>NC_086180.1:31176946-41176946 GCF_023053635.1 Elgaria multicarinata webbii | reverse complement strand
AAACTGGTGTCTGAGTTTCATTGTTTTCTTCCTCTATCCCTCGTCCATTCCTTTTGTGTTTCATCCTTTATACTGTCAGCTTGGGGGCACAGAGTATCTTTTATTCTATTGATATGTAAGCTGCTCTGGGAACCATTTGAGCCAAAGAATGGGATAAGAATGGGGCAAAAATCCTTTAAATTGATAAATAAATGTTCAAATATTCACTCTTCCACCTTATTTCTGTCTATTCCGGAAATTTAGCTTGTTGCTGTTGCTTCTTTTTCATCTTCCTCTTCCAATAATATTCCAAATCAATGCAATAAACAATGCCACCACTGTTGTAAGTAAAATTTGTAATAATATTTACATCATTATTATAGGAAATGAGATAGGGTTATTTAAAAGGAATCTAGTTATTATTTTACAGTTCATTCCTCAAAAGTCACACTGTGTTCTATGGGCTTACTCTCAGTTAAATGTCTGTAGGATTTTCTCTTTCAAATGTTAATTTTAACATAACCCCCTATTGTTTCAGACCACAATCCAACAAGAGATTCTGATGTACATGCTCCACTGAAGTGAACTGAAACTGTGTAAGAGCACTACTGGTATTATTTTTCTGCAGTTTCCATTCATTCCAATGGAGCTTGCAGAAGAAAACATCCAAGACAATTGAGATCTAAATTTGGGACATTAATGTGCAAATGTCCCATGATGAATTAAACAGAATTCTATTAGTCATGCCATTGGTAAAGTTCTCTGTGAATTATGAATACTGAAAGAAACCTTCACTGGTTAGAAATTTATACAATTTTTTTAAAAAAAATCAATTTTATTCATTAATTCTAACAAATTGTTGGAATTAATTGATTTTACATACTGAATAGTCTCCAGAGCTTAATCAGAATAGTCTCCAGAGCTTTGTAATTTGATTCTAAGCAAATATCAGACTCATCATGCATATTTAAAGATTCAGTAAAATAGAGTCATTTGTCTTTTTCAGATGGAAATAAAAATTGTACATCCATCTCCAAATGTGGTAGTTATTCAGAGCTATGTCACTGGCCAGATCTCCCCTTCTCGTTCTACTATAAAATCTCCAAGAAGATTCTATAAAAATCTTTATTTAATGCTAATGATAAGCACTTCAATTGTTCTTCCTACATATGTTGTTCAGGTTGGTATTAAGTATACATTTTCACACATATATGTGGTCAAGTCTAGAAAAGCATTCATGCACTGTTTATTTAGAAGTCCCAATGAGTGCAAGAGGATCTTCTCCCTAGTATGTGTGCTTACCTCTGCATTCTTAGATCCATTGCTTTTAAAAAGTATTGGAACCTCAGGTTTTGAACCCTGTTATAAACCACCCAGAGAGCTTCGGCTATGGAGTGGTATATAAATTTAATAAATAAATAAATTTAATAAATAAACAAACATAAACATTATTGATATCCTTCTGTGCCGTGCTGGTCCCCTGACTCTGTCTGAAAATCCACACTACAAAAGGTGGTCTGCTCATTATTGGGACTTTCTGTGAAATCTACATGACCTACTTCCTGTTATCAAGGTAAAGAACCTCCTGAGAAAAGGTCATTTTGTTTACAGGTGACGTTTTCTCCCATAGTCCCCCAGCTTCCACTTTAAAGTTCAAGCACCCAGTCAATAGGGCAATGTGTGCCATTAGTTACTCTACCATTAGAAATGGGTTAGGGACAAGGCAATGAGACTACTTTAGTCACTCAATCTGTGCTTGGAGAAGAACCACAGGAGCGTAAACCTACTAATTCTCCTGAACCTCTTGGCAGCTTTGGATACCATGGACCTGTTATTCTTCTGGACTGTATGTTTGAAATGGGGAATTGGGGACATTGTGCTTCTTTGGTTCATTCCTCCTAAGATAGTCATTTCCAGAAAGTGGTTCGGGGTCACTGTTGTTCTGTCCATGACATTTGTGTTATGGTTTCCCTCAGGGCTCTATAGCGTCTCCCATGCTATTAGAAATCTACATGAAACTGGTGAATGAGGTCATCCAGAGATATGGAGTGAAGTGCTATCAATATGCTAATAACACCTAACTCTGTTTCTCCCTTTCATCAGAACCAGGTGAAGCAATGAAAATTCTGAAACAGTTCTTGAGATCAGTAAATGACTGGATGAAAGCCATTCAACTGGAGCTCAACACGGACAAGATAGAGGTCTGTTGTAGGGGGTTCAATGAAACAGGAAGATGATGTTTAACATGTTCTGATCAGGACATACTCCCCCATAAAAAAAACAAAATTAATAGTTTGTGGGGTATTGTTAGTTCTAGCTTTATTTTGGATTCCCAGATGGCATCTGAGCATACCTTCCACAACCTATGGGTAGTGTGCCAGTTGCTACCCCCCAGCTGACAGAGACATCCTGCTGACTATTATTTATGCTCTTCTAACATCCTGTTTAGGCTACTATAATACTTTGTAAGTGGTGCTGCCTTTGAAAACTACACAGATGCTGCAGTTAGTCCAGAACACTGCTACTAGACTGTGTTAGCTACTAGATGCTGCAGTTAGGCCAAAACAGCTTATTAAATCCTTATCTAGCAGCTACATCTTTTTCATTTTTGCTCTAGAGTAGGCACAAAAAGGTATATACAGATCTTAAAAGCTTCTCCATCTCCATGCCAGGGTCCTGATCCATACTGTCTGCCCTGCACCTATTCTAAAGTGAAAATAATAGACAGAAAATAATGTCTGTTTGGCCCTGGGATAGTCAGACAGAATATATCACATCACTGCATAAACAATTTCACTGCATATTAATCTATTTCTGAGAGCAATTCAAAATGCTGGTGTTAGGGCGCAGTCCCATAAACTGGGCCCATGCCACTCAGAAGACTCCGAACACAGAGACTTTCAAGATTCCTATGCCCAGCTGGACTGAAGCCAGCAGGGCAAGAGGAGTGGCAAATGAGATCTTTGCCTCCCCTTTCTCTGATCTCCTTCACTTTTGCTAGATAGGGGGGCTGTCTATATGTTTTCTTTGCCTCGCAGTGGCTGTGAATCAGCGTTGTGTTGGCTGTACGACGCAGCCACTGATTCAGAGCCACTGCAGAGCTTTTTCCCAAAGCTCTGCATTTGAAAAGTCAGGGACTTACCCTGACTTTCTCCTTTGAAGCGAGGTCACGACTGCCATCACATATTGCATCCTGGCCTCTCTGGTCTCCTCCTCTCCCCATCCACTAAACACCTCCTTTTCCAAGGTAAATTTTCTGACTTCAGAGAGGTAGCTGGCATGATTCTACCCACACCAGATGCAAGGGGGTAAAGGCAGTGGGTGGATCTCCAACTCCCAAGGTCACACTGCTGTCTCCCATCTAGGAAGGGATTTTCCAAGCCATCCTATGGTCCCTGGGACGTTTGCCCAGTGACATAGGATTGCTCTCCTAACTTTTAAAACCATTTATATTCAGGCATCTAGACTATTGCTTACTCCCATGCCTAAGTACTAAGATCATTTTCAGACACCTTTAT
Source organism: Elgaria multicarinata webbii (assembly GCF_023053635.1). Classification (NCBI taxonomy): domain Eukaryota; kingdom Metazoa; phylum Chordata; class Lepidosauria; order Squamata; family Anguidae; genus Elgaria; species Elgaria multicarinata. The sequence goes on along the minus strand of NC_086180.1, from coordinate 41,173,449 downwards.
TTTGGTGCCCCCACCTTCTGAAATGAAGTAAGTGGAAAACCAGAAAAGGGCCTTTTCAGTGGTGGTATCCTATGTATGGAACTCTCTCCTCGAAGAGGAAAGTTTGGAGATGAGTATTTTCTCTTTTGGGTGCCAAGCAAGAACTTTTTAATTTGTCATATCTCATCTGTTTTTACTGGAAATTGCTTTTGATTCCCATTTTTAGTCTGCTTATGCCCACTCCTTTAGTGGTTGTTTTAATTGATTTTTTTTTACCTGTTTTATGTGTTTAATTGAAACCACCTGAAATAAACAAATAATTAACCAACCACCCAAAAATACAAAAGATAAGCAGATAAGAGTGATTTGTCCATTCAAGAAGACAAACTGATGGATCCTAATGTTCTGATTTCATTTTAACACCTATGGTCTGTGCGTGAATGAGAAGATAAGCCCCTGTTTATTACCAGCTTGTGATTCTCTAGCCACTTTATGCTAACTCCCCATTTCCTGAAAATAAATCGGTGTTTACTCTAGCATAAGCCCCAACAGATCATATATATATATATATATATATATATATATATATATATATATATATATATTACACACACACAGGCACAGGCACACACACACACACACACACACACACACCATACACTAGCCCCAGGCTTTAGATACCTTAATGAAAAAGAACATTTTATTTTTTAAGCAATGTATTTGAACTTCATTTTATATCCTCTTTATATAAACAGCTGTGAAGAAAAGAGAATAACAATGAAGTAAAAAAAAAAAGAATCTGAAGAGACAATCTGTTAGTAAATCTCCACCTTCTACCCATTTAACCACGAGAACAAACACCCTGCATAGTCAGCACCAGGCATACCATGGTTCAGTTGCACTCAGCAGTTTGCAGAAGAATGAGAGGCTGATCAAAAGCCCATTGATGTGAATGGGAGAGTTTTCTATTGATTTGGGTCCAGTCCACAGTGGTCACATTAACTCAGCCACCAATAACAGTGAATGAAGGGAAACAATTCCGCTAGAGCTATCTGAAAAACAATTCTGGAAGCATCCCTTGTGAAAAGAAAATGCCGGCTTTTGTAAAGTGTGTGTGTGTGTGTGTGTGTATTTATACATATATTCTCTCTCTCTCTCTCTCTCTCTCCCCCCTCCCCGCCACCTCCGCTTGTTCCTTGGCAAACTGTTCAGAGTTGATTTAAACCTCCACCACCACCACCAGTGTAGCCTAGCACATTTATATAAGAGGGGCTGAGAAGAAAATAATCATGTGAATTGATAATCCTTTCCAGTTTCAGGAAGACAAAAGCCCCACCATTCTTCATGTACTGGAGCAATTGATTAGATTGAATACAGACAAAAAGGATAAATAACAAGAAAATGCATGGAAGATGCACGAAAGTAGTTATTGGAACATCTGGGTCACCTTGGCTGGCATGTGATGTTCTCTGGTCAGGCTAAGGGCCCCTGCTTCTCCCCACTTCCTCTAATACAGTGGCAAGGAAGCCATGGCTGTAAGTGTTTTCCCTAAAAGACAAAGTGTTGTTTACCCAGCCTCAAAAAAAGAAAAAGAAAAAAGAAAAAGAAAAAACCATTGAGATGTTGCTGAATCAGAGAATTAAAATTGATTCAGCAGCATCTGAATGTGTTTAAAACAAAAACAAAAACAGTGGGATAAACAACAATTTGATAGTTTCTTTTAGCTAAGAAACTTTCAGCCATGGCTTTTCCTTGTCTGTTTTTGAAATTTATACGGACATTCTGGCATTTATTTTCTACCACCCTGCATTTAGACTCTATCCAGATTCTGCTCAGGAATTACCACAGGATGTTCATGGCTCCATTCCAAATAATTTCATAGACTGCAACAAATGTTCACTGAATAGAATGATGGTCAATGTATTCAGCTTTAAGAAGATGGATTGCTGGCATGGTGAGAAATGGGGAAATGTGTGTGTGTGTGTGTGTGTGTGTGTGTGTGTGTGTGAGAGAGAGAGAGAGAGAGAGAGAGAGAGAGAGAGAGAGAGAGAGAGAGAGAGAGATTGGGGGGTGTTTCCTGGCTTGTAGGCATTTATTCCCAATGTCCGTATTTTCTGGAATTCATTCCATGTGGGTTTTGTGGATTGTGCAGTGTCATTCACTCCCACTTCTGTTCACAGACAGGTTAATTTTTCCCCATTATGTGGAAAAATATGCAAATAATTCCATCAGAAAGATTGCTACAATTTGCATAATTTATATTAGCACGTAGCACTGAGCATATTGTCCCCAATTCCATTTGACTTTCCCCTGCATATATTTTCTAGCATGGCATATGTGTCAGCAGAAATGTGCATATTTTCCTGCAAATGAATTTGCATAAATTTCAGAAAAGTTAAAAAAAAAAAACTCCAGAAGTCTATGGACTTTGTACAGCCTGATGAGGCCTGTCTCATTTTAGACAGTCTCAAATTTCTTCAGCGTCCCTAACATGTGTAACATAGTACACCTCACTCTCCTTCCCGAAGAAGAAGGCTACTAATGGCTACCAGTCCTAATTGGCTATAGGGTACCTTCAGTATCAGAGGCAATATGCCTATGCACACCAGTTGCTGAGGAACATGGGACAGGAGAGTACTGTTGATTCATGCCCTGCTTGTGGATTTCCTGTGGACCACTGAGTGAACAGAATGCTGGACTAGATGGACTCTTCATCTGATCCAGCATAACTCTTCTTATGTTCTTACTCATTCTTACTTAGGCACTGCACTGATATAAGGTCTTTGCAATAGCACCTAAAGTCTACTTCTCTGTAGCAGTCAGTAATATTCTTTGGGTAAGGATAAATAATGGAAGTTCATTTATGCTATCTTTGATGAAGTCAAAGGTCCCACCCTTTGAAATAAATGTAATAAATATAAATATAAACACATAAAAAGGGTAACGTGAAGCCTGAAAGAAAAGCAAGCAACTGAAACTTTCCATACCCCATTTGAGCCTCATTACTACTTCTAACAACCTCAAGCTTCACTTTGCTCAAACTTCAAACACAATTGAACAAAATGGAAAGGAAAGGAAATGTATTGGACTGCACAGGGTCAGGAACTGAGTCTACAGCAAGTCTTGAACTGCTGAGTTGAGATATAGCTTGGAAAAACTCTGACAAAAGTAGTGAACAGCAGGTAGGGATGGATGGATCTATTTATGGTTTGTGTTTATCTCAAAGCTGATTCCTTCCCATTTCTGCATTAAGCTGTGAAGAATATATATATATATATATATATATATATATATATATATATATATAATTTAAATAAATTTTAAAATTATTCCATCTCAATCTATGCATCCCTAAATGTATTTTCTCAAAATAGTATTTTTAAATGTATTTTAATTTATTTATTTATTAAGTCAAGAACTATTTTGTAACCTTAAGAGAATTGCAAAATCCACCAGGTAGCTATGTTGAAAGCTACACATTTGTCTGTGATTGAGGTTCAGGTTGTTTCTTTTTGAAATTTGCCAAAATTAAATTAATTGCCGTGACAAACTTCACCAGCCAAGGAAGAGTCTTTCCACTGATAAATAAGAACAGGTGAAGTGACTCACCCTGACCTTTATAAGATCTCCCAGGTCATGTTAGCTCACCAGTCTGAGCAAACCTGTCTGTTCCTGATTCTTTAGCATCAACACACCCTTACCAGATCTGATACATAAAACAAGTTAGGTTTAAAACACAAGCGGAGACATATACTCAGATACTATAGGCACAATCACAATAAGAAGATATTTGTAATTAAATATGTTCTGATTAAAAATAAATACTGTTTTAATAATAAAAAAAGAATGGGCCATAATTGCCAAGGATAAAGCTGGCATTTTTACCATGATAGCTATAGGGCAGGCAAGGCTCACAGGGGGAAACTAAATCATTAAGCAAACAGTGTTACATGATGTCATGTTCCTTTATTTCTTATTTACATTAATAAAACAGACATGAGGAATGTATTGTTGTTAGAGAACACTTTTCTACAAGAGAACAAATTAAGATGATGGTCCTGTGTTTGTTTTTGTTTTGCTCTTATTCCCCCCACCCCCCTTAAGAAAAGCCACTGAAAGGAACATAAGAAGACCCTGATGGATCAGACCAAAGGCTGGTCCGGTATCCTGTTCACCAGATCCCTTTGAGAAGTCATCAGGAAGCACAGAAGCACAGTAGCACCCTCCCGCTCACGTTCACCAGCAACTTGTATTGACAGTCATACTACATCTGATACTGGAGCTAATACAGTATATATAGCCATCATGATTAGTAGCCATGGAGAGCTTGAGCTGCCATTAATTTGTCTAACCCCTGTTTATAGCCTTTCAAGTTGTTGGTTATTGCTACATCTTGTGGTAGCGAATTCAATAGTTTAGTTATGGGCTGTATGAAGAAGCACTTCCTTTCATCTGTCCTGAATCTTCCACCATTCAGCTTTATGGGATTATCCCAGGTTCTAGTACTATGAGGGAGGGATAAAAAAATATATCTCCCACTCTCATAGTACTAGAAACCCAGGTGGTGTATAAAACCAGGGAGATGTACAAAATTGTGCTTGGTGTGAAGTAAGTAGACAGGGACAACTTTGTCACTCTGTCCACTTTCTCCACACTGTTCATAATTTATACACCTCTACCATGTTTCCCCCTTAGTTATCTTTTTTTCTAAGCTAAAAAGCTCTAAAGGTTGTACCCTTCCATCATAGAGGAGTTGCTCCAGCCCCTCAATCATTTTGCTTGCCCTATTCTGAGCTTTTTCTATCTCTGCAATATCCCTTTTGAGGTGTGGTGACCAGAATTGTCTATATTATTCTACATGTGGTTGTAACATAGATTTGCATAAAGCCATTAGTTTATTTATTTATTTATTTATTACACTTATATACCACCCCCATAGCCAGAGCTCTCTGGGCGGTTTACAGAAATTCTAAAATTGAGATAAAAACAAGTATACAAAATTTAAAATGTTAAAACACAGAACATACACACATAAAGCATTAAAAACCGGTAAAAAACTAAACATGTGGGCGATTAAGATGTGCTGCCATATGCCTGGTCAAAGAGGAAAGTCTTAACCTGGTGCCAGAAAGATAGCAGCGTTGGCGCCAGGCGAGCCTCGTCAGGGAGATCATTTCATAGTCTGGAGGCCACCACCGAAAAGGCCCTGTCCCTCATTGCCACACTCTGAGCCTCTCTCGGAGTAGGCACCCGGAGGAGGCCCTTAGATGTTTAACATATTCACGTCGGGAGAGGCATTACATCAGGTATTGTGGTCCCAAGCCGTGTAAGGCTTTATAGGTCAAAACCAGCACCTTGAATTGGGCTTGGAAACATACAGGCAGCCAGTGCAAGCGGACCAGAGCAAATGTTATATGGTCGGACCTTCTGGTTCCCAAAATCAATCTGGCCGCTACGTTTTGCACGAGCTGCAGCTCGAATGGCTCTTAGCTGCTTTCCTCCCATTTTAATTATGAATGAATGCCCGTCATAATAAAAACAAGTATTGTAAGCAGTGCAGCTTCTTACCATGCTGCCTTTATTTGCAAACTTCATAAACATAACTATTTCCTTCTCATAACTATTTTCTACTCATTCTATTTTAAGAGTAACATACAGTTAATCACATTTTCTTACATGTTTTGAGAGCTCAGCTACTCACCTAAAGTCTAAAAACAGCCTTGCCTTTTTCTTTTCTTTTTTTTTAAAAAAGGAGAATAATTCTACACCAGCTGGACTCATGTGAGGCACGCAATGCAAAACCTGAAATGACTAGTCACTTTGGGAAACCTTTGTCACCTTGTCATCAGGCCTCGTAAAAATGTCATTTGGAATACCCAAGATATAACCCAGTTCTGTCACTCTTATTCACATTGATACATGCATCCTAGAACACACGCAAGCATGCATGCATGCACACACTTGCCTTAGTGTTGATATAAAGATAAACATCACCAACCCCAGTCATTCATTAACAGTCAGGCTGTAGCATGAAAACTGCATTTGTTTTCTCCTCCCTCCCACTGTGATAGCCTCTTCGTGTGGAGTTCTTAAGGTAGGAGAACGAGAGCAAAACTGAACACACCACAAGTCTTTGGACCTGGCCATCTTTCCGATTGGGCCAATGGGGTGGGCATGGCAAGGGAAATACACCTCATCGTGAGCTAATGGTTCTCTGGACTTCCCTCCCTATCATTGCGGCAGGGTTCCAGACACCCTTCTCAAACCTGATGTGTTAGACTGCAACTTCTAGTTTTCCCAGCTAGTTGGTTCAGGGAAGGCTGGTTTAGGACAAGTTGCTCAGAAATCAGAAGCTATTTGTTGATCAGAAGTTGAGAATGCAATAAAGGCTACTGGTTCACATGAACCTTTGAGCCTAAGGGCTACCCGCTATTTTGTCTCATAGAGCCATGAAGATAAAACAGGCCATTTAGGACTAACCAGCATTTTACAAGAATGAAGGAAGCTGTTTTTATAACTCATAATATTGCCACCCGCTTCCCCACCCCTTCCTAAACAGTGGAGACTGTGGAAACTTTCTGGAGTCACAGAAATGAAACAGAGCATAAGTTTTCCCATTATGGAGTGAACATAAAAGACCATTCAGCTTGATATACTGTATCTTTGGAGAGGAGGGAGGCAACCTTATGCTGAGAAGTCACAACAATGGTATAATATAGCAGCCCCAGATGAAAATACAGAAATGGGCTCAGATATCAGAAGAGTCAGGCTGGGATTACTGAAAAACAAAGATGTCAGCAGCATAACCTTTGTACAGGCAGTGCTTGGTTGGGTCTGGGTAGTGAATTCCCTTTTCCTGACCAGCATGCTGGCGGAGGATGGCAGGATCAGGGGCACACCATGGCACAGACTGCTAATGTGAACCCCTTTCCAACACCCAAGATGTGGCCAGCTCACATCCCCCATGCTGGTCTGGCCTTCATGCTACATCCCTGAGATCCCTTATGGGAATCCCCACTGTGGGGGAGCAGTGAGCCCTATCTTGCTCCCCCTTACTAATGGATCCAACCCAGTGCCTATCATGCCTAGGGATGGACAGACTCACCTCTGGCTGGCTGGCTGGTGTGGACACCCACTGAGCCATCCTTGCTGCCTGCCCATACAAGCTGTGGGATGGCCTGATGAGTGACCAGGAAGTGCAGTGGGCCACCCATCCCCTAACCAAGCCACCAATATGTACATATTGGTGGCTTGGTTACTTCCTTAATTTCCAAATTGCATAAACGTCCACCTTAATATTAATGGTGTAAAGTGACCTTTAACACTTTTAATGTTGCATACATCACCACTTTAATGCAGCCATTTTATGCAACTTGGGACTGGGAATAGGAGAAGGGGCATTCCCTTCCCTTCCCTTCCTGGCTACCATGGTGGCAGCAATGATACAGGAGGGGAATGAGAGGAAACCCTCCTCCTCCTCCTCCTCCTCCTCCTCCTCCTCCTCTGCCAGCCCCACTGCCAACTTGGTAGCCAAGATGGGAAGAGGAGAAGGGAGCACCATTTTTCTTCTGCAGTGGCAGTGGTGCTGGCAGGGCACAAGGAGGAAGAGAGGGAAGCCCCAGAAATGCCCAAGCCACTATTTTTATATAACATGGCAACTTGGGGAGTGGGCGGACCCTGGTGGCAACTTATTCCAGAGATGTGAGGCCATTGCAGAGAAGATCCTCTCACATGTGGTCATCACACCTAACTGTTCACAGGTGGGCATATAAGAAGGGCCGCTGTTGCTGATCTTAAAGTGAGGGCAGGTTGGTAAGGGTGAATGGTCCCAAACCATTTAGAACTTTAAAAGTCAAAACCAACTCCGTTTTGGCCTTGAAAACACACTGGTAGCTTGTGCAGCTCGCACAGTATAGGCATTACGTAATAAAATTACCTTGCCCTCCAACAGCTGGGGAGACACATTTTAGCCCCAGGTTAGGGTGACCAGATGATCCAGAAAACCCCGGAGACCTCTAGAAAAATGAGTATCTCCAAGGCAACCAGGACTGGGCCCCCAATTTACCGGGGAAAGGCCTGGAAAGACCCCAGCCCTGCCTGTTGCCTCTCATCACACATCTGGGACTTTTCTTTACTGGTGTCGACAAAGAAAAGCCCCGGATCAACATGAGGCAAGGGGCTGGGGGCCACGTTCCCACACTTCCAGCAATGCGGCCTCCAGCCCTCCCCTGTGACCAAGGCCATGTTTGGGTGGGCACGCCCCCTTGGGGCTAGACATGTTGGTGGGCATGCCCCCTTGGGGCAGCCATGTTGTCCTCCTTTTTGGTTTCCAAAATATGGTCACCCTACAGTTACTGAACCATCTTCAAAAGCAGCCCCACGAACAGTGCATTACAGTAGTCCAGCCTGGACAGATCAAGTGCATGGATAACCGAAGACAACTTTTGGAAGTTATTATAATATATGTGTCCATTTAAATATTAAATAGGCCTAGTAAACTGAATATAACCATTGTGTACAACTACAGTGAAAAGCAAGCAAGTGTTCTGTATTGAGCATGGGGTTGGACTAGGTGGCTACTGAGTGCAGAAAGGTGAGGTGCAAATGAACAAAAAGAATAAATATTAGTTTAGTTCAAGTTAATTAATAGTCCACAGATATTCAAATAAATAAAAACACAAACACAAATATTTTAGTTGATACAATGGAGGACAATGAAATACAAAAATACAGGAAGTCTAAATAATAGAACAAAACAGTTTTCCATTGTCATAAGACCAACCAACCAAAATTAAGCAAGTTTAAAATGAGATTAAAAACAACCAGGTCCCATTAACAATTCTGTAAAAAGTTGATTATGAATCTTAATAGCTTGGAATACAAATTTTGCAACTGATTCACTTACATTGGATATGACCAGGAAGATTGCCCACCACTCTAAAGGCCTTCCTAGGAAGACAGTAAGCAGAGGAGAAATAAATCTTGTTCTATTATCTGTATCAAATAATACAACAGTTACACAAGCAGTACAGTTTCTAAATTCACTACCACACCAACATACTTAATTTGCATATGGAATGCCATTAAATCTTCCTTCCAAATAGCTGAGGGCAGAACACAGAAGCAAATTAATGTAAACGTTTTCCTAAATTTTGAGACAAATGACAACCTCAAGTAATTATTACAGCTTCCTTGTGGTCCCATAGCAACTCCACAGTGTAACAGAAAACTAATCTTTTTAGCAGATGTTATAGAACTGAGTAAGTGAGCAGCCGGAAAAAGCCATGGACCCTGCTAGACCTTCCGCAGCCCCGGCCTCAGGCCGGGGCTGCGGAAAAACCGGGCCATAAGCGAATCCGCTTATGCTGGGTTAAGGGAGGCTTTAGCCTGGCCTGACCCTGGAATCCCCTGTGCATCATCTGGATGCACAGGACGGAGACCGGGCCTCACACCGCGCTAACGCCTGGTCTAGCAACGGCCTGAGAAGGTGGTTCTGGGGAACTTTTGTTCCAGCCCTTGGCTAGCAAACTTTGGGGGTGTCACAAGGTTCCATCCTGTCTCCCATGCTTTTTAGGACGTCATCAGGAAGTTTGGCCTGAAATGTTATCAGTATATGGATGATACACAGCTCTGCATCCCAGGGAGGATTCATGAACCAGTGACTGGAGGCTGCTTTTGGGTGAATGAAAGTAAACAAATTGAAACTTAATCCAGAGAAGATGGAAGTACTGTTAGGGTGACCATATGAAAAGGAGGACAGGGCTCCTGTATGTTTTACAGTTACATAGAAAAGGGAATTTCAGCAGGTGTCATTGTATATATGGAGAACCTGATGCAATTCCATCTTTATCCCAACAGTTAAAGCTGCAGGTGTCTTGCCCTCTTTTAAATCTGGTCACTCTAGTATATGTCCTGCACTTTAACTGTTGTGATGAAGAGGGAATTTCACTAGGTTCTCCATATATACAAATGACACCTGCTGAAATTCCCTTTTCTATGCAACTGTCCTCCTTTTCATATGGCCACCCTAATTACTGTGGATTGGGAAACCAACTCCTCTGGATGAAGGTTTACAACTGGTTTTAGATGGGGTTGCACTCCTCCTAAAAGACCAAGTATGCAGTCTGGGAGTCCCCCTGGACTTTGTGCTAATTGGCTGCAGTGTGCAGGAGTGCACTTTACCAGTTTAGGTTGGTATGCCAGCTGTGGCCCTATCTGGAGAACCTTGCCTCTGTTATCCATTCTCTAGAGACATCCAGGCTGGACTACTGGAACATGCTGTATGTGGGGCTGCCTTTGAAGACAAACTTCAGCTGGTTCAGAATGTGGCCACCCAGGAATTAGTGGCAGTGAGGCGATGTGATCATATAATGCTTATACTGCACCAGCTGCTCTGGTTAACGATGTGTTCCGTGCTGGTCTTAACACTTGAAGCTTTAAAGAGTTTGGGATCAATTTACTTGATGGACTGCCTTCACCCATATCAGCCTGCCTGTACTTCAAAATCAACCATTGCCCACCTGTGAAAGCAGTTATGTGGGTGACCACACGAGAGAAGGCTTTTTCCGCAGTGGTCCCACACCTCTGGTATAAGTTGCCATCAGGAGCCCACCAGCTTTACTCTGGCTTTTCCCTGATATGTTTGATGTTACTGCTGTTTTTATTGCTGTTTCCATTGTGTTCTTACTGTTTTCATTGTTTGTTTGTTTTAATACCACATTTCTTTTTATTATATATTGTATTGTTGTATGCTGTCATAGGAGGGCTCTTGCCCTGAAAAGTGGTGAAGAAATATTTAAAATTAGTAGTTAGAAGTTTCCTCCAAGAGTAAATATTGCAGCTAATAAGTTCTAGTCAACCACCAGGCATCACCTTAAACTGAGGTAGAATTGGCCTGTTTAATGGTCAGTGCAGGGCTTGGAGGAGCTGTGATGTTAAGAGCATGGCTAATGGTGTGACCCCTCAACTCCTTTTAACACAATTTGTCTCTTCATGTGAGTAACACATGAAGGTCATGCAGCAACTTCTAACTATAGCCTAGCAATTAAGGGGAGTACTACTCCGTGGCAGTCAAATCACAACACTTTAAAAAGGCTATAAGCATGCTTCTTTTAAATGGACTGGCTCAGATAGCATGACAGCCAACCATGGGTTAAATAATCCTTAGGGTGACAGGGTGCGTGGCATCCACCATTATGAATATGCAAGTCTGAACCTAGGCAGTGGAGTTATTTGAGGGTTAAACAACCTTGACATCTCATGGTCTGTTTCAGGGTTGCATGCACCACAGCTTCTCACAGGGAAATTAACCCATGATGGACTGTCACATTGTGTAAACTGGCCCATTGCGTTCTGCCTGCCTCCAGATCTATGGAAATGACTTTTCAGCGCTCAACTAAAACTACAAATCTTAAATCCTTAATTGCATCATTACAAATCCAATGGCTTATGCTACCCTTACTTGTCTTGGGGAAATGGTCACCTTCAAAAAGCCAAATGACTGGCAAAACCTATTACATTAAACAGAATATCACCTGCAAGTCCAGCAATGTAATGTAGGTTATAGAGTGCAAATGCCCTGGATGTCTCATGCGGTATGTTTCGGAAACTCCCTTTGTCCCATTTAGAAATAACAAGTTAGCAATCACAACATAAAAGCTTGAACAAGTTGTTGCAAGATATTTCAATTTAGATGGTGATGCCCTTTCAGACCTCCAATAAAAAATAATCCAGTCTTTGCTGGTCAAGAAGCAAAAACAAAACAAAACAAAACACCCCAAAAAAGACATATAGACTGAAACCATAGCACCCATGGTGTTAAGCCTGAGGATAAACTTTTGCACATTCTTTTTGCTCTTCTTAAAACTTCTCCTGCACTTTTATGGAGGTGTTGCCATCTTAAGTGTTAGGTTTGAAATTCAGCTACAATCCCATTCACACACATGATTTCTCTGTGAATGATGGGAAGTGGGGCTGCACTCCTGGACCCCCAATGTCATGAACTTTGTTGCCCCCTCACTTTGGCATCTATAAAGGGGGTACTAAATGTATGAAAAGGTTATGCACATAGGTGCTCCACATGTTTGTGATCCTCACATGTGAATAGAGCTTCTATTATTGACAAATGTGAAGTTGAAACTTTTAAATAAATAATTCGAAGTCACTCTGTTTTGTCAGCCATTTATTCACATGTGCATTAAAAGAAATATTGGTGATTGACTGCCGCCTGCTAGGGCCCAAAGCAGCATGATTTTGTTATTTTTCAGATCGTCTATGCATATATTAACACATATACTCTATATTATTCTCTGCAGTTGTTATGTGGTCATGAATAAGCAGCAATACCATCAATGCAATTGGGATGGAGTCAGCCAGCTGTTAAGATGTATGTGTGAGTTTTTTTATTTAAAACCTGAGCACGGCCAGCAGCTGAATCCGAACTTCAGCAACCCACATTTATGGAGTTTAAAAACCTTTCTGGCTTTCATCTGAACAGGTGGATTTCTCATGACTGGAAAACTGAACAGAAGTTAATCAGATCTCAGCAACAGTGGCATTATTTCAGCTCAATTGTATTTTTCCATTGTTGTGTGCAATGTTTACAGTGACCCAAGAGAAATGATTGTGCTTATGAACTGATGTACCTCAATTATAGTCTCTTCTACTTAGCAAATATTGGAAAGAATGAGTCTTTAAAGAAATACTGTTCCTACTCATGTGAAACTTTCAGAGGTCTCCAACAAAGATCTGGAGGTGTTGGGGTCTGAAACTAGGACCTTCTGTATGCAAAGCATGTATCTATGGTAATGATCCTTTCTGGCCCAAGGCATAGGGAGAGTGAGACAGTGTTATGCTTTCCTTTTTAAACATGCCTTGATAGATGAAACTGTAGTGACATGGGATACAGAGAGATTGGATATCTATCTATCTATCATCTATCTATCTATCTATCTATCTATCTATTGATCGTTCTAACATCTGCAGGCAAACAGAACTGTGGGCTTTGGATCCTAGCACACACACAGACTGACTGGTGCCCTGGGTTTTGGACTACAGGTTTTATAATCCCTGTTCATTGGTCATTCTGGCTGGCGCTGATGGGATTGGATTGTCTACCCCTGTTCTAGAAGGATACTGTCAAACACAAAGTAATAATATATAAGGAAAATAACTAATTGGTGAAACAGAGCTAGATCATAGATAATTTCAAAGAGACACTGAGCCGGCAGTTTTAAGAACACATAGGGATAGAATAATTCTAAAGAAGGTGGCACATGCGAAAGAGTAGTAGTTTAAACAAAAAATAATCAAAAGCTAGATAGTGTTGTTTTTCAGATTAAGTCCAAGGCCATAGCTAGACCTAAGGTTTATCCCTGGATCGTCCAGAGGTCAAACCTGTTCATCTAGGTGACACACAGGGGATCCAGTGCTCAGGCAGGGGTGAACCCTGGATGATCCCAGGATAAACCTTAGGTCTAGCTGTGGCCCAAGTTCATTTGACAGATCCAGATGTTCTCCTTTCCTTCTATCGCTGGATTCAGTGGTTTCTCTATTGGAAATATTTACAAGTCAGAGTGGTGGTAGCCATCAGAATTAAAATGTTTTGAAACAGGTTGTTGAATATTTTTGATGATTCATGGCTTCTGAATCACAAAGTTCTGTAGTTGTTTTTCCAATGTACTAGATGTGGCATCCATGGTGTTGGCATTTAATAATAAATCAATAATGATACAAACACACACACACACACACACACATAAAGACACAAACTTCCCCTGAACTGTGCAATTAGGTTATACTCATGATAGTAGAATCATAATGATTCAGACTCCAGAACGCTGAACTGATGCTGGATGAAAAGACAATACCTCCATTTCTGTTCGGAAAGTTCAAAGTGAAAATAACATTTTTAAAGAAAAATTAAATCAGGACATGCCATTTGCCACAGTGACATGGAATGAACAGAGCAAAAGAACAGCTGCCATTTCAGTTCAATAGACTTTGAACCTCCTTGTGATATTGTTTGGTGCCTGCAGCATAGGAAGAGTTTAAAGGTCTATTGTAAAAGAATCAAAATTCTATTTATTAATTAGACTCATCAGAGGCGGCTTTGTATTTGTAACAATGAATACTTTTTTTTAGGGATGTGCTCCGCTCCGATTAGGAGCGTAGAAGCAGTAGCGGATTGGCCTGCTCCGCCTTACCCAGAGGCGGAGTAGGAGCGGACCGCGGACCCCCTAGAAGCAAGGCGAAGAGAAGCGACCATTTTTCGGAGCTCCGAGTTCAGTCGGAGCGCTCCGGTCGCCATCTTGAAAACATTTCGCCATAGGATTGCATTGCGGCAAATAATCGCGCATAACTACGTTGTTTTTGAAGCTATCGTTCTGGAAATTCTTGTGCACAGAGAGTCGTGGATGGGGGTCATTTTGAGACCACTCTCACCTCTCTGCGTGCTGTGGTTCACGTGCAATATTTTTTTAAAAATCGGGTCAACCGCGGGGCTCAAACTGCGTTTCGGCTTTTCGCCCATAGGATTGCATTGAGGGAAAGAATCGGGGATAACTGGGGGGGGGTTTAAGCTATCGTTCTGAAAATTCTTGTGCACAGAGAGTCGTGGATGGGGGTCATTTTGAGACCACTCTCAACTTTCTGCATCGTACGGGTCGCGGGCTAGAAGTTTTTTAAAAATAGGGTCAACCGCGGGGCTCCGTTTCGGCTTTTCGCCCATAGGATTGCATTGAGGGAAAGAATCGGGGATAACTGGGGGGGGGTTTAAGCTATCGTTCTGAAAATTCTTGTGCACAGAGAGTCGTGGATGGGGGTCATTTTGAGACCACTCTCAACTTTCTGCGTGCTGTGGTTCACGTGCAATATTTTTTTAAAAATCGGGGTTTGGGTTTTTTTTTATTATTATTATTATTTTTTTGGAAGCGATGACAGGCACATTCAACTCCCAATCCTGATGAGAATTCATCTCCTCAGAAAGCATCCTCCTCCAATCCCAGCGTTGGAGGGGGGACTAAGGCAGACCCACCCTGAGAACTTTCTGTTTTGTGTCTCTTTGTGGGTTGGCGTTCGTGGAGGGAACACTTACTTAGCTAGTGCTCCTGCTTTGGAGATAGATTAATTTAATATAGGTTTAGTTTGGCGCGTGTGTGTGTTTGTTTGCTTCTTTCTGACTTGTAGCTTAGTTTGCCCTGTGTTTTCCCCTTACTTTGATTTAATATAAACTTTATTTTTGAATTTTGGAGTGTGTGGTTGGGTTGGTTGCCCCCCCCCTTCCCTGTATTAAAGCCTGACTGTTCTGCTTTTGTGAAAGCTTTCTTTTGAAAGCATACACACACTTTTTGTCCCATTTCCCTACATTTATATTCTTAAACATATTTTATTATATTCTTTCACATAGTCCATTAGTATATATTCTCATACATATTATATTAGTATTCATATTTTGTTCTTCTTATAGTAGTGGTTGGTTCTTTTTCCCCCTCCCCTCTCTTAAATCCTGATTGTGTTTCCTTCTATCTTCTATATACCAAATATACCAAAAAAATTGGATTCTCTTTTTCTTCTCTGTGTAACTTCGACGGAGTGGGCTGCTTTTGTCAAGTTCAACAGGCAGCCACAGATTGAGCATTTTGGGGAAAGCATACGCACACCATTTCCCTATTCTTAAACATATTATTATTATATTCTTTGACATAGTCTTAGTAGTCTATTAGTATACATTCTCATACATATTAGTAGTAGTATTCATATTTTGTTCTTCTTATAGTAGTGGTTGTCCCATTTCTTGTCCCATTTCCCTACATTTATTAGTAATATTCTAAAACATATTATTATATTCTTGTAGATATTCTTAGTAGTATATTCTCATACATATTAGTAGTAGTATATTTTATTGTTCTTGTCCCATTTCCCTACATTTAAACATATTATATTCTTCTTATACATATTCTTAGTAGTACCTTATACATAGTATTAGTAGTATTAATATTTTGTTAGTCATCATGAAAAGAGAAAGCAGGCGTGCTGAAAGCAGCAAGGCTCAGTCTGCCAGCAGGGCTTCCTCTCCTCCTGTGAAACTCAAACGGGCAACTCCTTGGCTGACTGCTCCAAAACAGAAGCAGGACAAGCAGCAGGCAGAGCCACTCTCTTCTGCAACTTGTGCCCGGCGTTCTCTTTTTGAGGGTGGGAATGGGAAAAGTGCCCGTTTGCAAGAGGCACGTGGCAGCAGTGCCATTAGAGGAGGAGGAGTATCCCCAACTCCTTCATTCTCCTTTCAGCCCACGAGCCCGCTGATGGACCTAGACGAGGTCCTCAGCACAGTGGAGGGGGGGGAGGAGGAGGAGGCGGTGGGCCTCCAGGATGTGGGGGCTGAGGAGGAGCAGCAGCAGGCCGAGGCTCTCTCCCCAGTCTCATCCCACACCCCTGTTTCTGTGGCAACACCAGAGAGCTCAGGCGGGCAATTGGTGGTGTCACCACAGAAACGAAAGACAAGCATCGTGTGGGACCACTTTGAGTTGGGAGCGGATCCCCGCTTTGCTGTCTGTCGCCACTGCAAACTCAGCCTAAGCAGGGGTTCATCGACAGGGCATTATGGAACCAGCAGCATGAAGATGCATCTTCATAGGCAGCACCAGGCGATCTTGCTGGGGAAAGAGGCGGGCAAGGCGACTGGTTCCAGGGGAAAGCCGAAGGCTGCTGCTGGCACTGCCACTCTAAGCTCTCCATCTCCCATCCCCACAAGGGTTAGGCAGGCAACCCTGCAGGACATGGGGTGGGGGAAGTATTGACCCACAAGATGGCGTTTTCCAATGCCCACCCAGGGTGCTACTGTGTTGGGGCATCTGCCGGGACTGACTCCTCCCCAATACTAGATCTATGACATGTCACTCTGCCTGCCCCTCTGCTAGCCTGTCCTCCTCGGTGACCGACTCGCTGGGATGGTTTGCGTTTGCAATGCGTGACTAACTGCAATGCTGGCTTAGAAACCAGCCATCACTTCCTTGTGCCCCCAGAAATGCCCGCAGCCTGCCTGCCTGCCTGCCCGCCTCCCCCGGGGTGCTGCTGTGGTGGGGCATCTGCCAGGACTGACTCCTCGCCTACTCTGCCTGCCTCTCTGCCCGCCTGGTGCCTGGTTTGCTCCCAATCGTCCTCCTCTGTGCCCCTCAAGGCGTAACTGCTGGCTTAGAAAGAAACAACCAGCCATCTTTGCCTCACTTTGCGCCCACTTATGGGTTGGTTTGCTATGCGTTAGTGCTCAAGCCATCCTTGCGGCACTACAATGCATGCTGCCTGCCTGCTTTCCATTGATGGTGCTATATAAATAAATAATAATAATAATAATAATTCTCCCCTTCCCGCCTTGCAGCGATGGTGTATGTGTCTTGCTTTGACTAAGGGGAGAAGTCCTTCCTGCGCTCACTTAGACTTTATCAAATTCAATAATCCCTTTTTCAAATGTGCCAGAAGATTTAGGGTTATCTCGTGGCATGTTGGGATTGCCTTGGAACTGGCCCCATTGAGCTGTCTGCAATTGCAACTTTAAATCCCTGACATACTGGAGTGTTCAAATTTCAAAAGTTCCCCTAACATCAGGGGATGATGGGATTGCCTTGAAACTTGGTGTCCATGGGGACACATGGGTAAGCTGTCATGGGACCAAAGGATAGGTTTCTAACGTGCAAATTGACGTAGTTGTAGAATGGGACTTGATTTGGGGTGAGTTAAAAAGTTTAAGCCGCGCCAAAAATCAGGGGATGATGGGATTTGCTTGCAACTTGGCGTGCATGTGGACACATGGATAAGCTCTCCTGGTGCCGAGTTTGAGGTTTCTAACATGCAAATTGACGGAGCTATCCCAAGGGGTGTGAATGGGGTGCCCGATTTTCATAAATTCGCCAAAAATCAGGGGATGATGGGATTGCCTTGAAACTTGGCGTGCA
Organism: Elgaria multicarinata webbii; assembly: GCF_023053635.1. Classification (NCBI taxonomy): domain Eukaryota; kingdom Metazoa; phylum Chordata; class Lepidosauria; order Squamata; family Anguidae; genus Elgaria; species Elgaria multicarinata. The sequence goes on along the minus strand of NC_086180.1, from coordinate 41,155,522 downwards.
TGTGGACACGTGGATAAGCTATCATGGTGCTGAGTTTGAGGTTTCTAACGTGCAAATTGACGTAGTTGTAGAATGGGACAATTTGGGGTGAGTTAAGCCATGCCAAAAATCAGGGGATGATGGGATTTGCTTGCAACTTGGCGTGCATGTGGACACATGGATAAGCTCTCCTGGTGCCGAGTTTGAGGTTTCTAACATGCAAATTGACGGAGCTATCCCAAGGGGTGTGAATGGGGTGCCCGATTTTCATAAATTCCCCAAAAATCAGGGGATGATGGGATTGCCTTGAAACTTGGCGTGCATGTGGACACGTGGATAAGCTATCATGGTGCTGAGTTTGAGGTTTCTAACGTGCAAATTGACGGAGCTATCTAAAGGGGTGTGAATTAGGGTTATGGGAGGTGCGTTAGAGGGTAGAGCCGCGCCAAAAATCAGGGGATGATGGGATTTGCTTGCAACTTGGCGTGCATGTGGACACATGGATAAGCTGCCCTGGTGCCGAGTTTGAGGTTTGTAACATGCAAATTGACGGAGCTATCCCAAGGGGTGTGAATGGGGTGCCCGATTTTCAAAAATTCGCCAAAAATCAGGGGATGATGGGATTGCCTTGAAACTTGGCGTGTGTGTGTATACGCCCATGAGGTGTCATGGTGCCAAACGTGAGGTTTCTAACTTCAACGGAAAAAAAGTTGTTTACTTTTTTAGCTTTCAATGCAAGCCTATGGGGGGGCAAAAACGGAGCTCCGGATCCGATCCGGAGCTCCGGGCGGAGCGGAGCGGAAGTGGGCGGAGCGGGGGCGGGGCGGAGCGACCCGCTCCGAAAAATGGCGGATCTGCAAGTGAAGCGGAGCGGGGGGTCCGTGCACACCCCTACTTTTTTTCCAGGGGTGTAGCTAAGCCTTTAAGCTCATTTGATTCCCTTCATTCACTTATACTTAGCAATTCTTTAACTTTTAGTTATTGCTCTATGTTTAGATTTTCCTGTTATGTCACAGCTGTCTAACCCTTGTCGGGGGTGTGTGTGTATCATTGTAATGGTATTAAGTGTTTGACCAGATGGTTCCTGCCAGGGAAAGTTCAGGATATCATCTAATAAATAAAGTTGTTTCCATACCTGTGTTTACCTCAGACTGTTAAACCCGCCAGCCAACCAGCCATCCTGCCTTTCTTTCTTTCTTTCTTTCTTTCTTTCTTTCTTTCTTTCTTTTTCTGCATTTCTACCATTTGGCTCTGAGAATAGAAATAGGCCTAGTCAGAAGGGGGGGAAAAAGGGTTGGTGGAGAAGTTGTGGGGGAGAATTCATGGGTGCAGAAAAGGGTTAAGCACTCCCTCACACTTGCCAATTCTCCCCTTTTGATATCCCTCTTAACATGCTGAGGAAACACTTGACTATCAAGTATTCTGCATGCAGTTCCAACCCTTTGTTATATGGGATTCACATTCCTAGTTTCTGAATGCCTGGGTCTGGATGGATGGATCTGTCAGTTTCAGTCTTCCAAATTTGAATCTTCTTAGCTTCTTTTTGTCCCAAATAAAGATAACTTTGTGATTTTTGATAAATTCTTATCATAATCAAACTGAAACAAAATTCTCACCCATCCCTAACCACAACTCCCAGCACCTCCAGTCAGCATGGCCGCATCTAGTAGCACCAGGTTGGAGAAGGCTGTTCTGGAGTTTCCCACCAGACAAATACCCAGCAGCTACCTGGTTGTGATTTCTGTGCTGTTTTTAGAGGGGTGAAGAACACACCCAGTTACATTCAGCGTGTTCAGAGGAGGGCAACCAGGATGATCAGGGGTCTGGAAATGAAGCCCTATGAAAGACTGAAAGAACTGGGCATGTTTAGCCTGGAGAAGAGAAGATTGAGGGGAGACATGCTAGCACTCTTCAAATACTTAAAAGGTTGTCACACAGAGGAGGGCCAGGATTTCTTCTCGATCCTCTCAGAGTGCAGGACACAGAATAACGGGCTCAAGTTAAAGGAAGCCAGATTCCAGCTGGACATCAGGAAAAACTTCCTGACTGTTAAAGCAGTGCGACGGTGGAATCAGTTACCTAGGGAGGTTGTGGGCTCTCCCACACTAGAGGCATTCAAGAGGCAGCTGGACAAGCATCTGTCAGGGATGCTTTCAGGTGGATTCCTGCATTGAGCAGGGGGTTGGACTCGATGGCCTTGTAGGCCCCTTCCAACTCTGCTATTCTATGATTCTATGATTCATTAGGATGACTGTTTTCATTTGTTTATGCATACAAAAGCTGGTAATTGCACTGTGTATTATTTATTCACATTTTCTATTCTATCTCACAGTTACCTTTTTAAATAGTTCTGAGACTTGCCTTGCCTATGGGGATAGCCTTTTCTTTCTTGCATTTGTCACTACAGAAAGAAAGATCTCCAAATGTATGAAATCAGAAAGGCAAAATTTTAACATATATTAAAGCTAGAAAACAATGTGAGAAACCATTTAAAAATACCAGAGTTGCACTAAAGATACTATTGGTCCGGTAGGCATTAGAGGATATGAGTTCTTATTAAAAGAGGCAAGCCTGATTGGCCAATACAAAACAGAATGGGTTGGGACCAAATGAGAGAATCAGCGTATGCATTAGCCCCCATGAGGGCTAAAAGTGTGGAGAGGGAGGGGGCTTCACATGCTGGTCTCACTCCCAATATCCCCATGTGTGCTGCTGGGCCTTGCCTACTCTGTTCTGAACCCTGGTATGTTGATCAGAAAGGTCTGAGAGGGCCTCTACTCATGTTCACTTTCACGCAGGTAGAATTCTCTTTGCATGATCAAGGACCTTGTTTGATCAAGGACCCTGCAGGAAGGTCAGGAATCAAGGGGCATATGTGGATGGCATTGACTGCCAGTTGGGTTCTTATAACATGGAATGGTAGCATTAGTTTCATGAGAGCTTCAGTTATATCAATGCCATGTATCTATTCCAGAGAACAGATAAATCCACCATAGGGTGACCATATGGAAAGGAGGATGGGGCTTCTGTATCTTTAACAGTTGCATTGAAAAGGGAATTTCAGCAGGTGTCATTTGTATATATGGAAAACCTGGTGAAATTCCCGCTTCATCAGAACAGTTAAAGCTGCAGGAGCCCTGTACTCTTTTGTATCTGGTCACTCTAGTATAGCTCTTGCAACTTTAACTGTTGTGATGAAGAGGGAATTTCACCAGGTGCTGCATGCATACAAATTCCATTTTCTATGCAACTGTTATGCTGCTGAAATTCCCTTTTCTATTCAACTGTTAAATATACAGGAGCCGTATTCTCCGTTCCATATAGTCACCCTAATCCACTACTCTGCAACTGATAGCCATCCAGCTCCAAAGAAATGGTGAACCTGGAAATAACCACAGTATAGGATACCGTACCATATACATATTGCCTAAATATTATGTCTGCAAAAGGTGTGGCCTTCAACAGCTATGATTTCCTAACATTTTGGCATTTGAATAAACATGGAAAGCCTTTAGCACAACATGTTAAAGTAAATGGTTTTTTTTGTTTTGTTTTGTTAATTGAATATTCTTTATTCATTTACAAGCTTGGCAGCTGTATTTTAAACTACCTTAAATTTGCAAGGTTTTAAAGACAGCCCCACATGTTGCACTAATCTAATCCATGCCTTGGAGGTTCCCAGGGCATGGATTACTGAGGCCAGGATGACTCTGTTCAGGGGTGGTATCAGCTGGTGCAGCAGCCTTCAACTGGTGCAGAATACAGCAACCTGGATATCGATGGAGGCTGGGCGGTCTGCTCATGTGACCCCAATACTGTGCTAGCTGCACAAGCTGCCATGTATTTCTGAAGCCAGTTTAAAGTGCTGGTTTGAAACATTAAGGCCTTAAATGGTTTGGACCCAAGTTACTGGAAGTATTGCCTTCTCCTTTACCACCCTGACCAGGGCCGGTGCTACCATAGAAGCCACTCAGGTGGCCGCCTAGAGCGCCAAGCTAAGAGGGGCGCCGGGCACTGCGCAGCACTCATGCGCGTTGGCTGTGAGCCGGCCCGGCCCGAGGATTCAGCTGGGCCTGAATGGGCGAGATGGCGCCCGGCGCCCGCCCAGCCAAAGCGAAGCCAGGGACGCTGAGCTGGGGGTGGGTGGCTCCATGTTCCGACTTCTGCCTGGAAGCCGCCCTCCCAGAGCCGCTCTAGCCACCCGGAAGCCACCCTCCCAGAGCCGGGAGGCCGCCGCCAGAAGAAGAAGAAAAAGCATGTGGTGAGCTCGACCCTGGCTCAAGCCAGCCTCTGCCTTACTCCCAAGGAAAGGGCACCAGTTCGCCTTGCCTCTCTCCTCAAACAGGCCACGATGTCCAGGCAGGCGGGCAAGCGGGACTCCTCTCCCTTCCCCCAGGAAAGCTAGGGACTTGTGGACTCCTCGCAAGGCAAACTCTCCTGCTTCCCGATCCCGTGCGCATGGATCATGGGACTTGCATCCGAGAAAGCGTTGCACCGGGAGGCACCAGTGCAGCCTGATCCGCCTATGCCTCCTTACTCAGAAGCCTTATTCCCCTGAGTAAACGTGCAGAGGGGATCAGGATGCCAGGCTGCATAGCGGGTTGCATTAGCACGGAAGTAATTCCCAGTGAATTCCAGATGGCTCGGTCCCAAATTGAAGTGAGCCAGTCCCAGCTCTCCACTCGACGCACACGTTCGGACTTCTGCACAATTTGGGGAGGTGGTGCAAGTAGCTCGCCTTGCCTAGGGCTCAAAATAGTCTGGCACCGTCCCTGACCCTGACGATCTTTTGAGGTCATTATTAGGGGTCCTTCTCACCTGCCCACCATCAAGTGTGTTTAGGCTGGTGGGTACAAGGGAGAGGACCTTTTCAGTGGTAGCCTCAAACCTCTGGAATCAGCTTCCATCAGGGTTTTTGTCAGGCCCTTTTTTATTCAGATCTTCAGGAAGGTCTTTGCTGGCCTTAAAAATTGGTAACCTGGTAAAATGTGGCACTGACAAATTAGATATTAGTGTGAAAGTGTAATTACTCTGTTTTGTTTTAATATTTGAATTTGGGGAGATTTGCTTAGTCACTATTTTTGTTTAATTGTGGAATATAACTGAAATTGAATATCCTCTCTGTCTGTCTGTCTGTCTGTCTGTCTGTCTGTCTCTCTCTCTGTGTGTGTGTGTGTTCCATGCAATTGATATAAAATACAATATGCCATTCATTTTCTTTTTCATTGTCTAACAAAAATAAAGAAAACCCCTTAGAGCCAAAAATAATGTGCTGTCAAGGAAAACATTGTCTTTTTGAAAAGAAAATGCTTGTGGAGTTCCTGTTACAGTAAGCCATTTCAGGCAGTTCAGGAAATCAAGTTTTGGAGGGTCACACGCTCTATCATGTAACCTTGTATCCAATTGCCTGATAGGGTCGCTCTTCAATGCATGCTTGAATAAGCCCATTAGGCTTGAAGAGGCTGTAGAGAATACGCATGTGCTCCGCTCCGATTAGGAGTGGAGAAGCAGTACTGAATTGGCCTGCTCCGCCTTACCCAGAGGCGGAGTAGAAGCGGACCGCGGACCCCTAGAAGCAAGGCGAAGAGATGCGACCATTTTTTGGAGCTCCTATTTCAGGCGGAGCGCTCCGATTGCCATCTTGAAAACATTTCACCCATAGGATTGCATTGCGGGAAATAATCGCGGATAACTGGGTTGTTTTTGAAGCTATTGTTCTGAAAATTCTTGTGCTCAGAGAGTCGTGGATGGGGGTTATTTTGAGACTACTCTCAGCTCTCTGCGTCGTGCGGGTCGCGTGCTAGAATTTTTTAAAAATCGGGTAAACAAACGGACAGCGCGGGTCAAACGGCAGTTTTCGCCCATAGGATTGCATTGAGGAAAACAATCGGGGATAACTGGGTTGATTTTTAAGCTATTGTTCTGAAAATTCTTGTGCACAGAGAGTCGTGGATGGGGGTCATTTTGAGTCTACTCTCACCTCTCTGCGTGGTGCGGGTCGCGCGCTAGAATTTTTTTAAAAATCGGCAGGAAAAATACCTTTTTCAAAGGGCTGAGGGGCAGAGTCAGCTCCCGGTCATGATCACATGATCCCAAAGTTAGAGGAGGGCATAGGCAAAACGGGTAACTTGGGATTCTGGGAAACTTCTCTTTCTTAATCTGAACCTGCTCCCCTAGGGCATCTCATCGTGGACGTGCCCCCACTCTCTCCTGTACTGGAAGGCCATCAGAGCCTTCCAAAGAGAGTAAAACGGTGGAGCAATGCCTATCATGAGTCGAAGTGAGCGTTCTACTTCTCTCTTAGTGGTGGAGCGATGCCTATTATGAGTTGAAGTGAGCGTTTACTTCTCAGAGCTCTCGTGGTGAAGCAATGGCTTTCATGAGTTGAACTGGCAGCTGCTTCCCCCTCCCCTGGGCATGTCCCCCTATTGCTGGTAAAAGACAGATATAGCCTTTTTTTAAAAAGTTCTTCTTGTTGTTTATTCAGCAACACTGCTGCTTTTAATTCCACCCCTCCTTTGTTTGTTTATTTATTCTATTTTATATGCATTACTGGCTTATCCTTGGCTCACTTCCTTATGCCCCCAGAAATGCCAGCTGCATGCCTGCCTGCCTTCCCTCCCTCTTCCCCTGCCCACCTCGCAGGGGTGTTGTGTGTGTGTGTGGCTTTGGCTCAGGGGAGAAGTCCTTCCTGCGCTCACTTGGAGTTTTGGAAGTTCCAAATTTTGCAGGTTTAAGCCCTGCCAAAAAAACAGGGGATGATGGGACTGCCTTGAGTCTCGGCGTGCGGCATATGTATCCCTGGATAAGCTTTCATGGTGGTGAGTTTGAGGTTTTTTTTTAACGTGCAAAATTGACGGAGCTATGGAAAGGGGTGTTGGATTTTCAAAAATTCCCCAAAAATCAGGGGATGATGGGATTGCCTTGAAACTTGGCATCCATGTGGACACGTTGATAAGCTATCATGGTGGTGAGTTTGAGGTTCCTAACGTGCAAATTGACGGAGCTATGGAAAGGGGTGTGAATGGGGTGGCCAATTTTCATAAATTCCCCAAAAATCAGGGGATGATCGGATTGCCTTGAAAGTTGGCGTCCATGTGGACACGTGGATAAGCTATCATGGTGCCGAGTTTGAGGTTTCTAACATGCAAATTTACGTAGTTGTAGAATGGGACAATTTGGGGTGAGTTAAGCCGCGCCAAAAATCAGGGGATGATGGGATTGCCTTGAGTCTGGGCGTCCATGTGGACACATGGATAAGCTGTCATGGTGCCGAGTTTGAGGTTTCTAACATGCAAATTGACGGAGCTATCCCAAGGGGTCTGAATGGGGTGCCCGATTTTCAAAAATTCCCCAAAAATCAGGGGATGATGGGATTGCCTTGAAACTTGGCGTGCGTGTGTATACCCCCATGAGGTGTCATGGTGCCAAACGTGAGGTTTCTAACTTGAACTGAAAAAAAGTTGTTTACTTTTTTAGCTTTCAATGCAACCCTATGGGGGGGGAAAACGGAGCTCCGATCCGGATCCGGAGCTCCGAGCGGAGCAGAGCGGAAGTGGGTGGAGCAGTGCCGGGGCGAAGCGGCCCGCTCCGAAAATCGCGGATCTGCAAGTGAAGCGGAGCGGGGGGTCCGTGCACACCCCTAGTAGAGAATATATATATATATATAAAAACAAAACACCCCACCAACTAGTCATCACAGGGAAACAATGAAAACATTTGCCAGTACAGAAGCCAATAGAACTGTTGTGGATAAAAAGCAAATGTTAGGAATAGAGGAGAAAACAAAACTACAGTCCCTTAAAAATGGGTGAATGTTAATGCTCACTTTCATTATTCTGCTATATTGAAAAATGTTACAGTACATTCTGCTGTATGGGGCTTATATGGAGTACTCATTACCTTACATAACCCTTCAACAACCTGGTGCCCTCCAGATGTTTTGAACTATAACTCCCAGAATCCTTGACATTGGTCATGTTGACTAGGACTGACAGGAGTTGTTGTCCAAGACATCTGTAGGACATCAAATTGGGGGATACTGCCTTACATATTCCTCAGCATGGTCAATCAAGAATTGGTAAGAATTAGCTGGGCTGTTTGGGGGGTAACAGCCCCCTCTCTAAAAATACAGGATTACAATTTTTATTGTGACTATCCTGGATCACTGTGCTTCTCTACAGAATTATGAAACCCACGCATCAGACATAAGCAGCCAGCCATAGTTTGCATTGACAAAACCATTTATTTCAGGACGAACAACAGGGGAGCCAAAATCCTCTGGTTTTGCCCATTGTAGTTTTTGATATATACAACTCAAGTTCCATGCATGCCATAATCAGTGGTACTTAACTGTTTGAATCCCCAAATACTTTCATAACATCCACTTTATTTGGAAACTATATATGATCTTAAGATTATATCCAGCCAAACTTTCAAATACATAGCTATAAAATCTTACAGCATACCCTTTAGATATTACCTGATTTGGCCTTTTTTATTTTGTCTGCTAATTGTGGCATTCTTCCAACTCCTTAGAAATCAATTATGTTTCTTGATTTAGAGCAGCTGCTAGATTTATAAACCAGTTCCTTTCTAATAAGATTACAAAAAAATTCTTTCAAGCTGGCTTTAGCTGAGCACACTAGACATAAAAGGTCACTTGAGTGCAAATTTGCTGTACTGCATTGAAACCATATGCTGTGTTGTGTTCCAAAAGCCATACATTATGTTAAAAGAGAATATATATTACTAATAAAAGATGGAGAGGCCCATCAATGTCTATTGGCCTGAAAGGTATTACAATTTCATATTCTCCATATGTTCCATATTCTTTCATATTCTCCATGGTCAAATTCAAACAAAGCATATAATACTATGGTCAATTTAATTCGCACATTCCTGTCCTTGTGATTTAAACCAGGGCAAGTTTATGAACAGAGGGTACCACAGAACATTCTTCTATGGCAAATATCACCTCCGAAGTCCATACCTCTTTCTGTGGACAAAAGTGACTGCCTTCCTCACAATGAAATAAAGGAGTAGTTCCCACAAACAACTGCACTGTACCATTTCATAATTGTAGTAGTAGGAAATCACATGGTTGCATGCTTTCCTATGACAACTTTCCCATATCTCCCACATTTGGCCAGTGTAGATGACATAACAGTCCATTGTGAATTAATTAATCACTGAGGGGCCATTTCATTTCATTTATTGTGTTTCTACCCTGCCCTATAACTGAAGCTCTCTGGATGGTTTACGAAGACTAAAAACCATTACACACAGTGTAAAACCATTTGCAGAGAAATGTACCATCCACCATTATGTATATGCCACCACCGGCTGGCAGTTGTCATGGCTTGTTGTATCATGCAAACCTGACTAGAGTCTGCTCTAAGGTTACTCATTATGGCAGATGGTACATAGTATGGCCCCTTGGAGTTTCATCAAGCCATGGTGGTCGTGTCATGTCATTCAAAACAGGTTATTGAATGAACATGCTTAGGGAGAAGATGGCAGGTTCTGCCCCTCCACTTCCACTCATTCATGCCTAAATTAAGCATCTTCCCCCCAACACCCTCACATACAGATTCTCACAGCTGTATACATGGCTAGATCTGTCCTATGGTCAGAAAAAACTTCCACCAATTGGGTTCCTGATCAATTGGACAAAGCTGCCCATGTGTACAGCTGTATACATAGGAACTCCATCCAGTCTTTCAGTGAACAGCTTACTTTAATATGTGATGCAAACCTGATGAAAACAAAGGGCCCATCTACACTAAACAGGATATTCCACTATGAAAGTGGTATGAAAGCAGTGTATAAAAGGCAGGAGCCACACTACAGCTTTATAGTGATATTGAAGTGCACTGTAGGATCTACACTACTGCTTTATAGTGGTAATGAAGTGCACTGACAACTGGTGGGGCCCATGACACAACTACACCAAACAGGATATAACACTATGAAAGTGGTATGAAAGCGGTATATGGTAGGGATGTGCTCCACTCCGATTAGAATCGGAGAATCAGAAGCGAATTGGCCTGCTCCGCCTTGCCCAGAGGCGGAGTAGAAGCGGACCGGGGACCCGTAGAAGCACGGCGAAGAGAAGCGCCCATACGCAGAGTGCTTCTCTTTTCGCGGCGTGATCCGATCGCCATTTTGAAAAATTTCGCCCATAGGATTGCATTGTGGAAAAGAATAGGGGATAACTGTGTTGTTTTTGAAGCTATCTTTCTGAAACTTCTTGTGCTTAGAGAGTCGTGGCTGGGGGTCATTTTGAGCCTACTCTCAGCTCTCTGCGTGCTGCAGTTCGCTTGCTAAATTGTTTTGAAAAAATCGGTTAAAAACATCGGGAAAAGGTACCTTTTCGAAGGGCTGAGGGGCAGAGTCAACTCCCGGTCATGATCACATGATCCCAAAGTTGGAGGAGGGGATAGGCAAAACGGGTAACTTGGGATTCTGGGAACTTCTCTTTCTTAGTCTGAACAGACTTTTCCCAGTGTTTTTTTAAAACAGTAGCCCCACCAAATGCACAAACACAACCTGAAATCATATACTAAGCAAATAAATAACAGATAGGAAATACAGCACTGCTACCCACCATAACCTTGGGGAACAACTGAATAGATGTGGTGCAAGGGGATGAGCTCTCCTAGGGCATGTGGACGTGCCCATTGCACTCTCCTGTCCTTGGAGGGCCATCAGAGCCCTCCAAAGGTAAACCCGTGGAGAAGCAATTCCTTTCATGAGTTGATGTGAAAGTTTGCTTCTTAAAGACTGGTCCCTAGACAGGGACAGTCAAAATTGGCACAATTATCCCCCTCCCCCTGGGCACGTCCACTCCCCTCTTACTGGTAAAAGACAGATATAGCCTTTTTAAAAAAATTCTTCTGTTGTTTATTCAGCAACACTGCTGCTTTTAATTCCACCCCTCCTTTGTTTTTTTATTTATTTATTCCGTTTTATATGCATTACTGGCTTTGAAACTATCCTTGTCTCACTTCCTTATACCCCCAGAAATGTCTGCTGCCTGCCTGCCTTCCCTCCCTCCTCCCCTGCCCGCCTCGCAGGGATGGTTTGTGTGTGTCTTGCTTTGACTCAGGGGAGAAGTCCTTCCTGCGCTCACTTAGACTTTTGGAAGTTCCAAATCAATTTTTCAAGTGTGGAAGAAGATTCATATTTAGGTTTATCTCTACTCCCCAATTCATGGCATGTTGGGATTTCCTTTGAAATGGCCCCATTGAGCTGTCTGCAGCTTTAAATCCCTGAGATACTGGGGTGTCCGATTTTCAAAAATTCCCCAAAAATCAGAGGATGATGGGATTGGCTTGAGTCTCGGCATGCATGTGTATCCCTGGATAATCTATCATGGTGGCGAGTTTGAGGTTTCTAACGTGAAAATTGACAGAGATCTTGAAAGGGGTGTGAATTGGGGTGAGTTAAAAGGTTAGAGCCCCGCCAAAAATCAGGGGATGATGGGATTGGCTTGAGTCTTGCCACGAATGTGGCTCTAGATGGCATCTGTGGGGGTGCCTGCTTCAATTTTTTTTATCTGTCAAAACGTCGGAGAACAGCCCATGTCTGCAAATGGGGTGTCCAATTTTCATAAATTTCCCAAAAATCAGGAGATGATGGGATTGGCTTGAGTCTCAGCATGCATGTGTATACGTCCATGAGGTTTCTAACTTTAACAGAAAAAAAGTTGTAGACTTTTTTGTATTTCAATGCAAGCCTATGGGGGGGAAAAGCGGAGCTCCGATCCAGATCCGGAGCTCCGCACCGGAGCGGAGCGGACTACAGGCGGAGCAGGGTGGAGCGAAGCAGACCGATCTGCAAATTGCGGATCTGGAAGAGAAGCAGATCGGGGGGGTCCGTGCACACCCCTAGTATATGGGGTGTGTCAATGGGCCCCAACAGTTGTCACTGCACTTCAATACTGCTATAAAGCAGTAGTGTGGCTCCTGCCTTTTATATACCGCTTTCATACCGGAATATCCTGCTTGGTGTAGATGCGCCCAAAGAGTAATCTATGCAATGATCAAACATACTAAACTCTTTCCTGTTTCAGTACTTTCCTGTTTAAGTGCTCAAGATAGGTAGCACAAAGGAGTGAGTGGCCTTGCAGTTAGGCAGGGAATGTTTGGAGGTGCCAACGGTATGCAATGACACATCCATAGAAGCTCCCACCATTGTTTGCACATGAAAAGGGTTCCCATGTGATTGTGCAAATGGTGGCAATTGTATGTATTGGCTCCCACACAGAAGCTCTTATTCTCTACTGGGTCACACTGCTCACCAGTGGTCCAACACAATCCTATGGCAAATATAGGGTTGTCATCTAAGTGAACCTGGCCTACTCTTCATGATTCTAGATATCTTTCATGTTCTAATAGGACTCTCCCCTGAATTTCTCAAATGCATGTTGGATTAAAATTCCAAAATCTATTGACATTAGAAATAAATATTTACCTGAAATAAAGGAAATCCGTTACATTCTCTATTTTGTAACAAGGGATCATCATAGACAGGGCATATGTAAACTAGGTGCCATCGGACAACACAAGGGGAATTGCCAACTGTTGTCATTTTTAGTGTAATAAGTGAAGGACAACCCAATCCAATAGGCTATCTCTACTGAAATGATTGGGAATCAAGAAAGACCTGCTCTTCCAAAATTCCAGTGCCTCTCAGTGAGGTTTGTTGCAGAAATACAAAAGCAACAAAGCAATGGTTAGAACCAATTGGTTGGTAGTTTCATAAGTATTTGCTGCCAACCAACCAAAATGATATTTTCTGAAGATTTTGTTTAGGGGGGAAAACCTTTTGATTTTATTCTAAAGGAGTGTGTGTGTGGGGGGGGGGGTCAAATTACTTTGGTTCCCATTGATTTGTGATCTGGAGCCAGACATAATTACCACAAGAAAACTAAAGCAAAGTCCATAAAAATCAATGCAAAGAATAATACAGTCCAATGCATTTTTATTCTCCATAAGGGGAATTTATTGTACTCTGTTATTCCTTCTTAGCTCTTCAGCAGCTAGAACCATGATGAGGTCCCTATTTAATACTCTGCATGTAAGAGAATTACAGATAGGAAATTGCTAGATGGCTGCTTTCTAACTTCACAAAAGTCCATTAAAATCACCTGTTTGTTTCAGCATTTTGTGGCACTTCTTAAAGGGCTTTCAAAAGGTGTCAAAGGAAATTAGTGTGATGATTGTTATATGATTAGATGGAGATCCCGAAAATACTAAGCAAAATGGAAAGCTACTGTGCTTCTAATAGCAGCATCATATTACATCACTGCATTTTTGGTAAACATATATTATTTCCCATATATATGCACATGAAATTATGAACAGCATAATCAAGGAAATAGAAAATTAAACACACAATGATTTGATGGCAATTTGCTTTCATTGTATAGGTTTCTGTTGCACAGAAATTGGATCGCAGGGAAATAATTGAACTCGGAGGTTTGTAATTATACAAAAATGCTACAAATGTAAGACTTTCTATACCCGTTTCCAAACAGGTTTTTAAATGACTAATGCATGCCAGAAGATGAATAGAATATATATTTGAAGCAGAGGGCATACTGGAGACTCCTGTAGATGCACTGGATTTGTAGTGTCTTTGTACACTTGCAGTCCCAGGAATTTCCCATTTTTTCTGCCCAAGGGGGCTGGATCTAAATGAAATTTTCTTGGGGCTTTGCTAGACCTACCTCTTAATCCATGCGGGAGGAGGGATGAGCCTGCGGTGCCCCATTGCGTCTGCCATTTTTTGTGTGTTTAAAGGGGCTGCTGCACAGGAATGCTCGAGTGGCAATGGTCTTTTTTTAAAAAAAAATTATGTCGCCGCTCCCCCCACCCTACCCCAATCTCTCCCCTGATCTCCCCCCTGGCCTCGATCTCTCCCCCCTGATCTCACCACCCTGGCCCTGATCTCCCCCTCGATCTCCCCCTTCCCGGCCCTGATCTTCCCACCCTGGCCCCAATCTCTCCCCCAATCTCTCCCCCTGCCCTGATGGGCCAAGCACTCCTGTGGAGCACTGTGCCCCGTGCGCGGCTTCTCCCAGCTCCTTGCAAGTAATTGGCTGAAGCTGGGAAAGTCATGGAACGGGCTAGACGCTCATGGTCTCGGGCTCAGCCCGAGACCGCAGAAAATACCGGGCTGCAACTGGAGACTGTTATCCCGTGGCAAGGGAGGGTTGACCCCAGCCTGAGCCCGGGATCCTCTGTGCGTCATCTGGATGAACAGGGGCGAGCCCTGGTATCAGCCCGGGCTAAACCTGGTCTAGCAAAGCCCTTGGTCAGTGGAGGCATGTGAGGTAGCACTTCTGACCTGGCAGGTAATGGTGATGGAGGTGAAAGGAAAGCTTCATGCAGACCAAATAGACTGGCCTGTATACATGAGAAGTCTGATTTGCAATGGATACAAAGAGTTTTATTCTTAAAACATCTTTCACACTGTTGCAATGTTCCTCTGAGGGTTTCACTACATAATAACATAAGAAGAGCCAAGTTGGATTAGACCATGGGTTCATCTAGTCCAGCATTCTGTTGACACAGTGGTCAATCAACTGTTCATGGGAAACCCACAAGCAGAGCATGGGTGCAACAGCACCTTCCTGTCCATGTTCCCCAGCAAGTGGTGTAGATAGGCTGACTGCCTCTGATACTGGAGGTAGCATAGAGCCATCAGGACTAGTCACCACTGATAGCCTTCTCCTCCAGAAATTTGTTCAATACCCATTTAAAGCCATCCAAAGTGGTGGCCATCACTACATCATGTGGAAGTGAATTCTATAATTGAACTATACACTGTATGAAGAGCACATAGTTACCACTATGACTATGGTAGTTATACTATTACAATGGGCAGATTTTTTTATATATATATAAAAAAAACTTCTTGGATAAACTCTACTGGATGATGGTAAGAGAATGCAATAGCAATGGGGAAAAATTTTGCTTCATTGCTATCACCACCACTACATAGGCTTATTAATAGGTTCTTACCAGTGTTTAATTGTATTCACTCTGAGCTACTATACCAACATCTACAGAGGGATCATGTATTAGGATGAATTTAAACATATCTTAAGAAAGATAATCATATATCAGATAATTTTGACATACCTTTTAAAAAAAACTGAATTAATTTTGCTATTGATTGTATCCATACAGGGAACTTGAAGTTTGGTTATTGTTGTTTGTACTGGAATGAATTTGATTTAAAAAAAGAAAAAGAAAAGAAATGTTTAAAAACAAAACAAAAAACCTACACTGCTGCAGAACCAAGTACCAAGGGGGACATAGCTGGGAGAGACTAATACCTCCAGTCTACCAACTCACCCACTCACCAGTCATAGTTATGCATACCATGTAAGCCTCTCGGCTTTGTTACTCCCTCCAGGCAGGAACAGTAAGAAGGAGCAGGGGCTTGGTGGTCGGTCGGTCAGTCAGTCAGTCAGTCAGTCATTCTCTCTCTCTCTCTCTCTCTCTCTCTCTCTCTCTCTCTCTCTCTCCCTCCCTCCCTCCCTGCTTCTACTTGCTTCAGCAAATCCACTCTGTGAAATTCACAGGTCATACATCAGTGTGTATTCCCACAGAGAAATACATTAATGGAAATTTGTTTACCAGAATTTCTCTGGATTCTGCATTCAAAGTTTCTTCTTCTTACAATGTGTATTATTCACTGTACATTATAATACAAAGAACAATAGCAATGGTTGGAATCTATCATTTTGCTTGTTATTGCAATATTGAATAATCATTATCCAGATTTTGATGGATAGCTTCCTGCTATTGTCCATTTCTCATGTTAATAGGGCCAAAATAGGTGTTCCTTTAAATCCGTATCTAGCAGCTACATTTTTCCCATTTTTAACTTAGATCAGGAACAGGGTTCCATCCCCACACCCAAATGCAGCCTAATAGTAGAGTGAGTCAAGATACTGTCAAGTAAGAGATACTGTATTTATTCTTGATTTGTATTTACTCAGTGTAATTTACTTAACATTTGTCTTATCTCCCTGAATACAGTCAGTGCTATTGTGCATTTGTAATTGTGTATTAATATTGCTGGAGACTGGGGAGAGATTGCTTTGTTTTAAAGCCAGGCAGCATCAGAAATGAACAACAACTGGACTCTGCTGGGAACCTCTCTCTCCAGACGCAGATATTCAAATGTTTGATTAAACGAGGGAAGTTGGAATCATCTACGGTCTATGTGCTTTCCAGAGCAAATCTCCTCTCTACCGTCTTGTTAAGATGAAGTAGGTTGGAGTTAAGTCTGAGAGTTAGCCGCCAGGTGTTAAACAAAAAACTATGAAAATAAACAGTCTTCTGATGTAAGTAGATAAGGGTACTCATTGTTTCAAGGGGTGTTTGTAACCACCAAAGAATCAGGCTGGAGTTGTGTAAAATAAAAAGTTCTTTATTTAAACAAGCCTGCTTCTAATTCCTCACTCTCTGGCCTGGTTTGCACATAACACAAGCTCATGGATTATTTAAGCCATGGTTGTCTGATAGATGATCCAACTAGTCATAGATGATCCAACAATCCAGATCCTCTGTTGTTTGTTTCCCTCCTCCTTCACTCACTCCTTCTCTGTATTGCAATAGCCTTTGCAGTGCTGCATGTAAAGAGGCTGAGTTTTTTTTATTGTTCTTGTCCACTGTCTCTGTAACCTAGCAAAATAATCCATGAATTGGTTATCAGAAATTGGTTATCAGAAATTATCAGAATTTCTCTGGATTCTGCATTCCAAGTTGTTTCTTCTTCTTCTTCTTCTTCTTCTTCTTCTTCTTCTTCTTCTTCTTCTTCTTCTTCTTCTTCTTCTTCTTCTTCTTCTTCCAATGTGCATTATTCACTGTACATTACAATACAAAGAACAATAGCAATGGTTGGAATCTATCATTTTGCTTGTTATTGTGAACCCAATTCTGGGTTCACAAATAATGAAAACCCATGGTTTAAGCAACCCACAGTTCACAACCCAACAACAAAAGATGAGTTATCTTTGTGGGTTGTTCGTTTGCAACCATCGTTAACCCATACTTACTTTCAGGTTCATATGTAATGACAACCTACAAGTCAACATACCATGAACAGGCCCACTGACTCAGGGTTGAGTGTGAATCATGGTTGAATCATCGGTTGTTGTTGAACTGTGTGTTGTTGTTTTGTGTAACCCACCCATGCTAACAAACCACAGTTTGTTAACAACAAACAACTCACAGGTCACAAACCAACTACAAAACAGGGGGTCTCTTTGTGGGCTGTTTATAGTTAACAAACCATGGTTTGTTAGCATGGGTGGGTTCATACAACAAAACAACCCATGTTTCAAGAACAACTCACATTTCAGTGACAACCCACACTCAACCCATACTCGAACTTGAGTGTGGTTGTTTATTACATGAACCCAGCAACTGTGACTTCAACATCAAGTCAGTTTTTTTTCCCTAACCCATTTTCACCTACCGACCCCAGTAAAACCTGCTTTTTGTAACATTTTTTCTGATGAAGGTATCTGGAGATCTTGAAAGTTTGCACATTTTTTGTAATCTTTTGGTTGGCCTAATAAAAGCATTATACAAGTATGAATGCTTTGACTTTGGTATCAGTTGCCCCAAACATGTACATCCATACATGTACATATCTAACTGTTAAAACAGAGTTCATAATAGTTTGGTGGTTATGTATTGTCCTCATATACTCTTGGGTGACACTGATGTGCAAAACTAAACTCACAGGCACACACCTTGCTGTCTTCATATTTAGTTTGGTCTACTTTGTTGGCAAATAGTGAATTCTACAATTTCTGTATCTGAAGTTTTGGTGTAACATATCAATACCTTTCACTGACAGAAGTTATATGACTACTCACTGGATTTTCCAACAGGGCTTTTGTATCCTCTTTCTATCAAACTGGGAACTGAACTGTGTCTCAGCTTGATTTTCAACACATCAAGCAATATCCTAAACACCAGCCTTTTGCTCATTTCTATTATATAAGAGCCATTTTCTCCCTTCCTCTGAGTTATTGGAAGACATCTGCACTTTTATACACAAAGCTTTAAAAAAGCAGAATGGCTTTCTGTAATGTCTCACTTTTATGCAATCTACTCTTTAGTGTCTTCCTAAATCTTTGTTGCCTTTCATACTGGAATAATGTTCCAACATCTAATTTTTTAAAGTTCTGCTTTTGTGGCTGAATGATTCATGGATACTTCAGCGTTGATACTGAGCACATCGTTAATACAGCATATTTTTCGGTGACATACAAACAACCAGTTGGCAGTCTCTTGAAAATAGTTCCCATATATTTTCCATTTTCTTTTATTAGTCCTTCAAAAACTATAAGCAAACAGAATTAATCAGAATAGGAAAACATTTCCAAACGTACAGCCATATTGTCTATTCGGCAAGGACCGCTTACTATGGACTTTGGGATTTCTGTAAAAGTTGTGATTCTGTGATGTAGACCAACCATGCTGCATTAGCCATTGACTAGACATGCTTGAACAATAAACTCAGATGTTCTAAAACTGTAGAGAGGGATAGGGAATTAGGGTTCTGGCAGCAGACACCACCTTAGATTTCCACATGTTGATTGTTCTTTGTGAACAGAGCCAACATACATACAACTTGTACATGCTATCTGGTACTAGACCACAGGTTACTAGATTGTGCATTCAGTGCCTACGTGCATAAAACCTCTGCACTTGCAGGCTCTGTGAACAAAAGAATGCTCAATGTGTGGAGGTGAGAGGGATGATCTCAATTGATTTAACACGGATTTAGAATATCTAAAAAGGGTTAGAAAGCTGGCCGTTCAGACAACACTGAGGGCTCTGTAGTTAGCACTAACCACAAGCCATACGCTTGCACACAACACCGTTAACCCTGTTGGGTTCCCAGTTTCCTTAACCACACACAACTACAAAGCAATTAGATGAGTGCCTGAGTTCTCCAAATGCCCTGCCCCATATCCCAATAGCCCTTGTACTAAGAGCGCTGGCAGTTGTGTGATTTACCCCACTCTATACTGCTAGTTCTATGATTCTGGCCCCTTAATCACAGGCGTGTGTTAGATGACACCTTAAGCCAAAGTTAGTTCCATTAACTAGGGCTGTGCTTCACCTCGGACTGAGGCCCCGAATCTGAGCTAAGGCAGGCCTATTTGGCCTGCCTCGGCTCTGCTCCAGGGCAGTTCTGGTGAAGCCTGAGGTGGCCCAAAGCTGAAGCCAATTGGCTCCGAAGCTTCGGGCCACCTCGGCGCTTCGGAGCCAGTCCTCGGCAGGTCCTCTACCTGCTGGCTCCACCTCCGCCACGGTGGACGCATCAGGTAAGTGGGGAAGGGGGGGAGGGGAGGCTTACTTTTGGTCTTATGTGTCAGCGGCAGTGGAAGCCTCCAGATGCAAGGACGGCAGCGGTGGTGGACGGTGGAGGCACCAGGTAAGTGGGGAAGGGGAGACTTTTCTGGGTGCCAGCTATGCAGCCCCCCCCGAAAAGTCTGAGTTGCCTCGAAGGGCCTGAATTTCACCTCAGCTTCGGTGCTGAGGTGGGTCAGGCAACTCCCAAAGCACCCCCGAGCAGAACTGGGGCTGCTTCAGGAGCTCCGAACCGGCCTCTAAGGAGGATGGGGTGTGTGTGCACAGCCCTACTGCTAACCATGCTGAAGAACAGGGTTAGTGAGTCTGTCCACAATGTGGTTAGCTGAGGCACCTGGTTAAGCAAAACACATGTCAGACAACACTGTTAACCCTGCAACTTAACCAAAAAAAACCCCTTCACCAGCATGGTTAATGGTGTCATTTGAGTCTGCAGAGAACAAAGCAAGGTTTAGAGATGACTGGTCTTCAGCAAAAGATATCCAGCACAGATATCAGTAAGAGTAGTGTCTAGGCAGGTTCTTGACTTACTCCCAATGAAGACATATGTTGATCCTTCAAGGTCCAAAGTGCAAATGGAAACTTTTTATGGCTGTCAGGGTCTCATCCCTCCTAAATTGCATGGGATTTAAATGTTTGGCATTTTGGCATGGAAGTGTGAACTGTGGCACTTTTGCAGGGCTGGGCATTGTGCCCTTTGCCCTTTCTACTAGAACCTGAATAGCTTTGGTGGTAGATAAGCATGGAAAACTCAAACATGCATTGCACTGTGCATTTTGTAAATCACTTTGCTTTGATCCTTAAAGAAATTGAACTGTGAAAACAATGCACAGCACTCCACAAGACCTGAATTCTGTTACAATCCAATTATTGTAAATGTTGCAACTTCTAAGCTACTGAATAGCTCAGCTCTACAATTGTGTATAAAGGATACCTATCACATATATTACCTCATTACACCACTTTCTTCCCACAGTAAGCAGCAGAAATATATACTCATAATGGGTGTATACCATAATTAATTTATTAAAGGGTTGCCATTGTTGCAGCAAGTATGCTTTGAGTGGATACTCACTGGCTGTTATGAAAAAGATAGAAAATGCATTTTGGGGGGTCTAAAAGAAATTAAAGTACTATGAACTGATCATTTTGTCATAATACGCAGTGGGTGAGGCACATTCACATTTGACCAAAAAAAAAAAAAGTGTGAAGAATGTGATTTAACCAAAAACTTTTGCAAAGTTAACAGCACCTTTAAAAAGGTTCAATTTTTTGCTCCCA
Organism: Elgaria multicarinata webbii; assembly: GCF_023053635.1. Lineage (NCBI taxonomy): Eukaryota > Metazoa > Chordata > Lepidosauria > Squamata > Anguidae > Elgaria > Elgaria multicarinata. The sequence goes on along the minus strand of NC_086180.1, from coordinate 41,134,847 downwards.
AGCATGTCCTTGACTTAACTTCAGCTATAAGGACTGAAAGAGCTACTCACAGATAACACAAATGTCCTTCGTATAAAGTCAAGAGATAACTCTCATGGGAACTATATATTCTCCGATATTTTAGTTCTAGCAGATTCAGAAATGCAAAAATAATGTTCATGGCCCCCCAAGGTATTTCTGAAGCAGCTCATGTATACCTTTGCACAATTGAGTTTCCTCTAAAAAGTTGCAAAATAAATGAATTAGGATTTGGGAGATTGCAGCTAAAAGTAATATTCAGGTGGTTTCATCTACCATGTTACTGTACTTTGCCATTTTCTTTGGCCTCTGACTGCCTCATAATTGTCTATATATGATTTTTCAGCAACTAAACTACATAAGAAAATAATAATTAGAAACTTAAATCCAAGTGGTTGAGTAACAGCCCCATCTAAATCAAATCTCTCATTTGGAATTAGGTGGTCTTGGTGAACTAGGCTTGCTACTGTTCCTTATTTAAAGGAATTGTTCCTTACGTTGTATTAAAATACAATGCTCTTTCAAATCTTCTTCTTCTTCTTCTTCTTCTTCTTCTTCTTCTTCTTCTTCTTCTTCCTCCTCCTCCTCCTCCTCCCTTCGCCACTGATTATAGAATAGGGTGACCATATGAGAAGGAGGACCGGGCTCCTGTATCTTTAATAGTTGCATAGAAAAAGGAATTTCAGCAGGTATTATTTGTATATTTGGAGAACCTGATGAAATTCCGTCTTCATCACAGCAGTTAAAGCTGTAGGAGCTATAGTAGAGTGACCAGATTTAAAAGAGGGCAGGGCACCTGCACCTTTAACTGTTGTGATGAAGAGGAAATTTCCCCAGATTCCCCATATATACAAAGGACACCTGCTGAAATTCCCTTTTCAATACAACTGTTAAAGATACAGGAGCCCTGTCCTCCTTTTCATATGGTCACCCTATTATAGAACACAGGACACAGAGTGTCAGGAGGGTGGTTTCAGAGTAAAGGCCTCTAGAGAGCAACCCTCACCCCTGTGACCCAGGATAGATAGCATACTGCACTGGAATGGGAATGACAACTCACATGATGCTCGTTTTCAGAGTCAAAACTCCCTTGTCTCTGCAGCGGGGTGGCAGGAAGGTGAAACCTTGAGGAGAGGAACAGCCAGGACTCCAACTACGTGGTTCATTCTTGAGAAGGACTCTCCCCACCCTCTATATAATGGATTAAACGCAAGGAATAATCAGAAATACTTATAGAAAAGAAGAGATGCACCATTGCTATGGAAATCACCTTTACTTTGATGCATTATCATATCGATATAGTCTAATAAAATACTTATGTACTGGATTCTACACATGTCTACTCAAAAGCAAGTCCTAAATTCAATGAGGTGTACATTTATTTATATATTTACAAGGGCTCTGCATAGACCCTTCCCTATCCGCTTCTGAGGCTGATTCAGAGCTGCCAAATCGGCCCCAATCTGCCTCGGCCCAGATCTGACCCATTCTGGATCCAGAGCCAAAGTGAGATTCGGATGTCCAAATCATTAGGGCATGTAATAGACTGGCTGAATGGCCAGGCAGGCACCTGTCTTTTCTGGGCACCCACTGAACAGCTGTCCCTGCTTCTGCCCCCTGCCTGCTCATGCCCCCTGGAAGTGCTCACCAAGCCACGCGAGCCCCCCCCCCCACTCCCAACCTGGACCCATTGCAAGCACCTGTGACTGCCTGTGCCTCTTCAAGGGAGGCATCTCATCTATTTCCATGACATGGAGACTCATCTATGTCCACAAATGAACTCCTGTAAAAATGGCAGCCATCTAGGTTTCCAGAACACATAGGGACATAAGACGAACCATGCCGGATCAGACCACCTGAATATTCCACAGGGAATAAAGTACTTGTGTTCTAAAGAATAAACATAGATAATATTGCAACGATAATTCCTAACTTGATTGTTGTTGTATTTTACAATTACACAAATGCTAATGTAACTATGCTATTCAAGAGCATAATTTCAGATTTCAGTGGTGAATGAGGGAAAGGCTGAAGACCTTTTTATTTTCTCAGTATTTAACACCTAATTTAACTTAAATTTAAACTTTGCTGTTTTAATTCCATATTTTAATCTATATCAATTTCTGTTGTGTGGTTTTATCCTGGTTGTGCTTTCTATATTGTATTTTGGTTTTGTGTTTTTAGACTGTTGGTTGTTTTAATATGCTTTTCATGGTTTATTTTTCGTGAACTGCTCAGAGAGCTTCAGTTATTGGGGGGTATAAAAATGTAATAAATAAATAAATAAATAAAGGCATTTCAGCAGTGTCTCATGAAAGTTTATACACTTATTTCAGCTACAGTCAAGATTAAATTGGGTGGGGGGGGGTGAATCTAGGGTACTCTAAAAACGCTTGTGGTTCTTTTTAATTCTTCATAATACCCACAGTACTGTTATCACCAAGTCAAACAGATAGGCCTTCTTCAATGAAAGCAATGGATTAGTGTCTCTGACATGTGGTCTGAAACTCTGGGTGTGTGTGTTAATACATGACCAAAGCCCCTTTCTCCTAGTTCATATGCGAATATGAGACTTATTACAGAAAATATTCCAAATTCATACAATAAACCATAATGCATATATTTGCAAATAATGTGATGCCAGTCATCTGCTGTGCACACAAGGCATCTGGTTCAGTTCCTGTAATCTCCAGTTAAATGGATCTCAGTGCACTGGCTTGGAAAGCTAGTGCTAGAGTAGACAATACTGAGGCCTTGTTCAGAAGATACGTTGAACCATGACTTTAACCATGGTGCTTACTGTAAGCCAGAAAGCCAGGCTGTGTTCAGAAGGCACCTTAAACCATGGCTTTAACCACAGTGAATAAGGCTTTTTGCCTTATTTATTTATTTATTTATTGCATTTCTATACTGCCCAATAGCCGAAGCACTCTGGGCGGTTTAGTCACTATGGTTAAAGCCATGGCTTAAGGTGTCTTCTGAATGGGGCCATAGTTAGATAGACTATTGCTGTGATTCAACATGAATTAGTTCCATACATTCCATTCACCACCAAGTTTTCCGTACCAAGTTTCCCTGGTAGGGAAAACTTGATGATGGTAGTTACTACTTCTTCTTCTTCTTTTTTTTACTTTAAAACATTTGTTGTCCACTTTCAGAGCAGAAACCCACTCAAGGCAGCTTAGAGCAATAAAATGCATAAGAACAGTTAAAACATTAAAAGCAGTAAAACATAAACACAATAAAATAGCAATAAAAACAAAACCAGCAGCAACAGCAATGTCAATAGCAGCAACAACAGCAGTCCTATCAAGAGAAGGCCATGGTAAAATAATGTTTTCAAACCCTTCTTAAAAACCTGCAGTGAAGGAGCATGGCAGACCTCGGACAGCAGCTTGTTCCAAAGGTGTGTGACCACTATTTGCCCTCTCACGTGTGATCACCCACCTAATTACTCTCACTGGTGGGTAAAAGAGAAGAGCCTCTCTTTCTGATCTTAAAGTGCAAGCAAGGTGATATGGGTGAAGCCATTTCTTCAAGTAGCTTTGGCCCTTTCTACACAAATGAGTTATCTGAGGAAAATGGAGGGATTGTCCCTGCCTGCTCCCGGGATCCCCTGTGTGGCATTTGGATGCACAGGAATGATCCCAGAATAATCCCGGGATATAGGGACGGTGTAGACATGCCTGTGGTCCCAAACTCTTTAAGGCATTTAAGACGACTACAGTGGCCTGGAGCTCACTGGATTTAAGCCTATAGAAATTCCCCTTTTAATGTTGAATAGAACTGTGTCAAGGATTCATTCAAATCACTCCTCAGAATAAACAATGAAGAGATGTACGTGTTTTGTGTGCCACTTTCATTTGCAGTGACTTTTGCAATCTCCGTGCATGTTTGTTTCTTTCCTCCATGTTTGTTTTGTGTGCCTCTCCTCTTTGCCGACTCCCCCCCATGGCTTAGATTCTTGTTTCTCACTGAGATGGCAAATGACTGAACAGTAGGAAAGTGCCTGTAGTAAGAGGATGGCAAAAGTTCAGACTGATGACTCAGGGCTCAACAGGCGAGCATTTCATATACTGTCGCTGCTCTGTGACAATTGATACACTGGCTCAGGGATGAATTGCGCTTTTCTTTATCATTGCAGGGCAATGAAGAGTTTTGTTTCAATGATTTTCTGCCACTATATGAGAGTAATAGGATCTGTGACCGCTAGTGTAATAGAAGAATAAGGGTTTCCTCAATAAGTTTCCAGCAATAGAGAGTAGGTACCACATTGCTCTCATTTCACATTTTGAAAGATGAACCTTCAGGGTTCATGAAAACCTGAAGCAACAAGCATCCACAGATTGTGAGGGTCATTTCTCTCATAAAGCACTTCAGTTTCACCATGGAACAAGAGTGTCCTGATGACCTACCTGGATGAAGAATAGATCGGGTTGAGTGATCTGTAATAGGCAAAATATTGAATGCTATTTGCACTTACCACGAAGGGCAGAACGATTCGTAGTGGCAATGGGTGAAGAACAGGAGAAGGGGTGAGACATCACTAAAAGGTATGAGGACCTCTGAGCCCTTGAACTCCATTTTCTGTCCACGAGACAGAAAATGACTTTTAGGCTGAGAGGTTTTGAGATGCAGACTGTCTGATGGGCTGTTCACTGCAGGCAGAGAAAAATTCTGCAGCACCAGGTATAGTAAATATGTGTTTTGCCTGAGTCCAATCTCCCATGCCAATCTCTGTTCAATAAAAGGAGAAAGAATCTCAGAAAGGTTAACTCATCACATCACATCCCATGTGTGAGGCCGGTATAAGGCAACTGAATGGATGACAGCAAGGAGTTCTAGGCTGAAAAACTAGCAGAAACACACACTACAGGCATGTCTAGACCAGTCATTATCCCGGGGATCATCCCGGGATCATCCCTGAGAATCCAGATGACACACAGGGGATCCCAGGAGCAGGGAGGGATGAGCCATCCATTTCCCCGGGATATCAGCAGGCCCTTTTAACCCAATTCTTCCCGCAGTCTTGGGACCATCCTGAGACTGCAGGAGGTGTGGGCGCCCATCCAGGCTTCGTCAAGCCTCTTTGCGAATAAACACGAGGAGGTGGGAACCGGGCACAGGGCACAGAGCTCTTCAGGCACTCCATGTACATCGGTGTGTGTGTGTGTGTGTGTGTGTGTGTGTGTGTGTGTGTGTGTGATCGGAATCATTAAAAAGAAAACCCTCATCCTTCTGTAAATAAATAAATAAATGGCGGGTGCGACATCCCTCATTCCTCCTGGGATGTTGCATGCATCTGGACAAAGAATATTTGCAGGCAGAATATCGCGAGATGCTCCCCCTCCCTCCCCTGGTTTAGACATGCCCACAGACTTACAAGAGGAAGAAGTGCTAAGTGATCCAAGTAACTTTGGATTAGGAAATTCATTTGTTAGAAAACCTGAGGTAGAGATTCCTGGAATATTAAAGTTTGGCGAAGGTGAATCTGCTGCTGCACAAACTTCAAATGCTTTGCACATCAGGAGAGGAGAAAAGCAATGACCTTTGCAGTTAAAAATCATGAATATATTTCAGAAAGGGAATGGCATGTCTATCTATCACTGGAACAGGAGGCAGACATTAGGGGAAAAATTAATGATTATTTGTAAACCTACCAATGAATTCCCAAGGACAGTTTATGTTACTACACCCTGCTACTATGAATATAGAATCATAGAATAGTAGAGTTGGAAGGGGCCTATAAGGCCATCGAGTCAAATCCTCTGCTCAATGCAGGAATCTACCTCAAAGCATCCCTGACAGATGGTTGTCCAGCTGCCTCTTGAAAGCCTTTAGTGTGGGAGAGCCCACATATGAATGACAGGAATTGCAAAGGAACACCCCGTATGTAGTTATGCCAATATTACTTTGTCATACAGTTAAATAATGAACAGTGGGGTAAACAGTGTTGTGTTCCAGTTCTTATTTGCATGATTGTTACCAATTTTGGAGACATATTTTCATATGCTGTGGTGTAGAGGTCAAAGTGTAGTGGCTAAAGTCCTAGTCCAAGTCAGGTGATCTGGGTTTTACTCCCCACTTGGCCATGGAAACCCACTTTGGGCCAGTCACAGACTGTCAACCCAACCTACCTCACAGAGTTGTTGTTATGAGGAGGAGGATTATGTATGACACCTTGGGTTCCTTGGAGGAAAAAAAGTGGGATATAAATTCAATAATAAATAAATAATAAATACATGTAATATCTGCCCACCCTACATACAAAAATGAAGATTTTTTATTCATCTTGAGTAAGATACTAAGTGTGTTTACTCAAACGTAAACCTACCTGAATTCAATAGGATTTGTTCCCTATGAGGTATGCCCATGGCTGCAGCTTTAGGGTTTGTCTGCACCAGGTGTTATCCTGGAATATCTGTCTAAGAACTTTTTAGAAATGGCTACAGAAATCTAGATCAATTCTACCCAGGGTGGTTGGGACATCCCTAACTTCAGCTGCACTTCCAGGTTTTGTTTCAAGGAAGAAATATTAACCTCCTTACAACATCTGCCTTGGGCTTTGAAAGCTTGATGCTTGAAAAAGCAGTTATTGCATCTATTTACAAGGGGATCAGTTCACAAACATATGTCCACCAGCCTGCTGTTTCAAGTGTCAGGCTGCTATATATACAAACATCCCATTGCTGATGTTTTTGTGCATGTGGACATTAATGCACAGAGAGCAGCCCACAGCACAATCCCATATATGTCTACTCAGAAGTGTCCTATTGGGTTCAGAAGGGCTTACTTCCAGATAAGTGGGTATAGGACTACTGCCCAGGAATATTTCTGAGCAATGATGTGCAAACTTAAAAAGTAATTAAAAGAAATGTGGAAAGCAGGAGCCAGGTTGATCCCAAAGAGTGATAAACATGCAGCCTATGGGATGACCAATTAGTGCTGGGCATGCTGCCCTTTATGCTGGGAAGTGATGTACAGTGTAGATTCTACCCAATCACAAGCATCACCTGGAACCATACAGGTATGAAGTCACATAACTGAATGGCTTCATTTTACAATCACTTGTGTTTTCATATAGGCGACTCCAATTATTTTTCTCCAATACTATTCATGTTATGTCTGATTATTGTTAATAAGACAGGGGTAGTTAACATGAGGCTGGCAGGCCACATCAGCACCTTCCCAATATTCTCGCTGCCCCCTATATCGTAATAGGTCTAGTTTGTTTGCAAGCTAGATTTGACCCTTGTATGACTCTGTAGCAGTTACAGAGCCCTAAAAGCAAACAAGCTAAAATTGACATTTTGGGTACTCCATAGTGCTGCAAGTGCCTTCCCCCCCTCAATATATATATATATATATATATATATATATATATATATATATATATATATATCGTGCTGCCTGGAAGAACAACCGCAAACCTACAACACCAAACAAACAAACAGTCCCAGAAGCTAAAATAAATTCCTTGGATTTTATCTGAAAAAATAAACAGGCTTCTTCAGTCACATGTCTCTTTGGGGAGATTATTCTACAACCATGGTGCTGTAGTCAAATGGCTTTGCCAAGTATCCTAACTCACCATACTTGAGATGGAAGTAAGATAGGCAGCAGGGCTGAAGTTGTTGAATGAAGCATTTGGTCAGCTTTATATGGAAGGCCTGATCTCAGGCTGTTTAGGGCTTTATAAGGTTAAATCAACATGTTGAACTGTAATTGGAACCAACAAAGTGGCAACCGGTGCAACTGGAATAACATTGGGGTGAGATGATTGAAATGCCTCGCCTTTACGCATGTCTGGCTGCTACATTCTAAACCAAGCTGTGTCTGCACAGGTTTTTTGCGAGTGGAGAAGGAAGCATGGGGTAAACTAGGGCCTCTTTATTTACAGAAGGGAACTTTACCCCTCCCTGGATTTGCATGTGAAAGTGCAGGAATCTATTAACCCTTTCTTCAGGCATCTAGCCTGCCAATAAGGGCCAGCCACTCCCTTGAACACAGGGTTCGGGTAAACCCGCCTCCTTATTCAAGCTACACTTCAGTGTATGGGTGGACCAGCCTGCGTCATCCCCACTCATCTACTGCAGAGCTCTGAGTAGATGAGACAGGAGGGTCCCCAAAGGCAAGCCATATCCTGACATGAGAGCTGCATAGCCCCCGAGGAGCAGGGCCTCCAGATATGCCAATCACCAAAAAGTGCCAGAGGGCTCACCATCCCTATTGTAATATCGTGCAAATTCCCGCACACCCCACCACAGGAGGGTGCCAAGCCTCTGCTTCGGCCAAGCTGTGTCTGCATAGGGTTTTTCCATGTAATTGAGGGAGATTCTACACGTCGTACTGAGGGTGCTTCTATGCGCCCCCAGTGCGCCCCCAAAGCGATCGTGTAGCTTGCCTTTCGAAGAGACGAGGAAGAGGCGTCCTTGCCGCCACCCACCTACCTCCTCGCCGGCCGGGTCGGAGAGCTGGCCGGCGAGGAGGTAGGTGGGCAGCAGCGGCGGCGGCAGCAAGGACGCCTCTTCCTCGTCTCTTCGAAAGGCAAGCTACACGATCGCTTTGGGGGCGCACTGGGGGCGCATAGAAGCGCCCTCAGTACGACGTGTAGAATCCCTCTAGGAGTCCTAAAAAAGGCAGGGTCCCCCTTCATGCATACAAAGCCTATGCTCATAAAGCATTTATAGACAATTTCTCTATTTAGATATTTACAGTGTAGAAGTATGCTTTGTTGAGTTCAGTAAGTCTTATTCCCAGGTAAACAGGACCCTCAGTTGTTTACTTGGAAGCTGAGATTAGGGACATCATGGGTGATCTTAGCTCCACCAAACCCCACAAAACGTTGATTGAATATCTCCACGGGGCTGCTAAGCACACCCCAGGAATTGTAGTCAATATCCTCTGCAGCAGCCAGTGTCAGCACGTGCTTTGAGAATTGCACTCCAGCATCTTCATCGGGGCACACTTCTCTAGTTCTCTGATAATTTTCACAGAAAGCATTTGCCAGCAGGACATAGGCCGTTGGAAGATCTCAGGCAATGACACAGCATGTCAGTGACAGAAAGAGAAAATATTTAGGATCCAGCAGAATTCAGGAAGGATTTGAAAGTGCTAGAGTTGTGTGAATCTTTCAGGAATTCCTAGGGTGCCACTTCTGATTTGGGTTAAAGGCTCTAATCTGCACACTTCACTGAGCAATTGTGCACCATGCCTTAGTTCCTAACTTTATGGCTGTTTGAGATTGCATTTTAATTCACCATGGGGAGAATTGTAACAGGAGATCACAGCTGGCTTTTAGGAAGGACCAATTCTTAGTGAAGTCTCAGCTTATACTTCTTGTCTTAGGAACTTGTAGTGATTAATAGTTACCCAACGGAATTCAGTAAACTGGGGTGAATATCAGAGAGGCCCTAATTAGGGCATGTGGCCCTAATTGGCAACTAAATAGACTCACACAGAAGGGAGGGTTGTAAAACAGGCTATAATAGGAAGTCATGCTTCACTCCTGCTGAAATAACATGGCAGCAAGGTTAACTTAAAATTCAAAATCTCAGGCACCCAAACACAGCTGCTCCATGAAGTCACTGTAAGAACAATTCACACTGTACATTTTTTTAAAAAAGTAATATAATTCCAATTTAGTGAAATAAGCAATTAAAATGTCCCTTTTCAGATACAACCTCATTTTATTTTATGTTCATTGGTGGTAAAATGAAACTTTAGTGTGTGATTGCAATAACAAATGACTACAGAGTTTCTTTTAAACATTGTCATTGTTTTTGGGGACTATACAGAAAACAGATCCCAAGTGATAACATTGAAAAAAAGAGAAGAGGTTGGGGAGAAACCTAATGAAGGCACTCTCTTTATAAAGACTGGTTGTGTTGAAAGATTTATCCTAACTTTTGCTCTGCCAATTTCTGACCCCCTACCACTAAAATTATCTCATAATACTGAAGATTCTTTTGAATCCTGTGTTTTTTGGTGGTTATCTCACAAAAGCTTTGGCAATGATCCATGAGGAAGGTAATTGAGGCTGTCAGCTTATCTCATAAATCCAGGAAAAAGTAACACATCAAAAAGATGAGTTTAAGCAATACATGCTTCTCAGATGATCATTTTCATGTCAGACTAGCTACGCCCCTATTATTTTCTCTTTATTTTCTGTTGCAATGAGGATCTATTATAATAAGTACTTAACACTCTCCAGGTGACAGTGAGAAAGGACACACAGAGACGTCTGAAGTCCCTTGCATCCTTTTTTTTTTTTAACTGCTTATTATAGAATCCTGGAAATCCAACAGGAAGTTGCCACAGAGTCATTGAGTCATCCCAAAGCACTGGCAAGAATTCCCAAGGCTGAAATGTTTCATAAGCTCTAGACCAGGATCCTCAGCAGCTCCTGCTGCACTTTTTTGGGGTGCCCATTTTTAATACTAGGAAAAATCTGCTGAAGAGGCAAAACCTCCTTTGAAGTTTCTACTACGTGTGAACAGGCAAGTCACATAAATATATCTTGTACAATTAAAACGGATTTGCTTGCTCACCAAAATAAGCTCTGCAGTAGAAGCTTCATGGAATGGAAGAATAACTAATAGAGTCAAGTGGAAGGGACTCAAATTTCAGAACAGAACTAGCTTTGATTTACATGTTCAGGGGCTCCCCATGCATTGCTTAAAGGAGTAAAATAAATTGCAACCACCATATATATATATATATATATATATATATATATATATGCTAGGGGTGGGCTGATTTTGTCCTTGCATGGTCTACTTTTTTTAAAGGAAGAAGAAAAATCCTCATGATCTACCAATGTGTTCACATTTGAAAAGTAAGAGGGCGTACTTGAGATCTCTTAGCATTAAGGGATAACTGTATTATCCAGGTGACCCCAAGTAGGAACACTTTGTCAAGAATCCCCTCAAATTTAGAGCCAATCCTGCTAAGTCGGTGCAAGTTATTCCTCCAGAGGTATGGATAATACAGATGGTATGCATAGACCCATAGCACTCTACCTGCTCTGGAGACAGCACTAATGTGGAAAGTGGGGGAACAGTTCAATTGAGTCTTATGCTTATCCGTTTGCACATAGATACTGCACTTTGCTAGGATGGATCAGATCATGTCCATAGTTTCAAAGTGCAGTAAAAGTAATAGACATTAATTTAATTTCTTTTAAATATGTGATCATAATTGTGCAACTGACAGCTTTATTGTGTTGTAAAAAATGCAACTACCTTGGCGTGGATTTTTCCGTTGGTGGCACACCCCAGAAATAATTGCAATTCATGTCATCTAAGCATGTCACAACTTAAAGCTCATCTTCTTTGCCACACCTGGTACCTCAGGTCACAAAGTTGTTTTTCCTGAAGCCACTCCAACAACTATTCTTAACATGTTCATTTTTTTTTTTAAAAAAAGCATGGCACCCTCTTAGATCTAGCTTTTCAAATTGAAACCATACAATTCCTTGAATTATAGTATTTGAAACCAGTCATTCTCCTAACATGAAATTAATAAGAGGAAACAAAACCAAGGCTGCAGGCTTAAAGCTGATGAAAGACTGGATAATTGGTAATAGGAAGCAGTATAAAACAAGTGCTATCCCACCAGGGAGAGGAGGTTCACCCATGGGACAACACACATGGCCCCGGAGGACACACCACAACATGCTGGCAGAAAGCTCCATCAACACAGAAGTTCTACTGGTGGTGTTTCTTATACATACCAGGAAGGAATGCATTAGGGTCAACCTACAAGTTTTGTTAAACGTATGGCTTGCACTTATTTATTTAAGGGATCTGGATTGGGGATAGATTTTTCATTTGAGGAAGAACAGTCTGGTGGATCCTGTATTTTGGTTGGATACTTGCATCATTTTGTGGTTCCTAGGCATATGTACTACAGAGCTCTTGAAGTCATTAAATTGATAGGATTTTTTACACTTATGCCAAAGTCCCTTAAGTAGAAACCTATTAATGTTCAGACAGAAAAAAGTCCTACAGCTCCTAGCATTCCTCAGCCAGCCAGACTTTTTTCTATCTATATATGTTCCACTCAGAAGTTCTACTCAGAAGGACTTAGCCATTAATGGTGAAGTTTCATACACACTACTAGCAAATGCCCTCGGGGCCATTTACAGTTATAAAACCAAATAAAAAAACACCAAAATAATAAATAAATAAAAATAGTAATACAACAATGCAAATATCAAAATAATAATTAAACACTAAACATTTAAAAATATTCAAAACATTGAAAATGTTTAAACAAATGATGTATACGTAAACTTGCTTAAGATTGGTCTACATGTCTATCTTCTCTGAAGCTACGTGCATTTTGAAACAAGGCAAGTGAGAACACACGCAGTGATGGGTGTAACCACCAGAAATACTCAAGGTGTAAAATAGCTCTTTAGCATCTACTCTGTTTCTCTCTCTTTTGAATTGCCCAATATGCTCCTCATTGCTAGGTTCTACTAACATTCCTGTGAAATTTTAAATGGCATGTTAAGGCATATTATTTGTTGCCGCCCATAAAACAATTACTTTCTATCTGTTTCAGTCATCTAAATGAGAACTGCCGGCGTTGAACAATTAATGCGATTTTATCTGAGCCTGAAATAGTTTTACCTGAAACAATGTGATCCGATGTAAGAGACAAATAATATTACTTTAATTGACTATTTAATTAAACTAAAAGGAGAAGATGGTGAAAAGAGAAAAAAAAACACTGGACTCTGACTCTCACTTTTAGTTATAAAGATGGGCATGTGTTTTCTGTCACTGCCCTGAGGCTTTATTTGATACGAAGTAAATTAATTTCTGCTTATCTGATTTGTAGATTGGGCTATTTATGGAAGTAATGGGACTATGTCTTTGAAGGCAAGCACCGAATCTAGCAAGGGTGGGAATGGTGCACTTGAAAACAGGCTTGCATGCACAAATCCAGCATCTGTATTTGTGGGACGGACGCAAGAAATAAGAGACGACACAAGTGCTGGAATTAAACTGGGCCACTTTTATTCAAGATCTGCAAAGGGGGGTTCTCCTCAGGCATCCAGCCAGGCCTGCTTGCAGGCCTTCCTAAGTGAAGGGCGAGCTTTCCTGGCCCAGCAGGTGGTGCTCAGTTTCGCCACCCTGCTGTCCATCCCCAACGTGGGGTAGGGAGACCTTCCCTTGTCACCCCCAACCCATGCCCCCCCGGGCTCAAGGTGGGTGAGAGAGGTCGGCCTCAAAGGTGGTCCTTATCCCCCGGCCTGGCCACAAGGCTCAACACGGGGAGCCCTCGGGAGTCACCTATCACTGTAACAGTGCCTTGGAATCTCGCCATTATATCCCTCTGGATGCCCATTCTCTACCTGCCACAGGGGGTGGCAAGCCACTTGCTTAGTCGCTCCCCCCCATCGACCTAGAACACCTTGAAGGCCCCTTTGCAGATCATGCAGAAATAAGTCGTTTCCAATGTTGGACAGGTGTATACCGTCCTGTCGATATAGCTCCCTCCGGGTCAGTGTAATTGTGGGGTGCATGATGCTGAAATCCCCATGTTTAATTAGATCGCGGAAGATTTCACCGTTGACACGCCGGTGCGCCCTCTCCATTGGCTTGATCTCGCCTGATCGCCACGCGAACCTGGGTAGTATGCAGGACCAGATTATTACTACTCCGGGCCAACTCTGCCGAACAATCTTGAAGTCGGCAATAGCTTGCAATATTAACGCCTTGCCCTTGAGTAACCCCAGGTCGTTTCCTCCGAGGTGAATGATGAGGACCTGAGGTGGCGCGGCTGCAGCTTGAAATAACGTGGGGAGCAGCCGTTCCCACCGCATCCTGCGTCTTCCCAGCCATTGGATGTTGGCCACTTGGCTGAAGCCCAGCTGGGTTCCAAATGCAGAGGTCGCTGCCCTTCTGCCGGCCCAGAAGACCATGCTGTGGCCGCATATGACAACGCGAACAGGCGCACACCTTCTCCCGTTATCTAAAATTGACAGGGTCGTTAGGTATTTGAATTGTATGACCGCGTTATGACATTTTCCTGACGTACGACCGGAATGCTGCTGATTTCCATCAGCCTATGCTTTGAATGGTTTGCTGGGGGAGCTGTAGGCTGGCCGCCGTGGATGCTGCCCCAATCCTGAAAGAGTGAGTGCCATATGATGCGTCATGCAGGCCCAAAGTTTGCAATGCTATTTTGGTAATGGACCAAAATTGATATTTGGTTAGTGGTGATGAATTGCTGTGGCAGAAGAGGTAGCCGTCTCAATTGCCACGCAAGTTCCTGTAAGTTTGTAATGCACTTACCGGGCAGATGTCAGTAATTTGAGCGTGGTTAAGAGATATTTCCGCACCTTTACCCTCCTGGTCAGTCTTAGACCTCCTCAGCCACAAAGTGATGCCATGCTCAAATAGAGCTAGGTCACTATATTGCAATGCCTTGTATGAAAGGTCATTCTTAGAACGTGCAAGTAGCTCAGATAAACGGAAGGTCCCGAAGAACGCCGTTATGGCTACTGTGTGAAATAATGCTGCCTCATAAGGTGAATGACATAAAGAGAGCCACTGTACTTTCAACCTGGCCAATATATCTGGAGTGATTGGTAGACGATTATCCTGCGGCTGAGGCGAGGCCTTAGACCACCCCTTCAATGCCTGTCAGATTCGAAAGTCATTGGTGTTGTCAGGCACGCCCCGCATCTTGGCTAAGAATGCCAGAGCGGCTAACTTACCAGAAATAGTTCTTGCGGAAAGGCCCTTCGAATGCGAAAAGACACAGAACTGCAGTATGTGTTCAACGGGGATGGGCCATGCTAGAGCCAGGCGCCTAGCTACTCTGAAAGCGTGAAATTCCTTACCTGCACGCTGGTATGATGCTCTAGTACTCAGTGCTACCGATTGCCATATAGCGCGCTCAACTTCCAGTTGCCAATGGCCCATAGGGTTGGGGGCATGGGTTCCGGCTGCTGACACGCCCAAGGTGCCAGGTCTCGGAAGTGCCGAACCTGCGATAAAGCGTCAGCTATGGAGTTATCTAAGCCAGGAATGTGCCGGGCGCGGAATAAAATGTTATGATGCAGGCAATGCAGGGTGAATGCACGAACAAGGTTCATGACGCGGGGGTTACGTGATGTTAGTATATTAATAACATGCACAGTTGCTTGATTGTCGCACCAGAAATGGACAACAGAATTTGACAGCTCATTTTGCCAGATGTGAGCAGCTACATAGATTGGGAAGAATTCAAGAAATGTTAGATCAGCTGAAATGTTTGACTGCTGCCATTCAGTTGGCCATTTCTCTGCGCACCATCTGTCCCCCCAAATTATGCCAAAGCCTAAGGAGCCGGATGCGTCGGAATGAATCTGCATTTCTGCTTCTACTAGCAAATCCTGTCTCCAGAATGAAACACCATTGAATTCAGATAAAAATGCTTGCCATATGTGCAGATCCTCACGCATCGCATCCGTCACTCTAACCCTATGGGAGGGGCGTTTAAGGCCTATCATGGCGTCGCACAATCACCGAGTGAAAGCTCTGCCAGGGGCTATGACTCTGCATGCAAAGTTAAGGTGTCCAACCAATTCCTGCAACTGTCTTAAGGTAACCTTTTTTGCCTGTGTAGTTTGGTGCAATATATGGCGTAGGGTATGCAGTTTGTCCAATGGCAATCTGCAACATTGGCTGTTGGAATCCAGTTCGATTCCCAGGAATGTTATGATTGTAGTGGGGCCTTCTGTTTTTTCGTGAGCTAAAGGAACCCCCAAATATTCCGTAAGGATGGTGAACTCATTCATAGTATGAGAACACAGGTTTGTATCAGATGGGCCGACGAACAAAAAATCATCAAGATAATGAATAGAGTTCGTAAAACCTGTTCTGGTCTGTAGCGCCCACTCGAGAAACGAGCTGAATTTCTCGAATAACGCGCACAAGACCGAGCATCCCATTGGTAAATTTGTATCTACATAATAATGGCCTTGAAAGTGAAAGCCTAGTAAATTGAAATCATCGGGGTGAATAGGAAGGATGCGAAAAGCAGACTTAATGTCGCACTTTCCCATCAGTGCTCCATGACTGTATGTTCTCACCATCTTAATCACTGAATCGATTGATGCGTAACGCACTGAACACAATTGATCTGGGATACAGTCGTTAACGGAGTCACCCTTGGGAAAGGAGAGATTATGGATTAGCCTGTATTCGCCCGAGTTCTTTTTAGGAACTATGCCTAAAGGAGACACTCTTAAGTTAGATAAAGGAGGGACCTTGTGAGGACCCGAGACCTTACCAGCGGCTAATTCCTTATGTACTTTATCTTTTACCAGGGCTTCCATACTGTTTACTGAATTATGATTATTGGCAAATGTCGCAGTCCTGATCCCCATAAAGGGAATGCGGAAACAGTAGGTGAAGCCAGATAACAACAATTCAGCATCTTATTTTCTGGGATACCTGGAAAACAGGGATGAGAGGGGGCCTAATCTAACTGGGCTGGGGCCCTTTAGGCAGAGGCTGCTGTTGTTGACTGCCCTGCCGCCGTCCCCCTTGTCCTTCCTTAAAGGAATTCTTGTTTGATTTAGCTTTGGGGCAACTAGATGAGGGGTGTGCGCCCCCACATGCAAGACAGTCATGTTTGTACGTACATGGGGACCATAAGCACATTCCCTTGGAATTGTACTCCCAGCAAGGCAGGTGTGATTGAACCCCCTGCCCCACGCTCCCTTTAGGGGTGGCGGGTTGATGTTTTGCTAGCACGTGTCCGCTATCGGCCCTATCACCTGAAACCGGTCTGGCTGGAGTCATAAACTGCAGCCATAGATCGTGATCACTAATGTCCCAATGGGCAGAGTGGTCGAAGGCCGCCTTTTTACAAAAGGCTTCGTCGTATGCCAACCAAGCGCCACCTTCGTACTCCATATACGCTCGATATATCATGTCGAGGTATTTCGTCAACATGAAAGCTTTCGTCAGGAAGCGCTGCTGGAGCACGCCCATATAAATGAGAAAGCCAGGCAACCAATTGGCCCAAGTCTGAGCAGCTTTGTGCCTCCTCAGCTGCTTGAGCTTCTTCTCAGACAATTTCTCCCTCTCACTGCTCTCTAATTCCCGGAATAGCAAAGAAAATCTATCAACATATTCGCCTCTTACTATTTTGTCCCTGGTTGATGGCAGCAAGTGGTAGCCCAAAGGGGTAGAAGCGCAGCCCTTTGGAAGAGCGTTGCGTTCTGCCCCTGAAAATGGGTCTGAATTTCATGCATTAATGCTGTCTAAGTTTACACCACCGCCTGCTGGGCCCTGCCAGACTGTAGCACAAGCGGTGGTAACAGCCGATGGGCCTGTTTCTACTAAATCAGTGCAAGTTGCTTGAATGTTTCCATCCCCGGTAATCAAAGCCGTGGGCTGCGCTGCCGTAAACCCTGCCCCCCCGATGTTGGCCACTGTGGAGCTGGTGGCCAGCATCCCCGGTGCAATGGGTCCCGTGGGGAGATGAGTAGCTGGGGCATGGGGTAGTGGCAGGGCAGGCATAGGGAAGGATGACATTTGCATGTGTGGCCAGGGCATGCTTGATACCCAAGGAAACCAGCTCCATGGGTTCATAGGCATTCCAGGTAGCATACCTGCGTTTGGCGCTGCTGGGATGGAGGCGGTAGGCTGTATCCCGTCCAAAGCAGTTTGTGTTTGCTGGCATGATGGCTCATGCTCGTTGTTGCTGCTCACGACATCCTGGTCAGGGACAGGCGGCTGCTCCATGGGCTGGACATGCTGTGGCTCAATGGCTTCAATCCTAGCTGCGAGGGATTGAAGTAAATCAGCCTGGGTTTGAAGCCTTGTTTGGCGATGCCTAACACCCATTGTTTGAGAATTAACCACGGGCGCCGAGCCCACCCCCCTGCCTCTTTCTAAGGCTTGCACTTTGGCAAGCAAGGCGGCAACTTGTGGATCCAATTCCTCATCGGAGGAGTCATCGCGGTGCCTTACCCGTTTTGACTGTGTATGGGTAGCTTTTCCCTTCCCTTTGGCTCCGCCCAAACCTTTTTTGGGAGGCATGGTGATAGTATAATAAGTGTTGCTACAAAAAGGGGGGGCGAAGGGTATGATTCCGGGTGCAAGGATTCAGCCCTTGTGGTTGGGTTTAAATTCTATACTGCCAAATAGCTGAAGTTATCTAGGCCTAATACAGGGCCGGGGGGGCGCTAGAGCAGACCTCAGGGGATCGGACCCCACACAGACGAGACACCCACACCGCAGCCCCAGGAAAGGACGTGTTGCGCTGGCAGGGAGAGCACGTGGCCAGCCAGTAACCGGCGTGCGCCTCCACTTACTACAGCGCCCCCACACCCCATAACCTTAGAGAGGGCAGGCCTCATCCAGCGCGAGGAGGCACCCAAGATGATCCCTCGCGGCAACACGAGCCACGCGGAGGAGGTGGAATAGGTGCGAGGCCTGTGGCCTACAAGCCTCCGCGGTCCATGAGGCTAGCTTGCCAGCCGCCCCGCCGAACACGTGGACCTACTGCAGCCTCTGCGCCGCCGCAACACCGGTTCGCAGGGGGGTCCCCTCTGAGGCGTGAATGCGATGCTCGCCAGAGTGAGTCCTCCCACCAAGCCCCAACTCTGATCCCCCAGGCCCTTGCAAAAGGCAGAGGCCAGCAATTAAGCTATATGGTGCCCACGTGGCAAACGCCACGATAAAGCGGGCGGCTGCGCAAGGAAGGACTCTCGGAGAGTCCCTAGCCACGGCGCCGTGCCGGATTGAAAATATTAGGGCCCGTCAGCGCTTGTAAGGAAGGGAGAAGCGCCGACGCACGTGGCTGCTAGGCACTTATGAGGAAAAAGGAGGAAGCGGGCGGCACACGCAGCCAGAGAAGGCTTGTATAGGGGCCCGGCAGAGGCGCGAGAGGCGCGCGAAAGCGGCCCGTGAGCGGGTGTCCGGTGAAGGTAGGCCCGGGCGCGCCAGTGAATTGGGAGAGCCGATCGGGGCCCAACAGCACCCCAGCAGCCCGCTTTCCCCCCAGAGTAGAATGGAAGGGGGGGCGGAAGCGGCTGCGGCGCGAGGGGGCGGAAGCGGCAGAGGTGCGAGGGGGCGGAAGCGGCGGAGGTGCGAGCGGCAAACAAAAAGGGGGGGCCGGGATGAGGAGGCTGGGACAGGTAGGCTAGGCCGTGCCACCACCTGCATTGCTGGAATGGAAGGGATCGCACTTGGTGGTAAGCGTGGGTGGAGCTGCCCGGCGAAATCGCTTAAGCGGATGCCAGAAGTGTGGTTAGGGCCCACGTGGCGATGGAGTCGGAGGTAGGCCAATCGCCCAGTGTATGGGAGGTGCTGGTGCTAGCCGGGGTAGCCGGGGCAGGGCCCAGAGGAGGGCGTTAGCGGAGGCACGGGCTCTCTCTGAAATAGGGCGGCTCCGAAGTTGATTCCCCCCCACTCTCCGCTGTAGCTGGGCGCCGTTGAGTTGCAGCCCTTTAAATGGAATCTGCGGCTCGCGGAGTGTAATTCCTCCTCCCTCCCTGTCTCCAAACCTGAGGGCCTAAGCCCACTCTGGTGAGGCTCGATGAGTGGTGAAGGTGTAGAAGAGGCAGAAGGCCGAAGAGGCTGGCCGAGGTCCACGGAGCTCGGAGCAGGAGGAAGCTGCAGTTCTGTATCAGCCGCAGAGCACAAGGGCAAGAGGGCTTGGAGGGGTCGGGCATCTGCTGTTAAAGGCCTGAACCCTGCCCAGCCCCTAGTGGTGGGAAATCCTGCCAATGCAGGATAGCCACGTCTCTTGCCTGCCCTGCCCACAAAACCCTCCCCACGCCCAGGCTTTGCTGGGCATGGCAGAATGGGCCATGTGTACATAGGTGCTGGTTGGGAAGGGAAAAATCCACATTGGGGTTCAATTGTGATGACCATGAAATTCCTGCGGGATGGGCACTGTTTGGGAAGAGGGGAATAGCCTGTGCTAGAGTAGAGTAGTACCGTATTTCTTCGATTCTAAGACACACTTTTTTCCCCATATAAACATCTCTAAAAATGCAGTGCATCTTAGAATTGCGGGTGCGTTTATTATTTCTTAGAATCAAAGCTTTTTTTTTCTGTTGGTGGTACTGAAATTAGTGTGCGTCTTACAATCGATGGCATCTTAAAATCAAAGAAATACGGTAATTCCTTTGAAAGATCAGATTCATAGTTTGGGCGTACTCCTGACCCAGCCTTGCTCTTGGATGCCATGACCAGATGGGGCCTAGTCCAGCACAGCTTGGTGTGCCAGCTGTACCAGCTAGGGTCAACCAATG
The DNA here is from genome assembly GCF_023053635.1 of Elgaria multicarinata webbii. Classification (NCBI taxonomy): domain Eukaryota; kingdom Metazoa; phylum Chordata; class Lepidosauria; order Squamata; family Anguidae; genus Elgaria; species Elgaria multicarinata. The sequence goes on along the minus strand of NC_086180.1, from coordinate 41,114,554 downwards.
ACACATGCCTTAGTAGCACACAGCCAAAATTACTGAGATGTGCTCTACATGGGGCCACTTTCGAGAAGTCTCTGGAAACTTCAGCTGATCCAGAACACATGGTCATGCTAACTCCTAAGAGCTGTTTTACAACAGCTGCTCTTGTTCCTGATTCATGGTGATCTCTGAGCCCAAATGAGATGATGGGCAGCAGGTTCAGTATTGACCAACTCATCTTCTTGCTGGAGCGAAGTCAGGAGTCTGGATGGGGCTGAGGGTGCTCCAGTCCAGGCAGCAATACCACAGAGAGCAAGAGGACAAGCTGCTGCAAGTCAACACTGGCTTGGTGCAACTTCCAGAGCTTTGTAGTCCAGCCTGAAAGCTCCAGCCTGAAGCCCCACCTTCTGAAACACTGCCAGTTAAAGTTGTTCTGTAGTGTAGCCATTGGCTCCTTCTGTGGTGGGGTTTGGGGCTATAGGCAACTCATTCCTCAAAGTCCATGGGCAAATATCCATTCATTATTGGAATTTGGGGGCAAGGGGTCAGGGAAGGCCAGCGAGTGAGTCTAGCTCCTCCTTGGAGGTACTACTGCTCAAGGACTTTGAGTCCAAAGATTCAGGGTCTGCAGCCATGACAGGACTGGTTTCCTATTATACAACAGCCATTCTATTTCTGGGTAGTTATCACTTTTAAAGGCCTGAAGGGACCCACTTTTCTCATATGAACTTGCTCACTCTTTAAGACCTTCTGCTGAAGTTTTCCTCCTTGTCCCATAGTTGGCAAAGGCACAGCTGGCTGGGCCACGGGAGATGACTTTTTCTATAAACTTGCCCAGGATATGGAACTCCTTTGCCACAGAGGTTCATTTGGGCTGCTTTCAGTTGGCTTTTCACCACCTGGTGAGGACTTTTTGTTTTCCAGCAAGCATTTGGCTTGTCAGATTGATGGCTTGTTTTGAACTGACCTTTTGTTTTATGATGATTTGAATATTTTGTGCCCCTCTCTGATTTGGTTTGTTTTTATAAAGTGCCACGTCAAGGCTGCAGTATGAGAAAAATTGGGTTAGCTCCAGAGCTCAGGTGGACTGTCACGAGTCCAATAGTGCATTTAGGTAGTTTTGTACTCATTGTCTTATGTGTGATAGGTAGATTAGATGTTAATGTTTATAACTCCACTTACTTAAATGTAAAATAAACAATGGACATTTCCATGTTTTGCAGCAGCTACATTCCTAACAGTTTAGAACCTGCTCCCCGCAAACAGTTGGCAATACTGACAACTATTTTTAAAGCACATCCACACCTCCATTTGCTAGCATCCCATCGAGGTGGAACAAAATCCATTCCCTACCACAGAACTTCATTAAAAAAATGTCACCCAGTCTTCGCTCCTAGAAAGTTCAGTTTGGGGCATTTCCTTCACTCTAGAGAAAATTCATTGTTATCTCTCCCATTTCACACATCATCAAGTTTAATTTGTACCTTGCCTAAATCCTAGAAAGTGGTGAACTAATAAAGGAAACTGTCACCAAGCATATGCAGAGTGCCATTCCCTCACCACTAAACTGTATCAGCCCAGTGTTACACCTTTACAATTAAGTGTCCCAGGGCAAATGACCTAGCTAAAAATAGCTCATTCTCTGCCAAACAAAATAATCCATTTCACCTTTTTGTACCATGTCCTTTCCTTTCTAATTAATAATTAATCCTAGGTGAAAGGAGAGGCAGCCAAATATGTATAGAATCATAGAATCATAGGCCTCATCTACACTAAGCAGCATATTGCAGTAGGAAAGTGGTATATAAAAGGCAGGAGCCATACTTCTTAATAGTGGTATTGAAGTGCACTGACAACTGTTGGGGCCCATTGACACATACCATATACTGCTTTTATACCACTATATTCTGCTTGGTGTGGCTCCTGCCTTTTATATACTGCTTTCATAGTGCAATATCCTGCTTGGTGTAGATGAGGCCATATTTGGAAGGGGCCTATAAGGCCATCGAGTCCAACCCCCTGCTCAATGCAGGAATCCACCTTAAAGCATACCTGACAGGTGGTTGTCCAGCTGCTTCTTGAAGGCCTCTAGTATGGGAGAGCCCACATGTGTGGGCCTTACCAGTCAAGTACTGCTACTGAAGTACCTCAGGAAACTCCTCTCATCTATGCTCCTTTCTCCTTTGAGGGACTTCTGGCTTAACTCTCCTCCCCATATTCAACATTTTTATGCCATCATAGTTTACAACAGAATATCTACGGCAGGCCAGAGTGGTTCTCCTTGAGGACAGGCGGCCTGCTGGCATGAGCGGAGGCTTCAGGTAAGTCCCATGGAGGGGTGGGAGCAGCTCACTGGTGAGCGGGAAGGGAGGGGGACAAGCAGGAGGAGAAGGGAGTCCTATGGACTTCCAGTCAGCGTTATGCTTGGGAAACCACAAGAGCTGGACTGCTGTACCAAATCCAAAGTGGGCCGGGGCAGTTCTGAGGCACCCTGAGTCAAATTAGGGCCAATTTAGAAGCTCCGAACAGACCTCTGAGGTGAACCAGGGTAGCTGTGCACAGACACCACCCCCCACACACATTTTTCTCAAGCATATGTATTTATTTAACAAATTTATGAACTGCTTGACTATGTCTCAAAGTAGTTTACAACATAAACATTTAAAATACAAAACACTGTTAAAATCAAAATATAAAACCTTCAGCTAAAAGCAGAGAACTAACCATCCACAAACTGGCCTGCACAACCAGCATCTACACCCACACAGAGGGAGAGAGGCCCTACCCTTGCCTGCCTGCCTCCTCACTCAGTTTCTTCCTTCCCTTTCTCCTGACAGTGTTTCGGCTACTGTCAAGACAATGGACAAGACACAGACAAACAAGCAAGGAGGGCAGGAAGCAGATACTGGGGGGGACGGGGACGGAAGCAGCATGCAGCACGAGGAGGAAAATAAATGGCTTCGAAGGACCCTCCCTTTGTTCTGATGGGGGGATGGGGGGTGTGGACATTTGCCCCAAAGGTCTGTGGCTTCCGGCACCACTGCGTGAGGCCTTCAGTGTACTGCTAGATTTTCCATCCTCATAACCAAACAGAGGCCCAGAAAATCCTGTTGCCAGCTCTACACCAATTTCCTGTTCCCAACAGGTAATCAGTGCTGTCAAATCTGACAGCAGCAGCCTTTTCTTTGGCATGAGCTATACCCTCACGCACAACAGTGAAGATCTCTAAATAGGACTCCTGGGCTCATAGATTTTTCTTTTCGTTTTCTGTTTTTGTTGCAGCAGTTTATTATCAGGCAAATGGTTTTGCAAATTCATTTGTTCCTTGTAGAGAACATTAGCTTTACATAATTTCATCAAAATGCAACATCTGAGGTCACTAAAGGCAGAGAAAGCATACCGGTTACACTCATGTATGGCATTAGACACACTCAAATTTCATCCCAGAACACTGTAAGTACGGAATTTTTTTTTATTTTATTTTTAAAAGTGGTTATTGACTGTTTGAAGATCAACTTTGTATTTTACAAAAAACAAAAACAAAACCCGAATAAACAAACCTGAAAGCATAAGTCCTCCTCGCAGTGGGCACATTACTTCCTATATGTCTTTAGCGGCAGACCTGATTAAGCATACAAAGAATTCTTAATTTATTGTTAGGTGCAATTAAATATATGAGTGCTGTAATTCATATCAAATCTGTTTTAGGTTGTTAGAAAGGCTGTTTATACTGTTATAAATACTGCATAACGCTGTACAAATAGTGTGTTATAAATATTTTGATTTGTTTTATTGTGATCACTCCAGTTTTTATATTAGAAAGCTAGAGTTTAAATTGCTAATAAGACATTTTAGTTTATTATTAGTTAGTAGTGAACAAACTTGGCTTGACCAGAGGAAGCATTAGCAAGTGATCCCTGAATAGTATCATTATCTCAAAAGCTAGAGGCAACAGGAGGGGCTGAAGGCAAAGGAAGATTGATGTACAGCATCCGTTCCTGGATGTGAGAGAGTTGCTGGGGTGGGATTTAGGAGTGTTGGATTTGGGGAGAAAACTATTGAGAGCTTAGTTGCAGGAAAGACTCTCTTATTAGACACAGGGTGTTTAAGCATTCTTATCCTATAATTTGAATAGCACTCTTTTTCCTTGTGTATATAAATCCCTTAATAACCCGTAAATTGTGTTCATTTTGTCCTTAGTGGTGGTTTCAATCCCATGCCAATGCCTCAGTTACCAGCCTACCAAGGTTTTATGATTAACGGTTTTTATACTTGAGATGGCCTTGTGGCAAGGGGTTCCCTAGATCCAGTGTTCATGAAGTGAATATCTGTGGGAAACCTAAATGGTTTTGCCACAGACATATATTCATGAGTAATCACTGATGTCCTCTCTAACAGAATCTATCCCATGCTGATTTCCCAGAAGAAAGAGTTCATACAGACAGCTTTGTCGCACACCATGATGTGTCCTGGTCTGGTGTGTCATAAGTACATTATGGAAACTGCTAGTGTTTCTGCTTAAGCATTGGTACGATAAAGCAGAATAGCCTTTTAATTATCGTTGCCACTTACTAAGATCATTGTCTTTTGACTGCAGGTAAACACCCAAGCCTTATCTTCTCTCTTTGGGCATTATTCCAGCTTTGATCAGCAAGTGATCTAGCATCCTTGTGCAATTACCAAATCTACTTTTATATCTTGGTTTGGTGTCTCACCATTCCCACAATTGATAAACACAGATGAGAAGCATTTGTTTTTCATTTAAAATGTTAGCCCATTATAAAACTTGAATAAAACCCTTTGATGGGAAATGTAAGACATTTCAGTGGCAACTATGGCCATAGCTAGACCTAAGGTTTATCCCTGGATCATCCAGGGGTCAAACCTGTTCATCTAGGTGACACACAGGGGATCCAGTGCTCAGGCAGGGACGAACCCTGGATGATCCCAGGATAAACCTTAGGTCTAGCTGTGGCCTATGAGACAGTCCCATATTAAAAATAAATAAATATATCAACATTTTAAAAATCACCCCCTTCGGCTATTGGGCAGTATAGAAATGAAGTACATACATACATATGCAGAAGAATATTTGGAATATTAAAATGAGCAGGGCCACAAGCAGAAAATAATACTGTTTATAATTTTCCACGATCACAATACTTGCTACACAATGTTGTTTTTAAGCATCCAACCAATTTGGCTTGGTTGGATGAAGATGAACAGCAATGGAAGTTTAGAAAATGGTCTGTTCTTACTTGCTCTGAAAAAAATCTAGAAAGAGAATTCACCATTTAATTTGAATGTCCATAGGGAGCCCTGTGCGTACAACTTGTGTAGTTTTTCTAAGCAATTGGCAACCCTGTTTACCTTGTGTACTTTCTTCAACTGATAGGGAAAACTGCTTTTTCTTTTTTTGGCAAGGCTCATAATCACGTGGAGAGACCCTTGTCAAGAAAAAGTTGCAAAGGAAGAAACTTCTCCAGACGGATTCCGATTCAAAGGCTTTATTATTAGATTGTAAGCCTATGCGGCAGGGTCTTGCTATTTACTGTGTTATCTGTACAGCACCATGTACATTGATGGTGCTATATAAATAAATAAATAATAATAATAATAATAATAATAATAATAATAATAATGATTATTCCAGAAACTACATGTGTAGGAAGGAGACACAGCCCCCAGGTGCCTGGAGACTGGGCTCTCTGACTTGCTTCAACATTAGGCAAACCTTTATACAGTTTCAAACACAATTCATGACCCTCCCTCCTTCCTTTGCTCTCCCTTTGTTAGATTACATTCTATGACAGCTGCCAGCCAAACTATATAACATAAACATTCCATTTCCTAAGGTCACAGAAATAACTCGATGCCAACATCCTTTTGTCCTGAGATAACAGCAATCAAGGATAGTTGTACATAACAAACAGTAGTCAGAAAGCTGTAAATTGCCCTTTGAACAGTGTCTGGAGTTTGGGTTAAGGCAGGGGCAGTCCCTTCCTGCCTATGTGATATGTGGTCACCATGTTGAACCTCCCCCACCCCACCCCCCATCCATGCTTATGTGCTTGTCTGTTAAGGACACTGTCTTGGGCCATAGCTAGACCTAAGGTTTATCCCTGGATTGTCCAGGGGTCAAACCTGTTTATCTAGGTGACACACATAGGATCCAGTGCTCAGGCAGGGGCGAACCCTGGATGATCCCAGGATAAACCTTAGGTCTAGCTGCGGCCTTGGTTTATTTTCTTTATCACCCTCAGTGCATAAAGGTGTGTAAAAGGGGCTATATACACATGTTCTAATAAAAAGAAGGTCTGTGTGATTGTGTGTGTACTCTCATCATCACTAATTGAACTCCAAAGTAGACCATCTGTCTTGTAGGCCATGTATAGATACTAAAACCACAGCAACACTGCCTTTACATTCCTAGATCTTGGATACCACCAAGGCTCCTTGAAAGGCAATCAGTTCAGCGTATTCCCTACCAAACCCCCAGAACTCTTCAGATGTTTGAACAGAAAGCTTTGTTAAAGCTAACCTTAAGATACAAATTCACATATTTAACTGTGAGGAACATATTCTCAAATCTTTCTGAAGCTACTGCTCCTGTGTCATTGTTGACTCCTACACAACTGTTCGCTTTGGATGAGAGTGCTGGGCAACTAAGATACTTTTCTGATGTCTGTTCATTTATAAATGGGAAACCAATTTAGTTGTGAACTTGAACTCAATGGTGACTAACATGAATGAAGGGCAAATGGCAGTTTCTATATTCATGTCTGTGATTATATGAAGTTCTCCCCCTCCCCTCAGCATGTCTTTTGAAGACTGACCCTGTAACTGCAGTATATCGAAACAGCTGCAAACCTACAGCTTTCACTTTATAAGTGGCAGTTGTTTGCTGAAACTTTCTCTCATTCAGCAGGGCAAAGTACTATTATATGTTCATCTCTTTATTGCCAAGGAATGCTGAGAAATTGCTGGCTTCAACATTCATAAACAGAGTAAAAAGCAAAGGGGGCAAAAGGTAGGCAATTGGGGGTATATTTTTGATATGGAAGACACCAACTTTTTAAGTTTCCAAGGCATCTTTTCAATTCTTTCTAGGACTCAGTCGAAATGTGTGCAACATTTTTGTGTGTGAAAATATTTGCAAGACTTCAGTCTTCAGAAGGCATGCTGAGGGAAGGGGGAGGGGGAAGTACTTCATATAATCACAGATATGAATATATAAAAGCTGCCATTTCCCCCTTCATTCATATTAGTCACAACTGAGTTCAAGTACACAGCACACCCACCCCTTTGGCAATTTGTGGGGATGAAAATGTTTACAGCAGGGATGTCAAACCTCTTTCAGCTTGAGCACCATATTCTGTTTTGGAGAAGCTTGGGGTGGGGGGCAGTACGTTCCAGTGGTGGGCAGGGCTGAAGACAAAAGGGGGCGGAGGCAAAGGCAACAGTATAAAGCCAAAATCCCAGAATATTTTAGCTTGAAGATCTTCCTGCCAGTAACTAAGCCTTAGGAGAGGCATTTCAACCTTTTAGAATGGGGATAAGTGCCATGAACCACCAGTTAGTGGTTGTGCTAATGGGGGCTGGGCCAGGGGATGGGAGTGGAGACCTCGCCTTTTGGGGAATCCCAGATGGGCTGTATTGGGCCCCCAGACTGGCTATATTTGGCCCACAAGCCTGACGTTGGTTTTCAAGGTATCCCTGGAGTGGCACTACAGCAGTAGCAGCAGGAGACACATGAAATGCCGATTGCTTCAAGCTGCAATGAAAAATGGCATTATTTGGGGAAATAAGGCACACTTTTAGCTCAAAAATGTTAAAAGTAAACATTTAGCACAGTCCTAAGTATTCCCATCTTTTTACTCCCTCGATCCAGAGGTAGAGGCGGGTAATAAATTTATTATTATTATTATTATTATTATTATTATTATTATTATTATTATTTCCTCAAGAAATAGGAAGTTCCAAGGCAATTTTATAGAGTCAGTTTCCTTTGTACAGATGATTTAAACAACAACACATCTATTTATAAATAACGTTTAATAATATAATAATGAATAATATAAACAAACAAGTTGAACATGTAGTAAGCTGCAGAGGCAGGCAGAAACATCAGTCCCAAACCCAATACCCAAACCCCTAGAGCACCAAGCTTTAAAGTCCTTTGTCCTTCATTGTCTAGATTCATACTCTGTCCCTTTTCCAGATTTGGTGGCCCACATCCCAGTCTCTGACTAAACAAACCACTTTCACAATCCTGTAGTGGAGGTAAGCATGGATGGACAATCCAATTAGCCAATTATCTGTGTGGAGGATTTTCTGTCTGCAGCAGTGCCACCACCTATGGGGAGACTGCTCCTTCACTAGGCAGTCCCACCTATGGGGTTACTTATTCATAGCACATGTTTATATTTCCGGGGCTAAGAGACTCTCTGCCACTATAACAGACAATGTTGGTGGTGACCAGGGGAGCAGGAGATGCCACTACCCACTTGATCACTGGTTCTCTATCAAACTTCAAGAAGGATGCAGACAAGCTGGAGCGTGTTCAGAGGAGGGCAACCAGGATGATCAGGGGTCTGGAAACAAAGCCCTATGAAGAGAGACTGAAACAACAGGGCATGTTTAGCCTGGAGAAGAGGAGATTGAGGGGAGACATGATAGCACTCTTCAAATACTTAAAAGGTTGTCACACAGAGGAGGGCCAGGATCTCTTCTCGATCATCCCAGAGTGCAGGACACGGAATAATGGGCTAAAGTTACAGGAAGCCAGATTCCAGCTGGACATCAGGAAAAACTTCCTGACTGTTAGAGCAGTATGACAATGGAACTTGTTACCTAGGGAGGTTGTGGGCTCTTCCTGTTAAGTATATGAAAAGAAATACTTGCTTAGTCATTAAAATTGTGTGTGTATAGCTATCTCAGGGTTAAACAGAGAAAGTATATCTGTGGGCAATTACCTTGAGATAGAGGCTGTTCTGGGAACCTTGCCAAGATTCTAAGTTAGCCTCATCACAGCTATATGTAATGTAGATAAGAATTGTATAAGATGTGTATATAGTTTCTCACTTGTGTAAAATGCTTACTGATCACTGCTTACTGATCACTGCTCTATGATCACTGCTCTCTGTGTATGCCTCAGTGTGCTGATCTGAACTGATCTGAATTGGACTACACAGAAGCCTGAAGGAAATAAACCAGCTCTGCTGTATAAGACCTGTGTGATGTGTGTTTGTTTCTGAGCACAAACAGAGTTCCAGAAAAAGAAAAGTTCTGGCACAATAACCCAACAAAGGTTATGGGCCCAGTCCAGGCAGCCCAGTCTAGCCCAGTCCAGTCCAGGAAGCCTACGCCAGCCTAACCCAGGCAGAAGAACCAGAACTTGGTGGGAACGGTGCAGTATCAGAACCAGAACCAGGAGTCTGCTAAAACAGAAAACTGTTGATGAAGGAAGACATCAAGCTAAAGCCAGTGCTGCAAAGTAAAGAATAATCTCAGTCGGCTGACTCTGAGGAGGACTCTGAGCAAGAGGACGGTGAGATACAAATTCCTAAAGCAGAAGAAATGGCAGGAGCTAATATGTCTGGTTTGCATCAATTGTTAGAAAAGCTGAATGACTCTAACTATGCATTATGGTCTTACAAAATGCAAATGTATCTGATTCAGGCTGAACTGTGGTATATAGTCACAGAGGATCCACCAGATAGAGCAGATCCACAGAATGCTAAATGGTTTAAGGACGATGCAAAAGCAATGGCAGTTATTGCATTAGCTGTAGAAGACTCTCAAATTTCCTTCATTCAGTTTTTGAATACGTCAAAAGAGTGCTGGAATGCGCTACAAGCTGTATATCAAAGAGAAACAGCGAGCAGTAAAATAATTCTAACCCGGAAGCTGTATGGAATGAAGCTGAAACCAGGAGAGTCTATGTCAAACCATTTGAAAAGCATGAGAGAAATCTTCAATCAACTCAGGGCACGAGGGATAGAGTTTACAACTATACACCAAGTCTATGTGATTTTGTCAAGTCTTGATTCATCGTACGACGCGGTTGTCACCATGATGGAAAGTCAAGAAGAGAAAAATTTAACCCTCGAGTATGTAGCTAGAAAACTACTGGAAACCTATGAAAGAAGACAAGCTTCAAAACAACAGAGCCTTAAACTTCCTGTGGCTGAATTTCAACAAAGCCATAAATCTTCTGACGTGGTGGCTGCATTAAAGGCAAAGAAATGCTTTAATTGTGGTTCCACAGAACACTTAAGGCAGGATTGCAACAAGAAGAAGAAAAAGCTGTTGACAGCAAAGTGGAGAGAAGAAAACAACATGAATGAAGCTGAATCAACAAAGAAGTGTCTTCTAGCAAGAGTCAAAGAGACAATGAATCCTTGGTTTTTGGACTCTGGGGCTTCAATAAGTATGGCAAAAGACAAACTTTCATTTGTAACCTTAAAAACTTCTACTTCAGAGCAAAAGTGTGTTACCCTTGCAAATGGAACAAAAATCCAAATTTGTGGTGTGGGTAATGTATATTTTGATTGTCTGAGAGTTGAACTACAAAGTGTTTTATATGTACCAGAATTAGAAACAAACCTTCTAAGTGTGTTTCAGTTAACAGAAATGGGGTATGAGGTTTGTTTTACTGAAGAAAATTGTACTATAAAACAGGGAAACAAGGTGTGTGTGCAGAGAATAATGAAAGATTCTTTGTATGTGATTAATACTTGTACAGAAAATGAAGTTGTAGCCAGCAAAGTCACAACAAAAACAATAGCCAATTGCAAACCACACCAAGAGTGTATCCATTTAACTCATAAAAGGTTTAGTCATGCTAACTATAAAACAATTTCTAAGATTCCAGAATTGTGTGAAGGGGTGAAAATCAAACCATGTTCTAACTATGTAGAATGTAATGTATGCAGTGAAACCAAGTGTCATAAGTCAAACATTCCAAAACATAGTGAGAGAACAACAAAAAGAATTTTTGAATTAATTCATGCAGATCTTGCAAGTCCTTTTGAAACAAGTCAAGGAAGAAACAGATTTTTCTTGTCTATTGTTGATGATTACAATAGATTTGGATTTGTATATGTGTTAAAACAGAAGAGTGAAACTTTTGGAAAGTTTAAAGCCTTTGTTAAGTGGAGTAAAAATAGATTTAAAGAACCTATAGCTAATCTAAGAACGGACCGGGGAGGTGAATTTCTCAGCAACCAATTTAAAAAATTCCTCAGTGATGAGGGTATACAACATGACCTTACTGCTCCATATTCACCATTTCAAAATGGAGTTGCAGAAAAGAAAAACAGAACCTTGCAGAACATGTTAAGAGCTCTATTGAAAGAGTCAGGATTGTCTAATCTGTTCTGGGCAGAAGCTTTGTCCACCTCAAATTATTTGTTAAACAGGCTTTACCACTCTGTACATGAAAAAACTCCATATGAAATGTTTTACAAAAGAAAACCTAGAGTGTCACATGTAAGGGTTTTTGAGAGTAAATGTTTTACTCATATTCAGAAAGAAAACAGACCAGGAAAGCTAGCTCAAAGAGGTTTGGAATGTAAATTGTTGGGATATGATACACAAACAAAAGGCTATCGTTTGTGGTCTCCATATCACAAAAGTGTAATTGTGAGCAGAGATGTAGTTTTTCATGAACAAATGCAGGAAACAAAACAGTATGTAAGTTTGCCTGTAGAACAAAAAGCTGTAAAAACAGAAGAAATTCCTGAACAATCTCAGCAAGAGAAAGAAGAAGAAGAAACTGTAGAAGAAGAAACTGTGCCTGTAACTATGCCAAAGCGACCAGAAAGGGAACGCAAAGCTCCAATTCGTTATTCAGATGAATACCAAAGCAAACAGGTTTCTCATAGAGCTTTACTAAAAGCCTATGAACCTACTTCATTTGAAGAAATGGAACCTACAGAAACTCAGGGCTGGCATGAAGCAATGTCAGAAGAAACCAATATCAATGGTAAAACACAAAGAGATGCTTTTAAAGCTAAGTCTCAGATTGTAACACAATTTAAACAACATGCGCAAGAAGAGGACTGTTAAGTATATGAAAAGAAATACTTGCTTAGTCATTAAAATTGTGTGTGTATAGCTATCTCAGGGTTAAACAGAGAAAGTATATCTGTGGGCAATTACCTTGAGATAGAGGCTGTTCTGGGAACCTTGCCAAGATTCTAAGTTAGCCTCATCACAGCTATATGTAATGTAGATAAGAATTGTATAAGATGTGTATATAGTTTCTCACTTGTGTAAAATGCTTACTGATCACTGCTTACTGATCACTGCTCTATGATCACTGCTCTCTGTGTATGCCTCAGTGTGCTGATCTGAACTGATCTGAATTGGACTACACAGAAGCCTGAAGGAAATAAACCAGCTCTGCTGTATAAGACCTGTGTGATGTGTGTTTGTTTCTGAGCACAAACAGAGTTCCAGAAAAAGAAAAGTTCTGGCACAATAACCCAACACTTCCACCCTAGAGGCATTCAAGAGGCAGCTGGATAACCATCTGTCAGGTATGCTTTAAGGTGGATTCCTGCACTGAGCCCGGGGGGGGGGGGGTTGGACTCGATGGCCTTATAGGCCCCTTGCAATTCTACTATTCTATGATTCTATGCTTCTATGAAACAAGCAAATGGTAGCAATGATTAAAAAAAAGAGTATAAGGAGCAATATCAGCTAGTGACAATGGTAATGAGTAGGTAGACTTACTGAGGGAAGGAGGGCATTGAAGGTGTCTTGCTCAAGGGCCCTCAAAAATCTGGAGCTAGGAGGGAATCTACACATAGTACTGAAGGCGCTTGTGTGCGCCTCCAGTGTGCCGTCAAAATGATGGTGTAGACGGCGAAAGAAGAGATGGAGGAAGAGACGGAGGAGGAAGAGGCTGGGGAGCCGGCCACGTCCTTGCCGCCACCGCCAGCTCTCCGCTGGCCTCCTGCTGCTGGGGTAAGAGCCACCCAGGTCAGAGAGCTCGGCTTCCGCTTCCGCCGAGCTCTCCGACCTGAGTGGCTCTTACCTTGGCAGCAGGAGGCCGGCGGGGAGCCGGCGGCAGCAGCGGCGGCAAGGACGCGGCCGGTTCCCCAGCCTCCTCCTCTGTCTCTTCCTCCATCTCTTCTTTCGCCGTCTACACCATCGTTTTGACGGTGCACTGGAGGCGCATGCAAGCGCCTTCAGTACTACGTGTAGATTTCCTCTCTTTGGGTGTCAGGTCTGGTCTGTTATTTATTGCCTCATGATGCATCCTTGGCATACCACATGGGACTGGATCCAGAAGGGTGATGTTTGTATGTGTCATCCTTGCTTGTTCAGCATATTTAACTCTGAGGGAACTGCAGGGGAGTGTGAATGGGAGAAATGTTTAAACTGAAATTTGCATTTACAAGTACCTTGATATTCAGAAGTTAAGTGCAAAATCTAACACAGCAGTTTGCAGAAAGCTATTGCATTAAGCAGGAATTATCAAAGTGTTACAACATTTTAGATAGATGTTTTGCAATTTTTTTAGAAAAATATTTAAAATAGGCATTGCTTTTTGAAGTACTTTGTCTACAGAAAAACATGTTGTGTTTGTATGTTGTTAAAGAAAGAACAACCAAGTTGTTAACCAAAATAATAAATTATGGTGACACATGGAAGAGATGCTTAATCAAAAAATAATGAATATTGAATATCCTACAATACAATATCCTTTCTTCTTACTATCATCATCAACATCATAGAACGGCATAGTAATTGCAAAATAGAACTATTTAAAATAGATGGTCCCAGATAAATTCCGAGTAGCCTTCAGAAGTGGCTGGTGAGTTGTTCTGGTAGGCAGCTGCCATGTGGCAATTGGGGGAATTCTACTAGGGACATGAGAACTGGCGAAATTTGAACTTATTGAGGTTTTCCAGATTCTACCTTGAAATGCATTCTGACTCATGTCAATATCAGATTGTGAACTTTGATTTTATTTTGGTTTTGCATAGAATTAATGTGTATTTTAATTTTTCCAACTATACGTATCAGTTGTACATTTCCCCTAAATACTTCCTTGAGGCCATCAGAAGGGAAGGAAGCAGCAGCTAGGCACCTCTCCATCATGCCTGGATCTGTATGAGGCTAATCAAGGGAGAGATGAGGAAGCAGCAGCCCTTCCACTGTGTCCATGACTTTCTGGACTTTGCAACTAAGAATCTAGTGCCTAAATTTGCTTCCCCCACCCCTCTGCTAACCTCCTAATCCCCTTTCCTTTTGTGTAATGTTTTTTAGATTGTAAGCCTGTTGGCAGGGACTGTCTATTTTTGAAAGCCACCTTGACAGCCTTTTTTGGCTAAAGGGTGTGATAAAAGTGCTATAACAAATAATAAATATATGCATTTTCTCCCATTGTTTAAAGCATGGTTGTGCACATTTTTCAACAGTGTGCATGTTTTATGTGCATATTCAAATATATGCATTTTTCAAACACATTTTTTTGTTCCACAAATTGCATCGCAGGCTGAGAAATGTATGTGCTAAGCGCAGATTGTGTTTTGCTCTGTGTTCAGTTTTCGGAGCTGCAAATTGGTCAAAAACGAACCGAAACTAATTTCTTATACCTCTTTAAGGATTACTTCCCTTACCTTTTGGCATTGATAGGTGGCAGTTTAGGTAGCAGCTGCCATAGCCAGCTCTATGCAAGTGCATGATATCAGCAGGGTGACTATTCAATCAGGTATCAGCAACCATGCGCAGACTGCAGCAATTATCCAGTAAGCAACCACTTTCCTTCATGGAGCTAGCTGTGCCCTCCTCCTCACTGACAACTAAAGACAGGGCTGGCCCAAGACATTTTGCTGCTTGAGATAAAGGACAAGATGGTGCCTTACCACCCCCACCACCCCCATCAACGTAGAGAAGCCAACTGGACTGGCAGTTGAATCTTACTTCAGCAGTGGTGATAGGATAGCATTCTTATTCATAAATGAGTACAGTTAGCTAACTTTGGGGCACAGGGCAAATTACATCATACACAGCTCTGTCTGCTCCCTATCTGGGTGACTGCATCACTATGGCTAATAAAGACAGGAATTCTCCTTCTCCCTTGATTGATGTAGCAAACTGCCTCAACAAAAGAACATAAGAAGAGCCATGCCGGATCAGACCAAAGGTCCATCTAGTCTGGCATTCTGTTCACACAGTGGCCAACCAGCTGTTACCCAGGAACCCACATGCAGGACATAGTTCAACTATGTGCTGTGTGAAGAAGCCCTGAATCTGCCCTGAATCTCCTACCAATCAGCTTCATGGGATGACCCCAGGTTCTAGTATTATGGGAGAGGGAGAAAAATCTATCCCTATCCACATTCTCTACACCATGCATGATTTTGTACACCTCTATCATGTCTCCCCTTAGCTTCCTTTTTCCCCAAGGTAAACAGCCCCTGCTCCAGCCCCTTAATCATTTTAGTTGCCCTTTTCTGCACCTTTTTCAGAGCTACAATATCATTTTTAAAAGTATGGTGACTGGAACTGTACACAGTATTCCAAGTGTAGTCACACCATGGATTTGTATAAAGGCAGAATGATAATGGCAGTTTTATTCTTGTTAGACAAATATCTGGTTCTTTCTTCCTAGGGGTGGATCCCATAGAAAGGCACAGACCATCAAAGAAGTTATAAGAGATTTATTGAAAGTTGCAACTTTGGTGCGAAGGGCAATAAAAGCAGTTTGGACCCTGTTTACAGATAGTAAAACATTTTTATACTTCTAGCTAGTATCCCCCTTCCTCCCCCCTACCAACTCCTCCTCTTTGTTTCATCAAGAGGCGGGCTGGAGTTGGTTTGAGCTAGGTGCCCTTTACTAATTTGATTGATTAATTGCTATGACATAGTCTCTAATATAATACAACTTTGGAATGCTTGCTTGTTAGCAGCTCCAGATAAGGTACTAGGCTACATCCTGTTCCTTTGAAGTGCATTCTGCTTAACTTGGCTCCAACTACTTTGAAGATGCAGCTAAGAGAAAAACAGCAGAAGGTTACAAATAGGGCATACCCATCATGCACAGCAATCATTTCCAAAATGGAGTCACTTTTGCTAACATTCTCAACAAAATTGCCAATATCATTCTGCACACAGCAGAGCAGCAACAACCTCTGCTGATACCTCTTCTAGTATAAAATTGATCAGAAGGCAACCCTAGCTAATGATAGTTACTCATATTCTTGTTAGACAAGTTTTGTCAGCGGAGCCATGTATTTGGTTACTACAGAAAGAATATGTGAGACTACATTCACAACTAGGAGGTAAAAAAAACCCTTACTATCAGCATTAATTCTACCACAAAAAGGTCTCTCTGATAAAGTTTCTCACTACTGTCTGTTAAATGCAACTGAAGTTACCCACAACATGAGATAGTGATAAACACTATGCATGCACCTCAAGGTTCTCACTTTCAGCACTGGGGTGATAATTATCTTCTGTAGCCATTTCAAAGACAGCAAAAGCAATCTTCCTGCTTTAGTGGTATTCTAACACATTGTGATTGCAAAGCTTCAGGTTTCATATCTGAGGTTGCCAAGTGATTTAAAACTATGAATGGATAAACATCAGCATGTGCTTCTTTAGAGTAGCTCAATGGCACCAAATTTCAAAAAGATAAACCAAATGTCATTAGAATATTGGGTGAAGATACATATTTTAATCACTTCCCCAAGGGACATTTAAATCCAAAACATACACAGCCTTTCCATGTACATGATTTATGTTTATTAGATGTCAGATTATAGTGGACAAATATTGATTCTCATGTTAGACCTTGTATTTGTAGTAGGGCTGTGCATGGACCCCCCGATCCGCTCCACACCCGATCCCCGACTTTCGGATCGGGTCCGCTCCGCCCCGTGTCAATCAGCCTATGGTCCACTCCGCTGCGGAGCTCCAGATCTGAATTGGAGCTCCGCAGCGGTGTTGCCAGGAAAGGCCCCCATCCCTCCTCCCCCCTTACCTGGCTCCATCGCGTTCCAGCAGCAGCTTCAACTGAACCCAAGGACTCAAACAGGAAGACCAGGCCCCACGGCCTGGTCTTCCAGTTTGAGTCCTCGGGCTCAGTTGAAGCCGCTGCTGGAATGCGACGGAGCCAGGTAAGACCCTTCCCCCGTGCCCCCTTACCTGGCTCGGCCACCGTTGCCGCATGGACTGCGGTGGTGGCACCGGTGCCAGGTAAGGCCCCCTCCCTCCTCCCCCTTTACCTGGCTCCGTTGCAGTCCGGCGCTGCTTCAACTGAGCCCGAGGACTCAAACCAGAAGACCAGGCTTCCGGTTTGAGTCTTTGGGCTCAGTTGAAGCCGCTGATGGAACGTGATGGACTCAGGTAAGACCCTTCCCCCCTGCCCCCTTACCTGGCTCCTCTGCCATCACCGCACGGACAGTGGGGGCACTGCCGCCACCAGTTCAGGCCCCCTCCCTCCCCCCTTACCTGCATCTGTCGCATTCTGGCAGCAGCTTCACCTGAGGCTGAGGCTCAAAGCAGAAGGGCAGGCTGCAATTGCAGCCTGGTCTGGTTTGAGCCTCAGCCTCAGTTGAAGCCGCCGGCGGACTGCAACAGAGGCAGGTAAGCCCCCCTACCCTCTGCCCCCTTACCTGGCTTTGCCGCCATCACCGCACGGACAGCGGCAGCATCAGGTAAGCTCCCACTTACCTTTTTTCGGAGCCCCGGATCGAGGTGAAGGATCCGCTTGGTCTCGATCCTCTTCGCCTCGATCCACAGGCCCCCCCGACCCACTTGGTCTCCACCTTTGTCGGAGGCGAATCAAGCCGCCAGACTATTGCTTCTACGCTCCGAAGCGAAGTGGAGCACAGCCCTAATATGAAGTGCACATGGAATAAAGTGCATGCATTTGAGATTGAGGTGCAGAGAACAGATGAATAAAACACGTTAATTGCATCAGTTTATGAATGGGTGATAGACTCATCTCAGATTGTCACAATTGTGGCTTTGGAGACTTGGTTATTTGGGGCTACTGCAAAGAGCAGGGCCTGCAGCTGTTTGCTCCATCTGGAGCAACCAGTAGATATCAATGCTGCCAGGTGAGTGTTGTTGTTTTTTCCAGACAATGACATATGTGGTTTCTTTGTTCTAGTCCAGGCAATAAGCCAAAGGTTGCTAATCCATGCCTAGAGGGACAAGGATTTGGCAATAATCAAAACTGTATGTGATTTTACAGCCATGACCATATGTTCAAATGCACAGCATTTCTGAGAAATAATGGATTTAATCATCTGTGCATTATATAGGATTCTTTAGTCCTCAATCCATGTTAAGGACCAACATCTGATTTAAATGACCCCTTATAGCTATTACAAAAAATAATAATGTGTAACTTCCTTTAGGAAACAAGCCAGTTAACTAAGCAAAATCTAGAATAGATTGGAACTCATTTTAAAGTATTCCCAGGAATAGTATTTTCATTTTTAGAAATCATGACACAAAGAGTTTTAAAAGAGTGTTTGTAGAAAAACATATATCATAATCCATGTGAATGATTGTTTAGTCAAAAATTGTTAAAGGGAGCGTTTGGTTGATCAGCAGCGGAAAGAACCCAGTATGGACTGTTTTCCCGTATGGCAGTCGTATAACTGGCATTTCCCTAATTACTTGCACTGTGTTGCGGGTTGCCTTGTTGTCTGAACCTGGTGCACAGCATGGTGGGGGTGGCTTCTCACTCCCTCCACAACCCTTATTGCAAGCCATGGGGGTTTAATATCAGTTGTTTTTATCAGGTCTGTCATTGTTAACTGTTTTTAGCTGTTTAAATTGTTTTAAAAGTTTGTATGTAATTTTTCTTCATATTATGTTTTGTAATTTTTGTGAACTGCCCAGAGATGTCTGGCTATTGGGTGGTACAGGAAAAATATATGATAATAACCATTGTTACTTCTGGCATTTTTTAAAACATTTTTTTCTGACTTCTTTGGGGACTCATTGGATTCTGTTTGAAAGCAACATAGGCCTTAGCTAGACCTAAGGTTTATCCTGGGATTGTCCCGGGGTCATCCCTGTTCATGTAAATGACACACAGGTTATCCAGGGAGCAGACAGGGATGACCCTGGGACGATCCTGGGATAAACCTTAGGTCTAGCTAAGGCCGTAATCTACTAATCATGTCAGCAGAGCAGAGGATGCTATTTTCCCTTACTTTCACATAAGCACATGTGGATTGGGAGCATGGTGCTCCAGGAGGGAAGGTTTAGGTCTGTTGGTTATAGCTAGCCAGTTATAGGTAATTAATAAATAGTTGTTTTACCACTTTGCTCCACCGCTTAACCCTGAAGGAGGAAAATTCTGCGAGGTTTATTCTCTTTCACCACATGACAATCAAAGGGCAGGTAGTTGTGGTGGTGGATACCACTGCCATGGAGGATTTAGCAGCTGTTGAATTTGGCACGGCAGAACCTGTGGGACAATTTAATCCCTGTGCTCATTTTATTACCGACAAGGAAACTAGAGTTGCTTTCTATTTCTGAACACTGGCAGAAATCTCATAGCTGGCTGTTCACAAGAATGGCAGAAAAGTCTTGGACACCAACCTTTTAGCCACAGGATTCTTGATAGAAGGAAAGATTAGTACAAAAATGGTTGTGGGGGAAAGGGAGAGGGAGAGACAATCTCTGGCTGCAAAACACTTCATTATCAATATTTTCAGAACAGCTGCTGCAGAGAAAATACTTTGATGCAGAGCTTGCTAAGGAGGATCTAGAAGAAAGTGACCAAAGTATTACTTCCCTCTTTTCTAGCATCACACTCCCTTCTTGCAGACTTTGAAAAAGGATCTGGCAACACTGCTCTTTGCTGCTGTTTTTAGATGATCTGGTGCTGCTTTTGTATCTGATCTCTGCTATTGTTTCCATTAGAGATTTTTTAAAAAAAACACCTGAGGGATGTTTTTAATCAGAGGATGTATGTGTATATATATATATATATTTGCCCAGTGAATCCCTCTGATTAAAAGGTGGACTATATGTATATATTAAATAAACATCACATACACTGTACCAAGTGAACAGTGTATACTACACATGAAATGCTTTTAACTATGGTGTTTTTGACCTGAACTCTAAGAGCTCCATCAGATGAGCATTTTATTGCACACTCGTTACTGGGCACGCACGGATTTTCATGGGTCCCCCTCATGACGTCGTCTGCCTTTCGTATGGCCCTTCCCCCTTTAACCCTTCTTCGTGTCACCAAAAAACACCCCAGTAAGTCTGATTTATTTTAAAGATGGAAATTGCTACTATCTCCTGCTGTGTGCAGGAAAAGCAGTGTGATCAAAATGGCCCACTGAAAGGGCCAGATGCACGTTGTTTACTTTGTCTTTCAAAAGAGGAAGTAATGAGGGACAAACGCATGGGCAGAGAAGTGACGGTAAGGAAACACGATTCCCCCTGTGTGATGGCACTCTAAGTGGCATTGATAGTTGTGTGCATCTGTTCCCTCCCTCCCTCTCTCCACACACACACACAATATACACATAATTGGCAATTAAAGTCATTCTTGTTTTCATCTTACTGGTCTGTCATGGAGATTTAGAAATGCAACAGATTAATATTACAAAATTACATATCATTTGTATCTGACTGTTGTTTTCATCCAACTTGTCTTCCCAAGGGAAACTTATATTTCGATATCACTGGTAGATTTTATTTCAGCCAGACCCCCTTGTTTCCTTTCTTAGGGAGGAAATATGTATGTTGCTCTCACTGGTTGAACTTTGATTTATCCCTGACCTATATCCTAAATAGGTAATGCCATAGCATCAATTTCATAGTCAACATCACATAATATACAACCAATTTGTTGTTGTTGTTGTTATGATAGCATACGTGTACTCACCCCCACCATCGCCCACTCCTCCGTGCCATCGCCCACTGCTGGCAAGATCGGCCTCCTCCTCCACGCCATCACCAGCTTCTTGGTGAGATTGGCTGCTGCAGGTGGTCCTGCCGAGAAGCTGGCAATCTTGCAGAGAAGCCAACGATCTCATGGAGGAGGAGGCTGATCTTGCAGAAGAGGAGGCCGATCTTACCGGAAGTGGGTGATGGCATGGAGGAGTGGGCAATGGCAGGGATGAGTACATGTATACCCTCTGTTATTGGGCCCTGGTAAGTACAGCCCTCCCAGGCACTGCATGCTGGGAGTTGTAGCATATTTTTTATTTATTTATTTATTTAAGGATTTTTATGCCGCCATTCAGCCAAAAAAGGCTCTCATGGCGGCTTACAAAAGTATTTCTTGACAGTCCCTGCCCACAGGCTTACAATCTAAAAGACATGACACAAAAGGAAAGGGGATTGGGAGGGAGGAGGAGGAGGAGGAGGGGGAAAAGGAAAGCAAACTCAGGCACTACAATCTTAGTTGGAAAGTTCAGCAGTTACAGGTGACAGCAGGAGGGAGGGGGCTCTCAGCTGGAGCTGGACCCAGGCACGGTGGAGAGGTGCCTGGCTGCTGCTTCCTCCCTCTCTGGTGGCCTCTGCAGTTACAGTTGGTAGCAGGAGGGAGGGGGCTCTCAGCTGGAGCTGGACCCAGGCATGGTGGAGAGGTGCCTGGCTGCTGCTTCCTCCCTCACTGGTGGCCTCTGCAGAGACAGTTGGTAGCAGGAGGGAGGGGGCTCTCAGCTGGAGCTGGACCCAGGCACGGTGGAGAAGTGCCTGGCTACTGCTTCCTCCCTCACTGGTGGCCTCTGCAGAGACAGTTGGTAGCAGGAGGGAGGGGGCTCTCAGCTGGATCTGGACCCAGGCACGGTGGAGAGGTGCCTGGCTGCTGCTTCCTCCCTCTCTGGTGGCCTCTGCAGTTACAGTTGGTAGCAGGAGGGAGGGGGCTCTCAGCTGGAGCTGGACCCAGGCACGGTGGAGAGGTGCCTGGCTGCTGCTTCCTCCCTCTCTGGTGGCCTCTGCAGTTACAGTTGGTAGCAGGAGGGAGGGGGCTCTCAGCTGGAGCTGGACCCAGGCATGGTGGAGAGGTGCCTGGCTGCTGCTTCCTCCCTCACTGGTGGCCTCTGCAGAGACAGTTGGTAGCAGGAGGGAGGGGGCTCTCAGCTGGAGCTGGACCCAGGCACGGTGGAGAAATGCCTGGCTGCTGCTTCCTCCCTCTCTGGTGGCCTCTGCAGAGACAGTTGGTAGCAGGAGGGAGGGGGCTCTCAGCTGGAGCTGGGCCCAGGCACAGTGGAGAGGTGCCTGGCTGCTGCTTCCTCCCTCACTGGTGGCCTCTGCAGAGACAGTTGGTAGCAGGAGGGAGGGGGCTCTCAGCTGGAGCTGGACCCAGGCACGGTGGAGAAGTGCCTGGCTACTGCTTCCTCCCTCACTGGTGGCCTCTGCAGAGACAGTTGGTAGCAGGAGGGAGGGGGCTCTCAGCTGGATCTGGACCCAGGCACGGTGGAGAGGTGCCTGGCTGCTGCTTCCTCCCTCTCTGGTGGCCTCTGCAGTTACAGTTGGTAGCAGGAGGGAGGGGGCTCTCAGCTGGAGCTGGACCCAGGCACGGTGGAGAGGTGCCTGGCTGCTGCTTCCTCCCTCTCTGGTGGCCTCTGCAGTTACAGTTGGTAGCAGGAGGGAGGGGGCTCTCAGCTGGAGCTGGACCCAGGCATGGTGGAGAGGTGCCTGGCTGCTGCTTCCTCCCTCACTGGTGGCCTCTGCAGAGACAGTTGGTAGCAGGAGGGAGGGGGCTCTCAGCTGGAGCTGGACCCAGGCACGGTGGAGAAATGCCTGGCTGCTGCTTCCTCCCTCTCTGGTGGCCTCTGCAGAGACAGTTGGTAGCAGGAGGGAGGGGGCTCTCAGCTGGAGCTGGACCCAGGCATGGTGGAGAAGTGCCTGGCTGCTGCTTCCTCCCTCACTGGTGGCCTCTGCATGGGGGCCTAAGGCCGTGCAAGGAAATAGTGGCTCCATCATAAAATGGTGAATCCACCATAAAATGGCATCTGTGATTCGGATTTCCGAATCCGAGGCCCAAGGCTTGCACAGCCCTAGTTAGGACCATGTGCAGGAACATATGTGTTGTATCCAATGTTAGTCTAACTTAAGTCCCATTCATTTCAATGGGTCTGCTCTAAGTAGTACTAACACTGGGGTTTTCTAATATTGAACACATGTTTTCCTAATATCTGAACACAAATGCAACTTATCCTTATGCAAGTGTGTTAAAATTGGGCTCTCCTTCAACTTTTCAAGCTTGGCCACTCAGGTGTAAGCATGAGCCATTACAGGAAGCAGTGTTTTTGTTCAGCCTTAAGAAGCTTTGAAAGCACTTTTAGGACCTTTAGATCTGAATGCCGAAGTAGGTCTACGCATCTCTCCTAAGTGCTTTCAAGAACTGTATTTGGAAAAGTTATGATCCAGTACAGCCTTACTTCATGCATATATGTAGCCTACTGTTGACAGGTTTATTGGTTTATGGTTCAACATTATCTGAGTTACAGCCCCCTTAATCTAGCTATTTCTTTCCTAGGGAAAACAACAACAACACACATCCCTATTAAACTGATTCATCTCCAGCTACAATCCCAAAGAAAATAATTTATGCTTAATTGCATCAAAATCAGCCCCATCTTCCATCATTCCAACAAACTAGTTCAAAATTGCCCATTAGATTGTTTATTTTAAAACCCATTACTCATAATTGTATCAAACTTTGTCCCTCTTTCGTTCTTTAAGATAGTACAGAATTACCCATTAGACCATTTGTTTCAAGATAGATAGCTCTCTGTTCTCCTGTTACTACATTGCAATGCTTTGTGAACATTAATACTGCTCTTGGCCTCCTTAATTAAGCTATTAGTTAATTAGTTCAGACTAATTAACATACAATGTTGTCAGAACATCGTACCTTCTTCGAGAATAATTATTATCAGTCTATTTCTCTTTAGTAGAGGGGGAATTTAAAAAAAATCTTCATGATTGTTTCTTGGTCTGTTTCATGTCTTGAATCCCATAGTTTTGTCCAGAAAACAATACTTTTACATTCTGTTGTAAAATATGTTATAACAGTCACTAAAATACAAATTATTATTTTACTGTAGTGTATATGGAACCCAGGACAGTTGAAGAAAAACATGAAAAGCTTAATATGGAACTCCCTGTCAAAAGAAGGCAGCCTAGCTTCATCTGTGTTGTCCTTTCACTGGCAGGTAAAACTATTTAAATTCTTATTCAAACAAGCTTTTGGTTTTTTTAAAACTGACATGTTGTTGAAGTAAGTTTTAATTTGGTAGTGCAGTTAATTTCTTTTTTTATTGATGTCTTTAATGGATGTGTTTTGATTGCTTTTAATTGATGTATTTTAATGTTTTAATTATAATGCTGTATGCCCTACATTTTATTATTAGTCTCCTTTAGTGAAAAAGTGGGATATAAACTTCCCAAGGGTGCCGTTTTATGCATGTTTAGACAGAAAAAAATATCCTACGGCTCCCAGCATTCCCCATCCAGCATGGTTAGCTGGGGAATACTGGGATTTCTAGGAGCTTTTTATGTCTAAGCATGCATGGGATTGCACTGTAATTAGTAATTCAGATGCAGTGAATATAATAATGTATGCAGCAATTATTTGTTCGGTGTCAGATTACACTGGACATCACTTTTTCTGTGGTTATGTTTATTAGCGTTCATCGTGAAACATTCCCATCATATTGTGAGTTCCCTTCTGTAGTTTGTGTGTGTATATGAAATGATGAGGCCATCACAGAATGAGTTCTTATAAATAGTCAGAACAGAAACTGTTTGCAAACAACAAGGAGACCATTCTCAGAAGCATCCCACATGGCAACTATTAACATGTGCCTGTAGTGCTCATTACCATCTTTGGTTGGCTCACCAACTATGCTTATTCCTGGATAGGGATAGCCTGATCCATGCACAGTTAACCTCGTGGTTGAATTAGTGCAATGTGCTCTGTGTGGGGTTGCCCTTGTGCATGGTTCAGAAGCTGCAGCTAGTGCATAATGCAACAGATAGGGTCTCATTGGGATATACAGTTATTCTGATATAACATCTGTGTTAGAAGAACTGCATTGGTTGCCCATTAGCTATTGAGCCATGTACAAGGTTATGTTATTGTTATACAAAGCCCTAAACAACTTGAAACCAGGATACCTAGCAGACCCCCTTCCGTTATACATACCCAGGCAACTTTTAAGTTCATCAGAGGAACTTTTGCTGGTCATTAATGGAATGTTGCCACACAGTATCTTGATGGTGGGCATTCTTGGTAGTGGCACCCACTCTTTGGAAACACCCCCATGCATTTCGGGAAGCAGAAAATGTGGCACCTTTCAAATGCCTCATGAACACGTAATTGTTTACTCAGGCTTTCCCTGGACTGTATTTAATACTACTACTATTACTACTACTACTACTACTACTACTACTACTACTAAATTTATTTCTTACTCGCCTCTCCATTTTGATTGAGGTGGGGAACAACAGTAAATATAAAACACATAAAACTGAATTAAAACATTATATATATTGTTAAAACATCCTAAACACATTTTAAAATGTCGTAAAATTCTACTGGATAGGCCTGCCTGAAGAGATCAGTCTTTATAGCTTTCTTGAATGCTAATTCATTCCAGACTGTGGAATGGCCTGCCACAGGAGACTCATCAACTCTGGCAGGCCATTCCACAGTCTGGGAGCAGCAGAAGAGAAGGTCCTCTGGGTAATACCTGTCAGCCTAGTTTTAGCTGGCTGAAGGAAATTCTTCCCAGAGGACCTGTGTGTTTGGGGTGGATTGTACAGGAGAAGGCGATCCCGCAGGTAGCCTGGACCCAAACCATGTAGGGCTTTAAAGGTGATAATCAACACTTGATACTTCGCCCAGAAACTAATTGACAGCCAGTGAAGACATTAAATCACGCTGCTCTATCTATTGCTCTATTTATTGCCTTTCTTGTAATTGGAATTGTTTTTAATGTTGTGTTTTTAATATTGTATTTTACATGTGATTTTAATATTTATATATTTATATATTTAATATTAAATATATAATTTAAATATAATATAATATATTATAATATATTTATATAATATAATATAATATGTAATCTTATTATATTTAGTGGTATACAAATATCACAAATAAATAAATAAATAAATGTGTCCTGGCTCTGAATTCCAACAGCAATTTGTTGATACAAATTTGATTGATTACATTTATATTCCACCTTTTTTCCTCCAAGAAACCCAAGGTAGAGTACGTAATCCTCCTCCTCTCCATTTTATCCTCATAGCAACAACCTTGTGAGGTTGGTTGGGCTGAGAGTCTGTGACTGATCCAAAGTCACCCAGTGAGCTTCCATGGCTGAGTGGAGACTAGAATCCAGATCTCCCAACTCCCAATCCAACTCTAGCCACTACACTACACTGGCAGGTTATCTATATTTTGAGTGGCCCTATGTAGCCATACAATAGGTAAAGAGAATTCCCATTTATTCAAAATTCAGTTTTCTGAATATTGTAAGTAATTACTTTAAAATTAAGACAAAACAGACTGTATAGTACTGTGTATTTTACAGGGAACATTAAAGGCCCTGTAAATGTTGGCATTTATTGGCAATACTTACATTTTTTATGAGCCATTGGGAAATCTATAAAAATCCTGACATTTATTATTTTTAAAATACATCTCATTGTAGTTAGCAGGTTTATAGTTAAATTTGGGAGGGAACATTTGACATTCTTATTGAGGAGATGGATTGAATAGAACTGGAGGCTTCTAATTTTTTTAAGAGATCATATTTCTACCAAATATATATATATATATATATATATATATATATATATATATATATATATATCAGTATATTATGACTTCACCTTCAAAATCAGAACCAGATTTTCAAAATTAGGCAAACATATATGTATGCAAGTCAGGTAGTTTGTGTGCATATGGCCAGTTAACAATTTGGTTTTTGGCCAGGCAACTGTATGTTGGAAGAAATTAATGTACTGAGTAGTAATTGTTTTGGGCTACTGCACTGAGGATCTTTCTTGCCAACAGATGAAATAACTCCTATATTGTTTCTCAGAATGGTCGTAAAATAATGCGTTAAGTGATCTGCCTAGCCTACCATATGGCAGCATGGATGAAGTGTGAATTTGTGCTGAACTCTATTCTGTGGACTCCTACAGACCTGGAATGGAGATTTCTGTCTAAATTGTAAGAAACTTAAAATTCTGTTTTTGAGGAAACAAATAAAGAAACACACACACACACACGTGATTAAATTTCAAGTAATTTCATTTGAGTGGTTATTTATTTATTTATTAAAATAAATCACTTTTCAAGGCAGGAGCCCTTCCAAGGCCACAAGCCTTGGGAAAAATGAATGTGATGGTAAAACTCACCAACAAGTGTAATTAGAGATGTTTAAGGAATTTGCAAATTCCTATGCAAAATGTATTGATCCACACACACCTCTTGGGCCAATATGCAGATTGTAATTTAGCTATGCAACAGATTTTGCAGTTCTTGGCAGTCAAATATATCCAAATATAGGTGTAAATACATGTTTTGAGAGAATATGGACATTTACATATATTTATTTCTTACACCTTTAGACTGCCCAATAACCAAAGTTCCCTGAGTAAATTAAAAGTATAGGTTAATTAAAAACATAAAATACAAAAATAACAATAAAAAATGATAATAAATAGCATATAATAAAACCAGCGGCAAGAGGTAAACACAATGCAGTATTTAATCAAAACAAAGCAAGCAAATATCTAAAAACATTAAAACAGTTTTTAGTAAAATGACTTAGCTCTGAAAATAGAATAATGTCTTAGTGTCAAGGGAAAGGTCACTCCACAGATTGGGTGCCACCACTGAAAAGGACATCTCTCTTGTAGTGATCCGCTTTGCTTCATTTGGTGGGGGCACCGGGAGGAGGACCTTAGGATTTGGGAAAGAAAATATAGGAGGGGAGAATTCTTCAGGTAACTTGACCCCAAGCCATTTATTCTGAGAAAAAAATGCACCTTTAAACATGTATATTGAGAGAAAATATGCATTCAAAGAATTTCTTTTGAGAAATGTTCACATGTGTTAATGCAGTAACAGAACTGGAAAATGTACAAAGAGTGACATGGGCTGGAATTAGAGAGATTCAACATGCAGACAAGGTCTAGGAAGTGTGACTCAACTCTCACTTTTAGTTTTTATAACCAAGCTTGTCATAACCACAGTTTGTATCCTTGAAGACTCCTTTACTGCAAGCTTATGCTATGAGATAAGGTCAGTAGTGAGGTGGCAGATGACATTGATATATTCAGGGTCATAAAACCCAGAGGAGACTATGGGCCTTGCTAGACCTACCTGGGAATCTGTGCTGGAGGAGCGGGCCGTCACTCCAGTCCAGACATCAGACGCGACAGGCTGCAGGAAAGCCCTGTCACGTCCTCCATTTTGTTTCTTCCTTAAAGGGAAGAAAAGGTAGGTGTTTTGTTTTTTTAAAAAAATGAAGGGTTCTCCGCTCCCTCCTGCCCCTGATTCCCTCCCCGGCCATGATCCCCCCCGCCCGCAATCTCCGATCCCCCCCATCCCCCACGATCTCCGATCTTCCCTATCCCCCGCGATCTCCGATTTCCCCTACCCCCTGGCTCCGGTTTTCCCCCCATCCCCTGCAATCTCTGATCCCCCCCATCCCCTGTGATCTCTGATTCCCCCCTCCATCCCCCTGGCTCCAGTTCCCCCCCCATTCCCCCCAGCTCTGGTTTCCCCCAATCTCCCCACCCTTCCCTGATGGCCACAGTGCTCCTGTAGAGCGCTGTGCGCCGCCCACCACTTTCCCCAGCTACTCGCAAGTAAATGCGGTAGCCGGGAAAAGCAGCAGAACGGGCTACACACCCGTGGTCTCAGGCTTAGCCCGTGACCACAGGAAATACTAGGCCACAACCGGTGCCGGTTATCCCGGGCCAAGGGAGGGTTACCCCTGCCTGAGCCTGGGATCCCCTGTGCATTATCTGGATGCACAGGGGCCGGACTGGTACTTGCACTGGGCTACTCCATCGTCTAGCAAGGCCTTATGAATGACTTCTGTAGTGGATCTTTGGATGGAGGTGAAAATATCAGAATTTGCAAAAGGTTAAATAAAGATAAGCTAGCTACTATTCTGAAAGTTTCATAAAGACACTGATCTTAGATTACCTTTTAGAAACTCATCTTTCAAATGTCATTTTATCAGGAAAGGATTTTCATTATTATTATTTTTCAAAGAACACACCCAAATTTGAGGACATATGCTTCTGCGTGTATAACATTTGTCGGCACATGTGAGCTTATATACAGACATATACAAACAACAGTGGTTTCCATGAGAATGATGGGACATGCTTTTATAAAGATTTTATGAGTGCACGCTGAAGATAGATTAATCTTTCATGAGTGAAGATGTGTAAGCTGCTCAAGTGATTCATTAATTGTAGTGATAAAGAAAGCCAGCATTTCCATAGGCAGATGGCACTGTTATTCTGGAAGGAAAGAAAGAGTCAGAAAGAGGAATGTGATCTATTGTTTGCTGTGCATTCAAAACTACTGGGAAAGAAATATGGGGAATGTCAACATCTGCAGCTTTCCAAGCAGCAGCCACACATATTACATGAACTCAAAGTGCTCAGACAACAGTCTGTGTATCTTCATGTTGCAACATACAATCTTAATATACAGAGAAAAGCAAAATCCTCTCCGGGGAGTCAGAAAAGTCACAGGGCATAGCTAGACCTAAGGTTTATCCCAGGATTGTCCTGGGGTCAAACTTGTTCATCTAAGTGCCACACAGGGCATCCAGCGCTCAGGCAGGGATGAACCCGGGATGATCCTGGGATAAACCTTAGGTCTAGCTATGGGCACAGTAGGAAAATATGGGCTACCTGTCCCATAATATACTTGTGGGCAGGAAATGCTGCTAGATGGGGCAGATGAATTTTGTTTTTGACAAAGGAAAAGTTGTGGTGTTATTGCAAATGTTCACAACAGATCTGATTTAATAGTCATGCTACGTGTACACCAGTTGCTGGGGAATGTGCGTAGGGTGGTGCCATTCCACTCATGTTCTTCTTATGGGTTTCCCGCAGGCAGCTGGTTGGCCACTGTTGAAAAGAATGATGGACTAAAGAGGCCTTCAGCCTGATCCAGCATGGCTCTTTCTTGTGTTCTTACTCTCAGGATAAGTTCTACTGGGGAGTTCTTCTGCACTGTTTCAGTTGAAATGAAGTGCACTTGCACAGTGACATTGGCAAAGGAGCAATGGGACCCTTGCCCTCAGGTTGAAGGAGGAGGCCGAGTGAATTAAAAAGGGGACTTCACTGCTGGGGAAGCTTGAGTTCATTGGAGGGAAATTTCCTCACTACTTTATATAAGAACAATGACCTGGTAGAGCAGACAAAGGTTCAGGAAAGGGAAATCAAAATGCTTAGCTGGGTGGTGCAACTCCAATGAGAAAGGTTACAACATCAGATAGTTAGAATTGTTGCTAATGGCCACCAATTTAGGAGTAGACAAAGTCATGGAGGATAAGGGTATCAATGGCTACTAGTCTTGATGTCTATATATTCTCTGCAGTATCAGAGACAGTATGCCTTTCAGCACCTGTTTTGGAGAAACAACCCTGAAAGAGGGCTATTGTTCTCATGTCCTGCTTGTGGACTTCCCAGAAGCATCTGATTAGAGAAATCATCTGGTGTGAGGAAGGATCCTGGACTTGTTAGGCCACTGGACTGAACCAGCTCTTTTTATGTTCTTAAGCCACTGACCCAAGCCTCCTCCTTATATCTCTAGAAACATTTTTAGAAGTCACATGACACAACAACATTATGATGCTCAGTTTTCTCACCACAAAAACAGTAGTCCATAAACAGCAGATATCACAATAGTCAATGGTGGGTTAATAGTCAACTCCATTGTTGATTATCAAGGCGGTATTCCCCACACAACATTATTATAATCAATCATGGTATGGATTAAGGCCAGTGTCATGTTGACTATTAGTCAATGTAGTGGGTTCTTTTTTTAAAAAAAGTATTTTATTACAAGATGAAAAATATATTTATAGTTATTTCTACAAAGCATGATTACAGTCATTAAAATACTAAAAGGTTTTAACAGTAAAACATTATCTTATTTGTTTGATTGACACATCCCCACCCTCTCGCCCCCTCTCTGTCCTCCCACTGGTATCCCATCAGCCATTGTGATTTCTGCAAGCTAGACTAGAGCAGTAGCTGCTGCTTTGGTTGCTCTTGCCGGGGGACTCTGTAGTCACAGAAAATATTCAACTGTGTGCAGTGAAATAGTCAATGGTGCCTGATAGATGGCATGATAACCAAGGGTTGTTCAGATAATCAACTCTGCATAACACTGGTTATTAGCGTTGGTTATTTCAGCTGAATAACCAACCACATTATGAAAAAGTTCCAACACATGACACAATAACCAGCTGTTGACTATTTAACCCACCATTGACTATTTAACCCACTGTTAACTATCATGTCGTTCAAACCTAGCCACTGATAACTCATCACACATTTTCTTGAGTTAAAGATTATTGGGTAGCTGTGAGGAGGAGTTATGTGTCTACAGGATCTTTGTAAGGTGTAGTTTGAATCTTACTGAATTATTACTATTTGGCATTTTATTACTCAGGCCTTATCTAGACCAGCCTTTATCCCGGGGCAAACCCTGGGATTGTCCCTGTGCGTCCAGATGACGCACAGGGGATCCCGGGATCAGGGAGGGGTCATCCTTCCCTGGCCCCGGGATACAGCCCTACCCTTTGGCCCCACTTCTTCTGCAGTCCCGGGGTTAGGGTGGGGGGAGCGGGGAAATATTTCTTTTTTTAGTCACTGGAGCGCTCCTGTGCTGCTTCCCCTTTAAAAATAATTTTAAAATGGCACAACATGAGGTTTCCCCTCCTCTCCCCCGGACTTTATGGTAGGTCTAGCTAAGGTGTTTGTCACTCCACAACTAATTTTATTGACATTTATTTATTTATTTATTAAAAATAGCATTGCAAACTTTAATGTGTCTGCCTAGATTTGTGAGCTATTCTATGCACTGAACACTTATAGATTCAATGCTGGTTCATCTAAATGCTTAATGTGCATACTTTACTGGGGAAGGGAGTATGAATGGTTCTCTTTAGAGTATAAGGATTCTCCAAAGCAGAGTGCAGCTTGGTTAAGTGCACAGTATAAGACAAATTGCTGGCCATAAGGTGTGAGGAAGATTACTGAAGTTAGCTTCAGCTGCAGTAGCGTTCAAAGAAAGATAATTTACAGCGCAAAAATGCCAATTATCTGCAGAGAGAAGGTAGGCAATTTACTTGCATGTGTAACATAGATAGATGCCAATGACATCAACACTCACAATTGACTAATGTCTTCAACCTTCCAGAGACATTTCATTCTGAAAGTAACTTGGGTTATCTTAGGAATAGTGTCTTTGATTTCACTTGCGGAATTCACAGTTATCTTCCAACTTTTCATCAGGACCCTATAAAGTAAGGGGGGAAACCCTATGATTTTTTTGTAAAGAAAGAAAGAAAAGTTTAAGTGTAGAAATACAGGGACTGTTAACATGCAACATTCCCTATGATAGTAATTTGTGACCTGTCCTTGATCAACATAGGGTTCTCAGGGGAAACTGAGTTGCAGTGGTGGACTGCCTGAAAAGGCTGGATCACATCTGGCAAAGCAAGGTAATGGCCAATGAGGCAAGGTCAGGTTAGGCAATGCTAGTTCCCAATAAGCCTGAGGAAGTATGAATTGGCAAAATTCGAGCTCATTGAAGTTCTACCAATTCCATCTCTAATCTCATTTGGATTTGAGTCCAGATCAGATTGAGAGTTTTTTTTTCTTTTCACCTGAAAATCCATCTATACATATTGTTCCAAATGTCCACATCAACTGTGTGCATCTTTGAAATGTACACATTCTTCTCCTATTGATTCAAGTGTATTTGTCCCCTTTTATAAAAAAAGTGCACATTTTTTCATGCACACTTTTCAAAAGTATGTATCCTACTGAGCACAGTTTTTTGGGATGCAAATCACATTGCAATCTCAGAAAGTATGATAATTGACTGCTGATCCTGTGTTAATCCTGACCAAAATTGAACTGAATTTTCATTTTGCATACATCCCTAGTCAGGATATTTGACCAATCACTGCCTGAGACTCACCCACAAAAAGCAGTTGTATCAGCAATATGTAGAGGCCTTCTGAAGGCTGCCAGGACTGGACCTGCTGTTAACCACCTGCTCTGAGGAGCTGTCTACTTCTTAAAGGGACATTGTCCAATTCTGCAGCTGCCACAGCATGCAGATTCTACAGCATGGAGTGGAGAGGACTACATCAGAGGAGTTTCTACAATATAGATTTATTCTAGAATTGTCATCCTTTGTTCATTTACGTTTTACCCAAACTCCAGATTACATTGTTGCCAGTTCATTAGACTTTACTACTTTCTCTCATATCCTATCCTATCCTATCCTATCCTATAGAGCAGAGATGAGCAATTTGTGGGCTTCTGGATGTTTTGGCCTACAATTCCCCTTAGCCTTAGCCAGCATAGCCAGTGCTGAGGAATCATGGGAGTTGTAGGCCAAAACATCTGGAGGACCACAAGTTCTCCACCACTACTATAGAGTGCTGTCAAGGTGTAACCCGGAGAAACAAGCATGTGGCTTTAAATCCACACATCGAGCAGGAGACAAGCTTGTGACACCTTCTGATGCCTCTTCTTCCCATGGTTTTCTTCACCCTTACTCTATGCTGCTGAAGGCAGAGGAAGAGGACAGACAAAACAGACCAGGGAAAGGATAAGTGGGAGCAGCCATGGCTACTTTGTTCCCCATTCCATTGGCATATTTAAAGATACAATGCTGCTAAAATGCCTGGAAACTCTAATTCTGCTCTCTAATAAAACAACTTCTGAAAAACCTGTATGGAACCAGAAAGCAGTCATCTCACTATCCTGCAGTGATCACAACACTGCCACCCCCACCCCCAAGATAAACAGATGGGTCATCCATCATTGTGTGGATGAGTCATCAATCCCTATGCTTTATTTTTTAACATATAGCCTACTTACATAAACGACAATATAAATGACTCTTCACTTGAATAGTTCATTAATGTTTGCTAGTGCTTACAGCGTGACTGTGACAGTGAACGAATGTGCATCTTTAACGTGGCCATTCTCTTTTTTCCCAAGGGACCGCGTTAAAAAAAACCTTGGTAGTGATGTCTGGTCTGTTCCATTGTGAAGGCATAAGCCTTTGCTTTTTGAAATGCCCAGTACGCCTGTTTGTTCTCTCCCACTGGAGCCAACTACAAGTCTTATCGACTTCAGCAATAGAACAAATGATGCCTTTGTAGCCCTCTGGAAAGTTCTCTGTGTGAATTTGTATGTTGGAAAGTGTATGCAAACACTTTAGTGTGCGAAAGGTGATGGAATAACAAGAGCCACTGCTTGCTTCCTGCTTTCTTGAGGCCTTAAAGAGATGCGCACAAGAGACTCTATTATGAAGGTCAATGCTCATCAATACTCCCAGAGAAGCAAGGGGATTGTCAAGATGAAGCCATGGAAAGATGAATTGTACTGAAAGTGTGACCAGGGAGGTTAAATATAAGTGGGGTTTTAAAGAATTCAATAGGGAGAAGTCACTGCTGGAGATAAACTGTTCCACAACGTGTTCTCTCCTGTTGATGCACATATTAGCCCAGAGTCTATGATGCTTGTTGAAATCTCTTAACAACAAAAGAGATGTTCTCTGCTCAACTGACTTGCCTGAGGCATTACTCCAGGTTGGAGGCTAGGGGAGAGGAGAGATGGGAGGGAGTACAAACAAAGAGGGTAGACCCAGCAGAAACCCAGACAGCAACAGCCTGACTGGGTATTGTTATGTCATGTCAGGACCCAATGTATGTTCCTGCCTGAGGTGAAGGACAAGATGGCATCCCCCATTCCATACATAGAAGCCAGCTGGACTGGCAGTTGAATCTTCATCACCCCTGAGGGCAGCAAGCTAGCTTAGGGGACATGATACTCTATGATATAGAGATAGATAGATAGATAGATAGATAGATAGATAGATAGATAGATAGATGATACAGTATATGAAAGAATTCATACTACCCCTCCTCTAGCTTCTCCCCTACTCCCCCCTGAAAATGGGAGGTGTTCTGCTACTGCTCAATTTAAAAAGGAGCATGTAGTAAGGATGTAAACAAATAAAGAGAAAGTGAAACCAAATATAACTTTGGTTGTGATTTCTCACAAATAGGTCTATTGGTATATATATACTGATAGCAAGCAAGGGAAAAAGCAAAGCATGCTGGGAACCCAATGCGCAATTTTCTGCTTCTGCCCTCTATTCATAAAGTATTGTTTAAACCTTCCATTAGGGTATAAAATCAGCAGCCATAACCTCTCATTGTGCTGATACATAGTTGGTAGGTTGAAACAATCTCAAGGCATGGGGATGACTTCCCAAGTCATGAAATATGTCACCATGAAACTGGCCCTCTGATTAAGATAAGTGTTGATAGTGAAATCTTCTTTGCCTTTCTCACTGTCAATCACTGCTGCCTGAGGAGGACGCTGACTAAATACCATGGCAGCTATGTGCGTTATGTCACAATGCTGATGCCCATCGACATGTGGCTTCCTGGCCCAGATGGGACCACTGTATATGATGGGCTAATTATTCCTCATCATACCTGGCAAGAGAGGAGTGAGCCCATTTGGAGGATTGTCTATGGCCATGTACTTGACTCGATGTCAGCTTCAATGTTGATGTGATCAGTGGGCACAGTATTACCTGCCTGTAAAACCATTTTGTTCTTATGATAAAATGGAACCCCAGAATCTTCACCTGACACAACTTTTTCAAGTTCATGATGAGGCTTTTGCTGGGGTACACTTTCTGTCCAAATAGATTCATCGTAGGGAAGCTAGGATGAATCTGTATTTCCCCAAACAGTGTTTGTTGTCCAAAGCGTACTTCTGAAGATGCCCCATCAGACTTAGCTTGCAGTTGCTCTCTGTAGCTTGCCCTGTGGTGATAGGCATCAAGCGTGTTGATGCTGGGACCTGAGACAAAGTAATGTCGGGCTTGTTTCTCCCAGGCCTGTGCCTTGATCTTAGAAAAGTAAGGATCTTCATGGACGCCATCCATTTTGGACCAGCGTTTGACATACTGCCCATACAAAGGGTTGACCTCTGCTGATAAAGTTGGCAGGTGGTCAGTTTATACCCTTTGTGTTGAGGAAAGTTGTAGCTGTATTTGTGCACCCTGTACTTGTTCAGGGTCTTGTGGGTCCAGCTCTCGAGCACAAAGAAGGGTTGTGGTACATATTCATTGCTCACTGTGGGAGGAGTAATGGTGTCAGCATATTGAGGCAGAGTAACAATCTCCCACGGTTTGCCAGAAAGACAACCACAGTGCATGTTACCCACCACATCAGGGAAATGGTGTTCAGAGTTGATGAGCATGTGAATGGATCCTGCGGGGTTAGAGTCAATGTGAGTCCCCATCTGAGTGGTGGTTAATTACTTGACTTGGATGTAAGAAATTTGGACTTCGTGTTTTTTGTGGCACACATGCATGTAGTTTTTGATGAGGTGCTGGAACTTGGCCAGGGTAAATTGACAGTCCCAGTGATTGACATCTAGGTAAGTTCAGGGCATCCTGTAACCCAGGTATGCTTTGCCTTCATTGATTTGAGCCTCATCTGTCTCCATAGCTCTGTCCTCCAACATCTCATCACCTTTCCCTACCCCTCAGCATCTGCTGCCTGAGGCAAGTGCTTTCCTCTGCCTAATGGTAGAGCTGGCCCTGCATTGTGTCACTATATTTTTCTATGGTAGTGCTTGCTTCATGCTAGCTTTATTGATTTCAAGCAGTTTTACAACTCTTGGATTAAGTAATATACACTCTGCTTTCAGGCAGTAGTTTGTTGCAACCTCATAATCTCAAGAACACAGGAGTAGACCAAAATTACATGTGTCTAGGTTTTACCCCTGGATCTTCCAGAACATTTTTGTAATAAATAATTCCTAATTAAGCATTAGGGTGGTGGTGAAGGTTCTTGGGATGGTTCTATCCTTATAGGTGACCTAAAATGAGTGTGTGTGTGTGTGTGTGTGTGCGTGCGTGCTTCAGATTGTTTCTGCTTATCTCATAACACTTTAGTTAATGGCCTAAGTGAAAATATGTGTTAATTCATAAGTAAAATAGCTACCTTCTGTCACTGTCACTTTCTTATAAAGATGTTAAAAAACAAAATGAAACAAGAATAACTTCAAAGTGGTCATGGGGCATGGCAGCCAATAGCAACCAATAGCAAGAAAGCCCAACTGAGGTTGATAAATGAGGCAGATGTATAGCCAGGAAGCCAAGCTCAAACTATTTCTCAGCAGCACTAGAGCGAGAGGGAGGAGGTTAAGAAAAGAAATGGGATAGTTTCCTTCAGGAAGTGTGTGTGTGGCGGGGTGGAGAAGTGGTATGTTTTTGTTCTGTTTCAGTTTATTGTGGACTAGTTGCTTCCATTGCAAAGATGTGAGATGGTTTTAGGCCCACCTGCGAAGAAGTGGGATGACATTCCACCCCACTTTGAGTACTGGCTCCATGTGCTGGCAGACTGGAGAACAGAGGGGCAGGAACAGGTCAAAGAGCCAGGACGTTGTTGTCTAGAAAAGTCTGGGGAAGAGGGCAGGACTGAGGGCAGGTACTAGGTTTAAGCTGCATCCATAAGATGCTTTGTTGTACTGACAAAGTCTTCTTGCATGCATAGGAACAGAATTACTGGCTCTAGCTCTATGCTTGTTTTTGTTTGTTCGCCTGTGGTTCCTGTTTCAAATAATTAGGATCAAGTTGTACTAGAACTGCATACAGGAGGACACAAACATAGGAAGAACAAACTAACGTCACTCTCCTTATTCATCCCATTTCAGTTGTCTAAGATGAACATTATTGCAGGCATTCATCCAGAAAACGGAATAAAGACAGATTTTTTATTATTATTATTGTCAGCAAGAAATTCCTTTTTTGCAAAGCTGTGGGTGTGCAATTCATACAGAATACATTATTATTGGTATGCTTCTGAGCATCTAGTGCTGTATATTGTTGTTAAGCACAGTTTTCTCTTTGAACATTCATGCTTGAATATGCAATGGCATCTTCAATGTATTTAAGCAGTTCTCCACTTTTGGATCCCAGGTTGATTGGATGGATTAAAAAAAGAAGAAGAAAACAGACATGCAGGAAACAATTGATGGCATTTATTTTTTAAATCTACAGACACTTGCTGATATAACATTGACTTTAGCTCGGAGAGGTAATTGCAAACAGCAGGAAAAAGTCTTACAAATAAACTTCAGCTCTGGATTTGATTTAGAATTTGCTAATAAATGTGAACATAGTGCTGCTATTAAAGAAAATAATCTGGAGGGATTTCTAAAAATACGAGCTTCTGTAAAGCAATTTCCTACAGAGTACATAAAGTCATAGCTTCTAAAGCACCTATTTTCCAGGCACTTCCAGTTAGTTAATATCTAGTAACTAGCACAGGCTTGCTCTCTGTGGCCAGACATTTGTCTTTAAAGCAGCAATTGCTTCTAAATATGCAATGAGGCATATATTTGGGGTGATTTAAAAGGGTGAGTAGCTCATCATACAAGAAGCAAAGGTAACAATGCATGATGAGAAGAGAAACTGAACTTTAGGATACTTGAAAGAGTTTTTTTCCTGCTGTCTGTTTATTTGTTGTTTCAACCGACATGGTCATATCAACTTTACACATGCATAGGTAAACACACAAAAACTTTAAAATACAAAGGAATAAAATACAAAAAGATGCTAAAATGTTTTCATTAAAAGGTGCCCACAAATATATAAAACTAAACTTTAGGATACTTGAAAGAAGAACATGAAAAGCTTTTGGAGGACATAGTCTGAAGTACATCGTTGGAAAAAACTCCTGATCAAGGCCTATGAAGCACCATCTATGTATGTGTCTTCCTGTAGTCTTATATGGCAAAGGCCACATGTACATTTTGTCCCAATGACGTGGTTGTAGCCAATATTGCGAAATCCTGATGTAAGACTTCATAGTCAGCAGCTTGTGTGAAGTGGCACCTATGAGGTTCAGGCGATTAGGAACAATCCTGGTCTGATCACACTTGGCCTGGGTTGCATGAGTTCCACTTCACACAATTATTTATTAATTAATTTATTTATTTAGAATATTTATATACCGCTCCCCATTGAAAAATTTCGGAGCGGTATACAAGATAAAATGAAAATAAAACAGAATAAAACAGTTAAAACAAAATTTAAAAGAAGCAAAAACAGAGATTCAAGGCTGCATATTACGGAAAGGCTTCTTGGAATAAAGATGTTTTCAGGAGGCGCCGAAAGGAGTACAAGGTTGGAGACTGCCTGACCTCCAGAGGCAGGGAATTCCACAGGATGGGAGCCACCACGCTGAAGGCTCTTCCCCTGGTAGACTCCAATTGGAGGATGGATCTAGGTGGAACCACCAGGAGCAGGCCCTCAGATGACTTCAGTGGCTGGGCAGGTTGGTAAGGGAGAAGGCTCTCGCTCAGGTATCCTGGTCCCAAGTTGTTTAGGGATTTGTACACAAGTACAAGAACCTTAAACCTGGCCCGGTAGCGAATAGGCAGCCAGTGCAGTTCCCTCAGCAGAGGAGTTGCATGCTGGAAAGGGGCAGCTCCAGACAATAGCCGAGCTGCAGCATTCTGCACTAGCTCCAGCTTCCGGAGCAGCTTCAAAGGCAGCCCCACATAGAGTCCATTGCAGTAATCCAATCTTGAGGTTACCAATGCCTGTACCACCATGGCCAAGCTATCCCTGTCCAGGAGAGGCCGTAGTTGGCAAACCATCCAAAGATGGTAAAAGGCACTCCGAGCCATTGCGGCTACTTGAGCCTCCAACGACAGAAATGGGTCGAAGAGTACCCCCAAACTACAAACCTGTTCTTTCAGAGGCAGTGCAACCCCATCCAGAACAGGCAATTAGCCTGTCTCCCAGACTCGGGAACCACTCACCCACAGGGCTTCCATCTCGCCGGGATTCAGTCTCAGTTTATTGGCCCTCATCCAGCCCATTACTGAGTCTAGGCACTGGTCCAGGACCTGCATAGCCTCACCTGATTCAGTTGTCACAGGGAGATAGAGCTGTGTGTCATCAGCATATTGATGACATTTAGCTCCAAATCCCCTAATGACCACTCCCAACGGCTTCATATAGATGCTAAATAACATTGGGGACAAGATGGTGCCCTGCGGCACTCCATAGCTCAGTTGCCAAGGGGCTGAGGACTGGTCACCCAATGCTACTCTCTGAAAATGACCACGTAGGTAGGACCGGAACCACTGTAACACAGTGCCTCCGATGCCCATCCCACAGAGTCGATCCAGGAGGATACCATGGTCGATGGTATCAAAAGCCACTGAGAGATCGAGCAGGATTAACAGGGTTGCATTTCCCCTCTCCCTCTCTCGATAAAGATCATCCATCGGGGCGACCAAGGCTGATTCAGTCCCATAACCAGATTGGAACCCAGACTGGAATGGGTCTAGATAATCAGTATCCCCCAAGAGTGTCTGCAGTTGCTCTGCCACAACCCTCTCAAGTACCTTCCCTAAAAAAGGGTTTTTTGCAACTAGGCGGTAGTTGCCTAATACCATCGGGTCCAGAATGGGCTTCTGCAGGAGTGGTCGCACTACTGCCTCCTTAATGCAGTTCAATGTTCTCAGGGTGGGGATAATGTCTAAAAAGGGCCAAAGAAGTAGTCATAAATGTAACAAGGAATAA
This sequence comes from Elgaria multicarinata webbii, assembly GCF_023053635.1. Taxonomy (NCBI): domain Eukaryota; kingdom Metazoa; phylum Chordata; class Lepidosauria; order Squamata; family Anguidae; genus Elgaria; species Elgaria multicarinata. The sequence goes on along the minus strand of NC_086180.1, from coordinate 41,073,693 downwards.
TTTGATGCAGTATGATCTGCATTTGGGAGTGTATAAGAACATAAGAAGTGCCATGTCAGATCAGACCAAGGGTCCATCTAGTCCAGCATTCTGTTCACACAGCAGCCAATCAGCTGTTGACTGGGAACCCACAAGCAGGACAGGGGTGCAATAGTATCCTCCCACCCATGTTCTCCAGCAACTGGGGCATATAGATTTACTGCCTCTGATATTGGTGGTAGCACATAGTCATCAGGACTAGTAGCCATTGATAGGCACTGCTAGTAGAGCAATGATGTGGAACCTCAGGCATGAGAGCCAAATCTGTCTTCCTGGGGTCCCTCTCCAGCTCTCTGGAGTTCCCCATATGGCCACTCCCCTTTCCCCAACCACCAATTGTTGGTAGTTTCCTGAGTTTTGTGAAGCTTCATCCCCCTCCATTCTAAAAGGCTGAAATGCCTCTTCTGAGACTTAGGCCATAGCTAGACGAGGCAATATCCCAGTGATCGCCCCGGGATCATCCCTCTGCATCCAAATGACACACCGGGCATCCCGGGAGCAGGTAGGCATGATCCCTCCCTTGCCCCGGGATATCACCCTACAGTTCTAGCCCACTTTTGCCGTGGTCTTGGGATGAACATGTGGGTGCGCGCTGCAGTTTGTCCCAGCTCCTCATGTGTAACCATGAGGAGATGGGAGCCAGGCCCATCAGGAGGTGGGGGGAGGGGGAAAATTTAGTTATTTTTTTTAAATACTCCTTCTTTAAAAACAAAATGGTGGCCACGATGTCACACACCACATGTAAACCAGGGTGACGATCTCGTGATCATAAAATCGCGAGATCGCCTCCCTCCGACCCCCTCGTCTAGCTGAGGACTTAGTTACTTGCAGTAAGAGCTTCAACCACCATATGCTGACTTTTGTTGTATTTTTTTCAGTCCTGCCCCCTTTGCCTTCCAACTTGCCTATCACTGGAACATGGCCCAAAGAGCTTCTCTAAACTGAAGTCAACCCTTGGTCTGAACGATGTCCTCCCCCTGGACAAAAGAGTGTATATGTGGGATGGCGCCTGTCAATCTGGGATTACAGAACATAATCACAAATAGACCACCAAAAGACCACATGCGAGGAAAAGTAAATAAACATTAATCTTCTGTATGGACTGGTCTGTATATATGTCTTATTAGCAGTAACAAAATCTGAACAGAGTTGGTCATTCAGTTAATATTACTAGTCAATTTTGCTTTTCTAGGAAGAGAGGAAGAAAAACATTTGTTACTTAGGGTGCAATCCTATGTGGATAGTCGGCAGCCTCCAAAGTCCAATGCAGGGTAGAGCCGATCTTTGCAGCAGCTGTTGTCATTTCTGCTAGATGGGTGATTTTATTTATCTAGCATTGGCCACCAATGCTAGATGGCCACCCCACCATCTCACAAAGGATGGTGGGGTGGCCATAGGATATGTTGTAGACCTGGTCTCCTCTCCTTGTGGTCCCTAGGAATGCCCCCTTTTCCTCGGCTCCATGGTCCATTTTGTGAGCGTGGAGAGGTAGCTGGCATGGTGTGGTGTAGTGGTCAGAGTGTTGGACTGGGAATCAGGAGATCCAGGTTCTAATCCCCACTCAGCCATGGAAGCTCACTGGGTGACTTTGGGTCAGTCACAGGCTCTCAGTCCACCCTACCTCACAGGGTTGTAGTTGTGAGGATAAAAATGGAGAAGAGGATTATGTATGCCACCTTGGGTTCCTTGGAGGAAAAAAGGTGGGGTAAAAATGCAATAAATAAATAAAAATAAATAAATAAGTGGTTCTGTCTGCACCAGCTATGATTGGGAGGGTGAAGGGGAGAGGTTGGAGAGCCAGGAAACCAAACAATCCTATGGCCCCAGATGCTGTCTGTGGGCCATAGGATTGCTCTTCCCTAAGTAACTGAATGATTCTCCCTACCATACACAGCTACTTGGGGGATTTTACAAGGTCTCACAGCTTTGTTTTGTTATAGATCTCTATCTCCCCCCTCCCCTCCCCACCGCCCCAGAATTACAATTCCTAGGGTTCCTCAGAAAGAGAAATGACTGTTAAGTCAGTTTAAACTACTGGTGTTTTCTGAAAGATATTCTGGGATCATCATTCAAGGTCTTCTAGTAGCACACTGCCTTTGTTATGGCTCTGTTTACCCATATTTTTAGATATGCTGAGATAGGTATATCTGCAACGTGGGGATCCCAAACAGTATATTCTAAACATTTTGCCATTTTATAAAGTTCCTAGACACATTTATGGTGACAACATGAATTGCATAGAGGGATACTATTTAGAACATTTCAAATGTTGTAGCAAGGAAAGTAAGTCTGTCCTCTGGGTAGACACAGTTTTATAAAATGATAAACACTCACCTTATTCCAAACCCACTGAAATCAATACTGATCCATCCACTGGGAGTTATATCATGTCCTTGCTGCCTGTGTTATGTATATATAGTTGCTCTCTTCCCCCCCACCCCCCATAGTTTCAGCGGACAGAAGGGCATGCAAATCAGAATGTTATAGGCATTTTTCTTTCTATTTTTAACCAATGATTGCCAACTTGTGGCATAACTGATGTAGATGCTTGATTCTTTTCTTTTCTTTATTCAGCAGAACATGTTAATTCGTGTTCCTTGTTCTTTTTATCATCATTCTTACATTCTGGAAGATCATTAAATCTCTGACAATCTTTCATGGAAGCCTGACATCAGTTCTAATTATGTGCTCACTCTAGGTGGAAGGTTTTTAATGTAATTGCTTCTTTTAAAAATTGTAATTCTATTGTTGACTCCAGTTTGTGTAGTTTCCTTCTTTTCTGGGGAATGAATGATCATTATCATGCCTGAAGGTGCTTCAGATATATATTAAAAGCTGCTTGTATAATATATAGAAATCTCTCTGACTTCTATTTCTTGAACCACACCTACTCCATTTTGACTATACATTTCCATCTGGCCTTCAAAGTCAGAGAACAAAACTGTCAGCATACTGGATACATCTAGCTTGTCTCGACTTGCATGTGTATTGTTCAAATTCAATATTCATTGTCTTTTGCTTTGAGATGAGACAACGACCTGCAGATAGTTTCTAGCAAATGAAAATCACTATCTCTTTAAAGAGCCTGGGACAAAATCTATTCCAAGAAATCTATTGATTTTTGCCATTAGGGTGCTTCCCCCACCCCAGCAAAAGGAAGTCTTGGGATTAAAAAAAAAATGTCCCACAATATAGAGAAGCAGAGTTATGTGCCCTTCTTCTGTAAGCACATACATTGCTTTGTTAGTGGGTACATTTTACTACCCCACATTTGGCTTAGGATAGTAACACCTCCCACAAATCACCAGTTTCATTGCTTTTATTGTGTTATATCTTTAACTGCTCTCTGTGTGTGTGTGTGTGTGTGTGTGTGTGTGTGTGTGTGGCTTTAGCTAGACCTAAGGATTATCCCAGGCAAATCCCTGCCTGCTCCCGGAATTCCCTGTGTGGCATTTGGATGTACAGGGATGATCCTGGGACGATCCTGGGATATAGGTCTGGTCTAGCCATGGCCTGCCACCCCACCCGCCTCTCTCATCATAGGTTTACTTGGCTTGCTCGTATAATTTTGTTCTAAAAGGGAATTTGAATTGCTTGTGTTCCTATAATATGTAGATTATATTCTTGCTTTTGCCTGCATTTTCCTCAAACTATGAAATGTGCTTCCTCAAGAACTACAATTGCCTCCCCCACTTGGCCTCAAGAAAGGGTATGAAGATGCATCTCTTCAATTTAGCCTTTTAAAATACGTGGTTTTCATGTTTTTACTGTTTTTAATGTTCTTGTTTTTATTGCTTTAAGGTTTTATTGTTTCAAAGTGTTGTATATTGCTTTGATGGCTTTTTTACTGGATCAGGTGGCATATAAATGTTAACAAGAAATAAATAAATGTAGTACTGGGCGAAATCAGCTGATAATGCAACAGATGAATTGTCAGTTATGTACAGATAACTCACCTTAAGAAAGCCCTCCTATTTTGGGGGGATTACATTTTCTCAGCATCCAAATCACAATGAAAAAAAATGTTATTTTTTTCCTCAGCTGCCACACTTTTGCTGCCACATGTACCTACTGGTGGCTAGTGCCTATGACATCATTCATAATGTGACACAACCCCACACATTCCTGTGCAGCATCCTGTTCATACAATAAGACAACATCTCAGCCTGAATAGAGGGCATTTGCTGACTAGGCTCAAGGGAAAGTGTGGAGAAGGCCTGTGTGAGGTTCAGATATGTGATACTCACCCCACACCAATTAAACCCCATACCCTTCAGTTGGTCCTTGATATGAGAAATGAAACTGATGTAGTCTTTCCATACTGTCATTAGCTTAAACTATTTAAGGATGCTTATAAAACCTCCCCATTGTTTGCAGGCTGAGGACTCCTCCTTTCAGGTACAGCTGAACACAATATCCAAGCCTTTTGCAAAAAGGTGATGACAACACCAGCCCAGCAGAAAGGCTAATTTCCATCAATCCTATGGGCTCATCTACACCAAGCAAGATATTCCACTATGAAAGCAGTACATAAAAGGCAGAAGCCACACTACTACTTTATAGTGATATTGAAGTGCACTGCAGAATCTACACTACTGCCCTATAGTGGTAATGAAGTGCACTGACAACTGTTGGGGCCCATGACACGTCTACACCAAGCAGGATATAACACTATGAAAGTGGTATGAAAGTGGTGTCAATGGGCCCCAACAGTTGTCAGTGCACTTCAATACCACTATAAAGCAGTAGTGTGGCTCCTGCGTTTTCTATAACGCTTTCATACCACTTACATAGTGGAATATCCTGCTTGGTGTAGGTGAGCCCCATGTGTGGACTGCATTTTGTGCTATTGCCTTGGGATTCTCAGAACTATTCTACAGTGTCTAAATTGCAGCAGAAGCACTTTGAATAATTTCTTCTGGGTTGTCGCTGTGGACCCTTTAAACATAATCAGACCAGGAAAAAGTGTCAAGTAGAAGTTTTGCTTTGTAATTTTGATGTGCCTATTGTAGCTTTTCAGAAAGAGCCTTTTTTTCCTTCTCCTTTCCTTCCAAAAGATTAAATGTTGGTAAATAAGTTAACCAAATGATAGAAAGCAAGACCAGAGGCTGTTCTAGATGTCACTGTAAAGCAGTGCATAGTAGTAATCACATTAGGGGATGTGATGTGGAAGCAAACCCTTGTCCTACAGGCAAGACTGAATGGCAGCCATTAGGAACGGCTTATCCTGAATTACAGCATTTACCTCCCACTCATCTGTTCTAAAATGTGATATCATGGCGAAGAAATACCAGCAAAAGGGTATCTTGATTCATTGCCTCTCCTGCTTAGCAAACTTCCTGGGAAAGCCAGGCAGGTTTTGAATCACAAGTCAATCATTTCAGAAAGAGGAGCTGTTTGTTGAGGCCTCTAGGCCCTTGTTGTTTGGCTATCTACCCGGCCCACTACTCAGATTAGCATGTCACTGAGATGTGTTATGCCTGGTTCCGAACTTTGATGACTTGTGCTATGTGCATCCATTCTGAGGTAAGCATTCTGATATAGCAGTGTTTCAGGCCTTGAGGATGGAAAGAGAGGTCTCCTCTATTTCTGCCACCATTCTGGCAGTAGCAGCTGTCTGTAGCTGCCCCTGCCAACTTTCCATCCAACTGGGCCCAGAAAAAGAATGCAGAGTTGGATTATCTATGGTGATTAATAGTGGTTACTGCTGCTTCTCCTGTGTGCCACAGCCAGACTGAACCCATCGAGAAAAACAGTACGTGATAGAGAGGGAGGTATCAATGGTGGCAATGAGCAAATAAGGACATCAGCTGTGGGAATAGATGAGAGTTTAAAAAAACCCTAAAACTCAATCCAGAAAAGACTGAGGTGCTGTTAGTGAATGATTCTTCTGACTGAATGGGGGGTGTTCATCCTGTTTTGGATGGGGTTACACTCCTGTTCAAGAAGCAGATTCATACCTTGGGGGTTCTCCTCAAGTCATCATTGTCACTTGAGATTCAGGTGGTCTCAGTGGCCTGGAGTGCCTTCTACCAGCTCCTACTAGCCCAGCTATACCCCTATCTGGATAGGGATAACCTGGCTTCATTAGTCTATGCTCTGGTAACTTCCAAGTTAGATTACTGCAATATTTATTTATTTATTTATTATTTACATTTCTATACCGCCCAATAGCCGGAGCTCTCTGGGTGGTTCACAAAAATTAAAAACATTCAAAGTATAAAACAACGGTATAAAACCGTAATATAAAATACAATATAAAAGCTCAACCAGATAAAAACAGCGGCAATGCGAAATTACAAATTTAAAACACAGAGTTAAAATTTATTTATAGGCTGTTAAAATGCTGGGAGAATAAAAAGGTCTTCACCCGGCGTCTAAAAGCCGTCCAACTTGGTGGCCATCATGACATCTTGGGGTATGAATTCCATACTTTATGCGCTTTGTGAAGGTATCCTCCTATTTATCCCTCACGAATCTAACACCAGTCAGCTTCATGGGATGACCCCTTCGGGTTAAAATTCCCAGCTCTAGTGGGGTTGCCCTTGAAGATAGTTCAGAGGCTGTAGCTTGTGCAAAATGTGGTGGCCAGATTAATAGGAGAACCAGAATGTTTGAGCATATAATACCAATTATGGCCCACTTATACTGATTGCTTGTATGTTACCGAGTCCAATTCAAGGTGCTGGTCTTGACCTATAAAGCTTGGGACCTCAATGCCTGACTGGCTCGGGATCTCAATGCCTGACTGAATACCTCTCCCAGTATAATCCTACCTGTACTCTACAGTCAGTATCTGAGACTCTCCTCCAAGGGAGTTTCAAGGGATAGCAATGAGGGAGAGGGCCTTGCCGATGAAGGACCCTTGATTGTGAAATGTTCTCCCCAGAGAGGTCCACCTGGCACCAACATTGTCATATGTTTAGCAGCAGGTTAAGAACTTCCTCCACTCAAGGCATTTGATGACATACGATGGAGCTTTTTAATATGAGTATTTTTTTAATGGCTCTTGGTATTTTCTTGTTACCGTTTCAGTTGTTGAAAATTGTTTTAAATGTGAAAACATTTTATATTATGGTTTATAATGTTATGTTTTAGGTTTCTAGTTTTTGTAAACCTCCCAGAAAGCTTTGGATATTGGACCATCTAATAAATGCAATGACTGAATGAACTCCAACCAGGCCATAAGCCTAGCCACCACCATGTTTGTTAATATGTAGGAACAATCCCTCCCCCCCAAAACTGGAGACAGTCTGTGGCTCTTGAGGTGTCCCAGCAGAACATTCTTAATCTGGAATAGCATTTACCTACTATCTGGAACCCTTGTACAGAAGATGCAATTTGAGAACTGTAAGAAACATAATTTGTGACCCATGGAGCTGAATATGCCACCTTTGGTGGAGGCTCAGAAGGTGGCGGCAAGGGGGAGGACCTTTTCAGTATGGCCCCCAACTATGGAATGAGCTCCCCACTGAGGCCTGCCAGGTTAACATGGCCCTCTATGCCCAGGCATTTAATGGCATAAGATGGGGCACTTATGAGGGCTGTCTTGAACAGGTCTGTTGCTGAAATTGAATTGAAATTGTTTAAACCTATGTGATAGTTTTAAATTTTGTATTTTAAAAAACAGAACGTGTTTCATTATAATGTTATTTTACAATGTTTATAATATTGTATTTTCCTGTATTTTTTATGGATTGATGTGAACCACCCAGAGAGCCTTGGCTTTTGGATGGTATAGAAATGAAATAAATATTTTTACTAATAATATGTTTTGGCCTAAGAGGTGTTCAACAACTCCCTTGCTTTGCAATCCTAGATAGGCAGCAAAAGCTAGCAGCTTAGTTGAGCTACATCAATATAACTTATGTTTAGTTGGCTATGTTTAACTTGGTAGGTCAAGACGTGTAGGCCCAACTGATGTGAACAAACATGGGCCTAGCAATAGAGAGCTGGAAGGAATGTAGTTGGATTGGTCACATTCCAGAGATCAAAAATACCTATAATGATTGCAGTTCTGGATTATTACTATGCATTATATGTGATATTGCCATTGAAAATGGTCCTGATATTTCAGTTATTCTGAAATATGGCAGTTAAACTGCTAACTAGCACTGGCCAATGTGATCATAGTATGCCAGTACTTTGCTATCCACACTGGCTACACTGGGTCCTGTTTAATTATTTACTTATTTATTTATTTATTTATTTATTTTATTACATTTATATACTGCCCCATAGCCAAAGCTCTCTGGGTGGTTTACAAAAGTTAAAAACAATGAACATTAAAACAGATATACAAAATTTAAAAAGTATAAAAACAACAATATCCATTTAAAGCAGAGTTCAGTGCTTTATCATCTGAAGCTGCAAAAGGTTTGGAGATAGGTTATCTCAAGGAGCATCACGTCCCATTTCTACTTAAGGTCATCATCTGATCCCCTCACTCCAGTTGCCCTCATCAAATGAGGTGAGGCAGGTGAGTACAAGAAAGAGGGCTTTTCAGTGGTGGCACTGAAAATGCCCTCCCCAGAGAGGGTTGCCTAGCACCTACATTATGCTCTTTTCGGTGTCAGGTGAAGACTTTTATATTTGTCCAGGCATTTTAAGAACTATTTGTAGGGCTTTTAGATCTCAGCACTCTTTTATTTTGCTGCTGTTTTGGTGTTATGTTCTCGTGTGTGTGTGTGTGTGTGTGTGTGTGTGTGTGTGTGTGTGTGTGTATTTCTCTCTCTTTCTCTCAGGCCTTAGCTAGACCTAAGGTTTATCCCAGGATCATCCCGGGGTCATCCCTGCCTGCTCCCAGGATATCCTGTGTGTCATTTACATGAACAGGGATGACCCTGGGACAATCCCGGGATAAATCTTAGGTCAAGCTAAAGCCTCTCTCTCTGGCTTTAGCTAGACCTACCTTTTAATCCACTACAGAGGAGGGAAGATCCTGTGATGTGATTATCGTGAGATCCCTCCTCCATTTAAATGTGAGGCATGACGACCTCAGGAGGAGAAGCGTTGTGCCCGCCATTTTTTTAAGTGAGAGGCGCGCACCAATGCTGGAGCGCCAAAAGGTAAGTTTTTTAAAAAAATACTTTAATTTCCCCACTCCCCCCACCCTATCCCCAATGGGTGCAGCACTCCTGAGGAGCGCTGCGCCCCATGCACGGCTCCGGGTGAGGAATTGTGTGGAGCCAGGTCAGCCCGCGGCAACGGGCCACACATTCTGTGGTCTCGGGCTCAAAGTGTAGGGCGTGATCCTAGGGCAAGGGAGGGATCGTTCCTCCCTGATCCCGGTATCCCCTGTGCGTCATGTGGATGCACAGGGATGATCCCAGGGTTTTCTTCATGACAAAACTAAAAGAGGGAAACTTTTAAGTTTACCTTGAATTTCCAATCTTGCTTGAACTCCAATAAGACCTGCACAGAATATGGAAAATGGCAGTGAGTGTTCTTTGAACCAGTCATTTATTTAGCATTAATAGGTACTAAATGTGTGTTTTATATCTCAAAATACCAAAAGTTTGTGCTTCTCATTTGAAAGTGGTATTTGTGCCCACAGCTTAGCTCAGTAATTCACTTAGAGCAGTAGAAGTAACATTATGAACATTTTCAGGGAAAAGACTCATGCCTGGCTATATACTAAAGCTGTACTGTTTTTTACAAAGATAGTGGCATTTTAAACACCCTTTTATTTTCTGTAATGTTTCTAAGCACAGATGCTCTTACGTGCTGTGGAACCCGGCCAATTTTAATAAAAGGCTTTATTTCTGATGCATACCCAGGTCAGAAATGTACTTTTTAAAATTGGCTTTTCCTTTCAAATTGTTGCATTCCTAATGCTGGCATTCATTTCTGCATCTTAAAGAATAATACAGCTCCCTTGCTCAGTTCAATATAATCTTCAGATTTGATTCATCTCATACCTCTTGTTCCCATCTATTGCTTTACTGGCGTACAGATGTTACCTTTGAATTTGAAAGTTCTGCTTCTCCTTGCAGGAAAAACAGTTTCCACCAGCATCACCGACCGAGTCCGTGTAGAGCCACTTCTGCAATTTGTACTTTGTTTGAGAAACACTCCTCTTCCCACTAGAGAACAACTGGACATTGCTTCTACGGAGCCAATCAATGCCGCTTATTAATCAATTTGAGTGATTTGCTGGGAAACAGCTTCTTTTTCCCCAGTGTCCTGTGCTTAGTTCACAACACCACTAGATCCCCTTAGCTACTCTGGAGAGTGAGGCTGCGGAAGGTAGAACATCATTCCCAAGCCACAGTAAATTATATCCTAATGCCTCTATAATGAATCCCAAATTTGCAAAAACACAAACCACCTACTGTTTGCGAGCTCCGTAGTGATTGAATTGGCAAGCTGGGGATGCATCTCATTTGAAGAATGCTTTGAATAATACAGCCTTGATTTTATGAAGCCTTCTTGAGAGAAATAGCAGAAGAGAATGCAATTAATCAAGAGCAAGGTTTTAAGGCGTGATGGATTGAGTGGTAGCCGTTTTAAATGTAAAAAGAAGGCTCATTTTCAAGATGCTGCTAATTGTAAATCACACCCTGGGATGTTTTGTTGAAAGTGCATCTGCCATTGAGCATCATTGTTGTGGTCCATTTGGTACTTGTATTTCAATAGAGAAAATTATATATTACTGTGTGGAGTGTGTGTGTGTGTGTGTGTGTGTATTACTATATTATTTGTATTTATTTGAAAACTGTATAAATGAGCTCTTGGCCTGTTCACATGTAACAACGGTCCATTGGTTAAATAAACTATGGGCTGTCAGGGATGAGGAGAGAGAGAGAAGGTGCTACCTGCAGTGTACCCATCACTTTCACTGTTCTTCTTCGTGGTCTCTGTGCATCACACATATGGGCTCTGCGCCTGCGCAGGGCCAGCTTCGGAAACTTCTCTAGCTGAAAGTCTTTTAGGCGGGAACCCTCCCCCACTGTCCACTGAGCATGCTCAGGGGTTCCCGCCTAATCCCCTCAGTTCTCTTCAACCGCCTGTAGGGTCAACAGCTTGTGGAGACTTCTCGTGTGTGGTATACTTTACCTCAGCTGAAAATATTCTATTTTCCTTCTTGTCTTTTCTCTCCAGTTTTCTAATCTTTTCTATTTAGTTATTATTAATATATATATATATATATATATATATATATATTTAAAAAAAGAATTCGTTTGTTGTTAGTTAGCCTTGTGGCTTATGGCACATCAAGGCCTCTTCAAGAAGTGCCCCGTTTGCGGGCTGAAGATCACGCTAACCGAAGGACATTCCCTTTGTTTGCTTTGCTTGGGGGACACACATTGTGGAATCTTGTGTGTTTTGTCTAAAATTCTCGAGGCAAGCGAGAAAAATCCGATCAGACCGCCTTCGGGCGTTGTTCTGAAAAAAGGCGTTGGAGGCAGTGGAGGTACCGAGAGGATCTCGACGCTCCAAATCTCCTATTATAATGGAGTCTATGCCCCAACCTCCTCCCGCGCGGAGTGAAGCCTTATCGGTCCCCCCTTCCTCCTCTCAGCCGCATCAACAAAGGCGGCAAAGAAGATTTCTAAGAGAGTGAGAGAGCATTCTGGGGCTGACAACCCCAGAAAGAAAAGAGCAAACTTAAGACGGAAAATGGGAAGAAAAAACCCGTTGAAACCGACTTCGTCGGTACCGAGGAGCCCGGTACCAAGCACAGGAGCCCAATGTCGAGCCTTTCATTGCAAAGGTCTCCTCCAGAACCGATAAGCCCGATACCGAGGCTATCGCTACTGAGACCATTTTCGATACCGAGATGGGCGACACCATCCGCACCACCAGTATCGAATTCTCCGCCCCAGGCAGGGCACGGTATCGGCTCACCGAAACTTTCTCCGCTGTAGATCATCACGGTACCGACAGATGATCCCAGCGTAAGAGCATCGATTTCAGAAGGCGAAATTAGAGGTTCCTCCCTGGATAATACCGTACCTGATCGGGGTCCCAGTTCCCCTTGGTACTGAGAGGAACCACAGCCCATCGCTACCGATGGACGTCGGTACCGACAAGTGCCCCAGCAAACGCCGGTCAATACCGAAGGCTATCCATACTGACACACGCCTCACCAGCAACCGCCGGTCGATACCGAAGGCTATCGATACTGACATACGCCTCCTTACAGATACGACCGGGGTTGTTCACCGGCTTTAGCTCATTCAGGTCCTCAATATATGACCTATGACGAGCGACATCTGTCCCCTCCAAGAATGTGGGACTATTACGCTGATTGGCAACCTCCCTAGTATCCTCCGTATTATTACGAGGATTAGAGACACAGAAGGCACCAAGATTACTATTATCAGTATCCGTAGGAACGGCAACACGAGCTGTACCCGCGTTTCCGCCAACCACCCTCCAAAGCGATCTTCCCTCCATCCCTCCCAGAGGATGTCTTGGCCATGCCACCGCTGCCTCTACCATCGGTATCGAGGCGCGCTCCGCAACCAATGCAAACCGCAGTACCAACCGCTTCGGTACCATCGGAAGCATTGCAAACGTTGCCTACATCAGACATGGGACTGGATGTTCCATCGGAGGAGGATTACCAATCGGACTCCTCACAAGATACATCGCCACCAGATGACCTCGTGGTCACTGCAGACGTGGTGTCCCCTTCAGAGGACTTAGCACACTTTACTGATAAGGTACAAAGAATGGCAAGGTCCCTAGGGGCTCAAATATCCCAACCTATAGAGAAATTTAATGACCCAGTTTACGATGATGTATACTGTGGGTCATCAACCCCAGTGGCTATTCCATATTTGCCTGTGCTGCTGCGCACAGCACAACAATCATGGAAGCTGCCCTCCTCTATGCCACAATGTCGAGGAGGCTAGACAACATATATTTATAAGATGCAGGACTAAATTGTCCCGTTCCTATTTACATACAAATAATGCACCAGTGGACAAAGAAGGCCGTAGGTTGCACGGCCTGGGGAGAAGAGTATACTCTTCTACAGCTTTATCCCTTCGTGTGCATAATTACCAAGCCACAATGGAAAAACGTACACTCTTTTTATGGGGGAATATTACATCTCTCTCCGGATTCTTGCCAGATGACCAAAGGGAACTGGCAGATGTTTTTGTATTGAGGCTATGAGACTTTCTCGACAATAGCTTAATACAGCACGCCACGCTACGGACTGCGCCTCAAAGCCATGGTAGTTTCCATTGCGCTACGAAGGCATGCGTAGCTGAGGTCCGCAGGGCTGTCCCAGCAGGCACGCACCCGCATAGAGGATCTGCCGTTCGATGGAAGCCAGATCTAACCACTACTGTTAGAGTCCCCATGGCTGGCCTCCTCGGTAGCAATAATAACTAGGTTCTTCAGTACACTGAAGCCTCTCGATACCGAGACTTGCAACAGTATAACTAGCTTCTTCAGTGCCTAGCCTGTGACCTCTCGGTACCTAGATTGAAGCCTCTCGGTACCGTGACTTGCAACAATATAACTAGCTTCTTCAGTGCCTAGCCTGTGACTTCTCGGTACCTAGACTGCTCTCAATACCGAGAAACAATATAACTAGCTTCTTCAGTGCGGAGCCTGAAGCCTTTCGGTACCGAATCTGGCAACAATATAACTAGTTTCTTCAGTACCGAGAATGAATCCCTCAATGCCGAGACTGGCAACAATGTAGCTTCTTCAGTACAGACTGGAGCCCTCAATACCAACAGTGGCAATTACATAACTAGCATCTACAATGCAGATGCTGGAGTTCTCTATGCTGACACTGGCAATGAACATAACTGGCTTTTTTGGTACCAAGGTTGAAATTTTTGGTACTGAAAATGACAATAACATAACAATAACGTTAATAGCTCTTTGGTACAAACGCTGAGACTCTTGATACCAAGAGGGCATCTCGCATGCAGCTTCAATGTCAGAGGGTGAGATGTAATATCTCTCCCCTCCAAAGCCAATGGACATCTGTCCACCACATCAGGCAGTGTATACCTTGCAAGCTAACCACCTATTTCAAGGTTCCCATTCCAGAGTCTCTACGCTCTGAGTGCTTTGCTTTCAATGGAGAGCGTTTTATTACCATGATGTCTGATGTCATCATTCTTGGGGCTCCCCCCCCCCTTGGAAGAGGAGGGCATACAATGTTAAATGGGCCACGTCTCCTGAGAATACCATACAAGCATGGATACTGGCTTTAGTACCGTGATGGGGATACATACAACCGTGATCACTGTCATTGTGACCGATACACAGGGCTCAGCTGTTACAGCCACAATGCGTCAGCACAATTACTTAGCTCTTCCCTATTCCACCCCCATTCCATGGGACATTAGGAGATCAACTTGGGGAAGATGAGTTAGAGCATAAGAATAGACCTGATTCCCTTCAATCCTTTGAGGACTATCAGTCGGTCTCAACATTGCTCTCTTCTGCATCACCTACACAGGGCAGAACCTCCTTTGGAGGACTTATACCACTTCCCGGTCATTGAGGATGACCAGGCTTGGTATTGAGACACATAACTAGGAAAATAAAGTGCAGGATTTTGTATTTCAAGCTGTATGTACTGAGAAGCCAACTCCCAGCACTGCTTCTGACAGTTAAAAATTCCTGGAAGGGCCCTTCTTTGATGGCTCTGACATTGGAAAGTGCAGAATCTTTAAAGTGCAGTAATGGACATGGGGCTTTTTCTTTATGCACCCGTGTTCCAATTCTATATTAGTTCAGTTAGCCCCAAGGGGAGTTTTCAGAACATATTCATCTGCTTTGGGCCCCAGAGTCATACACTATCTAGTTATGATGTCCAGATACAACTTTTCCTCTTGTCAACAACTTTACATGACCCGTCACTTCACTGGGAGTTGAGAGCGATGGTGCTCGCTCTGGCGCTTCGCATGCATACCTATGATTAGCAGGTCTCACTCTATGAACTAGATTGAGGACCTACCATCCAATGGTGAAGGATTGTTCAATCTCATTGCTCATCTCGTTTCCTGCATCAGAACCAGCAAATTACAGATGACACACTGTCTTTCTTAATACTGCTCCTCAAGAAGGGAGTAGGTTTTGCCCCATACACATAAGTATGCATACTTCCATATAGCCATTCAGAACACTCGCCAGAGGTACCTTGGGTTTATCATAGGTACCGATATGTCCCAGTTTGGGTGCGTCTATGGACCTGAGCACAGCCCACCGAATCTTTGCAAAATACATGGCAGTTCATTGCCTACACAGGGTGAAAGTCTACCTATATTTAGACAACTGGCTTCTAGTGGCATCTTAGAAGAGGATGCTATCGAAGGCAGTGGGAGTAATCCTCAATTTATTGAGCTCTCTGGACCTCATAGTAGAATCCACAATGTTAGACTGTCAATCCTTACCCCCTGATATATGGGACATAATTCTAGCAGCTAAGAAACAAGCGACTAGAAAGTCATATGCTACCAAATGGGAAGCTCACTCCTCCTTTGCACTAAGCAGGAATGAGAAACCCCTTTCAGAGCCTATTTCCACCATCCTCACTTTCCCTTTTTCCTTATTAAAAGAGGCCTTAAGTTTCCTCACTTAGAGTTTATCTGGCAGCGATTCTGCCTCACATTTATGGATTTAGGGCTGTTCGGTCTTCACTCATCCACTGGTTAAGCGCTTTATGAAAGGGATGAAAAATACAGTTCCACCCCTTCGTTCCTTTTTTCCGCAATGGAGCTTTTCCGTGGTGCTCAAAGCACTGTCTGCCAAGCCTTTCGAACCGCTGGCAAAGACAGATTTGCGTTTACCGACTTCTAAGGTGGTATTCCTTGTTGCCATAACGTCTGCTAGACGTGCATCAGAGTTAGCGGCACTCCGTATGGACTCACCTTATATGGGTTTTCATGCCGACAAAGTGGTCCTTAGACCGGACCCAGCTTTTTTCCAAAGGTTGTTTCTCCTTTCACCTTGGGCAGGATTTTACTCTGCCAAGCTTTTTCCTTGCACCGACAACTCTTCTTGAGTCAACACTACATACGCTGGACAGAACAGTGACTCTCCGGAGATCCCTAAGATTTTTTGTTTGTTATGGGTCAAACAAAAGGGACTCCAAGCATCTCCGCAGAGAATATCTGCTTGGGTTTTTCAGACTATTAAATTAGCCTATGAACTTGCTGGCCCCCCGCTGAAGGGGAAAGTGCGCTCTCACTCCACCAGAGGAGGGGCCACTGCTACAGCTTTTGAAAGAGATATTGCCATACTGGACCTCTGCAAAGCGGATACCTGGTCGACACCTCTGACTTTTGCCAGTCACTACCATCTGGACGTCAGAGCGCGTAGAGACTGTGCCTTTGGGCGTGCTGTCTTATCGGCAATCCGTTGAATTTTCATCCATCACCTGACACCACCCACCTCCGGGTAGTCAGCTTGTTATTCGCCCATATGTGTGATGCACAGAGACCACGAAGAAGAAAGACAGGTTGCTTACCTGTAACTGTAGTTCTTCGAGTGGTCATCTGTGCAGTCACAAAACCCTTCCACCGTCCCCACTATGGTGTCATTTTTTGATTACCTGGTGGTTCACCTCAGTGAGACTGTTTAGGCGGTTTCAAGAACTGAGGGGATTAGGAGGGAACCCCTGAGCATGCTCAGTGGACGGTGGGGGAGGGGTTCCCGCCTAAAAGACTTTCAGCTAGAAAAGTTTCCGAAGCTGGCCCTGTGCAGGCGCAGAGCCCATATGTGTGACTCCACAGATGACCACTCGAAGAACTACAGTTACAGGTAAGCAACCTGTCTTTATTCCACAACCCATGATTGGTTCATTCATAGCTTGAGGAGTACAAGAAAGATTCCCATTCCCATTCATATACAACAACCCATGGATTCTTTAACCAATGGACTGTCATTACATGCGAACCAGGTCACTGAGTGACTGATCTTTGATGTCTACCATAGCTTTTTTCATGACCATGTGGATATAAAATGATTAACCTCAAAATCCACTAAGAATAATCACTACTCTGAAAAGGACATGAACAACTTTATTCTCTGTGAACCCTTTTGTTAAATCTTTAGTTGAAGCTAATGAGTCTTAATTAGCGTTGTGCTTGGAACATAAAGCACAATCTGTTATGTTTGCACAGACCTAACTTAAAATTTGGCTGTACCAAATTTATATGAAAGAAGAAAGACCTTACTGTAAGGGGAAATCCACTGAGCATTGATCCTTGTGTATTTCAAGTGGTTTCAATGTTTGGCAAACTACCCACCTCCAAATGTCAGCAGTGTAACAAGGGAAATGACCAAAGCTCTTCTTTCAAAAGCAGTAAATGGATCAATGGAGGTTGGTGGCTCTGACACCAGTGGGGTGGTACATCTGCTCCAGGTTTCAGTCAGAATTCTAAAGGAGTTTTGAAATGCATGAAAACTGGGTTTCAGAATAGCCACATGACTGATAATGTCTCCATCGTCATGTCTGCGGCTGATCACAGCTAATTCTACAACCATAGACTCACTATTTTGGATCTTTTCCAAGGAGAGGGTATTGCCTTCATTTTTTATTTGCCAAATAAGGCAGACTCATGAAGATTCAGAGAGATCTGAAGCACCATGAGTGAGGGAAGGCAACATGTACCTTTTAGCATCCTCTATACATCTAGTACCCTCAATTGACTCCATTCCTAACCACGGTGGATACATAACCATGGTTTAAACCCACTCACTAACCATTTGGTGCAAAACAGTTAGCATGTTAACCATGGTTTAGTGTGTTGACTGAACTGGTCCAATGAGTCAGTCCTCCAAACCCATCATGTTTTTCAAGTCTTATATTGGTAGGTTAAATTCCACATAGCCAATATAGATATGTCAACAATATCAGTACCTGAGGGTACTTCAAAATGGAAGGCTTGTAGCGATACCAGTCAAAGCACATTGTACAGCTATTCCATCCTGTCTTCCTTAAAAGGATTTCCTATGGTAAAAAGAAAGAAAAAAAGGCTGCAGTAAGGAAGAACCAGTGTGAAAACACAGCAGGGTTAGAAGCAGAAGATGTTTTCATTTAGACCTCCATAAAATTCCATGACTGCAGCAGGATGATAATATGATAAAAATGTCTTCTGGAAGTACCCATAGTTCTTTCGTTCAGTCCTGGCATTAGTATTATTGAAAGTATTACATTTTAATGACATATTTTCTACTTTTAATTTTGCTTTATGAATTCCAGGTTTGTTAACCCTCCCCCCCAAAAATCCTGTCCAATTCTATTTTTGCCAAAAGGCACAAAGAACATGAGTCCAGATATTTCAGAGAGCAGGAGTCTTAACTATAGATTACCTTCCGCCATACACCTTTTATTTGGTTTTCTATCACATTTTCATTTGCCATTATATAAGGAAACTTTACTCTGCATGTTCAATTCATTAGAACTGAACATGCTGTCTTATATTTCAGTCTCCTATTAAAATGTATAATCCATCCTTTACCACCAGCAAATGGAGCACCAGGATCCAAGTCCTCATCAAACTGGCAAGCTTTTGGCTTCAAAGTAGACCTGCAAAAAGTACTGTCCACTCTTTAAAGAAAGTACATAGAGATTTCTCAGGTATGTTTTTTTCCCTATTGTAGATTTCCATTGTGCACGTTTAATCTGTGTTTGTAGATGAGACTCTATAGAAGATCCAGAACAGTCAATGCTTTTGTACCTTATGATAAACTATTGCATGCCCTGCACCAAATCTACGACACACTGCCAATAATTCCCTAATAGGTTTCAAGCCAAGACCATGATTAGGCTTTGAGAAATAACCATCACTGATGGTTATTATTATTGCACATATTAGCTGCAGACAAAGGAAACTATATTTTGGGCAGATATTTTAAAGGATTGAAGACTAAAGCTGCTTTGGACATTGGTGGATTCACTTAGTGCTCATTGCTTTTGAAAGTGAAACCATCATTGTTAGCAAACTCAGCCCCTGTGATGCTTCTCTAATTGGGAAAAAAAGGTAACTAGTGAATAAGGCAACATTAGCAAGAGCACCAAATAATGTTTTTGAGAAGAAAACCAATTATGGACAATAGATTTGCACTGTGTTATAGCATTCAAAAAGTTTGTTGTACACAAAATGATCCCAAAATCTCCTAAGGCACATTCCCATCAGCTCTCAAAGGGCATCATCTATGCACCCTTTCAGTATTTAGGTAGATATTATCAAAACTACAAGTGATCTCACAGAATATTATGATCAAGTTGAAACGCAAACTCTTGGCATCCAAAATAAACAAACAATAAATCCAGGTGTGTTTTAAGATATAAAGTGACCTGTTTGATACCTTCCCCTAGAAGGAGTAGATTGGAGTTGAAACTACTATGGTTGCTTTATGGATGATCTTTGCATGAGTATTGACAGAGGGAGTCTGTTCCTGCTGGTTCTTTTGGACCTCTTAGTAGCATTCGATACCATCAACCATGGTATCCTTCTGGAACACCTGAGGAGTTTGGGAATCAGGGGCACTGTGCTCCAGCGGTTCCAGTCCTACCTCTTGGGCAGGTTCCAGATGTTGATGCTTAGGGATAGTTGCTCTTCAAAAAAGGAGCTGTTTTATGGCATACCACAAGGTGCCATCCTACCCCCAATGCTTAACATCTACATGACACTGCTGGGAGAAGGTGGGGTGCTATCTGTATGCTGATGACACCCAAATATATTTCTCTATGTCTTCAATAACAGTGTCAGCTAAGGCTGGATGAGGAAAAACAAACTAAAGCTGAATCCAGACAAGACGGAGGGGCTTACTATCAAGGGCCCTAACCTGGGTTTGGAGGTGTGTCAACCGGTTCTGGATGGGGTTACACTCCCCTGAAAAATTGTGTTCGCAGCTTGGGGGTGATCCTGGATCCATCACTCCAAATGACAGCTCAGATAGATGTGACAGCCAGGAGTGCCTACTATCAGCTTCAACAGTTATGCCAGCTGCACCTTTTCCTAGCGTTGGAAGACCGAAAGATGGTAGTGCACATGCTAGTAACCTTGAGGCAGATTTGAAAAGGGGGATTTGTGCAAATTCAGATAAATGGAATAAATACAATTCTTTCAATGAGCAGACAATGCAGTGAAAGGCACCTGTAAATCTGCAAATGCAGATGGAGCAGATTTTGCAAATCTATACATCCCTAATTGATTCTGTGCGGAAGAAATTCTGCAGTTTAATCATGTCAGAGTATCTTTTCCATGTCACTAATAACTAGTCTTAGCAACTGCAACACCTGGCCAGCTTTGGTTTCAAAACCGAATCTGAAGTGGGCTGGGGTGGTGCTGATGGGCCTTGAGTCAAAATGAGGCCAATTTGGAAGTCTTACTCCTTTGCTGTATATCTTCTGGACAAGAATGACGTCAACTAGCTCCCTAAATGTGCCTTCCCCAGTCCATTAATCCTTGCAGCCACAAGAGTTTTGAAAGTCTGTTCCCCCAGCCAGCAAAAACCACTGGCAGTCAAAGAGGCCAGAGTAGCTAGCTCATAACTGGAACTCCTAGTGTCAATTTATTACACTTTCCAAAGAAAAAAAAGGGGGAAAAAGAGTGGCCTTTTGAAACTGTCTACTCTAACCATAGGCGTGCACAACATATTTCACCCAGGATTTTTTAAAAAGATGAACATTGATTGAATACTCAGCCCCTTGCTAGACAATGGGGTAGCCTGATGATACTGGCTGGAGGAGGGGCTTATGAGGTGATATTCAGAGGCCTACCTCCTTGCCTCTTTGAAGCACAGCTCCCAGCAATTCCATTTCAATCCTGCTTCTGAGAGAAATGGTGCTCTCTTAGAGGCAGCGGTTTCCTACTCAATGCCTACCTCAATTCATGTTTATTACTTGAAATATTAGGGTGTGCCTGGGCATACCTGACACACTCCTTGCACATGCCTTTGACTCTAAGGGCTCATCTACACCAAGCAGGATATTCCACTATGGAAGGCAGGGGCCACACCAAGCAGGATATAGCAATATGAAAGTGGTATATAGTATTTCTCAATGGGCCCCAACAGTTGTCAGTGCACTTCAGTACTGCTATAAAGCCATAGTGTGGCTCCTGCCTTTTCTATACCGCTTTCATAGTGGAATATTCTGATTGGTGTAGATGAGCCCTAACTGGAAGTGGATGTCAAATGTGTCAGGGGTCTTAACAAGTCATGGTACCTGAGATCCTTGGAAAACCAGAGATGCCAGGGATTAAACCTGGAACCTTCTACATGCCAAGCAATTGTTCCTCTATTGAGCTATGGCTTCTCTCTTAGGCTGAATTCTGAAAAGGCAGGTATAAAGAGTATGAAAATGAAAATTTGAACAAAATAAGGAGACACCTACAGTGCAATCACATGTATGCTAACTCACAAGGAAGTGTCACTGGGTGCAATGGGACTAACTCCCAGGTAAGAGTGTAGAGGAATGCAGCCCTTGAGGCTCATATCTACCTTAAAAGAAATTCAAGCAACTGGTGTGGCATTGTTAAGTGAGGCCAGAAAAGTCATAGCTTTTACTGAGGCCATTGCTAGACAAGGACTTAGCCCAGTGTGAGGCCCGGGCTCCCTGCTGTGCATGTAGATGACGCACAGGGGATCCCGGGGTCAGGCCGGGCTAAATCCTCCCTTGACCCAGGATAACCGGATCCGCTTATGGCCCAGCTTTTCTGCAGCCCCGGGCTGAGGATGGTCTAGCTACTTCTGTGGCTTTTCCCGGCTGCTCACTTACACGCGAGTAGCCAGAAGAAGCTGTGCACTGGACACAGCACTCCATAGGAGCGCTGTGCCCATTGGGCTGGGGGGGCGGGAAATCACGGGGGGGAGATGGGGGCTGGGGGAAAGAGTGGACCCAGCAGGAGAGATGGGGAAGAGCAAAGCCAGGGTGGGGAGATCACGGATGGGGGTGCGCGGAGGGGGCATCGGACATGGCAGGCAGGTGATCGGGTGGGCATGGCAAGTGGGCTGGCGAGCGGGCAGGGGGGCATCAGACATGGTGGACCGGGGAGGAAGAAGAATAGGGCCAGGGCAAAGAGATCGGGGACGGGCAAGCAAGCGGGGGGCAGACATGGCGAGTGGGGGAGGATGAGTGAGCAGGCAGGGGGGCATCAGACATTGTGTGGGGGAAATCAGGGGCAGGGGGAGCGGGGAACCCTTTATTTATTTTATTTTTTAAAAAAACCTTACCTTTCCATTGGTGCGCTCCTGCACACATTGCCCTTTAATTAAAAAAAAATGGAGGACGCGACGGGGCTTTCCCTTACCCCATCGCGTGTTACGTGTAGAAAAGGGCGATGGCCCGTGCTAGCTGTAACGCGGCCTCACCCCGACTCCCCACCGGATTATTAGGTAGGTCTAGCAAGGCCCAGAGTTTCAGGGAATGAGTTGATCTAGTTACAATTTTCAGGGAACTACTTCCTTAGACAGCAAGATGTAATTCAGTAGCATTAATTAGGCCATTAAATTTAAAAATAAGGAATGCAACTAACTGATTAGAAAGAAGAGCACCACACAGGTAAAATTCAGACTGAACTGAAGGAATATGCTTCTAATTTTGCAGATACAGATTTGGATTTCCTATCAAGGAATGTGAGGTCAAAAGAACATTTTTAATATATATTTTTTTCACATAGATTTGTTAATGCTTGAGTGAATGGCAGGGAATGAAACATTCAGCTAATCCTTCCCCTGGGATAAAAACTTTGGTGTAGTTCTATCATTTGTATTCTTTAATTACAGATCTCCAAGGCAGGCAGGGCAAAGGAAATCAATCTAAAGAATCTATTTTTGTATTTGCATGTATAACACACAAATCACATCATGAACAAATCTGTCCAAGGAAAGAGTCCACAATCAGTAAACATCCAGTCAATATTAGTTATTAATTAACACCATACTGGGAGCTTTTTATTTACTAGCCATATATCCTAATCTGTATTCACTCATGTGAATTTGTTTGAACTTCTGTAACCATGCTTCCAAATCTCACATCCATGGCTGATAAATAAATAAATAAATAAATAAATATGGCTCCACTGGTCCATGAGGAGGAAAATAACCCAAATCTAAATCCACAAATCCAGAGTCAGTATGTCTATGTATATAAGTTTCTGGAGAACATGGGTGAGAAGGTACTGTTGCACTCATATCCTGCTTGTGAGTTTCCCATGGGCTGCTAGTTGGCCATTCTGTGTGAACAGAATGCTGGACCAGATAGACCCTTGAACTGATTTAGCATGGTTCTTCTTAGGTTCTTAGGTCCACAGTTTGGCAATAGCTTTTATTAAGCTCAACCAAAATGCCACAAAAGAGTTTGGACATTTTTTAAAATTCTCCAGTACTCTTTATCAGGCTAGATGGTACAAAAAGGAGGGGTGGGTGTGGTGGGAAACCTAAAAAGTATTATACAACAACACCACAATATTAGGTCCAATGTTGTGGTCATGAATTCTGTAGCTTAGACAATTAACATATCTACATTAAGGAAAAAACCTACACCTTTACCAGGCTTTCTTGTTCTGTGCTCTTTCCATGTTTACTATGGCTCCTTTAGATGGCAAACAATGGTGACCAAATAATTTGTAATTGAAAGTTTCCCCTCTCAGCATTGATCTATGAAGTTAAGTGAAACTACCAACTAGTAGCTGTATTATCTTGTAATGCTGACTTTACACACTGGGACTATCCTGCAATAATTTAAATAATGCATTTTTCTCTTCTTTTTTTAAAGCGAAGTTAAAAGAGGAAGGCTCAGGAAATGTAGTGGAGGTTGGTGGCATCATGTAAAGGACCCACAAATCTCTGTGAATGGCCAATCATGAATGTGGAATAAATCTCTCATGTAGAGAAGCTCTCAGCCTCAAGATGGAGATTGCATACTGGATGAAGTAGTCATAGAATCATAAAATAGCAGAGTTGGAAGGGGCCTACAAAGCCATCGAGTCCAACCCCCTGCTCAATGCAGGAATCTACCCTAAAGCATCCCTGACAGATGGTTGTCCAGCTGCCTCTTGAAGGCCTCTAGTGTGGGAGAGCCCACAACCTCACCAGGCAACTGATTCCATTGTCATACAGCTCTAACAGTCAGGAAGTTTTTCCTGATGTCCCGCTGGAATCTGGCTTCCTTTAACTTGAGTCCGTTATTCCGTGTCCTGCACTTTGGGAGGATCGAGAAGAGATCCTGGCCCTCCTCTGTGTGACAACCTTTTAAGTATTTGAAGAGTGCTATCATGTCTCCCCTCAATCTTCTCTTCTCCAGGCTAAACATGCCCAGTTGTTTCAGTCTCTCTTCATAGGGCTTTGTTTCCAGACCCCTGATCATCCTGGTTGCCCTCCTCTGAACACGCTCCAGCTTGTCTGCGTCCTTCTTAAATTGTGGAGCCCAGAACTGAACGCAATACTCTAGATGAGGCCTAACCAGGGCCAAATAGAGAGGAACCAGTACCTCACGTGATTTGGAAGCTATACTTCTATTAATGCAGCCCAAAATAGCATTTGCCTTTCTTGCAGCCATATCGCACTGTTGGCTCATATTCAGCTTGCGATCTACAACAATTCCAAGATCCTTCTCGTTTGTAGTATTGCTGACCCAAGTATCCTCCATCTTGTAACTGTGCATTTGGTTTCTATTTCCTAAATGTAGAACTTGGCATTTATCCCTATTAAATTTCATTCTGTTGTTTTCAGCCCAGCGCTCCAGCCTATCAAGATCACTTTGAAGTTTGTTTCTGTCTTCCAGGGTATTAGCTATCCCACCCAATTTTGTGTCATCTGCAAATTTGATCAGCATTCCCTGCACCTCCTCATCCAAATCATTAATAAAAATGTTGAAGACCACTGGGCCCAGGACTGAGCCCTGTGGTACCCCACTCGTTGCCTCTCCCCAGTTTGAGAAGGTTCCATTGATAAGTACTCTTTGAGTCCGATTCTGTAGCCAACTGTGAATCCACCTAATCGTTATTCCATCTAGCCCACTTTTAGTTAGTTTGTTAATCAGAATATCATGGGGCACTTTGTCAAAAGCTTTGCTGAAGTCAAGATATATGACGTCCACAGCATTCCCACAGTCCACAAGGGAGGTTACCTTATCAAAAAATGAGATCAAATTAGTCTGACAAGACTAGTCACTGGTAGGTGTTGCAGGATTCAGATTATACTTACTGTAGCATTCTGGGACAAAGACACAATGGATGACCTTTATTTTAGGAAACATAAAGACCAGGTATAATTCAGTCCCGACTCTTCACTTGGGTAAACACATAGGTTCCTAGATAGGCAGAGAACAGAATTAAACAGAAACGTTACAGTCTTTGTGGATGGAAGGTGAAATAACAAGACGAGACAAGAAGTTGGATTTAAAATATGGCCACATTTATTTATGAATACCTGCAAAGGAAGATGGAGGCCTAGGTGGACATTCTATCTTGGCCAATGTCTTGGCCATAATTAGGATCGGGCAATCCATTCATATCCCAACCGGTAACGTGTGTCTATCGCCACCTGTCAGTATTCCCCTTTTGGGGTAGGTAGGCCTTCCAATGTCATCCCCCCTTAGGTTGCAAAACTCTGAGTGAGTGAGTAAGGTTGGCCTAAGAGGTAACCCTTATCATGTTATATGATGCCACAGGACTCCCAGCTGAGGGCCTCAGGTATTACCAATCACCACAATGGTGCCTAAGGATGTTCACCAACCTTATCCTGGGTCCCGATGCCTGCACGCCTGCCCCCAGTCAAAATGTGACCAAATACTCCCATGCTATCTTACAGTGTGAAGAAGGCAAACAAACAAACAAACAAACAAACAAACAAACAAACAAAACCCTCCCAAAAGAAATGTTTGAGAGCAAAAATTCCTACTTGGCCTCCCTAGGGGCAACTAGCAAACCCACACTGTCTAAAGGGAGGGAGGGAGGGAGCCACAAAAGATGCTGAGAAGACTGGGGATGGGAAGCACTCTATAAACAGGGTTCCCAGTCCCCTCCCTGTGTCGGTGGCACCAAATGGAGGAAGCCTATGGTGAGCCTCCACTTCTCTCTCTCCCCTCCTCCACAATTGCCTCACCATGCCC
The DNA here is from genome assembly GCF_023053635.1 of Elgaria multicarinata webbii. Lineage (NCBI taxonomy): Eukaryota > Metazoa > Chordata > Lepidosauria > Squamata > Anguidae > Elgaria > Elgaria multicarinata. Next base: position 41,047,607 of record NC_086180.1, on the reverse strand, counting down.
AGGCAAGCTGGGTGTGTTTTCTTTTTTTTATTTTCAAATAAATTTTATTTACCACAAATTAAAACATCTTACAAAAAAGAAACAACAACACAACATACTACATACATTTTGAATAAGTGTTGAATACATATATATTGAGTAAATATTAACTATAACCTATCCTATCATACAATATAATCATTCTTAACATATAAGTGCACCGCCCACCTCGGGATCTATTCCTGCTTCCAAAATCTCATACTTTCTTCCGCTGGCGGTTTCCCACTTCCCTTAGAAAACACAAATATTAGGAACTGTTTCCAAATTCCTTCAAACTCATTTATTTTAGTTATACCTTTCCTCCACTTAATATTACAAGTCAATTTATCATTAATAGCTATATCCCAAACTTCTCTATACCATTCTTCAATAGAATATTCCCCCTGAATCTTCCAGTTCCTAGCTACCATCAATCGTGCTGCAGTCAGCAAACTCGATATCAATTCTTTAATTTCTTTTCCACATTTTAAATCTTCAAATAGTGACAGTAATGCAATTTTTGGTGTTTGTTCTATTTTTATTCCCACTATTTCTTCAATTTCAAAAAACACCATCTTCCATAATCTTTGTACATATTTGCATTCCCACCAGCTGGGTGTGGTTGTAAGGCTTTTATATCAGCAAATATGGAGAGTGATTTGACTCTAAGATAATTGCTGTGTGTTCAGGGTGTGAGCATTCAGGAGTTAAGGAAAGGAGTGGGAGCTGGGGAGGGACTTCAGATTTCACTAATTTGGTGGGTGGTTTGGTGTTATTTGTTTATTGGTTGAACTTTCTTTAATATGACACCCCCCCAAAAAAAAGGAAGGAAGAAAAGGGGTATAGTTATGGCCAGGGGACCTTGCCTGTTGCTAGTTATGAGTGATTAATTTTTATCACTTGGTTGTTTCCAATGTATACATAACTCTTTTTACAGAGTCACTGGTTTCTTTTTCAGAATAGATGAGGGGTTGTCTTCAAATACCAGTTTCAAATAATTACAAAATCTTTCACAAATGTGGACTTCCAAATCGGCATGTTGAGTGCTTTGCTGTATAATGATCTCCTTACTAGATTTTCTATCACCCATAAGTGGCTTACTAGTGCTTCTACTTTTTACTTTTTTTTTGAGGGGGGGGTTCTCGTCTCAATGTCCACAAGTTGAAAATCTTTCACTTTTTTCTGTACTCCCAATCAGCAGGAGTCTTTTTCCTTTTTCTTTTTAAGAAGTACTAGATTGTAAGATGAAAAAAAATGGCATAGGCTTCACACTTTTGGATCTGCTACTGTTTGAGAAACATGCTGTGTTTCTATTGCTCTTCCTGTGTCTTTTGCCATTAGTGTCTTAGAAAAAATTCTCCAGCACAAGAAACTGTAATTGCAGCTACTTGGTGACCACCTGAGAAAATTACTTTTACTATTAAAAGTGAATGGATGAAAAAGTTTCAACACATCCTGACTCTACCAAAACACATATCAAGCAGAGTACAGACACCAAGGTGAACAGAGAAACGATGAATGAGGCTGCTCAGGGCACTTAGATATCTTTGTGCCTGTTAAGACTTTTCTACGGATTTTTTTCCCTTGAGAAAAGATAAACTTTAATCTGGCTGGAATGTAGGGTGTGTGTGTTTTCCAGCAGAAGGGAGATGCTCCTTAAGTGAGAGAAAGGTAGGATTAACTATTGCTCTAAGGCCCTTTCTACAACAAAGGGCCTTCGGTGAGGGAGGGGGACGATCCTAGACTTACCTGCTTCCAGGATTGTCCCAGGGTGTCTAAACGGAAGTGTGATATCCCAGAAGGGAAGAGGGACATTGTGCCCATCGTGCCCACCATTTAAAAACAACAAAAACAACAACAACCAGGAGCTGGGAGCACAGTTGCACTCTAGTGAAAAAGTAAGTCCCTGTCTGTTCCTGGGATCTGCTGTGTGTCATTTGGATGCACAGGGACTCAGCCGTGACCAGCCTGGATTTTGGGGCTGGTGTAGAAACAGCCTGTGTCAATTTAGATGCCATTGTTTCAACACGGTAAAATCTGGCTGTGACCAGAGTGACATCTAGTCATATCATCATGGCTATATTTCATGCTATACAGCCTGAGGATATGGGAAAATGGCTTGGAAGATCGAGTGCCACTACTTGCTCTCTGGACACTTGCCCATACTGGCATAGGAAATTGGTCAGAGCTGGACTGGGTATTTGGACCTTGGAGGTGATTAATGACTTCTTTAAGGAAAGGGTGGTCCTCACTAGTTTAAAGGAAGCTGAAGAAACCCAATTTAAATCCATTGGTTTCTGATAATTATCACCCAGTATCATATTTGCCATTCTTAGGCAAGGCATTTGAGCATGTGGTGACTTCTCAACTCCAGGTAGCATTTGGATCTGTTCAAATGCCAACATAGGCCTAGTTTGGGTTGGAAACTGCTTTGGTTGTCCTGGTATTTATTTATTTATTGCATTTTTATACTGCCCAATAGCCGAAGCTATTGGTAGATTACTTATGCCATGGAACGGATGTGGGGAGTGTGTGACCTGGACCTCTCAGCAGCTTTTGATGGTTGCAGATCATTTATCTTGGTTGGTTGAGGCATGGTGGTACTGTGGCTCCGATCCTTCCTGTATGAATTGTCTCAGAAGGTGGTGCTTGGGGACTTCTGCTCCACCCCATGGCCATCAACCTGTGGAGTGTGGTATGGTTCTATCTTGTTCCCTTTGCTTTTCAACATGGGCAACATCAGGTGTGGGACCGCAAACCATCTGGAGGACATTTTGATTACTTATCATATTTTGGTGTGCAATACCCATGATCCCTCACCATTTGATCTACTGTCTAGGGCTGATGGGAGTTGCAGGTCAAAACATCTGGAGGGCCTCAAGTTGCCCACCCCAATATATATGTATTGGGGGAAGTCATTCAGAGCTTTGGTCTGAAATGCCATCAATACGGAGATAACTCTTGGATATACCTCTTGTTTTCATCTAATGATCCTGATAAATGCATGAACTGATGTCTAGAGGAGGTTTTGAGATCCAAACAAGGGGAGATTTAATCCAGACCACACTATGTGTAGAGAAATTGACTAATCTGGATAGAGGATTACATCTGGTTTTAGATGGGGTTGCACTCACCCTGAAGGACCAAGTATGTAGTCTGGAATTGCACCTGACTCAGCACTAAGTTCAGGTGGTGGTGGTGGTCAGGAATACTATCACCAGCTTTGACTGGTATACTGGTTCTGACCCTATCTAGGGAGGGAGAATTTTGCCTCTTCTATCTTGAGGGTAGGAGCAGTAGAGGTCTGGCGGGAAATGATAAAACACTGAAATATTGCTTAGAGGTATACATTTGTTAGAATGCACAAGACCCTATGGAAAGGGAGCACGCCAATCAAATTCCACATTCCATAACATGGCTCTTAAACAGGATGTTGGTTCTTATTTTCCCTATTTAGGGAACTGGTCAAATATAACTAGGTAGGCTTGATTTCCAAAGGCAGATTAACACAATCAGACATTTATTTCTCTTATTATTATTATTATTATTTATTTATATAGCACCATCGATGTACATGGTGCTGTACAGATAACACAGTAAATAGCAAGACCCTGCCGCATAGGCTTACAATCTAATAAAGTTGTAGTAAACAATAAGAAGGGAAGGAGAATGCAAACAGGCACAGGGAAGTGTAAACAGGCACCGGGAAGGGTGAAGCTAACAGTATAGAGTCAGAACAAACTCAAAGTTTAAAAGCTATAGGGAAAAGAAAAGTTTTTAGCTGTGTTTTAAAAGCTGTGATTGAGTTGGTAGTTCTCAGGTGTTCTGGAAGAGCATTCCAGGCATGAGGGGCAGCAGAGGAAAATGGACGAAGCCGAGCAAGGGAAGTAGAGACCCTTGGGCAGGCAAGAAGCATGGCATCAGAGGAGCGAAGAGCACGAGCGGGGCAATAGTGTGAGATGAGAGAGGAGAGATAGGCAGGAGCTAGACCGTGAAAAGCTTTGAAGGTCAACAGGAGAAGTTTATATTGGATTCTGGAATGAATTGGGAGCCAATGAAGAGATTTCAGAAGCGGAGTGACATGGTCAGAGCGGCGGGCCAGGAAGATGATCTTAGCAGCAGAGTGGTGGACAGAGACCAGCGGACTGATGTGAGATGAGGGGAGGCCAGAGAGGAGGAGGTTGCAGTAGTCCAACCGAGAGATAACCAGTGCGTGAACGAGAGTCTTGGCAGAAGAGACAGACAAAAATGGTCGAATCCTGGCAATATTATACAGGAAGAAACGACAAGATTTAGCTACTGCCTCGATATGAGGAATAAAGGAGAGCGAGGAATCAAATATAAAGCCAAGGCTACGAGTTTCCTTGACCGGAGTAAGCGTGACATCGTTGACAGTAAGAGAGAATGAGAGATGAGGAGAAGGTTTAGGAGGAAAAACAAGCAGTTCAGTTTTTGCCATATTGAGTTTCAAACGGCGATGAAGCAGCCAGGCTGAGATATCTGAAAGACATGCTGAGATACGATCGTGGACATCAGGAGAAAGTTCCGGAGATGAGAGGTATAGTTGTGTGTCATCGGCATACAGGTGATATTGGAGGCCATGAGATTGAATAAGTTTACCCAAGGGCAGCATGTATAGAGAAAACAGCAGCGGGCCAAGCAGGTGACAATGGAGAAGCACTACTTGCCCTAAATGGTAACATATACTTTGGGATATAGTTTTGTGCTGATAGCACCATCTGGCAGCTAAATGAGCACTTCTTTGCTACTCTGTGGAAGTACTATTATGTAAAGAGGCTGCTTCCCCTCAAGTTAAGCACTAGCAAAATATCACATTCATCGCTCCATTGGTATTTATCAATGACATCTGAGCAGATTTCTCAGCCTTCCTGAATATCTTGACTGTACTATCCAAATGATACCCACCTGCTTGTTTCACCATATTTTATCACACATAAACAAAATGTTGTTTCATAACAGACATTATGCCTAGGCAATAAATCCGATTGTATTTATCTTGACATATGAGATCTGTTATAGATGCTCCAGATGAATGTTATTGTCATTCTGATGCCATAAGAGAAAGATGAAGAGAAAGGAGGGGCAGGCCCCTTATGAGAAAAAATATTTGGGAATACATACTGAAACTTCAAAGGAGAAAATGTGCTCAAGGTGCTATTAATAAATAGAAAATGGCCAGATTATTTCCACAGATTTCTTAAGTAGAGGCTTGCAACATCAAAACATCATCAAACATACTTTCTTCCACTTTCTATTTAAAATAGAATTCTGAAAGATTACTGTTGTAAATCAGGCCTGAATGACCCATGACAACCATACTGAATGCTCATGATCCCCGGCTATAACTTGTGGTGTGCCATGAGTTTGACAACCTCTTGTATTTGCAGTTTGAAGTAGCAGCTAAGCAGAACCAAAAGACTTATCAAGCCTATTCTGGATACTATACATGGCTGGGTGGGTGGTGCTTAGCTTGGTAAATCACAAGTTTGTCTAGACTTCATCCATTGGGAGAAGTTCAAAGTTTTAGGGCTGTTCCTTGAATTTTAAAATTTATTATATTTTAATCTGCCAATGTTCCCTGTGTGGATTATAAACAGTTAAAAGATTAAATTGTCATAAAAATATAAAATACAATACAGATATTTAAAAGAACACAACTCAATACACTACTGAACAAAACAACAAATAGCAACAAATAGAATTGATAAAACAGCCATAGAAATCTAGAACTAGGTCTCAAAACATTCCTGGGAGAAAAGAAAGTTCTTAGCCTGTCACTGAAAAGATAATATAGGTGCCTGGTGAACCTTTTTGGGGTGGCCATTCCATAAGTGGGGTGCCACAACAGAGAAGGTCTACTCTCTTGCAGCCATCTTCCTTTGGTGGAAGCACCCAGAGGAGAGCCTCTGAAGATGATCTAAGGGTCTGAGCAGGTACACATGGGGGGAAACCCAGTGATTTCATGCCTCAACAACTGTCCAGAGAGATTTGGCAAATGGGCAGTATAAAAAATGTAATAATATAATAAATAATAAATAAATAGAATAGATCTTTAAAAGCATGGAGGGTAAAACTGACCCTTGTGGAACTTTATTTTGTAATTGCCATGTAACAGAGCAATAATGCCCCAGCACTACCTTCTGAATGTGACTATCCAACTAGGAATGGAACTGCATCCCCAACTCCCATCCCAGATGGCTGCTCCAGAAAGATATCATGGTGGATTGTATTGAAAGTTGCTGAGAGGTCCAAAAGAACTAATAGCATTGCACTCTCGCTGTCTCTTTCTTGGCAGAGTTCATCCCACAGGGCAACCAAGACAGTTTCTGTCCCAAAATTGGGCTTAAAGCTGGATTGAAATGGATCTAGAAAATCAACTTCATCCAAGAATGCCTGGAGTTGATCAGCAATCCTGCATTCAAGCAACTTGCCCAAGAAGTGGATGTTTGGGACTGGTCTATAGTTTATTTATTTTATTTATTTATTTTATTACATTTATATACCACCCCACAGCCAAAGCTCTCTGGGCAGTTTACAACAATTAAAAATAGTAAACATTAAAAGTATACAAAAATTAAAAAAACATAAAAACAGTATAAAAACAACAGTATCCATTTAAAAACCATAGTGGGCTGCTTCATAATGTGAACCAGCCCCTTGTAAGGAGACAGTGGTTATGGATCTCTCTCTCTCTCTCTCTCTCTCTCTCTCTCTCTCTCTCTCTCTCTCTCTCTCTCTCTCTCTCTCTCTCTCTCATAGTACTAAAACCCAACATCACCCACTGAAGATAAATGGTGGGAGATTTAGGTCATATAGAAGTAAGTACTTCACACAGTACATTGTTAAACTTGCTACCACAATGTGTAGTGATAGCCAGCAACTTTGATGGCTTTAAAAGAGTACTAAACAAATTCCTGGAGGATAAGGGTATTAGTGGATAATATGATAACTATTAACTCCAGTATCAGAGGCAATATGCCTCTAAATAACTGTTCTATTGCACTTGTGTCTTGCTTGTGAGTTTCCCATAGGCATCTGGCTGGCCACTATGGGACATATGCGCTGAACTAGATGTCTTTGGTCTGATCCAGCATGGCTCTTCTTATGTTGTCCAAATTATTGAAGTATACATTTTCATGAACTAGAGTCCAGTTTATTGGATACATATAATAGTCTAGAAAGTTGGGAAGAGAACAGATTATTTAATAATAGAATCATAGAATCATAGAATAGCAGAGTTGGAAGGGGCCTACAAGGCCATCGAGTCCAACCCCCTGCTCATTGCAGGAATCCACCCTAAAGCATCCCTGACAGATGCTTGTCCAGCTGCCTCTTGAAGACCTCTAGTGTGGGAGAGGCCACAACCTCACCAGGCAACTGATTCCATTGTTGTACTGCTCTAACAGTCAGGAAGTTTTTCCTGATGTCCAGCTGGAATCTGGCTTCCTTTAACTTGAGCCCGTCATTCCATGTCCTGCACTCTGGGAGGATCAAGAAGAGATCTGTCCCTCCTCTGTGTGACAACCTTTTAAGTATTTGAAGAGTGCTATCATGTCTCCCCTCAATCTTCTCTTCTCCAGGCTAAACATGCCCAGTTCTTTCAGTCTCTCTTCATAGGGCTTTGTTTCCCTGATCATCCTGGTTGAAAATGAAAATGAAAACAAAGGCCAACAGTTGGGGCCACACTATACTGTTTGATTATTGTACACTGGAAGATATCTATTCTTGACTCCATCTTGAATTCATTTGAACTCTTGAGTAGCATTGGGAGGATAAGCCTACGATTGAGTCTTCTACTTCCTTTGTGTGTGTTTTTCAGCCTTGTTTTTCACACACTCACACACACCATGTACAACACTATGTATCTGATTTAATGGCTCCTCTAGCAGATGCTACAATTAATTATGGAATTATGTTGATAACACAACAACACAGCTACTCTTCTATATAAGAGATATGTTGGATAGAAGTAAACTATTCAAGGGATATGTTGGACACAACTGTTGAACAAGGTGTCTCCTTTTCCCACTTTTGTAGTGCTTCTCCGTATTTTGGATTTAGTGCTAACACCATACTTATCACATGAGAAGTACCTGGATATATCTATGGATGATGGATAGATGTACCTTTAATAGAATATCAACAGGATAGGATAAAATAATGAAGAATAATCAGTGAAGAATTTTAAGTCAGGGGGCTAAAGAGGAAGACAATATCTGCTATAAAATATACACTTTATATAAGAGTTTTCAAATAAACATCAATATTCAGGAAAGGGATTGTAAATGTCTCCCTCTTAATGTGCATAACACTGAGGTCCTCAGCTGCAGTAAATGGGCATGAAGGTATGGACATTTACACCAGCTGCTCATACTAAAATTGCACTGTCAAATAATTTAGCATCATACAGTTATCCCAGCAGAATAATAAAACAACTTCCATAGAGACCAGTTTCTCGTACTAGGGGTGAATTTGCAATGGCATAGCTGAGGATTCTCTCCCTTTATTGATGATAGCCAAAGTGCTAAATACACTCTTGTGGTAGCTGGCATGAAAAACTCCCCATTATTTTGATGTCAAGAGGAAGAAAATTCCCACATGCTCCAATGATTTCACCCAGTCTTTCACTAAAGTTTTCAAGAGGGTGTGGCTGTGGGAAATGCTCAGAGCTTCAAGCTCTCAGCTATTAGTAGGCGCTGGTGCTGTTAAAACCACAAAAACATTCCACATGCAATGAGATCAAATCGACCCCTGCAGCTCTTAGTCCTCTGAGCCAACACCCAACTAACAATAAATGAAGTCTAGCCACAAATTCCTTCCATTCATAACATTAATATATTCTGTGTAGAACTTTTAATAGACTTCTTGTGTGGCTGATCCATGATTCCTTTGGCAAAGAATGCACACTATGGGTGTAAACTAATTTGAGTTGATTATTTTACACAACAAACATTATTATTTGAATTTTGTTAGGTTCCAACAAGGTGCTAAGCACTGTATAAAATGCAGACGTCTGCCCAGAAGGTTTGCAGGGTCAGGTGAAGAAGAGGAACACAGGAAGCTGCCTTATACTGGGTCATATTATTTGTCAACCAAACTGTGTAAGGACTGCTCCGACTGACAGTGTATCCTCAAAGGTGTCCAGTAGAGGTGATTCCCATCACTTGCTACCTGATCCATTTCTTTTAAAATGTACTTTTAATGTGTTTTTATTCTTTTATTCGATTTGTCCACGGCTCCGAAATTCTTGAATGGGGAGCGTTATATACATATTGTAAATAAATAAATAAATAAATAAGTGGAGAATTGAATCTATGACCTTTTGGTTGCAGCATGTATTCTACCACTAAACTACCACATCCTCCCACAGTGGTCAGGGACTGCCAATGTGAATGGAGTAGGAAGATATCAAATGGTAGCGGAAGAGGGTGAGATATGGCCTCCTCCTATTATTATTATTATTATTATTATTATTATTATTATTATTATTATCATCATCATCATCGTTTATCCCAACATTTTTTCCTCCAAGGAACCCAAGGCAGTGTACATAATCCTCCTCTCCATTTTATCCTCACAACAACAACCCTATGAGGTAGGTCTGTGACTGGCCCCAAGTCACCCAGTGGGTTTCTATGGCCAAGTGGGGACTAGAACCCAGAACGCCTAACTCCCAGTCCAAAACCTTAGCCACTACACCACACTGGCTCCAATGTGGATTGATCATTCTTCCATCTTTCGTTTCTTTCTTTCTTGGTGTATTTCTTATCTTGTTGACAAGGAATTTTAAGGAGGAGACCATGACTGGAAGAATAGAGATGATAAATGCTTGAACCAGGTTCAAGCACAGGGATTGGTAATACACTTACCAATAGCTCTGATTGCAGTTAGGTTGCAATTCTATCCACACTTACCTGGGAGTCAGCTCCACTGAGGAGAATGGAAGTTACTTCTCAGTAAATGTATACAAGATTAGGGTATACAAGATCTTGTATACCCTAAATGTATGCAAGATCAGGATGTCAGTGTATTTTAGGTAGTCATTGTTGTTGTTGTTGTTGTTGTTGTTGATGATGATGATGATACAGCAATAGGAATGGAACAGAAATGCATACTCTTTAAGGCTAGGGTAATATCAAAACTGGATCCAAGAAAATTATTCTACTGAATTTATTTATTTATTTATTTAATTACATTTATATACCGCCCCACAGCCGAAGCTCTCTGGGCGGTTTACAACAATTAAAATGGTAAACATTAAAAGTATACAAAATTTAAAAACCATCAAAAACATAAAAAACAGTATAAAAACAACAGTGGACTGAATTCAGTGGACTGAAAAGTGGGCTGAATTCAGATATTCTCTCTCTTTGGTCTGGATGATTACAGCATCCAGTCCTGAGAAACAATGTTTCTCCAGTGGAATTAGTTCTCATCTTCAGCTGACTTTCATCAAGTAATATGCATATGTGCACGATGTCTCAGTTTTTGAATCTCACAAGCAAACTTTTCGTGGACACTGGTTAAAAGAAACATCTGAATTAACTATACAAAATGGACAATTCAGATCTACAGTAAAAAAAAAGTTTGGAGAATACAGATCTATGATTATAGATGTATAGCCCATTAAAGGTACTTCCAAAATTTGCAAGGTCTATGAATTATCATAGAGAATGAAACAGAACTCCAAAATTGCTACAGATATGAATGATATTCACATTCAAATAAGCTTTTTTTATTTTGTGAACTTCTTAGTGTCAACTTCTTAGTGTCATTAATTTGTGTGAACCACCCAGAGAGCTTCGGCTATTGGGTGGAATAAAAATGCAATAAATAAATAAATAAATAAATTTGAGAAAAAAATCCAGGCCAGCCCATTTAAAATGATCTCTTTTTTATTTTCACCCTATGATGATTCCTATCAACGCTTTTCTCCTTCTCCTCCTTTCCCTTGTGATAAGGAGGATCTGTAATTGTGGTCTAGGATGGGTGAGGGAGGGATAGGCAATTTTGTGCTTGGGGGAAATTAAGGAGATTAAAATATGATTACTTATCTTGGCAAACCTTTTAAAATTACATTAAGCAGCACTGTTTTCACCCTAAGGCCCAGTGTCAAGTTATGAATTACATGTGTGACTGGCCACAAGATACAACACCACAGAACTTTCATATCATCCATAGAAGAATGTGTCAATGCGAGTTCAGATTCACCAACTGGGGGAATGGGCATTAAAATAGCAGTGTAAGCAAGTGTAAAGATTGGAGCAAAAATCCTAACTTCCTATTTACTGATAGATGGGAGCTGGCAGTGAATGACCATAAATGGGATCTTGAGAGCTGTGGTGGATCAACCCAGCAGGGCTGGCCCTACCATTAGGCAGAGTGAGGTGATTCCCTCAAATGATTAATACTGGAGGCAGCAGTGGCAGCCTCCAAGCTTTCCCTGCTGAAACACCCTGCTGTTTCCCTTTCTCTGAGGAAAGAGTTGCATATGCCATGTAATCTCTCTTAAACTAGTCTAGTCCCTCAGGTGTGGTTAACAACATTATCTCATTACCAGTGGTGAAGTAATACTCATGTGTCAGTACTGCTTGATATGTGGAGCATGTGCCATCTTGTCCTTCACTTCAGGCTGCAAAATGACTTGGGCCAGCCCTGCAACCCAGTATGCAGGTACTGTGAAAAACGCAAATTTCATGTTGGGTATCGTTAGGAAAGAAACCAAAAGTAAAACTGCCATTATCATAATGCCTTTATACAAACTGTACAACCACACTTGGAATACTGTGTACAGTTCTGGTCACCACACCTCAAACTGTAGAACTGGAAAAGTTACAAAAAAAGGGCAACCAAAATGTTCAAGGGGCTGGAAAAACTCCCCTGTGAGGAAAGATTTTAAAAGAGATGGGGAACTTCTGCCTCAGGGCAAAATTCCCTCACCATGTCAGCCCATCCGGCCCATAGACCCTCAAGTGAAGCCCCTTCCACTTCCCCAAGCCATGCTTTTTCACCTCAGAATGGAGCAAGTAGAAGGGAGAATGAGCCATGGCTCAGTCCCTGTTGCTCCTCTGCCACCTTCTGAGGTGAGAAGGAGGAGAAGCTTACTGGATTACTTTGGGACACCCTTAGGCCTTTGCTAGACCATGGGTTAGCCCGGTGTGAGCCCCAGGCGAACCCCTCTGCGTCCAGATGACACACAGGGGATCCCGGGCCCAGGTAGGGGTACCCTACCTTGGCCCAGGATAACTGGCACCACTTTTGGCCCAGTATTTCCTGTAGCCGAGACTGTGCCCGAGACTGGGTGTGTAGACCAGTCCGCCGCTTTCCCCAGCTACCGCAATTACTCGCGAGTAGCCGGGGAAAGTGGCGGATGGGGGACAGCAGCCATCAGAGAGCGCTGCGGCCATCAGGGCAGGGTGAGGAGATTGGGGGGGGAAATCGGAGCCATGGGGGGATGAGGGGAAATGGAGCCATGGGGGAAAACGGAGCCATGGGGAGATGGGGGAATTGGGGCCAGGGGGAAGATCGGGGCAGGGGTGTGTGGGGAGAATGATTTTTTTAAAAAATAAAACACTTACCTAAGCACACGAGCACTCATGCACATCCGCCCCCTTTAAGACGAAGATAAAATGGCTGACACAACAGGGCTTTCCTTTACCCCGTCGCATCTGATGTGTGGAAAGGAGCGACAGCCGGGCTACTTCTAGCACAGGCTGGCCCCTCCTCATCACCGGATTTGCAGGTAGGTCTAGCAAAGCGCTTAGACTTTCAGCCTACCTCACAGGTTTTTAGTGAAGATAAAATGTTTTGAGGATACATGTGGCACTTAACATAAAACTAAGAATTTGTTTCACATGGTGAGGAGGAGAAGATCACTGATGTGAGGATAAAATGTTATGAGGATACATGGTACTTGCCATAAGACTAAACATTAGCTCTACATTTCTTTGAAGAGGAGAACGAAGAGGAGAACCTCACTGCATGACTTTGGCCAGTCATAAACTCTTGGCCTAGCTTACGTCACAGGGTTGATGTGAGGATAAAATGTTGTGCAGATAAAGGTAGCACATGGCACAGAACCTAGCAGATTAACCTGGGTTTCTTTATTTCAATACAACAATCATTCATGCAGTCTCCAAACACAGCCACGAAAGGTGAAACGGTTCCTTCTCATGAGGCGCTTTTTAAAAGCTTTTATCTCCTTCTGACTCTGGGTACTGGAAAGTTCAAATGTGTATCATCAGGTTGCAAGACAGGGAGAACATAACGTTTGTCTGCTTTGGGAGACTGAGAATTTCACTTGCACTTTCTGCCTCCTTAGGGAGGAAGTGGTGTTAAGGCTTGTGAGACTGAGCTCGTAATTTCCTTGCTTGTTGGTGTTTGGTTGGAAGTTGTGTAACCTTAATTTTCTTTTTGTAAAACATAGATTTTTTTATTATTCTTTATTGAATACAGATATACGTGCAGTACAGTCAATTACAACTATAATCATTTTTGTCAATAAAGGGAATCTGGAAGGTCTACGTTTGCAAAGATGATAAAACTACAGGAACACTGAGGGCACAGTCTTATACATAACCTTAGTCAGAAAAAGTCCTACAACTGCCACCACGCTAGCTGGGAAATATTGAGAGTTGCAGGAGGCTGGTTCCCCCCTCCCACTCCTGCCTACAGTAAATATGCATAGAATTGTGCCCTAAATGTAGAATGAGTAAACTTTATACTGCTCCTCCCCCACAGTAAAACCGTCTATGCAATTATTCATAATTTCTTTTTAACAAATGTTTGTTTTTGTTTTTGTTTTCTTTATTTCCTTCCTTCCTTCCTTCTTTCCTTCTGAGAACAATTCTGTTTCAAATTGTCAAATGAAATTGCTTTCAATTATTCTGTTGTTAAAAACCTAAAACTTTGTGTCTCTCTTTGTACATATTGCAGTATTATAAATTGAACTTATCACTTTTTCTTTTCTATGTCTGTTTCTTCATAATTTATTCACATTCTCCAAACCTTATCTTGACCTGCCCCCCTGGTAATGTGTTAACTATATTTAACAGAATGGCATTTGTTATCAAAAAATCTTTTGAAATCACATGAATTCCATTCTGTTCTAGCAGACTGTGTAATAAAAATGTATGGCATTGAACATCTCTACTACATTTTTTTAGCCTCCTTTAAATAGAAAGGTCATTTTTAATGCTGTGGTAAACATTAGTCCAATTAACACTGGTACTGAAATATAGTCTATTCTTCTATTCTTGCACCTGCAGATTTATGAGGAGAGAACACTACTGGGTATAAATTGCACATATACATAATTGTAAAGAATTCTGCTACCTCATCAACTTATGTAAAATTACATAGGCATATTTCAGCCTATAAATTCTTAATTTAGGTCCTGGGAGGCCCTGTTTTGCAACATGTTATTACTTATTTGTCTCGGCAGAGTTATGTTGTATAGCCGGAAACAAACTTATCTTAAACCAGTCCTATTCACAATGTAGGATAAGATATTCCAATACAATGTGAAGTTTTAAATGTTGCAACAAGCATTCCATCTATGTGATGAGGCCCCATCTTTACAAGCATGTGAAGAGGATACGTTGTTGTTTTTCTCTGCAGCATGCTGAAATCGTCTCTGCTCCATCAGTGTTACACGGTGGAGCCAGCCCGCCCTAAAATCCAGCTTTATAGTGCCAGAAACAACATACTTCCGGGTGTGTGTGTGTGGAAGTAGAACCAACATCATCAGTGAGAGAGGCTTGTTTCCTCCCCCTCTCTAGGCTCCACGTGCCACTACAATTTTATGAATGGTAATGGGGAGTAAATAACCCACAATATTGGCTCCCCGTGAGAGCACTCCATTGGCACAAATAAACCCCACTCCAAAAAGTATCACACCAGCCCTAGTTTTAGAGATAACTACATCAGAGAACCAATTTAACGCAGCTCCCGGTTTGCAACTCTGGAGCTGTGCAGCTTCGGAGTTAACACTACATCAGAGAACCAAATTAACACAGCAATAAGGAAGTGCCTAAAAGTCTCTCAATGGGAATGCTAGGAAAAAGAGTGAATAGCTGAAGGGGCAGCCCACGTCATAGCCAGGTCACAGGCATGCCCAGGATTTAATGCTTTGTGTGTGCGTGCGTGTGCGTGTGTGTGTATTCAAATTCTGATTTGTGCAAATTCACAGGCTGGGAACATTTATGGAAAACATGATTTGCACAAAATTGTAGCTTTAAGTAGTGCAATTGCAGGTGTAAATGGTACTTTTTGCCTGCATTTTTACACAAATGGCTATTTATGGGTGTGATTTTCCACAAATTGCAATTTCCATCAATATTCCCAGACATAAATTTGAGCAAATTGCAGCTTGTGGACAAAAAAAAAAAAAGAAGAAAAGAAAGATGTGAGCTTTTGCCAGGCATCCATGGACTATCTGACAGCTCACTCCACAGGCACGCTGGGGTCCAGCAAGTGGCAGGAGTCCAGCCAAAAGAGCAGCAAACAGGACTCATGGTGAGTTTGCCTATTCCTATGATGGTTAAGAGAAGGGGCATAGACTTCGGGGGAACCCTGGAAGGCTAGACTAGAACCCCTACAGGGCCAGATTTGACCCCCAGTCCTGAGGGTCTGCATTACCAAGATAAACTAACGAAAATCCAGAGCTCAGACACATATAACATGAGCTTTGAAGCAGTTCTTCCCCACAGTTTTCTGTTTTGTCTTAAGAAGAGCCTTCCTGGAACAGACCAAAGGCCTATCTTTGGCCAACCAGATGTCTGTCTGTCTGTCTGAACATTTGTATGCCACCCCAAAACATAATGTTGTCTGAATGGCTTGCAATACACAAGTATTGAATATGATGGGAACTATTCTATAGTGCTGCTGTGCTCCTGGGTTTCTTTTGTATCAGTGGGAGTGACAGCTTGTGCAACAGGGATTCACAGTTCTAAAAATAATCCTGGAAATGACTGGCACAGTTCAGCCGAGCTCCCTTCTATGAGCTCTGCTGCTGTGTCCCATTCTGGAAATTTCTGGTCATTTCAGGCTGCTTGCAGAACCATGAAGTCCCCGTTGTGCTAGCCATCCGTGTGAGCATAATAGGATACTTCCCAATTTAAATATGAAAGAAGACATAAAACCAAAAGCAGCCAAACGTAAAACAAGATACGTATCAACATTGGAATATAACAGATCTTAATATTCAGAAATCTAAAACTTCTAATGGATTTAAGACTGAAAATTTAAAAATGCTAAAATGCTTTAAAATCCCTCTGGGGAGAAAAAAGGTCTTCACTTGGTGCTCCAGTGACTACAAGGCATGTGCTAGGTGAGCCTCTCTGGGGAGCACATTCCATACCAGTATGCTACTACTGAAAAGGGCCTCTCCCCAGTACCCACACCTCAATTGATGGGGTCTCCCTCAAAAAGGCCCCAGGAGATAATCTCAAGGAGTGTGCAGCCACATCTGGAAGGAGGTGATCCTTCAGGTAGCCTGGCTCCAAGCCATTTAGGGCTATAAAGGTTGAAATCAACCCTTGAAATTAGGCCCCAAAATGGACTGGCAACCAGTGCAGATGGAAAAGTGCATTGGCATAATATGGTCAAACCAGGTGCCCTAGGAAACTCACCATCAGGATGAAGGCAGTAGCACTTTCCAATTGTCCCTTCCCATAGTTGCTCCCCAGCAGCTGTTACTCAGTGGTGTACTGCCTCATGTCATCTTGCTTAGCAGCCATGGATAGCCTTATTGTCCATTAATTCATCTATTTCCCTTCTAAAACCAAATAAATGATTGAATATCATGAGATCTTATGATACCAAATTCTTTAAGTCACCTATGTGTTATGTGAAGTAGTACTTCCTTTCATTTGTCCCAAATGTGCTTGGGGTGTCTGGGAGGGGGCACTCAAAATGCTGTTTGTGATAACTGTTGATTAATAGTCATTGCTAGCAGACAGGGACCCTCAATGAAAGCAAAGGGGCTTTAAGTTACTGTTTACCTCACGATGGCAAACTTCAAGAGTTAAAAGGCAGAAGGATTCCCTCCCCACAAGTATCAAAGCTTTTTTTTTAATGGAGTTGTTATTCAAATAGAATATAAATACAGTTTACATCAATTTAACTCGCAAGCATCATTATTCACACTTCCTTTAGAGGTGAGGTTGTAAATTCAGCTGCTCTCGATCTCTCCCCCCGCACCTTCTCCTAAATGATGCTAACTTTAACCTATTATTGAGCAGAAATACAAGTCCCCTCTGAATTCCACTCTTTAGAAGCATGCCAACCTAAAATCACAGATGGTCTGTTCTCCTAACCCAGTTCTTATTTTTTAAAGCATCTCAGGGGTTTTAGGAGTCCTGCACATTAGTGCAAGAGCAAACAATATCACAATTTTGTTTCCACTCAACTATCTATTCTATTAACTGTAGAAATATTTGTATACTATGATCATGCTATAGAATATTATCATGATTAGATACCCAAAGATCAATGAGAATTGCTCCAGGCAGCTCCATAGTTCAGACTATCTTTGATATCTTATCTTTTAATTCTGAAGCCATGATATTATTCTCTACTCTAGTATTTACCGTCTAGAACAGGGGTGGGCAACTTGTGGCCTTTCAGGTGTGTTTGACTACAATACTCATCATCCCACCATCCCAAACTATGCTGGCTTGGGCTGGTGGGAAATGTAGGCCAAAAACATCTGATGACCCACAAATTGCCTACCTCTAATCTAGATGGACATTCAAGGATTACAAAATAAACTATCAGCATTATATCTACTCAATGTTTGTTGTTGTTGTTGTTGTTGTTTAATTCTAATGTAAAAGTGAAGAAGTTTAGCTCACCTGCTGTCCCAGTAATTGTCAAAGATGTATATCTGTTTCTGTACTGCTCATGTAATGGACCAAACAGACTGGGAACTGCTATGTTGGGTTTGCATCTTAGCTGAGTTATTATGATTTTTGAAGAACCTAATGTTGTGTTAGGTGCTGTACAATAAAACTAAACAAAAAAAGGCATGCTTCCCCACTAATGACTTGCAATATAGCAAGCTGTAATCTGTTTACAATTGACAGCATTCTCTTCTACTTTATCCACTTAATTGAACCTGAGAATATGACCTACTGACTAACAATGAGTAACTTCAATACAGACAGATGTTTTCCTTCTGCTTGGTAGATTAGCAATTTATGTGTTAAGCTTAGTATCCCTTTGAGAACTTTGTCATTGCTTAATTTTTAGCGTATTTGTTTAATGAAGTTTGTCTTTGAATAGCTCAGTTGCTTTGCAATATATTTTTGGATGTATCATTAAGAAGAATTAAAGAAGTGATTTAAGCAAGTGCAGCACTCTGGCCAGCTAGACAATTTGAATCCCATTGTCAGTTTTACTGTATTGCTCTGTGAATTTATTTCATACCTAAATGTTGCTTAACTCCTGCTAGCAACAATGAAGATGAAAACAATAGCTCAGAATGGAAAATTAGCATGGTTTGAAACCAACAGATTATAAATTGCTGATGAAAAAGGCATTGACTCTAATTCTCATTGAAAGTTTTACAATGGAAGTTTTTTTATGTGGCATTAAAAATGTATGACATAATCTCACTTCTCTCAAGTGTACAGATCAAAGATGTGTCTTTGCTAGAAGACGTGAAGTCCTTTAACTCCGCTCTCCACATATGGTGGCCATGTGCAATTCAAGGTACACAGCAATGTTTCTAGTCATTACTGTCAACTGGAGGTAATAGGGATGGGGAAATCACTCATCAAAGTTCTCTGAGTTCCACATTTATGTGCACATTTTTGAAGTATGCACCCAAATGTGTACTTCCCACCTATTGACAAAAGCATGAAAAAGTATACTTTTTTTCTTCAAAATGTGCATTTTTAAAGTGCACAAATTTCTGATGAACACATTTTGAAACATGATCACAAGCTTGGGAAAAAGCGAGCTTTGCCTGAAAAAAAGTGCCCGTTTTAACATTTGGGAGTGTGAATAGGGAAGTCCTGATGTTAAATGAACTGAAGCATAATGGTTGTGCATCCCTAACTGGAGGCTATATATGGATGCTAAATATATGGATCCAGTAGTTGTCCATCAGCAGGACCCAGTACAAACTATTCATAACATGCACAGAGTCTACACAAGACCTGCTCCTATGGAACAACACACACTTTGTGAATTTGAAACTGTCACTGCCAAGGGAATTTATTTCCATTGCAACTTGGTGCATATGATTTAATAGCTCTAGAAAACAGTTGGAAAAGTCACCCATGAGTGCTGAACACCTTTACCATTCCTTGGTTCATTTGTGTTGGGATTGGAAATGCTGCATGTGTACTGTATCATGCTGTTCAGAAGGAGATAAAGAGATGAATGGAGCAGCATGCCAAGCCCACTAGCAAACGTGTTCCTTATTTCCCCCTCCCCTGCTACACCAATTGAGTCTGCTATATCAATTCCAGATGGCAAAATATCTTTCCATGCCAAAAATAGCATATTTCCCATTCCTAGAGTGTGGCCAACAAGCAGCAGTAATAACACTGTTCACTTGGATTACATCAATCACTGTAAATAATGAAGCAATATAATGAATTCTAAAAGTATGACATGAGAGTACAAGGAAGCTATTTCTTAAAAATATATATTTATAGGCCACCTTGAAGGGTTAAAAACAGTTCAATATGGCTTTCAATAACTAATATCAAATATAAATAACAATAAACCTTGACAAAACAACTATTGATTGGAATGAATAATAATAACATCCAGCCCTGTAAAATCTTAACATCCTAATTACAGCTAAACCATCAGCAGCCCAATAAATCCCATTTATGCAAATGCCACAAAAAGCAAAAGAGACTTTAGGTTTCCTCAAAAAACCTGCAGCGATAGGACCTGGCATACCTCAGATAACAGTGTGTTCCCAAAAGTCATTGGAAATTGGTGAAAAGTATATTATCAGAATTCACCAGGGAGCTGTCTTTACAGCACCAGGTTTGTGCCGCCTCCCTCCTCAATCCTGTGCTTTCCCTCTCCCGGGGCACGTAATCCCAACACTGAGGAGGTTGCATGGGGTTTCTGGGCAGCCATCCGAGTCCCGGAACTGCCCCCGCCCTCTTCCTGGTGTAAGGCAACCAATCGTGGGTCACGTTTCCCAAGGTTCCACCCCTCCCTGGACTGGCCGCAGAGCAACATTACATGGCTGTGTTGACGTCACTCCTTTTGAAAAAGTTGGGGTGAATCCCCGACTTTTTCAAAACGCAGCATTGCAGGAAACCCCCATTGTGGCTCCAAAGCTGTAAAGATCTGACAAAGGCAAAGGGGGTTATTTTCATTAACCTCCATTAATTTGGTATTCCACCTACTTTGATAACTAAAGGATTGCTAGAAAGATTTTGTTTTTATTAAAAGGTGTGAGTGACTGTAATTAAACTTGTATAACAGACTGGAAGAGAAATGACAATATTGGTTGAAGAATTAATAAGAAACTGATTTTAATAGACTTTGGAGCAGTATCAAGTATCCCAATCTCCAACGCAGTAGCAGAAGTAAGAAATGTTACCTGTTGAGGCTGCATGTCAAGATGCAACTCCATAGTTCATTCCAGAATAGTTATTCCACAGAACATGGGGTGTCTACATGTGAGAAAAGCCCCCACGGTGGCTCCAAAGCTGTGCCTGCATCATTTAACCAACGCAGCACAGATGCACAGCCACCGCAGGGCTCCATCTTCCGTGGAATAACTATTTTGGATAGTTGGAGTTGCACCTTGATGTGTAGCCTCAACAGGTAACATTTCTTACTTCTGCTACTGGGTTGGAGATTGGGAGGCTTGATACTGCTCCAAAGTCTATTAAAATCAGTTTCTTATTAATTCTCCAACCAATATTGCCATTTCTCTTCCGGTCTGTTATACCAGTTTAATTACATTCACTCACACCTTTTAATAAAAACAAAATCTTTCTAGCAATCCCTTTGTTATCAAAGTAGGTGGAATACCAAATTAATGGAGGTTAATGAAAATAATCCCCTAATGCCTTTGTCAAATCTTTACAACAGTAAAAATGAAGAATTAATTGAAGGTTTGTTTGCTATAGATAAAGATAAACCTCATAAAAGACACACTTTCATTTTTCTACCCATGAATAAATTATTGTAATGAAAATGAGTGGTATGAGGCACGATCAAGCTAAAAAATTTTTTTACATTTCATTGAATTTAATGACAGAAAATTAGGCATACACCTAAACATCTCTCATTGAACTGAGTGGACTTTAAAAGTGCTGTTAGCACTCCTTCCTATTCTTAATGACCCACAAACCCATATTTTACAAAAAGAGGCTGCACTGTTCACGTTAGATATAGCACATCTTGAAAACACCAATCACTGGAAGTCTTGGACTGAGTATAGCAGCCTTCTCCAACCTGGTACCCTCCAGATGTTTTAGACTCCAATCCCCATTATCCACAGCCAATTCAATGGTCATTGGAATGCTGGGAGTTGTAGTTCAAACCACCAGGTAGGGAAAGCAGGGGTATGCCATCCAGTAGAATTTGGCAAATAGAACTGGCAGGAAAAAAATGACCCATCATAGTAGGTTTGTTAGAAGACTAGCAAACCTAGATCAATTTACGGAAATATGTTTCATAGTCCTGTATTATATAAGTAGAGGGAGAAATAGTTTTCAACTTGGAGAATCTCAAACATCTTTTTTCAAAGACACACATAAATAAAATTATTTGTGATTTTCATTAAAAAAAATCAGCATTTACAACTTTTACAACTTGTTGTCTCAAGTTGATATTAATTGTGTTATGACAATGTTATTCTGTTAATTGTCCTCTAAGGGCATAGCTAGATGAGGTGATATCCCGGGGATCATCCCAGGTTCATCCCTGTGCACCCACATGACACACAGGGGATCCTGGGAGCAGGGAGGGACAATCCCTCCTTTTCCCCGGGATATCACCCTACCCTTTAGTTGTGTTTTTTCTGCGGTCTTGGGATGATCCTGAGACTGTGGAAAGTGTGTACTGGTTTGTACTGTCACAGTTTGCACTAGCTCCTCACAGTTATTTGTGAGGAGCCAGGAACTGCACATGGGTGCAGAGCTCCTCAGGAGCTCTGTGCCCATTGGTGGTGGTGTGGGGGAGTGAGGAAATTAAAAACAACTTGCCTTTCAGTGCACAAGCATTTGTCTGGTCCTTCTGTGTGTGTTTTTAAAAAACAAAATGGTGGGCCAAATGCACAATATACTTCTGTTATATGTACCACTTGGTCACTCTTCTCCTTAAATTAGTTTTCAAAGCTGACAGACCTAAGCGGCTAACAGGTAAACATATGAACTTAAGAAGAGTCATGCTGGATAAGATCAAAGGGCTATCTAGTCCAGAATTCTCAGTACACAGAGGTCAAAAAGTTACCCAAGATACACATAAGCAGGATGTGAGGATAACACCAATCTCCCATGGTGTCCCCCAGAAACTGGTATTCTGAGACATACTGCCCCTGAGATATAGCCATCATGAGTGGTAGCCAAAGATAGTATTAGGCCTTAGCTAGACCTACCTGAAAGTCTGGGGGAGAGGAGGAGAGATCTCATGTTGTGATTAACGCAAGATCTTGCCCTCATTTACACGTAAGTTGCGACGACCTAAGAAAGAGAGGTGTTGTGCCTGCCATTTTTTTTATTTTCTTAAAGGGAGAGGAGTGCACGAACTGTCGTGCACAAAGGTAAGTGTTCTTTTTAAATTTCATTTCATTTCCCTGCTTCCCCCCACCAACTCCAATGGGTGCTGCGCTCCTGAGGAGTGCTGCGCCCCGTGCGCAGCTCCTGGCTCCACGCAAGTAATTGCATGGAGCCGGGTAAACATGCGTAAACAGGCCACGTGCTCTATGTTCTCGGGCTCAGCTTGAGACCATGGAAAAAGTGGGGCCCAGGTCTAGGGCTGTATTCCAGTGCAAGGGAGGGATGATCCCTCCCTGATCCCGGGATCCCCTGTGCATCATGTGGATGCACAGGGACAATCCTGGGGTTCGCCCCAGGATATAGCCTGGTTTAGCTAAAGCCTTAGCCTCTAGGGTGGGTAGGTGTCTGTAGATATGCATCTATTTCCACCACTGCTCTCTTTTGCTCATAATGGCTGATTGATATAGAGGCCAAAGTCAACATGTGGACTCAATTCCAATAAATATTCTAATAATTCATGGAATGTGATTTGTTTGTATTTGACCCTTAACAGACTTTGTAAACTTCACCAACTAAACATTCAAATTATTTATTGAAACTTCATTTTAATCAGCCCTACAAGAAGAGGATTATTGATTAGTAATGATGGACCAGTAAAGAACAGTCGCAAACAAGAAAATCCATGCGAGGGATGATTTTTATTCCAACTTAAAAAGGAGAAGGCTAAAGGGTTGTTGTTGTTGTTGGGAAGGGGATGCTTTATTTATTTCCCCCGAACACAAACACATCCTAGTTCTATGCTTGGTGTTACTTTTATTTAATTCTCTGAAATACGAGTGGAGTTCGGGATCAGATTTTCTTATCCATCTCTACCAAATATGCATAGAAACTACTATGCAAACAGTCCTACTGCCCTAGGGTAAAGCCTTTGCATGTTGTGTTTCCAGCTGATCAGGGTGAGTGTTTGTTGCTTTAATTGCAATTTCCAATTCTCCAACTGAGACGGTTTCTACCACAAACATGATCATGCCTGGAGCTTTGGAAGAAAAACAAAACAAAAACAAATGGGATAAAATATGATGCCAATGAATGGCAGTTCAGATTCAGTGAACAAATCTTTCCAGAGAGATTATGCATATTACATTATCTGAATCATCTGAGTGGGGACAGAACCCCACCCCCACCCCACCCCCTTCCTATTGGGAAGGATTTATTAAGATTTAAGAAAGGGGTCATCAGTTTGGGGAGAAAGCCATTTAACTCATTGTTTCATGCTTTACTGTTTCCATCCTAAAGAAAATTCAAGGTGGTGTGTGTGTGTGTGTGTAGAGTAGGGTGACCGTATGAAAAGGAGGACAAGGGAATTTCAGCAGGTGTCATTTGCATACATGTAGCCCCTGCTGAAATTCCCTCTTCATAACAACAAAGCTGCAGGAGCCCTGCCCTTTTGTGTGTGTGTGTGTGTGTGTGTGTGTGTGTAGAGGGTGAAGAGGGTAGGGCTCCTGCAGCTTTAACTGTTGTGTTGAGGGAATTACACCAGGCGGCTGCATGCATGCAAATGACATCTGCTGATACTCCCTTTTCTAAACAACCGTTAAAGATACAGGAGCCCTTTTTCCGTATGGTCACCCTAATAAGATATATATTAAGTTTCTGAAGAAAATAATCTGCTCGTTAACAGATTCAAACAGGTATTGGGAAGGCACAAAAGCAAGCACTACCAGTGTTAGTCCAAAACAATAGCAGCCTAGGCCCTTAATTTCCTCATCACCTCTCAAAATAGGAATATTCAAGCACTGGCAAACACTCTTAGGGCCTTCCTAGACGAGGCCTTAGTGCGCCTTCTGTCCCGGCTTCCCTGCTGTGCGTCCAGATGACGCACAGTGGAATCTGGAGACAGGCCGCGCTGAGGCCTCCTCCAACGCGCCATAAGCGAATTCGCTTATGGCGCGCCTTTTCCCCAGCTCCGGCCTCAGGCTGGAGCTGGGGAACGTCTAGGGACTTCCGCAGCTTTTCGCGGCTCCTCGCTTACTCGCGAGGAGCCGCGAAAAGGCGCGGACCTGGCACAGCGCTCATAGGAGCGCTGTGCCCATTAGCGGGGGGGGGCGAAGGCTGGGAGGGTGGGTGGCAGGGTGGGTGGCACGGGGGGAGGGCGGGTGTGATCAGCCGCGCGCCGCCCGGGCAATGCCTGGCATGGGGTGGCATTGCCGCCCCATGCCAGGCATTGCCCGGGCTCGGGCGGCGCGCGGCGCGATCGCACCCGCCCTCCCACCGTGCCACCCACCCTGCCACCCACCCTCCCAACCTTCGCCCCCCCCGTAAAAATAAATTAAAAAAACCCCCTTACCTTGTCCGCTGTCTTTGGGCCGCACCCAGCCCCTTTAAAATTTTTTTAAAAATGGCGGACGACGCAGGGCTTCCGTCCTCCCTGCGTCTCCACCGTCTGTAAGCCTGGGGGAGGCGCGCTAACGGTAGCGCACCTCAGCCCCGCCTCCCTGCCGGCGTAAGCCGGCAGGTCTAGCAAGGCCCTTAGTTCAGGAGTGGTAGACTGTGGTCTTTCAACTCCCATCAGCCCCAGCCAACAAGGCCCATGGTCATGGGAGTTTATATAGTTATTTGGAGCTGGGGTGCATTTCTGGGATTAATTCAAAATGCTGATTTTAACCTATAGATCCTTTTATGGTGACAGTATTTGACGCCATCTTTGGACATCCTGCTCTGAGTGGCTCTGCATAGTGAGATTCAGTGAGTGGCTACTTCTGTCCACATGTGGAATGCTACCTCTAGAGAAGTCCAGCTGGCTTTGCTGACCATTTTCTTTTTTACTGGCAGTTTTATTTTAAAGCTTTGGTTTCTCCCCCTCCCCCAGCTGTTTCTGGATATTTTCAAAATCCTTTGGGATATTTGTTGCTTTTAATATTTAATCTCTGCTCTGTAATTTGTGTCTTATTGCTGCTTCTGGGTCTTATTTTATTAATTTGCTTGTTTTTTTATGTTGTATTTCTTTTTTATAGACATCATCCTGAGAGCTTTGGCTATCAGGTTACTCATAAGTTGAATGAATGAATGAATGAATGAATGAATCTATAACTATTCAGAAATAGGGATGGATGACTCTCACAATTTCATATTCTCTTAGTTTCTCATTTTTCCAGACTTAGGATTATTTAGTTCTGAAAATTGGGATATATATATATATATATATATATATATATATATATATATATGAATGAGCTTGTGTGTTGTGTGGATTTCTCCAAATGCAAGTAGTTTTGCATTATACATATTTTCACACAATTTTTCATTATTTATTTATTGCATTTATATACCGCACCATAGCCGAAGCTCTCTGGGCCTATATTTGCCTAATATACTGAATTTTGAATGTTATTTTCACTAATATATGCATTTTTATGTGCACTTTCCCCTGATACACACATTTTGGTATGCATTTTTTTTGAGAAGTCAATTACAAAATTTTGAAAAGTGTGAATTTGAAAGGATCTCACTTTTGTTTTTGTATTGGTTCAGAAGTGTAAAATTAGACAAGTTCACATAAAAATCCAAAGCAAACAAATTTCTCCCCCATCCCTATGAATCAGGACCAATGGGCTGTAGGTCAGTGACAGAGCAGATGTTTTGAATGAATTCTGTCCCTGACATCTCTAGGTAGGGCAGGAAAAACTCTTGTCCGCAACTCCAGAGACCAGCTACTAGTCACTGTTGATAATACTGGGCTTACTATGTTCATAAATTGAGTCCATGGGGAATTTCCCCCACCACATTTGGCCACACAAGTTATTATTACTTTAATCATTTCCTTCAGGACTTGTGACTAAGGGCATAATATGAAGTACTATCAAATTTGCCTGAAAATATAACGGAAGTCAAATAAACTGATTGTGGCCCGGAGGTTACTTCCCAAAATGCAAAGAGCATTAACTTAATACAGCATTCATTTAATTAAACAATTAAAGAAAGGAAAATTTTGAAATGTGTGGCTTATGCAGGATTAATGATAAGAGAAGTGAAGAGCTTGGTGAAATCCAGCATAGTGCTCAGTGACATTTAGCAAGGGTCATAAATAAGGTCTTTTGGCTTGGCTTGTATTTTATTAATACCCTGGCCTGTAGCTAAGTTGAAGAAAGAAGATGGAAAGCATTGCCCTTGGCTAACCCCTTCTCCCCACACCACCAAATAGATCTTTCAAATAGATCCTCTGAGTTATTTAGGCTGGGATTTTATAGACCAGGGGTGGGAAACCTGTGCTCCTACCCTGTTTCCCCGAAAGTAAGACATCCCCTGAAAATAAGACCTACTTCCAGTTTTGCCTCTCGCTGTAATATAAGGCATCCCCCCGAAAATAAGACCTTTTTTTTTGTTCAACAATAAATGTGTACCGTATTCTTCTTCATGGAAAAATAAGACATCCCCTGAAAATAAGACCTAGCGCATCTTTGGGAGCAAAAATTAATATAAGACACTGTCTTATTTTCGGGGAAACAGGGTAGTGTTGCATGTAGCCCTCGGTCTCATTGCAAAAGGCTCCTGCAAGCAATCAGTCCCATCCTGTGTGAATTGTCATGTAGTGTTCCAGAGGCCCCTCCTTAATTTAGTTTCAAATCGATGTCTTTTACAACATTTGGGGGTCAGTTCTACCCTATTGGAATGACTGGGACAACTGAAAAACCATGCACATAAGGAGTGAAAGTTTCAAGTGAACCCACCAAATGTTGCTTAAAGTTGTTCCTTGCCATGTCTACAAATGCTTAGTCCAGAACCTGTCCGTTTCATGTGAAAAAAGAGCACAGAGAGTAAAAAATCTAAACAGAAAAACCCTGAGCCTTTCCTGTATAAGTTTTTGTACTTTACATTGTGGGGTACTATTTCCCCTGATGTCTTATGTGCATCAGTGTTGTTTTACTAGAAAATGAAAGGCCTCAATACCGGATTATTTAAACACACACACACACAAACACAAAGAGTTTGATGTTTATTTTATTTGTATGGCTTTTGGGAGGGTACAGTACTAGACGGTTACAGTCAAGCTTGACAGAGGATTAAAATATCAGTGATTTTCAACAAAGCATGTTTCTGGGTGCAAATATATTTACTTTCCCTTTAACACAGTCTGCCTGCACATCCTGATGTTCTAGCTTCAAATCTATAGTCAAAAATGTTCTTGTTATGTTTATTTTATTTTCCCAGTCCATTTATATCAATTATTGTCAGAAACATTAAAAAAGCTACACTCCAGACTACCAACAACAAATTTCAATGAAAGGGTAGGTAACATTTCAGTTGTTGCTGCCTAAACAGTACTGCGAGTAAAGTCTTGCTTTTGTATTGTACACTCTCCACATTTAGTTGGTTGATTGATACATATATAGGTGGACTTTTCAGCCGGTTACTCTATAGACAAAATTAATTATATCCATGGGTCCTGTCCTGCCTATAGTATAATACCTTGATTCTGTGGTCCCTTGCATTAAGGCTCCTTTATTCAGGCTGTGTTTTTTTTTTTTAAAAAAAAAGAATGTCCATAACTAAGCAGGTTTAAGAAGTATTTTTTATTCAAACATATATTTAAATAGCTCTTTTATTTATCTGGTTGAATTGAAGACACTGGCAAAACTCACATTTGTACCAGAATTACAGAATGCCTTGCTTGCTTCATGCCAGAACATGGTCTGAGAAGTC
The DNA here is from genome assembly GCF_023053635.1 of Elgaria multicarinata webbii. NCBI lineage: Eukaryota > Metazoa > Chordata > Lepidosauria > Squamata > Anguidae > Elgaria > Elgaria multicarinata. Next base: position 41,019,162 of record NC_086180.1, on the reverse strand, counting down.
TCAAAACTTGCAGCTGCTGTCCCAGGAAGTCTGCAAAGTTCCCTGCTAGATGCATATCAAGTTAGTAATGTGCACACTTTCTTGTTGGGACTTAGGATATTAGGATACCTATCAGCAGACCTGTGCCAACAGCCTTGTGCAATATGATAATTATGGGAAAGCAGAGTTCACATCTAACAGTTGAAAGTAAGTGATAGTAGATGGAGGAAGTCATGCAAAAATGATTACATTGTCCATGGATAGACTGGAAGCAGCAGTATCAAGACTCAGACGTTTATTACAGTTGAGGAAGCAAAGCACACATGACTAGAGCAAGTACAGTGATGATCCAAATCATCCAGAACTTGCTTAGGCAATATCCACAATAAGGCTGCATATAGCCAAGAATCACTGTAGATAATAGAACACAGTGAAGTTATGGCTGGATCTATGGCAATCTGGGTTACTGAAGACAAGATGAATTATCATACTATACTCCTTGCAATGTTATCTCTATTTCAATTGAATATTTATATGCCACCTTTCAACAAAACATTGTTAAAGCACTTTACATAGTAAAAATTGGCAACATTGGCAAGTCTAAAATATCCCAAAGAGTCTTAAATCTTAAGGTTTATTTTCATTTCTCCTTCCGCTTTTTTTGAGTACCAAACTAGATATTTGGGGCAACCACATGTTTATCAAACAAGTGTTTTCCCTGTTGGAGAAGGGGAAGTTCTCCTTATATACAGTGGAGTAGGTAGAGAGGGGAGTAAAACCAGACCCCCCCCTCCATATTATCATCACTCTATAGCTTTAGGGTACAATCTTACAAATCCTACAATTCCCAGAATTCCCCAGCAACTGGGGAATGCTGGGAGTTGCAAAACATTTTTCTGTCTAAACCTGGATAGGTTTGTACCTTTAAGCAATTTTCTTCCTGCCCAGCTCACTTCTGGAATCAGAGAGGAACTGGTAAGGGAGAGGGCAGGTTTCATCTCCCCTGCTCCTTATTCATTCTGTTTTGTGTAAAGGGTAGACTCTCCACACATGCACATACCCTGCCTTATATATGAAGAGTAGAAATAAGTTTTTAACACATATGATTGTCATCCCCCTCCATATCTAGTTTGGTTCAATGCTTAAGGCCCACAAATAGCAGCCTGACTTATATGTAGGGATGAAACAACTATTCAATGCCGTACACTCCTGCTCAGGTTGCTGTGAGCAGAATCATAAGGTTGTAGCCATTGTTAGTCCTACTTAGAGTAGATCCATTGAAATGAATGGGACTTAAGTTAGAATAATACTGGGTATTACCCAAAGCTAATACAATCCACTTTGACCAGGACTTCCGAATTTGTTCTGCATTCACTGAATGGGGCTTACTCCTAAGTAAATATTCTATGGCTCTTGCTTTAAAGTTGTACTTTTGCCTCTGCCATGGCAAGTAGCATTGCAGGATCATAACAAGAATGGAAGAATGGAATACACATCATATAGACACATTGTATGAATAGGTTCTCAATTATCTACTGATCATGATCAGTTGATATGAACTGTTGTGCTTATATGATATAAGTGTTTTCACGGTTATTTGATTTGTCCAATTTTGTATCACTTTCTAAGGGACGTCTTCCTTCCCCCCTTTTTCACGCTTATAGGATCTCAATAGGGACATTGTGCTATAATAAGTGTGGAGAGGCAAGGATAACTGAGCTTCTAGCTAACTGTGAAAGAGTAATGTTTCAGCAACTCTAAGAGCGTCATTAGACGGGGGCGGGGAGGGAATCACATTTCCCTACCATTACTTTGCATCCTGCTTCTGTTCCACAATAGCTTCCTCTTTCTTCACATGGGGAAGAAAAAGGAAGCAAGCAACAACCACATGGCCCATTGAGTGGGCATTTTTATCATGCTACTTCTCCTGCACATAGCAGGAAATGGTGGCAAGTTTCACTATAGTCCCCAAAATTCAGATATTTTTCTGTCTTATTTTATCACAGAAAAAAGACCAGAAGGAATGGGAGCCACATGAGAGGTGGACATCATCATCAAAAGGACCCACGAAAAACCATGAGTGGCCAGTAATGAGTGTGCGAAAAGCACTCATCTGACGCTGCTGTAATAGTGTAATCTTAGTTATGTCTACTCCAGACCCAAGGAGTTCTATGATGCTTTGCTCTCTGGTTAATGGGCATAGTACTGCAGCCTAAATGACTCTAGTGCAGATTCTCCCTAGTCTCCATTCCTCACTTTCGTTCTTGAAAGTGTAGAGCAATACCTACCCTGTATCAGGCTGAATGTGAGGAGGCTTGGAATAGGAGCCAAAGATTAATTGTAATCCGTAGCAAAGAAATACATCAATAAATAAATAAGCGAGCTGTGATTAAAAAGAGGGGAGAGGAAAAGGAGGAAAAGGATAGACTTAACATTATTTGAAAGCAATCTGTGTCTTTAATAGGTTTATTTCAACTATCCCCCCATCCTTGGCTCCTGTAAAATAGTTAAGTACGTTTAGAGATTCTGGACTTCTGCCAAAGTATTTGGCAACCATTCGAGTTTTAAATGATATATTTGATGTATCTTGGCAGTTGATAAGCTACGGTAATGGCTGTCTCAGATCCAATAGGGCTTTAAAATAAAGATAATTGATTTGTTTTTATAAAAATAAAAACAGGACTTTTAAAAAAACTTCTTGAGTGCTCCAGATAGCCAATCAAGTTGTTCATCCTACCTTGTGGATATGTACTCTATGACCTAATGATTCACTGCGGAATTGGGAATTTATACTGTTTACAAAGGAGCAGACACACTGTCTGCAGCTTTGTACCAGCAAGAGGAGTAGAGCTGAGAATTAAGGGACAATCTGGGAATTTATCTCTCTGATGCCATATAGTGCATCTATATGCTACTAGAGGAAGGGAAATCATGTCATTAGTCCTTCACAAGTTGCTCTTGCTTTGTCCCATTGATTCATGCATGCTTTTAACTTACCATAGGTACTTAGAACTGAAAAATGCAGTATTGGTTTAGCATAAAATAAAATAAGTCCTGTAGTGTGCCTTTTAAAAACAAACAAAACAAAGTCAATAAAATATAATAACAGCTCACTTATAATAGATCATTGCACGCTTGTTGACCAAGATAGTTGGTGAAGAATTTATGTAGTATTCAATAGATACTTTAAACTGTTCCAAGTCTGAATTAAAATAGAATGAACAAGAAAAATGCAGACATGCAAGTATTCATTTCATGCATTCAACAACATTTTGCATACACTTGTTTCAGGTAGAACATCAGTATTTTTATTTTCACTTTTTGCTTCTTTGAAATGGACTAAGAGCTTTAGATATGATATTATCTGCATTTTAAAAAAAATAATAAAAAAAAATTGTATACTTTTTTAATGTTTACTGTTTTTAACTGTTGTAAACCACTCAGAGAGCTTCGGCTGTGGGGCGGTACATAAATGAAGTAAATAAATAAAAATAAGTGCCCTGGACATGGAAAACCAAATATCAGGGAGAAGACATCTAGCCTACCCTTGTTCCTAAAAAGGCAGTTTACAGTGTGAGTGTGTGTATGTACATGCAAACCCACAATTTAATCTGAAGTGGTATAGCACAAGAACCTTCAGGGATAGCTCCAGGTTTGAAGGAGCCCTGGGGCCGATCTACACCAAGCAGGATATAACACTTTTAAAATGGTATGAAAACTGTATATGAAATGTGTCCTGGGCCTGAACAGTTGTCATAACCATTATAGATCCTGCCCTGGACAAAGTAACATCTGGGATGCCCTTCTTCACTTGATGTGCCATGATTGCCTTACGTGGGAGCAAGGCTCGAAGCAGCAGTGAGTGGCTGATGTCATAGTTTTAATCTCCCATAATGCCCCAGAACAGCTAGTTGTTGGTGGCATTGTAGGAAATAAAAATGGCAGCTAGACTCAGCCACCCAGTGTTGTTTGAAGCAGAGGGAGAAGGGAATGAAAGAGGGACCCATGGTAAGCATCACTGGTGAGTGCTTTGGAGATATAATTGCATTTGTGCACACTACGCTTGTACTCAAGCAGGACAAGCCAAGAACAAAATACATATGGACCACATCAAGTTGGAAGGCATGTACAAGTTTCTATATTTCCTCTTAGAATACTTGGAACCTTTCCACTTGTCATTTGATATTTCAAATGGGTATGCAGTGAATTCTACATATGCACATGCTCTGTACATATTGTACTTGAGTGCCCCAGACATAGTGTAAACGTAACATTTGAAACCAGCCAAGTTTTATGATTAATGTTGGTATGGCAAGGAGTTAAAATAAAGTTTTCAAAAGCATTTTTATCCAATATGTTGAATTTTCTGTTACATTTTTTGTATGTCGTCGTTTTGCTTGGGAGGAGACTAATGAGAAAATGCCCCTTTACATGAATCAAGGAGTTACTTTCATATTTACAGTCATACAGATCTTATAGAAAAGAACTAACTAGTCAGCAGATCAGGAGCAAAATAGAAAATGTCAAAGTTGTAAAGCACAGAACAATCATTAACAAAGTACAACAGGTGTTATTAGAACTTTGATAGCTTCCTCTTTGACAACCAAGGTAATGAGAAGAGGAAAAAAGTATGAAATTAATTCATTGTATGACAAAAAATAGCAATGAGGTGGGATGATGACAGACAGTTCATATTCTTAAAGTTGTAATTTCTAGTTGTTGTTGTTGCTGCTGCTGCTGCTGCTACCAGGGAGACCTGAAGGTGAGGAAATAGTGGACTGTAGGATTTCTCAAAGTTTTTGAAGCCCTACCCCCCACCCCACCCCTTCATTACCCTTCATGTAAACATACACTACCTTCTGCCCACAAACCAAGCATTATCCATTTTGTTCCTTAGGTGAGATAATTACAGAGGTCCTCACAAGCACAACTTGAACTCTGGTATGAGAATTATAACAGGACAGAACATGTTTGCCTCTTCTAAAGTTTATATACATGAAAGCATAATTAGAACAAAGCATTAGGTCTTCCTGAGAAAGATGGTTTTTTATATTATATTTATCTATCTATCTATCTATCTATCTATCTATCTATCTATCAGGGGTGAAGAACATCTTTCAGCTAAACGGCAAATTCCATTTCAGAAAAGCTTTTGTGGGGGATGCATTTAAGGCCAGATTTACACAAAGCAGGAAATAGCACTATGAAAGTGGTATATGGAGGCAGGATCTGCACTACTGCTTTATAGTGGTATTGAAGTGCACTGACAACTGTTGGGGCCCATGACACATGCCATATACTACTTTCATACCATTTTCATAGTTTGTAGATGTTTCATGGGTCCAAACAGTTGTCAGTGCACTTCAATATTAATATAAAGCAGTAGTGTAGATCCTGTTCCAGTGGTAGATGCAGACAAAGGGGAAAGAAACAGGGCCAAAATATCCAAGAAGGGCTGGATTGATCCAGGAATGCTGGATTTAGCTCTCTTGGTGTACATTATTATTGCCTAGGTAAGGTATAAATTTAAACAAACAAACAAATAAATAAAGGATCAACCTTCCAGAGGATTTCCTCTCTCTCAGTCTCTCTCTGGATCTCTATGTCCCACAGTTTGAAAACCTAAGTCCTAGTTCATTTGTAGCTGAGATGAAATTAAAGCTGGGGACCTCTCTCATTGTTAGCAACTCTCAACTCTAAAAACCCACAGAGAGTATACAAAATAAGTGTTAACGTTTTGTAAGGCTCTGGTTCAGTGCCAGGGTAGTTGAGACCTTTTGAATGTTAGAGGGGGGAAAAGGACTGTAGAGTTCATTTTCACACTGGAAGAATTATTTTCTGAATAAATACAACAGAAGTTGTGGGAGTACATCGGGATGTTAATGAAAAACTATGTAGAGCTTCAGCTTATCTATTAACTTTCCATTTTCCCTGCAGAAATTGCTTCTGTCAATATTTTATTATGACATGGGATGAATGGGGAGAAAGAAGTGAAGTCTAATCTAACCAGATGTTGTCATAAACTGCACATAGCAATTGAAACCACAGAAAGGAATGGGGAAAGAGAGTTTCCCTGTTTCCCCTGTATTTATGCTACAAGTAGCAATGATACATTGGAAATAAATAAAAAGTACAAAAATGAGCACATCCTGCTTACAAATTTATCCATACCATGTAAAACCTCAAGTTTGGAGTAGGCAAAAATCTTCACACAACTTGTGGAAATGGAAAATTCCTACTCAGCCCTCCCCCCAAAGGGAGTGACTGGCTAATTCCCATACTAGAAGAGGGAGGCAGGGTGGGAGCCAAAAAGACAGAGAGGCTGAGAGCTCCATCACACCAGGCTGATAGTGTGCTTTCATGGTGAATTTCATGCAAAAGACTCCCATGACTACCACCTTTTAGTCTGCTATCACGGCAAAGGACTTGGATGACGTTGACTATGTCCTGCTGTGATTGTGGTTCTTCCCCCCTCTTGGTGATGTATTTTGCTCCTCAGAAAGTGTGATTCTTCTTGAATTCTGAGTGGCCACTGGAGGCGCGGAAGGATGACAAGGAGCAGAGCCGCCTCCCTTGGCAACCTCCAAGTAAGCGCTGCAGAGCCTGGCCCAGCCCTACCAGGGTGAGCACTGGAGCAGGGTGGAGGCGCAGAGGCTGGTGTGATGGAGCTCAAAAACAACAACAACAACAACAACAACAACAACAACAACAGCTTTCATACGCTATGGGATAATTTGAGGGAAAACCAGGAAAAATGGGTAGGTGTTATGGAGCTTTGAGTAAGGAGTGCGACCAGCCTTCAAAGGATTGCCTCACATGGCCCATATGTGCAACACATGAGGCCTCTATTCCCCTCCTCTCCACCGCAACTACTGTTTCTCCCCCTCACACCATGCCGGCTGAGGGGGATAAAAGACTTGCTAGTGGATAAGGAAGCACAGAATAAAGACACAGACACCAGAGCTTAGGATAAACTACGGCCTCTTTATTTAACAAGGGAGACCCAACCCCTCCCTGGAACTGCGTGTGAAAAGTGCGAGAATTAATATGTACTTGCCTAGTTTAAGAGCGAGCCACTCTCTTAAGCCAGGAGTCGGGTAACCCACCCCCTTTCTTATAAGACACTTCAAGAGTATGGAGAAACTGCCCCACATCATCCCTACGCAGAGCCATAAAACCCTGAGTACATGAGGCAGGAGGATCTCCAAAGGCATGCCATATCCAGACATGTGAGCCATGAAACTCATGAGGAGCAGGAGCTCTGGATATGCCAATCACCTAAAGGGTACCAGAGTGGTCACCATCCCCTATTCTGGGATAGCAAATTCCCACACATCCTGCCACTGGAGGGAGCCCCTTTCTTATATGACACTTTGAGAGTGTAGGGAGACTGCCCCACATCATCTGTGTGGGGATGACGTGAAGCAATCTCCCCACACTCTCAAAGTGTCATATAAGAAAGGGGCCAGGGTACCCAACTCCTGGCTTAAGAGAGTGGCTCACCCTTAAACCAGGCAAGTAGCCTGAGATTAGTATATATTGATTCCCGCACTTTTCCCAAGCAGTTCCAGGGAGGGCTTGAATCTCCCTTGTTGTTAAATAAAGAGGCCCTAGTTTATCCCAAGCTCTGGTGTCTGTGTCTTTATTCCGTGCTTCTTTATCCACTCGCAAATGAAATGCAAAACACATTGAAAAATAAGGGACTTACTATATCTCTTGGGCATTATTTAGGACTGAGATTACCACTGGAGCTTAAGCAATCAATACATTCATAGCTAACAGAAAACAATAGTAATCGGCGTTTTTACTATATTCATGAATCGATTGTCTCATCTTCTGATATATTACAAGGTTGATTCATTCTGACAGGAATAAAGGAAAGTCTTTCAAGCTGTTTCTCAGTTACTGATAGATCAAATAAGTTACAGCTTGTCTCTTGTCAATGAGCTGGATAAAAATACTAAGCTGCTACTGCTGCTGGTAAGGATAGAATTGGCTTGGTAAGCAAAAAAATGCAACTCTGTAGCTATCACTCCTTTCTGATTACAGATCCAATGCTAAGCTTTAATGAAAAGAATTCTAAGTTCTTTGCAATATCATTCTATATCCCATTTATATACAGTTTTCTACTACTGATATATTCAGAAAGTGTATTCTGGAAGATTTTGACTTCCACTATCAGAAGCAGCAAGCCTATATGTGCCAGTTGCTGGGTGGAAGGGTGCTGTTGCATTGTGTCCTGCTTGTGGATCCCTGGTCGACAGCTGGTTGGCCACTGTGTAAACAGAGTGCTGGACTGGGTGGAGACTTGGTCTGATCCAGCATGGCTTTTCTTAGGTTCTTATAAAATGAAGGAGGTTTTTGAAGCCTATATTATGTTAGGCCTACTATGGAATCTATAATCCTCTAGAACCCTTTCTACACCTAAGGGTTATCCCAGGAAAATGGAGGGATCATACCTGCCTGCTCCGGAAATCCCCTGTGTGGCATTTGGATGCACAGGAACGATCCCGGGATATAGGGCTGTTGTAGACATGCCCTAGATATTGTTGGACTGCAATTCCCCAATATTGGTCTTGCTGTCTCAGGCTAATGGTAGTTGGAGTCCAAGGACAACTGGAAGGCCACAGTGTCCCCTCATCTCTAATGGAATGACTCACATTTTAGTAGATGTAGAAGAAGAACAATTAATCATTCTACACAGAATGAGGAATAATGCACGAGCAAACGATATGTTCGGTTTTAGTTACACACACACACACACACACACACACAGAGAGAGAGAGAGAGAGAGAGAGAGAGAGAGCATTTCAGCAATGACAGACACTGTCCAATGCTGAGGATACTGAGGATTCTGAAGATTATCGCCAATGACAATTTGAACAAAAACTTTTCAGATATGCTTTGGGCTCATATAGGGGGTTGGATGCTAACACCTATTGGGTCTCTTCCAACTGTGGTGATGCCATGGACAAACAGCCCTCTTGGCATGTTAAAATGTATCAGCTGTCACACCCATGAAAATCACTGGCAGAAAACAACAGATGCAACTGGAGATGTTAGGCCAGATGTTACTTTCTCCATGGAGCTATATTCCTGGGGCCATTTCATGTGGAGCAATTTATTAACATATCAACCAGATGATAGATTCACCAATCCCAAATAAACATATTTCAGAGCACAGACTGCACTTTTCATGAACATTCATTTGGAGCAAGTGTGTCTGAAGCTGGAGAGAAACTGGTATTTTTAAAAGTGAGTAAAATAAAACAAAATTTGAATTTATCTATTGCAACAAACCTAAAGGTTGTCTATTGTAGATGGTGCAAAGTAAAATGAAGTGTGCCTTATTGGAGCCAACTACAGAGAAAGGAATATGTTTATAAAAACAAGCCAACCATCTGTCCATTGGTCCACCATCCAAGTGAAGACCATCACTGTCCTCTGTCTTCCACTTCAACCCACTATTGCAAAGAATCAAATCCAGGGTCATCAGTCAGTTAAAGCTAAGGTAGAATACTTCTCTTAACTTAAAACTTGGTAATAAATTAGACAAGGAAGCATAGACAAGGAAGCAGAGCCTATAATATAATCTTTCATTCAGAATTTGGTTATGTCCTGATAAAGAAAGTTATTCAGATTCTTTTCCATACAATTCAAATAATTCTTCTTTAACTAGGTCCACCCCCTTTCTTTCACTTATGGCCTTCCCTGAAGTAAGCATTTTGTGTTAAATCCATATTCTGATTTAATATGAATAGGAAAAATGGTTTCCAGAAAACCCTTTTCTTGTTATACAAATAATAGAAGTTTATAGTAACTGTAGATTTTGATTTGAACATCTCTGTTCAGACAGTCTTACACTCATATCTTTGAACAAAGCAAATACATGCTTGCTGTCAACATCTCATTGGCTGCTTCGATCTATTATAAATGGATTTGGAACAGGTGGGATTAGATTGCATAGGATACTGATAGTTTCAGACAATTACATTGTCAAACGGACTTAGGCCATCTTGGTATACTCTTACGAAGTAGATATGCAATGAGGATCAAAAGGTGAATGAGTTTTTATTGCAATATATTGCACAAAAATCAGAATATGTATAGTTTGCTGCAGTTTTTAAAGGTTTGCTGCATTAAAAACAAAAATCTTTATTTCATTTCTAGGCAATATTCTTATATAACAGCATTGTTATAATTTTAGGGTACTGGATATTCATTGTGATACAGTGACCTCTTATGAAAATGAGGGTTCTGGGGTCCCTCACAAGCAAGGGCTTGCTCATTCATTTCAAAATGGCAGCAGCTCTGCACCTGCCAAAGAATCCTGATTTCCCAGATTCCTAAAATCTCCGGGAGAGCCTCCTTGGAGAGAGGAGGCTCTCCTTTGCTGACTGCCATCCTCCACCCATACAGGGTGCTAGGAACAGTGATGAAGGGGACTGGAGCTGGTGCACTCAACTCTACTGCTCTTCCTCATGTGTAAAGCTTACATGAGAGGAAAATGATTGAATAGGGCTATTGCCACCTTTAAATGTACAGGCTTTAAATAATCCTGAAGATTGATTGATTTAGATATTTATGCTACACCTTTTTAGACTAAAAATTAAATTCAAGGCAATTTACAAATCAAAATATAAATCACAACATTTATTTTTCTTTGGATTGCACTTTGAAATCATAAGAACTGAAGAACATAGAGCATTGGTGCTTCTTTTACTTGACACCTTTTGATCCTTTAGTACATACCTATTGGGCAGAGTGAGGTGGATTCCTAAAATGGCAGATTCTGGGATTGGCAGTGAAGCATTGGAGGACAGAGCTGTGTGTGCCACATGGCCTGCCCTTTGCCCCGTAAGCTAGGCTGATGTTCTTAGGTGGAGTGGAGGACATTATCCCACTGGCAGTATCAAAATAAGATTCCACTGGCTTCTGTACATGGAATTGGGGAGGAGGCTGCTGCTATGAAGACAGAATGTCTTCATGCTGAAGCCCAAAGCCCAAACAATGTTTCAGTGAAAAAATGAGGTTCAACTTTTCCATGGGCCTCACATTTGCCTTGATCATGGAGGGAGGGACACAAGATGTTCTTACTTGTTCATTGCAGAATGGCACAATCTGATGACTTCATACTATGAAGAAAGATGCTGCCTCAGCAGATCTTTAAATTCAAGTATAAAACAGCTGTAAAATTTATGACCCACATTTGTGACACAATAAAACATAAAATGCTGAGATTTTATTACATATCTGTCTGGTGTACTTAAGAGCTTGATGGAAGTAAAGCTATCAACATGAGCTTCATAATCCATTCAGGCATTTATGAAGAGTCTGATGAGGCCACCATGTCTTATTTCCATTTCATAAAAAATGCTCTTTGTCTTTAACACCTAAATGCCTTACTTCCACGCCCGGTGCAAAATGCCTTACTTCCACGCCACGCTGGGCTTGGGGAGGCTATTGTGGGTGGAGGTAGGAGATGAGGCATGGAGGCACTCGATTTGCGGCCTCCCTATGGTGCCAAAGGAGGGGGAGGAGGAATCTGAGCCCATAAATTGGCTATTGCCCCTCCCCTCCTCCTCCTATTTGAAGCACAGCTCCCTCCCTCCCTCCCTGCAGGCTGTGTGGGCTTGCTGGTTGTCCTTTAAGGGAGCAGGTATTTTTTGCTCATAATCTTTCATTGGTTATGAGGGTGAGCATTCTTCACAATGTAAGACATGCGGGGAGAAATAATTGGGTTGATTTGGCTGTTAACAATCTTGTCACATTTAATGATAGGCGCCTTGCGTGGGTTAGGGTCAGTGAGCATTCAGAGGCACCGTTGCGATGATGGGTAATGCCTGAGGGTTGACACAGAAGGCCTCCCTACCCCAAAAGGGGAAGCCTGGGAGGCGCCACTCAGGCCGTGAATGTCTCACCTGATAAAACCAAGGCATGAGGCCAGATTAAAGAAGATGCCCACTTGCCTTTACCCTTTCTGCAGATCTATTAATAAATGTGGTCCTGTTTAAATCCCAATCTTGTGTCCACCTCATTATTTCACACACTCAACATTCTCCAAAATGGTATATGCAGAATTATTACCTTTGTTTTATTAACTAATGTGTCCTAATTGCTGGCTCAGCATTATATTTTATTCATACTAAGCTAGACCTACAAGAGGTATAAGTTAACTATGCCATTGTTTCACTTATATCAACTTCTGTTCACAGAATCTCTGGCCCATCAGATTAATTGCGATTAAATACATGCACTATACAGTGTTTTTCAACCAGTGGTACCTCACAGGAAGTAGTACTTCTGAATGAACCATGCTGGTACCAAACACAAGCAAACAATCACATACAACTACCAAAAGAATGATGAAAGAATACATTCCATGAGGAATTCGAGCCCGTCTTAAAAGGCTTAATTAATCGTTCTTTCCATGATAACTATTCACAAAACTTAGGTGGTTTTTTTTAGAATACACCTATGATATGTAAGTCTGCCATAAGTACATGACATGTGTACAATTGAAAAATGCAGTGGGCTTAGATCATGCAAGATATGACAGATTTACCAGCTATTAGATCTGTATTTTTGAACTTCAAGCACCTCATCAGTTGGAGAAAATACTCAAGAGTTCAGTCACCTAGTTGCATTGTCTTGATCACATTCATTTCTGGTTGTTGCTTTTTATCTATCGGATAGACTGAGCTTATGCCTCGTGATTTAAACTGATGTTAAGAAGGAACACATGTAGCTACAGAAACATCTAACAGATGGGAAGTGCTTGAGGGAACTAAGGTCAGAGGATAACCAATTCTTCATACACAAGCAATGAAAGGAAATAAATAGCTGACACTTTAGTCTCTAGCCTATCCATGGAATGAATTATACAGGTCACCAGGTCTGGATAGTATTCAAGTATTCAAACAATATTGTACAATAATTAGGACCAGCAAGGGAACTAGAACATTGGCAACAACAAAACATATCATGTTGCAACACAACTTCCTGGATATAACAAAGGTAAAAGTTACCTACTGAATGAATGAAGTCAATGAAATGTTCAAGCTACATTATATGATTTTCAACATACTGGCCATTTTCAGAAGATACCTTAAACCATGGCTTTAACTATTGTGGTAAAGCCATAAAGCGGGGCCATGTTCAGAAGACACCTTAAACCACGGCTTTAGCCATGGTGAAAAAAGCCTTATTCACCGTGGTTAAAGCCAAGGTGTCTTCTGAATACGGCCCTGCTTTTTGTCTTAACCATCATGGTTAAAGCCATGATTTAAGGTGTTTTCTGAATGGGGCCACAATCAACATTAAAATATCACAGATGTATAACCATAACAAATAGAATATAATTATAATGAAGGATTTTAAAAAGTAATGGACTAATGTGCACATTTGCATGCTACATGTGGCTAATTTGAAATGTTATCCGGACTTTTCACCTACTTGTCATTGCTATAGATTGTTTTCCTGCCAAACCAAAAAGGGATCTAAGAGTCTGTTGTTGTTTCCCAAAAAGTAATAACATTAAAAGAGTAAAAGGATCACTGAAAGCTTCCTTTCCCATTTTGTAATGATTCATCACTAGGGCTACAATCCTATGTACACCTACCTAAGAGTAAGCACCAATAAATATAGTGGGACTTACTTGTGAGTAACATGCATAGGATCTATGTGTGGCCGTTGCTAGACGAGGCGTTAGCGCAGTGTGAGGCCCCGGTTTCCCTCCAGATGACGTACAGGGGAATCTGGGATCAGGCTGTGCTAAAACCTCCCTTAAACCGGCATAAGCGAATTCGCTTGTGGCCCCGTTTTTCTGCAGCCCCGGTCCATGGCTTTTTGCGGCTGCTCGCTTACTCGCGAGTAGCCGGGAGAAGCCACGGACCGGGCACAGCACTCATAGGAGCGCTGTGCCCATCGGGCCGGGGGGGATCTGGGTTGGAGAGATAGGGGCCACGGGGGAAGGCCGGACCTGGCAGGAGAGGGGGGGAGAAGGCATCGGGCATGGAGCACGGGGCAAGGGATGGGGGAGAAGGCATCGGGCATGGGGCATTGGGAATGGGGGGGACAAGGCATCGGGAACGGGGGAGAAGGCATCGCGCATGAGGCAAGGGACGGGAGACAAGGCATCGGGCATGGGGCATCGGGAATGGGGGAGGACGGGCGAGCAAGGGTCATCGGGCATTGGGGGGAATCAGGGGCAGGGGGAGCAGGGGGGCTTTATTTATTTAAAAAAGCACTTACCTTCTCCAGCACACATGGCCCCTTTAACTGAAAAAAAAAATGTTGGACACGACAGGGCTTCCCCTTGCCCCTTCGTGTCTTACGTCTAGAAGCCGGCAATGGCGCAAGCTAGCTCTAGCGCACCGTTGCCCCTCCTCCCTGCTGGCTTATCCGGCAGGTCTAGGAAGGCCCTAAGTTAACAATTTTGGAAATTTAGAGATCTGCAATGTAAACAGAGGAAGGGGAAAATTAAATCACAAGATTCCGAAACTCAGTAGTTTATGAAATATTAAGAAAATAAGAAGAGCCATGCTGGATGAGACCAATGGTCCATCTAATTCAACATTCTGTTCACACAGTGGCCTTAGCTAGGCAGCCTTAGCATGACGGATAGGGGATCCTTGCATCAGGAAGGGTTGATCCCTCCCTTGCCCCGGGATCTCACCCTCGCCTTTGAACATGTGGGCAGGCATTGCGGGTTGTCCCGGTTCCTCGCAGTTCCTCGTGAGGAGCCGGGACCCGTGCACGGGGCACAGAGCTGCTCAGAAGCTCTGCGCCTATTGAGGGTTGGGTGGGGGAGTGGGAAATTAATTTGTTTTTTTTTAAAAAAATACACACCTACCTTTCTGCACATGAGCATCTGTGCGCTCTTCTTTAAGAAAAAACAAACAAAATAGCGGGTGTTATGTCCTCACCCTGCAAGGTCATCATGTGCTACGTGTAAACAGAGGGGGAGATCTTGTGATAAAAATATCATGAAATCTTCACCCCTCCATCCCGCTAGACCACTAGGTGTAGCTGAGGCCAGTGGCAAACTAACTGCCTGTGGGAAACCCACAAAGAGGATAAATGAAATAGAGCAGTAGAATACTCCCAGTCATGTTCCCCTACAAGTGGTGTACATAGGCATTCTGCCTATTAAGTTAAAATAGTTTGCCAAGCGTCTTATGACAGCAGGAGGGATTGAGGAATCACTTTCAAGATGATGCCAAGCCTCTGCACAAAATCCATATCCAGCACCAAACTCGAGATGTTTCCCTTCATGGTCACTGTCAGGAATTTTACTCAGTATAGAACAAAGGATGAATTTTCAAAAAGGGCAGCTGGAGAAGATGAGTAGTTTCCTGTGAGGGAATGTGGTGGAGCGGAATTAGTTTGTTTACCTCAGATGGTTAAAAAAAAAAAAAAAGGCTGCATGTGGTCCTGATCAGGTGCACTTTTCATCTATTCTAATATCCATGGTCTAGAAGGAATCCAGACTTCAGTACACAGTGGTCACCACCAGTCCACGTACCTGGGAGGGGCTACCACATGTGGAAATAACATTACAGTACAGGAGTACAGGGAGGTGCCATCTGGACAAAGCAGAGAAGTGTCAGCCTAGTTGCTAGCTAAATTTGAAAGAAGAGTTTGGAAGCAGGATATTCCCCATTGTAAATACTACTCTGCTCTAAATGTATCACAGAGTAGGATATATTCTAGTTAAAAATGTGAATAGCCTCTAAAACACAAAGATGTTTGTCTTTCGCAGGGGAAGGAAAAACAATTAGATGATGCATTCGTTTTGCTAGGCTGATTAAAAGCTTTTCAAGGGCCTCAAGTGGTGTAAAGTTTTAAATCCATTGATTAAATTTGCATCTATTATTATCATCATCATCATCTTCATCTCTTCATTTAGAAATGCTCATCTGCATAGAACGCAATCTAAACAGCAGAATCTCTTGTCGCTTTAGGCATAGATTTTTAATATGCCTAATTTATTGATCAAACCTGGAGTTTCACATGCTGCATTTCTTAGTATTAATCTGTGCTGGATTTTAAATAGTGATCTATAATTCAGTGACATCAAAAACAGACATATGAAAGCTTTCTATTGTTAACAAAAAAGAAGGGAAAGTTGTGGTATCTAGTCTTGGTTTAACTGCATCACAGGATATTATAAAATTGTTTTAGATATATGTATTTCTGTGGAAAGATCTGGCGTGGGCTGGTCCATGAAGTCACGAAGAGTCGGAAGCGACTGAACGAATAAACAACAACAATTTCTGTATTGCTGTCTTTTTATATGTTTGTATGTAAATGGTTTTTATAATGTATTTTATTGTGAGCCACCCAGAGAGCTTTGGCTATTGGGTGGTATAGAAATGTAATGAATGAATGGAAACTGAATTTAGAATATATTTCTTGTTGTGTTTTAGGACCAGTTGACATATGTCCCTGGTGCAAAAGCTGAGGAACATTATAAAGCATGGCCTCCACTCTGCATATACCTTTTAATGAGAACTGGGGATATTGTGTGTATACATAGCTACACAAGCAGGCCCTTTCTCTAATCATCCATCCACCACAGTAAAGGTGGGCAGCCCACAGTAGTGAAGACTACTTATGGTTCTCATTGAAAGTTATGCACACATTGCGAGATGGCACATGAGCATGGGATTTGTTCTCATGCCTTTCTGCATGGATAACCTATGCACCTGTGCTGTATGAGCTTGGCTGTAATCCTTAGTTAGGAGTAAGCCCTTTTTAATATAGATTTCCTTCAGGCAAGAGGTTAATTAGTTTATGGCTGATCAGGAAGCTCTTTTACTTCCTGTGTATGATTGAGAGAATGAAAGAACTGGGCATATTTAGCCTGGAGAAGAGAAGATTGAGGGGAGACATGATAGCACTCTTCAAATACTTAAAAGGTTGTCACACTGAGGAGGGCCAGGATCTCTTCTCGATTCTCCTAGAGTGCAGGACACAGAATAACGGGCTCAAGTTAAAGGAAGCCAGATTCCAGCAGGACATCAGGGAAAACTTCCTGACTGTTAGAGCAGTACAACAATGGAATCAGTTACCTAAGGAGGTTGTGGGCTCTCCCACACTAGAGGCATTCAAGAGGCAGCTGGACAACCATCTGTCAGGGATGCTTTAGGGTGGATTCCTGCATTGAGCAGGGGGTTGGACTCGATGGCCCTGTATGCCCCTTCTAAATTTGCTATTCTATGATTATATGAGGTAGAAATGCTATAAATACATATATCAATCAAATAATCACCAACTTCTGAACAATGGAGTTTCCCAAGCGGGATGAAAATCTTCCCATGAGTCAAAATCTCTGCTAAACATGTATTCTTTGGATCATGTCCATAGATATAAATAATTATCATGTTTACTTGAAACCTTAAGACTAAAGTGTAAATCAAATAACAATATGCTGTATAGCCTCATGTTTTTATATGATAAAATCCAATCATGTTATCTCACATGTTGGCAGATTAGGAAACATTGCTGCTGAGGTGAGCAAGGTGGGAGGCAGAAGTGGCAGCAGAAGTGGCAGTGGGTGGTGAGTGGGGTGGCAATGGGGGTGAGAGGAGAGGTAGCAGGGGGCAGAAACAGTGGTGATGAGAATAGGAGGAACAGGAGAGTGGGAATCATAGAAGGGGTCAAGAAAATGTGTGGCCCTGAAAAAAAAATGCTCAAATGTGCCTGAAGGCCTGAAACATTACATACTTCTGAACTACAGCAATAGGTTCAGAGGCCTCAAAAATACTTCCTTTCAACTGCTTAGAAATACTGTAATTGAATAAAACTTGTGGCCAAGTTGTGACCCAAGACCAGCATCCACCTCTTCCTTCTTGAATGTGACAATTTTTTAAAGCTAGATTGCACTGAAATCTGAGTATTCATTTTTTGTTTCAATATTGTTGGCGGCAGTAAATATGCTTTTAAAAACACACACCCTTCAGCTTTTCATCACTTTCTTTTTCAATGCATGGGTGTGAAAAAAAGAAAGGCAACCTGCAATTAGGATCTATGTTTAGTTTTTGTTTTTACTAATTATGAGCCCCATGTAGCTGCTTTGAAGAATGATATTCAGTACACACTTCATACCAAAGACATAAGTTTTTGACTAATCTTATTTGGAGACCAAGGAAAATATATAAGAAGAATAAAAGCAATAACATATAATTTCAACAAGAAGGCCTATTGCTCTCTGCTAGCTGCACAAACACAGGCCCCACAAAACAGGAAGTGCTTCCTTACAGCATTGTAATTTTACAGCATTGTTCCATAAACTATAATTGGGTAAGAGTGGTCTACTAAGGCCTTATAACCATGTCTGGCTCGCCTGGGTGTGGTGAGGCAGTCACTGGTGGGGGCAAAGGAGATGTGTGGGGGCTCGCCATTGGCAGCCTCTATGTGGTACCACCAGGAGAGGAGACGGGCTGATGGCCCACTTTAATGGCCATTGCTCCTCCCAGGCTTCGCTTCGTGGCTTCCTCCCTCCCTGTAGACAGTGTGAGCTTGCTGGTCATGCTTCTGGGGACCAAGTGGGATTTTTTTTTGCTCCCAATCACTTACAATTGTTTTCTCTCTCACACCTACTTCACACTGTAAGACAACGGGTCACACTTAATTGGGGGCAGGTGTGTGGGCATCAGGAGCAAGGATAAGGTTGGTGAGCATTCTTAGGCACCATTGAGGTGATTGGTAACACCTGAGGCTGTCATCTGGGAGTTTTGCAGCACCAGATAATGGGATAAGGGTTGCCTCTGAGGCCAACCTTACTCACTCACTCAGAGTTTTGCAACCTGATGAGGAGTGACGTTGGAAGGCCTACCTACTCTACAAGGGGAATCCTGACAGTTGACGATATACACGCATCAACTGTCAGGATATGAATGGCTCGCCCGATTCCAATTATGGCCAAGACATTGGCCAAGATAGGATGCCCGCCTAGGCCTCCATCTTCCTTCACAGAAGTATAAATAAATGTGGCCCTATTTAAATCCAACTTCTTGTCTCATCTCATTATTTCACCTTCCATTCCTGCAAGAGGGTGTTCAAGGCTTTCCTCCTTTGCCCATTTGCCCATCTACATCAGTCCCTACCCCAAAGCTGTCATTAGCCCCAGAAGGAAGAAAAGCATTTTTCCCCTGCCCAAACTCCCTCCCTAGGTTGGCAGGAGGCAATTTTGGGATTGAATTCTATACTCACTATCCTGGGAGTAGAAAAACGTGGCCATGTGTGCTACTTTATAGAGGACAGTCCTCAATTTGAAGGGTTGTCAGAAGGGTTGTCAGAACCCTCTGTTTGAAGGGTGTCCTCTACTTGAAAGTCTGTCTGGTCCATGTCTGGATTAAAGATAAAGAACCATCAGAAGGGAGGGCAGCAGTGGTGCTGAACTTGCCCATCAGCGCTAGAGCCAAAGCATGTTGGGCTTTACTGTAAATAAAGTTAAATTTTCCAGCATCTTAAGATACGTTTTTTCTGTACATCTGAAGTGGATGCTTTCCCACTTGTCGACACAGACCATTACCAGATAGCACCTGAACAGAAAACTGAGCATGCACACCAGGTCATAGCCTTCCCCACTGTGGTGAGATGTATTGTATGTCTATTTAAATAGTATTAATTATTTCAAAATTTGCATCTAGATATGTAAATTAGCATATGCAAATGCTACACATTTGTCCAATTTTACACATGTCTCCCTTTGTCTCCTTTTTGGGGTGGCAATGTATTTATGTATTATGTTTTGAGACAACCCAATAACCAAAACTTCCTAGGTTGTTCACATTTACACAATATGCAAATGGCCACCCTAGAGTATTATTAATAATATTTATTTATATAGCACCATCAACGTTGAAGACAGTGGGGTGTACTTCTGAGTAGACATGGATAGGATTGCACTGTTATATTGGGGAAAGAAAAGTAGAGGAGAGGGTTAAATCCCTTTCCCAGAGCAGCACTTCACTGATCTTCAAGGGACAAACTAAATGTTCAGGTAATCATGTCTAACAGAGGGTGATAGGTTTCTTACGTGTGTGTGTGTGTGTGTGTGTGTGTGTGTGTGTGTGTGTGTGTGTGGCCTCAATTCAGGTTGAGATCATGCACTCCTGGGGGACAGGGGAGTTAAATCTTCCCTGGCCATCCACTTGTCCTGAAGTTCACACACTGCTGTGTGTGTGTTAAAAACTAAAAGAAAAAAAAAACTCCACTGGAGTTGCTGAAGGGTTTTTCTTTTTCTTTTACCCCAACTCCATGGGGGAATTTCAGGAGGAGACCAGGTAAGGGGAAGAATTATTTTAACCCTTCTCCTGGAGTGCCATGTTCCAATCTGATCTATATTGGCGTCATATGCACTTATACAAAGGAAAGAAAATTATCACACCTACCTCCACTATGCATTATTACCCAAACGTTTAATTTGGCCTTGGGTCTGCTGATTAGTAGAAAAGAACAAAACACACCTCAGAATATCCTAATCATGATTTTCCTACATCACATCTGGAATACGACAATATATTTACATAAGCTAAAATTCCCCTGGAATACATACACACAGTTACATTCATATACATTAGTTTCTTCAATTAGTCTTGCAGCCATAAAGAATATTGGATTTTTGGCATAATATGAATTCTAGAAGATGCTATGGACAGTTTCTCTGAAATAGAATAAATGCAAAACAACTCCAGACAGTTGCAATATTCATCCATTATAATAATCTTCTTAAGAATTTGTTTGCTATTGATAAATTCTGTCTGACAAAAGACACAGGATCAAGACACAAGTAACAATAGGTTAGTGAATAAGGAATACATTTTCTGGAAATTGTCATTAGTCATTTGTTAGGAGAATGGGAAAGAAAAATACCTTACTGAAAATCAAACATGCTCTTTGCCTTTCAGACCACTTAGCAATTTGAAGCATTGGTGGGAAAACAGGCATATTTTTTCAGGAAACAAAAAAGTAAAAAGGAACCTCTGGGGCTGCCACAGAATGCTACAATTGATAATTAAATGAAATGCAAAGAAATAAATCCAGAACTCTTGTATTTAAGGGAATCCTTCAACTCGAACCTATGGGTTGGGATGAGACACAATAATTGCCACATCAGCGCAATGTTGCATTTTGTGGTGTTGAGTTGGACTCATGTTCTGTTTTGGGATGTCTGACTGACATAGTGGAATGCATTAATGTAAACAAAGTGCTATGGACGTGGTGCCAATTAAGCAGTGTACAGAAATGGAGTAGAGAGAGGACTATCTTAGGGGCTGCCCCACAAGCATTTCCCATTCCAAATCCAATTCCGTTTAGTAGTGGGATTGCCTAAGTATTAATTTATATAGCACCACCCATATCAACTGCACTTTACAGAGTAACATAAATCAAGCATTGAGATTGCTGAGTTTACAATCTCAGTTTAGATAGTGGGCTGGGAAAGGTAACATTGGGAGGGGAGAGGAGGAAAGGCAAGGCAAGGCAAGAAGCTGCAAAGAAGAGGAATAATGGGTGAGTGAAGATTAACAAGGGATGAATGTGAGCAAATGCAGCTGCATAGGTTTAAAATTTGTATGAGGAAGGAGGAGGACCAAAGGATTAAGCCAATGGCTTCACTGAAGATACGAGAAGGTGAGATTTGAAGGGGAAAAACCCAGATGTGGCACTATATGGGTCTCTCTACCAAAATGCTTATGATTTCCTTTATCTTTATCCATCTTTAGATAATTGAGACGGCAATGCTATACATGTCTACCCAGAAGTAAGTCCCATTGCATTCAACGGGACTTATTTCCAGGTAAGTACATATAGGATTGCAACCTAAAATATTCTACACATATCTCAATATTTTTAGACCATCCGTGTAAGGTGGGCCAGTTTAGCAGGAGGGTGGGAGGCTGAAAATAGTGGCTTGCCTAAGGTAACCTTGGGTAATATCCAATGTTAGTCTACATAGAGGAAGGCTGTAGCTAGAACTAAGGTTTATCCCAGGATTGTCCTGGGGTCAAACCTGTTCATCTAAGTGCCACACAGGGCATCCAGCGCTCAGGCAGGGACGAACCTGGGATGACCTGGGATAAACCTTAGGTCTAGCTACGGCCTAGATGAAATGAAATCAATGGGATGTTAGTTCTGACTAACCCAAGTCTCTTTTATTTCAAATGGTCTACTTAACACAGGACTAACTTTGGATACTACCCCTTGGGTTTGTTTGCTGAAGTAAGATTTAAGCCACATATACCCCAGCTTGTAGCTCAGATTTGAAGGTAAACCTGGAGTGCTGTGAGCATTATTTCTTCACTCTGAGCATTCTTTTTCTCACATTTGTCTCCAGCCTAATTTAACATCAGCTGTCCCACTCATACTGCATATCTAGGACAATTGAAGTCAGGTACTGCAGCATAAATGTCTATAGATGACAGCCACAGTGATCCTGAAACAAAATAATCATAAAGAAAATTATATTAAAAATGCAAGGAAAGAAGATTTCCATGTAAGAAAATTACACCCATAAATCTAGCTTGAAATGTTTCATTTGTAGAGAGTTCACGTTATATCCAAGAGGCAAATTCATTCTAAATGTATTAGTTTCGTGTAAAAGATACAGAATGCATATTTCATTAACAAAAATTAAAAAGTTAGGTGCACAAGAAATTCTGAAGTCTGTGAAGTATTTGTGGGGAGTTTTGCATCTGCTTGTGTTATTAAAAGAGACAATTCCACGGTATCAAAATTTGGCTCTATAAACTTCCATCTAAACAAAATGAATTATACTATTTTAAGGAAATTGGATATTATAGACTAGAATTAGTTCTGTACTTAACACTGTTCAAACTGCCGTCAGCCGTCACTGAAGGGACATAAAGTGTTAATTGATTCTGTAGTGGGGGGAAACAGAAATCATAAAATTAGACTCAGAGCAATAGAAATTTGCAAAAATAACATATAAACCACACAAGTGACCCTAAGTTTGAAGCATCAGTTGGTTGTATCTAAGCAATTTCATGATAATAAGATTAACAGAATACATTTAAAATGCCAGCAGCTAGATGGTAGTCATATACAACACATTTTCAAATACATCTCTTTAGATTTTTTAAAGAAAAATAATAACAAATAATTGTCTAGAGAATATTTTAATAGGCTATCATTGAATCATGTCATCATACACTAGTTTGTGTCTAAATTATGCCAAAGTAAGGATAAAGAATGTTTTTCTTTGGGGGAAAATATGATGGATAGATTCAGCAGTACTAAATTTTAGTCTTATGGCTGATATGACAATCACATGCTAAATTTACATGTAAGAACACTATCCTGTCTCCAGGCTATGGAGCCTTGGGGCTCTTAAAAATAATTATGTTATTTAATCCACAAGCTATATCACTGCAGAGCTGCAAAGGACAGAAAAAACAAAACAGCGAATGTTAAGTGTCGACAGTCCCTGTGTAAACTAACACGTATTTGACACATAAAAAATTGTGCTGTACGTATACAACAATTTCACTCTTGTGCCAATCAACTGAAGAATCTGAGTACAGTATGAGCTTCCATTATCCTGAGACTCTTACCTTACCACAGAAAAATAGGTGGAAAAATAGGGAGCCATGTCCAAATGGGCGGAATGTCCGGTGGTTGGAAAGCAGAGCTTAAGTGTCCTAGGCCAGATCTATACCTTGTGTCAAATCATTACAAATGTGGAATGAAAAGCAGGAAACAACATTATGAAGGCAGTATATGGGATGTGGATTCTGCCCCAACAATCAGTGCACTTCAATCCCACTATAAAGCAGTAGTGTGGATCTAGACCAATACTATTGTCCCTTATCTCTCCCCATGGTTAGCAGAAGCCAAATCAGTTATGTGGAGGAGTAATACTATGCAAGTTATGCTCCATCTGCTTAACTTGTAAGCCTATGCGGCAGGGTCTTGCTATTTACTGTGTTATCTGTACAGCACCATGTACACTGATGGTGCTATATAAATAAATAATAATAATAATAATAATAATAATAATAATAATAATAATAACAACAACAACAATGGCTTGGTTCAGACAACACGCTAAACCATGCTGCTTAACCCTTAACCATTTTGTGGTTAAGCAGCATGGTTTAGCGTGTTGTCTGAACCAGGCCAGTGTGTGATTCCTTCCAATGAAGAATGTAGGCAGTAGGGATTTAGATGATCCACAGGAGAATGCAAGTATAAATATGAGACAAGTGTCTGCAGGCTCTTGTGCAATGCATAAGACAAACTTGTCCCCTTGTTCTAACCTAGGAATTGAACCTCATCTCAAAATTATAGCAGCTGTTGCATTGGCAATACAGATGCTGGAGAAAATCAAGAGGGACTAAAATGAGTTCAGATTTTTAAAAATCTGACCTGTGAAATCTGCTATGGACTAGCCTCTCCAGGCTGCGCAAAGTCCATGGACTTCCAGGGTCTTATGGTTGTTGATTTTTTGGGTGTGTGTGTGTTACTTTCCCAAAATACTTTCCCCATCATGTCTCCACTGCTTGCAAAGTAAATAAAGGGAAGGGGCATTTATATTTTGGTGGTGGAAGTCTAATTGGGAAGCTTTGTGGCCTGGAAAGGGATGAGCAGGTAGGGTGGCCACTTTCTTCTGCTGACCCTTACGCCTGGAACGCTCTTCCAGAACATTTGAGAACTACAAGTTCAATCGCAGCTTTTAAAGCTCAACTAAAAACTTTTCTTTTTCCTAAAGCTTTTAAAACTTGATGTTGTGCAGACTTTATACTGTTAGTTTTACCCTACCCTGTGCCTGCTTACCCTACCCTGTACCTGTTTGCATTCTTTTCCCCTCCTTATTGTTTTACTAGGATTTTATTAGATTGTAAGCCTATGCGGCAGAGTCTTGCTATTTACTGTTTTACTCTGTACAGCACCATGTACATTGATGGTGCTATATAAATAAATAAATAAATAAATAAATAAATAAATAATAATAATAATAATAATTAGACATCCCCCCAAAAGAGCACAAGCATCAAGAAAAGAGAGGACACAGATTTGCATATGCTAATTTATATGTATAGGTGCAAATTTAGAAAAAAAATCAGAACTATAATGTAAATAGAAATACAAAACATCTGACCATAGTGGGGAAAACTGTGAGCAGGTGACCTATTTGGCTACTCAGTCAGCTGTTGTCCTGGACTAACTGTTGATTGGCAGCTTCAAGGGCCCTGCTCATGTTTCCTCCTCATGGCTCTTTATCTTTAACAGGCTCTTCACATAGCAAACATGTTTAAATAGAGGACTGTTCTCTGACAGCCCTTCAAATAGTGTTCTCTGAAAAGTATAACGCTTGGCCACCCTTTGTGGATAGCTAAGAATTCTTCTCCGGTCCAAATTTTTTATCATTTGAGT
This sequence comes from Elgaria multicarinata webbii, assembly GCF_023053635.1. Classification (NCBI taxonomy): domain Eukaryota; kingdom Metazoa; phylum Chordata; class Lepidosauria; order Squamata; family Anguidae; genus Elgaria; species Elgaria multicarinata. The sequence goes on along the minus strand of NC_086180.1, from coordinate 40,993,779 downwards.
CTCCACTATCAATAATAATATAAGATGTGTGTCTGCCCATCCATCAGTGACTAGTGTCAAAGTGTAAAACCTAAATAACTGAAACATGACATGTATACTAAGGGACCCCAGGGGAGGGCACCTTCAGGTTACAACAACTAATTATTTTTCACATTAATTTAAATGTATGCCTGTTGAAGCCTGCAGCAACACCTTCAGCCACCAGGGGCAGAGTTCCCCAACCAGCACATTGTGTTGCAGTCCATACAATTTGAAGCCCAGGAAAATTTGTATGTTGGGGCAGCCCCCCTCAGGGCAATGGAGTGAACAGACTCCTCTTTCAGGGGGGCTGTAGGGGTTCACTGTGGCAGGGCTACCAGCAGGCATGGCTTCATGCAGACGAGGGGAGCACAATGTGTCCAACTTTTACAGTTGTGTAAGTTTGCTTGAAGTCTTTGCTGTATCAAAGAAAGGGCTACACCATCCCATGTGAAGCGGTGTCCACTTGTTAATAATAGATACAATCTCAAAAGCACTTTTCATATGCCCATTGGATGCCTGGAGGCATGGTGTTAATTGAGATTGCACACATGAAAGTCTGCATAGAGCTATTTGCATAAAGCTGACTGTATGGGTTTTGTTACAGGTTGTATGTGTATGGGACCTATTTAAATGTTCAGATAAACTTGAAGAGGTCAGAAACAGGGACAGTAGGCCCTATCCCAATTCATTTCCTTCTATTATTATTATTATTATTATTATTATTATTATTATTATTATTATTATTTTATATAGCACCATCAATGTACATGGTGCTGTACAGAGTAAAACAGTAAATAGCAAGACCCTGCCGCATAGGCTTACATTCTAACAAATATATGAAAAGGACAAATGTGAGTGCTGGAACAATTTAGAGAAAACTACCAAATGTATAAGAGTTTTGCCCAAATTGAATCTCACTAAACAAACTGGAACTTATTTATTTATTTATTTATTTATTTATTTATAGAAGAACCAGATTTTGCTGATGTTTTTGCATTTGTAAAGATGCAAATAATCCTGTAGCCAAATGGCGGGTTTTTGTTTTTTAAAAAATCTCATTTTCTTATGTCACAGTTTTGTTTCAAGATCAAGAGTCGTTTTCGAATAGACTTGTCAGCAACACAAAATGCCGCCTGTGAACAAGAAAGAGCAGAGGATCAGTTCCTGATGGCTTTGTAATGCTTAAAATGAGACAAGAAAATCAGCATGCCCAAGTTGCACAGATAAGCATTGCACACTTTAATTATATTTTTACCCTTTGCCTCTATGAATGTGTGTTTTCAAAGTAATAATAAATATTTCCAAAGTCTTCTTTTCTGAGGTTTTATCTTTAATAACCTCCATTCAATATTCTGTCAGATTGTTATTTCAAAGGCTTTAAAAAATGATTTAATGTAGTATAGGCACTACACTAGTGGCAATCTAAGAAGGGGCAGAGAGTTGGTATTACCTTTCGGTGGTGTTCCATGCAAGAGACTGTGGTTTTCTTGGTGCCAAATGTAAGTTCTTTTAAGTCATGTCTATTTTGAGTAGGCAGACAGAATATTTTGTATAGGTTAAGCAGGTTTCCCATTAACAATTCAACCCAGGTTCCTGCATGTCGAGCATCCTGCTGTATCTGCTAAAATGAGATTCATCGTATCTGCAAGTTCTAAGATAGGCATAGCTGAAAGGCACTGCCATCCATCCATTCTGTAAGGGGAGATGCTAGGTAACATTATTTTGAATCCTGAAGCCTGGCTTTATTTGGTTGATGCGACAGGTTTTCACAATTATGAACATGCTGAAATCCAAATGTAGTTTAAGCTGCCATCCTCTGCATTTTTACTTGAGAGTAAGTTATGTATTGGCTGATTCCCTCCATTCTATTCCTTTCTTATTCTGTGGGTTCACTCCACTCTGCATGCTATTGCTAGCATAAGTGAATTTCTAAACAACGTTCTGGAATTAAAGCACATGCACTTTAATGCAGATGTCAGTCCCTTTAATGCATTTGTAAACCCACCCACTCCATACATGTCACAAATTTTCAGAAGAGGGGCTGTATAAAATCTATTGAAGAAACAACAAGGAGTCTTGTGACGCTTTAAAGATTAACACATTTTTTCTGGCATAACATTTCATGGACACTATCTAAATGAAGTGTTAACCTCAAATTGGCATAATTATTTAAACATGCTGGCTAGGTGGGCAGGAATGTAAGCCATGGGGTCAGAGGAATTGAAATGCAAAAAGTACAGACAGTGCTAATTACCTTAAGTGGTATCATTCACAAAACCTTGTTAGATGATAACACAGACATCATTACAACGGTGAGCTGATTAACATATACTGTATAATGTGATATTTAAAAAGCAGCAACAACACCTTTGTCCTTGTTGTTTCTCCTTGTAACATACTCTATGCTGTTTGTATACAATTGTTAAAAACAATCACTGTGGGGTGTTTTGCTGATATGCACATCCTCTGCTGAAATTGATAAAACAGCACACATATCAAAGAATCTTGAGACAACCATATCAACAGGCACTGGTAATGTGTGTGGTTACGTTTTGCGGGGGGGGGGGGGTGGAGGGAAAAGTAATGCAATTCAGCAAACTGTGCAATTAACTGCCCAGAGAATATTTTTGATGGGCAATATAGATCTGTTGTAAATAAAATTATATAAATAAATGTATAAATTAATGCAAATGCTCTAGACAAAATTCAGGGAGGTGGGGAATAGAAAATTGGAGAATCCTGAAAACACCAACTCCATTTTAGTAACATTAACACACCCCACTAATAAAATGGCTTCCATCAGGGAAACAGGGGGCTCATCTACACCAAGCAGGATATTGCACTATGACAGCGGTATGCAAGCAGTATATAAAAGGCAGGAGCCACACTACTGCTTTATGGCGGTTTTGAAGTACACTACAGGATCTACAGTACTGCTTTATAGTGGTACTGAAGTGCACTGACAACTGTTGTGGCCCATGACACATCTACATCAAGCAGGATATAACACTATGAAAGTGGTATAAAAGCGGTATATGGTATATGTCATGGGCCCCAATAGTTGTCAATGCACTTCAGTACCACTATAAAGCAGTAGGGTGGCTCCTGCCATTTATATACCGCTTTCATCCCGCTTTCATAGTGCAATATCCTGCTTGGTGTAGATGAGCCCAGGGATGGGGTTGTTTCCCATCCCCTTCCAGTCTCCCACAGATCCCTGTATGTCCTACTCTTGAGTGTTGCACCAGAGATCCTCTTGAGCAGAACTTGGGAGGGCCAAGGGAACTGGAAGGGGGAGGAGAGGAGAAGAAAGTCTGATGCTGGATTCCATCCCTAAGAACATAAGAAGAACTCTGGTGGATGAGATTTATCTCATCCAGCATCCTTTTACCCACAATGATTAATCAAATGCCTATAGGAAAGCCACAAGCAGAACATGTTCCCCAGCATACTGCCTCTGATCCTCAAGGTAACATATCACCATCATGACTTTTAGCCATTGACAGCCTTATCCTCCATGACTTTGTCTAATCCCCTTTCAAAGAGGTCTAGGTTGGTGGCTATCAGAACATCCACAGTTTAACTATGAGCTATCTGAAGAACAGCTTCCTTTTGTCTGCCCTGAATCTCCCACTATTCAAACAAGAGCAGGTAATTCAAGATCACAAAATCCAGGGAGAAATTCAGATAAGTGGACTTTTAGAAGCACCTTTAAAATGTTGAATTGAAATAAGTGGGAATTACTTCTGAGCAAACATGGACAGGATTGGACTGCATGGAAAAATGGTAAATCTTGCAGTGGACATAATGAATGGGTGTGCATGTACCCACTGCTGCTGGAGAAACATAAGTTCCAAGCCCCACTGGCCATATGGAACTAGTTGCACACCTCTCTAGATTATGGCTATGCTTTGAAGCAATGAGGATTTTAAAAAAAAATCTTATGGAAAATGTGAACAAGAGAACAGCGGCTTTTATTTTCAAACCCACCCACCCCTATTCATAGGATGAAGGATTAATGGCAGCTTCTAAAGGTCACAACTAAACAATCTGTTTGATACATCTAAACAGGAAGGGTCATGTGCCTGAATCCAGAACGAGCTTTTCATGACAAAGCATAACAGGCTTTGTTTATGATAGGAGAGGGTAAAGCACACCCATACCCACAAACACTCCTCTTCACAATTATGCCATATTGCGACGTTCATAAATATTGAAAGGTTTTCTTTAGTGCTGCCAAAGCAAGCACCCTCTTTACTCAGAAGCAAAGCATGTCAGTACCGGGAAGATGTACAGCCGACTGCCTGCAAAGAGGCACTTGTGGATCTAAAAACTTACCCTGCATTGCGCGTTCAGTTTCAATACTGACAATAGCCACACATTGAAATGGCAAAGTGCCAAGCATGCGGGGCAGTGCTAAGCTAACATACATCATTGGGTTCACATAAGTAAATATATTGATAACAGCTGCCTGGATTTTGAGAGTCAAAAGTATGCCTCAGCTCCTGCCACCCAGTTTCTACTGCCCATGAATAATGCAAATAAGAAAAATGTTTTGTAGCTATGTTGATTCAGGAATGCTTTATACACTCATTAGCTAATGCATATTATAACTGAACTGCTGGAGAAGTCCGTGTGACAGCCCCATGAATGCCAAATGAATGTGTGATGATTAATAGTGTTTCAATGAATATCAAATGATTTTTTAATGACTGAACACTTAACATTTTACTGTTGATTCTTACGGAATGCAGAGGCTCTCGAGAAGCTGATCAGAAACGACAATAAGAATAGCAGCTTAAATGTAGACATGGGATGTCCTTATCTGAGGAAAGGTCAGGGAGTCTATGAGACTTTGTATTTTCATTGTTTAATGGTAATGGAGAGCTGGAACGTTAAAAAATAGAAAAGAAAAGAAAAGCACACACCACAAAATCTCAATGATTATGTTTTAATTGCCAGATTATTTAATTCACATTGTTTTACGAATTTGTTTTAACAGCCTTTGCTTTACTTTATTGGACTTCATGTTTAATGGGTTGGCTCCAGGAACTCCCTTCTGTGATTGGAAGGGTTCTGCTCACAAAAGGTGAACCTGCCTGAATTTGGGAATCCCCTCTTTGCCCTGCACCCTAACTCACCCCATTCAACAAGTTTCTTCTAGGTGGCACTTTCAGGCATCTGGCAGTATTGCCATGGGGAGTGGGGGGGGGGGGGAGACAGGGGAGTCTGCTTCTGCCAGCCCAGAACCTAAATCTCGTTCCAACCTACACGAGCACAATACTGCCATGTTATGTTCCAGTGACTTTCATTATATGTAAGGGCTAGACAATTCTGTAGATTTCAGGTTCCCTCAGTTTCTCATTTTCCTCTAATATTAAATTTGGTTCAACCTGAACTTGATTTTTTTATTTTTTATTTTGGTATTGTTCAGTTTGTCCTGAAAAAAAATATTTTTTTAAAAAAAAAATTAAAAGAAAATCCTTAGATTAAAACTCATAAACATTTTTGTGTACATTTTTCCTAAAACATGCATTTTTGTATACAAGACACATTTTTTGCAAGCAACTTTTCCAATATAATACAGTTTTGAATGTTCTTTTTACTAATATACACATTTTATGTACACATTCTCCTTTTTATGCTTTTTTTTCTTATAATGGGGAACTCCATGCCAAAATTCAGAGAAATTGATTTCTTATCTAATTTTGCACTTTCAATTTAATTCACATTAAAATAAGAACCAAACATAATTTTCCACATTTCTGGTACAGGTGAATGGGATTGGAGAAATTAGGATTTCAGTGACAGTGAAAATAGTCGACAATAACACACCAATGGCCCAAAATAACCAATATGTAAATGCAATAAATAAATAAATAAATAAATAAGTAATACTAAGGAGAGAAGGATGAACACACCAACATTTTTAGTATCCTATATCACCTCTCACGTGGCTGCCTTGATTATAATAACCAATATTATAATCTTGGTTATTATAATCCTAAAACAGGATTCTGGATGCATTCTGAAAAGACAGGATGAGACTCTTTATTAAGTAAAGGACAATCCAATAATTATCACATAGTTTTGGACACAGGAAAAATCAGGTGTTGAATTTCAACAGAATGCAGAAATTTCTCCATGAACTTTAAGTCCTTAATGGCGAAGATAATAGAGAAAATAGATGAGATGCTTACTTCAAATGGGTATGGTAGGTTCCATCTTATGAGGGTGCGCCAAAGAAAATATGTAAATGGGCAGAGCAACCCCAAGTTTCGGTGATGGTGGTGGTGGTGTGTGTGTGTGTGTGTGTGTTGGGTGGGGTTGTTAGAGAGATTTGTGGCAGAGCCATTGCTGCATCCATTGCCTTGCCAGATCCCCACAGCTAGGATGGGTACTGGGGGTAGGTTTTACCTGGTTTCTTTGCTGTCATTAAAAAATAAATAAAATTATGCCAGATCCAGACATGGCATAGTTTCTGGCCTGTTTGTGGAAAAAGAGGGGTCAGGAGACCAAAGAGCTCAGTTTCCTTTGGATTCATGGGCTTTCCTAACATACCCTTGACATGTCCCTAGAATGACCCATTCTGCCCACCATTTTGTATCATTTGCCACTGAGGAAATATGGAAGTGCAGCAGTTGGAACAGCCACAACAGTGCTAAGATCTAAGTGCTTCCTTTAAAAAAACCAAATGAAAAACCAAACACTTAAATTTATTGTGTGTTCATTTTCTCTTACTGTTCTCTTACCTTGGAGGTCAGTTGTCAGGCAAAAAAGGTAAAATATAAATATTTTAAATGAATAAATTGGGTAAAAAAACCTGATGGTGTCTCAGTGAATGATGATCTCAGAAAGCTTAATGCATTCTATATTAAGTGGATAAATGATAAAAGGTTTAGAGAAGGAGAAAAAATGTTTTAGTTATTATTGCATTTATATCCTGCCTTTCCTCCCCTCCAATGAACCTAAGGTAGCGTACATCCTCATCCTCCTCTCCATTTTATCCTCACAACAACAACTCTGTGGGTAGGTTGGGCTGAGAGTTTGTGACTGGCCCAGAGTCACCCAGTGGGTTTCCATGGCCGAGTGGGGACAAGAACCCAGATCTCCCAACTCCCAGTCCAACACCTTAGCCACTACACCACACTGGCTCTATTTGATGATAATTGAAGACTATTCATAGAGCATCAGAATTTAAGATATAGTTAAAATTGGAATTATCTCTCATAACATTTTGTGTCTACCCTACTGGTTACATTGTATTTATTTTATTTTCCTTGATGCAAAAATTTAGCTATTATAACACATTCCTTAATTCATTATTTTATATAATCGAAATATCTATGATATTAATTAGTATAATGGCATTAAAAGATGAATATTTGTATTGATTATTAAAGATCATCCAGCAATTTCCCTCTCCTACACATTGTTAGTTAATAGTGATCTTGAATTTCCCACTGAAACATGTGTCTTCACTATGAGCTGAACCCTGATAAGCTTCTTTATGTAGCAGAAAGTGCATGGCCCTTCTTCGGCATACACATTTAAATGATTCCCACTGAATACTTCTTCATGAGTTAGTCTTTGCAACCTAAGCTTGTGAGGCAAGCAGATCTGTAAATACCTAACTACATCTCTTCCTTATCCCCTACCTTTGCTTTAAGTGTTTCAGTTAACTGTCTCCAAGTACCCTGTCTCTGGTTCAGCCAAAGAACATCAAGGGCACAATCCTATGAAGATAGTTGGCAGTGTCCGAAATTGGAGGCTGCCATGTATGCAATGCAGGGCAGCTGGATTACAGAGACGATATTTGCTTCCACTCTCCAGCTGCCCTACTTTTCTGCTAGACAGGCAGTTTCACCTGTCTAGCAGCAGCACTTCAGAGGGAGAGTGAAGGAGGTTGGGGGGCTACAGGAAACATTGTATGACTGCTGCCACAGCCTTCCCCTCCAGGAACACCCCCCTTTCCATCTCTATGCCTTGCTTCCAGGCATGAAGACATAGCCAGAACTATGCTGGTTACAAGGGGGAGGAGCACAGTTTCTGGGCACCAAGGTTGGAGACCTGTTTCCATCCTTGGAGCCAGAATCTGAACAATCTTTTTTGTCCTTCCCTTAAGGCAAAGTTTAGGGGACATAGGATTGCTCACTCCCATTCTTAATTTGTTTCAAAGCAACAGGGAAATCCCAGAGTAACACCGTATTTTATGTTATTGCTTAGGCATAGCAGTCAATAGCCAGCACATCATGACATAAGCAACCTGCATTCCTATACAATGATCTAATGGCACTGAAAGATTTAGGATGCTCTACAGGGCAACCTCCTATTCTCATAGTTCAGTCTTGTGTTCCAAACTCTAACATGTGTGAAATTAACAGCATATATTTCTATAATAGTCTTCCCTTCAGATGTTATGGACTTCAACTTCCACCAGTCCCAGCCAGCATAGCCAGTGGTCAAGAATGCTGTGAGTTGAAGTCCAAAATATCTTGAGGGCACCAGGTTGGATGAAGGTTGCCCATGCCAGTTGTCAATGCTGATCCTCTACCCACTGTAACCTTTGTTGAATACAGATAGAGATGGAAAGGAAAGCAGCAAGAAATGGAGGCACCAACATGCACACTTTGGAGAGGAGATACGTGCACTGCAGTACACTTATTCCCCTTTAAAACTGTCTTCTGGGCATGTGAAAATCAAATCCAAGTTTGCAATGCTATATATTCTGACACCTGCAACTTTCTTTTCTAGCTCCCTGTTTCCTCTGCAATCTTTCTTAGCTGTTGTTCTTGCCCTGTCCTATACCTCTATGATATTCTGCTCACTGGCAGACTACATGCCTTGCATGCAGAAGGTCCTAGGAGCGATCCCCAGCATCTCCACTCAAACCCTCTGCCTGAGCCTATGGAGAATCAATGCCAGTCAGGGGGTAAACAATACTGGGATAGCCAGGCAAAGGACATGACCAGGTAGACAACTTCCTATGCCCCTAGGAGAGTTCAGTCAATCACTTCCAGAGGCTTTGCTGCAATATTACAGCTAACTGTAGTTATATTACACCTGCAGTTGTCCTTCCAGAACCTCCTTGGTATTCATATATATGAAGAAGATTGCTTTGGAATAGCTGGATCATTGATCATCACCCATATTACTATTTGCTGCTTTAAGTGGGTGGCTGTATTGACAAATAGTTTCATACTATAGTCAATTTCTGGCTGCTAAACTCATCACCTTTTAAAAATGGACATAAGTCTCTCTTGTGGATTACCTAGTAGGCCATAATTACAAAAAACAGCATACATCTCTCTTCCTACACTTACTGGCAGACAACTAGTTCCACAGGGTATCCATGAGCGGTTATTTGTTTGGAATAGTGGTATAATAATTCCAAGCAATACGTTTTATCAACCAGAGTAACACTATTCCTAATATCTCATAGCAGGCCCACCAGATTAGATTTATCATATTCACAGGGGGATATGTATCAAAGGGCTAAGTTTATAATTTATCTCAAATCTTTATTTTTGACCCATCTTCATTTTCTTTAGCAAATCAGTTCTGGAGCATATGGTAATCTTCTCCATGAAAATCATAATAACTTTCAATGTGGCATTTTCAATTACCCCCCATTTTTGTGCTCAGGTGCTAATTATGTATACCAACAACTATGCCAAACTAGCCTAAAGTTCTGCTCTGAAAGATTAAATTACACAGTTCTAAGCATAGCCCATGGTGTTTGGGATAAAAATAGGTTTCTTTTCTGAACAAGAGTAATTATAGGGAAAACTAGCTAGTTCTGTATTATGAACAAAACTACAAGGGCATCTGAAGAACAGAAAGGAAATGGACTTTGCATTCAAATACATTATTGCTCACAACTTTAAAATGGGCCCATCACTTTCACTTCTTTTCTAATGTTTTGCTCATTTTGGATTAATACCTTTCAAGAACGATGGGAGATATCCAACATTGCACAAGTGGAAAGCGAGGGCACCTTTTGGATCCCTCCCCCTCATCCCTCCTGCAGCCCCTGTACCCTCTGGAAAGCTACTTCAGAGAGAGCTACTGGATGTTGTAGGCTGTTTCTCATGGGGCTGCAGTGGGAGGGAGGACTCACCAATAAATGGTGGAAGGTTCGCCCACTTGATTTTGGGCCATTCTCTCTCCCAATGCAGCCCTGTAAGACACAGACTACAGTGTTCTGTAGGTCTCCCCCACTCCAGATGGGGGGGACTGCAGAGGTGAGGAGGGAAAAAATCTTTTGCGTCAGTTGTTTTCCACTCACACAGTGTTGGATATCACCCATTCCATGAACCATGTTTGCTCCCTCTTTACACTTTTGGGGATGGAACCAGGTTCCCAATGTTTTACGCACAGCTGCCTTGTGCGAGCTAGAAGTCCCATCATTTCTCTAGGCAGTAAATAGTTATTGATTACTTAATTGACTTCAACTACCCAGACTGGCTATTGGCTCTCCTTATCAGGAAAACGTTTCTAGTTTGGTCTGCCTGTTCAGTTTGCTTCCTGCCTATGCAATAGCAATCTGTACTGTCTTAATCTCTGAGTTTGTTCTGAAATACCTAACTTTATCTGGTTCTTGCTAAGTGGCTGTCTACTGTCTACACAAAGATACAGCAAGTTGTCTTAAGGTACACAAATCAAGCATACGGTTTATCAGAATTGAAATCTCTCTCGCATATATATATATATATATATATATATATATATATATATATATATGATGTGACCACACACAAAAGATGGTAACCATGTGAGGCCCCATTTTGAGGTCTATACCACAAAGTTGCATGGTTCCTCCTGGCCCCTCATATATTGAGGAGAACCTTTGCCATGGGAACCTTTCCTATTCATGTGAGGGTATAGTGCTAGAAGACAGGCAAGCATTCCCACATTGTCCAGGCAGCCAGGTGACTCTTCCAGCAAAATGGTAATAAGTGATAACCAACAGCCACAGAACAACCACATACAAAAGTGAACTGATTTTTTTTTAAGGGAAGTATTTCATTCCACTCACACAAACAAATTCACCCCCAACATTTCTGCTAGCTGATACTTCAGCAATAGAAAATAAACAGGACAAGTGTTTTTAGGGGTTGTTAGAGTCTATAACCCAGCATAAGGACCTACTACAGCCTTGATTCCCTTTCACCCACCCACCCCGGCCACAACTACAAGCAGGGCACAGTTGCCACCTTGCAACCTGAACATGAGATGTATGTCTTTAAAACACTCAACACAACAGGAGACAAGGCAGCTATCTCCCTTCTACCACTTTCCTTTCTGTCATCTTCCCCTTACTTGCTATGCAGCACACCTGAAGTGAAGAATGGGGTCAATGAAATGGAATATTTGGAAGCAGTCATGGCTTTCACTGTTTGCTGCTGTATCTGGAGACTTTGAGCTCCATCACACCAATGTTTTATTGCACTTTGTCCTGTTCGGTTTGCCATTTTGTAATGCGATACTCACATGACATTGTGTTTGTCCTGCAGTCACTTTGCCTCTTCCCCTTCATTTTAAATCTTTTTCTAGGGTGGGGAAAACATGATTTATTTTTGCCACATGAAATAAAAGTGCCCTTCTGTCCCCAGGTATTGCCATCCTTGCACTACGTTGCTTTTATTGAGGGCGTTCTTGCTGACGAAAGAGAAAGGCAGAGCAGTTCTCCTCCAGCTTGCTGAGTCTGTTCGTTGAATGAATGGACTTGTGTTGAGCTGGTCGAACAGACTTTTGCTGCTCCAACCTCACCCTTATTGCCTGCAGAAATGGTGCCCAGCCGATCAAATGCTGAATCAGTAAAATGATAGTCAGAAAAACCAGAGCAAGCAGGGGAAGGTGCCCACGTACATCACCCGACAAGAACCAATGAACTGGAGGGTGAAGGAGGGGTGGGGTGGATACAATAGTAGGAGAGCAAACAACAGAGAGTTCACTGGTACAGCGGCAATCGTGAAGGGACCAGTGCTTGCTGCGCTAATGAAACAGGTCAAAATCATGGGTGCATACCAGGAAAAAAAGTAGGTGTGATGGAGCTCTTCAAGGTATGTTTCTGGAATTAGTTGCCTTGCATCCCTAAAGTTGTATAGAAATAAATGGTGAGCATTCTACTCAAAACAACGCATTGCTTATGGTAAAAATGTGAAGTCGTTTTAGTCCTTTTTTCGTCTTCAAAAAGGCCCTTTAAAAAAACAATAATGAAGAAACATCCCACTAAAGATGCTTTGGTGGAAGTCCTAATGTGAAGACAATTGTATCCAAGGTGTTTAGCAACATTCCATACGTTCTGTTGCTAAAGGACAGCAGTCTTTGCCCATCCACACAGTTTCCACATGAGCCTTTGCCTCTGTTCCATCTACACTTCCCATAAAACATACCCCTGAGTATCAGCATAATCTACAATAAAAAATAACTGCATTCCTATGATTTACCACGCCAAAATCTGAAAAGGTGTCTCAGTGCTTCCAGATGAAATGATATAATATACTCTTCACCCTCTGATGGAGATGATACACAATACAAAGAAAGGTTTTCTGGCTGCTTTACAACTAAATTAAAGATGCAGGTGAAAAACAAAAGTATATTTTTGGTAGGAACAAGATGTTGGGAAAAGGACAGCTGCAAAACAAGGAAAACAGTGTCATTTCCATCTTAGGGACATGGTCAACTGCAGAATGCAGAATGTGAGGTGATTTAATTTAAAACGCATTTTCAATTCTATGCTAATAAGAAGTTATTCTATTTTCATGACTAAAAGAAAAGAAAATCAGTTAGGGTTGAGTAAATGTTCTGCCATGAATTATTTATTGGACACGTTCTGTCTCCTTTTTGTGCTGGTGGGATATCCATAAGCAAATTGTAATTTCTCCAAATTTCCCTGTTGTTTAAAGTTATTCCATCAATTTCCTCTCATTTTACTCACTCTGTGGAGTGATTGTAATATATTCCTCTCAGTGCCTCTTATTTATTAATCAGTATTCCAGCTGCGTAGGTTGTTCTGATTGTGTGGCAATCACGCCACACTATAGGCAGAGAAGAAGTCATATCATATCACAGCCTTTCCTTCTCTCTGAGCAGAGAGCCAGAATAATATTTCCCCCTTGTTGTTATAAAGATGTTGAAAGCAAGATAGTACTAAGAAATAATCCAGTAAGATTGCCAGATCCTATTTGGAATATGGTTCTTGCATCTTTACCAAGAAGTTCTTCCACCGTAGCGTCTCCTATCAATTCAGTGCTAAGGAGGAGAGGCTATATCTGCCAGATTTTACAATGTCTACTCAGAAGTAAATCCTATTGGGTTCAATGAGACTAACTGCCGTGTACATTTGCGTAGGACTGCGTCCTAAGTGGCCACAAATCATTTAAAGGACAAGACAAGGACTACCATAAGGACTTGAGCTTGTAGAGATAGACTAGGGATGGGTGAATTTTTTTTCATATTGTTTCTGTATGTTTCAGATTTGAAAAACAAGGATAAATGAATGTGGGAGAAATGGAAACTGACTAATTTGTCCATCCAGGCAAATAGATCCCTGTGAATTCAACCATTTTAGTCTTTAATTAGTGTCACTTCTTCTTCTTCTTCTTCTTCTTCTTCTTCTTCTTCTTCTTCTGCTGCTGCTGCTGCTGCTGCTGCTGCTGCTGCTGCTGCTGCTGCTTCTCAGGTTGCTCATCTTTAAAATCTACATGGTAGTTAGGAACATCACGTCCTATCTATGCTGAGAATACCTGTTTCTATTGAATTTGGCTGGTGCAGATGCCTGAGAATTTTGTTTTAGTCTGTTTTTGATAAGAACTTACAAAATTCATGAAATTCTCCATGTTCCGGAGAGAAAGAACTTGAGATTTATTTATTTTTAAAAAAAACTTTTGTGCAGGAAAAAATGGAACTGATAGATTCACTCATTGCTAGGATAGACTACTATAATGAACACAGTAATGTTCCATCATACATAATTACCTACACTATTCACTTTTGGGAATAATTTGGGTACTGGTACTTAGTTTTAAAGCTCTAGGGTCTCAATCCTATGGTCCCTGGGAAGTATCCCATAGGATTTTGCAAATTCCCCTTCCCAAAGCTGTAGACACTACTTCAACTTCTAGAGGGGATTCCAAAAAAGTGCTCCAAAATTTTCAATGGGGAATGGTATATAAATATTGTAAATAAATAAATAAAATCTGATCACGTCCACCACCCCTAGCAACCACCATGGAAAGAACCACAAGGCCTGCTTTCTGAGGTCACTAAAGCGGTCTTGGAGGACCTCAGAAAGTCAAAAGGGGGGCATTCTAGTGGGCAGCTAGATCAGGGGAATGGAGGGGGGAATTACTATGGCCTCTCCAGTCCCACCCCCAAACCTGGCAGCAAACCTCTTTTAGATGGGCTCAGAAAACCAATCCAACTTCAAGTGCCTTCCATATCAGAACTGCATTATATGATTACAAAGGAGAAGTCTTTCTCTTTAGTGGCATTCCTGGTTCTGAAATGTGCCCCATAAAGAGGTATACAGTGGGCTTCTAACTTGCAATATTTTTTTTGTGGGGAAGAGGTCAAGCTTTATCTATTTACTCTGGTAAATAGACTGTCTTTGTGATTGTTGGGTTTGGGGTGTTTCTTTTGGAGGGGAGGGGTCTTTTATTATGGCTGCTGGATGTTAATTTTACTGCACTGTATCAGGTTTTAAAATAATTTCTTATTTATGTTGTCCATGACTCTGGAATCCCATGGGATGAAGGGCGTACAGCTTGTTTTAAATAAACAAAACAAAATCCAAAAATTCATGGATTCAAGACTGAAGTAACATATACATTAAACTCAAATGCCAACATATATGCACAATATATACATTCTGCACCCTCCCTTCCTTTTACAGATGCATAAAGTTGTCAACCTTTTAACCAGCTTCCCATAGATGTCCCTTTAATAGCTGGAGCAGGCTAGGAATTTTTTGTTCCCCTGGCCAGTGGGAATCCTGCTGGCCTACGATCCAACTATCAAGGGCAACCAAAGTCAAATTCTTGGCCTTGATTCTGTTCATTCTTCTACTTGAGAATGTTATCTCAAAGCCATGGTTCAGCATTCCCTGCCATACACATGCATGATCTCCCTGCTTGTTTATACTCAACCATTTCTGAGTGGTAGAACAAAATGGGAGCAATATTTATTATGTGTATGTGTGTATGTGGGGGATGTTGTTTCTTGCTGGCTTGTCCTGTATAAACAGTTCCTCCTAATAAGCATACATGGTGTAAGTCTTGTGTGAAATATAATCAAGTATAAAGATTTTCCTCCCACAGTCTATCTAGTTATGCTAGAGGAGAAAAGGTTAAAAGGCCATTGTTTATTCACAGAATGAGTAGCGAACCAAGAGAAGTGTAACATGCTTCATGAGCAGAAAACCATTAAAGTTGTTATTATTGGGTATTTCATTTTTTCCTGTGCGACTGAGAAACTTTTGACAAAAGCACAATAAAAATAACAAAAATATGGATGAAGTTACTGACCTTCTGTGTCAAAAATCCTAATAGGACTGGACCTATCCAATCTCGGAGAAAATGGGTAACTCATAGTTTAGAAATAGGAAAAAAAACTGCTTGGTTCAAGTGACCCTGTGAAGGAATTCAATATCATTTATAATACTATACTAAATGCCACATCAAAGCATCACATACACTCTCAGATGTCTATTCTAAAAACATGATTTGTTTTCAATTAGCAATATTCACTTAGATTGCTTTTTATGGCACATTTATTTATATAAGGATTTTGAGTGCTGTTCAATGTGTTCAACTTCTATGTCAGTCTTTACATTGGATTTTACTTTTATTGCTCTTTGATTTATTGCCTAGAATAAATATTTGGAGAAAGGACAGCTTGAGTTGGGGATGGGATAAATTAAAAATGATTCCAATCATTAAGGGCAGCTTAATTGATGAATAAAGCAGCACACATGTGCGCTCGCACACACACACATGCAAACACTGGGCTAGGCAACCTTTTTTGGGCCTGTGGTCATATCTGGAAATTTCATTAACTCTCTTGGGCACCATCACAAAATGGCTGCCATGGGAGGCATGGCTAGTTACAAAGGACAAGTGACTTGCCAAAATGAGAAAGTACAAGGCAGAGATGGGGCAATTGGCTTTCTTCTATCTTCACTGGCTTACTGCTGCCCTGGGGAGCTCTGATTTTGATCAGAGCAATGATGTTGGGGAAGAGATGTTTATAACCCCATCTTGTAGACTGATAACACCCTGTTAGGTGACTGGAAAGGGAAACAGGAAAAATAGTCTGCTCATACTGCTCTTTGCTTTTTACTTCTTGTGACCGTTTCTGCTGCCATCAGGTGGAAATCTTTATTTTTCTGGCTGCCTCCACCAAACCAGCCTCAAAACTCTCTGCGTCTCAGGTATTTATTTTAGCTAGTGTGTGGGGTTGGCTGTTAGATGTGGGGCAGCACCCACCCTCTCAGAAAGAGATCACAACATTTCAAATAGCAAAATTTAAATTGTAGTGAAGAAAATTTTTATTGAAGATTTTTGTTTTTTGTTTTTTTGTGAACCACCCAGAGAGCTTCAGCTATTGGGCTGTATAGAAATACAATAAATAAATTGAAAAAAATGTAAATAGGAAAAAAGTTTTTAAAATGGAATGGAAACACACACACACACACACACACACACACACACACACACTTCACACAAAAAACATATGAGCAACATGGTAATAAAACAGCCATGACTAAAAGCACCCAGCTAACTTAACTAAGGCCTAATCTACACCAAGCAGGATATTGCACTATGAAAGCAATATGAAAGCGGTGTATGGTATGTGTCAATGGGCCCCAACAGTTGTCAGTGCACTTCAATACCGCTATAAAGCAGTTGTGTGTCTCCTGCCTTTTATAAACCGCTTCCATGCCGCTTTCATAATCCAATATCCTGATTGGTATAGATTAGGCCTAAGTCCCTTATCCAAGCAATATTGCACTATCATCAGTCCAGCTCTCTCAGTCATTTCTTCACTTCCAGCAGCTCTGACTCTAGAACTGTGTCCTTCTTCCTTTCTTTCTCTCTCTCTCTTCTTTTTGCTTCTCTACCCTCTGTTTTTTTTTCTCTTAAAATTTGTTTTGCCTTTCCCCAACTCCAATCAATGGTGGTGCAGCTCCTTGGTTATTTCTGCAAACAATGTTTCTATTTTCTCAGTTTAAAATCATTATTATTATTATTATTATTATTATTATTATTATTATTATTATTCCTGTGGCCTTTTGTTGAACTTTATAATCCCCTGGCTTCCTGAGCAAACTTTGTTATCTCCACATTCTAACCAAACTTTTAACCTATAAACTATTAACCCTTTGACTGATGGCAACTAGCAAACACACACACACACACACACACACACACACCCCATAATAAGCTAAAATGAAACTAAATACAAACACATTAAATAAAATGGAGGACAGTTCCATTTCTTCACATCTCCAAAAGCTGTTATTAGCCTCACTGGAAATATATAGGCATGATGTATATCGCAGAGTGCTTCGACTTTTGTGCAGTATAAAAATGCAATAAATAAATAAATAAATAAATAAATATAATAAATATAGGTTCTGTACATGTGGGTATAATAGCAACTTCAAGGAGCTATACAAATCATGAAAACACCACAAGGAGGACACAACCCCCTCCCAGCACCACTACTCAGATAAATATTGGACACCCCTCTGCCTGAGTTTAAGGATGAAAAGCCAGAGAATCTGATATCAGAACTCTGACAACACATGTGTTTGGCTCTCATGCCAAAAATTATTTAGGCTCTTGCAGCTCTGATTGGCCAGTAAGACATTTGGCCAAAGAGACTGAACTGCGCTCCTGGACATCATTATATGTTTCTAGGGCTGTGAACCTGTCAGTACAGCTCCTATGCCTTGTGAAGATTTTCTTCCTAAACTTTATTCCCATCCTGCCCTCACCACAGTAGTGCAATGTTAGTAAAGAGTGAATGGAATGAGGTTCCGGATGATAGACTTTCTGCAGAAGACAACAGAATGGCACTAGATCAGGGATTGGTAACCTGGTACCATCTAGATGTTTTGGACTACAGCAACTCCTATTGGCTCCAGCTAGTATGGCCAATGGTCAGGGATAGTGGGAGTTGTGGTCCAAAATATAAGAACATAAGAAGGTCCATGCTGGATCAGACCAAGTGTCCATCTAGTCTAGCACTCCATTCACACAGTGGCCAAGCAGCTGTTGACCTGGGATCCACAAGCAACCCATGAGTGCAACAGCACCCTGTACTCCAGCAATATAGTTGGCATATATAGGCTTTCTGCTTCTGATACTGACGAGGGTGCTAGGTTGCCTTCCCCTGCTCTAGCAAATACAATGCTGAAAACCCTGGAAATAACTGTAACGCAACCAGATCAACAATAACTATTTCTGTAAACATTTTAAGCCAGCATTAAGTTCTTTGTACGTGCATTCTTACAAGTTGTTGAATTTAATATTCTATTTGTGTTTTTCATTCTGCTTCTTCTATTACATGCACCTTCACCAGCATTACTACTAATGACTTTCTCTCCTTTTCATCAATAAAAAGATGTGCTCCAGAGTGACAGTCAGATCATCTGCTAGAAACCAATTCAAGGTTGATAAGACAATACAAAAGAGAAAGGAAATTTATTCCACACCAGTGCCTGCCACATCTGTTCATGGTGTAGGGGAATAAAGATTTCCTTCTGCCTTCCATTTTAGAAAGATAAAGTATCTTTTTCACTTGCTTGAACTAAGACAGCCAAATTACCATAAGCCATAACTAGTTCATTCCTCTATAATAGCTATACCAAAATGCATGAAAAACTGAGACAGAGGATAATGCAAGCAGTTTGATAGGCAGAATGAAATAGGGTCACTGATAAGTGAGCTTATCCTCTAACAATTGATTTCATGGCTATGCTTGTCCACTATGAATATCATTCTCCATCTCAACCATAGAACAAGGCATTTATTTGCAATGGAGCATTTGATGTGAGGAGCTTTGGCAAAAATCATACTGTACTGACATTCAGGGAAGTGGTGCTGATAATGGTTCTTTTGTTCCATGGGATATGCACATGTGCTTGAATATCTCCTCTGAATACTCCTCTCATGTATGGTATTTCAGCAAGGCCTAAGTAATAAAAATAAACAATAGTGCATAGGGAGAAAACAACAATCTCTTTTCTGATAAGTAAACTGGATTATTTCTTTTTAATAAACCCAAGACAATGGCCTTATTTAGATGTAATGCTAAAAGATGGTTCAACATCATGTGAATGTTCTTCGGACTCATAAGTTCCCCCTCCCATCTCTTCCTCTATTGCTATCATGAGAAGCAGGCCAGAAGCTTTTGCTTCCATTTTTAACTAACCATGGTTTACCGTCATGTTGAAACCCACACAGCTGTGGTTAGCCTTTGGTGTGGTTTAGGAAACCAAGCCAACTTCAGACTGTGGTTTATGTTCCTGATTTGTTTTCCTAATCTATAATTAAGATTAACCACAGTTCTGGGCTTGGACATAATAATAAACCACAGCTAATTGACAATGTAAGTGAAAGCTTCCAATCTCCCATAAACAAGCTAAAGGAGGAAAGGAGAGGGGGGTGGATTGCAGGAGCATAGTTTAGTTTAGCATAGTTTAGTATTACAATAGAACCATTGTTTTGCATTATGTCTGAACCAAGTCAACAAGTCCTCTACTTGGCAAAGCTAAAAGAAAAAAAAGAAATCATTATCTGGGAACAGAGTGGTGTCATTGGGGCTGATGGGAAACAATGGATTTTTATTACCAAATTTCAACTAGAACCTCTAGACCAGTTCGAGGAATCCATCAGTAGTTGTTTCAAATGGATATTGTTGTTTTTTATACTTTTGGTGGTTTAAAATTTTGTATATCTGCTTTTAATGTTCATTGTTTTTAACTTTTGTAAACCGCCCAGAGAGCTTCAGCTATGGGGAGGTATATAAATGAAATAAATAAATAAATCAGTGTAGAGCATGGCTTATGCAACATACACAACCCAATTTTTTTCCTTAATACTTTTTTTCTTGTTTGAGTTCAGCTCTACCACTTCCAGCTTCATGAATCATTGTTAATCGTGAAGTAGTTAAGGCCATGCCAGAACCACAGTAGACGTATCATCATCATCATCATCATCATCATCATCATCATCATCATCACCTTTGTTCAATATTTATTTGTATGCCACTTTTTCCCAAAATTGTGCCCAAAGTGGTTCACAAAACAACAAATGGATAACAGTAAATATAATTTATAGGCTATCAAACAGCAATACCTACAACAATATTCAAAAGAAACAATTACAAATAACCATAATGTTGGCAGATAAATACATAGTAGAAATATCAATACATATAATATCCAATAAAACAATATAACTGAACTAACCAATAACTGAGCACTAAACAGGAGAGACATTATATCACAATTCATATATATATATATATATATATATATATATATATATATATATCTCACATGAGGGTTTTCCACAAATGATATGGCAGGAAGTGACAGAAGAACTTAAAGTGCCCCAATCTTTACTAGAACATGGCAAGAAACCCAATACCCGACCAGCCGGAACAGCTTGGACAGGAAGCGGTTGTTGCCAGGGGGAAGGAGAAGAGTAAAGTCACCTCACATGCTTAGGCACGTGTTCCTTGAGTGACAGGGCGGGGCTGTGACTATAAGAGCACACCCACCCAGGAGCCCAGCCTCTTTTGTCTCGGCTCCCACTCTCCCTCCCTTAATCTAGTGTGGGATTAGCCAGTTGCTCCTTTTGGAAGGAAGGCGAAGTAGGAATTTTCCTCCATCGAGGTTTTGCCTACTTCTTACTGGAATTGCTAAGAGGGGGGTGGGTGGGTGGATAAATAGGTTAATTTGTTTTAGGGAGGTGCGGGAATTGGTAATTTTAGGATAGGGATGGTGAGCACTATGGCACCTTTTGGTGATTGGCATATCCAGAGGACCTGCTCCTAAGGAACTGTGAGGCTCCCGTGTCAGGATATGGTTTGCCTTTGGAGACCCTCCTGCCTCACCTATCCTGCACTGTGAGGCACAGAGGGGGGTGATGTGGGGCAGTCCCCCCACACTTTTAGAGAGGCATATAAGTAAGGAGCCGGGTGTTTTACCCGACTCCAGGCTTTGGAGATTCCTCGCCCATAAAGCCAGGCAAGTGGCCTGAGATAGGACCCATTGATTCCCGCACTTGCACATGCAGATCCAGGGAGGGGTGAATTATCCATATTATTCAAATAAAGAGGCCCTAGTTTAATCCAAGTTCTGGTGTCTGTGTCTTTATTCTATGCTTCCTTCTTCACTTGCAAATCCTGTGAAACATAACCCTTTCTACCTGATCCTATGTCTATTTGCTCAGGAACAATTTCCACTAATTTCAATGAAGCTTACACAAAATTAAGTATGCATGGGATTTTAGCCTTTCTCTGCAGTTCTGGAATCAATTAGGTTATAGTCCTATAGCCACTTATCTGGGCATCAGCCCCATTGAACTCAATGGGTCTTCTGAATAGACATGTACAAGTCACATCTGTTATTCACTCACAATGATTAAACACATTGGTTTAATACATGATCATAGGAACCATGCTAGGACTTCTATCAGCCAACAGAGATTCAATTTAGGCAGAGTTGCAATTGACACTAAATCATAGTTGACACTATCCATAGTTTAGAACCTCTTCCACATTTATTTATTTATTTATTTATTTATTTATTTATTTATTTATTGCTTTAAACATGCAGCAAGCTATGTATTAGTGCTGCCTCCATTATCCATCATTCCAGTGTCTATATGCAGTGGCCTCTGGATGCAAAGCAAGAGATTTAAAGCTCCATCACACCAGCATTATTGTCTGTTGTCATGGTGAATTGCATGCAATGGACTCAGATAAAGCTTACCACGTCCTGCTGTGATTGTCGTTCTTCCCCCTCTTCTTAGTGACGTATTTTGGTGTGCAGAAAGTCCTTCTGGTAATGCGAAAGCACACCGCTCAAACTTCAACGTGTATTTTCAGCCATCATTTTCAATCTGATGTTCTGTGGGTGTGTTTTCAAGGGGTGGTATTGCTGATGAAAAAGAGGGGTGTGCCTGTGGTGTTACACCACACAAGTCAGTTCCTTAATGCATGTCTGAGATTGGTAAGTCTGTGGTGCTTAGAATGTTAACCTGAGTGGGTGGAGTTAGAATGTCTGAGGACGGGAGAGGAGTGATATATAAGGGAATGACTGAGGGGATTGAAAAAGACTTTTAGGTACTCCTAGGCCGTAGCTAGACCTAAGGTTTATCCCAGGATCATTCCGGGTTCGTCCCTGCCTGAGCGCTGGATGCCCTGTGTGGCACTTAGATGAACAGGTTTGACCCCAGAACAATCCTTAGGTCTAGCTACAGCCTTAGAGTCTTTAGCCTTTAGTGCTTTAGCTCTCTGTGTGTAGAGTACTTGGGTTCTGGAGAGTTTGAGGTTCCGTATAGAGAGTGGTGTCTTTTGAGTGGGGTGTGCAGATAGACAGTTTGTGTAAAATAAACAATACTGATAATAAAGTTCAAGAGTGAATCGCAGAAAGGGTTTGGCTAGTCACTCCAAAAGTTACACAAAAATGACTTTCCAAATGAAAAGTGCTACCCAAAGACATCCCTGGGGCTGTATACGCACAACATTTTTTGACAGGAGCTATACTGTAGTTATACAGAATAACAGTAGTTATACACAAGTGCTATTGATTCTTAGCCAGGACATTTACAAGACCAACATAGAAGCAATTCTTTTTAGCAATAATAAATTATATGTTGTATGGGAACGTCTTTCCAACTATATACCATCAGTGATGTGGGAATTGCCTTGGCAGTTGGTGTTTCCACAAGAAGAATGATCATATTGTTATTAGATTACTGGATAAGTATGGGTCTTTCACCAGTTATATTATGCCTAGTAATATAGTTCTTTTTCCACACAAAATAACAAGTCTGTGATGAGAGCTTGCAAAACCTTTGGGCGGCGGAGGTGGGGGCAACTATTATTATTATTATTATTATTTATTTATATAGCACCATCAATGTACATGGTGCTGTACAGAGTAAAACAGTAAATAGCAAGACCCTGCCGCATAGGCTTACAATCTAATAAAATCATAGTAAAACAATAAGGAGGGGAAGAGAATGCAAACAGGTACAGGGTAGGGTAAGCAGGCACAGGGTAGGGAAAAACTAACAGTAGAAAGTAACAGTAGAAGTCTGCACAACATCAAGTTTTAAAAGCTTTAGGAAAAAGAAAAGTTTTTAGTTGAGCTTTAAAAGCTGTGGTTGAACTTGTAGAACTAGCAGAAAGTGTGCTGGTCTTTTCTCCACATACACATATGTGTGTAAAATTTAAAATTCCAGTCTCTAAAAATGGGTAAGAACATAATAAAAGCCCTGCTGGAACAGACCAAGATCAAATGAGGAGTGGCTATAAGGTATGCTAAGTTGAATATTGACAAAAATGGCCAGGGGCAAGTCTCTCAACATTGTCAGAACCATCCTGCTTACAGGGGAATTTAATTATGATAGAAAATGTTACATGTGCTCTTGACTTTTATAATTCAAATTTAAATACCCACTTGTCATTATAAATTCACATGTCATAGGTAGTTTGATAGACCATTTGCTACAGGAAATGTGCAATTTGTTCCATCATTGTGCTGTTGTTGATGATGTTGTTGTTGATGTTGTTGCTGCTGCTGTTCTCCACATGGTCAGATTTTTCTTTGTAGGATGCTGTGGGTCCTACCAACCCTCATCTAAAGGTTTTGTCTTCAGGGAGTTTAATAGCAAGATAGTGATTCCTGACAGAACTGAATAAGTAACAGTGTTCTGAAAACAGTACTATGATAATAGTTAGATTTCCATGACACACACACAAGTGGGCATGGGGCTGTGAAGGCTAACCCTTCTCTCTCCTCATAGAATGCACCATGGCCATACTGCCTGCTGACACCTGCA
The DNA here is from genome assembly GCF_023053635.1 of Elgaria multicarinata webbii. Taxonomy (NCBI): domain Eukaryota; kingdom Metazoa; phylum Chordata; class Lepidosauria; order Squamata; family Anguidae; genus Elgaria; species Elgaria multicarinata. Next base: position 40,969,669 of record NC_086180.1, on the reverse strand, counting down.
TGTTCAGTTGGGATGAGAAAAGGCTCCACATACATGCTAGTATACATGCATAGTGTTCCTCCATGTAACGGGAGCCCTGGTTGGGCCCAGTTCCCCCTTAGGTGAAGGAGCTATACACTCAAATGTAATATGCATCTACAGCCTTCCTCCACCCCTCAGTACAATGCTGAACGAATGCATGGACAGCAGGAAGGGGGTTCCATTACAAATGGTAGCAGGCTGTGTGTCTGAAGTACATCTCAGTGGCTAATGGCACAATTAGCCATTTCGGGCAGTAACACCCTCATATGTTCTTTCAGTGTGTGTGTGTGTGTGTGTGTGTGTGATGGTGGGCATCATATGACACTCTAATATAAAACATCTATTCTTACCTCTCAACGAGAATGGCAATTGCAAACATCTGCTTTGTTTGAAGTTTAAAGGCACAGATTGTTTACAAATGCCCTTAATCTTTTTTTTTAATATGAGAGAAATGAAGATAATAATGAATAATTTATATAGCATTTTCAATCCACATACAGCTCAACCCAGAGAAAGTTACTTATGTCAAAATCCCATTTTTTAAAAAAGTGATTGACAAATGTATATCGATGGAACATGGGCATAAGCACAACTTCCTCTCAATTGCATCCTCTAAAACATTTAGCTAGAAAATGGTGACCATGGGAGCTACTCTACTGTACACGTAGTTCTCTCCCTCCCCTCTTTCCCCACTAAACAGTTGATCAGCACTGTCAGTAGTATTCAGTTGGTGGAAGGTGTTTGAACTCTAGCCTTTTTGCACTCCACCATATTAGCACTGACAGCAGGGTGGGAAATCTGGAGTTGAAAACTTGATTCATGTACAGATCCTCCTCCTTCAATTGTTTGTGGCCCAAGCATTTTGCCATCTTTCATTTCCACAACAACACTCCGCGGCAGCTTCTTAATGTTCTCATTTTACTGACAGGGAAGTGTGGCTGAGAGCCAGTGATCCGAGCAGTGGATTCTGGGCAGAACTCCAACATGGACCCAAATCTCCTCAGTCCAAGCAAGCATAATGTACCACAATGACTCTCAGTGCTGAACATTAAAAATTCACTCAGAAAAAGAAGAGACTGCTGTATTTTGTTGTGAAATGCTCCCTAGGGACCAGAACTAGATGCACATGTTGTTAATTGGGGGAAGGGGGGTGCAATTAAGGTGCATGCTTTTAAAATTGTAAATAGTGGTTGCAAGGTGGGGAAGGTGTGAAGTACCCACACTAAAGGGAATCGGGAGGAGCAATTTAACCCTTTTCTCACCAGCTCCATCAAAAATACTACCCTGCCCCCATCTGCTACTTGGGAAGCCTCTGTCACTGCAAACTCATGAAATTAGTACCACATCTAGCTTGCCCCTATATTCAAAAGTATGACCTACAATTACTCCTATTGGGCTACAGTTATGTAATATTGTAGTTCTGGTGCATCTCAGTGAATGAGTAAAATTCCTACAAACTAGAATCCAAAGAAGATATGTTGCTTATGTTATGAAGTGGAAATTGATTCTAAGCATCTTGAGCATTATCTCCCAATTTGGATAACATGGCAGAAGATGCACTTGAATGTACTGCTGATGTCTCATTAAAAAGAATCCAGCCCACATAGATTAATGTGTTAACTACTGAAGTTTTAAACTATGGTTGAGATACTAAAAAACCCACAACCCGACCATGAGGCAGAGTGAAGCAGAGGCTTTAAGTATCATATTTGGAGCACCATTGGAAGGTAAAATTGTCCATCTTAATTTATTACTGTATTTTTTTTTAATTGTGATGAGACATTTGGATTTTCCACCAAAGGTGTGATGTTTTCAATTAGTCTTGTGATTAGGAAGTAAGAACCACAGAAAGCTGTGGGACTAACCCTAACCCATCACCCCAAAATATTAATCTCTGCTTCAATTAAGTACCTCCAAAACACCCATTTATCTCCCAGATCCCACTACCAAGATAGATAAAATGATGATGATGATGATGATGATGATGATGATGATGATCCTCCTCCTCCTCCTCCTCCTCCCCTAACTCTTGCCATTTCTCCTTCATTCTTGGGGTTTGTGCTTTTAAATTAAACTCCATTCCGGGGGTATGCAAGGAGATTTCCCATGGCATGCCACATAGGCCTTAGCTAGACCTAAGGTTTATCCTAGGATCGTCCCGGGGTCATCCCTGTTCATGTAAGTGATACACAGGGGATCCCGGGAGCAGGCAGGGATGAGCCCGGGATAAACCTTAGGTCTAGCTAAGGCCATACACTGTGACAGAAGCCATAGCACAAGATCCCAGTCGGGTAAATCAGTCATGACCAGGACTGATCCAAATTAGGAAACAGATTATGAAGACCTTTCCAATTGCTCTCAACACAGCCTTGCTTCAGGAGTTCTGAATATCTCTAGGCCAATTCTCCCACCTTCTGCTGTGTTAGCTGAGAAGATACCTGGAAGATAGCTGGTTTGATGCTTATGCCTTTGTGAACTTCTTTCAATAAATTGAGCAACAGTGTGCATTTGAAGATTTAGGTACTCCTCCTGAGCTGAATTCCTGTTTCTCCCTATCACATCATGTCACAAACCATTGTTTAAGGTTTTGCTCAGTTTGAAATTTGTTTCAGTTCACTTTTGATTAGGATTTACCCACTTTGCACCTCTTGGACTGAACACAGACTCGAATACAATCTGCAGCCAAAGGATGCGTATTTCGAAACTTGCAATGTGATTTGAGGTCCCAAAAATTTGCATTTGTCAGCAAGTGTATATTTGAAAAATGTATATGAAAAAGGCATAATTTTGAGAAGTGCATGCAAACACTCTTTAATTAATGGGAGAAGAAGACATATATTTCAATGATGTGTTCAAGACATATGTTGCAATCTGATTTGGCCCAAGTTGGAATAAGTTTCAAGGTGGAAACTGAAGAACAATGAGACTAAATTTTGCTTGTACATTTTTCTCCCTCTCTCATAATACTAGAAACCAGGGTCATCCGATGAAGCTGATTAGTGGGAGATTCAGGACAAATAAAAGGAAGTATTTCTTCACACAGTGTTAAGTTATAGAATTCAGTACCACAAGATGTAGTGATGGCTTTAAAAGGGATTGGATACAGTCCTGGAGAAGGCTATCAATGGCTACTAGCCCTGATGGTTCCTGTATCTGAGGCAGTAAGCCTGTGTGCACCAGTTGCTGGAGAACATGGGTGGGAGGGTGCTGTTGCACCATGTCCTGCTTCATTGGTCACTGGTCGATGGCTGGTTGTTGGCCACTGTGTGAACAGAGTGCTGGACTAGATCAGCCCTCGATCTGATCCAGCATCAGGGCACTTCTTATGTTCTTATGTGCATGGGGCTGATGTTTGGAAATGGTTCAAAGTGGAACTAGTTGTCCTGTTCTTTGGATCCTGGTCAATGGCTCCAATTGTGCTCAGCATGAATCCAGGGTTCCTTGTATTAATTGTTTTGTTCATTTAAGTTTGCTTCATTGCTATGCTTCATTTACTTTAGTATATTTTTATTACTTTGTTCCATTTGGACATTTCAAATATGATCATGAAATATCAACTTATAAAAGCCCAGGAGTTTTAAAATGCATCACTCATCCAATTAAGCAATGTGCCTTGTAGCATGTGTTATGTTAAACAAACAATCATAAGTTTCACACCATCAAATAAACACATTCAATGCTTCATTTCATGTCATATCATTTCATGGAATCATGATTTATGACATGATGATTTTATTTGAGACATTATTGATTTTATGATCTATTTCACTATGTCTTGGTTGCATTTGGCATTAAAACCAAATCAATCTCCACAAAATTTTGCTAATATTAAGTTCCATAAATAGTGTTGAATGCGTAGAGGAGAAAGTCAGTCGCTTTAGCTCTTCTACTGTCCGTTACTATATATTGTAGTACAATTGAAGTTAAGAGGATGATATATGCCATGACTATTATTTCATACAATGGTTTGGGCCATAAATTCAGAAAAGTAGGAATAGGTCCTACTTATAAAAAGATAATTGGAAAAAGGTCAAGTTTTAGTAGTGATTGTGTAAACTCAAAAATTGCAAGTTTAATTTTATGTGCTCCGGAGTTCAGAGAACTTTGCCACATGTCTAGTTTTCAGTCTTACTTGGCTTTCCTTGAATTAAACAAAATGGCAGCAATGCTAGGAACTCGGGAAAATGCCCATTAACAAGGAGAGGTGTCAAGGGGATCAGCACTATGAAGCACATAAAAAACCAAAGTAATTGTGTCTAAAGCAAAAGGTTTGAATGAGCAGCTTCTGAGGTCTTTGGCCTTTTCCTCAGTTATTTATTTATTAGAACATCTATATAATACTTTTTGCTCCCAAAGCAGTTTACAAAGCATTGAAAGCCAACACAATCACTAACACAACTTTAAACACTTTAAAGCAAAATAAAAATAGAGATTAAAAAGCAAAACTAGATGCGGAGTATTCAAACTTCAATATCACAATTAAACACTGTAAAAAGCCAGATGAAATTTAAAAAGAAATGTTTTCATTGCCCATCTAAAAGTCATGTGGGATGGGGGTAGTGTACTCTAAAAATTACTAAATCCAATCTTATATGTTTTCAGAAAGACAAAAGCATAACAAATTCTTGCTATAAGGGCAGCTCATATTTCAGCCACTAATAAATGGACCTTTCTATTTTTCTTTCTATAGTATGGCTCTGTTGAAGCTATCAGACATTAGAGTATAACAAGATTCTCCCAGCCCTGACACTTCTTGATCCTGCAGCCAGTTTTAATAATGGGTTCAGAGAGAAACCATCAGTAGCAGGTTACCATTTTCCTTACCAATTCAAATGAATGAATGTGTCCATCATTTATTATAGTTGCCTCACCTGAACTTTCGAGTGCAACAGGCGAAGCAGACTTTTGGAGATACTTGTATATATGTTATCTTTATAAGGATTCAAAAGGCACTTTTTAAATATCACAACTGCTAGGATACTGTTATTTCTGGGAACTTAATGGTTCAGTGAAGAGCTGCCACATGCTGCTATAATGGAGAGGGTTACGGCTTGCCTAGTACCATTTATTACATCATTTACCCTTTTCTTATTTATCTGCCACAGATGTGCATTCAGGCTTTCAGTTTAAGTTGATTGTTTAGCTTGTACTATCATGCTTCGTAGCCAGAAAGAAATATGGAAGCTGCATGGCTTAGGATACATAACTTGTATTCATTAGGATTAGATCCAATCGAGCCAGTTTGAGTATGCTAATTGCACACAAACATTCAGGAATTAAAACAGGACTGAATCAGAGGTTCATCAGGTGAGCATTTTATTGCACACTCGCTACTGTCCACTTACAGATGTGTGTGTGTCCTTTAGACAACATTGTCCATCTCTCGCACACCTCCCACTCCTTATGCTCATTTCCCCATAGCAAAATAGACACCCCCCCAATTCAGTTTTTTTTTTAAAAAAAAACCCAGAATGTGCCGCGATCCCCTGCTGTGTGCAGGAAAAGTGGCACATTCAAAACGCCCACTGAATGGGCCACATGGTCTTTGTTTACTTCCTCTTTCCCATCTGGGAAGAGAGAGGAAGTAATGAGGGCCAGAAACGGGGGCAGAGAAGTGACAGTAAGGAAATGTGATTTTCCCTGATGTGATGACGCTCTCACTCAGGAGCACCTTCAAATAACATCCCAAATACCTCAAAAGTAAGCAGGGCAGACCCTGCATATCTGCTCAGGAGTAAGCAGGAATTAATCACTCAGCAGCACTTCCAGATAGCATCCAAATGCCAAACCTCTGCATGTCTACTCAGAAGTAAGCACGACTGAATCACTAAGAAGCTTCCTTCTCAGGTCCCTCCCCTCTCCCCTACAGGAAAAACCTCTTATTGCAAATCAGTTGCTGAAGAGGAAGCAGGAGCAGGGAAAGAAGCTGTTGGGCTGAACCCCTGCAGGCTGTATTTGGAGATTTCCCCATCCCTGGTTTAAATAATTATCTTGCAAAAAATCTAAAATCCAACCATAACTATCACCAACATGAAGCAATCTTCCTCGATTTGCAGTTCTGGTGCGTCTTTCCTTCATGGTGTGTGAATATCCTAACAATACTGGATACCAAGGACTGTATGGCAGAAGCCCTGCCCTCTTTTAAATCTGGTTACTGTAGTATAGCTCCTGCAGCTTTAACTGTGGTGATGAAGAGGGAATTGCACCAGGTTCTCCATACATACAAATGACACCTGCTGAAATTCCCTTTTCTATGCAACTGTTATAGACACAGGAGCCCTGTCCTTTTCATATGGTCACCCTGCACACACACACACACCTCTTCTCTCCTCTTCCCTTCTCGCATGTGTATTGTTCACCCTCTCCAGGATCTAACTGGTATCTCACTGAAATACATCCCCAGCTATCTAATTATTTCCTAACCATTAGTCCCCAACAGCAGACCATTCTGTATTAAGCATAAATCAAAGGAATGCTTGAAGCTGGAACCCTTTTCTCTGACATCTAGTTTTCTAATGTGCATTTTTGTTTGTTTGGAGGAACATTTAATCATGTGAATAGGGCTGGCCCAAGACGTTTCGCTGCCCGAGGCAAAGCATCACATGCCATCAGTGCCCACAATGTGAAAATACCCAGTTATTTTTGGTACCTGTGGCAGAAAATGATACAAGGACTCCTCCCCATTCCTGGCATAAAAATACAATAACAACTTCAATAAGTAAGAATTTGCTGCCCTTTCATGACACCCAAAGACAGCTGTCTGAGGTGACTGTTTCATTTTTGTCTAATGGTAGGGCCGGCCTTGCATGTGAGGCCTCACTTACACTGTGAAGTGGTCTATTCCAGTCCTTTCACCTGCTGTTTCTAATAAACAACCTTAGACTTTCTCCTTAATTCACAGTTTCCTACTTGTCACCTTGTCTCCTTCTATTGCTTTCTGTTTGCCCATTTATTTTCTAAAGCTGCAAAATGTTAGAAGGAGGGACAATTCCTGTACACAATGCTACGGTCTATAAATGCTAATAAAACTTGTTGTTATTTGTGCTAAAACCTGCAAAAAGAAAACCCAGCACTTTCTGAATAAAATTCTACACTTCATGGTATGTTGAATACCTTGCTTGGTGACCCAAACCAATAATTTCCTATACCAACTGCATAGCAAAAGCACATTTGAAACATATCCCCAACAATAAATGGTTGTTTATGCACAACTTCTGGATGCTAATTTTAAAAGTGTGCAAAAAATAGCTGTGTGCATGTATATCCCATTGATTACCATGGGATTTAAGCATGTATAATTGTGTTCAGGAATGTGCCAGAGCTTTAAAAAGTGTTTCAGAAATAAGGACTGATATAAATGCAGTGCAGAGAGTAAACATTGCTGTTTTGTAAGATAAGATCCATATATATATATATATATATATATATATATATATATATATATATTCTCATCAAAAAGGCCCTTTGATGAGGATATGCCGCCTAAACCTAATTGTCTTTGATTACTTCCTCCAATTCTCACTTTAATAAACACTATTTTTGTTAATGATTTCAGAGAAACATTTGATTCACACATCAGATGCAAAACCTCCAGGATATTGCTTTTTGCACAATAGCGGATTGGGACCACTGCAAGCCAGGAAAGGAGATCTTTCTCTTCCTTCTCATCACCACTGTTGTCTGGGCCAGAGTGAGAGGCAGGTGAACAAGAAGGTTGCAATATGAAGAGGAGGAGCAAGTCCAAGGAACTCTTGTCAGTGGGTCCCTGCTGGGATGTGGGCGCTCAGGAGGTGCCCAACCGTGCCACCTCGTTCTGCTAGTCCCTCTTGTCGGAGTCTGCAGTTCAGTACTCTCTAGCACCTTAAGGTCTCCTTACAACCTATCATTTGGATCAATAAAAAGGTTGTGTGAGGGGAATAGCTGTACAATTCTGCAGTGCTGTTCCCTGCTGTAACCACGTGTCAGTGGTCAGTGGTTGTATACATGTACAGCAGGAATATGTGTTTGAGTCTTTAGCCAAGAGTCATGTATAGCACAGGAAACTCAGACTTTCAGAAAGGGGAATTAATAACTAGACAAGAAGTCGGTATTAGAGTATCAGTCAAATATACAGAGTGATAATGTATCCAATGGCCGGCTGTGTTTCCACTGATTACGTTGCAGCAGCAGGAGGCACCACTTGCAAAACAGGGAATTAGTGCTTCATCAATGAACTCCAGAAATGAGCAGAAGTGATAATTTCAAGATTGGGACAGGTCAGAAGAGTTCCCTCCTGTGATACCAATGTTCTCCAATTCCAAGATTTAAGGTCAGCTGGAGAAGCTTTGCTTATAGTTCCCTTGAGGAATGGGCTGTTTTTGACCTATAAACCCTTGCACACCTCAAGACCACGATATCTGATGGAGTGCCTCTCTCGGCATGAACTGAACCATACACTGTGTTCAGCATCCAAGGCCCTCCTCTGGTTGCCTTTTCTAACAGATGCTCAGAGGATGTCAACAAGAGAGAGGGCCTTCTTGGTGGTGGCACCCCAATTTTGGAATTATCTCCCCAATGAGGCCCGCCTGGTGCCAACACTGTCATCTTTTCAATGCCAGATAAAAACTACCCTCTTCTTCCAAGCATTTGGCAGCATGTAATGAGTTTTAATTACATCTTGGTCTCTCTTTGGCTGATTGCTTAACAATAGTTTTTAAATATATATATTGTCTCTCTCAGTGTTATCGGTTTATATGTTTTTATACAAATGCTTTTTTGTACTTTGTGTGATGTTTTTAATGGGTTTTAATTTTGTGAAGCACTCAGAGAGCTTCAGCTATGGGGCAGTACAGAAATATAATAAATGAAATGAATTTTGCTTATGGATCACATACAGCAGGACCTTTTAAGTGGCAGCATCCCAGCTCTGGAACACTTTTCTCATAGAGTTTCAGTGGTCCTACACACTGTTGTAATTTAAGCACCAGTTAAAGACCTATGCAGGCTTTGGGGATATAAGTAAGTCCTCTATTTGTTGATGGATGGATGGATTGTGTTGGTATTTTTTATTGTATTCTATTGTACATTTGTGACTAAAGGATCATGATTTTATCATTGTTTATTATGTAGTGTATTGTGTTTTATATAGGTTTCTAGCTGCCCTGTGCTCTTTGTGAGGAACAGTGAGCATATAAATCAATCAATCAATAGGCTGGAGTTAGATATCAGAGTATAAATAGAATGGCCCATAGATATTTGGTAGCTATTCCAAGATTATGGGGATAGAGGGGGATTAGAAAAAAGAGACTGGAGCATAAATATTACCAATTCCAAAGTAAAGGAATAGAAGTGGACCTCTTCCTCATGGATCAGTTGTGATCCAAGAATTTATTTTGCAAAGTGGAATATTGGAGTTGCTTGGGTAGTTCCTTCCGGCTTAAAGATGTGCTAAGGGCCCTTGTGCTCAAACACCCTATTGAGATGTCAGACTCTATGCCATGATGGGGAACCATGGGTTGGCTTTCCCTTGTAGGTTCCCTTGAGCCCTATATAGCACAGAATTATGCATGGTATGGAGAATGTGGATAGGGAAACATTTTTCTCCCTCTCTCATAATACTAGCACCTGGGGTCATCCCATGAAGCTCATTGGTGGGAGATTCAGGACAGATAAAAGGAAGTACTTCTTCACACAGCACATAGTTAAACTATGGAATTCACAAGCACAAGATGTAGTGATGGACACCAATTCGGAAGGCTTTAAAAGGGGGTTACATAAATTCCTGGAAGGCTGTCAATGGCTACTAGTCTTGATGGCCATGTGCTTCCTCCAGTATCAGAGGCGGTAAGCATATATGCACCAGTTGCTGGGGAACGTGGCTGAGAGGGTACTGTTGCACCCATGTCCTGTTTGTGGGTCTCTGGTCGACAGCTGTTTGGCCACTGTGTGAACAGAGGGCTGCACTAGATGGACCCTTGGTCTAATTTAGCATGACCCTTATGATGTTCTTACTGTTCTTAAATTAAAACCAAAACCAAATCTGGTTTCTCCTTAAACTCTCCAATCTTGTACAGTGAGTATATGTGGCAAATGAACAGATCTGACTGCTTTCTTTCCTGGTAGCCTAATAAAGTTTTTTTGCTACTGAAAGCTGAACCTCCTAGTGATGCTACTTGTCATAAAGAGGCACCGATAATAGAGGTGTGGTGGTATTTGTGCTGCAGCAGCTAAAGACAATACACAGGATCAGATTGCCTGGATCTTGCTGAGCCTTTGTTTTTGCGCTTTCTCTCCTTGCCCCTGTTGAATTGTCTGGGGTCAGCTTTGTAGTCTTTAGCCAGACAAAGATTTTGCTGATTTCAGTGTGAGTGATCACAATCGCCCCACCCCCCAAAGAAACAATCATGTTTCTCACACTGTTTTTCAGAGGTACTGCTTTAACACAAGGGTTGGCCTTCGACCATGTTTTACATCTTATTGCAAAATGTTTGTATGGGTGTACTATATCCACCAGCAGTGTTGCTGCAAATGCCATTCTACTGGATCAGCAGATGATACATCCCATTGCACAGCCTTCTACTATGAAGCAACTCTTAGGACTGGTGTGTTCATTTCTTTGGAATCAACGATCGGGAGACGTCAAAAATAAAGACTTATAAGAACAGCCCTAGGTGAAACACTTGAGACAGCAGCTGTAACATTTCTGTTTTTCGCCAACTGTTTGCTTATAAAAGGCTCTCTCCACTGGCAGTTAGTGCCTCATGGGGATTTCTGTGTTTGTTTAACACCACACTATTGTATTGACAGAAAAGCTCCATTATAGACACTGTACCTGAACATAAATGGAGCTACTTGAACTACAGCATGTACAATTACCTGGTAGGGTAATTCCAAGACTTTAGGGATTTAGCACAATAGAAAAGGTCAACAATGGGTGTTAGAGCCAGAAATGTCCTTTAAAAATACTTCTTTCTCAATAAAAGTCTGTAGGTTTTTTTGATGTTTCACAAGTGTCTTTCTATGGCTTTTCAGCATAAGTTACTTCTATAAATCAATGACAATCCTGAAATCATGGATCCTGTGGTTTTAATAGTGAGTTTAGGGAATTACATGACAATTCTATCCATGTCTATCCACAAGTAAACTTCATTGAGTTCAATTATACCTGTGTATATGTGTGTAGGATTGCAGCCTTTCAGAACTCCCATTAGAATACAAATCAGAGACAGTAACTAATAGGACTGAATGCTGCTACTCAAAAACATTTGGGAAGGGCCCCCAATGTGGCATCCTGGGATTTTGGAGAAATCCACAATAGATTGATCTGAGTTTGGATTTCTATGAATCCAACCTGCATATTCCACGGCAAATTGGTTTTGTTTTTTTTATAACTTGTGAAGTTTCCACCAACTTGGAAACTGTTTTTTCCCCTCTCCTTTTGGGTGGGTGGGTGAGATTTGTGCAACTGTGTGCTTGTACAAGAGCGGACTTGTTGTAATGTGTATTTGCAAATGAAAAAGAAGTCATACAAAATTATTGATTCCGTCATTGAGCGGATCATGGAACTAAAGACGCCCGACAATCCACAAACAATTTTTCGTACAAAATCCATACAGCTGTATTCCATTCTAACCATTTTCTCTGGCATTGTCATCCTTTTCTCACACTTGTTACAAAGAATCCAGTCAACATAACAGCCAAATCAATGCATTCTGGTGTTTTCTGTGTTGTCATCTCTTGCTTTTTCAGGACTCATTTTTGGTGAGTTTTTTTGAAATAAAATGTGATTGCATCTCCAATCGGTCCAGTGTGGACAAGGAAAGTGCTACTGAGGGTGCAATCCTATGCCTACTTACTGGACAATAAGCTCTATTAAACTCAATGGAATTTACTTCTGAGTAGATATTATAGGGTTGCACTGTTAAGGACTATTACATCTTTAATTAAAAGCTTTTTTTCTTGCTGTCTTCTTAAAGGTTTCCTTTTCAATGTGGTTGAACTTTTATTGATTAATTACTTTTTCATTACATGGACCCACATTTATGGAACTTCCTCCAGAAAGAAAAGCATATGGCCCCATCAGCACAGGCTTTTAAACAAGCCTTCAAACCCCACTTATTTCAAACTGCTTTTAACCGATATTTTATTTATTTATTGCATTTTTATTTCCCCTTTTTCCCTCCAAGAAACCCAAGTTGGCATACACAATAACTTAAGAAGTGCCCTGATGCTGGATCAGACCGAGGGTCCATCTAGTCCGGCACTCTGTTTACACAGTGGCCAACCAGCCATCGACCCACAAGCAGGACATGGTGCAACAGCACCCATGTCCCCCAGCAACTAGTGCACATAGGCTTACTGCTTACATAATCCTCCTCCTCTCCATTTTGAATACTGAAACTGGTTTGAAGCCTCAATTAGGGTCAAACTAAACATTGCATTAGATATGTAGTGCATGTTTGCATCTCTGTTTTTGTTTTATTATAAAGTGAGTGTGGGCAACTGTACTGGATTAGGACCACAGTGGCGGAGGAGACATTTCATCCATGCCACAGCCACAAACCTCCCTGAAATCACCCCACAATAGTTAGTAGTAATGGTTTTACTGCTGCTTACTGCAACACAAAAGGGGAGGGGTGATTTCAGGAGGGGAGGGTCATGCCTTAAACTCCCCTCCTGCATTCACTGTAATCCCAATCTAGATCAGGCCCTTTGCACTTACTTTAGAGTAAAATAATAATAATGAGAGAACTATATATTACCTATCCACTGCAATGTGTAGCTTGAAGGAATTATAGAGCTTCTGATTGGACAATGTTTTAAATTGTTTTCATTAATTTATAATGGTGTGTTGCTAGCCTTTAAATTGTTTTAGAAGGATCCAAAATCCTTCTAAAAATAGGGTGCAATCATATGTCTTCTGCCCTTGATGCTCGTAAGCCTCCAAACTTGGAGCCTTACAAGCATCCAGGGTAGAGTGGGAAGAAATGTAGAGGAGCAAATGGAGGTGTTGTTCATCTCTGCTATTCCTCCCATTCTGTATTTTTGCTAGACAGGCTTTCTTGTGGAAGGAGAGGAAAGGAGGCTGGAGAGGCCTTTGGACAGCTTGTGTCCTGGACTTTCCAATCTCCTCCCCTCCTCAGCCACCGGAATGCCTCCTTGACCTCCTCTTCGAGGTCAGGTTCCCAACCTCAGTGAGGCTGCTGGCATAGTTCTTTGCACAGTGGCTGCAAGGGGGGTGGGAAATGGGAGGGAGCAGAGTTCAGATTCCCAGATCTGAGTTCAAAGCACCGACACCAACCTCAGATCCAGCAGTTCATTTATCATTAATTACTTTAATTAATTATTAATTGAATTAATAAAACCATTGATTTAATTAATTTAATTGAATGATTTAATTTCAAAGGATTTACTTTTATTTCAATGTTGGCATGATTTAATTTTATTTTAAAAAATTACATGATTTAATTTTAAATAATTCAATTTTATTAAAACGTTTTATTAAAACAACTTCTTCTGCACACCGCAGGAAATAGCAACAAATATTTTTATAGGTCAGAAGAGTTGGTTTTGAGAGTCTTATTTTGTAATTATCATCATCATCAGCAGCAGCAGCAGAAGGAGTGGGAGATGTGCAGGAGGATCACTGCATCATCTAAATAACCTGTGAACGTCCGTGAGTGGCCAGTCATGAGCGTGCTATAAAACGCTCGTCTAAAGAAGCTCAATTTCTGTGCTGCCATTTTCCTGATCCAAAGTGCCCTATCCCTGCCTGTCCCTCAAAGCTGCTCTTTGGATTGCAGGAGAAAGCATACCAATACCTATATGGTACTGCATGTTTTCCCCGCAAGGTAGCTTGGGTGATTCAAATCAGGAAAATGGTACAGGGGAAATGTAAAACAAAAACAAAACGCCTCTCCTGGTCTCATGGCACCAATGTGATTTGGCCAACCTGTGGCTGCTTTTTCTCTTTGGGGGGAAAAAGATAGGAGATCTGCCAAAATGAGATTGTGGAGTATATATTCTCTTAAGACATAAGAAATATTGTTAGCACAACAGCCTTCCTCAAGCTGCAGGGTAAGTCTCCAGAAATCTGCATTTTCTAAAAAAGAATAATAAGCTTTTAAAGTAATGTGGTTTCCTCTTTCCTCTGTATGAAAAAGGCAGAAAAATCCTCAGACTATCATCATATACAATTTCCTCCTGGAGGGATGATTTGTGTGGAACTGGATCTCAAGTGACATTTATTAGTCATGTTGTTTTATGCACTGTTCCTCTAACATACTCCATAGAGTTCAAAATAGAAATAGCTTGTATAGATTAAGGCTGCAATCCTATACACACTTACCAGAGAGTAAAACTCAATGAACTCAGTGGGACTTCATTCTGAGTGTTTTGTCATGAAAGGCTGCAATCCTATACATGCACACACCTTACTCCTGATTAGTTATATATATGATTGCATGGTAAAATTTAGAAGTACATATATTTTAAGTAACCCATTTGAATTGTAAGCCTATGCGGCAGGGTCTTGCTATTTACTGTTTTACTCTGTACAGCACCATGTACATTGATGGTGCTATATAAATAAATAAATAAATAATAATAATAATAATAATAATAATAATAATAACAGCTCTGCACAAGGAAGTTGTCTCTGCCATATGTTTTGAGGGCACCAACCTTGACACTAGGAGCCCTATCTTGACTTACTCTGGAGTAAAAATGGAAAAAAATGTAGTTGTTAGACATACATTTAAGTAATGTCTGTTTGGGCCCTAAGTTCATAATAGGCTGCTGATTTGAATCTAGATATCTACATGCCAAAGATTTTCTAGAAGACCACATTAGCTTTCTTGGATGTTATTTAATTATTTGTCATCCCTAAACCAAGTTCTCTGGGTGATATATAATTAAGCAGTTTCAAAGAATTTAAAATATAAAATCCTACACAATCCAATTAGATACGACACAACACTAAAACAGTAAAACAAACAAACCAGAACCAAATGACAAGTAAGCATAATATCAGGCATTATATATAACCTAATCATGCAGGTGTGCTGAAAACAGCCTCATATGGCAAAACGCACATTAGGTGCCATAAAACCAGAGATTAAACTACCATCAATGCTTTATGTAAAAAGGATATTAAAATGTGGGAGAATATAAAAAGTCTTTGCCTGGCATGAAAAGACATTAACCCAGGTGCCAGGTAAGCCTTTCTAGGGAGAAAATTACAAAACTGGGAGCAGGGAGGTTATCACTAAAAAGGCCCTCTCCCTTCTGGCCCCTCCAGATGGAGAGATGATAAGAGAATGGCTTCCATAGATAATCTCAGGCTGGTATATATAATAAGATGCAACTCGATACTAAGGTCCCAAGCTGTGCTGGACTTCATAGGTAAAAGCCAGCATATTGAATTGAGTCTCGAAATGGACTGGGAGCCAATGCAGACCAAATCAGAATTGGTGTATGGACAATCTAAGCTAGAATACTTGTTGCCATATGCTGCTTCAAAGCAGCCCACATATAACACATTGCAGTAATCCAAATGAGAAGGTACATGAGCATGGACCACAGAAGTCAGATTATCCACATACTGATAAGGGGTTGTAGCTGGGATAACAGCCAAAGCTTTCAAAAAGCTCTCTGTGCCATGGGGATGATTTCTAATGACAATGATTGATACAAGAGCATCACAAAGCTACAAACTTGATTTTGGGGGAGAGTGCAATCCCCTCCAAAACAGGTTGATCATATAGATAGAGAAACCACCTAATAGCAGTGCCTTTGTCTCCCCCCCCAATTAATATTTTTATTTATTTTCCACAAAAAACAGACACATAAGGAAGGTACAAAAACAAACAAAAAAGAAAAACTACAAACTATACAAACTACTACACCACACATACATCTAGTGAAATAAACACAATACATAAGACTATATTTCATTTAAAGCAATCTTAATGTCAGATGGCAAACATCCGTTGTTTCTGTATTACCAGGTACGAATTTCATAACAACAAGCTAATGTATAAATATCAAAGGCAAAGGTACAGATTATATATAAAACCCACAAAGAAATAAATCATCTTTTTGCTGTTCCTGTATATACTCAATAAAAGGTTTCCAGACTGATACATATGAGGCTATTGTTCTTTCATGTACTAGCGCCGTTAATTTCGCCAACTCCACCAACTCCATCACCTTGAGGAGCCATTCTTCCATTGTTGGTACTTGTGTTTTTTTCTAGTTTTGTGCATATAGTAGTCTTGCCGATGTCACCATATGTTGAAGTAACAATCCTTTTTCATTAAATTGATCATATCTGAGTCCAAGCAAAAACAATTCTGGTTTCATTTCTATATTTATCTTTAATTTTTTTTTTTTTTGCATTAATACATGTATTTTAACCCAGTATGCTTTTGCTCTTTTACAAGACCACCACATATGATAAAAGCTTCCTTCTTGTTCTTCACATTTCCAACAGTCCCCCAAACAACCACTATACATTTTCGCTAACTTTGATGGAGACATATACCATCTATACATCATCTTATAAATTTTTTTCCTCTAGTCTGGTACTTAATGTGTACTTTAAACCTTTTTTCCACATATTTTTCTATAATTTAATTGGGATCTTATGCCCCACATTGTTTTCCCATCTGACCATACAGTCCTTCATTTGTTCTTTCTCCCCCTTCAGCTGTAATAACAGTTTATATACTTTACCAATAAGATGTTCATCATTAATACATAGTACTTCTTTGAACAATTATTTTGACCCCTCAAATCCCCCCTCTTTTAAATCAATCTTAAACTTCTCCTGGATCTGTAGATACGAAAACCATTGACATATATGTACTTCTTTTACCAACTCTTCTCTCGTTTTTAATTTGGTCTCTCCTTCGGTTGTCTCCAGGACATCCCTATATTTTAACCATTTGTGTCCACTCAATAGTTCTCTTCTGAATAAAGCTTCTTGAGTCGACACCCACATTGGAATCTTCTGACATAATCTCGATTTGTATTTCTTCCATACATTCAAAATAGACCTTCTAACAAAATTATTGTTAAAATCCACATTGACCTTTGCTTTCTCATACCACAAATATCCATGCCACCCAAATCTTATATCATGCGTCTCCAACTACAATAGACGTCTGTTCTCCAACACTACCCATTCTTTCATCCACACCAAGCAACATGCATAGAAATACAATTTCAGATCAGGTAGTCTTAAAGCTCCTCTTTCTTTGGCATCTTGTAGAATTTTAATTTTTATTGTTGATTTTTTACCTTGCCAAATGAATCTAGAAATGTCTTTATGCCATTGCTTGAATGGTACATCCCCTTTTACAATAGGAATTGTTTGGAACAGAAATAACATTTTTGGCAAAACATTCATTTTTATTGTGGCAATTCTTCCCAACAGTGATAACCTCAATTTCTCCCATTTAGTTAGGTCCTCTTTAATTTCATTCCATACTTTCACATAATTATTAGCATATAACATACAGTTCATATTTGTCAGCACAATTCCCAAATATTTAACCTTTTTCTCTATTTTAAAGCCCGTCTTCTCTATCATCTTTTTTTGTTCTTGTATTTCCATGTTCTTGGTTAATATTTTCATTTTCTGTTTATTAACCCTAAACCCTGCTACTGCACCAAACTCTTTAAGTTTACTCATCAGGGTCTCAACTCTTTTTAGAGGGTCCTCCAGTATGATAACCAAATCGTCTGCAAAGGCCCTCAATTTGTATGTCTCTTTTTAAAGCCTTAGTCCACCCAATTCGTTCATCTTGTCTTATGTGTCCGTTCAAAACCTCCAACACCATGTTGAGTAACAGAGGAGACAGAGGACAGCCCTGTCTTGTCCCTCTTTCTATATCACATGTGCTAGTAAGGTCTCCATTAACAATGATTTGTGCTTTCTGGTGGTTATAAATTGACGTCACCCATTTTATAAAGTTCTCATCCGAGTCCACTTGTTCTAGAACCCTAAACATAAAGTCCCAGTTCAAATTATCAAAGGCTTTCTCCGCATCTAAAAATATTAGTGCTGCTTGCATTCAGGATGTTTTTCTAGATATTCTATTATATTCAGCACTGTTCTCATATTATCTCTCAGATGTCTTTTCGGTAGAAAGACACTTTGGTCTTCATGGATGTAATCTTGTAAAATCTTTTTAAACCTCTCTGCCAGAATTGCTGCAAATAATTTGCAATCATTATTAAGCAACGATATTGGCCTATAGTTCTTAGTCATCATTGTATCTTGTCCTTCCTTTGGTATCAGTGTTATATACGCTGTACGCCAAGAGTCCGGTATATTTCCACTTGTCAATATGAAGTTCATTGTCATTTGTAATGGCTGTAACAGTTCCTCTTCACACTTCTTATAGTATAGCTCCGATAGTGCATCTGGTCCTGGAGCTTTCCCCAATTTGATCTGTTTTATTTTCTCCATCATTTCATACGTTGTGATGGGTCCCATTCATTCTCTGTTTTTGCTCTGCCATAAATTTCGGGAGATTTTGTTTTTCTAAATATTTATCCATCAGCTCTGTTGAAACCACCTGTCTCTTAAATAGGTTGGTATAGTAAGAGTAAAAAACTTTCTGAATAGCCTTGGCCGCTGTAAATTCTACTCCACTCTCTTTTATTTTAATTATCATTTTCTTTTCTCCTTCTTTTCTCAACTTGTATGCCAACCATTTTCCTGGTTTGTTTGCCGATTCAAATTCTCTCTGTTTCATATAATCTAATTTAATTTGCATTTCTTTTGTCATTAACAATGACAATTGCTGTTGTAACATTTTAATTTGTTACATGATGTTCTCCCTTCCTGGATGTCAGCTTAGTTCTTGTTCTCTCTCTTTTTTTTTATCTCATCCATTATTTTCTGCATCTTCTCCTCTCTTTTCCTTTTCAATTGACGATTCTGTTGGATAAATTGACCCCGCATAAATGCCTTACTGCCTCTGTCTTGTTGAGATTAACCTTCAGCTTTTTTGCCTTCATCCAGTCCATTACCATGGCCAAGTACTGCCTAGGGCAGATGCAAACATTTCATTCCAATGAACTTTCCCACACTGCAGGGATTCATGCCAGGAGCAGCAGGATTCCTCCCAAAGATCAGGAGGAAGGGACAGACCTTTAGGTAATAGTGGTGGTGTGATGGTTTATGTGGGAGTGGCAGTGGTACAATACTTACACTTTATATAATTAGGTGATCTGAGGATTTCTTAATTCCCCCCATTTTTCTAACCATTACAAGGCTTACTTAAGCATCCAAAGGAAACAAAGCTCCCAAACAGTTTGGAAATGGAACCACAAATGCCCCTGGAAAGATGGTCCATGATGACATTGTATAATTCCTAGGGAATTGTACAGAAAAAGAAGTTGGCTCCCCCATAGGCAGCCAATGGGTACAACCATCTTTCTCTATTACAATGCCCTGGGGAAAATTCAATTCCACCTGAAAGTCTGGAGAAATTCTCCCCTGTCAGAAGAATATTTCTACCTCCAACCTTCATTAGAAAGAAAATTCCAACAAAGGTGAGCAGGTAATTTTGCCCAGCTGTATCACTGCCTCACTTGCATCAGATAAAAAAGAAGAATTTTGCATATGGATAAAAACACACTCCAAAAGCTTGGATCATGTCACTGAAGGCCAAACTAAATGTTCTGCTAACTTAAATATGTTTTTTTCTGGAGGGGAGGTTAAATGTAGAAGATAAAAAGCATGGGGGATAAGTTAGAATTCTGTGGGATTCTGTAGCATACTATAGGGTTGAACAGGTATGCATGAGCATCACCATCTGGAAATGGCCATCCAGGTATGAGTGGAACTGTAATGCAGTACCATTTACACTAATCTCAGAAAGCTTCTCCAGAAGAATACCATGGTTGATGGTATCGAAAACTGCTGAGTGGTCAAGGAAAATTAAGGGGTTACTCTTGCCTGTCTCTCTCCTGATAAGGGGTCAACCCAGAGGGCGGCCAAGGTGCCCAAACAAGGCCTGAACTCCAAGAATATTCAGACTTTTGGCAACCACCTGTGCAACTACCTTGCTCAGGAAACAGATATATGCCTACAGTTGTTAAGATATTCCAGGTCCAAATTACACATCTTTAGTAGTGGCTGCACTTCTGCCTCCTTTAAAGTGGATGAGACCTATCCCCACCCAACAGTTAGAGAAATGTAATTAATGGCAAGTGACTCTAATGAGAAAAGGAGACCAAGATGGGTGGGAGTATTTAAAAAAGGAAATCTTAAAGGCACAATGAGCTGAGATAAGCGAGGGATGCAAAAAGCAATAAAAACACTTTCTTCAGATACATGAATAGTAAAAGACAGAGGAAAGAAATGGTGGTTCAACTGCTTAAAGAGGATGGCAAATTGATAACAGATGACAAAGAAAAGGCTGAAATGCTCAATTCCTACTTTGACTCAGTCTTCTCCCAGAAGCGGGTCTATGACCCCCCTGAAAAAAGTGAAGCACAAGTTGAGGGGGTAGGATTGCAGTTTGAAATTGAGGAACAAATGGCCAAGGAACACCTAATTTCTTTGAATGAGTTCAAATCTCCAGGGCCCAATGAACTGCATCCTAGAGTAATGAAGGCTCTAGCAGAAGACCTCTCAGAACCACTGTCTATTATCTTTGCGAAATCATGGAAGATGGGTGAGGTGCTGGACGACTGGAGGAGGGCTAATGTTGTCCCTATCTTCAAAAAGGGCAAAAAGGAGGAACCTGGGAACTACAGACCAGTCAGTCTGACATTCATCCCTGGGAAATTTTTGGAGCAGATTATAAAGAAGTCAGTCTGTAAGCACCTTGAAAATAATGCAGTGATTACTAGAAGCCGACATGGATTTGTCAAGAACACATCCTGTCAGACTAAACTGATCTCATTTTTTGATTGGGTAACCTCCCTTGTGGACTGTGGGAATGCTGTGGATGTAATATAGCTTGACTTCAGCAAAGCTTTTGATAAAGTGCACCATGACATTCTGATTAACAAATGAGCTAAAAGTGGGTTAGATGGAACAACTATTAGGTGGATACACAGTTGGCTATAGAATCGAACTCAAAGAGTGCTTTCAATGGTAGCTTCTCAAACTGGGGAAGGTAATGAGTGGGGTACCACAGGGCTCAGTCCTGGGCCCAGTACTCTTCAACATTTTTGTTAATGATTTGGACAAGGAGGTGCAGGGAACACTTATCAAATTTGCAGATGACACAAAATTGGGTGGGATAGCTAATATCATGGAAGACAGAAACAAACTTCTAAGTTGTTTTGATCTTCGATCAAAATGGAAAGGCGGGCAAGAAATAAATGTATTATTATTATATTATTAACTTGATAGACTGGAGTGCAGTGCTGAAGACAACAGAATGAAATTTAATAGGGATAAATGCGAAGTTCTACATCTAGGAAAAAGAAACCAAACGAACAGTTAAAAGATGGGGAATACTTGGGTCAGCAATACTACAAAAAAGAAAGATCTTGGAATTGTTGTAGATCACAAGCTGAATATGAGACAACAGTGTGATGTGGCTGCAAAAAAAGCAAATGCTATTTGGGCTGCATTAATAGAAGTATAGTTTCCAAAATGTGTGAGGTACAGATTCCCCTCTATCCAGCCCTGATTAGGCCTCATCTTGAGTATTATGTCCAGTTCTGGGCACCACACTTCAAGAAGGATGCAGACAAGCTGGAGCGTGTTCAGAGGAGAACAATGAGGATGACCAGGAGTCTGGAAACAAAGCCCTATGAGGAGCTACAGAAAGAACTGGGCATGTTTAGCCTGGAGAAGAGAAGATTGAGGGGAGACATGATAGCACTCTTCAAATACTTGAAAGGTTGTCACACAAAGGAGGGCCAGGATCTCTTCTCTATCATCCCAGCGTGCAGAAGATGGACTAATGGGCTCAAGTTAAAGGAAGCCAGGTTCAAGCTGGACATCAGGAAAAACTTCCTTATTGTTAGAGCAGTACAACAGTGGGACCAGTTACCTAGGGAGGTTGTGGGCTCTCCCACCCTAGAGGCATTCAAGAGGCAGCTGGAGAGCCATCTGTCAGGAATGCTTTAAGGTGGATTCCTGCACTGAGCAGGGGGTTGGACTCAATGGCCTTATAGGCCCCCTCCAACTCTACTACTCTATTCTATGATTCTATGATCAAACAGGGATTTAACTTTATATATAATTTCCAATGCAATTTGCTATCCTTCCTGTTTAAGGACATTGTTGTGAATTGCTTATGGGGAAAACCACAAACTCACCACAGAGATGCCTGACCATCATGCATAGGTCATCGGAAAGTGTACATGCTCAAATATAATCTAGTTACAAAACAGAAATAACTAAAATCAGCATGGGGGGATTCCACACGTCGTACTGAGGCCGCTTCCATGCGGCCCCAGTGCGACCCCAAAGAGATCATGTAACTTGCCTAGTGAAGAGATGAGGAAGAGGCGTCCTTGCCGCCGCCACCACCCACCTACTTCCTCGCTGGCCGGGATGGAGAGCTCGGTGGAAGAAGGCAGGGTGGAGAGCGGAAGAAGCTCTCCACCCCGCCTTCTTCCGTCGAGCTCTCTGAGCCGGCCGGCGAGGAGGTAGGTGGGTGGCGGCAGCGGCGGCGGCAAGGATGCCTCTTCCTCGTCTCTTCGCTAGGCAAGTTACATGATCGCTTTGGGGCCGCACTGGGGCCGCATGGAAGCGGCCTCAGTACGACGTGTGGAATCCCCCATGGTGCTTTTATTTGGACATCTAGAATGAAAATCCAAATAGAAGAGTGGAAGAGAATGCTTATCTGGATGGATTCCTGATGGAGAATAAATATATTCAAGCTCTGAGAGGGTTGTCTAAAGGATTGCTGGAAATATGTGACAGAAACTATAAGCAGTAGTTGTAGCTGTAGTTGTAGTTGCAGCTGATGTTCTCATGGACATGCTCGATCATAAATCAGAAGTGTTGATATTGTATTTCAATCACTTTTCAATCTATGCACAATGCTAGATCATAAAAGCCCTATTCACACAATACTCTTATGTAGAGTACATACGTCTTGAAGAAGAGATGGGATTACATTGCTTGTCCCATCCCTGACATGACACCCTTGGGTTAGTTTAATTGCTTGACATCTCCATGTTGAGCATAGATGTCTGAAAAAGAACAAGAACAGGCAATGCTGAAAAGCACACAACTGTACACAAGTAGAATTGCTTTTATACAATACAATGAAAGTTTTATATAAGACAAAAAGTCAAACTATGTGGTATCACACACATCTGTTAGTTTTGTACAAAATCCTAGGTGAATACAAGATAAATAATTGAATAAACAAGTTGTTCTTCTCCAGGCATCCAGTGTAAATCCTGTTTCGTCTTTCACTAGACTTCATCAGAAAAGCCTTCCTGTCTCCAAATATGAACACTCCAAAAACCCCAATAATAAATATGTGGTCAATTCCAGCATTGCACAGTTGAGGATATCTCCTTTTAAAAAACAAGAAAACAAAAAACATTTTCCTGCTTTTAAATCAATGGCACAACTAAATCACATCTGCAGAACTATGGATTCTTACTTTCCAACCAGGATTAAACCAGAGTGAAATTAACCATGTGATGGAATCTCAGAACCATTCAACAACAAGACTGTTGTTTTCTGCTTAGTCCTAATTTTAATAATTTGTTCTTATCAGCTAGCTTCGAGGCCTGTTGTCAGGTGGAAAGGTGGCCTGTATATATATTTTAATGCATAAATAATTCCCCAAATTTCTACATATACGTAGGTCTAATTCCCAAACATTTAGGGCTGCAGACTTAGGTCTACTTCTCAGGGGACTAAGTCCCATGGTACTTAATATAGCTTACTTCTGAGTAGACATGCAGGATTGCACTGGATAAATGCTAAAGTGATTTTTTAAAACTGTCTGGCTGATACTGGTTTGGTTTTTCTAAATGTACATAAACATCTGAAAGCAACATAACTGTTCTTACCCTTTTTATATAGCCTATAACCTATTCCACTTCCAATGTGGTCATCTCCTATGACATCACCTCCCCCCAACACAAGAAAAAAAGGGGGGGGGAATGTCCAGCTTGAATAGGTCAGCACTGAATCACCAAATTATCTGAAGAATGTTGAATACTCAAATATCTAATAGGTGTCATTATGTTAGTGGGTAAAAGGCCACTGGTGCTTTCCCTATTTTGATCTTCAAAGTGGTGGGAAATGGACATAAAGCTATTATTACAGGGAAACACAGCAGTGTTTCCCTGTGTTAAGGATGATCAGTAAAAACAGCATTCCACCATGTTAAAAGGCGTTATTGGGGGGTGGGTCATTCTAGTGTCCTAAAATGGAAAATATTTCACCAATCTTTCTGAAACGGAGTACTGCCAGAAAGAAACGCTGGTTTTACATACCCTGCACGTTTCAAGAAGATTGGTGAAATATTGAGGACAAGATGTCACTTTAAATGACAAAGCGGGAAGCCTCTCTGTTTCAAACTAACACAGAAGTGCTTCCAGGATGGTGACCATTTTTTTGTGCACTAAAAGCTCCGAATTGGGAGCCTTATCATGCAATCCATTAGTAGGATTGTGTTGCCCTATCCTCCCCATTGATGGAATGGCCTTTTTTCCCCCCCAAAGTCCATTCCATCAATTTTTAATTTTTTTTAAAAAAAACCATGTTTACCTATGGGGAATCTGATAAGGCAATGCATGCGCCTCAGATCAGATTCCCTGGAAGGGGGGGAGAAGAAGGGAGAGTGCGGCCCCCACCCAGCCCCGAGACATCAGGTAAGTGGGAGTGGGGGGGGGCTTGCCTGGAACAGCCGCTACTCCATTGGCGCCGGGCCCGGGCTTGAATCGAGCCCCCGGGTCCACCTGGAAGCAAGGCTGCAGGTGCAGCCTTGCTTCCGGTTGGGCCAGGGTTCTCAGTTCAACCCCGGGCCTTGCCACGATGGAGAAGGTAAGTGAAGTGGGGTGCGTGGGGGTGCGTGGGGCTGGCTTGGAGCCGCTGCCGCCACCGCAGTTCGTGCAGCGGCGGCGGCGGATCCTGGTAAAGGGTCAGGCGGGATGGGGGTCTTACCTGCTCCGTTGGCACTGGGCCCAGGTTTGAATTGAGCCCCCGTCTTCACCCGGATTCGAGGCCGCAGGTGCGGCCTTGCTTCCTGTTGGGCCAGGGTGCTCAGTTCAAGCCCGGGCCCGCCGCCAAAGGAGCAGGTAAGTGAAGTGGGGGGGGGGCTTTCCTGGAGCTGCAGCCATAGTTTGTGCGGCGGCAGCAGGCCCAGGCGGGACGGGGGGGTTACCTGCTCAGGCGGTGGCAGGCCTGGGTTTGAATTGAGCCCCCGGCTCCACCAGGAAGCAAGGCCACAGGTGCGGGGCCAGGGCACTCAGTTCAAGCCCGGGCCCGCCGCCAACAGGGCAGGTAAGTGAAGTGGGGTTTTTTCCACAACCCCAAAGTCACCTCTGCATATCCTATTCTCCATCCTGTCCTCATGGTTTATCTGCTTTGGGAGAATGAGAATTTCACTGGTACTTTCTGCCTCCTTAGGGAGGATGTGGCGTTAAGGCTGGTGAGCCTTAACTCCCAATTTCCATGCTTTTTGGTGCTTGATTAAAACTACATCCTTAATGTTGTTTTGTAAACCGTAGGTTTTTTGTTTATTGAATATATAACATTCTGAATCAGATGACACTCTCCAAGTTTTCCCAATTTAGTTTACAGAATATTACTTCTACTTTCCTACACACAATACATATGTTTTGAAAGCCGACACTTGTTTCAGTGATGATAGGGAAATACAAGACAGTGTATTTCTAAACCCATTTCCAAATGTTGTTCTCAAGCCTTTTCAGAGAACATTTCATTCAGACCATTTTTGTTTCAAATTAGCATTTAATAGCTTTGTCTGAGAAACCCATTCTGGCTGTGTACTTTTCACGTTTTGTCTCTTTAGCTATCAGCATACAATGTGATTTTTAAACTAAAGCTGAACATAAAACAAAATCCCTTCAGACAGAACAAAGCAACAAGAAAACACACAGGGCCATTGCCTAAATATTATATCACCATAGAAGTCTTTCCCCTGACATTTTTCTTTCTTTCTCCCCCCTCCCACAAGATAAGTACAGCAATAAATTTGATTCCACTCATATTTGTGGTCGAAGGAGCACCTACTTAGAAGCTAATGGTATTGTGTCAGAAGCAAAAGGTGCTAAGATAACACAATGGTGCTGTAACCAAAAAGCCTGGATGGCTGGAGGTACAGAAGAGATCAGCTTGGCTCTGCTTTACATCACATGGGTCAAACGAAATGTGTGGTGCATTCTACATAGTAGTCACACAGAGTAAGCACACATGGGCCCAATTCAGATTGGGAAGATGTTGCTTCAGGAGGGGGGATATAATCCCCCCTATCCCCCGCAAATTATACACACAGAGTGGGGCTGGCAGGGGGAAGTATGCAATTCATCTCTCCTCTTGCTCCTCCCACTCTGCAACCTAAGGTAAGGGTTTTACCCTACTTCATGGGAGGGCCAACCCTGATGCTCAAGCATAGATTTCATTAATTTTGCAGAGATGGAATCTCTTAGTGGATAAGTATCCACAGAATATCTTCTCTGCATGTCCATTTCTAATGAACCTAACACAATAAGCAAAGGTAGTCTCAGTACCACTTTGATCTGTTATAAAAGAGGAGATAGGTCCATAGATATTTTGGTCCAAAGTTTCTCTCTCTCTCTCTCTCTCTCTCTCTCTCTCTCTCTCTCTCTCTCTCTCTCTCTCTCTCTCACACACACACACACACACACACACACACACACACACGGAGCCTGTTTAAGTGGCTTGTGCCCTTCCCCACGTCCTCTTTGCAGCGCGGCTCCCTCCCTCCCTTCCCTGTAGGCAGTATGGGCTTGCTGGTTGTCCTTTAATGGAAGCCAAGTAGGAATTTTTTGCTCACAATCTTTCATCAGTTATGAGTTTTTTCACCTACTTCATACTGTAAGACAGATAGGGAGTATTAATAGGTTGATTGGCAAATTAATTCGGTCACATTAATGGCAGGAATGTGCAAGCATCTTCACCTGGTGAGGGACGGTGAGCATTCTAAGGCACCTGGCAGTGATTGGTAAACACCTGAGTTCAACAGCTGCGAGTCCCGTGACCCAGCTGGGGAAATAAGGATTACCTCTGAGGCCAACCTTTCTCACCCAGTCGCGATCCCAGACCACGAGGAGTGTGTGTGTGACACGGAAGGTCTCCCTACCCCGGAAGGGGAAGCTGGAGGGCAGCAAACTTAGAGGCGCCGCCCTTTGGCTGAGAATGTCTTGCCCTTTCAAATAACGGATGTATGCCGTTTTTAGAGGAAGATGCCTGCTTAGGTTTCCCTTCTGCAGATCCATCAATAAATGTGGCCCTGTTTTATACCCAAGCTCTTGTGTCTGCCTCGTTATTTCCCACATTCCACAACATGCTAAGCCATAATGTTTAGTTTAAAATGTTTAACCTCTGTGGCTTAACATGTCATCTGAACAGGGTCACACACTCACCCCCACCCCCACACACAGACATGGGACTGGTAGCAAAATGTTACAGGGTACAATGCTCTTGTCTACTATTCTAGCCAGCCATGCCCTGCTCCAGGATACTCCATTGCATTCCTCTTCGCAAGCCAGGTTTCCCTTTTTCTTCTTCTTCACCAGACACTCCCCATTCAGTGGCCTTTGAACATAATGAATCTTCAATTTTCTGTGTATGTGTGTGTGTTGCGTTTGTGTATGTTGGGGAGCAGCAGTTTGGGGTGGTGGTGGCTGTTTGCTTTCTTAGGCATCCCCCCTAAAAAAATTCTTTTGTAATCCTTGATTATTCTGATATCTCTCGCATTTCATTCCTTTACACAGACATATAGTAGAAACAAGCTACAATTATTTGTTTATAACTTTAAGCATGTTTATATTCTATTTCAAATTGAACTAAAAGGATTTCAATTTGTTTAGCTCTTGTAGTTCCTTAATTCCTTTGTCCCTTAGATTTTCTTTTCATAGTGACAATTATAAACTACTGTATCAGTCATAAACACAGAGTTTCTTACATGTTTCATTAGAAAAATAACAAGATTTCCATATTCAAAATATTAATTACTTGCTTTCAAATTTTGGTGTGTGTGTGTGTGTGTGATTTTCATATCTGACAAACACATTTCATTGTGTTTCAGTTTATTGTACAACATCTCTCTTCCAAAGCCCATTGCAGATTAGGAGCTTTTGGTATCACAAATGGGGGATTTCAGAAAAGTGGTCTTTCTCTTGAAGTGCTTTGAACTCAATTATGCAACTTTAAAATAATTTATGTTATAAATAACTTAGAGGCTAGGATTGTCAAAGCAATTGAATTGCACTTGAAGTTGCTAATAAATTGTCTCCTTCAGAGCCTTTCATTTTCAGACTCCTCTCTTTGCACCCCAATGCTTAGGTGGAGGTTTCTGGAAAGAAAAAAGAGATTAAATATTTTGAGCTTCTCTAAATGAGCTATTTATAACAGGTTCATTTCTGGCCACTCACAAAAGTTTGCGGATCAATTTAATGACACAGTAAACGAACAGGAGGTCTTCCATAGTCCCCCCACATATTCCATTTTAAAATACATCACAGAAACCCAAACGGCAGGATATATAAAGCTGACAGTGAACTATGAACCTGCTGAGGGAGGACTTTAAACAAAGAGGGTAAAATACCTCTTTGCAACAAGGGCAGGGAGATCCAATTCCCATGTGTCTACTCAGAAGTAAGTCCCATTGTGTTCAATGGGGTTTAGGAACATAAGAAGAGCCATGCTGAATCAGACCAAGGGTTCATATAGTCCAGCACTCTATTCACACGTGGCTATCCAGCTGTGAACCACAAGTAGGACAAGGTGCACCAGCACCCTCCCACCCAAATAAGTGTGACGAGGGTTGTAAACTTAAAGCAAAATCTTACTTCTACTCAGAAGCATGTCCTGGCATTCCTGGAGGCTGTGAGGACAACAAGATCTCCCCTCCTTTGCACACATGCCTTGGAGGGAGGGAGGTGCTCTTTCAATTCAAATGTGCTGCTGTTTAAAGGAACTCTAGGAAACAGCAGAGGACCTTCCACCTTGTCACCCCTCTCCTCCTGTGTAATCCAAATCATATCAATCTCTCCAAAGAAACCGGAAGCACAACAGGGGTGGGAAAACAACCAGATTTCCCTTAATGTAGAGAAGCTCTTTGTGTCTCTGGAGCAACATTCTTGCTGGAAAATGTGGCTTTTAATAATCCTCTGGTGTTTGAATCTCAGCAGTTTTAAATTAGGTGCAAGTCCACTGAAGTCCAGTCCATGGAGCCACACTAATGAAGGTAAACTGAGGAGCTGGCGCTTGGCAGCTCAGCTTCATTTCTTTGACTGCATTATTCAACACATGCTATCAATGAAGATATTTCCTAACAAGGTACTTGTCACAGAACATGATGTGAGGAAGTAGGCATCACAGAAGATTAGCCTGAAGATAGCTGTGTCTTCCCAGAGTAAGTTGTCTCGGGACATTGCCTGAGGACATATCATAATAGCCGATACATACCCTGAGAGGCTTAAGTGAAGATAGAACTATAGCTGGTGTGTGTGTGCATGTGTGTGTGTGTGTGTGTGTGTGTGTGTGTGTGTGCACGCATGCATGAATATATCTGATCTCAAAGTTTTGCCAACTCCTACCCCACCACAAATAGTATCACTTTCTCCTTTCCGCAATGACCTCTTTCACCCTCTTGTATACACAGGCACTTACCCTGTTATGATCCAGATCCTAGACACTATTGATAATGACTAGAGATGCATGAGCTTCTTTGTTCAATGTCCCTGTCAAATATTCATTTTTCTAACTAAAATACACATTTTCTAACTGAAACCCCTATGACCCCCTGGCACAAAATGTTGTTCTGTGCATTATTTATAGCTAAGGAGAGGCCTTTCAAGGTTTCTCCTGTGTGGAAATGAGCCCTCCTTATACTTCATTGGCTAGTCTCATTAAAGCCCTAAACAACACGGGGCTGAAATGTGAAGGAGCATCTTGTTGGATTCTGGAATGGATCTGGTTTTTCCTTTATTCCATTGTTTTAGAACTGCCTAATGGCGTGAAGAAATATGAAGAAATGCTTTCTAAATGTCAAGGCCACAGCTGGACAATTACTGAATTATTGGCAGAGATGATTTTTCAATTAGTCAATTAGTGGCTGGGATGACTGTACAGTTTTTTGCCCTATATATATGACTGTGTTTTGTGTACGATTATTACCCTTACCCCCTCCATCTTTACCCATCTGTAATGCTGTGCTGTGTAACTGATATGATCGTTGTGAGTATACTTGTGATGCTGTAACTGATTTAACCAACTGAACTTCTTTGCCAGTAAAGGCTTTGTTTTAACTTAAGCAAAGTATTCTTAGTCTTCTTTTGAGTCTTTGCTGCATTCCTGCTGAGAGACGCTTAACTGCTTATCTTGGAAGAGAGTTTAACCAAAGGAAGTGAGGCAGGTGGCTACTAGGAGGAGGGCTTTCTCCGCTGTGGCACCCCGGTTGTGGAACGAGCTCCCCAGAGAGGTCCGCCTGGCGCCTACACTGTACTGCTTTCGTCGCCAGCTGAAGACCTTTTTATTCACTCAGTATTTTAACACATAATTTTAACTTAAATTTAAATTTTACTGTTTTAACTCTGTATTTTAATCTTATATCAACTTTGCTGTGTGGTTTTATCCTGGTTGCGCTTTTTATACTGTATTTCGTAATTGTGTTTTTAACCTGTTGGGTGTTTTATTGTGGTTTTAATTTTTGTGAACCGCCCAGAGAGCTTCGGCTATTGGGCAGTATAAAAATGTAATAAATAAATAAATAAAACTTCCAACACATCTCTCCCCATATCAACCTGTCCTGGCATTAGGATGGCCAGGAGGAGACCCTTTGCCTTGTTCTCCTTATCAGAGAAGTGCATTATGCATATTTTAAAAAGTGGCCCAGCCACAGTTTATTGTTGTATTTTTAGCTTGTTGAATAGCTTTTATTCATCTCAATTGCATTGTTTTACTTTAAAAAAAAGTTTTATATTGTACAGATGTATTGATAGAAAATGAAATCCATTTTTGGATGAAGGTGAGGTTTATACATTCTTAAAGTAAATAAAAATATAAATAATATCTCCTCCTTCCTCAAAGCTCGCCCCGCCCCATCACACACTTATGAGTCAGATCTAGACCAAGCAGGATATGACACTTTGAAAATGGTTTGAAAACGGAGTGTGTCCTGGGGCCCAACAATTGTCACTACTGTTATAAACTGCTTTAAAGCAGTAGTGTAGATCCTGCCTAGGATTGGAGAAGCTGGGGACAGAGGTATGGAAAGCTAAGGCATGGTATGAACCATTTCAACTCAGACCCTTCTCAAAGGGGACTGGCCCTGCATCAAAATGGGGCCAGATGTTTTGAACAGGAGAGTCTGCATCTTGAACTCTAATGATGAATCCTCGTACAGGGACGGAATTTGTAACAAAGCCAAAGAAATACCATGGCCTCCCAGAAACCACCAGACTGAGTCTGAGAAAGATTTCCCTATAGACTTCTCAGAGGAAGAGCAATTATCAGACTCCAAACCTGTCAGTGACGTGTCAGTGGATCCACCAACTACCCAAGGCTGTTTGCTCTTAAACATCATCACTGGACACAATTGAAGGTCATTTAATGCTGGGTTGGGCAGAAAGTAGACATCTCAGGATAGCCTTCCCTAACCAGATGTTTTAGACTACAACTCCCAGCATTCCTGACCATTGGCCATGCTGGCAGGAACTTCTAAGAGTTAAAGTCCAAAACAAATGGATAACTACCTTCTTTCCACCCATGATTTAATGGTATCATAGTAATGATTCCAATAGCTACTAAATAGCTTGTAAATAGTGGACCAACAGCCATTAAAGAGTTGGGCTATTCAGTTTTGTCCTAGCTGTAGCTATTACAGCTATGGGACTGCCTGATATGGCATCCTCATGAAAGGCTGGTTTTGTTTTGGTTCTGTAGCAAATATGCAAATATTTCTATCCCTTTTTTAGATTCTGCATAATAATGGTAGCTGTGTGCCATGTAACCATCTTTGCTTAATGACAAACATTAAAATGATAGAAAGAGAATCCCCCAGTCATTTTGCACAGAAAACAACAATAATCCTCCAGTACATGACCCAGTCGCCCGTCCCCGTCCCCCCTATCCTTGCTGGCTATTTTAATTGTTAATATCTTTTCAGCATGCAGGAACAGTAATCTCTTCCTATGCTAAAGCAGTCAGCCTAATTGAAAAGAAATACAAGTCATCTGGAGCACAACCGAAAGATTTGGCTAGAACGCAATCTGTCATTATCTTTCCATTGCCAATTTTAAATAGGTATTAAAACAAATACGGGGAAACATCTTTTCCTTTCTCCTGTGGCATCCCCTCCTCTAATCCTCAAATGAAGATTCTGCTCGATACCCAAGAAAGCCTTCAAGAGACAGCCTCGAGTGGCTTAGAGGCTGCTTCTAAAAATAGAGGAATACCTTCCCTATCGCAAATTAATCTCATTTGAAAATGATTTTCAAAAATACAGTTTATGCAATGCAAATCCCTGCTCCCAAAATAACCTGTAGTTGCGGTTGTTATGCCCAGCCAAGAGATAAATTACTGCTCAGCGAGCTGTTTCAGAACGGCAACGTGAACTGAAGCTAGGATTAAGAGAACTGATGAAGCATAACATACCATGAAAGAAATAAAAACATTTTATAGGACATATGGGTATTATTGACAGGTTTCCACTGCTTTTTCAGATACAATGATTTCTCTCAGCAGGAGTTGCTGTTTGGGGGGAAAATATGTTTCATATGGTAAACAATATGATGCCACATTTAAAAAGTGCATTTGGAACCAAAATATTTCACAATGTGCAGTGCTTTTCTGTTTAATTTGCAAACTGAACTTTCTCATGCTGAGTATTTATTTTCCTCTGAAGATATTTTTGTTCTCAGTCCAAGAGAATGAATTAGATTAAATTAGAAGGATTGGTATCATCTTTGTGGCTCAGGTAGGCATAATGTAATGGAATTCTCATTATAGATTCATATATTAAACCTGGCCTTGGTTCTTCCACCTATTAGAAATTCCTTTGACTCAGTTCTCTTCTATAAAACCTTAACTTTCTATAAAGCATATTTCCATGCTTCTGCCATCCAGGTTTACTTGAAAAGGAAAAAAAAATGAAATACATGGACAATTTTATATGTCTTGCAGTAAACAAAGAATGTGATGTCATTAAAAATGTAATATATAAATAGAACATTGTTCTTGTTTTCCTAATAAAAACAAAATTAAATGGAATCTTGTTTTAACATGTTTTAAGTTAAAGATACAGCAATAGTCTAGAATGCCATAGGTTTTTTTAGATATACACTTGAGTGTTAGTATGAAATTGCATTGGAGCTGAAGCAGATCATTACAGAAACTATTGCTGACTGTATATTCTGGATGCCCTGAAATTGGGAGGGGGGGGGCGTTGAATCTGTTTTTGCAATCCCATTTCAGAGTCTTGGCTAGATCTACACCAAGCAGGATCTGACACTTTGAAAATGCTTTGAAAACTGTCTATGGAGTGTGTCCTGGTTCCAACAGTTGTCATTATTGTTATAAACCATTTTAAAGAGTAATGTAGATCCTGCCTTAGCATGAGGCCAAATAATGGCAAGACGTGTTCTAAGGCCTTGTCATGCTCCTACTGATATCATTGCGACTGCACCATGGCCTAGATGGCTCAGAACTAGCTGCCTTCCTCCCAGTAGGGCCCAGGAGAGGCATGGGGAGCTCAGAGGCTTCTATGGTGCATTGTGCTCCTGATGATACAACAGCTTAATTACAGCTGAAGTACTAAGCTTCTATCAGATGTCCTGATGCCTTGGGCCAGATCTACACCAAGCATGATACTTTGAAAATGATTTGAAAACTGTATACGGAGAATGTCCTGTCCCCCAACCGTTGTTACTACTGTTATAAACCATTTTAAAGCAGTAGTGTAGATCCTGCCTTAGTCACACTATATTTACACAGGCATGTTGGGTGTCTTTTGGCGCTGATACCTCAGCCCTCTCTGTCTTCCCACCTCCTGTAGGTACTCTGAGGCATATAAATATCAGGCAAAGCCCTGTACAGATTAAGATTTACTGATTGATTTAAGGGGGGGGGGGATCTACCCTGCCTTTCTACATCCAAAGGAGCCTCAAGGTCTAAAACACGTCAGTACAATGAAAATAATGAGATAAAAACAAATTCAATAACTGCATCATTAAAAGAGCAGCATGATAAAGGGCATAAAATAGTTGGGTCAATTTCAAAATACATTGGAGTAATCCATTGGCGTAATCCATTGGAGGAATCCCACTATCTAAAATCACCTAAATTTTAACTCACACATTGTGCCCAGCACTAATTTTTATAGTGCCATTAATGTCAGAACAGATTTTTAAGGACCCTTGAGCAAGATACCCGCAAAGCGGCCCACAGTGACTCTACTTCCTCACCAACATTGTCACCAGCTGCTATTGCTCCTCCTCCTCCTCCTCCTCCTCTCATTGCTGCCACTGGTTTGCTTCACAGTGAGCAAGTAGGCAGTGGCAGTTACTGATCCACTTCTTGTTTCAAACCACTGCTTTGTTCTGAACCAGAGTGGGAAGCAGATGAACATGTAGGTTGCAATGGTGAAGAGGAAGACCAGTGAGCCCTTGTAAGTGGGGCCCTGCAGGGATATGGGCCCTTGGTAGGTGCCCAACCATGCCTAACCATGGCACCAGCCCTGATCACTGTGCATGGGACTTCACTAAGAGGCTAAGTTTTATTTATTTATTCATTAATTACATTTATATCCCACTTTTTTTCCTCCAAGGAACCCAAGGTGGCGTACATAATCCTCCTCCTCTCCATTTTATCCTCACAACAACAACCATGTGAGGTAGGTTGGGCTGAGAGTCTGTGGCCATAGCTAGACCTAAGGTTTATCCCAGGATTGTCCTGGGGTCAAACCTGTTCATCTAAGTGCCACACAGGGCATCCAGCGCTCAGGCAGAGACGAACCCGGGATGATCCTGGGTTAAACCTTAGGTCTAGCTATGGCCTGTGACTGGCCCAAAGTCACCCAGTGGGTTTTCACGGCTGAGTGGGGACTAGAACCCAGATCTCCCGACTCCCAGTCCCACACTTTAGCCACTACACCACACTGGCTCTCAGTTGCTGTTTTGAATAGCTTAAAGAGGAAACAACAGAAGAAGAGTATTTATAGCTACACATACATGTGTATACTAAAATAATGTAATAAGCTTCCAATGGGTTCTGTAGATTACTGTAGTTCATTCTTATACGTAGGAATTATCTGTATAAATAGTTAAAGGGCATCATTGGCTGCAAATGAAATATATGGCATTGCAGGATTTCAGGTTAAGGAGCCCTTGATAATATGGTGGATGGTATTGTTAGGTTTGAGACTGATATTAGGTCTTGGTGTGGTATTAGAGTGGTTGCTATGAGTGGGGAAGAAATTTGTTTGGTACTTATTTTAATACGAACTGACAGAATCTACAGTTCCTGAATGAATACATGAGCTGGAATACAATTATCCTTCAGTTTTCTCACTTCCCCCGAACTTTGTGATACAGTTCTCTGATTTAATAAAAAGGCATAAAAATGTGCACTCCAGGGAAAATTAAGAAATATGCACTAGTAATTTGCACACTAGGGAAAATTGCATATGAAAATGTGTTATGCTGGGCAAAACAGCATAAAAAGGCACATGTGAGGGGAAAGTGCTTGCAAAAATAATAATAGTACATTAAAAAAGTGCATGTAAGATTGCATACAAATTTTCACACACATGTATATGCACACAATTCATACAAATGTTCATATTTACTTTTAAAAAATATGAAACAGATGCAGTAACAGGACAGAACAAACTTGTGTTTAATAAACACAAAACAAACCAGCTAGATCTCTAACTGTTGGATGATCTGCTGGTGATGCTGTTGCTACTAGCGACTAGTGTTTTCAACCATCTGCCAATGAATTAGGAATGAAAAAAACTCACATATTCAGAGAAGCCTTGGGAATCTAGGCATTTCTTCATGTTTACATTCCCTTATAGACTATCTGGGTATCTGCAGTGGTGGACTGGAGTCAGGACTCATAGAGATGCAGCACCAGAACTTTTTTATTAGTAGGGATGCTGACATCATCTACCACCCCACCCCCTCAGAAATCCTTGTTCCCTCTGAGGTTAAGTGCAGTCCTCACAGCAGCTGTGCATGTGTGTCTGCGTGTGTTGGGGAAGTGTTTTTCTCCTTCTTAGCAATGCTACATAGTTGTGAGCTATCCCTTATTGTGATCCAAAGTATTTTGGGGTGTCCTGGTCTTGAACAGGCGATTTAGGCCCAACAGCTGCATAACAGCTGGTAGAGTTGAAAGCTGCTAGAATTGTTTTGTTGATATGAATCAACGCAGCTGTCCGAATTTTAGACCTTCCCTTAGGGACATGGCTATAGAGACTGTCAGTTAAGCACTTGCACTTGAAAATGTACACCACTGGGTATCTTGCCCTATACTTGGCAATATTTCTAAATCTGATCCTGCCAATCTTTGAATTCTAAGCAGGGCAGGATCTACACTACTGCTTTAAAGCACTTTATAACAGTTTTGACAACTGTTGGGGTCCATGATACATACAGTTGTCAAAACTGTTATAAAGCACCTTAAAGTGCTTTAAAGCAGTAGTGTAGATAAGCCCAGGAATCCTTTACCACTTTACGTTTAACAAATCATTCAACCTTTGCACTTCCCCATGCTTTGATGAATCCAAGGCAAACCAATCACCATGAGTAACATTTCTTAATATTGTTCAGGGCAAAGTTTCATGTGTTTATACATAGCAGGTAAGTGGTATATAAAAAATGCCATGTGCCAAGGCCTTGGAGAGATTGCTTGGCATGCTTAATCTCAAACCTGCCCTGGGGATCTAATAACTACCTTGAAACAATTACTCCAATTCTCTCCATGACAAGAGTAGGCTTCTCTTTCAAATGGGTTATGCCATATCACCTGTGCACAATTTAAAGCACACCCCCCCCCCCGAGGTAGCTATCTAAACTTATCTGCCACAGAAACCACACAGATGTCTCCTTCACCACAACCAGAAGATGTGTCCCAGCTGCAGCCTTTATTGGCTCGGCCAAGTGCTCTACTATTTTGTTCTAAAATGTCAACTTTGATTCATTCTCAGGCTCAGTTCCTGTCAAACATTGTTAAACAGAACTGGAGTTGGTGCTGCACTTATGTTTTCATTAAGCCAGAAATAAAATCAGCTCTGTTGATACTTTAAATTTACAATTGAATCAAACACTGGCCTTGGTAGACTAGATACTGCTTTTAACCTGAGATGCTCAAGCTAGAAGAAAATCTAACTGAGCTTAGACAATTCATTGGTATAGGCCAGCTGTCCCCAATGGCCTGACTGGCTGGAATTATGGGAGTTACAGTCCAACACATCTGAAAGTGCCAGGTTGTGTAAGGCTGATATAAGCAGACTGGTTATAATAACCAGTAGTGAAACTGGGCTTATTTCAGTTCCAGAAAACTTATGAGGTTCCGGAGAAACAGTTTAACTATAAATCCTCAGTCCACCTTCCATAATGATTCTGTCTAGGATATGCTGAGTTCTGGTTAGATTACTCCATTAATTGATTCCTGCCCCTTCAACACTGACTCTAACCTTTAAAGCCTTAACTGCGCTTGGGACTGGGATACCCAAAGGCAGTGGGCAGAAGATAGATCTGGATCTGCTGGTAGAAGATCTCTGGGTGATTGGCACTAAATCCCAATTGGTTAAGAAGAGCAGCAACAAAATGACTCACCACCAGCATTGCCCTAAATTATGCTGCTGAACTGATGAAAGTTTGGGTTAACCAGGAGGAGTAAATGTTTATATGGAAGGACTATGGACTCAGTTCAGTTCTCAACACAGATTCCTGGGCTTAGAATTCTTCATGTCTTTTGCACCAGGTTTTGGCTGGTGGGTTCTTATACAAAAATACATATAAGATGGCATCCACTAGGCCCCCAGTACTATGCTCTTTTAGGAGTTTGGTGAAACATGGCTGTTCCAAGTTGTGGCTTGTTCTTCTGGCTTCTACACTTTGTAATGTCAGCAGCCTAGTTATTTGAGCATATTCAGGATTTCATTTGGAATGAACTGACCTCACTTTCTTTTACAATATCTCTAAATTCTAGTTTGATGCTTAATGGAAATATACTGTTTTTAGAGAGTAATAAATGATTCACTTGTATCTTGAGCACCAAGATATTAAGGAAAACTACTTGTAGAGCAGAATATTATTATTTTATTTAAACCACAGATATAAACACCACAGATGACAGCTCTGGGTTAATCCCTAAATGAATTTGCATTGATTTCTAAGTGTAGTGGAGAATACAATAGCTTGCTAACCCAATGGTTTGCTGTGTACAAGATAAACCATTTATGAGCAATAAACTTGAAAGCTACCAATGTTTCTTGCTTCTTGATAAAATTAAAATGAAACTGTAAGTCAGAATCATTTCATACAGATAATAAATTAAGGATATAATCCTGTAAACATTTCCCTGTGAACTCAATGGCACTTGTTTCTGAATACATACACATAACGTTGTGTAGTTACCAACTATTTGAAAGCAGACACTCTCTCAGTTTGGTGAGGTTTTT
Organism: Elgaria multicarinata webbii; assembly: GCF_023053635.1. NCBI lineage: Eukaryota > Metazoa > Chordata > Lepidosauria > Squamata > Anguidae > Elgaria > Elgaria multicarinata. The sequence continues at coordinate 40,930,823 of NC_086180.1, read as the reverse complement.
GTGAAGAAATAAGAAAAGGTAAGTGTACACTGAAATGAACATTGATCACTATTTTTATGAACAGTGAAATAGACCACATTTCCATAACTAACTTTACTTCATTAATAAGAAAGCACCTAAACTAAACCTATAATAAGAATGCACCTAAACTGTACCAAAAGTAGGATTAGTCTTCATGGTGAAGATGTGTAATAGCAGCAGCAATTTGTAAACTGAGGGAAAGATCTTGTAGCCACTGAAAGATGAAACAATAAAATGGTTTGACAGATAGGATGAAGTATAACTTCAGTTATCACTGGGTGAAGAAGCTGTGGAGGGCGTGTGTGGTCTAACACATGGAAAGGTAACGAAGTTTGACATGGCTGGGACACATCACCAGAGAGGAAGAAAGAACTTTGACAAGCAAGGCGCTCAAGTAAAACCCCATAAAGAAAACTATTTAGCAGGCTCGCTGCCAGTTGGAAACTGTGTCAGACAAGGAAAAGCCAGTCACTCTTGGGTCAAAGGAGAGGTGTTCTCCGGCGACCCAGAAAGGATTACAAATGTATCACAAAAAGAGACAACTTTGGAATAACACCCCTCAGTTTTTTTGGCAGCAATTTGCCTTGTTTTTTATTTCAGGTAAAGTTAGTTCAGATGTGAAATATAAACACCGTCACACATTAACCACCTCTAAGTATGACTGACTTTTGCCCATAACCATTATCTCACTTCACGGTCCCACCTGCCACGCATGAACTCCTGACCTTCCCACACTCCCTTTGAAACATCCTTTGTTTCAAAGGGGGGAAGGGAGATGCACATCTTCATCTCAGCAGTTATAGTGGGAAGAGATGAGCAGGAGAGCAGCAATGGCAAAGATGTATTGTCAGCTGCAATGAGTAGCCCACAGGCTCAATTTGTTCAATCAGATCAAAGGGATCTATAGTTCTTTACATCGACAAAACTTGTGGTTTTGAAGCAGTTATTTGAAGGACTGCCTTGTGGGGACAGAGAATGTAGACACCACTGTAACAATGAAGCAGGTACATGCTTGCCCCCTTCAAATGAATGTGGAAGTCTTGCTACAGCAATGCCATCACAAAGCAAAACAACACCTATATGACTCTAATGCATAAAACTAGCAACCCCTTCAGAAACACTGTATGAATTCATACCTTTCCAATGTGATATACACTGCTAGTGTAGGTTACCGTGTGTTTCTTGTTGCTGTAACGCTTACTCCAAAACTGGGCTCACTCTTTGGGAAAAGAATTGTTAGAAGAAACTCCAGACATTAAAAGCATCTAAGGGGACGTCTACACCTAAGGGTGTAGAGGGAGAGAGGGGAGAGGATCATTGACTTACCTGCTTCTGTGATCCTCCTCCAGTGCCTTGACAGTGATGTGACATCCCGGAAGGGAAGTGGGATGTCATGGATGCCATTTTTATTTTTATTTTACAGACTAGCCAGTTGCATGGGAAAAGGTTAGGAAAATCCCATTTCCAAACCCTCTCTTCATCCCAAGGATGGTGAAATTGCTGCCCCCATGGGCATGGAGCCTCCCCACATAGCTCCATGCCCAGCCCCACTACTCACAGGGAAGAAGGGACGTCCTGGGAGTGGCAACCACACCACCTGCACTCCCCAGGATGGACCTGGAACTGCAGAAATTTCAGGAAGTCCTCCAGCCCAGATACCCCAGGGAAAGTCCCATGTTCAATCCCTGGCTTCTTCATGTAAGGCAGTGTCAAAAGTAATGGGCTATGTGGACCAATAGTCTTAAGGCAGCTTCCTGTTCCTAGTTTTACAGCTGGGGTTGTTTAGCTTAGGAAGAAAGAAGGCTAAGGTGAGATATGATAGAGGTGTACAAAATTATGAATACTGTGGAGTATGTGGACAGGGGGACATTTTTTATCTCCTATGCTAGCACCTGGGGTCATCCCATGAAGCTGATTGATGGGAGATTCAGGACACATAAAAGGAAATACATCCTCACACAGTGCATAGTTAAACTATGGCATTCACTATCACAAGATGTGATAGTCACCAATTTCGATGGCTTTAAAAGGGGTTGGATAAATTCCTGGAAGACAAGGCTATCAAAGCTATCAATGTCCTGATGGCTATCTGCTATCTCCAGTATTAGAGGCAGTAAGTCTATATACGCTAGTCACTGGGGATCATGGGTGGGAGGGTGCTGTTGCACTGTGTCCTGCTTGTGGATCCCCGGTCAACAGCTGTTTAGCCACCGTGTGAACAGAGTGCTGGACTGGATGGACCCTTGGTCTGATCCAGCATTTGCTTGTTATGTCCTTAACAAGCAAAAATCTCCAGTGTGGTGCTGGTTTAGGAGGATGGAAACCACCCAGAGAGCTTCAGCTATTGGGTAATATAGAAATATAATAATAAAAATAAATAATTGCTGTGGGAGCAGGCTCATCAGGGATAGAAGACTGCCACCCCCTTGCCAGCATCTACTGCCTGAGGCAGTTGTCTCACTCTGCTTAATGATACTAGGACCCAATGAAACTGATCTGCAATAGGTTCAGGAGAGGGGGGAAAGAGGAAGGACTTCTTCACACATGGAAGTAACAATTGTACACCTTCTCCCATATAATCCACCCCACACACTCAGGTCCTCCGGGAAGAATTTCCTTCAGTCAGTCAAAGTTAGGCTGGCAAGTATTACCCAGAGGACCTTCTCTTCTGCTGCTCCCAGACTGTGGAATGGCCTGCTGGAGGACGTTCATCACCTTAACAGTCTTTTAGCATTTAAGAAAGCTATAAAGACTGATCTCTTCTGGCAGGCCTATCCAGTGGAATTTTAAGATGCTTTTAGGATTTTTTTAGGCTGTTTTAACAATGTTTACTATGTTTTCAATGAGTATTTTATATATTTTATACTTACTGTTGTTCCGCGCCGCAATCAAAATGGAGAAGAGGGTAAGAAATAAATAAATTATTATTATTATATCACAAAATGTGAAGATGGCCATGTTTGTGAAGAGCATTTCCTCTCATTGACGAGAACAGGCTTGGTGTGGAAGAGTTTCTGAATCACACCCCCTATTTATAAGTACTATCTTTGTGATTTAAATCATAATTTTGCATCAACTTAGGATACAATAAACTACTAGAGTTTAAGGGAGACATTACCATCTTTTTTTGCTGGTCTTGTGACCGTAAATAAAATTCATTCATTCATTCATTACCATCTTTTTGTATCATTAACTGTTATAGGTATCATCACTGCCTGGATTAGAGGGACATCGCTTAGGAAAATGCAGTGTATAATACTCCCATCTTCACATCCAAGGTCTGTTGATAGGGATTAGAGTAAAGCTTATTCATGGGATTTTAAATATTTACCATGTATCTATTTGCACAGGCTCACTTAAAAGAGGTTAAACACTTGGCTAAATACCCGTGAATGCTCTTAGTGGTTCATTAGAAGTCTACTTTAACAGTCAGCAAACAAGTGAAAGGAATTATCAACCATTACACCTGAGGGAGGAAAAAGGCACACCAATAATTATCTTCTGTAGTGGAAAACAGGGTTATAGTTGCGAGCTGTAATGCATGCGCATGATTAATCTGTGAAAAGAGAATCTCTATTAGTGCACATCCTCCTTTGTTCCGGATGGATTTATGTTGGTTGGAGACAGAACATAACTTCCCAATGAAGTGTTTTTATTTGGAAGCACACATTCACACGGGCAAATTAGCCAATAATTTAACCAACCATCCAACGGGCCATCCGCTATAGGATTGGAAGGACCACACAGGACTGGACTATGCTGAGGCAGGGATGCAGTTGTTCTGCCTCTGCAATACTTGAACATAAAGCACATCTGCACAGGTTGCTCAGACTTTAATGTAGGGAAGGTAAACAATTCTGGAAAGTTAAATATAAGGATGGGGGAGAAATGTATTCAGTTTGCAGTTTAATGGGAACCTAACTAATTTTGCACTTTTGAATCAATTTGAGAACCTGGGATTGTTTAGTTTGGAAAAAAGGTGACACATGATAGAGGTGTACAAATTATGTATGGTGCAGAGAATGTGGACAGTGAGACATTCTTCTCCCTCTTTCATAATACTAGAACCTGGGATCATGACATGAAGCTCATTGGTGGGAGATTCAGGACACATAAAAATAAGTCCTTCTTCATACAACACATAGTTAAACTACCACAAGATGTGACAAGAGCCATCAATTTGGATGGCTTCAAAAGGGATTAGACACATTCTTGGAGAAGGAGGAGGAGGAGGCAATCAATGGCTGCTGCCTCTAGTATTAGAAGCAGTATACTTATATATACCAGTTACTGGGGAACATAGGCAGGAAGGTGCTGTTGCACACATGTCTTGCTTGTGAGTCTCCTGTTAACAGCTGGTTGGACACCGTATGAACATAATGCTGGACTAGATGGACCCTTAGTGTGTTCCAGCGTAACTCTTCTTATATTCCTATGTTGTTAACAAAAGTCAGGTATCTTTTAAATTTTCACTTTTCTAAATTTTACAATGGAGTTCTGCAATTAAAAAAACTGTACAAAAACCCTGTATATTAGGAAAATGTGCAAACAGAAGTACATATATTAGTGAAAGTAATGTTCTGAGATGCACTATATTAGGAAAAGAGTGCATGCAAAAATGGTGGATCTTAGGTAAAATTGTGTACACATTTTCATGCAAACTTCAAACAACCACAGACTTTGCAAACTTAAGAGTGAAAAAATAGAAGTTAAGAAAACCCAAAATTGACAAATTTGTCCTTTCCCATTATTTCCAGGAAACCATAGATGACCATAATTCTTTTCCCTCTCTGTCCTTCAGTAATGGCTGTGACCACAGCATAGTTCCCGTACCACAGTGCACATTCATCTTTTTTCTTCAATGAAAGGGTAAGTCAGGGAGGTGCACTATAGCCAGGGCCACCTTACAGGGCCACCTCAAAGCATCTGAGGAATGTAAAATATAATCCACCAACAGCACCACCCCAATTATTCTGTGAGTCATAGGAGTGATGGTCTGGAATGCCTATGATTTTTCCATTGTCGTCTTGGTCATTTCACACATGCTTCCATTCTTCCTTGCAGTCCTGCAAGCACAATTCTAACATTCATTTTGCTCTCTCCCTGAACTTCAGTTTCTCTGTCTGTGTAGAGGGCAGTCCTTCTGCATGCAGTGTTGGCTTCTTCGAGCAGCACAATACTCATCTATATTCACAAGTCACGTTATGTAAGAAAATACATAGTAAAGAATCTTGGAAAGATTAGTCATCAATTTGGGTAATCAGAGGGATAAAAACAAAAACTAATAACATTTGTGATGTGTGTTTGTTTGTTACACTGAAAATTTTCTCAGTAATTAGGACTGTTTCGGACCAGAGAAACAGTAGCGGATCGGGGTGCTTCTTCTCCACTTAAGGAGGAGGTGAAGAGGATTTGGGGGGCTGCGGAGCATCACGGAGCGGATTGAGACAAAGGCAGATCCTTCGCCTCAATCTGGAGTTCCAAAAAAAAAGTTAAGTGTGGAGGGAGGGGGATTACCTGGCACTTCTGCAGTCCGTGCAACGATGGCAGCAGAGCCAGGTAAGGGAGTATGGGGAGGGTGGCTCTTACCTGTTCCGTTGCGGCCCAGCGCCAGCTTCATTTGAGCCCATGGCTCAACCCGGGCCTACACTTCTGGGTTGAGCCATGGGCTCAAGTGAAGCTGCACAAGGCCACGCCAGCCAAGTAAGTGGTATGGGCGAGGGGGGCCTTACCTGGCCCCGCTGCTGCTGCCACAGCCCGTGCGACAGTGGCGCCAGGTAAGGTAGCATGGGGGAGGGACGCTTAACTGGGTCTGTCACTGCCTGGCTTCAATTGAGGACCCAGCTTCAAGCGGAAGAGGCCGCGGCCTTCTCTTCTGCTTGAAGCTGGGTCCTCAACTGAAGCCCACGCTGGAATGTGATGGTCCCAGGTAAGTGGTGTGGCCGAGGGGGGCCTTACCTGGCCCTGCCGCTGCCGCAATCTGTGTTGTGGCAGCGGCGGAGCCAGGTAAGGTAGCAGGGGGGAGGGATGCTTACTGGGGTCCATTGCTGCCTGGCGCCGGCTTCACTTGAGCCTGCAGCTCAACCCGAGCCTACACTTCCGAGTTGAGCCATGGGCTCAAGTGAAGCTGGCGCCGGGCAGCGACGGACCCAGGTAAGTGGTGTGTGTGGGGGGCTTACCTGCTGCCGCTTGCGCCGCTGGTACCACGTAAGTCTATGGGGGGGAAATGGAGCTCCGATTCACAGCTGGAGCTCCGTACCGGAGCAGACTGGGACTAAGGCAAAACCACGTGGAGCAGTTCAGGCCTGATCCAGAAGTTCTGGATCAGGTCACGAAGCGGATTGGGGTGGGTGGGTGTCCATGCACAGCCGTATCAGTAATTATGTAATGTGAATAATCTCTCAAATAAATGGAGGGGGTGATAGTTAATGACTTGATATTTATTTTTACACCAGATTTGTTCTCTTAGATCAATATCCCAAATCCATATAGGTGTCAAATGCATTTCACCATCTCTCATTAAATCATGGCTGTTAACTCACTGGGATGAGAACTTTTGGCATCAGCCAAAATCAGCAGAGATAAAATAGCAGGATTTCCATCCTCACCCTGTTCTTTTACTTCAGCGTTCTTTATTGCTACCAAGGGCTAATATTAATAACATTTATCTAGCAATTTACATTTTTATTAACCAATTAATCTTCCTAGCACCTTCTTAGGCACATTAAATACTGACTTGCCATCCCTGTGTTCAGTCTTCCAATTCATGCTGCTTCTAGAGCACACTCAGCAGGGCTATAGCCGGCCTTCCATCTCTTGGTGGAGCTGCCACGTCTTGATGAGGGGTTTGCGCCAGGGTGACTCTGCAGTGGCAGCAGGTCATTCATAGGATGCAGCCGCCATCGCACAGCTGTCCTGAGGCATTCTCCCGAAGCTCCACTTTAAGAAAGTCAGGGACTTGCCGTGATGTTTTTCTCTTGGAGCAAGGCGACAACGACATCTGCCGTCTGTCGCCTTGGTCCGGAGTTGCTTCAGAGGTGTGCCTGGGCAGATGGTGAACCCTGATTGGTTGCCATCTGCCCAAATGGGGGGTGGTTGGGTCAGCGAGCCAAATGGCCGCTGGCCCACATCCGTACTTCTCCGGCATGGGGAGAAGCCCCAAAAAGGTTTTTAAAAATGGGGATGTGAGGAGGCACGGGCACCCTTGTGCCTTCTTCCTCCAAAGAAAAGGGGGGGAAACAGGGATACGAGGAGGGACTCCTCCTTGCGTGCAACCTCCCGTGCTCATTCCTTCATATGTGGATAACGTGAAGGAGTGCAAACTTAGGGGTTTGGGGGCTCACAGCGCAAAAGTGTTGTCGTCAAGATGTAGCCCAGGTGGGTTCTCAGAGAAACCAGGAGTTTCCCCAGAATCAACAAAAACTTATCCAGTATCTGTGTGCATATTTCAGTGCATCTACGTATTGCCAGAGATTACATCATAACGGAAGTGAATATAATGGGATATTTCAAACTTGTAATTGAGGGGATTTTATTTTTTTATTTTATTTTTTATTTAATTTTAAAATTACTTTTTATTGTGACATTTCAACAGAACAAAACAAAATCATGAAGAGGAAAAATGTAGCTGCATAGATTTGAATATATCTATTTCAATGTATGTATATAAAGTGTGTGTGCGTGTTCAGCTTTCTAAGAATTATACATAAACTTCAACAAAGACAGACCAAATATCTATAAAAGTACCAATTTGCAAGTTGCATCTATATATCACCCATTCAAATGTTGAAAGTGTTGTTAGGTCCTTAATTCATGGTGTTACGGGAGGTGAGTATTTATCCTTCCAATGTTGTAACATCAGTCTGTCAAAGGGCATGCAGAATCCATTTGTGCTGACTGTCTGTGGACGTCCTTCCAGGAAACAGGTAGATAATTTAAGTTTTCCTTTAAGGAAGGCAGGAGATAACTGGCAGCAGAGAAAGCTCTGTGGAGACACCTTATGTTCATGAGAATTCCTGTCAAGAAGTGTGAAATTTGGAGTTTCCTTTACATCCTGAATCAGGCTGAAGAAAAAAATACAATTCTATTCCCCTTTGCAAGAAAGGATAGCCTTGGTGCATATGATCTATGGCAGGCAACACAGAACCCACGGGCCGCTTGTGCCCCCAAATTGTTATCTGCCTCCCATTACCCCACCCCCACCCCTGCTGTCCTGCAAAATTTGGAGTTGAGGCTGAGGAAAACTAAATCTATAGTTTGCCACTGAATTGTACCAGCAAGCTGCTACAAACACCCCAAAAGGACACCTTCAGCATGTTTTCAAGCTAAATTTATTCTTTCTATGGATTTGTGGTGGTTTGCCACTGAAATTCAGCTGCAAACAACCAGGGCTTCTTTTGCTGTTGCTGTGTTGCCAAAATTTGCAGCATGGTGGTGGTAGGAATGCAGACTGTGGGGGTGGAAGTTTGGGAAAGGGAAATGTTCTGCTCTGCTGTTCTATTCAGTTTGCTCATCATTTCCAATTAAGGAGAAGTTGGCAAAAGCCAGTGGAGGCTGGTGGTACTGATATCAGTAGGACAGTGAATCCGTTCCAGGTTTCAGTCAAAAGCCCCTCGCGTTTCCCGTTCCCACTTCTCAAAGGTATGGGTTTTGTATGGAGTTTTTTTTTGGGGGGGGAAGGGGGTGCAGGGATTGAAAACAGTGGAACACCATGTTTCACATTAGTTTTCCTCAGAGAAAGTAAAACAAAAATAAAAACCTAAAACTTCTTTTCACACTCTTTCTTTCTTTTTAGTATTTTCCAAGCCAGCTTGAAAACAGATGAATGGATTTTGAGGCAAGACAAGAAAAGTTCACCCATCACTAAAAATCCATTCTGAGCCAGGGGGAATTTTAGTACCTAGACATGTGGAGGTAGATAGAATCTGGACAGGATACTACCATAGTCATTCCCACTGACCAGAGACAATTATACTCTATTATAAAAGTTTGTAGGTGATGAAGCACCAGGAGTGACAGCGAGAAGTTTAAGATGTCTTGAAGTGACCCCTCCATCTAGTTCCATTTATAACTGGGATTGACAAACCAAACTATTCTACCATCCATAAAAACTTGAAAATACCCCAGTTTATTCTGTCCTGATGCTCCCGTGGTGGAAGAAGCCTTATTCTTCCCACCACCTGTTCCCTCTAATGCACTCTAGGTAAATTTTATATCCCAGAACTTCTGGGAGTTGACTTGTTGTCAGTGAATCATTCCAAGCACAAGAGAGACATTCCCCTGCCTCCCTGCCTCTCACATTAGAGCAGTAGCAGCTGCCTTCAGTACCAGAATGAGTTAAGTGTCTAGGTAGGTTAATGTGTGCAAGAGAGGGAGTTAAAGCCATGAAAAGGTAATTTGCTGGAAAAGCCCTCCTTGGGTTTAACAGTACAGGGACCTTCAAGTTAGTGTCCAAAGGGATGTGAGAATCAGCTTGATGAAGATTGCCAAATTTCATCTCAAAGCTCATTCCCAAGCCTGTGTCTGATTGAGATAGATATATATATATATATATTGGGTTTTTTACATGAAAATCCATCTGTATTTTGTGTGTGTTTTTCCAATGTATGCATCAACCGTGTACATGTTTGAAATGTAGCCATTACCCTCGCATTGATTAAAGTGTATTTGTTCAAATTTTTCAAAAGTATGCATTTCTTCAGGCACATTTTTCAAATGTACATATGTTTAATGCATTTGGGGAGGGGGTTCCACAGATCACATTGCAATTCAGAAGTATAAGCACTTTGACTACAGATTGTATCCGAATCCATGTCCCATCCAAAATGTGCAAACTGGGTAAACAAATTCCTCATACATCTCTAAGTGTCCAAGTCTGTATTTATGGTATACTGTGGGTTTTAGTGGATCAGAGCTAGGTTCCATTAAAACTGAAAAGGGCCAAAACAGACTTTACTTGTCTCTTTTTCAATTTTTAGTCTAAAGTAAATGAGACTTTGGTAGATTCCTGGTTTTAGTGTAGTTTTTTTCCCATTCCAAAAGATTTAAATTCCTCTCTAAATGCTTAATTATGGGCAACAAAAGGCTTAAATTAAAATATGTTGGTAAGTTTGGTATTTTGGTCCTTCTTCAAATGCTTCTCCAAAATGGAATTTCATCCTTGAGATAAAAGACTTTCCGCAACTTTGATCTATGGACATCATGCCTAGTCAAAGTCAATCCCAAACAATTATAGCCTGCGTTTAAGTGATATTTATTACTAAGATGAATATTGTAGGAAAAAGATATTTACAATACAAACCTATACATGTCTACTCAAAAGCAAGCCCCACTGAATTCAATAGGGCTGTCTTCCAGGTAAGTATTTACATGATCCAAGCCAGAGGCTTCAATCCTATACACACTAATTAAAGCCTCAGCTTGACCTAGTGGTCTAGTGGGATGGAGAGGTGAAGATCTAGCAATGTTTACACATGGAGGGCGAGGATGTCGCGGCCACCATTTTTTAAAAAGAAGAGCGCATGAACGCTCGTGCGCAGAAAGGTAGGGTTTTTTTTTTTTAAAAAAAATTAACTTAATTTTCCCTTCCCCCCACCCTACTCCTGATGGGCACAGAGCTCCTGAGGAGCTCTGCATCCCGTGCGCGGGTCCCAGCTCCTCGTGAGGAACCAGGACAACCTGCGATGCCTGCCCACACATTTTGCAGTCTCAGGATCATCCCGAGACCCTGGAAAAACTGGGCTCAAAGGTGAGGACAAGATCCCAGGTCAAGGGAGGGAACATCCCTCCCTGATCCTGGGATGCCCTGTGCATCATGTGGATGCACAGGGTCAATCCCGGGATCCCCCCATGATTTTACTCCATCTAGCTAAGGCTTAAGTCTCACTAGCCTCAATGGTGTTTTCTCCTGAGTAGACATACATAAGATTTTTCTGTTCCCACTAAACTCAGTGGCACTTCTGTGTAGGATTATGGTGTTAGTCAGAATATTTTGAGTGCATCAACTTTCTCAAGTCAAGTGATGGCTCTTCCATTTTATTGCTGGATAGAATGGGGGAGAGAGGAAACGAAAACAGCTATACTGGAAAAGACAGTATCTTTTATTCCTGACACATCTTGAATTGAACTTACTGTCAAGGGAAATTGACTTTACTAATGAGTAGGGCAGCAAGGTCTGCTCACCCTCTCAATACTCACAGCCAAAAAAAATTCTATTGATATGTCTTTGAAGTAAAATCAGTAGACTTGCCCAGATCCACTTCAAAAGTGGTGAGTGACTGCAACTGTTTCAGTCAGTCATTTGTAAAGACAATTTCCCTTGAAGAAGAGTTCAGCTTATAATACGACAGATATAAAGCATACTGTCTTCTCCAATACAAATCTTTTCCGCTTATCCTGCATATTGATTTTGTTTGTATCATTTTCCTCCCCATTCTTATTTTTTTATTATTATTATTTTGGTAGAATGGAAACTATCCTGTCATAGTATCATATAAGATATCAATCCACAATTCTCAGGATAGTAGCAAAAGCTGCAATATTATACCTACTTTCCTGGAAATAAGCTGTATTGAATTCAATGAGATGTACTTCTGAATAGATATGTATACGATTGCACTGTGTCCCCTTTGTTTAGACACCAAACCATCCCTATCAAACATGAGGGGGGTGGGGCATAAATTTTACAAGCACATTTTCCTGGGCTATGCCACACATATCCTGAGCAGATTTCACTAGTTCTCTCAACTTTCTTTTCAGGGTGGATGAACAGCTACTACTTTGGTGAAAGTATTTAGATGGATATATATCCTTGTGCAGACATGCCCTCTTATTTATTCCCAGTTGCCCTTAGAGTGCAATCCTACGCATATTTAGGAAGAAAAAAGTCCTGCAACTCCAGCATGCCCAGCCAGCATGCTCCAGCACCCATCTGTACTGCAACTGTTATACCTTAGTGGGTAACTTTAAGAACATACGCCTTCCTAGTTCCTCCTAATTCTGTATGTTTGTATATCTTGGTCAACCATTTTGAGGCAATGTTGTTACTGAGGCCTCAGCTACACGAAGGGGATCAGAGGGAGGCGATCTCATGATTTTATGGTTGCAAGATTGTCGCCCTGGTTTACACGTGACACGACATCATGGCCGCCATTTTTTTCTTTTAAAGAACATGGAGCGCATGAATGCTCATGCGCAGAAGGTAAGTGGTGTGGGTTTTTTTTTTTTTAAAAAAAAAAAAACCTTTTCCCTGCTCCTGAGGAGCTCTGTGCCTGATGTACGGCTCCTGGCTCCTTGCGGTTACTCGTGAGGAGCCAGGACAAACTGCGACACCTGGCCACACGTTCTGCAGTCTCGGGATCAGCCCATGACCACGGAAAAAACGGGCTAGAAGGGTAGGGCAAAATCCCAGGGAAATGGAGGGATCAGCCCTCCCTGCCCCTGGGATCCCCTGTGTGTCATCTGGTTGCACAGGGATGATCCCGAGGTGATTCCCAGGATTAGCCCTCATCTAGCTATGGCCTTGGAACAATGTCTTTACCCTGTTATAGCCTTGGTGTGCCTTTGTGATTGAGGACAGTCTTCTGGGAGCTGAAGCCCTGAACCTACAACTGTATAAATGAAAATATTGTAAGCTGTGTAAGTGATGTCTGGAACTGCAGAATTCACATTTAGAAGTTCAGTTCCAAAATCCTTTACTTAACAGTTTTTGATATTTGATACTATCTTTGTTTTCTTTGTTAAGATAGTTAAGATAGTTTTCTTTTAACAAAAAAGAAAGACTTTTTTTGCTTTTTAATTTGCCAGTGGCAAATAGTGTTCAGTAAACCAGGCACCCATTTCAGCTCTGTTACCTTTATATGTTCAAGCTACTAAAGTCCTATGCAGGCATTCACCTGCTACAGCAAACCTAGGGACAGGATATGAATAAGCATGCACACCCTGCCCCAAACATCCATGTGCCCCCAGCCACTTCATAGACCTTTGCACATTGACCGTAAAGGTCTGTCTTGGGACTTGGCTGAATGCACTACAGAGCTCCTGCACTCGGCAACTCTACCTTAGTTTTACCAAGATTGCTAAAATGTCTTCAAGAACCAGTCCAGGCATAGGCATGTGGGATACCCAATCATGCTAACAGTAATAGGCCCTTGCTGCATTGTTGTTCCTTTATATCTGAGCTACACTGTGCAATGTCCCTTTAAAGATTTTAGTGTGTTCCAGTATTTGTATGTGAACAATTATGGGAAATAGTCTATAGGAATTTATTGTAAGCAATACTGTATCATGCCTCATACACACTCCATTATTAGCCTTGTAGACCAACCCTGGAAAACCTACTTGGCAGAGTTGAATATCTCCCCCACAATCTTTACTTATTACAACCAAATTTGTTCTTTTATTTCCTGTTATTGATTCCCAAATTAAAATAAATCCCCCATTCATTCCACCATTCATTCCACCATTCCCCACCATGTACACTGATGGTGCTATATAAATAAATAAATAAATAATAATAATAATAATAATAATAATAATAATAATAATAATAATACCTTTTCCCACCCTGCTAGTATGGCTAGGGCAGGGGCAGGCTGTTGCACATGGGGGAGAGGGAGGAATGGACAGTACACATGCCTTTGGCTTGGCACATGTTCAATATGAGGCATGGGCAGAGTTAGCCTATAAAGGCAAGCCCTGTGTTCTTACCTGGCCTCTTTCATTTTCTGACCCCACCCTCCCACCCTTATCTAGTATGGGACTAGCTCATCGCCCCCTTTGGAGGGGGGGTGAGTAGGAATTTTATCTGCCACAAATGGGCTGCAGTGTACAGGGTTTTTGCCTACTCCATACTGGAATTTAAGATTAGTTGAAGGTGGGTAAATAGTAGGGGTGTGCACGGCTTCTCTTCCAGATCCGCAATTTGTGGATTGGGCCGCTTCGTTCTGCCCCACTCCACCTATAGTCTGCTCCGCTCCGCTGCGGAGCTCCGGATCCGGATCGGAGCTCCACTTTCCCCCCCATAGGCTTGCATTGAAATCCAAAAAAGTCTACAACTTTTTTTCTGTTAAAGTTAGAAACCTCAAGTTTGGCACCATGACACCTCATGGACATGCATGCCAAGCCTCAAGCCAATCCCATCATCCCCTGATTTTTGAGGAATTTTTGAAAATCGGACACCCCATTTTCAGACATGGACTGTTCTCCGACATTTTGACAGATAAATTTTTTTGAAGTGGGCACCCTCACAGATGCCATCTAGATCCACAATCATGCCAAGTTTCAAGCAAATCCCATCATCCCCTGATTTTTGGTGGGACTTTAACCTCTAACGCACCACCCATAACCCCAATTCACACCCCTTTCGATATCTCCGTCAATTTTCATGTTAGAAACCTCAAACTTGGAATCAATAGCTTATCCATGGATACACATGCATGCCAAGACTCAAACAAATCCCATCATCCCCTGATTTTTGGGGAATTTATGAAAATCGGACACCCCATTTTGCCTATCACCTCCTCCAACTTTGGGATCATGTGATCATGACTCTGCCTTTCAGCACTTCAAAAAGGTACCTCTCCCACTTTTTTTACCCGATTTTTCCAAAAATTATAGCAAGCGAACCGCACCACGCAGAGAGCTGAGAGTTGTCTCAAAATGACCCCCAGCTGCAACTCTCTAAGCACAAGAAGTTTCAGAAAGATAGCTTAAAAAACAACACAGTTATCCCCTATTCTTTTCCGGAATGCAATCCTATGGGCGAAATTTTCCAAAATGGCGATCGGAGCGCTCCGCGAAAAGAGAAGTGCTCCGCCTATGGCCACTTCTCTTCACTGTGCTTCTAAGGGTCCGTGATCCGCTTCTACTCTGCCTCTGGGCAAGGCGGAGCAGGCCAATTCGCTTCTGATTCTCCGATTCTAATCGGAGCGTAGCACACCTCTAGTAAATAGGTTGATTTGTAGGCAGGGTTGTGTGGGGGAATCTTTGGATATCAGATGAGGTTGGTGAGAAAATAATAATAATAATAATAATAATAATAATAATAATAATAATAATAATGATGATGAATTTATTTCTAGCCCGCCTAGCCATCCTGATCAAGGCAGGGAACAACAAGTATAAAATACATAAAATATTAATCAAAACACAATATACATTGTTAAAACTTCCTAAAAACTTCCTAAAAACATCCTAAAAGCATCCTAAAAGTGCCCACTTGTTGGGCACCTTTATGGTGATTGGCAGGTTCTGAGGCCAGGTCCTCGGGATCTGTGGGGCTCTTGACACAGGATATGGCTTGCCTTTGGGGAGCTCACTGTCTCACCTACTTGGGGTTATGCAGCTCCAGGCAGGGGGTGATACAGGGTTTCCCCCCAAGCACACACATGTAGCTTAAGAAAGGAGCCTGGTTTTCATCCGACTCCTGGCTTGGCCTCGTGGCTTGCCTTTTATTCAGGCTAGTTGCCTGGAGACAGGCAGCATGGATTCCTGTACTCTCACATGTAGATCCAGGGAGGGGTGAGTTACCCAATTTAAATAAAGAGGCCCTAGTTATACCCAAGCTGTGGTGTCCGTGTTGTTATTTCCTCACTTCTCCCTCTATCCGAAATATTCGCAACAGCTCTAACTATTCAACTGACAATTGTTTGCTAATCAGGGCCATCATCCTTCGAAAGGGAAGACAGCAAAACTTCAATGTGATGTTGAGGGGGAGATACTGCCTGCATGGTTCACAGAAAACAGATGGGGAAAGTTGCCTTTTCTCAAATGGATGATCGAAACAGATTAATTTCAATGTTCAATGTACTGTAAGATGGAGAAGAAGGTTCTGAATATCCCACGCCCTCACTTTAAAGGAAAATACATCACTCATATATATATATATATATATATATATATATATATATACATTTGCTTCTTTTTTTAAAAAAGCAGAAGTATAAAATTCATATTTTCACATTCAGGTCAGAAGCCTCCATGGGAAATAGATAAACATTTTGTAAACACTTGCATGAAAATACATTTAATGCTGCAGAGCGAATTCACTGAGCTGACTAATTAGTTTTTCATTTAATATGAATTCATACAAGAATCACTTTGTGGGAACCACAGGGTGCATATGCAACATCTACAGCTGCATTCATGAGAAGGGATGGAAGGATGTATTGCATGCCTTTGTACCTGAAAAATATTATCACCGCCACAGCTGTATCTGCCGACATATTTAAAAACCAATACGATTAGGAAGAAATATATTTAAATATCAGGTCTTTCAAAAGTATATTTCCTAAGTAGTATTTTCCAAAACACATTTAGATTCTCAAATGCCTTAACAACCTTCTTGATAACTGGCTTGGTTTGATTTGATGTTTATCCTGCTTATTGAATGGAATTTCCACAATGGCTCACAGCATCAATAAAATGTCATTATTCTTACCTCATTGAACCCTACATCACTACAGTCGCCACGAATGTTCCCATTTCACAGATGGAGAACTGCAACTGACATATAATGTTATGATCAGGAAGACCATCAAATGACTCAGTGACTAATATATGTGAGGACTAGAGGGAGCTGCCTTATGCTGAGTCAGACCACTGACTGGTGGTGGGTCTCTAGGGTTTCAGACAAAAGTCTTTCCAGCCCTTCTTGGAGATGCTGGAAACAAAACTTTCTGCATGCAAAGCATAAGCTCTACCATACTGGTTCTCAAGAACCTACTGATTTAGTGGTTCCTCTTTGCTAGCCACCATACTGTATGATTATGCCGAGTAATTTATATAAATCAATAAAAGAAAGAAGTGATCACAGACATCTGCAAGAGTCCTGCCCTGACTTCCACCACAGCATTCCAAGGGATCATTGTTGGCAACTTTTGGATCACACAACCTATGGTGGCTGATGAAGCAGCTTACTGGTTAGAACAGCTGCCTCCAGTGTAGTTGTAGCTTTTGGCTTTTCAAAATCAGTCCCATATACATGGGATGAAAAGGAGGACAGGGCTCCTGTATCTTTCAGAGTTGCATAGAAAAGGGAATATCAGCAGGTGTCATTTGTATGCATGCAGCAACTGGTGAAATTCCCTCTTCATCACAACAGTTAAAGCTGCAGGAGCTATACTCGAGTGAGCAGATACAAAAGAGGACAGGGCTCCTGCATCTTTAACTGTTGTGATGAAGAAGGAATTTCATCAAGTGTCATGCATACAAACAACACCTGCTGATATTCCCTTTTCTATGCAACTCTTAAAGATATAGAAGCCCTGTCCTCCTTTCCACATGGTCACCCTACATATACAAAACATTATGGTAATCTAAGCCTGGATGTAACTAGAGCATGGATAAATATAGCTGTAAGATGTCTTTTATTTTAAAGGCAATAAAAGGTCAACTGTACAGAAAGAAACACATTTTATATATGGGGAAAGTTTATTTTTTATTTTCTGTGCTGAACTGAAGATAGGAAACAATAGCAAATCATGATTGTGGAACAGGGAAACCATTGAACTGACACTGTAAAAGTGTTTTTTTTTAAGTGATCCCACAGATGCAATTATGAAGCAGAATAAACTTCAGAAGAAAACATTTGAGCTTCTAACTAAGTAGGAGAGAGGCTCAGAAATAGATTGGCTTTGAAATTGAAAGTCCCCACTGTTGTAGTCCAATGCTCTGCCAACATGGTACAGGTGCACACCCCATGCACTCATATATAAATAAAAATGGCAGCTGGAACAGGTCACAGAGGGCTCCAGCTCGGTAGCAATTCTTTCTCACTCACAAATGTCCCCCTCACATCATGACTGTTCATGTTATTGAAATAAACAGAGGATGACAAAAGCACGGAACAAGAAATACCAGAGGTATTGTGTTGGAAGAGCCCACATGGTCATCTAGGCCAAAACTCTGTCCAAAAAACAAGACCAGTTACTGACCAGCCATGTACAGAGCAGCTTCTTTGGGCAGAATAAAGACTGGATGAAGACCAATAAATTGAAACTCAATCCAGACAAGACAGAGATATAAGTTGTGGATGGCTCATCTGTCCAGTTAAGTCTCGTACCGCTTGCTCTGGATGGGGTTGCATTACCCTGATGGTGCAGGTACATAATTTGGTGGTGCACCTAGATTCACTGTTCTTACTAGAGGCACAGGTGGCCTTGGTGGCTCAGAGCACCTTTTATTAGTTTGGGCTGATATACCTGGAAAGAAATAGGCTTGCAACAGTCATTCTCCAATTTAGATTGTTGCAAGGCATTATTATTATTATTATTATTATTATTATTATTATTAATTTATATAGCACCATCAATGTACATGGTGCTGTACAGAGTAAAACAGTAAATAGCAATTATATACATGGGGTGCCTTTGAAAATTGCCTGGAAACGTCAATTAGTCCAAATTAGGGCAGCCAGCTTGCAAAGTGGGACTGGCCAGTGTGATCATATTAGGTCAGTACTCTGCCATCTGCACTGTCTGTCAGTGCATTTCTGGACCTAATGAAAAGTGCTGGTATTAACCTTTAAAGCCTGAAATGGTTTGCAGCCAGGATAACTGAAAGAGGACCTCCTCTCATAACTACCTATCTAGACCCCTGAGGTCATCATCTGAGTCCCTCCTCCAGGTGCCCCTGCCCAATAAAATAAGGTAGGTGGCTACAAGAGAGAGAGAGAGAGAGAGAGAGAGAGAGAGAGAGAGAGAGAGAGAGAGAGAGAGAGACTTTTAGTGGTGACACCCCATCTGTTGAATGCCTTCTCCAGAGAGGCTCACCTGGTGCTTAGAATATTTATTTATTTTATTTATTATTGCATTTATATCCTTTTTACCTCCAAGGAACCCAAGGCAGTGTACATAATCCTCTACCTCTCCATTTTTTTATCCTCACAACAACAACCCCATAAGGTAGGTTGGGCTGAGAGTCTGTGACTGGCCCAAAGTCACCCAGTGAGCTTCCATGGCCAAGTGAGGACTAGAAGCCAGATCTCCTGACTCCCAGTCCAACACTTCAGCCACCACACCGAACTGGCTCTTTTTGGCATCCATTGGAAAGCATGTTATTCTCCCAGGCATTTGTTCTGGTTGGAAGCAAGTAAGTGGAGTGGAAATACAGAAAACAATTGTTATTTCAAAGAGGTAGTGGTGAACAACAATTGCTCCTTCCTTGCCTAGACTTCTGTTTGCTTTAAACAATTAAGCACTGCTTCTTTTTCTTATTATTTCCCAGCTATCTTTTTGAGATGGTACAACTTGAGAGGCTATTATTTACCTGTAGATAGCCCGTGGCTAGATCTCAAGGTCTGCCACCTAGGACAAGGATGGTCATAACAGTACTGGCTGCTTGCCACTTGCTAGGGCTAATCCATTCACTTTGTGAGAATGCATAAAAATTCTTGAGGTTATTGGAGCATGGCCAGAACATAATTAGGATTAGTGTGAGTATACTTATATATTTGTTCGAGGGACACTCCCAATTCAGAATGTCAATGCAGACTGGGACCTGGAAATTGCCGTTTACCAGGCATTCCATCTGTCCGTCTCTGATTCTAAGGGGGTTCCCAGTAGCTGTAGAGATGTAAACATAATCTTGCTCTGTAGTTTTTTGCTGCAGTCCTTGTCTTGCAGAGTTTTATTTTTTGTATTGTTACTTTGTTCCTGTGTAATAAAAAACTTCTTCACTCATCTGTGCTTTCATTATTTCTGAATCCTACAAAGAACTGTTGCCTCTTGGTGACACAGTATGTGCAGTGGTCAGCAGGTTTCCAATATATGGTGGTACTTAAATATATTCATTTTGTAGTTGTTCAGTAGTATAGGAAGTAAACCTGTTGTATGGAGTGGTGCAGGCTCAACTTATTGAGTTGTGATGTACTCTTGTATAAGAGACCAGGAGGGAATCTACACGTCGTTGTGAGGGCGCTTGCATGCACCCCCAGTGCGCCCCCACAACGACTGTGTAGACCGAGAAAGAAGAGACGGAGGACTCCGTCTCTTCTTTCTCGGTCTACACAGTCGTTGTGGGGGCGCACTGGGGGCTCATGCAAGCGCCCTCACAACAACGTGTAGATTCCCTCCTTATGATAAAAATGTAATTAATGTAGCTCAGGTAGAAGAGAGATACAAGAGCTAAGAAAGGGTTGTTCCACATCAGCCCTGAATACATTGGTATACTGTGGAGTTGTGCAGGTACCTATGGCAGTGCAATTGATCTGTACAACTGATGCATACTGATGGAAAAATAGGCTTGGAAATAAGCATGGATTTTTATGCAAAAAGAACAAAACAACAACAACAATGCTCACAATCTGATACAGATTTGAGTCAGAATGTGGTTGGAGGGTTGCCACTCACCCTCTGGCACGTAACCCAGCTTGTTTGTAATGGTAACTGATCCTCCTTTGCTGGCCTTCATTTTCATAGGTAGCACCATGTTCTGCATAGCTGAGAACGTATGGAAATGATGCTTCATGACTATCTCAGACTGAAGCCTAATCTACACCAAGCAGGATATTGCACTATGAAAGTGGAATGATAGTGGTATATAAAAGGCAGGCGCCACACTAAGCAGGATATAGCACTATGAAAGCAGTATATGGTATGTGTCAATGCGCCCCAAGAGTTGTCAGTGCACTTCAATACTGCTATAAAGCAGTAGTGTGGCTCCTGCCTTTTAAATACCGCTTTCATACCACTTCCATAGTGCTAGATCCTGCTTGGTGTAGATTAGGGCTGGGTGAAGAGACCAAAGCACTCTATCTGAAACTGTAACATGGCTGGCTATGGTTACTAACACTTTCCCAAGATTTTACATTTTGAAAATCTGCAAAATAATTGGGATAAACCTATTATATTAAAGGGCTTCTATCTATCCAGCATTGTACAGAAGCCGATAAGAATCACATGGCAATATAGGGTAAAGGAACAGGGCAGATTGGTAACTTTTTTCCTTTCTGATGCTCATAGTTGCACATTTCAATATAGTACTAAAGTAAGCAGAGCAGATGGACTAAAAGGGTCATATGATATGCTACAGGAAGGCTATACTGATTCAGAAGGAACTACTTACATGATAACACCATCTGTTACATCTCCTGTCTCTTTATCACGAAAATGCACACTGAAATCAAGGTTGTTATTAACATCACTGGAGTCCAAGTGCTGCTAAGTCCATTGCAGCCTCTGCTCCTGTGCTGTCATGTTGCAATTTGCTTGTTAGTACAGTGCAATACTGGGTTTGCCATCTTCACTGTAGTATCTATTACCTCTTGGTCAAATGTGTGACAATCTAGTTGATAATTATGCATTTCAGCAAACATGAGAAGTAAGTCACATTCGGGAAGTCTAAACGTTCCTCCTCAATATCACAGCAGTTGTAACTTGTTAATACCACTTCACACATTATAGGATATGTGTTGTATTTATTCCTCAAAATTGTTGTTGTACTGCCATTTGTGATGTGTGCCCTTATGAAATGAGGTGATAACCAGGCTCCAAAACTAGGGTTTGTTTGTTTGTTTTTAAAAAAGCTCAGTAACTACCTTCCAAATCTAACTAAGGGAAGATAATTCCTGCTGGCATGATTACACTTTGGATATAACATGAAAACATGAAGTAGCATTATGAAAATGAACAGCAGTTGATCCATTGGAACTGCCACAAGGAAACAATTAGAAACAATTGGTTCCTGGTTTAAACTGATTGGAGTTTCTTATTACATCTGAACTGGGAAGTCCCACTGAACTCATTGAAGTTTACTTCTGAATAGACATGCATAAGATTGTGCTGTAGAGTGCCTTACCTTTATAACATTGGTCACCTACCAATTTCAGGGCAAGACTGCACCTTCCCATTCCATATACAAATATTGATTGGACTGGCAGCTTGATCTTACTACAACGTTAGTGATGGAACAGCATCTTCTACTTCATCTAGAAGAGCAGGTTAGCTTTAGAACAGAGAGCAGCACACATGGCTCTGTCCTCCATCACTTAATTTTTGCTTCCCATGTCCTAGCACCCACAACCTGAGACAGCCATCTTGTTCTGCCTAATGGTAGGGCTGGCCCTGTTTCAGAGGGACAAACTAAGTTCAAATTGTACTTCAGTGTTACTGGCATTTTTAGTTTATAACATAGCAAGGGCATGCAATTATATATTTCTATCACCCAAACCCAGTGGAAGTGACATTAGGGAAATGTTCACTTGTTTGTTTGCTTTTTCATACATATTCTGCAGAGGACACATCCTCAACAGCTGCATCTTGAGAGTATTATAATGGCACTCTCTCAAAGAATTTAATGTTGGTCAAAATTTCCTCCTGGTGTGCCTAAATAACCACTAATGCACTGGGTTCAGAAGGAACAGGAAACAGATGAAAGGACCCAGTGCAAGGTGTCTCCATTAAACTGTTTTTGAAAGGTCATGCTTTGCAGCAGTGCTAACATCAATGGGAAAATGAGACTACAAGGCAAGCATATGTCTTTATGAGCTTTGCCTACAGGTAACACTGATGTTAAAAGGCTGATGGTATTCATAGCCATAAAAGATTTAATGCATTGTGATTCATTGCTGTAACTCACATTGAACTCTTAATTGAACATTAAGTTCCTGTAGCTATAGAGGAATTTATTTTCACTTACTAGCTGCTCTAGACAAAAGGGAGAAAGCATATCCTATTGGGGAAGATCTTTGAATAGGAAATTGCCCATTATTTTTTACTTCAGTGGAGAAGTTAGGGGTCTCTATCTGTGCCTTTAATCAGATGTATGAACTTGAATTGCACCTCTCAGGGAAGTTCTCCTTCTGTTTGCTCTGTTCCTTCCTTAGCCTGTAGTCCACAGTTCTGTTATTTCCCCTCTTGAATCTTTAGAGGCCAAACTATAGAAACATTAGTTTGAATTATGTTTTAATCAATGGGGTGCAGTCCCAAGGAAGTAAGGTTATGGCTGAGATGCAAAGCAGATGAAATCCAAGCACTTCGGTTCAATTCTTTGTGAACTGCAGCTTGGTGCCCTAATCCTAAAAACAAAACAAAAACCATTTAGGCTGCAACTGTAAGAGCTCCATCACACCAGGGGAAAACACACTCCTTAACTCACTTCTGCGCCCGTGTTTTCCTTCCTCAAGTTACTTCCTCTTTCAAGAAGAGGAAGTACACAACAAGCACGAGGCCCATTGAATCTGCTGTTATAATGGCGCTGCTTCTCCTGAACACAGCAGGAGAGAGCAGCAATTCCGTTTTTAAAAATACATCAGACTTAACCAGTGTGTGTGTGTGTTGTTGTTGTTGTTGCGAAAGGAAGGCCAGAAGGGGTGGAAGGAGCACGGGAGGCAGACAACATCATGTGAGGGACCTGAACAAGCTCTGTGAGTGCCCAGTAATGAGCGTGCAATAAAATGCTCGTCGGATGGAGCATTAAGTATGCTTCCCTGGATATACGTTGGCATGAGCTGAACTTACTTCTAAGTAAACAAGATTCAGATTGGGAATTAATTCTCAATACTATCAACAGTATATAACGTCAGCTGTCCCTATTTATCTGGGAGAGAGCAGATTTGGGAGTCATGTAGGGCATGAAAGGGAGAAAAGATGATGGAAAAATCCCATTGAAGTACAGTTTCATGAATGGACGTCTGCTTGTGCATCCCTGGATCCAAGCCTATGTGTTTTATTTCTCTGTAGCTTTCTCTTGAATACCTGTTAAAGAGTTATTAGTTCAGAAAGAACCCATCTCCCATTCTCCTTTCTCTTCATCTTCACAAGAAAGGCTGTTTTTATCTAAGGCCGTAGCTAGACCTAAGGTTTATCCCAGGATTGTCCTGGGGTCAAACCTGTTCATCTAAGTGCCACACAGGGCATCCAGCGCTCAGGCAGGGACGAACCCGGGATGATCCTGGGATAAACCTTAGGTCTAGCTACGGCCTAAGTGTCTTGATAATTCTTTACCTGTGGTAGGAGCAACCACTAGCCTGCCAATTGGCTTTCCTAAAAAGAACTACCCAATAGATTATTAAGTGTGTGTGTGTTTTATACACTGGGCTCAGTGTTGTGCTTAGAAGCATAATTAGAAACCTGATAGAGCCAGAGAAAAAACAGTCCATGAATTTAGCCTTCAGTCTTTTAATACTTGTCTTTCATAGCTTTTGAGGTTGCTTGTAAATTATTTAATGTGTCATGGATCTCGCCACCCCCCCAATTCATGCCTAAAATCAAAATCAGATTTGTATTGTTGAAAAGCATGGAGCTAATGGATTCCTATAGAGGAAACACCTGTTACTAGTAAAGAATTAAAGTGATGTTCCATATCCCCATGAAAGTGAATAAAGAGCTCAAGGCACCGCTTAGACAAAAATACCTTCAACCAAATTCAACAAAGACCATCAATCACAACAGAAAACCCTGATGAAACATTTTCATTACTTTGTGAACAACAAAAGGTATCTTCTGGGGAGGAAAAAAAGGAAGAATCCTTGGGGATATTTTGACTGATTAATTATACAAATAGATTGCCTCTTTAGCAACAAAGTGGTTGCAAACAAAATCACAAAATGCAAACTTCTCTGTGTCTCTCAAAGTTTAAAGGCAATCCTTTGCATTTTAATAGCTAAGGCAGACCTATTTCTGACTGCAGGGTCTTAAAGGCTTCAAGAAGTAACTATGGAAAGTGAGAACAAATAAAAACATATTCCTCATGATATTTATCACATTGTAATTGTTCCTTCCTCCAAAGAGTTCTTGTTAGACTATACAGTGTTATTTAATTATATCCTACAACAACCCTGTGATGTGGCATAGATATAAAATACTCTGTTTTAGTGACTAAAAGGGTAAAAAGTCAACAATTATGATGCCACAAATAACAAATTATGGCTGAAATATTTACTCATTTATTCCTTTATGTATGATATCTGCATACCACCTAAGAAAGTTCTCTGTGTATCTTACAGTAAACATATATTTTAAAAAACTCATTCAAATAGAAAATAGAAGATCGAAATCTACATAGAATGTAACAGGAAACAAAGCTCACAGCAATCCCAAATTAAAAACAGATTTTTAAAATGGAGAGGTCCAGATACATGAGTTATTTTAAAAGCCTGTGCGAACAGAAAGAACTTCACTTGGCCCTGAAAAGACGACAGGGATGGCACCAGGTGAATCTTCTCTCAGAATGCAGTTCCATAATGGATGCCACTCCTGAAAAGGCCTTGCTAGTTACTTGTAGTTTATAATTTAGATGGAAATTAGATTGCAGTTTATAATTTAGGGTGCAATTCCATTGGGAATTGAACTCTGAACTCATAGGCTGATGGGGATTATATGCAGAGCAGGAGGAGCACAGAGGTGATCTTCATCTGTGCAATTCTCCCACTCTGCATTTTTGCGGATGGGCTTTTTTGCCTGTCTAGCTATCACTCTGCAGAGTGGGAGGGAAGGAGGCTGGAGGATTCCTCATCTCTAATTTCCCCAATTTCATCTCAGAAAGTATTTTACCCTAGAAAACATATGTTACTTGCATTCTTTTTGAATTTCAGGTTGAAAAAAATATAGAATGCATAAAAACATGAGTTACACATGGCCAATTTAGAGCAACCATATTCCTTTACCCAAGAACATCCCTGGGAATTATGCTACATAATGACCTAGCATTGTTCACATGGGATATTCTGTCACCTTGCTGGACTGCCAGCAGCTCTTTGAAGTGATGGCAAACCTCTCTCT
Organism: Elgaria multicarinata webbii; assembly: GCF_023053635.1. Taxonomy (NCBI): domain Eukaryota; kingdom Metazoa; phylum Chordata; class Lepidosauria; order Squamata; family Anguidae; genus Elgaria; species Elgaria multicarinata. The sequence goes on along the minus strand of NC_086180.1, from coordinate 40,905,084 downwards.
TTTGTAAAAAGAAAGAAAGAAAGAAAGAAAGAAAGAAAGAAAGAAAGCATGCATCAGCCATCACATCATTATAGTAATCCTGCCTCTCACCTGAATTTTCTTCTATTTCACTTTCCCCACAAAGAAGTTCCACACCACAAACCAAAAGTAACAAACTCTACCCGTTTCTGTACAAACTCATCATCACCTTCAAAAAGGCTGGGTCCTTTATCTATGAGTAGACCCCTAGGAATCTGCTTTGCCTTGCAATATTCTAAAAGTGTAGAGGCATGCGTTACCATCCTCACTTTCTTCTTATTAAATGAAAAACAAAAAATGATTTTTATCCCAACTTCCACACTCTTTAATATGTGTACTTTCAAATAATGCTGATGTTTCCAAGAGCTGATCTATATATTCCTTGGGAAAACTGAAAGTGTTTTCTCATTCCATGGTTGAGAAACATTCCAAGTATTTTCTCATTCCAAAATAATGAAATAAATAAATAAAAAGAAACAATACCAATAGCGATCAGGGATCAGAAAGCAGTTGTAAAGCCTTACAGCTGTTTTTCTGATCCCTGTTGGTATTGTTATCAAATGCTTGCTGCCTTAAGGCCCAGCTTTGGATAAAAGGCTATAAATAATAATAATAATAATAATAATAATAATAATAATAATAATAATAATAATCTGATTTAAACTGTTTGGCATCATCAGTTGATCATTACGGGCCACTCAAAAATGTTTGCACATCCTTTTGATGACACTGTCTGCCTCACATGCATCTCCCGCTCCACCTGCTCATTTTTCTGGCACAAAAATTATATCCTTTTCCCCTTGGGGGGGGGGGCTGTAACGAAACTTGCTGCCATTTCCTGCTGTGTGCAGCAGAAGCTGTGTGATAAAAACACCCACTGAATAGGCCACACAGTCGTTGCTTGCTTCTCCTTCTTCCCCATGTGAAAAAATGAGGAAGCTGCTTGTCTAGGGTGACCAGATGACCCGGAAAACCCCACAGACCTCCGGAAAAACAGGGATCTCCGGGGCAACCGGGACTGGCCCCCAATTTACCGGGGAAAAGCCTGGCCTCCAGCCCTGGCCATCGCTTGGCATCACTGCTGACTCGGCACTTCCAGTTTTAGGTCTTCCTACTCCCTCCCATTGGTACATCCGGGCTACTACTGGGTTGTTATCATGGTGATGACTCAGCAGAAGCCCAGATGTAGCCTGGGCAAGGCTTTGAAGGCCCAAAACCGGAAGTGATGAAACGGGCCTTCACAGCCTCTCCCAGGGTCCACCTTGGCTTCTGCTGGCTTGCCACCACAGCAGTGACCCAGCAGAAGCCCAGGTCGCTGCCCGGGAGAGACTGTGAGGGCCCCTTCCCAGCTCCTCCCATCCCGGCCTTCTGTTGGAGTACAAGCCTCTCCTTGCTGTAAGACATGCGCTCTGCTCTCACTGGCAATGTGCTGGAAGACACTGAAGGTAGGATACTTAAAAGATTTTATTATTATTTTTGGTAAAAGCTGTTGTTAATATATATATATATATATATATATATATATATATATATATATACTGAGGGGGGGACGGGGGATGGAGAGACAGTCAGATACAGCACCATGTTCTTGTCATTTATTTATTTCAGTAGGACTTTTCTTATCCAGATAGCAGTTTCCACCCAAATTGTGTATTCATACCCCACAAACCACATATTTTTTGTAATTTGCTCCTAACAAATAACATTTATGTATTCTCTTACCATGAATTCCCAGAGGGAAGATAAGGCCATAGAAGTAAATTTAGTTACTCTAATTTGAACCTATCCTGTCTCTTCTTTCATCCCACCCACCCCCAAGGATGGAAAAGAGACTTGTTTTTTTCTTTTTCTTTTTCTTTTTGCAGATCAGGCCAAAGCCAAACTAGTTTGTTAAGTGTGGTCTGAAGTTTCATGTTTCCACTTTAGATGGTGTATTTCACAAGGATTTTGTTTGATTCTAAATATCTTGATCTGTTTAGACCTTTGGGAGGAACCATCATTTCTAATGAAATACGCTTCAGAAAAAAAAAATCTGTCACAACTATTGTACGTATAGAGGTTTTTTTGTATTTTCTGCTCCTTTGCTTCCATGACTGTTTGGAATTCTAAAATAAAGAACTGCTTTAGAAGTTAATATTGCAAAATAAGAAACTCCTAAAAAAGCTGAATATTTGGATATGTTGAGGTACTGATGTGCTTCTAAAGTATTGAAGTCAGCACATTGATAATGGTTTCTTTCTTTTTTTCTTTTTTTTCTTTTTTACCAAAAATCTAATAGCCATCTAGAATATTGTAGAAATAAACTTGTGTCTTAGCTGCTATGAAGAATATTTCCAAGATGAATGTAAAAATCTGCATCATTTGTCTAGAGAAATGGAGAGGGGGGCGGGGGAGACAGCAGAAGCAAGCATAGGAGCATCCTTGGGTAGGAGAGGTGTGTGTGATGGGTGAATAGGGGGCATGGTTGTCTATGAATGGATGTTTGTGCGTGTGTTTTGGGGTGGATGATCCTGAGAGAGTGAGTGTGTGTTTGAGTGTATGGATGTGATGGGTGAATGGGGTGCATGTGAATGTGCTTAAAAGCATGGCTGATACATACACAGACTCTTGTGTTGGTTTTAAAAAGCAATGAGACAAATTCAAGGAGAAATCTTATCATGATGGCTAAATAGTACCTCCATGATCAACTGCAGTCTACCTCTGAGTACCATTTACTGGGAAGCAAAACAAACAAAACAAAACAAAACTAGCAGAGAACGGTTAATAGGAGAATCCTATCAATGGCTACTAGGCCTGATAGTTATGTGCTACCTCCAGTATCCGAGGCAGTAAGCCTGTGTGCACCAGTTGCTGGGGAACATGGGTGTGAGGGTGTTGTTGCACCACGTACTGTTTTGTTGGTCCCAGGTCAACAGCTGGTTGGCCACTGTGTGAACAGAGTGCTGGACTTGATGGACCCTCAGTTTGATCCAGCGTCAGAGCACTTCTTCTTATGCTTAATTCTATTTGGGCCATTTCTCCCCCCACCTCATCCTATGTGCGCATGAAATTATTATTATTATTATTATTATTATTATTATTATTATTATTATTATTAATTTATTTATATAGCACCATCAATGTACATGGTGCTGTACAGAGTAAAACAGTAAATAGCAAGATCCTGCCGCATAGGCTTACATTCTAATAAAACCATAATAAAACAATAAGGAGGGGAAGAGAAAGCAAACAGGCACAGGGTAGGGTAAACAGGCACTGGGTAGGGTAAAACTAACAGTATAAAGTCAGAACAAAATCCAAGTTTTAACACTTTGGAATTCTTGAGCAATTTAATTAATTGCTCAAGAATTCCAAAGTGTTCTTTACTTAAAAGCAGCCTAAAAATAATTTAAAATAAAAATAAATTTTTAAAAGGAGAGGAAGGGCAGATGGATGTGGGGGAGCATAGCACTAAATTAACTTGTCAGTGACGGAAAACCTACAGAAGGATGCCAGTAACTCTGGAATCCTCTTTTGGGGGTCTGAGAGTGCACCCATTGAGCTCACCATAGTGCTTTGGGGCCTTGAAGCTATTGTGCTTACCAGTCCACATAATTGGGACTGCTTGGAGAAGCTCACAGCCTTTGTCACCTGTAATTATGTGCTGGGCATGGGAAGGTTGCCAGCTGCCTGGTGATCAAAAGAGTTTAATGGGGTGAGGGATCAATCTCCTGTTTTAGACCTTTTTTCTTTGTTACTTTGCATGGTAAATTGATACAATGTATGCATAGCTACTAAGGCCAGAATTACACCAAGCAGGATATAGCACTATGAAAGCAGTATATGGTACGTGTCGATGGGCTCCAACAGTTGTCAGTGCACTTCAATAGCGCGATAAAACAGTAGTGTGGCTCCTGCCTCTTATATGCTGCTTTCATAGTGCTATATCCTGCTTGGTGTAGATCTGGCCTATGGCTAAATTCCTATATACACATTCTTGGGAGTACGTCTCACTGAATTCACTGGGTTTTACTTGAAAGTAGACATGTATAGGATTGTAAGTTGCTATAAAGCTCTCTCCCTCACTGTATGGCTGCCTCCATATGTACATGGGAGGGGAGATGGCTTATCTCTCTACAATACAACCTAAAAAACAACAATGCATTATGATATCCTACAGTTGCTGCCTCTTTCTGGGAATGAGAGAGAATTTTTATCTTGTACAGCAGGTCCCACTCTTTCTAGTTTCTGCAACTATAAATGCTTTGAATTCTCCTAAAGTTTTCCAGTGAATTCACTGATCTTTTGGATCTAACTATTAGCTCTTGCGCTGATGGGCATAGTGTGGGGGTGGAGAAGGGTTTTTCACTTCTCCTGTAATTGCTAGTTGAGAACTGGGCAAGTTGGTGGGCACGCCCTGTGGGGGCTGGACAAGTTGGTGGGTACAACCCCTTGGGGGCTGGTCATGTTGGTGGACATGCCCCCTTGGGGGCTGGACATGCTGGATGGCACGCCCCCTTGGGGCGGCCATTTTGTCCTCCTTTTTGGTTTCCAAAATATGGTCACCCTATGCTTGTCCCTATTGTGGGACAGAAGCAGGAAGCAAAGCCATGGTGGGGAAATGTGATTTCCCCCCTGTCTGATGATCCTCTGTGGGTTGGCTCCAATTATGCCATTCCACCAGCAGAAGGGAAACCTCAGTTGGAAAAGTTTTCTCTGCCCCTGAAGCTACCTGCATGCCCCCAAATCTGCTCTGGAGGCTTGGGGGTATCCTCTGAATTAGATTTGGGGGCATGAGATTCTGCAGGAAGGAGAGGGTGGGGAAATCCTGTCATGCAAGCAGAAGTCCTGTTGCTTGAGTGGACATCCCTACACACAATGTTTGATCAACCCTACAAGTCACTCAAATAAAATAAGAACAAGACAAAGGCCACTGACAACATATTCAGTCATACAACTCATGGCCAGTTTTAAGTGCTTTTAAAAAGAAAACAAAAGAAAAGTAGTTTCTTGTAAAGAGCTTAGGTTACTCTTAGTTGTTGTAGAAACATTATTATCAAGTGCACAAAGCACTGTGATTCCATTTCTGCATATGGATCCAATTATATAGTCTAAGCCTTGTACCACATGCTTGAGATAAATATATTCAAGGTAACACATGTAAATAGCAACAGTTTAATGCTGTTTTTAAATGAGATATTCACTTCTTAGAGTTCAGGGACTTTTAACCCACCTATCTTAATTAACTGTCTAGACTCTACAGTTTTAAAATACTTTCTATAGTTTTTCAGTGGATAAAATCCATACTGGATCATTAAATAAATACAAAGCAGCTGCTTTCTGGGAGGCAGTTTCATGTGCATATTTATAGGGCATGCTCTCCCTCCAGTTCCCTAATTCCTTAAATTTTCTTTAAGGATATGCAACCCTTCCTGTTAACAAAATGTCACAAGATATTTTTTTTTCTTTCTTTCTTGTCCCACCTGTTGTTAATTAGCTGTTCCCAGCACAGAAGAAAAATATCTGAACAGCATCCCTTCCGCATATTTTCATTACATATCATGATGTATGTAACAATAAACGAAAGCTTCATAGGGCTTAAAAGTGGGATATAAATACAAAAAAATAATTCTAGAAAGTACTTTAGGGTTACAGTCTGTATGGAGCATTTGGTAGAACACCATCCTAAGCTATTTTGGTACAGAAAAAGGGTAAACTCCCCATTTCCCACCTTCCTTGGATGCTTCTCTCCTCCCATTTTTGCATTATTTTGCATTAAAATGAGAAGCTAACAAATTTCTCAACCATCACTAGCAAAAACTACTACTAAATATAATTTCATATTTGCATACTGGCAGAAATAGGTGAGAATTTCTTGGTCTTTTGATAAGTACCAAAATTTGCAATTTTCTTCATACACAGGATGGATTTTTTAAAAAAATAATTTTTTATTTATTTTTAGGAGGAAGGGTGAAACTGACAGATACACACATCTCTACATACCAGCGGCAGTTTCCCACTGGACTGGTCTAGTACTTAATTGCAAGCAGAGAATGGAATTCCAGAAATAAAACACAGACACCAGAGCTTTGGGTAAAATTAGGGCCTCTTTGTTTATTCATGCATATGCTAACCTCCATGGGTCTGAGCGTGAAGGTGCGGGAATTAATTTGTTTAGCTGCAGGCTCTAGCCTACACCCTCAGGGCGAGCCACTCCGCTGGAAACAGGGGGCGGTTTTCCTGGCCCCCTTTCCAGCACACCTGAGTGTTTGGTGAGACTGATCCGTGTCATCCCCATTCTGTCTGCATAGTAGAGTAGATGAGACTAGAAGGTCCCCAAAGGCAAACCATATCCTGACACGAAAGCTGCAAAGCCCTCTTGGAGCAGGACCTCTGACTTGCCCTTCACCATAAAGGTGCCAGAGTGCTCACCATCCCTACTCTTACTTCCCCCAATTCCCGCACAACCCTGCCTTTAAAGATTGACTTATTTATCCACCATTTCTAAGAATCAATCCAGTATGGTGTAGGCGAAAACCTGAGCATCACTAGATTACAGGGAAAATTCCTACTCAGCCCCTCAAAAAACGAGGCTACTGGTTTTTGGTTCCCATACTAGAATATAGGGAGGGAGGCTGGGGTTGAAATTGAAAGAGGCTGTTTGAATGCTGGGGGGGGGGTCAAGCCTTTATACCTTTGCTTGTCCCCCCCGGCTCATGAGGCAGTCCATGTGCCTGGCACCAGGGCTGTCTTTTGTTTTCCTTCCTGGTGCTACTCTGTCGCAACAAGTGACCCCCCTCCCAGACCATGCCAGATGGGTGTGGATCGATTTTCTCAAACTGCTTTTCCAATTCAGTGGAAAAGTCGTGGAGGCTCTGGATGGACCACTTTCTGGAATGGAAACTTTGGGGCAGAAGGAAGAGAATCACAGGTATTTATTTATTTATTTATTTATTACATTTTTATACTGCCCAATAGCTGAAGCTCTCTGGGCGGTTCACAAAAATTAAAACCATCATAAAACAACCAACAAGTTAAAAACACAAATACAAAATACAATATAAAAAGCACAGCCAGGATAAAACCACGCAGCAAAAATGATATAAGGTTAAAATACAGAGTTAAAACAGTATAATTTAAATTTAAGTTACAATTAAATGTTAAAATACTGAGTGAATAAAAAGGTCTTCAGCTGGCGACGAAAGGAGTACAGTGTAGACGCCAGGCGGACCTCTCTGGGGAGCTCATTCCACAACCGGGGTGCCACAGCGGAGAAAGCCCTCCTCCTAGTAGCCACCTGCCTCACTTCCTTTGGCAGGGGCTCACGGAGAAGGGCCCCTGTAGATGATCTTAAGGTCCGGATAGGTACATATGGGAGGAGGCGTTCCTTCAAATAACCTGGCCCCAAACCATTTAGGGCTTTAAATGTCAATACGAGCACTTTGAATCGGGCCCGGACCTGGACTGGCAGCCAATGAAGTTGTAAAAGGACTGGCGTAATGTGATTTCGCCAGCCAGTCCCTGTTAGTAAACGGGCTGCCCTGTTTTGTACCAGCTGAAGCTTCCGGATCATTTTCAAAGGCAGCCCCACGTATAACGCATTGCAGTAATCCAAACGAGAGGTTATCAGAGCATGGATAACTGTAGCTAGGCTATCTCTGTCCAGATAAGGGCACAGCTGGTATATCAGCCTGAGCTGATAAAAGGTGCTCTTTGCCACTGAGTTCACCTGTGCCTCAAGTGACAGTTCTGGATCGAAGAGCACCCCCAACTACGGACCCGATCCTTTAGGGAGAGTGTAACCCCATCCAGGACAGGGTAAACATCACCTCGCTGGACAAATGAACCACCCGCTAACAGTACCTCCGTCTTGTCTGGATTGAGTCTCAGTTTGTTAGCCCTCATCCAGTCCATTACCGTGCCCAGGCACTGGTTCAGAACAGTCACTGCCTCACCTGGGTTTGATGAAAAGAAAAGGTAGAGCTGGGTATCATCCTCATATTGATGACACCTCAGTCCACATCTCCGGATAACCTCCCCCAGCGGCTTCATGTATAAGTTAAACAGCATAGGGGATAGGATAGAGCCCTGTGGAACCCCATGGCTTAGTTGCCACGGCACAGAGCAATAATCCCCCAGCACCACCTTCTGGAATTGGCCATCCAAGTAGGAGCGGAACCACTGCAACGCAGTACCTCCAACTCCCAGCTCAGACAACCTATCCAGAAGGATACCATGGTCGATGGTATCGAAAGCCGCTGAGAGGTCCAGGAGAACCAACAGGGTCACACTCCCCCTGTCTCTCTCCCGACAGAGGTCATCCCACAGGGCGACCAAGGCAGTTTCCGTTCCAAAACCAGGCCTGAAACCCAATTGAAATGGATCTAGATAATCCGTTTCATTCAAGAGTGCCTGCAGTTGTCCTGCAACCACCCGCTCAAGCACCTTGTCCAGGAAAGGGATATTAGCTACCGGCCTGTAGTTGTTAACATCCTCCGGGTCCAGATTAGGCTTCTTCAGGAGTGGTCTAATTACCGCCTCTTTTAAAGAGGCCAGCACCACTCCCTCTCTCAAGGAGGCATTTACAACCTCCTGGACCCAGCCAGCGATCCCCTCCTTATTTGATGTAATGAGCCACGAGGGTCAAGGGTCAAGCATAAATGGTATAAATCCATCTGATTTGTAAATGTTATTCACTTGTTTATTTATTTATTTTAATTGAGTTTTATAATACAAAAACACAAAACAGATAAAGGTTATGAGGGTTGCATCATTCCAGAATCTGAATTGTGCAGATGGAGGAGCAAGCGTTGCTGAATTACTTACTTACTTATCTGGGACATGTATATTTCACCTTTCATAATATATATTATCTAGGGTGGTTTCAAGTACATATTAAAAACAGTATAAGGCAACAAAAGTTGGGGGGAATACACATGCAAATACAAAAAGCTCCCCTTCTGCCACTCCCATGACGAAAAAATAACCCACACTTAAAATGAGGTACAGAATAAATCTACCAGGGTTTTGAAAGTATGTAAAAGGTATTTTTTATTAATAAAATACATTTATTTATATTTAAAATGATTATAGGCTATCTTTAATGGTAGAGCCCTTATTATTATTAATGTGAATTAATTAAAAAGCCAGGAGAATGCTAAATGTGCCTAAATAAGCATAGCAGTGTGCCTTAAGAACCTTTTAAAAATGCTTGATATCTAAAAGATAACAGACTACATGCCAGATATGCTTCTTTGTAGAATAAGTTCCATAACCAAGGCACCTTCACCCGTGTCATCACCCACTTTATGTCTGATGGCACAGGTTTTTGGAGAAAGGCCTTAACATACTATCGTAACATCTAGGCGGATTGATGTGGGAAAAGACTTGATGCTAAAATGCAGTTGTATATGCAAAATCCTTAGAATGTGGAGTAAAGTTACTGTGAATCAGGATATTTCTGCCATCATTATAGCAATTTCCCCAACAATCACTATAGCAGAAATAGCGGCTGGATCTTGTAATGTGTTGTTTGGATCACACTGACCTCTTTGTCCATGGCTATTTACCTACGTATATGGTCACAAGGAGGAATTTGATAATGCCTGTGCATGATTGCTTGGAGGAATTTAGTAGTGTGACCCAGCCCTGATATACCACTGTGTACAGTAACTGAAATGTTGATTCATAGTATTAAAAATAAGAACTGGATCCCATCACCACCACTATAATTTTTCATTTTTTATTTTGTTTTGTCTCCGTTCACCCCCCTCTCCTGTTTTTTTGACAGCCTGGAATACCATCTGCCACTGGGGATACTCATCCTTTAAACTGGATGTGTAATTCAAGTGTAAAATACAGTGCTGTACATCTGTTTTTAAAACCTCACAGCTGTGGATTTAAAACTTAAACTCCAGGAGTGTTATTTTAAGATATACTGTATTAAATATCAATGAGACGCTTCATTTTGTTGCACCGGTTTCAATGATGGTAGGGTGTTCTCTCTCTCTCTCTCTCTCTCCCCTTCTCTCCCCCCGCCCCCATCACTTCAGGTAATCAGAGTTAGGGAAATAAACAATCTGTAGCTCTCCAAACAAGATTTGAAATTTCGTTAGTCAGTATGGTGTATCTGGTATGCTCATTTATCATTCATTTCAGGAAACAAAGTCGCTCATTTATTTAAATGAACGGTTCCCATACATTACATTGAGGGAAATCACCAAGAAGTGAGATTCTGCTGCTAAATGAGGTGCAGAAGTTGTTTCCCTAGCTCTTTATTTCAATAAAATAAGAAAAGAAATTCACAGTGGAAAAGATTCTTTCTTTCTCAGCGATTAGAATTCATACAAATCCTGTCAGCTGAGAATTTTAAACCGAGATTTTCCACAGATATGTCAGGAATGTATCTGATTGCAAACCAGGCAATCAATGGCTAACATGACTATACCATTTAGCACAACCAATATAGGAAATACTTAGAACTTAAGGATGAATCAAAGGAGGGCTGGATGTATCCAACACAACTGGAAGAGATATTGGAAGATCCCCCATCATTTTTGGTGGTTTGAAGAGTTTTTCTGCAACAAACTAATAAGTTGACCCCATGTATTAAAATAAATAAATCAGCACCATTTTTGTAAATGATCATTGAAACATTTTATATTTCTGTCAGGTTATGGTGGAGGGGAGACAGCAAAATCTAAAGTCAAAGTAAATGTGCAGATTCATATGTGAAGAGGGCTCAGGCTACTTATCTTTTTACGGCACATGTATTTACAAAAATTAAGTCCCTTTGGGTGCAATGGAGCTTACTTCCAGGTAAGACAGTAAAGGATTACAGTCTTTGGGTATAAACCATCACTATGAATTGCTTTTGGAAATGCACAAGAACGTAGGTTATGTTCAGCTTGGTTCATACATAATATTAACCCATAGTGTAGGTTTTTGAATTCTGGGTTGTCATGATGTGTGAACTTGGTTGTGCTAACAAACCATGGTTTGTTAAGCACAAACAACCCAGAAAGAGAACCCATGGTTTGTTGGGCTGTGAACTCTGAGATGTTTTAAACCATGAGTTATCATTATATATGAACCTAGAATGTGGGATGTTTCACCAGGCTTCAGAAGTGGCAGGCAAGAGTAGTAAAACAACAACAACAACAACAACAACAACCAGCTGCTCTACATGCCAGTACTACAGCACCATAAAGACATTTTACATACTGGGAGAGAGCAGGTGAAGGAAGAATGAAACAAACAAAAAACACACGCATTAAGAAACCAAACCATAGTTTGTTCAATCATCTGCCAGACAATCCCTGGTAGGACAACAAACCATGGGTTAAATAAACCATAGAAGAGTGTTATATTCAAACCAGACAAATATGACCCAGTTTGCATGATCAAACATCACAGTGTTTGTTAACTGGGGGTTGTTTGTGCCAGAATGAGCAGGCTAGTTGCCACCCATTTCCAACCATTTCAATTAACAACCCAATTTTCTATTCTTGGGTTGTTTCATGAAAATATATACCCAGAAACCCTGTATTGTTTAGATGTTGAACAACTAACTCTAGGTTGTTTAGGGTTGTTTAACCCTAAACAATCCAGAGTTTCTGGGTTCACATAACATGAACCCCTAAACAACCCTGGATTCCTGGGTTGATAATTGAAAGTAGAAGTGCTGACCAGGCTGGAGACCATTTGCAACCCAGGAACTGGCTGTGAACCAAGTCTATATGTTCATTGTGGCAAATCTCAGTTAAAGATTTTGAGCCAGTTGAAGTTTCTGATTTGTCTTCAAAAGCAGCTTCATATTATACAATGAATTAAGCAGTATAATCATAATGGGAACATAATTTCTATCCACAAAGGGCTGCAGCTAACACCAACCAAGATTGTCAAAATATGTTCAAGGCAAGGCATTTCCATAGAGAAAGACATGGTTTTGACAAATAGTCATAGAAATCTGAGCTAAGGTGTATAAAGCTGGCTCCCTTTTTATAAATAGCACCACTGTATATACATAATAATAGTGTTTACAAGTAAATTGTTTCGCAAAAACACAGACACTTGAAACTCTGATGCTGTTGTATGCTGTATTCCAGACCTTAATAAACAGGCATCTATCATGGTTTAGATATTACATATTATACAACTGTGGCAGTGTCTGAAGCAAAATATTTTGAAATGAACTTTTTTTAATTTTATGGATCTCCTAAGTTGTCTTTCATTTTCATTTTGCATGCTGGCAGTTCTTTGATTCCCACTTTGTACTCTAACCCACACTTAAGCACCATAAACATGTTCCTAGACAAGAGTATTGTGACTTCAGCAGCAGGTCAGGAATTAGGTGACTTGCCAGGCAATGTCATTAAGACAAAACCAAACTGTCTGGATATAATGAATAACTTAGTCTTAAATCCACGGGACTCCATTAACTACTCAATGGCGCCTTGAAAGGTATTAAGGTCTACCAGCAATACAGACTGCTTTAAGGCTGCAAGAGTATTAGGAAGAATGCCAACACAATGATCTACCATGTGTTAAAGATTAGCACACTGTTTATCACATTCAGATCACCTGACCTGTCTCAAGTATGCTACCTGCGATTGTGACTAATTGCAAAGTATTCTTGTCCATATCAAATTGATAGCATTTGTTTCCATGCAACAATGTACTGAATTTACAATCTAAGACAAAAATGAAACAAGAAAACCATATTTTTAGACTATATGCTCAGTGGGATGGACTGTTTGATATCTGATGCTATACTTAATTTACAACTGAGCAATATTAGTATTAGAAGAATTAATTAGTAGCATAACATCCGGTCTATTTTTCTGATATAAAGACATACAACATTAGGGGAACGCACCATAACTCAGCGTCAGAACACATGCTTTGCATGGAGAAAGACCCAGATTCAGGTCATGGGGTTTCCATGTTTTATTTTTAAAAAAAAGATCAAGTACCAAGTGATGTGGAAGATTTCTGCCTGAAAACCTGGAGATTCACTACTAATCAGAATAGGTAATACTGGCCTTGATGGTCAAACAAGCTAACCTGGGATAAAGCAGCTTCCTATGTTTTCCAGGCTTGGCTCCAATAAAGCCGAAAAGCCAAACTTTGCCAGGTTTGATTCAAGCTGTTGTCTTAGATAGACACTTCACAGGCAAAAGTTAGAACAGAATTCTGGAAATCTGGCTGGTAATATAAGGGTGTCCAAATAGACTCTTAGGCCTTTGCAAGACCAGCAGTTATGCCGGGCTGATACCTGGGATCGCCCCTGTGTGTCCAGATGACGCACAGGGATCCCGGGCTCAGACAGGGATCAAACCTCACTGCCCCTGGGATAAAGCCTACCCCTTTGGGCCCACTTTTTATCCGAGACCGCGAGCGTGTAGCACGTTCCACGGATTTTCCTGGCTACACGCAGTTACTTGCGAGTAGCCAGGAGAAGCTGCACCAATTGAGGGAGGGTGAGAGAAGTGGGAAAACTAAGGCCATTGCTAGACCTACCTGAAAGTCCAGTCGGGAGGAGGGGCGAGCCTGCACTGCAGCTAGAGCGGGCTATCGCCCCAGTCTACACATCAGGCGCGACGCGCTACAGGAAAGCCCTGTCGCATCCACCATTTTTTGTCTTAAAGGGCCGGGTGCGCAGGATCACACCAGTGACCAAGGTAAGTTTTTTTTTTTTTTAAAGGGTTCCCCGCTCCCCCCTACCCCCGCTCCCCCATCTTTCCCCGGCTGTGATCTTTTTCCTCACCTCTCTCCCCGGCTCCGATCTCTCCCCCCCATCTCTCTCCCCGGCTCCGATCTCTCCCCCCCATCTCTCTCCCCGGCTCCGATCTCTCCCCCCCCGATCTCCCCACCCTGGCTCAGATCTCTCCCACCCTGATCTGCCCACCCTGGCTCCAATCTCTCCCCCTTATCTCCCCACTCCAGCTCCGATCTCTCCCCCCCAATCTCCCCACCCCAGGTCCGATCTCTCCCACCCTGATCTCCCCACCCCGGTTCCGATCTCTCCCCCCCGATCTCCCCACCCTGGCTCTGATCTTTCCCCCCGATCTCCCCCCTGGCTTCAATGGGCCCAGGGCTCCTGCAGAGCACTGTGTCCCGTGCATGGTTTCTCCCGACTATGTGCGAGTAAGCCACGTAGCTGGGGAAAGCCATGGAACAAGCTAGACGTTCCATGGTCCCGGGCTTAGCCCGGGACTGCAGAAATACCAGGCTACAAGCAGAGCCCGTTACCCCGGGCCAAGGGAGGGTTGACCCCGGGATCCCCTGTGCGTCATCTGGATGCACAGGGGCGAGCCCCGGTGTCAGCCTGGGCTAACCCGTGGTCTAGCAACGGCCCAAGTTAATTTTAAAAAAACCACTTACCTGAGTGCACAAGAAAGAAAACAAACAAACAAACAAAAATGGCGGACGCGATGGGTCCTTCCTTCAGCTCGTCGCGTCGACGTCTAGACTAGAGCGAGAGCCTACGATAGTTGCAACGTGCGCTCTCCCCTCATCCGTCGCGGATTTTAGTAAAGGTCTCACTTGCATTCACCTTAGGTGTATGGGCTCTCACATGCACCAGATATGCCAATGAAGTGAAACATGTAGCCAGGCCTCTCGGTGGCTACATGTTCCACTGCATCACTGTGAAGGAAATATACATGTGTAAGGCTCTTCCATGTGAGTTATAATCCTGGAACAATCAGAATTCCTTCTTTATTTATTTATTTTTATTTACTGAATTTCTATACCACCCAATAGCCAAAGCTCTCTTGAATAGAAGAGCCCAATACATGCACATCTGTACGTTGCATGGACACTGAACACATAGCTTCCTGGTGGTCCTGATCAGTGCATGCATGTCAGCATGCAGGGAATATGGCAGGCAAGCATGATCTCATTTCCAGCGTGTAACTCCTCTTCTGAGGGAATTGCACTGGCTGCGTATTCGCTTCCGGGCCAGGTTTAAGGTTGTTGTACTTGTGTACAAAGCCCTAAACAACTTGGGACCAGGATGCCTTCTCCCCTACCAACCTGCCCGGTCACTGAGGTCATCTGAGGGCATGCTCCTGGTGGTTCTACATAGACCCATCCTCCGATTGGAGTCCACCAGGGGAAGAGCCTTCAGTGTGGTGGGCCCCCTCCTATGGAATTCCCTGCCTCTGGAGGTCATGCAGGTGCCAATTTTGCATTCCTTTCGGCGCCTCCTGAAAATGTCAGTGTTCATGGTTCATGGTTCACCTTTCATTTTGCTGCTTTTAAAAATCTAAGGTGTTTTATTCTGTTTTTACTGTATTTTATCTTGAACACCGCTCCAAAATTTTAAATGGGAAGTGAATATTGTAAATAAATAAATAAATAAATAAATAAGTATTATTATTATTATTATTATTATTATTATTATTATTATTTATATAGCACCATCAATGTACATGGTGCTGTACAGATTACACAGTAAATAGCAAGACCCTGCCGCATAGGCTTACAATCTAATAAGATTACAATCTAATATTCAATGTAGACATTTATATTTATACTTCTAACTATTTCATATGAAAATCATGATAATGTTTCAGTGAGCACAAAAAAGATTTTGTTAAAAAAATTACTGTAAAAGAAACATATATAAATCCTGATAACAATGGGCGTAAGTTTTGTTTTTGCTGTGACATAACTTTTTTGACATTTTATACCAGTGCTCAAATGTACCTGATTGAGGTGGAATGAACCATTTTACTATAAGCTAGTAGTTCACTTCAACCTGGATTCAGGACATGAATAGGGAAAGTGTATTTTTTTTATGAGAAAGTTCAAAAACAGCTTATCTACTGAAGCTTCTTTCTTGTACGCTCGCCAGTAAAACTAGCACATACGGTCAGCATCTGCTTAGTATTATGAATCCTTTGTGTTGCATCAGGGAGTAAAAGTATACCCTGAAGACATTTCTTCCTGCATTCACACATTTAACATTAAAGTGCTGAACTGATTCTTACTTTGCAAGTAAGCATTGGGAAAGAAAGAAGGTTTAAAGATGAACAGAGATAGGAGAGTGTTTGGGAGGTTGTTTAAGGAGTAATGTCTACAGCATAGTAGAGATTATGGTTTAATACTTACCTATAACAGCCCTAAGAGCATTCAAAAGAGTAAAAGCATTAAGGATGGTTCTGCATGTCATAACTTATGGGAGAATCATAGATGCCT
Organism: Elgaria multicarinata webbii; assembly: GCF_023053635.1. NCBI lineage: Eukaryota > Metazoa > Chordata > Lepidosauria > Squamata > Anguidae > Elgaria > Elgaria multicarinata. The sequence continues at coordinate 40,888,881 of NC_086180.1, read as the reverse complement.
GAACAGGTGCAACAAAGCTAGTGCTTCTGCTCTTAATCATCCATTGTCTCCTTTGAAAGGAAAACTCATGCAAGTGGGGTTCTCAGACAAAGTCATTACCTGGGAGAGAGTGATACAAACATTAGTGGGGGATCTATAGCATACTGCATTGAATGCATAAGGTTCTGAGGTTTGTTTCCAAGAAACTCTCGTTAAAGGATCTCATGGTCAAGTTACACATTATCTAAATGGCACAGAATGTAGCTGAGCCTTATCTTTCTTTTTAGGCTGGAGTAGGTGCACATTGGGACCACCACACACCATGAGAAGAGAACGAAAGCATACCTTGCAGCGGGCCCTTTTGGTGGCTGTTCCCAGTCTGTGGGACTGCCTCCCAAGGGGAGGCTAGATTTGCTCCATTTCTTTTGTCCTTCTGCCAGGAGGCAAACACTGCTTTGTTCAAGGAAACCTTTGGTCTGCAAGTGGATTTGTTGAGTTAGGTGCATATTTTTTTGTTCTGTAATGGTTATTATTTTTATTACATTTTAATGTATTTTCTATTGTTTTATGCAGTTTTAATTGCCTCTGTAAGCCACCTTGAGTGCCATTTTTGGGTGGTGGTGGTAAAAAGTGGGATATAAATTAATTAAATAAATAAATAAATTAGTGGAATAAATGAAATGAAGAACTAGTAAATAATGCTGTACAGAATGCAGATGTCTGCATCTATGCTGAATGGCATTGAGATATTAACGAAAACAATACTAGTGACAAAAACAAACAAAATACATCATGAGAGGGATTTGCTTTGTTTTTAATTTTCTCTTATAGTATTTAATGTGTTTGTACCCATCTGGAAGTTTTATTCCAAGAGATTAAGATTGTTAATAGGAACCGATGGCTAAAGGCGAATGATTTTGGCTGTGTTTCCATCCCTTACTTTATTGGTAATTTGATAATATGTTTCTGTAATTTTTACATATTTTCTATATAGCAAATATCAAGAACCCAGAAATGAAACTTGTCATAATAGCAACATTACTTGTAAGATTTCCACCATGATCCTTAGCACTTTGTGGATTACCAATAGTCTGATAGATTGAAACAAACTAATTGTAAGCTGATTTACCAGTGGCCATCATGACACTAAATAGTGCTGCTATTTACACCAAATGCGGTCAAGAATCCCTTTTAATGCAGACATGGATTACACACATTAAATGCAAGACACCATAATCCAAAGGCACACGGAAATGTAACAGAAAGCCTGACAAAATCAGAAACCAGCTGTTGGGTGCCTGCAAATTAATTTGGTAGCTGTGAAGAGTTTTAATGAAAAAAAATCAGTAACAAAGAAATAGCACAATAAGACCAAAGATAACAATGACAAAAAAAGTTAAACATCTTATTGTACTGTTGAATGGGAATAGAGCACAATTATAATTACAATGAAAGCAAAGCAAAGCAAAATATAACATAACTGTAGCCTTTCTTTTTTCCTTCTGCTTCCTTGCTTGCATGTTTGAATCTGTTTCCCATGGGCAATTAGGCTAGATTGGTTTGATCCAATATGGCATATCTTCTGTTATTATGTTCTTAGTGCAGACCTGAGAAATAGCCTCAGTTATGTTTCCCCCTGTATTGCATAGGTATCTGCTACATGCCCTCCTGTAGTTCTCCCCTCCATTTTGTTCAGTGAATCCAACAGAAGGACAGAAATGAAACACTTGAAATGAAAATTCCAGGGATGACACCTCTTGAGTGCTGCTTTTTCCTGTTCCGTTGGAAGACACGGAGCCAATGCAGCTGGATTTGATGTTTTATTTAGAGAGGTAGATGGCAAAATGTTTAAGCGGAAGAGTGTTCAAGAGTTCACTAGGAAGAAATTCAAATAAGTCTCAAAAGGGTGTGTGTGTGTAATAGTGAAATCCTAGACATCCCTCATTGAGTTGAGCCTCATTGAGCTCAGTGGGATTTACCCCCATGTAAATATAGATCTGCTGTTACAGCCTAACATATAGTTGATGACACTTTTAATATGATCATATATACTAATAGTGAACTCAGCTGGTATTATGTGTGTAGCCAAAACAGAGCCACTCAGGAGAATCCAAAGATTTGCAGTAGTATAAATAAAGGGGGGGCACAGAATGCTGTGTGTCTGTGTTTGTGGGGAGAGGAAGTAATTTGGTAATGGAGTAATTTGGAAGGGGGCTTGGCTGGCTGGAATCCAGAACAGGAGCACTCCACGCTGTAATATTTTGTTACAGGTCCCACTTGTGAGTATAATTTTCCAGTTGATGACCTGGGGCCCTTCCACACGCCGCAGTGAAGGCGCGTGCATGCGCCCCAACTACAGCCCCAAAACGATAGTGTGTACCAGCCTGAAGAGACGGAGGCGGTGGCGGCTGGGGAATCCGGGCGCGTCTGCCGCCGCCGCCGCCACCCTCCTGCTGCCTGGGTAAGAGCGACCCGGGTCGGAGAGCTCGGTTTCCGCCTCCGACCCGGGTTGCTCTTACCCAGGCAGCAGGAGGCCGGCGGGGGGGGGGCTGGAGGCATTTGGGGAATCCGCGAGGAAAGGGGAGGAGGCAGCGGTGGCGGTGGCGGCAGGAGGAGGCGCGCCACTTTCCTCGCAGGCTTTCCCCCCTCCGACCCGGGTTGCTCTTACCCCGGCAGCGTCTTGGGGCGCGTCTGCCGCTGCCGCTGCTGCCGCTGCCCTCCTGCTGCCGGGGTGAGAGCGACCCGGGTCGGAGGGGAGAAAGCCTGTGAGGGTCAGAGAGCTCGGCGGAGGCGGAAACCGAGCTCTCCGACCCGGGTCGCTCTTACCCAGGCAGCAGGAGGGTGGCGGCGGCAGCGGCGGCAGACGCGCCCGGATTCCCCAGCCGCCGCCGCCGCCGCCTCCGTCTCTTCAGGCTGGTACACACTATCGTTTTGGCGCCGTAGTTGGGGCGCATGCACGCGCCTTCACTACGGCGTGTGGAAGGGCCCCTGGTTGACAGAAATTTATCATATTTCAACTATGATCAATAGAGCCTTTAATCATCAGCAACAGGACACAGTAGTTCCAAAATGGCAAGGCAAAATTCAAGAGAGGTGAATCTGACTGATAATTTTACACACGTGAAAGGACAGGCAAGTTCATCACATGCTAATTAAAGAGAGAAAATGGGAAATTGACATGTGACACACTGGTTATTTGACTAGATCTAGATGATGAAAGGTTATTGAAAGGCCCAATAAAAATGATCAGCCCACCATTTCCTATCATAGTTTTGCTTGTTTATTTGGATGGATGAACATGTGTTGGGTTTCTTTTCTGCCACATATGTGTGGCAAAGGTTGAGAGTCTTATAATGTAGTTAGGCTTCTCTGCATTTTGCACTTGGTAAGTTGGCCATTTGACTTTCCTCTACAGCAAACAGGCTGAGTGAAGGCAAGTTCACATTTCAGGTGAAGCCATTACAATATATGAAACGTATCATACTCCCAGTGATATAGTAGAATGCCTCCTAGTTTTGCCTCTGTTCCTCTCAGCTGGACTGTTTTAGATATAACGTGAGGGATGAGAAAAGAAAGTACAAATGACTTACTCCTTCTGTACTCCATGCTTTTTTGTTATGTCAAGAGTACAGCTTCTGCATCTATCATCATAATTTGTTCTGATTAAATATATGATAGAAAAGTTTCTTTAGAAACCATAAACATAGTTTTTTCTCTCTTTCTGCCCTTACATAAAAACCAAATTTCTAATCCTCATTGATGGCAACCAAAACCTCAAAATTTAGGATCCAAAATGGTTAGGGGGTGATAAATTTCATCATAGATAGTTATCTCTTAGTTTTGGTTCATTAGCTCATATTGTTAAAACTTTATACCTCATATTATTTTTCTGCTATTCCAGTCCTCATAAAAAGCCACCCACACAAAAAATAGGGCAGAATTAAATGCCCTTCATAAATTCTACACCTTATCCATTCATATTTGTTGCATTAAAAATACAATTCTATTTTAATAGAATTGGTGGCCCCCCAGTTATGGAATGATCTCCCCAATGAGGCTCGCCTGGCCCCAACACTGTTATCTTTTCAGCGCCAGGTCAAGACTTTTCTCTTTTCCCAGGCATTTAACAGCATTTAACAATGCTAAGTTTGGTTGTTTTTAATAGACCCCAGAACTGTTGTTTTTAAATGGATACTGTTGTTTTTATACTGTTTTTATGTTTTTGATGGTTTTAATTTTGTATACTTTTTAATGTTCACTGTTTTTAACTTTTGTAAACCCGCCCAGAGAGCTTCAGCTATTGGGCGGTATATAAATGTAATAAAATAAATAAATAAACTGAGCTTTCTCTACAGAGACATAGAAATGGGGAAGGAGAGAAACACTTAGCTCTTGCAATTTCTGATGATTAAATGGTAATGATGTTTAAACCCCTAAATGGCTTGGAACCTCAATACTTGAGAGAGCGCTTCTCCCTATATATGCCTGCCTGAGATTTGAGGTCTGGTGGAGGAGCCTTTCCCCCATGTCCCACCAACACGAGACATACACTATGGAGGGACCTGGGAGAGGGCTTTCTCTGTTGTGGCAGCCCAGCTGTGGAATGCCCTCTTGTTGGAAGCCTGACTGGCGCCAATGCTGATTTTATTCCAGCACCAAGTTAAGACATGGCTTTTTAACAAAGCCTTTGGTGGTTAATATTCACCAAGCCTATACATAGTTTTAACTGTTTTAATTGGTTTTACTGTTTTTAATTTTTGTACTGTTTTTAGCTTATTAATAGTTTAATTTGTTTTTAGCTGGGTATATTTATTGTTTTATGTTGGTTGTATGATTTTATCTGCATGCCGCCCTGAGATCCTTGTGATATATGGTGGGATACAAATATCTTAATAAAATAATAAATAAATACAATATGACAGTAACCAGCCATTTTTTCATTATCACCTATTATACAGAATTACTGACACTTCATTCATGTGAAATACGAAGCTTTCTCCCCTATGCCCATCCTCCATTTTTAGAAATCCAAAACACTGCAGACGATTACCCTCTGATGAAAGCCAAAGGAAAAGAGCCAGCTCTGAAGAAGAAGAAGAAGAAGAAGAAGAAGAAGAAGAAGAAGAAGAAGAAGAAGAAGAAAAGAAAAAAACAACCCACCCTCATCTGGTAATTCAGTCTCCAACAAGATAAATGGTCAGATAATCAAGGATGCTTCTTTTGTAAAAATCCACATGGACAGTGTGCAAATAATCCTGTGGAAGATAAAGCACCTATTACCAGCACAGAGCATAAGTCCCTCTAAGCAAGGTTTCGCCTGTGTGAATGACTGATACCATCTGAAACCAGAAGATTGACAAGCCAGAAGACAGTTAAAGATAACAACAGGGCACCTGAGATTCACTGAGGGAATTTATCACTGTCACAGTGTGCGATAAGTGGCACGCTGCAAGTGTTTTGAAGCTTTATAGGGCTCCCCCCTCTCTTTAGTCTTCTACATTTCCAGATTTTCCCAACTTACTTCACATGCAATAGTGCGTCTCTTTACTCCAAATCATAATCTTATCGATTTAATAAAACAAAACAAAACATGGATTTAATTGGCATGTTTTCCTATTACACAGCTGAGAGAACGTGAAGCAACTCAGACTCCGATCACAAAAAACAGTTCCAAATCAAAGAAGGGAAGCAAGCAAGGAAGTTTATCACTAAAAATGCTGACAGATATGCTTTACAATCTAATAAAATGGCAGCAATGCCTGCCAACCTGAAACATACAAATGGCAGCAAAAGGTATATATTAAACAGAACTCGCTTATCTTCTAGGTATTTTATCTGTTGTTTGTAATATTTAAAACCCGTTTGAAATCTCCTCCTCCTCCTCCTTCTGTTTATTAACATAAATGGCTTGAAAGCATTATTCAAGCATGGAGAAACAACCGTATATTATATTCAAGGAGTTAAAATACGAGAACTAAGTCTATCTCAGGTTGGCTTAATTTCCACAAAGCCAGGAAATTGGAAACTAAATCTGATGCCTTAACTGATTTGCCCTGTGATCAGTGCTGATGTATGTCAGAAATTGTGCTTGCTTGTAGATTACCCTACATGCACCCAGATTTTTGCTTGATCTTGCAGGGCCAAATCCAGATAGGGAGGTTGGAGTGCCTGGGGATAAGCAAAGATGACCCATATTTTCTTGGTCCTTTATTGCCTTATGAAGCCTGAAATCCAAAATCTGCCTAGAAAATTGTACAAAATACATTAAGGGTACAATTCTATGCATGTTGGAATTATATGCATGAGAAAAGTAATGCTGGCCAGATAATGCTGGGAGTTGTAGGACTTTTTTCAGTCTAAACATGTATGGGATTGCAGCTTAAGTTTTATGTGTGTGTGTTTTAAAAAATGACAATTTTATTTAGCAATTTCAGTGGGATCATTACCAAAACAGCTCTCTAGAGAGCAATTCAGTGCTCTCTAGATGTGTTGGACCACAACTCCTATCATCCTCAGCTAGCACGGCTGTCGAACACATCTGCAGTGCATCATGTTGGGGAGGTGTGCCCTAAAGTAAATAACAGCAAGTTGAATAACCTCAAAGTTTAATTTCTCATTCAACCCTACCACCCTAGAAGTGTTGCAGCATAACTAGGAGATACATGGCTTTGTATCTCCCTATATATGCCTGCCTGAGATTTGAGGTCTGTTGGAGGAGCCTTTCCCCCATGTCCCACCAACACGAGACATACACTGATCATGTGCTCGTTATTCCCTATTCATGGTTGTTTTGTGGAATTTGAACAAACTTGAGGTTGCCATAACTCTTCTCTTAAATCAGCAGGTTTTTTAAAAAACTATTGAATCTCTAACTGTTCTAGCAGTTCGTAGTGTGTACAGCACATGAGTCTTCCTTTAGTGCCACATGTACTTCTCACAAAACACTGGAGGTAGTAATTTGTGTGGCCCTCAAAATATTATTGCATTGCCTTTCCCCCCACTTCAGAATTCCTGTTTTTGTTATTGCTCATAAAGCAGAACTTTCATTGCCCATTACACATTACCTTCATTATGTTTATATTGTAGGCAACATTAAAAAAAATCTATGGGGAGAAGGCTTTAAATTGTTTAGCACTACTTGATAATCATTATATATGCAGTGGCTTGTATGAAAATCTGGAGAGGGAAAACCAGAAACAGACACCTTCCACTGCATTCACTATTGAGCAGTTCAAGTACAAAGGGGCAGTAAATATTTACAAGCATCTTGGTGCAACTCCACAATAAGGTATTGTTTACTAGGAGCAATGTAAGCAGACTCACTGTGCATAATGGGACTCTGGCGTAGCACAGGCAGGATATTAATTTGTATGAATAATGAATGTCATGAATACAGTGGTAGCAAGAAGTCTACTTCATGGTGAGACCAGGGAGCCTGAAATGTGATCCTTCTCCCTAATTAAGTTGAGTTTATTTTAATTACAGCATTTTAAAAGTTATGCAAAAATTACAAGGATAACAGAATTTCCCATTTTTATGAGCTAGAATCGTAATTGTTAAAAGACAGATAAATCCATAGCCAGACAAAGTAAGATGTAACTTAATAAACAGTGCTCAGACGAGATATCTCACCATCGTGAGGGATTGAACACAGGGGGCTGTCTATACACGCTCAAAGCCCCATGGTGGCTGTGAACTGGCATCAATTATGTGATGCCGCTGCAGATTCACAGCCACCACGGGGCTTTTCCATTAAGCTGCATGATAAAAAGTCAGGGATTTACCTGAAGTGAAGTCAGCCCAGCTCTTCCACCATCTGGCCTTGCTCCAAGGCCGATCTGGGTGGTGGTCTTGGCATATTGGTCACCAGAACCCAGGAAGAGGGAGGCAGCTCCAGTACCCAGATGACCACCGGAAACCCCGCATTCCTGTCTTTATATAGGGATTACCCGACACCACCTCGCAGGAGCGAAACCGCAGGGTTTAGGGTGACTGCGGTGCCAACTCTGTGCCATGAAGACATTTCCCAGGAGACCCATCTGAAGAATAATTTCCCCCACCCCCTGCCAATTCCCCAGGTCTATGTCTTCATAAAGCAGGACGGAGAAATTATGATAAATAGGCCAGAGCTCCCCAAATTTCCTAAAGAAGTTCTTTATTGTGTCTTAGCAAATTGCCATTATACACAAACACAGAATAAAACACTATACAATTTAAAACTACACCAACAAACCGTTAAGCGTTGATTAGTTTTTCATACAGCTTTTGACTTTGTGGCATGTATTTGTAGAGCATTGACAAGGAATTTGGCAGTTCTAAAGGATACTATCATTACTTCATTTTTTATCAGGGGACTCACAGTTTTATCCTCCTTTCATTATTTTTGAAATAAAATAAGTCCAAATTGCTTTTAAAATGAAAGAGTTTGAATATTTAGGGTGCAAATCGATGGGATGTGCACCTGATAGTCACATGGCTCTGAGTCTGGAGCCCTCTGCCCATGTTGTGCCCTGCCACTTTGGGCCGATTTGACCGTCCCCCGCTCCACGGAGCGAGATCCGGCTCAGCTGCCGGCGCCGCATGGATGGCGCCGGTGCTGGCACCAGGTAAGCCAACCCACCCCACCCCACCCTCTTACCTGTGTCCATCATCACGGACTTCAATTGAGGCCCCGGCTTGAAGCCGGAAGTGGCCTCGACCTTCACTTCTGGCTTCAACCGGGGCCTCAATTGAAGCCCGCGATGATGGACACAGGTAAGGGGGGGTTGGCTTACCTGGCGCCATCACCGTCCATGCGACGCCAGCAGCTGAGCCAGATCTCGCTCCCCCCCCCCCACTTACCTGCATTCGGAGCTCCGGATCGAGGTGATCCTCTTCGCCTCGATTCGCATCCCCCCCAACTCACTTCTCCTCCGCCTTTTCCAGAGGCGAATCAGGCCACTTTGCTATCACTTCTATGCTCTGAAGTGAAGCGGAGGACAGCCCTAGTTAAAAACAGCAAGAAGGGCTTCAGGGCTTATCTAACTGATTTACCTTTCAGTGGACGTTGAGGGGTCTGCTGAGGCTATAGGACATTGTGCAAACTGGCCTCTCTCTTCTGCTCTCCACCCCACCCACCAGCATGACCTCCTCTTCAACTTCTCTTGCACAGAGTTGTAATAGAACCTTGCTGGCTTCTGCAGTGGCTGCAAGGGGGATAAGAGTTGGAGAAGGGAAGATTCTGATCTGATCTCCTCCTTTGTTCTTGTAGCTTGGGTATGAGGATGGAGGAGGTGATCTGGAGCATCCTTTGGTGTCTCTGGCTCTATCTAAAGGCCACAGGTTGTGGAGGTCGGTGGCTCCGATGACAGTGTGACAGTGAATCCACTCCGGGTTATAGTCAAAAACAGAACTCTTATGCTCTTTAAGAATTCTGACTGGTTCTGACTGAAACCTGGATCGGATTCACTACCCTACTGGCATTGGAGCCACTGGATTGCTCTCCTCATTATTATTTTTTACAAAATGGACTTCTTCCCTTGCTTTCACAAAGTGAAGTGCTTCCTTTGAAACAAACACCTTGTTGGTTCTTTTGTGAGAAGTGACAACAGAGTGTCTTATTTCCTGTCAATACGGTACCTCAAGACCATGGCTGAAAGCTGCTGCTTGGTTGGGATGAGAATCAATTTATAACATATGAAAACGTATAAAATCTAATCATATAACAGCTGCTTCCTATACTACATCTATTTTGAGGGTACAAAGAGGACTCATTCTCACTGGCTGTCAGTTCACTGCCTCAAATATTAAAAAAATACAATCTAAGAAAACTGTGACACTATGACTTAGCTTGGAAATGGAAGCATCAAAGACGAGACTCATATGTGAGAAATTTCTATTTCCCTCCGCACACCTAAACGCATTAGTGAATATGTTTTGTCCTGTGTGAATCATGAATTGTCTAACAACATGCTTTCATTCCCTACCTTCTAGCCACAGAGGACAAGGCTCAATTTACAGGAGACACTTAAATTGTGATTACAAATGTGCTGACATTCTAAGAACCTTGGTTCATGTTCTGTTTTATGCTAGATTCTCTTGAGACTTTCTCCAAATTACAACAGGACACGATGTCAGCTGAGCTCTGGATTTGAGATTGTATTTTTATGATCCAAGATCTCATTTTACGAAGAGTGTCCTTCTAGAATATCCTGTACACTGCAAGATTGGCCTTCAAAAGGGTCCCATTGGTGGTTTACAGACATAAAAATATATGTTAATATATTAAAAACAGAGAGCAACAAACTCTTTAAAAGTGGAATCAAAAGGGAATGAACAATCTTCCAAAATTATGTATTTATTAGTCATTTATTTGAAGAAATTTTATCTCACTCTTCGAACAAAAAAATATGTCAAGTATTGGAACACAGGGCACATGACCTCAACTTGGAAGGAGGTTCATATTGGTGGAGGTACTTCAGATATCCTAGCCCCCTGCAGTTTAGGGGTTTATAGCTGATAATAACCAGGACCCAGGACTTGTCTATATGGCTTGTTTACCCTGTCCTAAATGCGTATATTTGCGTTTCAGAATACATGACACAGCCATCCATTCGCTGTAGCGCCAGGTTTTTAACACGATAATGCACATATTCGCATTTACCGCGACTTTTCGATCACGTCCGAATTTGCACTGCATTATGGTTATGTGTCTTTGGGGAAGTTAAATCACATTTTGACATGTGGGTGGAGCTTTGAGGGTAGAACAATGTGATTGGCTGATTTCCCACCTATCGGCTGCCTCGTTAATTCGTGCACGCTTTGTAGTTTGAATTCTCTGATTCTGCTGCCTCATTCCTCCCACCCCATCTCCTGGTTTGTCTGTTATATAAATCTGCGGAGCTCCGTATATAAAATTTATAGCTTCCATCATCTGTCCTCTGTAGCATTGTACCATCGTATATGAGTATTTGTGTATGTGCGCGTTTCTAACTGCACTCTAAAAAAAATCAGAAAATAAATCGCTGTTGCTGCTGCAGTGTGACGCTCTTTACCTACATTCAAATCAAGGAAAATTCTGGTTTATATTTAATGAGGAGCAGTCCTGTTGTATAGACGGGGCCCCAGAAACAAACTGGAAAGTGGGCAAATGCATCAGGATCAGTGTAATATCCAAATAGCAAGCACCAGAAAGCATTCTGGCCTCTGCAATTTGCACTAATTGCACTTTTTAGACACTTTTTAGACACTCTTCAAGGGCAGCCCCATGTAGAGTGCATTAGAGTAATCTAATCTGTAAGTGATTGAGGCATGTGTAAATTAAGCAATTTTTACAGGATGAACAAACTAAAGCTCTTCAAAGCTCTGTCAGGCTGGTGACCATTTTGAATTTCCCTGAATTCCCTATTGCAAGGAAGAACTGCTATTTTGGCTCAAATGTACCTCAGAACTGGAAATTCAGTGAAATCTAAAATGGCACCTACTTAACAAATAGAGAATTTAAAGAGCTCCAGTATGACACCACCTCAAAAAATAAAAATCACAAAAATCACATCCCAACATCTGAAATTACAAAAAAGGCAGATACTTTGTCTTCTTACTCACCAACACCCCACTGCAAATTTGGACTCATAAACTCAACTCCCTGTACTTTGAATGAGATTCAGTCCTGGTACTAAGGGCGGTTGTTTGAGGTGGTTGCTTAAGAACATGACCAGGTTCTACAACCTCATGCTATAGGATGGCAAAAGTGGCCCACAATAGTGTACATAGTGGGAGGACTGAGGGGGATAATAGGGGGGAATAAGGGAGTCAACTCTGCGTGGTCTAATAGTCAACTCAACAGTGATCATAATCCACACTACGGTTGAGTATTATCATGTTGTGTGGAGAGTACCCCATAGATAAACAATTACTGAGTTGATTATTAACCCAGCATTGGGTATTGTGTTGTCTAAACTCAGCCAAAGAGTTCTGTTGGATCAGACCAAAGGCCTTTCAAGCCCAGCGTCATGTTTTCCACAGTGGCAAAGCAGAAGCCTGATCCCACATATAGTAAGGACTCTTAGTGAAATGAACCACCTCTTGGCATCTGAAATACCCCAGCTGTGGTGGGGACATAAATCAGCAGAGTTCTGACAATGCTCAGCTTCTTCACAGTTTATTCACTGGCTTTAACTGTGCTGGTTAAAGCGTGAAGCAACCTTGAAGCAGGATGAATGCACATAATACTGAGAGCAGAAGTTGCTTCATTCAACTTCTCAGCTAAGAAGAAAAGACGCATCAAAGAAGCAACTATTTTCTGTCTCTATATTCCTTGCTGAGGAATTACACAGCAGCAGTGTTTAGAAGAGAAATCCCCAGATGGGCAGGAAAGTGGGGTTTCTATCCGGGGGAAAAATCTAATGCATCACCTGGTCAGATGAACTTCAAGATGTAAGTCTGAGTGGGACAATCCCTGCTCCTCCTCCTGTCTCTGTCTGGAATCTCTTAATAGTTTCCACCTGACTGGGCATGCTCAGTTGTCTAAAGCAACCCCACCCCACCCCCACAGCTGAAGTAATAAGAGTCTTCCTCAGTAACTGCCCTATCCATCCCTGCCCCCTTGACCAGCCTTCGCTTCAGATACTTCCAGCTCTCCAGTGTTTTTCAGAATCTGCCCACTGTCCATCCAAGCAGCAGCTGTGGGAGTGACTGGAACTATCAGTCTGCCTAGGATACCTCAACGTGGTGTCTGTTGGGGCCAAAACTGTTACATTAATTGCACAGTGTGCTGCTGAGTTTTTTTCTTTTCTTTGCCTTTTTCTTTACTCTAGAGTAAGTGTGGATAGCTCCAATTCACATTTGGACCACTGCACACCGGGAGGGGAGGATTAAACTTCACCCACCATTTCCCACTTGAATTCCCCCACTCCATTGATGCCAATACAAACTTTCTTTCTTTTTTAACCGCCCCCTCCCCCAGGGAAGAGTTTTGGGAGAAGATGGTGGGGCGAAAGCTTTAATATTCCCTTCTCAGTGTGCAGCAATCCTGTTAATAATGTTATAGCCGAAGCTCTCTGGTTGGTTTACAAAGGCTGGATACACTTTTAGATATACTTTCTCTAGAATAATAATAATAATAATAATAATAATAATAATAATAATAATAATAATAATGATAAGTGATGTGTAGTTTGGATCTAGGCAGGGAAGTATTCAAGCAGCCATTGTTGCAGCCAGTCACTCCACAAGCAAGGCACAAGGAGAATAGCTGTTGTTCCCCAGCAACTGGTATTCAGAGGCATCCCAGCATGCACCTTGAATTAGTCCTGGAAAGACATTGGTAGACAATGTAACTGCATTAACCCTAGAGCAATTCCAAATGAGTGGCAGCTTTCTGATCTAGCTATAGTTTCCACACCATTTTCAAGGGCAGCACCATGTACAATGCATTACAATAGTATAAACTCTGCTTGAGAACAAAACAAAAAAAAGTGAAACACAGAGGGTACAAAATTCCTGTAGAAGGACCATACCAAATCAAAAAAATCATGTAAGAATGGGCCTGTTTGAGCTTTGTATCTTGATGAGCACTGCTTCATGCAGGTTTTATTTTTAGAGACCATATATTTCTTTCAAGATAAAATTTGATTCCCTCCCTCCTCAGGTTACTGTTAATGGGAGAAGCCAGATTAGTTGCCCTCAATCTCCCATTATTCCCTAAAAGTTATGGCCTGTGCAGCCATCCTACCTATTTCTTGATTATACCCCTTTTACTTTCTCTGAAAGTAGCTTCTGGTAGCTAAATTGGGATTCAATTTGGTGTTCCTGTAGGGTGAAATTTGCTCTTCCGAGGAATTGCCTCAATGCTGCATCACATAGGTCCCAATTTTGAATGTAGGAGTGAGTTTTCTTTAGCATAGCTTTTTCTGCTGACTCTGCACAGTGTGCAAATTTAATCTAGAGCCATTATTTTAAATTTTATATGATTCCCTGTTGACACAACTATTTTATCGCACACTGAGGTGATTTCCCCCCTCAATTTTCCATAATATCTACATTAAGGCTGCAATCTTATATAGCCATTTACCTGGGAATAAGGTCCATTGAATTCAATTGGACTTACTTTTGAGTAGACTTGCAAAGTATTGCACTGTAAATGAGTTGTTAGAAGTCTAAACAGGTGGGGACCACAGGAAAACACTGAGGTTCAATGAACTAGTGATGTCCTTTGCAGTACAGAGGAGACAACACTGGGCTACTGTGACTAGAGAAGTATAAGATTTTCATTCACATTTGAAAAAGTGCTAAAAATCACCTGCTCACAAATAGGGATGGCTGAACTCCCCTGTGTCCTGTTTGCACTCTCTCACCGGACTCCTGCAGGTTGCTCAACCCGGTGGATGTGTGGGGTGAGTTGCCAGGTACTGCACGGGCACCCAGCAAGTGCTCACAACTTTTTTTTTTAATCCATAAGCCATGATTTTGTGCAAAATCACAAGTGGGAATATTTACTGAAATGGCGATTTGTGCACAATTCACAGCTGTAAATAGTGCAATTTGTGCAAAATTGCAGGTGTAAACAACCATGTATAATAATAATAATAATAATAATAATAATAATAATAATAATTTCTTACCCTTTGGATCGAGGGGTGGAACAATATTAGTACAACAATACAATATAAATCAAACACATAAAATTAATTAAAAGAGTGTATAAATCAATACAATATTAAAATAACCATCAGGACATCTTAAAATTCTTAGGTTTAAAATTCATCTGGGTAGGCTTGCCAGAAGACATTAGTCTTTATGGCTGTCTTAAACTCAGAAAGAGTGTTAAGTTGACGAATCTCCTCTCCACTATTTACGCCCACGAATTTGCACAAATCACGCCTTCTGTAAATTTCAATTTGCACACACAGAGAAGAAGAGGTGGGACTCCATGAGCTTGTCCGACTCGGTGCACACTGAGTCAAGCCATCTCAGGAATCTGTGAGCTGGCATCCGGGGAGCCGAGCTGAGGAAAACTCACCGAGCTCCACCCCAATATTAGATTCCTCTGACATCCTTACTAGGAACATAGGGATTTTGATAAACCCATTCTGTCCGTGTTTCACAGATTCATTCTATAGTTTGCTGATTTGATAGAAGTGGATGTGTGCATTTTTTTGAGAAGGGGGGGAAGATGTACAAGAATGTTATACTTGTTTGCAAATGCACATTTCTGCTAGTGAACACTTTTACAACTGCACATAGCACAAATGTGCAGTTAGTGCAAATGCACACTTAGCACAATTGCACATTTCCATAAATCCCTGTCCACAAATTCCATTAAAAAAACATCCAGGGGGATTCCACAAGTCGTACTGAGGGCGCTTCCATGCGCCCCCAGTGCGGCCCCAAAGTGATCGTGTAACTTGCCTGGAGAAGAGACGAGGAAGAGGCGTCCTTGCCACCGCTGCCACCCACCTACCTCCGACCCAGGCGGGTCGGAGAGCTCGGCAGAAGAAGGCCGCCTTCTTCCACCGAGCTCTCCGTCCCGGCCGGCGAGGAAGTAGGTGGGTGGCGGCGGCGGCAAGGACGCCTCTTCCTTGTCTCATCTCCAGGCAAGTTACACGATTGCTTTGGGGCCGCACTGGGGGCGCATGGAAGCGCCCTCAGTACTACGTGTAGAATCCCCCCAATGAACCACAAGTCTGCAGAATCCATGTAACTCAGAGAAAGCCAGTCCGCTGTGTAATCCGCAGGTCGGATTCATAGAAATGCAAACTCATTTCAATCCGTGGTGGATTCCTCTGCCAACCTTATTTGGAATCCTGAATGTGAGTGCAAATGCAATAACAATTTTGGGGGAAAGCCTGCACGTTCTCGAGCTTGCGAGAATGTTGGGATGCATTGACCATGCTGGCTGGGAATAATGGAAGTTACAGACAAAGGCATCTAGAGAGCACCAGCTTCCTAGAAATTCAAGGGAGTGACATGATCAAAACAATCCAATAAACCAATTAATAATACACATTAATAAACCAATTAGTAACACACATGTACCCCCTAGGCAATATTTGAAGGGCCATGGGAAGCAGGGAATTCCTCCCCTCCAAGGCTGTAGAGCTATTACCTTGGGGGAGGTTGAGATCCAAGCAGGAATTTCCCCCAAGTCTAGGGCAACCATGTAAAAATGAGGTCAGTTGTACAGAAAAGGGAATTTCAGCAGGTGTCATTTGTATGCATCTGGTCAAGAGGGCAGGGCTCCTGTAGCTTTAACCGTTGTGATGCAGAGGGAATTTCACCAAGTGCTGCATGTATACAAATGACACCTGCTGAAATTCCCTTTGCTATGCAACTGTTAAAGATACAGGAGCCCTGTCCTCTTTTTCAGATGGTCACCCTACCTAAGTCCTTCTGCCAAGGAAAGCTCTGTGGTGGCTCCATCTCATGAAGTCAGCAGTCCGACCTCAGGGAGTGGGGGGGGGGGAGGGAAGGGGGAATGCTGGTGATGGGGGTGGGAGAAGAAAAGCTATGGATTTGCCAGATTAAAATCCTCTCAGCCACCAGCTCTATCCCTGGCAAGGTGAGTGACTTAGATGGGTTCAGAGGCCTGTTTAATGCAAAAAGAATTTTCAGAAGATGGAAAGGCAGAGAGAGAGAGAGAGAGAGAGAGAGAGAGAGAGAGAGAGAGAGAGAGAGAGAGAGAGAGAGGCTGTTATTCTGGATTCCTCTCTAAAGCATGCCACTTGTTATGTTGAAGAACAAATGTTTGTGGGGGGGAAAGGACAAATTTCATTTAAGGCACAAACCTATAGACACCTCCCAGCCATACTTCCTGAGGGATGCTGGGATGATCTCAGTCTTCAAAAGTCATTCTGGGATAAGGAATGTCCATCCTCCCTTTGGAAATACAAAATCTGGCAATTATTTGAATATATATTTGGCACTAATTAGAAATAATATAGTCCTTCTAAGACAGAGAGCAGAAGAAAAGAAACAGGTGGTTGTCCTTATATTAGAAAAACTGGAGATTAAAAATTAGTGATGCACTCGGAAGAACCTAAGAGAACCGATTTGACATATGCCACTTTGGGGACCTCAAAAAAGATGGTTCTACTTCAACAACAACAACAGCAACATGGAACTGCAGGATTACCAGTGTGACCTTGGTGCTGACAAGTGAGTGGGAGACATATGCCAAAAGTATAATCTGAAGTGGTTTTAGTTGAAACTCAGGGTGGGAAATCCTCATATGCACTCTCGAAAATTGATATAAATGAGTTTAACATCTTAGGACCTGTATGTACCGTTGGAAAAAAAACGTATTACCAGAATGTGCCACAATCATTAAAAGATGCATAATGGATCTTGACAGAATGACATTCTTTTCTCCCCTACACAGGCAGAAACACATACAGCGTGACAGCAAACCATAAAGGGAATATAGATTATATTGTCATGAATATGTATGGTACCAAAGTTCAGGCTTATGCACATGTTGAGTGAAATGAATTAATATACCATGCTGAAAATCCCCTAAAATAAAATTAATGGAGGAGAAGGATGAATTAAAGAAAATAATGATCAAAATGAAACAAAGCCAGACTAAGTAATGTAAATAGTGCAAAGTCAAGGAATGAAAGACAAGAGCAAATAATCATTCAGTGTAGTACTGTGTATTTTACTTACTATAATTGTATAGCTTCTTCTAGGGCAGTTTAGATTTTGAAGAGATGCAATGCAAAAAGAAAAGGAATGGTGAAATAAGAGGAAAATAAGCAAATTCAAGTACCAACTTTTTCATACTGTTATATAAAGACATCATGTAATGACCAGGTAGAAAAGTTCGATACAGGAGACAGTTCTGAATAGGGATGTCAAAGAAATCTGCAAAGGAATCAAATGAATTCAGGTTTCTATGATCCATGGATTGTGAACTGGCTTCTCTTGAGTTGCAAGGATTCTGCTGACTTGCGGACCATTCCCCCCTCCCCCTAACTTTATGGAATTTTACACACATTTAGTTGTAGAAAAACACACACACATATATTTTAAAAATGGGTGAAAATAAACACTTCCCCATAGAATAAAGCATGCAAATTCACCGGGGGGGGGGGGATTTGTACATTTTTGTGAGGATGAATTGTGCAAATTTGGGAAATTGGGAAACATCCAATTCCATCAATGAACGGATGATGGAACAAAAGGCACTTGACAACCCACAAAACACAGGCAGAACAGATGTTACAAAATCTGTACAACCCTAGTTCTGAAAGTTGGTTAAAGCTGAGCTGATGGGTGGCACCTCAGAGTCTTGCCTGTCACCTAGATTCAGCCAGGTGGAATGGCTGCTTGTGGAGACAGTATATAGAGAATTGACAAAATGTGCACCCCTTGCGTGAGGGGTGTGCAACCTGTAGCCCTTGGACCACATATAATTTAATATATCCCTCAGCTTAACTTCAAAAGCCCTCTGCATGTGATCCATTCAGACCTCTAGCAAGAGTGATCTGTCCTTTCCTTTTGACAGCCTACTGGCTAAGAACAAAAATGGAGAGGGAGAAATGGAGTGGAAGGAAAAGGAGAGGGCAGAAGGAGGGTGAGCATTCACTCCAGCCCCTCCAACCACCAACATGCAGCCCCTGAGGAATATGGCCTTCAACCGGAAAAAAAAAATCGCCCTGTATGTGATCATTTTAAAGGCCCCATCTGAAAAGGTAGGCTCTAGACCCTATAAATGTATTCTTCAATATATTTCTTAGTGTGAAGGACTCTAAGGGTGCAATCCTATACTTGCTTTGACTGAAAAAAGACCTACAACTCCCAGCCTGTTCTAGCCAGCCATGCTGGGTGTTGTGGGCCTTTTTATTGTGTATACAACCAGAGGATTGTGCCTTAAATTGTTTTAAGAACATAACTGCTGCAGAGCTGGATGAGACCAAAGATCCTTCTAGTCCAGCATTTTATTTTCATGAAACCAGAAAGTCTCCCAACAGTGTATACACATATATGTACACCTGTGTCCTTAAGACACAGTTTGATATCACATTTCATGTCAATTTCACTCCTGCAACATGTCCTTGAAGAACTGTCTTTCTCAGTACCTCTTCTGGAATTAAAATTAATACAAATGTAAACATTTATTGATATTTTAAGGCTGGATTCTACTCTGTAACATATGCCTGTTGTTGTAATGTATATGCTTCTATTGATAACTGTAACCTAGATAAGATAGGGTTAAAAGTATGCTAGAGAGTGAATGAAAGGCAGGAGGGGCTTGTGTGTGTGAGGCTGCAGAGGATATATAAAGGGAGATCTGACAATTCGTCAAATGCATAAGATTTAGGGATTGAAGAAGAAACATTTAGCTAGTGGAGTTTCTGTATAGGATTTTAGAAGGTAAGGAATTTAGGGCCAAGTATTGATTAATATTAATAACATACATCTCTTTGTATTTTAAATAAATCTTTTTTTGTGTTTCTTTTTTAAATACAAACTCTCACATGTTGACTGACTCATTACAATACCATTATTAAGGGCTTTGCTAGACCTGCTGGGTTATCCCGGCAGGGAGGCGGGGCCGAGGCGCGCTAACGTTAGCGCGCCTCGCCCAGGGTTCCAGACGTCGGACGCGCAGGGACGTCGGATCCCTGCGGCGTCCACCATTTTTTTTTATTTTAAAGGGGCCGGGTGCGGCCCGAAGACGGCGGACTGGTAAGTCCTTTTTTGTGTGTTTTTTTTACCGGGGGGGGGGAAGGATGGCAGGGTGGGTGGCAAGGGGGTGGAGGCTGAGATCGCGCCGTGCGCCGCCGCCGCCCAAGCAAGCAGGCGAGCGGCACTTGCCCTGGCAATGCCGCCCCATGCCAGGCATTGCCCGGGCAAGCGCCGCTCGCCTGCTTGCTCGGGCGGTGGCAGCGCGTGGCGCAATCTCACCCGCCCCCCCTTGCCACCCACCCTGCCATCCTTCCCCCTCCCCTCTCTTCCTCCCCCCGGGCCGATGGGCACAGCGCTCGTATGAGCGCTGTGCCAGGTCCGCGGCTTTTCACGGCTACTCGTGAGTAAGTGAGTAGCCGCAAAAAGCCTCGGAAGTCACTACACTTCCCCCAGCCCCGGCCTGAGGCCGGAGCTGGGGAAAAGGCGCGCCATAAGCGAATTCGCTTATGGCGCGTTAGACCAGGCCTCAGCGCGGCCTGCCGCCGGATTCCCCTGTGTGTCATGTGGATGCACAGGAGGGAAACCGGGTCTGAAGGCGCGCTAAGGCCTCGTCTAGGAAGGCCCTAAATCTATTTCCTTGTTACTTCTCTTGTAATGGGTTGAGGGAACCAATAAGGCAGAATGGACATCTCTGGAACCCAGAGAGACAGAGAAAGGTCTGAAGTTTTGTGCCATTTCTACACCTGCCTTTCCCCCCGGGATCATAACGGGATCATCCCTCTGAATCCAAATGACAAACAGGGGATCCCAGGAGCAGGCAGGGATGATCCCTCCATTTTCCTGGGATAATTCTTAGGTGTAGAAAGGGCCTTCGTGTCAGTGGGGACAAGTGATCCAAGTGAAAGCACGCTGAGGTAGAAACTGGAGAAGGGTGGGACCTGGGTAGGAATGTCACATATAATTACAGTAAGGCAAAAATACAAGTAGTTGGCTCTGCCTAATCAATGCAAATGGCCCAGATTAATGAATTAGCCAGTGTGGTGTAGTGGCTAGAGTGTTGGACTGGGAGCTGGGAGACCCAGGTTCTAGTCCCCACACAGCCATGGTAATGCACTGGGCACCAGTCACAGCCTCTCAGTCCAACCTGCCTCACAGGGTTGTTGTTGTGAGGATAAAATGGAGAGGAGAATGATTATGGGTTCCTTGGAGGAAAAAAGGCAGGATATAAATGCAAAAATAAATAAATAGATAGATAGATAGATAGATAGATAGATAGACAAAATTATTGTACAGCCACCTGTTTAAAACTTTCCTTCATTTTGAACGAAGTTATAAAACCTGCAGCTTTGCAAGTAATGATAAAAAAATGTCAATCTGTGCATCAGCAGGAAGCATTTGGCAAGATCTTTTAAAAATGTTTTGTTATAAAACATGCATGATGAATTAGTCATAACAGTCAAAACATGTAAAATTAATGTTCAAAGATGTAATGTATTTTCTATTTCTTTAACTAACTATAAATTATTTCAAATGGCTTTTAGCCATGAATGATAGCTTTGTGCAGATCTGATAAGGGCCTGTCCTACAAATTGATTCTAATGGCATAAGAGTTATTAAGCAAATTAATATGAAACTTTATGACTGTGGCTTTATTCTCCTTCTGTGAAGTGGATCAATGATGAAACACTTCTCCAAAATCATGGATATAGCTCAGATTTTTTTTTTTAACAAAGTCTCCATGATATTTATGCAACTGCTTAAAAGTTTAAGCCATATCATATTTATGACAATGTACTTGCTTTATGCCACCAATTCAAATCCTTATGCTTATTGTGGATTGCTTTAACGGTTTTACCTGTGTTACAGTTATAGGAAAATTGATTGTACCAATCCAGTATCAGGGTCAAATGTACCCCAAGAAAGCCACACAAACAAAATACATGGTGGAAATTATCAAGTAAAATTATTATTATTATTATTATTATTATTATTATTATTAATGCCTTATCCCTTTTCCAGTAAAGCTATATAGTTGCACATTACTCTTCAGGGTCAATAATACCCCCACAGTGTAAACAAACTGGTGGCTCCCACCATTTTTAAAACTTAAAATAACATATCAATTTACATGTAAAATACCAATTCCAAGAGTGCCACCATTGAAGTCCCAAGCAACCTGGCTATATCCCAACATTGCCTTGTCAGGCATTAAATGTGGGGTAATTTAAGTTGATGGGTGGCAGGTGAGAGCAGAGCAGAGCAGAGCACTGGAGCAGGCAGCAGGTGGGGTGGGTGGGTGAAATGGTGGATGTGGCTGAAGAATTGGAGGGGAGGTGGCTGTTAACGAAGAGGAGAAAGAAGTGGCCAAGGTGTGTGGGGAGGGAAGAACCAGGGGGAGCAATGACAGCACCATACCTGCTGTCAATGCCCCAGAGACAAGGATAATCCAGGATGGGCTTGTAGGGCTTCCTACCTAAGAAAGAGAGCAGTCTTTAATAAGCTGCTTGCTCAAAGATCAGAGAAATGCTACCATCTGGATTGGGATGGGCTCAGTGAAAAAGTGTTTTCAAGAATGTTCAAAAATAAATATATTGATGTTCAAAATAAATATTAATTCATCAAAATATAAATTGTTGATCAAAAATAAATATTTTAAGATCAATCCCATTCCAAACCAAGCCCCATTTTCCTCCCAATCTCATTGTGAGTGTGATGGCCTCCAACGGCTTCCACATCACCAACTTATTTATTTATTTATTGCATTTTTATACTGCCCAATAAACTCCCTGGGTGGTTTACAACCCACCCCCCACAAAAACCAATCAAAATATAAAACAAACAGTATAAAAGCATAATATAAAATTCAATAAAAACACAACCAGGATAAAATCAAGCAGTAATGCAGAAATTAATGCAGATTTAAAATACAAATTTAAAACAGCAAAGTTAAAATTAAGTTACTAGACTGTTAAAATGCTGAGAAAATAAAAAGGTCTTCAGCTGACATCTAAAGGAGTATAGTGTAGGTGACAGGTGAACCTCTTTAGGGAGCTCTTTCCACAGCAGAGAAGGCCCTCCTCCTGGTAGCCACTTGCCTCACTTCCTTTGGCATTGGCTCATGGAGAAGAATCCCTTAGGTTCTGGGCAGGTACATATGGGAGGAGGCGTTCCTTCAGATAGCCTGGCCTCAAGCTGTTTAGGGCTTTGAATGTTAATTCCCACCACCAGCCCTATTCACTCTCCTTTCCCCAACTTTATAGTTCCATTGATTTCTAAGATACAAGTATTGTTCATGTGTCTTCACACTTATCTCTTTAGCCAGAAGAGCAGGACACCTGCTGACATTTTCTGGATGAGTTCTTGGTCAAGATACTGAATTTTCCACACTCCCATGACGCCGATACAAATAGGCAGAAGATACATAGTCTAGGGCATAAGGAATGGGGGTGGGTGGGTGGGTGGGTCTAAACTGAAATTGTTGGACTCACATATCTGAAGTGTAAAACTGGAAGATTATGGGTGTGCCTGCTGATCATGCCCCCAATTCAGCTGAAGTAGGAGAGATGGTTGCAAGATGAATGCTTCCTCTATGAGCATTGTGGTGTAGGACAAACTCATACCACCATCACACAGCATCACTTCTCTTGAACTAGGCCCAGCTCTCACTGCAGTGAACAACAAGAATATTAGAACCCCAAACCAACCTCAGTGAAATCTCTAGAATACATATGGCCTATGATTGTTGCTCTAAATAGGAACACATCACTACAACAAACCTATCAATAATACTGGAATTGTTGCAGGAAAGTACTTGTGTTGTTGCTTCAGTTGAACACTTTAAAGGCATTGTGTTGTGTTGCCTTAATATTTTTAATTTTTTTTTTTACCCTATTGCCAATGCAAAATGATACAATGGGGGCTTGTCAAACATTATTGCCTCACTCAACTTATTTGTTAAAATGGGCCTCATCCCGGTTTCTCCCCAGGTGTCCCAGCTAAGTGGTTTCACTGATGTTGTTTACTACAAAATGCAGAACAAAGGAGTTCCATTGTGTGTGTACAGAGGTCTTAGCTGCCATTTTGTAGTCATCATGGTTTCTATATGAAGCTCTGGGCTTTTTTGGAGGATTTTTTTAATGATTTAATTTAACAGCGCTAACCATTTAATTACTTTTATCAAAAGAGCAAAGAAAAGTCTGTTTTTGATTTTGTTTCCTACTTCTTAGGGACATTAAAACCAGCATTACAGTGCCCCTAATTAAAAAAAAATGGGATGAAATCCAAGTTACCTCTGTCAAGTCAACACCAACAAGCAGTGAGGATTTATCTTAATTAGCCCTAAGAGATATGTGGAAGTGCTTAGTTAAGTGGCATAGTCCTACTGAATTTGACAGATATAACAAAAGAACTTAAATAAGAGATAGATTTGATGGATATGAACTTTGCTGTGAAGATTATGCTTGTTCAAAATTAACTTACTTCACAAGCCAAACTGAAGATCTATGAATTTTCACCTTATTGAACTTTACTTTTGAATGTAAGGACAAAATGCTATTTGACAGTTTCTGGCTGAGAGGAAGATTAATTTTTGATCATCTTAGTATCCCCAAGAGACTATGGTTGCTGCCTTTTGTGAGGTATTCTGAAAGGTCAAGAAAAGAAACACACCTACTTGTTTCAGGACTCCTCAAACAATAGCAATGACTTTCACAATACGTTGCATTACTGGTATCAACTGCTAATGGCAGGTTCACATCTTAAGGAGGCATTAAGAGAGGAAGTAAAAGTAGAGATGGGTTAGCCAGCGATGTTCGAGATTGCGAGGATTCTCTGAATACTGTATCACTGTTCATCTCATGTCCATTGTGGCTTGCTTTGTGCGAATGGAAATCTAGTGCAAATTAAACAGTGATCGGATGGGAGTTCTGTGCAAATCTCCCAAAATTCCCCCAGTTTTGTGGAAATTTCCTAATTTGCCCAATGTTCTTCCATAGACTAAAGCAGGGCTGATTATTAAGGAAATTTGTGCAAATTAGGAACTTACACAATTCGAATTGGGAATTGGATGGGAGAACAATTCAACAAGTTGTGAAAATTTTGGCAGGCACATGCTCATGCTCACATTCGGGGCTTCAAACGGGACATGCTCATGCTTTGCAAGCAAAAATGAAATGTATATCCATCCATATGTGCAAGTGGTTCTAGGTAATGTCTGAAGTAATGTTTGACTCTTCAGTGAGAAGTGTATATGTATACGTGATACAGACCATACATCTCTGGTGGTGCACCAGGACTGCAAAAAGGAGGGGAGGTAGTAATTCATCCATGCAACTTCTTTTGGCAGGTCCTGAAATGAGCAAGACCATTTAGCACTTCCTGTAATGTCTTATCGGCCAACAAGATTTTCATTGAGCTGAGGTGAATTTTTTTCAATGCACTTGACTCCATGTCAGCACATATACATGATGGATACCATAGGGCATATACATGAAGGACACCCATTTCAATACTAGTTAACTATGATGAAATATAGATTGTGCTCCAAAGAACATAAAATTTGCCTACAGAAAGAAATACTGTTGTCGCACAAGACAGCATTGTATTTGTACATTTCCCTAGATTTTGTTTCTGCAATTCTGATGTCAGGGCCAAAACAAATATTACTTTAAATGTGTGTCTCCCCTGAACCATTTTTACTCAAGAGTAGGCACATGGACCCAATCCAGATTGGGATCATAGCTTGGGTGTAGAGGGACATTTGAGAGTAAACCAGGAAATGGAGACACAGGCCATTTCTTTTTTCTTTTTTTCTTTTCTTTTTAAGCCTACAGCACCCGGTATTCCCAGGCGGTCTCCCATCCAGGTACTAACCAGGCTTAGCTTCCGAGATCAGACGAGATCGGGCGTGTTCAAGGTAGTATGGCCGTAGGCGACACAGACCATTTCTACCCCAGCCTGAAAATGCAGGCTGGTCACAGCCGAGTCCTTGTGCATCCAAATGATGCACAGGGACTCCTGGGAAAAAGGAGGGACAAGAACAGGTTTCCCCAGGGATAAGTACTCCCTGGGAAAATCCAATTCTTCCTGTGGTCTCAAGACCACAGGAGGTGTGGCCACCCGTCCTGGGGTCAAGGCTTTTTCTTTTTTAAAAATACTCACTTTTCATTGGAGCGCATGTGCACTCAGCTCCTTTAAAAAAAAAATGGTGGGCATGACACTCTCCTTCCTCCCAGGATGTCGTGCCTGCATTTAGACTAAGGGGAAGATCTCATGATCAGGATATTGTGAGATCCTCCACCCTCCCTCCCTCTACACCGGGCTAGTGTAGAAATGGCCATAATTGCTAAACATCCATTCATAGAAAAGTCTGTTCTGGCTATCAGTGCTTCCTCACCACCCTATGCAAGTTAGAAGTACAGAAAAGAAAGTACATGTCACATGTGCATCCTCACCACCCTATGCAAATAACGTAATAGCTGAATCTTAGACAATACGCTGAACTGAAAACAATCTATCTATGCCAAAGATGACAGTCTGTAAAACTGTAGCTCCCTTGTCTCCATTCAATAGGATGCTGTTTTTAATTACTTGGTCACATGCTAGTTTGTCCACAGGAACCTGTCTATGTTTTGTACCTGAAATGATGATGCCCAGCAAGTGAACACAGGTGATACTTGACCATTTGAACTAAAATGCTCCTGTTAATTGAGAGATACATTGCAATTTCACTCTGGAGAGCTTTCTAAAGGATAAGTCAGTACAATCTCCTGGAGCTTCAGTATAGATGTGCTTTTATTACAAGCCTGGAATCGGAAATTTCCCCCGTGGTCTCCTGCTGAAGAAAAACAAGTTTAAATAAAATTTTATGGTTTACTTCTTCAATACCTTGTTTCCCAAACACACTCCTTGTTATACAATGATTGCTTGTCCACCATTTCTTCTGCAATGTCTGAATACTAATGATATTCATAACACCTGCCATATTGAGGGAAATAGAAGTTTCTAGATATCAGCGAACCTCTATTGCGATGTTAATGAACAACATTACAAAACAACTTGTTTTTGAAGGAAGGCTCATAGTTTTTGTGAGCAAGATCTTTTATTAGGACTTCAAAGCAAGATCTTTTATTAGGACTTATTAGGACTTCAATGCACAGGGAAATTTTATTTCTACTCTACGTTGCAGTCCTAAAAAAACAACATTTCTGTACCTATTAGCCCCAGAAAAAGTTAAATCTCCTCTTCTGTGTGCCAAAGCTAGTGTTCCTGTGCACTCTTTTTCAACTGAGGTAGTTACAAGTGGTACCCTCAAGCTGATAAAGTATTGTTCCACACAAAACTATTCCTTGCCCTCTTCACTCACATTGCCATCAAAAATAGACTCTGCTGATAGTAATAAGTAGGGTTCTGTGCATTTTGCTATTGTTTCTAGGAATGTTTGGAGTTTATGAATCCAGAACCCTCCGTTCCTAGTGACCCTAATCTGGTCCAAAACAGCAATGCAAAAGCAAGAAAGGTAAAAAAGCAAAGAGAGATGGAAGAAATCTAACCATTTAGATTTGGAATGGGCTGGGTCTGTTTATTATGGGTTGCATCCAGGATCTGCCTTCTGAAAGAGGAAGGGACCTTCCACAATTGAAGGGGCTCAATTCTCAGACATTTCCCTGCCCAGTTTTTAAAGATGCCACCTCCCTCTCCCAAACCGCAGCTAATTCTGTTCAGCAGGGTTTTCTGAATCTCTGTGTAGTATTTTCATGGGATGCTGTAAAAAAAGAGGGCAGGGAAGTCCACTTCCACCCTTGCATTGATTAAGCACAAACCTGGATCCAACCCTAGATTGAATATGTTATCTGGAACGAAATTTGAGAAGAGTATTGTTTTGCCTCATTGTTTTGTGTTAGGTCCTTCTTCATAGTTAAACATAACTAGGTGTAATAGGCCATAGCTGTGTTTTCACTGCTCCAAAAGAAAAAGTACATTGCTCCTTCATATATTCATACATATTTACCTTTCAAAAGGAAAGGAATTTCTGATATTTTTGCTTATATTTTCTTGTTGTTTGTTTCTCTGAGGCTAGGCTTAAAAAAAGAATGCAACCACTTTCATGGGTCCTAAAATTATCAAACAGGTTCAAAAACTGGCGATTTTCTTTCGTTCTTGTCACATTGTCATTCTCTAGTGCCCTCTGGTGGCCACTTATTCTGATATCACTGTTGTCAGACATATGAGTTGTGAGCCATTCCAATAGTAAAAATAGCCTGAATACTGAATCGCAGGAGCTACTATGGCTATGAGAACAATGTGTGTGTGTGTGTGTGTGTGTGTGTGTGTATGCATATGCACTATTATAGTGAAATCCTATCGAAATGGAAAGCAACCTCTACCAGCAAAAACTTACCAACTTTCATCTTTAAAGTAAATGTTTTCTACAGCATGGCTTAATAACGTGATACCTTTGTTGGTGTTATGGAACTAGATGAATAAGAACATAAAAGAAAAGAAATAAAGAAATACGAAAGAGATAGGGCCATTTAACTCAGTCCATTGGTTGAAGCTGCCCTTTCTTTGCTTGTTTCTCATATTCAAAACTGCAATTCACAACAGTCAGCAGTAGGGGGAACTGTTTTGGCCTTCTTCAAAAGTTGCTTTTAATTGGTGATCCCTTTATGATTCGAACCACAGTGAGTTCACCGATCACTACTAAAAATGGAGGCTGGAAAAGAACATGCTGAGTTTTTTTTTTTTTTTTTTATCAAGAGGCCAGGAAAGACCTACGTAATATGTCCTATTATACAGTGTTTCTCTGGTTCCTCTCCTGAGTCTCTCTTATGATTATTTTACTCCAGGG
Organism: Elgaria multicarinata webbii; assembly: GCF_023053635.1. NCBI lineage: Eukaryota > Metazoa > Chordata > Lepidosauria > Squamata > Anguidae > Elgaria > Elgaria multicarinata. The sequence continues at coordinate 40,860,446 of NC_086180.1, read as the reverse complement.
CACCAATAAGCCAGTTACTGAGCAAGTGGCTAAATTTCTGAATCTGGCTATTCTCATTGGACCACTCGTGGATGTTTGATCATTTCTTTAAATCTACTGATTAGCATTTTTACAGATTGTGTATCCTTTCTTTTCACCATCATGCATTTTTTATAAATGTGTGAGTACTTACATGCTGTAATATTGGTCTGTTGACTGCAAATAAAGGTTGATTGATTGAATTAATTAAATATAAATAATTCATTTCAGCCAAAATGGCACTGAAAGCCATTTTGGGGAAAGCCATTTTGGGGGAATTTTATTTACTTTTCTAAAACACACACACACACACTCCCTTTCTTTATCCCACATTCAGGCCTGGCCAGGGCCTAAACTGCTAAGTGCCCTTATTTTGCTTCCTATCTGGAAAGACAAAACACGCTGAAAAAGGAGTTGTTAGCACCTAGCACGGGAGTGGGAAGTAGGTATTTATGTATTTACTGGTATATCTCTGAGTGAACTGCATTCAAATGGCAAGGATTTTTTACTCACAATTATGTAATAATAGCAGTAACAAAATACACCCCACACACACACACACACACTAAATTAAAATGCTGAAATAAAGGAAGCGTAGGCCAGGGTTACAAAACCACAGGCCCTGTGACAAAATCTGGCCCACCTGTGGGCCTAATCCAGCTCTCGAGGGTTCACCAGTAGGTCCGACTGCTATTCCTCCAGCCACCAGTCGTTTGGTAGTTTTCCAGTCTTTTGTGCAGTTTCCTCCATTCTAAAAGTTTTAAATGCCTCCCCTAAGGTTTAGGTTTTGGCAGTACCAGAGAGAGAGAGAGAGAGAGAGAGAGAGAGAATATATTGGTCCTGCCACTTTTGCCCTGCTCATTGTAAGATTTTTTTCTTCATTTGAAATGTTCCTAAATATGTGTAAAAGCAGGGTTATAAGAGTTTGCTGGCATAGCATAGAGAAAGAAGCTTTGGGGGCACAGAATTGGTTAAAATGGGTGTACAAGTGATAGGTAAATCTGAAGCTATACCACTCCAGCCTGTTGTCCTCTATGGTTTCTTTCTCAAGAATAATTCAGAGCTGCTGGAATTGAAGAACTGGTAGAATGAGAGCTGGACCCAGGACAGTAAGGCCTTAGCTAGACCTAAGGTTTATCCCGGGATTGTCCCGGAGTCATCCCCGTTCATGTAAATGACACACAGGATATCCCGGGAGCAGGCAGGGATGACCCCAGGATAAACCTTAGGTCTAGCTAAGGCCTAAGTCTGTAATCCTACACCCGCTTACCTGGGAGTAAGTCCCATTAAACTCAATGGGATTTATGAGTAGAGGATTGTTGAATAAGAGACCTGGACAAAACAAGGAAACAGTCTACTTAGCTGGATGTGTTTATCCCTGGGCCAGATCTATACCAAGCAGGATACAGCACTTGAAAACGGTTTTTAAAATGGTATATGGAATGTGTCCTGCTCCCGAACAGTTGTCAAAACCATTATAAACTGTTATAAAGCAGTAGTGTAAATCCTGCCCTGATTGATTTATTACCCTATAGCTGAAATGATTTTGTGCTCTCTCTCTCTCTGTGTATTAGGATTTTGTAAGTTGTTCCTATTGCCATTTTTCTCCAGTAAAATGTAACCTTTGTTATTTGAGATGTTGTGGTTTCTTCTTTTTAGCTTACCCACCCCACGTCTAATAGCCAATCCCACACTTAGTGAAGGCAGCTAGAGAAAGAAAGGTTTCCACCTGGTGGCAGTGGAAAAGCCAGGGCAAAAAAGAGTGAGGGCACACTATTTTGCATTCTTTTCCTCCTTCACTCACAGAACAGGGTGTTGCTGGTCTGTAACAATGGCATATTTAGGAAGTTAGTTAGTTCTAGCTTAAATAACCTGTTTGGGAATCAGTGTTCCTAAGATGTCAAAGATATATTGTAGGATAGTGTTATTTTTATACTGTTTTAACATTTGTTAAATATATCATTTTGATTTTATAGCAGCATTCACTGCAATTTTTATATCATCCATAGTTAGTCATATTTTTTTTTGTAAAAATAGGCCACAATTCCTCACTGTCTTTACTCTGAAAAAGGTGATTATCTGTATTTAATACCTTTCTATATCCCCATCCCTATAGCAATCCCATTTGATCTTAACAGGAATTTCTTTTGTGCTTCATTTAAATTCAAAGGACCGTTCAGGTCACCTAGCACAAATATTTCTGGATCAAAAAGAATGTCACCGTCCATAATCAGATTCATTTTTCCCCCTTTTCATTTTCTCCAAAGAAACACTACTGTATATTGCCACAACATAAAGGAACACATTCCAATTTTCTTTCCCACAATCCCCACATCTGTCATTTGCTTTCATGCCAAATCTCAGCATTCTGGTAATCAATGCTCAATATGCCCCTGAAAATAATGCTCTGCTACCTGAGAACATATGGTGAACATTAAAACTATTTCCTCATTTCCCCCCCCCCCCCAAACTCCTTTACTTATTAGGATCTCTGACATTTGTATTCAATACATATTTGCAGAGTATGACCAGATTCGAAGTAGCAGAATATATTTTTAAATGCACCTTACTGATTATTTGAGTAGTGTAGGAATTAAGTTTCTATTTGAATGACTTCAGTATTGACGGTCCACCTTTAGAAAAAGACAATTAGCTGAAGGACTGCAGCTAATATGTGAGTCAAGCTGCATGTAAATAAAAAAAATGTCTAATCTCATTCAAATTTTTGATGATGGAAATATCTATTTCATCCTAAATATAATTCGATTTATATCACATGGCAGGGAAGATAATTTTAATGGTATTTTAATAGCTAAGAGAGTCACTGTTCCCAAAACAAATAAAAAGTATGAAAGGCAGAAAATAGAAAATAAGGATCCTAATATGTTTAATATTGTAATCAGAAGCCCAACTTTCTTCCAATTTTATTTATTTACAATATTTGTAGACTGCTCCATATCTAACAGAGAGATTCTATTATATTTGGCAGTATATAAATGCTACAAATAAATACAAAATGAAATTACAGATTCTGGAGTGGTGAACATAAGAAGAACAGCAATAAAAAGATAAAAACAATGTATTAAAATGATTAAAAACAGAATTCCATTGAAAGGCATGGTTGTCCATTTAAGAAAGGCTTCCTGGAACAGAAGTGTTTTCAGGAGGTATTGGAAGCAACTCAGTCTCGGCGGCTGCCTGACTTCCAGGTAGGGGTGGGCAAACTCACCTGTGTGAGGTTCAGGGGGCACGTGCCCCATTGCTGCTAGCTTCCACCCCTGCTCACTGGGCTACGTGAGCCTCTGCTGGAGCATTCACATCTTTACCCTTGAGTCAATGGGGCCTTTAAGAGCGCCATTGTTCCAGGGAGGGAAGGCACCATCTACGGAGACCCCTGGAAATGCGCACTCCCTCCCGTTGTGTCAGTGACAGCCACCATTGATGCAGGAAGGGGGAAGCGTGCAATTTCAGTGCATGAGTGGGCAGCTGCCGAGCACTCGCTGGCGCCTTGCAGGCACTCAGGGGGCATCCATGCTCACAAGAGGAGCACCTGGCTGGGCCGGGGAGACGGATGCATGGTGTCCACTGGGCTCCTGGATCCAGCCAGGTCCTCGTGGCAACCCTGCTTCCAGGGGCAGGGAGTTCCAAAGAAAGGGCATTCTAGCACTATCCCCATTTGCTTTCCTCCACTTCCCAAGCCTAGCTTGGTTCTGCTGCCTTTTAAAGAGTGATTGAATACTAGGGATGGCTAAATCTGTCAGTTTTGCTTTCTCCCACAATCATTTAAAACACACACACACACACACACACACACAGTTTTTCCTCTTCCAGATGTGAATAGCATTGTGAATTTTGGTAAGGTGTTATAAAATTCTCACCCACCCGAACCAGCCCAATTCAGCAGGTGCACCTATTCCCAGCATGGCGAGGACCATGATGTACATGCCTGCCATACTGCTAATAAAGAGGAGGAGCCTGTCAGAAAAAAAGAGGTGACCTTTACCCAGATGTTTAAAAGCTAAGTACTCAAAGCCATGGGACAGAGGAAACTGAATGCGGGAGAAACTGAAATTGACAGTTCCCTTTATTTCTCTATGCTGAGTTTCATGTTTCCTTGGCTCAGAATACAAATCCCATAACGTTTGCTTCACAGACAAGGCAAACATTTGCAGTTTGGATCGGAATCCAAGTCAAAGAAGAATTGAGTTCCTCCTTTCCTCCCACAGATGGCTTGTTCAACTCGCCAGCTGCATCCAAGCCTTTCCATGGCACCCTCCCATTTGCCTTCATCCTACATGGGAATCTCTAACCTACTCAGCATTTCTTATTTATTTATTTTTATTTACAATACTTAAAAACTGCTCCCCATTCAAGAATTTCAGAGCAGTGGACAAATAGAATAAAAGAATAAAAACAGAATAAAAAACACACATTAAAGGTACATTTTTAAAAGAAACGTATAGTTCTGGCTCCTGTAACAGCAGGAAGTATTTATTTATTTATCTATTTATTTGAAATATTTATATCCCGCCCTATATCACTAAGATCTCAGGGTGGCGTACAGATAAAAACATACAGTATAAAACAATAAATATACACAGTTAAAAACAAATTAAACCATAATCCAAGTTAAAACAATATATAATTTAAAAGCAATAGATGCAGTTAAAACAGTTAAAACAATGTGCCAGTGAGAATATGGGATGGTACCAGGCACTGAAAGAGAGGGGAGAGAAACCACCCTTTCTCTCTCTTCCTATGGTGACTATGGGGCCAAAAAGCAAGCAGGTGAGGTAGGGTGTTGGAGGTGGAAGGGTGGAAGGGAAACTTGTGATTGGATGAGGAGGCAGGAGTTTTTATGGTTCACTGATGGGTTTGGTGGGGGGAGGAGAAAACAGAGCCCTTCGTCCCCCCTGTCAGAAGTGCACCGGGGTCCAATTTAACTCAGCTTGGTTTGGAATGAGCAGAGCTATTTCCCAAGGGCGCCATCCAAGGAGAACGAGGCAAGGGGAGGAGGCTTTCGTCCATCACTACTTCAAACTCATTAGCAGCCGTGCTGCTAGTCTATTCTGCAGCAGGCAAAGCTAGTGAAAAGTCACGGAGGGCAGTCCCTGGTACATTGCATTACAGCAATATAGCCTCAAGATTACAAAGACATGAATGACAGTCAATTTCTCTTAGCCTGTGTCTGAGAAAAAGATTGAGCCTCCCCCCTCCCCCCCTTTTTTTTTTACACAAAGAGCAGGAGAAGTGCTCTTGGCTACTGCTACAGTTTTGAATGTTAGGTACAAAGAAGTGCCCATGAGCTCTAATTCCGGGTGGCCAGGATTAGTTTTCCCAAAAGGAAGAAATAGCCATTGTATCTGAATGACGGATTGAGATGCCAGCCTGTGATATTAGTCCCATATCATGGGCAGTCAGCCTATTACTGTAAATGTTTTTCACTCCATTGCTGTTTCCTCAGAACCCATGCTGACAAGCACACCCCAACTTGTGAGTGTAGCGTGCGTGTACGTTTCTTGTCTAAATAATCCCATCAAAGCCTCCCTCGTTTTTTATGTCTTATATAAAGCAGTAAACGGCGATGCACAGTGCCTACGAAAACGAGCTCCATGTCTTGTGTGGCTCTGTCTTTGCATGTGTAACTGTAAAGAAAATGATCTCATCTACATTTCTAAGAGATGCTAATTACATACTGCATATTAAATCAAGTCCACTTGGGGAAAGGTTTCCTTAATTAATTAAATTAATTAGCAATAAGGCAGAAGAAGGAGCCATGGTTATCAGGAGATAATCACACCCTTGGGGCATGGCTTTGCACTAACAAGTACAGCTTCAACTTTGTAGGATGATAGTACAACAACTTTTACTTAATTTTAACAAGTGGGTCCTATATACCCCCACCTCACCATTGTAACGAACCAAATGACCCAGCAGTGACAAATGGCATATCAAACCCTTTTGCACCCTCACCTCCTCAATTTGATAGTATCTATTATTTATTTATTACATTTATATCCTACTTTTCTTCAATTGTGGAACTTAAGGTGGCTACCTGTGATTCCTGGTTAGTCTCCCCTGCAAGCACTGACTAGACCCAGACCTGTTTAGCTTCAACAAGGTGGCTGTCTCATGTGCTTTCAGACCATAACTTGGGACCATAATCTCCTGACCAGAAACATATACTGTATTCTTTTATACAAGAATACATTGCATATAATCACAAAGTAACTCTGGACTTAATAAATAAACCATTCAACCTATTGGGTAGTGTGAACAGTACAAAATCTGGTAATAATTTAATGAAAGACGATATACATTTTTATGATGTCAAATTTTATTGCCTCCCAATAACAGAACTCCCATGAGACTGAAGTCCTAGTAGTTTCTTGTTCATGTTCTACTAGTATTGTTTTCTTATAAGAATTGACTTAAATGGAGTACATGGGTAACCACCTCCTTGAACCAGTATTGCCAACACTGACCAGTAGCAGGTCTCCTCCAGGTTCAGACAGTGGTCTTTTCCTTACCTACCTGGAGATGCCAGGGATTGAACCTGTGACCTTTTGAAGGCAACAAATGTACTCTACCACTGAGCCATGTCCCTTGCCCCAAATGAACAAAGGAGTCTTATCAGCACCAGAGCACAAAACTAGGGAGGGAGGTGTCTGTCCATGTTGGTTTCTCTCAGTTTCTCAAATCTCCATACTTAAATTCAGTTCATCCCGAACTTTGAGAACTTTCCCAAATCTTACATTCAGTTCATCCTGTATTTTGAGGGTTTTACTTCTTCTTTTTTAAAGTTTCCATTAAAACTTGTAACTATTTTTGTGTGCATTTTACATAATATCAGCATTTTGGTATGCAGCTAAAAAGACACTTTTCTTTTGCAGGTACTTTTCCAAATATATTTTTGGTACATTATTTTACTAATATGCACATTTTGTATTCAGTTTTTGTTGTTGGACTGAGAATTCCATTGCAAAATTCGGTGAAATGCAAATGTTGGAGGGTAAATGAATTTTGGTTCATATATTGATTAGCAAGTACAAAATTAGGTAAGTTTTCCTTAAATTGCAAACTGAATTGCAAACTGAACAGATTTATTCCCAATCCCTACACAAACAGTCTAAGAGAAAGGCATAAAATAAAATACTATCACTTTATACCAGAGTTTCTCAAACTTTCTGAGGTGTGGATTTTCATTGAAACTTTTTCTAGTGTTCTGGTGCTTTATAAATAAAAATCTCCTGAGCCCCCCAACTAACTAGCATCCACCCCTTCAGCAGAAAACTGCACAGAAACTCTGCACAACAACCACATGTATGAAGCCCATTGCATATGAAGATGTGTCACTTGAGGGCTGTAATCAGTGTGTTGTTATCTTTAATCAAATGGGAACTTCCATCAGTGGAACGGGGAGAGGTGTGATTTTTGCCAGTTTCCCTCTTCCCCCTGCAGCTCCTCTGTGCTACCTCACCAATTTCCAAAGGGTCCCACAACCCTCTTGCAAGAGGGAGATGAATCTGGGGGAAAAAAGAAAAAGAAATCATTCCCTCCCTATTCCACATATGAAAGCCATCCTTGAATCACAGAGCCTTCCATTAACAGAAGGATCCCATTGGATATAACTCTGTGATATTAATCAAACACTGATATTAGAAGAGGGCTCTGTGGAGATTCCTTCTGAGTAGGCACAGATACTCCAATAATATTCTATATATATATATATATATATATATATATATATATATATATATATATACATACATACATACACACACACACACACACACACACACACACACACACACACACCAAGTGTTCGGTGTAGTGGGGAGTTCTGAAAATCACTGATCCACAGACTACTGATCCATTCACTACAAATTAAGATATTTTCTTAGGCACTCTGTTCTGGAGTTGACTTTATCTAGACTTTGGTTTAATTAATGTGCCCTGTTTTATCAAGGCAAATCTACACTCAGGAAAAGGTTTCTACCTGGGGATTGTTAAAACTGGAATTGTGCTGCTCAAATGGCTGTAAACGTCCAGAATTAATTCCCATCTGTGCTACCAGTTGATGTGGCCAGATATGTGTGTTTGCATCAGTCCTCCAAATGTATGTATACAGGCTAGAGCCTATTTGAAGGCCTACTCTGTGGCAATTCTGGCAGCGAAAAAACTTTTTTTCTCTGCCACTATTGCATCTGCAAAGAGCCGTCCAGCAGAGCTGTTACAGGTGGTCAGTGGCCTTCTACACTCTAGCCCCCCAAAAGTGATTCCAGACCTTTCAACAGCCTGCTGTGACCAATTTGCCCAGCACTTAGCAGACAAAATTGCTCGGATCCGCTCTGAATTGGATGCTATTGTTGATACAGACCCAGTGGATGTAACTTTGGCACCTGCTTGTCCAGTATTATTGGATACCTTTCAATTTGCACAGTCCAATGATGTGGACAGGGTGCTTGGATTGGTGAGAGCCACCACATGTATACTAGATCCTTGCCCTTCCTGGCTTATAAAAGCTGCCAGAGGGGGACTGGCCGAGTAGGTAAGCGGAGTGGTCAATGCCTCCCTTCACCAAGGTAGGGTCCCAGCCTGCCTGAAGGAGGCAGTGGTAAGACCCATACTGAAAAAGCCCTCCTTGGCCCCCACTGTATTGGATAACTACCGGTCAGTCTCCAGCATCCCATTTTTGGGCAAGGTATTGGAGCGTGTGGTGGCCTCCCAACTCCAGGGATTCCTGGATGAGATGGATTATCTAGATCCTTTTCAATCTGGCTTCAGGCTTGGTTATGGGACAGAAACAGCTTTGGTCGACTTGGTGGATGATCTTCGCCGGGACTTGGCAGGGGGAATGTGTCCCTGCTGGTTCTGCTGGACCAGCGGCGTTCAATACCATCGACCATGGTATCCTTCTGGGCTGCCTTGCTGGGATGGGTCTTGGAGGAACTGTTTTACAGTGGCTCCATTCCTTCCTGGATGGACAGACCCAGAAGGTGGTACTGGGGGACTCCTGTTCGACTCCTTGGCCGTTGACCTGTGGAGTCCCTCAGGGCTCTGTTTTGTCCCCCATTCTATTTAACATACACATGAAGCCGTTCGGAGAGGTTATCCGGAGTTGTGGGGTGAGGTTCTACCAGTACGTTGATGACACCCAACTCTACTACTCCTTTCCACCCAATTCCAAGGAAGTGGTTTCTGTGCTAAACTGGTATTTGTTGGCAGTAATGGATTGGATGAGGGCGAACAAATTGAAGCTTAATCCAGATAAGACAGAGGTGCTCCTGGTCAGTCGAAAGGCAGATCAGGGAATAGGGATTCAGCTTGTGTTGGATGGGGTTACACTCCCCCTGAAGACACAGGTCCGCAGCTTGGGTGTACTTCTGAATTCAGCCCTGAGCCTGGAAGCCCAGGTTTCGGCAGTGGCCAGGAGTGCATTTGCACAGTTAAAGCTAGTGCGCCAGCTGCGCCCATTCCTAGAGATGTCGGACCTGGCCACGGTGACACATGAATCATAGAATCGTAGAATAGCAGAGTTGGAAGGGGCCTACAAGGCCATCGAGCCCAACCCCCTGCTCAATGCAAGAATCCACCCTAAAGCATCCCTGACAGATGCTTGTCCAGCTGCCTCTTGAAGGCCTCTAGTGTGGGAGAGCCCACAACCTCCCTAGGTAACTGATTCCATTGTCACACTGCTCTAACAGTCAGGAAGTTTTTCCTGATGTCCATCTGGAATCTGGCTTCCTTTAACTTGAGTCCATTATTCCGTGTCCTGCACTCTGAGAGGACATCCTGATTGCCTTAGTTACATCCCAATTGGATTACTGTAACACGCTCTACGTGGGGCTGCCTTTAAAGAGTGTTAGGAAACTCCAGCTGGTTCAAAGAGCTGCAGCCAGATTGTTGACCGGGGCTGGTTACAGGGAGCACACAACTCCCCTGTTAAAACAGGTCCACTGGCTTCCAGTCTGTTTCCGGGCACAATTCAAAGTGCTGGTTATGACCTATAAAGCCCTATATGGCTCAGGTCCAGGTTATTTGAAAGAATGTATTCTCCCTTATGAGCCTGCCCGTGCTTTATGATCTTCTGGAGAAGCCCTTCTTTCAGTCCCACCATCTTCACAGGCACACTTGGTGGGAACATGGGAGAGGGCCTTCTTGGTGGCTGCTCCAGTGCTCTGGAACTCTCTTCCTGGGGAAGCTAGGCTGGCTCCCTCCTTGATGGGTTTTTGGAAGTAGGCTAAAACTTTTTTGTTCCTTTGGAGAATAATCTGGCCCTCCATCTATGTTAATGTCTTATAATTTTGTTGTGTATTTTAAATGTTAATGGTTTTGGTTCCCCGCCCCCCAATGTATGTTTTAAACTTTGTAAGGCCGCCTTGAGGCCCAGCATTGGGCAAAAGGCGAGATAATAATAATAATAATAATAATAATAATAATAATAATAATAATAATAATAATAATAATAATATAGTCCCACCTGCTGTTGCAGGCCACGCAAGTTCAACATATCAGTGGAGTGTAGCTATTTCAGTAATGGACAGCAGTCACACACCACAAATACACAGCGTATTCCTATTAAGTATTACCATGATTACCGCAATGTCGAGTCAAGAAAACACTAACGTTTTAAAGATGCTGTGATGATACATCACACAGAATAATTTGTTGATACATCTTGCCATCTTATTCCCACCCCCATCCTTTCTAATTTTCCAGAAACATTTAGATTCTCCTGACAATAACAGAAAGCACGACTGCAGAACTGTAGAAAACCGGCAGGTCCTGGGAATGGCATCCAAATACCATGAAATTACAATCTTTAGAGCATGTCAAGAAAGGGCTAATTCAGTATAATTTCTTCCCACAGTTATAATTTGGTCATGACTATGATATGTCAGAATTGTAATGCCTGACTGTTCTGTGATTTATGATATTAGCTCTAATACTTTGACCTTTCTCAGTATTTTGGTTGGCTGACCACTGTAATCTTCCTCTTGAAACAGCTGGGCTGCAATCCTATGCACATTTACTTACAAGTAAGCTACACTGAACATAGTAGGATTTACTTCTGAGTAAACATCATAGGGCTGCTCTGTTAATTTGGAATTCAGGAAGTAGCCACATTGCTTAGATTCAGAACATTTATTGTTATTATTATTATTATTATTATTATTATTATTATTTATTTATTTATATAGCACCATCAATGTACATGGTGCTGTACAGAGTAAAACAGTAAATAGCAAGACCCTGCCGCATAGGCTTACATGTACCTTTATTTATTTTATAAATGTTATGTTTATGTGTAAACTGTAGAAAGATGAGTGATGTTGAGGTCACAGATGATGTTCAGGAATAATGTTCAACGATCCAGATCTAATACAGTAATGCTTAAACCGATTCATTCACATCAATGTGATGATCCCTTGCGGACACGGAAATTATAAGATTCCACTGCACACATGGAGCTCCTGAGCTCACAAGAGCTGCTCTATTCACTTCAGTGGAGCAAGAAACTCTGAACTAGTGATGTGGCCAAAGTTCATAATTACCAAATTCCGTACACAATTCTCTTCAGATACTCATGCTCAGCTGAATTGCAAATTCAGGCTGTTTCTACACCTGCCTTTTTTCCTGGGATCGTTCCGGGATCATCCCTGTGCATGCAGATGACAAACAGGGGATGCCAGGAGCAGGCAGGAACGAACCCTCCATTTTCCTGGGATAATCCTTAGGTGTAGAAAGGGCCCCAATTGCCAGAAATATTTGTCCAGTTTGAAATGTTAAACAAGATTGTGAGTGAGATCCAGGTTCGATCGGCAGCATCTCCAGATAACAGGATGGGAAAGACCTGGGCTTTAGTCCCAGAGAGCTACAATCAGTCAGAGTAGGCAGTACATGGTGGGGTAGATGGTCCCCTTGCCTCCCCTATCAGAGTCAAACTAGGGCTGAAGAGACCCAGGTTCAAATCCTCACTCAGCTATGAAGCACACTGCGTGATTTTGAGCCAGTCACTTTCTCTCAGCCCAATGTATGTTGTCAGGATAATGGTGATGGTAGAGATACACAGGTCTACTGTCTTTTGCTTATTGGAGGAAAGGTGGGATATAAATGGAATAAATAATAACAAAGCAGTTCCATACGTAATTTATAGCTTATCATTAAGAAAAATGGGGAGTGGTCTTCTCTGAGCTTTTTGAAAGGAAGGCAGGATAAAAAAAATATGTTAATTAATAAATTAATTCAATCATACCAGCTTCTGTGTTTTTAAAGAATTATTGTGCTTCACTAGCTTTACTAAGTGCTTTATGTCTTTTTAAGGGAAAGGATTTGCTAGAGCAATCAAATATTCTACAGCCCAGTAATTCAAATCATTTCTGTGTCTCCCCCCACCCTTCCTGGCTTCACTCTGGCATCTTTCGTACTGTTCCTCTTGCTTAACAAAGCCATCTATTTGAATATGAATTCATTTTGTAAAATTAACACATTAAAGGTTTACATCAATCATATTGAAAAGCTAGCAAAAATGAAATATAACTTTCATTTTCCATCATCTTATAAAGAAAAATGTCTTGCTGGAACAAGACAATTACATTTTTATGTAAACAAAAGTCTGCGCTAATATGATTCAACAAAGTATTTGTAAAAATTGTTATAAGAAAACTTCAGGTAGTGATAAATTCTTAGGAGTGAATACTTTTTTTGTCTTTTCAAATCTCATTTCACAGCATACATTCGAACTTTGCTTTCAGAAAATTCTCCCACACCTTCTTTTTGATGAATTTGCCCCACTCAAAACCCAAAAAAACATCCATTTTGAGCACGGTATCCCCCCTCCCCATACACACACAAATGGAATGTCAAGGGAGAGGAATCACACCCACTGGTTATTCTTGATGCATCAGCAGGGCATGCATTCTGGCAACTGAACATTCAGTGGTAGTGTGAAAGAGAAGCTATACTGTATGTGTACAGATGTACACACATAGGTCTTCACTACATGAGTTTTAGCCTTACCTAATCTGGACTCTAGTTTGCGTACAGGATCCGTGTGTATATACAGCTGTGCATGTGTAAACTCTCTTTCACACAACTGCAGTATCCACAGCTTCTGGGTCCCACGGCCAGTCATTGCTTTGAACACTCTTTGCCTCCCTGCATCTGACAGTGGCCTAGACCATGTAGTGTCTGTCTCACTTTTCTTTGGCCTCAAAGACACATTTTTGAAGTGATGAAGCCTACAGAATGACTTACTCTATCATAACATTGTTTTTATATGGCGATGAGTGTAGGTGAAACATGAGAAGGAAGATTCACTTTTTTGTTTGATGCTGGTGTGTGTGCTGGGGGCGTGTCCCTGGCATGAGTTCACTGGCTGACTCTCTGTGGAACTGCATCAGCAGTGGAACAGTCCCTTATTGGTGGACACTGGTGGGTTTTCCAGGAGTGTTCTGGGCATGACTGTCATTGTCTTGCTATTTTTATTGTTTCTACTTGTTTCAGCTTGTGTGCTTTCCCCCTCCCCTTCCAGGCTGAGCATGTCTAGAATATAGTGGCCCTTCCACTGGAATGACGGTGACATCTCTTTGATTCTGGCATATTGTAAGTATAGGATAGTTCTGCCCATCTCTTCCCAGACCTATTTGGTAGCTCTGATGTGTTACTTTGCAACAGTGCATTTGTGAAATGGTGTTCCTGAAGCAGTAGCAATTTGTAAAATATATTAATTAAGGTTTAATAAGTAAATTACTATTATATGTTCTGTACCTTGCCTTCAGCTATCCATAATGACTGTTGAATTTGATAACAGACCTGTCTATCATTTTCAATTGTATGAACATTGAAGCATTCTTCTCACTAAACTTCACAATAGCTCTGTGTTTCATTTGAATATTAATAGGCTCCACACCACATTTTTTTATTTCATATTCTAAGAATGGGAATTATGAAGTACAAAATGTAATGAGCAGAACCAGCCTAATAAATTATGAGCCCAGGCATTGAGCCTGCAAACAAACACACAGACACACACACACACATACGTTTTTCTTCTTCTTCATTTGACTGTTATGCCATACCTAACAGACATTTGAATCTGAAAATAATTAAAGCATTAGCTATGCATATTTATTTATATACAAAATGGAAATGTGACGCTATGATAAATAGATTAGTTTTCCATTTTCTATGGGCTCAAGTTGTGCAGGATAATTCTATGTACAAATTAATTATATTTTATATGATTCTACAAAAACAAAGGGGTTGGTACTTGATAAATGCAAAAGCCCTTCCCACTGTTATTTCTCAGGAAACTCAACCAGGCTGAAGGTTCATTCCATCTAATCTTTACTTTTTTAAAAAAAAAATGGTCTTGAGACCTTAGCAAGCAAGGTCAGCATTCATTCTATTTTTCACCTGAAGAACTGGGGTTTTCCAGGTCAACCCCAAATAGCCAGTTCACAGGATAGGAAAACAAATATTTGACTATTTTTCCAGGTTCAATTAACAACTTTTTCATGAGAATCTGGTCTTGTGAACATGAGCACTGTGACCCCAGTTCATGTTTCATTTGTGCCATCATTCAAACTAGTCCTCAAAGACAGTGGTGGTGCTATGATTCTGAATCTTCATATAACCTGGGCAGGATCTACACTACTGCTTTAAAACGGTTTATAACAGTTTTGACAACTGTTGGGGCCCATGACACGCTCCATATACAGTTTTCAAAGTGTTTTATCTTGCTTGGTATAGATTTGGCCCTGACAGTAAGCAAACAGAAAAGTATGTAAGCAACAGATTCATTAGTGTGCCTGCCCCAACACACACACACACACTTTTTTTTTTTTAGTTTCCCAAATGAGATTGAATTTCTCAATGGCCATGTCGACACCAGGGGGGTAGAGGGGGAGGATCTCACAATATGGTGATCACAAGATCCTCCCCCCAGTCTATATGCAATGTGCAACATCCCAGGAGGACGTAGGACATCGCGGCTGCCATTTTGGCTTTTTAAAAAAATTGAAGAGGAGTGCAGGAGCACTCCTTCAAAAAGGTAATTAAAAAAGAAAAGAAAACCCCTCACGCTCCCCACCCCACCCCCGATGGGCACGGACCTCCTGAAGAGCTCCGTGCCCCATGCCCGGTTCCCAGCTCCTCGCGTTTACTCGCAAGGAGCTGGGAACAAACCAGGATGGCAGCCCACACATCCCATTGTCTCGGGACGATCCCCTGTGTGTCATGTGGATATCCCTGGGATATCGCCCCATCTAGCCATGCAGCCCTAAGACTTTCAAATATAGGTAGGGATATTTGATTTTGACTTAGAAGAAAATCTTTGAGATGTAAAACTGAAAAACACTATGAATATTTGTGTTTTATGGTTTAAGAAATATATAAAAAGGGAAACATTAATACAAAAAAGTAAAGAGAAAAAGAGAGAGAGAGAGAGAGAATGATGACGACGAAGAAGAAAAAAACTGCAACAGAAGAAGAGCCATAGCAACAGTCATCAAGATACAAGTGAACCATGATTAACTTATTGAGAAGCAGAAGCACTGGATGTAGGTTGACCTGATAATGGGATAAAAGTTGTATGAGGTTTATCTTCAGAAGGATCCTAGATCCAACACTAAAAATTTACGTTGACTGAGTAAATCCATGTGTTCTAACTGATCTGAAGGGCGGGGGGCATGATTTTACAGGGCTTATCTTACCTCACATTAAAACCTTTGTTTTTCAGAAGGATTATCGAGGACACTTATAATTAACCTTTGGAAGAGGTGGGTAATTAGAGATTTTAAAGTGGAAATGTTGTAAAATAATCCAAGTAGGTATCTAAACTGATACAACCAATCCTCATGCTTGTTCAAAGCCCTGCTGTTTTTTTCACCCAGTGATGCTAATAGCTGTACTGATTTTTAGCTTGTTCAGGGTAAAGTGAAGTGACTAACTAGACCTCCTCCTATCTCTCCCAATTTACGAGTGATGCCAGAGGTGCCAGTATATGAAGAAGGATAAATATTTTCCATAAAAGGGGTGGGAAACCCATTTTGGCCAAGGGGCTGGGAAAAGGCTCAGGGCTACATTTCAGCATTGAATGGAGCTAAGGGCTTGGGTTAGGGAAAACCACAGCTTCATTTTTTACCAATTTGGACCTTTTACCAAGCATGCAGGGCACTGCTCAATTCTAAGCAAGCCTAACCACTCTCATACCTGCAAAAGCAACAGCTCAATTTTTTGCTGAGTATTTAAAGTTTACTTGGGAAAACTGCTGTCTGGGGACTGCTGGCAGATGTTGGACTTTTCCCCATCTAAACCTGCATAGTATTGTGCCTTAAGTTACCCCGGGGAATCCGAACACCTAAATGATCTGACTGAATGATGTAAGTAAATTTAAATACAAATCTAAATGTGAAATAACTATCATATTAAGTAAAATACAATCAATTTTTTAAAAGGAGTTGAGGAAATTTATTTCACCCTTCCCCACTTATTTCTCACCTCTTAACACCTTGGAAGTATTTGATACCTGCATAAATTCACTCTCGTTGGGTTGAAGATTTTCTTAGAAATACAGCCTGGCATGTTATATTGAAACCTGTCATAGGTTACACTCATGAGTAAGAAAGATAATGTTTATAGTGAGGCTGATCACTATATTTTAAGAATAGCTAAAGAAAACCTAAAGGTAAAGTGCTTCCTCTAAAGTGGTAATTCACATAGTAATTCTTTTTCATTTCAAAATTGATTCTGCACCCCAGCTCTTTGACAGCAGTCATTTCTCAACCCAGCTAGCCTTCTTAACCTTATTGTTACATGTGAAGGATAACAGTAAGTGTCTATCACACCAAAATTGATTAATCAGTAGTAGTCTCACTCTAACGTGGGCTGCACATGAAATAGCAATCCCTGCTCATCATTATATGCAAAATTCATAGAACTAAGAAATTGTCCTCACTTTCTTCCCTTCAAAGGGCTAATGCACAAGATGTGCCTGCCATATAAAAGTTGCTTTCTCTTGCTCATTGCAGCAGTGTCATAATGGGGCAAGCTGTTCATGTGGAATAACATACCATTGAGAATTTTTAAGCAGGCCACTGCTGGGACATTAACAAAACATTCTGTGGTGGCATGAAGGAACGTTTTTGATGCATATGACATGCCTGTTTACATGAATGGTTCTTCCCCATGGAGACAAGCTGTTGCTGAAGAGCACTATTCTACTGCCATTTTGGGTGTTCCCTCATTAGTTCTTGTTCAAAGGGCTACATTTTGTCTGGAAACAGTAGTAAGAAACCAGGACAAAGTGCACTTGGACATTTCCCACCAAAATCCTCTATGCTATTGAAATGGACAGAGAGTATCCAAACCCTCTATATACTAGCATGGGACCGCCTGAAATTGTAAATGTCCAAACTTCTTATGGGTCCTGCCCAGGTTCACGTACTACAACAAACTGCAGTGATCACCCGCCATGGCTTGAATATTCACAATGGCAGCTAGCATGTGCTGCAACCCACTGTGGCTTATTTAAGTCACAGTGGGCGTAGCAATTCACTGTATCCCCTATTTTGGTGATGTATACCCCTGAGAATTAGAATGTCATTTAAAGGAAGTATTTCAACTTCAACTAAAGCCTAGACCTTTTTATTTTCTTTGAAATCAAAGGGTGTAACTGTCTTCAGTGTGTTCTTACTAGTTAGTTTTGCTGATAAACAGTCTGCCTAATTTTATGGAGCTCCAAGCTGGATACCCATTCTTGCACAAAGTCTAGGGATTCAAGAAATGAGGCCTGCTCTAATAGATGTAGCCCAACTTAGTCTGAAATCCTGACCTTTCCTGCACTCCCACTTCCAGTTGTCTCCACCCAGTAAAAGCATGTCACTGCAGAGGAAAGTCTAATGTGATTATACACACGTTGGGGCAGGGAGGGGGGATGTTTGTATATTTCTGAACTTGAAAGTCCATTTGAAAAATGCACATTTTCCTTCCATTTTAATAAGACTGCCTGATTAAAGCTGAAGGCTTCTGGTTCAGGCAACTGTGGCATTTTCCTCTGTTGTGTTAGGAATTCGTGAATTTAAAACTTGACTCCTGATACTATACAATGGAACATTTAGAGCTCACACCAATCAGGAATCTAGACAAGAACTTTATAGTCTCTCTTATACAAGAACAGAACAGAGACACATAAGTCCAGTGCCACCTAGTGACTAAACTATATAATGACATTCCCAAACTGCAGCTAGTCCCATACCAGGATTAATTCAGGTTGCAGAGCATGGAAACCTATACTTTGAAGGAAGAAGATACACATGAGGACAAAACTGTGTGAGGAGGAGTGACACAAAGGCACAAATTTTCCTATGAGTAGTCTAGAGCAGACTTGCATAGCAAGAATAGACTATGCGGGCTGCAATTCTCTACATTTACTTTGTCATTTACTGCAATTCTCTACATTTACTTTGTCACATGTTTCACTTACAAGTCAGACTTACTTCTGAGTAAACGTGCACAGTGTCAGGTCACATAAGTATCTTTGTATAAAACACCCTTAATATGGATATACAGTACCTGAGCTCACAGTATATACCTATGATAATATGTATCTAACATGTTAGAGACTGGAGAAAGTGAGTAATATAAACCATACAGGAAGAAATCCCTTTTACTAACAGAGTACTTACATCTTTCATTTTCATTCATCAACCAATTTCTCCAATCCCGGCTCAAACAGAACATATCCAGTATTTGATTATATGCACTTGTGCTCTTATAAAATGAAGGTTGAAATGAATTCAATTCAACACTTTTCAGAGACCGAGACTCAGACAGTTTGTGGTAAGTCTCAAAGAAATAGAAAATGTTCAAATTTAATCATAATTCCTTCTAATACTGATTCAAATCTTGCTGTGCTCATGCAGCTGTAGCCAAAACAGCACCACCCACGTAAAAGAAAATTGCTAAGAAGGAAGGATCCCCAAACAGTCCCATAAGGACTTAGTCAGAATGTTGACTGAGAGGGGGAAAACATTGCTTTCTTTTTAGCACCAGGACAAGACTTTTCTCTTTTCACAGGCATTTAGCAATATATGATGAGCCTAACTGATCCCAGATCTGTTTTTAGGTTTGGCTGACAGCTTACAGTTGTTTAGAGCTGAGTGGTACAAAAGCATTGAAAGAAAATAAAAGTTGCAAAATGCAAGTTCTTGTACCCTAAGCTTCACCTAGATTTCTTCAAGCTGCTTCTTTCTGCACATTCCTTATGCTCTGGTTGTCCCTGGCTCAGTCCTTCTCTCTTCCTCTGTCTTTCTGACTCTTTTTATCCCCTCTTCCTCGAAAACTGGAAACACTGTTTCAAACTTAAAGAAATGAAACTCAACAAGAGAAATGAATCTTAACTGGATAAATAAAACTATTCTTCTCAGGGATACCCTGTCCCAACAGAAAAAACCCAGGCCTCTTAGGCCTGAATTTATTACCTTGTTTCAATGGGCCTCCAATCTTCACAGGGTGGGGTGGACAAAATGGAGGGAAAAGCCCCTAAATAGTCAAATGAGTGCTGAATATATGGTGGGATGGAATTCTGGCCAACTATGGGAGAAATGGGGGTGGGGTGAAAACTGGGGGAAGGGGTACAGGTATGGAATGTAAACTGAGAAACATTACACTGTGGTATTTTATGGAGGAAACCATTTGTTTTTACTTTAAAATCTATACTCATTTAAGTTAATATTACTGTGAAATTTCTGGTCCTGGTATTCATTTTACAAAGAGAAACTCAGAGACATTTTCTTTTTCCTAACTCATCTACTTTCAAGAGCTTATATCATTCACTGTTCATAGGTTTATTAAGTCACACATGATTTTAATTCATACCTAAGAATCTCCAAATTGAAAATTACTGTTGCCCTGGAAACATCACTAATGTCGCCAAACAAACAAAACACAATCAATATTTTTTTCCATATGTGTGCTCAAATGAAATATCCTTAAACTAAAATATTGAGCAATAAAAAACCTGTAGAAACAAATTAGTGGCTTGCAAGCATAGTTGGCCAGTGCACAAATAGGGAAAACAAATGTAAGAGAAGGGAACAAAGGGGGGGACACTGTGCCATGATGTGACAACTGATGCCAAGGGTCACAAACTTACTTGGAATTCTAAGTCTGTTTTGCGTAAGCCTGTTTTAATATAGTAGTTCATGAATTTCTACCTCATAAGATGGTGTCACCATGCTCCTCATAATTATTGCTGAGATGTACAGTTCCCCATACGTTAGCTACCATCCCCCATAGTCCTTGCACCAGAGTAGCCACATGGAGCTAATATATGGGAAATAGTTGGATTCTCCCTTGTTCTAGGGCCAGCTGGAGTGATACTTCCTGCCTTACTTCCCTTCTAGAAAGTGTGCATCTAAATGAAGCCTCAGATCCAGAGCAGACTTCCTGAGGTTGTCTTCCAGACAGTCCTCCTTCCAGAACAGACGCTCTGAAGTGCAGGACGTTCAACTGCTTTTTGTAGATCTTGCACCACCATGCTAACACCTTGAATGTTTCCATATATAAATAAATCAGATGATGATGGTGATGATGATGAAACAATCCTGTGTATGTTGAAATTCTGACTGGCCATCAGTCCTGGAGCAGCGGTGTTGAAGCAAAGAGTCAAATTTGTACTGGGCTACATTGCATAATTTTTCCAGAGTATAGAGTCCCCAAATACTTGTGGCCAGAGTGTCAGTGTATTCACTCTAAACAAAAAGGATTTTACAGACCTGAATGGTAAGGGTTAACCAAGCTCCTGAAATGAAGGGAGCTAATTGCATCAGCCAGGGTGTGCTGATTAGCAGCACCTGGGATGTTGCTGGTCAGGCTGAAAACCCTGTGTATATATTCTGTAGATAATGTGCATGTTGTGGTTGGGTAGTTGATGGTGGATGGTTGATGAAATTATATTTGTGAGTAATTGGACCAGCAGACTGTGTCTTTCTTTGGACTGGAAGAAGGGAAGAGTGTACTCTGACACAGAGTACCCAAAGGAATATCTCCACCTATATGTAAGTCCTCAGACCCTTAGGTGTCCTCCAGATACCTCTGCCAAATAGAATTAGGCAGGCGGCTACAAGAGGGAGAGCCTTCTTGGTTGTGGCACCCCACTTTTGGAATGCCCTCCACAAGGCTTGCCTGGTATCCACACCATTATCTTCTTGATGCCAAGCAAAGGCTTTGCTTTTCTCCCAAGCATTTTAGATTCTAGATCTAACTTTTTAGATTCTAAATCTAACTTTTTAAGTTTGCCCATAGAGTGCTGGAATGTCTGTTTTTATATTTTACATCATATATCCTGTGCTGATTATTGTTGCTTTTATTGTGCACTTTATTCTTTATACTTTCATTATGCAGTATGACCAGAGAACTTTTTGTAGTTGGGCAGGTTAAAAACATAATACATACGTACATACATGAAAAACTCTGTTCCTATTCAACACTTCACAACTGTGTCCTGTTCCAAACTTAGGGACAGTATGACTTCATTTCTGATCTGAAAGGGCTTCCATGAGGCCAGAAGTTCAACCTGATAAAGTTGAGGAGGCCAATTTTAGTCTTTGAACTTCTAGCCATAATCCAGTGTTGGGACACAGGAAGGCCAGAGTTGAAATGTCCTTGACCAAAGGTGGTTACAGGCCTCGCGCCTCATCATATGGTGATTTTTTTTCAGTGTCTTATGCATGCAAATAATATATTGACTAGAAACCCAAGACAAAGATACAAAGACACATGTATGGGATAAACTAAGCTATACCTTTATTAATAACTGATCAGCAATATAACTACAAGCCCTCCAGTGAAGATTAACTACAGCAAAGGTGAGACTTTAAAAGATGTGTAAGTGGTATCCAACATTGTCCCAGCACTAGCACTAATGGCATAAATGAATGCTTGCACAATGTAACTAGTTCAATGGGGGAAAGTGATGATTTGCTTCTGAATTTTGATGGCAAATAGCCACTTCCCCCATGGTACAGGTTACATTTTTCAAGTATTGGTTTACTCTAGAGCAACATCATTAGCACTGGCAGCTGCATAACATTGGGTACTACTCATTGTCTCCTGCTCATTCTCTGGTTTAAATGAGGAACAAGCATTTCAAACTCAAGTCCTCGGCTTTTCCTTGTTCAAACATTACGGGCCACTAAGCATTCAAGCATTATGGGCCACTAAGGCCACAGTTAGACCTAAGGTTTATCCTGGGATCATCCAGGGTTCACCCCTGCCTGAGCACTGGATCCCCTGTGTGTCGCCTAGATGAACAGGTTTGACCCCTGGACGATCCAGGGATAAACCTTAGGTCTAGCTATGGCCTAAGACAACCTGGCTCCATGAAATTTCCTATCACAAGGCCTTTCTGATCAGGAAAACTCTTTCCCCACCACCCAAAGCCGCAGGATACTCACCAAAACACTCAACTCTTTTGACTGCGTGAGCCACATTGAGCCTGTCTGTTGTGATTGTTCCTTAGGGCATAACCATCTCAGTTACCCTGACCAGACTGAATAAAACAATTTAAATACCAACAGTGCAGAGTAGGTGAAGTGAGACCCATCAAGTTGACTCCAAAATTCCTAATTTGTTTCTGTATGGTGACTAGCAACACCTGCACTGACAACCAATAGAGGGAGGGCTATTGTGATGCAGGAAGCTGCTGAACGCAAAGAGGTAGAGTGAGCTTTTAACAGTGCATGGTTACCTTCCCCTTAACAGAAGGGGCACATAAATCCCTGGATGCTCTCTCTCCCCTTCCCCTCCCCTAATATTTCTTCATAAGGTGGAAGCAAAGCATATTTGCGCCCCCCATAGATGACACATATGGGAGAATATTGCTGTTCATGTTATTTCTAGGACCCTGCTCAGATGACATGCTAAGCCATGGTGGTTAAGCATTTTGAGCTAAACGTTATGGCTTAACGTGTTGTGTGCACCAAGACTTAGGGCTCATCTACACCAAGCAGGATATTCCACTATGAAAGTGGTGTGAAAGCAGTATATAAAAGGCAGGAGCCACACTCCTGCTTTATAGTGGTGTTGAAGTGCACTGCAGGATCTACACTACTGCTTTATAGTGGTACTGAAGTGCATTGACAACTGTTGGGGCCCATGACACATCTTCACCAAGCAGGATATGACAGTATGAAAGTGGTATGAAAGTGGTATATGGTATGTGTCAATGGGCCCCAACAGTCATCACTGCACTTCAGTACCACAATAAAGCAGTAGTGCGGCTCCTGCCTTTCATATATCGCTTTCATACCGCTTTCATAGTGGAATATCCTGCTTGGTGTAGATGAGCCCTTAGTGTGTCATGTGAACCATTCCTAATCATGGCAGCTATATAACCATGGTTTAAACATACTAACCATTCACTTAGTGGCTTAACCATGGCTTAGTGTGTTATCTGAACAGGCCCTAACTCTTTACCCCATATAGAAACCAAATTTAGACTAGTCTCTTATGCCTTTAAGGAAATTGCTGTTTTAGTATTTGAAGTGTATATGGCACTTCTTAAGAGACATAAATACAAACTTCTAGAACTATGAAAAACTCATTGGGCAGATCCCAGTTCTGGCAAGCAAGTGATTTGTGAAGCAGTTGCAAGTGTTAATCCCAGCTTTAATATTTCTAATTAATTAACCTTGGCTACAGCAACTGTAAACTGCAAAGCAAGGGATTACTTTGAATTATCGGAGAATAAAATAAATCCATTATTTAAATGGGAAAAGTCTTTGAGAACAGTTGCTGAAAACCTACTAAAGCTTTAAATCATATTTAAATAAGAAAGCGTGTGTTAAGTATCCCATTTGATTTTGTTAAGGAGCCCACCTCCTCCTAACTAAGAAAAACAACTTTAAGTATTTACACAGTTACTTTGGATCAACCTCCTACAAAACTGTTCAGGTTCTATTCAGTACTCACAGAGCTCCCACCAAGCATGACTTCCCCATTTGCTGAAGTGCGAAGAGCAGTTCCTAATGTTGCAGTACAGATAAAAGCCCCACTACACACTACCCAGATAGAGTCCAGTTCTCATGGTTCCCTTGGATCAGTCGCTTGTCCATCCAAGACAGTCTTCCCAAACTGGCCCTTTTGCAGGTGTATTAGAGAACAACTCCATCATCCAGTCCAGTACATCCGTTGGGTACCAGGTTGGGAGAGGCTGATTTAAAGAATATGGTGTTGTTTCCAAAGGTTTTTTGAACAGCCTTCCAATCTTTCCTCTCCCCTCCTCCCCAATAAATCTCCCTGTCTGTCCCCCTCCACCCCTCCAAACCACACCAGGGGATCAGGGTACGGTGACCATATGGAAAGGAGGACAAGGCTCCTGTATCTTTAACAGTTGTATAGAAAAGGGAATTAAAGCAGGTGTCATTTGTATGCATGCAGCAGCTGGTGAAATTCCCTCTTCATCACAGTGGTTAAAGCTACAGGAGCCCTGCCCTCTTTTGTATCTGGTCAAGAGGGATGAAGAGGGATTTTCACCAGGTGCTGCATGAATACAAATGACACCTGCTGTAATTCCCTTTTCTATATAACTGTTAAAGATACAGGAGCCCTGTGCTTTCCAGAAGACTCTCCTGAACAATGTGGGCAATGTTGTGGGAAGTTGAAATAGGAGAGGGGAATATCCCAAGCTTGGGAAGAGGAGCCCTGCAAAAGCTCATGGATACCAGGAATGATATTGAACGTGTTTGTGTATGTGTGTGTGGAATCAAGCCACTGGTTTATATAACTATTTGTTTGTGTTTGTATTATTTACCACATTTTAGGGCTGTGCAAGCCTTTGGCCTCAAATTCAGAAATCCAAACCATGGAGGCCATTTTATGGTGTATCCACCATCTTACGATGGATCCACCATTTCCTTGCACAGCCCTAGGCCCCCATACAGCCTACAACTCCCAGCATGCAGTGCCTGGAAGAGCTGTACCTACTGGGTGCCAGGAACAGAGGGCATATGTGTATTCGTCCCCACCATCGCCTGCTCCTGCATGCCATCACCCACTGCTGGTGAGATCAGCCTTCTCCTCCGCACCATTGCCGGCTTCTCCACGATCTCATGGAGGAGGAGGCCAATCTCATGGAGAAACCAGTGATGGTTCAGAGGAGGAGGCTGATCTTGCCAGCAGCAGGTGATGATACAGAGGAGCAGGCAATGGCAGTGGTGAGTGCATGTGTGCCCTCTGTTCCTGGGCAGCCCTCCTAGGCACTGAATGCTGGGAGTTGTAGGCTGTTTGGGGGCCTAGGAAATGGTGGCTCCATCATAAACTGTCAGATCCACCATAAAATGGCCTCCATGATTCGGATTTCCAAATCCAAGGCCCAAGGCTTGCACAGCCCTGCTACATTTACCTACCTCTTTTCCTATAGAGCAGCACCAGGATATTTGCAAAGTAAAAACACAGCATGATCAAAATAACAAAAACTTTTTTTGAATGCCTACTGTATTACTCAATTTAAAATTAGTAGGATTATAATATAAACATTTATTTTTAAACATAGGGTTGAATTTAATTATGATTGTTGTCATACCCTGTACTTGGAAGAACTAAATACGGAAAATGATTGGTTGTCAATAGAATCATTATGTTATACTTTGTTCCCTCAAATACAAAACAAATGGCAACAAATATAATACAATTGTCATGCCCTGTACAGAAATGGAGTCAGGAGATGAGGAGGAGTTGGCAGAGGCTGGACCCAGTACCAGGAAACCCAGCCCAGGTAGCAGGGAGGCTGGACTGGCAGAGACTGTGGCGGAGCCTCAAAGAGAAGAGCCAATGCCAGCTGGGACTTCTGCCAGCTCAGGGGGGCTCAGTGCCAGCGGAGACCACTGAGGAGCTACAGGGTGCGGAGGATGAGGCGGAGAAACCCGGCTTCAGCCACCTGCGGGCTGAGAAAGAAACCAGACGCCGGTCACGCCGCCTTCACCAAAAACGCCAGGCAATTAGGGAACAGCTGAGAGACCATGACTCAGCACTCTGACTGAGGATAAATACGCAGCCGTGAGCCAAGACGGATTTGTCAGAGATTATCTGAACTTTCTGGCGAAAGCCTCGGTTCCTGTATCTCGTGACCTCGTGCCTTGCTCCCGGAATCCTGCTTCCTGATTCCTGCCTCGAATCCTGAATCCCGTGACCCCGTCTTGCTGTTCTGGACCCCTATTGACTTCGGACTGGTTTGTGACTACGTTTGCCTGTGCCTGCCCTTTGGATATCTGGATTGTTGTGTGGACTTTGCTGACTGCTGGCTGTGTTGACCTTGGACTGGACTATTGACTCTCTGCTTTGCCAACTCCCTCAACTTAGGAACGGACACTAACTTCTCTGTAAGCCTCTTCCTGAACTGTAGTGTTACTTTGCTTTTGAGTTTAACTTCGTCTGAACATTCTTCCGTTTACAAACTGCATTCTGTTAATAAACCAAACTGTTGCCTGGTTACCAGTCTGCCTCATATATCTTTGTCAGCCAGTTGGCGGTTTTCCCGGACAACAATGTGTGTGTGTGTGCACGTGTGTGTGTGTGTATTGTGTTCTCATAGGCGTGTGCAGCACATTTCATTAGGGTGTGCACACAGGGAATTTTATTATTCAATTTATTTTTAAAAGGTGAATATTGAATACTCATATTATTTTTATCCATTTATTTATTAAACACTGTTCCATTGATGTCCTACTCGATGTTCAGATTCCCTGACTACATGAGAGCCATTGCCGGGGGGGGGGGGGGAGGTATGAGGAGACACTCCTCAATCCCCATCATTGGTGGGGCTTTGTGGTGATACTGGCCAGAGAAGGTGATATAAGCCTTTGGGTACCCTCCTCCTGGCCTCTTTGAAATGCATCTCCCAGCAGAGAGGCATTATTGCTTGAGACTAGGGTGTGCCTGTACACACCCAGCACACCCCATGCACACGCCTATGTATATTCTTTGCCAGACAAAACTTAATTTTGATGATTTCCTTCTAGAGGAAAGCATGGGCACAATCACAAACAGAAAAAGCTGCAGATCTGATATTTTTAGATTATAAACCTGGGCCAGATCTATACCTTGTTTCAAATAATCATTACAATCCCATCATGATGACACTATATCCCTCTTGTGTATTTATACCTCATAGATACACAGTGACATTTGTTGTAGTATTTTGGATAATGTGGAATAAAAAACCAGGAAATAACACTATGAAAGTGGTATATGGACTGTGGACTGTGCCCCAACAGTTACCAGTGCACTTCAATACTGATATAAAGCAGTAGTGTAGATCTAACCCAGGTGTATAGAGATTAGAGATTACTTCCCTACAAGAGCAAACACAGGAAGAAATGGCCACCTTTCAAATTCTGTCTCTGCAGGCCAACTTCAGTCTGGGGCTGTGCATGTTCTAGAGGCCAGGCAATTCTGAAGAAGCTGGTGTAGTGGATTTATGTTACGTTAAATATGTGTCATGGGTAAATAACGAATCTACTTGATTCAAGAGGCCACATCCAAGTAATTTAATGTGTTACTATTCTAATATGATGGTCACCTACACAGGAAGATAAAGTAATCTTCTTTAAACATTCTTGATTAATTATCACTTTGTGGACTGTGTCATTGAATTCAGTTGTCTAATATATGCTGTTACATAAATTAGATATCCAGGCATACACGCTGTTCATAGCAAATTATACCAGTACAAAGAATCTGCGCCTGAATAAATGGATATATATTTGTTAAGGCAATCTGAGTCTTTCAGAACACATTCATCTAGTGAAATTAATTTCTAGCTGAATACTATTTTTACCACCTCAATTATAGATGGTACTAAATCATTTGAATTATCTCTCAACCCATATACATTTTCTATCATCAATAAGGACTTATAGCTCTTATGCCCCGTAGCTAGTGCCTAATGGAATGCATTTGAAACCTGCTAACTGAAAATGTCAGTAGTTTTTGATGCATCAGAGATAAAGATTATATGGTACCTGGTAGGTTGTTCTATACATATGACACTAGAGAGGACAATCTTAACTCAGCTGAGCATTCCAGATATGTTATAGCATCGGAAGAAGGTAAGTACATATGGAAAAAAAAAATTCTAACACTGAAGAGTAACTGTGAATCCTTAGGTCCAGATGACCGGGTGCAGGTCTGCGGCCCCACATGTCATGTCTAACTCCCTGCTTTGGGAGAAGATGTTTCAGGTAATCAATAAGAATCAGATTAAGAACTAGAAGACACAGCGCCAGACACAAGCCAGCCTGTACTAGAGCGGGAGGAAGTTCTCACAGGCGATTCCCCAGCTGGGAGTCAGCTCTCCCCAGAGCTTATCTCCTCAAGACCAAATCCTACACACACAGTGGGAAGTGAGCTTTTTTCCAGAGGTGAGCGTCCCGACAAGCTAGCTGATGCTAGGGTCCGCTTGTCTGGGAAAGCCACCAAATGGCTTGACAAAGAAGGATAAGACCAGCCGGTAGCTAGGTAATGAAGGTGTTTATTTACAGAAGCTAAACAGTGCAGGGAAAGGAGGGGAAAACGGGGGTTTGACTGCAAAAGTCAAGGAACAGGAACAGTTCAAGGAGCAGGCTTGTAGAGTAGTCAATGTCCAGTCCAAAGTCAAGGGAGCATGGCAAAGAGGAGATTCGATAATGCAGTCCAAGTTCAAACACAGCCAACAGTCAGCGACAAACTAGTAACACAGTCCAGAGTCAGGGGCAACAACAGGCAAGACATAGTCACAAACCGGTCCAAGGTCGAAGCAGGAATCCAGAGTAGGCAGACGCGGTCACGGGGTCCGGGAATCAAGACAGGAATCAGAATCCAGGCGTTCAGGAACAAGGCACGAGGTCACAAGGTCCAAGAGCAAAGGCTTCTGCCATAATGCTCAGATAATCTCTGACAACTTTGCATGGCTCACAGCTGCGCTTTTATGCTCAGTCAGAGTGCTGAGTCATGGTCTCTCAGCTGATCCCTAATTGCCTGGCATTTCTGGTGGAGGCGGCAAGACCGGCGTCTGGTTGCCTTCTCCGCCCGCAACTGGCTGAAACCAGGCTTCTCCGCCGCCGCCTCAGACCTCTGCGGCTCCTCCGTAGTCTTTGCTGGCATCAGGCCCTCAGAGCTAGCAGAGGTCCCAGCTGGCCTTGGCTCTTCTCCCTGAGGCTCTGCCACAGTCTCTACCAGTCCAGCCTCCTCACTACCTGAGCTGGGCTTCTCGGTACTAGGTCCAGCCTCTGCCACCTCCTCCTCATCTTCTGACTCCATCTCTATGCAGGGCATGACACCGCTGGCAGCTCATATGCATGGGGCAGAAGGAAGGCATGAGAAAGTCAGTTTGATTACACCAGAACCTGCCTCCACACTAGGCTCTCTGAAGTTACGGGCATTTGAGAAGTGGCTTCCTATTCTTCTTGAGTGGACAATTGTCTTGCTTAGTTTGCATAGTTTTGCCTCGGGGGACGTTTCCAAGAAGTTAGGCTCTCTTCAGGTAGAAGAGACGTTTGTTGCTTAATAAAAGCTTTGTGGGTTACTTAGCAAGCCTCATCATTTGCCTCTCATCGAAAGCAGGAGTTTTCTGAGAAACATGCTGAGTTCAGGTATAATAGCAACTCAGGTATGCTGGCTCCTACAGATTCAAGTTCCATATACTGATACCTGCCATCGTCAATTACCAAGGGCCAATCTACACCAAGCAGGATATAACACTTTAAAAATGGTGTGAAAACGGTATTTGTAATGTGTACTGGGCCTGAACAGTTGTTATAACCATTATAAACCATTATAAGCAGTAGTGCAGATCCTGCCCAAGTGTTGTACCTCTGGGCCCTTTGAGCTGCTGCTGCCCACCTGAAAAGCAGGAGTAGCGGTGAGGACCACCAGAAGGTGCCTGTTGGAAGGTATCAAATAAGTCCATTTTCTTCTTTTCAATTTTTTTTAAAAAAGTTGTTATTGGGCACTCTGACTTCACCTTGGGGCCAGTGGTCCCAACAACAACCTGCATAAAAAGTTCTGAAAAGAAGAGCTTTTCTAACTGAGGCTGTTAATCTGCTATATCTACTTTTGACTTTGTTGCAGAATCGAGATCTGTGGACTACACAAAGAGAATTTCTGTTGCTGCTTTCCTGCTACATAACCTCTAGGTGGCACTGTGGTATAGTGTGAATACACAAATGGAAAAAGCATTTTCTTTCCCTTTCAGAAATAATCATGCATTTCCCCTGCTCTGAAAAAACAACAAACAACCTTGAGGAAACCGCTATCTGAAAACAGAAGTGAAACAGGAAGATCATGACATTGTTTAAAGAACCTGTAAACAACCATGAGTAAGAATGATGAATGCACAATAAATGCCTCAGGTAGAAAAGTGATAAAAGAAGTAAAAGCCCTGTTTGTTTCCTTCCTGTTGCCTTAAAAGAAAGAAAGAAAGAAAGGATTCATTTGGTAGCTTTCCCCATGGCTCCTGTTTGCTGTATCTTACTGTTTTCCAAACTTTTCAAAAAGCTTGTCAAGAACACTGGCTCCAGCCTGGAAAAGTCAAATACAGCAAAAGGGACCTCTGCATTCCCTTCCGGTGTGCCAGCTGGTAAGCAAAGTGGGATGGATGGATGTCCTACTCTTTCCTTTTTTTACAAGAAAGAAAAAGGGACCAATTTTTTCCCTCTGCCTGCTGTTTACCAAGAGAACCAATGTTTCCTTCTTCTTCTTTTTTCTTTTTAGTGGTGGGGGGCAGAGTGAGCAACCAGGCCAGAGCAGTGAGATGAAGTGGAGTTGGGGGCAGAGGGCATATTGCCCATGTTGCCTTTATCTGTCGCAGCACCACTAGAGAGGAAGTAAAAATAAATGTAAACTCACTAACTCCTCATCCAGAAGACATTTGTTTGGTAATTAATCTATCCCAAAAAATGTAGCTTCTGAATAAAAATTAGGAGAGACCTCAGACATTTTTCTTGTTCAAGGGGAAGATGGAAAACAACGTCTCCACCTCAGCAGGGTGAAGCAAATCTGATAAACAGAAAAGGCAGACATAAAAATTGCATGGCTTTTGTCAACAAACCCTGATGTTCATGATTGTAAAAGTAATTTACTCACAATGTTATTGCTTAATGGTAACGATTGTATCTGTAGACCATAATTAATGTATGATGAAGATTCCTGCAGTTAAAATACATTATAGGTTCCCAGAGGAAAGAAAACCCAGAACTCATATTTCTCTCCCCAGGTAGGTTTTTTTTAAATCTACATTTTTTAAAATGCCCAGTACTGGGAGATTTTGTATTCAATAAATGAACACTTCAATAATTCTAGAGGTATGAAGTTGATGTAGAAGCACCCTTGGGTGTCAATGCAGGAAGAGTTATTTATTTTTGGTTGAGGGAACTACACATACAGCGATTGGAAAAGTACATTTACATATATTAGGAAGCAACATTAGAACTCCCTGATGGAAATCCATGTATGTTTATCCTACAGTGCATAATCATATACATAGCATTTCCTTCATTTTGTATTCTGGCTGTTGTATAGCTAAAGCAATCTAAAGATACTGATCTTTTTAACACAGTCAACACAGGTGTCACTTACTTTTCTCAACTTGCTTGGAGCTGTTCATGAAATTTATGTGTATCTGTCAACTTGTCTATTCCTCACTTTGGAGACTGTCAGAAATAATCAGCTTGTTCTCTCCCATTTACTCAGGTGCAAATGGAAGTCCTACTTGCCTCATGTCTGCCAAGAGATGCAGCCCACACAGTGCTAGCTATTTACACTGGTGTAGTATCACTCAAGAAAGGAACATGCAGATGTGTAAACAACCATAACATTCACAACAGAATTAGATGAATGTTGATATGGAAATTGCTTCTGCCAATTTTCTATGATATTTACTATAAATATAAGGCAAATTCCAGTTCCTGGAGAGAGAGGGGGGGGGAATCTTGTGATCCATTGATAAGTACACCAGAACAAGTATTGAAGTGCAAGTAACAGCTGCTCCCTGGCGTCCTACACAATGAAAGCAAATTTGTCTGTTTCAACCAGTGACCTATTAACTTAAAGCACAGGGACTCATTGTTTGGGAATAGCTTGTGCATAGGATTGTACAAAGATTGATTATATAATAACATTATTCACTGTGGTGAGATATTTTTAGTCATAAAATGGGAGTAGATAATAAGTCCAAGCCAGAACAATTTCTGGCAAAAATGTGTGACTTATAGGGAGGAAGTAGGAGAGAAAAGAGAGAGGATGTAGGAGAGGAGGGGGAGGGAAGGATAAAGGAGGAGGGGAGAGAGAGAAGGAAGGAAGGATTTTTTTGTTACTGTAAAATCTCATTCTTGAAAGAGGCCGGGACTGGTGTCCACCTTCAAGAAAGCACCTCCTCATCTTCTGACTTTACAAGGGGGACAGGTATGATAAATTCTTGCCCTCCAAGGTTGACTTAACACAGCAGCCACCTCTCAATCTCCAGTCCTGCTGACAAATATTGAGATGTTGAAACAAAATGGCAGCTCTGTTTATAATCTCTTCATTTAAATATTTCTTGGCTGCCTTTCAAGGAAGAAATTCTCCCAAGGCAGCTTGCAGAAATAAAATGCATTTAAAAAGTTCAAATATTAAGAGCAATAAAAACATAAAACAGCAGTAAAAACAACAGTAAAGGCCAACTAAACCAGAAACAACAATGCTAGTAGCATATAAGGTTTGGCTATTGGCATTGACTCCTTTCCCTCATTCGCCACCTGCTGGAGTCAGCTAGCCAGCTAGGCAGGCAGGCTCAACAGTGATGATAGCATTGGGGCAAAGGCAGGTGGTAGCCGAATGATAAGAACAGAGTGCATAGCACGCAATGAAAGTTTTGGCCTCACTTTTCCTTGAGAAGCTCGTTGAGGGAATAAATAATACTCACAGTCCTTACTCATCAGTAAAGTTCTTTTACTGAGGTTTTCTCATCAGTTTGGTATAACCTTTCATTTACACGCATGGTCATCATAATCATCATGTTACAATCAGCACAGATCTCCAAACACCTAACAAGATGCCATTAAACACTGTGCACCTTAAATACATATCACCACTAGTATTGCACCATACTTAATTGTCCAATTAACCAATTCTCTCTGTCCATGTCTGACACGTAGACCACGTCCTCCACGCTCCGGTTGCAATCTTGCCAAGTCCAGAAACATGATTACAAAGCTTTTAACCCCTTACAATCATTTAACCCTCTGTGGGCTAGGACTCAGTTACCTGATGGAGCGCCTTCTCCCTAATATCTGCCCGAAAATTTAAATCGAGTGGGGATGCCTTCTTGACATGTCACATTCAATAAATATTCTTCTCTTTTCTTTTGCTGCATCATGTAAACTGTTATTTGTCCCCGCCCGCCCATCAGCCTCTCTGGTTCTTTTGGCTCCCTCCCTCCCTCCCTCCCTACTTCTAGTATGGGACTCAGCCAGTCGCTCCTTTTGGGGGAGGGCTGAGTATGAATCCCCCCCTCTTAAATGGTTGGGAGGTTTTTTGCCTACTCTATACTAGAGGTTTTATTAGGAGGGTGGATAAATACGTTGATTTGTTGGCAGGATGTGTGGAAATTTGATAGAATAGGGATGGTGACTACTCTGGCACCTTTTGGTGATTGGCTTATCCAGGGGTCCTGCTCCTTGCTAGTTTTATGGCTCCCGAGTCAGGATATGTTATGACTTTGAATGAGGGTGATGTGGGGCAGTCTCCCCACACTTTCAAAGTGTCGGATAAGAGGGGCCAGGTTTACCTGACTCCTGGCTTAGGAGAATGGCTTGCCCATAAAGCCAGGCAAGTTGCCTGAAATAAGGACAGATAGGCCTTAGCTAAACCTAAGGATTATCCCAGGCAAATGGAGGGGTGGTCCCTGCCTTCTCCTGGGATCCCCTGTGTGTCATTTGGATGCACAGGGATGATCCCGGGACAATCCTGGGATATAGGCCTGGTCTAGCCATGGCCACAGATTCCCGCAATTTCACATGCAGATCCAGGGAGGGCTGAATCTCCCTTTTTGGTTAAAGAAGCCACCAGACAAGGTCTGGTGTCTGTGTCATTATTCCATGCTTCCTTCTCCACTTGCAACATATACATATTGCACTTCAAATATAAATGTGAATTGTTAATTTCACAAATGGCTCCAAGGCTGATAAGATAAGCAACAATAAAATCTTTAACTAAAGCAAAAAACAAACAAACTTGGAAGGCTGTAGTCCTATGCACTCTTCCTTGGGAGTAAGTTTCGATTAATTTGTGTGGGTCTTAGGTTTGAGACATGGATATGTTGGGGCTCTAAACGGATCAGAGCCTTATTTATTTATTTATTTATTCATTTATTACATTTTTATACTGCCCAATAGCTGAAGCTCTCTGGGCGGTTCACAAAAACCACCCAGAGAGATGGCACAGAGCAGAGGAATATTTTGTAAAGTGTATATGCTCATTAGTTACTGCAAATATGCAGGATGTTTAAAGGACATAGGAGCTCAGAACACATGTTGCTGGATACCAGAGAGAAAGAAGAATGTCCTGCTGATGTTGGAACACCATTTTATCAAATTGCACATGTTTCTTGTCTGTCCAAAAATCCAGCTGAAAAAGGATTTCCATGAAATTGTGAAGATCTGATTTGGAGCTTCTGTAGATAACAACAGAAGGGACGGGAGAACCTGCGATGCCTGAGCTTGTTTAAATTCTCCAGATTGTACTTCAAAGCTTGGTTTGGCTCGATTCTGTTCTCATATGTGATCTATTATTTCAGTTAATTTGAAAAGAGAAAGTGCACATTTCTCAAAAGTGTGCACTTTTCCCATTGTCTAAAACATGGAATGTCTATTTTATAAAATGCAAAACTTTAAAAAGTAACATGGAAATATTTAGAAGTGTCCTTTTTTTTAAAAAAAAAGTGCAACTTTAAAAATGCACAACTTCGTGTATATTTAAAGTTGTTGTTTGTTGTTTTAAATAAGTGTAATTTTCTTTTTAAAAGTGCACGTGTTGCAGATGTGAATGTAAGTTCAGAAATTTGCAAACATGCAGAGCTGTGAATTAGGCAATATGGAGTGATTTGTTAACTGAAACAAAATTCTTACACATGCCTAGACAACAATAAACCTCACGCATGCTTAGAATGTCTGGATCATGATAGCCCTTTCCTGCATTTCATACAAAACAAATATTTGAAGCAGCTTGTTTTCTATCCTTTTACTTGAAAACAGTTAGCACTTTAGATCCTGAAAGGGATTTTTAAAACACCTCATTTGTATTTCTCTAACACAAAACCAGCATTACTTTATAACCATCCCTTTCCAGAGTGGGTTTTTTTTTTTTAAAAAAAAAAAATGTCTTCCCTCTGCCTTACCCTTTATGCTTCATATCCACAGGGAGATTGTTGAACTTTTGATTTTATAAAAGCTCTATGCTAATTCACGCCTATAAAAATAATGGCATACTTGGAAAGATAAGTTGTCAGAAAAAATCAGGGGCAAAATGGTGACAAAATCCCTAAAGGAAATATACAACATGTTTTTATTTTGTGTAAAGCAGATATGGTCTCTTTTTATAAAAGATTCAAGATTAAATGTCAAAATAAATGCCAAAGAGAATCAAACCACCAAGGAATACTAGAGGGGGGAAAAGCATATCCAATATGTCTTATTCTATTCCTGGTTGCCCCAAATAGCTTTGTTGTATATGATGCTTTGACTTGTTTAGTGTGTATGTTAGCAAGTTGTTCTTGCTACATTCTCCTTTGTTTACAAATAGTCATGCATCACAAATCATTTATTATATCAGATCTCATCAATTATAATTGCCATTAGCTCTCTGGTCCTTTTCTTGGGCAGGGTGGGGGGAAGGATATATTTAATTATTAACCAACATGAACAGCAAACATCTAGGGTTGTGCAAAACCATCACCTCTGATCCCTTTCTCTAAGAAATTCCGTCATCATTTTTTAATCCTCTTGGCTTCTCTCTAAATGCCTCTCCCAATGTTGCACTTAATTTTACTTGAGGTGATTGGGAGAGTGGGCAGTCAGCCAGCAACAATGACTGATGTTTTGCATTCTGAACTAAGAGGTAAGAAATGGCCACCAATATCTTTGACTGACAAGGAGGGAACCTAACACCATTGCACTTAGGAGACTCAAGGTGGCAGTGGATGATGGGGCTGGCTAGAATTAGCACCACACAGATGTGCTACTTTTGACTAGCTTGGGACTAGCTTGGGACACCCAGCATGGAGACAGGGGCAGGATCTATACTACTGCTTTAAAATGGTTTATAAGGGTATTGACCACTGTTGGTGCCCAGGACTTACACCATATACAGTTTTCAAACCATTTTCAAAGTGTTTTATTCTGCTTGGTGTAGATCTGGCCATTGACTAATATAAGTAGCCCAAGATGGGTGCTCCTAACCAGTCAGCAACTGTGTACCTGCATGGTACCAAGGCCGGATCTACACCAAGCAGGATATTGCACTATGAAAGCAGTATGAATTCTGATTATAAGAGGAAGGAGCCACACTACTGCTTTACAGTGGTATTGAAGTGCACTGACAGCTGTTGGGGCCCATTGACACATACCACATACCACTTTCATGGGGCTATATCCTGCTTGGTGTGGCTCCTGCCTTTTATATAATGCTTTCATAGTGGAATATCCTGCTTGGTGTAGATCTGGCCCAACTCTAGTTGTTTTCCTTTCTCCATTACCCACATCTCTCTCAACCATGAAGGGAACTGGTTCTACATCCCCATGGTCAGTTTTAGCAGCCTTTTCCTGCCTTTTAGCTGCCTGTACACCATCTCAATGGCTAGTGATAAGCAGATAGATGGGTGGATAGATGATTGATTGATAGAGGGAGGGAGGGAAGATGTGTTCACTTTTTAACTTCACACTTTTTTTGAATTGAATTTTATGTCTACTTGCTGATCAAATCACGTAAACAGAAGATATTTGGGCCACTCATAATTAGATGATTTCCCCCCTCAAACATTATTGTCCGATGAATTCTGCATGAGAAGACTTTGGTTATTATGACAACTAGATAATCTTATGAACTGTAATCAAGATGTTCTAACTCTGACTTTGGATGCTCTTCCCTAAGATCACCATTCCAGTTACCAGTATTTCCAGTCCATTATATTTCTTTTGGCTTTCAATGGCTTATTTATCTTCTGTGCCTTTTTGCCTCCTCTAACATGTGGTTGTTTTCCTTTGACCAATAATCTCTGGCGTGGCACTTTGTCAAATGCTTTATTGAAAATCTTAGTACATTACATCTATAGATTTTTACTGATCCCTTATGGCTGTAATACTGCATAAAATTATGGAGTCAAGAATGACCTCCCATGTGCTTTTCTTCAAGTTGTGTCTCGATAAGGTTTTACCACTTTCTTACCATAGCTTTCCAGACTTACTTCACAAGTGGCTCAAAACCTCACTGTTGGGGCACTGTTTTTGTTTGTCTAGAGTGCTTGCTTATTCAAACGCGAATGTCAGAAATCTCACTTATACTGCCTTTATACAAGTGCTAGATTTCAGTCAAAGAAGCAGAAAAAATACAACATGTGCCAGTGGATGGAAATGCAGGAAGAGTCTGATAGTAGTTATGAAGCTGCAGCATATATTGAGAGATAGTACCTTTTTCTCAGGTTAGATATAAGTTTGTAATAGGTATCCACAACAAAATTATACAATGTGTGAAGGGTACTAAAGCAACCACCTACTATCCTGGCATTTGAACTATTAAGATTTTCAAAACTCCTTTCTAAAAATAAGATAGAGTTTAAGCCCTCTAAAAGTGCAATTCTATACGTATCTACTCAAACATAAGTCCCCTTGAGTTCAATGAGGCTTACTCACAAATAAATGTGCATACTATTGCAACCTAAAGAGCTCTTTATTCTGTAAATAAGTATGTCCACTCCAATTATCTCTCTCTCTTGTGAAGATTTGGAGAGCTATTTTTATTCTTGGGCTTCTCCTCCAAGAAATTGGTGGTCTGCATAGCATTCTTTCAATCCTGTAAAATAGTTGGGTAAGGATTTGAACCTGGGATTCATACATGTCATCTGAACATATTGGGGGCTATAGACATAATGCTAGATTTGGGGATATTAAAGAGGCACAGGAATGCACCCTTCATTAAGGTGAACCACAAAACAAACCCACTATTATAAACCCCATAATTCTGCTGCTTATAAAATGATACTTGTTGAGTTAATAGCTCTAACCTTTTAGGATCCATGATCTATCCAATGCAGGGAGCAAAAGGATCAGGGCCTCAGATCATCCTGAATGCAGAAATGCAGCACTAGGACCCTGATCTTCGCTCTTACTTTCTGTGTGTGTGTTTGGGGGGGGGGGAGGACATGCAAGGTTTGTGTCTCACGCTAAGGTACATTTAAATGATACACTGATTGTGCATTCGCACTCTATGTATGCTCATTAAGTTGGTTGTAGGAATCTGGCCCTATTCATTCAGAGGTTTATGACCATCAGGCACAGAACTAATCAGATTGTTCCCTTAATGAGGTGAGAGGACAGCAATTGAAAACGATAGCTCTTGTGCTCTGATCTTGCTTAGCTAACTTTCTGGAACAAAATGGAGATTTCAGTGTCAAGGTATGTAGGGGCATGTCTACACCATGTCTTAATCCAGGGATTGCCCCACCCCGGGATCATCCCTGTGCATCTACTTGATGCACAGGGGATCCAGGGGGCAGGGAGGAACGATCCCCCCTTTTCCCCAGGATAACTGTGACAGCTTTAATCCTGACATTTCCCGTGGTCTCGAGATTGTCCTGAGACCGTGGGAGGTGTGGGTGGCTGTCCCAAGTAAATGCAAAGAGCTGGAAACTGAGCATGGGGCACAGAGCTCTTCAGGCACTCCATGCCCATTGAGGGTGGAAGGGAGGAGAGCAATCAGTGTTGTTGTTGTTGTTGTTTTTAAACACCGTACTTTTCTGTAAGTGCACTTATCTTCTGTAACAAACTTGTGTGCTTATCTTCTGTAACAAAAAATAAATAAATGGCGGCCACAACATCCCTCATTCCTCCCGGGATGTCGCACTCAGCATCTGTTCAGAGGGGAGGATCTCATGATCAGAATACTGCGAGTTACTTCCCCCTCTCTCCAGGAGGTCTAGACATGCCCTAGGTCATGCTCCACCAAATAGCAGGAAAACTGAGCTAATTGGTAATAAGTGAGTATTTGGGGGAGAAGATAAAAACAAAAGCAAAGAAGTGGACCAAAAGTAGATCTACGCCCAGGTAAAGAGTTGCGTGAATAAGGAGAGGTATTTCTGTTGGCAGAAGGCTAATAAACTAGTTGTTTTAATGGTAGAAAAACACATGTTAAAATGAGAAGAAGGAAACATGATTTTTTTCTTTTCAGTTCATTCAACAGAGAAATATTTACTTCTAAGTAAACTTTACAAGGTTTCATGGATACTTAAAGACTGATGTTAGAACCTATCTATCTATCTATCTATCTATCTATCTATCTATCTATCTATCCATCCTTTTCCTGAACATTACCAAAAGCCAAAACTGTCAGCTTTCTGTTTCATCAGGAAAGTTGTTCCCCATAGCACTAGTGTATATTACAGGCTCTGAAGAAAGTTGCAGCCATTTAATAATCCTGTATGTTGGGAGGTTGACAGCTGCTTTCATGTACACATCAGTACGGTGACACATACTGAAGCAAACATGTTCTTTAACTTTGGCTCCCATCAGCTTGATTATTTCTTGGACAAAAAGCTCAATTCAGGAAACCAGGTGACAACATAGACACTATCAAGCACTGCTACTGTCATTACAGGAGGAGGAACAAATGATAAAATGTGGGGGTTTCTTCTTTGCTTTGACACAGAACTCATTTCCATTGCTCACATCCTAAGGATATATTTTATAATTAAAGCTGGATCTACATTTGACAAGGGCAAGGGCCTAATCTACACCAAGCATGATATTGCACTACGAAAGCTGTATGAAAGCAGTATATAAAAGGCAGAAGCCACACTGCTTTAGAGCAGTATTGAAGTGTACTGACAACTGTTGGGGCCAATTGACACATACGATATACTGCTTTCATACCACTTTCATAATGCTATTTCCTACTTCATGTAGATTAGGCCAAGGATTACTGCTAAGAACAGCAGCTCTGTGTTGTGTTCTTTCTCCCACCATGACACATAGGGCATGTCTACACCACCTGGCAGAGGGGGGAAGATCTCGCAATCAGCATATGATCACGAGATCCTCCCCCTCAGTCCACATGAGGCACACAACGTCCCGGGAGGAAGGAGGACACCGTGCCTGCCTCTTTTTTTAAAAAAAAGGAGCTGGAGTGCACCTGTGCTCCAGTAAAAAGTAAGTAAAAAAAGAAAAAAGCCCTGACCCCACTCCCCTCCCCACCCCCAATGGGCACAGAGTGCGTGAAGAGCTCCATGCCCTGTGCCTGGTTCCCGGCTCATCATGTTTACTCATGAGGAGCCAGGATGAAACCAGGACAGCTGCCCACACCTCCCGTGGTCTTGGGACGATCCTGAGACCATGGGAAAAATCGGGCTAAAAGCCGTCCCAGTAATCCCGGGGAAATGGAGGGATCATCCCTCCCTGCCCCCGGGATCCCCTGTGCATCATGTAGATACACAGGGATGATCCCAGGATGATCCCCAGGATAAGGCATCATCTAGAAATGCCTAGAGTTATCAAAATGTGTACTTTTGATTCCATCATTCATGTTATATTTCCCTTCCTCATCTTCATGCCAGATCATTGGCTACCACTGCACAGACAGGGGGAAAATGCCAAAAGATGGTGCTATATCATGAGTTACCATAACTACCATGTTCCAGGGAGAAGAGGAGGTTTTCAACGCAAGGTTGCTATTTTCAGCAGCGACACCATATTTGCCATCATGTCTGTTCCACTCTAAGGCTGCAAGCTACGTGTTTTTAATCATAGAAAAGACAATGGAATTGTAGATTTTATTATGTGTTTTGAGTTGTCTTCTGAATGTTACAAAAGAAAGGTAACATAGAAGGAGTTTTCTTTTTCTCCTCCTGTATTACTGATTCACAAGTATATTAATAGAACCCTGCAAAATACAAACAAAACCACTCTAGTCTTGATGTGAATACAGATATGATTACAACAAGATTCTTTTTGTGTTATGTTTGATGGTGCACATATGTGGTCCTGCATTGGTGGCTTAGATGACAGAAAAAGTTGGAAATCAACTGAAAACTCAGTCAAACTGCAAATGCACAGAGCTCTACAAAATCTGGAATCTTTCTTTTTTTTAATGGAACAGTGTAGA
Organism: Elgaria multicarinata webbii; assembly: GCF_023053635.1. NCBI lineage: Eukaryota > Metazoa > Chordata > Lepidosauria > Squamata > Anguidae > Elgaria > Elgaria multicarinata. The sequence continues at coordinate 40,819,040 of NC_086180.1, read as the reverse complement.
ATTTCTCATGCATTGTTTTCTGAAATAACCTCCAATTTTTCAAAATCTCGGAAAATTTCAAAGGCATTACTTTTGCATGGAGAATATTTAGTGTGAAACAGGTTGTATAAGGAGTAAGCCAACAGCTATTCATGCACTTTCAGCTGGTGTAGAAATGCTTTTTTGGCTAATTAACTAACTATACAGCCTAAATACAGTGAGGAATTCACCAATGTGGACCATCTCATAGCTTTTGTTGTTTGAAAATGTGATAGAAAATGTACAAGAAAGAGCTAAGGCTTAACTTTGTTCGCTTTGTAAATGTAGATTTATATTGCAGATAAGGATATATGAGAAATTCGTTTGAGTTTGTTTTTGATCTGGATTTACCCAGTTCACACCTTCTGGATCAAACATGGACTTGAATGCAATTTGAGGTAAAAGTCTGTACATTTTCGAGCTTGCAATGTGATTTGAGGACCAAAAAATGTTCATGAAAAAAATTGTAGTTTTTAAAAAAGCACACAAGATGCTTTACTCAATGGGAGAAGAATGCTTACAATTCAAAGATGTGCACAATTAATGCATACATTTTGAAAATAATATGTACAAAGTATGCATGAATTTTCATATGAAATTAAAAACACAAACCAAAGGTTGTAATCTGATAGAGACATAAGGCAGAACAAGCATTGAGGTTGAATTTGGAGAACTTTGACAAACGCAGGTTTTGCTCGTACGCACATTCCTACATGCAGCCTGATCCTATGCACAGAATTCGGTTTGAAAAATTCATTGTAATTTTCTCATGGGTTAAGGATGTACAGGACCATAGCCTTTGTTGTTTTAGAGCTGTATTCTCCACCTGCTGAGAAGGCTGACACCAGCAATAGAGTATGTGGGTAGAATAGATGTGGAGAGAAGAGGTGATGCCTGAGTAAATAACTACCTTTAAAACATGCCGACACTTGGATTTATTTTATCTCATTGTATCCACATTCTCTCTTTGCCTTAATAATAATTGCTTTCATTTGTTTGGCTGCTCCTGCCAGCACACTGGAAGATTGCACTATCAAAATTCTCAAGACATTTGCTTGCTTAGACCCCTCTTTTTTTCCCCATATTTTTTTCTACCCTAAAGACTACCATGGCCTGAACAATTATAAAGATGTAAAACTGTGTTTACAGTGCTTTTACAGAGGGGCATTGGCAGCATTGAGGGATGACATTTTTGCTCCATGTATTGATTACAAAAATGAATGTGCAGAGAAATCTTCCTCAGGGTAACATTGAACTTGTTACTCTCATGTATAAGGTGATACGTACAACATTTGAGCAATCACAATAACAACAATATAGGTAGGCATTCTTTTTTCTTGTTTGTACTGTTTTTGCTATTTAAACCTTTGTGTTTCTTAATTTTTCACAAGTTACAATTTTGCTACTGATGGAAGTAGTGGCATCTTGAAATTCTCAATTAATGGAATGTGACTGATCTTAAGCTAGGGTATTTAAGTTACCCTTAAATCTAGATGTAAAGAAAGGAATTCTAACCTTAATGAAGGGGAGAGCTTTGGGATTTTTTGGCTCCTTCCAGCTTGCATCTACCCTAGCTCAGTTGAAACTAGGGGTGTGCACGGACCCCCCGCTCCGCTTCACTTGCAGATCCGCCATTTTTCGGAGCGGGTCGCTCCGCCCCGCCCCCGCTCCGCCCACTTCCGCTCCGCTCCGCTCGGAGCTCCGGATCCGGATCCGGAGCTCCGTTTTTGCCCCCCCATAGGGTTGCATTGAAAGCTAAAAAAGTAAACAACTTTTTTTCCGTTGAAGTTAGAAACCTCACGTTTGGCACCATGACACCTCATGGGCGTATACACACACACGCCAAGTTTCAAGGCAATCCCATCATCCCCTGATTTTTGGCGAATTTTTGAAAATCGGGCACCCCACACACAACATCCCTGCGAGGTGGGCAGGGGAGGAGGGAGGGAAGGCAGGCAGGCATGCAGCTGGCATTTCTGGGGGCATAAGGAAGGGAGCCAAGGATAAGCCAGTAATGCATAGAAAATGGAATAAATCAATCAATAAACAAAGGAGGGGTGGAATTAAAAGCAGCAGTGTTGCTCAATAAACAGCAAGAAGAATTAAAAAAAAAAGGCTATATCTGTCTTTTACCAGCAATAGGGGGACGTGCCCGGGGGAGGGGGAAGTAGCTGCCAGTTCAAGACAGCCACCAACAGCTCTGAGAAGAAGTAAAACGCTCACTTCAACTCATAACAGGCATTGCTCCACCACTGAAAAGTGACCATTCACTTCAACTCATGATAGGCATTGCTCCACCGTTTTACTCTCTTTGGAAGGCTCTATGGCCTTCCAGTGCAGGAGAGAGTGGGGGCACGTCCACGATGAGATGCCCTAGGGGAGCTCATCCCCTTGCACCACATCGATTCAGTTGTTCACCAAGGTTAGGGTGGGGAGCAGTGCTGTGTTTTCTATCTCTTATTCTTGGCTTAGTATATGATTTCAGGTTGTGTTTGTGCATTTGGTGGGGCTACTGTGTTAAAAAACACGGGGAAAAGCCCGTTCAGATGAAGAAAGAGAAGTTTCCCAGAATCCCAAGTTACCTGTTTTGCCTATGCCCTCCTCCAACTTTGGGATCATCATGACCGGGAGCTGACTCTGCCCCTCAGCCCTTTGAAAAAGGTATTTTTCCCGCCGATTTTTAAAAAACTTCTAGCCCGCGACCCGTACGATGCAGAAAGTTGAGAGTGGTCTCAAAATGACCCCCATCCACGACTCTCTGTGCACAAGAATTTTCAGAACGATAGCTTAAACCCCCCCCCAGTTATCCCCGATTCTTTCCCTCAATGCAATCCTATGGGCGAAAAGCCGAAACGGAGCCCCGCGGTTGACCCTATTTTTAAAAAACTTCTAGCCCGCGACCCGTACGATGCAGAAAGTTGAGAGTGGTCTCAAAATGACCCCCATCCACGACTCTCTGTGCACAAGAATTTTCAGAACGATAGCTTAAACCCCCCCCCAGTTATCCCCGATTCTTTCCCTCAATGCAATCCTATGGGCGAAAAGCCGAAACGCAGTTTGAGCCCCGCGGTTGACCCGATTTTTAAAAAAATATTGCACGTGAACCACAGCACGCAGAGAGGTGAGAGTGGTCTCAAAATGACCCCCATCCACGACTCTCTGTGCACAAGAATTTCCAGAACGATAGCTTCAAAAACAACGTAGTTATGCGCGATTATTTGCCGCAATGCAATCCTATGGCGAAATGTTTTCAAGATGGCGACCGGAGCGCTCCGACTGAACTCGGAGCTCCGAAAAATGGTCGCTTCTCTTCGCCTTGCTTCTAGGGGGTCCGCGGTCCGCTCCTACTCCGCCTCTGGGTAAGGCGGAGCAGGCCAATCCGCTACTGCTTCTACGCTCCTAATCGGAGCGGAGCACATCCCTAGTTGAAACCCCTGTGCAGGCATTCAAGTGCATCACACATAGAGCGAAACTGGGGATGGGCCATGTGGGAGCAGTGTCCCCTTGCACACAGGTACCTCAGAGACCTTTGTTCAGTGAGTGTGAAGGTCTTCACAGGGCCATGTAAGCGCATTTGCCCAAACACATTTACCCACCTCCGGCAATCAGGGACCCTGATAAGGCAGGTTTCACGATTGCAAAAGCAGCGTAAGCACATTCAACTGAGCTTACGAGCCCCTATGCAACACACAACACACAACTAAAATAGGACACCAGCCCAATACTAGGGGAAAATGAAGGTTGTGATGATGAATAAGGTGGTCACAGGTAGAGATGTCGGAGAAATCCACAATGGAATCAAGGGAGTTAAGATTTCTATGAATCCAACTCATGGATTCCATAGCAGACCAGCTTTTCCTGAGTTGCACAGATTCTGTTGACTTGCAGACTGATTTTCTTACTTTCTGGAATTTTACACAAATTTAATCATAGAAAAATATGTGATACTACTACTACTACTAATAATAATCTGATTGAAAATGTACATTTTTTCCATAGGCTAAAGCATGAAAATGCACATTTTGGAGGGATTTGTGCACTTTTGAAAGTGTAAGTTTGCGCAAATGCAGATTTGCCGAAATGTCAGTTTGCGCAAACTCTGGAAATGGGTGGTGGTGGATCCAATTCTGCCAATAAGCAGATGAAAGAATAAAAGGCACCTAACAATCTGAAACACAAGTGGAATGGATTTTCAAAATCTGTACATTCCTAGTCACTGATTGATGTTTAATGATAGTTAAGCATCCATCTCAGTGGATAGTGATTGGTAGTGTATCCTCCCATATAGGCGAAGTCCATAATTACAATAATGGTATGCACTACAAACTCAGTTTGCATTCAACACACTCCCAGCATCAGAAGATTACCGTCAGGAAACAGGCTGTATTGTTATATAAAAGTGTTAATACATTTTGCTGGTGCCGCATTGCATGGACCACTGAAGTGGGAAGGGGTGAAACCCACCATGTGCTCTTTGGACCCATGTCCATCTCAGTTTATAAAAGCTGCCAGAGGAAGACTGGCCAAGTGTGGGGTGGAAGTTGTAAATGCTTCCTTGAAAGAGGAGTAAGTTCCAATCCCTCTAAACCAAGCAATGCGTAGACATTTATTGAAGAAGCCATCTATAGCTCCCATTACTGTAGATAATTATTGCCCTGCATCAAATCTTTTGTTTCCTGTGCTACTGGGGTCACAGCTCTACTATAGAGCTGATTATATGGATCCCTTCCACTCTGAGTTCAGGCCTGGTTTGGGCAGAGAAGCCACCTTTATTGCCTTATTGTTTTATGTATTTATTTTATTTGTAACATCTCTATACTGCTGATTATAATAGAATTCCTCAGCAGTTCACAACATGATGGGGGATACACATGTGCAGTGATGCTGCCAGATGTGAGAGATTTCATGGATCCCCTCCACTTTGACCACTCCCATTGCTCATGTAGCCCATTTCCCCCCTTCTTTGTTAGGGGGGGAAGGCTGCTCCTCTCCCACCTGCCACTAACCTTCTCCCACCTGTTGAGTAGAATTTTAGCTGTATAGGGCTTTACTCAGCAACCTAGCTATGGCATTTATACTAGCCCCTGGGCCAACCTCACGGGCAGCCCCATAAAGTGCATTGCAATAGTTCAGTCTTGAGTTTACGAGTGTACAGAACATTGCAGCCTGGCTATACCCAATTGTGATTGCTATTACATCAATGGTGCTTCTGTGACTACATCTTTTTATCTTTGATTTTTATTTTTAGAGCTCAATAACAATTCGTGAACTTCATATATTTTGTGTAGTACATGCATCTTAACTCTTTATTTACATTGCTCTCGTCAGCTAAGTATTAACCCTTTTATGCTGGTATATTCACTGGAAGAACCATCATCCATTTCACTACAAGCACAATCTCATGGATTGCTCTCCACATAGAAGGAAGTCTCTGATCTCAGAGGATTCTGCATATCCAATGGCCTGCTAGGCTGTTGTTAGCTGTTGTTCACCTCTCCCTCCTGCCTGCTTTTAAATGTTTCCCCTTTAGATGGGCCTGAGAGAGAGAGAGAGAGAGAGAGAGAGAGAGAGAGAGAGAGAGAGAGAGAGAGAGAGCAAGCGCAAGCACTAGCAGGGTTTTTCATATCCTGGCCTCTCTCCTCCCCTCCCTTCCTTTCTGTGGCTATGAGTGGTGGGTGGGTGGATTGGAATTCAGAGCCCCCTCTCGAGGTTGTAGTAGTGTCTACAGTCTTCAGAGGGGGACCTAAACAACCCCATGGTCCCTGGAATGCTCTCTCAGGGACCATAGGTTTGTTCTCTCCTTGACTTTAAGGAGATAAAGCACATTATTATGTCAAGCTATAGAAAATATTTACTTACTCATCCATCATGTCTCCCCCACTTTAAAAATGTGCCGCTATTGCATACTTTCCCCCATTGACTAAAGTGTGAAAATGAACATTTTAAAAAAATTTAATGTGATCACAAATTTGAGAATGTGCAAACATTTCCCAAAACTGTGCTCCTCTTTGTATCTGGGGATGTGAATGGCCCAACTCCTGAGGATCTGCAAACTGAAACAAATTTTTCATACTTGACCCTACTTTCTGCTTGCCTTACCACCACATCAGTAATACAGCCAGGAATGTCATAATAAAGCCCTCCAGTGATATTATCATCTTTGTCTCAGATATGCATCCCATTTTTTCCAATATGGCTCTTGGTTCATGTACTCTCAGAATCAGAACTCATAAGCTACCAAATAACCTTTTCTTCTGAGCAGACATACTACTGGCTTTTTCTTTTTTTAAAGTATATCTGTCTGTCTGTCTGTCTGTCTGTCTGTCTGTCTGTCTGTCTGTCTATCTATCTATCTATCTATCTATCTATCTATCTATCTATCCATGATACCATCTGAGAACAAATTGACATGTTTCTTCCTATAGCAACATACTCTGTTTTTTGAATGAAGTAAAGGATAAAGGGGCAGCCTGAACTTGCTTCTTCCATTACTAACGTTGTTAGAAGCAGATCTTCAATTTCACTTTAATACGTGGAGCAGATGGTTACTACTACGATGTGTCAGACTGCTCTGTCACTTTTCAGTAGAGGCAGGTGCCAAATGCCACACTTCCATGCAGTTATGACCTCAGCGAATGATTATTCTCCCACCCACCCCAGTAACTCAGAGTAGAAAAGGGAGCCTTTCCAATTGAAGTTTTGTATTTTAAAACCAATGGGATCATTCAGTTTTCAGATGTTACTTGAAGTCAATCCTTTTTTTAAAAAAAACTTAACTAATAATGTATGCTATTTTCTCTGATGTCTCTGCAGAGGAAGTGGATTAGGGCTGAAAGACCAAGCGAAGGTGTGGGTGCATGGGAAACCAGGTTCAGAGAACAATATGGTAGACATTGTAGAATGCGTTCACATGGTGCAGACATTTAGGTAGATTTTGTCTTGAGACATGCTGCCTGCCTTTCTGAAGCTGAATGGAGAATGAGGCCTTGAGAAAGTTCTAGCTTCAGTTTTGGTTAAACAACTATGAAAAAATTGTTTCAGTCTGCAAATCATCAAGGCTTGGGCCATTCACAACCCCAAACAGGAGAGCATTTGTTGGAAAGCGTTTGCACATTCTCAAGCTTGTCATCACATTTATTTATTTATTTTTAAATGATCATTTTCACACCTTAGTAAAGGGGGGGAAGTATGCATTGGGGCACTTTTTAAAATTGGAGAGACATGATAGAGGTGTCAGTAAATATTTTCTATAGCTTGACATAATAATGTAATGACTTTGTTGGTGTTATGGAACTTGATGAGTAAAAACATAAAATAAAAGAAATGCAAGAGATGCAGCCAATTAAACTTTAGCTTGGAAAAAAGAAGGGTAAGGGGAGACATGATAGGGTGTACAAAATTATGTAAGGTGTGGAGAAAATGGATAAGTTGTCCCTCTCCCATAATACTACAACCCAGGGTCTTCCATGAAGCTGATTGGTGTGAGATTCAGTATAAATAAAAGGAAGTACTTCTTCACACAGGGCATAGTTAAACTATGGAATTCAGTGATAGCCACCAATTTGGATAGCTTTAAAGGGGGATATATAAATTCCTGGAGAAGGCTATCAGTAGTTACTAGTACAACACGAATGCAAACATCATATAACTAATTAAAACATTTAAAACTAATACATTATTAAAATGTATTGGTCTTCTTCTGTTCTTTTTTTAAGGCATACCAAACTGTACACTTTTCCATTCAAATGAAAGGGAAGACAGTTAACAATAATAAACAGGAGTGAGGTGGTCTGAGCTTCAAAGTGGAGCTCAGAAAGTATCAAAAGGCTTGAACATTGCTGATTCTCTCCCATCCCTACCCTGGAGTAGGTGATGTTTTAGTTACCCAGATCTCAAGATGTGTAGGACTTTGACGATAAGCACCAACACTTTGAATTCTGCCTGGAAACAGACTGGGACCATACTAGTATACTAGCAATCCTCTAAAAAGGTCTTGATTTTGATTTTCTTTATTATGTGCTAATTTAGATCAAAGGTAGGCAATAGTTTAGACAGAAAATCAAGATCCAGATTTTCTTCAAATTTTGTCATCCTTTCATATATGCACTAGCACACTGAAAATGCCTTTCCAATTTCACTACTAACCCAAAACAGATTTTACTATCTGCAGGATGGATGGATAGATAGATAGATAGATAGATAGATAGATGATAGATAGATAGATAGATAGATAGATAGATAGAATATAGTGTGTGTGGATATAGATATAGATATATATTGTAAGTGTCATAGTCACTATACATGTCTCCAATAAGGCTCTAAATACTTAGTTTTCCGTTGGAGTCTGGTTGATTTCTAGTGGATAAGTGATATGCATGGAGCTGGCGGGTTTGGTAAGATGAACCCAGGTTGCTTATCTCATACAATATTAAACTGTGCCCCCAAATGACAAAACATTTCAGCTGTCAGCCTCCAGAAGCATTGTAGATGTTATCTGTAAGGCTTTCAAAGCGAACTTGTCGGTTTTCTTTGTGGCCTGGTTAACAACAATAGAGATATTTACAATTCATTTCCTATTCTACTCCAGTGCATTACAAAGGCCTCCTCAGATCTGTTGCTAATATATTCAGAAGCCTCTCTGGCGTAGCAGAGCAAAGAAAACCTGCTGTCACCTTTCAAATCTTGCCAAACCTTGGCAAAGTCAGCCCATTCAAGGATGTATGCCTTGCTAAAGAACAGCAAGAGACTCTTCTATTCCAAACTTCTTTCACAGTGATGCATATAAGTAAGAGTGAGATGTTAATGTTTGAATGTTTCTTATATTTGTAAGGCCACAGGAACACTTCTTGCCTATGTCTCTTCACCTTAAGAAGCATTCTCAGGTTTGGGACCATGCATGCTGTATCTGGGTACCTCTAGTAACTGTCATGTCTAGCTCTGTTCCTCTTGGGTTGGGGGAAAGTGTTTCAGGTGATCAGTCAGAATCAGACTCTGAAGTAGAAGAGACGGCACCAGAAACATGCCAGATTATACCAGTGGAGGAGGCAGCTGTCATGGGCTCTTCAGCTGGGAATGAACCTTCTCCAGATCTTGTCTCAAGGGTAAACAACACACAGTTAGTGAGAAGCCAATATTCTGCAGAAGGGGAGGGCACAGAGAAGTTAGCTGATCCTAGAGTATGCTGCAGACTAAAATAGATGGAGCTAAAGGAAGGTGAGAGAAAGTCAGCCCGGCTAGCATCTTGTCAGAAGCTGCAACACACCCAGTTTCTCTAAAGTAAACGCATTTTGAGAAAGGGCTTTTGATTCTTCTTGAAAGGACAATTGTTTCACTTAATTTGTATAATTTTGCTTAGAAAAAAGATCCTAGAGATTAGACTCCCTTCAGGTCGGAAGAGATGCTTATTGCTTGAATAAATAATTTCAGACTTTGAAGCTCTGGGAAGGAAACTGAAGAACTTTGGGACCCAGGTAGTTTTCTAATCTATCCTCCCGGTTCTTGGAAGAGGATTAGAAAGGGAAAGAAAAATACTCTGGATGAACGACTGGCTACAAAGGTGGTGCCAACGTGAGAGTTTTGGATTCTGGGACCATGGGCTACGCTACTTGGAACATGGACTGCTGGCAAGGGATGGGTTGCACCTCACAAGGGCTGGAAAGAATGTGTTCGGCCACAGCATGAAGAACTTGATCAGGAGGGCTTTAAACTGAATCTTACGGGGGCGGGAGACGTAAACTTCGAGGCAACAATGGATGAAGGCCAATGCACCACAGTACAGAGAACAGCTCCAATAGTGCCCCAAAATAGTGTCCACAACAATGTAGGAACAAAGCCAGACTATAAAACACATGGTCTACGATGTCTATATACTAATGCCCAGAGCATGGGAAACAAACAGAATGAATTTGAATTCTTATTACATGAAGGCAAATACGACTTGATAGGTATATCTGAAACTTGGTGGGATGACTCCCATGACTGGAATATAGCAATTGAAGGATATAACTTGTTCAAAAAGAACAGAAGAAATAGAAAGGGAGGTGGCGTTGCACTATATGTTAAAAATACCTATCCCTGCACAGAAATACAGGCGGATCAGACTGGGAGCCCCATCGAGAGCATCTGGATTAAAATAAATGGGGCAAGGAATAAAAAGAACATGATAATCAGAGTCTACTACCAACCACCCAATCAAGGAGAAGACGAGGATGCAACTTTTGAGAATCAAATTGCCAGTGTTTCAAGGAAGTGTGATGTAGTAGTGATGGGGGACTTCAATTACCCTGATATCTGTTGGGAGACCATTACTGCAAAAAGCGGCCCTTCCAAGAAATTCCTGACATGTGTGGGTGATAACTTTCCCCTTCAGAAAGTGGAGGAAGGAACTAGAGGATCGGCAATCTTTGACTTGATATTGACCAATAGGGATGACTTAGTGGATAAAGTGGCAGTTACGGGAACTCTGGGAGAAAGTGACCACATCACACTTGAATTCTTGATGATGAAAGAGACAAAAGTTGAGGGTAGCCATACACGTACTCTGGATTTTAGGAAAGCTGATTTTAATAAACTCAGAACTATGATAAATAAGGTCCCGTGGCAAGTGAGCCTAATGAGAAAAGGAGTGCAGGATGGGTGGGAGTATTTTAAAAAAAGGAATTTTAAAGGCACAGTTACAAACAATTCCAACAAGGAGAAAAGATAGAAGACAACAGAGGAAACAAATGTGGCTCCACAAAAAGCTTAGAGATGACCTGAAAACAAAAAAGGATACATATAGGAAGTGGAAGGAAGGCCAGGCTACAAAAGAAGAGTACAGACAGGTGGCGCAGAAGTGCCGAAATGGCGTCAGGAAGGCTAAAGCTATGAATGAGCTGAGATAAGCAAGGGATGCTAAAAGCAATAAAAAGGCTTTCTTCAGATATGTGAGTAGTAAAAGACAGAAGAAAGAAATTGTGGTTTAACTGCTTAATGAGGATGTCAAATTGATAACAGATGACAAAGAAAAGGCTGAAGTGCTCAATTCCTACTTTGCCTCAGTCTTCTCCCAAAAGCGGGTCTATGACCCCCCTGGAAAAATTGAAGCAGAAGTTGAGGGGGCAGGATTGCAGTTTGAGATTGAGGAACAAATGGCCAAGGAACATCTAATTTCCTTGAATGAGTTCAAGTCTCCAGGGCCCAATGAACTGCATCATAGAGTAATGAAGGAGCTAGCGGAAGAACTCTCAGAACCTTTGTCTATTCTCTTTGCAAAATCATGGAAGATGGGTGAGGTGCTGGATGACTGGAGGAGGGCTAATGTCCCTATCTTCAAAAAGGGCAAAAAGGAGGAAACTGGGAACTACAGACCAGTCAGTCTAACATCCATCCCTGGGAAAATTATAGAGCAGTTTATAAAGAAGTCAATCTGTAAACACCTTGAAATCAATGCAGTGATTACTAGGGCCATAGCTAGACCTAAGGTTTATCCCAAGATCATCCTGGGTTCATCCCTGCCTGAGCGCTGGATGTCCAGTGTGGCACTTAGAAGAACAGGTTTGACCCCAGCACAATCCTGGGATAAACCTTAGGTCTAGCTACAGCCTAGAAGCCAACATGGATTTGTCAAGAACAAATCCTGTCAGACTAATTTGATCTCATGTTTTGATAGGATAACCTCCCTTGTGGACTGTGGGAATGCTGTGGACATCATATATCTTGACTTCAGCAAAGTTTTCGACAAAGTGCCCCATGATATTCTGATTAACAAACTAGCTAAAAGTGGTCTAGATGGAACAACTATTAGGTGGATTCACAGTTGGCTACAGAATCGGACTCAAAGAGTACTTATGAATGGAACCTTCTCAAACTGGGGAGGCAACTGGGGTACCGCAGGGCTCAGTCCTGGGCCCAGTGCTCTTCAACATTTTTATTAATGATTTGGATGAGGAGGTGCAAGGAACGCTGATCAAATTTGCAGATGACACAAAATTGGGTGGGATAACTAATACCCTGGAAGACAGAAACAAACTTCAAAGTGATCTTGATAGGCTGGAGTGCTGGGCTGAAAACAACAGAATGAAATTTAATAGGGATAAATGCCAAGTTCTACATTTAGGAAATAGAAACCAAACGCACAGTTACAAGATGGGGGATACTTGGCTCAGCAATACTACAAACGAGAAGGATCTTGGAATTGTTGTAGATCGCAAGCTGAATATGAGCCAACAGTGCGATATAGCTGCAAGAAAGGCAAATGCTATTTTGGGCTGCATTAATAGAAGTATAGCTTCCAAATCACGTGAGGTACTGGTTCCTCTCTACTCGGCCCTGGTTAGGCCTCATCTAAAGTATTGCATCCAGTTCTGGGCTCCACAATTCAAGAAGGACACACACAAGCTGGAGCGTGTTCAGAGGAGGGCAACCAGGATGATCAGGGGTCTGGAAACAAAGCCCTATGAAGAGAGACTGAAAGAACTGGACATGTTTAGCCTGGAGAAGAGAAGATTTAGGGGAGACATGATAGCACTCTTCAAATACATAAAAGGTTGTCACACAGAGGAGGGCCAGGATCTCTTCTCGATCCTCCAAGAGTGCAGGACACGGAATAACAGGCTCAAGTTAAAGGAAACCAGATTCCAGCTGGACATCAGGAAAAACTTCCTGACTGTTAGAGCAGTATGACAATGGAATCAGTTACCTAGGGAGGTTGTGGGCTCTCCCACACTAGAGGCCTTCAAGAGGCAGCTGGACAACCATCTGTCAGGGATGCTTTAGGGTGAATTCTTGCATTGAGCAGGGGGTTGGACTCGATGGCCTTGTAGGCCCCTTCCAACTCTGCTATTCTATGAAAGCTTGGTAGATTACTTAGCGGACCTCGTAATTGTCTCCCAAGAAGGTGTATGACAGTAATGAGAGCAGTAACATTTAATGAATGTCCCTGGCAGGAAATGGTGCAGCCTGTGACACAAAAAATGTATATTTGAGACCACAATAGATGTCATGGTTACAGTCCATGTGCTACTGCATCTTTCCTAAATATGGTGCTCTCCAGAAGTGTCAGACTACTTTGCATCAAGAGTTGCAGTCTAACACATCTAGAGGGCATCAGGATTGGGAATATTATGTTACTATTTAGATTATATTGATCACATAGATGTGGTGTTTTGGGATAACCCACACAAATACTAATGTAACAAGATACATGGTGGATCAAACTGAAGGCTTTTCTAGTCTAGCATCCTGTTTTTCACAGTGGACAACCAGAAGCTTCTGAGAAGCCCACAGGCAGGACATGACTCTTTCTGTACCTTTCCCATTCTGCCTCTAAACCAGAACACAGAATATAGCCATTGGGTGGTCATTCAAAGACTGCTCTGCCTTTTATGAACCCTTGGCTTCACCTATGCTGACCCATCCTCCACCTGACCAGTCAGACTGGCCACCTGTCTCCACTACCTTGTGTCCTCTTTTCCAGAGAACAGTCTTCTATTGGAAAGGCTACCATAGGCTACCATCCTCTCTTTGAAGGTGTCCTTTATATGAAGGACTGTCCTGTCTGAGAACTGTTGCCCACTAATTGTTAGAACCTAGATATCAGACTGTACAGGCAGACTGTACAGGTCACCTGCTCACAGACTTGTACACCATGGCAAGATGTATTGTAAATATTTAAATTATAATAATTATTTATAAATGTGCATATATACATATAAATTAGCATATGCAAATTATATGCAAATCTGTCATATCTTGTGGTGATGCATCTCTTTCTTATTTTTTGCAACTCATAAGTGGCCACCCTATATAGCCATCATAACTACTAGTTGAAATTTGACTAACCTTCCTTTAAATCCATCCAATCCATTGGCCATCACCACATGTTGTGATAGCAGATTCCAGAACAAGGAAGTACTTTCTTTCATCTGTTCTCTGTTGTGCCCCTGCTAATCAGCTTGATTGAATGTCTCTGGGTTCTGCGAAGTCATTTTGCAGCTTCACGGGAAAGCCCCGCAATGGCTGCAAAGTGGCTGCTGCATTGTATAATTGACACAATGCCACCGCACACCCACCCTAGGGCTTTCCGTGCATATAGACAGCCCCCCATTGCTGTACTCACATCAGAACTGGAGAGAAATATTTTTCTCTTCATCATTTGGAATCATATTTCTTTGAATACTACAAAAACTCAGGATACTAAGGTTTGATGTCATATCCAAGAGATTCAAGTCATGTGTGTATATCAAGGATGGAAAAGAATAAAGGGGAGATTGGAATAATATGGCCCAAGAATATCTAAGACATATTTGAGTACAATATATGCTTATCTTCACCAAGCCAACCTGTCTAATTGTGGTTCATTATACTGAATCCCACCTACATCGAGCAGATTTTTCTCAACGTTTTTCTCTAACATAAAAAAATATCAGAAAAGGACAAATTTTATTGCATCATATTAAAAACTTGTGCCAGATGCTTCCTTTCTTTAACATTTGCTAAGTTTATATTTCTGCCCTCATGAGTCTTGCTGCTTTGTTTAATGCTCGGAAAGGGTAAATGTTGGTGTGAGTTCATTTGCGTCAAAAGACCATGTTGATCAGAATATAATCTAACAACAAATACCCACAGCTCCAGAACATATATTTAGCTATATGCATCTAAAAATGCAAAAAATCCAGATGATTTTTGATGTTATTTTCTGTTGTCCCATTTTTATGCGTCTAACAATAGTTTAGAAGGAAAAGGAATGATTTTGTCCTTTTATAGCAGGAATCAACTTAGAAGATTCCTTCCTGTTTGAGAAAGAAGAGGAATGTATCTTTTAAGGCTGTACTTGTCATCTGGAGGTTTTATAAGTGCTTCTATTTAAAATAAACATCAATGCTAATGCACACTTTCACAAAAGTGCTAATCTGCAATAAGTTGTGCACATTACCTGGACTTAATGAAATCTGTACATCCCTAAATAATAAAAGCTGCACATCCTTACATACAAAACTGAGGCATAGAAGACCTTATCCAACAGAACAGGAAATTTCTCCCAACCCCTTAGAAATACAACAGTAAAGCACTGGTGAGCAACTGGGAGGGACTATGGAAACAAAGAGCGTTGAAAAATATGTCAGTAAGAATAAAAGAGAATTACTTTAAAATTATATGGAAGTGGTACCTAACCCCGGTTAGATTAAATAAGATAAATAACCCCAATCATTCTAGGTGGAGCCTTTGGCCCCCTTATAGTTACCTATTTTATATAATTCTTTATATATAGATATCTTTGATTTTAACTAGGAATTTTTAATAAATATTATTTTTAAATACAACATTGTTTCAGGTTTTAACACTGCATTAGTCCTTATTGTGATTTGCGCTGTATGTTTTGTTGACATAAGTTTGTATAATTGTAAATGTACATTTTATCACTGAAGAAGACCACAGGTCAAAACACTTTTGGTATTAGTAAAAGTGCTTGTAGGTAAAGATAGTTTTTTAAAAAATATTAAAATATTGTGTTTTTATTGGTCTGATATATATTGTGTATTTGTATCCTATATACTGTATATTTAGGGATGTACAGATTTCATTAAATCCAGGTAATGCGCACAACTTATTGCAGATTAGCACTTTTGTGAAAGTGTGCATTAGCCTTGATGCCTACATGCAAATTAGCACAAATTTCCACCCTAAGTGAATGCTTGGTCCACAAGTCCACAGAATCCACATGACTCAGAAAAAGATGGTCTGCTGCATAATCCACAAGTTGGGTTCAGAGAAATCCAAAATCATTTGAATCCATTACAGATTTCTGACTAAAAATATGTTATTACTATTATTATCGCTGTTGTATATTGTCACCAGTGCGCCCAACCCAGTTGCTATGCTTTATTGTTGCTTATCCAACCACGTACAGATCACAGCCTGAGCAAGAAACAATAGATTTGGTCCCAATGTTCATAATCTAGACAGAAAATCATAATGCTCTAATAACAACACTATCATACCTAGCTAGCTTGGCCCAGTACTAATTTCAAAATGCAATTCATACTCCTCCTTATTCAGTCTCGCAGAAAGATTGCTTTTGAAATATTTATAGAAGTCATTGGTAAGAGTAACACATCTTTTAGAACATTTCTCATTCATTTCCCCAATACACTATCGATACAGTACAAAAGCAATACATTACCATGATGCATATTTACTAAGCAACATCTGCAAGTAACATCCCACAAGGGCACAACTGTAGAGTGTATATTTGTGAAATTATATTTGTAGAAGGCAATTTAGTGCATTAGCCATTAGTGCACAAAATGGCAAAGGCAGCTTCAGTTAAAGATGCCTAATTTTCCACACAAACTAACTAAATTGTATTAAGTGTGGGGGGAAATATATATATATATTCCAACAATTCATGTTAACAAAGAGAAATAGTCAAATATTCTAATAGTTACAGAGCCAAGAGCATCAATTAATTGAAAATGGCATTTCTTATGTACTTTAGGGTTTTAATTCCAAAGTAATCCAGTTTAAGCCCAAACAGTAAAAGTATGTTAATGCATAATAATAGCTTCTTTTTTTGTAATCATTTATGGGTGATTTATGCCTATAACATAGCATTAGATTTCCGGAAAACACGAGCCACCATTGTTACATAAAATGGAGGCTCTCAGGAGTTCCTGTTGCCACCCACCAACCCCTCCTTCTCTTCTTGCAAGGGGGCAACAATTGTTTGGCGAGTGGCATGGGACTCACGCCCCTTCTGCCTGTCAACCCTCCATCGCTGCTTGCAAGGAGAGAAGAAGCGATTGGTGTGTGGCGGAGGCAGAAGTCCATTGCCACCCGTCAAGTCCTCATTGTCTCCTTTCGAGGACAAAATGAGGGGTTGGCAAACGGCATGGGACTCCTGCTCTTGTTGCCTGCCGCCCCCTCGTGCTCTCCTTGCAAGGAAGGAGAGCATGAGGGGTTAACAGGTGACTGGGGCAGGAGTTCCTATCACCTGTCAACCTCTCGTGCTTTCAACCCTTGTAAGGGGAGCGTGAGGGGTTGGTGGGTGGCGTTGGGACATGCGAGCTTGCTTGATTAGTTGTGCTATGAGTTGGGCAAGCTCAGGGATCAAGGTGGTGATTTCTCAACGGGTCTTCAGATGCCCATGCCATCTGTAATGCTAGCCCATTCCTTTAAGGTGCTGCACTATCGAAACAAGATTTAACAGCACTAAATTAGTACAATATGGAATGCAAGGATTGTACAGCACTGTTTCAGAGGAATTATGCTAGCTATAATGTCAGGTTTTATGGCTATATCAAGAGCAACCTACCCAATGTAACTTCCCCAAAATAACACAATCAAAATCCTGAATGCTGGAATTTCCCATTACAAGTAAATGAGTGCTTCTGATGGGCACAATGCAAATTCCAAACCCTCATTATGCTTCACTTAAATGACATTATTAGCAAAGGAGCCAAGGCCTGGCAAAGCCCTAGCATATCTGGGATAGTACATGGCTCAAGAGCCATTCATAGCTAGGGATGTCGGGATTTTGTGAAATCTGTCTCACGTGTGTTTCGTGGATTGCACAGTATCATTTGCTCTGCCGTCTGTTCACAGACAGATTCAATTCTTTTCCGTTACATGGAAAAACATACAAATAATTCCATAAGAAATTTCACAACAATTTACATAACATTTAGCATATTGTCCCCCATTCCATTTGACTTTTCCCAGTGTAAATTTTCCAGCATGCCATATGTGTATTTTCTTGCGAATGAATTTCCATAAATTACAGGAAAACTATATACAGAAATTCATGGACTCCGCATGTCCTGGAGATTCGCAGGTCAGATTCTTAGAAATCTGAACTCATTTTAGTTCATCTCAAAGTTCACCAGTATTCCTACCCATGGGTCCCATGCTGATGAGATAGTTTAGATCAGTTGTAGCAACTTCTGGAGAAGAACTGCAAATACATGCTGTTCTGTTCCTCTCACAAAAGTTTATGGCCTGGAATAAGAGCTATTTTGTATTATATCCTAGGACTTACAATTTGCAGTCACATAAATTTGCAAAACATTCTAGGTGATACATATTCAGATTCAAGAGGCAAGGTAAGCAACTACTTAATAAATTTGAAAAGATAAATCATAGGTTTTATGCTCTATAATGTAGCCATTTGGGGATGTTATTAACCTAGTTCATACCAAAATATGCTGGTATCCATCTAAAATGTTTGTTCTAATACAACTCAGTTATCTTTTTTATGGTTTTGTATGACCTCTTTTCTTGTGCAAAACACACATACTTGTGTGGTTTGGATGATCATTTGAAACTTCATAAACCATAGTTTATGAAGCCGAGAAGCAGTGGTTGGTAAGTATATACGAACATGGTTAAACCACTGGACACTAATATACACTGAAAAATACGTAGATGTTTTATTGCAAAGTGTAATCATGTGTATCCTGTGTGAAATAATACAATTATACAATGCCTGAAGGCTAATAAAATTCAGGCATTGCATAATTGTATTTATTTCATGTACGATACACATTATTATACTTTATAATAAAATGTCTACATGGTTTTTGCATATATATTAAAGTCTATATCAGTTGCATGCTTTCTGACATTTTTTTAGTTGTCTTTATTCACAGATGTTGCCCTTCTTCTGCTTATTTGGTAAATATGTGCTTACAGACAGGAAGCAGAAACAAGCAAGAATTTATTTATATTTAAGGAGATGAGCATAATTCATACACCCCTCCCCATGTATTTGTTTTCTGAATCTGGATCGGTTTGCTCATTAGAGACTAATAAATAGATAGATAGATAGACAGATAGATAGATAGATAAAGAGAGCATTAGAACAACCCAACAATCAAGCCAAGAGTCCTTCTGAACTTACTCCTTGGTGTCTGATTCATACTTAGCAAATATGAGGCTGTATAGGAATTTTGTTTTGTTTCATTTTGGAATTGAATTTGTCCCATTTGCATGCATCCCTGAATGTGAATACAAATGCAAACACTTTTTTTTCAGGAAAATATTCCATGTTCTGATTGCATTTTTAAAATGTTCACTTTTAAAAACATGCTTCTTTAAAAAATATATGTACATTTTCCAGAAAAAAACCATGCATTTTCACATTTGGGTGCACACTTTCAAAAAATGTGTGCTGAAATGTGCATTTCCCCCATTCAAATGCAAAAACAATGATTGCATTTTTAAAAAAGATGGAAGCAACATGAACCAAATGTCAAGGTCTAATCTGGAGAATCTTGAACATTGCTGATTCCACCATCTCTACTGCTGTGATGAAACAATTGGATGTGGGAAAAGCTGAAGCACATACACAACCGCCCAGAGAGCTTCGGCTGTGGGGCGGTATATAAATGTAATAAAATAAATAATAAATAATACACTTTGGATTGTGGAAATAGTGTTTAGGATTTGAATGGTAAGCAGCCGAGTGAAAGTCCTGCGCAATGTAATGCTGAGTAAATAAAGCCCATAATAAAGCCATATATGTTGCACCATGTCTTGCTTGTTCATCCCTGGCCGATAGTTGGTTGGCCACTGTGTGAACAGAGTGCTGGACTAGATGGACCCTTGGTCTGATCCAGCATGGACCTTCTTGTGTTCTTATGTTAACTGCTATTGTATTATTTGTCCATATTAACGTAATAGTAACACAGGAGAAATCTTTGTAAACCTGTAAAAATTATCAGATCGCATGCTTTAGTGTGTATATATATATATATATATATATATATATATATACACACACACACACACACACACACACACACACACACACACACGTCCTGTCTGTACAACCATTTTGCTGACTCCTTCCTACCCAAGGTGCTTTTAAACTGATACCATCTTGTTCTCTTAAGTGAGTTTCTTTTAAAAAGATGAGGTCAGCTTTCCCCCCTTTCCAACTATTTTTATGTGGATGTAGCATTCAAGCAACTTACATTCCACATTACAAATTTCATTATTGCTTTTGCCATCAGTTACTTCTGTAATATCCAACCATTTAATATAGAGTACTCTTTTTTTTGCCAAGTTTGAATGTAACCCTCAGAACACTGCTAATATTTTTGAAATTGGCAACAGGCATGACAAAAGACAGGCATGCTAGAAGTCTCCATAGGAGCAGAACAGGTAAAGAACATTTTATATTTTGGGGAAAATATAATTCAAGGTGCATCTTTTGGTGCTGTAGCATTATATGTTTAATAAAAATGCCTTAAATTAATAGAAGAAATGTATTAGTAAAAATGGGGAAAACATTATTATCATTATTATTAGTAGTACTGCTGCTACTATTACTTACATGTGCCTAAACTTTTCTAAGCACTGTGCAAATGTTAAAAGTTAAAACATCTCCTGCCCTCAGGCTTCCAATCCGATAGACACAATACATAAGGTGGTGGTAGGGGATGGGGAATGAAGTAGGAAATGGAAAGCAAACATTGTTGTAGCTACACCTTCACTAGCTAATGTTTTGTCAATGTTGTTCTCCTCCCTTGCCATTCTGTTCATCTGGGGATGTAAGGATTGTAACCTCTTATTAGCCCTTGATTGCATGTCTGATGGCAAAGGCCAGGGTGTGCCTCCCTTCTGCTATGCAGACCCAGACGAACAAGCAGTTGGAAATGATTATTCCTTTTAGAAGGGAAAAGGAGAAGAAAGCTCCCTACAGCTGCTCCTTCTCTGACTGATGAATAGAGAGCTCCATCTACATGAGGAATTAACTCCAGAGCTACTGCACCTCACACATTGGTCACATTCAGACCACACTTTAGGCAACAGAGAGGGGAATAGGCAACTCACAGTACATTATGCTGCCAGTACTCCCCAGATGACATGGTGCCCCACCCCCTGTTGAGTGGCTGAAACTCCTGCCATCCTTCTGGGAAGTCATTACTCTGCCCTCCCTCCTCCCGGGGATATCCCATTAGTCATTGCAAGCTCTGCCCGCTATAGAGTGACTGGAGTGCTTTTGGCCGCTCCTGCTGGAGGACTGTATGGGTTTCTGAAATAGCGCACTCAAGACATGAAATTAAGCAACGGAGCCCTCCACACCACACAATAAGCAAAGGGTCTCCAGATAAGCAACAGAGCAACCCATTGTTTTTCTTTGTTTCTTAATTCCAGAAAATAGTGCAGCGTCAGTTGTCCGCTTCCCACCAGACAACAAAATAAGCAACGCAACAGATGATTGACTATGTATTGAAGCATTGCTTATCTTGTCATCTGAACCCAGCCACTGTCATGGTACATGATGTTTCCCCCTGTGTGCAGCAACCATTGCAGACAGTGGGGATGAAAGCTTGATCAAAAGATGCTGGGAGAGGTTTTTGAGAATTTTCTCCTTTGGGAGGGGGAACAGGGTTTTTACATACTTTTTTAAGTGTTGAATTCTTTTAATTTTTTATTTTATTTTTAAAATACTCCCATGACTTGCAAGAGCCCAGGAGTTTTTCCTAATGGCCAATTGGAGAGGGTGAGGTCACATTGTCTCCAATAGAGATTCATTAAGAGCTGCTGGACTCCTCCAAGTGCCGAGATAATAATAATAATAATAATAATAATAATAATAATAATAATAATAATAATAATAATAATAATAATAATAGAATGAAGACCCCTAAACAACCAGCTACACTTTAAAAAGGTATGTGGAAACCCTGTCCCCCTCCCCAAGGAGAAAATTCTCTGAAATTCTCCCCCTCCCTGCAAAAGAGGCAGGAAAAACCAATGCCTCTTGCACAGAGAAAAAAAGTTCCTGAAAATAGGGGACAGGATTCAGCACAGCATTAGTTTTCATGCTATAAAACCCACATTTTTGCAAAGTTGTTTTGTAATGGATATTCCTGTCACACCAGCTTCAGTGTGGTTCAGGAGTTTGTGTGATATCAACTGGCAATAATGGTGTTGTTGCTGGATGGGTAGAACAGGAAGAAGGAAGAGTTGCATCATCAAAGGTTGAACCCTCTGCTGTTCATGTTTTGTTTTCCCCCAAATGATCCTTAAAGTCAACACACTTAAAATAGCCAGCTAAACATGTCTACTTAGAAGTAATTCCCATTGCCTTCCATTGCACTTACTCAGCACAGAAGCAGAGAGAGGAGTGGGGAAAGGAACTGCTTTGTGTTTTGTCTCAAATCTCACTTATTTGAAGATGTAATATGAATAGGAACTAAAGTGGTTTAGAAATGTTGTATGGGGGAATCAGTTCTGGGTGATATAGGGTGACCATATTTTGGAAACCAAAAAGGAGGACAACATGGCTGCCCCCAAGAGGGCGTGCTCACCAACACGTCCAGCCCCCAAGGGGGCGTTCCCACCCAAACATAGCCTTGGTCACTTGTCTGATTTCACAGCACACAATTAAGACAAACCTGTTCTACATAACATCTTAATGTTAAAATCACTGGAATAGAACAAGTGAGACATTCAGTGTATCTGAACTTCACTCACACCTACTTTTATAGCTTCTGCTGTACTGAGCTTTTGCTATATTCTGTGTGATACAGTCTCCCCTTCCCTCAAATATCTTTTTTGACAAAATCCTTCACTGGATGTCCATAGTCTCACCTTTCTAACATTTAACACTCTATCCCCATCACTCATATTCATACAGATTCAGCATACTGTTAGGGTGACCATATGAAAAGGAGGACAGGGCTCCTGTATCTTTAACAGTTGTATTGAAAAAGAAATTTCAGCAGGTGTCCTTTGTATATATTGGGAACTTGGGGAAATTTCCACTTCATCACCACAGTGAAAGCTGCAGGTGCCCTGCCCTCTTTTAAATCTGGTCACTCTAGTATAGCTCCTGCACCTTTAACTGTTGTGATGAAGAGGGAAATTCACCAGGTTCTCCATATATACAAATGACACCTGCTGAAATTCCCTTTCCAATGCAACTGTTAAAGATACAGGAACCCTGTCCTCCTTTTCATATGGTCACCCTAAGTAATACTGCTACCACTGAACAAATGAAGCAGAAAAATCTAGTACAATAAAAAGAACGCCATACTGTAAAATAACTATAATCTCAAAGACATAGGGCTCATCTACACCAAGCAGGATATAACACTATGAAAGTGGTATGGGAGTGGTGTATAAAAAGCAGGAGCCACACTACTGCTTTATAGTGGTACTGAATTGCACTGACAACTGTTGGGGCCCATGACACATCTATACCAAGCAAGATATTACATCATAAAAGCGGTTATGAAAGCAGTATATGGTACATGTCAATGGGCCCCAACAGTTGTCAGTGCACTTCAATACCACTATAAAGCAGTAGTGTAGATCCTGCATGTTGTATACCGCTTTCATAGCGGAATATCCTGCTTGGTGCAGATGAGCCTTAAGTCAAAAATAAAAATTCATTCACACACACACTCAAGGTAAAATAACAATAGCAATACACACCTCACATATGCTCATCAAAGACAATAAAAATTAAAATCCACACACTCCTACACACTCACCCAGCATGGAAAAAACTCCACACCCTCCCCAAGACAATCTAAAAAACAACAACAACTCCACACATACTTAACTGTGGGTGGGGGATAAATCCATCCCACACTCACCAAAGGCAAAATAATAATAATAATCTACAGCAACACTCCCCAAGGCAAACAATAAAATAACATCAAAAATAAAATACTTACTCACCCAAGGCATCATCATCATCATCATAGTGTGGTATAGTGGCTAAAGTGTTGGACTGGCAGCTGGGAGATTCTCGGAGAACGGGTCTCCCAGCTCCTCCCCCCCCCCCAGCGACACAGACCTTCTCCTCTGTGCTGTTGCGCTTGCATCAGCACAGAGGAGAAGGGGAGGGCATCGCTGGGGGGGGGGGCGGGGGCTGCGAGGCCCGTTCTCCGAGAATCTCCCAGCTGCCAGTCCAATACTTTAGCCACTATACCACACTATGATGATGATGATGATGCCTTGGGTGAGTAAGTATTTTTTTTTTTATGTTATTTTACTGTTTGCCTTGGGGCGTGTTGCTTGGCCAGGACCGCGATTTTCCCAGACATTTGGGGGGATTTTGAAATCTACCCCCAGACCCCGCTTGGGGGCGGGATTTCCGGACATGTTCGGGCAAATCCGGGCGTATGATCACTCAAGGTTATACCAGCAGGGAAAGGTTGCTAAGAGAAAGGTTGCTAAGGAATATCTGACTCCTTTCAGTTTTGTACTTAGTTGAGTAGCAGCCCTCTGCTAAGTAAAGTTTGTTCCTTATTCAGTCTCTGTTGTTCACTTTATAACCTTGAAGATATTACAGTGTGGACCTGTGCGATTTTAAAAGCTGGTCGTGTTTTGTTTCCCCCCAAAATGAACCTTAAGTCAGCACAACACTTTACCTTTTGTTTCAAATCACACTCATTCGGAGGCCAAACCTGAGCATAAGTTGCTGCAAGACTCCACCTACAAATATCAGAACTAATGCCATTTCTCTGGCAGTCTGTCATGCAAAATCAATTCTTTCTTTTTGTATATGTTGCTTTAATTGATGTATAGGAGGAGCAAATCCAATTTGATGAAAATATAGTTCTAAACTAAATCACATTAGAAAGCATCACCATGTAGATGGGGTCTTGGTTGCTCTCCCACCCCACTGTTGGCATGATGTTCTTCCAAAGAGACACATTTATAAATAGTTTTTCCTTGAGTGGCATCATTTCTGGGACTAGGAACAAAATGGAGATTGGTTAACGTGTCTGGCACATATTCATGTATTTATTAGATTTATATTCCACCTCTGTTCCAAAAATGGTGCTTAAGGCAGCTAACAGTGATAAAATACAGATTAAAATCAGAATCTCAGTTAAAACATAACGTTATTATTATTATTATTATTTTAACACACACACGCATAACTGCCAACTGATGAGAACACTTCATGCATCTGAGACTGGGACTTAACACATGCATAACTGGAATGCAAAATTGCTATCTAAATTGATGAATTGCCTCCCATAGCAAAATGAAGATGGACACTTACATATGTTTTGCTCATGTCAGCAAGGAGCTAAATGAGAACATTTATCAAATGAAGGCTTGGAAGAAACAAATGCATTGTCAGCATATATTTTCATTTGGCTGCTCAGCTAATTGCCTAAATGTCTTACAAGTAAGTATTGGATATTTTTGGTTACTATCAGAGCTTCTTTTACCCAGCTGGACTTGACTAAGGCCAGATCTACACCAAGCAGGATATTGCATTATGGACATGGTATGAAAGCAGTATATGATATGTTGTCATGGGCCCCAACAGTTTATTTATTTTATTTATTACATTTTATACCATCCAATAGCTGAAGCTCTTGTATCTGGTCACTCTACAAAAGAGGGCAGGGCTCCTGCAGATTTAACTATTGTGATGAAGAGGGAATTTCACCAGGTGTTGCATGCATACAAATGACACCGGCTGAAATTCCCTTTTCTATGTTAAAGATACAGGAGCCCTGTCCTCCTTTTCATATGATCACCCTAGGTGCCTTCATCTGTAAAGGACAGAAAATATATGCAAAGAAACGACAACTTTTGAGTGTGCACATGTAATGTGAATATTCCTAGTTTTCCAACAGCTTTATATTCTATTAAGAAACAACTTTTAAGAAAAGGAAAACATCTAAAGCCTTATTGCAACATTTTCCATCTGTGAAGAAGCTGGATACTGACGTTAATTCCATAGGCTTGTGATATAGCTTTCTCTCACACCTGATGCTTTGGCTGCAGCCCCAGGCAACCATCAATTGCAGTGGAGACTGGAATTTGTCTTGCTTTAGGTGAAACATAGTGATATTTACTGAAATATTAAAGAGGAGAACAGATTGCAAAACCCCAGGCTAGACATCATGTGGAGCTTCAGAGACATCTTTAGGGCATTTTTTTCTACTTCACTTCATAAGTAGGATAAGGTAAATACCTATCCGTTAGCGGTTAAAGTTACTGCATAGAAACCTATCGGAAACCCAAAATGAAGTCCATTCTTGATAGGTATGTGATTCCTATTAGAGAACTCTATTTATTTTCAGAAATTGCAGGAATCTCTTTTTCAAGAAATACAGTGTTATTTCTTCCCATCTGGGCAATCTAAAAATATTATACTTTAAAGAAGAAGACACCCATTGAATTGCAATTGCAATCATATAAATATTTATTTGTAATGAAATTAAGAATATGCCAAGAGCACAATATGGCAGAATATTCTCCTGTGTAAACCCTACTGAAATGAATGGGAACTGTGCAAGAGGAAGTGATACCTAAATTAATACATTCAAAACAAGTGGGTTTATTCCAAAAAGGTTTGGCTGCAATCATATTCATTTATTAATTTGATCGCGGCCCATGAAAAGGATCTTTTGCATTCTAATCCTTTAGCACATCAGCTTTTCCCCCAAATATCCCATCTGTTGTCAAATAAATTATGTAAATTAACTGACATATATAGCATTTTGATGTGTATAATACATTCTAAGTACAGGTTTGGAGTTATTTGGCAAATATTTGTTGTTGCTGCTGTTGTTGTTGTTGTTGTTGTTTTATATATATATAATTTTTATATATATAAACAGCCAGGTTTTTATATATGCAATAGATTTTCAATGAACACTTTGTCCAAAGAATACCACTTTGGGGTTTTTACTCTCTTCAGTAACTGCAATCCTCAGTCCCTGATGATGATGACTAGAGGGTGATAGGGTTGCGTATTTGTCGTTTCCAGTGGTCTCCACTGCTGAAGACAAGTACCCCTCTACCTACCCTTTGCCTGGGCTGTCAAAAAGCTGCCTCTTGGAGTTGTTGTACCGTTGGTATCAGTTATAAAACATTGAAATGAAGGTGCTCTATGACTGGGGCAAAGAGCAGCAGCTTTGGATCCTCTATTTTCAAAGCCACTCCATTCCCCCATGGGTCCAATTTGGGTCAGTTAGGTATGCTGGCTCTGGAGCTGGTAGAACTAGTTCCGTACCTCCACCACCACTACTATTGTGGTCAATGAAGGGGAAAATTAAAAAAGGACTGAAAAATTGTAAAAACAAAAACAAAAAAACTGCCCCTCCCACCTTCTACCTTGTCACTCCTCACTGGCACTACACAGAATTGTTCTGCAAATACCAGGGAAACCCTACCATGCAACAAGGTAGAATGTAGGGAGAGATAAAGGCAGGCAATGATATCTGATATCTGCATGTGGTGGGTATTTGGAGCTCAATTTCAGCCCTCCAATTAAGCAGGAGGAAGCGGGTGCATCAGTGGAAAGAGTGGTGATTTTTCCACCCTCACCACCCAATGGTCTCACTGCTGATTGGTTGGCCACTCTCTTCCTCCTGCTGCTGCCTCCCTCCCTAGCTGCCTGCTTGCTTGGCTAGCCAGCCAACGGCTTGCAGCCTACTGGCAGTGGCGGCTCATTATCTCCCCCCTAGCTAGCAGCTCCCACCTTCTGCCTAGTTTGGCAGAGTGTCCCAGCTGACCAATGAGGGAGGAGGAACCACCATCCCATGAAAGCAGGGAGCAGGGACTCGCGAGTTGGGAGTCCCTGCAATGGCATGGGAGGGGGTGCCAGGAGCTGGGGGAAGGGAGCCAGAGACTGTGGGAGGGGGATCAAGGACCTGGGAGGCACTGCTGCCACTATGCAAGAGCAGGGATGGAGAGGGGTGGGGACAGCTGCAGGGCCAGTGGGGACTTGCTTGAGGTGGCAACATTGGTTAGGCTGTGCCTGAATTTCAGGCAGCAAAATGTCTTGGGCTGCCACTGTAGAAATACATGGACAAGGAAGCATATTTTTAAGAAGCTTTTTTTAAAAAGTTGAAAGAGTATGATGCATTGTATCTTCCCTTTTCTTCCCTTCCCCCTCCTAATTCTCTACCACTGACTCCTTAGTTTTGTTAGCACCCATCTGAGCATGGGGAGTACCACATTTGAAAGGAGGGGAAGAACTGGATCAGCCCCCTATTTGTCTGATAAACATTAAAAATGGTTCTCTGCATAAAATCATAATTGTTAAGAAAATATTTAGTGGGAGGGGTTATGACTGTAGAAAATGAAAGAAAACTGGAGACCGGTATCTCTACGTGGGATTGTTTCCTGTGAAGAATAAAATGGAGCCCTTAGAGCTCCATCACACCCGCATTTTATCATACTTTTGCTTACTGTTTTGCCCCACGACCCTTACATGATGTTGTCCCTGACCTGCAGTCATCTTGCGCCTTCCCTTCCATTTTCCATGTTTTTCTGGGGTGGGGAAAGTGTGGTATTTTTTCTCCACATGAGATAAAACTGCCTTTCCATCCCCATGTATTGACGACCTCATGCTATGTAACAGAATGTCCCTTTTTGAGGACATGAGTGTTGAAGAGCAGTCTTGCTGATGAAAGAGGAGGGCGGGGCAGTTCTCCTCCAGTGCGCCGAGTCAGTCGAATGGGCTTTTGCTGTTCCAATCTCACTTTCATTGTTCTATCATCCACCCATTTCAACTTCCCTCTTTTTTTGCCCACTGTACGAGCTGTCCAGCTGATGAAACATTCAACTTTAGACAACAAAGCCAGAGCGAGGAGGGGGGAGGGCACTCACGTCCATCAGAATGTCCATCAACCACAAGAACCAATGAACTGGAGGAGGAAGGAGAAGGAGTGTGGTGTGGTGGTGATACCAGGAGCATGAGCTGGTGCAGCTGAAAAGGTAAACAAGGCAAAATAGTGCAACAGTGCACACACGTGAAAGTGACCAGTGCTTGACGTGCTATTGAAGTAGAGTTGTAATCTGAATTGCTAGTGCAGAGTCCAGATCTAGCCAGTCAGATTTGGGTATGTGACTGTTGATGTCCATGAAAATGAAGCTATTTCCAAATGAGTGTAATGGTTCCTGAACAGCATCTGGATTAGCTTTATTTGTTCTCAGTGAAGTCATCACACAGTTAAATCAAATCGGCTGTGTGATAACTTCATTGCTATTAGGATGAAGAACAACTTAAAACAACAAAAATGGTACCAAATTATAGTCATTTTTGAATAGAAATCAACCCCAACTACTAAAACCCACATTTGTTCACCAGAAAACGTTTGGTTCATCCCTAAGGAAAAAAGTTAAGTGTACTCATTTTTGTACAGTTTGTTCAAAAAGAACCTATAATGTTTCAAGAATTTTCCTCCTAAAATGATAATGATAACTCAGTGTCTCAGAAAAATAATAATCAGATTATCTAAATTAAAATCTAAATTAAACCTGTTTTCTCTAATGATTCAGCATTGTGAATATTTTGTAATTGCAGAGAGTCTAGTCTTACTTCAAGCAAGACTGAAAGATGTTAACATCTCTGGGAAGAAAAGCACATTGAAACAAAAAAAAAGATTAAAAATGTGGATATTTCATTGGAGCTTCTCACATCAGTTTGTTCTGACTCCTACACAGTTGGGATTAAGTCCAATTGAACTCAGCAGAACTTACTTCTCAGTAGAATTGCGCTGCACAAGTTATTTCCTTCTGGTATAAAATAGTAGTGTCAATATTTGCACCAACATTTGGTTTTCACTGGATCTGGTAATTCAGGACCTTAGATTTATCAGAGTCTCATAATGAATATGTGACATATGGAAAACTGCACATCCTTAAAGGGCAACAGGGAATATTAAGGGAAGGTGATATCCTCCAAAGCTGCTGTTCCAAATCTATTGAGAACTTCACATGTGCTATAATCTTATGAAGTTCCTATTCCTTTGATGCTGTAGTTGCAAAGAAGTTTTCCTATGAAACCACAAGCATCAAATGAATGGGGCCTTCATAAGATCACAGTCCTATATTAAGTTCCCAGTAAATTGTGGTAAAATGTTGTGGTAGAAATGTAGATCATGAGCTACAAGTCCTTTACTTACATGTTTGTTCTTCCACAAAAGAACTAATCCAGAGAAACTGACCAGAAGAGAATAATACAAGCTACCACTCTGTATATACTAACCTGGGAGTAAGTCCCATGGAACTCAATAAGGCTCACTTTGGGGTAGACATATATAGGCTGGCACTGTACAAGTAGCTAAATGGCTTAATTAGAATAGCAATTGGGGATATCCTGAAAATTAACTTCAAAGAAATTCTGGGTGTGTTTTTTTGTTTGGTTGTTACACTTCATAATTTTAATCAGTATGATGAAATGTAAGGACTTTATGTCAAATGAATAACTTCAGTATAATTTGATAGACATAACTGAAACATAAGAGCGTGAATTTATCAGCACATATAAGATCTTTACCCATTAGGAGATAATATTGGCCTAAATCTATTTCAATTTTACACAGGTTAGGTGAATTTAAATAGTCTGTCTACATATAAGTGAACTAATGAACATTTTACTGAAACTGGGGAGATAGTAATATATATGTTTCTTGCAGTGACAGCAAGAATTTTATTCATATTGTGATTTTATATGCATGAACCAACTAAAACAAGCCAGAGCAATTTGATCCCAGCGGAAGCTGGTTTCAGGCAGCCGGCTCGGGTCGACTCAGCCTTCCATCCTCCCGAGGTTGGTAAAATGAGTACCCAGCTAGCTGGGGGAAAGGTAATCACGGCCGGGGAAGGCAACAGCAAACCACCCTGCTATAAGGCCTGTCAAGAAAACGTCAGTGAAAGCTGGCGTCCCCCCAAGAGTCAGTAATGACTCAGTGCTTGCACGAGAGGTTCATTTCCTTTTTCAATACATTTGTAGTAAATATTTATATAGCACTTATACCAGCTTTAGTGCTTCAGAGAAAGAGGTGGTGTTGAAAGTGTGTGTCTCCAAGGAGTAAGCATGCATAACATGGGGGACTATACAACTTTGCTACAGTGTTTACATAGCTTGTAAGTTAAGGCAGGAGCCTCACCATACAATTCATGTTTTTTTGGAACATGACTAACTTTTTAATCCCATTTGTTGTAACCTTTCTCTTACAACAAATGGGATTTGATCCTAGAATGTCCATGTTTTGATGCAGTAATAAATGCACTGAATTACACACCCTATAGCAGAATCTCCCTTCCTTCAGATATTTTTTCATTTCACCTCATACTTCATAAATCCAATTTCTCATCTATCTTCTTTTTACTCTTAAGAACAAACTGGAGAGAGAGAGAGAGAGAGAAATCACTGTTCTCTCTTTTCTCCCAAATTATTAACCCTATGCAGTCTTAAATTAAAGTTGTTTAGATGTGTATAAAGAATATTTTGAAATTGCAGTCACCTCTTTTTTCATGCCATAGTCTTTAAACAGAAGCTAACAATACACTTGAGGTACAGTGGCACCAGAAAGCTGCTTTTTCCATATCTAAAGCTTGGGTAAGTCAGCCATTTTTCATTAGATTTGTCTTAAATGTGGACAGCTAATATCCTCCATCAAAGAGATTTTTTAAAAAATTAAGGAATATAAATACCTTCATATGGGCTTATTATTTTTTTTTAAAAAAAGAATGTAACATGCCTTAACTATACAGCTTATTTTGAAGTAATAAGTGCCAATGTATTTTAATCAGAACACGTCATTTTAATTTTACAGTGTATTGCGTTCTTGTATGTTGTGAGTAGGTTTGTTAGTTTGTTTTAACAGACAATACAGCACACTTTTAACTACAGAGCTGCTCTTCTGGGTCTGTTTTAAAGTCCATATTGTAAAATATTTCCATACTGAAAACTGGTAAGGCATATTGTGTCAGTGATGATTAGATTCCCTGTTAAGTGGAATAACATAGGAAGATTATAAGGGTATTTGAAACAGAGCCAGAAATCATGGGGCACAACATATAATTTTCTGCTGTATTTTGTGATCTTGCTTGTTTGAAGTGACTTCTGCTACTACCAGCTGTACAACTCTTGAGAGTAGTTAATGATAAAAAGATTTCTTGGCAAGTAGGTTCTTCTGTTTAATGGGGAATGTGAAGTGTGTGGCATCTGTAATTTAGCTAATTTATCTAATAAACATATAACTCAAAGACAGCTGTAGATTTTGCTATTGCATGATAAGGATTACTATCCATGGGCATAGAATATATTGTCGTTGTTGTTGTTCAAAAACAACCCCCTAAGTACTTTGATACCACTGAATCAATAAATATAATTAAAAATATGGAATGTTGCAATCATTTTTTTCATTGTCGTAAAGCCATTGGGTGGGATTACTGAAGCATGACCTAAACAGAAAACGCTACCTTAAATTTCATTTATTGAAATAATGAATGTGTGTTAATAATAAAGTACAAAACGTGTAATGGAAATTAATGTACTGTGAAATAAATTCATGTCAAGAAAAGTACAGCAAAAAGTTTAGAAATATTTAAATGGATATTGCATAAAGTACACGTTGAGACCATTTTGTGTTGTTTTAATAGATTGTTGGCCGCAATCTACAAGCCATGAAAAATTATCATGGCACATTCTAGACATATCAGCTCAATGAGATCAAATTAGTTTCATGAAAAATTAGTCTGACGTTGCTACTGAAATAATTAACAATAGAGGAAGCATGAAAGCAACACAGATTCTGATTTGCATTCTTTTATTTGTGCTCAAAGATATCATATATCAAAACACAAGCTCCTCTATGTACCATCTTGGACTCTTGATTCCACAGTATTGCATTTCCACAGGATCATTGTACTTTTTCCCCCCACCTCCTGCTTTTTGTACCACCGTCTAGCCTGATTAAGAGTTCTGGAAAACTCGAAATCTTGCACACTCTTTTATGACGGTTTTGTTGCTCCTAATAAAGGTATTGCCCAACTGTGGATTTTGGAGAAGTTTCAGCATTGCAAATGATCATAACTAAAGGTTTACTGGGTATTATTTCAATAAAGTGGGAAATGCAATGTTGTTCATCAAGAAACCTGAATACAATCATCGTCGTCATCATCATCACCATCATCATCATGAGCTGGTTAGTTCAGATCAATATGTGAACTTCTGCCACCTACATTTCTAGCCCCTTCCTGCCACCCACCTCACCATCTTAGGGTTGTATGGAGGATAAAGGTATCACTAGCTACTAGTCATGATGGCTATATGTTACCTTCAGCATCAGAGGCAGTTTGGGGGACATGAACAGGATTGTTCCATTGTGCCCATGTCCTGCTTATGGGATTCCCATAGGCATCTGCTTGGTAACAGTGAGAACAGCTGTGTCTAAGTACACTTTCTAGCTGATCCAGCAGTTACCCAAACTCCATGAGATATTTTGATTGATGATGATGATGATGATGATGATGATGATGATTTGGCTCCACCTTTCTTTTATTCACTGTTTCCACCACCTATTGTTAGGTCCCTGCTGTTTTTCAGTCCACTGCCTACTCCGGCTTATTTCATTAGCCATTCTGTCTTTGCTGCCCTCTCTGACATTTGTTTTCATTTTCCCCATAGCGTACAACTGTCCTGTCTTTAGATGTTGTAAGACAAATTTCCACATTTCTCTCTTTTATTTCTGAAAGCATCTTTCTTCCCCTGCATTTCTCCCCTTCTTCAGATTCCATCATCATCATTTTTTAAAAAACACACACCATCTTGTTTCTTTACTTCCTGTCTCAGAGACCTTAGCTAGACCTAAGGTTTAGCCCGGGATTGTCCCGGGTTTATCCCTGCCTGCTCCTGGGATCTCCTATGTGTCATTTACATGAACAGGGATGACCCCGGGACGATCCCGGGATAAACCTTAGGTCTAGCTAAGGCCATAGCTTCCCTATGTCCTGGGAATTTTTCCTAATCCATGGCCTGCCTCACAAGTTTACCACTATATTTTGTTTTTTTGTGAGAGTTTTCATCATGTAACTCGTCTGCTCACAGAAATGTTTGGCTCCAGAGACTACATTGCAACTTCCATAATACAATATACATTCCTGGGAAGTAACATCAGAACAGAAATAGAGGAGGAAAAGGTGATTTACAACATCTATATCAGGACCAGGGTAGTAGCATCACATAATTGGAATCCAAATTTTCTTAAAAACAGTGGACTGCTAAATACCAAAATCAAGTTTCACTTATGTATCTAAACTAGTGAAAGACTTGTGTTCTTGAGTGTGGTCTCAACTGCATGACTGAATGAATGGCTTGTGAAGATCTTCACTAGACACTAGTGCTCTGATCGCATCAAACTCTTGAAAATCGTACCCTTAGCTATCATTTATAATTACTGTGTGGAATCCAAAGAGCTACTTTAGGCATGTTCATAGGCTTGAGTCTACCTGGTGGGATTTTTGACACTTAAATCCTCCTTAAATGAAATGCTTTGTGAATTCGCAACATTTTCCCAAGGACTCCAAATGTGCCTTGAAATTTTGCTTTAGACAAAATCTGTTGGCAAATCTGTTGATATCTGGGTGTGTCTGAGAGAGGTGTGTGTGAGAGAGATGCAGGTACAGAGTGTAAGACTAGAGTGAGGTTGATCTCCATCATGTAAACTTTGTTCAGCAAAATGCAACACGCCATTACCTTCATAGAAGAAGGAATTGATTATTTGTTTTTGTTTATTGCAAAGTTACTTATCCCTTTATAATTTCCAATGAGACTTATTAAGCTTGCATAAATGAGGTTTTTATGGTGTCCTAACAATCTTTCACTTACAGAAAATATCAGATAAAAAAGCTTACAACTCTCTACTGCTGTAATAAAATATGACTCCCATAAAGGTAGTAGAAAAAATATTTGCTCATTTCATTTATGAAAGAGAGAAAAAATCCATAAATTGCACAGAAGATGAAATTAATGGAATGTTTATTTTAATGTTTGCTATTTAGTACTAACAATATGACCAGCGTATGTCGTTAAGGTTTGTGATAATGGGTATGTTCTACTTGACGTACAGGCGGTTGGGAGGTTCTCCTGGTTTTCTAACCCTAAGAAGCCATTAGTGGTGGTTGCCCACATTTGCTGTTTTACTTGTGTGTGTTTTTACTTGACATACATTGCTACCTCAGGGTCCTCAATTTTATGTCATAATAGATTGCAGAATTAAGGGAATGGTGCATTCTATTTGGAACTGTGCCTGAAGTATGCATTCATGTTTCATTTTGAAAAATGGTTAATTCTAGATCAAGCTACTGGTTCAGAGGCCTCTTGGTCTCATTGCATGGTGTTATCAGACCCACATCAGGCCAGAACTCTCTGAGCCTGCAGTGCTCAGATTCATGGAATTCATGGAATAACCCATCCCCACTCCCATTGAAATAGTGAGGCAGCAGAGTGGGCTTGACCCATGTGAAGGGCATATAGGCTAGAGGATTCTAGGCCTCAGCAGATACCTGATGTTGTCCTCAGCTGAGATGGTAAATGAGGATGTACTAGCAACTGTAATCTCAATAATTATTCCCCACCCCCAATTTGCACCTCCACTTTCTGCCAGGTTGTTAGATTAAATGTAGAACTGTTTCAGAGGTTGTACAATTCTTTCACAGGTCTCTGTCACTCTCAATCTGAAAGTACATGAAAATTGGATCTTACGTCAAAACTTGCCATCTCAGAAAGCAAGCAAATGATTTGAATCTACCCAGGACTAATTCAAACTGTTTTGGAGTGGATTATTATCTTGTATAAAGTTTGGTAGTTATATACCAAAGTATAAATTCAGAGGTCAGTTAGTGTGACTAAACAGCCTGGAGGAAGAAGGAAATTAATTACTTCATTTTATTTCTATTGACTACATCAACTGCAAAACACCAAATAACAACAGTTCTCTAATTAGTTATTAACAAATCCATTATTAGCAAGTTATTTCACTTATCTTTCCATTTTAAAGAATACAATACACACAGTTCAACAATCTCCCATGTCAGTTACTTGAAAACATGCAGAGTTAGATTCAAAATACTAAATCAATGAATTACAACAGCAACAGCATAGCCCCCTGGCTTTGCATTTTATTTATTTATTTAAAATATGTCTTGGCTGTCTTTCAGGACTGAAGCCCTCCCAAAGTGGGTTACAATGATAAAACACATTAACCATTAAGATATTAAAATTGATAAAAACATAAACACAATAAAAACAGCAATACAAACCAACAATAAAAATAGAAATAAAAACAATTAAACCAGCAATAAAAACTAACAATAAAACCAAAACAACAACAACAACAGAAAAAATCATGGTGTTGAAATTCTGCTTAAAATATGCTGGCATTTATACTAAAGTGATACAATGTAGTGCATTTCTAAATTGATAGCTCAATCTTATACATGTTTACTTGGGAAAAGGTCCTGCTATGTTCAGTGTAGCTTAGTTCTGAGCGTAGGCCTACAGCTCTTGTTACACTGAAACTTGTGAAATCAATTCTCTCCCCATCTCTTCCTTTTCCCTTTTCCATCTGTCTAGGGAGGAAGGCTCTCTGTGTTTTGTGGTGGAAGCCATGCCCCCTGGTGTAGATTAGTGTCACTTAGGTTTTTCATTTGCAGTCAAGCAGGCCATGAATGGAGCAGCTCAAAACACAGTAATTTGAGATTTCAGGGATCAGTAAGGACAGGTTGCCATTACCCCTCCGTTTGCAGAGGCCTCAATTTATCTTACAGCCTCTTTCCTCACAGAATTAATGGCTCAATTTTGCATCGCCTTGCTTTTTGTCATTGAAATTCTCTTAACATCTTGCTTTAATTCTGCACTCTGTGCTTTTGCTACTGAACTGTAATAAAATAGAAATGCTTGTCCTTTCTTCTCATGATTCATCATTTTAGTGGATTTTGGCATGCCTGTTTTGGTAGCCTATGGTACCTGAGAAATAGTGATGGCAGCACAAGCCGAATGCCTCTCTTTTCTAGTATATAATGGAATGAGATTTCATCTTCATTTGGGTGAGGTAGGTAGAAGAAGCCTTTTACAAACAGACCTGAACCTTTAACAGCAGCCTTAAGCTGCGCATTCGAATTTTTGCTTTGCAAATTTTAACATTTGGATGGTTTTTGTTTGTGTAACTATTTATTCCTATGTTTGGTTTAAGTTGAATCTGTATCAGATTGCAAGTTTTGTTTTGTTTTTTCTTTTGTTTTTTGCATGAAAAGCCTTGCATATTTTGTATGTATTTTTCCAAACGTACGCAACAATTGTGCGCATTTTTGAAATGTACACATTCTTCTCCCATTGATTAAAGCCTATTTGCATGCCCTCCCCCGCCAAAAGTATGCATTTTTCATGTGCATTTTTGAAATACACACATTCTATTGGACACTTTCTTTTTGGTCCAGAAATAATATTGCATGCTTGGAAATGTACAGATTTTAACCACTGATTGCATCTGATTCGCTGTGCAGTTCAAAAGGTATGAACTGGGTAAATCCTGATAAAAAATGAACTGAAGTGATTTTTTCCCCCTACATCCCAGCTCCAGTGCATCCCAGCCTACGCACTCCATTGTCAATACACCCCTCCCCCATCCTAATGCCACTATCTGAATAACCTTGTCACCCAGAAAAGCGACCAGTGGGGCTCTTCAGAGACCTGCCCACGCCCAATTGTCTGGCTTGAGGGGTCCTTCTTCAGAGACAGTCAGTGTGGGAGGGGTGTCCCTGGATATTGCTCCTCCCACTCTGCCACCTGAGATGGGTACCTGCTTCATGGGAGGGCCAGCCCTGTTTGAAAGAAACAGAAAAGGCAGTCTCAGGGTTGACTAATGTGGGGGGCATCAAACAAAATTTCCAGGCACTACCACTTCTACCAGTCTCAGCCAGATGTTTTTAATAACTTTGAGAACAATTGAAAATGTATGGTCCTTGGATGTCTGGCCATGTTCTTCAACCAGCTCCTGATTCTGTGCTTGTGCTCTATTATGTCTGATTGCTTTCCAGGGCTCCCATCCACTTACAAATGAATTTAGTAGGAATTAACCCTTTGATATTTATTTATTTATTGAATTCCAATACCGCGCAATAGCCGAAGTTCTCTGGGTGGTTCACAAAAATGAAGACCATTCAAAGTATAAAACAACAGCATAAAATCATAATATAAAATACAATATAAAACCACAACCAGGATAAAATCAGCAGCAATGCAGAAATGCAAATTTAAAATACAAATTTAAAACAGCAAAGTTAAAATTAATTTATAAACTGTTGAAATACTGGGAGAATAAAAAGGTCTTCACCTAGCATCTAAAAGAATATAGTGTAGGTGCCAGGTGATCCTCCCTAGGGAGCTCATTCCACAGCCAGGTTGGCACAGCAGACAAGGCCCCTCCTCCTGGTAGCCACTTACCTCACTTCTTTTGGCAGGGGCTCATGGAGAAGGACCCCTAAGGATGATCTTAGGGTCTGGGCAGGTACATATGGGAGGAGGCGTTTCTTCAGATAGCCTGGTCCCAGCCATTTAGGGTTTTAAACGTTAATACCAGCACTTTGAATCGGGCCCGGACCTGGACTGGCAGCCAGTTAAGATGGAAAAGGACTGGTGTGATGTGGTCTCGTTGGCTAGTCCCTGTTAACAAATGTGCTGTTTGTTTTGTACCAGCTGAAGTTTCCGTACCGTTTTCAAAGGCAGAACCATATATACCGTATTGCAGTAATCCAGACAAGAGATTATCAGAACATGGATAGCTGCAGCTAGGCTATCTCTGTCCAGATAAGGGCGCAGATGGTATATCAGCCTAAGCTGATAAAAGGTGCTCTTTGCTACTGAGTTCACCTGTGCCTCAAATGACAGCTCTGGATCCAAGAGCACCCCCAAACTATGAAACCGAACCTACTTTAGGGGGAGTGCAAACATCACCTAGCTGGACAGGTGAACCACTCGCTAACAGTACTTCCGTCTTGTCTGGATTGAGTCTCAGTTTATTGGTCCTCATCCAGTCGATTACTGTGCTCAGGCACTGATTCAGAACAGCCACTGCCTCACCTGGGTTTGGTGAAAAGGAGAAGTAGAGCTGGGTGTCATCCGCATATTGATGAAACCTCAACCCACATCTCTGAATAACCTCTCCCAGCAGTTTCATGTAAACTAGCTGTACACCGTTTTACACCGTTTTTACACCGTTTACACTTTTACACCGTTAAATATCATTGCATTTTATTTCTTTATTCAGTCATATATTGGAATTAGAGGTATCCGTGGTATAAGAATAGTATTTAAGTTTAACCCATCTATTACATGGGCCTCTATGATGTGTGTTTGTGGATGTGTAATTGTCTCCCCCCCCCCCCCCGCAACAACAACAACCTTATGAGGTAGATTGGGCAGAGTGACAGCAAGCAGCCCAAGGTCACCGCTCCGATTAGGAGCGTAGAAGCAGTAGCGGATTGGCCTGCTCCGCCTTACCCAGAGGCGGAGTAGGAGCGGACCGCGGACCCCCTAGAAGCAAGGCGAAGAGAAGCGCCCATTTTTCGGAGCTCCGAGTTCAGGCGGAGCGCTCCGGTCGCCATCTTGAAAACATTTCGCCATAGGATTGCATTGCGGCAAATAATCGCGCATAACTACGTTGTTTTTGAAGCTATCATTCTGAAAATTCTTGTGCACAGAGAGTCGTGGATGGGGGTCATTTTGAGACCACTCTCAACTTTCTGCGTTGTCTGGGTCGCGGGCTATATTTTTGTGAAAATCGGGTCAACCGCGCGGCTCAAACTGCGTTTTCGGCTTTTCGCCCATAGGATTGCATTGAGGGAAAGAATCGGGGATAACTGGGGGGGGGTTTAAGCTATCGTTCTGGAAATTCTTGTGCACAGAGAGTCGTGGATGGGGGTCATTTTGAGACCACTCTCAACTTTCTGCGTTTTCTGGGTCGCGGGCTATATTTTTGTGAAAATCGGGTCAACCGCGCGGCTCAAACTGCGTTTTCGGCTTTTCGCCCATAGGATTGCATTGAGGGAAAGAATCGGGGATAACTGGGGGGGGTTAAGCTATCGTTCTGAAAATTCTTGTGCACAGAGAGTCGTGGATGGGGGTCATTTTGAGACCACTCTCAACTTTCTGCATCGTACGGGTCGCGGGCTAGACGTTTTTAAAAAATCGGCGGGAAAAATACCTTTTTCAAAGGGCTGAGGGGCAGAGTCAGCTCCCGGTCATGATGATCCCAAAGTTGGAGGAGGGCATAGGCAAAACAGGTAACTTGGGATTCTGGGAAACTTCTCTTTCTTCATCTGAACGGGCTTTTCCCCGTGTTTTTTAACACAGTAGCCCCACCAAATGCACAAACACAACCTGAAATCATATACTAAGCCAAGAATAAGAGATAGAAACACAGCACTGCTCCCCACCCTAACCTTGGTGAACAACTGAATCGATGTGGTGCAAGGGGATGAGCTCCCCTAGGGCATCTCATCGTGGACGTGCCCCCACTCTCTCCTGCACTGGAAGGTCATTAGAGCCTTCCAAAGAGAGTAAAACGGTGGAGCAATGCCTATCATGAGTTGAAGTGAATGGTCACTTTTCAGTGGTGGAGCAATGCCTGTTCTGAGTCGAAGTGAGCGTTTTACTTCTCAGAGCTGTGGCTGTCAGTGTCTTGAACTGGCAGCTACTTCCCCCTCCCCCGGGCACGTCCCCCTATTGCTGGTAAAAGACAGATATAGCCTTTTAAAAAAAGTTCTTCTTGTTGTTTATTGAGCAACACTGCTGCTTTTAATTCCACCCCTCCTTTGTTTATTGATTGATTTATTCCATTTTATATGCATTACTGGCTTATCCTTGACTCACTTCCTTATGCCCCCAGAAATGCCAGCTGCATGCCTGCCTGCCTTCCCTCCCTCCTCC
This sequence comes from Elgaria multicarinata webbii, assembly GCF_023053635.1. Lineage (NCBI taxonomy): Eukaryota > Metazoa > Chordata > Lepidosauria > Squamata > Anguidae > Elgaria > Elgaria multicarinata. The sequence continues at coordinate 40,778,329 of NC_086180.1, read as the reverse complement.
CCTGCCCACCTCGCAGGGATGTTGTGTGTGGGGTGCCCGATTTTCAAAAATTCGCCAAAAATCAGGGGATGATGGGATTGCTTTGAAACTTGGCATGCGTGTGTATATCCCCATGAGGTGTCATGGTGCCAAACATGAGGTTTCTAACTTGAACAGAAAAAAAGTTGTATAATTTTTTAGCTTTCAATGCAAGCCTATGGGGGGGGGAAACGGAGCTCCGGATCCGGATCCGGAGCTCCGGGCGGAGCGGAGCGGAAGTGGGCGGAGCGGGGGCGGGGCGGAGCGGCCCGATCCGGAAAATGGCGGATCTGCAAGTGAAGCGGAGCGGGGGGTCTGTGCACACCCCTAATATTTTCACAAATTATTGGGCAAAGCCATTTCATTGGTGTGCATAATCTTTGATGCTCAGTTAAGACTGGACTCTCATTTCCAGTTTAAGGAGCTGGATGAAATGGATTCCTTAATCCTTCAGCCTGTTTTGTGTTAATGGAAATGAAGAATGAATTTGAATGGGATTTAAAGTTGAAAGAGAACAGATATGAGAGTTGTGCTTGAACAACAATAAAATTGACCTGAATCTGGAATTCCTCCCAGTTCCTGAATCTCCATATCCAGGATCTGACTTTATTTATATAAATATAAAAGCCAGCCTCAAAAGTGCAGAGGGTAACAGTGTCCAGCTCCCACACCATCAACATTTGAATTGTTCATTTGAATCTTGTTTCCCTTAATATCAGGTAAAATGTTCTTTCTAGAATATGTTATCTCTACTAACACTTACGGACATGCCCTGAAGATTATTAAGTCTAAGTCTCAGCTCGTGGGGGTTTCAGAGATTTATACCTAAGGAAAATGATATGTCCCCTTTCCAGAGCTTCTTTTGATCTCTCTGAAAAGCAGGTTAATGTAAATGCCAAATATATTTATTCAAAACCTGAGCAGAGAAAAGTTCAGAAAGGGTCAGTTGCTTTTAAAATAACATGAAAAATATAGAATTATCTAACTATAACTTACTTATGTTCTTTGCCATGTGCTTCAAGACAAAGGCAGATTTCACAAAGTTATGGATGGTGGGAACTCCCATAGACAGGCTGGAAATTCAAACTGACCGAAAGTGATGTAGTGGTAAATTCAGAAGTGCAGATGCTCATAATGACAGTCCCTATAGCCCCAAAGAAAGCCTAGAATTACAGGCAGCTGTATTAACCCATATCCATAAACCAGTGCTAGGATTTTTTGTTTTCTAGGTGCAGGTATTTTGCCCATTTGGGATCAAACAACCTCAAAATACTTTATAATCAAACAAAGAACAATATATTTTGTTGGGAGATTTGTCCCACCCACCACCAGCTACTGTGAAGATTACAGCTAAGTTAAAGAAAACAGAGAATTCTGAGTGTGGTAGAAGATAATAACAACTGCTGGGAATGTGTTCCTGAGAGGATTGGTTCTACTACACCACTGCTGACCAATTAATAGCCTGAGGGTACATGTGTAGTAATGCAGATTGTAGTGCCTATAGATGCCTGGTCACGTCTGGGCATATTTCCTGGTCAGCAAGGGAAAGGGGGAAGGCTGGGTTTGTCACAAGGCAAACTACACATGTGTAATTGTTTTTAATCATTATATAGGGCCTGTTCAGACAACACACTAAGCCATGGTTAGGCCACTTACACTTTTGCAGCAAATGGTTAGTGACTATGTTTAAACCATGTTTATGTAGCCACCATAGTTAGGAATGGTTCACACGACACGCTAAGCCATAATGTTTAGCACAGAATGCTTAACCACGGTCACTTAGCATGTCATCTGAACAGAGTCATTATATTTTTTCACATTATATACTAGTCTGGTGGTGATGGTGGGGACGTGGGGTCAGGGTTGGGATCAATTTTCCACTGCATATAGTGAAAAGCATTTGGAACCATAAAACAATTAGGGTGACCATATGGAAAGGAGGACACGGCTTCTGTGTCTTTAACAGCTGAATAGAAAACAGAATTTCAGGAGGTGTCATTTGTATACATGAAGCACCTGGTGAAATTCCCTCGTCATCACCACAGTTAAAGCTTCAGGAGCCCTAACCACTTTTGTATCTGGTCACTCTAGCATAGCTCCTGCAGCTTTAACTGTTCTGATGTAGAGGGAATTTCACCAGGTGCTGCATGCATACAAATGACACCTGCTGAAATTCCCTTTTTCTATTCTACTGTTAAATGTACAGGAGCCCTGTCCTCCTTTCCATATGGTCACCCTAAAAATGGCAGCATTAAATATTTTGTAACTATTAGAAACACAACCCAGAGTTATGGTTAATTGCATCAGGAAAGAGGAACTAATGGGGGTTGGGGAAAACAGGTGCACCATGTTAAATTATTGCGCATAAATAATTAGGTCATTCCCCAAATCACCTTTTATATTCACATCATAAGTCAATTCAGTTGCTGCGGGGGAGGGCATATTGCAAAATAACATAATGTGAAAAGGGTGAAAAAAATAATTTGGAGAAAGTCATGGCTCATGAATAATGCAATGCCCTATAAGTATATTCACCGTTCCAATGATACAGTTTCAGCTACAGGGCGACTTCCGAAAACCTAGTTGACTTATTTTAATGAGAGCCAGTGTGGTGTAATGAAAGCCAGTGTGGTGTAGTGTCTAGAGTGTTGGGCTGGGAGCTGGGAGATCCGGGTTCTAGTCCCCACTTGGCCAGAGCAGCTCACTGGGTAACTTTGGGCCACTCACAGATTCTCAGCTCAACCTACCTCGCAGGGTGGTTGTTGTGAGGATAAAATGGAGAGAAGAAAGAGGATTATGTATGCCGCCTTGGGCTCCTTGGAGGGAAAAAAGATTGGGCTACAAATGTAATAAAAAATATAGCTGCCAAATACATCAACAATTTACCCCAAGTTTAAATCAAATGTCCCAACCTGTCATCACCTTCTGCAGTATAGAAGCTGCTTCAGTATGGCTGCTTCTTGCACTATTCACTAACACCAGAAGCCCTGGGTCATGTGGAAATAGTGGCTCCTTCTTATGGTAGTGGCTCCACTCTTTTTCCCCAAACTGGACCTTGGGCCAAAGATGAAGCATGGACTCCTCCCATCTGGCCTAGACCAGTTTTCCCCAACCTGGCACCTCCAGATTTGTTAAACTTCAACTCACATCATTTTCCAGCCAGCATGGCTAATGGCCATGTGTGTGTGATTGTTTTGGCTGCTGGGTAGTGGGTAGGAGTTGTATAATACATCTGGAGGGTACCAGGTTGAGAACGGCTGGTTTAGAACATCCAACATGATTGAGTGGCACAAACTGCTCTGACTGCTGCAAAGGTTATTCCAGAAGTGGGCCAAAGTCCTCCTTCTCCATTACTGGGCAGGGCTCAAAGATATCCCTTGACATATCTCCATTAATCCAAAAACTTCCACTCACAAACAAGGCTAACACAGAGAGGTACTTTCTTTTCATGTTCATTCTCTGTTCTCTACACACAAACACACGCAAAAATGAATTGAGCTATGACTGTGGGCTTAGATCTGACATGAAAGCTCTGCAGCATGATTCCTTCGTATATAACTATAAGGCCTTCTCATAGTAGCTACAGTTGAAGCAGGGAGCTAAAATAAACAAACATTAAAAGCCCACTTTCTTTTATTTTTCCAGGATAAAAGTGTAGCATTGTGTTCACAGCAGCAACAAACCCACACAAAGTATAAATGAATTTTCTTTTTCATCCCTAGCTTTTTTTTATTATTATTGAGTTTCATCTTCCTTTTCACTGCCATCGGCAATTATTCTACTCACCGGCACTCAACCAGAAATGTAATGAAAGAGAATCTGTCTCACAATAGAAAAGTTATCATCAGCTCATAATATCGGACCACTTTTATGGGCTGTACAATGTCTCAACCAATTGCTTTTTTCTTTCTTTCTTTTGCCATGACATACTGTATTTTGCTTATCGTTGCAACCTTTTCAGGTACACTAACCTTGCCTCTCATCTATTGAACCTCTGGTACCAAAGAGGCAGTCAACGAAACTATGCATTTTGTATAAAGAAAGGAGGCTGGGAGATGCAAGGACAGCTCTATGACAAAGAAATATACTATTAAATCTGTTGTCTTCAATAATTATTCATTTTGAGTTTATGATTGTCTCAGACTATACACTTTCTCTGCCTCCACTAATGGAGAGTTTCAAAATCATAATCTGATCTGCTGAGATTCTCAGTCTGTTCTGCTGATGTGAACCCTATTAATTGCAGTGAAGCTTGCAATGACAAAATTCTTTTTACTTTTCATTTAGATTGAATCTGATGAGGAAGTTTAGATGTCATATCCTACTTCGTGGCACAAGGGACTGTATAGTCCTATTACATAGGATATATATACACACAAATGCACACACGGACAATGGTACCTTCAACTCCCACACCCTCCTGTACCATGCGTAGAACTTTAATATGAATTGGCGCTTATGCCTGTAGGCTCCACTCCCAATCCCACAATCTGTCTGCTGTTGCAGGAAGTGTTGCTTGAGTGAAGTCTATTTTAAAAGTTGAGATGTGTAGACTCTGATTAACATGGAAGGTTGCAAGCCGGAGAGGGTTGTTGCTGTTTCTGGCCACATGCCTACATTCTGCATTAATGAAGCCAAATATATGGAGGTCCCTTACTGTTCCTTGTTAAAAGAAAAGAAAAAGAATTGCATGCTAATGTCCCAAATGAACATTGCTTATTGCCAATGAAGATGGCAGCCATTGGATTTGAATGTGATCCGAAAGCTGTTGTATAACTTCACTGTTTTGGAACAAGATTGCCTGGAAGCTACTTTCGTCCTTAATTTTCCTGATTGTAAATCGACACAAGTTCAAATAGAATCACTCCAGTTTTCTTAATATTATTCCATTTTAATTCCAGATGAGTAAACACTGCACACCAACTCATTGTCTCCATATCATTCTCACTACAAACTTCAAGAGATGGGTTTGGGGTTTTTTGCATCCTCTTCCTCTTTGATGTAACATGTCCATACTCTACTTCTGTCTCCATGACCTCTGCAAGATATGCCCTCACCTAATACAAAATATCGTTCTCCAAGACAGTCTTTTTGAAATCAGCCATTCTAGTATCTTGACCACTCTAGCTATCTTCTCTGACTCTTCGATGATGAGATCATGACAGTTAATGACAATATCATGGTTTTACCATTTTACTTGAACATGACTGGGGTAGACAATTTGGGGCAGAGGATAATATGAGAAACTAAGGGATCTCGTTCCAGTGATGCTACACAAACTTTTCTTTCGGATTTTCATATACTGGACTGTATGTCCTGCCTTTTTTTTGTATGCCACTCATAATTGATTTACGTCACGTTCGTACCAATGGTCAAATGTTTAGTTTGGTTCAAGATTGCTTTTCTGTTCTGACAACTTTTATTCTGTGGCTGCATTTGAATGTCATACTGAAGCATAGTTTAGCAAACGGAAACAAGCAGCAGTGAGCCTTGGGCTCTTGTTCTTGGCTCTCTTCTTCTGGCATGGCTGTGAGGGAGAGTTCAGACGTGTTTGCCTCTCATTTCAATTAACTACAGTTAAACCCTAAACATCATAATCCATGGTTAGAAGTTGGCTTGTTGAAAACAAACCATATTTTGATGGGTTTAGCTGACACAACAAGCTCCTATTTCCACTTTCCAAACTCTTCTTTGCTCACTGAAAGTTATTCCCATTTACTAAACTATGATTTGGCCTGATGAAAGCAGCCTCTGTCTTCCCAATGATGCTCTGTGTTTTTTTTAAAAAAAATACTGTAGTGGCAATTAAAATGATCAAGGGGCTGGAGCAACTCCCCTAAGAGGAAACAGCTGGTTAGCTTGGAAAAGGGTGAGGAAGGAGAGACATGATAGAGGTGTATAACATTATGCATGGAGTGGAGAACGTGGATAGGGAAACATTTTCCGTCTCTCATAACACTAGAGCCTGGGTGATGCCATTCAGCTGATTGGGAGATTCCAGTCAGACAGAAGGAACTACTTCTTCATACAGCACATAGTCAAACTATTGAATTTGCTACCACAATACATAGTGATGGCCACCAATTTGGATGGTTTTACAAGGGGGTTAGACAAATTCCTACCCCCTTTAAAGGCATGGCTCTTATTACATTCTTATGTTCTAAACTGAAGCTACCAAACAAAATATGCAGAATACTTTTTCTACAAATAGTACTTTTCCAACAGTTTCCTCAGATTCATATCATGGGTGTCAGAAAACATAATGGCAAGCACGTAGTTACCAAGTTGCAAAGAAATACAGGTCTTCTGTACCTTAAACAGTCATATGTAGAAGAGGGAATTTTGGTCAGGTACAACTAAGTCATGAAAATAAGAGTTGTTGGTTTCTGCCTTGGCAAAGTAACTGAGAAATTTCAGGGGAAACGAAATGTTTGATAAGAGTTAGCAAAACTTTTTCTTCAGAAGGGAAGGAGTTGCTTATTCCTAGTCCATTTGTCTAGACAACTAAAGTAGTGTAGCAACAACTGAATACCATTGGCAACAGTAGCTTATTAAGCTGAAAACATGACTATATGGAAGCTTCAAATGCCCACTGATGCACTATTCCCATGGTGATAAGGAGCTTACAGGCAAAATTGTTTCCCATTAACAACTACAGCTTTCATGTGTTCAATATTTCTGCGATATGAAAAGCCATCATGTGACAGAAGTTTCAAGTGAAAAGGATATTTTGTGAAAATTGCTATCACCATTAGAAAAATGTAATTGTGTGAATGCATTCTAAACAAATTCAGAAAGGAATAGGGGCTGAAAAATAATGCTTTAATTATTCAAAATAGAGGCTTTTAATAAGGCATTGTTTCTATTCTGTTCTGGACAGCATTTTCAGCACCACCCTCACCACCACCACCCCGCCAGCCACACACACACACTGAAAATCCTGTTATGTTGTTCACCGTCACACTTTCGTTCTTTCTGTTTCAACAAGCCACAGTGACAACAAGGTGACAATTTTCCATAACCAATTAAACGTAGATGGGATAACAGAGCATTGTAAGAGGAATATGCATTGACAAGTGAAAATTGAGTTTTTAATAATAAACACATTGGGGAAAGTAATTCTGAGGACTGGAGACTGAAATGTAGGCAATTTTACAAGTGATACCTGAAATTTACATATTAATGATAACCTTTTCAAATGTCTGATTTGCTGTGTTTCTTGGCTTCCCCCCTCCCTCTCAAGAAAATAATGGTATTCTTTTAAATAGACTCTATCCAAGCATTGATCCTGTTACAGGAACTTCAAAGACAAAGTGATCCAACAGACAGCATCCAACAGATTGGGGGGGGGGGGCACAATGAATGTTCAAAATGCATACCTGCACATTTAGACTTTTCATGTGCTGCTACTGAACTGTCTGTATCCCTATTGCCTATGTAAATGTATATCCGTGTGTGTGTGTGTGTGTGTGTGTGTGTGTGTGTGTTCCTATAGATTCAATTTAAATGTACTTGCATAGCTCTAGAAAATCTATTTATGGAGTAGAGTAATAGTCACCACCAAGAAGAAAGAATAGTTCAACGGCCATTGTTATATACTTCAAAGAAATATGTAAAATTGAAGTTGGATTGTCTATATGGAACAATGTGAACAATATCCCTCTACATCTGAGTAGCGATGATGGCTCATAGTGACATCTGCAGATATAGTTACAGTAGTCTGCTGTGCTAGTACCGCTTGTCCCAAATGTAACATTTAAATGAATTGGATTGCATTGCTAATGCGTCTTGGGTTACATTGCTAAAGCAGATTCTGCTTCATTCAGATCCTGCTTTATTTCTTTGGATAGAAGGCCAAGTTGCGTTGGAGTGCTTTGGACAATACCTGTTCCACTCCAGATGGGGAAACCCTATTCCCAGATGTGCCCTTCCCCCGTGTCCCATTCATGTGACCATGGGGAGGGTGATTGCAGGTGGAGAGGGAGAAAGAGATGTGCCTCCTCACTATTGGACGAGGCCATTTGGCACCACTGGCAGAGGGCAGAGCGGCAGCACATATATTAGGCAGCTGCACCCAGCCCTCGGCCTCTTCAGATTCATAGCTGTGGGGAAAAGAACGCTGAGTGATGCAGGGGAAGAGCCACAAGTTCGAGCCTTACCTGCAGCACTGGTGGATCAGTGCAGAGGCAGTCCTCCATCCTTGTCGGAACCTGACCAGGCAGTTGGAGGCATGGTGGGGCATGGTGTGGTCGGTGGCTTTCCTCGATCAACAGAGGCCTTTGATCGCTGTGTTTTCCCGCGGCATCCCTCACCCCGTTGGGACCCAGTGGGGTCAATTCTTGGGCGTGGTTCGCACGCGTGGAATGTGGAGCATTTCCTGGGGTCTTCCCCTGGTAGCGGCTGCACAGCGGGGGGGGTTGCCTTTGCATCCGGGCCCGGCTGGGCTGCGTGGTGGGTGGTGTTACAAGGCTGGGAGGCATCAGGTGCAGCGTGGTGGTCTGGACCGGCACAAAGCCAGCTATATCAGCAGCAGAGCCCATTGGGCTCATGGTTTGGAGCAGTGGGGGCAAGAAGGGCACATGTGGCACTATAAATCCCCAGATTCAGGCAACCTTGCAGTGGTGGAGACCTTGTCAGCCCAGGTGGTAGGATTGTGGGAATGTAGGGACCAACACCCAGGAATAGGATACCCAATTGGCCCTCCCCAAGTGGGCACAGGCTTTTATCAAGAGTTTTAGCTCTACGATTCCTGACAAGTACTTTAAGCTTACAATTGCTAGCACATTAACCAGTGGAGAATTATTAACTAGCGATTTAAACAGAAATTTAATTAAGGGCGATTGTAAATAAGACATTAAAGTATAAGACATTGAAGAATAAGTAATGTAGTTAACTTACCAAGAATACTGTACAATGATGCCTCCTAAGAAGGGCCAAGAGGGAAGAAAGGGAAAGGGAGAGCCCCCCACCCCCTGCCAAGAAGCAAGCCAGCAGGCTCATATCTTCATCTGATGATGAGAGCACACCTGACCTGGCCTTAATATTGGCATGCCTGGAAGCAGTGGAAAAGGATAAAGGTGTTGCCCCTGCAATTAGGCCACCGCCAGAGATAGTGTTTACTCCCAGCCCAGACCTGTGAGGAAGCAGACCCAATGTGAACTGTTGCTATCCCTTGCAGCACGATTGGATGCCATGGAGGCAGCAGGCAGTTCCAGTGCCATCCAGGTGGTGGCAGATGTGGACACTAGGCCAACTTCAGACTCAAACCAGCATGCACAATCAGAGGAACCCATCCAGGACCAGGAGACTACAACATCTGTGACTCCAGTGCAAGGAAAGATAGGTCAGGATCCCTTATCTCCTGCACAAGCTTGGGGCCCTCATGGCCCATTTGGTTTGCTCCCACTTCTGGCAGGACTTAAGTGACCATTTTCTCCACCTCAGGCTGAGCCAGAAACAAGGACCAGCTCACAGACACCTCTTGCCAGACCAGGGGTGGATGCAAATGAGAATAGGCCCGGGGGAAATGATGCTTCTGTAGAGATAACAGCTACAGAGCAATTAAAGAAGCAAGTGTACAAAGTTACAAACACTGATAATCCAATGAATGCAGACACAGTAGCACCTAAGGAGACTGGTCAACAGGTGACTTCGACAGCTGCAGCTTGTGCTTCGGTGTGGTGTAGCCCAACTAGCCCTGCCATGACCGGGGCAAGCAAGAAACCACTAGCAGAGCAGGACCCATATGCAAAGGCCGACAGGGATGCCATACCTACAGGATCTATATCATCTCCAATTTATTCCCTGCCACCAAAGAAAAGATTATTCAGGGTGATTTTGTTGACATCTTCTCCCTATTGTTGCAGGAGTCTTAAACTAGGGATAAAGATCAATCTGGAGATAAAGATCAGGACAAAGTCAGGTGTAAAAAGGTGTCTAGGACCTGGGCAAATTGGTTGCCTGGATTTTTTATTTATATGGGGGTCCTACAGCAGAAATTCCCCAAACGTGCCTGGATTTTGACCAAGTATTTGGACATCATATATCGAGCCTATACTGAATATGAAGGCGGGGCATGGCTGGCCTATGATGAGGCCTTTTGTATGAGAGCCGCCCTTGACCCCTCCCTTTGGTGGGACATTAAAGACCAGGACCTATGGCTTCAGTTCATGACGCCAGCTAGGCCTGGTTTTAGTGAACGAGCGGATAGCAGTCACATACTCACTAGGCAAGGCCCCGCCTTGGCAATTAAACTGAGTTCGGGTCAGGTGGTTCAACTTCACCTATTATGTTGGGAATATAGCTCACGAGGGGCTTGCTCCAGGGCACAATGCAGATATCACCATGAATGTTCCATTTGCGGTGGTCAGCATCCCTGTACCAATTGCCCCACGAATAGAGGTTGGAAGGGTCCCAACCACGATGGACAAGGCAATTGCAAACCAGGGGGAGGGAAGCAGGCCCCTCCAAAAGGGCCCCAGCCCAGTTAGGATTGGTCCCCTTTTGCGCATGTTGAAGCGGTACCCGTCGAAGAAAGATGCAGAATATTGGGGAACAGGTTTTCAGGAAGGCTTCCATATTCCGTTTCAAGGGCAGCGTGTAGCACAATTTTTGAATAATCAAAAATCAATTCGAGACATGGAACATTTGGTTAAGGCCAGGATAGAGAAGGAGGTTGCAGCCGGATGGGTTATTGGCCCGTTTTCAACATCCCCAATTCCCAATTTGAGAATCTCTCCATTGGGGATTGTTCCTAAAAAGGAACCAGGCAAATATAAGTTAATTCATAACCTATCTTTCCCAAAAGGAGAATCAGTGAATGATGAGTGCTTCCTTGCAGATCTTAATAAATGTGGCCCAGATTTGAAACCATACATTCTGGTCTCGTCTCTTTATTTCCCCACACACACCTTACGCCTGCAGTTGGAAAATCGGAAGTTTCAGAAACCCCAAAGCATCCAATATCTTTCTATTGACTATTGACAAAAAATCTTTAATCAAGATTGAATTTGAAGACAAAGAAGCCCATTCTGAGCTGTTCACATCTACCAAATATCAAGCAGGTAGAGGATTTATTATTATTATTATTATTATTATTATTATTATTATTCTGTGTGTGTCTGTGTGTGTGTGTGTGTGTTAAGCATTTTTAAAGTATGCTGAGGAGAGAGAACTGGTTTTGCTACTTCTGCCTGTACTTCTCCCATAAAATGTCTCGTGGGCATCACAAGCAGATTACACTTTATTTAAATTTGGAAGTATATATTAATGCAGTGCAAAAGTATTGCATAGTATTATCATGTGTTTGTGTGTGTAACACAGCCACACACAATAACCACCCCCATACAAAAATCACAGACACAGAGTCAGGCAGATTATAGCACTATTCACACATGAATCCATCTTAAATTGACTATCAGTATTCCTCTGAATCTCTGAACACACCCTTTTTGTGTACGTGTATGTGTGTGTTTGTGAATGTATGAACATAGCACATTTCAAGCTCTCCTTCATTTTTTGGGGTGACTGCACAAATAAAGAATTGCTTAAAGTGATAATTAGTTTTAGATAGTTTCTAATTGCAGACAGATTGAAAGCCTCTGTGTCAATTGATCAGCATCAATAAAGGAAGGTAGCTAAATTTTCTACAAGGCCACATTAAAGGGACTGGAGGTGGGTAAAGTCTTCTTCCATGCTATTGACCCAGTATAGCCAGCCAACATCTAGCGGTGGTGTTCAAACTAAACTATTATGACTCACAAAATCAACAGATGCCAGTTCAGGTATTTGACTGAAAGGACAAGAGCTAAAAGTGTGTAGGACATGGTGTGCACACACAAGCCCTTTCCCCAATATCCCAATGCATGTGAATTCTCTTCAGATCTTCACACATTGAACGTGGAGGTATGAAGAGAGTTTTTAAGCACATTCTGCTGGAGGCTTCATCACAATTGGTGGTCCTGATAAGGAATGCTTTTTTATTGTTATGTTTCTAAGTGTGTTCAGCCAAATATGCTTACAAACATTTTATTCAGACCTCCCCACATATACAGAGAACAAAAGTGGAAATAACTCACTTTTCTCATTCTAAGGATTGTTCTGCTTCCACTTAAGCCAACTTCCAGCTATGTCATTCAAACGGTAACATATTATTTTCATAGGTATTTTAAATAGGGTTGCAATGGGCATTCCTCACAAAGAATATTGTTGCTGTACCTACATTGGCATGAACCTCCCTATATATTACCGTAGCTGCCCACATCTACTTGATTAATAAATGTCAATGGGACTCAATTGGCCTAAATCCAAGTACTTCAGTTTAACTAGCTTGTTGATGGGACTGGATGAATGCAGTTCATAACTCATTGCAGTCAATAGTCGAATGCTCAATATTGTATCCTGGCTGTCTATCAAGGAATGGAAAGGAGAACTAAAATGAATTGATGTTTCTTGTATTTGTTAATGCACATCTCTCTGAAGAGCATTAGGCCATTCATAAAAAAAAGGTAGCGTTGTGAATGTCAGTAATTTTTAGAGATATGAGAAACAATAAATTCAGTAGGACAGCCAACTTAAGCTACAGGTTTCAATGGTGGAGAGAAAGGAAATTTCTGGAAAAATAAAGATATAGCTGGAATACATTTAAGATTAAATTGCATAAAGGAAGGAAATAAAGTTAGTTGTATTTTAAGGGTATTTTTTGAAGTTGCTTTGGAGTTTGTTAGTAGCATCACAAAAGGGACATTGAAATGAATGTCTGTACTCCTACAGAATACCACATGCATTCTGAAATTTGGTATGCATTTGTGAATTCTTTTCCTAAATGGTACCCAGATAATGTCCACTTTAGTGGTTTGGTTTCAGCAAATCTAAGAGCATGCCTCCACTATAATGATCCATTTGCTTCATATAATAGATTTTTGTAATTGGGTTCAGCTACCCAAATACAATGTACACTGGTATCAAATCAGTTCTAAATAGCACATGGATATAAGAAATGCTGTTTTCCTCTTTAAAATACATGTCAGAAGATGAATAGTTCTTTCCTTATCATTGGTTGCCACTTGTGTGTATTTCAAACAGGATAACCATAACTTATACACAAACATCATTCATAATTCACTGCTTTGCTACATATTTGGCCTCAGCCTTTACTTTAAATGTCTGTACCTATTATGTTCACATTTGTTATGCCTTTTATCCTTTACAGTAATTGAGTTTTTTGAGTGATTATGACATTAAAGTGATAGAATCAAGCAATCCAAACCTTCTTTTACAATGACAGCATTTTTTTCCTATAACATTGCTTTCATTCATTATAGATTTACAGATAAAACAACCCTCGTATGTGTTGTTTAGTTATATTGTCAGATCTCGTGCCCTCCTAAAATAAATAAATAAATGCTGAGAAGCTTCAATGAGCAATTCAATTCTGCTTCATTTATTGAATATAACCAAAGGTCATTACAATATACAGAATCAAATACAACAAATAGGGTATCACTTTGGGTAAGTAAAATCTTGTATGGGCATTTAGAAAGAAAGGAAAATACATCATATCTGTTTCAAGCCAGTATGAACTGCTAAAACAGGACATAACTCACCTTGCTACACAAGCAGAAAGCACTTCTAATAGATTTTTGGCAATTCCCTTCCAATGGAGCCTCCCACATGACTTGGGATCCTCAGAAATGGATTTTGGGGTGATCCAGGGGGCTACAGGAGGAAAGGAGAGGTGAGGCCTTAGCTAGACCTAAGGTTTATCCCGGGATCATCCTGGGGTCATCCCTGTTCATGTAAATGACACACAGGGGATCCTGGGAGCAGGCAGGGACAACCCTGGGATGATAAACCTTAGGTCTAGCTAAGGCCTAAGAAAGCCCTGTTCCATGATCAGAACTCTGGTATAGTGTGATACTTGGAGCTGCTTTGGGCATTCCCCCTTATGCAGTTACAAGCATTTAAGGCAAGACTATGGGGCTGCAAATACTGGCCCCAACTCCCCTTACTGCATCCCTTTCAACCAACCCCACCGTTTGTGTTAGAGGGTGAATGTCTAGGGATGAATGGATGTGTCCAGTTTGCTTTCTCCCACATTCAATATTTTTAAATCTCAAAGTTCTTCCCCTCCCCGATATGAAAATATTTGGAAAGTCTAACAAATTCATATCAAAACCAAGTTGAAACAAAATCCTCATCCATCTACACTGGTCAAATTCAATAGGTACAGCTAATCCTGCCATGGAATGATATGTTGTACCTTCCTAATTTGTAGCTGTGAAAGATGAAGAGTCAGAAAGAAGAGGTGCTGACCTTGATTCAGCATTAACCTGGTTGAAAACACAGGAATCAAACCCAGATTTTAAAGAGATAAACTCTCAAAATCCTGGTTCTGGATGGATTAATCTGTCAGTTTCAGTGTCTCCAGCATTTTCATTTTTAAAGTTCATGTTCCTTCTGCCCTGAATGGAAGAAATGTGCAAATTTCAGCAAATTCTTCTAAAAAAAATTGAAAAAAATCTCAAAAGAGAGTCTGAAGTTGCTCTTTGCGTGAAGGTTCACAGTGCAATTTATAACCCTGTGCAATGAGGTTGGAAATCGTGCTGGGAGCCTACCCATGTACAGCATGCTGTCTGTAGCTACTGCGAAATGGGTGGCAGGAGGAGGCAGAGCAAATGGTGCTCCCAGGCTGCTCCCAGCACAAGAGATAAAGTAAAGCAGCAAAGGCAATGAGGACACTGGCAACAGCTGGGTCAGCACAATTTTCATTCTTTTTGGGTTGAGGCGTGACCTCTGTTAACCCAATACAACTGCTTCACTCCCTATATTGAGTGTGGACACAAGATTTTGCATTCTTTGACAAACTTGTCCCAGATGAGTCTCCTGAGTAGTTGTAAAGAATAGTCCTTTTCACACTGTATTCAAACATTGCATAATTGTAGACAAATTATTGAGAAACGTTGAGTTTTGAATGGGGGAAGGTTGACCTGATGTAGTAATTGTGCATGATGGCTGAGGCTTTTCATTCTTAATTTTATTATTTCTTCAAACTTTTAATCATTCTTCATGCCACTTCACCCCCACACCAAAAAGCAACATACAACATACAACTATGCAGACTGCTGGTCCTACTGCAGCATTTCCTGGAAATGTTCATGGGAGGATGCTATATCATGGCCTCATCCCATGAGCCTAGGGATGTCTGAGAAGTTTGTTTCAGTTTTTTATTATTATTAGGATTTACCTAGTTCACACCTTTCAGATTGAACAGACTGGGACGCAACCCCTGGTCATGGTCAGTACATTTCTGAGCTTACAGTGTGATTCACCGACACACACACCCTGCAAAAAAAGTTCCACAGCATGCCTACATTTCAAAAATGCACACAAAAATTGCATACTTTTATGCAAAAAGAAAAAGCTCGCAATATAATAATAATAATAATAATAATAATAATAATAATAATAATTTTATTTGTTACCCACCTCTCCCTCTAGATTGATACAGTCTCAACCCAGAACAAGCTTTGTGGGTGAAGGCAGACGCATGAAATAAGATGCAGACACCAGAGCTTGGGTAAACTAGGGCCTCTTTATTAATTACAATTTAATCCATCCCTCTTGGGATCTGCAAATGAAAGTGTAGGAATGATTCCTTATCTCAGGCCACTTGCTTGGCTTACTCTCCAAAGCAAGGAGTAGGTAAATCCAACTCCTTGCTTATATGACATTCTGTAAGTGTAGGGAGATCACCCCACGACACCCCCGCTCACTGCCATAAGGGACAGCGAGTAGGTGAAGACAGGATGATCTCCAAAGGCATACCATATCCTGACACGTGGGCCGCTTAGCCCCCTAAGCAGCAGGTCCTCCGGATATGCCAATCACCCAAATGGGTGCCAGAGTGCTCACCGTCCCTATCTGATACAGTAAATTCCTGCACATTCCCTGCCACAAATTAACCTAATTATACACCCTCCGTACTAACGCCATCAGTATAAAGTAGGCAAAAACCAAATTGGAAAAAAATCCTACTTAGCCCTTCCTCCAAAGGAAGCGATTGGCTAATCCCATACTAATACGAGGTGGGAGGGTGGGAGCCGAAATCGAAAGATGCCGAGCCTCGGGCAGGGTGGCCTTTTATAAGGACAGCCCCGCCCTATCATCACGAGGCTCACGTTTTGAGCCTTGTGAGGAGTCTTCTTTCTGCCCCACCCTTCCCACAACGGCTGCCTCCCGCCCAAACCGTTGGGTGGGTGGGAAGCAGATTTGAGATAGAATTTAGAGAACTTTGATGAGGCCGTTGCTTATTTGCACATTTTTCCATGGGCCTTCCATGAAGAACTCTGGAAGTGGTAGCTGGGGAGCTCTGGAGAGAGCTATCAGAGAGACATCACACTTTCATTTTATTTTTTTGAAAAGCTCTTTTTTTTTAACTCCTTCAACACAAAACATTTCTCAGAAATTCACCCCCTTCCTCAAACTAGTAGAAAAAAATATCGAAATTTTCACAGGGAAAGAGTGAACACATGAAGATGGGGGCCAACTTTTATCACACCTTTAGTAAATATTGCAGTTGAGAACAAACTTGACTAAGACTAATATAAAAAACACAGTGATCAGTTGCATTATTTCTGTTCATCTGATACAGGCATTTAGTGCCAAATCAACAGAAACCAGAACACAAATGGCAAGGAACCTGTAGAATCTCCCCACCCCCTTGAAAACGTCAAGTAACACAAATCTGCTTGGAATGAAGAATGAATAGGCAGCATATTTAATTAAGCATCATAAGAACCAGCAAATATATTTGTAATGTATTCCTTGTACATTTATTCAAATAAGGGTTAAGCTAATTGATTATTTTCTTGAGCATATTATCATTGTGTGCAGCCATCCAACTGTGCTGCTGTTTACCCCATGAATATTATCCTGTAAAGCTTATTTTAAACACTTTTTATTACTTAAAACTATTCTAGTTCTGTTAATATATTAATTGTGCACACAACCAATATTCAGCATGCTCATATTTGTTTACTTTTGTGTACATTGGGCAATGCCCACTGTTTAGTGTACATGTATCTACTGGTTGCATTAGTCTACCTAATTACATAAACTCATGTAAGCTTATTCTCAAATCATATCACAGTAGTACCATAATGGGAAGAAAGTAGGAAGTACCTATGCAGGAAATGTTACAAAATGGTAACAATCAACTTTGAGTATGAACGTCCACACACTCATTCTTGCAATCAGATATATGTGCACATATATCAGGAACACACCGTAAAATCTGCAGAGGGCTTATTTGAAGGGGGGAAGGAGACTGTTTCCTTAATTATCTTAATTAAGGCAATAAATAAAAGGGACATAATATATTGGGTTGAAAATATGGAGTGAATGGTATATCTGAGAGCCAATTAGGGCTAAAAAAAATATGACCACTTCAATATATTAGAGATGCATTTCTCAACAGAGAAGTGATACAGTTCTTCAGCATTTTATACAATATGATAATTAGAATCAGGAAATGAGTAGTAATAAATAAACTCAACACAACTTTATTGTTAAAACACAAGTACATTATGCAGCTTTGAATACATCAATGATTGCTTCCAACCATACATGAGACTATCCATTTGGCAGAAACTATGTCTGCAGAAAATTGAACAAAACATTGAATGCATAGCCAAATTAAACAGCTAAATAGATGAAATGAATGACTTAAAGCTCTTCAACCCTTCTCAGGTATTAGTTAAATGAAAAGCATGATTAAAGTATCAGATTTCATATGACTGGATGCCAAGCTGGAAAGTACCTAAAAATTAGGACTATCGAAGAAATCCACACTAGAAACACATGAGTTTGTATTTTCATGAATCCAACTTTTGGACCGGCTTTTCTCCAGTCAGTTGAATTCCATGGCTTGTGGATCTTTTTTCTAACTTTTCAGAATTTTGTGCAAATTTAGTAATAGGAAAATACACACACACACACACACACACACACACACACACACACACTATCAGCAGAGAATGTGCATTTCCCTAATAGGTTAAGGTGTGAAAGTGTGCATTTGGCAAGTGCAAATTGTGAATTTGCACAAGTTCAAATTTGCTCAAATTCAGTAACAAAAAAAATCTGAATCTGTCAATGAGCAGATGATGGAATGAGAGTTGCCTGACAATCTGTGAAACACTGATAAAAGGGATTTTACCAAATCCCTACTTAAAATACCAGAAGAAGAAGAAGAAGAAGAAGAAGAAGAAGAAGAAGAAGAAGAAGAAGAAGAAGAAGAAGAAGAAGAAGAAGAAGAAGAAGAAGAGTAGCCCTGGGAGTTGGAGTCCAACAACATCCATAGGGCCACAGGATCTCCAACCCTGTTCTAGACAATCCTAACATGCACAACTTATATGTGGATGAATTTGTTTTGTATGAAGGAACATTCAATCAATCAAAGTATAATGACGAATGCCCCTTATTCACCTACCAGAATACATGACAGAAACAAGGACCCTATGTATCAAAGCAAAATGGATTTTATTATATTACAAAAGGACCAATGATTCTAAATCAACACCTCTAACATGATACCAGACCCAGTATCTTGCAGAAGGAACTGCAAGCAATATATTAGGAGAATCAAACACATCTGCTTTGAGACATGGATTCTTCCTTTGCATTAAGCAGTTTAAATTAGCAGAAGCATCAGTAAAGACATTGCTCAAAAACGCACCATACAACTGATATGACAGGAAAACCAGCTCTCCACTTCTTTAATAAATTACCATTAGAACACAAGAGGCCAAGATGACTCGTTCATGAAAAAATGCATTTTAATTTGGCTTCACATTCAGCAATGCAGAAAGAATGCTGGGAGGCAGGAATTTAAAATACATAATTACAATACTTTTAAAAGACTTTTTAAAATCCTCAGTGTGTCACCCTCAGAGAACAAGGCATAATGAACATGAAATGCACATAGGAATGCGTTTACATATTGTCAGTGATAAAAATGATAATCACTTCAAGACAAAGCAAAATGTCAGATGAAAGAAACCTATAGAATATCGCCTGAGGGAACTCCTGAGGCCGGTCAGATAGCAGAGATACACCTGCAGGATTTGTATTTAATGAAGCCCTTAGTCAGTTCTGTAATGAATGTTGAAGGCTCCCCAGAGACTCCAGCACTATTTGGCAGTGCTGTATAAACTCTCCATTAATGTGTGTGTGTGTGTGTGTGTGTGTGTGTGTGTGTGAGAGAGAGAGAGAGAGAGAGAGACTGTGTGTGTACACTTGCAAGTTGCACTGGGAAACAAACGTAGTTCTGCTTTCTCTCTGAGCTTCAGTGGAAAACATTTGCTATACTTATATATTATCACACACACGTGCACACAATACTTGGCTATTGTTGATAAAGTAAGCTGGTAGAACAGAATTTGGGAGCTGGGATCTTGCTCTTTCTGAAAATGTAGGACTGCACTATTTCCAAATCATGCTTATGCTAACCATTACGCATGTGCTCCGCTCCGATTAGAAGCGCAGAAGAAGGAGCGAATTGGCCTGCTCTGACTTGCCCAGAGGCGGAGTAGAAGCGGACCGCGGACCCCTAGAAGCAAGGCGAAGAGAAGCGCCCATTTTTCGGAACTCCTCTTTCAGGCGGACCGCTCCGATCGCCATCTTGAAACATTTCGCCCATAGATAACTGGGTTGTTTTTGAAGCTATCATTCTGAAAATTCTTGTGCTTAGACAGTCGTGGATGGGGGTCATTTTGAGACTACTCTCACCTCTCTGCGTCGTGTGGGTCGCATACTATATTTTTTAAAAAATCGGGTAAACGAACATTACAAACAGGGACAGCGCGGGTCAAACGGCGGTTTTCGCCCATAGGATTGCATTGCAGAAAAGAATCGGGGATAACTGGGTTGTTTTTGAAGCTATCGTTCTGAAAATTCTTGTGCTCAGAGAGTAGTGGATGGGGGTCATTTTGAGACTACTTTCAGCTCTCTGTGTGGTGCGGGTCGTACGCTAGAATTTTTTAAAAAGTAGGGTAAAGGCGGGAAAAAGATTACCTTTTCGATTGCTGAGGGGCAGAGTCAACTCCTGGTCATGATCACTTGATCCCAAAGTTGGAGGAGGGGATAGGCAAAACGGGTAACTTGGGATTCTGGGAAACTTCTCTTTCTTAATCTGAACGGACTTTTCCCAGTGTTTTTTAAAACAGTAGCCCCACCAAATGCACAAACACAACCTGAAATCATATACTAAGCCAATAATAAGAGATAGAAATACAGCACTGCTACCCACCCTAACTTTGGGGAACAACTGAAAAGATGTGGTGCAAGGGGATGAGCTCCCCTAGGGCATCCCATGTGGAGGTGCCCTCACTCTCTCCTGTACTTGGAAGGCCATCAGAGCCTTCCAAAGAGAGTAAAATGGTGGAGCAATGCCTATCATGAGTTGAAGTGACAGTTCTACTTCTTAGTGGTGGAGCAATGTCTTTCATGAGTTGAACTGACAGCCTTGCTTCTTAAAAGACTAATTGACCAGTCAAATTGGCAGCTGCTGCTTCCCCCTCCCCTGGGCACGTCCCCCTATTGCTGGTAAAAGACAGATATAGCCTTTTTTTAAAAGTTCTTCTTGTTGTTTATTTAGCAACACTACTGCTTTTAATTCCACCCCTCCTTCGTTTATTTATTTATTTATTTATTTATTCCATTTTATATGCATTACTGGCTTATCCTTGGCTCACTTCCTTATGCCCCCAGAAATGTCTGCTGCCTGCCTGCCTGCCTTCCCTCTCTCCTCCCCTGCCCGCCTTGCAGGGATGTTGTGTGTGTCTGGCTTTGACTCAGGGGAGAAGTCCTTCCTGCGCTCACTTGGAGTTTTGGAAGTTCCAAATCCACTTTTCAAGTGTGGAAGAAGATTCATACTCCCCAATTCATGGCATGTTGGGATTTCCTTTGAAATGGCCCCATTGAGATGTCTGCAGGTTTAAGCCCCGTCAATAAACAGGGGATGATGGGACTGCCTTGAGTCTCGGCGTGCAGCGTATGTATCCCTGGATAAGCTCTCATGGTGGTGAGTTTGAGGGGTTTTTTTAACGTGCAAATTGACAGAGCTATTGGAAAGGGGTGTGAATGGGTGTTGGATTTTCATAAATTCCCCAAAAATCAGGGGATGATGGGACTGCCTTGAGTCTCGGCGTGCGTATGTATCCCTGGATAAGCTTTCATGGTGGCGAGTTTGAGGTTTCTAACGTGCAAATTGACGGAGCTATCGAAAGGGGTCTGAACGGGGTGCCCGATTTTCAAAAATTCCCCAAAAATCAGGGGATGATGGGATTTCCTTGAAACTTGGCATCCATGTGGACACATGGATAAGCTATCATGGTGCCAAGTTTGAGGTTTCTAACGTGCAAATTGATGGAGCTATCGAAAGGGGTGTGACTTAGGGTTATGGGTGGTGCGTTAGAGGTTAGAACCCCGCCAAAAATCAGGAGATGATGGGACTGCCTTGAGTCTGGGCGTCCATGTGGACACATGGATAAGCTTTCATGGTGGTGAGTTTGAGGTTTCTAACTTGCAAATTGACGGAGCTATGGAAAGGGGTCTGAATGGGGTGCCTGATTTTCATAAATTCCCCAAAAATCAGGGGATGATGGGATTGCCTTGAAACTTGGCGTGCATGTGTATACGTCCATGAGGTGTCATGGTGCCAAACATGAGGTTTCTAACTTGAACAGAAAAAAAGTTGTTTACTTTTTTAGCTTTCAATGCAACCCTATGGGGGGGAACGGAGCTCCGATCCGGATCCGGAGCTCCGAGCGGAGCGGAGCGGAAATGGGTGGAGCGGGGGCGGGACGAAGCGGCCCGATCTGAAAATCATGGATCTGGAAGTGAAGCGGAGCAGGGGGTCCATGCACACCCTACTAACCATTTAAACTCTGAAGAAATATGTAACCCAACCATAATGTTGCTTTCACTTTTTGCATTTTTTATTCCATTTGTTTTTTTTCCATCAGAATCATTCAGGATCTATCCAAATTGCTGAACCCTTGAGCTCAAAAAAGCAATTATTTTCCCAAGGCTGCAATCCTATATACACTTTCCAAGAAGGAAGTCCCATTGAACTCAATGGGATTTATGTCTGAGTAGACCTGCATAGGATTACACTGTAGTTCTGCCCTTCAATATATTGTTCTTTACATTACAACACATCAGGCCGTCTTTTAATTTTCAGATATGGATATGCTGGCTGTCTTTGTTCTGCGCTACAAGACATGTCAAGCTTTACAAGTTTGTCCATCTTGGTGGCATTCCCTTCCCCCTCCCCCCAATGCCCCAGCTGTATGCAACACTGCTGGTTTTCAAGCTGCTGGAGTGGCTGCTTTAGCATATGTTATGTCTGGCTGGAATGAGAGCCAGATTATTAGGAAGATGCCTTATTTCACAAGAGAGCGAGTGAAAAATTCAATACCAACTATGAATTCAATCCCCTCTCTCAAGTTTTGATTCCTGAAGGTTTTGAATTTATATTTGATTATTTATGAATGTAAAATAACCAAATGGCAGCACTAAATTGATGGCCATTATGTTCACAGGTGACATTGCGGTCCCCAAACTGTCCATTTCTCCATTTTTAATACAGTTGAATGACAAGCTGCTGATAAAAATAAATACGTTGTGACAGGGGAAGAAATATGACTTGAGGGTGTCGGTTGTGGAATGAATATCATACAGGTCTTCCATCAAAACTGTTAAAAGTGGAATGCCAGTTCAAACTACATAGCACAATAAATGGTCACAGTAGAACTTGTGTTTAAAATCGAAGCATGTAGCCTGTAACCTCAGGTTTTGTGTAAATCCAGGAACATATAATATTTATTCCACATATTTAAACTTGCAGACAACTTGTAGTCAATATATGAATCATTTTCAATTCTTGGCTATGATTTTGTATAAGTTTATACTACGTATTTCCCCCCAAATAAATACCCACTATTTTATTGTATATAAAATAACATTTCAGTTACAGTAGCAAATATATGCCTTTATCGTTTTCTTTCATTATCACCATTTCCATCTTTCATAAGCTTCCTCATCCCCAGTTATGACACACCTTTACAATGCAAAGAGAGACAGAAAGAGGTGGAAAGAGAGAGTTAAGATTTTTATGCAGAGTAGCATTTGTATCTGCTTCACGCAGTATCATCCTGTGTGTGACTTTGGGTTTTCAGTTTATCAGACTTCAGTATTGAATTTGGTATCTTTTTCTTGTGACTTCTATGGCACATTGAATTCGTCTGTATTCTGGGGGGCTTACTTCCTGTCAAGTATGCAGACTATAGATTTAAGCATATTTAAGATACTCTTATTTGGGAGTAAGCCTCATTGAGTTCAGTTAGACTTACTTCTGAGTAAAGATACATAAAGATACTGTTAACTTCTGGAATTCTCACCTTTAATTATATATATATCCTTTTACCTGCAAAAAGCAATTAAGTGCATCAAGATCAAGAAAATACAAGGAAATGCACTGATCCAGGAAAAATAAATAAATATTGTCCTCATTTGCATATGACTTTTCCTTGTATTTTCCTTCCATAATTGTTGTTTTATATCTACCCCACCTTTTTAGGCCAAACTCTCACAGGGCAGCTTACAATAAAAATGTTTAAAGCAATTAAAGTGGAGTAAATAAAAATAAAAACAGCATCAGATAAAATTATACATGAATGACTAGTAATAAAATTAATTAAAAGCTTTGCAGATTTTTATTATTATTATTATTTTCAGGGCCTGCTTGAAGGCTGCAAGAAGTGGGGAATGGAATTCCATAAGGTTGCTTTGGTAGAAAGTTTTATGGCATAGTGGAGT
Organism: Elgaria multicarinata webbii; assembly: GCF_023053635.1. NCBI lineage: Eukaryota > Metazoa > Chordata > Lepidosauria > Squamata > Anguidae > Elgaria > Elgaria multicarinata. The sequence continues at coordinate 40,754,431 of NC_086180.1, read as the reverse complement.
CATGAGCTACTCAGCCCTCATTTTGCCAGTTGTAAAATCTATGCAGAATTACTTGAGTAACAAATTAATCAGGCAAAACAGCAAAACATGCACAATCCTGCATTCCCCCATTCCCCCCAATCTCAAATTCTTTTCCCCCCGAATATGAAGAATGTTGCTAATTTTGGTAAAATTCTCATAAATGAACTTAATTGGAATTCTCTTTCTTCTGTACCTCCTATTAAGGATAAAAATCCACTTTGGTTGTAAGACAGCTCTGTTTTATTGAGCTTAATGTAGCTGCATGGAGCGAGTCCTACAGACAAAGAACTTCTCAATTGGTTTGTGTGAAAAGCAGGTTTATTTGTACATATTAGCATCTTAACTAATTAGCAGTTAGCAAAGTTCTAAAGCAAAAGAAAGAACAAATGAAACATCTTATCAACAGGTGGCCCATAACTCTTCTAGCAATGTCAGATTGACTTGCATGGTCAGTCCTCTTTATCAAGCCAGTCTATTTGTCTTGTACTACTATATCAAAAAGGTTTTGACAGTTAGTTATTCCAATTAAGCATTTCCTTCCAATTAAGCAGTTTCAGCATTACAGTTGCATACATCATTCTAATCCCATCATGCAGTTTATTTACAAGAGGCCTACAAACAGAGCAGGCATATCAAGGCTTGTTGCTTTGCTTTCTCACAGCCAAATTCAATAGGTACAGATGTTACCAGCACGGAAAGGGCCATGATGTACCTACCTGCCACATAGCTGTTAAAGATGAGGAGCCTATTGAACAAACAAACAAATCAAAAGTGGCAATTTATTTTATGTACTCGATTTGTATGCTGTCTTTCTACCAAAACATGGTAGCTTACAGTTACAATTATAATTAAATCGATCAATAAAACAATACATTAAAATACAATAAAATATAACAGTGACAGAATAATAATAAAAAGTAGGGATGTGCTCCGCTCCGATTAGGAGCGTAGAAGCAGTAGCGGATTGGCCTGCTCCGCCTTACCCAGAGGCGGAGTAGGAGCGGACCGCGGACCCCCTAGAAGCAAGGCGAAGAGAAGCGACCATTTTTCGGAGCTCCGAGTTCAGTCGGAGCGCTCCGGTCGCCATCTTGAAAACATTTCGCCATAGGATTGCATTGCGGCAAATAATCGCGCATAACTACGTTGTTTTTGAAGCTATCGTTCTGGAAATTCTTGTGCACAGAGAGTCGTGGATGGGGGTCATTTTGAGACCACTCTCACCTCTCTGCGTGCTGTGGTTCACGTGCAATATTTTTTTAAAAATCGGGTCAACCGCGGGGCTCAAACTGCGTTTCGGCTTTTCGCCCATAGGATTGCATTGAGGGAAAGAATCGGGGATAACTGGGGGGGGGGTTAAGCTATCGTTCTGAAAATTCTTGTGCACAGAGAGTCGTGGATGGGGGTCATTTTGAGACCACTCTCAACTTTCTGCATCGTACGGGTCGCGGGCTAGAAGTTTTTTAAAAATAGGGTCAACCGCGGGGCTCCGTTTCGGCTTTTCGCCCATAGGATTGCATTGAGGGAAAGAATCGGGGATAACTGGGGGGGGGTTTAAGCTATCGTTCTGAAAATTCTTGTGCACAGAGAGTCGTGGATGGGGGTCATTTTGAGACCACTCTCAACTTTCTGCGTGCTGTGGTTCACGTGCAATATTTTTTTAAAAATCGGGGTTTGGGTTTTTTTTTTTTATTATTATTATTATTTTGGAAGCGATGACAGGCACATTCAACTCCCAATCCTGATGAGAATTCATCTCCTCAGAAAGCATCCTCCTCCAATCCCAGCGTTGGAGGGGGGACTAAGGCAGACCCACCCTGAGAACTTTCTGTTTTGTGTCTCTTTGTGGGTTGGCGTTCGTGGAGGGAACACTTACTTAGCTAGTGCTCCTGCTTTGGAGATAGATTAATTTAATATAGGTTTAGTTTGGCGCGTGTGTGTGTTTGTTTGCTTCTTTCTGACTTGTAGCTTAGTTTGCCCTGTGTTTTCCCCTTACTTTGATTTAATATAAACTTTATTTTTGAATTTTGGAGTGTGTGGTTGGGTTGGTTGCCCCCCCCTTCCCTGTATTAAAGCCTGACTGTTCTGCTTTTGTGAAAGCTTTCTTTTGAAAGCATACACACACTTTTTGTCCCATTTCCCTACATTTATATTCTTAAACATATTTTATTATATTCTTTCACATAGTCCATTAGTATATATTCTCATACATATTATATTAGTATTCATATTTTGTTCTTCTTATAGTAGTGGTTGGTTCTTTTTCCCCCTCCCCTCTCTTAAATCCTGATTGTGTTTCCTTCTATCTTCTATATACCAAATATACCAAAAAAATTGGATTCTCTTTTTCTTCTCTGTGTAACTTCGACGGAGTGGGCTGCTTTTGTCAAGTTCAACAGGCAGCCACAGATTGAGCATTTTGGGGAAAGCATACGCACACCATTTCCCTATTCTTAAACATATTATTATTATATTCTTTGACATAGTCTTAGTAGTCTATTAGTATACATTCTCATACATATTAGTAGTAGTATTCATATTTTGTTCTTCTTATAGTAGTGGTTGTCCCATTTCTTGTCCCATTTCCCTACATTTATTAGTAATATTCTAAAACATATTATTATATTCTTGTAGATATTCTTAGTAGTATATTCTCATACATATTAGTAGTAGTATATTTTATTGTTCTTGTCCCATTTCCCTACATTTAAACATATTATATTCTTCTTATACATATTCTTAGTAGTACCTTATACATAGTATTAGTAGTATTAATATTTTGTTAGTCATCATGAAAAGAGAAAGCAGGCGTGCTGAAAGCAGCAAGGCTCAGTCTGCCAGCAGGGCTTCCTCTCCTCCTGTGAAACTCAAACGGGCAACTCCTTGGCTGACTGCTCCAAAACAGAAGCAGGACAAGCAGCAGGCAGAGCCACTCTCTTCTGCAACTTGTGCCCGGCGTTCTCTTTTTGAGGGTGGGAATGGGAAAAGTGCCCGTTTGCAAGAGGCACGTGGCAGCAGTGCCATTAGAGGAGGAGGAGTATCCCCAACTCCTTCATTCTCCTTTCAGCCCACGAGCCCGCTGATGGACCTAGACGAGGTCCTCAGCACAGTGGAGGGGGGGGAGGAGGAGGAGGCGGTGGGCCTCCAGGATGTGGGGGCTGAGGAGGAGCAGCAGCAGGCCGAGGCTCTCTCCCCAGTCTCATCCCACACCCCTGTTTCTGTGGCAACACCAGAGAGCTCAGGCGGGCAATTGGTGGTGTCACCACAGAAACGAAAGACAAGCATCGTGTGGGACCACTTTGAGTTGGGAGCGGATCCCCGCTTTGCTGTCTGTCGCCACTGCAAACTCAGCCTAAGCAGGGGTTCATCGACAGGGCATTATGGAACCAGCAGCATGAAGATGCATCTTCATAGGCAGCACCAGGCGATCTTGCTGGGGAAAGAGGCGGGCAAGGCGACTGGTTCCAGGGGAAAGCCGAAGGCTGCTGCTGGCACTGCCACTCTAAGCTCTCCATCTCCCATCCCCACAAGGGTTAGGCAGGCAACCCTGCAGGACATGGGGTGGGGGAAGTATTGACCCACAAGATGGCGTTTTCCAATGCCCACCCAGGGTGCTACTGTGTTGGGGCATCTGCCGGGACTGACTCCTCCCCAATACTAGATCTATGACATGTCACTCTGCCTGCCCCTCTGCTAGCCTGTCCTCCTCGGTGACCGACTCGCTGGGATGGTTTGCGTTTGCAATGCGTGACTAACTGCAATGCTGGCTTAGAAACCAGCCATCACTTCCTTGTGCCCCCAGAAATGCCCGCAGCCTGCCTGCCTGCCTGCCCGCCTCCCCCGGGGTGCTGCTGTGGTGGGGCATCTGCCAGGACTGACTCCTCGCCTACTCTGCCTGCCTCTCTGCCCGCCTGGTGCCTGGTTTGCTCCCAATCGTCCTCCTCTGTGCCCCTCAAGGCGTAACTGCTGGCTTAGAAAGAAACAACCAGCCATCTTTGCCTCACTTTGCGCCCACTTATGGGTTGGTTTGCTATGCGTTAGTGCTCAAGCCATCCTTGCGGCACTACAATGCATGCTGCCTGCCTGCTTTCCATTGATGGTGCTATATAAATAAATAATAATAATAATAATAATTCTCCCCTTCCCGCCTTGCAGCGATGGTGTATGTGTCTTGCTTTGACTCAGGGGAGAAGTCCTTCCTGCGCTCACTTAGACTTTATCAAATTCAATAATCCCTTTTTCAAATGTGCCAGAAGATTTAGGGTTATCTCGTGGCATGTTGGGATTGCCTTGGAACTGGCCCCATTGAGCTGTCTGCAATTGCAACTTTAAATCCCTGACATACTGGAGTGTTCAAATTTCAAAAGTTCCCCTAACATCAGGGGATGATGGGATTGCCTTGAAACTTGGTGTCCATGGGGACACATGGGTAAGCTGTCATGGGACCAAAGGATAGGTTTCTAACGTGCAAATTGACGTAGTTGTAGAATGGGACTTGATTTGGGGTGAGTTAAAAAGTTTAAGCCGCGCCAAAAATCAGGGGATGATGGGATTTGCTTGCAACTTGGCGTGCATGTGGACACATGGATAAGCTCTCCTGGTGCCGAGTTTGAGGTTTCTAACATGCAAATTGACGGAGCTATCCCAAGGGGTGTGAATGGGGTGCCCGATTTTCATAAATTCCCCAAAAATCAGGGGATGATGGGATTGCCTTGAAACTTGGCGTGCATGTGGACACGTGGATAAGCTATCATGGTGCTGAGTTTGAGGTTTCTAACGTGCAAATTGACGTAGTTGTAGAATGGGACAATTTGGGGTGAGTTAAGCCATGCCAAAAATCAGGGGATGATGGGATTTGCTTGCAACTTGGCGTGCATGTGGACACATGGATAAGCTCTCCTGGTGCCGAGTTTGAGGTTTCTAACATGCAAATTGACGGAGCTATCCCAAGGGGTGTGAATGGGGTGCCCGATTTTCATAAATTCCCCAAAAATCAGGGGATGATGGGATTGCCTTGAAACTTGGCGTGCATGTGGACACGTGGATAAGCTATCATGGTGCTGAGTTTGAGGTTTCTAACGTGCAAATTGACGGAGCTATCTAAAGGGGTGTGAATTAGGGTTATGGGAGGTGCGTTAGAGGGTAGAGCCGCGCCAAAAATCAGGGGATGATGGGATTTGCTTGCAACTTGGCGTGCATGTGGACACATGGATAAGCTGCCCTGGTGCCGAGTTTGAGGTTTGTAACATGCAAATTGACGGAGCTATCCCAAGGGGTGTGAATGGGGTGCCCGATTTTCAAAAATTCGCCAAAAATCAGGGGATGATGGGATTGCCTTGAAACTTGGCGTGTGTGTGTATACGCCCATGAGGTGTCATGGTGCCAAACGTGAGGTTTCTAACTTCAACGGAAAAAAAGTTGTTTACTTTTTTAGCTTTCAATGCAAGCCTATGGGGGGGCAAAAACGGAGCTCCGGATCCGATCCGGAGCTCCGAGCGGAGCGGAGCGGAAGTGGGCGGAGCGGGGGCGGGGCGGAGCGACCCGCTCCGAAAAATGGCGGATCTGCAAGTGAAGCGGAGCGGGGGGTCCGTGCACACCCCTAATAAAAAGCACCCAACTCAACAAACCTACTTACATGCCAAAGGACTTCTTGAATAAAGTGGTCTTTGCCTGCCATAGTAAGAACAGCAGAAAGGGAGAGAACACAACTTCTTTCAGGAAAGCGTTCCAAAGCCTGGGAGCAGCCCTCTCTCATGTCGCCACCACCAAATGCATCTCTGAAGGCAGCAGTCTCGAAAGAAGGGCCTCTCCAGAAAAACTTGGCACACTGGTATAGGAGATGGCTGGTCTTTCAAGTAGCCTGGTCCCAAGCTGTACAGGTCTTCTAGGTCAAAACCAGCACTTTGAATTCTGCTGGGAAATAGACCAGAAGCCACTGAAGCTGGTATAACAATGGAATCATATGCTTCCTGTTACTTGCCCTGGTCAGCAGTCTGGTTGCAATATTGTGTACTTGCTGAAATTTCTGAACAGCTTTCAAAGGCAGCCCCATATAGAGCATGTTACAGTATTCCAAAAAGAATGTAACTAAGGCATGTGGGACTGTACTAATTTAGTACTAACAGTTAAATACGCAGTGACTAAAACCCAGACATTTAACAGAAAAAGACTTAAAGCCCTGTGCTAGGATAGACAAATCTGTCACTTCCACCTAAAGTTATTTTTTTGTTAAAATCAAATTCTTTTGATCTTGAATATGGAAAATGTTATGATGTTTTGCTAAATTCTTATCAAAACCAAACTGAGTAAAATATTTCAGCTACCCCTAGGGAGTGGTGCCTTTTGGACGCTTGGCATCTTTCTCCTTTCTGACTGAATGGCAGTCACCAAGGGATGTAAAGGGGCTGAGCAAACTTTTGATCAGCTACATCCAGGGAAGTAATGGTGATGCCTGCATGGATATTGCCATGAATGCCTCTGGTACTTCACTGCATACAAAAGCCCATGAATATGTAGGAGCTTAGTTTGCACAGCGTACACTTTCCATGTGGGAAGTTAGCTTTGCAAGTTATTAAGTGCACTGATATTCTACTGCATATATGCATTAGCCCTACGTGATTAAATCACTACAACATTTCCAGTATATTTCACAAAAAGTAATGCACTATAAGGGAAGTGCAATACCATATTATTTTTAATGCTGTGCCAAAAGTTTCAACCATTCCATTTTTTGTAGGGATGTGCTCCGCTTCTAATCGGACCGGCGAATTAGAAGCGGAGCGGGGGGCTTCGCCTGCCCTTAAGGCGGAGGCGAAGAGGATTGGGGGGCCGGCGGAGCATGGCGAAGAGGATCGAGGTGAAGGCGGATCCTTCGCCTCGATCCGGAGCTCCGCCGGAAAGGTAAGTGGGGTTTACTGGGCCCTGCCACTGTCACCCATGCGGTGACAGTGGCAGGGGCCGGTAACCCCCCCGCCCTCCTCTCCCTTACCTGCCTCCGTCCGCGGTCCGTCAGCGTCTTCAATTGAGCCCGCAGTTCAACCAGGAAGTCTGGGCTGCTTGCCCAGACTTCCTGGTTGAACCGCAGGCTCAATTGAAGATGCCGACGCACCGCGGTCGGAGGCAGGTAAGGCCCCCCTCTCCTTTGGTCCCTTACCGGGCTCTGCCGCCGTCGCTGCATGGGCAGCGACAGCGGCAGGACCCAGTAACCCCCCCCCGCCCTCCTCTCCCTTACCTGCCTCCGTCCGCGGTCCGTCGGCATCTTCAATTGAGCCCGCAGTTCAACCAGGAAGTCTGGGCCGCTTGCCCAGACTTCCTGGTTGTACTGCGGGCTCAATTGAAGACGCCGACGGACCGCGGATGGAGGCAGGTAAGGCCCCCCTCCCCCTTGGTCCTTTACCGGGCTCTGCAGCCATCGCCGCACGGGCGGCGATGGCGGTAGGGCCCGGTAAACCTCCCGCGCTCCTCTCCCAGCCTTACCTGGTGCCACTCCCCTCCACTGCAGAGCTCCGATTCGGAGCCGGAGCTCCGCGGCGAAGAGGAGCGGAGAATGAGTGGAGCGGCGCGGAGCAGAGCGAGCCGACCCAAAATTTTCGGATCGGCCCATGGGGCGGAGCAGGGGGTCCGTGCACACCCCTAATTTTTTGCATTTTGAGGATGGGGAAAAGAATTAAAACTCAGGTGAAAGAGACTGAGGACCTTGCTAGACCTGGTGGAAAATCCGGGGGAGAGGAGGGGAGACTTTGTGTTATGAATAATGCAAGATCTCACCCTTATTCACATGGGAGCCGCAATGAGCTCTGGAGGAGAGCCGTCACAGCCGCCATGTTTTTATTCTTAAAGTGGCAGTAGCAGTGCAGGAGCCTTGAAAGGTAAGTAGGATTTTTTTTCATTCTCTTTTCCCCCCATTCACGATTTCCCCCCTGGCCCCGTTCTCCTTCCTCCCGTCTGCGATCTCCCCCCTGGCCCCGTTCTCCTTCCCCCCACCCGCCTCCCAGCCCCATTCTCCTTCCCCCCATCCATGATATCCCCCTGGCCCCATTCTCCTTCCCTCATCTGCCCCCCTGGCCCCATTCTCCTTCCCTCAGCCCCCCCGGCCCTGTTCTCCTTCCCCATCTGCCCCCAGCCCTGTTCTCCTTCCCCCGCCCACCCACCCTGGCCCTGTTCTTCCACTGTCTGCTCCTGGCCCCGTTCTCCTTCCCCCACCCACCCCCCTGCCTGCAATGTCTGATCCCCCGCCCGCCTGCCCCACCCGTGATGTCCAATCCCCTGCATGAAGTCCCCCACCTGCAATTCCCCCACCCGATGTCCCCCACCCGCAATTTCCCCCCCGATGTCCCTGGGCTACGATTCCCCCCGATGTTCCCTGGGTTGCAATTCCCCGTGATGTCCCATGCCTGCAATTCCCCCCTGATGACCATGGGCTGTGATTCCCCCCCAATCTCCCCGGCTTCCATTTCCCGCAACCTCATGTCCCCACCATAGCCCTGCTGATCCAAGGGAAGTGTGTGTGTGTGTGTGTGTGTGTGTGTGTGTGTGTTTTGAAAAACACACACTAAAGAATAGCAAGACCCCTCAGCAACCAGCTACTCTTAAAAAATCTATGTGGAAACCCTGTCCACCTCCCGAAGGAGAAGAAGTATCTGAATTTCTCTACTCCCTGCAAAAGAGGGAGAAAAAAACAATGCCTGCTTCATAGGGAGAAAGTTTCTGAAAATAGAGGGCAGGATTCAGCCCAGCACAAATTATTTTAGCTTCTTTATGGACCAATATGTGTAGTGCATGTATGTTGGAAGAACACAGAAAACAACTATTTGCTTATATATCTCACAAGATTCAGTTTAAAGCTATAAGGAGGAAAAGAAACCCTGCAGGCTCTAATGAATGATTTTGGCAGAAACCCACTTGAAAAAGAAAACAGAAAATATACTCCAGTAATCTTCTTGATTCCTGCTTCAATTCACGTGCATCTAATCTTGAAAATTGGCACGTGCAAAATATATCTAGTACTATACTGACAATTTACCAAATGGCCCAGATTAAACATCTTTCCCCTCCCCCTCTTTTTTGCCTATTTTAATTCATTTTTCTTTCTTTGAAATGAAAGAATTGAATTCCAAATATGCCAAGGCTTGAGCACTGCTTTGGTTATCTCTCAGAACATTTACCAAACCAAAGTCTAAGACCTTCTAAGTACGATCAATAATTTGTTGTGTTCCTCGGTGACATATGGTTGGCAAAGAACAGAGCAACAAGCTTTGAAGTGCATCCATGTTTTGAGAGAGAATCTTCACAGGTGCTGAAGCTGTATGGGTCTCAGATGCTCTTAAAGATCTAAGACAACAGAATATCTCTCCAAACCATTAAAGTTTGAAGAGCAAGACAACAGATGTTTATTCCTTTCATTTAATATTTCAGGCAGCTGTGTAACTTCACTGTGTTGCTTTACTTTTTCATTTCTTTTCCCCCTTCTAACATTTAAAAGCTAAACTGGATTTAAGATCAAAGCTAATGACAGACTGAACTGGTTCTGACAGCTGTTTAAATGTTTGTGACATCTGCCTCATATGCTGGAATTTGTGTTTTTCTTCTTCCTAAACTGACATGGAAAGAATGTTCCTTTTTTGTCACTTATCTAGGCAGCTTATCTCTGTGAAGATCGAAGGACTCATGAAAGTTTCTGCATTGTTGTGATCCTGCTATGTAGCTTAAATGCGACCCGTCCTGCTGCCCTTTAAATGAGAGGATGTGCATTGTTTGATTGCTGAGGCACAAATATGTGTTGGCTTTTGTTTCAGTTGGAAAACCTGTGTATTTGTTGTGATATTTCTGTTGACAAACCTGTTGCAAACAGAGCACACAGTTAAGGATGCTGGCATATTTTGTTCAGGGTGCATTTTTAAGCAAACTAAGTGGCACTTCCTAGACTAATATGTGGATCAGAACACATGTATCCTTTAAATTCCACACTCCTCAAAATGTTGCAATGCAGTTTCAGTTCAAAAATTGCATCAGAAATGTGTATATCAGGGAAAATGTGTACAACAATGCATATTTTAGGGCAAGTTGTGTTTATTCTTCTTATTCTTCTTATTATTTATTACATTTATATCCCATCTTTTTTCCTCCAAGGAACCCAAGGCAACATACATAATCCTCCTCCCCAACATGTTATTCACAACAACCCTGTGAGGTAGGTTGAGCTGAGAGTCTGTGACTGGCCCAAAGTCACCCAATGGGTTTCCATGGCAGAGTGGGGACTAGAACCTGGATCTCCAGACTTCCAGTCCAAAACCTTAGACACTACACCACCACCACAATTGCAGACTAATGCAGACATTGGATGGAACAAACTTATGACTGAATACATACAAAACTGAAATGGACCAGATATAGAATGGTTCATATATTCCTACACAAAAGGCACCATCCATAGGGTGGGACAGAGCCAAGGAGAGAGCTTTATGGAAGTCCTTATGGAAAGATGATGGGGGATTTGGAAGGGGAGACACAGCAGCTCTCCTCCTCCTGTTTCAGCCATGCAAATACAACTCCACTGCAATGAAATGAAGTCAATTAGTGCTGCATGTGGAAGCCAGAGTTGGAAACCACAATTCTTTTAGAATATGTGATTGCTCTCACACTTTAAGGAGAAGTAGGACCCTGAAAAAGAGTATACGGTTTGAGCTGAATGTCTGCACACAGTTTCCATGGGAAGAGGTTCTTGTGAAAATTAACTTAAAATAACATTTCAAAAGCAACCCTATGGCCCCCGAACAGTGCCTGATGAGCCATAGGATTATTCATTTTTCTAGCTACAAGTTCAGAGCCCAGGAAACTGCAGTTGCTGCCCCTCCCTGTCTGCATCAGCTATCTCTTCACGCTCAGTGAACAGAGTGTGGAAATGAGGGGAAGGGGCATTCCCTTGGGCGGGTAGTGGGGAGAGACTGGGACATTGGCCATACTTTTCCTATGGCCACTCCAGCCTCCCTCCCTCATGCTCTGAAACACCACTACTAGATGGGCAAAGTCACTCAACAAGTAGAAATGCAGGGAAGCCTGAGAGTGAAGATCAGTTCTACACTCCATCCACCCTGCATTGGCAGTTTTTGAGTTTAGAAGCTGCTGTCTATCTTCATAAGGCTGCACCCTTACTTAAAAGAATATAACATATTTTTTGGCGGCTCTCAGCTGTTCTCAGATAATTTCAGTCATATGACTCCAGTGGAATTCCAGGGATCGACTGTCTTAGTACCTTGTTGGGGGACTCTTTCATCTCTTTCCATTGACCAAATATAAGCTACGAATAGGAACATAAAGCCACTCCGTAACGCATTGCCAGAGTCTACCATATTTTTGCAACAGGGGGCCATGCTTGTTCAGAACAGATGTCTATGCACACCCGCTCAAACTTCTTCTCCATGTTCAAAGAATTCCCCCAGAAATGAGTGGGGGAATTTAACTGAAATTCTAGGGGTACGCTTTCCCACAGTGGCACTGATTCTATTCTGCTGTAGTACAAGTTGTTCTCTGTCCAGTAATTAGTTCAGGAAATCTTTCATTTCTTTCTTCAAAATGCACAGCATGGTTAACTTTGGGAAATGATCCAGACAACCATCACAATGTATTTGGGAGAGAAACAGAGACAAGATCAGAGCTTTTCCAGAATTTATTTTTTATAGAGGAAGTAAAACAAAAATGGCATTTTAATGGTTAGCTGCAAAGGCTGCCCCAGTGAGAGGAGAGCTAGAAAGGGATCAGAAGTGAGAAAGGTGAGGGCCAAGGGGGCTGTGTAGTGAATGTTTTGACATTCAGAGGGCAAACGGATAGGGGGTACAGTTAATTTGGACAGGAAAGAGTCTATGTGAAGTTTTTAATCCACCATTTTACCAGGGCTTTTGCTTCCAGTTTCTTTGTGGGCTAAAGATACGATCCTGTACTCTTTTTTTTCCCTTGGGGTTGTTCCTTCTTGATTTTTCTATATGTTGCATTACATAACGTCTGAGTGTGGCTGTGATATAGCGGAATTGCACAACTACACTAGGGCTTCATTCTTGTATATACCAGACTTTCCCTGTGGGTTGGGGTAGGGGATGCTAAACTGATTGCAAAGAATGGAAGAACCTCTGGAAGAGGATGACATCATTTAAAGCATTCACAAACTACCATGAGTGAAAGATTATGATCGCACAATAAATGCCTTTTGTAGAAAGGGTCAATGAAAGAGAGAGAGAGAGAGAGAGAGTTAAACCTTTCCTTCCTTATGATCTTTCCATAACAAGGAGGGGCCACAAGGATCCCTAGCACCAGGTTATATCCAATGAGGTTGGTAGAAAAATGAGGTTTCCATGGACACAGCAAGGCTTTACCAGGTGACTTTGTTACCATTATGTATCTGTATAATGGCACATGTTTATGTGTACATTACCATCTCAGGATGTCTATGAATAATACCTGTGCAAAATGTTTACTTGTTCATTCTTTGGAGGGGGGGATGATTTTTTTTGTTGGGTGAAATGTTTCTCCAAATCTTTCCTGTTCAACTTGTTTGCTGATCTTCTGCTGATTCAGTGAAATTTTTAGGGCACCTTCTTCCTGGGTACTATTACATTCATGGTTCTAGCCGATTGGAAACCTTGTTGACATCCTGACTCTGCACTGTCATTCAGTTTTGACCATGTGAGAATGTCACTGATAGCAGATTAAGCCATTTAACAGTGAGGGCAATGTTTCCTGGATTACTGCCCTAATTTTGAATGGTTGTCCCCTTTGGAACCAATGTCTAGCAGGATGTGTTCTTGCCAATGCCACTACCAACATTGATTGATTGATTGTTTTAGGCTATGAAAACTGATAAAGGTCGAGCGGGGTAGGGATAAAGAACGCTTTCCACTTAGAGCAGTGTGTACAGGGTGTGGAAAAATAGAATGGGATTATATGGGCCCTTAAGGTTTAAATCTCTCTGGAAATGAATTCTGCTTTGCCATACAAATTATTTGGGGAAACCAATGTACAAATTAATATGTTAACAGCATGACGCTGTTTCTTTGAGTTGTCTTCAGCAGGATTAAAATAAACAAACAATGTCATCTGTAAATAAATGCTAGCATATTTATGGGAAGTAAGCTACATAAATTGACTTGATCTGCTGCCAAATCAGTAATGGTTAAAAAAAAAACCTATATAATGAAGGACAAGCAGGGGAAATAATTAAATGTAAATTATAGAGGAAGGCTAAGTATAGATGAAAATCAGAACAATGGATAGGGTAGCTTAAGACAAACACGATAAAATGCTCACTTCCCAGTTATGTTGCTGAACTAATTTTACACCATTCCAAGTCCACATTTGGTATCCCAAAGTTCTGAAAATTAGGCACGCTATTTTATCTTTTTTCAAGGGTTAATCATCCTCCATTTTAACTTCTAATATTCCTCCATAAAACTACCTTAATGCACATTGCTTTGAAACGTCTTTAAAGGGCAGAAAAGTGTTTCAGCTATATGACATCCCTGGCAAGTTAAGTATGATATCCCCCATTATTAATAAAATAAGCTGAGCCGTATCCATGCTGACAATGGCAAGAAATAATTCATAAATTACGGAAACTATCCACAAAGCTAGAAGCCTTAGTTTTATTCAGTATAATATAAAACTGCATCATCCCATTTTCCTAGTTCTGTTCTGTGTTCATGTCAATAAGGTAGCGGTTTTCATTTTACTCATGTCATGTCAAATTGTATATGTCATTTTGTTGATGGAAGCATATTGGGAAAATTATTTCTTGTAGGCTTGTATGTATATGCTTATATAGGAGGTAATGCATGTAAATGAGGATGTGTTTTCACCGACAATAGCACTCTGAGCTAAGACATGCCGGGGAAGTGGAATTAAATACTTTGTGACATTGCTAAGTGTCAGAAAGGAAGAAGATAAATTACACCATGTCGAACCTAAGAGAATAAATAGTAATCTCAATATCAGCAGCAGCTTGTGTGTGACTGTGTGTCTGTGTGTTTTTTGTTTAAGCCCCCCTTCCCAGTAGAATGCATGTAGTATAATTTAATGCATTTAAATGCACAGAAAAATAATCATAGCTCTGCCAAAATTGTATAAGGGAAATAGAAAAGAGGCCTTCTGACATCAAAAGAATCTTGATCATTTATTAGCCTTTTTGGCTTGATAACTGCTATAGTTGGAATGGTGTTTCCCTTTAAAGAAATTGAAATTCAGGAAAGTATCAGTGCTGGACAGTTAAAATTGCTCCTACAGTGAATAAGGCATTCAAGGAATCCTCCATCTGTTTTGACACAACATGGATAGTTTCAGTTCTCCTTTCTTCTCTTGATAAGAAGTGGTAAATCCCACTGAGAACTTCTCTTGTTCCCATATATCCTGCTGTCAGTGACATTTTGGTATCATGCTAACACTGTCTGTAGGTTTGAAAGCTCAGTATTTACAGTAACTCTTCCTTTTCCTTGCTTGACAGTAAGTTTGAACTGCAACTGTACCTTGAAAATAAATGTATTGAATTTATGTGTTGCGTAGCATAAGGTGAGAAATAAAGAGACGAGACACAAATATGGGTTTAAATATGGGCCACATTTATTAAAAGATCTGCAAGAGAAGTGAAGGCCTAAGCGGGCATCCTTGTTTAGCCAAGCCTCAGGCCATTGTAAGGATCGGGCGAACCATTCACAGCCCATGAAGTGGCGCTTGTCACTACGCCACTTCAAAGGCTTACCCCTCTTGGGGTAGGGAGGCCTTCCGGTGTTACCCCACCCATGCCGCATGGGCTCTGAGTGGGTGAGGAGGGTTGGCCTCAAAGGTAATCCCTATCCCCCAACTGGCGCCACTGGGCTCCCAGTTGTGGGCCTCGAAATTACCCATCACGAGCAATGGCGCCTGTGAATGCTCACCAATAGCAAACCAGGTTCCAGATGTGTGCTCCTACCTGCCCAACTCAAATGTGACCGAATGAAATGAGCCAAAACAACCTAATTAATACTCCCCCATTGTCTTACAGTGTGAAGTAGGCGAAAAAACTCATAACCAATTTAGATTATGAGCAAAAAATTCCTACTTGGCCCCCGAAAAGGGCAACTAGCGATGCTACACTGTTTACAGGGAGGGAGGGAGGCGCGCAGCAAAAGGAGGCAGGGGAGGGGGGTGAGTTGAGCCCTAAGAAGCCTCGCAATCCCCTCCCTGCCCAGTGGCACCATCTGGAGGCCCGCCAATGGCAAGCCTCCGCGCCTCGCCTCGCTCACCCTCACTCACAACTTGCCTCCCCGCACAGGCAAGCCGAGCATGGGAGGGGGCATAAATGGCATCCTTGATTTTTTTTAAAAAAACAAACAAGCACAGAAGGTCTATTATCTTCTTAAATTTTCACATTATTCATTTTTATAGCACTTTCAATCTGCAAATAATCTTACAATTTCCATCTTGTTTCCACATAATATAGGTCAGATTGAGAGAGTATAATGATTGGGACCTGGGCTTCCCACATCCATGACCATGTACTATTCACAGTTTCATCTTTTAGTCATAGCTTTGAATGGAAAATTACTTTGCCAATGAGATGGCTTCAGAGGTGTCATGCACAGGAAAGGACTATGCCAAGGACAATACTCCATGTTTTCACTGTGAGATAACAGACATCAAGTTGTTGTTGTTGTTGTTATCTCACCAAATCCTTACAGATGGGTTAGAAGTAACATCAAAATGCATTAAAACACACACATGCATCATCTTATTATTTATATCAGTTACACACTTGGGGCCTTGCTAGACCAGGCCTTAGCGCGCCTTCCAACCTGGTTTCCCTGCTGTGCGTCCAGATGACGCACAGGGGAATCCGGCGGCAGGCTGCAGTGAGGCCTGGTCTAGCGCGCCATAAGCTAAGTCGCTTATGGTGCGCTTTTTCCCCAGCTCCAGCCTCAGGCTGGGGCAGGGGGAAGTGTGGAGACTTCCGTGGCTTTTCGCGGCTCCTCGCTTACTCGCGAGGAGCCGCGAAAAGCTGCAGACCTGGCACAGCGCTCATAGGAGCGCTGTGCCCATCGGCGGGGGGGGAAGAGAGGGGAGGGCAAAGGATGGGAGGGTGGGTGGCACGGGGGGAGGGCGGGTGCGATCGCACCGCTCGCCGCCCGAGCAAGCAGCCGAGCGGCGCTTGCCCGGGCAACGCCGCCCCATCCTGGGCATTGCCCGGGCAAGCGCCGCTCGGCTGCTTGCTCGGGCGGTGGTGGCACGATCGCACCCGCCCTCCCCCCGTGCCACCCACCCTCCCATCCTTCGCCCCCCCCCCCCGTTTAAAAATAAAAATTAAAAAAGCCACTTACCTTCCCGGAGTCTTCGGGCCACCCGCGGCTCCTTTAAACAAACAAACAAACAAAAATGGCGGACGCCGCAGGGCTTGCGTCCTCCCTGCGGCTCCGCCGTCTGGAAGCTTGGACGAGGCGCGCTAACGTTAGCGTGCCTTGGCCCCGCCTCCCTGCCGGCGTAAACCAGCAGGTCTAGGAAGGCCCCCAGTTATTCAAATCCTTCTCACAGAACAATTGGTGATAGATGGAATCTCTCCTGGAAACTTTGCTTCCCACAGGGCAGCTGTGAAAGGAGAGGTAGTACAGCTGATCAGGCTCTGAGGGGAACTTCACCTACCCCAAAGGTAAGCTCAAACACGGGGCTTCATCACTACAGAATGATCAGGCTTTGGTTGACAGCCTGAGGAGCCAGAAGTGGTATCAACTGCCAAACCAGCTCCTCAGATGTAGACATAATGGCCTCCATGAGTTAGTTGATTAATAACATCAGTAAAATAAATCAAGTTATGGCCTAATTTTACTTTAAGACTGGTACATGTCTCTTTCTTAAGAACAGAAGAGCCCTACTAGATCAGACGAAAACCCTATACAATCCAGCATTCCGTTCTCACAGTGGCCAACTAGATGCCTATGGAAAGCCTACAAGTAGGTTTTAAGCACAGTAGCACTCCCCACTTGAGTTCCTCAGTAACTGGCATTCAGAGGCATATTGCCTCTAATATGTGAGGTAATATATAGCCAACATGACTGTCACTCATAGCCATTAATAGCCTTGTCTAATCTCCTTTTATAGATGACAGCTATGGCTTTGTGGTTGCAAATCCCATAGTTTAACTATGTGCTGGGTGAAAAAGTTCTCCCTTTCATCTGCCTTGAATCTCCCATCATTCATCTTCATGGGATGATTCTGGATTCTAGTATTATGGAAGAGGGAGAAAAATATCTCCCAATGCAATTTTCTCACAGCATGCATCATTTTATAGGGAGTACCTGATTCCTTGCAGCTTCACTAGCTACCAGTCTGATTCTCAGAGAAGTGCCAGTCATGACTTGTGAAGCCCTATACACTTTGGACTAGGCTACCTGAAAGAATCTGAATAGGGTGGTTTACAAACAGATGCAATTGGAGGTTGTGGATTCATAGGGCCGCCATAAGTCAAAGTTGACTTGAAGGCACATAACTATGAACCTGCCTGGTTCATAAGATCTTCTGGAGAGTCCCCTTCTTTCAAGACACTGCTTTCAGAGATGCATTTGGTGGAGACTCAAGATAGGGCCTTTTTGGTGGCTGCTCCCAGTCCCAGGCTATGGATCTCCCTCTTCACTGCTGTCCTTCTTCTGGCAGAAAAAGACTGTTTAATTCAAGAAGGCCTTTGGCCTGTAAGTTGGTCTGTTGGTTGGGTGCTGTTTTTATGCTGTAATTGTTCTTTGTTGTTAATTAATGCATTATTTTATTGTTTTCGCCAATTTTCATTGTCTCTGTAAGCTGCCTTGTGTGTCATGTTTTGGTAGAAAGTTGAGATTCAAGCCAAATAAATAAATAAATAAATAGATTTTATATACTGACACACACATTTTTCTAAACTACCTGCCTAACCAGTTTTATAACTTAGTTTCCACATAACAGAACTGCTCCACCCATTAGATCATTTGATTGCCTGATCACAAAATGCAGTGATTATTTATTTATTCAAAAGGAGAGAACATAATAGATTGAACATGGTGTGGGTGTGTGGGTGTGTCAGGGCCCACCATACCCAATCTCCACACTTTATTGGCCTGTCCTCATGAAATGCTTCCCCTCCAATCATTCAGTATAATTTGTTTATGTGGAAAGGACTTATATGCACTTCAGACAATAGATTGCAGAAAAACGTTAAAGCAGCAGCAGTGAAAGTGGTGCGATTTTCTTAATTGCTTTTCAAAAACTGAGAAGACTTTAAAGCAGGCAAATTTGTACTTTTCATTGTTTCCAGGTTTCATTTCCATATTTGAGACCTTTAAAATCTAAGTTTGAGCTGTCACACCCTTTTATCTGCTCCCAGAAGACGACAATACATGCAACAGATATGAATAATGTTTGTAAATGGAGTAGCGCTTTGGCTTTTTGAGAAACATCTTTGTTTTTGTTTTAGTGTCTATCCCTTTTGTTACCTGCAGCTGTTTCATCAGCCATCTGTTCTTTGAAACATCTTTTCCTTTTCATCCCATGCTAATCTGTGTTAACTCTCTAAGTATGTCTGTAACAGAAAGCACTGAACATATGCTCAATACCTTCTTTTTAATTTTGGTCTTCTTCCCTATAGATGCTAAATTACTTTGACTATAACCCAGGAGCTCCTTTAGGTGCTCTATGGGGATTGGGCTTGCCCAGTGAGAATTTTGCCACCTTTTTATATCTTTGAATAGCAGCCCCATACCTCCTTAGAGATGATCTTTGCAACCCTGCTGTGATTCAAAGGCACATGGGGAACTTCTGCTTGGAAATAATTATGAAAAGCCCCACTAAGCATGTTGAGTTAGTTAAGAACATGGTTCTCTGCATGGTGACCACATCTGATAAATAGCAGTAGCAATGAGGACTAATTACTACCATAGAATAAGTGCAGAGGAGTATTGTATAAACTTATATAATGGAGCCCCAGTGGTATTTTCAATGCAAAACAGCTGGTGGGGGAGTGAAGTATGAGATGAGCAATAGGGGAGGGGTGCATAACCCTTTCCCCCATGTGCTCTTATCTACAATCCAAATTGACACCCCATGTGTTCTTCTCAGTAATCTGTAAAAAGAAAGTAGGGAATACTGGAATTCAACTGGAGAGGTTGGAAGAAAAAGTGGTTCATACTCCCAAAATATACTGGATCACACCTGTGGCACAACCATAATTTGGGGGTGTTGGAGGAGATAGTTTGTGTAGGTTGTTTGCTTTTTAAAAGAAAAAGAAAGAAAACAGAGAAAAGGAAAAAAGAGAAAAAGGAGTTCTTTCATCTTTTACTAGTTTGGTAAAAGAAGTAATTTTGGAAGGTTGCTTTTCTTCTCCCCATGAGAAGTTGCACCTGCAAACATTCTCTCTTCTGCACAACTCTTAAAGATATGAGATCTGCATCCTGCTTTGCAGCTGGTCGCTCTAAGGCAGGCTTCCCCAACCTGGTTCCCCCCCAAATATTTTGGACTAGAGCTCCCAATAGGTCATACCACTGGCCATGCTGACTGGGTGAATATATATGTGTATATATATATATATATATATATATATATATATATATGAGAGAGAGAGACAGAGAGAGACAGAGAGAGATTGGTATAGGCTGACCTCGAGAAAAAAGGAAAAAGGCTGACATGGTAGAGAAAACAAAAGGGGGCAGTATGTTGCATATTTGGATAAGGATTGTTCAGCCAGAGAAGGCTGAAGGTCACTGCCTTGGCATATTGTACTCCTTGCTAGGCAGAAAGTAGAACTAAATTCTCAGACTATGTCAGTTTCCATGGAAATTCTGATTTACAAAAATCTACTATGAATCCATTCTAAGGGAATGCCTGAATTTGGAGTCTTCGGTCTATCCTGAGCTCTGCCAGCAGGTTAGACAAGGCAGGAGGAGGGTAGAAGCAAAAAAAGCCTTCTCCTGTTCCTCTTTGAGCCTTCCTAGACGAGGCCTTAGCGCGCCTTCTGTCCCGGCTTTCCTGCTGTGCGTCCAGATGACGCACAGGGGAATCCGGAGACAGGCCGCGCTGAGGCCTCCTCCAATGTGCCATAAGCGAATTCGCTTATGGCACGCCTTTTCCCCAGCTCTGGCCTCAGGCCGGAGCTGGGAAATGTCTAGGGACTTCCGCAGCTTTTCGCGGCTCCTCGCTTACTCGCGAGGAGCCACGAAAAGCCGCGGACCTGGCACAGCGCTCATAGGAGCGCTGTGCCCATCGGCGGGGGGGGGGCGAAGGCTGGGAGGGTGGGTGCCAGGGTGAGTAGCACGGGGGGAGGGCGGGTGCGATCGCGCCGCGCGCCGCCCGTGCCACCCACCCTGGCACCCACCCTCCCAGCCTTCGCCCCCCCCCCCCCGGTAAAAAAAAACCAAAAAAACCCCACACTTACCTCTCCGGAGTCTTCAGGCCGCACCCGGCCCCTTTAAAATTTTAAAAAAAATGGCGGACACCGCAGGGACGCGATGTCCCTGCAAGTCGTGCATGTGGTAGCCTGGGGGAGGCGCGCTAACTTCAGCGTGCCTCGGCCCCGCCTCCCTGCTGGCGTAAGCCGGCAGGTCTAGCAAGGCCCTTTGTCTTTACATTTTCAGCTAGACAAGCCAAGGGTGGGCAGGGTGGGTGATGTACAGGCTTTTGTATCCTATGGATCCTGGGCTCTCTTTCTCCTTCTCTACCTCAGCTACCATCCTGCCATTCCTTTCCTCTCCAAGAGGACTTCTGATGTCACTTTTGTGACATTGGAAGAACAATCCCCACAATGGCTCTGTAGTGGCAGTGTATGTGTGTGTGTGTGTTGATCATGGATGCCCCCTTCCTGAAATTGTATCAGTGTCTATGACTTCAGGAGTGGGCAAAGGGAGATCCACCATATCCTATAGTCCCTAGGATGCTTTCCCAAGGACCATAGGACTGCCCTGTTAAGGAAAAACTGGGGTTTTGAGTCCCTACTCTCACTCAGCCATCAGTTAAACTTCATGGATTTAGTGTAATCAAACACAGACATCTCTCAATGTAACAAGGATGTGATAATACAGAATAATTACAGAAGCACATAGAGCAACATAATATTAAACATTAATAAAAATGGGCTATTTTATTAGCCATTCTCCTGTCATGGTTAATTAGGATCAAGCGATAGGACTGAGAGATTTTTAACCAATAAAATGTGAAAGAGACGGCAGCTCTTGTGTGATTATTGCACATCTCAGTGGTTTTATTATGGCAGAAAGCCAAATAACTATAACCATTCAAAAATCCAATAATCACTCCGCATAGCTTGGGGCTGGATGGTTTGATTGCTAGTTTGAACTGGATCTTATACACTGAAATAAAGAAAGGGAGCAGGGAGTCAATCTTCACATAAATATTTAACAATGGGATGACGACAAGATTGTCAGAACATTGATTGTGTTTAGAGTTGAAAGTTATTCCTCAATGAACTATTACAGCATTATGGAGTGTCACTATAATAATCACGCCAACACAGACAGTGAATTAGATAGGTTGATAGCTTCTGTCATGTTTAAAGCAAAGTAATGAGTGGTCTCCAGATATTGTATGTGGAGAATGACACCATATCTTGCTTAGCCATAAGATAAGACATGTCTTTGCCTTTCTGCTTCATCTTGGTAAGAAGGTTACAAAGCACAGGTACCACTAAAAGGGTGTGCCAACATGGACACAATTAGGGATGGGGGAGAAATTCATTCAGATCACAATTTTAATACAAACTTTTGAACCAATGTGCAAACCAAAAGTTGAACATAACATAAGAACATAAGAAGAACCATGCTGGATTAGACCAAGGGTCCATCTAGTTCAGCACTCAGTTCACATAGTGGCCAACCAGCTGTTCACTAGGGACCCACAAGCAGCTGTTGACAGCCAACCAACTGTCAACCACAAGCAGTTTACAGTTGTGGTTCCTCACAATGTACGATTAGAATGAAGTCCCATAGATGCCTCAAGAAACAGTATGGATTATGGGCAATGGTCACAACTAAAAACTCTTTGACAACATCCAGATATGCTGGTTATCATTTGAAATACACACTTCTCAAAATTTTGTAATGACTTCTCCAATAATGCATACAAAAATATTTATATTAGGGGAAAGCACACACACAAATGTGTATATTCATGAAAATAATGTTAAAATGCACTGTTGCAAGCGGAGAAGTAAGCATAGAATAAAGACACAGACTCCAGAACTTGGGTTAAACTAGGGCCTCTTTATTTGAACTCCAAAGCCAGGAGTCGGGTAAAAACCGGGGTCCTTTCTTACATGCCACTCCGCAAGTGTGGGGAGGCCATCCCACATCACCCCTCCCTGTGCCTTACAGCTCAGGGTAGGTGAGGCAGGAGAGTCTCCAAAGGCAAACCATATCCTGACATGGGAGCCTCACAGTTCCCTAGGAGCAGGTCCTCCAGATATGCCAATCACCAAAAAGGTGCCATAGTGTTCACCGTCCCTATTTTGATATTGCCAATTCCCGCACATCCCTGAAACCAATCCACCTATTTATCCACTCTCCACCGTAGCAATTCCAGTATGAAGTAGGCAAAACCTTTAAGGGAGGAGAATTCCTACTCAGTCTTCCTTCCAAAAAGGAGTGACTGGCTAATCCCATACTAGATTAAGGGAGGGAGGGTGGGAGCCGAGATGAAAGAGGCCAGCATCCAGGCTTTTATAGTCCCAGCCCCTCCCTATCTTCAACGGCAGACGTGCCAATGCACGTGAGGTGCCTTCACTCCTCTCCTTCCCGCTGGCAATGTCAGCCTCCGTCCAAGTTGTTCCGGCTTGGGCGGACATTGGGTTATTAGGAAAATTACTTCTGAAAAATAAGTACATCAGACAAAATTCCTTACAAAAATGCATGTATTAGGAGAAATGCATGCAAAGAGACATGCAAATTTTCATGCAAACGTTTTTAAAAAAGACCTTCAAAATTCAGGACAAAGTGAACTGAAGATTGGAAAAATGAGAAACTGAGAATCAAAAAACAAAACCGACGGTTCATCCATTGCACTGTTACTTACTATTTGTCATTGCTGCACTTTGGATCATCCATTTGGATTCAAAGTTATTTCTATTCATGATAATGGTTTTTTAAAGGGAAAAGAAACAGTTACTATTCAATGATAAATTGAAATCAGCTGTGATGTTGCTCCTCAGGTATAGTCAGGGCTGATGTTTTCTAATAAAGATAATAAATTATAAACATAGAGCCATTAAAACTGGAGTATTCCCAAGCATTTCATTATCCTGAGAATTTCAGTTTACAGTTGTGGTTTCTCACAATGTGTGATAAGAATGAAGTCCCATAGATTAGGGCGACCATATAACCGGATTTGCCTGGACAAATGCGGGAGGGGGAGGGGAAATCCGGATTTTTCTCCGAAGAGCAGCTCTAATGGGAATTAACAAAAATGCTTATAACTCCGTCATTTTTTAAGATAAAGTCATGAAACTTCGCACAATGGTAGCTCTTAGGAAGGGCTTTAGTCATACCAAATTTGAAACAGATCCGTTCATCCATTGATTTTTTAGGAATTTTTTAATAATTGAGATTTTAAAATTATTATTTTTAAAATTGTCATTTTTAAAGATAAAGAGATGAAAGTTGGCACCGTGATAGCTTTTAGGTAGAGCTTTAGCCATACCAAATTTGAAACAGATCTGTTCATCCATTGATTTTTAGGAATTTTTTAAAATTTGAGGATTTTTTTTTTAAAAATGTTATTTTTAAAGATAAAAAGATGAAAATTGGCACCATAATTGCTCTTAACAAGGGCAATTAACTTAATTGCTCTTTAGCTATGCCAAGTTTGAAACAGATCTGTCCTACCATTGAGTTTTAGGATTTTTTAAAAAAAGTTTGAGGGTTTTTTTAAAAAAATTAAAATAATTTTAACATGACGACCATGTTGTCCTCCTTTTTGGTTTCCAAAATATGGTCACCCTACCATAGATGCCTCAGGCAACAGTAGTGAATATGGGTAATTGTCATAACTGAAAACTCTGCATGGACATCCAGATCTGTTTCCAATAATGATTTTCTAGAGAGCCAACCTCAGCATTTCTCATTTAAATGGTCAGACCTTGTCCTTGTCATCACCACCACCATCATCCTCATCTGAGTCAAATTTCTACTACTAGCCCTGATGGCTACTAGCCCTGATGGCTATGTGCTATCTCCAGTATTCGAGGCAATAAGCCTGTGTGCACCAGTTGCTGGGGAACATGGGTGGGAGGGTGCAGTTGCACCATGTCCTGCTTGTTCATCCCTGGCCAATGGCTGGTTGGCCACTGCATGAACAGAGTGCTGGACTAGATGGACCCTTGGTCTGATCCAGCATGGCTCTACTGATGTTCTTATGTTCTGTTGAGATGACTCTGGAGAAAATTCCATTGACACACATGAATATATTGCATATATGTTCTCAGCTTCTTGTCTAAAACTATAGACTTTATAGGAGTTTTTAATCCTTTAGACATCCTTTAATATATGCTTGTAATAAACTATGTCCAAAATACCCTTGATAAATAAATGCAGTCATTATAGTTAAGTGCTAATTAGTGTGTATCGTAATTAACTGTCACCTAATGAATTTGCTTAAAGATGTCTCCTTAAAAAGTCAATTAAATGGTTGAACAGGCCTTTCTGTGTTTAATAAACTAATAAGAATGATTCATTTATTTTTCATGTGTGTTTTCCAGTAATAACCTAGCTGCTGTTTCTAATCTCTTTTATTAAACATCTGCAATTAATAAGTGTTATTATCTCAGTTGTGTTTTCATTCAGTAAAATGCAGTCAACGTCCTTTAAGATCACATTTCTTCATGTAAATGAGATAGTTTTCAGTGAAATGGTGCAGGTATAGCAGAAGGAGGTGCTTTCAACACAGGCAGGGAGGGCTGAATTGACTCTGGGCAGCTGGAAGCACGTGAATAATGTAATTATAGACAGTTGTAACAAAGGTGGTTGGGGGGGGGGGAGTTTGCCTTGAGCCACATACAATAAGCACAATAATCCTAAATAACTCAGGTACGTAGATCAGATGACATCCCAGAAGCATTTTATATGGCCATCGCATATCATTTGACTGATGCAGCTTGCTACTCAGTATTCACAGCTGGGGATGTGCTGTGGCTACACTGGGCTAGAGTCTTATCTGATTGGACCAGCTCTGGGAAGAGGCCTCATAAGAACATGCCCTATCACAGGCCTCTCCTATAGGAGCAGAACAGAAGAAACAACAGAGCAGACTGCTGACAGAAAACATCCGGCTCTCTGTCTCATCTGTTATTTTCAGCCAGCAATGGCTTAGGACAGGAGGCATGAACTAGTGCTGTGCCAAAAATGTATCCCATGAGAATTTCAACCATTCAATTTGATAGAAAAGAAATTGCTTTTGAAAAGCCATTCAAAGGAGAAGAAATTTCGGAGGAGTCCTAATGGGTTTGGTTCAGGGTTTTGGTGCTTACCTTACTAATGAGATGACTGAGGAGTGTGTGAGTGTCCTGTTTTTTATTGTACAGTCACCTCTCTGACAGCCTGTAATCTCCATGGCTTCCTGCACTTCCTATCCAGGGGAAGACATGATAAATTTACCCTCCCTCCCCCAGGGGCTTTTCAGATCAGGAAATGCAGGCAACCTGAGAGACTGTATAGCAATGGTGAAATGTGCAATAGAAATAAAAATATATAGACAGTACCTCAGCCATCTTATATTGATTAAGTAAGGTCAAAACACCACCAGCACACCTTCAAAATAAATATAAACTGCCTTGAGAATGAGGCAGAAAAATGGAAGCCCCTTTCATGGGGTGGGATGGGGGAACCCTTTCAGGAAGTTCCTGAGATTTCTCTTTTCTTACCTCCTAGAAATAAAAGATCACTTTTCAGAATTTTCTCCACATTTTCTTCACCGTTATTTTTTTGTGGTGGCTGCATTTCCTCCCCTCAATGCCATAGAGGGATTCCAGTGATATCGGGCAAGGTGAAGGATGCAAAATGGGGGCCAGGCTGCCAACATAGCCGTTGCTGTGCAAAAAGAACAAAAAACAAGCAAACATAAAACCAACAACAACAACCATTAGAAAAAGAAAGAAAGAAAGAAAGAAGCTGTTCGACAATCCTTGCCAATGGTGATGCCTACCTGTGAGAAATTGTTTGAGAATTTCTCCTACCCCTGAAGAAATCCAGTGAAATTGACACACACACCCAATTTCTCTACCCATAAATTGGGACGTATTTTGAGAGGCCACTTGTGTACAGCTGTAGCTTGAAAGGACGAAAGAAGCACAAGGCTCACTAGCTTGGCTGCCTGGTGATGCTTCCAGGGTCATCTCCAGCACACCCTTAAAAAAAAAAAAAGATAGCAACCAAGTACCTTCTGGATGTTTTGGACTACAACACCCATATGTCCCAGGAAACATGACAATGGTCAGAGATTTAGGCGGTTATAGTTCAAAACACCTGGAGAACACCAGATTGCCTACCACTGATCTGGGGAAGAGGGGGGACAGTGGGTGAGGACCAAAGACAAAGATTGTATGATTTGAACTAGGGATGTGCTCTGCTCCGATTAGAATCGGAGAATCAGAAGCGAATTGGCCTGCTCCGCCTTGCCCAGAGGTGGAGTAGAAGCGGAACGGGGACCCGTAGAAGCACAGCAAAGAGAAGCGCCCATACGCGGAGTGCTTCTCTTTTCGCGGCGCGATCCAATCGCCATTTTGAAAAATTTCACCCATAGGATTGTATTGCAGAAAAGAATAGGGGATAACTTCGTTGTTTTTTAAGCTATCTTTCTGAAACTTCTTGTGCTTAGAGAGTCGTGGCTGGGGGTCATTTTGAGCCTACTTTCAGCTCTCTGCGTGCTGCGGTTTGCTTGCTAGAATTTTTTGAAAAATCGGGTAAAAAACAGTGGGAAAAGGTACCTTTTCGAAGGGCTGAGGGGCAGTCAACTCCCGGTCATGATCACATGATCCCAAAGTTGGAGGAGGGGATAGGCAAAATGGGTAACTTGGGATTCTGGGAAACTTTTCTTTCTACTCTGAATGGAGTTTTCCCAGTGTTTTTTAAAACAGTAGCTCCACCAAATGCACAAACACAACCTGAAATCATATACTAAGCAAATAAACAGATAGGAAACACAACACTGCTACCCACCATAACCTTGGGGAACAACTGAATAGATGTGGTGCAAGGGGATGAGGGCATGTGGACGTGCCCAGTGCACACTCCTGTCCTTGGAGAGCCATCAGAGCCCTCCAAAGGTAAACCAGTGGAGAAGCAATGCCTTTCATGAGTTGAAGTGAAAGTTTGCTTCTTAAAGACTGGTCCCTAGACAGGGACAGTCAAATTGGCGCAATGATTCCCCTTCCCCTGGGCACGTCCACTTCCCTCTTACTGGTAAAAGACAGATATAGCCTTTTTTAAAAAATTCTTCTTGTTGTTTATTCAGCAACACTGCTGCTTTTAATTCCACCCCTCCTTTGTTTATTTATTTATTTATTTATTTATTCCATTTTATATGCATTACTGGCTTTGAAATTATCCTTGGCTCACTTCCTTATGCCCCCAGAAATGTCTGCTGCCTGCCTGCCTTCCCTCCCTCCTCCCCTGCCCGCCTCGCCGGGATGGTTTGTGTGTGTCTTCCTTTGACTCAGGGGAGAAGTCCTTCCTGCGCTCACTTAGAGTTTTGGAAGTTCCAAATCAATTTTTCAAGTGTGGAAGAAGATTCATATTTAGGTTTATCTCTACTCCCCAATTCATGGCATGTTGGGATTTCCTTTGAAATGAGCCCATTGAGTTGTCTGCAGCTTTAAATCCCTGAGATACTGGGGTGTCCGATTTTCATGAATTCCCCAAAAATTAGGGGATGATGAGATTGGCTTGAGTCTCGGCATGCATTTGTATCCCATGGATAATCTATCATGAGTTTGAGGTTTCTAACGTGCAAATTGATGGAGCTATCGAAAGGCGTGTGAATTGGGGTTATGGGTGGTGCGTTAGGGGTTAGAGCCCCGCCAAAAATCAGGGGATGATGGGATTGGCTTGAGTTTTGGCATGCGGGTGTATACGTTCATGTGGTGTCATGGTGCCAAACGTGAGGTTTCTGACTTTAACAGAAAAAAAGTTGTATACTTTTTTGTATTTCAATGCAAGCCTATGGGGGGGAAAAGCAGAGCTCCAATCCGGATCCGGAGCTCCGCAGCGGAGCGGACTATAGGCGGAGCAGGGTGGAGCGAAGCGGCCCGATCCGCAAATTGCAGATCTGGAAGAGAAGCGGATCGGGGTCCGTGCACATCCCTAATTTGAACAAGCCATGTTTTTCTCATACACATCTTAGTAACAGGGCACCTGCAGTGATACTGGGGGATTATATTTGGTGTTAGATAGCTACCTATATGCATGGAAATCAGTTAATACAATTCAGTACAGTTGTGGTCCTTGTTCTAGTCCATCTAATGTGTTCAGTAGTGCTATATTGAAACCTCCCCCCTATTTGGGGGAACTTGGTGGCTTATTGAAGAACATTTGACCTCTCCAATAGGCATTCAGGAAGAATTCCTGAGCTCCTGCAAGTGCCAGGGGTGTCTGTCTGTTTGTCTGTCTATCTATCTATCTATCTATCTATCTATCTATCTATCTATCTATAAATAGAAATAAGACTCCTCAAAACGTCCTACACTTTAAAAGGTATGTACAAACCCTGTCCCCCTCCCCAAGGAGAAAATTCTCCAAAATTCTCACCTGTCCCAGCCTCTTTCGCCAGAGTTTTCATTTTTTTTTCCAACTCCCCAAAAACTGCCAAAAATGGAATAATCAAAGTTTTGGGAACAACGTTAGTGTTAGTTGTCTTTTTCAATCCCAGGTGCAGAAGCCATCAAGCAAATAGTTTAGTGACTGAGCACAATTGCCCCGTGGTATTCTAGCGTTACCACCAATGGAGGCAGCAGCTTTATGTGGTTATTTACTTCATTCCAGAGGCCTGCTCCAGTTTGGGTTCTATTCTTTTACCATTCATTAACCTATCCACGCAGTGAAATATCTGGATAAAATAAAACTGAGAGGCGTTCCCACTAGTATGTAATGAGTAAGATGCTCACTAGATCAAAGTAACGCAGGGTCTTTTCACCCTTGAAGCTTTGTGTTTTATTTAATCTTTTTTAATGAGACATGCATAATAATAAGACTGTACAAAATTCACCTCATATACTGAATACAAGGTACTTGTGATAAGCAGTAATTGGCATAGCAGTTAATTGTTTGCTGCCGCCACCACCCATAAACCACTGGTAAATAATGGTTATTTTCTGCATGAAGATCAATACATGTAGTGATAGGTGCTCATCATTCACTTCTAAGAACTAACCCAGGCTGACATGAGACCAGCTGTGGATTTTAATAAGTGAATGACATGAACAGACTTTTGTGTTCTGACAGTGACAGAAGCTCTCTGCTTGCAATGAGATGACTTGGAATGTTGATAAAACACTATACAAATAAGATAAGTGGCACATATGGCTTTGAAGGTCTGTGGTATAAACAAGACCAAGGATGCATTTAACAGAATGAATAACAAAAAGTGTGTACAGCATTATCTTTTTGTGTTTTTTTTTCATCAACCATGCAAACAGTGTAAGGATGCAAAAAGAATTAAGTCAATGCACTGTTTCCAGAAATTTCTACAGATTGCTGAAGTTGACGTTTGGCCTTCATTAAGCACTTTAACTCTTCAAGGATTTCTCTTTCGCATATCCAAGCCACATTAAGCCTGACTAAATATACCACTTGGGGAGAAATGAAAGTTGCTTTGCTTAGCCAAGGTATTCAAGATC
This sequence comes from Elgaria multicarinata webbii, assembly GCF_023053635.1. NCBI lineage: Eukaryota > Metazoa > Chordata > Lepidosauria > Squamata > Anguidae > Elgaria > Elgaria multicarinata. Next base: position 40,724,550 of record NC_086180.1, on the reverse strand, counting down.
CATTTTTGTATCAATACCGCAAAGGCATAATTATTCTATCAGAATATATCAAGTACAGCAGATGCAAAGCTATGGGACCACTTGAAATTCAAGCAACATAAACAAGCAGGTCCCACTGATTTTAAAGAGACTCAGCTGGAGCCCTCCTTGGTAAAAACAAAACAAAACAAAATGTCTTCCTTCCTTCCTTCCTTCCAGAAGTTCTTAAGAGTTGTAGACAAGTCAGTTCCTTTAGCAAAAGATGGAAGAGCTCACTACCACTTCAGTCTCACTCATATCCTTTCCCAATGTAGAGAAGGGGGTGGAATTTAATTTGGTCTCTATTTTTAAGCTAACTAATTTAATTTGCATTTCCTGGACAAATATGCAGATAGCAATTCTGTTACCCTTCAGATTGAGCACTTTTCTAAATTTGCAACGCAGTTCTTGGCTCAAACATTCTGCAGCAAAATGTTTGTCTCTCCTCACCCTCACAAGTATCTCTGGTGTAGAAATGGTCTCAGACTCATCTTAGAACATATACTTGCTTTATTTCTCTTATGCAGAACCTCTTTATTTTTCTTTTTAAGGGCCTGACTCTCTTTCCAAATTCTAGTACTAATCCGGTAGGTGGACTGTATTTGGCCTAAAAGACTGAACAAGATGTTTCCTTTTTTCTGAATAAGCACAGGGAGCTCAATGGTTCCTTTTACTTACCAGAGAGAAGCTAAGAGGTTGGCTAATGACTGAATCACAGGTGACTGAATCACAAGCATGACTCTACTTACTTTCTGGAAGCAGAAGCTATGAACGGGAGAGGCCTAAGCCTTTAAAAGGAGTCAGGCAGCCTGAAGAAGAGGGAAGGAGCATACTGTACTATGGAAAGATTATTTGATGCTACAATTTCTAATTGATTTTTTATGCCAGCTGATGTTCCATTTTTTATTTTGCTTGTATTTAGTTATTTTCATATAACTCTGGAAAAACAGTTGTTGAAACACAGGCCTTAGCTAGACCTAAGGTTTATCCCGGGATCATAGCAGGGTCGTTCCTGCCTGTTCCCGGGATATCCTGTGTGTCATTTACATGAACAGGGATGAACCTGGGACGATCCCAGGATAATCCTTAGGTCTAGCTAAGGCCACAGTTTCCCTTGATTGCAACTGATATTCCCTCTCCTTTTCCAAACTGTGTGTACCTTCTATTTGGATCATTACCTATTCTTTTCTCTCCCTCTTTTTTTTTTTTTTTACCAATCTTGTCTGACATAATGTAAAATAACTATTAGAAATATTACTAATTGAGACTCGGGGCGGGGCGATATTTCTAACATTTCCTCCATTGTGCTACTAGTTTGTTTTTCCAAAAATAACTTCTAAGGATAACTTGACAATAATGGGATACTTTTTTATTTTTATTTTTTGGTTTTGGTTTTTCTGGGCAGTTGATACTAAGAAAGGTAATTCACTTTTCAAAGCAATCCTCCAAAAGCTAGGTTGGGTATCTAATCTTTTGCTTGCAGAGGACTGGAAATGCACTAGTGGTTTCAATCATGAAAGAACAGAAAAAGCAAAATTTCTATTTACCTTTCGGGGGTAGGGAGGGCAAATGTCTGGTCCACTCCATCCGTTAAAAAATAAACTCCCTTGGGATTATTTCATTTCCCCCTCTGTTTTTTCCACTTGTTCAAACACCCTGTAGGTACAATATAGAGTTCTCAACAAGGCTTCTCTTTACCATGTTAAGGGCTTTTCACAGCAGTGGTTTGAGATGACAGACTACTAAATTACTTGCATTTTGACGGTTTTGGTTATCATACTGGAAACTTTGGAAGCTTTTTATATATTAAGCTACTCTGACAAGGGAATTGCTCAACCTGTATATTCCAAGGAATAGAATCTATACTTACCATTAGACAGAGTTTCATATTACTCCTTAGCCCTGTTCAGGCATTCAATGCCTAATGAGTGAGGAGAGGGGTCAGGGATTCTGCCTCTGCCCCCTCCCTTTCCCTGTACCACTATCCTCCATGTATTGTGGAGTGTAGGCATCCAAAAGGGAGCCTCTACATTTGTATATTTCCACAAGTTTGAAGGACAAACTGGACATTACTTTAAAAATATAGTTAGGTATAGTTTTCCTTACTAAGTGCAGGAGATTTGATCAAGATTGGAACCTAGAAAGGGTCTTTAACCCTTTGTTCCTCCCAACCTCCCCACTGTGATCCTGATCTAGATCAGTGGGACACATTTGCAATTTGCAAAACCATTTGTTTCAATTGAGATGATTTTGGTAATGCAACTCATAGGTGCAGGGGGATGTGATCCAGAATAGGATCACAAGGGGGGGGGGATATGTTAAATCACCCTAATTTTCACACTAGGGTCCCAATCTGGATTGGGTCCCCTGAACTTGCTTTGAGTAAGAAAAAGATGTTATTTGTCCCTGATTGTGCAGAACTCTACATCATCCAGGAAGACTCAACAGATAGAGCAGGCTTCCTGCTCCAGGCCTTCACTTTCCAATGCATGGAAATTGACAGGACCAGGCAATGGGGATGCAACAAGAAGAAGGGGCCAGGAAGCACATCTCCATTCTTCCCATCATGCGTTGGCAACTACATGGGCATGTCTACACATACAGGCTTTCTGGCATGGGGGGAGGATCCCAGGCTTTCACGCTTCTGGGATTGTCCACCAGCGTGCACATGCCTATGCATCATCTCAGAAGTGAGGAGGCACATTCTTGTGCAGTGTGTGTGTGTTTTCAAACCAGAGACATTGCAACGCGGGTGCGATCTTACACCAAAGTAAGTTTAAAAAGGGGGGGACTCAAACCTCGGCACTCAAAGACACCGAGAGCCATCCAAGGGATGGCGAAACTACTGCCCCCCAGGACAGTTCCATGCCCATTTGCTGAGGCCCTACTCACAGGGAGGAGGGAGGGCTCAGGAGCCCATACCACCCACAGTCCTCGGGGTTGTCCCAAGACTGCAGGAGAAATTGTAATATATCCAGTCCATTTTATCTCGGGACAACTAATAGGTCATCCCTGGTTGACCTCATTATCCCCTATGCATCATTTGGATGCACAGGGAGAACCTCAAGCTGACTATGGAATAAATGGTTGGTATAGGCATGACCTAGGTCTGCATAATTCTGGCATAGTTTTTTTTGTTTTGTTAAGGCACCATCAATTTCAAAACATGAGCCATACAATTAACAGGGAGTTTCCATATTTATTATTTCCCTGTTTACTGTTGTGTTTTTATTTGCTTGTAGTTGTTTTGAATTTGTTTTACTGTATTGTTTTATTATTGGTTTTATCAAATTTTATTACTGCTTGTAAGCTGCCTTGAGTGCCATTTTTGGTAGAAATGTAGGGTACAAGTCAAATAAATAAATAAATAAATAAATAAATAAATAAATAAATATTACCAGACAGTTTCTGCAAATAAAAGAAAAAAAAACTGTAGCTATCACCCAGCCACTGACAATATCCTAAATCATAATCTGGTAATTCCCATCTAATTGCTGATTGTTCCAACAAATCGCTACCATGAAATTACAGGTCCTTAAACACATTGGAGAGCCAAGTGCAAAATATATGCCATGGTGGCAATTAGCCATGTGCCAAAACACCCTTTCTGATTGTCTGTAATTTGAAGAGGAAGCCATATGTGATACACATGGGCAACACCATGCATGGTGCATGTGTATCTTTAACAACTCAGGTATCTTTATATGCACAAAATATGAGTAGACCTCAAATTCCCAGTGGCCTCAGGAAAATAAATAAATTCAATTAACCATAACGATTGGGGAGTTTGTAGTCAGCAATAAAAGTGAGTAGTCTTCCCCCACCCCTATTTGCAATAGGGTAAGACATCATAACCATGTTAAGGTGAGGTAAATACCCTCTTAAGACAATTCAGGAATATTGACACATTTGCCTATGCAAAGGAGTTTATCGCTAAATATAGCTGATATTTTCTATTGATATTTTCATCCTATTCCAGCTGGGAAGAAATCGTTATACCTTCCATAGAAAATTAGGCTATTGCAAAGACTTTAGCTTTATTCTTTCTAAAAAATAAATATATAAAAATAAAGGCAAGAACTGTTATTATTATGTAGCATAGTATGTGAAGTAAATCAATCTGAAAATGGAAAATATGCATCCTTTGAAAAGATCCTGCAAACCTTGGGATTCACAGTGACTATCCCATATTTATTAACCTGTTTCCTTGCAGCTAGCTGAGTGTTTGTTCCCTTTGACAATGAGGTTTTTTTAGCTGTTTCCAAGAAGAGATTACTAACTTCATCACTATTATTTGTTTTTCACTCGGGAACTACCAGTTTAAATGGATAGAAAGGAAACAACCATAAGTTAGAGAGACAGGAGGAATTTTCTATGTTGCTTTCCACCCACCCCTGTCCTTGGTTTTAATAATGAAACGTAACTTTGAGATGCCTTGTGTACTGTGGGGCGAAAACTTGTGGATGGAAAGAGAATTAGAGTAGCAGGTGCTGTACTCAAAGTAAAACACTTTGGGAACGTCACAGTTATATCATAATAGAAGCTGAGGCTGGGGAAAAGGTGGACCAGTTTCCAGATAATTGTTTTCTGAAACAGAAGGAAGTTATAAAGAGCAGCTGGCTCCCAGAGTGTAGGTGGACTTGTTGAGGGAAGCCTGAAGCTTCTAGATTGTTCTCCCAGGCAAATGCCTAGAAATTTGAGACAGCTGATTTCCTGGAAGAGATGGGCAAAACATTATTTGGAGTGATAGGCCTAATCAAATCTCTGAGAATTGCTCTATCTTTCACTAACTCGGACATGATTGTAATACGATTAGAAGTACACAGTCTGTTCATGGGACTAGAAAAGAAAGGGGGAAATTCTGAACACTGCACTTCCTCAGTATGAACCAAAAGGAATCTTCATTTCATTTTATTCCACTAGACTCTAGAGCATCTTGTTCCTTACATTTCTATTTCTCCTCTACCCCAGTTACTTCATTCAACAATGTAAGTGAAACTTGCACTTAGAATTAGCAGTGGATAAACTTGGCCTGGCTCATCTCATCTCACTGGATAAAGTTGGCCTGGCAAAAAGGAGAAAGCAAGGGGACCTGAGCAGGCAGAAGAAACATCAGGGCCTACTCCTGTTCGACTCTCCTCCTTCAGGAGCAGGACAATCCCATCAGCCCTGTTGCCTGTCTACTACATTTCTCTCTCTCAGTGTCTCTTTCTCTCTGTTTTCCCTCTTCCCTCCCGAACTCCTTTTCCTTCTGTGTCATGTCTTTTTTAGATTGTAAGCCTGAGGGCAGGGATTTGTCTTCTTTGTGAATTGATTGTAAGCCACTCTGAGAGGCTTTTTTTGGTTGAGTGGGGTAAAAATATGATAAATAATAAAATAAATAATACTTAGCTCTTTCTGACCAAGTTTTCTCAGAGAATTTGTCAGAGGATTATTGGATTCTGGCTGAGCTTTGTTCAGAAATACTGAAGGGAACTTGCATAAAAAATATCCTGGTGAAGGAGGAGGCAGTGGCAGGGAGAACTGCTCTGGAGCACATCAAAAGCTGCATTGTTTCATCCTTAAGACCTTATCCCACCTAGATGCTTCTGAGCATGTCAAGAAGGTTCAATTGAGATTTCATTGTATCTCTAATGGACTGACATGCTTCCTCAAAAAAGTTGTGTTTTTTAAAGAACATCAGCATTCCCAATCCCGCAAACTGCCTGCAAGCTATGGGAGTGGGACTACCCAACCTTTAATTCAGGGGTGTTGAGGGGACATTCCCATGGTGGGCAGGGCAGAATGAAAAGATGCTGGGGCCAAAAGAAAAAAGGGCTAGTGCCAAAATTACCAAAAATACTGGCATATTTTCTTAAAGCTTTTAGGTAAGCCTTAGGGGAGGCATTTCAATAGGGAGACACTGCACAAAAGTTGGAAAACCAACCAAGAATTGGTGGCTATGAAAAAGGGGTGAAGCGGGGAAAGGGGGCATCCAGGAGGCTGAAATGGGACCCCAGGAGGGGCCGCTGGGCTAGAAGTTCTGCACCTCTGCTCTGATTGCTTCTAATCCAGATGGACAAGGGGATTGACACAAGTTGGCAAGCTACCATTGTACCAAAACAGTGACAGTGGTTCATATCATTGCATCCAAAAGTACCTCTTTAATAAGTTGCTTCCTACCAGGACACCACTGTTGCAAACGCCAACAATGTTTGGAAACACTTCCAGGCTTCAATGAAAAGGCAAACTCTTTTGTTCCCATACACTGTACTATGTATTAAATATATGATTCATTCTAGAAGTGTCCTTTCCCCCCTCCCCAACTCTAAGTCTGGAGGCCTTGGTTTTAATTTGTAGGTTAGTTAAGAAGAAAATAGGTTTTGACCACAAAAATCATACAGAACTGCATGTGTATGTGTGTCGTTTAACCTACTTATGCTAGATGCTACTTAGAAGACAGGGTTGAATTCATCCTGTTGGCACAGTTCAAAATAAACTGGTGAGAATAATTGTTTTCATCTAGGTGCTTATACCTAGATGTTCAAATGGACAAAATTCATGGCTGCCAACTTCAACCATTCCTTAGCTAGTTTTATAAAAGATTTCACTAAAGCACACATCTAACTTTAAGCATATGACATGATCCCTTAAGTCAAGGAGACTACTGAGGACAATTTAGCTGTGTAAGCACTTAAGAATTATGCTGGATCACATCCTAATTGTAACTGAAATTTGGCAGGTGGTTTGAGAAAGACATTCATGCTTAATATCCCAAGAGTGGAGCTGGCTGGCTGTGCATTCTCACTTGGCACTGAAATGTCACAAGGATCCCTTCAAACGTCAGTTCTTGGAATATTCTGATGCTAATGAGATGAAATCCATGACTGAGATCTCCAGCCATCAAATGTTTATAATATAACCAGGGGCAAGTGAAAGTTCTTTATCTATTTCATCTATCAAGCAGCCCAACTGACATGAGCAAAATTAAAATGGGAGAGTGTAACTATCTACATGTAAAGACACTGGTAGAAAGGACCGTTGAACAAGACAAATGAAATCAGGACGGTTAGCTATGGCTGGTAGAATGCTTTAGTTAATTCAGTTAGACTTGGGGAAAATAGTTAATTAGAGCAAAAAGAGAGAGAACAAAGTTCCAATTTTATCCAGTTAATTAATTTCCAACAGTCTCCTTGAATTGTAGAGGCTTAAGTATTAAGGTTACAAAGGGAAAAGAATACATCCATCAGCTACTTCAGTGTGACAACATCACCTTTTAGAGAACAAACGGAGACCACTGCATTTGCTATTAATTGTGAAACCGTGCCAAGCCCACTGCACTGATCTAGTTGTCAGACAAAATTAACACAACTTTTTAGGCTCATTTGAAATGAATTAAGCTTAGACTGATGCATTTTTTTTTTAATGTTAGGGGGACTGAGAATCAATTATATATAATTTAGATGAATAACTGTTAGAACTCAGAAGAGGTCACAATGTTTTTTTACTTATTGTTTAGCAGAAATATGTGTGTATGAAGAAGTCCCTACTGTTGAGTTACTTCCTAGCAAGTGTATCCAACCCAGCTAATGTGGCATTTGGGGCTGGGAGAAGATGTCTCCAACTGGATTCCCCCTCAGCCTCTTCCCACACAGTTGAGGTTTATACAGATCACATCATTCCTGTTAAATAAATGGTGACCCTGCTTTACCCAATAACCTTGTCTTGCCTCTTTCTTCCGGGTGTGGATGTAGCATCTACAATTACAACCCTTCTACCCCATGCCTGCTTGGCTGGTTTGGCAATGGTGTCACTAGGAGTAAACTTTGGAGGCCCAGACCTAGAGCCCTGCAGCCATTTCTCTCAGTAGCATTTTCCCTCTTCCCCAGTCCTGGATTAAATTTAGGCTGAACTCTCAGCAAGCCTGCCACTTGGATTTTAAAGTACAACGGGAAAATTTACTTTCAAATCCAGTCACATGGCTCCAAGGGGCATTTTTACTGAGATCCTAGCAACAGTAGCCCAGGCATCTGGCAGCCACCCATCTTGCAAATAGTACTGTGACAGAAATGGTAAAGGAACTATGCTTTGTAATTGTATACTATTGTTCCCTTCCCATTTCCTGTTGCCGCCATTTTCAAAGCAGCAGCGAGCTTTTTAGGCTGCTGTAGTCAGGATTCTGGCACTGGAGGGGAACGTGGCCACCAGATAGACAGATGGTGGGGATGGACCATGGTGGCAAGTGGGGAGAACTCAAAGTCACATAAAAGGAAGTGGGCACCTTGTTCAGGCCTTCTCAAACCTGGCAACAATCCTAGGGTTTGGGGTGTCTGCCCTTTATGGAAAGTATGTGAAAAATTGACTGTCCTCTTTCCATCTAGATTTAATTTTCACATTTTTATTTCATTTAGCTTGATGTACAAGTTTGGGCAGATCTGGTTGCACTGACCAGCCTGCACGTGTACCTTGCTTTATTCTTCACACACACACGGAATTTCACAATTCAGAATTCCTGAAAATATCAGATATCCTTGGCAGTCCCAGTTTTCTTTGTGAAGTGGAGGACGGGTTAGTAGCTGGGAGGGCTACCATGAGATAGCAGGGCCTTGTAGACGTCATCCATAGGCCTGCAAGCTCCTAAGCATAGCCTGGAGCACCAGTTTGCCACTGCAATGTATGATAATAATAGCCTCCCATTTTCATATGTTGGGCCAAATGACATACTCAATGACAGCAGTCATTCATTCTAGTGGCAACGGAAACTGAAAAATGCAAACAACCCTGAATTATCTATGAAGTGATATTATGGGAGGTATTTTTTTTCTTTTTTTCTTTCTTTTTTTATGATTAGTTGCATTGATTGGTGCTGGCCTGATATCATGTGTGGATAGTGCTGTTTGGTAGAAGTGGTGGCACATGAAGACGTTGCCTCTGCATTCAACCCAGTTCCAGATTATTCCTTTTAATATCGTTATACCAAGTTTAATGATGATATAATAAAATATAAGGGAAAAAAAATCCTCATAAGAACATTCTCTCATACCCAAGCTGTCAAAAGTTCCCTAACCTATGTTGTAGTTTAGTATACTAAAACATGCACTGCAAGAACCTTTTAGACCCGGACTAATCCAGACCTCTTGTCTCTTGTGAGAATACAAATAGTCTGTTAAAATGGAATATATCACTTGAATATGGAGTTTCAGTGGGAAATACCTCACATTGTACATTTTGATTTGACTTCTAAGGCAATATCTGTTTTTACCATTTGATTATGAAATTCCTAAGTCTTTGAAAATGTTCAGATATACAACCTTGCTGAAATATGGTGTAGGGTGAGGAATTGTAACACTTGTCTAATGCAAAATGGAAAACAATGGCATCACAAAAAGGAAATCCGGTTCTTCTGTTGATTAGCAATGACTTATAATTAATGATTTCAGAACCATGCTAAAATCTTGAATATTTCAATGTCAATGTAGTTCTTCTTATCCAAGTGTAGTACAGCAAGGTATAATTCAAAATCATTAATGCAAATTGCTAACATGGTAATATGACAGCCAGAAAACAGTTGGGGAAATGTTGCATTATTTCAACTGCCACAACTGAGAGCTTTATAAAAAGTCTCTAAAATGTTAATTGTAGGGTTTCACAGCAGAAAAGAAAATCCTTTGAAGAAAAATGGCTAAGCAGAAAATGTATGACTTCTTTCCTTTTCATATTTGTTCCCCCTGTCACCCCACCCCTCATCCAAGTTTATTGCTTCTTGTTCTAGATGAGAAGAGCATTCATTAACTCAAGGATTATGATAAAGCTCTTGTTGTTGACTTCTGCCTCCCTGGGACAGCAAACAACATCCATACAAGACTGTTAAGAGGTATTTCTCAGGCAATAATACCCAGCTGAAGGCCTGTTAGACATTCTTACTCACAAGTTGTTCAGGCTTGGATCTGTGTGCAGAGTTCTGTTCCCATCAACCAAGTAAGGGGAAGCAATCTTTGCCAGTTTCTCTTTCCTCTTGCAGCCCCTTGCAGCCTTCAAAAAGGGGGACGCTCTGGAACAGTGTGGAAGATGCCATGAGAGACTGTGGAAGGAAGGAAGAGAGGGAGGGAGGGAGGAAGGGAGGAAAGGGGACTGGTCAAAATAACTTCCACCCTTTGTGAATGGAAGCCTTTATTGCATGACACCCCCTTCTACAAATTCCATTTGTGGAAAGGTTGTTCTGGATCCAACTACTTTGAGGAACATCATTCTTACTGCTACAAACTAAAGCCAGAACTGACTTTCTTGAGTCCATGAACTAAGTTTATCACTGGTCAGGAATTTCAGAGCATGAATCTACACATCATTAACATGACTAATGTTACACTACTTGGTCCTGTTAATCCATTTTGGACTTTTTTTATTTCAAATAGTAATACTGAGTTGTGGCTACCTGAAGCCTTATTTAACCCAAAGTGGTATCCTGAAAATGGACAGTAAACTATCCTATGCCATTGGGATATCCAGACCATAAACACATGAGACATGTGATTCTAGCCCTACCATATGGATCTTCTATTACCAATGCAGTAGAAGGAAAACAGAGTGAAACAGCCTTGACACACTCCTACTAGTAAGTGTACTGTAAATTGGTCCTTAGAGATATTTACAAAAGTGCAAGCTTGTTAAACAGAAGGAACTCCGACACAAATTATAATATCCTGTTCAAACAAGATGGACATTATTGAATTGTTATGGCTGTCTAATCTCCAGTTTCATGCTCTGACTCTGAACGAGAGTCTTTCTGCAAGTGTGAATTTGGCAAATGTTACAGTTATGACTATATAGTAAGAATGTAGTCTACCATGATTGTATGCACATTTGAGTTTATTCCTGCCACTTTTTGCTAGTAAAATGTCTCCTCCACTGTAGGGTGACCATATGAAAAGGAGCACAGAGCTCCTGCATCTTTAACAGTTGTAAAAAATAGGGAATTTCAGCAGGTGTCATTTGTAATATGCATGCAGCACCTGGTGAAATTCCCTCTTCACCACAACAGTTAAAGCTGCAGAAGCCCTGCTCTCTTTTGTATCTGGTCAGGAGGGCAGGGCTCCTGCAACTTTAACTGTTGAGATGAAGAGGGAAATTCACCAGGTGCTGCATGCATATTACAAATGACACCTGCTGAAATTCCCTATTTTCTAGAACTGTTAAAGGCTCAGGAGCCCTGTCCTCCTTTCCATATGGTCTCTACTCCACTATCTTTTTTCATTCATTCGGGCAACACCCTGGATGGATAGTAAGCTCCATCACATCAGTGTTTTATCGCACTCTCGTCATGCCTGGTTTGCGGTTTTGCACTCCGGTACTCAAATGACGCCATGCCTGTCCAGCAGTCACCCCGCCTCTTCTCCATTTTTTGTGTTTTCCTAGAGCGGGGAATGTCTGGCTTATTTCCTCAAAGCGGGATTAAAGTGCTCTTCTGTCCCCATGTATTGCCATTCTCATGCCATGTCCTTTGTTGGGGGCACATGCTTGCTAGCCAGTGGAGAGCAGGACAGTCTTCTTCTCCAGTATGCTCTATCCAATGAACCAGCTTGTACTGAGTCAGTTGAACAGACTTTCATTGCTCCAAAATGCTTACAGCTCCCTCACTTTTAAAGTTAAAGTGATGACACTTGGCAACTTGATAGCTCTTAAGTAGGGCTTTGTGCATGCCAAGTCTGAAGCAGATCCCTTCATCGGTTGAGTACCAGTTTCCTCCCCCTCTCAAACCATTCCTCCTCCCCAGAAACACACATACACAGCTCTCTGATTCTCTGTTAATCCACCCCTGCACTTTTATGGAGGGAGGTTTTATCCTTTACTTTGTTGATGGGCATATCCCTTTAATGAACTCTTTACTTTGGATCGCTGATCCAGAACCAAAGACACAGAACAATTCTCAGGTACAGAGAGAAAACAAAAAGAAAAGGCTCTTGTTAAAGCCAATTTGGCAAGCATCCATGTTGTATATTTCTGCACCTTCACCTCCCCTCTCAAAAAGAAAAGAAATAAAACCATTTTATAGTCGCACACAGCTCTGCATTTATGACAGGAGCTTTAATCCTTTACTTTGCTGATGCAGAGGGGTCCAGCAGATCTATATTTTTATGAACTGGAGATGCACAGCTGTGCATTATCAAAGTAAAGGAAAACAGATCCTCCACAAATGCAAACAGCTGGAATTTTGTTATTGCTGGAGTATCAGGAGAATGGTTTGGGGGGGATTTTAAAAAGTTCCTAAAAATCAAGGCATGAATGGATCTGATTCAAACATGGCATGGATAAAGCCTTCCTTAAGAGCTATCACTGTGCCAAATTTCATCTCTTTATCTTTAAAAATTACGCAGAGGTAAGCATTTTTGTTAGTCACAGATGTCAAGATCAAAGCTACCCCTCACCTCACTCAGCCTCTTCATATATATGTTTGTATATATATATCAGGGGAGAGAACTTAACAGGCAGGGCAGGAGATTTTGCCAGCATAGTAGCAATACAGGTGAAAAATTGCATGAGCTGAAATAGCACAACAATGCACGAATGTGAAAGTGCCCAGCACTAGACTAGCTGAGGAAACAGAGGAAGAAAGTAGCTGTGATGGAGCTTAGTGTTTTGCATCTCACTGGGAAAGGGAGAACGAAAAGAGTCTCCCGTGTTTTCAGGGCTGGCTCCAGTTTTTTGCCTCTCCCTCAGTGAGTCTGTCTTCATACTGCCACTGTCACCAGCTGCAATTGCTCCTTATTCCATTTCTCTTCATTGCCACCACTTGCATCTTGACAGGCAAAGAGCCAGTGAGAAAGCAAGCAGCGGTATCCACTGCTCCTCCTTCTCATGTCATCTGGGCTAGAGTGAGAGGCAGGTGAACAAGGAGGTTGCAATATTGAAAAGGAGGAGAAAATCTGGGGACCTCTTGGCAGTGGGTCACTACTGGGGTATGGGCCCTCGGCAGCTGCCTGACCATGCCTAACATTGAGACAGGTCCTATGTATTTTGATCTTTTTACAGCGTTCTTGTGAAAAGATGATTACTTCCATTTCAGTTTTAGTGATTCGCTATTTCCTGCAATAAGGCAAAGTTACCATATGTCTGACTTCTTTTTGAACTTCAAAAGATATATTTATCAATAACCCATGCTATTACTTAGCCATTTACTTATATCAACTATAATAATTACTCCATTGAATGATGTTCTTCGCCCTCGTTAAGTGTAGTTGTTCTCTTTTGATTACTGATTTGTCCAGTTCTTATATCGTCTTTCTTCTGTTCTTTATATGGATTAGACTAATTTCTTTTATTCTGTATTTACAATGATAAAAGAGATATGGCTTCTGCTAGCAAATCAAGTTAATTGTATAGAAGCATGCAGTGCTAGCTATTCTAATTTCCTTTATTCCCTCCTCATGTAAATATAACAAGAGGTTATGGATGGTGGGCTGCAGGATTTGCAAGTTTTGTTTGTTGTGATGTAGCATAATGATCTGTAAGAATTGCACTAGCATGGAAGCATGCTCTAAAGGCAATATTTGTGCTGATTCAAAGGGAAGATCGGGGGTGTCTGCATTCCAGGGATGATAAATAATCAAGACCTCTTGAAAATGGAAAGGGCATCTCCTTAGCAACCATATGAAACATGGAAATGTGAAAATGAGATCTATATACTTAACAGAGATAAAATTCATCCAATTATTATATTCTGGAAGGGAGAAGGAACACAATTGTACATTTGGGCAATCATTTGAGAATCTGGAATGGGTGCCGTTGATGTTTTGGTGTTCATTTATGAATAGGATTGTCTACAGAGGAGTCCCCAATCTTCCAAAGCCATTGGCGTTACTTGGAATTTTGAGAAAATGCCATGGGCACTGATGTGCTCTGATTACTCATCCCCTCACCCGTCCACAACTGATAGAGAGAAATAAAGTATACACACACAATTTGAACTTCCATGCCATAGATTTATATGAGTACTAGCTGATACACCCAGCATTGCTTGGCTCCCCTAAGTTATTTGTCAGTGAGGTAATCATCTTAAAGTAGTAGGCTGGTGCTAAGCCTGCCCCTTGAGTTAACTTTTAAACAAATTAAATTCATATCTTCTTTATCTCTCTCACCCTCTCAACGACTCTGTAAGGTAGGCCGGTCCTAGACCTGTGATGTGACTTTAAACCAAATTAAATTCATCTCTCTCTCTCTCACCCCTGACACATGGGAATGTGTGGGTGCTGCTATGATTTTCCTTGTCCCCACAGAAAACAACAACTCCTGGCATGTCTTTCACTGCAGTGCCGACTTGCCTAATGGGAGTCCTGTCACTGAGGTTCATCGGAAGTGAAGTCTGGCTGAGGTAGTCCACGCTGCCTTGTGCAATCAGTGCCCGTAGGTAGTCCATAAGGGAACCAGCTGGCTGACTGACTGTTAGCTTGGTCATTGCCATCAGCAACAGCCTCAGAGCTGCAACCTCCTCCCCTACTGCTGGTGCCTAGCGATCAAGGCAGCCAGCCCCAGGCACTCTCCCTTCAGGCCCAGGATGGCATGCCACTTCCAGATGATGGCCGCCAAAGCCTGATAAGTCTTCCCTCCTGCCCAAGGCATGCTGGGAGTTGTAGGCATAAGCCTAGATCCATGAATAATGTATTAATCTTTCAACACCATCTGAGGTGTGGTGGGAGACAACTGGAGAGGAGGCCTTCTTAGTTGTGGCACTCTGCTTGTAGATTTCTTTTCCCCAGACAGGCTTATCTAATGACTGCATTAATGGCTTACAAGTGCCAAGTGATTTATTTTTTTTCATTTTCCAAGGCCTTTTAATTTGATGAGATTTTTTTATGCTGCATTTTTTTTCTGTTATAAGTAAACCACAACATTCCAAGACAGATGCAAGAATTAGTGAATAAAGTTTTATGATTTTTATGTAAAAGGCTGAGTTTAATATTGAAACAGAAGAGTAAGTGGAGGAATGACTGATAGCTGAGGCTAGAATGGAATGGAATAGTGGGCAGGGTGAGTGGCAGTTGGGGAAAGTCAGGTAGAAGGAGAACAAAGACAGTTAGCGAGAGGTCAGGAAAGTGGGGGCTGAGTTAGGACTGAGAGATAGTGATGTGGTTTGCACTTAGTTACCTGGTTTGCTAACCCATGCTTTATTTAAGATCAGCCACTCTACATGCCAGTATTACCCCACCCAGCATGCCTTTGGCAGACCACAGGTTCCCATGTCCTCTGAGAGGCCCATGTCCTCTGTACAGCCAGACCTATCAGCATGCCAAATTTCAAGTTTCTAACTCATCTGGAAATGGGTAAACATTTCCATACATACATCCCACACACATACTTTCAGCTTTATAGGTAGAGAATACAATACAGGCTGTTTTATTTTCAGTCTTTATTTTTTTAGTAATCTCTAGCGTGAAATTTGCCTTTTTCATTGCCATTGATGTTTTTAGCACTTAAGATGTTAGAGTTGAAAGTACAACAAAAGTATATTAAAATGTCAAAATTTCTGCTACAGAATCTAAAAACACCCCCTCCAGATCCCTCTAATCTCACTGTCTACACAAATCTAGAACCAACAACATAGCTCTCAGGAAAGATCTCATACTAGGTGTCTGCAAATCTCGGGTACCAAATTACAGCCGCCAGCTTCAGAGGAATTCAGACCACCTCACAAAGGAAAATGGCACTATGTTAAACTTTACTGACACTTTTAATTCCATTAACCTAAATTGTAGGATTTATAAAGTCCCCCTCCTTGGCTCAATATTTTGATCCTTCCAGTACTCACCATAAGGCATTGTCAGAGCCAAGTTGTAGGTTACATCAAAGATGTTGAGTGCATCTGCCCCTCTACTTTTTAATTACTCACAAGTAGGCATGAAGGCCCTCAATTTGGATTAGGATGACTACATGCATAAAGAAGATGTTTTAAACCTCCCTTCCTTACATGGAATGATTTCAGTTCAGTTGTTCTACATGAGGCTGTTAACCTGCTGTATCTACTTTTCACTGTGGGATTGAGATCTAACCTTTACGCAGAGAGCTTTTTCACTACATAACCACTAGGTAGCACTGTTCCATAGCAGAATAACATCAATTACACAAATAGGGGGAAAGGTTTTCTTTTGCTTTCACAAACAATACTCAATTTTCTCTACTCTAAAAACAAACAAAAAACAGATATGAAAGTGGTCTTTGAAAACGGATACAAAAGATCACAACATCATCTTTAGAACCTGTAAATTACTGTAAGGAATGACAAGCACACAATGAAGGCCTCATGTAGAAAAGTTCCAGATCAGGGTTCACTTGTGAATAATACAAAAGCAGAGGGTTGGCTGCACCCTATATGTTTACCATAATGTGTAATTTGGCCCTCAGAAAGTCATTAGGCTCTCTCACAGCCCCAACATTGTGAGCATTTGTAGATGGTATTATCTTAGTTTATTTCAGCCTCCAAACTGTTTTAGGTTTTCGTCTCATATGGTCTGAATCAGTCTCTTCTTTGGTTGCATGGCTGGTTCTTTTCAGGCCCATGATGGTGGGCACATTTCCCATTTCTTGACCCATTTCTTCTTTGGCATGGTGGTTAGTCCTTTTCAGACACACACACATCTTTCCTTTGATTCTTTCAGTAGAGCAGCTAATCCCTTTTAAACCCAAGCAATAAATGGGAAAGCAGCAGTGCAGACTACTATACTTTCCTTTTATACATCTTCCCTTTTATCCCCACTGGAGCAGTAAATCATCCTATAATAACAATAAAGCAAATGAAGCAGGCCCCATTGGGGAAACCACAAATGTCAGCTATTGATCTGTATGCTTTTTGTTCTGTCAGTGATCTGGTAAACTAGTTCCTTCTATATATTTCAGCCAAATTTTTGTTGATAAAGGAAACAACTTTGAAGTTCATCTTCTCTGTGTGTGTGTGAATGTATGTGTGTGTGCATATAGGTGACAAAAGAGTTATTGTTAGTTATACAGAGCCTGTTCAGATGACACGCTAAGCCACAGTGGTTTAGCATTTTGAGCTAAACATTATGCTTAGCATGTCATGTGAACTTAGTGCTTCATGTAAGCCACTCCTAAACAGGGTTTAAACACACTCACTATTTGCTTCAAAAGCATTATCAGCCTAACCATGAGTTAGCATGTTGTTTGATGTGTCTATTTGGGCTAGGGAAGGCTTTATCAATATTTAATGAATTTCAATGATTGACACTAAACAAAACTCTTTTGGGAAAATAAAAGAAAGCTATAACAAAATAAAATATAGGACATGGGTATGAGGCTACCTATCACAAGGGATCATGAAATCAAAATTTCTAGAGCAGTAGATATTTTATTGTCTCTATTGCAATCTATACCATGGAAGGAAGGAGACTGTATTGCTCTATTTTTCCTACTGCCTCAGCCATATGTTAGGGGAAATCCTGACAAGTTTATCATTTTGTGGTTATCCAGTCTTATAATTTGGTTAAAGATCCTGCTCACCCAAGGTGGATAGATGACAAGAGCAGGACAGGGCATATAGAGTGTATAGAGTTGTCAAATAAGTAATAGTGGTCCTGCCCACCCCCGACATACAATTGGGCTGTTTCTACACCTGCCTCTTTTCCAGGGATTGTCCTGGGATCATTTCTGTGAATGCAAATGACACACAGGGGATCCCGGGAGCAGGCAGGGATGATCCCTCCATTTTCCTGGGATAATCCTTAGGGCCTTGATATCTCTCCTACCCTCACCCTGAACAATGGGGCACTATCTCCATGGCTCCTATTCTTTACTTGATCCCTGTCCTTCATGGCTGGTCATCCAGGGCGGAGATTCAGTTAGACAACAATAACAGCATATTATTAATGCATCTCTCAGAGAGGGGAGTTTTCCATCATTTAAAAGAAGCTGTAGTACAGCCACTTTTTAAAAAAGCTCTCCCTGGACCCCCTGGACCTTAACAATTACAGACCAGTATCAAATCTTCAATTTTGGGGCAAAGTGATCGAGAGGGCAGATGCCTTCCAACTCCAAGCAGTCTTTGATGATGCAGATTTTCTAGACCCATTTCAAACCAGCTTCAGAGCAGGGTATGGAGTTGGGACTGCTATGGTCACCTTAGCAGATGATCTACACCTGAGTGTTGACAGGGGGAGTGTGTCCCTGCTGGTACTTTTGGACCTCTCAGTGGCTTTCGATACCATTGACCATGGTATCCTTCTGGATCACCTGAGGGGATTGGGAATTGGGGGGGACTGTGCTTCAATAGTTCTGGTTTTACCTCTCGGGCAGGTTCCAGATGGTAATGCTTGGGGATATCTTTTCCTCAAAGAAGGAGCTGTCGTGTGGTGTACCACAAGGTACCATCCTTTCCCCAATGCTATTTAATATTTACATGAAACCTCTGGGAGAGATCATCTGGAGGCATGGGGCAGGGTGCTATCAGTTGCGAGTAGAAGTGGAAGCATGGAATAAAGACATGGACACAAGAGCTTGGATTAACCTAGGGCCTCTTTATTAATAATTAGATAGATTCATCCCTCCCTGGATGTGCATGTGAAAGTGCGAGAATTAAGTCCTTATCTCAGGCCACTAGCCTGGCTTATGGGTGAGCCACTCTCCAAAGCAAGGAGTCAGGTAATCCGGCTCCTTACTTATGTGACACTTTGTAAGTGTGGGGAGACCGCCGTACGACACCCCCGCCCACTGCCATAAGGGACAGCGAGTAGGTGAAGACAGGATGGTCTCCAAAGGCATACCATATCCTGACACATGAGCTGCATAGCCCCCGAGGAGCAGGTCCTCCGGCTATGCCAATCACCAAAAGGTGCCAGAGTGCTCACCATCCCTATCTAATATAGCCAATTCCCACACATATCCCTGCCACAAATCAACCTACTTACTTACCCTCTCATGTAAGGCTTCCAGTATGAAGTAGGCAAAACCACCAAGGATGGAGAAATTCCTACTCAGCCCCCCCACTCCCACCCAAAGGGAGCAACTGGCTAATCCCATACTAGAAAAAGGGTGGGAGAGTGGGAGCCGAAAATGAAAGAGGCTGATGCCTTGGGCAGGCTGCCTTTTATAGGCACAGCCCCGCCCTATGTCACATGGCCTATGTTTTCGCACCACGAGGGGTGCCTTTACTCTGATCCTTCCCCTCGCAACAGCCGGCGTTCTGCCCAAGCCTTTGGCTGGGCGGACATGGGATTATGCTGATGATACCCAAATATATTTCTCTATGCCTTCGACAAGGACAAGTGTCAGCTAAGGATAGTGTATCTCCTCTGAATGAATGCTTAGAGGCGGTAATGGGCTGGATGAGGAAAAACAAGCTGAAGCTGAATCCAGACAAAATGGAGGTGCTTGCTGTAAAAGGCCATAACCTGAGTTTGTAGGTGTGGCAAATGACAGCCCAGATAGATGTGACGACCAGGAGTGTCTATTATCAGCTTCGGCTGATGCACCAGCTGTGCCCCTTCCTAGAGTCGGAGGATCTAAAGACAGTAGTGCACGCGCTGGTAACTTCGAGGCTCGACTTCTGCAATGCGCTCTACATAGGGCTACCTGTGTGCCTAGTCCGGAAACTTCAACTAGTTCAAAATATGGCAGCCAGGCTGGTCACCGGTACACCTAGGGGTGTCTACATTACACCAGTTTTAAAATCTCTTCACTGGCTGCCAATTAGTTTCCAGGCGAAGTATAAAGTGTTGGTTATCACCTTTAAAGCCCTACATGGTTTGGGTCTAGGCTACCTGCGGGATCGCCTTCTCCAGTACAATCCACCCCGCACACTCAGGTCCTCTGGGCCAACAAAAACAAGGCTGACAACTATTACCCAGAGGACCTTTTGTTCTGCTGCTCCCAGTTTGTGGAATGGCTTGCCGGGAGAGATTTGTCAACGTAACAGTCTTCCAGAATTTAAGAAAGCCATAAAGACTGATCTCTTCCAGCAGGCCTACCCAGTTGAATTTTAAGATGCCTTTTTTAATGGTGTGCTGCTTTTAATGATGCACTGGTTTTAAATGTTTGAATTAGTTGTATGTATTTTATGATGGGTTTTTTTTGTGTTGTACCCTGCCTCGATCCAGAGGGAGAGGCGGGTAACAAATAAATAAATAAAAATATTATTATTATTATTATTATTATTATTTATACATGTTCTACACATGCAATAGATTTATATCGCAAGTACGATATATCATTGAAAGGAATGATAAAATAGCAACACAAAACCCCTGCAAGAAGAAAAAGAAAGCACATCAGAAAGGAAGGTTCAGCCTTTTCCTTGCTGTATTAATGCAGGGCATTTCTTACAGACGGGAACATTCACAAATATAAAATTTCCATATGCATTGTGAAATGGCACAATCTGTTCTTTTTTCTCCATGAAATTTTATTTTAATTTCAAATAACGTTAAAAACAGAGGTAATAAAAAAGAATATCCTATATAATAATATAGCAAGATCACTAAAGGAATAAATAAACTCAAGGTGCAATCCTATGCATGTTTAGACAGACAGATGTCCTACAACTCCCTGTATTTTATAAGGTGCTCAAGTTAGAACATGCATCCGGCCAGTGCAGACTCTTCTTTATGGGCAAATGGGATTTGTTACTCTCCCACCCAGAAAAAGGAAAAAACGCAATTAAATATAATTACATAAAATTAACCAATTAAACATTCCTGTGTCCTAGTCTAAGAGCATGTCTACATTAAGGAAAAGGCATACACTCTTACCATTTCTTCTTCTTCTGGGGTGTTTCCACATTGACTATGGCTAGGGTGATCCTATGAAAAGGAGGACAGGGCTCCTGTATCTTTAACAGTTGTATAGAAAATAGGGAATTTCAGTAAGTGTCATTTGTATGCATGCAGTACCTGATGAAATTCCCTCTTCATCACAACAGTAAAAGCAGCAATAGCTATAGTAGAGTGACCAGATATAAAAGAAGGCAGGGCCATATAGAATCCAATTGCCATATTAGGAAGAAAAGACACAATTCTAAAGAGCTAATTTCCCTACCCATTCCTTTGTTCTAATTCCTCTTACAGTCTCAGCTGGTGTAAAAATGCAGGCCTATCCTAGCAAGCTTTCATGTTCGAAATTGTACCCCAGTATCCTATCCTTCCAAGGAATTATGTACAAATTTGAGTTCATTACCTCCAAGGAGGTCCCGGTGTCAAACATATAATTCATTCAATCCTTTTTTATCTATACAAAAAACCAAAACCAAAACAAAAACCCTGCAGTTGAGCTGTGGGATAGTGGCTAGCCTACACCAAGCAAGATACAACACTTTAAAAACGGTTTGGAAACAGTATAAGTAATGTGTCCTGGGCCTGAACAGTTGTCAAAACCATTATAAACCGTTATAAGCAGTAGTGTAGATCCTGCCCTAGTTATTTAGCTACGTGCCTGTGTAGGGATCTGAAATGTTTAATATTCTTATTTGACAGATATAAAATTGTATGAATGTTCTTAAAGACCAATTTATGCAGTTCTGCACTAAGGTTGCTGCCGACCAGGATTGGCCTGGAGTTTCCAGGAATAAGCATTAATCTCCAGGAGGTTATTAAATGCATTCCTGGAAATGGCAAACCTATTGTTGCCGGTAGCATAGGAGGGTTGTGTTGTATAGGGTGACCATATGAAAAGGAGGACAGGGCTCCCGTATCTTTGACAGTTGTATAGAAAAGGAAATTTCAGCAAGTGACATTTGTATGCATGCAACACCTGGGGAGAAAATCCCTCTTCATCACAACAGTTAAAGCTGCAGGAAACCTACCTTCTTTTGTGTCTGGTCAAGAGAGCAGGACTCTTGCAGCTTTAACTGTTGTGATGCAGAGGGAATTTTACCAGGGGCTGTATGCATACAAATGACACCTGCTGAAATTCCCTTTTCTATGTAACTGTGAAAGATACAGGAGCCCTGTCCTCCTTTCCATCTGGTCACCCTGGTGTTGTGTCTTATCTTTGTATTGTTGCTCCACACAGCCCGCAATATAGAGACTGTTGATTGTACTGGCCTCCTCATGCTGAAAGGCTCTGAGCATGAGCAGAATGTAAACTAAGACTCCATATTGGGACTGTATGAAGCATACAAACACACTCCTCTCCAAGGTCATGTTTCCACAATTAAGAAGGATAGTGACAGGTTGAAAAAACAGGCTGTGTTTCTTGAGGAGAGGAGAGGAGAGGAGAGGAGAGGGCATGAAAACTATTTATCAATTCCAAGTAAATGTATTTGCAAGACCGACCTACCAGGAAAAAAATATTGGGATTTCATAAATTTGATCTACAGATCACACAAAAATATATTGGACGCAAAATCACACTGATTATACAAGGTGTTATTTACTAGAGGAGTGGCAGATTAAGAATTTGGGGAAAAAATATGGTGTAGTGTTTTTGTTATTTGCTTGTATGCACATCCCTAGCTGTATGTGCACAACACAACTATTGTAATGGCACATGCTCTGCACAAGCAACAGAAAGAAATCTGTCCCACCAATTCCAGACCTCATCAGCTGCCTGTAGATCGACCCTATGTCAGTCCAGTACCGCATGGAAACAGATTTTATCTCTCCTTATACATCACTTGTTGTTACTCATCTTAGATATTTTTAGATTTTCCCTTGCT
Source organism: Elgaria multicarinata webbii (assembly GCF_023053635.1). Taxonomy (NCBI): domain Eukaryota; kingdom Metazoa; phylum Chordata; class Lepidosauria; order Squamata; family Anguidae; genus Elgaria; species Elgaria multicarinata. Next base: position 40,701,902 of record NC_086180.1, on the reverse strand, counting down.
AGAAATAGTCATTATGTATTTTAGAATTTTGAATTGAATATGTAAATGAAATACTTTGAAAGCAGCAATTTGCTGTAAAACTCTACTCCATTGTATCACATGCAGCATATCAAATACTGTCAGTAAGTGCAGAGCTCTCCCACAAAAATAATAATAATAAAAAATTCTAATAATTGCTCAAGGTCTTTTGATGTCTGCAACAAACATATTAACAAAGGATTTATGACACATGTGAATTGGTTTCTGAGAGTTACATTATATCTGCAGCTGGCACCTGGCGCATATAACAGCTGTCCCTACAGTATCCTTACACCATAACGGTGTTATCCTGGCAACAATTTGAAATTGAAAAACATCTGTTTCTCATTTAATTCCTGTACTCAGCTGACTGATCTGCTTTATGTGTTACTTTAGATTGTTTCATTTATTATTTATCGTTCACAGATGTTGAAAGTAAACAGAAGCTTTGCATATGGCACCTACATTACTGGTGGTATTATCAATTCACAGAGAGTAAATAACAGCTATTTTAGCATACCACTTCAAGACAACTTTCCAGCTCTTACAGTGCACTGACAAATGGATTAAAGGCTTAAAACACCTGACGTTCTTATCGAAAACCTAATCATTAATGACTTGTTTGCATAGTGACTGTTACAACATGCATTGATTTTAGAGTTTTCGAGAACATCACTGAGCTCTGAGTTGCAAGTATTCTTCACCCACTCAAAACAACTATGCCTGAGTTTGAAGGTGATGTTAATAACAAGCCAATTGCTGGCACCTGCATTATTGTTATTTGCATACCCTTTAAAAGAGAGAGAGGGGAAGGGAGGCAGAGGCAACTTCTAGTAAGATGGAGAGTCAGGCAGAATGAATAAGAAAATGTCACCTTGTCAGCTGGTAGTGCAGATAAATCTAAGACACACTTTCACAGTCTGGTCCAGAGAAAAGCATATCTCATACAAAGTAATTTCGCAAGCAAAACTGTGATGTGATGGAATTTGAATTTTGAAAATGCCATTTGCATTATTTACAAAATATAGGTTGCAGCTCTGGAAGAAACTGAATTGAGGCAATACTTGTTAAAAAGGAAGCCTTGAAGATGGTATAATGAGTCAAGTGATAGGAAAATGGAGAAGGAGCTGTGAGCTCTTTCCTTTATGTGCACATTAAAATAATGCTGCTGCACTAAGAAGAAAACCCTTACGTCATTAAGTATAAATTTAGTACTGTAACAGTTTGATTGATTGATATGTCTGGCAATCGAAATTACCAAATCCCATTTTATTCTACTTGAGTTCTTCTCCATCTGTAATTTGTCTACCTGATGGGATAATTAATATGAAGAACTTTTCTCATTTTGTTCCATTGGTAAACTCCATTGAACCTCACAGGCACATGGTTGTTATGTACAAAGATGTAAATAGAGGAGGCTGGTCTGGCTTCTCTTCAGTTTGTTAGGATCAGCTTTGGACAGGGGAATCCAAACCAATCATCTACCTGAAGGCCTCATTTGGGAGAAGCAAAATCAAGAATAAATGCAATGAAGGTTACCTGTCATCTTGATCGAGTTTGTGTGAACAAGGGCCACTTGATGAGAGAAAGAAAAGCCTGTGATGGATGATGCCCTTGGTGAGTTAATTATTTTGATTAAAAAGACTACTTTTGTTTGGGAAGAGAAGCAAATGAATCAATCATATCAATTCATTAGGAAGCTGGTGTTCACAGAGTGGAGAATGGGTAAATTGTTGAAATTACTTTTGTTTACAAATATTAACCATGTCTGCCCTAAAGTCATGGCGAAGACGCAGAAATGCATTCAAGGGTGGTTAATTTCTGGACTTTCTTTCCACTAAATCACCAACACAATTCTCTGGTGCTTAATAGAGCCCCTTTCTCTGCAGATTTCACAGGCACTTCTAGGAGTTCATGCTAGGATTGTTTCCACATATGCATTAGTTTTTAGGCCTAATGTACAAACATCAACAGAATATCAGTAGGAATGGCAGTAACAACAATAGCCAAAACCAGAACCAGGGGAAATAGCTCCACTTGACTGCAACTGAGAGCGGGGAGAGACAAAGAGGCCTCTTCCATTGGCTTGACTGGAGCCAACTGCCATATCAGAGATTATAGCAGGGATTCTTCTCCCACCTCCCAGCAGCCAGGGGAGCATGTCCTTCAGCTGGATGGGCCAGTCTGATGGGCCAAATTGGCTGGTGGGCTGGAGGTAGGGATTGATGGACTCACCCACCCCCACACACTGCACCCTGGACTCCCACTGCTTGCCTGGCATCAGCAGAGGCATGGGCAAGCCATGGGGTAGCCTGGCAGGTGCCTGGCCTGGCAAGGCTAGCAGTGTCCCCTTCACCCACATGGCATCCCGTTCACCCACGTGGGATCCCGTTCATCATTTTATGAAAACTACAGGTAAACTTCGTACATAAAAAGCCATTTTGCACAAAAATGCAATTTATGTAAAAAGTTTACCCATTATTTTTCACAAAATGGCAACTCACGGGCAAGTGCGGAGGTCTGCGGACTGGTGTCTGGGGAGCTGAGCTGGTGATAGCAACAACCCTGTGAAGTAGCCAGTCACTGGCCAAAAGTTGGGATGTATGAGAATTTCGTTTCATCTCACAAATCACCTGAAAATGCCCCATTCACAATCACAAACATGAGTGCATTTTCTCCTAAAATGTTCACAAATTTCTGAACTTGCTTTCACCTTCACAAAATGCATACTAGAAAAATATACAACTTTCTCAAAATGCACAATTTTCTTAAAGCATCAACCTTTTTTCGAATGTGCACATTTTAAATCATCCACGCTTTAGTTTATAGGGTAAATTAGCACAAATTTGGGCATTGTTTGCCTGACTTTCATATTTGATAGGTGTTCATTTAGCACAGTTTTCCCTTTTGCACAAGACAGTGATCGCAAACATGAGTGCAAATCAAGAAGAGATGAGCAGTGAGAAGATGCTTGAAGAAACTTTCCTGGGCCAAAGTCACCCAGTGACTTTTGTGGCCAAATGGAGATTAGAACCCAGATTTCCTTAATCCCAGCCCAGCACTACTACACCACACTCATTTAGAAGGCTGATGGTAGAAAGGTATGATGAAGAGCCAGGACATGTGGTAATATTCAATGGAGTATAAAAAATTATTTATCAGTGACATTGGGGTCATGGTCAAAGATGTTGAATATACACAGGTTCTGCTGTGAATGAGTCCTACAACCCATGGTTCTCTACCTGTTCTTTAGATTGAACAGCACAGCCACTGAGGCATGAAGAGGCATTCACAACTGGCTCCGTGTTATGGTTTTTTTTACTAATAGAAAACACTGCAACAGATTCATAATGGTGCTATATAAATAATAATAATAATAATAATAATAATAATAATAATAAATGTCAAGAAAAGGTACATGGCACTAGTAAATAACGCATAGAGCATGAGATGAAAATATGACATATAAGAATGCAAATTATGAGAATACAGGGCTTGCATGCCCACATCCACCACCACCCTCACTAGTTTTAAGCCTTCACAAATTTGCTCAAATGCCTGAATAGGGCTGGAGCCTATTTCCCACTATGTAGTCATTAACAAGTTGTGTTTCTTTTAATAACAACTAAAGCAAATTAAGACACAGCAGTAATGAATAATCAGAGATAGACCAGAGGCAAAGTAGTAGGTGAGCTTATTTTGAACTTGCAAAACTTCTATAAAAGGCTGTTCTCAACACAAAAAACAGAATTGTATATAGATATTACATTCCCAAAATCTTACAGCATTTGAATTCATTAGGAATACAGGCTACCATCAGTAGATGTTTAAAATTATGCCATAAAAATAAGTGTTTATGAATGAATTAATGAATGGTTTATTCTAAATTTTACAGTCATAAATGACTATTTTATTTCATGTTTAGTTTTACCAAATATCTACTCAGCAATGTTGATGAAGTTGATAGGGAAGAATACATTCTCTCTCCTATAGTATTGCACCCTCTAGAGTCTGCAATGCTAAACCAATCTGCCAAGAATGACTAATCTCTGACTCATAAAATGACTTCTAAGTAGCTTTCTGCAATTCACTACATTTTCCCAAAGGGTACAGTACCTCCAGATTGATGTTCCTGTTGCCATTTCTCCCCTTCCCAAATATATAAATTAATTCCTAGATTCCATGAACCTGCCACTTTAGCCCCATGTTGCCCTAAATCCAAGCACAAAACCAAAATAACAAAGGTGGATTTAGTATTTGTCAAATGTATTTGCCCTTGAAGATACTATTATTCCTTTATAGAGATGGCATGTGCACAGAGAATAAATGTGAAGTTGTATCAAAAATTACCCTGAAATGCAGCATTTTTTATTAGATGATCAAGTCCATTCAACATCAAATATATACATATATACAACTTGAGATTAGAAGAATATATATATATATATATATATATATATATATATATATATATATATATATTACCCAGAAGTTGTGCCTATTACACAGCAGATTAAAACACCTTATCTTTCTCCAGAGATTTCCTTCTACTTTTATACTAATTTTGTGCACAAATGTTTGAAGGCCCAAAGAAACACTTCTAACAAGGGACACTACAGTAGCTAATAAATGTGAAAATACTTTAAATGGTCGCTTCTGTCTTAGAGCTGCTATATTTATTTTATATGAAGTGTGTTCAGACCCCACCCCCTGACATCATGAAAGAATGCATGAAGGGGTTATGAGGCCATGCAGGCTAGCCCCATCACCACCACAGATGTTCACCACAGCCACATCCCTTTGATCTCCTGCATGTAAGGGGGGAACCTGACAGGGTGAGCATTCAACTTCACATGGAGGAGCTCTGGTGTGCATATATACAGTCCCTTCAAATGCTGATCAAATGTGGGTTGTTTGGGGTGTGTGGCTGCTGCATATATCTGGAAATGCTGCATGTATCTGGAAATGGGGCTGAGGCATCACCACCACCACCAGTGACACTACCTCTACCTTCTTCCTTTTAAGAGGGAACTTTAAACTACTTTGTGTGTAAATGTGTATATCACCAATCTTTGTCTTACTTCCTTCATGGTTTCTTTTACTCCTTTATTGTCAATAAATAAGACCGAGAAAGGTGTGTTTCAACATAACAAAATGATATGGAAAATTGTATTTAAAAGAATAAGGGTGTTTGAATACAACTTAAGTGTTATGGAATTAAAATAAGTGTTCTAATTTTTATTAATTCCTTTCTTAATAATAAGATTCCCTCTAGTTTGCAGGGAAATCTAACCACACCCCTAATCTAAAGCCCTGATTCCCTAATCCTCCTGCTCTGACAGCAAGTCTTTAATTGTCAAAGAAAAACCTGTCTCTCAACTAAAAATGAAACAACCAATCAGAAAACACAGTTCTAACATTCTAACTCCCCCTCCCACCAATTTACCATTGGAGGAAGGGGGTGGGAATAAATCAAGCTTGCAACCAAACATTCACACACACACACACACACACACACACACACACACACACACACACACACACACCCCATTTCATCACAGGGGCTAACCTGCATGGCTCCACAACCTCCCTTACATATTATTTCAATACATTATGTCCCCTCTAACATGCCATCACATCAGGAGAACAATATTTAATTTCTATTAGTTGGCTCCAAGGCACCCTTTAAATAGTCTAAAACTAAATGCATGCACCAAATCAGATACTGGCAGTGGCTTGTGATGACCCATATTTTGTCTTCCCCTTAAGATATGTCTAGAATGCCTCATCTAGAACTTTAAAAAAACCTAACCTAAGTGTTAATACATTAACTCTGAACAAGAATTTTCCAGTGCTGCCAAGTTGTACATTGATAAAGTTATACAGCTGGGGCTGGGAACAAGAATTTCATCTGGCCTGCCTCATTGGCGCATTTTGATGGCTCTGTCCCTCCTGCCAGAGAGCAAGACAGGCAAGCTGAGGTGACTGCAACAATATTGCAAAATGGGCTAATCAGTCCATCTTAAAAATGTTGATGTGACTGGTGTCAGTCTCTCACAAGACAAGCCTGTTCACCTGCTTGACGGTGCAAGACAGCTGTTTTAGAGGGTAACCTGATAGGTACTCTCTTGATTAGATTACATTTTAGCCTGCATAGGCAAAGTGAAGTGTTTGTATAGGGGAAGCTGGTAATTAAGATATACTAGTCCTAACTATTTTAGGCTTTTGAAAGTACCAGCACCTTGAATTCTGCCTAGAAATGAATAGGCAGCCAGTGGTACAAGCGCAAGACTGACACTGCATGTTCTGGGGCTATTCAAAATACATGTCACTAATGTGTTAATGGTGTGCAGGGTGGGGACATTTTGACAATATCTAATTAATGTTACATCTGAGCCAGTTCCATGAGTAGCGTCAAATCTATAGAAAGCTTCATGTGATTGTTTTTAAAGTATCAAATAAAGAAATTAAATGCAAAAAATCTCATCTTTATGCAACTGTAGTATGCAACTTGTGTATTGTCTTCAAATTAAACAGAGTAAGAAAATCTAACCAGAGATCATTTTTCAGTGACAGATTAATAGGCGAGAAAAAGTCACCTACTAAAAGAGATTGTATTATTTCTTCAAAAATTATATGTTCGTAGACAGGTTCTAATTACTAGAGCACTTTAATCTCAAAATGGGTACACAAGTGACATTGGGAACTTTTAATTAATAATGAAATAAGAAGTTTAACAGCTACTTCAATACATGAAGATTATTTTTTAGAACCAAATTTATGCAGTCTTTTAAGGGCCTGCTTGTATTTTAGCAGCTTGAAATCTTCTCAACAGCTTACATTACTGCTGTGCTGAGTATAAAATAGCAATATGCTATATATTATATATTTGGACTTTTTCTGTTTGATGAAGTCAAAGGCTGTCAGTGCAAAAGAATCCAACAAAAGATTCTGTGTAATTTTCCAGTGTGGTTATGTCACTGCTTGTATTATTAGCAAGACGTTCATTGTAGGGAATTTTTTTACCTAAATGTTGTAATATTTAATGAAACAATTCTTTGTGTTACTTCAGACAACTGTGAAAACTGTGATACATTAGTCATTACATTATGGACACCAGATTTTATTTATTAAGTCTGCAACGCTATACCCACTCATTTGGGTGTAAGACCCATTGAACAAGTAAATTTTTTGTACAAATGCTAATACTTATAAATTGTCACAACAATTAAAACTTCTTTATCTCTTCAAGAATGAACACAGCAGTCAATGATAGCATGGGATTTGAATAAGGTTGTCTGTCAGGAGTTTTGGAGCAATATTCATGACTTCAGTGTTTGATGTAAATTCTGTTTTTGACAAACTTTGTCAACTGCACTAGGTACTGTATATGTATTGTTCAAAAACCATGTCCTAATAGATACCATTTGCAGATAGAGGAAGAAGAGAGGAAATAACGACACAGACACCAGAGCTTGGGTAAACTAGGGCCTCTTTATTTAAGTTTGGGTAATTCGTCCTACCTGGATCTGCACGTGAAAGTGCAGGAATCTAATCACTCTGTCTCCAGGCAACTAGCCTGCGTTATGGGCGAGCCACTTGGCCAAGCCAGGAGTTGGGTGAAACCTGGCTCCTTTCTTATGCTACATGTGTGTGCTTGAGGAAAACCACCCCCTGTCACCCTTGCTCAGGCCACTCCCCTCCAAGTAGGTGTGACAGGATGTGTGCGGGGCTTACTTTTAAAGGCAAGCACTGCCCACGCCACACCTTATTCAGGGGTAAAAAGAGGTAGGTCATCCTTCCTCCCTCTTCCCACCCACAAAAGCCTGCCCGTGCCCTAGCCATGCTGGCAGGGCAGGAAAAGGACTTATGATACTTCTTATTCCTTGCATGAAGCAAGCACCTTGATGACAAGTATCAGCTAAAGCTTCTCCATACAGCTATCATCATACTAATAAGCAGAACACCATATATCATGAGTGCTATTTCCTGGGTTCTTTCCTCAGACCACTTAATTCAGAATTCTCCCACTGCAAATGGATGGATTATTTACTGAATGACAGCCATTTTGCTTCTGGATCATTCTTTATGATTATTTATTACGATATTATAATATTCTCTCCCAAATGTTGAACGCAATAAAAAATGACTAAGCATCTGCCAGTTAATTACTGGATGATAAAAGTTTATGCAAATATTTACTATAATTAAATAAGTCTTAGCACCTGTCATCAAAAAAACCTATAATTTAGTTCAGAGCTGGTGACATTTGAACAATATTATTTAAACAAAGTCTGAATGAGTTTCCTGAAATTCTTCAACAATGTCTAGGAATAGATTTTCTACCAGCAAGTTTCCAAGGTATCAGGGATGTGCCAGCCCTGTTCCCTAAAGGTGATCTAACTGGAGACACCAGGAGTGGACCTCTCTCTCTCTCTCTCTCTCATGTGTGTGTAATACACACACACACATACACATACATACACACACACACTACTGAACTATAGCCATTTCTGGGAAATGATGGTTCCAGCTTAGCTCATTTCCCTGCACTGCTGAAATCCATCTTGACTAGTGTGTAGTATACTAAGAAGGAGATGAACAACCAAACTCTTTACTGGCAGAATGGCTGCCAAAAAAACCTTGTTGTGAGGAAAGCAAAGGAATAGATCCCTGCAGCACTCCACACCTTCCTATTTGTTGATTTTGTCAAAACTGGTCATCCTTATGGTTGTTTCTGTTTACTGCAGGCTTACTTCTAAAATTCCTCAGTCTCATTGCATGGGGTGTTTATCATAAAAGATCATTCACATGTTTTAGTGCTCCCTAAGGAACACAGGTGGGGTGATAGGAGTGAGGTGGCTTCTAGATCTGTTAGCAGAACGTAACTAGGAGGAAGTGAAAGGATGTAGCAATTATGGTGTCACCATTCTTCCAGATATGATAATTGCTTGCACTGCAATGGTGTCCATTTGTGTTAAGTTCTACAGAGGACGTGCTTATGGCTCAGTGTTTTCCATGCAGGGGGTACGAGGTTCAGTCCCTGACATTTCTCTGCCTAAGTGGATGGCACTTTTAGCATAATCATAAAGAGACATTCTATCCTAGTTGATGCTCCAAAGTTTGTATAAAATTGTGAAGATGAAGAAGCCCAGGGCAAAACCACTATGCCTTGTACTGCAACCCAGTTGGCTCATAATATTTATTTGCCTTTATGTAGAGTTATTTAGAAGCTGAATATTTCCTGATAAGTTTAAGGTGCAGGCACTCATCATGACAGTTTCTACAGCCATCCCTTCAACGAAAGTCCAAACATGGCAGTTTTCACCTACTCTAGGAGTCTTGTAAAATGAATGGATCCCTTGCCCCATCAAGATCAAGCCTATCCTAAAATATTTTACATCACAACAAGAAACAATATATTGTTGCTGGGAAAATTCTTTCTCTCCCCTCCCCCCCATTACTGTGATGATTTCAGTATAAGCTCAGAAAGAAAGGGGAATTCTGAGGCAGATGATATCAAGATATCACACGATGTAGTGATGGCCACCAATTTGGATGGCTTTAAAGGGGAAATAGACAAATTCCTGGAGGCCAAGCCTATCTGTGGCTACTAGTCCTGATGGATATATGCTGCCTCCAATATCAGAGGCAATATGCTTATGTACACCAGTTGCTGGGGCTTGTGGGTTTCCTGTGGGCAGCTGGTTGGCCACTGTGTGAACATAATGTTGGACAAGATGATCCAGATAGAAGGCCAGACTTGGTCTGATCCAGCATGGCTGTTCTCATGTTCTTAATACACTAATAAAAAAAATGCCAGAACTTCAGTCCTGCAAGCCTTGGCTCTACTACACCACTGCTCCTGACACGAAGAAAAACAATATCTAATACAGCAATGTTTAGGGCTGTTTCTTGTGATAGGAAAGCCTTACAAGAAGGTGTTTTTTCATAACCCTGGGGGAAGTCTATCCAGCTCTTCTATAATGTAATTTCCTAAAGGACCATGTCTTATGACATGAGTATAATGCTAAAAAATAACAAATCTCCTAAAGAGATTAACCTGAGTTGATCCTGGCAGAAAGAATTGATAGATCTTCTTGCTTTTAAGGAGTTATTTTAACAGGATAAGTGCCGCCCCCATTTCTATCCTAGGGCTAGAATTGTGTCATGCAGAGGTGAGAGTGATTTATTCCCTTAAAGAATAGTGGTTAGATTAAGTTTGTGCTTTAAATCTTTGTTTTTATTGCTCATTAAATATTCAGAATAGCTTTTCCTTTCAAAATTTCTGGAAAGATAAAGATGATCCTCCTGCACAGAATCACCAGGACCCCAAACAATTGGTTATTATTCAATGAAATAGTGTTTAATAGCATAATATGATTGAAATAAATTCAGTGTAGACCTCTGGTGACACCCAAGACACTTGAGTTTTAAATTTAACACAACTGTCCATCTGACCCAGCCAACATGAATGTGCAAATATAGAATACTCTGAAAAATATAGCTAGTTCTACTTAGAGAGAATGCAAGACAACACAGGTATTTGAAAGGCATTTGGGTTTAAGAGATCATTCATGAACATTTTGAAATCACACAATTATGCTACATTTTCTAAATGTTGTTTACCTCATATCCAGCAGGAAACAATTCCCTATGACGTTTATCTCCATTTTGGAATCACATAATTATGTTCCACCCTTGTAGTGTGCAATGTCTCCAATACTCAATTTGGATTCATTGTAAAAGTTTGCATTACTACTTGTACAATTTCTCTTATTTCCATTGCAGGTCCTGGAATGTGGATTATTAGGAGAAAACAGTTACATGGAACAAGTGTGACTAGATATATATTGCCTTGTTAGTGTTGGTGAGAAGCAATAGTTGGGAATACTAGGCCATATCTCAATTGACTTTCCTATTACTGAAGATAATCCACAGTTGTATTCCACTGTCTCCTTGCCCATCCATCCATGAGATTTATAGAACATCAATTGATTGCCACTTTGAAATACTTCTTACCAACATTGCCCATATGTGCTGGCCACAGCAGACACTACAGTGTCTTAAATCTGATGTCTTTTTTATTTTTCTTGTCAAATCAAAATAACAAGCATAATTAGTTTTTGTTTTTCCTATTTCTGCAGCTAGATGACTTCGATATATGAAAAGTTACTATTTCTCAATAACCTTTTTGGTTTTTCCACAATTGTCCCTCTGGCCTGCTTAATATGCCTTATTTATTTATGTATTTATTTATGCAAGTATGACATTTATTTCCCACTTCTCCACCAAAAATGATACTCCTCCTATTGTGGAAGGTTGATAAGGGTGGGATGGGCTAAGCAATTTTGCATTCACAGACTTGTATAACAGAATCAGCATGTGAGGAAGTGAGATTTTCTGCATTGTGGTTGTTCCTTTTAAATAAACAGGGGCACTATGGGATTTGGATTAGAGAATAAAGAAGAGTTTTGCAAGTACCCAGATGCAAGTACCTTTAGAGGATTTCCATGGGGAATTGTGTGGGATTGATTTAGGGAATCTCTTCAGCCAGCATAGTCATCAATAGCATAGGATAATACTTGAATGAGAAGATGACTTATTGTAAATACTCTTCTAAAGAGTACAAGTATAGTAACGGCCACAAATCTGGATGGCTTTAAATGGGGGTTGGATAAATTCCTGGAGGAGAAGGCTATCAATGGCTACTAGTCCTGATGGCTATGTGCTACCTCCACTATCACAGGCTGTTAAAGTATATACACCAGTTGCTGAGGAACATGGGTGTGAGGATGTTGTTGCATTGTTCCCTGCTTGTGAGTCCCTGGTTAACAGCTGTTTGGACACTGTGTGAACAGAGTGCTGGACTGGATGGACCCTTGGTCTGATCCAGCATGGCTCCTCCTCCGCCGCCGCCTCCTCTTCTTCTTCTGAGGTTCATGTACAGTGCATGAATTGGGTCAGGGATGCATGGGTATCTTTATGTTACCTCACACAGGGCCAATATCAGTTTTGGGGTGGGGGTTAGACCACACTATAACAACCATGCATAGGAGTGGCAAAGCAGCAGACCAGAGGCATTCCTCCCTGCCAAGCCACCCCCTTATGGGCCATCCATGTGAGAACAGCCTCTGCTTTGGACCACCTGATTTCATCCTCTCACCTCTTTAAATTGGCCCTATGTGATGTAATGGCAAGGCCAATTTCTATTACATTGCACAGGCCAATTTTAAAAGCCTTGTGGGGGCTTTGGCAGCCAAAGCTGTGTCAGCTTTGAGTGCCGAAGCTCCCACAATCCCTGGATTACAAAGGCTTTGCTCATGCTGTGCAAAGCCTCTGTCACCCAGGGAACCTGTTAATTCTTGTTCTGCATGGATTTCAATCAAAGTGGGAGATGCATTTGGGAGCTTTAAAAGCTCACCTTTCATTTGAGTTGGGCGTTTTGAACCACAGATGTTCTTTACTGAGCCTGGCTCTGGAGAACTTCAGTGGCATCCTTATTTAGAGCTGAGAGGATCGGGATACATTTGTTCAGGGCAGTCTGAACAGTCCTTTTGAAGTAGTAAACAGAACAATTTAGAACTACTACGTGAATTGTCTTAAAGCATACTTTCCAACTACCACAATGTTGGCATGAAGAATAGTAGGTAATACTTAGTCAGACTGAAAATAAATTGGTGAAATGAACTTATTACCAAACACCATAAAGAATTTTGTTCCTGTTCACAAATTATGTGGACATTTGCCTTTCACATCCCTGAACACAAGGCAGAATGCAATTCTCAAAAAGTGTTCATGTTTGTATTTGTACATGTGTATGTGCATACTTGTACATGTCTAAACTTCTGAAAATGCACACTTATGCATGTTTGCAAATGTACATTCCCACACACACACACAAAACATTCCTTATTTCACTTATGAGAAAATGTGCATTTTTTATTTGGAAAATTCACATTTTTAAAAATGTGTGTGTTTTTTTCAATTTGGAAAAAAATGCACTTTTAAAAATGCACATTTTTTCCAATTGGAAAAGAAAACACCACTTGGGTTTGGGAATGTGAAAAGAACTCTGAGGAAGAATTTGGAAGATCTCAACCAGCTCGAACATCACACATTTGCTCATTCTTAATTTTATTTCTTATAATGTTCTAAGCAATTTATATCAATGTATAAATGTTTGCCTTTGTGATTGCCATGCAGCTAAAGAGTAGGTAATTTATGAGCCAAAAGGTTTAGGTGAGGGGCTGGCCTTCTGTGGGCTGGATGACATCAGTTGTTGCAGCCGTGCCCACTGATGTCATCCCCTCTACCACCACTACCTATTTTGCATTTCTCACAGGTTCTTGCCTCCATGTAAACATGGGCTGGATCAGGTTTTAAGAAGAATATCATGTATCCTTTCCACAGTAATCACAAGCAGTGCCCAAGTAATTACAGTGAAGTTAGCCTTCCAAAATTACTGCATTAACCTTCCAACTAGCCATGAGAAATATCAACGATTAGTGGCACTGATACAAGTGCCATTTTAGTGCAATTCAGATTTCTAGTCCATTAGCACATGTCTGACTGCAGTCATATATATTGCCAGGATGTATGCAGACAGGTAGATGGAAAAGGTTGCATCATTTTATGTTTTGCTTTTTGGCATAATTGAACTATACCGCCATTAGCTCTTCCGAGGAAGTTGGAAATATAAATCTTAAATGCAAAACAAATCATGCCTGCACAAGCTGTGATTCTATCTATTTGTTTCTTAGAAGACTTCTACCCCACCTTTCTTTCAAATAGAAATCCAAGCTAGCTGACAACATCAATTTTTTAAAAAAATATCAGTGGAGTAGGGAAGGGAAAAAAGTCAAACCCACACCCTACCACAAAACACACAAACAAAAAGTAGTGCAGGAAGGACAACTAGCAATTACCATATTGCTAATCTTAAAAAGCCATGTTTTCACCACGTAGTAAAAACTAAACAATGAAGGAGCTAGCTCATCATCCCTAAAGGCGATCTATAGCACAGGTGGCAGTGACTCTTGTAACATCCCACCAGACTTTAGATGTTGGGCGTGGAACAAATTCTCTGGTGCTTAGCATGAGGAGAGGTAGATCTAGGAGGCGGTAATGCTGGTGTCTGGTCATTCAGGGTTGTAAAAAGTAAGACACTAGACAAAGCTCACAAAGAAAAGAAACAAGTTCTCAGGATGCATATCCCAACACATTTCAACCTATCCCCTATTTGAAGCCTTCTTCAGGAGGAAGAGCAAAATGTCTACACAGTTTCTCTGTATATTCTATAGGAGACAATCCCTTTGCTTATTTTATTTTGCATCCTGAGAAATTGTTTCTCTTCTTTGTGACTCATTTTGGATGCTCTCCACCTCCCACTTTTTCATTTTTCTTTAGAACCACTAGCTAAAACCAAACTGGAGTAAAGTGCTTCCTCCAGTGACTCTAGTCCACGTAGACTCTTGCACAATTTAGAACCTGGATCGGAAAATCAGGGTTCTAAATTGCATGGGAGCTCACATGGATAGAAGTGGTTCTCCACTGCAGAATGTCTTCATCAACATGTGGACAGCAATGAGAACAGTGAAGGAAAGGGGATGGAGCTATCTTTACTCTCCCCACTTGCATATTCATTGTACACACAACAACAACACCAGAATAGGGCAAATAAGTTACATATACCTTTTTAATTAAGGTCAAACATGAACAATTCATGACCAGTCAAGCTTAATATAACCCAGAAGCTATATCTGACAGCCCATCAGGCTCTCAACATGCCCTTTTTCGCTGCCTGTCCACAACTGGGGAGGGGGGATGGAGTTGTCGAGCATCTGATGGTGTTTGGTTTAGTGAATCACAAATGTATTTATTTATTTATTGCATTTTTATACCGCCCAATAGCCGAAGCTCCCTGGGCGGTTCACAAAAATTAAAACCATTCAAAGTATACAACAGTACAAAGACATGATATAAAATACAATATAAAAGCACAACCAGGATAAAATCAGCAACAGTGCAGAAATACAAATTTAACATACAAATTAAAACAGCAAAGTTAAAATTAAATTTATAGGCTGTTAAAATGCTGAGAGAATAAAAAGGTCTTCACCTGGCATCTGAAAGAATATAGTGTAGATGCCAGGCGAGCCTCCTTAGGGAGCGCATTCCACAGCCAGGGTGCCACAGCAGAGAAGGCCCTCCTTCTGGTAGCCACCTGCTTCCCCAATGTCATGCCCTTCAGATGTTTTGGAGCAATGGCCATCAACCAGCATGGCCAATGAGCAGGAATATTGGGAGTTGCAATCTCAAATATCTGAAGGCCACCAGGTTGCAAATGACAGATTTAGATTAATTAAAGAACATCTGAGTTTTTGTTTTAAAAAAGAATAAACAATAAACAATGGCTGCACTACTTTATTTAAGCACACTGAAGTTCCACAAGATCCCATGGGAGCCATGCCAGCTTCTTGGCATTTAATCCTCCTTTTTTTTTGGAATGCATATCTCCCCATCACACTGCACATGCTTAACATTGTGCAGATGGGTGGATATGGATACTTAAGGAAGTTGATCTTTGTGAATCCCAATATGAACTTACATGACCTGATCCACACCTCTCAGACTAATGGGCAGACAGGGACTAATGGTGAACTTTTATGTATGTTTAGACAGGGGGAAAAAGCCCTACAACTCCCAGCATTTCCCAGCTAGCACACTAGGAGTTGTTAGAACTTTTTCTGTCTAAATATGCATAGGATTGCATCCCTTAGTTATTTGCCTGCATTCACACTTTCCAGATGTTGTGACTCAGTTCTTGGCACAAAAACATAGATTTTCATTCATATAGTTACTACCGACCACCCAATCAAGGAGAAGATGAGGACAAAACTTTTGAGAAACAAATTGCCAGTGTTTCAAGGAAGTGTGATGTAGTAGTGATGGGGGACTTCAATTACCCTGATATCTGTTGGGAGACAAATACTGCCAAAAGTGGCCCTTCCAAGAAATTCCTGACATGTATGGGTGATAACTTTCTCCTACAGAAAGTGGAGGAAGGAACTAGAGGATCGGCAATCCTTGACTTGATATTGACCAAAAGGGATGACTTAATGGATAAAGTGGCAGTTACGGGAACTCTGGGGGAAAGTGACCACGTCATACTTGAATTCTTGATTATGAAGGAGACAAAAGTTGAGTGTAGCCATACACGTACTCTGGATTTTAGGAAAGCTGATTTTAATAAACTCAGAACTATGATAAGTAAGGTCCCATGGCAAGTGAGCCTATTGAGAAAAGGAGTGCAGTATGGGTGGGAGTATTTAAAAAAGGAAATTTTAAAGGCACAGTTACAAACAATTCCAACAAGGAGAAAAGATAGAAGACAACAGAGGAAACCAATGTGGCTCCACAAAAAGCTTGGAGATGACCGGAAAACAAAAAGGGATACATATAGGAAGTGGAAGGAAGGCCAGGCTACAAGAGAAGAGTACAGACAGGTGGCGCAGAAGTGCCGAAATGGCGTCAGGAAGGCTAAAGCTGAGAATGAGCTGAGATTAGCGAGGGATGCTAAGAGCAATAAAAAGGCTTTCTTCAGATACGCGAGTAGTAAAAGACAGAGGAAAGAAATGGTAGTTCAACTGCTTAATGAGGATGGCAAATTGATAACAGATGTCAAAGAAAAGGCTGAAGTGCTCAATTCCTACTTTGCCTCAGTCTTCTCCCAAAAGAAGACCTCCCCCCTGGAAAAAGTGAAGCAGAAGTTGAGGGGGCAGGATTGCAGTTTGAGATTGATAAACAAATGGTGAAAGAACACCTAATTTCCTTGAATGAGTTCAAATCTCCAGGGCCCGATGAACTGCATCCTAGAGTAATGAAGGAGCTAGTGGAAGAACTCTCAGAACCTTTGTCTATTATCTTTGCAAAATCATGGAAGATGGGTGAGGTGCCAGACGACTGGAGGAGAGCTAACGTTGTCCCTATCTTCAAAAAGGGCAAAAAGGAGGAACCTGGGAACTATAGACCAGTCAGTCTGACATCCATCCCTGGGAAAATTCTGCAGCAGATTATAAAGAAGTCAATTTGTAAACACCTTGAAATCAATGCAGTGATTACTAGAAGCCAACATGGATTTGTCAGGAACAAATACTGTCAGAATAATTTGATCTCATTTTTTGATCGGGTAACCTCCCTTGCGACTGTGGGAATGCTGTGGACGTCATATATCTTGACTTCAGCAGATGGTCTGTGCAGCACCATGTACATCGATGGTGCTATATAAATAAATAAATAAATAATAATAATAATAATAATAATAATTCAGCAAAGCTTTCGACAAAGTGTCCCATGATATTCTGATTAACAAACTTGCTAAAGATGGGCTAGATGGAACAACTATTAGGAGGATTCACAGTTGGCTACAGAATCGGACTCAAAGAGTACTTATCAATGGAACCTTCTCAAACTGGGGAGAGGCAACGAGTGGGGTACCGCAGGGCTCAGTCCTGGGCCCAGTGCTCTTCAACATTTTTATTAATGATTTGGACAAGGAGGTGCAGGGAACACTTCTCAAATTTGCAGATGACACAAAATTGGGTGGGATAGCTAATACCCTGGAAGACAGAAACAAACGTCAAAGTGGTCTTGATAGGCTGGAGTGCTGGGCTGCAAACAACAGAAAGAAATTTAATAGGGATAAATGCCAAGTTCTACATTTAGGAAATAGAAACCAAATGCACAGTTACAAGATGGGGGATACTTGGCTCAGCAATATTACAAACGAGAAGGTTCTTGGAATTGTTGTAGATCGCAAGCTGAATATGAGCCAACAGTGTGATATGGCTGCAAGAAAGGCAAATGCTATTTTGGGCTGCATTAATAGAAGTATAGCTTCCAAATCATGTGAGGTACTGGTTCCTCTCTATTCGGCCCTGGTTAGGCCTCATCTAGAGTATTGTGTCCAATTCTGGGCTCCACAAGACAAGCTGGAGTGTGTTCAGAGGAGGGCAACCAGGATGATCAGGGGTCTGGAAACAAAGCCCTATGAAGAGAGACTGAAAGAACTGGGCATGGAGAAGAGAAGATTGAGGGGAGACATGATAGCACTCTTCAAATACTTAAAAGGTTGTCACACAGAGGAGGGCCAGGATCTCTTCTCAATCCTCCCAGAGTGCAGGACACAGAATAATGGGCTCAAGTTAAAGGAGGCCAGATTCCAGATGGACATCAGGAAAAACATCCTGACTGTTAGAGCAGTAAGACAATGGAATCAGTTACCTAGGGAGGTTGTGGGCTCTCCCACACTAGAGGCCTTCAAGAGGCAGCTAGACAACCATCTGTCAGGGATGCTTTAGGGTGGATTCCTGCATTGAGCAGGGGGTTGGACTCGATGGCCTTGTAGGCCCCTTCCAGCTCTGCTATTCTATGATTCTATGATTTATTTAATAATGTGTACCTTGAGAGAAAATACATGTAGAAATGCAGTTTAAGAGAAAATATTCTTAGAAAATCTCTCTTTTTTTTAGAGAGAAAATATGTCTAATGCATTTCCATTGTATATATGTGTATTTACATAGATTGATGCCTGGTACTGGTGTGCTGGGTTGGTACATACTGTCCGTATGAAGCAGCTCTTAAGCATAAATAACCTGGTGCAGGATTGGAGCCATGATTATCAGCCTCTTATAAGGACTTCATTCCATGCTAAAGCACTATACACATGCTGTGGTAAAGCTAGTGAACATTCTTTAAAAGCACTTCAGTTTATATCCCCACACTCATAAACTGAAAATGCTTTGGTAATTTGAAATAATTGAATAGAATAGAAGGTGATTTATAGTTACTATTAGGTTTTTATAGTCACTTCAATTAAGTCAGTACAAGCAGAAGTCCTGAGCAATTCATGGACTTGGAGAATACCAACCTGCACTTAAAATATCCCCCGCCCCCTTTTAAGCTACACATTACCTTTAAAGCCTGTGAATGAAAATAGTAAATGTTCTGATAGCAACCATGTGGATGCCTGGCCTAGTTTTCAAAATCCTTTGACAATAT
Source organism: Elgaria multicarinata webbii (assembly GCF_023053635.1). Lineage (NCBI taxonomy): Eukaryota > Metazoa > Chordata > Lepidosauria > Squamata > Anguidae > Elgaria > Elgaria multicarinata. The sequence continues at coordinate 40,682,822 of NC_086180.1, read as the reverse complement.
TCTAAGCAAGAGAAGACATTCTCCCTTCTTCATAATAATTATGCCAAACAGGGGCATTGAACGATTTCTCAAGAGGGGGAACCCAGTCTTTCAGGGCCATGAGACCTTTCTTATTACCTTAATGCAGAAAGGCAGGCCAGTGCTTCTTAGGAATAGTGAACATCATGTCAGGAGAGTGGGAAAGTATAAGAGGCTCAATGGCATGGGAGCAACAAAAGGGATTTTAAAAACCAGCTGTAAAGGCCAAAGGACAGCTGCACCAATGGTTATGGTCCCCAACACCTTTCAAGAATATCTCTTTATCAAGAGGAATTAAAAACAGATAATGCAAAGGAATCGTTAAAAAATAATTTGTTTTAAGAAATTAATAGTTTGAATACATATTACAACTTCAAAAACCCCACCAAGAATTGTAAAGTATTATACTTACAGACTAATATATTAAACTCTAGTGTTTCAAATACCACCAAAAAAATTCAATAATTTACTTATTTTTTCATCCACCATCTTCCAAATAATGCTTAGAACACCTTGCTTCTAACTGTTACAGTGGTGTGATTTACAGCAACTACAGGCTCTGTAGTGGCATGACTGGATTATTATTAGGGATGTGCTCCGCTCCGATTAGGAGCGTAGAAGCAGTAGCGGATTGGCCTGCTCCGCCTTACCCAGAGGCGGAGTAGGAGCGGACCGCGGACCCCCTAGAAGCAAGGCGAAGAGAAGCGACCATTTTTCGGAGCTCCGAGTTCAGTCGGAGCGCTCCGGTCGCCATCTTGAAAACATTTCGCCATAGGATTGCATTGCGGCAAATAATCGCGCATAACTACGTTGTTTTTGAAGCTATCGTTCTGGAAATTCTTGTGCACAGAGAGTCGTGGATGGGGGTCATTTTGAGACCACTCTCACCTCTCTGCGTGCTGTGGTTCACGTGCAATATTTTTTTAAAAATCGGGTCAACCGCGGGGCTCAAACTGCGTTTCGGCTTTTCGCCCATAGGATTGCATTGAGGGAAAGAATCGGGGATAACTGGGGGGGGGTTTAAGCTATCGTTCTGAAAATTCTTGTGCACAGAGAGTCGTGGATGGGGGTCATTTTGAGACCACTCTCAACTTTCTGCATCGTACGGGTCGCGGGCTAGAAGTTTTTTAAAAATAGGGTCAACCGCGGGGCTCCGTTTCGGCTTTTCGCCCATAGGATTGCATTGAGGGAAAGAATCGGGGATAACTGGGGGGGGGTTTAAGCTATCGTTCTGAAAATTCTTGTGCACAGAGAGTCGTGGATGGGGGTCATTTTGAGACCACTCTCAACTTTCTGCGTGCTGTGGTTCACGTGCAATATTTTTTTAAAAATCGGGGTTTGGGTTTTTTTTTTTTATTATTATTATTTTTTTGGAAGCGATGACAGGCACATTCAACTCCCAATCCTGATGAGAATTCATCTCCTCAGAAAGCATCCTCCTCCAATCCCAGCGTTGGAGGGGGGACTAAGGCAGACCCACCCTGAGAACTTTCTGTTTTGTGTCTCTTTGTGGGTTGGCGTTCGTGGAGGGAACACTTACTTAGCTAGTGCTCCTGCTTTGGAGATAGATTAATTTAATATAGGTTTAGTTTGGCGCGTGTGTGTGTTTGTTTGCTTCTTTCTGACTTGTAGCTTAGTTTGCCCTGTGTTTTCCCCTTACTTTGATTTAATATAAACTTTATTTTTGAATTTTGGAGTGTGTGGTTGGGTTGGTTGCCCCCCCCCTTCCCTGTATTAAAGCCTGACTGTTCTGCTTTTGTGAAAGCTTTCTTTTGAAAGCATACACACACTTTTTGTCCCATTTCCCTACATTTATATTCTTAAACATATTTTATTATATTCTTTCACATAGTCCATTAGTATATATTCTCATACATATTATATTAGTATTCATATTTTGTTCTTCTTATAGTAGTGGTTGGTTCTTTTTCCCCCTCCCCTCTCTTAAATCCTGATTGTGTTTCCTTCTATCTTCTATATACCAAATATACCAAAAAAATTGGATTCTCTTTTTCTTCTCTGTGTAACTTCGACGGAGTGGGCTGCTTTTGTCAAGTTCAACAGGCAGCCACAGATTGAGCATTTTGGGGAAAGCATACGCACACCATTTCCCTATTCTTAAACATATTATTATTATATTCTTTGACATAGTCTTAGTAGTCTATTAGTATACATTCTCATACATATTAGTAGTAGTATTCATATTTTGTTCTTCTTATAGTAGTGGTTGTCCCATTTCTTGTCCCATTTCCCTACATTTATTAGTAATATTCTAAAACATATTATTATATTCTTGTAGATATTCTTAGTAGTATATTCTCATACATATTAGTAGTAGTATATTTTATTGTTCTTGTCCCATTTCCCTACATTTAAACATATTATATTCTTCTTATACATATTCTTAGTAGTACCTTATACATAGTATTAGTAGTATTAATATTTTGTTAGTCATCATGAAAAGAGAAAGCAGGCGTGCTGAAAGCAGCAAGGCTCAGTCTGCCAGCAGGGCTTCCTCTCCTCCTGTGAAACTCAAACGGGCAACTCCTTGGCTGACTGCTCCAAAACAGAAGCAGGACAAGCAGCAGGCAGAGCCACTCTCTTCTGCAACTTGTGCCCGGCGTTCTCTTTTTGAGGGTGGGAATGGGAAAAGTGCCCGTTTGCAAGAGGCACGTGGCAGCAGTGCCATTAGAGGAGGAGGAGTATCCCCAACTCCTTCATTCTCCTTTCAGCCCACGAGCCCGCTGATGGACCTAGACGAGGTCCTCAGCACAGTGGAGGGGGGGGAGGAGGAGGAGGCGGTGGGCCTCCAGGATGTGGGGGCTGAGGAGGAGCAGCAGCAGGCCGAGGCTCTCTCCCCAGTCTCATCCCACACCCCTGTTTCTGTGGCAACACCAGAGAGCTCAGGCGGGCAATTGGTGGTGTCACCACAGAAACGAAAGACAAGCATCGTGTGGGACCACTTTGAGTTGGGAGCGGATCCCCGCTTTGCTGTCTGTCGCCACTGCAAACTCAGCCTAAGCAGGGGTTCATCGACAGGGCATTATGGAACCAGCAGCATGAAGATGCATCTTCATAGGCAGCACCAGGCGATCTTGCTGGGGAAAGAGGCGGGCAAGGCGACTGGTTCCAGGGGAAAGCCGAAGGCTGCTGCTGGCACTGCCACTCTAAGCTCTCCATCTCCCATCCCCACAAGGGTTAGGCAGGCAACCCTGCAGGACATGGGGTGGGGGAAGTATTGACCCACAAGATGGCGTTTTCCAATGCCCACCCAGGGTGCTACTGTGTTGGGGCATCTGCCGGGACTGACTCCTCCCCAATACTAGATCTATGACATGTCACTCTGCCTGCCCCTCTGCTAGCCTGTCCTCCTCGGTGACCGACTCGCTGGGATGGTTTGCGTTTGCAATGCGTGACTAACTGCAATGCTGGCTTAGAAACCAGCCATCACTTCCTTGTGCCCCCAGAAATGCCCGCAGCCTGCCTGCCTGCCTGCCCGCCTCCCCCGGGGTGCTGCTGTGGTGGGGCATCTGCCAGGACTGACTCCTCGCCTACTCTGCCTGCCTCTCTGCCCGCCTGGTGCCTGGTTTGCTCCCAATCGTCCTCCTCTGTGCCCCTCAAGGCGTAACTGCTGGCTTAGAAAGAAACAACCAGCCATCTTTGCCTCACTTTGCGCCCACTTATGGGTTGGTTTGCTATGCGTTAGTGCTCAAGCCATCCTTGCGGCACTACAATGCATGCTGCCTGCCTGCTTTCCATTGATGGTGCTATATAAATAAATAATAATAATAATAATAATTCTCCCCTTCCCGCCTTGCAGCGATGGTGTATGTGTCTTGCTTTGACTAAGGGGAGAAGTCCTTCCTGCGCTCACTTAGACTTTATCAAATTCAATAATCCCTTTTTCAAATGTGCCAGAAGATTTAGGGTTATCTCGTGGCATGTTGGGATTGCCTTGGAACTGGCCCCATTGAGCTGTCTGCAATTGCAACTTTAAATCCCTGACATACTGGAGTGTTCAAATTTCAAAAGTTCCCCTAACATCAGGGGATGATGGGATTGCCTTGAAACTTGGTGTCCATGGGGACACATGGGTAAGCTGTCATGGGACCAAAGGATAGGTTTCTAACGTGCAAATTGACGTAGTTGTAGAATGGGACTTGATTTGGGGTGAGTTAAAAAGTTTAAGCCGCGCCAAAAATCAGGGGATGATGGGATTTGCTTGCAACTTGGCGTGCATGTGGACACATGGATAAGCTCTCCTGGTGCCGAGTTTGAGGTTTCTAACATGCAAATTGACGGAGCTATCCCAAGGGGTGTGAATGGGGTGCCCGATTTTCATAAATTCCCCAAAAATCAGGGGATGATGGGATTGCCTTGAAACTTGGCGTGCATGTGGACACGTGGATAAGCTATCATGGTGCTGAGTTTGAGGTTTCTAACGTGCAAATTGACGTAGTTGTAGAATGGGACAATTTGGGGTGAGTTAAGCCATGCCAAAAATCAGGGGATGATGGGATTTGCTTGCAACTTGGCGTGCATGTGGACACATGGATAAGCTCTCCTGGTGCCGAGTTTGAGGTTTCTAACATGCAAATTGACGGAGCTATCCCAAGGGGTGTGAATGGGGTGCCCGATTTTCATAAATTCCCCAAAAATCAGGGGATGATGGGATTGCCTTGAAACTTGGCGTGCATGTGGACACGTGGATAAGCTATCATGGTGCTGAGTTTGAGGTTTCTAACGTGCAAATTGACGGAGCTATCTAAAGGGGTGTGAATTAGGGTTATGGGAGGTGCGTTAGAGGGTAGAGCCGCGCCAAAAATCAGGGGATGATGGGATTTGCTTGCAACTTGGCGTGCATGTGGACACATGGATAAGCTGCCCTGGTGCCGAGTTTGAGGTTTGTAACATGCAAATTGACGGAGCTATCCCAAGGGGTGTGAATGGGGTGCCCGATTTTCAAAAATTCGCCAAAAATCAGGGGATGATGGGATTGCCTTGAAACTTGGCGTGTGTGTGTATACGCCCATGAGGTGTCATGGTGCCAAACGTGAGGTTTCTAACTTCAACGGAAAAAAAGTTGTTTACTTTTTTAGCTTTCAATGCAAGCCTATGGGGGGGAAACGGAGCTCCGGATCCGGATCCGGAGCTCCGGGCGGAGCGGAGCGGAAGTGGGCGGAGCGGGGGCGGGGCGGAGCGACCCGCTCCGAAAAATGGCGGATCTGCAAGTGAAGCGGAGCGGGGGGTCCGTGCACACCCCTAATTATTATAGCTGCTAATGAGTAAGTGTTTTGGTTTCAGTTTCAGTTCTTGTTTTGGTTTCTTCATGTTTTACTCCAAGTCACCCATTCCAATTCCATAAAGTGGAAGAGAGTGCATGTGATAACAACAATGCCTTCCAAGTAGGGATGTGCATCAGATTCAGAGGAAGCCTAAAGCCTGAATAGAAATTGGACCTTTAAACCATCTGGTGCTTCCTGAGGTTAAATGGACTTCGCTCCAAAGCCACCAGAACTGAAGCTGGGCCAGAATGAGGTTTTGTTACCCATTTGTGTTCAGAGCTGCAGATATTCTATTTCCTCTCCTCTCCAAGTATCATCTTTTGGTTTCATTTCTCTAAAATGCTGATAACTAGGGATAGGAAGGATGTATTGTAGCTGATTGAATGACAAGTCCATCTTCTGATCCTAGGACATGTTTTACCTTGAGCTCAAATATTTCATTTGAGAACTGCCCTTTCACATGAACCACTGCACCTTTCCTTCCGAAACTTTTTGGTTTTCTTTCTTAAGGACCACCTCTAGGCAGTCTGGTATTTTCAAGACCATGGTCCACAAGGAAAGTAGGGGATGAATGCATCCTCTTTGGGGCATCCTCAAAACACCTTTGACTAATAGGGATGTCAGTCACTGGGAAATCTAATTCTTTTTGGGGTTGACAGAGTTATGCAGTGTGCACAACCCACTTTCCATCTGATAACTGAGCTGCAGGCTGTTCCCTGAACTCCAGGAACCTTCTTGATCTTTTTTTTTGGGGGGGGGGGGTGTCTGCAATTTGCACAAATTTGGGTCAAATTTGTGCAAATTATGCAAATTTAACTGTAATTTCTATAATTGTGTAAATATGGCTTGTAATTTGCACAGATTGCTCAGAACGTTCCATGTGCAAATGCACAAAATTCCTGGAATATCCATGAAGTGGCCTGATTCACTGCAGATCGTGTCGGCTGTTGCAGCAGGAACCAAAATGGAATGAATGGAGGGGAGGGCAGCCTAGGAAAACTTATCAAACTCCACTCAAAGCACATTTATTTGACATACCTGGTGCCTAACCATCTGACACTTGGCAGGATTGATCCCCTCAGAGTGGACAACTATTCCTGCAAATTTTATCCAAGTCTACAAAGCTATAATAAAAAAGTTATCAACAGTTCCCATTACAAAAATCAAAATATAAAGGCATGTAGCACACATACCCTGTACCTATATTCCTGTCATTTGATAGGTGTAATTCCTAATAAAGGGGCAACAAGGCCTAGAAATCTTGTTCAATTCTGTGAAAGAGGGGGAAAGTTATAGTGTTATTAACTTTTCCTTCTTTTCCCTCTTTAATAATACTAATACTAATACTAATCATCATCATCATCCTATGATAGGCAATGACAAGCATGAAACCTCAGATTTCTGAATCTTTGCTCAGATTTAGCTTCCAAATCAGTCCAGGTAGAATTGGGCCATTTTCTGAAGTGCCAAATCAGGGTTGAATTGGACCCTACCCAAAAGTACAGTGATTGGAGACCCCTGGCAAAATGACCCATATGATTAGAAGTTAGACCTGTCAGTCACTCAACTGCACTCCATCCCACCCCCATTCTTTAGTGCTTTAGAGAAATAAACCCAAAATTTGCTATTTAAAGTCTGTGTGGCTCTGAGCATGAAATGGTAACTAAGGGCTCATCTACACCAAGCAGGATATTGCACTATGAAAGTGGTATATAAAAGACAGGAGCCACACTACTGCTTTATAGTGGTACTGAAGTTCACTGACAACTGGTGGGGCCCATGACACATCCCATATACCACTTTCATAATGCTTTCATAGTGCTATATCCTGCTTGGTGTAAATGAGTCCTAAGTCTTATTCTTGCCTGGCTTCAATCCTGGTGGTTTTAGAAGTCAGCTTCACCTTAGAAATGTGGGGGTTGGGGGGGTTGTCTAGTTTTCAGTCGCAGTTTCAATTTAGATTTTACTTCACATGTAATGTTGCTTATCTTTTTGCTATATTGCAGCACCTTAAAACAAAACAAAACAAAACCCACCAACACCACCACAGCAGCAGCCCAACTCTAGTTAGAACAATTTGATATCTCTCTGCTGCCAGTGTAAATGAGGGTGGTGAGGGTGGGAAGGAGAGGAATCCACAACAGAAATAGACCATCTCAACATCTTTTCAGCTTGAATACCTCTTCAAAGCTGTCTAGCACTTCAAAGGTCTCTTGTTAACAAAATAACCTTTTGAGTTAACAAGTAACCTTTAAAACACTAAGAAGCTTTGCACTGCAGCCTTCTTCAAGACTATCAGAGCTTTGTCATGATCCTGGCCCCAGGGAATCAGAGACAAATACCAGTGCAGATCCAGAAACACTAAATACCCCATGTTCAGCTGAAGCCTCTTAGGCTCCTAGGCGGAAAATGACTTAGGCCCAACCCACAAGGACATCAGCTCTGACAACTTGAGTAGGCAGAAGGAATCCCTGATGATTCAGCATCCTAAATGCCCAAGATTCCTATGAAGCCCCATGAAAAAAAAAGGTAGCTATCGGATGGCATTGGGATAAAAGGCTCCAAGCCAGAATGTTGCCTAGTGACTGAATAGAAGACACTTCTACTCACACGGGGGAGAGGTTGTCACTGATCTCCCCACCCACATGCAGCCCCCTATACCCACTTCAAAACTACTTGTAGGTGTTTGAGGGACCCCAAATTGTTTTTCAATGGCACGGAGAGCTGCAGAAGTTGGATGGGAGTCCCTATGTAAGCAGTTTGCTTTCTGCTCACATGGCAGGATATTTGGATTCTCACCACAGAATTTGCTAATCCTCAATTTCTACATCTTGTCCTATATACTGGTAAAGGTGAGATGAAGTTGATATACCAACTGTAACCCTATTTGGAAAAAAAAATGTTTTATTGGAAGCTGCCCAGAAAACTTATTTTATTGGGTAGTATATAAATATTGTAAATAAATAAATAGGATACCATCCTTAGCAATATTGCCAAACTATTATCTTTTCTTTCTTTCTTTTAATCACTAAAGCACAATCCCTCCCGAAACTTTATGGAAGAAAATGGCAAATTTTGTGATTTGTGGGCAGACAGTAGTAGCAGATCTAAGTTTTAGAGCTCAGGAATTTAGATCTATGTTTAAATAGCAACTCAAAATGAAATTAGCATTTTCTAAGTCAAAAACTGTAGCAATCCCCATTTTCTGGTACTTTTCATCATTTATTTATTTATTCCATTTTTATACCGCCCAATAGCTGAAGCTCTCTGGGTGGTTCACAAAAATTAAAACCATGAAAAGCATAATAAAACAACCAACAGTCTAAAAAACAAACATTTATATTTGTTTACAGTTGGCAACAATATTACATTGGGTGCTGCCATATATTAATCTTTTGTGTTATCTGTGCATACCATAAAATGTTCAGCTCTGTCTTTTCTAATAATGAATGGAGCATGGAACAAAATGCGACACAGCAAATTAACCTGCAGAAATACTGTAACAACTATTTTTTTCCATCTTTTGATTCACACACACACACATACACACGGAAATATTCAGATTTAAATGGATCCTAAACATTGCTCTGATATCAATGCAGTCTCAGATCAGTGCTTGCATTCAGAATTCATCATTATCATTTATTATACAGTCACAGACCCAATGAGAAACAGTGGCACACATCATTAAGACTGTAAAAACACAATAATTAATACATTATACAGAAGGCTAAGAAATTATTAAAACATACACGTTTAAAATCTCTTAACATAGTTAAAATGCCTGAGACAAAGAAAAAAATCTTATCTTTTCTTGAAAATACTTTGATATTGCATTCAGTGAAATATAAATGACAAATTATTCATCAAAAGGAAAGAGAATCTATTAGAGTTTTAAACATAACATAAGTATGCCTTAAATTTAAAGCAGTTTCAATGCTAGGTTTAGACTTTGTCACTTTTCCCGATTTCAGAATTTTTCACATATGCTTGCTACACCTTACATTCTTGCTTTCTTACTCATTTTTCACCTTTTATAATTATGAGAAAATGATATTAAAACCCCAAGGAGCTTTAATATAGTTACTAATACAACCATCAGTGAACAAATATCACAATTCTTCAGCGTAAATTAGAGCATTTTAATAGTTTATTACATAGACTTGGGGAGTGAATTTAGGTTTAATAAAAGTTTACATGCTCCTGATATTAGCAGTGTATATACAATGAACCCAATGGGGAAAAATCATTACAAGAAAAATTACAAGAATTTTCAGAAGCAAAGATGGATGGCATGTTCTGCATATATTGAAGGAAGTATATGCAATGTGTGCCAGTCTCTAAAGATCTAATGAAGAATTTAAAAAATGATGTTCACAGTGTCATTCACCAATTATTGTTGTATTCTTCCTCATCCTTCTGTGGTTCAGAGTTCTTTATTTGCTTTGATTTTCACACTGAACTTTAGTGTAAGTAGATTTCTTCATTGCTTCAATGGAAGGCCAGTTCTTCTTGCATAAAGAGCTTTATTTAATTGAATGGGGAAGGCCTTGGACAGGGTGTAGATTGGGGATGACCAACCAGATGTTTTTGCCTGCATCAGCCCTAGCCAACATGGCTAATGTTGAGGGATCATGGGAACTGTAGACCAGAACTTCTGGAGGGCCACAGGTTGCCCACTCCTGGTATCGATTAGTGGTCAGGAGTCGGCACTGTTGAGCAACTGCTAAGGCTCGTGTCTAAGTAGGGTAGCCCACTGCCAATCAATAGAGTCTCTCAGCAATGCTGCTTTTTCACCTCCTTGCTGTTTCTGCCTGATCACCAGCCTTTCCTGAGCACTGAGAGGAGTGAGAGGGGGAGCAATAGTAACCTCCAAAACCTCATTCTGTCCTTTTCAGAGACAGTGTAGCGTGGACCAGAGAAACAGGAAAGCAAGAATAGCTGTGTACACTCAGGGAATGGAGCTCAATGACAGCATCTTGCCCAAGACCCTCCCAAACCTATAACATCATCTGGGCACCTTTGACTGCAATAGAAGACAGCAGTGTTGAAAGGCAGCTAGTCCCAAATGCTGACTTGTCTTCTGGTGAATGCAGGTAGGCTGGATCATATTAAACCACTTCCCTATCAACTGCAGTGCTTGCCAGTTGTCTTCCAAGGCAATATAATGTGCTTATTCTGACCTTTAAACCCTTCACAGCTCTGTGCCTATGCACAGAGAGCAACTCTTGCTGTAGGGATGTGTCTGCATGCTAAAACCCTCATCTAGGACGGTGTCCCTTGCTTGAAGCCCTACTTGGTAAGCTAGGTGGCCTCCAAAATTCACTGGGTGCTTCTTCCTCAAGTTTATGTGGATACTTCTTACTTGTAATCCAGCCCCAAAATGTCTGAGGTTTCTCCTTCCTCCTCCTCCTCACCAGACATCATGCTTGGAGTACATGTGAGATTCAGAATGTCCTATAAACAGAACAGAATTGAAAATGTGGCACATCCTTAATTATACAGGAGCACCTCAGAGATGTAAGCAGCTTAATTATTACTTTTCATTTTAGCTGACGTTTTCAGACATGGGATAATGCATGGTCTGTCTCAAGGAACCAGGTTTACAGCATGCATTTCATTAGAGATCTTACTTTGTGCCTCTCGAGGCTAACACAGCAGGTCTCATGGATTTAACATGTACACAGTGATAAGACAACAAAAGAGCAGAGTGTTAAGTGACAATGTCAAAGACAGAAGCATTAGAAGGAATTGGGTTTGTATCACTGTGAAATCACACAAGGCTAGAGAGCACACTGCTTTCTAAAAAGGACTGTCTTTCTATTCCAAAATGGCCTGCCTCCCACTTCCAGTAGGTAAATTTTAGTGAGATAAATGAGATATTTCAGAGAGACTGATAGAACTGACATCACTCACATCAGATGGAAATGAAATGAATTCTATTTATATGCAGATGTAGTATTTCATGTGAAGCATGTTTATTGGCACTTCTGTTATATCACTCATCTTGTTTATAAAGTAACTTCTTTGTAATTTGTAGTTTAAAAAAGGCAACACATTTTATTAATAAAAATTGAACAACTCCTAGGCTACTTATTATAGCTTTCTTAAAGATTCCATACACAGTTAAGAAGAAGAGTCAAACAGGACTCCAAGAGTCAATAGCACAGAAGAGCAATCAGAAGGCACTGAGAAGGTACAACATATAGAAACTGATAGGCAATGGTGTTCCAGCACTGGTTAGGCCACAACTGAAGAATTACATAGCCAGAGCTTTCTAAGTCCCACGCACCCAAGGCTCAGCTGCAATGTTACAGGCCTTCTGGCAAAAGTCATATTCAGGAGGAGGTAGTTGTTGAGGCCAGATCTACACCAAGCAGGATATAACACATTGAAAACTGTATATGGAGTGTGACATGGGCCCCAGCAGTTGTCAATACCATTATAAACTGTTTCAGAGTAGTAGTGTAGGTCATGCCCCAGCCTCTGCCTCAGAAGTAGAACTCCTCTCCTGCAGGGATGGATTAGTGGTGATCTCCTCTGAGGGCCCAGGCTCCCCCAGTTCTCCTGACATTGGTGGCTCCTTGGCGTTGTCTGTCTCTGGAAGATCTACCTCCTCAGAGGAGAATTCCTCTAGCAGGGGCATGACAGTGGTGTGTTTAGAAGGACTGGGAGAAAGCAGAGAATAAAGTGAATAGCTCAAGCCTGAATATTAAGCTATTCTTTCTCTGTGAAATAACCATATGTGGCTGGTGATCAGGAGTCGGGAGCAGGTGGCTGTGTTATGCCGCCCAGAGAGCTTAGACTATTGGGTGGTACAGAAATGAAATTAATTAATAAAAATAAATTAGAATTATGCTAGGAGGCATAAGACCTTGCCAGAAGAAGGTTATACAGGCAGGCAGTAAAACCCACATAAACTGTGCAAGCAGCCAGAAATGCAACACAAAGGGCTTTGGGAGTCAGAGGAAGCCTGTACCCAAGAGCCAGACCTGGTTGTGAGTAGAGAAAATATGGCCTGAGATAAAATAAGTGGTTAAGAGGCTTGTAGCAGCAACATTGTCTCCTGAGTCCTTAATTGTCACTAAGCAGTCTTTTGAAAACCCCAAAATAAATATTGTAACCCCTAATGTACAAAATATCCCTTTAAGAAATGACTTGTTTAATAGTCCATCTTGACTGTAGTATTGGTACCTAGTTGCAATATAATAGAAGGCAGTGGTTGAAACACCTGTCGGTGTTTCACTCCATGCACAACCCCAGTATCACTGGCTGCGAAGACAGCTTAGCTTTGCACTTACAATTCAGGTCCCTCCAACTCATCCAACCTGTGAGGACTAAAGCTCAGCTGCTGCAACAGCATTTGTATTGCAGGGAAAGCTTGCTGCAGATTTCCAATGAATAATAGTAGTATACTAATAGCAGTTGTAGTAGTTTGCAAGTATTTTTGCTTGGAATCACAGCCAAATATACATATGTGCTGGGTTTTTTGGTGTAGTATGTCAATAAAATCTGAAGCAATTGCACATCATTTTAAAAAGACTTTCATTGAAGTGAACAGAATATGTCACTCTGTAATTTATCTTTATGCAACGGTTGTTACAAAGCTATCCATAGACCAGTTCTCCATAAAAGCCAGATTACCTAAAACTAAAAGCTGATCTGCCATTGGCAAATGCAAGTTCAATTTACTAATGATCTAACTTAAGTCTATCTACAAAATATTTCTATTAATGCTTACTCACTGGGATCCAAAGAAAAGCTCTAGAGAGTAGAAGAAGACAAAAACTCATCAGGGCAAAATATAATACTAGCTCAAGATTATTATTATTATTATTATTATTATTATTATTAAAATGCAGTCTTTGTTTTGAATTGTGTTCAAACATTAATCCTTCCATTTATTTAAAAACATGGATGTAGGAAAAAGTAATAATAGTGGCTAATTGTAAACTGGGCATAAAAAGGTTCAGGCTAGTCCTCTTTTGTATTATGGAGAAATAGTATATTTGAGAAGGAGAAATTAAATTTTCAGGTGGAGGTCAGCTTGGGAATCAAATGAATCCTTCTGATTCATGCAGAGTCATGCATTAACCACTTGAGATTTGAAAGGAAAAGATTTGAAAGCTCCCCCCTCCCTCTCCTGCACAGATAATTGCCTTTAATAACTAAGTTGCTATTTTGGCTTCAGAATATCAGCTTTCCAAATTAGCTGAGTTCTGAAGGTCCTCCGGAGCATAAAATCTCTGATTAAACACTTTCTAAAGTTCATCCTACTGGTAAAAGTGAAAATTCCATTACTTTAGCGGGAGCAGTCATGTCAGATTTATCAAGATAGTAATACTAGGAGGGAATGGGAGTGAGTTGAGGCAGCTGTCTCTATAATAACTAGTCATTAAAGGACACACAATTTCTTTCAAAAGCCATTATTATGCTGCCCAATAATAAAAGGAAACCTAACATTATTGTGCACCAAGGAAAGTTGGATTAGGTAACAGAGTAATAGGCTTACAAAAACCGCACATGACTAAGAGACCAAAATTATTCTCCCCTCCTTTCTTTTCTTTTTCAATTTAGCACTGAACTCTGAATAAATTCAGAAAACAGTGTTGTTGGAGTCCTGTATGTGTGGAGCATATTTGTTATTCAATAAACAAAAAACCTACGGTTTACAAAACAACGTTAAGGATGTACAGTTTTCCACCAAGCACCAAAAAGCGGGGAAATTGGGAGTTAAGGCTCACAAGCCTTAACACCACATCCTCCCTAAGGAGGCAGAAAGTACCAGTGAAATTCTCATTCTCCCAAAGTAGATAAACCATGAGGACAGGTTGGAGAATAGGATATGCAGAGGTGACTGTGGGATTGTGGAAAACTGATGACGAACAACTTAGAGCCACCTACTTCTTTTTTTGTTTAGAGCATCCCTTCCCCAACCTGGTGCCCTCCAAAGGTGTTGGACTACAACTCCCATCATTGCAAGTCAGTATGTCGCATGGTCAGGAATGCTGGGACAGCAGGATGGTGAACGTGGGGTGGCGGCTCCAGGCAAGCCCCCACCCTACCCCACTTACCTGCTCCGTCGTCGCTGGGCCTGGGCTTGAACTGAGTGCCCTGGTCCACCCGGAAGCAAGGCCGCACCTGCAGCCTTGCTTCTGGGTGGACCCAGGGGCTCGATTCAAGGCCGGGCCCAGCGACGACTGAGCAAGTAAGAAACACTCCCCTGCCTGGCCTCTTACCTGGACCTGCTGCCGTCACTGCACGAACTGCGTCAGCTCCAGGCAACCCCCCTCCTGCCTGGTCCTTTACCTGGACCTGCCGCTGCATGAACTGTGGGGGCGGTGGCTCCAGGCAAGCCCCACCACCCCACCTACCTGCTCCGTTGCCTCTGGGCCTGGGCTTGAACTGAGCACCCTGGTCCACCCGGAAGCAAGCCCGCACCTGCAGTGTTGTTGGAGTCCTGTATGTGTGGAGCATATTTGTTATCCTTTCAGTTCTGAGCCATTTCAAGTGTAACTATGAGGTGGCTATAAGAGTTTGTACATCTGGTTGTATACAAAAGATTTTCTACAGCTGAGTTGTTATGCACATTTCATGGGATTCTGAGATCTCTACCTGGGCAACCCTCAGTCAAATACAGCTTTTAGGAATCTGTTGTCCTTAGACTGCCTGAAACTTCCTCATCAGGAAGCAAACAGTGTTCTGTAAGGGATGTAGAAAACTGCCCTATTATTTCCACATATATTTCTGCCTTACAGAAAAGAGAACACGTATCTAGGAGACTTATCCCTAAAAGCAAGTGTGCAATTTTCACGAGAGTAAGATTTTCTGCCAATTGTCTTTTGAATGAAAGTTCAGGTACTGACATTATTTTATTTATTTATACATTTATATCCTACCCTATATCACAAGGATCTCAGAGCAGTGTACAGATAAAATCATACAAACAATATAAAACAATAAATATACTCAGCTAAAAACAAATTAATAGGCTAAAATCAGTACAGAATTTGAAAACCGTAAAAACAATTACAATAATTAAAACTACGTACAAGCTTGGTGAATTTAGCTATCCAAGGCTTTGTTAAAAACCCATGTCTTAACTTGGTGACAAAATAAAACCAGCACTGGGGCCAGTTGGTCCTCCAAGTGGAGGGCATTCCACAGCTGGAGTGCCACAACAGAGAAAGCCATTTCCCACATCCCACTATAGTGTATGTCTTGCATTGGTGAGATGCGGAGGAGGGCTCCTCCAACAGATCTCAAATCTTGGGCAGGCATATAAAGGGGCAAGGCGCTCCCTCAAGTACTGAGGTCCCAAGCTGTATTATTATTATTATTATTATTATTATTATTATTATTATTATTATTATTATTATTATTATTATTGCATTCGTATACCACCTCATAGCCGAAGCTCTCTGGGCTTTTAAGCATCATTACCAACATCTTGAATTCTGACCAGAAGCGAATAAGCAGCCAGTGCAATTCCTTTAAGACTGGTGTTATATGATCTCAGTGAGATGTACTGGTCAGCAGTGAGCTGCTGCATTTTGCACTAACTACTATTTCAAGTCATCTTCAAGGACAGCCCCATGTAGGGTGCATTGCCGTAGTCTAACCTGGAAGTTACCAGCGCATGCACTATTGTGGCTAGGTTATCCCTGTCCAGAAAAGGCTGTAGCTGGCAGATCAGCTGAAGCTGACCCCAAGGATTCCGGGCCACGGAGTCCACCTGGGCCTTTAGTGACAAAGATAAATCTAGGAATATTCCCATGCTGTGCACTGCTCCTTCAGAGGGAGTGCAACCCCATCCAGAATAGGTTGCTTACCCAATTCCCATACTCAGGAACCATCAATCCACGTAGCTTCCATCTTATCAGGATTCAGCTTCAGTTTATTAGCCCTCATCCAGCCCATTACAGCCTCCAGGTATTGGTCTAGCACCTTCACTGGCCCAGCTGACTCCGATGACAAGGAGAAGTGGAGATGAGTTTCATCAGCATACTGATGACACCGAACCCCAAAATCCCTAATGAACTCACTCTGTGCTGTTCAACATATAGATATCTTGTAAGTGCATATCTTGTAATAAACTGAGACATCAAAGATATTGTGGACCAATTCAAGAATCCGTCAGATTCTTATAGAATAGAACCCTGTGCAGCTTTCATCACATTTATTTATTTATTTATTTATTTATTTATTTATTACATGTTATGCTGTCCAATAGTCAAAGCTCTCTGGGCAGTTCACAACAATTAGAACCATAAAATACAAGGCAATAAATTACAACCATAAACAGGATGGAAAGAATTTGAATGATGTGTGTGTGTGTTTTAAATAATTGATGGCAGGAGAAAGGAAAATGGACAATTCATCATCCCTATTCCTGATTGAATGGCACAGAGACCAGATAGCTAGTTGTTGCACATTCATCCTATCTAACTAGCAGTCACCACCATAGTTCTCCTACAGAAATCAGCGAGCTGTTTTTATCCAACCATCTTTTCTAAATAATGCTCATCATCATAGTTCCTCACTCAACTGCTGACCAGCTTGCTGTTCAGCAACCCTCCCCATTGTGTACCAGTAATGTACACAACATCCGGCTCAAAAAGTCCTCAGTTTTCTTGGGAAGGGGCGCTTATATTTAGGGCTTGTATTCAAAGCAGTGAATATACGATATGCGTTTCCAGAAATGGAAGGCAAGGAAATTCAGTAATACAAATCTAACCTAAACTTCAGGGCATGCTGCTGCTCTTCAGTCTAAGTGCCAAGGCAGCAAAGTATGTATCCAGCACACCTTGTTTATTCTGCTTGCCTTCCATCTGGTTCTGCTTATTTTCATTTACAGCCAAACTAGGCATTTGATGTGTAGCGTGCAGCTATGAACTGTGATTTCTTCTTAATAAATTATAAGCAAATGGGGAGGTGGGGGAGCTTCGATACTCAGGATCCAAGGGAGAGGAGGCTTATCATATCAATGGAATGTTTTTGTCCTAGGCTTAGCAATTTTGGCTCCAATAATGATGGGGAAGAAAGAGATAAGCCTCCCCTCTTCATGCACTGCTTTCCTGATAAGGATCTCACTCCAGCCTCCTCCACCAATGCTGGTAATTTATTACAAAGATATGTAGCTGCATGGAAATTGCCTGGTATGGCCCTTAGTTGCTTTCCATTCATGATGTCACTGAACTTCATAATTACCCAGTTCTGAATATGAATTTGGCACTCTCATTAAGTATGCCTGCATTCCATACTGGTCCATCACTCTGATTTTAGTTTGAACCAGGGAACTCTTCTGTCTCCCACCCACCTTCCCACCTCTGACTGCTGCTGTGGTGGTGACACTGCTGACAGCAGAAGTTGAGGGAGAGGGAGAGAAAAAAGAGGTCCCTCTTTTCGCATCATTGCAGTCCTAATGTTGCCAAACCTTATAATTTCCTGTTTCAGCTATGAACTTGCCTTGCACATAACGATCAGACACATAAGAGCCATGCTGGATCAATCCAAAGGTGCATATCTAAGTCATATCTTTTTCTGCACCTTTCCCAGCTCAACAATATCCCTTTTAAGGTAACTAAACTGTACAGAGGATTTCAAATGTGGTAGCCCAATAAAATTGTATAAAGGCATTATGATATTGGCAGTTTTATTTTCAATTCCTTTCCTAATGATCCACAACATGCAAGTGCTGCACACAAAAGCTATGTCCTCCAAACATTATTATATGTGTACTGAAATTCTGTCTGTATTTTAAAATTTAGGTTTTTTCTATTCTTGTATTGCCTAATGTTTATGACTTAAAGTTCAGTATTCTTCTGATGGAGTTAAAGTAGTGATCAAAGAATAAACATGAGATATCACATCTTATACTGTTTAGTTTATCCATGGTATGATTTGAAGAGCCAGATATTATCAATGAAATAGGACCTTTACTTTGATGAAAAAGATGCTTAATCATGTTGATCATGTTCCATTTCCCTTGCCTTGATTTAGTATCAGGTAAATGAGGCAAGTTAAAAATAGGGAAGGGGGGGATCTTAAATTTTAGGACAGCCACTCTGTCACAGGGTGCCAATTCCGCCCAATTCATTTGATAGTGAAGCTTACAACATATTTAAGTAATTAACACAAAACAGAAACAATGCAATTGAAAGAGACATTTGCTATTCCTACAAGATAAAGTAGGCAAAAAGCTATCCAACAATTAATTAGTTTAGTGCCCAAGGCTAAAAGAAATGGGAGTTTAAAACGTGGCTGACAGAACTGAGTTTCAGAGTCGAAGTAGAAAAGATTGCATACAATGGCTTAGATCCTGAGTTGCCCTTGTACAAATGGAAAGGCTTCTTCTCTTTATGGAAGGGATGCTGATCTAGCAGAGGTTCCTACCGATGAAAGAGGGGAAGCTTTCCCCCCCTCCTGATTCCCCCCTTATATCCGCAGGGCCCAGCACATCTGCAATGCTGTTCTGGAGGGTCCCCCAGCCTCTTGGAGCTAGCAGTGCAGTTAGATAATTTTACATTCTAGATCAGGGGTAGGCAGTAGGAGAAGCTGGGCATCACCACAAAATAGCTGCCATGGGAAGTGTAACAAAGGACAAGTAATCTGCCCCAACGATTGAATACAAGACGGAGGGGGGGGGTCTAAGACCCAAGATACTTAACAATTCCTTTGAACCCCCAATTTTAACATGACCAGAAACCCAACATTTCCCCTGACAGAATCACTACCTGAAGCACATTTTCAGGGCAGCCAAGGAGTTGGAGGGGGAAGGGGAAAGTTGTTAAAAATGGGCAGTATCCAATGAGACGGCTCCACCTTCTCTGGTTCCATTGCTCTCATAGAGCAACTGCTTGTGCAACAGGGACAATAATATACTGTACTACCCATTATCCCCTCCTTTATGCCAGTGGACCTATTCTCTGAGTTGAAGTCCTCTCACAATGACTTAGGATCCAAGCCATTGATTTGTATCTGCCTGTGCTTGATGATACATAGCCAATTTAGTTAAAGTTAAAGGTAACATAACCTGCAACTGAATATAGGTGCACATTTACATACATTCCTCTGAGGGCCAGAGCACATGCTCATTCTGTGATGAAATATAATCCTCTCACATTTACTATAGATTTCAGATTGGGAAGGACACTAATAAATAGGGGTGTGCACAGACCCCCCGCTCCGCTTCACTTGCAGATCCGCCATTTTCCGGATCGGGCCGCTCCGCCCCGCCCCACTTCCGCTCCGCTCCGCCCGGAGCTCCGGATCCGGATCCGGAGCTCCGTTTCCCCCCCCCATAGGCTTGCATTGAAAGCTAAAAAATTATACAACTTTTTTTCTGTTCAAGTTAGAAACCTCATGTTTGGCACCATGACACCTCATGGGGATATACACACGCATGCCAAGTTTCAAAGCAATCCCATCATCCCCTGATTTTTGGCGAATTTTTGAAAATCGGGCACCCCACACACAACATCCCTGCGAGGTGGGCAGGGGAGGAGGGAGGGAAGGCAGGCAGGCATGCAGCTGGCATTTCTGGGGGCATAAGGAAGTGAGCCAAGGATAAGCCAGTAATGCATATAAAATGGAATAAATCAATCAATAAACAAAGGAGGGGTGGAATTAAAAGCAGCAGTGTTGCTCAATAAACAACAAGAAGAACTTTTTTTAAAAGGCTATATCTGTCTTTTAGCAGCAATAGGGGGACGTGCCCGGGGGAGGGGGAAGTAGCTGCCAGTTCAAGACACTGACAGCCACAGCTCTGAGAAGAAGTAAAACGCTCACTTCGACTCAGAACAGGCATTGCTCCACCACTGAAAAGTGACCATTCACTTCAACTCATGATAGGCATTGCTCCACCGTTTTACTCTCTTTGGAAGGCTCTAATGGCCTTCCAGTGCAGGAGAGAGTGGGGGCACGTCCACGATGAGATGCCCTAGGGGAGCTCATCCCCTTGCACCACATCGATTCAGTTGTTCCCCAAGGTTAGGGTGGGGAGCAGTGCTGTGTTTCTATCTCTTATTCTTGGCTTAGTATATGATTTCAGGTTGTGTTTGTGCATTTGGTGGGGCTACTGTGTTAAAAAACACGGGGAAAAGCCCGTTCAGATGAAGAAAGAGAAGTTTCCCAGAATCCCAAGTTACCTGTTTTGCCTATGCCCTCCTCCAACTTTGGGATCATCATGACCGGGAGCTGACTCTGCCCCTCAGCCCTTTGAAAAAGGTATTTTTCCCGCCGATTTTTTAAAAACGTCTAGCCCGCGACCCGTACGATGCAGAAAGTTGAGAGTGGTCTCAAAATGACCCCCATCCACGACTCTCTGTGC
Source organism: Elgaria multicarinata webbii (assembly GCF_023053635.1). Lineage (NCBI taxonomy): Eukaryota > Metazoa > Chordata > Lepidosauria > Squamata > Anguidae > Elgaria > Elgaria multicarinata. The sequence continues at coordinate 40,662,188 of NC_086180.1, read as the reverse complement.
ACAAGAATTTTCAGAACGATAGCTTAACCCCCCCCCAGTTATCCCCGATTCTTTCCCTCAATGCAATCCTATGGGCGAAAAGCCGAAAACGCAGTTTGAGCCGCGCGGTTGACCCGATTTTCACAAAAATATAGCCCGCGACCCAGACAATGCAGAAAGTTGAGAGTGGTCTCAAAATGACCCCCATCCACGACTCTCTGTGCACAAGAATTTCCAGAACGATAGCTTAACCCCCCCCCCAGTTATCCCCGATTCTTTCCCTCAATGCAATCCTATGGGCGAAAAGCCGAAAACGCAGTTTGAGCCGCGCGGTTGACCCGATTTTCACAAAAATATAGCCCGCGACCCCGACAATGCAGAAAGTTGAGAGTGGTCTCAAAATGACCCCCATCCACGACTCTCTGTGCACAAGAATTTCCAGAATGATAGCTTCAAAAACAACGTAGTTATGCGCGATTATTTGCCGCAATGCAATCCTATGGCGAAATGTTTTCAAGATGGCGACCGGAGCGCTCCGCCTGAACTCGGAGCTCCGAAAAATGGGCGCTTCTCTTCGCCTTGCTTCTAGGGGGTCCGCGGTCCGCTCCTACTCCGCCTCTGGGTAAGGCGGAGCAGGCCAATCCGCTACTGCTTCTACGCTCCTAATCGGAGCGGAGCACATCCCTACTAATAAACACCTTTTTTGGCATCTTCATACCAAAATCCTTCCAAATAAACTTCAGATTTCAAATTACAGTAAGTTGTCAAAAGGTATAGTATGAAAAATATAACAATTTCTAAACTTACCACATGGGGATTCCTCTAGAAGACTGAGTATGCAAATATTTAGAGAACATTGTCTCATGAAGAGACATACTACTAGAAAAATAAAGAGAAATAAGCCATGTTGTGCAATTCATTCGTTAGGACCAATCAAGATGTCACAAAATAGTGAGCAAGCTTTAGAGTTTCCCAGATCTCTTCATCAGACTGGATGTTAAGAAAAGTAGGCAGAGGGGAAGAGAGAAAAGATGTCTTAATGTGGTAGTGACAAACCTTGCATTTCTTCACAGTCTTAACTTGGAGTGTGCAAAAAGATTGCTGAAATTGAATTAGGCTGTAGTAGGTACTATGTAGATTAAAGACTGCACCGAACAGTGCAGGGACAAAGAAACACACAATGCCTGATCCCCAGTTTCGGAAAACATAAAATCCAGTAGTTGACTGGATCTGTCCCCCGCCTGAAGTGAAACACACAACTTCTTTGTTATGTACGGAAGAAAAGAAAAACGTGGCAGTTTTTATATTAGCAAAGCTAGAGAAAGAATCTCATGAAGACCAGAATCTATTTGCTTTTAATCAAAATGTGTCGAGTTGATTTTAGTTCTTAAAAAATAAACTTGGAGCTTGCCACTTTTTATTTCGCTTTGCTTTTTAATCTTATCCCTTAAAAAATGTGTGAATTAGTCTATGCTGAGATCCACAAAAAGGAACCATTGATTTAAAAGCCTTAAAAGCAGGATATTAGAAACAGATGACATTTCTCGCCTATATAAAGACATTTTCTACATCCTTTTCAAACCTTTCAACATGAGGCATCACTGGTGCAAGTTCCCTCCCAACCAACTTGTGTTTGTGAGAACAACTATAGATAGCCCCTCCACAAACAACTCTATAGAGGGGTATGCTTTATGGCTATTCTCATGAATGTATGTGGATTGGGTTGGAGCCTGTTGCTGTGATGCTACTCCTCCAAAACATGCTGATTATACACATGTTGAAAGTAGGGATGTGCTCCTCTCCGATTAGAATCAGAGAATCAGAAGCGAATTGGCCTGCTCCGCCTTGCCCAGAGGCAGAGTAGAAGCAGACCAGGGACCCGTAGAAGCACGGCGAAGAGAAGCACCCATAGGCGGAGCGCTTCTCTTTTCGCGGCACGATCCGATCACCATTTTGAAAAATTTCGCCCATAGGATTGCATTGCGGAAAAGAATAGGGGATAACTGTGTTGTTTTTTTAGCTATCTTTCTGAAACTTCTTGTGCTTAGAGAGTCATGGCTGGGGGTCATTTTGAGCCTACTCTCAGCTCTCTGCATGCTGCGATTCGCTTGCTAGAATTTTTTTTAAAACCGGTTAAAACAGCGGGAAAATGTACCTTTTCGTAGGGCTGAGGGGCAGAGTCAACTCCCGGTCATGATCACATGATCCCAAAGCTGGAGGAGGGGATAGGCAAAACGGGTAACTTGGGATTCTGGGAAACTCTCTTTCTACTCTGAATGGAGTTTTCCCAGTGTTGTTTAAAATAGTAGCTCCACCAAATGCACAAACACAACCTGAATTCATATACTAACAGATAGGAAATACAGCACTGCTACCCACCCTAACTTTGGGGAACAACTGAATAGATGTGGTGCAAGGGGATGAGGTCCCCTAGAGCATGTGGTCATGCCCAGTGCACTCTCCTGTCCTTGGAGAGAGAAGTCCATCCTGCGCTCACTTAGAGTTTTGTAAGTTCCAAATCAATTTTTCAAGTGTGGAAGAAGATTCATATTTTAGGTTTATCTCTACTCCCCAATTCATGGCATGTTGGGATTTCCTTTGAAATGGCCCCATTGAACTATCTGCAGCTTTAAATCCCTGAGATACTGGGGTGTCCGATTTCCATAAATTCCCCCAAAATCAGAGGATGATGGGATTGGCTTGAGTCTCGGCATGCATGTGTTTCCCTGGATAATCTATCATGGTGGCGAGTTTGAGGTTTCTGATGTGCAAATTGACAGAGATCTCGAAAGGCGTGTGAATTGGGGTGAGTTAAAAGGTTAGAGCCCCGGCAAAAATCAGGGGATGATGGGATTGGTTTGAGTCTTGCCATGAATGTGGCTCTAGATGGCATCTGTGGGGGTGCCCACTTCAATTTTTTTAATCTGTCAAAACGTCGGAGAACAGCCCATGTCTGCAAATGGGGTGTCCAATTTTCATAAATTCCCCCAAAATCAAGGGATGATGGGATTGGCTTGAGTCTCAGCATGCATGTGTATCCCTGGATAATCTATCATGGTGGCGAGTTTGAGGTTTCTAACGTGCAAATTGACAGAGATCTCGAAAGGGGTGTGAATTGGGGTGAGTTAAAAGGTTAGCGCCCCGGCAAAAATCAGGGGATGATGGGATTGGCTTGAGTCTTGCCATGAATGTGGCTCTAGATAGCATCTGTGGGGGTGCCCACTTCAATTTTTTTTATCTGTCAAAACGTCGGAGAACAGCCCATGTCTGCAAATGGGGTGTCTGATTTTCATAAATTCCCCAAAAATCAGGGGATGATGGGATTGGCTTGAGTCTCGGCATGCATGTGTATCCCTGGATAATCTATCAAGGTGGTGAGTTTGAGGTTTCTAACGTGCAAATTGACAGAGATCTCGAAAGGGGTGTGAATTGGGGTGAGTTAAAAGGTTAGAGCCCCGGCAAAAATCAGGGGATGATGGGATTGGCTTGAGTCTTGCCATGAATGTGGCTCTAGATAGCATCTGTGGGGGTGCCCACTTCAATTTTTTTTATCTGTCAAAATGTCAGAGAACAGCCCATGTCTGCAAATGGGGTGTCCGATTTTCATAAATTCCCCAAAAATCATGGGATCATGGGATTGGCTTGAGTCTTGGCATGCGTGTGTATACATCCATGAGGTGTCATGGTGCCAAACTTGAGGTTTCTAACTTTAACAGAAAAAGAGTTGTATACTTTTTTGTATTTCAATGCAAGCCTATGGGGGGGAAGCGAAGCTCCGATCCGGATCCGGAGCAGACTGGACTATAGGCGGAGCGGGGCGGAGCGAAGCGGCCCGATCCACAAATTGCGGATCTGGAAGAGAAGCGGATCGGGGGGTCCGTGCACACCCCTAGTTGAAAGTCCTAAGAGGGCTATTCTTAGAGAAACAAGGCCCTCATCTACACCAAGCAGGATATTCCACTGTGAAAGTGGTATGAAAGCAGTATATAAAAGGCAGGAGCCACACTATACTCACCCTGACTTCTTGTAATTCCATAAGAATTCATTTGAACATCATATATAAACAAATCATTGCAATCAATGCACAGTTTTAGAGAGAGGGGCCATGAATAAATTGCCCTGTGTCTTTCACAACACTTCAGTTTTACATGGTACTGATGGCAGTCCTGACCATACTTGCCTTTTTTTACACCTCATTCCTAAGCACATTTAGCTAGAAGTGTGTCCTGTTGGTTTCAATAGCCTTTCCCCACTGTCTGTCTGTTCACAGCCTTGGAAAGATATTAAAACTTGAAATGTGTGAATACAATATTCTTTCAATAAATAATGTATTATATTATCAGTGAATGTTTAATCAACCTAACAGGAAGTAATTTCATTTCCCATTCTGAGGCAGAACCAACGAGTGTAAAATCAGTAACAACTTCTTCTGAAGCATGTACAAATTATAATAAGCATTAATATTCCCCTGCTTTTCTGTTCCCTGAAAATAATAAATACTTAGCGCATTGGAAAAAAAAGTACTTAATATCAGATTAAGAACACATGTAAAACTGAACAGAACAAAGCCCTTTGGGATGAATGACAGTACTGGATGTTGTGCTTCAGTTCCTAACAGTATAACAAAAAAAACATGTTCATGGTGTTGTGAACATTAGGAATCTTTCTTTCAAAAGATTCGAGAGGGAGGATTTTTTAGACTGCTTGGAGATTGCAATGATGACAGAGTGAACTCTGAAGGAGGCAAGATTGGACAACAGTTTTCAGGTTTCCTCTTCATCAGTGGTGTAGTGGTGGATCTGAAATGCAGGTGCTAATCATCACAGTTTCCACAGCTGCATCCCTAAGGAGAGGCCAAACTTTCAGGCAGCTGTGTTGATTCATGCCAACAAACCTTCTCTAGCAGATTTATCTCCGCTAAGAGCAGAACTTCTGCAAAGCGAATCAGTCTTAACTGCTCATTTAAGGCCAAGCCACCTCAAAATACTTTGCATTACAACAGGGAACAATATATTGTGAAGTGAAGGAGGCAAGACAATAAAGAGATGACACAACTGCATGGATTGGAAATTGGGCCACATTTATTGAATTAGATCCCTGGGTGCCTACTCCACTATGCCAGCAGTAGCCAGTCAATGTAATCAGGCGAGACATTTTTTGCCTGCTGGATGTCGATGATAGAATCTGCATCCCTCGGGATTTCCCCATGTAGGGAAAGTGGGACATCCCCCATCACATCCCCCCAGGCCACAAAACTCCAGGTGTGCAAGGGGAGACGGCCCCAAAGGGACCAGAGGGATAATGCCACCCCATAAGCCCCTCCTGCATATGGTAGCACCACACAGTCCTGCTGATGCTGGGGCTTGGAGGAGCATCTCCCTCTCCCCCCCACACACATGCAACAGCGTCTTCCCCCATGGTCAGGTAAACCAAACATGGGGTTGGGCAGTTATTGTTGGGGAAACGACTCCCTGCAGCTAGTGTGAAAATTGCAGTTGAACTCCAAGAGAATAGGGAAATCTTGGAGGATGAGATGATGTAAGTGCCCCTACTAATAAAAAAAATTCTGGCACTGTGTCCCTATGAGCCTGAGGTCCACTACACCAGAGCTTGTCATATTAATTTTGAATCAGACTGTATTAGGATGCTGGAGAAATCAGCAGTGGATTCAAGTAACTTTGGATTTGTGTGAATCTGAGCTTCAGATTCCACAGTGGACTGGCTTTTTCCAAGTCATGCAGATTCCATGGACTTGAAGACCAGTTTTTCACTTTTACGGAAGATTTGTGCCAATTCCCACTTGTGGTAATACAAATTAGTGCAAGTGCCCATTAGCACTAATGGGCACTTGCTCTATTGAGCTTATCGGGTTTAGTTAATGTGCATTAGCGCTAATTAGCACAAGTAGAACAAAATTCTGGGGGGGGGGGAATGCTAACTCCATCAATGAGTGGATAATGGAATGAAAGACACCTGACAAGCCACAGAATCAGACAGAACGGATTTAACAAAATGTGTACATCCCTAGACACTATCGTCACCATAATTCCCTCCGATAGTGAACTTGGGTGGTCAAGTATCAGGGACTTTCAAAGTTACAGCCACCAAAAATTAAGGTAATGGTTTCTCCATATTTGATGGAAAAGATATGTTAATAGGCATGCTCAAGTATTGTATTTCAGTCCACATTTTAAGTGAACTGACCTGATGCACACTTTTCAGAATACAGTTAATCACTGGTAGCAATGAGGAGAAAATGTGCCTGGACCTGCGAGGGTAGCGGACACCCCGGCGTCTGGCCACAGCAGACACACTTGATGGATATTTGCCCCACCGCTGCTGCAGGACAAAGGGGGCTCAGGTCTGGGCGGAACTCACATCTGCCCTGACCATTATGCACCCTTTTTCCTTTCCCCTGCTGTGGCAATGGTGACTGCCACTAATGCAGCAGAGGAAAATATGCAATTTCCGCTCCAGAAGGCCTTTAAGGGTATGATTGTCAGGGGAGAGGGAGACAAAGTACACTTTCTGGGGCATCCAGAAAGTGCACATTGTCGAGTGCTGGGCCAGGCAGCGCTCAGCAAATTCACAGGGCAGGAGCCCCACAAGTTTGTCATTCCCTATCCACGGGTTTTGTTATACTGTTCTTAGCTCAAAAACGTCAAAATGTGTATAAAATGCATATTTCAGATTAATATGCCCACAAAACTCGTATTTTAGGAAAAAACACAAACCCCAAATGGTTTGGAAATTAGGGATGGGGTTTCATTAGTTTGGAATTTAATTCAAGCTAACATAATGTGCACATCCAAACTAATATGTGAACCAGAATGCAATTATCATTGAGTATTTGCACTTCTCTGAATTTTGCAATGTATACAAAAATGTGCACAAAATTGCATATGCTAGGATAAATGTGTACCAACATGTATACATTCTTCCTAATGTGTTTATTTTTGTATGCATTTCTCCTAATGTATGCATTGTAAATAATTATACATGTGAGTAAATGCTCACAAAACTGTATACATTAGAAGTCATGTATATAAAAATGCATATGACCTTTCATGCTGATAAGGAAATGGGATGGAAGGCGTTTGTGCTTTAAAGAGTTCAAAAGATGTAGAAACTATAGGGAAGAGGGCAGGTTCTTTCCAGAAATAAACTGATTCATATATCCCTATAACGTTGATTTATATGTATTTGTAATAAACGAAATTGATGTGCTCTGTGCAAATAATAATAATAATAAAAAATCCCAACCATGTATATAGTGTTGGGATCTGACCTGTATGGTGACTGACCTAAAAGAGATCTTGTGGTTGTGGTGGATGCCTCAATGAAAATGTTGACACAATGTGCAGCTACAGTGAAAAAGGCAAACGTTAAATTATATGCTACATATAATTAGAAAAGGAACTGAAAATAAAACTATGAATATCATGTTGCCTTTTAACAAATCTGTGGTGTGACTACATTTGGAATACTGTGTACAACTTCTAAAAAGATATAGTACAGTTGGAAAAGGTTGAGGGTTGTTAACCATCTCATAAAATGCAAAAGGATAGCCAAAATGATCAAAGGGCAGGAGCAACTCCACTATGAAGAAAATTTACAACGTCTAAGACTAGTTTGGTGAGTAAGGGAAGATATAATAGAAACAAAATTATGCATGGTGTGGAAAAAGTTTATAGACAAACACTTTTCTCCCTCTCTCATAATACTAGAACTGGGATCATCAAATGAAGCTGATTGGTGGAAGGAAGTATTTCTTTACCAGCACATAGGCCTTTGCTAGACCTACCTGATAATCTGGTGGTGAGGAGGGAAGAGCTCGCAATGCAACTATCGCGGGCTCTCGACATAGTCTACACCTCAGGGACGACTAGGTCAAGAAAGGACCCGTCGCGTCCGCCATTTTTTCGTCTTAAAGGGGCCATGCGCATGAACGCTCAGGCGCTCAGGTAAGTGTTTTTTTAAAAAAAATTAATGGCTTTCCCCGCTCCCCCCATCCTAGCCCTGATGGCCGCAGTGCTCCTCAGGAGCGTTGCGCCCCGTCCGCCGCTTTTCCCAGCTACTTGCGAGTAATTGCAGTAGCCAAGAAAAGTGGTGGAATGGTCTACATGCTCGCAGTCTCGGGCTCAGCCCGAGGCTGTGGGAAATACCAGGCCAAAAGTGGTTCCCATTACTCTGGGGCAAGGGAGGTTTGACCCCTGCCTAATCCCGGGATCCCCTTTGCGTCATCTGGATGCACAGGGGCAATCCCGGGTATCAGCCCAGGCTAACCCGTCATCTAGCTAAGGCCATAGTTAAACTATGGAATTTGCTACCACAAGATGTGGTTGGCTTTACAGAGAGATTAGACAAATTCAGAAGATAAAGCTATCAATGGCTAATAACCATGAGGCCTATAAATTATCTCCATGTTGAGAAATAGTATGCTTCTGAAGCCAAGTGCTGGAGAACACAAATGAGAGCATGCTATGGCCAGATCTGAACAGGATATAACATTTTGAAAGCAGTTTGGAAATGGTATATGGAATGTGTCTTGGGCCCCAACAGTTGCCAATTCTGTTATTAACCATTCTAAAGCAGTTATGTAGATTCTATCTATGTCCAAATGGGACCTTCCCACAGGTCACTGGTTCGTCTTTGGTCTGATCCAGCATGACTGTTCTGTTTTCCCTCCCTTTAAACATTTGCAGACCAAGAAGGAAGCTAAGAAATAATGACACAGACACCAGAGCTTTGGAAAACTAGGGCCTCTTTATTCAATTGGGTAATTCACCCTGCCCTGGATTTGCATGTGAAAGTGGGGGAATCTAATTAATCCTTTATCAGGGCAACTAGACTGTGTTATGGACGAGCCATTCGGCCAAGCCAAGAGTTGGTTAAAACCTGGCTCTGATCTTGAGCTACACTTGTGTGTTGGTGGGGGTGGGGGTACCTTGTGTCACCCCTGCCCGGTGCTGCACTACTCTGAGTAGGTGAGACAGAGAGGTCCTCAAAGGCAAGCCATATATCCTGAGTTGAGAGCTGCATAACCTCAGAGGATTAGGCCTCAGAACTTGCCAATTACCATAACGTGCCATTGATCTTTTGTCTGATCCAGCATCGCCGTTCTATTTTGTTGTTGTTGTTTTCTTAAACATATCTGGTAATCATATATGCTTAAAGAAACCCACCAGTTCATTTCCAAGGTTTATTAAAACTAATGGTGTTTATCTTTCATGCAAGAAACAACTTGTAACTTCACTTGCTTCCTGCTTCCACATTAACCTGCCTGTGTACTTGTGATAGTCTTTTGAGGCACTTCTCTGGCTGCTCCTTCAAGTAAGATGGGTGAAGACCTTACTTGAGGTGCAGAAAGAGCCATCTCTGTTGTGTCATTCTGCTTGTTGTATTATCACTGCAGGCAGGCTCACTTGGTGCCTTCTTTAATGTCTCTTTTTATGATAGCCCTTTTTTATGATAGCCCTTTTTATGATAACCCTTTTTTAAAAAAATGTTTGCTTTTCCAAGTTTTTCCCATCATAGGCATTTTAACACCTTATTCTTACATTGTTGCTTTTGCACTGCTGTTTTAAGGATTATTGATGTTTTATTGTATTTTTATGAACTTGCTGTTTTTATTTTATAAACCATCCTGACAGTTTTATACTGAAGGCAAGCATATAAATTTGATAGATTCAGCACACAAAAGCATTCCACTTCGTGCTGTGTGCTGCCCCAGCTATTTAGCAATAAAAGTGCTAAGGTTGAGGTTTGGCAACCAACTCAGATCCTGGGCCCTTTTACACTATTACGTGTATAGTGACTATGTATATAGCACAGTATGGAAAGGCTTCAGGAAAGAATAGGGGATAGGATTGGTGTCTGCAGCAAGTCCAAATCAGAGCTACAAGTTCCCTGTTCTAGATGAATACATGCCAGGGGATGTGTACCTGGATCAAATCACCACAATTGACAGCACCTATGTGTTCTTCATTGGAAACCTGCCTACGTTGCCTAATTTACTGGGTAGGTGGAATAATGGGGAAAGCTCAGAGGAAAAGCATGGTCTAACCACTGTGTACTGAATGACTATAATTTTTCAGATTGTGTCTTCCCACTGCTGCCTCTATTCCTGCCAGAGGATGACAGACATCTAGTAGAGCTGAGTAAGGAAATTAGCACCTTTGCCAAATAAATAGAGCCAGCATGTGTAACTTCTGGAACTTTGGTCTAGATCGCAGAGCACCATAGAAAGACAACCAAGCACTATGGTCTTGAGCTGCCAGGCTTTGCCAGCATGACACCCAGGACGGCAAGAGGGAAGCATTGAATCAAAATGAAGGTATCTGGGCAATGCAGATATCTGGGAAATTAAATCACAAATAATTTGGTCCATCACAATTTTACAAGTCAAGCATTCACTTTCTAAATAATTTTAATATACTCAAAAACCTGTTGGAATTATATAACCAGAATGGGCCAAGGGAATAGTTCACTGGTATGATGGGAATTCATTTCATTGTACCCCATATGTCTATCACCTCCACAATCTGTAGAACAGCAGAATTACCCATACATCCTCTTAGAATTTAGAACACAGGTAGACAACTTGTGGCCCTCCAGGTTTTTAACCTACAACTCCCACCATCCCCCCTACAATTGGCTATATTGGCCACAAATAGGAGAATCAGTGAGACTCAAACTCACTAAGGTCCTTCAAGAGAGCTTCAGCTATGGGGTGGTACATAAATGTAATAAATAAATAAATAAATAAATAAGTTCCTCCTTGAAGCTCTATCTGCCTCATTTCCATTCCCAATTGCAAGCTTCCCCCCAATCCGGACCCCTCCAAATGTGCACGCTTCCCCCATTGACTGAAGCATGAAAATGCACATTTTTCCAAAATATGCATTTTTGAAATGTCAATTTTTCTAAAGTATGCATTTTGCAAATGAGCACTGCAAGCTCAGGAATGTGCACGCTTTGCATACAAAATGCACTTATGGCCACATTTGGGGTGCAAGCGGAGCAAGTTTTGGTCTTAAATGAATGGAAATTAAATCCTTGTACATCCCTAATGTTGGCTAGTGCTGATGGGAGTTGTAGGCCAAAACATCTTGAGGACTACAAGTTACTCATCCAGATTTAGATCAATGAATGCAAACAAGTTGCTGGTGCACTAAAAGCAGAGAGCAGATATACCATTGGAAGACAACTTTACACACACACACACACACTGCTTTTCATTCTTCTGATCTCATCAGTAATGATTGTCTTCACAGTGACCACATAGGCTATGATCTATAAACCAGTTAAGCTGAAGTGTATTCATCTAAGCCATCTGAGATCTCTTAGGTAATGAGATTATTTGAATGGCCCAAATCCTGATGAAAAAAAATCCCCTCGTTATCTCATGGCTTATTTTCTCATTGTATGAATGAGATTTCCGAGAAACAGATTTCTCTGTGGGCAATGCAACTGCAACAGTTAATAAGAGAAATATCAAGAAATGGGGGTCTAAAATAAAATAAAATGAATTACATTGATATAAAATTCTAAATATAACAATGTTCTTTGTGTACATATTTTCTGGAGGGGGTAAAGGCTTCTAAAACTAAGAACCGTATTCTGAAAACTTTACATCTTTTCCTCACCACAAACATATCTTTCACTTTTCCCATCCTCTTTATCACAGCTGCTACAATTTCATCTTCATCTTGTGGATATAGTCAGCAACATTTCCCATGTTTCCAGTGTTACTTTTTTTAGGCAGTATACCGGTACTGCCCACAATCAACAGCTCAAAAATTATGTTTGTCCACATGTGTACCTAGTGATAGCTTGCATGTACCAAAATGTATTGTGTGGACTGTCAGAGTTGTGAGCCCTCCCATCTTATAGTCAGCCAACAAAGATTCAATCTCCAAATCAATAGGCTTTTATTATGCGGAACAGCCAGTCTTACAGATTCTAATAGAGTACTTGACTAAACAGCCTGTCCCTAATTATTATTATTATTATTATTATTATTTATTTATATAGCACCATCAATGTACATGGTGCTGTACAGATAACACAGTACATAGCAAGACCCTGCCGCATAGGCTTACAATCTAATAAGTTGTAGTTAACAATAAAGAGGGAAGGAGAATGCAAACAGGCACAGGGAAGTGTAAACAGGCATCGGGTAGGGTAAAGCTAATAGTATAGAGTCAGAACAAACTCAATATTTGAAGGCTATAGGGAAAAGAAAAGTTTTTAGCTGAGTTTTAAAAGCAGTGATTGAGTTTGTAGTTCTCAAGTGTTCTGGAAGAGCGTTCCAGGCGTAAGGGGCAGCAGAAGAAAAAGGACGAAGCCGAGTAAGGGAAGTGGAGGTCCTTGGGCAGGCGAGAAGCATGGCATCAGAGGAGCGGAGAGCCCGGGCGGGGCGATAGTGTGAGATGAGAGAGGAGAGATAGGGAGGAGCTAGACCGTGAAGAGCCTTGAAGGTCAGCAGGAGAAGTTTATATTGGATTCTGGAGTGAATTGGAAGCCAATGAAGAGATTTCAGAAGTGGAGTGACATGGTCAGAGCGGCGGGCCAGGAAGATGATCTTAGCGGCAGAGTGGTGGACAGAGACCAGCGGACTGATGTGAGACGAAGGAAGGCCAGAGAGAAGAAGGTTGCAGTAGTCCAGCCGAGAGATAACCAGTGCGTGAACGAGAGTCTTGGCAGAAGAGACAGACAAAAATGGTCGAATCCTGGCAATATTATATAGGAAGAAACGACAGGATTTAGCTGCAGCCTCGATGTGAGGAGTAAAGGAGAGCGAGGAGTCAAATATAAAGCCAAGACTACGAGCTTCCTTGACCGGAGTAAGCGTGACATCGTTGACAGTAAGAGAGAATGAGAGGTGAGGAGAAGGTTTAGGAGGAAAAACAAGCAATTCAGTCTTTGCCATGTTAAGTTTCAAACGACGATGAAGCAGCCAGGCTGAGATATCTGAAAGACATGCTGAGATACGATCGTGAACATCTGGAGAAAGTTCCGGAGATGAAAGATATAATTGTGTATCATCGGCATACAGGTGATATTGGAGGCCGTGAGATTGAATAAGCTTGCCCAAGGGCAGCATGTATAGAGAGAACAACAACGGGCCAAGCACCGAGCCTTGCGGAACCCCAACTGAAAGGGGAAAAGAGGAGGACGAGCTGCCGTTAGCCGACACGCTGAAAGAGCGACCCTCTAGATAGGAGGCGAACCAGTTATAGACAGAGCCACAGAGTCCAAGGTCATGGAGGGAATCTAAGAGAAGATCGTGATCAACCGTGTCAAAGGCTGCGGTTAGATCAAGGAGAATAAGAATGGAATAATGGCCTTTAGACTTGGCAGTAAGGAGATCATTGGTGATCTTGGTAAGGGCTGTTTCAGTGGAATGCAAAGGACGGAAGCCAGATTGAAAGGGATCCAGAGCAGAGTTATTAGAGAGAAAGTCAAGACAACGAGAGTAGACCAGACGTTCCAGGATCTTTGAGACAAAGGGCAGGAGGGAGACAGGTCGGTAGTTAGACAGTGATAGTCGATCAAGAGTGGGTTTTTTGAGAATGGGAGAGACTGTAGCATGTTTAAAAGCAGAAGGAAATGAACCAGAGGACAGAGAAGAATTAATGATGTGAAGCAAGGACGGGAGAATAGCGGGGATAAGATTAATAAAGACGCGAGAGGGAATCGGATCACGGGATTAACCTACTTGAAGTTCTCTTGGAGAGTTGTACTATGATAGTATAGAAAGTTGCTGCAAATCTAACATTTGACATTCAACACGGAACTACAAAGGCTTGGTCTCATGTGATGGGCTAATCTGGTAGAACACCTTAATTTGCTTGTTTGCTCCACCTTCATCACGCAACATCAGTGCCAGGCCTCTGCCAAGTCTTTACCCCTCATTTCTGCAACTTGATGAATTCCCACAGAGGGAGATGTGGTATCTGGTTATAACTGATCAACACACCCATGAAAAGCTTCCTCTGTGCGTCTTGATCATCCCCTACTCCCTGGCTCAGCTCTTCTTCTGAATCTGATTCTGATTTCTTGGTTTCCCTGACACATTGCTGACATGGACTGAGCCTTTGTTTGCAACATTAACTCTTCTCTATACTAGTTCACTTACCTCAACTTTTTCAAAAAGGAGGTTCTAGTAGTACAAGGGTGAATCCCCTTCTGTCATGACTTAAAATCTTTGTGAGGGAAGAGCAGATCTTCGATATAACTGTGTTCCTTAAAATATGACTCAGCAGCCTGATCAGTCTTGTATTAAGTCTGATTCCTTCAAGGCAAGTCATGTGTCTTTATATGGCAAACTGTTTCAAGTGAACTGAGAAGAAAATGCATATTTTCATACTAATATGTTTGCTTACAGTTGGCTTAACATTTCATAAATGCAAGAAAAAGTTTCACACAAATAGTTAATCTTTTTATTTTAAAATTCTTCACCATAGAATTATTAACTATAATTTAATTGCAATCGCTTGCATGATTAATAGGTTAGATTTTCATTCTTAATTCTATCATGCAGTCAGTTAAATATGGCCTTTTTGTTAAACTATTTTAATTTCCTGAGAGATCAAGTTCCTGTTGCGTGTGAGTTGTATTATTTGAACACCTCATGTCATTATTTCTAATTTTCATATCTATTTGATTAATGGTTTACTTTGATCCGTCTTATGCACTAGGAGTCACAAGCCTTTATTTCATCAAGCAGAATTTCTGAAACTAAGGAAGCATGCTGATGTGTTGTGGAACAAAGAAGTGCACTGATGAGATTTACATGATAAATCAGACTATAAGTACCATAGATTACCTTTGCTGAACTCTTCAATTTATGCTACTATGAAGTTAGAGTACAAATAGGATTGGTTAAAGCAGTGGGGCAGCCACTTGCCCACAGATAATGGAAGGAAGACATGACAGGGAGCCTGCAACGATCTGAGCAAAAAATGGATTCCAGTAATTCAGAGTTGATTACAAGATTCATTGAAATGTGGTGATGGCCACTATCTTACAGAGAAACCTTTATGGGTGTTTAGCCCTAATGATGAAGTGCTCCAGGCTCAGAGCTCTCTGTCCATCCAAAGCTGGCAGGGCAGGAGGAGAACCGGGCCTCTTTTAGTCTTCTTCAAGAGTTTTTCTGCTAGATAGGCCATCTAATTTACTCTCTCCACCAGGTGTGGGGATAAGAGCTGAGAGGTATTTGGATCTTCCATATTCAGATCCTCCTCCCCCCTCTACACCAACTGGCCTGCCCCCAAACCTCTCATTTCTTCCCTTTCTGAGGTTGGAAGGAATCCTAACCTCTGGACAGGGAGTCACCATGGAAGCTGACTGCAGAGGTTGGGAGAGGCTTTGGGGATGGGACAGGGGAGACCCATGGTTGGATCTCCTCCTCTTTGGTCTCTTTGGTCTCAGAGGAAAAGATCCACTAAGGGCCTTCCTAGACGAGGCCTTAGCGCGCCTTCTGACCCGGTTTCCCTGCTGTGCATCCAGATGACGCACAGGGGAATCCGGAGGCAGGCCGTGCTGAGGCCTCCTCCAACGCGCCATAAGCAAATGCGCTTATGGCGCGCCTTTTCCCCAGCTCCGGCCTCAGGCCGGAGCTGGGGAACGTCTAGGGACTTCCGCGGCTTTTTGCGGCTCCTCGCTTACTCGCGAGGAGCCGCGAAAAGCCGCGGACCTGCCTGGCACAGCGCTCATATGAGCACTGTGCCCATCGGCCCGGGGGGGGGGAAGAGAGGGGAGGGCGAAGGATGGCAGGGTGGGTGGCAAGGGGGGAGGGGGGAGATCGCAAGGGGGGAGATTGCGCCGCTGCCGCCTGAGCAAGCAGCCGAGCGGCGCTTGCCCGGGCAAGGCCTAGCAAATGCCAGGCATTGCCCGCCGGGCAAGCGCTGCTCGACTGCTTGCTCGGGCGCCGGCGCCGCAATCTCCCCCCTTGCCACCCACCCTGCCATCCTTCGCCCCCCCTCCCCCGTTTTAAAAAAAAAATAAAAAAAACCCTTACCTTGTTCGCCGTCTTCGGGCCACATGCGGCCCCTTTAAACAAAAACAAAAAATGGCGGACGACACAGAGCCTGCGTCTCTGCCGTCTGGAAGCCCAGGGGAGGTGCGCTAACGTTAGCGTGCCACAGCCCCGCCTCCCTGCCGGCGTAAGCTGGCAGGTCTAGTAAGGCCCTAAATCACATGACCCCTCCAATGCTAATGAGGGGGCATAAGATTAGGAGTTTTAAAATGAATTAGAAAAAAAAGTCAGCATCTATCAACAGATATTAACCCCCATATTGACAGGGAGCATATTAATGAATAATACTAGTTTTTGGAGGCTTCCTGGAAAAATCTTGTTGGTTGGTGTGGGAAGCAAGATGCTGGTCTACATGGAATTTTGCTATACTTCAAGAGGGCTCTTCTTATCTTCTTAACATAGAAATGTATCTGCATTGTATCTAATGGTACCCACCTAAGTTTCAGGATAGGTAAGTGACATTTCCTTGGTCGGGGTACAAAGGAGAAACCATTAATTCTGGGATTAGGGAAGTTACAGGCACCAGACTGAGTCTGGGAGTCCAGTGGACTTCTCTGCATCCATCCCCCCAGATCCAGCTCACTGGACTGTAACACATTCGCAGGCCCACTGTTCAAGCATCCCGTGGCTCACAGACTATCTGGCAGCCATTCACCCTTGTCTGGAGCCTCCATTGTGCACACAATGCAGACTCTGGAAATTGCATATACCCCACATTGCATAAGTGGTGGTCATAAAGGCCCCATTTGCTCCATTCACACCTTTAATATTGTATAAATGGAGACTTTATGGCTGCCATTTACACAATATGGGCAATACACAATTTCCAGAGCCTCCAATGGAGGGTCCAGGTGAGAGTTGGTGGCCTCGCAGCTACGTCATGTGCTCGCATGGCTCCGTGAGTGGGGGCAGATGGTGGTGACAGCTTGGTGGGCATCTGACGGAATCGGCTGCAGGTGAGTCCATCCATCCCTAGCTGGGATTCCCTTTGGACTTTTTAAATACCATTTTGGAACTCTTTAGAGAAGTCCAAAAAGAACCCATAAAATTGCCACTAAATTTGGGCAAGTCACACACCTTCATAGTGATACACCTGTCCTTGGACTGGGCATAAATATTACATCTCAACATGTATTAAATTAAAAATTACATTAAAATTAATTTCAAATTAAAATCTAATCCCTCCACCCTCCAGTCTTTGAGAAGAAATCTCTAATTTTACCTGCTTTTTATAAAATGGTACTAGGTATGTTGTGGTTTCTCTTGTGCAGCATGTCAGCATTTCTTTGCACTGAATGATGGTTAGTTATTAATTTTTAATGCAGAAATTATAGCAAGAAATTTCTGACCACATTTCTAGTAAATATAACAGTGTCCAGGGACCAGACTGCTGAGCTGGAATTATTGCCTTGTAAAATGGCAGATTTAATCTAAACAAATACCATTTAATTTCACTGAAGCCGTCTTTCCTTGTGACTGCATAACTGTTATACCTTTTATTATTGCTAGGCACACACAAAGCAACTGGAGGAAATGATAGAGGCTTGGTCCATTTTTTCATAACGTCTGCCATAATAACCTTGATGTTCTTCCGTAGCAGGTTTGTTATTATGTCTGATTCTGATTTCAATAACATTCTTTCCAGTACATTCTATATAAACATTGTGGAGAACAATAGCTACTCAAAAGGTTTATATGACCATAATAATGAATGGTAGATATGATGAACTGCAAAGTTTGCAGTGGTTATCTGTGTGGACTCTGCTGTAGTAATCTTATCTCTAGTGTTCTTATAAATCTCATTGAGAGCTATTTGACACTCCTGGCAGAAACCTGACTCAATTTGTGTCAGTGGATGATTGGTCATACATTGAAATGAAGCTCCATTTTCACTTGTGTGAGTTGATACCATATATTTAATGCTGAAACATAAACATCTTAGTCTTCTGCTTTCTAAAGGGGACAAGAATGTTGATGTATATGTGGAGCACCTCTGCCCTCTATTTCCAACCCGTTCATTTAATGGAGGCAGATTAGTTTTGTTGTTCTTCATAAAAGTGTCTCCTCTGTGCAATGGAGCATACATGGAGGGACCTGGATCATAGTAATTCACATATTAGCTTTGCTTTGCTTTGTCAGAGCCATGTTGTGAGGGTTGAACTTGGTAGAGTCCATGAGAAATAGTGTCATCATCCAGTTTAGCCATGGTGTGATGGTTGGAGTTGGTACGATCCATGACTCAGAGGGACAGGCCCCTTGAGGAAGAGGCAGTGAGTTAAAACTAAGTATCCAGATATTACATACTGTAATATTTATTTATTTAAAACATTTGTATCTCGCCCTATATCATTAAGATCTCAGGGCGGCATAAGCTATATCACTTACAAGAAGATTCTTCTCCAATCCCTTTTCAAAGACCTTAGCTAGACCTAAGGTTTATCCCGGGGTTGTCCCGGGGTTGTCCCTGCCTGCTCTCAGGATATCCTGTGTGTCATTTACATGAACAGGGATGACCCCGGGATGATCCTGGGATAAACCTTAGATCTAGCTAAGGCCATAGACATTGTCTTTGTTTCCCACCCTGCTGTTTAGTCAGTTGTGGTAGCCAGGATAGAATTATTATTATTATTATTATTATTATTATTATTATTATTATTATTATTATTATTATTTGCATTTGTATACCGTCCCATAACTGAAGGTCTCTGGGTGGTTTACATAAGATAAAAACACTATAAAATAACATACAAAAATTAAAAGCCTCAAAAACATACAATATACACATACATTTTAAAACAACTGTAACAACTTTTAAAAAACTATGCTCTCAACAAGTTTCCATATGGCTGATGTGAAAGGTAATCCAGGCTAGCATGTTCAGATCTCAGGTTGAGACCCAGCAGAAGAGAATGGTCAAAATCCCCTACTGGGAGAAGCAAACATTGATTGCTATGGAGAGCAGGGCAAGAGCCATTGCCTTGCTGAGGCAGCTGGATCCTAAGGGACAAAAGCTGTAGTTGCTGTGATTTGACTCATCTTTTAGGATCAAATTAGAAAGTATGTTACATTGTAGGCAGTTTTAAGGCAATGGTTATATCAAGCATATTAAAGCGGCCTAGCTAAAAAGGCTGTCTGGACTAAAGTTTATGTGTGACCTATTACTGGTAGGCAGCTTGACCTGGGGAAAAAGAAAACAATATGAGAGAAAATAAAATCTTGCTCAGTAAGACTCATGTCCAAGTCAGTTTTAAAGCACAGAGAAAGTTCTATAGAACTATGGAAGTGAAAAGAAGAATAAATATGAATAAATATGGATAGGATTAAAAGAGTACAGTAGCTGATCAGAGTACAGTAAGCACTCACATCACTTAGCATGTTCAAGTGTAAGACTATAAAACTAAATTGAAGATACTGATTGTAAACAAAGACCACATGGCTGATTCAGGGGCCATTTTTTTTTTATCATGCTGCTTTTCCTGCACAAAGTAGGAGATTGCAGCACATTCATTTTGAAAAAAAGTTGGATTAAAAGGGGTCTATTTTGTGATGGTAAAACAAGTGGGAGGAGCACGGGAGGCATGTGCACATCCATAAGTGGGCAATAGCGAGTGTGTGTTAAAATACTCAACTGATGAACCTCTAAAAGAGGATAAAGAAGATGCTGATTCATAAATCTAGGAAAGGAGTTCTGTAATTTGGACATTGCAACTAAAATTGATGCTTTCACCTCTCAATTCACCTTTAACTGAATTGCTACCAAATGTCACTGGTGACGCTGTCAGAGCGAAAGGAAGAATCAGTCATGCATCCCACCATTGTTCCTGGGTCTGTATGAGGCTATTAGAGGGAGAGGGAGCAGCAGCCCTTCCACTGTGTCCATGCCCTGCTGAACTTTGCAACTAAGAATCTAGTGCCTAAATTTGCTTCTTTTTTTACTCCCCTTTCTTTTTGTGTCATGTTTTTTAGATTATAAAACTATCGTAAGAAATGTATTTGTAAGTTGCCTTGGGAGCCTTTTTGGTTAAAGGGCGGGATAAAAATGCTGCTATTATTATTATTATTATTATTATTATTATTATTATTATTATTATTATTTATATAGCACCATCAATGTACATGGTGCTGTACATAGTAAAAGAATAAAATAGCAACACCTTGCCACATAGGATGATGATGAAGATGATGATGATGATGATGATGATGATGAAGATGATGATGATGATGATGATGATGAAGATGATGATGATGATGATTATAGGCAACAGGAAAAGGTTACAATTATTCCATTAGTCATATCAGTCACCAACATCACATCAATTTTTTTTACAGAAAACCTTCAGAAACTAGGCCTACCAAAATGCATCCACACCAACATCCAGAAAGCAGTCCATACTTAAAACATGTTCAATAGTCAGGAAATTCCTGAATCAGTAAAAGACAGCATGATTTGGCAAAGCCCATCATGTGCATCTAGAAAAGCTGCTAGGAGCGAGAAAAGAGAAATAATAATATTAGTAATAGTGATAATAATAATAGAATAAGGACAACATGTGACCTCCATTTTCAGTTGGGCTGAAATATCGCAAAGAAGAGCAGACCAGCATGGAAAAGACAGGGAGGGAGCAAGGAAATGCACTGATATGCCCCTTTACAAAAGACTAAATGTTAGCAAGCCAATTGCTTAGCTCCTTCCAATCTATTTGAGGAGCCAGCAACATCCTAATGCAGCATCCTTTTATTTATGAGGGTTGAGGGTGAAGCAGGGAACCTGTCAGGCTTGGCACTCTTTATCTTGGTATCTTTCTCTTACGCAGAAGATAAATGTCCTGTCTTTCTGTGTAAATGATAACGAGTGTGTGTGTGTGCATGCTAAATGCTGTGCAATTGCATGGCATGAGTGGGATGTGTATGTGTGCCGTAAGAGTGATCTGTAATATTTGTGTGGCTGCAGTGAGTGCTCAATGTGTGAGAGAAGATGAACTAATACTCTGTGTGATAGGGGTGACGACAAGGGGACGAGACAGACTGACTTGAATGTCGAGTGTCTACAAAGGAGTCAGTTCTATGGAACGGTCCAGGTCTTCCCTTGTACATCATAAAAGCCACCGTGTAGATGAGCTGTTCTGGCACTTACTTTCATTGTCAAGATATGAATGACATGCTAAATTACAGCACAGAGTGCATACTTTTGTAGAAAAATACTAGTTTTGCCAACTTGCTCCAAAAGTATGTTGCAGTGCCTAACTTTCAGCTGAATTGCTGGGATATCTGGGGAGGACAGATAAATTGATTCACTTTGCATTTTAATGCCAACCTTCCTAATTTACACTTCCCGAACTAATATGTGAATTGAAACAGTTGTTCTGTGCATGAAAAATGATAAATTAGGGGAAAGTCCACTAAAAATATGTATATTGGTGAAAATCACATACAAAAAACCATTATATTAGTGAAAATTCCTTTCCAAAGAAGGAAGAAAAAGTATATTAGGCATTTTTTAATTTTATTTTTATTTATTGCTTTTCTATATTGCCCAATAGCCAAAGCTTTCTGGGCACTTCACAAAATTGAAAGATGTGTATTTGAGCAGAAATGGGCTCAGAGGTGCATACACAATTTTGGGCAGACTTTTGTTTTAATGCAAACTGATGTGGAATCAGATGGAACAACCATAAGTCTGAAAAATGAGAGCCAGTAACACTAAGAGAAACAAGAAATTGGCATATTTCTCCATGCCTAGTGCTAATTTAGGACTCTGTTATTAGCCACTGAGAAAGGAAAGCACTGGCAGAGCTATATAAAAACTGTGGGATTTTCATAAAGATGCTATTTGCAAGGCAAAAGGATCAGGGACTGCTGGGACCCATTGCAATTGGTGGGAAGGGATGCAAAGAAGAAAGAAGATAGCCTCATTGTGGAAGTGATGAACTGAAATGCTCCCCCAGATGTCCTTCCTTTCTCAACTTCACTAACTGGGTCATTTATCTGTGAGTAGGTGTCCTTTGCCCATTGACCTCTAAATGTATCTCTGCGCAATAAACACTGTCTCTGGGGAACAGTAGAGAGTAGTGCAGTCAACATCTTCCGCTCAACGTCTGCCTACTACCTCCTCTTATTTGATGAAGGAGAGAACTGAATAGGACCAGAGCTAAGCTCCTCCACTTCCTCCTCAACTGTTAGAAGCTGTGAGGTATCTGATGATGAGGAGTCTGGGGATGAAGAGCCGCAGGCTGGACCCAGTACCAGCATGGCTGGGCAGCAGCCAGCAGAGGCTCCCTCCAGCTCAGCCTTAGAGGAAGAGCAAACAAACATCTTACCGGTGCCATCGTTCAAACAACAAAGGGCGGAGAAGGAGGCGTTACGCAGATCCAAGCGTATTGCTACTAAACGCCAGATAAACAGGGAACAGCTGTGATTCTGGGCTTGGGTATTTAATAGGGATGTGCTCCGCTCCGATTAGGAGCGTAGAAGCAGTAGCGGATTGGCCTGCTCCGCCTTACCCAGAGGCGGAGTAGGAGCGGACCGCGGACCCCCTAGAAGCAAGGCGAAGAGAAGCGACCATTTTTCGGAGCTCCGAGTTCAGGCGGAGCGCTCCGGTCGCCATCTTGAAAACATTTCGCCATAGGATTGCATTGCGGCAAATAATCGCGCATAACTACGTTGTTTTTGAAGCTATCGTTCTGGAAATTCTTGTGCACAGAGAGTCGTGGATGGGGGTCATTTTGAGACCACTCTCACCTCTCTGCGTGCTGTGGTTCACGTGCAATATTTTTTTAAAAATCGGGTCAACCGCGGGGCTCAAACTGCGTTTCGGCTTTTCGCCCATAGGATTGCATTGAGGGAAAGAATCGGGGATAACTGGGGGGGGGGTTTAAGCTATCGTTCTGAAAATTCTTGTGCACAGAGAGTCGTGGATGGGGGTCATTTTGAGACCACTCTCAACTTTCTGCGTGCTGTGGTTCACGTGCAATATTTTTTTAAAAATCGGGTCAACCGCGGGGCTCCGTTTCGGCTTTTCGCCCATAGGATTGCATTGAGGGAAAGAATCGGGGATAACTGGGGGGGGGTTTAAGCTATCGTTCTGAAAATTCTTGTGCACAGAGAGTCGTGGATGGGGGTCATTTTGAGACCACTCTCAACTTTCTGCGTGCTGTGGTTCACGTGCAATATTTTTTTAAAAATCGGGGTTTGGGTTTTTTTTATTTTATTTTTTTTATTTTTTTGGAAGCGATGACAGGCACATTCAACTCCCAATCCTGATGAGAATTGATCTCCTCAGAAAGCATCCTCCTCCAGTCCCAGCGTTGGAGGGGGGACTAAGGCAGACCCACCCTGAGAACTTTCTGTTTTGTGTCTCTTTGTGGGTTGGCGTTCGTGGAGGGAACACTTACTTAGCTAGTGCTCCTGCTTTGGAGATAGATTAATTTAATATAGGTTTAGTTTGGCGCGTGTGTGTGTTTGTTTGCTTCTTTCTGACTTGTAGCTTAGTTTGCCCTGTGTTTTCCCCTTACTTTGATTTAATATAAACTTTATTTTTGAATTTTGGAGTGTGTGGTTGGGTTGGTTGCCCCCCCCTTCCCTGTATTAAAGCCTGACTGTTCTGCTTTTGTGAAAGCTTTCTTTTGAAAGCATACACACAGTTTTTGTCCCATTTCCCTACATTTATATTCTTAAACATATTTTATTATATTCTTTCACATAGTCCATTAGTATATATTCTCATACATATTATATTAGTATTCATATTTTGTTCTTCTTATAGTAGTGGTTGGTTCTTTTCCCCCCTCCCCTCTCTTAAATCCTGATTGTGTTTCCTTCTATCTTCTATATACCAAATATACCAAAAAAATTGGATTCTCTTTTTCTTCTCTGTGTAACTTCGACGGAGTGGGCTGCTTTTGTCAAGTTCAACAGGCAGCCACAGATTGAGCATTTTGGGGAAAGCATACGCACACCATTTCCCTATTCTTAAACATATTATTATTATATTCTTTGACATAGTCTTAGTAGTCTATTAGTATACATTCTCATACATATTATAGTAGTGGTTGGTTCTTTTCCCCCCTCCCCTCTCTTAAATCCTGATTGTGTTTCCTTCTATCTTCTATATACCAAATATACCAAAAAAATTGGATTCTCTTTTTCTTCTCTGTGTAACTTCGACGGAGTGGGCTGCTTTTGTCAAGTTCAACAGGCAGCCACAGATTGAGCATTTTGGGGAAAGCATACGCACACCATTTCCCTATTCTTAAACATATTATATTATATTCTTTGACATAGTCTTAGTAGTCTATTAGTATACATTCTCATACATATTAGTAGTAGTAGTATTCATATTTTGTTCTTGTTATAGTAGTGGTTGTCCCATTTCTTGTCCCATTTCCCTACATTTATTAGTAATATTCTTAAACATATTATTATATTCTTGTAGATATTCTTAGTAGTAGATATATATATATATATTAGTATATTCTCATACATATTAGTAGTAGTATATTTTATTGTTCTTGTCCCATTTCCCTACATTTAAACATATTATATCTTCTTATACATATTCTTAGTAGTACCTTATACATAGTATTAGTAGTATTAATATTTTGTTAGTCATCATGAAAAGAGGAAGCAGGCGTGCTGAAAGCAGCAAGGCTCAGTCTGCCAGCAGTAAGCAGGCTTCCTCTCCTCCTGTGAAACTCAAACGGGCAACTCCTTGGCTGACTGCTCCAAAACAGAAGCAGGACAAGCAGCAGGCAGAGCCACTCTCTTCTGCAACTTGTGCCCGGCGTTCTCTTTTTGAGGGTGGGAATGGGAAAAGTGCCCGTTTGCAAGAGGCACGTGGCAGCAGTGCCATTAGAGGAGGAGGAGTATCCCCAACTCCTTCATTCTCCTTTCAGCCCACGAGCCCGATGATGGACCTAGACGAGGTCCTCAGCACAGTGGAGGGGGGGGAGGAGGAGGAGGAGGCGGTGGGCCTCCAGGATGTGGGGGCTGAGGAGGAGCAGCAGCAGGCCGAGGCTCTCTCCCCAGTCTCATCCCACACCCCTGTTTCTGTGGCAACACCAGAGAGCTCAGGCGGGCAATTGGTGGTGTCACCACGGAAACGAAAGACAAGCATCGTGTGGGACCACTTTGAGTTGGGAGCGGATCCCCGCTTTGCTGTCTGTCGCCACTGCAAACTCAGCCTAAGCAGGGGTTCATCGACAGGGCATTATGGAACCAGCAGCATGAAGATGCATCTTAAGAGGCAGCACCAGTCGGTCTTGCTGGGGAAAGAGGCGGGCAAGGCGACTGGTTCCAGGGGAAAGCCGAAGGCGGCGGCTGCTGCTGCTGCTGCTGCTGCTGCTGCTGCTGGCACTTCCAGTCTCAGCTCTCCATCTCCCATCCCCACAAGGGTTAGGCAGGCAACCCTGCCGGAAATGGGGTGGGGGAAGTATGGAACCACAAGATGGCGTTTTCCAACGCCCTCCCAGATCACCACGTCAATCGGTGAGATGGTGGCGTTGGACGACCAGCCATTCAGCCTCGTCGACAACGCAGGCTTCAAGAGGCTGATGGCGCTTGTGGTGCCATACTACAAGCTGCCGTGTCGCACCACCCTGAGCAGGCGGGTGGTGCCTTCCCTGTACCGTTCCTGCAGGGAGTTAGTGCTGGGTCGTCTGTGCCAGGCAGAGGCACGGATGGTGCACTTCACCTCGGACATTTGGTCCAGCGAGGGCGGAGTGCACGCTTACCTGTCCCTGACGGCACACTGGTGGGCAGCCGTGGGGCAGGAAGGATCCAGCACTACAGGGACTGGCAAGGAGGGCTACTGCTGGGCCCTCCTCCACACGCAAGTGATGGACCAGTCCCACACGGCAGGGGAGATTACGGAGGCCATGAACCGCATGGTGGATGGGTGGCTAGCTGGGCAGAAGGTCACCCGCGGTTACATGGTCACGGACGGGGGAGCCAACATGGTGAAGGCGGTGCGCGACGGCGGATTCGAGGGCGTCCGCTGCATCGCGCACGTCTTGAACCTGGTGGTGAGGGATGGCCTTGGGATGGGCAGCAGCAAGCCCAACCTCGGTCCCCTGTCCGGGATCCGTAACCTCCTGGAGAGCTGCAGAAAGGTGGCAGGCCATTTCCACCACAGCGTCAAGGGCAGTCGCTTGCTGCGGGAGAAGCAGGAGGAGTTGAATCTCCCGCAGCACAGGCTAGTGCAGGATGTGGTGACACGCTGGAACTCCACCTACCTGATGCTGGAGCGGATGGTGGAGCAACAGCGTGCCATCCACGACTTGTTCAGGGTCAGGGACATGGGCGTCCACCACCTGGGCAAGCAGCAGTGGGACGCCATGTCCCAGCTGGTGGCGGTCCTCAAGCCGTTCCTGAACGCCACCGAGACCCTGAGCAAAAGCTCTGCCCTCCTCAGCCAGGTGATCCCTGTATGCAGGCATCTCCAGAAACAGATGGGCGACTTTCTGGAGTACAGGGATCCCGTCACCGGCAGGCGCTTCGAGCCCGAGGTCCGCGAAGCGGTGACTAGGCTGAGGGACGGCGTGACGCGGAGGCTGGAGCCCATCCAAACCGACAGGGTCCACATGTTGGCAGCCATGTGCGACCCTCGTGTGAAGGATGGGCTTTGTGGGCCAAATAGCAGGCAGCACTGGGTGGAAACGCTGGTGGGCGAAGTGCGGGCGGCATGGGCCAAGAGGGTGGGGCAGAGTGAGGCAGAGGAGCAGGCCACCCCTCCCCGCAGCAGCACCAGCAGCACCAGCAGCAGCCTCACCTGCATCCCTCCCAGCAGCAGCACAGGCGAGGGGTATTGGGAAGAGGCTCTGCACACCGTGTTTGGGCAGAGACCCTCCCCAGCCACCAGCCAGGATGACGCTGCAACCACCGTGCAGCGTTACCTGTCAGAGCCCATCGAGGACTCCTCCATGGACCCCCTGGCCTACTGGTCATCCCGTTTTCAGATTTGGCCGGACCTGGCGCGGGTGGCCATGGATCGACTCAGCTGCCCACCCACCAGTGTTCCAAGCGAGAGGGTGTTCTCTATGGCGGGCGACATAGTGACCCCTCACCGCTCTCGCTTGGAGCCGGACTTGGTGGAGCAGCTGGTCTTTCTGAAGGGCAATCTCCCCCTGCTGGGATACCCCACCCTCAAGCCCTCGTGGGAGTGACAGGCAGGCTCCCTTTAATTCCACCCCTCCTTGGGTTGGCAGGCACACTACAGTTCAGGCAGGCTGGTTTTTTCTCTGTAGGCACTAGGCAGAGTTTGTCACCGTGCGTGTGTGTGACTGACTGTGAGGGCAAAGCACCGCACTTGAGTTCATTTCATTTCTGTGGCGTCCGGTACAGCTTAGTCAACTCATCCGGATAGTTTTCCACCCAGTTCCAAAAGACTCCATTTATTTATTTATTTATTTATTTATTTATTTAATTAATTACATTTATATACCGCCCCACAGCCAAAGCTCTCTGGGCGGTTTACAACCGTTTGTCCATGATTGACTGCACGTTTAGGTGAGGTGCAAGCAGGGGGCAAGGCAATGCCTGGCACCACCACCACCACTAGCCAGGCTGCCTCTCTCCAGCAGTCCACGGGTCGCCCTTTGGAGTGCCCTGGGAGTGGAAGACGTACTCCCTGATCCAGAAGTATGGTTTTTTGAGAAGCAAACAGGCGAGTCCTCGCCTTTGAGAAGCAACCTTTCACTTGAACTCATGGAAGTCATTGACTTCAGCACAGCCACTACATAGAGGCTGTGGACCTCTGGGTGACTCCATCAGTGTGCTGATTTTGAGAAGCAACCTTTCACTGAAACTCATTCACTTCCCCAATTGAGGGTGAGGGAGGTTACACTCCAGCAGTCCACGGGTCGCCCTTTAGATAGCTCGGGGATCAAATGGAGTCCTTGATCTGTGTGCTGATTTTGAGAAGCAACCTTTCACTGAAACTCATTCACTTCCCCAATTGCGGCTGGTACTCCAACAGTCCACCGAACGCCCATAGCACAGCCACTTAGTGCATAGGGACAGTTTAAGTTTCCTCCTGAGAAGTGAGCACTCACTTCAACTCATGACAGCCATTGACTTCACCACAGCCACTACTGCGGATGCTGTGGTCCTCCAGGATGTGGGGATAAGTAGCAGTCGCTGGTCGAGCTTCTCTCCCCAGTCTCATATGGAGCAATTTTGAGCTCTCACTTCGACTTCAAGTTCAGACACTTGAGCACAGCCCCTACGGTGGAGGCACAGCTGGCCGTGCCTCTCTCCCCAACCACTGACTGCACAGGGACAGTTTAAGTTTCCTCCTGAGAAGTGAGCACTCACTTCAACTCATGACAGCCATTGACTTCACCACAGCCACTACTGCGGATGCTGTGGTCCTCCAGGATGTGGGGATAAGTAGCAGTCGCTGGTCGAGCTTCTCTCCCCAGTCTCATATGGAGCAATTTTGAGCTCTCACTTCGACTTCAAGTTCAGACACTTGAGCACAGCCCCTACGGTGGAGGCACAGCTGGCCGTGCCTCTCTCCCCAACCACTGACTGCACAGGGACAGTTTAAGTTTCCTCCTGAGAAGTGAGCACTCACTTCGACTCATGACAGCCGTTGACTTTACCACAGCCACTTCCTGGTGGATACTTTGTTCCACCACGATGTGGGTGAGGAGGATTAGTTGCAGCAGCTGGCCGTGCCTCTCTCCCCAACTACTGACTGCATAGGGACAGTTTAAGTTTCCTCCTGAGAATTGAGCACTCACTTCAACTCATGACAGCCATTGACTTCACCACAGCCACTACTGCGGATGCTGTGGTCCTCCAGGATGTGGGGATAAGTAGCAGTCGCTGGTCGAGCTTCTCTCCCCAGTCTCATATGGAGCAATTTTGAGCTCTCACTTCGACTTCAAGTTCAGACACTTGAGCACAGCCCCTACGGTGGAGGCACAGCTGGCCGTGCCTCTCTCCCCAACCACTGACTGCACAGGGACAGTTTAAGTTTCCTCCTGAGAAGTGAGCACTCACTTCAACTCATGACAGCCATTGACTTCACCACAGCCACTACTGCGGATGCTGTGGTCCTCCAGGATGTGGGGATAAGTAGCAGTCGCTGGTCGAGCTTCTCTCCCCAGTCTCATATGGAGCAATTTTGAGCTCTCACTTCGACTTCAAGTTCAGACACTTGAGCACAGCCCCTACGGTGGAGGCACAGCTGGCCGTGCCTCTCTCCCCAACCACTGACTGCACAGGGACAGTTTAAGTTTCCTCCTGAGAAGTGAGCACTCACTTCAACTCATGACAGCCATTGACTTCACCACAGCCACTACTGTGGATGCTGTGGTCCTCCAGGATGTGGGGATAAGTAACAGTCGCTGGTCGAGCTTCTCTCCCCGGTCTCGTCCCACCCCTCTTCCGCTGTAACCCTGTCTTTGAGAAGCAAGCTGTCACTTCAACTCATGGACTTCCCCTATGTGCGGGTGGTACTCCAGTAGTCGACCGATCGCCCATAGCACAGCCACTTAGTGCGTAGGGACAGTTTAAGTTTCCTCCTGAGAAGCAAGCTGTCACTTCAACTCATGGACTTCCCCTATGTGCGGGTGGTACTCCAGGTGTCCACCGATCGCCCATACCACAGCCACTTTGTGTGTACGGACAGTTTAATTTTCCTGAGAAGTGAGCACTCACTTCAACTCATGGACTTCCCCAATTGCGGCTGGTACTCCAACAGTCCACCGAACGCCCATATCACAGCCACTTAGTGCATAGGGACAGTTTAAGTTTCCTCCTGAGAAGTGAGCTTTCACTTCGACTCATGACAGCCATTGACTTCACCACAGCCACTTCTCGGTGGATGCTTTGTTCCACCAGGATGTGGGTGAGGAGGATTAGTTGCAGCAGCTGGCCGAGCGTCTCTCCCCAGTCTCGCAATTCAAGTTATCTGAGAAGTGAGCTTTCACTTCGACTCATGGACTTCCCCTATGTGTGGGAGGTACTCCAGCAGTCGACCGATCGCCCATAGAACAGCCACTTAGTGTGTACGGACAGTTTAATTTTCCTGAGAAGTGAGCACTCACTTCAACTCATGAAACTCATGAAAGCCATAGACTTCCGAAGCAACCTCTCTCTCCTCAGTCTCATCCTCTTCCTCTTCCCCTTCTGCTGTAACCTGTCTTTGAGAAGCAAGCTTTCACTTAAACTCATCATTCACTTCCCCAACTGAGGGAGGTAAAGTCCAGCAGTCCACGGGTCGCCCTTTGGAGTGCCCTGGGAGTGGAAGACGTACTCCCTGATCCCGAAGTATGGTTTTGAGAAGTAAGCTGTCACTTGAACTCATGAGCCTCTGTGCAAAAGCTGTCCTTGTGTGTGTGGTTGTGAGTGTTACTGCAGCTGCCTGTCTCGCTGCGAAAATGAAACAGGCAAGTCCTCGCCTTTGAGAAGCAACCTTTCACTTAAACTCATGGAAGTCATTGACTTCAGCACAGCCACTACGTAGAGGCTGTGGACCTCTGGGTGACCCGATCAGTGTGCTGATTTTGAGAAGCAACCTTTCACTGAAACTCATTCACTTCCCCAATTGCGGCTGGTACTCCAGTAGTCCACCGAACTCCCATAGCACAGCCACTTAGTGCATAGGGACAGTTTAAGTTTCCTCCTGAGAAGTGAGCACTCACTTCAACTCATGACAGCCATTGACTTCACCACAGCCACTACTGCGGATGCTGTGGTCCTCCAGGATGTGGGTGAGGATTAGTCGCAGCAGCTGGTCGAGCTCCTCTCCCTGGTCTCGTCCCACCCCTCTTCCGCTGTAACGCCCTCTTTGAGAAGCAAGCTGTCACTGAAACTCATGAAAGCCATAGACTTCCGAAGCAACCTTTCACTTCAACTCATTGACTTCCCCTTTGAGAAAAAGCTAAGCTCCAGTAATGCACCGTTTTTCCGTGGGACAGCTCTCTTTCGAGAAGCTGCACTGCATATGCAGCAGTGCCATGGCTTTGAGAAGCCGAGACCCATCCCAGCCACCGGGAACCGGAGGAAAACTCCAGCAGTCCACGGGTCACCCTTTAGATAGCTCGGGGATCAAATGGAGTCCTTGATCTGTGTGCTGATTTTGAGAAGCAACCTTTCACTGAAACTCATTCACTTCCCCAATTGCGGCTGGTACTCCAACAGTCCACCGAACTCCCATAGCACAGCCACTTAGTGCATACTAGGGACAGTTTAAGTTTCCTCCTGAGAAGTCAGCACTCACTTCGACTCATGACAGCCATTGACTTCACCACAGCCACTTTGTGTGGGATGCTGTGGTCCTCCAGGATGTGGGGATTAGTAGTAGTCACTGGTCGAGCTTGTCTCCCCGGTCTCGTCCCACCCCTCTTCCGCTGTAACCCTGTCTTTGAGAAGCAAGCTGTCACTTCAACTCATGGACTTCCCCTCAGAGAAAAAGCTAAGCTCCAGCAGTCCACCGATCTCCCGTAGCACAGCCACTACGTTTCCTGAGAAGTGAGCTCTCACTTCAACTCGTCTTGTAGTGCGCCCGCCGAGTTGAGCACAGCCACTACAGTGGAGGCGCCTGCCCGCCTGCCTGGGAGCCATCCTTGTGAGGTAGCTGGATCTGCTGGGACTGACTCCCCCACAGATCTATGGCTTACTTGTGCAAGGTACCAGCTTTTCTGGGCCCGCCAACCCATGCCTGCCTGCCTGTCTGCCCGCCTCCCCCGGGGTGCTGCTGTGGTGGGGCATCTGCCAGGACTGACTCCTCGCCTACTCTGCCTGCCTCTCTGCCCGCCTGGTGCCTGGTTTGCTCCCAATCGTCCTCCTCTGTGCCCCTCAAGGCGTAACTGCTGGCTTAGAAAGAAAGAACCAGCCATCTTTGCCTCACTTTGCGCCCACTTATGGGTTGGTTTGCTATGCGTTAGTGCTCAAGCCATCCTTGCGGCACTACAATGCATGCTGCCTGCCTGCTTTCCCTCCCTTCTCCCCTTCCCGCCTTGCAGCGATGGTGTATGTGTCTTGCTTTGACTAAGGGGAGAAGTCCTTCCTGCGCTCACTTAGACTTTATCAAATTCAATAATCCCTTTTTCAAATGTGCCAGAAGATTTAGGGTTATCTCGTGGCATGTTGGGATTGCCTTGGAACTGGCCCCATTGAGCTGTCTGCAATTGCAACTTTAAATCCCTGACATACTGGAGTGTTCAAATTTCAAAAGTTCCCCTAACATCAGGGGATGATGGGATTGCCTTGAAACTTGGTGTCCATGGGGACACATGGGTAAGCTGTCATGGGACCAAAGGATAGGTTTCTAACGTGCAAATTGACGTAGTTGTAGAATGGGACTTGATTTGGGGTGAGTTAAAAAGTTTAAGCCGCGCCAAAAATCAGGGGATGATGGGATTTGCTTGCAACTTGGCGTGCATGTGGACACATGGATAAGCTCTCATGGTGCCGAGTTTGAGGTTTCTAACATGCAAATTGACGGAGCTATCCCAAGGGGTGTGAATGGGGTGCCCGATTTTCATAAATTCCCCAAAAATCAGGGGATGATGGGATTGCCTTGAAACTTGGCGTGCATGTGGACACGTGGATAAGCTATCATGGTGCTGAGTTTGAGGTTTCTAACGTGCAAATTGACGTAGTTGTAGAATGGGACAATTTGGGGTGAGTTAAGCCATGCCAAAAATCAGGGGATGATGGGATTTGCTTGCAACTTGGCGTGCATGTGGACACATGGATAAGCTGCCCTGGTGCCGAGTTTGAGGTTTCTAACATGCAAATTGACGGAGCTATCCCAAGGGGTGTGAATGGGGTGCCCGATTTTCATAAATTCCCCAAAAATCAGGGGATGATGGGATTGCCTTGAAACTTGGCGTGCATGTGGACACGTGGATAAGCTATCATGGTGCTGAGTTTGAGGTTTCTAACGTGCAAATTGACGGAGCTATCTAAAGGGGTGTGAATTAGGGTTATGGGAGGTGCGTTAGAGGGTAGAGCCGCGCCAAAAATCAGGGGATGATGGGATTTGCTTGCAACTTGGCGTGCATGTGGACACATGGATAAGCTGCCCTGGTGCCGAGTTTGAGGTTTCTAACATGCAAATTGACGGAGCTATCCCAAGGGGTGTGAATGGGGTGCCCGATTTTCAAAAATTCGCCAAAAATCAGGGGATGATGGGATTGCCTTGAAACTTGGCGTGTGTGTGTATACGCCCATGAGGTGTCATGGTGCCAAACGTGAGGTTTCTAACTTCAACGGAAAAAAAGTTGTTTACTTTTTTAGCTTTCAATGCAACCCTATGGGGGGGCAAAAACGGAGCTCCGGATCCGGATCCGGAGCTCCGAGCGGAGCGGAGCGGAAGTGGGCGGAGCGGGGGCGGGGCGGAGCGACCCGCTCCGAAAAATGGCGGATCTGCAAGTGAAGCGGAGCGGGGGGTCCGTGCACACCCCTAGTATTTAAGTAACAGTGCGCAGGCCAGGATCTTGTCAGACTTAATCTGGTTTGCCTGAGAAAGCTCTGGACCTTGAAACCTTGGCCTTGTTGTGTTTTTGCTATACCAGTTGGACTACGGACTTCTTGGACTCTGTGACTCTCTCCTGCCCTTTGGAACTCGGACTGGCTTTGTGGACTTTCGTGACCCTCTCTACCGGACCCTTTATGACAACTGGATGGATTTATGGACTGGCTTTGACTTCGGCGTAAGCACAGAAAGACTGTTCTGTTTCTTTATGTTTTGAACTGTGTGAGAAATACAAATTAAGTGTTATCTCTTCATTTGGTGTATTTGCTGGTACCTGGCGGTCTTCCCAGTCTGGGCACACAGCCCATGTAGATAAGTTAAAAAGTGGCTGGTTGCAAAGCCGCTTCCTCAGGACATCAACAAAGTAGAAAGGGAATGAGTGTTCACAGTGTAATACATTCCATGATGTTATTGCAGGCTACATCTAATTACACAATGATATAAATTATTGCCTATATTGTCTAAATTGATAACAGCCATGAACTTGTTTGCCTAGGAGCAAAGTGAGGATTTGCGAAGGTATGGAATGAGGAGCTATGAGGAGCCTGTATCCATAAACATGGAATATTAGGGTGTCATCTTGTTCAAGTGGCATTAATGTTATGAAGTACAATGAGACTCTTCACTCATCTGACCACTAGGTTGCCATTGCCTCCATTGCCAGTTGTTGGAAACATGGGGGCTGTCATGACAGCACTGTGTGCCCCGAAAATCCTAGACTTTTGCTCCTCCAGGATTGCACTGGGTAATCGCCATGCAAAGGAGTGAGTGTGCAGGGTTTATGAATGCCCCCCCCATCCCTCCCTGGCTTCTCCCCCTTCAGCCTTGTAAAACACAAAAGGCTCCTCTTCAAAAGGGAAACCTATCTCCCCACGACAGACGCTGTGCAGGGCATTCCAGCAGCCATTCAGCTTGCTGGCCCACCCCACCCACTCCCATTTATTTATTTATTTATTACATCTCTATACCGCCCAATAGCCAGAGCTCTCTGGTTGGTTCACAAAAATTAAAAACATTCAAAGTATAAAACAACAGTATAAAACCATAATATAAAATACAATATAAAAGCTCAACCAGATAAAAACAGCAGCAATGCAAAATTACAAATTTAAAACACCAAGTTAAAATTTATTTATAGACTGTTAAAATGCTGGGAGAATAAAAAGGTCTTCACCTGGCTTCTAAAAGCATATAATGTAGGTGCCAAGCGAACCTCCTTAGGGAGCTCATTCCACAGCCAGGGTGTCACAGCAGAGAAGGCCCTCCTCCTGGTAGCCACCTTCCTTTGGCAGGGGCTCATAGAGAAGGACCCCTGAGGATGACCTTACGGTCCAGGCAGGTACATATGGAAGAAGGCATTCCTTCAAATAACCTGGCCCCAAGCCGTTTAAGGCTTTAAATGTTTATACCAGCACTTTGAATCAGGCCTGGACCTGGACTGGCAGCCAATGAAGCTGGAAAAGGACTGGCGTAATGTGATCTCGCCAGCCAGTCCCTGTTAGTAAACGGGCTGCCCTGTTTTGTACCAGTTAAAGTTTCCGGACCGTTTTCAAAGGCAGCCCCACGTATAACATATTGCAGTAATCCAAACAAGAGGTTATCAGAGCATGGATAACTGTAGCTAGGCTATCTCTGTCCAGATAAGGGCGCAGCTGGTATATCAGCATAAGCTGATAAAAGGTGCTCTTTGCCACTGAGTTCACCTGTGCCTCAAGTGACAGTTCTGGATCCAAGAGCACCCCCAAACTACAGACCCGATCCTTCAGGGGGAGTGCAACCCCATCCAGGACAGGGCAAACATCACCTTGCTGGACAGATGAACCACCTGCTAACAGTACCTCCGTCTTGTCTGGATTGAGTCTCAGTTTGTTAGCCCTCATCCAGTCCATTACCATGCCCAGGCACTGGTTCAGAACAGCCACTGCCTCACCTGGGTTTGATGAAAAGGAAAGGTAGAGCTGGGTATCATCTGCATATTGATGATACCTCAGTCCACATCTCCGGATAACCTCACCCAGCGGCTTCATGTTTATGTTAAACAGCATAGGGGATAGGATAGAGCCCTGTGGAACCCCATGGCTTAGGAGCAATAATCCCCCAGCACCACCTTCTGGAATCGGCCATCCAAGTAGGAGCGGAACCACTGCGACACAGTACCTCCAACTCCCAGCTCAGACAACCTATCCAGAAGGATACCATGGTCGATGGTATCGAAAGCCGCTGAGAGGTCCAGGAGAACCAACAGGGTCACACTCCCCCTGTCTCTCTCCCGACAGAGGTCATCCCACAGGGCGACCAAGGCAGTTTCCATTCCAAAACCAGGTCTGAAACCCGATTGAAATGGATCTAGATAATCCATTTCATTCAAGAGTGCCTGGAGTTGTCCTGCAACCACCCACTCAAGCACCTTGCCCAGGAAGGGGATATTAGCCACCGGCCTGTAGTTGTTAACATCCTCCGGGTCCAGTTAGGCTTCTTCAGGAGTGGTCTAATTACCGCCTCTTTTAAAGAGGCCGGCATGACTCCCTCTCTCAAGGAGGCATTTACAACCTCCTGGACCCAGCCGGCGATCCCCTCCTTATTTGATGTAATGAGCCATGTGGGTCAAGGGTCAAGCACACAGGTGGTCGACCGGACTTGGCCAAGCACCTTGTCCACATCCTTGGGCCTCAAAAACTGAAACTCATCCAATAAAACTGAACCGGACGGCGCTCTGAACGCCTCTACTAGTGGAGCTGAATTAAGTGTGGTGTCCAATTCATGATGAATCTGAACGACTTGTCACAGCATGCTACCAAGGATTCAACTATCTCACGCCCTGGCCCAGAGTGTAACAGGCTGCGAACCACCCGGAAAAGCTCCGCCGGATGACACTGAGAAGATGCAATGCTTGTGGAAAAGAATTGTCTCTTTGCCACCCTCACCGCCACAGAGTAGGCTCGATAGTGAGCTCTAACCCGTGTTCGATCAGACCCAGCACGAGTTTTCCTCCACCTGTGTTCTAGCCGTCTCCCCTCTTGCTTCATTGCCCTCAGCTCAGGTGTATACCAAGGAGCTGATCGGGCTCTGCTCAGAGGGAGAGGGCGCTTGGGCGCGATTGTGTCAACCGCCCGAGTCATCTCTGTATTCCACAGAGCGACCTTGGCTTCGACAGGAGCACCGGCCATATCAGCAGGAAAATCCCCCAGAGCCCTCTAGAATCCATCGGAGTCCATTAGTCTCTGGGGGCAGACCATTTTAATAGGCCCCCCACCCTTGCAGAGGGGAAAGGCCACCGAAAGTCTAAACTTCAATAGAAAGTGATCTGACCATGACAAGGGGGTAGATGTTACTTCCCCCACTTTCAGATCACCATCTTCCTGCCCAGTTGAGAAAACCAAGTCAAGTGTGTGTCCCTTTGCATGTGTTGGGCCGATGATATGTTGAGACAGCCCCATGGTTGTCATGGTGGCCATGAAGTCCTGAGCCGCCCCGGATACAGGAGCCTCAGCATGGAAGTTGAGATCCCCCAGAACCACCATCCTGGGGGTCCTCAACACCAGATCCGAGACAACCTCCGTCAGCTCAGGCAGGGAGACTGTTGGGCAGCAGGGTGGATGGTACACCAGCAGAATCCTTTATCTGTCTCGAGTACCCAACACAAAGTACAAACACTCCAGACCAGCACTCGACTGAACAGGAAGCCTAGAGAGAGAGATTGTATTTCTATAAACCACGGCAACCCCCTCCCCGGCCCTCAAGTCAGTGCTGCACCGAGTACCCAGGAGGGCAAAGCTGGGCGAGAGTAACCCCTCCCAGTTCACCCACCCAGGTCTCTGTGATACATGCCAGGTCAGCCCCCTCATCCAAAATCAAATCATGGATGAGGGAGGTTTTGTTTTGGACCGACCTGGTGTTCAGCATAAGCACAACCAAACCCGAGGGCAAGCTGGTAAGGCTGCCAGGAACCATTTGGTTGGGGGGGAAACCAGAAGAGGAGATAGCTGTAAGAAATTTAGCCCCTCTTCTCCTCATCTGGCCTGTTATTCCCCCATCGCCATACCTCCCCTTACCCGTGACCACAGCTATGTGAGCACCCCCTTGCCCCCCTGAGCTCCCCAGGCACATATTTAAAAATACAAATAGTAAAATAAAATAAAAGGAGATAAAACGCCACAACTTGCTGCTGTTAATCTGGTTGTTAACCAAAGGTAGCAGGACTGGTGTCTTCTTTCCTCTGCTTCTGCTCATTGCGATGCTAAGTGCGATGCAGAGGCGCGCACAGAGGCTTTGCCCCTGGCAGCCTGGCCGTTACACCTGTTGGGAAGGAGAGGCTAGTCAGCTGATGGTGATGTCCGTCAGGTGGGGGGGGTGGCAGCAGAATCAAGGTGCAAGGAAGGGCTTTTCCCTAACTCCAAACACACTCCCCCATGGCTTCTGGTGTCCAATAGGAGGTTGCCTTCCACCCAGGAATGCCCCCAAAGTGGCTCTGTTCAAGGACAAAGTGGCAGAAGAGCTGGGCTGACCTCACTCTGGCTGGAAAAATTGGGCTAAGTCCCCGACTTTTCAGCTGTGCAACTTCGCTTCTTTGCCCCAGGGTGGCTTCAAATCTGCACCTGCATTATCTAACTGATGCTGCACAGATTTGAAGCCACCTTGGGGCAAAGAAGATGCCAAGATAGCCCCCTGGAGATCTAGAAACCTTGCTACTTGCCAGGCTTTAAAAAATTGGATAAGCAAATATCCTAGAGCGTTTACCCTAGAGTTTTCAATCATGGGAGGTTTCTAAGCAAGTTCCACAACTTCTTTATAACTTTCTGCTGAACAATCAAAACTCAGAAGTGAAGCTGGTATTTGGGGGAACATCAGGAGTAGATTTCTTGTGCATTCCCCCCTTCTCACTTTAAATTCACAGGCATTCACCTGAAGACCTATATAGGACTACTGTGCACTTAATAAAACTATGCATTTTTCTCCCATTCATTAAAGCTTGTTTGTATGTGTTTTTGAAAAGTACACACTTTTCTAATGCATTTTTAGGGTTCCACAAATCAAATCTCAAGCTGGGAAATGTATGGACATTGACAGCAGATTGGGTTTAAGTGCATGTTCAGTTCTAGGTGGTGGGAACTGAGTAAATTCTGATAAAAAATGAACTGAAACTAAATTCTTTTATGTCCCTAAAGCCTACAGACAGTAGTCCTATATAGGTGTTCAGCTGATGATGGCATGTACAGGTATACCACACAAAAAAGTCTCATCCAAGAGCAAAATCTTTTAACAAGGGATGTGGATTTTTATTTATTTATTGCATGGAAATACCAACACTTTTTTTGTGCAACACCCCCTCTCTAAAACTTGCAATGTGATTCAGACATGAGTCAGAATGAGCTTGAAGGTGGAATTCAGAGCTCATGTTTTGCAGATTCACACATCCCTTGTTAAAAGATTTTGCTCTTGAATAAGGCTCTCTCTCTCTCTTTTTTTTTAGCATACCTGTACATGCCTTGATCAACAATAATTAATTAATCACACACCAGTATGACATGGGCTAAGACAGATGTGAATTGAACTATGATACAATAGAACCGTGCACAAAGTTTTGCAGGGCCTGAAGGTAAAGATGACCTCTCTGCCTGTTTGCCTCCCACTCACCCTCCGAAATGCCTCCGCCTAAGCAGTAGAACCTCTGGGCACTTCCTGCATCAAATTCAGACTATTTCTTTTGAATGTCTTGACAGATGGCTATGTTGGCATCTTTCACAGACTCAGTACCACTCCTGGCTGTTATTTTTTGAAATGGCAGATCCTTTCTCACCTAGTAACCTAAGGAGCGTATTGGATGCAATTTTTCTCACAAAAATGCTGCATGAACAACTCCTGTTAGTCTCTCCCCCTCTATCTCCTTAGTATAAACGGTTTAAAATCTCTCTCTTTTTAAAAAATGAAGAAATAAAAGTACAGCTGTAACTATTTTCCTTCAGTCATTTTGAGTGTGTTTAGCAACAGGATGATGCATTTTAAAGTAATCTGGTTATAATTTTTAACATTTAGCTCCTGAAATATTATCGTTTATAAGAAAGGATTAGTATGTTTTATTGAAAATCTAGGCCTTTCAGCTTCTGGATATTTATTTATTTATTTATACAAACATTTGTATCCCACCCTATAACACAAGGATCTCAGATGGCATCCAGATAAAATCATAGAAAAAATATAAACAATAAATACACACAGCTAAAAACAGCAAATGATAGGTTCTCTTTTTAATATTTTTATTTTTATTTGTATTATTGTACTGATAATAGTTTACAATTATTGTGTTTTTATGTTATATGAATAACGGATTTCTGATTTGTATGTGTGCTCTTTGGCTATACTGCAGTTCAAGAACATCTAGAAGGCCACAAATTGCCTATTCCTGTGTTAAAGCGAAACCATCTGCAACTTCCGAAGGGCTCGGTAGTTGCCGTTTAACATTCTAGATTGTTTCTATAATGCTGCATCATTCATTGTTATATGAGGTAGCCAAAGGCCATTGAGCTCCATCACACCAGCTTTACATTGCAGTTTCATCCTGCCTTGTTTATCATTTTGCCCTGCGATCCTCACACGACGTTGTCCCTGTCCTGCAGTCATCTCCTCTCTTTCCCACCATTTTCTGTGTTTTTCTGGGGCTAGGAAAGTGCGGTATTTTCCCCCACATGGGATAAAACTGCCCTTCTGTCCCCATGTATGCCATCCTAGTGATATGTCATAGAACGTCCCTTTTGGGGGCTTGTGCCTTGAAGGTCGGTCTTGCTGATGAAAGAGGAGGGAGGGGGCAGTTCTCCTCCAGTCTGTAGAACTGCTCAACCAAGAAGGGGGAGTGAGTGAGAGAGGGTGCACAAAGACCCCATATGGATGGAAGCATCATCTCACCTCTAAAGGCAGACAAGGAGCCCAGCCAATGAAACACTAAATTGCTAAAACTCTAGACAATACACCCATCACAATGTTCATCAATCACAAGTATCAATGAACTGGAGGGGGAACAAGAAGGGACAAGGTGGGGCGGGTACAATAGTGGAAAAGCGAACAAGTGAAAAGAGATTTCGATGATACAATGGTGATATCAGGAAGGCGCGTCAAAGGGACCGGCATGTGATGTGCTAATGAAATGGAAGTGGAAACCGTGTATCATATCTGGGGGCGGGGAGTAGGTGTGATGGACACCATTGTTTCTAGTCTAACAATCTGAAATGGACTGAACAAGATCATACTTTCCTATGAAATCTAAACTGGCATTTTCAAGAGCACTGAAGAAAATGGGACACATACGATTTCTGGGTTCAGGTGTGGTTGTTGCAGGTTGTTTAAAGATACATTCCTACTAAGGGTCGATTTTGATTCTACAGCAGGAATAAACTTTCACTTGCTTAATGAAGTATAGAAATCACTGATGCATAGAGCTTGTCTGTGATCATATCCAGGAAATGTCTGTACACACATCTGACTGCAGCTGTGATATGTGTGTCAGTGATTCATCAGCATACATTATGCACCATTATTGGGTATGCCTGGCATGAGTATGGCTGGAGATAGATGAAAAGTATCCCCACCCACCCCGAGGCTGCTGGAATTGCTGCATATGGTGTGTACATAATGTCTCACGTTTGCCTTTAGCAACAGGTATTGCAGGGATATAACTTAGCTAACTTAACTTAGCTGGATTTATATTGCCTCTTTTAACTTTTAACATTTTAAATTTATCTGACATTTATGGTATTTTACATTTTTAATTGTACAATGCCCAGAGAGCCTCAGCTAACAGGCAGTATAAAAATGTAATAAATAAGTAAAATAAAACCCAGTCCTTGGTAAGCAAGCTGGATTGGCTATGAGGCCCATCTAATGGAACATTTTTTTTTAAAAAATGGCAGATTTGCAGGCTGGAAAAGCCTCGATCCTCCTGACCTGCCTGGTTCTGTCTGGCAAGGCTTTGCATAGACAATGGAGCTCTCTGTCTCTTGAGTGTTAGTCCCTTAGGATTGACTCTTAAACTGCAATGCCTAAGGGAGGCAATAAACCTACTTAGGGGTAAACTATGTTGAAAGTGGAACTTATTTCTTTGTAAACATCTGTACGATTGCACTATTAATATCGACCAGAATTGACCTGAAACTACTCATTCAGTTGGATGCAGATTTGGTCATACTTAGAGCATACCCACTCAAAGCAATGGGACTTAAGTTACCCCAGTGGGTTAATGGTATTCCACTAAAAATAACTTGTAAAAAGACAAACCTCACAAATTGCAGTCTTTACCTCATTTTTGCACCTTCTCCTGGGAACATGTTAAGTGCAAAATGCCATAGAGAATACATGACAGCACTTTCCTCCCCTTCCCTGCTATGAAAGGTCAAATAAAGGCATACTGCACAAAAGCTCACTTTTTTTTTCTTGGAAGGAAATGATAAGAATAGTGTTTGCGGAAGGTTATTATAAAGAAAGAAATTCTTTGACTTTTCTAGCCTTCAGTTACAAATAACCTGCTATGTCAAACTGAAGAAGATTAACAGATGGAAGGGTTGCTACAAGATGCTAATAACAACGGACATCTTGCATGTCACAGCCTTCCGGAAAAAAAAACAAAAGCTAAAGAATGGTGTGCTTGTGGTCATCGACTATAGATGTCTGTTACAATTATATGCTTCTTCAAGTTATCCATTTTATTCCATTTATTCTTCATTACAACACACACACACACACTTGTGTTTCTTTGTGAAAATAAATCCCCTTTAGTCCTTATTGGAACATAAGTTTTTTTTAAAAAAAAAAAACTCAAAACAAAAGTGGGGAAGGGGAGGAAAAAAGTAGAAAAATAGATGAAACTAAAAATGTTACAGAGCATTCATTTTTCATACCGCTTTACCTACATTCAGTTCATGCCATCATCAGTCACTTCTTCAACCTAAATCAAAAGCACAGCCAAACTTCATGGGGAAGACAGCTGTCAGTAAAAATAGTGGTTTCTGTCCTTTACGTTTATGTCACCTAGCCATGGCATTAGAGCATGAGCCAAGATATACTCTCAGCACTCCTATTGAATGCACCTATCATTTTAATGAACATGAAATCCTTACCTTTACTTCTGCTGTACCACTAGGCACTTTTAAGTGTCCTGCTGATAAGGGCTGCATCATTGGATCTAGATTTTTTTAAAAAAAAATATCACAGAGAGATGGGGAAATGTCAGTTGTTGCAGCGTAGAATAGTATTTTTACCCTGCTTACAGAGCAATAAAAGACATGACATTCCCTGTCCAAACACTGGTTTGCATGACCACAGGGTGGTTAACAAGCCACAGTGGATTGTGACCCACCATGTGCATGCCAGTCACTTGCCAGATGATTTGCATAATTAGTTTTGTCGGGCATGGCTTCTCACACCATCCAAACCTGGCAAGGTTGGCTTGTTGGGATGGTTAACAAACCACTGAGAACCCGCGAGCCCCTGGCAAAGGAAGTGAGGCAGGTGGCTACCAGGAGGAGGGCCTTCTCTGCTGTGGCACCCCGGCTGTGGAATGAGCTCCCTAAGGAGGTTCG
Organism: Elgaria multicarinata webbii; assembly: GCF_023053635.1. Lineage (NCBI taxonomy): Eukaryota > Metazoa > Chordata > Lepidosauria > Squamata > Anguidae > Elgaria > Elgaria multicarinata. The sequence continues at coordinate 40,619,110 of NC_086180.1, read as the reverse complement.
TTTGGCACCTACATTATATGCTTTTAGAAGCCAGGTGAAGACCTTTTTATTCTCCCAGCATTTTAACAGTCTATAAATAAATTTTAACTTGGTGTTTTAAATTTGTAATTTTGCATTGCTGCTGTTTTTATCTGGTTGAGCTTTTATATTGTATTTTATATTATGGTTTTATACTGTTGTTTTATATTTTGAATGTTTTTAATTTTTGTGAACCGCCCAGAGAGCTCCGGCTATTGGGTGGTATAGAAATGTAATAAATAAATAAAATAAATAATAAATAAATAAACCCATGACCTGTTGTAAGCCATCTTCACTGGGTTTGAATGACATGAGAAGCCATGGCAGCAGCTTGCATTGGCAACCTGGCATCCACCCTGGTAATAAGCCACAGTGGGCTGTGGTAATAATGTGAAGGAAAAGAGAATGGGAAGGCAGGGGAGGAGAAATCAGACCCAGGCAGTGGTTGTTAAAGTTACAGACTGATTATAATGATTAACTGGATACTGCTCAGAAACTAGAAGAGCCAAAAGGAGCTGGTCTTTCAGTAGAGTCAATGTAATGGGCCAGTTTACATTTTCTCCTTCTGCTTCAGCCCGATGGAATAGCTGCTGCTTGGTGACAGCTGAGAGAAAGCCAAAAGCAGCTGGTCTCTTTTAACAGAGCCAACTGAGTTGCCCTGCTTTTCTCGACTCCTTCTGCGGCAGCCTGATGGAATGAGGCTGAGTTATCTTTGTTTAAATCTAGCCAGTGTTCCACAGCAGATCCAGTTGAAAAACCCATTAATTCAAAAAGCTGTTGGCTCTGATCTGGAACTCCATAGGCCTTCCAATGCCAATACAGAGCTCATGCATGTTGTGAAGACTTCTTCATTAATTTCAAAGCAAGAGATAGTGGTGCTGCATAGTTTGTCTCCTTGCATGTGCACCGGTCGCTCAATTTAAATTAATAGTGAATCCATTGCATTTCTGGGAGTTCTATGTGCACAAGGAGCCATTGGACCAAAAGAAAACTCAGTTTGATTCCATTCAAAATTTCAAACAATGTGCATCGGCATGAAACAGTCAATATGATCGCAATACAGTAAATATAACACAGGTTTAAATGCTCATGTATCTAAACAACGAAATAATCTTTTAGAGGAACTATCTTTATATAATGTTCTCTTGTTTATTAAAATTAATAGTAGATTCCTTTTAGGAAAGGAAAATCTGAAAGAACTCTGAGAATGAGGACATAATTTCAATTATTATTTTGAGATAATCAAAAAGGGGCTCATAATCAAAGAGCTGTCTTCTGTTAATTTCATTCAATTAATTCTTAATGTACTAAACCATCATTCATATACATATGATTGGAATGGATGTCTGTGATTCTGGCAAACATTTTGCATTTAATTATGTGTCCATGTGAGAATTGTACACTCTGCTGCTTATTGTTGAAATGTTATACAGCCGGATTGTAAGGGATGCTTTAATTCATGTAAGTAATGAATTAATATGTGGACGACTAACATCTGTATATACTTAGATCAGGTCTCTGGGGAAGATGAATCATTTTTATTATTTGGAGGAGTTGGGACTTATAGTAGACTGCCTATCTTTCTTGAAAATGTTTTTCTCTTGAATAAGAAACATACATTTATTATCATGGTGTCTATGTGGTTTGTTAATTGTTGTCTGAACTTTATAACAAGGCTTTTAAAATTAAAAGCCAAATGAGCTCATTTGAACTTGAAAGCAATTCTTGTGCAAAGCAGGCTACTTTCCCAATGGTATTCTATATTGATTCATAATAAGAATAGTGTGTGTGTGTGTGTGTTAGAGATAATTTCATCTCTAACACATTTAAATTTAAGTGCCATACTCTGCAAGGAAATATAAAAATAAACCAGTAAAAAACCTGAAACCTTTCAATTACACTCTGTTTTTCCCTCCAGAAAGCATCTCACCACCTGATATTTTCAGTGTCATTTACAGGTCTTTTCCTCCTACTGAAAAGGAGCTGTCCAGATTGTTTTATTTTTTAAAAAGATCAGAACATAGCAAATATTCAGAATTTGAATATATCTTTTAAATATATCTTTTGCTTCTGAAATTTGACTCCAAGGGAGACTTTACTTTCAAAACATTTTTATGGAGGAGTCACACATAGAGAGCCAATGACCAAATTCCTAACACATGACCTAACAATTCATATCAATGACCGAACACATAACCCTCCCAGCCAGGTGTATGGGAAGGCAGTATGTGGGTTCTTTATGGAGCAGCTCAATAAAAATAAAAAAAAGCCATCAAGGAGGAATTTTTGCATTGCTTCCCATAAAAATCTTTTTTTTTTTTGCTATTGATTTCTGTAAATTAATTACCTATTACATTAAAAAAAGCCTCTTACTTTTACTTTCTTTCACTAAAACAACTGCTGATCAGTTTTATCATAACATCTTATTAAGATAAGACTTATGTGAGTCTTATTTTAATTTATATGACTTTAAAAGCCTTCAAGCAAATATAAACACAGTAACATGCGATGAAGGTATCAAGTTTCATAGAACCATCATTAGAGTAGCCAAAGCAGAATAAGCAGCAGATAAAACAACTAAAAGCTGACATTTAAAGTCTCAGGTAAAGAAGATAATAAGAGATAGCAGTTACAGTGACAGCAATTCAAGAGAAAAGTTTGAAAATTTGGGCAGGAAAAAAAACAGTTAAAGCCTCACTCTCAAATTTCCTGACTTCTAAAGGTGGGAACACTTAGGCCACAGCTAGACCTAAGGTTTATCCTGGGATCATCCAGGGTTCGCCCCTGCCTGAGCACTGGATCCCCTGTGTGTCACCTAGATGAACAGGTTTGACCCCTGGATGATCCAGGGATAAACCTTAGGTCTAGCTATGGCCTTAGAGACAAACTGCACATTATGTGTAGCTGAAGGTTTTTTTTAAAAAAAATTGCTCTATTGTAAGCATACATGGCCCCAATTCAGAACAGGACCACCATGAACAGGAGCAATCACATACACACACACACACACACACACACACACACACCATGAGGGGATTACAAAAAGAAGAAAAGTCCTACCCCGTGTTTGGCTTGCCTGACTGGGGAGGAAGCATTGTGTGTGTGAAGGGGGAATAATGTGACCCAGCATTGTCAGGAGGAGGGGCTTACCAGGTGATTTTAGCCTCCTCCTGGCCTCTTAGAAGAGCAACTTCCTCCCACCTAGTGTGGGGTTTATCTGGTTGCTCTTTGAGGGCCAAGCAGGATTTTTTGACACACAGGCCAACTGGCTCACTGTGTATCTTCTTGCCTGTTTCATATTGTAAGTGTATGTGGGTGGATGGGTAGGTTGATTGGTGAGATTTATTTTGGTTCAGTTGGTCACATTCCTCTAGGTAGGCTAGTTTGAGTGGGCCATGTGTGTCTGAATAGGGATGGTGATCATTCTGAAGCATCATTGGTGGTGACAGGTGATGCCTGAGGGCATTCTGCTAAGGATTTTGCGGCCCCAGTAGGGGGCATATGGATTGCCTGTGGGGCCATCTCACCTTGCACACCTGGAGTTTCATGGCAAGGGGAATGTGACAGGGAATGTTTCCCCTTTCCCAAAATGGGGAAATCCTGAGAGGTGCTGATTCTATAGTTGACATCCAGCAGACAAAGAATGTCTCACCTAATTACATTGTCCGGTTAATGCTGGCATAGTGGAATTGCTGCTCAGGGTTCCCCCTTTGCAGATCAAATTTAATAAATGTGGCACGATTTTCAACCATACAGTTGTGTCATCTCATTATTGCCTCACCTCCTTCACTCGCAAGGATACTTCTCCTAGGGTCTTATTCTTACTAGAAACCCTCTGAGTCTGTTCCATCCTTTAATGTGGCTTGATGCAATTCTATGGGTTATGTAGAATGATTTGCTCCTGATGGATTATTATCAGTTTACTTTCACTCTAAATGGGATAAAGCACTAGATGTACCAAGCTCCTCCAACTCTCTATGGTTCCTGGAACAGTACAGGTCAATGACGGCCCATAATATCACTGCACACCACATTGCAGAGGGCTGAACTAGATTATCCTTATGGTCCCTTCCAACGCCACAGTTCAATGGTTATATGAAGCCATGGGGGGTTGGTAGTGTTGGTTTTGTTCATCCTTTGCTGTGATGTTTTATTGGAATATGTATCTTTTTTCCCCCTTTGACTTTCCTTATTCCCCCCCTTTTTTTAAAAAAACAACAACTGGTTGCTATTGTCGGAGGTGAATTGCTTATGTACTTTATTGCCATTGATAAGGGACCTGTAAAATCTTAGCAATATGGGGTTGGCTGGACACTGTTGTCTTGAAGTAGCTTTCCCCCCTTCTTTCTATTCAGCCTTATTGAAATTCATTAGGAAACCGGTGGGATTATCTGTAAAGTAGATTTGGGAAACCTATGCCCCCCTAGAAGTTCTTAGATTCCAACTCCCATGAACTGCAGTCAATATAGACAATGGTCAGATGTAGTTCAAAAATGTCTAACAATCTCAGGTTCCCCATCTCTGCTGTAAAGATCCGGGTTCTAGTCCCCACTTGGCCATGGAAGCTCACTGGGTGACTATGGGCCAGTCAAACACTCTCAGCCCAACCTACCTCACAGGGTTGTTGCTGTGAGGATAAAAATGAGAGGAGGAGGTTTATGTACGCTGCCTTGGGGTCCTTGGATGAAAAAAGGAAGGATATAAATGCAACAAATAATAATAAAGGAATGTATTCTATATCATCTACCACCTCTATCTCAAAAGAAAAGTGCCCACTTTTTTGAAAATTCTCTCTCTCTCTCTCTCTCTCTCTCTCTCTCTCTCTCTCTCTCTCTCTCTCTCTCTCTCTCTGGTCTGCATAAATACAAAATTTCTGAATATTTTATTATCTCTTCCCACCTGACTGCTCATGACAAACCAGGAGGAACATATCTTAATATACACATCAGTATATATCTCTGCCATGTCTGTAAATGGGAATTTACATCACAACTGGTTTTTTTTAATTATTTGAGTGCTTAGATTTTCATTTCAAACTTTTTTTAAAAAAAGAGACAGAGATAAACCTCTTAACATTAAGAAGGATTACAAATCAAATTTTCACCTTGTTCTTTTCTTGTCCAAATTATATGGATCAACACTTTGGAAATAAAGGATTTAGGTGTAATATTTTCACAAATAACTGTTGTGAACTAGAAGTAAGTATAAATTGCATTACATGTTGGATACAAAACAGCAAAGCCAGAAGTAGTAGAAGAAAAAACCCACAGAGGCTGGAGAAGAAATCATTATTTTGTATTTGCTGTGAGCATCTTCACTTCGTAATAGAGAATATTGGACACAATTCTAATATAACTTCATTTGAGAATAACCGTGGGCATTTCTTGTCTGCTATGATTGTGACTCCAGTCTGGCTGTTGGAAATTCATCATGGTTTACCTCAGAGGACCCAATTATTTGGATTCAAAAAGAATATAAATTATGTAATTATCTTCTTTATAACAATTACACTTTGGAGAGTATCCAGACTATAACAAGGGTGTCAGCATTTTCAAAGTGGTCTCTGTTTTCAAAGTAAAATTTGGCTGTGAATAGGTAGGAAGCAATAGAAGACTGACAGCCATTGGAGAAGTGAGGAAAGATTAGTATTAAAACCAAGCAAGATCATCCCCTTGAGCAAAGTGCCATTTGTATATTAATGTGTTGATTGCAGAACTCTCTTTCTCCCCTTTCTCCCTCATTATTGCAGCTTTCTGTCATGAAAAGCAGCAGCACTAGTGGTAGTAGTAGCAATATTTCTTTGTTTAAGCTGTTGGCCATAACAAGAAAATGCCAGTATAAAATCTCAAAAGAAAACAATGAATAAATGCAAGGAAAATACATATTATATAAAGGTAGATATTAAGTTTAACTATTGTTAAACAGCTAGCATCCAGATTACACAGTCCAGTATGGAGTAAAAATAGATTTGCTGTTTCTTTGTAAACCACCCAGAAAGCTTTGGCTATTGGGCAGTATAAATACGTAATAAATGAAATGGGGTGAAGGGGCTTTTTCTCCATCATTTTCCTGCCTGCAGGTCTGTTTGCATAAAATATTCCTGACACATTCCTTAAACTCTAATTTGGCAGGTTGTGTCTGCATTCCAATGAAGTAATTTCCAAGGGAGGGTGGATCTTGTAATTGGATCAATTTTGTGACACCAAGTATTTGTTCTGGTAGCAATTAGTTGGTTCTGTTGGCAGAAATGTAACCTTGAAAGTCTATCATCTGCCATATGATTTAGTTTAAACCCAAAATTAAGTGGAAGTGGATATACTCTCATTTCTTCTGGAAGTGGTCCAGTTTTACTTCTCAACATGATAGAGGAAGTGTCCCTAACATCTTCTAAGAATTCTGTTTTGGAAGAATTCCAAGCTTGTGGCTCCATAAAAGCCCTGTGTTTTGGCACCATACAAAATGTGGGCATGTAAGCTAACTTTTAACATTTTCCATATTGGCTGCCTCAATGTGAAAGCCACAAATGTAGTTTAGTCCAAGGTAACTGAGTTCGCCCCTGCCTGAGCACTGGATCCCCTGTGTGTCACCTAAATGAACAGGTTTGAGCCCTAGACGATCCAGGGATAAACCTTAGGTCTAGCTATGGCCATACACTATCGACAGTATCCAGTGCTGACAATCTTTCCTCTAGCAGCAGAAACAAATGTTAGCACAATGTGAAATTAGCACTTCCTTGTACAACCCAGGAAACTAGCCAAAATGTCCACTTCTGGAATGAGACAGGTAAGTCGAGCTCCTTTCTGCAAACTCTGCTGATTTGTCCCGTTCAGGAAGTGGTAGTTTTGGCTAGTTTCAAGTTGGGCTAGTCATTCCTGCTAGCAGCACATTGGTAGCATTGGATATTGCTCTATAATCCCATCTGAGCATATGGATAGAGCACAAGTCAACACTGTCAAGTAAAATCTTCCTTTGACCAATAATTAATTCCAAAATAATGCAATTTGTTAACAATTAAACCAGGGGTAGGGGTAGGAATGCTGCCCTGATTTACTCCTTGGATGACAGTTTATTTATTTATTTATGCATTTATTACATTTTTATACCGCCCAATAGCCGAAGCTCTCTGGGCGGTTCACAAAGCTCTCTGAGTGGTTCACAGTAACAGTATTCTTCTTCAGGAGTAGTTCTAACAAGCTGGTATGGTATCTGTATAGCAGGATTTAATAAACACATAGTGGTGTGCTTTGAGAATTTATGTCTACCACAATAGATCCCTGTTTATAGGATAAAAGGTTGCCTTCGAAGGTTGCATACAAAACCAAACCTCTTGTCATTTGTATATTTACCACAAACCAATTGTCCACTGCAGAGATGTATAATCTGAATCATGCTTGTCCTTTGAGGAAAACCTTAAGAAACTCAGCCCACATTTTACCATCAAGTAATTAGCATATGCACAACTCCAAAGTTGTAGTTGTAGGAGTGGAAGGCACTTCTAGGGGACCCTGATTTTTGACAATTCATAAGAACATAAGAAGAGCCCTGCTGGATCAGACCTAGGCCATCTACTTCATCATTCTCTCCACACAGTGGCCAGTGGCCTGTCGACTGGGAACCCACAAGCAGGACATGGGTGCAACAGCATCCTTCTGCCCATGTTCCCCAGCAACTCCTGCTGTAGCCACAATACCCCTCCAATGTCGCATTCCATGCTGTTCATGCAAGTCCCCTATGCCTCACTCTCAAGATGAAACTTTCATGAGCTGTAAGAAGCTGCACAGAGTAGCAAATGTGAAACTCCAGAATGGGATGAAGTTAGTATCGAAGCCACATAGTTTAGTCAGGATACTGATTTAGACATATTGATCCGCAGTTTGAAGAGAGTTTGCTAGCATAAATGTTATGAATAGAAATGATTGCTCCAGCTGAGAAAAAAGGATATAATCAAACAATTTTGTTAGTAAAGACACACACCAATCTATATTACTTTGAAACACTTTACTAGTATCCCATCCTCCCACAGTGCCTTATTATAGGAAAGCTGGAATAATATTTAATGTTTCCACTATATCAAAGGAAACAGGAGAACAGAGTTCCAGAAGTGCAAGAACACTACTTATGCTTAAAGATTTATTGCCCTACCTAGATGATGTTTTATTAAAGTTTGTATAAAAATGTTCATACTCAGATTTGGATGAATTCAAGGTTAAAGGTTGAAATTAATCATGGCAACTATCCTTAACCAATTTCTAAAATGTTGTATTATACTTCAATGTAGCAGAAATTTCCAAGCAATATCAGAACTACATTTGGTAAGAATACTTTTTATGATGTAGACATTTTTATATTTCCATTTCCGAGCATTCTTCAGCTGCTAAATCTTGATAACCATATACTTTCTCACAGGGCTTTCAACCCTTTTGTTCCCTTTGCTACTGTACATGGTTGACCAAACCAACTGGCTTTTCTAAAGCTAAGATAACACACATTGGTTTGATTTATTAAGTATTATCTAGAGTTCTAATTGCCTTGAACATGAAATAATTTCTACGTTACTAAATTAAAAAAAATTAAAATCATACTAAGCCCAACTCCATTATAGCAGAAGACTGAAATACTCATCTGTTTCTGTAAGAATAATAACATCATTTATTTTTTGGTTGATGGTTATGTGCATAAGAACATAAGAAGAGCCAGCTGGATCAGACCAAAGGCCTATCTAGTCCAACATTCTTTTTGGACTAACTTTTAACTAACCAGACACCTATGGAAAGCCCACAAGCAGGACATGGGCACATTATCACCCTCCTGCTCATGTTTCCCAGCAACTGATATTGAAAGACATACTGCCTTTCATACTGGAGGCACTATGTAGCTGTCATGACGAGTACTCAATGAGCCTGTTCGAAAGACACCTTAAACCATGGCGTTAACCATGGTGGTTAAGCCAGAAAGCCAGGTGGTGTTCAGAAGACATGTCTGAAACCATGTCTTTAACCACAATGCATAAGCCTTTTTGCTTTATTCACCATGGTTAATGCCATGATTTAAGGTGTCTTCTGAACACAGCCTGGCTTTATTGCTTAACCACATTGGTTAAAGCCATGGTTGAAGGTGTCTTCCGAACAGGCCCATTGAGTACTAGTCATGATAGCTACATAGTGCCTTCAGTCTTCTGAATGGGGCCAATGATAGCCTTATCCTTCATCCCTATAGTAGCATTTCAGAAGTAAAATAGCATATACATAGAAGTAGAATAATATATAATCCACCAGTTTGCTTCACAGTGCAATCCTATACCAGTGGTTTGCTGTGCATGAGAGAGCTGGTTGGATCCAAAGGATCTGGATTAATGTTGCTGTGGAACTAAAATTGACTAGGGGTTGAAGAATCAGTAGGCTCAGACTCATCAAGGTTCTCCAACTTCCACCTTGAAGCATGGACTGCTCCATTCCCATTCCTGTTTGTGAGCTTTTTTCTTTCTTTGCTGTTGCTTGAATTGGAAAAGTGCTCACCTAGATGCACACATCCAAATGAATAAAGTGTGAAAATGCTCCCCCCCCAGCAAAAGTGCACATTTTTAAAGTGTGCATCTCCCCCCCCCCCCCCCAATCTTCACATTCTGGGAATGTGTTCGGAAACTTGGGAATGCACTAGTTTGGCCACATCCAGAGGTTCTACTGTTAATTCTTGTACCTCCCAAGAAATTAATAGGTGCTCTGCTCCACTCTTTACACCCATAAAACCTGTTCAAAGCTGTTAGGAATGACCATCTGTTTAGCATGGAGCTCTTTAAGCACAAAGATAATTGAGCAGGGCTGTTAAATACAGTTCATGTTAAATCACAGAAAAGTCTGAGATCCAAAGAAAATATATAATTCTAAGCCCTAAATTCCACTTATGCACATGTACTGAACTCATTGGGACTTACATCTAAGTAAACATGCATAGGATCACACTATGAGAAAGCTGTATTCAAATGAGAGCTTGGATTTACTGAAGAGAGACACTTCAAGGTTTTTTTCCAGCACACTTCCCAGCCTAGCACCCTTCTATTATCCCTCAAGGAGTAGTTTCTTTCCAGTTTAATTCAGAGTGACATTTAAATGGCTACTGACAGTTAGAGCTTGATAAGAACATAACTTTACTGACACTTACTTGAAAACTGTGCCATTTGTAAATATTTCAATTGACTTTATGCCTGTATGCCAGCCAGTTCTCCAAAATCCTAACCAGTATTTCTGACAATTATTCTTCAGTTTGCCCCCTCATAGTCAAATGGATTTAAATATTCATTGTAAGTCTTAATTACAAAAACATATTTTTGAACCCCCCGCCCCGATTTTCCTCTTCACATTTTTTTCAGTGACAGTTTGTGTTGCTAATCTTTTATTCCAAAAAAAGAAAAGAAATTCTTTTTGAAGTGCAAGTGACCTTGTGTAAGTAAGGGCTTTGCTAGACCTGCCGGCTTATCCCGGCAGGGAGGCGGGGCCAAGGCGCGCTAACGTTAGTGCGCGCCGCCCAGGGTTCCACACGCCGGACGCGCAGGGACGACGCAAGCCCTGCAGCGTCCGGCTTTTTTTTTTTTTTTTACTTTAAAGGGGCCGCATGCGGCCCGAAGACTCCGGAGACCGTAGGGTTTTTTTTAAAAATGAGGGGGGGGGAAGAATGGCAAGGGGGGATGGCAAGGGGGGAAGGCGGGTGAGAGAGCGCTGCGTGCCGCCACCCAAGCAAGCAGGCGAGCGGCGCTTGCCCGGGCAAGGCCTGGCATGGGGCGGCATTGCCCGGGTAAGCGCCGCTCACCTGCTTGCTCGGGCGGCGGTGCGCGGTGCTCTCTCACCCGCCCTCCCCCCTTGCCATCCCCCCCTTGCCATCCTTCCCCCTGCCCCTCTCTTCCTCCCCCCCCGGGCCGATGGGCACAGCACTCGTATGAGCGCTGTGCCAGGTCCGCGGCTACTCACGAGTAAGCGAGTAGCTGCAAAAAGCCACAGACCTTCCCAGACGTTTTGCAGCTCCGGCCTGAGGCGTGCCATAAGCGACTTTGCTTATGGGGCGTTGGAGGAGGCCTCAGTGCGGCCTGGGCCCGGACTCCCCTGTGCGTCATCTGGACGCACAGCAGGGAAACCGGGTCTCAAGGCGCGCTAAGGCCTCGTCTAGGAAGGCCCTTAAGTCTCATCCACAGTAAGATTCATGTACTAAAATTCATGCATTAGCCACTTTGTGGACTTGTTTAGGGACAAAAAGGTGATGAGATATACATCTGAAACATTAAAAAAACAAGGGGCGGTTGGAGTTGACATATTTATTGCAGGTGTTTTGCATATTACCCTTTTCTCGAAGTGCAGATCTATGGGTATGATCTGTTTGTTTTCCCTCTCATGAGAATTTCAGCAATTTCTTTTTAAAAAATAACTTATTTTCCATTAAATTGCAAGAAAATAGTTTTTAAAAAACACATCTAGAAATATTCAACACAACACTAATTCCTTGCCTTTATTCTGGTTGCCCAGAATATATATTCCATCCTTAAATGCCCATCTCTCATCACTCACAGACAGAGAGGAACATAGTGTCAAACTATACGTTTTGTTAATTTTATAGTGTGTAGCTGAGCCTTATCTTTTGTTTAATGTAACTGTATGCAGCTCTGATTCAGATCAGGACCAGTGCCCATTGCAGTAGATGGAGGCTTAAAAAACAGCAAACACCCAAGTGTGTGTGATGGTGAAGGTTTAATCTTCCCCTCCTGGTGTATTGTGGTCCAATGTCCAGTGCACATTGGAGCCAATGGCCTACAGCACACAGTGTTCATTACACAGTGCAAAACAGAGTACAGAGTCAATAGAAGGTGCGTTTAAAAAAAAAAAAACACAAATAAATCTCTGTGTGTGTATAATTTGGGGAAGCAAATGGTGGGGGAAAGTCTTAATCTTCCTAGTGTACAATGTTCCTGATCTGGGGCTATTTCAGCGTCAGTTCAAGACTTTTCTCTTCTACCAAGCATTTAGCAATACGGTTTGTATGGTTTTAGTGGTTTTAAATTGTAAGTTTTTGTGATTTAAAATTTTTGTATATTGTTTTTAAGTGTTTTTATTTATTTATTTATTTTATTATTGCATTTATATCCCACCTTTTTTCCTCCAAGAATCCCAAGGTGGCATACATAATCCTCCTCCTCTCCATGTTATCTTCACAACAACCCTGTGAGGTAGGTTGGGCTGGTGACTGGCCCAAAGTCACACAGTGGTTTTTCATGGCTGAGTGGGGACTAGAACCCAGATCTCCCGACTCCCAGTCCAACACTTGAGCCACTATGCCACACTGGCTCTCTTTTAACCTATGTAAACTGCCCAGAGAGCCTCTGCTATGGGGTGGTATACAAATGTAATAAATGATAATAATGTAGTTACTCTGATGTAAAGCAGTTACTCTGTAGTTACTCTGAAGTAAAGGAAGAACAAGGTATGACTCAATCCATGCAATACAATTAACATAACTTGTAGTTTGACCCTTAACCAGCCAACCACACACACACACACTGGTCCAATCAACAGATTTGCCATTGATCCGGAAGGTCAGCTGCCTTCCAGTGTTTGCAACATTCTTCAATAAGGCAAGATGAGTGGAACATCCATCCTTTTTGATTTTAGAAACTGGCAATATCCAATCAATTGAAGCTCTTTGGTATTTATTTTATTTCAATGTACTTTAACTTCTTTGTGTCACTTTTAATAATGTTTCAATTTTAAGATTGCATCTAGTGGGAAGACAGATTTAGCTTTAGGGGTGGGAAAGGCTATAACAAAGAGAAGGAAAGTGCTCCAGAGGTCTGAGTTATGCATTTATTTTTCAAGCCATTTTCTCATCAGCTTCCATTTACACAAGAGAAAACCCTTTAATTACAAGATCCTTAATTTAGCCACGCAATTTCATAAGGAAAATGATTAATTACTTTCAGCAATCATTACAAATCATCATGTCTCTTTCTTTAAACAGAAAGCAAAAGGCATCCTATGAATAAAACATGCTGCCAAAAAATAATAATTCTGTTCTAATGTTGAAGCAATTTTCTAAGTAGACAGATTTTTTTTAGGATTTTGTAACTGATAATTATGCAATTATTGTATAGCCCCTTGACTTAATGAAAAGCATATGATCTGGGATGAAATATATATGATCCTATCCTGTGAATTTGATGCCAAGTGTAGCAAAAGATTTAGGATCACTTTGGGCACAAATTGTCAATGTTTGTTAGGAATATAAAATAAATCAGTTGGGTTCATGAGTGTTCCAAATTTGCACATCCCAAACTCAAATGCAGACCCAAACATAATATGTAATTGGAAATCAGCACATTTGCAAACTTGCAATCCAGTTCACCCCTTCCCCACTCAATGCATTTGGAAGATACATACATTTGAAAAAATGCATTAAAAATATGCCTTTGAAAAATATACACACGTTCTCTGCTATACATTACCCCTCTTTCTTCTGCAAGGCAACACCTTCTACCTTAGGGAAATGCAGTCGGCTAAGACCTGTATAGGAGTACTAGGACAGGTCTTAGCATTAATTTGAGAAAGGGCATGTTTGAAAGAGTGGGTTCATTTTATTCAAGGGAGGGTTGACATTTTTAGTATTCCCAGTTTTGAATGTTCACTCATCCGCTTTGATTACATTTTGCAATAAAATGACTAAAGTTTGCATAATAGAGTTAAATTTCAATAATTTAAATGAAGAGTTAAGGACGCCATATTCTCAGTGAGTAAAATATTACTTTCTTCACATCTATAAACATCAAAACAAATTTATTAAGTGGTCACTAATATATAAGGTTATATGCCAAAAACGTGTATTTCCCCCTCGAAGCACCTATAATTAATTCATCATCAGAATAGCTTAGGGGGTCTTATTCAGTTCCATTTTATAAACTGTGTTACCAGAAAATTATACTCTGTGCTTCTGTTTATTTAAAGAATATCACAGCTGAATTTACAAGCAAAGTAGTTAAATGAAAGCCTTTGGGGGGAATGTAGTAAATTAAAAATGAAAGCACAATGAGTAGAATATGAAATTTATAACCAGGGGGAAAATGTATAAAGGAGCATGCACTTCGAGATTTCTAAAAATCAGGCATAGATTCTGTAAGTACTTATAGCACAATAAGCAAATGATAATTGAATACAAAGCTAGTTAGCCATACAAAGCTAGTAAGCCATATTAATGTAAAATGCATGACAGTTTTGTCTTCAGTTCAGTATATGAAGCTCCTAAATAAATGCAGGAGTTACATCTAAGAAAAGCTCTGCAATTCAGCATCAAATGGCCAACTCCTTCCACCGATCCAGATAAAAAAGGTCAGATGACCCACAGATTGCCTTTGTGAACAGAGTACACATTGTGATGTTCATGCACACTAATCTAGCTGTAGGTTACCTGCACTGCATTGCTTGCAATGGGATGTATGTTTGAAGCCACAATCAAATGAGCAATCACATCCACCTGCTGCCACAATGGAATGCAGTGCAATAAGACCGCATTCAAGGAATTATCTGTTAAGATCTATCACTTAGCATCATCAGTTGGAGTGAAATCATGCATCATCACTACTGTCACTTATTTGCCCCTGCTCCTGTCCCAGAATATCTCCGCTTTCTTCTCAGAGAAGAAAGGGGAAGTAAGCAAAGACCACGTGGCCCATTCAGGGGCTGTTTTTATCACACGGAGAAGCGACGGTAAGGAAACACATTTTATTTTTGTTTGGAGCCAAAGTTACTGAGGGAAAATAAAACATTGGTGATAGAGAATGGAATATTCTTTGGGCTTGCCGTTTCTGGCTTTTTATTCTTTTTTTTTTTAATTATTCTGCTTTTTATTTTTATTTTTATTTTTTTGCTTCTTATCAGTTCTTTTGGAACTACTTATTTTATATATTTATTTTTACAGTTCTGGCTAAATTCCTGCCTTAGATGTACTTGGTCAACACTTCGAGGACATTGACAAGTGCAAAGAATGTTACTAGAATAGGAAACGTGTTGTGACAGTGGCTGACTTCAGGGCAACTTTGATGTGTGGCTTATGCATGTTTTTGTTTTTTTCTTTTAAAAAAAACTTCTTTTGACAGGCTTTGCTAGTTCATAGTTCTGTTTTCTTGTTATTCACAGATTCTTCAATGATTGGACATACTTGACTTTACCAACATTTGAATGGACAGTCAGCTTATTCAAGGCCAAAATATAGCCACTTACAGCACCAGCTAGCACACTTTTTATGCAATCTTATTCATGTCTACTCAGAATAATGTATACTGAGTTCAGTGGAACTTACTTCTAGGTATGTGTGCCTAGGATTGTAGCCTTAAAGATTAAAATGTTATCTGTGTGCGTGTGTTTAAATGGGGGTGGGTGGGAGTTGATGGCCATGATTCAGTGACGTGTCTACAGGTGTAGAAGTTTTAAATCTTTTGTATATTATGGATCTAATTGTAAACTACCCAGGGAGCCTAGGCTGTTGGGCAGTATAAATATGTAATAAAATAAATAAATAAAATAAAAATAAATGAGTTATGTAGTTTGACCCTGATTACAAGGGATGGGCAAAAATGCAATATTTGAACTTTTTTCTTCTTTGAAGCTCGATTTGCCTCATTTGCTTTCCTGAACATGAACTTCTCTTATTTTCTGATTGGGTAAAATGTGCGTATATATATATATATATATATATATATATATATATATATATATATATGGCTGCACAGATGTTTCATCTGCTTGCATAACCTTCTTCTGGCAAGATCTTAGAGGAGGCTCTGGTCATAACTCAGCCACCTGCACCCTACTCCTGATCTTCACCAGCCATGTATGGTTATCCTCCAGAGAAAGAAGAGCTTAACATCCAGGCCTTAACTATTTACTTTCTCCTTAGGTTTTTCCTAGTCCTTTAAAACCACTTACCAACTAGCAGACCTTCTCCCACAATCTCCACAGACCAATTCCCTCAACTGTCATACCTTAACTATCACTTCTCAACCGCCCTTTCCAACCTAGCTAGAATCCACAGCTAACCAGAATCAAATTTACCTGATCCAGGTAAGATCTAACACTATTCTAAGTGATTGTCTGTCTCTCCCCCTTTAGAATGTCTTTCAGCAACTGCTACACAGAGCTTTGACACTAAGGAAACAATGGGTGTGTTCAGACAATTGCAGCGAGACTGCTCACCCCATCCCTCATGTGCCATGCACACAACCACTATTTGCATTATTCCTCCTTCTGTAGCTCAGGTCGGCATGGGTACAGTGTGGGAGAGATAGTACCCTACAACCTATGATGTACAGTAGAAATTGTAGAGTGGTATGAGCATCCCCATGCCATGCACCAGGTTCTGACGACGTCCCAACCTTTCTGGGGGGAAACGCAAATAGTTGTTGTGAATGCAGCATGCTCAGGGGTGGGATGAGCATCTATGATGATCAGATCCCATGCTGCAATCGTCTGAACCCAGCTAAGGCCTCCTGTCTATAGAGATTCATTATAGCCTCACAGAGGTCATTCAAAGTAAATATTGTATAACAATAACCATTATATAGAGGGCATTTCTTCAAATGCACGTAGTGCACAATTCTCCCAATTCTCACACTTTTTAAAAATACGTGTTTGTCCTATTTTTATTTTTATTTTTAAAGTGCATCCCCCCTGATAGGCTAAACTTAGAAAATGCAGATTTGGGAGGGATTTACAAAAACATCACACTTGTAAAAATATGCATTTGTGCAAGTTTGTGAAATTGCAAAAAAATCCTGAGAATTGCATTCCTGCCTGTGTTCACATTCAGGGTTGTGAACAGGAACAAAATTCTTGTATATCCCTACTCATTGCCAATTGTTTGATAAATGGAGGGTTTGGAAGTAGGGATGTTGCAGAAATCAGTAACAGATTCAAATGAGTTCAGTAAATCTGAACTGCAGAGTCAACAGTGGATCAGCTTTTTCTGAGTTAAATGGATTCCACAGACTTGCAGATCATTTTTGAGGGGGAGTTGTATAAATTCACACTTGTGCTAATTATGCAGGTGGAACAAAGTTCTTGTACATCCCTAAAAAAATTTCAATTCCATCAATGAGCAGACAATCGAACAAAAGATACCTGATAAACTGTGAAATGCAGATGCAAAAGACTGAATATAATCCATACATCCCTAATTAGAAGTAAGTGAAAGCAATTTTAAAACCAGTAGATATTTAAGCAGATGCATACTTTAAAAATGTAAGGGTCATCAAGGCCGCTTACATTAAACAATTTAGGGAAACAGTAAAAAATGTTCTTTTGTTATTCAAGCTATTAAGTAAGGAATTATTAACATTATAGCAAACCATTAAGTTTGTGGTTGTTTGATTATGTTTTCATGAATTTATATCCACATAAATAGCACAGTATTGGGAGAAATGGTCCATCACTCTTAAAAATAAAATTTTCCTGGTTCATAGACACGGACTAATTCTGAAAGGTCCTCCATTGTTAGATTGTGAAATACGTGAATGTTGAATGAGAGTATTTCTCAATTTGACCTGATAAAAATACATTAACTATGGAGTGCTGCGTAATGGCCTATTTTGCCCATTATGCAGCAGTAATGGAAAATGCGCAGGAAAAATAATTTGTTATGCACAGGGAAGGATTTTTCTCCCAAAGAGAGATATAACTGATGAACTGTAAGTAGAGCTTTTTACTGTGTCAACCATAAACAGATAAACTAACCATGATGTCACCTTACTTGTTAGCTACCTTCCACCTTCATAAGATGATAGGTTTGCTGTATTATTCTGGGTGAAAGCAAGAACAAAGTCTGATCAGCAAAGTCTGTTACATAAGCCAGGACAGTGATATGGAAATGCAAATGCATTTTACTCATTTATTAATTTTCAAATTTTATGCCACCCCATACAAAGTTCTCTGGGCAGTTTATGATAAACTGACCTAAAAACAATTAAAATACAAAAAAAAGGACCCAAAACCACATAGCCAAAAACAGCATAACATACAACAAAACAAAACTGACACCACCCCAAAATGAAACACCCATGCTACACAAGTTATTTAAAAGGTCAGTGTCCAACGATGGGTCAAGCTCTGTCCTGGGACAACCTCTAGCGCAAATCCATTCAGCAGGGTCAAAAGGCAAATGGATTTCAAAGCACAGAATTTCTGATCAAGAAGGAGGGCAATCCAAAAGTAGGGTCTGAGGCACAGCCAACTCAGTTGAAGTGCAGCTGACAAAGCACACGTGCAATACGGTCAAATCACACTTCCAGTTAGTAATCCAGCAGGCCTATTTTAGAGCAGCCATTCTTTCTGAACCATTTTTAAAGCCCAGCCCACATACGACACCTTGCAACGCCCTCTTTTTATCTCAGAAACTGAATCACAGGATTCTAATAAATATGAATCTAGTCTAATGCACATGAACTGTCTGCATGTTGCCTGGCGTCATTCTACTGCAGGGTTCTTTTTTTTAGAGTAAACTCTGTTTAGCCCTCATCTTTCTAGAAACTGGCCTAAAAAGCAGTGGGAGCGAGCAAGATTATTTATGGCGGCCTACACTCCCCATGTGTAACAGGGATACTATACCCTTCTGATGCTGACGCTGTTGGGTTTATGACTGCTTATTTGCAGGTGTGTGCATGGATTTAAATATGAACAAATAATGGAATGAATAAGCTCCCTTTTGTGCTTTACTTCTTCAAAATAAAAACAAATGGGAAATTAAACACATGAAAATGGTATGAAAATGTGTTCCATTCCTTTGTTTTTAATTGCTTTTCATTGGCAGCTTTGTTCTGCACTGGGAGGGGGTTAGAAATAGGACAGCTCACAGAGGCTAGTAAGACCACAGTGAAACTAATGGAATGGAGAGCACTATATAATTTAGATTAGGATAAACAACCGGGATCCCAGACTATGGTTCGTGCTGGCTGGGAGCTAATGAGAACCATAGTCCAAAATATCTGGAAGGAAGGAGTAGGTAGATGGGCTGGATTGAGAAAGTCAGAAGTGTAAAAGGAACTGGTCCCAACTATCTTGAATGAGTCCGTTCTGGAAAAATATTTCCCTGGATTCCAGGATTATACCATCTCTCAACCCATTGCAAATATACACTTTGGGGATACAATGGTCATTAGAGTGGCTACTTTGGAACTCCATATTCATTTGGGGAACACAATTATTTAGATCCATTTCAATCTATCTTCCAGCCCAGAATTGTCACTGAAATGTGTTCAGTTGCCCCATTGGATGTACTGTGCTAGAAGAAGGACACAGAGAGCGCAATCCTACTAATTCCCCTGGACCTCTCAGCAGCCTTTGGTAGTAACAATTATGGGATTCTTCTGGACCAGTTGTCTGAGGATTCTGTTCCAATCTAGATGGCCATTTCTATGGGCCATTTCTGCATTGTTCCAAGGGTGAAGCATGGGAGGAAGCAATAACAAGTCCCAGGAAATGACTACTGCTGTTTGTGGCCACTGCCACAAATAAAAGTTTTAAAAAATAAAGTTAGGGTGGGTGTTTTTTGTTTTTTGTTTAAATAAGCCACTGGTACCATGTTTCTATACATTTTGAACACTCATTTAAGCCAAAGTCTAGTACAAATGAATAGGGGAAGTGGGGGAGTACATTAAAAGCCAGAATACAAAAAACAACCTATGCCCACTTACCTGGAGTAAAGCCCCTTTGAACTAAATGGGACTTACTCCTGAGTAAATATTTTAAGATTGCACTATAGATAATCTAACATAACTCATGTTATGATCTCTCTGATCACATTGCTTTTGTCATTTTCACCTGCTCTTCTTCTTCATCCTGTCTTTGCAAATTTCAGAAACTGCACGTGTAACAAATTGTGCATATACTCAGCATTACTTGGCTGTGAATAACTCATACAAATAGGGATGCTAAAAATAATAAATAGCTATTTCTGAGCAATACTTATTTTTATACTCCTGTTTTGAGATGTGTTTTGAAAACTAACATTCCCCTAGGAATAAGACTTGCATATGAGAATAATTTCCCCTGTGATTTGAGTCATGAAGTGAGTGTAGCACAGCAGAAGGGAACATTTAATTCTATAGTATACTACACTTTGTCTGTGCTTCAGGATATGAAAAAAAAACCCATATTATAAGTATCACCTTGCATGGTTTTATGATAGCCCCAGACAAACAGAGATTCTTGTGGTTTAGTTATTGAGGAGTTTACTATTGTGTCCATCTTGTTTCCAGAACCTCCGTTGATTTCCCTTACAACACAGAGAATAACTGACAGGAAAGCAGATGTGGTTTACAATTACAGAAATTTTAATAACCCATCCAGGAGGAAGAGTGCAATATTCACTTCATCTAAGAAGATGTAAGGTCAGAGGAGAGGAGAGGAGAGGAAGTGGAACTAAGTCTTCACTTTATTTCTACAACTTATATGAATGCTGGCAAATGAGAAAGTATCCAATGGCTTATTTGGGACTTCAGAATGTTGCCCAAGGCCTTTAATTTAGACCTTGCTATATGTAGCAGTTTGGTATGCAGTGTGATTAGAATAACAAAAGTTAACAAACAGGAACTTGTGATCCAAAAAGAATATTCACCGCTTGCCATAAGTATTGTATATGAATGCTGAGGAGAAGTTCTGCGTATATAAGTTGTCTCACTAAAGCTTCAATGTGCTGAAGCCATGCCTGCTGGGGTGAAGAGTCATTCATAAAGCATGTTACACAAGGGGAAAGGAGGCAGTAGAAAAATCCTGACAGCTTTTGACAAGGGAGTAGATGTCAGCTGAAATGTGATGCATTATCCAGCACAATAACTTAATACATCATTACTAAGTGCCAGTAGGTGCATGCCCTCATGTTTACTTCAGGTTTTCATTGAACATAATTTCTCATCTGATCTGCAGCCCATTCTTTTGCATGTTTACTAGAAAGAGTAAACCCCATTGTGTTCACAGTGTTGATAGTGCTGATAACTCCCATGTAGAGGGCTCAAATGTAACATGTTTTGCTCTACCATCCTTTGCTGTCTGTATACTTTGTGTGTTTCTTTGTTTCCCTCTGACAAATAATGTGTATGTGGCACTAAACAATAAGAAAGAGACAGTGCATGATAGCTGACTAAAATTCTCTTTTGTATGCTGCCTTCGATATGCTTGCTTACTGCCTGGCTATTTAGTGGGCCACCTGTCTCATGATGAACCTGCCTGGTTATTTAGATCTGAAGGAGACCTAAATAACCATTACCTACAGAGTTCTCTTGAAGATACCATGACTTACATAGGCCCACTTTTTCCTGTGTCACTCCCAAACTGGGGAATGTCCTACCTCTGGCATCACGATTGGTCCCCACTCTCTCTGCTATTAGAAGGGGTGTCAAGATATATTTAAAACTTAGCTTTTAAAAGGTTGCAGTCGCATAGGATTGCATCCCATTAGATGGGAAGCCTCTGAACTCGAAACTTTTAAAAAATCCCATGTCCAGATGAGCCCATGAACCTATCTAGCTTACCTACTGACAGTGAGCAGGGATGTGTGATGGAAAGGCCATAGGATACTTCAGATCCATTATAATGAATGGAACTTGACTAAGTTCCGTTCATTTCAATGGGTCTACTCTAATGTTAGTTTTTTACCTTGGTATTTTAAAACAGAGAGTTCAGGGATAGATGGCAGTTGGAGTCAGAATTCCTGAGGCAACACAAATATGGTCCATACCAACTAATCCATTGCTAATCTTAAAAGCTAAATGTTTTACCCCAGGGTTTCCTATAGGAAACTGCCCCTTAAAGTCTGTTTCTTTACAATATCACATTTGATATATTCAGAGACAGTGATGGGTGAGAAATCCATTTCAGTTCATTTTTTTAATCAGGGTTTACCCAAACACAAAATCTGTAACCTGAAGTCCATCATGATCCTGAGACCAGGGGAGGTGTGGGCCGCCGTTCTGGTTTCATCCCGGCTCCTCGCAAGTAACCACAAGGAGCTGGGAACCAGGCACGGGGCATGGAGCTCCTCAGGAGCTCCATGCCCCTCTCGGGTGGGGTGGGGAGAGCAGGAGGGTTTGTTTTTTAAAACAACAACAACATGTACTTTTCACTGGAGCACTCAAGCATTCATCTTAAAAAAAAAATCCAAAATGGTGAACCGATGTCCTCTTCCTCCTGGGACATTGCGTGTCACATGTAGACTGAGGGGGAGGATCTTGCAATCACATCACAAGATCCTCCCCCTCTGGACCCTAGATCTAGATATGCCCCAAGAGAACATTTACAATGACTTGATTGGAAATGGCTTGTGTAAACAATTTGTTTATTACCTTGTCCAGCAAAATTAAGAAAACAGCAGGGAATATTTAGTCACTATTTAATATATTCTGTGAAGTAATTCTTCTTGTGAAAGAACTCTGAACACATTAGGTGGGCAATTGTAGAAATAGCATTAAATGTCTCTGGATGTTTCTCACTGAAAGTTTTCCTATACACAAACAAATAAACAGTCACAAATAAGTCTCTGCTTCTTTGATAGAAAGCTTCTTTAAGATGTGGCCTTTAATATATCTACTGAACAGTACGTGCCCTTCTGTTAGATGAGAAAGTCAACAGTTTGGTTTCTTCTGTAAAAAGTGCTCAGAGTTTAAAGAGTCAGTGCATAGCAACACCATATCCAATTGAGTTAAGTAATGTCTCTTGAAACTAACTGGTAATTGTACCAACAAAATGTCTGCACTCCTCTGTGCTGTTCCTCATGTGTAAGTTACATACAAATGAATGGAATTTGTTTGCACATGACTGTGAACAAAGTCAATATAGTAAATCTAAGGAAATGCTTTGCTAGGCATACAACTCTGCATTCCACACTCTTTCAACAAATCCTGCATTATCCAGTAAGCCTCTAAGAGAGCAATCCTATGGTCCATAGGATTGCTGAGGTCCCCCTCCTGAGGTTACAGATATTGCTTCAACTTCAGGAGGGAGACTCTGAGTCTTGCCTTCTGCCCCCTCACAGCTGCTGTGGAAAGAACTGTGCCAACTGCTTCTCGAGGTTGCAAATGTGGCCTTGGAGGGTGGGGAAAGGTGGTGGTTCTAGTGGGTGGGGAGGGGAGAAGACAAGCCAGGATACAAGAAATCCTATGGCTTCTCATCCTCCCTGAGCACGCCCTCTCTAGACTGCCTCAAAGGCCCACCTAGAGGGGAAAATGGAAAAGGAGAATTGAGTGGCAAAAATAGCATCTGTTATTGTGGAAATGTGGAGTACAGGAAATAATGAGGTAGACACAAAGTTGGGATTTAAACAGAGCCACATTTATTAATTAATCTGCAGAAAGGGAAAACCTAAGCGGGCATCTTCTCTAATCCAGCCTCATGCCATTGTTTTATCAGGTGAGACATTCATGGCCTGAGTGGTCCCTCAATGTTCGCCATCTCCCTGGTTTCCCCCTTTTGGGGTAGGGAGACCTTCCATGTCACCCTCCTTGTACCATGGGGGTTCGAGTGAGAAAGGTTGGCCTCAGAGGTAACCCTTACCACCAGCTGGGCTGCGGGGCTTGCAGCTGGGGAGCCTCAGGCTACCGTGCCTCTGACTGCTCACTGACCCTAATCTGCCCGCACATACCTGCCTATCAGCAAATGCAACCAAATTGTTAACATCACCAAATCAACCTAATTATTTCTCCCCACCTGTCTTACAGTGTGAAGTAGGTGAAAAAACTCATAACCAATGAAAGAATATGAGCAAAAAAATCCTACTTGGCCCCCGAAAGGATGACCAGCAAGCCCACACTGCCTACAGGGAAGGAGGGAGGGAGGGAGCCGTGCTTCAAAGAGGAGGAGGGGAGGGGCGAGAGCCACTATATGGGCTTGGATTTCCTCCTTCCTTCTCCAGTGGCACCATGGGGAGGCTGCCAATGGTATGCCTCCCCACCCCCACCCACAATAGCCTCATAAGGCATTTTCTCCTACCTGCTGGCAGCAGCCCAGCTCGGCATTGGATATGCAAATGCCTCTCTGTTTAGAGGCTTCCTTCTAAGCCCATCACCACAAACCTTTTTCATCCTTCTTCCTCCCCACTGTTGAACCTCTATCTTCCTCCCCTTTTACTCCCACCCACTCCTACTCCCTAAAACCCACTCACATGGCTACTAGATAGATCAGCAATGATGGCAATGGGATTCACTTGTGCACTCCAGCACCTGGTGCAAGTACAGGTGGGGAAAACACCTTCCTAGGTGTGCAGGTGTCAGTAGCCCATGAGAAAATTACATTTGCCAGGTCTGCTTCCATCTGGCATACAGCATAGCAATGCATGGGACACAGGAGGTGGGAAGATCTCCCACTGCCATCATCACCACCGCTGGAGCCAGGAGCCAGGTAAGTGGGTGGGAGGGAGGGAAACAAGTGGATGTTATTTTGAGTCAAGCTTACAAGCTCTCAATATTCTTATAACTGAGCCAGGAAACTTGAGTTTCGGACTCTCTGTCTCTGTCTCTCTCAAGTCCCCGCCCCCCCAGATACTATTATAATCACAACTTGCTGGATATAAATGGGACTATTGTGGTGAAATTGTCTGATTCAACTGGAAGCAATGTCTAGACATCAGATCACAACAATAATGTTTATTTTATTTTTAATATATAAAGATAGCAGTACGGACTGACTGCCCCTATAGGGAAACTCCTGGATATAGCTATTTGAGTCCTCAGAACAAAACAAAAAAAGGCAGGCCAGCATTTTAAGGATTGGTACGTTCACAGTATAAAATATAGTTTAATAAAATAGCTATTAATTAATGTTTTCTCTACCATAATATATTCCCTCTGGCCATGGAACAGCTAGTTCAACCTCAAATAATGAAACACATGGCTATTAAAATGAAATATCCCTCTAACTGCATTAATTAATTAGGTGTAATTACAGTTAAGGCCTGCTGGATGTAAATAGCATGGGGCATAATTAAGAGTAAACAAAACTTGGTCCCCAAATTCAATGAGGCCATGAACATTTGGGTTATAACAATTCTACTGGGCAGTAACCTATTTACCTACTCCTTTTGCCTCGTGAAAGCAATATATCTCTCTTGATTAATTTTACTGGGAGAAAATATGATAGCTTAATTAAATGTACCATACTAAACAGTGACAGACTTTTCAAAGTAACCCTGCAGGAATGGACTTGTTCCTTCCAAGGCATTAGGCTAACAGAATATAAGAAAAGATTGTTCATACATAATCCTTCTAGAATACATAGTTGCGTTGTTGCAAGCAATGGACTATACCCATGTCTGAAGGCATTAGTTTGTTTATTTATTGTTTATTTATCATATTTTAAAGACTGCATTTAAAGTAAAACAAAAACAAAAAAACTCAAGGTAGCTTCCAAAGATCACTATACAATATAAATAATGATAAACTTCAAAAAAATAAATGTGTAATACCTAAAAGTCTGTCATGCAACATTTTTTGGGACTTTGGTGCACATTTTTTAGAAGGGTAACTCCCAATGGAATCAAAAGGAAGAACATGAAAGAGAGTACTATTCTTCTTGTTGAGTATGCAGGCTTGAATGCTTTTGTGATATTAGTAGCCATTCAATGTACCAGTCATCTCCTTCTACCCATTCCTGTGTATGCATGATTATTCCCATGTGAGCGTATATGGAAATGTTTACCCACCTGGATGGTAGATGGGAAGTTGACATGAGTCCTGATTAGAGAAATCAAGGCACAACAGCCTTGATGAGGAAAATAGGCAGCCAAGTCAGAGAGAATGGAAATACCTGCAAGTGAGGCCATAGCAAGAAATTGCACAAGAGGAGGAAGAAGAAGAGGAAGAGGAAGAAGAAGAAGAAGGGTTGTAGATGTCAAAGTGAGTGCCCAGCAAAAATGGTTTGCATAGCAATATCTCCAAGGTTTGTCTTTTGTTAGCAACTTCTGCTTGTCTGTAGGCCTTACCAGGAAAAGATAAAGTCTCTGTGAAAATGTCAAAACCTGAAAGAAATTCTCTCTCTCTCTCTCTCTCTCTCCCCCCCTCTCTCTCTTCAATATATCACTAAGAACATTGACCAATAAAAGAATATAAGAAGACTGTGCTGGATTGGACCAAAGGCCTATCTAGCCCAGCCTTGTTTCCCACATTGGACAACAAGATGTCCATGGAAAATCCACAAGTTAGACAGAAATGCAATATCTTGGAGATAGCATAAAGGCATCATAACACGTCTCCAATCACACCTTGAATCTTAGATATTTTTACTTTAAATCACATGTCCTCTTTCTTACACGCTAAAACGGCTGTCCATTAGTTTTGTAAGCACCTATAGACAAAACAGTGTTCTTCATGTGAGGCAGTCATTTGTCAACATTACCCTTTGTTCATTAAAAGGTCAGAAAACCAGTGCCCACCCAGCCGGGACGGCTTGGGCGGGAAAACAGCTGTTGCAGGTGGGGAGGAGGAGAATAAAGCACCTCATGAGTCAGTAGACGTGTGCCACGTGAGGAAAGAATGGAGCAGAGCCTATAAAGGACAGCCCTGCCATGTATCAGCCTCTTTCGATTTCTGGCTCCCTCCCTTCCTTCATCTAGTATGGGATTTAGCCAGTCGCTCCCTTTGGAGGGAGGGCTGAGTAGAATTTTTTGCCTCCGACTAGGGTGGATAGGTTTTTGCCTACTCCATACTGGAAGTTACATTGAGGAGGGTGGAAAAATAGGTTGATTTGTTGTAGGGGTGTGAGGGAATTTGCTATATTAGAATAGGGACTGTGAGCACTCTGGCACCTTTTGGTGACTGGCATAGCCAGAGGACCTGCTCCTCGGGGGGTATGCAGCTCCAGTGCCAGGATATGATATGCCTTTGGAGACCCTCCTATGTTCACCTACTCGCTGTCGTTATGGCAGTGGGCGGGGGTGTCATAGGGCGGTCTCCCCACACTTGCAAAGTGTCATATAAGGAAGGAGATGGCTTTCCCAACTCCTTGCTTTGGGGAGTGGCTTGCCCATAAAGCCAGACAAGTTGCCTGAGGTAAGGAGACATATATTCCCGCACTTTCACATGCAGATCCAGGGACGGGTTGAATCTCCCTTATTGTTTAAATAGAGGCCCTAGTTTAACCCAAGCTCTGGTGTCTGTGTCTTTATTCTATGCTTCCTTCTCCACTCGCAATATGAAATAACTTATGCAAGTAACTCTATTTCATAGTTCTTCAGTGTAGCAAAATTTATAAACTGAGCAATTGAATCAACACAACTAAATAAATCTGAAATTCTTGGATCCAAAATTATTGTTTCAGCAAATGCATGATTAAGATGGTTTTCTATTTGTCCAATGTGATTCTATAGGTGTAATATTAAGAACAATGGTAAAACTGGCAATGGCCATGCCTGTGAGGGGGAAATGTTGATATTTATAATGGCACGTTAAAATGGGAGAACACTTCTTCACTTAATCATCAGAGCATCATGTTCTGTTTCAAATGACAGTTATTATGTACTTCATTCTGCATGCTGAAGGGAAATTGTTAAATTTCAGTTATAAAAAGCATCAGATTTGCTCTCTCACCAATTCAAGTAAGAGTCATATGAATCAGCTGTTGAAATGTCTACAATGAACATTCACTCTCTAAGAGGTGGTATGTAGAATTCATTCTGATGTTACTTGAACTAATGATCTCATTTATATTACAGTGAAGTCATTGGTGTTGCAACTATGAAAACAAAATGGTAGAACCATTGGTCAATGCACTGATATGGAACTTCAGGAAAATTCTGTTTAATTTTTTAATTCCAGTTTTATATTTACATTTTGCAAGCATCACCATTGCTAATTCTGGTCTTATTATTTTAGGGAGATTATGGGACTAACCTTGATATGTTGTGCTTTTGCATGGTTGAAGTAACGAAGTGATTTATATTGTCCTTAAAATTCCATTACATTCTTCTTCAGCTTTCTCCCTTTTGCTGTTGCTCTGGTTGCTGGGTTGATGAACAAAATATCTTATACTTTAAAATTCAGTAGTTGTATGAGAACTCCTAGGGATTGTTAACAATGGGAGACAGTTAAGCTCCTCCTACCTCCAGTTCCTCAAAATGTAAGCTGCAAGTAGTTTTAGAAACACAGTCAGTATAAGGTTATGAAAACTGGGCAGGATTAACCAAAGTGTTAAGTGTACACCAGAGTCAGGTCTAAGCTAAATTTATGTACTTTATCATGACAGAGTCTCTGAATGATTAATGCTTCTTTTCTTCTGCTTTCACAAACATATTATTTACATTTTTCACAGCTCAAAACATAATAGCCTTTTTTCATATTCCAAGATAATTGTGGCAATATCTCAGACTGAACCTCATTGCTCTTTTTAATTAATTAATTAATTTTAATGGTAAATTACAAATAATTGCAATAATATATCAAAGTCATTCTACAACTCCAATCAAACTATGACACATTCAAAATATAAGTAGATAAATAGTGTGGGAATATACCTACAATATAAATATTATACAAATAAATCAAATATAAAGCTTATACTATTTAAATATGATTAAATTGTGCTCCATACATATGGATTAATATTATCTTGGACCTTATTTTTATTTTATTTTATGGCAGAAACCGTGCTAAGATAGCTTGTTATTTCAGAAGATAAATATACTCCATTTTCCTCTGAACTTATTTTCCTGTTGTCTCTCTTCCCTAACTCTAACTGTGTTAGTTAATTTTATCATAAATATGACATTTCAGAACATGTTAATCCATTTATCAAGTGATGAAGGGCTAGTTTTCTTCCCGTTATTAACAATGTCCATGTGGGCCGCTGTTAACATATGCACAGCCATTTTAACATTCTCCTGTGAATGACATTGCTCTTTCATTTAGCTCCATGTAAATATCAGCTTTAATTTGTCCTGTGTGAATACCCCTATCTTTTTCATTCTATATCTTGGATACGATATCCGGTACCACCATAGTCATAAGAAGAGTTATGCTGGATCAGACCAAGGGTCCATCTAGTCCAGTATTACATTCACACAGTGACCATCCAGCTGTTGACCAGGGATCCACACAGTGACCATCCAGCTGTTGACCAGGGATCCACAAGCAGACCGCAAGTGCAACAGCACTCTCCTGCCCATGTTCATCAGCAACTGGTATACATAGGCATACTTCGTTTGATACTGAAGGTAGCACATAACCATCAGGACTTAGAGCCATTGATAGCCTTACCCTCCATGAATTTGTTGAATCCCCTTTTAAAGCCATCCAAGTTGGTGGCCATCACTACATCTTGTAGTAGTGAATTCCATTGCTTAACTATGTGCTGTGTGAAGAAGTACTTCCTTTTATCTGCCCTGAATCTTGCAGTTAAAACACCAGACCTGTTTCTTTGGTGTCTTGCTAAATTTACAGTGTCACACTTGCTCATGAAACAATCAGAGCACTCTTGATTGTACACTATCACATGACTGAAAATATACGCCCATTTTTATTTTTATTTTTTGAAATTTTCTGGGGAAAAGCCAATAATCCACCATAGTGAATGCATAATTCCATTTTCTGCCTGTGGGGGGAAAAAGGAGAGAGAAAAAACTTCACTACACAGGTGGCAGAAAGGCAGGAATCTTCAGCTACAATGCAGCTGGTATGTCTAATTTTAGACCCACAAGTCTTGTCCGTGTCCATTTTCTATGCATATGTGGACAATGTTTCTCTAATGAAACAAAATCATATGCAAATGATGGTTGTGCCACCATTTCACAATGGCACAATATTTCCCAGCTCGTCCTCTTCTAGTGCAAGGGAGGGGGTAAATACTCCCTGATGGAGAAATTGAAGTGAAAAGTTTTGAAACAACCCCCTCCCCACATTCCTGGTACTTAAATTTATCCAGCCACTGGAAATACTGATTGAAGTACATTTTAAGTTATGTTTTGCTTTTTTAAGACTTTTTAGCTCAAACTATTCCAGAGTCTGAGTGCCAGATAAGCATGCTATTTAATATTTCCCAGGGTGGTGGTGGTGGTGAATCAGTATTTGCCCCTATTTATGCAATCTGAGCTGAAGGTCCCTTCCATCCAACTAGAGGGAAGCAGGAGAGGGCAAGCCCAAAGCAGTTCTACTCCACCTGTGCAGCACTAGGAATGGCTGCATTGCTGTCCATACCTAATCCTTATTTATGCACCAGACTGTAAGCTTCCACTGACCATGTTCAGATGACATGCTAAGCTATGGTGGTTAAGCATTTTGAGCTAAACATTATGGCTTAGCATGTCATGTGAACCATGATTTAGTGTGTCGTATGAACCATTCCTAACCATGGTGGTTACATAACCACAGTTTAAACACACTCAATAACCATTTGCTGCAAAAGGATTAGTGGCCCAATAATACTTAACTTAGGCCCCAAATGGACAAGGCTTTGGGTGTTCACTTCCTAGTATGTACCTGGGTATGAATGTAACAATAGCATAATTAAACCTGATTGAAGTTGTTCTAAAGAGGAGTGGAAACCTGAATTTCATTCCATTGGAAATAAAAATATTTTGGCAGGTGCTTTAATCCCTATTCAGGAAACAAAGGCCTAATCTACACCTGCAGCCCTTTGGCGAGTGGGGAGGGATGATCGTGGGGTTTCCAGCTTCTGAGATTATCCCTCGGGGCCACACATCAGTGAGTTCTCTTGGAATTAAAGTAGAGCTGTCCTGGGCAAAAAAATTTTTTACTACTCCTGCCGCTTATGCAAGAGCAGAGTTGTGATCCTGCATAAAGCTGTGGTGATGATGATGATGATGATGATGATGATGATTAAAAAAATCACTCGGTGCTAGAAGATGCTGAGACCCATCTAAAACGTGGCAAAAATGCTCTCCCCCTCTCTCCCGATACTCATGGGCTCATCCCTTGTTGCCGCTACTCGCAAGGAACAGCAATGACCTTGGTAGAGGGGGCACACCACCTGCAGACCTCGGGATTGTCCCAAGAGAGGGGGAAAAACCAGGGAGGAAACAGTCAGCAATATCCCGGGAAAACGGAGTGGTTGTCCCTGGATCACTGTGTGATCAGCTGTGTGTCATGTGGCCCGGTAGGGACAGACTCAATACTATCCTGGGATAAATGGCAGGTGTAGATTAGGCTAAAGACCCAAGGTCTGAAAGAATTCCGGACACACATAGGCCTGCTCAGAAATTTTGACAATGACTGTTCAGATGACATGTTAAGCCATGATGGTTAAACATTCTGAGCTAAACATTATGGCTTTGTGGTTTGTGTGAAGCATTCTTAACCATGGTGGCTACATAACCACAGTTTAAACATGCTCACTAACCATTTGCTGCAAAAGGGTTAGTGGCCTAACCATGGTTTAGTATGTCATCTGAAGAGGCCCACTGTGACAATCTTTCTCTTTGCCAAGAATTGCATGCAAATATGAAGCACAGCTCAAGGGGCCAAATAAACGTTTACATTTCATTCTGACTGACTATCCTGAAGGATCTATAGTATTCAAGGTGAGGGTTTGGCTATGCAGGTGTATATTTTTATTTTCAAACATGGAAGAGGAAAGATGTAGTGGAAAAGATGGAATAGGAATGGCGAGCATTTAAGGCATTTCCTCTATGAGGGAGGGAAGGCATATCTAAGCCTGCAACACCCCTTTGAAGTCAATTAACCACTGTGGGTGGGGGAACACACAATCGAGACTGAAGTAGTACAGAACAAGTGCAGGTTTACTACTTCAGTAAGACTGGATGAGACCTGAGTTGAAATGGGGAAATGTTCCATCCTAGAACTGGGGCCAGATCTACACCAAGCAGGATATGACACTTTGAAAATGGTTTGAGAATTGTCTATGGAGTGTGTCCCAGGACCCCAACAGTTGTCACTACTGTTATAAACCATTTTAAAGCAGTAGTGTAGATCCTGCCAAAGTCAGACATTCCTATATATGAATAAGTGAGATCATATAAAGGAGCACCTTTTCTCTCTGGGGACAGATATAGGATGGTCTATGATGAGTGGGGGCGGGTGGAGCTAATAAATCTACATTAATATTCCTTTTGCATGTCTATAATAAATGTATGTCTCATTTAAATTTAATTTTCATCTGCACTCAATCCAAGTTAGCAATGGTGACAGATAGATTGATTGATAGATAATAGATTATATAGATGAAGATGATATATATTTTCACAGCGATTAGAAAGGCTCCCTATATTATGTATTCCATGTTAGACTCCTTGAGGTCTACATACAAGATACTAAAAGGAACCTATCAGTAGTTACACATTTCTCTCTTATGTGTTAAAAATCACCCCAGGGATGAATTTCATCGTGAGAAGCATGTTGGCTAATAAGAATCTCCTGTTTCTTGACATAGGGGAAACAATAATCAAACACTTCTATTTTTAACCATAAGAAGAAAGAAGCATTCAAGATGTTGCAAAAGAGTGCAAAGACCACAGGATTATTAAGAACAAGACATTATTTCACTGTTGTTCTTGGCAGCCATTGCGAAGGAAGGTGAAATAATGAGACAAGACAAGTAAATGGAGTTAAACAGGGCCACATTTATTTATGAATTTTCCTGCAAGGGAAGATGGAGGCCTAAACGGGCATCCTATCTTAGCCAACATCTTGGCCATAATTGGATTTGGGCGATCCATTTGTATCTTGACAGGTGATGCATGTTTATCGCCACCCATCAGGATTCCTCTTTTGGGGTAGGTAGGCCTTCCCCTTCATGTTACAAAACTCTGAGTGAGTGAGTAAGGTTGGCCCAAGAGGTAAACCTTATCGCATCGACTGGTGCCACAGGACTCCCAGAAGAAGGCCTTGGGTGTTACCAATCACCTCAATAGTGCATTATGAATGCTCACCAACCTTATTCTTGCTCCCAATGCCCGCATGCCTGCCACGGGAGGAGACAAGCCACTTGATTAGTCGCCGCCCTCCCCCCATACACAATGCGCCGCCTCCATCAATCCCTGTCTCAACTCCTCAAGAAACAGATCATTGTCTATATCTGAGATGAATACCGTCCTGTGTGTAAAGCTCCCTCCAAGAACTAACTATCGCGGGGTGTTTAATGCTAAAGCCAGCCATGCTTAGCAAATGCCTATAAATTTCGCAATTCACCCAACGTTGGGCATTCTCCATTGCCCTGTGGTCAATTCCTATGTGCCAGTTGATTCTTGGTAGGATGCAGGACCACACAATAATTATTCCAGGTCATTGTTGTCTAATGACCTGGAAATTTGCAATAGCCTGCAATATAAGGGCCTTCCCCTTGAGTAGCCCCAGGTCATTACCTCCCAAATGAAGTAATAATAGTTTATTTATTTATTTATTTATTTATTTATTTATTACACTTCTACATCGCTCAATAGCTGGAGCTCTCTGGGCGGTTCACAAAACAGTTGCAGATGATCAGGCATGCAATGGTGTTGAAACTATGTGGGCAAGAGACATTCCCAACACAGGCCATGACGGCCTAGCCACTGGATGTTAGCCCACGAGCACATACCAAGCTGGATTCCAATACCCAATCTTGCTGCCTCTCTTGCAGCCCAGAATATCATACTATGTCTACAAAGGATCATTTGGATTGGGCCACGCCTTGCCTTCACATCTAGAATAAATAACATTTAACGATTAACTCTGAATTAACTTGCTATTTATGCAACTTTCAAACGTACAATTGAAAAGCCTTGGATTTCCATCTGCCAACTGTCTGAATTTGACCTGGCAAAAAGCAAATAATCACAGCGGTCGAGGCTGCTCCAATCCTGAAAGAGAGTGTCCCAAAATGTGATGGCTCTAATCCCAAATATTTCAATGCCTGTTTGGTAATTGTCCAGAACTGATATTTTGTTAGTGGGGACAAGTCTTCGTGGCAGAATAAGAAACCATCCTTATCACCCCGCATATGCAAAAATGCTTGCAGAACCGGGCAGAGCTCAGCCCTGGGCATGGCTGATAAGGATAAGATAGATCCTGCAGTGCTCTGATCTGCCGTGGATCTGTATGTTGTTATCTTTTATTAATAAATTGGAATACTGCAGAGCCATGCCTGAATTGTCTCCCTTAGAGGAGGCCAACAATTCAGATATACGTAGCGCCTTGAAGAATGTGGTCAAGGAGGCCACATGAAACAGAGCGGATTCAAATTGATTGTGACATAGCGAAGACCAGGTTGCTTTTAATCTTAACAACATGTCCAGTGACACAGGGTGTCTAGGATCAGGAGGTGCAGGTGAGGCTTTGGTCCAACCCTGCAGTGCTCTCCGTACTCTGAAATCTTCTGTATTTTCCTGCACTCCTTGCATCTTAGCCAAGAATGCAAGTGCGGCCAACTTACCTGATATGGTTCTGACCGACAAGCCCCTGCTCCTGGCTCCTATGCAAAATTGCAATATGTGGTCTATTGGGATGGTTACCTAAATAAAAGGAGGCGGTGGTTGGAAATACTACAACAAAAGCTGGGGTGAACACCCTCCAACCACAAAAAAGAAAACCAAATTCACAAAAAACTGTTTAAATAAATGTATGTATATCTCTTGTTCTCAGTATATATACCCTGTTTCCCTGAAAGTAAGACATCCCCCGAAAATAAGACCTACTTCCAGTTTTGCCTCTCGCTGTAATATAAGGCATCCCAGCAAAAATAAGACCTTTTTTTTTGTTCAACAATAAATGTGTACCGTATTCTTCTTCATGGAAAAATAAGACATCCTCTGAAAATAAGACCTAGCGCATCTTTGGGAGCAAAAATTAATATAAGACACTGTCTTATTTTCGGGGAAACAGGGTATGTATATTAGTAGCATGTAACATGTACATCAATAGTGCTCACAATGGATGCTGCTGTTTTTATACTGTTTTCATGTCTCTGATGGTTTATATATTTTGTATATTTTTAATGTTTACTGTTTTTAGCTTTTGTGAACCGCCCAGAGAGCTTTGGCTGTGGGGCGGTATATAAATGTAATAAAATAAATAAAATAAAGTACATTGGAAACAATTATACAACATACAATAGCGATATTCGTATAATAAAAACAATTTTACAGTGTGTAATAATTCAATAGCGAAAACAATATTGCAGCGTGAAATAATTCAACAACAATAGGAGTCGGGTACATTCAACCTGTTTCATCAGGGACTGCTTCTTCAGGACCACGCTATATAGAACATAAAAACATATGGAATAACCATTACTTATATAGTATTTAAGACCAGCAATTTGTTTTCACTTGTTTTCAATAAAAATGTTAAGGAGAATTGCTGGTCTTAAATACTATATAAGTATAGTATAGTATAGGCCAATGGGGCTGAGGTGCTGCCAGTTGGTATAGCCACCTTTTCAACTCTCACTAAAGGGTCCTGGAGATGTGAGCTGAGTCGGGTTTGCTGGCTGGAAAGTGAGGGGTTTTGCCCTTTCCTTTCTTTCCCCCCACTCCTTTCTTTGGAGGCATGACTATTATTCCTTTGCAAGCGGAGTAAAATTGATTACTAGAAGATCGAAACCATAAACAGCAAAATAAGCCTCCCAGGAGGATATGAGTCATCAGCCGCCCTTTGCTCAACTTGCTATGTTAAGTGTACTCCACTAATTTATAGAAAAGCTTTCATTGTTTGATAGGCAGCCTAATCCAAAGAAAGGAGGGGCAGGGTATGTGGGGTTGTGAGTATTGCGCCAAATGCTCACCCCAAACTCAGGCCTCTCAGGCTTGATGAGATGTTGCAGAGTGGCTTTAGCAATGCCTTGGGGCTTCGTTGTCGCCAGCCTCTGAGCACCGGCTGCAGCTATAGGGCATAATGGAAAGCCTGATTTTGGGCACACACCCCTGCCTAGTTTGAAGTTGCCTGGCCTGATTGGCGCAAAGCTTTGCCGGCGCTCAGTGTTCTTGCCCCCCACACACAGTGCAGGCCACAGTGAAGGTCCGGGAGGACCATCTGGCCCTTCCCACAGGGCCTGGTGCCACATTTCGGAGGCTGCAGCTCCCTGAACTCGCCGGCCTTCCCCCCCTCTCGTGGTGCAGGCTGAGAGGCTCTATCCCGGCTGTATCGAGGAGAGAGGCAGGTGCCGCTTCCGGCACTCGTTGGCTTCCCTTCCCCACAGCGCGGGCAGCAAGGAAGCTCTGGGAAGACCGTCCGGCCCTCCTGCCAAACCTGGGGCCTACAAGGCCCAGCGAGGAAGGGGTAAGTAGCAGTTACTGCTCCCATCACCGCTTGGCGTTCTCCTCCGCGTGTGGCTTTGATCGGAGCACGTCCAGCTCTTGAAGCCATAAAACTGAAAGTGGTGCAGAATATGGGGGGGGGCATGCCTTAAATAGGTGTACATGCACCACCTAGAAGCAGTGGTACCACAGCCGAGGGGCCAATAAAAAATCACCACACATCCCATTCTCCTCCCTTGCAATTTCCTCCCCATGCCCAGGCAAGCTGGGCATGGCAGTGAAGGCCTTTTTAGATGTAGAGCAATTGCAGATATGTTGGCCTTATTTCAGCATGGGAGCTAATTTGGCCTCTTGAAGTTTAAGAAAGTGTGTCTCACTAAGTTCAGTGGAACTTCCTTCCATATCAATATATTTAGGATCACAGCTTTGGGTGCTCAGGTTTTTAGCTCTCCCTCTCACTCCAAATTCACATGCATGACATCAAATTCATGGATTTTATGCAGCAAAATAAATTTTTATCCATACTCAATACAATCGTATATTATTCAACTTGAAAGCCTCGTCTCTTTCAGTTTCTCAGTGACAGCTGTCAGAACCCATCAACATTCTCAGTGCAAGAATATAAAACTAATAGTCTTGTAATATCAAAACTAAATGGACTGCTGGAATTCAAAATGAAAAACTGTTATTGAAAGGATTCTTTTATCTGGTGATTTGTGCCGAGTGGGGAATGGTTTAAATCCTGGCTCTTTTAAGTCGCTGTGTTAAAAATGGTCCCTGACAGGATTAAATAAATGTACTTTGGAGTTTAAGAAACAGTGGGAAGTCTCCCTCCCTTTAGCTTATACTTTGGTGTTCTGTACAAGATATTTATTTATTTTTAATTCTCCAGTTATGAACTGCAATCTTCTAGCCAGATAAACATGCCTTTCAGCAATGGGGTAACATCTACATAGTGATACAAAATGTTCTGTTCATTTCCCAGTATTACCCTGGTATAAGTTGTTCATACTTGCTAAATTGAACTTCAACTTGATGGTCTGTTTTTCTGTCAGTAGGATATATTACAAAATACACATTTTCCTCCTGCTGACAGGCCAGATAAATGTTAACCTATGGAAGTAGGACAAAACAGTCCTTGGAGTTTGGGGCAGTTTACATATGAAAATAAGTCAATTAAGTTTTTATAACGTGGATTGCTCATGGGAAGAGAGAGCACATAGTGAGTGCTACATTCATTCCAGGCACACCTTTCCCTATTCTGTCAATGGAAAAAAGAAGAGCTGAAGGAAAAGTCTCCTTCTTCTTCCTCATAGCTGCAAGTCACATGGAGTTTGGAGTTAGGAGACAAGCATCTCTTCCCCTTCTGTGGCAATATCTCCTGGAGTGCGCAGCCTAGGGCTTCCAATGTAGTGCCAGTCAGCCCAAATGTGCCTGAAGAATCTCTCCTGGCACACCCCAGGCTACCTGCATCTCCTGATTTTTATTTTATTTCTTCAGATTTTTTGGAATTAAAAACAGGGTTAAACTGGGCTGCTCGTCAGTGCCATCTTTCTTTGGGTTTAAAAGAGTGGTGTTGTATTTAGGAACTCAGGCTCCACCTCTGTCCTGGGGGCTTTCTTTATGGCACACGGTTGGCACTGTTTCCCTCCTCTACCCCACGCCTTCCCTTTCCCGGGGTGTCGATGAGTAATCCCGAGGAGGGAGTGGAAGGTTTCTGGATGGCCATCCAGGCCCCAGTATCACTCCACCCTCTTCCTGATGGAAGATGACCAATCGCTGGTCACCTTCCACCAAGCACGGCCCCCAGGTTGGCCCCAGATTGGCTGTGGAGCAACGTTACACAGCAGAAATGCTATGTTGATGTCGCTCCCTTTGAAAAAGTTGGGGTAAATCCCTTATTTTTTCAAAACACAGTATCACAGGGAAGCCTTGTGGTGGCTGTGAACATGTGCCTGCATTGACTAACCAATGGGGTGCAGATCTACAGCCACCACAGAGCTTTCCCTGCATGTAGACAGCCCCCTGTACTTAGATTCTTGATCTATTTTTATTTAATCTCACCAGTTTGATTTCTGGAAAACATGTGTTTTGTTACCTGTCATGGCCACTATAACAGCCATTTTATGAATGGGTTAGCCTTGTGGCAGCCATTTTGTGGAAGCACCCATGACACTTCATTGACCTGCAAAGGTTGGGGACCCCATAGCTATTATGGTAAATGGAAATGGAGATCAGATGGTAATATGCGACCCAAGTGATTTGGGGGCTTATCCAGTTGGGCTAAGGCTGAGGACCAGACATAACCTATTTATCTCTATGAACTCGTAGATACCTTCACAACTGTGAGCATTAGTTGGATTCAGAAAGAAAGAAAAAACAGTACTTTTTGTGGTCCCAAGAGCGAGTGAACCTGGATTGCTTATTGACTAGTCCAGTGGGGAATATCCCAGATAGTTCAGTCTATTTGTCCATCTAGTCCAACAGTAGCCTTTCACATCACCTGCTACCTGATTCTGCAAACTATAGAACTGACAGAACCTTGAGCATTAAAACATGGGATTTACCACAGAGGTATTGTTCCTACCCAAAAGTTCTTCTGACATTTCAATCAGGCTGGGGAAGCTGTTTAAATCTATCAGAAATGTAGAAATGCTTACAAACCGAAAGAAGTCTGCCTCAGCTACATGTAGTCTACATGTTTTCCATAAGAAATGGACACTTAATATGTTTTTGCATTTACTAGTCATTGGATTGTCTTGCATCTGACGTAGCAATGAATGACCTATTGATCACCATTGTGTACACTAAATGTGATGTATGTTGCTTAATCCACTCCAGGGACCTTTCTACACCTAAGGATTATCCCAGGAAAATGGAGGTATCATTCCTGCCTGTTCCTGGGATCCCCTGTGTGTCATTTGGATGCACAGGGATGATCCTGGGATGATACTGGGGAAAAGGCAGGTGTAGAAAAGTCCCAGTACTTGTCATGTAATCCCTACCTCTGCTGCATCAAACTAACTGCCATTGCCCCTTAAATCTGGAGTCAGTCTTTTTGCCTCCTAATTTTAGTCTTCTGCTCTCTCTCTCTCTCCGGCCATGGCTAGACAAGGGGGTTAAAGGGCGATGATCTCGCCCTTGTTTACACATGGCATGTGACATCGTGGCTGACATTTTGTTTTTTTCTTTTAAAGGAGACAGAGCGCATAAGCACTCATGCGCAAAATGTGAGTGGTTTTTTTTAGAAAAAAATAATTTCCCTGCTCCCCCCACCCCACCCCCAATGGTTACTAGTGAGGAGCTGGGACAAACCATGATGGTGGGCCACACTTTCCGCAGTCTAGGGATCATCCCAAGACCATGGAAAAACCACAAAAAAAGAGTAGGGTGATATCTGGGGGATATCATCCCTCCCTGCTCCCAGGATCCCCTTTGCATCAGGGACATTCCCCGCAAGATCCCCGGGATATCACCACCCCGTCTAGCTATGCCCTCTGTCTTTAATTGCTGAAGCTCTGTAGGTTGTGCTCTTGCAACAACCCTTTAGTCTCCAAGAACTGAACAGTCTCACAAATGCAGGAGCCTTTGCTTGAAAAATAAAATGAAAGTTCTGGATCTCTGGGACACTAGTATTATAGTTGCAACGTGTCATTTGGACCTTGCTTTAAATATAGTTTTTTTATCTTTCACCATTAAACATAGGGCACGTCTACACCAGCCCTATATCCCAGGATGGTCCCAGGATTATTCCTGTGAATCCAAATGCCGCACAAGGGATCCCAGGAGCAGGCAGGGAAGATCCCTCCATTTTTCTGGGGATAACCCTTAGGTGTAGAAAGGGCCATAGTAAAACAAGGCATATTGGTGCTGCCAACAAATCCCCAGATGTTTCAATTTCATGCTAAAAGAAATCTGATAAATGCTCTATTCCAAAAAATCTTAAGGTTGGGTTTGTTTGGTTTTTGTTGTT
Source organism: Elgaria multicarinata webbii (assembly GCF_023053635.1). NCBI lineage: Eukaryota > Metazoa > Chordata > Lepidosauria > Squamata > Anguidae > Elgaria > Elgaria multicarinata. The sequence goes on along the minus strand of NC_086180.1, from coordinate 40,578,915 downwards.
CTTGGCTTTTTGTTTTGTTTTGCAATTACTGGAGGCCTGTAAAGTTTCACTATCTTTCTCCTCTTGCTTGTTTTTTTTTTACTCTTTATTTAATAGGCTACTGATGCATATTAGAATTTAATTACACCAATTAGTACTGCCACATCAGACATATGATGTGCCTTCAATTAAGAAGTACCTAATGGATATTAGTACAATTTAGCTTTGTAATTAAAGTTCCAAGAGCAGCACAAATTAAACATTATGATTACAAAACATTAAAACAACACTGACGACATTAAAATTGCATACTTTTTTAGAATGACCTTATAAGCTAATGTTGCTTTTTGAAAAATGAAGAATAGATATCTCAGTTGTGTATGACACGCTGTGTATTCAAATGGAAAGGATGAAATTGGTATTCCATTTGCAAACCCGAAAAGCTTTTCAAAATTGTTTTGTATGCACCCCGGTATAATTGATGTCTTTATGACATGCTCAAGCCACTGAAAAGTACAGCATGAAACTGTCCAATGTAGCTTCTGCCATTGGCAGACGTGTTCATGCCTCCGGCTTAGTGCCTTTAGTACCTCAGAAAGTGGCTTTGGACTTTATGAGAAGCACCACCAGCCAGATCTTCTTCCCAATTTTGATTTTTAATGCTTTTAAGCTATCATGAGCCATGTTTAAGCACTTTGGAAACGCAGGATAGAAATGTGTTTAAAAATAATTGAATGTTTATATTTATTTGCATATTTGGCTGGTAATACTTTTTTGTCGTGTCCAACATGGGGTTCATGTAAGGGTTTGTGTCAGATACTGGAATCATTTGTATGTAGCTTCCTTTGAGGTGGTTGGAATCATAGGACCTGAGTGGAATGGATGGGGGGGGATGCTGCCCCCCAAATAGTGTGCAGTGCCTCCAGCTCATCAGGCCCTCTGTTTCTTGAAAGGTGACTGGGGTGGGGACCAATGAGCAATTTAGTGGAATAACTAAAAACCAAGAATTAGGCTTTATTTAACATAGAGGGGTGGGTGGGAAGAACTGAAGTAAAACAAATAAACACTTTAACGTAAATCTCTAAACAATAAAATAGAAGGAAATGGAGTCCAATAATTATAATAAGTGTGGAGTTGTCTTTTAACACCTCTCTGGCTATGCAGTCCAGGGCTCCAAGGTAGCTGCAGGCCTCAGTCACTAGTATTTAGTGTTCAGGGCTGGTCCTATCATTAAGTAGTGTTAAGCAGTCCCTTCAGGGGGCAGATGCTTGGAGGAGGCAGCAAGGTGTTGGAGGAGAGACCTGTGTGCCTTGCAGCCTGCTCCATTCCCCTTAAGTTAGCTTGAAGCCTTCAAGTGCAGTGGAGGAGCATGCCTCATAACCAGTGCTGAAGACATATTAATCTGTGAGTCCAGGCAGCTTTTGTACATGGACTGAGTCAATTCTAGATGAGCCTGCCTCTTTTCTGGATCTTCAATTTAGGGGTTGAACAAAATCTTGCCCTCAGGGCAATCCCTAGTTTGCATCCCCGGAGTTGCTGCTAGTCAATCTATATAATACTGGGCTAGTTAAACCAAAGGATCTGTCTCAGTGCACGATAGGTTTCTATGTTCTACTGAAGTCAATGGACCAGTAACTGGAACATAGGACAAATATGAAATACTAAAATTACTCCTGGCCCTGGAATTGCTTTTTTCTTACTTTCACTGACCAATATTAATGCCTTAGAAGAAAAGGGATTTGATCATATATAATATTAAAACATAGTAGTGTGTTACTCTTTATCTCCTCCTTTCATATATAAGGCCTGGGGCAATTGGCCCCCTGTGGTAGAAACAGCACTGTTTCTACCACAGAGTTTTTTTTTATTACAGTCATATTTTAGGAATGAGAGGCAATGGAAGGGGAATCTGATCTGAATTCAGATTCTCCCTTTCTCTGTTTCTTCCATAGTGCCTTCGTAGGGCTGAACTCCCCCCCCCCCAGATTTATTTATTGTATTCCTCCCCTTACTCAACAAAGCTCATAACAGCCAGTGCATGAGCTTCTTTCCATTTTAATACCACAACAAACATGTGAAATGGATTAGGCTGAAAAGTCATGACTGGCCTGAAGTCACCCAATAAGCTTTATGGCTGAGTGAAGGATTTGAACCCAGGTCATCTCAGTCCAAATACAACACTTGAGCTAACTATCAGAGGCAGTAAGCCTATATATACCAGTTGTGAGGGAATGTGAGCAGTAGGGTGCTATTGCACCCATGTCCTGCTTGTGGGTTGTTAGTTGACGGTTGGCCACTGTGTGAACATGGTGTTGGACTAGATGGGCCCTTGGTCTGATCCAGCATTGTTCTTATGTTCTTATTATGTCATGCATGGGTTCTCTTTTCCCCCATTTCTTCAGTTAGTTGTATAAGGAGCTAAAGCAGATTCCACTGAACACCCCCCTCTTTAATTCCATATATAGATTCCCACCTTTGGATCAGGGAATTTATGTTTTCCTAAAGCTGAACAAGAGGGTCTGTTGCTTACAGTTCAGTGTTAAACTGTACTTCTTAATTATGATATAATTCACACTTTTTCATTTGGGATCTGACATTATAAGCACATTAAATTAGTATGATGGCCTGCAATTTATCACAATTATTAAAATAGAGAAATCCAAGATTCAGCTAATCATTAATCATGGTAAAACAAATAAATGGAGTGTGGAACATCTTGGACATCCCTCAAGAATATTAATTTTAATTTTAATGAGATCACAAAAGAGGATAAATGATTATTTATAAAAATAAGATGGAATATAGGCAGGTAAATGGCATCCCTGTCCCTATAAACATGATAGCTTGTGGCAGTTCTTTCAATAGAAATCATATCATTAGTTGTGACACCAATACAGAGAAGTTCTTGTATCCATAAGATAACAAAGTAACAATACGCTTTATAATTATATTATTTTGTGTGCTCTTGTGCTCATCCAAAGGTAAAGATATACATTCTAGTAGCAGTTGATGTGCATGGCACTTAACATTACAGTAATACAATAGATTAACTAATTTCAAACTGATTTTTTTGTTGTGTTTGTTGTTTAGAAAGAGAGAGGGTGATAAAAGTAGAGAGAAATGCAGAAGGAGAATCAATTAATGCTTTGGAATCAAGACCTCATTTTACCCCTGACTTTTCAGGGGCGGATCCGCACATCGGCCCCAGAGCGCATTTATGCGACCCCAGGGCACCCCGAAAATGATAGTCTGTATTTGCCTGTAAAAAGAAACGAGGAAGAGGCGATGACGATGCCGCCGCTGCCGCCACCCAGCTTCCTGCTCCCCGGCCGGGATGGAGAGCTGGGTGGAGAGCAGAAAAAGCTCTCTACCCTGCCTTATTCAAAAAGAGCTCTCCGAGCCGGCCGGGGAGCAGGAAGCTGGGTGGCGGCGGCGGCGGCGGCATCATTGTCGTCGTCTCTTCCTCGTTTCTTTTTACAGGCAAGTACAGACTATCGTTTTCGGGGTGCCCTGGGGTCGCATAAATGTGCTCTGGGGCCGACGTGCGGATCCGCCCCAGTTATCCTTTCTATAAAAACTTCTGAGTGCCAAACTACAGGTTATTCTTAATACGTAGCATGCAGCTTTGTCTGGTTCCCCCCCTTTACACAAAAGTAAGCTGGAACCCAATCTGAGATAGGCCCCTAGCATGGGTTGGGTGGATAAGGGGGCTTTAACCTTGTTTTCCCCAGCTGTGTTTCCAATTTGCGTCAGGAGTCCTACATTTGAATTTAACGTAGGAAATGTTAGTCATACACATTTTAGTTGTATGCATACATTCATATGGCTAATGATTGTTTTATCCTAAAGTAATGCTCATTATCACAGTCTAGAACAAAATCACCACTCTTTGGAAAACATACTTTGCTGTATCTTCCATGCACCTTTCTAAGGCACTTTTGGTGGAAACAGCATGGCACGTTTTTCTTCAGGATTCTAGTCTATGGTTTCTCTCCTTGTTGCACTATCCACAGCCCTTTCAGGATAGTGCAGATAGAGAGCAATTCTATAAAATCTGGGTTTCACCAGTATAATGAAAAAGATAACGGAAAGCTTTTCTCTTAAATGAGAACCAAAATATCAAATATTTCACCACAATTATTGGGAAGAATATGTGGTGCCAATATTATAAGTATTTGTAGCTTTAATGCTAAATGGGGAAGATGTACGAGGAGTGGGCAAACACTTAACACACCATTAAGAGTACTATTTTGCTTCAGTCCTACTAGGAAGCCTAGTAGGACTGAAGGGAGGGATTCTTCTACAGGCAACACCATGCGAGGAGAAGACATGTAAGCAGGAACTGGTCTCTGACTGATGTAGCAAGTCTGAATAGAGGCTGTAGCATAGGGATGCAAGACCTCAGGCCCACGGGCCGAATCTGGCCTGGCTAGTGTTCCCGAGGTGGCTCGAAACCCCCTTTCTCTAGTCCCCATCCATTTCCCCCAATCAGTGAACATTTGGTGGTTTCCCAACTTTTGTGGAGTCTCCCCTCCCATTCTAAAAGGTTGAAATGCCTCTCCTAAGACTTAAGTTACTGACAGTAAGATCTTCAAGCTAAAATATGGTGGTATTTTTGGTATTCCCCTCTCTCCTTTAGCCCCATTCCCTTTTGCCTTTGGACCCACCCACCACTGGAATGTGGCCTCTGAAAGCTTCTCCACAATGGGATTTGGTCCTCAGAATGAAAGTGGTGCTACACCCCTGTTCTAGCAGAGAGGAAAGTCACCCCTTGTCCTCCACCTCAGGTAGAAAAACATTCTGGGCAAGCACTGTGGTTCTGAAGCTCTTAACCAAGTCTTTGAGTACTTCTAAGATTCAATAAGAAAGCTAAAGGCTGCTTAATCATCATCAGCACTTGGCTAAAAGAAGGAAAGAAGGAAATAATAATTTGCAGGCATCTGGCTTGTAAGGACCAGCCAAGAGCTTTTTATAGCATGGTCTTTCCAAATGGAACTACCAGTGAGGAGTTTCTATGCTGCTAAATCTCTAATTAAATCCAGAGCACAATATATTGGCACACAACAAGAGCTGGAACAGGTTCAAGCCTCTTGTTTTGCCCCCTGGCTTAAACACCACAAAGATTAACACCATCTGGGAAATTATCTTTCTGATTGGACATGCTGGCCTCTGAGATTGAAGGTGGGAAGCTTTTTCTACTTTTATATTCTAAATGATGCTTCCAAGGTTTAGGAGGACTTTTTTAAAAAGTGAGTTCAGAACTCTGCTGATGCATTTGTGATGAAGGAGTGCCAGAAAGACCTCGTTTACCATTTCCTTTTCTGCTAGCTGAACACAGATACTATGCACAATTCCTTTTCTTTCTTTCTCTTTTAACCAGCAATGATTTTTAACCAGCTCTTTTAATATTTCTGATATTAGTACATGATTATGTGAGCTGTTGATTATATTCAGCACTACATATAAACCCAATTATAATTTTGTACATGCTTACAAGATAAGAATTTCTCCCGGATGTTCAAGAGTATTGAAATCAAGTGGCTAGCACAAGAATATCCATAATTTCCCCATGCTTTTGGAGAAGCAATAGGCAGTTTAATGTAGAGCCGGCATTCAAGTATCAACAGACATGGGATGTATGGATTACATAATTATTGGGCCACAGTTACTCTTCCTTTTCATTTGTTAGCTTAACATCTTTTTTCTAAAATGCAGAGCAGTATTCTGCCTTTTCAGTACCTTTAAAAGAAATGGGAGAAAATCCACCTTTGAATTCAGGTGTTTAATTCTAGTTTGATTCAAGGAGGGAATACCAACTGTTTTCCTTAATCAATAAACATTTAGATAAACGGGAAATGCTGGGAAACAGCAATTGAAATACTCTTGTATGCCTTTTAGGTAAAGCATTTGGAGAACACTTTCCACAGATACCTACAGTTGCATTTATACAAACATTTCAATGAAATATTTAATGAAATATTGACACTTCAGCAGACATGTCTGATCAGGTTTCATTCTTCCCTGATCTCCACTCAAGTTTTTTTAGCATTATTATATAGGTGTTTTTTTTAAAAAAAAAAGCAGGATGAAAGTCACATGCATCTTAGCAACAGGGCCTTACTGGTTTGTCAGTCAATAATAACCTGTTTCTTCTAAACACACCAACAGCTCCTTGCTTCTTCTAAACAAATCAACAGGGAGCTGTTTAGCCAATTACTTGTTCTTAGCATTTAGCAATTTGAAGAAGTCTTTCCTGTGATCGGAATGCCACTCAGTAATTGTTGCTTTTCACTATGGGAAGCAAGGATTATATAAGTATTTATACCTCCCACTATTTTTATCTATAGACCTGGACAGTGGAATCAGATTACTAGAGATTTAATATAAATGCAATGGAAAGTGATGCTATCATTTCACTTATTATTTTCTATTGAAGAATGTATGAGAAGGTGATTATTAATAGACTGCCTTGGGTGTCACTTCACATGTCCAGTGATCCATATGTGTGGAGCTAGTGCACTGTCCTCATCTCCACATAAAGACAAACCACCCAAATGTGACCTACATAGTAGGTTTAAATTATGCAGTCAATTGATTCTCCAGAGAAAGTATGGAGATCAACCACACAGCTCGTGTTGACATGCCTATGATTTTATTTGCGTAGGCACATTTGAATGGTGAAGACATGTTCTCCATCTCTTATAATACTAGAACTTACTGTTATCCAATGTGGCTGAATGGTGGGAGATTCAGGACAGAGAAAAGGAAGTACTTCTTCAGACAGTACATAGTTAAACTATTGCCTTTAAGCATTGTTTGTGGGGTTGTAGGCATTTAGCTGATCACTGTGAAAAACAGGATTTTAGTCCCGATAGGCCTTTGGTCTGTTCCAGCAGGGCTCTTACGTTTTTATGTTCTTATACAAAAATCAGCAAAAATGATTTACAAAATACTAAAGCATTATAAAAGCAAAATCCTCTCTGATTATAAAGACATTGGGCATGTCTACAGCAGGCAATATCCCAGGGATCATCCCTATGCGTCCACATGATGCACAGGGGATCCTGGGATCAGGGGGGGAAATCCTTCCATTTCCCTGGGATATCACCGTACCCTTTCTTCATGGCTTTTCCTGCGGTCCTGGGATGATCCTGAGGACTGTGGGTGGTGTGGCTGCTCATCCCGGCTTCTTCCCTCTTCCCTGTGAGTAGCGAGGGTCATCTGACAGAAGGAACTGGGGCAGGAAGAGTCCAGGGCCATCAGGGGTGGGGAGTGGGTTTGGGTTTTTTTTAACTTACATTTTCACTGGAGTGCAGGTGCATGCTAGCTCCCATATTCTTAAAAAAAATGGCAGGCCCAAAGTCCTCCTTTCTCGCTGGACATCGCACGCCATGTGTGGACACAGGGGGAGGATCTTGTGATCAGTTTATAGCGAGATCCAACCCCCTTCCTCCCAGAACGCCTGGAGGTGTGGACATGTCCATGGTTGTGCTCACAAGAATAAGTGTCTTTGGCATCCAATTCCTTTCTTTTGGTTCATGGAATGATCTGTATCCCACGGATCACAGCTGTTAAAAAAGAAACTGAAGTCTCCATTTAAAGGATAATCTAACGGCAGTGAGAGTACAAGCTCATACAAAAAGTAGTTTGTTCCATTGTGCTTTCCCTCAAGGGAGAATGATTGCTTCAGACCTCAGTGAAAATGAAAAATGGCATTGTAGCATATATATTTTTTTACAGGTATTGTATAAACACAAAGAAAAGGCTGTTTTTTAAATGGTGACGTGACAACTCTTCGAAGCATCAAAGGCCATTTGTCTTTCTGAATTGTGCCCAATGTAAAACAATGTCATGTAAAATTAGCAGAAGTAAGCATCAGAATCATCCCATAGTTGAATATACTTGCATGCTAAATAAAAACGGTTCCTGCGTGAAACATTGATGGGGTGGGGGAGAACACAAGAAAAATGTTATCATTCCGTCAAGTTTTGATGGGAACCAGATGTTAAGATCTTGTGTGGTCTGTTTATTTTATTTGAGAATGATGTAAGAAATATTAGTCAGGTGTTCTTGTGTCCTTGACACAGACTGTTTTTTGCTACGGCATTATGAACACAATGCAATTGCATCAAAATGGACTGGTCCCAATGCCTGTTAACATAATTAAATAAAGGAAATACCTTTACAATTACTCTTGAATTTCTAGGCCTGGACTTAACATATTTTATATGGTTATTGTGTCAGATTCAATTTATGTAATGAATATAACGTGCCATTGAAAGAACCATGGAAGTAGATCATTATGACCATGTTGAGTCTTAATTAGGGATGCCAACATTGTATATAGATTGGGCCCTCTTCCCCAGCAGCAGGAGCAGTTGACACAAACTTGCATACAATGCTCAAATGGATAGATAGATAGATAGATAGATGATAGATAGATAGTCAGTCATGGGGCATGGCTGGACCTACCAACGGATGGGGGAGGATCTCGCGATATGATGATCGCGAGATCTTCCTCCTCAGTCTACACATGGCACGCGACATCCCTGGAGGATGGAGGATGTTGCGGACGCCACTTTTTTTTGAAGATGAGTGCTCGAGCGCACCAGTGAAAAGGTAAGTGGGTTTACAAAAACCGTCCCGCTTCTCCCACCCCACCCACCTCCTCAGGAGCTCTGTGCCACCATGCCTGGTTCCCGGCTCCTTGCAGTTACTCACGAGGAGCTGGGACAAAACCAGTATGGCTGCCCACACATCTCGCAGTTTCGGGATGATCCCGAGACCACGGGAAAAGTTGGGATTAAAGCCTTCCCAGTTATCCCAGGACAAGGGAGGGATCTGTGCATCATGTGGATACACAGGGATGATTCCGGGGTGATCCCCGGGATATCGACCCGTCTAAACATGCCCCTGGTCAATTTATTTGCATACTGCATTTTCCATAATATCAAGTGGTTCACAAAACAAACAAATACAATGGCATTGCAAATACAATTCTGGCATTGCATTTCCAAACTATGCCTTCACAATACTTAGAGGGACGTTACTGTAAAATACCTGTAGAACAGAGGTACAGTATATGTGGTGCTCAAGTAGTAGAGGACCTCAACCACTATTTGTAATATTGTTCTCTGTATTCTGAACCCAGGACAAAATTTATTTTGAATCTGTTATGGGATATATCTGACAGTGTTGATCAAGTTAAAGTTAAATATTTGGTCTCTGATGCTGACAAATTTGTGTCAGGCAGAGTTGCAAGATTCGCAGTGGCTGCCCAAAAGTTGAGAAAAAGATTCATAGAGGTCAATATGGTGAATTGTAATGATGAAATTTAACATGAAGTTTTAACATATCAGTAGTATTAATTTTTATACATTTATGGACCTTTTAATGTAAATTCTTAGTGTCTCTTATTTTAATTCTTTGTATTAAAATTAAGTTTTACATATTTGTGGGGACCTTCTAATGAAAACCATTTTAGTTTATTTTTGTATTTTACTTCTTTGCATTGTAGAGATTTTGTGTGCTTACCTGTATTGCATCTGTAAAGTTGATATAACCATGATGGTTGAAACAACACAAAGTCCAATCAGTATTTTTAACATATCTCTTTGAACCTTTACTTATGCACACAAATATGATTGAAATTTTAGAATAATTAATGATTGAGGTGAAAGGACATGTCCATGTTAAAATGAAAATTAGAGACAGTTATGTGAAAATTGTCCCTGTAACGAGATTGTAGCACCAGAAAATAATGGGGAAAGGATGCTAAATAGTGATAAAAAAATCATTTGTTTAAAAAGTATTTTTTATCTTAGACCAAAAAAAGTATGAGGGGAAAAAATAAATAAAGAGTTAACTTACTCAAAAAGAACTTGCTTCGTTAGAAAGGAAGAAATGCTGCAAATATCTGAGATTATCTGCTTACAAACTGAAATGTTGTTTTCACTATTGTGGGTAAGTGACCCCAAACTATCATGAGGTTTGGTAATAGTTTTTATGGATTTGGTTTTTTTTAAAGGCAACTCAATGTGCAAGACGACATTCAATTAAGCCATTTGCTCAATCATGATTCAGCATTAGGTCTGTCCTTTTGAAAGGGAAATGAGGTTCAATTGCCCAGTGACTGCTTTTTGATGGGTAATAATTAACAAGAGCCCCAAATGATGCACACTAATGGGGGATTGATCCCACTGTCCATATGATGCACCATAGCACATTATATCCTGTTCTGATGAAAAGTACTTGGAACATAGAACACCAGCATTTAGAAAGGTGGAAATATCCAGGAAACTAAATAGGAAGATTTTTCATATCGCGGGAAACAAAGAACATGTATGGTAAAGATTTGTGTCTTGATCTGGCAAATGGCTACATAAGCTCATTGTGTTCAGCCTTGATAAGGTTTATAGTAATTGGAGCTACAAAATGTACCTCCACAATTGCAAAAGCACTGCAGCTGACATCCATGATGTCATATTATACTAAAAAAATGCCAATAGATCAGAAATGAAAGAAGGAAGGAGTCTCTAAAGTAAATATTAGACACCTGATGACTTCAGTCCTTCTAGGTTTCAACAATTTAGTTTGTTTCAAAAAACCAATTTATGGTAAATCTAGGGCTAAAACAATTTGTTTTCATGCCAAAATGGGACTTTTGTGTATTCCCCAAATGGTAGTGATACAGGGAGAGTCCATTCTATGCTACAGTTTGGGCAAACAATCTGTACTCTTTTTCTCCATAACGTTGGGGTCACATGATTGAATAGCCCACTTATTAAAGAAGGGCTGCAGTATGTGTGTATGTGTGTGTGTGTGTGTGTGTGTGTGTGTGCAGCCATTCTGAATATTCAATACTTGGTCATGGCTTGTCATGGCACGCAAACCTGAGAACCATGATTATTTAAGCCTTGATGCCAGGCTCGCACAACTCAACAAGCCACAGCCAGGCACTGAATATTCAAAGTGACTGCCCTCATGTACAGTCATGTGCCACATCCCACCATGGTGTACTCAGTGGGAATGGAAAGATCTGCAAATCAAGGTCTTGCCAAGGTTGTGAGATTTTTTGAGGTTCATTCTGTCCTATTTATTTTTTATGAACTTGCTTTTTAAAAAACAAAAGAAAACATGGAGATTTGTACTTTTTATGTGCTGAGTTTATTTTGTTTTGTTTTGTTTGCTAATGAGTGCATTAATATATACATTTTATTTTCAAATTTTTAAATGTACATATTTCCCCCAAGTACATTGGCAAAGTGCTGTTTTGTGCACAGTACACTCAAATATACACATTTTGTCCACACTTTATTTTAATATGTGTAAGCTCAGAAAAATGTAGATTTTGAAATGTGTGTTGACCCACATAAAGACTTAGGAGGTAAAAACAAACAAACCCATAACAAAAAACGCTGACTGACCTAATTTCTCATCTGTCCTCATAGTATTGAAGTGAATGATCACATTCTGTGTGAACTAGTCACTTCTATACCCACAGCCATTTTTGTTATTACAATGCCTTGATGATCAAAGAAGTGACTGCTTCTCTGTAAATGGCTCATTCATACTTATACATTTTCCTTGTGTACATTACATTTTCATGCCACCTCCTATTTGCTGTGTGCATTTGTTTTAGTTAATTTTAACTGGATCTTGCCATTGGGTAGGATTAATATCATATCATTGTTAGCAACATGGTCCTAGGGCATAGCCTTAAGGCAAACGTTCCAGCACGCCTTATGTATTGATCTGGAGTTCTGATTTTGTCAGGTCCCAGTCAAATTAGAATCTTTTTATTACTAAGATGAAACAAGGCCACTTGTGCAAAAAGATGACAGTTAATTAATAGAAAATGGATGTGTATATAAAGAAAGCTCACAACTCCCCTCAGCCAATGAAGCTGTTAAAGCTGACATGTCTATCTGAGTCCCAAGATAGATGGGGAAGTCATTCCCTCAGAATAATAATAATAATAATAATAATAATAATAATAATAATAATAATATCCAAGCTGGTTGTGTGCACATTGCCCTTTGGAGCAAGACCAAAGTGCAAACCTTGGATTAGATCTTATAAACTTCTCTGGTCCCTCCAGCTCATGAGCTGACAGGCAACACCTCTTCTCCCTTCCTTAAGGAATTAACAGCCAACATACACACATTCGGGGAAGGGAGTGCTTCACTTCCCCAAAGGTGTTCAATTAATCCCTGCATGGGAATCTAATTGCCTTTCCTGTGTGAGAGGGGGCCCAACACTCTAGCATGTGAAGCGAAATTTATCTCATCATCCAGGATGAAATAACCCAGCTGGCATAAACAGCTTCAAGGCAGGCTGTGAACTATCAGCCTGCATGAAAGGGCTTCTGGATTAACTCTAAGTTGCTGGCCAGGCCAAACTACACAGGTCTCTAGTAGCACATCGGAATGAAGTCCACCTTTTTCCTCCACAACAAACCCACTACACCTTAGTAAAACGAAGCAGATCTAGGTTCAGTTAGTGCCTGGATAGGAGACTGGCTAGGAAATTCCCTTAAAGACTTGGAGGAAAGGCAGTTGAAAATGCAATAATGAAGAACTGTTGAATTGCCTGAATGAATATCATTTTTTCATCATACATAAATAAAAACTATATTTGAGCCCTTGGGGAATTTGTTCTTCAGATCCCTTTCCAGAGAGAAATGACATGGGCCTTAGCTAGACCTAAGGTTTATCCCGGGATCATACTGGGGTCATCTCTGTTCATGTAAATGACACACAGGATATCCAGGAGCAGGCAGGGATGATCTCGGGATAAACCTTAGGTCTAGCTAAGGCCATACATTCACTACTGATTTTGCTTAAATAGTACTTTTTCTTATACAAATAGCTCAATGGGCATTCAAAGGTTGGAATAAGCATTATGCTACATATGCCATAGAACAAGACACTAACCAAAATGCCCCCCTCCACCAAATCCTTGGTATAGTTTATTTGACTGTGACTCTGCAGAGTGTTTGTATCTTTCCCTCTTTGCACTGATTTTCAAGTCCATGTGCCTAGTACTATGCCTAACTAAAACCCCATTCTTGCCTTATAAAAGCTGGAAATCATCACCATGTGAGCAGGAACAGGGATAGCCCTGCCCATATAGGCATCACAGTATAACTCTGCCCATAGCACATCACATTGTAGTCCTGCCCATAGGCATCCATGCATACAGTGCATATCTCTGTAGAGGGGTGGCCTGCATGATTGGGATTCTGAATCCCATGAAAGCCTATGCACATATAGCTGTACAGCCAAAGGCCTCACTGCTGCAGGTGTTTTCGTTGTACATGTGGACATCTATGGTGGGTGGGGTGCTAAATTGTGACAAAACATTGAAAACAGGGCTACTCCGAACAGACTAATTTGGCTCCTGTGAATTTAACAACATTCTATTAGTCATGAAGAGAGCTTATGAGGCTGCAGTAAGGACATTGGGAATTGCCATCCATGGAATGTAATATTAGGGGAGTTGCTAATCACATGCACTTGTGGTGTCATATGAAAATCATATACACTGAAGTAGCTTCTATGGAGTTGTTTGGATTGCAAAAATGGAATTGATAATTGACATCCTAAGCATTGAAATGGTGACATATAAATGTAAATGCCTGTGATGTACCTACTTCCTTACCCTTTTAGGCATTCTTATAGGGACTCTAATCCATGTCAACAACTACAAGTATTGAAGCCAGGTATACTGGTGTTTCCAGGTTTTAAACAAATAAAACGATTCAATCCGTATAAATGAATGTAGTGAACATAATGAGTCACATTCTTTAATAATTCCCTTTTTACAAGAAAGAGATGGTCATCTGGCCTAACACCGTTTTAGAAAAGGCTGTCAGTTTTCAGGGATTTACAGAATGCTGCTCATCATACCAGAAAAGGACTGAAAGGCCAATGCTTTGTCATGGAAGATAGCATGCTTTGAAAGTGATGAAGAGGGCCAGGCAGAACCAAAAGTGCTGCCTCCTGTGATGCTCTTTTAATTTTCAGATGGCTCTGGCTGGATGGAATGTATATGATTTGGTCTGTGGTGCATTGGACAACGGAGTGATATAAGGATTACTTGATATGACACGGGACGAGAGAGCTGGGAACTTAATTTATACAGCTTACAGAAAAAGAGATTAAGGGGATTTAAAACTGTATAAATATCTTCAAGGAAATAAAATCAAGGAAGGAAAGGGATTTTTGTGTATTATTGAGAGAGGAATAGGAAAAGCAATGTCCTCCAGCTAGAAATGGAACAGTGTTGTTACTTGCTAGTGGAGGTGGGGAGGGGAGTGTTTCTTTACTATGAGAATAATGAATGGAGTTACCAATGGAGGAAGTTAGCTGAGGACTTTAATCACGACACAGCCAAGCTGACATGTTACAGTTCATTTATTCTGACCAAGCTTCCATTGAAATCAAATGAACAGATACTATTGTTTTGACTGAAAAGGAAAACTAATGAAGGTATAGACAATTTTTTTTAATATTCCATAGAGTAAATGCTCTATGGAAAATTATTTCACTGTGAGTAGCATAAAGTGTCACAAAACATGCAGAAAGGCAAATTTATAATTGTACTTCAGTAAAAGAAAAAAATAACTCTAGTGACCTTAGCATTCTTGGTTTGAACATTTAGCTTTTCCATTTACAGAGGCTGGCATGGAAACATGCAATGTATACAAGTTTAAACACAAACACACACACACACACACACACACACACACACACACTGGTACAAAATTACATGCTGAATAAATGTTCCACTTCAAGAATATGCTCCATGTTTTGGTTTGAGCTTTTTCAGGCATTTAGAGGAGGGATGTTGAGCCTCTTTCAGCCTGAGTCCAAATTCCATTTTGGAGAAACACTCTGGGGCCACATTCCAATGGTGGGAAGAACTGAAGGCAAAACGTGTGAGGCCAAAGGCAAAGGAGCAAGGCCCAAAACACCAACATATATTGGTTTAAAGCTCACACTGCCAGTATCTAAAGCTTAGGAGAGGCATTCCGTGTTTTAGAATGGGGAATGATTGGTGGTCTGGGGAAAGGGGTGGGGCAAGGGTATGTGGCCTTCTGGAGAACCTTGGAGGGCTGGATATTTGGCCCCTGTGACTGAAGTTCTGCACCCCTCATCTGGAGGAACAGAGATCAGAGCCTGGGTTTTGTCATTGAAAACAACTTTCTGGGAGCACCACCATTGTGACCTTCTCTTGTGCAGGCCCTTTTGAAATGAAAAGGAGCAGATATTTTGATGGGCTTGTTAAGAAGGATGCCTTGTCATTTGTGGCTAGAGATTGACAAATCTGTCAGTCTCACTTTCTCCCATATTCATTTTTTAATATATTTTTTTTAAAAAATCAAGTGCTTTCCATCCTCATTATAAAGAAATTAGCAAATTTGGGCAAAGTCTTATAGAATCAAAGAAACTGAAATGAAAGTCTCACCCATCTGCACTGGCCGAAATCAGTAAGTATAGCTATTGCCAGCATGGGGTGGACCATGTTGTACCTGCTTGCCATATATCTGCTGAAGATGAGAATCTTGTCATAATAAAGAGATCACAACCTAATTCAGCATTAACATGCTTGAATACACAGGATTCAAACCCATACTTAAGAAGCAAGCACTCAAAGCCCTGGACATTGATAGATGAATCTGTCACTTTTGGTTTCTCCCACATATGCCCTTCCACTGCGTCCTGGCACTGGCCGCGGGGAGGTAGTTGTGGGCAGGGGGAGAAGAGATGTGCTTCCTCCCCATTGAGGGATATTTGGCACCCCTGGGCTGGGGGCTGGGTGACTGCTCTTAAATAGTGCAGCTGCACCCAGTCCTTCAGGCTCTTCAAAGCACAGCTCCCTCCCTGTATGCAGGGTGGATTGTACCTGGTTGCCCTTTGGGGTGGGGGCGAGTAAGAATTTTTGGCACATAGTCTGATTGGCCTGAGCTATGTGTCTTTTCACCTACTTCATGCTGTAAGAGGGGAGGGAGTGTCTCAGGAATTATTATATTCTGATTTAATATATTTGGTCACATTTGGCTCAGGCTGGTAGGGCAGGCACACTTAGAAGAAAGTGTGTACACCGCCATCTCTGAAAAGTGTGGAAACATTTATTTATTTATTTCTGTTAAATAACACTCTACTGTGATAACTTGCTCTAATTTCTCCAAACTCACCATAAGAAAAAGTTCAAGACTTGCTACATATTGATCTTCCCATATAATCCCATGTTTTGAATAATACATCACAAAAGTGACAGAGGTTTTATGATGTGTTAGTGTCATACATCATAACGAGCACCACTGCTCCAGTGATGTATTACCCAGACAGTGGCACCAACCAGAAAGATAAATGTTAGCACATAGGCATATATGTATCATTTTTCTGGAAATAGATCTAGAGATAGATGAATTTATTCATGCTCTAAAACTTTGGAAAAATATTAAAAAGTATACATCATATACGGAGTGAATTTTGTTTAGAAAAAAAGCAAATGTTCCTGGAATAAACCTTGATTGGGTAGCCCCTATATGTTTAGTTTATCAAGTTCCCTAGGTATCTTTCCAAATGCTAGAAGCTCATCTCATGAATTGTCCACCTGCAACATTTTTTCAACATCAACAAATCTTGCCCTATCCCATGTCAGAGCCACTTCATACAAACATACAAAGGCCTACAACAGCTTGGATATAAAAAAAATACCTTCCCTACATGTGGGAGGTGTCTTCACTAATGGAAGGGTTGCTTTTTAAAAATATTTTCTGTACTTCTGCAAGCATCAGGATTTTCCGAGCATATGCTAGAAGTTTATGAGAGGAAAGTGAAATTAAATCTAACATACTCATTGGGGTGCAAATTTAACAGTTCCTCTCCACTTCTGAATGCAGGGTGTGGGGACATAGCAGCAGTGGGATGGGATAACCAATCATAAGGTACAACTTTAGATTTCTCCATTAATTTCTATGGGCTACTCTCACTTCGATTCATAGGACATTTAAAAATAACTTCTGAATGTGAAACAGAAACTAATATTTCTAGACAATGAGAGGGTTCTCAATGGGTATTTTTTTAGTTTTATCAGTTCATCCCTCCTATCTCTTTTTACTCTGTTTCTCTTGGGATAAAATGGAGCAAAAGCCAATGGGAGGAACAGAAAAAGATAAAACTACCCACCATCCACTCACCATCCATTCATCCATTCATCCCCCCTTGCTTTCTCTGTCATCTAGGCTTTCCTGCCCCCGTCAACTGATTGACAGTGTTTTCCTTCCCATCTTCCTCTCCACTCCCCCCCCCCCCCCATCCACTTTAGCAAGAGACATTCGGAGCAGGAGGAAATGATAAACAGAAGAAATACTGATGTTGCTGGTTGTGCTCCACTTCCAGATGCCCATGCCCTCCTCCAAGATACTCTCTTCCATCCATCCATTCCCCACCCTGACCCAATTTATTTCTCCAACTAACTTCCAGTGCTTTATGTCTACTGAACATGCTCAGTCTTCATTGGGTTGGATTTGGTGGGAGGAGTCCCCCCCCTTTAGCTTTGACTTTTAAAATATTTTCTGTACTTCTGCAAGCATCAGGATTCTTCTGAGCATGTAGGTACCTCCTTGTTCCTCAGTGACCCTGATTTATCTACAGAACTGATGGCATTCTTCAACTCAGTTCAGCATTAATAGAGTGATATTAAAGGATGGTTATCCATAGATTACTTTGGTAGTGAAAAATTAGCAGCAGTCAACCAAATAAATGCATTATGTAGAATAACAAATCTTGTATTTAATAGTAGACTTTCTCTAGTGGAATATTAATTCGTCTTTGAGTAACATCCAGGGTGTCAATTGATTTATCAATCAGCTCACCCAGAATAAACAGAACAGTAACTGCTTGGCCTGCCAAGTTTCTTGCCAACATTCAGTCATTCAGACAAATGACATGAATAATGAAATTGTTCAGTTTCATTAGACCTTCAAGCTTTTGCTGTGCTTTATACACAGGATCACTTTTATGATTAAATACAGTACATTCTTATATTATCTCCATCTCCTGAAAAGGTTTCTTAAATTATCACCTGACAAATGGGAAATTGGGGCTGGTTTGAGGTTTTGTTGATCAATACAATATAGAGGTGAAAACAAAATGCAGATATATCTCTAATACTAGGACTTCTATGCTGTGATTTTATCATTGCACATTGTCAGTTCATCTAACTACCTTGGAGCACACTGGGAAGGAGGGTGTTCAGCAGGCAGCTTTTATAAGATCATGTATCCTCATTCTTAATTTCCAAAACACACACACACACAAAACAAAAACCACTAAGGGTTGAGTATCCATTATAAATGATAGGAAAGGAATTCATTTCACACGACTAGCTGAAGAATAATTGACCATGACATTGCATTGCTCGAATAAATAGTGCTCTTTCTCAAGAGTATAGTTATCTTGTGGTTAAAGACAAAAATGGTAAAGTTGAGGGGAAATGCAGATATAAGAAAGGAGAAAAGAAATAAATTCTCTTAAGTAAAAAAAAGAAAAATGAAGTATAAATGATAAAACTGGTGGGCTTATTTTTATTTTAAATGGCAGACTCTTAGGAAAGGAATGATCCATAGGATCTAAGAAAAGAAATACTAAATACCATTCAGGAGAGTCATTTTGGTATTGATTTATGAAAAATTGAAAATAACAAAGCACTTTGGCCTTAGCTAGACCTAAGGTTTATCCCGGGATCATCCCTGTTCATGTAAATGACACAAAGGATATCATGGGAGCAGGCAGGGATGACCCCGGGACGATCCTGGGATAAACTTTATGTCTAGCTAAGGCCTTTATTGCCCAGGCTTGTGTGCTCAGATTGATAACTTAGTACAGTCTTGTTCGAGATGTTAACCTTTCACAAATGAAAACTAAAAAGAACCACTTATCAGCAGCAGCTGTCCATATTTCTTTATGTGGACAAATAGAATATGGAACCCTATACAGGTGAGGAGCAACTTATGACCACAAGATCATATTTGTTTCAGGATGCTTCTGCTGTTATATGCTGGAGGAATGGAAGAGATCTATGGTGTGACCACACTTACTGTGTACAGCTCTGGTCACCACACCTAAAAAAGGATATTGTAGACCTGGAAAAAGGGCAGAGAAGGGCAACTAAAATTGTTAAGGAACAGGAGCATCTCCCCTATGAAGGAAGGTTACAACATCTGGAAAAGCTTGGAAAAGAAGAGGCTAAGGGACAGAACTGATGGAGGTGTACAAAATTATGCATGGTGCGGAGAATGTGGATAGGAAGACATTTTTCTCCCTCTCACATAATACCGGAAACTGGGATCATCCCATGAAGCAGATTTGTAGGACATTTAGGACAGAAAAAAGGAAGGACTTCTTCCCACAGCACATAGTTAAACTTTGAGATTCACTACCACAAGATGTAGAGACGGCCACCAATTAGGATGGCTTTAAAAGGGGGAAGGTGAATAAATTCCTGGAGGAGAACACTATCAATGGCTACTAGCACTGATGGCTCTGTGCTACCTCCAGTATCAGAGGAATTAAGCCTATGTACACCAGTTGCTGGGATACATGGGCAGGAGGGTGCTGTTGTACTGTGTCCTGATTCTGGGTCCGTGGTCGACAGCAGGTTGGCCACTGTGTGAACAGAATGTTGGACTAGATGGACCCTGATCCACCATGGCTCTTCTTATGTTCTTATCTCTATCAGTGATAGATGAAACAACTGTAAATACAGATGTACCTGCATGAGATAAAAAGAAGCTAAAATCTTGATACAGAACAAATAAAATTCATAGCAGAAAATGCCAGGAAGATTTCATACAGATTTTGAACAAAGAGATTACTGTGGCCATTTCTACACCTGCTTCCCCCCCCCCCCAGGATCATCCTGGGATCATTCCTGTGCATGCAGATGCCACACAGGGGATCCCGGGAGCAGGCAGGGATGATCCCTCCATTTTCCTGGGATAATCCTTAGGTGTAGAAAGGGCCTGAGTCTCTATCGAGGGGCAAAATAGCAGGAAAACTTATTAAATAAAACCTATTGGAGTAATATTTTCTTTAGAAGTATAATGCAATAATAAAAGGAACTGAAGTGTTCAGTGAGTTGTTGCATAGAGGAAAAGAGTTCTGAAGAACATCAGCAGAATAAAGATATACACTTCTGCATATCCACATTGCAGTGTGGAGATATTCAGCCAGGTAGGTGAAGTTGAGGTGCATCTACATAAGGTTGCCCTACTTTAACCTTTCCTATTTCCATCAGTGCAGCTATTCTCCCTCCCTAAGTAATAGTGTAGAAATAGCTATTCACCCACTAAAGAGGCTGAGTAAGATTTTTTTCGTGTACCCTTATTGGCCATGCATCTTTTAGGTACACCATTTTACCTCTTCCACTCTTAGTGAAATGGAAGTGGTCTTGATTTGGCTACGTGGCTAAATTTGGTATGGTCTCAACTGGTTGGTAGTGCGGGTGCAGAGGGAGGTAACAGAGAGTAACCCAGTGAGAACCCTGAAGTACCCTAGAGGGTGAAGGGCCACTAACCCAACCTACTTCTCATTGCTGTCCAACTTGAGAATGTGGTGGAAGGGGTGGCACCTTTGACTATGCAGGATTTAGCTCATCAACCACCAGCTAATAGTGTTGGTTTAGAGCAATCATGGGTTCCTTGACCCATCTTTGTGGTGGACAGGTGATGAAAAGATAGCACTTGGAGCCAGGGTGGTATTACTCAGAGGGAGGCAATAAGATACTTGCTGAAATCTTCCAATATTAGCCTGCTCCTGCACATAACCTGTGTAATCATTTGCCTTGCTGCAGATTCATAATATTAATGAAGTTATGGCTTTTCATCCCATATATTTGTCTGGTGACAGTGGAGGACAAGTAAAAATCAGGGCAACAGCCTTTTTGAAATCAGTAGCAGCAATTGAACTACTAAGATTTGAACAAA
The DNA here is from genome assembly GCF_023053635.1 of Elgaria multicarinata webbii. Lineage (NCBI taxonomy): Eukaryota > Metazoa > Chordata > Lepidosauria > Squamata > Anguidae > Elgaria > Elgaria multicarinata. Next base: position 40,557,938 of record NC_086180.1, on the reverse strand, counting down.
ACTTGAGTTTCCTGTGGCATCATTTTATAAAGTTTGCAGTCCTAAACATTATAAGATGCACACAACTAATTCATGTCCCAATGAGAACCCTATTTCAAGATTGCTTCAGTAGCTGGGGAGAAGGTCTAATTTGCAAATTATACAAATAATTCCAGCCTAAAATGGAATGATTACTTGATGTGGACAGGCTCAAAGTAATTAGAATAAACAGAGAAAAATTCAGAAATAAAGCTTTCCCCTATTTAATGTTAGATATCATCATTTTAATTTTCTTGAGTATTTGCAACCGAGGGTCTGGTAGCTTGCCTAACTGATATCTTTTCTCTGCTAACAAGCACAATTGTCCTGCCTCTTGGCTCAGATTGTAATTGTTCAGTCTCCAAGGTTAATTTCAATGTGGAGCTGTAAATAGATTAATGCACAGTGTTCAAATAAAGAAAACATTTATGGAAACATCACCATATGGACCCTATTTAAACAGATGATCTGATTAGCATAATGCCCAATGAACTGCAGCAATGAAAGGGTTTTGGAACAGGAGGTAACTTTCTGGACTTTGCCCTGCCATCTTGTACCACAGAAAAGGTGATTTGGCAGCCTATTACTGTGTGACCAGCATTTCATCACCTTGCATGATGAAAATTGCCATGTGCAGTGTTGAAGAGGTGTCCTTTCACAGTGAAATGGTTTCCTGATGCGGAGAAAGTTGGATTAAACAGTTTTTTATATTTAAAAAAATTGGAATGGGGAAATTACTAATGAAGTCTGAAGTGGTAATTTTGCATAACAAGCTGCTTTAAGAGTGGAATAAGAGTGCTTATGGTATTTCAAGTGTGAGCCAGATGTGTCTGTGAATAATCTGAAACTATTTTTGAACTGAATTCCTTAAAGTTGAGTTTTAGATCCTATTTCTCAGTTGTTTTGAGCCCCCACCCCACCCCTCGTTCTATGATATAGCATCTTGCAGAAGTCCCATTAGTTAGGCAGCAGAACAGACTTTGCCAATTGCCAGTATTTTTAGTTGTAGCCTCATCAACTTGCTAAATTATATAGAACTGCATGAAGCATTATTGTCTTCAGCATTTGATGAGTCAAAAACTGTTGATGTGGACAATGAGATGCAGATGCTATGGAATGGTAAAATGTCAGAGGCAGCAACTTTATTTCTAAATATGTAGCTCGGTTAAAGGAACCTGAAGCAACTTTCTTTCTTTCTTTCTTTCTTCCTTCCTTCCTTCCTTCCTTCCTTCCTTCCTTCCTTCCTTCCTTCCTCCTTCCCTTCCTTCCTTCCTTCCTTCCTTCCTTCCTTGACTGGTATCTCTTATCTCTTAGGTCAATGCCCGAGATAGCCAAGCCAACCAGGGTTCATTTTAGATTAGTTCAGTTCGGAAATAAGCTCAGCACCTTTCCTAACCAATCTGAATTCGCTCTCCTCCTTTGACAGTCACAAATGACTTGCATGGATCTCTAGCTTCCAAATAATATCTCTACTGAGCTGAGATCTCTCTCTCAGAGTAACACAAAATATTTGAGTTAAACAGACATCACCTGTGGAAATCGCTGACAGCGTGGGCTTTGGGAGCCTTTGAACCAAGATGTTTTCATCTGCGCATCGTCTTTAAATCACCCTTTTGTCTAATTTTGAAAGTGTAACTAATTTTATTATGTCTTTTTATTTTGCTTCAGTTGCTCCTGAACAAGCTTAAACTGCTTCTGTTTTTCTTCCTCTTCTTACTATATTTTTTGTACTTGAATAAAACATACTCATGTACAAAATATAGGCAGCCTCTGAAGTGATACACGTGGAGAATTAGCCACATCTCATTAATTAAAATGAAACTGGTGGCAAGATGCTTTCTCATACATTAAAAGGCTCTTGCCTCATTCTGCACATTTAGGGATCAGAGAACCGGCTATTTTCAAGCTCATCTAAATTCTCTGAAAATCATTTCGAAGCTCATTTTGGCTCACTTCCATTTTCATTTTCAGCCTGTTTTCAACTAGTGAACATTTCTGTATGCATTTTTCAAAGATGTGCACTTCCTAAATTGACCAAAGTGTGAAAATGTGTGTTTTAGGGAAGAAACACATTTCAAAGTGTGCAATTTGGGGTGGGGGTGGGGTGGGGGTAGGACTACAGAATATTTTGAATGCAATCACAAATTTGGGGATTTTCGAGCAGAAACAAAATTTAGATACAATGAAATTCTATGCACATTTGCATTCTTGTGAATACAAAAGTGAATACAGATTCTATGCACATTTGCATTCAAGTGAATACAAAAGTACTATGAGAATCAGTCCTTATAGAACAGGACGTCTTTCAGCCCGAGGGCCAAATTCCATTGTGGAGAAGCTTCTGGGTTTGCATTCCAGTGGTGGGTGGGGCCAAAGGAAGAAGGGGTGGAGCCAAAGACCTGGGGGGAAATCAACATTTTTTTTCTTAATGCGTTTACTGCTAGTAAGACTGGCATTTCAAACCGTTTAGAATGGGGAAAAACTGCCCAGAACCTGGGAAACCACCAAACAAGCATTTTGGTGGTCGAGGGAATGGGTGTGGCTTTGAAACTTTCCTTTAAGAACAGAGGGTGTTCCTTTATACCAGATTAGAGCATTTGCCCATCTAGTTCAGTGTTCTCTATCCTGGCACTACTGCTTTAAAATGGTTTATAACAGTAGTGATACCTGTTGGGACCCGGGACATACTCCATAGACAGTTTTCAAGCCATTTTCAAAGTGTCATATCCTGCTTGGTGTAGATCTGGCACTTGCTTTCTAAGATCCCAGGCAGAAGTCCATCGCATCATCAACTACTTGACCCTTTTAGTGGACATGCCAGGGATGGAACCTGGGACATTTTGCATACATATCATATACTCTTTCTCTGAGTTCTGTGTGGGGTGACCACATGGAAAGGAGGGCAGGGCTCCTGTATCTTTAATGGTTGTATAGAAGAGGGAATTTCATCCGGTGTTATTTATATGCATGCAACACCTGGTGAAATTCCCTCTTCATTTCAACAGTTAAAGCTGCAAGAGCCCTGTCCTCTTTTGTATCTGGTCAAAAGGGCAGGCCTCACCATCACCAATGGCTGCTTTGAATGGTGCTTTTATTGTTCCCAATGGCACCAAGTCACTACTATTTTTATTACTCTAATTGGTCCTTGGTAATGGTTTGAAATTTTTCTAACATTCCCCAGGACTCTCGGCCCAGTCAGCCTTGCATGCTTGAGTCACACGAAGGTTATAAAATCAACATATTCAAAGTGCCTTTATTCCTCTGTGGTATTTTTAGCAAATTCAGGGTCATAACTTGTTAAAACTCCAGGGGTCTAGTGAGTTTCCATGCTGTTTTTTCTGACAAAATAATGGTGGGTAATCTACTATACAAATATTGGCTTAGTAGCAAATACAGTTTCAATTTCAGCCATCTAAAAACTAGCATCAAAGGCATTTTCACATTGGCATATACATGTATCTTTAATGTATACTTTGGGAGTGAAGGGAACCTAAAAAAAAAAGCAAAGGTAAAGAAAAGGTCATATTTGCCCTATCATTTTAATGTGTTGTGTTAAAAAAATGTTTTTACTAAGTTCTTGAAATGTTCCATAGACACAAGTCTTTTCATTCTCACTGACTAAATAACTATAAATAAATGTATAAATAACTGTGGCATCCAACACATATCAATCATTGGCAGCACATATGTGCCATGCCTGGATTGGCACAAGAAAACATGGGTTGGGAGGTGATGGCACAATACTGCTGATATGCATGGAATATGTGCTTGAGCCATCAAATATGACAAAAAGGACAAGTGACAATCAAATAAGGCAAGACTTGTAAAGCACTGGGGAAACCAATGTTAGACAATTAGAGAAGTTGAGAATCATAGGGTCAAGGCAATGCCTTCTATCTAACTGGAAACATATGCATAAAATAAAATCTGTGATGCATATTTGTCTTGAAGCCTCTCGGCCATTGGATAAGATGTTGTGATGTAATAGAATGTCCAGAAAGTTCTAACATAAACTATGCATAAACATGTTAACTGTTGAAGAGAGGAGTCAACAGTAGAATAAAACACAGCAACATTAAAACATGAGAAAGTGCAAATGGTATTGAAAGTTAAGAACCAGCAGGGGGAGCCCTTGGGCCAGATCCCTCCGTCAAATAGGAAAACTACTAGGGTTGTTAATTCTGTTCTGGGAGTACTGTTGCTCCTGACAGTTACAGTATTTCTTCCAAAAACATTACTATTTTGGCTATTCAGTCAAGGGATCAGCATCAGATGTATTCCTGAGCTGCTAATATTTATGCATGCACACATTTGATAGGCTTGTCATTTGGGGACATGCATGCAATATGGATTAGGAATGGTATAAAATTCAGGCCACATTATTGAAGATCTGCAAAGGGAAAACTGGGCAGGCCCTAATCTACACCAGCAACTAGCTAGGCATTATATTGGGCAAAACATTCTCTGCCTGTAGAGTGGTGTCTGTACTTTCATCTAGGCTCCCATGTCCACCCCCCTCACCAGTCTTTTGACTGCCCTATCTCAAATGGCATTTCCACTGGAAGACCTTTTGCTTCACCTTGAAGCTTTCCAAGGCACCCTTGTTTCTTCAGATTTGTTTCCCGTTCCATGTGGCCAACTCTTATCACACGGAGTTTCTTTTCTAGTACTTCAGTTGCTACCATATTCTTATCTCTCAAGTATCTTCTCAGTACCTTACTTGCTACATTATAAAGCAGGGGTCTGAAGCCTCCAAATTCAATTTTGGAGAAGCTCTCAGGTGCCACATTCCAAAGATGGGTGAAATCACAGGCAAAAAGGGTGGAGCCAAAATACCAGCTTATTTTAGCTTAGAGCTCTTGCTGCCCAGGCATGTCAGCCTTTTGAGAACTGGGTGCAGGGAGAAGCTTTGGAAAACCATGGAAACAACTAAAGATTGATAGTTGGGGGAAAGGGGTGGAACCAGGGAAAGGGGACGTGGGCATCTGGGGCATCTCAAAGGGCTGCTTTGGGACCCCAAGTGGGCTACGGTCTCATCTACACCTAAGGGTGTTACGGGAGGGGGGAGGATTGTAGACTTACCTGCTTATGCAAGCCTCCCCCAGTGTCGATAAAGTTGTGTGACGTCTTGGAAGGGAAGAGGGATGTCAGGGGTGCCATTTTTTTCAAGAGGAGCTGCACATGGCACAAAAGGACACCCCACCCCTCACCAAACTCCACGTCCAAACCCCACCACCATCCCAGGGATGGTGCAATTGCTACCCCCCTCCTCCATGGGCACGGAGCCACCCTGTACAGCTCCATGCCTGTTTGAGGACCCAGGAGGCTACGCCACACCAGCCGCGGTCCTTGGGGTTGTCCCAGGACCATGGAAAAACCAGGACATCAATGGTTTCAGTTATCCTGGGGAAAGTCTGTGGTCGACCTTGGCTGACCCCAGGATTCCCTGTGTTATTGTCCACTCATTGATTTTTGTGGGTCCTTTTCACTACGCCATCCATCTCCCATATATCTCCTGCTCCTTCTGCTCATATTTCTATCATAAAAAAGTCCCTGAAATTCTGGGTTTCTTTTGGCTCTAACAAAACTTGCTGCCATTTCCTGCTGTGTGCTGGAGAAGCAGTGTGCTGAAAATGTCCACTGAATGGGCCACATGGACATTGCTTGCTTCTTCTTCTTTCCCCATGAGAAGAAAGAGGAAGCTGTTCGTCCCTATTGTGGGACAGAAGCAGGAGGCAAAGCAATGGTAGGGAAATGCAATTCCTCCCCACGCTGTCTGATGCTGCTCTTTGTACATCATACTTAAAGGCCATTTCTACACCTGCCTTTTTTGCCGGGATCATCCCAGGATCATCCCCGTACATCCAGATGACACACAGGAGATCCCGGGAGCAGTCAGGGATGATCCCTCTATTTTCCTGGGATAATCTGTAGGTGTAGAAAGGGCCAAAGTCTCAAATCTTTTTTTTTTTACCCATTTGGAATGTGTGCATGTGCATGTTTGTGAGAAAGAGAGAGAGAGAGAGAATAACTTATGTCCTTGTGCTAACTTGATGTTAAGCTAATGTCACTGAATGGCATGCTGTGAGCTCGGATCACTGCAAAAAGAGAAGAATGTTAGACCGAGCTGCAGAAATAACTTCCATCTTTTGTTGCCACATGTACCAGCATGCAGCATGCTTTGCAGAGATCGTTTGTACCACAATGCTATTTCACGAGTTGAGATGGTTCACAGTAGGAAAGCACTTCCTGATATGATTTCCCATCAAATGGAGTTTATACTCCCCCCCCCATTCGAATAGTGTCATTAGACTACTAATTTACACTTTGGTAAAAAGGTTCAGGAGTACTCCATTTATTTTTATTTATTTTTGGGTGATATGTTATTAGATTGAAAGGGGAATTTTTAATAAGTGCTGTAATTCACCACTGCCCTTCCATCATCTAGTGAATTTTGAAGTAAATAGCTTATAAGTAAAAAAAAAAAAAAAATCACACAAAAACTCCAATGCATGAAATATTTCAAGGTGTTTTTCTAGTAGTAAGGAAATCATATTTTCTCATCCTAATGGGGTTCTTTTTCTGGATTTAGGGTGCAATCCTACACTAGAGTTACATTGCCTGACTGACTTCAAGGTTTTGCAAAACTCTGCTAGGTTGCCACATTCTAGATACACTGTCACAGTGGCAATTACACCACCTGAACTCCACCAGTATGCCTCTATAACACTGAGATGTAAACTTTTTTGAGATTTACCTCCAGGTATGTGTGCATAGGACTACAATCAAGAGGCAGTGTGGTATAGTGGTTAGAGTGCTGGACTGGGGGTTGGGAAATCCATGTTCTAGTTCCCACTCAGCCATGGAAGCTCAGTGGATGATTTGGGCCAATCAGCCTCTCAGCCTCTCAGCCCAACCTATCTCATAGGGTTATTGTGAGGACAAAACAGAGAAGAGGAGGATTATGTATTTCACATGGGGTTCCTTAAGGAGAAAAAAGGTGGGCTATAAACGTAATTAATTGATTAATTAATTAAATATTCTTAATAGTATCAGTATCCATACAGAAAAATCTATATGGTAATCATATAGTAATCAATTTGTAATCATATACAATGATTATAATCATATGGTAATCAAATTGGTGAATTTATCCATCAAAGCCACATCTTAACTTGGCACTGAAATGAAGGTAGTGCTAGTGTCAGTCGGGCCTCCAAGGGGAGGGCATTCCACAGCTGGGGTGCCAAAACAAGTTCAATTCCGCCATGCCCGCCATGCCCCCCACAGTGTGGGGAGGCCTTTGCGGGCAGGATAGAGTGATGAGATGTGCCCACCAGCCATTTGGTTGGGCACTGTTTGGCGCCATCGGGCTGGGAGGGGACTATTGAGGCTATAAATGTGTGTTCACCCATCCCAGCCTCCTCTCTGTTTGCGTGGATCCCTCCCCTCCTCCCTGTAGGCCGTGTGAGCTTGCTGTTTGCCATTAGGGGGCCAAGTAGGATTTTTTTACTCATGTTCTGAATTGTCCATGAGGTTTTTTTGCCTACTCCACACTGCAAGACAGCAGGGGAGTATTAAGTAGGTTGATTTGTCTGATTCTTAATTTGGTTACATTTGCTAATAGGCGGCTAGGTATGGGCATCCAGAGCAGGATTTGGGAATGGTGAGCATTCACAGGCACTGTTAGGGTGACTGGTAAGATCTGAGGGCTCTCAGATTTGAGCCCCATGGCCTGGCTGGGAGATAAGGCTTACCTTTGAGGCCAACCCTCCTCACCCACTCAGAGCCCTGCAGCCTGGGTTGGGGGTGACACCAGAAGGTCTCCCTACCGCACAAGGGGTAGGCCTGTGGGGAAGGTGAATGGCTCAGCACCAACCCACAGGCCATGAATGGCTCACCCAACTTAGAACGGCCTGTAAACAGGCCATACTGGATGCCCTTTAGGATTTTCCCCTTTGCAGATCTTTAATAAATGTGGTCCTATTTAAACCCAACTGTACATGTCTTGTCTTATTTATTGACCTCTGCATCACAAAGAAAGCCCTCTCCCAAGTCCTGCCATTGTGTATGTCTCACGTTGATCGGGCGCGGAGGAGGGCTCCTCCAACAGATCTCAAATCTTAGGCCTATATAGGGAGAGGTGCTCCCTCAAGTATCAAGGTCCCAAGCCATTTAGGGCTTTAAACAACATTACGAACACCTTGAATTCCAACCAGAATTCTGCTGTGTCACCCCAGCTGTGGAATGAGTTCCCTAATGAGGTTCACCTGGCACCTACACTATATTCTTTCAGATGCCAGGTGAAATCCTTTTTATTCTCTCAGTATTTTAACAGTCTATAAATTTAATTTTAACTTTGCTGTTTTAAATTTGTATTTTAAATTTGTATTTATGTAGTGCTGCTGATTTTATCCTGGTTGTGCTTTTATATTGTATTTTATATCATGTTTTTATGCTGTTTGTTTTATACTTTGAATGGTTTTAATTTTTGTGAACTGCCCAGGGAGCTTTGGCTATTGGGCAGTATAGAAATGCAATAAATAAATAAATAAATGAGGAGATACTTTACTGAGAACATAATCTGTGTACTAAGGTAGAATTGCTGGGACAGATAGAGAAAGATCATTGTTGGCTGCCCTACTGCTACAGATAGTGGCAAGAGTTGAAATCATTACTAGTCATATGTAAAACCACTGTACAAGCATCTTTTACTCTCATTACTTTCCTGTTCTGAGTTTTGGTTGTCCTTCGATACTGTGAATTTCTTTCTGGGTAATTCTGGCATCTTGTAAACAACTCTACTTATTGGCTATGGTCTATGCAGTACAGTTTTATCAATACAGCCTGTTATGGATCACCTCACACTCACCTTTGGTTTATTTTGTTAAGTGGATCATATAAAATCACTATCTGCAGTTCCCCTTTGCGAAGAGTGATTATAGCAATCCAGTTCAACTGCTAAACTTTCCTTTTATGTGGTTCTCACACTCCTGGATGCTTTCCCAAGTGAAACTATAGTTATAAATACTGATTAAGTATTACGTATGACCTTTTATACGGGGAAGTGGTGATGGTTTGTTATCAACACTGAGAATCTTATACAGAAAAATATTTTCCTGGCCTTTTAATAACCTCGCTTGTTGATATTTGACCCATGCTTTCATCAGTGTACTGCTGTGAGAATATGACTTATTTCTTAAGTGTTGTATTATCCAAGAGAAAATGTCTTATTGATCTTTCCCTGTTGGCTCACTCACATCTGTAAACATGCTTTAAAATTAGGTTCAGATACTATCGTGCTTCTAAGTGTGATTATAGTATGTGGTTTAATATACTAATTTATTTAATTGGTTTTCCACTCCCAAGATTCAGGGCTGGATATGGGGGAATTAGATTTGAAATATATTTTACTAAATAAATCTGTGATATACGTGCATGCAGAGTCAGATTTTAAAATAAAGAAAAAAGCACTGAAGACCCCCTCTAAAACCTAGTCAAGAAATGCCACCCCATATATATATATATATATATATATATATATATATATATATATATTAAAAAAGTTATGTAATGCTTCTGAAGAAGTTCATGTTCATGCTTTGACAGGACTTCCTTCAGTGGAAGAGAGTTTCACATTTGTGAGGACACCCTGAACCTATTTCTTACTTAGTATGCAATGTGATCTCCTGAGGATTGCAAAGAAGATAGTTCATTTAGCTGACCTTAGAAAATACAATGAGATACAATAAGATATGTTATCTTGTCTCATACACACATTATTAAGGATTTGATAGGTCAAAATCAGCACCTTTAATTTCATCCAGAGAGAAGCAGGGAAGCAGTGCTTCACTTTGAAGTTCAGAATCCCTTTCAAAATCGCTGAGTTCCAAAATTATAAGAAATACAGCAGTTTATTTATTTATTTATTTATTGCATTTATATACTGCCCCATAGCCGAAGCTCTCTGGATGGTTTACAACAGTATAAAACAGAGAACATTAAAAACAAATATACAAAATTTAAAAACATAAAAAGCATAAAAACCACAGTATCCTTATTTAAAAAAAGCTTTCTGGGGTCCATTAAAAAACAAACTCAGCTTAACCTGGTGCCAAAAATATAACAATGTTGGCGCCAGGCGAGCCTCGTCAGGGAGATCATTCCATAATTGGGGGGCCACCACTGAAAAGGCCCTCTTCCTTGTTGCCATCCTCCGAGCTTCCCTCGGAGTAGGCTGAACTCTGAGCTTCCCTTGGAGTAGGTATTCAGAGGAGGACCTTAGACGTAGAGCACAGCAAACTTTTGTAAACTGCCCAGAGAGCTTTGGCTATGGGGCCAAAATAAATAAATAAATATGTCGGGAGAGGCATTCCATCAGGTATTGTGGTCCCAAGCCATGTAAGGCTTTATAGGTCAAAACCAGCACCTTGAATTTATTTTATTTTATTTATTTATTTATTTCATTTATTACATTTTTATACTGCCCAATAGCTGAAGCTCTCTGGGCTCGGAAGCATATATGCAGCCAATGCAAGCGGGCCAGAATCAGGCTTATTTGTTCAAACCTTCTGGTTCCAGTTATCCATCTGGCTGCTGCATCTTGCACAAGCTTCAGCTTCCGAACTGTCTTCAAAGGCAGCCCCACATAGAGCACGTTGCAGTAATCTAATTTGGAGATTACCGGAGCATGGACAACTGAAGCTAGGCTATCCCTGTCCAGATAGGGGCATAACTGGGCCACCAACCAAAGTTGGTAGAAGGCTCTCCATGCCACTGAGGCCACCTGAGCCTCAAGGGACAGAGATGCTAAGCTATGGACCTGCTCCTTCAGGGGGAATGCAACACCATCCAGAACAGGTTGAACACCCACTAACCGTTTATTTATTAAACTTATTTATTAAACTTATATACCGCTCCCATAGCCAGGGCTCTCTGGGCAGTTTTCAGAGGAACCACCTACTAACAGCATCTCAGTCTTGTCTGGACTGAGTTTCAGTTTACTGGCTCTTATCCAGTCCATTGTCACGGCCAGGCACCAGTTCAGGACATCCACAGCCTCATGTGTTGAAGATGAGAAGGAAAAGGAGAGTTGCGTGTCATCAGCGTACTGATGACAATGAACTCCAAAACTCCAGACGACCGCATCCAATGGTTTCATGTACATGTTAAACAGCATGGGGGACAAGACTGACCCCTGAGGAACCCCATACTGGACAATCCATGGGGGCGAGCAATGCTCCCCAACACCACCTTCTGGAGCCCACCAGCCAAGTAGAAGTGGAACCACTGCAATGCAGTACCTCTTACTCCCAGCTCAATCAGTCGTCCCAGAAGGATACCATGGTTGATGGTATTGAAAGCCGCTGAGGGATCAAGGAGAATCAATAGAGTCACACTCCCCCTGTCCTTCTCCCAACATAGGTCATCATACAGGGCGACCAAGGCTGTTTCTTTGCCAAAACCAGACCTGAAACTTATGACAAGTGCAATTTTTCTAGAAATTTTCATGACCTGGTAATGACTGGTGAACTAGTGATTATCTCAGCCAGTCATCACAATATTATCACAAACACAGGCCATTTTGAGCTACCAAATTTCTGAAAAGTGCAATAATCCTCCCTTCATGCCCCTCATCCCAAATCAAAATGCCTGCAAGGTGCTATAATGATCAAATACTCCAAGAAAAATGTATATATTGATGAATAAATACATTATATAATCTGACAATTTATAAGGTTTTCAAATATATGTTGCTGAACTAAAACTCAAGAACAAGGCACAAAAACAAAAAACAAAAACCTGATATTCCTCAAAAAGGGATGAAATATTATCTTGCATTTTCAATTAGTGTTAGAGCACACAATGTGGTGGTCACCAACTTAGATGACCTTATACGAGAATCATTAGACAAATTCATGGAGGACAAGTGGGCCAGATCTACACCAAGCAGGATATAACACTTTGAAAATGGTTTGAAAACTGTATGTGGAGTGTGTCCTGGGCCCCAACAGTTGTCAATACCCTTATAAACCATTTTAAAGTAGTAATGTAGATCCTGCCCCTGTCAAGATGGTTATATATGCTACCTCCAAGATCAGAAGCAGAAAGCCCCTGAATATATGTTGCTGAGGAACAACTTCAGCAGGAGAGGTCTATCACCTTACATGACCTTCATTTAGACTTCCCATGGATATCTGGCTAGCTACTGTGGCAAATAGGATGCTAGACCAGATAGCCCTTTGGTTTTATCCAGCTGGGCTCATCTTACATAATAAGCTCCTATGATTATACTGATACATTAAAGCACTTAAAAAGAAACCCTGAAAGCCAGATGACCTGCATTGTACCTTTAGGCTGCAATTCTAGACGCACTTACCAGACAGTAAATCCTATTGAACTCAATGGGACATACTTTTGAGTAGACATGTATAGGATTGTGCTATTAGTTATGCAACAGCAATCAGCCATTAGTCTTAATGTGATCAAGTCCAGTTTCAAAAGTGTGAATATTATGAAATTGAAATATTCATTCATGTTAATGGTCTAGGCCCTTTTACCTGCTGAAAGCTGCAGCAGGATAATGGTAGAAAAATACCTCTTCCTTCCTTCCTTCCAACCATTATGGAAATGTAGTTTAAATCTGAAAGGACTTTAAGGAATAGAAAGGGGAAATGGGCAAGTACCAACTTTCCAGAAAATAATAATGTGTAAGAAGTGAATAAGAATATGAATAGGAATGCTCATGAAAAAGAAAGATTTTTTAAAAATAAAATAAAATTATAAAATGAATAGTAGAGCAGTATGGTCAAAGTGAAAACATGGTTGATTTTCATGCAGTGTCTGCAATAACGTTGTCATTGCTTCAGACCGGCAGGTATAAAGAAGTAAATATGACTGCTTGACAGATACATTTATTTATGAACCTTTCTTAAAATGAAAGGTTCATTTATTACAAGCTATTATCCATGCACATAAAGATATCACCCCCCAAAAAAAGAAGGGAGAAAAAAAAGCTAATTATGGTCTTAGTGTTTAACAGGGGATGAGTTTTCAAATTGCATTTGCCACAAATTGTATTGTGTTCTCAGATATTTGAGGAAAGGTTATAAACTTTATGAATTGCATTTCTTTGGGGGAAATCAAGCAGAAGACAAAAGAAATTGGCTGTAGATTAATATTTGCATTAAAACAGCCAAAGTCTGCTTTCCAAAGAACAATGAATGACTTCCATTGTAGTCAATGGGCCAAATCTTGCATTCTTATATTAAGCATTTTCTACTGAGGGTAGTTTGACTTCATACCCCTACTTTGTGCCTCTCTGTTTGTTTTCATTATGTGAAATAAACTGGCATCAGTTAATTAAATTTCCCAATCTATTGGCTCAATTGAAATATCTATATTGCTTAAGGTAGAGACAGTCTGAGAACTGGATTAGTGCTTTTTCGTGGTCTTTCAAATATATAAATACATACCTTTTATAATACTAAAAGAGGATTTGTACCTGGCAATCAGCACCATAGCTCCAAACCCATAAAGCCTAGACACCTAAAATTGGGAATGCAAGTTAAGGGATATAGGGATGTGCACCTTGTGGTTATTTGGGTTTTTTAATTAATTTATTAATTTATTAATTAAAGTGTGCCCGTGTGGTTGAAGCCTGCAGTACTATCTCCAGTTACTGGATGGTAGACTTTCCTAACTAACATGTAATTTTGTACTCAATATAGTTTGAAGCCCAGAGAAACAGTTATAGGATTTCTCCTATGGGATAGCCACCTTCAGAGGAATGAGCTGAATAGACCCTTCCCTCATAGGACAGTAGTGATGCACCATGCAGGGGCCATGCTTAAGGGTAGCAGTGACTTTGGCTTCACTCAGATGGGGCAGGTGCAACTGTGCAACCTTAAAGTAGTTGACCCAGAAGGACAAGTCCCCCTTTCACTACTGCTAAGTAATTTCCTGTTCAGTTGAGCAGTGACAAAGTGGGGAAGATCATGGAGGGGAGGGGAGTTCTAAACTCTCCCACATTTCCACTGGCCACATAGCTTGTTCAACTTTTCTACCACACATAGAGGAAGTGAAGCCACCTTTACCATGCCCATTATGGGACCCGATTTGGCTGATGAGAATGGAGTGGTGTGCTCTGCTTCACCAGCCTGATTTGTGGTTTGTATGTGCGAATGAATGTATGTGACTATCCATTGCATGGCCCACTCTAGGATTTGGCCCCAGTCACTTTGTATGACATAGGGCGTCTTCAGACGATACACTAAACCATGGTTAGGCTGCTAACTCCTTTGCAGCAAATGGTTAGTGATTGTGGTTTTGTAAGCACCATGGTTAGGAATGGTTCACATGTCATGCTAAGGCATGGCTCACATGTGATATGGTACACTAAGCTATAACCTTTAGCTCAAATGCTTAACCACCATAGCTTAACGTGTTATCTGAACAGGGTCCTAATTCTGCCCACCCTTGTCAGAAAGCAATGGTGACGCTTCAAGAACCTCTGCTGATGGTGATTCGGCATATTTTGAACTGATTTGAAGCTCTGCAGGATCCAATACTGCAAAATGGATTAATTTAGAAGCAATGTGAGGAAAGCACTTATGATTATGGGTCAGTAGAAGAAGGAGAGACCTATGTAACATGTCTCAAAATTGAGCATGTGAGAAACAATCTAACTTTGAAAATAAGAGTCAGGAATGAGACAAATAACTGCTTTAGATCCTAGTGTCACTTCAGACAGTAAAAGTAATTACTGGTTTGTCTTGACAGATGAAAATGAAAAGCTAATGTGAGTGGACAAAATATACTACATCAAGTCTTACAGCACTGTTATGTTATCACATTGACATGTATGCCTTGCTTATTTGATTCAACACCTCAGATACATGAAGAAATTACCACTGACCCCTTTTTAAAGGGGGAAAAACTCTTTTTTAAAAACTGATTTTATGTGTTCTATAGATTAATCTAGGACAAAGCAAAGCTTTGTTTTATTATTAGGAACAGACTTATAATGAAAATCTATATATTCCTACTCAGACATAAGTCCCTTTGAGTTCAATGGGGCATACTCTGAGGCAATGGATTAAGGATTACTACCTTGTTTTTACCCTGTTCACATTACAATTCCCTTTTTTGGTTTTACTGTTCCCAGTTATTCTTGAGTAACCAAGTAATCAGTTATTCACTTTACCACTCTTTTGTATTGATAATAGGGCTGTGTGCATAACACTTCCCTCTTGTTCTGTGAGCACATGAGGGGAGGGGGAAGTAGGATCCACCCTACCCCCCACCCTGCAGTGACAATGCACCTGTTGGCCTCACATTCCGCATCAGTGAAGAAGGAACCCCTTTCAGTATAAAGCCAATCATGGCTAGTGAGGGACATGGTAGCCAGGGGATGTATCAACATTGATGTGTGAAGCAAACAGGCATAACCCAAATTTCTTTTCATGCATTTACTGAACAGATGGGGAAGGGGTTGTGTGCACAGTCCCAGCACTCTGCTTTAACAGGGAATTAGATCTGCCCTCCATTACATTTTCTATTGGGTTAAAGGCATGCTAGATAAATAGAGCCTCTATGTTGTCTTTATGGCTTGTTGTTGGCCTTCCTGGAGGCATCTGGTTAGTCACAGTGGGAAACAGGATGCTGGATGAGATGGACCAGTGGTCTGATCCAGTTGGGCTCTTCTTCTTACGCTTATTAGGAAAAAGAGTTTCAGCAGCCATGTACTCCAGCATTTACATGTTTTACTAATCTCAGTTACTTGCTGCCATAAATGTTGCAATAACTTTCAGTGCCAGTGTTCTTTCAGCTTGAATGCATTTTGATAACCCTGTCAAGACTCCGATTTAACAAGCCTATCAAATCTCATTAAAATCCTTGTTGTGCCCAGTTTATATGCCAATAATGTGCCTATGGATCATTTTTGCAATGGCCCATTAACTATGTTTCTGATTGTGTGTGTCATATTCACTCTGGTTAATCTGTGGTTCTTTCTTTCTTCCTTTCCTCTGCTGCTTTAATTAGGGGATAGAAGGCATTTCTATCTATCTAAATTTTGTAACTTCATGTACTTAAACTGATGCCCCAAATTTCATGAGCTGTACAACAAGAAACAACCAAATGAACACCAATATACCCTTCCTCAACTGGGTTCACTTTGCATGGGATTACAACTCCCATCAGTCACAGCCAGCATGTCCAATGGACAGGGACAATGGGAGCTGCAGTCCTTGACATCTAGAGGACACCAAGGGCAGTACCCAACTGTGTCAAGTCATAATCACAAATGGTGTTGTGTTACTGGAAACTAGGATCTGAACTATGCGCAAGGGGAGAATCCGGGCCTTGCTAGATCAGGCGTTAGCACGGTGTGAGGCCTAGTTTCCCTCCTGTGCATCCAGATGACACACAGGGGAATCCGGGGTCAGGCCGCGCTGAAACCTGCCTTAAGCCGGCATAAGCGAATTCGCTTATGGCCCGGCATTTTCACAGCCCTGGCCTGAGGCCAGGGCTGTGAAACGTCTAGCAGGGTCCGTGGCTTTTTATGGCTGCTCGCTTACTCACAAGTAGCCAGGAAAAGCCACGGACTGGGCACAGCGCTCATACGAGCACTGTGCCCATTGGGCCGGGGGGGATTATGGGGGGGAGAGGGGCTGGGGGAAGGCCGGACCCACCAGGAGAGAGGGGAGGAGAAGGCCGGGCATCGGGGACGGGGGGTGAGGGAAGGAGAGCAGCCATCGGGGGCGAGGGACAGAAAGCTGGGGACAGGACATCGGGATGGTGCGGGGGGGGGAAGCCAGGGACAGAACATCGGGGATAGCGCAGGGAGGGGAAGCCGGGGACAGGACATCAGGGATGGTGGTGGGGGGAAGCCGGGGACAGGACATCGGGGATGGGGGGAGGACGGGTGAGCAAGGGGGGAGGGGGTCATCGGGCATTGGGGGGGAATCAGGGGCGGGGGGGCTTTATTGTTTTTTTAAAAAGCACCTACCTTCTCTGGCTCCCTGGCGCACATAGTCCCTTTAAACAACAAAAAAATGGCCAACGCTATGGGGCTTCCCGTTGCCCCGTCGCGTCGTGCGTCTGGAAGCTGGTGACGGCATGCCCTAACTCTAGTGCACCGTCGCCCCCCCTCCGTGCCAGCTTATCCGGCAGGTCTAGCAAGGCCCTCCAACTAAAGTTACATTTGCGCAACCCCTTGTGCAACCCCTTGTGCACAACTTTTGTTGTGCAACCAGTTGTGTATTATGCTTACACAATCCGTTGTGCAACTGGTTGCACAACTGAAAGATTGTGCAATGGGGAAGCACTTGCCCAACTGAAAGATGTAGCAGAGTGCTGCTAATGCTACTTTAAATCTTTTCATACAGATTCAAAGTAATGTCTGTTTTGTCCCTTATCTTTCCTTTCTTCTACATTCTTTCAATCCAATATGAAGGAATGTGTGATTTTTGGTGTGTTTTTATTTAAAAATGAACTAAACGAATTCTTCTCTCATCTGTAAATATACCTACCTTATTCACATTACTGTATTTCACATAATTGACATCCAGGTGTCCTCTCACTATTGCAGAGGTTTCAGTTCCTTTTAGTATAACTAAAGATACCATTAATCTGGTTGGGGGTGGTGGTACTATTGGGGAATCATGACACATTTTCAGAATATGCCCCCACTAACAAAATATAATTTACTAAACTGTGCCATTTTCAAGTTAAGAGGTTACAGATTTGCCTGATGCAAATGTATGGTGCATTTCTTCTGCTGCTTTTCATATGCCACACAGTGCATATTTTCCTTTATGTCTTTACATTGCAACCATTTGTCATATCCATAGATAACAATAACATAAAATCTAGCTGGGATAACATCAACTATTAGAATCAATAGTGCAACATGAATTTTATAGGTCCTGGAAGGTACTAATTTGTAAGTGGACTTTGTCAAAAGAATGCATAATCTTGAATTCTATTTCAGTAAAAAAAAAAAAGAAAAAAAAAGGTTGTATTCAGTGCAAGTGATAGCATTCCCTCTTTAATAAAAAAGGCACTACATACAATTTGGAGGAAAAGACAATGCATTATTTTCCTCCTTAAACTTCAGCCTGGAAGTCTTTGAATGTTCAATTATCATTATACAAACAATTCAATTAAAGTAATCTTTTGAAATTTAATATCTATCTTCTATAATGATCATAATATCATGAGGAGGAGAAGATAGAAAATCTTCAATTTCATTGCCATGTACTACATTTTGCTTCACCCCACTGCCTTGTTAATTTAGAAGTTATATGAGAGAAACTATATACGGAAGAAAAATCAATGATTGACTATGAAGAACTGAGAATATGCTGTTTTTTAACAATACAGATGATAATAATTTCACAGCAGTGGTAGGAAGATCTACTGATGTGGGTACGCTGCCGCACCAACCTATTGACCGTCCTCCACCAAATGGAGTTAGCCATGTTGCCCGTGTATGTAGAGTACCTGCGCCGCACAGGTCACCGCTGCCACTACTGGGTCCTCCCTCCCCTGCGGAGCCATTCCTGATACCTACACACGGGCCAAGCAGAAAGAAGGGGGGGGGGCTCATCAGTTTCCGCACCAGCGGAGGTGTGAAACCAACGTTAGCAGCCTGCCACCGTCACTCCATTCCCCCTACCCACTCACCCAGCAAATGCAGTCAGAAGGATGTGTGTGTGTGTGTATTGACACAGTGCAAAGGGGGCCCAGGGCACATGCCCACCCCCTCAGCTGATGCTTCCCTGATCTTCCGCCTGCCACCGCGTGGCCGATGGAAGATGGCCACCCACCCTCGCCTGTTGCCCCCTTACACCCAGCTGCCAAGTACCCACACCAATAGGAACACAGCTCTGCTTGCCACTACCATGCCCATCATTCCCCCACTCGCCATTGCATCATCCACACAGCCTACACCACCGTCATTAGGACGGTACCTGCAGCTGCCCACTGCGACAATGGGGAGGGTACAGCCCACCAACTTCCCATTAAAGTTGGATGCCCGCCTTCCCGAAAAGTTTCCCACACAGAGGTAACAAGCTGCACATAACCCACACATCCCCAACACCCCCCCCAACTTGCCAGACAGTTTTCCATTCGTCCGTTCGTGCGCAAAGCGGACCCGTTTATTATTAAAAAAAGCCACCGTGCCGCTGCCAAAGCTGCACACGAGGCGCAAACGGAGGATGAGGTTTGGCCGAAACCGCTGGCCACTCCCCTTAGCAGACCTTCTTCCTGACCATTACTGACCTCGCCGGAAACCGTGCTGACCTCGTTTCGTCCCACACCTCTGCCGCCCGCATCCAAATTAGCCCACGCCGACAGAAAATACCGGGCTTAAAGCTGTTTCGCAAAACATGGGACAACAGAGGTTTCAACACAGAATGGACACGGATCCTGGTGAACGTCATGTGGAACTGTAAGGACCCCGCCGGTATATAACCCGCGCTACAGCCCCGTCTAGCAATGGTCAAGCTTCTTCACTATAGCAAGATGTATTGTATTTCTATTTAGACACGTATACGTATTATGTTACATATGAAATGTTATTGACATCCTCTGTTTTGGCAATGTGCAAGTGCCCATCTTACCTGCAGTCTCCTTCACCACTAAAGGAGAAGCAAGTTCTTTCAGGTGCAGTTTGACAGGCAACCACAAAAAGTAGTATAGCAGATCAAACCATGCAGATTGAGAAATGGCAGTATAGCAAACCTCTGCTAGGGCTGTCATGGTTTCCAGCTCTGTATGCTGACTGCCAAAAATATATTCAGGAACATAGGTCTCTCCTATACAATCAGTTCTTAGCCCTGGGCATATGGATGAGTGGGCTGGCTGTCACCATGCTTAAATTTCTGAGGGCCAAAAAGAAAGGAATGAAGTCTCTTTGCCCAAACAGGGGAAAAATCTCACAATTTACACACCAACAAGCTCAAAACTCTCATAAAACAGTTTCTATTCAGAATACTGATTGCAAGGATCTGCAGGCCCGGTGACAGATGCTTTGCTGTAGCAGCTGTGAGGAAATTCATCATCCAAATGCTACAGAAAATGCACACTTAAAGTATCCATACTGGTCTCTGAAATTAATAAATCAAGGTATATATTTGAATGTACCAGTAGATGGAGCTCTGTATATTTTATACAAACGCACACACACACACACACACACACACACACACATCTTTTAAAATAATTTATAAAAAGCTAGCATTCTTTGTTCACTCCCTGGGTGGCCTTTTGGTGAGGGAGAAAGATGGTGAAGAATAGAGTATCTAAATTCTAAATACTTTCTTTGCCCTTTCTTTTATAGACTCCCCACTGCTGCATTGCAAAGCACTGATTTATGGCTTTGATGGGCTGTAGCATGCTCATTTATTACTTACAGTCAGGCTCTCTCTTTTTGCCCTATATATCTTTGAATGTATTTATGTTATGTTATTTTATTTTGCCCTCAGCATGGAAGTTATTGGCAGGAATTCATTACACCAATGGGAAAAGACTGATGGGCATTGTGAAATTATGGCCATTCCAATGACCAAGGGTCAAAAGCTTGCAGAGATGTGACCAATTCACCTAATCTGCTGAGATCATATGAATATTCTGTAAGAGAGAGAGAGAGAAACTACTGCAAGGAGATCCTTCTTTGGATTCTTTTACAAGCTCCCTTTGAAAATATGGTAAATGCAGCCTACAATTTATGTCAACTCAATTGTGTGCTATACAGAGTGCAGGGAGTGCTTTTTATAACTCATTCTGCATGTGCGTTGATCTTTATGCCTATAGTCAGGGGGTCACCAGAGTGAACTCAGGACAAACCCAAATTCAAAAAAAGCCTTCTACTTCACAAAGAAAGTACCAGTGACAATTTTCAATTACATAAAAGGGCATGTGAAAAGTGGGAAATGCAATGAATATCTCTGATTTCTGTCTTCCATGGTGAAAAATGCATATTTGGAGTTGCAGATACAAATGTTCCAACTATAGCATCAGATTTCAAAATAAATAAAATAAAACATTTTGGATCCACAGGGGAGGGATAAAATGGAGGGGAGTGTTTTATGGTAGCTTGTTACTACTGGGTTTGTGAAATTAGACCAACTGCACAGGGTGAAGAAGATAAAATAGACAATGAGCCATATGGAACAGTCATCCAGGTACCTATTTACACTGGAGGTTATATGAGGCATAGCCAGGCCTTACATAAGGAATGAGGAGTCTCTGGGCCAAGCAGTTTCTCCACAAAGCCTGTGTGCCCCCCTCATCTTCCTTCATCCACAAGCCTCTCCCTTTGGGGGCTAGCAGGGAGAGGAATCCCGCTGGTATCTTGGATCAGTGATCAGAGTTAACAGCAGGAAACCCCCCTCCCAATTTGGAGAGAGCAGCACAAATAAGAGGAATGCCTGCTGTTATCTCTGATCAGTCATCAAAAACAATAGTGGGGATTCCAATACTCCCCTTACTGGGGGGTGGGGAAAGTCCTACAACTCCCAGCATTCCCCAGCTACCATGGCTAGGGGAATGCTGGGAGTTGTAGGACTTCCCCCCCCCATCTGAATATGCATAGGGTTGCACTGTTAGTGCACCACTCACCCTCCAAATTGGGAGGGTGAGCAATTGGGAAAGGTGTAGGGCAGACAAAGCCTCCCTGACTGAGGCATGGAGTGGAGGAATGCACCTTAACCAGGGACCTGGTTTCACTATATATGAGCTTGCCCCAGCCAGGGAATGTCCACACACAGCAAAGCCACTCTTCCATCCCATACTTCAGTCAGGGAGACTTCTCTGGCTGAGGAATTCCCACATGCATTGAAGCTTGGTCCCCAACTGAAACACCCACAGATGTCATCTGGACAGCCACCCAAAATGAGTTTCCAACCCCTGTCCTATGTCAAGTAACAAACCAGCCAATTACAGTACTTATAGAGACCTTTTTTTTCTAAGACAGATTGTCCCACACATCAACTCACAAGTCAAAAGAGAGCTAGCATGTGCATGTAAAGATAAGGTTACATGGACCTTAAGAGGGACTAACTAGATGAGAGCTACACTTGTATGGCACATAATGTGCATTAAACAGAATTGGGACATATATAAAGGGAATCTTGAATCAGGCACTGTCCAAAACAACATGAAGTGAAAGATGAAGCATTGCCATGTTGCATAGATGTACTCTCTTTGCTGGCTTTATCAATGTGGTCTAGCATAAAACAATTATGGTGTTCATCTGGTGCTAAGGATCAGTAAATCTTTGATCTTCAGCTGCAATGAGGTCTAAAACCTGCCTGGGATTAGTAGGAATAGTGACGTCCTTCAGAAACAGACCATACCTTATTTTGGCTCCCTTTCCTATTTGGGTTAAATGAGTACAAGCAGTAGTTAATATTTCATTGACTTTTGTAATCAAGTTGCATTACTGATACATCATGATCCACAGCTCGCTGATTCTTCCCTCGACTTCTGCGCAAAGGTTTTACTGGTCAAATAATTATGCATGTTTCTAAAATATTTGCATATTTTAATAATCAGAGAGCCTAATCAACATCTTTGTTTTACATATTTCATTAATAAATATCCCCATCTTACTGATCTCTTTCCACCTTGTTAAAAATTCACCTGCTTTTCCTGATGGAAGTGATCAGGCACAGATTAGAAGTGGAAATTTTTCAGGGCATTGTATAACAAGATGCTCCAGTAAATGGCAGCATTCACCAAGGGATGGCACCTTTAAACAAGGGGCTGAGTCTTTGGAGCTAGTTCTTTCCATATAAATTGTGCCATGTATGGGGATCACACTTTTAGGCATGATGGCCATAGGACACAGCTGCTCCAAGGATTGCCTTGCACTGAGCAGTAGCCCTCTGTCTTTCATCCACTTCCAGCTTTGTGGCAAAATTCCTTGCTGTTTGCAGGTGATCTCCTCTCTGGGAGCAGTGGTTTGATATTCCAACATTTAAATGGATGCTTCTACAGTCTCTGGGAATGGAGGGGGTGGTGGTCTATAGATTTCCTTCTATCTCATGATGCATATCTTTGCCTGCTATCTGCTTTCTTCAACAGTGTTTTTTGTCCAGTTCCTTTCCGTTTGAGAACCCATTCCCTTCTACTAATCTGGAATTGCATGTTTGGCAATGCACATTGCTTGGAAAACCTTTCATAAGAAATATCAGTTCATATGGCCAACTGTGTCTCTCTATCCAGTGCTCCTTGAGTGATCCCAGGGCTACCTACCTAGGACTAGGAAACCTTGCTGCAGTGGCAACAGTGACCCTAGATCAGGTGACACGGGCCTTAGCTAGACCTACCGGATAATCTTGCATGGAGGAGGGGTGATCTTGCATTGTGATTAACACGAGATCTCGCCTTCGTTTACCAGTAAGGCGCACGACCTCTGGAAGAGAGGTGTCGCCACCATTTTTTTAAAAAAAGAAGATGGAGCGCACAAACACTCATGTGCAAAGGTAAGGCTTTTTTAAAAAATGAAGTTATTACCACACTCCCCCTCCCCCCGATGGGCGCAGCGCTTCTGAGGAGCACTCCACCCTGTGTGTGGCTCCGGTTCTGCACAAGTAATCACGCAGAGCCGGGTAAACCCACGGAAATGGGCCACACGCTCCACTGTCTTGGGCAAAGCCCGAGACCGCAGGAAAAGCTGGCCTAAAGTGTAGGGCTGTATCCCTCCCTGATCCTGGGATCCCCTCTGTGTCATCTGGATGCACAGGGACAATCCCGGGGTTTGCCCCGGGATAAACACTAGTCTCGCTAAGACCACAGATGCACCTGCCATCTGGAGGCAAAGTGTGTGTAGGACAGGGGTGGGCAACTTGTGGCCCTCTGGATGTTTTGGTCTACAACTCCCATCAGCACTAGTCAGTATAGCCAACACTGAGGGATCGTGGTAGTTGTAGGCCAAAACATTTGAAGGATCACAAGTTGCTCAGCCCTGGTGTAGCAGTTGTAAATTAGCAAAAAATGAAACCCTTCCGTGATCTGTACATTATGCCATTTTTGTTTCCTTCCAGAAGTTATCAGAGATGTCCACTTGTGTAAGCATTTCATATAAACATTATAGAGTATTTAAAAACAAAAACAAAATCTATCTGTATTATAAATAGTGCTGGGCCAAATCCTGTCCCCTATTTTTGGGAACTTTGTCTCTCCCTGTGAAAGAGGCATTTTTTCTGCCTCTTTTGCAGGGAGGGGGGAATTCAGAGAATTTTCTCCTTGACGAGGGGGACAGGGTTTCCACATACCTTTTTTAAGTGTAGACAGTTGCTGAAAGGGCTTCATCCTATTTCCCCCCCAAAAAACAACACCCACCCCCTTAGCATTTGGAGGAGCCCAACAGTTCTTAGTGTATGTCTATTGGAGACCATGTGACCTCACCTTCTCCAATAAGCATTCAGGAAGAACTCCTGGGCTCCTGAAAAAGCTGGAATTTTTTTTAAAAAAGAAAGAAAGAAAGAAAGAAAGAAAGAAAGAAAGAAGAGCCCTAAACAACAGACAACATTTTAAAATTTATGCGGAAACCCTGTCCCCTCCCCAAGGAGAAAGTTCTCTGAAATTCTCACATCTCCCAGCCTTATTTGCCCAAGTTTTCATTTTACCCCCACCCCCTATGACACGCCAAAAATGAAATGGTTGAAATTTTCAGCACAGCACTAATTTTAAGTGAGGTAATACATGCAGTGGTTGTATGGCACAACTTAGAGTGAAAGACAGCAGGTCTTAGCGTGAAAGACAGCAGGTGAGTATTCACAGAGGTTGATCGATATCCTCTGTGCTGATTGCCACTGAATCCAGGGATGGCCAAATGCTTGGTCACATTTTTCAAAAGTACCCATTTTTTCATATGTATTTTTCAAAATGTACTCATTTTTTAAAATCCTTTTTGGTTGTTGTTCTGCAAATCAAGTGACATACTTGGAAATGTACAGACTTGACACTCAGATTGCATTTGGGTTCAAGTCCAGGAACTTCAAATTGGGTAAACTGTCGTAAAAAAGGATCGGAAATGAATTTTTCATGCATTCTTCAACTAATATCATTGAAGGAAAGGTCTTCTCTGTGTTTAGTGGATTCACTGCCCAAGTAGCAAAGCCCGCCAATTAGTTTGGATAGACAAAATATCAACTACAGTACAAAATGAAAATGAAAATGAACAGCACATAGTTTAAGCCATGAGCACACTATTCAATTAGTGAGGCACACGATAGACCAGCTATGTATGGATTAAGCCGCTAATATATTTATATTGCAAATTTGTAGAGCAATGACGTGAACTGATGTGTAAAAGATTACACTCTTTATGCCCTCTTCCATTAATATTATGATCATTAGAGAATGTATTGGAATAATTGTATTAAAATATTATGTCGTCTAAATCTGAGGAGGTTCCTTTGGTAACTAATGTCTTTTTTTCTTTTCTTTTTGTCTCCTACAGCAACACAATTTCAAAATGATTTCAAGGGAATGATGATTGTATATCCATACTTGAAAATAAAATGTCTGTACAGATGCACATAAAGTTATAGATTATTTAGAGGGTTATTTTGGGGGGACACTACCTAATTTCTTCACCTCCCCTTAAACTTCTTCTCAATAGAACTTCTTGATTACAATTCAGGTGTTTATTATGTACTCTGATACCCCAAAGGATTGACTTCCCCCTACACACAGATACCAGACTAATCACCCATGCTACCTGCTTAAAGGGTCAACAGTTTGGACTCCATTCAGAGGTGACTGAGTGTTTGCTCCAAACTCAGGAAAGCTTATCCTACAGGTCTGAGACTTCCAACTCACTCCAGATGTAGGGGGAACTGAGTGCATGGTAGCATTAAGTAAATGGAAACTCATTGATGTGGAGTCCAGCTTGTATGGCCAATGGCACCTGTATTTTTCTTGTGATGTCTTACACAAATGATCCTGCGAGTTTCCAGTAGAATGCCAGCCTTTTGGCCACCTAAAATCTCCCCAGTATTTGTCCAGAACAAGTATTTATCGCCCATAATGGCCTTGACATTCCACTTTAAGTAAATTCCAGTTTAGGCAAAGTTTTATGAAAACTGTAGCATCTTAGTGCCAGTTCTATTATAGCAAACCCATTTGTATATCATAGCCCCCTCACTGCTAGTTATACAAAGATTAGAGTGATGGATTTTCTTTGCCCAATGAGATGTAAGAGGTATAAAAGTCTTTATTATTGAAAGCACCCGTTCTAATTCCCTAATCACAGAACTGTTATCTATCCATCCATCCATCCAGTGAAGATTGGTGGCTCCAATTTTAGTGGGGCTGTGGATCCATTCTGTGTTTTAGTCAGAACTAGCCAGAACTCTACAGGAGCTATCCAAGTTGCTGAACTTATTCTGGGAAAAAGTTTCTGAACCTTGGATATGCCTTTTAGAGTTCTGTCTGGTTCGGACTGAAACCCACTGAAATTGGAATTATCAGCTTCCATTTTATTTATTTATTTACAATATTTATATACCACTCCATATCTAAAATAAGAGATCCTCTCTTCCAATACAACTTTTATCATGAAAACACAGCATTAACATGTGCATATTTTTCTCCATATTTGAACATATGAATTGGCTCTCAGAGACCACAGCAAACCCAATGTAATGACATTAAGGAAAGCTTTCCAGTTTAAAGAGTGTGGTTTCCAGATTTCTTGAGCTGATATCCTATGTCTTTTGCCATGAACATTAACAAAGGCAGGGTTATTGTGATGTTTATAAAGTAAGCTGCTTACATGCTGAGCAAATATTGGCAGGTGTACAGTTGGGATTTTTTAATTTTAAAATATCTACAGGGTGGTCAAATACTGAAGAAATGTGTCCCTCTGCCTCAGGGACTGTGGCAGGGAAGCATTGTAGCAGTTTTGCCCTTGAACTTGTTTCAAGATACCTGGACTGTGTAATACCGTACCCTCTCTGCACCCTCCACTCAGACTTCAGCAACAGAAGGAACATGAGTTACATTGCCTCTGGTTTGTGACTCCCCCTCCAAAGAGCCTGGGGCGGAGAAGCAGATGAGGTGCCGAAGGAGTGGATGAACCCATCAGTGGCTCCAGCTGTTTATTTGATAAACAAACCCTATTAAATGCTTGGAAGCCTTGCAGTAGTACTTCCTAGAGAAATTGACGTTTGGGAGAAGAAGAAAAAGACAGAGAAACAAGAAGCAGCCTACGCAAATTTGGCTATTCCATATGCAAGTCTGATTTAAATCTGAAATAGCAATGGAAAGCTATCATTCTTACTCTTCTGACAGTAAGGTAAAAGCCCAATTCATACTAACAAATAAAGAGTGACATGGTGGTCACTTGAAATTGTATGGGGTCTGTACAGTACAGTTTTGGTATCTCTTTCTGAAGGGCTGAAACATATGTCCATCTGCTGTACTTGTGCTCCAACTATCACAGGTAAGCAGTACTATTCCCTAACTAATATCCTCTCTCTCTCTCTCTCTCTCTCTCTCTCTCTCTCTCTCTCTCTCTCTCTCTCTCTCTCTCTATATATATATATATATATATATATATATATATATTCTTTTTTAAATACATATAAAAATGCAACTGTGGACAATAGCCAATGAGGCTGCTCCACCTCTCTGGTTCCATTGTACTCATGGGATTCACCATTTGTGCAATTGGGTTTTTTGCACTTCTAAGAATAAATCCAGTAAACAGTGGAAATGTTTGTTCCAGACTGACACAGGTCAGTGGGTCTCCTTTCTGCAATCTCCACTGATCTGCCCATTCTGGAAGCAAGTGCTTTTGCCATTTTCATGTTATCTTTTTTAGAACTGATAAAGCCTCATTGTTCAAACGCTGGGTTCCTCAAGCACATGGCAAAATAGGATACTACCGTGGAAGTCTGAATTTCAGGACAAAAAATCATAGCAAGTCTCTACAGTATCCTCATGGGCACTATGGACAAAGAATATTTTGCCTGTGCTAAAATAGTAACAGTTCTTGGGGTGGGTGGGAGAAACTACCCTCCTTAAATGAACATGTGAGTTGAACTCAACCATTCAAACTTTTTTTTTAATGCAAATGGCTTGTATGCTGTTCTGCTAAAACTGATGAGAATTTTTTCTCTTACATAAGGGACAGCGGACACACAGAATATGTAAACTTGGTATACTAAAAATTGATCCACATGTCTTTATTCTCAACAGCTTAATTTTACTGCTGTGAATATGGAGTTAAATATTTGGCTTGTTTTTCATAGTGATGGGCTTGATACAGAATTGGATCCTTCTGTCTAAGCTTTCTCAACCAAAGGTCAGTGCCCCCTTTTTAATTTTATTTTTTGGTCCTCTGCACCCATCTCCCCCTTTCTCAAAACTTAACCTTGTGAGAGAGAAAAACAATGACAGAGAAGGCTGGAGGTAAAAGGAGAAGCATCATCTTTAAGTATTGGACACTTCCATGGGTCATACATTGCTGCTAGGGAGCATGGAAAATGTAATTTTCTAGCTGACAAGATTGAGCTAAAAGGCATTGGGAACCAACTTTCTCATGTCCATCAACATTAATGGAATGCTCTGTATGAACACCCAGGCCTTAAAGATGAGCCCTCCAGTGCTTCCCATCACCTCTTCACAAGGACAAGATTTGGAAAATGGGAGACAGAAAGTGAGTGCCAGATAAGGTCTTTATAAGCAAGGTTTGAATTTTAGCAAGGGAGGGTTGGTTCACAGGATTTTCTGTACTGAGGGAGTTGGTTTCCAAGTTGCACTCCCAGTTTTTGTGCATCATTAATTAGTTATGTTGAAATGATCTAAACTCTACCATCAACTTTTCTCTTAACCATCAATAATAGGGGTGTGCTTCGCTTCTGGATTTGCCCTGAATCCAAGTCAAAGAGGGCTGATTTGGCCTGCCTTGGCCCAAATCTGGTTTGTGACCAGATTTAGCCATCTCGGCCTGAAGCAGCTGAAGCACTTCAGCCCCAATTGGCCCAATTGCCAGCCACTGTCCTCCACCCACCCAAAAGATTTACCTGAAGCTCTGTGGGTGCTGGTGAACCACCTGTCTTCCAGGACAGCTGTTCTGGCCTGCCGTAGATTTACTGTTGTAACCTGTAAACAGATGGCAGCTGCAATTTGTGTAAATGTCACTTTTTAAAAAAAACCAAGAGAAGTTCCAGATTCTGGGGAGAAGCCCATGGCTCAGCTGTGAATGCAAATGAAGTCAAAGCTCCAGTAAATCCACATCAGCCATCCCTAAGATAAATACGTAGTTAAGGATGTTATTTTATTATTTGTAAAATATATTATCCTTTTATACAACAACAAGGTGCACATGAAGCAGAAGCAAACTCCATATTATTTGTTTAGTCATGATTATACTAAAATTAAACTAGATTAAAAATACAAATCTGCACAGGCTCATAGTAATTCTTTTCTGGGGGGGGAATCAAGGGTGGCAAACAATTTTGTTTTGCTTTATTGTATCAGGAATGTAGAAGCAGTTGTGGTATAGAGTATTGGACTGGGATGCGGGAGGTCTGGGTGCTAGTCCCCACTCTGCCATGAAGCTCACTAGCTGACTTTGGGCCATTCACTGACTCTCAACCTATTCCATTTCAAAGGGTTGCTGTGAGAATAAAATGGAGATGGGGATCAAAGAGCCACCTTGGGCTCTTTGGAGGAAAAGTGGGAAATAAATGTAACATATGAATAAATAAAGCATGGCATGGTGGTGTGGGAAGGGAAGGGGAGAAGAGAAATGTTAGTTGTGTGTTTCACAAATGAAGTAATACACATGGCCATCTAAGGGTGGTGGTATAAGATATTTTAGTTCATCGTCTAGAATTATCTAGCTGATCTTTTTCCTTGTTTAAAAGCAACCACTGGAGGCTCAAATTGGATTAGGGAAAGAAAGTAGGAAGCCTTCAAGTACACCAAAATATACTATTGAGCCCAATGCATTTTGAATATGAATCTTATTGTCACTGTGACATTCCTGGGGTCACCCACAAAGCCTGGCCCCTAAAGGTCACTGGGTAAGTTGCTTATCCTACCCACTGAATGCTGAATAGGGAAGAGGAAGAAATTTATTTGGTTCACATATTAATAATAAAAAAAAACTTGCTCTAATTTATTATTTATTGCATTTATTGCATTCACACTTCTCAAACTAATCACAAACCGGAATGTAATTATTCTTCACTTTTCAAACTAATCTGAGTTTTGTGATGCCATTTTCTTATCAAAAAACAGTGTACATAAATGCAAACACTAGGGAAATTTGCAAACCAAAATGTGTCTTCTGTTGCAATTGCTCTTAGGCACAACCAAGTTGATGAGACCTCCCTTTGCTCTTCTCCCCACTGCAACCCCCCAGTGCACATTCCACATCTGCTCTGCCGGTCCCCCAACCCACCCACCCCGGGGCAGATTTGGGAGTGCATGGAGGGGGCTGTGGGGAGGAGGGGAATACCATTCTACCAGTGGTTTCCATTCTGATGGCAGATGTTCAGGATATTTTTTTGCAACAAAATTGGAGACCAAACATTCAACTTGGTTGTGCCGAAGATCATCCTTCAAAGATTCATATCCAAAATGTGCTGGATTGAATAAACATATTTCTGTGTACCATATTTATTTCCCTAATCCAATTTGATTCAGTTGGTCCCCCCTCTCTTGAGTTTTAGAAGTATGGCAAAGATTCTTTAGCATTGTTGTTATTTTGTCATGCATTTAATCTGCTTTAATCTCTTGCTTTGGCAATATATTTTTAAACTGACCCATTTTTATATGCCCATTTCATGCTGCTGTTCTAATAATTTAATTAACACATTGTGTTTGGTTTTTTATCTCAGCGTTTTGGGATATCTTTGTACTTTCAGTCTGAAAGCTGCCTTGAGGGCCAACAAACGAGACAGATATTTACTGAAACAAACAAACAAACAAACAAATATTTGAAATGTACTGGGCTCACTGGGCAGAAACCAACACGGCATTGACAGCCCCACTAACTCCTTTCCACCCTGCTGATTCCCTTTCACAAGCAGTGGATCCCACTAATTCTGCTGTGTGAGTGAGACCCACTGATTTAGTACTCCATTGGTGAAGCCCTGAAATGAGCAGAAACACTTGTTTCTGGAAGGAGACAGGTTGGCAGAGCTCCTCTAACATCATTGTGCTGGAGGAGAGAAATTTTACCTTTTCCCCATGCCATTTCTCTGATCAAAATCAATCTCTCTCTCTCTCTCTCTCTCTCTCTCTCTCTCTCTCTCTCTCTCTCTCTCTCTCTCTCTGGCCATTTCTACACCAGCCCTAAAATCCAGGCTGGTCATGGCTGAGTGTCTGTGCATTCAAATGATGCACAGGGACTCCTGGGAGGAAGGAGGGATGAGCACAGGTTTTTCCAGGGATAAGTACTCCCTGGGGAAACCTGATTCGTCCTGTGGTCTCGGGATCATACCAAGACTGTGGAAGGTGTGGCCACCCATCCCAGCTTCTTCTCTGTTCCCCGCAAGTAGCAGGGATCAGTAGGGGGAAGGAATTGGGCTGGGAGGAATTGGGGTTGGAGGGGGAGGGGGGTTGGGGCTTCTTCTTTTTCTTAAACAGATTACATTTAGTTGGAACACACATGCACTCATCTCCTTTTTTTAAAAAAAAAAAGGCTGGCGCAACACCCTCCTTCCTCCCGGGATGTCGCACCCGCATGTGGACTAAGGGGAGGATCAGGATATCGCGAGATCTCCCCCTCATTCCTCTATACCGGTATGGTGTTGAAAGGGCCTCTCTCTCTCTCTCTCTCTCTCTCTCTCTCTCTCTCTCACACACACACACACACACACACACACACACACACACACACACAGAGTCACATACACAGTTTTATCCATGGAGGGCCAAAAATAATGTATCTTCCTTTCCCCATGTTCTCTGGATGATAGCAGCTCCAGGGAACAATTTAAATCAGGGAAACAGCATGAAGAAAAGGGTTAGGCTCTCCCTCAAATAGTGTTGAATCCTGATCCAACCACCTCAGCCGCACCCACAGCACTGCTTTTAAGCAAAGAAGAAGACGGCTAGAGATCTGATCACAGATTATCCAAGTCACAATAACTTTGGTTCTGATTTTCAGTTGCTTGCCACCAAATATAAATTTTGACCAAAAACACTCCATCACTTATTGCTAAGGACCCCTCCTTTGCCACCAGTCACACTGTTATAAGTATTTAGAGATAAATCATTCCTCTTTTAAAAAAATATTATTACTTAATTTAAAATGTTACATAACCTCAAATTGTAAATTATGCCTAATTGTCTGAATAACACTCAGACAGTAGACTACGTTTGAATTATTGTACCATAATTCATATGCCATTGGCTGTTATTATCTTAATCAGATGGACTGTGTGCTGATGATGTGTATAAGCCTGGTATGTAATGCTCAAGTACCATCCTTTCGCTAATGCAATACGTGAAGTTCAGCAGGATCAGAGGAGATCAGTGATGATACAAATGCTCTGAAACAACATGCCTGAAGAGTTTAAAGCTGCATGCTGATAAGAAAATGGTTAGAGAGCAAATGCAACCCAGAAGCCCGGCATCTGAATATTTCTTCACTGTGCTTCATTTTCTCCATCCCCGAAATCATGATAATGATGATGATTAGGTGGCAGACCTGAGTGATCCAAGCTTTTGAAGGGTTACTTTGCCCTGACTATCAGCTGAAAGACTTATTTTCAAATATTACTCTGCCATTCACCAGGTCACCTGTTTCGTCACAAAGCACAGCACAGTTCTTTAGCATTGAAAGTTTTTGCTACTTTTAAATAATAATAATAATAATAATAATAATAATAATAATAATAATAATAATAATAAGTCAACTAGCCTACAGAAGAGTTTATCCATCATCATCATCATTAATTTACCATGGGGAAATTGTCAAGGTGCAGGTTATTTAGAATTTTCCCAGTTTACACCTCCCAGAACTGAATGCAGTCCTGAACACAAACTGTGATCCATACATTTCTGAGATTGTGACATGATTCAAGGAACAAACAAACAAAATGTATCATCAGGGGTCCCAGTTGTAGGGAGGAGTCTAAGTACCTTCCCCTGAATCCCCTTTCAGACCTTCCAACTGAGTGATCAGGGATGGCACATATAAGGACATTGGACACTGGTTCCATACACATTTTATTCCTCCATCTGTTCTTTCAATGCAAACATTATGATTAAGTGATTAATCACAATCCATTTTTACAACCATCCTATTTTTGAATGGCACAAGCAAATTGTAGAAGGGACCAAGGTACTCTATGATGGGACCAACTGATATTACATGAGTCACAATAGCATCAACGAACAAGAATGAATTACATAAAACAATATTTTTACTACTTTTTGTTTGCTGAGATGTATTTTTTGTTAGTGGAAGAACATGTCCAAATCAGGTAAAGAGTGTAAATCGATTTAATCAAGTTGAATATGTATACCATGCTGTGTAATACAGTACTCCTTAGGGTCAAGACTTATGATGACTGTGCATAATTATTCCCTCCAGCTATATGATATGAGAGATGTAACTGTAAATCCATAATTGTGAATCTGTCTACTACATCTGGTTGCAATGATCAATGAGTGTAATGATTATGTGTAGTGAGAAATAACAGTCCCATAAGAATCAATGTAATGTCATTCATTTCCTATACAGGAGAAGATGACTATCAGAGTTTCATCGTACCTTCCTTGTTAATCTACTAAAAGGTCTATATTTTACTGCATCCCACTTTTCTTCCATCATGGAACACAAAATGGTGTATATGAAGTTCCCAGGCAATGTCCTAGCCAATTGTAATGGTATTGAAGTGCACCGACAACTGCGAGTGGAGAAGGAAGCCTAGAAATAAAACATGGATACCAGAGCTTGGGATAAACTAGGGTCTCTTTATTGAAACAGTAAAATTCTCCCCTCCATGGATCTGTGCATGAACATTATTATTATTATTATTATTATTATTATTATTATTATTTATATAGCACCATCAATGTGCATGGTGCTGTACAGATTACACAGTAAATAGCAAGACCCTGCCACATAGGCTTACAATCTGTGAGAATCTGGCTCATTTGACTTCAGGCAACTAGCCTGCCCATCAGGGAGAGCCACTCCATTGTACACAGGTGTCGGGTGACCCGGCCCCATTTTCCAACTACACTTGAGTGTTTAGTGAGATCGACCTGTGTCATCCCCAGTCAGGGCTGCAAAGTAGATGAGACAAGAAGGTCCTCAAAGGCAAACCATATCCAGACACGAAAGCTGCAGGGCCCCTGAGGAGCAAGACCACTGGATCACCAAACACCATAAAGGTGCCAGAGTGCTCACCATCCCTATTCTCACTTCCCAAAATTCCTGCACAAACCTGCCTTTCACCAATTGACCAATTTATCCTCCACTTCTAAAGATTAAATCCAGTACGGACTAGGTGAAAATCTGCCAATCACTGAATGACAGGGAAAATTCCTACTTAGCCCCCCCCCCTCCAAACAGGATGATTGGCTATTCCCATACTTATTGGTAGGGAGGCAGGTGGGGCCAAAACCGAAAGAGTCCGAGTGCTGCATGGGACGAGCCTTTATATCTTTGCCTCCGCCCCATCTCAAGGCTGTACGCGTGCTGTGCACACATAGAGCTTTCCTTCTGGTTTCTTACCCCACCCCCACCCCCGCAAAAAAGTCACCCACCTACGCCTTCCTGGATGGGTGTGAATTGGGCCTGTTGGGGTCCAGGACATTTGAGAATGGAAAAGGCAGCATGGAATCAAGACACAGACACCAGAGTTTGGGATAGACTAAGGCGTCTTTATTTAAACAATATAGGATATTCAACCCCTCCTGGATCTGCATGTGAAAACTGTGGGAATCTATATGTCCTTACCTCAGGCAACTTGCCTGGGATTATGGGTGAGCCACTCTCGTAAACCAGGAGTCGGGTAAACCTGGGCCCTCCCTTATACGACAGATTGAGAGTGTGGGGAGACCACCCCATGTCATCCCCATTCAAAGCCATAGAACTCTGACTAGATGAGGCAGGAGCATCTCCAAAGGCATACCATATCCTGACACAGGAGCCATAAAACTCATGAGGAGCAGGAGCCAATCATGCCAATCA
Organism: Elgaria multicarinata webbii; assembly: GCF_023053635.1. NCBI lineage: Eukaryota > Metazoa > Chordata > Lepidosauria > Squamata > Anguidae > Elgaria > Elgaria multicarinata. Next base: position 40,522,732 of record NC_086180.1, on the reverse strand, counting down.
CTGAAAGGTGTCAGAGTGGTCACTGTCCCTATTCTGCTATATCAAATTCTCGCACATCCCACAACCTGAGAGCCCAAGTACTGGGTGGGACCAGGCTTTATGGGCTTGGCCCCACCCCTGCCTCATGTGGCCTACGTGTGCCTGCACATGAAGCCATTATTCCCCTCCTCCCCACCGCAAATGCTGATTCTACCACTCAAGCTGTACTGGCTGAGCGGGATAATGGACGTTCCATATACCATTCATTTCCACTTTCATACTGTTTATATCCTACTTGGTGTCAATCTTGTCCTTCTTAGCTTTAATAAGGTGTCTGCATCATGTGCCCTTCTTAATGTTCCCTAGGTCCACCCCAGGTATGAAAATAATGGCTTATTAGCAAAGAGGGCTGATTGTGAGAATGGAAGCTTATTCTTAACAAGGCCTTCGTTCTGACATACACAGCATTCACTGCTATAACAGAAGGATGGTTGAGATTGATTAAATATTTATTTTTAAAAGTCTGAAAGCATCTCTTTTTTAGTTTAAAGAAAGGTAATCTTTTATTACAGGAGCACTTCCTTGGTTTTTTAAAGACATATACACTTCAAAAACAGATCAAGTGATAGAAAAATTGAACAGTAATTAGAATTTATTTTAAGAGAAAGGTCTCATTAGTGTAGTAGAGTCTTTTTTGATATTTTTTGTCATCTGTCTTTCTGCCCTGGGGGAAAAAAAAACCTATCCTGGATCTAAATTTCTTCTGCTGCCTTCAGGATACAGACTTCAGCTTAATAGGCAAGAATTAAATTACATATTTAATAAGCTCCTTTTAATGAAGGATATCAAAGATCTGAGTGTTTAACTGAGGGGTGAATTGCTTAATAGTTTAATGATGACTATAGTTTGAGATGCCATTTTCCTCTATTACTGTGACTGTATCTAAGTCTGAAGGTTTCCTTTTAAATGAAGGGAGAGGAAAGTATGGCTTAAAACCAATGCTCCTTGCTCTTCTTCTCCCTACGGCCCACTCATACACCTTCCAAATCTGTCCTGAAATGTGCCCTAAACTCTAGGACAGATTGTGGGAATCCGTCCCACCAATCATATCCATTCTGCTAGCTGATGGTCTGGGCTGGATACAACAACAGATAGATAGATGATAGATGGATAGATAGATAGATAGATAGATACACACACACACACACACAACACAACACACACACACACACACACACACACTGATTTTATTTTTTAAACAAAACTAAACAAAAAACCCTCTGCTGTTTTAAGACCAGAACTAAGGCTGTCCCATGTAGTCTTAATCTCCACAAAGCCAGGGAATTGGAAGCTAAGGCTGGTGCCTTATCTGATGTGCCCATTATCTGTCATGATGTTGTGCAATGCCACAAATTGTGCTTGCTTACAACTTACCTTCCATGCACCTAGAATTTTCCTTGGTCTTTCACCCCACAAGAGAAACCAAGGGCCTTGCTAGACGAGGCCTTAGCGCGCCTTGAGACCCGGTTTCCCTGCTGTGCGTCCACATGATGCACAGGGGAATCCGGGCCCAGGCCGCACTGAGGCCTCCTCCAACTCGCCATAAGCAAAGTCGCTTATGGTGCGCCTTTTTTGCAGCCCCGGCCTCAGGCCGGAGCTGCAAAACGTCTAGGAAGGTCCGTTTTTGCGGCTACTCGCTTACTCGCGAGTAGCCACGAAAAGCCGCGGACCTGGCACAGCGCTCATACGAGTGCTGTGCCCATCGGCCCGGGGGGGGGGAAGAGAGGGGCAGGGGGAAGGATGGCAAGGGGGGATGGCAAACGGGGAGGGCGGGTGAGAGAGCGCCGCGCGCCACCGCCCGAACAAGCAGCTGAGCGGCGCTTGTCCGGGCAAGGCCTGGCATGGGGCGGCATTGCCCGGGCAAGCGCCGCCACCCGAGCAAGCAGGCGAGCGGCGCTTGCCCGGGCAATGCCGCCCCATGCCAGGCCTTGCCTGGGCAAGCGCCGCTCGCCTACTTGCTCGGGCGGTGGCGCGCGGCACTCTCTCACCCACCCTCCCCCCTTGCCATCCCCCCTTGCCATCCTTCCCCCCGTTTTAAAAAAAGGACTTACCAGTCTGCAGTCTTCGGGCCGCAAGCGGCCCCTTCAAACTAAAAAAAGAAAAAAATGGCGGATGCTGCAGGGATCCGACGTCCCTGCGTGTCCGGTGTCTGGAAGCTGCGGCGGCGCGCACTAACGTCAGCGCGCTGCCGCCCCGCCTCCCTGCCGGGATAAGCCAGCAGGTCTAGCAAATCCCCAAGACTTCCAGAGGAAAAGGCTGCTGGCCCTTTAACAGCCCTTTAACAGGGCTTCTGAAGGATTCTTCTAGCCTGACTATAAAGGCTCCATCACACCAACGATTTATTGCACACTCCCCATGCCTGGTATGCAGTTTTGCAGCCTGATACCCACATGACATTGTCCACATCTTGCTCTCATTTTGGCTCTTATCCTCCATGTTTCATTTCTTTTTGGAGCACAGAAAATCTGGATTATTTTCCCTCCCTCTGAAATAAATGCATTCCTCCCTCCTGTTTATTGCTGTAGTTGCATTCTAGCGACCTTCCCATTCTTTGTTGGGGGCGTGTGTGTCTAAGGGCGGTCTTGCTAACAAAAGAGGAGGGTGGTATGATTCTCCACTCAACTCTGAAGGGGGAGGGAGAGAGGTCCCATTTATTTCCGTACTCCTGAGTAGACATGACCAGGGGTATATTTTTCTGGATCACAGAGTCAGATTACTAACTGAATCTTGTGGTCAGTGCACACCCCTATTTTTTTTTTTTTATTGCACTTTTTAGGTGAATGAACATTTGACTTTTATATTTTATTTATTTGTACAGTTAATGAATACTAGTAGCTAGGGAAGACCCATTAACTACCTGGCATTTAGAATCAGAAGTAAATTAAAGGACATTATTCAAGAAAAATAGTGGGGGGGGGGGTTGCTTTGCATACCATGTTTCTATTTCCCCCCATTTCTTATTCTTCATTATATGTTTTATACTTGTTAGCCATTGCAGGCAATCCAATTTTTAGAATGATGTTTACCTAATGTTCAGTGGAAGTTAATATTTCAAATTAACTCTAACCTCTGCAATGTAGGTACTCATCCAAACCTCTAAGTAATTTATAAAAATCTATAAAATAGAAAATTAATGTAAAGGTCATCAGGATCTCAGAAGAATAGATGACCTTTGATGCTAGAAACCATGGGAGGTTTGCTTTAGTTTCTGGATAATGTATTATGCAGTCTTTTTCACCAGACATTTCACTAAAATGAGATTTAAAGAAAAAAGAACATCAAGGAAGGAAGCAGGATATGTAAAAATCTTTTCTACCTTTACAAGATTATTGCTAATAGGTATGCTTGGCTGTCTGGATTGAATGCTTTACAAAAAAAAAAAAAATCATGTTGAAATAATAATAAGAGATGGTGGACAGCTGTTTGTTTTAGTAATTAAAGAGGTTCTAAAAGTGGACGGAATCAGAATATGAATCTAGGCACTACACCTTTCTGAATTTTGAATAGATTCTCCAGTCAAATTATGCATACAAAAATGTATATGTTAGGGAAAACCACATTCCAGAATACAGTACATTAGCAAAATTTCTTGCAAAAAACAAAACAAAACCAAAGGGTGCAAATTAGGCAAAAATGCTTTAAAAAATGGATGCATGAGAAGAAATGTGCACAAAAATGCATACCATTTTTTATACGAACTCTAAAAAAGAAAGTTAATGTTTGGGACGAACCAAAGTTAGGATTTGGAAAAATGGGAAATTGAGAGAAAGCTGAATTGACAGATTCATGTATCCATAGCTAAGACTGATTAACCCTGGCTCATAAGTCTTCCTGCCTTCCGTACTGTAATGGTACATTTCTATAGGATCAGGTGACATAATTAATTCATTCTTCAAAACCGCACAAGAGGAGGGTTAACATTCCCCTCCTCATAGTAGGAATCACTCTGGCATGTACTGTCAGTGAACTTTGTTATACAATAATCAAGCTGGTTGGGAACCAAGAATGCAATTTTACTTTCCTCCCTTTCTCTCTCTTTTAAAAATCAGCAACAACCCATCAGGTCAGTCCATCCCTGTCAAAAGAAATGCCATACGAAACAATCACCTGGGTGCCTTTCAAACTGTCATTCATTGGCTGAACTGATGCGGAAGGTTGAAAATCAAACGCATTCAACCACAACGGTGACAGCCATGGCAAGAAGCCTTGGGGTCAGGGAAACGATCCGGAGTTTACTACATGGCTCCACTAAGCACCATTGCTGCCCTGTGTTGCTCAGTCTAATTTAGGGCCATGCACATCAAAAGTGCTGTTTTTGTTTTGCTTGACTAGCCTTACTGTCTTTGGCTCTCCTCCGAGCTCTGTCATTTGTTAAGGGAGCTGTTCATCCTTTCGGTGTTGATGCTCAGCAGCACAAGCTTCAGACTGGCTCCGTCATACAACATTGATTGCATTCAGTTCATCATTGGGGTGCATGCCACGGGAAGTATTTACAGATCCGCCAGCTTGTTCAGCATTGATTGCATGCAGTTCATCATTATTTGTATTTAGTTGATAAAGGTTTTTGATTCGTTTGTTTGCTGCTATCTTTCTATAAGATCAATGTGCTTTCTCTGCCTTGCACTAAATCATCTTTGAATCACACCTGGTAGTTTGCTCTGAGCGGTCTCATCTCAAGCCAAAGTTCTCAAAAGAGCGGTGTGTGCATAAGGTGGCCATGTGTCTTTTTTTTTTTAGCGAGGTCAGTACTCCATTTGAAGGCATCCTCCATTGAAAGGCTATCCAGTCCACATCTGGTTTAAAGATAAAGAAACATAGAAGAGGAAAGCAGGAGCCTTGAAGTTGCTAATCAAAAAGAGCCTGAGAAGCCATACAGGTCACATGGTCACGGTCTGCCCCACTATTGTGTGATGTATTGTATTCCTATTTATATTATAGTAATTATTTTTAAATTTACATATATACATATACATTAGCATATGCAGGGTTTATGCAAATCAGTGTCATCTTTCATCCCCTTTTGGTCATGGACTGCCTCTGGTTTTGGTAATACACAGGTAGCCGCTGTAAGTGCAACATTTGTTCCATGTGGGCCCGCAGATTTCTGCTTTTTGTGCAGCTCATACTCATCACACATTTTCTGAATTAGAGTCCATACAAAACTCAAAACTATTTCCCCCTCCCCCTAACAATGCTTCTGGAATGATGGTACAACATAATCTAGTGCTGATCCATGCAAGATGTTCTTGGAAACCATACTGGACTGCCTGACTACAAATTCCAGCAGTTCCATGCCACTGAAAGCAGCTGGTAAAATTTGTTTTAAGCCCCCAAAACTAAAAAGACCTTTTTATTCTCTCAGTATTTTAACACTTAATTTTAACTTAAATTTAAATTTTACCTGTTTTAACTCTGTATTTTAATCTTATATCAATTTTGCTGCGTGGTTTTATCCTGGTTGTGCTTTTTATACTGTATTTTGTAATCGTGCTTTTAACCTGTTGGTTGTTTTATTGTGGTTTTAATTTTTGTGAACCGCCCAGAGAGCTTCGGCTATTGGGTGGTATAAAAATGTAATAAATAAATAAATAAATAAATAAATAAATAAATAAATGTAAACACACACACACACACACACACACAAAGATATGGGGGGGGGGGAGAGTGCTGCCCAAGCCCCAAAATGTTTTTTTTCTTCTTCCCTGAGATAGTTGCTAACAACATCTTTCCACTTTTGCTATCTGCAGAGATGGATCTGAAAGTGGTAGAACATTCTCTGTGCATATTTATGCAAAAGTAATTTCCTCTGTATTCTATAGATTTACTCCCTAGGTTTCACTCCTAACCATGCTTACTTTTAAATAGATGTACATAGGGTTGTTCTGTAAGTTTATTCTGCTTAAAAGGCAATGAAACTGTTTACAGGAAAGAACAAAATACCTCTGGCAAGGTATTTTAATGTTTAGTATTTAAAATTACAGCTGTTTCAAAACTGCACATTTTGAAATTAAAGGTTTAAAATGTCAAAAATCAAATTTTGAAATGCCTTTGCCCTAGTCAGCATTCAAGAAATGTTGGCATAATTGCAGGCTAGACCATTCCAGGTCTTATCCTAGACTAGTGGGAAGAACTGGAGAATGGTCCAACTTGTTACATATATGGAAGCAAACATGTTAAAAAAATAATAATCTGTGTGCACCTTTGAAACTCTGAAGACTTGCTGTCTATTACTTCTGACAGCCCTGTTGCACTGGGATATACCAAGAGACGTACTACTGCACTGACACAGTAATGGGAAATCTTGGAGCCGATTCATGCTGAGTTTCCAGGCCCCGCACGCAGAACCATCAACTTCAAACCAAATCCCCTTGTCAAGGCAGTGACAGGAGTGGATTCAGATTTCTGACAAAATGATGGAACACAAACTGCATTTTACATCATATATGTTTATGCTTCATGGGAAATAGTACTACTTAAAACCCTTTAGGTCTGTTTATTGGCAACATCAAAAGCATTAATAAATCCAACAAACTCAGACAAGAGGTGAAAACAAAACATCCACCTGGCAGTTATAAATAAACGCCCCACCCCCCTGAGCTAAATGAACAAAGTAAAACCAACCAAGATAACTGTAGGAAAACATACGATAGCTCTGACAGTGTGGTTTATTCACAAGATTTGGAAGAAGATGCAGCAACGGAAAATTGTTTAAATAGATTTTAAGCTTTATTGGCTACAATTATTTAGGCATACCTTACAGGAGACAGGGATTCCGCCAAATGAGTCAGTCCTTGCAAATGTCCATCAATAATCACTGTCCGATTTGCTGGATAATACCGTGAGAACATTAAGAGCCCTGCTGGATCAGACCAAAGACATATTTAGTCCAGCATTCTGTTCCCGAAGTGCTCAACTAGATGCCAATGGGAAGTCTACAACCATGAACAGATTAACAGCCCCCAGCAACTGGTATTGAGAGGCATACTGTCTCTGATGTTGGAGGTGATGTATAGGGCATGTCTACACCATGCATATATCCCAGGGTCATCTCTAGGTTGTCCCTGTGCATCCAAATGACACACAAGGGATCCCAGGGACAACCAGAAGCTTTCCCTGGATAACTGGGATTGCGGATTTCCTCTTGTTTCTGTGGTTCCGGGACACCCTTGAGGACTGCAGGCAGTGTGGCGCCCGCTCCCAGGGTCGTCCCTTCTTCCCTGCAAGTAGCGGGGCTCTGCCACTGGGCATGGAGGTCTACGAGGAGACTCCATGCCCATCGAGGGGTGAGGGGGAGTTGTTTTGCCATTTCAGCGATGGCTGTTGGGTTTGTTGTTGTTTTATAATCACTTATTTTTTGGTGCACGATCATGGCCACATCGCTGTGCAAGCCTTCTTCAAAAAACAAACAAACAAATAAAAATACTGCACCAGACATCCCTCTTTCCTTCTGGGATGTCGTGCTGGTATTTGGATACTGGGGGACGATTCTGGAGGCAGGAAAGCCCTCCCTGTTCCCTCCAGGAAGGCTTATAGGTGTAGATGACTCCATAGTCATCATGACTAGAAGCTGTTGATGGCTCTATCCTCCATGAACCTCAGTGTTATAAAGTCAACTTTCCCACATACATTCACTTCTCTCTGATCCTCAGTGCAAAACATTAAGTGCTGTCAAGGGTATAGGGTGCCAAGCACCTTCTTATTAGTGGAACACAGAAGTATGCATATGGAGCTCATATTCACTTCTGGTTGTTCAAGTGAACAGCAGCGGCCTTTCCATAACAATGAATTTTCACATTTCTCCTAAATGTCAGGCTGTTGAAGAATATATGGCTCCCCACACCCTGATTTCTATTAATTGGTAAGCTGGTTAAACTGAATCAAACCTGATGAATTCACAAAAATAGAGCTCACGGAGAGTGATTCTCACAAACTGGGACATGCAATGGTGTAGTGTACTGCTGGTTTACTTTGTCCATGTAGGGAAACTGGGAAATCTGTGTTTGTTGATTCCTATACAAAATGCCTGAGCCACACCTGTTACACTAATGTGTGTGTTGGATCTTAGTTATCCACTGGATTTTTCAATTCTCTGAATGTTGCAACAAAGTTCTTGGCAATTTAAAAACATTAAAATACTATATTTTGAAAGAAAAGATACATTTAAATGTGTATCTCTGAGTGATTTTTTTTTAAAAAAAATATCTCAGAATAAGTTGGAAACGAAATGGAATTATGGGTAGAATAATGTGAAACTGACGCAGACCAGAAATAGATAGATTAAGCTATCACTATGATCCATTTATAGTTGTATGAATCCATGCTAGCTAATACTAATATTAATCAATTGATCTTGTTGTGACTGGTGCAAACTGAAACTCATTTTATGCAAATGGGACAAGTTAAGAACACATACATTTCACTGGAATCAACAGGAATCAATTAAAACCCAGCCAATTTCAATGGTATTTTATCATGTCCCATTTCTTTTGACAGTGTGACCATTCATGGAAGTATATGATTTACTTGGATATGATTAAAAATTATGAGAAGTTGCTATGTGGCACAGAGTTCTACACCAGCAGAACATGACCCATTTTCTCCTATGGATTGGGGTGGGGGTTGCTAACTGCATGCATCGTGATTCCCCAAGGTCTCAAAGAACATTGATCTACTTTATAGAAGAGAATGAAATAGCTTGTGTACATGCAACATTCTGAGCGCATACTAGAGGCTTTTGATACATGAGCCTACAGGTTTCAATGGAAATTACTTTCAAGTAATGGCAATATATGCTAACACAAATGCTCACATCATTGTACATACCTCTATTTCACATTCAGTCACAGAGGACTTCTTTAACTGGGATAGACAAGAAATCAAGTCTTCCCCTGCCTTAACCCCACAGCATGTACCTCTGAAATGAAGAGCTTTTAAAATGTCCAGATATGGAAAGCATGAGCTTGAGAAGGGAACGATACCCAGGGGAACATAAATGCACAGAAACAACTGTGTCCAGCAATACATGGCATATTCCCTCAATCAAATATTGCCTCTATCGCATACAAAACCAGAACACATAAACATATTTTGTTTTCTGTGATACACCAGCAAAAACCAATTGCAAGTGACCCCCCACAAATGGCGAGACTAGAAATGGAAGGTTGAGTGAAACTAGGACCACAATTTCATTAACTTAATAACAAATCTGCAAATGGTTGTAACTATGTTGCTCTTACTATGTCATTAATATGGGCCACAAGACTGGGGGCAACCAAGTGTCTGTCCCCACCCTCCATCCACATCTTTAGGGGTTGAAGGGTGTTCTCCTGAGTCCCAAACTCCATGAGCCTCAAGACTCCAACTGTGCAACCCGTTTGGGTCCCAGCTGGAGTTCCCTCCACAGTCCCAGCTGAACAACCATATTGGGCGGGTCCTAGGAATTCTTCTTTCATCTTAAGGGTGCTGGCAGGTCCCCAGCAGTGCCTGGATCCCTAAGTGTCCTGCCCACCAGTGTGACTTTCCTGCCTATTTAGTCACAGCAACGCTACAATCTCCCAATTGTCCCCCAGGCTGCTATGTGTGAAATAGGTGGCAAAAGTACAACACCCTAAGACAAACTGGGGCTTGTCTTGATGAGGGTTTTCACCCGGGGTGGATTTGCAGTGGCAGCAGGTCAACTATATGATACAGCTGCCATCACGAAACCATCCAGGGGCAAACCCCCAAAGCTCCCCTTTGAAAAAGTCAGCTACTTCCTGTGACTTTTTCCTGTCAGCCAGGCGTAGAGGTGCTGACTGACGCCTTGCTCCGGTGTTGTGCTGGAGGCGTGTCCCACTGCCAATAGTGACCCCTGATTGGTCACCATGGCCAGACAGGACGAGGGGGAAGGAGGAGGTAGACCAGGGACCCTGCAGAGCTTCCCAAGGAAAAGTAACAAATAAAATAAAAAAATACAGGGCACACAGGGAAACTGGAGAGGCGGCAATTCATCTCTTCACCTGTCTAGAATAGTGCAATTACAAAAACAACAACAACCCCAAACCACCAGTTAAAAAAAACACCACAGGGTGAGGAGCCAACTTCCCCTTCCAGGACGCCTTTGTTTTTGGATGTTGGGAGGAGAAGAAGGCGGGAAACTACAGGGTGTGCATGCAAGAACAGGGAATTCCAGGGGCAGCAGTGGCCCTGTGAGCCTCCAAAACCCGCATTTGTGCTCCTTTCCATGGGTATTACCGTGGAGCAGTGCAATTGCGGGATGTCAGAAAACGAGGCACCAATGTGACCTTGTATAGTCATGGCCCTGGATGTTGACTCGGCCCTAGTGTGCCCAGCAACTCCTGCACTCAGTCAAACTTCTGGGTGGGAGAGTGTGTGCCAGCTGATTAGGAAGCGCACTCGTGGCCAGGCAGGGACATATTATATAGCTGGTAAGTCCAGCCCCCTGACACCAACATCCTCATGCTCACTGTACCTCTATGTCCACCCCTGCTACGGGGGGCTGGGTACAAAAACTGTCTCTCTCACAGAGTGGAGCTCTTGGGATGAAGTGGACTATTGCACCCCTCACCCCTCCACACACACATTCAGACTTGACACTGGGATTGACCCCATTCATCAGGCCATTTCCTTTCTGGCCAGTCTGGCTCCACTTCCTGACATCTCCCACACACCTTGCTGGGATAGCTCCTCCTTTCCAAGTGTGTGGGTTGGCTCATGGGCCATCAGGCAGGCATGGGAACTGCTGAGGAGATAAGGAGACCTGTCTTATTGAGAGCTCACAATTGCCATGGTCCTGGTAATGGAGATTGTATCAGGAAAACAGATCCTCTGATTGCATCATCAGTTCCAGACTGTGTGTGTCAACCTGGCTGACATGGAAAGGAATAGGCATGGAAACTGTATGGCCTCAAGCTCACTGATGACATCGTGATGGAGATGAGGGAACAGAGCCAGCTTGCCTGTCTTAAAAAGATTTAGCCCAGATTACTATAAATTGTGGAAGCCTGGAATAGACCTGTCCTCCCACGTTGGTGTAGCAGCACAAGCAACCCATCCTATCATGGTACAAAGGGCTAGAAGTCACCTGACTTTGCAGAGCTCCGGCTATTGGGCGGTATAGAAATGTAATAAATAAAATAAAATAAATAGACTTCTGGCAGTAGGCCTGCCACCCAGATTACTTTCAAGTTAATTAAAGCTGACAGTATTTCTACTTCCATAAGGAACAAATAATTTTGAAATTATATAAGTCATTGACTCATGATGTTGAATTAACCTGCAGGTATAAATAAACACAATGTAAACTATAGATTGAAATGAAGATATTGAACCCATAGTTTTAGCTAACTTTCACGAATTCACCATTAAAAAAAGAGAGAGAGAGTAAAGCCCCAATCTTTTTGCTATGGTGATACATGGCTTGAAATGCATAAATGATAGCCTTTTTTCTTCTTGTAATTGCTACATTAATTACTAATGACAGCTGAAGTTTTAAATAACAGTATATATCATATTTCTAGGTACACTGAAATCATCCCTACATAATTTGGCTAATTTTCCAAATGCACAAAATGACTTTCTTCTTTAAACAGCAATCAAATATATTACATACACCTAGAACACAATACTTCCCCATTTAGTTGTCAAAACACAGTCTTCCAATGTACAGAAGGTTATTGTTTTTCTGTTTCTGAAGGGAGAAGAATGAGATCTTCTAAAAAGAAGGGGAGAGAAGTGAGTGATTGGCAATACCAAAGAATTGGCACTACAAATAGAAACAGGAAAATAAGTAGATGGATTTTATTTGGAAGACTACCACTTTGGGAAAATGGAAATGGAAGCAAAAAATACTCATGCAGGTTTCATATAAACTATTTATAAATGTATATCATATGGTAAGAAATAAATAGCCCCTTCTAGATCAATGCTTCATCAAGGAAGTGCCAAATTTACAATACTTTGAAGAGGGGCTATTAGTCAACTAAACTTAAATCCTGGGCCAGACCTACACCAAGCAGGATATGACACTTTGAAAATGGTTTGAAAACTGTATCTGGAGTGTGTCCTGGGCCCCAACAGTTGTCACTACTCTTATAAACCACTTTAAAGCAGTAGTGTAGATCCTGCCCTGGGCCCCAACAGTTGCAAAACCATTATAAACCATTATAAATCAGTAGTGTAGATCCTGCCCCTGATTCTGCAAATACTGCTAATCTGCAAATAGTGCTATAAATAAATAAATAAATAAATAAATAAAATGCTCCCTGACAAACATCTGTTTGGTATCTATGAGGAAGAGTTCTGCAGATGTTCAATTGTATGCAGAGAGAGCTCTTATATACAAGAAAGGTTCCCAATCAACTTGCAAAAGGAGTTAGTAAATCATATGAAGAAATTGATTTTGGATTTGGGGGTTCACTAGTTTTTAAACTGAGTAGTATCCTAATATTATCTTGGTTTCATGTGAATGCCAACACTGTGGCCATGACATTTGGGGACATTTACAATAAGGAGTTCAGGGAAGAAGACTCCACTGAGGGCATCTTACCCAAGGGTTCCTCAAAATGTGGAGTCAGCATTAGCCATGATCAGGGTATGGCATAATTATGAAACAATGCATTTTCTTCTTCTTCTTCTTTTCATACATATTCTTGCACTGCTGAACTTATCATGAATTGTATTCTTGTCACCTTTTTAGTAGTTTACTTTGATTAGCATTTGTGGTCTTCATTACAGCTTTAATATCTTTTAAGAGCAGGTATATAATCAGATAACTGCAATGTGAGATGCTTGAACGGCTGGCTAGAGCATTTAATGAAGAAAGGATTGGCATCAGAGCTCTACTCTGTCCTTTCCTTGAAAGTACTTAAAAGAAAAGTAGATGGCAAAGCAGAATCTATTTGTGTTCTGATGTTTGTGATGGTGATTATGATAATAATGATACATGGAAGTTGGTGCCATTTCCACTGTTTCTTATTGCAATCTGAGTATTGTACTCTGGATAGTGTATGAAAGAAACAGATTGGGATATGAACATTTGAAATATGAGAAGTGATACATAAGATACTAATTTGAAACGTATGTACCTAGACACTCAAACTTTGATTTTCATTCCAAGTAAAAGCTCACACTTTTATTCATGGAATGTGCCATATTAGGTTATGCCAGTACATACTCTTAGCAATCCATCATATTGGGAACTGTTGCACTGGAGCGGAAACGTTTTTTCATGCAATTTTCTGCTTTAATGAAGAAGCTCACATTACAAGCTGGCTCATAGGTTTTCAAGCTTCATGGTAATACCATGAGATTTATTAAAGATGATCTGGAGCTTCCTATGCTTTTTTTTCCTTCTCATTTTAAATAGAAACAATTTTCTGACAAACTTGTAATTGGATACTCTTTACTCTGGCTGAATTTCACTTCAGCTGACTGACTTAATAGCCCTTATTGTAACCACACACAAATCTACCAAGTGAGGTCAAAAGGATGAGTGAGCCGCACTTGTGGCTACAGTGAAACAGATCATGTAGCAATAAGTCTTACTTCTGTTTAATAACCATTGAATGGACGTTTTTCAACATCAATGTTTGGTTCGCTTGATATTCTGGGGGTGGTGGTTAGGGTTTTGTTTTGTTTTGTTTTAAGTCAATGAAACTTTAATCTATCTGTATGGTTTCTGCCTGAAATACAGCAGTGAATCATGTCCGGCTGACTTGATAAGTGTTTTACAAGTTCAAGGACTGGTTAATAGGCATCTGGAAGCAATATAGTCATCTGTAATAAAGTTGCAGTTACCCATAATACACTGAGTAGGTTCAAGGGAGGGGGGATTTGAACTCAACAAGAAAGAAAGTACCAAAGTTGATATGAAGCCACCACTATCAACCTACCACAGTCCAGATTAAAACAATGCACTAAATTAACAAAATAGGTCTGTGCAAGCCTCAGGTCTTCGATTCGGAAATCCAGACCATGGAGACCATTTTATGGCAGATCTGCCATTTTATGATAGATCTACTATTTCCTTGCACAGCCCTAGTCCCCCACACAGCCTATAACTCCCAGCATGCAGTGCCTGCGATGGCTACACTTACTTGGGCCCAGGAATGGAGGGCACATGTTTACTTGCCGTCATCGCAATTGCCCGCTCCTCAGTGTGATCACCGCCTTTTCGGCATGCTTGTCAGCTTCTCAGCATGTTCAGTGCCTCAGTGCAAATGGCCTCTACTGCCACAATCCAGGAAACTCTAATGACCCTGGAGGGGTCCCCACATGTTCCGTAGGTGCCCTGCAGCTGCCTGCTTTCCCTGAGAGCTGTCCACTTCCTTTAACAGAGTGGGCAGCCCTCGGGGGAAAGCAGGCAGCTGTGAGGCACTTGCAGAACATGCAGAGATCCCTTCAGGGTCACTGGAGTATCCTGGATTGTGGCAGTGGCAGCTGTTCATGCTGAGAAGCCGCCGATCATGCTTAGGAGGTGGTGATCATGCCAAGAAGCCAGTGATTGTGCCGAGGAGCAGGCGGTTGCAGAGGCGGCGAGTTCACATGTGCCCTCCATTCCTGGGCCCCATTAACCTTATCTGGCATATACCTGCCTACATGAACTTGAGATATTAGTTATGCAATCAGATATACCTTGGGAGTCAAGCCTCTTGAAGACAGGAGGGAATGCCTAGTCTCCCGTCTTTTTTGTTACATTCTTGAAGACTTATTGGAATCTAACTTTGGGTTCTATAGGAACTACCTATATCTGGGGCATAAAAAGCTGTTTTAAAATTTGTATAATTTTTTAAAAAATCTGCATATAATCCTCTCCCCACTGATGAAGAGCTTTTATGGTTGAAATGTGTTTTGGATTTATGTTTGATGTTTGTTGAATGTGGACCATTCTGTTTAAATTTTAAGTGTACATATTTATTTTAAGATTAAAAATATTTTCTGCGAACAACATAATTTTATTTTAACAGGCATAGTTATGCCAAAATTTGATATATTGTTTTTACCAGTTTCCTTAAACCTATTTTGCTTCCAGCCCTCCATGTCACTGGGAGTTGTAGACTGTACGTGTACGGGGGCCTAGGGCTGTGCAAGGAAACGCAAGGAAATGGCGGATCTGTCATAAAATGCCCTCTGTGATTCAGATTTCCAAATCCGAGGCCCAAGGCTTGCACAATTCTAGAACAAAAGTTCTAGAACTATGTGCAGAGCCAGTAACTCAAGCAAATGGTCTTATGCCCTATAATCATTGGTGTGTGTGTTTACAATATCTAAGGCTTTTTAGCTTTGACAAAATGGTGAATAATGGGGGACATGACAGATCTGCATAAAATAATGTGTGGTGTGGAGAAAGTGGATAGTGAGAAGTCTTGATTCCTCTCTCATAATACTGGAAACTGGGGTAATCCAACCAAGCTAAATGGTGAGAGATTCCAATAAAAGAATGTACTTCTTCACATAGTGGATACATTTAATTCATTATCACAAAATGTAGTGATGACCAACAATTTGGATGGCTTTTTTCCCATGTGAAGAAAGAGGACGCTGTTCGCCCCTATTGTCAGACAGAAGCATGAGGCAAAGCAACAGTAGGGAAATGTGATTCTTCCCCACGCTGTCTGAAGCTGCTCTTTGTATATCATACTCAAAGGCCATTTCTACACCTGCCTTTTCTCCCAGGATCATCCCGGGATCATCCCTGTATGTCCAAATGACACACAGGGGATCCCGGGAAGAGGCAGGGATGATCCCTCCATTTTCCTGGGAAATCCTTAGGTGTAGAAAGGGCCTATGCAATTTCATGGAGGATAAGCGTGCAATCCTATGGATGTTTAGACAGAAAAGTCCTACAACTCCTATCATTCCTCAGCCAGTATGCCTGTCTGGGGAATGCTAGAATTGTAGGATGTTGTCTGTCTAAACATGCATAGGATTGCATCCTAAGGTTATCAGGATCTACTACTCTTCCTGCCCTGACGCTTTTCAACTTGGGCAGCTCAGACAATCTTTACCATAAAATTCATCATAACTACCCATCATCACCCCCCCCCCCCGATGCTTCAGAGTATAGATTGATGCTCTAAGAACTTGTTTAATTTACTGGAAACTGAGGTTCACTTCTAGAATTCTGAATGTGACTCCTACAGCATTTTGACTTTTCATATCTGCTTGTACTTGCTTCCCATCACATGGTTGTACATGAGATGATAAACACATATGCAATCATATCATATAACAGTGTGCACACATATATTTGGCTTTTGAGAAATGACCCTTATTATAAAGACTGACTTATCTTAACTTTGTAGCATTGTGGGATAGAAACATACTGGCTGGACTGTGGAGTCTACATTGTTCTTATGTGATGTACTCCACTAGATCATATTATAGTTTGCTATTATGCTACTATTAAGTTCAGTGCCAACATTTTGGATTAGCTGAGAAATCATTTTTTGATCGTACAGTAAAGGTATTTGGTAACCATTCCATACTTATCATACAAGATAATACACACATTATTGAATTACTCTCATTCCATTGTGTTGGGTAAGTATGTCAGCCTTTCTCAAACTGGAATCTTCCAGATGTTTTGCACCACAACTCCCAGCATTCTTATCAGCTGGAGATCAGCAAGGGATGATGGGAGTTGAAGTACAAAACTATTGGAGAATATCAGGATGGGGATGGCTGGTATAAGTGAAATGGCATGATTTTTCAAAATAGTAGTAGATGAAAAGAGATATTTCACAGTTATCTCTGTGCATTTTTATAAATCAGACGATGTAAATTCATAAGTTTAAAATTGGTTTAAATATATAATTATAGTTTGTTGTGGGGTTTTTTTTGTTTTGTTTTGTGTGTGTGTGTATGTTTAAATAAATAATAATTACATGTTCTGGAAGGTTTACCAGTCTACAGCAGCCTGTAAATTAGGAGCGTTGTAATTATTCAGATTTTCAAGAGGTATATGATGGACATTTGCTGCCCTAGCAAATGAGATAAATAATTGAAATACTTTGGAGAGGAGCACAGATGTAGCAGTACAGTTTTAGTGTAAGTAGTGATTTGGAATGACGAGAAACTGAGACATCTTGTTCACATGAACTGGCAGCGTAATGGAGAGTACAGAATAAGATAATACATATATTATCAGGAGAGCTTGTCTTGGGTACAAGAGCCACTAAATTAGAATGCATTATTTATGCTACTTTTGAGAAATATGGGTCATTGCTTTCTTATTGTGTTACAAGAATTCTTGGCATCAACATAAAACTCCAAGGCTAATTGCCATACATAGGAAAACATATTTTTTTTACCTGTGACCTGTGTAATATCTGTTTATGAACAATATAAAGAAATAAGGTTACTAGTTTGGCTTCTCTAAGTATCCTTAACTTTAACTTGATGCAGCAAATCTTTGTTCCAGTTACTGTTCCAGTGATAGTTCAAAAATAACACACAAGACATGTAAATCAATTGCATTTTAGCTATTTTGTGATTTTATTAATCCCCTTTTAATAGACCAGGATAAATTATTTTCATTGACTGATTCATTTTCTATTTCTGAAATATGTCATCTCAAATTCAAATGCATGTTGCATTTACGAATGCATTTAACTGAAATATGCAATCATTTCTAAAAGATTACCTAGGGCTTGTCTAGATGGGCACTTTTCCCTGCAGTAACTTAGGAGGGGCGGCACGTGGTCTACATGATGCAGCCACCACTCAGAAGCAATCCAGGGGCAAAGCCCCAAAGCTCTGCTCTGAAAAAGTCAGGCAGTTGACCTGACTATTTTAGCTTGGAACCAGGCTCTGGGCCTCTGCAGAGCCTTGTTAAGGGGGAAAAACATTAAAGGGAGGTTTGGATATTCTGTTAGGAAGGGAGCACCCTGTTCCTCCCTCCTTGTCCCCCCCCCCCATTTAGCTGTAAATATGATCCTTCACATTTACAGTTTAAACAGAAAGAAAGATACTCCTAGGTGCCCCGGAATTCCTGTGTCTGTGCTCGGAATTCCTGTGTCTGTGCTTGGGTGGGCGGGCATGGCAGTGCCTCCCAGAAAGCCTGCCTTGCCTCTCCTTCCAGCATGAAGGTGGCGGCATGCCATCTCACACTGCCCTGTGCTGAAGTCCTGACATCGTGAAGATGAGGGCCTAGACTACTGTAAAATATTAGCATAATTTGCTTCATAATAATTTGTTCTGTATTAAATGACTGAGGTGGAGGATAATTCATTCCAAATTAGTCAAAATATTAAAGGAGGTTCTGAACTTCTGTTGTGGAAAAACAATTCTGAAAAACATTCAGTTGATCTAGTTACCTTGGATAATCAAAGAATGGTTTCACCTCCTTATTCTTGATTTCAGGAAACTTGCCTGTGATACAACTTGCTTGGTTGATGCATACCACAACAGGATCATTCTGGACTATTTTTTTTCCAGCTTTAGATGGGGAGGATTGTGTTTCAGAGCAGGGAATTGTATTAACCAGCCATTGGTTCCTTTCTCCATTGCAGTGTTCTGATCATATGGACAGAAAAATACATCAAAACCATGCAAAAGTAATACTGGCTAGAAATAAACAGATTCATCCATACTATACTTAGCTCTGATAGTCCAATAAAAATAAGCTTAAAATACCTGCAACAGAATGTATTTATTGAGAGACTAATATGAGAAAAACATACCAAAAGTTGCACTCTGGAACTCAGTGAACCCTCCACCACATCCCAACTGCAATTGTTAGTGGAAATGACTGAAAAGTAACAGTCACTTGAAGTAATACTAGAGTCACCATAAGGAAACGAGGACAGGGCTCCTGCATCTTTGACGGTTATTTCAGCAGGTGTCATTTGTATGCTTGCAGCACCTGGTGAAATTCCTGCTCCTTCACAACAGTTAAAGCTGCAGGAGCTCTGTCCTCTTTTGTATCAGCTCACTCTATGTATTAGTTCCACTTCTATGGGGTCAAATGAGTTTCCCCCTTTGTGTGTTATTTGCCTTGCTTTATTATCAGTAATAATAGGGTTATTTTCCTTTCTTTATTTGCCTTTTTCATTATCAATACAAATATGAAAAACAAAATAAACAATACCCACCAATACTTCTAAAGCTAATCTTTTAAACTGCCTTTGCTCTATCAGCATTAACACATGTTGATGTTAACAGTTATGGTCATCATGTGCATTTCCTCACATTAACACACTTTAACAAGTGTCTTTTTTGTTCTACTTTTCCACTACAGATATGTATGTAATGTTAGCCCCATGGCTCTTTTTAAAAAAAACAAAAACAGGAAAATCCACTTCAATAAGAGACAATTAGAAGAAAAGAAGCAGTGGGAAGTGGATACTTAACACTTTCCGTATACTCCTTTCTCCTTTCCAAATGGCTTCCTTCCCGTGGGGCTCCAAATGTGTGTTTGAATTTGAAACCTTCCATTGAGGAGGGTAAGAGCTGTCTGGGGCAATTTAGATGAGGAAGTTTCTCTCCTCTTCTCCCAATGTTCCTTCTTGAAGGAGATTTTTGTGTAAAAATAAACAAACATAAAAATGTTTGCATATAATGTGTGATTTGGCCCTTTGATACTCAGTTTTTAAATGTGTTTTCAATATTTGAATACTGAAGATAAATTAGTGGGTGGAGTGTAATGTGTCTCTGGATAGAAAGCAGAATAAGTAGTTTGATTAATTAATTTATCAGAATTTCTGCAATTTATACATAAGGCTTCCTTTGAAAATGGTCCAAATGCTTTATCCAGTTCAATATAAAACATCTAGATGGTTAACTGACTTGGATTGGCTGAACAAACAGCTGGTATAGACATAAATGGAAGGGTAATTAACACAGTTCAATACGTTGATGATGACTAGATCAGATCAATGAAGTGAGTAATGATTATGGACTCAAAATGAACATCAAGAAAGTGAAATATATGGTGATGAGCAAAAAGTTTTCTACATTACAATAAACAGTGTGCCAATCAAGCATATCACAAAAATATAAGTACCTAGGAACTTGGCTCAATGAAGGAATGAACGAACACAAGAGATAAACATAAGAATCGAGATGGCAAGAACCGTGTTTGTCAAAATGAAATAATTGCTATGTAATTGGGGCCTTAATCCTACACTAAGGATTTAAATGGTAAGATGTTACCTATTTTCAATATTATTTTATGGAGTGGAGGCTTGGGCACTTAAGAAGAACAATTTGAGGAAAAATGAATCTTTTGAAATATGGATATACTGACATGCTGAAGATACCATGGACTGATAAAATAACAAATGAGGATGTATTATGTAGGGTGAATAAATAAATGGAATTAATAATTACCATCAAAAGAAGAAAATTACAATATCTTGCTCGTATTAGTTGAGGAAAAAGTACACCATACTCCAACTTATTATACAAGGGGAAATTGAAGGGAAAATATCAGTGGGAAGAAGACGGACATAATGGCTAAAATACTTGAGAGAATGGTATAGCTGTAATTTAGAGCAGCAGCATCAAATAAATAAATAAATAAATAAATGCTAACCTTAAATAGGAGAAGGCACCTTAAGAGAGATCACATTATTGTAATCTGGCTGCCAGTCTGTTTCTGGACCCAATTCCCATTGCTGGTTTTAATTCTGAAGCCTGGGGTCAGGTTACTTGAAGGGACATCTCCTTCCATGATGTTCCTACCTGGACTCTAAGGTTATTGTCGGAGGCCCTCCTTGAGGTGCCCCACCAAATGAGTTAAGCTGGATGGCTACAAGAGAAAGGGCTTTTTCATTGGTAATGCCCTGTCTGTGGATCACCACTCCTGACAGGCTTGCCTGGTGCCTATATTACAGTTTTTGCTGTTGATTTTATTATGGGTTGTTTTATCATTTGTTTATTCTTATTTTGTATGTTATATCCATCATGTAGAGAACTTTGGCTATTGGACAGTTATGGAGAAATGTTGTTTATTTAACTACATGTTTATATTTTTGTATTTTGGAAAGGATTTCTTTGACCTTTGGTGATGACAGAGATCTGGTTTGCACTATCAAACAAGCCACCATGGCTTATTTAAATACTGGGCAACATTACCCTAAACACCTGCCTAGATGTAGCTTGTTATGTCATCCAAACTTGAGCAACATAAATTGTTTGAGGGGAAAATAATCCAAAAATAACCCATAGCCCATTGTTGGTTTATTTAGGGGTTGCTTTTCCCACAAACAAGCCATGCCACCTGAGGCATGAATATACAATTATTCCTTCATTGTGTAATAAATATACTTCACTGGTGAAGATCAGAAGAAGGAAGCAGGTGACAATGGTGACAGTCTTATGTCAGAAGTCTGCCCTTTCACCAGAAGAAGGATACATAAGGAGGGTTTAATAGCACATAAACCGTCCAAGCAGCCAGTAGTACAACAGGAGAAGCTTTGGCACTGGAGGATGACAGTACACACAGTAGCTGGACTTGGTTATAAGTGAATCTGGCTGAAGTAGAGGTTTAAGGAATTTGACCTGATGTAAAAAGCCATTTAGAGTTTTGTACCAGAAACAGTGTCTCCTGCATCCTTAGAATCTTTCATTAAGCATTGTTAAAAACCATACGTAAATATGCCTTGTCTCTTAAGTACACAATACCCCTTTAATAAACTATATTTTTAAATAATTCATACTGTTGTTCATCTCACATCTAAGGCTATTACACCAAGCTACTAGGAGGTTTCAAAATATTCCAAGGCAATTGGTGGCAGCAGAAAAAGATAGAATTGGGAGATTCTGAATGATTGTAAGTTAGGGAGTTCCTTGGAAATTGAAATATATAAGTTAAAGAAACACAAATATCTGAACACATAGTTATAAAAATTGGGACTAAGGGGGGCATTTCCCCTTAGCTGTCTAAAAGTGTGGTAAATTCTTCAAATAAATAAATACATGGAGAAATAGCTTTGGATTTTGTCTTAAAGCTGATGAGCTTCCAACTTTTTTCCGCCACTTTGATCATCCAGGAGAAAGAAAGCCTCCTGCTATTTATTGTTTATAAATCTCTGAGACCTGGATAGTTACTAGGAACAAATATTTTATATTTGTATTAGACAGCTCTAAGTATCAGTAATGCACATTGATTTGGTATTTGGTATTCTTCAAAACCACCACAGGATAGGTGTCTGTCTGTCTCTCTCTCTCCTTTTTGGTCTCTTTTCTGTAGGAACCTACATATGCAGCACTTAAAATCTGTAAGCATTGTATTCCACGGTTTTTTTCTGTTTCTAAAAGTTCCGACCAGCTTTGCTAACAAAACTCAGTAGTGCAGAGTCTAATTCTTTCTCTCTCTTTTAATGGACAAACCCAGCAGTTTACATGAATCCAGGATATGCACCTTATGAATTTTGAAACTTCAGAGATGCATTCACATATGTTAACACTATGCTGTGTTGGATTATGTTGTGGGTTATGAATATTGGGAAGTAACATATGCAGCAATGATCATCAAACGGATCAGTGACAATGAGGAAGACAGGAAAGAATTTGGGTCTTCACAGGGTTGACTATAAGGTATGGATAGAAACAGAAATAGGTGTGGGTGTGGGTGAAGGCAATCTTCAAAAATTATCTATCAGTACAAATATCCCAACAGAGATCCCAGGGCAAGCTGCATGCCCAATGAAGTCAACAGCCAATCATGGCTAACATTTTTTTCCCCAAATAATCCTTTCCTGTCCCTCAGTGAGTGACCAGTCAAATCATAGAGTGATCCATGTAAGTGGAAGTGCAGGTTGTACCGCCTGCCTGCCCTGAGTAAACTCACAGAACCTGAGACTCTTTTAGAGATACAAATTCAGACTGGCTGAGAAATAAGGCATGCTATTTCCTGGGTGGAAATTTCTTTTCAGTTCATTTTTAATCAGAATTTATCAAAATATGCAAGTTTCTTGATATTGTGGATGGAAAAGAACTTGAGATTTTTAAAAAATGAAAGTGGGGAGAAACCAAAACTGTCAGATTCTTCCATCCAGGTCCAGGGCTTTAAGTACTTAGCTCCTAAAAGTTTGTGTTTGAATCCCTGTCCATTCAAATGCTACTGCTGAATTAGGGCTGTCCTCATTTTTTTTCCTGACAGGATCCTCATCTATATGGCAGGCAAGCACAACATTTATTTATTTATTCCATTTAAAACTCACCTATATACAAAGTACTCTAGGCATCATACAGAGTTAAAAACAGTTTAACAAAACAGAACAAAAACGTACAACAAAGACAATATAGCCTAAAAGCAGCAATTAAAAATTAGCAAAGAGAAAAAAAATTCTCAAAAGGGAAGGACTGCCAGTATATTAACCATATTATACCGGCAGGTATTTGCTTTTTATAATTATTATTTCTCTTTTCTAATTGTTATATAATAATATACTAGGCTAATTGTTATGTCCATCTCCACAGGATGTCCCAGAGACCAACCTGGCTGCCATATTTTGTACCAGTTGGAGTAATGCACCCTAAGTACAGCACATTCCAGAAATCAAGCCTAGAGGTTATCCAGCATGTGCAACACCGTTACCAGGTTCCACATGTATGGGCATAGCTGACGTGTCAGCCAAAGCTGATAACAGGTGCTTCACACCATCGCCTCCACCTGGGATGCCATGGTCAGGTCAAGAAGTACCTCCAAGCTATGAGTTTGCTCTTCCAGGGGGACAGCAACCTCATCCAGGACTGGTTGACATACCTCAATACCTTAATTAGGACCTTTCACAACAAGCACCTCTGTCATTCCTGGAATCAACTTCATCCAGCCCATTACCGACTTCAGGCAGTCATTCAAAGGATAAGATGTTATGGAGAAATAGATTTGGGTATCATTGGCACACTGATAACACCCAGCTCTGAAGCTCCTGATGATTTCTCCCAGCGGTTTCATGTAGATATTAAACAGCATCAGGGATAGGATGTAGCCCTGAGGAACTCCACATAACAGATCCTCTCCATGATAGAAATAGTTGTACTGATTGAATTTGGCTGATGCAGTTGGGTGGTTTTTGTTTGTTTTGGTTCAGTTTTAATAAGAATTTACCAAAATGTACAAATGCCTTCATATTCATGATAGGAAAATATAGAGTAGGGGTGTGCACGGACCCCCCGCTCCGCTTCACTTGCAGATCCGCCATTTTTCGGATCGGGCCGCTCTGCCCCGCCCCCGCTCCGCCCACTTCTGCTCCGCTCCACTCGGAGCTCCGGATCCGGATCGGAGCTTCGTTTTCCCCCCCCCATAGGCTTGCATTGAAAGCTAAAAAATTATACAACTTTTTTTCTGTTCAAGTTAGAAACCTCACGTTTGGCACCATGACACCTCATGGGGGTATACACACGCACGCCAAGTTTCAAAGCAATCCCATCATCCCCTGATTTTTGGGGAATTTTTGAAAATCGGGCACCCCATTCACACCCCTTTCCATAGCTCCGTCAATTTGCACGTTAGAAACCTCAAACACGCCACCATGAAAGCTTATCCAGGGATACATACGCACGCCGAGACTCAAGGCAGTCCCATCATCCCCTGATTTTGGGGGAATTTATGAAAATCCAACACCCATTCATACCCCTTTCCAATAGCTCCGTCAATTTGCACGTTAAAAAAACCCCTCAAACTCACCACCATGAAAGCTTATCCAGGGATACATACGCCGCACGCCGAGACTCAAGGCAGTCCCATCATCCCCTGTTTTTTGGCGGGGCTTAAACCTGCAAAATTTGGAACTTCCAAGACTCCAAGTGAGCGCAGGAAGGACTTCTCCCCTGAGTCAAAGACACACACACACAACATCCCTGCGAGGTGGGCAGGGGAGGAGGGAGGGAAGACAGGCAGGCATGCAGCTGGCATTTCTGGGGGTATAAGGAAGTGAGCCAAGGATAAGCCAGTAATGCATATAAAATGGAATAAATAAATAAATAAACAAAGGAGGGGTGGAATTAAAAGCAGCAGTGTTGCTCAATAAACAGCAAGAAGAATTTTTTAAAAAAGGCTATATCTGTCTTTTACCAGCAATAGGGGGACGTGCCCAGGGGAGGGGGAAGTAGCTGCCAGTTCAACTCAAGACAGCCATTGCTTCACCAACAGCTCTGAGCTTGAGAAGTAAACGCTCACTTCAACTCATAATAGGCATCGCTCCACCACTAAGAAGTAAACGCTCACTTCGACTCATGATAGGCATTGCTCCACCGTTTTACTCTCTTTGGAAGGCTCTAATGGCCTTCCAGTGCAGGAGAGAGTGGGGGCACGTCCACGATGAGATGCCCTAGGGGAGCTCATCCCCTTGCACCACATCTTTTCAGTAGTTCCCCAAAGTTAGGGTGGGTAGCAGTGCTGTGTTTCTATCTCTTATTCTTGGCTTAGTATATGATTTCAGGTTGTGTTTGTGCATTTGGTGGGGCTACTGTGTTAAAAAACACTGGGAAAAGTCCGTTCAGATGAAGAAAGAGAAGTTTCCCAGAATCCCAAGTTACCCGTTTTGCCTATGCCCTCCTCTAATTTTGGGATCATGTGATCATGACTGGGAGCTGACTCTGCCCCTCAGCCCTTTGAAAAAGGTATTTTTCCCGCCAATTTTTTAAAAAATTCTAGCGCGCGACCCGCACGACGCAGAGAGGTGAGAGTAGTCTCAAAATGACCCCCATCCACGACTCTCTGTGCACAAGAATTTTCAGAACAATAGCTTAAAAACCAACCCAGTTATGCCCGAGTCTTTCCCGCAATGCAATCCTATGGGCGAAAAGCCGAAAACGCCGTTTGAGCCGCGCGGTTGACCCGATTTTCAAAAAAATATAGCACGCGACCCGCACGACGCAGAGAGGTGAGAGTGGTCTCAAAATGACCCCCATCCACGACTCTCTGAGCACAAGAATTTCCAGAACGATAGCTTCAAAAAGAACGTAGTTATCCGCGATTATTTGCCACAATGCAATCCTATGGCGAAATGTTTTCAAGATGGCGATCGGAGCGCTCCGCGGAAAGAGAAGCGCTCTGAAAATGGCCACTTCTCTTCGCCTTGCTTCTAGGGGTCCGCGGTCTGCTCCTACTCCGCCTCTGGGTAAGGCGGAGCAGGCCAATCCGCTACTGCTTCTACGCTCCTAATCGGAGCGGATCACACCCCTAATATAGGGCATGCTCCTCATTGGGCCGAATCCCCAAACCAAACTGGTACCAGGTTGGCCGATGCACCTGAAGGCCAAAACCAAAGCCCTCAGGGTGCCTTAGACCGATTTGGGACAGTGGTGCACCACTCCACCAGCCCTCACGCACACATGGAAAAGCTGGCACGAGGCTGTCCCTGAGTCCATATGAGTCCATTAGACCACTGGACCCACCTCCCTATCCCTCCCCATCCTCCTCTCCCTCCTTGGTCATCTCCCACCACCACTGCCACTGGGACATACCTTGCCATGTGTCCTCCTCTCTGAGAGCCGAGCTGCGATTTAAAGGTAAGATAATGGGAGCTCTCTTCTTTAATAGATCTATCACTGCAAACTATGGCAGCTGTAAAGGGCCATTTCCTCTAGTTTGTGACCATAGATATATTAAAAAGAGAGCTCCCGTGATCTTACCTTTAAACTGCAGCTCTGCTTTCAGGAACAAGAATGCACGGGGAGGTAAGTCCAGTAGTGGCAGTTCCAAGTGATGGGTAGGGGGAGAGCAAGCGGGGATCCAGTCCTGGGTTCCTGGTTGGCCTGGCTAACCTGCTTTAGGAGTGGGCTGAATCTCACTTCAGCTTTGGTGCTGAAATGAGGCAGCCAAGCCCCAAAGCACCCTGAGTCGAATTGGGGCCATTTTGGAAGCTCCAAAACAGTCTCCAAAGTGAGGGGGGCTGTGCACAGCCCTAGAAAAGTCCCTTTAATTTTTTTTGAAACTGACAGATTCATTCATCTCCAGACTATATAGACTCTACTGAGATCCCCAACCATACGTCTGATGAGATCCCCAAGCCAAATTTCAGATTTCAAAAGATATCTACTAACATAGGTCTTGCTATTCATGGCTTATTCCAAGGCTGTCTCTTCCTTCTTTCCCAGGAAACTCCTCACTGGCATAGTTGTAAAAGATGGAGGAGAGGGCATTTCACAGAGTTGTTAGCAACAGAGAGAAAATAGCTGGAAGCTGTAATCCTGACCCCCAATATATGTCAAAACATGAATTATTTTTTTGACTTACAGATACATATTTGCTACAGTTAGCCCCCTAAGTGTTTGTCTACTCATAGAGGAACTAGAAACTTCTAGAAAGGTTTTCTGTTCTATCCTTTCCATGGAAGATGCTGGTTTAAAAGTGAGTTTACCCTAAAGGCATTTTTAATGAAGCATTTGGAGAGAAAAAAATGGATCAAAATGTATTTAATAACAAAGGCAAATCGTCTTGGTAATTTACATTTGTGTTCTATGGATTCAACCTGGAATCACTAAAAAATTTATGTAGCCTTCATGTTTCCTTTGGCAACAGATAAACTAGTTTAGACTGATCTCAGAAGAACTTTTCTCAAAAGCCATGTGTAAATTGCTTATCCTCCCACCCAATGCACTCCCACAAAATTATGACTTCCTAACATCCATTATATGCTTCAGGGAAAGACTGTCCAAAAATAAATAAATTAGTGTGTAGCAAAAGCAGCCCTGATGCATGTTTCCTAGTTCCAATGGTAGAATTGAGCTGACTTTCAAGGAGAACATTTGAATTTTTAATGCAAATGCAAATGCCCAAATGAGTCCAGCTGGAGTAAAATATGTTTATTAGTCTTTAGATACTACTATATTTTACCATATGCAGGAGGCAGCCAATTAAACAAACCTCCCAGTGAGGGCAGCACTGGGCTTTTGTAATGTGCATTTTGAAGAGACAGGTTCCACATTCCAGAAATGTTATTATATTGCCTTTGTCCTACAGCCTTTCCATTTTATGATCAAAGTTCCCATCAGGGTGGTTTGCCTCAGCACTACAGCAGCATATTATTTGGTCAAGAAATGGTCACTATTAAACATCTGCAAAATGCCATCTTAACAAAAACCACACGCCCTATGATCGCTTTCAGTAAAAATGCAAGGTGCTAAACAGTGAAAATGTAGATGCTGGCTTCATTAAATACAAAGGGCACAATCCAGAAGTGATTATGCTACATGAATTGCTTGCCTACCAGAAACAAGATAGTCAGACTTGGTCTATTAAGTCCCAAGCATATCTGTGTTTTGATGCATAACAAGGCTCAAGCAGCCATGCAATGTCTTTTTGCAACAGATCAGAGCATTTGCAATTATTCATAACCAGAAGTTGCCAGTTGGAGAAATGGATGCTCTGGCCTTCTGTCATTGAATCAGAAGCTATTGTGGCTTCTCTGACTAGACACAAGCATCAGGAGAGCATCAGGTGGTGTCTTATCAGGTCTCCTGTGTTGGCTGCAGCAGACTCTGAGTGAAGGGATAAGCAAGAAACAAAGAATTGAAGCAGGCACAGGTTCTAGCACACAGGTTTCAGCCAATGGGTTCAGGATAAGGCAGGAGTGATCAAGATAGCAGGCAAAGGTCAAAACACAGTCAGTCAGATACATTACATGGTCTAGAACCAGAGTCCAAGGATAAGTAGCACAGAGTGTCAATCACAAGGCAAGGTCCAGAAAACAAGGTACAAACAAGCAGTGGCGCTGATAGAACAATTTATTTATTTATTTATTTATTTATTGCACTTATATACTGCTCCCATAGCCAGGGCTCTCTGGGCGGTTTACAGAAATGTTGTTATAGCTCTGGCTGGGCAGATGCTGAAGACTTTGAACACAAGAGCTGCGGAGCCCCACCCAGAGCCCAGTACATTAGAGCTTTCTAATCAGAGCCCTGCTCATAAGAAGTCACTTTCTCCTCAGGAGTCCTTCTTTTCAAATGAGCACTCCTTTTCACTAAAGCCCAACTGGCCTGTTGCTTGAGACAATGACACTCCTAGAGTCCTGGGGTGCGTGTGTCATTCAGCCTCTGTCTCATAGGCATGACATCAGGCTTCCCAATCACAGTAGCTTTGCAAACGTCTTAAAACAAATGTGCTTACAAGCACCTTTTCAGATAGTAATCTCAAAGAATGCATTAAAGATCTTCAACACAGATGGGAGCATGGGACATTTGGGTCTTGTATGCTCACCATGTCCCATCCCCAGTTTAGTCCTATGTGAGTTGCAGACAAATGCCCATACCGGGTTTTGATTATGGCTGAAATCTTTCTTTGCAGTTTTGTATTTGCACAGTGAAGACAATGAAAAAGTGGACATTAGTCAATGATAGTAAACAGGAAAATGCTGTATTCCACTATGGAATGGCACGATAGCACAGGGCACTGCACTAGGCTTCCATCTCTCTACTACAGTGTTCTGGCTTGGTCCCACTCTTTTTATTGAAATAGCAGCAGTAACCAATTCACATGTACTGGCATTCTGAAGAAATCACGGGTTGGGGTGGGAGAATTAACTCACCACTCATGCATTGAAATAATGTATGGAGGGCAACAGGGTCACATTACATATCTCCACCCTCTACTGCTGATGTGCACATCTGCCAGATCCCTTATATACACTTACCAACATATGTGCATAGAAATCTCCTCAAAAATGGGGTCCTGGGCCAATCAGGTGTGCATGTATCTGTCCATGCACAACGCCCTTCACACAGCTGCCAAATACACAGCCAGTGCAGGGCATGGCTGACATGCTTGGCTGTACAGACAGGTCTCTGCAGAATGATCCCACAACTGTCTCCCACATTCTTTCAATGTGTGAAGGGATTAGAATGAGTCCCCCTGATGTGAATAATCTTCTGGGAAGCTGCAGAGTGAGGTCGCTCTGCCTAAAAGACCCTTAAGTTTCAGCCCCAGAGCTGTCACGATAATCTTATCCCTATAAAAAGACTGCAGTATTTAAGAAGGCATGGATTCTGGAAAAGCAAAGGTAGAACAGAGTTATCTACCATGGCGTAGGATGCTTTTTTAGCTGCTGTAATGCCAAGCCCTACTTGCAGTCTGATGTGGAGAACAGGAATGAGATGTAAATCAGAATGGCTCAGTATTTGATGTGTTTAGCTTGAAGCACATTCCAGTTCAGTGTTTAATACTGTCTGTAATAACATTCAATCAAAAGGATTACATTTGTACTCAGCATTATCTTAGCATACTAATTTAAGAAAAAGTAGCAACAATTAACACACTTCAAGCATGTTAGATACTAGAAATGGTATCATTACTTCAGAAAAATCAAGATATATTGCATTATAAAGTAGCAATAATATGTTTTTCGGTCTCTGTTTTCTCATCTGAGTACTTTGGTTTCATGGTTTGTCTTCAGAGATTTCCCAGTCAGGAGCAATATGGATAAGACAGAAATAGGAAATAAAACCCTGCCTTTACATACAGCCATCATTCACCACTTCACACATTACACACTTAGTGGTATTTCTAATGCATGCCAAGTAAATACCTTAAATTTAAAGTGTGTCATGTTCCTCAGGCTCAGAGATTCAGCAACACCCCAAGGAGAACTCAGTTTGATGAACCACTGGTTGTCCCACTTCAGGAAGAACCCTTATGCTCCCCCATCCCACATCATATACCTTCCAGGCCTGAGAACATAGCCCTCCCCTAAATCTCAGGCTCTGGAGATGACTCTTGCATGGATTCTCCTGTCCCAAGGCCATGTAGGACCATGAAATGCCAAAAAGGCAATTCTGACATAACATAGGAGGCTGATGTCTGAGGAGCAAACAACACTTGTTGAATTGTACTAAATGTTCCTGAAGAAAGACCTGCATGTGGTCCAAAATGCATTGGAACCTGTTGTTGTTGAAGAAAACATTTTTTGTCTATTCCTTTGCTTTTGGCTTTTTGTCATTCTTTGTGGGGTTTCCTGTTTTGTTGGCTAATGCAGAAGCATGATCCTCTATAAATGATCATTAAGGGTTAGCATCCAGTGGGGATTGAACCTCTGACAGATCTGAGCTTGCCAGCCATTACTTGCCCCTTGCTAGGACAACAGCTTTCCCTGTGGGGAAACACTCCACCAGTTGACCCTGCAGTGTACTGTCCAGGGTCCTAACAGTTCCTTACCTTGCTGTGTCCTTGCTTTACCAGATACAACCCATTTCTACCTGACATGGAACTATTTGTGAGAACATGTGCTATAGGCTCCATATCTTGGGCATGTAGCCAAACCAGGATGAAGTGTGAGTGAGGGGAAATCCGCACGTCGTACCGAGACCGCTTCTAAGCAACCCCAGTGCGATGTGAAAGTGATTGTGTAACTTGCCTTTGGAAGAGCTGAGGAAGAGACGTCTTTGCCGCTGCCACCGCTGCCGCCGCCGCCACCCACAGACCTCCTCGCCGACCGGCGAAGAGAGCTCGGCTGAAGAAGGCAGGGTGGAGAGCGGAAGAAGCTCTCCACCCTGCCTTCTTCCCCTGAGCTCTCCGTCCCAGCCGGCGAGGAGGGAATTGGGTGGCGGCGGCGGCAGCAAAGAAGTCTCTTCCTTGGCTCTTCCAAAGGCAAGTTACACGATCGCTTTCACGTCGCACTGGGGTCACTTAGAAGCGGTCTCGGTACGACGTGCGGATTCCCCCTGAGATAAGTACATCTTTCCAAACACAGGTATCATACAGGGTGCTGGTGTTAACCTTTAAAGACTTAAATAGCTTGGGACCTAATTACTTTAAAGACTGCTTTCTTCCACAGGTTCCTCCCCTTATGCTCCCTTCAACATCTGTGCCTTTATTCATTGGCTTTATGACATATGACATACAGCTATGAGGAGCAGGGCTTTTTTTTGTAGTGGCACTGAGTGAGATGTGTCAAACTTTCTATGCTCTTGGGCAGACAGTTAAAACATGGAGCTTTGAAATGGCATTTGGCCGACTTGCCTTATATTATTGTGTTGATGCTATTCCCTTTATGGTTACTGCTTTATAAATTATTGCTGCTTTGCCATTTTTTTCTTTTATTGGTTAATTTTTTCTTAGCTTGCTATGTTAAGACATTTCCTCTAAGCTCTTTAGTTTAGGAGTTATGTTTGTTGGTTTACATCCTCTCATATATTGTAGAATATTTTAATTTGTAATCCACCTTAATTCATTTTTTTAAAAATGTAGGAATAAGAATAAGAAATGATAGGAATTTGTGACTGGTCAAATGCTCTCTGAATTCAAGAAGGGGGTCAATACATATCTTTTTTAACTTGGCTTTTTAAAAATGGTTATGCTTATTAGGGCACAATTCTATGCATGTTTGCTGGGAGTTATAGGATTTTTTTTCTTGTCTAAATATGAATACGATTGCAGCCTTAATGTTGTTATTAATATTTTTATGTGAAGATGTCTTTTATATTTTGCTTTTTTTAAAAAAAAAAACCAGCAGTATAGCAATAAATAAATAAATAAATAAATAGAGAGAGAATAAAATTGAATAGTAAGGATAACATTAATAACAATAATCAAGACGAAGAATAAAGGAATGATGGTTAGATAAAATTCCTCTTGAACATATACCCTGCATGGCAAATCCAGTGTTGTACCTCCATAATGTGTGAAACGGCCCTTACAAAATGGTTGTTCGCATGGCAAATATTTTATGAAGAAAATTGCAGGTTCACAAAAATAATTTCTTAAAGGATTGCTTGTTTTTCAAAATGTAAATTATGATAAATTCTAAAACTGTCTGGAATGCTATGAAACTAAAAATGACTAAATGAGATGGTTGGACAAATGGTTACACTGTGGGTAGAGAAATCTCAAAAAAGATGATAATTTGCAGGCTGATCACATATGTTGCTTCAGCAAAACAGTCTTTTGGAAAGACAGGAAATAACATTTGCATTAAATAGAGAAATAGCATGATATGCATACATAAACATCTGTCGTCAGACATTCATTGGGTATTTAGCTGTTAAAGCCCCATCCCCACCCACAATGATGTGGTCTTGAAGTACTTCTGACAGATGCTGGAACTATTTTGGCAAGCAGATCCATAATTTAGCTTTTTGGAAAGCCCAAGGTACAGTGAGTCAGAAGGGAGTACTGTTCAGAGTTTTAGTCACCTCATCCTAAAAATTATATTACAGAACTCTAAAATGTTCAGGAAGTGGCAAACACAATGCTGCTTATTTAGGGGTTTTGTTTTTATTTTAGTTCAGGGGGAAAACACTATCAAAGAAGGCGAGGAGAAGTGTATAAAATTAGGAATGGGTGCAGAAAGTAGAGAGAAGGATTTCCCTTCTCCCTCTCTAAATGCCAGCGGGTTGGGTTATCCAGTAAAATTGATTAACAGTAGATTCAGGATGGATAATAGGAAATACTTTTTTATACAACACATAATTTACGGATTTTTTTGTCATAAAATTTGGTGGTGGTGTCGTGGTCTCATCATGAACATCTTGCTTTTGAAAGTGTTAAAACATGAATTCCATGAGATTCCATGAGAGACAGAGCAAAATTAACCATTTAACAAATATTATATTTCATAAACTATTAAACACAAATAGCAGGCTGAGAGAACATTCCTATGGTCCTTAGATGGTATCTGAGGGATCATAGGATGCTGAGATTTCCCCCCTGAAGTCCTAAGACAGAACTATTACATAGAGAGAGGGGAACCCAAGCAAGGATTCCCCTCATCCAGCTCATGCCTCCCAGCTGGAAATCTCTTCTCCAGAGGTTACTGTCACAACTTGGTCATATGGCTAAACAGGGCAGGGAGAGGAGAGCATGTGGATCTACTGGATTCACAATCTTATTGGTTCTGATACCACCAACAGCAAGATGAGTGAGCTAGGGGAGCTAGAGGGTCATCTAGATCAACCAGCCAGAACAGAGGATGGAGGGGCTGTAAACGTCTCTGCCACTTCTTCTCCCCTGCCTGGTTCTTTCCAGTAGGACGTAGGGGGGCATTGAGATGAGAGCCCTCCATTTAGCAGGAATCAGTCCTGTAGGACTGCATCCTAAAAGTGCAATTCTATGCATGTTTAAACAGAAAAATGCTCATGCTGACTGGGAAATGCTGGGACTTGTAGGACTGATCCCCCCGCCCTAACTGAACATGCTTTAACTTGCTGTAAATTACTTATAGTTTGAACCCCATCCATCCTCTTCCTTGGTCTTCCAAACTCACTCGTTGCTTTTAACTGACAAATCCTAACTCTCTAGCTCCTTTCCCAATATGCTGCCTCCAGGAGACATCCCATCCTACTGATCTTAGCATTCCATCCTCCCAAGTAACCACTTCTCATCCATTCAAACCCAGAACACAGTTCACTACAGTGATTGGCCAGCTTTAAACTTGGTTTATACAAATTTGTGGACAATTGGTTAATCAATGGTTAATATTAACCACAATAGCTAAATGGAATTTTCTTGTTCAGATGCATTCATCTACACCAGCCAGCTACCATCATCTGAATGACCTGCTAAAAAGAAAAAAGGTAACTGGATGATCATGGTGGAAAACAGGAAGCTTGCCTGATCCTGAGTCATAAATCACCAGCAGCATGCACTCCTCTGACATTTTCTTCCCCCATTCACACATAGAGCGATAAAGACACAAACATTCCATTCTCTCTCTAAGCATCATCAGACGGGGGTCTTGCTGTTAGTGTTGTGTTTCCCTACTGTTGCTTTGCCTCCTGCTTCTGTCCCACAATAGGGGTGAACAGCTTCCTCTTCCTTCACACGGGGAAGAAAGAGGAAGCAAGCAACAACCAGTGGGCATTTTTATTGCTCTGCAAAAACGTCTGTGAGTGGCCAGTAACGAGCATACTCTAAAACACTTGTCAGATCTCTCTCTCTCTCTCTCTCTCTCTCTCATGCGTGAACGCACACACACACACACACACCATCTTCTCATTCTCTCTGGCCGTTTCTACAACAGCCCGAAAATCCATGCTGGTCATGTCCGAGTCCCTGTGCGTTCAAATGATGCATAGGGACTCCCAGGAGGAAGGAGGGATGAGAACAGGTTTTCCTAGGGATAAGTACTCCCTGATAAAACCTGATTCTTCCTGCGGTCTTGGGATTGTCCCAAACCATGGGGTGTGTGGCTGCCCATTATGGCTTCTTCCCTCCTTCCCCGAGTAGCAGTGATCATTAGAGGGAAGGAACCGGGCCAGGAGGAATTGGGGGGTGGGGAGAGTGCAGTTGGGGCTTTTTTTAAAAAACAACAACTTACGTTTAGTTGGAGTGCACGTGCACTCAACTCCTTTTAAAAAAATGGTGGTGCGACACCCTCCTTCCTCCTCGGATATCACTCCCGCATGTGGATTAAGGGGAAGATCTTGTGATCAAGATCTCATGAGATCCTCCCCCCTCCCTCCCTCTACAACGGTATGGTGTAGAAAGGGCGCCTCTCTCTCTCTCTCTCTCTCTCTCTCTCTCTCTCTCTCTCTCTCTCTCTCACACACACACACACACACACACAAAACACACACACACACCCAAAACATACACACACACATCATTCTCAGCCCCACCTTCTCAACTGCCCTGGCCACTCAAGCTTGGGATGACATTGGAACCATTGCTGAACCCGGCCTTCAGCACAGAACATCTGAAGAGAGGCCTCTAACTCTGACCCTTCCTACAAGATTTTGACCTAGCTGCTACAATTTGGTCCAGAAGCACGCCTGATTGGAGTAATCAAGTATTTCACTGTGTGCCTTTCCGTATTTTATTTTTTAAATAATCTCTTTCATTTCCCCCCTAAACTTTGTTCCTTGGCTTTCCTTAGCAGCAATTCCTTGCTAAATTATATAGCCCCCTTAGCAATAATGCTTAATTATATTTCTTTTTCTTTCTAAAAGATCCTCATGTTCTGCCAAATTTTCTTGTAACACCAACAATCCAGATACATTGGCAGATAAAAGAATACTTTCTTCATTCTAATCTGCCTTCAGGTATTCTGATATATACACACACAAACACAGAGACTACAGGAAAAGAAAATGGATAAAATAAGTAAATATTAACAGAACTAAACTATATGCATAAACACTCAACGGTTATCTATGGAGAGTTCTCTTTAATAGGTTTTTCTGTAGAAAGCAGAATGGCTTGTTGCCTGTTCTCTCTATTATTTTTCTTCATTCCGAGGGTGCTCAATCATACAATGCTCTGATTGTCTCCGACCTTTCTTGACCCCAGGGGCAATTTCTACTCTGAAGCACCACCTTGTAAGGCTTTCCTATTTCATGCAAGTGATAAGGTTACAGTGTAAAATGCTCGTAACTGGAAGTAGAACTGGATCTTTTGTGAGATTGCACTGCCCCATTTGTGATAAGGTTACAGTGTAAAATGGCCCCATCTGGAAGTAGGGCTGGATCCTTTGTGAGATAGCAGCACCCCATTCAATATTAGATGCTTATGTTAAACTTGAAAAACTCTAATGGACAACTTCTGTTTAAAAAGGTTAAATATAATGTCCCTGATCCAGCTCTAGCTGTACGCATCTAGTCCTTGCCATAATGAATGGCATCTGATGTAGGTGTTCCTTGATTAGGCTCAAAAGAGTCATCCAGCCAGTTCACTGGACCACTCAGATGAAGACTGAGATGGAGGATTGGGATGTACACCTGCATATGCATTAATTGCTTGCATGGAAGGATGTCCCTTCTCGGACTGTGGTTCCAAACGCCTGACATCAATTTTAACAGTTATAAAATTATCTCCCTACCAGTCCTAAACATTCTAAGGCATTGATATTTCCAAACTAGACCCTCTCCTATATTATAAATGTGTTTCCATTGTGTGTTTGAGAATACCAAACATCAAAGGAAAACAGAGGTGCTTGGCATCCTAGCCTGATTCCCATTTATTGTGGTTTCAACAGTGTTCATTTAATGAGAAATGTCAATGGCATCTGTACACTCTGCCTCAGGGGTCTCTACTGCATCTTCTTTATGACCTATAATAGTTCCCTAGAGTCACTTTGTATGATTGATTTGGTAACAGAAGTTCTTTCATTTCTTTGTTTTGTTAGAAACACAGCAGCTGACAAAACACCACCACCATCATCCTAGTAAAGGGTTGTATATTAAAGCATTTTAATAAAACACTTTAAAATGCACAATAAATATATCTGATATTCATACAGTAAATAAAGGAATACAATGATTCTTAAAAAGCCTCTGACCACTTTTTGCCATCTCCCAAGCAGACATTTTCACCAGTATGGTCATTTAGGTAGTCTTTCAGATCTTAAGAACCCACACAGGGGATTTTGTTTATACTGTTTGGTTGCCATAACATTTTTGGCAGTAGAGGTAGTTTGTAGGGCTGGGGGAGATTAATTCTAAGAGTCAAACTGCTTTGCCAATAGATGACATGGGCAATCAGTTGTACAATGCATCAGAAAGTTTTCCTGTGCACACCCCCATTGAAATAATTGTGCTCTTTTGTAATCTCCAAGAGTCAAAGTAAAATTATTTTTGGAGCTAGTTAAGTGACTGCACAGCTCCCTTCAACTGGTTACAGAAATCACAAACACACACACACACACACACACACACACACACACACACACACACAATCAGGCTTCAATTCAAAATTAGGCCAAAAAACCCACATCTCTAGTGTGTAGTACTTATATGACTTCATGTTCTGTCACTGGGGTCCAGGAATTCTTTGTGCCCTATGAACCTTTTTGCCATTTCCAGATCTCAGTACTTGTCTTGGGCCAGAACTACACCTTGTGTGAAATCATTACAAAAATGGAATAAAAAGCAAGATATAACACTATGAAAGTGGTATATGGAAGGTGGATTGTGCCCCAACTGTTATCAATGCTCTTCAATACTGCTAAAAAGCACTAGTGTAGATCTACCCTTTTAAAAAAAGCTGGCAGAAAAGGAACTGAATCTCCATATATGTTTTGAAACCATAATCAGTCCAGTTCTGACTTTTTGTATAATCCTAAATTCATATTCTTGCATTTGAATTCAGGAGAATTCAAGAGTTTGCTCCCCTTCCAAGATGTTCATATAAGCCAGCTTCACTTGTTGCATACCTTACATCTACCTGGAAGCTTCAGGAAGGCTCAGAATGATCAGGATACAACTGGCTGGTGTTGTTGTAATTTGCGATGTCTCTGAAAGCTAAAATGTATAGCTTCAAATCCAAAGCTGTTGCTAATTGGGTGTTTTTTTTAACTATTCTGCTTAGTTCATTTGAAAATGTTAGAGTCAAAGAAACATTTTTAGGAACTATCAAGCCAGAAGCAGATACTTTGCAAGTGAGGCAGCAAGAGAGATGGTAGTGTTAGTAAATCTTTTAAAATTAGTTTTGCTAGTAGATTTATGGTTCTGATATTTCTCCCCACCATTTCTTTGTCCTTTGGATGTACCCCTGAATTTGCTACTGCCTTACAGGCACTAATACGGTAAGAATCTCAGACACCCATCTTCTTTAAACTTTTAAACATCCAGAAGTTAGCCCTACAGGTACAAAACTATTGCACTGAAAGGACCATTTGTCTGCCTGTTTTTAATATATTTCAGTTCTTTGATTCCTCTGCTCCCACTCCAGAGAATGCAATATTATAAAAAGGTGCCAGCCCAACCTGTGTAGATATATAGCAAATGGTTGCTATTCAGGCTGTTTTGTAACCAATGGGAATTAGAACCCTGATGTAAAAATATATTAATATCCATGGAAAAGGGTAGTGGAGAGTGAACATTGATGTTGTGCAGACTTCTACTGTTACTTTCTACTGTTAGTTTTTCCCTACCCAGTGCCTGCTTACCCTACCCTGTACCTGTTTGCATTCTCTTCCCCTCCTTATTGTTTTACTATGATTTTATTAGATTGTAAGCCTATGCGGCAGGGTCTTGCTATTTACTGTTTTACTCTGTACAGCACCATGTACATTGATGGTGCTATATAAATAAATAATAATAATAATAATAATAATAATAATTAGTCGCACATGTTTCTCCTTGTTGGCAATATCAATAGACTCATTTACAAATGGTAGGAACCTACAGGGTAGTATCCTATAGGGTCTGTGTATGTGCACCCAGCCCCACTGGGCCCCAGTCCACATGCACCCAGCCCCACATACAGCAGCGATATATTGCTTGCAGAGGCAACTCTGACAAGAGCGAAAACACTCATTCCTGGAAGGGGCATGGTCTGCCCCTTTCAGAAACCATCATTTTCACTTGCATTAGGGCTTGACCCTGGAAGTGCTATTTTGGGGCTGTGCAGGATTGGGTGTGTGGGGCTGCCTGAACACACACGACCCCTATTAGATACTACTCAATAGATTCCTACCAAAATATCCACAAAGCACTGAGAACCCTGGCCTAATCTACACCAAGCAGGATATTGCAGTATGAAACCAGTATAAAATTGGTATATAAAAGGTAGGAGCCAAACCAAGCAGGATATAGCAGTATGAAAGTGGTAATATGGTATGTGTCAATGGGCCTCAACAATTTTCAGTGCATTTCAATACCACTATAAATCATTAGTGTGGTTCCTGCCTTTTATATACCGCTTTCATACTACTTTCATAGTGCTATATCCTGCTTGGTGTAGATTAGGCCCTTGTTCCCAAGGGTTATAAGATGCATCCACAAAAGTTACTTTCGACATCCTGTGAATAAGCTGAATACCCTTTTATATGAACAGAACCATGGCACAGAGTCAGACACAAATCAAGCAGATACATGCAGAGTCACATAAAGTTAGATTTCAATGGAATTTCAGCACCTGGACTCTTGCTGTAAGCCGCAATCAAATGTAGCAGATCCCAAATGTATTATGCTTTGGTGGTTATTGTGGAGGCATAATATCCTATTCGGTGTGATGAAAAACATTGCTGTTGTATATCAGTACCAATCTATACTCTAACAGAAATTGAATACAAAGATAATACACAAAAACCAATATTTCATTAATACTCAAAGTTTGCAGCCAACCTATTCATACAACTTCATCTGTTCACTTAAAAAAAAAAAAGAAGAAAAAGAAAATTGTTCACATCTTTAAAGCCTGCTCCTCTAAAACCTGTAGTTATTAAAACTATTTCAAGAGGGTAAAAAAGTTCTTATCCACACAGCCTTCCTCTGTCATTTTGAACCTGGGGAGGTGGATCAGATTAATCTGAGAAAAACAGAACTTTTAGAATATATATTGATTTTCTTCCATTATAATGCTCCCATAAATCATAATCATCATGTGCCAAGCCTATGTGTCCTTGATTTTGCTTGCTGGAATCTAATCTTATAACTCAAGCCCCTCCAAAAAAGAAAAGGGGGGGGGAAGGAACATTTTTCTTACTTTTTCTCCTTGCTTATGCATTTTGTCCGGCTTCCTCCATCTTTTCTTTTCTGTTTACCTACAATATTGCCACAGGGACTTTGTGTGATGGCATCTCAAGGTCATCAGGTGAGCTGATGAATAGAAAAAGCTCTGTGAACTTTGGGTCTCCAAAAACCTTGCTGCAAGTTTCAGCCTTTGGTTTTTATAATAGGTTAATGTTAGTGCACCAGATAACTTTTTCTCTGATGTTTTGCTCCTTAGATCCCAGTTGAAAAACACTGGTTTTCTTTTATGCCTACAGGAATTAATTTATTATCAATTTTTACCATTCCTTAATTTTTATTTGGTGCTTGCTTATGCTACTACCAACCAACCACATCTTGTTCTTAAAGCTACAAAACTCTCTGCCTTAAGCATGCAAGTAACACTCAGGTGGGTGTGGGGTGGGTGTGTCTGTGCTCGCGTCAGCAATGCCCAATTGGGTTCAGGGGGCCAGATGTGTGGGGGTCCACAGGACTCTCGGACCTAGTCGGGTGCTCATGGCACCCCTACACATGATGACCCTGGGTTATAATATTAGGAGAAATGGAGAAAAGGGTATCCTTATCCCCTTTCTCCACACCATGCATAATTGTGTACACCTCTATCATGTCTCCCCTTACCCATCTCTTTTCTAAGATAAACAGTCCCAGAAGTTGCAACCTTTCCTCCTAGGGTAGTTGTTCCAATCCCTTGATCATTTCAGTTGCTCTTTTCTACACTTTTCACAACTCTACAATATCCTTTTTAAAAAGTGTATTCCCTCTGGGAATCTCAGAAGGCCTGATTGGAATCCCAGGCAGATTGGATTTGGCCCAGGGAGCTGAGATTCTACATCCTGGTCTATGCATGCTTCTGGATTGC
This sequence comes from Elgaria multicarinata webbii, assembly GCF_023053635.1. NCBI lineage: Eukaryota > Metazoa > Chordata > Lepidosauria > Squamata > Anguidae > Elgaria > Elgaria multicarinata. Next base: position 40,481,496 of record NC_086180.1, on the reverse strand, counting down.
GGGATTTTAAAGCTCCCAACTCATTACTGTGCCAATGCAAGTCCAAGTCCACTTCTCCTCTGGTTGGTTCCATAATCCACAGTACCTTTCTGGGATTTTGCTCCCTTTGCTTTCTTGTTTTGGCTTGAGGTGATGATTTATGAGTTCAAATGAGTTTTAAATGATTACCTGAGATAATTTAATAGATAAATAAATTATCCTTGCACAGGTGCATAATTGACACTTTGGCCATGTCTAGACCACCTGGCGTTCTGGGAGGGAGTGGGGAGGATCTCACAATTTTATTATTGTGAGATCCTCCCCTTTAGTCCACATGCAGTGCGCAACATCCTAGGAAGAAGAGGACATTGCGCCCACCATTTTTTATTATTGAAAATGAGTGCACAAGTGCTCCAGCAATTCAGGTAGGGTTATTTAAAAAAAAAAAAAATCCGCTCCCCCCTCCCACCCCCGATGGGCATGGAGCTCCTGAAGAGTTCCCTGCCCCATGCCCGGTTCCCAGCTCCTTGTGTTTACTCATGAGGAGCCGGGAAGAAACTGGGATGGCTGCCCACATGTCCCATGGTCTTGGGACAATCCTGAGACCATGGAAAAAGTCAGGATTAAAGCCGTCTCGGTTATGCTGGGGAAAGGAAGGGATCATCCCTCCCTGACCCCGGGATCCCCTGTGTGTTAAGTGGATGCACAGGGATGATCCTGGGGTGATCCCCAGGATAAACTCTAGTGTAGACATGCCCAGTAAGAGAGTTTCCTTGCTTTGCCCTCAGAGCTTTTGGAAGCAAGTAAAGGAACACCCCTGGGGCTTGCCAGGTTCCAACACCTAGAGTCTTGGGGCTTGACAGGGAGGTAGAGATCCAGAGAGGCAATGAATCTGAGACACTACAGAGACAGTGATAGAGCAGTAGATGAGCAATTTCTATTTTTAAAATGCTTTGGAATAACTAGCCAAATATTTGGCTTTGGGTCTCTAATATTAGAATAGTTATATTATTATTTATGAACTGAATTAATATCCCAATCTTCTTCCATGGAACTAAATATCCTGAATAATAATAATAATAATAATAATAATAATAATAATAATAATAATAATAATTTATTACTCGCCTCTCCCTCTGGATCGAGGTGGGGAACAACATTGAATACAAAATACATAAAACTGATTAAAAACATAAAACTAATACATTATTAAAATAACATCCAAACATCTTAAAATTTAACTGGGTAGGCCTGCCAGAAAAGATCAGTCTTTATAGCTTTTTTAGGGCTCATTTACACCAAGCAGAATATTCCACTATGAAAGTGGTATATAAAAGGGAGGAGGCACACTACTGCTTTATAGTGGTATTGAAGTGCATGGCAGGATATACACTACTGCTTTATAGTGGTAATGAAGTGCACTGACAACTGTTGGGGTCCATGACACATCTTCACCAAGCAGGATATAACACTACGAAAGTGGTATGAAAGCGGTATATGGTATGTGTCAATGGGCATCAACAGTTGTCAGTGCACTTCAATACCGCTATAAAGCAGTAGAGTGGCTTCTGCCTTTTATATACTGCTTTCATATCACTTTCATAGTGGAATATCCTACTTGGTGTAGATAAGCCCAAAAATTCAGAAATACTGTTAAGTTGGCAAATCTCTCCCGGCAGGCCATTCCATAGTCTGGGAGCAGCAGAAGAGAAGGTCTTCTGGGTAAAGGTTGTCAGCCTAGTTTTCACTGACTGAAGTAAATTCTTCCCAGAGGAGCTGAGTGTGTGGAGAAGGCGACCCTGCCAGTAGCCTGGACCCAAACCATGTAGGGCTTTAAAGGTAATAAACAACACTTTATACTTTGCCCAAAAACTAATTGGCGGCCTGTGAAGTGATTTTAAAATTGGTGCAAAAATGGATTCTTGACCTGCTTATCTTCAGCCTTCACATCATCTTCTGTGGTCAGACTGGAAATCTTGCCCCTGTTTACTTTGCCTATTACCGTATTTCTTCGATTGTAAGACGCCATCGATTGTAAGACGCACACTGATTTCAGTACCACCAACAGAAAACAAAACAAAACCCCTAAGTCACGCCTGTGATTCTAAGACACACCCCGTTTTTAAAGATGTTTATATGGGGGGGGGGGGAAGTGTGTCTTAGAATCGAAGAAATACAGTAACTTTCAAGTAATGGGGTGGATGAGAATGGATCTCCATCCTTCCTTTCCCATTGCCTTGGATCAGCCATAGACATAAAACTATCTGCCAGGGAGTTACTTGGGAATTTGGTATCCCATCCTCCAATATTCTAGCTGGAAAGATCACTCTTTCCAAAACAACCCTGTGTTCATGTACATTATGATACTTAATTTGCCCTTGGATAATATTTCCCAAGTCAGTCATAAACCTTGTTAGAAAGTATCTGCACAAATAAAACCCTAAAATTCGGCTATTTCTTGACTGAGGAAGAGCAGCTTGACACCTCTGAATACTTCACTGCAAATATCATGACATTATCCAGAAGTGCTCACTAGCTGAATTAAATTGGTTGGCACCAGAAATACCGTCGCCACAGGAATTTGAACGCATTATAACTATTCAAAGGCAAATGTAGGAGTTGCTGGCAACTGAGATGGACCCCAAACAATTAGGATGTTATTTTGTTTTGCATATGCACAGTTACCTTTCTATCAGATCACGGTGCTATTTGATGGTATATTGCCTCAGTTGCTTTGTGGCACCAGTTTCATTAGCAATAGTTTAAATATTCATTCATCTCTGAGAACAAGACGAGGTCCCAGGATCCAAAACCAAACCTTTGGAGGCTCTTTTCATTTTTTTATTGTGGTGTAATCAAAGATCTGGAAAAAAATGAATATTCAACCAGTTGATTGCTAATGTAGGGCAGAGGCACATTCTAGGACTATAGGACTCCACAGAGTGAAAACAATAGCACTATTGATAAAGTAATTATCTCCTATTTGTTCACTCTGGAGCTCACATAAATGGCAGCTTCTAACAAAGCAGAAGCTCTTAAATCTCCATTTCAGAATCTCAGACCTCGTTTTCCTTTGTTGTGTAAAATGCTACAGTTTTGTTCTTGTAGCTGTTCATATCCTGCATGTGCTAGAGTGGCTGAGAACAGTTACAGTAAGTCAAACGAAGGGGAAAGGTGTAAGATGTCCCGTGGCCACCAATTTAGGCTCTTCAGTCATTAGTTCAGCAGAGCTGAAAAATATCATGGTTCTTCCTTTGGAAATGCTCATGCTGTCCCCATAATTTTTCGAGTTGATTTCCTTTCTTAGTATAAGTATTTAAGAAAAGGTGATGAAAAATCTCCTGGGAATCCTGGCTATTACACAAAAAAGATCAGAGAAGACAGCAACCAACCACTTCTTCAGTTTCCCCCATATGCCTACTTTAAAGGGTATACAGGAAACATTGACCCCCAACTATTTCCCCTCCCAAAATACCTTTCATTATTTTCAGTTTATCCACTGGGAGAAATTTCAGAACATGCAGAGGGGCACTGAAGGGGAGAGAGGGTGGAAGTCCTGTTGCACCAGCAGGAGTCTGCTCACATGACATTGGGTGGAACCCATGTTCCCTGGTTAGGGAGCTTCCACCTTACTTAAATGGGAATAATTTGAAGAAATTGGAGGGGGGATACTAAAAAGAAAAAAAGAAAGAGCAGGGTTTCCCCTATGAAATAGCAGTAAAAGGAATGCACTGGATACTGGCAATGAAAAGATAAGCTAATCTATGGGCTTGAAGAAAGAAAGAGCAACCTGTTGGCTGTTCAGAAACTGGCTTTTCTCTTTGGAGCCATTGCTCAGCTTTGTATTCCACTGCAAAACACTTTGCAAGCACAAGTTGGAAAGATGTACCAGCAGCTGCCTTAATTGTTTAGGCAGCTGCTCCAATTAAACTACAATTCTATGATAATTTGCTTTGTGAGGAACTGTACTGCATCTAAGCAGAAGAAATTATCCTCAGGCATTTGGAGATGCAAAGGAAGGCCTCTGGGCTTGATATGCCAGCATTCACTGAAAAAGGGGATGGGGCCTGGCCACTCCACCTATTTTATAACCCTGCAGAAGGTTATCAAAAATCTTTTTTACATATTTGCGCAAACATCAACCAGTATTACATTTAGAATTGTAATAATAGCCATGGATGTCATTTGGACACTACTGATAAATATTTATGTATTTCCACTGCAAATGATTAATCAAACAAGGCATAGAGCAGTTAGCTTTAAGCAGTTTTAGATTTGTGTCAAAATAACACACTCATTCATACACCTTTGAATGAACATAACATTTACAGAACAGCCAAAATATTGCTGAAACATATACGCATTCCAAGTGATCTGCCATCTGAGAAGTTGAATTGAATTCATAGGATGATTTCTCTATTAGTTTTGAAGTTAATGAAGCAATCTTTGGTAAAGAATTAATGAGATGTGCAAAGAAGTCATTTTCTAGTTCTTGGTTTTAAGTAAAAAAGAAAAAGAAAAGAAAATGGGGTGTCATGTTTAGAGCTCATGATAAGCCACTCAAGTGGTTAGCTAGCCGTTATTTAGTAAGCCCCATTGAACTCAATGGTACTTAAATCTAAACAGACAGATATAGGATTGCTCTATTAGGAGTTTTTTTGGGGGGGTTTGGTGATGCTAGTGATATGCATGTACATTTGTACTAGGGGTGTGCACGGACCACCCGCTCCGCTTCACTTCCAGATCTGCGATTTTCAGATTGGCCCGCTTCGCTCCGCCCCCGCTTCACCCATGTCCACTCCGCTCCACTGCGGAGCTCTGGATCCGGATCAAAGCTCCATTTCCCCCCCCCCCCCCATAGGCTTGCATTAAGCTAAAAAAGTATACAACTTTTTTTCTGTGAAAGTTAGAAACCTCAAGTTTGGCACCATGACACCTCATGGAGGTATACACACGCACGCCAAGTTTCAAGCCAATCCCATCATCCCCTGATTTTTGGGGAATTTGTGAAAACCGGGCACCCCATTCACACCCCTTTCAATAGTTCCGTCAATTTGCATGTTAAAAATCTCAAACTCGCCACCATGATAGCTTATCCAGGGATACAGATGCATGCCAAGACTCAAGGCAGTCCCATCATCCCCTGATTTTGGGGGAATTTATGAAAATCCAACACCCCATTCACACCCCTTTCGATAGCTCCGTCAATTTGCATGTTAGAAACCTCAAACTCGCCACCATGATAGCTTATCCAGGGACACACACACACGCCCAAACTCAAGGCAGTCCCATCATCCCCTGTTTTTTGGCAGGGCTTAAACCTGCAGACATCTCAGTGGGGCCATTTCAAAGGAAATCCCAACATGCCATGAATTGGGGAGTAGAGATCATCAATCTAATATGAATCTTCTTCCACACTTGAAAAATGGATTTGGAACTTCCAAAACTCCAAGTGAGCGCAGGAAGGACTTCTCCCCTGAGTCAAAGCCAGATACAAACAACATCCCTGCGAGCGGGTAGGGGAGGAGAGAGGGAAGGCAGGCAGGCAGCAGACATTTCTGGGGGCATAAGGAAGTGAGCCACGGATAAGCCAGTAATGCATATAAAATGGAATAAATAAATAAATAAATAAATAAATAAACAAACGAAGGAGGGGTGGAATTAAAAGCAGCAGTGTTGCTGAATAAACAACAAGAAGAACTTTTAAAAAAGGCTATATCTGTCTTTTACCAGCAATAGGGGGACGTGCCCAGGAGAGGGGGAAGCAGCTGCCAATTTGACTGGTCCTAGTAACCAGTCTTTTAAGAAGCAACGCTGTCAGTTCAACTCATGAAAGCCATTGCTCCACCACGAGAGCTCTGAGAAATAGAACTTTCACTTCAACTCATGATAGGCATTGCTCCACCGGGTTACTCTCTTTGGAAGGCTCTGATGGCCCTCCAAGTACAGGAGAGAGTGAGGGCACGTCCACATGGGATGCCCTAGGGGAGCTCATCCCCTTGCACCAAATCTTTTCAGTTGTTCCCCAAAGTTAGGGTGGGTAGCAGTGCTGTGTTTCTATCTCTTATTATTGGCTTAGTATATGATTTCACAGGTTGTGTTTGTGCATTTGGTGGGGCTACTGTTTTAAAAAACACTGGGAAAAGTCTGTTCAGAGTAGAAAGAGAAGTTCCCAGAATCCCAAGTTACCTGTTTTGCCTATCCCCTCCAACTTTGGGATCATGTGATCATGACCGGGAGTTGACTCTGCCCCTCAGCCCTTCAAAAAAGGTATTTCCCGCCAGTTTTTTTTAAAATTCTAGCGTGCGACCTGCACCACGCAGAGAGCTGAGAGTAGTTTCAAAATGACCCACATCCATGACTCTCCAAGCACAAGAATTTTCAGAAAGATAGCTTCAAAAACAACACAGTTATCCCCCTTTCTTTTCCACAATGCAATCCTATGGGTGAAATGTTTCAAGATGGCGATAGAAGCGGACCGCGGAAACCGGAGTGCTCCAAAAATGGGCTCTTCTCTTCGCCTTGCTTCTAGGGGTCCGTGGTCCGCTTCTACTCTGCCTCTGGGCAAGGCGGAGCAGGCCAATTCGCTCCTGCTTCTGCGCTTCTAATCGGAGCGGAGCACAAGCCTAATTTGTACATCCATACATCCAATTCCCATGAGACTGCATTTCTTTTTGGATGTATTGTGAAGATTAGTTTCAGGTGTGCATAAGGGGATTTTTGCTTATGCTCTGCATCAAAAGTTTCACCTTATATATTGGTGTGCGTTGGGGGAGAGACTTACATCATGTATATTGGGCAGGGGGGGGGGGGTCATTACATGTACAGTGTTTCCAGTACTGGCAATATGTGAGCCAGTCAGAAGAGAGAGTTCTTCAAGTGAATTATGAAAATTTGGAGTTCTTTGACAAAAGCAAAGAGCATTGTTTTCTTAAAAGACTTACAAAGCAGGAAAAGTCAGGAAGGCCAAGCTCATGCATAGCCAGGCATGCTTAAGGTCCATTGAAATCAACAGGATGTAATTGGATGCTGAATTGAAACTGTTACCTTTCACAACAGTGGCCATATTGCACAGTTATTCTAAAAATGGTTTTTAGGTTTCCTCTTCCTTGGCATCGACCTAGCCAATGGCTTGAATTAAAATAAGTAATATAATCTACAAAATGGAATAGTGTGCTTTATTGCCATGACCTTTAAATATGATGTTTTTCTGATTGGCTATATATTTTATCCTTCCCTTCCAAGTTAGTGAGGTAGTAAACTGGGAAACAAAGGAGTGTAGGACCACAGTCCATCAAAAACAGAGCAAAAAAGCATAAAATAGAAACCATATACTATAACTCAAAGAATAGGTGACATATTAAATTGTGAAAAACTTATTCTTGTGACAAAGATTGTAACAAGTAGAGATGACAAACCATCAATTTTCTTTCATGACAAAGAAGAAGAAATAGTTTGCCCAAATCTGGCCATTCTCCACATACTACAGGGACAAAAGTGATATATCCCAAGTGGTTTCTCAGATATTTACATAGCTGTGAATTGGCTAGGTAAACAGTCACCAGAATTCTTCACACCCCCAAATAGATTGGCTAGTGATTTTGCATCCCCAATTCTTGTACTACATTAGTCTGGGCACTGCTGGTTCTATGTCAGCTAATTATCCTTTGCATTTTCTAGTTTTCAGGGTCTAATTTACTGTAACAATGGGTCAGAAATGTGTCATTTCAGGGGTTTGTTTGTTTGTTAGATTTCCCTAATTTGTACCTCCCAAGCCGAGCCACAGAGTATCATCAGATGAGCATTTTATTGAACACTCATTACTGTCCATTCACAGTTTTTCGCAGGTTCTTTTGATGATGCCATCCACCTCTCATGTGTCTCTCACACCTTCTGGTCTTTTTCCCACAACAAAATAAGACCCCAGTAAATCGGAGTTTGTTTGGGTGGAGGGAAGCGAAACGTGCCACCATTTCCTGCAGTGTGCAGGAAAAGCAGTGTGATAAAACAACAACAACAACCCACTGAATGGTCATTGTTTACTTCCTCTTTCTTCCCCATGCAAAGAAAGAAGAAGTATTGTGGGACAGAAGCATAGGGAAAAGCAACGTCTGATGATGTTCAAATTTGCAATCTGAAATCCATATTTTTGTGAGCTTTCCAATACAGTTTGCCTCAGGAAAACAGTGCACAAACAATCTGAAAAAGGTGTACAAACTATGTATATTTAAGAAAAGCATGCACAAAAATGTATTTTAGCGATATAAAGCATTCGAAGAAAATACATTTAAAATGAGTACATTAATATGTATGAAACCAAGTTCCATACATCCCTAATTTGCTCCTCTCTAGGGGTCACACCTAAAGTAGTACATGTTGGAATTTCTAGACACCATCACTACAAAGTAAGTTGTATGAGGATTTGACTCATACACTGGCATAGCACACCTGTAGAGTGGCCTCTATTGGCTGGGCCTGACAATTGCAGCAAGGTAAAGCAATCTACTCCAGGAGACAAGGGCTGATTGATAAAGGCAGAACTTGGTCGCTGAATGGTACAGCAAGGCATTTAGAAGAGTTGGTCCTAGCAGGGAGAGGGCACAATTATGTCTCTGCTTCAGGTAGCAATGGGCCTAGGAAAGAACTGGGATTGTCTAATCCATGCATATACAGAGGGCTATGAAGCCACTGGCTAGTGCTAGGGTGTCCATGTGTCCTCTTTTACTGAGGGAAGTCCTATGTAAAAGAGTACACATGGCCACCCTAGTCATTTAAAGGCCATTCACTCTATTTGAAGGGCTTCCAGAAAACAGTTTTCTATTTTGAATTAATCCTGTTTTTGGAAGGGCTCCCCAGTCCAAGTCCAGTTTAAAGATAATGAGCCATCAAAAAGAAGAGTTGGGCCTTGAAGGTGCCCATCAATACTACCTGGACAGCAGAATGAGCAAAGTGCACAGGTTACTTGATCACTGTCTTCCACGTTATGGTGAGATGTACTGTATCTGTATTTAACATATAAAATTATTTCCAAATTTGCTTCCATACTTTGGTGTGTGTGTGATGCATATCTTTTTGGGTGTGGGGAGAGATTTCACAACTAGCCACCCTATCTAGCACACAGAACAATTGGCTGTGCAGCACAATCTGAGATGAAGGTGCTTGGCTTGACACATAGCCTGCAGTCTGTGCAGAGGTACTAGATATTCTTGTATAGTTACCCTGCTTTATGGTTATTGTAGTTCCCATGGCCAGGAACAAGCAGAACATCTGTACTGAGTATTGCTTGTAAATTATGAATTGAGCACAACTTGGACAGAATCCCAGACACCTCAGATTATGATTCAGGTCATTTTATGTCATTCACCCACAATACCACATTGGTCTTCTTACAGGCCCATCTATCCCCATTGTGGAGTGGCAAAACGTGGCACCAGCATTAATGGAAATAAGATCCCTCTACAATTAACTGGGATCATCATCAGACATAAGGATGGGGTGGAGAATCACATTTCCCTACCATTGCTTTGCCTCCTGCTTCTGTCCCATAATAGGGATGAACAGTTTCCTCTTTCTTCACGGGGGGGGGGGGGGAAGCAAGCAATGACCACTTGGCCTATTCAGTGGGTATTTTGATCATGGTGCTTTTCCTGCACACAGCAGAAAATGGTGGCAAGTTTCATTTCATCCCCCCAAAAATGGATGTTCTTGGTCTTTTTTTGTGATGGATAAATGAGCCCAAGGAGAGTCATGTGTGTGGGAGGTGGATGGTGTCATGAAATGGATCTGAGAAAATCTGTAAGCGGGCAGTAATGAGCATGCTATAAAATGCTTGTCTCATGATGTTCTGGATTAACTTTAATCTGTTATAGGATGAAATAGGGCTCGTTTTTCATGGAGAAACTTTGGAATGCATAAGTGTACATTTAGGACCACTCTGTATGGAGAAGGAAAAGCATGGTGGTGCTGAGGTTGTCTTGTGTAGCTTATGTGGTTTATTTTTATGATCCTGGTGGATTCCTAACCTCTTAATGTGACTTGCAAGGATAATAACAATAACAACAACAACAACAACAACAACAACAACAATGATAATAATTATTTATTTATTTATTACATTTTTATACCGCCCAATAGCCGAAGCTCTCTGGGCGGTTCACAAAAATTAAAACCATAATAAAACAACCAACAACCAATAATACCCATAACATTTGTCAATTCCTAAACCAGTCATTCTATATTTTCAATTTTAAAAATTCTAGATATGTAATAGAAAACAGGAATTTAATAATCACATCCAGTTGACTGCACACATAGAGAGTTCAAACAAGTAGTATTCATATGTTCTGTTTAAAACAAGAGCTGTAGAAACTATCTCAAGTTTGACCCCTTCCTCCAAATGGTTTTTTTCAGGAAGCCATCTGATAATGTTGCAGTCATCAACGCTTCCTCACCTACCAAGACAATATTCTAATGCCTTCTCCATGAACACCCCATAAATGTTCATCATATTCTGCATTACTTCCACTACTGGCACTTGCCTGCACTTTTAGACAGCGTTCTGACTGTGAGAAATAATTTCCCATTGCTTGATTGCTAGGAGGAGGAGAAAGTTTCTTTGAGAGACAATCATCCGGCACATTGTGCCTGATAGCCCCTTGCTGCTTTTCATTGTCCTCTCTGCTGCAGCTGCATATGTATGTTCGGTGCTAGAGTACTGGCTGTTCTGCCTTGTGTGGCACTTGGGGACACTTTGCTTCTTTCAAGGGGTGAGGGAAGACAGATGAAAAACTCTGGATAAAATACTGCGGCTTTCATTCTCTTTCCATGTACCCTTTGAACATATATTATGTGAGACAGAAGTAGCTAATCTAGGGCAACAATCTAAAGGTAGAAAAGATGGTGTGTGTTTTAAAGTTTTCAAGTATATAGAGGGTATGAAAAAAACTTCTTTCCATGTCAGGAGTTCCCTTTCCATTTCAGAAGTGCTGGTGCACATCCGGAGCTCCCATGCATGAAAGGAGTTCTCCATTTACTTCAACAGAGAGAGCAACAGGGTCAACTCCTAGTTGAAGGAAACGAGTTCTATGTGCCTTTGGGATTTGGATTGCCAACTCCCACAGAGCTATTGTGGGAGATTCCAGAAATTCTCTGGCATTAATTACAACACTCTCCCTTTTTAATTAAGATTTATAACTTTCATACTTATAAAAACAACCTCCACCTTATTAATTTATTATATTTCCATATCTCTTAATAGCTGAAGCTCAAATGTATGTGAGGTTTTAGGAATAGCCTATACTTTGCAATCCCATATCTTGGACCTATTTTTTTTTTCTATTACAGAAACAGGCTCCCTCTTTAGAATCTCAGTTCCCTTAAGTTACAAACTAGTTTGTTCAATAATGTAAAACTCAACTCCATCAGCCAATCTCTCACTCTGTCTATCTGACCAGGCCCTCCTCTTCACCACATCAAGTCTGCAGTGCAGGGTGGTGCAAGGCACCGCGGCACCGCTTTGATGCTCCTTCCGATCATCTACAGTGGAAGAAGTGCAGTTGATGACTTTCTGGGAGGTGCCGCTGCGGCTGTGCCTGCCCACCCAAACACAGATGCGGCAGGTCCAGTGCACCTGGGAGCATCTGCACCCCCTCTTCCACACATTCGTTTGTTTTAAAATTGTTCAGTTCTTTCTCTCTCTTTTTTTTAAGGCTGTAAATGTGAAGGATCACATTTACAGCTAAATGGGGGGGACAAGGGGGAGAGGAATGAGGTGCTCCTTCCCTCACAGCGTATCCACCCCCTTTAATTTTTTAAACAAGGCTTCACAGAGGCGCAGAGCCTCGCTACAAGCTAAAACAGTCAGGGCAAGTGCCCAACTTCTTCAGACCGGAGCTTTGGAGCTTTGCCCCTGGATCACTTCGGAGTGGTGGCTGCGTCATGTAGATCACCTGCTGCCACTCCGAAGCTACCGCGGGGGAAAGCGCCCATCTAGACAAGCCCCCTACTAGACTCCAGAATACCCTTAACAACAGAGATATCTCTCATCAAGGGGAGGGCAAATGAACAGTGGCAGTTCTTAGTGAATGCCTATTGGAGACCATGTGACCTTGCCTTCTCCAACAGGCATTCAGGAAGAACTCCTGGGCTCCTGCAAATTTCAGGGGTGTTTTTAAAAAGAAGATTCCTCAAAACTGCCTACACTTAAAAAAGGTATGTGGAAACCCTGTCCTCCCCAAGGAGAAAATTCTCCCTAATTCTCACCTCCCCCAGCCTCTTTCATCAGAGTTTTTGTTTCCCCCCCACACAAAATGTTGAAAAATGGAATAATTGAAAATTTTGGCACAGCAATAATAATAATAAGAATAAGAATAAGAAGAAGAAGAAGAAGAAGAAGAAGAATGCCTTGTTAGCTAGGAAAATGATAGCAACAGTAGCGTGAGTGTTGAGAAAGAGATGATATCTGCAAAACAAAAACATTTGTGTGAGCAAAAACAGGTTCACCAGCATTTTTCAACTGGCAACTGGAACTTTATATTAAGAATAGCTTGATGTGCAAATATTAGGAGCTGAACATTTTTATCATCCATATTTTGAGAAGCTTCCACTGCTGATTTCTGCATATCAAACTGATGTTAAAGGCAGAAAAACAGGCCAGACTGTTTGTTTTGGGGTCAGTTTGCAACTCTGAAATACATCTGTAACCAACACTAAAAATTCACAGCTTCAGTATCATTATCATACTACATAAAGAAATTTATTGTGCATGTTCCTACTTTCAGTAAACAATCTCTAGGATGAGAATGATCTCAGAACTCTAGGCAGAGAAAGATTCCTCTGGAAATTGAAGGTGCACTTCTCAATGTAAGTGCATTAGTTGTATTCCACTCTGCATGTTTACAAGACTTCATTACTGAACTTGCCTAAGAAATTTTGCTGTCTGACGTAAAGGACAAAAATGAATGCTTCTGTTTTTCTGCCTCATTCTCAGGGCACTTTACAATTTCTCCGTGTGGTGCTTTTGAGCTAACCTTGTTAGTGTGGAATGACCAAGCTTTCCTTTCTAATGCACTTCTCCCCATCACTCTCCAGCCTCCCGAGCTGCCTATACTTCCTGATCTGAAAAGGCCCCATGAGATGAGCTACCTTATGATGTCTTCCCCTAGGCTTTAACTGGAGTGTGGGAAGCCAGAGAGGCTGCAGGCTGTAAGAAAGATGTTTGTACAATGAAAGACAGGACACTCACACATACCTCCTGGTGACCTCATTCCTAAAGTAAGCAGAAGCACAAGAATGGGAATTTCACCAAAAATTCCTTCTCCTTTGAAAATACTTTTGAATGCAATGCCTTTTCTATCATATTGAATGAGAATTTGCTGCCTGAGATGGCCACCTCACTAAGGCCCTTTCTACACCATTATTTTTTGGAGGGATCATCCCTATGCGTCCAAATGATGCAAAGGGGATCCCGGGATCAGGGAGGGATGATCTTTCCATTTCCCCGGGATAACTGAGGTCTCAGTTACATTTGGTTTTACATGTGGTCCCGGGATGTGGGTGCCTGTTCCATCTTCCCTGCAAGTAGCAGGCATCATCAGAGGGAAGGAGTAAGGACAGGGAGAGTCCAGGGCCATCAGGGGTGGGGTGGGGAGTGGTGTTGGGGCTTTTTTTTACCTTTTAATTTTCACTGGAGCGCAAGTGTGCTTTTTTAATAAAAAGAAAAAAGAAAAAAAGGCAGCCGCGATGGGCCCGACGCCTGTGACATCACACAGCACGTGTAGACTGAGGGCGATGATCCCAGAAGCAGGTAAGTCTGGGTTTGCCCCCTCCCCCTCCCTCTACACCCGTAGGTATAGAAAGAGCCTATGTATAATGGTAGAATGAGCCCTGCTTCGATATGATAGCAAAGCTCTTTCCATTGTATTTCTGGCTGCTTGGACAGTTGATCCAGGTTTAACCTTCTCTGGCAAGATCATAGGGAAAGATCTTGGGGTAACATAGCCACCTGCACCCTACTCCTTCACCAGCCATGTATCATCATCCCACAAAGTAAGAATAGCTTAATGTGCAGGCTTAGCTAGCCATTGTCTTCTAAATTTTAAACATGATCCTTTTAAAACACCACATACTCACCAGTAGACCTTCTCCCTCACTCTCCAGTCTTAAAAAAACAGAACAAGACTGGCAGTGGAAAATGGGAACCTTAACAAGATAGAGCTTGACAGTATTGTCCAGCCCTAACTTCCATTACTTAAGCCAGATGCCAGCTTTTAAGCAAAGGAAAGGAGATTGGTGCCAAAGGAGGGTTTCCTCCTCCTCCTCCGGACTCCACATGAGGATCATTGTTGTTGTTGTTTTTTTAAAAAAATGGCCAGGGTGTAAGGGTTAAACTTCCCCTACCCACATGCAGTGGTAGCAATATGAATCAGAGACCCTCATTCTTACTTGTATTTATTCACTTTCTCCTCAGCTTTCTCCCAGCCCATCTATAATACCACCCACCAACCAGCAGACTTTCTCCTTCTCCAACTACTGACTAACTCAATCCCTAACTATCTACTTCTTAACTTTCAAGGCCACTTCCCAATTGATCTTTTTTTACCTAACTAAACTCCCCAGCCAATCAAAATCGAAATTACCTGATCCAGGCCCCATCTAAAAACATTACCAGCAATCATCTCTCCCCACACTTCCAGAATGTCACTAAGTAGCTACTACTAAAACAGATCTCCAACACAGTAACAACACTAGACCATGCAGATACATCATAGCCTCTCAGAAAGCTTTTCTACATGAAGTATTTATTTTATGCTCATGATTCCTTACTCGTGGTTGTTTGTGGGTTCTTTAGACAACATTGTGGTCCTGCAGTGTTGCTTCTGTTTTTAAATAGCAATTTCATGGATGTTTTTTAGAATGGGGGTAAATGGAATATTATTTCTGAGAGCAAAAGAAAATGTTTTTCTTACTTGTGAAATGGTATTTTTCTGCTATAGCACAGCACCACCTAGAGATTTTCCAGAAAAACAGGAAAAGAAAAGCACTTTCTGTGGAGCTTGGATCTAAATTCCACAATGAAAATGAAAATAGATGCATCAGATTTACATCCTCGTGTAGGAAAGCTCAGAGTATTTACAGAACATGGCATTCTTTTGCAGTTTTTTTTAAAGTTCAGTTTAAGTTTGACAGAAAGATATTGATTGGGAGAAAGGAAAACACACACACACACACACATTTGCTCAGTCTGATTCCCCACCCCCATCTGCACACTGGAATTTGTCTCAACACAATCGAAAATGATTCACTAAGCAGAACCATGAAGGAACCATGTGGGTGTTTCCAAGTGCCAGCAAGTAGGAATAATAAGGACTAAAAAATACAGCCAAGATGACTACTAGTGTGTGGGAGTGAAGAATAGGGAGAATGAAAATGAAATGACAATCCATAACATATATGCATCAACTAAAGATGATAAAAGTCTTTTAAATACTTATATGTTCCTAATGTAGTAGAACAAAGAGAAACTAAGCTAACTACTGCAGAAGAATATTATATTACTTTTTGTTGAACCACTTGTGTGGAAAAATTAACTATATGTGGAATCTTCTTTCTTTTTCTTTCTTTTCCCTTGGGATCAGTTATTTGAAGAAGAAAAAATCTACTATACCCATGAAGTGACCATAACTGCAAATATAGGGGATCATCAGATGAGGGGAAAATCACATTTCCCTACCGTTGCTCACACACACACACGCACGCACACACACACACTGCTGTTCCACAATACTTCCTCTTCCTTGACGCAGATGACAACCATGGAGAGGAAAGAAGATTTAATGTGCAATGCTGTCACAGCTGGCCCCACTCCTGGCAAAATGGTGAGGGGGAAAGACAGGGTTAACAGAGATGAGGTGAATTTAACATTCATTGCTGGGTCACTGTTGGCAATGGGAAAGGAGAGCATGGGGGTGGGGGGAACCAGAGAAAGGGAAAGACATTTCCTTTCCACCTTCTCTCACCCAGAGTTCCTTCCCCTCTGCTCAGCTAACTTCAATCAGCAGGTCCTTCCCCAGGAAGCAATGCAGCTTCCCGGTTCAGCCCCACATCCAGCTGCAAAGCAAATCGTGCTTCTGGGACAGCAGCTTCCTCTTTCTTTCACATACTGAAGAGGAAGTAAACAAAACACACGGAAAGAAGACCAGAAGGGATGGGAGGTGCGTGAGAGGGACCCCCCGAAAATCCATGAGTGCTCAGTAGCGAGCATGCAATAAAACACTCGTCTGATGGAGCTCATAATGTACATTTTAGGAATACTTTTGCTATTTTGACAGACAAATCCAGAAAAGTGTCAAGGCTGCAGAGAACTTCAATGCTGAATTATGCATCATCATCAGACATCCCTCTCTGGGTGCCCTTGCCTGGATGCCCTACTAAGAAAAATCTCTCTGTTTTGATGGTGCCTCAACATTGGGTACTTTCTGCTCACCTAACACACAAGGCCGTTCTATACCACTGCTTTGTTTTGGCAGTAATTCACTTGGATTACTACCATGGCACACTCCATATTCCATATGCATTGCAGTTTCTGGAGTGTTTTATTCTGGAATTTTCTTGGCAGCTTTTATAACATTTTCCTCCTTTTTGTAATTCACTTGTGGAGCATGCAGTCCTAGCATCACACCATTGTTACCTGTCCTGAGAAATGGCCCAAAGTTTCACAGCATCAGAGATAGTCAATTATTTTGTTTTTGGCTCCTTGGAGTGGTGAAGACGTTATTCACCATTTTTACTTGTTTTGTTTGGTGGTGTTCCCCCCACCCACCCTAAAACAAGACAACTCTGCACACCTTCACACTAGTGAAGAGCTGCATGAAGTAAAGACAAGGTGTGCAGGCATAAGATCCTCTAAAAAGAATAAGAATACTGTCACACATTTTGGATATGTATGACAATGCAAACCATAATATTCTATGCAGCATTCACACATGTCATCAAGCTACCAAATGGCATGAAACCATTACATATTCCGCAAAAGATCTTAACATCACATGTGCACTATGAGTAGGGAATGCACAGTATGGATAAAGTAGTCCAGCAATGGCACATTTACAGTATTGCATTAGGTGTTGATCCCCCTTGGTTAGCTTGATAAGTCCGAGGCATCAATTTACACCTTTTATATTCACCCAGTCATTGAAAGGGTGTTTTGTTTTGTTTTGTACTCAGGCATTTTATTGTTGATAAACTTTTATTTATTATCATTTTAACTGCTGCATTAATTCTTATTTTAGACTGCAATCCTATACCTTTTATGTTAGGAGCTACTGTATTTTAAATCTTTGTTAATTATTTATTTTATGTTATGCTACTGTGCATTTTTTTTAAAGGTAGGGTATAAATATTTCAAATCAGAAACACTTGTGCAACCACCCTATGTTACATTATAGATGCTAAACTTGTAATACATGACTATGGGTTTCTGTACAGTGCAATGTAACATAAACATAAAAGGTGCCCTATTCCCAGCATGGGGAGGCAGTTGTGGGCGGTGGGAGGAAGAGACGTGCCCAATCACCATTGGGTGGTGACATGGTGGCACCATCAGCTGGGATGGCGCAGATGAGCCTTTATTAGGACACCACACCCATTTGCCCGCCTCTTCTCATTTTGCGGCTCCCTCCCTTTATGCAGTGTGGGTTTATCTGGTCACCTGTTAGGGGGCTGAGTAGGAATTTTTGGCCCATATTCTGATTGGCCTGGGCTATGGGTCTTTTCGCCTACTTCATACTGTAAGTTGGGAGAGAGTGTCTTAGGAAAGACATGCGTTTGGCATTAGATTAATTTGGTCACAATCATTAGGCAAGTAGGGGTGGGCATGATTAGAGAAAAAGGAATGGTGAGCATTCTGTGGCAACTTTCAGGTGACAGGTAATGCCTGAAGCCTTCCACTAAGGGCTGTGCAGCCTCAGTGGATGGATAGGGCTTACCTGTGAGGCCAACTCAACTCATTCCACTCAGTGATCGGCAGCCCAGGTGGGAGTGATGAAAGAAGATCTACCCTCCCCAAAAGGGGTATGGCCTGGGGTTGGCGATCGTAAAACAACACTCTTCAGACATATAATGTTTTCGCCCAATTGTATGCCTAGCATAGTTGCTGGAGGAGAATAGGGCCCACCCAGTCTCCCTTTGCAAATAAATTTTACACCATATATACTTGTCTCATCTCTTTATTTCCCCCACCATGCTCCATCTTCCAACACAGAGTTCCAACTTGAGGTCAAAAATGTAATTGTTTACTTAGAAATTTGTCCCATTGTGTTCAATGGGGCTTACTTCCAGGTAGTATTGCAACCTCACTAACTGAAGGTAAAGACAAAGGCCAGGGGTACTTACTGTCGTCTTTTTTCAGAAAAAAAATTAAAAGGAAAAGGAAAGCAGATGCGAAAGCAATAGGTTTTGAAGAAAATGTAAAAAGACAATTGAGTTTTCCAAATCACAGCTCTGGATGGAAAGACAGCTTTTACAAAAACGACATGGGGAAAAATCCAAAGAAAACTTATAGTACTGTAGCATGAGTGAGAACTTCATGACACATGCTCTAAGAACTGAACTAGGGAATCATTGTAAAAACACAGAGGTCAATTTTATAACAGGAAGTCAAATATGAACGTTGATTCTCTGAAGTTGTGTTAGGCTCTTTGTAAAGCATGGGTTTGGTTTATTTATTATTTTGCTAAAGTCGGCATGTACTTCCCTTAGAGGTTATTGATCTTTAGCCAGTCAAAGCTAATTGAGCTCAGAGAGTTATAGTTATGTTCTCAAGCGAAAGCTTTTGATTCACCCATAAAAATTTGTGAACCAGATAATCTGGAATGAAAAGAACATGCCAGTTTTAGAATCTTCATGTCCATCAATTGCAAACCCCAGACATTGTAGAATTACTGAATACAGATACAAATTCAGTGTACCTCATGTGAAAAGAAACAGCTGTTTTACTCATGCACAGTGTTTTGCAGATAAGTTGCAGACCCTGTGCAATTTCATGAGCAAATACATAGGCAGAGAAAAGCAACATGTAAATATATTCACATTTAAACAGAGATTCTTACTGGTGGGCCTTCGTATTTCATGTGAAGAAGAGCAACTATCAATAGGGAATAGGATTATTCATTTGAGGATATCAAAAGTCTCTGAAGCATAGCACACTTTATTATTATGTTTTTGCATTCACATTTGTATCTCTGAAGGCATTTGAAACTTTTAGACCATCTATGCACCCCCCATCGTCCCCATATAGAGAAAGGTATGAGGGCAACAGCAGTTTGAGCTCTACCTGGTTTTGAATTTCCTGTACAACTTAATGCAGCTTCTTTGATATCTTACCCTGTCTAAATTGTCATTCTCATGGTTTAGGATGGCTTCAGATGATCTATCAACAACCTATTCACATGGTGATAAGCTCATCATGGGCAAACGTTTCTTAGATTGATTGCTACTGTTTGCACATGATAGAAAAAGAGACTGTCCCAG
This sequence comes from Elgaria multicarinata webbii, assembly GCF_023053635.1. Taxonomy (NCBI): domain Eukaryota; kingdom Metazoa; phylum Chordata; class Lepidosauria; order Squamata; family Anguidae; genus Elgaria; species Elgaria multicarinata. The sequence continues at coordinate 40,461,990 of NC_086180.1, read as the reverse complement.
AGAGAACCAACCCATAATGAATGCTTCAATCAGGCTGTCATGTGATAATTGTAATCATCACACAAATAGCATAGATGCGTGGATTCCTTCCCCTCTCCCTGTTTCTTAAAGCTTTGATTCATTTTTAAGAGATGAAGCATTTACAACTGCACTGGTCACATTTCTCCTTGACACCAGTTCATCTATCACTATAGGATTACTTATTATTATTTATTATTATTTATTTATATAGCACCATCAATGTACATGGTGCTGTACAGAGTAAAACAGTAAATAGCAAGACCCTGCCTAACTTGCAGCCAGTCAAAGCCAGTAACTTAGCATCAACCATTTCAGTAAATATTTTCGCTTCACCTATATCACAGGTAATTGTGCAAATCATAGCCTCATATCAAGCTATATATGCCCTCTTTTTATTACTCCAGAATAAGTATGCATGGCCCTAATTCAGATGAGGACCACAGTACATCAGGTGTAGGATGATCATATGGAAAGGATGACAAGGCTCCTGTATCTTTAACAGTTGTACAGAAAAGGGAATTTCAGCAGGTGTCATTTGTATGCATGCAGCACCTGGTGAAATTTCCTCTTCATCAAAATAGTTAAAGCTGCAGGAGCCCCGCCCTCTTGATCAGATACAAAAAAGGACAGGGCTCCTGCAGTTCTAACTGTTGCGTTGAAGAGGGAAATTCACCAGGTGCTGCATGCATACAAATAACTCCTGCTGAAATTCCCTTTTCAGTACAACTGTTAAAGATACAGGAGCCCTGTCCTCCTTTTCATATGGTCACCCTAATCAGGTGGGAGTTTTAAACATTCCTCCTCTGGCATTTACTTCACAAAATTTCTCCCAAACACAGGGATTAAAAAAGAGGAAAATGTCTCCACTGGAAGATACAAACATAGATAATAATTTGTGTGTGTGTATACAATGATACTATAAATAATAATGATTATAGACTCTTATTCCTTAAAGAAAAGCCACACACAAGCCATATATTTATTTTCCCTGTAAATATTGCTGTGAACACAACATTATTATTTGCACAGGAAGAAACATGAATACGTTTACTCACTCTTAACTTACCCACTTTGGAAACTAGACCAGATAATTCAGAACTCTAAAACCTGGGGAGAAATTTAGGTGAGGAGTCAAGTTTCCAAAGCAGCTCCAAGTAAAACATTGTCCCAATCCAGAGATTCTGGTGTATAGCAGTAGGCTGCACACCTACTACTTATATTTTTCCTTGATGAATGGAGTGGAATTCCTTCTGGGTGGAATGCGTTGATCAACTTTTGGGGGGTTAAAATTGTGTCTAAGTTCCAGGGCTGGCTCTACCATTAGCCAAAGTGAGGCAACTGCCTAAGGCAGTGGTGGTAGTTCCTAGCCATTCCTCCTGAGCTCCTCCATCCCCTCCCCAGCCATTTCCCTCTCTTGGAGGTCAGCCTGCTGCCTTCAGGTCTGGTAGAGGATGCTGTCCCGCTGCCAGAGACGAAGTTAGATTTAACTCCCTCTCCAGCCAGCTCTTGTCTGTAGAATAGAGGGGGCATCAGCTTTTCCCATGCCTCAAGCAGCAAAATACCACAGGCCAGCCCTGCTAAATTTAAGTTCCTCCACAGTTCACCTGCCAACAACAAGATTAGCTATGCCAAAGCTGTCAGGGTCATCTGTTTTGCAATGTCTTTATGGTAGAAAACCACCACGACCACCACCAATGCATGCATAGTAGTGCTAAAGGCATTCAAGATGAAGCTGAACACCCACCTGTCAGGTATGCTTTAAGGTGGATTCCTGCATTGAGCAGGTGGTTGGACTTAATGGCCTTATAGGCCCCTTCAACCTCTACTATTCTGATTCTAAGAGAGACCTGTAATAAAATATAGTAATGTCTTCACCACTTAGAAAGTGTGTTCCTGTTCAGAGTGCTACCCATGTCCTTCTTCCAGATACTCCATTCTACCACCCCCTTTCCATTTTCCTTTTCTGACAGATGTTCAATGTTCTGTAGCTACTAAAGATATTCAGTCCCCATTGGGCTTTGTTTTGGGGATTGGGGGCTATTATGTTTTGGCTGAAATCTCCATCTTGTTTCTCACTCATTCAATCGCATTACTACTCACCACCACCTAAAATTCCAATTAGAAGGAATTATAGGATAATCATCCCACTCCCTGTAGACACAACCTTACTAGATTAGGGCATGAATCCATATACTGTCTAGACTACTTTGGTCTGCTCAATGTAGCAACTTTAATAAGTTCCTAAATTATGCTCTCTACTCTGAAAGGCAAAGCACAGTTCATAAAATAAGGCTGCAATAGAAAAGAGATCACTATCTGAAATGCTTTTAACTGGTTATCTTGTTTGATGCTGCAGTTTAAATTAAATGAGCACTGGGCAATGGAAGCTTTCAGAATTATTGGGCATGCTATATTTTTTTGTGATATATATATATATATATATATATATATATATATGTATGTATTTATGATTCTTCTGATTCAGGAAGGGAAAAACAATGTTTCAGGAGGGCTATTTACATTTCTATGAAGAGATAATGATTGGTCTTGATCACTAACAGAAATCCATCCCATAAAAGGCATCCTTTTAGCTACATTCTTTCTATCGTTCTCTTGGGCCAACACCACATCAGTGCTGTCGATTAAATTGGCTGGTGTATAATTATGCCCATATAACACCATGACTCTTGCTACTGCATGCAAACAACAGCAATGTAAAAACTGCCTCAGACAGCACTTTGCTGGGTTTTTTTTATTATCCATATTTGATACACTTACCAAAGTTACAACAGTACACATATATAAAATACATGTATTCCCAAGCTCATATACATAAACACAGGAACATGTGTGCACACGTGCATGCACACACATGATTTTAGACTCCATTTATGTGTCCTACCATGCGTCTGGCTTGCTTAACTATGGGGGGGGGGAGAACAAGACACTTGTCTTACCCCCATTGGAGGAGGCAAGGTGGTGGTTACAGCGCTTTATTAGTTCCATTGGCCCTGCTCCCAGCTTTTTCAGAATGTGGCTCCCTCCCTAGATGCAGTGTGAGAATCAGGTGGTCATCCTTTTGGAGGCCGAGTAGGAATTTTTTGGCTCTTAGTCTTATTGGCCGGCTGGGAGTCTTTTTGCCTACTCTACACTGTAAGTAGGGCAGGAGTGTTTTAGGCTAATCTGGAGGTTTATTTAATTGTTAGGTCAATTGGTCACAATTTTCAGTTAGGCTGGTGGGGGCAGGCACAATGAGGGAATTCAGGCATGGTGTGCATTGTGAGGCAGGTGAGCCCTGAGGGCCTCCTGCTGAGGGTTTTATGCCCCAGTGGTGGGGATAAGGGTTACCTGTGAGGCCAACTCACCTCACCCACTTGGTGGTTTATGGCCTGGGAGGGGGTGACATGGGAAGGCCTTGCCTTCCCAAAACGGGCAGTCCTGTCAGTGGCTATCTGGCAGGTGCCACTCAATAGGAATGGAATGGTTTTGCCCGATAACAGCCTAGGTAGTTGCTGGCTGAGTTTAGCTGCCCACCCAGTTAGTCCTTTGCAGATCTAATTAGAATAAATGTGACCCAATTTTATGCCATACCTATGTGTCTCATCTCTTTATTTACCTTCCTCCACTAGCTATCGGTTTTGCTGTCAAATTCACATAAAGTCCAAGTCAAAATGTAACATCAAAAATCAGTGGTCCTGTTTCAGTTCAATTTAATTATATGACCAGTACTGAAATTCTATGCACACTCAACTGTGAGTAAATCCTATTTAATACAATGAGACCTACCTGCAAATAAATACACACACAACTGTGCTGCCCTATGCACATTCATTGGGGGAGAAGTTCCATTGAAAGTGAGATTTTCTTCTTAATATACTTATGGAAGGAGTGAAGAATCAAAGAAGGATGGAACAGCAGTTAGAAAGAAGTGGAGAAAAATATGAAATGAGGAAAAAGACAAGAAAAAGAAAAATAGTTCTGTATTAATTGCTGATGATTTGGTCATCCCTTTCCCATTAAAGTGGCATCCCAGGCAAAATAATAAAACTATGTCCCAGTCCATCCAAAATGCTATGGGAGCTCAATATGCATCCAGACGCCATCTCCCCACTTCCATTCATTTTCATCACAGCAGTAATGGCAAAGGCAGTGCAAATGCATACATGGAACTCTCTATTTACACTGAAAGGAATGGGGAAGCTTCTGTTTACAGGAAAGTCCATGAACATCAACTACGTGTGCAGTAAATCTTCTGCTTAGTATGAACATGAGAGGCATTCTTCTATTGCTCTCAAAAATGTATTGCCTTCACTAGAAAGCCTTTCTTTCACCTAACAATTTATGACTATAATACATTCGGCTGAAATAAATGTGACTTATTTTCCATTTACTCTTACAAGACAAATATTTTCCTGATCCTTTGGAATAAATGCACTGGCAGATAAATGACATGCCATTCTTCTCAGAAGGGCTGGTCCCACCATTAGGTAGGGTGAGGCCTCAGGTTGCAGTTGTTGAAAGGGTGCCCCATGTTCCCTCCCCCCACTGTTCACACTGCATGACCTGAGCTCCCGAAACTAGCCTGTTGCCTTAGGAGGCAGAGGATGCTATCCCACCACGGGTCATGAGTTAACACTAAACTGCCAGTCCACTCAGCATCTGCACATAAAATGGGTAGGGGATACTATCTTGTCCTTCACTTAAGGCATCTAAATAGCTTGGGCCAGCCCTCCCTCTTAGCAAGATTATACGGGGGAAATCATGACTGCCCACCCCCTAGTAAATGCATTTAGGCCACCATATGTAGACTCATCCCTGGGCAGTTGAATTGTAGCAGACAATCATTATGGAGTTGCAGCTAACAATCAGCATCTTTAATTGTCCTAACCTCACTTCCAAAGCTTAGGATGCCACTATAGATTTGTCAGAATACTCTATTCCATTGCAGCATATGTACATCTATAGGATTTGGCCAAGAGTGTTTCTTTGAGAAATTAGATTTCTTTGATTAAATTGCCTTTTATTTAGCTTAGGTTCATTTGGGCAAATTAGAAAAATCCCCATTAGGAAAAGGGCTTCTGATAAACAACATTTTAATGTTATATCAAGCAATAAATCAAAGGCAGATGTAATGAAGTTCATTACAACACACAAAATAAAAATTTGAAACTTTTCTAAACTACTGATTTGCTGCCTCTTTTTAAAATTTATTATGCTGGATTTAATTTATTTTAGAATGTGTTAGACATTACTATTTCGTATCGCACCATGAAGACTTGATTTCTGCATACGCCATCTGGAAAGGAAAAGCACTAGCATTGAGACATAAATGTGAATTAATAGACTCTAGCAGATGGGGTGGAAAACAAAAATCACTTGGCAACCTGCAGCTGTCAGTCAAATACCAGCACCAAAATGGATTATTTGGATTATTGGGCAATAGTCCAAATCCACACCCACTGTAACCCCATTGTGATATTATCCAGAAATCTTAAACCAATACTTTATGGATTCCATTGAGTTCAGAGAAATGGTTAGCAAAAAACTGAAGAAATGCTACCATTAATTAAGCAGTTGCTTGATTTGTTAAGCTTTCTCTATAAAAAATGTTTATACTACCCAAACAAGGTAGAAAACTGTGAGTGCATCAAAAGATCAAACAGCTTTGTGGTGGCAGATTTTAATGTAACATCGTGGCATTTTCCCACTAACAGCTCAATTTTTTACATAATTACTGAGAAGCAAGCTATGTTGAGTTCAATTCTCGAAGGGGAGTGTAAGACTGCAACTATGGGGGCCAAACCTGCATGCTACTTCACTGTATTCACAAAATTGCAGACCTACAGTAAGGATGGCTTGAACCAACACAGTGAAGACTAGAGGCTCCTTCTTGAAACTTATCTAGATGCCCACGTCATCACATGGAGCCACCTCCACATAGCTGGATTTAAAGCTTTCAACATGTAAGAACTGCCTTTTTCCCTAGACCAGGGCACTCTTTCTGCCTGAGGACTGAAATCTATTTCAGAAAAGCTCTTAGGTGCTGCATTCCAGTGACGAGTGTGGCCAAAGGCAAAGGATGTTGGCCCAAAATATCAAAAATACCAACATATTTTAAGCCTAAAAGCTCCATCAGATGAGCTTTTTATTGCACACTAGTTACTGGGCACTCATGAATTTTCACAGGTCCTTCTCATGATGACGTCTGCCTCCCACACACCTCCCACTCCTTCTAGCCTTCATAGAACAAAAAAATACTCCAGTAAGTCCGACTTATTTTTAAAGATGGAAGTTGCTTCTATCTCATACTATGTGCAGGAGAAGCAGCGTGATCAAAATGGCCCACTGAATGGGCCACATGCACGCTGTTTACTTCCTCTTTCAAAAGAAGGACAAATGAGGGACAAATGTGGGAGCGGAGAAGCGACAGTAAGGAAACAAGGTTTTCCACGATGTGATGATGCTCTAAAGCTCTTACTGCCAGTAGTGAAATCTATGGATAAGCATTTCAGCCTCTTAGAATGGGATGGTGATGGAAATATACAAAAGCTTGGAAAAGCACCAAACAATTGATGTTCAGGGGACATATAAGAATTTCATTTCTGTTTGCAAATGAAATTCTTGAGCAGGAGTGAAGGGAAATGTTCCAGAAATGTTTGCAAATTCCTGAATCTTTCATTGTATTTTAAAAAGTCAGCTTATGCTACAGGAGAGAGATACACTGCGATACTTTCTGATATTTCATCTGTCTTCACCCTTCACATTAAATATTGCCAGCTCATATACACCTTAGTATGAATGGAGTTATTCCTATAACTTGTGATTAATTTCCCCTACATTTAGAAGTGTACATCAAAAGTTGTATCTTAAATGCACATGTGCTTATTTATGTGAATGCTACATTTCCTATGATATTTGTTCTCAATAATAATCTCCATTCTCCCTCCCCCCCAACCACATTGTACTTTCAAGTGCTTTTAGACTAATTTGTTCTTGCAATGTCACTGGGAAGAGGTATTATGGAAATCTTAAAGCTTCATGCCTGGAAACCATTTGAATAAAGAAAGAATTTAAATCATGCAAAACTATATTTGTGTCAATAAGTCAAATGGCAGAAGAAAGCATATATTCATTCCACTCCTCCAGTCATCATAAGGCAATTCTGACACGTACCATTGGAAGATTTGCTTTAAATATCTATGAATGGATTAAGGAATAAATGCAGACTCTAATAGCACCAAGACATAAATAAAAACAATAGAAAGCTTTGGGGCACTATTTGGGATAATAAAGCATCCCGACGTGAAATTTCAGACTTTGTTGTGAGTAATGCAGAGAATGCCTAGAATATAATTTCAGATGAAATTAAACTGCACCTTGGTTTAGCTTCAAGTTGGACTAGTCAGTCATGTTTGTTTTCCATTATTCACAAGGGAAAAGGGAACAATGTGCATGTTTTCTCTGTATATCAAGAGCATTATCCAATGGTAGTCTAAGGCCGTTTCTACACCAGCCCAAAAATCTGAGCTGGTCACGGCTGAGTCCCTGTGCATCCAAATGATGCACAGGGACTCACGAAGGCAGGGTGGACAAGCATGGGTTTCCCCATGGATAAGTATTCCCTGGGAAAATCTGATTCCTCCCGCCGTCTTGGGATCATCCTGAGATCACTGGAGGTATGTGGCCGCCCATCCCAGCTTCTTCCCTCCTCCACGCAAGTAGTGGGGGTCATCAGAGGGAAGGATCCAGGACAGGGGGAGTCCAAGGCCATCGGGGTGGGGGTGGGGAGCAGGGTCAGGGCTTTTTTACTTTATTTTTTGCTGTAGCGAAAAAAAATTGCACCCACAATGTATGTGACGTCCCTCCTCCCATCCAGGATGTCATGTGGCTGTGAACACACAGGGCGATGATCCTGGAAGTAGGTAAGTCCAGGATCGCCCCCTCTCCGGCCTTCTACACCCATAGGTGTAGAAAGGGCCTAAGCCTTTTCTGTGTAGAAGTACCATTGGATACTGCCCCAAGACCCAGTTGGCAGTTTCAGCAACTTCCTTGCTTGGAGAAAGTTTTGATTGATTGATTGATTACATTTATATCACACCTTTCCTCCAAGGAGCTCAAGGTGAGGTATTCAGTTCTTTCCCTCATTTTATCCTCAATGGTCTTGTGAGGTAGGTTAGGCTGAGAGTTAATGACTAGCCTAAGGTCACCCACAGAGCTTCATGGCCAAGTGGGGATTTGAACCTGGGTCTCCCCAGTCTTAGGCCAACACTCTAACCATTACATATTCTAATAGCTTCTGAAGTAGTGAAGGGTTTGACCATAGTTGAGCAAGCAAGACTGATTGGTTGAACAGTGGATGCTGAGATCAATTACTCTTCAGCATCACTGTTTCACTTACTGCACACAAAGCTTAAGAAGAGGCTCTTCAGTGTTGTTGCCAGAGACATTTTTTCTACCTGAGGCAGAGTAGCAAATGTCAAAGTATCCCCACAAGTCAAAGTACACAGTGCCCAAAGCCAGTCAAATTATTTTGTCACCTGAGGCAGAAAATCCCGCAAGAGCTACTCTCCTTCCCTGGCTATAAAAATACAACAATACCAAATTAACAGCACACTCTTATACATGCCTACTCAAATACAGAGCCCATTGAATTCAATGGGACTTGTTGCCAGGATACCCAGAATAGGAATGCACTCTAACCCCTTTCAAGATATGTGAAACCAGCTGCCTGAAGTGGCCATTGATAGGGCTGCCCTAATGTGACATGAAGAGTACTCCCCAATAGTGAAGATGATGGGGGAAAACCCAGTGACACAGCTCTGCATGCATTATCTAGAGCTCTAAACACCACCACAATTGCCACTCTAGGGGTCATTTTAACATTGATTTTGTAACAAACCAGGCAACCATTCATGCACTTCAGTTCCTTGTTCTTTGTGAATAATTCAGATTTCTGTGCAATTTTCCATACACTTTCTCTTGGCACTTGAACCTTTTTTGTTTGTTTTCTGTAGCAGGGCTAGGCAGAAGGTAGAGTTCTAGACATTTTGGACTTCAGTTCCCAGAAGCCCCTGCCAACGTGGCAAACAATCAAGAATGCTGGGAACTGGGCCAAAACTCCTAGAGGGCAACTTTCTGCCCACTCATTCTAGATCATTTGAGCATTCCTTGAGATCATCAACAGGATTTATATTTTCTGTTTATTTCCCGCACAAATTAAAAAAAATATCTAATTCTATCATGTGTTTACAGTTCATTGGGATCTCCAGAACATCCCAGTTCAAAGGTAGGGTTTTTATAATATATATAAGAGACGTGTCTACTCAGAAATAAGACCCTTACAGGTATAATATTGCAGCCTATGAAAATATAGGAAGTTTTGATAATTACAAAAAAGTATATTGTTCATGGATTGTATATTATTATTGATACAATGAATGTGTATTTTCTTTAAATAGATAAAAATGTAACACCAAATATGTTCCTCTACTTGGACCACAAATCCTGATTAGGAATATTTTTGCTGAAATGGAAGGAGGCGAAGGAACACATGTGAACCAGCATTAAAAAAAGAATTAAACAAAAAGTCTTCTATTAAAATGGAACAAGTAAAAAAAAATCCCATTGGGCATGCCCATGCTCCTCAGCATGTCTTTGGATCCTATCTCTGTTTCCTAAAACAGAACTATCTCATACATTATAATTGACTATTATTGTACTTCCAAGACCCTATTGTAACTAAGGCACACAATCCCATGGGATGCATCCTTGGAAGGCCCCAAAATCAGAAGCTTCCAAGGTCCCTATGTGGTGCTGCACTGAATCCAGCAGGGTGGGATTAGCAGTGCAGGTGGCTTTCCACCTTCCAATCTTTTCATTTTCCCACTAGACAGTTTTTCAGCTGATCTAGTGAGGGCACTTTGGAGGTGCAAGGAAGTAGGCTGGAAGAGACTCAGAGCTCAAGATAAATCATATCCTGGCCTCTCCAGTCTCCTCCCTTCCCCAAACAACAGATTGCCCCCTTTCCTCCCCAAGATCAACTTTCTGACCTCAGATGTCAGAAATCACCAGCATTAGCAAGATAAGCAGGCTGGAAACATCAATAAACAGTCCATGGTCAAAAGCCAAAAGTATCCATCAGAAACCAGGTCAATCAATACTGGGTTCAGGAATGCACTAAAGAGTAGTCAGAGTCCAATCCAAAATCAGGTAATGTTCAGGCACTGGTATGCACAGAACAGACATACAACCATTGCTTCTAACACCACTCATGGCTTCAGGCATGTCTCTTATTGGGATGGTGGTGATTAGGAATTGCTATCAGCTGCATTGGCCTGCCGTTGGCTTCTGCCTGTTCCTGTGAAGGGCCACTCCGCACACACTCCCAGGTTCAGCTGTTCCTCCTTCCCACTCTATCCTAAGCTGAGGCACAACCACAGAGAAGCAGCTGTTGTGGTTCCCTCCATGCTATCTCTGACTTTGAAAGGGAATTTCTGGGTCATCCTATGGTTCCTTGGATGCTCACCCAGGGACCATAGGATTGCTTTCTCTATACTTGTAATTGAAATAACCACATATTTTCCATAAGAAGCTGTCTTATACCATTGGTCCATCCAGCCCAGCATTATTGACACTGACTGCCACTCCTGAGTTTCTAGCAGGATTCTTACTTAACCCTACCAGAAGTTTGGGATTCAATCTGGGACCTTCTGCATGCAAAGGACATGATGTATTACTGAGCTAAGGCCCCTTTTCTAATGACCTCCCTTTCCCTCGCTTTCCTCTGTTATTAGACTGTAAAATCCTTGGGGTAGGGACTTGTCAAACCTGTTCTTTGTAAAGCACCATACACATGGATAGGGTAATCATAATCATAATACATTCGTGATTGAAAAATAGCTTATATCTATTTTCTAAACTGTATGGGTTTCTTGTGATCAGATTCCCTATTTGGAGTAATGGAGAAAAAAGTAATCTGAGTAGTTTTCTGAATGTGATTTACTTTTCTCTGAAGGAACTATCGCTTTTTGTTTTATTCAGATCTAAACTCAAAAGCTCTAAACTTTCTAATATTTCTTCATATTAGAGTTGGCCTTGGCTGTATAATTCTAGTTGCTGTTGTTAAACAAGATGACAAAAACAAGATTAAGCATCTCAGGTGAAAGATTCACTGCACTATCAATTTATATAAGGAGATCATATTATTAAGATACACTATGTACTCCATATATTATATTCTACCTTTGCAAGATACCGACTAATATTTTATTTATTGTGTAAATTACCTATTTACATTCAGAAGATAAGTTCCTTGAGCTACTCCTGGAAGAATTTACAGTGTATTATTGATAGGTTGCATCTAATTCAGAACTTTTTAGTTATGGGTAAATTTACATGAGGTTTTAAAACATTTTCTACTTATATTTCATTTACCAGTCTGTTACTCAGATGCTGACATTTTTACAGCTTTTTTTTGAAAGGCAATGCTACAGCAAATCACTCAGATTTCATTTAGTATACAGAAAATATATCACTGATAATTCGCACAACATGTTAGCCTTGTCCCAGACTGGTTTACTAACTGGCAATTCAGAGAAACAACATGGTAGACAGTACAGAAGTGTGGCAAAGATCCCTGAATGACATCAACCATAGCATGATCTGAATGATGGTGGATTGTAAGCAATGCTCTGAAACATTTGGCTGTCCCTCCCAACTTTTGCCTTTTGTGTAGCTTGAGAGCCTGTCTTTCAGTAGGTTTCTGACTCAGGACCAACAAGTACAAATGAAAAGTGCTGTTCCAGAAGAACATAATTCAGAGTGTGTGAGGGGTGTGTATGTGTGTGTGTGTGTGTGTGTGTGTGTGTGTGTGTGTGTGTTTATTCCATTTATGTCCCACCTACCCTAGGCAGCATACAAAGTTAAAACACTTTAAACAAGATGAAACAATCAATTAAACACTACCATAGATAACATGAAAATGTTAAAAACAATTTAAGTGTTAGAAACAATTTAAAAAAATAAAACAATCAATAAAACCACACAGCATAAAAACAATACATTACGCTTAGCAATAATATTCTAACAAAGGAAGGCCTGCCAGAATAACAGAGTCTTTAATGTCTGCTTAAAGGCATTCAAACAAGTCACCAGGCACATTTCAGCTGGCAGGTCATTCCACAGCTGAGGGGTAGCAAAGGAAAAGGTCCTCTGGCATGTCACTGCCAATCTCACATTAGGCAGTCACAGCAGATGACCATTTGAGGACCTTAAGTGGAGGGCTGGAACATGGGGTCAGAAGCACTCTGTAAGGTACCTTGGACCTAGACCATGTAGGGCTCTCAAAGTAAGAACCAGCACTTTATATTTTGCCCAGAAAGAAATTGGCAGCCAGTCTAAAGATTTTTAAAACATTTTTTTCTGAATGTCTTCTGAGGTTTTGGTCTACTGTCTATATGGAAAGATCAACTGTTAGTTTTGCCACACTGACCTGCATATGAACCATGATGCCTGCATACACTTTTCATGCTCTGTTTTTCTTGATACTATGGGCTACAGAGTGTCCAGTAATTGATACCCATATGTAAAGATATTTATGACACTATGGCCATAGCTAGACCTAAGGTTTATCCCTGGATCGTCCAGGGGTCAAATCTGTTCACCTAGGTTCCACACAGGGGATCCAGTGCTCAGGCAGGGGCAAACCCTGGATGATCCCAGGATAAACCTTAGGTCTAGCTGTGGCCTATGTTTGGATGCCACACCTGTTTAGCAAGATGCTCAACAGATGGGAGGTGCTATCAGCTCCTCCTTAACCAACAATGATGCTACATGATCAATGGTGCATGGATAGGTTCCAGCCTAGTATTGGGCACTGCATGCATACAATCACCTTATGTAGTGATTCAACCTGGGGAAATCTACAATGCCAACAACTGCTAGAGGCCCTCAAAGAGCCTGTGGTTGTGAAGTGCATCAGGCCTGCTTGGATTTGACATCTTTTGCTCTAATGCCTGCTTTTTGGCCCCTCCCACTCCAGCAACAGGCAGAGGTCCCTGAAGAGCCCAAGTGTGTATTAATGTTTGAATTCCCAATGCTGCCTAAGACACAGATTTCAATCATTATGTCACCCACCTGCCTCTCCAAATCTTATTTTGTTTCATGGTCTCATGCCTCCCTAGCTCCCTTCCACTGTTGCCTCTGGAAATACTGCTCCCTCATCCAGAAAGCAGTTACAACCCATGATAATTTCCTTTCCTGATTCTTCCAGCTACTTGCTCTCAATGAAACTGAATTGATCTTACTGTATTGTAACTAAGCCAACATATATAAAATAGAAAAATCATATATTATTCCCCTGATTACATATGACTCCATTCCCCTTCCTCTGTTGTTTCCATGTGTCTTAAACTGGAAGTTACCTGTCAAGTTAAGGAATTGAGATTCTGGCTGGACATCAGGAAAAAAAAACTTCCTGATTATTAGAGCAGTGCAACAATGAAACCAATTGCCTAAGGAGGTAGTGGGTTCTACCATACTAGAAACATTCAAGATGCAGCTGGACATCCATCTGTCAGATATGCTTTAAGGTGGATTCCAACATTGAGCAGGGGTTGGACTTGATGGCCAATGGTGCCTTCCAACACTACTATTCTATGATACCTGTTCTTTGTAAAGTGCCATGCACATACATGGTGATGGTAGTGGTGGTGGTAGTAGTGGTGGTAATAATAATAATAATAATAATAATAATAATAATAATAATAATAATAATAATAACAGCAGCAGCAACAACACCAAAAACAACAATAAGGGTCACAGCAGTTTCTTGTCAACTGTGCAAGACAATTCTAAGCATGTTTATTTTGTCCCAGTGTGTTCAGTGTGATTTACTCCCTGCTAAATGAGTATAAGATTATGGTCTGAATGACTTCCTTCAATTTAGAAACTGGCCCTAATTCAGTGTAAAGTTAAGGTTGCTTAAGCCCTTCACATCAGGCAGTGTAATGATTCCTAACTGTATGTTGGATTGCATTTGTAAAAAAAGAAAAGAAAAAAAAGTCAATTGTTGGCAAACTACTTTGAGTTTTTTTGTAAAAATAAAATAAAACAGTAATAACACATTAAATGAGTAGTTATGTTTTTAAAATGGGTATCATAAACAAGATCTTTTTATATGACTATATTTGTATTGCTTTAATTATTTTGCTAGTGGGTACTATCCGCTACAGACACATGCAGATATTATGCAAATCATACTCTCAGGTTATTCAAAGCTCTTTTCATCTGTTCTGCCATTTTGCTATAATAAAATGATTTGGACCTTTAAATGCATTAATTGACATTTGATTGGCTTTCTTCTAAAGGGCAGTATCCAATGCTGCCTGTCCATCAGTGGGGTCAAGTATTGCTTCTGTTTCCCAAGCAGCCAGCTTTGCCAATTCTGTTGCACAACCAGTGTCCACTGCTTGCAGAATGGAGATTTACCACGTCTGTGAGCAAGCCCCCAAACTAGCAAAGATGCTAATTTCTGGAATGGAGCAAGTTGGGGGATTTCCCTTATGCAAGCTCTACCAGCCTGCCCCATTCTAGAAATTAGTGATTCTGCTTGTTTCAGGTTGCTGCAGAACAGGTTGCTAAATCTCTGCTCTGCAAGTTGCATCTTGTGGAAGGGATTGGGAATGGGCATGGTTGGCCAGTCATAGGCTGCCTCCATTGGACTCTGCTGAAAATCTGAACAATCTATGAAAATTTCATGTCATATTGCAAATACCAATTATATTACATCATAAACCAGAAGACACAATTTCAGGTAACTTGTTAACTGAGCATGTTGAGTTGCATATTCTTTTGTGTTCATAACTTCAATGTACTCGTAATCATGTCATATCTCACATTCTTTCTTTAAAAGGCATATCACTGCTTAAGAGACATCACATTGATTTTAACAGGACTGTGGCTTCAGGCATTCTGTCACATTTTCAGAACAAATTATGTAATTACTGTTTTTGGAATGTGTACTGAGGCTTGTGGTGGTTGAAACTGTTGGGAATTCCAGCTAGCCGAAAGTGACAAAATCATCCTACAGTCATAGACTCTCAAAGTGTAATGGCCATAAAGGTCAATTGATCCTGCACACAAGACTCCTTCATTCATCATAACGAAGGAGCCAGCTCTAGTACCAAAAGGAATGCATTGTGAAAGCTCCCTTCCATTAATTGGAGATTATGTTTCCTTCTGTGTGAAGATGTAAATAATGTGTTTCAAGGATCACAACCTCTTTTATTTAAAAGAAAAAGAAAAAGAAATAAATCCATTTACTCGATTTGCAAACAGTCCAGAGGCTCTTAATAATCCAACAATGTAATGAGCCAAAATTAAAAAGTATACAAATCCAATGTCAATCTAAAGTATAAACACATCATAATGATCTAAATAAAAAAAATCTAAATAGCTTTGCTCTATTTGGATTGCTGATTTGTGTTTAAGTTGTGTGATGATTTAGTAATTTAATATATTTTACATTGCATTTATAACCAATATTTTACTTTTGATTGTTTTTATAATTGTATTTTTTATTAAAGTTCTAGAGTGTTACCAACAATGAGATAAGATTCAAGGTAATATGTATACACTAGAGGTGTTCCCTGATCCTCCACTTTAACCTTGACCCTGATTCAGTGCTTTAGAGAACGGCCCACTTCTGCTTGGACCAATTCAGAGTTGGACCATGTGGATTCACCCAAGCTGAATTCAATGCACATCCCTAGTATCCACTCACAATATCTGTACCATATCGTTACTAAACCAGGAACCCAGGAATTCCAAATTTCAGACAGATTTCATACATGTTTTGAAATATCTCCCGCCTCTCCCTTTGGCTCAAGGCTGAGAACAACAGTAGTACCACAACTCAACACATCTTAAAAATTCTTGATTTTACATTAATCTGGGTAGGCCTGTTGGAAAAGGCTAGTCTTTAATGCTGTCTTAAATTCAGAGAGAGAGAGAGAGAGAGAGAGAAAGAGAGAGAGAGAGTTAATTTTATGAATCTCCTCCAGCAGGCCATTCCACAATCTGGGGGCAACCGAAGAAAAGGTCCTCTGGGTAACAGTTGTCAGACTAGCTTTGGCTGACTGAAGTAAGTTCTCCCCAGAGGATCTGAGTGTGCAGGGCAGACTGTATGGGAGAAGGCGATCCCACAGGTAACCTGGACCCAAACCATATAGGGCTTTAAAGGTAATGACCAACCCTTTGTTCTTTGCCCAGAAACTAATTGGCAGCCAATGGAGTGATTTTAATGTTGGGGTAATATGCTCACCCCTAGATGTACTGGTACAAAATTTGATGTAAATTTGAATTCAGCATGTAAAAGTAATTAAAGATGAGAAAGAAATGAAAGAGGGATTCACCATTGTATGCTGCTATTTCCTTGTGATGTCCAAGCCCTTTCAGATGCTCTATGATGTCTAAAGCATGAAAAAAAGGTGTCTCCAACCATAACGTAGGTTTCCCAGTGACTGTTCCTGTCTTTCTGAGGTGCCCCACTGCTCAATTATACTTTCCCACCTTTTGAAGCTGTGTGACATCTCTTCTGTCCTATGACAGCTCCAGTTGACTTGGCTTTCATTCACACAGCCCCTTCCTATTGCAGCTCCACCCCCTTCCCTCCACCTCTCCTGAAGCTTAAGAGGGTTTTGAAGGTCTGTAAGAACCCTTAGCCACTTGCTCAATTAACTTGTGGCACACCATGTTTCCATTTGACCAGGAAAATCCTGCCATAGCAGCAATAGAATCATAGAATCATAGAATAGCAGAGTTGGAAGGGGCCTACAAGGCCATCGAGTCCAACCCCCTGCTCAATGCAGGAATCCACCCTAAAGCATCCCTGACAGATGGTTGTCCAGCTGCCTCTTGAATGCCTCTAGTGTGGGAGAGCCCACAACCTCCCTAGGTAGCTGATTCCACCGTCGCACTGCTCTAACAGTCAGGAAGTTTTTCCTGATGTCCAGCCGGAATCTGGCTTCCTTTAACTTGAGCCCGTTATTCCGTGTCCTGCACTCTGGGAGGATCAAGAAGAGATCCTGGCCCTCCTCTGTGTGACAACCTTTTAAGTATTTGAAGAGTGCTATCATGTCTCCCCTCAATCTTCTCTTCTCCAGGCTAAACATGCCCAGTTCTTTCAGTCTCTCTTCATAGGGCTTTGTTTCTAGACCTCTGATCATCCTCGTTGCCCTCTTCTGAACACGCTCCAGCTTGTCTGCGTCCTTCTTGAATTGTGGAGCCCAGAACTGGACGCAATACTCTAGATGAGGCCTAACCAGGGCCGAATAGAGAGGAACCAGTACCTCACGTGATTTGGAAGCTATACTTCTATTAATGCAGCCCAAAATAGCATTTGCCTTTCTTGCAGCCATATCGCACTGTTGGCTCATATTCAGCTTGTGATCTACAACAATTCCAAGATCTTTCTCATTTGTAGTATTGCTGAGCCAAGTGTCCCCCATCTTGTAACTGTGCCTTTGGTTTCTATTCCCTAAATGTAGAACTTGGCATTTATCCCTATTAAATTTCATTCTGTTGTTTTCAGCCCAGCACTCCAGCCTATCAAGATCACTTTGAAGTTTGTTTCTGTCTTCCAGGGTATTAGCTATCCCACCCAATTTGGTGTCATCTGCAAATTTGATCAGCGTTCCCTGCACCTCCTCGTCCAAATCATTAATAAAAATGTTGAAGAGCACTGGGCCAAGGACTGAGCCCTGCGGCACCCCACTCGTTGCCTCTCCCCAGTTTGAGAAGGTTCCATTGATAAGTACTCTTTGAGTCCGATTCTGTAGCCAACTGTGGATCCACCTAATAGTTGTTCCATCTAGCCCACTTTTAGCTAGTTTGTTAATCAGAATGTCATGTGGTACTTTGTCAAAAGCTTTGCTGAAGTCAAGATATATGACATCCACAGCATTCCCACAGTCCACAAGGGAGGTTATCCTATCAAAAAATGAGATCAAATTAGTCTGACAGGATTTGTTCCTGACAAATCCATGTTGGCTTCTAGTAATCACTGCATTGATTTCAAGGTGTTTACAGATTGACTTCTTTATAATCTGCTCCAGAATTTTCCCAGGGATGGATGTCAGGCTGACTGGTCTGTAGTTCCCAGGTTCCTCCTTTTTGCCCTTTTTGAAGATAGGGACAACGTTAGCCCTCCTCCAGTCGTCCGGCACCTCACCCGTCTTCCATGATTTTGCAAAGATAATAGACAAAGGTTCTGAGAGTTCTTCTGCTAGCTCCTTCATTACTCTTGGATGCAGTTCATCGGGCCCTGGGGATTTGAACTCATTCAAGGAAATTAGGTGTTCTTTGACCATTTGTTTATCAATCTCAAACTGCAATCCTGCCCCCTCAACTTCTGCTTCACTTTTTCCAGGGGGGTCATAGATCCGCTTTTGGGAGAAGACCGAGGCAAAGTAGGAATTGAGCACTTCAGCCTTTTGTTTGTCGTCTGTTATCAATTTGCCATCCTCATTAAGCAGTTGATTATATAACTTATGAATATATAAGTTATATAATATATAACATATAATATATAAGTTATATAATATATAATATATAAGTTATATAATATATAATATATATATAATATATATATATATATAAGTTATATAATATATAATATATATATATACAATATATAACTTATGAATCTCCTGATCAGATAAATATCCTGATCAGATAAATATCATTATAAATCAAGAGTTCATGATTTTTAAAGAATTGATGAAATGGATTTTTGAGTGCATGTATTAATTGAAACTATATTAGTACTGAACATGAGCATAATATGATTTAATACATAGTTACCCAGAACAAAGTTGGATCAAGTTCAATGGGGCTTACTTCCAAGTAACTATTATTTATTTAAGAACATGACCCACGATGGATCATCCCAAGGGTCCAGCTAGTCCAGCATTCTGTTCACACAGTGACCAACCAGCTGCCAATGGGAAACCCACAAACAGGAGCTGAATGTATATGGGCATACTGCCTCTGCTACTGGATGTGGCACATAGTTATCAGAACTAATAGCCATTGATATTATCCTCCATGAATTTGTCCAATCCTTGTTTAAAGCCATCCAAATTGTTGGCCATTACTACATCATGTGGAAGTGAATTCCATAGTTTCACTATGCACTATGTGAAGTACTTCCTTTTCTCTGCCCTGAATCTACCAATCAGCTTGATGGGATGACCCAGGGTTCTAGCATTATGATTCTCTTATGTTCTGCCAGTTCTTTTATATCCTGCCAATTCCCATCCACAGGTGGAACCCACCACTTGCAGAATGAAGATTTAATGCTTCTGGGGCAAGTGGAACAGGCCAGATTGGTGGATCTCACATAAGGGAGCTCCATGTCCGATCACCACCCAGCCGGTATGGCTTGGGCAGAGGACAGATTTTGCCGGCAGGGGGGAGCCAAGAATAACGAGAAGATGCAGCACGTGCTCTGCACGTGTACAGCTAAGTGAGGTGGGGAGCAGAGCCAAGCATATAAAGGCTCACCCCCATGAGGCTATCAGCCTCTTTCAATTTTGACCCCACCCTCCCTCCCTAAAAACCAGTATGGGAATAACCAGTCGTCCTCGTTGAAGGAGAGGCTGAGTAAGAATTTTCCCTGTCATTTAGTAATGTGCAGGTTTTTGCCTACTCCATACTGGATCCAATCTTTAGAAGTGGAAGATAAATAGGTTAATTATAAATGGCAGGGTTGTGCGGGAATTTTGGGAAGTCAGGATAGGGATGGTGAGCACTCTGGCACCTTTATGGTGATTGGCAATCCAGAGGTCCTGCTCCTCAGGGCTTTGCAGCTTTCGTGCCAGGATATGGTTTACCTTTGGGGACCTTCTTGTCTCATCTACTCGGATGTGCAGCCTGAGTGGAGATGACGTGGGTCAGTCTCACCAAACACGCAAGTGTAGTTGAAAAGGGGGCCAGGTCACCCAACCCCTGTTTTCAGCTGAGGGGCTCGCCCTGATGGGCAGGCTAGTTGCCTGAGGAAATTAGCTTGATTCCTGCACATTCACGCACAGATCCATGGAGGGGAGAATCTCCATGTGTAAATAAAAAGGCCCTATTTAATCCCAAGCTCTGGTGTCTGTGTGTTTATTTCTGGGACTTCCTTCTCTGCTCGCAACAACTTTTCCCAATTGAGAAACAAATGTTTACACTCACTTGAGGGCTTCCTCTGGGAAGCAGTAAATCTCCCTTGTGGAAGTGATGGGTCCTGCTTGTACAATGGAATCAGAGGGACCCACTGACTGCATAATAGAATCAGTGGGGTGCAAGAGAATTGGTGCAGGTGTAAGCACCCCATTGAATTCTGCCCCACAAATCAAAAACAGAAAAAACCAAAAACTAGGAACATGCCAGAGCTCAGGAATATGTCTTGTTCAAGTATGACTAAAGTGAAACAGGAAGCTCTCTTACACTGCTTTCTGTCCCGAAGGTTACATTGGCCAACCTCAGTGGAGGTAGTTAGTGCAGGCCCGGAGGTATTTAATTGAGAAGCTTCTATCTGCAGTTAAGTGCTTAGCAACAGGACAGCTGTCCACAGATCCCAGCAGGCCCTAACACTGATCTAAGTCACCCAGTGAGCTTCATGGCCAAGCAGGGATTTGAACTTGAGTGCCTTCGGCTGACGTGGGGCACCTTGGGCCAAACCAGTATTTCTCCAGATTCAGGCCGAGGCAGGCCGAATCAGCGTGCCTCACCTTGGATCTGGAAATTGCCCTGACACAGTACACAGCCCTACTTTAAACAGTACATTCCAGCACAATGGCTCTCATTGAGTGCATTCCTAGGCTTATCTACTAAGAAGTCTCATTATGTTCAATTGGATTTACTTCCAGGTAAGGTGGTATAGGATTGCAGCCCTAACTATTTTGGCTGCAATCCAATGCATACTTACCTGGAAGTAAGTCATATTGAACTCAGTGGTTCTTATTTCCAGGATTGTGCAGTTAGTGTTTTCAAATACATTTAGTAACCTCACTCCACTCTGTAAAATATGCACATTATGCTTCTCACTCCACGTTTACAAGAAAATACAAACATCCCTCCCGAAAGGGTTATCTGTCATTGGACTATTATCAGATATTGCCAGCAGTGGTTGTAGCAGGTTTTGAAGTGTGTGTTTGTGCGCATGCACATGCACGCGCATGTGTGATATTAATGTTAGAAGCCACAAAAGAAAAGTGAAATAATTTGCCATGTTTTAAGGTTTCATTATACTGTCTAATAGTCTTTTTAATAATATAAAAATGAGGCTGCTGTATAAATCTTTCAAATGACATTTGAAAAAGACCCAGATAGGCTGGTGAAAAACAAATGGCAACTAATGTATCTTTCACATTGGCTGTGGCAGTGATTTACTATGTTGTCTGCGATGCTAAATATACATCATAAATCCCTCCAACAGGAGCCTTATTATGTTCATCCATCTCTTCCCCATGAGCCAACATTTTCGCCTTTCATAAACCTTATTGTATAAAAAGGGTCTCATTATAGGAAATAAAATACAGGTGAAAGCCAGTGATCTTCCATTAACCTAATGAGGACTTTGTCTACAATTGTAGAGTGAAGATACTCAAACAGTGATGTTATCATTAAAGGTACTATATTGAGTGACACTGAGCAACCTACTTTATTTGGAGCTACTTCCCACCACTACCCCAAAGATATACAAACCCTGTAAACATCTAGTGCCTGGACAGGTAATTTCCCCCTGGTATACAAGATATTTTGCTAATGCTATCAAATAAAGCTGACTGAGAAAGATAAAGGAAATTGACAAATATGTTTAAAAAAGGACATAAGAAGAGCCATGCTGGATCAGACCAAGGGTCCATCTAGTCCAGCACTCTGTTCACACAGGGGCCAACCAGTTGTTGACCAGGGAACCACAAGAACCCTCCCATCCATGTTCCACAGCAACTATTGAATACAGGCTTATTGCCTCTGATACTGGAGAATGCACTTAGCCATCAGGACTAGCAGCCATTGATTGCCTTCTCCTCCAGGGATGTATCCAACCGCTTTTAAAGCCATCCAAATTGGTGGCCATCACCACAAGAAATGGATTTTTGAGTGCATATATCCCTCCCATTCATACTCATCTGCAGAACAATTAGTTCCAATGAGGACAATTCATCACCACCCCCACCCCTCTCTCCATTACCAGGCTGTCCATTACGTTCAATGAGAGTCTTGCGGGTCCCTCCTGTTTGTGGATTAAAGGCATGTCTACACCAGCCCTATATCCCAGGGCAGTCCCTGGATCATCCCTGTGTGTACAAATGATGCACAGGGGATTCTGGGGGCAACCCAGGATGAGCAAGGACTTTCCCTGGGATATAGGGAACCACAGAAAACACATTTTTCCATGGTCCAGAGACCATCCTGCGGAGTTCAGGCCATCGCTTATTGTTGTTCCCTGCCTCGATCAAAATGGAGAGGTGGGTAAGAAATAAATTTCTTCTTCTTCTTCTTCTTCTTCTTCTTCTTCTTCTTCTTCTTCTTCTTCTTCTTATTATTATTATTATTATTATTATTATGTAGCCACTGCTCACGGATCCTCCCATCATCCCCGAGTGTAGCAGGGACCATAAAATGGGCATGAAACTGCATGGGGGCAGTCTGTGCCCATTGCAGGTGGGGTGGGCTGGGAAGCGGGTTTGGGTTGTGTGTTTTTTAAAAAAACAAAAATTGTAGAGGAGCACAATTCTGCTTCTTCTCCCTCCTCAAAAAAATAATAATATGGCGGCCATGACATCCTTCTGGGATGTTGTGCAGCCATCAAGACACTGGGGATGGATTGTGGAAACTGGTAAGTCTGTGATCCTCCCCCCTCTCTCCCTCTACACTCTATGGTGTAGACATGCCCTTAGTCATCCCACCCCTGTCTGGTGCTCTGCACTCAGGTTGGTTATGTTGTTCCCCTTGAAGGTAATGGCTGGCACATTTACTGGTCACTCAGAAGTACATGTTTTCACCTTGGATGAGGGTGAAAGAAGAAATACTTGAGTGAGGCCTATGTGGAACTTCTCCTGTACATTTTGGATGGAACGTGAATTGGAAGATAGAAATTTAGTTCCTTCCTAGAGCATTTCTTGCCATCGTTGTTGTTGTTCATATAGCACACCTCAGGCCTAGGGGACAAATCCAGCCCTTCTTCAGCCCCAATCTGTTTTTATGGTGTTCCCCAAATGGCCATTTTTTAAAATGAACCTCTTCCTCCATTGGCATCAATAGCAGGGGAGTTGCGGGGGAAAACCAGAGGGAAGGTTTAATCCTCCCATCCTGCTGTGCAGTCGTCTCAATCTGCTTGAGTAAAGAAAGAGCTAAACCTCAGCTATGCAATGCGACGAGCATAAGATGTCGTTTTCCTCATAGTGTGAAAGCATGCCGGACGTAACTGCACAAACACTTTCTATTGCATATAGATGAAGAGTGACAGATGAATATAAGCTATCATTGTTTCCTTCTTCCTTGTTCAGTAGTCCATGATTCTGACCTGACTTTCTGGAAAAAATGGAAAAAATATAAGAGGAAATAGACTACACAATCATTTCTGGAAATCTATTATTCTCTCTCTCTCTCTCTTTCTCTTTCATCCTTTCTCTTCCCTAAGGTTGTTGGAGGATCCATCCAGGGGGTCAAGTTCAACAAGCTTTCAGCAGCTTGCCCCCATAACTCTGTCTTGTTTACCCACAATCTAGCCCGACTGGATTTATATTAAGTCAGAACAGCTTGCAGAAGTTTTTGCTGGTTTTTTTTTTTTAAAAAAATCTCAAAATCTGCATTTATGCACGTTGTGGCTGCAATGCCGTATGTTCCACAAATTTCAGGTGTTATTTGTTCAGATCGAGGTCATAAAGGTGCTTAAGTTGAACAAATTGCAGGCTAATTTGCACGAGTCAAGGATATTTACGGATGCAGTTTGCACAAATTACAGCCAAAATTTGTGTAGTTGTGGGATTTTGAGAGAGAGAGAAAAGCGTGAAAGTTCCTGGATTTCAGGAAAAAACCTCTGACTCAACTTGCAAATGCAAGCTGAGCCGGGGGCTCAGGAAAAAAATTCAAGCCCCAAAAGGGCCATCACTACTCTTCCCCCAAATTTATTTGTTGTTGTTTCTATACTTTTTTTATGTTTTCAAATTTTGTATACTCTTAATGTTTACTATTTTAAACTTTTGTAAACTGCCCAGAGAGCTTTGGCTATGGGGTGGTATATAAATGTAACAAAATAAATAAATAAATAAATATGGAATTGTTACCTTTTCTCTGCAAACTGTCTAGATTTAAAAGAGAGAGAGAGAAAACTGGATTTATGTTATATAGGAGTATAAATAAATAATAATAGTTAATTTCTTTTTCTTCTTGGTTGCAGTATGTAGAATTATAACATTTGCTGTATTCATTTCCCCTCTTTGGTAAAATATTAAGAAGAAACCCTTTATCAAATAAAGTAGACAATTTCCCCTTGAAAATGCTTTCAGGTGACATCAAGGTATTGCTGTGGGCTAAATTCAAATCTTTTTCTTATAATATATGTATAAGTTAATCCTTTTTAATTTATGAAGTGATAAATTTGTGTTCGATATCCTGTGCTATATTCTTGGGTGATAAAATGTTCTCCAAAGGCAGAAGTCATAAAGCATTCTCAGTTTTTTTTCCCCACCTCCATTTTTGTTTTCTAAACTAATGAGGACCAAGCTCTGTCAGCCTTGATTTCAAATCAGCGCAATCACAGTGCTGCAAGGACCCTTAAATGTTTTGTAGTGGCTCTCTGAAAGCAATGCAAATAACTCGTAAGGTCTATGAAAATACAACAGCTATTCCAACCTCATTGATGGGTGTACCCCCCTAAGAAAAGTAGGGAACTGGAAGCCAAAAAACCTTTCCCTCTTGCATGCTGGCTCCACATTTTGGGGGGCCCTTTGGCATGACACCATCCATGCCTCCCTCCCACAGTGGGTCTATCTCCTTGCTGATGTTGTCACCAAGTGCTATTTGCTCCTCCTCCTCTTTGTCGGCTCCGTCCTTTTTCTTCTGCTGCCCCTTACGCCTGGAACGCTCTTCCAGAACACTTGAGAACTACAAACTCAATCACTGCTTTTAAAACTCAGCTAAAAACTTTTCTTTTCCCTATAGCCTTCAAATATTGAGTTTGTTCTGACTCTATACTGTTAGCTTCACCCTACCCGGTGCCTGTTTACACTTACCTGTGCCTGTTTGCATTCTCCTTCCCTCTTTATTGTTTACTACAACTTATTAGATTGTAAGCCTATGCGGCAGGGTCTTGCTATTTACTGTGTTATCTGTACAGCACCATGTACATTGATGGTGCTATATAAATAAATAAATAAATAAATAAATAAATAAATAATAATAATAATAATAATAATAATAATAATAATACCACTTGTTGGTTTGATAGGCTGAGAGCCAGACAGCAAGCAGCCAGTAACATCTATTCCTCCTCCTCCTCCTCCTCCTCCTCCTCCTCATCACTACCATTATCTGGGCTGGAGCGACAAGCAGGTTGCAATGGTGAAAAGGAGGAGCAATTCCGGGGAGTCTTGTCAGGGAGTCCTGCCATGCTGTGGGCACTTAGCCAGTGCCTAACCAAATTCTTGATGCGGACCTTGCCCTTCTGAAACCCACAAACAGCTTCTTTGACCTCGTCAGAGATGGCTCAATTATGGTACTCTAAGGCAAGATGTACACTACTGCTTTAAAATGTTTTATAACAGTAGTGACAACTGTTGGGGCCCAGGACACACTCCATACACAGTTTTCAAACCATTTCTAACTGTTATATCCTGCTTGGTGTAGATCTGGCCAAAGTGTAAGCACCATTGCTGAGGGGAGGTTGGTGCTTTTTCTGGGGCGCTGTTTGCAGATTTAGAGCCCACATATGTGCACTTTGTACATGTATAGAGAATGTGAAGGCGGGGCCTGCTGCCCTAATCCTGCTCCTCCTGTGCACTTCACTCATCTGAAGATGAAAGAAAGAAAGAAAGAAAGAAAGGAAGGAAGGAAGGAAGGAAGGAAGGAAGGAAGGAAGGAAGGAAGACTCCCCAACTCAGGAGAGTTGGGGAGTCTTCTTTCTTTCTCTTTCTTTCTTTCTTTCTTTCTTTCTTTCTTTCATCTTCCTTTCATTCTTCTCAGTTTGTCCTGGTAGATTGCAGGCTGATTTTCTTCTCTCAAACTGATGCTGCATTTTGTTTTGACTTGATTTCTTTCTTTTTGAAAGAAAATGAGACAGATATATATTTCTTTAAACTAAGGTAGGTGAAAGCAAGTTCTAAAGAAAAATGGTTTTGAAGCTCTGGCATGCAGACTCCAAACAAAGGCCTTAGCTAGACCTAAGGTTTATCCTGGGATCGTCCCTGTATGCTCCCGGAATATCCTGTGTGTCATTTACATGAACATGGATGACCCTGGGACAATCCAGGGCTAATCCTTAGGTCTAGCTAAGGCCAAAGAATTCAGCAACAGGTCCGAAAACTAGGAAGCTGGGACTCCTCCTTCTCCAACAAAGGGCAATTTCATGTTATATCTATCAGGTGGATCCTCTACCAGAAACATAAATGCAGAAAACAACAGAACAGAACATGGCATGTCATTGGCAATTACTGCTGATGAAGCTTAGAACTTTTCTTATGAAATTTAAGTATTTCTGACTTTTCATTTTACAATGCAAGATAAAATTATCCTTCTGCTGTTCTTGTGAGTGTATGTTTTCAGATCCTAATGTATATATACCCAGATGTACATTGCACTGATGTCAATGGGCCTTCCTCCCAAATAAGTTAACATAGGACTATGGTCTTAGCTGTCAATGAGACACAGTCAATAAAATATAAATTGGGGGGGGGGAATTCATATCAAAAATTGAATATAACAATATTCAGTGTTTTACTTTGTTCCCCAGAAAGAATAATAGTTGGCCTGGGCATCACTGTGCTGCCCATCCATGATTTGCGCTATTATCATAAAAAGGAAAAGAAAGTACGGTCACATTTAGATGTCATGATAAACTATGCTTTATGTTTGACATGGATGAGTTTTGGGCTTGTCAGCTTTCTCCTTCTTTTGCCTGTCCCTTTGCCTCTTCTAGTGTGATAGAGGAGATCAAAAGTTTTCACTCCAATGTTTAACTTACTGCAGTTTAGCATAATAATAATAATAATAATAATAATAATAATAATAATAATAATAATAATAATAATATCTGCCTCTCCCTTTGGCTCAAGGTGGGGAACAACATTAGTACAATACAGTATAAACCAAATACATAAATTAATTAAAAGATTAATTAAAATTAACTAAAAGGTTAATTAATCAACACAGCATCAAAATAACAATCAACAGATCTTAAAAATTCCTGGTTTAACATTCATCTGGGTAGGCTTGCCAGAGGAGATTAATCTTTATGGCTGACTTAAACTTGGAGAGAGTGTTAAGTTGATGAATTTCCTCTGGCAGGCCATTCCACAGTTTGGGGGCGACAGAAGAAAAGAACTGAACAAGCCATGATTCATTTTAACTAAGGTTTACTAAAATAAGCCAACTTCAAACCATGGTTTATGAGGCTGACTTGTTCCAGGACAGTACACAAATTAGGGTAATGATAAATTGTGGTTAATTTAAAATCAAAGCAAAATGGCTGCACCAGATGAGAGGAGAGAGGAAGCACATGAGCCTGAGGCTCAATCACGTAACTATAAACCATAGAATATCGTTATATTGTTGTGACCCGCTGAGAGACCTGTGGCTATTGGGCAGTATAGATATGAAATAAATTAATTAATAAATAAATATCTCAATACAGTTTATGTCCTGTCATATACAGAAGTAGCATTAGCAAAATGCTCAGTGCTCAAACAGCTTCACGTGGTGCGTTTTTGAATTGACTAGAGAACAGAGCTACAAAAGAGTCTGGCAAGATATCTTCCCTTATTTTAAAAAATCCATTTTGTAATTTTGAAAATTGCCCATTTAAACACATCTGTCTCTGACCCAAGTTTCAAACCCTTCTCCCTCTCCAATAAAGCCACGATGCCTCCTTTTCTTTGAGAGCTAGCAGAAGAATTATCCAGCCAACAGGAAGCAATGTGTCAGCCAAACCATGTTCTGTCTTAATTTTGCCCACCTGGTAGAAAGACACTTTTTTGCCCATGTGCTAAGAGGGGTGAAATGAATAAGCTGTCTTTTTCTTTTAAAAAACAAAAAACAAAAAACGGCCAGCAATAACATGATTTTGCTTGCTGCTGGATTGCACAGATTCTCTCTTTACACAGTCTTTAGAGATAGTCTCACAGCATAGAACTTAATGAACAGGAGAAACATCTTAACAAACCAATAGACAAAACTGAATTATAACATTCCAATAAAGCAAAGTGCATTTTTAAAAAAACACACTAAATGTCAGAATGTAGAATAACTCTGAAAAATGGGAATACGGACTTTATTTCTTTTTCTTCTGCGTTAACAGGCAGAAATGCCGATTGCTTAAATCATAATTCATTAGGTGATGCTGCCAGGCTTTCTCACCACCATACTGCCTGTCAGTTCCACTATTTGCCCACTACATTATCTCACCTGAAAGCCATTAAATGGCACAGAGACATCTGTGTTGACTTACAGTTTTGGGAGCCCAAGAGGCCTGGCAGGTATTCAAAATCATTACCTGAGAGAGAGAGAGAGAGAGAGAAGCAAAGGTCAGCATTGCAGCATAGTTTGGTGATCATGCCAACCTTAAAAAAAAAGAGAGAAATACAGCCCAGACACATGCTAAGGTTGGACGTTTGCCATTAAATATCACATCACTTGAAACTGGTGAGTAGGAACATGTTAAATTAACCACTCATAATTTACAGGTGACACGCACAAGAACGGCTGTCAGGAGCTGGAGCAACTCTCAAGTGATGCTGTGTTGTCTCTTCTCAGGTCGTGTGATAATGTAAGTGTCCTTCACCCAGTAGATTTCTTCTTGTTTGCTTGACTGAAGCTGCCTGCTTGGGTTAGAATGACAAGTGACCCTGAAATCTCTCTTGCACTAAGTAGTGCCACAGAACTGCAAGGAGATTTAAATCACATCCAGAGCGGAGCACATTTAAGCCATTTCTACCAGGTTTGTATTGCTGTGGATACCCTCTGCAACTTTGAGGGGGGGGGAGTTTAAGGAAAGCTGAGATTCTTTGTTGAATTATTTTCTTCATACCAAAGTTTGCATCTGTGTTGCACTTTGACCAGAAAATATTGGGATACACTAAATACTACTAATAAATTGAAGGCTAAAGGCCCTGTTTTAGACTTAGTAATGCTTCAACAATGGACAGTTCCATTCTTCAAGGTACTTTATGAAATTTATCTAATATATTATTGCAGAAATTCCCAAACCATTTTTCTCTAAAAATTTTGTTGATAGGAATTTCCTAAACTGGCATGTTGATGTGTGTGTGTGAGAGAGAGAGGGGGGGAGGGGGAAATAAAAGGGCATAGCAATAAATTACAAATAGAAGTAAAAACATTATGTAAATTGATAGTACAAACTGTATAATAAATAAACATAAGCCATAAAGTATGCATAAATCTAAAGAAGATAGAAATTATAAATAAGCACAGACAACTTCTAAATTCTTATCATTGGCAGATGGCAACTGCTTTTCACATTCAAAAAGGGAAATATAAAATTTCTTTGGATTCTGATAACAGAAAACCCAAATTCTGAACATGCTGCAACTAGAATAAATTATCTAAATTTAGGCTGGTTTAAATACTGCATGTCTATTCAGGAGCAAGCTTCATTGAGTTCAATGTGACTTAATCCCAGGTCTGTACTATAGAATTCCCACCTTATTAACTTGATCAGTTCAATAGGCCTTGGGATGAACCTTCTACAAATTATCCCCTGAAGCACTAACAGGCTTCAAAGGGATGCTGTTTGGGTTGGATGAAATTGACTTGGTCCTGTGCCAACTTTTTTAAAACTAGCTATGAAGATGGGAGATCTTGGGATCAGCTAGCAGGATTACTTTCCCTGGCACCCAGTACCACATCCCAGAGAAGAAGTGGGATAATTATAACCACCAGATAGGGCCCATTGTCAACTAGATGATGGAAGCTATCACCTTAGATAAGGTAAAGTGCTATTTGACTTCTGTAATTTCTATCCATTAGACTTTCAGCTATGTGGTAAACATCAAAATGGATAGCTATTCAGTTGCATCTCCTTTGATATATGGTTGAAAGCATAGTACATAATAATTCTAAACACCTGTATGAACCCTGAAATGAAGGAGAGCTGCTTTTAACATCACCTCACTGCAGTTCTGTCATGGCACTAACATTACCTGCTTCACGGGGTCCTGCACCTATCCAGGATAAGTCCTCCTCCTGTAGTTTGTAATTTATCATACTGTAATACAGAACTGGAACAAATCCAGCAGAAATGAAATAAAACCCAAATGTACACACACACACACACATGAAACAAATCCAAAATGTTCCCACTAGGAATTCTTTGTCTTATGTTCTGAAAGAGTTTGCACTAGGGATGTGTGTGCAAATCAGCAAAATTCAAGCTCATTGAAGTTTCCCAAGTTCCATCTTGAAACTTACTGTGTACATCTTTGAAATATGCACATTCTTCTCCCATTGATAAAAGCATATTTGTGTGGAGTTTTCCGAAGTATGCATTTTTTCATGCACGTTCTTCAAACGTACGCAGACTGTCAATTGCGGATGGAAGGCGAAATAACGAGACAAGACAATAAATTGGATTTAAAATAGGGCCACATTTATTTATGAATACCCGCAAAGGAAGATGGATGCCTAGGTGGGCATCCTATCTTGGCCAACGTCTTGGCCATAATTGGGATTGGCCGATCCATTCATATCCCAACCGGTGACACGTGTCTATCACCACCTGTCAGGATTTCCTTTTTGGGGTAGGTAGGCCTTCCGATGTCACTCCCCCTCAGGTTGCAAAACTCTAAGTGAGTGAGTAAGGTTGGCCTAAGTGGTAACCCTTATCTCATCATCTGGTGCCACAGGACTCCCAGCTGTGGGCCTCAGGTATTTACCAATCACCACAACAGTGCCTAAGAATGTTTGCCAACCTTATCCTTCCTCCCGATGCCTGCATGCCTGCCCCCAGTCAAAATGTGGCCAAATTCAACCAATTAGCCTAGTTAATACTCCCCTGCTGTCTTACAGTGTGAAGTAGGCCAAAAAAAAAAAAAACCCACCTCCCAAAAGAAATGATTGAGAGCAAAAAAATCATACTTGTCTCCCCCAGGGGCAACCGGCGAACCCACACTGTCTACAGGGAGGGAGGGAGCCGCAAAAGACGCTGAGAAGGCTGGGGAGGGGAATCACTCTATAAACAGGGTTCCCAGTCCCCTCCCCATGTCGGTGGCACCAAACAGAAGACGCCTATGGAGAGCCTCCATTCGTCTCTCTCCCCTCCCCCGCAATTACCTCACCATGCCTAGGCAAGCCAGGCGTGGTTGTAAGGCCTTTATCACCATTTGGTAGCACTGCCTCCACTCTTACAGCCCCATTTGCAGGTTGTGACAGGGAAGACATTTGGGAGGTATTGAGAGGGGGATTTAAATCCCAGGGTTGTGGTAGAAAAATTGCTCCTACCAGCAGCTTCTCCCAGTGACTGTTGGCTGCCATTTTTCTTTCCCACAAGATGCCACAGTATTACTCACAGAGGATTTAGAGAAAGAAGGAGCTCTGTGCAGTCAGAAAGTGAGCTTTACACCTCATTTCACCTCCTGTGCCTACTCAGCCACTAAATGGGAGACCAGCTTAGATTGCACTGCTCTAAATCTGCTGTGGCTCCAGGAAATGCTGTCCTGGGATGGACGTAGATGCCTCATAAAAGTCGTTGCCACGTTACCTCCTTTTCATCAAGACTTGACAAGGCCTGCCCACGATGTCTAACCAAGATCAGCCCCAGATGTTGTCATGCTTTCATGCCTTCATGAGATGGGCCCCAAATACCACACACACAGCCTGGGAGGGAGTAGCATTATTACAAAGACTTTTACAAAATTATATCTCACCTGAATTTCATAAATCTGTATTTAAATACAGGAAATCATGCTTTTGATTTTAAAAAGCTAGAGAAAAAAGGGCTGCTTTTTAATCAGTGTCTCTTTGCCTGTTGTATATCATAACATCACGTGAACTTGCAATTTTCACTGATGCCAAATACGTTACATGTTTCCAGCTATCTGCTGTTCCTACTTTAGTTACATAAATCTATGAATTCTTGGACCTATGACATATGCTTTACCTTTGTTTTCATTTTTGCATTTCCTAACGCCTACATAATTTACAACTGTTTTCATTAGTACCACCTTTACTTTCCCTCATTATCATTCTGCCAGTGCTTTTGCCATGGTTATATATTAATGCAAGTATTGGTAACCTACATTTCCTGAATAGACCTTTATAAAAAAATAGCTTAATCTATGTGGTTACTTAGCTCCTATTAATGATGACATCAGTTATGTGCACATTCAGAAGCATATATTCTGAAACAGTTAAAGGTCAATAGGCAACTTAATGCAAATGCCTGGAATAAAATTGTATTTGATAATGAAAAGCTGTATAGGGCTTAGAAACTTTCATGCTTAACGAATTTGGACTGTAAATACAATTTGAGAAAAAATGCATTTAAAATCAAATCAAATGTCAACCACATTAAAATCTATTGGAACACATATTGTATTTACAAGGGGAAGAAAATATGTCAAAATATTTCAGTGAGAAAATTCTTACAGCTAGAAATTCTCCACCCTCACTTAGAGATGAAAACTGCAATCCGGTACCCACTTACTTGAGAGTAATCCCCATTGCACACAGTGAGGTTTACTTCTGTGTAGTCATATTTAGGGTTGCACATTTAAGTAGATGATGCAATGCTTATTTACAGAGTAATTGTATAGTCCCTGGAAGGGTGTCCTAAAGCTCATAGGGTATTGCAGATCTCCCCCGCAACCCATATAGACAATTATGACCTTGGCAGGGGTGATCCAAGTGGAGATCCCATCACTCCATCCCCACACAGCTACTGCACAAAGCTCCAAAGCAGCTCCTCCTCAGAGGTCACAACAGCAATTTTGGAAGAGGTCCCAGAAGGGCGAAAGGGGGGCAGGAAAGGGAGGAGGAAGAATATATCTGCTGGATCCACAAGCCTATCCATCAACTGCCCCACCCAATGGAACAAAAGTCAACTAGATTAGCTCAGACGCTCTACTAGCTGAAAATTGCAAAATCAGAGGAACAGGAGATTTTAAATGCCCCTGTCCTCCTCTTATTCTCCCTGGCTTTTGCCAGCATGATGTTGGATTGACGGAAGGATTTAAAGTTATTTTGTTTACAGTTTTAACCCAGCCTATCACAAATGGAGTCCAAGAGCAAGCCAGGCACCAAAATTGTACTGGACTGGGAAAGGAGGCCCTAGAGGCATTAGTATTAAATGTGTGATTTTCAGCTTTCTCCTAAAAAGCTTTTGTAAGGGGCAAAAATTGTTGAGGGCTATTTTCTGTTAGAGCTAACCAGAGAAAGACCAGAAAGATATGATGGAAGTTGCATGCACTATTAGAAGGGGGGGGGATCACTGAGATTAATGCCAAAGGAAGGCAGTGCGGGAGGCCGAGCTGTGTGACATGTAAGGTCTTTTGAGCAAGGGCAGAAAGTCCAGAGCATCAGAAAGAACATATGAGATCATAATGATTTATTTTGCCATAAAACATCATTCTTGTTCTGCTGCTTCTTTGTGTGATCTCCTTAGTGTGATTAAAAGGGCAAAGTTACAAATATGAAAACTTGTGATTCTCTGTCTCCTTACAAGTAAAGAAATCAAAGTGGTGTGTGTGTGTGTGTGTGTGTGTGAGAGAGAGAGAGAGAGAGAGAGAGAGAGAGAGTTTCATTAAAGCCTAATAACCTGTGGTGGATTTTTGTTTTTGTTATTCCCTCTAGTTATTCTTCCTTTTGTCACTTATTTGTGTTTTCATTTAAGTGGACAAAATCCTTGTCCAGTTTTCTGTATTTCTTAACTAATGAGAAGCCACTTTTCCACTTGTAGGTTTCTAGTCTCTGAGCACATAGTATCATTTGTATTCTTGGATATTTTCAGTCATTGACAGTAATGCAATAATTCCAGCTGAACATTTGTTGCTTACTGGTATGGTGAAGAAAGAAAGAAAGAAAGAAAGTTTTTAAAAGAGGTTTATGATGCTATTTTCAAGAAATTACAATTACTCACTAACTGGAAGCAAGGAGTGCAAGAGCTTTAATATACAGATAAACTCCCTCTGAAAGATCAGGTTCGTAGTTTTGGAGTACTCTTAGATCCATCTCTGTCGCTGGAGTCTCATGTGCCTTTTACCAACTTCGGCTGGTTCACCAACTAGCTTGGCCACGGTGGTACAGGCATTGGTAACCTCAAGATTGGATTACTGCAATGCGCTCTATGTGGGGCTGCCGTTAAAGCAGCTCTGGAAGCTGGAGCTAGTGCAGAATGCTGCAGCTCAGCTGTTGTCCAGAGCTGCCCCTTTCCATCATGCAACTCCTCTGCTGAGGGAACTGCACTGGCTGCCTATTCGCGACTGGGCCAGATTTAAGGTTCTTGTACTTATGTACAGAGCCCTAAACAACTTGGGACCAGGATACCTGAGAGAGCGCCTTCTCCCCTACCAATCTGCCTGGTCACTGAGGTCATCCAAGGGCATGCTCCTGGTGGTTCCACATAGACTCATCCTCCGATTGGAGTCCACCAGGGGAAGAGCCTTCAGTGTGGTGGCCCCCCTCCTATGGAATTCCCTGTCTCTTGAGGTCAGGCAGGCACCAATTTTGTATTCCTTTCTGCACCTCCTGAAACCATCATTGTTCCAGGAAGCCTTCCCTTAATGCCACGGTTCACAGCCACGGTTCACAGTTCACCGTTCATTTTGCTTTTAAAAATCTATTTTAAGGCGATTTATTCTGTTTTTATTTTATTTTATCTTGTACACCACTTTGAAATCTTGAATGGGGAGTGGTATATAAATATTGTAAATAAATAAAATAAATAATAAACAGCAACAAAAATAAGTTCAAATCTTGTCTGGTTGCTCTCCTTAAAGAGATGTGAATTCAATTGAAACACAAATGCAAACTAAACAAATAAAAACCAAAAGTGAAATGATTAAAATACACACCCAGCAATGAATCTAGAGAACAAGTGTGGGTATACTTTCATTTTTCACCTTCCTTTCTGTCCATGCTGGCTGAATTTGGCAGGTATTATGCCCTTTGGGAGTAGTAGGAAGCCTGCAACTTACATGCCATTTAGATGTAAAGCACCAATGTTACAAGCAGGAGAATACAGGTTAAATCTCCTTTGAAAGGAATGAGAAGCTTATAGACTGTCACACATTTATTAATTATCTCTACAATGGGGACCCTTTGTTCAATCTACCTGACATCTGGCAGATGTGACACCCTTTGGGAGTTGTAGGAAGTCTGCAAATTTTCTGCCTTTTGGGTAGAAATAACATAGGTACATAGCAAGCTGAAGAAAGCAGGACTGGGTCTTCCTTGAAAACCATTATATTAAGTATGAGTAAAATAAAAATGAAGGCAATTAAAATAAAGGTAAAATTAAATTAATGTGGCCTTAAACACAAAAAGAAAATGTTTACATTGAACACCCCCACCTTTCTTCTTTCCCCATCACTTTTCCTTTTTGATTTCAAATATTAAGTCCACCAAATATTTATCATCAAGAAGATTATTGAGGAAGTTTGATAAATCCACTTCATTTTCAACCTGTTATCGATTCAGAATAATACACTGCAGGGAAATACACAGTGAACAACACAGACAGGAATTGTGCCTAGTTTCAAAAGACCATCTCTCTGAGTCTGTACCTAAAATATTTCTGGTAACAGAAGCAAGTGAAATCTTCAATTGTCTACATGCCACAGGGTGACTTCCAACTTTAATGCATAACTCTGATTTCAGCACAAGACTCCATTATTAGATTTGCTTACGATGAACACTCCACAGTGCAATCTTGCTGCATCCTCTATTAGCTTACATTTTTCATTCCAAATCCTTAGAATATTTCTTCTCTGGAGAAATGTGTTCAGAAAGCTAAAAACAACACTGCAGAAGGCAAAGGATATAATACAGGGAGGGGGTGCAGAGAATAGGCATGCTGAAGTTCTATTAGAAGTAATGGACTTAAGTCTACAGTTAAGGATTCCTTTTTCATTGATTCCATTGAGGAACATTTCACATATGTGTTTGTTTGTTTTCCTAGACTGGATAACTTGGTGGGAAATTGATGGGACTTAAGTGCATCTGACTATGTGTTAGATAGTGACAATTGTCATAAATGACACTTAGGACATCTTCAGAGGCCCTCCTCCAGGTGCACCTAGCAAAGGAAGCTGGGCAGGGGGCTACAAGATGAAGGGCCTTCTCAGTGGTGGCATCCCACTTGTGGAATAATCTCCCCAAAGAGAGATTATTCCACAAATTATTCCACCTGGCACCTACATTGTATATTTTCTGTGCCAGACAAGGACCTTTCTTTTCCCCACAGACATTTTGGAGCCCTAGTTCTAGGTTATTCTGGCTAATTTATTAATCCCTGTACTGTTTATTGTTTTGCATTATATTGTATTTCTTTTTTAAAAAAAAATGTTGTGCATTTTACATTTCAACTCTTAAATGGCATTGTAGTTTTTATGCTATTTGTAATTTGTCCAGAGAACATTGGTTCTTGGGGAGATTAGAAATGTAATAAATAAATAAATGTTCTAATCAATCACATATTGACAAGGATATTATTATTATTAGTAGTAGTAGTATTAAAACACTTATGTACCACTCAATTATCTTACACAGATTCCAGAGTGGTGAACATAAGTATAAACAGTAAAAGAAAGAAGATTAAAATGTAAATTAAAATTGCTGAATTTAAAACCAAAGGAACCCCCCCCCCCCAAATGCATTAAGCCACTTTCCCCTTTTCTCCACACTTTTAGTAGACTTGGATTTGGAACCACTACTGGTTATTTATTCTGCATGTTTGTCTTGTCATGGTGAGCATAGGGTAGAGTTCCCCCCAACATTTTGGGCCATGAGTGTTCCTTCTTAGATGATGTGTCTGAAGAAATTTCAGACCCGAGCAAAGCTAAAAAATATATGTAAGAACAACCGGGAAGGGTGGAGTGGAGTTTAGCACTTGATTTCTTGCCGAAGTAAAATTTAAACTATTTTTTGTGGTTTCTCCCCAGGTAAAGCAGCCAAAAGCCAAAAGATTTTAATGAAGGCAAATGGAAATTCTCAAGTGGATTCCAGAACTCACACTTTTCTTAGTATGGAGCTGTCCCAGTGGAAAAGCCACTTGCTATTTCACAAGCAATACTTACTGCATGCTCAGTTCTGTGCTACATTGATGGTGCTGTATAAATAAATAAATAAATGAATAATGAGTTACTATGGTTCCAAGTGAAAAGCACGGACCGTCACTGTCTGGCTATGTTGAGGGATAGCATAGAGCATCCACATTCTTCTTCTTTGTAGGGAAAATAGAATTGGGTTTTACTTTTATGGCTCAGGTCCAGGTTATTTGAAAGAACGTATTCTCCCTTATGAGCCTGCCCGTGCTTTAAGATCTTCTGGAAAAGCTCTTCTTTCAGTCCATCCATCTTCACAGGTGCGCTTGGTGGGAACATGGGAGAGGGCCTTCTCGGTGGCTGCTCCAGTGCTTTGGAACTCTCTTCCCAGGGAAGCTAGACTGGCTCCCTCCTTGATGGGCTTCCGGAAGCAGGTTAAAACTTGTTTGTTCCAGCAGACCTTTGGAGAATAATCTCCCCCCTGCCCATGTATGTTAATGACTTATAATTTTGTTGTGTTTTTTAAACATTTTTTTTTTAAAAAAAATGTTTATACAATGTATGTTTTAAACTTTGTAAGGCCACCTTGAGGCCCAGTATTGGGCAAAAGGCATGAAGCTTCTGTAGTTTTGAACTGGGCATTTTTATAAATGGAGCTTTTTAAAAAATACTGTTATTTTTGCCTCAATATTGTTTTCCTAATCATCTTTTTTTTAAAAAAAAAGAGTGGGAAGGGGATGATCATCATATTATGTATGCAATAAAGGTCATCAGCTTATTAGTTATGTGCACACTTAACTTCCATTTAGCAGGTCAATGCTCATTTTCTCAAATTATACTTTAATTCTGCTAGCAATCAATAAACAAAGTATTCTGAGCTTATTACTCAGTTTGCTTGTCCCATTTGGAAAGCTCCTGCCACTGAAAGAACAGTGTCCTTTCTTAAACCAGTATTTCCACCCCCCCAACATGCACATTTTGTTTCAGTAATTTCATGTCAAGAGATTAACAGGCTTTAGGGGGCTGGGGAAAGACCCATCAAAGCATTTTCATCTACATTTGCTGCTCTGGGTGGTTCCCCACCACCACCACCACCTTTGAATCTTCAAAAACTCACGCTATCTTTTGACCATCTCTAGGTTAACTCACAAATGAACTCCTGACAATGAGCTTCATAATGATTCTCCATCCGAAATGACCTCTTTGCAGATGGATGTGTGTCTAAAA
This sequence comes from Elgaria multicarinata webbii, assembly GCF_023053635.1. NCBI lineage: Eukaryota > Metazoa > Chordata > Lepidosauria > Squamata > Anguidae > Elgaria > Elgaria multicarinata. Next base: position 40,423,264 of record NC_086180.1, on the reverse strand, counting down.
TAGTGTTTAAGATGAGAATGTTTTAAGCCTTTCCCCAGGTCATTTTTGCACATCACATGATCAGCCCACTTCAATTATCCTATAACAAAACACAGAGCTGTTTTAAGCAGTTCAAATAATGTACAAATTACTTTCTCTTGGTTAATACTGCAATGCTAATTATTATATAGAGTGGAATCTGAAGCCAGTTAAGGGCTTCCAAGTAATTCATTTGCTGTTTTGTTTGGTTTTCCTATGTAAAAGATGTGGCCACATTACTTGCTGCAGAGAATTTCTTGACAGAATCCTGCACACACATCATTGAGACTAAACAAGGGCCACAAATGTATTAATCTAGATTAAAAGATGTGCAATGAAACAATCATTGCATTAGTTTTATGTCAACACAATGATTGTAAGTAAACCTCTGGGTTGAGACTGTAGGTGTTAATTTCCACATCAGCTCTAAATCCTACGAGCAGTTGCTATAACTGCTCCAGCCACAGATCCTATTATGTCTTGAGGGAGCTCTGTAGAAGTTTCCACCTCTTTCCCCAAGCCCATTAGCTTTGCATGGTATCCCTAGAAGTAGTTATGAAAGGCTGGTCTAGGGAGATCCCCTTCTTCTTTCAACTTGACTCATCAGACTGCTCTCTGCATTCTCCATATTGCCCTACCCCCCATACTAGCACTGCTCATGCCAGGAGTCACCCTGTGACTTACCTAGTTATACTCATCCACTCTGCTAGGGAACACAACTCCACTAACCTAGCAGTCCATAGCAAGCAATCCCCTACCTCTATTCCCCAAAAGGTTAATACAAGATGAAGGTAAACACTCTTGCTAGGTCTGAAGAAACCTGCTTATCCTGCAGACAACGGTGAGCCAGATTGTGGGCAGATGTTGAGCTGAATTGCTCTGAAGCAGAGAGTCAAATTTACAGCCATGTTCTTCCAGCCATATCTCACTGGTTCCAGTGATACCCCACTGGTCCACTACTGCATGGGAGGGGGGGGTAGGGGCAAGCATGGTTGTTGTTTTTTATTATCACAACACAGAAGAGAATATTGTCTGCATTGCAAAGGGCAAGAATTGCATATGGGCAGAAGAAGGTAGAGTAACATGAAGGAGAGTTTTTGTATGAGGGTGCAATTGTCTGTATTCGTTGTTGGACACAAATGATGGCAGATGAGAATACTTATGAAGAATGGAATGAGAACCAAAATAAAATCCATTGTAGGGACCTCATGTCATCCAGACTTGACTTGCCCTCGATAAATAGGCCATATATGACTTGCTTGCTGAAGGGTGAGTGTGTCTCATTTGAAGAAAAGAAAAAGAAAGAAAGAAAGAAAGAAAGAAAGAAAGAAAGAAAGAAAGAAAGAAAGAAAGAAAGAGAAAGGGGGGGGAAGACTCACAGATATCACCTGGAAGAGCTGGTATAAACTTTTGTTGTAATAAATATAAATCAGCTTGTTGTAGATATTTAAATGTCTGGTGTGGATTTATCATGGGTCAAAGGCATCACCCCATCAGTCCGCCTTTGGGTTTAGCTGGAGATCTAGCTAAGCTGGGTTGATTTTATGAAGTGACAACAAAGGGAAACTAGACTCACAGGGACATGGGGGTTTTCCTATTAGATTAATAAGAAAAACACGTTCTCTTAGCTTTCCAAAGATGGTCAAGGGCATCCTGCCTTGAGAAGTTAAAGAAAAAAAGCTGTATGATAGAGATTGTGGAGGGAGCTACTTACATCACTTGGACTAACACCAAAGTCTAATGGCCTGCAAAGGTTAAAAGTCAGACCACACCCAAGACCACTCTCAAGTGAAATGACTGCCTCTGATGATAAAATACCTTGAACTGATTGATCCAAATCTTGATGTGGTGGTGCATGAGTGCCTCATATGAGACACATCGACAGCTTTGCAAGCATTCCATCTTAAACTATGTCCTGTTTTAAGTCACTATTGTGTTTGAAATTATTTTATTTGTATGGGATGCACAAAAAGTTGAAAGTAGTTCAGAACTTTGTATTTGTTTGTTGAATCATATGTGTTGTTTTTTAAATGAACTAAACACTGGATATCTTCTTGGCCTTTATATTGTGAAAAGCTTTTATAGGGGAGAAGAAAGGAAATGAACAATGCAATGTAAAACATCTATAATTTGATAAGACACAACATGTAATGAACATAGAAAAATATAATGTAATTTAAGATTTAGTTTAAGGAGGGGTCATAGCTGAGCAAATATATTAAATGGAATAATGAATAGGCAGAACAAAAGGATCATGATGTACTTCAGGCACTAATGAGGCAATTTATAAAGAAGGTACAAACTTATGCTGTGTAAAACATTTTGTAGTTTAAAGGCCATAATTAAGATGTAAATCTATTTCTATGTTAGTTGGTTGCTTAGAGAAAGTAGAATTGATGGATGTCCAGCTTACATGTAGAGTAAATAGATTCAACCCTAGTATCCCGAGGAATCAAGTCAGGAATCTTGTACATTCTAAGTGCTTACTTACAAGGCCCATGTCACCAAGTAGAAAGCAGCTGAACTTCATAAATAACAAACTCAGAATACGAACTCCGGTGGCTCATAATTCATTATGGAATGAACGTTATACATTGCCAATTGAAGATTTTGGAGGGCCCTTGGGCAAGACACCCTCAATGGTTCCTTCAATCTACCTTCTTACAGACATTGCCATCAGTTGTTGTTGTTCCTCATTTTCTTTCTCATCATCCCCACCACTTCCTTGCTTGAGTAAGCAACCAGGCAGTGGCATCTCATCTTCCTTCTCAAAGCCACCATTGCCTAGTCAGAGTGAGAGGCAGGTAAACAAGCAGATTGGAAATGGTGAAAAGGAGGAGCAATTCCAAGAGGCTTTTGCCAGTGTGGGGGCCTTCAGCAAGTGCCTGACCATGCCTATCATTGACACCAGCCCAGGGTGATCTTCAATGGAAAACGAAATCAGGGAGACCTCCAAATAATGAAGTGTTGTAAGAATGGGTGAATTCAGTCACCCATACTGACTGGACAAAAGCATGTTCCTGTCAAGATAGAGGTTAAATTTTGATGCCTGATCATCTTACAAACCTCAACTGCAGCTACTTCTATTTCTGGTCAGGCCTGGCCCAAACCATTTTTCTTTCTGGGGCAGAGCACCAAATGGTGTCACCACTCCAAATATAAGAAAAGTCAAGGTGAATACTAACCTGAACATTTATAGAGTTGGTTTTAAAGAAACATTTTTTATTATTATTTCAGAGCACTCACTACCATGTAGGGATGTCTGTCATGCAAGAATCTGGCCCTTTTAAGGCCTGTGAGATTCCTTCACTGCCCCTGGCTCAGCTTACCCTAGCAAGTCAAGCCGGGAGTCTCTCCCCCACTCATAAAGGCAAGGAGAGCACAGCTCCTTTGCAACACAGGGACTAAACAAACAGGGTGAACTCAAATTTAGAAGGGCTATAAGAAAGCAAGGATTTCTGAGAAATCTGTTTCAGGTTGTTTTTGACTAGTATTTTATCCAGTTTTCATCTCCTGAAATTGAGTGCCGACCTGAACACCATCTGTGGACCATACCTTTCTGTGTTTGTGATATGAACCATGGAACAACAAAAAAGTACAAGAAAAAAAGTACTTTTTGGAAAATGCACCCAACTACTCTTTAATGAATGGGAGAATAAAGGCATTCTTTAAAAAAATGTAAACTAGGCATGTGCTCCGCTCCGATTAGAAGTGCAGAAGCAGGAGCGAATTGGCCTGCTCCGCCTTGCCCAGAGGCGGAGTAAAAGCGGACCGCGGACCCCTAGAAGCAAGGCGAAGAGAAGCTATCATTTTCGGAGCGCTTCTCTTTCCGCGGAGCGCTCCGATCGCCATCTTGAAACATTTTGCCCATAGATAACTGGGTTGTTTTTGAAGCTATCGTTCTGAAAATTCTTGTGCTTAGACAGTCGTGGATGGGGGTCATTTTGAGACTACTCTCACCTCTCTGCATCGTGTGAGTCGCGTGCTATATTTTTTTAAAAATCGTGTAAACGAACATTACAAACAGGGACAGTGCGGGTCAAACGGCGGTTTTTGCCCATAGGATTGCATTGCAGAAAAGAAAGGGGGATAACTGGGTTGTTTTTTAAGCTATCGTTCTGAAAATTCTTGTGCTCAGAGAGTCGTGGGTGGGGGTCATTTTGAGACTACTCTCAGCTCTCTGTGTGGTGCGGGTCGCGCGCTAGAATTTTTTAAAAAGTAGGGTAAAGGCGGGAAAAAGATTACCTTTTCGATTGCTGAGGGGCAGAGTCAACTCCCGGTCATGATCACATGATCCCAAAGTTGGAGGAGGGGATAGGCAAAACGGGTAACTTGGGATTCTGGGAAACTTCTCTTTCTTAATCTGAACGGACTGTTCCCAGTGTTTTTTAAAACAGTAGCCCCACCAAATGCACAAACACAACCTGAAATCATATACTAAGCCAATAATAAGAGATAGAAACACAGCACTGCTACCCACCCTAACTTTGGGGAACAACTGAAAAGATGTGGTGCAAGGGGATGAGCTCCCCTAGGGCATCTCATTGTGGACATGCCCCCACTCTCTCCTGTACTTGGAAGGCCATCAGAGCCTTCTAAAGAGAGTAACCCGGTGGAGCAATGCCTATCATGAGTTGAAGTGACAGTTCTACTTCTCTTAGTGGTGGAGCGATGCCTATCATGAGTTGAAGTGAGCGTTTTACTTCTTAGTTTTGGAGCAATGGCTTTCATGAGTTGAACTGACAGCGTTGCTTCTTAAAAGACTGGTCACTACTAGGACCAGTCAAATTGGCAGCTGCTTCCCCCTCCCCCGGGCACGTCCCCCTATTACTGGTAAAAGACAGATATAACCTTTTAAAAAAAGTTATTCTTGTTGTTTATTCAGCAACACTGCTGCTTTTAATTCTTATGCCCCCAGAAATGTCTGCTGCCTGCCTGCCTGCCTGCCTTCCCTCTCTCCTCTCCTGCCTGCCTCGCAGGGATGGTTTGTGTGTGTCTTGCTTTGACTCAGGGGAGAAGTCCTTTCTGCGCTCACTTGGAGTTTTGGAAGTTCCAAATCCATTTTTCAAGTGTGGAAGAAGATTCATAGGTTTATCTCTACTCCCCAATTCATGGCATGTTGGGATTTCATTTGAAATGGCCCCATTGAGATGTCTGCAGGTTTAAGCCCCACCAAAAAACAGGGGATGATGGGACTGCCTTGAGTCTCAGCGTGCAGCGTATGTATCCCTGGATAAGCTGTCATGGTGGTGAGATTGAGGGGGGTTTTTAATGTGCAAATTGACGGAGCTATTGGAAAGGGGTGTGAATGGGTGTTGGATTTTCATAAATTCCTCAAAAATCAGGGGATGATGGGACTGCCTTGAGTCTCGGCTTGCGTATGTATCCCTGGATAAGCTTTCATGGTGGCGAGTTTGAGGTTTCTAACGTGCAAATTGACGGAGCTATCGAAAGGGGTGTGAATGGGGTGCCCGATTTTCAAAAATTCCCCAAAAATCAGGGGATGATGGGATTTCCTTGAAACTTGGCGTCCATGTGGACACGTGGATAAACTAGCATGGTGCCGAGTTTGAGGTTTCTAACATGCAAATTGACGGAGCTATCGAAAGGGGTGTGACTTAGGATTATGGGTGGTGCGTTAGAGGTTAGAGCCCCGCCAAAAATGAAGGGATGATGGGACTGCCTTGAGTGTGGGCGTCCATGTGGACACATGGATAAGCTGTCATGGTGGCAAGTTTGAGGTGTCTAATGTGCAAATTGACGGAGCTATGGAAAGGGGTCTGAATGGGGTGCCCGATTTTCATAAATTCCCCCAAAATCAGGGGATAATGGGATTGGCTTGAAACTTGGCGTGCATGTGTATATGTCCATGAGGTGTCATGGTGCCAAACGTGAGATTTCTAACTTGAACAGAAAAAAAGTTGTTTACTTTTTTAGCTTTCAATGCAACCCTATGGGGGGGAAAACGGAGCTCCGATCCGGATCCGGAGCTCCGAGCGGAGCGGAGCGGAGATGGGCGGAGCGGGGGTGGGGCGAAGCAGCCCGATCCAAAAATCGTGGATCTGGAAGTGAAGCGGAGCGGGGGGTCCATGCACACCCCTAATGTAAACAATTGATGCTGTTTGTGTTTGGTACTTAGCAGAGTTTAAGTACCAGCAGTTCAGCTTTCGACTCTTTGATCTGCGAGTGCCTTCTCAAAAGAAATACTCACAGACGTGGAGTTTCTTCAGCAAAAGAGTTTACTGAGGCATATAAGCAAACATCGTTCCCAATGCATAATCTTCCACCGACCAGGAGTAACGAGAGAGAAAATAAATGTTTAATATGTACAACTATATATACATTCCAAAACTGTATGATAACATCATTGCATCAATTATTCAATTAAGGGATGAGAGGGGAACGCCTTCCTTTATCTTTGACCTTTACAGTTTCATCATTAACGGGCATCACCTGCTGTGATGGTGAAGCTCAGACTCTGTGCCAAGTCCAGTTTCGTTCAGGGCTTATCTTTCTGTAGATACATTTTCTGCCCTGACAGTTTGGGGGGTGGGGGATGCACATCAAAATATACATGGAATGTTTGGGTGAAAAGGGAAAAAAACAAAGCTCAGAATCTGATACAGATTTGAGTTGGAACAAACTTCATGGCGGAATATGGGGAAACATGAACTCAAATTTTCCTAATTCACACATCCATATGAGAAAGGTTGAAGGAGCCATATGGAAATGCCTGGCTCTGGCACTATTGTAGATTATTGACAGCTTTAGAATAAATCCATCTTATTTCAAATTGAAAGCACATTTTGAATTGACTTCTCACACATAGTTGCTTAATGTCTTTATATGACCAATTTGCACATTTCTCTCCGAACAATTGATTTGTTTGCTTTCAGCCATTGCTGGTAGACAGCATTAGGAAAACAATAATTTCTCTGTGTTTGCCATTTCACATAACACAAAAATCCTTGCTATAATTTGTAGGAAAAGTACTAATCATTGTGAAAACATTTTAAAGTGTCATAATACACTAGGCAGATTGTTTCACTTTGATCCACTGTGTAGGTTGTAATGAAACAGAAGTGCTTTAGGTCTGTATTAATTATGCTAAACAGAGTATTACTATGACTAAAATAACAGCATAACAGCAATTAAAGGCCTAAGAAGGAGCTTCAGGAAAATATCTCCTTTCATTTCACAAACATTTTTTAAAAAATTGCTGGAAATAAAAAGGCAAATAAGATTTTGTTGTACCAAGTGAACATTTCCTGCCTGACTTTCTTTTATGAAAGTTGTTATTCATAGAGAAATGTTAGAAATGGATTCTAGTTGTATATTACTGTTACTGGGCCTTTGCTCCTCCAACCCCTGGCTCCATTGCACACAGCAACACGTATGTATGTTCCATTGAAATGCATTTGATTTGTATTCTGATGCAACTGTGTTGAGGAGAGCAATTGGTAAGAGGTTCAATCAGTTTGCATTTCAGTGTGAAGTTAACCCAAATCACTTCCCAACCCTAAAACCAAACAGTTTGCCATTGAAATCTGTGAATTAGTTCACAAAAACAGTATATACAAAATACATACATTTGAAAAAGTCCATACAAAACACTAGGTTAGTAGGGTTGTGCCTTTCTTTCCTGACAGGCTCCTCATCTTTAACAGCTATAGGGCAGTCATGTACAACATCACTTTCTCCATGTACCTATTGAATTTGGACAGTGCAGATAGGTGAGAATTTCATTTCAGTTAGTTTTTGATAAGACTTTACCAAAATTTCAATTTCTTTCATATTTAAGACAGAAAGAATTGTGGGAGAAAGTAAAACTGACAGATCTATCCATTCTTAGTCCAGACCATGCTAGAGCCTATCAAGGATGTGTACTGCTGTCCATCATGTCACCCAAGTTGCGACCTCATCAGTTCACGTCTGGCAAAACTGAATTAACTTGAGTGATGTCCATTTTTGACAGTTTTTAATTATGAAAAACTGCCTTTTTGGAAGTTCACGAATTTTATTCTAATTTAGACACATATATCAAAACTTGCATATCCCCACCCCCTGCCCACTGGAACTATAACAGGAATGAATAAAGGGCAATTCATCTCTAACTATTTATTAGAAACTTTTTTAAAAAAGCATTCCCTAATGAGGCTCAATAAATGTACACATAATTGTGTGCTGGCCTGTAGTCCAAGCAGAAAAGGCAAATGTTACTTGTAAACTGAACATTCTTTATGTTACAACTAATTGTGCAGAAATTATTCCTCATGAATAGACATTAATTTAAATCTAAAATCTCAGCCACATCAGCTAGAAGTTATTTAATATTATTTCTGTGATAATTACTGGAAGTGATAGCCCCATTTTCTTAAGTTCAAGGGAACAAAGATCTGTTTTCCTAATGGGAACTTTGATTTGTGTGTCATCCCTCCTCCTGCCCACCATTTTTTTTTTAAAAGTATTGGTTTAATTAATCTCCTGGAAAATCCAAGATCCACCCAGCCCAATGGCTTGGGTGGGAAACCAGCCATTGCATTTGGGGAGGAGCCAAATAAAGCTTCCCCCTGTGCACGTGTCTGTGCCATGGGAGGCAGGGCAGGGCCAAGCCTATAAAGGCAGCCCGTGCCACGCATCGGCCTCTTTCACTTGCTGACCCCAGTCTCCCTCCCTTCTTCTAGTATGGGATTAGCCAGTCACTCACATTGGAGGGGGGGCTGAATAGGAATTTTTCCTTCCTGAAGGTTTTTGCCTACTTCATACTGGGAGTCTTATGAGGAGGGGTGAATAAATAGGTCAATTCGTGACAGGGATGTGCAGGAACTGGCTATAGTAGATAGGGACGGTGAGCACTCTGGCACCTTTTTGGTGATTGGCATAACCAGAAGACCTGCTTCTCAGGGGTTATGTGGCTCCTGTGCCAGGATGTGGTATGCCTTTGGAGACCCTCCTGTCCTCATCTACTCGCTGTCATTATGGCAGTGAGTGGAGGTGGAATAGGGCGGTCTCTCCACACTCACAAAAATGTCATATAGGGAAGGAGCAGGATTTCCTGACTCCTTGCTTTGGAAAGTGCAAAGTGGCAAGTGCAAAGTTTTCTCAGGCAAGTGGCCTGAGAAAAGGACTGAATTCCCACACTGTCACATGCAGATCCAGGGTGGGATAAAGCTAAAATGTTATTTAATAAAGAGGCCCTAGTTTACCCAAACTCTCTTGTCTGCGTCTTGATTCCTTCCTTCCTTCTCCACTCACAATGTTGTTACATAAGATTTCAGCACATTTGAAAAGGTACTGGCTAATGAGTAGCTAACATTGCAGCTTATTGTCTGAAATACTATAAACTCTCTAGGCACAGTATGAGATCCCAACAAACCCCTCTCTTCTTCTGTTCTGCATTTGCAATGGTGAAGGAATGACACAGGCCAAATTTTTCAGGAGAGATGTGCAAACAAGGGATGTTTGAATTCACCACAATTTTCTGAACAGCAGCACAATGTGCCTCTCTCCTCAAATTCCATTTGTGTTTATAAATGCTGTTCATTTTCTGGGAACATGAAAATTGTGCAAATGAACACGCTTGTATGTGGGAACTGTGCAAAAAATAATAATCAAAAGTTGTGCAAATTTCCAAAGTTGTGCAGTTCCACTTTCCACACATTAAAGTATAAAATTTTGTATTTTTAAAATTGCGCAATTTCAAAGTTCTTTTCCCAGCAAAGTTTGCATATCTTTCCAATGCAAAGTTTGCATATCTTTCCAATGCAATCACTGCCCTGAGATCCTTGTGATAGGAAATTTGTGATAGGAAATTGTAATAGGGCAGGATACAAGTGTCTTAATAATAATGATGATGATGCAAGTGCATATTTGTAAATTTGCAAATAATTTTGGAGAACACATCCTCCTGCTCACGGTCACATTTGGGATTGCAAACAGGGCTTGTGAGCAGAAACAAAATTCTTGTGTATCCCTGTTATATGAGCAAACCCAAAATTTTCACACTCATCCCTATTTTTAAGACCATTGCATGGATTACTGAGAGAATATATATGAAACACTTTCAGCACTTTAGAAAAGCACCACATAGTATATGAAACATTATAATCAATAAAGTTCTCACTGTACAATGTTGGTAATATTTATTTCCATTTATTTCTAAGACTTCTTCAAGCAAATCAAAAGAAGAGTTGTTCACAGTTTTATGGATGTAACTTTCCTGGAAATGTTGATCATTTTTTTCTTTACTGCAAATATTAAAAAAATAGAACAGAAAATACACTGTGAAAATGGGGGAAAAAACATATTATGTATACAGAATTATCGTTGATTTCTATCATGTGTAATGTTCATAAAAAAGGAGAGAGTTATACAGTGGTTTCAAGAAAAGCAGACCAAATATCTGTGTATTTATCCACTTGCAAGTTGCATCTATATAACACCCATTCAAAAGTTGATAATGTTATTAAGTCCTCAATCGCATTATGGGAGGTGTGGATTTGTCCTTCCAATTTGATAGTATAAGTATTTTGGCTGTCATAAGGGCTGATAAGGCTTGATCATGACATTTGGGGGGTTCAAATCTCACTTGCTTATATGATACATTCTATTGGCTCATTGTCACGAAAACCTGGATATAATTTATTACACTTTTCTTGATTTGTTAAATGCAGTTTTGTGTTAGGGGAGGTGGGGGTAGGGAGGAATTGTCCTGATGTGCCTTTCAGTGTTCAGAACTTTAATGATGCCTTGCGCAGCAATGTAATTAACAGCACCAGAGATATATAGCAATCCGTTGGTTTCCAGTGGTAGAAACAGACGGCTGATGCCAGATTGCTTGTTAAAGGTATACCCGGTTGCAAAGTACACCAGATGAAACAATCCCCTAGTAACCACGTAATGAGGTAAAGACATCTGTAAGATACATTTTTTTTAGAACTCTGAATGTGAAGATTTAAAGTCTCCGGCTATGGTGCAGATGGAATTATTGTTATCCCCATAGACACTGTCACTGGAAACAGATCCATCCTCCAATCAGACTTGACTGCTAATAGCTCAAACCAGATTTTTCCTTAACAGAGTTCACACATGGTGCTTCCCTCAAGTTACTGGATGCTGCACTTCCCAGAGTTAATGAAGAAAAAAACAAAACAAAAACAAAACTGATTTGTGTGGCATCCTATGTCTTTGGGGAAACAGTGTTTCAGGAGTATAGACACTTTGTGGCTGTGACTAACACAACAGAAATACTAAAATGTTAAAGCAAAATGTTGCAGCGTTTTCCTTCAACAGCTGCTCTAAATATACACAGACACACATAATAATGAATAGGGTTGTGCTCTGCTTTGCTTCAGTTCTTAGAACCGATAGCGGAGCGGCCTGATTCGCCTCCGACAAAGTCGGAGATGGATCAGGTCAGGGGAGCTGCGGATCGAGATGAAGCAGATCGAGACCAAGCAGATCCTTTGCCTCAATTCGGAGCTCCGAAAAAAGGTAAGTGTGGCAGGAGGGGGGCTTACCTGGCAGCAGTGCAGTCCGTGCGGCGATGGCAGCAGAGCCAGGTAAGGGGGCAGGAGGGGAGGGGCTTACCTGCCTCTGTCACGGTCCAGCAGCAGCTTCAACTGGGAAACTTCTCTTTCTTAGTCTGAATGGACTTTTCCCAGTGTTTTTTAAAACAGTAGCCCCACCAAATGCACAAACACAACCTGAAATCATATACCAAGCAAATAAATAACAGATAGGAAACACAGCACTGCTACCCACCCTAACCTTGGTGAACAACTGAATAGATGTGGTGCAAAAGGATGAGGTCCCCTAGGGCATGTGGACGTGCCCAGTACACACACTCTCCCACCCTGGAGGATCATCAGAGCCCTCCAAAGAGTAACCCAGTGGAGAGACTGAAGCTAATGCCTGTCATGAGTTGAAGTGACAGGTAGCTTCTTAAGACTGGTACTTACTTAGGGCCAGTCAAAAATTGGCATATCCCCCTCCCCCTGGGCACGTCCACTTTCCTCTTACTGGTAAAAGACAGGCACAGCCTTTTTAAAAAAATTCTTCTTGTTGTTTATTCAGCAACACTGCTGCTTTTAATTACACCCCTCCTTTGTTTGTTTGTTTATTTATTTATTTATTTATTTATTTATTCCATTTTATATTTACACCCCATAGCCCAAGCTCTCCTGGCTTTTCCCCTTCAGTGAAGTCAGGCAGGCTTTCATTGTGGTTCAACTCCTTCTTCTTCTTCTTCTTGTTGTTGTTGTTGTTGTTATTGCTATTAATATTAATTAGTACTGCTATTATTAACATTACTATTATTGTTGTTGTTGTTTAATAATGGCTGTGATCACAGTGCAGTCAATCAACTCTGAAGCAAGGATCACAAAGCTTTACTCTTATCCTCCTAGCCTCCTAGTTATGGGATGCAAAAGAAAAGGCATCTCTCTGTGCTGCTCCCGCCTCACAGGGATGGTTTGCATTACTGGCTTTGAAACTATCCTTGGCTCACTTCCTTGTGCCCCCAGAAATGTCTGCTGCCTGCCTGCCTTCCCCCCCGGGTGCTGCTGTGGTGGAGCATCTGCCGGGACTGACTCCCCCATACTAGATCTATGGCATATCTCTGCCTGGCTCATTGCCCACCTGTCCTCCTCCTCTGTGACCGCCTCGCAGGGATGGTTTGCAATGCGTTACTGCTGGCTTAGAAAGAAACAAGCCATCCTTTGCTCACTCCTTGCGCCCGCCTCACAGGGTTGGTTTGCAATGCGTTACTGCTGGCTTAGAAAGAAACAAGCCATCCTTGCCACACTTCCTTGTCCCCCCAGAAATGTCTGCTGCCTGCCTGCCTTCCCTCCCTCCTCCCCTGCCCGCCTTGCAGGGATGGTTTGTGTGTGTCTTGCTTTGACTCAGGGGAGAAGTCCTTCCTGCGCTCACTTAGACTTTTGGAAGTTCCAAATAAATTTTTCAAGTGTGGAAGAAGATTCATATTTAGGTTTATCTACTCCCCAATTCATGGCATGTTGGGATTTCCTTTGAAATGGCCCCATTGAGCTGTCTGCAGCTTTAAATCCCTGAGATACTGGGGTGTCCGATTTTCAAAATTTCCTCCAAAATCAGGGGAGGCTTGGATTGGCTTGAGGCTTGGCATGCGTGTGTATACATGCATGAGGTGTCATGGTGCCTAACTTGAGGTTTCTAACATGAAAATTGATGGAGATATAGAAAGGGGTGTTTGAATTGGGGTTAGGGGTGCTGTGTTGGAGGTTAAAGCCCCCCCCAAATCAGGGGATGATGGAATCTGCTTGGAACTTGCCATGAATGTGGATGTGCCTGCTTCCAAGTTTTTATCTGTCAAAATGTCGGAGAACAGTCCATGTCTGAAAATGGGGTGTCCGATTTTCAAAAATTCCCCCAAAATCAGGGGAGGCTTGGATTGGCTTGAGTCTTGGCATGCATGTGTATACGTGCATGAGGTGTCATGGTGCCTAACTTGAGGTTTCTAATGCGAAAATTGATGGAGGTATAGAAAGGGGTGTTTGAATTGGCTTTAGGGGTGCTGCATTGGAGGTTAAAGCCCCCCCCCAAAAAAATCAGGGGATGATGGAATCTGCTTGAAACTTGCCATGAATGCGGATGTGCCTGCTTCCAAGTTTTTATCTGTCTGAAAATGGGGTGTCCGATTTTCAAAAATTCCCCAAAAATCAGGGGAGGCTTGGATTGGCTTGAGTCTTGGCATGCGTGTGTATACGCGCATGAGGTGTCATGGTGCCAAATTTGAGGTTTCTAACTTTAACAGAAAAAAAGTTGTAGGGATTTTTAGATTTCAATGCAAGCCTATGGGGGGAAAAAGTGGAGCTCCGATCCGGATCCGGAGCTTCGCAGCGAACCGGAGCGGACTATAGGTGGATCAGAGCGGAGCAGAGCGGACCCAATCCGGAAGTTGCGGTTCTGTAAGAAAACGGATCAGGCGGTCCGTGTACACCCCTAGAAAAAAGGTCTTGCCAAGCTTGTAAAAATCTGAAAATGTACCTCTGAACCAATAGAAATTCTGAACCTTTGAGTTCTGCTGCAGGAAACATAACTGGTGCTGTGAAAACTCAAAATCCAGGTTAGAATCCATCAGAGGTAGATTTTGCAAGCATTCCTAATCACCCTAATCGCAATTCCTGTGGCTGTCCCAGGGTGGCAAAGTCTAACCCAGACAACCCATATGAATAAAAAGGACAGGGCTCCTGTATCTTTAACAGTTTTACTGAAAATTAGTTTATTAACCCAGCAGAGCTATATTATTTGGCACTTGTCAAAGAACTTGTTAATTTCATCCTGGACTTTTGCACTGAACAAACTGTGTTGGGGGGGGGAGGGGGAAATTGACAAGTATGAAATATGGCACTGCTGGGTTAAATGAAGCAGTATGTGGAAAAGATGAAACTGACAAGGATATTGACAACTATACTGTACACTAATACAGTCTGGGGTATGGCCAGGATTTTCTCAAAAGTATGTGTGGCCGAGGGGAGTCCAGGAATGGGACTGATAGAACAAAAATTTCCCTTCCCCCAGCTAGGAGATCAGGGGCTAGAGGGTCAAGACAGAAGGCTCACTAGTAGTTTACCAACCTCAACAATAGCTTCCCCTCCAATGGTCGCCCGTGGCAAAGTGTGGCAGGGCTGGACATGGTTCCGGTCATGCAAGAGTGCCCATGCATGATGTGCTGTGACACTAGCAAGGCACTTTTCACATGAAAATCTGAGCATATTCCCCTCCCTCAAAAAAATGTATGCATCAATTGTGCACAACTTTGAAATGTACACATTCTTCGCCCATTGGTTAAAGTGTATTTGTGTGCATGTATCCAGCATCTTTGAGCACTGAGCACCCAACCTATGCACAATAATAAGTGGACTATTTGATCAAAAAGTAATTTCCAAAAAGATGATGTAAAGTGCACAAGAAAATGGCATCCACTATGAATTACAAAGCAATGTATGCATATTAATATATTTCCTTTCCTGACACAGATGATTAGAAGGTTATATCACAGGCCCAATGACTGGGCCTTCGGGTAGTCAGCTCCTTCTAATCTACACAGAGAGGAAAACATATGCTGCTGTTTAATATGAGCAAAGAATTAATTAACAGTTATAGTGATAATGAAGAAGAGAGCTGAGACACAGACAAATTGAGTCTGATTGGGCTGCACAGCCTCTTCAAGTGATTAATTGCAAGAACAGAGCATTAGCAAAAGAAGCGTCTCAGAAAGCAGAGTTTCTAATTCTTTGCTGCAGAGGAAACCTTTTAAAAAGGAATTGTAGAGCTGGGAATAGGGCCTCATTAAGAGGTTAAGAAGTAGAGGCATATAATGCTTTTTGCCTTAGATATTTCATTTGAGCAGGACAGGAATGTTCCCCAAGTAATTTCCAGGAGGGTCAAGACCATAGCCCTGTCCTTAGCAGCATCTGGTGCATTTAATGGTGCATAATA
The DNA here is from genome assembly GCF_023053635.1 of Elgaria multicarinata webbii. NCBI lineage: Eukaryota > Metazoa > Chordata > Lepidosauria > Squamata > Anguidae > Elgaria > Elgaria multicarinata. The sequence goes on along the minus strand of NC_086180.1, from coordinate 40,407,766 downwards.
AGACAATTTGCATGGAAATTTCTTTCTTCGGATGATTGTTCTTTTTCTTCATACATTCAGCTTAGTCCTACAGCAGGGGTCTCCTCCTACAATGCTCGACATCTTGGGGAAGGGATGAGATTAAGGGGTGCCTACCCTCAAAACTTGGGGAATTTGGGGAGATTTTTAACACTGACAAAAACACACACACAATAACATCAAGACCAGGAACCCAACCAATCCCCTCAGGGGATTTTATTGCATAATACTACAAATTGTACATTGGAAGAAAGAAATGTAATGTATATAACGCACAACATCAAATGGGCCAGTTCCTATGAAACAGACAACAATTGTTTCCTATTGTTTACGCCGGCTGGCATGAGGCTGGGGTTTGCATGCTCCCCTTTTCTTCTTCTTACATGACTATACAAAGATCAGAAGCATTTCCTTTCACTTTTAAAAGTAATGGTTATGTCTGAACTTAAGAAGCAAAGGTTCTTTAAACTGGTTTCAGAACAAGCCAGGATGTCAAACAAGAATAATTTTATGGCTTGTTCTAACAAACCAAAGTTGGAGAAGCCAAAGTTCCCTGAGATCAAAGATAGTAGGGAAAGGTGGTCATTTTAAAAGTGAAAGTGAACACTATCAATCTTCTTGACATGGTCATGCAAGAGAAGGGGCGGGGGCTTGGAGGCGATTAAGGTCCATGCAAATAGCAAGAAATGATGGCTTCCAATTGCCATTACATCCAAACCAGCCCAAAGAGTTTCAGGGAAGCTGTTCAGATCTATTTATCTATCCACTGTCCAACCATTCACAATATTTTTCCAGCCATTTAATAGTAACTTATATTGCCTCATAACTTTACATAACCTTTTCCTCTTCACAAAGTTCCTAACAAATCATTGTATCTTGACCTACCCCAACCTACCGCAAATAGTCCACTTTTCAATAAAGCATTTGTTTCTCTGTAAACCCTCTCAAATTCTATTTGTATGTTTCAGCATAAGCACCAGCTCCCTCGTCCTCATCATCTGTTCTGGTATTGATGGAATATTGTTTTGCTTCCATTTATGACAGATTTCAATTTTAACTGCTGTTAGTAAATTAATTATCACTTCCCAATCTTCTTGAGGTACCTTATTCTTCACATAGCCAAAAAGAACAATGAATGGGTTATAAATCAGATTATATCCTGTCATTTCATTGATGTTTTCTAATATTCTGTCCTACATGATCTTAATACTTGGACTGTGCAAGAAGATGTGTGATTTATTTTCATTAAATAAGTGTGTTTGGATACAAGAGTACAAATACACACCAGACACGTAAATTACAAAGGGTTGGTACATTCAGAGTTGTCTTTTCCCTTCCAAATTCATGGAAGTACAATCCTAATCCTTCCCTCTTTACCCTGCCTATGGATTTTGTGTTCATTTTCCGAGCTATCATTCATGGATTGTCATATAGTGCTGCTAAAGTCAGATGTGGAAATATAAATACTGGCTGTGAAATGACTAATAAGGAAGTTTTCTACAAATTGCTGTATTTCAGTGATGGCACGTAGCATCTTTAATAACCTTTCCTTATTTCTTCATTCATGTGATTGCAAATAATATCTTTGTGTGTGTGTGTATATATATATATGTGTGTGTGTGTGTGTGTGTGTGTCTGTGTGCTTAAAATACATTTTTTAATAATAATAATCTGGAACAGGACTGTGATTTTGTTCTTCATTTCAAAGTGCACTGAGTGTTCTTGTGATTATCAGCGGTTCAACAACCTAGCCTAGCAGTTTCACTTAAATAAGTGGAACTAGAGAACTAAGGAACTTTTTAAAAAATTAGGACCTGCAGATTTACGTCTTGTGTGGACAGAGTGATCAAGACCCCTCCCAACTATTATTTGAGTTATTATCCATGTTTATGCTGACAGTCATCTATTCTACATCCTTGTTTCCAATATTAATTACACTGAGGACCAAGATCAATTTATCAGTGCCATGTAAGCTATGCTGTTCTAACTGGCTGTCATGCTTCTATGTAGTCTTTGCACAGGCTTGTGCCTGCAATGTTGGGTGTGTGTGTGTGTTTTATTTATTTATATATTTTATTTATTTATTACATTTTTATACCGCCCAATAGCCGAAGCTCTCTGGGCGGTTCACAAAAAGCTCTCTGGGCGGTTCACAAATGTTTCATTAATGTGTGTGCCATATGCTAAGCTGGAGTATACAATCCATGTATAAGCAGGGTTTAAAAACAATCAATCCAATCCTGAAAACAGAAAAGGACTTTTTATTTAGATATTACAAATGGAATGTGTTTCTCTTTTCCTGATTTGGTGTCCCACAATAATTTTTTCTATGAATTGCATTAACTGTTCAACGGTATGGATAGAAAAATGCATGGCCAACAAATATCAGTGTGAGCTAATGTGCTGTAGTGGTTAGAGTGTTGGACTGGGACTCAGGAGATCGGGGTTTATGCCCCCAATTGTCCATGAAGCTCACTGGGTGACTTTGGGCAAGTCATTGATTCTCAGCCTAATTGACCACCAGGGGGTGTTGTAATGATAAAACAGAAAGGAGGAGAATCATGTAAGCTGCCTTGGGTTCTTTGGAAGGAAAAGTGTGTGATTATAAATATAATAAGAAATACTGGTGCAATATTGGTTGTTGATGCAGTTTGCTTGGCATGGTGGCTGTGGCATGGTGATCAAAGAGGAAAGTGAATTCCTACCTTTCCCTTGAGGCACTTTGAGCCAGAATACAGTTTCCAAGCAAAGTATAAAGTGTTGGTTATTACCTTTAAAGCCCTACATGGTTTGGGTCCAGGCTACCTGTGGGATTGCCTTCTCCTGTACAATCCACCCCGCACCATCAGGTCCTCTGGAAAAATCTACTAGAGCTAGCAAAAACTAGATTAACTACTGTTACCCAGGCGACCTTCTCTTCTGCTGCTCCCAGACTGTGGAATGGCCTGCCGGAGGAGACTTGTCAACTTAACAGTCTACTAGCATTCAAGAAAGCTATAAAGACTGATCTCTTCCGGCAGGCCTATCCAGTGGAATTTTAAGATGTTTTTAGAATGTTTTTAGGATGGTTTTAATAATGTATATTATGTTTTAATTCAACTTTTAGTATTTTATCGTTTATTGTTGTTCCCCGCCTCGATCAGAATGGAGAGGTGGGTAAGAAATAAATTTATTATTTTATTATTATTATTAGAAGTGCAGGTGGGAAATTCCAAAGTCACACGTGCACAATTGCTGGGCACATAGCTGCTGCTGTCAGTAACTGCCCTGCACCCATGCAAGAGCAATTATCCAGTCAGCAACCATCCAGTTACACAGCACTAGCTTTGGTACCATTCAACCTCACCGCCTGGAATGTCAAGGCCATGGATATGAATCTTCTTTCCCCTTGATCACCACACAGTGGTTGTTAGTAGACAACTAGCAAACCACTTCTCTGGTGGCTGCTGCTGCTGCTGAGCCAAAAATTGGGGGAGAGGAGGCAAACAAGCTTTTATAGCCCATGAATTTATTTTATTTTATTTAGTACATTTCAAATCGGCAAAATAACTAATGTTCTCTGGGAGGATTACAAACAGTTAAAAATCATATATTTGAAAAGACTATAATATAATATAATGCAAAACAATAAACAGCATAGGAATGGATAAAAGATCCATATTAACCTACAAATAGGCTTCTAAAATGTGTGATGTAAAAGTAAGGTCTTTGCCTGGCACTGAAAAGATAAGGTAGGTGCCAGGCAAATGTCTTTAGAGAGTTTATTCCATAAATGGGGTGCCACCACTGAGAAGGTTGTCTCTCTTGTAGTCCTTTGCATAGATTCCTTTGGTAGGGGCACCTGAAGGAGGACTCCAAAGATGGCCAAAGGGTCCAAGCAGGTACATGTTGGAGGAGACATGTCTTTAAATACTCTGGTGTCAGGCCATTTAGGGCTTTTGAGGACAACAACAACACTTTGAATTGGGCTCAAAAATGGACTGGAAGCTAGTGCAGTTGACAAAGCACTGTCATCATTGTCTGCACCCCGAGGCCCGAAGCTCCCAAATTGGTGATCTTTCCCAGCATCTGTATGGGGGAAAGTGCCAACTCAGAGTTGCCACTGCTGCCACTGGCAGAACAAAGGAGAGGGGAGGAATGGGGCAGCCGGCTCTCCTCCCTCTAATTTATTTTATTTATTTATTTATTACATTTTTATACCGCCCAATAGCCGAAGCTCTCTGGACGGTTCACAAAAATTAAAACCACAGTAAAACACCCAACAGGTTAAAACACAATTACGAAATACAGTATAAAAAGCGCAACCAGGATAAAACCACACAGCAAAGTTGATATAAGATTAAAATACAGAGTTAAAACAGTAAAATTTAAATTTAAGTTAAAATTAAGTGAAAAAATACTGAGTGAATAAAAAGGTCTTCAGCTGGCGACGAAAGCAGTACAGTGTAGGCGCCAGGCGGACCTCTCTGGGGAGCTCGTTCCACAACTAATCTTGCTCTGGCTGTCCCATTCCCATCCCCCAATTTTTAATTTTTTAATCTTTAGATGTGAAGGTTTGCATCTACAGATTAAAAATAAAAAATGGGAGGGAGAGGAACGGGGCAGTCAGAATGAGCTCAGAGGGAGGAGAGCCAGCTGCCCCATTCCTTCCCCCTCCTCAGTGTTTGTTCCAGCAGCGGCGGCGGCAGCCTTCCTGCTGTCCCGTTCCTCTCCCCGCCCATTTTTTTTTAAAAAAATATTTATTTATTTGCAGTGTGGAGCCTGGAGCTCCCTGTCTGTCCCCTTCCAACACCCCCTTTAAATTTTATTTTATTTTTCTTTGAAAGGCTCCACATAGGTGTGGAGCCTGTCTTCAAGCTAAAAAAGTCAGGGTAAGTACCCAACTTTTTTAGTGCGGAGCTTTGGTGCTTTGCCCCTGGATCCCTTTGGAGTGGCGGCTGTATCATGTAGATTACCTGCCGCCACTCCAAAGTTACCCTAGGGTAAAGTGCCATTTTAGATGAGCCCATGATTGAATCAATTAGCTCTGTTTGGAATAACTGAAGTTTCTGAACCCTCTTCAATGGTAGTACCATGAACAACACAATGCAGTAATCCAACTGGGAGGTTACCAGAGAACAGAAACTGTTACCAGGCTAGCTCTGTCCAGATACAATGAAATACACTGCATTCACCACTACTCCCTAGAGTGAGGAACTTTTTGCAAGGGCTCAGTTGTTGGGAAAAGGGGTGGGGAGTACATCTTCCCCTATCCAGTGGAATGATTAATGCTGAATTAGTTCAACATGGTGATAGCACAATGCTGATAGGTGATGAAACTGCCAGGAGAATGTGAAAAAATTGGGAGCATTGCTTAGTTACCTTGGCAATGAGGATGTTTTCCTTCTATGGATGGGAGGAGAAAAACCAAATTCTTCTATTTGATCTCCTGCTGCATTGTCATGCTAGTTGTGGAAGAAGGGGCTTCTGGTTTTATGTGACTAGAGCAGAAACCATTCAGGCTAGCAGAGGAAGGGAGAAGTGATCTTGCCTGCTTTGAATTCCTTGTCATTTAAGGCAATTTGTTAAATAAATGCTGTACAAAGGGTTCCTAGGTTGCCTTGCATCTAGGGACCATGTAAAACCTGGACATGCTTGCCTTCAACAAGTTGCTGTATCATGCATCTTCAGACCACGACTCATGCCCTAAACCCTCGCCCAGCATAGCTTGGGCGGGGCGGGGCTGTTGTGGGGTGTGTGTGCGCAAAGTGAGTCAGGGAGGCCGTCGTCCAGCGGCCTCTTTTTGGGCCCACATGACTGGGGAGGGGGTTAGGAGCCTATTTTAGGGCTTGAGCCCCTCCCCATCTCGCCTTTGCAAATGCGGCTCCCTCCCTCCCTCCCTCCCTCCCTCCCCTGTAGGCAGTATGGGCTTGCTGGTTGTCCTTTAATGGAAGTCAAGTAGGAATTTTTTGCTCACAATCTGCGATTGGTTGTGAGTTTTTTCACCTACTTCATACTGCAGGACAGATAGGGAGTATTAATAGGTTGATTGGTTTAATTCGGTCACATTAATGGCAGGAATGCGCAGGCATCTTCACCTGGTGAGGGACGGTGAGCATTCTAAGGCACCAGCTGGTGATTGGTAAATACCTGAGTTTCAACAGCTGCAAGTCACGTGACCCAGCTGGGGAAATAAGGATTACCTCTGAGGCCAACCTTTTCTCACCCACCTGTGGTTACATACTGCGAGGGGGAGTGACACGGAAGGCCTCCCTACCCCGTTAGGGGAAGCTTGGGGGCAGCGAAGTTCAAGGCGCCGCCCCTTGGCTGAGAACGTCTCGCCCATTTTCAGTTAATGGATCTATGCTGTTTTAGAAGAAGGTGCCTGCTTAAGTCCCCTTCTGCAGATCCATCAATAAATGTGGCCCTGTTTAAAACCCAGCTAACGTCTCTGACTCATTATTTTGCACACTCCACAACTGGGCTCCCATCTTAACTATGGCCGGAATCACATGGTGAAGAAGAAAATGCCCCTAAAATGTGTCACCAATCTAAGAGCAGCAAAAATGTACAAAAACCACCATAAAAGACCATGAAACTAGTCAGAAGTTTCCCCTATTTTCATAGCAAACATCAAATCTCTTGAAAATGCAGAAGAGCATTGTTCACAGGAACAACAATCGATAATATTCCATTCTCAATAATATGAACTAATGTCTAGCTGTACACTTTTTGCTTGATACATGTATTTTTGCTTGATAGGTACATAAAATATAAAATGTTGCATACTATATAATTCTAATATTGAAATGAGTCATTTTGTTCAACCCTAGATTTATATATATTCACTGAAAACAATGATGGAAATCTTAAAGATAATAGCCTTGTGCAGATGATTAAAATCTGGGTCTAGTCAAAGTGGGAAACATGATCTGAAATACCCATGGGCCCTAACCGCAACCTTTACATGTTGATCCCCTCTACAGTACAGATTCTACTATGCAGTTTGTACCTGCAGAGGCTCTGTGCATGAGGTTTGATCACAACATGAATGTTAGGAGTAGAGCCTGCCACTGTAATCTTACTCCCATCTCCAAGTACATACTGGACCCAGATTCTAATCTCTTTATGGTGCTCCTGTGTATTTACTTGTTTGATATTCCTTATCCCTATCTTTAAATTGAAACTCAGCAGAAGATGGCTGAAACAATCATGGGAACTTAAGTAGGACAGGAACTCTTAGAAGTGAGCCTAGTTTCAAGAGTGGACTTTCCCAAAGACACTATTTTCAGAAGTAAACAATTCCCATTTACTAATTCCCATTTCCACATTTGTTGATTTGAAAAATGTGTCCTCCAAGGAACTTTCCCATATTCCTTTCAAGAAACTCTGTGTTGTTTATTTTGGTTTGCTTTCCCTAGCCAGAGTACATTAGAAAGAAGCTGAAATTTTAATGTGCTGTTGGAGTACTTATCATGTTGCTTTTCCAGGATAATTCTTGTTTATAGTTTTAGTTTACAAAATGTTATAATCCCTGAAATTAAGATAGGATAAAATATCAAGAAGAATACATAAAATTATTCTTCATAAAATATAATATAAGCTAGCTTGTTATTACCTCTGACAAAGAAATTCAGAAAGGTTTTTTTAAAAGTTTCTTTTAAAATAATGTAAGGAATAATTTCAGATCATCCATCATACTAAGACCTTTGAAATTGCTTTTGCACTTTAATTCCACCTCAGTTGCATGTAGAAATTAAAAATCCACTTCTCGACATCCCTGTTATTCTTCACAAGGTCCCAGAGGTGCACCAATGAAACTAGTTTTTAAAGCTTATTAAACATATTAAAGGAAATATGTCCCAGACACACATCCCAATTAAGAGCTACATTTTATATTCATTTACACCCATGCATCCCAAATGAGATCTGCATGATTTTATGGATGAGTTGGGAAGTGTATTTGGACCACATTTTGTTGATAATCACATAGTTAACCTTAAATATCATTCTAATCAAACTATTTCTACTATCTTTTGCATCTCTCTCTGTGTGGGGGAGGGGAATGAAGACATAGAAGAGAGGAGAAGACTTTTAAACATTATTTTGCCATTATCAGCAAGAACGAGATCCTGAAGACAGTTTTCTGGTTTTGATGCTCAAAACAATAATTACTTAGGATTGAGATTCCTGCAGATGTGAAAGCTAGAATATGCACAGAGACCTTTGCCTTATTTATTTAATTTTGATCCTCTAAAGAGTTCATTTTCTCCACCACCCTCCATTTATGCTTGCAACAACCTTTTGAGAATTCAAGGTCACTCAATAAGCTTTGTGGCTGAGAAGACATTTGAACCCAGGTCTCTCCAGTGCAGTCTATATCCATCACTTTAACAGTGATTAAAGACAGTGATTGGACTGGCTTTCTGTCACTTCCCAATCAGGAGTACAGTTCTCATTCGGCAGTACAGTTTCACCCACATAAGCCCATTCTCAGCTTCCACTGAATGCATGGAGGTTGCAGTGGACCCAGCAAGCATGATCCCACCCTGCGTCCATGGATTCAATGAACACATGAATATGAAGGTGAGAAAACATGTCCATGAACACCCATATGGGAGACAAAGCAGTACTTGAAATCTCATGAGTATACTTGTTGCCAGATGTTGTGGACCCAAGATCTGATTCACTTGGGCCAACTTACTTCTTACATTCAGACCAACCCTTAAGATGGCGTTTATTGTGCAAATGTAAAGCTAGCCTAACAGTTTCACTTATGATGTCTGATACTATGTTATTGCATATTTATGTCCAGATATATAGGAGGTAGGAGGTCTTTTAAGATCTGTCTTGAGCCACCTGCACCTACTCTCAAGTAAAATAAATAAACATAGCTGCTAAATATGAGTTTAAAATAATGTTTGCTTTGGCCCTCAGTACAAGATTCTTAGGGTGTAGAGGGATGCAGGGGAGATGATCCTGGGATTTCTGGCTTCTGGGATTGTTGCCCTGCATCCAGATGGCCGTGCAATGTCCCAGAAGTGGAGAGGGATATCACGCCCATTGTGGCCACCTTTTTTTTTTAAAGGAACAGGAGCAGGAGTGCACTTGTGCTCTGGCGAAAAGTAAGTTTTTTAAAAAACAAACCCGAACCTGCTCCCCACCCCCAACCCTGATGTGCCTCGACTACCTCTGGCCCAGCTCTTTCCCTCTGTTGACCCCCACTACTCATGGAGAATAGGGAAGAAGCCAGGACAGGCACCCACACTTCCCACAGTCCTTGGGATTGTCCCGAGACCATGGGAAGAATTGGGTTTTCCCAGGGTTCCTTTATCCTTGGGAAAACCTGTGCCCATCCCCCCTGCCCCAGGAATTCCTGTGCATCATTTGGACACACAGGGACTCGGCTGTGACCAGCCCAGACTATCGGGCTGGTGTAGTCATGGCCTTAGGCTGCGTTCATAAGATAGTAGTCTAATTTGGGGAATTATTGTCTCCCAATATGGCACAATTTCCTCTTCCCACAGTAGACCCCCATAACCCAAACCACATTGTTCAGGAGCCTCCCCCACCCTTGGCTCGATCTCTGGAGAGGCAATTCAGGGAATTCCAAGTTCAGGGAAAGGAGGGGATGGAAATCTTTCCTTCCTTGAACTTCCTTAATGTAATATTTTAGAGGCCAAGGCCACAGCTAGACCTAAGGTTTATCCTGGGATCATCCAGGGTTCGCCCCTGCCTGAGCACTGGATCCCCTGTGCGTCACCTAGATGAACAGGTTTGACCCCTGGCCGATCCAGAGATAAACCTTGCGTCTAGCTATGGCCCCAGACTTAGAGCAGCTTTCGCTTGCCTGGGTCTCTCCAGATGTTTTGGCCTACAACTCCATCATCCCCAACCCACTGGCCATAATGGCTGGGACTGATGAGAGTTTTAGTCCAAAACATCTGGAGAGACCCAGACTGGGGAAGGCAATCTTTTTACCCATTTATGTGAAAGCAAGCCCTATTGAGTAAGCCCCACTGAGAGTTACTTTGAATAGACTAGTATAGGATTACCACTGGTATAGGAGTAGTAACTAGTGTAACCCCTGTTTAAAAGGCCTTACACTAGTTACCACTCCATTGCAATTGTTTTTGCTTTTCAATCAGAGAGCAAAATCTCAGCATTCTCATTAGGAATGGCAGAGAAATCTGCAATAGAATCAAATTAGTTCAGATTTCTATTAATCTAATCCATGGATTCCAGAGCAGACTGGCTTTTCCCAGTTCACGTGGATTCCACAGATCAATGGACCATTTTTTAAAAAAAACTTTCCAGGATTTTACACAAATTTTGTAATACAATACTGGTCGAAAATGTGCATTTCAAGTAAGAATTGTTGTTAATTTTCAATGAGAGACCAAAATTTCCTCCATAGGCTAAAGCATGAAAATGTGCATTTTAGGGGATTTGCACATTTAGGGGAGATTTGCATATTTTCTGCACGTGCGAATTTGCACAAATTCAGGAAATTAGAAAAAAAAATCCATCAATGAGCGGCCAATGGCACAAAAGGCACCTGACAATCCATGAGACACAGATGGAAGGATTTTGAAAACAAACAAACCCTTCATCCCTAATTCTCATGCAACACAGCATCTGGCAAGTATGAATCGAATCAGATATGATCCCCATTTTTGCACAGCCAGTACCAGCCAATGAAATTTGGAGTCAGTGAAGCGGTAGTTTTTTTTAAACGTCACCTTTTCTCTTTTTCCTCCCTTTGATTTAGCTACATATTGTGTAAGTAAGCCTTGCCACTTTGAACCCTGGTTGGAACAGGAGTGGATATATAGTGGTGACTAAGAATTTGATCCACGAGCCAGGAAGTTTGAAATTTTGTTGGGGGTGGGGACTGAAAGGGAAAAGACTTTGAAGGTGCAGTCCTATGCATGTTCAGACAGAGAAAAGTCCTACAGTTCCCTGCATTCCTCACCCACCCTTAATAGTGCAATTGTATGGATGCCTACTCAGAAGTTAACCTCATTGGATTCAATAGGACTTACTCCCAGCTAATTGTGTATACAATTGCATCCCAAGTCTCATTCATTTTGATGGGAGAACATTGTGTGTGCTTTATAATTCCCCTATTGCAATCATTAGAATTTCAGTATGTAAAACATGAGCTGGATTGGGTGTACCATGCTTTTTTGACTGTGTCAAACCCCCCAATATGATCACAATGTATCTTCTAATTAACAATCACAGATGAACACCTTGTTCTGGTTAACAATCACAATTAAACACTCAAGTATTCTGGTTAACAATCATAGTTTCAAAATCACAGTTAAACACCGTATTCTGGTTAACAATTGCAGTTAAGTATTCAGGTATTCTTAAACACCGTATTCTCGTTAACAGTCACTGTTATTCTCATTAACAATCACTGTTGAATGAAGATTCCAGAGATTTAACAACATTTCAGGTTCCTTCTTCAGTAACCAAATAAATTTTGTATGACAGTTCACTCATGGAATATTCCTTTTTCAGTGGACGGAAAAAAGTTTTTAGAAGTTCTTAATGAACAACTTTCCACAACCTTGTACAACTTCTCAACAGCATGTAGATTTGCACATAATAGCATTCTTGCCATCTTCTTCTTTTCCTTTTAAAGCCTTTTAACTTCATACAGAGTTGTTGTGAGCATCCTAGCAGGCAGAAAGTTCCTTGCATTTACACTACGCAGGCACAACGTGGGCTTTCAAAAGGAGAGTTCCTTCTTGTTCAGGTAGGAGAGACAGCAAGCCATGTGTGCTCCCAGCAATGGAGGGAGGCAGAGAGAGAAGAGCAAGGTGTTCATCTGGGATTGTTAATTAGAAGATACATTGTGATCATATTGGGGTTTGTATTAGGGGTGTGCACGGACCCCCCACTCCGCCCCGCGCCGCTCCACCCATACTCCGCTCCTCTTCGCCGTGGAGCTCCGGCTCCGAATCGGAGGTCTGCAGTGGAGGGGAGTGGTACCAGGTAAGGCCGGGAGAGGAGGGCGGGGGGTGTTACCGGGCCCTGCCACTGTCGCCGCCCGTGCAGCGATGGCGGCAGAGCCCGGTAAGGGACCAAGGGGGAGGGGGCCTTACCTGCGTCCATCCACAGTCCCTCGGCTTCTTCAATTGAGCCCACGGTTCAACCAGGAAGTCTGGGCCGCAAGTGCGGCCTAGACTTCCTGGTTGAATTGCGGGCTCAATTGAAGAAGCCGAGGGACCGCGGACGGAGGAAGGTAAGGGAGAAGAGGGGGGTTTACTGGGCCCTGCCGCTGACAGTGGCAGGGCCCGGTAAACCCCACTTACCTTTCCGGCGGAGCTCCGGATCGAGGCGAAGGATCCGCCTTCACCTCGATCCTCTACGCCACGCTCCGCTGGCCCCCCAATCCTCTTCGCCTCCACCTTAAGGGGAGGCGAAGCACCCCGTTCCGCTTCTAATTCGCCAGTCCGATTAGAAGCGGAGCACATCCCTACTTTGTATATAGATGCTTGCATGCAAATAATAATAATATATCTTAATTTTCCCAATTGGTGTTAGTGTGTGAATGTTGTTTCATGTTGTTGGCTATTCCATCAACTGTATGTTACAATATGGATGTGTATTCTTGGGTTAATTGTGTTGTAACACACATTTGCACCTCAATGAAGTGTTAATGATACCCTGATCATGTGTTGTAACAGATGATGCACATAGACCATTGATACTATTGTAGTAGAATATACATATTTTATATCACAGTAGAATCTTCTATTGGCTTCATTTGTCACACTCATAGGCTTTTAAGGTTTGGATCCTATCCTTAGCGTAACTCATACCTCAGCCATCAGTCCATGAGATGGCCTTAGGTGACTTCTAGTTCCAACAGAAAAACAAAATAATTAAAAAAAATGGCTACACTTTGATCAAGAGGAATATATAAAATAATATAGAGGATAGCACATATCATATGCCTGAAACACCAGAGTTCTAACTTAATTTCTAAACCAAAGAGATTTGAATATAACTGAATAAGCAATGATAGCCGTAAGGGTGCATATTTAAGGAGGTGGTGCTACTGAAAGCAAAAGCCGCCTCACAGTGGGGTATCGTGCAGCTTTTCGCAGCCTTTGCACACATTTGCTCTTGCTGGCAGGTGGTGCAATTGCATTTCACAACTGAACTGGCACGTTCCTTGAGGTTTTAGGAGCCCTCAAAACAAACAGTGCATTGTACTTCTGAAAAGGGAAATGGGTGAATGTTTAAACATAAAAACTGCTTTAGTCTTCCATTAGCCTTATCGTTTCCTTCCACTCCTCGTCACATCCATTTGAGCAGTAAAGGACTGTGCCAGAGACTCTTAATCATGCCGAATAATTCCCAACTACCTGAATGAAACTATTGACTTCAAAAGCAGAGTATCATAGAATACAAGATTATTGTACATGAGTAAGATAAGAGAATCTAACCCGTTACATTAGCCAGCCATTTTCTTTTGATCATGCAGTTCTAACGCTGCTCTGCAAACGAACCTGCCTGAAGAATGGCCTGTTAAAATGTAATGAAATGCCAAGTAGAAAGCCTAGCAATCTTTTTGGGATTTTTTTTTTTAAAAGCTTCCAAACATTCAAAGTAGGAACTGAAAGGAGATGTGTTCATTATTCTCTAAAAGTGGGATCATATGCCAGGTAACTGGGTATAGAATTTCAACATTATCTTATCATTCCTTTTGTCTTTATATCAGACCTGCTCTAGGCATTCACACCTCTGGAGAGAAATCGGGAGCATGAGTGACTCACAACTCTCATTTTCATGCTTTTAAAGCATGAAAAAAATGAATGCTTATGCATCTCCCCTACAGAAAGATTTATGAGCACACACATGCATTTTGCCATGAGAGATGTGCCTTCCCCCATTTTAGCCAATACAAAGAAATATTTCTTTTTTAAAAAATATGTAAGTGTAAACCATTTATACTTCCTGTTCTTTGTCCCAATTGTCACATTGGACTTTGACTTGGAGTTTTGAAAAGGCAACTAGAAATTATTAATCTGAAAGCCACGTCATGAAAGCCACCTTGAGTTGATTGATTTTTTGTTATTGTTGTTGTTGTATTCATTGGAGTCATCCATTAAAGGGAACAAGAATATCTCCATGTCCACTGATCACAGATGTTTTGTGGTTACAATCCATGAGCTACAACTCACTTCTAATATTGTTCAGCTGCTCCCAATAATGCAAAACATGGCTATAAGTGTCTACATGAAATGTATGAATTCGCTTGACCAGAGGTGAATTGCCAGGTTCTAGAATTCAGGTATCTATATGCAGACTAAACACTTTTGTTGCTGTCCTCTAAGCAGAGGGAACCCAGGAACTGACCTAGCTCTTGCAATAAACTTCGATCACACACAGGATCAAACTGCATGTTACATTAATTAGATGGAGTGCTCTTGCTCTGTGTGTTTTTAATTTACTTGAGAGTAAGGGCCTTGCTAGACCCAGCCGGATAAGCCGGCAGGGAGGTGGGGCGATGGCGCGCTAACTTTAGTGCACGCCACCCTGCCTCCTAGACACACGACGCACAGGGACTGCAGAAGCCCTGCAGCGTCCGCCATTTATTTTTATTTTTTTGTTAAAGGGGCCACATGCGCCCCGAAGACTCCGGAGAAGGTAGGTGGGTTTTTTTTAATTAAGCCCCCCACCCTTTTTTTAATTAAGCCCCTGCCCACTCTTTCCCCGCCCTCCCTCCCCATCCCCATCCCCTGTGTCGCCCTCCGCCATCCCTCCCCGTCTCCTGTGTCGCCCTCCGCCATCCCTCTGTGTTGCTGATATGTGGATGGTCTTCCTCTAAAGCTGGATAGAGTTGCCACCAAATATTATCTAAAGCAAAAATCAGAAATCAGTGTGTTGCTCAGATGAAACACAAGAAGAATGGTGAGGAAAGCTAAAGTAATTTTCCTAAAACATCCCTTGTCAAGTTTTCTTTTTCATATGTCTATGGTTAGGGCACTTGGATTTGATGCCTTAAGTATAGATTGCACATCAAAGTCTTCTAGGGCTGCAGGTTGAAAGCCAGTGGAAATGCATATCCTTTTACCTTTCCTAATGTGGTAGGAGGTCAAGGCTCCAGGTATACCACAGAGCAAACAGAGGATGTGGGTGGACAACAGAGCTGGGGGTGGGGTAATGGGCAGGAGAAGCTGTGTTTTTCCTTATTTTATGCCTCATTGGGAGAGAATTAGAGATAGGGTGACCATATGGAAAGGAGGACAGGGTTGCTGTAACTTTAACAGTTGTATAGAAAAGGGAATTTCAGCAGATGTCCTTTGTATGAATGCAGCATCTGCTGAAATTCCCTCTTCATCACAACAGTTGAAGCTGCAGGAGCCCTGTCCTCTTGACCAGATACAAAAGAGGCCAGGGCTCCTGCAGCTTTAATTGCTGTGATGAAGAGGGAATTCCACCAGTGCTGCATACATACAAATGACACCTGCTGAAATTCCCTTTTCTATACAACTGTTAAAGATACAGGAGCCCTGTCCTCCTTTCCATATGGTCACCCTAATTATAGAGAGATACATTCAAATTTCAGCCTGGCGATACTAGACAGCATAAGGTCTCAGCCTTTATTTGAAAACCAAAGGAAAAAATACCTGTATCAGAACAAAACCCATCACTTAAAAAGAAAAAGAAAAGAAAGAAGACCTTCTGCTCTCTGCTAGCTGAACACAGCCTGAGTTCAGATGGCATTGTAATCAATGGTTGTTTCCCATTCTGTTCCTATTACCCACCCACCCCAAACTCAGCCACAGAGTTTACATTCTCTAGGCTGAAACACACAGGAAGATCTCACTTAAAGTTATAGCATCCCTGTGTCATACACCACCATAAGGACCTTTAGATCCTGTTTAGCTCTCTGATTTTATGACTGGGGCAATGTGGTATAGATAATATTATGGCCACAAGTTTTCATAACATGTAACATAGCACAGAAATACACATGGGGCTAAAGTAGGAATATAACTAAAGTAGAAAAAAGATACTTCTCTATCGATTAAATGTCTTGTAATACCTTGACACAAACAGAATGCATGATACATACCTGGTCAAGCCTCAGGCCACACTGTAGGTGACATATTGCTGTGATGGCTTTAAGACAGAACAATTTTGGAGTTCCAGAATGTGTGGCACTTGACCAATAGCTGAAGGCTATGTAGCTAGGAATATATATTCCACATGGTCTATTAAGGGGCCTTTAGTAAAGTACGTTTTGGCAAGATGAGTGTTTATAGGAATGGGTGCCTGGAAGGAATTCCTGAAAGGCTTACAGAAAGCATCTGAACCTAATTAGCCAGCTGGGAGTGCTGCTACATAACTAACTCAACTAAAACTCTGGCTCAAATAACCATGGAAGTTCCAAAGGGAAGGGAACTGAAATGTTATAACTAGTGGTGTGTGCATGATTGGAAAACAAACTCTGAATAAAAGAGCCAAAGCAAAGCTTCCACATGTGATTTTAAAGGGAGATGGGGGAGCTAGAGAACTTCTCCTGAGGATTCTCCAACTTTTCTCCCACTCTATAATGATGGATTGAGTCCCCACAAGGATAGGAAGAGAAATGTTCACAAACCCAAGGGGCAGCTCTCTTTTCTGTGTGGTACTTCTAGACAATACTTGGCAGAATGGACTTCATCTTCTCAGTGGTATTCTTGAAAATCATATATTCAGCAGCACAATGTTCATGAATCCAATACCAACTAAGGCTTATATAAATTGTTATTTGTATCAATAAAAAGGACGAAAGGAGGCCTGGGAGATATATAGGAATGATAACATGGTCTATCGTATCATCTGAGTAAAATAATAATTTATTACTCAATAATCAATTGATGTTAAAACAAAACAAAACACAACAATGCCCTTACATTCACTATTGTTGACTAATATCTCACACCTATAATTCTACAATCACATTGCAGTGATCTTTCGTTGCCATTGCTAAGCTTTCTCCTTAGAGGTTCAGATTTCACTCTGATGAAAAAGGCCACTTGTAATTCCCTTTGGGGATCTACACTACTGCTTTTAAAGCGCTTTAAAGCACTTTGAAAATGTTTTGAAAACTGTATATGCAGTGTGTCCTGGGCCCAAACAGTTCTCAAAACTGTTATAAAGCGCTTTAAAGTGCTTTAAAGCAGTAGTGTAGACCCCCCCCCAAGTGGAACCCCTTTTCTACTGATTAGTAAATGTGAAGACTTAGTACATTTTACCATCAATATCATTATAGGTAATAGTCCTCCTATAAAAGAAAACTGTGCTTTTGGATCTCAAGATCCAGTGCAGAAGCCATAGGTTGTAAGGGCAGATATTATCTTGGCAAATGCACATTTCCAATTTCACATTTTCTGAAGTAACAGCAATTCACATATAGGGTGGGTTGGATGGGACTAGTGTTAATATGATGAGATAAAATTGCTTTCAAAAATATTCAAAGGAGAAGATTATTTCAGTGAAATTATCATGGGTGGAGAACATAAGAAGATCCCTGTTGGATCAGACCAAGGGTCTATCTAGTCCAGCACTCTGTTCACACAGGGGCCTACCAGCTCTTTACAAGAAACCCACAATCAGGACATGGGTGTGATAACACCCTCCCATCCATGTTTCCTAGCAACTGGTATATGTAGGTTTACTGCTTCTGATACTGGAGGTAGCACATAGTCATCAGGACTAGTAGCCATTGATAGCCTTCTCCTCCAAGAATTTATCCAGTCCCTTTTAAGCCATCCAAATTGGGGGCCACGGCACATCTTTTGGTAGTGAATTCCATAGTTCAACTATGCACTGTGTGAAGAAGTACTCCCTTTTATCTGTCCCGAACCTCCCACCAATCAACTTCATGGGATGACCCCGGGTTCTAGTATTATGCAAGAGGGAGAAAAATGTCTCCCTGTCCACATTTTCCACAACATGCATAGATTTGTACACCACTATCATATCTCTCCTTACCCTCCTTTTTCCAAGCTAAACAATTCCTGTTGTTGCCACCTTTCCTCATGGGGGAGATACTCCAGCCCCTTGATCATTTTAGTTGCCCTTTTCTGCACTTTATCCAGCTCTATATTTTTTATTTTTATTTTAGGTGTGGTACTTGAATGTACCTTAGTTACAAGCTGGATGAGAGGTGTGTGTAATTGTTCTGTTTATCACTGTAGAATATGGGTAGGGTTCCCCCCCCCTCCTATGAGGGCTGTATTGCCTCATGGATAACTTGTTGAGGCCTACGTGTTGGTGCTCACAGGATGGCTGAAGCCAGCAGTGGGTGGCTCCATAGCCCAAAATGTGTCATGCCTTTTTTCTTTCTGTCACACTCTTTTCATTACCAGGGAAGGGAAAGATCACTTTTGCCAGAGGTCTGAACAGATAGCATGCAGAGGACTTTTGAAATTTGGCTGAGGGCTACATGGAAGTTGGCTGAGAAACATTTCCCCAGCTGTAGAATCATCTGTCCAGCAATCTGCAGTCTCCCTGGCTTTCTGCTCAGGGGAAAACATTATGAAGTAACTTCTCTCAAGGGGGCTTTTTCAGATCAGGAACTGTGGGCTGCTGAACAATAGAGAGAAATGTCTGCTTTGAAAGACTGGTATACAGGCACCATTTGTTAATGGACTTGTATTTGAATATCTGGTTTGCCTTTATTAAAGTTTATGTGTAATTTACTTGTTTACCTTTTTTCATTTAGAATGTTGTAATATTTGAAACCGAAGCCTTTAAAGCATGACTTGCATTTTTGTTTGTTGTTGATTGTTGTTGTTTTATTGTTTTGCTTTGTTAAAACTCACAATAAAATGATATAAAAAC
Source organism: Elgaria multicarinata webbii (assembly GCF_023053635.1). Classification (NCBI taxonomy): domain Eukaryota; kingdom Metazoa; phylum Chordata; class Lepidosauria; order Squamata; family Anguidae; genus Elgaria; species Elgaria multicarinata. Next base: position 40,388,911 of record NC_086180.1, on the reverse strand, counting down.
CTCTGCTTTTTGATAAAGTATCCTTGGGGACATTCTTATTTGTTTTGTTGACAAATTGAAACCAACCGTTCTGAGGTGAGTAAAATGGCTTCAAAATGATTATTGTCACTCTGAGGCAGCCCTAAATACAAATGCACCTGCACAAAGGAGCAGGTGCATAATTTTCTGTTGTGATGTGAATTCTGCTTTCCTTGCCATTGCTCCTTAAAGGACATACACAAACATCCTTCAAACTGTGCATTGCCTTTCTGGCATTTTCTCTTCTCTTTTCTGCTTATTCTCCCAAATGCCTTCCATGTTTATCTCTCATCAAACGTTTGTTCATCACAGTTTTAAAATGTTTTTTCACACTTTTCATACCATTCTCTTACTCTTGAAAAACTATTCCAAGTAAGGGAGAGATGTAGCTTCTTCAAGGACCCAAACGCTAACACCTCAGTGCTTCTCACAGCCCTGCTCTAAGAAAGTGAGATGGTGACTGCAGCTTCATGTTTTGACACAAAGGGCAGCCAATCAGTGCCTCACAAATCCAGCTTTTTGCTGCAAATGAAGGGGAGAAAGCCAGGCAGATTTCTTCTGCACTTGATCTAGGAGAGAGGAATGTATGTGTTCCCAATGCACAATAGGTATCCCTCCCCAGTGGGCTCGCTTCTGAAATTGTGTCTTTTTGTCTGTACTCCCAGCTAGGGATGCCATGAGCATCTGGTTAGGACCCTTTCAAATCTGGCCCTCATGGGCCCAACCAGACATGCCCCATGTGAGAGCAGAGCTGCGTCCAACCACTTGTGAATGCCTGCAAGTTCTCGGGCATGGGTCCACCCTGGGAATTGTGCACTTTCTGAAATCTCCAGAAAGTGTGCTTTCTCCTGCTTGCTACAATTGGGGCCTTAAATGACCTCTTAACTCAAGGCTACTTTGCATTAAGAGGGCCTTTAAGGCCCCAATTGGAATGGGGAGGGGACAATAGGAACCTTTAATGACACCATTAGCATGGAGGGGAGGGAAATGTGTGATTTCTGAACTCTATGGAAATCAGACATTTCCTCCTTTCATGCCAATGGTGGCCACCATTAGCATGGAGGGGGGAAGGGTAGACACTTGCTGAGGGCTTGTAGGGGATTGTGAATAGGGTGACCATATGAAAAGGAGGACAGGGCTCATGTATTTTTAACAGTTGTGTTGAAAAGGAAATTTCAGCAGGTGTCATTTGTATATATGGGGAACCTGATGAAATTTCCTCTTCATCACACCAGTTAAAGCTGCAGGTGCCCTGCCCTCTTTTAAATATGGTCACTCTAGTATAGCTCCTGCACCTTTAACTGTTGTGATGAAGAGGGAATTTCACCAGGTTCTCCATATATATAAATGACACGTGCTGAAAATCCCTTTTATATGCAACTGTTAAAGATACAGGAGCCCTGTCCTCCTTTCCATATGGTCACCCTAATTGTGAACCTTTTGAACACTTGGCAGAGGCTTGGCCATGTGACCCTGGAGGCGAGTGCTCATGGGAGGGATGTGGGAGGCATCCAGAAAACCCTACTCTCAACCCCCTCTATGTTTCCACAGTAAAGGCCAAATCACAACACATTACAAGTAAATCACAAGTTACCTCATGTTAAGATGAGTGGGCCCTATTTAAGCCAAGAATAAGCTTAGCAATTCACAAGTCTCCCATTGTGGGCTGTGCAGCCACTATTATTTCACACATTGTTTTTGGACAGAAGAAGTTTGTAAAATACAGTCTGCATGCAATGCTCTTACTAGCCTTCTCAATCCCATTGCCTTCAGATGTTCTGGACTACAAACCCCAGCATTCCTGTCCATTGCAATGTTTGCTTGGGCTGATGGAAGATGATCTCCAAAGCATCTGTGTGGTACCAGGTTGGGGAAGGGTTCTATACACACATACCTATTGAATTCAATGAAAAATGCTTCTTAGTAGACATGGGCCTAATCTACACCTGCAGCCCTTTTGCAATGGAAGAAGCACCATTGCAAATGTTTCCACTTCTGTGTTTGCCCGTCATGGGGCACACATGCCTGAGACTGCAATGGCAGGAGTATCATTGCAGGAGCACATGTGCCCCGTCACGGCACTTCTGCATGTGTATCGGTACAAGTGGGTGGGGCTAGACAGATGGCTACAGGGCACAGGGGTTTTTTTATGACTCATGAGGGATGTGCACAAGTGCAGATGTGCAGCAACACATGGGGGGGGATAGGAACACCATCGAATATGCACTCCTGCACAGAGATATGTTTGTATTAAAACAGCAACAACATACAATTGGCAGTAAAACATGCTGATACCCATCCAAAACATGTGGCAGAAATGGTGGACAGGTCCACTCCTGCACACCTCCGATACCCATGCACACACCCCTTACAAATGATTGGCTGTTCGGTGAGCTCAGAAATCACAGCAAACAGCAACAACCTCACAAAGGGGGGACACACTGCAAATGTTGTTCACAATGGAAGCAAGTCAGCTGGAAAACCCACTGCAAAAGTAGTCAGCAACATTCTAGGATAACTGAGAGGTGGAGCCCAGATCACCACAGGAGCAGGTGAACATCATGTGCCCCATAAGTGATGACTCTGATACAATGCTGCAATAAACGGCTGGTGTAGAGTCCCCCATGGTTAGGATTCAGTATTTGAAACAGTATGAACTGTTCATACCTTTTTGACTGCTGACTAGCAGCAAAAGCCTACACTTGATGGATGAACATGTCCATTATCTGGTCTATGTCACATTCATATGAATGTGTATACTCCACATTTTGTTCCATTCCATTTCTGCATTTATCTACCATTTTAAAGTCTGAAACTGCATATTTCCCCTCAAAATATCTATTAAAATGTACCTAAAACATGTATTCAAATGTATTTTCCCCTTAAAATAATATTTAAATTCATATTTTCACGTTTAACCTACAACATTTGAAAGTGTGAAATTGGTTGGCTAGTTAAGTTCCAATCCACACATTAATGCAACAGATGCAGATTAGGACATTTCATATAGGAATTTGCAAAGATTTAATTCCTCATCATTATTTCTCCTGTGGTGTCTAAGTGCTATTCCGCAAGTGCTATCTACTCCATGTAATTCCTATCCCACAAAGACTCCGCCGTAACACTCATTTGCCTTTACTTTTCTTGCATGTGAACCTTCCCCTCCCCCCCTCCCCCCGCTGCCCGATTCTCTTTTCTAAGTGCGATAAATCGCTGGTGTGAGTGGCATCCTCTCTGAAATGAAAGGAGGAGGAGGGGGGTATGGTAAAATGTTGTTTGGATGCTCCTCATGTTCGTAAATCATGCTGGTGACTTTCAATGTATTGCATAATTATATGTTCACAATTCATTGTTAATTGCAAGGCCTTGACTTGTAACATTTTTATTGCTATCCCCCCCCACACACATACTTCAAACCCATTTTAATTGAATTGTTATGTTATCAGAAGATGGTCTTTAAAAATAAAAAAAAACTGGAAATGCATTTATAAGCCTATTCTCCTGATTGCTTCCACTCTGATCTCCAGGGTGTTTTTCGTTGTTGTTGCTTTAGAAGGTTTTGTCAGAAGATGTGGTAAAATCTTTCTGTTTTGTTGGGGAAGGGAGAAGGGTTGGTCAGGCTAATTTCAGAGAAGCCAAGAAAATAGGTGAAACAATTAGATACTTTTTTGACTTTTCCAATACAAGAATCAGACATATCTCTTTTCTTTTCTTTTTTCCGGGGGGAAAATGTAAAATTCCACAAAAGATGAAAAGCTTAGCCAGGACTTTGAAAGGTATCTTGCAAGTTATGTCAAAGTGGTGTAACATGCTATGAATAAATAGCTTGAACTTTTCTTCAAGATCCTTCTGTCAGTGCCGATTGCATTTTCAAGGCACAACAAATACTCCACTAGAAGGATCTATGCAAAGAGAGAATTTACTTTGCATATGGCACACAGCTTTTTTCTTTTCTTCTCCTTTTTTACCTGATCTTCTCAAATTGATGTACTATGAGGGAATGTGCATGAAGGTAATTCAAATCTTGTTAAAGACTGGGATTTGAACATTTAGCAATACCATTGGAATTGTTTTTGCATGCTTATGAAGAAGCTTAAGTTATTTCCTGAAAGCATTCACACTTCAAAATTGGGGCGAAAAATAGGGCATATGCTTAACATCCCTTGGAAATCAATGGGAATTAAAAGTACTTCACTTTGGCTGAATTGTGTCCATCAAGAGCATTATCAGATTGAGGGGAATCACATTTTCTTACCACCTCTTTCCCCCTACTTCTGTCCCACAATACACAAGGAAAGAAAGAGGAAGTTAACAATGACCACGTGACCCATTCACACAGCCGGAAATGGCGACACATTTTGCTTCCCACACAAAAAAATCTGATTTATGGGGTCTTATTTGTGGTGGAAAGAAGACCAGAAGGAGAGGGAGACACACGGGAGGCGGACAGTGGCATCAAAAGGACCTGCAAAAAAACATGAGTGGGCAGTAATGAGTGTGCAATAAAACACTCATCTGATGACACTCTAAGACTGCAGTCCTATACCTACTTATCTGGAACTATCTCCCACTGAACTCAATAGGACTTAGTTCCAGGTAGACATTTATAAGATTATACTGTCAAACATCAATAGGTGTATACATATCTATATAAACTTCCCTCTCTCTCCACTTTCAAATCTCTCCACAGATATTTTCAGATGACAGAACTGGGCATGAGGAACATTCACACAGGGGGAAGGGGGATCATAGAAGAAGGCACGTTATCCCAATCTAAACAAATCCTATTGGTCACCTAAATAGGCCCCATGTGTACAAACTATAATTTACTAAGGCTGCATATCTATAACAGCTTCTCTCAGAGTAAGTCCCACTGAATAAGGTTGAGCTCTGAAATCAGACCCACTGAGTTAAATGGGTCTAACTCCCAGAATATATATTTCATATATTTACAGCCTTAGTTCAGAGGATGTCCCAATGAACTGAGTGGGGTTTACTTTGGGGTAATCATGCATAGGATTCCATTATGGGATTTATTTAATGAGGTGTCTGCTCTCCCTGTCCCCCCTCTCTCTCATTTTACATATCTATCAAAGGTTTAGTAGGGCAAAAACTACTTATATATCCTTCTTCAACTGGGTGCCCTCCAAATGTGTTGGACTACAATTCCAATAATCCTACAGCCACCTATGCTGGCTGTGCAATTATGGGAGTTGTAGGTTGAGAGAGGCTGTGCCCCCATGTGTCTTTCCGCATTCTGATCTTGTCAGGAAATTCACATTCACGCCCTTTTCAGTCTGAGATATCAATGTTGAACGAATTGGTTTGACAACTTCAGCTTCACTTAAGTTCGCCTCAGCTACTGCGACTTCGACCGGCTTGATTCTGTTGCATTCACTTTTAGAAATGTGAGTAAAATGGAAGCAGACATTGCTGTGGCAACGGGTGACCCACTGCCAAGCTACCCAACTTTACTTGCAGGTGCCAGAGGAACTTGCCTCAGTGTTGCCATTTGGAGGACTTAACAGAAGACAACAGCCACTTAGTTTGCAGTTTCTGAATGCTGGCATCTGATGGATTGCATACACTTGTGATGACTTGTGATATATTTCCAGGATAAGCAGTAATGTTGAAGGTTGAATAAAATAATAATAATAATAATAATAATAATAATAATAATAATAATATCTTGCACACTGTACTGTTAAATTTGAAATATCACCACTGACCATTTCTTGAAACAATGTGCAAAGGTTTTTGGTATTTCATTACTAATAACTTCAAGCAATAGATTGCAATATCCTTTATGCCAGGGATGCAGAACCTCAAGCTAGGCTGGGGCAGTTAAATCTGGCCCTATGGGTTCCCCATATGGCCACACATAGTTAACTTGGCATTGGTGCAGTTTTCCCCCCATTCTATAAAAGGCTGAAAAACCTCACCTAATTTATTATATTTATATCCCACTTTTTTCCTCCAAGGAACCCAAGGGGGCATACATAATCCTCCTTGTCCTCCTTTCCATTTTATCTTCACAACAACAACCCAGTGAGGTAGGCTGGGCTGAGAGCCTGTGACTGGCCCAAAGTCACCCATTGAGCTTCCATGGTCAAGTGGGGGCTAGAACCCGGATCTCCAAACTCTCACTCCAACACTCTAGTCACTACACCACACTGGATCTCCTAAGGCTTAGGGCCTTGCTAGACCTGCCGGGATAAGCCGGCAGGGAGGCGAGGCGATGGCGCGCTAACATTAGCACGCGCCGCCCCGCCTCCTAGATGGCCGACGCGCAGGGACTGCGGAAGCCCTGCAGCATCGGCCATTTTTTTTGTTTGTTAAAGGGGCCACGTGCGGCCCGAAGACTCCGGAGAAGGTAAGGCTTTTTTTTTTTTACTTAAACCCCCCATCCGGTCCTGATCCCTTCCCATCCTCCCTCTCCCTCCGTGTGTCCCGTGTCGTCTGTGCTCCCTCAGTGTGTCCCGTGTCGTCTGTGCTCCCTCTCCCCCTCAGTATCCCCCCTCGGCCAATGGGCACAGCGCTGAGCGGCTACTCGCGAGCTAGATGTTCTGTAGCCCCAGCCTCAGGCCAGGGCTGCGGAAAAGGCGCGCCATAAGCGACTTTGCTTATGGCGCGTTAATCACGGCCTGGGGCCGGATTCCCCTGTGCGTCATGTGGACGCACAGCAGGGAAACCGGCCCACAAAGCGTGCTAAGGCCTCATCTAGCAAGGCCCTCAGTTACTGACAATAAAAGATTTAAGCTAAAATATGCTGTTGGTTTGGGGCCCACCCCTTTTGCCTTCTGCAGAAATGCCATCTTGATTCATAAATTACTTCTAGTCATTTTTATTTTTGGGGGGGGGGGAAACTCTAAAATTAAAGTGTATCAAAAATAACATCTTTTATTTCAGTTACTATTTGAATTGGCCAATTTTGTATAAAATTATGTCGAACAGCTATCTTCTAGAGGATGAGTGTCACTACTGAGAAGTTCTGCCATCAAGATATCATGAGGTAACAATCTTTTAGTAGTGGAATGACCAGCAAGTTCTCCTCTGATGATCTGGCTTTTATCTGTACGCCGCTCTGAGATCTTAATGATATAGGGTGGGATATAAATGTTTTAAATAAATAAATAAATGTATTCATTTATTGAATTTTTATATCACCCAATAGCTAAAGCTCTCTTTATTTTGTATGAATTGTTGCTTAAATATTTGTGGGCATTGAGAAGCATCCTTCTTAAAGTATTGTCTGCCTTTTCAATTTGATCTGCCTCACAAAGCATTTACCTCCTTAAAATGCACATTCATTTATCATAATGGTGTGTGATGCATTTGGACTGCAAAATTACAATGTCATTTTTGCCCACATTATGCACTTCCATTGCATTCTCTTTGTGCAGTTCCTATGCTAACTCACTGGTTACATTTTAAGAATGCACTTTTCTTGAGGAGCTTGGCACTGAGTCTGTAATTTCTGAACAGAAAAAAATACCCTTGATAATGGGAATTGTTACAGTTAACAGTTGGATATTAGAAAATATGATAAAAAAAATAAAAAGTAGATTGACAAATCATAATAATCTAGATGTAGAGCCATTCTGCAGTATGCCTATTGGATCATAGGGTCTTTCACAATCCATTGTTCATAGTGCAAGGAAGGGGTGAATAATAGTGATGGGAGCAATCTACACAGAGAGTTTACAACAGTGCTACCACACCTTACACATGGCCATGATACATGACATAACCCCCAATCTGTAATAGACCCAGGTTTTCTTGTCATAAAAACTGCATTTTCACAAAGTACTTTTGTGAAGGATTTTTCTTTGAGTGGGACTTCCCTGTGTTATGGGATGCCATTTTTTAAAAAATAAAATAAAAATAAATTCACACCTACACATATGCTTAATGGGAAACAAAACTGAAGAGGCTACAGATACAAGAGAGATGACTGTACAATGCACACTCCTCACCCACCTCCTATGTAAGGTGAGCACTACAACAACACTAGCAAGGACTCTCCTTGTGATCCTTCCTTCCTGCAATCTCACGAGGAGCTGCTTATGGATTGGCAGTGGTTCCAGGAGGTTTCTCCAAAAATCAGGGCTGTTGATTTCATATAAATGATATGTGCTTTAATTATGGAAACCATTGAGGGGTTGCTGTGAGATGCCACTATCAGCCCCACCCACTGGGACAACTTCTCACTAGTAAAGTATGTGGAAACATGACTCTATTAGCCTATATGGAAACAGATGAATTTAAATAATGGAAATAATGGTGTATAAGTGGTGGGGGGGGAATCCATAGTGGTTGTCAACACTACAGAACATTCTGAGATCTGTTAGTATTCTTGACATTTCCAAGCTTTTCATCTTAATCTTTTTTTAATACCAGAGAGAAAATAAATGATCCATTGCATATAATAATGAAATAATGCTGAGTTGCTGCATATGATTCAATATGAAACAGCCATATGAACAAACTATATGTGATTTTATTCCCACAATATTGAGGGATAAGAACCAATTATTGAAATAGAAAGATGCACTGTTGTTGGTGTGTGTTTTTGTGTTGTTGTTTTTTACTGTATTCTAATATGTAGATTTTTCTAGCACCTGCACATCTTTAACTAAAATTGCATGCCTTTAAGATTTTATAAGTCATTAGTTTGGGAACGGTGCCCTTAAAGCTGTTAAATTGAATGCATCATAAAACTGACATTTTGTGGCTTGAGAAGTACAGTTCTTGTAGTGATAAACTCACTGCAAGAAATATCAACGGTCATAAAAAGTGCCTGTTAACAATCCTGAAAGGTCAACTATCTTGTCTTGTATCAAACAATTCTCCTCCAGTTTTTCATGGGGGGAATCCGCAGGCATAAAAACGTACAGATTCTTCAAAATATAGGTAGCAAATGTCCTTCTTAAAGTGTTTAGTGTTGTTTTTAGAATATGATATACAGAGAAATTTGGTTTTAAATCAGCAATGGATGTACCTGAAGTGGTTTATGAAAGCAAGAAGAATAAGAAACCCAATGGTAAATTGCAGCTTTCCTTTAATCTGACATTTATGATAGAACTCTTTGTAATTTGTTGTAGTTCAGAAATGAAGACAGCAATTATGTGATCTCGGACTGATCTAATAACAATGAGGTGACCAGGGCAGGGGAATCCTATCCAGGTGGCAGGGCAGGTGCAGGTACTGTATATAATATTTTTTCCACAACCCAATACCCTCTAGATGTTTTGGCCTTCAATTTCCATCAGTTCCAGCCATTATTGCCAATGGTCAGGAATTATGGGAATTGAAGACCAACATAAGAATTGTATGATAATTTAATTTTTACTTCAAATTTTCCCATTCACAACCCCAAACTCTAATAGGAGTACAATTTTCTAGAAAAGCTCACAAGTTCTCGACCTCCCCGAACTTGTGGTTGTGGTCAAAAAAGTGTGCATTTTTTAAAAAACACACACATGCATTTTCATGCTTTGGACTATGGGTGGGAAGTGACTGCTTTTGGTGAGCACTTTTAAAATGTGCACTTTGAAAAAGTGGTGAGTACTTTTAAAATGTGCAGTTTGAAACGCTGAAATAGCGTTTCAAACTGAAACACTATTTCAGTTTGAAAAAAAGAAGAAGCTTGTGTTTGAGAATGGGAATGAGACCAGTGTCAAAGGTGAAAAGATGAGAATCTTGATGAGTTCAAACCTTGCTGATTTTTCCATCCCCAAAATATCTGGGGAGAAACAGTTTGATGATGCAAATAATCATACATTTGGGGGAAAACAGATACAGCCCATTCTGGCTTCCCACCATGAGTACAGGAAACAAAGCAGAAACATTTACACTTTTGACTTGCATGTGGTATACATAAGAGTACCCTATTCTTTTTCTTACATTGAAGTGATATATATGTACAAAAATAATCAGGCTGGCTGTGAACTTAAACCTAATCTACACCAAGCAGGATATTGCACTATGAAAGTGGTATGAAAGTGGAATATAAAAGGCAGGAGCCACACTACTGCTGCTTTATAGCGGTATTAAAGTGCACTGACAACTGTTGGGGCCATTGACACATAGAATATACAACTTTCATTCCACCATATCCTGGTTGGTGTGGCTCCTGCCTTTTATATACCACTTTCATAGTGCAATATCCTGCTTGGTGTAGGTTACTTAGTTGGAATGCCTCTCCTGATATGAACCTACCCGTACATTACACTCAACATCTAAGGTCTCCCCAGATGTTGTGGATTCAAACTTGTTCTCTGGACCATCCCTCTGGGAATCATGGCCTCTTCTGCTTTGTGTGTGTGTGAGAGAGAGAGAGTGTGACCTATTTATTCTCCCAACTAGGCTTACAACTACGAAATTCATTAAAATAATAAAAAACTGATATAGGGAAAAAAAACCAGCCAACATTCATAAAAACAACATACCGGGGTGCCCGCATCTCCTTACATCCCAAGTTTTTTTTTAACCTTTTCTTTGCAGGAGGTGCACACACACTTTCTCACATCCCAGTTTTTATTTTTTGTTTTACCTTCTTTTCTTTTCTTTTTGGCTTCTCCCCATGCCAGAGAAGTACGGAGAAGGGCTTTATACTGTTAATTTTACCCTACCCAGTGCCTGTTTACCCTACCCTGTGCCTGTTTGCTTTTTCTTCCCCTCCTTATTGTTTTATTATGGTTTTATTAGAATGTAAGCCTATGCAGCAGGGTCTTGCTATTTACTGTTTTACTCTGTACAGCACCATGTACATTGATGGTGCTATATAAAATAATAATAATAATAATAATAATAATAATAATAATAATAATAATAATGGGTCACCATCGGCTGGGGCATGTAGAAGGTGTGTTGCCAGTGTGGATCCACCCCAGGGAAAACCCCTCATCAAGACAAACCCCCAGTTAGTGCGGAGTCCAAAAGGATACTGAGACTATGTACTTGGCCTTTTAGTGGGAGTGCAACCTCCATCCAGAGTAGTTTTCTTCCCAACCCACAGTACCTCCATCTTGTCTGGTATAATCATCCATCCCAAAACATCTTCCAGGCACTGGTTCTAGAGTTCCACCACCTCCCTGGGATGTGTAAATGGAAATGAGAAGTAGAGCTGAGTACTGGACCTGAATGAATGACTTGTGGGAATATCAACATTTTTAATATACTTTTCCAACAGCTAGAAAGCTATATGTCATCAAGGATATGATTACAACACCATCCAGTGCTTCAGCAAAGAGCCAGCCAACCTCCATGAGAGAATGCAGAATGTGGCATTGCCTTTTCACCCACTTGATGCAGCTTCAGAATGGGAGAGAGGACATCTGCAATTGTAGCCAAGACTATATAGATGATTTCAGAATGCAAGGTACATTTACAAATACATAGCAAATTAAAAAGAATATCTGGCAATAAGGAAAAAAATATCTTGCTGTTCACCAAGTTGAAACCCTACTGGAGTGCCTGATTTCCAAACAGCTGCTGCACTAATCACACTGTCAGATTCCAGCTATAGATAATTATAATTTATGCTCTCCTGCATGTGACAAAATCCAGTGTTCTATGTTCTCAGTAAGAAGAATTAGTTAATATAAATTTAATTTAAAATTCAAACTTGTGGCAGTAGCATAATGCTGCATAATTTTAACTACCCATCAAATAGAATGTGCCCTATATTCAATGTTCTGTCTGGATAAAATAAGCGGTTTCCTTGATTGAGTAAAACTCCCTTTTCACAACTAGAATGTAGTCATTCTTTACAAAACTCCTGTCAGCAAAAAGTTATATGGAGAGAGAAGGAAATGCAGCTCTATTTTCCAAGCATCAACTGAAGCTGAAGGAAAAGCACACTTTACATGCTAACCCTATGTACTAGTAGGATCAGTAGTTACTCTTCTATTTAGCGTAATTTATTGTTCTTAATTTCCATAAGTTCGCCTGTATGGATTTTCTTAAAGAGATGCATCTTGATCATATGAGACCATATGAGACAATGTTGCTTTGAAAAACACCCCAAAACACACAATTATCAGATACACATTCATTTCCAGAAGAAGATATCCAAGACATAAGTCATTAAAATTCTCAGACACTTCCCTTTTTTTGTTGGTGTTGTTGTTGAAATAGAATAGCAGGACATCTCATGAAGATGCATTTATATTTTTCCAACTTGCTCTGAAATGGCTGTACTGATGTATTTCAACAGAGAGTTTTAGTCATTTCTGTTTTCTGTATTCTTTCTGCATACATTTTATTATCAACACGTATGGTTGTAACAGAACTCTTTAGTAAAGTTCTCGATTCCGCCCCCCTCTCCATAGGGCAAACTGGTGGAACTCTATGGGCAAGATCCAATAGGGGCCTTGTGTGGCGGTCCAACAGCCCCTACTGCTTGCATCCATGATGTAGCCCTTCCGAGGGCAACCCCAAAACATGAGCAGAAATGTATGTTTCCCAATGGCATGATCTGCCCCTTCCAGAAACAGGTGTTCCTGTTTGTTTTAGGACTTGGGATGTGCTACATCGCAGCTACAAGCAGTAGGGGCCACGTGAGTACTGTGAGTAGTGGTGCTGGCCACATGCAGAAGGGCCCTATAGCATACTGCCCAATGAAAGCAAGTTGCAAGATAGTCTTGTTAGGGTTAATTTTCAACCCCATCCCCCAGCTCCAAGCACAGGAGGAAAGCTAACACTTCTCCATTTCATACTGTTTGTCTGAGACAGAATGCCTCAGAAGTATAATGCAGTATTTTATTAATTTATTTAAACATTTCTATACTGTCCCTTCACCAATAGCTGTTACAGTGCTGTTTATACAATTAAAATATCACAGCCATAAAACCACATAACAAAACAACTAGGCATAAGAAAACAATGAGCTAATACAAAGAGCCATCATCAAGGGTTTAATTTCATATCCCTCCTCCCCAAATTAGGATATTCAGATGGTGGGTGGGTGGGTGGGTGCCAAGGGCAATATCAGAGAGGTGCTTGTGGCCACATGTAGACACATGTAGACAACCCCTGAATTAAACCCTGAGATAATAAAAATATTTTTCTGGCACCTGAAAAAGAGCAGTATTGGTGCCAGGCGAGCCTCCCTAGGAAAGGTGTTTCACAAATGAGGTGCTATACATAAAATATATTCTCTCTAGTTGTCATTAGTTTCACTACTATTTTGTACGAATTGTACAGGTATAACACATTATACTAATCCAATCAGGAGGTTACCAGAGTATGGATAACTGTGCCATAATATCCCTGTTCATTAGAGGCCATGGATATGTCTATACCAGTCTATCCTGGGGATCAACCCTGGATCATCCCTGTGCATCCACATGACGCACAGGGGATCCTGGGAGCAGGGAGGGATGATCCCTCCATTTCCCCATGATATCTGGGAACACTTTTAGCCTGATTCTTCCTGTGGTCTTGGGATCCTCCTGAGACTGCGTGAGGTGTGTGGGCACCCGCCCCGTCTTCATCCTGCCTCCTCATGAGGAAATGTGAGGAGGCGGGACCAGGCATGGGCACGGAGCTTTTCAGGCACTCCATACCCATCGGGGTGGGTGGGGGAGTGGGAGCAGATGTGGTTGTTGTTGTTGTTTTACTTACAGTTTTGTTAGAGCACAAGTACATTCATGTCTGTTAAAAAAGAAAAGAAAACTGCGGGCACAACATCCGTCCTTCCTCCTGGGATGTCACACATGCGTGTGGACAAAGGGGAGGATCTCGTGAGCAGAATATCACAAGATCCACCCCACACTCTCCTGGAACACTGGGAGGTATAGAAAAGCCCCGTGACTAATGAACCAGATGAAGCTTGTACAAGGTAGTATTCTATATCCCTGAACCTACTTGAGCCTCTATTAACAAAGCTGGATCCAAGAGAACCACTATACTGCAAATATAAGTCTTGTTGATGTCAGTGGTCCTGAGAGCAACCCCTTCTAGAACAGTGCATACCATCTCCCTTAATCTGAGAACTATCTACTCACAGCACCTCCATTTTATCAGTACTGATCTTCAGTTCTACTAAGCTTGGAGCAGTAGGGACAGGGATCAGCAGGTACAGTGTGTCCCTAGGCCTAGAAGGAAGCTGCAGAATAGATCCAGAGTTAGTCATACTTAGAGCAGAGCCACTGAAATCAATGGGACTTAAATTAGTCACAACTAATTTAAGAGTCATTGATTTCAGTAGCTCTAATTTGAGTATGGCTAACCCTGGATCCAACCCTGGGACTTGTCATGCTTGCCAAGATGAATGTGGAGAGCAAATTTATGGAACTCTTGTGTTTATAGACACTCATATTATTTTAATATAAAATGCTTAGTTCTAGATGTCGCCATCACTGCTGTCACCAAAACAACAACAACAACCTAATCACAGCCATAATTGCTTGCAAATAGTTTAGGCTGGGGAAATAGCAAACTTGCTACTTGTTCAAACAAGAAGTGGAAACTGTGATCTTCCAGCACAAATGAAATAAATAAATAATGTATAGGATGAGATATATACTAAAGGACTGGAAATGATTTATTATTTTCTATTGCAAGTAATATGGTTATGCTATAATAATTTCCCCTAAAGTAATTATGGATAATATCAAAGTAGTAACCCCACTTAAAAAAAAAAACACTTGTATGATGTAGAGCAAGTGAGATCATGATAGAGAAAATGTTAAAAGCTGGAAATCTTTTGATATATTCTTAAATTACCTACATGTTTATGATTTCAGTGCTTTTTTATTTCCTATTTCAGACAGAGAGATGGAAATGAAAAAATGACAGCTATACTTCATTAGTGTTGTGCACTATTTTGTTCCCGCCCATACTATTTACTCTTACAAAATGTCAAGTTTTAAAGGTCACCGACATCTATTAATTAGCAGTTTAATTGAACATTGAGTAGAAATTATTTAACTGAATACCTAAATCTAGTGCAAAGGTTTAAGGAAACCAAAATGAATATCATCCAAATCATAGACCAACCTGCCTGTTAGAAAATGTAATAGACTTATTAATTAAAATACATGAAACATTCAGCAAAATGATGTGCCTCAAAGTGCTGACTTGAAGCAAGCCACAGTGATACGGTTTTATGACTGCCATTTTAGAGGCCTTTAGCTATCAAAGAATAAAGATGTCTGGAACACCCATCTAATCCCAGGCTTTTACATCATCACATGTGGCATTCTAATTGGCACTTGAGTGAGCTATTTCTTGCATGAGAATTCCAGGATAGTGGTTTTCTAACTTTTCATGATGAATTGATATTTTGCCCTCCTTTGTCAAAGAGCCACACCAATGGATACCAAAAGGCTGTGCTTGCATTCGTTATAAGATCAGTTGCACTTTAAAAGATCCAGTGCTTGAAAAAAAACCAACCCTACAGTAATCATTTCACAAGGGAGATTGAATGGCTGTGTTCAAACAACAGAATAGTCAATGGTGGGGTAATAATCAACTCAACAGTTGTTTATCTAGGGGGTACTCCCCACAAGACATGATAATAATCAACCATGGTGTGGATTAGGATCAGCGTTAAGTTGATTATTAGATGAATCACTCTCTCACACACACAGTCCCTCCCCTTGTCCATTGCAGCTGAAAAACTATCCGGCCAGCTGGAGGGAGGGCAGCCGCCTCTTTGACCACTCTTGCCTTGCGGCTCAACTCAGTGGCCAACAATTAAAATCAATGGTGGCCAATGAAATAACCAACTGTGTCCAACGCACAATGTGATAACCAACAGTGGTTCAAACAGCCAACTCTGCACAGTGTTTGTTCTTTGCATGGGTTGTTTCTTCCAAATATCACTTGGCATGTACAAGTTGAATTGCAATGCCATGCATACTTGTGAGAAAAGATATATACATAGGACATCTCTAGGCTGGTTAATTTGGATATTTGCTGTATGTTTCATTATGGCTTTATTGTATCAATTTTAATTTGTAAACCATCTTGTTTTCTTTTATGATGAAAGGCAATCGATGGGCACATTTACACCAAGCAGGATATTCCACTATGAAAGTGGTATATAAAAGGCAGGAGCCATACGACTGCTTTATAGCAGTATTGAAGTGCACTGACAACTGTTGGGGTGCATTGACACAACCATATACCACTTTCATACCACTATATCCTGCTTGGTGTGGCTCCTGCCTTTTATATACCGCTTTCATAGTGCAATATCCTGCTTTGTGTAGATGAGCCCTATGGATAATATTACGTAGGACATCTGTAGGCTGATTTAGATGTTCCTGCTCACACACTAGCAGTTACAAAACCAGCCAAACAAAAACCCAACCATCATGGCAGTATTAGATGCAGAAGCAGCTACGTTTGAAATTTATTTCTATTTGTGTTGTGCAATCATTTGTAAAGTGTGTATGCCAATTCCACTGGCCCTGCGGATGGGCTGCCAACAGCAGGAGATAACCTGAGAACAAGCAATCAACTTTTAAATATGGAAAATGAATGTAAAAGCACAAGCAAAAGTTGACAGGGAGAAAAAAATGACCAAACTAGAACAGATGAGGTCCATTAGTGCAATCCTATGCACACTTGTCTGGAAGGGAGCATCATTAAATTCAATGGACTTACTTCTGCTTAGACATGCATAGGATTGTGTTGCTAGCCACAATCCAGCTAAAACCTAAGCATTTTAAAAAATACCACTAATTTCAAAACAGAGGGTTAATTCTTTTGTTTAAATAAATGCAAGTCAATAGTGTTTCACTTTCACTGAGTCATGCTGCCTCTTGATGGTAGGTATCCCATTATTTCTAGAACAAATTGAAACATTAATCCTAGTACATGTTAAACAGTGTGAAGAAATGCCCTGTATATAGCTGTTGCTCTTGCGTGATGTTAACTTTCTGTGGCCTCTGTGAGTAGGTCTTGTTTTGTTACTGTCAAAGGCCTTTGTAGCAATTGCTTAGTGATATTCTGAAAGGCGAGCGCCAACTGCTTTGGATATTCTTAGATGGGGCCTGGATCAGGTAAATTCAATACTGTTTGGATAGTGATTGCGAATGGAGAGGGAAGTTCTGGAAATAAAACACAGACACCAGAGCTTGGGATAAAATAGGGCCTCTATTTAATCATGGAGATTCTTCCCTCCATGGATCTGAGTGTGAACATGTGGGAATCTAGTTCGTTTATCCTCAGGCAACTAGCCTGCCCCACAGGGCAAGCCACTCAGCTGAAAACAGGGGTTGGGTGACCCGGGGCCCCTTTCCACCTACACTTGAGTGTTTGGTGAGATCAACCTGCATCATCCCCACTCTGGCTGCAAAGCTGAGTAGATGAGACAAGAAGGTCCCCAAAGGCAAACAATATCCTGACACAAAAGCTGCAAAGCCCCCAAGGAGCAGGACCTCTGGCTTGCCAATCACTGTAAAGGTGCCAGAGTGCTCACCATCCCTACTCTGACTTCCCCAAATTCCCGCACAACCCTGCCACTTATCATTGATCTGTTCATCCTCCACTTCTAAAGATTGTGAAGGATAGGGGTGCAAAGTTGTGCCTCTAAGCTGTTGCTATGTGATTATGAAATCTGCCCTCTTTGTATGCTTTCACTGTTCAAATCTGCTGTGCCAGGCTTGGGTGGGGAGGAAGAGGGCTGGTGGCTGCGGGCCAAGGTCATCCCTGCCTTGAGCCAATCTGCCTCCCACTAGCACCTGGAGATTATCAGGGCGGTGGAAAAACGAACGGGATTCAGCTGTAGGAAAAAGAGGTGGGCCTAGCCCCTGTGGGAAGGGGTAGGCAAAAGCCTGGGAAGGTTAGTGAGGGTCATGGGGCAGGGGGTACAACAAAGAGATAAAAAGCCCCATGAAGAAGACCCTGCATCTTCCTTGGTGGTGCGTGCGTATGTCAACTGGGAAGATCAGGTCCGAGGCAACCAGGAGGGGGTTGCCCGGAGTTAGAAAGGTTTTTTATGTTTTAATGTGTGTGGGTATTCTGTTGCT
This sequence comes from Elgaria multicarinata webbii, assembly GCF_023053635.1. Lineage (NCBI taxonomy): Eukaryota > Metazoa > Chordata > Lepidosauria > Squamata > Anguidae > Elgaria > Elgaria multicarinata. The sequence goes on along the minus strand of NC_086180.1, from coordinate 40,370,906 downwards.
TTGGCTGGGTGTGGAGACGTATGATTGTTTATTGGGGTAATGGCTAATTGCTAGAGCTTTTCCTCACCTTCTTTCCTCACTTCCCTTTTCCTCATCTCCCTTCCCCTTTTCCCCCTTTCCTTTTTTAAGAGGCTTTTACTGACCAAGGCCTTACATGTTAGTTTTAGTGAGTGCAATAAATTTGCTTTGGTCCCTAAATGTGTGTCTGTGTGTTATCCCCTGAACATCTGGCTCGTACCGGTTGTGGACAAGGCTAGGGAGGTGGATTGCCTGGGAGTTCAGGACGTTTGGTCCAGGAGCCTACCTTGCAGGGTTGTCAGGTGGACCCTGACTTCCATTACAAAGATTAGATCCAGTATGGAATAGGCAAAAACCTGAACATCACTAGATGACAGGGAAAATTCCTACTCAGCCCCGCCCCCCTACAAAGAGGATGACTGGCTATTCCCATACTAGTTTATAGGGAGGGAGGGTGGTCTGAAAATGAAAGAGGCCGGAACCATGTGGGGGTGAGCCTTTATTCCCTTGGCTCCGCCCCCGCCTCAACAAGGCTGTACACATGTCGAGCATGTGTACACATCTCTTCCTTTTATTCCAGCTCCCTTTCCCCTGCAAAAGCTGTCCCCCACCTAAGTCATACTGGCTGGGTGAAGATTGGGCTTCTAGCTAGGTGGAAAAAGCAGTTGAAGAATGACAGTTAAGATATGACAGTTGACAGTTGAGAGCCAGTTAGTCTATGGTAATCTTGCAGGGGGAGTTCTGCTTGTTGTTGTGGGGTGTTTTAAGAGGACTAGGACAAAGCTGAGGGAAAAGTGAATAGCTAAGGGCTGAATGTTAAGCAATTCTTCTCTGTGGGATGACCATACATGGTTGGTGAAGTTTCGGCATAGGGAGCAGGTGAGTGTTATGCCAGGTGGCTGCCCTAAGTCTTGCCAGAAAAAGGTTATACAAGCAGGCAGTAAAAAACCCAGATAAACTGCCCAAGCAGCCAGAAATATAACATCTGGAGCTTTGGTGTCAGAGGAGGACTGTATCCAAGAGCTGGACCTAGTTGTAAATGTATTTGGCTGCAATGAAGATTTAGGGAATTTTGCCTGAGGTAAAAGAATGTTACTAGCAGCAAAAGTGTCTCTTGAGTAGGGATGTCACAGGTACCCAGCTGAGTCTGTGAGTCTGTTGGAAATGTCACTAAAACAGTTTCGTGAAAAACTGAAAGTGAATATTAGTAATTCCTTATGTACAAAACATAGTTGTAATAAATTATTTGTTAAATAGTTCAGCTTGTCTCTAGTATTGGTGCACTGGGTAGGCCTGCCAGAAGAGATCCACCTTTATAGCTTTTTTAAAAAATTCAGAAAGACCATTAAGTTGGCGGATCTCTCCCGGCAAGCTATTGCACAGTCCCAGCAGAACATTCCACAGAAAGAGTTCCTTATGCCCAGAAATATAAGCATTTGCTATAAATAAGAAACCCCATAGGTGGGATTATCCATTAAAGGAACATTTTCCCCATAGGTGGTGGCAACACTGGGGAGAAGGGATTATACAAGACACAAAGGGCAGTAACCAATGCTGCACTATCACTATCACAATAAACATTGCACTGGCATAAACTGTCACTAGTGCAACAGCAATAGCGGCTTTCCCAGATCAGGTTTCCCAGAAAACACATTTGCTGTTGACATTGTTGTAGAGATAGTTTAGGCTAGTGCAACATCATTTACATTAGTGGTAGTGCAGCCCTGGAAACCACCCAAAATAATCTTATATTTTCCACATAGGTTAGGGTGACCATATGAAAAGGAGGACAGGGCTCCTGTATCTTTAACAGTTGTATTGAACAGGGAATTTAAATCAGTGTTATTTGTATGCAGGAGCCCTGTCCTCTTTTGTATCTGGTCACTTTAGCATAGTTCCTGCAGCTTTAACAGTTATGATGAAGAGGGAATTTCACCAGGTGCTGCATGCATAAAAATAACACCTGCTGAAATGCCCTTTTCTACACAACTGTTAAAGATACAGAAGTCCTGTCCTCCTTTTCATATGGTCACCCTAACATAGGTTCAACCACATTATTACAGAAAACAGTCAATATTTCACCATTACTGAGTTTGTATAACTAAATTGTGAAATGTTGCTAAATTTATGTATTTTAGGATACAATCCTCTACATACATACCTGGGAGTAAGTACTAGTTCAACTCAATAGGATGTACTTCAAAGTAGCCATGCAAAGGATTGCAGAATTAGCTTGGCCAGATACACATGGCTCCTGGACCTTTAATAGCTGTGCCAAAAAGACTATTTTTGTTTAGCTAGTCATTCAGGGGTGAGAAAAGCTGCCCTGAAGAAATTCCCTCTTCTATACAGATATTAAAACATCTGGCTTCTTTAATTTTGTATATTTCTAAAATGTTGTGACATATATGAAAATGTTGGTGAAAATGTTTCTAATGTTTAAAGGCTGAACTTTCAACGGCATTTTTGTTTCTCTGAAAAGCTAGCTTTACAGCAGCCGACATGCTTGAATATTGCTTTGAGCTTCTTGTATGTAAAGCTGAGGCTAAAAAGTGGAATTCCTGCCAGAGGCTGCCCTGAAGGACAGTAGTTAAAAGGTCATGGACCCTTAATTAAAATAGCACATGAGCCAAATATGCTTAAACATTTGCACTAATGTTAAGTTGGTATCAAATTACTAAGAAAGGGAAATGCTATGGGGAAATCAAATTGACAGCCTGATCCACGTTTCACAGTTAAGTAATAAGTATCTGAATTTAAAATTACATAAAGTGCAATCATTTTCATGACTACTCAGAAGTAAATCCCATGGAGTTCAGCGGGGCTTACTCTACAATACGTGGAAATATGATTGCAGTCTATGCAGCCGGAATCCAATGGTGTTTTTTTCTGAGTAGACATTTTAGAATCTCACTGCATCACTGTAATTCTGTCCATATTTACTTACATAGAAGCCCCACTGAACGTGGATCACAATGTAAGACTGAAAACCTCTACCTGAGCCTTTCCCATCCTGGTGCACCGTAGGTACGTGCTGGACTACAACTGCCACCATGTGGCCAATGCTGGGGATGATAGGGTTTGTAGTGCAGAAATATGGAGGGCACCAGGTTGGCAAAGGCTGTTCTACCCACAAATGCACACACACACACTTCAAGGTTGCAGTCCTTAATACCCATACAAGAGAGCAAATGAATCAAATATATTTAAATACCCTTTCCTAAAGGTTGCAGAAGTGTACATTGCTTTTACATGGGCAACCATTTTGACCATGATTGTTATTTTTGTATCACACCCCAAATACATCATCCCTTTGGGTAATGTGCATACAGATACCTGCATAAACATTTAACTATTGCCTACATCTTGGTCAAGAACTGGAAAAACAACAACATCCACCACCCAACAACTATTATAGACATCCAAGGGCTTGCATGTGCCCAGTAGAATGGATGACTTTTCCCCTTTGATCAGCAGGTCCCATGTCCAATCACAATCTGCTTTTGAAAATCTGCTTAGTTTCATTGGTGGATTGCCATATGACATGGTAGGATGCTTTTCAACCAATAAACTTCCAAAGTTTTCTTTGTGGTCATCTATAAAACACCGGGATTGTGCCTCATTATTTTTTAATCTGCATTTCCTGTGATTTGATTCTCCTCCCACATCGTCTAGCAGCTACAGCGAGTTATCCATTAAATTTACTGGGGGAGGATTACATTTATGGGGGGGGGAATCCTGTCATATGAGCCATTGCGGAGCAAAGTTGCTCCTGGTGGGTTCTTTATACACACCTGTGCATATAAGCACATATGAGGGTACAGGAGCCTGCATGCGCGGATCAATAAGCATATAATTTAAAATTCACATCCCGAGATTTATTTATATTAAAGAACTAAGGAAGATAAAATGAAATTGTGATTTCAAAGTTCCACCCATTATGTTGGGGAAGGTACGCCCCTGATGGCCAAATCTTGTCTGTGGTCTCGCGATCCTTTGCATCTGCACAGGTAAATAAATACCTGCAGGATGTGCACACCTTGGTAACCAAAATGGTGATCGCTCCCATCTACCCATTCATCTCCCTCTATTTCTATGACATGGCGGACCACTTTACCGATCTGTGCAGCCTCGTATATACAATTGAGTGCCCGGTCTACCCCCTTAAGTGAATACAGACAAAAGCCAATACTCCCTGAACACTAGTTATTTTTCAAAGGTGTGTGTGTGTGTCATTTCCCGAAACTGTGACTTGGAGGACATTAGTTTCCCTTTCTAAAATGGCGGTCACTCTTCCCAGGCAGGAATAAAAACAGTGATAAATGTACTTCTCCTGTGTGTTTGAAGTGACTTTAAATGGACTTAAGTTGACTTAAAAAAATTTAAACACAGACCCTTGTCAGTTTTCACTTGTTTGAGTGAGAGAGGTCCCGTCTACCCATAGAATACAAAGGTGGACTGGTTTGCCGATTCCACGCATCTTCGTATAAAAGCATTTCCACAAATGCTGTTCCCAATACAAATGATTTATTATCAAAGTTACACATTACTATTTCTTATCAAAGTGACCTACCCCTCTTTTATTTCCATTGAAATGGGTGCCTGTAACTACAATCTCACTTGCAGAAATGGGCAGGTATGAGAGAGGGATGGGAAGTAGGTGTGGCGGGAAATGGGCAAGACGTGACATCACTTTGTCCTGCCCTCAAAGCTACACCCACATTTCAAAAGTCGAATTTACCCCCCCCACACACACACACACACACGACACATAAAGATAATGCAAGGTAATACGAAGGTTTTGGAAAAGTCGTGGTATAATTGGAGGTACGAATGTGCGCATTTTCGGGGCTATAGATTGGCACTGCAGCGACTGTGTCATGTGACAAACAACAGGAAAACGAGGAGTTAAAGTGATCTAAAGAGCCCATTTAGATGTGCCTTTTGTCACGCTACACTAGTCCTGTGGTTCTTTGGATCGTACTTATTGTTGCCTGGCTATATTGTCTGGACAATGGCATTAATGATCTCTCAAGACATTCAAATAAAAACTGTTAGCATTTTATATGTTAAATGACATATTCTTAGGGGTCTTTTTAAAAGCACATTCACTATTTCAACTTTAGATTATTGCAGCCAGGTGTTATAGTATCACGAAATCAGAGGACATGAATATTTGCCAGTAAAGCAAAATAGGATTGGTAGCCCACATAGGCCCTAACATACTGTGATCTTTCTAATCAACAAAATTTGAGATTTAAAGTCTCTATAGCATTTTGCTGAGTCAGCATCATTAAAGATCATCCTAATGAGCAAAGCATACTGGAGTATAATGGTTGATATTTATGTTTATAAGCACAACGGGGAGAAAGAGAACTGTAAAATTTGTCAATCTGCTAATTCTGGACTATAAAATATTTCATCTTTATCTCTTGGGTATACAGCACTATATCATTTACAAATTAGCATTTATAGCTTCTCCTCTCCTCCCATCCCCTCACAAATAAAATAAAAAATACAGTAATCTTTTTGCCAGCTAATTAAGTCCCCAAACAATTGGTTTGCTATGGTCATATGTGTACATAATTTAGTAAATGTTTGGAACACATGTATTCAATCAAGGACACCACTACTAGCAATGAGTATTTGGAGGTGATTTATTTCTTACTCTTCATAGGTACATAGGATGCTGCTTTATCCAGACTTAGACCATCTAATTCAATATTATTTTCTAACTTTAAGAAGAGAAGACTGAGGGCTTGTCTACACTTGGCGATATCCTGGGGATCATCCCAGGATCATCCCTTTGCTTCCATATGACATACTTGGGGTCCTGGGAGCAGGGAGGGATGATTCCTCCATTTCCCCAGGATATTGCCATACACTTTTGTGACAGCTTTTCCCATGGTCCCAGGATGATCTCACATCATGGGTGGTGTGGCCACCCATCCCAGCTTCTTCCCTCTTTTCCACGAGTAGTGGGGATCATCAGAGGGATGGAGCTGGACTCGGGAGAGTCCAGGGCCATCGGGGGAGCAGGGTTGGGACTTTTTTCTTCTTCTAAACCATACATTTTTGCTGGAATGCAGGTGCACTCCAGCTGTCTTTTTTTTAAAAAAAAAACAGTGGTGGGCGTAATGTCCTGCTTCGTCCCTGGACATTGCATGCCACATGTGAATCTAGGGGAAGGATCTCGCAATAAGCATATCACGAGATCCTCCCCTTCCCCTCCCCTGGTGTAGACATGCCCTGAGTGGAGACTTGACAGCACTCTTCAAGTACTTGAAAGCTTGTCACACAGTGGAGGGCCAGGATATCTTCTCGATCATCCCAGAGTGCAAGACATGGAATAATGGACTCAAGTTACAGGAAGCCAGAATCCATTTGGTCATCAGGAAAAATTTCCTGACTGTTAGAGCAGTACGACAATGGAAGCAATTACCTAGGGAGGTTGTGGGCTCTCCCATGCTACAGGCATTTAAGATGCAGCTGAACAGCCATCTGTCATATGTTCTTTGAGGTGGATTCCTGCATTGAGCAGGATGTTGGACTTGATGGCCTTATAGGCCTCTTCCAACTCTACTATTCTAGGACTCTATGATCTACACTGACTGGCAGCTGCCAAAGATTTCAGCCAGGTGGATTTCCCAAATCTACCTGGAGATGCAAAGCATGTACTCTGCCACTAAGCTCCAACCCTTTATAGGTTATGACAAGTAAAACTTATTCTCCCATGCCCTGTCGTTAATGAATATTCAAGGTAGAAGAACTCCAAAACTAGGGAGAGTCTGTCCTAAGTTATACAGGTGAAGAGTTACTGGCCAGATCTAAACTAAGCAGTATATGACACTTTGAAAATGATTTGTAAACTGTGTATGGAGTGTGTCCTGGGCCTCAACAGTTGTCACTACTGTTATAAACTGTTTTAAAGCAGTAGTGTAGATCCTACCACTGTTCCTGGGGAAACAGAGCAACTCATTCTCTTCTCCCTTCAACTATCATACACCAAACTTAACTGTAACAAAACACAATAAGAAGCAGCAGTTAGACCTTGTCTGTAAAATGTGGCATCCCCCTCCCCCCGGAAAAAAACCTAACTGAAAGGGGGGAAATGCCAGCATAAATATACATGCCATTCAATAAAAGAGAGCAACTGATTTTAACAGCCATTGTTCAAACAGCCAATCTGATACCTGCAAAACAACTGTAAATCAGGCACTATCTAAATTATTTTGCAGATGAAGGATAATCCATTCTAGACAATGGTTAAGAACTCAGCTATTATTTTATTAGCATAAGAGATGTGACTAGCCACATTATGTGATTGTAATTTAGATGTTCTAAAATGAAGATTTGGAAGCCAAATGAATACTTTGTGAAGGCTTGGGGATATTTTTTTTGCACAACACACATAGTAAATGCTTAAGGAAGAAAAGAAAACCAATGTGAATAAAACAGGCCTGCATAATGTAATCAAGAATAAAATAAAAGGGTGGATGATGTTCTGTATGAAACAGGTAGAGCTAGATATAAGGAATGCAGTGATAGCAGAATGGAATTAAGTGAAGATAACAAAAGCTAATACGGAGAATGGAAATAAATTGCATAAGAGGGGAACATAATTAAAACTTTCTCTCCAAGTACCTAAGAAACTAGAGATTAGGAGAAGAGAAAGCTCATCCTTAGGGAGATTGCAAAAATAATACCCTGACTGTTGAGGCAGTGATGATGATAAAAATAAATGAATATATTTCCCCAGTGTTCACAGTAGTGGATATGGGGTGGTCAGGCATGGGAAAACTAATGTAAAAAAATGGAAAAAGAAGAAGCAATGGTCATAGCAGATCAGATGTTGAAGAAAAAAACTGGTGAGCGTATTAAACTACAAGAAAACCACATGAGAATTCATAATGGTTAAGAAGGTAACAAGCCTTGACACCAAACAGTGGCTTATTCAATCAGATGTTTATAATAACATGAAATAGCCCTGGAAATCAAATCTCCAGTTTGTGTGTAAATCAAGTGTGTCAATGTAGATATTATTTTTAAGGATGATTAGTTAATAAGCTCACTGAAAGCTCTACGGAAGCTTCAGAGCAATGCTGAACAAATATATATGAAAAATAAATGAAGAGCTATTTGTTAAAATAAAAACACTGCCTCCTTGGGGTCATATTGTGCACACGGGAAATGATTGCAGGAAGTGATTGCAAAATCATCTCTCCCACCCTAGAGGCCTTCAAGAGGCAGCTGGACAGCCATCTGTCAGGAATGCTTTAAGGTGGATTCCTGCATTGAGCAGGGGGTTGGACTCAATGGCCTTATAGGCCCCTTCCAAATCTACTATTCTATGATTCTATGAATCTATGGATCCATGTATCATGGTGCCCCTGACATCAAATAGCTATCCTGTCCATATTGTTTATAAATTAGGGTTTATTCGCACCCCATATCTAATACACTACCCTTGATTAGGCAAGTTTCGTTAATCATCTAGGTACTGTACGATGTGCCGGACTTGAACCTCCTTCAATTAGTAAAGCCCATGTTGCCATGGGCGCTAGTAGCCCAGGTCCTTTCTTGCTGTTTTACCTCTCAGCACCCTCACCACCGAGAGGGACAGGAATCATGTAAATATGGCTCATGCATAGGGAATCCCCCCTCTGAATTTTGCATATGCTGCATCCCCTCCCTCATGCACCCTGATTGGCCTCCTCCATCACTTTTGCCCTCCCCACTGGCCCTGACAGCCACATTGGCTTGATTTTTACATAGAAATAATATTTGTGAAAAACCCTTACACTACTGTATTCATATATAAGAGTTAAGAGTCATAGAATATTTCCTTTAAGCTAAAGTAAGTCTTTGCTACAAACTTCTACAAGTTTAATGGACATGACCTCTTTTAACAGAACTGTTGTTCTATTCAGGGCAAATGGGCCTAGGGATCTACTAGGGTGACCATATGAAAAGGAGGACAGGGCTCCTTTATCTTTAACAGTTGCATAGAAAAGGGAATTTCAGCAGGTGTTGTTTGTATATATGGAGAACCTGGTGAAATTCTCTCTTCATCACAGCAGTTAAAGCTGCAGGAGCTATACTAGAGTGATCAGATTTAAAAGAGGGCAGGGCACCTGCAGCTTTAACTGTTGTGATGAAGAGGGAATTTCACCAGGTGCTACATGCATATAAATAACCCCTCTTGAAATTCCCTTTTCAATGCAACCATTAAAGATACAGGAGCCCTGTCCTCCTTTTCATATGGTCACCCTAGGATCTACAATAGAATTTTTTTTGGGAAATCACGATAATGATACCAATATAGGAACCCGTGTCAGCACTGGCTGCCAATAGCATTCCCCCTGCTACTGATCAGGGCCTTTGTCAATGATAACCTTCCTAGTTGCATCACCAATTATAGACTCCCCACCCAGTCAACAGGCTCATCTAGCAAATGCAGCAATCTTCCAATGTGAGGTATGCAGCCTCTTGGCTCTCTCATCAGAAGAAGTGTCCCACCATATTAATTTTCTCAAAATGCAATGCCCTGGATATCTAACGTATTGCATTCTTGGGAAATTAATATGGCAGCTTCCCAGCACTGATGGTCCCTGAGCAATAACAAGCAGAAAAATGCCCCTACTCCCACTAGGTATTGATGGTGAAAGCTTGGCCATGAGCCACCTACATAAGTACTATGGAAAGACTAGGAAGGTGTTTTTTATTTTGTTTTTAAAGATTGATGATATCATCCCAGATATCATCCCAAGCAAGTATGGGTGTCATGGGGTTTCTTGCTTTTGTCTCAGTCATATGGTAGTGAGGGCTGCAGTTGTAGGGCAAAAAGCAATAAAAGGCCACTACCACTAGTCCACAAATTAAAGGAACAGGTGAGACAGGACAGCACATAGCACCATACAGATGAGCTGCTGGTGAGGTGAACGGCCAGAAGCACCTGGTAAAAGCAGATGATATTTTTAGCCCTTTGCTGCAGTACACTTGAGTAGTAATATAGTAGTTACCTGTTTGCTTCAGCAATCTCCAACAGACATTTGCCAATAAGGGCATAGGACTTCCCTCCATCTTGCTTGCTGCACTGTGGTGGCAGTATTTAGTGCTTGCTGCCACTCCACCTCACTGGGAGCTGCTAGAGTACAGGACAACCCAAAATGCAGAGAACTATTTCTGAGCATCTCACATAAAAGCTAGTTCATTTAAAGAGAATATTCATTGTTTCTGTTCAGACTCATAGAAGTCAATCTTCCACATTTCCAAAGTGAGAAAGTACTGCTGGGCCAGCTGGCATTGTGAGTTTCTACACTTGAGTCAGGCACAGGCAGGGTCTATTTCAGTTAAACTATTACTCCTGTTGGCTGGCTGGGCTTCCAGTGCAGGGGTGTGTGTCACCCAATAGATCTGGAGAGCACCAGGTTGGAGAACGCTGGAGTAGAAACTTCCACCAGCAGCATTGGAGCTCTGCATCAGCAAAGTAAAGAATAAAAGCTCCCTCCATAAATGTGCAGAGGTGGATTAGTGTGTGTGTGTTGAAGGGGGGATAATAGTTTGAGGGGGAAATTTAAAAATCCTAAAAAATCAAGGCATGAATGGATCTGCTACTAAAGCTCACCATGAGAGCTATCACTGTGCCAAGGCTCATCTCTTTATCTTTAAAAATTACACCGATGCTAGCGTTTTTGTTAATTTCCATTTTAAAATCCCTAAAAATCGAAGCATGACTGGATCTGCTTCAAGCTTGGCTTGGCTAAGGCCCTCCTTAAGAGCTATCACCATGCTAAGTTTCATCTTTTTATCTTTAAAAATGAGGGAGCTGTAAGCATTTGATTAATTTCCATGGACTAGAGCAGTTAACTGAAAACAAGTAGTTCTCTGATGGGTAATCTGATGGGAGCTGCTCTGAAATTGGGGCGGAGAATTGCCTCAATGGAGTTCTGGCTTGAATTTCGAGGTGGAGAAGACCACTTTGCACAAGTTAGTAATCTTTTTACTAACCTGACTTGTGATACACAAGAAGCCTGGTGTGTCTTGCCACAATGGTCTCTGGTTTACAATATCATGACCCCAAAGCATAAGCAATCTGAGAAGTGGAATGAAACATTTCATTTCTGGGAAACAAAATTGTTAAATGTCTATTAACAACTTCACCACATTTCTCCTCTCTCTTTTCGGTGTCTTATTCATGTTGTCTCCTTATTTATTTAGTTATTTATTACATTTATGTACTGCCCCATAACTCTGGGTGGTTTACAAAAGTTTTAAACAGTGAACATTAAAAACTAATATACAAAAAAATTAAAACCATCAAGAGTGTAAAAGCAACAATATCCATTTAAAACAACTATTCTGGGGTCAGTTTTTTTTTAAAATACACCTCAGCATATGTTGAGTGGTTCAAGATGACTGAAGTTCAGCAATGGGTCAACACTTTAAATAACACTTTCAAGTATCAGGCATCAGATATTCCTATTAAAATTTCCTACTTTGCTGCTTAAGATGCTCTTTTTTATACCTTCTTTTATGTGTGCATTTTAAAAATCAGATTCAGCAGGTTGTAAGAAACCATCATGAATTATTTGAAGATAATTACATGCTGGCATGCCCTTGAGAAGAATCAAATGTTTGTGAACTCTTTATTCATGTTGATCAGTAGGACGTATAGAACAATGTATAGGATTATCATTCTGTGATTATTTGGTGACATAAATTTTATGAATGTGTTAATTGCCTTGGACAACTTTGCATTACAATAAACATCACTATGCATGCTAAAGACTCCAGAGACTAAAGACACTTTTGCACATCACAATCAACTAGCTCAGGATCAGTTAACAGTGGGCAGGCAAAATAAGAGAAGCTTGTAATATGATGACTAGATTAAAAAAAAATAGGCACATTTCTGTTCTCTGGTCTGTGGAAGAGAGATATTAGGATTAGATAATTTAGGGCGCAATCATAAACATGTTTAGAGAGAAAGACGTCCTACCACTCCCAATATCCCCAGCCAGAATGCTGGGAGTTGTAGAACTTTTCTCTTTCTAACTATTCATTTAGTCTATTTCAAGTCCATTTCACTTTCTCATATGTTCCCTGAAAAGCCAGCCCTGTGCCATTTTTGCATTAATCTGTGATTTGGTGAAGCGGGGGGACGACTCACATTTAATTATTATTTTTAATGTATTTTCTCTCAAAACACACATTTCTAAAACATTTTTCTCTCAAGCATACACTTTTAAAAATATTTATTTGTTTATTTGGACCCAAGAAATGCATTGGCGTGTTTGGGAATTTCAAAAGTGAGTAGAAAACCCACTGCCAATTCACCCATTAATTAGGGGGGAATGAATTGTAGCAGAATTCACAAAAACAGAATTCTTCAAGAATCCTGAAAAGAAATTCCACAGGTATCACTTCTGTTATAAGAGTGTTCAGTTCTGTCCAAATTCAGATTTGCTGAATCTTGCCCTGCTTGAAAGCCCTTGAACACAGAGACATCCAGCTTTCCTTGCAATCTGTTCCCTTAATCTTGGTCATCCTTGGGGAATCCTTGTGTTGGGACAGTTTTTTTCAATTATATGGTTAAAAACAAAACAAAAACCAAGGGGGGAAGCATCATTGAGCTTCTACCAAAAAACACACTCCTTCAGGAGGGGCATTGTGAACTTCTGAAGCCTCCTACCTCTGCTGCTCCTTCTCCTTGCTGTTACAGACTGCTTACCTGCATTCCCTGAGCATTCAAACAGCAATGAGAATGAGTTAAAGCAACTTCCTTCCCTAGCCAGGAGTGCTCACTTGGAGCATTTGTACGAATTGGATGCAAAGGGTGAGAGGTAGTGGGAATAGAAGCTCTTTTCCCGCCCTGTCGGCACGACTTTGGTGGGAGGAGGCATTTGCAGGTGGGGAGGAGGAAGAAAGAATGCTGCACATGCCTTGGGCATGTGTATAGCATTAAGTGTGAGTGGGGGCAAGCCTATATAGGTATGCTCACCACACTTCCCGGCCTCTTTCGCTTTCTGGCTGCTGACAGAGCAGCAGCAGCATCAAAAGCAAGGGAGGTGTGAGAGTGTTGGCTCACCAGCATGGCCAGCTTGGACCCAGCCCAACAAGAAAAGAGGTAAAAGACCTGGAGAACTGGTTTGGCATCTCCCCTCCCCCCTTGATGTATGTCCATGGCTTTTTTGCACGGGCCACAGGGGAAATAACATGGGTTGCTATTTTATTGCAGGAAGGGGGTTACTCCTTATCTAGGACCATTTTGATGGTAGCCAAGAAGCCCCTTCAGACATCGGGCCTATGAAATTATTTAATTTGGACACTCATAATTGGGCTGCCACTGCTGCAGTGGGGCTAGGAGATGCCAAGATCTGGGCCATAGAGAGATAGCAGTCTTGGGTATGCATAAGTGCACATTCTGAAAGGGAGATGGGCACAGTTACTGTCAATTCAATGTTGATAATTGTGTTCCTTTGACAGATTGGTGGAGAAGACCACAGCCCATGGGTGCCCTGCAGGTGTTGTACCACCTGGGAGGATGGGGTTCCTGGAACAGAAGTCCCAAACTTTACAGGCTAGGGCAGACCTGGAGGATATCTGGATGGCCAGATATTTCCAGTGTGTTATCAAACTTGCTTTCTCACTGCCAAAGGCCTAATGGTAGGGAAGCCCTTAGTTTAAATAGGGCAATGACTAAAGTCAATAGGTAAATTCATCTGTTTCTGAGGATTGGCAGGGATGTGTGATCTGTTATCCAAAAATGTTGCTATCCAGAGGGAACCTTATAGGGAAAGATGGGTTCATTGCCTAATACAGGATATACCTGTGGGCCTGTAGGATTTTCATTTTGGGCAAGTGGGGGGTAGGGCACTGAAGCTTAGGCTTGGCACCCTCCAATGGTGGATTGTGTGGGAATCTTAGAACATCAGAAAAGGTTTGATGACAACTCATTGGCATCTTATGGTGATTGGCAAGTTCTGAGGCCCAATCCTTGATGGGCTGTGCGGCTCACAACTCAGGATATATGTCTTGCCTTTGGGGACCTCTCTGTCTCACCTGCTCGGAGTTGTCAATGATGTTGTTATGCTTACTCCGGTCAAGGAAGCTCGTAGCCTTGGCTTTATCTTCGACTCCTCGCTCTCCTTTATTCCTCATATTGAGGCAGTAGCTAAATCTTGTCGATTTTTCCTGTATAATATTGCCAGGATTCGATCATTTTTGTCTGTCTCTTCTGCCAAGACGCTTGTTCATGCACTGGTTATTTCACGGTTGGACTACTGCAACCTTCTTCTCTCTGGCCTTCCTTCTTCTCACATCAGCCCGTTGGTTTCTGTTCACCACTCTGCCGCAAAGATCATCTTCTTGGCTCGCCGCTCCGACCATGTTACTCCGCTTCTGAAATCTCTTCATTGGCTTCCAATTCACTTCAGAATCCAATATAAACTTCTCCTGTTGACCTTCAAAGCTTTTCACGGTCTAGCTCCTTCCTATCTCTCCTCTCTCATCTCACACTATTGCCCCGCTCGTGCTCTTCGCTCCTCTGATGCCATGTTTCTCGCCTGCCCAAGGGCCTCTACTTCCCTTGCTCGGCTTCATCCATTTTCGTCTGCTGCCCCTTACGCCTGGAACGCTCTTCCAGAACATTTGAGAACTACAAGTTCAACCACAGCTTTTAAAGCTCAACTAAAAACTTTTCTTTTTCCTAAAGCTTTTAAAACTTGATGTTGTGCAGACTTCTACTGTTACTTTCTACTGTTAGTTTTTCCCTACCCTGTGCCTGCTTACCCTACCCTGTACCTGTTTGCATTCTCTTCCCCTCCTTATTGTTTTACTATGATTTTATTAGATTGTAAGCCTATGCGGCAGGGTCTTGCTATTTACTGTTTTACTCTGTACAGCACCATGTACATTGATGGTGCTATATAAATAAATAATAATAATAATAATAATAATAATAATAATAATAATAATAATAAGTTGTGCAGCACTCGGCAGGGGTGAAAATGGGTGGTTCCCCCCAAGCACACAAGTGTAGCTCAAGAAAGGAGCCAGGTTTACCCAACTCCTGGCTTGGTCAAGTGCCTCGCCCATCACACAGGCTATTTATTTATTTTATTTTATTTATTACATTTTAATAAATTGCCTGGAGAATTTTCTAGTTGCTAGGTGCCTGGAGAAAGGATTAATTAGATTTCCACACTCTCACATGCAGATCCAAGGAGGGGTGAATTACCCAATTAAATAAAGAGGCCCTAGTTATCCCAAGCTCTAGTGTCTGCATTTCTGAGCTTCCTTCTTTGTCCACAAATAAGAAGGAAGTATGCCCATCTCCAAAAGCATCCCACTCCAAACTGGAACCAGTACTGGTGAATACAGTGCTGGAAAATTGTTCTTTCAATCACATGTTCAACTTTCTTATCTAGACACTTTTAGATCAATTGGACAATATATTGTGCTCCGCCTACAGCTTCTTAATCTTCTCCCTCCATGCTCCCTACTTTCAACTCAAACCAGCTATGCATGGACATGGTTATTAAGCCTTCTTAATTTTTTAAAAAATATATTTTTATTGATTTTCTATAACTACATAATAACCATACTTCTAAACAATACAAACAATATGATATATAATAATAACCCCATAATACATACTTAAACAAACTAATAAACATACATTCTCTTCACTTAATTCTGCTTTGATCTAATCATTGATTAACATTAAAGTGCACCCCCAACCCAGGTATCTTATTCTGATTTCCAAAATCTCATTGGTTCTTCTGGAGGTGTTTTCCCTCTCCCCTTTAATAATACAAAGTCCAAAAACTGTTTCCATATTACTTCAAAATCATTGTTTTTGTCATTCCTCTTCTAACTTTGTGAACCGCCCAGAGAGCTTCGGCTATTGGGCGGTATAAAAATGTAATAAATAAATAAATAAATAAATAAACTCTGATGTTACATGTTAATTTATCATTAATAGCAATATCCCATATTTCTTTTTACCAATCTTCTATATGATAATCCCCTTGAACCTTCCAGTTCCTGGATATCATTAATCTTGCAGCTGTTAACAAATTATTTATCAATTCTTTTATCTCTTGATTGCATTTCAATTCACCATACACTGATAACAATACCACGATTGGTGTCTCCTCTATCTCCATTCCTATAATTTCTTTTATCTCATTGAACACTATTTCCCATAATTTTGTACAAATATACATTCCCACCACATGTGTAAATATGATCCTTTCTCTTGACAACCTCTCCAACATAATGCCAAATTCATCTTGTTTATCATATTTAATTTCACTGGGGTTAGGTACCACCTCCAGACGAGCTTATAATAATTTTCTTTTATCTTCACAGACATGTTTCTCAACACTCGTTGTTTCCGTATCCCCTTCCAACTCAGTTGCCCTATTTGTTCCTTCAAATCGGTTTCCCATACCATCTTACCTACGCTTTCCGTCTCTCCCTATTTCACTCATTAAGCCTTTTATTTGGTTTATTTTCTCTTTTCTCTTTTTCTTTTTTTAAAATCAACTCCTCAGACTTAGTAATTCCTCTACACTCTCTGTTATCTTTTAACCACTTCTTCGTCCACTGTTCTAATTGAATACAATTAAACCACGATATATTTTTCTCTTTTAATCTCTCCTTTATTTCTTCCCTAGTTTTCATCTTTTCTATCCATTCTCTTAACTTCAATACCTCTACTTCTTTTAAACATTTTCCTAACCCTTTTTTTAAATTTTCTGGAAAGTTCCTCATAATATCACTGGTGTTACTGGAGATATGCTCGGGACCAAATCCTTTTAATATATTTGCCAGATTTCCCAATGATTTTTTAAAAAGGGGTTCTCTATTTCTTCCCCCCATTTTTTGGCATAATCGCTAAATTTCTTACTTTTAAGAGTAAGTGGGGTTAGAGTTGTATATAGGTAAATTTACCATAGAATCATAGTATTTGGTTACATTTTGATTGCAAGGTTAATTTGGTCACATTTTGTTGCAGGCATTTTCAGTGGGGACAGGGATGGTGAGCATTCTGATAGACTATTTAAACTGTGACAGGTGATGCCTGAGGCTTCCCACTCAGGGTTTTGTGGCCCCGGTGGGAAGATGATGATGATGATGATGATGATGACCCGCCTCTGCCTCTGGTCCAAGGTGGGAAACAACACCAAACACAATATAATACAAAACGTGGAGTTTTGTAGCCCAAGAGAGAGTGACAGGGGAGGGCTTCCCTTTCCCAAATTGGGTAATCCTGAGAGATGGAGATCTTACAGGTGCCACTCAGTAGGCACAGAATGTTTCACTTGAAATATTGCCTGGCTAGTTGACTGCATAGATGAGTTGCCCACTCAGGTCTTCCCCTTCACAGATTATCAGTAAATGTGGCCCAAGTTTTATACCATATACTTGTGTCTCATTTCTTTAGTTCTGAGGAGACTCATCTCAAATGGTCCCTGCTTCCTTAAATAAGTTGTGTGTTTCCAAGAAACAGAGCTTTCTTAGCTGTTGCCAACAAGTTCTGCGATTCACTTCCCAGGGGGTCTGCCAGTTTTGCTTTCTGAGTGTTGCTTTTCAAGAAGTGATGGCATGGTTGTTTACTCTATATACAGTTGTTTGGTATCTATGATGTACTGCTAAATACTGCTAGGGAATAGTTTGGGTTAATCTGTGTTTTTAAAGCTGGCTTTGAACATGTCATTTGCTTAATAACTTGGATTGTAATTTTTTTGCTTTGTTTTAAATTATTTGTAAATTGCCTTGATAGCCCTTTGAGCTATCAGACAGGAAATACACATTAAAAGGAATAAATAAACACTTGAGAAAAAGAATGCATATAAAGAGGAACATTCAAATGTTTTAGATTTGTTGAATGGAGTATCCCTGCATACCAGAAATATTCTCATAAGGTTTAAATGAGCAACTGGTGTCTTATGTCATGAAAGCCAATTCCAAAAGACTACATTCATGGTAGGATTCATATTTCAATGCAAATGTTTGAAATTGTATCATTCCTTATTTCTATTTTTCAACTTAACATGCATATGCCATAGCTATATCTAGGTCAACAACAAAATGTTAATGTATCTATTAAAGTCATAGCCCATCTTTCTCTGAAGGAGAATAGAGCAGTGTACATGGAGGTGATCACTATACCCTGCTGAGATAGGTTAGGCTAGGAGACATTGGCCACAGGTACAAAGTAGTCCCATGGAGTTAGAAGAGTCCCAAAGGTACTGTCCTGGCCTTCCCCTGTCCCCTATGTATTTCATGGATTATGCAGTGTCATTCATAGAATCATAGAATAGCAGAGTTGGAAGGGGGCTACAAGGCCATCGAGTCCAATACAGGAATCCACCCTAAAGCATCCCTGACAGATGCTTGTCCAGCTGCCTCTTGGATGCCTCTAGTGTGGGAGAGCCCACAACCTCCCTAGGTAACTGCTTCCATTGTCGTCCAACTGAAATCTGGCTTCCTTTAACTTGAGCCCGTTATTCCATGTCCTGCACTCTGGGAGGATCGAGAAGAGATCCTGACCATCCTCTGTGTGACAACCTTTTAAGTATTTGAAGAGTGCTATCATGTCTCCCCTCAATCTTCTCTTTTCCAGGCTAAACATGCCCAGTTCTTTCAGTCTCTCTTCATAGGGCTTTGTTTGCAGACCCCTGATCATCCTGGTTGCCCTCCTCTGAACACGCTCCAGCTTGTCTGCGTCCTTCTTGAATTGTGATGCCCAGAACTGGACGCAATACTCTAGATGAGGCCTAACCAGGGCCAAATAGAGAGGAACCAGTACTTCAGGCGATTTGGAAGCTATACTTCTATTAATGCAGCCCAAAATAGCATTTGCTTTTCTTGCAGCCATATCGCACTGTTGGCTCATATTCAGCTTGCAATCTACAACAATTCCAAGATCCTTCTCGTTTGTAGTATTGCTGAGCCAAGTATCCCCCGTCTTGTAACTCTGCATTTGGTTTCTATTTCCTAAATGTAGAACTTGGCATTTATCCCTATTAAATTTCATTCTGTTGTTTTCAGCTCAGCACTCCAGCCTATCAAGGTCACTTTGAAGTTTGTTTCTGCCTTCCAGGGTATTAGCTATCCCACCCAATTTTGTGTCATCTGCAAATTTGATCAGCGTTCCCTGCACCTCCTCGTCCAAATCATTAATAAAAATGTTGAAGAGCACTGGGCCCAGGACTGAGCCTTGTGGTACCCCACTCATTGCCTCTCCCCAGTGTGAGAAGGTTCCATTGATAAGTACTCTTTGAGTCCGATTCTGTAGCCAACTGTGAATCCACCTAATAGTTGTTCCATCTAGCCCACTTTTAGCTAGTTTGTTAATCAAAATGTCATGTGGTACTTCGTCAAAAGCTTTGCTGAAGTCAAGATATATGACGTCCACAGCATTCCCACGGTCCACAAGGGAGGTTACCTTATCAAAAAATGAGATCAAATTTGTCTGACAGGATTTGTTCCTGACAAATCCATGTTGGCTTCTAGTCATCACCGCATTGATTTCAAGGTGTTTACAGACTGACTTCTTTATAATCTGCTCCAGAATTTTCCCAGGGATGGATGTCAGACTGACTGGTCTGTAGTTCCCAGGTTCCTCCTTTTTGCCCTTTTATGAAGATAGGGACAACATTAGCCCTCCTTCAGTCGTCCGGCACCTCACCTGTTTTCCATGATTTTGCAAAGATAATAGACAAAGGTTCTGAGAGTTCTTCTGCTAGCTCCTTCATTACTCTAGGATGCAGTTCATTGGGCCCTGGAGATTTGAACTCATTCAAGGAAATTAGGTGTTCTTTGACCATTTGTTTATCAATCTCAAACTGCAATCCTGCCCCCTCGACTTCTGCTTCACTTTTTCCAGGGGGGTCATAGAGCCGCTTTTGGGAGAAGACTGAGGCAAAGCAGGAATTGAGCACTTCAGCCTTTTCTTTGTCATCTGTTATCAATTTGCCATCCTCATTAAGCAGTTGAACCACCATTTCTTCCTCTGTCTTTTACTACTCACATATCTGAAGAAAGCCTTTTTATTGCTTTTAGCATCCCTCGCTAATCTCAGCTCATTCACAGCTTAGCATTCCTGACGCCATTTCGGCACTCCTGTGCCACTTGTCTGTACTCTTCTTTTGTAGCCTGGCCTTCCTTCCACTTCCTATATATATCCCTTTTTGTTCTCAGGTCATCTCTAAGCTTTTTGTGGAGCCACATTGGTTTCCTCTGTTGGAATTGTTTGTAACAGTGCCTTTAAAATTTCCTTTTTTAAATACTCCCACCCATCATGCACTCCTTTTCTCATTAGGCTCATTTGCCATGGGACCTTACTTATCATAGTTCTGAGTTTATTAAAATCAGCTTTCCTAAAATCCAGAGTACGTGTATGCCTACACTCAACTTTTGTCTCCTTCATAATCAAGAATTCAAGAATGACGTGGTCACTTTCCCCCAGAGTTCCCGTAACTGCCACTTTATCCACTAAGTCATCCCTATTGGTCAATATCAAGTCAAGGATTGCCAATCCTCTAGTTCCTTCCTCCACGTTCTGTAGAAGAAAGTTATCACCCACACATGTCAGGAATTTCTTGGAAGGGCCGCTTTTGGCAGTATTGGTCTCCCAACAGATATCAGGGTAATTGAAGTCCCCCATCACTACTACATCACACTTCCTTGAAACACTGGCAATTTGTTTCTCAAAAGTTTTATCCTCGTCTTCTCCTTGATTGGGTGGTGAATATGAACTGATTCATTCCAGCATCAGTTCATAGATACGTTCATTTCCCTCCCCCCCCCCATTATGTGGAAAAACTGCAAATAATTCTGTAGGAGGGTTCACAACAATTTATGCAATTTATTTTAGTACATAACATTTTGTACTAAATTCAGTTAAACTTTTCTCGCATATATTCTCCATGACGGCATATATCTCAGCAGAAACTTACTAATTTTCCTACAAGTACATTTGCTTATATTTTGGTAAAGTGACAAAATAGAAAAGAAAAGAAGATCTGAAAGTCAACAGACTCCATGTGACCTGACAAGGCTGGTCTGCTGCAGATTCCACAGATCATATTTTTAGAAATCAGATCTCATTTTAGTTCATCTTGAATTTTTCCAGCATCCCTCATGGTCACCTCTTTCTTTGGGCAACTACACGACAGGAAGGTAATCATGATCCTCTCCATGCTGGAAATAGATGTCCCTATTGAATTTGGACAGTGCAGATGGATGAAAATGTGGACTGTGTTCATGTTTGATCATAATTTACCAACGATTACAAACCTAATGGTATTTGGGAGAGAAAGAAACTGATAGATCCATCATCCATGCCTATTTTCAGTCTTTCAAACCTCCACAATTCCTAGATTCAAATGACAGTTTTAGGGCTGAATGGATTTGGGTTTAGGATGCCAAATTTGTATTGTCCCAGAAGTTAGCTGAGAACCTTCCAAATTTTTGGATTGAACTAGCTCAATTGATCAATGAGTCACTCTGACTAGAGGATAGGGGGGGATCTCACCCATCACCTCTACATGTTACATTGCATAGTATCAGCAGTTCATAAAATGAGGTAAATTATTATTATTATTATTATTATTATTATTATTATTATTATTATTATTAAATACTAGCTTTCTATTGGAAACTGAAGGTGACATACACAGTTTCAGAGAGAAAAGCTTCTGTCAGTTCTGGTAATGACTTCTCTTATCTGAAATTGTACAGCAAAGCAACACTGCAGAGAAGAATGTGTAACAAGCTGGATTAGAATAGCAAGTAAAAATAGTGTATTAATGCTAATAATGAATGATTAACATGAATGGTTTTCCTAAACTGAGATCTTGTATAATATAGTGTGACACATTGAAGAGGGACACAAGCACAAATAAATGACTCTGTAACTGATGTGCATTGTGGCACAGGATGCAATAACAGATTATGGCATAGTTCGAAATCTACTCTTAAAATTCACAGGCAATTTTCTCGTGAAACTCAGTGGCTTTTGATTTAGCTCCTTTTCCTGTGAGTTTTCACTAAGTGTTGTGTTTATATAAACTGTGAAAAGGTGTTTCAATTAATGTTCATCACAGGACTTATTTTCTTGTGAATGTCACTTTCTTAGATTAGAAACCCAAAAGATTTTTATTTTTTTTGGTAGGGTATGTTCATGGATATCCCTTCCAATTCTTCTGATCCCATTTCTCTTCTAGGCTTGCATATTTTATTTATTTTTTTATTTATTACATTTCTATACCGCCCAATAGCCAGAGCTCTCTGGGCGGTTCACAAAAATTAAAACCATTCAAAGTATAAAACAACAGTATAAAACCATAATATAAAATACAATATAAAAGCTCAAGCAGATAAAAACAGCAGCAATGCAAAATTACAAATTTAAAACCATGTTATTTAAAATTTATAGATTGTTAAAATGTTGGGAGAATAAAAAGGTCTTCACCTGGTGTCTAAAAGCATATAATGTAGGTGCCAAGCGAACCTCCTTAGGGAGCTCATTCCACAGCCGGGGTGCACAGCAGAGAAGGCCCTGGTCTCATCAATCTTACAGCAACATAGGCCAGATCCACACCTTTTGTCAAATCATCACGAATATGGAATAAAAAGCAAGATATAAGACTATAAAAGTGGTATATGGAATGTGGATTGTGCACTCTCCCTTGGAGCATTTGTACAAATTAGATTCTCCTGAAGGACTATTCTAAATCTATCTTTGGTCTCCAAAGGCATTTCATAGTCCCATTGCTGCAATCACTTGTGCCATGGTAAAGTAGAGGCTGTGGGAAGATATATGTGAAGTCTATTCTTCAGAAAAATACACATACACAATACAGGATATTGCACAGAATATGCCCTGTACAATATATAAATCAGTGTAGGTTTCCTAAGGCATTTCAGAAATAGGACCAAAATGTGAATAAGGAAAATTTGGGCACCTTAAACAATTCTATATGTGGTTGTATCCTTTCCCCACCTGGTGTCCTCCAGATGGGTTGGACAGGATGACCATGCTCTCTGGGAATGATGGGAGTTGCAATCTAACACATCTGGAGAGTACCAGAATGGTGAAAGCTGCAGTAGCCTGACTAACATTAGCTGCATGAAGCAGGCTGTTAAATGTAGAACTGATTTTCTGAATGCGTCTTGATTTTCTTTGCACAAGGTTCTTGCATGAATAGCATTTACAGGGAGCATGGGGTGTTTTTCTATGTGCAGAAGAGGGTCTCAGGAGATGATCATGCACATTGTAAGATTTGTCTTAATTTATGAGAAAAATACCTTTTATGCTAGCAGCAGAATTTCATTCATTCCAGAAGCTGATATTCTGAAGAATCAGAGGGGAATCTGCAGCTTTTCTTTCCCCACCCCCTTGCAATTACTTTAAAATTTTGTGAATATTTTTTGTAGTGTCAGTTTCTGGTTGCATAGTTACCTGATGATAATGTGCTGTTTAAATACTACATCCCTAGATTGGGTTTGCTGATTAAAAGTACTTCTAATGGAAAAGGGCATTCTGTTCAGATGATAGGTTGCAAACCATAATGTAAATCTCTGAAGTGTTTATCAAACAACATGTCATACTGTTTAAAACCAATTCTTCACGCATATGAAAATCTGCCTTATTTATACTCTTTGAAATATTCTCATATGTACCCTTATTACTGATTATTTTATCACCCAGATGAGCAAAAAAGTGCTTTATCACAGAGACAGCAATTAATGCCAAATGAAAAAGCTCTTCACTTTTATGTCTGATATAGAAAGAAATAATTAATGGGAAATTCAATGACTATTGTGATTATATATTCCCTGATGTTTTTGCAAATGTGTATGAACATTTCAAACAAAACATTTCTTTTGTTTTCTTGGAATCATCATCATCATCTTCATCCTTTTTTGGCTAACCATGCCTATTATTATTATTATTATTATTATTATTATTATTATTATTATTATAATTATTTGTATCCCACCTTTTGAATAAGCTAGGGCCAGAGGCTTACAGAGTTATTTTGGAATAAAACATATTGAGTTGGGTCCATACTTAGTCATATTTGAAAGAGAACCATTGAAATCAATGGGACGTAATGCTAACATCATTCTATTGGTTTCAGTGGGTCTATTTTTAAGTATGGCCATGTCTGTATTTGACCCACTGCACATAACTTCAGAAATATTCTGGAATATTGTTTACTTGTGTGTGTTTTTAAGACTCTCAGACTAAAATATTGTATTGTTCAATCAACTGTTTCCCTTGTCTAACCTTTTAAAAGTTGCTATGAATGTGTGTGTGTGTGTGTGATGCTAGCAGATATTCCTGGCTTTGCTTGGGTTCCTGAATAACGTTAATCTGCTCTCCTCTGCTTGTCTCTGATGCTACTCCGCACTGCTCTCTCAAAGAGTAGCACCACTGAGGCATGGAGGGAAGTGGCTCTCAGTGGATGTGGGCAAGTCTGAGCAAGGCATGCTGGGAGGTGTAGGCATTTCAGAGATCTCAGGTGATCACCCACATGGCTATGCATAATCCCCTGAGATCTCTGAAATACCTACACCTCCCAACATGCCTTTGGTGGTCCACAGGTGGCCCTGTCCTCTGAGAGGTGCACAAACAGATTTTAGTCAATGGGTGCACATCTCCCAAATGCATATTTTTTAAAAACTGTGTACAAAACTGCACACATTAATGTGTACATGACGAGTATGCACACAAATTTCCCTATGGACTTTAACAAAACAAACACATTTGGAAATGGGATGGGATGGGATGGGATGAGCTTGACCTCAAAACTGAGAATAGCAGTGAACTCAGATTGGCAGATCAACCCATCCCTCTCTGAGACAGGACAGGTTCTTGAGGAAGAGGGTACTCAGATAGGTTACCTTCTTTCACTTCCAAGATATCACCTGTATAATGGAATCCTTCATTGCAGAAATAAAATGAGAGAAGTTTTCAGTACATGGTTGTTGAATCTTATGTAATACCAGAACAAGCAATGGTTGAACTATGTTTTGATCAATAGGTATAGGCTTATTTATATCCAGAAGTAAAATTGGCCCTCATTTTCATATGAAGATATACCCAAGAACATGTCACTTATCAAAACCAGGGCTCAGTGGGGTGGATGCAGATTAATACATGCACTTGAAAGCTGAATTCCTCTGCCCCCCCTCTTTCCACCCACCCACCCCTGCCCAGCAGCCTTCCTATCCCTTGGAAAAGGCTCCTCTGAAGGTCAAAAGACTTTGTTGAATAGCATGGGCTGTGGTGCAGGAGACGGAGTGGAAGAATCTCCAAAAACTGGGTGGAGAAAACTATAGAAGTGGGAGTTCCACTTGAGAAGGCTGTCTCTGCCCTTTTTCAGGGATTTTCATTCCATTTCACTCTCAGGTTTCAACAGTCTGCTTATCTGCCTAGTAAACTAGTTCCAACTCAGTAACTTTACATAATGGTCGTAATCCAACATAAGAGTTAAGCGAATGTAAGACCACTAACTTCAATTGCACATTCTTAATTAAGGGCACAAGCCTATCCATGTTTAGACAGAAAAAAGAAGTCCTGCAACTCCCAGCATTCCCCAGTCAGCTATGCTGGGAATTGTAGGACATTTTTTCTGTCTAAACATGCATAGGATTGCATCATAAATGTAGGATAGTGACTACTATATTGGCCCCATTCAGAAGCCACCTTAAACCATGGCCATTAAGCAAGAAAGCTGTGTTGTTCAGCAGACACCTTAAACCATGGCTTTAACCACAATCCAGCTGTTGTTGTCTCGTCTCGTTATTTATTGACCTACGCAACACCATAAGACTTTTTTCCTTAGTCACCATGGTTAAAGCCATGGTTTAAGGTGTCTTCTGAATACAACCTGGCATTCTGGCTTAACCACTGTGGTTAACACCATGGATTAAGGTGTCTTCTGAACGGGGCCATTCAGTGATAGATTCTGTGAAACATAAACTACTGTTGGAGATACACTGAGTTTTGGGATTACTTGAGTGAATATTGGGAGAATTTGTGCATTTATCTTAAAGAAGTCAGAACACATACAGATGATCATGAGCACAGAAACCCTGATGGTGACTACTAGCCAAACTGGTTGTGTGAATTAACCTTAATTTAGCTTAATGTTAGCGCCTCCTTTTACATAGTTTATTGTTCAAAATGATTTTGCTTGCAGAAAGACAATAAAAGAATAAATGAATATTTATGTTATTTTTATTTAATACTTGCAATTTATTTGACTTCAGGTTCATTTGATTTCATTGGTTATAAAGGCAAGCAGCTTACTGGCTTAGTTTAGGCAAATATATATTTTATTATTATCCTTTTATGATTATGTTCATGTGAATTAAAGAAGTTTTTATGGGATATTCTACTCTGAATAAAACAAGTAATATCATTTCTAAAAATGTCAAGTAATGAATATTTACTACATCACTTTAATAACTTTGAGACAGTTCTCAGGGGTCTGATGAATTACGTTTATGACTTCCAGGTTTATGTTCAAACATGTGGAAGTAGCATCAACTAATTGAGTTAAGTCAAGTTTTAATACAAGTTTTCATCACTTGCTTATATGCAGCATGCATAAACAAGAAAAATGCAAATTTTTCATGGAGAAAACGAAATGTCTGATAAGAAATCTGTTGACAAGCTATTAAAAACTGCCTAGAATCTTTGACAAACATGTATTTTCTGAGGACTCCATTCTAATTATTTTTAACCTTTCTATTCTTGATGTCATCGTACTTCAATGATATATATATATATATGCTTCTTTCAATCCAAACATTAAGTAAGCCAGTGGGAGCCTGTTGATTGCATTGAATGGACTTTGGATCAGTCCCCAAAAGGACAGAATAATTTACACCATGCTGTATTTTGTTTAAAAAAGACACGGATCCATTACTGACCCCTGAACATTTCTATTTTTGTGCCGCTGTCAACTCTTCAGTGACTTATTAAAACTATTCTACAGTCATATGCATGTTTCTCCTACAGTGTGTACTACAAAGTTTAATCTGGCCTCTCCTAAATAGCAACCCCAATCACTGGGCTGCCCATGCTGTCTGGGAATGATAGGAGTTGTAGACCCATCTGGAGGACATCAAGTTGGGGGAAGCTGGATCCATGTGAACTTGATGCATGTATTTTCTTTTGTGCTCTTCTTGGGGCGATGTTGTTGCTACATTCTTGTTTAGAAGAGATGGATGATATGAAGACTGTGCTGGCTGCCATTATTGCCTGTGGAGAAGGATGCTGGTGAGGGAAGTAAGCCTATCATCCATAGAACCAATGATCCTACACAAGACATTAACAGTGTAATATGGGATCCAACCATATAGAAGCAGCCACCACATTGCAATGGTTTGGGGTTGTAATTTTAATTTGCATGCATTACATTTATATGCTACCCTTTTTCCAAAGGACTACAGGGTCCTCCCCTCCTGCTTGGCTTCTTGCAAGGCTGAGAGACACAGACTGGCCGAAGATTACCTGGCAAGCTTAATTTCAACATGGGTTTCTTCAATCCTAGTCCAACACTCCATCCTCTTCCTACACCAGTATGACCCCAGTCTGAGTCATCCTGAATATATATTTCTAAGCAAATACATTTCAGCTCTATAACCTTTCTAGAATTCATAATGCAATGTTACATGAATATTCACAAACAGGAAATAATAACCCATCAGAGACACTATATGTCCACATTACAAATTATGCCAATGTTAAAGGGATATGTGATTCAGCAAAACACAGACTTGTTGAGTTTCTCTAATTTTCACCTTGATTCCCATTCCAAATCCTACCTGTATTAGATGGCAAATTTTGTTGCTTTCTTTTCATTTATACTTTCCAAAATTTACATATCACAGTGCATATTTTTAAATGTTTGCATTTTCTTCCATCAATTAAAATATCTGTACACATTTTCAAGCGACCTCAGAGAAGAAAGAAAGGGGGAGTTCCAGTGGGTGGGGAGGGAAGGAGACTGGAGAGGCCACACCATGAGTTATCCTGAGCCTTTTGCAGTTTCTTCCCTCCTCTCAATCACAGGTTGAAAAGGCATTCTAGAGAAAATCACCAAACCTGGAAGATGGAGAGGCAAAGATCACCTCCACTGCTCCTCTTCCCCTGTTGGCTTCTGTCCAGCAGGGCATAGGAATCTCAGAAGCTTCCAGGTTCGGAAGCTTCTGAGTAATGACCAATGAGGGTGCAATCAATTGGATTGTGCCCTTAGTTATCTAAGGACAATGAGTGAAAGACAAGAACAAAAATCTATATAAATCTTATTTTATTTTTAAATGGAAAGTACTGCAAAGTTGTCAAGCTTTAGAATCAAAATAATGTCCACGAATACATTTCCACTGTTTAAAAGCAAATGGACCCATATAGTGTATACTTTCCTGGCCCAGATGTTAACATTTATTTAACTCTGTCTTGTAAGTTCTTTTTCTCTTTACATTACAATATCATTAAAAGTGTATTGCTTTGTCACAAAACCTCACTTAGAAAAAAGCACTCTTCATATTCTGATATTCAGCGGATAATGGTCCTATAATGAAATGTTCTTTCTTTCTTTCTTTCTTTCTTTCTGAATGTTTGTTAGCATGTGTCTGCATTATAGTTCATTGATCAATTTCATGATGGAAAAGGTAAATAGCAAGAGAAGGCACAACCTCTCTTTTCCATTGGTTGATTCATATGTACACACTTACTATGCAGAGGTGAGGCAAGGAACACACTTTTAATATTGAAAAATCGATTCTCTCTAATCCAAGTCATTATTCTTCCAACTCTCAGTTGCTGGCTGGAACAGCCAACAGTTTCTACCTGTGCTTCACATCTGATCCTGTGGATTAAGCTTAAGCTCCAGAAGCGTAGGCAAGAACTTGCACCACTGCCACTGAAATGCAATCATATGCTTTGGAGCAAATGTGCTGGGTCTCTCTTCCCCTCACTTAATCAGTTATGTTTTATACATCTTTGCTCCACCCTCTGCAGTACCAACAGGACAAAAAGGCCTAGAGGATGGTTTTCGCTGGGCTAGGAAAGGACTCTCCACTGGAGTGGTACAAACCCAGGGGCTGTAATAACACTAGACCTAGAGACACGTGTGAATGCTTGAACAACTTTTGCCTTCTGATTGGTTCTTGGAACCTGTGTCCTGCTATCTCATTGTAGAAGCTCACAGGAACAGGCAATCACACACACACACACACACACACACACACACACACACAAGAGTGTAGAAACAGGCAACCAAATGATCAAGAAGCTAGAGCAACTCCCATATGAGGAAAGACAGGCTACCATATTCAGGGCTTTTTAGTACAAAAAAAAGGGGTGAGTTGGGGATGACATGATTGAGGTGCATAACATTATGCATGGTGTGGATTAAGTGAAAAGTTTTTCTTCCTCTCTCATAACTAGAAGCTGGACTCATCCAGGATAGCTCATTGGTAGGAAATTTAGGACAGACAAAAGGAAGTACTTCTTCACACAGTGCATGGATAACTGATGGAATTTACTGTCATGTGATGTGGCAATGATAAGCCAGCTTAGATGGTTTTAAATGGCAGTTAGACAATTTTGTGTAGGATAAATCTATTAGTGGCTTCAAGTCATGGTGACCACGTGCTCCCTCCAGGTTTACCAGTTTGTCTCTAAATCTGCAGTTGCTAGGAAACATCCATGGGAGAGGTCTACTTCCCTCATGCCCTGCTTGTGGGATTCCCAGACACATTTAGTTGACCACTGTAGGCAACATGATTTTGGACTAGATAGACCTTGGTCTGATCCAGCATAGTACATTTTATAGGACAGGATAACACAGATGGATGAATCTGTCAATGCCAATTTCTCTCACATTTTTTCCTAAAAATATTAAATTATTTCTGTTCTGCTTATGAAGAAATATGAAAATTTTGGTCAATTCTTATGAAAAATTAACCAAAGAATATTCTCACCCATTTTCACAGGCCATATTTAATCAATAAAACTATTCCCAGTATCGAGGAGCCCACATTATACCTGGTTAGATTATCTAGATTCTAGATTCTATGATCTCCATCTGATGAGCGTTTTATTGCACGCTCATTACTGGGCACTCACGGATTTTTCGCAGGTCCCTCACATGACATCATTTGCCTCTCACGTGCCTTCTGCTCCTTCTGGCCTTCCTTGTGCTGCAAGAAAAACCAGAAAAACTCCGGTTGCTGCTCTCTCCTGCTGTGTGTGGAAGAAGCAGCATGATTACAACATCAGACTGAATGCGCCTCGTGCTCATTGTTTACTTCCTGTTTTCAAACAGGAGGTAACTGAGCGATGAAACCAGAAGCAGCATGTTTACAACAACAGACTGAATGTGCCTCGTGCTCAATGTTTACTTCCTGTTTTCAAACAGGAAGTAACTGAGCGACGAAACCAGGAATGGAGAAGCCATGTTAGCCAGCATTTTTTCCCAGGTGTGATGGAGCTTTACATTCTAGACCAACAAGAAAAAAATATGATAAGACATAAAGCATTTCTCAGGCAGATGTCTCATTTCCTGATAAAAGGTTGCCTGAAGGGGCCTATAGTTTGGGTGGCTAGACTGAGTTTACAACTAAATTGTTATGAAGCACGTGGCATAAAAACTGAAGTACTTTGGCCACATAATGAGAAGACAGGATACCCTGGAGAAGAGGCTGATGCTAGGGAAAGTGGAAGGCAAAAGGAAGAGGGGCCGACCAAGGGCAAGATGGATGGATGATATTCTGGAGGTGACAGACCTGACCTTGGGGGAGCTAGGGGTGGCGACAGCTGACAGAAAGCTCTGGCATGGGCTGGTCCATGAAGTCACAAAGAGTCAGAAGCGACTGAACGAATAAACAACAAAATGTGGCTTCAAAGCCAGAAGGAAGTCTGAGCAGCTTTTCCAGAGAGAATCCAGAGTAGTGCTGTGCCAAAATTTTCTCCCATATTGTTTTTGACAATTCTCATTCAACTTGATTAGAAAATAAATACTTCCAAAAAGAAATTCAAAGGAGAAGAAAATTTCTGAGAAATATTCATAGGTTGCCTTCACGTTTCTTATGCTTACCTTACTTAGAAGGTGGCTGAGGAGGGTGAGTGCCATTTTTTTTATTGTAAAATTATATCTCTGGAAGCATCTAGCATCTTTGGCTTCCTACACTTTAATTAAAACCCAGGGGAATACATCATGAAGGAATTCCTCCCACAGGGCTTTTTCAGCTAAAGAAGCACAGGCAGCCTGGGAGGCTACAGAGCAATGAAGAGATGTGTAATAGAAAGACACACACACTGCGCTCAGCATCTAAGGTCCTCTTCCGAGTGCCTACTC
This sequence comes from Elgaria multicarinata webbii, assembly GCF_023053635.1. NCBI lineage: Eukaryota > Metazoa > Chordata > Lepidosauria > Squamata > Anguidae > Elgaria > Elgaria multicarinata. The sequence goes on along the minus strand of NC_086180.1, from coordinate 40,339,488 downwards.
TGAGAGAAGCTCAGAGGATGGCAACAAGGGAGAGGGCCTTTTCAGTGGTGGCCCCCCCAATTATGGAACGATCTCCCTGATGAGGCTCGCCTGACTCAACATTGTTATCATTTTGGCGCCAGGTCAAGACTTTTCTATTTTCCCAGGCATTTAACAGCATTTAACAACGCTAAGTTTGTTTGTTTTTTAACAGCCCCCAGAACTGTTGTTTTTAAATGGATACCATTGTTTTTATACTGTTTATGTTTTTGATGGTTTAAAATTTTGTATACTTTTTAATGTACACTGCTTTTAACTTTTGTAAACTGCCCAGAGAGCTTCGGCTATGGGGCGGTATATAAATGTAATAAATCAATCAATCAATCACACACACACACAACACACACACACCCCAAACCATTGCAGAGTACATTCTTGGATTTAACAAATTTATGAGGTATTTGAATTAGGAGCAGCAGCCAAGTGACTGCCTGCATCACCATCCGAGCTCTACCTTGGCTTTGATTTCAGGTTATCTTAACTACTTCCATTTCATCTTTTCATCTAGCTGTGCTTGGGGATGTCCAACCAAGTCACCACTCTTGATTCCCACAGCTCTGTGTGGGCAAGTCAGGTGAGCGCCAAAGGGGTTCTGTTCTTTGCACTCTCAGTCCCAAAGCCCCAAGAGATAAGTTCACTGTCTCAGGGTGCTCTCCAAAGATTCTTCTCTCCTTTACCCCCATTCCCTACCAGCGATTCCCTGCCTGTTGTGACTTTTTTGTTTGTTTTAAAAAAGAAAGAATCATCAGTGGGATTTTACAACAGGGCATGAAAAAATATGTCCTGTTGTAAAATGCACACCAGTGTGCTTTAATCAATGGGAGAAGAATGTGTGCATTTAAAATGCACCCAATTGATGTGTACATTTGACATAATGTGCAGTATAAAATATGGATGGGTTTTAATGAGAAAAGAAGAAAGCAAAGCTGTCAATCTGATACAGACTCAAGTCTGATCAAGCTTCGAGATGAAATCCAGAGAACTTTGGCAAGTTTTGCTGATGTGCACACCCCTACACCCCTGAAATCAATTGGGCCTCAGCAGGGAACGGAGAAGGACAGGGAACATTTCTCATTTAAGTCAGTTTCTTATTTTGCTTGGAATATACATAGCAGTTTTATGAAATGCATGCAAACCCCATCAAATATGAAGGGCATGCATATGCAGAATTCAGAACACATCTCCTTAGAAAAACCCAGATTCAACAGCTGAGAAAGAATCAGGTTGTCACTTTCAAGAGCCATGTGCCTAATGCAACATTCACATTCTCTTTGCACTTCACAGGGCACATGTGCATTTGGTAATCAGGTAGGCATACCCATTTACAAAAGAAAAAAGAAAAGAAAGGTGAACAGACCCTTTGCTGGTTTGTTGGAAGTAGTTATCTTAAATGTCAGTGGTTCCTCTGTTTATTTTGTATTCTTCTTTGCAAAAGACAAAGGTCAAATAGTGAATAATAAATAATGCTAGCACTAATTGAGGGGACTTCTGTCTATTTGTTAAGTAACACGACTATCTCTTATCTAGTCATTTGAATTCCCCAAACTGTGACATCTTCATCGTTGGAACATTATTATTTGCATTCCTAAGATAGCTTAATAAGCATCCTGCATTTCGAAATGCACAGGTTTATGGGTGAGTGGTGGCGGGAACATTCCTGGAGCAATCATAAATATTTAGATCGCTGTGTTGATTTTAATCAGTTAAAAATGTAAATGATGTGGCTCTTTGTCATGTAGGAGAAAGATACCAATGCCACATCATACTTTTATTAAAATTTCATCGAAATGGCTCCCCTTCAGTGCTGTCAATCTACTTGTGCATTTTGTTTTTAATTATTAAAATTGAGTCTCATTAGCATGGAATGCGGTATTAATGGCATTTGTAACGTAAGCTATTTCAATAAATTGGCTGAATAAGTTAGAAAAATTATGCCTAACGTCTTCAGTTAGGAAGAAAAATACTTCAGAACACAAACCTCAAGCATTTAATTCCTCTGATGTTTTGATAAAGATTTTTTTAAAAGTTTTAATTAGAACTCTTTTAAAGTTTGTAGGGTGTTGACTTGACATCGGCACTGTGATCTGGAGTTCTGTGATCCCGAAAGCTTTGGCTATTGGGTGGTAGAGAAATGTAATAATTTTATTTTATTTTATTTATTTATTTATTTATTTATTGCGTTTCTATACCACCCAATAGCCGAAGCTCTCTGGGCGGTTTACAAAATTAAGACAATTCAAAGTATAAAACAACAGTATAAAACCATAATATAAAATACAATATAAAAGCACAACCAAGATAAAAACAGCAGCAATGCAAAAATACAAATTTAAAATACAAATTTAAAACAGCAAAGTTAAAATTAATTTATACACTGTTAAAATACTGGGAGAATAAAAAGGTCTTCACCTGGCATCTAAAAGATTATAATGTAGGTGCCAAGCGAACCTCCTTAGGGAGCTCATTCCACAGCCAGGGTGCCACAGCAGAGAAGGCCCTCCTCCTGGTAGCCACCTGCCTCACTTCCTTTGGCAGGGGCTCGTGGAGAAGGACCTCTGAGGATGACCTTAGGGTCTGAGCAGGTACATATGGGATGAGGCGTTCCTTTAGATAGCCTGCCCCCAAGCCGTTTAGGGCTTTAAATGTTAATACCAGCATAATTAAGAAAAGTACTGTGTAAACTGAGATACTTGGTCAGAGGGGTGGAGCATTTCAATGGTGGATCAGATCACTCCATTAAAATGAATGGGACAGGTATTTGTCTGGTAGAGTAACTCTTTGTGTATGCTGAAGCTCAACTGCTAGTAGTAGTATGGATGGATGAGAATTTCATTCAGTCCACTCTTCAATAAGAATTTTTTTAAAAAATGACAATTCTCTATAAATGGGAGGAAAGCACTTTAGATTTAAAGAATTCTGTTTGTAAGTGAAGGAGGTGATACAATAAAAAGACAACACAACTGTATGGTTTGAAAATCGGGCCACATTTATTAAATCTGATCTGCAAAGGGGACTCTCTGGGTGGTTATTCCACTATGCCGGGATTAGCCAGTCAATGTAATTGGACAAAGCACTCTTAGCCTGCTGGCTGTTGATGATACAATTGGCATGGCCAGGATTTCCCCACTTGGGGAAAGGGGGACATTCATTGTCACATCCTCCCAGGCTGCAAACCACTGGGTGGGCAAGGTGAGATGGCCCCAAGGGCAATCCTTCTCCTCCCATGGGGCCATGAAACCCTCAGCAGGGGGCACTCAGGCATCACCTGTCTCCACCAACAATGCCTCAGAATGATCACCATCCCTATCCAGACAAACACAGCCTGCCCAAACCAGCCTACCTAGGGGAATGTGACCAAATGAACCAAAAGAAAACCCACCAAATCAACTTGAGGTGTTACATTGTGAAGCACTCAAAAAGATGTCCAGCCCAGCTATTTGGACTGTGTGCCAAAATTTCTTGCTCGACCCTCAAAAGAATGACCAGTTAAACACCCCCTCACTGCATACAGGGAGGGCGCCACGCTTCAAAGAGGCTGGGAGGAGGGCTCAGCAAGCTGATATCACCAGTGGCACCACCAAACCTTGCCAATGCTGGGGCTTGCAGAAGCATCCCCTTATTCCCCCTCCACACATGCAATGCCCCTCCCCCTCCCCGGTGGTCAGGCAAGCCAAACATGGGGTAGGGCAAATGTGGGAGAAAGCGGAATGGACAGATTCATCCATCTAGGCAGAGGGCTTTGGATGCTTAGACCTTGAAAATCTGGGATTGTATCTCTGAGACTTCAGCCATATTGGTGGTGCAGAATTAGACTAACGGCCTAGTTTTCCTGACCATCTTTAATAGCTATATGGCAGGCAGGTACATCATGGTCTACCCCATACCAGCAGTAGCTGTATCTATTGAATTTGGGTGGTGCAGTTGGGTTAAAATTTAGTTGCATTTTTTTAAATGTCCAAATTTGCCAATGTCTTCATATATGGGACAGAAGGAACCTGAGGTTTAGAAAAAATCAAATGTGGCCAGGTTGGGGGGGAGGGAGGGAAACTGACAGATTCTACATGACAAGATTCATCCATCCCTAACTAGTCAGCAGTTGCTCGACGCAGCTACTGATTATCTATGGAAGCGACATTATTTGTAATACCATACTCACACATGATCCTACCGAAAATCACCCCTCATACACAAGCAAATAATCTAACTTTTAATTATGCTGTGATGAGATGCTACTGGGTTTGAAAATCAGAACATGGTTTGGGGCATAAACTGTACCAATCAGAATCAAACCTCTGTGTTATGTCAGAGCTTTTTCTTTAGAGCTCTCAGGGAAATGGAATTGAGGTTGTGTCTAGATACCGCCTTGGTATTTAATTTCAAAGTTTCTCTGCCATTCCTAGGCACCTTCCAAGAATATTTTAGTAACATCCTTGCAAAACATAGTGTGCTCCTACTTCTAATTAATCCAATAAAGTGAGTTATGGCTTTGGCAGTATTTCTTATGGTTGCTCCCCTCCACCCTTAATTAATGTTTCATTTTTCATCCCTACCTACATAATTGCTTGTACTTTCTTTATAACTTAATGCTGATTATCTGGAACAAATGCTTTCAATAGAAAGAGATGAGGAACAAGGGTATTCTCCTACTCATCTTCGGGTTTTTGCATAGCAGCCTTTTTATTTCTTGGTTTTTATGCCTGAAAGAAGCTAGCTTTATGAAGTACAGCTGCAAGAAATACAGCAGCTGGCCAGACTAGATAATTCATCAGTCAACGTATTATTTATTATCTTGTCTTATATGCCATTTCAAACACTTCACTTGCATTTGCAGTCTGTACTTGAATCACAGAGTAAAGAATGTAACTTCATGAACAGCTATCAGATGCTGTTTTCCCACAAAACTGTTTTCCACATATTCACTATGCCAGATTGGTAGAGTTCAGTTTTCCTCTTTGCCCCCCCCCTTTGCAACCACCTCTAGCAGGGGTAGACAACTGGCCCCTCAAGATGTTTTGGATTACCACTATAGTAAGTCCCAGCCATCATGCCCAATGGTCAGGGACACTGGACGTTTTACCAACACATCTGAAAAGCACCTGATGGCCTGCACCTGCCCTCTTTTATCCTTCCTCAACATAGTGCTGCCCAGATGTCTTGGACTACAGATCCCATCAGCCTCAATCATCATGGCCAATGGTCAAAAGTGATGGGGGTTGTAGTCCAAGACATCAGAGGGCACCACATTGAGGAAGACCACCCTATACAGACAGGTTTGATCCATAAACATGGTGGAGGTCAATACAAACCGTGCCTCTCATTTCTAATAGTAAGAGAAGAGACGGATAATCTCAGGGAGGTTCTAGCAAGTCATATTGAATTTCAGCTAGGATGGACCTGTTCCAGGCAATTGGTCCGGCTGAGTGCTTGGCAATGCACAAGTCTGGGGTCTCCAGAAACTATGCTTTCCCTCCCTCCCCACCCATGCCAATCATGGCCTAAAAGGGTCATGATTTGCATGGGTGGGGAGGGAGGGAAAGCATATTTTCCAGCTTGCATTTAGGCCCCAATTGATCTGGGAGGGGTGTGGGAAAGCATGCTTTTTGGAAAATGTGCAGATTCCCCCAACCATACTAATGCCATGGCTGGGGAAATCTGCACACTTTCCAGAGGCCAGGGAAGTATGCTTTCCATCCCACATGCCAACTGGGGCCTGAAAGGGCCTATTAATGCAAGAGTTACGAGGCACTTTCATGCCCTGATTGGCACAGCCAGGGGTGGGGGGTGGGGAAGGAAAAGGGTTAGTGGCCACCACTAGAGTGGAAGGGGGAAAAACCTTCTCCTCCTTCCCCCCCACCAATGGGGGCCCTTAAGGGCCTGTTAATAGGGACATTAAGACCCCCATTCTGGTTGCTGACTTGGAGCTAAGCAGAAGCAGGGAAGAGCAGCTGGCCCAGCTCAAGGAGGAGCTAGAAAAGTAAGCCAGATTCCCAGGGAGCGAGCGAACAGGGAGCGAGCGAACAGGAGTTTGGCAGGGGGAGTGTAGGGGAAGAGGAGACCAAGGAAAGGGGAACAAGAGAAGCCTCAAGGAAACCCAGGAGGCTGCCAATTCAAAGAGGCCGTGTGCTTCTGAGTGCTGAGTGAGAGGTTGGTGTTTATAATTGCTGCAGGAGCTGAAGGGGGAGTGGCCTGATTGTCAGTTGGTCTCAGCAATCAGTGCCTAATTGCTGTTGATTGTTGTTGGCCTTTCAGTGACCTCATTCTGGTTGCTGACTTGGAGCTAAGCAGAAGCAGGGAAGAGCAGCTGGCCCAGCTCAAGGAGGAGCTAGAAAAGTAAGCCAGATTCCCAGGGAGCGAGCGAACAGGAAGAGCAAACAGGAGTTTGGCAGGGGGAGTTCGGCAGGGGAGGCCAAGGGGGAGGCCTCTAAAAAATAATAATAATAATAATAATAAAAATAAATAAATAAAATAAAAATAAAAAAGAGGTGGGGGGAAAAAGAAAAGCATAAAGAGAAAAAAAACCCCACAAAACCACCACCAAACAAAAGCAAAAAAACCAAAAGATTACTTTCCCTTAAGACATCCTCATATAGTTGTGTACCTTCAGAGAGGACACAACAAAGCAAAGGCAATTCTACTATAATCAAAAAGGGGAAAAACAAAAGCAGAAATCGACATTATGGATGGAAAGGAGTCCCTAGAGGTAGTGACCTGCAAAGGGTGTGCAATGTTCGTGTTTCTGCCTGAGCTCAACATGGCGTATACCTGCAACAAGTGCAAGCTGGTGGCACTTTTGGAAGAAAAAGTGAGGGGACTTGAGCAGCGAGTGTCCACCCTCCAAGGAATAAGAGAAGTCGAGGAGTTCTTAGACCGAACGGTGGAACTGCAACAGCAACAAGAAGCACATGAGATTGAAGAACAACAGCCAGCTGAAGCAGAAGTGGAGTATGCTGAGGGGAGGAAAGCCAATGAAGAGGAAACTCCCTGGAAAAGAGTGACAGTTAGAAGAGGAATTAGAGGGCGTTCTGCACCGGTGGAGCCATTGCAGTTAAGCAACCGCTTTCAGCTTCTGGAGAATGAGACTGAAGGACAGTTTGCAGAGGAAGAAGTACAGGAGGCACCATGCAACAGTGACCAAGAGACAGAAGGTAGGTCAACCAAGAAGAAGCGAAGAGTAGTCATTGTAGGAGACTCCCTGCTGCGTGGGATTGAAACCCAAGTATGTCGTGAAGACCCATGGACTCGCCAGGTGTGCTGTCTCCCTGGAGCACAGATTAGAGATGTGACTGAAGGGTTACTGAAGCTCATAAAGCCCACGGACACATACCCCTTTCTTCTCATCCATGTGGGAACAAATGATGTCGCCAAGCAGAGCTACAAAGAAATCATTTCAGACTTTGAAGTTCTGGGAAGGAAACTGAAGAACTTTGGGGCCCAGGTAGTTTTCTCATCCATCCTCCCGGTTCTTGGAAGAGGATTAGAAAGGGAAAGAAAAATACTCCGGATGAACGACTGGCTTCGAAAGTGGTGCCGTCGTGAGAGTTTTGGATTCTGGGACCACGGGCTACGCTACTTGGAACATGGACTGCTGGCAAGGGATGGGTTGCACCTCACAAGGGCTGGAAAGAATGAGTTTGGCCACAGCATGAAGAACTTCATCAGGAGGGCTTTAAACTGAATCTTGTGGGGGTGGGAGACGTAAATTTTGAGGCAACAATGGATGAAGGCCAATGCACCACAGTACAGAGAACAGCTCCAACAGAGTCCCAAAATAGTGTCTGCAACAAGGTAGGAACAAAGCCAGACTATAAAACACATGGTCTTCGATGTCTATATACTAATGCCCAGAGCATGGGAAACAAACAGAATGAACTTGAACTCTTATTACATGAAGGCAAATACGACTTGATAGGTATAACTGAAACTTGGTGGGATGACTCCCATGACTGGAATATAGCAATTGAAGGATATAACTTGTTCAAAAAGAACAGAAGAAATAGAAAGGGAGGTGGAGTTGCACTATATGTTAAAAATACCTATCCCTGCACAGAAATACAGGCGGATGAGATTGGGAGCCCCGTCGAGAGCGTCTGGATTAAAATAAATGGGGCTAGGAATAAAAAGAATATGATAATCGGAGTCTACTACCGACCACCCAATCAAGGAGAAGACGAGGACGAAACTTTTGAGAAACAAATTGCCAGTGTTTCAAGGAAGTGTGATGTAGTAGTGATGGGGGACTTCAATTACCCTGATATCTGTTGGGAGACCATTACTGCCAAAAGCGGCCCTTCCAAGAAATTCCTGACATGTATGGGTGATAACTTTCTCCTACAGAAAGTGGTGGAAGGAACTAGAGGGTCAGCAATCCTTGACTTGTTATTGACCAATAGGGATGACTTAGTGGATAAAGTGGCAGTTACGGGAACTCTGGGGGAAAGTGACCACGTCATACTTGAATTCTTGATTATGAAGGAGACAAAAGTCGAGTGTAGCCATACACGTACTCTGGATTTTAGGAAAGCTGATTTTAATAAACTCAGAACTATAATAAGTAAGGTCCCGTGGCAAGGGAGCCTAAAAAGAAAAGGAGTGCAGGATGGGTGGGAGTATCTAAAAAATGAAATTTTAAAGGCACAGTTACAAACAATTCCAACAAGGAGAAAAGATAGAAGACAACAGAGGAAACCAATGTGGCTCCACAAAAAGCTTATTGATGAACTGAAAACAAAAAGGGATACATATAGGAAGTGGAAGGAAGGCCAGGCTACAAAAGAAGAGTACAGACAAGTGGTGCAGAAGTGCCGAAATGGCGTCAGGAAGGCTAAAGCTGTGAATGAGCTGAGATTAGCGAGGGATGCTAAAAGCAATAAAAAGGCTTTCTTCAGATACGTGAGTAGTAAAAGACAGAGGAAAGAAATGGTGGTTCAACTGCTTAATGAGGATGGCAAATTGATAACAGACGACAAACAAAAGGCTGAAGTGCTCAATTCCTACTTTGCCTCGGTCTTCTCCCAAAAGCGGATCTATGACCCCCCTGGAAAAAGTGAAGCAGAAGTTGAGGGGGCAGGATTGCAGTTTGAGATTGATAAACAAATGGTCAAAGAACACCTAATTTCCTTGAATGAGTTCAAATCCCCAGGGCCCGATGAACTGCATCCAAGAGTAATGAAGGAGCTAGCGGAAGAACTCTCAGAACCTTTGTCTATTATCTTTGCAAAATCATGGAAGACGGGTGAGGTGCCGGACGACTGGAGGAGGGCTAACGTTGTCCCTATCTTCAAAAAGGGCAAAAAGGAGGAACCTGGGAACTACAGACCAGTCAGCCTGACATCCATCCCTGGGAAAATTCTGGAGCAGATTATAAAGAAGTCAATCTGTAAACACCTTGAAATCAATGCAGTGATTACTAGAAGCCAACATGGATTTGTCAGGAACAAATCCTGTCAGACTAATTTGATCTCATTTTTTGATAGGATAACCTCCCTTGTGGACTGTGGGAATGCTGTGGATGTCATATATCTTGACTTCAGCAAAGCTTTTGACAAAGTACCACATGACATTCTGATTAACAAACTAGCTAAAAGTGGGCTAGATGGAACAACTATTAGGTGGATCCACAGTTGGCTACAGAATCGGACTCAAAGAGTACTTATCAATGGAACCTTCTCAAACTGGGGAGAGGCAACGAGTGGGGTGCCGCAGGGCTCAGTCCTGGGCCCAGTGCTCTTCAACATTTTTATTAATGATTTGGACGAGGAGGTGCAGGGAACGCTGATCAAATTTGCAGATGACACCAAATTGGGTGGGATAGCTAATACCCTGGAAGACAGAAACAAACTTCAAAGTGATCTTGATAGGCTGGAGTGCTGGGCTGAAAACAACAGAATGAAATTTAATAGGGATAAATGCCAAGTTCTACATTTAGGGAATAGAAACCAAATGCACAGTTACAAGATGGGGGACACTTGGCTCAGCAATACTACAAATGAGAAAGATCTTGGAATTGTTGTAGATCACAAGCTGAATATGAGCCAACAGTGCGATATGGCTGCAAGAAAGGCAAATGCTATTTTGGGCTGCATTAATAGAAGTATAGCTTCCAAATCACGTGAGGTACTGGTTCCTCTCTATTCGGCCCTGGTTAGGCCTCATCTAGAGTATTGCGTCCAGTTCTGGGCTCCACAATTCAAGAAGGACGCAGACAAGCTGGAGCGTGTTCAGAAGAGGGCAACGAGGATGATCAGAGGTCTAGAAACAAAGCCCTATGAAGAGAGACTGAAAGAACTGGGCCTGTTTAGCCTGGAGAAGAGAAGATTGAGGGGAGACATGATAGCACTCTTCAAATACTTAAAAGGTTGTCACACAGAGGAGGGCCAGGATCTCTTCTCGATTCTCCCAGAGTGCAGGACACGGAATAACGGGCTCAAGTTAAAGGAAGCCAGATTCCGGCTGGACATCAGGAAAAACTTCCTGACTGTTAGAGCAGTGCGACAGTGGAATCAGCTACCTAGGGAGGTTGTGGGCTCTCCCACACTAGAGGCATTCAAGAGGCAGCTGGACAACCATCTGTCAGGGATGCTTTAGGGTGGATTCCTGCATTGAGCAGGGGGTTGGACTCGATGGCCTTGTAGGCCCCTTCCAACTCTGCTATTCTATGATTCTATGATTCTATGGGTGGGGGAGAAACACAATTTCCCCAAGGCTGTGCTCTGCTTCGCTTCAGAGAAGCAATAACTGAGCGGCTTGATTCGCCTCCAACAAAGGCAGATACAGATCAGGTTGGAGGGGCAGGTAAGGGGGTGGGGGGAGTTTCGCATACCTGGCTCCGCCACCACTGCTGCTGTCTGTGTGGTAGCAGAGCCAGGTAAGGGAACAGGGGGGAGGGAAGCATACCTGTGTCCGTTGCGGTCTATCATGGGCTTCAATTGAGGCCTCGGCTTCAAGCCGGAAGAGGCCGCAGCCTCCTCTTCCAGCTTCAAGCCGGGGCCTCAATTGAACACAGGTAAGGGGGCAGGGGGGGAGTTGGGCTTATCGGTTCCCATTTTGTCCCCCCTTCCCCACTTACCTGCCTCCGCCGTCCACCACAGAGGCAAGTAAGTAGGGAAGTGGGGGGGCAAAATCCCAATCTGCAGAGCGGGGGAATGGGCGGAACGGCCGGAAGTGGTTCAGGCCGGTCCAGAAGTTCTGGATGAAGTGGTTCGGGGGGTTCGTGCACAGCCCTAGTATTTTCTCCCTCCACATTATCCCAATGTTGATCCCTTAAACTGCCTCTGCACCAGGATATTGCATATAACTAGTATCATAACTAATATCAGTACAGTGTGCTGCAGATTTCTCAGAATTTTGAGGAAGTTTAAGCCATGTGCTAGTGAATGGTTGGTGATTCACTTTTGGTAAGATTCTTCTTCAGTTTAGAAACCAAGGGAACTATGGGAACTTTCTGGGAATACTTCCAAATGAGTAAATCTGTCACTTTCACTTTCTCCCACATTCAAATTCTTTTAAAGACATCTTTACAAATCTGTTCCATCCCATTTCTGAAGAAATTTGCAATTTTTGTCACTTCTTTTCAAAAGATGAACCAAATGATATTCTCATGTGCTTGCACTGGCCAAGTTCAATACGCAAAGCTATTTTCAGCTTGGAAAGGTCTATGTACGCCGCTCTGAGATCTTAATGATATAGGACGGGATATAAATGTTTTAAATAAATAAATAAATAAATAAATGTTATGCTTGCCCTCCATGTAGCTATTAAAGTTGAGGATCCTATCAGAAAAAAAGAAGAGGTGGCAACTTTAACTCACCACCATAAATATGGCTGAATACACATGGATTCAGACCCAGACTTTTAAAAGCTAAGCACTCAAAGCCTGGATAGATGAATCTGTCAGTTTTGCTTTCTTCCACAATTAAACATTTTAAATCACAAGTCCTTTCCAGCCTATTAATGAAGAAATTTGCAAATTTTCATCAGTTCTTACTAAAAAATGAAACAAACAAAATTATCAGCCATTCCTAAGTACATCTCCTGATGGACAAATGTGGTCTCAGCTTAATTTTTCTGTATAACATGAATTAGTTAATCAACAAAAGATGCAAGAGAATTGCCCATGCTATGGTGGGACGATGTTACTGCTAGACAATTTAAATCAAGCCACTTTTATTATTTACCGGGTTAGATCCAGGCATAGTCATACATAGAACAGACCCATTGAAATATATGAACTAACTTACATCCCATGGATTTCAAGTGGATCTTCTCAAAGTATGACTAAGTCTGGATCTAACCCATTATTATTTATTATGTGTATACCACCATCAACATGTGAGATTCCTGCTGTGGTGCACTGCCAGTTGTTCTAAAGTTTCTCTTTTCATTGTTTGTCCACCAGGGCATTTGGAAAACCACTATCTTCACAATTCTAGTTGTACTGAACAAGAGTTTATTTTAACATGCCAAGCTCACAAGCTGAAACATAATGCCAAGTGAATATAACTGCAGACATGACATAAGTATTGAAGGTGATGAAAAATTTAACAAAGAGAGAAAGCTTGTGGTGTGACTCAGATAATTGAAAACGTCAATCCTCTAACCATCTGGGATATGATTCATAATTAAAACACTAATAGAGAGTGATGGATTCTTCATATTTGGCACAGAAATCCAGGCTCGATCAGTGACCTAAACTAACTATGATGACTAGACCTCAAATATGGAAGGGGAAAGATTAAGCATAATTAATAGTTGCATGGTCTTATTTATAATTCTCTCTCTCTCTCTCTCTCTCTCTCTCTCTAATATATAATATATATATAATTTCTGGAAGTAATGGGAAACAATTACTTTTAGAACTTCCAAATATTTCAGTCATCTGGAGCTGTTTTTAACTAGCAAAATTTCTTCAAAGATAAGTGAAACCATTCCTACCTCACAATTCTATCAGCATATATGTGAAATTAAGATTGTTTGCCCTTGACTTGTTTACACTGTAGTGCCCAGTGCACTAGTTTTACCATTGCAGTGCACATTGTGCCAATTTAAAGTGATCCTTTTGGCGCTCTTGAAGTCCCTTTTTGTTTCAAGTACCTCAGGTTTTTTGCCCTTATCCAGTCCATTCCTGACATCACCCTTCCGAGAAGGACTGGAGCCACATAACAATGTCTCCCCAGTCTCATTTTAGACAGACATCCTAGAAGGATACCTCAGTCGATAGTTTCAAAAGCCACCAAGAGGTCAAGCAGAACCAAAAGGGACACACTGCCCCTGTGCAGTTCTCAGCTTAGGTCATCCATGAATATGACTCAGTCAGTCTCTCTATTCCATAACCAGCACTGAAGCCAGATTGAAATGGATCAAGAGAGTCTGTCTCATCCAGAAATACCTGGATTTCTTTCACTCCAGCATCTTGACCAAGAACAGAATATTGGAGACCTGCTGGAAATTATCCAATACAGTGGGGTTCCAGGAATTGGGGGAAGGTTGATTTTTGTTTAATGACGTTCTTACAACTACCCCTTTTTTGCAATATGGAATCTCATAAAGAGATGTTTCCATAAAGAGATGTTCCCCACTATCCTTACCTACTCAACTAGTCCTCTCCTAACTTTTATAAGTCAGGAAGCACAAGGGTCTAGCACAGAAGTGCCAGGCCTCATTTCTTTAAGGACCCTGTCCACATTCTTGGGCTGTACAAATCAAAAAGTATCCATTATAACTGGATAAGCTGGGGGCAAAGTTACATCCACCAGACTATCACATCCAAAGTTGGCACGGATACAATTGATTTTATCTACAAATTGTTGCTCAAATTACTGTAATGATTTCTTCCTATTTCTGGTGGCAAAAATGATTTGCCATTAGCAAGATAATGTTTCACTTTATACCAAACAGTTCATTAAAATGGGTTCGTTCATTATCATATATGTTTTGTCACATTTTATTGCTAGGAACAGTGTAAGAGAAAAAAGAGATGTGAATTCATGAACACCTTTCTGTTCTTAAAACATATTTAAAAGTTGTCCAGCAGGAATTCATTAATAATTAACAGCTATGGAAGAAGTGGCTTAAATATGGATGATATTTCAAGAACTGCAATGCCTTTTTTCAACTACCTCATATTTTGCTATTTAAAGTAGTGGTGTGTCAAAAAATTTTTTCACTTTTTCACTCAATTTGATAGAAAAGGAACTGCTTTCAAAAACATTTTCAAAGGAGAAGAATTTTTTTGGTGTAATTCTCATGGGTGGCGAGGTCCTTCAACTTATTTTAGTTATAATGTGACCAAGGGGTATGCGTGAGTGTTTTGTCTTTCATGGTGGGATCATCTCTCTGGCTGCCGGCTGCCTCCCAGTCTTCCCTTACTTCAGTCCAACACAAGGGAAGATGTCATGAGGTAACTCCTCCCATGGGGGCCTTTTTCATATCAAGAAGCAAGGGTACCTAGGATGGCTGCAGAGCAAAGGGGAAATGTGTAATGGGGATGGGGGAGAGAACACACCACATCCTCAGGCACCTCTCCATGATATCTGAAAGTCAAAAATACCACCCAAAGAAATTCTAGAGCACCCTGAGAACGTAGCCAAAAAATGGAAATCTCTTTTGCTGGAAAAGAGGACAGATTTCAGTACAGCCCTAATTTAGAGTATCTGCATCTTCCACATGCTTTCAAGTTTAACCAAAAGACACCAAATTCAGAGAAAAAGATTACTGATGCTCTTTCGTGTTTTTCTGACACTACTGAAAACACTCGCGTAAGGCTAGATGAAGACTGAGGCCATTTCTACACCTGCCTTTTCCCCCAGGATCATCCTTGGATCATTCCTGTGCATCCAAATGCCACACAGGGGATTCCAGGAGCAGGCAGGGACGATCCCTCCATTTTCCTGGGATAGCCCTTAGGTGTAGTAGAAAGGGCCTTAGGCCATGTCTTGATGTTGATGCTTTTTCCGCTCGTTCCCTAGAAACCCTGCAGCATTGCAGCTGGGGGGAAGGAATGTTAATCTTGATTGCAGGAAGGAGTGGAGGCTTTTTGACTGAAAAAGCCACAGCGCTAGTGGCCATTTGGCTGGCGGAGCCTGCCCCCTGCTCTCTGCCCTGCCTGCCCAGCTTACCACATCCTATCCTGGGCCTCAGTCTGCTCCCCGGAATGCCCCCAGCATGACAGAAAGAAGGTGATGACCTTGCAGCAAAGGGAAAAGCCACAGTAAGTCAGAGACTTTTTAACCGTACAGTTTTGACAAAAAAGCCCATAGTGGCTGGCTGCGAGTTAGCAGCTGCATTGTATAAGCAATGCAACTCCACCGTGCAGCTACAATAGGGTATACAGTGCATATAGACAACCCCTTAGTCATACACACTGAAGGTTTTTTTAATATATATATATATATATCTGTGAGTTCCTGAACATAGGGATAGATTTAATTTTGTGCTTGTGGGAAACTGCTAGTGCAATGGGACTTCCTTTCTACCTTCTCCACCCATGCAGCCCTCCACATCCCAAAAGAACTCTTCCAGGGGTGTGTTCCCCAACACTCTGGAGCAGATTTCAAGGACGCATGTGTGGCTGCAGGAGTGAGGGAGGGAGAATCATCTTCTCCTGGTTCCACTAATGGAATTACTTCCATCAATGGAATGACAGCATTGGACCCAACCCAATGTCTATAAGATCAAACCTATGTAATTCCTGTCAAACAGACAGAAACAGTTGTTGCTACTTGGTAAAGCACTTGTTTTGCATGCCATCCCCTTTCTCACTGACTCTCTCTCACCACTTAATTCTGATTATCTCTGATTTGTTACAATTTCTGTTGTGGGGCTGCGCGGGGCAAGTGTGTCCAACCTTTTTAGCTTCAACCTTTTAAAAAATAGGTCCAGGATTTACAAGTGAAACTTTTGAGGAAATTCACTGCCTTGCTCTGCAGGTGGTGAAAGGGAGCAACACATTTGCTTAAAGTTTCCATCATGAAATTCAAATTGGGGGCTACCTAATAGCTGTTGCCTGTGAAACAGTCATGTAGAGATAAATATAATATATAAATATTTAAATTAGATTCATTTGACTTGGAAGCTAGACTTTACCACATTTGGCAGGCAGAAGGGGTGGGTAGGGGGGACTTAGTTGAAGTCTTTTATCTTCCTTTTTTTAAAAGGAAATGTGCTGATGTTGTGGGATCACTGCAACCAGCTACAGCTGGCAAATATTAATTTCCTGCTCGGTCACCCACTGGAAAAGTGACCGCAGACAACTCTTTAACTTAGATGAAGCTCTTTGAGATTTCTTACCAAACGTCCTTGCATGTTTCTGCTGTTCTATTTTCTTCTCAGAGAATACTGGCGGGGGGGGGGGGGATTCCAAATGAAGGATACTCAATTGGTGCTCCTTATTACTAGGGGTGTGCACGGACCCCCCGCTCCGCTTCACTTGCAGATCCGCCATTTTTCGGAGCGGGTCGCTCCGCCCCGCCCCCGCTCCGCCCACTTCCGCTCCGCTCCGCTCGGAGCTCCGGATCGGATCCGGAGCTCCGTTTTTGCCCCCCCATAGGCTTGCATTGAAAGCTAAAAAAGTAAACAACTTTTTTTCCGTTGAAGTTAGAAACCTCACGTTTGGCACCATGACACCTCATGGGCGTATACACACACACGCCAAGTTTCAAGGCAATCCCATCATCCCCTGATTTTTGGCGAATTTTTGAAAATCGGGCACCCCATTCACACCCCTTGGGATAGCTCCGTCAATTTGCATGTTACAAACCTCAAACTCGGCACCAGGGCAGCTTATCCATGTGTCCACATGCACGCCAAGTTGCAAGCAAATCCCATCATCCCCTGATTTTTGGCGCGGCTCTACCCTCTAACGCACCTCCCATAACCCTAATTCACACCCCTTTAGATAGCTCCGTCAATTTGCACGTTAGAAACCTCAAACTCAGCACCATGATAGCTTATCCACGTGTCCACATGCACGCCAAGTTTCAAGGCAATCCCATCATCCCCTGATTTTTGGGGAATTTATGAAAATCGGGCACCCCATTCACACCCCTTGGGATAGCTCCGTCAATTTGCATGTTAGAAACCTCAAACTCGGCACCAGGAGAGCTTATCCATGTGTCCACATGCACGCCAAGTTGCAAGCAAATCCCATCATCCCCTGATTTTTGGCATGGCTTAACTCACCCCAAATTGTCCCATTCTACAACTACGTCAATTTGCACGTTAGAAACCTCAAACTCAGCACCATGATAGCTTATCCACGTGTCCACATGCACGCCAAGTTTCAAGGCAATCCCATCATCCCCTGATTTTTGGGGAATTTATGAAAATCGGGCACCCCATTCACACCCCTTGGGATAGCTCCGTCAATTTGCATGTTAGAAACCTCAAACTCGGCACCAGGAGAGCTTATCCATGTGTCCACATGCACGCCAAGTTGCAAGCAAATCCCATCATCCCCTGATTTTTGGCGCGGCTTAAACTTTTTAACTCACCCCAAATCAAGTCCCATTCTACAACTACGTCAATTTGCACGTTAGAAACCTATCCTTTGGTCCCATGACAGCTTACCCATGTGTCCCCATGGACACCAAGTTTCAAGGCAATCCCATCATCCCCTGATGTTAGGGGAACTTTTGAAATTTGAACACTCCAGTATGTCAGGGATTTAAAGTTGCAATTGCAGACAGCTCAATGGGGCCAGTTCCAAGGCAATCCCAACATGCCACGAGATAACCCTAAATCTTCTGGCACATTTGAAAAAGGGATTATTGAATTTGATAAAGTCTAAGTGAGCGCAGGAAGGACTTCTCCCCTTAGTCAAAGCAAGACACATACACCATCGCTGCAAGGCGGGAAGGGGAGAAGGGAGGGAAAGCAGGCAGGCAGCATGCATTGTAGTGCCGCAAGGATGGCTTGAGCACTAACGCATAGCAAACCAACCCATAAGTGGGCGCAAAGTGAGGCAAAGATGGCTGGTTCTTTCTTTCTAAGCCAGCAGTTACGCCTTGAGGGGCACAGAGGAGGACGATTGGGAGCAAACCAGGCACCAGGCGGGCAGAGAGGCAGGCAGAGTAGGCGAGGAGTCAGTCCTGGCAGATGCCCCACCACAGCAGCACCCCGGGGGAGGCGGGCAGGCAGGCAGGCAGGCTGCGGGCATTTCTGGGGGCACAAGGAAGTGATGGCTGGTTTCTAAGCCAGCATTGCAGTTAGTCACGCATTGCAAACGCAAACCATCCCAGCGAGTCGGTCACCGAGGAGGACAGGCTAGCAGAGGGGCAGGCAGAGTGACATGTCATAGATCTAGTATTGGGGAGGAGTCAGTCCCGGCAGATGCCCCAACACAGTAGCACCCTGGGTGGGCATTGGAAAACGCCATCTTGTGGGTCAATACTTCCCCCACCCCATGTCCTGCAGGGTTGCCTGCCTAACCCTTGTGGGGATGGGAGATGGAGAGCTTAGAGTGGCAGTGCCAGCAGCAGCCTTCGGCTTTCCCCTGGAACCAGTCGCCTTGCCCGCCTCTTTCCCCAGCAAGATCGCCTGGTGCTGCCTATGAAGATGCATCTTCATGCTGCTGGTTCCATAATGCCCTGTCGATGAACCCCTGCTTAGGCTGAGTTTGCAGTGGCGACAGACAGCAAAGCGGGGATCCGCTCCCAACTCAAAGTGGTCCCACACGATGCTTGTCTTTCGTTTCTGTGGTGACACCACCAATTGCCCGCCTGAGCTCTCTGGTGTTGCCACAGAAACAGGGGTGTGGGATGAGACTGGGGAGAGAGCCTCGGCCTGCTGCTGCTCCTCCTCAGCCCCCACATCCTGGAGGCCCACCGCCTCCTCCTCCTCCCCCCCCTCCACTGTGCTGAGGACCTCGTCTAGGTCCATCAGCGGGCTCGTGGGCTGAAAGGAGAATGAAGGAGTTGGGGATACTCCTCCTCCTCTAATGGCACTGCTGCCACGTGCCTCTTGCAAACGGGCACTTTTCC
Source organism: Elgaria multicarinata webbii (assembly GCF_023053635.1). NCBI lineage: Eukaryota > Metazoa > Chordata > Lepidosauria > Squamata > Anguidae > Elgaria > Elgaria multicarinata. The sequence continues at coordinate 40,320,475 of NC_086180.1, read as the reverse complement.
CATTCCCACCCTCAAAAAGAGAACGCCGGGCACAAGTTGCAGAAGAGAGTGGCTCTGCCTGCTGCTTGTCCTGCTTCTGTTTTGGAGCAGTCAGCCAAGGAGTTGCCCGTTTGAGTTTCACAGGAGGAGAGGAAGCCCTGCTGGCAGACTGAGCCTTGCTGCTTTCAGCACGCCTGCTTTCTCTTTTCATGATGACTAACAAAATATTAATACTACTAATACTATGTATAAGGTACTACTAAGAATATGTATAAGAAGAATATAATATGTTTAAATGTAGGGAAATGGGACAAGAACAATAAAATATACTACTACTAATATGTATGAGAATATACTACTAAGAATATCTACAAGAATATAATAATATGTTTTAGAATATTACTAATAAATGTAGGGAAATGGGACAAGAAATGGGACAACCACTACTATAAGAAGAACAAAATATGAATACTACTACTAATATGTATGAGAATGTATACTAATAGACTACTAAGACTATGTCAAAGAATATAATAATAATATGTTTAAGAATAGGGAAATGGTGTGCGTATGCTTTCCCCAAAATGCTCAATCTGTGGCTGCCTGTTGAACTTGACAAAAGCAGCCCACTCCGTCGAAGTTACACAGAGAAGAAAAAGAGAATCCAATTTTTTTGGTATATTTGGTATATAGAAGATAGAAGGAAACACAATCAGGATTTAAGAGAGGGGAGGGGGAAAAAGAACCAACCACTACTATAAGAAGAACAAAATATGAATACTAATATAATATGTATGAGAATATATACTAATGGACTATGTGAAAGAATATAATAAAATATGTTTAAGAATATAAATGTAGGGAAATGGGACAAAAAGTGTGTGTATGCTTTCAAAAGAAAGCTTTCACAAAAGCAGAACAGTCAGGCTTTAATACAGGGAAGGGGGGGGCAACCAACCCAACCACACACTCCAAAATTCAAAAATAAAGTTTATATTAAATCAAAGTAAGGGGAAAACACAGGGCAAACTAAGCTACAAGTCAGAAAGAAGCAAACAAACACACACACGCGCCAAACTAAACCTATATTAAATTAATCTATCTCCAAAGCAGGAGCACTAGCTAAGTAAGTGTTCCCTCCACGAACGCCAACCCACAAAGAGACACAAAACAGAAAGTTCTCAGGGTGGGTCTGCCTTAGTCCCCCCTCCAACGCTGGGATTGGAGGAGGATGCTTTCTGAGGAGATGAATTCTCATCAGGATTGGGAGTTGAATGTGCCTGTCATCGCTTCCAAAATAATAATAATAATAAAAAAAAAAAACCCAAACCCCGATTTTTAAAAAAATATTGCACGTGAACCACAGCACGCAGAAAGTTGAGAGTGGTCTCAAAATGACCCCCATCCACGACTCTCTGTGCACAAGAATTTTCAGAACGATAGCTTAAACCCCCCCCCCAGTTATCCCCGATTCTTTCCCTCAATGCAATCCTATGGGCGAAAAGCCGAAACGCCGTTTGAGCCCTGCGGTTGACCCGATTTTTAAAAAAATATTGCACGTGAACCACAGCACGCAGAAAGTTGAGAGTGGTCTCAAAATGACCCCCATCCACGACTCTCTGTGCACAAGAATTTTCAGAACGATAGCTTAAACCCCCCCCCAGTTATCCCCGATTCTTTCCCTCAATGCAATCCTATGGGCGAAAAGCCGAAACGCAGTTTGAGCCCCGCGGTTGACCCGATTTTTAAAAAAATATTGCACGTGAACCACAGCACGCAGAGAGGTGAGAGTGGTCTCAAAATGACCCCCATCCACGACTCTCTGTGCACAAGAATTTCCAGAACGATAGCTTCAAAAACAACGTAGTTATGCGCGATTATTTGCCGCAATGCAATCCTATGGCGAAATGTTTTCAAGATGGCGACCGGAGCGCTCCGACTGAACTCGGAGCTCCGAAAAATGGTCGCTTCTCTTCGCCTTGCTTCTAGGGGGTCCGCGGTCCGCTCCTACTCCGCCTCTGGGTAAGGCGGAGCAGGCCAATCCGCTACTGCTTCTACGCTCCTAATCGGAGCGGAGCACATCCCTACTTATTACTACAAAAAGAACAGATTGTTCTAAATTCTATTTGCATTTACCAGTGTTACAGAACTAACCTTGAGATAAATCCAAGTAGCTTCTTATAATTGAAATAATTGAGACTTCTCATGAAGTTCTAGATATGTGGAAATAAATGAGTATGCTTGAGCGAGACAGGACTGTTACATCTTGCTTTTATTTTTTGAACTTACAAGGAGAATGATAACAGGCCATTTTATAAATATGAAAATTCCGTTAATTGCAATCATTTTCAGTGCAATCCTATACAAATCCACTCACAAACAAGCCCCTTAAATTCAATGAAGCTTACTCCCACATAAGTGGGCCTAGGATTGCAGACTTGGTCAGTGACTAATATTATTTTTCATTTCTTGAATACCTTTATCGTGCAAATTGAGCAAGGGAACAACGGGAGCTCAATAGCCCTAGTTGAATGTGAATTGTATATGTGGTTATTCCCTTGATTGGATTTATTCTTCCACCACCCCTCCCCTGTTCCTCTTTACCCTATAAGAATTGATGATATTGCTGATAGTTTGAAATGTCTATAGTGCACAGGCTTAACTGTTGTGCAAGCATGCATTGGGGGTGGGAGCAATCATAGAAGATTCTTTAGCATCCTTCTCTTATTTGCCCTTAGACTTTTCTTAGGAGTTCTTTTTATAATTCATATTTGATGGTTATTAGCATTGTACATCGCCAGGAGATATGGCATATTTTGGGCTCTCCAGATTTCCATGGCACCCCTGACTTGGCTTGCATATGCGAGCCAAACTGGAGGCTTTTCCCAAAACACGGAAACTTTTTCCATTTCTTAAGATTTGCATAAATAGAAGTTTGTGCAAATTGTGGCTGCAATTTGCATAATGTGCACAAATTGCAGATGTAATGCATGTGATTTGCATCCATTTTGGCTATAATTTGCCTAATTTGCACACATTGCAGCTACAATTTGCTCAAATTATGCAAATTACAGCTCAAATTTGTGCAAGTAATTTGTGCAAATGTCTATTTCCACAAATTAAATAAAAATAAAAATAAACCCGGAAAATCAATGAACTGGCGAGACTCAATGCAGATCGGGTCAGGTCAGCTCATGGGGAAATCAGCCAAAGTCAGGGCATGAGCTGATAAAAGCTCTGCAAACTCCATTCCTCAGATGAATTCCTCCAACATTCCTCATGGTTGTCACCTTACTGTTATTTTCCTGATTTTGTCATTCCTGAGAATTCCCAGGATAATCTAACCACATCACATCAATGTGTTTCTCTGAGGAAATGTGAACTCCAGCCCTCAGAAATAACTGCACTGCTAAACTCTACTCTTTTTTAGCACACCCTGGCCCTGATGGACCCTTGAAATGTTTGAATGAACCAGAGTGTGGGAGAGATCCAGTGCACTTGGGATGGGAAGTCCCATGTTCAAGTCACTGCTTGGCTTTGGAGTAAACTTGCTCAATACAGTGTCTCAGGGGCAAAACAGATTTACTTTGAAGTCCTAGCTGCTAGCTATATCCTTCATGTTTATGCTAGAATAGGCATGGAAAGGAGGCTGATATGGGCTGGGACCCTAGCATGGAGGTTAGGGGGCTTTAACCCTTTCACCCTTCATTCTAGCACCTGGGATCATTTTTCTTTTGTGGCAGAGGATCCCAGTTGTTCTAGATCTTAAGAGGCTGTACCCCCTTCAAGCCAGCAATCAGTCTCAGGGTGGCAGCAGCAGCAGCGGCAGTGGCAGTGCTGTGGGCAAGGCTCCCGCCCCCTGCACCCAGAGGCAAACCCAGCAACAAAGCTGAGAAGAGGCTTTAACCTGGGTAAGCCTAGATCTCTTTCCACAAAACTGTAGTTAACTTTAGAGGAGAACTTTTTGTGTAGTGTAATGATGACTTTGTTGTTTTGAACAAAAAAACACTTTGTGAAATATTTCAGTAAAACAGTAGGAACCAACTGTAGTTTTATTTCTATCTAGGGTCAGGAAGAGGCCCTGGTCACCCATAGTGTAGAGCCCCTCTGCCTGTCTGCTACACAGCCAGTTCTTAGTAATAAAGGTTTTCTTTTAGGATAAGTGCTTGGAGGGGAAGAGGAAAATATTAATTTGATAAAAAGATTCAGTGTCATGAATATTTCATTCTACTCAATGCAGCATGATTCCTGTTTACCACCCTTAAATTAACCTAGGGATATAACTTTTAAATTTACATGTGAAATTACTTGTTTCCTTATAGATCTTCACTGAACTGTGAAAGATGCATTGCTTTACCGAAATAGAGCTTTTCTCTAAAACAGTTCCTGTGACTTAAGGATTTGTATCTCATTTCTCCTACAAATAGCACAAACTTACCCAACCACTGCATCTTGTAATATCTTTCTTGGAAGATGTTTAGAGTCATTCTCTGTCCTGTGCTTCATTGGTGATAATAAAGGGATGCCAATCATGTCACCTATGTATTTCTCTCAAGAAACTATGGAGCGATTGGTTAAGCATGTTTCTTGAAATGGGGGGAAACTGCAGAGACAGGAAATGAGTCCACACAATAGGTGAGAAATGTTAGATTGCAGTGACAGTGCCTCTTCATAAATGAGTAAACATTAACTTCTATCTAACTGGAACTTCTTCATCCAAACCAAATATTCTTCATCCTCTGCACATTAAATCTCAAAAAAGGGACAGTGTGCAAATGAAGTTTACAAATGAAGGATTACTGAAATGTATATAAACTCATGTACATTCTAGGGATTGACAATCCAGTCTGTTTCCAGTGTATGTCACTTTCACATATGCCCTTCCCCCGCACCCAGTTTGCCTGGCCAGGGGGTGGCTATTGCAGGTGGGGGGAAGTGAAGAGACATGCCCAATTGCTATTGGGTGATTGGAGCATGTCACTGGCTGGGGTTGGGGGTGGCTGAGATGCCACTCAGATGCCACTCAGCTGGCAGAGAATGTTTCAGCTGGTATAACGCCTAGTTTATTGCTGACATAGATTAGGGCCCAGCTAGTTTTCCCCTTACAGATCTTCAATAAATGTGGCCCAAATTTTATACCATTCATTCTTGTCTCATCTCTTCATTTTCCACTGCTCCTTTCGCCTGCAAAGGTTCACCCATGTTTAGCCCATTCCATTTCTGTATTAATCTGTGATTTAAACAAAAGAACTACACAAAAATGGCCATTAAATTCAAAATGTCTCACAAAATGTATGTTTCCAAACTTAGTTTGATACTTTTTTGAGATGAGAACTGTGCTGGAACACTTGTGAAGTGCAAAATTGAATGAATGAATGAATATGAATGTGTTCTGACCTGCACATTAATTTGGGAGGTGCAGATAAGGTTAGTCTGAACTGCATCTTAAAGAACTAACTCCTCAAGCATTCATAGTGCATGCACGTCTACATGCACACATTCATAATTAAGAATAGTCAGGAAAACCAATTGAAATGATCAAAACAGTTAAGACAATGAAAGGACCACAAATGGTAAAGGCCATTAAAGGCATGGGGGAACTGAGCAGGTTTACCTACACATCTAAAAGTCATTAAGGGTACAATCCTACAGCCACTAGACAGCTGTAGGATTATTATTTTGGGGTTGTGTGGGTCTGGGAACTGATATTAGAGCCAGGGCTCTGACATTGGTTCCAAGGAAATACCCTCACTGCCCCCACCTCTTTGAAACTGGTGTAGTTCTTCCTCATCTATAAGCTTAGAAATAGAACACAGAGACAAGGAAACGGAGGCAGTCCTGGGGGTGGGGAGAAGAGGAGAGTGCAGTTACATGTTATTCCTACACTACCTCCCCCTTCCACCCTGAAGCTCGGTGGCTAGACAGGTAAATTAATCTGTCTAGCCAAAATTGCAAAGTGGCGGGAGCACCTTCGTGCTCTGCCTGTTCTGTATTGGATAGCCATCAGTCTCCAAGTTCAGGGGCTGATAATTATCTCCAAAGAATCACACCCTCCATAAGATGTCGGCTGTACATGTCTAGGGAGAAAGTTCCACAAAAAGCCCTTTCTCCAGTAGCCATTCATCATAATATCAGAATGTGATGTGGAGCTTTTCAATGTGTTTATGAATATGACTTATAGGTTAAGAATACCATCAACTGTGGCTATAAGTAGCAGCTTCCTATTGTTATGCTAGAGTTCCGTGTAGTCCATTTCCTGTGATAGTCAGCTGTAGGATCTCTTTCCAAAGTTAGGGTTATATACATTTTATGTACATATTGGCAGTAGACAGCTATTGCCAGCAGAATTTGTTAAGCAAGTGGAAAATGTCCTTGAGGGTTTTTTTAACTCTTGAAAAATCCCTGCACTATAATGAGGTCACCATATTCTAAATAAATGCCATTATTATTGCATAATAAAACAGCCCTACATAAAAATCAGACCGCTTCTTGGTTTCAGTGGCAAGAGAATTGAAATCATTTTCTTTGTACTTTGTTTGCTTCCTTTCTAAGACCAACCTTCTGGTGAGACTATTAGAACCCAGATACTATGATAATCAGAAACAAGATGAAATGCATTAGGAATGTTGCTCTGATAAATTACACAAAGCATCTGTTTTTAAATCCCTGCCCAAGGAAAGGTATTTAATCTAGCATTCATTTCTGTGAATACCTTCCTCTTTGTTAAACAAACATACAAAAAACTATTAAGTGATATAAAGTTTTATACTATTGATGGTTTGACCATGTTTTAATTTTAAATTTGTATTTTAAATTTGTATTTCTGCACTGCTGTTGATTTTATCCTGGTTGTGCTATTATATTGTATTTTATATCATGTTTTTATACTGTTTGTACTTTGAATGGTTTTAATTTTTGTGAACCACCCAAAGAGCTTCAGCTATTGGGCGGTATAAAAATGCAGTAAATAAATAAATAATTTGTTATAGTACTTGCAAATATAATGTATCAAATGTTATATATTCACCTGCTTAACTACATGTGTTTCTATCTGGATGTGCAAATTCCTTATGTGCAAAACACTGACAATAGATGTTCTCTACCTTATATTATAGAACTGTAAGTGGTCATGTGGAAAAGACAGTGGCCAGGAGGCAATCCAGATCTGGCCAAAATTCAAGGTCAAGAGGAAAAAAAGAAGGTCAGAGGGACCAGTAGCAGGTGCATAGTCAAGAGAGGCAGAAGTCAAGGTCTGGAGCGACAAACAGACATCAAGTGGCCAGAAGCAGATATACAGTCATGGTCCAGATAATGGAGAGTCTCCAAAAATCTGCCTACTCTTAGCAACATTTTTTTTCCTCACTGAGGAACCAACTCTGAAGAAACAGTCATATAAGGTGACCCAGTACCCCTCTGGCCATTTTCTTGGCTGTACTGCAATACAACAAAGATCATTCCCCTTGAGAGCTGCCCTAGTGGTGCAGGAAATAAGGCACCTGGGCCTGGTTGCCAATATGCCTGGTTTGAATTCCCTGGTGCTTTACTTAGCTAGAAAAGGAACATTCAGTTTTATGGAAGTTACCGTGTGTAAGTGCCTGCTGATGGCTCCAATTAATAAGGAAGCATCATTTTTGAGAACCTGAACCAATGTCCATGGGAAATATATGCAACCATTATGATTTGTGTTATCACAGCAGCTTGCAATAGGTCACTTGGGATCACATAGATACAAATCATGCATATCTACTTGCATTTTGGAAACACTGGTTCTAAGAAACAATGTGCCACATGATTAGTGCTGCCTGATCATAAACCCATTTCTCCCATGGTGGTTGCAGAAGGACTGTGTGATTGGTGTGAACTAGGGCTGTGCACCACCATCCCGATCTGCTTCAGAGGCCAAATCAGCCCTGAACTACCTTGGCCTGATCTGGACCCAGAACAACCTGAAGCGAGATCCAAACATCCAAAGTGGGTTGGATGTTGTAGTTCAACAGGCACCTGGAAATGGTCCTTTTTGACTGGTGTAGTTTCTAGATTTACAACAATAGAGAGGCCCCATCTTTGTTAAAGATGACAGCTCTCATGGAGGACAGATAGCTAAGAGGCACAAGCAGACAGGTCAGGTAAGCTGCTTATACGGCTCAGTGGGCAGGGGAGCAGCAAATTGCCATTGCCCCAGATTGGGCTGCAGTGCTCCAAAGTGCTTTGGAACCAATCCAATCTGTTTTGTGCTGCTTTGGCCTGATCCGGTACCAATTCAGATTCACCTCAAATCAGCCCAAATTGCAGTTTCCACAGTTTCCTCTGCTATCCCACCCATGGGATTGCCACCTTTCCCCCATCTCCATACTCTGTTTCCCACTGTTTCCTACAACATGTCCAGGTGGAGAAAGAGGGAGCAGGGAATGCAGTTTCTGGGAACACAGTCAGAGCCCTGGCTCCAATCTTGGTTCCCAGAAATTGAAAAACCCAGTGGCCACCTAGACACTATCTATTGACCATATAACTGCACTCTAAATATATTTGGGATTGGTGGGGAAACTATTATAGACACAAGTATGGGCCTAGCTCTCTCTGTGAGGATGGCGGGTTCATGTAGCTCTCTTTCTGAAATCTCAGGATTTCTAAGCCTTCTTTAGATTCCAGAAATATTTCTGATATTTGAGGTAAGTAATTATTCTATTACACCATCAATGCCACCAGTCTACTAAATGTGATTCAACATCCATCATCTTCAAGCTAAATGCAATCTGATCTGTTATGATTCATACCTTAGCCTTTTCCCCTTGTGCCACCCCTTCTGTAACTAAGCCAAATACATGCAATTGGAATCATCATCATCATCATCATCATCATCAAAATTGCCCATATTCTTTCCACGTTCACTACATTCCCTCATTCTTCTATTGTTTACCTGTAAGACATTTCCTTGTAAAACGCCACCATAGATGGTTGTTGTTAGGGATGTATGGGGATTTAATTCCAGTTTGCAAATCACTCAAAAATGCCCCGTTCACAATCCTGAACATTAATGGTAACACAATTTCTCAAAAAGTGTTTGCGAATTCACAGTCACAAAATTTGTATCAGAAAAATGTACAACTTTATCAGAATGCACAATTCTCAAAAGACAGAAATTTTGAAAAATACACAGCTTTCTCAAAATGCACAACTTTTAAATCACCCATGCTTTAGTCTATGAGCAAATTTGTGCAATTTTGGATATTTGCACAGTTTTGCTCAACTTTCATCTTTGATAGTCGTTTCTTCGCATAAAATTGATGCGAGCACAAACACAAGTGCAGGTCAAGAAACAAGTAGTGAGCTGATATTCAGAGCCTATTCGATTGCCTCTGGTTTTTGTTGTTGTTGTTGTTGTTGCTATATTTTGTGTATCTCATCACGTATTTTAAAGGTATCCTGTAAAGCAGATCAAATAAATAATCCAAAACATTTTTCATAGGAAATAAATACTATGAAACTCAATGCCAATTACTTATGAGTAAGCCTGCTTAGGATAATAATCCACAACATTTTTCATAGGAAATAAATACCATGGAACTCAATGCCAATTACTTACGAGTAAACCTGCTTAGGATAGGGCTGCCCCATATTCCTTCTTCTTGCTTGAAAGTCAGTTTGATCCCACCATGATTCAACTACATTAGTCACAATTAGAACGGAGACACACCACCTTTTTCAAACAGTGTCTGACCTTGGAAGGACTCAGAAATTGCCTCAAGAGAAAGGAGAGAAAATTATCTATTTCTGAGACGTCTTATCTATACTCACCTTGAATTTTGCTTAAAATAAAATTTGCAAAAGTATGTCTGAAATCTAAAGAAAACAGTTGCTATTATGATGAAACTGACTGTGGCCTTTTATAGCTTTCTTTATCTTTTATGACTGCTCTGTTCCCTGCAGTGTATCTGTGAAGTGCAGAAAAAGTTCACACCAGATGATTATACTAAGGTACCAAAGCCAGTGAAGTGTGAGATAATCTTTTGAGCTGAGAATTAGTGTCTCAGGCAACCTAGCGAGAAACCAAAGGGGAGTTATTCCTTCAGTAAAGTTTAACATCTAAAGGCTCACCTGAAGCTATAACTCTTTATTACTCTTCAGATCAATACTTGTGACCATCTGGTTGCATGTTAATGTCTCTTCCCCCCTCCCTTACTCTCATATGTGACATGCTTTCTTTGCCAATTCAATGCAAATTTTGAAGACTCTAACAAGAGCAGAATATGGCAATTGATACAGTTCTTTTAAAATTGCAAAGGTTTCTGACGATCTCCCTGCTCCCAGCGTAACTTTTCCCTTTTGAAACACACAAATGGGAAGAGAAACATATGGGAAAGTCATTGCGAGTCTTGAAATAACTTTTGTTGTTGTTATTCCTCGTGTCTTTTCAAATATTTAACAGTAGGCCCAACAGGCACTTACACAGAAGTCAGCCCTATTAAAGTCAGTGGGATTTATTTCTGAGCAGACATGAACAAAATTATGCTCTAATTGAAATATCTCCAGGTCTGAAGTGAAATATGTCCATGAATAATAATGTACGGGTGACAATTCACAACTGTTCAGGCTGGGGAAATGTGTGTTTATTTATTTATTTTAAAAATAGTTCTCTTGTAAAGTATGTTCTTTTATGGTGCAACCCCATGCCTATAGAGATCAATGACAACATTGTAATTGATGGAACTAACTATAGCTACCAGATAATGATGTTATTATGCAATTCCCCTGCCTCTTTCACAGAATTTTGCAAGGGGGTGGGTGGGTCTCCAGACAATGCCATCTTTAATTTGTAACCCTCCCACATTTTCTCAGCCCTTCTTCCATCTTTTTTTCTGATTTGAATAAGCCCTGTTAAGGAGGAAACGATGGCATTAACTGCACCATGTCCTTTGACTGGTAGCATTAAGAGCCCTCTGTCTGGAAGCATCCTTACTTTTGCTATAAGTGTCTCAAGGTCATTATTAACCTGTATTCTGAAATCAGTACATTCCTTACTATACAGAATATTGTCTCCTAAATCAGAACATAGGAAAATGCCTTATTCTGAGTCAAATGATTGTCCATCTAGCTCAGTACTTCCACTGAACAACAGCACCTCACCAGGTTGCAGACAAGAATTATTCCCAGGCCTATGCTGAGATGCCAGAGATTGACTCTGAGATGGACTTTATCCCTCAGTTGCAGCCTTTCCCTAATGTCTAGGTCAAGGCTGTAGATTACAGATAGGGAACCTATGGCTTGTGGGCTGAACCTGGTTCCTCCGAGGTCTTGGCCCACCCCCAGGCACCATCCCCTCTCTAGGGATTCCTACTGCTAAAGATAGAACATGGAGCCGTCTGAATGCAAAGCATTCACCACTCTCCTTCTATGGATCCTCTGCTAAGCAGTGAGTGAGGTGAGTTGGAGTTGGAGTGGTTAGCACAAAATCTCCTAGATTTCTACTGCAGGCAATCTTATGCTCAAAGGAACGCAAAAGTGTTTCACCCTTCCTGACATTATATTAGGGTGACCATATGATCAGATTTACCTGGATTTGTCCAGGTTTTTGTTGGCAAATCCGGGAGGGGGAGGGGAAATCAGGATTTATTTATTTTTGCAAGGAGCAGCTCTAATGGGAATTAACAAAAATGCTTATAACTCTGTCATTTTTTAAGATAAAGACATGAAACTTGGCAGAATGGTAGCTCTTAGGAAGGGCTTTACTCATACCAAATTTGAAACAAGTCCGTTCATCTATTGATTTTTTTAGGAACTTTTTAAAAATTGAGGTTTTAAAATTATTAATTTTTAAATCATCATTTTTTAAAGATAAAGAGATGAAACTTTGTACCATGATAGGATTTAGGTAGAGCTGTAGCCACACCAAATTTGAAGCAGATCTGTTCATCCATTGATTTTTTAGGAATTTTTTTTTAAAAATGAGGTTTTTAAATAATTATTTTTAAAACTGTCATTTTTAAAGACAAAGAGCTGAAAGTTGGCACCATGACAGCTTTTAGGTAGAGCTTTAGCCGTACCAAATTTGAAACAGATCTGGGGCCAGTAGCAAACCCTGTTAACAACAACAGCAGCTTGCAATGAGTGAAGATACAGTCAGAAAATATATCTGAGGGAAGGGGAGAATGTAACACACAGAGTATATCAAAAGCTTCAAAGTACAGCAAAACCTACAAAAGTAGGAGTGAGTGAAGTTAATTTCAGATACATTGAATCTCTCACTTGTTCTTTATTTCAGTGATTTTAACATTAAGATGTTATGTAGAACAGATTTGTCTTAAATGTGTGCTGTAAAATCAGACATGTGACCAAGGCTATGTTCGGGTGGGCACACCCCCTTGGTACTGGACACGCCCCCTTGGGGGCGACCATGTTGTCCTCCTTTTTGGTTTCCAAAATATGGTCACCCTATATTATATACCAATTTGAGGATCAGGTTGAATGACAGGGTGGGGGAGGGGACATTTTGCACTGTGCAGGTATTTAAAAACAACAACAATAAAGAACAGGGTTTTTTTCATCAACTGTTATATCAACCCATATATCAATCCACAAATATCTCTGTAAATATGAAGGGTAGCATTTCTATCATGCTAGCACTGCCTCTTTGCTGTGCATTCTGATTTCTTTTCTTTTTTAAAAAAAAGACTGTCAAATTACATCTTGCATCTTTCAGGTGTCTTCCTTTGCACTGTCTCTTTGGAATATTCTCAACAGGAACTGACATTAGATGGAGTTTCAAACATTAAACATCAAGCCAAGGATGGTTAGAGATGTAAGGTAGCAGTAAAACAGCTGCCATTCCAAAATAACTTCAAAAGAATGCAAACAAAACCTACTCTGTATGGGTAACTGACCCATTAATTATGTGCTAGAAAAGCCAAGCATGTTGCCTGCTGTTTTCTGAATTGTCTACACAACATTGATTGGTCTGTGAACAGCTATCAACAGCATAATAAGAAATGATTTAAGAAAACTATTAAAAGTTAAAAACAAAGTTTATGGGGTTTGAACAGCTCCTTAAATGGGTGTGATTAATGCATGCTGGTAATAAATGCTTTGCCCAAGCTTTTTAGCCTTGTGTAGTCATCGTAAAAAGCATTTTCATGGTTGTTGTTGACAATCAAATGTGCAGATTCTAAAACGCTCTTTCGGGATTTAGACTTCATCCCATTGTTTGCATACAAAAAGTTCCCAAAGTGAAAACCTCATTCTCTGCATTCACATGAAGAATCAACGACCTCCACAATTGATATGTTGTGGCAAATACACAATATATTGTCACTATACCCCCATTTCAGACATTCTAATAAACAGGCAGGGAGAGCAGGGTGAGAGGGCCGTACACTGATGCCAGGCCAGGTACCACTGAGATCTGAGAAGAGCCCTTGGGCCACACATGCAACCTTGGGCAACACATACAACCTTTTTTCAAGGGTCCCCACCCACACACAGAGAACTGTCTGTCTCTAGTTATACACATTGGGTTTTTCCCCCTGACCTTTAAACAAACCCACAGATCTTGGGGAAGGAGTGTGTTGTCCTGAATCAGTTTCATTCAGTTTTACACAAATTGTATGCCTGAAAGTTGTGAATATCATTGCAATTTCCAGTCTCCTTCCTACCCTCCCACAAAAGCATCCTCTCAATTCAAGGCAGAATCCATCCATTTTATAAATTTCTCGTCAATCTAAATCACAATACAAGCAAGCTGAAGCTCTTAACTTTACACCAACTTAATTTCATTGCAAAGCAATATATGTAGATATATTGGAGAGTTTATTGTGATTATATGAATGCATGTGGTGCTGTAAATGTGTAATATGCTGCAACCCTCTAGATCTTTAGTTAATTTCTTGAATGTATAGTGACACATAACATAAAAGTCTTGATGCTGGTTGTCATTTTTAAAAAATCTAATACCAAAATATGCACCGAGCATAAGGTCAAGAAGCAGAATAAATCTAGTTCCCTGCAAACCATGTTTTACTCTGTTGTGCTCAGATTCTAACCATGATCACTTTAGAGACCCCTGCATCCCTCTTAAACAGAGGCCCAGTTCAGATGTAACACTAAAACATAGATTAGCAATACATAAATGAGCAGCAGTGAGCCTTGGGCTCACATGCTCCCCCTTCATTTTATACTGTCTGGGGAGATTGAACCATCCTCTTCCTGTTTTAAACCAACCATAATTTATCATTTCATTAGAAAAAGGACTAAATGTATTAAATTAAACTATTATTCATTAGTGGTTCACATAGTGGTTCAAATCCATTTCAATCCTTAGTTTCAAGTTCTGGTTCAGAAGGTGACCCTGTTTAGAATGAATCATGATCTGTTTAGCACTAACCATGATAGAGGCCTTTGCTAGACCTAAGAGAAAATCCAGGGGAGAGGAGGGGAGACCTCGCGTTATGAATAATGGGAGAACTCACCCTTGTTTACATGCGAGTTGTGATTAGCTCAAGAAGAGAGCCATCGCGCGCGTGTCATTTTTAAAAAAATCTTTTAAAGGGTTGTCTGCACAAATGGATGAGCGGCAAGGTAAGCGTGTGTGTGTGTGTTTTAAAAAAAACTTGATTTCCCCGCTCCCCCCACCCTAGCCCTGATGGGCGCAGCTCCCGGCTACATGCGAGTAATTGCACGGAGCCAGGAAAAATCACGGAAACGGGCCACACACTTGCAGTCTTGGGCTCAGCCCGAGACTGCAAGAAAAAGCGGGTCCAAAGTGTAGGCGGGCCCAAATCCTGAGCCCGGGATCCCCTGTGTGTCACCTGGACGCACAGGGGCAATCCCGGGTATCAGCCCGGGATAACCCCTGGTCTAGCAAAGGCCAAAGAATGATAAAGAAAAGGAGGAATTCTTAGCAGATGGAGTAACACACATATATTCCTGGGAGTGGACCCCAATTTACAAGCCACACTTCGGGATGGGGATGGATGCATCTGTCAATTTTGATTCCTCTTTGTTTCTCATTTTTCTAGTCTTAAGTTTAGTTCATCTCAAACTTTGAGAATTTCTCCCATCTTAATGGTTCCAGCCTTTGCAATTTTTTAAAATCTGCATGAAAATTCCTAAGCTTTTTTGTGAATATTTCTCCTAATACACATATTTTGTATACATTTTGCCTAATATACACAAGCAATTCTTAACAAGCAATTCTCCTAATATAATGAATTTTAACATTGTTTCCCCTAATATACACTTTACTGTATGCACTTTTTTGATTGGATAACTCCATTTCAAAATTTGGAAAAGTGCACATTTCAAAGAGTAAGTAAATTTCCATTCCCATAGTAGTTCAAAAGTGTAGAAGTAAGTAATAAGGAGCTAATGTTAAATCTACACCTTACGTAGGATGCCACAAATTTCAAATTGTTAATGTAAATCATGAAAACTGCACTTGGAGGTTCTGGGCAAGACAGATAAACATTTTGTTGCTCTTTTTTAGATGTGACATCAGCCATGTCTTTGAATCTCATGACTGGGATTATTCTCCCTTTTTAAAAAAACAAAACAAAACCTCACAGTAGCCACAATGTATCCTGATCTGGACCAGGACCAGAGTGTGGTTTTTTAAAATCCTTTCCTCCGCATACTGATGAAAATTATCCCTGGCATTTGTTCCCAAAATTACATCAGAGAGCAGTTGGAGAAGGGCTATTTTTCAGCAGGAAAAAGGAATAGAGGGTTTTAAAAACATTCTCTCCTAATGACACCAAATTCACTGCGAGTTTAAAGAAGGGGACGAGAATTTCATTCTTGGTATTCCAAGGTGTAGCGAAAATTGCATCCTGTCTTGATCCAAAGTTATTTTACCAATACCCATACTTGAATAACGGCATTAATCCAGAGAACTACAGGCTTAGTTCTGTGCACCTATGCAAAAATAAGTTGGGCTTTTTGATATTAGTACCAAATGGCAGACCACAGTGGGGGAGCTTCAAAATACATAGTATCATGAAATATTAAGGACCTGGATTTGCATAGGCCCTTGGTTATACAAAAAGCAAATCTTTTGAATGTGGCTATTGTGATTAATTTCTGGATTCTAAAACTGGAAATGGATTAATTTTTGTGAACCGCCCAGAGGGCTTCAGCTATTGGGCGGTATAAAATGTAATAAATAAATAAATAAATAATCTTTCCAGTTTTTCATTTCTCCAATGTTAAATTTGATTTGCCCTGCACTTTGAAGTTCTTTTTTTAAAACATTGCATGAAATCTGTAGACAATTGTGTGTACATTTATCCTAATACAATCATTTTTATATGAAATTTAGCCTAATATATACATTTTTGCAAGCATGTTTCCCCAATATAAAGCTTTATTATATGTTATTTTCAGTAATATATGCATTTCTTTTGTGAACATTTCCCTTACGCATTTTTATATGCATTTTTCCATTGGAAAATTCCATTGTTAAAGAGCTCCATCAGATGAGTGTTTAATTGCATTCTCATTACTGGGCACTCATGGGTTTTCACGGGTTCCTCTCATTATGTTATCTGCCTCCTGTTTGCCCCCATCCCTTCTGGCCTTATTTGTGTGACAAAAAACACCCAAGTAAGTCTGACTTATTTTTAAAGTTGGAAGTTGCCGCTATCTCCTGCTGTGTGCAGGAGAAGCAGCGGGATCAAAATGACCCACTAAATGGGCCATGTCTATGTTGTTTACTTCCTCTTTCAAAAGAGTATGTAATGAGGGACAAATGTACAGGCAGAGAAGTGACAGTAAGGAAACACAATTTTCCCTTGTGTGATGATGTGGAAAGTTGGAGAAGCACACATTCCGAAGGATAAGTGCATTTTGCTTCATGTGTTGGTTTGAAACTGCAGAGTTAGATAAGTTTGCATTAAAATGTAAACCAAACAAATTTCTCACCATCCCTAGATAAAACAGACAACACATAATTATTTCAACACAAACCCTAATTACGGGCAACGTAATTGAGATTGGCATGGAATGTATTCTCCTCTGGCCTCATGGAATGATATCAGAAGATCTCTGTATCACCAGGAATGGCGGCTTCAGGGAGTACAAAGAATTGAATGGATTTAGAGGGGGAAAGAGGGTGGTTACAGTTATTTTTATTGCCAGCGTCTGCCTGCGTGCCTAAGGGAAAATCTGTCAATCACTCAATAAAGAATACTCCTTTGAAAAGGATGGTTTTTCTTTCTTACCAACTGAATAGCGTAACTGGCTATGTTTTTCACGACGATGTAGGAAAATATCAAGACAAATGTTTCAAAATTGTTGCCATTGGTGATAGACCTGTTCATAAAAAAAGTGACAATTTTATTTTAAATATTTGGTTTTTTACTTGTACTCAATATTTGTGTACAATCACAGATGTAATAGATGCAGGAATATCTTAAAATGGAAGAAGGTCAAGTTCAGCCAATCCGGAGCAATCTAGAACAGATTTCGTAACATGTATTTTCACAACAATACGCTTGTCATAATGATAATTCAACGCCATGGATCTATGAAATTGCTTCAGATTGTTTCTCTCTTACTATATTGTCAACTCCTTCAGCTGCATGTGAAAATCGCAGCATAATGAGTTTTCATTCTTATAGCTCAATAATAAAACTGTTTTCACAAAGACAAATCCCAGTGACATTAATGGGACTAAATTCCTGGTCAGCATGCTAAGTAAGCAGAGACTTAGAGTCATTAAATAACAGACAACTCTGCAGTATGCTGAGAAAATAAATAACTTGTTTTGTTTGCATCAAAAGGTGTCCCCCACTGCCCCTTGATTTTTGTGTGTGATTGCTTTGGCAGGACTCAGAAGTGTTCACCTATTCAGGAAACATTGCTTTTCTTCTGAACTAGTCTTGCTTTCCTTCAGTGCCATCAGCATACAGGGAAATCTAATGGCTTACAAAGAGTCATGGCGTCACATCATTGATCATGTGATCCCTGACTGATTAGAATCATTGATATAAATAATCCAGAAAGAAGACATTATTATTAGAAGACAAAAATGGCACCAAAGCAACAATAAAGGAAACTATTATTAGAAGGGAAAAAATATTAACATTTTCAACATTGAGATTTTTGTCAGAAACATTTCTACCCTCCTAAAAGCACTACTGTTGATCCAAAATACAAATACTGAATGTCCAGCTGTCTAATCATTTAAACTGAAAGAAGAGTTATATGGCAGACAATCTGACTGGGACCAAAAAAGCATGATTTTAAAGATTCATATTTTCCATGAAATGAATTTTGTGTTGTCTGTTTTCGCTAGAGTGTTTAAGCTGTGCTCCTCATCCCTTAAAATCAATAAATTTGCATGCTAATGCTTTGTTAAAAATAAAATTCATTAGAATTATTCTAGCTGCTGTATCAAGGAACCATGAACAGACTCTTAACACTGCCTGAAGGGCTGGGGTGTATAGGAGTATTTATTGTGTAGATCACATGCAAAACTCTGACCTTAGTAATACTTAAAGAGTCTAGATTATTCAGGAAGACTGCAAATCTTATCTTTTCAACTTGCTCTGTAATACCTGCAGGCTAGACTTATGCTTTATTTTTGATGCTTTATCTGAAACAACATTATCTAACAAGCTTGAATGACTTTACAGCAGTCTTTGAAAGGTGACAAGTATCTTTTTGTAATTTAGTCTACTATGGATTCTGACTTGGAAAATATGTACTGCTTTGGTGGGTCATTCACTTGTTTCTGATCTGTAAATATTCCTCTGGGTCCCCGTACTTGTCCACTCTCCCCTTTCATTCTGTATATCTCTTAGGCCCTTTCTACACCTAAGGGTTGTCCCAGGAAAATGGAGGGATCATCCCTGCCTGCTCCCAGGGACCCATGTGTGGCATTGTGGGAAGTGTAGTGCAGAATAAAGAGGCGACACAAGTATATTGGATTTAAACAGGGCCAACATTTATTTGATGGAATTTGCAGAGGGGAAACCTAGTCGGGCATTTTCCTTGCACGGCATCAGCCGTTGTATAGTAGGGCGAGACATTCTGAGCCCTGGGGGTGGTGACTAATAGTCACCACCCCCTGGCTCCCCCTTTTGGGGTGGTAGGCCTTCCGGTGTCACCCCTCCTCATGCCGCCCGGCTCTGAGTGGGTGAGAAAGGTTGGTCTCAAGGGTAACCCTTATCTCAGCAGCTGTGCCGCCTAGGCTGAGAACTGCTGAGTCTCAGGCGTTACCCCTCACCACTTGGTGCCTTGGAGTGCTCACCGACCCTATCCATCCATCAGATGCCTGTCTACCTGCCATAAATGTGACCGAATAGAAACCAAAGCAACCTATTTAGTACACCCTGCCCTGTCTTGCAGTATGAAGTAGGCGAAAAAACTCATAGCCAAATTAGGATATGAGCAGAAAATTCCTACTTGGCCCCCATAATGGGCGACCAGCAAGCCCATACTACTTACAGGGAGGGAGGGAGCCGCTTTCCGAAGAGGGAGAAGGGAGGGGACCAATATTTCAAATAAGGCTAAGCCCCCTCCCTTCTCCGTTTGAAATCACGTGGCCCACGTGATCTCGACGCCATTTCTCGCACCCACCCACAACGTCCTCCCCACGCCCAGGCTGCACCGGATGCGGCAGAATGGCCTTTGGATGCACAGGAACGATCCCAGGATGATCCTGGGATATAGGGCTAATATTGACATGTCCTTAGTTAAGTCCATTTTTATATCATTTTATGCAAAGGTACTCAAGTTTGAGTTTTCCCAGTCTCCCTTTCTGGTGCTGTCTAAGTGCCATAGAAGTCCCAGAATAAATCTAAAACAAACAAGGAAACAAGCAAGAAGACAAAAATCCTAATGCCTTTGAATTCATAGACTTAAAAAAATAGTTAACAAATCATCTTAAGTTAAAATTATCAAAATAAAAGAATTTCACAATATGACAATAAGTTATTTATTTTATTAAATATTATAATCACACCTTTTGGCTCCTCATGGGGGGTGTCCTTAAAACACTAGTCAAAACAATAACATAAAACAATGCATAAAATAAGAAAGACTTAGAGAGCAGTCCTATGGTACCAAGACAGAATCGTGTGTGTGTGTGTGTGCGCGTGCACGTGTGTGCATAGGATAGTCCAGATTCCAAGATCCATCTCCAACCTTGGACATAGGAGTTCAAGGACCCCTCTTCATCCTCCCAGCACCCTTGCAGCCAGCATGGAGAGAACCATAGTGGCTGCTTTTCTGAGGTCACAAAGGCAATCTCAAAGGAGAGGGTGTCTGCCGTATCCCTACGCTTTCCCAGCCTCCTTCCCTCTCCCTCCCCAACATCTCGGCTAGACGATCAAAAAAGCCATCTAGTAAAAATACAAAGTGGCAGGAGCATGGAGGTGAAGTTTGCCTCTGCTGCACCTCCCACTCTGCTTTGGATGGCCCTAAGCCTTCAAATTCAGAGCCTTACAGCCATACCCATAGAATTTGCACCCTTAAAAAAAGCTGAAAAATATATATCACAAGCCATATATTAATGACACAGATGGATGGGGGAGACCGAACGAAAGGTGGGACAAAAAGAATGCCAAAATGGCATTATAAAAATGGTCTCCTATTTGGGATGTCACAAATATCCATGAAATTTCCAGTCCAAACCAATGGCCCCATTCAGAAAACATGGCTTTAACCATGGTTAAAAAGCCTTAGTCACCATGGTTAAAGCCATGGTATAAGGTGCCTTCTGAACACGGCCCAGCTTTCTGGCTTAACCACTGTGGTTAACGCTGTGGTTCAAGGTGTCTTCTGAATGGGTCCTATGAGATGGCTCGTATCATCTAACTTGATTTCAGAGTTGAAATCATTACAATGGTAGCATTCCTTTGATATTCTCCAAGTACATCTGATCATTTATCTGGAGGTGATCTATTTAAATACGACTTTTTAAAGAAACAGTCTGATTTCCCCCACAAAACTCAAGTCTTCACCTGAATTTTCAGATGTTATTCTCTTCCAGTCATGTGCAGTATTCTGTTATTAAATGTGTGCCTTCAGCTATTGGTTTACTGTCACACCGCTTTAGACACTTTAGTCAGTGATTCCCAGACCATCAAAGTAATAAATTGGCTCTGGTTACCTAGCAGATGAAAGATGCAGGGTTGGGGAAAAGCTGGCTGTTTGTATTTCTTAAGGACTAGAAGGGATGTATGAGAATTTAGTTCCTCTTAGCAAATCATGAACATGTCCCATTCACCACTTGGAATATAAGCAGGAGTGCAATTCTTGGTAATTTTTCACCATTTTTCAAACATTTCAAAAGTGTGCAGTTGTGTTCTCTTCTGAACACAAACCTTGTGCAAATGCACATTTCCCTCCAGAATCAGCATTCTCACTCTTTAGCCTATTGGGGGGGGGGGGGTACTACTGAATATGTCTGAGGAGACAATGGGCAGTATTCAGTGCTGCCATCCACAGGCTCAATGGGGAAACTACAGCTTCCTAAAGCAACCACAAATGAGCTGAAATCATTATTTCCAGAACAAAACAAGTCAGCAGAGCTACCAGCAGAGACCTCAGCTGACCTGTCCCATTCCAGAAATGAGCATTCTTTAGGAAGTGCTAGGTTTCTGTTTCATCAGTGGTGGAGCATCAGGAGCAGAGGATAGTGCTGAATATTTAGAGAAAAGTTTTGGCAGTTGAATTATTTGCAAGAGTTCAAAAGATCTTCTTCAAAGTAGTGAAACCATCCTAATCCCTGAGAGGGCCCAGGGCTTGGTCCTCTCCCCGCCAGTGTGGCAGGGAGGCTGGATTGGAGCAGTGCAGCAGTAGCTACTGCTACAACGGTGCTTGCAGCATTGCTAGGGCTGAGTTCACTACGACAGTGATGGAGACCATGGAAAGCTAACATGGCATATATGGCCGCTTGCAAGCCATTAAGGTGTGCCTGAGTACACCTGGCACCTCCCTCCTGCGTATGCTTATGTGGCAACTGTCAGCATCAATCTAAGCCATTAAAGATAACTTTGAAGAAAAAAGAAGGAAAATTAACTGCTTGTAATAAATAGTTGGAGCTTTTGTACCATGTAACATGCCCTAGTTTAGTTTTAGTGTGTGTGTGTGTGTGTGTGTGTTTTAAAAAAACCTTCCTTCTTCGTCTGATGTTATCTAGAGAAATCCACTTTATTTAAAATGTAGAAAATGTCAGGCGTCTCCTGAGGATACAATATGAATAGCTTGCAACTGCCTCAAACCTGACTGAGTGGTGCATACACTACATTTTTATTAGGGCTGGATTACAGTAGCAGCAATCCTGGAGTTTCAAATGCCTAACCACTGGAGACAATCAGAAGCACACAAAAATCTCTACATAATGAACTTAAATATTCTTTCAAACAGAAAATCATAATCTACTCTGCTGTAATCAAGTCTATATTGTTGCATGAAGAATTTTAAGCAGCTGAATAATGTGTGCTGCTGGAGAAAGAGGAACAGCAAAGAAACTCTTCCTTTTCTAGTGCTTCTACAAAAGCATTTTGAATCCCTAATGCTTATTTAAGTCTAAGTATAATTAAAGCCACTAGATGAGGTCCATGCTTTTGGCTCTAACATATTTTTCCCCCTTTAAAACTGCAATGAAGTTGAAATCTGCCTTTGACCTGCAACTTCCGAAAAATATTTTTAAGAGGCTTCAATATTTAAAATGATCATTCTGAAAAACCTAATGTGCTCTGCATAATAGGCCTCTGCTTTGTTATAGGCTTTCTATTACCCTTTCACTAATCTCAGACCAGAGGAAATGGCTGGTATTCTTCTGTAGCTGATGTCACAATGCTCTTCCACAGCTTTCATGCCCTTCTATGGCATCTGCTTCCCCACTAGGTATATTAGGCATTTCACCAACATTATTGCTCTGCAATAAATATATAATCATATCTTATGTATTAAGATAGAAGATAATTTGAATACAGTTTTTACAGTGTAAATTTTCCATTTTAACAGCCCAATTAAGCTGTGTGTGAGAGAGTGGGGACGGAGGGAGGGAGAGGAATAATTTATAGTCAAGTTGAGGTAGAGCATATTTACACAAACTGCTACTTTAACATACCCTTCAAATGTTTGAGTAGTGTATCCTTCCTCCTCCTAAGACAGAGTCATATAAATAGCCTGGTATAGAACCAAGGTAGAAAAGACACCTCAGAGATGTTTTTTTGTTGTGAGGACTTTTATTTTAATATTGTGACATGATGCAGATAGGGATGCACCATAATACACATATAAATATATGTAAGGTAATGACTTCCAAGCCAGATCTACACCAAGCAGGATATGACACTTTGAAAATGGTTCAAAAATGGTATATGGAGTGTGTCCTGGGCCCCAACAGTTGTTGCTACTGTTATAACACGTTTGAAAGCAGTAGTGGATTTCCTGCCTAGGTTGACAGTTCACAATGAGTTCTGCTACCTTGTTCCAGTGAAGTTCTCAGTACCATTTATTTATTATTAATTATATTTGAATATTAGTTTGCCTAAATGCAGAACTTTGTGTTTGTCCCTATTGAATTTTATTTTGTTAGCTTTGGCCCAGTTAACCATTTTGAATTTTATTCACGTCTTCTGTGCTGCTAGTTGCCTGTCCCAATTTTATATTACCTGGAAATTTTACAAATATTTCCTCCTCCTCCTCATCTGGAGCACTGCTTAAAATGATGAAAGTACTGAGTCCGAACAGGGCCCTCCAGAACCCTACCCAAATTTCCCTCTAATTTAATAAAGAACTATTGATGAGTGCTCTTTCAAAATGGTTTTCCAACCAGCTGTGGATCTATCTACACTACTGCTTTAAAATGGTTCATAACAGTAGTGACAACCGTTGGCGCCCAGGACACACTCCATATACAGTTTTCAAACTATTTTCAAAGTGTCATATCATGCTTGGTGCAGATCTGGCCCCAGAAAGGGTCTGGGATAGATTGAGAGCTTATATAGTTGCTGTCCCTGATTCATCCATTGCAGCTGGAACTGTTTCATCAGTGACTACATCCGGGTCTCCCCCTCACATTGTTTATTGCAATGTTAGGCACAGTAGAAAACTTCTGGAATGGGTTCCAAAACAGGGCAATGGACAATAAGACCTACATGGAAAGGTTGAAGAAACTGGGTATGCTTATCATGACAAAGAGAAGCCTGAGGAGGGACATGGTCATGCTCTTATAATACTTGAAGGGCTGTCACATGGAAGAAGGGAAAGAGGTGTTCTTTGCTGCCCCAGATGGGAGGACTAGATCCAGTAGGTTTAATTTACAGGGTGGTATATTTTGGTTGAACATTAGGAGAACATCTTGATTGTAAAACCATTTCAACAATGGAACTAATTAGTTCGATCGTTGGTGGACACTCCCTGGCTGGAGGCTATTAAATTGGATAGCCAATTAGGAGATACTGGATTTGGACTTGGAGACAATGAGCTTAAAATTTGGAGCAATAGATTTTGGTTGAACATTAGGAAAATGTCTTGCTATTAAGAGTATTTCAACAATGGAATTAATTATTCAGGGTGGACATGGACTCTCCCTCACTGGGACAGCCAGTCTGAAGTGGCTGGACAGACAATGAGGCAGTAGATTTTGGTTAAACACAATAAAAGGATTTCAACAGTTGAACAATTTAGCTAGAGTGGTGGTGGATTCTCTCTCACCTGAAGTCATTAAATTGGACAGCCAATTTGAAAAGGCTAGATAGCCATCTATTGAGGATGTTCTAGCTCTGGATTTTATGCACTGATGAGGGGGTTGGATTATATGGACTACAATGGCCCTTCAGCTATATAATTGTATAAGATGTTTTTGTGTGTGGTGTTATACCAATGTGTCTGAGTAAAGTGGCACAAGAACAATCATGATGCAATTGTTGGATTTCATTTTGTTAATGAAATCTAGTGGTAGACTTACTTTTGTAGGTTTCAGGGTTGTGAGTAGGGTAACCTCACCCAAGTTTGCATTAATCTTCAGAGAGTGGGCAGATATTTGAAAAGAAAAATAATAATCTTAGGCTTACATATGAAGGGTTGGCTCCAGGTTTACACTGGATCAACTGTGTTGATGGAAATGACCTGTCTTACCCCTTCCTTCGCACTGTATCCCCTCCAGTCTCCTGAAAATACTACCCAAAGAGTCAGAAGACTGCGCCAAATAGAATGAGATGTGTGTGTGGATGGGGGGGAGAGGACCGCCCTTCCCAAATCAAGTAGAGGCACCTTCTGTGAATAGAGCCCTTCCTCTTGTGTAGGGCAGAATCTGAATTCAGCCTGAGGCGAGTGGGGTTTTTTTCCCCCCTTTTTAAAAACAATCAAAAGCCCTGGGAATCATCATAGCAATTCTCAGGGGGTTCTGTCTTGGAAGGTAAGAACGTTTTTTGTTGCTGCTGCTGTTGTTTAAAGGAAGAAGAAACAAATTCCAGCCAATTCATATGTAAGCTTAAGAAAAGTCAATGGTTTAACAAGCTTGCTGACCCCCTGAAATTCACCAAATGCCCCCTCCATTTTATTTGGGTTAAATATACTATCTGTGTGTGTGTGTGTGTGTGTGTGTGTGTGTGTGTGTGTGTGTGTGTGTGTGTGTGTGTAAAGGGGTGATATTCAACCTAGTTCTGCTTCTTTTTGCAGCACATGATCAATGCATGCTTATGCATTGCTAATACAGAGGAGCAGATGTAAATGAGCAGAAGGAACTGAACATTGTTGCAAACTGCATGCTCTAGTTCCAGAATTAATTGTAGACATTTTCCTGGTTAAATCAGAATTCATGAGGAAGTGGGATGCACAGCAGAGCAAAACAGAAGTATAATAAAAGAATGGAAAGGGTGGGGGGGGGGGGGAGAGAATTCTCCTGTTCTGAGGAATTTCCCTCTTCTCCATAACACCTTCCAAACAATAGCCCTCAGAAGTATTGATCTGTATTATAGATATTAAATGGAGATAGATAACTTTTGTGGAACTGTTCAGTTTTCAAAGTGAACAGTCCTTGAACTATTTCATTTAAAATATAAAAATTACTATGCAAGTCTGATATTGTCACAGTACATAGCAGGCTGTAGTAATCCGAGATGGACCATGATCTTCTACTTCTAGGAGTTGAATGATCAACCAAAAATTACTTTACTTACTTATTTTTATGGCAAGCAGACTCCAACCAATGTATTAACAGAAATAGTGTGCCACATATGCAATTACTGGAATTCAATTTAAAGGGATTCAAACTATTTGGAGGAGACACTGTAGCCATTAGTGCAGGCAGAATGCAGATAGTTCCATTTCAGGACAGTCATTTTAAAATGGAGATTGCACAAACCCTAAACACAGGCAACAAAAAGGCAGAGGCACGTTTTTCCCAGCAGGTCTAATCCTACACAACCTGAACCTGTGATTACAGGCTGAAGTGTAAAGGAAATTCAATTAAAATATGTATTACTACTATCTAAAGTGATGTACTAAAGAATGCAAGTGCCAGTTTGATAGGTGTTGTGCTGAATGCTAACAACATGCACTTAATCCAACAGCTTCCTTTAAAACGAACAATCCTGAAAATGTTCCATCCCTCTCCCCCTTCCCCGATGCTTTTTAAAAACTAGGTACTAACAATTATAGTTGGAGGTAAAGAATCTAGAAAATAAACATTTGGTAATAACAATACAAAATGATCTAGCAGCTGTCAGTAAGACTGTCAAGGAACAACTCTGAGTTTCAAAGCTTGGATTCAAGGAATTTGGACTCAGAATTCCTTTCAGAGTTTGATCTTGGATTTAAATATAGTTTCTGAGCAGGGGGTTGGACTCGATGGCCTTATAGGCCCTTCCAACTCTGCTAGTCTATGATTCTATGATTTAAAGAGTTATTATGTAAGCCACTCTTCTGGGCACAATGTTTCAAAATTATGAACTATGTGTTAAACACCCACAACAGTCGCAATGGCAGCAGTGAATGATTTTTAAGCCCCAAATGAAGACTAGAATAAATGATATAGCCATATGTATCTCTCTGGGGAAGAAGTTCCAAAGACGTGGGGCCACCGCCTTGTCCCTAATACCCACCAACCTAATAATTCTTGTTAGTGGTCCAGAGAGTAGGACCCTTAACACTGATCTTAATGTTTGACAGGGTCATTCAGGTGTAGGTGGTCCTTCAGATAATGTTTCTTCCTCTCCACAGCTCCCCTCCCCTCCCATTCCTTAGTAGGAGCTGACAGCATGTAGTGATTTCCCCTAAATTTCTGGTTTCATTGTGTACAGCTTAGTGAAGTTGGTTCCCCCCCCCCCCGCTACTATTTATTCCCCATTCCATTTCTCCCAGGAAGACAGTACGCTTCAGATGAATGGCTCCAAGGTCAGTCACATTTTCTTCACTTCCTCATTTCCAGACTTATTTGCTGTGTGCTGAGAAACTGAAAGGGGTAAGACAGCTAATTATTATCTGCAGTTCTATGTAGGGATGTACACATTGTGTAAAATCCATGCCATCTGTGTTTCAGTTTGCCAGGCCTGAAATTGTGCATTTTCCCCATCATCCATCCTTCACCAGAATCAGGTTGTTTTTGTTTTTGTTTTTTTCTGTTTCTGAATTTATGCAAATTCGCACTTGTAAAAATTTACAAATCCCCCCTCAAACGTGGAAATTCCCCTAAAATGTGAATTTTCATGCCTTTAGCCTGTGGGGGCAGTGCCCCTTTCAGAAACAAGCATTTCTGCTTGTTTTGGTGATTGTCCCTAAGGAACACGATATTGTGTCCACCAGCAGTAGGGGTCACACACACCCCACTGCTGGCAAGGCTGCCTGTGAGCACACTGCCACCGGTGGGCCTGGGGCACTAGCATAAGACCCCTGTTGGTACTACCCAAGAACATAGAAAGAGCCCTGCTAGATGAGACCAAAGGCCTATCAAAACCAGGATCCTGTAAGAAAAGTTCCCACAGTGGTTATCCAGATGTCGGGGGGGGGGAGCTCACAAGAACAAAAGGTGAGCAATGCCCCTCTCCTGTTGTTGTTGTTGTTGTTGTTCAACAGAGGCCTGCTGCCTTTGTTCCTGGAGGCAACAGATAGGCATCAGGACTAATATGCATTCACAGCTTTATCTTCCATGAATCTATTTTAAAGTGATTTATGTTGGCGGCCATCACTACACCATGAGATAGCGAATCCCCTTATTTAACTAGGCACACTGTAAAGGAGTACTGTTGTTGTTTTGTTTTGCTTTTTGTCTGTTCTGAATCTCTGAGCATTCCACTTCATTGGATGACTGCAGTTCCTAGAATTTTGAGAGGCAAGTAAGAGGGTGACCTGACAGAGGGCATAAAATATAGGCATGGTGTAGAGAAAGTGGATACAGAGAAAAAACTTCTGTTGAAGAGTACTGTGGTTAAAATGATGCAAGGTGCAACCAAAACTCTGCCTATACAGTTTAATCAGTTTGCTGATTATTCATTACATTTATATAATGCCCAGAGAGCTTCGGCTATGGGGCAGTATATAAATGTAATAAATAAATAAATAAATAAATAAATAAATAAATAATAATAATCAATAGAAACTGCAGCCATGGAACGACTGTAAATGGAATTAAATATAAATTGGGTCTTTAGGCCCTCTCACATGTTACAGAAAATATTGATTGTTACATTTTCACATTATCAAGCATTTGAAAGAAGGATGTACAACCAGATGGCCACATGCCATGAGACACAATTAGCTGATGATCCTGCGACATATTTCCTATGGCTTGGCTCCAGAGTAGCTTTTCCATGAATGGAAGAGTTCCGTTCATTTGTGGAAGGGCTGCAATCCAGGAGAAGCTACTGCTCATAAAAGGGAAAGGGGAGGCAATATTTGTTGATTCCCCCTGTCCCTGCAGCCTCCTGTGTCACCACTCATACTGTTTCAGAGGATCTTCTGAACTAGAGTTTAGAGAACTGACGGGGCGGTCGAGTGCTCAGCGATGCACCCTGGAAAGTGTGCAATGTCTCTCCCCTGCACCAATCATGGCCTGAAAGGTCCTCTTAATCCATGATCAGCACAGTGGGGGAGGAAACATAATTTCCCGAAGGCCACCATTAGAGTGGAAGGAAAAATACATGATTTCCTCAGCCTTAAGACCCCCATCAGTGAGCAGGGAGAGAAATGTAATTTCCCCAAGGCTGGGGGAATTGTGTATACCCCCCCACACACACACACACTGCATTAATGGCATATATTTGCAGGTACAGGGGGAAAGGGGTTGGCAAAATAACAAGCACACTCAGATTCTTTGGATTCAATATTACATTTGCTTGTTTGCCTTTCCTATTCATGTGTTGCAGAACATACATAGTCTATACAAGGATATTCTGTTTTCTCTTCTCCCAGGCATTTTAATAGCATTTAACAATGTTAAGTTTGTTTTTAATGGACCCCAGATTGTTGTTTTTAAATGGATACTGTTGTTTTATACTGTTTTTATGTTTTTTAAATTTTTGTATACTTTTAATGTTTACTATTTTTAATTGTTGTAAACCGCCCAGAGAGCTTCGGCTGTGGGGCGGTATATAAATGTAATAAAATAAATAAATAAAATAAATAAAGCCTGTGAACCAGATCTGAAACATACTAAAACATAGTACATTATAAAGTGGGTTTTAAAACACACACACACACACACACACACACACACTCACACACACACAGAGAGAGACAGACAGACAGACACAGACACACAGACAGAGAGACAGACAGAGACATCCCAGCATGACCAGACAAATCTTTTCCAGTCATATTTCTTCTTTCATGCCATTTCTACTTTTTAACTTGCCCCAAGCTTTGCACACACAAAAAACACAGGAGGCCAAAGAAAGGGCAAGAGTTAAATCCCCAAGTATGCATTACATTAATTTATTTGATATTTTTAGAAATGCACAGACAGATTGAAACCATAAGATGTGGTCTCTAAGGTAATATTTCATATTGACAAAAGGTTCTGCTTTTATTCCGGTGAAGCAAAAGCCAGTCAGTCATTTTGCCTAGCTCAAGCTTGGCAGTATATACTTATAATTAAAAAGAAATATTTAAAATTGCACTCAGAAGAATATATATATATATATATATATATATATATATATATATATATATATATATATTCTCCAAAGGTACTGTGCATGAAAGAAGGATATGCACAGAGATGTGCTAATGTGTAATTGTAGCTTTATCATGACCCCACCAGACTGAACTTTGTGTATGGTGTCACGGTTATATTTTACTTACCTCTGTTATGTTTAAATTGAAGTTTAGGCAGAGATTAAATACCAGAGAAATGAATGACAGATGCTGGTAGGCATACATGAACAACCAACTTAACAGTTTGGTTTAAGGTGGAATTCTCTTCTAGATCTTTGTGAAACTAGCAAATGGTTCGTTAAGTACAGCAAGATCCAGAGATGAGGGAAACGCCTCTGACTTACTTTGAACATTTTTAAAAAACAACAACAACCCACCTACCCTGTTCTATCTGCTTTATTATTTTAAGTGAAACTACTGAACCCAGCATGAGAAGTAAGCCTGAAAACAGGTAATTATAATGTTACAATTCTAGCAACGTCCTAGTTAAGGCTGAAGACAAAGATGGTACTTCGGCTTTTAAAAAAGAAAGCTGCATATGTTGCTTAGTTTCACCTTTTATTATTATTATTCTAGAAAACAAAAGAGGATATCAGGGTATCAACAACAAGTCCTACTTATACAGACAGAATACCAGCCGGCCTCAGATACTGCCAAGATGATAGATTACCAACAGACACTCACCTTAAATACATGGCAAAGTTCATGGGCTTTCTTTAACCACAACATCTTCACTTTCATGGATAGATGTTCTGTCCCTACCCTAGGGAAATCTAGGGGCACAAAATATTCTCAACTATAGCAAGAAAATATATCTTGAAAAAAGTTGCCAAATATCTGCCATGTTCTTGACAGATAAATTAGGCTCCCTGTTAAGGTGAATTTATGCAATACTGATAGGATAGATAGACAGATAGATAATCCCTATTGATGTGTTTCTCTCACAATTTCACATTAAAATAGAATGGATTCGTTTTGCACTACAGCTTAAACTGACACACAACATGAACTTCAGAACAATTTTATAATTAGGAGATATGCATGAACAGAACTAAGATACTTGTAGATGATGGACAAATGAAAACAACTCATACATACAAATGTATGGGACACTTAAAGAAAAGGAAATGTTAAGAAGTATTCCTGAGGAGAAGATAAATCCAATGATAAATCCACAAAAGTTATTGTCATCCACAAAGATTAATGTAATACACAGAGGTTATTGCAATACACAAAGTTCTGTCCTTCAAAACCTCCAGCCTATTCTTTCAGTCCCCTCTTCTTTCTTTCAACTTCCAGTCAGTCCTTCCAACTGCTACACTGAACTTGCCCTCCAAGATTCCACCCTCACACTCAGATAGGATATTCACAGTCAGGCCTGATAGAGAGTTAGAGACTGACTTTTAATTATGGCAGTGGGGGAAGAAGTCATTGAGGCTGTCCCACCCCTGCACATGCCACACACATGCATTGTTTCGCGCTGCAGTGTGGATTGGTGTGCCATCTGAACCCATGGAACCCAGTGAGCAGTGTCATGTGATAGGGCATTGTGCAGTAGAGGTTGCAGGGTATGTACGAAGCCACCACACAGAGTTTGGACAACACACAAAGCTGCAGTGCAGCACAGGGAATAATGCAAATGATGGTCATGCACACAGGATGCATGGGGCTGTGGGAGCAGCCACAATGGCTTCTTCCCCTGCTGTAATTGTCCCAGACAGATATGAGAGATAGAGATGATTGATTTATTGATGATAGAAAGATAGAAAATCAATAACTGTCTCTGTGTGTATATTGTGTTGTGTTGGTCTGTCTCAGGGGTGAGGAATATCTTTTGGCCAACTTAAATTTGGAGATGGTCTCAGGTGGGTGGAGCCAAATGCAAAGGAAGAAGGGCCCGAAACAAAATGGGTATCATAGAATCATAGACTCATAGAATAGCAGAGTTAGAAGGGGCCTACAAGGCCATTGAGTCCAACCCCCTGCTCAATGCAGGAATCCATCCTAAAGCATCCCTGACAGATGGTTGTCCAGCTGCCTCTTGAAGGCCTCTAGTGTGGGAGAGCCCACAACCTCCCTAGGTAACTGATCCCATTGTCATACTGCTCTAACAGTCAGGAAGTTTTTCCTGATGTCTAGCTGGAATCTGGCTTCCTTTAACTTGAGCCCGTTATTCCGTGTCCTACACTCAGAGAGGATCGAGAAGGGATCCTGGCCCTCCTCTGTGTGACAACCTTTTAAGTATTTGAAGAGTGCTATCATGTCTCCCCTCCATCTTCTCTTCTCCAGGCTAAACATGCCCAGTTCTTTCAGTCTCTCTTCATAGGGCTTTGTTTCCAGACCCCTGATCATCCTGGTTGCCCTCCTCTGAACACGCTCTGGCTTGTCTGCGTCCTTCTTGAATTGTGGAGCCCAGAACTGGACGCAATACTCTAGATGAGGCCTAGCCAGGGCCAAATAGAGAGGAAGCAGTACCAGTAGGGCCATAATACCCCAAAAGTGCCAACATGCTGTAGTGTAAAGCTCATACTACCTTTAACTAAGCCTTAGGAAAGGCATTTTGAAACCTTTTAGAATGGTGGAAACTACCAAATGATCAGTGGTGAAGGGAAAGGTGGTGGGCCAGAGGAAGAAGACATGGCCATCTGGAGTACCCTGAAGGGCCAGATTGATATCCAGGAGGACAGATTTGACTTCTGGACCTAGAATCATAGAATAGTAGAATTGGAAGGGGCCTATAAGGCCATCAAGTCCAACCCCCTGCTCAATGCAGGAATCTGAGGTGCCCCACCCACTACCCATCTACTTCCATTTGTGATGGAATGGTTTGACTTCAGAGCAGCTTGGGCATATGCTGAAGTAGTCATGAAATCACTTTAACAAGCATTCGTCGCCTGATTCCACATTCAAATATGTCAATTGGCTCATATGAAATTTGGCCTTAAGTCCCTCAATAAATGTATGGGGTTTCATGTGCCTATTTTTCAGAGTATACTTTAGAATATTCAGAGGATCTTAATATGCACCAACGGACACTGAACATGTATGAATTTGGCTCAAAAATGTTTCAGTTCTTTTATTTTTAATCAGAATTTATTCACTTTGCACCTCTCAAACGTGCCACAACCTCAAATACAATCTACAGTCAAAGTTTGTACATTTCTAAGCTAGTGTTTTGATTCATGGACCCAAAAAATGTGGTTGACAACATGTGCACATGTTTAGAATGTGCATGAAAAATGCGTACTTTTGAAAAAAATTCACACAAACATGTTTTAATCTATGGGAGAAAAAAGGGTAAATTTGAAAAATGTATATGCACAATTTCTGTGTACATTTGAAAAGAATGTGTATGAAAATGAGCACAAATTTCCATGGGGGTGGGGAAGAACCTCACAAACTGATATAGACCCAAGTCCGAACAAACTTTGGCATGGGATTTGGTGAACCATAAAGAGTTTGGATTTTGCTGTTTCACATATCTCTACTCACCCCTAAGACACCCCCACCCCACCCCACACACACGGGTTCAATGTATAACATCTAACTGGACAGTATCTGTGTATAACCAATCTTTCCCCACTGATTTTGAATGGTAAGGAAGTTAAGGGTGGATGCCACATTTAGACATTGCATTGAAAATTTGGAAGTAGTGGAGGGAAATGTGATGGGAATGCTTGATTTGACCTGTTACCCAAAATGTCCATAATAGCTAGGGCTGAGCCAAAATAGATCATTCCATTTGACAAAACATTTATATCCTTATGAAAAGACATCACACCCTATTTTGTCAATCTTTGGAGGGCAATTGAACAGTAGGTTAATTAATTAATTAATTAATTAGCCATATACGTTGCTATGTGCTACTCAGTTCCAGTGCTACATATCATGTTGAAGATCCTCTCTCTTGGAGCTAGTTTCTGCAGCCACTTTATGGAGCTTACTCCCCATCAATACATGGAGCCCAGTAGGATCTCTCCCGTGCTTTGACAAAAGGAGGGGGGGATTCCAATTTTGTAATGAAAGATGATTCCAGCCCTAATCAAATCTGTGCTTTTTCAGGGGAAATCAAACTCCTAAAAATCTCAGATTTAAATGAGAATAACAGATACCACAAAATGCAGTCCTTTAAGAAATCCTACTTTTTAATCTCATGTTACTTATACTGCAATATATACTTACTGTTCCTTGAAATAAATAAATATATCACAGAAGCAAATGAAGAAAAGAAAAAGATGCCTTGATAATAAACCCCTATTAAAGTAAATTCTATTAACTGAAGGTTTGCCATGACCACTAAAATAATGTTCATTGCAACCCCTTCAGGAACTAATACCCTTATAAAAGTAAGAAATGATAATCCAGAATTGTTTTATTAAAGGAATGGAAATTAGTGGTCTTTTCACTAGAAATATAATGGTGGCTCTTTCAGTTCAGAATAGCAGACTAATTTCACAAATTAGACTTGTTAATTAACTGCGTATTTGAATATGTTGAGCATTTGAGAAAAATGCTAAATGTTATCAAAAGTCCTGTATGAAATAAAAAGTATGCCACAGAAGCAACATGTGAATGTATTTGGTAGGTAGTAGCTGTCTGACTAGGGGTAGTATCAATTATGAGTGAAGAAGATAAGGGCTGGAGGTAAACTGTCTCTAATCAGTCTTTCTTGACATATCTGAAACAGAAGAATATCCATGCTGAGACTGTCTTGGCATGGCTCAAGTTTTTATGGCTTCCATGACAACCATGGGATTATCCTAATGTTCATTAGGACATTGACACAACATGCAGTACATTAGATATCATTTGCATGGAGTGGTTTGATGGAAATATGTGGGTGAAGAGCCTATTATGACTTCTCAAGGAGTGTGTGTGTGTGTGTGTGTGTGTGTGTGTGTGTGTGTGTGAGAGAGAGAGAGAGAGAGAGAGAATGGGATTCTGAGTAGGGAGTGTACATGTGAATACGTTGGGTGTGTATGTACGTCTATGGGAAGTTTGAATGGTATGTAAGAGAGAAAGTGAGTAGTGAATGTGAATATGGTGTGTGTGTGAGAGAAAGACAGACAGAGAGAGAGAGAGAGAGAGAGAGAGAGAGAGAGAGAGAGAGAGAGAGAGAGAGAGAGAGAGAGATGTATGATTAGTGTGTACGAATGAGGTGTGCACATACATAAATAGGGTCTGGGAAAGCATGTATGCTAGCACTGGGGACCACCTAGCTCACTTTGAGTTATGTTCCCACCCATTGCTGGCCTGCCACCCCCAGCACTTGGCCATCAAGTCACAAAAATGTCTACCATCCCTGTTTTAGAGCTTGTATGTGAGATATACAAGAATGAAGTCCACATATTTCATAGCAGATACTATAATTAATTTTATAGACATGTTTCCATCAAGCATGGCTATAGTCTATTTTTTATTTGAAATAAGTAGCACCTTACTGTTGCCTCTATCAGTTCTCTCACTCTCATGACTCTTTTTCAGGTTTTAATTTGTGTCAAGGCTCACAACAACTAAGAAAAGGCTTTATCCTAGAGCATATGACATGAAAGCAGATGAAAATGCCCCTAACAGATTCAAAATGTATCTGTCACCACTGCGTAAATTGTTAACACACATCAGAAATTAGGCAAAAAGCTTGTATATCAATGACTGTTGTTTTCACACAGATTTGAGTTCCAGCATATCTCTTCCTAAAAATTAATCACTGCTGTGATTAACTTTTCACTCTGATGCTAACCCTCTCATGTTCTACATATGCTACGGGAATAGTATTTTCTCTTTTTTAAATAGAAATTTACTCAAAAGTGTTTTGTTTTAGCAAGCCTTTGTTCTCAAGGGTTTTTTTATTTGTTTTTTATGATTCGCTGTGCCTGGCTTTTTAATCTGGTTTGGATTTGGTTTTAACTGCTGCTGTCTTAAACAATTTGTTTGTATGATGGTTGCTTGTTATCTATGTTTTAATCTCTTACTGTTTTTAATCTCGTAAACTGGTTTGAGTGTCCATGGATGGAAAAATGGGGTAAAAATAATAAATCAAATCAAAAGAGTGAGACAGAGAAATAAATTGAGAACTCAAGAAAATCTGGTTTAGTAGCACTTAGTCTGATAATAACTTTGACCAACTTGCACCTGTATAGTAGTTTGGGAAGCTAATGAGAAGAGTTATGCTGCCATCTATTGGCAATGTAGTTCTGTTCCACGAGTTTCTTGAGTTAGGAAAACTAATTTTCTTCCTTTGAAGAAAAAATCTGGAGGAATTGTGGCATACATCTATTTTCGATATGCATTTGAAATATGTGCTTCCAGGGATTTTGCTAGCATGCTTTTGAATACCACCACTGAGGGAGTAGACATGGACAGTAAAGGCACAATCTTATGCATGTTTAGATGGAAATAGGGCTCACAATTCCCAGCATGCACCAGCCAGCTATGCTATCTAGGGGATGTTGGGAGTTGTAGGGCCTTTTTCTGTTTAAACATGCATAGAATTGCACTCTAAGTGAACCATATCTTCTCCTTGGCTTGTAGCCTCATTTATTTATTTATTTATTGCATTTCTTTACCACCCACTAGCTGAAGCTCTCTGGGTGGTTCACAAAAATTAAAATCATTCAAAGTATAAAACTATAAAAAGTATAAAAGTATGTTCGAATAGTCTAAAATCTCAATTCACTTAAACCATGAATGAAGAATTGAAAAATTCTATGCCATTTCCCCCAAAACTGCTATTAGAGTAGCAATTGTTCTCTAGTAGAGTTAGATACCTGAATGGCGCAATCAGAATTTATTTATTTTTGCTCTCACTAAGACTGCAATTCTATACTCCAGAGGTGCAAATATTGAGCCCCTAGACCTCCAGTCCTGTCTGGCTCACACCTGGACCTCCAACATCTGCTGCTGAACAAATTGTGGAAGCACTGTTCCAGCAACCCATACAGCAACCTGTGTGTGTGTGTGTGTGTGTGTGTGTGTGAGTGAGAGAGAGAGAGAGAGAGAGAGAGTGAGGTATGTGTGAGAGTTTTATGTGAATGTGCATGCCTCCACCACCCCAGCAATGAGATTAGACCACCCAATGCTTGGGCTGAAAAATTTGTGCACCTCTGGGTCTATTCAAAAGTAAGTCCTAGTGAGTTCAAATCCCATTGAACTCAGTAGGACCTATTTTTGAGTAGAATTGCATAAGGTGTAACTAAAGAACAGTGCAAAATTTAGGCTGCAATCCTATAAGCACTTACTTCAAAGTGAGTCTCATTGAAGTCAATGGGGCTTACATCGAACATACATGTATATGATTGCACTGTCTGCTGAGACACTGGAAGTAGCCCAAGAAAGAAGGAAAGCAAAAGGCAACAGTGATAGAGGGAGATATGCCCAATTGAATGCAAAATTCCATAGGTTAGCCAGAAGAGATAAGGAATTATTTTTAAACAAGCAATGCGCGGAAGTGGAAGAAGACAATAGAATAGGAAGGACAAGAGACCTCTTCCAGAAAATTAGAAACATCGGAGGTAAATTCCAGGCAAAAATGGGTATGATCAAAAACAAAGATGGCAAGGACTTAACAGAAACAGAAGAGATCAAGAAAAGGTGGCAAGAATATACGGAAGATCTGTATAGGAAGGATAATAATATCGGGGATAGCTCAGACGGTGTGGTCAGTGAGTTAGAGCCAGACATCCTGAAGAGTGAGGTTGAATGGGCCTTAAGAAGCATTGCTAATAACAAGGCAGCAGGAGATGACGGTATCCCAGCTGAACTGTTTAAAATATTGCAAGATGATGCTGTCAAGGTGATGCATGCCATATGCCAGCAAATTTGGAAAACACAAGAATGACCATCAGACTGGAAAAAATCAACTTATATCCCCATACCAAAAAAGGGAAACACTAAAGAATGTTCCAACTATCGTACAGTGGCACTTATTTCACATGCCAGCAAGGTAATGCTCAAGATCCTGCAAGGTAGACTCCAGCAATTCATGGAGTGAGAATTGCCAGATGTACAAGCTGGGTTTAGAAAAGGCAGAGGAACTAGAAACCAAATTGCCAATATCCGCTGGATAATGGAGAAAGCCAGGGAGTTCCAGAAAAAACATCTATTTCTGTTTTATTGACTATTCTAAAGCCTTTGACTGTGTGGATCATAACAAACTGTGGCAAGTTCTTGGTGGTATGGGGATACCAAGTCATCTTGTCTGCCTCCTGAGGAATCTGTATAACGAACAAGTAGCAACGTTAAGAACAGACCACGGAACAACGGACTGGTTTAAGATTGGGAAAGGAGTACGGCAGGGTTGTATACTTTCACCTTACCTATTCAACTTGTATGCAGAACACATCATGCGACATGCTGGGCTTGACGAATCCAAGGCTGGAGTTAAAATTGCAGGAAGAAACATTAACAATCTCTGATATGCAGATGACACCACTTTGATGGCTGAAAGCGAGGAGGAACTGAGGAGCCTTATGACAAAGGTGAAAGAAGAAAGTGCAAAAGCTGGGTTGCAGTTAAACCTCAAAAAAACCAAGATTATGGCAACCAGCTTGATTGATAACTGGTAAATAGAGGGAGAAAACGTGGAGGCAGTGACAGACTTTGTATTTCTGGGCGCAAAGATTACTGCAGATGCTGACTGCAGCCAGGAAATCAGAAGACGTTTACTTCTTGGGAGGAGAGCAATGACAAATCTTGATAAAATAATTAAGAGCAGAGACACCACACTGACAACAAAGTTCCGCATAGTTAAAGCAATGGTATTCCCCGTAGTAACCTATGGCTGCGAGAGCTGGACCATAAGGAAAGCTGAGCGAAGGAAGAGAGATGCTTTTGAACTGTGGTGTTGGAGGAAAATTCTGAGAGTGCCTTGGACTGCAAGAAGATCAAACCAGTCCATACTCCAGGAAATAAAGCCAGACTGCTCACTTGAGGGAATGGTATTAAAGGCAAAACTGAAGTACTTTGGCCACATAATGAGAAGACAGGATACCCTGGAGAAGAGGCTGATGCTAGGGAAAATGGAAGGCAAAAGGAAGAGGTGCCGACCAAGGGCAAGATGGATGGATGATATTCTGGAGGTGGCAGACTTGACCTTGGGGGAGCTAGGGGTGGCGACAGCTGACAGAAAGCTCTGGCGTGGGCTGGTCCATGAAGTCACGAAGAGTCGGAAACGACTGAACGAATAAACAACAAAACAACAAACACAAAAAGTGATCTTATGCACATGTCTAAGTGAATGACACCTTTTCAGTGATTAACAATGGAAAAAACAGCAAATTGCACAAGTTAACTTGAAAATCATTAACTTGCACAAATAAACTGTCATTAACTTGCACCATCCCCATAAATACAAATGTTCTTGAGATTAAATGCTGGATGATCAGGTGAACACACACCATAGAAACCATGGGTTCCTCCAATTGTGAAGGGAACCAAGATCCAGCAGAGGCTTCCTGATGGAGGAAGACGGTAGGCTCCATGATTTATTACATTCCCCCTTTCTCCCTGCCCCCCAGCACCATCTCCCATGGAGTTCTGAAGGGTCTCCCAACCTTCTTAAATAACTTTTCTGTAGGCACAGGGGATACAGGGGGAAAGGAGATTTGTAGACTTGCCCCTTCCTCCATCACTAGCAGAACTCTGCCAAACACAAGTCTGCACCCAACTCGTTGATTTCCTTTCCTTTGAACCGAGAGGAAAAATACACAATCAGTTAATCATAGAGCCAGTGTAGTGTAGTGGCTAGCACGTTGAACTGGAACCAGGAATATAGACATTCAAATTGCCATCAAACTATGAAACCCACTGGATCACCTTCGATAAGTCACTATTTTTCAGCCTAATTTATTGCAGTCCGAATAAATGACAAGAACCATGAACACCATCCCGAGCTCTTTGGAAGAACAGTGATATTTTACTGCACAGCTACTGATGAGAGTGGAAGCTGAAATGTTTGGCTCAAAATATGCTTTTTTAAAAAAAAAAAACCCTCTGTTGTTATTAGTCTTTCTATTTTTCCCATATATGTACATATGTACAACACTATCATATCCAAGGAGAAGGCACTGAGACACATGTTCCAATATGTGACCAAATCCACAGTGACTATTCTAAAATTATCCCTATGAAGTGAATTTTGTTTTGACTTTCATCACATAATTGCCATAGTGGTTATGTGAATCTTGGTTGAATTTGAAAATGTAACTTCGCATTCTATACTGGGATAGAAAATAAAGCTAAACGTAATAACAGCCACATTATAAAGACAAAGAAATTAAGTATAATTTCCCCCACTGAAGATAATTAATGCCAGTATCTGGGACACAGAAATGTTGATTAGTGGAATAACAGGACCATAGGAAGCTTCCTTATACTGGTCAGACCACTGGTCCATCTAGCCCAATATTGTCAACACTGACTGGCAGTGGCTTTCCAGCATTTCAGGCAGGCATTTTTCTAGCCCTGCCTGGAGATGTCAGGGATCAAATCTGGGGCCTTCTTCATGCAAAGCATGTACTCCACCACTGAGGTATGGCCTCTCTATAATAACTCTAGCACAGGTGGTGTTGATCAGCTGATGTAGGGTACAAAGTCCTCTGGATTTCAACCATTGCATTCATTTCTGCAGGCAAAATTTTCTTTGACACATTTTCCCCCTCCTCTGCCTTTTGCACACTGTGATTTGTTAATACCCAGCAAGACAGGAGAATCTTATTTGAAATACTTCATTGTATTTTATATTAAAATCCAGGAAATTCTAAGCCAGTTTAATGCATAGAAATGTGGTTGAATTTGCATCTTCTGCTTTGTAATCAGCCATGTTATTGTCTGTTACTCTCAGCTGAATCTTCTGTCAGAAACAATACTCTTATCAATCCATCAGGAGACCCAAGCTAGAAGTCTTTCTCCTCTAACATTCCCATTAGCTGCACTGCCCAGAGACTATAGTACATATATTATTCAAGATGACATGGTGTCTCAAGCCTTCTGCTATGTCACATGTCAGGGATATGTTCTTCCTTTTATCCTCCTTTATGCCCTCCTTTCACAATCTTATTTTGAAGAAATTGTGTTGGAAGAGCAAATCTCTTTCGCATGCTCTCCTTCTCTCTAGTTCACTGGGGTTTATTTACTCCTACTTACACTTATTTACTTCATTTAAACTATGTATTATTAGTCTTCTCTTGAAATCTTAGTTTTCTTATTATATAACTAGGATTGGGGGAGCATTCCCGCCCCCCCAAAAAAGAGTCAGGCAATTTTTCATGCTGTGCATTGTGAATCATCAGCAAAGACAACAAATAAACTTTAGAGAAACTAAAGAAACTTTAGAGAATGTGTGGGGTCGGTGGGTGGGGGTAGATCTGCAGTAGGTATTTGTGTGTGTGTGTGTGTGTGTGTGTGTGTGTGTGTGTGTGTGTCTGTGTTTGTGTTTATATAACTGGGGAAAGCCAATGAATGTCAGTGAAAATCAATGGAAAGCATTAATCCTATGGGCTGGTTGTTCAAAGCTGGTCTAAACGTTACACCTGCTATGGAGATAAACATCTTAAGTGGATAAGATCTTAGACATGCAATGGGATAAAACCATATGACAGGTTTCATGCCTCACTGTGCCCTAGCCATACTGTTCAGCAGACTTGACCAAAAGAAGCATATCCGTAGTGAGTTTCCCCATAACTCCTCCACATCACTGGAAGCCATTATCAGGGGCTGGTAACTGACTCTGTGATGGCCAGGATTCATTTACTTTAGCTCTAGATTGTACTAATGGTCAATATAAGGAACAACTGTATGCAAACATCCAATTACCTTGGCTATATCATCAGGTCTAAACAGAAGTCTACCAAAGTCCCAGGCAAACATCTTTCCTACTCTTCTTGTAAAAATACAGGTGGAATGAGGGTGGTTGGGGAGTTGTTTGCAGTTTAAAATATTGGAATGGGTGCTGGAAAACCTGTATCAAGAAGTATACATCTCAGAAAACTAACATCAGTATTTTAAAAGATAATTGGTGACACACACATAGATGTCTGAATACACACACACACACACTTGAGATGGGACACAGTCTCATTAAGTGTTGAATTCTTCCAACAGAGTTCAGAGGGCACCTAGAGGTCCTAACCTGGAGAAGATGAAATGATGGTCATTCCAAGGGATACCAGCATGTGCCTTTGTATGAAGGTCAAGTGGTATTTTATTCTCCAAAATACTTTCTTCAAAGCAGATCAAAGAAGTCTATTTTCAAAGCAATATATGGGGATTAAGTTAGGTCACCATGCTTTGAAAACTGACTTCTGCAATACATGATGGCTTCTCTTGCTTTACTTTATTTTCTTTCTTCTCCCAGGTTGTTATCTTTTTTATTCTTCCTGATAATCGAACTCCTTCCTGTTTGGAGTCCTTTTTTTTTTTTAATGCCAACCCTGTCTCTCAGACTTGTCTTTTCTCTGTCCTCTCCTCTCTGCTCTCCTTGTAATCCTACTGACAACCATATCTCAAAGACATCTATCTGCTACAATTAACTGTGGTGTTTATAGCACACAGAAGGAAGATGCATCAGCCACCAGTACAATCACGTTTAATTTTCTCGGCCTTGTGGATCAGATATATATTTGGAATGCTGTGTGGAATGAAAACTACCATGTTGCATGGCATCTAGTGGAACTCAATGCCATAATACAATCATAAGCAGCCACTATCGTATTCTTGGCTATTTATTAAAATCTGCTAGCATTTCAGTTTGGATTGGTGCAATTATAGAAGTGGTTAAATAAATCATCATCATCATCATCATCATCTGTTATTCAGTCACAGACGCACTGAGAGACAGTAGCAAACATCATTAAGACAGCAAAAACACAATCATTGAATCATTATGCTGAAGGCAGAGAAATATTAAAACATACGCATGTTTAAAATACCTTAAACACATTCTTCATTTTCATTAGCACTTCCATCCCTTTAGAAGCCCATAGTCAATATCAAGTTATTTTGATGTATATTTATGGCTGAGCTATTATTATTATTATTATTATTATTATTATTATTATTATTATGATGTCAAGGGACCATCATCTTTGGCTAAGGTGTTGATGGGCCAGGGATATAATTTGTATCTCTGGGCTCATCTACACCAAGGAGGATATTCCACTATGAAAACAGTATATAAAAGGCAGGAGCCACACTACTGCTTTATAACAGTATTGAAGTGTAATGCAGGATCTACACTGCTGCCTTATAGTGGTAATGAAGTGCTCTGACAACTGTTGGGGCATGTCACATATCTACACCAAGCAGGATATAACA
The DNA here is from genome assembly GCF_023053635.1 of Elgaria multicarinata webbii. Taxonomy (NCBI): domain Eukaryota; kingdom Metazoa; phylum Chordata; class Lepidosauria; order Squamata; family Anguidae; genus Elgaria; species Elgaria multicarinata. The sequence goes on along the minus strand of NC_086180.1, from coordinate 40,277,083 downwards.
CTATTAAAGTGGTATATGGTCTGTGTCAATGGGCCCCAACAGTTGTCAGTGCACTTCAATACCACAATAAAGCAGTAGTGTGGCTCCCGCATTTTATATACCGTTTTCATACCACTTCCATAGTGCAATACCTGCTTGGTGTAGATGAGCCCTCCACCTTCCTAAACCTCATAAAAGTTAGCCCAAAGATATCACTTTGCTCAACTGAATATTACATCTAAAACTGCTAATATATAATGTGTATGAACAAAAATAAAGTTTTATAAAGATAGAAAATCCTGCAGTTCAGTATTTCAGACTCAAAGGAAATTACACTGAAAAGGTTGTGAAATTAAAGGTAAGTTTCTTTCTGGAGAATTGAGTATACTCTGTGTGATGATTCCAGCCTCTTGCAAAATTACAAGTAGCTAATCTAGTACATTCTTTTTTTTGGGGGGGGGACATGGTAATGGCACATGTTATAATGCCCTGTCCCACTGTGCTAAAAAAAAAAGAATACATCACAATTAGATTTCAGCAAGTCTTTGGAGCAAGTCTTTAAAATGCTTACTTCTGCTTACTTCACTTCTTCATTATGTGTATACATTCAGTTTAAGCTGCTATTATACATAAAGTGTTTTCAAACTGTTCATTAAAATAGTTTTTTCATGAATTTTGTATAGCACTGAATATTTTCATTTTAATTATTGCTTTTATATTAGAGATGTATGAATTGGCAAAGCCTGAGATCATGGAAGTTCTCTGAATTCCATCTTGAATCTCCTTCTGACTCGAGTCCATATCAGATTGTAAACTGTTTTTTCTCATGAAAATCCATGCTTATTTTCATGAATAACTTCCCAAATGAATGCATCAGTTGTGCACATCTTTGAACTGTTTGCATTCTTCTCCCATTAATTGAATGCATGTTTGTGTGCATTATTCAAAAATAATTTTTCAATGCATTTTTTAAAATGTTTGGGGTCTTCAATTCACATTGCAAACTTGGAAAAGTACAGACTTTGACTGGAATTTGCACTTGGATCTAAGTTTCATCTGGAAGATATGAACTGGATAAATCCCAGTCAAAAACAAATTGAAATGAATTTCTCATATATCCCTATTTCAGATGATTATGGGCTCTACCACACATGGGAAAACACGCTCCCTACCATTGCTTCTCGTCTCCTGTTTCTGTTGCTCAGTTACTTCCTGTTTCAAAACAGGAAGTAAACAACGAGCAAGAGGCCCATTCAGTAGGCTGTTCTAATCCCACCGCTTCTACTGCACACAGCAGGAGAGAGCAGCAACTTCTGGGTTTAAAATTGTATCAGACTTTCTTGAGAGTTTTTTTGTCGCACAAGGAAGGCCGGAAGAGGCCAAAGGTGTGTGGGAGGCAGGCGATGTCAATGTGAGGGACCTGCAAAAAATCCATGAGTGCCCAGTAATGAGCATGCAATAAAATGCTCGTCGGATGGAGCCCTATGTAATATGAAAGCATTGACAGGGAATGTTCATTGAGTCAAGGTACCTTACAACTATGCTAAATTCCATGGTTGCTATGGAGCAGGCCATTCTACTGAAGCAGAATACAGTGAAGTAGTGATGGATGAGAATTTAGTTCCCACTTGCAAATCATGTGAATGTATCCCATTCGCAGCCCTGAATGCGAACACGAGCAGGAATGCAATTCTTGGATTTTTTTCCTCCAATTTCCTGAATTTACACTCACCTCTGAAAGTGTGCACTTGCACAATTTTGCACAACTGAAAATGTGCATATGTGTAAACCCCCTTCCCCAAATCTATAATTTTACACTTTAGCCAATGGATGGAAGTGCATATTTTAAGTCCGGGAAAATGTGCATTTTTTTAAAAAAATGTGTGTACTTTTAAAAATATGCATCTTATCCCAGTCAGAAAAAAGAAGTTTGTGCTCACAAATGCGGTCAAATGAGCTTTAAAGAAGAATTCAGAGCTCAAAAAGTGCATGTTTGCCTATCCCTACAGTGAAACTAGTTTCTAACAGGGATAGGTGAGAAAATTGCTCTGTTGGGTTTCTTTTCATTTAGAATGGATTTAGCCTATTTACAATTCTTTAACTTTTTGTGAGTTGAGAAAGAGGTATATTGTGAAATCCACATTTTTGTGAGCTTTCTGGTGTAGCTTGTCTTGAGAAAAAAAAAACTTTACCAAAAACAAACATATTAGGGTAAACAGCACACAAAGGGTTTACATTTGAGAAAACTGTGCACAAAACAGTATTTCAGTAATGGAATACTTGGAAAATAAATATGTACATTTTAAAATGTGTACATTAAGGCCATAGCTAGACCTAAGGTTTATCCCTGGATCAGCCAGGGGTCAAACCTGTTCATCTAGGTGACACACAGGGGACCCAGTGCTCAGGCAGGGGCAAACCCTGGATGATCCCAGGATAAACCTTAGGTCTAGCTGTGGCCTCAGTATGCATACATTAGGGAGAAATGGACAAAAAAGGTACAGGTTTCCATATTTAACAACAACAACAACTTCATGCAAAAATGGGATGAGCTTGACCTCAGAGAACCAACAATCTTGGCTAGACCAAGGTTAGATCTACACCAAGCAGGATGTAGCGCTATGAAAGTGGTATGAAAGTGTTATATAAGAGGCAGGAGCCACCCCAAGCAGGATATAACACTTTGAAAGTGGTATGAAAATGGTATGGAAGCAGTATATGGTATGTGTCACGGGGCTCATCTACACCAAGCAGGATATTCCACTATGAAAGAGGTATGAAAGCAGTACATGGTATATGTCATGGGCCCCAACAGTTGTTGGTGCACTTCAATACTGCTGTAAAGCAGTAGTGTGGCTTCTGCCCCTCGTATACTGCTTTCATACCACTTTCATAGTGCTACATCCTTCTAGGTGTAGATCTGGCCCAAGACTAACAAACATTCATCCCTAGTCCCTATGTAAATAGTCAAACTCAAGGAAAGATTCATCTTTAACAAGTGTCAAAGTTTGTATGGAAGAAGGTGAAATGGAATGGACCTACTGTTAAAAGTGCATCCTATTCCCACCCCTTCCAAAACAGTTCAGAATGATTAGATGGCCCACCATCTGAATAGCTCTTGAGGTCAGAAGACTCCTTGTCAAACTCTACATGCTGGTGACCCACTATGACAGCTAAATAAATTTCCATTCCAAACACTGTTTTATCCAATGGTTTTCTGCAGGAATCAATTATGTTTATCAATGGCCACAGGCTTAACCACCTTATACAAAATGACATATCTGATGTGAACACATTTGGGAGAGAGGTTCAAATCAGTGTTGTTTAAGAAGGAGATATTTATTTAAAGCATTTCTATACTGCCCTTCACCATGTGAGATTCCAGGCTGGTACACACTATAAATAATACATTATTTAAAAACTTAATGCAGGTACAATAAAACTATTATCCAATACTTCAATACAAGAAAGCAGTAAAAAAAATCAATTACACTTTGAATTTGAAAGACAGACTGAGAGATTATACAAATTAAAATGATTCATCTCAACCTGAAGCCAAAAAGATCGTAAATTAAGCACCAGCTTACCTCGTTAGGTAAGGCATTCCAAAACCGTCACCACAGCAGAGAAAGCTCTCTCCTTCATAATTACATACTTCATTTTGATCAGCAAGGCACTTGAAGTAGGGCTTCAGCAGAAGGTCTTAAGACATAGTCAGGCTGGTATGGGAAGAGGTGCTCTTTCACATCTCTACATCCCTAGCTGTTTAGAGCTTTCAGGGTAAGTATCAGCACCATGCACTGGGCTCAGAATAGCCAATCAGTGCAGTTCTTTTAAAATCAGAGTGTGTAAACTAACCTGGAGATTCCACTTAAAATTCTGACACCTGAATTTTCACTAATTGGAGCTCCTGAATCAACTTCAAGGGCAACTCCATAGCACCACCTGGGCCTCAAGTAACAAAGGTGAATCTAGGAGCACTCCAATCTATGAACCCTCTTTCAGAGGGAGTGCAGCCTTGTCCCAAACAGGTTTATCTATTTATTTATTACATTTATATACTGCCCCTTAGCCAAAGCTCTCTGTGCAGTTTACAAAAGTTAAAAACAGTAAACATTAAAACAAATATATAAAGTTTAAAAACATAAAAAGCATAAAAACACAGTATCCTTACAAAAACAGCTATTCTGGGGTCCGTTAAAAACAAACAAACTCAGCATATGTTGTTAAATGCTGTTAAATGCCTGGGAGAAGAGAAATGGTTGAACACCATTTCCCTGGACCTGAGAACCATCTTTGCATAGTGCCTCCATATTGTCAGGATTGGACATATTGCACTTATTCAATAACTTTGGGGCGGAGGGATACATATCTCTTTCACTGAAGCATTAATGAGAGCAATTAAAAATGCTAACTTCTCTTGACCTGCATTAACTAGGGGAAATGGGAAAGATCTGAGTGCCTGTGTGCTCAAAAACTCCAATAGCATTTTAGTTCTTGATAAGTGTAATTGAAATGTACCTTAGCAACAGTAACAACCAGCTGTCCTGCATCACACTCTGTAACAACAGAGGCATCCAAGTCATATCAGATGCAAATAATGTCAGTTTGCATTCTTAAAGAGATGTATTTTCCCTCTCTCCTTTAAACAAAACAAAAAAACAAAAACAAAAACAAAAAAACAGAGATGAATTCAGTTTCCAGCATACAGAACTCACATTCTCCATCAGAGGGTGTTTTTCTTACTAATTTGTTGTTATGGTGTTTTTTATCATTGCCTTTGTACTTGGCACTTTAGCATTTCTGGTTCTCTGCTTTTCCCCCCAGCCTTTTGTGCACTGGGCTTCATTACAGCTCTGGTTGAAATTCAGGCCTTAGCTAGACCTAGGGTTTATCCTGGGATCATCCCGGGGTCATCCCTGTTCATGTAAATGACACACAGGATATCCCGGGAGCAGACAGGGACGATCCCGGGATAAACCTTAGGTCTAGCCAAGGCCTCATAAGAGAACTATGAAGGGATTTTTTGTTCACTTTAAAATTTTAACCTGACAATGTTATTGCAATAATTTATTTATTTATTTATTTAGAATATTTATATACCGCTCCTCATTGAAAAAATTTCGGAGCGGTGTACAAGGTAAAATGAAAATAAAAAAAGAATAAAACAGTTAAAACAAAATTTAAAAAGAAGCAAACAACAACAACAACAACAACAACAACAACAACAACACAGAAATCCAAGGCTGCATGTTAAAGAAAGGCTTCTTGGAATAAAGATGTTTTCAGGAGGCACCGAAAGGAGTACAAGGTTGGCGCCTGCCTGACCTCCAGAGGCAGGGAGTTCCACAGCAGGGGTGCCACCACGCAGAAGGCTCTTCCCCTGGTGGATTCCAATCGGAGGATGGATCTAGGTGGAACCACCAGGAGCAGGCCCTCGGATGACCTCAGTGACCGGGCAGGTTGGTAAGGGAGAAGGCGCTCTCTCAGGTATCCTGGTCCCAAATTCTTTAGGGCTTTGTACACAAGTACAAGAACCTTAAACCTGGCCCGGTAGCGAATAGGCAGCCAGTGCAGTTCCCTCAGCAGAGGAGTTACATGCTGGAAAGGGGCAGCTCCAGACAACAGCCGAGCTGCAGCATTCTGCACTAGCTCCAGCTTCCGGAGCAGCTTCAAGGGCAGCCCCACATAGAGCACATTGCAGTAATCCAATCTTGAGGTTACCAATGCCTGTACCACCGTGGTCAAGCTATCTCTGTCCAGGAGAGGCCGTAGTTGGCAAACCAACCGAAGATGGTAAAAGGCACTCCGAGCCGTGGCGGCTACTTGAGCCTCCAACCACAGAAATGGGTCTAAGAGTACCCCCAAACTACGAACCTGTTCTTTCAGAGGCAGAGCAACCCCATCCAGAACAGGCAATGAGCCTGTCTCCCAGACTCGGGAACCACTCACCCACAGGGCTTCCGTCTTGCCAGGATTCAGTTTCAGTTTATTGGCCCTCATCCAGCCCATTACTGAGTCTAGGCACTGGTCCAGGACCTGCACAGCCTCACCTGATTCAGTTGTCACAGGGAGATAGAGCTGCGTGTCATCAGCGTATTGATGGCATTTAGCTCCAAATCCCCTAATGACCGCTCCCAACGGCTTCATATAGATGTTAAATAACATTGAGGACAAGATGGTGCCCTGCGGCACTCCATAGCTCAATTGCCAGGAGGCCGAGGACTGGTCACCCAATGCTACTCTCTGAAAACGACCCCGTAGGTAGGACCGGAACCACTGTAAAACAGTGCCTCCGATGCCCATCCCACAGAGTCGATCCAGCAGGATACTATGGTCAATGGTATCAAAAGCTGCCGAGAGATCGAGCAGGATTAACAGGGTTGCATTCCCCCTGTCCCTCTCTCGATAAAGGTCATCCATCAGGACGACCAAGGCTGATTCAGTCCCGTAACCAGATCGGAACCCAGACTGGAATGGATCTAGATAATCAGTATCCTCCAAGAGTGCCTGCAGTTGCTCCACCACAACCCTCTCAAGTACCTTCCCTAAAAAAGGAGTGTTAGCAACTGGGCGGTAGTTGCCTAATACCATCAGGTCCAGGGAGGGCTTCTTTAGGAGTGGTCGCACTACTGCCTCCTTAAGGACAGCAGGGACCACCCCTTCCCGGAGGGAAGCATTTATCACCTCCTGGACCCACCCAGTCAAACCCCCTCAGCTTGCTTTTATAAGCCAGGAGGGACAGGGATTGAGAGGGCAAGTGGTCGGCCGCACTGCTGCAAGCACCTTGTCTACATCATCAGGCCGCAATAACTGGAACTGATCCCACAAAATTGGGCAGATGGTGGCATCGGACACCTCAACTGGAGCTGCACTAAAAACAATGTCAAGCTCGCTGTGGAGAGAAGCGATCTTGTCCTCAAAGTGTGATGCAAAAAGGTCACAGCGGGTCCTTGACGGAGCCAGGGCCCCATTTGCTGGGGAGGATGTTAGCAGTCCCCGGACCACCCGGAAGAGCTCCGCTGGGCGGCTACTCGAGGACGCAATGGAGGCAGCAAAATAAGCCTTCTTTGCTGCCCGCACTGCCACGCAATAGGCACGATTATGCGCTCTACAGCGTGCTCGGTCATCTTCGCTTCGAGTCTTGCGCCATTTGCGCTCCAGCTGACGTCCAGCCTGTTTCATTGATCGCAACTCCTTAGTATACCAAGGAGCAGAGCGGGCTCTACAGGACCGGAGAGGACACTCAGGTGCGATCAAGTCGATGGCCCTCCGCATCTCACCATTCCACAGTGAGGCTAGGGCCTCAGCTGGATCACCAGCTCTCTCCACTGGAAAATCCCCAAGAGCATTCAGAAATCCATTGGATTCCATCAGTCTCCTGGGGCGGACCATCCGAATGGGTCCCTCACCCTTGCAGGAGGGTAGTAATGCCGTGAGTTCAAATCTCACCAAGAAATGGTCTGACCATGACAATGGGGTTACTTGGACCCCCCCAATCTTCAGATTACCCATCTCACAGCTTGGAGCAAAAACCAAATCAAGGGTATGCCCTGCTTTATGTGTTAGCCCAATGACAAACTGAGACAGTCCAATGGTTGTCATGGAGGCCATAAAGTCCCGAGCCGGAGCCCCAGAGACAGCCTCAGCATGAAAGTTGAAGTCGCCCAGAACCACCGTCCTGGGTTCCTCCAACACCACACTCGAGACTGCCTCTGCCAGCTCAGTCAGGGAGGATGCCGGGCAGCAGGGTGGGCGGTATACCAGTAGCATCCCCAATCTGTCTCTCTGGCCCAACACCAGATGCAAACTTTCAAGGCCTGCTCCAAGATGGAGTGGTTTCCTGGTGATAGAGATGGAAGTTCTATGAATCACGGCGACCCCCCGACCCCGTCCCTCCAATCTATGTTGGTGCTGCACTGAGTACCCAGATGGGCAGAGCTGAGTCAGATCAACCCCACCCAGCTCACCCACCCAAGTCTCAGTAATGCACGCCAGGTCAGCCCTCTCATCCAGGATTAAATCATGAATAAGAGAGGTCTTATTGCGGACCGACCTGGCATTAAAGAGTAGCACCACAAGGAAGGAGGGCTCAGTGGATGAGCTACCAGGTACATGAGAACTAGAGGAGGAGGGTAGAAGGGGAACAGTATCAAGACACCTGAAACCCGTTCTACGCTGATGTTGCAACCCCTTCCTCCTGCCATATCTCCTTCTGCCCCAAATCACTGGAATAGTGGCTCCCCCTCCATGTGTCCCTGAATCACGGCTTCCCAAAAACATCTTTACCTACACCACCTATGCACTCACTTACCATTCAAACCCACACTCAGTCATACAAACAACACAGTCACATTTCTCACTTGTGGTAACCAGCCACTGGTCACAGATGGACATCAGGCTACTACCAACTAAGCGATAAAGTGCTTTCCCCCGCCCCCATAATAATAACATAGGAGAAAGAAATCTTATGGGAGGGGAGGGTGGTGAACTTGAGGGAGTATTTTTATCACTCTTTTCATACATAAAGGTATCACCTAACATAAATTATTATTATTATTATTATTATTATTATTATTATTATTATTATTTACATTTATATACCGCCCCATGGCCGAAGCTCTCTGGGCAGTTTACAAAGGATTTTTACAATCTAGCAATGCTTGCTTGCATAAGTTAAACGCAGTGCAGTAGTGGAGTGCTTCCACTTTTATTTATTTATTTATTTATTACATTTCTATACCGCCCAATAGCTGGAGCTCTCTGGGCGGTTCACAAAGCTCTCTGGGCGGTTCACTAAACTCTGGGCGGTTTTCTAACAGGAGGAACAATTGCATCATTTCTTGAACTGCTATTTGCCAAGCACCTGCATCCAAAATAAATAAGCATTGCACAGAGAGAAGGCTGCCAAATAAGCTGAGCAAACAAAATGAAAGAAGGGGGTGGGGAGGGAGAGAGAGAGACTTAGGGAAATGGTCTGAATTAGTCCTCATGGAATAAAACCCAATAGGGATGGTTGAAGTCACCATAGTTCACCCCGTGTGCCATATGCTGGGCTCTGCTGGCTACCCAAACCTGCTCACCATATTTATGTATTTATTTATTTCATTTCATTTATATACCGCCCCACAGCTGAAGCTCTCTGGGCGGTTTACAATAGTTAAAAATGGTAAATATTAAAAAGTGTACAAAATTTAAAAAACATCAAAAACATAAAAACAACAGTATCCATTTAAAAACAACAATTCTGGGGTCCATTAAAAACAAACTTAACGTTTCTAAATGCTGTTAAGATGCCTGGGAGAAGAGAAAAATCTTGACCTGGTGCTGAAAAGATAACAATGTTGGCGCCAGGCGAGCCTCATCAGGGAGATCATTCCACAGTCAGCGGGACACCACCGAGAAGGCCCTCTCCTTTGTGGCCATCCTCCGAGGTTCCTTGCATGAGTGCCCCTCGCTGAGCTGCCATTTTACATAAAAATGGCAGCTCAGCCTTTTTCGTAAAGGGCCATTTACACAACATTACAGGTGTAAATGGGACAATAAAGGGCAAATATGGGGATTGCAGACTGACATCCAGGGGGCTGGCAATGAGAAATTGTCCAGCTTCGAGCCCCAAACTGACTCCCATGCTATCCCTAAAAACCAATAAATATACTTATAAAACAGTGAAATACTTCATTCAGACAATTATCTGTATCAGTGTTCAGATGAAGGTGTTGTCTTCTGAGAAAACTCATTGATTATGGGATTTAAAAAGCTGAAGCCTAAAGCTAAAATCCTATACACACAGTAACTCCTGTTGAATTCAGTGGTCTTTACTTAACATTTCCTAAGGAAATACTTAGAATTGGTTGATGAATCATCATCACCATAATCACATTTTATTTACATTATTTATATACTGCTCTTCCTCCCAAAGTAGCCTAAGGTGGTACACAACATAATAAAGTTACATTATTTATACATGACCATCAACTGTAAATGAAAAACCATAGCACAACACATATACATTCATGAAGCAGTAAGGTCCATGTTAATGTCTATATCTATATATTTATCTATAGCCAAACAAGGTAAGGGTGTACAGTATTCCATCCAAAATAGCTATGTTCAGTTCAGAAAATAGACTTGGCTTCTCTGAAGGCTACTTCAGGCTACTGAAGGATACAGTTCTACTGTCAGAGATAAGCAGATCTGGCTATTTAAACTGGGAGACCACCTGGGAACCATATATAAGCCATTCTGAGTTCCTTGAAGGAATATCATTTTTTAAAAAATGAAATAAATGCAACAGGGAGCTATTATTTGCTGTGGGTCCCAGTGCATGTACAACACACACACACACACAGTGAAATATATGTATGGAGCCCAGTGGAATCCCAGACTAATACACAGTATAAAATATGTCTATAAAATCAATAAAATCTGGAAGGGTTCTTATCACTGCAAAGTAGTTCAAGAACACAAGGAAAGCTGAAGAAGCTACTATGGGACACAAGGGAGTTAAAGCGGGATTTTAAAATGATTTTTGGTATAAGTAAATTGGAACAAAAAGCATGATTATGTGGAAGGACATTTCACTGGCACATTTTAAATTATTTTCGAATGTATTTTAAGGCTTAAGTAGAAATAGGATAGGGAGTTATGAGGCAAGGTCACTGCAAGGAAAAGGCGTCATTTCCCCTGAATAGTAGGGTACACATTGAAATAAATAAATTGCTCTTAGAGCACCTTGTATAATGAACCCTTGAGCACTGAAAGGTGAATGCAGCACACACAAAGAGTAATGTTCTTGTTTTTGTACTATAAGCACCAATAAGGATGCTGGATATGATGATTTATTTGTTGAGTTATAATATTGTAGATGACACTGCCTAATATACAGGAGCAGGCATACTTCCTCTTCAGGAGAAAGCTTACAATTTAAATTTCCATTTGTACTGAATATGATATGGTTGGTATGGCCATTTCCAATGTATTAGCATCTCCAGTCTGTTTCATGTGCCCAATAAGAAGGGCTGCAGATGGTAATGAGTTTTGGCTGCTACAAACTTGGGCTGGATTTTAAACATTGACCTGAGGTGAAAGGTTTTGTCTCTAATTACCAATCCCTTACGGCAGCAGCTCCCCACCCCCACCCCCCACCGCTGCTTCTTCCGTTCCATTCAGTAACTTCAGTGGTTGTGAAATGTCATATGTCAAGAATTACTGGACTGAACTGTCACCTTTTAAACTCAAGTGATTGCCTATATACATCGCTGCACTGATGCAAGAAAGCTAATGCACCATACCTCCCCACAGACATCAACTGTACAGCCTCATGTTATAGAAGCGCTGTGCATTTTTATGATGTCCTATGTAAATTAAGGTTGCCTTAAATTAAATCAGATCGGCCTCCAAGTATAAAAGTTAAAGATCAGCTTTCCTGGAATTAATCCAAGAAATGTTCAAAGATACAGTCTTTTAGGAAACCTAATTAAAGCCATTGCTCCATTCAGTACTTGTCTCTAGTGACGGGCTTAAAATAAGGAAGGGATTCTGGAACAGAAACATCCCCTCTGCTGTGATATTTTTACTCTCTTAAGACACCAGGGTCTTCTCTCCTTCAGCCCAAGCTGCAAAAGTTTGGAGAAGACTTGGGCCTAATCCACACCAAGCAGGATATTGCAGTATGAAAGCAGTATGAAAGTGGTATATAAAAGGCAGGAGCCATACCAAGCAGGATATAGCAGTATGAAAGTGGTATATGGTATGTGTTAATGGGCCCCAACAGTTGTCAGTGCACTTCAATACCACTATAAAGCAATAGTGTGGCTCCTGCCTTTTATATAGCGCTTCCATACCACTTTCATAGTGCAATATCCTGCTGGGTGTAGATTAGGCCTTGGGGCCTGTGGTAGGTTGGGCCACAGACAAATGGGGGCAGGGCCAAAGACAAAAAGCTTGCATTCAAAATATAAAATAACCAAAATACCAGCATATTGTAGCTTACAGTTCTTACTGCCCGTAAAGAGGCATTTCAACAGTATGGAAAATGTACAAAAGCTGGGGAACCAGGAAACGTTCCATGGTTTTGGTGGTGGTGGTGGAGAAGTAGGAACAACCTGGAGAAGATGGAGAAGGCAGTGCAGCTGACAGGTGGCAGGCTTGCTGGAAGAAGAGGAGTCGCAACGTCTTACCAAGTGCCCACAGACCATGCAGCAGCTCGCTCTGTGTGCCAAAGATGGTCGGGCAGCTGGTGGGAGGCTGTGTGGCTCACAAGGTGGGTGCAGGTGAATTCACCTGTATCCAAGTATTACTACAGCTTTTACATATAATATGTTTTTGTTTTGTAGCAGTTCCTATCTTTATTAAGAATATCTATTATTTTTATCTTCAAAAAGTATAAAGAAATGTTAAAATAAAAAAGTATCCAGCTGACCTCTTACAACTTACAGCTTTCTTTTATTATTATTAATATAGCACTTATAAAATAAAGCTGTGTTCCCCTGATTTTTTTTATACCTAGCACAAATGACATCAAAGAGTAGAAACTGAAAAAGAAATATACTTTAAAGCTAATTGAAGGAAGGTCATTTTTGTAGTACCCAAAGAATTTGTAGAACATTGAAAAAAAAATGTTTACCAGCATTTCATTATTGCATTTCTTCTCTGCCTTTTTTGCCCCAAGGAAACCCAATGTGGTGTACATAATCCTCCTCCTCTCCATTTTATCTTCACATAACAATGCTGTGAGGTAGGCTGGGCTGAGAGTCTGTGACTGGCCCAAAGTAACCCAGTGGGTTTCCTTTATTTATTTATTTATTACATTGTTATACCATCCAATAGCCAAAGCTCTCTGGGCGGTTCAAAAAATTAAAACCATGAAAAGCATAACAACCAACAATTTAAAAACTTGAATACAAAATACAATATAAAAAGCACAACCAGGATTAAAACCACACAGCAAAAATTGATATAGGTTAAAATATAGAATTAAAACAACAAAGTTTAAATTTAAGTTAAAATAAGTGTTAAAATGCTGAGAAAATAAAAAAGGTCTTCAGCTGGCAACGAAAGGAATACACTGTAGGCACCAAGCGAACCTCTCTGGGGAGCTCATTCCACAGCCGGAGTGCCACAGAAGAGAAAGCCCTCCTTTTCATGGCTGAGTGGGGACTAGAACCTGGATGTCCCGACTCCCAGTCAAGCACTTTAGTCACTACACCACATTTGGTTTTTGCCTCCCTAGTTCACTGAAGAAAGTACATAAAAACAAACACACACAGCCATTGAGCTCTAAGGCTGTTCCTGGCTAGAATACTGCTTCATAGGGCGTTGCTAGACCTGCCGGGATAAGCTGGCTGGGAGGCGGGGTGACGGCGTGCTAACTTTAGCGCGCACCGCCCAGCCTCCTAGACGGACGACGCGCAGGGACTACAGAAGCCCTGCAGCGTCGGCCATTTTTTTTGTTTTAAAGGGGCCATGTGCGCCCCAAAGACTGCGGACAAGGTAAGGTTTTTTAAAAAATTAAGCCCCCTGCCCCCTCTTTCCCCACCCTCCCTCCCCCTCTCCCGTGTCGCTGTGTCTCCTGTGCCAGCCCTCCGTCTCCCGTGTCACCGTGTTGCCGTGTGCCAGCTCTCCCTCTCCTGTGTCGCCGTGTGCCAGCCCTCCCTCCCCCTCTCCCGTGTCACCCCCCGGGATCCACCTCCCTGGCCTGGTGGGCACAGCGCTCAGCGCTGTGGCCAGTCCGTGGCTTTTTGCGGCTACTCGCTCGTGAGTAGCCGCAAAAAGCCATGGAAGTCTATAGATGTTCCGCAGCCCCAGCCTCAGGCCAGAGCTGTGGAAAAGGCATGCCATAAGTGACTTCGCTTATGGCGCATTAGAGGAGGCTTCAGTGCGGCCTGGGGCCAGATTCCCCTGTGCGTCATGTGGACGCACAGCAGGGAAACCGGCTCTCAAAGCGTGCTAAGGCCTCGTCTAGCAAGGCCCATAGATGGCAGTCTGAGCACTGGGAGCCTATGGATGTCTCATTTTCTCTATTCCTACAAGTAGCAAAGAATAAAGGAAAGAATGAGCAAAAGTAATCAGACTGAGGAATTTCTAGGAATGTCTTTTTTCAGAGAATTAATAGAGCAATAACTGTACTTAAATAGTAGAAATCCATTATTACTCACACATTCAGAAACATGGGATGCTCATTGTTTATATCTTCATATTCCAAAGGTCATCCTACTCTCAACATCTCTATGTGGGGCTACTTGAAGAAGCAGCAGCAGCTGCTGCTGCTTCATTTATGGCCACTTTGTTAATCTTCTATGAAAAATATACAAAGATTTACCACAAGTCATTAAAATCAAATCATATGTCAAGAAATACTTTTGTAAGCCGCCGTGAGAGCCTTTTTTGGCTGAATGGCGGCATAAAAATCCTTAAATAAATAAATAAATAAATAAATTACAACAAAGCCTAACAAAGCCAAGCTATACTACAGGGTGGGGATTCTCAAGGCCTTCTGGGATCCCAATCTGGCCTTCTGTGGTTTCCAAGATAGCCACATTTCTTCCTCTTGACTCCACTATTTTCTCCCAACCAACGATCATAGGTGGGCTTCCAGCTGTTGTGCAGTGTTTTCCCTCAAGTTCTAAATAGTTGAAATGCATCTCCCAAGGCTTTGGTACTAGCAGCTCTATCCACCATGAAATGTAGCACCTGAAGCTTCTCCAAAATTGAATTCAGCCCTGAGGCTGCTATATCATATTGACAATAAACTATTACAGAGGCCGTAGCTAGACCTAAGGTTTATCCCAGGATTGTCCTGGGGTCAGACCTGTTCATCTAAGTGCCACACAGGGCATCCAGTGCTCAGGCAGTGACAAAATCGGGATGGTCCTGGGATAAACTTTAGGTCTAGCTATGGCCTTAGTGAACCACTCCAGTACTTAAAATACCTGTTCAGATTTCATCTAGTGTAGTGGGCAGGTCAGCATCATCAAGCACCACAAGGAAATTGGGGAGGTTACTGCAGTCTCATCCTTAATGTCCGTTCAATGACAACCAAAGTCATTTTCTTTCTTTCTTTCAGAGGACCTTGACTCTTGATTTTGATGCTACTTGTTCTCATTCTGTTTTTTGTTTTTTTTAGTATTTGTTCTTGCTGCTTATTATTATTATTATTATTATTATTATTATTATTATTATTATTGGTCTTATTGCTCATTTTTATTTTATTGACTTAAATGATATGCTACTATTTTTAACAAATAGTTGTATATAAAAATTAAAATAAATGAACAGTGAACCAAAAGCATTTAAGACATTCATAGCATTTTCCTACTGCATAGTGTACAGTCCCATCATGTCTTGTGTCTGCCATGTTAACCTTTGCATTAACCTTCCAACATATGATACTCAGCCTCTTTTCAATTTGGGGAGAAAGCATATATTGGTATAATTCAAATTGCATTATTGAGTCTTACCGTCTGTTGGCCAAATTAGACTTTAACGAGCACAAGAATGCTAATACACAATGTATCAGGGGAAAATATCTACTGGTTATGCTGCACCATCTGGGAGAAAACATAAGTACATCAAATACTCTGACATCTAAGAAAGGCCAGTGAATGCTAGTAGTGTGAATGACCAGAAGGCACATTAGCACACATGGTGTGGAGCTGCCCATCAATATCACAGTTCTAGAGAGAGCATGAGGATTTATTTTGTATTAGATCCTGTGCTTTCATTAAACTAATATACAACACTCATAAGGATTCATCCAAGTCATCTGGACCTTTCGAAAAAGAATAATGTTTGGATTTATGTAACAGTGGTTGCAGAAGAGAACTTCTCTGCAAAATCAGGGGCCTAAGTAATCTTGACAATAGAGAAATGGACTCTTATTTTCCTAAACACAATTGTAATCACATGGAAGGAAAAAGAAGGGCCATGTCATTCCCCTGTTATTATGTTCCCTGCCAGCCCCACCTCACTATTTCCCACATGTTGTAATGGGGAAGCTGGCTCTCCCCATGATCTAAAAGCCAGGGTGATCAAGGTTCCAAATCATGGGAAGAGCCAACATACATAAAGGCCTTCCATTACAGATATTCCTCCAACATCAACAAAAAGTGTCGGGGCGAGGTTGGGGGGGGGTATGACATGTGGTGGATAATGAGTGAAAAGGGCTAGTATTTCAATTCTACTAAGTGTTCCCAATTTAAATTGAAGTAATTCTTATTATTGATTATTGTTTTTATTTTGCACTGCAGTTTTAAACTTGTAAAAGTTCATCTAATATTTTTTCATCTTGTATTTTATGCTTTTGATTGTTGAGAACCACCCAGAGAGCTTCAGCCATTGAGTGGTATAGTCATGTAATAAATAAATACACTTAGCAAACGATCATACTCAACATAGAGGAGGATTGTTCCTGTCTCTAAATGTATGTATTATATTGTATGTATAAAGAGATAACTCCCATTTGTTCGACTATTAATAATGCATTCGTCCTATATGTCGGAATTTGTTTTAAAGCAGTAGTCTTCACCTGATCCAGACCCAAGACCCACCTCGAACTCCCGACCTGCAAAGGGGACCCACTATCGCAAATTCAAAATTGCCCCAAATGGTAGCAATAGCTTTGCAGAATCCCATCTGGATTGATCTCGCAACCTACTAGTTGAGGACCACTCATTTATAGCAGCCTCCCCCAACCTCCCATTTTCCTCATCCAGCATGGCTATTGGCTGGGGCTGATGGGAGTTATAGTGCCACACTTTTGGAAGGCACCAGGTTAGGGAAGGATGCTTTAATGTTCTGAATCAAAATTATGCTCATACTTCTGTGCCCCATATATATATATATATGTGTGTGTGTGTGTGTGTGTGTGTGTGTGTGTGTGTGTGTGTGTAACTCTCCTTTCACACAAACATTATAAACTCCTTTAAACATTATTTCTGGTCACTTCCTTTTACATATTAATCACAATGTCAAAAGGGCAGAAAGCAAACACCATTCTAGTGTAATATGATCCATCATAGAAAATGATTACATGTACACTCACTGTTTGGTATAATAAGGACAAATAATTACAACAGAGCAATTTTTTGGCTTACTTCTTATATACCATTCTGTCATCATATACATATATGGAATATTTTAGAGGGAGTTTTATTTTCATTGAAACTACAGAGCATTCAATATTTGCCCAGCAGTTAGAGACGTCTAATTTCCTCTATATTATGGCACTGTTTGACAATACACATCTAGGGGGAATAGTGAAGACTTTCATTTGGTCATTTTTAAATGAACTAACTAACCTAATTTGCACTTCCCAGAATAATATGTGGATAAGAGCACATCCTTCAGATTTGCAATTCTCCAAATTTTGTGATGCAGTTCATGGCTCAAAGGTTGCATACAAAAAAGTGTCTATGGGAAAGTTCTGTATACAAAATATGTATACTAGTAGAAATTGTGTAGAAAAAGAAAAGTTATTTTTATACATTGTTTTAAAGATTGCAGACTGTTGCAGAAATTGTATGGACTTATGACTGAATAAATGAAAAACTGACCAGAAATAGAGTGATATAGTCATAGCTTTACATAATGGGTCACTGCTTTGTGATATTTCAAAGCAAAGAATGACACAATTTGAATGATGTTTTTGGTTAACATTTGTTGTTGAATAAACTGGCTTGGCTAACTGGGCTTCCATGAATAGAAGGATTACTTCCATTCACAGATGGGAGTGAAATCCAGCGATGGACAGCAGTAGCAGAAAGAGGGAGGCAATTTCTTCCTTCCGCCTGCATCCCAGCCTTCATACTGTTCCAGAGGTTCTTCATCGTGGTCTCTATGCATCACACATATGGGCTTTGCGCCTGCGCAGAGACCAGACCGGAATCTCCAATAGCTTAGGGAAACGTTTTTGGGCGGGAACCCCTCCCCCGCGCTACCGCGCATGACCACGGGGTTCCCGCCCTTCCCTCAGTTCTTCGTCGTCCGCATTGTGCACAGACCTAGAAACCGTATTCTCTCCAGTTATCTTTAAACCTAATACTTACCACTAAATTCTCCTCGTATTCTTCTTTCCACGTATCCTTCTTCAATTCTCTTTTCCTACTTTGCCTAAAAAAAAAAAAAAAAAAAAAAAAAAACCCAGTTATTCTTCTGTTTTCCTTTTCTTTTTCTAGCGATCCTTCGATCGCGTTGGCGCCTCAGGCGCATGGCCGTTAGGGCCCCATTTCGTAAGTGCGTAAAATGTGGCTCTAAATTGCCACCAAAGGACGGTCACTCGCTCTGTGTGCTTTGCCTGGGTGAGGGACACAAGGTTCAGCAGTGCCATCATTGTATGGCGTTCACCAAACAAACGCGGAAGAACAGAGCGGATAGACTTCGGTCTATACTTTGGGAAAAAGCTCTACGAGCTACTGAGCCTACGCCTCAAAAGCGTAAGGAAAAATCCTCCTCAAGGGCAATGGAAGAGACCCATAGCCCTGAAGTTCAATCGATTGTTATCGATGAGGAGATGAGGGCGGATAACAGGGCCATACCCCTGACGCCAGGCCGATCTCTAGCGGTGTCTGCGGCAAGAAAGATTTCAAAGAAAGCCCGGACCCCTAAGTCGGCAGAACACTTAAAAAAGAAGAAGAAAAAGAGGAAGGACGCTGATAAACGTTCCTCTCCTAGGGTCGATACCGTACCCACGGTGCCCGCTAAGCCTAGTTTGCCAGCGGCGACCTCGATACCGACGCAATCGTCGATGCCGACTCCGTTACCAACTGCAAGGAGTTCGATGTCGGAGGGCGAAATTCGTGACTCCACATCGGCTATCTCCGCACCGTACCCTTCGGTACCGTGCGCTACTGCTCCACAAGAACCAACTGGTCTCGCTGTGTCTACCTCTTATCGACAATTGCATTCTCCTAGACCTGACTTTGACCGCATTTCGCAGTACTCCGGTTTTCAAAGAGACTATTCTTATGATTGGGAATACTATCGTCCCCAGGAATTTTACCCAGCAGAACGGAGGCATTACGATCATTATGCTCATCCTCCTCCAAATGCAAGGGTCATTCAAATCCCTCCTGCTCTTCAATCTCACACTCCTCGCAGTCAGCACAGCAGAGTCGACCCTGCTGAACAGCGTTCTATACCGAGGCTGACAACACAGGTCTCTTCACCTCACCAAAGCCAGACCTTGCAGCCAGTGCGTCAAACACTGCAACCACAAGACTCTCCTGATGAGGACTATAGATCTGATTCAGACTCTGTGGTGTCGGTAGCCCCATCTATGCCTTCCCCCGATGACGTTGTAAACACACAAGAGCCCGTTTCCACATCGGAGGACATGGGAAACTTTACCGACCATGTAAGGCGGATGGCACGAACGTTGGGTCTCGATGTCGACCAACCGACAGAGGTCGATGATGACCCAATATATGATGTTATGCAAACGGAAGCTACTTCTACTATCGCTATCCCGTTCCCTCCTACCTTGCGGAGGACAGCACAATCCTCGTGGAAAACTCCTTGTGCGACTCAACCAACGTCTAAAAGACTTGAGTCGATGTACAAAATTAAAGAATCTGATGCAGACTTTCTATTCCAACACCCTAAACCTAATTCAATCGTTGTTGAATCTGCCCAAGGAAGATCCCAAAGAGTACATTCAGCCCCTACTGATAGAGAGGGCAGAAAATTGGACTATTTAGGCAGAAGGGTTTATGCGTCTTCTTCTCTAGGGATAAGAACTGCAGCGTATGAGGCTACGATGGCCAGATACCAGATATTCTTATTAGACAAGTTAAACTCCCTCTGCGACCATCTACCCGAAGAGAAAAAGGAGTTGGCAAAGATTTTCCAGACCGAAGCTACATCAATAGCTCGTCTCCAATTGAATTCAGCAAAACACCAGACGGATTCACATTCAAAATCAATGATGGGCTCCATAGCCCTACGTCGTCATGCTTGGTTAAGATCAGCCAACCTGACAAACGAAACAAAAACTAGGATTGAAAGTCTTCCATTTGATGGAGAAGGACTATTTAACAATAAAACTGACGAGTCCTTAGATTCAATATATAAGGCTCGCACAACAGCCAAGAAGATGGGCTTCTCGCAACCACAACCGCAATTTAAACAAAGGCGCTGGACTAGACAACCGTACCAACAGATGCAGCAGCGCCCTCAATACGACAAACAACCTGCAAAGCAGCAACAACTTCAAAGAAAGAGGCCGTATCAGGCCCGATACCAGCAAAGCAGACACCAGCCTGATTTCTCTAAAAGACAGCGGCTTTGACTTCTCCGTCCCAGGCCTACTACCATTTACCAACCGTCTAGCACCCAAGTACCATCAATGGGAGTCCATAACATCCGACTCCTGGGTGCTCGCTATCATCAAGACGGGATACGCCATCGAATTCGATGCCCTTCCTTTTTCTTCGGGAGTGAAGATAACAGCACCATCCCCTCCTCTGCTGCTCGAGGTACAGACCTTGTTATCGAAGGGAGCCATCTCTCCCGTACCTGCGGAGGAACTCAACCAGGGATTTTTCTCCCGTTACTTCACGGTCCCGAAGAAAGATGGAGGTCTTCGTCCGATTATGGACTTAAGACAACTGAACAGATACATCACTCCAAAGAAGTTTCGTATGACAACAGTTACTTCAATCCTCCAACTGTTGCATACAGGGGTCTGGTTCGCGGTAGTAGACCTGAAGGATGCGTATTTCCACATCTCCATCAGGGAATCGCATCGAACTTACCTACGGTTCGCCATCGGCGTCGAACAGTTCCAATTCAACGTCCTCCCTTTCGGCCTCGCGACGGCGCCGAGGGTCTTCACGAAGGTGATGGCTGTTGTGTGTGCCCACCTGCGAAAAAAGGAAATACATGTTTATCCATACATAGACGACTGGCTCCTGGTAGCGGAGGACAGTCACACGCTCCAGGAGAATATAGCCACGACTCTAGAACTTTTAGAATCCCTTGGTCTGTGGGTCAACCAGGAAAAATCTATACTGACTCCTCAGCGGACGATAGACTTCATAGGAGTGACTCTGTCGTCTCGAGATGGAAGAGCTTACCTCCCGTTAGCGAGGGCAAGGACACTTCGGGATCTAATTCTCGATGTCGAAACCCAAGCAAGACCTTCGGCATGGACAATCCAACGGTTGCTGGGTTTGATGGCGGCGACTACCGCTGTCATCAGATTCGCCAGACTGCGAATGAGGATTCTTCAAGGGTGGTTCTTGAAGACCTTCGATCTTCGACGCAACGCTCGCAGGACTTACCTTTCGATACCGAGTCAGGTTCGGGCGTCGTTGAAATGGTGGCTTTCGATGGAAAACCTCCTGGAAGGGATTCCTTTTCAGCAAGGAGCACCATCGCTTACCATCACGACAGATGCTTCTCTCGATGGATGGGGAGCTCACTGCAATTCGCTTACCGTCCAAGGTCGATGGTCCCCTCGGCAGAAAGGGGATCATATCAATCATCTGGAACTCTTGGCTGTGGAAAATGCTTTGAAAGCGTTTGCCCAGATCATCGAGGGCAAGGACGTTCTGATTGCAACAGACAATACCACTGTTGTCTGCTACATAAACAGACAAGGGGGAACGAGGTCATACCCCTTAACCCGTTCTGCACTCAGGATTTGGAACTGGTGCATAAAGAGACAGACTTACCTGACTGCGATCCACGTAGCGGGGAAGGAGAACATCGTAGCGGACTCCCTAAGCAGGTCCTTCCATGTCAACCACGAATGGGAGCTCGATACCGAAGTAAGAAACAACCTCTTTCGGTATTGGGGCGATCCGGCCGTCGATGTCTTTGCCACTGCAGAAAACGCAGTCTGTACCAACTTCTGCAGCAGAGCAGGAAGCGGAAGGAACTCGCTAGGAGACGCTTTCGCAAGAACTTGGACGGGGGGACTATTATACATCTTCCCACCTTTCCCACTCCTAACAAAAGTCGTGGCCAAGATAAGAACAGACGGCACAAACTGTATTCTGATCGCGCCGTGGTGGCCTCGACAACCATGGTTCCCCCATGTTCTTCGACTGTCGAGAAGGGACTACATCGAGCTACCATCGATACCGAACCTTCTGTCTCGACACCAAGGCAGAGTTCGACACCCAGACCTCTCGACACTCAAGATGACGGCATGGAGAATAGTACCATAACCTCCGGTATCGAACAATTGACGGTACACAGTATTTTGACTGCGTCGAGGAAACCTTCGACAAGGAAATCGTATGCTGCTAAATGGCAGAGGTTTTCTAAGTTTGCACTGCAAATGAATCACATCGCTGAGACTTGTCCCGTCTCTGTGATTCTAGAATACCTACTCTCACTGTTCAAAGGAGGCTTAGGACTTTCGTCCATCAGGGTTCATTTAGCTGCCATCACTGCCTTTCATGAAGGTGTAGAAGGGTTCTCCCCCTTCTCCCATCCTACATCCAAGGAATTTTTAAGGGGTTTGAGAAACACTATACCAATCTCTAGAAATATCGTACCATCGTGGAGCTTGTCGGTTGTGCTCCATGCATTGACAAGAAAACCCTTCGAGCCTATGGCTACAACGAACTTAAGACTTTTAACTCTCAAGACTGTGTTCTTGGTGGCCATAACTTCAGCAAGGCGTGCAGGTGAGCTTAAAGCTCTAAGGATAGATGCTCCTTATACAATTTTTCACAATGACAAGGTTGTGTTGCGTACAGACCCATCTTTTTTACCAAAGGTTGTGACGCCTTTTCACTTGGCTCAGGACATTATTTTGCCAGCCTTTTTTCCAAACCCCACAACGCCTGCAGACACTGCTCTCCACATGTTGGACGTTAGAAGAGCTCTCTCTTTTTATAGAGCTAGAACTGAAGGATTTAGAAAATCCAAACAATTGTTTGTATGTTATGGTGAGCCTTATAAGGGACTCCCGGTGTCATGCCAGCGATTGTCACGCTGGATAGTAGAGACAATTGAACTTGCCTACTCTATCTCTAAACTAGAGATACATCGACCTGTGACAGCTCATTCAACCAGAGCGATGTCGACGTCGGTGGCCTTCAGCAGGGGTGTTCCACTTCAGGACGTTTGTAAGGCTGCAACTTGGTCCACCCCTTCTACATTTGTCAAGCATTATAGCTTGGACACTCGATCCAGACATGACTGTTCGTTTGGAAGGGCGGTGCTCTCGGAAGTGTTGAAATAGTACACCAACCCACCTCCAAAGGTATGTGAGCTTGTTACTCGCCCATATGTGTGATGCATAGAGACCACGATGAAGAAATGCAGGTTGCTTACCTGTAACTGTAGTTCTTCGAGTGGTCATCTATGCATTCACACAACCCACCCACCATCCCCTCTTGGTGGTGTGATATTTAATAATGACATTATTGACTAGGGATTATATTTTTATCTTATTTATTGAATTACACTCATGTTTATGGGGGCACAATGCGGACTCCTGTAAACTGAGGGAAGGGCGGGAACCCCGTGGTCATGCGCGGTAGCGCGGGGGAGGGGTTCCCGCCCAAAAACGTTTCCCTAAGCTATTGGAGATTCCGGTCTGGTCTCTGCGCAGGCGCAAAGCCCATATGTGTGAATGCATAGATGACCACTCGAAGAACTACAGTTACAGGTAAGCAACCTGCATTTCCTCTGCCCCTCTGGAGCAGTCTTCCAGAGGCACAAGGGGCTTCAGGGGAAGGGGGAATAAGTGAAAGTCATCTCATACCCCCCTTTCACTGGTGAGATCCTCCCATGATATCTGGTATAGATGGAGTATTGGATTTAACCAAACCCCAACTGAATTGGGCCCCTTCAGATCATTCTAGTGAGGCAAAGTAAGCCTGTAATCTCTTTAAGCAATGCTTGAGTGATTCAAGTCTGGGACCCGGAACATCTCAAAGGGGAGGTGAACCAGGTTGCAATATGATTTAAAGCAATATATAATATGATTTAATGCAATATGTATGCTTATATGCCTTTCTCTCCTCAACATAGATGAGAAAACAGTCTCACTGATCTTACTGAAGAAATTTGTAGGTTTTCTATTGTAAATACTTTGGTCAACTTCACATTTCAAGATGTATAGGCCTCTAAGGTTAAAAAAGAGAGTTTGGCTGTACTTCAGTCTACATTTATTGTTCCTTTCAATTAGTATTGATATTTGCCTTAAGCAAAGTCAATAAACTTTTAATGTACTATTGAAGATCACCAAATGCACTCATCAAAGTCAGTGAATTATAAAAGAGTCACAAGGGACCGTATGAGTCTTTCTATTGGAACCTTGGTAGGGATAAGTGAGAAATTCATCAGGTTCACATTCTGATGCAAACATGGTGCATACAATGCATACAATAAAATGCATATCAAAATATGTACGTTTGGAAAAATGTGCATGAAAACATGCATACATTTCCACACAGGGGAAAGCAAAGTCTTTCAACCTGATGCAAGATGAAGACAGAATGAAAATACCTGTGGGGAAATGAGAAGTTCAACAAGAACAGAACTGACAGTTTCACACATCTCTAAACCTCTCAGCACTCTAGCTGAAATGAATATTAGCATATATTCAGAATTCATCGAATTTTTACAATTTTGCTAGGCAAATTTTGAAACCTACATTCACATTTTGAACATGTCGTTTTCAACTCAAAATTTGATTGATTTGGAATTAATGTGTCTTATTTTGATTTTAGCAGATCCCTATTATAATACCTCATAAGCGGTCAACTCTCAAATGTTATGACATAAAATACTTGGGTTCCTCAATAAGAAGAATATTTGAAAGACAGTGTGCCCAGTGCTCACTTCCATTGATCTTCCACTGCAATATATGGACACAGGATGTGATGTTGTGTGTTGTAGGAAACACCATAGTGGGCATGGATGAGGTCCAACAGCATTTCTTATAAACATACCCCCAACTATTCTGCCCTGGGATTACATGTCAAACACAGGTCAGATCTACACCTTGTGTCAAATTGTCATGAATTAGGAATAAAAAGCAGAAAATAACACTATGAATGCTGTATATGGAATGTGTCCTGTGCCCCAACAGGTATCAGTACACTTCAACACTGTTATAAAGCAGTAGTATAGATCTAGCCACAGTAGTTCCTTGAAGATGTAGATATGGTTCAGCTGCAAGCCATAATAAGGTTTTTAGAATTACAAAAATAAAATCTGCCAAAATAACTAATAAAGTGCAGACCAATAATCTGCACTGAGGCAACATTATAGAGTGGACAAAATTTCACAAAGGATCATTGACCTAGTAGCAATCAAGAACAACCACACTGCATTGTGATTTAGCCAACACTAAGGTAAACTTAACTTGTTATATCAGCTAAATTAGCTTCCTTAGATCAGACTGTGAGAAAAGTGACTAATACGTTTGTTTAGTATCTGCCTAAAATGTCCTTTTACATTAAACTTCACAAACATTAAACTTCACCTTTCACCTAGGCCCTTTCTACACCTAAGGATTATACTTATTATGGCAGGATCATCCCTGCCTGCTCCCGGGATCCCCTGTGTGGCATTTGCATGCACAGGAATGATCCCAAGACGATCCCGTGAAAAAAGGCAGTTGTAGAAATGGCCCTACTCTTTCACCCACTGTCCTTTTGCAAATACTTTGTTCCTTCAAAATGTGCACCACTAACTTTAAGTCAAATGGCCTGGAACAGCTAGTTAATGTGAAGACGTTTCTAATGTTTGCTTGTTTATTGCAAATTATAATTTGAGTTCCATATCAACATATTTATACAATTGTTTTCAATTATTGTCAACCCCATCCCCATCTACTCACACACTTTGGGATTTACTTCCAAGTAACATGCTCTAGTCAGGATGTAGTCATTTAGTAACTCCATCATTTTCATAGGTTTGCTGAACTTCACGAATAAAATAGGAGCGGATGATGTTTCTCATTACAAAAGCATGATTTTATTTGTAAGCATTAAGTAGGGAAAATTACCAAATTATTTGTAACTTGGGAAAGTATTAATTTCATATTATTACTGCAAGGGATTGCTTGCTGTGTCTCTTAATAAAGACTCTGGTAGATAAGTTTAATTACTGCTTGCTTTTTGCCCTGTTGTGGTTAATGTTAATATAATTTTGTTATTATTAATATCCTCTAATGCTTTATTTATTTATTTAATTTATATCCTGCCTGTCCACCAAGGAAATGGTGCTCAGTGGCTAATAATAATAATAATAATAACAACAACAACAACCAAAATTTAAAATAAAAACATAGTTAAAACAGTAACAAAGCAATAATAAAAAACGGAAAGAAAAAGCACAATATTCAAAGTATAAAACAGCTTCCAACCCAATAGACCAGCTTACAAGGCAAAGGTCTGTTTGAAAAAAAATAAAAAGCTTTGCATGCTGGTGGAAGCAACCTAGCTCCATTAGGCAGGAAGTTGCAAAGCCTGAAAAGGCCTTCTCTCATGTTCTACCGAACCTACCTCTGACGGTAGTGAAACCTATTGGATGGTATAGAAATGAAATGAAATGAATTAATGAATAAATAAGGACCTTACACATAGATCTTTAAACCCAGCCGGCTCATATGGGAGTCTTTCAGGTAGCCTGGTGCAAAGCCATATTTGGGCTTTATAAATCATAACTGGTACTTTGAATTGTGCCCAGAAACAGACTGGTAGCCTGTGAAGCTTTGTAACAAGGGAGTCACGTGCTCCTTGTAACCAGACTCAGTCAACCATTTGGCCACTGCATTCTGGACCAGCTGCAGCTTTCAAATATTTTCAAAGGCAGCCCCATAATACAGTAGTATAAACAGGACTATTTGACAATTAAATAATTGACAATTAGAATTGTTTTTGACATTGTGTACTATATCTTTTCTTTCATCATATTCTTTGTTTGGTATGTATTATGGTTAGTTACTAATATGTTTTGATGGATTGATTTCTTTTTGTTATTCTATTCTGAGCATAACCTAATTTCTATATCTGAATTCTTATTCACATAAGCATTTTTGCTAGGTGCATGATTTGCTAGTCCCCGATTGTGTGTGTGTTTTTCTCATCATTTTTATTTTTTCCAACAACATCTAAACAAACATCACACATCATACAAACATAATACATAATACATACCAACAAAAATGCAAATAACTACAATTACACTAAAAAAAACATTTAGGGGTGAGGTTAGAATATACATATATCTATATCTATATATAGATATAGATATAGATATAGATAGATAGATATATTCTTTCGCCCTCTTCATGCCTGAAATGCCCCTTAATTTCTCAATTACCCTTCCACCTAATTTACATACATTAGATTCATAAAATTGTTCCCTTTTCCCTGATTTAAAATCCACAAACAAATACATTATTTTTCTCTGTCTCTTTCAAATATTCTATCAAAAGTTTCCATTCCAACATAAATGTGACTGTTGACCTTTCTCTCATTATCACTGTAAGTTTTGCCATCTCTGCCAGTTCCAACATCTTCAACATCCGTTCCTCCACTGTCGGTATTGCTGGGTCTTTCCAGTTCTGTTTAAAAAGCAATCTTGCTGCCGTCACCATATACAAAAACAAATTCCCCCCTTCTCTTTTGTTTGTTTGTCCATTAGTCCAAGTAAGAATGCTTCCAGTTTCATTTCTATATTTGTCTTCAATATTTTTTGAATTAAAGAATGTATCTGAATCCAAAATGTTGTGGCTTTTTTACAAGTCCACCAAAGATGATAGAAGGTTCCTTCCTCTTTTTTACATTTCCAACACTTACTTGAAGCCCCTTTAAACATTTTTGCTAATTTTACAGGTGACATACGCTATCTATACATCATCTTATAAAAATTATCTTTAAGCTTTGCACAGAATGTAAATTTTAAACTCTTTCCCCACATATTTTCCCATTCTTCCATGCAATAAAATATTATGTCCAACATTCTGTGCTAGGCCCCTAATTGTTCTGTGCATGAAGATCACTGGCCAGCCTATGATTACAAAAGTGAGCACACTGGCTGAACTTGCTACTGAATGATTAGTGTGCTTGGTGATTCAAAAAGACAATGGCTGATTCAGCACTGAGCCCAGTTACTAATATCCCACCATACTAAAAGGTAAATGTGAATCAGACAGCAACTAGTGATTAACAGGAGAAGAAACTGAAAGGAGACTAAACCAGACCTGGCCCCAAACACGTTGCTGCTTGAGGTGACGGTGGCTCCTCCCTCTGCCCAATCCATATACCAAAGCCAATTGAAATAGAAGTTGATTTTTACTTCAGTTTTGGTGTTGGCACAGTATCCTCCAGTACACCTTAGGGCAGTGAGTTACATTAATGGGCACAGATCAGGCCACACACACTTGTTGTCTTCAAACACCTTGCCATCACTCCTTGCCCCTCCCCACATCCTCTGCCTGAGGCAGCTACTTCACTCTGCCTAAGGGTTGGACCGGACCCGAACCCAGTATAAGGATAAATAGAGCAATTTTGACAAACACTGAGAACAACGGAGATGTTGCATGGAAATTGTACAGGGAATAATGCAGTCACCTCAAGTTTAAT
Source organism: Elgaria multicarinata webbii (assembly GCF_023053635.1). Classification (NCBI taxonomy): domain Eukaryota; kingdom Metazoa; phylum Chordata; class Lepidosauria; order Squamata; family Anguidae; genus Elgaria; species Elgaria multicarinata. Next base: position 40,248,545 of record NC_086180.1, on the reverse strand, counting down.
ATGCATAATATATGCAAGTATTTTCACCAAAGAGAAGTATATTCTCTGGGGGAGTCTACACCAGCCGTTTATTGCAGGATATCTTTATGAGATGGAAGTCAGTAAATAAAGAGACGACACACAGAACATGGGATTTAAACAGGGCCACATTTTATTAAAGATATGAAAAGGGGGAACCTAAAGGAGCATCCAGTCTGGCCTGGTTTTCAGACCTTTCTGAGTAGGGTGAGCTATTCATGTCCCATGGGTTGGTGCTGTACAATTCACCCTCCAACAGGCTGCCCCTTTTGGGGTAGGGAGACCTTCCAGTGTCACCCCCAACCCAGGCCACAAGGCTCAAGGTGAGTGAGAAAGGTTGGCCTCAGAGGTAACCCTTATCTCCCAGCTCAGCCACGGGGCTCAACACTGGGAGCCCTCAGGAATTACCAGTCACCACAACAGTGCCTGTGAATGCTCACCATTACAAAATCCTTCTGGACGCCCGTTCATTCCTGCCTATCAGCAAATGTGACCAAATTAATAAGCAACACCAAACCTATTTATACTCCCTGGCTGTCTTACAATGTGGAGTAGGCAAAAACTCATTAACAATTTAGAACATGAACAAAAAAATCCTATTCTGCTCTGAATGGCGACCAGAGAACTCACACTACATACAGAGATGGAGGGAGGGAGCTGCGCGAACAAGAAGGAAAGTGGGGTAGGGAGACCAAGCCTCCACCAGGTAGGTAGACCAAGCCTCCCCACATCCGTAGGGGTAGACAAGGCCCACCAGGTATGTAGATCAAGACTCCCCGCATCCGCTGGGGTAGACAGGGCCACCGAGGGGCCTACCAACCTAGACTAAAACTGTGGCCAAAAGGACAGGTGAGACTCTGTCAGAGCAAAGATGGCACAATGAGCATGTTGCTGTACGCTCCTCCTGCTCCTGATGTTCTCATCATGTAAGGCAGCTGCATGGACGAGTAACCGCTCCAGAGCTGAGCGAACAAGAAGGAAAGTGGGAGGGGTAAGTGCCTCTTTATAGGCCAGCATTATACCCCTCCCTGCTCGGTGGCACCTCCTGCTCAGAGCCAATAGTAGGAGGGCTCATCTCTATTCTTCCCCCACTCACAAATGCTTCCTTATGCCCAGGCTGTGCCAGGCATGGCAGAATGGCCCTAGTCACCACATCTGGGGCACATGGTGTTCACCTGATCCTGTAGTGATCTTGACTCCACCACTCAGTTTTCCCGGAATATCCCTGACTGCTTTTGTCACAGTCTTTCTGGCTCTCTTGCATCCATTCTGAAGAACGTTTGTGGCGTGCCCCCCCCCTTTGTGAGGTTGTTTCTGTTCACCATGGGCTCAGTCAACAGCCAATGAGCTGTGAGGGGCATGTGCATGGGTATCTGCATGCTTGGTTGTTGTTGTTGTTGTTTTAAAAATACAAACATATCTCTGTGCAGAAGCACAGGTTCAACAGAGTTCATATCCCCCCCATGTGTTGCTGCACATCTGAAGTCATGCACATTCCTCACGAGTCTCCTGCAATGGCACTCCTGTCATTGCGGTAAACATTGGTCCTGTGAGCCCCGATCATGGAAGTGGGGAACAGCCCTTTTCCATTGCAAAAGGGCTGCAGGTGTAGATTAGGCCTCTGTCTCTAAAAACGGGTCAGATTTGTCCACATACTTAGAACATCTCTGTGTTTAGATATGGTATGTCTAACTAGAATATGATGACTATTAACTAAAAGGAACAGATAGTGTCATCATGTTCTGCTTGTGAATATTCCTCTGGCATTTGACTGGCTAAGAAAGAATGGCTTGGGCCATTTAATATTCTACATTGCTTATTTACTTTCCTTTTTATGTTTTATTACAAAATATCCTTCTGCATTCTTGCTTTCTGCCTTTCCAAAGTTTTACACAGAATTTTGAGTATCTAAAAAATGGATCACATGTTGTTCGCTGATGGTAATGCTGTACAATATTTAATTACAACAGTCTTATCTGTTGGGAATGAATTCCCTTTCTTTATTGATGAAAATAATCGGATGCAATTATTTATATAATCTATATAAAACAGGTTATATAGTTATAAGATAATAATTGCATGAAAATGTTTGGATCGTTTTTGGGTGAAGGAAAAATTATTATTTTCTATTATTTGATTCACCCTATTATTTTCGAATTACACTTTTATAAAGTCATCCTAGAGCTGCATAGTTCAAAGTAAGTATCATTCATCTCAGTGAGACTTACTCCAACGTAGGTGAGTATTGGATTTGTCTGGGAATAAGCCCCATTAAACTCAATGGGATTTGCACATACTTTTAGCAGACATGCACGAGACTGAGATTGCATTGAAAATCTAAATTAAGGCAGTACAACTTTATCAGAAGATTTAGTATGGTTCAAATGTTTGTTTCTTGTTTGGATTATTGCTAATATCTGTTAAGGTTTTTTCTGGTCTTTCTCTCTCTTGCCTTAAACTTTTAATTTATCTTCAGAATTCTGCTGCTCCATCTAGCATGGTACTTTGATTATGTCACTTCCCTTTACGGTTCACTTCACTGGCACCTATTATCTTCAGTATCCAATTTAAACCTTTGTTTCTTACTTTTAAAGCCATGAATGGTTGGGCCTCCGTTGTCTCTGACCTCTCATTATATGCCATCTCTCCCTCTTATCTTGACCACTTCTTTCTTCTTAATAAGCCTTATTAGACTTTTTGTGTGTTGTTTCTCATCTTTGTCCTTTCCTTTTAGTTTCTCCATATACTATGTTTGCACTTCCTGTTATATTTTGAAATATGTTGTTCTTTTAAAAATCTCCTTAAAGCATGTATTCCACACTGACTTTATCTCAGTGTTTTTCTTCCCTGTTATATCATCTACTCTGGTTTAAAATAAGATAAAGAAACAGAAGCCAACTTTGGATTGATCTCAAACCCAAATAACATGATGTACCATGCAATTCTGAGTGTTCAGCTGGGGTAGGGAAGTACTTTTGGGTGGGTGGGGAACAAGTCATCCATGGGCTGAATGATGTCAGCGAATGTGGGTATGTCTTTGACATCTTTTGGTCCCTGGATAATGCATCAACTAGAGATCCTTTGGCTTAACTGCACATGGGTGTCCCCTGGCTGGAGAAAGTCTGCACGCAGCAAATTTGCCCTGGCCAAGGGTACAGATGGATGGCATTGGATGCATAAGGTCAAAGGTTCAATTGGGAGAGCAAGTGTTGCTTTAAGTCAGGGGAACCCCTGCTGTTATCTCCCAATTGGGAGGCAAATAACATGGTGGGAACCTCCAGAGGGCAGGGCTTGGGGAGGATAGGCTGGGGAGGTCAGGGAGGTGCCTGAATCCCAGATGGCAAAGCTTTTGTGGGCTGGATTAGGCTCACAATCTTCAGCTACTCCCCACCCCTGATCCCTGGTGTAAAATATTGAACAGATGACCTATTTCAGATGGTGTGTCCAGAACTGTTCACACCATTCCAAAAGTTCCTGCAAAATATTTAGTATAATGGCATACAAGATGAATAGTTTTATTATTAGTCCCTTTCATACAAAAGGCATTGGTAAATGTGATGGTCAATTAAGAAAATATCCAAAAATCATAGTAGGGCATTACTTTTATTAGGGTGAGATAAAATGTCACAAGCTTTAGAATGATCCAGAGCTCTTCTTCAGGCAGGGCATTTAGCAAAATAAGTGGGTGGGGAGAGATGAGCAGAATGTTAAAGCATCAATACCCAAATGGAGTGCTGAGGGTGTTATGCAGATTTCCAACATAATTTTTTATATGTCTACTAAAACCTGAGTTTAATGGTACCTACTCTTGGGAAGGTGAGTATAGGACTGCAGCCTTAACTAGATTAGTCTTTGCTAAGTACAAAACAGTTTCCAGACTGCCAGGGCAAAGACATAATGGCTGTTCCTCCATATGGAATTCAGGAATGAAGGTAGCTGGCTTTCATAGAGGCCTTACCTAGAACAGGCTATATCCCGGGGTGAACCCCGGGATCATCCCTGTGCATCCACATGATGCACAGGGGATCCCAGGATCAGGGAGGGATGATCCCTCCCCTGCCCCGGTATAGAGCCTTCCCCTTTGGTCCCGCTTTTTCCACGGTCCCGGCCTGAGCCCAAGACCGTGGAACATGTGGCCCATTTCCGCGGCTTGAGCCTGCTCTGCGCAATTACTCGTGTGGTGCCAGGAGGAGCACTGCGCCCATTGGGGTTGGGGGGGGGAGCGGGGAAACCAAATATTTTTTTAAAAAAAAACACTTACCTTCAGTCCACGAGCATTTGTGTGCTGCCATCGCTTTAAGAATTTTTTTTAAAAATGGTGGGTGCGATGCCTCTCTTCCTGAGAGGAAGTGTAAACGGAGGAGGGATCTTGCATTAATCACAACGCAAGATCTTCACTCCTCCATTGAGTGGTAAAAGGTAGGTCTAGCTAAGGCCTGAGTCTGCCCAGGCTGTTCAGCATTTTTGACACTGACTGGCAAGGCTTTTCAATGTTTCAGACCAATTTTTTTCCAAAGATACCTGGAGATACTGGGAATTAAACTCGGAACCTTCTGTATGCAAAGCATGTGTGTGACAAACTTAATTATACTCCCTTCCTCAATATGCCCAGTTGCTTGGCTCTGTGGTCGAAGTAACTGACCAGAACACATATTTTCTTTTCAGGCAGGAAGAAGAAATGTGAAATGATGTTGTCTTTAATTTTAGGTGGAGATTAATTTGGGGTGGTATATTAGGTCAAGTATCAACAGCGGCCCAATTGAGTAACATTATCTAGTGATAGGAAGTCATGTAACCCATAAAAGCTATGTCCTGTCTTTAGCTGCAAATGATCCACTTCTATTTTAAGAGCCCACTCATAGATGGCTAAATTTAGTATTTTCCTAGACATACCAAAGATATAGTTAGAAGCCTTGATCTATCAGAAAGGAAGAAAAAATCATAATCCCAAAAAACTCAAAACTTGCTCACTCTTTTGTGACGTTTTGGTTGGTCCCAATAAAAGTATTATTTATTTTATTATTTATTTATTTTATTTTAAGGATTTTTATGCCGCCATTCAGCCAAAAAAGGCTCTCACAGCGGCTTACAAAAGTATTTCTTGACAGTCCCTGCCCACAGGTTTACAATCTAAAAGACATGACACAAAAGGAAAGGGGATTGGGAGGGAGGAGAAGGAGGGGGAAAAGGAAAGCAAACTCAGGCACTACAGTCTTAGTTGGAAAGTTCAGCAGTTACAGGTGACAGCAGGAGGGAGGGGGCTCTCAGCTGGAGCTGGACCCAGGCACGGTGGAGAGGGGCCTGGCTGCTGCTTCCTCCCTCACTGGTGGCCTCTCCAGAGATAGTTCGTAGCAGGAGGGAGGGGGCTCTCAGCTGGAGCTGGACCCAGGCACGGTGGAGAGGGGCCTGGCTGCTGCTTCCTCCCTCACTGGTGGCCTCTACAGAGACAGTTGGTAGCAGGAGGGAGGGGGCTCTCAGCTGGAGCTGGACCCAGGCACGGTGGAGAGGTGCCTGGCTGCTGCTTCCTCCCTCACTGGTGGCCTCTCCAGAGATAGTTCGTAGCAGGAGGGAGGGGGCCATGCTGTGATGTTTGAATCCCGTTCCTAATGATCCCTAGAAAGGAATTGCCTGTTTCATAAATGTCAAACACTGATTGATCTGAAATACCCAAATGAATTGTTTGCCAACCCCTAGGTTTATACCACAAAAGTAGGGAATGGATGTCTGATCTGCTAAAGGTAAAAAGAAAGCAAAACCTCATTTTGGTTTTGGTAGTAGTAGCAGGGAGAAAAGCACCCTAGTGCTTTTCAAAGGCTTCAGTAAACGGATAGCAGTAATTTTAATAGCTTATTTAACATATGTGTGATATTGGGAACAATTAATAGCATAGTTAGAGTGATTGTTTAAATAGTTTCTGTTAATAGAAAATGCATGCTATCTTGTTGAAATCCCCTTATCTCTACATCAGAAGCACTAATGGTTGTCACCTTGTACTATTGTAATCAGTGACAGCATCTCTTAAAAGTTAATGAGCCATAGCATAGCATAGTGAAAGGAATACAGTCTCCGAAGGAAGAACTCACACATTATTCTTACAGTTGTATCTCTCTCTACAGAAGGCACATGTGGCATGGAATTCTCTTAGATATGTTCAATTGTAGATTCGTGAGATGTGGCTATTTATTAAACTGGAAAATTGCAAATTCATTTGCTTATGTAACTGGTTACTGTGTTGTGTGGCGGTTTTGAAGCAAATTATGGTTTGAAGTGTTCAGTTCGCCCCACCCGCTGCCACCACCACCACCCCTTACATACATAAACACACACTAAAAAGTTGTATTTAGAAAGAGCTTCCTAAAACTGATGCCTTCTAGATGTATTAGACTATGACCCCTACCATCCCCAGACATCATGGCCAGCTGCTGTATGGTTAAAGAACATTTTTACTTTTTTAAAATATATCTTCAGCTGTTCAATGAGGCTAACAATTTTAAAAAAAAACAATGAAAGGGGAAAAAAACATGAATTATGTCAAAAAGCAGGAGAAATCATTCTTAACAGAGGAAGCACCAATAAGATTTTTCAAGATATATAAGTAGAAAGATAAGTAGCCCTTGGGGGCATAGATTTTTTTTTCAAATCATGTTGGGGTTATTAAAGCATTTTCAGGAATATGAGAATATGTTCTCTCCTGTTTTCTGGCTAACAATGATGAACAATCTAATAAAAATGGGAATAACACCTTAAAAACCACAAATGCTGTTCCACCATGTCTGCCTCACATGGCTGTGGGGAGGCAATTGTGGATGGTGGGGAAGGAGAGATGTGCCCAATTGCCATTGGTGGTGATTGAGTGGCACCACCAACTGGGGGCAGAGCGACTGAGCATATATTTGCTGGCTGCACCCAGCCCTCCAATCTCTTCAAAATCGTGCCCCCTCCCTCCCTCACTGTATGCAGTGTAGGTTTCACCTGGTTAGCCTTTGTGGGGCCAAGTAGGAATTTTTGTCACGTCGCCTGATCGGCTGGGGTTTTGTGTCTTTTCGCCTACTTCACACTGTAAGTGGAGAGAGGGTGTCTTAAAACATTGGTAATGAGCTCCATCACACCTACATTTTTGTCCTGGTTTGCCCTCTCATTATCCACCTTTGTTTCATTAGCAGATCAAGCGCTGCTCACTTCCACGTGTGTGTGTTGTTGCGCTATTTCAGCTCCTGCATCTTTTCACCCATGCTGGCTTGCACTCCCTCATATTGCTACTATTCTGGTGAAGTCTCCTCTCATTTGGTTTTTCTCCCAATATTGTGCCTGCCCTGCCAGCTCCCTTCTCCATTCCCCTGCAGTCCATTGGCTGTTGTGTTTGTGAGGGACATTGAGATGGATGTGGGCAAATTTACACCACCACCACCCCATCATTCTGGTTTTTCATCTAACATTTAAGGGATTTGTAGTTTTATCGCCCATTTCTGGCATTTGAGCTGTGTGTGGTGCAGCATCTTTCATTACACCAGCTGCTTTCAAACTGGTGGGCAGAAACTTTTTTAAAATTATTATTTCTGCACAAATACAACAGTAAGCAATCATGGCAGCCTGAAACTGTGTAATTACAGAAAAGCAACACATAACACTTTCCCCCAGGAGTTTATTAAACAATATAAGTGAAGGGAGTGGTTGTTGTTAGCAATCGGCAATCAGTGATGGATGCTTTTGGGGAACCACACAAGAAACGGAAAGGTGATTTTTAATGGGAGACAGCACGGGCAGTTAGGGGCTTTAACAGTGGCACCTGTTTCTGCCATTTGAGCTTTGAGGGGCATTCATGCACCTGCACTCCCTTTCCAGTTGCGCAATTCCACCTGAGCACCCATACAGTGGGCAGAAAAAAGAAGGAAGCTGAAAGAGAGTGGGAGTTGGAGCAGTGAAAATATGGTTGACCGTTCGTTCATTCCACCGACTCAGCATGGAGAGCCCAAGCAGAATGAGGAAAGGAATTCAAATGGTACACTGGAGGAGAACTGCCCCCACCCTCCTCTTCCATCAGTGAGGCCACCCTTCAACACACACAGCCCCAACAAAAATATTGGGATGTGCTTTACACAGGGACAGAGGGGTGGTTTTATTGTGCATGGAAGGAAAAACTTTTCTTACCTTATTTCCCCCCTCTTTTCACTTGCAATCCTAAAACACACACACACCAAATATACAGACCATTGCAATGAATGCACTGAGAGAGTAGTTTATTAGTTAGCCTGCAAAAGTCATTCTGAACAGATATGCTTCCAGGAATTGAGAACAGGATTTAAGAAAGACATAGGCCATAGCTAGACCTAAAGTTTATCCCTGGATCGTCCAGGAGTCAAACCTGTTCATCTAGGTGACACACAGGGGATCCAGTGCTCAAGTAGGGGCAAACCCTGGATGATCCCAGGATAAACCTTAGGTCTAGCTGTGGCCATAGTCAGAGGATAGAACCAGAGTGGGACAGTCGTTGAAAAAGCCTGAGTTGGTTGGGAAGACATTCAATGATGGAACACATGTGTTGAATGCAGAATATCCTATCCCAGGTTCACTCTTTGGTATCACCAGTTTGTTTGTTTTTTAAGGGATCTGGTAATAGCAGTCTGAGACCTGGAGAGCTGCTGGCAGAAACAACAGGCAATACGAGATAGACAAAAGGCCTGCTGTTGTGTAAACACAGGTTCATATGATGAGCTTTGACTCATCAGAGCCCGGTGAGGCTTAGGTAAGGAAGGAGGCAAGACCTGTGGGATTTGAGTGGAACAGGGTTCAAGGCTGGGCAATGAACTCTTAGGCCCAATGCAAACATGCAGGAAAAAATGTGCAGTACCTACTGGGACTGTACAACTTCAAATTACAGCTGAAGGACTGGATGTTAGAAAGTAAATGTGAGTCCCTTGATCCAGACTGGGATGCTAGTGTGTGTGTGTGTGTGTGTGTGTGTGTGTGTGTGAGAGAGAGAGAGAGAGAGAGAGAGAGAGAGAGAGAGAGAGAGAGAGTTTGGGGTAGGGGAACTTAACCCTTTGCCCCCACTGGAGTCCCGATCTAGCTAGAGCCCATACACCTGCAATTTGCTTTGCCAAAAGAGAAAAGAAAAAGGATCAATTGAAAAAAAGAGGATCCATTGAAATGAATGCAGTGTTTTTGTTCAAAATGCAAATCACATGGAAGGCACCACAGCAGGGGGATAAGACCTGTAGCCTGAAGTGGTACAGTCCCAGCAGGATGAAACTGCATGCTTCTGCCATATATTTTATTCAGGCGTTAGTTGTTCTAGATAAAATATTTGTCTTTTCCCCCCCTTGGGGATAAGCCATCCCAATCTTCCTCCTATAAAGAGGATGCTTCTGAAGTGAAGTCAGCGGGCAGCCTTACAACATGCCATGAAGTAATATTGTCTGAGACTTTTGGGTAGCACAATGGAAGGGACTGTCTTTTGCCTGATGTCAGTGAACAACATCCAGTGTGAGATTGGCTGAAAATGCTTACATCCTAATCCAAGGATTTCATTGGGAAACAGGAACTCCCATGCATACATGGAGCCCCTAGATGTAAGGGTTTCACCATTTCTGCCTAAGGATGGGTGAGAATTTCATTTGGTGCTCTTTTTCATTTTGATAATAATTTACCAAAATTTGTGGCTTTCTCCATTAACTGGAAAGAACTTAATTTAAATAAAAAACAAATGTATGTGGGAGAAAGCAATGCTGACAGATTCATCCATCCAGGCAGAGGGGTTTGAATGCTTAGCTGTAGTTCAAAATGGTGCGGAATTGGGCTTGCTACCTCCTTTTTTTCTGACAGGCACTTTATCTTTAACAGCTACATGGCAGGCAGGTGCAACATGGTCCTTTCTGAGAGCCCTTGGGCAAGTCACCTTCAATGGGCCTCTTCCCTCAGAGAATCTAACTTGTCATCACACATGTCTCCAGCTGCTAGTGTTCCTCATCCTCTTTCTCCTCAATCCTTAACAAGCAGAAAGCCAATGAGCAAGTAGGAAGTGGCCTCTCCTGCTTCTCCTTCTCACCACTACCATTGTCTGGGCCAAAACAAGAGTCAGGTGAACAAGCAGACTGCAGTGCTGAAGAAGAGGAGAAAGTCCAGGATGATATTTTCAGTGGCCCCCTACTGGGGGTAGGCTTTCAGCAGGTGCCTGACCATGCCTATCTTTGACACCAACCTGGTCTTCTCCATGCTATTAAATTTGGTCAGTTCAGACTCAGATGGGTGAGAATTTACTTCAGTGTGTTGGTTCATAAGAACTTGCCAACATTCATATGTGTGATGAGTTGTTGTTGCTGTTGTTTAATGAATATGGAAGGAAAAGAACCTAGCAGATTTGCCTATCCCTGTTTATGTCAGTCGAGTGAGAGATATCAGCTGTATGCAAGGAAAGGGATGTACATGCAAGGCTCCCTCTATAGAGGGATAAATTCATGCAGGAATTCCATGTGAATACTGGAGCACATCAACAATGCAACATTTATTATAGCATTGCCCTGTTTATTTTACTTGTCACTTCCAGTATTTATTTTGGAAAAAATGTAAAATAAATTTAAATCAAATGTCATGTTAATGTGGATATCTGAATGTGATCTCAAGCAAGGCTTTGCCTATTAGTTTGTCATTGTTCTTTGTGTACATTTAATTAATTGCTGTTACATATTCAACTACTCTCTTTTCTGAAAAGAAATACTTTTAAGTACGTAGGGGAGGGGAATTCTCACTAGCTTAAGTTTCCTCTCTTTATTATGTTTAAAGCCACTATTTCATTTATTAAACTTTATTGCTTAACTGGATTTGTTGACAAAAATGCTCCATTTGGTTTCTCCCGTAGTTTGACTTTAATTGTGTTTACTGGCTGTGACTGATATGTGCTTTGTTCATTCTTTTCCCCCTGTGTTTTAATGCACAGCTTTATACCAGAGCATATTTTTATATTTCCTTGCAACTTTAGGATTTCAAATGTCCTCCTGAACAAAGCATTTCAGCAAGTAATCACATTAGACTGATTCTTGGCTACTGGCTCTGCAAAATTAACTTTTCAAGATTAATGGACTTTGTTTATTATTACCTCAAATGCTTCACACTCACATTTTCATCCATTCCTAGCCTTTACTTGCATTGTTAGAACAGAAATAGTTGGTTTTAAGTAGTTTTAATTGTATGGCTTCAGAATTAGATATCTCTCTATATAAAATATTTGATCCTACAAGGTCTTGAGTGCACAGTCAAAACTCACAAGAGTTCCATCCAATAAATCGTTGTTATGTTTCAGTTCGTAACAGACCATTTAAATTTGGCTCCAAGCCTTTTAAGTTGGAGGCTATTTCTCCCCTCAGATTTCAAAGTTACATGTTGGGAAAGTGCTACCAGCATGATTTCATAATCACATTTAGATGCCGCCTAAGGGAGGTTTAATTAAATGCAGTACTTTGACTACACCCTCATGCCAACTAAACTCTTCCTTCGATGATGGTGAGGGGCATCTCCTGTCACTTTTCCTGATATACAGTATACCCAAGGTTTTGTTCTTGTTATATATTTTGCAGGAGTTTTCTTGTGTTTTCCCCACAATGAACATGGAAGTGAAAGAAAAGCCAGGGTTGACCTAGCAAAAAACATTTCACCATGGGAACATTCAAGCAATTTTCCAGATACCTTCCATGGTTTTGTAACATTTGTTCAACATGTTCTTTTACTCAAATCCACTTATACATTCTATCTCCAATTTCCCATTACTATAATTTGCTTCTGCAGTCCTTATTCTGTCCATGCTTTTTCTCAAAAGGAGCCTAGCAAGGTAGATTATCATGCAATCTGCTAAATTGCATGAAAAGTGGGGAAGGGACAATGACATACCATACCATGATTTGACAGTGTTTACACTCTACTTCCTGCGTATCTTACCAAAAAAAGTTTACCAGTTTTCCTGCAATCAGGATAAAAAACTTCTGCTATCTTCCTTTTTCACTGGATAAAGTTTTCCACTATCTTTATTCTTTTCACTGTTGTCTTCTTCCTCCTCCTTAAGGATAGAGGGGGAGGAATTATTCAGTTGGCATTTTAAATGCAAATTTAACTAATTTTGCAGTTTTGAACCAATATGTGAACAACACCTCAGTTATCTTTTTAAACCCACACATCTGAATTTTTCAATGGAGTTCTCTAATAAAAAAAAAACTGCATACAAAATGCATATACTCATGAAAAATGGACATACTAATGAAAAATGGACACAACAATGATTTTTTATCAGGCAAGAAACTTGCAAAATTATGCATATTAGGAAAGTTTTCATACCAAAATGCATATGTTAGAAGAAAATCACACAACTACTACATGCATTTGCAAGGAAAGGGGGGGGGGGATAAAGAGATGAGAAAAGTATATTTGGTATAAAATTTGGGCCATATTTATTGATGATCTGCAAATGGAAACTGGGTGGGCCCTAATCTACACCAGCAACTATACTAGGTGTTGTATTGGGCGAAAACATTCTATGTCTGATGAGTGGCATCTTATGATTGTCACCACCAAGCCATACTCCTTTTGGTTAGGGTAGGCCTTCCCATGTCACCCTCCCCCCAGGCCATCCAACTCTAGGTGGAGTGAGTTGAGTTGGCCACACAGGTAAGCCCTATCCCCCCTCTGAGGCTGCACAACCCTCAATGGAAGGCCTCAAGCATCACTTTTCACCAGAATGGTGCTCACCATCCCTTTCCTCTAAGCATGCCCACCCCTACCTGCCTGAAATTAGTGACCAAATTAACCTATTGCCAAACTAAAAGTCTTTCCTAAGACGCTGTCTCCCAACTTGTAGGTGAAAAGACCCATAGCTCCAGCCAATCAGACTATGGGACAAAAAATCCTACTCGGTCCCCAAAAGAGTGAACAGATGAACCCACACTGCATACAGGGATAGAGGGAGTAGCAAATGAGAAGAGGCGGTAAGATAGGTGTGTTAGCAGAGGTCTCTCCATTTTTAACAGGAAACTGTAAAGTAGCCATCAAATTGCAAGCAAAATGTCATGATGTCCTGTATGCGAGAATGTCTCCTTGTGTGCATCCTTGCATCTGTCTTATCTAATATAAACAAGAGCTCTGGCTCCAGTATTCCTGTGTCAAAGTTAACTTTTTGTAACTTATTGTAAGGCCAAAGGTATTGTTTACAGAACAGAGAATTGTTTAGCATAATTAGCTATGCCCCAGTGTTATGTTCTGATTGGTTAATGCTGCAACAGGGCCCTGCCCCTTGCAAGCTCAAATACTGTACTGTATTCCCTATGTCTTTTGTCTGATTGCTCCCTTGGAAGAGACCAGGCCTTGATTACTAATCAATAAAGCGCTTTTGAACCCTCTGTCACTGGAATGGTGGAGTCGTGCTTAAGGGCTGTTTGGATTTCGTCCTTGGGTGAAAAGAACATTGATCTAACAGGTGAGGCCGCTTAATAAAGGCTTTTCCACCTTTCCCCGTGCCCCACTGATGGTGCCACTGCAATCACCACCAATGGTGATCAGGAACGTCTCTCCTTCCCCTCTGCCCGCAACAGCCTCCCCATGGCCACGTGCCAGGACATGGGGAAAGGGTGTATGTTTAAGTAATTTTTGCTAAATATATATGCCTTTGTGCGCTATTTTTCCTGCATCACAAAATAGAATTGCAGCACAAAATTCAGAGACATGAGAAAACCAAAGAATATTTGTAATCCTGTTTGCTTATTTGACTGGGAATTGCAAATTAGGGCAGATGTACTGAAAAATGTAAACTAAACAAATTTCTCCCCCATTTCTCACAATTATCCCAATCTACTGTCTTGTGTCTTCCATATGTTGGGAAGGCAATGCTTCTACTCACATCGTCTATCTGCTAATTTTGTCTGCTAGTCCCTTTTCAGAGAAGAATCTAAACCTGGCTACGTCACTTCCTGAAACAGTTGACATGTCCCCAGGACCTAGAACTAGAACCATGCTTGTTATTTTCTTCTATAGAATAAGAAACCTGGCTCATTGTAGCTTGAATAAGTCTGTATCCTGTTAACCTTTGCAGAAGTGCCTATTTCCTACCTTGAGAATTGGCACAGCTGGAGGTCAAAGACACAAATCATTAGCTAGAAGACCTTGGTTTAATTCTCAGCATGACCACTATCAAAAAGTATAAAATGGAGATATTGGCCTACCTTATAAAGATGTTATGAGGAATACCGAGGTAATATGTGTGATAGATTTGAAAAGGTGCTACATAAAAAGTGAAACACTTATTATTATTATTATTATTATTATTATTATTATTATTATTATTATACATTTAGCTGAAGGATCATCCTGTCTATTAGTCAACTGCTCAAAAGCCTCACACATTTTTTGCACTAAACCTCTTCAAGCTGCTCCAGCCCTGGACTTTCCCCATTTTGTACTCATTTACCCCCTTCCTGTTTCTCAGTCCTAATTTTAGATTTCTCTGAATCTGTACATAGAGGCATTATATCAGTGCATGGTCCTTAAATGACAGAAAAAATAACCGGAGTGCTAACGATGGACCCTGCAGAGACTGGTGTGATTTGGGACTCCATTCATTTGTGGGTGTTCTGTCTGTGTTCAGGCACATTGTTGCTCTCCTGCTGTGACAAAGTCCAGTTCTACATCACAAAATTCGATCTCATGCTGCTAAGAACAGTTTACTTAGGCAAGCTGCGGAGGCTACTCTACAGGAGTGTCAGCCCACTTTCAGAGTTACTAATTTCATTTTGAACTTAGAGATATGCTGTTGGCACTTTTAATGTTCACAACTTCAGTCCCAAAGATGTCTTATCTAACACATTAGACCAAATTTGTGCATTAGGGGAATCTGGTAGTTCAGAGCAGGGACCATGAAATGATGCATCATTCACTTCCCCAAAATATCTCCTCTTCATTAAACTACCAGGCAATTCTAAATGCACCAAGAAGCTTTAATATTAGTCCACAAGAGATCTGCAGCACACACTGCAAATGTGTGCACTGAAGTCAAGAACATGGTGGAACAGTAGTTTGAGATCCAAGAAAGAAAGGCTATAAAGAGTTGAATACGTAAAAATATAGAAAGAGAACATAAAAGTTTCATTCCATTAAGAAATAATAAATCAGTTAAAAAAAACCAAAAAACACAAATCTTCTAGACACATGAAAATATCCACATATAATTAGATAACAATGCCATTGATACTCCAAAAAGTATTATACCTATGAGAAAGTAATAACTTCTGTGTTTATCACATTTTGCCTTTACTCTATAGCTAATGGAAACCATTAGCTCATACATACAATAAAGGAACAATACTCATTGCTAATCAAATTAGCTCTCTAGATGTGACCGTTTCATTGTCAATGTTGCAAACATTTAACTGAAATCAGCTGTTCTCAACCCCGTTGAACATTTGACCTTATTAATCCAGCAAAACAGTAGGAAATGGACTAAAATACTTTATTGTATGATATCATAGAAACTTCTAAACACTTCATTTGCATAACTAGATGAATAGTACAATTTTACACAAGTTAGTCCCACTGAGTTCAATGGGGCTTATTCCCAGGTAAGTGGGTATAGGATTGTAGCCTAAATAAATGGGAAATATATGGTGCAGCCAACAAAATGTTGGAATGGAATTTGTGTACTGCTTCCTTTGCCTCCAGTTTCATGATATTATACCCAACTGGAAGTCTAAGAGGGCACAATATCAGGAAAAACCCTAAAGAACTGAGTAGGGCAATGGAGCTGTGGTGGAATGAAGGACACTTTCTTCCCTTCAGAGCTGCAGTGGTGGATGTCAAAGGGAGATCATAGGTGATGCACACCCATCTCCTTCCCTAATTGTTTTTCCCCTGTTCATTGAGCAGGCTATCTGGCTCATTCATCTAATATTACCTTTTTGTCTTCCTAAGCTATCCTTGCCCTGATCATTACTAACATGGAAAGACTTTAATAATAAAGGGAAGCTGAGCATAGTCAGACATGCACCCTGGAGTTTTAGGAAAGCTGATCAACAAGTTGAAGGGTGAGAAGTAATTCTCAAGGATAAGGGAGTTCAAGATGGGTGGGTGTTCCTTAAAAGTGAGATCACAATCAAACTAAGCCATCCTAAAGCAAGTAAAAGGGAAGATATCTAATTAAATTAAGTGGCTGCATAAGGAGCTTTCTGCTTTGAGACTGGAGGCAGGGGGACATACTAAACCGAAGGACACCGAATGGCCATTGAAATGCATTGGTTCATTCCAAATCACAAAGAGCCAGCACCGGTTTCTCAAGATTAAGTCATGCCACACTAACCTTATATCTTTTATTTTATAGATCTACTAGACTGGTAGATTAGGGGAATATTGTGGACATAGTATAGGATTTCAGTAAGGCTTTTGACAAGCCCCATGTCTCGTGATATTCTTGCTAGCAAGCCAGTAAAATGGGCTGTTAGGTGGTTGGGGTATTATATCGAACTGGAATGTCCCATGGCATTGCTATGTGATTGCATTAACTATTGGGGGTCATTACTGGCTGAACTGTCCCTTGCCCTTCACTTCACCTGATCTTGGATTGCAACAGGCCCTCCCCAGCTTCTGTCTGTCTCCCACTAGTAAGTTGAATCTGGCAGTGTCCCCATCATGAGCTATGATGGGCACACCGATCTTTTACTCTGTTTAGGAATAATAATGGCTTTTTTCTCATCAGAAAAGGTTGTGATGTTTACATATAAGAATAATAAAGATGATCATTTAAAAGTTAATACTCAGGTATTACTACTAGGGGCTGGAAGTTGCTGAGAAATGTCTGAGAATGAAATGTGTTCACCTAAAGGTTATTTATTGCCAGGAGAAAGCATGGCATGTTTTTATGCCCGACCAGTGAATGAAGACAGCATGGATTATAAATCTTCACTTCCAGACTTGAGGTTTGCAGAGCCATAGTCCCCAAACACATCAAAAACAAGAATAGTTCATGAAGGCCTAAGCTAACCTGGCTGGACCCAGCAGGAATGCATTAATCTGCAGAGCATGTCTTCAGATAGAGTGAAATGAAGAGAAATCAGTAACAAAAACAAGCCATTTATAATACACTGTGAAAAATCACTAAAACAATAGCTTTTGGAAACCTTGCATCTGCAGAAAACCTTCTGGGCTTGAATCCAATACAAATCTGTCAGAAAATATTGATGAAAAATGTGCATTTACAATTGTAAATAAAACATGAATATGGAACCTGCTCCTAAATTCAATTTTTCCAGAAGGAAGGTAAGCCTTATTTCAAAATATGTTATTTAGTCAAAATGATTTAATTAAGGTAGTGTTGTTGGCAACACAATTACCTGTGAGCTGAGCCGCAGAAATGATTATTGACAAATAACATGGACATCAATTACCATAACCATGTTTGTGTGCACTGCTCCTATAGACACTTCCAATAAATTACTGTGGGACCTGAGATTATATATAGATATGCTTTGAATATATTCAAAGCAATTGTCAAATGAGCCTAGCCTTTTCCATATTGTATGTGAAATTCCTTTTAACTTGAAAGACTGCAGAGTCTCTTAACCCCTTCACTATCTATGTTGTGATGGAGAAGAATCGCACCATCTACAATTGTTCAAAGACTTTCTTACTCTGTTTATATTACACTGTTTCTTTACTTTGTCTTTATAATACTGCTCCAAAGCAGAGGAATTGTATCTTTCAGAAAGTTTAACATTGGCCTTAGCCCAGTGATACACATACACAAGTACAAATCTAATAGCCAGTTATCAGAAATCGGACAATGGATATAGACAACAAAACTGGGCTGCAGACAAAAATGCAGCATTGAATATAACATTGGCAATGGAGTTCTGGCAGCCTGGATCCACCCTTCCCCTCCATGCAAAGGCAAAAGGGGGGGGGGGGAATTGGTAACATCTATTAATTCACTCCTCCACTTCCTTCAATCGAAGAATAGCATCTGCAAAGTTAACAATGTTATCTACTTGGCAAAACATGCACAGTTCCCAGTCCATTCTCAGTTCCCACATCCTGAGTGCTGAATGCAAAAAGCCAGCATGGGGGCCTATGATGCAGCTCTCTTTTCTGCATGGATTTCCCAGTTTGCCAAGGGTGTGGTTGCAAAATGCTGCATGTGGACTGGATATGATTTTCTGCCAGCTTGGACCCCAGCATGAGCTAGGCATGGTGAAACTCACTCTCCAGCCACTCAATACGCACTCACCGGACTGCCATTGCTCACCCCCCACTGCTTGCTCTGCCACACGAGCTGCTGGACTGCCCAGCAAGCACCCGGTGAGGGGTGTGTGGCTTCCCATCCCCTCAACGAGCTGCTGTTTTGTGGGAAATGGCAGCTTGTCATTTTTCATAAAGGGCCCTTTTGTGCAAATGGTGGCCATAAATAGCCCTGTATATGCAAAATTGCAGGAGTAAATGGTCTACTTAGAGCATTTATGCCTGTAATGTTTCATAAATGGTCTTATGTACAGCCACCACTTGTGTAAAAGGGCCATTTATGTAAAATGACAAGCTGCCATTTTCCACAAAATGGTGGCTTGTGGGAGTCACCATCACCCTCCACCAATCCCTCATTTTGTACTTGCAAGGAGAGAACAAGGGTTTGGCAAGTGGCATGAAACCACCTGACAACCCTTCATTCTGTCTTTGTATGAAGAGAGTGAGGGATTGGCAGGCAGTAAAGCCCCTCCTGCCTATCAACCACTTGCATGCTCCTGGCAAGAAAGGAGAGCACAAAGGGTTGACAGGTGGCCAGGTCAAGAGTCCCCATTTCTCCATTAGAAAAAATGGAAAGAATTAAGCAACATCTGAGGGATTTTGAAGAAGTTACGAAATTGAGAATAAACTGGACAAAATCAGAAATGATGTTGTTTAATTATACTAAAAAGGAAGGGAAGGATTGGGAAAGTAAGGAAAAGAATATGAAAATTAAAGAGATGATTAAATATTTGGGAATTAAAATTACAAAAGATTTAGAGGATTTAGAAAAGGAGAACTTAAACAATTTTAAAAAAGAAGTTATAGATAAAATAGAAAAATATAAAGGATTAAATTTATCGTGGTTTGGAAGAATAGCTTTAGTAAAAATGAAGATATTACCAAAGGTAAATTTTGTATTTAGAATGTTACCAATAAGAATATCTGAAAAAGAGATAAAAAGTTGGCAAAATATTTTAAATAATTATTGTAATGGGAACAGGAAAGCGAGAATAAATAAAAAAGGTGGTATTTAACACAAAAAGAAGGAGGATTAGGACTCCCAAATATAAAATTATATTATGTAGCTAATAGATTAAAACACATAGTAGAAGGTATGTTAGGAGTGGGAGATTTAAGTTGGTTAGAGGATAGAAAAGGAATGGATAAAGAGAGGAAATTGGAAAACATATTTTTTAGAGAATATAATAAAAATTGGGGGGAAGAAATAGAGAACCCCCTGCTAAAAAAAATCACTGGGAAATATGGCGTGTATATAAAAAGGAGTTCCTTCCAGGTATTTCCCCAATAACACCAGTGATAATGTTAGGAAAATTTACAGGGAATTTAAAAGATAAATTAGGGAAAATATTAATAGAGAAGGACATAATGAAACTAAAAAATTGGTTAAGGAGGATGAACACTCGAGAAGAATTAGAAGAGGTATTAAAGGAGAAGAATTTTGCATGGTTAAATTATTTTCAATTAGAGCAATGGACGAAGAAATGGTTAAAGGATAATGGAGAGTGTAGAGAATTAACGAAATCTGACGAGATGATTATAAAGAGAGAAATTGAGAAAGGAGAAAATAAAATGATAAAAGGTTTGACGAGTGAAATATATACAATATTGCTTGGGAAGGGGGAGTCAGAAAACATGGGCAAGATTGTGTGGGAAACGGATTTGAAGATACAAATAGGGCAACAGAGTTGGGAGGGAATATGGAGACAAAGAGTGTTGAGAAGTATGTCAGTGAGGATAAAAGAGAATTACTATAAGATTTTATGGAGGTGGTATCTAACCCCGGTGAGATTAAATAAAATAAACAAGCTGTATTCAGCAAATTGCTGGAGAGGATGTAAAGAAAAAGGAACGTATTTACATATGTGGTGGGAGTGTGTATTTGTTCAAAAATTGTGGAAAATGGTGTTTAAAGAGATAAATGACATAGTGGGAATGGAGATTGAAGAGACACCTACAGTAGCATTGCTATCATTATATGGAGATTTAAAATGTAATAAAGAAACAAAAGAATTGATAACGAATTTGCTGACAGCAGCAAGGCTGATCATATCTAGGAACTGGAAGGTACAAGGAGATTATCATGTTGAGGATTGGTATAAAGAGATTTGGGATATTGCTATAAACGATAAATTGACATGTAATATAAAAGTAAGAAGAGGTATAACAAAAACGAATAATTTTGAGGGAATTTGGAAACAGTTCCTAGAATATGTATTATCTAAGGGGAGTGGAAAACCACCTCCAGAAGAATCAATGAGATTTTGGAAACAGGAATAGATCCCGGGGTGGGGTGGGTGCACTTTATGTTATGGAATGATGTTTAAAATATCAAATTAGAAATGTTATAAGGTTATTCAATTTATGTATTTTTTTTCTTGTTGTTGTTATTGTAGTATTGTATTAGTGTATTGTTAATCAATAAAAAATAAAATAAAAAAGAGTCCCCATTTCCTGTCAACCCCTTGCATTTTCAACCCTTGCAAGGGAAGCGTGAGGGGTTGGTGGGCAGTGGAAAACCACAAGCTCACCCAAGTCATTGTGTGACAATTTGGGCAAGCATGGTGATCTGTGGACTGGCATCTGGGGAAACTGAGCTGCCGATTTCTTGCCAGGCCTCAAGCCTCAAATGGATGCAAATACCATGCCTAGCATGAGACAGATTAGGCCCATGGGGTGAAGGTTTCCCTCCCCTGACCTATACTCTAAAGTGGGGGGAGGGTTATGCATCTTTGAAATAATTAAATAAATTCTGATCTAAGACTCCAGGATAACATGGGATTTTCAGAATTTTAATTTCTACCTTTAATTTCTATCCTCACCTTTAAATCAAATGAGCAATCTATGGATCAAAGAGTGTGGTAAACTATCATATCCCAAACAGACTAAGAATAACCCTATAGAAGAGTGGGGAATGTGACATTCCAGATATTGTTGGACTCCAGCTTCTAGCCAGCATGTTCAATACTAGGAAGTTGCAGTTCAACAATATCTGATGTCCACTCATACCCAAACCCTGTGCTCAAGTGTCTGCAATTAGAATACTTTTCTGGAAGTTGGAAGAGATACCCTGTCATGTATTCCCTTTTCACAATTACCCATCTGGTATAAACTATTTATTTATTTATTTATTACATTTCTACACCGCCCAGTAGCCGAAGCTCTCTGGGCAGTTCACAAGCTATCTAGATTTTCATAATGTAAATTCAGTGTCATTATTTTTCCAATTTGCTAGCTACACTACTTCCATCAATGGAGCTCCCCTTCCCCCAATTAATCAACACAATAATCCATTTTTGTCAAGGGCCCAGCTTTTACTACCTAGATTCCCTAGGTGAAATATCATTTGGCTGTATTGTGGGAAAAGGGAATTTCTTAATTTCCCCATATTCTAGGTCTCCACAACCTTACAAAATGTTTTGCAAGACTAAGTGTTCTCTGGGATTAGAAAATCATCTAGCAGCAGTAAAGTCTAGAGCAGTCTTCAGACATTTTGCACTTCAACTCCCTTCAGTTCCAGATATCACAGCCAAGGTCAGGTATGCTGGGATCTGTAGTCCAAAACATCAGGAGGGCACCAGGTTGGGGAAGGCTGTTGCAGAGTTTTCAGTTGAGGATCAGCCTACGGTAATAGCCTTTCAGTAATTTATTTTTATGGGACACCTTTACAGAAAGGGAGTTTACCAGAAAGGAAAATTCTCTCTCCCCTCCCCCAGATCCATAAAAACCAATTTTTCAGATTCCTTTAGAAAAATAAATAAATCTGAGACTTTTCTTTACTCTGTATTGTTTAAAGTGTTCATGGCTCAGCTCCGCTCAGCTGAGAACATTTGTGGTGACTGTGCAATGTCCTTTTGTCTCCCAGAATTAATCCATTCTACTGGAGATAACTCCATCCTTCACTGAGAGGGGTATAACTTGGCCTTATATTTTGCAGTTCATTACAGAATGATGGTTCAATATTTTAAGAAATTGTTTCCACTTTAATAGCTGTATAATAAGCATAATGTAGTGTTAACTGGCCTACTGCTGACTCTGGATTGCTAGGCATTGTAGGACTTTCTTTTGTCTAAACATTCATAGGAATGTACCTTAAATGTGGGTTCCCCAAAGATGGTTATTTCTTCCAAAGGAAACACTTGCAAATGCTTCTGTAATGTATGTACTTGGCTGTACTGTGAGGTAAACTTTTCAGGTTCTGAAAATCTGTAAGCAGAGTTTTGTCTTTCCCTCAAGATGTGTGTTAGAGAAATCTTAATGGTTTTGCAGACATTCTTGAACTTGTCAGGTTTCTACAACTGAATCTTGTTAATTCAATTTTGAAATGTATTACAATATTCAATAAAGCTTATTAAAAAGTTTCTTTAAAAACAACAACAACCCAATATCATTCTAAGGTCTCCAGTGCGTATGTGCACTTTGAAAGAGTGTGGTTGTATTATGTGATCCCACAAACAAAAATCATTCAAGCTGGAAACAAGGAGGCAAAGGGACATGGTTAAGCTATTCGAATTCTTTAAATAGATGGTTATAAACTTTGCTAAAACTGGAAAATGTATTATTTTGACACTCCTGTGAAGAAGTAACATGTCCCCAGGTGGACTACTGCTCAGTTTAAGAATCGTTTTAACGCCCGTGTCCCCTGCTGCCCTACAGTGAAATAAAAGCAAATTTTAAAAGCCGTAAAATAAGAAGCTGCTGGGTCCATAGAAACCAGAGCAGTATTTTGTTCACTTTTAAAGGTTAAGAAGCTTTTTAACTTCCACTGAGGCAGCTTTTACTCTCATTTCTGGTTTCTCTTGATACTTCATAAAGGTCAAGACAAAGTACTTCTTGATCAAGTCACAGGCATGGCAAATCCAAGGCTTCTTTAAAAGAAAAAAATCTGCTGTGGAGGAAAATGCAATGCTTATGCTGCTGCCCATCTCCTAGTTCATTTTTATTTCCCCAGAAACAAGTATGTCTGTTAATACTATACGCATTCTCGCTGGGATAAACCTCATATGGTTCTCTTTGAAATGATCAGGCATTATTCTGGGGACAATTATAGGATAGTCCTTTGGTGTTTTCCCTCACATTATAGCAATTATGTAAGGGGAGAGTGGTCCTACCTTCTCTGTCACATCCTCTCCTTGTCCCACCCTTACACCCTTGCCCCACCTGCCACGACACAGGCGCTGACACCAGGCCTGGCTGCGGCTACTCCCTACTCAAGCCAAGCACCACTGCTTGATACACCTGAGGTGAGGGACAAACATCACCTTTCTCCAAACTATGTGGAGAAAGGGGTTAAATGGAGAAGGATTTCAATAATAAAATAATACACTGTGAGTTATATGTGCTGGGGTGAATTATTGTCAGAGTGGGTGCTAAATGTATAATCTTCAGATAATATATGCCAAACAGACATATGGGATTTTTGTGGTAGTTAAAACAAAATAATTAAAATTTATTTTAAAAAGTTCACAAGCTTTGTTTCAAATTAAAACATTAAAAAAACCTTTTTGAAACCTTTCATCCAGTCCTTTCACCCATTCACATACACGCTTTCCTTTCTCTCACATAATCACTCTTGAGCTTTTTTTATTATCAGTATTGTTTAATAGACATCAGCTATGTGCACACCACACTCCAAAGACACCACTCTCTACACTGAACCTCAAATTCTCCAGACCCAAGTACTCTAAACCCCAAAAGCAAACACACAGAGAGCCCTAAGAGTACCCAAAAGTCCCCAACAATCCCCTCAGTCATTCCCTTATATATCACTCCTCCCGCTCCCCAGACATTCTAATTCCACCCACTCAGGCCAACATTCTGAAAACCACAGATTTACAAACACCAGACATACATTTGGGAACTGACTTGTGGGGTGTAACGCCACACCGCCCTCTATCGCATTCTGTTGCCCAGCCCCACTTTCAATATGTTGGAGGATCATCCCACTCTATATATGTATGTCGGCATGGTACTCTATAGGGATGGTACTTTATGCAGTCAGGGTTTTAAATCACATGGGAAACATAGTCGTGAAGAATAAGCCCCCCATTTCACAAATTCACCCTCTAACAAGAGATAGGGAGGCAGCAGAGGAGTTGGGGTCCACAAGGGCAGCTCCTTTTCCCCTCTCAAATGAATGCAATTGTGTGAGGAGAAACACCTGAGAAGGACTATTGTAATATCTACTTCAGTTGGTCCAGTGCTGCCAGTCTCCCCACCCCACCCCCACCCTAGTGACAGGAACCACCCCTGCTGACTCCTATGATACCTGGGTCCCCTGTTATCCCCATTACCACAGATGCAAATTGGTCTCTCATTGAGGCTAGGAGGGACAGATCAGTCTGTTTACATACCATATTAGATTTGGATGCATTCAGTCAAAGTCTGTTGCACCCCATATATATGTAAATCTCTGTGTTTTAACTGCATGAAAATTTACATTATTTTTCCATGCATTTAATCCTAAAGCACACCTTGTTGTGTGTTTTATTCTAGAAGCTCCAGATGAGGAGTGTTTTATTGCACGCTCATTAGTGAGCACTCAATGAGTTTGCTCAGGTCCTTCACATGACATTGTCTGCCTCCCATGTGCCTTTTGCCCCTTCTGTCCTTCCTTTCATGACAGACCACCCCCTTGTTAACTCTGATGTTTTTTTAAACTTGGAATTGCTGCTCTCTCCTGCTGTGTGCAGGAGAAGCAGCATCATTAGAACAGCAGACTCCATGTGCCTCATGGTCATTGTTTACTTCTTCTTTCGAAAGAGGAAGTAGCTGAGGAACGAAAACACGGGAGGAGAAGTGACGGTAGGGAGCGTGTTCCCCCCCCATGTGATGGAGCTCTAAAGTAGTCCTACTAGTATTTTTGTACACATTTTTGTACATTTTTCAGATGAGAAATGTATCTCAATATTCAGGAAAGTGTGTGTGTGTGTGTGTGTGTAAGTGTAAGAATGATCTGTGTATTAGTCCAGGAAATTGAAAGCAGGTCTGTTTGCTTAAAGGAAATTCTGGAATATTTCTACTTAGCGCTGCACTACCTGCTGGTGCTGCTGGCATAGTCACTAATCATATACGTAGCATGCACTCTGGTGGCAATGCTTTAAAAGGCTGCCATGTTAAAATGGCTACCCTTTTCCCTTCTCCCCACTTTCACACTTTTTCTTAAAAATACAAATGAAGTCAGAAGGTGAGGAGCTGCCAGGGGTTACAATTACAATGTCTAAGTATTCTATCTACATTTTCAGTTCTCAGCATTGGGGGCTTCTGAACATGCTCAATGCCCCCTCCGAACACCCACCCACACATGTACACACACTACTAGAACTGTGAACAATGTAGTGTGTGTGTGTGTGTGATTAAAATTCAACGTGCTAGCAAGCTCATAAGCAGACACTGAAGTCAAGTATTCCCCTTAAATTAACTCTGGGAATTATAGTTTTCTATTCCAACTTCTTATACACTTACATAAAAGTGACAAAGCAGACTGATTTGCCCATCCCTAATAATAATTAAAAACAACAACACATAACTCTACCTGATTTTTAAAATAACAATGGATCATTTAATTTATTTATTACATTTCTATACTGCCCAATAGCCAAAGTTTCCAGACAGTTCACAACAATTAAAACTATAAAATAGAAGATGAGAAAATGTAATGTAAAGTTTTAAAATTTAAAACTACAGTATAAAAATAATAAATAAATAGAACCTGCAGTGCAAATATTTAAAAATGTGCAATTCTGCCATGCCTGGATTAGCCTGGGCATGGGGAGGCCTTTGCAGGAAAGGGAGAGGATGAGTCGTGCCCACCAGCTGTTGGCTGGGCACAATATGGTACCACTTGGCAGTGTGAGCTTGCTGGTTGCCATTCAGGGCCGAGTTGGATTTTTTTTACTCATGTTTTAATTTTTATGAGTTTCACCTACTCCACACTGTAAGACAGCTAGGGAGTATTAAATAGGTTGATTTGTTTGATTCTCAATTTGGTGACATTTGCTAATAGGCGGCTAGGTACGTGCATCCACAGAGAGATTTGGGAATGGTGAGCATTCATAGGCACTGTTAGGGTAACTGGTAATATCTGAGGCTCTCAGCTTTGAGCCCCACAGCCTACCTAGGAGATAAACCCCAACCCTTCTTACCCACTCGGAGCCCTGCGGCCTGGGTTGGGGGATGACACTGGTAGGTCTCCCTACCCCATAAGGGGCAAGCCCAGGGGGAAGGCAAATAGTGCAGTGCCAATCCACAGGCCATGAATAGCTTGCCCAACTTAGAAGGGTCATATTGGATGCCCTATAGAATTTACCCCTTTGCAGATCATGTATAAACGTGGCCCTATTTAAACCCAACTCTTCATATCTCAACTTGTTTTTTTATTGAACTCCACACTGCAAAAAGTACCAGATTTAAAACAGAAACTGAAAAACTAATGCCCAGGGAAATAAAAAAGATCTCTCTGACCGAATTTCCCCCTTCTCTCACTCTCTTCCCTTTCCTCTTCCTCCCTGCCCTGCAAGGTGCCAAAGAAGAGACAGATCCCTCTGTTCCAATTTCTCCCTTGGGGGCTAGACATGTTGGTAGGCACACCCCCTTGGGGACAGCCATGTTGTCCTCCTTTTTGGTTTCCAAAATATGGTTAGCCTAGTTTTTGCTACCTGAATTGTATTTGCCAGCATCAAATTGCACTGGCTCAAAACAATTAAACTAAAAATGTAACAATTTATTACTCTGATTGTCTTGTGTGTATGGAAATGAATTCATAGGACAATGTAAAATCAGTTCCTCCATTTTCTTCAGCCAAGACACAAAAACTCAAATTTCCCCTTCCATTTGATGACCAAATGGCTCCCACCTTGTTACTTCAAATTAAATCTGCACAGCTCTACAGAGCTTGAAAACCTTGACAAATAATTCTTCTCATGGTTAAGAAAGAAAGAATGGGGCAGAAAAGTGAGTAAAACATTGGTAATGTGTTTAGCTGGTGATGCAGCCTGTTCTCCAATCAAATTTTGTTTCCCAAAGGAAAGTCGCAGTTTTAAATTGCACAGCAAGCAGGCAAGAGGAAGGAAACAAATAATCAAAACCCTCCCAGGAGGGGAAAGAATAAAGCAGGAACTCTAGAGATCCTATTTAATAAATAAACACCTTCATTTTTGTAAGTTAATTTCACCATAGGAAATAAGTTTAGTCTTAATTATATTGCCTTATGTCATGTTTTATAAAAGGTAAATGAGACTCATTGACTCACTCTTATTAAAGGTATTGTGTGCTGAAAATCATTGCATGTAGATTAGATCTAAAGCAGATTCCTGGTAGGCTGCAATTATGTATTATGGAATATTGGTGTTGTTATCCCATACCTGTGGCAATTAGAAGGGGGTTTCTCAAATTGAATTTCATTTTCCCCAGAAACAGATAAAGTAGGAAAAGTATATGGAAAAAGAAAAGAAATATATGGTACCACAGAACAATGAAATGCTTATAACAGACAAGTCTAAACACCTTGCCTTGTGCAGTCTTTGTATACATCAATGTAGTGATGCTCCCAAGTTTATCATTCCTAGCTTTGCCATATACACATTTTAGATACCCATAACACTAATCATCAATATGAGATGGGTTTTACAGCCCTCTGAGTTCTCCAGCTAAAGATACTCCAGTAATCCACACTAGGGAAGGTTTCTTCTCTCCCATCTTTCTACTTGGTCTAGGTTGTGGCAGCAGCAGCTGGAGTTACAGAAGCAAGAGAACCCTGAAAAGTGAAATTTTCAGTCCACCTGGCATCCACACATTCCAGGAGGTACCAAGGAGAGAAGTAAGCCATGAGGCCTTCCTGCTGCTACTGTCACCAATCCTGACTTCTTCCCAGCTAAGTACAAAATAAGTGTCATGATGGATCAGACAAAGAGGGCATCTAGTCCAGCACTCTGTTCACACAGTGGCCAACCAGCCATTTGCCAGGGACCAACAAAGCAGGACATGGTGCAACAGTAACCTCCCACCCATGTTTCCCAGCAACTGGTACACACAGGCTTACTGCCTCGAATACTGGAGATAGCAAACAACCATCAGGGCTACTAGCCATTGATAGCCTTTGCCTCCAGGGATTTATCCAACCCCAATCCAAATTGGTGGCCATCACTACATCTTGTGGTAGTGAGTTCCATAATTTAACTATGCACTGTGTGAAGAAGTACTTCCTTTTGTTTATCCTGAATCTCCCACCAATCAGCTTCATGGGACGACCCTGGGTTCTAGTATTTTGAGAGAGGAAGAAAAATGTCTCCCTATCTACATTTTCCATACCATGCATAATTTTGTACACCTTTATCCTGTTTCCCCTTAGCCTCCTTTTTTTCCAAGCTAGACAATCTCAGTTGTTGTAACCTTCTCTCATAGGGGAAACCCTTAATCATTTTAGTTGCACTTTTCTCAGCTCCATAATATCCTTTTTAGGTGTGCTTACTAGAACTGTACACAGTATTCTAAGTGTGGTCGCACCATTGATTTGTATAAAGGCAGTATGATACTAGCACTTTTATTCTCAATTCCTTTTCTTATAATGCCTAACATGGAGTTTACATTGTTTACAGTGGCCACACACTGGGTGGATATTTTCATCGAGCTGTCCACCACAATCCCAAGATCTCTTCGGTCACCACCAGCTCAGATCCCATTAAGTTATACTTGAAGTTGGGTTTTGTTTTGTTTTTGCCCCAACTTGCATCACCTTGCACTTGCTTATATTGAACCATATCTGCCATTTGGATGCCCACTCTCCCAGCTTGGAGAGTTCCCTTTGGAGCTCTTCACAATCCCTTTGTGTTTTAACAACCTTAAATAATTTGGTGTTGTCAGCAAACTTGGCCACTTCACTGCTCACTCCTAATTCTAGATCATTTATGAACAAGTTGAAAAGAATTGGTACCACTACTGATCCCTGTGGGACCCCAGTATTTTCTTCCCTCCATTGGGAGAATTGACCATTTATTCCTACTCCCTGTTTTCTGTTCTCTAAGCAGTTACTGATCCATAAGACAACCTCTCCTCTTATTCCATGACTGCTAAATTTGTTCAGGAGTCTTTGGTGAGGGACTTTAACAAAAGCCTTTTTGAAGTCCAAGTAAACAATGAAGAATAAATCCATCCCAAGATCACCATACAATCACACTATTAGCACAATTCCATACATCTACTCAGAAGGATAGAATTGGAGCCTTAAAGAAACTTTGCAATGGTTGGTATGATAATTTGGACACTCAGGCCAGATCTACACCAAGCAGCATATAACACTATGAAAATGGTATAAGCAGTATTTAAGAGGCAGGACCAAATTATTCAATACCACTATAAAATTATACTTTATAGTGGTATTGAAGTGCACTGACAACTGTTGGAGCCCATGACACATACCATATACTGCTTTCATACTGCTATATCCTGCTTGGTGTAGATCTGGCCCTAGCCACAGAACTGACAGTTCCTCTAAATCAGGATGAGCAAACTGTCTAGATAGCAAGTCAACAATGTAAGATTTCACTGAGGACCTGTAAAAACATGTCTTTTTAAAATGTTGGGTTCTTCCTGAGTAGGAAGGGAGTTTTCAAAGTTTAGTCACATCTACTAGATAGCTTAAGAGCTTGTGAATGTCTTAAGCCTCTGGCAAAATTCTCTGTCATAAGTCTTCAAGACGGTGAATACAGCTATACAAGGAAAGGCCTGGGAGCTCTATTTCAAGGGTCCTCAGAGAATAGAAAATAAATGTGGATATCACTGCTTTTCTTTCATTCCGCTACAGACAATTGTTTTGCTGGCTGACAACAGCTATACTCAACTACAACTTGTTTTGTCACTCTTCTTATATCGCAAGGCTATTTTCACATGTGACTAAAACCAGCCCCACTCTGGATTAATATGGGAGCATGATAGATATATTTTGTGAAGTATAAAAGAAGATAAGCAAAGTATTAGATATTGATGAGTTCACATTATTTTTCTCTTTCTTCTTGAATAATGTTAAAATTAGTGGGGGACTTAATCCAGGTGATCACACAAACATCCATGGATTGAGAGGAAATGAGAATTAAAGATTTCTCTCTTCCTTTCATTATTATCTAAGACTGGCAATAGGGCCTGTTTAGCTGCTCAATTACAACTGCCCTGGGGTATTTCAAGATGGAAACACTGTACTGGAATAGAGTTAAGCTAATACTGTAGTGTCCATGTATCCTGCTTTACAGGGGACAGTGCTCTATTTTAAGGGCTGTCAGAGGACAGTCCTCTGTTTTATGGTGCCTTCTATTTTAAGGGCTGTCCAGCTGGAGAGCAGTTTTAAATGTAATAAGAGAGGACAAGGGGCCTTGTAGTTGCCCATGTAGAGTTAACAGCTGGGCCAGATCTACACCAGGCAGGATATGACACTTCGAAAACAGTTTGAAAACAGTATACTGAGTGTGTCCTGGGCCCCAACAGTTATCAATACTGTTATAAACTGTTTTAAAGCAATAGTGTAGATCCTGCCCAGGATATCAGACTGAGCACACACACAGGGCAGCTGGTCACAATCCTTCCCTATGATGGTGAGATTATCGTATTTAAATTATGATGATTCTTTCTAAATATGTTTCTATACATATAATTATCAAATTCAAATTTTATACAGATCTATGTCCTCTTTTGTCTTCTTTTTGGCAAAGGGTAAGTGGCCATATATAAGCATGTATATAAGGATGAGCAGGGGGTTGGACTCGATGGCCTTGTAGGCCCCTTCCAACTCTGCTATTCTATGATTCTATGTAGAGGCTCCCCCATTCAAGGAGGGTCCTTGATTAAATCAGCTCCTCATGTGGGGGTGGTCTGTGTAAGAACATCAACATGGGTGGAGATGAGAGTCCTTTCCCATACCATCTCAATGTGCAGATGGTGGAAAGTCTTTCCACCACTGGTGTCAATGGCTAGTCCATACAGCTCTATGCCCCCTCACATGTTCTTTCAACACATGGGGAAGAAGCTTAATGTAACCCTCCCCCTTTCCAGAGCCACATAAGTTCCAACTATGGGAGGGAACAATGATCTCCATCCACACATTCCTAAAAAGTTGTAAACCATTCATCAATTATTGGAATAGGATCCTGAAATGATCCTATATCCAATAGGTTCTATGGCAGCTATAGATACACTATATCTGTGTTAAGCTAAAGTACTGCAACTCTCTTGAATGAATGTATTGGGAAAGAAGCAGCTCAGTGATTATTTCTGCTAAACCACTTAATGTACCCAAAACTGTGCCTCTTTTCATTTTTCAACTGATGGAGGACCTAGGACTGGCATGTTGTTGACTGAGCATATTAGTTAAATAGACCACAATTATTTGCAATCAGAGAATAATCAGCAATGTCTGTTGATGGTTTGCATTTTCAAAAGGATGCTTGATAGAGGTAACTTCTGGAAATCACCTGACTGTTTTGCTTTATTGAGGAATTTCTCACGTACAGGCCTTTGTTCGATTAAAGTACCCCCACTCTTATTTTACCCACTTTTTAAAATTTTACATGTGACTTAATATGCTTTTCAGCACACAGACATTCTTCTCTTAAATTTCAAGACCTTAGCCAGTGCTTGAAATGGTGAAGAAAGAAAGTGAGATGGGTAGGCCAGATTCAGTTAGGTCTACATGAAAAAAGGGGGATGGCAAGTGGATGGCATCCTAATCTATCCAACCCCACATTGGGCACTGCCTTACCAATTAAAATCCAATGAAATAGGGCAAATGCTGACATCTTGAAGCTTCTGCTGGACAGGGGTCCTGCAGCTAGCTAACTTTGCTCCTGCCATCTAGTTTAATTCCTGTAAAATGCAGTGCTATATATGATGTTGCATTCTATAGGAAAGAAAACAGTGGCCGGGCTGGGTCTAAGAATTGGGGACAATGATCTTCTCTGTGCCAGTGGACACCTGCTGCCATTGAACACCTGCCACTATCCTCCAACCAGGTAAGCCCATGAGGGGCAGCCCTTTGGGATCCTCAGAAGAGCCTGCCATTGGGGGGGGACACTCCTTAAATCTGGGGTCCCTTTGCTTTCACTGTTTAGGTAACACTTCTCTAAATCTCCCTGAGGGTATATAAATTCATCAATATAGATTACTAGGATATAAGATGTACTCTTTCTGGAGAGCAGTCTGGAGGGCAGTATATTAAAAGAGGAGTTAACTTGATTTAAAACAACAACAACAACAACCCTGCTTGTTAAATAATTTCCAAGGTTGGATTATGAACTCTTCTGGATCCTAACGGCCACTGCAAATACAAGTTTATGAGCATGATCCCCCCACCAAAATTATTTATTTATTTGATTTGTACCCCTTTCTACCAAAAAATGGTGGTTTTATAGTAGCTTGCAGGCACAATTACAGTGGATTAAAGCAATAAAACA
Organism: Elgaria multicarinata webbii; assembly: GCF_023053635.1. Classification (NCBI taxonomy): domain Eukaryota; kingdom Metazoa; phylum Chordata; class Lepidosauria; order Squamata; family Anguidae; genus Elgaria; species Elgaria multicarinata. Next base: position 40,215,834 of record NC_086180.1, on the reverse strand, counting down.
ATACATTAAGATACAATAAAATCATAACTCTTTGCTAACAAGTTTCCTCAAGCCCTTTCAGGAATGCCTAAATAGGACTAATGTATCTTCTTATTCCAAGTTACAGTATTTACAGGCTCTATTTTTAAAGTGTCAAGGATGGATGTCAGCTCTTGTACCTTATCTTCCCTATTACACTTATAACTCGAGGTACTCTGCTCACTCATGCGTGAGTCAAATGACAGGGGATTTGTGATTTTTCCATAGGACTATCCAATTTTACCTTTGCTATATTTTTGGCCCCTTTCCATTCAAGAAATGTGTACACCCATCATAGCTTTTGACTGAACATACACCATGTATGTATGTACTCCCAAAAATTCATGATAATATTTTCATTTGATGGCATACAACCTGGGCACTACATGTAATGTACCTATTAATTTTATAATGTGGAGTGACCCTTAGAGCTGGCATTGACATGGACTTTCTTGGCACACTATCCCATTTTCTATAATTACTAGTCATTAGAGTTTCTTTCCTTTTCTCTTAACATTTAATCTTACTGATGTACATGGAAAGGAACTATACTTACTGCCAATTCTGTTTCTTTATCTCTAGGCTACTTAAATGTGCTGGCATTCCAACTTCTGAATAAAAACAAACCAGCACATAATGGAATGAAGGCAATTTGAAGTTAGAGAAGCAAACACTGTGTGCCTGATTATACCCTTTTCCTTTCTTAACTGAAGTCTCCTGAACAGATATCCATGGAAAGGTCATCATGTCAGATATTTTCGTACAGTGTTTATAAACTGAGAAGAAAAGGGATTTTTTAAATTGACACTATATAATAATAGAGAAAGGACACCAGGCACCTCAAGGGTAATGCATAATAGCTATATCAATTTTACATTGTTTTTCCTAATAACTTTCAGGTAATGGATGCCATATCCTATTTTTCATTAAAACACAGAAGTAGCACTGCTGTCTAGATATTCCACTTGTTGCTTGGGAATGTATGAAATATACAGAAATGTAGAATATTTATTCTAGGGTCCATGAAAACCATTAGGACTACATTGTCTGTGGTTTCTGGAGGCCATAGATTATGCTGGGCATACTTGCAGCACTCTTTAAAGCCATCTAAAGGCCACCATTAAGGCCCCAGGTAAATCTGAGGAAGGGAGAAGGCAGGAAATAGGTTTCCATGAAGTCGGCTTGATATGACCTGTGTCCACTTTGTGTTGCAGAATGTTCAACATCATGATTTAGTTCCACCAAATTATTTGTTCACCTATCACCTAGTAATACCATTGCAATTAATATGTTCCAATAAAAGCCAGCTAAGGTAAAATCAGAGTGTTATCACCTTATGCAGACTTACGTCTGCATAAGGAGCGTTAGGACTTACGTATTCTGACAGAAAATTAGTAAAATGGATATTATACAAACTATTGTATGGTGCTATAATTCTTTGTGCTCTGACAAGAGGAAAGGAAAGGAACCTCTCGTGCAAGCATTGAGTCATTACTGACTCTTCGAGGGACGCCAACTTTCACTGACGTTTTCTTGGCAGGCCTTATAGTGGGGTGGTTTGCCATTGCCTTCCCCAGCCGTTATTACCTTTCCCCCAGCTAACTGGATACTCATTTTACCAACCTTGGGAGGATGGAAGGCTGAGTCGACCCGAGCCGGCTGCCTGAAACCAGCTTCCGCTGGAATCGAACTCAGGCCATGGGGAGAGTTTCAGCTGCAGAAACTGCTGCTTTACCACTCTGCGCCACACGACATATCCTCAATTTGTCGAACACATCCTTGTGTTTGTCTTGTTCCTGATTCCCAGATTGATATGTGCAAAATTCCTCCATAGCCTGAATCAGCCCCGACTTAGTCTATGAAAAAAAGGTGCACACATTAAGAAATTGGCACAAATTTGGAGGAACTTGTGCAAATATCCCATTTGATTGTGTTCAATTTGTGCAAGCTTTCCCATTCATGCAGAGCAAGCAGGGATCAGCAATGGGAATGGGAATCAGGCTCAAGATAATATTCATAGAATCCTGGCAATCTCAAAAATCACTTGCTCGCCCCATCCTAGTTGGTGAATTTAGAGTCTAGAGGGTACAGCTACACTTTCCACCCTTGCACAAGCTTTTTCTCCCATGAAGTGGGGTGGTAAAATTTCACTAGCTTTGTAGAGGTGGGGGCTAGTTTTACTTACAATTAAATAGGGTGGCTCAGGGTTCCTTCTTACTTTCCCTTTAATTCTGAGAGAAGTAATTCAATAAGCTGTATTTTACTTTTCTGAAATTTTTTTATCTATCCTTTGCATGTTTTGGTGTTGATTTTGCTGGTCTGCGACCGTAATAAATAACAAATTTTGAAAATTTGAACTTTCCCTTTAAAACTCATTTGAAAGCACCAGCAAATATTTGCCCCAAACTCACAAACATTGCAGCACTCCCAGCTCATTTTTTGGGGAGATTTCCCTCTGGCCTCCAGAATATACTGAAAATGTTTTATTGAGAACATTCAGCATAACTCCATCTAAAATAGAAATGAATAGAAATGAACTGTGCTCTGTGTGTGTGTGTGTGTGTGCATGTTTATGCTTTCATATATATATATATATATATATATATATATATATATATTTTATTTATTTATTGCATGTCTATGCCACCCAATAGCTAAAGCTCTCTATATAATCTTTTTCAAAGATTACAATTCAGCTAAAATCCTTGAACTCGGGTGAGCTAGAACTTAAAACACAAATCATTTATGTGGCCCTCTCCTATGAATCTTTGCTTAGAGGTAGACCCTACTATATTCAGTGATGCTTTTAATCTCAAATAAGTGTGCATAGGGTTGCAGCTTCAGTCATACAAACTGTATGCAAAGATACTGCAGATTCTGTAAACTCAAAATGGCTGGAAGGTAGTTGATTATACCAGATGGTTTCTAAGATGATGTAGTTACAGATTCAGTAAATGTTTACTAGGGGTGTGCAGAGCAGGTCTTCTCTAGCCTGAATTTCAGAGCAGTGCTTTGATGAGGTGTTTTCCCACCCTAATTTTCAGAGGGGGGGTTCCATCTCTCTGCATTGCTGGATTACTCATTTTCGGAGAATCACATTATTATCGTCAATGGGAATGAACAAAAAATGCATACATCTGCATAATTTTTAAAGATAAAGAAATGAAACATCGCATGACAATAGCTCTTTAGTACAGCTTTAGACATGCCAAGTTTGAAGCAGTTCCTCTATCCCTTGATTTTTAATGATTTCTTTTTAAAAAGTTTGAGGATTTAAAATATTTTTTTAAAAAAATGCTGTCATTGTTAAAGATAAAGAGATGAAATTTCACACTAAGATTCCCCTTTAAGTAGGGCTTTAGGCATGCCAAGTTAGAAGCAGATCCCTTCATCCCCTGATTTTCAGGATATATTTTTTTAAAACACACCCACACCCTCAAACCATTCCTCTGCCCTTAAACAGACATACACACATGCCTCTCTGATTCTGTGTTAATTCACTGTTGCACATTTATGAAGGGAGTTTTTCTTCTTTACTTTACTGATGTATCTTCTGCATCTTCAGTTTATAAAAATAGAAATCATCAGCCTTCTTCTTCTCCTGCCCCTCAGGAGAACCAGCAGCAGCAGCAGGGATAGCAGAGAAAGGTCTGTGCCTAATTTGGGGGGGGGGACTAGAAACACCCTCCCTCTCCCAAGACAGCCAGAGCCAGCAGCTTTATTAATACAGAAAACTGATGTTTGCTCAGGTCCCTCACATGACATTGTCTGCCTCCCACGTGCCTTCCACCCCTTCTGGCCTTCCTTGCGTGACAAAAAAAACACACCCTCATTAAGTTTGATATCTTTTTAAACTGGGAATTGCTCCTCCTCCTGCTGTTTGCAGGAGAAGCAGCACCATTAGAACAGTGGACTCAATGGCCCCCGTGCTCATTGTGTACTTCCTCTTTTGAAAAGATGAAGTAATTGAGGAACAAAAACACAGGTGGAGAAGCGAGGTAAGGAGTGTGTTAACACCCGGTGTGATAGAGCTCTCTCTCTCTCTCTCTCTCTCTCTCTCTCTCTCCTCCTTCCTCCTAAGTCCTAATGCTCCATGAAAAAGGAACAAGTTCCAAGGCAAGGACAATTGAGTAACAAAGAAAAGCAGTGAGACACTGCAGTTCTGTCTCTCAAACTCTCTCTCACACACACTCTCTTTCTTACACTCCATGAACTAACAACGGAATGAATTCCAGGGTGAGGACAAATGGGCTAAATCATTTGCAATCCCTCCCCCTAAGCACTGTGCTTGGAGGGCGGACAGGGACAAGACTGTGGCTATTGGTTAGCCACAGAAGTCAATCTCAAAACTACCCCCCTTTTACCCCTCGGCATCTACCTAATATGAAAGTGTGTTCAGTTAGCCATCCATCAACATGAAACGTGCCTTCATGTTATCTAAAAAACCTTCAGACCTATGGATCTATTTGGGGCTCTGAACGATCTTCTAACCATACCACAGGTTTCTGATGGTTTTAAAACCACACATTCTTTTTAATGACCAATAGAACAAACTGCATACCATATTGTTTACAGTCTGGTTTCTTCAACTAAAGCTTAGTCAAATGTGATATGTACTAATGGTCCAGTGAAATGGACCGTTAGTACAATCATATCTATATATATTTATCTTTCTTGGTATGGTTATTTATTTATTTATTTATCTATTTATTTTTGCTTGTGTTTTTGTAGCCTTCTGGAGATAGCATTGTCAGAAGCACATTGCAAGTATGAATGATCACATGAAGTACAAAGAACAGGCCAGCAAGTTTGAGAATTAGCAACTGGTGAGGTCTGTCAGGCCCTTCAACAACTTGCTAAGAAAACAAATCAACAAAGAAGGGGAAAATATATTCAGAAAAGTATAATGTGATTGGCTACGAATGGCTCACATAATAATAGTCCAAATTGATTCAGAGTATGCTGGAATACAGTAAATGAAGAACGCTTGCATCAGAGGGTTTGGTGCTGGCCTCTTATGCGGCCTGGCAGTACAGTAAGCGAGGTGCCCTGGACCTCTCTCCTAAAACTATGCTCTGAAACCTTGGCAGTTGACAAGCATAGCTAATAGAGCATGAAGGAATCAAGAACCTAAATCATCACACTTTAATTTGAATATTACTGAAGTATCGGAGGGTGACCTGATAAGAAAATCTTTAGCATTCAGATAAAATGGAATACAACATTTTATTAAAACCATTTTTATTAAAATAACTATATTTTAATATCCTAATATGGGACAATGATTCCACACTACAGCCAGTGTAGTGTAGTGGCTAAGGTGTTGGATTGGGAGTCAGGAGATCCGGCTTCTAGTCCCCACTTGGCCATGAAAACCCAGTGGGTGACTTTGGGCCAGTCACAGGCTCTCAGCCCAACCTACCTCACAGGGTTCTAGTTGTGAGAATAACATGGAGAGGAAGAGGATTCTGTATGCCTTGTTGGGTTCCTTGGAGAGAAAAAGGTGGGATATAGATGTAATAAATAAATAAATAAATAATGATTCCTGTCACAATGAGAAGTTTTATCTAAAAAAATTCCTATCTTATTCGCTCTGTTTTAAGTTATTGGATATCCTACTGAAGCCAATAAAGCTGAACTAAGATAAAAATGGTGTGGAACCAGTTGGTTGGAGCTGAATGATAATTTGAACATTATCTGAGCCACTGTAAGTACAGCATTTTAATGCTGTGTCTGGGGCTACACTTAACACTTTAAATTAGTAATCCCATGTTAGCCTAAAGCAACACAAACCTGATGATTCTAAATTGCAGTACTTTTAAAAGCACAAATTATGGAAGGTATGAAAATGTGGGGGGGACAGTCAAGGTTCCTGATTATAGCAGCATTTAACATTTATATTCACAATAATGGCTGTAGGCTTTGGGGAATAATGTACACTCTTACTCTATAAAATTTTTCTAATAGCTGTTCTATTAATGGTGGTGCTTTGATATGATCCAGGTTTCATAAAGAATGACATTTACTGTAGGTTAGGAAATTATTTGGATTTTTTTCTCAGTTACAGGAAATTCCATCTTCACAAAGGCAACACAGAATTTATGTGAAAGGCATTTGAAGAGTACTGTCAACATCCTGGTAAATGTCCATGGAAATGTTACTGCTATATTCAGTTAGGGATGGCAGAGCAATTCAGTTCACATTTTAATGGCAAATTACCCAATTTTGCACTTTTGAACTGCTACAGTCCTCCAAATTTTACAGAAGAGTTCTCCAATGAAGCAAAAATGTGTACATTAGGCAAAATGCATACAAAATGTAGGAAGTAAGAGCAATGTATGCAAAAATACTTATGAACTGTCATGTGAACTTAAAAAAAAGAATAATACCAAAGTTTGGGATGGACCAAACATAAGACTGGAGAAATTCTCAAAGTTTGAGATGAAGTGAACTTAAGACTAGAAATATGAGAAACTGAGAGAAAGCAATTGAACAGATTTGTCCATTCCTATATTCAGTAGAATTAGTACAGAATGATTAAGGGGTAGGAATACGATAATGGCTGCAATGTATCTAACATTTTTTTATTTGAGGACTATTTTCTGTATTCATATGACAAATCAAAAGTGGAGCCTATGTCAGACACCCACACCAAACTGATTGCCACTGGGAACTTGAACATAGGGATGGATCAAAAATCCTCCAAGGCCCGTGAGCTCATCAGATGCCCCATGCTCAGCCCTCTTGGGCCCTGGTAAATGTGCCTGGTGGACTTCTGTCCCATAGTTCCTTGGTTGACAATGGTGGGTGCATGCCTGATCGGGTGCAGGGAAAATGCACAATTCCCCCAGCTTTGGGGATATTGTGTTCATTCTTCCCGCCCCAACAACTGGGGTCTTAAAGGTCCTAAGGTTTTCCCACCCTCACCCCCATACCCATTGGTGTCTTTTAGGCACTGGTAGGTGCAGGGGGGAGGAAGATAAGGAGTTTTCCCTTCTACTCTAATGGCAGAAACCACTAGAGTGGAAGGGCTTTCACTCTAATGGTGGCTGCCATTACAGTAGAAGGGGGGAAACACTTTTCCTTTGCCCCCCATGCCCATTGGGGTCTGAAAGGGTCTCTTAACACAAGTGTTAAGAGGCCCTTTCAGGCACTGATGGGTGCAGGATGGGTGGGAAAGTGCACTTTCCAGGTCTCCAAAAGTTGTGCAGATTCCCCTGGCCATGCCATTAGCATGCCTGGGGGAATTTGTGCACTTTACAGAGGCCCAGAAATTGTGTTTTTATGGGTCTCCCCCCTCCTTTGCCCATTGGAGCTGAAAGGTCTCTTAAACCAAGTGTTAAAAGGTTGTTTCCAGCCTGGATAAGTTGGGGGGGGGGGTGAGGGAAAGCACATGTCCAATGCCTCTGGAAAGTGCACAATTCCCCAGACATGCTAATAGCATGCTGTGGGAATTGCACACTTTTTGGAGAATTCGGGTGCACACAACGCTGAGTCCACACCAGGCCAGCTCAGCTAGAAGAAGGCCAGCCAGGCCTTTCTATGTGGTTAGCAGCTTGAGTAGTGTGACACCCATATAATTCAAATCAGTTTTAAACACACCTAGGACCTGGCATGATATAAGCCTGAATGACCTTGGCAGGTATCACACAACTGCTTTGGACTGCATCCTTCAAAGCCCAGTTCACTCTGAGATTTCTTCATGGACACTGCAGGAAGTTGCTGTATAGAAAACAGCAACAGTGTCAATGTCTGAACAATACTCTGGTAAGTTATGCCCTGAAAACATTACAAGGCATGGCAACTGACTGAGCTGAGTACATAACAAAAACTGATAAAGTTAGGTGGGATGAAACTGGACAAACATGGTTACCCCTCTGAAAATAGAAAACAGAACTTCATTTTCTGGAGCCAACATTTCTATCAGTGATTTATAATAATGAACTCTGTGATAATAGCATGTTTTATGGTAAAGATATAATGGATCATAAATGAGTGGCACAACATGTAATCAGTTGCAGTGAAGAGCTTTGACAGAATTATTTTATTCTCTACAGCCAATTATTTTCTCTAAAATATAATTTGTTTAGGTAGTATACACACACACACACACACAATTTTATTCTGGAATCTCAAAAGAACATAGTTAAGGAAAACAAGTTTTACATCAGGATTGTGCTGCACTTTCACCACAAACATTTTGAGAGTAAAATGTGTTACAACACTCCTACCTCCCACTTACCTTTTTCATGCACGGTCTGTTCATGGTTGCTCTTTCCTCAATCTGCAGCAATAACACCACTTTTTATTTTAAAACAGATCTTCATCTTGAGGTATTCTAACATGTCAGGGCTCATGTAGCTTACATGTTTCCAGTCATAGTTGGGAATGTGAAAACATAACAAACCAAATCAAAGCAAAGGCTGGAAGCTTTGCCCACCAAAATGTTTTTGGTGGGTTTTTTCCACCATTGCTCTGGGGAAATGCTCTGGGAAACAGGCTCTGTGGTTCCTACCTTAGAGTGCAAACCTAATTCCTAGAGCATTGCAGGATGATTTTGCACTGCTATACTAGGATAAAATGCTGAATTGAAAATACATTATGTTTATGGTACAAGAGTGATCAAGCAAAAAGAAACAAGAAAGAAAAAGAAACAACCAACAACAAAAAATGTGAAGGAAGCTCTAGCTGTAACTTACATAAAATGTGGAGATGCTGCTAAAAATGGCATCTCTGTGTTTTCTCTCTTTCCCCCTATAATATGCAGGATTCCTTATCCTGTCCAGTGATACCATCACCACATTTAATAACCTTGACCCACACCAGAGGTAGCCAGTTATGTAGAATGTATACAAGGAAATAAACAATGTAATAATGACACAGGGGAAGTGATCCTATATGATACCGGAGAGAAGATAATCAAGGTTGCTATAATGTTAGATCTTATTGGGTTCTTCAATAGCATTAAAACAAGACATTTAAGTTTGCATTTACCAGTACATGCAACAGAAAAAGTACATAGCACAAAAAGTACATAGGACACAGAAACTCAGGGAACCATCAAGGCTTAAAAAAGTAAAAATAAATGCATCTTCTTATGAAGTACCCCAAAGGCTCAAAATTCTCAGAGGGTTTCTGTGTTCTCTGAGGCATTACACAGTAACTAATTGATCTTTGGGAAGTTTAGGTTTTGTGAGCTTGTTTTTCTAGTTTCTTCTCTGGCACTCCATGTAGTTTTCTTAAATTTAAAAACATTCTAAGGCCTAGTTTTCACTAAAGTGCTAAACCTCTATACAAGTGTAACAATTTCATTGGGAAGGTGGGACTCACATGATTAACCTAAGTCCATTATTTATCCCTTAAAGGCCCCCCTTTCACAAAATATTTCATTCCCCATATAAAGGGGCTTTGTCTTTTTGGCCATGTATAGAAGGGAAAAAATAATATAACACCTTCTATTAAAAAAAAACCCTGCCTGGAAGAAAATTTTAAAAGTGGGGAAAGTGTAAAGCTATAAATAACAAATGATTCTGGACATAGTCATCCATGCAACATAACTCAATATACAGAATGAGCTGTTGTTACTTCAAATACACTGCACCCTGACTAAATTAGCCAATAATTCTCACCTGTACAAAAACTGTGAACTACAAATTTTATGCAAGGAAGATAACATAGCTAAAAAGAGAAGCAAAGCTAGAGGAAAAGGAGGTTGATCTACTTAAAAGTTGTTACAACAAACTTGATAAAACTAATGAATGCATGTGCAACCCACTGCAAAAATCTTTATTCACCATGGTTAAAGCCATGGTTTAAGGTGTCTTCCGAACATGTGCCCGGCTTTCTGGCTTAACCACCATAGTTAAAGCAGTGGTCTAAGGTGTCTTCTGAATGGGGCCAGTGACGAAAAGGAGGTTTACTGTGTTAATGACAGTGTACTTCAATCTGCCTCCCCTCAAAAATACCAAACCTATTTATTGCCTGATGGAAGATTTGGTCTGCAGTAAATATGGGTGTACACTGTAGATGAGATTTAGTTTGGACCCTACTTTATCGCTTTGGAAAGGGTTTCTTCCCCGAGTTGCTTTGGACAATTTGTATGGAAATGGCATACATTAGATAACTCAAGGTAAAAAACCAGTAACATTTCAGAAGGATGTTAGGGAGTTGTGAAGAACAAAACACACTTTGAGGCTTTGTTTTTGTTTTCTGCTCAGTTGACACCAACTGGTAAGTTCCTTTGGCATCCCTCCCCAAAGCACTGAATGGAAGTAAATAGGAGAACTGTGTTAATGTTATTGTCTGATAGTAAGCTACAGCTGTCAGTCACAAAACTACACCCCCATCCTCTCCTTCCCTCTCCTTACTGCCTGTCATTTGCATTTAATTGAGATTTTGAAATGGAATGTCACAATTTTTAGTGGTGCAACCCCTGTGCACAACTGGAGGAGGAGCCAGTTTTTTACAGTGGCAGGTTTTTTCATGCAAAATACGAGTCTTGCCACCCCTGCCCACTGCCTTTTTGAATTAAAAACTGCATTCTGTGAAGTTTCCAAGTTTTGGGAACTTTATCGTGGCTCAAGCTCCTGATGCAGACCAAGCTGAGCCTGTCACAGGGATCTGTCAGGCCCCAAAAAGGCTGGATTTCCCCACAACAGACAGCCCTAGAAGAGGATCCCAATTATATAGCAGGACTTGTAGTTGTACCTTGAAGAATTTAATGTACCTCCATTTTGTACATGATTCACAGAAACCATTTGAATTTTGATGAGTTGGTACAGGATTGAGTACTCAATGATCAATGCAGAATTCCATGCAGAATTCAAAGCCATCTATCTCCATTTAAAACCAGCAACTTTATGACCAGTAATGTTCATGTCAGTTTTAATGGCCACTTAAGCTTTATTTTTATTTTTATTTTTGTAAATATATCACATATAACCTGGTGAAGTCTAGCATAGCTTACTTCTTGCAAAGTCTGGCTCTTTTCAATCCCCATTTTCTCTTTGTAAGCCATGCAAATAATAAATTTTTAAAAAATACTGCAAGTTTTAAAGATTCAAAAGCAGTACACCACCATTATTTCAAGTTTAACAAACACACAAAACACCTATTTTTCTTTTAGAATAGCTATTTTATCTAAGTAGGTGTGGGCATGACATCCCTCTCCACAATCCTTTCCACAAGGTACTCCTACTTGATAAAAAGACAGCTAGTAATTTCTCCTTGCACTCTCGAAAACTCCACATATTTTACAGGCATAGCTGCACCATTTCCTTCAGGGAGCCTTTCCAGCTCCCTGGCATTAGCACAAAGAAGCAGAATAGTTAAGCAATTTCTTGCCAAATCATGTGTTAACTGAACCACTCATAACTACAAATGCAGCTCTGTACATCTTAAACAGAATGACTTTTTCAAAATAAAAATAAAAACAACAACAATGAAAATAAAACATGAATGATAATAGCTTTTTAATTCTGTAGAGTCTCTGGATACTTTCTGAGATAAATCTGGAAAGCAATATGACATATTGACACAGGAATGAAGACATTAAACAAGGGCTACCAGTTTATTAATATTAAACTCTAGCTTAATCCCTATTTGCCTCCCAACCCCAGCATGAGTAGCTATGTCTCATCTGGGTGAGGTGGCACAGTTTCCACTCATTAGGGTGATCAATTACAGAACACCCCAAAAGAGGAAATACATTACCAAATGAGAGAAGAAAAAAGGGCACATTTGTATTGCATGTGCATATGCTAATTAATATGTATAGATGAAAATTTAGGAAAAAATGCTTTAATTTAGATAGAAATGCTCTCACTATAGTGGGGAAGACAGAGGCCAGTTTACCTATATGCGTTCTCAGCCTGCTGTCCAGTTACTACTAACTGTTGATGGGCAACTACAAGACTCCCGCTCTCCCTCTATGGGTCTTTCTCTTTAAACCGGTCTTGGACCAATCATCCCTTCAAATAGAGGACTGTCCCCTGACATCCCTTCAAACGGAGAACTTCTTTAACTTGTACTGAGTCTTCCATCCATCCAAAACCAATATTTGGGCAACCCCACTCTCAGACTCAGAAAGTCAGACAAGTTGCCAGTTCAACTCCTTGCTTGTTATAGCCAACACAACAAATATATGTCTGGCTTCATCACCAGTCACCCTCTGAGCTATATGTGTGAAAGGCCCCAAGGAAGTTCTAGGCCTTGAATCACCTGAACCCTGAGAATCAAGCTGAGGGGGGAATCCTGATGCTTCAGCATATTCACCAACATACTTTACTTGATCATACTACCCTTTAACTTGTACTGACCCTTCAAGCTGTGTCCTAAATGCCTTTTCCCCAATGGATTAAAAGCCAGGCCAATCAGTTTGCAGTGCAGAGAAAGCAGGACAAAATTCCCATCACCAATTCAGGTCAAAGAGGGAGTAGAAATTTTACTTGCTTCCAACAGGCAGCCAACTAATACTATAGCACAAAACCTGAAGAACTGTGTATGTAGGGAACATTAGCAAAACTACCCATGAAGTCAGGTCTTACAACCTTCAATAGCAAGCCCATACCTAATTCTAATTGTCAGACCTGAATGAGGCAAGCATGGCAAAACCACAACCTTTCACCTAATCTATCCCACCTTCAGTAGCTATGGGGAAGGCTGCTTCCGCATTCAGAGGGAAAGGAGGGAAAGTGAACAGAAAATTTACAGATTAATATATATATAGATTTTACTCCCATCGATCTGACCAGTTTTTCCCAAACTTTAGAACTTGAAACTGTCTTTCACAGTGGTGAGAAGTCCAGGGGCTCTATTTCATCTACCTGGGGTCAGGATTCAGCCTCTGGGTTCTCCAGATAGTCATGCCCCCTTTCCTGGCCCCACCCCTTTCCCCGACCACTGAATTGTTTTGATGGTTTCTCAGCTTTTGAGCACTTTTTCCCCAATCTAAGGCCCTTACTACACCTAAGGATTATCCCAGGAAAATGGAGTGAGTGTCCCTGCCTGCTCCTGGGATCCCCTGTGTGTCATTTGGATGCACAGGGATGATCCTGGGATAAATGGCTGGTGGAGACATGCCCTAAAAGGTCAAAATATATTTCCTAAGTCTTAGTTACTGACAATTTTTAACCTAAATATGTTGGCCATGCTTCTTGTCTTTGGCCCTGACAAGCCCTGGAATGTAGCCTCCAAGAGCTTCTACAAAATTTAATTTAGCCCTCAAGCTGAAGAAGGTGAGTTTTCTTAAGCCCTCTCTTCTGTCTTCATTTTTTCCTCTTATATCAAATATTTAAAAATAAAATCTCTTTGAAATTCAAAGCATACATTGTTGTTGTTTTTTAAAGAAGGTGAGATAGAGATACTCATTTCCAGGTTCTCTTTTAATTAGCCTTAAGAAGAGAAAAATATCAATTTCCCATCAGTTGGCTAATATAGAACATCAAGGTGTAAATTAGCATGTTTCAGCAATGGCTTTACATGTGGCCAACTCCAACTCCTAAAGACTGTGGCTTTTTCTACACCTAAGGATTATCCCAGGAAAATGAAGGGATCATCCTTGCCTGCTCCTGGGACCCCTGTGTGTCATTTGGATACACAGGGACAATCCAGGGATGATCCTGGGGGGGAAAGGCAGGTGTAGAAATGGCCTGCAGGTCTTCTAAGGGGACTTCATAAAAGAAACAACAGTCATGTTTTCAGACTGATAGACATACAATATTCCTTGTCCTTTTAAGAGGAATGTCTTCTGTCAGAAATAATTAGGTATAATTCATTCATTAAAGTAGAAACATGTGGGATGGCAAATAGGAGATGTAGTCAAAATCATTATCTACATTGATGTCCCACATCTGTTGAGTCATAACCTGCATTATTGTTCCCAAACATGCTTTCTTCAGTTGAAAATCATTTTCTAGAGTCCTCTACAACAGATCTCTGTGCCTTGCAATTATCACAGTTCTGTTCAATATGCCACATGTGTCTGTTTTTGTTTGTTTTTTGTTTTTTGTTTTTGGAGCAGGATGGGGAATGGAGAAGTGATCTATATATTTTTGCTTCTTTAGTTCCCGTTGTTTAAGCTCCTTCTCTTCTGCTGCCTGACTTATATTTATAGCTGAAGGTGGAAGTATGTATAGGTGTCTGCATTTATTTTCTCGAGAACGGGGGACAATGCCGCACAGCAGTTTGTAGTTATACTGTAGTTCATGAACAATGTGCATGCTGCTACAACACACCGTTGCATTTTCCTTCTGTGTGTGCTTTGTTGCTTAGCATCTCATTTCATGACATTTGGCAACTTACACAGAGTAGTAGAAGATCTTGAGAATTTAACAACACTATTGTAGAAGAGTGTTATATTCAAGAAGCATCATGGCTCCAACAAACTTTATTTGGAGTGAGGGCTCAAAACAACAACAACCTAGGAACAAGAGTGGGGTGGGGAAACTGAATGCACAAACACAGAACCACTGTCTTAATAATGTCATATCAGAGAGATGGGGAGATAAATAGACAAAAGCAGGGCTGATTCTGTCTATTGAGCAAATTTACACAAATTAGGAAATGGGTGTAAATCAAACTGGAATTGAGAATGAAATTAATGCAAGCACATGTTCGACAATTTGTGGATATTTCTGGCAAAAACATGCTCACACTCATTTTCAAAGCTTCAAATAGAGTATGCTTCCGTATTTTGTGAGCAAAAACAAAATTCTGATACATCCTTCTCCTGGAGATGCTGTCCCTAGTGTCAGTTCTTCTAGGCACTCTGAGATCACAGATCTAACTCATTTACTCATACACATTCTGAAGTGTTTCAGTCATATCAACAGCATCTTGCTGTCCCTGGCATAGGGTGTTTGTCCTTCTGCTAAATCCTGTTAGCTCTTCCTCTGCATGGACTGGAAATGTTAGGAACTCAGGGACATGGAGTTCTTGAGATAGCATGACCCATAAAAAAGTAGGATTGTGGACTGCTTTGGTTCTGGATCTGAATCCCAAACCAAAATGGGGCAGAGTGGGTTGGGATCGATATAAAGTGTTTCAGATCACTTCAGACCAATCTGTACAATTCAGAGTCCTTATGGATGAATGGACACATCTCAGTCTGGCAGGGCAGTCACCATTCCTCCATGCAAGCCACCAATTTTATGAAAGATTAGGAGGGAAAGTAAAAGCCGCCCCACATTTCCTGTGCAAATGAGAGGGCAATTTGCCCTTCCCTGCCATGTGTAAGCCATCCGATTTCTTGTTCCTCTATTTTGGTTTCAATGTGAGTTTTCTCTGATGACAAGGGCATGAGAAGAAGTTGACAGGCAAGCCAATCTTATACATGTTTAGGTGGGAGCAGCACCCACTGTCTTCAGTGGAGATTGCTCTACATTATTACACTCTTTGAGCAGAATCTAGTTAGTGGCCCTCTGCCAATTATTGTCACCCAACCTTCCAGTGCAGCTTGGTATGTGTGTGTGTGGGGGGGTACAAATAGGGTGACCATAAGAAAAGGAGGACAGGGCTCCTGTATCTTTAACAGATGTATGAAAGGGGAATTTCAGCAGGTATCATTTGTATGCATGCAGCACCTGGAGAAATTCTCACTTCATCATAGCACTGCAGGAGCTATACTAGAGTGACCAGATACAAAAGAGGGCAGGGCTCCTGCAGCTTTAACTGATGTGATGAAGAGGGAATTTCACCTGGAGCTGCATGCATACAAATAACACCTGATGAAATTCCAATTTCAATACAACTGTTAAGGATACAGGAGCCCTGTCCTCCTTTTCATATGGTCACCCTAGGTACAAGAAACCATAGAGAGCAAAATAAATTCCACTGATGAAAGACTGCCATTAACAGAGGGACACTATTGTCATGTATTTTCCTTCATAAAAGTTCCACTTCAATGCATAAAACTCAGACCCAAAGTGGGGGTTCATTTTTCCATTTCCTTATTAGCACAATTGGCAAAGTGTACAAAAATATTAGCTGCTAAGATGGAGTATATTTATTGTATTAAAATAGTAAATACTCTGTCACTACCTCCTGCATAGCCCCATTTGAGGTTCCAGCAGACTCCAGCACATCCATTTATGACTTAGCAGGAGAAACAAACTTAAAGTAAATCTTTAGACTGGTTAAATAGAGAATGTAGAAGTTTTACTGGCAGTGGCACCCTGCACAGGTCTGTCTATCATGGGAAGGTATTTCTTGCCCTGGGATTTTGGAAGGTGCAGAATTAAATTGCAGGACGTTTTCTCAGTCAAACATAAAATCAGGAGGTTGTTATTCGAATGCCCTGTCCTTGGTCCTGAAATGATTTCAAGCATATAATCATAGAATCATACAATCATAGAATAGCAGAGCCGGAAGGGGCATACAAGGCCATCAAGTCCAACCCCCTGCTCAATGTAGGAATCCACCCTAAAGCATCCCCGACAGATGCTTGTCCAGCTGCCACTTGAAGGCCTCTAGTGTGGGAGAGCCCACATCCTCCCTAGGTAACTGATTCCATTATCGCACTGCTCTAACAGTCAGGAAGTTTTTCCTGATGTCCAGCTGGAATCTGGCTTCCTTTAACTTGAGCCTGTCATTCCGTGTCCTGCACTCTGGGAGGATCGAGAAGAGATCCTGGCCCTCCTCTGTGTGACAACCTTTTAAGTATTTGAAGAGTGCTATTATGTCTCCCCTCAATCTTCTCTTCTCCAGGCTAAACATGCCCAGTTCTTTCAGTCTCTCTTCATAGGGCTTTGTTTGCAGACCCCTGATCATCCTGGTTGCCCTCCTCTGAACACGCTCCAGCTTGTCTGCGTCCTTCTTGAATTGTGGAGCCCAGAACTGGATGCAATACTCTAGATGAGGCCTAACCAGGACCGAATAGAGAGGAACCAGTACCTCACGTGATTTGGAAGCTATACTTCTATTAATGCAACCCAAAATAGCATTTGCCTTTCTTGCAGCCATATCACACTGTTGGCTCATATTCAGCTTGTGATCTACAACAATTCCAAGATCCTTCTCGTTTGTAGTATTGCTGAGCCAAGTATCCCCCATCTTGTAACTGTGCCTTTGGTTTCTATTTCCTAAATGTAGAACTTGGCATTTATCCCTATTAAATTTCATTCTGTTGTTTTCAGCCCAGCACTCCAGCCTATCAAGATCACTTTGAAGTTTGTTTCTGTCTTCCAGGGTATTAGCTATCCCACCCAATTTTGTGTCATCTGCAAATTTGATCAGCATTCCCTGCACCTCCTCATCCAAATCATTAATAAAAATGTTGATGGGCACTGGGCCCAGAACCGAGCCCTGCAGTACCCCACTCGTTGTTTCTCCCCAGTTTGAGAAGGTTCCATTCATAAGTACTCTTTGTGTCTGTAGCCAACTGTGAATCCACCTAATAGTTGTTCCATCTACCCACTTTTAGCTAGCTTGTTAATCAGAATATCATGGGGCACTTTGTCGAAAGCTTTGCTGAAGTCAAGATATATGATGTCCACAGCATTCCCACAGTCCACAAGGGAGGTTACCCGATCAAAAAATGAGATCAAATTAGTCTGACAGGATTTGTTCCTGACAAATCCATGTTGGCTTCTAGTAATCACTGCATTGATTTCAAGGTGTTTACAGATTGACTTCTTTATAATCTGCTCCAGAATTTTCCCATGGATGGATGTCAGACTGAGTGGTCTGTAGTTCCCAGGTTCCTCCTTTTTGCCCTTTTTGAAGATAGGGACAAAGTTAGCCCTCCTCCAGTCGTCCAGCACCTCACCCGTCTTCCATGATTTTCAAAGATAATAGACAAAGGTACTGAGAGTTCTTCCGCTAGCTCCTTCATTACTCTAGGATGCAGTTCATCGGGCCCTGGAGATTTGAACTCATTCAAAGAAATAAGGTGTTTTTTGACCATTTGTTTATCAATCTCAAACTGCAATCCTGCCCCCTCAACTTCTGCTTCACTTTTTCCAGGGGGGTCATAGACCCGCTTTTGGGAGAAGACTGAGGCAAAGTAGGAATTGAGCACTTCAGCCTTTTCTTTGTTATCAATTTGCCATCCTCATTAAGCAGTTGAACCACCATTTCTTTCCTCTGTCTTTTACTACTCACGTATCTGAAGAAAGCCTTTTTATTGCTTTTAGCATCTCTCGCTAATCTGAGCTCATTCTCAGCTTTAGCCTTCCTGACGCCATTTCAGCACTTCTGTGCCACCTGTCTATACTCTTCTTTTGTAGCCTGGCCTTCCTTCCACTTCCTATATGTATCCCTTTTTGTTTTCAGGTCGTCTCTATGCTTTTTGTGGAGCCACATTGGTTTCCTCTGTTGTCTTCTGTCTTTTCTCCTTGTTGGAATTGTTTGTAACTGTGCCTTTAAAATTTCCTTTTTTAAATACTCCCACTCATCCTGCAATTTTTTTATGAAAACATTTTTTAAAATTCAAAGCTCAGGATGAAACAAAGATAAGATTGGAAAAATTATAGCGGTTCAGAATGAACTGAACATAAGGCTGGAATAATGATAAACTGAGAGAAACCCAAACTGTTAGATTCCCTCAGTGCTAGCTTGAGCCCTAGCTGTTGATAAATTGTCTTAGTTGAAAATTTACAACAGCTTTTCAAACAAATCCAGAAGAGAAAATCATATAATATTTTTTAAAAAAAAGAAGTGCAAAGGTCAATGCTTTTCTGGTCACCAATAATGTACCACAACGAGGTAGCAGGTTCCAGGCTTTCATTAGCCAGCGTGCTGCCAACCAGTGTGTTTCCTTCAATGGGAAAGCAAAGCTGCCAAGTCCACACCCCCCACCACCTCCACCCTACCGACTTCCAAACCAATTTTTGAAGGAGAGGAAGAAATCGTCTCAAGGCCAGAGCCAAAATAATCTAAATTCCTTCCCCTTAGAGAGTAAAAATAACTTTTCAGAACCTGAAGATCAGGTGATCTTTTATTTTAAAAGAGGAACATTATCTTCCAAGTGGAATTTGGAAGCCCCTTATCAGTCTCATACAAATTGCTAAAGATAAACAGATCCTTATAAAATTGTTATCTTGCTCAACCAAGTTATCTAATCAGCTGAAATTATGTTTATGCAAAAAATATGCTTCGAAAATTAGTTTGCAGGCTGGGAAGGTACATGCCATTTATTTTTCCATACTTTACTGAGTTAGGGTACAATCCTATGCATGTTTAAACATAAAAAAACTCCTACAACTTTCAGCATTCCCCAACTAGCCATGGCAGTTCCCATAGCTGTATTCCCAAGAAGTGTCCACAAATCCAGACAATGTTTTGAGTTCATTGAGTTTCTTATGTTTTTGCTTCTGAGCTTGGTTCATCTCAGCCTTTTTCTTTATGAGCCAAAAAGGGGCAAATTACAATGTGCCTTTTTAAAGTAAGCATCCAAAATATCTACTTTTGTACCCTATAGACACAACTGTGAAAGTGTGTGTGTATATATATTTTAAAAATACATTTTGAATGCAACTACAAGCTTTTCTGTTTTTTCTTGTGAGCTTTTCTGGAAAATTACCCTCCCATTTAAATTTGTTTGGAATTCTTTGTGGCCCAACATGCACCTGACAAAGCCCAAGGGCAGCCTGCCATCAGCAAACCTGCCATTGTGCACAACAATGCCAACTCAAGAAATTGTGTATTTCCAAAATTGCAGAAATGGTAGCCATAAAGGCCCCATGTATGTGACATTAAAGGCATTCACACCTTTAATGTTGTGCCCATGACATCCCTGCTAGATATCTCCTGATGGGCACAGCAACTGAACAAGATATCTGAACTTCCGCCTAGCCCCCTAAAAAGTGTAGACCTATACTAGTAAAATCCCCATGTTAGCAGAACCACCTCCATTTTTAACAGGAAACTGTAAAATCTCCATTGCACACCAAGCGAGATGTCACGTACCAAGAATGTCTTCAAGGATGTTTCCTGTGTAACTATCTTATCCATCCAGAACAATAGCTTTATGTTCCCAAGCGGAATGTACTGTTACAGAGGAAATGTTTTGCAGAAGATAAGGGGGCTCTCTAGTGTTACATTCTGATTGGTTAATGCTGCTACTGGGTCCTGCCCCTTGAAAGCTTTAATACTGTACCATATTCCCTATGTCTTTTGTCTGATTGCTCCCTTTGAAGAGACCAGGCCTTGATTACTAACCAATAAAGCGCTTTTGAACCCTCTGTCGTTGGAATGGTGGAGTCATGCTTAAGGGCTGTTTGGATCTCGTCCTTGGGTGAAAAGAACATTGATCTAACAAATGGCGCCTGACTCGGATCTACCCCAAGACGGATTCATGCCTGCCAGTGGAGCCTAGATTGAGAAGCGATCGCCAAGAGAGATTTCTCTTGCCTCAAGTAGGTTGACATGCACTGTGCAGACATGGAGACTGAATTGACGGGACCATTCGAGCCAAGGTTACAAAATCGACTCCACCCGACAGATGGAAGGGAACAGGCAACAACAATTTGCAATCAGACGTGATTAGAAAGGGCGAAGACGGGAGACGGCTATTTGGTGAGTGAAGCCTTTAATCCCATGGACCCTGACGGGAAATGGAGGGAGTGGGTGTTCACAATTGACCTCAGAAATGGGAAGCTTATAGTTCGTATTGGAAAAGAGTCCCCGAGCCCTTTGGTTAAAGTTGTTGTCTTTGGGAAGCTTTCATTGAAATTGAAAAAGAGGAGTTTGAAACTGTAACAGTGTAACAATGAGTTAAAAATGTTTGTGACTGTGAATGGATGTCTTTTTTATGTTAGATTGCCCCTTGTGGATTTTTTGAACTTGATCCAAAGTTAATTTCAGCTGTGTCATTGGAATCAATTTGCAAACATAGAAATGTAATTGAGTAAATGTACCTCTCAAAGGATCGCCCTTTAGTGTTGGAATGTGAATTACAGAAAAGTTGGTGTTGTGTTAAAGTGAAAGAAAAAAATTGTCAGTTTGTGTTTTCCACCCGGCCCAAGTGAAAGAAATTTGAAGTTTTTGTTTTCCTTCTCCTCCCTAGTGTTTTTTTGCTTCTCCTATGCTTAGCAGCTAGAGATAAGCAGTTTTATTTTCAGTGAAAGTAGTCCAAAGATTTTGAAGACTTTGTGTATTTTGTCTTTCACAAACCTCAGATAATTAGAAAATGTAGAACCCCATTTTCACGGAAGAAATGTCTTCCATAGCTTTGAAGATTCACTGCCTGAGTTGAAAAGCTCAAGTCCTTGTACAAATAGTTTTGCCAACCATTTTGCCAAGATGGGAGAAAGAAAAGTATGTTGCTGAAAGTGGGGAGAGAGAGAGAGAGAGAGAGAGAGAGAGAGAGAGAGAGAAGGCTGTGCAGAAGAGATAGTTTGAAAGACTTTTAAAAAGGTTGTTTTGGTTGTTTTGCAAAGATGTTGATTTGAAGTGAAGTTGATTTGAAGAAGAGTAAAGTATGTGAATAGCAGAGGTGAAGAAGATGAGAAGTTGAAACATAGTGAAAAAGGAAAGTGTTTGAAGGTTAGTGTACGTGGCATGGTTTTTGACCAGAAGGAAAAGGGGGGTGAAGAAGCCCTGCCTTGAAAAAGTTAGTGAATGGACAATCTTGCATCCTCTGCTGATGAAGATTGGAAATACTGAATTGCTATATTTTTGTGTGTGTTTTGAACGTTGTGTTCTGAAAATTGCCCAGTGGTTCTTTTTTGGGGGGCAGAGATATTCTAACTTTGGCCTAATAGAACTTTTGAAATGCTTTGAGCCCTGAGCCTGAGCCCTAAATGCAGCTACAATTGAAGCCTAAAAGCACCCCTGTGTTCTTGCATCAGTATCCTTTGAAATTAGAAGCCAGAAGAAGAATACAGCTATTGCTTTTTAAAAATGGACTTGTGAAATGATTAAAGCAATTAAAAACTCCAGCTTGCATTACTGTGTTTGCACTACCAGCCTCAAGTGTGCTGTGCTAAAAACGTGGCACAGACCAGTGGAGTACAGTGGAAGAAGCTGACACCTGAACCCTGCCTGCCAGTCCAGATATGAGATCAACCTCCTCGTGGACCCAAGGCTCGCCTCATTGAATCCTGCCATGTTGATACCTGAACTACAAAGAAGAAGTTCCAGAGCATGACTTGAAGTCTTGCAACTTGGCACCAAACCTCGCCCAGACCTATATGATGACCTCGAGTTGTTTACTGATGGATCCAGCTACAATTGTACAACAAGCAGCTGAACTCGTAGTATGCACAGAAGCCCTGATGCTTGTTTCAGGCAAAAGACTATATTTACTGATTCAAAATATCACATGGACAGATTTGGAAAGAAAGAAGATTTGTGACTGCCCATGGAGCAGTGACCCATGGAGAATTAACAGTTGATCTGTTAGAAGCCCTGATGTTGCCAAAAGAATTGGCTAATTTGTCTACAAGCGAGCTGCCATAATTGGAGCTAGCCCATTTCTCAGTATTTGAATCCACCTTATGAAAAAGAAGACTTGGAATTAGCACAATAACTCAAAGTTTTCGAGAACCCAGAAAGATGGGATTTGTTACCCCTGATGTGCCAAGAATCATCATGACCTCCCTGTCATGACCTCCCTGAATCAGCCAAAGAATATAAATGCACAGTGAATTGTTTTTACTGGCTTCATTTGTAAATGCATCAAAAGAAAAGCCCCTGCAGACATGGACTTGTTATCTTTTTTTTAAGAATCCAGATTGACTTTGTTGAAATGTAAAAGTTTTTTTGAACGCCTACTTGTTTTTGTTCAGGTTTTTTCTGAACACCTACTGTTTTGTTCAGGCCTGAAACCATAAAATCAGATCTAGAAAGCTATTTTACTTCTTAGGTAGTGTAGAACATGGCACTTTTGTCCTAAAAATAGGCTGGCATCTCATGAAGATTCCAGTCTGGTAGGCAGATAGAGTTAATAGGACCCTGAAAAGAGACCCTAGCAAAAATTAAATTAGAAATTTCCTTGAAATGGGTGGATGTATTTCCAATTGCATTGTTAAAGTCAGAAAGAGTCTTAAATTGTTTTCTTTTGAACTAATGTTTGGCTTTTCCTCTCAGGTTTTAGTGGGGGAACAAGAAAAAATTAAATAGGAATTGGGGAATGTTTTATTCCAAGAATATGTAATTGCCCTGCAGTTTTCTCTTTTCCAGCTCCATCGTTACCTGCACCTTTCCAGATTGTCGTTAGAAGAACCCTGCTTGTTCCAGCCTGCCTGCTTAAAAGTAGGACCCCAGGATTGAGAAAGCCCTTGCTGCTTTGTACTTGTAAGTGAAATTATTATAGACACATAAATGGACACATTGTTCTAGAATAAAACATTTTCATCAACCTCTGCCTCCTCTGAGTAGCCGGAGCTCAGAGGACACAGGCAACGATTATCTGCCTTCTGGTGCACCGGAAGCCACCAGCAACATAGGCGAAGAAACCAACACGGAGCAGCCTGAGTACTCAGCTCAACATTTAGAGGACACTAAAGTTATCTTACATGTGTGTGAAGATTGTGTAGCTGCAATTTTGATAATTGTTACTTTAGTAGTTCCAAGTGTTTCTTTAATTGCCATAGCAAATGTTTTTAAGAAAGGATTTGTGCCTTTTACCACTCATAAGTGACTTGGCTTCGTTCCACAATTGCCAAATGTTCTTTGCAAAACGCTTATCTTCCTGCCCTGCAAAAGCTTGTGATCACCACACAAGCCAAAATATAAGATAATTAAAGGTTCAGAATTGTGTACACATATTATGATTCTACCCAAGGATTTTTAGAGCCCTATGTTAGTTGTAAATGAAAGTTAACAAAGAATCATAGAATAGCAGAGTTAGAAGAGGCCTGCAAGGCCATCGAGTCCAACCCCCTGCTCAATGCAGGAATCCACCCTAAAGCATCCCTGACAGTTAGTTGTCCAGCTGCCTCTTGAATGCCTCTAGTGTGGGAGAGCCCACAACCTCCCTAGGTAACTGATTTCACTGTCGCACTGCTCTAACAGTTAAGAAGTTTTTCCTGATGTCCAGCCGGAATCTGGCTTCTTTTAACTTGAGCCTGTTATTCCGTGTCTTGCATTCTGAGAAGAGATCTTGGCCCTCCTCTGTGTGACCACCTTTTAAGTATTTGAAGAGTGCTATCATGTCTCCTCTCAATCTTCTCTTCTCCAGGCTAAACATGCCCAGTTCTTTCAGTCTCTCTTCATAGGGTTTTGTTTCTAGACCTCTGATCATCCTGGTTGCCCTCTTCTGAACACGCTCCAGCTTGTCTGTGTCCTTCTTGAATTGTGGAGCCCAGAACTGGACACAATACTCTAGGTGAGGCCTAACCAGGACTGAATAGAGAGGAACCAGTACCTCACATGATTTAGAAGCTATACTTCTCTTAATGCAGCCCAAAATAGCATTTGCCTTTCTTGCAGCCATAT
The DNA here is from genome assembly GCF_023053635.1 of Elgaria multicarinata webbii. Taxonomy (NCBI): domain Eukaryota; kingdom Metazoa; phylum Chordata; class Lepidosauria; order Squamata; family Anguidae; genus Elgaria; species Elgaria multicarinata. Next base: position 40,191,438 of record NC_086180.1, on the reverse strand, counting down.
TGCGCTATTGGCTCATATTCAGCTTGTGATCTACAACAATTCTCGTTTGTAGTATTGCTGAGCCAAGTGTCCCCCATCTTGTAACTGTGCATTTAGTTTCTATTCCCTAAATGTAGAACTTGGCATTTATTCCTACTAAGTTTCATTCTGTTGTTTTCAGCTCAGCACTCCAGCCTATCAAGATCACTTTGAAGTTTGTTTCTGTCTTCCAGAGTATTAGCTATCTTACCAAATTTTGTGTCATCTGCAAATTTGATCAGCGTTCCCTACACCTCCTGACAAATCCATGTTGGCTTCTAGTAATCACTGCATTGATTTCAAGGTGTTTACAGATTGACTTCTTTATAATCTGCTCCTTTATAATCATTCCCAGGAATGGACGTCAGACTGACTGGTCTGTAGTTCCCAGGTTCCCAGGTTCCTTTTTGTTTTTTTGAAGATAAGGACAACGTTAGCCCTCCTCCAGACGTCCGGCACCTCACCCGTCTTCCATGATTTTACAAAGATAATAGACAAGGGTTCTGAGAGTTCTTCTGCTAGCTCCTTCATTACTCTTAGATACAGTTCATCGGGCCCTGGAGATTTAAACTCATTCAGGGAAATTAGGTGTTCTTTGACCATTTCTTTATCAATCTCAAACTGCAATCCTGCCCCCTCAACTTCTGCTTCACTTTTTCCAGGGGAGTCATAGACCCGCTTTTAGGAGAAGACCGAGGCAAAATAGGAATTAAGCACTTCAGCCTTTTTCTTTGTTGTCTGTTATCAATTTGCCTTCCTCATTAAGCAGTTGAACCACCCACTGATGATCTATTTAGATGGCTCACTAGTTAGTTATCCAATATGGAGTAGTTAAAAGAGGGATTTCTTGCATTGTATTTTGTTCCATTGTAATGATTTTTGTTTATCCTTGCTTTTTGCCTTCCCTGTATTTTGTCTTTTGTGAAAAGTCTTGCAAAGTCTGTAATCCACCAGCAAATGTATTTGTATTGTGAAGCCTTAGCCACAGATGATCTAAAAGAAGCTAGCAAGCTTAAGTTTTGAATTGCTTTAAAAGGGGGGAAATGTTAGCAGAACCACCTCCATTTTTAACAGGAAACTGTAAAATCTCCATTGCACACCAAGCGAGATGTCACGTACCAAGAATGTCTTCAAGGATGTTTCCTGTGTAACTATCTTATCCATCCAGAACAATAGCTTTATGTTCCCAAGCGGAATGTACTGTTACAGAGGAAATGTTTTGCAGAAGATAAGGGGGCTCTCTAGTGTTACATTCTGATTGGTTAATGCTGCTACTGGGTCCTGCCCCTTGAAAGCTTTAATACTGTACCATATTCCCTATGTCTTTTGTCTGATTGCTCCCTTTGAAGAGACCAGGCCTTGATTACTAATCAATAAAGCGCTTTTGAACCCTCTGTCGTTGGAATGGTGGAGTCGTGCTTAAGGGCTGTTTGGATCTCGTCCTTGGGTGAAAAGAACATTGATCTAACACCCAGGAGCAGAGTGATGCTGGGGATATAGAAGAAACTGGGATTGAATTCCTAGGTTATTCATCGCCATCCAGGTATAGAGTCCTACTCTACTGGCAGCAGCACAAGCCTTCATTAACTTTGCAGAGGCTGAAGCAGCATATAGGACCAGTCATTAAAATATATACATAACCATTACAATTGATGCAAGAAACAATTCTTCCATGAAGCAAATGAGGAATACAATCCTTCAGCTGAATTTCGAGGCACAGGAAGGTTCATTGTGACTTTTAATTATTCCTTGCAGGGAAGGGTAAGCCATCAATTTCAAGCTAGTTGTGAGAATTGTGTCATCATAAGTCACGTATTATTGATGGGAATGACATCTCATGGCTGAGGGGCTCTTTTATGTTATATGGAATGAATAGGCCTTGTCTCCATACTGATGTACTGGCAGCCTTCTGCTCATAGCCCTTAAATAATGGTCACCATCTCAATTAGTACCAGCAAAAAACCCAACATCAATAAACCACAACAACTCACAGTTGCAAGCCTTATTAAACTTTCCTGGAATGGATTTAGAAGCGTTTTGGCAAACTTTTGGTCTCCACAGAGCTCTGACTTACTGGCTTGGAGTAATTTGCATATTGCTAATCATTACATTCAGTGCTGGAGTTTTCTTTATAATTAGCTCTTTTTAAGTGTATCAAAGCTTTAGCAGACATATATTCATTTGACAGCTCACTAATTGCTTTTTATGTTGTCATCTTTGTTGCAAAGCAGCTTTATGATCTTAAACCTCTACAACAGTTTAATTTGCCCTAGAACTTGTTATTATAAAAGGCTACAATCTTTGGTCTTTTTAACAGCTCATTTTAGACAGTGTCAGAGTATTTTACCCCTTCCCATGAATCACAGCATGCATCTGTGTGCCCAAAGCCAGCTGAAAGGTGTAGAATGGTATCAGAAGAGCTTTGGTGCTTTTCTCCTCAGATGTCCATGTTTTGATACCTTAGAGTGATCTAATGCCCACTATACAGCTCATTCTCTCCCTTCAAGTTGACCTCTTCTAGGGAGTTATATGTACAAGATTCAGGTTCTCACATATGTAACAAATGATGTGTAACTTGGCAGGCAAAGGAAATCATTAGGGGGCTCACTAGAAGCCCTTCACTCATTTAATGCATGTTTGAGGGAGACAGAGAGTCAAACCAGCTAGACCCATCCAGCCTCTACTGACAATGTGTGTGCCAGCCTCACATCCTATTGGCTGTGCATTCAGCAGCAGTGTGACAGGTATACATACAGCTTCTTCATGCAAGGGGGGATCCTGGAATACCAGAATTCTCCTCATATGAAGGAACCCTATGCCAAGTACATTAGTATAAACATCCACCAAAAGCATAGTCACTGGGACATGGCTGGTGGTACATGCATCAACAGCTTGCATTAGATGTCATTATCTCCCCTCCCTCACAATACACATGATTTCAACATGTGAGGAACTTGTGGGTACAACCCTAGCATCTATATTCAACAAAGATGTGTCCTGCTATTAAGCAAATCCGTCTGGAACCTAATTTAAGACTGATATGCTAGTCTGCATTCTTGCAATACTGTTATTCAACATCACATACAGTTAAAGAGAACAGATAGCGCAAATTCAAAGCCGGGATTAAACTGGGACAGCTGCCCACACATCCCACGGTCTTGGGACAATCCTGAGACCGTGGGAAAAGTGAGCTAAAAGCCGTTCCGGTTATCCCAGGATCTTCCCTCACTACCCCCAGGATCCCCTGTGAGTCATGTGGATGCACAGGGATGATCCCGGGACAATCCCTGGGATAAGGCATGGCGTAGACATGCCCCCAGTGGGTTTCCATGGCCATGTGGGGACTAGAACCCAAATCTCTTGACTTTAGCCACTACACCACACTGGCTCTTTTGTTTGAACACCCAAAATAATTTGGTGTCATCAGCAAACTTGGCCACTTCACTCCTCACTCCTAATTCCAGATCATTCATGAATAAGTTGAAAAGTATTGCCCCCAATATGGATTCTTTGGGGAACCCACTATTTATATCCCTCCAATGAGAGAATTTACTATTTATTCCTATTCTCTTCTTTCTGTTCTTTAACCAGTTACTGATCCAGAAGAGGACACATATAGCTAGTCCTCTGGTTTTGTTTTGTTTTAAATTATTTCAAACTGAAAAGTACTGCTTAAAATTATTTCATTACTACTGATCCTCATTTTGCATTGCTGTTCAGCTGTGCCTAAGAAAATGACCTACTCAAGAATACAAATAAATATTTCAAGGTGTGTATATGGTGGTTATAATGTATTTTTACTATTGTGCATTTTACCAACACCAAAATTTCTCTAAGCTTGCCAAAAGGAGCAAATCAAGCTTACTAGTTATAATTTTGCAAATCTTACTCAATGTGAAATAAAGTAATAAGAATAAGTTACTGTTTTACAATTATCAATGAAGCAGCACAATTCTTTATGGCTAACAGAAATTTAAATGGGTGTTGTTTTAGTTTAAAAAATAAATCCAACTTTAAATCTGATCATTTCAGCACATTTTAGTAATAATACAGTATTTTGCTCTTGTGGCTCCAAAGAAACAGATTTAAAATTAATGAGCTTTCCAGCATGGATTTCTCCCCAATTTTCTTGAATGGCATCTTCCTTAAATAGGCTTTCACATAATGCATGTTCTTATAAGTCCCAAATGAGTAACCATGATGTCTCATTAGTCTTTGTCACCTCTTAATCATTCATGTTGCATTCTAAACAAGCAACATAAATTGTTGCCTTCAGAAATTATTTTGGAATTAAAGAACAAAAATATGTACCAACTGAACTTGCAGCTCATTCCTGTAAATCACTTTATTCAAAAGAAATTTCACATCCTGTACAAGAGTCCCTTTTTTATTAAATGGCTTATTTTCAGTTGAATGTAGGCACCTTATCACATCCAGTAAATAACAAAGAGCCTGTTTATGTTGCTGATATCTCTGGAGATGAAGTTACATTCTCAAAGGCTAACATATCAGATAATGTCTGAAAAGAAAAAGAAAAGGATGCTGTTGTTCCTGGAGAGCTATTGGGACTGTACTAAATTTGAGAAGGCAATAAGTGCAGAGTCTTTTTTCCCCCTTTATTGATAGTAATCTGTAGGGATGTGCTCCGCTCCGATTAGGAGCGTAGAAGCAGTAGCGGATTGGCCTGCTCCGCCTTACCCAGAGGCGGAGTAGGAGCGGACCGCGGACCCCCTAGAAGCAAGGCGAAGAGAAGCGACCATTTTTCGGAGCTCCGAGTTCAGTCGGAGCGCTCCGGTCGCCATCTTGAAAACATTTCGCCATAGGATTGCATTGCGGCAAATAATCGCGCATAACTACGTTGTTTTTGAAGCTATCGTTCTGGAAATTCTTGTGCACAGAGAGTCGTGGATGGGGGTCATTTTGAGACCACTCTCACCTCTCTGCGTGCTGTGGTTCACGTGCAATATTTTTTTAAAAATCGGGTCAACCGCGGGGCTCAAACTGCGTTTCGGCTTTTCGCCCATAGGATTGCATTGAGGGAAAGAATCGGGGATAACTGGGGGGGGGTTTAAGCTATCGTTCTGAAAATTCTTGTGCACAGAGAGTCGTGGATGGGGGTCATTTTGAGACCACTCTCAACTTTCTGCGTGCTGTGGTTCACGTGCAATATTTTTTTAAAAATCGGGTCAACCGCAGGGCTCAAACGGCGTTTCGGCTTTTCGCCCATAGGATTGCATTGAGGGAAAGAATCGGGGATAACTGGGGGGGGGTTTAAGCTATCGTTCTGAAAATTCTTGTGCACAGAGAGTCGTGGATGGGGGTCATTTTGAGACCACTCTCAACTTTCTGCGTGCTGTGGTTCACGTGCAATATTTTTTTAAAAATCGGGGTTTGGGTTTTTTTTTTTTATTATTATTATTTTTTTGGAAGCGATGACAGGCACATTCAACTCCCAATCCTGATGAGAATTCATCTCCTCAGAAAGCATCCTCCTCCAATCCCAGCGTTGGAGGGGGGACTAAGGCAGACCCACCCTGAGAACTTTCTGTTTTGTGTCTCTTTGTGGGTTGGCGTTCGTGGAGGGAACACTTACTTAGCTAGTGCTCCTGCTTTGGAGATAGATTAATTTAATATAGGTTTAGTTTGGCGCGTGTGTGTGTTTGTTTGCTTCTTTCTGACTTGTAGCTTAGTTTGCCCTGTGTTTTCCCCTTACTTTGATTTAATATAAACTTTATTTTTGAATTTTGGAGTGTGTGGTTGGGTTGGTTGCCCCCCCCCTTCCCTGTATTAAAGCCTGACTGTTCTGCTTTTGTGAAAGCTTTCTTTTGAAAGCATACACACACTTTTTGTCCCATTTCCCTACATTTATATTCTTAAACATATTTTATTATATTCTTTCACATAGTCCATTAGTATATATTCTCATACATATTATATTAGTATTCATATTTTGTTCTTCTTATAGTAGTGGTTGGTTCTTTTTCCCCCTCCCCTCTCTTAAATCCTGATTGTGTTTCCTTCTATCTTCTATATACCAAATATACCAAAAAAATTGGATTCTCTTTTTCTTCTCTGTGTAACTTCGACGGAGTGGGCTGCTTTTGTCAAGTTCAACAGGCAGCCACAGATTGAGCATTTTGGGGAAAGCATACGCACACCATTTCCCTATTCTTAAACATATTATTATTATATTCTTTGACATAGTCTTAGTAGTCTATTAGTATACATTCTCATACATATTAGTAGTAGTATTCATATTTTGTTCTTCTTATAGTAGTGGTTGTCCCATTTCTTGTCCCATTTCCCTACATTTATTAGTAATATTCTAAAACATATTATTATATTCTTGTAGATATTCTTAGTAGTATATTCTCATACATATTAGTAGTAGTATATTTTATTGTTCTTGTCCCATTTCCCTACATTTAAACATATTATATTCTTCTTATACATATTCTTAGTAGTACCTTATACATAGTATTAGTAGTATTAATATTTTGTTAGTCATCATGAAAAGAGAAAGCAGGCGTGCTGAAAGCAGCAAGGCTCAGTCTGCCAGCAGGGCTTCCTCTCCTCCTGTGAAACTCAAACGGGCAACTCCTTGGCTGACTGCTCCAAAACAGAAGCAGGACAAGCAGCAGGCAGAGCCACTCTCTTCTGCAACTTGTGCCCGGCGTTCTCTTTTTGAGGGTGGGAATGGGAAAAGTGCCCGTTTGCAAGAGGCACGTGGCAGCAGTGCCATTAGAGGAGGAGGAGTATCCCCAACTCCTTCATTCTCCTTTCAGCCCACGAGCCCGCTGATGGACCTAGACGAGGTCCTCAGCACAGTGGAGGGGGGGGAGGAGGAGGAGGCGGTGGGCCTCCAGGATGTGGGGGCTGAGGAGGAGCAGCAGCAGGCCGAGGCTCTCTCCCCAGTCTCATCCCACACCCCTGTTTCTGTGGCAACACCAGAGAGCTCAGGCGGGCAATTGGTGGTGTCACCACAGAAACGAAAGACAAGCATCGTGTGGGACCACTTTGAGTTGGGAGCGGATCCCCGCTTTGCTGTCTGTCGCCACTGCAAACTCAGCCTAAGCAGGGGTTCATCGACAGGGCATTATGGAACCAGCAGCATGAAGATGCATCTTCATAGGCAGCACCAGGCGATCTTGCTGGGGAAAGAGGCGGGCAAGGCGACTGGTTCCAGGGGAAAGCCGAAGGCTGCTGCTGGCACTGCCACTCTAAGCTCTCCATCTCCCATCCCCACAAGGGTTAGGCAGGCAACCCTGCAGGACATGGGGTGGGGGAAGTATTGACCCACAAGATGGCGTTTTCCAATGCCCACCCAGGGTGCTACTGTGTTGGGGCATCTGCCGGGACTGACTCCTCCCCAATACTAGATCTATGACATGTCACTCTGCCTGCCCCTCTGCTAGCCTGTCCTCCTCGGTGACCGACTCGCTGGGATGGTTTGCGTTTGCAATGCGTGACTAACTGCAATGCTGGCTTAGAAACCAGCCATCACTTCCTTGTGCCCCCAGAAATGCCCGCAGCCTGCCTGCCTGCCTGCCCGCCTCCCCCGGGGTGCTGCTGTGGTGGGGCATCTGCCAGGACTGACTCCTCGCCTACTCTGCCTGCCTCTCTGCCCGCCTGGTGCCTGGTTTGCTCCCAATCGTCCTCCTCTGTGCCCCTCAAGGCGTAACTGCTGGCTTAGAAAGAAACAACCAGCCATCTTTGCCTCACTTTGCGCCCACTTATGGGTTGGTTTGCTATGCGTTAGTGCTCAAGCCATCCTTGCGGCACTACAATGCATGCTGCCTGCCTGCTTTCCATTGATGGTGCTATATAAATAAATAATAATAATAATAATAATTCTCCCCTTCCCGCCTTGCAGCGATGGTGTATGTGTCTTGCTTTGACTAAGGGGAGAAGTCCTTCCTGCGCTCACTTAGACTTTATCAAATTCAATAATCCCTTTTTCAAATGTGCCAGAAGATTTAGGGTTATCTCGTGGCATGTTGGGATTGCCTTGGAACTGGCCCCATTGAGCTGTCTGCAATTGCAACTTTAAATCCCTGACATACTGGAGTGTTCAAATTTCAAAAGTTCCCCTAACATCAGGGGATGATGGGATTGCCTTGAAACTTGGTGTCCATGGGGACACATGGGTAAGCTGTCATGGGACCAAAGGATAGGTTTCTAACGTGCAAATTGACGTAGTTGTAGAATGGGACTTGATTTGGGGTGAGTTAAAAAGTTTAAGCCGCGCCAAAAATCAGGGGATGATGGGATTTGCTTGCAACTTGGCGTGCATGTGGACACATGGATAAGCTCTCCTGGTGCCGAGTTTGAGGTTTCTAACATGCAAATTGACGGAGCTATCCCAAGGGGTGTGAATGGGGTGCCCGATTTTCATAAATTCCCCAAAAATCAGGGGATGATGGGATTGCCTTGAAACTTGGCGTGCATGTGGACACGTGGATAAGCTATCATGGTGCTGAGTTTGAGGTTTCTAACGTGCAAATTGACGTAGTTGTAGAATGGGACAATTTGGGGTGAGTTAAGCCATGCCAAAAATCAGGGGATGATGGGATTTGCTTGCAACTTGGCGTGCATGTGGACACATGGATAAGCTCTCCTGGTGCCGAGTTTGAGGTTTCTAACATGCAAATTGACGGAGCTATCCCAAGGGGTGTGAATGGGGTGCCCGATTTTCATAAATTCCCCAAAAATCAGGGGATGATGGGATTGCCTTGAAACTTGGCGTGCATGTGGACACGTGGATAAGCTATCATGGTGCTGAGTTTGAGGTTTCTAACGTGCAAATTGACGGAGCTATCTAAAGGGGTGTGAATTAGGGTTATGGGAGGTGCGTTAGAGGGTAGAGCCGCTCCAAAAATCAGGGGATGATGGGATTTGCTTGCAACTTGGCGTGCATGTGGACACATGGATAAGCTGCCCTGGTGCCGAGTTTGAGGTTTGTAACATGCAAATTGACGGAGCTATCCCAAGGGGTGTGAATGGGGTGCCCGATTTTCAAAAATTCGCCAAAAATCAGGGGATGATGGGATTGCCTTGAAACTTGGCGTGTGTGTGTATACGCCCATGAGGTGTCATGGTGCCAAACGTGAGGTTTCTAACTTCAACGGAAAAAAAGTTGTTTACTTTTTTAGCTTTCAATGCAAGCCTATGGGGGGGCAAAAACGGAGCTCCGGATCCGATCCGGAGCTCCGGGCGGAGCGGAGCGGAAGTGGGCGGAGCGGGGGCGGGGCGGAGCGACCCGCTCCGAAAAATGGCGGATCTGCAAGTGAAGCGGAGCGGGGGGTCCGTGCACACCCCTAGTAATCTGTATGTTTTTGTGGTCTCATAAGATTTGATCTCATAGCATTGGTATTAAATGATAATTTTACCTCAGAGTGTGATGCTTACTTCTTAATTGTATCAGATTGCACATTATGCTTTGCAGGTTGAGGAGGGAAGGATATAATCTGGTTTACTTATTGTTAATGTGTTCCTCTGCCTGGAATGCTACATTTTCCAAACAGAAAGAAGAGGATGACCACAAAACGAGAGCTGTCAAACATCTTGGATTGCTGCTTAAAGGGTGCAGTTTATCCTCATATACCTTGTAACAAAGGTAACCTCTTTATAGAGAAGGACTAAGCTTATACTAAAATAATTAAAATTATGTAGATCGACTCATATGTAGGAGGTGCAATGCTCATGGTACAGCACTCCAAAAACAAAAGAAATGACCACTAGTAGCACATCCAGTTTAAATCTATATTTTAAAAAGTTTTTTTAAAAATCATGTGTTCGACCATTTGCTAATTCTGTTAACAATACTCAGTTTGACATAGGATTTTGATTGCTAAGAATGCCAAAGATTTGCAGTGCTTGAACTGGTTGTATGTGACCAATGAGGTGTTTTTCAGTTGTATTTCTTGAACAGCGTCCGTCCTTTTCCAGTTTGTAGTATGAAACTGGGGGTCTGTTGTTCAAAGTAAAGAAACAGAAAATCTCCCAGGGCTGCAAAACCCTTTGAACCCTTCATAGTTCTTGTTTTAAGAGCCACTTGCTTATCCTCTCAGCTGTGTGTGCTTTGATAAACATCATCCCTTGCACACAAAGGAGCACCTTTCAGAAAGTTCTTCCATGTAGAGGGGGTGCAGAGCCGTGCCCAGTGCCCTGTCCCTGATGTTGCTGTGTCCCATCCCCCATGCACCCACCCACAAAATGCCAAACACAGATTTAGAGTTCTGAAAATGGGCACCCAGGGGCACAACATCTGTTCCATTATATTTGATTATCTACCCAATGATATAACAATGAATTTTTCAGTTTTGTGTTTGCCTCAGTTTCTGGCTGCTGGCTTAGATGGCTTAAGCCATCTGGAAGACACCAGGCTGGGGAAGGCTATTTAAAGCCCACTTCGGGTGCTTGCCTGAACACACATGGGCTGATTGTGAATGAGGGCACGGGTGCACATGCAAGCTCCACCACCAGTGTCCCTGAACATGCTGTTTCTTCATCAGACCTACACATATTCCACATAAAGGTCTGATGAAGCCTTCTACACTTGCTCAGTTGGACATTTTTAGGAGCCTCCTTGTGATTCTGCTATGTCAGCATTCCCAATCTCAGGGAGGTTCTAAGCATGTTCATTCAAATACACTTAGAACCCCTCTTTGTTGTGCAAGATTTCCATGGCCATGTTAGGAGTGGGGCTTATGCACAGGCCCCACCCCAACTGATTTTCAGTCCTCAGAAGTTATGGTGAATGCCTGAATAAGGCTGTAGATGGTGGAACCTCTACATTCAGAACAGTATGCCAGTGGATACCAGTTCCTGAGCAGTAACAGTGCTGAAACAGCTATTGCCTTCATTGTGCTGTTCCCAGCGGCATTGAGCTGCCCAATGTAGGAAGGAAGATACTTGACTAAATCTACCTTTGGTAGATTTATTGTTCTTATGTCTCGACACTCAGTACCTGCAAAATTTCAACCAAACAACGATACATAAAGGCAGAGGATTAGATGGTGACCCATTCAAGGGTGTGTGTGGGTAGGAGATATGGAGTATACACATGTAAAGGACAGACACTTCATCCATCCATTTATATGCACACAAGTATTGTGTACACATCAGTGGTTTGTGAAATATATTAATCCCTATATTGGGTGGGGAAAATCTTTCAGCTAAATCTTATTGAAATATCTTTGCGAAGAAGACCAAAAAGACAAAGAAAAGAAAGAAAAACAATCTCTTTACATAAGATCTTCCAATTATAAATTGGCTTCACTTTTAATTAGTTAATGATCCAATTCAGCTGTGATCAAAGCACAACAGCTAGATAATTCAGGATAGAAAATGGAGTTAATTTACTTAGATATGATACTACTTGGCTAATGACTTTTTATTTGAATGGAGTTTCAATTAGTTATTAGGTTATTTTACTCATTAGAGTAACAGAATGTCTGTTGGCAATTAACATGTCACTCCTTGTGGAAACAGCACACTTTCCCCCTTAAGGGATTGTCTTTAAGATTTATATCTCTAGGATTACCAAAGAACTTTATGGAAATACTAATTAAATACTAATGTCTGATGAAGTAGCACTTTTTGTTCTTATATGGGTATACAGAAGTTGAGTTTCTTAAATGTTCTCAGGAGAGTAATTCTTTTAAGACAACATATGGTTTTAGTTAGCTTGTGTGACTAGTCATTAGCAACAAGATTTGGTGAATTTAACAGTTTTGTGCAATCAATCCACCCCTTGTTTCACCTGCATTAGAACTTGACAAATATTTGTTCAACTGTCTCATCAAAGGGCTGGTTGCTTACAGAATTTTGTAAAATGCATGAGGTTTACAAGGCCAGGTTACATGGTTACAACTCCATTTGGTTGCTTCTGAATGAATGAATTCCTTGTAGAGCTCTGCATAAATGACCTCTTCAAATTCTCCACCCTATTTACAGACAGAGAAATTGGGAGGGCAATTTCACTAAATTTCTCCAGGGAGAGGAGAAATTCTCCAATAGTTTCTCACAGGTGGGGTTCACCACTGGTAGGGATAATAGGCCAGCTTTTTCATGAGAGTTTTTTGGTTTGTTGTGCTGCCACTACAATTGGCGACAGCATCAGCTGTATTTGGCAACCTGCCCTCCATTTTGCATCCCCCATAATGCAGGTGTGGGGGCAGTATTGTGTCTAGCTCCAGGGAAGAGCTGGAGCTGTATCTGATACATTCTCCAGTTTCCTGAAAGTTTCCATGTTTCTACTTCATTCTCAGGGTGTTTATAATTTATTTTTGAGGTATTTTTATTTCCCTCATTATGTCTTTCCCTGGGGTTTAATTGAAGGGCAGGAAGCCAAGGAGGCGCCAGGTTGCCAGAGAGATAATTGTACAATGAAAGACAAGAGAATAATGCACACTTCTCAGCAACTTCATAACTAAGCTAAGCATAAGAACCCTGAAACCAACCTATGAGAATTTCTTCAAATTTTTACTCTCCTTTGACTTTCTTTTCAAAAGCAATTCTTTTCTATCAAAATGAATGAGAATGATAAAAAAAAGCTTTTGACACAGCACCAGTTCATCTAACGTCCTTGCAGACACATGGGCTAAGAAGTCATGCTTCAGGATCCTAGATAGGCACCATCATTAGCTCAAATCACACTTTTTTTAAAAAAAATTTTTTTATTGCTTTTCCACATTGATTAAACATACAACATTACAATAAAAGTAAACATCAAAACAACTATTACATACTACATACATGTTGAAGAAATGTTGAGTACATATGTGTTGAATAGATATTAACTATAAAATATTATACCATAACATAATCACTCTTGACATAATAGTGCTCCCCCCACCTCGGGATCTATTCCTGATTCCAAAATCTTATCGTTTATTCTGCTGGCGGTTTCCCACTTCCCTTAGTAAACACAAATATTAGGAACTGTTTCCAGATTCCTTCAAACTCATTTATTTTAGTTATACCTTTTCTCCACTTAATATTACAAGTCAGTTTATCATTAATAGCTATATCCCATACTTCTTTGTACCATTCTCCAATAGAATATTCCCCTTGAATCTTCCAGTTCCTAGCTACCATCAATCGTGCTGCAGTCAGCAAACTCGATATCAGCTCTTTAGTTCCTTTTCCACATTTTATATCTTCAAATAGTGACAGTAATGCAATCTTTGGTGTTTGTTCTATTTTCATTCCCACTATTTCTTCAATTTCAAAAAACACCATCTTCCATAATCTTTGTACATATTTGCATTCCCACCACATATGTAAATACGTTCCTTTTTCCCCACAACCTCTCCAACAATTTGCTGAATGCTGATCATTTATCTTATTCAATCTAATCAGGGTTAGGTACCACCTCCACAAAATTTTAAAGTAATTCTCTTTTATTCTCACTGACATACTTCTCAACACTCTTTGTTTCCACAGTCCCTCCCAGCTCTGTCGCCCTATTTGTACCTTCAAATCTGTCTCCCATACCATTTTCCCTGAGCTATCCCTTAACTCCTTTTCTAACAATATTTTATATATTTCGCTCATTAACCCTTTTAAAACTATACTTCCTCCTTTACCTTTTTCCTTATTTACTATTAACTCTTCAAACTTCGTCATTTCTCTGCAATCTCTATTATCTTTAATCCACTTTTTATTCCATTGTTCTAATTGCCCATACTCTAACCAAGATAATTTTTTCTCCTTTAACAAATCTTCCATATCTTCTCTTGTGTTTATATCTCTTAACCAATCCTTTAATTTCAATTTGCTTTTTGCTTTTAATATTTTACTTAATCTACCCTTCAGTTCCTCTGGGAAATTCTTTAACATTATTACCAGTGATAAGGGAGAGTTGCTCGGAAGCAGCTTCCCTTTAAATTTACTCCAAATTTCCCACTGAGACCTCAGGAGTGTATTATCTATACTGCTCAAATCACACTTTTGAAACCTGCTTTAACCATGCTTACACAATCTTTGAACATGTGCTTGGGTCCCCTGCATGTAATAAATAAAAAAGCTGGAGGCATTAAATGAAGTATCTGCATTATTACATTCTTTCAAGGATAATGTGGCAGGAGGAAATATTCTTTCTGTTTTGTCTTAAATTGTATTATTATTATTATTATTATTATTATTATTATTATTGAATTATTTATCTATGATATTGAAATGAATTACTGTACTGTAATTCTGATTTTATGTTGTTTTATTACTATCACCCATATGTTTATAATATATAGTTATATGTTCCCTGATTTTATTTTTTTATCTATTGTGATCCACATTGAGCATATTTTATTGCAGGTAAGTAGCATACAAATAAGTCCTTAATAGACAATTAATAACCAATTATGAAGATGTTGATAATGTTGACTCTTATAATTAGCAAATTTCTAGTGTTGTTCTTGAGCAGGAACAACAGTCCCAAACTCTTACGCAGTTTATTGAAAAGACCTCCAAAACTTACACTTTTCAGGTTAGTTTTGTAGGCTGTAGATGCAAAGGAATTCACACATACGCACACGCACACACACACACACATACGTTTGGTAAAGAGTCCCATTGAGGAAAGAGTTCATTTGTAGCTTTTAGAGGAACAGCATAAAAGAACTGGAAAATGCTCCTGAAATCAGAGCCTTTCATTCAATCTCTTCACTACCAAAGGACAGGAATTAAATGTCTGAAGTGTCTAATGAGCCAATTTATTTAGCCTTGTAATCAACTGCATTTTAAAAATATCCCTGCCCTGAATTTTAAAAAAATCCAATTAGCCTTTAATACCTATCATGTGCTCTTTTTTCTTTCTTTCCTTTTTTATCATTAGTTCATACTTTTATCAGATAAGGTGGAAGTTCTAGCCTCTAGGATACAAAGGAAATCAAAAAGGCTAAACACTGAAAACAGTGACCTTGAAAGGCTTTTTGATAAAGCCCTACAAAAATAATGAATGAGAAGAAATGAGTTATGAATGGGGGGGAGGAGAAACAAAACCAAATGTAGGCACCATGGAAAATTAAGCCATTTGATCAATAGACGAGAACATTTCTTTTGAATATGCAATTTATTAATAGATGTGTGTAGTCTTTGGCAAGATCTACACTACTGCTTTATAATGGCTTGAGTCCTTAATACCTAATGAGGTGACTCCTCCAGCATTTCCAGGTGCCTCCTCCAAGGGAGTTTCAGAGAGCGGCAGCAAGGGAAGAGCCTTCTCAGTGGTTCCCCCCCCCATCTGTGGAATTATCTACCTGATGAGGCCCCACCTGGTGCCAACGTTGTTCTCTTTTCAGTACCAGGTTAAGCCCTATCTCTTTTTTTCAGGCATTTAGCAACTTGCTATGGGTTTTTAAGCAGTTCTGGATTTGTCCTATGGTAAGCTTTACAGTTCAAAATTGTTTTAAGATATATTGTTGTCCTTATTTATATTGTTCATGGGTTTTATGTCAATATTTTTTAAAACTTTGTAAACTATATTTTAATGGTATAATCTTTGAAAACTGCCCAGAGATCATCAGCTATGGGGCGGTATAGAAATGCAATAAATAAATAAATAAGCAAATTATAAACAGGGGAATAATGGCTAGGACTTCCATTGAGAGCAATAGAAATCCCGCAGTTCTGAATCACCCCTAAAACCGAATGTCCTTGCCAAAGGAGTCCAAAATTTCACAGGTATAATGCCATGGGGGAGTAGCATAAGAATTGGAACTATGTCATTTGGACACAAACATTGTAGGCAGCAGAATCAGGAAAGATCTCCATTGAAATCAATGGAAAAACGACTGAAGGTAAAATGATTAGGAAATGCTATTAAAATGTAAATGAAACTTAGAAAGTGCAATTAAAATGAAGTTAAAATGAAATGAAAACAAAAATGAAAAATGATTTTTAGCTTTTTAGCTGCCTCTTCCTGTAGTCAATTGCTTCAGGAACTTAACAATAGAAACATAAATGCAAATCAGGATTTGCTGCATTTTCTTTCCTATTGGAGAAGATGTCAGGTTTACTCCTACCTTCATGGTGCACTTGATAAATGCAAAGATTCATACTTTGTCTTCTCTCCATGCTTCAGGCATGCGGTCTGCCTTAAAAAAAAACAATTAAAGCTCTTTGTGTACATTTGCTCAATTAAAAATAGGCAGAATCTTTTTAAAGAAAGAAACTGCTGTGGTCAGAAGAGTTTTCTGCTATTTTCTGCAAGACAGAAGAACACACAACAAGTTTCATCTGAGCAGAATCCAGAAGGAAATATGCACATCAACAAAATGCAGGCTTACCACTCAGGTTAAGTATGCATCCTGTATGAATCCTCAAAGATTTAACTTGTAGATACACAGGAAGTGGAGGTGGATTTCAGGTGGAGGGGAAGCAACCTTGTACCCTCCAGATGCAACTCCCATTGTCCCTGATTATTGGCTATGTTGGCTGGGGCTCATTACATTTTAATTACCCAATTCAATAGTTGTTCAGAGTCAAACTTGAACTTTATTCTGGTGATAAAGATAGGTGAGGATTTTGTTTCCATGTGGTTTTGATGAGAATGTACTAAAATGTGCTAATGTCTCCATATTCAAGACAAACAGAATGTGACATTTTAAAAAATGAATGTGGGAGAAACCAAAATGGACAAATTTGTCCATCCAGACAGAGGGCCTCGAGTGCTTAGTTCTTAAAAGTTTGAATTTGAATCCTTTTGTATTCAGCTTTGTTAGGGCTAAATTAGGGTTGTCACCTCTTTTTTCTGAGAGGTTCCTCACTTTTAACAGTTGTATGATGACATGCAGGGAGGCCCATAACATGATCCTCTCCATACTAGGAATAGATGTACCTCTTGAATTCGGCTGTTGCAAATTGATGAAAGTTTAGTTTCAGTTCTTTTGGATATGAATTAACCGAAACACACACGCACACACGAGGAAAAAGAACTTGAGATTTAAAACATATGAATTGGGGAAAAGTGGAAGTGACAGATTCACCCATCCCTAGTGTTGGAGAGGGAAAGATAACTATGGCAGTTTCTACACCTGCCTTTCCCCCGGGATCGTCCTGGGATTATCCCTGTGCATCCAAATGACACACAGGGGTTCCCATGAGCAGCCAGGGACGATCCCTCCATTTGCCTGGGATAATCCTTAGGTGTAGAAAGGGCCTCTGTGTTTGACTTGTCTGCTTTGTACCTTACTATGCTTCCAGCTTAATGGAATTGTGAGACAGGGCAAGCCCAACTCATTCTACTGCCTGAGGTGAAGATGATGCCTTTTCCCCCTTCCATTTACAGAAGCTGGCTGGACTGACAGTTGAACCTTACTGTCCCACTTGTGATGGGATAGTTTCCTCTATCACTACTTTAGGAAGCCCAGGGTATACATAGCTCTGTCCTCCAACAGAAAGGAACACCTGAGGAATTCAGGAAGAACAGCTTGGAGGCTACTCATACTGCTCCCAGTATCTGCCACCTGAGGGGATCATCTGTCTAATATTAGGGTTGGCCTGTTGTGAGAAGCCAAGACTGTGAGACGGCCATACCAATACACCCTAAGTTGTTGCACTAGCATCATTCAGGCCAATAAATACAAATCTGTGCTCACTGTAAAGATGAAAACTAGTTGACCCACCTTGGATTTGCTGCCTGTTTCTTACAATGAGAAAAATCCAATAAGGACATAATAAGAATTAGTGATTAGGGTCAACCACAGGACAGGAATTCATTTTGGGTTGTAAATTAAGCAATGGAATAGTTGGATAAAGTCCACTAAAAAGTGAAATGCAAAGTTTTAGTATAGGTATATGACACTACACTTTCATTGCAGGTAAATCATTCCCTTGATTAGAATGCTGGTTCAGGAAGTTAATATAATCCTGTGGCGGTGTCATCCAATCACAGTATGCCCTCTTATTAGGTTATCATAAAAGTCAGGGCTTGTGGTTTAGTTTTGAAATTGTCTCTAACTTCATTTGAAGTGGTGACTAATTATTCAGTGCAACTGAAAGCTTATCATTATCTTGATGCTTCTGCCTTAATATGGATCTTCTGTCTCTCCATGGTTGGGAATGCTGGCTATTTCGATAATATACTGTATATGCAGGGCAAGAAAATGAGATTAAGGCATTGTTTGAATTGCTAATCGATAGGAACTATACTAAACTAATAAAAGAAGAGCCCATTCTTGCTTAAGCAATTGTACAAAAAGTATATTCTACACAACATAGACATCATGAGATGGTTGTTTAAAAATAGAATTTGTATCTAATGTTGCTGTACTGGAGTCCAGGGTCCTAAGAGTAGTCAATGAAACAAGTTAGTCATGACTAGTGTAGGTCTTATTGATTTTAATAAGATTTACAGCATAATCCTATACATAATTGAATTGAATTCAATGAAGCTTACTTCCTAAAAATGGCTTCTGATAGTTTTATTCATATTTGCATTTCACTTGTTACCTCATTGTCTTTTTTATTAACCATTCTTTTTGTCTGCTGTTCCTCTTATTATAATTTAGGCTGCAATTCTCTCCCCATTTACGTGAGAATAAGTCCCCTTAAATTCAATGGGATTTACTTCTATGTAGGAAGGACTGTGGCATTAGTGATCTCATTATAAACCATCTTTAAGCTATTTTGTGGAAGGCAAGGTATAACTGTTTTAAATTAACAAGTTGGTTACATAGGAACACAGTTCATGGAGAAAAATCAAATAACTTATTGTGGTTTTTGAAATATTCAAAGTGTAATATCTTTTATTTTTACAATACTTCCTTAAATTCAATGTTCTTGTTGTAAACTCGAGTGGCCACTGTAATGTCCTTGTTCTGGTCAATGGACAACTTGATTCTTGATGTTGGCCAATGAGCACACACAGCTCACGGCAATGTAGAGTTCACCATGGCAGAAGACAGGTATAGGCAGATAAGTAAATGTCAACTTGGTCCACAGTCTGTCCCTTGCCTGAATGAGCACATACAGCTGCCTCACAAAAAAATAGTCCTATAGACAACAGTTATAATGTCCTTGTTAATAATGTGTGTCTGGGATCTTGCTCATGTCTTCTCCAACAGCTGGGAACTCTTCTGCAGTACCATTATGATGGAAGGTACGTAGGCAGTAAATTCAGATTCATGTTGTGAGTAAGCTGGAGTTTAGTGGCACTGTTCCAGGAATTGGATTTCTTCAGCAACTGGCAATGATGGCTGCATGGGAGCATGTGGGATGACGGGCAAGGTATGCCTAAAGTCACCACCAAACACAATAGCGTTGCAACCAAATGAAGTGTCATTGCTCATGAGCTCCTTCAGCAGCCTGTCTACACAGCCAATAGAAAAGCAGTTGGACCTTGACACTTCATCCCAAATAAACTCCTGACATTGAATTATGGTGAAAACCATTGTTATTCATGAAATCTGCATGTCAAGAGCTTTACAATGAAATGTGTTTCATGAGGATTGGTCAAGAAGGAAGACAGTCAAAAAAGGATGAACAGCTAACTCCCAATTATGAATCAATATATAAGATAAATAAATGATGCAGTCAAAGTTAAGCTTCTTAGAGAGCAACTCTTTGCCCCTAGACAGTATCTGGGAGGAAATTGGATTGTTCAGTTTCTTGAATCTTATGTTTTAGGAAAGCTTTTACCAAACCTCTCAGTTTTTCCTCTCTGTTTTTCCTTTTTCCAGTCTTAAATAAGCTTGTCTTGAACTTGAAAAATTTTCCAGTTCTAAGCTCAGCTTATCCCAACCTTTGAAAATTTTGCATTAAGCGTTGTTGTGCACAATTCTCCTAATACATGCCTAATATACACATACCAATCAATGTTTCTAATGTACATATGCATCGTGGACATTATTTTCCCAAGTATATGCATTTATGTTTGCATATTTTTGATTGGAGAAGTCCACTGCAAAATTCAGACAAATGTGAATTTTGAAGGGTTTCAGTTCTCATCGTGGTTTGAAAGTGGAAATTTTGATAAATTTGCATTGAAATGTGAACCAAGCAAATTTTTCCCCCATCTGTGTTTTTGACATGATGGCCTGGACCAGGAAAAAAGATTTGGGAAAAGCACAAGAGAAAAGCCAGGCCTGACACTCAGTACAGAACTGTGTATGTGTCACAGGCCATAGCTAGACCTAAGGTTTATCCCAGGATCATCCCAGGTTTGTCCCTGCCTGAGCGCTGGATGCCCTGTGTGGCACTTAGATGAATAGGTTTGACGCCAGGACAATCCTGGGATAAACCTTAGGTCTAGCTATGGCCACAATGTCATCACACCTCTATGGCATACATATTGTTCTAAACACAATTACTTGACTTTTTCCTATCCATGCATACTCTTTCAAAAGGACAATCCAGAGGACCATCTAGTATTTGAAGTTCTCCTTTGTTTGAATGACTGTCTTGTCCAATTCCAGTTTAAAGAAAAAGAACAATAAGAACTGTTGCATATCAACAATTATCTTAGCAGACGGAACAGCCAGGCACACCGATCATCTGGTCACCATCACCCGTACTGTCATGAGATCTACTTTATTTCTAATTAATATTTATTTCTAAATTTGGGTATATACATATATCCACGTTTTAATGAAAATGTGTGTTCCCTTTGGTCCTCTTTTTGGATAATATATTTCCTCTTTTTTGGAAATTCATAAGTGGCCACCCTATTCCCATCAGTAGATATGACTTGCAAACTTGTAATTACTCTCCAGACAACAATCCTAGAAGAATCAACAGGAAAAGGCTTTTGGCAACCTGTTAATTTTTCCCTTTCTGCTTAAGCAGGGAGGAAGAGGAATTGTCAGTGCAGTTTATTCCTAAACAAACACCTTTTAAGACGCGTTATTAGTTTTGATGAGCCAAGGCAGGATTTTTGTCTTTGGTTGTATTTTAATAATTGTACTCATGTTTGGGTGTATATATAAGCAGCACCCACTCAGCCAAGGAGCTAGGACTCCTTTAATACAAAGAAGCACAATTTCTCTCCCACAGCAGGATTTTATTTTTTATTTTTTTGAATTTTCTCTGTTCTCTCTCACTTTTGGTTGCTGAAGAGGCAACCCACTGCTTCCACCTTCATTGGTCTCAAAACTGCCCAGACAAAATTAACCCCTCACCAGAAAACATTCCGGACCGCACCCCATTTTCCTTCCTTCTTCACCCCCACTTTTCTGGGGAACTCAGCTAGCTTTTTCTTGCTCCTCCTATTTTTTGCCAGGTTTCTGTGTGGCTTCAGGGAGCTTATTTTGGTTTGAAATGTGCAATGGATAAATAAAACCAGACCTAAAACAGATTTTTTTGCTACAAAATTTAAGACTATTCTCAATAGAAATAGAAAAATGAAGATGTTTTTAATCTAAACAATAAATAAGAGTATGGATGGATGATATTCTGGAGGTGACAGACTTGACCTTGGGGGAGCTAGGGGTCGCAATGGCCGACAGAAAGCTCTGGCGTGGGCTGGTCCATGAAGTCACGAAGAGTTGGAAGCGACTGAATGAATAAACAATAAAAACCTATTATCATTTTAAAAACCTATAAATAAGGGTACTTATTATATTTTTATCTAAAAAATAAATAAGAGTAACTATTATATTAATAGTATTGGATCGGTAGCTGAATTCTTCCAACATGGTCTTCTTTTATCTTACACATTATGTATTATATGTAGATAAATATTGCCAGATGTCCGCTCTGCTCCGCTGCGGAGCTCCGTATCCGGATCGGAGCTCCGTTTCCCCCCCATAGGCTTGCATTGAAAGTTAAAAAAGTATACAACTTTTTTTCTGTTAAAGTTAGAAACATCAAGTTTGGTACCATGACACCTCATGGAGGTATACACACGCATGCCAAGTTTCAAGCCAATCCCACCATCCCCTGATTTTTGGGGAATTTTTGAAAATCGGGCACCCCATTCACACCCCTTTCGATAGCTCCGTCAATTTGCACGTTAGAAACCTCAAACTCGGCACCATGATAGCTTATCCAGGGATACACATGCACGCCAAGACTCAAGGCAGTCCCATCATCCCCTGATTTTTGGCGGGGCTTAAACCTTTTAACTCACCCCAAATCAAGTCCCATTTTACAACTACATCAATTTGCATGTCAGAAACCTCACCTTCAGTACCATGACAGCTAATCCATGTGTCCACATGGATGCCAAGTTTCAAGCCAATCCCATCATCCCCTGATGTTAGGGAAAATTTTGAAAATCGAGCACCCCATTCACACCCTTTTCGAATGCTCTGTCAATTTGCATGTTAGAAACCTCTAACTCAGTGCCATGATAGCTTATCCAGGGATACACATGCATGCCAAGACTCAAGGCAATCCCATCATCCCCTGATTTTTGGCGGGGCTTAAACCTTTTAACTCACCCCAAATCAAGTCCCATTTTACAACTACGTCAATTTGCACGTCAGAAATCTCACCTTTGGTACCATGACAGCTAATCCATGTGTCCATATGGATGCCAATTTTCAAGCCAATCCCATCATCCCCTGATGTTAGGGGAATTTTTGAAAATTGGGCACCCCATTCACACCCCTTTCGATAGCTCCTTCAATTTGCATGTTAGAAACCTCAAACTCAGCACCATGATAGCTTATCCAGGGATACACATGCACGCCAAGAGTCAAGGCAATCCCATCATCCCCTGATTTTTGGTGGGGCTCTAACCTTTTAACTCACCCCAAATCAAGTCCCATTTTACAACTATGTCAATATGCATGTCAGAAACCTCACCTTCAGTCCCATGACAGCTTACCCATGTGTCCACATGGCCGCCAAGTTTCAAGTCAATCCCATCATCCCCGGATTTTTGGGGAATTTATGAAAGTCGGACACCCCAGTATCTGCAGACAGCTCAATGGGCCCATTTCAAAGGAAATCCCAACATGCCATGAATTGGGGAGTAGAGGTAAACCTAAATATGAATCTTCTTCCACACTTGAAAATTTGATTTGGAACTTGAGCACAGGAAGGACTTCTCCCCTGAGTCAAAGCAAGACACACAAAAACTATCCCTGCGAGGTGGGCAAGGGAGGAGGGAGGGAAGGCAGGCAGGCAGCAGACATTTCTGGGGGCACAAGGAAGTGAGCCAAGGATAGTTTCAAAGCCAGTAATGCATATAAAATGGAATAAATAAATAAATAAATAAAGGAGGGGTGGAATTAAAAGCAGCAGTGTTGCTGAATAAACAACAAGAAGAATTTTTTTAAAAAAGGCTATATCTGTCTTTTACCAGTAAGAGGGGGTGGACGTGCCCAAGGGGAGGGGGAATCATCTGCCAATTTGACTGGTCCTGTCTAGGTACCAGTCTTTAAGAAGCAAACGATCACTTCAACTCATGATAGGCATTCTCTCCAATGATTTACCTTTGGAGGGCTCTGATGGCCCTCCAAGGACAGGAGAGTGCACAGGGCACATCCACATGCCCTAGGGGAGCTCATCCCCTTGCACCACATCTATTCAGTTGTTCCCCAAAGTTAGGGTGGGTAGCAGTGCTGTGTTTTCTATCTCTTATTATTGGCTTAGTATATGATTTCAGGTTGTGTTTGTGCATTTGGTGGGGCTACTGTTTTAAAAAACACTGGGAAAAGTCCGTTCAGACTAAGAAAGAGAAGTTCCCAGATTCCCAAGTTACCCGTTTTGCCTATCCCCTCCTCCAACTTTGGGATCATGTGATCATGACCGGGAGTTGACTCTGCCTCTCAGCCCTTTGAAAAAGGTACATTTTCCCGCTGTTTTACCCAATTTTTCCAAAAATTCTAGCAAGCGAACCACAGCATGCAGAGAGCTGAGAGTAGGCTCAAAATGACCCCCAGCCACGACTCTCTAAGCACAAGAAGTTTCAGAAAGATAGCTTAAAAAACAACACAGTTTTCACCTATTCTTTTCCGCAATGCAATCCTATGGGCGAAATTTTTCAAAATGGCGATCGGATTGGTCCGCAAAAAGAGAAGCGCTCTGCGTATGGGCGCTTCTCTTCGCTGTGCTTCTATGGGTCCCCGGTCCGCTTCTACTCCGCCTCTGGGCAAGGCGGAGCAGACCAATTCGCTTCTGATTCTCCGCTTCTAATCGGAGCGGAGCACATCCCTAGCTTTTCTATTACCAGATGCAACTTTAGCAAAAAGTATGATCAGAATTTTGAAGGAGACATCCATCATGCTTCTCCCTTGAATTAGCTAATAAAATTTCTTTTCTAGTAGGGCTGTATATAAAAATGGATATATATATATATATATATATATATATATATGAAGTATTAAGGCTTTGGTGTTGGTTACTGCATAGGGCTATAATCCCTCATATATTTTTCTGCACCAAGACCACAGATCCTGTCTGTACTATCCAGCAGTGTCCATAAACCCATGTAGTGGCCTGAATGCCACTGACCTGTGAAGGGCTTTGGATCTAATTGTGCCAATTGGCATGATTCCAGGGCAGAGGACTTTTGCAGATACTCCAATAGGGCCTTCAGTGTATTGCCAGGCAAAACCCATTAAGAATCTCCACTGAATGTCCTTTACATCCTCTGAGTGATTAAAATAAATGCAATAATGCTATTGAAACTATGTATAGGTGGAATCTGACTTAACTAACTACCCTTGGCACTAGTCCAAATGATCAAAGGAAGTGGTGTGGTTTTATTACATGAAACTTTCCCAAGTGTGGTGATCTGCTTCTCCCTCTGGTTCCTTTAAATTGACTTGCAAAATGTGCAAATCCCCCCATAGGCATTTTCATGCTTTAGCCTATGGGGGAAATGCATGTTTTCAGATTGTGCAAATTGCACAGCAGTCAAATGGGAAATTTGAACACATTTCACCAAATGTTAAACAATCTCTCCAAATTTGTGCAAATTTCCTACTTTGCACAAATTTCTTCCATAGACTAAACTGATGCTGATTCAGTCTAGAGAGGAAATTTGTACAAATTTAAAATTTGCACAAATCGAACCGAGAACCAATAACGAGATGAATGTGAGTGTATGTTTAACAGAGGACATGCACAGAGCTCCAAATGGCTCTTGGTCAAATGTTTTGCAGACAAAGACAAAATTCTCATACATCCCTAGGTACTATTGCATGCTAGAGGCTATGTTTCAGTGCTAGATGGATGGTCACAGAAGAGATCAAGGTTCTTAATGGTCAATTGATAAGTGGCAAAGTATCATCTGATTACAGTAAGATGTGAGATTCTTTGGCTTTTGTAGGTATTTAACCAGAGGCAGAGAGGGCCAGGATACTATTTTTGCTATGTTAATAATAGGTGACAATTGTTCTGGATAGCTAGCTCTTGTCATCAAGCCACTACAGACAACATGGAGTGTGTGGGATGAAAATAGAAGTGAGGGTACAAATTAGAGGTGAGCTGGTATCTCAAGTAACAGTGACGTGGTGTGGTACTTACAGAACAAATCTGGCTTGAGACTCAGCATCATCATCATTAGATTAAGTATTACATGGACCATATTTTATATCGCTTTTCAGTCAGAACTACTGAAGTGGTTTCCATTCAAATTAGTTATTTATTTTATTTATTTATTTATTTATTTACAATATTTACATACTGCTCCCCATTCAAAATTTCAGAGTGGTGTATTAGATAAACAGAATAAAAACACATTAAAATAGTTTTTTTAAAAGAAGAATTATTCATTATGTCAGTCTGTAATTATAAAAATAAAATAAACAAGAAACCAAAGCTGCAAGAAAAATAACAAGGTCAGATAAATATTTCCTATTTTTGCCTTGGGGTGGTTATTAACTGTTGTTGTTGTTGTTGTTTTTTAAAAAAATGACTGGTAGGCTATTACCATAGTTTAGTTCACCCCATCCATTGATTAATCATGCCCCAACCCAAAGCCTGTCAGACTATACCCCATGATGCCATGATCCACCCACTCCTTTCTAAACCCATCCTTGGTTCTGTCAACTACACCCCTAAATCCTGTGTCTGTCTCTGCCCAGCCTGTTTACTGAACTGTATGTCCACCCACTGGCCAGCTATTTTTAAAGTCACAAGTAAGCAACCCTACCCAATGCATGTACCATAGCTTAAAGGCATTGTTTTATGTTGCTCCTACCATCAGACATTCCTGCTTTTCATTTAATCATTCATTTTATGCTGCATTTAAGAGTTAGTAGAGAGCATAGTAATGTCAACTACAAAGTCAAAGCCATTCTCTTCTTCCTACTGAGTCCAATTACCTTGAAAGTTCCTACCATCTGCTACTCCACTCATTATCCAAACCAAATCAAAGAATACAGGGTGTATCCATAGTGGACTCCCATATTAATTTCAAACAAAATCCAATTTCCATACATTATTTCTAATGCATTATCCTGAGCCATCATTGCATGTCAAGTAGTTTACACACTGAAAATCATCAAAGAAAACTTCTATATTGCAGCACAGTGGGTACTCCTACTCAAACTGCTGTGCTTAATGAAAGCTGATGAAAAATGGACACTGCAACTCTTTCCCCCAAAAAATCATGTTTTATGTTGTACTACTAAAATTAAGTAATTATTGTAGCAATGTGAGACATAGGCTCATTTTGCATGTAATGCCTAACCATGGTTTTGGGAGCTACATACACAACCATCTTTGCACACCCAGCTGAATTGTAGCACATCTGAGTTTGCTGTTACATCTGAACCAATAAACTATGGCTTGTGCTTGCCAGCAAACTAGGATGATAAATGAGGGAGTCCCCCCCCCCGTTTTCGAAGTTGCTGTTTGCCCTGCTAGGGAAACCTTATTCCTTTATGTGCAGTTTCTCTAATAGTTGGTGTTTGTGAGAGAGATATTATAAGGAACGCCCCCTTCTTTCATTTCTTGATCAAAATTTCCACACACCCATGGCTGCTTCAGAAGAGATGGTAGATCCAGTCTCAACCAATTCAGACCTAAGAAAGGAGATGTTGTTTTAAGTATTTCACCTGTGATGTGAGCAAAGCAATGCACCTTGCATATAATGATAGTTTATATTTTCCAATTATAGATGTATGAGAAATTTGTTTGAGTTCATTTTTGACCAGTATTTTCCTAGTTTGCCAAATACAAATCTGTGGTCAAACTCCATACATTTCCAAGATTATGATGCAATTTGCAGGCGGGTGGGTGGGAATGTATTAATTTGAAAAATGTGCATGAATAAGTATGCATATTTGAAAAAATGTGCACAAAATGCTTTAATCAATGGGAAAGTTGTGTACATTTCAAAACTGTAACCAACTCGTGTACATATGAGGATATGGGCACCAAATTTTAACCAGCTGCAACAGACTTCAAGGTAGAATTCTGAGAACCATGATGAACTCCAGTTCCCCCCCCCACACACACAATCATTTAATGGTTCAGAACTATGGTGAAGTTCACTCACCCCTTGGGGGTGGGGACATGGTTTGAGGTAGAGGATCCTAAGATAATGAGAGCATTGTTAAATATTGTTAATGACACAATTTATGACCAGAAATTTGCACAAAATGGTTATTTCCATTGTAGAACCTGAGGTCCATTACACCGTAAATAGTGTGTCCACCATTTTGTGCACAAAATGGAACTTGCAGGTAAGCAAGGCTCTCTGCACCTGCCCAATGTGGTGCATGCTGAATTGGGCAAGCACAGGGACCCACAAATTAGTATGTGGTGTGGGGGAGGCTGAGCTGGCAATAGCTCCCTGAGCCTCGAACCCTAACTGGATTCTTCAGACATCTCTATTTACTGCCATGTTTTCCACTATTTTCAGCCATAGAGCACTTAGTTCTACAAAAATGGTGCCCCAAAGCACTTACTTATGAATAAATTACAGGCACAAAGTGGTTACGGACGCAACTGACATATAAGTAAGCACTTTATAGCCACAGTATTCAGAGAAGTAAGTGACTCATAGGTGCAAATGGTGTAAAATATAGCCATAAATAGCATATCCTTCCTTTTTTTAAGGCTGGAAAACTGCCCTACACAAAACCCAGGAGACGTACAAACGAGAAAGATCTTGGAATTGTTGTAGATCACAAGCTGAATATGAGCCAACAGTGTGATACGGCTGCAAGAAAGGCAAATGCTATTTTGGGCTGCATTAATAGAAGTATAGCTTCCAAATCACGTGAGGTACTGGTTCCTCTCTATTCGGCCCTGGTTAGGCCTCATCTAGAGTATTGCGTCCAGTTCTGGGCTCCACAATTCAAGAAGGACGCAGACAAGCTGGAGCGTGTTCAGAAGAGGGCAACCAGGATGATCAGAGGTCTAGAAACAAAGCCCTATGAAGAGAGACTGAAAGAACTGGGCATGTTTAGCCTGGAGAAGAGAAGATTGAGGGGAGACATGATAGCACTCTTCAAATACTTAAAAGGTTGTCACACAGAGGAGGGCCAGGATCTCTTCTCGATCCTCCCAGAGTGCAGGACACGGAATAACGGGCTCAAGTTAAAGGAAGCCAGATTCCGGCTGGACATCAGGAAAAACTTCCTGACTGTTAGAGCAGTGCGACAATGGAATCAGCTACCTAGGGAGGTTGTGGGCTCTCCCACACTAGAGGCATTCAAGAGGCAGCTGGACAACCATCTGTCAGGGATGCTTTAGGGTGGATTCCTGCATTGAGCAGGGGGTTGGACTCGATGGCCTTGTAGGCCCCTTCCAACTCTGCTATTCTATGATTCTATGATAAAGGGAGCTGGTCTGCTGTGGAATTTGCAGGTTGGATTCTTGGGAATCAGAGCTCACTGGAGTCCACAGTGGATTTCTTCAGCATCCCTAGCTGAGCCCCACCCAGGACTCAGATGCAGAACACAGCTCTCTTGTCAGAGCCCTACTCACGAGGAGTCACTTTCTCATGGGGATGTCCTTCTTTACCCGTGAGCATTGCTTCTCATGGGAGCCCTACTGGCCTGCTGCTTGATATGCTTTAGAGCCAGGAGGTTCCTCAGCCTCTGCCTCAGAGGCAGAGTCCCCTCGCCCTGACACGGATGGCCCTGCAGCCATCTCTTCCCAGGGCCCAGGCTCCTCCTGGCCTGGTGACAGTGACTGATCTGGGCTGCCCTCAGTGTCTGGGAGCTGTAGCTCTTCCTCTGAGGAGAATGCCTTCAATAGAGGCATGATAGAATGCCTTTTGCAAGGCTTAGTCAACAGCAGTCAGAGCTTTAAGCTCAAATATGCTCGTATTTTATTTTTTATTATTATTATTATTTTATTACATTTATATACCGCCCCACAGCCGAAGCTCTCTGGGCTTCGCTCTGGGCTTCAGCCTGCTCCTTTGCCTTTGGCCCTTCCCTGTGTCATCTTCACCTCCACTGGAATTCCACCACTGGAATGTGAGCTCCACATGCTTCTCTGGAATTGAACTCTGGTGCTGGGCTAAATGGAGGTCCAACAACCCTGCTCTGCATGTTCACCAGCCGAACCGATGTTTGGTGCCAAATTGGGTTGGGAAGCGAGGCAGAAGGAAGAATAAGTTTAAAGGGAGGGCAAGTTCAAAAAGTTTGAGCCATACTGCTATAATAGCATTTTAAAACTACAAAGAAATTCCCTATAATTAAGTGAGGACAGCAGCAGTGAAAAATAAAATGTTCCTCCAAAATATGCATTCTTCTGCCACAGAACTGGCTCTGATGAATTATTTTGACTTCTTTTTCTCACCAGTCACAAATGTGTCTAGGTGGCCTGGGCTAACCAATTAAAAATGACAGCTTTGTGAATTACACCACACATTGCAATGGCAGGCAGAGGCTCTTTGAATTACTGCTGTGAAGATCATTTACAGAAGTAGGCAGTAAACAATAGCAGGCGTTACTCCTTTGCTACAGGGTAAAGACCACTGCTTCCATTTTGGCAAACACATTCAATTTACAATAAAACCGTATTCATTTATTTAATTTCATTATTTATTTAGAAGGTTTATATTTCATCCTTCAGTATCGCAGCACCCTGGAATATACAGAATACACATTACTGACCGCTCTGTTATAAATTCCCTTTTTAGCTAAGGAATAAACAGCAGCATGGAAGAATGGATTATAATCTTATGGCATAGTAATAATTTTGCAACAAGCATTTGAGAATAGGTTGGAATTTTAATAATACGGTAGAATGCCACCAAATTGCACAGTTACGAATTCTGTGAAGCTACACTGATGGAATACATTCAGGCAAAAACAACACCTTTGTAACTGTAGCACCTTTTTCATATCTTTGGGTTTTGAGGTTAGAAAGTTTCATAATTTGCTAACAGCCTTCCAATTAGTGATAATGCAAAAGTGCAAATCCTTTGAAACACCTACAGAAAAGGACTGAGTTAAAAATTCTTGGAGTTATTAATTATGGACAAATTAAAGCAGCAAATTGGAAGACAGAAATCTGATTGTTTTGTGGAAGACTGGTAGCCAGTAACCACATATTTGGAGGCTGTGAATTGGAACATGCCGAATAAGCACAAAATGTTGGGTTGGATCCAGGCTTTGTCATTAAAACAAGTAGCTATTAGTCATGATGGCTACGTATTGGTTCCAGTATCAGAGGCAGGCAGTATGTGTCTGAATGCCAGTCCCTCAGGAACAGAAGTAAAATGGTTCTATTGCATTCATATCATACTTGTCTCCTCCCCAGAAGGAGCTGGATGGCCACCGTGGAAACAGGAAGCTGAACTAGACAAGTATTTGGTCTGATCCAGCAGGCTCTTTGTTTGATTTAAGTGATCAAGCATCACAATGTATTGTAGACTTCTGCAGTACATTTATACTGTACTTCATGCTTTCATATTTAAAATGGCCTTTTCCATTGGGCTTTTACATTGATGAAATATCTTTGAGCCGATTTCTAAAAGCGCATGATTTTAGAAATGACTTCATTTGGAAATTTTAGAATAGTGGGTTGCTTTTACAGAATTGCTATTTTGGATGTCTAAAAAAGAAAAAGAAAATGATAGAATTCAATTTATTTTGAAGCTCCAGTCAAAAAATGAATATCACTTCAATAATCTTCTTAAGACTAGTTTTTATCAAAGACGGCATTCATTTTCCACTCAAAGTAGCACATACATGTCAATGTCTGCTACATCACTGCATTCTTTTAGCCTTTGAAAGCCATAGCTTTCATGTACGGTTCATTAAAAAGGATCAAAGATATGTCTTTCCATTAAAGTCATTTTACATAACTTTTAATAGATGCTTTACAGAATTTTTTTCTCCAGTCCCTGAGGTCATATTTTAATATGTGGCTAAGGTCATGTCAATGAAAACTTAGCATATTTATTTTCTTTTGGTTGCATCCAAACTAAGTTTTCTGTTTGCACACAAATGCATACATGCATAAAACACACACACACACACAGAGGTGCAGGTAGTGCTGGATCTTGGGGCAAATGTCCTAGACTGCACTGTCTGGGGTCATCCCAAATGACCAATCAGAGAGTGGCAGGTGATGGGGGGCAGCAGCAATCATACCCAATGTCAACCCCTGGAATGAAATGGGCATGCCAGATCCCACTGTGGCAAATTGCCACAGCATTCTTTCTTCTTACTTTTACATACATTTTATAGTCTGAGGGCACATGTCTGTACATCTATATCTATTTACATATTTATAGATGCTCTTTTTTTTTTTACCCTTTCGAAGTTATTATCCTTTCCTACAACAAAAATAGTGCTTGTTTCCAAGTAAATGTGGTTCGCATCACGGCAACAGGGTTTTCTACATGAGTCATTTATCTTGCATTCAACATTCCCTACTCACGGTTGCTTACAGGTTCTTCAGGTGATTTTGTGATCCTCCAGGTTTGCTTCTAACAAGCACTTTCAACAAGTTATTTAGAGCAGGGGAAATGCGCCATTTAATTGTGAAAGTGAAAGAAACCATTTTTGTGCTATTCCACTATATCATAGTGCCATCCAGAGATTATGGAGCAGAACAGCAGGAAAGGAATCCAGCAGATTAACACTGTTGTGTAGAAAAGCTCTCTTACTCCATGTTATTCTTGTAGTCATAACAGTACTTTGATTTGAGTTCAAAATGCACAACTGTGCATGTTCAGAGTATTTCTTTTTACGTTAGGGTTGGCAAACAGTTTTTTCCTCTCTCTCTAATGTATCCAGAATGTTGTGATGCATGGAGTAAGGGAGGGGTTGGGGGGGCAGGGAGAAGAGAAACATTCATTAAATGCCTCAAAAGTGCCCTTCCACCACATCCGGATTGCTTTGCCATGGGGACACTGTTGTGGCAGGGGGGAGGAGGAGGAAAAGGTATGCCCAATCACTATTGGAGTGATCAGGTCATGCCACATGCCAGGGGCAGGGTGGCTGAGTTTATAGAAGCCAACTGCGCACCAACCCCTCAGCATCTTCTCATAATGGCTCCTCCCCTCCCTCCCTGTATGCAGTGTGGGTTTATCTGGTCATCTATTGGGTGCAAGTAGGAATGTTTGGCTCATAGCCAGATTGGCTATGTGTCTTTTTGCCTACTTCACACTGTAAGTGGGGAGCAAGTGTCTTAGGAATTGTAATATATTTTAATTCAGTTTAATTTGCTCACATTTGGCTTAGGCTGGTAGGGGCGGGCATGCTTAGAGGAAAGGGAAGGGGAACATTCTATGGCACTGTTGTCTGGTGACAGGTGATGCCTGAGGCCTTCCCCTGAAAGCTTTGCAGTCCCAGTGGGGGAATAAGGGTTACCTGTGAGGCCGACTAACCTCACTCCACCCAGTGTTTTGTGGCCCGGGGGGGGTGGGGGTGGAGTGACATGGGAAAGCTTCCCTTCCCCAAAAGGGGTAGGCCTGGGCGTGGCAATCACCCAGATGCCACTCTCCAGACAAAGAATGCTTTACCTGATATAAATGACTAGCTAGTTGCTGGGGTAGTTTAGGGCCGGCCCAGTTTCCCTTTTCAGATCTTCAATAAATGTGGCCTGAATTTGATACCATACATACTTGTCTAATCTCTTTATTTTCCCCTCCTTTCGCCTACAACAGATGTAATGCACATGGCCCTCTAAAGCCTCACCCCGACCATTGAATCCAGGTTATGAAGTTATGTAGCTGCCCCACTGCATACATACGCATGCGCGTGCATGGACAGACACACACACTCTTTCTGATCCCAACTAGGTGTCTCAAAAGCATAGCGTCTTCTTTTCTGAGAGCTGCCTCAGAACCTATGTCACACTGTCTTGGTTTTGGTTTTCAAAAGTTATTTCTACACTAAAATTGGCTTTTTCTAACCATTGTCGACCACTTGCTCCTACGTACTGTTTGATACATGTTAATTTACTGGAACTGGATGTTTTAGGGCAGGGTGCAAAATGGAACAGATTTTTAAAAAACTCATTCACTGAAAAACATGATCATCCTCTTCCTGGATCTGATAGTAGGATTAAATAGGACGATTCTGACAACATTACCTGAAAACGTTGATTCATGTGCCAGAAAGTCTCTGGTCCCCATATGTTACTCCTGTGAATGGGATGCACATGTTGAATGGGAGGTGAGGTTAGGGCCCCCACCCCTGACTTTGTGTGGACTAGCTAGCCACATACCAACATCCACACATTGGGTCTGTTCAGACAACATGCTAAGCCATGGTTAGGCTGCTAACCCTTTTGCAGCAAATGGTTAGTGAGCATGTTTAAACTGTGATTATGTAGCCACCCTAGTTAGGAATGGTTCATATGACACACTAAGTCATAATGTTTAACTCAAAATGATTTACCACTGTGGGTTAGTGTGTCATCTGAACTGACCCATTGCGCATGAACATCTGCAGCTGTGAGGTTTACACTAGTCGGTTTCTATGTAGCTGGAAGCCCTCCACAATCAGGTTGCCTGATCTTGTCTGCCCCAGTGTTGATGACCACAAAATTGAACACTCTCAGTCAAATTGTTATGGGGGGTGGCAAGTATTCTCAGCACATGACAGCTTAGAAGACCATATCCCATCTCTTTAACCAGTTGGTTGTTTTATTTATTTATTTATTACATTTCTATACCGCCCAATAGCTGGAGCTCTCTGGGTTTTATTATGGTTTTAATTTTTGTGAACCGCCCAGAGAGCTTCGGCTATTTGGCAGTATAAAAATGTAATAAATAAATAACATTTAACAGTCTGTCCTAAATCTGAAGTGTAAGGAAGGACACACAGGCTCTCCATTTTTTAAGATCTTACTAATCTAAATATCCTCCTTCTGCCATCCTCTCCCCATGATATATAGTATGAAAATTTGGGAGATGCCATCACAGTTTTCCTGATTTGGAAAAGTATTAAGAATTTTACTGGGCACTCGCAAAATTATATGTGGTTTTCTGGAGTGCTGCTGACTGAAGTGACAGCTTGTCTGTGTCATCCTGCCCCCTCCCCCTCCACTGCAAAAATAAATAAACACTGGTATAAATTCAAATCATAGAGAAAGAGAGCTGATAAAAATGTGCATTGAAAAACACTTATGACATTACAAATGAGGATGCATACCTACAATGCTTGGCTGGAACCTTGAACTGAAAATCTTCTGCTAGGAAGGAGAATAAAATGCAACCTTTTGTTCCAGATCCCATTTACTAAAACATGTTCGCTTCGCAGGGATTTACATTTACTTGCTATTGTCTTGATATCTTATACTAGTTGCTCATCGTGAATCGATTTTCTGCCCTTGATCCAGTTAAAGTTATATTGAAAGCAATAGGACTTAGACTCATCCAACTTGTTCCATTGACGTAAATGAGACATAGGCTGCCACCCTACACACATTTACCTGGGAGTAAGTTTAATTGAATTTAGTGGGTACTTTTGAGGCCACATACACAGAATTGTGCTGTTAGTTGCCACTATCTTTAGCTAGATGAAAACGAATTTCTTCTATATGAACAGAATTGCATATTCCAACCATTAAAAGTATATGCTGGGGATATAATGCTGAATGATATTGCCTTGGATGGGGGGGTTTGAACCAGACAATAACTAATTGTGTTTGGGGATAAGGGGTTGCTTAAAAGGTTATGTCATGCTTGATGGCTATTCAGCAATATATATATATATATATATATATATATATATATATATATATATATATACATACACACACACACACACACACACACACAGCAAAGGGAATGCCTAATTTATATCTATATAATTTATCTAGGCTATTTCCCCCCCCCCCCCAATCATGAAACACATGAAGTACGAAATTTAAGCTCGGACTTCAAAGGAAATCCAGAATTTCAGCAGGCGAAAAACTAGCACTTACTGTGTACTTAGTTCTTGGAGCCCTATGGCTTGTTCTTTGAAAAACCCATGGTCTTTTTATATGAATAGTGCTGCCTATTGTTTTAACCAGCTCCATTTTGATTAATTATTTCTACTCATGAATTATTGTTTATTTATTTATTTTCATTCTTAAGGATACTAGCACTACGGAAAACCTTTCAGTACAGAGAAATGCAGATTTTTGTGGATAGCCATGCCATTTATACTAACGCTAAGGAGAAAAAAATAATTATTGCTTTGGACACTTTCACAGAGTGATTTTACAACTGATCTTCTATCTTCGAAGACAAACCTGCTCTGAAGAGGTTGTTTGTGAAGAAATGATGAGTACCTGCAGTTTATCCACACAACAATCCCTAAAAATAGGTGATGCTATGTGAAGCACTCAGTGAGCTCCAAGGCTGAGTGGAGATTTAAGCCTAGATCACTCTCATCCAAACCCAACACTCAACTCCAAACTGGTTTTCACCAGTGACTAGAGACCTTTAATATATATTTGTCCATCATCAAAGTACTCTATGTTTGTCATATGGTTTATGAGTAATTTAATGTGAAATTAGTCCCTGCTGAGTAACTAAGGCCTTAGCTAGACCTAAGGTTTATCTCGGGATCATCCCAGGGTCGTCCCTACCTGCTCCCGGGATCCCCTGTGTGTCATTTACATGAGCAGGGATGACCTCAGGATGATCCCGGGATAAACCTTAGGTCTAGCTAAGACCTAATACTCCAGCTTTTTGAGGTTCTCTGAATTCCACCTTGAAACATATTGTGGGGTATCTGCACCAGATTGCAAATGCTTGTTGTTGTTGTCGTTGTTGTTTTCTTCATTTTGCACAAAAATTCATCCATATTTTCATGTTCATTTTTCCAAATGCCTGCATCCATTTTGCTCATTTCTAATACGTAAACATTTTTCTCCCATTGATTAAAATATGTTTGTACAACTTTTTCAAAGTTTTTTTTTCAAACATTTTTTCATGCCCATTTTCAAATTTACTTCTTTCCCTAAAACATCTTGTTCTGCAAATTGTATCACAAGCTTGGAAATGTACAGACTTCGACTGCAGATTCTGTTCAGGTCTGGCCTGAAAGGGGCACACCTGGTCAATTCTGGTCAAAAATGAACTGAAACAATTTTCTCATAGATTGCTACTAAAAGGCCAACTTTGATTGTGTAAAACAGGGATGGGGAATGTGTAGTCCTCCAAATGTTGGTGACCTGTAACTCCCATCCTGGAGTTGCAATCATGCAATCCTGACTAATTTTAAAATAATTTTATTTAAGTTACAAAACATTTAAATAAATTACAAAACATTTAAATATCCCAACAACCCACAATCCCAGCTCTCCCCTTCCTAAAAACTTCCTGGACCATCGTCAAACAAATCTCCAATCCATTCACACGCCTTACCCTAGCAATATGGAAAAAATGGTCAACCTATCTCTCTCCCCCAGAGTCTCCAATGCTACCTTTTTTAGATCATCCATCTTTTAGACATGAAGATAAATATGCCCAGTTTGCTGGGTGGGATAGTAAGGGGATCTATCGTTTGAGGGACTTTTTAGTCAAAGACCAAATAATTAACGATAGTCAACTAAAAGACAAGCTAAAAGGGATCAATCCCTCTTGGCTCCAACTGACACAAGTCAGAACATTCTTAAACAAAAGATTCAGTAGCGAGACGGATTTTCGCCCTCTCTCCCCCTTTGAGCATCTATGTGTGAGATCCAAAGGGAAAGATAAAGGCGTGACCTCAGCAATTTATGACCTATTGCTTGAGAAGGGCGGTGGCTTCTCCCTGGCTCTGAGGAGCATATGGGAAACTGATCTACATATACAGATTGAAGATATAAAATGGAAACAAATTTGGATAAATCCCCCCCTCCGAACAATATCGTCCCGCATACAGGAGTCAGCCCTCAAGGTTATATTAAGATGGTATATAACTCCAATTCAACTCTCGCATGCAACGACTTCAATCTCCCCACTGTGTTGGAGAGGATGCGATGAAAAGGGCTTTTACTTACATATGTGGTGGGAGTGTAAGGCCCTGAAGCAGTTCTGGGAAACTATCTTCAATATAATTTCTAAGGCCACTGATCAGATAATCTTCCCAGAACCAAGCCTGGCGCTGCTGTCCCTGCCCAACGCTCTAAACCCCTCCCTTACCCATAAAGAATTGGTATTTATCCTCCTTACGGCAGCTCGTTTAGAAATAGCCGAACACTGGAAGGATCCGAAGGGCCCTACACTCACTGGATGGAAAGGGAAAGTGTGGGATATAGCCTGCTCTGAAAAATTAACCTACCACCGCAGAGTCTCGTCGGGCCAACTTAGCTATGACCCATTCAATGAAATATGGTCTCCTTTTCTCAATTACATCAATGGTACAGATGTGGCATCCAACTCTGGTTTAACAAATCTTCCTCTGACCACAGTAAATTGAAGGAAACAAGCTCGGTTCGGCAACTACAGAAATCGTGTTTGTGTATTTATTAGAAACGCTGTCTGACTTGTAAGTTTTTATATATATTTTTAACTTTTTTAAAAACTGCTTTGTTAAATGGAGTTTAATAAATAAATAAATAAATAATGTAATAAATACATAAAAAAAATGTTTGTACAACTTTTTCAAAGTTTTTTTTCAAACATTTTTTCATGCCCATTTTCAAATTTACTTCTTTCCCTAAAACATCTTGTTCTGCAAATTGTATCACAAGCTTGGAAATGTACAGACTTCGACTGCAGATTCTGTTCAGGTCTGGCCTGAAAGGGGCACACCTGGTCAATTCTGGTCAAAAATGAACTGAAACAATTTTCTCATAGATTGCTACTAAAAGGCCAACTTTGATTGTGTAAAACAGGGATGGGGAATGTGTAGTCCTCCAAATGTTGGTGAACTGTAACTCCCACCCTGGAGTTGCAATCATGCAATCCTAACTAATTTTAAAATAATTTTATTTAAGTTACAAAACATTTAAATAAATTACAAAACATTTAAATAAATTACATTTATTTAAATTACAAAACACATTAATATTAATTCACAATCTCTCCCCATTCCCTCCTCAAGCTTGGTCAGTTTCAAAAATTCTTCTTCCATCTTATATTTTCTGATTCTATTCCAGGGTCGTAAATTAATTTATCCTATTTCTTCATTTATAATTTTCTTCTTTTCATGAGTCCCACAAATTTCTATAAACTTCTGCTAATGTTATTCTGTTCATTTCTCCCCCCCCCCATCTAGTTATATGCATTTTCACTAGTCCTTCTTAAAAGTATCTCTTTTCTTTATTCCTCTGTGCACTGTTATCCTACCCTCTTCAGCACAAGTGTTAGCTTCTCGTTTATTGCTGTATCCCAAATAGCTGATGTGAACTCCAGTTCACCATATCCCCCTTGTCCTTGCTAAAGAACTTTTAAGATAAACTGAATAGATTGGAAGTATAATCTCTGTCCATAAGAACAGTCTTAAACTTTTGTTTTCCTTTCATTTCTTATATCCCCAGTAGCAATAAAGAAGTAAAAGCTCTGGGTCTGGATGCATCCCATAGTTGGAATGCACCCACATTAAAACAGTGTGGAGTTAGAGATTTACTTCATCCTGCAAAATTAACCATCTTCAAAATTAGGGATGTCTCAGAATTTCATTTTTGCATGCAAAACATGCAAGCAATGCACCACACAAACATGAATCACAAACATATGTCCACCTAAATTATTCATCAATTGTCAAATACGTGCTCATATTCATCTCATTCCCAATTCCCAGTTCAATTTGCGCAACTTTCCTAAATTGTGCAAATTTCCTAACATGTACACATTTCCAATGTAGGCTGGATCTATGGAGGAAAGATGGATGAATTAGGGGGGAAATTGCACAAATCTCACTGCTGAAATTGTGCAAATTTTTCACTCACACAGAGTAGCAATCGCAAATGGGAATCAGGCACAAAACAAGTGATGAGACAATGTTTGGAGGATCCTGGCAATGGCAAACATTGTTTAATCGCCCATCCCTATTCAAAATGTCACCATCTCAGGGCAATTAAGATGGTAACTCCAACATAAGCACCTATCAATGGTAATCCCCATACAGGTGTGGAAACAATTTCCTGATCCTTTCATAATGTGTTGTTCTAATCAATGCTGGTAGTGGGACTGGCTTGCATCAACTGTATAGATTAGCATCAGGTTTAGGTGTGTGCAACTGGGCTGGTGCAAGCGAACTGTCCCCTCCTCCCCATGGGAGACCCTCCAGCTCCCTAAGATGCTACACTGAGGGTTGGAGGACCCTTCTGAATAGGTGAGCTGTGGTGTGCGGGAAAAAGTGTATCTCCCCAAATCAGGCAAAGACACTGTTTGTAAGTGGAGTGCCACACATGAAGAGGTCTCTATCTGTTCAGGGAGGGGGGGTTGCCCTCATCCCCCTGCACCAGAACCTTCCCTCTTCAGCACAATCACATGACCTTCTATGTGGCATTTTGTGGTGGGCTGGAGGCTGTTGTGGAGAGGAAAGGGTGCTAGGCCAGTTGCATGCACGTAAATCTGGATCCAAACCAAGGTGATTGGGCAATGCATTGGGAGCACTGAAGCATCCTCACCGGTAGTGGGGTGGGCAATGTTTGGGTCTCCAGTTGTTGTTGGATTTCAATTTCCATTCCCATCAGCTCTAGCCAGCATAGCCGATGGTGAGGGGAGTTGCAGTCCAATGGCATCTGGACAGCCACAAGTTGCCCATCTGGAACTTACAGTATGTAAACCACCACAGGAAAGCTTTTGGATAGCAAGGTTTGCCTTGAGATAAATAGAGGTGCTTGTCTAATGAAGAGATAGCCCTTTATCCTTCAGATAAAATGTAGGATAGCATAAGCCATCCCCTTAATCATATTCTAAATAGATATTCTCATGGTTCATGAGCCAATTATTAAGTATGGAAATTAATGTGAGAAAGCCAATACCATAGACTAGCCAGTACAAAGTTGCTACAAGCACTTTCATGTACTGCCACTTGACATGAAGTGTCTTGGCACTGGAGATGCATTGGTCAATTTACGTAATCACCAGAGGAAGGGTATTCCCAGCATGATGAATGCAGGCTTTAGCTCAAAGCCAGCTCCAAGTGTGATTGGTCCTATCAAAAAGTGTCTTCCAGTGGTCCCAACTGAGCAGATTCTATTGCCAACCCAATGTAATGGGGAAAAGCAGCAGGGCCATGATCTATGGCAGGCAACTGTCAACCATTTTTGTGATCTCACATGTACTGCCACTCCATATCAGGATACCTCTATATGGCAGATGTTGGAGATCAAAACTGGGAGTGTGCTATTGTACTCATGTCCTACTTGTGGACTTCGAATAAGCAACTGGTTGGCCACTGTGT
Source organism: Elgaria multicarinata webbii (assembly GCF_023053635.1). Lineage (NCBI taxonomy): Eukaryota > Metazoa > Chordata > Lepidosauria > Squamata > Anguidae > Elgaria > Elgaria multicarinata. Next base: position 40,150,768 of record NC_086180.1, on the reverse strand, counting down.
GAATAGTATGGTGGACTAGATAGTCCTTCAGTTCTTAAAGAAAATAAGGCATCATATGTCACCTTAAGTCTAATTTACTGTAATGAGTTTGTGTTGTTAAGAGCCTATTTCATTAGATGCATAAAGAGGGTGAAAGGAAGTGTTGGGTTTCTTCCTCTCTCTCTCTCTCTCTCTCTCTCTCTCTCTCTCTCTCTCTCTCTCTCTCTCTCTGTCACACACACACACACACACACACACACACGCACGCACAAACACAAACACAGGAGCACTGGGCATAGGATCTGCATAACCAACTAACCCCACTGTGATTGTTCTACTGTGGGTCACCCTGGATGTCTTGCTTATGTATTTGGATAGCAGAAGAACAGCACTCTGTTCACACAGTGGCCAAACAGCTGTCAACCAGAGACCCACAAGCAGAACACAAGTGCAACAGCATCCTCCTGCCCATGTTCCCAGGCAACTGGTGTGCATAAGCTTACTGCCTTTGCTACTGGATATAGCACATATGGAACTTGCCCACAAAGGAAACAGCCAGAGAAATGGAGGAGCACATATATTGTGCTGAATGGAAGCTGAATGAGTTTGTGCTCTTCTTATGTTCCAGGACATTGTGGGAACATCATAATGGTGGCTTCTTACTGGCCTGCAGCTACTGTTCAGTAAATCCAAGCCAAGGTTTGGGTGGCCAGTCTGCCACTCAACAGCTGTTCACCCATGCTAGGTGTTGCCAGTGGGCCTGGTTAAGGCGCACAAGTTTCTGTCCTGCTCTGTTCTCTGGTTGCCTAGTTTCTGATACCCATTTCCTGAATCCCCATCATCATTATATGAATGGTTGAGCTTATTGTATTTATGGGAATATGGCTAAAACTAATCCCATGCATTACTTGTTTTTATGCAAGTAAACCAACAAACACACACACACTATGTGTAGGCTGCATTGGAATAAACTGGGAATTCACCTGCATTTCCAAAGTTATTTCTTTTATATCCTTGTTGCTAGTAAAGGATTACAGATGTGACAGAAGCAACATTAAAACAAGGCTTTATGGCATGCAGTTCTATGAGATGCAAGCAGGAAATGACAGAGTAGTTGAAATGGGAATAAGAGAATAACTAGCTTAAAAGGTTGCAACTATAAACTTAGTGTTTAATTCCAGAAGCTTGCTAGTAAGTGCAATGAAGTGCATATTAAAATAAAAGTTTATTTAGCAGTAAATTGATGGAATTTAGGAGCACTCTGAACTGTGTCACTGTGTTAAATCTGTTTATGCTAAGTGAACAGTGTATGGATAGAATCTCATCAGCTGAAGAGTCATTGTATTGTGGTACAAATGTATGGAGGTTGGGCCTATGTATAGGGTGACCATATGGAAAGGAAGACAGGGCTCCTTTATCTTTAACAGTTGTATAAAAAAGGCATTTTCAGCAGGTGTCATTTGTACGCATGCAGCACCTGGTGAAATTCCCTCTTCATCACAACTGTTAAAGCTGCAGGAGCCCTGTCCTCTTGACCAGATACAAAAGAGGGCAGAGCTCCTGCAGCTTTAACAGTAGTGATGAGGAAGGAAATTCACCAGGTGCTGCATGCATACAAATGACACCTGCTGAAAATGCCTTTTTTATACAACTGTTAAAGATAAAGGAGCCCTGTCCTTCCTTTCTTATGGTAACCCTACCTATGTATAATTTCAACACTTCTTTATTTTCATTCCAATATTATTTAGAGATGTTGTGAGCATCGGTGTGTTCACAAAAGCAAGATCTCACAAGCAGTGCTATCTAGACAAGTAGCGCCGTCTTTGCAGCCTGCTCACCTTAAAACTGTCAGTGCCACCACTAAAACCATCCTTTCCCCCTGCCCCCAAATCTAATGATTTATCTTTAGGCATGGGAAGTAGGCAGTTGTTGACAACAGCACCAGGCAGTCCCGAAATACCAGCAGAGCTTTTCTTCCTATTGACAGTTAGACTTTTCCAACAGCAATGTTACCTTAAAGATGCAGCTAGCAACTATGTCTTCCCCCCCCCTTCTTCTTTACTATAGAGTAAACACAGCTCTCCCAGACACATACACACACACCATCTGGATTTGGGCCCTAGGTTAGAGGGCTTTAATCCTTTCCCCCCTTAAAGTGATCCCAATCTGGTCACTGTCCTTTAGCGCCAGTTGCCGAACAGTGATCCACTTGCTTTAAGGGGGCCACTTGGCAATTAATATGGCAGCCTCACCAATCCAATCCAGATTACATCAGGGAGGAAATTGTTAAATACCTACCAAGCCCACCTAGAGATCCATTTCAGATTGAGACCACTAGAATAAAAAAATGTAGCTGCTAGCTGCATCTTTTAAATAATGTATGATTTGAGTCTCCGACTTCCAGTTCCAGAATTCCTTGTGCTCAAACTTTCATTCTTAAATATTATAAATGAGAGTAAACTCCACTGGTAAATCTAAAGATTCTCTCCGATCAATGCTGCTATACCACTATCTTTTGATCTACTCTAATTTACAGGGTTGCTGAGAAAATGAAATAAAATAACCATGCAAATGGCATCCTGCATTGCTTTGAAGAAGGAGTGGATGTAGACATGTGATAAGAGTAAAAAAGCAATTTATATTTGTGCGATAAGGTGGGGGAAGCCAAATAAATACTAAGCATGTCAGTACTGACTCACAAAATCAGAAAACTTTTATTGTAGCACCAAACTCAAAGGGGTGCCATTTCAGATTTCTGGAGAGGGAATGAGCAAGACCCAAAGACTTGTTTATTTCCAGAAAAACCCATGTCCTTTTCACATGAGGCTTTTATCATGCACTTGTGATAGGTGTGCATGATAGGTGTGCAGAAGTTTGTGGATCCTTTTCATGATGTCATCAACTCCAGTCTCTCCCTTTGTTTGTTTGTTTTTAGCTTCATTGTGCCTTTGTTGAAATTGCTGAATGTGCAGTAATAAATAAATAAAGATGTGGTTTATTTCCAGAATCATGCAATATCACAGTGTCATGTATTGGCTATAGGAATGAAACATATGGAACTTGCCCACACAGGAAACAGACCAAAAAAAGGGGGGATGGGGAGAAGCACATGTATTGTGCCAATCATAATCCCACAAAGACTCTGGAAAAAGAAGCCCTGGTAAGGCTGTTAGATTTTTGCTTCATTTAAAGACACTTTCAATGTTAACTGTAAAAACAAACAATCCAAAAGCTTGCCATTTATTATTATTATTATTAGTAGTAGTAGTAGTAGTAGTAGTAGTTATAGTTATAGTTATAGTTATAGTTATATCTTGCCTTTTCCACAATACTGGAACTCAAGTTGGCTTTACAAATGTACAGTTGAAACAGAGATATACAAAATTAAAAAATTAAGCATACTACTGCATTCTCAGAGCACAGGCAGGCTTGTAAGGGAGAATACAGGCTTTCAGATAGCCTGTACCCAAACCATATAGGGCTTTGTAGGGCATAACCACCACTGAATTGTGCCCGGAAACAGACTGGAAGCCAGTGGAGCTGTTTTAAAAGGGGAGTTGTGTGCACCCTGTAACCAGCCCCAGTCAATAATCTGGCTGCAGCTCTTTGAACCAGCTGAAGTTTCTGAACACTCTTTAAAGGAAGCCCCACGTAGAGCGCATTATAGTAATCCAATTGGGATGCAACTAAGGCATGTGTCACCATGGCCAGGTCTGACATCTCTAGGAATGGGCACAGCTGGTGCATTAGCTTTAAATGTGCAAATGCACTCCTAACCATAGCAACAATATCACTACAGGATAAACTGCAAAGAGATGTATGCCTTTGTTATGCACACCAGTTACTTACAACAAGGCATGGGCTGGCTGAAAATGTGTGTATGTATATATACCCCACTCTTTGGGTGGATGTGAAATGCACCCGACAACAATGGGGCAAAAAGTAATTTGTCTGAAATTTCAGGGAAGCGAACTTACAAGGTAGCTAAGAGCTTTTGGGGTTTCCCCCTTGCTTTTTAATCTTTTTTAAAAAAGCCTTTTAACTGTTCATAGTAGCATGAAGTTCTCTGCATGGATTCCCACAGCAGCACTTGGACCAATGCCACATGACATCACATCACTCCCAAAGCATTCAAGGAACTACAGCTGGCAGGAAGACATAGAAAAAGGCCCCTGTTGCTGTTTTCACCGAGGAAGAATGTTTTGCGGGGAAAACAGGGAGAGAATTTTGGCCCAACTTTACCTAGAACCATTGAATTGCTTTATAAATGGATTATTATAAAACCTTTTATGGGTTGTACATGGGGCATTGGTGCAGGTTTTCACACATAGAAAGGGAAGTGGGGCCACCCTGCTGAGATGGCACCTGATACTATCCTCCTCCTCCTCCTCCTCCTCATTATCATCATCTATATATTTCTTACGTGCCTTAGATGCAAATACCATAAAATACATAAACCTGATTAAAAACATAAAACTGATACAATATTAAAATAACAGCCAAACATCTTAAAATTCATCTGGATAGGCCTGCCGAAAGAGATTGGTCTTTATAGCCTCTTTAAATTTGAAAAGTCTATTAAGTCAATGAATCTCTCCAAGCAGGCCATTCCACAGTCTGGGAGCGGCAGAAGAGAAGGTCCTCTGGGTAACAGTTGTGGGAAGGGAAGGCAAAATAACAGGATGAGACAAAAGACTGGATTTAAATAGGGCCACATTTATTAACTTTCTGCAAAGAGAGATGGAGGTCTAGGTGGGCATCCTACCTTGGCCAACGTCTTGGCCATATCTGGGATCAAGTGAGCCATATCCCGATAGGTGATGCATATATCTCACCACCCACCAGGTTTCCCCTTTGGTGTAAATAGGCCTTCTGATGTCAGTCCCCCTCAGGTTGGCCTCAGAGGTCATCCTTATCTAGGGTGACCATATGGAAAGGAGGACAGGGCTCCTGTATCTTTAACAGTTGTATTGAAAAGGAAATTTCAGCAGGTGTCCTCTGTATATATGGGGAACCTGGTGAAATTTTCTCTTCATCAGAACAGTTAAAGCTGCAGGTGCCCTGCCCTCTTTTAAATCTGGTCACTCTAGTATAGCTCCTGCCCCTTTAATTGTTTTTTTTTAAATTTTATTTATTAAACTCCATTTAACAAAGCAGTTTTTAAAAAAGTTAAAAATATATATAAAAACTTACAAGTCAGACAGCTCGGTTCGGCAACTACAGAAATCGTGTTTGTGTATTTATTAGAAACACTGTCTGACGCTGCCCCTTTAATTGTTGTGATAAAGAGGGAATTTCATCAGGTTCTCCATATATACAAAGGACACCTGCTGAAATTCCCTTTTCTATGCAACTGTTAAAAATACAGGAGCCCTGTCTTCCTTTTCATATGGTCACTCTACCTTATCCCATCATCTGGTGCTGCAAGACGCCCAGTGAGGGCCTCAGGTGTCACCAATCACCACAATGGTGCCTAGGAATGCTCACCAACCCTATCTTTGCTCCTAATGCCAGCACACCTGCCCCAAACTAAATGTGACCAAATTCAACCAATTGGCCTACTTATTACTCCCCCGTTGTCTTATAGTGTGACAACATAAGGCCTTACATGGTTTGGGTCCAGGCTATTTTCACGATCACCTTTTCCCATACAATCCACCCTGCCTTTTCCCATACAATACATGTCCTCTGAGAAGAATTTACTCCAGTCAACAAAAACAAGGCTGACAACTATTACCCAGAGGACGTTTTCCTCTGCCACTCCCAGATTATGGAATGACCTGCCGAGAGAGATTCGTCAACTTAACAGTCTTCTAGATTTTAAGAAGCTATAAAGACTGATCTCCTCCAGCAGGCCTACCAAGTTGAATTTTAAGATGCCTTTCAATAATGTGTTGCTTTTAATAATGTATTAGTTTTAAATGTTTTAATTATATGTATTTTATGGCGTTTGCATTTGTGTTGTACCCCACCTCAATCCAGAGGAAGAGGCGGGTAACAAATAAATATATTAGTAGTAGGCAAAAAAATCCAATCATAAGATCATTGGGAGCAAAAAACCCTACTTGGCTCCCTAAAGGGCAACCGGCAAGCACTTTATGTATAGAGCTGCTAGCCCCTCCCCACCTCCATGCACCACGTCCGCCTCCACCCACAACTGCCTCCCCAGCATTGTTGTAAGGCCTTTGTCAGCTTAGTTTTGGCTGACTGTAGTAAATTCTTTCCAGAGGACCTGAGTATGCAGGACAGATTGAATGGGAGAAGGCAATCCCACATGTAACCTGAACCCAAACCACACACGGCTTTAAAGGTAATAACCAACACTTCACCTGGAAACAAATTGGCACCCACTGAAGCAATTTTAGAGTTGGTGTGATGTGGACACCCCTAGGTGTACCAGTGACCAACCCGGCTGCCATATTTTGAACTAGTTGAAGTTTCTGGACTACACACAAATGCCCTATGTACAACGCATTGCAGAAGTCGATCCTCGAAGTTACCAGCATATGCACTACCGTCTTTAGGTCTTCTAACTCTAGGAAGTGGCACAGCTGCCGTATCAGCCAAAGCTGATAATAGGCACTCCTGGCCATAGCATCTATCTGGGCTGTCATTTGGAGCGACAGATCCAGAAGCACCCCCAAGCTGCGAATGGAGTCTTTCAGGGGGAGTGTAACCCCATCCAGAATTGGTTGACACATCTCCAAAGCAAGGTTAGGGCCTTTGACAGTAAGCACCTCCATCATGTCTGGATTCAGCTTCAGTTTGTTTTTCCTCATCCAGCCCATTACCACCTCCAAGCATTCATTCAGAGGAGACACACTATCGTTAGCTGACACTATTGTTGAAGGCATCGAGAAATATATTTTGGTGTCATCAGCATACTGATAGCACCCCGTCCCAAGCCTCTGGATGATCTCCCCCAGTGGTTTCATATAGATGTTAAACAGCATTGGAGGAGCAGTTATCCCCAAGCATCACCACCTGGAACCTACCAGAGAGGTAGGACCTGAACCACTCAAGCGCAGTGTCCCTGATTCCCAATCCCCTCAGGCATTCTGGAAGCTGCCCCAGCTGGACTAGAAGCTACAAAAGGAAGCCAGCTCCCAGAGAGAGAGAGAGAGCGAACAGGGGGAGAAAACAGGAGTTGGACACACTGGCCTACCAAACCCTCAACAAACACACATTTGGTGTGGACATCTGCAAAGTACCTGTAGGTGAGCAAGTGCTCATGTCTAGACACTTCATGTGGGCTGGGTCCCTGCATGCTTGCAGGTCCTGATGGTGTGGAGTGTTCACATGTGACCAGTTGCTCACACATTGCAACCCCTTTGCAGATTCCACACTGAACATGCGGATGTGAGAGCTTTGGCCATGGAGCTGCATAGAAATATAATAAATGAAATGGATGAATGAAATGTTAGGAGTTTGGGGTCAGCAGGAAGTGTGATGTTTTGGGGGATCATAGAATCATAGAATAGCGGAGTTGGAAGGGGCATACAAGGCCATCGAGTCCAACCCCCTGCTCAATGCAGGAATCCACCCTAAAGCATCCCTTACAGATGGTTGTCCAGCTGCCTCTTGAAGGCCTCTAGTGTGGGAGAGCCCACCACCTCCCTAGGTAACTGATTCCATTGTTGTACTGCTCTAACAGTCAAGAAGTTTTTCCTGATGTCCAGCTGGAATCTGGCTTCCTTTAACTTGAGCCCGTTATTCCGTGTCCTGCACTCTGGGAAGATCAAGAAGAGATCCTGGCCATCCTCTGTGTGACAACCTTTTAAGTATTTAAAGAGTGCTATCATGTCTCCCCTCAATCTTCTTTTCTCCAGGCAAAACATGCCCAGTTCTTTCAGTCTCTCTTCATAGGGCTTTGTTTCCAGACCCCTGATCATCCTGGTTGCCCTCCTCTGAACACACTCCAGCTTGTCTGCTTCCTTCTTGAATTGTGGTGCCCAGAACTGGATGCAATACTCTAGATGAGGCCTAACCAGGACCGAATAGAGAGGAACCAGTACCTCACATCATTTGGAAGCTATACTTCTATTAATGCAGCCCAAAATAACATTTGCCTTTCTTGCAGCCATATCACACTGTTGGCTCATATTCAGCTTGTGATCTACAACAATTCCAAGATCCTTCTTGTTTGTAGTATTGCTGAGCCAAGTATCCCCCATCTTGTAACTGTGCCTTTGGTTTCTATTTCCTAAATGTAGAACTTGGCATTTATCCCTATTAAATTTCATTCTGTTGTTTTCAGCCCAGCACTCCAGCCTATCAAGATCACTTTGAAGTTTGTTTCTGTCTTCCAGGGTATTAGCTATCCCACCCAATTTTGTGTCATCTGCAAATTTGATCAGCGTTCCCTGCACCTCCTCGTAAAAATCATTAATAAAAATGTTGAAGAGCACTGGGCCCAGGACTGAGCCCTGCGGCACCCCACTCGTTGCCTCTCCTCAGTTTGAGAAGGTTCCATTGATAAGTACTCTTTGAGTCTGATTCTGTAGCCAACTGTGAATCCACCTAATAGTTGTTCCATCTAGCCCACTTTTAGCTAGTTTGTTAATCAGAATGTCATGTGGTACTTTGTCAAAAGCTTTGCTGAAGTCAAGATATATGACGTCCACAGCATTCCCACAGTCCGTAAGGGAGGTTATCCTATCAAAAAATGAGATCAAATTAGTCTGACAGGATTTGTTCCTGACAAATCCATGTTGGCTTCTGCATTGATTTCAAGGTGTTTACAGATTGACTTCTTTATAATCTGCTCCAGAATTTTCCAAGGGATGGATGTCAGATTGAGTGATCTGTAGTTTCCGGGTACCTCCTTTTTGCCCTTTTTGAAGATAGGGACAACGTTAGCCCTCCTCCAATCGTACGACACCTCACCCATCTTCCATGATTTTCAAAGATAATAGACAAAGGTTCTGAGAGTTCTTCCGCTAGCTCTTTCATTACTCTAGGATGCAGTTCATCGAGCCCTGGAGATTTGAACTCATTCAAGGAAATTAGATGTTCTTTGACCATTTGTTTATCAATCTCAAACTGCAATCCTGCCCCCTTAACTTCTGCTTCACTTTTTCCAGGGGGGTCATAGATCCACTTTTAGGAGAAGACTGAGCCAAAGTAGGAATTGAGCACTTTCTTTGTCATCTGTTGTCAATTTGCCATCCTCATTAAGCAGTTGAACCACCATTTCTTTCCTCTGTCTTTTACTACTCATGTATCTGAAGAAAGCCTTTTTATTGCTTTTAGCATCCCTCGCTAATCTCAGCTCATTCTCAGCTTTAGCCTTCCTGACGCCATTTCGGCACTTCTGCGCCACATGTCTATACTCTTCTTTTGTAGCCTGGCCTTCCTTCCATGTCCTATATGTATCCCTTTTTGTTTTCAGGTTGTCTCTATGCTTTTTGTGGAGCCACATTGGTTTCCTCTGTTGTCTTCTGTCTTTTCTCCTTGTTGGAATTGTTTGTTATTGTGCCTTTAAAATTTCCTTTTTAAAATACTCCCACCCATCCTGCACTCCTTTTCTCATTAGGATCACTTGTCATGGCACCTTACTTATCATAGTTCTGAGTTTATTAAAATCAGCTTTCCTAAAATCCAGAGTACATGTATGGCTACAGTCAGCTTTTGTCTCCTTTATAATCAAGAATTCAAGTATGACGTGGTCACTTTCCCCCAGAGTTCCCGTAACTGCCACTTTATCCACTAAGTCATCCCTATTGGTCAATATCAAGTCAAGGATTGCCGATCCTCTAGTTCCTTCCTCCACTTTCTGAAGGGGAAAGTTATCACCCACACATGTCAGGAATTTCTTGGAAGGAGCGCTTTTGGCAGTATTGGTCTCCCAACAGATATCAGGGTAATTGAAGTCCCCCATCACTACTACATCACACTTCCTTGAAACACTGGCAATTTGTTTCTCAAAAGTTTTGTCCTCATCTTCTCCTTGATTGGGTGGTCGTTAGTAGACTCTGATTATCATGTTCTTTTTATTCCTTGCCCTGTTTCTTTTAATCCAGTTGGTCTCGATGGGGCTCCCAGTCTCATCCGCCTATATTTCTGTGCAGGGATAGGTATTTTTTAACATATAGTTCAACTCCACCTCCCTTTCTATTTCTTCTGTTCTTTTTGAACAAGTTATATCCTTCAATTGCTATATTCCAGTCATGGGAGTAATCCCAACAAGTTTCAGTTATACCTATCAAGTCGTATTTGCATTCATGTAATAAGAGTTCAAGTTCATTCTGTTTGTTTCCCATGCTCTGGGCATTAGTATATAGACATCGAAGACCATGTGTTTTATAGTCTGGCTTTGTTCCTACATTGTTTCGGACACTATTTGGGGGCACTATTGGAGCTGTTCTCTGTACTGTGGTGCATTGGCCTTCATCCATTGTTGCCTCAAAGTTTACGTCTCCCGCCCCCATAAGATTCAGTTTAAAGCCCTCCTGATCAAGTTCTTCATGCTGTGGCCGAACACATTCTTTCCAGCCCTTGTGAGGTGCAACCCATCAATTGTCAGCAGTCCATGTTCCAAGTAGCGTAGCCCGTGGTCCCAGAATCCAAAACTCTCACATCGGCACCACCTTCGTAGCCAATTGTTCATCCAGAGTATTTTTCTTTCCCTTTCTAATCCTCTTCCAAGAACCGGGAGGATGGATGAGAAAACTACCTGGGCCCCAATTTCCTTCCCAGAGCTTCAAAGTCTGAAATGATTTCTTCATAGCTCTGCTTGGTGACATCATTTGTTCCCACATGGTTGAGAAGAAAGGGGTATGTGTCCATGGGCTTTATGAGCTTCGGTAACCCTTCAGTCACATCTCTAATCTGTGCTCCAGGGAGACAGCACACCTGGCGAGTCCATGGGTCTTCACGACATACTTGGGTTTCAATCCCACGCAGCAGGGAGTCTCCCACAACGACTACTCTTCTCTTCTTCTTGGTTGACCTACCTTCTGCCTCTTGTTCACTATTGCAGGGTGTCTCCTGTACTTCTTTCTCTGCAAACTGTCCTTCAGTCTCATCCTCCAGAAGCTGAAAGCAGTTGCTTAACTTTAATGGTTCCACCGGTGCAGAATGCCTCCTAGTTCTTCTGCTTCTAACTGTCACTCTTTTCCAGAGAGTTTCCTCTTCATTGGCTTTCCTCCCCTCAGCATACTCCACTTCTGCTTCAGCTGGCTGTTGCTCTTCAATCTCATGTGCTTCTTGTTGCTGTTGCAGTTCCACCGTTCAGTCTTAGAACTCCTCATCTTCTCTTATTCCTTGGAGGGTGGACTCTCGCTGCTCAAGTCCTCTCACTTTTTCTTCCAAAAGTGCCACCAGCTTGCACTTGTTGCAGGTGTACACCATGTTGAGCTCAGGCAGAAACATGAACATTGCACACCCTTTGCAGGTCACCACCTCTAGGGACTCCTTTCCATCCATATTGTCTATTTCTGCTTAGTTTTTCCTTTCTGATTGTAATGGAATTGCTTTTGCTTTGTCCTGTCTCTCTGAAGGTGCACAACTATATGAGTATGTCTTAAGAGAAAAGAAGGGGGTTGGTGTTGTTTTTTAAAATGTTTTTCTTTGGGGTTTTTTCTCTCTCTTTTTCTCTTTTTTTTTTCTTAGAGGCCTCTCGCTTGACCTCCCCTGCCAAACTCCCCCTGTCAAACTCCTGTTTTGCTCTTCCTGTTCGCTCGCTCTCTGTTTGCTCGCTCTCTGGGAGCTGGCTTTCTTTTCTAGCTTCTAGTACAGCTGGGTCAGCTGCTCTTCCCTGCTTCTGCTCAGCTCCAAGTCAGGAAGCAGGATGGACTAGCGGCATAGCCCCATGTCACCTTCTATGTGCAAAATCCCTACATGCATACAACACTAGTTCTCCTTAGCCCCCATTTTAAAATTATCCTAATGATTTTGAGGGCAGATTTGTCGTCTCAAAATGGCATGTTTCATTTGATGATTTTTCCTGGGATTGAAACAAAGGGAGGAGGGCAAAATGAGTTGATGTTTCTTCTACTAGTTGGCAGTTCCCATTTTATTTCCTCTCAATTTACTAGGTCAAAGTGAATTGGGATGGGGTGATAATTGGGAGGAAATAAATAGTGTGTGTGTGTGTGTGTGTATGCGTGTGTGTGTGTGTGCGCTTTCACACTGAAGAAAGGCTTGTGAGATTGAGTGAACTAGCCCCGTGGTTGGTTGTGCAATGTTAGTTGGAGGCACTAAAGTTTCTCTGAAAAGTGTTGCACATGGCCAGTCAAACAATACAGAGGCATTCAGGTACCTCTTCCTGCCAGTGAGTTGCCTGGGAGAGTGATCACTAATGCAACTTCCTTTTGGCTGGTTGTATAACTGGTCAGAGGTACTCGGTCATCTCTGGCTCAGGCATTTTTTATCAGCATTGCAAAATAACCCCCCCCCCCCATCCCTATCCTAAGTGGCCAATTGCACAATGCTGATCGGTGACATTCTGAGCATATTCAACCACATTGTGCAACATACACTCTTTCCTGTGGCTGGTTGTGCACTCTAAGTACCTCTGTATGGCCTTGCACATCACAACCCTCCAGTGGATAGTAGTACAATACTTGGTGTAGATGCCCAATTACCTCCATCCACTGTTGTATAACACACTCTGACCAGCATTATGCAAAACAGAGGGCCCCTTGCCTGGTTGTGCAGTGCTGGTTGGAGGCACCCCAAACTGAGCCTCTTTAACCTTGGTGTGCAACACACACACACACACACACACACACACACACACACACACACCAGTGGCAGCTTCAAAAAAGAGCCTGTTGCCCAATTTTAATGTGATTGTTCTCATTTTCTCCTCCTCCTCCTTTTAAATTCTATTAAGCTTGTACAGACTTGGATTTAACATGCCGATGAATGTCATTTGTTTCAGAATAGATGTGAACGTTTTAAATTGGTGCTCTGCCTTTGCTATTATAACCATGCACAAGACCACAAAAAATGTAAAAAAAATGTTGCACTTTTAAACTAAACTTGTTCCCTGGGATTGAGCAAATGGATTATTTTATTTTCCAAACAAATGTTTAAAGTGAAGGGGGCGTTTGATCTACGCAGATGTTAATACTGAGCTCCACAGATTAAATAAATAATCAAACACTTACTGACAGGAGAATTGATATCTGCTTGAGATTTTTAAAGGTAATTTTCACACTCACTAAGGCTGAAACCATAAACTGACATATAGTGCGCTTCAATAAATGTCTATACTAAAGGAAGTCCAATGGAGTTCAATGGGACTTACAGGTAAGGCAAACATAGAGCCCCATCAGATGAGTGTTCTATTGCACGCCCATTACTGGGCACTCATGGATTTTCACGGATCCCACTCATGATGTCGCCTGCCTCCCACATGGCTCTGGTCCCTTCTAGCCTTCTTTGCGCCACAAAAAAATGCTGAGTTGCTTTGGTGGGGACAAATCTTGCTTTGCTGACGAGGCAAGGCAGACATACCCCGAAGCAACCCAAGTCAAATCAGGGCCATTTTGGAGGCTCCAAAATGGCTTTTGAGTTGAGTTGGGGGGAGGGGTTTAGTATTTTTCTAGGTGGGGGTGAGGTAAGAACACACAAAAAATGTCTGCTTTACTATTTAGTAGCATTTATTGGAGCTTTGTGGAGAAGGTACCAAAAGGAAGGCTGTCTCACATCAAGTGGGAGGAGTTTGTATTCACCAATTGGTGGAATAAGACCATACAGCCTCCCAAATCAAGCCAATTATTCATTGTTTGCATTCTCCAATTGATCAGGTGATGGGTTATCAAAAGATGAATATTATTCTTCTATCATATGTTAAAAACATAACCATTTCCTTTTTTACTCATGAGAAAGCACATGGGGCAAGTCTGGATTGGGACCACTGCAAATGGAAGTTTAAACCTCCCTCGCAACTTGGGGGGGATCTACACTACTGCTTTTAAAGCGCTTTAAAGAGCTTTAAAGCGCTTTGAAAACGTTTTGAAACCTGTATATGCAGTGTGTCCTGGGCCCCAACAGTTGTCAAAACTGTTATAAAGCGCTTTAAAGCAGTAGTGTAGATCCCCCCTTGTTTTCCAAAATCCCCACCTCCCTTGCAGACTAAGAAAAGAAAACCTCCGTTAGTCCTATATACTTACTTGTGAGTAAGTAACAAAGACAGGAACAGCTGCACACTATAGATTTAATGTATGATGTAGTAACTACATTGCAGTTTGACCTTACCTGGCACTGACTCTTTGGCATTTCATGCAGAAGCCTTTCCAGCCATACACTTTAGGATCCTTTAAATAGCATAGGTTCAGATACTGTATGCAGGCAAAGGATGTGTTCTACCACTGAGCCTTTCCCTAAAGATCTGGTCAGTCTCTCATTGCAGGAAGGAAGCATACACTGAAGAACATTCAAATCATTCCTAATGTCCATTGATCTTGGGAGGGGGGCAGTGGGGGCATTTAAGAATTTGGCATGGCTATGAAATCCCTACTCCCACCCCCTGCCAAAGTATGGACTTTAAGATTTATTATAGGCAATACTTCCAGCATCAAGGTATGTCTTATTGTTAACCTGGAAATGTGCACCTCTTTTATGGGACACTCAGAATTAGAATGATTTTTTATGCTCATTTGAAAGGCAGATCATCTCATCATGGTGCCAATCTCATGCTTGCAATGCAAATTCCCACTGCATTATCTGCACTCCGCCCCTGAGCAAATCTTCAAGGGACCTTAGAGAGATGAATATGAAATATGCATTTGAAATTTACACTGAGTATATCCCAAAGTGTGTGTGTGGGGTGGGTGGGAATAGAGATTTGCCTTTGTGATTAAGTCTGAAAAAGGAAATGCGTTTTCCCCCTGCTGGGTCACCTATGACATCCCTCTCTCTTTTTTGTTGTTGTTTTGCAATGTGTTGACTAAGGTAAAGACAGACATTACTTTCAATGTATGTCTAGCAGCTCTGATGTTTTCCCCATTTTGACTTCATTCTGATCTGATTGGGCCCAAGTGTGGGGAGTAGGGGGCTTTTCAAGATCAGATCAGGAGCCCTGCACCTACTGTTGAATAAAAATGGGTGGGTGGGGAGGAGAGATCACTGTTAGAGAAACTTGCCAGAATAGTTTGATGCCAGCATGTGTAGACTATTTCACATTAATAGTTCATCATAGCCAGTAGATCTTGGGAGGTGACAGAATGAGGGTCACTCACTGTAGCCTTTTACATGAAGCTTCATCTTTCTTTCCATGAGAGGGCCAATTCCCTTTCCAGCACTTTTCAGTCTCCATTAGACTAACACAAGCTGCTAGACAAGGATTTTCCTCTGCAAAGCTATTGTAGACATCGAAATCTGTCCCTTTCTATTTCAAGTGCAAAAGATATTTAATCCTTAGGGATGTTCTTGTTCGTTTAATAGGAATAGTGATATAAATTATTCTACCATTTTAAGGGCAGTGGTGCAGGTGGGTGAACAATTGCCTGCAAGATCATATCAGCTAAAACACAAATCTCTTTAGTGGAAACAATCTGTTCAAACGCATTTACTGTCCCTCCTGATAGTTGTTACACCTGCATGGAAGTTTTTGGATAGGGTGTTTCTTAACTGAGCTATTACAACCTCTAGGAAAGAAGATACAGTTAGTAATCTTGAAACTTCTTGCTCTTGAGTGCAGGCATTGGCTTTTGATGTTCTACTCCAGTGCAAATGATTTTTTAGTTATAGCAATTGTCAGATCCAGAGGGCACAATCTAAAGTAGTGCAGGGCTGAATCCTGCCCCTTATTTTCAGGAACAGTCTCTCTCCCTGCAAAAGCAGCATTGTTTTTTCTCCTTCTTTTGCAGAGAGGGGGGGAAATTCAGAGAATTTTTCTCCTTGGGGAGGGGGACAGGGTTTCCAGATACCTTTTTTTAAGGGTAACTGGTTGCTGAGGAGCCTTCTTTCAATTTTTTAAGCTTTTCAAAACAACACCCCTACTTCCCTCAGCAGTTCTTAGTGAATGCCTATTGGAGACCATGTGACCTCTCCAATAAGCATCCCATAAGCACTCCTGGGCTCCTGAAAATGCTGGAGGTGGTTTTTAAAAAAGAAGAAAAAGAAAGAAGCCCCCTCAACAACTGCCTACATTTTTAAAGCCTGTGGAAACCCTGTCCCCCTACCCAAGGACATAATTCCCCAAAGTTCTCACCTCTCCCAGCCTCTTTCACTCGAGGTTTCATTTCCCCCCACCCATCACTAGCACTAATCTAAAGCATGTTTACTCAGAAGAAATTTTGCTGAATTTGATTGGACTTGATATTCCTTAGTAAGTGTGCACAGGTTGAAGCTTTAGCCTTTGGGGGAAATGTGCATTTTAAGTTGGTGGTATTATTATTATTATTATTATTATTATTATTATTATTATTATTATTATTATTTCTGTGACTAAATTTGTGTAAAATTCCTGAAAGAAAAGTGGGGGGGACGACAAGCCCACAAATCCACAGAATCCATATGACTCAGGAAAAGCCAGTCTGCTGCAGAATCCATGGGTTGGACTCCTAGAAATCTGAACTTATTTGATTCCATTGTGTTTATCTCCAACACCACTAGTTACATGTGATAGAAAGAAGTCTCCAGTGTGTGAGAGTTTTACTAACCCCCATAGACACAGGGAGGGATATTTTTGAGGGGGGCAGTCACAGTTGGGGACGGAAGAGATAAACCTATGGTATGAGAGCATATTATTATTATTATTATCATCATCATCATCATCATCATCATCATCATTTATATACCACCCCATAGCTGAAGCTCTCTGCGTGGTTTACAAAAGTTAAAAACAGTATATATATATATATATATATATATATATATATATATAAATATAAAGTACTCTGAGTTGTCCGAAAAACGGAAGAGACATCAAGATGATTGCAGGTGTTCACGTCCTGAAATCTTTCCCCTTTGTGAGCTGCCATTTTGCATGAAAATGGCAATTGTGTTTTCTAGAAACGTAGTGTAACATAAATGGCAGCCATAAAGGGGCCATTTCTGCAACATTATAGGTGTAAATTGTCCATTTATTTCAAACATCCTGGCTGTTCATGTTCCTTATTGAACTTTTAAAAGCTAATCATCTAGAGCGACCATATGGAAAGGAGGACAGGGCTCCTGTACAGGAGTTGCACAGAAAAGGGAATTTCAGCAGGTGTCATTTGTATGCATGCAGCACCTGGTGAAATTCCCTCTTCTTCACAACAGTTAAAGCTGCAGGAGCCCTGCTCTCTTTTGTATCTGGTCACCCTAGGATAGCTAGTGTAGCCTTAACTGTTGTGATGAAGTAGGAATTTCACCAGGTTCTGCATGCATATGAATGGCACCTGCTGAAATTTCCTTTTCTATGCAACATTTAAAGATACAGGAGAGCTGTCTTCCTTTTCATATGGTCACCCTAAAATCATCTTTATTGACCCTCCTGACCAATGTAAAGAAAAGTTACATTTTCAACTCAACTTGAAGCCTCTGCTGTATATCAGCCATAACCTAGGCAGACACAGCTGTTACGCTAATCTCATAGCATGTTGCTAAGGCATATGATATTGTTTAAAAACAAAGAAAAACTCTAATGTAGGCACACATGGCCCAATTCAGATTGGGATCACCATGTTCTGGGAGTGGAGGGTTGAACATCTCCACACACAAGCACACACATACACAAGGAGGTTTTAAAAAGAAGAAGAGAAGTTTTTGAGAACCGCCCAGAGAGCTCTGGCTATTGGGCGGTATAGAAATGCAATAAATAAATAAATAAACATGAAGACTTAAACAACAATTTTAACTCCCCATAGGACAGGAGATTTGGAGGGAAACTAGTGAGGAGGAAGATGTAATGTTCCCATCACAGAGTTCAGTGGTCCCAATCCAAATCAGGGCGACATGTGGTACATGATCAACATAACATGTCGTTTGGCTCCTCCTAGACCCCATTCAGAGTAGCAGTGCATTATAATCCCGCTCAGAGGTCACCCGAAGTACATAAACATAAGCAAACAGAATAAATACAGAATTGCTTCACAATGCCCTGGTAGTATGAGTTGGTCTTCTGACGCTTCCCAATGCTGGTACATGGCTTAAAGCAGGGCTGGAGGGAAGCGACAGCTGCAAGGTTCAAAGAAAGCTCTAGGCCCCTGGAGGATATATCATCCTCAAGTGTGGAATAGGAACTAAATATATCAAGGCAATTCCAGCATGCTCTTCAGTTGGCTTGCAAGCTGAATGATACCCGTAGTGATTGTGCGGCTTGGCGAAAGATCTGAACTGCTCCACGGTTCAGCATGCTTAAGTTTTTGTTGTTGTTTATTCATTCAGTCGCTTCCGACTCTTCGTGACTTCATGGACCAGCCCACGCCAGAGCTTTCTGTCGGCTGTCACCACCCCTAGCTCCCCCAAGGTCAAGTCTGTCACCTCCAGAATGTCATCCATCCATCTTGCCCTTGGTTGGCCCCTCTTCCTTTTGCCTTCCACTTTCCCTAGCATCAGCCTCTTCTCCAGGGTATCCTGTCTTCTCATTATGTGGCCAAAGTACTTCAGTTTTGCCTTTAATACCATTCCCTCAAGTGAGCAGTCTGGCTTTATTTCCTGGAGTATGGACTGGTTTGATCTTCTTGCAGTCCAAGGCACTCTCAGAATTTTCCTCCAACACCACAGTTCAAAAGCATCTATCTTCCTTCGCTCAGCTTTCCTTATGGTTCAGCTCTCGCAGCCATAGGTTACTACGGGGAATACCATTGTTTTAACTATGCGGACCTTTGTTGTCAGTGTGGTGTCTCTGCTCTTAATTATTTTATCAAGATTTGTCATTGCTCTCCTCCCAAGAAGTAAACGTCTTCTGATTTCCTGGCTGCAGTCAGCGTCTGCAGTAATCTTTGCGCCCAGAAATACAAAGTCTGTCACTGCCTCCACGTTTTCTCCCTCTATTTGCCAGTTATCAATCAAGCTGGTTGCCATAATCTTGGTTTTTTTTGAGGTTTAACTGCAACCCAGCTTTTGCACTTTCTTCTTTCACCTTTGTCATAAGGCTCCTCAGCTCCTCCTCGCTTTCAGCCATCAAAGTGGTGTCATCTGCATATCTGAGATTGTTAATGTTTCTTCCTGCGATTTTAACTCCAGCCTTGGATTCGTCAAGCCCAGCACGTCGCATGATGTGTTCTGCATACAAGTTGAATAGGTAAGGTGAGAGTATACAACCCTGCCATACTCCTTTCCCAATCTTAAACCAGTCTGTTGTTCCATGGTCTGTTCTTACCATTGCTACTTGTTCGGTTTACCGTCAGGCATACCAAATTCTTTGTTGATCTGTGGACTATCCTGTGAGAACTGCAATGACTATACTTTAAAACTGGCCGTTGGATTTTCCTCTCCTTCAAAACTCTCATAGAACATTATTTATAATCAATATTTAATTTTATGTGTTCCCCTCACTTTTTTTCCTTAGGAGCTTATTCCTTCTTTAATAACAGGGTTTTAAAAATTACTTTATGGGCTAAATGTTATTATTCAGACCTAGGTTTAATGAGTCTTCCGAGTGATATTTCCGCTTACTCATAATTAGCTTGTTAGTCTCTGTTAATTGTTCTGATATTTGTCTTGCAATTAGTAATTTTATTGGCGTTCCAAGGCATCATGATGAGAGATGCTACAAGAGGTGGAATAACATGGTCTCATAAATAAGTTTGTGTTTCTCAGGAGCCTGTTCTTTGAAAAAGGGGCATAGTCAAATCCTCAGATTCCAACATGGCAAGTCATAGAGTTGTCATCACAAGTAACACAAATAAACTAGGGGGCTGTCTAAATGCTAGGAAAGCCCCAGGGTGGGTGTACGGTGGCACAGCATTGCTGCAATTGTGCACCCAACCCAGGGCTTTTTGCTGAAGCTGCAGAGAGAGAAAGGTTACGGACTCACCCCAACATTTTGCTCTGGAGCGAGGCAAGGATGCAAAAGATGACATCAAGCCAGCCCCTTGCCTCACTCTGGAGTCACAGTGAAAGCGTGGCTGGGCAGTGCTTGGTGGAAGGTGACCTGCAATTGAGTTTTGTAAATGCCCATTTATGCAAATGGCAGCCATAAAGTGGCCATCTGTGCAACATTACAGGTGTGAATAGATCATTCACCCCCTCACTAAGAGGTCAGGTGGCCACATGCTGTTTGCTAGGTACCCATAGACCATGAAGTGGCTCATCCAGGCAGCCAAATAGGACTCCACCCTCCTCTCAGACTCCCACAACATCCTTATTGTTCATATGAAGGCTTTCGGGTCAGGGATGTTAGTGTCCTTAGGTATTGGTCATTGTGCATATAGCATCAGTGAAGATATAAACTCCTGTAGGTTGAGATTCAGTTTGGATGCACAAAGATGTGCGTTCAAACAGATTCTGACCCAACTACACATTGGATTGCAAACTTTATTTTCTTCTTTACATATAAAAATCCCTCCTCATTTTGGGACACTTTTTTCCAAATGTACACGTCAGTCATGTGCATCTTTGAAATGTTGCACTATACTAATATTGATTAAAGCATATTTGTGCACATTTTTCAAAAGTATCCACTCTTTCTTGCACATTTTTCAAATGTCCGCTTGCTATCAAATGCACTTTTGGTGTGTGTGTGTGTGTGTTTACAAATTCAATTACAACCTTAGAAATATACAGACTTTGATTCCAGATTACATCTCAGTCTGTGTTTGGTCCAAAAGTTGCAAACTGGGTACATCCTGATCAAAAACAAACTGAAATGATTTTCTCATGCAGCTCTAATTGTAACCAATAGAAGGAAAAAATCTAATGAGCCAACTCCACTGGAAAAGAACAGGAAAAAAAATCTGCCCCAGACTGTCACCCTGGCCAGTATAAACCAGCAAGGCTTCCTGCCTACACTCAGGATTGCTCTGCTGATACTAAAATGAGTGTTCGCAAATACAGATGAATATTCAGGCAGCATGTTGAGGAAATGCACCATGCTCTTTTTTATCCAGTTTTCAAATATGAGTAAATGAATTTAGGGCATCAGTTGCCGTAGAAACTACATTTGGGGAGACATTTATTATGGTGTTTAAGCACATGCACAGGTGTCAGGTCTAAAATGAAATTATTGAAGATGAAGCAGTATTCTTTTAGTTCAATAAAGGAACAGCAGATGTCAAATACCACTGACAGGTCAACATATTGTAATAATATCTGGGTCAATGCATTGCAATGGATTTTTGTTGGTTTGTTACTTTTTAACAATCATCTCTCCTCCAATATGCTCTGTGGCATTCCAATTCCATTTTAAATCTAATCACAGGGAACCATGCACTTTCTTGACGCCAAGTACAGAAATGTGAGCTGTGTTGCACTTCTTTCTGATTCAGTAGCGGTGTTTCAAGACAGATGCAGTGACATGTAAGTCTCATAGCAAATTAAGAGTGTTTGCAATGAAGAAGAATGTCAGTTTGGAACCGCTAAGAAGCCTTCTGAAGTTGTCAATGTCCCCACTCCCCTACAAAGAGATTTGTATCTCTTTTTAGATACAAAGTGGGCTGGCTTTCCAAAGTTCTCCTCGTTTTGAGTTTGGATTTTTCCAAATTTCCCAGGAAAAAAATTTGGAACATTTCCTGAAGCAAAGTGAGGTCTCAGGAAGATATCTGCCCACTTTCCAGCTTATTCTACCTGTGCCAGCCTGCCCTACCCATCAATTTGTAAGCAACTGTGAACAATCAACCCCAAAGATGCACACCTTTCCTTTCCCTTAAGTCAGTAATGGCTTCACTCCTGCTCCTGTCACTCAGGGAAGGGACGGTGGGAATATATTTAGGAGCATTATATGCAGCCAGAATGATGTTTGGAGATGGAGGAGGGTGATAGAGTTAGGCAGGAGAGAAGCTGAGAAGCTAATTCTGCTTGGATTTTGTTCCAAGTAGAAGTCATAGTTTGGTGCTGGTAAAAGTCACCCTTTCTTTTTGAGGCTGGTTTTATGGGCCCTCCATAAATTATTTTGAAGCCTGAGCTCTGAAAGAATTCCTTGAATCTCTAATCTCTTTCCCAAAATGTGGTGATGAGGAGGATGTAGAATTCATTAACGTTCTTTTTCAGGGTTGTAGAGAATGGAATATCAATATCAGATTATCAGGTCAATTGATGGACATTAACTTTATTTCTTGAAAAGCAACATGGGATGAGATTAACATACTCTTTTAATGAGGATGCTGAAACTTGTACCAGCCTGTGTAATAAATGACTGTTAGATTGGTAGGAAGGTAGGTTGTCAAGGGAAGACAAATAAACTAAAAGCAAATGAAACATGGGTGGTTCACAGAGAAATCTATCAGAGGAACTCAGAAGTTCCTTTGCTCAGCAAAGCCTCTTGGCAACATCATTTAACACACATTTTGAAAACATTATAGAAAAAAATGTTTTGGTGTGTTTCATAGAAAAGGTTGGATAGCAATGTATTAGAGTAGTTTGATTGATTTCTGTTAAGATTAGCAGCATGTTGGGTTGCAAAAGAAAAACTAGAATAAATGGTGAAATAATTTATACCTGCTATATATTGTGAGCAGTTTTATTCATTGTAGAAATAAATCTATTCCTCTGTCTGAAACTATCAATTAAAATGGTGGCCATTATTCATGAAAATAAATATATAGTGTGCTATCCATGACAGGAGAATGTATCATGTATAAGTGGTCAATAAATCATTTGACGGGGAAAAGTGATATGGGAAACGATGGCACTTAAGCTTTCAATATTCATTAAAATTATAACTGCAGCAAGCTGTTCACCAGAGATTCCACTTCAACGGCATCAGCCCTTGCCATGACTCTTGAAACACCAGCCCATCCACAAAACAGTTTTTTCCCCTTGTTCCAGTAGAGCACTGGTGTGGAGACTTTTCATGAAACTTTATTTATTTATTTATTTGTATTTATTACATCTATATACCGCCCCATAGCTGAAGTTGTCTGGGCAGTTTACAAAAGTTAACGGCCCAGAGACCAATGTGATGGCCACCATTGTAATGGACTACTACAGGAGGTCCCCAGCTGTTTGGATCAGTGAGCAAATTTAGAATTTTGACAACATGTCATGGGTATTCTCACAGAATGACTGCCACAGGGAAGGCTTGTCTGGTCACAAAATGGCTGCCATGGTAGGCATGACCAGTCACAAAACTCTCATTTCCCACATGGTGAACTGCAGGAAGAAATGACGGAAATGTTCGCTTCCCTTATTTTCCATAAGGCTAACTGTTGAGACTAAAAGGAAAATAACTTATCCAAGAACAAAAATACAAGGCAGAAGTGGAGTTTGAGCTCCAAAACACAAGACCGGGTTTTTGAATTCAAATAGAGATGGATGGTGCTGTAGGGCAGCCTTTTGCTTTGCAGCATGCCAGCTTTCCAGTTAAAAGAAAAAGAAAAGAAATCACAAGGAATAAAATAAAAATACATAGAGGCAATGAGTCAAGCCTGGTGGATGCCAGAAATGGTTCCCAGGAATGTTAATGTCCATGAGCACCATATTGAAGACCCCAGGGTAAGAAGAATTTCCAGTTCCATATATCAGCTAAAATGTTACAGTCAGGTCTCTGGACCACTGAGGGGAGCACTGTAACATGCAAGCATAATTCAGCCAGGTTTCATGCTAGATGTCAGATCCAGCAGCTGTCACCCCACACACCTCTTTAGCCCCAGACAAATGAAGGTTCTGGGGACAACACGTAAGAGTAATTCAGACCCTGTTCATCACTTACCCTCTCCACCAGGTACAGTACAAACAACTGTAAGGCTGAGTGGGTGTCAAAAGTTTACCAACTCTGAGGCAAAATAAATGGTTAAGTAAAATTATCCCACACCCACCCAAAAAAGTGAGGGAAGTCGTTCAAGTACATAGCAACGACATAAATTCTTGAGCGGATCTGAACCGCCCAGAGAGCTTCAGCTATTGGGCATTAAAGAAATGAAATGAAATGAAATAAATAAATAAATTCTGACTAACACTGTCACTTTAGCATAGAAGTGAAGTTACATAGGCCAGGGTGAAGATCACATAGATTAACCTGGATCTTCTTGGAGCTATACCTGTCTCTCAGATAACAGAGGGAATATGTATATGTTATAATTGCTGAGTGAGATCTAAAGTAATGGGCTTTAAAGTTGTTAAAGAATAAGGGAAGATGTTCTTTGAAATAGAATAAAATTATTGGTAGACATTGATCATTCCAGCAGATTGACTACACTCCATCCCTCTGTGGAGGACCAGAACTTCTGAACTTCCTCTATTGTTTGTTCTTGAGTAATGGTTATGATGGGACTCTTCTCTATATGAATTAGGTCAGGAGTGAGTAGATGTCAAGTTTATGGGATCTGCTTTTTTATTTTTACTAGAATCCTGAGATCTACAAACCTGAGTCAAATGTAAAAGACATACACTTCAAATTAAAGAATTATGAGCCCAGGAATTTGTCTTGAGTACCAGTTACAACCTCTTGTGAGTTGTCTCATGCTGTTCTTTTATAGATCAGCTCAAAAGCAATCCTAGCACGCTTGCACAGAACTAAGATTTCCTGTTCTCTAGAGGATGTTATGCAAAACGTCTGAATCTCTTAAAATAAAAGCCATCTCAAATGGATAATGTAAGGTCACTATTCATGTCTAAACAAAGGAGAGTAAATAGTTCAGTTTCCAATCCACCCTTGCTTTAAACAAGTAAATTGCTACATTGACAACTTCACTTCTCCTTAACAAGGATGACCTGATAAATGCTGTCTCAAGACAAATTGCAGCCACACACTATATAAACTATGTTGTTTTATTTTAATTAGCAGAGTTGGAATAGCTTGTAAACTTTAATGCTAGTTTTAACAATAACAAATAGGTGGGGATGCAGGAGTAGAACAGCACGAGGGGAGAAAAGGATATTTTGTAGTGTATTAAAATTTTATGTGCAGAAAAAACTGTAAGAGTGCCTGGGGATTTGTGAACACATTTGTTGAGAAAAGGAATGTGATAAAGATGGAATGCATTGTGGGGCTTTTCTCCAAATTCCCTCACTGATAAATGCTAATGCCTAGAAACTGCCTAATGAAGACCAGTTTACCATGGAATAAAGTCATCTGTGATGAGCAGAAAATGGAACATTTGTAAATACAGTGTAACATGGAATGATAAAGCACATCCAATTTATGCAAAGATGTGCTTGCAGCGGTACAATAAATAATATCCGCATAATCAATTACTGAAGAAAGATGGATTGAATAAATTGTTTTCTGGCAATTTATGGAAAACAAGTCTAGCACAAAAAAAGGACAATTTGACTTTAGTCTTTTAACAAGATTGTCAGGACAAGTACTAAAACCATGCTTATTATTAATGATACAAAGGGCAAAACATTTACAACTGTCTATTTTCATTAATGGAGTCACATTCCACATCGGGGGAAGGCAACAACTTTTCACTCTTAATTTAAGAAATATAACCTCATCACTGTGGCAAAACACATACCCTACCCAGCGTAGCCATAAAACCATAGACCAGAAAGGAAACACAGATATTGTTGAAACCCTGGCCAAATGTAGGGCCATCAGTGAACAACCAGAAGCAGTGAACATGAATACTGAAGACCAATGGAGTGCATTAGTTTCAGAAACTAATGTGAAACTAATATGAAAATGGAAAGTAATGTGAGAAACTAATGTGGGCACATGTGTGTTATTATTTCAGATAGGAGGCCCAGCATTTCAGATAGATACTTTTCTGGAACAGTCTGTACAAAGCTCAAAAGTAGTAGTGGGGGACTTAGGGAGCAGTGAAACTGACAACACATGCCAATGCTTCCATCTGGAACAAAGTAATATTAATTCAATGACTTCAGTAAGCATCCAACTATCTAATAGGATCTTGGCCCAACTCTCTCCAAGGTGACCCCATCCTGAACCCTCCAATCACTTTAGGCAAGGGGACAGTTTCTGGATTTGCCTGGTCAATCTCCCCCTGTAATGCCACTTCCTTGGATTTCTATAGCCCCAGCAGTTGGTGTACCATCTCCCCGCTGCCCCAAAGTCTCCCTGAGCTAGCAAGGGTGGACTCCGACATAATTCCGGAGGCTTTGCTTCTTGTTGTCACGAGGGTCTTCAACATACATGCTGAGGCTGTTGGGAGTGGCGCAGAACTTCATGGTCTACATGGCAATGATGGGTCTGTCCCAATTGGTATCTAGACCCACACATTTGGCAGGACATACTTCCAATTTAGCTTTCTCTGTTGAGTGGAATGATGGTGATCTGGAGGTAGAGAACCTTACTATACTTCTGATGTCGTGGATAGAACACTACCTAAGGGTTTAGACTTTCTGGGACTTGGAGTCTTTGCAAGGGTAAGGGACTGATTCCATGATCCGCCCCAGGAGGTTGATGGATCCAGATATTTTTGAATAGCTCTTGGAGATTTTCTTGTAACTAAAGAAGGTGATTCTATCAAAACCCTGGTTGACCTCTGGAAATGAGTGGGGAAATGAATGGTGGTTGACATGATTGCTCCTGACTATCCTCTCCCACTGAGTGGGGGGTCATAAAAATAGTGGGATGGTGACTAGAGCAATAGTGGTGGAAAACTCAGAATGACTCTGACCAAACACATGCTAAAGCTCATTTAAAAGCCTACTCCATGGCAGTGAGGGTGGCAAAGAAATTCTTCTCCGCCATCATTGCATCTGCAAAGAGTTGCCCATTGGAGCTTGTTTGGTTGATGAAAAGAAAATGTGCACCACGCCATAGCCCATTGTGACTACTTTGCAGATAAAACTGATCCTATCCATGCCAACTTGGATGACATAGGTTGATACAGATCCAATCGATGTAGCTTTGGCCTCTGCTTGTCCAACTATAATGGATTTTTTCCCATTTTGTACAGTGTTTACTTAGGGTAAGTGAAAAAGAAAGACACACTGTAAGTGCTGGCTACATCTTTAAAGTAACCTATAGCCTTGTTTGCTGGAGGAATACTGCCACACTTTGTCCCTAGAGCAGAAACTGCATGACCTAATCCTGACCTGAGCAGCGGTAGAGGAGCAAAGCTTATAGACTAATATTCATTCCACTAGTATGCTTGACCAGTGGAGGTAGGCTTGCAACAATATGTATGTCAAAGTGTTTTCCTCATATATTACATCTGTCTTCAAACTCAGAGCCTTGACGCTCAGCCCATCAAAATTCCATCATGCTGTTTCATTTGCAGATCCATACAGTTTGCCTGTCATTCTAGCCTTGACATTTCACTCAGAGAAGGGCTTTAATTGTGTTAGTTTTCCTAACTAAAGGGGGGTTCTTTTCGTTTTGTTTTCTAATGTAACTAACATTTCCTTCCCACAGCAGTGTTGATGAGGCCATACACATTTCTATTTGTGCTTCTTAACTCTAGAGGTGAAGTGCTAGTGCAGCAAGGCACAGTGCTATTTACTCTCACAACTGGAGTATTCTTTTTAAAAGCTGATATATAATTAAATGGAAATGACAAGAGTTGCCTTTGCTGCTAACAAGACATGACAATTGAAAAACATTATTTATGAAATGACAAAGTTGCTGGCACTAGAAAGCAGAAATGGTTTTCTACCAGAGGAAATTCTCTCTTATATGTTGAATTCTAATGGGATGATATATTATTTGTGCCTGATAAATTAGCATGCTAATCTATGCTTCTGCCTTTAGGAATTACTTCTGTCCATACACTTGGGAAGCCAGAAATAACTTTTGCCAAATCTTCAACGTTTGCCTCACTTATAACTTCGGAAAGCAAACTATCCATGATATTTCAATAACTATGGCTAGCCTATTTTTTATTTTATTTTTTACATTTACAAATCAAAATGTAAAAGCCCCTCTGTGTAATATTCTCCTTTCTCTTCAATGATGTGGCTATCAGGCAGAGTGCAGAACTTTCAGCCTACAGCTGGCCTAATTTAGTCTGTGGAACAGCCCAATCTGGCCCACACAACCTCTTGGGGACTGGGTTCCGTTAGGGGCAGGGCATAGCTTCCAAGCCCCACCCTCTGGAGGAATCTCCTCAAATGGCCAATCTGAGATCAGAAACAGCAGTGGGGATGCAGGTGTCCTGTCCCTGACTCATCTGCCCAAGGGAGACCAGTCATTCTTCCCTAAGTGAAGGTGAATCCCAATGCCCCACACCCTGCTACTATGTCTGATGTCAGATTGGAGATAGTAATAGGCAAGCAGGGAGGTCTGGGCATTGGGATTCACCTGCATGGGTTAGAGCAGCCCTTCTCCCTGGTGCAGGTGACTCCCAACCCCAACGACCCTTCTTCATTGCTATCTCCAATTTCAGTTTGGAGATAACAGCATGGATGGGGTTTGCTCATACCAGGGAACCAGCTGCTCTTACCCTGGTAGGCATGTCTTACCACATCTCATCCACACTACTATTGCTGATGTCAGATCAGATATAGCAGTGGGGATGCAGGGTGGCCTGAATAAAGTCAGGTGGGGGTCATGGCCTTTAATGTGATGTCAGGTGGGGGGCATGCCCCCTGACATCATCCAGGCCACTGTAGGCAACATGGGGGCAATCCAGTCCCCTACCCAATGCCTGGATTGAACTTGTCTGAAAGAAGCTCATGTGATCAGTACAATGTGTAACTTGCCTTTCAGCTTATCAGCCCTGGATCTTTCCATCTAAAAAACATGGATAACTATCTTAGGGTTTCATCAGAATTATGTATTAAACCTTTCTTAGTGAACAGTGGATATGGCTTTCATATTTCTCATTTTTGTTTCCAAAATGTGCAAAGAACCTTGTATTTCATAAATTCCTTATGAACTCTCTTGGGGCTATTCATGAAGTTTGTCATTCTTGAAGATGCAAGAGGGCTAGCAACATTATGACAAAGACATGACTGAGTAGTGATTAAAATGGGTGAACGTATGATAAGGGAAAGGTGTTTTTGTTTTTTTAAAGAAGTCCTTAAACTGTGATATGATTTATGGATGGTTTCCCTCTTCTGTTTCTATCTTCACTTGCCACGTTTCTTATTTTTCTTTCCCCCTTTCTGTTATCTTACTCAGTTCATGTATGTGTATGTACAGTAGATACACAAAGAGAGAGAGAGATTTTTTTACACACACACACACACACTAGTGCACAATCATGGTGCATATGTATTATTCATTAAACTGGAATACCCCCAAGTGAATACTAGCATACCCTTTGTTTCTTGAAGGTTTTGGTTCAGCTACGTAGGCCTACATTATTGAACTTTAGCCCATTCATAAGCCTCAGTATTGAGTTCCACTCCACACTGTTCAAATTAGAGTCTGAGGACAGATTGCTTGGAAAATGCACTGGAAAGTACACAGCTGTGGCAGTCTCTAAATGAATAATGCATTATCAACATCTGTAGGATTTTTGAAATGCTAAGTGCTCAGATACGAAGTCTCTGCTGAGGACACAGATGGTAATGATGTTGTTGTGCTTGCAGTGGTTCCCACCAGAAACAGATTGAGTCCCGTAATCAAATTGGACTGCTAATGGCTGAAACAATACATTCCTTTAACAGAACTAGCACTCGCTTGTATCTCCAAATGATAAATGCTTGCTTTGTGGGTTGCATTTAATTCCAAGGTTTGTTAAGCTAAAGAAATCCACTAATGAATATGGACATCTTCAAGCATGGATCCAGATGCCAGGCCCAGTAGATAACACTCAGCAGGTGAATTCAATCTGACAATCCATTTTAAGGTACAATAATTAAAATAAAGTTTCTTGGATGGGAGGGGGAATTACACTAGGACTTCGGTTTAACACAAAGAAACTTTCTCCATGAATGTAGCAAACCCTATTACATTTTTATAGTTCCATGAACATCCCATTCTTATAGAGCTAACTGGTCAGGGCTCCAGGTTTAAAATGGAAAACTTACAGTGTGCATTTTGAGACCTAGTTTTGCATGTGGGCTCCCATGCACTTTCATACACAGTACACTGAATACATGGAGGGAGTAACAGGATTGTACACAGTCCCATTCCACCCTCCATGTCCCCTCTAGGTTTTCAACTGACTTTCTATGTATATGGCCCCCTCCTGGTGATCAGGAACCATGGAAAGCAGGGCTCCCAGCTGGGGAGAGAATCCTATATGAATATGAATATAGTGGTCATATAGGATCAGAAGCCAGTGCAAGGTTAAGTGTCTAGGGCAGGGTGCTGAACTACTTTCAGCCCAATTCAATTTCAGAGAAACTCTCAGGGGCTGCATTCCAGTGGTGAGTGAGTCCAAAAGCAAAAGGGGGCACCCAAAATATCAAAGCTACCAGCTTAAAACTCTGAACTGCCAGTTATTAAGCCTTAGGGGAGACACATTGGTCCTTGTCAGGGTTCCTCCTATGACCTGGACTCCCTGAGCAACTCCTTAAGGACTTATTGTCGTGTGAAAAAGAAAGACCCTCTTGGAATTGTATGATTTTACATATCAGGACATAATAACAATCATCTGTTCCTTAGCAGGTCTAAAAATTAGGTAAATACAACCTCAGATGAATAACAACACATGCCATATTACACCGTGTCATGATTTATTTAACAGAAATAAAGCCAAAATGGAGAAGCCATGTGTGAAAAAGTAAGTACACCCTTACTGCTTCCATCGGAATTAAGATGCTAAGTAGCAGACAGGTGCTGCTAATCAAATGTCCGTGATTAATTGATCATCAGCAAGTATGACCACCTCTATAAAAGCCAAAGTTTTTTCACTTTGCTGGTCTGGAGCATTCAGGGGCTCTTCCACACGTTGTACTGAGGCCGCTTCTATGCGACCCCAGTGCACCCCGAAAACGATCGTGTAACTTGCCTTTGGAAGAGCTGAGGAAGAGGCGTCCTTGCCGCCGCCGCCGCCACCCACAGACCTCCTCGCCGGCCGGCGAGGAGAGCTCTGCTGAAGAAGGCGGGATGGAGAGCGGAAGAAGCTCTCCACCCCGCCTTCTTCCCCCGGGCTCTCCGGCCCAGCCGGCGAGGAGGTCTGTGGGTGGCGGCGGCAAGGACGCCTCTTCCTCGGCTCTTCCAAAGGCAAGTTACACTATCGTTTTCGGGGTGCACTGGGGTCGCATAGAAGCAGCCTCAGTACGACGTGAGGAAGAGCCCCAGGTGTGTGTTAACACAATGCCAAGGAGGAAAGACATCAGCAATGATCTTAGAGAAGCAATTGCTGCTGCCCATCAATCTGGGAAGGGTTATAAGGCCATTTCCAAACAATTTAAAGTCCATCATTCTACAGTGAGAAAGATGATTCAAAAGTGGAAAACATTCAAGACAGTTGCCAATCTTCCCAGGAGAGGACGTCCCAGCAAAATCACCCCAAGGTCAGACCGTGCAATGCTCAGAGAAATTGCAAAAACCGCAAGAGTTACATCTCAGGCCATAGCTAGACCTAAGTTTTATCCCTGGATCGTCCAGGGGTCAAACCTGTTCATCTAGGTTACACACAGGGGATCCAGTGCTCAGGCAGGGGCGAACCCTGGATGATCCCAGGATAAACCTTAGGTCTAGCTGTGGCCTCAGACTCGACAGGCCTCAGTGAGCATGTTAAATGTTAAAGTTCATGACAGTACAATTAGAAAAAGATTGAACAAGTATGGTTTGTTTGGAAGGGTTGCCAGGAGAAAGCCTCTTCTCTCTGAAAAGAACGTGGCAGCACGGCTTAGGTTTGCAAAGTTGCATCTGAACAAACCACAAGACTTCTGGAACAATGTCCTTTGGACAGACGAGACCAAAGTGGAGAAGTTTGGCCATAATGCACAGCGCCACGTTTGGCGAAAACCAAACACAGCATATCAGCACAAACACCTCATACCAACTGTCAAGCACAGTGGTGGAGGGATGATGATTTGGGCTTGTTTTGCAGCCACAGGACCTGGGAACCTTGCAGTCATTGAGTCAACCATGAACTCCTCTGTATACCAAAGTATTCTAGAGTCAAATGTGAGGCCATCTGTCCGACAGCTAAAGCTTGGCCGCAATTGGGTCATGCGACAGGACAATGATCCCAGGCACACCAGCAAATCTTATTACTATTATTATTATTATTATTATTTATTTATATAGCACCGTCAATGTACATGGTGCTGTACAGAGTAAAACAGTAAATAGCAAGGCCCTGCCGCATAGGCTTACAATCTAATAAAATCATAGTAAAACAATAAGGAGGGGAAGAGAATGCCAACAGGCACAGGGTAGGGTAAAACTAATGGCTGAAAAACAAAAGAATCAAGGTGTTGCAATGGCCCAGTCAAAGTCCAGACCTCAACCCGATTGAAATGCTGTGGCGGGACCTTAAGAGAGCTGTGCATAAACAAATGTCCTCAAACCTCAATGAACTGAAGCAAGTTGTAAAGAAGAGTGGGCCAAAATTCCTCCACAACGATGTGAGAGACTGATAAAGTCATACAGAAAACGATTACTTCAAGTTATTGCTGCTAAAGGTGGTTCTACAAGCTATTGAATCATAAGGTGTACTTACTTTTTCATACATGGCTTCTCCATTTTGGCTTTATTTCTGTTAAATAAATCATGACACGGTGTAATATGGCATGTGTTGTTGTTCATCTGAGGTTGTAGTTACCTAATTTTTAGACTTGCTAAGGAACAGATGATTGTTATTATGTCCTGATATGTAAAATCATACATTTCCAAGAGGGTGTACTTTCTTTTTCACAAGACTGTATGCCTCCTTAAGAGTCCCACCTTCTTTCTTTTTACCCTCCCCTTCCCAGTAGCATAGGGTTTAGGCTGTAGATGTGGAGTGAGCAACATTCCAGGCAAGTGTAGCTTAACACAACAGTTTACTAATGAATTAAAACAATGAAATTACAATAAAGTAAATACAGCTGAGTAATTCAAAAGGCATTACAAGAAAATAAGAGTTGCAAAAATACAAGTCTTTCCACCTAAGCTTCACCTAGACTCTGCTCTGGTCTTCTCTGGCTGGTTTTCTTTTTATCCCTTCTTCCCCCCAATGAGAAAGTGCTGTTCACACTCTGACGAAATGAAACTTAACCTGGGAATGAATCCTCTCCTCTCAGGGATACCCCATCCCAAAAGAAAACCCCTTGCCTCTCTGTAGGGCTCAACCCTTCACACTCCTCATACTTGATCTCTCTGCATTGTTTGATGCTATCGACTTTATATCATAAGCAGATTAGTACCTACCAGTCTCTCATGGCCCACCCTGATCATTCATGCTCTGTCTCTCTCCTCCTCCTCCTCCTCACCACTCTCTCTCTCACACACACACATGTAGAGGAAAGGTCTGGAATCACTTGTTCTAGCATAGACCATGATTTCTTGCCCTCATCCATCATGCAGTACAAATAGCTCTGAGTCTTTGTTCTACTCTGAATACATGCTGCCCAGCTTGTTTACAAAGGGCAGGATTGCACCCACAGTATTTAGTACCTGTTTGGAAGAGGAAGCTAATGTATGTGGTGATAAAATGTTACTGCAATTCAGATTATTATGCATCTGTCCCCCTCCCTAACTCCAGACACTTTATCACCAAAGGAGAACACCTTACAAGAACCTGAAAAGTGTGTGTAAGAAATCACATCTGGAAAAAATCCAATAAAAAGTGGTGGGAGGGGGCAACCTCAATGTATATAAAATCATGAGGTACATGACATGTACATAAAGGAAGAACAAAGGCCAAATATTCAAAACTGTATCAGGAATGTGAATCTGACTTAATTAGTACATCATAAATAGCCTCTGATATAAAACA
This sequence comes from Elgaria multicarinata webbii, assembly GCF_023053635.1. NCBI lineage: Eukaryota > Metazoa > Chordata > Lepidosauria > Squamata > Anguidae > Elgaria > Elgaria multicarinata. Next base: position 40,117,013 of record NC_086180.1, on the reverse strand, counting down.
CCAATTGCCTTTAGGCTGATATATTCATTATTACTCATTTGTTTGAATTCATATTTTATTTATGTGATGTATTTGTTTTTTGATGCAGCAACTGCTGCAATGGAATCCAGCAATTAAAATAAGCATAAATTAATCTCCTGCTCGCAGGCACTCACTTTAAAGCAATGAACTATAAGGCCTGTCAAAATATTTAATTAAAGGCCAGAGGAATCAAATAAATTGTTTGCACTTTGGTCTTCAGCTCCCAGAATGTTGACTTTCGTAGTAGATTTTTCCCAGTAATAGTGGTGGAGAAGCCCTGTAACACATTGGGACAAAATGGATGGTTTTAATGATGTTCATGTTCATCTATACATTTATTTACTTGGGTTTCCATTGAGAGTGGAAAAAAAGACTAAAAGATGTAAAAGTAAGGAATATTCTCAGTCAACATTTATATCATTGTCCTTTACCCCTTCTTAATAGTAAGACGTATCTCTGGAGGAGTTTGAACTAAAGCAAGATAAAATTCTATTTCATGCTGTGAAAGTCTTGCCAGGGCAGAATCTACACATTGCATTCAAAGCGCCTCCTCGCACTTTTTTTTCTCCATCAGCAAAACATGGTGCACAACACTGCTGTATCCCTACCATTGTTTCTTCCTGATTGCTGCAATTTGTTCTGTTTCCCCCGGTCACACATCTATCAAATCATGTCTTCCTACTGCAGCAACAGAGCATTCCAGAAAGGAGTGCCCAGATGTTTTTGTTGTTGTTTTTACTTGGGACAAGAGCAGAAAGCTCTGCAGAAAAAATGGTGCCACTTCATGCTGAAAGTGTACTGAGCACCCATAAGTGGAAATGTAACCATATATAGTCAGCCTATGGGGGCGGGGAAGAAACAGTGCAGCATTGATACATACATTAACAGAAATATTGGGTTAACACCTTATAAGACAGGCTAAAAGGGCCGCTTTCATAGCAGAGAGTAACATCACATGCGGATTTCAAGAAATGTCATGTGAATAACAAGGCTTTGATGCACACTGAGCATGCAAAACTGGCAGAAGGAGGCACGTTCAGTATGATGTGTAGATTCCCCCCAGGTTGAAGGGCATTTACTAAAGGCCGTATAAAATTGCTGTTAGAGAGGGCACTCAGTTGCTGAAGACACTTTCTGATATTTTCTTTAGTAGTGTGAGAGCTGCTGCTGCAATGTGGATTATTTCCATGCTGCTCAATAAAGTTGGAAGTCCAAGGCCATGTGAGAGGACCCCATGCCATAACTCCTTCCCATGCCACTATTATCCCTCCAATACATAGCATCCAGCATTGGCTGCCAAGATGTCACCTGCTCTGGGGGAAGTGGCACCTTCATCTTGGTTCCATCAGCTCTTGGTCCATTATCTCCATAAGAAAGTGCACTAGTACAAAGGTTTAAACAAAAAGGTAAATATCTACTTTATAGCCAGACATAAGTAGCTACTCTTTACTCTTATGCATTGCATCCAGGCTTAAGTTTTCCAGCTCTACTAAGGCATGTAGGATCTTCTAATTCTCTGTTTGGGTAGGTGTTCACCAGGTGAAGTTCTCAGAAAACATTCATGAGACTCAGATGTGTCAGTCCATGTGCCTATGAATTAGAACCAAGTGTTCATCACAACTTTCTTTAAACTAGCTGAGGTCTCACTGGCAGGTCAATCCTGGTCGGTGAGAGAATTCTGACCGTATCCAGTTTTGTGTAAGAGCAATGTATTTTCCCAACCCGAGAATGCCTTTTCACTTCCCTTGCTCTTTTCTCTAGCCAGCTCTACTGTTTTCCCTCCTCTGCCACCAGTTTATTCTACTCCTCTGGTTCACCCCTCCAGACTCCCATTACTGCTCCTTTGGGCTTCCTCTTTTGCCAGACCTCTGTCCTTTCTGTCAGCTTTGCCCTCTTTTTGGCTGACACATTTCCCCCCCCCATCTTGCTTCTTTCTTCTCCTCCCACATGGCCTCACTTTCCATTCCTTCAGTGTTCTTTCCCCTCCCATTTAAATTCCAATTGCTTATTAATCTTGCCCTTGCTAGCTTTGCTTTGAGGGTCCTCTGGCTTACCAGCTTCCTTATTGGAAGGCAGGTTCCCAATATGCTGCCAGCCATGCTGCCTGCAAACTCCAGAGCCTGCCATCAGCCTCCACTGGCCCTGTTCATCACAGGATCTTCTCTGGCAGTCCCACTGGAACCCTCCAGAATGTGACACAGTTTTGGAAGAAGCTGCAGTAAGGACTCTTCTCTTATGTACTAGAGCTTCCGATATTATTGTGACATGGGAAGTACTCCTCTTGTATGAACTCTCCCATGCCAAAATTAAAGATAACATTGGAGCAGGTCTGCATGGATTATGGAAATTTAAAATCACACAGTGTATGTACATCTAACATCTAGCAAAATCCATATTTTCCATGACAAAGGAGTTAGTTGAATTCCAGATCCTAATGAAAAACACAGAGCTTGTCTTTTCAAGCTTTTCTACATGAATCATTTCTTTTGCGCCATTGATTCCATACTCACAGTTGTTTGCAGGATCCTTAGACAATGTTGTGATGCTCCAGTTTCACTTCTGTTTTTTTAAGAATACTTTCCTGGGTCTTTTTAGAGCAGGGAAATGGGAGATAATTTCTGAAAGTAAAAGAAATACTTGCATATTGATGCTGTTCTGCTATACCACACTGTCACCTGAGGGTTATATAGTGTAAAAGTAGAAAACAAAAAGTTCTGTATGTACAGCTTGTATCTCAATTCTGCAATGAAACCAGTTAACAGCCGTAAGTAGAAACACTCTTCCTCTACTAGAAATGGAGGAATCCCTGTTGTTGTGGAAGAGCCACTAACTACCATTGGACACTATGTTTTGGCCATTGGGGAATGAATTCCGTTCCTCTGATGCACAGAAGTGGGTTGCAGGAGGGACCCAGGCTCAATAGCAGAGCACTGCATGCAGAAGTTCCCGGGTTTAATCCATGGTATCTCCAGTTAAAATGATGAGAGAGCCAGTTGCCCTGCATTGGCTGTAGCAGTCTTAGGGCCTTGCTAGACCTGCCAGCTTACGCCGGCAGGGAGGCGGGGCCGAGGCGCGCTACCGTTAGAGCGCCTCCCCCAGGCTTCCAGACAGCGGAGACGCAGGGAGGACGGAAGCCCTGCATCGTCCGCCATTTTTTTTTTGTTTGTTTGTTTAAAGGGGCCGTGTTTGGCCCGAAGACTCCGGAGACGGTAAGTGGCTTTTTGACTTTTTTAAAAAAAACGAGGGGGGGGAGGATGGGAGGGTGGGTGGCACGGGGGGAGGGTGGGTGCAATCGCTCCGCCTCCGCCTGAGCAAGCAGGCGAGTGGCGCTTGCCCGGGCAATGCCTGGGATGGGGCGGCATTGCCCGGGCAAGCGCCGCTCGGCTGCTTGCTCGGGCGGCGGCGGCGCAATCGCACCCACCCTCCCCCTGTGCCACCCACCCTCCCATCCTTGCCCCTGCCATCCTTCACCCCCCCCCCGCCGATGGGCACAGCGCTCCTATGAGCGCTGTGCCAGGTCCGCGGCTTTTCGTGAATAAGCGAGGAGCCGCGAAAAGCCGCGGAAGTCTCCACACTTTCCCCAGCCCCGGCCTGAGGCCAGAGCTGGGGAAAAAGCGCACCATAAGCGCATTGGCTTATGGCGCGTAAGACCAGGCCTCAGCGCGGCCTGGCTCCAGATTCCCCTGTGCGTCATCTGGACGCACAGCAGGGAAGCCGGGTCAGAAGGCACGCTAAGGCCTCGTCTAGGAAGGCCCTTAGTTGTACAGCTGACCACAAGGCCAAGTAATAACACAGACCAATGTTCCAGCAGATAACTTTTCAGTTCAAGGAAGTTTAGACAAATGCAGAAGTAGTCCAGATAACAGGCAATCAGTTCAAGTAATAGAGTCAGGTGAAGCAGGAGTGGTCAAACAAGCAAAGGGGCAAACTCAGCTAGGCAGTCCAATACATACCTAATCCAGTAGCAGAGTCAAGCTGGAGTCCAAGGTTGTAGCACAGGGGTTCAAGAACAAGGCAGTGCCAGGAGACAAGGCAGGAGAAGCTGATGAGGCCTTATTTCTAGCAAGCTCGCACTGCTGGCTTTTATTCACAAAGGCTGCTGAGCCCCACCCAGGGTCAGCTGCTGTCCATCAGAGCTCTCTGACCAGAGCCCTACTCAAGAAGAGTTCCTTTCTCCTGAAGAGACCATTTTTTCAAATGAGCATTCCTTCTTACAGGAGGCCTAGTGGCTTGACGCATGAAGCGACAATGCTCCTGGGGGATGGGGGGTTGCTCAGCCAATGCGCCAGAGTCAGAGTCCCCTCCCCCTGGCAGGGAAGGACCTGGAGTCATCTCCCCTGAAGGCCCAGGCTCCTCCTGATCTGGTGCCAGTGCTTGATGTGGTATGTCCCTGGTTTCTGGGGGCTCTGCTTCCTTGTCTCAGGACGATTCCTCTAGCAAGGGCATGACACCAGTGATGGGGAAATGCCTGAGACCCTGAAGAGCTATTGCCAGTCAGACAATGCTAGGCTGGAAAGACAAACAGTCTGACCTATAAGATATCTTTCCCCCTGTGACTGAGTAGGAAGATCAGTATCCTCTTCTGGAATCTGATTTACTTTATGTTGAGGTCTTCCTGGTCCATCCATCTCACAGATATCTGAAAGTAAACACACATTTTTCTTTAGAAGCATTCAAAACAATCTGTCTTTTTAGTACATTTCTATCACAAGCACTCTGCTATCATTATTTTGCTGAGGGGTCTTTGGCAATTATACCATCTGAAAAGGTGACTGTCAAAAAAACATATGTGAAGACTTTTTTTCCTAGTGTGTCCAGAGTGTGCTTTCCACAAGGTAGTTCTCATGCCAGAAGGACTTGAGTGGTGGCCAGTCAAGAGAGGAAAAATAGATGTCATTAATAGGTTATGTGCCAAACAATTTAAGCTGTCCTTTTCAATATTTATCAACATAAATCATGTCTCAATTTCACACAGGAAAAACACGCACACACCCTAAGCTACAGCAAGTTGACAAATGTGGAAAAGGGTGTGCGGCTCTCTGGAAACACTGCAACTTTTAATTTCAATTTGGAAATGCAAAATCATTTTCTGATGCAGTCCATAGATGATGCCATGCCATGCAGTATATGTCAATGCTTATACTACATTGCTGCTGAAGATATCACATGTGCACGCTAAAGCAGTGGTAGATAGAAGGTAGATCTCTGAGTGATCTGCACTACATTGGCAAAGATTACATGTTACTAGTTATTTAACAATAGCAGCAACAAAATAACCCTTCCCTCCCTAAATTACACTGGTGAAAGAAAGCTTGGGGTAACCAGGAGTAGATTTTTGCATGGAAGGACTGTGATCTCAGCTCAGTTCTGGTACTCAACATAAATTCCTGGGGTTAACATAATGGTATACTTTTAGTTCAAGGGTAGGGAATGTGTGGCCCTCCAGATATTTGGGCCTACAACTCCCAAAAGTCCTTGCCAGCATAAACAATGGTTAAAGATGCTGTTAGTTGTAGACTAAAATGTCTAGAGGGCCAAATGCTGCCCACCTATGCTTTTGTTGGTGAATCTCAAAACTACGTGAATTATTGGAGCAAATAAAATTATATGCTTTTCTTGATCAACCTTACTTCCTAACTTACAGAGAAAGGTGATATGTGGAAATAGTAGTGATGGAAGTGCATAAAGAAAGATACATTAGCTCTAAATTTAAAGGAGAGGATTACCAACAACCTCTCCTATCCACTGCAGTGAACTGCTTAATTCAAATTATTAGGTAGAGCAATTGGTGTCCAGTGTCAGCCACCATCTTTCTTTAGAATACTGTGCACTTGAGAACTACAAACTCAATCACTGCTTTTAAAACTCAGCTAAAAACTTTTCTTTTCCCTATAGCCTTCAAATATTGAGTTTGTTCTGACTCTATACTGTTTAGCTTCACCCTACCCGGTGCCTGTTTACACTTCCCTGTGCCTGTTCGCATTCTCCTTCCCTCTTTATTGTTTACTACAACTTATTAGATTGTAAGCCTACGCGGCAGGGTCCTGCTATTTACTGTGTTATCTGTACAGCACCATGTACATTGATGGTGCTATATAAATAAATAAATAATAATAGTAATAATAATAATAATAATAATAATAATAATAATAATAATAATAATAATAATATGAAGTGGTTGGCTTCATATACACCATACACCCCCCCCCCCACACACACATACACTATTTCATAAGGAAATAGGCAGCTAGACAACAAGTAGCTATTGGGAGAAGCAGAGAAGATTGCTGTGGCAATTGGGAGAAGAAAAGAAAAGCCTTGACTAGCCAGTTAAAGAGGCTGAGGAGTTCTGTCTGCTAAGAATTGGGATCCAATCTTCTCTTCTGGAGTTCTCTCTCCCCCACCCCCAATGCTGTATCATTGCTTTTCCTTGAACATTTCTCTTTTCAAAAGTGTCAAAATTCATAATTAGTATTCTTGGGGAATAGATTCATGAACTAGGAGAGAATATTGAAGTTTTTCAAAGTTTGTTGTGGTTTCATTTGTGTCTCATCCCATATGTTGCCTGAGATGCATTTTTGTATAGCTTCCATGATGGCAGACGTCCTTCTTGCAGAATCGTGGGTTGTTCTTTGGCTTACACTAAAGCTAGAGGTGTCATCAGATGAGTGTTTTATTGCATGCTCGTTACTGGACACTCATGGATTTTCGCAGGTCTTACTCACAACATCGTCTGTGTCCCACATGCCTCCTGGCCCTTCTAGCTTTCTTCGCATGACAAAAAAAAGACCCCTATAAATCTGATTTATTTTTCAGATGGAACTTACTGCTATCTCCTGCTGTGTGCAGGAGAAACAGCACAATCAAAATGCCCCACTAAATGGCCCACGTGCATGCTGTTTACTACCTCTTTCGAAAGAGGAAGTAATGAAGGACAAAAATGAGGGCAGAGAAGCGAACGTAAGCGAACACAATTTTTCCCCATAGGATGATGTTCTAGATCTATACTACTGCTTTATAGCAGTATTGAACTGTGCTGATAATTGTTGAGAAACAATCTGAATTCCATATACTGCTTTCATAGTGTTATTTCCTGCTTTTTATTCCACGTTCGTAATGATTTGATGCAAGGTGTAGTTCTGGCCTATCTGTCTCCAACATTACATACAAATACATATATCAAAGCCCTGTTCAGGTTTTTTTAAATGAAAAGAATCCTCACGATGCTGTAGTTTTGAACAAAGAAGCAGCAGGGGGTGGACTGCCTATCCCTTTCCATGGGCTCATCTACACCAAGCAGGATATTCCACTATGAAAGTGGTATGAAAGGAGTATATAAAAGGCACGAGCCACACTACTGCTTGATAGTGGTAATGAAGTGCACTGACAACTCTTGGGGTCCATTGACACATCTACACCAAGCAGGATATAGCACTATGAAAGTGGTATATGGTATGTGTCAATGGGCCCCAACAGTTGTCAGTGCATTTCCACACTGCTATAAACCAGTAGTGTTGCTTGCTTCTACTTTTTATATACCGCTTTCATACCACTTTCATAGTGGAATATCTGCTTGGTGTAGATGAGCCCTGTGCTCATGAGCCTTTCCCAGTCAAAATTCCTCAGGCTCAGGGGAATATGCTTGCAGAAGGTCATGCTCCGGCTCAGCATGCTGTGGTTTGGTGAGACAAACTAGATCCAGCTCTTCAGCTGACTATGCAACCAGCTCATCCTCCTCCAAGCTCAAGCCAAACAGATCTTGTATTTGGCTGTAACCTTTCAGTTCACTTTGCAGATGAGTACTGTAGACTTCACTTCGATTTCCCCTTTGAGAGATGGGAATGCTGTTTGCATGTTATAATTAGAGGGTTTGGTTCAATCTGAAGATTATCTCTGTTGGTACCTTTTCTATTTTTCCTTTGAGAGTTAACTGCTACATGTTGCAATTCATTCTCATATTCTGCATTCTTTACATATATGATTAAACTGTGCTTTCTTCCGTTCTTGCTTTTTTTTGGTATCGGTTGAACCTCATCTGCAGCATTACAGTGAATGCAGTAGTTATTTTCCACTTTAAGTGAGAAATGTATTCCACACTAGGAAAGTGACCATCAAGTCTAATTGAGCAGGAGGAATTGACGATCCTGTAACCCATGGGATAGTCCTCACCCATTTTACAGCTCCATCCACTCCTTCCCCAGTTCAGGTTGGCTACAAGTTAGGGTCTTTGCAACTTTCTCTGGCAGGATCTACACTACTGCATTATAGCGGTATTGAATTACACTGACAACTGTTGGGACCCATGACACATCTACACCAAGCAGGATATCACACTATGAAAGCAGTATACAGAATGTGTCAATGGGCCCCAACAGTTGTCAGTGTAATTCAATACTGTTATAAAGCAGTAGTGTGGCTCCTGCCTCTTACATACTGCTTTCATACCAGTTTGATAGTCTTATAACCTGCTTGGTGTAGATCTGGCCTCTGTCTGCCTTTGTCCTTTACTTGCCATCATGCCATTCAACCAAGAGCCAGGGTAACTCTGGCCCCATCTCTCACTTGTGTCTCAGAAGAAAATATGTGAAATGGAAATGAGGGAAGAACCACCTTTCGCACATTTTCACTCATAGTCCTTCAACTAAATCCATAGGCGTGTGCAGCACATTTCATTAGGGGGTTCAGCCAGGGATTTTTTTTTTTTAAGGTAAACATTGATTAAATATACAGTAATAAAGGACTTTTTTTTCATTCATCAAACAAACAAAATAAACGAAAACTGAAGTAAACTGTATTTTTTTTAATTAACAAGTAATCTGTACTTTAAAAATACACATTTTAAAATGGAGACTCTGAATACTATTTTTTTTGCTGTAGTGATAACCAGGCATATATAAAGATACAGTCAATTTTCACCATCTTTAAATTTAATCAGATAATGACCTAATCCAAACTTACTAAAACAGATTCACATTTAAAACAGTTTCTATCACATTAACAACAATGAGTGTCATCTTAAGTTCCAGCACCATACAGAGAATACACCATACATCAAAAGCCCTAATAATGATTTTAAAAGATTGCCCTGTGTGCTGCTGAGCAAAGAATTTGGAATGAGGTCCAGGAGAGAGACTTCTGGGGTGAATATAGTGAGGACGAGGGGTGGCTGCGAGCCTAGCGTAAGAGAGGGCTGGCTGGCAAGATTTGGAAAACTTGGGGGAGTGTAGGAGATCTGGAACTAGGGGCATCTCTGGAAGGCCGCGAAGGGGCTATTGGCAGAAGACAGGAGATGAAGGAGAAAAGAGAGGATGGGAAACCATCACAAGGGCACATCAGTCTTCTTTACTGATCAATTGTAAGCCACTCCGGGAGACTTTTAGGCTGAGGTGTGGGATAAAAATACTCTAAATAAAAATACTCTAAATAAAATAAGGGCAGAAGAAGAGAATTGGCGTAGGGGGAGCCCTGGGGAAAGAAGAGAGAGAAATGCCCCTATGTGTGGGGTAGAAGAGGGAGAGAGGGTGCAGACAGGAGAGGTATGAGTGTCCCGGAGGGGAAAGGAAACAGAGGTAATGTTTAGCCTTGAGGAGAAGCCTGAGGGGAGACATGATAACACTCCCCAAATACTTGAAAGATTGACACACACAGGAGGGCCAGGATCTCTTCTCAATGTTCCCACAGTGCAGGACACGGAATAATGGGCTCAAGTTACAGGAAGTCAGATTCCAGCTGGACATCAGGAAAAACCTCCTGACTGTTAGAGCAGTATGACATCCAACTCTGCCGTTCTATGATTCTATGATATATTGTTACCATCCTTGGGCTCAATTCTCTGCCTGTTCAGACAGAAAAAAAGTCCTACAACTTCCAGAATGCCCAAGCCATCTATGCTGGCTGGGACATGCTGGGAGCTGTAGGCCTTTTTCTGTCTATAGGATTGCACCCTAACTCAAGCTGACTTCTCTTGGACTAGTTCTAACCTTAACCCTAAAAAGAGCCCTGTGCAACCCCATGCATGTCGACTCAGAAGTAAACATGCTGGCTGGGACATGCTGGGAGCTGTAGGCCTTTTTCTGTCTATAGGATTGCACCCTAACTCAAGCTGACTTCTCTTGGACTAGTTCTAACCTTAACCCTAAAAAGAGCCCTGTGCAACCCCATGCATGTCGACTCAGAAGTAAACATGCTGGCTGGGACATGCTGGGAGCTGTAGGACTTTTTCTGTCTATAGGATTGCACCCTAACTCAAGCTGACTTCTCTTGGACTAGTTCTAACCTTAACCCTAAAAAGAGCCCTGTGCAACCCCATGCATGTCGACTCAGAAGTAAACATGCTGGCTGGGACATGCTGGGAGCTGTAGGCCTTTTTCTGTCTATAGGATTGCACCCTAACTCAAGCTGACTTCTCTTGGACTAGTTCTAACCTTAACCCTAAAAAGAGCCCTGTGCAACCCCATGCATGTCGACTCAGAAGTAAACATGCTGGCTGGGACATGCTGGGAGCTGTAGGCCTTTTTCTGTCTATAGGATTGCACCCTAACTCAAGCTGACTTCTCTTGGACTAGTTCTAACCTTAACCCTAAAAAGAGCCCTGTGCAACCCCATGCATGTCTACTCAGAAGTAAACATGCTGGCTGGGACATGCTGGGAGCTGTAGGACTTTTTCTGTCTATAGGATTGCACCCTAACTCAAGCTGACTTCTCTTGGACTAGTTCTAACCTTAACCCTAAAAAGAGCCCTGTGCAACCCCATGCATGTCTGCTCAGAAGTAAACATGCTGGCTGGGACATGCTGGGAGCTGTAGGACTTTTTCTGTCTATAGGATTGCACCCTAACTCAAGCTGACTTCTCTTGGACTAGTTCTAACCTTAACCCTAAAAAGAGCCCTGTGCAACCCCATGCATGTCTACTCAGAAGTAAACATGCTGGCTGGGACATGCTGGGAGCTGTAGGACTTTTTCTGTCTATAGGATTGCACCCTAACTCAAGCTGACTTCTCTTGGACTAGTTCTAACCTTAACCCTAAAAAGAGCCCTGTGCAACCCCATGCATGTCGACTCAGAAGTAAACATGCTGGCTGGGACATGCTGGGAGCTGTAGGACTTTTTCTGTCTATAGGATTGCACCCTAACTCAAGCTGACTTCTCTTGGACTAGTTCTAACCTTAATGCTAAAAAGAGCCCTGTGCAACCCCATGCATGTCTACTTAGAAGTAAACATGCTGGCTAGGACATGCTGGGAGCTGTAGGCCTTTTTCTGTCTATAGGATTGCACCCTAACTCAAGCTGACTTCTCTTGGACTAGTTCTAACCTTAACCCTAAAAAGAGCCCTGTGCAACCCCATGCATGTCGACTCAGAAGTAAACATGCTGGCTGGGACATGCTGGGAGCTGTAGGACTTTTTCTGTCTATAGGATTGCACCCTAACTCAAGCTGACTTCTCTTGGACTAGTTCTAACCTTAACCCTAAAAAGAGCCCTGTGCAACCCCATGCATGTCTACTCAGAAGTAAACATGCTGGCTGGGACATGCTGGGAGCTGTAGGACTTTTTCTGTCTATAGGATTGCACCCTAACTCAAGCTGACTTCTCTTGGACTAGTTCTAACCTTAACCCTAAAAAGAGCCCTGTGCAACCCCATGCATGTCGACTCAGAAGTAAACATGCTGGCTGGGACATGCTGGGAGCTGTAGGACTTTTTCTGTCTATAGGATTGCACCCTAACTCAAGCTGACTTCTCTTGGACTAGTTCTAACCTTAATGCTAAAAAGAGCCCTGTGCAACCCCATGCATGTCTACTTAGAAGTAAACATGCTGGCTAGGACATGCTGGGAGCTGTAGTCCTTTTTCTGTCTATAGGATTGCACCCTAACTCAAGCTGACTTCTCTTGGACTAGTTCTAACCTTAACCCTAAAAAGAGCCCTGTGCAACCCCATGCATGTCTGCTCAGAAGTAAACATGCTGGCTGGGACATGCTGGGAGCTGTAGGCCTTTTTCTGTCTATAGGATTGCACCCTAACTCAAGCTGACTTCTCTTGGACCTAGTTCTAACCTTAACCCTAAAAAGAGCCCTGTGCAACCCCATGCATGTCTACTTAGAAGTAAACATGCTGGCTAGGACATGCTGGGAGCTGTAGGCCTTTTTCTGTCTATAGGATTGCACCCTAACTCAAGCTGACTTCTCTTGGACCTAGTTCTAACCTTAATGCTAAAAAGAGCCCTGTGCAACCCCATGCATGTCTACTTAGAAGTAAACATGCTGGCTAGGACATGCTGGGAGCTGTAGGACTTTTTCTGTCTCCAAATCATCCCCCCAAGTCACAGAAAACTACAGCCACCCCCACTACAAACATACATTCATTCAGTCAAACAACCAGGCATCCCATTCAGACATCAATACACTCACACTGTCAGCACACACATACACACACTCAGCATCACTCACTCCAAAAACACACATGCATGCACACGCATTCACTCAAAGACCCCATGCACCCCCACATTCTCTCTCACACACAAACCTCAGTCTTGCCTCCTCCTCTATCTTCTCCTCCTCCTGCTTGCTTCTTCTTGCTGCTGCTTCTGCTTCTTCTGAGCTGGGGGGTGGGGTGCTGGAGGCTGCGTTGTTGCACGCAGCCCCCAACCCCTCACCTTGCTCTCAAGGGCCTAAATTTCTCCCGTGAGTGGCGGCGGCCATCTTGAATCTTGCCCAAACTCACGTGAGATCTCGGCTGTTGGCTGGGTCTCACAGAGTTCCCAGCCAGCTGCCGAGATCTCGCGTGAGTTCGGGCGAGATTCAAGATGGCCGCCACCACTTGCCGGGGAAATTTAGGCCCAGTAAGTTGGAGTTGTGGTTGCTGCGGGCCCAGTAACCACAACCCCGGTATTTTGACAGGGACGGGGCAAACATGGCGGCGGCAGCATATTAGGGGGTTCAGCTGAACCTGCTGAACCCCCTGTCTGCACGCCAATGACTAAATCATTGCCATGTACAAAACTTTGTGTCTTAGCAAGACATAAAATGAGCTTATTAGAGAGGGAGAGGCCACATGGCCTCCATTAGGCAGTCATTAAGAACTGCTGGGCTCCTCCAAATGCTGGAGGAAGGGAGTGTTGATTTTTCTTGAAAATCTAAAAAATAGGGAGAAGGCTACTCAGCAACCAGCTACACTTAGAAAAGGTAAACAGAAACCCTCTCTGTAAAAGAGGCAGAAAAAACAGTGCTTCTTTTGCAGGGAGAGAGAAAGTTCCTGAAAATAGGCAGCAGGATTTAGCCTAGCATTATTTTAAACCTTTGCACTGCTGCCAGATTTTATTTTGGTTTTTCTTTCTATTTTATAATGTAGATTTAAACTTTTAAACTTTTATATTGTATTTTAGGTTATATTTTATGCTTTTAATTGCTGTGAACTAAGGATGTTGGAGGAATCCATGGAGGGGTGTGTGTGTGTCTTAGCACTTTTTTGCTGGCTCGCCCCTGCCCCAGTTGCAATTTGTAGAAATTACATCATTTTCATCCACCACTGTCTATAGCTGCATTTTTGCACAAACGGCTATTTGTGCAAAACAAAACAAAAAACCGAAAAGTTCCTGGATTTAAGGAACTTACCCACGGCTCAACACACAAATGCAAGCAGAGTCAGTGGTATCGGGGTGATTCCAACTGGCCCCAAAGGGGCCGGATTTCCCTGTGATGGACAGCCCTATTGTGAACCGCCCAGAGAGCTTCAGCTATGGGGTGGTATAGAAATGCAATAAATAAATAAATAAATAAATAAATAAATAAATTAAATTCACATTAATATATAACAAATTTCTCCCCCATCCCTAAGTTCTATCAGTTATCTTAAAAAGTGTGTGTGTGTGTGTGTGTGTGTGTGTGTGTGTGTGTGTGTTTAGGGAACCTTTTCCTCTTAAGGCTATACATTCATCATGCTGTGGGTTATGGATAATGAGCTGCCAGTGTACACAGTCATATACTACTGTTCATAATACTAATAATACTGTTCATAATACTAATAGTTCATAAAACTACTGTTCATAATACTAATTAAACTTATTTGAAACATTTTTTCTGCTTTCTGTAAAGCAATTAAGATACAATGAGCTGACATGGACAGAATTCCAGCTGACTTTCACATTTTGATTCCAGATAAATACTCTGCACGATTATCTGAAGAAAATTTCACCCATAGCACACCTCAGTGGGATCAGGATAAAGATAATGAGCTAAAGCACTTTGAGGATGAAAACAGGTGACCAGTTAATGGGTAGTCCCATGTGGAGATCTAATCACATAGGAATTACCGATCACTTGTTGCACGTAGTGAGTCAAGCTTTAACACAAGCATGAAATCTTTGGTAACGCTCAGCATTATAAATGGAACCTATGCATGGCTGGCAGAAAGGATGTTCAAAGGATGTATGCTGAGATAGCTAAGAGCTTAACAATAATGTATTGGGGGATTAAGAAGGAATTTTATTTCCCTTTCAAACTAGCCAGGATATTAAAATTGTTAAGTCTTTTGGTCTAACTGACAGAATTGGTAGCTTCATCTGCAGTAGATAAAGTTCACCTTTTCCACTTTTGAAATGTAGTTGATCAGAGCAACTGAAGCATCTGTAGAAACCTAGGAGACATACCTTGCTTTACGATGTTCTTGCTTTGGGTTTGTTTACAGTTATGACTTCTGAAGCCTTTCTGCAATATCACAATGGATATTAATTAATCAAAAACATGTAAAAGAAATTCAATAAATATAAAATAGAGTTAATATTACTGGACAGCAAGGACTGAAGTAAGAGGGTTTGACCTGATTGTGGAGTTTGAATACTGGCCTATTATTCATACGCCCATTGTTTGTAGATGAGTAGATCCTGTGAAGGAAGTCCAACCAAGCTCTGTAGGAGGGGAGTGCTTCTTCAGACTTTTATTTATATGACAGAATAATTGCTAGGGACGTGATTGGAGTACGTTGAATATGATTGGCATCTATCCTGTTTTAAAAAGTTAGGACCCCAATTTCAAATCCAGCATCTGCTTCATCTTTAGTTGAGCTCATCCAGCAGACACTACTGTCAAATAGAATAGGTCACCTCTATACTACTTACACCACAAAGAGCCTTGCTAGACCTACCTTTAAATCCGGCCTTCAGGCGTGGCGAGCCCATGCTACAATTAGCACGGGCCGTCGCACCTATCCAGACGTCAGACGCAACAGGGAAAGGAAAGCCCTGTCGCGTCCTGCATTTTTAAAAAACAGTTAAAGGGGCCATGTGCGCAGGAGCGCACCAACAAAAAGGTAAATGTTTTTTTAAAAAAATAAAGGGTTCCCTGCTCCCCCTGCCCCCGATTTCCCCCCCACAATGTCTGATGACCCCCGCTTGCCCCCACTCACCCGCTTGCTTGCCCGCTCACCCCCTTGCTTGACCTCCCTGCTCGCTCGCTTGCTCGCCCCCTCGTTTGACCCCCCCACTTGCCTCCTCGCTCGTCCCCCTGCTCTCTCGCTCACTCTCCCATCCACTCGCCGTCCCTGCTCGCCATGTCCGATGCCCCCTCCACCACCAACCCGGCTGTGATCTCCCCACCCTGGCTCCGCTCTCCCCCCCATCTCTCCTGCCAGGTCTGCTCTTTCCCCCCTGGCCCCCATCACTCCCCCCCCCCGTGATTCTCTCGCCCCTGGCCCAATGGGCACAGCGCTCAGTAAGTGAGCAGCCAGGAAAAGCCGCAGAACCAGTTAGACCTTCCTCAGCCCAGGGCTGCAGAAAAACCAGGCCACAAGTGGATCCGGTTATCCCGGGTCAAGGGAGGGTTTAGCCCGGCCTGACCCCGGGATCCCCTGTGCATCATCTGCAAGCACAGCAGGGAGCCCGGGCCTCGCACCGGGCTAAACCCTCGTCTAGGAAGGCCCTGAGACTCATTTTACAGGTTTTACTGGGGAAACCTGGTGAGCAGCCATACAAAACATCGTTAACGTATTAATTGATGAGATCCAGAAGTGTGCAAGCAGAAGATCACTCATGCCATAGGATTTCTCCACCCCTTCCTTCACTTGCAGCCTGCTGTGTCCCACCCCCAACCTTCTAATGACTAAAAGGAACCTCATGAACACCATAGGAATGGTGCAAGGAGCTGCAGTAGGATTGATTCATTGGTGTAAAATTGGGCAGAGATACCTTGCTCAAGCAAAGCTTAACTTGAGCAAGGTGTTTACATCCAATTTTCCCCAACCTCCTTCTTCCACTATGGTCCTCCATGCTACATCCCATTTTTCCCCGGAAGGTCCTCCAATTGTTTTATTTACTTATTTATTTACAGTATTTATATACCACTCCCATTCACAATTTCAGAGTGGTGTACAAGATAATATAAAATGAAAACAGAATAAAAAACGTTAAAATAGATTATTTAAACTGTGGCTTGTCATCAAGGGAAGGCTTCATGGAACAATGACATTTTCAGTAGGCACCAAAAGGAATACAAAGTTGGCACCTGCCTGACCTCCAAAGGCAGGGAATTCCATAGGAGGGGGGCTACCATGCTGAAGGCTCTTCCCCTGGTGGACTCCAATCAGAGGGTAGGTCTGTGTGGAACCACCAGGAGTATGCCCCTGGATGACCTCAGTGACTGGGCAAGTTGATAGGGGAGAAGGCTCTGTCTCAGATATCCTGGTCCCAAGTTATTTAGGGCTTTGTACACTAGTACAAGAACCTTAAACCTGGCCTGGTAGTGAATAGGAAGCCAGTACAGCTCCTTCAGCAAAGGAGTTACATGAAAGGGGCAGCTCCAGACAACAGCTGGGCTGCAGCATTCTGCACTAGCTCCAGCTTCTGGAGCAACTTTAAGGGAAGCCCCACATAAAGTGCATTGCAGTAATCCAATCTTGAGGTTACCAATGCCTGTACCACCGTGGCCAAGCTATCCCTGTCCAGCAGAGGCTGTAGCTGGTGAACCTCCTTGTGGTAGCTTTTTCACTAGCACAGGAGACAACAGCGAGGGGAAGAGAGGAGGAAAACCTCGTTACGTGATTGGTCTTCCATTCATACACCTCTAGATCTAATTCATTGTCTTATATTAATGTCACAGTTGAAGCCCATTTGGGCTGTAGTGTTGAGAACTCTTTGTGCCACTGCCAAAGCTGTGTAACTGTTGGGAAAGTTCTTCTTTATTAGCATTGGTCATATATATTTTAAAAGTGTTAAGGTCACTGAAAATGCTATCTCTTTCAAAAATGGTAACATAACAGGATGTTGAAAAAGAATGACATTTAAGGGGAAATTGTCTTGAAATAAGAATAAATGGTTTGACAATATAATGTGTGCCTTCTTTCCATATGAAAAGGATCTTTTCACTGTGTGTATTCAGCCAACTTTCGTTTCTGATGTCAAGGTTTTCATTGCCATTTTAAAGCAAAGATCTATGGCTAAAGTTTCACAGATCTTTAGCTGAAGAAGAAACATAAAGGATGCTTAGAGGTTTTATTCCTGTTTCTCGACATTATTTTCTCAACTTGCATTAAGCAAAGGTTAACTATCATGTTACTGCTGATTGTTGGGGAAATGTGATTTTGAGAAGCTGAATTGACAGGAAGGACTTAATGCTGAAATTGCATTAATAGCAAAAGAAATGTTGCTTCCTTTAAAGGTAAGCCCTATGGATATTATAATGCAATTTCTTCTTAATTATTGTATTATTAGAACTATGCAGCAGCAGAAAACACTTAATTTTAACCCATCATCATACAGAGTTGGAATTTATTGCCTCATAATTGAGAAAGAATGTATGTGTACTTTTATAAACACAAACTTTTGGCAGGCAGCACTGGAAACCTCTCCATCTAATTTTGATTTTTGGTCTGCCAGTGGGACTAATTAATCTTACAAATATACCACAGAGACTACTTGTCTTCAGTCTTTCAAGTAAATAGAATTCATAAGGTGAAACTGTGAAGGAAGGTTACTAGAGACAATAGAGACTTGAGGATATGTTAGAATAAAAAAATTAATGGAGGGTTTCACTTAGTGCTATGCTGAAACCTGTCTTCCAGTTTACCAAATGTTTTCTTCCCTCCAAAACAGGCTTCCATTCCCCAGCCTCATGGTCAGGTGCTTTAAATTGTGTTTTGAACTTCTTCTGGTGGTGTTTTGAATTTAGTTCAGGTGGCTTAGGTGCTGTGTTCTTTATTTTTTTCTATTACATATGTCTCTATCTTTCTTAGTCTCTCCTTCTGTCCATACTTCCTAATCTGAAAGAGCCCCATAGGAGGAATGTCTCATGACGTTTGGGCTTTAATTGAAGCATGGGCATCTGGGGCCTTTGCTGGACCAGGCTATACCCAAGATCGTCCCTGTGTGTCCAGATGATGCACAGGGGATCCCGAGCTCAGGCAGGGATCAACCCTGCCTGGCCCTGGGATATAGCCTACCCCTTTGGGCCTGCTTTTTCCTGCGGTCTTGGGCTGAGCCTGAGACTGCGAGCGTGTGGCCCATTTTTGCGGCTTTTCCTGGCTCTGTGCAAGAAAAGCAGCAGAGGTGGGAGCCGCACACGGGGTGCAGCGCTTCCCAGGAGTGCTGTGCCCTTCGGGGGTGGGGTGGGGTGGAGCAGGGAAACCTTTTTTTAAAGAAAAACCACTTACCTTGGTGCATGAGCGTTCGTGCGCTCCATTCCTTTAAAAAAAATGGTGGACGCAATGGGTCTCTCCTTGAGCTCGTCGTGCCTGATGTATAGACTAGGGTGACATCCCGTGATACTTGCATCGTGGGGTCTCCCCTCATCTGGCGTGGAATTTCTGGTAGGTCTAGCAAAGGCCTGGGAAGGCCACAGACCACTGAGAAGTTATAATACAATGAAAGACAGGACACACACACTTAATAACAGCCCTCGGCCACCTTATAACTAAGGCAAGTGCAAGAACATTTATTCCACCCACAAGAATTTTACCAACATTTTCTTCATTCTTTAAAAAATGTTTTATTTTTCATCAGACTGAATAATAATGATTTTAAAAAAAAAAAAGTAAAATAAATTATTGGCACAGCCCTAGTTTTGTTTTGTAATGAATACATCCTCTTCCCCAAAAAAGACTTCTGGTCAGAAACAGAAAGAAGAAATGAGCTCAACAAATTAGAGTATTGCTGTAAGGTTCGTTTTTGGACAACCTGGCAAGAGTTTAAGAAACACATGTCAGAGATCCAAAGATCTACTTCTGTTTATGGGAATTGCAGTTTTCTCATCCAAGCAGGTATGGCAGAACCTTGTCCAAGGAAAAGAAAGCCTTACCCAAAGAGTTTCTCTCATGCAGAAAAGCCAGATGGCATTCCCACCTCATTAACTGACATGTGGGCATAGTCCAAAAGGAAGTTCTCTTTCATAAATTGTATTGAAACGAGCAGAAGCTAAACAAGATCGCAACAGTGCTCCTTTCATCTTTTTCAATGGGGTTTGCACAGGAAAAATCCTGAGGGATCCAGTGGCTCAGATGTGTCTCTACCCCACTCTGCTAGTCTTGATGATGCCCAAACTCTAATACCTCCATACTCGAGGGCATGCCCTTCATAATCATAGAATCATAGAATAGCAGAGTTGGAAGGGGCCTACAAGGCCATCGAGTCCAACCCCCTGCTCAATGCAGGAATCCACCCTAAAGCAGCCCTGACAGATGGTTGTCCAGCTGCCTCTTGAAGGCGTCTAGTGTGGGAGAGCCCACAACCTGCCTAGGCAACTGATTCCATTGTCATACTGCTCTAACAGTCAGAAATTTTTCCTGATGTCCACCTGGAATCTGGCTTCCTTTAACTTGAGCCCATTATTCCTTGTCCTGCACTCTGGGAGGATTGAGAAGAGATCCTGGCCCTCCTCTGTGTGACAACCTTTTAAGTATTTGAAGAGTGCTATCATGTCTCCCCTCAATCTTCTCATGTCCAGGCTAAACATGCCCAGTTCTTTCAGTCTCTCTTCACAGGGCTTTTTTTCCAGACCCCTGATCATCCTGGTTGCCCTCCTCTGAAAAGAGCTCCCTTTGGCTCTTCCTGATGATGTAGTTCATATTCTCATTCTACCACGTGTGCATTCATGCATGGAACTGCATCAGCAGTTATTTCTTTTCCACTCATAGCCAAAACAAAACAAAAAAGAAGTGTCTGTGCTTGTTATGATAAAATAAGTATATGGCATTACAGGTTCTGCTTTCATACATTCACATATTTGGAAATGAAAGAAATAGCTTGATAGCTCAGCTCATTAGCTGTATAAACCTGCATTGTACCGCCTGTGTCTTCATCCCACGATTACAGGAAGCAGGCAGCTGGAACCCACATTATGTGACGCAGCAGCAAGCTTCATTTGGCCCTTGGGCGGCCCATTACATACCTCTGCTTTATTGTTTGATGCACTGAGAAATGTAGGGCTTCCTACTGGGTATATAAACAGATAATGAGATTGCCTTAATGTGCTGGTCTCTACAGCATTATCATGGGGGTCATTTCCCTGTCTTGCCAGTTGCCACAAAGGGAGAGGAAAATACAGTTGGAAACAATGACTCTGAGTATTTCAAACATAAAGTGCTAGCAATCATCTGGGAATATCAGCTTATCCTGAAATTGCTCCCTTAGATATTTGAGGCTATGTTCTCCAGGGCTGCAATGACAAACACTGAGACAAGAGCATCGTCATCTGGATTCGGAACATCATACTTCTACATTACATAGTCAAAAAATGATTCACATTTTCATTTGGGCATTGGGAAATAACTACTCTACTTAACACATATATGCACTTAACCTATGATAAAAGGAATGTATTATCCAGGCAGACAAATAGTAGAAGATTCACAGAACAGCAAGAGTGAACCAACAGATTGATAAATATTTGAATCAATGTCTTGTCATTGTTTTGCTTGTGAAAGTTACAATTAGTAAAGCCCAGAATACCTACTAACTTGCATGAAGAAACTAAACCCATCTTATCAGTCTCTAGGCTAATCTTTTTTATTTTGTAAATTGCAGTTAAACAAAAGTTGGACATGAGAAAGTCCAGTTAGGTTATCATTTTAGCCTTTTGTGCTTTGCCCAATTTTGTTTTCAATGTTTCAAGTGGTGGGATTTCCGTCACCTCCCTTAGAAGATTATCCCACAGACCAGTAGCTCTTGAAAAACAAAGCAACAGAGGAATGGGAGGCAAGCAACTTATCAAAATGATTAAATTAAACTAAATAACAAGGCGCATTAACTTTTGTACATGGCTGGAGAAAATCAGTAAATGAAAAACACTTGCACCCAGAAGTGCTTGAGCAATGGCCCAGCTTCCAGCATTCACAAAAAATAAACCCTTGGGAGAAAACGTTGTGTCATCAGTGTGAAGAACAGTTTGTTTTGTCTTGGGCAGTGAAAGTAAAAAGGAAATGTTAAATGATTGTCTTGACACTGGGAGCAGAATCAGCTTCCTACATTTGATGACATTAGTCTGCTGAGTACAAGAGTAATGGTGCTGAATAGCAGGGGTGTTGAAACTGTTTCATCTCAAGAGGGCAGAATTCCTTTATACAAAAGACCATGAAGGTTATATTCAAGGCCATGGCTAGATGAGGGCTGATCCTGGGGATCGCCTCAGGATCATCCCTGTGCATCTACATGATGCACAGGGGATCCCAAGGGTAGGGAGGGTTGATCCCTCCCTTTCCCCGGGATATCACCCTACCCATTTTTTCTGCAGTCATGGGATGATCCCAAGACCATGGAATGTGTGGCCTGCCATCACTGGTATGTCCCAGCTCCTTATGAGTAACGTGAGGAGCAGGGAACCAAGTATGGGGCAAGGCTGTGCCCATCCGTGGGGGGGGGGGGGGAGCGTGAGTTTTTTTTTAAAAAAAAACCTTACATTTTTGGTGGAGTGCTTGTGAGCTTTTTCTCCTTTAAGAAAAATAAATCCAAAATGGCGGCCATGATGTCGCACACCATGTGTAGACGAGGGCGACGATCTTTCAATCATAAAATTGTGAAATCGTTGCCCTCCAACCCCCTCGTCTAGCCATGGTCCAAGTGGTGGGACACGCCAAAGTGGCTAAAATATCAGCATATTTTACCTTAAAGACCTTACTGCCAGGAACTAAACCAAAGGAGAGACATTTCAAACCTTTAGAAAGAGAAAATGGTCCCAGAAAAGCTGGAAAACTACTAAATGGTCAGTGGTTGTAGGACCTGGCAAAGGCTGTGTGGCCATCTTAGAAACCCTGGGATTGTGTAGCCCTTGCTGTGTAGAATTGTTCTGAATATTCTTTCATTTCAGATTCTGCTTTAAAAGTAGCAATACAATGCAGCCAAACAAATGACTGAAAATAAATCTCACTGAATATTTGTGTCATTTCAAAGCTGTTCAGAGCTACTTTGGTTCCTTGCCACTGCTGTATCTCAATTCCATTTCCCTTCTTCTTCTGCCCTTCACCTCATCTACCAGAGGGTAGGACCTGAACCAACTGGATCAAATTACCAGACAGGACATTTTGAGAAAAATGAGAAAAAACATTAGGACAAACATCCTAACAGTATGAGCAATCAGTAGATCAGGTTGCCTTGGAACGTGGTGGACTCTCCTTTGTTGGCCATATTGAAGCAAAGGCCTGGACTGTAATCTATGCCTTTGCACAGGTTCCATAGCAATGGATTTCCTGCATTGGCAGACTTTTGGACAAGATCATTTTTTATCTAGTCCACTTTATTATTCTATTAGTCTAAATTTATGGTTCTTCCAACTTTATGATTTTACTATCATGCCACTTAATCCTATTGGGTATCATGAACCACATGTTTTTGTTTTTTTAAAGCAAGCATATTTGATATGTGATACTTTTGATACTACATCTTGATACAACTGGAAAAATCACATGGGATGGCACAGCCTATAGCATCAAATGGCAATGAGAGCAAATTTTTCTAAGGACAAGAAAAAGAAAGAAAAAGAAAACTATGTTGAGAAGAACATCAGAACAACTTAAATGTGTTTACAGTGAATGATGAAAACAGCTGAAAATTAGAAGCACTTTTCAACACTCATGAAATGAAGTAACTAGTTTAGCTCAGCCGTAGTAGTGCTTTAAAACATGTAAACAAGAAGGAATTAGTTGATTGAATTATGTGTGTGTGTATGTCTCTGTGTGGTTTTTTCTTACACAATTCAAAGTAGTTTACTACAAAAGTAATAAAAACTTCACTATGAAAATCAATCATAAAAAACCTAAGAAAAACAGTCGCTAAAATTAATTTCCCATATGCAATGCAATCCTGTACATGTCTACACAGAAGACGCCTCCCATGGTTTCCATTTTGTGGCAGTCTCTCAAATTGCCAAATGTGCCCACAGCCCCAAAATCTTGCCTATCCTTGCTCTTGCTGCCACTGTCAGTTCATCTGCCTTCTCAAACATGCAACCAATGACAAGAGTGAGGAAATGTAGCAGTATCATCCCCTCATGCTTGCTGCTAGACTGTTGCATGAATTGGAACCAGTCAGATAGGGCAAGCAAGTGGGCAGTGGTTCCTGGAAGAGGAGGGGCCCCCACTGGGACCATTTTGCCCAAGAGCCCCCCCCCCCCAAAAAAACCCACGGAGCTAGCACTGACTGTAAGTTGTATGCTCTTCTTAAATGCTTTAGTTCAAATCCTTCTAAACCATTCTTAATCACAAATATCATGCTAGTGAAGATAGACAGCTAAGCAGAAAATACATGGCTATCTAATTTCACTACTACTTGTGTAGTTTAATATAATGTGTCAACATGCCAGGCTCAGACAAGGTAAACAAGCTGCTAATGCATTAAGCATTAGAACTGTCCTGTGAAAGTAAAGTGGAGTTCAGAGCTAATCATGACTGCCATCAAAATCACTGCACAAGAATCAAATGTATTTTCCTCTCTGGAATCTGTTCAGTTTAGCAAATGACTAATATGGCTTTTCTCTTTGCCAACAATACCTGTTTCGGCATATTTGCTATTCTCATTTCTATTATTAACACTCTGATTGATTCTGTTGAATACATGACAATTAATAGGAAACTAGGCCAAAATAACCATCCAGCATCCCAACTACCTCAACCCATAAACAAGAGTGAAAAATAACAACAGCTGAATCGCTGCCATTCAGCCTGACAGAGTGAAGTGTAGGTGGAAAAAGAGAAAAACAAGACGGAGGGTGTAGGACAAAGAGGAGGGAAATAACTCAGCAGCAGAAACTGACATAAGTGGTGAGGTACTGTGTATTACTCTGTGAAAGCATATAAAAGGTCATTCCATATGGAACTGAAGGTATCAGGAGTATATGTCTAGTTTAGGAGTGGCGAACCTTTATTTCCACACATGTAATCAGTTGGGGAACATACCAGAAGTGGGTGGGGTTGAAACCATCAGTGGGTGGAGACAGAGCCAAACATTCTTTTTCAGCCGCCATCTTTTCTCTCTCTCCATCTTGCTTACCATCCAGCGTGCAGCCAGGGAAGGGGCAGATTTCTCTTGCCAAAGATCTAAATTCATCTCATGCACTTTTGAAATTAGGCAGAGAGTCACATGCCCAGCCCTGCTGTACTTGAAACTGAAGAAGAAATGAAATGACTTGTAATGCTGTCATATTATTATCTTAGATAATAATGTAAGGTCATGGAACCAACATATTTGGTATTATGGACCCCCCAGAAGTCAGGATGGCACTACACTACACACTTGATACTGTGTAACATACTTACTCCTGACATTGGCCTACAGGATTGTTGTCAGGATTGCTGATGCAAGGCAATATAGTAGAGCTGCCTATTGAGTAGGGATGTCTGTCACTGGGAAATCCAGTTCTCTTTGGTTTGAAGGAGTTCTGCAGCACATAAAACTTGCTTTACACAAGTTGCAGAACCTTCCAAACAAAACGCACAAAAACATTCCCAGAGTTTGGGGAATAGGCTTCAGCTACAGGCTGATTCTCATTTTTGTGCATTTTGTTTGGAAGGTTCTGCAACTTGCACAAATTTCTGAACAATCTGCACAAATTCCTCAGAGATTTGCACAAATTCCTCAGAGATTTGCACAAATTGGAGAACCTCTCCCCACCTCCCCCAATGTGCAGAATTCCTGGAAAATCCACAAACTGCCCTGACTCACTACAAATTTAGTCAGGTGCCACAGAGGGAACCAAAATGAAGATTGGGGAGGGGGGGTTGAGCCAAGGAAAACACGTCAAACTCTGCCCCCAAACAATTTTTTCTGGCATCCCTATTATGAAGAAATAGTCTCTGCTGTGTGCTCACATTCTCTGCATTGAGTTGACCTGACAGTTGCTGTACTTAAAACATCTTCCATTTCTTCAACTTCTCTTAAGGCTTGTGGAAGCTGAGAAGGCAGTTGGGAGCTGTTTGAGGGGAGCTACTGACACAGAAGGCCTCATAACTGCAGGATGATGCATGGCATGCTTCAGGATTGTACGTCAAGATAAGGGTGTTAAAATTATAACGGAAATGATAAAAGTGAATGCTGCTGTGCACAGCTAGAAATATATATATATATACATGGGCACACAAACACCCACACCCACAAAGAGACACCGAGAAGGTCCGCTTTGAAAGACAAAAGAAGGGGAAAGATAAGAGGGGAAAGATCAGACCAGAGCTTAACTGTGTTCTTTTTCCAGGACATTTCCACATTTCTCTCAGTTCAGTGCAACAGATATTTATTCATGTGGAATTTGATTAAATTGAACAAATTAAATCTGACTACTGATTCATCTCAAAGCATTGGAGCAGGAGGAAGAGAATGACACTAGAACAATTTGTAATTGTCTAGAAGGTTGTCATCTCTCAGTAGCCCTTAATTAGCCATTAATAATTTTGTGAATTCTAAATTTCATTCACATCATGTAACATGATGGGAGTTGAGAGACAGAGACTTGTTAATCCACTGAGTTTAGAAAGTTGCTCTAAGCACTTAGACTCTATATAGTACTCACATACACCCAAGTTGCCAGCATAACCTCTTCTACTCAGTATATCTGTTAATGGTAACCTGTGGTTAATTCCACTTGGCGCAAAAGCAATTCATCTTTCTACTAGTACCAGGCTTCAAAAAGTTAAACTATAAATCCATAAACATTACATGCCAACATTTGCATAACAACATGCAATTAGAATAGTTACGCACCCACTGGATCAATTGCTGTGAGGTGGTTGACAGAAAGTCTGTTAATTCACACTACAAGGGTCAGTTCAAGACAGAATCTATGCCCTTCTCTGATGTTCAGCTGCCTTTTATGCTGTAAATGTAAATTTAAATTAAATTCTCATACATTTCTAGTCACTAAATTTCTTTCTTATACTACGAGGGGCAGAAGGACATTTTCCAGTGAACTGATGGCAGCACGATATTTTCTAGTGCAGTGTCAATAAAGTGTACTGAACTTCTAAAAATGGATCACTTATAAAGAATTTCCAAACATCAAAGCAGCTCACATTCAGTAAGGCAAAATATTTATACTTTTATATTTTTCATTTTATAGGTATCATTAGTTTGGGTTATTTTAAAGTGGAAAGGTTGAAAGTATGATTGCATTTTAACAGCAGAATCAGTCTGAATACTGATGACTGCTGGCCTTTAAACTTAATCTAGAGCTCTTTCCCTGCCATCCCAGTCTTCTGTTTATAAAAAGAGCTAATCACCAGATTAAGTTTTAAATTTTGAAGCTATAGGTGAGGCTTCCGCAACCCATTGCCCTCCAGATATTTTGGATGACAGCTCCCAGGGTTCTTGACACAACTGTAGTTCTGTGTAGAGGACTTTTGATATGTTATTGGCACAATGCAAAATAGAGCCATATTCGCTGGTCTCCTATCAGGCACGTGTGATTGTCAAAAGAATTGTCCAAATACGTGAAATCCATGATAGAACAATATTGCAACTAACTGATCTATAAATGGCATAAACTTGCCATTTATAAACGTTAGTTTTTTTTAGAGCCCAAAGTTATTTTTGATGCTTACAGTGAGGCCTGGTTTGTGATTTCCTCCCGATAGTAAGCAGCAGCATGATCTGCATCTGGTGTCACTGTTGCCCACATGTATGCAAATATTAATAAAATTCAGCAGACGTTATGATTAGATCTTAACCCTTATGAATCTATGCTTCCTCATCAGCAAGCTTTGGCAGTGCTACTGAATTATTATGACACCACGTGATTGTACTACAAGACTGAAATTGTCCCTCAAGAACAGGCACACTTTTTGAATCTGTGATTGATCATGCATAGGGTGGTGGTAAACTGGCTGTGTTTGAACTGACTCAACTTTATAACCAATGGCAGACATTCCTGCAGTGAGCTATGTACGGATATCCAAATGTCCTTATGTGGTGAAGTTGAATGCAACAAAAACTATCTAAGTCAAGTAAACTTACTTTCATTACTCATTAGGCAAAACGAAAAAGGAGTGAAAGACAAAGGGCATGTCTACACCAGCCATTAAATCCAGGCGGGTCTCATGTGGGTCCCTGCACAGGGAATCCCGGGGGCAAGCAGGGACAGTCCTGGCCTTTCTGTGGGATATCAGGAACCGTGGAAAACCCAATGTTTCCTGCAGTCCCAGAAGAATCCTGAGGACTGCGGGCAGTGTGGCCGCTGCTCCTGCCTCTTCCTTTCCTCCCCGTGAGTAGCAGGGCTCTGAAAATGGGCACAGAGCTGTACAGGGAGGCTCCATGCCCATAGGGAGTGGGGGGGGGTTCGGTTTGTTGTTGTTGTTTAACTTACTTTTTGGTGGAGTGCAATTACACTCCATCTCCCCTGTTTGTTTTTTTAAAAAATGGCAGCCATGACATCCCTCTTCCCTTTCAGGACATCACTCTGCCATTTGGATTCTGGAGGAAGATTGTGGAAGCAAGTAAGTCCACAATCCTCACCCCTCCCTCCATGTCCGAAGTCATAAAATGACTTTAAAACACATAATCACTACAAAAATAGGAACGCAAATATACGTTATGAATTGAAATAAAATTAGAATGAACTAAAAACTGACTAATAATAATAATAATAATCTAGAAACCATTGCTTCCATCATCAGGACAACCATTTGGGGTTACCTCTACAACTTTGGCTTCCAACAAGGGTAGTTTGCCAGCACAGTAAGAGACAGGTCTGTTCCCAGCCAGGTCTACCTAGTTCTAGGCAAGGACATTTTTGCAAGCCAGCTATAGAAGGAGGTGTGGACATGATATCCAGGGATGGGGATGGGGACTTTGATTTATTTAAGGTCTCAAAGTCAGGAGGGACAGCGTAGAGAACATTTGTCTGGTCATGGCTGCCAAATCGAGTGATGCTGGCTGCTTCTACCCTGGCTTTAAAAACTTACCAAGACTATGTTGGTCAGCATAAAGAAGCACCTTACCACATCCATTCTAAACATAGGAAGCATACATGTTGCAATTGGATCCATGTTGGCAGCAGACATGCTACTGAGGAAGTCGAGCAAGTAGAAATGCATTTGGCAATCAAGAATGTGAAAATGTCAAAAAAAAAATACAGTTTACCTTTGAAATCACATCCTTCAACAGGAAAGAGTCATGAACTGCCTGCCTGTATAATCTATACTTTCAAGAAATGGTCATACAAATTTATTTTATTTATACCTATTATTTTACAATTTTAGCTTTGGAATGTGTGTGTGTGTGTGTGTGTGTGTTGCACCTTTTGGTGTCCTGATCTATAGGATTTTTAAGTGTTTTATACCATTTTTAGGTGTTCCCTTTTCTCTGTACATCCTGGAGTGCAATTATAAAGTATATTAATTTTAAGTTATATGTATAATAATTGATGTACCTAGTTGTTTAATTATTGTTACCCATGTGAAAAATGTGTACTTTGTCCTGATCTTCCCCCCTCCCCCCTCATTCAGTCCCTGTGTAGGATTAGTTGGTTGCCTATTTTGACAGTGAGCAGGGATTTTCTGGCTCATCAACTGATTGGCCTGGTTGGTGGGGTCATTTGTTAGCTTTATACAGACATCATTGGAGATTAATTGGAGTTGAATTTTATAAGAGTTGCAGGAAAGGCAGGTTAAGTTGGTCACATTTGGCTGGGATGTGGAGGTTGGGCTAGGGCATGCATTTGATTAGGTAAGCACCCTGAGGCACCTTTAAGGTCATCGGCCATGTCTGAGACCTGCCACTCTGGGTCTTGGGGACTTGGAGGCCAAGGTATGGATGGCCTTTGGGACTAATGCACTCAGAGTTGAAAAGTACTGGGAGGTTATGTCTCTGAAAGGCCACCCTCTTTACCGGCTGAGGCGTAGCCTTTGATGAAGGATGGAAATTTCAATCCATCCAACATTCGGGGCAGATCCTTTATTAAGATCAATCAAACAAAGCCCTATTTAATCCATCTCTTGTGTCTTGACTCTTTCTTCTGCTTCAGTCCACAAAAGAGTGGATGGCTTTAAAAGGGGGTTGGATAAATTTCTGGAGGTGAAGTCTATCAATAGCTACTAGCCTTGATGGTTGTGTGCAATCCCCAGTATTTGAGGAAGTAGGCCTGTGTGCACCAGTTGCTGGAAACATGAGTGGGAGGGTGCTGTTGCACCATGTCCTGCTTATTCATCCCTGGCCGATGGCTGGTTGGCCACTGTGTGAATAGAGAGTGCTGGACTAGATGGACCCTTGGTCTGATCCAGCATGGTGCTTCTTATGTTCTTAGAGTATTCTTCATATGGAGAAGAAATAAATAAATCCCTTGATTAATTTGAAGATGGGAGGTACTTTTCGTTGCACAAACTACCTCATACAGTTGCACAACATTGTAAGTATGAGCAGAACTGGCCAGATACACACGTCCAGGGACAACTCATACAGGTGGCAGATCCAAAAAGTTTGTGATTGAAAATCTGAACCATACAGTAGCAAGCAATCCTTTGTCACAATCATTCCCTTGAGAGCATAAGTGGAGTTACTTAGTTCCCAGCAGTAATTTGTGTGCCTTTCCTCGCAATGTTTTCTTTTTAGCCCTGATAGTGACACTCATGTCAAAGTACCTTGGGGGAGTCTCCAGTCCCCTATCTATAAAAACAGAAGTAATTGTCCACATTTCTTTCCTTTATATGGTACCCTTAAGGCCTCATTTGTCAAAATGTATGGAGTGCATGTAGCTATCCACAGTAAATGCTTAATATACAGCACATTCAGTGCTCTTCTCCTTTCTGTTCTGCAGTGTACAGCACACTTAAGCCTGTCACTCGTAGTGAGATTTATTGCATTATGATTTCTTCATAACTTGTTTGGTATTCTTTTGCTGAAGCATTGCACCACAAAAGCAAAATGTGATATAATTAATATGGAACTTTATGACAAAGAGACCATGACCTAAAATTCTTAAAAAGCCATCACTGAAATATTGGATGACATTTTTTTTATATTATAAGAATGAATTTTCAGTACATTACCAGGCAATATTGAGTAGCTTGTCCCTCATACTGAATGGGAAGCAGTGGTTTTCAATGACTTAGATTATTTAATGTATGTTGCTGAGTTTCAAAAGAAGTGATATTCACACTTAAAGTTAGCCATGAATAACTTAAGTCCCACTCATTTCAATGGGTGTACTTTAAGTAGGGCTATGTGGGCCAGAATGGTAATGGAAGCAATGTTATGTGATAATGTCACATCATTCCTAGAGGTATTTTGGGGTGGGGGAAAAAGATGGTTTCCCCATGGCACAATCCAGCCATAACATTCGAGTTGATATGGGGGTGAGGGGTGATTGGGGAATGGAACTTGGTAGGGAACATCTGTGGGTCAGATGGGGAACCTCTCTGGGCTGGAGGTGCCCCATTCCTCATTTAGATAAATGCACACAAAAATACATATGACTTCAAAATAAATAAATAATGAAATTTACAAACTTGGCAGAAATGAGATTGAACTATTTAAGGTGCAATCTTATGCATGTTTATTCGGGGGGGGGGGGGATATCCTGCAACTCTAAGGGAATCTTCAGCAACCTGTCCTTCACCTTTGCAGGACCTGTTCCTATTTGTTTGTTTTTTTCTTTGCTTTTTCAGATGCAGTCTCCAAAATGACTAAGCCAGTGTACTTTGATTTTTTGTGTGATCCATTAAGGCAAATCTTAGGGTTTTTGTTAGCTTTAATATACTAAGGCATTATACCTCAGAATACTAGCTGCTAGAGGGGAAAAATATGAAATAAATAGTATTGAATAGCATTTAGCTTTAGCTAGGATCATGCCTGTAAGGGAGGCAGTTTTCAGTTGAACATCAGGGAAAACATCCTAATGGTCAAGGCAGTCAGACAATGTAACCAATTTTCTTGGGAGGTGGTGAGCACTCCTCTGTTGGAGTTATTCAAGTAGAGACTGCACAGTCATCTATCAGGGAAGACTGAAACTAGATTACTGCACTAAGCAAAGGGTTGGTCCCGATGACCCAAATGGCCCTTTTCAACTCTATGATTTTTTTTAATGTTTCCATTGCATGACAAAAAGAAAATATGTGATTAAAAAGGCCAAGTTCTTTATAGGTACATATGTCCAAGCAAACTTAGATACTGTTAAAACACAATCTTCAAGATGGTTTGTTGTTTATCTTCATAAATTTGATTCATATATAGTTGAATCCTCTGGGCTGGTTATTGTTAATCTCCTTGCGTTATTCTTGCAGGGGCAATGAGAAGATAGGATTTTATTCTCTGGCCATTACTTTTTGACAAAGACCAATACAAGGAGATTACAAATAAAAGCATCAAGCAGAATGTTATCTCCCTCTCATCTCCTTCCATTTCCTCTTCCTATTTCTGTATCATCACATCAGGTAGAATAGGAATGTACAAGGTGGGATTTAGCATTCATCCCCAATTCTGTAATACCATAACTAGTAGCCAGTTTCTTTTTAATTTATTTTTGTGTCTCTGTTACCATAGTTGGAGCTAAAGAAAAATTTATGGCACATTCACTGCAGATGTGCATTTTGGCCCATTTCCCTATGCCTCACATTTTTCTGATCCTTCAGCAAGATCTATTAGGCAGGTGTGTAACAAAAACAGGTCCTTCTTAGTGGTAGTCCCATAAATGGTGGCCCCACTCTTACCAGGGAGAAACATGTGGCCTCCTCTGTATTAATATTTAGAAGAACTCCAAAGATTTTTTTTAGTCCAGTCAGCTTTTGAATAATTTTAGGGTTTGTTTTATAACTATTTTTATTTGTTGATGTTATTATATATTCTAAATGGTTATATATTTTATGTTTTATGGCTTAAATTGTATTGTGAGCTGTTCTTTGAGGAAAGGCACTCTAAAGGGTGAAGTAATAAATCTCTTAAATTACTAAGTCGTAAATACTAATCCTTATAGTAAACAAAGGGTTTTCCCCCACCAAAGGATTGTCATACATATACAAATGTGAATCAATACAGACAATGATAAAAGCTTTTCTATAAACATCAATGCTAGTGACCCACCATAAGGCAAATATTACATTCTGCCAACATAATTACATGGTTATGTATCAGTACACTGTTGATTGCAAAACCTCCATTTATGCCCTTTAGTTACTGGGCATGTAGAAATAAATAGGCATAGTTCCTGTGCAAATTGGGACAAACCACATAACAATTTTTACAAATTAGAGATCTCCTCTTTTTTTGTTTTTATATCATATTGTTGCAGTAATCTAGAGCGGATAAACCACAACAATATTGGGATGGAAAATACTACTTCACAGACTTCCTTTGCTACATCCAGGCACATTATGCTTTTCTTTTCACTTCAATTTAAAAGCTTACCTGTTTGCTCTACTAGGTGAATTATATTCACCATTTCCTGAAGCTATTTTTGGAAGCATTTTTAACAGAACTGTTCCAGTTGCTCTAATTAACCAAAATGAATATTTAAAGGTTATAATTGCTGGACTCTGGCATCCTGAGAAATAATAATTACCTGTCTGATTGCAAAAGTGAAGTGGGGTGTTACATGCATACAACTTAAAACAAAAAACAAAAAAGACCACATACCTGATGCTTGAATCCCTATTCATCTGAACAATGTTATTATGTTCTATGTTGATTATATGGGTTGGCTTTTAGTAAGTCAGGTCCTTTTGGTACCTAAAAATAATGTTTTGTTCTTTTGTTACAAAAAGAAAAGGCTTCTTCCACATTTAGAAATATGGGACGTATTTTAGAATTAAAGCAAACGTTCATCAAACTCATCCAGAAAGTTTATATTTAAAGCCAAAGCAAGAGTCAGTCTGAAGCTATATTTCACTGCTGGGTGCTTGCAAGTAGAGCCAATGCCAAACTTTAGTGGGCCCTCAGCATAGCACAGCTGATGGGACACTGCCTGGAGCCAACTTTCCCTTACTTGTACTGCTGTATAAGGATGTTGCAGGCATCCATCTTGTGCTTGAAACACAATGACATTTGGCTGGCTCAGTTCCCCAGGATTGGAATCCATGGACTGTCACACTCTCAGGACTCGGTGCATGCCACATCAGGCAAGCACACTGGGTCCCAGTCCTTCACCAGCTGCAAAATGGTGACTTGGCCTTTTCCGTAAATGACTCTTTTGTAGGGGTGTGCACGGACCCCCCGCTCCGCTTCACTTGCAGATCCGCGATTTTCGGAGCGGGCCGCTTCGCCCCACCCCCGCTCCGCCCATTTCCGCTCCGCTCCGCTCGGAGCTCCGGATCCGGATCGAAGCTCCGTTTTCCCCCCCATAGGGTTGCATTGAAAGCTAAAAAAGTAAACAACCTTTTTTCTGTTCAAGTTAGAAACCTCAAACTCAGCACCATGACACCTCATGGGGGTATACACACGCACATCAAGTTTCAAGGAAATCCCATCATCCCCTGATTTTTGGCGAATTTTTGAAAATCGTGCACCCCATTTAGACCCCTTTCCATAGCTCCGTCAATTTGCACGTTAGAAACCTCAAACTCGGCACCATGATAGCTTATCCATGTGTCCACATAGACGCCAGGTTTCAAGGCAATCCCATCATCCCCTGATTTTTGGGGAATTTTTGAAAATCGGGCACCCCATTCACACCCCTTTCCATAGCTCCGTCAATTTGCACGTTAAAAAACCACCTCAAACTCACCACCATGACAGCTTACCCAGGGATACATACGCCGCACGCTGAGACTCAAGGCAGTCCCATCATCCCCTGTTTTTTGGCGGGGCTTAAACCTGCAGACCTCTCAATGGGGCCATTTCAAAGGAAATCCCAACATGCCATGAATTGGGCAGTAGAGATCAACCTATATGATTCTTCTTCCACACTTGAAAAATGGATTTGGAACTTGAGCATAGGAAGGACTTCTCCCCTGAGTCAAAGCCAGACACACACAACATCCCTGCAAGGCGGGCAGGGGTGGAGAGAGGGAAGGCAGGCAGGCAGGCAGCAGACATTTCTGGGGGCATAAGGAAGTGAGCCAAGGATAAGCCAGTAATGCATATAAAATGGAATAAATAAATAAATAAACGAAGGAGGGGTGGAATTAAAAGCAGCAGTGTTGCTGAATAAACAAGAAGAACTTTTTTAAAAAGGCTATATCTGTCTTTTACCAGTAATAGGGGGACATGCCCGGGGGAGAGGGAAGCAGCTGCCAGTTCAGCTCAAGAAAGCCATTGCTTCACCAACAGCTCTGAGAAGGAAACGCTCACCAACTCATAATAGGCATCACTCCACCACTAAGAAGTAAACGCTCACTTCGACTCATGATAGGCATTGCTCCACCGTTTTACTCTCTTTGGAAGGCTCTGATGGCCTTCCAGTACAGGAGAGAGTGAGGGCACGTCCACGATGAGATGCCCTAGGGGAGCTCATCCCCTTGCACCACATCTTTTCAGTTGTTCCCCAAAGTTAGGGTGGGTAGCAGTGCTCTCTTATTATTGGCTTAGTATATGATTTCAGGTTGTGTTTGTGCATTTGATGGTGCTATATAAATAAATAATAATAATAATAAAAAACACTGGGAAAAGTCCGTTCAGATTAAGAAAGAGAAGTTTCCCAGAATCCCAAGTTACCCATTTTGCCTATGCCCTCCTCTAACTTTGGGATCATGTGATCATGACCGGGAGCTGACTCTGCCCCTCAGCCCTTTGAAAAAGGTATTTTTCCCGCTGATTTTTTTAAAAATTCTAGCGCGCGACCCGCACCACGCAGAGAGGTGAGAGTAGTCTCAAAATGATCCCCATCCACGACTCTCTGTGCACAAGAATTTTCAGAATGATAGCTTAAAAATCAACCCAGTTATCCCCGATTCTTTCCCGCAATGCAATCCTATGGGCGAAAAGCCGAAAACCGCCGTTTGAGCCGCACTGTCCCTGTTTGTTGACCCGATTTTTAAAAAAATATAGCACGCGACCCGCACGACGCAGAGAGGTGAGAGTAGTCTCAAAATGACCCCCATCCACGACTCTCTGTGCACAAGAATTTCCAGAACGATAGCTTCAAAAACAACCTAGTTATCCGTGATTATTTCCTGCAATGCAATCCTATGGCGAAATGTTTTCAAGATGGCGACCGGAGCGCTCCGCCTGAACTAGGAGCTCCGAAAAATGGTCGCTTCTCTTTGCCTTGCTTCTAGGGGTCCGCGGCCCGCTTCTGCTCCGCCTCTGGGTAAGGCGGAGCAGGCCAATCCGCTACTGCTTCTCTGCTCCTAATCGGAGCGGAGCACATGCCTACTCTTTTGTACAAATAGTGGCTGTGAAGAAGTCCATTGACTCAAAATTACTGCCGTAAATGGTAAATGCTCATACATGGACCACCCAGCAGCTTGACACATGCAGAGAGCAGGGCTGGCCAGCCAGTGGAGTTCTAGCAAGCAGTGTGCAGTGTGGATGGAGTTGAGTCTATCCATCTCTATTGCTTTCATCCCAGCCCCCATCATTACAACCATCAGATACATGATAGCTGCCTGCTGCCCCACTGCAAGTCCTTCACTTCCCCCTCCTCCCCCAAGATGTTTACTCCAGCTGTGGTGTTTATTATCAGTGCCAAATTCACAGTGTTATTTAATTGTTATTTATTATATCATCATATCATCATTATATTTAACTTCTAGGGAGGGAGATGAGTGTTTATGGGATTTTCTGCCTATTGTGACAAAATAGCTGAGTCTGACCCCAGGTACTATATACCTTGAATTGGGTAGGGTGGGAATGCAATTTGATGCTTTGCCTCAAAATGTCTTGGCCTGGCCTTCACAAGGGGCCACTTTCTCTTTAACATTGAAAACAAAGTCATCAGGAACATAGCCAGTGGTCCTATCAGCATGAGAGATGGGGTCACATTGTGTATTCCACCCTCCACCTTATGCACCCATTGGCCATGTTCACACAATCATGGTGGGGGAAATAATCCATGTTGGACATGATTAGCCATGGCAGCAAACCACCATTGCTGGGTTCACACAACACTGGAAGCTACACTGGCAAACACAGTTATGCTAATCCCACCCCTGGCATATGACTGACATGTGCAGGGTGGTTAACCACCCTGTGATGGTGCAATTTGGTCATTGAATGCATGAGTTGATTAACTGAATGTCCATAGCATGGGGAGTGTCTAATACCTCAAGCAAAATTTTCCAGCTATCCATGCAAACTCTTGAGCCAGACTGAACTAGCTCTTTTGAATAATTGTGAATTCATTTGCTCTTCATTTCACTCCATTTTGCATGTTCCACAAACTAGTTATGCTGAAATTCTCTTATTTAAGCAAACACATTATTGCTATACTTATACAGAAATTCAATTTCAGACAATTCAGATAAAATTTCATAATATTTCTGACCACCCATGTTGTGGTATACATTTCCTTCACTGTATGGCAGATGAAAAAAAAATCTGTTTTCTGAGGTTTGGGGGGAAACCTCTCCCACAATACAGCCAATGAGGCTGGAATTTAAAATAGAAGACCAGCATTGCTGTTTTGTCGTCCGTCCATCCCCAATTCTCTCCCTTTGTCCATTTTTCCTAGAAAATTGTCCCATACCTTTGTGTTTTTTGACCAGTGGAATATGGTGGTAAGCAAATGGTGGGATTATTTTTAGACATACTCCCCCAGAAAGAGGATGAGAAACATAGTAGGTAAGAGTGTCAGACTAGAATGGAGGAGGAAGGAAAGGAAAGGAGCTCTCGTGCAAGCACTTGAGTCATTGCCGACTCCTAGAGGGATGCCTGCTTTCACTGACATTTTCTTGGCAGACTTTGTAGCGGGGTGGTTTGCCATTGCCTTCCCCAGTCGCAGTTACCTTTCCCCCAGCTAGCTGGGTACTCATTTTACCAACCTTGGAAGGATGGAAGGCTGAGTCGACCTGAGCCGGCTGCCTGAGAATGGAGGAGACTCTGATTCAAATCTCCACATGGCCAGGAAATGCACTGGTTGCCTGTTATTCTCTGTCAACCTAACCTATCTTACAGGTTTGTTGCAACCCTGAAATGGGGCAAGGGAATGAGGTATTGCAGTGGTCCTTGGAGGAATAGTAGGATAAAATATATTATTATTATTATTATTATTATTATTATTATTATTATTATTATTATTATTGCAACATTAAGAACAACTTTATAGAAAGCAGGTGGTTTATTTAAACAAAGAAATAAATGTATTTAATATGTTTACACAATTTTATCAATACAGCATTCTCATTACAACTGTATCTAATTATCTCTGACACTTCACTGTGAATTATACTTTGTAGAATTTAAAAAGAAAACACTACAAATACTTTTTTTGCATAGGTCAGCTAACCATTATTTGATTCACAGGAGATTTTAGATAGTCAATAATAAAAATTATGATTTTGACTTAATTACTGCCCTTTGAAATTGTTTCCCTGCCTTGAAACCAACAGCACTGTGGAATGGGTTTTAATTGTTCCAAAAGCAAGCACTAGTTTCAGTAATTAACATGTCTCTGTAATTATGGGTGCTTAGGGGTTTCAGTATTAACTGCAAAGTGCAAATGTTGAAAGTCAAGATATCTCAGAGGGAGAAAGACACAAAATGTTATGTGCAGAATAGAAAGTTTTGTCCTTTTAATAAGAAAATGAATGTAATTTTAAATCAATATGTTATTTATCTTTCTCATATACATGCTGTGGATGCTGTTTAATTAACAGTCACCATAAAGAACTGCACAGATAAATGAATAGCTTCTTCATATCCTTCAGTATAGTATGCAAAGTTCTTGTCCTTCACTAATATGATCATTGTTAGCTACACAGGATAGCTCTCTATTCTGGAGAGCCATAAAAATATCAATTAGGGTATTATGTTGTCGACAAATGTTTTAGGTTTTTTTAAAATGAAAAAATTACAGAGTGCAAATAAATAATACACCACATGTAGCATTTTTCCCAGTCACAATATTCATGGGCTTTTTATCCTACAGTGTCTGTCCAGTATCCAAAGTTGTGGCAGTCAAGGAATGCCATTGAATGCCAGTCAAGGAATGGCAGTCAAGGGATAACCATTCACATGGAAGATAAAGGGATACTGAGTTGTATAGAAATTATCTGGTTGGCCACGTTTCATGACAACTTCCACTCCTAAGTCCATTCCTGAGCTGGGAGGGGTGAGACTCAGGATGCTGATATGGCCTATTTT
Source organism: Elgaria multicarinata webbii (assembly GCF_023053635.1). Classification (NCBI taxonomy): domain Eukaryota; kingdom Metazoa; phylum Chordata; class Lepidosauria; order Squamata; family Anguidae; genus Elgaria; species Elgaria multicarinata. Next base: position 40,078,366 of record NC_086180.1, on the reverse strand, counting down.
CCACAGCTGGGAGACCTGACATTGATGGAGAACCAGAGACGTCTTCCATGAGAATGCGAAAGCAGAGGACAGACGCTGCAGGGGAGGAGGCTTTTGAGATGTATCCTAAGTTGAGACATCTGGTAAGATATTTGCAAGATGGTTTCCTTGCCAGGCTTGAATGTCTGATAGTGATCTTTAACACCCACTACCCTGCTTGTAAACAAGAGCAACAGGCAGTAGAGGTTTCTGGAAGCAACATCTTTCTAATCTGAAAATCTTCCTTGTCTTGTTTCTTTTGAGCAGGTGGTAGAGCCATCCATGTGCAGAAACTTGCTTCTCTAGATATGGAAGTAGATTATAATTTCAGTCTGTACAATGTACAGATTTACTCCTCTCTTGTCTTAAATTTAATACAAGGAAGACACTCTTTCAGAGTTCACCAAAAAAAATCAATGGTCATTTGGACCCATCCAAACTGTAATTTTCTTTAAGCCTGATTAGTGAGCATCAACAACAGTTCAAAGGGCCAAAATGGTGATTGTATTAAGCAGAACTGATTTTTAAAAAGCCCCATTAGGAAGCAACTCACTGTTCTATGCTTTCCTATGATGTCAATTTTTAGAGCAAAAAGTCCTATATTCTTTTCAGTCTGTCAGGAATCAGGATTAACGGGAACAGTATTGCCTCTGGAACTAGCCAGTGACTTGGTGCTAATGGAAGAAAAGAATGTGCATTATAAAGAATACACTGCCATCTATTGGTGATCAGTATTTTACTGATGAACACATTTATTTATTTATTTTTCCTTCTCGAATTATCCAAGGCAAGCAAAGTAAAGCCTGAGGTTAACACAATTAAATATATAAATGAATAAGATTTACCAACAATTCTGTGATAACTATTTCTTATTTTCACAGCACAATGCCTATTTCATAGGAACAGCTCTGTGCTCCAATTTCTACCACCATCAAAATGTATGGGGAGAGATATTCTATCGCAGCATCAAGCAAGAACACATTGCTGAAACTTTTTTCTTTTCTTTTTAAAGCCATTGAAATTCTACCTTGTATTCTTGCATAGATCGTATGTGATGTTTTCAAGAGCCGTATCTGTCAGCCGAATAGTTTTCCCTGCTGTGGGGATGAAATGATCTCAAAGCATTTCATGCTTTCTAATGCAAAGTGAGCTATAAATATAAACAATATCTATGAATGCTGTTTTGAGGAAATAGTTGTTCCTGTGGAACTGATTTTGAGTTTCAATGAACTATTAATTGCTAGTTAATCAGTACGTGAAGCGTGAATGGGGCTTTTTTCCACTACCACTCAAGTAATGTTCTAGACCCAGATCTGCAGACTTTCTCAATTTCAACAAGAGGCACTCTCTCCAGCTCTGAAATCTGACCTTCCAATTTAGCCTAGTCCTAAACCCTATTCTGTCATTACCTCCACACATATGTGTAGCCAGGGAGTGGGACTAAGCACACTGGCACTAGCCCTGATGGATTTATTTTATTTACTGAAAATATTTTACATAGTTTCAGACAGCCTTTTTCAGACTTTCTAGCTATTCCATGAAGGAAGGGCTAGTGGGACACAGTCCTGCACTTCCCTCCTTGGGTTTACTGTACACATTGAGGAAATGTCTGAAAAATCCTCTGGTCAGATCAACTTTCTTGAATTTTCCGAAATATCCAGCAAAATGGCAATCTTGTGTGTGTTGAGGCATGTTAATTGGCTGTTAATCCACTGTTACCTACTTTCAGTTTCGTTGCAGAATTAAGAGTCAAGCACTACACAGTGACTGTTTCTTTTTCTGCTTTTCTGCTACGTAACCTCTAGGTAGAACTATGGTATAGCAGACTAGCACAAATACACAAGAGGAAAATTCACTTTCTTTCACGTTCCGAATTTAACATTGCATTTCCCTGCTCTCACCAAAAGTGCTGGTTAGACACAGAAGCGAGAGTCACAAAATCATAAAGAACCCATAAACAATTGTGAGTGAGTGAGGAATGATGGGCAAATGATAAATGCCTCATGTAGAAAAACCCTATGTGGAGGTAGGACTTCTGTGTGGTAGTAGGACTTGTGAGGAGATACATTGGATCCCCTTGATAATGGTGGCTAACAATAATGGAGACAAGTCATTCCTAGATATTAGTTTCAGTTCTTTTACCTGGTTTGCAGTTCCCAGATCTGAATACAGACCCAAATACAATCTGTGCTTTGAGTCCATACATTTCTGCACTTACAGTGGAATTTGGGAAACAAACAAAAATATGTTTGAAAAATGTATAGATTTGGGGAAAAGATGTGAAGGAAAAATCTGTGCTTTTGAAACATGTGGGGAAATGATTTTAAGGAAAAACAAGCCTAGTGGTGACAACCATTGACCTTCTTGCTTGTCCACCTCCTGAAAATGTACCCCTGCAAAGGAGTGGACAAACAATGGAGAGAGCTTGCTGAGAGATGTCTTCTAGGCTTGGGACTTGCAAATTTCCTTTATGATTCAGCTCATAGGATTGGGAGGCATAGTAAATTAACGATCTTAAGTACTGCAGCAGGGAATGATACTGCTAAGCATTCACAAGAGCTTCTAAGGCATACAATCCCTCTCCTATCTTCTCCCTGTCCATAGTTTGCTTGGGGGAAAGTGTGTGTGGTGGGGGAGGGTGATTGGCAGAGAGGGCTAGCTGGTGGCAGAGCTTCAGAGGGAAGCTGGCTTCAGCTCATAATAGGCTAAAGATTTCCAAACTGGGCAACTTCATATTCTGACACACAAACACAGACACACACATTTTTTTAAAAAAGGTTCCTCCACCACTAAGGCACAAAATATCTGGGGTGGTAGCCAGATTTTGTTCCCAAGTACAGCATTTCACTGTTCTTCATAGATGTGAACAGTGATACTTCACCTATATGGGAGAAAACAAAGGTGTGCACTCACAGACATCAGTGAGTTGGGGGCTGCACTTGTTCCATGCTCTAGGTTTCCATGGCTTCATCCTGGCTTCAGTTTCTTGATCACATTACAATACAACAGAATTTTGGAAAAGTGTCAAAAAGTGAGAGGGGTTAAGAGTTGAACATAATCTAAAAGAAGAGCACCTGGCAAGATCAGCTCCTCTCTAAATATAGCAACATCTCAGCACATGTGCAACTTCATTAAAATGATGTCTGTAAATGTGAACCTCTAGATGGGCCTAAGATCAGGTAGATTTTAAAGTCTAGGTTTTAATTTCTTTGCCAGTAAACTTAGCACCAGATGTCTGGATTGATTATCTTTAAGCTATAATCATGACAATATGAAGCTTTAAAGTTCTTTCTTTTAGCATGTATTCAGCAATGTGACCTAAATGAATGGCAGCATGATTTCCTTAGCCCTATGTTAATAATGGATTCAGTGGTCAAGCGCAGTTAGTTCAGAGTAAGGCTAAAAGTATCAGGGATAAAGTTCTCAGTGGGAGAAGTCAGCTACGTGTAGTTTTCAATTCCTTATCACTCAGTAAAATGTCAAAGCTGCATAATAATATATTTATTATGCCATATATTTATTATGGCAGACATATACACATACGATCACTAGTTGCAACTGATATTCCCCCCGCCCTCCTCCTGGGTGTTCCATATATTTTTCCAACTTATTGGGAAGATTTCTCACTAACTAAACCAGTTGCCTTTAGATACAGCATCACAATGTCATTTTTTAAAATAAATAAATAAATAAATGGTTGCATCTGCTCTCCCTCCTGGGGTCTTCCCTCTTCCCCACGAGTATCAGGGCTCAGGAAATGGGCATGGAGCTGTGCAGGGGGAGACCATGGACATTGGGGGTGAGGGGGAGAACATTTTCACCATTTTTGGGATGGCGCTTGGCATCTTCCAGTACCAATTTTGCTGGGGGGGGGGTTAAAAAAAATAAAATCTCACCTTCATGCAAGATAGCACCCACACAATTACAAAACTGTGCAAATGTCTCCTATTTTTTAGAAAACCAATGTCGCCCTTCTTTACTTCCATCTCTCTTTACTTCCAGGACAACTCACTGGTGTGTGGCCCCTGAGGGATGATCCTGGAAATGGAAAACTCTGTGATCGTCCCTCCCCATTCCCCAAAGGGCTGCAGGTTATGTACTGAAGGACTCTGGGATGGGGGGAAGTTCCACTGTTCTCCACAAAAGAGGAACCAAACCTGCTTATCAAATGTCTGTATAGAATTGTCTTTTTAAAGTAATATTTTAGCTTCTTACATGAAGAAAAGAAACAGATCAGAAAGGTTAAGACTTAAATAGCATGGAAACCTTTCTGCTTCATTCTCCTCTAAATTCCAATAATTAAAATGCTTAAGTCACTCTTGACCAACAAAGCTCATGATTTATTTCAGTTGGAAACTACTGTAAATCCTTACTAGAAAATTATTCTTCAGGTTAAAAATGCCCTGGATGAGACATTTAAAGTCACCTTGACTTCCAGTAAACCCCAGGAGAGGAAGAATTATCTGTCTAAAATGGCAGCTTTACAGCTGAGAAATCCTACAAGCAGTAAGGCAGTTCTTGACAATATTTAAGTTCTAGGACATCAAAGAACCCAATGCAGTGTGTAACAGAAATCCTATAAGTAGTGAAATGTATGCATCTGGTTTTATCCTATTGTAAGTTGGTGGCATGGCAGGATATACATTAGGCATCTGTGCTGTGCATACAAACCAATTTGCTGAGATATTTATCAGTCTGTGGATAGATTTCCAGCTCAGACTTATTCATTTTCTAAAGGTGTTCAAGAAATAAAAAAGCAACCAAGAACCAATCCTGCGAGTCAGTGGTTATTTCTCATCAATGAAGTTTTGAACTTACGGTAGAGGATTGGGTGAAGAAAAGGCAGAAATCATATGTTTATAAAGCAATCACAAACTTGTTGCTGCTGACTGCCTTTTACTCCTATTACCTGTCAACCACATCCACTCTGGATGTTTATTCAGCTGCTCTAATGTCACAGAATGCTCATTAATATTCTAAACCCACAGAAGTAAATGCTGAACAACAATAGAGTTTCTCACACATTGCAGTTTCTATGAAATGCCAGTTTAAGATGGAATCCTATGCATGTTTGGACAGAAAATAATCCTACAACACCCAGTATTCCCTAACCAGCCATGCTGTGTAAACTTGTATAGGATTATGCCCTTGAATGGAAGAAAATAGAAAATATAGGAACAGGATGAGGCTGTGGCAGAAAAGGGGGCATAGACTGGGCAGCTGAAGGCTTCGATACTGAGTGGGAAGAGATCCCAGAGAGTTGGGTTGGTAATGGGCAAAGGACAAGTAATTAATGGAAAACATAGGCTGAGAAGAGGGACGTCTTTTGTATTCTTAGAGATTACTCTGTTCTTCATATACTAGTCTAGGAGAAGGAACCATCTAATATCCTCACAGTTGGTCAGGCTTGATAATGGCCTTACCTAGACCGGGCTTTATCACGGGGCAAACCCCAGGATCGTCCCTGTGTGTCCACATCCCTCCCTTGCTCCAGGATGGAGCCCTCCCCTTTGGGCCTGCTTTTTCTGCAGTCCCGGGCTGAGCCTGAGGCCGTGGAATGTGTGGCCCGTTGCCACGGTTTGACCCAACTCCATGCGTTTACTCACATGGAGCTGGGCGCAGTACTCCTCAGGAGTGCTGCGATCATCAAGGTTAGGGTGGGGGGAGCAGGAAAAGTAATTAAAATTTGAAAAACCTTATCTTTAGTGCATGACCATTCATGCACTCCTTTAATAAAAAAGTGACGAATGCAATGCCTCTCTTCCTGAGGTCGTTGCGCCTCACGTGTAAACGGAGGAGGGATCTCGCATTAATCACAATGCGAGATCTTCCCTCCTCCGTCGTGGAGTATAAGGTAGGTCTAGCTAAGGCCAATGTAGTTAGCTAGTGAAATATGAAGCTGAGATGACAGGAGGTCACTGATGAGAGGAGGGGCAGTAAATGGATGTGTTTTCTGAAATCTATGCTAGGGCCACTGGTATTGTTTCAGGAGCCATCTTTGAGATAGAGGAATTGAGGCTGAGGATGGAGCGGCAGGAAAATTTCTCATAGAGCCTATAGGCAGCATGTATTATTCACAAGGAGGGAGCTAGACCTTGAAGATTGGAGGACTGAACATTTGGCAGGGAAAGAAGTGGATACATTGCTGCACCTAATGTTTGCCTGGAAACATGATTGGGGTGAAAGTGTGCTTTTGAAAAGGGGGGTCAGTGCAAAAACACATCCTTGAATCTCTTTTGGAACTGTACCAAGCTGGTCATAGATGCCATTCCCTCTCACTGCTGCTACTGCAGTGTAATTTTCCTTCCAGAAATGATCCCAACCAATCAGGGAGTATAGAATGAGCATATTGGTTTGCAATACTGCATATCCAATCAGATTTGGTTCCATAATGACATTGCTAAGGGAAGAAAAGACCACTTGTCCTCACAGGGGTGGGGGCACTGTTGTATGACGATGTCATTTACTGCACTGCAGTGGCATTGCCCTGAACTTGTCACCCACTTTTTGAAGGCTCCCCTAAATTTTGGAAAGGGGGGTGGTACTTGTTACTGCTGGCAAAAATTATGCACAAAATTAGAAAGAACCCTCTTCCCTTGAACTAAACAATCAACATTGCCTATAGACTATTTTCATATCATCCACATACGTCCATATCATAAGTCTTTTCCACACCAATCTTTCCATTCTGCATGGACTAGCCATTAATTTCAGAGAAAAGCTCAAGTCTTTAAATAAATGATGTGTGTAAACACTAGGAATGGATGAGAATTTATTAACCACACCTAAAAAAAAGATATTATAGAGCTGGAAAAAATGCAGAAAAGGGGAACTAAAATGATCAAGGGACTGGAGCATCTCCCCTGTGAGGGAGGGTTACACATCCAGACTGTGCTGGGCATGGAAGTAAGGCATTTTTTCTGACAGGCTCATCATCTTTAACAGCTATATGGCAAACAGGTACAACATGGTCCTCTCTGTGCTGAGAATAGCTGTACCTACTAAATTTGGCCAATATAGATTGTTGAGAATTTCATTTCAGCGTATATTTAGATGACAATTTATCCAATTCATTTTGGGATGGAAAGAATTTGAGACTTAAAACATTTGAATGAAGGAGAAGAGATTCTTTCATCACTAATTATAGCCAGAATTTCTTGCTAGCATCTGCAAAATTAAAATAATCCAGTGGCATCATTAAAACTAACAAAAACATTGTGTCATGAGCTTTGGTAGGCACGAGATCTTAAAACATCGAATATAGGATAAAGCGAAAGTGACAGATTCATCTATCCCTAACACTTGATTGGGTACCAGAATTTCAGGAGGTCATCCACACAATTAAAAAGTATGACACAGCTGTCAAGAGAGGAACATTAATGAAGTCCCTGTTTTATTTTTATTTTGTTAAGGTGAGCTCTTGCATATAATTTTGGAACTGAGGTGGGTTAGCAATCCATGAATGAAAATTATATTCATATTACTTAAGTGACACAGGGTGGGGGGGAGAGATAGGATTATACAAAGAGATTCGGTAAGGAAAGCTTTATGGGAAACACTTAAAACACTCTTCTAATGATATCTGATTATTCCATTATCTCCTTGATGAGGTCACATCAAACCAGATTCCGCATTTTCAAGTGTTATGATTTTACATTCCAAATAAGGCACACATGATTATGCACACCAAATTGCAAAGGACATAAATATTTCCAATGCATATACATCATCTCAGTATAATATCAAACTTTTCAGTCCAACAGACCCCAGGTGTGTTACTATTTGAATAGGAGTAACTCTTTCTCAAAAGTTATACAGGCCACTCTTCTTAATCATATCATACAATGAAAACTGATATCATAATAATTTCTACATTAGATACAATATTAAAGCTTTCTCCAGATGAATTATTATATTCACAATTTACCTGGCTGTGGTTTGTAAGTGGGGTAGATTTGCCCCATTGACAAATAAAGGAAAGAATTAGGGCTCCATCCGACAAGCATTTTATTGCACACTTGTTACTGGGCACTCATGGATTTTTCACAGGTCCCTCACATGATGTAGTCTGCCTCCCAAGCGCCTTCCGCCCCTTCTGGCCTTCCTTGCATGACAAAAACACTCCCAAGAAAGTCCGATATAATTTTAAACTTGGAAGTTGCTGCACTCTCCTGCTGTGTGTACGAGAAGCAGCAGGATTAGAACAGCGGACTCAATGGGCCTCATGCTCACTGCTTACTTCCTGTTTTGAAAAAGGAAGTAACTGAGCAACAAAAACAAGAGTGGAGAAGCAATGGTAGGGAGCGTGTTTTCCCACATGTGATGGAGCCCTTAGTATCTTGTTAGTAGAGGCAGAATTGTCCCATTAACAAATAAAGAAAATAATTAGTAGCTTGTTAGTAGAGGCTGAATTGCCTAATCCTTCCTCTGTGAAAGAGCATAAGGGCAGGCACTATAGCACAGTCACACTGGATAATTAGGAGCAAGGGGGTGACTCGACTTTATAGGCGACCACTTTGCCTTCCTTGGCCTCTTTTCTCTCAAAGCAGCAATCCAACACATGTGCCCCAAAACTCTATAAGTGTGCATTAGCCAGTTGCCAGTGGAGGGTTCGTAGGAATTTATCACCAATGGGAACTTTATTTCCTAATGCTAATCCCACACTAGAGGGGGATTTCCACCGATAACACAGCTGGGGAGGAAAGGCTTGAAGCTCTGTCCCTCCCCATATGTTCCCTTCATGCCTACGGATGGTCATACTCAACTGGGTCTGATTTGTCAGGCGCTCGTCCCGCCCCCACTTGCGGCATGGCATGAGCTTCTTTTGCATCTCAGCAAGCATCCAACAACGTTGCAAGTTGGTCCGCTCTCATCTGGAACCTACATTGTGCACAACAATAGAGTCTCCAGAAATTGCACATTTCCCCGATTGCATAAATGGCTGCCATAAAGGCCATTTAAACAACAGAAAACGTGTTGTGGATGCCTGGCTGGATCAGGGGAGTCCATAGGACTCCTGGACCCAGTTGGGTGCCCTTGACATCTCCCCATGCCTGGAATTTAATTATTGTGATTGTTATTCAAGTCATGAATATAATGCATTGTTAGGCCCTCAGTGCCTGGCTGAAGAAGAGGCAGTCTGGTGTGCAGCTCTGCAATACTTAGTTTACTCAGGCTACTTTTAAGATGCTGTGAATTTAATATTGAATTGTTTTTATATGCTCTTTTAATTAATTTTATGTATTATGTTGTATTTAGTATTGCACCCCACCTCGATCCAGAGGGAGAGGCAATATATATTAGTTGTACAGGCCTTGAATTACAGTGACAGGAGGGTCCTATTCTGACAGCCCCGTTAGCTACCACATTTATTTATTTATTTATTTATTTATTTATTTATTTATTATTATTATTTATACCCTGTTTCCCCCCTTTTGTAAGGAATCATAGAATCATAGAATAGCAGAGTTGGAAGGGGCCTACAAGGCCATCGAGTCCAACCCCCTGCTCAATGCAGGGATCCACCCTAAAGCATCCCTGACAGATGGTTGTCCAGCTGCCTCTTGAATGCCTCTAGTGTGGGAGAGCCCACAACCTCCCTAGGTAGCTGATTCCACTGTCGCACTGCTCTAACAGTCAGGAAGTTTTTCCTGATGTCCAGCCGGAATCTGGCTTCCTTTAACTTGAGCCCGTTATTCCGTGTCCTGCACTCTGGGAGAATCGAGAAGAGATCCTGGCCCTCCTCTGTGTGACAACCTTTTAAGTATTTGAAGAGTGCTATCATGTCTCCCCTCAATCTAAGGAACCTAAGGTGGCTTACATGGACCTCCTCCTTTTAGAAGATATTGCAGGTGGCATGATTTGGCTGAAATTGGGAGGAGTCAGTAGTGAGTCTTATAGATTTTGTTAAGAGCACCCGTGTCCTCCCTCCAAATTTGAGCACTGACATTAGTACCATCAAATGAAAAAGTAGGAACTATTGTTTCTTTGTAGGGTGTGAAATCTTGTATTCAGCCACTTTGGCTTCCAAATCACTCACGCTCAATGGAAGAAAATGTTGCTGTTCAGCTCAGTGCCTTTCTCTGAGAACATTATTTCCAGGAGTTGTCGCAACAAACTGGTAATACATGATACCTCTTCATTAGAACAAATTATGTTCAAAACAGATCTGCTATGAACACTAAAAGGGAAGGAAAAGTGTCAGAACCCCCACTGCTAAATTCTATTTTCAGCATTGTAATAATATGGGATAATATAGCGTAATTTATTTAATGAGTTGCAGTTAAGGAACGGTTTTCCACATTACAAGTAATTTCGTTCCGTTATTACTTATAAGTTGCTCATGCGGAAATGTGTTTTAATATTGGATTGTTTGAGCTATAATAAGTGATTAAAGCATGTTGATGTTTCAATTCTTTGCTTACAGCTCAGCAGAAATATGCTTGCCAGGACACTTTTTCTTTTTCTTTTAACCATGTACAAACCAGATATCACAATTCAGAAAATTAGGGGAAACGTTATTGAAAACTCTGAATTAATATGCATTTAATCTAATGGACAACTACTCTGACATAAATCCTAATGAGTTCAATGGGACTTACTCTCAAGTAAGTACACACAGGATTTTGGTCTTAATTATTATTTATTATTTTATTGATTGATTTGATTTGTACCCTGCCTTTCTACCAAGGTAGCTTACAATCATAAATAACACTTGATTAAAATAATAATAAAATACGTTAAAATACAATAAAAACACAGCAACAATAGAATGAAAACAGTAGCCACTTACACACTTAGGCCTTTGCTAGACCAGGGGTTTGAAATAAGTAAGCTATAAGAGATATGCATTAGATATGCAGCTAAAGAGCCCAAGTGAGCAGATCACGTACTCTGGTACTTTCCAAACAGGTCAAGTAAGCAGATAATAACAATGAGTTAACTATTCTGGGAAACCCCCACCCCACGCGCTAGTCTCATGCACAGCAGCATTGTCACATAGGCGTGTGATCTTTGTATAAGCACTAGAACCAGGCCAAAGGACGCTGGCTGTAATGTTAATGAATAGCTAAGCTATAGAAATCTACTAGAGCTAATTTGTTTTGTAAACTGTATAAAACCCCCGAATGATTGGCACTCGGGGCTGCTTCTGTATTTGAGACTGGCAGACTTTCCACTGTGTGAAATAAAGCCAAGGCATTGATCTTACCCTGTGTCTATCTCTGATTGGAACATTGCAGCTAGGCACGAACCCGAAGGGCCCCAGTGGGGACCCCGTACCACAGGTTAACCTGGGCTGATACCCGGGATCGCTCCTGTGCATCCAGATGATGCACAGGGGATCCCAGGCTTAGGCAGGGATCAACCCTCCTTGGCCCCAGGATAAAGCCTACCCCTTTGGGCCCGCTTTTTCTCGCAGTCTCAGGCCCGAGACCGCGAGAGTATGGCCCATTTTCGCAGCTTTTCCTGGTTCCGCGCATTTACTCGTGAGGAGTCGGGAGCTGCGCCCATCAGGGGCAGGGTGGGGGGAGCGGGGGAAACCATTTTTTAAAAAAACCACTTACCTTGGCGCACAAGCGTTCGTTCACTTCGGTCCTTTAAAAAAAAATTGCAGACGCGACAGGTCTCTCCTTGAGCTCGTCGCGCCTGACGTGTAGACTAGGGCGACATCCCACGATACTTGCATCACGGGGTCTCCCCTCATCTGGTGCGGATTTACTGGTAGGTCTAGCAAAGGCCAAAGGCTTTCATGAATAAAGCAATCTTTGCCTACCATCAGAAGGGCACCAAGAGGAAGTGAAGCTTTGGTACAGGGCCTCTGTTGCATCATCACCAAATGTGCCTCTGAAGGCAGTGATGTTGAGACAGGACCTCTCCTGGAGATCTAAAGACCAGGCTCAATCTACAACAAGCAAGATGTAGATCTACGCTATGCAAGTGGTATGAAAGTGGTATATAAAAGGCAGGAGCCACATCAAGCAGGCTATAGCAGTATGAAAGCAGTATATGGTATGTGTCAATAGGCCCCAACAGCTGTCAGTGCACTTCAACACCTCTATAAAGCAGTAGTGTGGCTCCTGCCTTTTATATATCACTTTCATCCTGCTTTCATAGTGCAATATCCTGCTTGCTGTAGATTAGGGGCCAAGCTGACTCATATGGGAGAAGGTGGTCTTCCAGGTAGCCTGGTGCCAAGCTGTATAGGGCTTTATAGGTCAAAAACAGCAGTTTGTACTTAGCCCAGAAGCAGACTGGTAGCTAGTGAAGCTTTGTAACAAGAGTTCACATACCCCCTGTAACCAGCCACAGTCAACAATCTTGTTTCCACATCCTGGGTCAGCTGAAGCTTCTGAACAGTTTTCAAAGGCAACCCCCTGTAGAGCATATTACAGTAGTCCAAATGGGATGTAACTAAGGAATGTGTGTCTGTAACCAAAGCAGACAAATCTAGTTTGGCACACTTGCCTCAGCTGCACAAACACCATGTAAACCTGGGCATTCAGGTTCAGGGTTGAGTCCAGAAGTACATCCAAGCTGTGGCCCTAAGTCTTTAGGGAGAGTGTAACCCCATCCATCCCTATTCCTTGCCTATCTAGGAGCACCTCTGTCTTGTCTGAATTAAGCTTCAATTTGTTTGCCCTCATCTAGTCCATTACCAACATCAAACACCAATTTAGTACTAGAACAGCTTTCTTGGATTTAGATGGAAAGGAGAGACAGAATTGAGTGTCATAAGTATGTTGATGGCACCAGACCCCCAAACTCTGGACAATCTCTCCCAATGGTTTTGTGTATGTTATGTAGCATTGGGAATAACCACCACTACATTGACAAGGAATCCTCCAGCACTACCTTCTCAAATCGCCTCTCCAAAAAGGACTAGAGCTGCTGTCTAATAGGGCCTCCCAGTCCCACCTCAGAGAGATGCCTCAGAAGGATACCATGGTTGGTGATATTAAAAGCTGCCGAGAAGTCCAGCAGAACTAACAGGGTCACGCTAACCCTAGATAAATCTCTCATTAAGTAGCCTCTGTAACCATGCCAAGCCAGACTGAAATGGGTCTAGATAATCTGCCTCATCCAGAAATCTCTCAAGATGAAAAGCCACCATATGCTCCAGCACTTTGCCCAAGGATCAAACATTGGAGGTTGGACAGAAATTATCCAATACAAAATTATCCAATAAAATGAATGGATTCATAAAGTGCTTGTTTGCATGTTTGTTTGTTACATTTATATCCTGCATTTTCATGCAAGGAGCCCAAGGTGACATACAAGATCCCCCTCCTCCTCCTCCTCTCCATTTTATTCTCACAACAACCCTGTGAGGTCAGTTAGGCTGACAGTGAGGGAGTGACTGCCCAAAGTCACCTAGTGAGCTTCATGGATGAGTGGGGACTTGTACCCAGGCCTTTCCAGTCCCAGTATAGCACTCTAACCACTATACCACACTGACTGCAATAAAATGATATGAAGGATGTGGAGGTGTGGGGAATCCCAGGAATCTGATCAGCCAGCATCTAAATATTGAAACAAATGTCTAAAACATTAAAGATTTTCTATACACAGCTGGCTCCTAAAAATGTGACACTGGCTCCTCATGATTTTTAAACATTTTCTCTAGTTCATACAGTATGAGAAACCTCTCAGAGATATCCCCAACATAGGTATGATCAGCTTCTCTTTAATCTAACCACAGTTACAGTTTAACAGCCCCTGTCGTAATAAAATATTCAAGTTAACCCAATTGCTAAGTGGCTCAGCCTTTTCCTTTATTGGAATATAAAAATGTTATCATGGGAGGCTGTGCTAACAAGAGAGTGCACCGCTTGCATTGTTAAAGAAGACTTTTCTGTTTCAGAGGAATAGGACAGCCTACAGAAATTGGCACCCCAATAACTGAAAAAGCTTCCCACTTAAAGTGAGCAGTCCCTGTAGAAATAAGAACAATAGCTTGGAACAAGAAAGAGCAATCTGACTATCTGTCATTCACACACCTGACTCCATGTTTATTACAATTGTTATTATCCAAGCACAAAAGACATCTGAGCAATGCTTTAAATAGTTTCCAAACTCCCACGGAATTGAGATTGCTCTGGCACATGCCAGCTTCGATACTTCTCATCCTTAGCATCTGGCTCTGTATTTGAGTCATGGTTTTCTAATGGCCCCTAGAAATAGAACCCATGGGATTCACTGGCCACTCTGGCTAGAGAGGGATGGATATGTCCATTTCACTTTTCCCTGTATTCGGATTTTTCAAATCTTAAGTCTTTTCTTTCTCGAATACAAAGAGCTTTGCCATTTTGGTAAGTTCTTATAAAAAAAAATGACGAGAAACTAAATTCTCGGCCATCTGCACCAGCCAAATTGAATGAGTCCAGCTATTCTTAGCATGGGGAGGATCATGGTGTACCTGCCTGCCATGTAACTGTTTAAGATGAGGAAAGAAGAAGAAGAAAGAAGTGGCACCCCCTAATTCAGCACTAACAGGGTTAAATACACAAGGATGCAGATCCAAACATTTTAAGAGCTCAACATTCAACCCCCCTGGGCCTGGCTCAACAAATCTGATTTTGGTTTCTCCTGTATGGATTTAAAATAAAAATAAAAATTCAAGCTCTTTTTGTCCCAAATATGGAGAACTTTGTGACTTTCTGTGTATATTGTGTACATTCTTATCAAAACTGAACTAAAACAAAATTTTCAGCCATCCCTAACTTTGACCTTCCAGGATTTTACTCCAACATCACAAAGCTGTGTGTGTGTGTGTGTGTGTTCTTTTTAGAGCATCCCCATACAATAGAAGGACCAGCTCATGCATTGCTAAATTTACCATGACACGTTAGTCAACATCTGATGATCTCACGCTGAAATGTGTGGACTGACTGTCTCCATTTTAAAAAAAGAAAGAAAACACTGTGTTTGAGGCGATGCCAAGTTATATGAAAGTTCTCTCCATGTTGTTTGAGCCATAATAGCTCATTCACATATACAAATCATGCTACGGCCATCAGATAAGGGATGGAGATGTGGCAAGGAAAGGGCCTTAACAGTGTTGATGTTATGGGTAGGCCCACACCCCAGCAAAGGCCCACTGACAAGAGCCTCCTGGATCTGCCCCTCTTCCCTACCACTGCAATCTGCTTGTTCACCTGTTCCTTACTCTGGCCTAGACAATGCTGGTGGTGGAAACTAGGAGGACGAGAAGGGACCGTAGATGCAACAGCCCATTTGCTTATTGGTTCTCTGCCTCACAAGCAATAGGGTAAGGTGCAATAGCTGCTGGTGAGATGGTAGACTCACTGAGAGAGGGGGCCCATTGAGTGAGCCCTCAATGGGTCCTCAAAAACCTGGAGCCAACAGTGGATCTGAATTGCAATTATGCATCATACTGGATTTTTTTAAAACTTTACTAAAGAAGCTAGCAAGCCAACATGTGTGCTCTACAATATGTGCATTTATATTTGATGATTAATCTTCTAGCATTGTATGATTTTTCTTTCTTAATCTCTGAATGCAAAGACCTCCCAGCCTTGTCAGCACTGACAATAGATGCCATATTTGTAAACAGATTTCTTATTTTAGTCACACTTACCTGCCATAGCAATGCCCTCTCATTTGCTCTGGGATATGCTTCGGAATCACATTAAACAAATACTGTCTTTGCTATCTGAGAAAAGAAATCATCTCAACTGTCAAAGAAAGAGTTTAGATTTAGAAACACAGGGAGAGTAAAACAGTGCTGGGAAAACATACACACACACACACACTAGACGTTTGGCAGCATTTGTAAATTGAGTTGATTTATTTTATTCTTCTTATTCTCAAGGAAGAGAGTTCATGGGCTCATCTACACCAAGCAGGATATTCCACTATGAAAGTGGTATGAAAGCGATATATAAAAGGCAGGAGCTACACTACTGCTTTGTAGCAGTGTTTAAGTGCACTTCAGGATCTACACTACTGCATTATAGTGGTACTGAAGCGCACTGACAACTAGGGGTGTGCACAGACCCCCCGCTCCGCTTCACTTGCAGATCCGCCATTTTCCGGATCGGGCCGCTCCGCCCCGCCCCCGCTCCGCCCACTTCCGCTCCGCTCCGCCCGGAGCTCCGGATCCGGATCCGGAGCTCCGTTCCCCCCCCCCATAGGCTTGCATTGAAAGCTAAAAAATTATACAACTTTTTTTCTGTTCAAGTTAGAAACCTCATGTTTGGCACCATGACACCTCATGGGGATATACACACGCATGCCAAGTTTCAAAGCAATCCCATCATCCCCTGATTTTTGGCGAATTTTTGAAAATCGGGCACCCCACACACACCATCCCTGCGAGGTGGGCAGGGGAGGAGGGAGGGAAGGCAGGCAGGCATGCAGCTGGCATTTCTGGGGGCATAAGGAAGTGAGCCAAGGATAAGCCAGTAATGCATATAAAATGGAATAAATCAATCAATAAACAAAGGAGGGGTGGAATTAAAAGCAGCAGTGTTGCTCAATAAACAACAAGAAGAACTTTTTTTAAAAGGCTATATCTGTCTTTTACCAGCAATAGGGGGACGTGCCCGGGGGAGGGGGAAGTAGCTGCCAGTTCAAGACACTGACAGCCACAGCTCTGAGAAGAAGTAAAACGCTCACTTCGACTCAGAACAGGCATTGCTCCACCACTGAAAAGTGACCATTCACTTCAACTCATGATAGGCATTGCTCCACCGTTTTACTCTCTTTGGAAGGCTCTAATGGCCTTCCAGTGCAGGAGAGAGTGGGGGCACGTCCACGATGAGATGCCCTAGGGGAGCTCATCCCCTTGCACCACATCGATTCAGTTGTTCCCCAAGGTTAGGGTGGGGAGCAGTGCTGTGTTTCTATCTCTTATTCTTGGCTTAGTATATGATTTCAGGTTGTGTTTGTGCATTTGGTGGGGCTACTGTGTTAAAAAACACGGTGAAAAGCCCGTTCAGATGAAGAAAGAGAAGTTTCCCAGAATCCCAAGTTACCTGTTTTGCCTATGCCCTCCTCCAACTTTGGGATCATCATGACCGGGAGCTGACTCTGCCCCTCAGCCCTTTGAAAAAGGTATTTTTCCCGCCGATTTTTTAAAAACGTCTAGCCCGCGACCCGTACGATGCAGAAAGTTGAGAGTGGTCTCAAAATGACCCCCATCCACGACTCTCTGTGCACAAGAATTTTCAGAACAATAGCTTAAACCCCCCCCCCAGTTATCCCCGATTCTTTCCCTCAATGCAATCCTATGGGCGAAAAGCCGAAAACGCAGTTTGAGCCGCGCGGTTGACCCGATTTTCACAAAAATATAGCCCGCGACCCGTACGATGCAGAAAGTTGAGAGTGGTCTCAAAATGACCCCCATCCACGACTCTCTGTGCACAAGAATTTCCAGAACGATAGCTTAAACCCCCCCCCAGTTATCCCCGATTCTTTCCCTCAATGCAATCCTATGGGCGAAAAGCCGAAAACGCAGTTTGAGCCGCGCGGTTGACCCGATTTTCACAAAAATATAGCCCGCGACCCAGACAACGCAGAGAGGTGAGAGTGGTCTCAAAATGACCCCCATCCACGACTCTCTGTGCACAAGAATTTCCAGAACGATAGCTTCAAAAACAACGTAGTTATGCGCGATTATTTGCCGCAATGCAATCCTATGGCGAAATGTTTTCAAGATGGCGACCGGAGCGCTCCGCCTGAACTCGGAGCTCCGAAAAATGGGCGCTTCTCTTCGCCTTGCTTCTAGGGGGTCCGCGGTCCGCTCCTACTCCGCCTCTGGGTAAGGCGGAGCAGGCCAATCCGCTACTGCTTCTACGCTCCTAATCGGAGCGGAGCACATCCCTACTGACAACTGTTGAGGCCCATGACACATCTACACCAAGCAGGATATAACACTATGAAAGTGGTATAAAAGTGGTATGTGTCAATGGGCCCCAACCGTTGTCAATGTACTACAATACTGCTATAAAGCAGTAGTGTGGCTCCTGCCTTTTATATACCGCTTTCATAGTGGAATATCCTGCTTGGTGTAGATAAGCCCAATAAAGCAAAACCAAAATTGCCTTTCTCATAGCTTTCAGGCACTGAAGTGGGCAGCAGCACAGGGAATCCCCAAGAGAGGAAGTCCTGGCTATGTCCTCTAGGGGGCTTTCCAAGAAGCTCAAGCAGCTGGAGAGGCTGCAAGGACAGAAGGGGGGATGGTAAAAGAAAGAGGACACACACACACACACACACACAGAGGCCGTGCTTGCAATAGGCACCGAAGCCCTGTACCCAGAGAAGTTTGTCCGAAATTCTCAACATTGCAACGAAAGAGGCAGAAAAATGACGAATTCTTTCTCAGGGACATGAAGAGGTTGCAGAAGTTCATGTAGGGTTTCAGCACAGTACTACTTGATTTCTCCTGAGCAACCCTGTGAAGGCTTACTTTGAAGTCACTCTCATTGAACAAAATGAGGCTTACTTCTTCATAAGCATGCTTAGGATTGCATGACACAATCAATAAGCAAGTCACTTTTGAAACTCCCTTCCAAAGGAGATGCGACAGACACCTTCTTTGTTCTGCTTTAGACAAAAAATAAAGACTGTCCTAAGATCTAAGATCCACCTTTATTTGACAGTGGGGCTCCACTCACAGATGGTGCCTCTGCCTGATTTTGGGGATTCCACCCTTGTTCCCTGTACCACAGCCCACTGCATTCCACAAGGGCCCTCTGACTCGCTATGCCACATTTTCAGAGGGCTGGAGGCGCTGCTGGGAGGAGAAAATGGTGGGGGAGTCCACTTCCACCAGGACACTTGATCTTGCTTAAACCTGGATCCAGTCCTCTTTCCATCAGGCTTTTAATGTTGAATGTTTTGCCACTCTTTAATTTCAGCACTGAGGCTCGTACATTTTATTATATGGTTCGTTCCTTCATTCCTTGAGATTTATGTGAAGTTTTAATGTTTTATTGTTCAGTGCCTTGAGCACCTGTTAGAGAGAAAGTGTAATTTTATCAATCAAATAAAAAAAAATAAGTCACAGGTTTTGAAGTCCAACTAGTACACTGAAATCAGGGACACTGAGTACTACTCAGTACTACATACGTACTACTGAGTATGAGGGCTTAAGGCTGCAACCTTAGGCTACAATCATACACTCACATGGAGTCAGCACCATTGAACTCATTGGGCTTACCCACTGTTAGGTGGGCAATGATTTGAGGCTGAGGGACTTGATGACAGTTTTCATTTGGTTTCTTATTCCGAAGAAGGAGGGGGGGGAGATATTTCTTTTGATTCCTTTTAGAATAAATCAAATTTGTTTCTCCCTGCTCCCCGCTCCTTGCTATGCCTGCATTGTAGAAGATAGAAGGTTGGCTAAATCCCTCCCAGACACCAATGAACAGAACAGGAGCAATACAGGAGCAACACAGCATGGGAAGTATTAGAGGCTGCATTATAAATTTTGTCGAGGCCTTTATTCTCCTGTACATTTTAAAGCTTTTCTTTCTCTGCTTGAAGATTAGACTCATCCTGAAACGTTCCCCTTCAAGTGTTAAAATGACAAGTACTGATGAAGGTAAAGCTGATCAGCTCTAAAACTCCCACTGCTGTACATTATAAAGTTTCTGTTGTTCAAACAGCTCAGTTAATTATCAAAATGTGAACGATAGCAAGAAGGGACCCGCTGATCTTTACAACCAACTTCCTGGGAATTATCCATAATAGAGTTGTTATAAGGAAATTATGACAGACATGGTGTCTAGGGACCTCTGCTTACTCCTCATGAGGATTTGTGCAGGACCTTATAATCAAACAGAAGTTAGGAAATTCCTCAGAATTAAAGGGAAATTATATTCTGAGGGAGACGAGCAACCCAATCAGCCTCCTAGCACTTAATCACATAAATCCAGAGAGGATTCTGGAGTCACACATGTTAATTGCCTGCTGCAAAAAGATGACTGCTGCTGCTTCTGGTGTAAAAGATGACTTTCTCAAATCTAAATTCTCCAAATGAACTACTGCACCACATCTACAGCTGAAACGACCGGCATCCCTCCTTAATTCCTGGGAAACTTTTGAACTAGACTTTTCTGAACAGCCAGGAAAACTGACATTTATGTATTACATCAACCAAAAGCAGGTTAGGATAATTTCATCAAGAGTGTCCATTTATTCCATAAGACCCAGAACATAGCAATATAATTTAAAATGAAACTTTACACATACAATATTATGTGTATGTACTCTTGATCAACAATTATACTGAATTTTGATGTGGGTTTGGCAGATAGTAGGCTTCCCGACATTCAGGTGTAGTGAGCAACGTTTGGGAGAATTTTCAAGTGGGAAGTGCTTCTGCTTCTTCCCTTAAATGATGCTGTGAAGTGTTGAGGCCTTAATATAAAGCCTGAGAAGGCCACAGATATTCTAACTACATCAATTGTCCCAAGAAAGTGGAAGGCAGGGTTGTACAGCCCTAATTTTATCCTTAAATCTACGCTGTGTGGTAAGTTTGGTTAAGAAATAATGACTGACCCATGGCTACCCACTGAGCTTCATGGCTAAGGTGGGTTTTGAACCTTGGCCTTTCCATTCTACTCCAACATTCTACACTATACCACATTGCCAAACTGATTCCTTGGTTAAGAAACTACCCTATTGGCCATATGAATTGACATATTCTACTGGCCATTGCCAATTTACTTATAAATTTCTAAACACTATAGTTACCACCTTGCCAAAGTCTTATCTGACCTTTCTATTTGGCTTCTAGTGATGTGGGCTAGACAAATAAGAGCCAAATTAGAGGTGAAGGAGAAATCCAACACCACACACACACACGGTTTTTCTTGTCAGTGAAACTTCCACTGAATATGTGGATACAAAGAGCTGGAATCAGGCCATGTCTACACATTCTCCTATTAATCTATTAATCTGAAGAGTTGTCCAAACTGGGACAAACTATATTTAGACCTTAACTAGACCTACCTTTTGTTCCGGGAGAGAGGATGGGAGATCTCATGTTGGGATTAACGCGAGATCTCTCCCCCGTTTACACTTAAGGCGTGACGACCTCGGAAAGAGAGGCGTCGCACCCACCATTTTTTATTTTTAAAGCAACGGCAGCACACGAACGCTCGTGTGCTGAAGGTTAGTGCTTTTTTTAAATTTAATTTGGTTTCCCCGCTCCCCCCACCCTAACATCCTAACCACACGGAGCCGGGTCAAACCGGGGAAATGGGCCACACATTCCGTGGTCTCGTGTTCAGTCCAGGACCTGGGAAAACCGGGCCCAAAGGGGAGGGCTCTATCCTGGGGCAAGGGAGGGATGATCCCTCCCTGATCCCGGGATCCCCTGTGCATCATGTGGATGCACAGGGACGATCCCAGGGTTCGCCCTGGGATATAGCCTGGTCTAGCTAAGGCCTTAGTTTAAACTATGCTTTGCCCAAACAAGCCAATATCAAACTGTGTTTTCTGATCCTGCTTTGCTTGGATAAACCATAGTTAAAACTAACTGCAATTCCTGGTTCAGATAAAGTGACAAGCTGTGGTTAGTTGAAATAAAACAGATGCTTCTGTTCTCCTCATCATGGCCACACTGGAGGACCAGATGGAGAAAGGGGGTGCATGAACTCAAGGCCATGTGTCTCAATACATAAACTATTGTATTGAAAAGCAGCTCTGTGGGAAAGATATTTATAAAAAAAGATAAAAGCAAGTTTATTTTACTAAATCAGTTTTCAAATAATGTTTTCCTTGAAATTATTTTATGAAGAAGGAGATTTCAAACTTCGGACCACTTTCCTCTGCCATTTGTGTAGGTTTGTGGGATGTGGATAGAAGCATCCATCTCTGTTGCCAGCCTCCAAATAACTGACCATTACCATTCTGTCTCTTGACAGAAATGACAAGCCCAACATATTTATCTTTTGTTTACAACTTCATTCTTAGACAGCTAGCTTAACTCCCTCAATAGACAGCAAGCTTAACTCCCACAACCTTGAGCCTTAGCACTAGATGTACTGAATAAAAATTCAATTGTTACTGAAGGCCCTCTAGGGCAATTACATTAGTATGGTGAATAGTTCTGTTGACAGAATTCTAGATGAAATCTAAACAGTGCCTTTTGTCGTAATATCAATGCCCACCCTTACAGGTTTAGAGTTTGTTCCTCCAGCAATGCAACACAGCGATTTTACTTTGCTTACAGCTCTGTATCAGACTGAAAAATAATGCTTTTGCTCCTTAAATTATTCTTGGATTTATTTTGTGACTACTCTTCTCACCAGTGATATGTCTGCTATGATACAATTATTCTCCACTAATTGCACAGCCCTCTCCTTTTATGCTTTAAACAATAACTGCATGCATCTTCATATTTCCAACAGCAACTATATACTATGTTAAAATTTAATGCCTAAAAAAATAACTTTTAAAAAAGAGCCATGCTTCTGTAAAGTGTGTTGTATGCCCTTCTTCGGGCCTGGGGTAAAATCCAACGTAAGCCTTACATAGAGTAAATCCATGGAAATGAATGGGACTTAAGTTGACTAACTTAAGTCCCATACATTTCAATACGTCTATACCATGTAGATGTCAGGTTTTTGTGTTAACCTTAACAGTAATTAATGTCAGATTATTGGCTGAGACTTGCAAGCTCAGAACACCTGTTGGTGTTTGAGTGAAGGGAGTAAAAAGCTCACTTTTTCACAGCAATATGCAGTCAGCCAGTGGAGGTTTGAGGGTATGGCGTAAGCTGCTGCCGCTGCCAGAGAAAGGAGTAGGCTGTTTTGATGCAAAGCCAACTTTTGTCAAGGAGAACCGTAAAGCTGTTATGCTTACTTTGATTTATGGTGAGACAATTGCTTTGTTATAATTTGCTGCTACAAGCCTGGTTGTTTTGTTTTTGAAGAACTTCTCTAAATAAACTGTGTTGAAGATTTAAAACTCACGCTTGCGTTTATTTGCGAGCTGCGGAGGAATTTGTACAACAAAACTTATTTCTCCCAACAGTAGACTTATATTGGCTGTTACCCCTAGGAGTCTAGGGTCTTGCTATTTACTGCTTTACTCTGTACAGCACCATGTACACTGATGGTGCTATATAAATAAATAACAATAATAATAATCTCATTCATTTTACCATATGAGCAGTTCATCGTTATCATTATGGAGGACAACAGTCACATTAACAGCCTGATCCTCTTTATGTTTACTCAAAGTAAGTCCCTCTGAGTTCAGTGGCACTTACTCCCACATAAGCATTCACAGGAATGAAACCTTATACTTATTTATTTTATCCCTACCCTCCTCCCAGGAACTCAAGTAAGCATGCATGGTACTTCCTTGGTCATTTTGTCCTCATGTCAACCTTTTGAGATAGGTTAGCTTGAGGATCAATAACTGGTTCAAGGTCACCCAATGGATTTATATTCCATTAATTTTCCAGTACTATGGGCCAAAGAAAAAGGGAAAGGAGGCCCCATTGTATTCCATAAGAATTACGTCTGAGTAAACATATTTAAAATAAGGTTTATTTATTTATTTATTTATTACATTTCTATACCGCCCAATAGCCAGAGCTCTCTGGGCTATTGGTTATAAAGATGCAACTCATTCCACACTTGTAAACTAATCCTAGGAATGTTTACTTAGAAATAAATCCTATTGAGTTTGATAGGGCTTATTGCTAAATATGTATTCACAGGACTGTAGCATTAATTGGAAGTAATGTTGTTAACTGAAGTCAATAAGATTTGCTTCAGAATAAATGGCTGAGCTTCTAAGAACTAATTTAGGCATGTACAAGGCCTTGAACATGCTTGGTGGCTTTTCGACTCCCCTTCCCTACACTTTGAACAACCAACACACAAGCCATCCCACAACTTGCTTCCCCAAGCTGCAAACATAGTTTTCCATGTGGGTCTGCAGGAATGGATCCAGCCCAATGCCTATCATGCCTACATAAGTTGTGACAACTACAATCCTGGAGCCGCATAGGAGGTTGTACTTTGGGAGCCTCACATGGAACTGCTGGCAGAACAAAGGAGAGATCTCACTCTGCTGGGTCTGCCTCTTTGGCCCCACCCCTTCATTGTGCTGATTGGCTCAGCATTCCCCTCCTGGGCAGGAGATGCTGCTGCTGGGGCTACACAGTTGCTCTTTACCAGCCTTTCTCCCTTCACTGCCGGTCTGCTCTCTCCACAATTCATTTCTCCCTGTTAAGGGGGAACCCGGCTTCTGATCACAAATTGAGTCCAAAATGTTAGTGATATAGGGCCAGAACAGACATTACTTTAAATCTGTAGCAAGCGGCTATAACTTGTTTTAGTTTTTACTTGAGAGTAGACACAGGGGCCACTCCAGATCTTAATGAATTCCTACCCCGCCATGCTAGGGCCACAACCCAGATTGGATACCCTGTACCTACTCTTGAATAAAAATTGTGGGAGAGACCTGTTAGATACAGATCTTTTAATCTATCGCTCTCAAAAGTTGCAAAAATAAATGCAGTCCACTAATACCCAATCCTAAAATTGCTCAGCAAAACATTATAAACTTGATTATGTGCTGGCATTGCAGGAGTGCTACATGTTAATTGCATAAATTCCATTTGAACAAATCTTTTGCATCACACTGTACATATGGATTATTTGAATTAATTGTGATAATCCATTGATTGTTCCTAAACCTCACAACTGTTGGGCTAGCACAGAGCATAAAAGAGCTCCGGGGAAGAATGTGAGGTACACACTGTGCAAAGTTTTTGTTTGATTAACAATTCTGGCAGCCTAACTGACTTTTCCTCAAGGTTTTAATATAAGCAACCATCCAGAAAATTGGCTAACCTTCTGAAAAATATATTGTGGCAGCCCAGCCACATGAGAAAAGTATATATTAAAAAACTGTCTACCACAGGACCTCAGGTTGTAGAAACATGCCACAAGACATTGTATGCAAACTGAAATTGCACTGGAGAGATGTTAAGAGGCCGTACCTTGAATTTCATCCTCATCACCTCAACTACCAGTGCATAATACTGAGATCACTATTAAGAAGCCATTTCATGGCAGTCACCTCAACACTCTTCTTAGCAATTGGATAAAAACGGGCAAAGGGACATACTGCAAGGCTTCTAAGTAGAGTGTGGTTGAATTTACAAAATGAATTTCAATATCAAATTTAAAATTTAAATATTGTTTGGGTTCTAGTTCACATCCAGGATAGCTTCACATATGATGTGAAAGGATGTGCGAGTGAGGGCCACACTAGATGTGATGTTAAATGCATTTTTGCCTTCGACATGCAGGTTGATTCAACATGCATTTAACGCCACATCTCATGTGGGCCTCACTTGGGGATGACCGGATTTTGTGAAATCCACCCGAAGTGTGTTTCATGGATTGTGCAGTTTCATTCATTCTGGCATCCGTTCACAGATGGATTTGGGGTTTTTTTTCTTTTATGTGGAAAAATATACAAATAATTCCATAAGAAAGTCTGCAACAATATACATAATTTATATTGTTGTTGTTGTTTATTCGTTCAATCGTTTCCGACTCTTCGTGACTTCATGGACCAGCCCACGCCAGAGCTTTCTGTCAGCCGTTGCCACCCCCAGCTCCCCCAAGGTCAAGTCTGTCCCCTCCAGAATATCATCCATCCATCTTGCCCTTGGTCAGCCCCTCTTCCTTTTGCCTTCCACTTTCCCTAGCATCAGCCTCTTCTCCAGGGTATCCTGTCTTCTCATTATGTGGCCAAAGTACTTCAGTTTTGCCTTTAATACTATTCCCTCAAGTGAGCAGTCTGGCTTTATTTCCTGGAGTATGGACTGGTTTGATCTTCTTGGTAACGATCTCCTTTGCTGGAGATAATTTATATTAGCATTTAACATTTACTGTATTTCCTCCCATTCCATTCGACTTTTCCTTGCATATAGTTTCCAGCAGAAACTTACATAGTTTCTTGTGAATGAATTTGTGTAGGTTTCAGGAAAGTAAATAATAATAATAAAAAAAAACCCTGGAATTTCGCAGACTCTGTGCGACCTGGGCAGGCTGGTCCGCAGCAGATTCCCCAGGTCAGATTCTTAAAAATCCAAACTCTAGCATCTCTACCTTCACCTGTCCCTTAGTTGCACATTATTATTAATTCTTTTGGTAGAGATACTTGTGAGAGATGCATACTTTGTCCCCTTCACCACTCACAGAAGGTAGATATGTGATTCATTCATCTCTTTCCTGACTCTCTTGCTTCTACATGACATGGCCAGGTGCTCTCCATGTCTCTGAAGAATATAATCCTTTTGCTGGTGGATGGGTGTAGCATTTTTAATAATAATACACCTCTCCATTTGGATCGAGGCGGGGAACAACAGTGAATATAAAACACATTTTAAAAAATTATACTTGGCCCTGAAAAGAGAGGCAAAGGAGAGCTGCAAACTCATTTTGCCAGGTGAAGAGGGCCAGTGGGATGCATTAAAGCTCTGCTCCAAGCACACGAGCATCAAAAAGTTAAGTTTTTTAAAAAATAAATAAATCCCATAGTAGCCATTGATAGATTTATCCTCCAAGAATTTGTCTAATCCCCTTTTAAAGTTGGTCAAGTTGGTGCCATCACTATGTGTTCTAGTAATGAGTTCCATAGTTCAATAATACACGGTGTAAAGAAAGACTTCCTTCTGTCTGCCTTGACTCTTCCACCATTTATTGGATGGCTTTTCTCTGCCTTGAATCTCCCACTATTCATTGGATGACTTTAGTATTATAAGAGAGGGAGAGGCCTTGGCTTCAGTACATGTAGTGATGAATTAAGCAAAATGCACCCTAACTGAGAACTCCGCATAGCATGGTGGGGGAAGTAAGTGCAGAAGAAGTGTTTGGAAAATGTAGTACTATGAAGGTGGGAGAGTAGGTGAAAAAGAAAATGTTTCATATTTATTTTGTTTTTAAATGCTGGAGATTGAATTACTGTTTGCAACAAAATAAATCCAAAGGTTGCCTCTTGGTTTGGATTGAATATAAAATACCTTAATTCCTTACTGGATTCTACACCCTAAACCCTAGTGTTTAATGCTCCATATTCTGAGGTTTTTCTCACTGCTTCTCATTTGAAGTCCAGGCATAGAAAAATAATAATGTTCTAAATCTTCTGTCCTCTCTCAGCTACTTACAGTTACTTTACTGAAACCTAATAATTTCCCACAGTGGAATTGTTGTACCCAATAATGTATTTATTATGTTAACCCATAATAT
Organism: Elgaria multicarinata webbii; assembly: GCF_023053635.1. NCBI lineage: Eukaryota > Metazoa > Chordata > Lepidosauria > Squamata > Anguidae > Elgaria > Elgaria multicarinata. Next base: position 40,051,097 of record NC_086180.1, on the reverse strand, counting down.
TATGGGTTTAATCCATAATAATTGCATATGTTATTGCACAACTGTGCAAGAAATAAAAAGCAACTATAAGACACATAGCAGGCAGATGGTGGGGGTATGTAGACACATAATTAAGGACATCAGAAGCTGTTGAATGTCCAAATACTCCTATTACATATGTCCACTGAACCTTTTCTGACAAGTCCACCATATACAAGTAAGAAAGAATTGATCACTTAACATCATTCTTGTAACTTCAGTACTGTCTGGCTGCTGAAAAGGGAGTAAGCCCCCTAAAGTAACAGTCTCTAGTGAAAGGTAGCAAGGCCATGAAGGACCCCCACCTGAGACCCCAGAGAGCTGCTGCCACTCAAGATTGACAGTACTGGGCTAGATAGACCTGCTGCAGCTTCTTATATACAGCCAGAAAAGTTGTCACACTGAATAAATAGCTTACAAAGAAGGAAGCTAGAAAGACCTTATTCATATATGCTATAGCAGTTTGTAGGAAGAAAGCATTTCCTGCCACAAAATCAGTCAAATCAAAATTTACGATCATTAAACCCAAAACGTTACTCATGATTCTCTTTGAGTGTGAATCCTCACAGAACTTTCAATTTATTTATTTCTAATCAAAGAATATGTTTCTGAAAAATCTTCTTACTGTCAAAAGTTTACATATGTCCACCAGCAATGCCCCAGGCAGCATGGAGAAATACTATCCCGGGTCACTTGCTGGTGTGTAATGAATTGTCCTGGAATCTAGAAATGTATGTTTCTTCTTCTCACCTATGAAAATATGTATTTATTTGATTTGTGCCCCACCTTTTTACCCACCCACCCCAATGGCACTCAATCTAGCTGACAGGCACAATTAAAATTAATTAAAACATTAAAATATCGTAAAAGTATAACAATTTCAGAATAAAAAATAAAGAACAGCACCCAACCCAATAGAGCCATTTACAGGGCTAAGTGGTCTTTGCCTGCTAGGACACAGAACAGCAGAATGAGAGCGAACCTAGCCTTTCTTTGGAAGGAATTCCACAGGCTAAGATGAGCCACCAAAAAGGCTCTTTCTAACAAAACAAAATGTGCGAAAGGTGGGAAGTAGGGAAGATTAAATGGTGACAGTTGGTGAACATTAGTTCTCCTTGGCTCGTCATCACAAAGATCACTGGAGAAATGTGCCATATTGCCCTCCTTTTCCCTTTATAATGGTTGATCAATTCATCCATTGTGAAAGCTGCCCCACGCCTCCCAAACTACATCAGAAATGTGATAGTGATTCACATTCTTTGAAAGCTCTACTGAATGTAATGAGACTGTTGTGCACATAAATTGCTACACATAAATTAACAAAAAAAGAAAAGAAAGGATTACACATAAACATGTAAAGAAGGGATTATAGGTAAATAAAATATAAACAGGAAGACACAATAGTTTTATAAGAATCATGAAGTTTAGGAGAAAACAATTAGGATATGGGAATCAGCAGGGGTTATTACTACCGAGAAAAGTAGTAACTTTAAACCAGAAAATACATTTGAACAGCTATTCTCTATTGTTACTCACAGTGCTACATTTTCCCTTGCAAGATGAAATTTTTTGTAGTCTAATGAGTGGAAGAAGATAGAATGTGTAGGTGTAAAAGAAAGAAAATGCACTCAAAAGGAAGCATTAGCAGGTAAATGTGAGATTTTTTTTATTTCTTTCTATTTCTCTAAATACACCCTATGGAGACATTTGACTTGACATGGTTTACAGAGTGGTTTATATACCGACAAGTCAGACAGCAATGCTACAAAGCCAACATGATTAGCACTGCAGTCAGAAGTTCCCATTATTCAGCAATCTCCACACCCAGTGAAGACAAATTGTAAAAACACAGGGAAACGCAAGAAAAGAAACACAGCAGCCTTAGAGGCAACGAAATATATCAGCATACATTAAGGCTTAATAATACTATCCAAGTGAGCTTGGATAGATGTCAGTAAGAGCTTCACGAAGAGAGCAGAATTATTTGTAACCATTCTGTCATTTGGCAGTTCAGCTACTGAGAGGTATTTGCCACATCTTGTGTCATATTTCTTACAGAGATGTAAAATCTCGTCCCATGAATACATTCTTCCTTGATACACAAAGCCTTGTCTGGTTAGCTTTGCTGGCTGATGTTAAAAAAGCCTCCCCTGTGCTCTTCCACTTACAGGCTGGCATCATTTAGCTTAATCCACCTTTTAACTGATTTTTACCCAACATGTACTATTGAAATATTTTACTTTCAGTCATTAAGGTAAGCCAACAGCCCCGTGTAATCAATGGGCTTGCAAAACAACAAACCACAATCAGCTTTTTTTTCCTTCTTCATGAGGACTTCTTTTTTTTTCTTCATGAGGAGGTTGCCTATTTCTCCAGAGACGAAGAAAAACATTTGAAAAATGTACCCAATTCTCCTATTCATGTCAGGGGAAAGAAGAGTTATTCTGCTTATTTTTGAAAAACATGTCCCTGGAGGCTACCAAGTTTGGCTGCAGTAGTGCCACTGGGTATATTTTTGTTGTCTATTTGTAAAGAAAACAGCAGTTTATTTTAATCAACTCTGTGTGTGGAGGGTCTTCCACAGTCTTCCATAGCTGATTTCTATTCATTTATATTTTAAAGTTCAGTGATTTTTGAGATAACATGCCTCAAGGACATTTGGAGTTTGGATGACACTGGGACTTCAAATCTGATGGATCATCCTTGTCTTGTTTTCCAGTAAGATTAAGATGGACCAAATAAAACCTGTTGTTCACAGGCCAGGTCAAGGCTGACCTCAACATTACATCCTGGAAACAAGACCCTTTTCTTATCAATTCCATAATTGCCACCCCACTCAATATTAGCTAATTGAAATCCCAGTGATTAATGAACTATCCTTTATACCGACTTTTCTTATCTGCCTTTTCTTTCTAAACTATGTCTAGAAAGTTTTCTGTAATACTTTATTTTGTTTTAATTTTCCCATCTTTCATCTTGATCTAAAAGTGTCCCTTCTTCAATGTCTAAACTCTACATGCCATTTATTTACTTTGCCACAGTATCTTTCCTCATTCATATTGCCATATGTCTTTCTATCTTGCTCTGCCTGCCTCCTTTATGGTATATATTTATCATGGGATTCCATTCTGTTAAGTCTGTCTCCAGATATATTTGTGAAATGGCTTCTGGAGAAGGACAATTTGGAGTGGGTATCCAAATGCGATGTTTATCTTTCACAGGGGAAACTCTAGAGCATAAGGAAGGACACCAAAAGTACCACCTACAACCTGAGCAACTGTTTAAGATGGAATATCTTTTCTCAGAAGGCCAAAATCATTATTCTGTGCCATTATGCAAAGAATTTTGAAAATTAATAGCCAGTTTAAATAATATTATGAGTGCTTAATTTGTTTTATATATTCTCTTCTTCAGGAGAGTTCAGTGAAACATGAATATGATGGATATGAACTTTTTCTTTTGGAGCAGGGACTGATTTTTACCACAGGGGAAAATCCTGCAACTGTACCAAAGCTTTCTGGTTTCCATTTGCGTCCCACAACCACAACATGCTCCATCTACACTCACTTCCCTTCCCCCTCCCCTTTCCTTCCTTCAAACAGGAGCTCCATATACAGCCACAAGATGGCACTGTCTCCTGTCTCTTTAATAGCGTGATGGCCTCTTTTCATGGTGATATGGAAGAGGGTTCTTTTTATTATTACTTTTATTCTGTTATCAATTATCATGCAGATATAATGAGAGAAACACTGGAGGATTGCACCGTCATGAAATGGACCAGGAAACTTTTGTGAGTGGCCTGTCATGAGACTGCTATAAACAGCTCATTTAAAGAAGCTCATAGACTAAAATCCTAAGCATACTTTCTTATATATAAATCCCATTGAAATTCCCCACAATGCACTGTACTTTGTAGTAGGCATGAGTGTCATCCATCAAAATGGCTTTTACCCATAGGATGAGGGGGGGAAATAGATATAGAGAAGCTCACTGAACTGAACTCTAAGCCTAATGTAAACGTGGCTAATGTCTGCCAGGTGGTATCCGGTGGCCGTGATTCATGTGCTTGAGAATTTTCAATTGTTGCCTATGGGATGAATTACAAAGCTGTATAATATTTCTCTGCCTTCCATAGCCAATAATAGGACACAGCAGTGTGTTCTCTGGATCTCAGAGAGTGACTGCAATTCAGAAACCCAACACAACAACTCAGGAGCAGCAACATGTAGTCATTTTCCAGCTTTGGCTAGTTCATCAACTATGACCATTCCTGATCAGGGAAGGGATAGCCAGGCCTCAGTGGGTCATACTCTAATAACTTCCCAATTGGATTACTGGAATGCTGTACATGGGGCTGCCCTTGAAGATCACCTAGAAACTTCAGCAAGTGCGGAACTGGTGGCCACAGGTGTAACAAGTACAGCCAGGCAGAATTGTATTACATTGATTCTGAAGCAACTGCACTGCCTGCTTGTTTGTTTGTTTCATTTCTATACTACCCAATAGCTGAAGCTCTCTAGGCAATTCACAATAATTAAAACCACAAGGTACCACGTAAAGTATAAAATATGGAACCTTAAAACCACAATATAAAAGTACAACCTGAAATAAAACCTAGCAGCAATGTAGAGATTTAAAATACAGCACAGCTAAAAGGCTTTGGATGTTAAAGTACTCAGGAAATAAAAAGGTCTTCACCTGGTGCCAAAAGGAGTATAACGAACCTGTCTAGGGAGCTCATACCACAGCAGAAAAGGCCCTCTTCCTGGTAGCCACTCACCTCACTTCCTTTGGCAGGGGCTCACGGAAAGCAACCACTGAAGATGATCTTAAGGTCTGGGCAGGTACATAGTGGGAGGAGGCAATCCTTCAGATAATCTGGCCTCAAGCCTGGTTTTCTGAAGGATTTCCTTCCAAGCCTAGTTCAAAGTGCCCTAAATGGGTTGGGACCAAATACAGGGAAATACCTCTCCCTATACAGCCTGACAATGACTTAACACCATCAGGTGTGGATCTTTTACAAGCACATTGGGTACATTATTTGCCAATTAGGGAGAGAGCCTCCTTGGCTGTGTCCCCAGCCCCTGATTATGGAATGCCATTCCCATGATGACATGACTAGCATTAGAACTGCAATTGTTTCAGTGCCTGCTCAAACCCTTTTTGTTTACCCAGGCATTTAATTGGTAGATATTATCTCTTCCGTTGTATTTGCTGCCTTCTTTGTTTTATTAGGATGTCATTTTGATGTTTTTATTGCCTTAGAAATGAAGAAATAGGGCTCCCCATTAACAGATATTGCAGAACAAGCTCCATCTGCACGTTCTTTTACCCTGTCCACTGCCAGAAACAAGAATGCCTTTCTTTTCCACTGGTATTCACGCTCAATATACAATTTAGGATATTATGAAAATTTCGCAAATTGTATTTTTAAATTGAAAAAAAAAGTTTATCCAGCTACAACCCACACCACATCTAGATGTGTATAATACCTGTTGGCCATTGTGCAGCACATACTTATCCTACACAATCATGGCTTTTTCCTAACTATCTTAAGATAATAAACCTCACAATTAAAGTTATGCAATATTTAGCACTAGCATATATGCAGGTGTCAGTTGTTGTAATCTGACAGCCACTTAAAGAGTGAAACAAAGCTGGCCCTGAGAACTGCAGCGCTGTCAGCCATTTCCAGCCGTAACGAATGCTATTATCAATAGGTGGTTGAGCTGGAAAGCATCAGTTTAACCTCTGCCTCCCTCACCTCATTTGTTCTAACAATCTTCCAGGCCAATACAACATTTTGAATTGTTATGTATATTTAACCCGTTGGTGTACCAGCAATCTTGTAACAGCAAAGTAGTTGTTATAGTAATGTGAGTTCAGGTCTCTTTCCTTCTCTATCACAATTGGTAGAGTAATGGGGCCATTATACAAAGAAAGGAAGGAAGGACTCTCAACAAACCAAGAGGCCAGTTTCCTTCCAAGATCTCTTCCTATGGTGGTTCTGGACATGAATTAATATGTTTCCAATTACTTTCCTCCAAGCAACTGAGGACACCACTAGATGAGATGGCAGGACATCTGTGGTCAGATCTCCCACAGTTGTTTAAAAGTTAAAGTTAGCATTGTGTGTGTTTGTGGTGGGGTGAGCAGGTGCAGTCGAGTAAGGTAGGGGAAGTAGCTCGCAAAGGGATTAGGAAACAGAATGGGGAAAGGGATTCACACCTCATCACCAGTGCCTACAGTACAGTTTCTGGGTAACTCATTTAATCTTTAAACTGTTGCTTTGATTATTAATTTTATGGCTCACTCTTTAATGTTTCTAATAGTTTTAATGTTTATTATTGTATTACTTTGTTATTTTTTATAGTTGTATTTTTTCTTTGCTGTTTTTAAGAGTGTGAACTGCCCCAAGGGCACGTTTCAGTTTGGACAGTATACAAATCTAATGAATGAATGAATGAATGAATGAATAAAATGTAAATGTGGAGGGAGTTGCCCTAGCTTGACTACTTGAACTAAGTCCAACATAAATTATGTAATAGCTGCTTCTAACTACTAAGTTAAAAACTTGCAAGATTCTTCAGCATTAAGGAAGAAAAATCTAACCAGGTTTTTTGGGGCCATACACATATGCAGAAAGATGCCCTGGTGTCAGTGCATTCCACCTCCACACATTAGCTGGAAGATCTGAAAGGGGCCCCTATACAGATAGATAGATAGATAGATAGATAGATAGATAGATAGAGTTGTACCTGCAGAGGGGGCTTGGCATGATCAGGAATCCTGCATGATTGCATGGTGCACCTACACGTGAACAGCTGTAAATGTGTAGGCAGCACCTTTTTCAGGCATTGTGGATAACACATGGAGGTTGGGGGATGGGACCAGCCAGTGATGTTCCTTTTCTCACTCCATGCAATTAGTTTATATAAGGAAGTAACTTCTCTGGGCAAAACAAATGGCAGGTACATGCAACCTTGCCCCTTAAAAATGAAGGCCTATTGATCCTTTAGAATATTTAATTTTACATAATTTAACGCATTACATTCCTAACTCTCTGTGTCAGAATCAGGCATGTTCTCCCTAGAGTGGGAGAAGGAGTTTCAGGCTATCAATCACAATCACATTCTGAACCAGAAGAGACAGGACTAAAAAATTTACCATCCAACACAGGAAGTGGGGGAGGAGATTCTTCCAGGGTCTTCAGGAATGAAGGATGAATCTGCATTGAACTTTATCAGAGAGAATGCTAACAACTCAGAGTCTGTGGGAACTCAGCTTTCCTCAGAAGGGGAAGGGACTTCAGAGTTGACTGATCTCAGAGTCTGCCGCAAGATCAGGAGGTGGAGCTGAAAGCAGGGGAGAAGCGATCAGCTTGGCTAGCTTCTCACCAAAGACTTCTCCAGAAGAGCTCTCCCTGAAGCAAAAGTGGTTCAGGGAAAAACTTTCCCTTTTCTTGAAAGGACAATTGCCTAATTTAGTCACCCTAGTTTTACCTAGAAAAATGCTCCTAGTGTTTACAGGTGCAAAGAGATGTTACATAGAACATGAGCATTTTAATTGTGTTCTGTGAAACCAGACATGTGACCAAGGCCATGTTCGAGTGGGCACCCACCCTTGGGGGCTGGACCTGTTGGTGGGCACACACCCTTGGGGACAGCCATATTGTCCTCCTTTTTGGTTTCCAAAATATGGTCACCAATTCACTGAAGAAAAAGAAACAAATCCAGAGGGGTGTGTGTGTGTGTGTGTGTGTGTGTGTGTGTGTGTGTGTGTGTGTGTGTGTGACAGAGAGAGAGAGAGAGAGAGAGAGATCAGTCCTGTGTGCAATTCTAGTCAATTGGGGATCATGTAGCAAATGAATGATCACAAGCACAAAGACAAAGACAAAACCCAGTTGATATAGAAATGGTACAATATTCCACTCACAACCACATAACTCTCAAACATGTACAAACATGTAGAATAGAACAGGTCTGTGTCAACTCTAGGTCTTTTTCAAGTTCATCTTGCCTTGTGAGCCAAAAAATCTTCCCACTCATTTTATGACTAGATGTCGCTGACAACATAAGCTGGAATCTGACAAAAAGGCAAGAAACAATGTTTTTTCCAGGGAAGTAGAACTTGAAAAAGGCCTAGAGTGGGAACGGACTTATACCAGTTTCTATTATACACATTTGTAGACATTTGACATTTGTGTGTGTGATGTGGTACCATTTGTGTATCAATTGGGTGTTGCATTTGTGCTTGTGGTTTTTGTGTAGAGATCCTTAGAGTGTGTTTTCTAGCAAATGGATCAATGTCATGATGCCACAAAGTCAATCATATTTGGCTACGTGAGAATATCACTAAGGTCAAAGACAAGCGTAACAGTGCAAGAGAAGACAATATAAGGAAGAAATGACCATTTCCACTGTCTATATCCGTATATCAAAGTTGAGGTACAGTTTTTGACATGATACAATTTTCCCCCAAAATATATTGATATATTTTGGCTAGTGATGTGAAAATCAGCAAAACTGAAGGTCACTAAAGTTCTCCAAATTCTATCTTGAAGCTCATTCTGACTTGAGTCCATAGTAGATTGTGAAGGGGGGGGGTGTTTCACATGAAAACTTGTGCATATTTCTGTGAATATTTTTTCCAGATGTACACATCAATTGTGTACATCTTTGCAATGTACGCATTCTTCTCCCATTGATTAAAGTGTACTTGTGCACATTTTTCAAATGTACACATGTTGTCAAATGCATTTGTTTTGGTCCATGAATCGCATTGGAAGGTCAGAGTCCAAACTTTGATGGTAGATTGCACCTCAGTCCATGTTGATGCTGGAAGGTGTAAACTGGGTTCATTTTATATCCTAATAAAAAATGAACTGAAACTTCTCATACATCCTAGATGTACCTCAGCCCCAGTGATTGAACATTCATTGAATTATTGCATAGGCAGAAGTTGACTTGAACAATGGTTCTTTACCTAGAGATACATCTGAAGACTTTAGATTTCAGATATCTAAAAATAGTTACTGCAGGAATTCAGTGCGCACACACACACACACACACACACACACACATATATATAGAAGACTATGAAACTGAAGTGCCATCAATTTCTTGCTTAAAATTTGACATAAACCTATCACTGCTGGTGGGATGTGGATCCAGTGCAATTCCTTGGAGAATCTTCGTTACTCTATAATCTGTGTATTCTGAAGTCTATGCACAGCAAATGACTATATCAAAGGGACCTATAAACAGGGTATTACAATAATCCAGATTGGTTGTTCTAAAAAAAATGTGAATCAAGAGCTCAGTTCCCTGCTGAGACAGTAAGCTTTAATCTTTACACCCACAGCTAAATTCCTGAGATGGTATTAGGTGCTTCTGTCTCTCTATGTCTTATCATGTGTACTGAGCAGAAAAGAGAAACTTTGCTGTTGACATTATTTAAACCTTGTAAGATTCTACTTACTGTCTTCTATTAAGTGATCTTTAAAGCTCTGTTAATATTGATCAGGATTTGATGCACTGCCATTCGTTGCTCACTCACATTTTCAAACTTGAGACCAATGTTCGTTTGTTCGTTCTTTCCTTTACTCTCCAAAGAAGTAAGTGTGTGTGTGTGTGTGTGTATTGTCTATTATTGCTTTTCAAAAACCGATCATGTAAGGATAATTACAAAGCAGTAGGTGACTGGCCTCTTGGTCCTAAACCGGTGGAGGTTTCTCACCAAGTTTCTAACCTTGCTTGCAAAATAGTAGAGGAAACGATACCTGGTTCTTTGGCTGATAATTATTAAAAGGATCTCAAAGGGAGAGCAAGAGGTTTCCAGAAGCCATCAGTATACCAAGGCAGGGTCTATACTACTGCTTTATAATGGTTTATAACAGTTTTGACAACTGTTGAGGGTCCAGGACACACTCCATCTACAGTTTTCAAACTGTTTTCAAAGTGTTGTATCCTGCTTGGTGTAGATCTGGCCCAAATTCAAAAGTTTAGTTCAAGTACAAATTCATATGTGCCTTAAAGCATGTATGAATTTATATTTGAACTAAATACAACATTATATAACATTATATACAACATTAAATAACCAAATTACAAATTTAAATAACCTCTGTAGACAACACTGTAATTTGGTAGGGTTTAACACTTAAACTTTGCTGCAGATCAAAGTAGTAATATGCAGTCCACTAGAAGTAATTGTCAAAGAAAGAAAAGGAAAACAACTGATATCAAGTTTTGACTTATATCAAGAATGCATTTTTGAGCTAGAGCATTGGCTTTGCCATAAAATACAATCGTTGTTCATGAAGAACTGTTTAAAAGTGTGAAGTGCCCTAGGCATTTCTGTCTTTAATTTATTTTCCCTCTCAAAGATCTCACCTGAAGCCTAAACTCATTATCAAAAATATTTGACACTGATGCTACTCAAGTGACTCGTAATAAAGCACCATAATGTCAAAAGTCATTTCATTTCTCTATCAAAAAAAGAATGAGTCCCTCTCTAAACATATTAAAATATTATTCATTTTGACAAAAGAACAAGTTCCAAGACATAACCTACATTAGAAACAAGAGGCAATCAGTATTTTTCATCCTCTAAGAATCTCTATAATATATATATATATATATATATATATATATATATATATATATCCATCATATCTAATGGAATTGGTAAGTACCCTAGAAGGCAAATATCTTTTCTTATGCACAGTGTGAAATTCAGTTTGAAGTAAGCACTAGTAGTTAAGTCACATTCCTAATATCCAGAAAAGTTTGAGCAATAATGAATCAGTATTAGCCACATCTTTTAAAAAAATACATTAAATTTTCATTATACTTCCAGAGCACATTGTTGTAGTATTAATGAGAGGACCCTAAAAGGATGTATAATCTGCAGGCTGTTCTTAATATTTAAAACTATCAGAAACTGCTATAATTCAAGAGGACTCGACTTCACATAAACTGACAGAATTTCTGTCTTGTATTTGTACTGTCTGTTTTGCCGTAGTCTTCACCAGGAAATGCCATCATCATTACTAGTTATTAAAAAAATACTAATTTGGGAAATCTATATGATATCCATTGTTCGAGAGCATTTTACAGACAGTTTGCATAGGCAACTGCTCAGAACAACACAGTGATCCCAATCTATTGAACAATTCCACCTGTTTAAATTCTGTTGTTCTCTGCTCATTTAAGGGTGCACTGACTAGCAACTCTTATCCATTGCACATTCTAAAGATGCTTTATAAGCCACTGATTATCACTACTGGACACTTCTAATTGGAAATATCACATTAATTAAAACGGCTTAAATAGAATATGAAAAAATGGCTAGTTCTGTTTACCTAGTTGTTACTCCTTTTCAGGGGACGTAATCATGCTTCTGCTGTTGCATGAGAGCAAAGGTAACAAAGGTAACATGCAAAGGTAACAAAGATCACATGACAGTTACACAGATGGCTGTCCAGCCGCCTCTTGAATGCCTCTAGTGTGGAGAGCCCACTACCTCCCTAGGTAAGTGGTTCCATTGACATACTGTTCTAACAGTCAGGAAGTTTTTCCTGATGTCCAGCCGGAATCTGGCTTCCTGTAACTTGAGCCCATTATTCTGTGTCCTGAACTCTGGGATGATCGAGAAGAGATCCTGGCCCTCCTCTATGTGACAACCTTTCAAATATTTGAAGACTGCTATCATGCCTCCCCTCAATCTAATCTTCTCAAGGCTAAACATGCCTAGTTCTTTTAAATTAGTGGTGTAGATTCTGCCCCTATGTAATCAAATCTGATTGGTCATGTAATGTAACATTGAGATGACATCACATTCACTATATGGTCCTTCATTGATTAAGTGCACACAAAGAAAGAGAAGGCGTGGAGAAAGTACTGTTGAAGCAGCAGCAGAGAAGGAAAACAATGGCTGGAAAACACTGTAGAGCACCAGGAAAAGATAGCAGGGGAGGCAGAAACATTTCAGCCTTCCCCACCTCCAGAAGCACTACTTCTGCCCAGAAAAGTGAAACTGGTGAACATTAGGCTCAGTACCACTGAATACAGATTTTGCGTGCTGACTCTACTATTGCAAAGCTAGCACAAATTGGTATATAGTTTTAAAACATGATTGCTTATATTTTCATAGCTCAGATTGTTTCTGAAAATATAAGCATCAAAAACTCTCTCAGAAACCAAGTTCTTTGTTTCTATGGTGATATAATGAAGCACATTAATAAAGGTGGATTTCCCACCCCACCCCCCAAAGAATCCTGCAATTTCCCCATCAAATAGTGAGTACAAACTATTCAGTTAATAGCAGATCAATTCTTTTTTCCCTCTCTTTGCCTGCCAAATATGGTATAGACAAGGAGGCGTCACACTGCTTAATGATATTGCAAGTAGGAGACTGGATTAAAATAATCAATAGAGCTTTTAACACTGGCTTTTTTATTTTAAATAAAACTCTAAAGTTCCATTTCCTAGATTGTATCCTGCCAGCAACTGTAGTGGACTACATAAGAGCTATTATTTTACATAATAGACAAACACAAGGATATGAGAATAAAATAAGAAGAAGAAGAAGAAGAAGAAGAAGAAGAAGAAGAAGAAGAAGAAGAAGAAGAAGAAGAATTATTGTCATATTGGACGAGCCCAATATACCCTTCAAATCCAAAATTTGACATCTAAGATGATCCAGTAGTAAATGCTCACATAGCCTGATTAAAAGTTCTTGGTAGGGATGTTGGAAAAACATCTGCACTGGGTTCAAATGAGTTTGGATTTCTATGAGTCTGACCTGTGGATTCAAGAGCAGATCGGCTTTTTCTGAGTCTCATGGATTCCGCAGTTTGGCAGACCATTTTTTTAACCTGGGGTTGGGGAGAGATTTGTGAAAAATCACACTTAAATGCACACTTGTGCAAGTGGAACAAAATTCTCGTACATCCCTGAAACAAAAAACAAAAAAATCATCAATGAGTGGATGATGAAACAAAAGATGCCTACCAATCTGCAAAATGCTTATCCTGGATTTTACAAAATCTTTACATCCCCAGTTCAAGGGAATTCGAAAGCTTGCGCAATTGTTGCTGGCATTTTCGTTAGGTATTACATAATTGTAGGTTCTGGATTCCCCCCCCCCCCGTTTTTTGGATTCTAGATTGTTTACTTATGAACTAGAATGAGTAACTTTTTCTTCTTCTTTATATGCCACAGAATTACTATGTATTTGAAAACAAATACAGATGAGAATCCATTCTGCTACTGATATTTAAGAAAAGTACTTTGAGAAGTCTCTGAGTTAAACTGTCTCTGTTTTTTGGTGCAAAATGAAGCAAACAACACTGCCTATGTGTTCATTATTGGTCATAAGCATTGTGTGTGTTTGTGTATCTCTCTGTGTATATGTGTGTGAGAGAGAGTGAAAAAAAAAAGATTCATCATACAAAAACTAAAATGGTTTGGTGCTCTGGTAAAATCAATTAAAGCTGTAATTCTAAGAACATAAGAAGAGCCATGCTGGATCAGACCAAGAGTCCAACTAGTCCAGCATTCTGTTAGACACAGTAGCCAGCCACCTGTTGACTTGGAACCCACAAGCAGAACCCTCCTGCCCATGTTCCCAGCAACAAGTCAATATAGGATTACAACCTCTGATACTGGAGGTAGCTCATAGCTAGTAGCCATTGATAGCCTTCTCCTCCAGAAATTTGTCCCTTTTACAGCCATTCAAATTGGTGGTCATCACTACATTTTGTGGTAGTGAATTCCATTGTTTAACTATGCACTGCATGAAGAAGTACTTCCTTTTATCTATTCTGAATTTCCCACCAATCAGCTTTATGGGATGACCCCAGGTTCTAGTATTATGAGAAAAGGAGAGCAATCCTATGCACACTTTCCTGTGAGTAGGTAGCAATCCATAGGGTTTACTTCTGTGCAGACATATACAAGCTTGTCTTGCAGGATTTTTGATTTATACCAATTCATCAATTGGCTCAATCAGCACAGAAAAATAATAATCAGTTGAATATCTATAATAATATATGCTTCCCAGTTATGGAGTTCACTTCCAAATCTTGCACTATCTTGCTTTTGGTGCATACTAATAAATAATCCCAAGTTTAAACAAATATTTGCTTTTAATCATTCCAAGAAATAAGGTTGAAAATATATTCACAACCCAAGCTTGTTGTGGTCATGCATAAATAAATTAAATAGGTCTTTGTTCACACTTCATTGAGATATATGCCTTGTATATTCCATTTTTCGTTACTTTAAAATAGAATATGTATATTAGAATTAACCATTACCTATCTCCCCCCGCCCACACACACACACACACACACACACACTGTGTATTTCATTTGAGAGACACTTTCTCTAACTATAGGATAGCTCTCCCCATGTGTGGAACTAGTGAGATGGCCAGAAATATAAGTCCTATTATATCAGTCATGATCTGAACACTAGCTATTCTCTTATGGATCTCAAATATAGGCATGCACAGCACATTTCATTAGGGTGCACCCCCAGGGATTTTTATTTATTTATTATTTTTAAAACAGAAACATTTCTTGAATATTCAGTCATAAAGGACTTTATTTTCGTTCATCAAACAAACTAAAGATCTGGGCTCCACTTCAGGTAGCTAGCAAAATATATGCATGCTTGTTATGGAGAAGAGTGTTAGCAGTTGATACAGATAGATGGATGAGTGCCTGCCTGCAGAATGACCATATAAAGCAGCCTTCCCCAACTTGGTGCCCACAGCCCTAGTGTTGAATAAAGTGAGAAAGTTCCTTCCTTCTGTGGTGATTATTTATTCCCTCCTACCTTGGAGCAAAATTGGTGGTACAAGAGAAGTCTCACTCATTGTTTTCATTCAAAGAGACAAGGTGTGACACCCGTTTTGAGTGGCTGGCTGCACCTTTCTTGGAAAAGTGTGAAGAAAAGGATCTTGGGAAGGGGCAGAGAGGGGCTAGGGGGGCTCTTTCTGGAGGAAATGACCCCCCATATCCCTAATATCCTTGGCGGGGGCTCTGCTTTCCCTCCACACACACACACACACACACACACACACACACACACACACTGCTACCATTATATTTGGTGACTCATGAGGGTGACAGTGGTGCATGTCGCTTTCCAAAAAATAAAGCAGGCCCAGCAGCAGCACCTCCAGCTCTCCTATCCCTGCCGGTCCACTGGCTGGATTCCTCCAGATCTTAAAGACAGTCATGTCACTGCAGTGCCCATGCCTCTGTCAGCCCAGTAACGAAAGTCAGCCAGTGGGCAGTGCAATGGCAGGGATGGGACTGGGAGCTGGAGGCACGCTGCGCCTACTTTATTTTTTGGAAAGCACCACCATCGCCAATCATGGGAGTGGGGGGGCAGCAGAGGCTGCCCCCCCCAAGTTATTAGAATGTGCCTGGGCACACCGGGCACACCCCATGCACACACCTATGATTTCAAAGACAAACATGCTGTGGGCTTCAGTATGATCTCTTTTGAAATCAATGTCTCTGTAATTCTGGAGTTGTCACTATCAAAACAACTTCTGGAAACATGGCAGGGGAGAGAAAGCAAGTGGAATGAAATATAGAGAAGTTACATCTTTATGGTTCCTTGCCTGATATTTTACTGTCGTGATTTCTACATGTCAAGCAGTACTGATTTGTACAGAGGTTCCAAATCTCTAACACAGCGAGTTGAGGTTGTAGCTAAAGCCTGCCAAAGTTTGAGATGGCAAACTTGTTAAATGAGCAGACAAATATGCTAAAACGATAAGACAAGCTGTTATCTTTTGCAACAATATTTGCAATGCTCTGCTGATTTGCATTAATTTCTTATGATGTTATTTTGGGGGATGGCGGGGGGAATATCACAGCGAGCTGTTCATCTGAGATTCAGACTTTAACCAACCAGTCCTTTCAGGCTTCCATCAGTAAAGCTTGGGAACATACAGCTTTTCTCCATAGGCTCAAGATAAAAAAAATAAAGGAAGAAAGCTGCCAATGTATATCAATGTGATTTATTTTTAGGGAGGTTGTTTAAATGATACAAAACCAGACAGAAAAAGAAGTGCTTAAGGTACAGGGAAGAACATGTAAGAGGGGGTTTACTTACACACTATTACCCTTTGAATCAAACATACTATTGGTGTAAAAAGAAAACATTTTAGAGTCAAAAAAAGGTCCTGAGATAGTGGAGTTTGGTGCTCTCAGGAAACCCAGGCCCATGGAGAGAATACAGATGGCCAGGAAGAACACAGAATCCTGCACAGGGAAAAGCTCCATGTAGGAAGAGGCCAAACAATAATAGCAACATTAAGTGCTCAGAATGTATCTCTTGTGTTCCATTACAATCTCTTAACGATGCGGATCTATAGTCAGAAATTCCCTCTTTCTAGAAACATGCCAATGACCAACCCCCAGTATCTTTCAGGCGCTCAGTAAAACCGATTTTTGGGAAAGGGGATGATGATGGTTCAGAATTAAGCTGCCAAGGAGATTGGATATGTAATAGAGTTTTTCTTCTTGAATGGAAACTTAATGCTTTTAAATTGTTAGCTGAATTGGGTTAGAACAGAAGCAAGAAATAGATGGACAAGAAGACCCAGTAAAAGCTTAAGAACATAAGAAGAGCCCTGCTGGATCAGACCAAGGGTCCATCTAGACCAGCACTCTGTTTACACAGGGGCCAACCAGCCATCGGCCAGGGATGAACAAGCAGGATATGGTGCAACAGCACCCTCCCACCTATGTTCCCCAGCAACTGATGTATATAGTCTTACTGCATCTGATACTGGAGCTTCAGTTACTTTGGGCTACAATCCTGCCTGAAATTTACAAAGTTCATCAGAACTCCTCCTATACTGTATGTCCCACTACCAAGGAAGGGTATGTTGGCGGCCACAGAGGACTGTTCCATAGCAGCACCCTGATTGTGAAACACCCTATCTAGGAAGGTTGGATTGCTCCCTATTTGCCTATCTTTAGGTGGGCTAAAAACAACAACCCTGTTGTGTTATGCCTTTGATAGTTTCTTCTGTTTTAATTGGTGGTTGTGACAGTATTTTGTTCTTAAAATTGAACATTTCAACAGTGAGGACAGTAAGGAACTTTTATGTTAATAATGAATTGAGATGTGATTCACCAAAGCAAAGTAGCAGTAGGAAGTATTGGGAAAATAAGGCAGCAATAGAAGAACAATTGTGTACGTTTTTTAAAAAAAAGATTTTAAAAGTTCTTTCTTCAAAGTTGCATCTACAATATTTCCATTCCCTGCTCCATTTTTAGCATTATGTTCTACTGTCACAGTCGTTATTGCAATTATTAATGTATCTGGGCTTCTTCCAACATAGTGTTAAAATGCACATGTGCAATTATTTAAGATCACTTAATGTAATTTTGTTATTTCAATATATCAGTCAACCACTGTAATGGTAGACTGATATACTGATATTTCTTTCAATGTATCGTAATGGGAAAAGTTAGTATTCTAATCCACAGGAGCAGCAAAAATAGCAGGATAGTTGGCTTATGGTTTTAGTGTAGTTGGCGCTTTTTGACGTTGTTTTAGTGTGTGTGTGTGTTTTACCATGAATAATTTTATGCCTTGCACACCACCATTTATATCTTTGGATGAAAAGTGATCTAAGAATAATTTTACTAAATAATCCAGTTCCAAAGATTATTGATAGGAAACCCTTTTGTCTCTTTTTGTGCCTGAGGGCACCAGGAGAGGTGGAGACCTGGGGCCAAGCTAAATGTTTGGGGAATCATGCACACTGGAGCTATGCATGACAGTTTTCTTGAGCGTCATGTAATCATGCATGACCACTAGTCGGATCAGGGCCATGACACTCCAGAAGGGGGAATTCCCACCCCCAATTTTTTTTCCTGAAAACTCCCTCATAGGGAGATGTTAAAAGAAGCAAAAACATTTCCACTGAGTTTTTTTCCCTTCTTCTTCTTTTAACTCCCAACAGGGGGGATTTCAGGAAAATGGGGGGGGGATTAACCCAACCTCCTGGTTCTGATCCAAATCAGAGCCATGCTTACTCACATGAAAGTAAAGGAAATTATCATGCATTGCACCACCATGAGTGATTACACAAACATTTTGTTTAGCCCTCAGTGGAGAGGAAGAAGACATTTAGTTCGTCACCTGCTTAGATTAAAATATACACCAAAGAAGCACACAGCTCTTTGTAAAGCTTGGCTCCTTTTTGAGGTGAGTGCTATTAGGACACAGGGCTCATCTACACCAAGCAAGATATTGCACTATGAAAGCGATATATAAAAGGCAGGAGCCACACCAAGCAGGATATCAATGGGCCCCAACAGTTGTCAGTGCACTTCAATACCGCTATGGCTCCTGCCTTTTATATACTGCTTTCATAACAAAATATCCTACTTGGTGTAGATGTGCCCCAAGTCTCCGATCTCAAAATAAGGAATCATGAGGCTTGGTGATATCTATAGTTAATAAGCCAGCAAGAGACCATCAGCCCTGAAATATTTCCCTTAAAGATACCATTTACTCTATCCTACCCCCAGATATTTTTAGCCACATGGCTACAAAGAACAGTAGAAACTACTAGGTATGATTATAAGCTCACCTTATGTTACCTTCAGTGACGAATGTTGAAATTCCACTGGTTCATAAGCCCTATTCAGCTGTTCACCTCCCTGTGATTGTAATAAATCAGGAGGGGAAGCAGGAGGAGCCCCCTATTCAGATGTTTTCCACAACACCTAGGTGGAGCTACAGGAAATCCTTCCTTCTTTGTCTTTACTTCCCTTGTCCATAAGAGAAAGGAAGGTCCTTCTGCCACTACTCATCCCCAATTGAAACATTGAACAGTCCTTTCTAGTATCAAGACTTTAAGCAACATACACTTTATTCTTAAACCTAAGCAAAACAATGGATAAACCTGTGAAAGGTGAGCTTTGAAAAATCATAATAAAATATAATTAATTCTTTGATAGAGTCCCTTGGGATTGTATCCAATTGCCAATGTCAAAACCATTATCTCAGAACCATTCAGCTTAAAGTCCATAGTTAAACTCCTACTTCACTACACAGATGTGTCATAGGCATTACTTCTAAATTATAAGATTATTGCAAGTATCTTTCTTTTAATTAAACACTGTGTGATGTTAGCTTTGTTCTCTCCCCTAAGCATCATTAGCACACAAATATAACCACTGAGTAAATCTGCAATTCACTAGAAAATCAACAAAGAAAGATTACATTTCAGAAAATTCATTTGACTAATGATTTCTTACAAATAAATGAAATAATTAAGGCCTTAAACATCACTGCTCTTAAATGAATACCACCACGATAAAGTTATATAAAATTTCATTTATATTAGATGAAATTATGAAATGATTGAATGGAATTTTGTTATCCCAAATTTAAAATCCTGAGGCAAGACTTTCCCAAGGCACAAAAGTTGTTTTATTTTTCCTAACAGTTGAAAAAGAGGACAATGTAGTAACAAGACTCAAACTGCACCTTCTCCAAGTACATCTCTTTACATCTCTCCCACTCATTGCTGCCACACTTGCCAGAAGATGTCTTTAGAAAAACTGGGAATAGAGCTGCAGAGCATAGGGTAGACTCCAACAAGGTGAAGTTCTTCCACACCCACTAGTTCTCTTTTGGCCTCTACCACATGTGCAATAGTAATTTAGCACTTCCATGGCAACCCAAAATGAGTGGATATCTCATTTCTGGAAGGAGGCAAATTGGCAGAGCTTGCATGAGGGAACTCCACCGACCTGCTTCCTTCCAGAAATGAGCATTCCGCTCATTTCAAGACTTCCCCTTGGAAGTACTATCTCTCCCTTATGCATCCCACTTGTTGATCCCACTTGTGCAATGGAATTGGTGGAACCCAACACCTGCAGAAGTGATTCAGTAGGGTGGAAAGGAATCTGTGAGAGCATAAGAACCCCACTGGATTCTGCCCTCAGAGTTCTGAACAGAAGAGGGAAGCAGAGTTGAATCACACTGAGGCCTTAGCTAGATGTACCTGTTGTTCCGGCAGAGAGGAGGGGAGACCTCACGTTATGAATAACGCGAGATCTCACCCTCGTTTACACATAAGGTGTGACGACCTCAAGAAGAGAGGCGTTGCGCCTGCCATTTTTTTTAATTTTTAAAGAGGCAGGAGCAGTCCACCAATCATGCGCAAAGGTAAGTGGTTTTTCTTATATATATTACCAACTTTCCCCACCCTAGCCCCGATGTAATCACGCAGTAATCATGCAGAAATGGGCCACATGGGAAATGGGAAAAACTGGGCCCAAAGTGTAGGGCTGCATCCCAGGGCCAGGGAGGGATGATCCCTCCCTGATCCCAGGATCCCCTGTGCATCATCTGGACACAGAGGGACGATCCCAGGTATCAGCCCGGGATAATTGCTGGTCTAGCTAAGGCCTGTGACAAGACTTTGTTTGTAGATAGAAGAAAGAAGCAACAGTGGGAAAGCCAGCTTCCCCAGGATTGCTAAAGATATAAAGACAGTTCTCCATGCATACAGCTGTACATGTAAGGGTTCTACTGCTGCCAAATGTATCACATGTGCATATGACTTCACTTGTGTACATGTGTTCTGGAAATATGGGGAACTTTTGCAGGGTCATCCTTGCTGTGATGGTCCTGGAGCAACTTCCAGATGAATGGATCAGCTAGCCTGTAATGTAAAGACCTCTACCTACAACTCTAGAAAGCCACTACTAGTCAAAGTAGTCAATACTAGGTTAGATGTACAAAATATTTTGGCCTGATATACAGCAGCTTCCTGTGTAAAACTGTCTAGATGGTTTGTATGGATGTGGTATTGCTTAAAATGAAGATGAACTTTGCAGGCCACATATATCCATGTTATTGTTTGCATAATGGCAGAAACTGCCACTTAACAGCAGTGATCAAGGAGCTCCAAACATCTGGTTATGGCTAATGAGCTGGAGCTTCTCAGCTCTCTTGGATGCTAATTGTGGTGGTCAAAGGTCGTTATGGAAGGCCATCTGCCCTTCTGCCAAATGATTTGCAGCAAATTCACTCCTTTTTCTAGCACAAGGCACTGAAGACCCCGCCACGGTGTGCAATTAAATACAGGGTTAGATACAGGATGTCAAAACACTTATCCTTTTCCTAGCATTTCCTTTAAAAAAATATTTTGTTTCGTTCTTGTTAACAGCAATTCCAAAACTCAGGGTTATTGGGAGCGAAACCAGAAGAATGAAGACCTAATAAAGCACATTCAATTTCCCCTGGCTTTTTATTTTTAAATAATTATTACATTTTTATATTCTGACTAAGACTGAGTGCATTACTATAAAATGTTATATGTGTATTATATTATATTAAACAGAAATTTACTTTATGTAAATCCCTGGCTGGAAATGGGTAGTTTTCTTTATCCCATTTTCCTTCCATCCATCCCTTCAAATCAACAGCATAGGCATGTGCAAGGGTGTGCTGGGTGTTTCCAGGCACACCCTAATGTCTCAAGCAATAAATGCTGAATTGAGGGGGAACATTGAGTAGGGAATGAGAGGGGGATCCAAATACAGTGGGAACAGCCCTCTGGTTACTCTGCCACTGCATCAAAGAACCACTGCCTCTGAGAGAGCACCGTTGCTCCCAGCAGCAAGATCAAAAAGGAATTGCTCTGCTGGGACCCTCTCTGCCAAGAACAGTGCTTTAAAGAGGCCAGGAGGAGGGGCCCTGAAGGCTAATATTGCCTTGTAAGCCCCTCCTCTGGCCAGTGTCATCACAAAGTCCCACCAATGCTGGGGCTTGAGGATCATCTCCTCATTCCCTCCCCCCTCACCTGCAATGGCCCTGCCATGGTCAGGCAAGCTGAACATGGAGTAGGGAATAATTGTCTACAGTATTTAATAAATGGATGGATAAAATAATGTCCTTTATGATTGAGTATTCAATAAATGTTCACCTTTAAAAAAAATCCCTAGGTGCACACTCTAATGCAATGTGCTTCGTACACGTATGATCAAGAGAATTGTACTGTTTAGGAGTGGCTTAAAATGGGATATTGCCTTATTAACGGTTAGAGGAGCAGTCCAATGCTTCCTGGAATGTGGCTCAGAGGTCATAGGATGCAGCAGAAGTTTCACTCCACTGCCAGATAGGGAGGCAAGACAGTAGGATGATGAGTCTGCTGCCTAAGGTGTCCCCCAGTGTGACGGGGAAAGCTCCATTACCATTGCTGTCCCACCATTAGTGTTCCTATAGTGGTGGTGGTGGTAAGGAAATGGGACATCCTGGGGTCATGTCTGGTTGTGTTGAGTGAGAGCATGGATCTCAAAGATCCAAAGTAAATATTAGCATTCCCATTTATGCAAAATATCCCTTTAATAAATTAACTTGTTTAATAGTTCATCTTGTCTCTAGTGTTGGTGACTAAACTACTAGGAGGTTCCAAAGTATTCTTAGAGAATTGGTGGCAGAAGAAAAAGATAATCTGGGGTTTATAGTGGCAGAGAGTTTCTTAAGCCCTGAAATATGAGCATTTGCTAAAACTAAGAAATCCATAGGTAGGATTGCCCAGTGAAGGAGCAGTTTCCCCATAGGTGGTGACAGTGCTGGAGAGAAGATTCCCCACAGGCTTACATCTGAGGAGCCAGGTAGGATTACACTACATACACATTCATCTGGTTATGCTAATGTTTTTGCTATTGTCTTTTGTTTGTGGATAATCTTAGAACCGGAGATATTTGCTGCCCTTTATGTAGAACTGTCTCAAAATAATTATAGGCACACTCTGATTTATATCTGCTAGTGAAGGGTGGCCACTTATGGAGTTTTAAAGAATAATGTTAATTCTTCAGGTTCCTGGAAGATCAAAAGAATATTTTTTTAAAAAACATATAGATTTCCATGAGAAGCAGCAATCTTCTGAAGCAGTGCCATTTACTTTTAGACGTGATGTGATTTCCTTTTGGATATATAAATGTGCAAAACCTCAGTCAGGATGCAGAACAGTCAGTAAAAGGGAAACTTCAAAAAGACCCTCAGAAAGGGAAAGCTGCATGAAAGTTCACAGTAATTTCAGAATAAAGTTATGAAAAGGGAAAGGGCTTTGTCACTTGAGTCCTCAATTTGCAATTGCTGGTGCATTGTTCATCTATGACAGTTTTCTAAAAACTGGGGTTTTTTGTTGTTGCCTTTAAGGTCCACTCAGATGAAAGAAAGAAAGAAAGAAAGAAAGAAAGAAAGAAAGAAAGGGGAAATTAGGCTTCCAATTTCCCCCTTCTTTTTCTTTTTTCAAATGTGTTTCTTCTGACATACCAGAAGATTGACAATCCATAGAATAGGACCATTCTAGTTGTAGCTGTTGGACAGAAATATAGCATTTACTAGTGCTATCCTCATCTACATTTATAATACATATAAAAGTAACAACAAGTTATAAAAATTCATCAGAGTAAAATAGGGTGTTCCACAATGCAATGGGATGCACATTGATAGAGTTCTAGCTAGAAGGAGGGGTGCCTATACCTAGGGTGACCATATGAAAAGGAGGACAGGGCTCCTGTATCTTTAACAGTTGCATAGAAAAGGGAATTTCAGCAGGTGTCATTTGTATATATGGAGAACCTGGTGAAATTCCCTCTTCTTCGCAACAGTTAAAGCTGCAGGAGCTATACTAGAGTGACCAGATTTAAGAGAGGGCAGGGCACCTGCAGCTTTAACTGTTGTGAAGAAGAGGAAATTTCACCAGGTTCTCCATATATACAAATGACACCTCCTGAAATTCCCTTTTCTGTACAACTGTTAAAGATACAGGAGCCCTGGCCTCCTTTTCATATGGTCACCCTAATCTCTAGTACCCACCAACCTAACACCTCAGTCCTCTGATGCTAATCTTAATGCTTAGGCAGGTTCTTACAGGTGTAGATCTTCTTTTAGATAAGGCTGTCCCAAAACGTGTAAAAGCTCCATCCAACAAGCATTTTAATGCACGCTCATTACTGGGCAGTCGTGAATTACTCACATGAGGTCATCTGCCTCTCGTGTGTCTTCTGCCCCTTCTGGCCATTATTGCACTGCAAAAAAAAACCTTCATTAAGTCCAGTTGCTGCTCTCTCCTACCGTACTGAATGGAGCTAATTACTTCCTGTTTTCAGGAAGCGACGTGGGAGTGGCGACAGAAGAAGCAATGGGAGCCATGCATTTGACTAGATATGATGGAGCTTTAAGAGGCCAAAAACAGTACCTTGAATTGGACCAGAAAGAAATAAGAGCCAGTGTCACCAATAAGGCATACAGTAAATGCAATATCATCTGACTGCCTCGCTCCCACAAGCCGCATTCTGTACCAGTTGCACTTTCCTATACTAGCAAAAATCCAAACTCAAATTACACTGTTCACAAGACTAAAGACCACTCCTCCCATAGCTTCTGGAGCCCTCAAAACTCCACAGCAGCCGGTTCACCTTTATGGACCCTGACAATCGTGCCAGACTTTGAATGGAACTACCATAGCCAACTGGCAAAGAGTCAACCTGCCTTGAATTTGGAGTGAACCTTCAGGATCACCTGGCTGTGGGAAATGAGCTGATCAAGAGTGGGCAGAAGCATCACCTTCTATGTGACTGTAAAAGAGAAAGAAAAGAAAGGTCCCTGCAACAGTAATGGCAAGTATAGCAATATGATTTCTGATCATAGCATCTGTGCTGATGACAATTGTTCTGACACCTGAATGACTTACCATAAAAAGGTAATTTTATATTGCCACAGGAGTGTGTTGTTTAAGATAAATTATAGATTTGAAATTACAGTAATTTTTAAAGGTGTAGACATTTGGAGAGGAAATGATAATAAAGAGAAAAATGTTGGTTTTAGGAGAAATGGAGTATCATGCAATGCAGAACAAACTATTCTGACACAAAATGTAGCAGCTGCAACAAATCAATACTGTGTAATATTATCATCAAGCAGACAGTAGAAGACAGAACTGCTGTTTTTTCTTTCTTGACATATTCATTGACATTTGTTAGAGTGTAATGTGCATTTCCTAAGTATATGAGCTCCAGTATTGCATGAAGACAGTAATAGTTCTTGGCTCCATATTTTCCTATGCTGCTGAGAGAAATAGCCCAAAATGTAGCATATTTTTGCCCTGGAATCAGACAAAGGTCCTTTCTACACCTAAGGATTATACCAGGCAAATGGTGGAATCATCCCTGCCTGCTCCCAGGATCCCGTGTGTCATTTGGATGCACAGGGATAATTCTGAGGGCCTTGCTAGACCTACCGGATAATCTGGCCAGGAGTCGGGGCGATGGCGCACTAAAGCTAGTGTGTGCCATCACCCTTTTCCAGACGTAACACGTGACAGGGCAAGGGAAAGCCCCGTTGCGTCCGCCATTTTTTTAACCTTAAAGGGCCATGTGCGCAGGAGCGCACTGCCGGAGAAGGTAGGTTTTTTAAAAAATAAATATAGGGTCCCCGCTCCCCCTGCCCCTGATTCCCCCACACACACAATGCCTGATGCCCCCCCCGCCTGCTTGCTCGCCCGTCCTCCCCCATCTGCCATGTCCTGTCCCCCGTCCTTCTTTCCCCCCGTTTGCCATGCCCATGCCCGTGCCCGTCTTTCTTTCCCCATCCACCATCCACCATGCCCATGCCCATTCTTCTTCCCCCCCTCTCTCCTGCCGGGTCTGGCCTTTCCCCTGGCCCCTATCTCCCCCCCCCGTGATTCCCCCCCAGCCCGATGGGCACAGCACTCCTATGAGTGCTGTGCCCAGTCCGTGGCTTCTCCAGGCTACTCACGAGTAAGCGAGCAGCCGGGAAAAGCCACGGAAGTCGCTAGACTTTCTGCAGCCCCATCCTCAGGCCGGGGCTGCGGAAAAGCCAGGCCATAAGCGAATCCGCTTATCCCGGGTTAAGGGAGGTCTTAGCCCGGCCTGACCCCGGAATCCCCTGTGTGTCATCTGGATGCACAGGAGGGAGACCGGGCCTCACAACGCGCTAATGCCTCCTCTAGCAACAGCCTGAGATGATCCTGGGGGGAAAGGCAGGTGTAGAAACAGCCATAGTGACAAAGGAGAGGTTGCCACCTAGTCCCACTTGGTCTTTGCTCCGTAGTGTCATAGAATCATAGAATAGCAGAGTTGGAAGAGGTCTACAAGGCCATCTAGTCCAACCCCCTGCTCAATGCAGGAATCCACCCTAAAGCATCCCTGACAGATAGTTGTCCAGCTGCCTCTTGAAGGCCTCTAGTGTGGGAGAGCCCGCAACCTCCCTAGGTAACTGATTCCATTGTCGTACTGCTCTAACAGTCAGGAAGTTTTCCTGTTGTCCAGCTGGAATCTGGCTTCCTTTAACTTGAGCCCATTATTCCGTGTCCTGCATTCTGGGAGGATCGAGAAGAGATCCTGGCCCTCCTCTGTGTGACAACCTTTTAAGTATTTGAAGAGTGCTGTCATGTCTCACCTCAATCTTCTCTTCTCCAGGCTAAACATGCCCAGTTCTTTCAGTCTCTCTTCATAGGGCTTTGTTTCCAGACCCCTGATCATCCTGGTTGCCCTCCTCTGAACACACTCCAGCTTGTCTGCATCTTTCTTGAATTGTGGAGCCCAGAACTGGATGCAATACTCTAGATGAGGCCTAACCAGGGCCGAATAGAGAGGAACCAGTACCTCACGTGATTTGGAAGCTATACTTCTATTAATGCAGCCCAAAATAGCATTGGCCTTTCTTGCAGCCATATCATACTGTTGGCTCATATTCAGCTTGCGATCTACAACAATTCCAAGATCCTTCTCGTTTGTAGTATTGCTGAGCCAAGTATCCCCCATCTTGTAACTGTGCCTTTGGTTTCTATTTCCTAAATGTAGAACTTGGCATTTTTACCTATTAAATTTCATTCTGTTGTTTTCAGCCCAGCACTCCAGCCTATCAAGATCACTTTGAAGTTTGTTTCTGTCTTCCAGGGTATTAGCTATCCCACCCAATTTGGTGTCATCTGCAAATTTGATTAGTGTTCCTTGCACCTCCTCGTCCAAATCATTAATAAAAATGTTGAAGAGCACTGGGCCCAGGACTGAGCCCTGCGGTACCCCACTCGTTGCCTCTCCCCAGTTTGAGAAGATTCCATTGATAAGTACTCTTTGAGTCCGATTCTTATCATAACCTTATCATACTGTAAGTCTCCCACCCTGCCCATCTCCACAAGCTGTGGTAGCTTCTCTAACCAATCAGAGCAGAGAGAATAAAAGGAGACACAAGGCTGATGTCTTAAACTAGTTCTGGCCCAACTTGATTTCCCATTGGATGTGAACAAACAAATAAGCCAAGGTGAATATAATAGCAACATTACATGGCAGTATTTTACCACCTGACCCACAAATTTTGACTTAGAGGGGATCTACACTTGTATATGAAACGTTGTTTTTACAGTCAATGAACATTTTGTTTTTGAATGATTTAAAACAGCAGTTTTTAAAATGTTTACTTACTTTTCTCTTTCCATGGGAATGCATTCCTTTTGGCCACACTAAGAAAAGAAATCCATTTGTTCTTTTTCCCCATCTGCCAATTTCCCCTCCCACTTCCTCTTCTCTCTGAGAATCCTCCAATTACAAACGATCCAGCAAGCAGCCTCCCAAAAGTGAAACTAAAAGTGGCTGCAAAAAAGAGGCTTGAAAGAAAAAAACGACTCCAACTTTGGGTGCGGAAATTACATAAACACACCCCCAGGAATGCAATTGGCTAATTAAGAACTACAGGAAACCCATTTAATACGATGAAATCGGCCACATCATACCAAATAGAATGACTTATTTCAGAGAAGTTCAACATAAAAAACAGAGAACAGACAACAAGAAAATGTCACAAACTGAATGTCATGTGGCAAAACACTACCAAGTGTACACTTAAAAATGGTAAGACACATTCTAACTTGACTAGTGTAGATCCCCTCCCAGTGAGTTGACTTCTCACCAACCCTTTATACCCAATGTACCACTGACGTTTGGGCTCTAGAGGCTGATGGGTAGGTATGTAGCTTTCTCGCTCAGACATTATGGTGTTCATAAACCATGAACACGTCCTAGAAAAGACTATGAAGTAACTTGTCTCACTGTCAGCCTCAGATGCTCAGCTGAAATATCAGCTTCCAAGGTTGATGGAGAGCTACATGGACCCACCAGGATGTGTGCTACAACTTCCTGTATATTCCATATCTACCTGAAGTCACAATCTGGCCCTCCAGAATTCTCCAGATGGCCCCAACCCTGCTCTAGCAGTTGTTACCTTCATTAGGAAGATGAAGATTGCAATTACAAGCCATTCACTTTTGTAAAGTGAATGGCATGTAATTTCTTATTCAAAATCAAGCTATCCCCAAAGACTTTGTATTACAGCGAGGATAGCTCATAACAATATATTGTTGCTACGCAAATCCATTTCCCCCATCTACATATAAGGATTGCAGCTAAGCTCAGAGAGAGCAGAGAGGTCTGAGTGGGTACCAGATGATGTCATCATCCCTGCTAATGAAACGATTCTTGGACTTCATCCCTGTGAGTCCTATCTCTGCTATACCACTGCACATTATTCTAATTACACGAGATTGCCTAGTGCTTACTTTAACAGCAGAATTTGTATAGAAAAATCATGATCCATAAGTTCCTATCACTAACTCTTTCCAGATCAAGGATGACATGCAACACATAGCACTGCTTTTGAATAGTTTTACCCAGAGAGTATGTTCTCCTACCCATCTGTCTGGTCTTGATTGATCGTGTGTGTGTGTGTGTGTGTGTGTGTATGTATAGAGTTATATTTTCTTCTCCCATCAATCATTGATAGATATGTCATACATCTCTACAGCATTTTAGAAGCCTCTGATCAAAATTAGTAACTTCAGCTGTTACGTATAGGCTAATTAAGTAATTATGAATAAGAATGGCAATTATCCTCAATGCAAAACACACAGTTTTCTACAAAAGGCATTTGTATGTTTAGAGCTGGATGGGAAGAATTATACAATAAACAGCTGCTTTTATTCATCTCTGGCAATAATGAAATGTACACCAGAATATATTGAAACATTTTCTAACAGCAGGCTATTCATTTCTTATGAGGCAGGATTTTAATAGGCAATAAGTCATACATTTCTTACATGAGTGAATATTTTCCACATCCCACACCCCAAACTCTGGATTTTATGGAAGAACCTGAATGACATATTTTAAAACAAATGAAAAACTCTGCTAAAATGTAAATATTTTGGCAGAAATTGAGTTTTGGGATTAGTGTGTCTCCTCTGAATGAATGCATGGAGGTGGTAATAGGCTGGATGAGGAAAAACAAACTGAAGCTGAATCCAGACAAGATGGAGGTGCTCACTTCAAAGGCCACAACCTGGGTTTGGAGGTGTGTCAACCAGTTCTTGGTGGGGTTACACTCTTCCTGAAGGACTGTGTTCGCAGCTTGGGAGTGCTTCTGGATCCATCGCTCCAAATGAAAGCTCAGATAGATGTGACGGCCAGGAGTGCCTACTATCAGCCTCAGCTGATACGCCAGCTGCACCCCTTCCTAGACTTGGAAGACCTAAAGATGGTAGTGCACATGCTGGTAACTTTGAGGCTCGACTTCTGCAATGCGCTCTACATAGGGCTACCTTTGTGCCTAGTCTGGAAACTTCAATTAGTTCAAAATATGACAGCCAGGTTGGTCACCGGTACAACTAGGGTTGGACCACATTACACCAGTTTTAAAATCTCTTCACTGGCTGTGAATTAGTTTCCAGGTGAAGTATAAAGTGTTGGTTATTACCTTTAAAGCCCTACATGGTTTGGGTCCAGGCTATCTGCGGGATTGCCTTCTCTTGTACAATCCACCCCACACACTCAAGTCCTCTGGGAAGAATCTACTTCTGTCTGCCAAAATTAGGCTGACAAGTATTACCCAGAGGACCTTCTCTTCTGCTGCTCCCAGACTGTGGAGGAGACTTGTCAACTTAACAGTCTTTTTGCATTTAAGAAAGCTATAAAGACTGATTCAGTTTTATGCATTTTATACTTATTGTTGTTCCCCGCCTTGATCCAAACCGAGAGACGGGTAAGAAATACATTTAGTAGTAGTAGTATTTTACAAAACTCTTTGATCTCCCATTAACATTGTTTTGATGCTAATATTTGACAATTTTCATTATAGTGGACCCAAAGTGGCCCATGGGATACCCCAGGGACTTCTCTGCATATGTTGGATATCTCCTGATTTTCTCTTTCCACTAAAGCACTTCATGTTATATCAGACATTCTTCTGGAAGCTATCAAAGGCACAGATGGGCGATGACAGCCAGTATGTTGCAATGCTTAAACTATCACACCAGGTTCAGGATGCTTTTCATTTATTTGTTTATTTATTTATTTCTGAGTGTGGGGTGAGGGGAGATTCCCATCATTATTATGAGAAAATCACCATGCTTACCATGTTGAGTTTGTATTAAGGTTTATATGTGTTTGCTGTGTTAAATAGTAGGGATGTGCTCCGCTTCTAATCGGACCGGAGAAGCAGTAGCGGAGCGGGGGGCTTCGCCTGCCCTTAAGGCGGAGGCGAAGAGGATTGGGGGGCCGGCAGAGCGTGGCGAAGAGGATCGAGGTGAAGGCGGATCCTTCGCCTCGATCCGGAGCTCCGCCAGAAAGGTAAGTGGGGTTTACCGGGCCATGCCGCTGTCGCTGTCGCCCATGCGGCGACAGCAGCAGGGCCCGGTAACGCCCCCCGCCCTCCTCTCCCTTACCTGCCTCTGTCCGCGGTCCGTCAGCGTCTCCAATTGAGCCCGTGGTTCCAGCAGGAAGTCTGGGCCGCACGGCCCAGACTTCCTGCTGGAACCACGGGCTCAATTGAAGACGGTGACGGACCGCGGACGGAGGCAGGTAAGGCCCCCCTCCCCCTTGGTCCCTTACCGGGCTCTGCCGCCGTCGCCGCATGGGCGGCGATGGCGTCAGGGCCCAGTAACCCCCCCTATGGGGGGGGGACCGGAGCTCCGATCCGGATCCGGAGCTCCGAGCGGAGCGGAGTGGGCACAGGCAGAGTGGGGGCGGGGCGGAGCGGGCCGATCCGAAAATGGCGGATCTTAAAGTGAAGCGGAGTGGGGGGTCCGTGCACACCCCTATTAAATAGAGCCCAGGCAAGATAGGGTTAATTGTATGGCAGAGAGAGAGAGAGAGTGAAAGGTAGGAAGTGCTTGTGTGCGTGAGGAGACTGAGTTCATATAAGGGGAGAGCAGCCAGTTAGTTGGAGGGGGTGGATAGGATTTTAGAGATTGATGACGTCACATCTAGGTAGACAGAGAGGTAGAGTTGCTATTTACTGTTTTATTGTTTTACTCTGTACAGCACCATGTACATTGATGGTGCTATATAAATAAATAAAAATAATAATAATAATAATAATAATAATAATAATAATAATAATAATAATAATAGAGTAGGCAGGGTAAGACCAAGAATTGAATGACTGATTATACGATATACAGCCTCTTGTATAAAATAAATATTAATTTGTTTGGTTTTAAAATATAAAATCCCACACGTTGTTCATCTTTCTGCGCTACCAATAGTGAACATATTTCCCAGGTATTTCTCCTGTTTGGGTAAAGGGAACCAATTGAGCATATTGGGTGTCTCTTTGTTGATTTGTCCGGAAAAAATTCCTCTCCAAGCAGAGAGATTAGCAGAGTAATACAGCGTTCCAGGCAGGATTCAGAGAAAGCGAATACAGCCACAAAGATAAACAACAGCAACAGCAATTTCTTCAGCAACGTTTTACTGAGGCATAGACATAGAGATCTTATTTACAATATCATACAATATACTCACAGAACGTCATATTCACACAGGAGAGAGTAAAGATATGCTTCTACACAAGACTTATATACAGAGCATTATCTTTACCTACCAATTTACAACTTGACAGTCAATCAATCACACTTGTCAGGTTGTTAACCAATAAACCAATTATCTCCTGACCTTTAAAGTGGCTGATGTAACTCCTTGCAATTCTTGCAACTACCTGGGTGGGACTGAAACTATGGATATTAAAAATCAAAACCCGGACACTCTTTTACATAGAGAATATAGGGGATGAAACTTGTGGGTCAGTGAGGACAGTTGACCCAAAGCAGAGGCAGACAGGCCTGAGGGCAGCTCGCATCACAGGTGTCACTTTTCCCATCAGAATACAGCTGGGGAGTGAAGAGATACAAGCCTCTCCTCACCGCACACTGTATTCAGTCTGAGGATTCCAACTGTCTGGCATAACTAATTAATTTCTCAATAAAAATAAATAAAAATTAAGGCACACCTACATGCTACATAGTAAGCATGCAGTATGGCCCTTAGTGACAAATTCTGAAGGTCACTTCCGGAATTTAAGAAAGACATAAAGACTGATCTCTTCTGGCAGGCCTACCCACTTGAATTTTAAATTTGCCTTTTAATCATGTG
Source organism: Elgaria multicarinata webbii (assembly GCF_023053635.1). Classification (NCBI taxonomy): domain Eukaryota; kingdom Metazoa; phylum Chordata; class Lepidosauria; order Squamata; family Anguidae; genus Elgaria; species Elgaria multicarinata. The sequence continues at coordinate 40,018,564 of NC_086180.1, read as the reverse complement.
CTGCTTTTAGTGATGTATTGGTTTAAAATATTTTAATTTGTTGTATGATGTTGCATTTGTGTTATGCTCCGCCTCGATCCGGAGAAAGAGGCGGGTAACATAATTTATTATTATTATTATTATTATTATTATTATTGTGGAAGGACAGACTGGTAGAGCTTTCTTTATAAGATGGTACTGCTCTTTAGATCCAGGACCAGTCAGAAGTACACCTTCCTCTAGGAAGTAAATAGGAGGTGTATTTATACAAGTTCAAGTGGAGTATCATTTGTTTTTTTTCTGAGCAGTCACTGGGGTGCAGGAGCAGGATTTGAAGAAAAATTAAACAAATGCTTACATCTGCATAAGCTTTAAAGATAAAGACATCAAAATTGGCACAGTAATAGATATTAAGGAGAGCTTTAAGCATACCAAATTTGAATTGGATTGGGTCATCCATTGATATTTTTACATTTCCCCCCTTAAACCCATTTCCTGGTATGCAAAGGATCTAGCCGCCTGGTAGCCACAACAACAATGGCGACAGCTTAGAGCTGTAGGGGATAATTCGGAAACAGGTATGTGGGATGACGCTCTTAGGTGCAAAGTAAGGAATGTAACCCTCAACATAACTCAGGTGCCATTCATGACCATCAGATGGCACTGTGATCTCATAGTCCCCATTGCAGATAAGCTTTGAGAATCCCATTTCCTACATAGCAAATGGAGGAAAAAATACAAGTCATAATTCTTCATATCAATGATGTATGAACTATACCAGCCTTCCTCAACCAAGTGCTCTCCAGAAATGTTGGTGTACAACACCTAACATCTCAACCACCATGATCAATAGTCGTGCTGCTGGCAGGAGTGCTGAGAATTGTTGTAGTCAATACAGGAAATAGGCTGTAGCTCCGTTGGGAAGCACTTGTTTTGCGTGCAGAAGGGCTCAGGTTCAGACCCCTGAATCTCCAAGCAGGGCTGGAAAGAATCCTGCTTGAAACCCTGGACAGTTGCTGCCAGCCAGTGTTGACAATACTGGGTTAGATGGACCAATGGTCTGACTTAGGATAAGGAGCTTCCTATGTAACACTTTAGGAGGGCACTAGGTTAGGGAAGGATGTGATAGAGAGATAGAGAGATAGAGATAGATAGATAGATAGATAGATAGATAGATAGATAGATAGATAGATATGTAGATATATGCATTGCCTAAAGTTTGGCAGTATATTCAGACACATTAACCTGTTTTCTGTCCATTTCTTCTCAATTCTGTTGCCTACCAGGACAATGATCTGTGAACCGTGTCTTCTGTTTACTTCTCTGCTAACGGCTCTGAGCAATGCAGATGGGAGGGTTTTAAAAAACTTTTGTAGCTTCAGCTGCGCTAAATGAAAAAGCAAGCATCGGGTTTTTTTATCTCCTTAATTCAGATAACCACTCGCTGTGATTTCAGAGATGCTTCACACTTCAGAAGGAGAAGGGAATGCTTGTAGGTGTGTTGAGCCAGCTACAGGTGAATATAGAGTCAAATATGCAAATAAAACTCATTCCTAACCACTTGGTTCATTTGAGGGCAGAAACATCCTATGAAGCATTTCAAAGTTTTGGAGTCATTCTAATGCATAATATATTGAAAGCACAAATTTGGTTTGCTTCCAATTTCCCCCTGTCTAGTTCCTGGCATAGATCAGCCACCAAGGTAATCAAAGCAGTCACTTTGCCATAATCAGGCCTGAATCTGGATTGAAATTGTTTATAAATGCATAACATTTCATAAATATCATTTAACATTTTTTAAAAAAATAAGTACAAATACATAACAACAAAGATCATAACACTGCATTCAAAAAATTACAGGTTTACAGGACACAGTTCCTTACTCCGGGCATTTTTGTCACATCAGGAGAAAAAGCCATCCTAAAGAAATCAGGAAGTTAGTACATATTACAAAAGGCGAGTAAAGTGGCCAGTTAGATCTCCCCATGACTTCTGTCAAACTGCCCCCAAAATAAACCAAGCTGCTTCCAGAAAAAGAGGTCACAGTTTATTTCTGAGCCAATCTGAATTTAAACCCCTATTTGAGGTCCCCCTGTGCAATCTAATGGAAGTAATGCTATCCATTGGATTGAATAGGCAGATTTAAACAGGCTGCAATTCCAGAAATGGCTGGTAAGGAGTAAACAGCAGTACACTACTGAAGACTCTTGGGAGAGAAAGGTAATCAGCAGTGGATTGCTATTTCCCCCACCACTAGGTTTTTGGGAGGCTACCCAATCCCCAATCTCTGACCACAGAGAAGTTCCCCACTGCCTAGATGCACCCTCAGCAGGGGCTCCTCTGGGGTATGAGGAGGTGACTGTCCCCTACAGGCTTAACCCAGGAATTCTACTCTGGCTTGGACTTTAATCCAAATCAGAGAAGAATTCAGGGTCTTGAAATGCTCACCTTTTTTTCTGAAGCAAGCATCACAACTCAAAGAAGTTAATATCCTGGAACTAGTCTAAGCCCAGCAAACTTTGCAGGTCATCTCTAGGCAGGAAATTCCAGGATTGAGGTGATATTGCATGAAAAGTTTTAGGTCCTGTACCACCTCATCATGGTGGCACCCTGTGATGGTCAAACCATTTGGCAAGTTTGTCACAAGACAAACTATAACTAAAGTATAACTATAGTCCCCTCTTTAGTACTTCAATGGGTCTCTCATGCCTTAGGATGGCTTTGTATCTGGTCCGGGCCTGTGGCTCTCCAAGCTGAAAGCAGCCAACTCTCCATGTATGGTGGCTCTCCAGGGATTCAGTAAAATTCCCAGTTTTGCTACCTTTCCTGAACTGCAAAAACAAGGAGGCTGCCATGCAGCTGGCAGTAAACTGGAGGGGGGCGTTGAGTTTGGCTTGGTGAGTCCCAGGTTATACAGGTGTGGAGCAGGAGGACTATAGGCCTGCTCTATGACATAGCCAGGACCACAAGGTCTCCATTTGCCAAAAAAACCACCAACCCCACCTGCTGCCATGCCACAAGGTGGAGAAGGTCACCAATTACACAAGAAAGAGGACAAAAGATTTACATAAAGTAGAAATAATTACTAGAATGGAAAAGACTGTGAGCACGTGCCCTGTGTAGTGTGCCTCTTCCGTCTACTGTGGTAACTGTTGAGCAACTTGAAGGCTCTGCACACCTTTCTTATGGTTTCTTATCTTTAAGCCACACTTGGACTGGACACTCCAAATAGAGGACTGTCCTCTTTAATGTAGGACAATTTCCACCCTAAGTGGCCATTCACCACTCTCTTTGTTATCCGCATTACCACCTGCCCCAAGCAGAAAGCAAATGAAGGAATGTACTTGCAAAACAAATACTTTAATGTGAATCAAGCTAGAAGTCTAAACCGTAGACTGCTGTAGAAGTAAATTTAAAAGACTCAAACCTCTAGGGTCTCTTGACAATTTAATATGGGGGAGAATCGCTTCAGTAGCCCAAATATGTGATCAATCAGAATGCAGAGCATGAGCAAAACCCATCCAACAAGTGATCCCAAAAGAAAATTAGAAACCATTCAACATCCTGCCTCAAATTATAGTAGTTTCTGATGCCTTGGAGAAAAGAGTGAGGAAAACATTTCCAGAGATTTGCAGTAGGATTCTGCTACTAGTATAATAATCATAAAGATCTATGACAGCTTTATCATAAATCCGGCAGGTGTGTGTTAGGACAATACATCTAAAAAGCACATTGCTTTTTTATAAAAATAAAAATAAAAAAAGCAAATCACTTCAGTATAATTCATGTAATCTTTATGTATTTAGACAGCTGCAAATGCTATTCCAGACAGGTACAAAGGATTACTGTGACCTCTGTAAAACACAGGATTTCAATCTCTTTATATATGCTCAGAGAAAGCTGCTTAAATCAGGCTGATCGATGCAAACTCCATAGAGTCCAGTCTAAGGCTGAGGTAGTAAACTGAAGTGCATGCTGTTGCACTTCAAGTGGCAGGTGGAGGGTCTTACACAACAGAATACTCCTCCATAAGAAATGAATGAGTAAATCCTACTAAGGAAAAATGTCAAAGAGCAGGCAAGGTCAGAAGTCTTCTCCATTGGGGGATCCACACAACTCTCCTCACATGTTAAAAGCATACATGAGGGGGTTAGACTGGCTCGCCCTGCTCCCAGAAAACATGCTGGCTCTGTCCTCCACACCTCTGCATTTGGCAGCTATGTGAAGGGGCCCTATGGATATACCTACGTACATGTTTACTGCTCATCCCTGAGGGATGTAAAAATGTGTCAATTTCAGTGTCTACTGGTTTCTCATTTTTTTCCACTTTTAAATTTGGTTCATCTTGAACTTTGAGAATTTCTCCAGTCTTAAGTGCAGTTTGTCCCAAACTTTGATGGTGTTAAAATAAATAAATAAATCTCTGATTATCTGTGAAAGGGATGCAACCAAAGGTGGATTTGGTTTTCCAGATCTTGCTTTATATCATCGGGTAGCCCTACATTTCTCCTTTTCTTGCCTTTGTTATATTCTCTGGCCTGCCATGATGCTGGCACAAAAAGTAGCTTCCAATTGAATGAACAAGTGTCGTCCATCTAGGGATTGGACAAATAGGTCTATTTCTGGTCCTTATTTATTTTGTTTATTTTATTTCATTTATATCATTTCTATACCGCCCAATAGCCGAAGCTCTCTGGGCGGTTCACAAAAATTAAAACCATGAAGAGCATAATAAAACAACCAACAATTTAAAAACACAAATACAAAATACAATATAAAAAGCACGACCAGGATAAAACCACACAGCAAAAATTGATATAGCTTAAAATATGAGATTAAAACAGCAGAGTTTAAATTTAAGTTAAATCAGGTGTTAAAATACTGAGAAAATAAAAAGGTCTTCAGCTGGCGACAAAAGGAAAACAATGTAGGCGCCAAGCGAACTTCTCCGGGGAGCTCGTTCCACAGCCGGGGTGCCAGAGCAGAGAAAGCCCTCCTCCTAGTAGCCACCTGCCTCACTTCCTTCGGCAGGGGCTCACTGAGAAGGACCCCTGTGGATGTTCTTAAGGCCTGGGCAGGCATATATGGGAGGAGGTGTTCCTTCAAATAACCTGGCCCCAAGCCATTTAGGGCTTTGAATGTTAACACCAGCACTCTGAATTGGGCCCGGACCTGGACTGGCAGCCAATGAAGTTGTAGAAGGACTGGCATGATATGATCTCGTCAGCCAGTCCCTGTTAGTAGGCGGGATGCCCTGTCTTCAGCTGGGATACCAGCTGAAGTTTCCATACCATCTTCAAAGGCAGCCCCACGTATAATGCATTGCAGTAATCCAAACGAGAGGTTATCAGAGCATGGATAACTGTAGCTAGGCTATCTCTGTCCAGAAAAGGGCCTCAATCATAAGTATGTTCAATCAGGCTGTAATATATAGCATGAAAATTAGCACACTCAAAAATCATGAAAATACTCTCCCATTCCTAATGTGTGCCTCACCTTCTTTCAATGCATGAAAATTGGGCTTTATTTTTCTATGCAATCTCTCCTAATATTCAGTTTTCTACACTATTTCTCCCAATATGTGCTTTCTGTGCAGCTGTATGCAGTTTTGTACACAGGTTTGCATATGCGTTATATGCATGCCACTTTCTGCAATAAATGAATGTATGCAATTTTTCAATGGCAACTTACTTCTGAGTAAACATGCAGAGAATTCTGTAATAAGGGTCTAAAGAAAAACTTCAGAAAATGAAAATGGTGAAGATTTATAGTGGTCTAAGCTATTAAAATGAGCCTCGTGTGGCACAGAGCGGTAAAGCAGCAGTTTCTTCAGCTGAAACTCTCCCCATGGCCTGAGTTCGATCCCAGCGGAAGCTGGTTTCAAGCAGCTGGCTCGGATTGACTCAGCCTTCCATCCTCCCGAGGTCGGTAAAATGAGTACCCAGTTAGCTGGGGGAAAGGTAATAATGGCCGCGGAAGGCAACGGCAAACCACCCCGCTATAAGGCCTGCCAAGAAAACGTCAGTGAAAGCTGGTGTCCCTCCAAGAGTCAGTAATGACTCAGTGCTTGCACGAGAGGTTCCTTTCCTTTCCAAGCTATTAAAACATGATTTGGTATTTTCAATTGCACTTAACAATAAACTAGATTTTAAACCATCGTCTTTAAGTTATCTACAGAGGAAGTTGTCTTATACCAAGTCAGAACATTGGTACAATGATCTGGCAGGAGCCTTTTCCAGCTCCACCTAGAGATGTGGAGAATTGAATTTGGGATCTTGTTCATGCAAAGCAAGTTCTCTACCACTGTGCTACAGCTTCTTCCCATTTTATGACTGCTCCTTTAAAAATAATGAAGGAAAATAGCTTTATTTCAAGTTTAAAAAAGAAAAGAAAAGAAATCCTACTGATTAATGAAGTATTACAATCACTTTAGTCTTTTCCTGTGCCTTTTGTTGTATAGATTAAGCAATCCTTTCTTAGACCTTTGGCACAATTTTAATGACAAATATGTATGATCATTATAGGGATTCATTAGGAATTTAAGGTTATGAGCATCATCAGACAAACGGGAAAGCATGTTTCCTTGCCGTCGCTTTCCCCCTGCTTCTGTACCATGATGCTTCCTCTTTCTTCACACAGGGGAAGAAAGAGGAAGTAAACAATGACCACATGACCCATTCAGTGGCCATTTTTATGAAGCTGCTTTTCCTGCACACAACAGGAAATGGTGGTACATTTCGTTTTCAAAAAAATGGATTTAAAGTGTTCTATTTTGTGACAGAAAGAAGGTAAGAAGAAGCAGGAGATGCATGGGAGGCAGACATCATCAGAAGGACCCACGAACATCCATAAGTGGGGAGCAATGAGTGTGAAATAAAACGCTCATCTGATAACACTCTAAATCAACTGAAAAATATCCATGAAGAAATAACAAATCTGTTCTAGTGCCTTGACACTACTTGTACAATGGGGCATAATATTTTCTTTTTTCTGTAGAGAACAAAAGCACCAGTGTGTTAATCTGAGCAAAGAGATTCCCAGGAAGCTGTTTTCTAAGTACTCTTTTCTCAGGAGCAGCTGATGCAATTCAATCAGGCATTCTTGAACAATAAGAAGAAGGAGTCAGTATGTCTGTTCCCTCTAAGTGACCAATTTGGCTCCACTAAACAGCCTCTAATAAAAACAGACTTGTACTGACTGTATTGGGGGGAAATGTATTGCTATAATGAAACACACAAACAAGGTTAAAAGGAAATTGTACTGCATGACCTTTTAAAAGTAGAGAGGCACTTATTTACAATGTTAACTGAATAAGAAAAGTTAGGCATTTCTTCGGGTGGGGAAACGTTTCAATTCTTTTCGAGGGTTAAGTTCAAATAAGTTTTAAAACCATTACGTGTAGAAACTGGCCATCTTTCCTTTTCTTTCATGAACTTTTGAGAATACAATTCCATGCATTCCAAGTAATCCCTACACACATTATCTCAGAAAGTTTAATAACTACCCTGTAAGGTGTGTTATTAATTATCACCACAGTGACAGATGGGGGCTAAATCTGCTGTCTAAGCTAACCTAGTGAATTCATGGAGGAGGTGAGATTTAAATGCTAGGACATCTTGGTTTCCACTTCAGACTTTCAGCAGCTATGCTACATGAGCTGTTATTGTTGTTGACTACTGTGTTCAATTAGCTCTGTGGAAGAAATCAATATGTTTCTTCAGTACATCTGTCCATAAACTCCATGTCCTCTGATCTTTAATCCATCCCAGCCTCTGGACCATTTGTACATTTAGGCTGCAATTCTCTATTCTATTACCTATATGTAAGCCCCAAAATAGGACGTACTCCTTACAGGTATAGAACTGAACTGTTAATCTTGAGTTTGCTTATATATTTATACAGATCACAGTTCAAGATCAATGTGTGGATGTCCTGCATTATATTCTACTTGTATCCACTTGAGTATGAGCTTCTGCCTTCTGGAATTAACCTTCACAACTCTCTTAGGGTGACAGGTTTTTTTTAGGAGAGTCGCTGTGTTAGTCTGTAACTTGCAGCAAATACAAAGAGCCTGGTGGCACCTTAAAGGCTAATACAAGTCTATGCATAAGCTCAGGCTCAGGGGCCAAATTTGGTCCACCTGGGGTCCCAATTCAGCCTTTCAGGCTTCCCAAGAGAATACAATTCCATGCATTTCCCCCCCCCCCAAAAAAAAAACCACTTATCATTGGTGGTTCCTGGCTTTTGTGCCTTTTTTCTCCTATTCTAAAAGGTTGAAATGCCTCTCCTAAGTCATAGTTACCAGCTCTAAAAGCTTTAAGCTAAATTAGGTTGGTATCGTTTGCCTTTGGCACAGTCTCCTTTTGCATTTGGACCCACCCACTACTGAAACATGGCCCCAAGAGCTTCTCCAAAATGGAATTTGATCCTCAAGCTGAAAGACTCCTGGCCTACATGGTGCACCAAAGCCCCCTTCTTTACCTTTGGGTGATGGCACACATGAATGTGATGTATTCAGTGAAATGTCAAGCAGTGGCTTTTCTGCATGATCTGGAAAGGTGTGTGACCATGGTAGATATTGGACTTTGGTGTCATTGTTCTGTTCTGGAACTCACAGGGCACAGTGAGGCAAGACAGCAAGAAGAACTCCTAATGCACACTTTGATCCAACAGAGTCTGAAACCAGACTTCTATGCCTTGACATCCATAACTTGCTCTCAGGCTCCACGTCATCCTTTATAAGTAGAAAGCCATCAAGAGTCCAGACTCTGGCCTGCAGCCTTACACCCCTTTGTCTATCCAAAAGCCAGGCACACTGCTTGCATTGGTGCACAAGGCTCCATGGACTGTGAGACTCTCAGAGGGGGGGTATGATTATTCTTGCTGGACTTTGGCTTGATACTATAGTCACTGGTTTGGGCTCAGGGTTCTAGAACACATAGGGCACAGAGTCTTGGGAGTTTCAGTGGTGTCTGATATTTTGTTCTCAGGCGTGTCTGGTTCAGCACTGGTACTCAGCCGCTGTTTCAAAGTTGGTGGACTTCACCCCACAAATTCAAACAGACTCTACTTCCAAACAAACTTCCAAGTTTTATTTAAGCCTCCCATACAACAGCACTTTATTTATTATTTATTTATTTACTTATTTATTGCACTTATATACCGCTCCCATAGCCAGGGCTCTCTGGGCGGTTTACAGAAATTCTAAAATTAAGATTAAAACGAGTATACAAAATTTAAAATTCTAAAACACAGAACATATACACATAAAGCATTAAAAACCGTTAAAAAACTAAACATGTGGGTGATTAAGATGTGCCGCCATATGTCTGGGCAAAGAGGAAAGTCTTAACCTGGCGCCGGAAAGATAGCAGCGTTGGCGCCAGGCAAGCCTTGTCAGGGAGATCATTCCATAGTCTGGGGGCCACCACCGAAAAGGCCCTGTCCCTCGTTGCCACACTCCGAGCCTCTCTCAGAGTAGGCACCCAAAGGAGGACCTTAGATGCTGAACGTAGTGACCGGGTATATTCACATCGGGAGAGGTGTTCCATCAAGTATTGTGGCCCCAAGCCGTGCACTTGCTTAGGCTGCGGCCTCTCTCTCTCTCCTTAGGCCTGAAGTAGAGTGTTCTGATCTTAACTACTTCCTGGTTCCTCTGAGGATGGAAAACTCATTCAGGCTGAATCCAGCAGTTCTTTCATATTGTTATAGGCCAGTGTCATCTCTGTTACTTTGGCCTCCCTGTCCAGGTAACTGCTAGACTCTGGATTCATAATTGTGATCTATTTACTCTCCCCTTCAACCCTCTAAAACAAAACAACCATGTATTTTCCCAAGGAAATTCTGTCTTGACCTGCTTGGGCAAGCCACCCTGAAAACTAAACACATCTACTGGCCTCTCCCAATTGCTATAGCTGATTATTCAACTATGTGTCCCTGATGAAAGAGAGCCACTTTGAGCCACAAGGTATCCTGTTCTTAGAAAACATACTTGGACATGAAAATATTATTTAAACTGCTGTTTTTGACCTTTAAAGCCTTAAATGGTTTGGGATCAAGTTACCTGGAGGATGTAATTCACCCATAATAGCCTACCCAGACTTTCAGATCAGAAAGAGAGGCCCTTCTCTTTGCCCACCAGTGAGAGCAGTTAGGTGGGTGACCACACATGAGAGTGACTTCTCTGCAGTAGCCCCACACCATCAGAGGTCTGCCATGTTCCCTCATCACAGGCTTTTAAGAAGGCCTTGAAAATATATTATTTTACCTTGGCCATCTCATGATATGACCGCTGTTGTCTCTGCTATTGCCTTTGCTAGTGTAATGGCCAAAGGTTTAGCTTGACATAAGAGAAGCCATGTTTGACTGAGTGGAGGCTGCGTCAGACATGAACTGTCTTATAGCTGAGTAGAAATTTTTAAACTGCCTATGTGTCACAACACCACACCTAGCTAAACCGCACAATGTTCCAAGAACTTGTGGTCGAGCTAGACTTCCTTTTGAGTAAACAAGTACTCTGTGCATACTCAAGCTGCTTCATGTAACCAATTTGCTAATAAAAGCTAGCTGAGCATTGGTCGAAGTTGCACCTTGGCTAAGTTGGGCTCTCTGTCGCAGCGTGATTCCTTTCTATCAATAAAGGTGTATGTGTTTGAAATCTGGAACACATCTCTGTTGTGTTTGGGCCACAACACTGGTGTTGCTGGTTTTATTGTAGCTTTTATTGCTATTTTATTGTGTTTCTGGTTTTATCGCTTTTAATATTTTATGCATTTTATTCTGTAAACCACCTTGGGAGGGCTTCTGCCCTGAAAGGCAGCCTGCAACATTTAAAATAAATAAATGCTGATTGAAATTGAAAAGTAAGATTGCACACGATTATATTCAGAAAGTAATGGACTCAAGTACTCTATTCATATGAAGTAATTAGCGGTTCACTGCTCCTTACCATCTTTCTTATTCTCCAATTCAGAAAGAACAAGAAACTGTGACTCTCTCTCTCTCTCTCTCTCTCTCTCTCTCACACACACACACACACACACACCTAGTGTTTAAAAGAGTGGGAATGAAGTGAAGATTTGCTGACTTACAGTGCCATGTGGTGCTCAGTCCAGCAGAGCACAGTCTGCAGTAGATTAAGTGGGAGTACCTAATTGTGGGTCAGAGAGAAACAACTAGCGTGCGACGGCTGTCTGTAATTAATGGCTGCACTTCTGAAAGCTTCAAAGGAGTTGAGAAACTTTTGATCAGTGGAAAATGTCTGGAAGTCAAACATGCTAAAAGTGCATTTCAAAGGGGCTTGAAACTGTAACATCCAATATTCATTGCAATCGGTATTATGGATCAAAAGGCCAAGCACTTGTTGTAACTGTTACTTGCACACTGGGTGTTCTCTAGAAGAGATGTGTTCCAAAATGCTTTGGCAATGTAAGTGCAATGTCATAGTCATGATTCCTGGGGCCATAGATAGCAAATATAAAAATAATCCACTGGCTGGCACGCTCTGGCTGGTTTCTTGTAAAAGTTGTGGTATGACATTAGATCTCCACAGAATATGTGGGTATGCAGATGTGGAAAGATCAAGGAAACTTTAATTTATTTTGTAACATCTTATCTTATTAGATAAGTACACATGAAATATCTTATTATTTAATAGAAACTTGGGCTCATCTACACTACTGCTTTATAGTGGGAATGAAGTGAACTGATAACTGTTTGGGCACATTGTGTTATTTTCTGCTTTTTATATTATTATTATTATTATTATTATTATTATTATTATTATTTTTAGTAGTAGTAGTAGTAGTATCCTGCCTTTTGCCCAATACTGGGCCTCAAGGCGGTCTTACAAAGTTTAAAACATACATTGTAAAACCTAAGAAAAGAAATGTAAAAAAAAAAAACTGTTTAAAATACACAACAAAATTACAAGTCATTGACATAGATGGAGGACCAAATTACTCTCCAAAGGCCTGCTGGAACAAACAAGTTTTAGCCTGCTTCCGAAAGCCCATCAAGGAGGGAGCCAGTCTAGCTTCCCCGGGAAGAGAGTTCCAAAGCACTGGAGCAGCCATTGAGAAGGCCCTGTTTTTATTCCACATTCATAATGATTTGATGCAAGGTGTAGATCTGGCTGAACCATGAAGATATGGGAAGGCAAAGGGCTTTCTTTTCCATGTTTTGTTCTTTCAAACAAAATCTTTGATGACACTCTAAGCAGTGGTAGAACTGCAAATGGCATCTTGTTGGTGACCTCTTCCTTACAATAGCCCAATTGGAATGGAACTACCTCATGACTGTAATAGAAATTACACACACAAGGTCACTTGTAACAGTCATCCAATTAAGAAGATGCCAAGAAGATGCCAGGTGATGGCAGTCAGGGCCCAATCTTCCAGGAGTGACACAGCTGGTAGAAGGTAAAGCCAAAGCTGCCACCTGGGCATGTAGTAACAGCATTGGGTCCATAATATGTGGCTGAACATTTGTATTAAGGACCCTCTATATTCTGTTCAGATCAATAGATGCTACTATAAGTATTGAAAAATCCCAGGCCTTTAGATGTTACTATTTTGGCTGTTGTTATTTTAAAGAAAGCATGATATTAATATAAATTAATCCTGAATTCCACCCTTCCTGACACTTGTGTACATTTTGTCTGCAATCACAGATGTATGGGGGAGAGGAGTACAGAAGTTCATTGATTTTCAAAGCAGAATTTTTAGTTTATTTTTTCTTGTGTGCAGGCGGGTTTGTTATCATGACCACTCATGTGTCTTCCCCATCCCCACCCCCATCCCCACTCGCTTTTCTACCAAACTGTATTAATAGCTTGGTTTATGACCCATAAAGGGCATCTGCCAATAGCAAATGATGCTTAGAACTCCATTTCATAGACTACAGATTTTGCAAATGTTGCTAAACTACCAAGCTGAATTTCTAATTTCCTATACTTTTGTAATGTAGGGGCATGCAAAAATGGGCTTGATAGAAACAGTTTCTCTCCAAGAATTTAAAGCTTTCGAAGTCCAAATCATTAATGAACATGACACTGATATATATGTTTCAAAAAATCATCTGTCTATCATCAGGCCCAGAATCCAGCCATGGAAAAGTGTAATGGTCACTTCGCATCTTATGCAGCCATCAAACCTTGCATGGTTTCTATTACAGCCAATAAAACCTATTTCAATTCTTTTGCAGATGGGCTCTATTTAATGCTCAGCTTCCTAATGTCATCATCTTGGCCGTGACTGTGTTAAAAGGTAATGGTAATTCTATTATAGAAAGAAGTAGAGTAGCATGGCTTAAGGCTCACATTACCCGGGTCAATTTAAACATTATTGCTACATCAATTAAATTGGCTTAAGGTGCTGCTGATTTGAAAGAAATCTGCATATTGTTTTACCATACTGTAAAAAAAAATCAATTTTAATAAAGACTGAAGTAGAAAGTCAATGTGGACAATATGGGGATGTTTAATCACAGGTTTATTGAAAATGTAACTTGCACCTCACTTTAGTGAGAGCTACAATAATAATCTGTGTAATTCAAGGACTATTCATTAGTAATTTAGGACAACACCTGCCAAATAGCAGTTCTGACTGATAGAGATATGAGTCACGCTTGTGGACTTAGCCCTGCACCAAACAATCAAAGCTGGAAATTCAGTCCAAAATATCTTCAACTCTAAAAAATTTGGGTTCAAAGATATCATCCTTCTATGAACAGAAGTGACATCTTTAAAATAATAAGATGTGTAAGAAGAATGGTCATAGATGAAAAAATGAACAAACAAAACCCCCAACAACTCTGGGAAGGTTGGTCGATAGAAGTGCAGAAAGGGATTAGAGGAGCAAGGCTAGTAGAGAGAGATGAGTTCTTTAAATCTAGGGATGGATCGGTCAGTCTGTTTCTAGTCTGTGTTAGTTTCACATTCATAAAGGCATTCTCTCCTGTTTCTGCATTAATAAGTGCTTTAAAAAATACGTGAAATCTGCATCATTTTAATGCACAAAATACATTTTTTATGCATTGTACAAAAAATATTTTTCCACAAAATGCAAATTTTTACACATTGTAACCGAAAATGCACATTTTTATTTACATTTTGTTTTGTGTGGTTTGGTTTAGTTTTTTAGCCAAGAACTATATCACAACATTCTCTTCTCCCAGCTAAGCACTGTTTACAGTTCTTCTTGTTTGTTGATTGGTGGAGAGGGCTGTTATTTGTCACTTTCCAAAAAGGAAGATCAAATGTTCTGTTATAGAAGGAAGTAAACAACGTCTCCTTTTTCTCAAAGCAAAATGTTGTATTCCTAGAGCAGAAACTTTTTGATAGGACACTTGGGAATTACTGAAAGAAGTGGTTTCAGCAGAAAATGTAAATTTAACATTACATTTGAAAACCTCTTTAAAAAGAGAGAAAGATTTACATTTTCATCTAAATCAACTGCTTCTGCAGATACTTGCATTCTCTAAGGCCCACCCTGTATTCTCTCAGGCAGGGCTGGGCAATGTGTTGGCCACCATATGTTTTGGCCTACAACTCCCACCAGTCATAGCCAATATATCTAATACTGAGGCATGATGAGCCAAAATATCTGGAGGGCCACACGTTGCACACCCCTGTCATAAGCCTATTATTATTATTATTATTATTATTATTATTATTATTATTATTATTATTATTAGTATCTCACCTTTTGCCCAATGCTGAGCCTCAAGACAGCCTTACAAAGTCTAAAACATACATTGGAGCGGGGGGAACAAAACCATAAATGTTTAAAATACACAACAAAATTATAAGACATTAACATAGATGGAGGGCCAGATTATTCTCCAAAGGCCTGCTGGAACAAACAAGTTTTAGCCTGCTTCCTAAAGCCCATCAAGGAGGGAGCCAACCTAGCTTCCCTGGGAAGAGAGTTCCAGAGCACTGGAGCAGCCAGCGAGAAGGCCCACCTCCATGTTCCCACCAAGCGCACCTGTGAAGATGGTGGGACTGAAAAAAGGGCTTCTCCAGAAGATCTCAAAGCATGAGCAGGCTCATAAGGGAGAATATGGTCTTTCAAATAACCTGGACCTGAGCCATATAGGGTTTTATAGGTCATAACCAGCACTTTGAATTGTGCCCGGAAACAGACTGGAAGCCAGTGGAGCTGTTTTAACAGGGGAGTTGTGTGCTCCCTGTAACCAGCCCCGGTCAACAATCTGGCTCCAGCTCTTTGAGCTGGAGTTTCCGAACACTCTTCAAAGGCAGCCCCACGTAGAGCGCATTACAGTATTCCAATCAGGATGTAACTAAGGCATGTGTCGCCATGGCCAGGTCTGACATCTCTAGGAACGGGCACAGCTGGCGCACTAACTTAAACTGTGCAAATGCACTCCTGGCCACCGCCAAAACCTGGGCATCCAGGCTCAGGGCTGAATCCTTCCCAGAGGACCTGAGTGTGCGGGGCGAATTGTACGGGAGAAGGCGATCCCGCAGGTAGCCTGGACCCAAACCATGTAGGGCTTTAAAGGTGATAACCAACACTTTATACTTCGCCCAGAAACTAATTGGCAGTCAATGAAGAGATTTTAAGACTGGTGTGATGTGGTCACCCCTAGGTGTACCGGTGACCAACCTGGCTGCCATATTTTGAACTAGGCAATTGCCAGGGCTGACAGTAGCAGGAGCTGGATTGGAAGGAGGAAACCAGCCAGTGCCCAAAGCAATGGTAACACAAACGATGGATTAAAATACAGCCATTGGGAAGGAAGGATAATTTATCACCAAGATCTATGGAATGTATGAACATTTTGTTTTGGTTTGTTTGAGGCCAGAACTTGTCACATTAATACCCCTGAACTTGAACAAGAAAGCAAGCACATTTCGCATGCGAGCAAAGCTTGTGATGCTGGTTTGAAAAGTGCGTATTTTGGGGAAGTGTACACTTCTTAAAATTTGTGATTTGGTGCTTTAGTCAATGGTGGGGGAAGTACATGATTAGCACAGGATCTACACTACTGCTTTATAATGGTTTATAACAGTTTTGACAACAGTTTGGGCTGAGGACACATTATATATACCATTTTCAATCCATTTTCAAACTGTTATATCCTGCTTAGTGTAGATCTGGCCCAGGCTTGTGCTTTATTTATTTTATTTATTTTATTACATTTATATACCGCCCCACAGCCGAAGCTCTGTGGGCGGTTTACAACAACTGTGTAAAACTGCTTTAAAAACTGTGCAACCAAGTGCACATTTTTCCTGTTTGAAAATGAAAAACAGGATGCGTTCAGGAATGGAATCATGATGAATTGAGTTTCAAGGAGCAAATCAGAGAATCTCAATAAACTGAAGACTTGCTGATTCTCCTATCCTATTAATAATCAAGTGACTACTTCACTTGCTGGTCTCATCTGATGAATGCCAACCATGGCCCTGTTTTTGTTATCCATTACAAAAAGAGTCAGAGTTTCAAGATAAAGGGCCCCAACTCATAATAAAAGCAACAACTAAAAGCAGTGAAAGTGTGCAGCACAAGGCTGTTATTAGCTAACGTCTATCAGCATTACTACTCCAAAATGTTCCATCCCAAAGTGGTTTTTGTTAAGCAAAGGAGACCATTGTCATATATCTTTGTGTGTAATGTTTAGTTCCTCATTTACTTGCAAAGGTATAATAAGATGGAAAAATGGTGGTGGCAGTGGAAAGCCAACAATTCAAGCATGTTCTTTTTGCTTTACGTACTGTTTATAAAACCATTTCTTCTTTAGAAGCATGCTCAAGAAATATATTACAAATTACCACTGCTGTAGCAAGGAAAAATGTGATATGTGGCTTTATTTAAGGCTAAGCCATTTTAGTATTAGTAAAGGACACTTTTGTATTAATTATATTAGTGAGCCAAATGTTTCCAGTATTTATCATCATGCCTTTTAGTTTATAACCTGTTAATCATTTGTAATACCACTGTACTGTAAATAAGTCATGGCAGTACTATACACGCTATATAAATTGAAGGAAAATGTATTGATTTAGATTCTGTTAACTGCTACCCACAGTACTGAGGGCAGAAACAAATGAGTCTTAAATTATACATGAAGAGCTTAAGCTTATAGATTGTTTATTTCATTGATTCCATTTACTCTGGGATGGATATGCCAGTCTATCAGCACCAAATGGATGCTGAAGTTTTAATCATACTCTAGTTTGGCTTTGATTAAAGATATGGCTCTATGAGAGAATAATTTTAACTAGTGGCATCAGTAAATTGAGAGGTTTTTAAAAAACTAATGGCATCAGTAATTTTTTATAACCACAAATTAAATGAGAAAGAACTTAAATAGAAATATGTGTGTGCTAGTAAGTGGTTAACAGCACAATCCTATGCACGTCTACTCAGATGTGGTGCTTACTCCCAGGAAAGTGTGTATATGATTTCAGGTTAAGTCATATCGATTCAGCTAGTGTTATTAAAGTGTTGCGCTATAGGCCTGTTCTGACGTTATTGCTTGAACTTATGGAGAGAGGAACAGTGGTGTGAAAGCTGTCCCCCAGTGTCCCTGTATACAGCTCTACCCCTGATGTTCTCTCATTGTGCTTAGAAAGGCCTTACAACCACACCTGGCTTGCCTGGGCAGGGGAGGGTAGAGAGATGAGTGGAGACTCGCCTTAGGCTTCCTCTGTTTGGCGCCACCAATGTGGGGAGGGGATTGGGAACCCTATTTATGGAGCGCTTCCCCTAACCAGCCTTCTCTGCATCTTTTGTAGCTCCCTCTCTCCCTGTAGACACTGTGGGTTTGCCGGTTGCCCCAAGGGGGGCAAAATAGGAATTTTTTGCTCTCAATGATTTATTTTGGGAAGTTTTTTTACCTACTTCACACTGTAAGACAGTAGAGGAGTATTAACTAAGCTAATTGGTTGAATTTGGCCACATTTTGAATGGGGGCAGGCGTGTGGGTATCGGTGAGCATTCTTAGGCACCCTTGTGGTGATTGATAATACCTGAGGCCCTCAGCAGCACCTGGTGACGGGATAAGGGTTACCTCTTAGGCCAACCTTACTCACTCACTCACTCAGAGTTTTGCAACCTGAGAGGGAGTGACATCAGAAGGCCTACCTTCTAGGGATGTGCTCCGCTCCGATTAGAATCGGAGAATCAGAAGCGAATTGGTCTGCTCCGCCTTGCCCAGAGGCGGAGTAGAAGCGGACCACGGACCCTTAGAAGCAAGGCGAAGAAAAGCACCCATAGGCGGAGCGCTTCTCTTTCCGCGGAGCGCATCGATCGCCATTTTGAAAAATTTCGCCCATAGGATTGCATTGCGGAAAAGAATAGGGGATAACTGTGTTGTTTTTTAAGCTATCTTTCTGAAATTTTTTGTGCTTAGAGAATCGTGGGTGGGGGTCATTTTGAGCCTACTCTCAGCACTCTGCGTGGTGCGGTTCGCTTGCTATTTTTTTAAAAAAAATCAGGTAAAAAACAGCGGGAGAGGTACCTTTTTGAAGTGCTAAGAGGCAGATTCATGATCACATGATCCCAAAGTTGGAGGAGGGGATAGGTAAAACGGGATACTAGTAACTTGGGATACTGGAAAACTTCTCTTTCTTAGTCTGAACGGACTTTTTCCAGTGTTCTTTAAAATAGTAGCCCCACCAAATGCACAGACGCAACCTGAAATCATATACTAAGCAAATAAATAACAGATAGGAAACACAGCACTGCTACCCACCCTAACCTTGGTGAACAACTGAATAGATGTGGTGCAAGGGGATGAGGTCCCCTAGGGCATGTGGACGTGCCCAGTGCACACACTCTCCCACCCTTGGAAGGTCATCAGAGCCCTCCAAAGAGTAACCCGTGGAGAGAGAATGAAGCTAATGCCTGTCATGAGTTGAAGTGGCAGGTCGCTTCTTAAAGACTGGTCCCTAGACAGGGCCAGTCAAATTGGCATAATAATAATTCCCCTTCCCCCTGGGCACGTCCACTTCCCTCTTACTGGTAAAAGACAGATATAGCCTTTTAAAAAAATTCTTGTTGTTGTTTATTCAGCAACACTGCTGCTTTTAATTCCACCCCTCCTTTGTTTATTTATTTATTTATTTATTTATTTATTTATTCCATTTTATATTTACACCCCATAGCCCAAGCTCTCCTGGCTTTTCCTCTTCAGTGAAGTCAGGCAGGCTTTCATTGTGGTTCAACTCCTTTTTGTTGTTGTTGTTGTTGTTGTTGTTGTTGTTGTTATTATTATTATTGCTATTAATATTAATTAGTACTGCTATTATTAACGTTACTATTATTGTTGTTGTTGTTTAATAATGGCTGTGATCACAGTGCAGTCAATCAACTGAAGCAAGGATCACAAAGCTTTACTCTTATCCTCCTAGCCTCCTAGTTATGGGTTGCAAAAGAAAAGGCATCTCTCTGTGCTGCTCCCACCTCACCTCACAGGGATGGTTTGCATTACTGGCTTTGAAACTATCATTGGCTCACTTCCTTGTGCCCCCCAAAATGTCTGCTGCCTGCCTGCCTTCCCCCCCACCTCCCCTGCCCACCTCGCAGGGATGGTTTTTGTGTGTCTTGCTTTGACTCAGGAGATAAGTCCTTCCTGCGCTCACTTAGACTTTTGAAAGTTCCAAATCAATTTTTCAAGTGTGGAAGAAGATTCATATTTAGGGTTATCTACTCCCCAATTCATGGCATGTTGGGATTTCCTTTGAAATGGCCCCATTGAGCTGTCTGCAGCTTTAAATCCCTGAGATACTGGGGTGTCCGATTTTCAAAAATTCCCCCAAAATCAGGGAATGATGGGATTTGCTTGAGTCTTGGCATGCATGTGTATACATACATGAGGTGTCATGGTGCTGAACTTGAGGTTTCTAACGTGAAAATTGACGGAGATATCGAAAGGGGTATGAATTGGGGTTATGGGTCGTGCATAAGAGGTTAAAGCCCCGCCAAAAATCAGGGGATGATGGGATTTGCTTGAAACTTAGCATGAATGTGGATCTAGATGGCATCTGTGAGGGTGCCCACTTCCAACTTTTTATCTGTCAAAATGTTGGGGAACAGTCCATGTCTGAAAATAGGGTGTTCGATTTTCATAAATTCCCCCAAAATCAGGGGATGGTGGGATTTGCTTGAGGCTTGGCATGCATGTGTATACATACATGAGGTGTCATGGTTCCAAACTTGAGGTTTCTAATCTGAAAATTGATGGAGATATCGAAAGGGGTGTGAATTGGGGTTATGGGTGGTGCGTTAGAGGTTAAAGCCCCGCCAAAAATCAGGGGATGATGGGATTTGCTTGAAACTTGGCATGAATGTGGATCTAGAGGGCATCTGTGAGGGTGCCCACTTCCAATTTTTTTATCTGTCAAAATGTTGGGGAACAGTCCATGTCTGAAAATGGGGTGTCCAATTTTCATAAATTCCCCCAAAATCAGGGGACACTTGGATTGGCTTGAGGCTTGACTTGCATGTGTATATGTCCATGAGGTGTCATGGTGCTAAACTTGAGGTTTCTAACTTTAACAGAAAAAAAGTTGTAGACTTTTTTGGATTTCAATGCAAGCCTATGGGGGGGAAAGCGGAGCTCCGATCTGGATCCGGAGCTCCGCAGCGGAGCGGAGCGGACTATAGGCGGAGCAGGGCGGAGCAAAGTGGCCCGATCTGCAAATTGCGGATCTGGAAGAGAAGCGGATCGGGGGGTCCGTGCACACCCCTACTACCTTCCCCAAAAGGAGAATCCTGATGGGTGGCGATAGATAGGCATCACTAGTCAGGATATGAACGGATCACCCAAACCCAATTATGGCCAACACGTTGACCAAGATAGGATGCCCGCCTATGCCTCCATCTTCCTTTGCAGGTATTCATAAATAAATGTGGCCCTATTTTAAATCCAACTTCTTGTCTCATCTTGTTATTCAACCTTCCATCCACAATCATCCCCATGGTTGGAAAAGATTCCCCGTGCATTTGGCTGAATGTGCTTAGAATCTCTGTTTAGATCTTGCTGTCTAAGCAAGACTGTAAGGGGTTATGCCAGAACACTATTATTATTATTATTATTATTATTATTATTATTATTATTATTATTATTTATAGCACCAACAATGTACTTGGTGCTGTACAAAATATACAAATAAAACAGCGATACCCTGCCTAGAGGCTTACAACCTAAAATCACATTAAAACATATGAAGGGGGAAAGGGTTCACAAAACAGAAATAAGAGAATAATCATAGTAAAACGAACAGTAAATCAAGCTAAAATACCAAAAGCTATTGAAAACAAATGAGTTTTCAAACGCGTTTTAAAATCTACAATGGAACTTGTGGTACGTAGTTGCTCTGGAAGAGTATTCCAAGCAAACGGGGCATCCAGAGAGAATGGGCGAAGCCGGGCAAGAGAGATAGAGACTCCTGGGCGGGAGAGCAACATAACATTTGAAGAACGGAGGGTACGAGGGGGATGTTCGGGGCATGGCTAGCATGTGCAGTCTCATTCCATCCTACAATGGTTCAGGCAAGAGTGCTTGTATAGGGCTTATGCCTTCCTCTAAACATAAAGCTCAATCCACATTGACAAGAAGGGAATCAGTGGAAAGGCTTATTTATGCCTCCTATATTTGAACCTCCTTTCCATGATTCCACATAATACTGCCCCAGTTTTATAGAAGAATATTATAATGTCACTTTACTAGGTCCCAAAAGAATAAAAGTGAACTTACAGAATCATTCTAAAAGGCAAAAGTTGCCATGTGGTTTGCCTGTACTTTTCCTCTAGGTACATTTTCTTCATGTGGTCATATTTTGTCTTGCCACACTTTAACAACTTTCCAAAACTGAGTTGTTTGAAAGTGGAATGAAAATCAAATCTGATCAGGTGTTGTTGGAGTCATAACTATAGGAGAATGAATTGAGAAACTCACAGTTTGGGGGTTTGTGATGTGATATACTAAGATGGCTTGGGAGCTCATGTTCACTAAATCACATGTGCTGTGGCTAAGTTTTCAAAGCTATAATTCTGCAATTAAATTTGTACACATACTCTTTGACACACCAGTAAGACCTACTGAAAAGACAGTACTGACATTTGCCTCATCAAGCCTGGGTGCTGATATCCGGTGTATGGATGAACATCTAATTTGAACATCTATATTTGAAGATAGCAGTTTAGAAGTGATTAAACTGAAATAGAGCTGCATTCAGAGTACATTTAGCTAAGTACATGTCACAGATGACAGATATTTGGTTGGTGGAGCTTCTCCTACAGAAATTCATTTCAAAATTCAAACTATTTCTCTTTCTTCATTAAACAAAAGGTAGTAATGTGCAGAGTTCAGCCTGCTTTTCCAATTACTGCAATTTAATTCCATCCATCCGTCAACCATGAACTGCTGCTAAGTCCCCTACAGACTTCATAAGCCTTGAAGTTAATAGCATCTTGATCATATAGTCCAGTTTTAGGTCTAAGGTACGTTAGAGCATGCCTGACACCTTAGTGATAATGCCAGTTTGAATATTATCAACAGAAATAGTAAATGAAAGGGGGGTTGCACAAGATAGCAGACTTACTTCCTGGCTTTGACAATTATGGTAGGAGTAACAAACTAACTCCTTTGGCCTGCTCTTTAAATCTATTACAATCTAGTTGTATCCTATGTACCTAGCAAACACCGGGCCTCCTTTTTCATTGTTGTGTCCAGTCCATCAACAATGCTTATCTATCTCCCTAAGATATTCATACAATTAAACAAAGATATTTAGTTTATTCAATTATCTTTTTTCACCCCCATTTCAATAACCTATATTATGTGCCTTTTCCATTCCATTCTAAAGAAATATGGACTAAAAATGAGACCCAGATAGTTTAGGCCATGACTTGTTAATGTAATAGAAAAGAGAACTGATACCTGCATTAACATATTATCACAGTTTATGTACACAATTTTACATTGATTTCAGTTGCAAGTGAGCCAAATATCTTAAATTTTTATCCATTTAGGCTACTAAATTTCCACTGGCACTGAAAAGGTAAATATCTTAAGTAAACATTCTTTGGAATCAACATAAGATAAAATTTATAAAGACCTTGGGCTGAATGATATTCTGAGGTATTCAGTCAGAGGCACTCGACCTTTTCAGCTCTGAGGGTCACATCTGGTGTGGGCTAGAATGGGGCAAATGTCATACATGTGCATGCATGCACACACATATACTTCTCTCTCCCCCCC
The DNA here is from genome assembly GCF_023053635.1 of Elgaria multicarinata webbii. Classification (NCBI taxonomy): domain Eukaryota; kingdom Metazoa; phylum Chordata; class Lepidosauria; order Squamata; family Anguidae; genus Elgaria; species Elgaria multicarinata. The sequence goes on along the minus strand of NC_086180.1, from coordinate 39,995,350 downwards.
ACACACACATCAGCACTCAGGAATGGGGAGGTTTAAACCTCCTCTCCCTGTCCACTGAAACCTAGGAATAGTGTGGAGGCAGGCAGTGAATGTGAAATCTTCTCCTGCCCCCCAGTGGTCTCCAAGACTTTTGTTGCAGCAAGCAAATAGCAATCTTGGAAGGCACTAGTGACAGAAAACAGTGATCTTTGACATAAGGATTTATGGGAATTTCACAAAACCTGCCTGCATGCTCTGTCAAAGCTCTGAATGTGAGTCTGAGCATCCATCCGCTGAAAATATTCATAAATTGCCAAACGTGCTCACATTTGTCTTCACCTAATACCACCTAATAGATAAAGCTACTTTTCTAATTTGCCTAAGTTTCCTATGTCAACTGAATCAGCCTAGTTATAGCCTTTGGAGGAAAGTTGTACAAATTTGGGGGAACTTGAGCGAATCTCCTATTCAATCACTAGTTGATTTGTGCAAGTTTCCCATTTATGCAGCATTAGCAGCAATGGGAATCTGCTACAAGACAAGCAGCAAGATGATGTTTGTGCTCGAACATTACTCGTTCGCCCGTCCATACTTTGAAGCAGAATCACTCGGGGGTTGGGTGAGGTTTCTGCCTCTCCCACCCTCCAGTGTTCTCCTCTGCTGAGGTTTGAATAGGCTTTGAAACCTGCTGGATAGGCTTTCACTTCTCCCATCCTCCAGCAATCTCTAGCATTCCCCCCTCCCTGCAATCCAGATCATCACCAAGGGCCACAGGTTGTGCATCACTTGACTGCATTGGGCTCTGGACCCATATTTTTCTTCTGCCAGCATTCACATACAGAAATGCGCACATTAATGTTTTCAATCTTTGTGAACCGCCCAGACAGCCTCAGCTATGGAGCAGAGTAAAAATGCAATAAATAAATAAAATAGAGTGGTTAAACAATCAGATGATTGTGCCTTCAGTATTAAAAGCTTTCTGGCTTACAATTTATATTTCAATGGATATTTAAGGCTATAAGTACATAAAATAAACAGAGTGGTCCAAATCTCCCCAAAGCAGAACCCTACCAAATTCCATTTTTTCCAATCTAAAATAATGGGTATTTGCAGAAAGTCTAATAGCTTATTCAAAAATGTTCTGGTTTTGTGTACACTTATGTTATTCATTGCTGGTTTTGCATGGCTATATGCCACTATCCTGGTACAGGAATGCTAAAAAGCCCTTAGTAACATTAATGGCATAATATATCCACTTGATCCTTTGAACTGTATGTATTTTTATTTATTTCAAATATTGCTTGGCTCCTTTTCAGGGAAGAAGTGTTTCCAAGGCGGCTTACAGCAAGAAGCTAGCATAATTAGGTTATTAGTCAGTCACAAAGAATTTTAACTTTGTATGTGATCAGAATATTGGAGAATAGGTTTAAATAATCATACTTGAACACATTTGTGTTATTGTAGTTACATTAAACTGTGCAGCTCAGAATGTTACTACCTGGTTTCACAAAATGGCTTTCAGACAAGATTAAGACTCTGATAGAAGTGTGCTGATTTCACACTTTTGATAGATGTGTTCAGTTAAAGGAAAAGATCAAATGAAAGCACCATGTGTGCCTACCATCCTCTCAGGATGACATTGAGAATAAGATAAAAAAAAGTTCAGCTAAAGCTTGTTGCTGTCCTGAAGGACTTTTTCGGAGTGTTATTTCTTAATTCTTTGATATATAGATATAGATATTGATGCTTGTTCTCTGTGGTTTCTTAAAATTCATTTGTGGATCTTACTAAATATATATATTTCATAAAGACAATATTCAATATGACAAAAGAGAAACATCAGCCTAATATTTTTTTAAAAAATATATTTTGTATATTTAATGTTGAAGTAGAAACTGACCCAGCACTGGCTCTACTTTCTATTTTTAGGAATGCCAATAGAAACATTATTCCCAGAGCCTTGGTCACCCATTTGCTGGTTGCAGCCAGGTGGGAAATTGCCCAATTCTGGAAAAGCGACAGACCTTTTGACCATCAACGCTGGTTTGATAAGATTTGGAAACTAGCTTTAAATGATAAATTGACACAACATAGCAGGTTAGCAAGAGGAGAAATAACATCAGACACATTTGTGGAAAACTGGTTGGACTTTTTCACATTTATTAATATGAATCCTGGCGAACCTAGACCCCCAATGACTCAGGAATCCTTTTGGTCAGAGGTTCTAACTTAACCTGCATCTTTTTCTGTACCAAGTGCTTATTGAAGGAATGAACACCCATGTTTTTTTATAGTGGTGCTATGGGAATATCTATATTGTCGTTGAGTGTTTTGTTTTACTCTGTATTTATTGTATTTGTCCTTACTTGAAAATCAATAAAAATAGTATTTTTAAAAAAAAAATATTTTGTATATTTGTATTAGAATTGTTTGAATATACAGGCTGCCATGTAAATGTATTATACATAACAAAACAAAAAACTATATAAGACCCAGTGGCCAGGATCCAAAGAATCATGATGCTAGTTGCACAAGACTCAGGGGCTTTAGACTTGCATGAGTACTTGAGGTGGAGAGTGAAATATCACATGCATAACCTCCATGAATTCATTATGATGTCTGAAAGATTCCCAGCATATACAATCAGACACAGAGAAACTCTCCAAATGATTGGAAAATCATAAAAAGCAAAGGGCCCTATTGCATAGAGAGAACCCCCTCTCCATGCAATGAAGAGGCAGCTGTATGCCCAGGGACTCTTTCAAACATTATCTGAATGCATAGAAGGTAGGCATGCATTATCCTGATTTCTTTTCCTCCACACATTCATACAAGGCTCATGTCATGTGGCAAATAGCTACCAAAACCAAGGTGAGTTGAAAAGTGGTTTCAAGGCTCACATCTCTTGAGGGAACCTACATAGGCCTATGGATCATGACAAAGTTACACTTGACAAAGATTGGCTGATTTAATTGGGTCTTAGGTACTTGCTGCATGTATACCTGCAAACACACTGTAGTTCATTGTAATGGTTTTACATCAGTGTTCCTTCATGTACAAATGTGCTTTCCCCTTCATTTTCTTGAGAAACTGGCTGGTTTGTTGTTTTTAGTCCAATTTCGGTGCTAGGCAAATGCCCCTGATGTATTCGCATATGCTCACATAAATTAAAATATGCATATATTCAATAAGATTCAAAGCAGTGGACATGTATTCAGCCAGGAGATAGAATCCCCCAAACTAAAGAGACAGGTTAATTAACATTTTGCTTTTGCAAATTATCAATGCTAACCCAAACTTCAATGTGGTCCATGTGGGGTTTTAAATATGATGTGAGCTTTGTACATAGCGTAAGGGCCATTGTCCCTTTGTTATTTTTTTTCCTGAGGTAATATAATACAGTTTAGATTCATTTGTCTTTTATTAATGCTCCACATGTTTGTCAGTCAAATTTTCTCAGACATTTAACATTCATTTTCTGTTCTGTAATTTATTGTGTTATTCATTTTACAAGGTTTCTTGCTTGCCTGTTCAAGTCAATCCTAATGTCTCATACTAACCTTCACAAGTCTTGCTGAACCTATCAGGAACATTTATTATTTTCACGTGTAGTTTTTGCCAAATTTTGTGCCAGCAAGTGCTTTTTTTTTTTAACATGGTAGTATATTTACAAAATATATTTATGCTCCTATCAGTCAGGCTTTAAAATATCTACAAATAAGCTGAAAGCCTGGAACATATACTGGGCATTATTATTCAACCACTTTCAAAACTCATTAATATTAATGGGAAAGGGTCTTTTGGAAACATGAGCTTAACTTCCCACTGAAATCCATGGGATATAAAAAGGGGGATTACAGGTTAAGACAGTTGAAACTAGGGCTTCAACATTAATTGTTTTGATTAATTGATTAAAAATCCATTCCTCAATCAAGAAGTGGCTCTGATTAATGGAGGCAGCCCCTCATGTCAGACTTTCAACACTTTGGTTGGTCCCACTAAAGGTAATGAAGTGCCAATCATGCTGGATTGAAGAGAAAGCCTATCGCCTGTTTGAAAAGACTACTGAGGTGGATGCATTGTAGGGATCATTTATACCTTAGGGATACATCCATTATACAGTTCACCAGTTGACCCTTTCCTGGAAAATGGCATATGGGACTGTTGGAACAGAGGGAGACTTGGCATTGCTGTACAAGCCGTTGACTCACTCTGCAGATTAAATTGTGTTTTGGGGGCATCCTCATTCCTTATGTTTATATTCATGTACCCCCAAATCTTTACAGACTAGGCTTTGAAGAACCAATCAAGCCCCCTTTACCACACATCTGGTCTACGCCAGGTGTTGCCAGCAGAAATGTACAGCTGCCAGTGGAAATGTTTTTTGCCACTAAAGAATCCAACAAGGAACTCACCCGTGGAAAAAGATTCATGACACTGATGCCTCAGGCACCTCAGAATATAGCAGAAGTGTCATTGTGAACTCCATTCTCACCTCTTGTCAGTTAGCCCCAAGAAAGCAGAGAACAGAGCAGTTAAGAGAACAGTACAGGATGCTGTTAAACACCCTTGATCCCCCTCTTCTTCCTCTTCTTGATCCCCCTCAAATACCCTTGATTCCTCCTCTTTTTCTCCCAACAATTATGTAAGACCAGGGCAGCTTTCCCTGCAAGGGATGTTTGGAGGCAATTAAGGAGGTGAAAGACCTTCATCTCAGAGAGTGTCACTGTCAAACAATCTTAATGTGAAGAGATCAGCCACATAGCCCTAACCTGGCCTAACAGACATCCTGAGCCCACAGATTGGTAGTCTACTGGGTTGGCATTCAAAGAGTTATCAGAGTCCTCCCCTCTTCCTTCTACCTTCAGAAGTGCATCACTGTTTTGTGTGGCATAGAGAAAAATACATGTGCAGCAAAACCAGCATCAAATTGTGCACAGATTTTGCTATAATTAGTTGGGCTCTTCTTCTGTTATTCTTTGAGGATAAGTTCATTTTGAACAAGTTCATTGTTCTAAAATCCTAAAAATAAAATAGAAAAACCCCACACTCACACACTTTTCTTCTTTAATTTTAATGAAAAATATGCCCCTCAAGAATATAAATGTCAATTTTCATTATAAATACAGAATGCATATGCAAATGTAATCAATCTCCTACTTGAGTCATTGACTGACTGATGATTAATTGACCAACATTTCTTTAATCAAGTGACAGTTCCAGTTGTAACTTTTACAGTATGTTTGTTTGTTTCTTTTCCTATATGTAGAAAGCATCATTATTTTACATTTCTAAGTCACAGTTTACAATGGATAACAACCTACCTGACCATTTGAACGCTGACAAAACCAAACCAGACAGATTACTTATATTTATCTCTGCCATTAAACTGCTTTGGCAACTAATAAAAATTCCAGAAGTGCATGGTCATAGGCCAAAGTTAGTACCAATTATTCAGAACATAAAGACTGAAGCAAACATCAAATAAGAAATTCATGAGTAACTAGGAAGAAGTCAAGCATCCTCTAAAAAGGCTATGTGGCAATTGTCCCATTATGTTTTGCATGCAGGTGGCACTCATTTTAAAGTGATGGTTGACTAACTTGGCAGAATTTACCACCAGATGGTGTTTCCTAGTGGTATGAATAAAATGCACTTAATTACACCAAATTGCTCTGTGCTTACCTTTCATCTGCTGTGCCTAGGTCAATGGCACATGCCGAATTAGAAAGAAAAACAGGAAAATCTGTATAGAAGAATCTTGACCCTATTGACATATGAGCTAGAAAGGCTGAGAATACTTTTCCATCTCCAAAATTAATGGTCAGAAAGGGGATGCCTTGGCCAGCCCATGGCCAAAAGCACCCATTTATTCCCAGAATAATGCTTGATAAATGCCCACACATACATAACTGCTTCTTAAAGATGTTCTCTTGAGAAACTTGCTTCCCTGCAGTGTGCAAAATCTCACTTTTCCTACCAAGCAGTTTTTGGCACAACTTATAGCTGTAGACTTATTCTACAAATCAAAGGGGGGAAAGGCAAATCCATAGCTAGTACAAGATTTTTTATTCTGTAATATAGCACACAGGAAATAAAAAAATTAATAATTCAACTTTAAAAAATTAAAAAAACAATAAAGGCCTTTTGAGCTTAAAACATATCATATGTTAATGTGCAACTGAAAGAGAGCCATTTTAAAAATTTAATGTGCGTTCTAAACAATGTCAATTTTACATTCAAATTGCAGCTGCCCAATTTAATTACACTGAGCATAGCCTAAGCCATCAGTGGCAAAATGAAATATTTCACTTGATGTCTCTTTGAACACGGATAAGTCAAATCACAATGAAGGATAAATCAAGTCACAAATGAAGGAAAGCCCATGAGATTTTAAAGCCAATCTAGTGGACTGAACCTGGATATCCGTGGCATAATCCCATGCCCAACATCCTGGGGAATTGTGGAAAGAACCCTTCTTTAGCTTCACAGAGGCTACTACCATTTTGAATTTCTTGTGGATATGTACCAGCTATGTATGCAAAAAAATAAAAAATAAATCCAAAGTCAGAACATAGATGTTTTTGTTTTTATTGTATGTCCATGTGGTGATGATTTCAAGATAGCAGCATAACAATATATGTGACAAAGGTGGTTCTACCTTTAAAGGCAGATTAGAAATAATTTTAGATGGATTTTAGATAGATTGATTGATTGATGTCTCACTCAGCCTTTTAATAACTATACATTTGTGATATCTTAAATTTACATCAGGTTTCAATGTGGATTTCACAGCAACCTAATTTTCAGCTGAAGCATTGCATAACACAGACAAATATATACTACCTGTTTAAACACAGTCATACAGGTGAAGGTTAAATCACATCTCTTATTTGTCCAGAATTACTCTCACAAATATAGGTATTGTTCCTAAGGGTTGTTTCACACAAAAATATCTCTTATTTTGTCCATGAAATTGTTTACGTACATACAGATCTGTATGGAAACTCCTTACCTATGAACTGGTGATCATGGAATATGGTAAAAATGGCTGTTAGCAGTCTCCGTGTACCACCTGGTTCACACTGCCTCTCTACATGATCCCTGACTTGAAAAATAAGTGAGTTTCCATGTGTGAACTAACCATCAGGTCATTTATATCCTGGATGAACTATATATAGCAGTAGAATTAAGATGCAAATGTCAGATGATCTAGATATTGAACAGGTCATATCATTAATTGTGGTAAATTGCTTTTGGTTAAGCCAGTATCTGTACGATGCTTTAGTTGGATTCCATGGTATTCTTCTGTAAATTGCAAAATGCTTGGAAATATATATGTACACATACATACATACACACACACACACACACACTCTTTCCTAGTCTCATACATGCTGTGCTTCATTGATTAGTTCTTCTGGCAGCTTGTTTCAATATTACAAGGACTATTTTAATGTATTACCCATATCTCCTAAACACGCTTCTGGGAAGACAGAAACTGAAAGAAAAAAGACTGATCCAGAACAAATAACAATGTCATGCCATTGATTTTATTTTGCAAATTGTAATAATGGCATGGTGAATTACCACATTTCTTAGCTGGTTACAATGCCTGGTTTTATTTCAGATCCCTGGTACTTCATTTTTCAAATATAATTCCATCAAGAGAGATTTCAAATCTGAATGTATTAATATGTATAATATCTAAATTACAAATTACGTGCTAAGAACAGCTATTGCTGGTGTGTGTGTGTGTGTGTTTTTGGCAACTACCTAGGTGGCTATAGGTGAGGAATGAAAGATAGTGACAAGGGGAGTGATTAAAAGGAATGGAATACATGTTCGACTCTACAAGATTGAAGTCCACAAAAATACAGTTGAGAAGTTTTGAAACTAAAAAGAGCAACTGCCAGACAAATTAAATATTCTGAGCTGAGATACAGCTCTACTGAGATGAAAGAAATACCTAAGAGTTATAATCAAATAAAACAGAACAGTCATATATTTTCGGTTCCTTTTTTCCATAAAACTCCCCATAGGTATTAGAAGGTATGTCACATGTTAAATACATCGAAACACCCCCTCCCTCCCTCCCCCCCTCTCTCTTTCTCTCTCTCACACACACACACACACATTTCCAAAGTGACATCAGACCTGTTACAGATAATATTGCATGGGAAGCTCATTATTTTAATCTTTATGCTACATTTGCTGCTGTCACTTTAAGGTAAAGACTGATTTCACCGACTCCATCTGGCCAAGCTTCTTGTCATTTTAATGGCCATACTTTCATACCTTTCCATGTCCTGGGGCCTTGCTGGGATTCAACCATTTCAGCGGCATATTTAACAACAGCAATTAAACAATGTTCTTTAATGAACTCCCCAGTTAAATCTTATGGCTAATATAGTATTTCTGGGAAATAGATTGCTTGGAAATTCTGCCTTCAAGATCCCGAATTAACCCTGTCATTGAAAGAATTGAAAAAAGGCCATGCAATTTCCAGCTAAATGGGTCAGATACTGTTCTTTCTCCTCCAAAGGTTGAAAACTGGAGTATGTTATCTGAATATGATCTTTTCTGAAAAGAACCTATTCTGGTAACATCATTCAAGACAATTGCAAGATCTTCTACTGAAATCTGATTCTGGCATTCTTAAAAATAATATGGCAATGGGGAAACAACATGAAAAGCATTCAGAATCAAAAGATTTAGGGACAATCTGGACATCAGAAAAAAACTTTCTGACTGTTAGAGCAATATGACAATGGAACGAATTACCCAGAGAGGTCATGGGCTCTCCCACACTAGAGGCCTTCAAGAGGCAGCTGGACAGCCATCTGTCAGGTATGCTTTAAGGTGGATTCCTGCATTGAGCAGGGAGTTGGATTCAATGACCCCTTCCAACTTTACTATTCTATGATCCTATTATCTATATTTTAAAAGTGTAATATAGATTTCCTGGGATTTCACTAGAATACACATAGGGGAAAGTGCCTTCTTCCTTACCAACCTGCCGAGTCACTGAGGTCATTAGAGGGCATGCTCCTGGTGGTTCCATATGGACCTATGGCCTGATTTGAGCCCACCAGAAGAACAGCCTTTAGTGTGATGGTTCCTTTTCTTTGGAATTCCTTGTCCCTGTAGCTCAGGCATGCACCACCAATGTGCTGCTTCTGGCACCTCCTGAAAATAGCTCTTTCCCAGGAAGCATTCCTTAACTGACCAGCCATGGTTTTATTGGTATTCTGTTTAAAAATGAACAAGTTTAATATGCTGTTTAATCTTTTTATCTTTTTACTATTTTATTTTTTATGCTCCAGAATCTATTTTAGATATAGAGCAGTATATAAATATTGTAAATAAATAAATAAAACTCAATGCCATGCCCCCCCCCAAAAAAAAAGAAGAAGAAAGAAGAAGCAGAGATAAACTCTCTCCACATAATGGTCACAGTCTAATACATAGTTAAACATACATAAAATGCATTGTTCTCAAAGGGCTTACACGTGTCTATCCTGTGAAGATGGGGACTCTGTGGGTGGGTCCAAGGAGTAGGAAAATTACCTGTTCTGTACAGGAATGCACTTCTGCTCTCCCTGAATGATCAGTTTTGCCATTTGGGGTCTCCAATCAACTTTGTCACTAAAGGCTCAGGTGGGCTCACTGACCAGCAGTGCCATTTATCAGTTTCGGTTAGTATGCTAGTTATAGCTGTTTCTGGACAGAGATAGTCTTGCCACAGGGATCCATACATTAGTAACCTCAAAATTGTATTTCTGCAATGCACTCGTGGTGTGGAAACTGCAGCCAGTGCAGCTTTGAGTGGTTAGGTTGCTGACTGGAACACCCTGATGTGAGCATGTTATGCCTTTGCTGAAAAAATGGCATTGGCTGCCAATATGATACCAGATTCAAGATAATGTTTTTGACATAAGTGTCCTGCTCCATCTGAGATTCTGTTGTCTGCTCTGAGTTACGGATCAGGCAAGGAGGCATGACGTTGGACAAGCGACTGGAACAGGAACCATTTTAGCCCACAGTCAGCACTGCAAGAATCAGGCTGAGACCTGAAATAGTCCAGCAGCTAGAATACTGACAAGTTATCCCAGTACTGTCTGAGAGCAACTGGCAGGATTAGAATAGCCAGGACAGAAAGCTCTTTCCAGGGGCTCCACCTCTTCAAATTCTCAATCTGTTTCTTTATGCCAGTACTCTTCCCCACAGTCACTGCCTTCTTCTTGGTGTTGAGGGTCTAAGAAGTGATGAAGTTGTTGGAGAATGGTCTCCAGGGCCCTCCTGCTCTCTGGAGGAAGCTGAGATCCACTCCTTCGAGTCAGAGGGCAGCAGCGCCTCGTGGCAATTGAGAAGTCAGGGTGTGGGATCCAAAGTGGAAGATGCCACTCATGAAGGCTTGTGACCTGGGGGACAATAATTGTCTGAGAAGCAGGACAACAATTCAGTAAATAAATTATATAATAATAAATAATTCATTCTGACTCCTTCTTAGTATTGCTGCCACTAGAGATCTCAGTCCTAGAAGGATTTGGTCATGGGCTATGACATCCAGGCCCTGAATTACTTGGGACTAGTTACCTGAGGGAACAGCTTCTTCTTCTCAACCTGACTTTTCATTGAGATATACAGGTCAAGGCCTCCTGGTTCTTCCACCTCCTGTACAGGTACATCTGATGGAAATGAGGGAGAGGGAATTTTCTGTTGAAGCACCCCAATATTGGAATTCTCCTGCTGCTGCAGTGCGAAGGGTGACAGTCTTGATGGTGTTTTGGAACAGGCAACTGCTGATTTTCGATTCATTGCTGCACACATTTTCTGTTGTTATTGTAGCCTGCATTTATTTTAATTGTTGCTTTAATGAATTCTGTAAAGCAACCTGTGATTTCATTATGAAAAGTGGCATATAAAAATATTATGTAAAAACTAATGATGGTAATTGTGGCTATAGTATCTTTAACATATAGATGGCCTGTGAATTCTAGCACTAAATCTATTTACATACCATGTCAGCACCAATGGTTTCAATGGAACTGACTTCCAAGTAAGTATACCTGAGATCAAAGCTTAAAAGTGAACTTATTTGGAAATAAGTTCCACTGAAATCATGCCATCATCAAAGAGATTATTGCAGTCAGTAAGGCAGCATATTTTGTTACTTTTTTTAAAAAAAAGAAAACTTTGTGATATATAGCATTACACTGTTCCTCAACACACGCACATACACAAAGTCAATAAAGACCATGAGATGCTTTTTCAAAAACTACAAAACTCCCACACAAAGTTATCGTTTTGATCACCAGATGGCAATCGTTTATGTTAGCTCTCTTCACTGTGAGAAGAATACCAATAAATAAAAAACCATAGGGGAAAAAGAGTGGTGTTCTGACACATCTTTTTCTTTTCTTCTTTTCTTCTTCTTTTTTAAAGAACTCAACTTCCAAAATAGATAAAGCTGCTGTATGCTTACACCTTCAATCCAATATAAATTGTCAGCTCTGGCATACAGAAGGTTAATATTGTATTTCTTAGCCCTGGAACGATGTATGAATATATACAATCGGAGACTTCAGTAAACCCATCTAAGCCCGGCATGTACATTTTTCACTTCAGCGGCTACTCCGGTGGTAGCCAGTAGATCAAATTTCAGAGAGTCTGTGTTCCTGACAGCAGTCACATCAAATTACAGAATCTTCTAGACTTAGCTGGCACCTTCATCTCAGCCTTTCTATCAAATAATATGCCTGTTGCCTTCATCATGCAACCCTTAATTATCTGCAAATCAGCAGACTGCAGCTTGTGCCAGCCAAGGAAATGAAGAAAGAACAATGTTCCTTCCAATGCACATGACTGGACACCCTTCAGAGACATCTGATTTGATTGCCAGTAACAATATTCCATTGGTGCTCTCTTATTCCTACCCACCCACTCCTCTTCACAATATCTGTAGCTTAAGGCTGTTTTCCTAGAAAATTAGCTTATGCATGCACATGTTAAAAACCTGCATGATTTTCATTCACTGCAACAAAGATACTGCGATTTTAATTTCTCATTTTCAGACGGATGATGCTTGGTGGATAAGTATGCCAAGTCCCTCAGGCCAGTGCATAATGCATTAAACAAAGGGAGAGAGGAAGGTGAGAAGGGAATATTTACTAGAGAGTTCTGGTAGACCACAGCAAAGGTGGTCTAAATTTTTGGAATCAAATGGGATCAAGGTCAATATAGCAAACTAGGTAATCCATCAAACAGCTAATTACATTCTGCTTGCCCAGAAGGAATTCAACATGCGGCAAGGCTATCTTTGGATGGTAGAACACTGCCTATCAATCTCCAGCTTCTGAGTCTTGTCACTACCTGACATCACCCCTGCTTAGAGAACCACTCCCTGGAAAGTTCACCTCATTGTGCTTGATCCGATTATTCAGACCGAGTGTCAGTGCCTAAACTGAATAGCTCAGGGCCAGCTTGAAGATGTTTGCAACATGTAAGGGAGTTTATAATGAAATAGCCAGGTCATTAGGTAGCTGAGTCTTTTTACCCCTGTAAATATTTGTTTTATACACAAAGCTTCTCAGAAGTTGCTCTTGCATTAAGAGTACGATCTCTCTGTGAAAATAGAAAGCAGCAATAACTCCCATCCACCCAACATACGCATAAAGAAGAGGCAAGGGTACTAAAACCTGAATGCTAAAAGAAAAGTACTATTACGTAGAAGGCATGATGCATTCTCCTATTTATCATACTGACAGACCACTTCCTGTGATATGAGCCACTAATGCTTTATGGAATATCTCTTGGAGGCTCTCATGTAACATGGTTTTATGGCCCCAGCTATGGATGGATGAAGGAGATGAAAACAGCTGATCTTACAAAGCAATTTTTCTGAGAATGTAAAGATTTCCCCCTCAAATTAACGGTTAAAACGCCACGTGATTTGGATGTTCTATATATGAAATTGAATCTCCATAAGAATCCAGTTTGAAATTGGTCAGTTGACTGGCACATGGTGGGAAAGATGGGAAAGGTTTTGTAAGTTAAAAGGTTGACTATTTTATCCATTACATGAATGGAAAGTGGAGGGACATGATCTTCACAAATCCCACTGTTTCTCCTGCAGCCCCTAAGCTCCCTCCCACACTGTTCCAAAATGATCCCAAGAATCTGAAACAAAGTATAGGGAATGGTGCAGGGGCTTCAGAGGGAAAGGAGAACCTGCAAAGATCACTTCCCCACTTTCATTCTAGTCAACTTCACTCTTCCCAGAACTTTCTCTGCCTTTCCCCATAACATATACTTCCCCACTTGATCTTATGTTCTATGGCATTACTTCATGCCTTTTCTTTTTAGCTCCCTTCTTGCCTCAATTCCTTCTCCCCACCACTGACCTTTCCTTCAAGTTTTATTCTCAACTTACCTTTCCTTCAGGATTTTTTTCCTTAGCCTTTGCCTACATTGTGTGCACCCTTCCTAAGAACATAAGAAGAGCCCTGCTGGATCAGACAAGGTCCATATAGTCCAACACTCTGTTCACACAGTGACTAACCAGTTGTCAACCAGAAAACCACAGGCAGGGCATGAGTGCAACAGCACCCTACTGCCCATGCTCCTGAGCAACTGGTGTATATCGGCTTACTGCTCGAATACAGCCTCCCTTGTCTCTGGCCTACCTGTATCTTAGCTTTCCCACATCCTGATAGCTTCCTAGCCCTCAACCTGCCCTGTGTGAAGTTTAAATCCCAGATTGAACATTCCATGGCACCACCACAGCAGTTCAGCCAATCACCACCATACACTTCCCCAAATCACAATACAATATAGATTTTTAAAAGGAGGTTGATAAGGGAGATGCCAAAAAGAAGACTATATCAGGACTGCCTTGACTCACACAGCCTGCTTCATTGTGGGGGAGAGGAAGGAGTCAAAAGGACTTCTATCCCAAAAAGTGTATATTTTTTTTGAAATTGTGGCTTTCAAAATAAATGATGCATTAAGTCAAGGCTGAGATGTGATTCACTACAGTGTGAACTTTAAAAAGCATTCATTTGTTACATTTATATAGAGCCACACACTATGTATTTCTTTTTTGTTTATTGCCTCGTGCTGCAAATATTCCCCCTCTCAGCCACATGCAGGAAAACATACTGGTGCTGCTATTTAAATAGGCTAATAAAAACAACATTCAGCCATTTGGAACTGAAATATTCATGAGCTACTCAGGGAACAATGAAACTCAACTGCCTTAGCTGTCCTAGAGGAACAAAAGTCAGGGGAACATAACAGTAAATACAAACCATTCTACTGCATCTTAAATTTTTGCAGTTTGCTTTCCTTTCTTCTTATACTCCTTTTAGCTGAGAGTGTGTTTCCACCTTAAATCCAGGCAAGGGAATCAGCATGCTTGCAGAAAGCTGGATACGGACTCCAACGAGGGTTGCCTAGATGCTCTCTCTCTCTCTCTCTCTCACACACACACACTCACACACACACACACACACCAGACAGAAATTCAACTGTCGGATGCTTCTCCCATCCCACAACAGAAAGATTTTGAGCTTCTCTACATACAGGAAAAAACCCGTGCCCTACCAGGGGTCTGTCTTGACATCTTCTTTGCTCTGCTGTGGTGCCAGATCTGCACAGCATCAGTTAGATGACACAGATGTGAAGCAGCCATGGGGCAAAGAGCCAAAAATGCACAGCTGAAAAGTCAGGGACTTACCCCGACTTTTCCAGCCAGAGTGAGGGCAGCCCAGCTCTTCTGTTTCTTGCCCAGTCTGTTTCTTGCTCAGAAGCTGCTCTGGAATCGCTCAGGGGGCATTCCCAGTGGATTGTGAGCCCTAATTGGTCACCATCCACCCAGGCAGAGGGAGGGGGTTTGGCCAGCGAGCAGAATGGGTGCTGGAATGCCTCATGGGGAGAAGAGTTTATTTTCTTCCCAAGAGCCAATGCTGCCTTCTCCTCCTAAAATTTTTTTTTATCCCATGCCAGCTGCGACCTACAATATTTTCTCCCTCCCTCGAGCTGCTGCCACCAGTGCCTTCTTCTCCTACAATATTTTCTCCCCCATCTCGCAGCTGCTGCCACTGTCGGTGCCTCCTCCTCCTCACCCTGTCTCAAGGAGGGAGGGGGTGGATGACTGCCATAAACCCTGCATTTGCTCCGTGGCATGGGGATTATCAGGCGCAACCCTGCAGGAGTGCCATCTAGTGGTGAAGAGATCCCGCAATATGCATAATAATACATTATCTCTCTGTGTGTTTTTAAACGTGTGATTTCCATGGGATAACACAAGAGACGTCCTGGCTGCTGACGAGATTATCTAGAGCCAGTGTGGTGTAGTGGCTAGAGTGTTGTACTGGGAGATCCAAGTTCTAGTCTCCACTCAGCCATGGAAGCTCACTGGGTGACTTTGGGCCAGTCACAGTCTCTCAGCCCAACCTACCTCACAGGGTTGTTGTTGTGAGCTTAGAAATGGAGAGGAGGATTATGTATGCCACCTTGGGTTCCTTGGAAGAAAAGTGGCAAGATATAAATGTAATAAATAATAATAATAATAATAATAATAATAATAATAATAATAATAATAATAATAATAATGTACCTGCAAACTTCCATGAGTGGCCAATCACAAGCATGCTATATATCACTCATTTAGAGGAGCTCTTTTTCTTTGGGAATGTTTCACTCACTGAATCTTATGCAGGCTTTATAGGCACTAGAGGCTTTTAGAAATGGTTGCAAGACTAACTCTAACACAAGATCCAGTTTCTTTCATGGATATGGATTGCATGTGACCTGAACCTTTCTTCCCCTTTCTTTTTAAAGATTCTAGCTCATATTGTGGTAGGGGATTTTAGGAAGTGGATTTGAGGGAAAGTTTTCACTAAAGGTATTAGAGCCCCCAACCCCTCCCATTAGTAACTATGTGACTCCATCCCTGAGCTTTCATGAAAAAATAATGTGTTCCTCACCAGGCCCTCATCTTGATGATGCTAGGTCTGCAGCACGGGGTGGCATGAAGTGGTGCACCACTACATTGGCACTTCTTCTGACCGGGGAAGGAGTGCAGTTCTGGGCTTTTAAGTAGGCGCTGCCACCGTTGCTGCCATGCCTACCCACTTGAGAACACACATGGGGCTTTGCTAGACCTACCGGGTGTTCCGTCGTTGAAAGCGGTGAAAGCGGATTTTCCCGTTCAGCCGTGACGCCTCATGATCCACACCTGCCTTCGATTTGTGGCGGAAGTTTGCGCCGGTTGTGCTGCTGCCGCCGCGAGCACGGTTGCGCAGCCACACCGGCCTGATTGCCGCAGCTTTTTTTTTCGCTCGGCGCACAGTTTGCGCAAGTCTGAAAGACCGCAAACTTGCACAGCCGTCAGCGATGCCGCCGCCGGCCCCGGCAGCGGCGGCGGAGCCGGCGGCGGCGGCGGCAGTGCCAGTGCCAGCTAAAGTGCTGCTGGTGCTGTTGAGGGCATTGATGCGCTCACTTCCTGATGGGGGTCGTGGCACTCTGTGCCTACATCTCCCATCATGCCTCTGAGGTGTCGGCGGCGATGACCGCCTCTGTGCCCTGTGCCCCATCCCAAGGAGCCAACCCACATCTGGCCGTAGCCATGGCAGCAGCCCACAAACAGCTCTGCCCTCTGCCAGCCTGGTACCCACACTAACAGGCAGCGTACAGCACCGCCATTATGTGGCCACGGTAGCTGCCCACCGCAAGGAGTCACCAGCCACTTTTCCGGTCCTCCGTTCCTGCGCAAACTGTCACTGGGGGAATTAAAAAAAAAAGCCACTCCGCCGCGCTGCCCCAGCTGGCGGACTGGGTGCAAATGGCGGAGGCGGCTTGACTGAAGCCGCTGACCACTCCCCCTTAGCACGCCTTTTCCTGCCCAGTGCGGACCGCAGTGACCTCACATCCTCCCACACGTACTCCGAATTACTGCGGGACGGCAGGAAAAGGCGCACTAGAACTCACTTTTTTAAAGTCGGGAGAAAGAGGCTTCACCGCAGGATAACGGCGGATCCTTGTGAACGTCATCTGGAAGCCTCGACATGACTGCAGAAGGTAACGCACGCTAGAGCCCCATCTAGTAACGCCCATGGTTAGTGTTTGTATTTAAATTGGCCTAAGTTTAGTTTCTTTCTTTCTTTCTTTTAAAGTGGGTTATTGACTTCTATGAGTCCGAGCATAAAGACGCTCCCTCTCCCCTCCCCCTATGGCCAGAATCAGCAGCCAGTTTTTGTTTTTGCTTTGTTTTTTCCTTTCTGAAGAAGGCAGCAGACTTTTGGCTCATCTAACAGTGGCCACATGGCCATAGAGTGACCATGTGCCCTCTTTTTATCTATTTTGAAAGTGTCCTCTCTTTGAAGAGCTGACCAGTTCAGGTCTGATTTAAACATAAAGAAACATAAGAAAGAAGAGATGGGCATTGAAGTAGCCCACTAATAGCACCTAGACAGCAGGCTGAGGAAGGCACATAAGTCACCTAGGCCAGATCTACACCAAGCAGAATATAACACTTTGAAAGCAGTTTGAAAATGGCATATGGAATGTGTCATGGGCCCCAATGGTTGAGGCCTTTACCTCCTGTTTCATACAAGAGGACAATTCTTTTCTGGAGTTGACCCAAATGTCTCATAAAATTTAAGGGGTTCAGGGGGTGTGATATTAAAAGTAGGATACTCAGAAAACATACCATAAGTAAGGACATTTTGATGAAGACAGCTATTATGAATTTAGGGCCTTATTTTCATTTGTGACAGTGGTTCCCTTGGAAAATACAGACGTTTCTAGCTCAGAGTCTTCTGCTGTGCAGAAACAAAAAGGGATAATGCACACATGATATCAGGCCACAGCAGAGGGAGAGATGGAAACCTGAGCCACTCCATTAGACCTGTGCCTTCTGGCTCCTCTTTTCCTGGAACAGTTAATGTCTAGCTACTTGTTATAAGGACTTGGTGACTGAGTTTGCTTTTTTCCTCTTATCTCCTCCTCCCTTTATCCTTTTGGTTGTGTCTTTTAGATTGTAAAACCCTGAGGGCAGGGAGTTTTTTAAAAATAAAAAAAAATAAAAAATCAATCTGTAAGCTGCTTTTTGGGAGTGTTTTTGGCTGAAGAGCAGAGTAAAACTGTTTTAAATAAAGAAACCTCCTTCATGTGAAAAAATATATGATAAAATCACTGCCTGGAAAATTATATCACCTCAAAAATAAATATGTGATTTTTGCATATTGTTTGTGCACCATACCAGACCACACCAGACATTTCATCTACAACAAAAATGAGATATAAAACATTTTTAATTGTAGATAAATGTTTTGAAACACCCTTCCACAAATGACAGAGTGCAAATCAGAGGCAGGTGCAAATTCCTGAACCACTTCAGTTTTGAAATTGATGAGACTTCACATTGAATGCATCCTTCAATTATCTCACCTTGCATGCACCTGGGCCAAATGGGTATTATACAAATTGCTCTGCTCCCATTGGATGGTACTAGCTGCAAACACTAAAGCTTGTTTTAGTGAGGCAATTTGTGGTAGTAAAGTGCATGACAGTCTCTTGGATTCTTTTTAAAAAAGCAAACACACTTGTTAGAGATGAGCATGCACTACTTTTGTTCACTTATATAGTTCACACTTAAAAGTTGTTTAGTGAGCAGATTTAAACATCTGTTTCAATTAGTTCACCTTAATGACAACAACAAATTCCACCATGAGAGAAGAGATTTTTACACCATAGGAAACAATGAAACATTCTAGTGAAAATTATTGAGAGTAGAAAATAACTGTAAGATATGCATGGACAATTTACAAATTAGAAACATTGCTGAAATAAAGTAACATTTGCTGCACATTTTTCATTTGTATTCAAGGAAATCAGATTCCCAAATGTCCTCCAATATGTGCGAAAAACATCCTAATGATTTCATTGACTTGGTTCATAAATAAGAACATAAGAAGGGCCATGCTGGATCAGACCAAGGGTCCATCTAGTCCAGCATTTTGTTCACACAGCGGTCAACCAGCTGTTGACCAGGAACCCACAAGCAGGACATGAGTGCAACAGCACCCTCCCGTCCATATTCCTGAGCAACTGGTATACAAAGGTTTACTGTCTCTAATTACTGAAGGTAACACTTAGCGAGCAGAACTAGTAGCAGTTGATAGCATTCTCCTTCAGGAGTAACTAGTGTTGTTGCCAAATTTTGTAATTAGTTGGCTCAGTGGTCAAAACCAATGTAATGTTCACCTTGGTAACAAACCTTTTAAGAATTTGCTCGGAATTGATCACCAACATCAGAGCAAGCCATTTCTACACATATTTAGAAAGTATTGAAACAAACCATCAGGAAGGGGTATATAACATGGGGATACATGGAATCATGACACACTACATGTTTCCAAACTACATCTCCCAAGATGCTTTTTGATATTGGGCATGCACAAAAAAGAACATAATTACAGAACAAGATTTTGTAGTAAAGGAGAACTCTTGTCTCAGCTAACATTGCTGAATTCATTATTTTCAAAAGAAGTGACCAGTTAATCCAGGGTAAGTTCACCCATTACTAGACACTTCACCGCCATGGGTTGTTGTGAATGAAGGAGAAGTGAGCATGTTTCCTAGTTCTCATCATTCAGTCACTCATGCTGCAGATGGACACAGCTAAACAAACCAGAGACACTCCATCCCTGGGTTGTTTATCGTGATGTCTGAAGCCAGAGTTGTGGGTTGTTTGGGAGAGACAACCCAGTTAGAACCCAAGAATGTACCATGGGTTATAACTCTGGTTTGTCTCCCTTCCAACAACTCACAATTCCAGGTTCAGATGTCATGATAAACATAGTATAATTGGAGTGGGCAACTGAGATCCAGCATGTTCACTTACTCCTGCTCATTCATGGCTACTCACATTTTAAACAAATCCTGGGTAGCGATGTCATATGAACAGAGTCAATGGGATTTTTTTTAACCAGAAACACTTCCTGCAAAACAAAATGTTCTATCTCCAGCATCCTTTAAACTTAGAGGGAACTTTTTTTTTGTGATGGTCACATTCTCTCAGAGATTATCTGTCAGGGGCTGCATACTGATGGTGGCCCTCTTCTGTTTTCTTTCTCGACAACTCAGGCCCTGTTCAAGTAATAGATTGCCTCCAATTATCATCCTACCCAAATATCACCAAATCAATTTTTTCCTTTTGCAAAATAATTACCTGCCCAGACCCTCTGGTTTGAATGAATTTATCCCGCTCTTAATTTATTCCCCTCCCAAATTAATATCCCATCCAGAAATCCCACCCAAATCAATTCCCCCGTTCCTGCTTCCCACTCAGAATTACACAGCACAGGTTAATATCATTTTAACTTCCCTTTTACACTCGTTATTGGAATGCTTAGCATTCATAGGAGGTTTCTATTTCACCTCCCTTTCAACACAGCTCCAGGGCCTGAGAGTCAGAAGGAGAAAGCAGCAGTGTTTGCCTTTGGAGGGTTGTGCAGAGCAGCCGTGTGGGAAGAAAAAACTTTGGCTTCATAGAAGCATGAAAATGTACACTCCCTCATGGGTCCATGTCTGTCTCTTTCCTCCCTCTACAACTATCCTTTCTTAACCTAGAGATCAGCAAGCCGGAAGAAAAGAAGGATGTTTCAGGGTGGGGCCCAAGGTTATGTCTCTCAGGATCCTCCCCCCATCCCACCACTGACACACTCACACAAGTAGGCTGCCCATACCCTCCGGAAAATTCCGGAAACCTCCGGGGAGAGCCGGGGGTCCGGAGCAACCAGACTTAGGGCCCAAAATACCGGGGTTGTGGTTACTGGGCCCGCAGCAACCACAACCCCAACTTACCAGGCCTAAATTTCTCCGGCAAGTGGCGGTGGCCATCTTGAATCTCACCTGAACTCACGCGAGATCTCGGCAGCTGTCTGGGAACTCTGCTAGACCCAGCCAACAACCGAGATCTCGCGTGAGTTCGGGCGAGATTCAAGATGGCCGCCGTGAGGGGTGGGCGATGAGAGCGAGGTGAGTGGTTGGGGGCTGCGTGCAGGAACTTCCAGCAATGCAGCCTCCAGCACCCCACCCCGCAGCGCAGAAGAAGCAGAAGCAGCAGCAACAAGAAGCAGCAAGAAGAAGAAGCTGCAAGAAGAAGCAGAGAGGCAAGCAGCAGCAGGAGGAGAAGATAGAAGAGGAGGCAAGACTGAGGTTAGTGTGTGAGAGAGAATGTGTGGGTGCATGGGGTGCATGGGGTCTTTGAGTGAATGCATGTGTGCATGCGTGTGTGCATGCGTGTTTTTGGAGTGAGTGATGCTGAGTGTGTGTGTGTGTGTGCGTGCATGCACACGTGTGCTGGCAGTGTGAGTGTATTGATGTCTGAATGGGATGCCTGGTTGTTTGACTGAATGAATGCATGTGCACGTTTGTGGTGGGGGTGGCTGTAGTTTTCTGTGAGTTGGGGGGATGATTTGGAGGTGATGTTTCTATTAAATAATGCATTTTAGACCCATAGACCTTCCTTTCCAATTTGTTTACTATAATTGGCATGACGTATATTTTGTAACAGTGGCTGACAATTGTTCATCCTTCTTAAAGAAACTTTGAAAAACTTAACAGGGTTGCTATTATCATCATTATCATCATCATCATCTATCTCTCTTTTCTTGCTTGTGGTGGTTTTTCTAGATGAACATGATGGGCTTTGCCAAGTCGTGTTGTCTTTTACTGATTCAGAAATGTCCTGACTATTGAACATGTTTTAAGTATGACTGCTTTCTGGATGTTGGCGTGCATGTATTTTGGTAGGCCTAATTTTTGAAGGTTTTCTGTAAAAACAACCACGATGTCATGCTGGTGACTCATGTGACTAACAAATAATTGTAAGTTTTTCCTGTTGCCATAGTTCTTTAACTTCCATATCCAGTGGTGTATATTTTTCTTTTCTGCAACATTTTTGTCATTAGGTATTGCAATTTCAATGTAGGTGTGTTTTTCTTGGTTGTTTGTGACTGTTATGTTTGGTTGAAGTTGAAACAAGCTAAGTCAAGCTTTAATCCATTTTGTTCCATGGCTAACGTTTGCAGGCTAATAGTAGTTTATATGCTTTCTGAATGCTTGGTTGTTTGGTTGTTGTATACTTGTCAACTGCTTCATTTGTTCAGTGGTAGCAGTATGCAGTAAGGTGATGGGGAAACAGTGTTAAATGTTAGGAAAGGTTAGACTATGGTCATCCAGTGAAGGATTTGCAGTCAGAAAAGATATTTGAGGGAAGGGAAGACTGTATCACACACAGGGCTCATCTACACCAAGCAGGATATTCCACTTTGAAAGCGGTATAGAAAAGCTAGGAGCCACACTACTGCTTTATAGCAGTATTGAAGTGTACTGACAACTGTTGGGGCCCATGACACATACCATATACCACTTTCATAACACTTTCATAGTGTTATATCCTGCTTGGTGTAGATGTGTCATGGGCCCCAACAGTTGTCAGTGCACTTCAGTACCACTATAAAGCAGTAGTGTAGCTCCTGCAGTGCAGTTGAATACCTCTATAAAGTAATAGTGTGGCTCCTGCCTTTTATATACCGCTTTCATAGTGGAATACCCTGCTTGGTGTAGCTGAGCACACACTATAGCAAAAGCTTCAACGTACAGCAAAAGTTACAGAAGTAGGAATGAGTGAAGTTAATTTCAGATACATTGAATGTCTCACTTATACTTTATTCCAGTGATTTTAACATTAAGATGTTATGTAGAACAGATTTGTCTTAATTGTGTGCTGTGAAATCAGACCTGTGACCAAGGCCATGTTTGGGTGGGCACGCCCCCTTGGGGGCTGGACATGCTGGTGAGCACGCCCCCATGGGGCAGCCATGTTGTCCTCCTTTTTGGTTTCCAAAATATGGTCACCCTACACACAAGCCCTACAATATTTTCAGACGAGGAAGTCCCCGCCAACCCACCCATGCCCCATAAGAAATAGGAGATCATGCAGTGCTTGAAAAGCTATATCAGGCAGGTTGTTTGTCTTCTGTACTGGCTGGGGAGGAAGCAGCACCAGGCTCTCACAGGACGAGGAGATGGAGTTGCTGTGGCAGGACATGGGAGGAAGGGGTGGAGCTAATTACAAAGGAGAGGCCTTTGGCCAGATGAAGAGATGCTGTGAGCTCAATCTGGCACAGGAATGGGCAGTTCCCCATTCCTGATCAAAGCAGGGGTTGATGGATCTAATGAAGGGATTGATGGAGTGGCCAGTAGAGTCCTGCCCTCTTTTCTATCTGGTCACTCTACAAAATAGAGCAGGGCTCCTGCAGTTTTAACTGTTGTGATGAAGAGGGAATTTCACCAGGTGCTAAATGCATACAAATGACACCTGCTGAAATTCCCTTTTCTACACAGCTGTTAAAGATACAGGAACCCTGTCCTCCTTTTCATATGGTCACCTTACCCATGAAGGGCTTAGTGGGTGGCAATTTTGCCAATTCTTATTCTCCACCCCTGTCCTAGATAATGGTTTTTCTGAGTCTATGGAACTTCTGGCCGTATTTTTTCTATGATTTAAATGGGGGGTGGGTGGATGGGTGCAATCCTGTCTTTATTACTACTCATAAGGAAGTAGTTCTTTGTAACATGGGACTTCTCTCTCTCTCTCTCTCTCTCTCTCTCTCTCTCTCTCTCTCTCTCTCACACACACACACACACACACACACACACACAGAGGAAGTCATTGCATGTTTGATTTTAGAGTTGACTGGACTGTGGCTTCTTCCTGCATCTAGCATTCACAGTCCAGAAAATAAGAACTGTCTGGACAAGGACTTGGAGATTTAAAATTGTCCATAGGCACAATTTCTTATCATTCTAGGTGAGTTCTTTCCTGCAGAGCAGGTGGAATTATGAGATAGCAGACCAGCATGCTAAGGTAACTGGCATTTGTCCTATACCACATATCACTTGGCTGATCCATCTTATACCATGATTCATACTTCGTCCATTGAAATAGGAATTTGTCTAATGGCTGACACCACACAAATCAAGATGGCTGCCCGCCAAGGTTCCTAAGAGACTGCAATCACTCTGTGCAATGCCTGCAAATAAATAATCTCTCCCAATCTAAACATGTTACAGCTTTGCTGTCTGGAAAATGTCTACAATATAATATGTACAGCCCTAGAAAATTCTAACAGGCTTGGTTCACAAATTTTTAGTTGTGTTTAAAAAATGAAGTATGTAAGTCAGTTTATGTTTACCATGGGAGTCAAAGCCTACTCATTTTTTTTAGAATAATCATCCTAGATTACACAGCTGCATAACCGCTACTGAACTGATGTTATCAATTGATGTTGAAATCAGAGGGCCTTACCCCTGAGTAAACATGCTTTGGATTGTGCTGTAGATGTGTCATAAACAGGTACTGTAACAGAGTGGACTATTATTTAGCATCTGTATGACAATTAAACGTTTTAAAGTGTTCTCTAACTTGATCTTGTTCATAAACAACTCTTTGAGATTGTAATTGTTCCTAATAATTGGGGAACTCCCCCACAATTCAAACCCAATAGTCTCAGAATAAACCATACTGTCACCCAGCCAGTCTCCAAAACCTAACTCCCATCCACCCACCAACAATTCTCCATACCATCCCTTTTCTTCTGCCTGAGTTACCATGGCTACTGCTTGTGCTTCAGCAGTGTCCACTAGGAGTTAGAGAGGAAGACTCTGGCATCTGGCAATGGTGGGGGTAGGGCAGGGAGAAATCTCCCTTTTCCCTATTTCCACCACCAAAGCATCAACCAGGTAAGTTGGTTGAGAAGGAAAGGGAGGTTGGGGAAATCTCTCATCAGGGGTGTGGGAAGCAGTTTGGAGACTGGCTTGGATGGTGGAAGGCTTAAAATCTGAATAGAGAATAAGTCAGGGGTGAAACATGTGTCTCATACCTGAGACAACCACTTTAGCCCCACGGCTTTCATTTCCAAGTCCAGAAGTTTGACTTGGAAATGAGGGGAATAAATCTAATTATTACCCTTGGAGAATGGAGGGCAAGATGTATAGTGTTGATCAATGACAAAATGTGTGCACATCTGGTATATGTTGGGGGTTGATTTAGAATGCTCAAGCATATACTGATTCAGTGATGGTAAATAATATTTTTGGATTAACCTAGGACAAATTGCAATATTTTACATTGAGAAATTCCTGATACTTATCCCTACTATATATATATATATATATATATATATATATATATATATATATATATTCTGTCTTTTCTGGTTGTTTTCACAATTGCTCAAGTATACTCAGATAAGCCCAAATGTCAGGATAGCCAAACCAAGTAGAGCCACAAGTACAACAAGAATGTTCCATTTTAAGTGGATTTATGAGTAACAATTAAACAGGAACTGGTTCCATTCCATATCAAAATTCTAGACTTAATGGGGAAATTCATTACTGATGGATCTTTAAGGTAACTATTGTAATAATATGCAATCAGAAATTAAGTCACCCAGAGTCATCCGAATGTGCAACGCAGGGCACTGAAACAAAACATACAAAAATATAGATAAATATTCTGCAATAGTGTGTTTTGGTGAGAACATTCATGAGAATAACCTCGGAGAGCAGAAATAAGTTGAAGAATTGCATTTCAAAGTACAGATTGTGCAATTACAGCAAAGGTGTAAACAAGCCCTTCAAGGTGCCATTTCAAAATATGTAAAATTACACTGTGTTGATCAGATTACGACAGATGGTAACATATTTTACGCATCCGAACTAGATAGCATGCTGCAAGCCTCCTGTAGTTGGCTATAAAGCTAATAGAGTTTGCAGCAAAAATACTGTGATGGGATAATGAGTTTGTAGTCGGAGATTGTGTTTTCCAACTGTAATGGAGGTCAGCTACTGATTTGTGGTATGGAACTGGCTGTACTAATCTGTTTAATCAAACTGCAAAAGATTGCTGATATTCTGAAAAGTTAAAAAGGAGGATCACATGATAATAAGTCTCAGTACTTGCAAAGGGCTTTCAATCTCCATAGTTTACAGAAGTAATTATTCATTTCAGCTATACCCATCTGCTCAGATGGAATCAAATTGGGTAATATAAAATGTTAAGTGACTTTGTAATTTTTATCCAAGTTCTTTGCCTTAGGATACATTCTATTCCATTGAAGTTTAAATCAAATTCCTATAACTAACAGCTATGAAGGTTTTAGGAAAAGAGGCTTTTAGATTCTAGCCTTGTTCTTAACAGAACCACCATAATTTTTCACAGTTTCGTCTGTTTCAATCCACTGACTCCCCCTCCCTCATAGGCAAAAAAAGTGAAAGATAATCAAACCAGATTTATCACATCTTGTTATTTCTAGGAGTGTCTGACACTCTTCAATTAGAACAAGAATCTTTCCTTATTTATTATCTGTCATTTCTAATATATTAATTTTTGAAATTATGTTGCTTTTTTTACATCTAAAATCTATACTTTTTATGCTTACAACTTATAAAGTAATCTACTGTATATTTATTACTTATAAGCACTGCTAGAGAAAATTTAACAATGACACTTAAAGCGATTCAGAGTCTCCTGATTTCCGCAATTTCAGCAAGTTTAGGATAACCTCATTTACTAGGTAGATAACATCCCGGCATAACACCCATCTGACATGAAAAGAAAAATGACACACCTGCCAATTCTGTACTGAATTGTCAAAGCCAAGGCAGGACAATTTGCAACTAGGGATGTTGTGGGTGTCCTACTGGGTCTAGGAGTCCGTTGTCAGTGTCCACCTCCCCAGATCCAGTCAGGGGTCTACAGCACATTTACAGGCCCATGGGTTGAGCACCTGTGTGGCCTAATGAATGCCTGGCAGCCATCCATTGTCTTCCGGAGCCTCCATTGTTTGTGACAATGGAGGCTCTAGAAATTATGTTATTGGTGGCCATAAAGGCCCCAATTAGTAAGAGTAATGGCATGAACACCACCATTTATGCAACAGGGGAAATTATGTAATTTCCATAGCCTCTGTCGTTGCACACAGTGGAGGCTCCAGTTGAGGGCAGATGGGCTCACAACATCGTTGGATGCTTGGCATGCTGCAAAAGAAGTTTGCATGGCACCATGAGTGGGGGTGGTTGGCAGCAGGGCGAGTGTCCAATGAATCAGATCCTGGTGAGTTCTCCCATCCTCATCAATGGATGCTATCCTAAGAGATTTTCTATGCAAGGTTGTGTTCCCCAGATGGTCACAGCCTTTCTCCCAGCCACCAATTGTTTGGAGGTTTTTTATTTATTTATTTTTATTTATTTATTGCATTTGTATACCACCCCATAGCTGAAGCTCTCTGGGCGGTTCACATAAGCTCTCTGGGTGGTTCACATAAGGTTTTCCAGTTTTTGTGCAGTTTTTCACCATTCTAAAAGGATGAAATGCCTCTCCTATGACCTAGATACTGGCAGGAAGAGCCTTAAGCTATAATATGCTGGTATTTTTGATCCAACCCTTTTGCCTTCAGCCCTGCGCACCACTAGAATGTGGCCTCCAAGATCTTCTCTAAAATGGAATTTGGTGCTTGGGCTGAAAGAGGTTTAACACAGAATGGTTTTATATTGGGGGGGGGGCAAAAAAAAAAAACACCATGTTCAGCACCTGGTGGTTCTTGCATGATGTGGACAATGCCACACATTTTACTGATGCTGTCAGCCTTGGTTACTCCATCTCCCCTTCCTTTCCCAACAGGAGACCAACACTCTTAGACCTGAAAACACCAACAATCAGTTCAGTAAGTGAAAAGGGTATATTCTGGGTGCAAGGAACCTGGAAACAGGGTGATAATTTTGTTTCAGGATGTAATGTGAACTAGAGGAGATAAATGTAAAAGGAACAAGTGTGTGTGTGTGTGTTTCCCTGTTGGTGGGTGTCCGTCTGTGCGTCTTAATTCAACACACTAAATGTTTTCCATTTTTGACAAGGGCTGCAATGAATAGTAATGTTTTCACTTCCCAAAGAGAAGAAATCCTCATATTTGTATCTATAGAGAAGTGTCCTGAATCAACAACAGGTTTATGAAGATCCAGCATGGATCGGAGGGTGGTGATGGTGGTGGTAATGCCTTCTTCCACAGGACATTATGCTGATAAGCAAACTGAACTGAATGAGGAAGGATGTAAAATAATGTGTCCTGCAACAACCTAGTATTATGCTGAACACCAGGCCAGTCAGCATATTGAGGGTGAACAGTAATAAACAATAGCATTCCAATCAGCACTTTGATGGGGAAGAGTGATACATACTAGCAAGCCAGTCAACAATTTGGCAGGAATAATTATTGATAAGCAAGAGAATGTTGGTCTGAACTAAGACGATATGTCTGGCCACTCATGCTAGGATATGACAGGATCCCATCTGTCAGGGATGCTTTAGGGTGGATTCCTGCATTGAGCAGGGGGTTGGACTCGATGGCCTTGTAGGCCCCTTCCAACTCTGCTATTCTATGATTCTATGATTCTATGAAATAACACATGGATTGATCATTCAGAAAATTTGCTTTGCAAAAATGATATTCCTACATCTGTGGATGAGTGTCTCCATTCCTCTTTCCAATAAGGCAAAAATATCAACAGAGATAATAGATAGAGCTTAACAAAACCCTCTACTTGATGCAGTACCTTAATAAGGAAGTTATATGAATAAGTTATTTAACATGGGAAAGATCATTCCATGCAGATTTTATTGAATTTGTTACAAGATCAGAAATATGTCCTAAATCATTGTTATGGTAATTCTCTACAGGGCCTATCTTCAGCTTGAAGAGTAATAATAAAGACTCCTAAGCGGTACAGTAATTACATTTAACTGATATATATATATATATATATATATATATATATATATATATGCTTTATAAGCAGGACTGCTTCAAGAATTGTGTTACTAGCAATATATAAATAGTTTCAACTATCTCCAACCGATTTATTCTGTGTGACTTTCTAGTGCCTAGTGTAATTACTGAGGTAATTACAAATTAACAATAATTGAGGGGGGTGGTCTTTCTAACTGCATTGAGCAACAAAATGATTTGCTATGGTGGCTCTGAAGGTAAGACCAGAGCCACCTCAGATAGGGATGGACAGATCAATCTATTTCTGGTCTATGTCACTTTCTCATGCATTTGCTGATCCCATTTCTGCTTTAATCTGCATTTTTTTTATTCACAGGAAAAATTGGTTTTAAATAGTATTTGCATATGCATTAAAATATGCATTTTAAATGCATCTTCCTACTTTTTAAAGCTTAGAATTGTATTGCAACATTCAGCCAAGTGTAACATTCAATGAATAGCAGCCATGTTCTGTTCTGAATATTGGTCCTGGAGGTGTGGGTCAGGTCAGTTTATACTGGAATTTGCAATCATCAAATTCTTCAACCGTCGCTAGCTTTAGGTGATCCACAAAAAGAGTGAAAGAGGAAGCAAAAAAAGCTTCTGTTTCCTTGCAGCACATTGTGTGTCATTGCAAAAAGAGGAAGAAGCACTTGTAAAATCCATTCCAATACAAGAGAAGGATAGATGACACTTGAGGTTGCAATACTAAATACACTGTCAAGGGAGTAAGTCCCCCTGCTCTTAGTGGGGCTTACTTCTAACTGAGTGAATGTACAGTAAACAATGCTTCCTGGATAACCAGTGTGGTATAGTAGATAGAGTGTTGGACTGGGAGTCGGGAGATCTGGCTTCTAGCCCCCACTCAGCCCTGGGTGATTTTGGGCAAGTCAGAGGGCATGTCTAGACCAGGGGAAGGAAGAGGGAGGATCTCATGATATTCTGCTCACAAAATCCTCCCCTTTGTCCAGACACGCGCAACATCCCAGGAGGAAGGAGGGATGTCGCGCCCACCATTTTCTTTCTTCTTTTTTTTAAAGCAGAATGAGCACATGTACGCTCCAACTAAAAGTGATTTTTAAAAAATGCTCCCGCCGCCGCCGCCCCCCCCAATGGGCATGGAGCACCTGAAGAGCTCTGTGCCCTGTGCCTGGTTCCCGCATCCTCATGTTTACTTGCAAGGAGGCAGGATGAAGCTGGGACAAGTGCCCACACCTCCCATGGTCTCGGGATAATCCCAAAACCGTGGGAATAATCAGGCTAAAAGGGCCTGCCAATATCCCGGGGAAATGGCGGGATCACACCTCCCTGCTCCCAGGATCCCCTGTGCATCATCTGGTTGCACAGGGATGATCCTGGGATGATCCCCGGGATAATGACTGGTCTAGACATGCCCATAGACTCTCAGCCACCTCGTAGTGTTGTTGTTGTGAGGATAAAATGGAAAGGAGGAGGGTTATGTATGCCACCTTCGGTTCCTTAAGGAGGAAAAAAGGTGGGATGATAATAATAATAATAATAATAATAATAATAATAATAATAATAATCTGAAACTTTGGCACTTCCAGACAAGACTGGAATCACTTTACTCAGGTGAATAATTTGGTGAAACATTCCCATTACTAAGATCAGTCTGGGTTGTATTAACAGCAGAATCCTATACATCTCTGCTCAGAAGTAAGTCCCATTGGGTTCAATAGTGCTTACTTCCAAGGAAGTGGATTCAGGATTACAGTCTAAGGATCAGAGCTGTGCAATCCTATCAGATTGACTGGAACAAGATTAGAAAAAGAAAACATATTTTCTGCCAAATAGACCAAAAAAGATATCTTACCACTTTTCCAATGGGGCCACTACTACTTTAAGAAATGACTCCTTGATTCTTTTCTTTTTTTCAAATTTAATAACTGATAAAGAGATAAAAATCAGAGTTGCACATGTTAAATGAGGTAAGTTATTACTAATTATTATAAAAGTTAAACAATCACAAAGTGTTCTCTTCAGGTGCTAATTTTAATACTTGAATGAAATTAATAAGACTCTTGATAAAACAGCAGGATATCCTTAGATTACACAAGTAATCAGCAAGAAAATTTATTGTGGTTTTATGAAGCATGAAATGTTTGTGTAATGTATGCAAAAGTGGTACTTTATTCTCTGCAGTGAACAATTCCAAGTCCTCATAATAGAAAAATATTTAATAGTTTGAAAACTCTCGAGGCATAGTTTTTAAAAGTTGTTCAAGTGCAGTTAATTTGACTCAATACAAACGAACACTGGGAAAGGGCCGCCTCATTTAAAAGTACTTTAGGGCCCCATTGATTAAAATAATTATATAAGGTTAAACTAAAAACATGAAGACAATGAGAAAGTAAAGTTGATGCCTGGAGAGTTGAAATTTTGAGGAATAACATTTGCAGATGGGATTTTGAACGGTAGACTAATTTGAAATATAAAAATAACCCCTTCTTCATTAAGAAAAATTCCCAAAGCTGCATCCAGGCAAGTAGTAAATTTAACTTCTAGAAGTAAAATATATTAAATGATATCTTCCATTTCATGCATTTGTGCCCATTCATATTCCTTAAGGAGTCATTTCCTTTTAAGCTTTAATGGAATTAGAAAGTACGGTTGTTTTAATATCATATTTAGTGTGTTTAGGTATGTGTATATATGTGGGGACAGTGTTCAGAGCCTAGGACAACATATGTCAGGATAAATAAAAAATGTTGGCAAAGTATAGTGAGATCAGATCACACAGCATTGCTGTTAATAATCTGAATTTTTCAAGAAATTATATCTAAGCCCAAACTTTCAGAAATTGCTTTAAAAAAAAACTAAAACAACAACAACAGCACAATTTCTTTATGAACACCACACAGAAATGCCCAAAATCTGTTATTGGTTTCCATTATGGAAATCAACTGACTTTTACTTATTGTCAATACTAGCACTCAAGATTTATTAATATGTGTAGAAATTAAATCTGTTTGATGTGTTTGTTTAGGCTTAATTAGGTTTGTTTAGGCTTAATTAGGCACTGGCAGTACAACTGGCTCACCCATAGAGTGAGAAGATTCAGCCCTTAGATGCTTTTTCCAGTCTACTATGGATAGAACAGCAAAAGGATCGTGGCTGTAGTCAGGCTTCCTCCACCAGGTGGGGCTGTCTCATTCAGGGTGGGACTTCAAAGAAATGCAAGAAAAAGCAGTGATGTATTCATAACAAGGACAGAAGACCGAAGGGAGAACTGAATGTCCAAGGGGCTCTCCCACAGAAGAGGGCAAAGCCTTGTTCTCTGCTGTCCCAGGGGGCAGAACAGGTTCTACTTTACAGGCGTATAACTTACAGGTGTAGACTATTGATGGAAAGGGCACTTCAGCCATGGGTACCATGATTTAGAAAGGTGTGGGCACTTTTTATTATGGGAAATTCTTTACTTGAAATATTTCTATTGATAAAAAGACACATTCCAAAATGTAATGGGAACAATAAGCTGGCACAGCTATTTGTTTTGATCTTGTCTGTTTGTTTTGTTTTGTTTACTTCCATGGCCATTTATTTATTATTATTATTCTTGTTTCGTGGGACATGATCTTGAAATTTAATGCAGGGCTAGAAGACTAAACATACGCAGTTGAGATAACTCCATAACGTTGCAACAGAACTAGTGTATATGTTGCACTTCTGCAATGCCATGTCTATCTATCTATCTAATACATGTGCATGCGCGCACACACACAAGCACACACACACACACACACCTACAGCTTTTTCTTCTTCGGAATTTCACCAATATTTCTGAAGTTTTCAAGCTTTGTAAAACTAGCATATTTCTCTGACTCCTGCAAATTTCAGAAAGTTTGGGGGAAGTATTTCATACAATCATAGAATAGTAGAGTTGGAAGGGCCCTACAAGGCCATTGAGTCCAACCCCCTGCTCAATGCAGGAATCCACCTTAAAGCATCCCTAACAGATGGCTGTCCAGCTGCCTCTTGAAGGCCTCTAGGGTGGGAGAGCCCACAACCTCCCTAGGCAATTGGTTGCACTGTTGTACTGCTCTAACAGTCAGGAGGTTTTTCCTGATGTCCAGCCGGAATCTGGCTTCCTGTAACTTGAGCCCGTTATTCCGTATCCTGCACTCTGGGATGATCAAGAAGAGATCCTGGCCCTCCACTGTGTGACAACCTTTCAAGTATATGAAGAGTGCTATCATGTCTCCCCTCTGTCTTCTCTTCTCAGTCTTCTCTTCTTTCAGTCTCTCCTCATAGGGCTTTATTTCCAGATCCCTGAACATCCTCATTTCGATTTCATGAAGGTTAGAAGAACACCACACACACACAAACATACACAGAGTACTTTACATTGTGGAACAGTTTTTATTATTCATGGGCCTTAACAAAGGAGATACTGGTGTGTCTCCCTTAATACCATTCATCTTTTGCTTGATACCTACTAGCATTTCATTTTCAAGAAAGAAATGCCCTTCCCCTGCATCCTGTTTACGTGGCCGCAGGGAGGCTATTGCCAGTGGGGATGGGGGGGAGAAAGAGACGTGCCTCCTAGCTATTGGAGGAGGGTCCATGGCGCCACTGGTTGGGGTGGGGCAGCAGCACCTATATTAGGCAGCTGCACGCAGGCCCCGGCCTCTGCCTGGATGCAGCTTTGGGAACTTTTCTTAATGAAGAAGGGGGTATTTTAATATTTCAATGGACCACACAGTCCACTGGGGCATCATGAAAAAGAGAAAGAAATATAGGTGGTTTGCTGCCAAAATTCAACAGAACACTGCTACGTCACACCCAGTCACACTAAAAGCGTCCAAGTTAGCTTGTTTGCAAGCTAAATTTGATACCTTTGGCACTCTGCAGTGGCTACAGAATGCTTACACAGTCAAATTTAGCTTGCAAACAAGCTAAATAATACTTTTTCAGTGTGGCAGAGTGCTGAAAGCACTATTTTTCCCTCCCAAATTCCCCCCCCCCCAAACTGCACGGAGGGGCACATGTGGTCCATGAGCTGCATGTCGCCAATTCCTGTAGTGGGGCAGCGCCCTCTCCGCAATACACACATGCACACTTACAGCATCCTTGAAGAAGGAAATAGGTTTGGAGGAAATCCCACCTCCCAATTCAATAAACTATGAGAGGTAGTCTTTCATACAGCTTTAAAGGGGCTTCATCTCCCCATCCCAGATCCTTTAAGCTGCAAGACTGAGGGCTCATCTACACCAAGCAGGATATTCCACTATGAAAGTACTATATAAAAGGGAGGAGCCACACTACTGCTTTATAGTGATATTGAAGTGCACTGACAACTGTTGGGGCCCATGACACATCTACACCAAGCAGGATATAACACTATGAAAGCAGTATATGGAATGTGTCACAGGTCCCAAGAGTTGTCAGTGCACTTCAATACCACTAAAAAGCAGTAGTGTGTAGGGCTGTGCACGGACCCCCGATCTGATCTGGATCCTGATCTGCAACATCCAGATTGGGTCTGCTCCACCCCATGTCGGTCTGCCTATGGTCCGGTCCGCTCTATGTCAGGGCTCCGGATCCAGATCGGAGCTCCGTGTTTCCCTCCCATAGACTTGCATTGAAAATGTCAAATGCCTATAACTTTTTTAGTTTTAAAGTTAGAAACATAAAAATGGCCATAGATCCTGATTCATGCCCATTTTGAAGTGAATCCGAGCATTCCCTGATTTTTGGAGAATATTTAAAAGATTGACCTGCATTTTCAGAAATGCAGTTATCTCCATCATTTTTCCACATATAGACTTGCAACTGGCCATCATGAGAGCTTATAAATGTATCCTCACTCATACCAATTTTGAAGGAAATCTGAGCATCCCCTGATTGTTAATGTTTTTTTATTATTATTTTAACCCTGAACCCTAACCCCAATCAACAAACCTGCAAACATCTCTGTTACTTTTCAAGTTAGAAACTTCAAAATGGGCACCCTGATAGCTTCTAAACGTATCCACATTCATGCCCATTTTGAAGGAAATCTGAGCATCCCCTGATTGTTAATGTTTTTTTATTATTATTTTAACCCTGAACCCTAACCCCAATCAACAAACCTGCAAACATCTCTGTTACTTTTCAAGTTAGAAACTTCAAAATGGGCACCCTGATAGCTTCTAAACGTATCCACATTCATGCCCATTTTGAAGGAAATCTGAGCATCACCTGAATTTTGGGGAATATTTTGAATATCACCCCCCCATTTTCAGAAATGCAATTATCTCTGTCATTTTTTGTAGTTAGAAACTTGAAAATGGGCACTATCACAGCTTATACCTAGATCCTTATCCATGCCCATTTTCAGGGAAATCCAAGGATGCCCTGATTTTTGGGAGGAATTTTAAAAAATATTCCCCCACCCCATTTGCAGAAATGCAAATATCTCAGGGATTTTTCCAGATACAGACCTGTAAGTGGGCACCATGAGACCTTCCACATAGATTGTTATTCATGCCCATTTTGAAGGAAATCTGACCATCCCCTGAATTTTGGGGAATATTTGAAATATCCCTTTTTCAGAAATGCATCTATCTCATGGATTTTGTAAGCTGCAGACAGCTAACTGGGCTTCTAAACTGGCCTTATTCATGGCTATTTCAAAGGAAATCTGAACATGCCCTGAATTGTGGGGAATATTTAAACCTAAATAAGAATCTTCAACACTTCAAAAATTAACAAGGAACTTCAAGAAGTCTAGAACAGGACTTCTGTTGAGCTACATTGAGCACAGCAGCAATGTAGCTGCCTTTTCATCACCAGGAAGGACTAATGCCCTGAGTCAAAGCAAGACACACACAAACCAGCCCTGTGAGGCAGGCACAGAAGAGGAGAGGCAGCAGGCAGCAGCTATGCCCTGCCTGAAGCACTGGGAGCAAGCATGCCATAGACTTGTGGGGTTGACCCACACAGCCCATCTATATCTCCCAGGCACCAGGAGGGCAGAGAGGCAGGCAGAGAGGTGCTACGCGCGTGTGCGCGCACACACACACACACACACACACACACTATGTGCCATAGATCTATGGGGAAGTAAGTCCCAGGCAGCAGATCCAATCCCCCACAATGACAGCACCCAGGTGGAGGCGGGAAGGCGGGCATGAAGCAGACATTTCTGGGGGCACAAGTAAGTGAGCCAAGGATTGTTTCCACTTTCCAGGCCATTCAAAGCCAGTAATGCAAACTAGCCCTGTGAGGTGGGAACAGCACAGAGAGATGCCTTTTGCATCCCATAGCTAATAGGGGGCTAGGAGTATAAGAGTAAACCTTTGTCTTCCTTGCTTCAGAGTTGATTGACTGCACTGTGATCACACAGCCATTATTAAAAATAATAATAATAACAATAATAGTAGTGCTAATATTAATAATAATAATCACAACAACAATAAGAACTTGAACCACAATGAAAGCCTGTCTGACTTCACTGAAGATGGAAAGCCAGGAGAGCTTTGGCTATGGGGTGGTATATAAAATAAATAAACAAACAAACACAGGAGGGGTGAAATTAAAAGCAGCAGTGTTCCTGAATCTAGTAATAATCACAACAACAAGATTTTTATTTATTTATTTATTTTAAAGGCTTTGTCTGACTTTATTACCAGTAAGGGGAAAGTGGACGTGCCCAGCGGGACAGGGGACTGTCTCACCAGTCATTTGGCTGGTCCTGTCTAAGTACCTGCCTTTGAGCAGCAGCATCACACTTCAACTCGCGCAAATCATTGGCTTCTCCACTGACTACCCTTTGGAGAGTTCTGATGACCCCCAAGGCAGGGCAGTGTACACTGGGCACGTCCACATGCCGTATGGACATCATCCCCTTGCACCACATCTATTCAGTTGTTCCCCAAGGTTATGGTGGGTACCTTGCAGTGGTGTGTTGCCTATCTGTTATTTTACTTAGTATTTGATTTAAGGTTGTGTGTGTGAGTTTACTGGGGCTACTGCTTCAAAACACTGGGGGGGGGGGGAAACCGATCGAAAGACAAATAAATCAAAGTTACTAGTATCCCAAGTTACTAAGTATCCCATTTTGCTTATTCCCCCTGTCCAACATTGGGATTGGAGGATGCTTCACATCAGGTGATCACTTATCACGATTGGTCATTGAATCTGTTAATCATCAAGGTGGGAAAAAAGCACTTCTCCCCTCCCGTTTTAGCCATTCTATAAAAATTATAGCAAGCAAACCGCACAACGAAAACTTCTGAAAATTGACACAAATGACCCCCCAATCATCAATGTCTATGCACAGTAAGTTTCAGGGATCTAGCTTTAAAAACAAAGAAGTTATAGGCATATTTTTGGCCAATGCAATCCTATGGGGGGGGAAACCAAACTGGCAGGCGGAGCGCCGAAAACAAGCAGATCGCTCTGCAAATGGGCGACCCGCTTTGTGATGCTTCACTAAGCCCCCGACTCGCTTCGCCTTATACACACTTCCTATTGGATATTTTCTATCCCCAGTCATTACCCCTACTCATTTAGGCCCCACATTGAAGAAAAACAAATGGCAGCAAATGTGTGAAAAGAGCTATTATTTGTATTCCCACCTCCAAAAAATGAAAACAGATAGGCCATGTTCATTAATTTATTTATTTATTTTCACTGTGACTATTTAAATATAGTACTTTGTGGAAATTAAGAAAATAAATTAGCTCTGGTAACTGCATTTTGGATCTGAACTTTGCTAAAAAATAATAATAAAAAAATCCCCAAAGCCTTTCAACAGGCAATTTTGTTCATCCATTTTCTACTAAGAAATATATTATGCAAAGATTGTGTAGATTGCACATCATTTTCCTTTTAAAATCTTCTGCAATAAAGGTCAAGCTAAATATTTTATTACAGGGAATTAGGTATAAACAAGCTCATGATAGTCATAAATGCATATATGAACCCTCTGATCCCATTAATTTTAGCCTAATTCTGACAGGATCTATGCTAATCATGTGCATGTTGAGTTGCATAAATATGGATTAACGTGAAATGTAACTGTTCAGTGTACAGGTTATTAACACCTATTACTAAAAATCCCTTTTCAAAAATTTCATCTCTTATAAACCTGAAAATGTGTGTAACAGAGAAAGGAGGGTGAAAGTTTGAGGAGGAATAAAATTCATTGTTTTAATTGTGGGCAACTGAAACTGCCTGAAAAATTATGGAGAAGGGGGGTGGGCCCCCCACAAGGAAAAGTAAGTATGTGATACATTTATAGTAATCATCATATTACAATTGCTATGTACATGTGATGTCCTGATTATGTACGCAAGAAGATAAAATGAAGCACTACGTTATGCACTGAAAATCCATCCAGATGTGAACAATCAGATGACTCTTTTTGCAAAATGATTTGTGAGTAAAGGAGGCAAAAAAATAAATAGATAACACAACTATATGCATTGGAAATCAGGCAACATTTACTAATAAATTTTGATCTGCAAAGGGGACAAAACATTCTTTGCTTGCTGGATGTCAATTATAGAATCAGTACCCCTCAGGATTTATTCATATGGGGAAAGTAGAGACAGCCCCTGTCACATCCCCCCAGGCCGTAAAGAAATGGGTAATGGGGAGAGATGGCCTGACAGGTAACTCTTGCCCCTGCTGGGGGCCACAAAAGCCTCACCTGGAGGCCTCAGGCATCACCTGTCAACACCAACGATGCCTCAGAATGATTATCAGCCTATACAGACAAAAACAGCCCACCCACACCAGCCTACTTAGAGGATGTGATCAATTGAACCAAAAGAAAACCTGCCAAATCAGCTTAAGGTCCTCTTACCTAAGATACTCCCACCCCACTCACAGTGTGAAGCAGGCAAAAAGACACACAGCAAGCCAATTGGACTTTTGCCAAAAATTCCTGCTCAGCCCTCAAAGGAGTGAGCAATTAAATCCCTCCATTGTAAGCAGAGAGGGAGCTAAGCTTCAAAGAGGCTGGGAGGAGGGTCCCACAGGCTAATATCACCCCATAAGCCTGTTCTCCTGCCAGTTGCACCACCAAGCCCCACCAATGCTGGGGCTTATAGGCGTGTCTCCTCCACACACACTCACATCCACAATGCCCCCTTCCCCTAGTCAGGCAAGCCAAATGTGGGTTACGGCATTGGCAGTAGTACACTTTGAACATAATTCAAGTAAAATGTGGGTCAGGTCAGAACTACCCAAACGCCTGAGTCCAAGAAGTGGTACTACTATATCCACATGTAGATAGGTTCTAGGTAAAACATTCTGCTTGAATGTTGGATGAATAAGTGGGGTTTGGAGTGAAACCAAGCAACTTACCTTATTTTCATTCGTTTCCCCTTTTTGCCTCTCTGGGGCCACCAGGTTTTCCCACAATGTCCTTGGCAACAACACAACATAAAAACGCAACTACAAGTACCCATAGTGTGAGAACCACCACCACTGCTGCTGTCACTAGTAACCAGTACCACACCCAAATTTGCCCAAATCCCACCCACCCCCAAATCCATGAGCCAGAAAAAGGGGGGATCTTTCTGGCACAGCCTTATCATAAACTTTTGAGCACAAATATTATGAATAGCTGCAAAACTACAAAAGGGTTAAAACTTAAACTTACGTTTTAAGGCTTGTAATTAAAAATTAACTGTAAACTGCTGGGATTCTCAAAATCTCAGATTCTTACTGCAGGCTCT
Organism: Elgaria multicarinata webbii; assembly: GCF_023053635.1. Taxonomy (NCBI): domain Eukaryota; kingdom Metazoa; phylum Chordata; class Lepidosauria; order Squamata; family Anguidae; genus Elgaria; species Elgaria multicarinata. The sequence goes on along the minus strand of NC_086180.1, from coordinate 39,955,779 downwards.
GTTTCTGTGTTCCCATGGGAAAAGGAGGAAGAAAACCTCCAGTTGCACAAAGCATGTTTTATTGAGCCAATGTGGGGGTGGGGTGCCTAGCTTAGCGGAAGAGCACCTGCTTTGCATGTAGAAGGTCTTAGGTTCAATCCCCAGCATCTCCAGGTAGAGCTGCAAAAATTCCTGCCGGAAACCCCAGAGAGCCGCTGCCAGTCAGTGTTGACCATACTGGACTAGACAGACCAATGGTCTGATTCATTATGGGGCCTCCTTCTAAGTTCCTATGCTTCCTGTGTTTCTAAATCTTCTCCAGCACAACCAACTTAAAAGTTTAGTCTGCAAATTTTGCAACAGGGTTTGGAGACCAAAGACTTAGGTTGTGCCTAACAGTACACCCTGAGGAAGAAATCATTGGGGTTAATAAAACATACTTTTGAGCTCCTGGAAGTTTCCTCATTCTTTTCCTCTATTTGCCACCTTCTCCCACTTCCCTTCCTTGCCTTCCTTCCTTATTTCATGACCAGGGCAATTTGCCAGAAGAGAAAACCTATGCTGCCAATGACATAGGGTCTTAAAATCACTTCTGTTTTGCTAATTAAGTTTGAATATATTAGACAGTGAGCCTTTAAACGTTTCCATGAAATATGCTATCTGCCGCGCCCGGCATAGCCTGGGCGCGGGGAAGCTAATTGCGGGCGGGAAAGAAAAAGAGGCAGCGTGGACGCCAGCAATTGGCTGGCGATTCGCGCCGAGAGAGGAGGGGAGGGATTAATGGGCTTACAAAGCGCCCGTTTTTCCCTCCTCTCACCCTCTTTCCTGAAGCGGCTGCTCGACGAACGGATCGTGCAGCAAGGGAGAGAGCGTCTTCATCCCCAACCCTTGCAGCGGCTTACCTTTGCTGGCCGAAAGGCCCAGGTTTGGGGGAGCGACCACGGTCCTCCCCGCACTCTGTTTCGCCTCCCTCTCCCTGACGGGAGCGCTTTCTCGGCGCCGAGGAAGGCGCGTGTTTGGAGCGCCTTCTCCACGCCGAGGAAAGCGCAAAGCGTGTGTTTGCAGCTCCTCCCGGGCTGCTGGGAGGGTAACGGGCGGCGATTTCAGGCGTTTCCCCGCGCTCTCCTTCGCCTCCTTCTCCCCGACGGGAGCGCTTTCGCGGCGCCGGGGAAGGCGCGTGTCTGGAGCGCCTTCTCCGCGCCGAGGAAGGCGCGCATTTGCGGCTCCTCCCTGGCTGTTGGGAGGGTAACGGGCAGCGATTTCGGGCTTTTCGCGCCCTTGCTCGCCCTGTGGCCTGGGGGGGGGGTAACTTAGGGAGGCTTGGGTCCGCGGCGGGGCCTCCTGCCTTCTCTGCCCCATTCAAACGGGTTTTTCTTGCGCGGGGGAGTTTCGGGGGCCCGGGCTGCACCGGAGCCTCTCGCCTCCTTCGCCCTTATTCCACTCACCTTTCTTGGGGGAGGAGATTTAGCAGAGGCCTGGGTTACGTCGCCCCCCCCCCCCCCGCCTTCCTTGCTCTTATTAAGTGGACTTGTAGGCCTCAGCCAGCAGGCCTGCTGGCTCCTGATCACGGCCTACTCGCCCTATTAATTCTGCCTGGGGGCAGACACACGGCTTCAATAGCAGACAAGCTTCAGTTTGGGCCTAGTATTTAGGTTGCACCGGGGCTCTGGGATAACCGAGGCCTGTTCTTGCTTTAAGTATTCCTGAACTTTATACCAAACAATTCTTGCTTTTATCAAGGTTTTGCATTCCTGAACTTTATACCAAACAATTCTTGCTTTTATCAAGGTTTGCATTCCTGAACTTTATACCAAACAATTCTTGCTTTTATCAAGGTTTGCAGTTTGGTTTTAGCAACTTCATACCTACCATAAACATGCCTCCCAAGAAGGGAATGGGAGGGAAAAAAGGGAAGGGGAAAGCACCTCCACCCCCTCAAAAACGAACGAGGCCTTCCAGGGGATCTTCATCTGAAGATAGCGATTCCCCTGATATCATGGATATTCTGAATAGGCTTCAGGCAGCCGAACAGGATAGGGGGATTCCATCCCCAATGGCTATACCACCTATCATTCAAAGCAAACGGATAGGGAGTAGACCTTCCACTAGACAACAAACCCAGGATAACCTTTGGTCCTCTATCACAGCACGCCTGGAGGCAATCGAAGCAACTCCCAGATTGGATGCATCCTCCTCGCAGTCTGCTCCTAGCCCGCAGGTTTCTGGCGATCTTCCGCTAACGCAACCTGCACCGCCTACCAGCCCTGAGCACTCGCCTAGTGGCATCGCCTCCGCTGTTGGCCCCACCCCATCTACATCGCAAGGTGAGCCTACAATCACACAACCCACAACACTACCTTTGGGAATCACAACACCTATGGCTTTGCTTCAATGGCTATCAAGCCTTGACTGGTCTTCAAACATTAACACAAATAACTCACAGGCTACCCAACCTTTACAATCCGCCCCACCTGAGCCAATGCGGACTGTAAGCATTCAAGCTAATACGGAAAGCAATTCTATTACCCAACTGTCACCCATAGATACTCCTACGGTATCTACAGTTAGCGCGGCACCCGCACGGGATCTAACTTTGCTCTCAAGTATACCCAATAACACTGCAGCTGACGCTGGGGTTCAAACGGAGGACACACCACTTTGCAATAACACAACCCCCAGCGCAGGCAATCCTATAGTTAGCACACAGCCCACTACAGCAGGGGCTTGTGCTAATGTCTGGCAGGGCTCTGCTGTGACTACGGCCACTAAGCAGGATACCCCATCTCAACCCAATAAGGACGCTTACGCGGGCGTGGAACCTCACGCTATACCCACAGGTAACACTGCAGCTCCCCTGGGCTTCCACCTACTCCCTGCCACCCGGGAAAAGATCATTCGCGGTGAATATATAGATGTCTTTACGCTATTATTCCGTGAATCCAAGCTAAAGGATAAAGATAAATCCAATGACAGGGAATATGAACGTGTCCGTCGTAAGAAGGTCATCAGGAACTGGGCCAATTGGTTACCTGGATTCCTCATTTATATGGGTATCACACTACAAAAATTTCCTGAGCGAGGTTGCACTTTAACAAAGTACCTCGACATGATATACAGGGCATACGTAGAGTATGAGGGCGGTGCTTGGCTCGCGTATGACGAATCTTTCCGTATGCGGGCCGCATTGGACCCTTCACTACGTTGGGACATGAAGGACAATGACCTATGGCTCCAATTCATGACCCCCTCCAAGCCGGGTCTCGGCGACAGAGCCGATAGTGGTCATTTATTGTCTAGACAACAACCCGCAACCACCCCTACAGGGGCGGCGGGGCAGGCGGTTCAACACCGCTTGTTGTGTTGGGAGTATTCCTCCAAGGGCAGCTGTTCTCGCTCACAGTGCAGATACAAGCATGAATGCCCTCGCTGCGGAGGTCACCATCCACTCTCAAATTGCACTAGGAATAGAGGGAAAAGAACTAACTCCCAGGACAGACAGGGTAATAGGAAACAAGGGGGTCAACAACACCCTCCTAAAGGGCCCCAGCCCGGTCAAGCTTGACCCTTTGCGGCGTTTACTTAGGTTTTATCCCAAACGTTCAGACGCAGTTTATTTACTTGAAGGTTTTTCAGTCGGTTTTCGGATACCTTACGTTGGCCCTCGCCTAGCATCCTTTGTCAGGAATCAGAAATCCATAGCCGTAATGGGGGATCTAGTCCGTACAAAGATTAATAAGGAAGTGGAAACCGGTAGAGTACTAGGTCCTTTCAGTGCCCCTCCCATCCCAAATCTCCGGGTTTCTCCCCTGGGCATCGTGCCTAAGAAGAATCCAGGTGAGTTTAGATTAATTCACAACCTGTCTGCCCCTAGGGGCAGATCAGTGAATGACGCTATACCCGAACACTTGTGCTCCGTAAAGTATGCACCTTTCGACACAGCCGTCGAGATAGTGCGCAAACAAGGTCCAGGCGCTTTGATGGGCAAGTGTGATATCAAATCCGCTTTTCGGATCTTGCCCATTAACCCGGCGGATTTTGATTTGCTGGGTTTTCAATTTAGGGGACAATATTTCATCGACCGAGCGCTCCCTTTCGGTTGTTCCATTTCCTGTGCAATGTTTGAGCGCTTCAGCTCCTTTTTAGAATGGGCGTTGGAGGCTCGAACTGGTCTCCAAGCGGTCACCCATTATCTGGACGATTTCTTTTTCGCGGGTCCTGCCGGATCCCCGCAATGCGCTTACATCATGCAGAAATTCCAAGAGTTAGCAGACGAAATAGGAGTCCCCTTAGCACAGGAGAAAACCGAAGGACCTATCACTTCCATTAAATATCTGGGAATCGAACTAGATTCTCTTGCCCAATGTTGCAGGCTTCCTGCAGACAAGTTGGCTAACTTGCAGAACAGGCTATTATACATCCGTGGACTTAAGAAGGTCACTTTAGTTCAACTTCAAGAGCTGGTTGGTCATCTTAACTTCGCGTGCAGGGTTATAGCGCCTGGTAGGGCCTTCATTCGGCGTTTATGTGACGCCATGAAGGGCCTCTCTCACCCTCAACATCGAGTGCGAGTCACGCACAATATCCGCGACGACCTGAACGTCTGGTTAAGTTTTTTGCAGGAATTCAATGGAATTTCCTTTTGGAGGAAAGAACTACTACTTGAGAGCGAATTGCAAATCCACTCTGATGCAGCCGGCACCATAGGTTTCGGAGTTATATGGGGAGACAGGTGGTGTGCTGAAAGATGGCCGATTGACTGGCGTGATTCAGACATCTGCCGAGATCTGACTTTCCTAGAATTTTTTCCAATTTATGTGGCTACCCATTTGTGGGCTGCGGAGCTCGCGAACTCCGTTGTTCATTTTTGGTGTGACAATTCAGCCACAGTGCAAGTCATTAACTCGCTGTCTTCACACAACCCTCGTGTCATGGAGTTAGTCAGAGCCTTTACGTTACACTGTCTTCGTCATAACATTCTGTTCCGTGCCCGGCACATACCGGGCCTGGACAACTCTATCGCTGATGCTCTATCGCGTCAGCAGGCAGCAAGATTTCGTCTACTGGCCCCACGGGCACGACAGAAGCCGGAGGTTATGCCGATCAGTCTGTGGGAAATTGGCAGGAAGAAATTGAATCCGCAATATGGCAGTCTGTCGCTCCCAGGACAAGATCCGCCTATCTAAGAACAGGTAGCGAATTCCATTTATTCAGGTCAAAGTTACAGCTCCCACAGACATGGCCTATACCAGTGGAACACATACTGCAATTTTGCGTTGACGAAAAGCAGAAAGGTAGGGCACCCAGAACAATCAGTGGTAAGTTGGCGGCACTTGCCTTCATGGCAAAGTCACAAGGAGTAGCAGACAACACAGACGATTTTAGAGTTAGAAGAACCCTGAGAGGTTGGTCTAGGCTAAGACCGCCCCAGCCAGACAATAGAACCCCTTTATCCCCAGAAATTTTGTCAGGATTAAGTACACTTTGGCCCACTATCTGTTCATCTATCTTTGAGGCACGTTTATTTCAGGCCGCCACTCTGACAGCATTTTTTGGCGCTTTTCGCATTTCCGAGCTGGTAGCAGCTGGAAAAGGCGACTCCTCAGCTAGGGCTTTGCAATTGGCCGATCTACAATGTACTCAGCAGGGTATTTCCCTTCAACTTCGGAGGTCTAAAACGGATCAGTGTGGAAAAGGTCGCACCGTTTCCCTTTTTCCGGCTCGCAAGAAGGAATTGTGTCCGGTGTTAGCTATGCATTTATTCATACAACTGCGTGGTTATAACCCCGGGCATTTGTTTTGTCATCTCGATGGCACCCCACTCACCAAACACCAATTCTGGACAGTGACCAAGCGAGCTCTTGATTCCCTAGGCTTTAAGGACCATCAATTCGGTACCCATTCCTTTAGGATCGGTGCGGCTTCCACCGCTGCGGCTATTGGTTTCTCTTCTGAACAAATTCAGCATGTTGGTAGGTGGCAGTCCAGAGCATACCGCTCCTACATTCGCCAGCTGCCCAAGGAACCTGTTGTTCCTGGACCGATTTAACGGTCTTCATTTGTTTCCTAGATCTCCGGAGGGGACAGAACCCACTGCGTGTTTTAATCTGCGGCCACAGCTTTGTCTTTTGGGCCGGAAGGAGGGCCTCCCGATCGAGCATGGGAACACAGCTCCGATCTAGCAATATTGCCAGCATCCAGTGGTTGGGAAGGCGTGGCATGCGCTGGGAGCAACTCCTGTTCACACTTTCGAAGCAGTGTGCCGGTAACCCTCCGCCACAGGTGTTGGTTGTACACCTGGGAGGTAACGATCTCGGTCTCCTAAAGGGCAAGGCTTTGATTCTGCAGGCAGCCAGGGATTTCCAGACCATTCGTAACCAGTGGCCTGGAATAGTTATCGTATGGTCATGCATCATTCCCAGGCTAAATTGGAAATGGGCTTGCGACCAGCGCGCCATTGAACGCGCACGTCGCAAGGTCAATGGGGAAATTTATAATGAACTCCTGGGACACGGGGATGCTAGTATACAGCATCCCTCGATCAGAACAACGCGGAGGGAGCTTTATAGGGCTGACGGGGTCCATTTATCGGACCTTGGCAATGATTTGTTTTTGATGGATCTGCGTACGGGTTTACAGGAAGTTATATTAGCCAGATGGGGAGTTGGTAGCGACTAAGCAAGAGGCTTGTCACTCCCATTGGCGGGTAGGCGGGCATCTGAGGCTCTTTAAGGTTGGTGAGCTTTCCATGGCACCAAATGGTGAAGGATAACGCCTGAGGTTCAGCAGCTACAAGCCCAGCGGTACAGCGGATGAAATAAGGCTTATCCTTGAGGCCAACCTTTCTCGCCCACTCAGAGCCTGGCGGCGTGAGGAGGGGCGACACCGGAAGGCCTACCACCCAAAAATGGGGGAGCACAGGGATGGCGATGGTTACGCGCCACCCCTTGGGCTCGGAAGGACTCGCCCTCATTAGTTACGGCTTACGCCGTTGAAATAGATGCCCGCTTAGGTTTTCCCTATACAGATCCATCAAATAAATGTTGGCCCTTATTTAAACCCAGCTACAGTGTGTCGCCTCTTTATTTCTGCACTACACCTTCCCGCAAATGCTATCTGCCGCGCCCGGCATAGCCTGGGCGCGGGGAAGCTAATTGCGGGCGGGAAAGAAAAAGAGGCAGCGTGGACGCCAGCAATTGGCTGGCGATTCGCGCCGAGAGAGGAGGGGAGGGATTAATGGGCTTACAAAGCGCCCGTTTTTCCCTCCTCTCACCCTCTTTCCTGAAGCGGCTCCCTCCCTCCCTCCCTGTAGGCAGTATGGGCTTGCTGGTTGCCTGTTACGGGGGCCAAGTAGGAATTTTTTGCTCATAATCTGAATTGGTTGTGAGTTGTTTCGCCTACTTCATACTGCAAGACAGCCCAGGGAGTATTAAATAGGTTAATTTGTTCAAATTTGGTCACATTTATGGCGGGTAGGCGGGCATCTGAGGCTCTTTAAGGTTGGTGAGCTTTCCATGGCACCAAATGGTGAAGGATAACGCCTGAGGTTCAGCAGCTACAAGCCCAGCGGTACAGCGGCTGAAATAAGGCTTATCCTTGAGGCCAACCTTTCTCGCCCACTCAGAGCCTGGCGGCGTGAGGAGGGGCGACACCGGAAGGCCTACCACCCAAAAATGGGGGAGCACAGGGATGGCGATGGTTACGCGCCACCCCTTGGGCTCGGAAGGACTCGCCCTCATTAGTTACGGCTTACGCCGTTGAAATAGATGCCCGCTTAGGTTTTCCCTATACAGATCCATCAAATAAATGTTGGCCCTTATTTAAACCCAGCTACAGTGTGTCGCCTCTTTATTTCTGCACTACACCTTCCCGCAATTGCTTTCAAATGAAATTTCTTTGTTACCTCTCAGCACCACCACTACAATTGAAATGTTTGCTCAATAATCCTGATACAACATTTTATTTTTATTTGAAAAAACTCTCTGTATCTGAATCTATGGGACAGGCATTGAGAAATGAAGGGCTGTGTCACGTGTTACTAACCACATCATAAACAACATTCAGTAGGTGGATACTGTTGTTTTATACTGTTGTTTTTATGTTTTTGATGTTTTTAAATTTTGTATACTTTTTAACTTTTGTAAACTGCCCGGAGAGCTTCAGCTATGGGGCGGTATATAGATTTAATAAATAAATGAATAAATAAATAAATTCATAGAAGTTCTACCACAAGCACACTGCACACAGTATTCACACAAGCAATGGATGTACTATCTAAGAGAAATACTAAATTTCCAGGATTTGGGTATCTTCAGTGCCAGATGTAGGAACAAACCAAGTAAACCATGGCTTGGGGCCACATATTATGAGGGGTCTCTAAATACTCTGGAGATAACTAAAGTGCATTTTAATTGATATCGCTTTGGCTTAAATAGGTTGGAAAGTCTGGTGTGATTTACAGCAGAGTTACCTTATATAGAGAAAATGTAGCAACACAGCATTTAGTACTGGAAGCAATATGTGAAGACTAGAGCCAGTTCTAACCAATTTACTTCATTAGTGTCTTTATACACATCTTTAGAGAATGCTATCTAACACTGTTTAACTACAAGCACCCCTAACGATGGGTGGTACCCTTTCATTATCTTTTCTATTATAATGTAATACACTTTTCTCCCTCTATGGAGCTTCTGAATCTTGTCTTGGTTTAGGGCTTCAGCATGTCTTAATCCAGCCCATTTACCAATGGGAATTAACCATCACCTTAATAAAACATTTGACTCATCAAGTAGCCAGAGAGGTACGTATGCACACCAAGGCATTAAAAACATGTAAATATGACTGTACTCAACGTTTCAGGAAACATCACAGAGCAGCTTTACAGGGCTTTTCAACCAACAGCAGCTTTCAAAATCAGAGTTGCTGTTTATGCTTTCTTTCAAATACGTGTAAAAGAATGCAAGGCATTCAGAAATATAAAGCATCATAGAAAGGAAGCAGGCATTCTAGATAAAAGTACTTAAGATTAATTTAACATGCACAGGATTTCCCAATTAAAACTTTCACATTAGCACTGCATTTTAAACAGTTAATCTCCTAATGAGACATCCCCAGCAATGAAAAGTGAATTGCAGGATTCAATATGGCCTTGAGGCCTGCGTGTGCATCTGGAAATGGCTGTGGCTTTTGTAAAAGCCGAATTTATGTGATTTTGTACAGAGCATCTGAAATGAAAGAGCTATACTGCCACCTAATGTTATTGGTTACTTTCTCATGTCACATACGTCTGGCTTTATTCATGAAGCAATCTTGCTTGCTCTTACATGAAAAATTAGAGCTCTGAACAAGGTACAGAGGAATAGTTGGCTCAGGCAGCTTTTGTTATTTAAATAGCGAACAGTAACATCCTGCAGCAGAATGTACTATGGCCACTCTCTGTTCATCCCTTCTCTCCTCTGCAGTTGGTTCTTCACATGTTTTCCATGCCCATTTTCATTTCCGAGCTTGATCTACGCAAGCCAGAAATAGAAGGCTCTATTCAATGTTCCACAGAACTCAATAGCTGAATGACAGGTTATTTGAATGAAGCTGTCTGGATCACATGCAAACTTACTTGCATGAAAGTCCAGGGTACTTTCTCAAAGAATCAACCTAATCAAAAAAGTTATTCATTTCATTTTTTGCTGTATGTTACTACCATCTTTGACATTTGAGTTTACCAATCAGTTAACATAGGAATTTACTTCTTCTATAAGTATTTATCCTGAATTTTCCTTTGCATCATGCCCGATCCCCATCCAGCCGGAATGGCTTGGGATACGGTTTTTGCAAGGGGGAAAAGGAGACACATTTATTTATTTATTTATTTATTTATTTATTTATTTATTTCATTTATATACTGCCCCATAGCTGAAGCTCTCTGGGTGGTTTATAAAAGTTAAAAACACTAGGAGTAGCTCTACACATGCATGGCATGCCTACAGAATCATGAGGGGGCAGGTCCAAGATTATAAAAGGCTCACCCCACACGGCTCTCGGCCTCTTCGTTTTCCGGCCCCACCCTCCGTCCCTATCAACTAGTATGGGAATAGCTAATCACCATCTTTGAAGTGGGGGGGGTGCTGAGTAGGAATTTTCCCTGTCATTTACTAATGTTCAGGTTTTTGCCTACTCCATACTGGATTTAATCATAAAATGAAGGTCAATTGGTGAGTGGCAGGTTTGTGCGGGAATTTTGGGAATTGAAAATAGGGACAGTGAGCACTCTGACACCTTTATGGTGATTGGCAATCCAGAGCTCCTGCTCCTCAGGGGCTCTGCAGCTTTCGTGTCAGGATATGGTTTGCCTTTGGGGATCTTCTTGACTCATCTACCCAGAGCTTTGCAGCCCGGAATGGGGATGATGCAGGTCGATCTCACCGAACACTCAAGTGTAGTTGGGAAACTATAAACTTCAAAGTGATCTTGATAGGCTGGAGTGCTGGGCTGAAAACAACAGAATGAAATTTAATAGGGATAAATGCCAAGTTCTACATTTAGGAAATAGAAACCAAAGGCACAGTTACAAGATGGGGGATACTTGGCTCAGCAACACTACAAACGAGAAGGATCTTGGAATTGTTGTAGATCGCAAGCTGAATATGAGCCAACAGTGTGATATGGCTGCAAGAAAGGCAAATGCTATTTTGGGCTGCATTAATAGAAGTATAGCTTCCAAATCACATGAGGTACTGGTTGCTCTCTATTAGGCCCTGGTTAGGCCTCATCTTAGAGTATTGCATCCGGTTTTGGGCTCCACAATTCAAGAAGAACGCAGACAAGCTGGAGCGTGTTCAGAGGACGGCAACCAGGATGATCAGGGGTCTGGAAACAAAGCCCTATGAAGAGAGACTGAAAGAACTGGGCATGTTTAGCCTGGAGAAGAGAAGATTGAGGGGAGACATGATAGCACTCTTCAAATACTTAAAAGGTTGTCACACAGAGGAGGGCCAGGATCTCTTCTCGATCTTCCCAGAGTGCAGGACACGGAATAACGGGCTCAAGTTAAAGGAAGCCAGATTCCAGCTGGACATCAGGAAAAACTTCCTGACTGTTAGAGCAGTACGGCAATGGAATCAGTTGCCTGGTGAGGTTGTGGGCTTTCCCACACTAGAGGCCTTCAAGAGGCAGCTGGACAACCTTCTGTCAGGGATGCTTTAGGGTGGATTCCTGCACTGAGCAGGGGGTTGGACTCGATGGCCTTGTAGACCCCTTCCAACTCTGCTATTCTATGATTCTATGAAAGGGGCTAGGTCACCCGACCCCTGTGTTCAACTTAGTGGCTCACCCTGATTGGCAGGCTAGTTGCCTGGAGACAAACAAGCTAGATTCCTGCACGTTCACGCACAGATCCATGGAGGGGTGAATTTCCTTGTTTAAATAAAGAGGCCCTAGTTTATACCAAAGCTCTGGTGTCTGTGTTTTTATTTCTATGGCTTCCTTCTCCACAATCAAACAGCCTGCATCATGATATTTCTGCTGGCACTGTTTTGCCAAAAAGCAGACAATGCAGGGGGCAGCTGGGTCTGTAAGACATATTCTTGGTCATATATATATATATATATATATATATATATATATATATATATCCTTCATAAAAATGGAAGCTCACTCAGACTGTTAATATCACTCAAGCTCTTAATAGTCTATAGGAATATCATTCACTCAAGCTCTTAATAGTCTATAGGATATCATTCAAAAGAGAGTTCATAAATCATAGAATAGTAGAGTTGGAAGGGGCCTATAAGGCCATCGAGTCCACCCCCCTGCTCATTGCAGGAATCTAACTTAAAGCATACCTGACAGATGGCTGTCCAGCTGCCTCTACTGTGGGAGAGCCCACGACCTCCCTAGGTAATTGATTCCATTGTCGTACTGCTCTAGTTAAGTGTTAAGTTTTTTCAAACAATGGTTGAACTTCAATAATACATCGCTTATTGTTGGAGGACTCTGGAGAAGAATCGCTGATCATATGATCTCAAGGCTCACCAGTGATCTTTTCTAGACTATGTCCATTAGTGAATAGAAAAGACACAAATATACGTTTACAGAATACAGTACCATGTTCCCCACAGGGATCCAGAATGTTTTATTTTGTCTTGGTTCCACTACAGAAAATAAAGTTAAAAGAGAGCTTTCAAAAGTGTGATGAGATATCTGCTGTCACTTACAAGATATGAAAAACCTTGGTGCATGTACCTGTCATTTTGACAATAAAAAACTTCAAGCTGAAGGTGAAATACAAAGTCATATACTGACAAAGAAACCTACCCTTCAACCTTGGGAGTAAAATGTGCTCAATGCTTTCTTGAGATAAGGGAAAACTAGAAAAATATGTTATACTGCAGCATTAGAAACTACCAGAAACATTTATAAAGGCTGAGCATGGGTGTTACTATACGACATCCTTTTACCATCTTCTCAAAATGAATGTTTCCTATCACTCAGAGCTCAAGATGATATATAATTTGTCTAATGTTCATTTTAGAATTTCCCAAGTTAATAATAATAACAACAGAAGGAGGAGGAGGAAGAGTTCCGTTATTGTGGAGGAAAACAGATCAACATAGTAATAATAGAAGCAGCCAGTTACTGAAAAATATAGTATAGCGTAGTACAGCCTTCTCCAATCTGGCACCCTCCAAATATTTAGAACTAAAATACCCATCATACCCAGCCAGCACACTCAATGGTAAGGGATGATAGAAGTTGTAGTCTAAAACATCTAGAGGACAGCAGGTTGGCTCAGGTAGTGGAGTATGTTAGTACTGAGGGTACCTGTGTTTAGATCTCTGCTCTCTTATGAAAACTGCTGGGTGGCTTTGCCAAGTTTCTGTCTCTAAGCCTAATTTGCTTCAAAGGATTGCTATTTTGATAACAATGAATAAAGCCTTGAGCTATTTGGAGAAGAGGACATAATACGAAAGAGGGCTTATTTTTTTAAAGGAGCTGATTCTGAAGGCAGAACTATGCGTACAAACAGGTCTCAGAATTTTGGCTGGCAGGAATTGAATTGGGAGGGAGTAGCAGGGGTGAAGAAATGGCCAGGGGGAGAGTGAACCAGCCCCGCATCTCTGAATGGCAACAGGGTCTGGAATTCCAGATTCACAACTGAATGAGTAGTTCTGCCATCAGGTAGCAGGGCTGACACCTCGGAGAACCATGGCTAGTTAGACAAATGGCCTCACATGGAATACGACAGCTTAAAATGTTCATACATAAACAGCTAACAAAGGTAAACACAATAGGGGTGTTCTCAGCATGCCCCCCATGCATGTAACCAAACACATGGGGAGGGCAATGAGATGGCACCTGCTGGTTCTTCTCCACTGTCCACATTCCTCATGGCTCTTGTCATCATTAAGTGCTCTGAGATGCATTACAGTGTTACGTGCCTGTGGGACAAGAAATACTGATTTTACACAAATTGTCCAAACAAGCTGTAACATGCGTTCAAGAAGGTGACAAAAATCCTACAGCTACCCCAAAATAAGACCATTCAAATATAATTATGCACTTTGGTTGATGGAATTATGTTGTCAAATTTACTCCAGGCAAACAATTCAACCATCTGCAACAATGTACTTCAGAAGTTGCATCAATGAGGGAAGGCAGAGTATAATAAGCTTGCCTTTGCAATGTCAATAGTTTAAAATATTGTGTGCACATAACCCGTAAGACCGCTTCATATGAGGGGTGTTCAGAAGACTCCTTCATATGTTTAATGATGATGTGAAGAGGAATGTGATCACATCCAGTAGACATGTCCCTAATACTGGCATCCCCATTATCCCCATATGGAAGTGTGTGCATTCAATATGAGAATGAAGGTGGCCTACATATGACTGCCCAGGGTTCCTACTCATGTGGAGGAGCCTTACATATACACATCTATATGTGTGTATGCCACTTCCGCACTGAAGCTGAACATGTAGCTGCCATGGGCATGACCAGCAGGCATAGCACTGTTGGGGGAATGGCTAATAAGTGTGATCCCACTCCATTTCATTTGATCACTGAATGCATAAGGAGATTCTCTGAACATCTCTATGGTAGATGAATTTCCTGTGCATCCACTGTTTATCTCACAGGGAACACTGTGACATTTATTTATTTATTTATTTATTTATTTATTACATTTTTATACCGCCCAATAGCCGAAACACCACACATCTGTAAACAAAGGCTTAGAGTGGTTCCCCAGCATGTGTGAACTTTGTGTTTGGAGACATGTATCTCTGCTTCTAACAGTATAGGGTCCAGCATGAGAACACTGACCAAACATAATAGAAGCACGCCCTCTCCACAAAATGCAAAGAGGCACTTAAGCATTTAGGATCACAACCATTCACACTTTCCTTATAATTTTATCTGTGTATCTCTAGTCAAGAAATGGACCTTGAGGTCTAGTTCAAATGTTGCTCTCTTAATGAAACATGCTTCCAAGTTGCCTATGCATCCTTAATTGGAAAATGCCCATTGAACTCACTTGGACTTACTTTTGAATAAGCATGCACTACAATGAATAGAATTGGACTGCATGTCTAGAATCTTATGCAGTTGCTGAAACTCAGGCACATAGAACTACTGGACACATGCATTTACATTTGAGTAAATCCCATTGATCTCAGTGAGACTTATTTCCAAATATATGTGCATGGGATTGAATTGTATGCAATATGGAACTATTTACTTTACCGGCCTTGGCTTTCTTTTCCTCCTCTTAATTTATCCTATATCTGTGCTGCCTTTTCAAAAGATAACATATTCAAAGCAGGTAGTCATATCGCTCATTGTATAGTGCAGTTCCAGTCTCAGGCTGGACTCTAGGGTGCTATTGCAATTCAAACAATAAATAATAATAATAAAAAAATCTGGGAAAGATAATGGAAGTGCCCTTATTATACCAACCAGGATGCAATGTACCATACTGTATGTTGTGTTATACTATTCTTAAAGAGGTTCTGTGCTCTGTGTGGGTTTGTTCCACTGCTATAACAAATGTATTCATGATCCATCTCAGTGAATTACCTAGTACTAAAAATGAATCACAGTAATGCTACCCTTCACTTCTCCCCAACAAGGAGATAATACCTTTGGTATGTGATGCCGTTTTCTATGGGTTTTGACAAAGCTGAAATAATTTAATGAGGCAATAAGACCACACTCATAGTGCAGCTGGAACAAAATAAGTCACCTTGAGGTAGTGTTATATTAAAAAGAGTGAGCAAGAACCACTGAAGCAATTCAGCTTGTATTTGGAGAGCTATGCTTCATTGTGTTTTCATTCCTAACTATTGGGGATGCTATGAGACATCCCCCATTACTACTTCATGCCTCACAATGATCTATGACTTTGAGGAGAAAGTCCCATGCGAGAAAGTCTAGACAATACACAGAAGTTACTGGGAGTAGAGGAAGAAGAGGCAAGGAAGAAAGGGACAAGCCAACATTACTTAAACTGTAAAACTGTATATAATACCTATTTCTAATTACTCAGAGGAAATACTTTAGTAAATCCTCTATTTGTACCCATACTTTTAGCTTCCTGGAACAGTAGAAATGTAATAGCTGAAAACTGCATTCAGATCCACACCATCTTGCTCCCTTTCCTGAACACAAAAACACTGAATCATCTGCAACAGTCATCTGAGGCTACAGATAAACTAAGGTGACAATCCTATATACAACTATTTGGGAGAAATCCCCGTTGAAGTCAATGTAGCATGCTTCCAAGCAGAGGTGCCTACTCGTGGGGAAAATACAAGCCTGGCCTTTACCAAGCCACCCACGGACCCTCTCCTTGCTCCTATGCAATGCCAGGTTGGTTAAAAACAAAACAAATACAATTTATGATCTCATCACAGATGAGGAGGCCGACCTGGCATGTTTCACAGAGACCTGGCTGGGAGATGACAGTGGCCCAACATGAGCCCAGGCCCTCCCAGCTGGGTACTATGTTATTGAGCAGGTGAGGAAAAGTGGGCGGGGGTGGAGTAGCTGTGGTCTATAAGGATAATCTCAACCTGACCAGACTTCCTGTCTGGGAATTGAATCACATTGAGTGTGTGTACCTGAGTCTAAAGACCAGGGATAGACTGGGAATGATGTCAGTGTACCAGCCACCCCGCTGCCGAGCTCATGGAACTGGTGTCGGAGTTGGTATTGGAGTCACCCAGGCTTTTGGTCCTGGGCGACTTCAACATCCCTTTGGGGAGTGGTTTGTTAGGTGCAGCTCGGGAGTTCATGGCATCCATGACAAACATGGGCTTATCCCAATTGGTCTCTGGACCCACACATTCAGCAGGTCGCACCCTCAATGCTGTTTTCAGTTCCAAACAGACAGATCTGTGGGCGGAGGTGATAAATATCTCTGCGTTGTCATGGACAGACCATTTTCTGATCAGGGTTAATATCATGGCTACCATCCGCCCCTGCAGGGGTGGCGGACCTATTAAGATGGTCCGCTCTTGAAGGCTGATGGATCCTCTTGGATTCCAGAAAGCCTTAGAGGGTGCTATGGCTGGTATTGTCGATGATCCTGTTGAAGCCCTGGTCAATAGATGGAATCAAGACCTAACTAGGGCTATCGACACGATTGCCCCCAAACATCCTCTCTGACTTGCTTCCAATCGGGCACCTTGGTACACAGAAGACCTCAGGAAGCTGAAGCGGGAAGGTTCTGGAGCGCCGATAGCGGAAAACTTGTCTCATATCCGACAAGGCATGTCATAGAGAACATTTTCGTTCCTATGGGGTGGCAATACGTGGATCAGTTTCAGTTGGTGAGTACTGATGATATGGACAAGCTGCTTGGACGAGTAAGGAGGACAACTTGTCCTCTTGATCCCTGTCCTTCTTGGCTGGTCACCCAGTAGTTAGACTAAAACTACAACTTATTATTAATGCATCTCTCCGGGAGGGGAGTTTTCCACCATGTTTAAAAGAAGCAGTGGTACAGCCGCTTCTAAAAGAGCCCTCCCTGGACCCCCTGGACCTTAATAATTACAGACTGGTATCAAATCTTCCATTTTTGGGCAAGGTGATTGAGAGGGCAGTTGCCTTCCAACTCCAAGCAGTCTTGGATGAAACAGATTTTCTAGACCCATTTCATACTGGCTTTAGGGTGGGATACGGAGTTGAGACAGCTATGGTAGCCTTAGTGGACGATCTCCGCATAAGTATTGACAGGGGGAGTGTGTCCCTGCTGGTACTTTTGGACCTTTCAGCAGCTTTCGATACCATCGACCATGGTATCCTTCTGGAATGCCTGAGGGGTTTGGGAATCAGGGGGTTCGGTGGTTCTGGTCCTACCTCTCAGGTAGATTCCAGATGGTGATGCTTGGGGATAGTTGCTCCTCAAAAAAGGAGCTGTTGTATGGCATACCACAAGGTGCCATCCTATCCCTAATGCTGTTTAACATCTACATGAAACCGCTGGGAGAGATCATCCAGAGGCATGGGGTGGGGTGCTATCAGTATGCTGATGACACCCAAATATATTTCTCTATACCTTCAATAACAGCATCAGCTAAGGATAGTGTGTCTCCTCTGAATGAATGCTTGGAGGTGGTAATGGGCTGGATGAGGAAAAACAAACTGAAGCTGAATCCTGACAAAACAGAGGTGCTTGTTGTGAAGGGCTCTGACCTAGGTTTGGAGGTGTGTCAACCAGTTCTGGATGGGGCTACACTCCCCCTGAAAGACTGTGTTTGCGGTTCGCTGCAAATGACAGCCCAGATAGATGCGACGGCCAGGAGTGCCTACTATCAGCTTCGGCTGTGCCCCTTCTTAGAGTCAGAAGACCTAAAGACAGTCTTGCATGTGCTGGTAACCTCAAGGCTTGACTTCTGCAATGTGCTCTACATAGGGCTACCACTGTACCTAGTTCGGAAACTTCAACTAGTTCAAAATATGGCAGCCAGGTTGGTCACCAGTACATCTAGGGGTGAGCATATTACCCCAACATTAAAATCACTCCACTGGCTACCAATTAGTTTCTGGGCAAAGTACAAAGTGTTGGTCATTGCCTTTAAAGCCCTAAATGGTTTGGGTCCAGGGGGGAATCCGCACGTCGTTCCGAGATCGCTTCTAAGCGACCCCAGAGTGGCGTGAAAGCGAGCGTGTAACTTGCCTTTTGAAGAGCCGACGAAGAGACGTCCTTCCCCCCGCTGCCGCCGCCGCCGCCACCCGCAGACCTCCTCGCTGAGCGGCGAGAAGAGCTCAGCTGAAGAAGGCGGGGTTGAGAGCGGAAGAAGCTCTCCACCCCGCCTTCTTCCCCCGAGTGCTCCGTCCCAGCCAGCGAGGAGGGAGTTGGGTGGCGGCGGCGGCGGCGGCGGGAAGGACGTCTCTTCGTCGGCTCTTCAAAAGGCAAGTTACATGCTCGCTTTCACGCCGCTCTTGGGTCGCTTAGAAGTGATCTCAGAACGATGTGCGGATTCCCCCCAGGTTACCTGCAGGATCGCCTTCTCCCATACAGTCTGCCCCGCACACTCAGGTCCTCTGGGGTGAACTTACTTCAGTCAGCTAAAACTAGGCTGACATCAGTTTCCCAGAGGATCTTTTCTTCTGTTGCCCCCAGATTGTGAAATGGCCTGCCGGAGGAGATTCGTAAAATTAACTCTCTGTGTAATTTTAAGGCAGCTTTAAAGACTAGCCTTTTCTGGCAGGCCTATACAGATCAATTTAAAATCAAGAATTTTTAAGATGTATTGATTCCTGTTCAAATATTGTTCCCTGCCTCGATCAAAAGGGAGAGACGGGTAAGAAATAAATTATTATTATTATTATTATTATTATTATTATTGTTGTTGTTGTTGTTGTTGTTATATTGGATAAACATTATAACCTGCCAATTGCTGCAGAGGAAACGCTTGTTAAAGGAATGGCACTGCTCTGTAATGTAATGTTGTTCCCATTGGGCTATCCTTGTAATAAGGAACAATATCGCTTGAAGAGATTACCAAAAAACAAATCTGAAAAAGAAAGAAACCCTGAAAAACTATTAGAATTTCAGCAACCCTGTCACATTCACCTCTAGGAAAGAGATTCATATTCCCAGTTGTTTAGTTAACACTAGCACAATCATTGAAACTAGCAAAACCCCACATGTGAGCAGGAACAGAGCTATGCCAAGTAGCCCTGTGCCCTGAAATTATATCGCCATGTAACTCTGTTAAATATGTTACATATTGCTATGTAACTATGTAAGATTGAGGGGAGACATGATAGCACTCTTCAAATACTTAAAAGGTTGTCACACAGTGGAGGGCCAGGATCTCTTCTCAATCCTCCTAGAGTGCAGGACACGGAATAACGGGCTCAAGTTAAAGGAAGCCAGATTCCAGCTGGACATCAGGAAAAACTTCCTAACTGTTAGAGCAGTACGACAATGGAATCAGTTACCTAGGGAGGTTGTGGGCTCTCCCACACTAGAGGCCTTCAAGAGGCAGCTGGACAACCATCTGTCAGGGATGCTTTAGAGTGGATTCCTGCATTGAGCAGGAATCCACCAGGGGTTGGACTCGATGGCCTTGTAGGTCCCTTCCAACTCTGCTATTCTATGATTCTATGATTCTAACTCTGCCCAAAGGTGTTCATGTCTACAGTGCAAATGCCTGCAGCATGTACAGATTTGGAATCCTGCATGAATGGGGTTCAGAACTAAGTGGAAGCCTATGTGCATACAACTGTACACATGAAGGTCTCCCAGCTGCAGGTATTCATGCTGTACACATGGAAGTCTTTGGGTGGACCTATGTGGTGACATGGCATTAAGAAGTGGGCGAGGAATGGGACCATGCAGAGTGAGATAATACTTCCAAAATATGCATTTAAGTACAGAATTGCATGTGGGTTCCAGACTGATACGGGAACATAAGTTATAAATTATCACAAGCAAACGTTATGTGAATGAGAGTTATCCATCCATTTCTACCCTGATCATATTATTCCTTCCCACACCAGCATCACCTCTACCCTGCTGGCAGAAGGGTATGAAATAATTATGTGACAAAAGACATTTATGGAATACAAATTGGGTAATATGGTTGTTTCCTAGATGCTACTGTAACAGGAGAGTGAGTGGAGGAAAGTTTGAGAGCCAAGGCCAAAATGGAACGTTGCGGGAAATTAATGGTGGTTGGAAGAGTTCGTTAGAAGGGCAGGGACAGTTAGGAAGAAGTCAGGAAAAGAGTGAGGGGAATCAGGATAGTGAGAATTAAGGGCCAGATTTCATTAGTTAGATTAATCAGTATAATAAGAGACAGCTTTTTAGATTATTATTTATTTGTTCTGAATATTTTATTTATTTATTCATTAAATTTTTATACCGCCCAATAGCCGAAGCTCTCTGGGCGGTTCACAAAATATTTACCTGTTTAAATAAATAAATATATGTTTATACTTTTAAGTAAGTACCTATGTTCTGGTCTGAGTGGATTGGAAGATTGGCCTATCTTGCCTTAAAGAAGAGAGCCCTACCGCTCTCTCTAAATTAGTAGGTGGTACCGGGTGGTGTTTTGGGGGTGTTCTATGGAAGGTCTAGATCCAGTGACTTGTAGGGGTCAGAGCCTTATAGGGGACTGCTAGATACATCACAGCTACATTTTTATAACACAAGTATTAGTTATAAATTTTATAATACCTTTCGTATATTACAGGTGTGTAAAATTTATCCCACAGCAACATGGTATGTAATATGTTATTTCTATTTTAAGATAATTCCACCTGAGACTACAGGTGTGTGTTTTGGTTCTAAATTCTTGTATTGGCTCCATGGATCCAAGGTCCAATATTCTATCCATTAGACCATATGGATATATTCTCATGAGTATTGCTTGAGGCTCTTTTCATGACAAATAGAATACAAGGTTATGTTCAACAAAGCTAGATGTGTGATTTTTCTCATTTTAAATACCGAGCTTTGTTCTAACAGCTGCAATAGAAACTACCTCTGGACTCAATATCACAGCTGTGCTCTGAAATTCTTTTGAAAGGATGCTCCACTATTAATCTCACTTTGTTTGCATGACTTGAAACAGCTTTTGTCCTTTCTAATTATTCAGGTGCCCCTTTGGTATACAACCTATATGCTCAACACATCTGGTCTCAAGGAACCTCTTTGATAATTTTGTGAGTTGAATCCATGATTTGTAATCTCCATTCCCAAGCACACCTGGGTTGGATGGGGGAAGAGGGGTGAGAATACACTAGATAAAATTGTTGGCTTGAATATGTATTTGCAACAAAATCTTAGTTAATATCAAAAATAACATTATGAATTCATTTAACCTGTTTAGTATATCAAGTGATTTTCCAGTGTAGCTATACACAGCCCAAGCAGAGTTCTCACTCAGATTCCCCTTGGATGTATCTGGGTACCTGTTTTTAAGACTACAATTGTGATTTCTGGCAAACATCTCGACTCTTGGGCTACAGATGATACCTCCAGGCTGCAGAAGAGATCCTGCCAGGAGGACCTGTCCAAAAAGCTATCATTTCAGGTGATTCCATGATTACCATCTGCAAATGGCAGCCTTGGAGATAAGGACAAGGGGGATGAGTGGTGAATTTGGATTAGATTGTAATTAAGCCATGGTAGAGTGGTGAGGTAACTTTTGTGAACCCTGATGCTAATTAAGGAAATCCATAGTTTTACCATGGTAGACTTTGTGAATCAAAACTATTTCTTTTAAAAATCTCCAATAAGGTTTATATTAACCAATAGTGTATTGTGATATAAAAAATATGTGATATAAAAAATTGTGATATAAAAATTATGCAACAATGAGTACTTAAGAGACAGGGTATGTGCAAAAGTAAGTGAAGCCCTGGTTGCATTTCCTCAATTAAAGCGAATAATAAATAATTTGATAGATTGGAAGGCCCCATCCCATAAAGGCATCAGAAACTTTGTAATTTTGGTCTTCACCATACAGTTGTATGAAAACATGTTATGCCACAATCAAATGTCATCTCTGAGGACCTCAGAAAAGCAGTTATTGCTGCTCATCAGTCTAGAAAGGGTTACAAAACCATCTGTAAGGATTTGGGGCTCCACCAATCCACTGTCAGACAGATAGTCTACAAAAGGAGAAGGTTCAAGGCCACAGTCACTCCTCCCAGGACTGATCATCCTACCAAATCTCTCCAAGAACAAATTGGCACATCATCCAGGAATTCAAAAAGAATCCCAGAGTAACATTTAATGATTTGCAGACCACTCTTGCCTTGGCTAATGTCAATGTTCATGACTGAATGATCAGAAAAAGATTGAACAAGAATGGTGTTCATGGGAGGATAGCCAGGAGCAAACCACTGCTCTCTAAAAAGGACATTGCTGCCCATCTGAATTTCACTAAAGATCACATAGATGATTCCCAAGATTTCTGGAATAATATTCTCTGGACAGATGAGTCAATGGTAGAACTTTTTCTCCTCAATGAGAAATGTTATGTTTGTTAACAAGAAGAAGAAGAAGAAGAAGAAGAAGAAGAAGAAGAAGAAGAAGAAGAAGAAGAAGAAGAAGTTCAATCACAACAACCTAGCATGATGGTAGGAATGTGAACATTTGGGATGGCTTTGCTGTATCAGGACTTGGATAGCTTGCCATCATTGACACAACCATGAATTCTGCAGTGTGTCAGAAGATTCTAGAGGAGAATGTCAGGTCATCCGTCTGTGAGCTGAAGGGATGGGGATGTGGGTCATTTAACAAGACATGATCCAAGCAAATCTACAAAAGAATGGCTGCAGAAGAAGAAATTCCATGTTTAGAACGGCCTAGTCAAAGTCTGGACTTAACCCCCAATCAAAAAGTTGTGGCAGGATCTGAAGCGAGCTGTTCATGCGCCATGGGCCCCAACAGTTGTCAGTGCACTTCAAAACCAGTATAAAGCAGTAGTGTAGATCCTGACCATGGAAGCTCTCAAATGTCACAGAGTTGAAGAGCTCTGTAAGGAGGAATGGGCCAAAATTCTTCAAAACCAATGTGAGAGACTGACCAAGTGTTGCAGGACATGCTTACTTGAAGTCATTGCTGATCAAAGGGATGCTGCCAGGTCCTGAATCTGCCCTCTTTTATATCTTTTATACTCCTGCAGCTTTAACTGTTGTAAGGAATAGGAATTTCACCAGGTGCTGCATGCATACAAATGACACCTGCTGAAAGTCCCTTTTCTATTCTACTGTTAAAGATACAGGAGCCCTGCCCTCCTTTTCATATGGTCACCCTATTATAGGCATAAGCCATGGTTTTTATTAAGTTCCTTTAAAAAAATACTTATAGCCCTGTGTTTTTAGATTTTTCTGGTACATTGTACAGCCAGACCTATCACTGTGTCAAATTTTAGGTTTCTAACTCATCTGGAAGTGGGTAAACATTTCCAGACATACATGGCACACACATACTTTCTGCTTTATAGGTAGCGATTATGGGGTTAGATTAAGATCTAATAGTTTAAGTTGGGAATATGTAATGATCCTAAGAGGTTCACAAACTTTTTTCTCACCACTATATTTCACATGGGGCAGGGTTCTAAACCAATCCTATGCAAGCCATTGAGAGCTCTGACACTACTACACTTTTCTCTAACTGTCCCAGTAATGTAACAGCCTTTTTAGGTAGAGTAATGAGAACAATGCATCATATTTAATACATATTTGAAATGTGGCTGCACCATAAGTGATTTACAACTATATCTTCTCATATTCCTTCATTGTTCCCCTGAAGTGTTTATCTAACAGTATGCTTCTGGTTTTTTTCCACCCCCCAAAAAAAGGTTTACCAGCTGTGAATAATTGTTAATTGTATCAAACAATATTTTTCTTTCCATTTATAGCAATGTGCAATTAAGATACAATTAATTCAGCCCAAACACTCCAACCATATGATTACTGTCAATCTAATCTCATTTGGAGCAAGTCATATCAATTATAACCATTAATTAAATGACCAAGCTGAAATACTTTTTTCAAGTTATGAACACATTAACTTCATTTCAGGGTCAGCAAACATACAAAAATTTAAACTGGGAATCAAATGCACAGAAATTGTCAAAATACAAACAAATTTCTCAAAATGGTTCACAAAAAAAGAACCAAACTCCAAAGAAGTTTAGCAGTTAACAATTTTGTGTCTTGATTTGTCTTTGTTTTTAAAAAAACTTATATTAGAAACTGCATAAATTACATCATATTTTAAAAGCCTTCTCTTTGAAATCCTATTAAATTTTGCCTAATTGTAACCAATGGCCAATCTTTCTGTTGTTGTTGTTGTTGTTGTTGATAATAATAATAATAATAATAATAATAATAATAATAATAATAATTATCTCGTATCCTGCCTTTTCCCCAATACTGTGACTGTACAAAATTAAAACATATACAGTTAAAACATATAAATAGAAATATAAAAAAGTTAAAATATAATTAAACCATCTATAGCATTAAAGCATTTGAGCAATTAAAAAGCAAATGACAAATAAAGAAAAAAATGCAGTGCATTGACAAAGGTCCAGACTATTTCAAATGCCTGCTGGAACAAGAAAGTCTTGCCTCCCTCCAGAATTACAGCAGGGAGGAAGCCAGGCTAGCCTCCCTGGGAAGGGAGTTCCAGAGACTTGGAGCAGCCACAAATTTGCCACTCACTCTCCACTTCTGAATGCATGTCATTGTGAAGGACAAGGGGTCTGACCTGGGTTCTGCTTTAATTCAATGTTGCTGTGTCTGCCAAAATGTGTACATTAATGTGGTTTGAGTTTTGCTGTCCCAGGCTCGGGTGGGAGGGAAGGAGCTGGGCGTGCCTGCCAAGGTCATCTTTGCCTGGCATTTCCAACTCCCCCTGTAGCACCTGGGGATTATCAGAACTGCTTAGAAGTCAACTTGTTTCAGCTGTGGGTCTCGCGCCTGTTGGGAGGAGTCGCCAGAGGCCCGGGAAGGGCAGTGATTGGTTGGGACGGATCATGGGGCCAGGTGGCCAAAAATGGATAAAGTGCCTAGTGTGGAAGCGTCTCCATCTCCTTTGCTGGATGACACATGTGTAAAGGGAAGATCAGGTCCGGGCAATCAGGGGGGACTGCTTGGAGTTAGTTAGGATTTTCTTACGTTTTAAGTGTTGGGGTATTGTGGACAAGGTCAGCTGCCACCGCGGCTGGGTGGTGGAATGACTGATGGTTTCATTGGGGTAATTGCTAGCTTCCTTCCCTCAGCTTCGTTACTCACTCCTTTTTCCCCACCCCCTTCCCCAATCTTCCCTCTTCCCTTTTGCTTAGCTTTTACTGACCAAAGCCTTACATGTTAGTCTTAGTGGTGTTAATAAACCTGCTTTGGTCCCTAATGTGTGTTTGTGCTTTATTCTTGGAACATCTGGCTCATCCCGGTTGGGGACAGGGCTAGGGAGGCAGGTTGCCTGGGAGTTTAGGATGTTTGGTCCAGGAGCCTACCTTGCAGGAACGTCAGGTGGACCCTGTCTTCCGTTGCAGTTATGTTTTATGGATGGCCCCTTGCAAAGGAAATGTTTAATTAAATTATAAAGAAAATTCACAAGTGAAACAGCAAATAACTATTTTGGCTTTAGGAAAGGAAACACATTTGAAAGTCTCATTTCCAATCAACTGTATGTATTTTGGGATTATTTAATTTATTTATTTATTTATTTATTACATTTTTATACCGCCCAATATCCAAAGCTCTCTGGGCGGTTCACAAAAATTAAAACCATAATAAAACAACCAACAGGTTAAAAGCACAAATACAAAATACAGTATAAAAAGCACAGCCAGGATAAAATCGCACAGCAAAATTGATATAAGATTAAAATAAAGTGTTAAAACAGTAAAATTTAAATTTAAGTTAAAATTAAGTGTTAAAATACTGAGAGAATAAAAAGGTCTTCAGCTGGTGACAAAAGGAGTACAGTGTAGGCACCAGGCAGACCTCTCTGGGGAGCTCATTCCACAACCGGGGTGCCACAGCGGAGAAAGCCCTCCGCCTAGTAGCCACCTGCCTCACTTCCTTTGGCAGGGGCTCACGGAGAAGGGCCCCTGTAGATGATCTTACAAAAGTGAAAATAATTGAAGTGACGAGTGCAGTAAACTTTCTTATTTGTTCCACTATAACCAGTCTTCATATTTAAGTTAGCAAGCCTGTTGTGATCTTAATTTTCTACTCAAATTTTGAATGAATCCCACTTGAATATTACAATGTATGTTGAAATAAAAGATTAGGGATCCCAGCTAACAAGTATAAGGCACACATCTATATAGGAATAAGCTGCAATGTGAAGAAGTTTACAAATGAGATGAGGACTGCAAAAAAGGAGATTTTATCGTATATAAATTAAAAACCTCTAATATTTATTATTTATAAATATAAATAAATAAATATGAATATATTCAGACCTGATACAGAGGAAGGTTTTCGTGCCTAACTTAATGGGACTTGCAGAGCAATCCTATACTGAGACATGCCAGCTGAAGGGCTACAGGATGTGACAGAAGCCACACTAAGCTGGTGTGATGCCAGATAGATGGCCCATCAGGTAGACACGGCTCCATTGGAGGTAGACCAATCCTCCCAGCGCCCGCAGGTGTAGACAAGGCCCACCTGGCAGGTAGACTACCCCCACCACATCTGCAGGGGTAGACCGGGCCCACCAGATAAGTGCCCAAGCCCCCACCCCACCCCGCTTGCAACCACGAGGGTAGACAGGGCCCACAGGGTAGACAGGGCCCTCTGGTCAGGTAGACTAAACCACCACCCCTGCGTTCGTGGGGTTAGACTGGGCCCACTGTGTAAGGAAACAAGCCTCCCTGTATCGGCAGGGGTAGACAGGGCCCACTGTGTAGGTAGTCCAAGCCTCCCCACATCTGCGAAGATGGACCAGGTCTAAAGTCCGAGTGGGATGTTGTCAGAGTGAAAATGGCACACCAAGCACGTTCCTGTACGCTCCTTCACACTCCTGATGTTCTCATTGCATAAGGCGGCTGCATGGATTGTAACCACTCCAGCAGCCGCGCGATCAAGAAGGAAAGTGGGAGGGATAAGTGCCTCTTTATAGGCCAGCATTATACCCCTCCCCGCTTGGTGGCACCACCTGCTCAGAGCCAATAGTGGAAGGGCTCATCTCTATTCTTTCCCTGCTCACAAATGCTTCCCCACGCCCAGGCTGTGCTGGGCGTGGCAGAATGGCCCTTCGATATGGATTAACACGGGGCTGTATATGTGAAGTGCACTTAAGCAACCTGATAAGCACAATGCAAAGAGCCAAATTGGGAAAAGCCCATGTTAGAGGTTGAGATGCTGGAGTTGTTGATTACAAAAACTTTCTACACAGCAACTTCAGATCATGAAGAATTCCAGCACCTTGCAATAGTTAAAGGAATCAACCAACCTGGATTTACATGGGGTGTGTGTGTGTTTTAATGAGGCCAGCATTTACTACTGTTTTTTCCTGCTTGCTCAGTAACAATTTCCTCACAGCACAGAATATAACTAGGAAGATCACAAGTCCTTGATCTAGACCTTCTTTTGCAAGCAGAGAGTACAAAGCCCTTTCAAACTTGTGTGCACACTTATAGTGGCTTGCCAGATCAGACCATTGCTCTATACATTTCAAAAGTGTCTTATCTGTTTAAACTTCATTCCAAACGTTATGTCACACTCTAGTCGGACCAAGAAACAGAAGCCAGCATGAGGCAATGCAGACAGGATAGAGCAGCCTTGGGGCCTTCCTAGACGAGGCCTTAGCGCGCCTTCTGTCCTGGCTTCCCTGCTGTGCGTTCAGATGACGCACAGGGGAATCTGGAGACAGGCCGCGCTGAGGCCTCCTCCAACGCGCCATAAGCGAATTCGCTTATGGCGCACCTTTTCCCCAGCTCCGGCCTCAGGCCGGAGCTGGGGAATGTCTAGGGACTTCCGCAGCTTTTCACGGCTCCTCGTTTACTCACGAGGAGCCGCGAAAAGCCGCGGACCTGCCTGGCACAGCGCTCATAGGAGCGCTGTGCCCATCGGCGGGGGGGCGAAGGCTAGGAGGGTGGGTGGCAGGGTGGGTGGCGCACCCGCCCTCCCCCCGTGCCACCCCCCCTGCCACCCTCCCTCCCAGCCTTCGCCCCCCCCCGTAAAAAAAACATTAAAAAAACACTTACCTTGTCCGCCGTCTTCGGGCCGCACCCGGCCCCTTTAAAATAAAAAAAAATGGTGGACGCCGCAGGGACGCGACATCCCTACGCGTCCGCCGTGTGGTAGCCTGGGGGAGGCGCGCTAACGTTAGCGCGCCTCGGCCCTGCCTCTCTGCCGGCATAAGCCAGCAGGTCTAGCAAGGCTCTTGGTCTTCAGTGGCTGGGATAATCAAGGGCAGGGAGTCACGTTTATTCCACACACACACCTCAATAGTGCCCCCCCCAAAAATACATCTTTTCTTTTTCCCTATGTGGCAGCCATAAAAATTAGGCAGCAGACATGGGATACTGTTACGGTGAAGGCAAAATCTGCCCTCTACCCCTGACCTAGGGTGGCTTGTCTCCACTGAGCAGGCAGACCTGCACTGACTTTGATCCAAAGATTGCTTTTTATGAGGGATGCTTGAGGAATTTGGTTTCTCCAAATTTCAATATAAAATTACCTGATCAGCAGCTCCCAGATTATTATCTGATCAGAACTCATTTATCAGCTTTCATATTTCCCCAATGTTCTAATACAGATAGATGCTTTTGAACTGTGGTGTTGGAGGAAAATTCTGAGAGTGCCTTGGACTGCAAGAAGATCAAACCAGTCCATACTCCAGGAAATAAAGCCAGACTGCTCACTTGAGGGAATGGTATTAAAGGCAAAACTGAAGTACTTTGGCCACATAATGAAAAGACAGGATACCCTGGAGAAGAGGCTGATGCTAGGGAAAGTAGAAGGCAAAAGGAAGAGGGGCCGACCAAGGGCAAGATGGATGGATGATATTCTGGAGGTGACAGACTTGACCTTGGGGGAGCTGGAGGTGGCAACAGCCGACAGAAAGCTCTGGCGTGGGCTGGTCCATGAAGTCACGAAGAGTCGGAAACGACTGAACGAATAAACAACAACCAAAAATTTTGAAAGAACATATGCTTAGAAATGTGCATTTTGAAAGACGTTATATTTAGAAATCTGCATTTTGAGAGAAAATCTGTTTAGAAATGAGTATTTAGATGAATTTTCAACTGGATTTTTTAAAAACTGCACAGATTAGTTGTGGAAAGAAGGCAGAACAGTTTTATGGATGACTACATGCAAAAGTGACACAGACTAGAGATTGACTGATTTGTCCACTCCCGGAAAGATCATTAATGATTCTCCTCTGCTCATGGAAGATATTTCCTGTTCATGGAAGGTTCCTCCATGGATGGCAGCTTCTTCTATTCATGGAATGGAACTTTCAGATCCAATGGAGGAGCCATGTAGTTATCAGAAAAATCTGCTCATACAGCCCAGAGGTGAGCAATTTCTGGCTCTCTCAATAGCATCAGAGGAGTTGTAGGTCAAAACATTTGGAGCATCAGAAGTTGCCTACCTCTGATGCAGCCCAAGCTTTGCTTTATGTTTCAATTCAGAAACACTGCAGAAGTGACAAGTTAAGCTGAACTCTACTGGAAAGAGAAAACAAAACAATATGCAGTTCTCCTCCGTGCGCATGTCCCTTCTTTAAAACCTACTCCATACATTTGAGAGGAATATATACAAAGACTTAAATAAATTGGTTCTTTTCCTTTTACAAATTTCTCTAACTGTTAAAAAAAAAAAAAAAACCAAGGGAGGGCTATTTCAGTGTCATAGAATTGCCGAGTCTCTATTAGGACAGCAGTGATTGACAGGTGGTGTGAAGTTGCCTATGTGAGAAACAAACTGTACAAGAGATGATTGCCCCTAGAGAACACAAGAGGCAGGAGTGACCTGCCTGCTGCCTGCTTGCTAATACAAACATTGTGAGAATGTGTTCTACCCCTTATTTTGCCAATTGCTTTCTCAGTGAGCCATTAAATAGCCACTGTTCACTGAGTGTCAGAGGCCCAGATCCGAGACCTCAGCCTAAGTAATACCAAATGGCAGTGGTAATGCAGTATGGGCAAAGACCACACATGTTTTTTGCAGGTACTTTGCACCAGAAAAGGAAGAGGATCAGGAAAACAAAAGTACCAAAAGAACAGAATGTCATAGGGTATTAGCAATTGAATATTGGTTATTAAAAATCTGAAAGATCTAGGGATTTAAATAAGCCATCAAGAGTCCAAGAAATCACAATTTTCAAGCTCAGAATCTACATGCAGTGGCACTGGAAAGCATGGGAAATTGGTTCTCATGCTTCCCAGTGCCAGAGGGACAGTGCCACAAATTCTGATGGCAGTGTCCACGGCTCTATCTTGAGCCTATGGTTACCACAAGCAGTGTAATTAAGTCATTTTAGGTCCTACACTTAATTATCTTGGATGGGGTGGGGAGGGCTTTAGACAGCCATGTGTATTATTCCACTTGTGAAGCAAACAATTAACATACATCTCCCACAACAACCTACAGCCACCAATTCCATGCTTTAATGCAGCTTCTCCATTCCTGATTTGTTAGAACAACAACCAAAGTCTTTGCTTTTATTATTATTATTATTATTATTATTATTATTATTATTATTTCTCTGCATGTGCAGTTTTGCATGTTCAATTCACTGACTTAAATCCTAGCACCATCATAGATACAACAGATATAAAGTGGGCTTGATTTCTGATGCTCTGCTGCCCTCATCACCTGCTACTCTTTTGGTGATCATTTGGGTGCCTCATAGGTAGACATTGGCCCCACTGCCCAGAAGACCTCTCTGCTGCCTTCCGCTCAACCTGGTCAGATAAGTTGGGAAAGGCGGAAAGGGCAATCATGAATGGCAGTAGAAAGGCTTCTAGACTGCATTTAGTCTGAATAACATCAGAAGTGTTTCATTATCAGAGGCAGTAAGCCTATATGCACCAGTTGCTGGGTGACATGGGTGGGAGGGTGCTGTTGCATCATGTCCTGCTTTGTTGGTCCCTGGCTGACAGCTGGTTGGCCACTGTGTGACCAGAGTGATAGACTAGATGGACCCTCTCTCTGATTCAGCATGGCACTTCTTTCATTCATATATTCTTAAGTCTTTGGAGAAACATGTTAACCTTTTAGAATGGAGGGGAAAACATGCAAAAGCCAAGAAACCACCAAACAATCAATTGTTAGGCGAAAGATGTCTTGGAAAAACCAGAGGGCTTGATTTGGACTATATGTGTACCAGTTTTGTTCTGCAGGCCTGAGGTTCAACCCTCCTGCTCTACAAGTTACGAATTTTTCACAGCTAGAGAACAGCACTATCACTTTCCCCATATCATTCATATCAGCTACAGTTATCCATGCTCTGATAACCTCTCGTTTGGATTACTGCAATGCGTTATACCTGGGGCTGCCTTTGAAAATGGTCTGGAAACTTCAACTGGTACAAAACAGGGCAGCACGCTTACTAACAGGGACTGGCCGACGAGACCACATTACGACAGTCCTTTTCCAGCTTCATTGGCTGCCAGTCCAGTTCCGGGCCCGATTCAAAGTGCTGGTATTAACATTTAAAGCCCTAATCGGCTTGGGGCCAGGTTATCTGAAGGAAAGCCTCCTCCCATATGTACCTGCCCGGACCCTAAGGTCAACCTCAGGGGTCCTTCTCCGCAAACCCCTGCCAAAGGAAGTAGGCAGGTGGCTACCAGGAGGAGGGCCTTCTCTGCTGTGGCACCCCGGCTGTGGAATGAGCTCCCTAAGGAGGTTCGCTTGGCACCTACATTATATGCTTTTAGACACCAGGTGAAGACCTTTTTATTCTCCCAGCACTTTAACAATCTAGAAATACATTTAAACTTGGTGTTTTAAATTTGTAATTTTGCATTGCTGCTGTTTTTATCTGGTTGAGCATTTTATATTATGGTTTTATACTGTTGTTTTATACTTTGAATGGTTTTAATTTTTGTGAACCGCCCAGAGAGCTCTGGCTATTGGGCTTAATAGAAATGTAAAAAATAAATAAATAAATAAATATTGAACAATCCTATACTCACATACTCAGAGCTAAGGCCCATTTTGTTCAATGGGGCTTTCTCCAAAGTAAGTGTGCATTGTATTGCACTGCTTGGTCATTTCAGTTGCACAGTAAATTTGATGGGGCGGGGGGTATTATTCCCAGAGGTAATGGGCAAACAGTGTTAGCGTATTGAACACATGCGCAAACAGTGTTAGCATATTGACCACAAATGGTTTTAAAGGAAAAGAAAACATGTTTATGAGATTGCTCAGGCAACACTGGGGTCACTCTAAGAGCTCATCCTTAGTGATGACAAACAGGCACTTTCTGAACAACTCAATATGGTTGTGATTTTGCTTAGCAAATAAGAATTTGCAGCTACAAAAGTTCTAGATTTTAAGCTGTGATTTGGAAGCCCAATAGTAGCTTGGCAGCAATCATGAATTCCAAGAGTTCCAAACAGTATTGTCTGGAAACTTTTCTATATAGGGTGTTCAATTCTAAAAACCCAGTCCTAATTCCATTTAATGACATTAACACCACAGTTCCAGTGGGACTTAGATCCGTGTAAAGGTCTTTAAGATTGTAATTTAAGGGTGAATCTGTTGAGATGAGAATGTTTTAGCTGTACTCGGCCAGTGACTTCCACCATGATTCCTGTAATTTATTTCCGTGCTGTCTTCCTGTGAACATGACATTTATTGACTCTCTGGAGAATGGGGATGAGTGAATTCACACCACTGCAAATGTATTCCGAAGATTCATTCTTGAATCAAGGTTGTCACTAATTTGTGAAGAGAGAGCAATGACAGGTCACCTGGCTTATCTATGGGGAAATAAGTAGGAAAAAGTATTGCTCGTCATTCTGTGAAAGTTGCAGAAGCCAAATCCTGCCACTTAAGCACAGTTCTCATTTGTTATTCTCTTTATACTTCAGGGCCTGTTATCGAAATTGACTTTCTTTCATATTTCAGAGTTTTTAAATGTTTAAACTAGAGACATTTTCCAGGGTTTTGGAGAGGGTGTGGATTCCCCCCTTCTAATTAGACTTGTTGAAAAGAGAGAAAAATCTCCCATCCAAAATGAAATGAAATATTTCCCAATATTGAATCAGGTATTTCTCGAATTTTCCTTTCTTGGAGTTAAAATTGCCATACCTGGGCCTGATTGTATAAGTGAATAGTGAATGAGAACACTGAGATTTGTAGTGCAATCCTATAGACATCTATTTAAAAGTAAGTCCCACTGAATTCAACTGGACTTACTTCCAAGTAAGGAGATACTGTATTGTATATGATAGCAGTCTTTAACTTCAATTGCATGGGGGTGCATGGGGGTTATTAGGGGATGGTTTTATGCACAAGAAGGAGAGGGAGTAAAAAATGCAGCCATGTGGTGATCAGACTTTTTGAAAGCTTTCATTTGTTAACATGGAGGATTTTTAAAAAGCCTAGATCCTGATTTTTTTTGGTGGGGGGTCAGGAATAAGAGAAGAGGTTGTGGGCCCGATGGAAAGACCCCACAGGCAACAGGAGGGGACTGATCAGGTGTGTGGGGAGGGGGTTAACCTTTTCTCCTGGCACCACAATCCTGAAAACAACCACCTACCTGACACTGTGGTTCAACTAGGTCAGGAATATGGCATGGGAAAAAGTAAGTGAATTTTATCAGGATATGGCATGGGAAAAGATGTTCTCTCTCTCTCTCTCTCATACACACACACACACACACACACACACACACACACACACACACAAACATGCAGAGAGACTCAGGCCTGAGCTAGACTGGGCTTTATCACAGGGTGAACCCCAGGATTGTCCCTGTGCGTCCACATGACATACAGGTGATCCCAGGTTCAGGGAGGGATCATCCCTCCCTTGCCCCGGGATAGAGCTCTCCCCTCTGGGCCCGCTTTTTTCGCAGTCTCACCCGAGACTGTGGAATGTGTGGCCCATTGCCGCGGTGCGGAGCCAGGAGCGGGGGGAGCGGGAAAAGTAATTAAAATAAAATAAAAAAACTTACCTTCAGTGCATGACTGTTCGTGCACTGCGTCTCCTTTAAAAACTAGGGGGAAATGGCGGGCCAACACCTCTCTTCCTGAGGTCATCGCACCTCACGTGTAAACGGGGGAGGGATCTCGCTTTAATCACAATGCGAGATCTTCCCTACCTGGACTTTCAGGTAGGTCTAGCTAAGACCTCAGTTAATATTATGCCTAGTTTAGCCCATAAACAATATGATGTGTGTTGATGTTTGCTTACCAGCTCTCTCTCAAGAACTGACACCACATATCTGAATATGGATAGAACCATAGCAAGTATAATTGAAAACTCCAGAAATGATGTATCCACACTGAACAACCTCCCAACTGTGTGCTCTTTGTGAGAGGCACATTGCCACCCTGGGAGGATCAAAGGAATTTCTTCACATAGGGCCTTGCTAGACCTACCTTTGAATCCAGTTCGGAGGAGTGGCCAGCCCGCGCTAAAAGTAGCGTAAGCTGTCACCCCTGTCTACACGTAAGACGAAACGGGCTGCTGGAAGGACCCATCGCGTCCACCATTTTTTTTTAGATTAAAGTGTCCATGTGCGCAGGAGCGCACCAACGACAAAGGTAGGGTTTTTTTTATAAAAAAGGGGTTCCCTGCTCCCCCTGCCCCCAATTCCCCCCGTGATCTCTGATCCCCCGCCCGCTTGACCGTGGTCTCCAATCCCCCCCATCCCCCTGGCTCCGGTTTTCCCCCATGCCCCCTGGCTCCGGTTTCCTGCCCCCCTGATGTCCCTAGGCTGCGATTTCCACCCCCAATGTCCCCTGGCCTCTGTTTCCCGCCCCTTGATGTCCCCTGGCCTCTGTTTCCCGCCCCTTGATGTCCCCTGGCCTCCGTTTCTCGCCCCCAATG
The DNA here is from genome assembly GCF_023053635.1 of Elgaria multicarinata webbii. NCBI lineage: Eukaryota > Metazoa > Chordata > Lepidosauria > Squamata > Anguidae > Elgaria > Elgaria multicarinata. Next base: position 39,920,811 of record NC_086180.1, on the reverse strand, counting down.
TCCCCTGGCCTCCGTTTCCCGCCCCTTGATGTCCCCTGGCCTCCGTTTCTTACCTCCAATGTTCCCTGGCCTCTGTTTCCTGCCCCCCCCAATGTCCCCTGGCCTCCGTTTCCTGCCCCCAATGTCCCCTGGCCTCCGTTTCCTGCCCCTCAATGTCCCCTGGCCTCCGTTTCCTGCCTTCCGATGTCCCCTGGCCTCCGTTTCCCACCCCTCAATGTCCCCTGGTCTCTGTTTCCCACCCCTCGATGTCCCCTGGCCTCCGTTTCCTGCCCCCAATGTCCCCTGGCCTCCGTTTCCTGCCCCCAATTTCCCCTGGCCTCCGTTTCTCACCCCTCAATGTCCCCTGGCCTCCGTTTCTCACCCCTCAATGTCCCCTGGCCTCCATTTCCCACCCCTCAATGTCCCCTGGCCTCCATTTCTCACCCCCGATGTACCCTGGCCTCCGTTTCCTGCCCCCGATGTCCCCTGGCCTCCATTTTCCACCCCCTGATGATGTCCCTTGGCCTCTGATTTCCCCCCCCCCGATGTCCCCACCCTAGTCTTGATGTCCCCACCCTAGCCCGTCCACCGCTTTTTCTGGCTACTTAGGAGTAACTGTGGTTGCCGAGAAAAGCGGCGGAACGGGCTACACGCCCATGTTCTCAAGCTCAGGTCGAGACTGTGGGAAAAACTGGGCCATAAGTGGTGCAGGTTATCCCAGGCCCAGGGAGGTTTGACCCCTGCCTGAGCCCGGGATACCCTGTGCATCATCTGGGTATCCCGATGATGCACAGGGACGAGCCCGGGCTAACCTGCCGTCTAGCAAGGCCCATATATATATATATATATATATATATGTATATATATATTTGAATATATAAAAAAACCTCTAAATTTGATTGTATAGGTAATAAACCGCTACTGAAATGTTAAGAATACCAGAGGTGTTGTATCCCATGTGATTTTGGTTTTGTAAATAAGTTTTAAAACTGTGTTAATCTGATTGATTGTAGCTCCTGAAGAAGGATTATTTCTAATCCGAAACGTCGAGCATTCCAGACACAGACAAGAATTATTAAAGATTTTAATCATTTTTATCGGCACCAGAGCTAGTCCCTCAATCCACACCTATTCTTTTTATAGCAACAAAGAGCCACAGAGGGTAACACTTTTAAACTGGAAAAGTTTGATAAAAGTAGGCCGGACTGAGATTTTTGCACGTCGTGATCGATATTCTTAACCATGATAAAAAAAGGTTATTTTCTTCATCACTGGACCCCAGTTTACCAAACACCTTGTATAATCCTCAAATTTTGTCAGCCCTGCATGTTTGGTGAGACTTTGTTTAAAGATGAAGACTGCCTTGGTTATCTTGATCCTTTAGTTTCCCATATAACATTAATTTAGTTAAAGGTGAAACAAGAAAGACAGTGAAATGTTTTCTCTTCTGTTACAAAAAAGAACAAAGCATTCATTGTGTTCTTATTTGTTTTCTCTTCATAATTTTAAGCGGGCACATTCTCTCTTGGATAAATTAAATATCAAGTACAAGTGAAGTGCATTTTAAACATTAATTAAAAATTGCATATTTAGAAAACAGTGGATGGCAGAAAGGGCTCCATGTTAATCCAACTGATTTAATTCATTCTGACTAGTTTAATTATGCTAGATTTTATCTGGCTAAGAGGTTTTTTTAAAAAAAAAATGCTGATGGACTTTAAATATAAAATAACTTCATTATAAACAATAGGTCACTGTCATAGTGGCAATAATCGGTTTTTGAAAAATAATGGCAAAGTATTTTGAGTGACATAAAATTAAGATCTCTCATTAATTAGACAAATAGTAGGTTTTATATGTGCATCTGAAAGCCATGACTTATGATTAGGCATTCACAACGAAATCAAAAGAAATTAGGGAAAGGCAAAATTTGAATTGGGGGGTTCCAGAAACCAGATTTCCTGGACCACTCCTCTAGAGTTTGGACCAATCCAAAACTGATGCATTTTGTCCCCTCTTCCCAACATCTCCTACCATTTTGTTGTCTTTCCCATAACTTCCAAAGCATGGGATGGTGACAAAGAGGACTGCTCCATGTCATTGCCATAATTGGCTTAAGGACCTATTTGAATCCAATGAGGTTGAAAAGCCTGGGAACTACATTTACTATGACTTCAAATTGCCCTCTATGCAGTTGTGCATACCTATAGGAGCACTTCGACCTGAAGCATAAGACCTGCTAGGAGAACAGAGCCCTCTGTGTTTCCCTAGGAAGTGCAGAAAAGGAAGGGAGGGTCTTGGTGGAGGGGATGCACGCAGTAGAAAAGATTACAAGCTGATCAGTCCAATTTAAAACAGAATTCATTTCAATTGTCCAAATTAATATGATTTCATAAGGCCCATTCCAAATCAGGTTAGGGGAGTTCATCCATCACCAAAAAACATTCTGGGCATAATACAACCAAAATTTGGTGTAGATCTGGCCCAACTCAGAAGTTGCAAAATAATGTGAACTTTTGCTCACGGGGACACCTAGCTCTGCCCATATAACACCTGTATTAAAAGAACTTCACTGGCTGCCTGTTAGCTACCAAGCCATGTACAAGGTTATGTTATTATCCTAAAAAGCCCTAAACAACTTTGGACCAGGATACCTAGCAAACTGCCTTCCTTTATATACATCTATGATGTTCAGAGTAGGTCCTGCTTATCATTCCAAAATGAACAGAATGTCGTCATGAAGAATCTCGAGGGTGGGCCTTCTCTGTAGTGGGACCCACCATCTGGAAAACTGTCTCTTGTGTGGTTCAGGAGACGGAAAACGTAACATGCTTTAAACGCCCCCTGAAAACATATCTTTTTAGACAGGCTTTCCATGGACTATAACTTATTCTGGTTTTATATGATATTTTTAAATTTAAAAAAGGTTTTCAAATTTTGATGTTTAGGTTATGGTTTTAATTGTAAACTTCCCAGAGACCTCAGCTATTGGGCAGTATTAAAATGTAATAAATAAAAGATAGTAAACAAAACAAAAGGGGAGGGAGGGAAAAGGTGTCTGATGTTCAAGCCATGAAGTCTTCATTGTAATAAAGCTATTACACTGGATCTTCAGAATCAGATTTTGTCAAAAGAAACTGAGGAATTCGTTCCAACTGAAGTTACTGTTATAATTAGGTTGCTCTTCATATTGTGTGTGTCCTACAGCTTTGGATACAACATTAATCTCTATACACTAAGGTGTCTTATGAAGTGAGGGAGGTATCTAACAAAGTAAATGCATAATTAATTTATCAGAGAAATTCTCTCTTTCTTTCCTGCCCATTGTCTTTCTCCTCAGCACTCTTGCTATTTCTAATTGATGGTTTCCATCAGCAAATTAAAAAACAATACACTCCAGACTCTGGTGAGGAAAAATGCAATGAGTAAAACAATACGGTCTATGAGGATGCCACACTTTGTTATCTTTATAGTGCAGAGTGAAAGACAAATTGGAGGGAAGAATGCTGTGCAAGCCTTTTTATTGCTTTTATGATAATCGGAAGACATTCCTATTTGTTTTGATTGGATAGTACATATTCATTGTCCTGCTACAAATTATTGATTTAGTTGAAAACCAGGAGTTGCTTGATTTAACACTTACAGGTGTTTCCTTCTGATAGTTTTCATTTGCAATTTAAATTAAATTTACAAAGCTTAAATGACTAATCTCCCAACTACTAGACATATTCCTTTGGGTAAATGCATAGATCCAGTGTCAAGTATCTTGTAGCTAGATATATTGGGGTTTAAAGAGGTTTCATTTGTTTCTTGTGGGGGATTGCTGCAAAATGGGGAGATAACCACAAAGTTTTGATTGGGCAACTGTTGCTTTTTGAGGAAAGCAAACTATGCAAGATAATTGTTATGCAAACTGAGAACACTGTAACAATCAACATATTAGTATTTTGGCTTAGATGCTTCACATAGCTAGTGTGGTGTAGTGGCTAAAGTGTTGGACTGGGACTCAGGAGTTTCGGGTTCTAGTCCCCACTTGGCCATGGAAGCTCACTGGGTGACTTTGGGCCAGTCACAGACTCTCAGCCCAACCTACCTCACAGGGTTGTTGTTGTTGTGAGGATAAAATGGAGAGCAGGAGGAGGAGGATTATGTATGCCACCTTGGGTTCCTTGGAGGAAAAAAGGCAGGATATAAATTTAATAAATAAATACTATATTTGAAAATGCACTTTTGTATGATCTTAAAATGCATTTTTAAATTCATTCCACCCTATCCCTCAGTGAAAATTCCTTTTTAAAAGCCCTGGACTAAGAGCTCCATCAGAGAAGCATTTTATTGCACACTCATTGCTGCCCCTTCTAGCCTTCTTTGCATGACAAAAAAAAACCATCCCAGTACATCCAACTTATTTTTAAAGACAGAAGTTGCCACTATCCCCTGCTGTGTGCAGGAGAAGCAGTGGGATCAAAACGGCCCAATGAATGGGCAATGTCAAGTTGTTTACTTCCTCTTTCAAAAGAAAAAGTAATGAGGGACGAACAGCCCCTCATGGGCGGAGAACATGGGCGGAGAACAGCCAGTAAGGTAACATGATTATCCCCTTTGTGATGACACTCAAAAGGTCAAACCAGCTATTGATCATCAGCTATGCAGTTGAGCCCTCTCTTGGTATTTATTGTAGAGCATGCACATGCATTTCAGATCAGGACCACAGTGCACCAAGTGGGAAAGTTTAAACATTTTCCCCTCCGCCACTTGGTTCTTAAACACACACACACACCATGAACATGGATTAAAAGAGGGGAGCCGCCATTGTCGCCAGATCAGGGTTGCAAGCAGTTACTCTAGAGTTAAAACAAAGAGTGGGGACAGCTACACACTATGTGATTAATGTAGCACTGGGGTTTCCAGCATCGTGCCCTTGGTGTTCACCAGGCTCTCTGGTCCTCCTGGTCATAGTTTTGTTCTTAAAGATATTTTTAAATTATTCTTTTTAAATGTGGAGTTACCTTTCTGCAAAAGAAAGTGCTTCCCTCCAGTAACATTTTTATTTGGGTGCAAACGAGTATTTTGTGTTTTGGAGCTCAAACCCCTTATTTATTTATTTATTTATTTATTTATTTATTTATTGCATTTATGTCTCACCTTTTTTCCTTCAAGGAACCCAAGGCGGTATACATAATCCTCTTCCTCTCTATTTTTATCCTCACAACAACAACACTGTGAAGTAGGTTTGACTGAAAATCTGTGACTGGCCCGAAGTCACCTAGTTAATTTCAGTGGCTGAATGGATACTAAAACCTGGATCTCCTGACTCTAGCCACTGCACCTCACTGGCTCTTGTACTTCAGTTCTTAGGCAAGTTACTTTTCTTTTTGACCCAGTTTCCACAATCAAAACAAGACATGGTGGCTTATCTAAGTCATGACGGCTTGTTTTCTTGGTGCATGCAAGCATGCACCGGATGCCAATTAGCCTAATTACCGAACTGTGAGCAGCTTATCATATCATTTTAATCTGGACAGTGTGGCTTGTTTAAGAGGAAAATAACTTTCAAATGACCCATAGACCCATAGCCTGTTGTTAGGTTATTTGAGGGTTGTTTTCCGCTCAAACAAACCCTGCCTCCCAGTTTCAAACAACACGGCAAGCTGTGCCCAGGGTGGGTAATTAGGCTAATGCTGCCTTGCATGCACACGTTGCCAATTTAAGCAACCCCTATGGCTTACTTAAGCCACAGAGCCCTTGTTTGATTGTGCAGACTGGCCTTAGTCTCAACAGTTTGCCTTCTTGGGAATGAGTGTTTTGTAACTGGCTATGCCCACAATGGAAGCCATTTTGTGAATGAGCAACCGCCCTATGGCTGTCATTTTGTGTGAGTGCCCATGAAATGCTCTCAAAATTCCAAATATGCTCACCACAAAGGTTGGGGATTTCTGGTGAGAATCTACACTAATGTTATTCTAACGTTATGAATGGGTTACTGTGACGCACAGCGTCACATGACCCTGTGTATCTAGCATTGTTAATGAGTTGTACTTACCAGTTTTATTTCATTGTCCCCTTTCATTGTTGCTCAGTAGTAGCGCTTGTATTGATTGTATGTGCCCCGTTCTATTGACATTAGCTCTTCTCCGAAAATTCTAAAGTGAGTTGGTCAGCCAATTGCTTCCCTGGGGGTGTTTCCACTTCTGTTACCCGCCTTTAGCAACTGTTCTACAGTGTTTTGCCTCATGTATGACTGCACTAGTCCTACATCCTATCCTAGCAAAGGGGGGGGAAGTGAAGGAAAGAAAACAGGAAGTGGGCGGAGCAAACTGAGCAGGTCGGCTAATCACAGAGAAGAGGGAGAACAGCTACAACGAAAGAACAAACAGTATGCCCTGGAATAATGAATTAATAACGTAAAAGCTAAACGTAAGTACATTCCCATAGTGTGCCCCATGATGATCAAAACCGAAACAGATAGCAACGTTAGAAATGTACAGTAACGACGTTATAAGACTATTGTAGATCTGCCCCTGATGTCACATGTTGTTAATTATCCTAAATTTTAACCTTTCAGATTAAGATCTGATTTGCAAATCATTGGGTGAGTTAAAGTTCTGTATTTTTAATGCTGGTTTCTGGTTTTGTTTTCATTTTCCAAAACTTTAGTTGAGCATCAACTGTCACCAAAGAGACATTTATATTCTTTACTCATGGCTGTAATATTATTTATCTCATTTCCTTCCAACATCTCTGTGACCTCTCTTTACAATTGATCAGAACATGCCATGTGTGTTTGATGTAGCACTTAAGCAAAAGGAGCTGGTGAAAGGACATAACTGGCAATAAATCACAGTAAAATACAGTGCAGGAACACATCATGCAACTCCATCCACTGACCTTCTTTCAACATGGATTCAATGTCATCTGGCTGTAGCCTGCAGAGTGGCAGGTAACTAAGTTTATTGTTTTGCACAAGAAAAGTATAACCCCTCAGAAGTGCAATGGAACCAAAAGGGAGTTGGAGCACAGTCATTATTACTACCAATCGGATTCTGCACAAGACTAAACAGGAGAGCTCCAGAGATGAGGAATAACCAGCAGTTATCCGAGAAAGCTGAGAAAACATCAGTAGGGGGCCACTCAGAGGAACAAATGTCATCGCTTGAAAAATAGATCACAGGCTTCTGAGCAGTCTATACCTACCAAGCCACCTAGTGAGTAGCCACAGATGCTGACTCTATGGCTAAAACACATCAAAGGGAAGGCGATGGCAAAGGGGAAGTGCTGTGAAGAGTGGCAATGACAGAAGGTGGTCTTTTCAGGTTACTGCAACTTAAGAGTAAGTTCTGTACATTTGCCATTCGTTTTTAGTAGCCAATTAATATTTTAAAGGCACACTTTCTTCATCACTTTTTATCATTTCCGTACATTTTGTTCTCAGGCATTTTAGTATTCTCTTAGAAGCCTCCAATGCTGCTGGAGTGCTGTGAATTAACAGATGATTTATTTATTTATTGTTTCTGATGCAATATAAAGAAATATGTGCATGAGAATTAGCAATGCACAAATGAAGGATTTTGCTTTGGAAGTGCCATGAACGTGCTAAGACAAACTGGCATTAACTATATATTTTTGAAAATGGTATTCCACTGGAAGGTACAATGCTTTTCCATGGAATATAGGAGCAGGCATACGGATAGATGGATAGATAGATAGATAGATAGATAGATAGATAGATAGATGCGTGGAATTCACCGTTGTGTGACTGTTGTCCAAACTACACATGAGACAGAATGAGGTGATAGAATAAACAGCACTATTTCCGGCTGAAGGTTTAGTTCCACATTTGAATAGAGCTGAGCTGAAAGTTCTCACTAAAGTACTTTCAGCTTCGGAAATATGAAATTCAGGGGACCTTGAAAAGGGGGGGGGATTGTGGGGACCAACATTCTTCAAAATGTGGAGGACTTTTGCTATTAGTGGCAGCAGTGGTGGCAGTCCTTATTTTCTTTTCTTCCCCCACCCCAAAACCCTTTTGTAAATTTTCCCACCGCTACTGGTAAAAAGAAAGAAAAATGGTAAGGACTACTTTCAAATAACGACTGAGCTCTCCCCCTGAATATGAATATATATATATATATATATATATATATATATATATATGGATGGCCTAACACAAAATTACCGCTTGTGATTTGAAGAGGAGCTGTTTTTGCTGAACCTTCCATGTTAAGAAGAGGGGAGGGAATTCTCCCACAATGCCATGGTGAAGAGTGGCCACAAGGGCTCTTTGGAGCACCCTCTGAGTGAATGTAATGGTGCTGGGTGGGCAACAGTGCCAGAGAGTCTTGCCAACCTCACACACCTGTGTATACAATGGCAGGATAGTGGTAGGTGGTGCTTCCTGGAGCACCTGCTGAAGGCGGAGATTACAGGTTGTCCTGGTGGGTGTGAGTCAGGGACAGTTTGCAATTTGCTGCTTCTCCTGCTCTGCTGCCTGAGGCAGGGGTTCACCCCATCTCATTAGAGAGCTAGCCATGCCAGAAACACTCTATTCATTCATTTATTTCTGTTTTAAAAATGAAAATGTCAACCCAGCATGTAGTTGCTCTGAAAAACAAAAACAAATTCCATGTTAGGCATAATTAGGAAAGGAATTGAAAATAAAACTGTCAAGATCATTCTCCTGTTATACAAATCTATGGTGCGACCACCCTTAGCATACTGCGTACAGTTCTGGTCACTACACTTAAAATAGGGGAATTTTAGAGCTGTACAACAGAAAGGGGAAACTAAAATGATGAAGGGGCTGGAACAACTCCCTTATGAGGAAACGTTATAACAGCTGAAGAAAAAGATGAGCAAGTGGAGACATGAGAGAGTTGTACAAAATTATGCAGGAAAAGTGTTAGGGAGTAATTTCTTTCCCTTTCTCATAATGTTAGAATCCAGGGTCATCCCATAAAGCTGATTGGTGGGAGATTCAAGTCAGATAAAAGGAAGTACAGCTTGTGGGTTTCCTGTGTAAACAGAATGCTGAACTAGACGAACCCTTAATCCAGCGTGACTCTTCTTATCTTCTTAAGAACTCAGAGTGGCTGACAATAAGCCGAAAAATCAAAACACAATCCAAAAAGACTTGATTAACCTAGGAACCAATCAAATTAAACACAGAAAATCAAACAACAGGGCCAGAGGAAGTTTCCCACAGTATTTGCTGAAAGTCCTTGCCCCTTGCCACATCTCAGCTGGTGGGGAAAGCCTGAGCAAGGCCCTAAATGTATAGCCAAGAGTATGGGAGATGGTGGCTTTTAGGGCAAATTTAGGGATATATAAAGGTGCCTTTTGTGTGAAGTGGTGCATCCAAAGAAGTATTGTAATATGTGCCAAGAATTTCTGTGGTAGCAGCAAGACCTAGCAAATTCTCACCATTTGTGGTCCACTGTGTGAAGGAGGACTACAGGAGAGAGAATTTGCCTGCTCTGGCTGCTAACCAGAGTAATGTTTACTGTTTCTAATTTGATTTATAAAATTCTATGAAGACCACACATTTATGCCTGTAATGTTGCATAAATAGCTGCTTTACAGCTGCCATTTGCATTAGATTTGATTTACAGAAATACATGAGTCACCATTTTTACCCCAAATGGCAACTTGCTGAAGGGACAGATGGCTGCCAGGCACTCACAGAAGGGTTTGGTAAGGACTGGGGGATTGTGGGATGGTAGCTTGCCAAGCAGGGTCTGGGAGGCCAAATTCAGGGGAGTCTGCAGGACTCCCACACCCAGTCAGGTCCTCACTCCATTCTGAACTAATAGTAAGGGCTTACCACATTAGAACTTAGAGACAAAATGGAGTTTAGTCAACTTATTTCATTTTATATTTAAAAAGCTGTACTTCCTACATTGACCAGATGCTGTGCACAATGAAGTGATAAGTAGAAACTCTCCTGATAGAAAATACTTCTCATTTTTTTCCCTAAGAAAACTGACAAGTATAAAGCAACACAATCAGTATTTGACATTTCATCTTTTTAACTCTTGAGCTCTTTATAATCTTATTTGTATCTATTGTTTTTACAAAGCCCCACTGCCATGTTAACTTCACTCTCTTTAATAATTAAAAGCACTTAAAAGCAAAATTGAATGCTTACCAGGACAAGTGCTGATTATGTTAATTTAAATTATAAATGCTTTTTCTTCAGCCTGATCATGTGTTTAAGTTCTTTAGACAATCATGCTTCAAGCACACTGGGGATGGAGTATGTGTGCTGATAACTTTCATATGGTAATACGCTTCACATTTCATGTTAATCTTTTTTAAAATAAATAAATAAAATAAAATAAAACCAGAGGCATTTATCTTTTATTCATTGTATAATCCTCTTTACATGCCATGGGTGTATGAATTATCAGCAATAATCTCTTTTAACCTTTTGATTGCTTAGGAACTTTATGTAGAACAAGGTTTGACTTAAAAAAATAATAATTAAGGTTTCATGTCTTCCTAGGTCATTGTGATAACAGTCAAATCCTAAGTGAGGAAGGCAAATGTAAATCACAAGGCCAAAGTGGAGTCTGGAGATGATTGTGATTTATTTATGTATTTTTTATTTCATTTTGTTTCTATACCACCCAATAGCCAAAGCTCTCTGGGCGGTTCACAAAAATTAAAACCACAAGGTACAGCATAAAATATGAAAGTTTAAACCACAATATGAAAGTATAACCAGAATAAAACCTAGCAGCAATGCAGAGATTTAAAATACAGATATAAAATAGTAGAGCTAAAAGACTAGGGGCATGTCTACACCACAGAGGGAGAGGGGAGGATCTCACGATATGGTGATTGTGATAGCCTCCCCCTCAGTCTACATGTGGCGCGCAACATCTCAGGAGGACGGAGGACATTGTGGCTGCCATTTTTAAAACATTCAAGATGAGTGCAGGAGCGCTCCTTCGAAAAGGTTTTTTTTTAAAAAAAAAAACACAATCCTCACACTCCCCCCCTCCAATGGGCACAGAGCTCCAGAAGAACTCCATGCCCGATGCCCGGTTCCCGGCTCCCAACATTTACTTGCGAGGAGCCGGGAACAAACTGGAATGGCTGCCCACACATTCCAAGGCCACAGGAAAAGCTGGAATTAAAGCCAGGGAAAGGGAGGGATCATCTCTCCCTGCCCCCAGGATCCCCTGTGCGTCATGTGGATGCACAGGGATGATCCCGGGGCGATCCCCAGGATAACACCAGGTCTAGCCATGGCCTAGGATTCTAAAATGATAAAATGTTGGGGGGAAATTACACACACACACACACACACACACACACACACACACACTGAGTCTTCACCTGGTGCTGAAAGGAGTACAATATAGGTGCCAGGCAAATCTCTCTAGGGAGCTCATTCCACAGCCGAGGTAATAAAGCTGATTGGAAAAATCAGTGAGGTGCAAACTCATCATGGTTGTCTGATTTCCACCTTCCCAGACGTAGTGCATAGTGCACTTAACTTATTTTCTGTCTGATTTCCACGTCAAAGTTCATCCAGTTCGTGTCCATTCCTAATTTTGAATTTTCCCCACCCTGTTTGAACAGGAAAGGTATGCATTTGGTGTGCATGTTTTTAAAGTGTGCACCCAAATATGTACATTTTCCCCATTGAATACAGCATAAAAATCCATTCTTTTCCAAAATGCTTTCCCCCCCTTAAAATTTGTGACTAAGCATCTAAAGCTGAGGAATGTGTATGCTTTGCCTGCAAAATACACTTGTTTTTTTCATTTGGAGGTGTGAACAGGGCAAGTTCTGGGTCTTAACAAACACACAAACAAAATTATTCTCCATCCCTAATACAGAACAAGACCAGAATTTCCTTGCCAAATCCATGGTAGAATAAATCCTATTCTTGGAGTGAGTTTTCTCACAAAACACCGCTGGTTGCAAAGCAATTCTATTACCATACACTTCCAAGGAGATTATGGAAGAGCTGCCATCAAGCATGAGCTGGTGTTCAATCTAAACCCATTTAAGCCTCATTTGGAATTTCTGTAGTCTCTCTCTAGTAGCTTTGTTCATCAATACATGTATTTGGAAAAGGGTAATCCATTTAATTTGAATTGACTTTTAATGGTGCTCAAATATGATGTTGTATTTTGATATTTATTCTGAGACACTTTAGGTATCACCACGAAAAGTATAAAATTAACAAACCAGACTAGATCTGTTACAAAGGTACAAGGCATCTCTTATCCTGAAGGGCAGTGTGAAGAATGGGAACAGATTAGGAGCTAGAGCATCATCTAGCCACAAATCTGCTGGCAGGTATGTGGATGGAACCGATAGTAGCATGCAGAGACGGAAATCAAAGGTTCTAATTCAGATTTGGCTATGTGCAATTCCATGCAGAGTGCAGATTTCAGTTCCATCTGCCAGGGAATAAGAAGGAAAGAGATTAAAGGGGCAAATACAGTGTGTGTGTGTGTGTGTGTGTGTGTGTGTGTGTGTGTGTGTGTGTGTGTTATGTGCAACAATGGACGGTACTAATTGTCTGTCAACTAGCTATTAAAAGAAGAGAGTCAATGGGCCTGTTCAGACAACACACTAAGCCATGGTTAGACTATTAACCCTTTTGCAATGAACAGTTAGTGAGCCTGTTTAGACTGTGATTAGGAATGGTTCATCTGTCATGCTAAACCAAAATGCTTAACCACCATGGTTTAGCATGTCATGTGAACAGGGTCAGTCACACGCAAAAAGGAAACACACAAAGGCTATAACCCTCTATCCTCTAGCCTGGGAGTAAGCCCCATTCACCTCAATGAGTCTAACTTCTTAATAGACTTATATAAGAATGTGCTGTAAGTCTCCATTTCCATAAAAGCATATATGCCATTTAAAGAGATCCAGCACAGCACTTCTTATGTTCTCATATTCTTAAGAATAGAACATTATTCAGGTATTTTCACAATGGTTATGCTAAATGCATGAGGAGAGAGCATGTGCTAACCCCGACACTCTCCTCATGCACTTCTGTCAGCCTCCACTCATGAAGGGTGACTTTCTGAAAAGCTGATCCTCCTATACGTGTGGAGGCTCTCCATGCAATTGGGAATTCTGAACAGGCCTTAGAAATAACAGACATTGCTATAAGGGAGTATGGCCGTTGCTAGACGAGGCGTTAGCCCGGTGTGAGGCCCGGGCTCCCTGCTGTGCATCCAGATGACGCACAGGGGATCCCGGGGTCAGGCTGAGCTAAGTCCTCCCTTGACCCGGGACAACCGGATCTGCTTATGGCCCGGCTTTTCTGCAGCCCCAGGCTGAGGCTGGGGCTGCGGAAGGTCTAGTGACTTCCGTGGCTTTTCCCGGCTGCTCGTTTACTTGTGAGTAGCCGGGAGAAGCCATGCACTGGGCACAGCATTCCATAGGAGCGCTGTGCCCATCGGGCTGGGGGGGAACACGGGGGGCACGGAGGGGGCATCGGACATGGCAGGCAGGTGATCAGGTGGGCATGGCGAGTGGGCAGGGGGGCATCAGACATGGCGGACGGGGGGAAGAAGAACAGGGCCAGGGCATGGCGGACGGGGGACAGGCATGGTGAGTGGGGACGGGGGACAGGCATGGTGAGCGAGGATGGGCATGGCGAGTGAAGACGGGCATGGCGAGCGGGGACGGGCATTGCGGACGGGGGACGGGCATGGCGAGCGGGGACAGGCATGGCGAGCGGGAGACAGGCATGGCGAGCGGGGACAGGGCATGGCGAGCGGGGGGAGGATGGGTGAGCGAGCGGGCAGGGCGGCATCAGGCATTGTGGGGGGAAATCAGCGGCATGGGGAGCGGGGAACCCTTTATTTTTTAAAAAAAAACACTTACTGTTCCGTTGGTGCGCTCCTGCACACATGGCCCTTTAAGGCAAAAAAAAATGGAGGACGCGATGGGGCTTCCCTCGGCCCCGTCGCGTCTTAAGTGTGGACGGGGCCTACAGGCCGCGCTACTTCTAGCATGGCCTGGCCCCTCCTCCCACACGGATTATCAGGTAGGTCTAGCAAGGCCCTATGAAATGTCTGTCTTTCTATTCACAGAATTTAAGCTGTATATTTGTGCTGTAAACAAGCCTCAAAAGAATAGTTTAACACTATGACATGAAGCAACTGAACACATGTTTGCATTTCCCACTTGGCCTCCAGTCTTATCTGCCACTGTTTGGCTCCCTGGACAATCCAGGGCTGCCTGGCAAGCAGCAGAGCTGCCCAACCCCTCAGCAAGACACCATTTTGCATAAAAATGGTGGGCCATTATTTTATGTAAAAGGCCTTTTATAGAAATGGTGAACATAAAGCAGCCATTTACAGCTGCCATTTACACAACATTACATTTATGGGGAGGAGGGGGAAACCTAAGCCCCCCCTTTTTATTTCAGGACATGGCAGCTCGGTGAGGAATTTGGGAAATTCCTTTCTGAGTGAATGCAAACAAAGCCCTCTCATTGCCCTCGTTTGTGTGAGGTGAAGAGTTGGGAGGAAAGATGAACCAGTAATGGCCTTTGTTTTGCTGTGTTGTACTAGCAGTTTCATTGTCTGCAGGCTGTGTTGTTACAGATATATTGGGGGAAGAATGTGATGGGGATGAACACTTGGATGTGCAATTGAATGCATAGTCCATTGAAAGTAAGGCAGTACAGATAAACAACATTTGCTTTTGGTTTCAGGTCTGGTTTTGGAATGGAAAGTGCCTTGGTCACCCTGTGGGATGACCTCTGTCGGGAGAGAGACAGGGGGAGTGTGACCCTGTTGGTTCTCCTAGACCTCTCAGCGGCCTTCGATACCATCGACCATGGTATCCTTCTGGATAGGTTGTCTGAGCTGGGAGTTGGAGGTGCTACGTTGCAGTGGTTCCGCTCCTACTTGGATGGCCGATTCCAGAAGGTGGTGCTAGGGGATTATTGCTCTGTGCCGTGGCAACTAAGCCATGGGGTTCCACAGGGCTCTATCCTATCCCCTATGCTGTTTAACATATACATGAAGCTGCTGGGGGAGGTTATCTGGAGATGTAGACTGAGGTGTCATCAATATGCGGATGATACCCAGCTCTACCTTTCCTTTTCATCAAACCCAGGTGAGACAGTTCTGAACCAGTGCTTGGGCACGGTAATGGACTGGATGAGGGCTAATAAACTGAAACTCAATCCAGACAAGACGGAGGTACTGTTAGCGGGTGGTTCATCTGTCCGGCGAGGTGATGTTTGCCCTGTCCTGTACGGGGTTGCACTTCCCCTGAAGGATCGGGTCCGTAGTTTGGGGGTGCTCTTGGATCCAGAACTGTCACTTGAGGCACAGGTGAACTCAGTGGCAAAGAGCACCTTTTATCAGCTTAGGCTGATATACCAGCTGCGCCTTTATCCGGACAGAGATAGCCTAGCTACAGTTATCCATGCTCTGATAACCTCTCGTTTGGATTACTGCAATGCGTTATACGTGGGGCTGCCTTTGAAAACGTCCGGAAACTTCAACTGGTACAAAACAGGGCAGCACGTTTACTAACAGGGACTGGCTGACGAGACCACATTACGCCAGTCCTTCTCCAGGTTCATTGGCTGCCAGTCCAGGTCCAGGCCCGATTCAAAGTGCTAGTATTAACATTTAAAGCCCTAAACGGCTTGGGGCCAGTTTATCTGAAGGAACGCCTCCTCCCATATGTACCTGCCTGGACCCTAAGGTCATACTCAGGGGTCCTTCTCCGCGAGCCCCTGCCAAAAGAAGTGAGGCAGGTGGCTACCAGGAGGAGGGCCTTCTCTGCTGTGGCACCCCGGCTGTGGAATGAGCTCCCTAAGGAGGTTCGCTTGGCACCTACATTATATGCTTTTGGATGCCAAGTGAAGACCTTTTTATTCTCCCAGTATTTTAACTGTCTTTAAATCAATTTTAACTTGGTGTTTTAAATTTGAAATTTTGCATTGCTGCTGTTTTTATCTGGTTGCACTTTTATATTATATTTTATATTATGGTTTTATACTGTTGTTTTATACTTTGAATGTTTTTAATTTTTGTGAACCGCCCAGAGAGCTCCGGCTATTGGGTGGTATAGAAATGTAATAAATAAATAAATAAATGTAATGTAATAAATAAATGTAATGTAAATAAATAAATAAAATGTGCATGTGAATGTGGATTTAAGACATCCACACTGCCCTCCTTGCAATAGAATGTGCATTTAGTTACAAATCTGAATGTATGTTACATCTGCATTCTGTCCCGAACTAGTCAACTTTGCATAACTGCATCAGGGCACATGAGTAATAATCTGCTCTTTAGTACCAACAACTATCATGTTTTAGTGATTTTTTTTTAAAAAAGTACTGTTTAAATCATATATATATATATATATATATATATATCTGCCTTGACTGCCATTTTCTTGTTCATAAATCAAATAAATAAATAAATACCATGATAATAATATAATAGTAGCACTATGACTGGCCTTGAGCATTTGTAGCTCACAAATATGAGACTGCACAGCAGCTTCCAAGAAAAGAATAAGACATTCTTCATGAAGTATCCAACACTCTCTTGAAAACAGTGGAGGTTTTCATTCCCACTGCTTTTCAAGGGCATTATTCTAAGATGTTAACTTACAGTAATTTATAATCATCTTCTGAAACATGTTGTTGAAAGTTCTGTTAATGCAACAACTATAGAGAAAAATGATTCATGTGGAGAAGAGCAACATTCTGTAATGCAAGTACGAAGATGAGAGAAGAGTAAAGATTATCAAATTATAGAAAATGCTATATGGGAATAAGAAGAATGCCAAGTGAGAAGAATGGAGACATGGGATATATTTGGATGGCATATATGACACAGGAATCGTTTCTTGATTTTGGCAGCTACAACAGGGCCAAAGGTCAACATCATCTAAAACAAAAACAAAAACAGAACAACCCGCTCCTTAATCATAGATTTTGGAAGGTTTTGATTCATTCAGCTCTTTTCTTGGCACCAACTACTTTCAGCACTCTTCAGCACCAAGCACTTTCATTGTAAGACAGCAAAACTTTTGAAGACAGAAAGGGATTGTCTGCCTGCCAGATGGATGACACAATGCTATTAGAAAATTAATGCCATTAACTATAATGCGGCAGATATTATTATGGCTAGCCAAGCTACTGTGAGGTGCAGGATTGCTATATACCATCACCATCTCCACAGGATGCATCAGTTACTGAACTATACCACTTCCGGTTAGGGATTGGACATTTGAATTGCTAGCTTGTCTTCCTACCTCCCTGCCAATAATCACAACCACCACCACCACCCAAAAAAACCCACACCAAACAAACCAGAGGATGTCTTCCTTTTGAGGAGTGAATTAGCATGAAGCATGAGCAGAACGAACTCTTTCACTGTGAAAGACATTTCCCTCATGATGTGGAAGCTATGCTGAAATGTTCTGATTTTGTGAGATTCAGTGCACTTAGAATAAAATGCTCAGGTAATGCAAGCGTGGTATATTTGTATGTAACTTTTTCTATGTAATAGTTGAATGTACTTTTCCGCAGTAACTCCTGTTGTTGTGGGAGAAATTATGGAGTATTGGTTGAAATGGAATGGTGAGAAGGATAATTCCAGGGGTTGCAAACTGGTATGCGGTAACTCCAAACCACCCACTTCCACCTTTCAAAATCCAGGGTGGGGTGAGAGGAAACACTAGGCAAACAGTAACCAGTTAGAAGATGTATACCCCAGCCCAGACACTGTTCTTTATCATTATAATCTATTTATGAAATACATAAAGATAATATAATATAATTTATTTTTCAAAAAGGTGGAGAAATGAAGACAATGCAAGTGTACATTACAAAGTTAACACTATATAACATTAAATAATTGGAAGAGTAACTGGGAATGACTGTGTTCTGATCCTTTCTCTGAGCAGATGGTAGATTGGGAATTAATTGGTAGATTGGGACACTCAAGAGTGTCTCAGATCTGGAAATGGAGGGGAAATGTTTTTTAGATCTGGTTGTGGGGCCCCACACCTTCAAACATATGCTGACCAACTGACTGTACAGCTGGTGCTTAAATCTGTGGGCTGGGTAATGGACCATAATTATCTCCTTCATTATCCTTTCCCACATCTCTTTTCTGGGCAACTCTTTTTCGTTTTTTTCTCAAGTTCTCTGTGCTTTCTCTCAGTCCTTTCTAAGAAATCATCTCAGTCCAATGTTTCCTCAGATTTTTACAGTTCCCTCTCATGGAACAAAAGTATTTCTCTGGATGGACCACCAAGAACCACAGTTAGAATTTATTTTTATTTAAAATATTTATATCCTGCTTTTATACCTGAGGGAGGTCTCAGGTATATACATGAGGGAGGCAGCTAACAACCAGAGGGAGGCAGCCAACAACATACTTAGAAACAATGTTACAACAGTGTCAATGACACAAAAATCATCATCATCATCATCATCATCATCCACTATACAAAGTGAGCAAAGAGGGAAGTCAGGCAAATGTATTTGGTTAAAAAAAAACTGCTAACTGAATTGATTGTTTCAAACCCTTCAGCTAAGGCTAAAGTACAGCAAGCAATGAAGTTCTGATGACAAATTAAGGGCCAAATTAGATGTGCCATTAAGTGTAGCTGTTGTACTGGAGCTGTAGATGAGGATTATAGAGGAAATTATTAGGGGTGTGCACGGACCCCCCGCTCCACTTCATTTACAGATCCGCCATTTTCGGAGTGGCCCACTTCGCCCCACCCACGCTCCGCCCACTTCCGCTCCGCTCCACTCGGAGCTCCGGATCCGGATCGGAGCTCCGTTTTTTCCCCCATAGGGTTGCATTGAAAGCTAAAAAAGTAAACAACTTTTTTTTCTGTTCAAGTTAGAAACCTCACGTTTGGCACCATGACACCTCATGGACGTATACACACGCACGCCAAGTTTCAAGGCAATCCCATCATCCCCTGATTTTTGGCGAATTTTTGAAAATCGGGCACCCCATTCACACCCCTTGGGATAGCGTCAATTTGCATGTTAGAAACCTCAAACTCGGCACCAGGACAGCTTATCCATGTGTCCAAATGGACGCCCAGACTCAAAGTAGTCCCATCATCCCCTGATTTTTGGCGCGGCTCTAACCTCTAACGCACCACCCATAACCCTAAGTCACACCCCTTTCGATAGCTCCGTCAATTTGCAAGTTAGAAACCTCAAACTCGGCACCATGATAGCTTATCCATGTGTCCATGTATAAGAATATAATAATATGTATAAGAATATACTATATGTAGGGAAATGGGACAAGAAGGTCTGCTTATGGTGATGCATGAGCATGCAGCCTAGTGCATTAACCATGGCTCCCAGCACCAGCACCAATTGATAGCCAAACAAATAATTGCCACTGTAGAAATATGTGTGTGTGTGTGCTGTGCAAAACTGTCTTTCCTTAGCACAGTTTAATAAGCCTTAAGAAGAAAAAGGTCATTGGGGTCTCTTAGCTCTTTCGATTCTGGTTTTTAAGGGCAAGGAAGAAAAGGCATCATTTCATTTTTGCTTTTAATAATCCATCTGTAAGATGCTATAACTAATAATTGTCAGGAAAACAAAGGGCATTTCCTAGCCAAAAGTAAACTCACTTAGAGTAATTGAATCCAATTCCCATTCAATCTCAGTAACATGTATCCTCCGCATAATTTATGAGGGTTTTATTTTAAAATATTTATTGCAATTTTAAAAAGTAGATTGGTGGAGATCAGTGCAGCTCTCTGGATAACTTCTCTAATGTCCAGGCTTTAATTGAGTTTATCCATCAATGTCTTATACCCTTTTGAGAATGGATGTTGGAACTGGAACTCTTTAGTACTATCTATGAAAAGGCCTGTAATTTAATTAACAATAGTATCTCAGTCAAAAAGTTTAAAGGTCATATCCATCCCACTTTAATCAATTGGATTCTGATGCTTTATTCTGGTAGTGTGTAGGAAGTGATCTTCAACTCTGTGTTTTTGTTTTAGATAGGTGGCAAAAAGCATAAAACATGTACCATTGGGCATTGTTGGATACATACTTGGCAACACTTTTTTAAACATTTCTATCTTTCTCTTCCTCCAAGAAGCACAGAGAGAAGCGGCCATAGCTCAACAATACAACAACACACACTTTGCATGCTAAGGTTTCACGTTCAATCCCTGACATCTCCAATTAAAGGACTCTACATAACTAGGGTGGCCATATGAAAAGGAGGACAAGGCTCCTTTATCTTTAACAGTTTTATACAAAAGGGAATTTCAGCAGGTGTCATTTGTATGACACTTGGTAAGATTCCCTCTTCACCACAACAGTTAAAGCTGCAGGAGCTATACTAGATACAAAGGAAGGCAGGGCCTTTAACTCCTGCAGCTTTAACTGTGGCCAACCGGCCCTGCTTGTTGGCCACTGTGTGAACGCAATGCTGGACTACATGGACTTTTGGTCTGATACAGCATGGCTCTTCTTATGTTCTTATGACTAGCAGCAACTCTCCCAGCCTTGTAATGTATAGAGTAACCATATGGAAAGGAGGACAGAGCTCCTGTATCTTTAACAGTTGGATAGAAAAGGGAATTTCAGCAGGTGTCACTTGTATGCATACAGCACCTGGTGTTCCCTCTTCATCACAACAGTTAAAGCTGCAGGAGCTATACTAGATACAAAGGAAGGCAGGGCTCCTGCAGCTTTAACTGTTGTGATGAAGAGGGAATTTCACCAGGTGCTGTATGCATACAAGTGACACCTGCTGAAATTCCCTTTTCTATCCAACTGTTAAAGATACAGGAGCCCTGTCCTCCTTTCCATATGGTTACTCTATACATTACAAGGCTGGGAGAGTTGCTGCTAGTCATAAGAACATAAGAAGAGCCATGCTGTATCAGACCAAAAGTCCATGTAGTCCAGCATTGCGTTCACACAGTGGCCAACAAGCAGGGCCGGTGCCAGATTATTTTGCGCCCTAGGCAAGGTGAGCTGCTTTTACCACCACCACCCAAAAATAAATACCAACTTTGATTTTTAAGAACATATGTTTCCTGGAAAAAAATAAGAAGCACAAAACTTGAAAGTGCTAAATTTATTTTAAAGTGCAAGAAATATGTCATGCCAATTATAGCAAACAAATTGGAAAGGAACGTCTATGAGTCTAAAATGCATTATTTAATAGGAATATCACCTCCAAATCATCCCCCCAACTCACACGCACACACACACACACTCAGCATCACCCACTCCAAACAAACACACGCGTGAACACATGCATTCACTCAAAGACCCCATGTACCCCATTCACCCATACATCCTCTCTCTCTCTCTCTTCTGGGCACATTCCGGAAGTCCAAACATGGAGCTGCCCCACCCCCACCCCAGCGTCCCTGGCTTCGCTTTGGCTGGGCAAGCACGGGGCGCCATCTTGCCTGCCCAGGCCCAGCTGAATCCTCGGGCTGGGCTGGCTCACAGCCAACACACGTGAGCCAACACACCCAGCACCCCTCTTAGCTTGGTGCTCTAGGCAGCCGCCTGAGTGGCCTCTGTGGTAGCACCGGCCCTGCCAACAAGCTGCCCATGGGAAACCCACAATACCTGGAAGTGGTATGCACAGCACCTAAGTCCCCCACGAGTGACACATATACTGGCTATGCATTCAGCCATTATTTATTTTATTTTTATTTATTTAAGGATTTTTATGCCGCCATTCAGCCAAAAAAGGCTCTCACGGCAGCTTACAAAAGTATTTCTTGACAATCCCTGCCCACAGGCTTACAATCTAAAAGACATGACACAAAAGGAAAGGGGATTGGGAGGGAGGAGGAGGAGGGGGAAAAGGAAAGCAAATTCAGGCACTACAATCTTAGTTGTAAAGTTCAGCAGTTACAGTTGACAGCAGGAGGGAGGGGGCTCTCAGCTGGAGCTGGACCCAGGCACGGTGGAGAGGTGCCTGGCTGCTGCTTCCTCCCTCACTGGTGGCCTCTCCAGAGACAGTTGGTAGCAGGAGGGAGGGGGCTCTCAGCTGGAGCTGGACCCAGGCACGGTGGAGAGGTGCCTGGCTGTTGCTTCCTCCCTCACTGGTGGCCTCTCCAGAGACAGTTTACAGCAGGAGGGAGGGGGCTCTCAGCTGGAGCTGGACCCAGGCACGGTGGAGAGGTGCCTGGCTGCTGCTTCCTCCCTCACTGATGGCCTCTCCAGAGACAGTTGACAGCAGGAGGGAGGGGGCTCTCAGCTGGAGCTGGACCCAGGCACGGTGGAGAGGTGCCTGGCTGCTGCTTCCTCCCTCACTGGTGGCCTCTGCAGAGACAGTTGGTAGCAGGAGGGAGGGGGCTCTTAGCTGGAGCTGGACCCAGGCACGGTGGAGAGGTGCCTGGCAGCTGCTTCCTCCCTCACTGGTGGCTTCTCCAGAGACAGTTGGTAGCAGGAGGGAGGGGGCTCTCAGCTGGAGCTGGACCCAGGCACGGTGGAGAGGTGCCTGGCTGCTGCTTCCTCCCTCACTGGTGGCCTCTGCAGAGACAGCTGGTAGCAGGAGGGAGGGGGCTCTCAGCTGGAGCTGGACCCAGGCACAGTGGAGAGGTGCCTGGCTGCTGCTTCCTCCCTCACTGGTGGCCTCTGCAGTTACAGTTGGTAGCAGGAGGGAGGGGGCTCTCAGCTGGAGCTGAGCCCAGGCACGGTGGAGAGGTGCCTGGCTGCTGCTTCCTCCCTCACTGGTGGCCTCTGCAGAGACAGTTGACAGCAGGAGGGAGGGGGCTCTCAGCTGGAGCTGGGCCCAGGCACGGTGGAGAGGTGCCTGGCTGCTGCTTCCTCCCTCACTGGTGGCCTCTGCAGAGACAGTTGGTAGCAGGAGGGAGGGGGCTCTCAGCTGGAGCTGGACCCTGGCACGGTGGAGAGGTGCCTGGCTGCTGCTTCCTCCCTCACTGGTGGCTTCTCCAGACACAGTTGGTAGCAGGAGGGAGGGGGCTCTCAGCTGGAGCTGGACCCAGGCACGGTGGAGAGGTGCCTGGCAGCTGCTTCCTCCCTCACTGGTGGCCTCTGCAGAGACAGTTGGAAGCAGGAGGGAGGGGGCTCTCATTATTTGAAGCAGGCCTACATGTGTCTTGTAACCTGAGCTGCTTTGGACAGTTAGTTTGAAAAGTGGGGTAAACGAACAAAAACTACCAAATAAATTGGGGTACCAGACTACTATACTGACTCCGATGCATTGCATTCTTGTGTGCATGAGAAGTAGAGCTATTTGTTGAATGAAACAAGAAAACTGGAATCAGTATCTCTTTGATGTTCTATATATAAATAATCCTCACTAAATTTTTAACTAGATTTTTTACATGTTGGGCCTGAGTACAGCAAGTTTATTTTGTATCCCAAAAATGGCCCAAAAAAATAGCGTTATTTTAAAAAACAAACAAACAAACAGGAATGCCCAATCTTTCAGGGGCAACACTTGAGGACTGTTTTCAGTAATCGATGTAAATGAATATTGGTCTGACAACACCACAGGCACAGCATATCCACACTCATATATATAAATGTGCTGTTGGGTTGATAACGAACCCAGTCACACATTTTCTTTCTATGTATGGTTTTGGGTCTTTGTTGGTTTACTTGTGGGAGAGCTTTTCTTTATAAATGAATCAAGTCTTCTTGAGGTGTCAAATGCATGAAGCAGGTAGAAGCCGACCAACAATAGCATATTATCTTGCAGAACCAACCTTCATTAGGAACAATGCAGAAAAGCATTACAATGTGTGAAAAATTATTTAAATTATGGCTTTTTACAATGAAATAATGGGAGTTTGTCATATTTGTAACAAGTACAGTGTGGGTAGCAAGAGAGAGAGAGAGAGAGAGAGATTTCTCTCCTGAAATGTTCCACAGATAATTTAAACGCAGGTGATTTTTCCAGTAATAAATTAGAGCTTAGAGGCTTTGGGAATAAAATGCAGCCTAGTGGTGACCAAGATTTTTTCAATTTCTTTGGAAGTGGTAGATGAAGCCTATAGATCTTTTTTCCCCTACCTGTTTTTAGTCTGCTGACAAGAGCTGAAAAGAAAACTATGCCAACCCTCCTTCACAGTACCACAGAAGAAGGATGTGCAAAACGTATCTATTTATCTCTGCAGGTATTTTTCTCTCCCCACAATGTAGAGTTATTTATTTATTTTATTTATTATTGCATTTATATCCTGCCTTTTTTCCTCCAAGGGACCAAGGCGGTGTACATCCTCCTCCTCCTCTCCATGTTATCCTCACAACATCCCTGTGAGGTAGGTTGGGCTAAGAGTTTGTGACTGGCCCAAAATCACCAGTTGGGTTTCCATGGCTGAGTGGGGACTAGAACCCAGATCTCCCAACTCCCAGTCCAACGCCTTAGCCACTACACCACAGTTACATGTTCAAATAAGGACACACCTTGATAAAACTGCATATGAAGGTTTAGGAAAGCAAATCCTAAACCTTGCTGAGGACTGCGTATATATTATCACCCACAATACAGAAGAGACTTTCCCTAAATTTCATTGTATTGTCAACCGTTAATCAATACCTCTAGCTGCATTAAATTTCATTAAAATGGACTTTGATATTTGCTGAAAACTGCAATCCAAACGAGAGGTAAATATGTCCTCCATTGGCTAATAGGGGTAAAAATATCACTGCTCTCTGCTGCAACAGCAACATTTAAAAATGGTTGAAGGTCATTCTATTCAGTTTTCACTCTAACCCTATTCAGGCAAGGAAAGGAGAACCAGTAATTTTCAAGCTCACCTGAGTAATCTAAAAATCATTTTGAAGGTTATTTTAACTTGCTCTGGTTTTCATTTTCAACCTGGTTTTCAGCTCATTTGAACAGGAAAAGTGTGCATATCTGGGCTTATTCTTAAAAAATGTGCACATCTTCCCCATTGAATAAAGCATAAAAATGTGTCTTTAAAAAAAAGATGCACATTTTGAAGTGCATATTTCGACCATGATCACAAATTCAAGAATTTGAAAAGGATTCAGGAATAAAAGTGCTACCACTTGCATTTGCATTTGGGATTGAAATGGGATACATTTGCATGATTTGCAAACCAAAATAAAATTCTTGTACATCCCTAATTCAGGCATTATGCTTCGTTAGGGTACATGATGATCCATAAGAAGAATGGAGTAATTGAGTGGGGAAGTTTGCAGGAGGCCTCCACTCACATTTGCTTGAATGTAGGGATGAACAAATTCTGTCGATTTCATGTTTTTCAGTATTTCAGTTTTCCAGTGTTAAGTTCTATTCATCTCAACCTTTGCAAATACCTCCATTTTTAAGATTGGTTTGTCTTGAAGTTTGAGACATTTTTTTAAAAATGATTGCTTAAATATCCTTACATATTTTTGTGGAATTTTCTCCTAATGCATGCATTTCTGAATGTATTTTGTCTAATATGTATGTTTTGGCAAGCAGTTTTCTAACTATCACCAATATTTTATTTTATTTTCCAAATATACACCTTTATGTATGCTTTATTTATCAGAGAAATCCATTGCAAAATTTGGAAAAAAATCCAATTTCATAGGAAAACTGACTTCTGTTTTACATAGTGGTTCAAAAGTATGCAATTAGGTAAGTTTGAATTTTAACACAAACTGTACATATTCCCCCCTCCCATCCCTACCTGAATACAAGTGGAAACATCCACACTAATGGGAACTCTTCTTTAGAAATAAACCCATTGTGGCACCCCGGCTGTGGAATGAGTTCCTAAGGAGGTTTGCCTAGCACCAACACTATATTCTTTTAGATGCCAAGTGAAGACATTTTTATTCTCTCAGCATTTTAACAGTCTATAAACTTAATTTTAAATTTGCTGTTTTAAATATGTATCTTAAATTTGTATTTTTGCACTGCTGCTGTGCTGATTTTATCCTGGTTGTGTTTTTATATTGTATTTTATATCATGCTTGTATACTGTTTGTTTTATACTTTGAATGGCTTTAAAGAGAGCTTCGGCCATTGGGTGGTATAAAAATGCAATAAATAAATAAATAATTTATAATTGGGAGCACTTTCAACTTCCACTGTAATTTAAAATATATTTTCTTGCATATTGTCACTCCTGGTTGAGCAACACATGGCTCGTGGGCCACATGCAGCCCCACTGGCCCCCTAAATTGTAAAATAATAAAGAATAAAGAATAGCATTTAGAGTGGCTGTTTTGACATTCTTTTCATGCTCTTTGGACACCATTTTTTAAAGTTTTTTTTTTATTTTGTTACTTTTTTTGTGCCACAGGGAAGAAATGTGGCCTGCAGGGAAGTGGTCCAGGGTATGAAAACCTCCCATGGATTTCCTGAAGTTGTCTGCTATAGCTACAGTAATTATTCTTGGTCCTCTATCTATTGGTTATAGAACTGAATGCAATACTTTGAATTGTCTTAATTTTGTAAACCACCCAGAGAGCTTTGGCTATTGGGCGGTATAGAAATGTAATAAATAAATAAGAAAAGAAAAGAAATGCATATCTATCAGGCCTTCCCAGAATGTTTTTGGTCCTTTTCAAAGAATATGTTTAAATCTTAGGGCATTATATGCCATCTACTTGTGACTCTGAGTGATGATTCTCTCAGGCAAATAAATGTACACTGGGTCTTTGTTCAAACATTTTCACTTCACTCTAAAGAGTAATCATTGTCCTTATTTGCCCCATGATAGCAAAATACATTTATTATCTCTGCCAATCTCACCTTACATAACCCTTTAGGAAAATTATGGTATGCTATGGTATAAAGCTTTTATGAATTCTCATTTGGGATGGAAACATAATGCAACAAACAGCAAAGCAGGCCTTTCTGTACAAGTGCCCAGAACATTGTGACTAAATTTGAAGTGAGCCATGTGCCCAATGCAGCTAGGAAAGAAGAAGAATTGAAATGGGCAAGAATATGAACAGGGCACAAAATGTTTATACTTGCCTAATTATGGCATTGACAAACTATAGATTATTTTCACAGTGGCAAGGAATAAATGAAGTCACACACAGAGAGATGAGTGAAAACAAGCTGCAATTTATATGCCAGCAAAGCACAAACACTTTGGCACCAATACCCAAAGCACATATTGCTTTAAAGATGTGGCTTGCTGTCTTTCTGTCTTCATTTTTTTAACCTCTAGAGCAAGGGTCGGTAACTCCAGACATTTTGGCCTACAACTCCATCAGCCCTAGTTTTCATAGCCAACACAGAGGGATCATGAGTAAATCATTTGTACCTGGGGCATCACATGGCCAGGATCCAAAGAGTTACTTTGAACAACACCAAGGGAGTTCTCTTTATACATGCCACATCACAAACTGCTTTTGAAAATTTGCTTCAGTTTCAAAACACATTTGCCACATGGCATGGGAGGCTACTGCTGCTTGAGGAGAAAGAAGTTCACTACCCCCTTTGCCACTCAGCCTTCTGCCTAGTTAGATACTCAGGGGATTGAATCTGTAGCAGATACACTCACAAATGTCTAGTAAAGAGGGCTTACATCTGATAAGCACCATCATCACAGCAAGAGAAGAAACTGTCAGAACCTTGGACAGCGACTGGAGCGTTTCCTGACAGGGAGAGCTGTTGTCCCAGAAAGGGGCTGCAAGCAACTGAGGCCTTAAGAAGTCCACCAGGCCCAAAACATTCAGAGTTTCTACCCCTCCACTGGATACGACTTGTAGCCCTCAAAGCCCCTTAGTTATTTTGGAAGCCTCATGTTCTTACATGGTCAAGGACAAGAAAAGCTGGTGAGGGAGAGTCATCGCTAAACTATGATGTGAAGGTGAGGACCACATTCTCAGGCCTGGAAGGTATATGAAAGAGTGCTAAGGGTTCTCTCCTGAGGTGAGATATTCCTCAGAGTACTGCTAAGGAGAACACAGAGAACAAATTGTATGACAAAGAGAATTCTATGTTGCACTCCTCTTGACAAAAGGAATAGAAAACAGTGTCATATTATTATTATTTGCTTGCTTGCTTGTTGATTTGTTTAAATATATATTTCTGCTACCTGTCATCTACAACAAGTCCAGGTGATTTACAATGTTAAAACTATGGTGCACATACAAATTAGGCTAAAATGATCAAGTGACAATGATGATGATTCATTCCAATCACCTAGGATGTTGTTGAATAAATTAATGAGCTCTTACCAGGCAATGATGGGAGAAGATCAGTATCACCCATTTGAACTAAACCAACAAATGTGCTATGATTATAAGAAGGCAAGGCAAATTCTTGGCCAGGCCATGCACAGCATGAGAGAATACTATGATGGCAGAATGCCAGACTTGGTTTTGCCTACTTTCCACCAAATTTAGCAGCAGACAAAGCCAACAGGTGCCTTTGCTGCTAAGGAAGTCAAGCAATGTGTGGCCTTTGCTAGACCTACCTTAAAAAGCACGACGGAGGAGGGGAGAGCCTGCGATGCAACTATCATGGGCTGTCGCGCTAGTCTATACGTCAGGTGCAACGAGCTCACAAAGAGAGCCGTCGCGCCTGCCATTTTGTTGTTGTTGATGTTGATCTTAAAGGGCTGGATGCACACGAACGCTCGTGCGCCCAGGTAATATATTTTTTTTAAAAAAAAAAAACTTTTTCCCCGCTCCCCACACCCTGCCCATGATGAGCACAGCACTCCTGGGCTCAGCGCTCCGAGACCGAGGAAAATACTGGGCCCAAAGGGACAGGCTATATCACGGGGCCAGGGAGGGTTGATCCCTCCCTGAGCCCAGGATCCCCTGTGTGTCATCTGGATGCACGGGGCGATCCCAGGTACTAGCCCGGGATATAGCCTGGTCTAGCAAAGGCCTGAGAAGGATCACTGGCACAGTCTGATCTTCCCTTTCTTCTTCACCCTAGCTATGGTCTAAAGACAGGCTACACCCTTGACCATAAACCTTTAATAAACGAGGCCATATACCAATAGAAAATGTGTTCTCTGAGTGTAGATCCATATGAGCCAAACCAGCACCATCCACACGCAAAAGGGAGACACTAGCAGGCTGAGGGAAGATCCAAGGTTTGCAAAAATGCAAAAATTCTTTAAGGAAAATTCCTAAGGAGATAGCCCCAAAACAGCTCAGTGATGAGGACTGAGCATGCTCAGTGGCCATGGAATGCCAGCTGGCTGTTACAGAGGGAAAGGGAAAACAAGGTGGGGAAAATGGAATGGAGCATCCTTGGAAGATCCATGTTGCTTTATGAAGGAGCAGCAGTTTTCACATCTTGAAAGTGTGAAGTCTTTAAATGAGCCCTTTTTGTTATCCCCAATGAAGCAGCATAGAATCTTTGAAGAAAGCTATAGTCCCTAAGCCCCTTTCTTGAATTTGATTAGAAAGCATTCCAGATATAACAACAGCATAAGCAAAATTACAAGTCATGGATAGTGTATGAAAGAAAAAAAAAGAGTCAAAATAACTTTAATTTCAAGCTATTATGCAAAAGTTATACATTGCTGTACCTTATTTATATTTAACTCTACCTCAACCCCAAACAAACATATTATGTACCGTAATGAAACAGATTTTTTAAAAAAACAAAACAAAACTTACTTTCCAAAAGTCTCTATAATATCAATGTGCTGGTATGTTTTATAAGTATAATTTTTCAGCCAACTAAATTAATAAATTAAGGAATTGTCTACTACCCAATACAGCAAAATACCTTATTTTTATAGCTCTAATTCCTGCCAACCCCAATATCTGACTAAGGGCAATACATTCCACTTGCCAGAGATCAGCTCCCCATGGAAACACATTCCTGCCAAGGTTACAAGGATGCAACAAGCCCCCACTCCCTGTTCCTTGTGACATGAGAGGAAGGGTGTAAAAGAGGGTGTGGGGAACCTGTGACCTTCTGATGTTGTTTGAATACAGTTCCCATCATCCCCAACTATTCATTAGCCATGCTTGCTGGAGCTGACAGCAGCTGGTGTCCAACAGCATCTGGAAAGCTCAGGTTCCCCACCCTGGGTGTAAACAGTCAAATTGTGAGGAGCTGCAGACATTACAGCCAGGATGGGAGATGAATCACAGCAGTGTCATGGCAAATGGCCCAATACTGGTGTCTGTAGTGCTGAACAAACAAGCATTCCTTCAGATGCAACAGAAACTGGAGGAAAGAGCTTGAAACCGGTCCTCTCTGGAACAAAGTAGGTTGAGGGAACTAAGAAAAAGCTAGGCCCAGATCTACACCAACCTGGATATAACAGTTTGAAAACGGTATATGGAGTGTGTCCTGGGCCAGACTCTTGTCAATACCATTATAAACTGTTTTAAAGCAGTAGTGGAGATCCTGCCTAGATCTCACCTACCCATAAATACTCAAAGTCCTTCCTGTCAGATAATGGGATATCTTCCCCTCACAGCAAAATCAACCTTTCCCCATAATTCATAAACATACACACACACGTCTCATGCAGAGACACACACAGACTTGAACAACATTCATTTTCTTGGTGTAAGAAGGCTTCCTTCTATAAAGTTAAAGACCCTTAAAAATGTACAGAGGGGTGGAGGGAATATGAAGTGAGGAAATGCTGCAAACCTAAAACTGTCAATTCAGGATTTTCATTTATGGCATATTGAATGCAAGATGAAAGCTAGATTTCTCCTTCACTGTCTTCGCAAACATCAGCACCAACAGCACAAATCCATAGACATTGACAACCCTGAGTCATCATTCTTGACATTTCAACAGATTGTTTACTGCTTGCACACTGGGGCTAGGTATGTAGTGAATTGCTTATGAACTGCCACATTTATAATCTGAATAAAACTTTTTTTCACACTTAAGTTTTCTATGGTTGATAGTGCAATAAGGCTTTACAGCAGTTGCAGATCAGCAATACTGCTTGACTTACGCCAAATTAGGATTGGGCACATTAGGGATGTGACCCGGCACTCATTTTACCATGCAGAAGTTCTATTTATGTAAGTGGGATTTACATATAAATAGCTGACTATGGGAATGCAGCCTTAAGGTTTAAGAAGTATAATGATGCCCCTTGGCATTGGTACATGTTGTGCATTTTCCAGCATTCAAACATCTCAAAAGAAAGAAAAGAATGGTTTTTATTTTATTTTTCTTCTTCTTCTGGTGATTTCTAAAACAATCTATGGAGTGTGTGAAGTAACACATGAAAGAGTCTTCAAACAAACAGGGAACAGTAAAAGCTCCTAGTGAAGCATCAGCCACCCGGAGGATTTTCTGAAGGAAAACCTTTATACCTACTCAATAATTTACATCTCTGCTTTTTTTGGTTTAAGTCTACTGGTTTTGGATAGTGTTTGTAGATGGTAAGGCTCCACTAAATATTTGATAGGGACTAAAGGGACCAGGCAAACATCATAAAAGACCTAAATAAGCACTGAACAACACCTTTCTCTCAATGAAACACGGCCTCTCTGAGGGTTGAGTCACTGAGGTATCTGTCAGAGATCCGAGCTCACAAGTGTATTGAGGATTTCAGAACATGAATATCGGTACTTCAATCCACAAAGAAATGTCTGAGGCATTTTTTTAAAAATGGCCATAACACATTCTTGCTGAGTCATGGAAGCATATACTGAAGCATGTGGCTTGTAACCACAGGCATAATGATCATGACACTGAATAGATGATAGATAGATAGATAGATAGATAGATAGATAGATAGATAGATAGATAGACCAGAGTTTATCAAGTGTCCATGTCCTTGAACCATCATGGGTCTAAACACAAATAGTGGTAGAAGCTTGTGGTTTCTGAGTTTGCACTGCAAACCTGTGGGACAAAAGCATTGTGTTGCAAACTTGCATATTTTTTCATACACATGCAACAAAAATGCATACTTTTGAAAAATGTACAAAAATATGCTATAATCCATGGCAGAAGAATGTGTACATTTCTAAGATACACACAACTGATGCATGCATACATCTAGAAAAATGTGCATGAAATTACGCATGCATTTCCATATGAGAAGTGTGACTTCAAGGGCCTTCCTAGAAGAAGCCTTAGCGCGCCTTCTGTCCCAGATGACGCACAGGGTAATCCGGAGACAGGCCGCGCTGAGGCCTCCTCCAACACGCCATAAGCGAATTTGCTTATGGCGCGCCTTTTCCCCAGCTCCGGCCTCAGGCCGGAGCTGGGGAACGTCTAGGGACTTCCGCAGCTTTTCGCAGCTCCTCGCTCACGAGGAGCCGCGAAAAGCCGCGGACCTGGCACAGCGCTCATAGGAGCGCTGTGCCCATCGGCAGGGGGGGCGAAGGCTGGGAGGGTGGGTGGCAGGGTGGGTGGCACGGGGGGAGGGCGGGTGCGATTTCCAACAGAATATCCAATTCAGAACACAACTCCTCTCCAAATCCCATTCACGTGTCATTTCAATTTTCTGAACTCTGTTTCCTCACTTAGTTGCTTCCTTTGAAACAAAGCAAATAAATATCTGGCATTTGCAATAGAAAACAAATGTTACACACAGTTTTGGTTGCCTGATCAGAAACAGACAAGAAGCCACAACCATCTGACATGTTTAAGCAACTTACCAAGGCTCCAATCCTATACAGACTTACCTGGGAGTTGCATTGAATTCAATGAGTAGACATGTATAGTCTTGCATGATATTTGTAACTGTACTTAAACTTAAATTAATATTTCAAAAGCAAGCATACTCCCAAAATGTTCTCATTTTACCATGTGGATTGTGTCGGCATTATTAAAATGGCTAATAAATAACTTCTTTAATGTAAGGGTTGCTTCATTAGTATCCGAAGATTTTTATTTTTTTAACCTTTGAGATGTGGTAATTGCATTTCTATGAGTTTATTAAAACTTCACATAAACACGTGTTACTTTATTTATTTGTTTGTTTGTTTATTTATTACATTTTTAAACCGCCCAGTAGCCAAAGCTCTCTGGGCAGTTCACAAAAATTAAAACCATAATAAAACAACCAACAGTCTAAAAAAATGTAGAAAAAGAATAAATGCAATGTTTCATAATTTTTATAAGCTACAAATATCCAGCTTCAAATCATCATTTGTGACAATAAAGGTTCATTGGACTTTCTGCCCTTACGTCTACAATTCTATTTAATTTCTGCAAGTCTTGAGTCTAGTTGAGTGTTGGCAGTTGTACCCCTAGGCTTAGCTGTCATTCCAACCACGAAAGCTACTACTACACTACTACACTATCAGCAGTGTGCTAAACTCTGTTCAAAGGACAGAAGTGAAACTGTCATTACGAAGATGAAATGATATGGTAATCAGGAGAAGAACAGATAGGCCTTCAGGCAAGCCTTCGGTAAAGAAGTATAATCCAATGACGGATTTTAAGGAGAGGGACATAGCTTGAAGATAAAAGGGTGATGGGGAGAGAGATACTTTTTTCTCAGTTAGGAAAAATGCCAAGAATAAAAGAAACCCCTTCCAATGTTGCAATAGAAGGGCTAGATGTTAAAAAACAACAACACTATTATATATAGGAGTGAACAAAACTGTTTTTTCCCCACATTTGAATTTTTAAAAAATAAAATCTCAAGTTCTTTCCATCCCTAATATCATTTTGTTGTTTGAGGAAGCTTTCCTTGAGTAACCAGCCACAGTTTGACCAGAACTCGGGTTTTATCAGAACTATGTTTCATTTAAAAGTAGTATTTTTTTTAATATAGTGGTTTTGTTCTTTTATCCTATCTGTTGTTCGCTACTCTGAAATCTTTTGGAAGGGGAGCAGCATATTAATATTGTAAGTAAATAAATAAAAAGAAATATGCAAATGTTGGTAAATTCTGATCAAACAAAAACCAAAACTGAATTCTCGCCCATCCCTAGCTATATATCACTCTCTTTCCTATGGCCAGTATTTTTATCTTCTTCCAAGGAATTCAGGGCAGTGCACAATTCTCCATATCATCCTCACAATAACTGTGATAGTTTGTGAGAGAAAAGCTGCTCTAACAAACCCCCTGAAAGAATTACCAAAGGCGCAAGTGGGAGGTAGAAGTGTGCCTCCTGGCCATATTCCCAAACTTCTATAACATGTGCTGTCCAAATCCCCCTACTGCCACATGATAGCACTAATATGAAAGGGCTGCATGTATGTACAGCTCTTCCTTGTCATTGGGAACCCAAGATTCCTGATCGGGAGAAAGGGGGGGGGGCAAAAACATGCAGGTTTATATACGTTGAATCTTTTCACGTTAAAGCCAAATGTGTGTCCATCCTGGGTGTGGCTAGTCGATGTGTCAGCATTTGGGGGCATAGCCAGTGCACAAGAAGCTGCCGCCCCCCAGGCATTCAGTAAATGAGTGAGGAAGAGACAGATCTATGCCAAGCAGGATATGATATGACACTTTGAAAGTGGTTTCAAAACTGTACATGGAGTGTGTCCTGGGCCCCAACAGTTGTCGCTACTGCTAGAAAACATTTTAAAGCAGTAGTGTAGATCCTGCGCGGTTTGAATAGCCCTATAGTAAAATGTCTCCCGTAGTGAACTCCATAGCTGAGCTCTCCAGCCCAGTGATTTTCATAGCTAAGCAGGGATTTGTAACCAGACAATCCTGGGTCAAATCCAATAATCTTTCCAGTTCATGTATCAACTCTGTGATTGTAGGTTATTTTTTCCTGAGCAGAGTACTCCTAATTATGTCACATATAACTTCAGGTGAAATTATTATTATTATTATTATTATTATTATTATTATTATTTATTTATTTATATAGCACCATCAATGTACATGGTGCTGTACAGAGTAAAACAGTAAATAGCAAGACCCTGCCGCATAGGCTTACATTCTAATAAAATCATAATAAAACAATAAGGAGGGGAAGAGAATGCAAACAGGCACTGGGTAGGGTAAACAGGCACTGGGTAGGGTAAAACTAACAGTATAAAGTCAGAACAAAATCAGGTTTTAAAAGCTTTAGGAAAAAGAAAAGTTTTTAGCTGAGCTTTAAAAGCTGCGGTTGAACTTGTAGTTCTCAAATGTTCTGGAAGAGCGTTCCAGGCATAAGGGGCAGCAGAAGAAAATGGACGAAGCCGAGCAAGGGAAGTAGAGACCCTTGGGCAGGCGAGAAACATGGCATCAGAGGAGCGAAGAGCATGAGCGGGGGGATAGTGTGAGATGAGATATGAGAGATAGGAAGGAGCTAGAC
Organism: Elgaria multicarinata webbii; assembly: GCF_023053635.1. NCBI lineage: Eukaryota > Metazoa > Chordata > Lepidosauria > Squamata > Anguidae > Elgaria > Elgaria multicarinata. The sequence goes on along the minus strand of NC_086180.1, from coordinate 39,885,686 downwards.
CGTGAAAAGCTTTGTAGGTCAACAGGAGAAGTTTATATTGGATTCTGAAGTGAATTGGAAGCCAATGAAGAGATTTCAGAAGTGGAGTTACATGGTCAGAGCGGCGAGCCAAGAAGATGATCTTAGCAGCAGAGTGGTGAACAGAAACCAACGGACTGATGTGAGAAGAAGGAAGGCCAGTGAGAAGAAGGTTGCAGTAGTCCAACCGAGAAATAACCAATGCATGAACAAGAGTCTTGGCAGAAGAGACAGACAACTGTCTCGTTATTATTTATTTATTTAATTATTTATTTATTTATTTATTACATTTTTATACTGCTCAATAGCTGATGCTGTCCGGGCAGTTTACAATTAAAACCGTAACATATAAAAAGTAAAAATAAATGAATTGTGAACCGCCCAGGGAGCTTCAGTTATTAGGCAGTATAAAAATGCAATAAAATAAAAAAAAATAAAAAAACTCTAAAAGTTTTTTAAAAAATATGTAAAACTAGAATAAGTTATAGTCTAAAGCCTGTCTAAAAAGATATGTTTTCAGGAGGCATTTAAAGGATGTTACATTTTCCACTCCCGAACTGCATGACAGAGGTTTTCCAGAGGGTGGGTGCCGCTACAGAGAAGGCCCAGCATCGACATTCTTCATGACGACAGTCTGTTCATTTCTGAATGATGAGCAAGACACCTTTGACCATCGTAAATGTCATCTTGATGTATATAAGGGAAGGTATTAATTTACACAGGGTCCATGGATGAGCCTTATTCTACCACAAATTGCAGCTGAGAGCTCTCTAGAGGTATCACTCACTTTAAGCTCAGTCCTTTTTTCTTTTTTCGGTAAAGACACAATTCAGTGGACATTTATTTTGCACAAGTGCTATTGGAAACAAGCATGCCTTTAAACTGTAAAAGTACTAGATGGACTGCACCCAAACAGTGCCCTTTTTGTTTGTGCCATTCTTGTTTTATTGGGGTTAAATTTTGAAAGCCACCCTCCGCTAACTTTAGCAACAGTTTACACAATGAAACATGGAAACATTTATATATATATATATATATATATATATATATATATATATAGTGACATAGATTCCAGGATATTCAGGATATCCAGGTACTAGAAATTCAAAAGAGATTTAACAACCAATGAACAATGTAAATCCAGGGATGAAAATATTTAAAGAGATTTCAAATCTATTTTACACAGCTGCAGCTGCTGTGACAGTTTATTAATCTTGCAAGGAAAGGGATTTTAACTGAAATATTTACCATAAGCTAAATAGAATTGTCACAGTGTCTCAACTAACTGCCATATAAAGCCGAGCCTTAGCATTTCTACATGATGAGAGCATTATCTGATGGATTTACTGAGTGAAAGGTGGGAGAAACTTAGGAAGAGTACAGATAGAGAGAGACCTGGAGTGAGAGGTTATAGTAAAGTATGGCTTTGTACAGAAAAGAATGGAGGCAGGCATGCCATTCTCATTATTACCCATTTTTTCTTAGGGTTAATGACATTGGAAGCATTATATATTGTTTCATGTATTGGTTTTTGCATTATCACACCAGATTTCTTGCAAAAATGGATAGATGACATTGAGTGGAATCCAACGCTTCTGTTCCACTTGCAGAGTGGTTTTTTATCTAGTGGATGCCTCTTCCAATGGAAGAAGATGGAGGCCAATTATTATTATTATTATTATTATTATTATTATTATTATTGTTGTTGTTGTCAATTCTTCCTTTCCCCTGCACTTTTCTGCACCCCATGAAAAATGTTCCTGATGGTTAGGAATTATATGTATTTTATGGTGTTTGCATTTATGTTGTACCATGCCTTGATCCAGAGGGAGAGGTAGGTAACAAATAAATATAAGAAGAAGAAGAAGAAGAAGAAGAAGAAGAAGAAGAAGAAGAAGAAGAAGAAGAAGAAGAAGAAGAAGAAGAAGAAGAAGATCCTCCAGAACGAAGTAGAAGGTGATGTGAGGGCTATAGGAAGAAGGGGGTAATCAGTGAAAATCCTCCCTCTTCTGGTAGCAGAAGTGCCCACAGAACAAAAGTGTTCTGTAAGTGGAACAGCATAGTGGCCTCCACATAGTACCCCAACTCCCAAACACTCATGAAAATGTCAAAAGAAATACAACACAGGCACTGATCCAGAAAGAAATCCAGAATCCCAAATGTAAAGCCAAAGGCCAACACATGTGTCTCAGTATTTGCAAATCTGAGCTCAGATGGGTCTCATTAAGCAACATGTTCCAGGCTGTTGGTGTCAACAGGGAGAAGGCTCTGCTCCATATTCCCACAACTTTCATAGGATCTTATGCAGAAACCTTCTTGTGAATCTTAATAGGTGGTTTGGTTTGCCTCCTTCCATACAACACTCCCCATACTCTGGGATCTTTGGGACAGGTACTTAGGGTGGCCACTTATACACTCCCCCCAAAGAGGAAAAAAAGGAGGACAAAATAGGAGATTTGTATAACATTTGCATTTACCAATTGTATAGGTGCATATTTCTATATTGCTTGGGTCCAGGTTATCTGAAAGACCATATTCTCCCTTATGAGCCTACTCATCCTCTGAGATCTTCAGAGAGGCCCTTCTGTCAGTCCCACCACCATCACAGGCACACCTGGTCTGAACGTGGGGGAGGGCCTTCTGGCCGCACCAAGGCTCTGGAACTCCCTTCCCAGGGAAACTAGACTGGCTCCCTCCTTGGTGAATTTCTGGAGGCAAGCAAAAACTATTTTATTCCAGCAGGCCTTTAGGGAGTAGTCTAAAACTCTGCTTATGCATTGTTTATGTATTGGATTTTTTAAAATTATTTTTTGTATTTTAAATGTTTTAATATTGCAGCATGTTTAATTATATTTTTAACTTTTGTATCTTTCTATTGATATGTTTTAACTGTACATGTTTTAATTTGTATAGCCGCCTTGTGTCCCAGTATTGAGAAAAAGGCAGGATATAATTTTTTGTGAACCACCCAGAGAGCTTCGGCTATTGGGCAGTATAAAAATGTAATAAATAAATAAATAAATCTAATAATATATTAATAATTCTACATCCCAGGATGTTGGGGGCCCGCTGCTGACCATGTAACTCCACTTCTGAAATCTCTTCATTGGCTTCCAATTCACTTCAGAATCCAATATAAACTTCTCCTGTTGACCTACAAAGCTTTTCACTATCTAGCTCCTTCCTATCTCTCCTCTCTCATCTCACACTATTGCCCCGCTCGTACTCTTCGTTCCTCTGATGCCATGTTTCTCGCCTGCCCAAGGGTCTCTACTTCCCTTGCTCGGCTTCGCCCATTTTCTTCTGCTGCCCCTTATGCCTGGAACGCTCTTCCAGAACATTTGAGAACTACAAGTTCAACCGCAGCTTTTAAAGCTCAGCTAAAAACTTTTCTTTTTCCTAAAGCTTTTAAAACTTGATTTTGTCCTGACTTTATACTGTTAGTTTTACCCTACCCAGTGCCTGTTTACCCTACCCAGTGCCTGTTTGCATTCTCTTCCCCTCCTTATTGTTTTATTATGATTTTATTAGATTTTATGCGGCAGGGTCTTGCTATTTACTGTTTTACTCTGTACAGCACCATGTACATTGATGGTGCTATATAAATAAATTAATAATAATAATAATAATAATAATAATAATAATAATAATAATGTGTCATAAGAACATGTGGGAAGAACACCTGAAAAGAGTTCTAAAGTAGGCCTAAAGGTTGAGCTTCCCTTGGAGGCATGGCTTATATGGAGTTCTCTTCTTCAAGTCAAGGATTTGGTTTAATTCAGCTACCCAGTTGAATTTTAAGATGCCTTTTTTAATAATGTGCTGCTTTTATTAATGTATTAGTTTTAAATGTTTTAATTAGTTATATGAATTTTCTGGGGTTTGCATTTGTGTTGTACCCGCCTTGATCCAGAGGGAGAGGTGGGTAACAAATTATTATTATTATTATTATTATTATTATTATTATTATTATTTAATCTCACTGTAGAAATTTACCTCCTCTAGCCTATTCATTAGCTGAGACTAGTGCATCTATCCCACTACCTTTGATGGACATAATAGATTTTGTGTATTTATGCAATGCTCATTGGTCACAAAGGGAAGCATATGGGGGACATTTAATGTCAGCAAAGAGTGGCATAATAGCCTAATTATATCGTAACCAAGGCAAGTAATGAAATATGCATGTATAATATAACTTTATATCTTCCAAATCTCTGGTCTAGAAGTAGACATTTCCCTCTATGCATGTGAAAAAGTAACTTGCTGGAAGAAAAAGAGAGCCAAATTGGCCCCAGTTCCTGGGATGTTCTTATAGACTAAATTGTGTAATGCAACTTTTAAAGCACATAGTTGAAACCCAATAAGGAGGGACATATAATGGTAATGCGCTCTTCTTACATTTTGCCATGTAAAGAAAACTTTCCTCATATACACTGAGAGACTATTCATCCTGTTGTAAAGCTATAGATTTCAGTGACACGACACCACAGCTGTGGGTGATCATAACACAGATTGGCTTTTAGCTTCTCTCTTCCTGTATTTTGTTAAGGGACACTGGGATTTAAGTGGTTTCTTTCAAAGATTCCACATTGTGGGATGATTTCTGAGCTTCATCCTTGGTAGAACCTGAATAGTTTCTATTAGGCTCTTATTGCCATCATTTCTATGAACTGTGAGAATCACAGAATAGCTCTGATAATGAATAACACTAGTTATGGCCATATATCAGTGTAGTGGCCAACAGAGAGGGTTTTTTTTACACCTCTGCACTTGTTGAACAGATTCCCTGTATCATGCTTTTTAAGGAAACTATAGTGTTGTCTGAATTAGTGTTGGGACCAGGATTAGGCCCATACTCTCTCCCCACCCCCCACTTGCATTCAGGATGAAAAAACATACGTATGCAAAAAATGTACACAAATAGGTTGTGGTTTTTGCAAGGTCTCCCTTTGCAAATTCACTGCAAATGTGCATATAATGACTGGGTTTGGATGATATGATAAGCAATGTTGGGTTAAATAGTCAATGGTTGGTTAAATAGTCAACAGTTAGTTATTGTGTCATTTGTCAGGACTTTTTCATACCACGGTTGGTTATTCAGCTGAAATATCTAATGCCAATAACCAACGCTGTGCAGAGTTGATTATTTGAACAACTGTTGGTAATTGTGTCATGCCCGCACCATTGACTATTTCGTTGCACACAGTCGGTTATTCTTGGTGACTACAGAGTCCCCTGGCAAGAGCAACCAAAGTGGAACTTGCCACTATAGTCCAGCTGGCAGAACTCGCAATGGCTGATGGGATACCAGCAGGAGGACTGAAGGGGGGAGAGGATAGGGGATGTATCAATCAAACACCCCATTCACTAATAGTCAACTCAATGCTAGCCTTAATCCACACCATGGTTGATTATAACCATATCATGTGGGGAGTACCCCCTCAATAATCAACCATGGAGTTGACTATTAAGCCACCATTGACCATTCTGTTATCCGAATGCAGCCTATATGGACAAGCATTAAGTCTTTCAAAAATTATGCCAAATGCATGTAGGTAGGGACACCAATCAGGAATGATCCTATGCTCCATTATATGTGCTCAGCCAACACCCTGAACATAATGTCTGTAGAGTCTCTATGTTTAGGCATTTTATGGATACCACCCCCTCGATATGTGCTACTGAGTTGGCAAAAGTTGATATGGTTGATAGTAGAGAGCTAACAGTTCACACAAGATCCTCCCAAGAATGAAAAGTAACATATGGATTAGCCTTTAGCAGCATAAATATAAAAACACATTTTTAAATTTATTTTATTTATTCTATACTGCCCAATAGTGAAAGCTCTCTGAGTGGTTCACAACAATTCACAACAATTGCTGAACCCACACCCCATTTTAATATGTCTGATTATTATATTGTATCAGTTTTATAAATTTTTGATCAGTTTTATGCATTTGATTTATATAGCATTTTTGTATTAAATGTTGCTCCCCACCTCGATCCAGAAGGAGAAGCGGGTAAGAAATAAATACATCATCATCATCATCATTATCATCATCATTATCATCATCACCATCATTATTATTATTATTATTATTATTATTATTATTATTATTATGCTATCTGAAAATTGCTGCAAAGTTTTGGCCTTTTCTTTGAAGCCCAGCTGGTACTGATTCTGGCCTTATTTCCATGCCATGTTAAGACCTGACAATTTCCCCAAGATTTAGGGTCTTATTGCTAGTAGTTCGATTTTTGAAATGTTTGCTTGGGTTTCTTAATGCCAATTTTATATCTTTGATGAGTATAATGGATTGTGTGTTGAATTACTGTATCCCACCCTATGATCTATTGACATAGGATGGGTTAGAAATGTTTTAGTAAATAAATAAATAAAATATTATCTTGAAGAAAATATATACTAAAAAATAATATTAATGGGAGTCATCTGCTTTTTCCCAAATACTGCATCTAATTTAGATTTTGAAATCCCAAGTGACAAATTTACATGTAAATTCTAAGTGAAAAATCCATCACACTATACAACTTCTTCTTGCCTAATACCTTTGAATAGCAATCTCTAGAGCTGACTGTACTCTATTGTGGAGGTGCGTAGACACAATTATTAGTAGTAGAAAAGCTAATTTGATTTTATGCATGAAGGCCTTTGAAGTGTCCCCCCCCCATTTCTGTTAATTATCAAGTAGCTGACTGATTGCTCAAGATTGATAACTGGAGAGCGGGTTCGGCAGGTGTTAATAGTTTGGTTAATACAAGTGGTTCTAAGAGAGGCCGTGACCCATAATACAAGCAAAGAAAACCTTTTTACTACTGCTATCTGTAAAAGTTACTCTCTGGTGGTGATGTGTTTAGGAATTAGCGTTATAAACCAAAAATAGTAAGCTCTCTTATGTTCACTTTTAAAAGGATCTTTACTCTTCCATGTCTGATCTTTGCTTATTGAAATAGCAGTTCTGTTAAACTTTCAAGTGACACAGAAGTCTAGTCAAGAGGAAGAGCTTCAGTTGAAATCATTAAATAAAACACTACAAACAGAATTCAGTATGAGACTATTCGCAAGCACCAGCTAATTGGAATGAAGTCCAACTCACTATGAAACTACCAAATAATAATGATCCTGAAACTGAGCCCTAGGATGAACATGAAATAGCAGGAGGCAAACATGAAAATGCATGGTGAAGGAGCAGAACAGGCTCCTCCCCTTCACCACAAAGGCTGTCTCCAGTTGACGTGGGCACTCTGAATGAGCACCTGATGACATGGGGGCAGTATGTCTCCCTCAGAAAAATGAGGGGAACCCATGTGACGCAGATCCCAACACAGTCAAGTTCCCATGCAGTGGGCCTGATTCTTTCTGAAGGTCATGTGGCGGAAGGGAGGACTCACACTCTTCCATCGTCATTTCTGCACTGCTTCTCATCTAAACCTATTAAACAGGGCATAGAGGAATCCAGTGTTCTCGAATCTGGTGCATTCCAGATGTTTTGGACTACAAGTCCCATCATTCATGTCTATTTCCAATGCTGGATGGGGTGATGGGAACTGTGGTCCAAAACAAATGAGGGCATGTGGTTTGGGACGGCTGAATTAATCAAAAAGTTGGTGTGGCTCAGATTCAGGAAATGTGGCTGCTTAATCGATGCATACAGTGACAGGTGTCTTCTGCCCAATGCCACTGTTTGGAAGGCCTTCACTTTTTAGTCCTCCCACCAAAGGACTGTAGTCCACTGACTGACCCTCATCACCCATCTTCCGCCACCTGCTGTAAAGCAGAATAGCAGTCTTGCTTGCAGAGAGGGAGAAAAACAGGACTGCATTTCCAGGGAGGGAAAAGTTGCCCTAGGACTGTAAAAGAAACAAATGCAGGAGTTGACAACCCAAGTGAAGAGGAAGCATAATGTATAATGTTGTTTCTCATGTGCATTACCAAATCACTTACAAAGTTCAGTGTTTTCAATACCTTATCTTGTACTGCCTTCTCAAGTATGAAATGCAAGGAATGGCATATTTAGCATGGCCTAAACATACTTCAGCATGAATAGGATGCAGGTGGGGAAGATCCATGATTCCGATCCATGAGTTCTGTTTACATATTGGGGGGGGGGGGTTTAAGACGGAGAGCTCCTTGTGCTTCCATTTATAAGGCATTGTGCAATTATTCCATCTTTTCCCCCTTAACAAATTTTCTGCTGTAAGAAAAAAAGTGGAAGAATTGATGGGAAAATTCAAGAGGATACAAGTGGAAGACTATGTCATCTGGACCTACTGTGACATTCTATGAATGTGGCAGGGTAAGAGTGCAACAAAAGCTGTGCCTGGAAGCACTCTGTGTCTCACTTTCATTTCTGCCTCTCTCCTGAACCAAAGTTCAGTTTCATAAACCTTTGGTTCTCAGTTTTGGTGCTGGGGTTAAAAGGGGGACCTCTTTTGTGGGGAACTTACTTTGGCCACGGCAGCAGCATTGCTTTTTTAACCATTCCCCCTTTTTTCTCTTTCTTTAACTCTACACCAAGAAAGATATTCCACCATGAAAGCAGTATGAAAGCGGTATATAAAAGGCAGGAGCCACACAACTGCTTTATAGTGGTATGGGCCCATTGACACATACCATATACCACTTTCATACTGCTATATTCTGCTTGGGATGGCTCCTGCCGTTTATATACCACTTTCATAGTGCCATATCCTGCTTGGTGTAGATTAGGCCTGAATTTTTCTTGCTGGTGGCTGACATTCCCCACCCCCACTCCATACATATATACACATGCAAACACACAATGGCTGTTGGAATCAGGGGTCCACAGCCTTGTTAGGACCATGGGCTCATTCAGGGATTTGAGGAACTGCTGTGACCACCACCACAAAATGGCTCCCATGGAGGATGTGGCTAGTGAGGAGAGAAACAGTGAAGCTAGTGGCTGGGAGGGAGAAGGAAACAGGAAGGCAAAGGGGTAGAGAAAGAGGAAGGCTAGAAGCTAAGGCAGGAAAGTAAGCTGAGCTAAAGAGGTGTGGGGATGGAAATAGTGAGGCTAGAAACTTAGTGGAAGAAGACTGCCTAACATTTCCAAAGTTCTTGTTTTAGAGCTCCATCAGACGAGTGCTTTATTGCACGTTGTTCCTGGGCACTCATGGATTTTCATGGGTCCCTCTCATGATGTTGTCTGCCTCCTGCGTGCCGCCCACCCTTTCTAGCCTTCTTTGCACAACAAAAAAACCACAACCCAGTAAGTCAAAGTTATTTTTAAAGATGGAAGTTGCCACTATCTCCTCCTGTGTGCAAGAGAAGCAGCAGGATCAAAACAGCTGACTGAATGGGCCAAGTGCTCGTTGTTTGGCAACAAGGGAGAGGAGGGCCTTCTCAGTGGTGGCCCACTGACTGTGGAATGATCTTCCCGATGAGACTTGCCTGGCACCAACATTGTTATCTTTTTGGTGCCAGGTCAAGACTTTTCTCTTCTCCCAGGCATTTTAACATTTTAACAGCATTTTAACAGCATTTAACAACGTTTGTTTTTAATGGACCCCAGAATTGTTGTTTTTAAATGGATACGGTTGTTTTTATGTTTCTGATGGTTTTTTAATTTTTTTGTATACTTTTTAATGTTTACCATTTTTAACTGTTGTAAACCGCCCAGAGAGCTTCGGCTATGGGGCGGTATATAAATGTAATAAATAAATAAATTGTTTACTTCCTCTTTCAAAAGAGGAAGTAATGAGGAACAAACGCATGGGTGGAGAAGCAACAGTAAGCAAACATGATTTTCTGCTGTGTGATGACACTCTTAATTTCTTTCTTTCATTTTTTCTTCAGTGGAGAGGAGAGCAACCAGGTGTTGCATTGGGGAACCTTGTGCTACATCATGACTTAGAGGGTTTAAAAACAACTACTCTCTCTCTCTCTCTCTCTCTCTTTCATTCAGACAATGAGCAACCATTCAGTATCTTCTTCAATACAAGCAACTGGACCAGAATGCTGAGGTCAGACTGTTGACTGGGACCAGTTACAAAGAGCAGGTGACTACAGCAGCTTCACCAGCTGTTTCCAGGCAGAATTCAGAGTTAGTTATGACCTATAAAGCCCTATATGGCTTGGGATCAGGCTACATGAAAGGCTGCCCTCCCATATGAGCCTGTCCATGTCTTAAGATCTTCTGGAGAGGCCCTTCTTTCGAGACCGCCATTATCAGAGGAGCGCCTGGTAGCAACCTGAGAGATGGCCTTTTAGGTGGCCATTCCCGTGTTGTGAAATGCCTTCCCAAGGAAGGCAAGGTACCCTCCCTCTCTGCAATCCTTCTGTCAGCATGCAAAGAACTTTCTATTCAAGAAGGACTTTGGCCTGTAAGTGGGTCTGTTGGGTTGGTTTTTATGTTTTATTCTGTATTTTATTGTTTTGATCAATTGTAATTATGCTTGTAAGTCACCTTCAGTTCCACTTTTTGGTAGAAAGGTGGAGTAAAAATCAAATTAAATCAAATGAATAAATAAATAAGCTCAGGCCTCCAAGCAGGGGGTGGTTAGAATCTGTAGGTATTGAAAGTAGGGCAAAAAAACTATTGAAACACTTGGAATATTCTATTTTTTTGCCCTGATTTCTATGAATATAGTATCTAAATGTGAAGACCCCTGCGTTGGTGTCTGTGCTTGTATTGAAGAAGCTACTGAATTGTTGCTTATTGTCTAGTGTTTCCTCACAGTAGGATGGGGACTCAGCGTCTCACTTTTGGTAGGCTCTTTTGTTCAATGGAAACCTTGATTATATCTAGTTTGGGAATTCTATAAAAAGAGAAAGAAAGAAAGAAAGAAAGAAAGAAAGAAAGAAAAGACAATAAAATTAATAGTTTCCTAATGAGGCTTCAAAATGACAGAAAGCCCACAAGAGTATTTTAGAGACTTTGTTCAGTAATAATGCATGTACCTAACTGTAATTGTACCCAATTAAAGTGAATGAGAATGGATCATTGGTCTTATCCTAATGCATTAGACCAAATATCCAGTGTTGAGTGGACAAGAAGCAACTGCCAAGATGTGGGAAGCCATTCCAAATCATAATTTCAAATCATTGCAGGAGAAATCTTTCAGAGCAAATATCTGATTAGTAATGTAGTTAAATATGGCATCTGTTTTAGCATATGTTGGAGTGCAATGATCTTCTTTCCACAAGTGCTTTGGTTAGGTTTTCATTCAGTTTATTACACAACGTTCTTCAGCTACTTTAAGAATCATGAGAGAGCTTAGACAACTCAATTCAGAGCCCAAGGCCAAAGTGGGTGTATAAACACTTAAGACCTGGGTGGTGGTGCTTCCAGACAAGGCTTTTATTATACAATTTCCCTGCCTCATTCATAGAGTTTTATGAGGGGGTCCTGATGAAGCATTTATTCTACAAACCCTGGTGGAAACACAATCTTCCAATTATAACCCTCCCTTGTTTTCCCATTGTTTCATCTTTTTTCTTGCCATTAAAGAATCCATTAAGACGGAAAAGATGGAATTGGTTCACAATTTTTATTTATTTATTATTTATTTATTACATTTATATCACACCTTTTTCCTCTAAGGAACCCAAGGTGGCGTACATAATCCTCCTCCTCTCCATTTTATCCTCACAACAACAACCCTGTGAGGTAGGTTGGGCTGAGAGTCTATGACTAGCCCAAGGTCACCCAGTAGGTTTCCATGGCTGAGCGGAAACTAGAACTTGGATCTCCCATCTCCCAGTCCAACACCTTAGCAACTACACCACACTGTCTCAATGCATTTTGATTGGTAGCACGAGGAGCCCTCCATCTAGAACACCCAATGGGCCTGTTCAAACAACATGCTAAGTAATGGTTAGGCCGCTAATCATTAGTGAGCATGTTTAAACCATAGTTATGTAGCCACCATGCTTAGGAATGGTTCACATGACACATAAAACCATGATTAGCTCAAAATGCTTACCGACCGTGGCTTAGCATGTTGTCTAAACAGGGTTTTTCATTTGTACTTGTCCCATGTTTTCCCAATACTGTTACCATCTCTCCCTTTTTTTCTCCAAAAGAAAATCTGTTCAGGAAGAAAAGACTGAAAGCTACATAATTAATATAATGTGTTGTTTGACTCTAGGTTATACAATATAACAAAATCAGAGTAGCCTGGGGTTAGTTAGTGAAGCTGGTTTGTGGTTACATATTATGTTTCTCTCATTTAGTTTAGAAAACCTTCTAACTTGTTACGTTGCGTAAACTTCACAAGGTAAAAAGGTCATATCTACACCAAGCAGGATATTCCGCGATGAAAGCGGTATGAAAGCAGTATAAAAGAGGCAGGCGCCACACTCCTGCTTTATAGCAGTATTGAAGTGCACTGAAAACTGTTGGGGTCCATGACACATACCCTATACTGCTTTCATACTGCTTTCATAGTGTTATATCCTGCTTGGTGTAGATCTGGCCTTAGTGTAATATAATAAATAAATAATGTAGATAAGATACACAGACAGATAAGATACACAGAACCTTTAAAGAGAAGCTTCTAATGTTAAAATATCAGTGATAATATACAGATAGCCAGTCTATGGCCTGGGAGCCACAAGCAACCCAGGAAGTTATAGCACCCCAGGACAAGAGCCTGCTATGGTAAAGACCAGGGGTGCAGAATTGCAGGCTCAGGGCTAAATATGGCCCACCTAAAGTCCCAATCCAGCTCTTGGGAGTTTCCCAGTTGACTACACCGCTGTTCCTGGCTTCTGGGCAGTTCCCCCCCCCCATTCTAAAGGACCAGAATGTCCTTCCTAAGGCATAGTTACTCACAGTAAATTCCATCAGACTTCACTCTTGCTGGTTGCTGATGAGAAGAGTAAATTGTACTTGAAGAAGGAATTTTGTTTCAAAATGTGTTAGGCATAAATAAATCCCCTTGGCATTTTGTGAACAGTTATCTCCAGCTTATTGCTGCATTCAGTGTCTTGACCCCTTTTTGGCTCTGTGCCTTTTCAGTAGTGGCTGCTGGCTTGTGGAATTCACTCCTTGGCCCCAACACTACTGGCTGTGTTAATTGTAATATGTGGCACTCTGGCTCATCTATGTGAACCGCCCAGAGAGCTTTGGTTATTGGGCAGTATAAAAATGTAATAAATAAATAAATAAAATAAATCTACACCAAGCAGGATATACATGAAAGCAGTAGGGCTGTGCACGGACCCCACATCCGTTCCAGATCCTGATCCGCAACTTCTGGATCGGGTCCACTCTGCTAAGTGTCGATCCGCCTATGGTCCGCTCCGCACCGCTGCGGAGCTCTGGATCCAGATCGGAGCTCCGTGTTTTCCCCCATAGACTTGCATTGAAATTCAAAAGCCTATGACATTTTTCTGTTAAGGTTAGAAACCTCAAAATCAGCACCATGAGACCTTATCCATGTATCCACCTTTATGCCCAGTTTTTGAAAATCCTACACCCCATTTTCAGAAATGGGATTGACTCCGACATTTTTACAGATACAAACTTGCAAATGGGCACCCTCACAGATGCCACCTAGATCCACATTCTTGGCATGTTTCAAGCAAATCCAAGCATGCCCTGATTTTTGGCCAAAAAAAAATTCATTTTAAGCATCACCCCCTAACCCCAATTCACACTCCTTTCGAGAACTCATCAGTTTTCACATTAGAAACCTCAAAATCACCAACCTGAGAGCTTATCCATGTATCCACATTCTTGCCCAGTTTGAAGCAAATCCGAGCCTCCAGTGATTTTGGGGGGAAATTTGAAAATCCCCCACCCCATTTTCAGACATGCATTAGAAAGCAAAAGACAGTACTTGCCCATAGGGAAAACAAACTTGCCCATAGGGATCCATTGCAAAGCACTTGCCCATTGCAATCTATAGGACAATATCTCCGTTATTTTTCTATATACAGATGTATTTATTATTTGGGGAAATGGGGAAAGTGTGTATTGTGCTTTGCTCATACTTTATTTGAATGCTCAAATTTATTTGCTTTTTGCACTTAACAAGCAGTGCACAGCAAACCCAGTCACAGCCCCAACAAACGCACACACAGAGAGAGTGAGAGTGAGAGTGAGAGAGAGAGAGAGAGAGAGAGAGAGAGAGAGAGAGAGAGAGAGAGAGAAGATAGATTGGGAAGGGAAGGGGTTGTGGGTGAGAAACAACAAACAAACACTCCAAATGAAGAATTACAAATTTATACAAAGCAATAAGTCAGAACAAAGGAAAGCTAAGCAAAAAGTCACAAACAAACAAACACACACCCCAAGCAAACGCAGCTACAACTAGCCCTCCAGAGAAAGGAAACTGTCTCTGGCTCCCTCTGGCTTAGTCCCACCCCCTCCAGCATTGGGATTGGAGGGTGCTTCACATTATCATCATGATAGGGACTTGAATCTGTCAATCAAGGGAGAAAACAAGAGCTTCCCTTCTCCCGCTTTTAGCCATTCTAAAGAAATAAATAGCAAGCAAACCCCACAATGAAAAATTCTGAAAATTGACACAAATGACCCCAAATCATCACTCTCTAAGCACAGTAAGTTGTTTTTTAAGTAGCTTAAAAACAAAGAAGTTATAGGCATGTTTTTGCCCAATGCAATCCTATGGGGGGGAAACCAAGATGGAGGATGGAGCTCTGAAAAGACGCGGAGCTCCACATAATGGTCAATCCGCTCTGTGATGCTCCGCTGCCCCCTGACCCGATCCACCTTAAACAGAGGAAAAGCACCCAGATCCGCTACCCCTTCTCCAACCCGAAACGGAGTGGAGCACAACCCTAGAAAGCAGTATGAAAGCGGTATATACAATGCAGTAACCACACTACTGCTTTATAGCAGTATTGAAGTACACTGACAACTGTTGGGGCCCATTGACACATACCATATACCACTTTCATAGTGTTATATCCTGCTGGTGTAGATGTGTCAAGGCCCCCAACAGTTGTCAGTGCACTTCAGTACCACTATAAAACAGTAGTGCAGATCCTGTGGTGCACTTCAATACCACTATAAAGCAGTAGTGTGGCTCCTGCCTTTTATGTACCACTTTCATACTGATTTCGTAGTGGAATATCCTGCTTGATGTAGATGAGCCCTCTGTTGCTTGCATTGTTGTGGTTTATTCGTTCAGTCGTTTCCGACTCTTCGTGACTTCATGGACCAGCCCACGCCAGAGCTTTCTGTCGGCTGTTGCTACCCCCAGCTTCCCCAAGGTCAAGTCTGTCACCTCCAGAATATCATCCATCCATCTTGCCCTTGGTCGGCCCCTCTTCCTTTTGCCTTCCACTTTCCCTAGCATCAGCCTCTTCTCCAGGGTATCCTGTCTTCTCATTATGTGGCCAAAGTACTTCAGTTTTGCCTTTAATGCCATTCCCTCAAGTGAGCAGTCTGGCTTTATTTCCTGGAGTATGGACTGGTTTGATCTTCTTGCAGTCCACAGCACTCTCAGAATTTTCCTCCAACACCACAGTTCAAAAGCATCTATCTTCCTTCGCTCAGCCTTCCTTATGGTCCAGCTCTCGCAGCCATAGGTTACTACGGGGAATACCTTTGCTTTAACTATGCGGACCTTTGTTGTCAGTGTGGTGTCTCTGCTCTTAACTATTTTATCAAGATTTGTCATTGCTCTCCTCCCAAGAAGTAAACGTCTTCTGATTTCCTGGCTGCAGTCAGCGTCTGCGGTAATCTTTGCGCCCAGAAATACAAAGTCTGTCACTGCCTCCACATTTTCTCCCTCTATTTGCCAGTTATCAATCAAGCTAGTGGCCATAATCTTGGTTTTTTTGAAATTTAACTGCAACCCGGCTTTTGCACCTTCTTCTTTCACCTTTGTCATAAGGCTCCTCAGCTCCTCCTCGCTTTCAGCCATCAAAGTGGTGTCATCTGCATATCTGAGGTTGTTAATGTTTCTTCCTGCAATTTTAACTCCAGCCTTGGATTCGTCAAGCCCAGCACGTCGCATGATGTGTTCTGCATACAAGTTAAATAGATAAGGTGAGAGTATACAACCCTGCCGTACTCCTTTCCCAATCTTAAACCAGTCCGTTGTTCCATGGTCTGTTCTTACCGTTGCTACTTGTTCGTTATACAGATTCCTCAGGAGGCAGACAAGATGACTTGGTATCCCCATACCACCAAGAACTTGCCACAGTTTGTTATGATCCACACAGTCAAAGGCTTTAGAATAGTCGATAAAACAGAAATAGATGTTTTTCTGGAACTCCCTGGCTTTCTCCATTATCCAGCGGATATTGGCAATTTGGTCTCTAGTTCCTCTGCCTCTTATAAAACCAGCTTGTACATCTGGCAATTCTCGCTCCATGAATTGCTGGAGTCTACCTTGCAGGATCTTGAGCATTACCTTGCTGACATGTGAAATAAGTGCCACTGTCCGATAGTTGGAACATTCTTTAGTGTTTCCCTTTTTTGGTATGGGGATATAAGTTGATTTTTTCCAGTCTGATGGCCATTCTTGTGTTTTCCAAATTTGCTGGCATATGGCATGCATCACCTTGACAGCATCATCTTGCAATATTTTAAACAGTTCAGCTGGGATACCGTCGTCTCCTGCTGCTTTGTTATTAGCAATGCTTCTTAAGGCCCATTCGACCTCACTCTTCAGGATGTCTGGCTCTAACTCACTGACCACACCGTCTGAGCTATCCCCGATATTATTATCCTTCCTATACAGATCTTCCGTATATTCTTGCCACCTTTTCTTGATCTCTTCTGTTTCTGTTAGGTCCTTGCCATCTTTGTTTTTGATCATACCCATTTTTGCCTGGAATTTACCTCCGATGTTTCTAATTTTCTGGAAGAGGTCTCTTGTCCTTCCTATTCTATTGTCTTCTTCCACTTCCGCACATTGCTTGTTTAAAAATAATTCCTTATCTCTTCTGGCTAACCTCTGGAATTTTGCATTTAATTGGGCATATCTCCCTCTATCACTGTTGCCTTTTGCTTTCCTTCTTTCTTGGGCTAATTCCAGTGTCTCAGCAGACAGCCATCTTGCCTTCTTGGTTTTCTTTTTCTTTGGGACGTTTTTTGTTGCCACCTCTTGGACAATGTTGCGAACTTCTGTCCATAGTTCTTCCCGGACCCTATCTACTAAATCTAGTCCCTTAAATCTATTCTTCACTTCCACTGCATATTCATTAGGAATATTAGTGAGCTCATATCTAACTGATCTGTGGGTCTTCCCTATTCTCTTTAGTTTGATTCTAAATTGTGCAATAAGAAGTTCGTGATCTGAACTACAGTCAGCTCCAGGTCTTGTTTTTACTGTCTGTATAGATGTCCGCCACCTTTGGCTGCAAAGGATGTAGTCAATCTGATTTCGGTGTCGGCCATCTGGTGAAGTCCATGTATAAAGCCGTCTTTTCGGTTGTTGGAAGAGAGTGTTTGTTATGCACAGTGAGTTGTCCTGGCAGAATTCTATCAGCCTATGTCCCGCTTCATTTTGTTCTCCTAGACCATGCTTACCTGTAATTCCAGATGTCATTTGACTACCCACCTTAGCGTTCCAGTCTCCTGTAATGAAAATAACATCTCTTTTTGGTGTATTATCCAGTAGGTGCTGCAGATCCTCATAGAACTGATCTACTTCTGCTTCTTCAGCATCTGTGGTTGGGGCATATATTTGGATCACTGTGATGTTAAATGGCTTACCCTGAATTCGAATTGAGATCATTCTATCGTTTTTTGCATTGTATCCAAGCACTGCTTTAGCCACTTTATTATTAATTATGAAGGCTACTCCGTTTCTTCTGTGATCCTCTTGTCCACAGTAGTAGATCTGGTGCTGATCTGATGTGAAGTGGCCCATTCCGGTCTATTTCAGTTCGCTGATACCCAATATATCTATATTTAATCTTGACATCTCGCCAATAACCACATCCAATTTGCCCTGGCTCATAGATCTTACATTCCAGGTTCCTATGGTGTGTTGACCTTTAGAACATCGGATTCGTCGTTCACCACCAGCACCGTCGGCCGCTAGCCGTCCTTTCGGCTTTGAGCTAGCTGCGTCATCACGTCTGGGGCTAGTTGAACTTATCCTCTGTTCCTCCCCAGTAGCATTTTGACCATCTTCCGACCTGGGGGTCCTATCTTCCGATGGTATACCGACATATCTCTGGTTGTACTGATCCATTTAGTTTTCATGGCAAGAGTACTGGGGTGGGTTGCCATTACCTTCCCCAGGGATCGTATTTAGTCTGACCTCTCTGCCATGACCTTCCCGTCTTGGGTGTCCCTTCACTGTTTAGCTCATGGCATCCTTGAGGTGCTCAAGCTACAGCACCACGACAAGGTAACGATCTCCTTTGCTGGAAGTTGCTTGCATTGCTGCAGTTTAATTTTAATGTTTTCATTTAGGTGGTGGTTCACATAAATTGTTTATTCATGTCAGCAAAGTAATGACAGAAGAACGCTGATGAAAGTTTGAGGGGGCAATCATATTCTGGGAATGTAAAAATTCTACTCACAATGAAATCCTGTGCATGTCTATTCAGAAATAAGTTCCACTGACTACAACAGGGCTTATTCACATTTAAGTATGCATAATATCACAGCCCTGCAGAAATTCTGGCTGCTAGAACATCCATGTGCATATTTATCCAACATTGAATTGTTCATACAAATGATTTGCCTTTGTCAGTAGCATTTATTGGTTTGGTTTTGCTGTAAATAAGAGATAAAGCTTCACCCCATGTACCTGCTTCCCTCGGATTATCCCTGTAGCGCTAAGCTTTCATGGTTGTTGTTTTTGCTACTGGGCAACAGCAATCCTTTGCATACCAGGAAGTGAGTTTAAGAGGGGAAATGTAAAAAATCATAAAAAAATCAATGGATGACCCAATTAAATTCAAATTTGGTATGCTTAAAGCTCTCCCTAATATCTATTACTGTGCCAATTTTGGTGTCTTTATCTTTAAAGCTTACTCAGATGTAAGCATTTCTTTACAATCCTGCTCCTGCACCCCGGCAGCAGCTAGGAAGATACGCTCAAAATGTAGGGGCTAAATATGGCAATTTTTTTTGCTTTATTTCACAATTAAGGCAGGATGCATGGGAGTACTTCACAATCAAAGCAGATTATAAGATGGAAAGCTTCTGAGTCCTTTGCATGCAATTCACAGTGATTGCACAGTATAACTCTGGTGTGATAAAGCTTCTAGGCTGTTTCTACACCTGCCTTTTCCCCCAGGATTATCCTTGGATGATTCCTGTGCATCCAAAGGCCACACAGAGGATCCCAGAAGCAGGCAGGTATGATCCCTCCATTTGCCTGGGATAATCTTTAAGTGTAGAAAGAGCCATAGATTGAATTGAGAGACAGACAGACAGACACCCACACACCCACCCACACACACACACACACACACACAGGGAGGGACGGAGGGAGGGAGGGAGAATATATCAATTTTCCATAATAGCATCACTTTCAATATCTGAGCTTCCAAGAATCAATAATGAAATAAACAAATGCTTCAAACATTTGTCTGATGTATTATTAGATCCAACCGTGATTAGATCTGAAAGAAAAGTGTCATTGGACCATTTCCTTTAAATAAATAATATTGAGAGGAACAGTTATAGGATTGTTACTCAGTCCAATTTACTAATAATTTATTACATATTTCTTTCACTTAAATGTAATGCTATTGCCTCGCTAATCTGATGACATTGCAAAGCTTTTAATAAGAATTTTTTGCCTTGTTCTTTTATACTGTGCCCAAATAACTCATTTACTTCTTGTGAGCAATAATTCTGGGCCTGACAACAATTTATTGTCAACTCCTCTTTGTCCTTAAAAGGCTGTATATTATAGAAATTCTGAAACTTCCATGGTCGCTATGTGAATACGTTCAGTTTTATACTGTGGTTACAAGAAAATGATATGGTTGTGTAATATGACACTCCAGACCTTAATTTGGGGTGCTTCCTGACAGAGGGGCCCTAATGCTAACAATCAAAAGGCATTGTGCAACTATTACAATATTTTTCCTTAATTGATTTTTCATTTCAAGGGGGTGGGGAGAAGACATAAGAAATGGCAAGAAAACATGGGAGATGTCATCTCAAAAGCTTCAGATATGGGCAATAGTTAGCAGGAGAGGTTTCTCCACCACTGTGACAAGAGAAACTGCACCTATGGAAATTCTTTCTTCTGTCTTAGTTCTTCAAGAAACATAAACCTTAATCAGACAGTGAATAGGGATAGAATTTACACACAGCCACTCAACACACAAAGATCTTCAATGCAACTGGTAACATGGGAATGTTTGAAGTTGAAGCCTGCATGCCATTTTACCTGTACCTGTAAGGTGAATGCCTGCATAGTGCTCTAGCACATTTTGAATAGGGATAGAATCAACACATGGAGGAGAAATTAGAATTGTGCAACTTCCATGCATTGATCAGATATATGTGCATAGGCACTGTATGGACAACACTGGATCCTGCATTTTGCAGCATTGCTATTTGCACACAAGGGATCTATGTTCACACAGCATGCATGATGCCAACCAATGTTTGGAGAGCTGGGCACACCAAGACACTACAATCCTGATCCCTCTAGGATTGGTCCTTTCAGAAATGTGGAAACTATACCTATGAAGCTTACAGCCAAGTTAGTGTGCTTGGGAATGCAGCTGAGAAGGATTAGATATAGATATGTGTATGAATGCATGAAGCTGCCCTATATTACCATCATACATAGACAACATCCCAAAGCAAGGAATTGAGAGTCCTAGGTGTTTGACATTGGGCTCCATCACACCAGTGTTTTATTGCACTCTTATGTCTGGTTTGCCATTTTACAGTGCAGTACTCACATGACACCATGCCTGTCCTGCAGTCACCCCGCCTCTTCCCCTCCATTTTCTGTGTTTTCCTAGAGTGGGGAAAGTCCAGTTCGTTTCCTCCATGTGGGATTAAAGTGCCCTTCTGCCCCCGTGTATTGCCGTCCTTGCACTATGGCCTTTGTTGGGTGGGTGTGCTTTGAAGGGAGGTCAAGACTAGAACTAATGAACTGGAGGGGGAAGGAGAAGGGGTGGAGTGGGTGGAGGGGGAGAGCAAACAAGAGAAAGGAGATTTCACTGGTACAGTGACAATACCACAAACACCCATGAAAGGGACCATTAGCTTGATGTGCTAATGAAATAGAGGTGAAAATCACGGAGGCAAACCAGGAAAAAATAGGTGTGATGGAGCCTATTGAGTAATAGTTCCTGCTCATTAAACTGGCATCTTCATAATGATAATATAAGAAAAGCCATGTTGTATTTGACCAGTGCTTCTCAAACATTTTGAAGTGGGACCTACCTGTAAAATTACTCAAATTTTCAAATGCTCCTTCCCTGTTCTACAACAAAAAATGAAAATTAGAGAACATCAGTAGTTAATACTGAATAAGTTTATATTTTATCTTTCATTTCTAATGTTACTGTTGGGCTGTATATATAGGCAATTCGTATTTGTATAATGTTTAAATATAACATACAGGGAGGGAAAGCTTGGAAAGTAGTGGAATTGTCCGAAATCCATTTTCCCACCATCTGGTTACCCCATTTGTTTGTTAAATTTATACTCCAAGGCAGCATACATGATCCTCCCCTTTACCACTTTATCCTCATAACAACAATAAGGTTGAGAGTCAGTGAATGGCCCAACATCACCCAGTGTGCTTCATGACCAAGTGGGGACTAGAATCCAGGAGTCTCAAATCCCAGTCCAACACTCTAACCACTGCACCACACTGGATCTCAATTGGCCAGCAAAGTGAAGTCCACAAGTAAAGGATGATAGCCAAATATGTCTTCATCTGTTTGCTCCTCACCAGCTGGTATTCAGAGGCAAACTATGGAATTGAGGTTTCATATGGCTCTCATGGATGTAGCCACTGAGAAATCTATCATCCATGAATTTGATTAATCTAGGGGTGGGCAACTTGTGACCCTCCAAATGTTTTAGCCTAGACCTCCCACGGTCTCTCACTACTGTCTAGGCTTGCTCGAAATTGTAGGCCAAAATGTCTGGAGGGCTACAAGTTGTTCACTCATGGTTTAATCTATTTCAAATCCTGCTAAACCAGTGGTGATCATCACATTTAAGAGGCCTGTAGCTGCTAGTCTCCAGGTCCTCATCGAAGGCCTGGGCGGGGCCTCTTAAAGGTATATACATCCACATATCACACTTATGGCACAATGACACATTGTGTAAGGAAGTGCTTCTTCTATCTTTCCAGTATCAACTTCAAATCAATTTGATTGCATAACTAAGTTTCAGTGTTATGACAGAGGGAATGAAGAAAAAACCCTTAAACTACTTTGTTCAAGCCATCCATAATTTTATATATTTCATGTCTTTTTTCTAAACCAAATTGTCCCAGTAGCACTTTTTCTAGTAGAGAAGTTGCCCCAATCCCATCATCATTCAGTTGCTCTTTTCTATACATGTTCCAGCTCTACAATACCTTCTTTCAGAATGGGCAACCAGGATTCCAAAGGCAACTGGACCACCTTTTTTAAAAAATATATATATTAATCCCTTCCTTAATAATTGCTAGCCTGGAATTTGCTATTCTTATTGCCACCGTTCATTGGTCTGGTTTACATGATCACTGCAGCCTGGTGGGTTGTGGTGCATGCTAGTAGCCACCATGAATATTCAAGCTGTGGCGAGTGGTTGCCATGGCTTATTGTGGTGTTTGAACCCAGCAAAGGTGGGTTGCTGCCAAGGTTAATAAACCACAGACAACCCATGAACTGTTTTGTGGTTGGGGATCATTTGTTAATCACAACAGGATATTTACAATGGCTACTAGTACATGCCACAACTCACTCTGACTTAAATAAGCTTTGGTGGACTTTGGTGATTGTGTGTGAACTGGCCCATAGAGTCAATGTTTCCAGTGTATTCATTCATTATAGAGGTTCTTGAGCATACCCACTGCTTAGTTCCTTCAACTGCAAGGATTTTCTGTCTACTCCTACTCTCTGCTTCCTGATGTTTAAATAGGTACGAATCCCATATATGTGTGCCCTACACACTCTTAAACAATTCCAAAACATTGATGAGATATGCGTTAGTAGGTAGATCAATATAAAATGTATTGATATGGGCCATAATTGAACACAGAAATCTAATTGATTTCACTGGGCTTAAGGATGTTTCATTTTGTGTTGGATTGTGGCCAGGCTTTTGCCATAGTGAGTCCATATGGAAAAAACAACGTAGGTATGGGGGGTGGGTGGGTGTGCATGCGTGCGTGTCAATAGAATTTATTGCAATTAATTATATTGCTAGAGATTGATACTGGGTGTATTCCCAGTTAAATGCTTTAGGGTTTTCCTAAAGGGCTTATACTAATCTTCTACATGCATAAATCTTGTTACAGTGTCTGATTTACTAGTATTGGACATCATTTTAAAACCAATAAATTAGTCTTTAATGTGGCTTTAGAACATGGCTGCTTTTAGTGGCTCAGTTACAAAACAATAGGCCATCTGGCTCATTAAATCATCAACAACACTCATTCTTCCCTCCTTCTTGGCAATATATATACTTCTCAGGAATGCTGAATTTCAACCAGGCTCAATTCCAAGTCATTTTTAAAACATCTTCCTCCTCCTAAATTGCAGATCACATTCGCTCACAGTGCAAACCTATATATGTCTCCTCAGTATAAGCCCTATTGAGTTCAGGTAGGGCTGTAATCCTATGATCCCCGGGGAGGTTAACAAGGGAGAAGGCACTCTCTCAAGACATGGCAGGTACTACACTTGATCTTACGCAAAAGGCCAAGAAGTGACAAGGGAGATCCATGCACAGGATATTCTAGAGTTTGTTTGTTTGTTTGTTTGTTTTATGTTAATATCTATCTTGTCAAGATTCATACTGATCAGGATCATAATGCTGGTGGAGGAGATTTAACCCCTCCACCATTTTCCCTTTTGAAATAATTCTCCACTCTTCTAAACTATTAAGGGGGAAATGGTTAGTGCAGCTTAAGGTGGATGATTGGGACTGGGACCCTTAAAACATCTATGAACATTTTTTTTAAAAGCAGTATTGAATCAAAATTCATAGACCTCTTGCACAATGTCTAGTTTGGCCCCTCTCTGTAGAGGATTTCACAAGCTGCACCTTTAACATTAAGCAATGTCAAATACCAATCTTCGCGTTCAAGCTTTGATCTTGGGTCAATGTTTCCCCTCACTTCCCCCATCCAAATCTAATATATGTTTGGGGTTTGTGTTTTTTTGGTTAAAATCCTTCTTGCAAGGATAAAGAATTCAATAAATGTTATTAAAAACACTAGAGTTTTTAAATTATTCTGAAGCTGATAGGATATAGTGTAGTGGGTAGATAAATTAATTACAGGAGCTCCAATGTTATTTTGCAATGCTGTCATCTCCCAGTTGGATTGTTGACATTAAGAGGAGGTGTACATCAAGGTCAAAACTTTGCTAGGCATTTCTGTCTCTTTTCTTCAGTCATTATCTAGCAAGAACTTTTTAGCTGATTTTCACAATGGCAATTTAGTTGTCAAACCTCATTTAGAGAACAGTTTTTGTTTTCCTCTTTTTGTAAGCCATAATATTGCATTGCCATTAGGGATATTTCCCTCGTTTTTATGTTCCTGTCACTCAAGTACAGTTCCTTTTCTTTAATTTTTCCCTTAGGAGAACATTTGATTTTTGTTTGTTTAATTGTTTATAGCCCATCCTTCATCATGTTCCCACGACTGTTGGATAAACAGAGATGGATAAACCCTTGTGGGCAAAATCCAAAATTGGGTTTGGTAAACTAACATGTTTTACAAAAGAAATATGGGGGGGGGGGAGTAGCCCAGTTTCCCCCAGCTAATTCCAAACTTGGAAGCCCCATGACATTCCCAATGATATCAATGGAGCTTATAACAACCACCCTCACCTGTGGCCCCTCCACATGGCTTCTGTTGTCCCCTGTCCCACCATTGCTTCTTACCTAGACTAGTGGCAACCACTACAACAAGAGTGGTGGCAAAGGAGAAGGAGATCTGGAAGCTTTCCTCTCTCTTCCTTCTCTCTCCCTCTGAAACATTAGCACCACACGTCTCCCAGTCTCCTTGGTACCGTGGAACCAACAACCCAAGCACCAGGGTGGAGGAAAGTAGGAGAAATATGGGGAGAGGAAGACCTTTCAGGACCCGAGATACCCTTTGCTTTGTCACTCGTATTGCTGTTGCTGATACTGCCAGGCCAAGTGAGTTGGAATGGAGAGTGGAGCAGCTGCTAGCAAGGGAGGGTGAGATTCTTCTCTGGCTCAGATTGCATTTATGAAGTTGGAAAATTTACTTTTTCTGTGATTGAGGTTGCTTGGATATTAATCTCTTCTTTTAAAACTATTTTGTTGCTGCTTTAAAAACTATGTAATTGGTTCTAATGTATTTGTTTTTACTCTGTATGTTGCCCTGAGAGCTTCAGCTATAGGGCAACTCATACATTGAATTAAAGAATATATAAATAAAATACATAAATAAGTAAATAAATATTGCAACCTGAACTGGAGACGAACTTTCAGGGCTCATCTACACCCAGCAGGATATTCCACTATGAAAGTGGTATATAAAAGGCAGGAGCCACACCAAGCAGGATATAGCACTATGAAAGCAGTATATAAGAGGCAGGAGCCATATCAAGCAGGATATAGTAGCATGAAAGCAGTATATGGCATGTGTCAATGGGCCCCAACAGTTGTCAGTGTACTTCAATACCACTATAAGGCAGTAGTGTGGCTCCTGCCTTTCATATACCACTTTCATAGTGGAATATCCTGCTTGGTGCAGATGAGCCCTCAGGCAAAGATGCTTTGGAAACATAATGCAGGCATTATGTTTCCAAAGTGAAGTTTGTTTCCAGAGTTAAATTTGGTAGAATCATTATCTATCTAAACTTAGGTCACTTCTGAACTACCTCTAAGGGTGAGTAAGTCAGAATCCACTTGAGAACTAGTCTAGTCTAGTCAATTTCTTCATTCTGTCCACTCCTATGCACTAAAGCAGCTTTCTCCAACCTGGTTCCCTCTAGATGTTTTGGACTACATCTCCCCTAAGGCCCAGTCAGCATGGCAGTGATCAGAAATGTTGCGAATTGTAGTCCAAAACATCTGGAGGGCACCAGGTTGAGGAACAATGCAGGGAGTAGCTATTGAAAATTTACACATATAGAAGCATTAATAATAGGGGTGTGCACGGACCCCCCACTCCGCTTCACTTTAAGATCCGCCATTTTCGGATTGGCCCGCTCCGCCCCGCCCCCACTCCACCTGTGCTCACTCCGCTCGGAGCTCTGAATCCGGATCGGAGCTCCGGTCCCCCCCCATAGGGGGGGTTACCGGGCCCTGCCGCCATCGCTGCCAATGCGGCGGCGACGGCGGCAGAGCCCGGTAAGGAGGAGGGGGGCCTTACCTGCCTCCGTCCGTGGTCCGTTGCCGTCTTCAATTGAGCCCGTGGTTCCACCAGGAAGTCATGCGGCGGCGGCGGCAGAGCCCGGTAAGGGACCAAGGGGGAGGGGGCCTTACCTGCCTCCGTCCGTGGTCCGTCGCCGTCTTCAATTGAGCCCGCAGTTCCACCAGGAAGTCTGGGCCGCAAGTGCGGCCCAGACTTCCTGCTGGAACCACGGGCTCAATTGGAGACGCTGACGGACTGCGGACGGAGGCAGGTAAGGGAGAGGAGGGCGGGGGGGTTACCGGGCCCTGCCGCCATCGCCGCCCATGCGGCGATGGCAGCAGAGCCCGGTAAGGGACCAAGGGGGAGGGGGGCCTTACCTGCCTCCGTCCGCGGTCCGTCACCGTCTTCAATTGAGCCCGTGGTTCCACCAGGAAGTCTGGGCTGCAAGTGCAGCCCAGACTTCCTGCTGGAACCATGGGCTCAATTGGAGACGCTGACGGACCGCGGATGGAGGCAGGTAAGGGAGAGGAGGGCGGGGGGCGTTACCAGGACCTGCTGCCGTCGCCGCATGGGCGACAGCGACAGCGGCAGGGCCCGGTAAACCCCACTTACCTTTCCGGCGGAGCTCCAGATTGAGGCGAAGGATCCGCCTTCACCTCGATCCTCTTCGCCACGCTCTGCCGGCCCCCCAATCCTCTTCGCCTCCGCCTTAAAGGCAGGCGAAGCCCCCCGCTCCGCTACTGCTTCTCCGGTCCGATTAGAAGCGGAGCACATCCCTAATTAATACACTAATGTTGTATGATGCCATGACTTTCCTTTTGCTACACAGAAATCACCAACTTGTTATCAACAGACTGGTGCTGCAAAGAAGGAAGTATATGGTTTGCCTTGAGGCTTGGACAGTTGATGGGTCTGGACTAGTGTTTTTTTTCTCTATCTGATGGCAATGTCCTCAATTTAAGGTTTAACACTTTACATTAACAATCTGTATATGTAATTCATATGAATGAAGTGAAAGTATTACATGAATACATAAAGGAGTGAGTGAGAACTAAACCAGCTACTGCCTCCTCTCCAAAGAAGTGATTGGCACTGTCCATGCAGATAGCACCAATTATCTACTCCGCAAAAAGAGGTTCCTGCATGCATACAGCCTGCTGTTTGGCATGAGGATCTCTGAATTGGTGCCGGTGTATTTACATGTGAAATAAACAGACAACAATGAAAGTATACTCTCATTTTCAAACCTTCCTATTTTGATAATGCGAAGGGCATAGGGAATTATTTGATGGATCAGTGTGGAATCCAAGACAGACAACAGCCTTGAAAGAAAATGTAAAAGGGTATACAGTGAATAGGGAATTTAATAATCTCCCCCTTTCCTCTTGGATTAAACAAAAAAAACCACCCTTATGTCTCTCTCTCTTCCCCCCCCCATAAGGACTCATCACATGCCCCACTCTACCTTCAGTGATCCCTTTTCAGTGAATAGCCGGCTCTGCTTTTAATAATGATGCCTTCTGTCGACTATAATGGAGAGGCAGTCTCTAATGTGCCTATTCAAGGTTAGAGCTTCAGAATCCTCATTAAAAAATTTGCTGGTGTACCAAGATGATTCATGCTACAATGCCTGTACTAATTAAATTAATAGTTACACTTACTTACTAAAGATATTAACTTCTGCATCACCTTCACTAGATGGGTTAGTTGCTAGGCAGCCCACACTGGAGGTTTACACAATTCTTCCTGTCTCTAAGGACAAAGGCTATGCTACATCTTTCACTATGAAAATGAATGTTACCCTGCTCTCACTAGGAACATTCATCTTGGCCTTTATTTATTTATTTATTTATTACATTTTTATACTGCCCAATAGCCAAAGCTCTCTGGTTCACAAAAATTAAAACCACAAAAAACATCCAACAGGTTAAAAACACAATTACGAAATACAGTATAAAAAGTGCAACCAGAATAAAACCACACAGCAAAGTTGATTATAAGATTAAAATACAGAGTTAAAACAGTAAAATTTAAATTTAAGTTAAAATTAAGTGTTAAAATACTGAGTGAATAAAAAGGTCTTCAGCTGGCGACGAAATCAGCGACGACCTTTATATCTCAATCACCTTACTTTGGTTATTTTAATCAATGTTGAATTTGTAGTGTGGCTTGTTTCTTTTAGATATGAAGTGTATATTAACTTATAGGGTTGCTAAAGCTTTTTTATTTAAGGGTCCCCACCCAGCCACCCAATCCAAGCCACATTTTTATAGTTCTTCATACTTGTATTCACAACCTCGTTGTGCCATTCATGTCAGCTGCTTCCTTAGAGCAACTTGGATAATCTCACTTGCTCACATTGCAATCTGTTTTAAAAAGCACTGAGAAAGCATATGCCTCGTTCCTTAAGTGAGCCCCACTGACTCTGTGCCAATGGAATCAGGAGTAGGGCAACCGATTAATAAACAAGTATCTTAAAAGACACTAATAGTCTTAGAGTTTTTCTACATATGGGATCAATCCAGCCAGAGTCAAATGCTTCTCCCATAGCGTTGTAAAGTGCAGTGACTAAGGGTGTGTCTATATCTACCGGCTTTCCGGGACTCAGTCCCAGATATCCCAGGGAAAGTCCCTGGTTGTCCCAGGTTGCCCCTGGGACCCCTGTGCATCAAATGGTGCACAGGGGTGACCTAGAGATGACCCCAGGATATCTGGCAGGTGTAGACATGGCCTGAATATATGTAGTGTAGCCTGAACACACACCCTATAATCTTAGTTTTCTCTCCAACCCTCTCTCCACCTCACTCCCAATGCTCTCCCCACCCTCAAAACCTTTCCTTTCTTACTCTCATGAGTGTTGGAGACTCTGAATTATCCAACCATAGCCTCCCAGTCGAACTGTTCCATTGCAGAATGGATTGTTCACACATGTCCATAGCCTCATTTTGGGTTTTAGGAATCGGCCTTGCTGCAAACATAGCAAATTTTCTCTTAAGACTACAGTTCTCAAGGAAAGCTTGCTGGTTCATCATGATTGTTACATTTGTGTTTGGACTGCATTGCTTTATCAAGTTAATTTTCCCAAATCAATTTGTGCATTTCAAATCTACAGCTGGAATCAATAAGTATGCCGAGTGGTATTATCCTCAGACTCTTGTACGAATCTGGATCCTTAGGTGGAAGATATGTTCTTAGCCACATATGCTCTATGACCAATGTCTGTCTGTGGATTTAACAAATGTGTGTCCATGTGTGTCGAAATGTGTGTCCGAACAAGAATATACACATGTCTGCACAAGCGAGAGAACATTCAGAAACACCTTAGTCTTGCTTCTTAGGCCAGATCTACACCAAGCAGGATATGACACTTTGAAAATGGTTTGAAAACTGTCTATGGAGTGTGTCCTGGGTTCCAACAGTTGTCACTACTGTTAGAAACCATTTTGAAGCACTAGCGTAGCTCCTGCCTTGGCCACTTCATAAATTGGCTTTTGAGAGAGAGAGAGAGAGAGAGAGAGAGAGCATAAAGCAATTACTAGGATCTGTTGCACTATCTGCATAGTCTAACAAAAAGTTATACTACTGAACTGGACTTGTTATTAATTACGGGTTTCTGATACTAGTACTCAGAAGAACTCAAAGTAGTTCAACTCTTATCACATCACTTATTTGCACTACAGAATGAAATTGTTCTTAAATCAGATTTATCCCTATATAAACATTCTGTTTACAGTTGAACTGATGAATTCAGGGCAGGATCAAGAAATAAGTCTAAAGATTTCCTTCTCAGCATTCTCAGTCTGTTCCCCAGTTGTTGCTTATCTTCCCCCCAAGTTGTTGGCTATATCTAATGACCTTAAACTGCTAAATGCCATTTAGATTTCTTAATAGTTAAACACTCAGGAATCAATATATTAGTCCTTACAAAGTGTATTCTAAAGGTCAGATGATAATATACTTCGGAGAGCATTATTTCAAGGAAAGTTAGGTACTTCCAACTGTCAGTGGACTGTATTTCACAGTGCTATGCCTAGATGTCTGGGAATGAGAACTATCTTTTAAAGATTATGTGTAGCACTTGATAAATCAAATATCTGAGCTCAACATTGTCTGTCATCAGCAGTATACATTGGAGTGTTTCTTGCGAGTGGAGAAGGAAGCATAGAATAAAGACAGACAGCAGAACTTGGGTTAAACTAGGGCCTCTTTAGTTGAATAATATGGGAAGTTTGCCCCCTCCCTGGATCTGCATGTGAAAGTGTGGGAATCAATGGGTCCTTCCTCAGGCGACTTGCCTGGCTTTATGGATAAGCACTCTCCAAAGCCAGAAGTTGGGTAAAACCCACCCCTTTCTTATGCAAGCATGGGGAGACCACCCCATGTCACCCCCACCCAAAGCCTCACAGATCGGAGTAGGTGAGGCAGGAGGGTCTCCAAAGGCAAACCATATCCTGTCACGGGAGCCTCACAGTTCCCTAGGAGCAGGTCTTCCGGATATGCCAATCACCCAAAAAGTGCCAGACTGCTCACCATCCCTATTGGTCCATTAATCCTGTTCAGCCAGTATGGCTTGGGTGGGAGAATCGGCCGTTGCAGTGGGGAAGAGGCACAAGTGGGCCACGTGAGGCAGGGGTGGGTCCAAGCCCATAAAAGCTGGTCCCACCCAGTACTCGGCCTCTTGGGTTTTTGCTTAAATAGGGCCGTTAAGAAAGTGAAAAAGCAGATTCGGCAGGCTCTACAGGGCCAACAAGTTTGGGTCATTCCACACCCGGCCATTGTACTTTCCAGAGAGGATCTTTACAGGGCAGATGGAGTTCACCTCTCTGATGCAGAGAATGATATTTTCCTGCAGGATCTGCATGTGGGTTTGCTGGATTTTTTCCAGAATTGGAGGGGGTAGGGCACCTAAGCTGAGGCTTGACACCCTCCGGTGATGGGATGTGGGGGAATTTGATATAGCAGAATAGGGACGGTGACCTCTCTAGCACCTTTCAGTGATAGGCATAATATGCTATATAAATATGCTATATAAATATGCTATATAGATATGCTATATAAATAAATAAATAATAATAATAAATAATAGGCATGTCCACAGCTCCTGCTCCTCATGAGTCTTATGGCTACCATGTCAGGGTATGGTATGCCTTTGGAAATCCTCCTGCCTCATCTACTCAGAGTTCTATGGCTTTGAGTGGGGATGACATGGGTTGGCTTCCCGCACTGTCAAAGTATCATATAAGAGAGGGGCTGGGTTTACCTAACACTTGGCTTATGAGAGTAAGCCATAATGCCAGGGAAGTTGCCTGACATAAGGACATATAGATTCCCACACTTTTCACATGCAGATACCCCTGTTGGAATATCCCTTATTGTTTAAATACAGAGGCCCTAGTTTATCCCAAACTCTGGTGTTTATGTCTTTATTCTATGCTTCCTTCTCCACTTGCAGTAATATATTGCCAATTCCTACCCATCCCTATAACCAATCAAACTTTTTATCCACCTTCCACTTTTAGCACTTCCAGTATGAAGTAGGTAAAAATCTATCCACCTTTATTGGGAGGCAAAATTCCTACTCAGCCCTCCCTCCAAAGGGAGCGACTGGCTAAGTCCCATACTAGATGAATGGGGGTGGGGAGTGGGAGCTGAGATGAAAGGGGCCATGTGTTAAGGTGGGGCTGGCCTTTATAGTCTCTGCCCCACCCTTGTCTCCAAAGGCACACAGGCCTATGCATATGAGGTGCCTTTATTCTGCCCTTCCCCCTAGCAACAGCCGCTTCCTGCCCAAGCTGTTCAGGCCAGGTGGGTAGCGGGTTTAGTTTGTTTTTAAACATGTTTTACTCTATGAATCTGGATATGGCCATGACATAGCTCTGCAAGGGATTCTTGAAAGTCAAATGATGTGCCTATAAACGTAATATAGAGTCCATGGCAGCTCACACAACAGATATAGTGGACAATAAAGCCAAATGCAAATGCCAAACAAGACAGGTAGACTGACTTTGAAGCCTATAATATTAATATGCTTAAATGCCACAACAGACACTAATATGTAGTATATGTGGAAATGTAGTAGAATAAATGGTGGTATTTATTAAAGTCATAAAGATTGCTTAGTGACAGCCTGGGTTCATTCACAGGCTCATGTTGTCAGTATGTTTCTGAATTGGAAATGTATTCAATGCTTTTGAGCGTGGCCAGAGTACAAAAAGAGGGCACCGCTATGCCCTCATCAACTATCTTTGTTGCCGTTGTTTAAAATTTAAGTATGCAAAATTACAAATACAGCACTCTCTTTTTTCCTGGCGCCCTCCAACTAATTCAGATTGCATGTCAATTTGAAAGAAATGCTTTCTCTGTTTTCATTACTGATGTTGAAAATAAAGATTACATTTGAATCCATTATTGTCATTCTCTTGTCATAATGATTAATCACATAGGACTGGTGTGTCTACTCACAAGTCACACTCCAAAGCGCTCAGAAATATTTTATAGCAAGTCATATTTTCAAAAACCCAAGCACCAAAGGTATTTGGGAAGGTGAACCCTGTTGAACTCCTTTTATGTACTCTTCGTTCTGATCTTCTACCCTCTCTAGTATATCAAGAAAGAGTTAAATAAACTGCTAAACTACAAGTGATTACAAAAGCAAAACAAACCATGGTGGGTGCCAACAGTAAAAGAATGGGTGGCAGGAACCTGGAAACTGGTAGAGATGTCAACAGATACTCAATTAGGAGAGGACAAAAAGCATAATGTAAGTTTCAGACTGTAATCCTACACCTACATACCTGGGAGTGAGCCCCAGTGAAGTCAATAAAACTTATTTGTGATTAGACATTTATAGAACTTCACTGTCAGTGGTTTAGGGTTCTATTTTACATTTATGAAAGGGAGAGGGCGATAAATTTTTAATAGTTTTTCAGTGGCATACAATGTTCTATTGGGGTCTTTCTAAATATAGGCAAGATTTTCTTATTTAGGATATGTATTATATTAATCAGGTGTGTGTGTGTGTGTGTATGCGTGTGTGTGTGTGTGTATATATATATATATATATATATATATATATATATATATGTTGTAAACCATCCAGAGAGCTTCGGCTGTGGGGCGGTATATAAATGTAATAAAATAAATAAATAAATAAATAAATAAATAATATATATATAATATTTTTGTAACTTTAAGAACATATTTATGCCTAAATGCTCATCAATGTTAAATGCAAAAAAAAAAAAAAACATTTTGTGCAAGCAAAGAGTAGACGTTCCAAATGTCCTCTATCCTCCAATAATTAGAAACGTCTTAAGCTTGCTTATACTAAGACCATTGGCCCATCTAGTCCAGTATTATCTACATGAGGCTTCTGCTTCCAGATTCTTTGTGGGCTTGAGATTGGCTCCTTCACACACATTTTCCAGTTTGTTTGTTTTTTCTTTCTCTGCCTTTCTATGTGTTTTGTTACATAATCACTAAGTGGCACTGTGGTATAATGGAATTGAACAAATACACCAGGGCTTCTTGCTGCCATTCACAGAAATACCACACTTTCCTTGTTAGGAAAAATGCTGTAATGTTTGCAAACAATGGGAGAGGTGCTGGAGGGGGATGACATTGTGTAAAGCACCCACAAACAATTGTGAGAGAAGAATTATGTTTGCACAATAAATGCCTTGTGTAGAAATGCTCACTGACTAGGAGTGGCTCTCCAGGGTTTCAGGCAGGATCCTTTCCTAACCCTACCTGGAGAATAAACTGGGGACTTTCTGCATGCAAACCATGTGTTCTGGCACTGAGCTAAAGCCCTTACTCCTCCAAGACAAACTCCATTACAAGGGACTTGACCTGAGAGCGAAACAAACTTTTAAGGTTTACATCCCACATGTAATTATTAGGAAACAAGCAAGTCTCACTGATTATTTTTTTTTGGATTATGCAGTAAAAGTAATAGATGTGTCTTCATTTTCCGTTACAGACAAACTCTAAAGAGATGAAAGGTCAATACTGAATAGAAGTCCCATTCAAATATACATACCATATTAACAAAAGCCACTTCTGTATAGGTCACTCAGTCCACAGACTCTTTCACTGCCATTGATCTTTTCAAAGGCAAAGAAAACAACAAACATCAAAGCCTTTGTATT
This sequence comes from Elgaria multicarinata webbii, assembly GCF_023053635.1. Classification (NCBI taxonomy): domain Eukaryota; kingdom Metazoa; phylum Chordata; class Lepidosauria; order Squamata; family Anguidae; genus Elgaria; species Elgaria multicarinata. The sequence goes on along the minus strand of NC_086180.1, from coordinate 39,851,067 downwards.
TTTGTATACAGCTTTTTTGACAGGTCACGTTTTGGACCTTTTTAAAAATGCACTGTCAGCAGTGTATCTTTTATAGATGCAATCAGGTCTTTCGAGTAGGTATCCCACAGAGCATTGTACCAGTGTGCTGCCTGTGGTGTGCTTAAAACATGAGGGCAACGATGGGATCGAAAAGACTCCCTTACAATGGCTTTCATCTGCTTTTTCAATGCCGTAACCTTTGAAAAGAGAAGGATACATAGTTACCATGTTAACAAATAGGTTCGAAACAGCTATGCTTGACGAACAGGTGGAGAAGGCCATAAATGTCCACTGACTATGGATTACCTAAAGGTTGATAAGCCCCAAATTGATCTGTATCTTCGATCTCTTCCCCTTTTCAAAAAAAAATATTTCTCCATTCAATCTGTCCTTTTAACAGAAAAAACATTCTACATACTCATCTCCACAATAGAAAGAGGAAAAAGAAATCAAGCCACCAGACTTCCAATCCATCTTGATCCCATAAATGGTTTTAGGGTGGAGGTGGAGGCTGGCAGAAGGTCTTTATTATGATACAACGTTTCTGGCCTGTTGATGACATATGATGACATGTGATGATGTTACATCTCTAAGATCATGTCAACCCAGTGTGTGGCCCCTGCAATGAAAAGGCAAACTCCATGGAATGCGTTATTAGAAAAGGAATTGAGACTAATAGCTTCATCCCATGTACCTGTTTCCCTTGAATTATCCCCTACAGCATAATGCTGTCATTGTTGTTGTTGTTGTTGTTGTTGTTGTTGCTAGCTAATTCACACCCTGGGCAGCAGCGCTCCTAACATCCTTTGCATACCAGGAAAGGGGTTAAGGGGGAGAAATGTAAAAAATCATAAAAAAATCAATGGATGACCCAATCCAATTCAAATTTGGTATGCTTAAAGCTCTCCTTAATATCTTTTACTGTGCCAATTTTGATGTCTTTATCTTTAAAATTTATGCAGATGTAAGCATTTGTTTAATTGGTAGTTTAAAAGTATCAAATCCTCCTCCTGCGCCCCCAGTGGCCGCTCGGAAAACAACAAATGATTCGCTGTTAAAGGGGTATCAAAATAGGACAGGTCTTTTGGCTTTATAGCACAATTAAAGCAGGATGCATGAGAGTACTTCACTGTCAAAGCAGATTATAAACTGGAAAACTTCGGAGTCCTCTGCACGCAATTCGCAGTGATATCACACTATACCCCTGGTGTGATGAAGCTCTAAAACTTCCAGTATTATACTGCCTTTATACAAATCTATGGTGTTACCACACTTAGAATACTGTGTATAGTTCTGGTCACCATACCTTTAAAAAGACATTGTAGAGCTGGAAAAAGTCCAGAACGGGGCAACTAAAAAGATCAAGGGGCTGGAGCACCTCCCCTATGAGGGAAGGTTACAACAGCTGGGTTTATTTAGCTTGGGAAAAGGGAGGGTAAGGAGAGACATGACAGAGCTTTGCAAAATTATTTATAGTGTGGAGAAGTGGATAGGAACATATTTTCTCCCTCTCTCCTAATATTAGAACCCAGGATCATCCCATGAAGGTGATTGGTGGGAGATTCAGAACAGGCAAAAGAAAGTACTTCTTCACACAGTGCATATTTAAACTATGGACTTTGCTACCGCAGGATGTAGTGATGTCCACCAATTTAGATGGTTATAAAGACTTTCCTTTCTAAACAGGCTTTCAACCTCCAAGTGCAAGAGAGTTTAGTTGGATTTGTATTATTTTCCATGCTGTTCAGATGGCTCTGCTGATTTTATTTTGCATTTCCCCCTTTGGATATATTAATGTATTTTTGCTTGAATTAAATTTATTAAAAAGAAAATAGAGCTTTATAATTCAAGCAAAGTCCCAGAAACAATGTGTCAGTGTTAATGCAGCTTCATAAATGAAAGGATTATCTTTGTAAGATACCAGTTTTGTACTCTATTGAAGAAGGACAAATTAAAGTTAATTTCAAACATCATTATTTTATTTATTATTTATTTATTTATTACATTTTTATACCGCCCAATAGCCGAAGCTCAAAATATCTTGACAAAATATCTTGGAAAGGTTTATAAAGTGTGAGAAATAAAAGAAATAAAATGTATGGCCAAATGAACTTTACTCACTAATAGTTATATAAGGCATTAGGATTTGACCCTAAGAACGTTTATCCATGATAGCCAATACCAATGTTTTGGGACATACTTGTAGAGTACTCAGCAGTTATTTACTGGTAGGGGAAGTCTTGGGGTTGAGCTCTTAGATGCACATATCAATGTTGCATGAAATATGGCCATTATTTGCATGAATGAGAGTATTTTTTTTACATTTTCATAATAACAGAAGTACACCACACTTTTCTCATAAGCACTTACCAAAAGAAAATGGCACTATACTCACTTAATGAACAATTTAGGGCATAATCCTATGAATGTTTAGACAGAATAAAAGGACATCAGATAATACTGTATCCATATCTCCTTTTTTGGTCATTCAGGGATCAATCCTATGCATGTTTAGACAGAAAAAAACTCCCACAACTCCCAGCATTCCTCAGCCAGCCAGAGGGATGCTGAGACCTATAGGACTTTTTCCCCATCTAAACATGCATAGGATTGATCCTCTGAATGACCCAAAAAAGGGGGATATGGATTGGATACAGTATTATCTGATATCCTTTTATTATGGTAATGTGAGGGGTAGAACTTAATACCAAATATGCACTCTATTAATATAAGGGTCCAGGCAGACTTCAATACTAACATATATGACTTTATATTTAAGTTTGAATACTCCCTCCAAATTATAGAATCTCTAACATTTTTTAAAAAAATTAAAGAACAACTGCAACATGAACTCTGAGACTGATCTAGTAAAACTGGAAATAAATTAATACATTGTGTTTGCCCCTTCTACCTTTATTTCAAATATATTCAGTTTGCTTCTGCTTTGTATTGTATAGAATAAATCACTGCTATGAGATATTGAAAGTATTTATAGCATCTATATTGTAATATAAAATCCTCTTAAGAAGCAGAAGCATTTGCCCTGAAGGGTCAAATTGGTGCCAAGTTAATAACCCCCACCATGGTTTATGAAATATTTGCACATTGCCAGACTGCCTGAAGTAAAATCCAGTGGTAAGCCTTCAATTGGATAAAAGGGAAAGCAATCCATCGAAAAAGGCACCGTTTATCTAAATCAGTGGAGACACTTCCTACTGCATTGACCTTCATTGAATCTTGACTAAGAAAGCATTAAGAGACACTTTGGGAGAAAAAGAAATTTAAGGGACTCCCCTTACATATCAGTTCTTTTTGTTGTGACAATATAAATGGGAAATCTGTGTGTGTGTGTGTGTGTGTGTGTGTGTGTGTGTGCGTTTGTGCGAGAGAGAGAGAGAGAGTTTGTGTGTATTAGGGATATATAGAAACCAGATATAAATTCAGTCATATTTTTGCATGTGTCCAATCATAGATCCTTTCCATTAATCCAATTTTGGTATCATTCTGAAGTTTAAAAAGTGATCAGAAATCACATTTTTGTACATAACCTACACACCTTTACCTAATATACCTTTTTTTTGTATGTGTCTTTCCCTAACACACACATTTTTGCATGCAATGTTTGAACCAAGAACTTCATTGCAAAATTCAGAGAAGTGTGGCATCCAAAAGATAACTGTGCTGTAATCCACACATTAATTTGGAAAGCACAAATTTGATTGGTTGGTTGGTTGGTTTAAAAATGCAGACCAAATAAAATTCTCCAGCACTCCTAACACACACACACACACACACACACACACACACACACACATACACACACACACAATATTTCTATAACTATCTATATACTCAACTCACTCAACTCAGCTGGCTAACTATTATGCTTCATGGGTGGGCCATATCCCATCTATTCATGAGTTTCATGGGCTTTCAGTACATGCAGAAAATGTTGCAAGCACAAACACGCACAACTGCAGGGCTTTACCATGGGATGATACAGGCATCTCTGGCATGAGGTTTTTCCCTCTATAACACAGTCCAGACTATCTGGACAAATGTAGTCTCATCATTATGGCATGTGCATGTTAATGTGGGTTAGTGCATGAATGGGTCTGCCTCAAGGAGTTATTCTGCCTCAGATCTGTAGCTCTATAAGACACCACGGTCTTGAACCAAGGAGTCTAGCAGCAGGATATAATAGAAGCACCACCAGTTATGTTCTAAAAATTCCAGAAGTCTCCATTGCTTTTTTATCCAAAGGAAATATTAACAGAAGCAATATGAACATTCTGCTCTCCTTCCTTCCCCCATGTTTTAAAAATGAAATCTCTCTCTGCCTGATGGGATCAAACAAACTTTAAAATGGTATATATTTTCCCTACTGTTCCCTCTCTCAACTTAAGCTAGGAGATTAGCTAAGGACTCCGCCTCTTGTCAAACTTCAGGGAGGTAGCATGCAGACTGCAGGGACCTACTTTGGCACCTGGCACCGCTCAACAAGTGAAAATGTTTAATCTTGATCATCCTTCAGCAAGACACATTGACTTTCTTTTATTAAACAGAAGGGAGATGGATATATCAGACACTGATGTGCTAATTCACAGGGAGAGCAATCCTATTCTGCAGATAGGATGCCCATCAGCCTCTGAGTTGGGATGCTGATGGGCATCCAGACAGGGCTGCACCCTGATTTTCTTATCTTACTGTGCATATACTGATAGAATGCTTTAAGAATAGGTCCTCATTATGATAACAGCTATGGAGAAATGCAAGGGTATTGAATCATCCAGCCAGCAACTTCTGGAATTCTTGGTTTGATCTTGCTGAAAGCAAAACAAGTATCTTGAAAATGTAGGTCCCTCTTTGCTGCAGGCTCTCTGAATGGCTTCTAATGTGTAAACTACCTGATGCTGATGGTTCCACAATTATTATGACTAATGGTGTTGGCTAGCAACAGATAGCTGACAGACATAGATGTGATTAACATATATAATTTCTACAATCTAGATCTGCAGTAGACATACTTCTCTTGCATTCAAAAGCCAAGATGTGTTTGCTCTTCAACCTGTTAATAAAGCTGCTACAGTATTGTCAAAAATAAGCACATACATTCAAAAAAACAAAACAAAACAAAAAAGCCCATACTTCCTCCCCAACCACCCCCACAAAAAAACCTCCACCAATAACATACTAATGAAATGGACAAAATGTCCCTTAGCCTTGGTATAAATAAATTGTAATTAACCGTATATCAAATATAACATTGATCAAGTATGAATACATGGAATTTAAGAACTATAATTACATCTTTAATATAAATTATTGCATTTGAATGTATGTGGTATAATTTCTGGCTCAATACATCTAATTTTACGAGCTTGTGAACACCATTAATAATATCACCAGTGATGCATTATACACTATTCATTTTATTACTATTTTCTTTTGCTCATTATTCAATTAGAGTTTTTGTTTATTTCTAAACTTGGGCATATAAAAGTTTAGTCCAAGTGGTCAGGGAGACATTGTTGACTAGACCTAAGGTTTATCCCGGGATTGTCCCGGGTTCATCTGTTCATGTAAATGACACACAGGGGATCCCAGGAGCAGGCCGGGATGACCCCGGGACGATCCCGGGATAAACCTTAGGTCTAGCTAAGGCCTGAGTCATCCAAAAATTGGATAAACAGAACTATTTGTAGGGCTGTATCAGATACAAGTTTATAACATGTATTTCCCACATATATCCAATGACATAATTTCAGACAGTGTAATCATCTTCACTCCATCCATCCGATGGTTTTAATTCTCAGATTGTGCCACAATATATTTCTTAGAAGTTGATCCTATTCAAGTTGACTTGGAAATAAATCTCCCCAAATTCAAGGACTTGCTCCCAAGCAAATGTATAGCAATTCGGACCCTTGCATTTAATTCAATGACAGCAGTCTCCACCATTGATTTTCTGCATCAAGTTCAGCCCAGGAACTGAGACAGTGGGGTGCCTTTGTCTAACTTAAATTGGTGCACCAAATACACCCACTCATCAGAAAAATAGATCTGGTCATGGTGGCACATCCTTTTGTTACTTCCCAGCTGGGCCACTGAATTGTACTCTACATGGGGCTGCCTTTGAAAAGTGTCTGGAAAACTACAGCTTCTCCAGAATGCAATGGCTAAGCTGATGACTAGTAGTGGGAGCATCTTACTGCTTTATTACATTAGGTTTACTGTGTTTCAATCCATTTCAAAGAGTTAGTTATGTTTCTTAAAGCCCAAACTCTCAAAGTCAACTCCATCACTCAATGCCTTGTGTGTCTTCATTTGGAATAAGCTCAAAGCTTCAGCCCATAAATATATCCTGAGAACAGAGCCTAAACTCCACAGAAACAGCTAAGAATGAAGAGAATGAGATTCATGTCATCAACCCTAGTTTGAGATTGTTTTTAAGTTTTGACTTCTCCTGATGTGTTGGTCTTCATTATAATGCCATCTAACTTTCAGAATCCTTCCATGTTTTAAAATATACACAATCAGGAAAATCATTTGCCTGCTTCCATCTACTGTTGAATATCTCTCCAGTGCTCCACCCTTTATGTCTGTGGCACACTTAAGGCTGGCTCTTGCATAACATAAATATGTGCAACCATGCGTTCTGTAATGATGTATCTTGACATTCCCAATTACATTTTGGAGAGCCTTGAGTACAACATTTACAGCAGTTCTCTCAGCTACCCACATAAATTTTCCTTCGCTCCTACAGACAGCTGTGCATGATTTATTTACTTAGTGGCTCTGGTTACACTGTCAAACCCAAGCAATGAGATTCAATTGAATATTTTGGGCAAATTTATAATGTTGAGCTGGTCTGTTTAAATACAAAGACAAGGTCAAATTAGATGCACTGTTTTATATCTCCTAGAGCACAGAACACAAAGACACACAAAGTAGCCCTTATCAGGCTACTAAAGAAAGAATCATTGGGTGTGTAATCTAGAACTTTTCCAAATTAGGCTTTTCCATTTTTTACTCATGATTGTTTATGGGTGCTTTAGATGACATCATCATTCTCCAGTGTTGCTTCTGTCTTGTCTTTTCTCTTTTCTTCTTTAATAAAGATTTTATTAGTTTTCCAAAACAACATCAACCAAACCAGCAAGAAGAAAATAAATGAAATAAATAAAAAGAAATACTTTAAGTTTAAATCTAATAATTGACAGAAGGTAGTACATTTAACATCTATTCATACTTTTGCACTTTACTTTATGGACCAAAATACAAGTTTTAATCCAAAGGCTTTTCATTATAATTCTTCAATATATCAAGTTTATATTTAGTCTCAATTCCACAATCTGTGGAAATATATATCCCTGTGTTTTCCAAGCACTTTTGTGGTTTTTTGCATGTGGGGAAAATCCAGCATTTGGGGGCATCACGAAGTAAAGTGCAACTCTCCTCCAATGTAGTGCTGTTATTCTGCTTTGTTCCACAGTGCCACCTAGAGGAAATGTTCAGGTGCTTGGAGAAACAAAGGAATTTATAGTCCAGTTTCTGGGAAGGGAGGGGAAGTTGCAAATTTGACTGGGTTTAGAAATGCACAGAAGAATGGCTAAGGATCAGAAAGAGGTCCCAGGAGTTCTGGATATTAAGGGACAGCCTGAGAACCTAGATGCAAGAAGACTGAAAGTGAGATGCACAGTAGTAAGCAAAGGACTGAGAAAGAAGAACCTAAAGGAAAGGTAGGTGGATAACTAGCTTAAGGAAAAAAGAAGAGGAAACAAGAGACTGAGGCAAGATGGGGTCTAAAGTGCTGAAGATGAAGTTGGGCTGCATGCTGTAGGGAAAGAGGAGTCCAGAGAGGCTGGTCAAGAGGCAGAGTGGCTAAAGGACAGAGTAGGCAATGGGCTGAATAGCAAGAACCTGTGCACTAGAGGAGCATGGAGAGAAAAACAGACAGACAGACAGACAGACTTATTTATTTATTTATTTATTTATTTGAAACATTTGTATTCCACCCTATATCACTAAGATCTCAGGGCGGCGTACAGACAAAATCATACAAAATAAAACAATAAATATACATGGCTAAAAACAAATTAAACCATTAATCAAGTTAAAACCAATATATAATTTAAAAGCAGTAAAAACTTGGGCAAAGTTATACATAGGGTCCGGAGACAGGAGGAGTTGTACAGGTTGCCACAGATAGGAAGGGAGGAGGAAGTACCATAGGACCACTGTGTCTAGAGTCTAGATGAGCCATGAGGAACCTCTGTGCCATGGGCAGGATATGACCCATGGAGGTTCCCCATCCAACCTGCCACATCTTCCCCAGCCTCCCTCTGCCGGCAGGGGGGAAAAAACTCTTCTCTCGGATCAGCTACTAATCCAGGAGAAGAACTTTCCCCTGCTGATCACTGAAAAAAGGCTCCCTTTCTTTGCATTCAGCAGGGATACATACACCTTTCTCTCTAATCAGCTGGAGATAAGAGCTTTTTTCCTCTTGAGAGAAGTTGCAGGGCCTGCAGAAAAAGTTACTTGGTGAGTCAGTCCCACTTACTTTTGAGTAGATAGTGCAGTACACATAATGATCTCTCCAAAGAGGCCAGACAACATTGTTATCTTTTTGGCACCAGGTCAAGACTTTTCTCTTTTTCCAGGCATTTAGCAGCAAGAGGCAGCAGGACAGCCATCTGTCAAGGATGCTTTAGGGTGGATTCCTGCATCGACCAGGGGGTTGGACTCGATGGCCTTGTAGGCCCCTTCCAACTCTACTATTCTATGATTCTATGTTGAATCAATCCTTAAATATATCTTTAGGTTTGGCTGAGAGCTCAAAGTTCTTTTTAAATGTATGTTGTCTTTGTATGCTGTCTGTTTTATATTTTTATGGTTTAAAATTTTTTATATCAATTTTTAATGTTTTAATCTTTTGTAAACTGCCCAGAGAGCTTTGGCTATGGGGCAATATAGAAATGTAATAAATATTATTATTAATAATAACAAATAATAATAATAAACTTGCCCTGCTTACTTGTGAGTAGACATTGAGAGGATTGGTATTTGAAATGCTATTTGAAAATGCTGCTGAGCAATTTAGGGGTGTAATCTTATGTATATTAGACAGGAAAAAGTCCTTCAGATCCCAGCATCCCCCAGCCAGCCATGGGGGATGCTGGGTCCTTTTTTATTTCTCAGTAAACATACAGCAATGCCATCTGTATGTTTGCAACTATTGTAAACTGTTTTGGGCAGCATTTGTTCAGAGACAGCTGAATAAAAACTGTCTAAATAATAACAAAGTGAATATATTGTATTCAACTAAATGAAAGGTATCACCACTATAACTGTGCAAGCCCTTTTGTAGCATTGAGGGGGAAAGGCAGAAAAGGGATTTTTCTAGCCGGCTGTCCCTCCCTTTTTCCATTGCTGTCTTTCCATTATTTGTATAAATATGTGTATTCCTCCTACCACAAACATTTGCCAATTTTCCTGTTTTTCAGTAGCATCATTGAATTTCTCCCTTCATACTATCTAGACACTGCCACTCTCTCTCTCTCTCTCTTTCTATTTTCAGCTCCTGTGATCATTATATTTTTTCAATTATCATTCAAATTCTGGTTGACTGCTGTGAAAACAGCTGCTTTTCAAGTCTGCCTTTAATTCTACCCATGCGGTCCAATTGCACTGCATGTAAACCAGCTTATCCTGTGGAGTGTTCAGCCTGCTGGTCAAGTTAGTTAGCATGGAAGCCGTCTGTGCGGCAGCTGCTCTCCCACTTTCATTTCCAGCAGACCCTCTGATCTAATGTGAAACCAATGAAAAAAATGTTATGTGAGTGTAGGACTTGGGTCATCTTCTTTATTAGGCTATTGGCCCTGAAAACCAACTATCTGCATTGTGCCTTTAGCTGCAAGCATACAACATCTCCAACACTGTGCTGACTTATCCCTTCCAAAGGCAGAAATTCATGCTGGTGATTAACTTGAAACTCCGGCAGATTCAGCACAGTTGGGGGGCCAACAGTGCAGCATGGATTGCAAAAAGTGAATTTCGAAAAGGGCACTGTATTGTTTTTTAAGCATGGCAAACAGTTGAGCCTATGGAAGACCTTCTGTAAATGTCCTCCTAAAACAAGGACAGAAAGATTTCTTTTCATGTATCAGATTAATTTGCTCTTAAACAATTTATACTTGCAATGTTAATTTTTACTTTGTTTCTTATGAATCATACGTGTTTTCATTTTTCATGTGGGTTAATGATTTCTTCATGAAAGGTAAGAGGTTAGTGGATCTTTGACCCAGAAAGTCTTTCACGAATAGTTTGTCTTTCGGGGTCATCTTAATAATGCATATCAATGTGTGCCACATCTAAATATTTATGAGGTGTTCATTCCTTAGCTTTTTACAAAAACAGCAACTTCCATATTTATCTGAATGTAATTTTGGCCATATATATTTTCCATAAGTTTAGTCATGAGTAGCTTTCAGTCTTTTTGAGGGCATTAGCCACCATCATTTCCCATCCACCGTGATTTTATTCAAATGCCTGAAAGCAGGACTGATCCTTTTATTATCTTCAATCTATAAACTTTCCTCTTGATGCCTTCGATCTCAACCTTAAGCATCACTTCCAAATTCATATTATCAATCTGTGATACTTCCATGCTAGTTTTCAAAGACTTGGTATGGAGTTGCAAAATCATAGTTTTACATGGTGATTGAAGCTATTGTAAGGTAGCTGGATTCCTTAAACTTCCATTGTCCCTCAACTGTCATAAACATGATAATTCTTAACACAATCTTTTACTTGGAAGGGATGCTTACTGTGTTACAGCCATGGACTCCACTGATTATGCAAAGCTATCCTCATAGCTAATTTAAATATGCAAGTAAAGCATGTGGTACAATCATTCACTGACAGTCCTACTTCAGAGTATGGGAAATCACATCTGAATGCCCATACAGTGCACAGTTAAATTATGGAATTTGCTGCCACAAGGTACACTGATGGCCACCAACATGGATGAAAAGCAATTAGACAAATTAATGGAGAATACTATCAATAGCTACTATTCATGATGACTATACATTACCTTCATCAGAGGTGGTATGCCTTTGAATACCTGTTGCTGAGGAACACAAAGCAGGAGCCTTCTTGTCCTGCTTTTGGGCTTCTTGTGGGTGCTGTGGGAACAGAAAGCTGGACTACATAGACCTTTGGTCTAATCCAGCATAGCTCTTGTTGCATTAACAAAGAAGTCTCTGTAATTGGTTAATATAGCAATACATCAAGAAGAAGATTAGCTACTTCCTATATCTTGGCCATGCAAAATGATGAAGGTTGTTGACATTTTGAACAGTATGCACCACTCTCATTTGTGTTTATTAAGAACTTAACAACAAAGTCAGGGATGGAATGTAACACAAATTATATAAGGATGCAGGTGAAAGCGCCCTTTATGGTGTGACTGAAGTTGTTGGGTCCTGTGGCAGTGTTGCCTGAATAGATGGGAGGGGGCAGAGTAGGCACTTGGGTCTATTGCATGACATCTGTCTGTGTCTCTGTCCTCTGTACTATTGCTGGTTAGCATCTGCTTCAGGTTGTGAGATGGTCTGTAGGCCAGGACAGGTTGGCTTCCCATGGCTTGAGAGAGAGAAGTGTCTGTGCTAATGATGGGTTGGAGTTAATTCTCTCACATTGCGCTCAGTAGTTCTGCTTCTACTTGGATGGCCGATCCTAGAAGGAATCTGCCATCCTGGGTAGCAGGGGGGTTTTTTAGTGTGCAGTTGGACACAAAATGTGCAGTTTTGGGGGGAAATGTACAGTTGGAAATCTGATAATGTGCAGTTGAAAAAAGTGGTGAAAAAAATAAGACATGTGTTATGTGTGAACAGAGTGCTGGACTAGATGGACCCTTGGTCTGATCCAACTGTTGAGGTTTTATATGTTTGAGGTTTATGGGAGATTTTCCAACCTCATTAGTTATTGCACAGACTAGGCTTCTGGCCAATAACTTTGTAGCAGAGTATTACAGCGGTTTCCAGCCAAGTCAGCAAAGACACTAATTAAGACTGAGATTTGAATTGGTTTAAACAAACCTTTACTGGCATATAAAAATATAATTTAGTTATGGCAATCACAGATAACAAATACTTACACACGGTCAGTCAATACAGCTCTGATACATCTCTGAGTGATATATTCTGAGTGATACATGTACATGGAAATACATTTACTTTTATAGACTACCTGTACAATGATGCAACTTCTTGCAACCCTTAATTGAAGACAATCAGTTTACCAATTATTCAATTATGACATCAATGTCCAGGTGCAAAGTTGACCTTTAAGTTTTCTGCTGAGTCTTCTGTTTCTTCCAGCTCCTCAGCAATTAACAAATCAATGGAAACATAACCAGGATCCGTTCCAGGATTCAACACCAACATGGCACTTCTTACGTTGTTATGACCATGGGGGGAGGGATCAGGGGCAGGATAGTATTATTATTGCTCAAAGTTCCATTGTACCTCAACTATAATGAATATGATAGTTCTTCTCATCATATGTTAACACATACTGTCATTTGGGAGGAAACCTTATTTTAAACATTTTAAAAAAAATTGTTGGGGTTTTTTCTCTTCTAAGTGATGTGACACTGTACAATAACTGAAGAAACAGGGACACTGAATAGTGGAGAGGGTACATTGGAAATATTCTTACACTTCAGCAATATGAGACAGTCAAAAAGCTTCTACTACTTGATTCAATTCTCATCCATTACACTAAACCTTTTGCTCATTGGAATTACACATTTTTATATCACTATTGATTCAATTCTGGGCAATTTCCTATTCTCATTCCATCATCACCATACATTACTACAAGGAGAAGAGAAAGAGTAATAAGAGTTCAACTTACAGTGATTTGCTAGTTATTCACACTCCTGTGGTCCACTTATATAAGTGTCAACAATGATTAATAGAAAATGCCTAAAAGGCAGCATGAACAAAAGTTTATTTTATGTCAAAAGGTCATAATCATTTTCCTTTTCTCTGCAAGCACTTTGAGGCTGTAATCTTACAAATACCCACTTATTCAGATGTAAGCCCCATTGAATTCTGTAGGGATGAGGGAGAAATTCATTCATTTCACTTTTTAATGCAAACCTGCCTAATTCCATACATTCAAATGATACATAGAGCAAAACTCATTATCTTTGAAATTCACACTTCTCCAAATTTCACAATGGAATTCTTCAATTAAAAAAATACAAAACATAAATTAAGGAAAATTCACCCAAAATGCATAACAACATTAAAAATACATTACATTAGGAAATATGTGAACATTAGGCAAAATTGTGAACTTCAAAAAAATTCTCAGCATTCAGAACAGAACAGATTTAAGAATGTAAAAATGAGAAATTGGGAAAACCTTAAATTGACAGATTCTTTGAGCCATGGCACTCAGTGGGCTTCCTTCTGAATAAACATGTATAGGATTGCACTGAGGGCCACCTTTATAAATGCAATGCAACGTTTAGAGCACTTGGCTGTAGTAGTATTGGAGCAAATATTGGCAATCTATTTTCAGTCTTTCTGCCCCCTTGTCTTTGAAAGCTCAATAGCATCACATTCTGACTGATGTATTTTCTGACATTGCCACCTTGGACCAAATCATTCTTTTCAGCTTCTGTGCATATAATCTGACCTTCCTGACAACTTGTTTTAAAAAATGATGAGCATTATGCTGTGCTTCTTATTAAAGCATGGATGCAGGCACCAACTCATGGGATGAAAAATGTAACTACATTTAACCACCTATTGCTCATGTAAGGTCATTCTCTTTGCTCCCAAGTTGAAAGCCTATTCAGTGGAGATTGTACACAAATAAGAGAGAAGTTACACACTGATAGCAAAGAAGTAACTTGTAATGCTTACAACAATCTCTGTATAATTTGAACAGTCACTCAAAGCATTCCAAGGAAATGTAGGTGTGGCTGAGCTACAAATTGAAGTTAATGGGCTCGATCCAGATTAACTAGTTGAAATTAATTCCAATTGGTTTGGATCCAGACTGAGGTGCATGCAATTGAACTGGCAGAAGTAGACTTTGCTTCCCCCTCCTCCCCATGACTACCCCTCTAGTCCCTCAAAAATTCTATATAGAGGGTCAGTTGACCCTGCTGAGTGGGGCAGGCTGAGATGCCAGAGCAGGATGGGATCCCAAAAATTTAGGTTGAGGATCCTTCCATGAGTCAAGATCTGCTCACAGAAGCTGTCTTCAACTGATTTTCAGGGATTTCATTTCAACCCCACCACACCAATTAAATAATCTCCCCTAGACATGACTGTATAACTTAACAGAAGAGTAAGTGGTTTAATATACATCCATTTTCAAGTGAAACCACAGGAAGCCCTTGTGCAATGAGCTAAACTATGGAAGAAACAAAACAATCAATTGATTAATTGCAATCAGCTTACTTGGGGACACGAAAATAGCTCCCATATTTGTACATGCTACCTCTATTGTACTGTGTGTGGTAATAGAGAGATATTCTCTGTTTCACTATTACTATTATGTCCCTGGTTGACAGCTGGTTGGCCACAGTGTGATTCAGCATGGCTCTGCTTATGTTCATATGTTTGGTAGCTGTGTTTCTTACTTTGTAAACAGAGCTACAAAAGCTCTACAGTAGTTCTGTGGCCTTACTGAAGCTGTACTGAATTCTGCCCTTCCTGAATTCAGTAAAGGATGAGATGGTTCCCATTAGGGGAGGGGGGAGTAGGATATGTTATTTTTATTTCTGGCCTGCTTGGAGTTTGGCCAAGTGAGCAGGGTTTTGTTTTTCAGCTACTCTATACTGATGCTTTGGGTACATGTTAGATGGTTGGATGAGTCAAATAGGTTAATTGGCCACTTAGCAGTTATGTGTGGAAATTTAGCAAGATTTGTGAGTGCCCCAAGGTGCCTTTATGATGATGAGCAAGTTTGAGGCTCACTGGGCTGTGGGACCTGTGGACAAGATACAGATTGACTTTGGAGCTGACCTGCTTGACCTATCCTGAAACGTGGAGCACCAGGAGCATCTGGCTTGAGAAGGCCTCCCTTACGCATCTTTGAGGGGCATGGTTTGGCTCTCCTAAATAATGTTGGTCAGATCCCATTAGGGTTAGTGTCCCATACTTTCACTTTGCAGATCCTGTTATTAAGTTTATTGCTAAATAAAAGAGGTCTTAGTTCACTCAAGCACCTGTGTCTGCCTCTTTATTCCACCTTAGGCTGCAAACCTAATTGGAAATAGAACACCCTAAAACCAATGGAACTTGCTTCCAAGAAAACACAGTTATCCACCATTTTATCTCAATGCAATTTTATATTTGCCCCCATTTATGCTACCAGTCATGCAAAAGCTCAAACCTCCCTGCCGCTGTCCCCATGTCAACACACATTTGCAAGAGCAGAGCTACATTATGGTTTGCAGTGAATGAATTTCTACCAGTACTATTTTTTTCCTTCCCTGCCTGCTCTCAATTGCTTCAAACATCTATTTGCAATCAAGCCATTCTAGAGGTAGGAAACAAGATCTGCCTTTTGAATCCACAAATCTGTTTTGCTTGACCTGGGCATGGGAACATCTGCCTATTTCCAGTGTCAGTTTGCCATCCTTGTATACATAGTTCCATTCCATTTCTGCATCAATCTGCATTTTTTTATCCTTTTAAAATATATTTTAATATACAATTATATATGTGTTTTGATGTGTTTAAATGGCTGAAAACTGTCACAATATTTAGAAGCAAAAAACAAATCCCATTTTATTCCTGGAATCATGGTGGTGCTATGATTTAAGTGTGTATAAAATGAAAAACTGCATATGCATGGAGAATTTCTCCCCCCCCCCCATACACAAACACACTTATGCCACACACACAGACGGTCAGGGTTGGGAGAAGCAGTTGTAAAGGATGAAAGGGCAGTGCCGGGGATGGGTAGAAATGTAAAATTGTGTGCCTCAGTTGTATTACTGAAGTAGTAGACAAGAGCATTTAAAGTAGAGGCAGTAAGATCCTTAAAATGCAATATAATTCATGTTTGAAAAGAAAAAGTCCTACAACTCCCAGCCAGCCATGGGACCTTCTTCTGTCTAAACATGCCTAGGATTGTGCCCAAATCCATGATCTAAAGTTACTTAGCTGTGCATTAGTCCAAGAGGTGCATATTAGGCCATTTCATATAGGAATTTTCAAGGTCTGAATCCCTCAAATATCCCGGCAAGCATCTGTTTGACCTAATTTTGTCAAATGGGATGGATCCCTGTACTAACATTCACTTCCCTGACTCTTTTCTCAAAACCAGCCTTTTGAGAGATGGACCTTATGCCTATTTCATGAACACCCCAAATAACTTACCTTGGAAACAATGCTGGGGCAACTGATTTACTCTTCCATCATTCTTTTACTGTACTATTTTTCTCATATTGTATATGCTCTCTATTTCTCAAAAAAAAAAAAAAGACAAAGTAGTTCATTTATTCACATTTCTGTGATTATTAAAAGTCTGTCAATCTATTTTTTATTACCCAACCCTATTTTGCACATGCTATTCATTTTAATGGGATGTTATCTATTTAGGAGCTGCAGAGTGTTTTTCCACATCCCCATTGTCTGCAGGACTCAGGAACGTTTCATTTTATCATTTAATTGCTTAAAATGTGCAACCATCATTCATCATCTTTTCCTTTAATAAAATGTGATTACATGTATTCTTAAAAAAAAAAAAATAACAACACACACACACAATATAATCCCGGAGGCTTGTATTTTACTTGCACGTAATTATTGATAAGAACAGTGTAACATGTCCTTTTGATGAAACAAATTTTAAAAGAAAAGGGTGCGCTTACTCATTCATTAGTAATGATAGAAACTGCCAGGAGCCCGGACTTCATATACCTGTGTGTAAATAATGAACTGCCTCAAGGCTAAACAGCTACTACAAAATGTCTTCTGCTCTGCAAAGTGGCAGGTTCTTTATGCTAATGATTCAAAGTTTTTCTTCTTTACTGGAGAAAAACAAACTCTGGATGTATGGTTATGCAAAAAAAGAAAAGAAAAAAAGAATAAATGAGGGAATCTGTTAAAACACAGCATGAATTCAGCAAAATTCCAGGTGATACAGAACCAAAGGTATCACCATGCTGAGTATTGCATATCTGCCAGGGCTTCCAAATGCTCACGTTCTGAGAGCAGTCCACCATGCCCTGAGTTGACCTCAAAATGCAGGGCATCTTCCCAAAGTCAGTGGAATGCAAGAAATTGCTGTTCGGGAAAAAGTTTAGAAACTTTTCCCTGGACAGGGAAAAAACCTTGCATGTGCCTAAAAGGGCTCTTTGTATCATGACTGATCCAAAGGTTCTTTGTGGAACTTCTCTTGTTCAAAATGAGATGTTTTGCAAAGGAACCAAACAGTTCATACAAATGAAAGCCATTTGTTGTTGTTTTCAACACTACCACCTATTGATGTGGTTATGACAGCACTAGGGATCACATTTTCACTGGTGTTGCTGTTGCTGCTGCTGCTGCTGGATTTTTATTTCTTTAGTTTCCTGCCCTCAGTCTATAGCATTGTCATGAAGCCAAACCAGAATAAGGGCTTTGCTAGACCTACCTGATAATCCGGTGGTGAGGAGGGGCCAGCCGGCGCTAGAAGTAGCACAGGCTGTCACCCCTATCCACACATCAGAAGTGACAGGCTGCAGGAAAGCCCCGTCACGTCCACCATTTTAAAAAAAAATTAAAGGAGCCGGATGCGCACAAACGCTCGTGTGCTTACGTGAGTATTTTTTAAAGAAAAGCATTTTCCCCGCTCCCACCTGCCCCCAACCTCCCCCCCCCCCCCCGATCTCCCTGGCACCGATCTCTCCCTGGCTCTGATCTCTCCCCGGCACCACTCTTCCCGCCCCCGGCTCTGCTCTCCCTGCCCTGGCTCCAATCCCCCGGCCCCCCGGCTCCGATCCCCCTGCCCCCCCGCTCTGATCCCCCTATTTCCCCACCTCCAATCCCCCTGCTCCCCCAGCTCCGATCCCCCTGCTCCCCTGGCTCCGATCCCCCTGCCTCCCCGGCTCCGATCTCCCTGCCTGCCCTGATGGATGCAGCGCTCCTGTGGAGCACTGCGCCCCGTCCACCGCTTTTCCTGGATACTCACGTGTAATTGCGGTAGCCGGGGAAAGTTGCGGAATGGGCTACACGCTCGCAGTCTCGGGCTGAGCCCGAGACCACGGGAAATACTGGGCTACAACTGTAGCCAAATATCCCAGGGCCAGGCAGGGTTGACCCCTGCCTGACCCCGGGAGACCCTGTGCGTCATCTGGATGCACAGGGGCGAGCCCTGGTGTCAGCCCGGGCTAACCCATGGTCTAGCAAGGTCCTAAGAGTAGGAAGCAATGCTTCCTGTCCTCACTCTGCTGTCCTATGAATAGAATGTATCAAGGAAAAATGGTGCCCAACAGCAAAAAGGGCCACACGTTCCACCGCTAATAAAAGGAGCAAACATTTTGTTTCTTTGCACTTCTCTCCAAATCACTAAAATGGCCTCCTCCAACCTCAGGGAAGGAAATATTAGCTCAGCCCTAGTAAATCAGTGAAAAATAAGATGGTCTGTAACTGACAGATTGTTCTATTAAGGGGTGCTTCTCAAAAGACATGTTAGATTCAGTACAGATACCAGTATTCAAAATACATTTTCACCATGACAACTAAGAAGTAAGCAGACATGTTCAGATGTGCTTTTCCCTTAAAAATAAACAAACATGGAGTTGGTAGATGATCACCTAAACCCAGTGGGTGCAATCCTATGGAAGTTGGCCGCAGGATCTAAGTCCCATTGAGTTAATCAGAACATATGCATTCCCAACTTTCTCTGGTTGTGTCCATAATCAAGAATCCATGGCCTATTAAAGGTGCAATACCAATAGGGATCTGAAAAAGGTACACCTAATAAAGAATTGTTCTCTACATTATGTAGAGTGAGGTCAAAGACCAGGGAGGTAGAATCCTTTATTTTACAGGTTGAGAGTCATATTTTGTAATGTTCTTATTTGTCAAATATTCATTGCCTGTCAAGGAGAGGGGATCTGCTAATTCTTTCTCCCTGTTCTGGATGCTAGAATGGGGAAGCAACACTTAGTTTTCTTTTGTGGAGCTAGCCAAGAATTTGTGTCATTTCTCCAGAGATGAGGATTTTGCTATTTTCTATCCTCTTCTGATCAGTTGCAGGCACAGAAGGGTTTTAGATGAAAACATAATAGCTCTTACTGATTTTGCCATCATGGCATTTCCTGGTAGGCCAGTTCACCAATTTAGCAGCTTTTTCGTTTGAGTTCAACTAGAGTGGATTTTTTGTTTTGTTTGTTGATATTCACAATAAAAAAAAACTAAAAAAAAAAAAACCTAGAGTGGATTGAAAGCAACACACAGCAATTACAACAACTAGACAAGAGAGATACTGCTGTGGCCCAAGTTCGTCCTCTGCAGTCTGGTCACCATTTTATGAGATACATGCTTAGTAAAGTGAAGAATGTTAAAAGAGAATGGAAGTAAATGAAGACACATTTCATCTGATGGTAGTTGGAAACTGAAGTACTACCATCACACAGCTCAACAGACTCCATTCAACTGCAGTCTTAAATATTGATTTGGTATTCTCCGTCATTGTAAAAAGCAATTTTGTTTTCGCTGAATGAAATAAATACGGCTTTAAACACAGCCATAGCCTTTTAGCAAGGATTTTTACAGCTCTCTGTTTATATGCTTGAAATTAAAACCACAAGAATTGGGAGAAAGAAAAAGAACACCAAAGGGGTTTTCAAAAATTTAAAACTCCATCATGCATAAATGGAGCTCATCACAGAAGGTAATTTCCCTGCAGAAAACACTCCATCTTTTGTTTTATGTAAGTTATCAACATGAATATTTTATTCTGAATGAAAATGCCTTTACCCCTCTGTTTCATACTTTTCCTTAAGGTCTTGCATAAATAGGCTCTCTCCCAGGCTCACACACATTTCTATTAGTCAATCCAAGTGCGAATAATAAGGGTAATACTGAAAGCCTCTTTACTGCAAGGTGTGATTCTGTCTTGCCTAAAAGAGGTAGTAGTGAGATCTGGATTTTTTTAAAAAAAAACACCTCACCCTCAGCTGCTCTGTATTGTATAATTACCAGCCAGTCTCCATTCCTTTCCAAGGTAGGGATGGGAGAATGAATAATGTTCAAGATCATCAGGATTCTCAGAACACTATCTTGCTACTCGCCTTAAAAACATAAGAACAACCATGCTGGATCAGACCAAGAGTCCATCTAATCCAGAACTCTGCTCACACAGTGCCATCCAGCTGTTGACCAGGGACCCACAAGCAGGACACAATGCAACAGCACCGTCCCACCCATGTTGCCCAGCAACTGGTGTGTATGGGCTTACTGTCTCTGATACTGGAGGTAGAACATAGCCATCAGGATTAGTAGCCATTGATAACCTTCTTTGCCAGGAGACCCCCTTTTATAGCCATCCAAATTGGTGGCCATCACTACATCATGTGATAGTGAATTCTATAGTTTATGCACTGTGTGAAAAAGTACTTTTTATCTGACCTGAATCTCCCGCCAATCAGTTTCTTGGCATGACCCCAGGTTCTAGTATTATGGGAGAGGGAGAGAAATGTCTCCCTATCCACATTCTCTACACCATGCATAATTTTGTACACTTCTGTCATGTCTCCCTTTACCCTTTTTTCCAAGCTAAACAATCAAAGTTGCTGTAACCTTCCCTCTTGTACCTGATTCTCCTTTACATTTTCAATCACTACTCATTTTGCATGAACAGGAAACTTGCACAAAACAAGCAGCAATTGAATGGGAGATTTGCATAGATCTCCCCAAATTTGCACCAGTTTCCTCCATAGGCTAAAGTAGGACTGATTCTGTCTACTTGAGGAAATTGGTGCAAATTAGGAAATGTGCATAAATTGAGCTGGGAATCAGGAACAAGATGAATACAAGCATATAGGCGCATCTACACCAAGTAGGATATTCCACTATGAAAGCAGTATATAAAAGGCAGGAGCCACACTACTGCTTTATAGTGGTATTGAAGTACACTGACAACTGTTGGGGCCCATTGACACATACCATATATCACTTTCATACCACTATATCCTGCTTTGTGCGGCTCCTGCCTTTTATATACTGCTTTCATTGTGCAATATCCTGCTTAGTATAGATGAGCCCTGTGTTTGGCAGACATGTGCTTTCACTCGTACTCGCATTTGGAGCTTCAAATGGGGCATGCCTGCATGTTTTGTGAGCAAAAATGAAATTCTCATACATCCCTATGCTTATGCAAGGTGCTTGAGCATGTGGTGGCTTTTCAAGTCCAGCTATTTCTTGATAAGGTGTATAATCTAGATCCATTTCAGACCTGATTATGAGACAGAGACTTCTTTGGTCACATAGATGAACGATCTTTGCTGAGAATTGGACAGGGGAAACATTTCCCTGAAGGCTCTGCTGGATCTCTTGGCTGCTTTCGATACCCCCAACCATAATATCCTTCTGAGGCATCTGTCTGAGATGGGACTGGGAGCACAGTCCTTCTTGTAAGGGTAATTTCAGAAATTGAGCCAAACTAAAGGAATAAATCAAACTGCAAACATATTCATCTCTACTCAGAAGCAAGGCCAAGTCTCTGGAGGGCTGCTACCCATCAAAACAGAAAATAGCTGGCTAGATAAACGAAGAGTTTGACATGGTATAAGGCAACTTCCTATTGACAAAGCCAGTCATTTCAAGAGGGGAAGGGGGGACAGACTGTAGCTCCGTGGTAGAGTGCATGTCTTGCTAGTGTGGTGTAGTGGTTACAGTGTTGGACTGGGACTTGGGAGACCCAGGTTCTAGTCCCCATTATGCTATGAAACTGACTGAGGCTGTTGCTAGATGAGGCCTTAGTGCGGTGTGAGGCCCAGTCTCCCTCCTGTGCATCCAGATGACGCACAGGGGATTCCGGGGTCAGGCCAGGCTAAGACCTCGCTTGAACTGGCATAAGCGACTTCCATGGCTTTTCCCGGCTGCTCGCTTACTCGCAAGTAGCCGAGAGAAGCCACGGACTGGGCACAGCACTCCATAGGACCGCTGTGCCCATCGGGCTGGGGGGGAATCATGGGGGGGGAGATGGGGGCTGGGGGAAAGACCGACCCGGCAGGAGAGAGGGGAGGAGAAGAGCGGGCATGGGCATCGGGCATTGGGGATGGGGGGAGAAGAGCGGGCACGGGCATCGGGCATCGGGGACGGGGGCGGGGAGAAGAGCGGGCATGGGCATCGGGGACAGGGGGTGGGGGGGAAAGGGCGGGCATGGGCCTGGCAAGCGGGGGGCGGGGGAGAAGAGTGGCCACGGGCCTGGCAAATGGGGGGAGAAGATCGGAGACGGGGACAGGCCTGGTGGACGGGGGAGGACGAGCGAGCGGGCAGGGGGGCATCAGGCATTGTGGGGGGGAATCAGGGGCAGGGGGAGCGGGGAGCCCTTTATTTTTTTAAAAAAATCACCTGGTATGGCGGTGCGCTCTTGCGCACATGGCCCATTAACTTGGAAACAAAATGGCAGACGCGACGGGGCTTCCCCTTGCCCCATCGCGTCTTACGTGTGGAAAAGGGCGATGGCACGCAGTAGTTGCAGTGCGCCATCGCCCCGACTCCCGGCCGGATTATCAGGTAGGTCTAGCAAGGCCCTGAGTGACTTTGGGTCAGTTTATTGACTCTGAGTTTAACCTGCCTCATAGGATTGTTGTGAGGATAAAATGGGGAGGAGAACGATCATGCATACTGCACTAGGTTCCTTGGAGGAGTGGTGAGATATAAATGTCACAAATAACTAAATAAATAGTACCGGGTATGATACCCAGGTCCACTTAGTTTCCCCATATCTTGATAGAGAAAAACCTGGTTTGATTTCTTAATATTAGTATTACACACCTTAATTCATAAGTAAGTTGATTGATTTACTTTTTATAAAGGAAGACAGAAAGAATATGTAGGTTAAATTGCTATTACTATACACTGTGGAGGCAAGGCCATGGTCAGATATGATATTATTATTCCCTTCATTCTGTGATATATATTATTGTCTTATAATTGTATAGTAAAAAAAAATCCATGTTATTTCTTGCCATGTTACATCAAAATGATGATAGGACAACATAGCTCATAAATAAAATGGCATGCTAATACACAGATCCCCAAAATAAAACTGGCTACTTTAAAAGAACATGAGACATAATTATATTTCTGGAACATCTTCTGAGGTATTAAAGTTATTTATATATGTGAAACATTGAGATCCAATGTCACAGTCATGCGTTATAAAAAGTGAAACACTCTGTGTCTCCAGCAGACAACCCTTGGTTTATGGAAAAATACAAATAGTCTCTTAAGAGGTTTAGAGCAGTCGCGCTTGAATACATAAAAACATGTTGAATAAATTAAAAGACAAAATATTTGTATTTCATTTGCTGTAAAAAGAATGGCATCCCTCCATGAGCCTGCCCTTAGGATTCCATCCAAGCTACTTGGTTAGATTCATTTCTGCACTATGCCATTTTATACCATAACAATGCCATAATGTCCTCCTCACTGGTCCCACATATGTATGCACATGGACACATTAATGATTTAAATTGTTTTTATGTTTGTTTATTGTAAGCTGCCTGGAGAACTTTATATTGTGAGGCAGCATACAAATGTTGTAAATAAACAAAAATATACAGTAGGTGCTTTTACAATACTCTAGTTATGACATGTTTTAACATTTATTTATTGGCAACAGTACTGAAGGCACTAAGAAATAGTGATCTCTTGTCATAGTTTTTTGCTTCATTTTAGGCTATGAACATCTCTTTCCCCAATCCCACCACGAAGGCACACTCTGGATGTTTCTAGATTTTTAAACTAAGATAATGTAAGAACGCCTGCTATCAAATTCCTTAGCTTATGTTAGCTTAACCCCTCCCCTTCCTTTCTGAAAGCAATTAATTATACCGAAGTTGTAGGATATAGTGGAGGAGTCCCTTAAAGAATATTTCCATGCCAAAGATGGGTAAAATAATGTTACTACCTTTAAAATAATGTTTGTATCATGTCCTACAGTAAATGAGTACTTTCCAGTAGAGGTGTATGAAAAATTCATTTCGGTTCATTATTGATCAGGGTTTACCCAGTTTGCTCATTCAAAACCAAACACAGACTCAGATGCAATGGCAGTCAAAGTCACATTTCCAAGCTTGCAATGTGATCCATGGTCATCGTCATCCCCACAAAAAAAATGTTTTGACAGCATGCATACACTTAGAAAATGCACATGAAAATATGCATTCTGATGGAAAATGCAGACAAATACACTTTAATCAATGGGAAAAGAATGCATACATTTCAAAGATGTGCACAGTTGATGCATATATTTGTAAAAAAAATACACATAAAATGCACATGGATTTTCATGCAAAAAGTAAAAACAAAGCTGGCAATCTGATACAGTCTCAAATCAGAACAAGCCTCAAGATGAAATCCGAGGATGTGGAATCCGAGGACATGGACAAGCTGCTTGGACAAGTGAGGAAGACGACTTGCCCTCTTGATCCCTGTCCTTCATGGCTGGTCGTCCAGGGCGGACATGCAGTTAGACAACAATTACAGCATATTATTAATGCATCTCTCAGAGAGGGGAGTTTTCCATCATACTTAAAAGAAGCTGTAGTACGGACACTTTTTAAAAGCCCTCCCTGGACCCCCTGGATCTTAATAATTATAGACCAGTATCAAATCTTCCATTTTGGGGCAAAGTGATCGAGAGGGCAGTTGCTTTCCAACTCAAAGCAGTCTTGGATGTTGCAGATTTTCTAGACCCATTTCAAACCGGCTTCAGAGCAGGATACGGAGTTGAGACCTCTATGGTCGCTTTAGCAGATGATCTACGCCTGAGTTTTGACAGAGGGAGTGTGTCCCTGCTGGTACTTTTGGACCTCTCAGCGGCTTTTGATACCATCAACCATGGTATCCTTCTGGATCGCCTGAGGGGATTGGGAATCAGGAGCACTGTGCTTTAGTGGTTCTGGTCCTACATCTCAGGCAGTTTCCAGATGGTGATGCTTGGGGATAGCTGCTCCTCAAAGAAGGAGCTGCCGTGTGGTGTACCACAAGGTGCCATCCTCTCCCCCATGCTATTTAATATTTACATGAAACCACTGGGAGAGATCATCTGGAGGCATGGGGTGGGGTGCTATCAGTATGCTGACGACACCCAAATATATTTCTCTATGCCTTCGACAACAGCGTCAGCTAAGGATAGTGTGTCTCCTCTTAATGAATGCTTAGAGGCGGTAATGGACTGGATGAAGAAAAACAAACTGAAGCTAAATCCAGACAAGACAGAGGTGCTTGCTGTCAAAGGTCATAACCTAAGTTTGGAGGTGTGTCAACCAGTTCTGGATGGGATTACACTCCCTCTGAAAGACTGCGTTCACAGCTTGGGGGTGCTTCTGGATCCGTCACTCCAAATGACAGTCCAGATAGATGTGACAGCCAGGAGTGTCTATTATCAGCTTTGGCTGATATGCCAGCTGCGCCCCTTCCTAAAGTCGGAAGACCTAAAGACGGTTGTGCACGTGCTGGTAACTTCGAGGATTGAGTTCTGCAATGTGCTCTACATAGGGCTACCTTTGTGCCTAGTCTGGAAACTTCAACTAGTTCAAAATATGGCAGCCAGGTTGGTTACCGGTACACCTAGGGGTGACCACATCACACCAGTCTTAAAATCTCTTCACTGGCTGCCAATTAGTTTCTGTGCGAAGTATAAAGTGTTGATTATCACCTTTAAAGCCCTACATGGTTTGGGTCCAGGCTACCTGCAGGATCGCCTTCTCCCGTACAATCCTCCCCGCACACTCAGGTCCTCTGGGAAGAATTTACTCCAGCCAACAAAAACAAGGCTGACAACTATTACCCAGAGGACCTTTTCTTCTGCCGCTCCCAGTTTGTGGAATGGCTTGCCGGGAGAGATTCGTCAACTTAACAGTCTTCCAGAATTTAAGAAAGCCATAAGGACTGATCTCTTCCGGCAGGCCTACCCAGCTGAATTTTAAGATGCCTTTTTTAATGGTGTGCTGCTTTTAATGATGCACTGGTTTTAAATGTTTGAATTAGTTTTATGTTTTTTATGGTGTATTATTATTATTATTATTATTATTATTATTATTATTATTTTGGAGAACTTCAGCAAGTTCACGCTTTGCTGATTCGCACATACTTTTCAGACATTCTCATCTTCCACTGACTACTAAAGCAAAACTAGAAATTACCAATGTTTATATCCTTTACTACATGAAGTCCACAGATGGGGAAAATCCATGTATCTACTGAGCGCCTTCCTGTCTTTTTAAATGAAGCGCTGGAAGATGAATGGAATGATTTGGAGCATCCATACCCAATTAGTTATTGGTATGACATTTAGAAAAGATTAATCTCCTTTATGAAAAAGGCATATTTCATTTAAGGAAATTGCTTTGTGTACAAAATATTGCAAATTTAAAAATTAACTGTTCCTATAAAAAGACAAAGTAATTTTTGAAGTCCCAGTTAAAGGAAATATTTCATTTCCAGATAGGGCAGAGAGGAAAACTCAATAGAAATTAGCAGTGAATACTCATTTACATTGGTGTTCATATTTGTTGCCTAAGTATGTATGTGCCATTGTTGCCTTTGCCTTCCTTTCTTTATCTTTGTTTCTTTCAGTACACTGTATGGCTTGTCTATGTGATGGTGCTCTTATACCATAATTTAGGAAGGAGATGTCCAGTAACCCATCATAACCTTCTAAGCCAGATGACTTGGCTTTACCAGATTCCTCAGACTCAGAGGGCACCCCTCCAATGCAGTCCTCACTTCATCATGCCATAGAAGTCAGTGGCTGTAGGAAAAGACAGCAGCCCTTACAAAGAAAACAGCTCCTCAGAGGGGACACGGTGAACTGCAGGTCCAAAATGCCAGTCTTCATAGAGCTTCGGAAGGTTTCTTTATATTGGTGAGACAACTGCTCTTCATTGGTGAATTTCTGTGATCTGGCCAGGGTCCTGTCAGGCCCAGCCTGTTTGGAATCTGCATTGACTATTTTTCTTAATGGACAAGACTGTGCCTTACTGGACAACGTCTACAAATACGACTACTACTACTGTACAATCCAGTCTCCTCTGAAAGCACCATCTTGAGGTAGGGCATGAGCCTTTTCCCACGGTAGCCACATTGTTTCATGATTTTAGGCAAATGACAGCAAGCAGAACGAGGGCTGAGAGGAAGAATGAGGGGGCATAGCTTCTGGGTCCAAAGAAATAAACCCTCCTAATCTTCCCAGAGTAGAAATAGTGAAGAGGCAGGGTAGGAAAGAGTCACCTTGGGTAGCGACAGAGGCAACCAAAGGCAATGGTGTGAATGCTGGCTGGGCTGCAACTTCTGTGGAAACAACCATCAGATGAAACTTGATGGCTGCTTATGTACCAAGCAGATAGCTGATGCAAATTGTGCTTGGACATACCTCTCCAGTGACTGGAACTGGCTCTGGTACATCTGTTATTGTTTCCATTCCAGCTGACTAAAACCCCTTCCTTGAAGAAGATGCACTTTGCCTAGAACTGGGCAAAAGTTCAATGACACCCTTAGCAGGTGGGACTTCACAGAGCTCAGATTCTGCAACATTATGCTAGACCACCCCACCACCCCGCTCCCCACGATATCTTTGAGGTATGTTTGGAGGCCCTGGGACATATGACCCTCCAACAATTCCAAAGGAACATAGATTGTGTCCATAACAGAAGGAGTTATTAGAGCTCTATCACATAAAGCTCCACCTGCAAACACAATCCAGTCCTGAGCATGCCTATTGCTTCTTTGGATCAAGGCTTCTTTGACGGCAAGAAAACCAGCCAGCCTGTATCGCTGATTATTTACTCAAGGAAAAGGTCTGTACAGCAACCAAAATAAATCAGCCATAGGTTTGCCAGAAGTATTTAATATTCCTCATAAAATCCCATACAGTTTGTAAAGGTTACTTGGGAAACCCTGTCAGGGTACTCTGTCATCTCATTTCGGTTTAACAGTAGCTATTGCATCTGATCCGACAAGATGAGATACCTCCTCTAGCACATGCCTCAGGAAATGGTGCTTGTTAAATATATGCAGAGGGGAAAACAAGGAGAGAATAGTCTATGGTTTTTACCCTAATGGGGCAAATTAGCTACCGGTAAGAATTGTCCTTCAGTAGTCATCTTGGCCAAATCAGGGGCAGTGAGAAAGGAGATTTGAAGTCAAATAAACACACTCCAATTGTAGAAACCACACATAGCTGATCATTCAGCATTTTCATATTTCTGGAGAAGACTCCACGTACGGCAATCACTGTCATGCCCAAGGCTGTTGTGCAGCAAATTTTATGAGCTCACTATGCCTGATGAGGAGCAGGTGTTCAAATTTTTATTGAACAGCATGGTTCCCAGCAAATGGCACATAACAAAGAACCAAAGGACATTTTCAAAAGCATGCATGGCTAGAGAACTCCCAACAAAATTTAAAGCCTGCTAAAACTAAGAGGTTCCACTGTTTGCCCTCCAATCCAAAGTGGGTCATGTGTATAAGCTGACACACATGTCAGTTCGCCTGCTGGTGGGTGTACACAGACAAGCATTTGCACTCTCCACCATCAGAGCTGCTTGTTGTCTCTTCTGCCTGAGATCCTGGAGCATCACTGCCAGTCATTTTAGACATACTGGATTGAGTGGCAGCTCCAGGTTTCAAGGGCCCTTGGGCAAGACACCATCAATAGGCACACTCCTTCAGTGAGTCTACCTTCTCATTGCCATTGGTACCAACTGCTATTGCTACGGATTGCTTCCTTGACAGGCAGAAAACCATGAAGCAAATAGCAGTGGCATCAATTGTTCCTCCTCATCATCACCACCATCGCATGGACCATAGTGAGAGACAGGCTGTATTGGTGAAGAAGAGGAGGAAGTCCAGAGGGGCCCTCCTGGGGTGCAGGCCCTCAGCAGCTGCCTGACCATGCCTATCCTTGATGCTGGCCATGACAAGAATAAATGGATCAATGGTCTGATGCAGAATAAGGCAACTTCATATGTCCATATGTTGCTTTTCAAATGCTTTACACACTATAGCCAGAGACTAGCTGAATGTGTATTTAAGTGCCATGCATACCTGTACTGACTCCCAAGCTTAGAAAGCAGTTTGCAACTGAAGTATGAAACAACGGGAGGTGGGGGGAGATGTGCAGACACAAACCTGATATATGTGCTCTGGAGGAATGCAGCCCACCTCAGAAGGCGTCCAAATTCATAACATTACAATTATAAAACCCATGGAGAAAACAATAATCAGAAATGGCTTTGGAGGTAACTTCCTCAGATTTCACTGATCCACTTGCATTGTAGTCCAACTTGTCTGACAATCTCAGGATGGGAACATTAATCTAGACTTGATTGGATAAAGATCAAGCTCCCCTAGATCCAATGACATCACCACCATCCCTCCAAACACACGTGCACACAAACACATACAACACAAAAGACGGCTACAAAATTAGACCTCCTAGCTTCTTCCTTTTTTGGAGAATGATCCCTGTACAATAATTCAGGTGGGGGTGGCATGGCTATTTCCCCCAAAGCCTATAGTATGCACACTAGAGTATGCATACCTGTATTTCTGGGGTAGGATAAAAAAAAAAGTGACAAGAAACTGTAGGCTAGAATTAACTAGTGCCTTTATGCACTGCATACTATTGAACAACATATTATTGCACAGCACTAAGTTAATGCATACTATTATACTTCTGGACAACTCAAGTGACTGATTAGAACGTTGAACAAAATGAAAATATTCAGAAAAAACAGAACATGAAAGATAATCATGATAGTGTCATGGCAGCCATTTAATAAACCAGGAATCATATTCTTCTGCCTGCCAATATATGAAGAAAATGTCAGAAAAGCCAAATGTGAGCACAATAAAGTGCAGTAGGAAAATGTTGTAGGGAAAGAATTTGTGGAAGACTTAGGCAATGCTCTGTTTCTGTTAATCTAAGGGACACTTAGTATAAATTGTTGTATAGATGGTATCTCATACTTCATAGACCAAATAGAATTTATCATGTGAATATGTCAAAATTTTGAAAATATAATGCTGAAAGACCAGACTTTCAAATCTGAAAGACCAGATTTGGTGATTTGTGTCCTAAGGCTCAAACATATTGACTACAATAAAAGATATTATGCAGCAGATAGCTGTTCTAATGGTGAACCATGAAGCTTTAACAATTCTTCTTAATTACTTAATTACTTAGAAGATGATAGGCATAAAACAACCAGGTTGTTAATTTGTTATTTTCCACCTAAATGTATGCTCACCATTGGAAACTGCTAATGTCCCTACATTTCAGAACGATTCATGAAAATACTTGAAATGTTACATGTGATAAATTAACAGAAACAGATCAAACAAATAATCTTAAATTTAGCACTTCTATTGATGCAAACAGAGTGACCCTTTATAGTTATTGGAATCATAATATTAATTTAGAAAGATTAGAATTGTTAGTGGCTTTTTGTAATTATCCTATTTTTCTTTGTTGATGCTGGTTTGGATTGTGTGTTTTTTGCCCTTCCCTCTTTATTTAATTTTGACAATCAATTTTTAATCAAACTATTTTATATGTCATTATTTTTTAATCAAATAATAATTATGTCTTCCATTTTCAAACCGAAAATCCAGCAAATGGCTTTATATGAGCTAACACAATGATGAGAAATGTTTTATGAATGTGTGCCAGTATATTGTTGTGTAGATGAGATGCAGAAAGTGAGCCCTTCCAATGCAGAAAGATTCATTTGAAGCCGAAGCCTTGCTTACCTAGGCCATGTTGACCTAAAGTTCGATCCAACATCATTGTCCTGCCATTTGAATGTTTAAGGCTGGTGGAATAGGACTTCCCTGTTCTCTCATTGTCTTTGCAGCCCCCCTACACAGCCTCCAAATCTGCTCCAGAGTTTGCTCCATTTGACAGGAGCAGTTCTGGAGTCCGTGTGAGGAGATGCAGGGAGGACAAGAGGAGATGGAAGTCCTGTTCTGCCAGCAGTATCCATTCCACTGGTGAAGCAATGGTCCAAACCTTAAAGCACAGCATATTATGGGTATGGTGAGTGGGGCCATAAAAGCTTGCAGGTTACAAAGCCATGGAGAAAGAATGGGCGGTGATACAAGGAAAGTGGAAAGCTGATTCCAATACTTAGCTTCTGAAAAAAAATGGCAAATAAATCAGCCAACCAAGTCAAGTCTATAATATTAATATTAATAACAACAACAACAACAACAACAACAACAACAGCAATAATAATAATAATTTGTTTCTTACCCGCCTCTCCATTCTGATCGAGGCGGGGAACAACAATGAACAATAAAATACATAATATTCAATTAAAACATAATATACATTGTTAAAAACATCCTAAAAACATTTTAGAAACATCTTAAAACTTCACTGTATAGGCTGCCAGAAGAGATCAGTCTTTATAGCTTTCTTGAATGCTAGTAGACTGTTAAGTTGACGAGTCTCCTCCGGCAGGCCATTCCACAGTCTGGGAGCAGCAGACTGTGGGGAAGGAGAGAAGCAAAAGCCTCCACCATAGCACAAATAACTTCATACCCTAGACCTGAAAGATGCTGTCCTACTTCCAGGCCAGAGAGTTTAGCAATTTCATTTGTGTGAGTTGGTTAAACTATATATTCAGTTAGGCTACATATTCAGTTTGTTTGTTTTCCAAATCCACTAAATACCTTTTTTCAGATTTTAGAAAGTTCAAAGCTTTTAATATTATTGGGAGAGAGGCATTTGTGCAGTCTTGATTGCCTTAGGCTAAAATGTTCAAACTGCTTACCCCAAATACTGTTTTTCCTATCATGGATCTTCTGTGGTTTGAGATATGGTTTAATCTCTTATAAAAGAGAATCCCAGGGATTTCCCCCCCTTGGCTTTTTTGAAAGGCTCAAAGGCATTCATGCTCTTTCTCATATTGATTCCATCGGTGTGGCTTTTACCTCTACCTAATACGCTGTCAGATTCCGAAAACCCATCTCTTAAGCATTATGCAATGAATAACTGCTGTATATGCAAACACGGGAAATGTGCTTTCATTTTAGGATTGCAGTAATTTACATAGCAAATATGATCCCCCTATAAATGACTTCTTCTCATCTCTTTACATTTGATCAGGTAAAGGAGCCAAGTATAAAACTGAGAAAGCAAAGTGGGTGAAGAAGGCAATATTTGACGTGTCTTTATGCTTAGAATTTGAAGGTTTGTAAAATGTATATTCAATCTGCAATATTTTCAAATGATTTATTCTTTCAAAGAGGGATTTCTTTGACATTTGGACACCTATCTTACTCCTCCAGGGTAAGATCTGTATTTTTACTGCTTCGTCTAGAAACTTAGAATGCACGTCTTTCACAGCATTAATCAGAGAAGGTACTTCACAAAATATGACTTGACAAAATGCATTAGTGGCGAGAACTGACAAGAATTTGTACTTGTGGAGGCTAAAAGAACCTGTAAAACTTCTATCCTTTTCATTATAAAATATATTCCCCATTCACATTGGTCTACAGCCAAGTATCATGTAATCATTTAGCAGGTACATTGACAAGATTGAACTTAAATCACATCTTTGTCTACATATATTACCACAAAAAGAACCTTTTGCGCATTGAAGTGACAAAGAGAGACTGATTTAAGCCCCTAAAGCAAGAAAATGCAGTTAAA
The DNA here is from genome assembly GCF_023053635.1 of Elgaria multicarinata webbii. Classification (NCBI taxonomy): domain Eukaryota; kingdom Metazoa; phylum Chordata; class Lepidosauria; order Squamata; family Anguidae; genus Elgaria; species Elgaria multicarinata. The sequence goes on along the minus strand of NC_086180.1, from coordinate 39,818,121 downwards.
AGATACCTCAAGGAATAACTTCTCTCTTTCCACACAGAGTTCAGAAGAATCTAAAATCACTGAGTGAACACAGTGTCCCCATTAAACCACACAGCATACCTCTTGTTGATTTTCCAGTGCTGAAGTGGGACATTTAATCCCAAACTGCTTTGTCTTTTAGCATTTTATTTTAAAATTTACTGTGCCATAATTGCTAGCCCATTAATGTTAAATATATGGTTCTCAATTTGGGTCATTTGTCTGAAATGCATAGCATAATTAAGGGATGGGCGGCATTAGCATCCACAGTAATTCAGTTGCACTTTATCAAGAGTGACAACTCTCACCACACACACACACACACACACACACAGCACTAGTTGTTCACAAAGGAAATTATCTTATCAGGCAATATGATAACCCCATAGTTTTGCAGTTATTATTTTATTCTTTTCTAAAGCATGTTTAATATTAAACCTGCCTTCCCCACACTGGTGCTCTCCAGAGGTGTTGGACTGCAGCTCCCATAATTCCCAGTCAGCAGGACCATTGCCCATCGTGGCTGGAAATGATGGATGTTGCAGTCCAACATGTTTGTCTTGAGAAAACAAAAAAACTTTACCAAAAACAAACATATTAGGGTAAACGGCACACAAAGGGTTTACATTTGAGAAAAGTGTGCACAAAACAGTATTTCAGTAATGGAATACTTGGAAAATAAATATGTACGTTTTAAAATGTGTACATTAAGGCCATAGCTAGATCTAAGGTTTATCCCTGGATCATCCAGGGGTCAAACCTGTTCATCCAGGTGACACACAGGGGATCCAGTGCTCAGGCAGGAGTGAACCCTGGATGATCCCAGGATAAACCTTAGGTTTAGCTGTGGCCTCTGTCTCCAAAGCCTCACTCCAAGGAAGGACCCCTTCCTCAAAGTGAGGCATGGGAAGGGGGCACGATGGGTGCTACAGAGACCTTGCTAGCCACTTTCCTTCTATAGCAAATGCATATTAACTAATATGGAGTGCAATTGTGTGGTTGTTTAACTACTGAACTTGAAAGATGGAAAGATCCACTACCATCTTTTCTTTTCTTTTTTATCAGGAAAGAAAACAAGCAAGAAAGATAATCAATGCTTGATCATTTAAAGTTTTATTGTTATAAAATAAGTGGGATGCAAATTTTTAGCTCAATTAAGGCATCAGAAATGGACTAATCCTTGATAAATGGGCTAATCCTTGATAAAAGCCCTTTGATTTTTATCTGTTGCAATCACATCCACATTCCAAAACTGTGTCAAATTTTACGGACATTGTCATCCTCAGTTCTTCAAATGCTCTTGCACAATGCCTCAGTAGCACAAGTGACAAAAATAACGACTGGTAAAATGCTGGAATTACATTCTCCCCTTTTTTTAGAAGATCATCCTGTATCTGCATCTGATAGAACTCTGGAGGTGAGGTAAGGCGTTCCGAAAGAAAGAATCTAGTGCTCAAAGATCACACAGCAAGTTCAGAGTCATTAACAGAGACAAAATCAACAGAGCTGCCTCAGGCAGCTGGTTTTGGTGTCATTACAGGCAGCAAAAGGATAGTTGATTAATTTATTATTTTTACATTTTTACTTGTCATGGAGGTACTTGTAGGATTTTCTGCTTCAGGTGTCAAACTAACTTGGCTGGATATAGGAATGTATGAGAAATTTGTTTAAATTTGTTTTTTTACCAGAATTTACCCAATTTGCACCTCCCAGACCGAAATGCAGACTCGAATGCAATCTACGGTTGAAGCCCACACATTTCTGAACTTCCGATAAGATTCACAGATTAAACAAACAAACAAACAAACAAGTGTTTGACAACATGAATACTTTTGAAAAATATGCATGAAAAATGTATGCTTTTTATAAATGCACACAAACATGCTTTAATCAATGGGAAGAAAATGTATACAATTCAAAATGTGGATTTCAGTTTTGGGGGGTACATTTGGGTGTACATTTTTGGGAGCACATTTGGGGGGATTTTTTATTAGAAAAGAAAAAGATCATATTAATTAATTAATTAATTTTATATAGTGCCCCATAGCTGAAGCTCTGTGGGGAGTTTACAAAAGTTAAAACAGTGAACATTAAAAAGTATACAAATTTTAAACCATCAAAAATATAAAAACAACAGTGTAAAACAGTATCCATTTTAAACAACGACAGTTCTGGGGTCCATTAAAAAAAAAAATCTTAGCATATGTTGTTAAATGCTGTTAAATGCCTGGGAGAAGGCATTTAACAGCATTTGGCATCTTGACCTGGCGCCAAAAAGATAACAATGTTGGTGCCAGGCGAGCCTCATCGGGGAGAACATTCCATAATTGGGGGGCCACCACTGAAAAGGCCCTCTCCCTTGTTGCCATCCTCCTTGCTTCCCTCGGAGTAGGCACTCAGAGGAGGACCTTAGATGTTGAGCGCAGTGTACGGGTAGGTTCATGTCGGGAGAGGTGTTCTGTCAGGTATTGTGGGCCCAAGCCGTAGATAGGGTGCTCAGTATGAGTTTGAGGTGGAATTGAAAGGACTTGATGAGCTCATGTTTTGCTGATTCACACATCCCTAATGGATACTAGGCACCTTGAATTGTGGAAGGCCATTTGCTGCAGTGATTCAAGCATCAAAATGTCTTGGGGGAGCTCTAACCTTTTTTTTAAAAAAAAAAAAGTCTTCTCTTTGTACTGCACTTCAACAGTCCCCCAGAGGCTGCATCTGCATGAGAAAGAGAAATGTGACCTGGATTTTTCCTGGGCTATCCAGAAGCAATTCTTGTGCATGTAGTGGCTAAACATTATGATTTGATGTAAACATTGCTGTGAGAAAGCCATGTCCATGTCTGGATCCCTCCTTAGGTTCTCCACATGAACATTTTTCTATAGACAACATGGGGTATATCATGTAGACCTTGGCCCACATCTGAGGAGAGGGGATGGGTGAGAATGTCATTTTGGTTTGGTTTTGAAAAGAATTTCCCCAAATTCACAAAGTTCTCCATATTCTGAACAAAAAGAACTTTAGGTTTGTTTGTTTTTTAAAAAAATGAATGTGGGAGAAACCAAAACTAACAGATTCATCAAGGCTCAGGGCTTAAGCGCTTGTTTTTTTTAAAAAAAATCTAGGTTTGATTTTGAATGCCTGTGTATTCAGCCATGTTAGTGCTGAATTAGGGTTGCTACCTCTTTTTCTTTACAGGTTTCTTATCTGTAACATAGAATCATAGACAGCTATGAGTCAAGCAGGTACATCATGACTTTTCTATGCTGGGAATAGCTGGACCTATTAAATTTGACTGGTGGATATGGGCAAGAATTTTGTTTCATTTCATTTTTATTAAGAATTTACCAAAAATTTGCTAAGTTCTTCTTATTTGAAACAGAATGAATTTGAGATTTTAAAAATTGAAATGGGGAAACAGCAAAACTAACAGATTTCTCCATCCCCATCCAAAGCACAAATCTCACGTATATATTTGCAAGACAGAGGTCAGCAAATAACGAGACGACACACAGAACTTTGGGTTTAAACAGGGCCACATTTATTAAAGATCTGCAAAGGGGATCCTATAGGGCATCCAGACTGGCCTGTTTACAGACCTTTCTGAGCAGGACGAGCCATTCCTGGCCCGTCCTGCTCAGGACGGGCCAGGAATGGCGCTGCATAATTCGCCCTCCCAATGGCCAACCCCTTTCAGGGTAGGGAGACATTCCGGTGTCACCTCCAAACCCAGGCCTCAAGGCTCAAGGTGGGTGAGAAAGGTTGTTGTCAGAGGTAACCCTTATCTCCCAGCCTGGCCTCAGGGCTCAACACTGGGAGCCCTCAGAAATTACCAGTCACCGCAACAGTGCCTATGAATGCTCACCATTCAAAATCCCTCTGGATGCCCATTTGTACCTGCATAAGAAAATGTGACCGAATTAGAGACCATTGCCAAATCAAGCAATTTAATCTCCCAGGCTGTCTTACAGTGTGGAGTAGGCAAAAAAACAACAACTCATGCGCAATTTTGAACATGGGTAAAAAATTCCTACTCAGCCCTGAATGGCAACCAGAGAACTCACACTGTCTACAGGGAGGGAGGGAGGGGTTAGAGCCTATTTCTAGGCAAACATTCTTCCCCTCCCTGCCCAATGGTGCCCTGAATCCACCAATCCCAATAGGGCACGTCTCATCCTGTCTCCACCCGCAAACAGCTCCCCACGCCCAGGCCTTGCCGGGCACGGCAGAGTGGCCCTTCTTGATTTTTACCCTTTGAAAACCAATAATTGCCTTTGTGACTTCTGTGGTACAGAAGTCATACGAAGCTCATAGTTACAGCTTAGTCTTGTACTGAATTACTTTAGTTTGTATCCATGTGCCTAATGCAAGTGAAAAGGGATTTTTCCACACTCCCTCTCTAAGCAAACCTTTTTAGATGTTAGATATCTTTCCCACCCATTAAGTGATAGATTCAAAGATCTAAAAGGAAACTGAAGAAGTGGCAGCATCAAACATCTGTTGGACTTAATATGCAAATTATAAAGTTGAGACTCAGAACTGGAAGACCTTAAGTCAGAGTACTAGTATATCAAGGAACTGATGAAAGCTGTTCTCACCATTAAGAAGGCTGCTGATTTTATCTGTGACATTTTTTTAGCCTTCAGAAGTCTACTGAGTTTTTTTCCTTGTGAGATCAAAGAAAATGCATTCAGATTTGCATATGGTTTTAGAGCCTATTTCTTTCCTTTCTTTCCCTCTCTCTGTTTGTATCTCTCCTACCTCCCACCTTCAAACACTGCAAAACTCTGAAATTGTAACTAAAAAGAGTGAAACAAACAAGAAACTTCCCCTCCATTTCAGATAGATGAAAGGTCCAATGAAATTAATGTGAAGTATTTGGTGCGTGTAGTGGTGTTTTTAAAAAAGAAAAAAAGAAAAGAAATATATGTCAAAATAAGAAAATCAGAGTATGTCTGAGAAAGATAAGGTCTTTACTTATCCAATTCCAACAAAATGTTTGAGATCTATGATTTCCTAAAAGAAGGCAGCAAATTTCCAGTGGTATTACCCATTTGGTTAGTCAAATTTTATTGCTTATAGGCAATGGTCATTGCAATATAAATCACACAACAAAATACATGTAAACATGATAATTAATTCAGAAGGAAGCTAACTTACACATTAAGCTAACAAATAAAAATAATCAAAGCCTAGAACTAAAAAATATCCCCATACTATTTAAATTAAAACCGTAATTCATGTGAGAGGGGTGTTCTCTATTTTTTGCTTCCCCCTCCCCAATCTCATGTCTTTGGCCTCCCTCAAAGCATAGTGATTAGAGATTATGGTAAAAAATTGTTTTAGAATTAAAAGCTGCTGTCTGTTACTCAACTACCCTCCCTCCCCTCCGCCTCCAGCATTTAAAGAAATGAAACTAAAAGATGATATTTGGAGATATGGTCCACAGCTAGACTTAAAGTTTATCCTGGGATCATCCAGGGTTCGCCCCTGCCTGAGCACGGGATCCCCTGTGTGTCACCTAGATGAACAGGTTTGACTCCTGGACGATCCAGGGATAAACCTTAGGTCTAGCTATGGCCAGGGCCGGTGCCAGACTATTTTGCACCCTAGGCAAGGTGAGCTACTTTCATCCCCACCCTCCCCAAAATGCCAACTTTGATTTTTAAGAACATATGTTTCCTGGAAAAAATAAGAAGCACAAAACTTGAAACTGCTAAATTTATTTTAAAGTGCAAGAAATACGTCGTGCCACTTATAGCAAACAAATTGGAAAGGAACATCTATGGGTCTAAAATGCATTATTTAATAGGAATATCACCTCCAGATCATCCCCCCCAACTCACACACGCACACACACACACACTCAGCCTCACTCACTCCAAACAAACACATGCATGAACACATGCATTCACTCAAAGACCCCATGCACCCCATGCACCCATACATTCTCTCTCTCTCTGTTCCGGGCGCATTCCGGAAGTCCGAACATGGAGCCGCCCCACCCCAGCGTCCCTGGCTTCACTTCAGCTGGGCGGGCATGGGGCGCCATCTTGCCCGCCCAGCCCCAGCTGAATCCTCAGGCCAGGCTGGCTCACAGCCAATGCCCGTGAGTGCTGCGCTGCGCTGTGCCTGGCACGCCTCTTAGCTTGGCGCTCTAGGCAGCCGCCTGAGTGGCCTCTATGGTAGCACCGGCCCTGGCTATGGCCATAAAGTCTTCAAGTGCCTGTGTCGGTAAGGAAGCCTTTTCTGGAGCAGCTTCAATTCTGCTAGCTTTGGAGGGAAGCTTGATTTGCCTGAGCCAACAGAACTATACCAAAGAGGCCCAATTCTGCTCAGGCTTCCAACTTCATCTGAATCTGATCCACATCTCTATGGCTAGAGTGTTGGGCTAGGAGTCAGGAGATCTGGGTTCTAGGCCACACTCAGCCATGGAGTGACTTTGGGCAAGTCACAAACTTTAAGCCCAACCTACCTCAGAGAGTTGTTGTTGTGAGGATAACAATGGAGAGGAGGAGGGTTATATACACTGCCTTGGGTTCCTTGGAGGAAAAGAGGTGGGATAAAAATGCAATAAATTAATGAATAAATATCTGACAAAGCATGTATAGGTTTTCACAGTTTACATGATCGACTATAGCTGGATCTGAACCAGAATGAAGATGTTTTAGTAATATGATAATATTGGTGTGTTCTATTTCATTGTTACTGCTGCTCCTGCTGCTTTCTTCTCTTCATAAATTGATTTATTTAAAAGCTTATGAATACCCTTTCAGTCCACAAGAGCACACAAGACAATATATAAATTTTAAAACAACCAACAGAAAACAGAAAAGAACAATAAAGAAATCATAGAGAACTTTAAAACCATCCAAATCAGAGAGGAACAAAATAGCCTTCCTAAAGCTAGGCAAAGATGGAGTCAAGCTAATGTTCTTAGGGAGAGAGTTCCAGAATTGGGAAATGGCTACAGAAAAGGCCCAGTCTAATATGCTAACTTTAGCCTTTCTTCAGAGTGGGACATATAAGTGCAGGTCTCTTTTTATGATTAATACTTGTATAAATTAATATTATTCATTAAAAAAAGAAGTTGGACAATTCCAACCTACGGAACATTAGAACAATGCAGACCAGTTCTTAAGATTCTGGTCAAAGGTTTCCAGTTGTAACCATCAATTATTTAAAGAACAGTTTGTAAAAGCTCGTTGAGGGTGTTTTGATTTCTCTTTTTGTGGTATGATTTAAGCAAAAGTTTAAAATGCTCACTGTCTAAAAGGAATGATAATTCTGTATAAAATAGTCACATTGCCATCTACTGACAATGTTTTAGAAAAATGCATCCTTGGTGTGTGTTTTCTTTTCAGGGGGTGGGGTGGGGAATCTAACTATGTTCTCCTGATCTAACTCTTGACATATCACAAGCCAGAGAAAAAGACACACTCCATATGTTGTTCAGCATATCCAGTAATCCTGTTCTCAGGCAATCCATTTTCATCCACTCAGGGCCTCACCTTTATATACTGCAGTTCAGCATGTGTATTAATTGGAACATTGTACTGTATTTTGGAGGTGCAAAAGCAGGCTTCAGTCACTGAACTACAGAAGACTAAATTAATAAGCCTGGGCTGCAGGTGCGGTACACAGGGGCTTGCTAATAGGATTTTCATAATACCAGCATTTATCTCACCATATATTTTATATAATACCAATCATCGTACAACCGTAGCATTGTTATTACATTAAGTGAAAAATGGGATTTCAGGTTAAGGATACATATTACGGATTAAGAACAGCAATGCAACCCAGGTGTTTTTATATGTCAGGAGTTTTGTTTTCATCTCTGTGCTTTAGAACATTGAGGCCTGAACCTTGAAAAGAGCACTGTGATTAGATTTTGTTTAAACAGATGGTTTAAACAAAGTCTGATGATGATGATGACGATGATGATGATGATGATGATGATGCCAGTCCTACCATTAGGCAAAGTGAGGCAGTTGCCTCGGGTGGCAGATGCCAGGAGAGAGCAGAAAGGTGTTGGAGGGGGGAGCTGTGGGCCATGTGGCCTGCACTGAATCCCTTAAGTGAGCCTGCTGCCTTCAGGTGTGGTGGAGGATGCTGTTCCATTGCCAATGTCAAAGGAAGGTTCAGTCAGCTTTTGTACATGGCATAGGATGGGGGTGCCATCTTGTCCTTACCTCAGTAGCAAAATAGTTTTGGTTAGCCATCATCATCATCATCATCATCATCATTAGTAGTAGTAGTAGTATCATCAGTTATATACTGCCTTATTTGGTAAAATGCCATCAAGGCAGTGCACAACATTTTAAAACAGTAAAGAACAAGAACATGGAAACCTCTCATTTCAACAAAATATGCAGGGATCAGTATATTCTGGAGTGGATGATGATGATGATGATGATGATGATGATGATGATGATTTATAAATATAACAGAAACAAAAGGGGAAAGGGAAGAAACAGCAATGAAAGAGGAGGAGAAGCATATTCTTTCACAGTAACTGCTCACAACTACATTAATAAAAAGATACAGAAAAAAGAATTCAGCTGTTCTATTTTAAATATATATATTAATATAAGCAGTCCATATATATGACTAAGCCACCAGATGAAATTGATGATTGCAGGATATACATTCAAATGCAGCAAGAGTAGTAAGACAAGTGGTGGGTTTTTTTCCTTCCAAGCTGGAAGTCCCTTTGGAACTCTAAGGGCTCTGAAAGTCCACATTTGCTGCCCTATATATGCTGTAGGTGGCCTTTGGGTGAACTGAAGCAAGCTGCTCTCTCTTGAGCATAGACATCAAGTTTGTTTTTGCTCACTGTTTTTTCTCTTGCAGTTGCCAATAGCACTGACCTCACACACAAACTAGGCTTTCACCCTATTGGGCTGATTTTTTTACCTTGTCTGCTCCTCCACAGGACAAATGCGCTACTTTATGCACAAGGTCATGAATATATAGCTTCATTGGTGCAGTATCCCTAAACATGTTCACATTGCTGCAGAGTCCAAGTCATAATGGTATCAAAAACGTAAAAAGATTTAGGATGAAGATGCAAATAACAATGCCAATGTTTAGCAGCTGGATGTTACTACTTCAGTTACTTGCATTATTCTAAATGGTTTGTCATGACACAACGTATCAAATTTCCAGTTGGGAAAGCAGTTACTAAATGTGGAGGCCATTTTATCTACAGAAGTATCCAATGTCATTCTACGTTCTTTAACAGGGGACCAGGCACCAAAAGCATGCTATTGGAGACCCTATATAATTCTGAATATTTCTTTCTTTTAATGTTTAAGTTAAGGCCAGAGAAAAGAAGCAGAATTTTGAAGTATCATCTTTTACCATTTCTATACCACCCTTCACTGCAATCATACCTTATAATTCTTATATTATCTATTATCACAACAATCTTCTAAGGTAGATTAAGCTAAGAGATGGTGATTGTTTAACACACATACACAGAGAGCGAGACAGTAAACTTCATAAATATGTGGAGATTTTATTCTTTGAATCTCTATTACATGCCCACATTTAGATTCCATCCATGGCGCTGTCTATGCACACACACACACACACTCACACACACTTTGCAGTTGAACCTTAAACCCCAGTTCTCATGTGTTCTAGGATCAGGATTACCATTCACAGGGGAGATTCTAAGCATTGTCAGCTGAATGTGTGAACATTCCCCCTTGAGACCTTTCTGCTCAGCATGTGAAGGCCCGAGGCTGCAGCCAGTAGGAATGAGAACACTGGAGGCAGGGCTAGTATACAATAGCTTTGTGCCTTCCTCCACAGTTCTTGGCAAACTACTGTTCTAAGCAAGATTTCTAGAGCAACTCAATCTGTCCACTGTACAAAGCTTCTAAAATATCTTAATTTGTCTACTGCAGTTCTAGGTTTCATAGGAAATGCAGTTCTTGGTTTAGTAAGTTGATCCCATAAGACATTTCTTACTTCCAGGTCAAAAATACTAAAAGGAACATCCATAGGTTGTCTTGTACCTAGCTTTGGTTTATATTTTATGGCAATAGCCCGAAGCATTGAAGCATTTGATTTTATCTCCTTCTCTGGATTTATACAACTGTTTAAATCTTTTTAGAGGTATTGAGCCATGCCTAATTATTCCTTGCTCACTGATACATCTGTAATACCTAGAATGGCTAGATGTCAAGTTGGAATGATTAGTATGCATACAGTAGAAACAGGGGAGCCATCAGGAGATAATATAGTGTTTGGCTAAAATTCATTGCACCTACAGATAGATGACACAACTGCTGGATTTAACAATGTGGAAATTGCTGTCTTGTTCCCTTACCCAATGGTTGTTGGCATTATTAACAGCCCAGGCCTGAAACTAAGCCCTGTGGCAATTCAAATGAGTGCAGAGTAAAATATGATGGCAGGAGGTTACCCTTCATTGGAAATCAATGAGAAATAGTCATGATTTTTTTTTTCTGGAAAATTAGTACATAAACAGAGTAAATAAAAATGCATTAACTTGGAGCTCCCAAAACCACCCATCATGAGCATTTTTAAACCAAAGCACTAATGGAGCTTGAGTGAAAATCATTTACTTTCACAAGCCCTCAAGGGCAAAATCATTTCTTTAAACACCAGGGGAAAGCTGCCATTTCCCACAGTTCTGATGGGCTCAATGTGTGGACCAGGTGTTCAGCATCTCCAATATTAAATCCTCAAATGCCATGGCACGCATAGTACACCATCCTGAAGGAGAAAATATAAATATGACAGAAATCACAAAATTATACACCAGTATACAGTATCAGTGCAATCCTGCATGTCTACCCAGAACCAAGCCCCATTGTATTCAATGGGGCTTACTTCCAGTTGTGTATAGGACTGCAGCCTAAATGCACTTACAGTTTTTTCTTTTTATCTTGTTTTGGTGGCCCAAGCCAAATCCCTGTAGAACTTTTCCAAAGACAAAAAACACATTCAAATTAATTTTTAACTTATTAAAATGTAAGTATCTTGATTTACCATGCTTGACTCATGACTTTCATATTTTCAGTAATTTTGCCTACATAACTAGAACTTTCTGAATAAAGCTGTAAGCCGTTATTACAACTCAACATAGATTGTGGCTCTAACCAACCAAATATGACCAAATATGTAAGTGCTGATGATTTTTGTATGGTTTTGATGATGATGATGATGATGATGATGATGATGATGATGATGATGATGTTTAAAAAAATTGTGCCATCTTCTTCTAAAGGGTTTGGTGAAACACCCAAATAAAAATAATTGTCATTCCTCTGTGTGTGTGTGTGTGTACAGAGCCCCACACAGACAGCAGAATTTAGCCTTTCAGGACCTATTGACCCTAAAAGAGAAGGAAATAGAGACAGAACTACATTTTTCATGCCAGTGTTCAACCCACTTTGGGCAGCCTCGTCAACATGACTTGAGTTGTGCTTGTGGTGAACCTATCACATAGCTGTTTTATCTTAAGAACTACTCAGCCTAGCTGTGTTCAAATCCTATTTCCCCCATGTGGGTCCAGCTGGGTGAATTGTGCTTTACAGTGCAATCCTATGCCTGTAAGTTTGATTGAGTTCAATTGGGCACCACTCACATGTAATCATGAAAAGGAAGACAATGATGGGACATGATGGAACTGGCTTTTGATAGTAACATATTGAAAGAGGAGGGCTGGATTGTATTGATTGTTGGATTGATTTCTATCCCATTCAATAGCCAAAGCTCTCTGAGCAATTTACAAAAGATCAAAACATTTAAAAGATATTATAAAAGCTATTTCCATACAAAAACAATGTAAAACAATCAACAACAAAATGCCAGAACTGGTTAAAAAGCTTACATGCCAGCTAGTGCCTTGTTTATGTAAATATTAACAGAAAGGCGGAGGGGAAGTGTTCCAATTGAAATGAGCATAATTGGCACCAGGGGCCCTAAGAAGTAAATATCATTGGCTTTGCTTATAAGTGAAGATAGTACATGAACTAGGTATCTGTAATCATTTAGGCAAATTCAAAACTTCAAAGGATTTCAGTAGTTGTTTTTCCTATGACTCCAATGTGAGAAACTGAATGCACGTTTAGTTTTCATCACAGCATCAATGAACATGCAATGCAGTTCGTTAAACAGATAATAAATAGATTGTATAAACAAATTCATTGTACCATGATTGAAAATGTGACACATACATCATCATTTGTGATTCATTCCACAATCTAAAATCAGTTCTGCTTCCAAAGGGTGTCACAGGATAAGGCTCTAAGTATATTTGATGAATTAAAATCATACTGTCATTGATTCCGTTACTAGATCCAAAATCAACTTGAATTTTCCTTATTTATTTCTTATTTTTCATAGGATACTTATGCATGTTTAACTATATGAAAAGACACTGGGTGGACTTTGGTCGGATCCAGAAAGACTCTATTTAAACTAATCTAACTAAAATGTGGAAACTATAATGATGGGTTGGATCCAAGATCTGCCTTACATGTAAAGAAGCCCAATTTTGGGGAATCCACCTCCCCCACACACACCAGTTCACCCCATTCATCAGGGTCCCTGACTTCCTTTGAACATTTTCAGGGTGCTGGAGGGGCTACCACTGGAAGAAGAAGTCCACTTCTACCAGTGCAATTGATCCAGCTTAAAACTGGATTCAACCCAATAGATAATAATGATAGTGGTAGTGGTACTAGTAGTAACTATCAGTTTTATATAACCATCACCTTTACTCTAATAGAACTTGTTGTAAAGAGATAAGATTTCAGTTTGTTCTTCTAATCTTACTAATGAAGAATTGTAGGCAAATTGGCTGTATACACTGTATTATCAGAACTGGCATCAAATCCCCATGCTTACCCATCTCCTCAGTTGTTTGTACTTAGCTTTAGTTGTTATTTAAACACACACACACACACACACACACACACACACACACACATTTATTATATTTGCAAGATTCACTGAAACACTGCACTGAGCTGTGTTTCTTTTTTTAGTTTGCCATTTGTACCCAAGCTATAGAGACATAGCATACCTGCAAACAGAATAACATGTTCCACAATGCACCACCGAAGAAGATACATGAGCACTATATTTTCTGAAAGGACATCAGGTCTTGTTTGGCATTTGGGGAATTTGCTTTATGTTTCCACTGTTCCTTTTTATCTTTTAAATGTGTTGCCCCTAGAAGATTTGCTTTACTCACTGTGAATGGTAAACAAAGAAAATAATTTGCATTGACTGTTCAGTGCTCTACCTCCAGCTATTCAGTTATGAGAAGTTTCCTTGTAGCTCTTAGGTTGTAAATCCTTTACAACCATTCAATCTTAAGGGCTCTCCAGCTGGTATTCTTCAGAGGATCATCATTGGTCGATAGGAGATTTGAAGCATGAAAGAGAAGGTTATCTGCTGATATTTTACAACTGTGTTCCCAGCCATAATTGCACCTTTTAGAGCTTCCCACAACCCAAACAATCCTTACAGACACACACACATCACTGAAAAAAGTAACTTACAAAAAGCCAAACCAGAGCAAAAGGGTGTATGGAAAAGAAATAAATATCTGATTAAAAGACTGATTCCCCCTGCACCAGAAAATATGTACTTAGTGTGGTGCACAATAACCATCATTACAGGTGATTGCATTCATCATGACCTGCTTCCATTGTGTCCATCTTACACAATCTGAGTAAGATGTCACTGCAATTGTACACAGTCAGTCAATGCCATATGTCAGGGACACATCAACAGCAGTGAATTTATCATTGTACCACTGTACCACTACACAGAACACAAATAGGTGGGAATGGGGCAAATGAGGGAGTACATAAGGGTACTCTGTCCTAAATGTTTTCTCTACTTTCACCTATACCTGCACCTAAATTAAACATCTTAGATATAAGGCTTTTCTACACAAGGCATTTACATGTTCTTTAGATGACTTTGTGACCCTCCAGTTTCACTTCTGTGTCTAGCCAGCACTTTTAGCAATTTTTTTATTTTTTTATTTTTTTAGTAGGGTAGAGAAAACATGATTTCCTTGTGTATTTGTGCTATTCCGATATTCCGCTCACCTAGAGGTTATGTAGTGGAAAAACTGAAAAGGAAATTCTCTTCATGTAGTGCTCAGACCTCAATTCTGCAACAAAACTAAAAGTAGACACAGCTGATTAACAGCCTCATGTTGAAAATCTCACAATAGCAAAGTGTTACACCAGAATCACAACTGTCACGCAGACTCATAGGAACAGATCATCTTCCTCACCCATAATGGACACATCTACCCACATGGAAATACATAGCAGAATGGGACAGAGACAGTTATGTCTAATCTTTTGCAAGAACTAGAGCTACTTCATCACTAGCAGCTACCAAGCTTTTTTAAAAAAAATGGAAGAAAACCCCTTGAATGATATCAGAAAGAAAAAGTAATAGACACAATTTTCTATGTCTCCGAATGCAGCTGCATTGGTGAGCCTCTTTATTGGCAGGAATATTAATCTGCTGATGCTGTGATTTGGACTAACAGGAAAGGCAGAACATATATTTACTTTATATACATCAGGATTAAATTGTCTTTCCTGCAATAAGCATGGAAAGTAGGGCTGTGCTCCGCTTCTCCTCAGACCGGAGAAGCAGAAGCGGATCGGGGTGCTTCGCCTCCCCTTAAGGCGGAGGCAAAGAGGATCGGGGGAGCAGTGGAGCATCACAGAGCAGATCGAGGTGAAGGTGGATCCTTCGCCTCGATCCAAAGCTCCGCAAAAATGGTAAGGGGGGTTTACTTGGCCCTGCCGCTGCCGCTGCCGCCACCGCCCATGCTGTGACAGCGGCAGAGCCAGGTAAGGGGGCAAAGGGGAGGGGGTCTTACCTGCATCCATCCGCGGCCCCGCGGCTTCTTCAACTGAGCCCGAGGACTCAAACAGGAAGACCAGGCCACAACTGCAGCTTGGTCTTCCTGTTTAAGTCCTCGGACTCAGTTGAAGCAGCGGCAGGGCCGCAGATGGATGCAGGTAAGGGGGAGGAAGGAGGGAGTGGTTACCTGGCCCTGCCGCCACTGCCTGTGCGGTGATGGCAGCAGAGCCAGGTAAGGGGGCAAGGAGGAGGGGGGTCTTACCTGCATTCGTCCGCAGCCCCGCGGCTGCTTCAACTGAGCCCGAGGACTCAAACAGGTAAGGGGGAGGTAACGAGGAGGAAGGAAGAGGAAGGAGGGGGTTACCTGGCCCTGCCGCCAGCGGCAGAGCCAGGTAAGGGGGCAAGGGGGAGGGGTTTTTTACCTGCATCCGTCACGGACCATTGCCGGCTTCACTAGAGCCCGCGGAAGTGTAGAACCGCGGGCTCTAATGAAGCTGGCGGTGGGCCGGGACAGAAGCAGGTAAGCAGCTGCCCCCCGCTGCTGCAGAGCTCCGATTCAGAGCCGGAGCTCTGCAGTGGAGCAGAACGGGCCCTAGGTGGATCAAGGCGAGGTGGAGCAGGCCCGATCCGCAATTTGCGGATCGGGAACAGAGCAGAGCGGGGGGTGTCCATGCACAGCCCTAATGGAAAGTATGGATAATAAGAGGAGCAGTGTTGGATCAGATCAAATAATCCATCTAGTCCATCATCCTGCTTTCACAGTGGCCAGCCAGGTACAGCTGGGATGTCCTCAATAAGGGCATAAAGGCAATAACCCCACCCCATCAACTAGAATTCAGTGCCTTACTATATTTGGAGATTCAGGTGTTTTTAAACATGTGGTCCCAACTTCTCAGACATAAGTTGCATCCAATTGTGTCTGTCCACCATTAGAACAGACAATGCTGGCAGAACCAATTTCCATTCCTCCTGCAACTGCTCCCACCCCCCACACACAAATATGATCCCATGGGTTAGGGGACCCTCTAGAGCAAATTTGGAGATGGTTGAGGGGAGTGCAGTGGAGGGGAGGAGGGAGCAGATCCATTGTATGAGAGGAAATGTTGGACAGAACTCCATGTATATACAGATGTTTAAGGATACATCACAGGTTGTCCAGGAAACATTGCTATAACTTCAGTGTCATTGCAAGCAACAAATGGGTTGCTCTTTGTTATTTAGTGGGTATCCCACATGCCTATGAAAGGTCTGCCTCCTTTCCTGCCTTCCCTGGAACCATCCAACAAGATCAGTTTCAAAAGATGTACACATTTGTAAGGACACCGATAAAGTTCTAAATGGATAAAGAACAAGTCTTCAGAAACCAGGAAATCTCTGAATGCGTCGCATTGTGGAGAAAAGTGGGGAGGGATCAGATTTTATAGATAATGCAAAAAGCCACTTAAAAAACAACATCCGAACAACTTTCACTGAAGTTGCTTTACAAATATGAACTATTATCGTGGATCAAGACAGGCAGGCAGCCTGGCCCCAAGAGTTCAGACATGATTCCTGCTTCACTGACACATTTCCTTCATACCGTCTTGACAGGAGGTGAAGAGCATTCAACCTGATCAGAAAGAAGGCAGCGATTGATACAGTTCTTTGGTGAACACTTAACTCTGAGACCAAAAGTCATCAAAGCACTTCCTGCTGCCGTTTACTATGAAATCAACAAGGCAAAGATGGGAAGTGAGCTGAATGCTAACTGTATGGAGGCATCTACAAATGCTGAATACATTGGTGCAACCTCCTTATTGCTACAAAAGTTGTGGCACTTGCAATAGTTGGCAGGCTTATTATTCGGCAATTGCCTCAGGAATGGTTAGGGGCAAGAATATAACTCCCAGTGTCTCACTTTATCAAGCCAAAGTGTCATTCCTATATGTCATAGCAGCACACATACTATTGAGGGGAAATGGTTTTGGAGTGACAGTAAGTGATGAATTGCTGTCTGTGGGTGTGGAAGCTTTCATTAAAATGTTATGTCCTTTGACATCTTGGTAGGGAACTGTAAGCAGGCGTGTACTGTTCAAATGCACAAGTGTATATGTTTGCCAGTTTGAGTACACACTACTTTTTTTCTCTTCTTGGCTCCCAAGATATTTAAGCACTGTAATGATTTAGCAGCAGCCAATAGGAATAAGGGGCTGGCCTGCTGCCGGTCTACATAGAAGTATGTCACCATGGCAGATCGCTTCTGTGTGGTGATTCTCCCCCACCTGTTCAAACGTCTAACACTTCTTGCTATGTGGATCCTCTGGATCCCATGGAGAGTTTCCATACTAGCAATGGTCATACCTGGGAATTCCCAAAAAACTCTCCACATGACTGGGAGTACTATATATGTCAAGCCATATTAGATGTTAGATGGAGACAGGGGGTTATCATACATAAGAAGCTTGCCACAAAGAAAAGAAAATGTGTAGACATTTTCGGAATTGGATGGATCATTGGTTTAATTCCCAATCAGAATTAAACCAGAAATTATGATTCTATTAGAATGTAAGCCTATGGAGCAGGGTTTTGCTATTTTATTGTTTTACTCTGTACAGCACCATGCACACTGATGGTGCTATATAAATAAATAAATAAATAAATAAATATAATAATAATAAATACCCAGAAAGCTTTTCACATCGCTGAGATGACCCATATGACAAGACATGTTAGATGTTACTTTCAGAATGCCACACATGAGAAACTTGCCATACATATAAGGAAATCTGTGGACACAGGTGCCACAACACAGGCTCTGACACCAGGCCTGGCTGCGGCTACTCCCTGCTCAAGCCAAGCACCAATGCTTGATACACCTGAGGCGAGGGTTAAAAACCACCTTCCTGCAAACTATGTGGAGAAAGGGTTTAAATGGAGAAGGATTTCAATAATAAATTAAAACGCTGTGAATTATATGTGCTGAGGGGAATTATTGACAGAGTGGGTATTAAATGAATAAACTTCAGATGTTAAATGCCAAACAGCCAGGCACCAAGACAGTTGCTACTCTGTCTTGGTGCCTGGCTGAGATCTGTAACTGGATGTCTAGGAGTAAACTAAAGCTTAACCCGGAGAAGACTGAGCTGATGGTGATTGGCCGAGGTCAGAGGCTGGCAGATTTGAGGCAGGAGCTCGTAGATCTGCCTATTTCAGGAATCCGACCAAGGATTGTGACTGAGGCACGGAACCTGGGTGTTATTCTTGACCAGTCCCTAACTATGTCATCACAGGTGGGGGCCATGGTTCAGAGTTGCTTTTATCAACTCCATGTGCTCCGCCAAGTTCGCCCCTTTCTGTCAGAGGCTGATCTTACCACCGCAGTCCAGGCCCTGGTTCTTTCCAGACTGGACTATTGCAACCTGTTGTATACAGGGCTTCCCTTGAAGCAAATCCAACACCTACAGGCTGTACAAAATGCAGCAGCCAGATTGGTCAAGGGGCTCCTGAAGTGGTCTTCTATCACTTTGATGCTTCAAGAGCTCCATTGGCTGCTGGTGACTGCTAGGGTGCGCTACAAGGTTTTGTTGACCATGTATAAAGCCCTGCATTGCTTGGGTCCTGGATACCTGAGCACTCGCCTTTCTGCTGTGTCTCACCATTG
The DNA here is from genome assembly GCF_023053635.1 of Elgaria multicarinata webbii. Lineage (NCBI taxonomy): Eukaryota > Metazoa > Chordata > Lepidosauria > Squamata > Anguidae > Elgaria > Elgaria multicarinata. Next base: position 39,799,583 of record NC_086180.1, on the reverse strand, counting down.
GCAGACTCGCTCTCAGGAGCAGGGTGCCCTGATGGTCCCCCGCTACAAATTGGAATGTGCCGGGGCCAGGGCTTTTTTAGTGGCTGGTCCCCGGTTATGGAACAATGTGCCACTGGAGATTAGACAGGCTCCCACTTTCAATTGCTTCAAATGCCTTTGTAAGGTGTTTTTATTTTCACAAGAGTCTGGGGAGGGGGTGGTTTAAATTGGGGGTCGAGGGCTTTTAATGGTTTGAGGGTGAGGGTTTTAAAGGAATTGTTTTAATGTGGGTTGGGGTTTTTATTTATTTATTTATTACATTTCTATACCGCCCAATAGCCGAAGCTCTCTGGGTTTTAATGGAATTGTTTTATATGTTATTGTAAAGCGCCTCGATGCCAGAAATGGTGAGGCGGCGCTATAAAAATGCTTTAAATAAAATAAAATAATAAAATAAACAGACACATGGGATTTTTGTGGTACTTAAAACAAAATGATTAAAATTTATTTTAAAAGTTCACAAGCTTTGTTTCAAAATAAAACATTTAAAAACCTTTTTGAAACCTTTCATCCAATCCTTTCACCCATTCACATACACACTTTCCTTTCTCTCACACAATCACTCTTGAACTTTATTATCAGTATTGTTTATTATTGTCCAGGAAAGCTGCCAAAGTCTGACGAAGATAAACAATGGAGACTCACAGTGTAGAAACTGTTCGTTTATTTAAGACACACAGGGAAGCAAGGAAAGGTTTGGTAGCCGGGAGAGGAACTGGGAGATACTGGGAAACAGCAAGGCAAGGGTCCAGGCTTACGACAGGTGAGCTGGTCGGTAGCAAGTCCAAGGTCAAGGGGCTTTGGCAGGCAACATGGTCGAGGGTCAGTCCAATGGTCAGCACGCCAAGCAGTCAACGAAGTCCAAACACGGTCCAGGGGTTCAGCAGGGCAAGAGCAAGCAGATGTAGTTAAGAGCCGGTCCACGGTCGATGCAGGAAACAGGAGCAGGAAGACGTAGTCACGAGCCGGTCCGGAGTCAAGGCAGGAATTAAGAGCAGGAATTCAAGGAACAAGGCACGAAGGTCAAAGGATTCAGAGACAGAGGCTTTCGCCAGGAAACTCAGTTAACTATCTTATATCAACTTTGCTGTGTGGTTTTATCCTGGTTGCGCTTTTTATACTGTATTTCGTAATTGTGTTTTAACCTGTTGGGTGTTTTACTGTGGTTTTAATTTTTGTGAACCGCCCAGAGAGCTTCGGCTATTGGGCGGTATAAAAATGTAATAAATAAAATAAAAATAAAAAATAAATTAACCTCTGACCAAGTTCCTTGGCTTTCAGCCGCGTATTTAGGCTGAGTCACTCTCCCCCTGCTGTTCCCTAATTGCTCAGCGTTTCAGATAAAGCCTGTGGGAGTGCCGCCTAGATTCCTTCTCCGCGCGCTGCTGCCGAAACGATGGAGCGGGCATGCTCGTCCCTTCATCAGGGCTGTCTGAATTGGCAGAGGTTCCTGCTGGCATGCTTGTGCCCGGCTCTTCTCCTTCTGGCTCTGCAGGAAGCTCTGCAGGCGACTCTGCCGGCCCAGACTCCACGCTCCCTGGGCTGGGCTCCTGGGCACTGGGTTCAGGTTCCTCCACTTCCTCATCCCCTTCCTCCATGTCCATGCAGGGCATGACAATTATACGCAAACTGTCTATCTCCACACCCCACTCTCCAAAGACACCACTCTCTACACTGAACCTCAAATTCTCCAGACCCAAGTACTCTAAACACCAAGAGCTAACACACAGAGAGCACTAACGACTCTAAGAGTACCTAAAAAGTCTTTTTCAATCCCCTCAGTCATTCCCTTATATATCACTCCTCCCCCTCCCCAGACATTCTAACTCCAACCACTCAGGCCAACATTCTAACACACCACAGACTTACAAACCCCAGACATACATTTGGGAACTGACTTGTGGGGTGTAACGCCACAACAGGCCCCATTCAGAATGAAACCAATGACCCAACTAGCAGAGTTAGTCAACTCTAATAGCAGTAGTTCTATAAAATTGATAGCAATAGTCCTATGCAATTGGGCAACAGGCTTCCCTAGCTCTGTCACTTCATACCCATTCAATTAGACCTGCACAAGTTGTGACCCACTAAATTGAACACAACCCGCTAGTCATGTGGCCTGCAATTGTTGCAGTACTTGGCAAGACCAACCAAACCTTAATGGGACACTGTACCTGGCTCCTGGGCTGCACTTGGCTCATGAGTCACAAGTTGTACAGGTCCATATTAAATGAAGGTGACAGGAATTAAACTAAGGAATTTATGTATGCAATTGCAAACTATATGCTCTATTTCTAACCTAGGATTTCTTCTTGAATTGAGTCAATTTGTGACCTGACCAACACCCTGGATTCAAAGGAAGCCATTTCATATGGGTGCTTTTGAAAACTATAGGAAACATCAGAAAAAAGTCTGCATGGACAAGGAAATTCTTGAATTGCATCAGAAATTCAAGTAAAAAACATCAACTGCTGTCCTACCTTTCCCCCTACTTCCTGGGAATCAGAACTTAGTTTTCTGGCAGAACCCTGCCTTCTATTAAGTTGTTCTGGCAACACGCTATGCCTAATGCATCTTATAGTGATGATATAAGAGAGTCAGCCACTATCTTTGGAAACTAAGGCCATAGCTAGACCTAAGGTTTATCCTTGGATCATCCAGGGGTCAAACCTGTTCATCTAGGTGACACACAGGGGATCCAGTGCTCAGGCAGGGGCGAACCCTGGATGATCCCAGGATGAACCTTAGGTCTAGCTGTGGCCTTAGCCATAATTTGGATATGTAAGATTGCCCCTGATAAAGGAGCTTCATGAAAGTGTTGGGTATATTGAAACTATTTCTTCACTGGCACTTTTGAGAATGTGTTCTGTTTTTGCATTTAGTCTAGTTTTGATAACTGCCTTTTGGTTTTTGTTAATTCTGTTAATTCCATCCACTCCTGTTCTATTGCTTAGAGACTTACTTCAAATTTTATACGTACCTCCCCTCTTCCATTCTACCAGTTAAATACACTATAGCTCTTATTAACCACCCATATTCCATTAAGTTGTCCACTGGTTGTTTTCCTCCATTTAGGAAACACGGGGCTGGTGAGCTGGAAGCACCACCCCACCCATGATTTTCGAGCCCTAGCACTCTTTGCCTTCAGCCATTCCACAGCTATTTGGACCCAGGTTCCATAGTTCACTCTGTAACAAGAGGATGCTGGGAGGGAAACTGAAGCTGCAATTTATTACAACAACCCCCCATAAACACACACACACACACACACACACACACACACACACACACACAGAGAGAGAGAGAGAGAGAGAGAGAGAGAGAGAGAGAGAGATTTTCCTAAAAAAAAGGGCTTCAAAAATGATCCACATCTTTAATATCTGTACTTATTACCAATTTTAGATTCCAACATCCTTTTTGGTGTTTTTCACTTTTTGATCTTGTATTCTTCTTGTACATTAAGCAATCCATTTTCGCCTCTTCTTGAAGCCAAGCATTTTTATCATGATGGTCATATATATATATTCCTTGTCTGTAATAAAATCATAAAGATAATCTTTATAATTTCACTTTGAACGTGAAAAAAAAAGTTAAGTTATTTAAAGGCATGTGATGGTTTTTATCTACTCTTTGATCCATCCTTTGAAGATGACTCCAAGAGCATATTTCAGGCATATATTCAGGTAACTTTATTTGCATGTGAGAGTCAGAGTTACCTATTGAAACATTTGTCATTTTCATACTGACAGAGACAAATGTTTTAAACTGATTCACATTTTCAGAGAAAATGATGGCAATCAAAAGCTTTAGAGTCCCTCCTGGCCTACTGAAGTTTTCATCTGTTATATAATCCATTATGTCTGACAATTCATTAGGTTTCAAAAAAAATATTTTTGAAAGATGAAGAAAGCAGCCATGGTGATATGGAAGCACAAGCTCTCAGTTCTCCATACTAATAATGCCTTTTAGAGCCATTGTGCATACCAAGTAAGAACATAGATTTTTATGTGTCAATTCGAATTTTCCCTGGTGCCCAAATCTAGCTGAAAGAGCTTACTTGCATATTTTTATTTGCTTTCTTTCTAAGAAGCATCACTCTCTAGGCTGTGTTCTTTGAATCTCAAAGACCAGTTTTGAAGACCAGCCAAACATATCTGGCCTTTAAAGTCTGGGGACTGTTTCATCATACGAAAAGCACAGGCTAATTACATCACTATCTTTTCCCAGGGGTGGGGGGAATAAGCTCATAGAATCATAGAATAGTAGAGTTGGAGGGGGCCTATAAGGCCATTTGGTCTAACCCCCTGCTTCATGCAGGAACCCACCTTAAAGCATACCTGACAGATGGCTGTCCAGTTGTCTCTTGAAGGCTGGATTTTATAAAGAGCTGTTTCCTGTAGGTTTCAGTTCCTCCCTTTCTTTCACATGTTTCCCCCTCTGCATTACCAAGGCAGATGTGCACACTGATAAAACTCTGCAAGAAAGCAATCGAATGTGCAATTCTCCATTTGATTGCATCAGGATTTTTCTGGGTGTGCAGAATTTTACCAAGACATATATATATACTTGTGCACATTGTTAAAACAGCACAAGAAAAGTGATCTTAAGGACAAATTAGAGCTGATATTAACCATATCATTGACCCTTGAGTGCTTGCTTTGTCTTAACTAAATAGCAAAAAAGAAAAAGAAAAAGAAAAGAAAAGTATACACCCAAAACTGGTTAAAAAGAAGAAAAACAGCTTCTCAGGATGCATCCTGAGAACCTATGAATTAAATAGCATCTATTTGGGAATGTAGTCTGAATCAGGACCACAGTGTGGAGGAAAGAAGGCTCTCAACATTTGCCCTCTGTGAAGCACCTTGGATAGCTCATTTGGAGTTCTGACTGGTTCTGATTGAAACATGGAGTGGATTCACATCCCACTGACATCAAAGCCTCCAGCCTCCACTGCTAGTTTGCCCTAGGACCACTTGTATTTGCCCCAGGACGGAACCAGCCATTTAGGATAGTCATGTGACTATAGAGAACAGTCCTTTATTTGAAGACAACCTCTGTTTATAGGGCTGTGCAGTCCAAGGGCAACTCTATACCTAAGGGTGTAGCAGGAGGGAAGAGGGACATCAAAAAAGTAATTGAAAACACACACCCTGCCAAATTCTGTGCCCAGCCCCTCCCCCAACCCAGGGATGGCCAAATTGCTGTCACTCCACCCCCAATGGCATTGAGCCACCCAACACCAGCTGCAGTCCTCAGGTTTGTCCTGGGACCTCAGAAAAACCAGGAAATCCCAATTTCAGTTATCCCAGGGAAAGTCAGTGGTCATCCCTGGTTGACCCTGGGATCCCCTGTGTGTCACTTGGATGCACAGGGATGACCTAGAGGCAACCCCAGGATAAATGAATCATATAGATATGTCCCAAGTCTGGTTTGAAGAGAAGGAACCACAAGAAGGGAGAACAAGAATCTCAATGTTGCCCATCATCAACAGTTAATACCTGGAAAGCAGACTGAGGAGGCACATGAGGGGTCGCCTGGTCACAGTCTCCCCCACTATTGTGAGATGTATTATATTCCTGTTTCAATTATGTATTTACAACACTTATATACTGGTCCTTATCTTCGCTTTTAATGATTTTATTGTTTCAAACATCATAGACATACATACCACAAAATCATTACATAAAATACAAACAGAAATACAAACATAAAATACACACAGAAATACAATAAAAACATCTAAGGTTAAGTTTACTTTCAGCCTTCTTCATATCAGAAATGTGAACTATCTTCTCTCATTCCTTAATTACATTTATTAACACAATAATCAAATTCATTTCTTTTTTCTATCTTAACTATATCTCATACATTGAATCCACAGACAAATACATCATTTCTCTCTGTTTCTTGCAAAAAATTCTATCAGAGGTTTCCATTCAGATATAAATTTGAAGATTTCGGAGTGGTGAACATATGGAATAAAAGAAAAAAATATAAATAAAAGCATCATTAAAAAATAAATTTTAAAAGAACAAGATACAGATTAAAACACAGCTGGTCATTCTGGGAAATGTTCTTGGAACAATAATGTTTTTGAGAGGTGACAAAAACAACACAATGTTGGTGCCTGCCTGACCTCCAAAGTTCCATACAAAGGGGGCCACCACACTAAAGGCTCTTCTCCTGGGGGGGATCTACACTACTGCTTTTAAAGCACTTTGAAGCACTTTGAAAACGTTTTGAAAACTGTATATGCAGTGTGTCCTGGGCCCCAACAGTTGTCAAAACTGTTATAAAGTGCTTTAAAGCAGTAGTGTAGATAGACGTGAATCGGACCATAGATCCTTGTGGAACCATCAGGAACATGCCCTCAGATTTCTAAATTTGCATTCTAAGCTTTATTTCTAAACTTGCGTCTATACATATAAATTAGCCCAAGCAATTTTTATGTAGATCTTTTGGCCTCTTTTTCTATGTGTGTTCTCTTCTTTGCTCATGTCTTAAGCAGCAGCCATACTGTCACTGATGCCAGCTCTATACATAAAAACATGTATTTATTATAGAACTTTACATGCTTCGGTGTTTCTAATAAAAGGCATTGAGTTCATGTCTCCATTTGGCTCTGCAACCATTAGTTTCACATACTGCATGCCATATTTGCCTTATCTATAGTATCTATGGATATTCCTCGCCACCTTTTTTTTTAGTCTAGTCAGCAGCAAAATAATTTTACTAATAGAAGACTAATTGCTCACTCTGTTTGAAACCAGCTGTGAGTGAAAAACTGGAACCACATATTGTAAATGCTTCATGAAATGCTGGCTGGATCCAGTTCTAGCTATATGCAGCTTTTTCTGTTTTTAACTCATTTTAGATTAAATAATGATATGAAACCATCAGGCTTCCAACTACAGTAGATGTGTTATGTAACCAAAGCATTAGGTTATGGGAAATGTCTGCTGTGTGCTGAGCATATGCAACCACATATATTAAGAAAATGTACTGAATTCTTGCACACTTGGACTAAATACAAAGAACTATTTCATATAGACATGAACTTGCTTCACTTATTAATGCTCTGACTACTGTCATCTAGGTTATTGACTACAGACAGCCAAGCTAGACTACTGTAATGTGCCATTCATGGCGCTGTCTTTAAACATGTTCAGTAACTTCAGCTGGTGCAGAATATGGCCATCCAGATATTGGTGGGCTCATGTATCTTCAATATTGTGCCAGCTACACCAGCTGCCAGTGCGTTTCTGAGCCCAATTCAAAGTGCTAGTTAACCAGCCTGCCCACACTCAGAGGATATCAACCGAGGCCCTTCTCACTTGCCTGCCACCAAGGGTGGTTAGGTTATTGCGTACAAGGGAATGGGCTTTTTCAGTAATGGCCCCGCATCTCTAGAATGAGCTTCCCTCAGCAGTTTATCAGAGTGCGTCTTTGCAAGTCTTCAGGAAAGCTCTGAACACTCACCTGTTTTCACTGACCATTTTTTTAATGTGGGGGCTGCCAATTTTATTTGAAGTCACTGTGTTTATTGAATTGAATTGTTTTTCATTATTTCTTTTCTCTTGCAGGTCACCTTGGGAAGGTTTGGAGAAGTACAAGATGAACAGCTTTGGAAAAGTATGAGATGAACATTTAGCAATTTGTAAGCCTCAGATTAGCTTTCTCTGGAGTTATCTCTTCAGTTTAATTGGAGACTTTCCAGACTATGCTGTTTGAAAATGTGTCCTGAAGCTTGTTACTCTTCCTGTTTTTCAACAATTAACAGAAGTGTCAGGGATCAAAGGAATGAGAAAGCTACTGTTGACACCTGGGTTCTGATAATAGCCTTGGATAAATGTGCATGTCTCTATTTAGCACCTGATATAGATGTACCTGCCAATTCTCAGGAATGGACATGAAAACATGTGCCAGGAGAAGCTATACTAGCACAGACCATTTTCCTGCCTCTCTTTTGTAAACTTTTACCTCAAGCAAAAATTTGATCCCCTCAAAACCCCCTACATAAAATCAATTAGGAGTGCCCCCTGTTTAATTAAGTTTTAACATTGTTTTCTGACAGAATGGAAAGGAATAAAATATCTTATGTAAAAAAAGTCAGGAGTTAGTTGTTCATCCCTTTTAGCCTGTCTTCCTGTTGATCAATTCTCATGAAACATACTTCATTACAAATCTCTTGACATGCAGATCCCATGAATAACAATGGTTTTAATTATAATTCAAAGTTGGGAGTTTATTTATGTCCATTTTTTTAAGAACTAGGCTATTTATTTATATACTATAAAGTTTTATTTTTAATATCAAAATACTGATATTTTATCAATATTTTTATCAAGTATAATTAAACAAACCTAATTAATTGCAAATTGGAGCAAAATGAAATATGACCACAAAAAAGATCTCTGTAAATCTTTATAAACACAGATGTGGGCCAAAATACAATGATATGCCAATAATATATGGCCTGTAAACAAATCCTGAAGGGATTAAGGAACACCTTAAGGTTAAAAGTAACCCAGTCAAAATTTAGTTATTGATCAGAGAGAAAGTTTCCAGCTGTTACACTAAACAAAATAAAATTTGAACATCTCTGCACACCTTTATAAACACAGGTGCAGGCCAAAGTTTTCAGGCACCTCCTGAAAATGCCATTGTTCAAGAAGCCTTCCTTTAATGACCTGCCATGGTTTTATTTGCACTTTGTTTCTTTTAAAATGTATTTTTAATGTGTTTTTATTCTTTTATTCTATTTGTCCAAAAATTATTCTATCTGCTCCAAAATTATTGAATGGAAAGTGGTATATAAATATTGTAAATAAATAAATAAATTACAATGATACACCAGTAACATATGGCCTGTGAACAAATCAGGGACAAGTTGTGGACCAAGTTGGTATCTATCTGCCTACACTTTTGTTAAGCCATGGACAACTCTATGTTGCCATGAATTGTGTGCACTCATTGGCAAACATCAAGACTCAAGTTGTCAATAGACCAGAACATGGATGTTATAGTGGCCGCCCTGGAGTTTACACCAAAAACTAGCCTTCACAACTTGTAACTCACAAGGCAAATGTAGCCCAGGAGCCATGCATGGGACCTATGAAACCAGGAATAGGGAATCTCTTTCAGCTCAAAGACTGGATTCCATTTTGGAGACGCTTTTATGTGGGCCAAGTCCCAGCAGAGGGGGTGCCTGAAGGCAAATGTAGGAAAGGTTGAAGACAGAGGTGGTGGTGCAAAATATTGTAGCTTAAAGCTCTTACTGCAAGTAATTAAAACCTAGGAGAACCATCCCAACCTTTTAGAATGAGGAAGCAGGGAAACTGACAAATAATTAATGATTGGAGGGAAAAGTGTGGCCATCTGAGCTGCTTTACACTCAGTTCAGACCATTGATCCACCTAGCCCAGCATTGTTGACACTGACTGGCAGTGACTCCCTAGGGTTTCAGGCAGGAATTTTTCCATCCCTACATGGAGATATTGGGGATCAACATGCGAAGTAGGTGCAGTATCACTGACCCACAGTTCCTCCCAAAGCCTCTCCCATTGCTGGTGGGGTGTGTTCAGATTGCTTGGCTATACATTCCGCAGGTCTGAGCAGTGCTTCAAAACCAGATTCCATCTAAAAAATAAATGTCTGTGGGTGCAGCGGCTGTAAAGAAGATATAAAGGCAATGATAGCCTCTTTGTACTAAATATAAAGCAAGCCTGGGGGGCCCTTAGTGATAAAGAGCAAATCACTCACTGAAGATGAAGTAAACAAACCAAGTTTTGTTGAACCATGGATAGAATCTCCGAGCTATTGAAAACACCTGCCTCTCAAGAACACTTGCCTTTGAATGACATGATATTTAGACATATGTCAGTGATGCGATAAGCTTAAACCAAGACGATAGGTTTTGTTTGCCTGTGGGAGTTCCACTACTTCTTTAGCTAGTTGAGGTCAACATAGGTTGCGGAAGCATTGCTGCGTTTTTGTTTGTGTGGCCAATATTTGCCTGGATAAGACAATGGCTGGCGGTCCATTCATTTTTAATGATCCTCATAAGGCACATGACCCATAATACACATACTGAGTATTCAGATGCTTTCACCATTCACACTCATTCCATCAGCACCCTTGCCTAACCCATATCATTAAAATGTCACCCATTTAACATAATTATTTCAGCATTCACAGATAAAATGCTCTGTTCTCTTTGGAGCTCAGAAGACAGTTATTGCAAACAAATGTATACTGCAATGGGTATGGACATGATATTTCTTGAATGAAGCTATGACAAACTAGTTTTGAAGATTGAACCCTTTGGGATGGGTTTTGAGTAACCCTAGATGTTTGGAGGACGAGTTACCCATAGCTGGGGGAAAATCCATTTCTTCTCATTTCTGGAAAACTCTCTCTAAAACATGAACTTCACTTGCATAATAGAATATACTTTCTCACAATTATATCCCCATTATCTCTCTCTTATTTCACCATGTTCTCGGGAGCTGCTGGTCTTCCGTTTGTTTTAAAATAATCAGATTTGATCAACAATATTTTCCTTTTCTTTCCCATCTCCTCCATTTCAGACACTTACAGAATACCAACAGTCTTTGCCTACTGGTGGCCAAATAAAGTCACATGTGATGCAGGTACTCTACCTAGACACACAATTTGTGTAAACCTTAGTACCAGTGACAGATGCTAGGCTTACAGGTGTGTAATTTCCCAGATTTCATCCTGCACCTCACCAAATCCCTCTGTAAAATGAAAAAGAAAAGATGTTACATTGGCTAACTTCCAGTCTTCTTCTATAGAGGCTGATTTTAATGATGTTGAATATTTTTTGTTAAAAGACAAGCGATTTCTTATTGCAGTTCATTAAGGATTCATGGGTAAATGCCATCCAGAATTGGTGATTTGTTAATTTTAAATGTATCGGTTAGTTCTAAAACATCATCCTCTGTCATTTGTATTTGAATTGACAAAGTTCCTCAAAATCAGTAGTTCAGAAGTGGATATCTTTCCAACAACTTCCAGAAAGAAGACCAAAGCAAAGCTTTTCATTTTGTTTCTTAGCAATCTCACTGTCCTCCTTCAATACTCCTATCACAACATTATCTCCTAAAAGTCCGAGAACCTCTGTGGGCTGGATTCTAGTTCTTGATGTATTAAATAAATGTTTGCAATAGTTTTCATGCATTTATCAATTTTCTCCTAAGGTTCTTTGCCTACCATATCATCAAATGACATTTGTTTATGTCTGGGCAAGACTTCTAGGCATTAAAAGAAGGTTTCTTACCTCTTATGGCTCCCTTATTATTTCTCTTTAACTATGATGGTATCCTCTTGGCCTTTTTCAAACTCTTACTAATCTGTGATATGTATTTTATTTAAGGCTCTATTATATTGGTTTTAAATAACCCCCAAGCATCCTGAAAGAATTTGACCTTCATGACTCTTCCTTCAAATCCCTTTTAACAAATTTCACTAGAGAGGAAATAAAAGGACCCTACTTAGATGCTTTCTCACACTTCCAGGTAAATATTTGCCCTTGTTGTTATATATATATATATATATATATATATATATATATATATATATATCACACAACATCCATCATACTACTCAGAAATTATCATTTAAAATCATTACATGAAACTTCAATCTGTAATGTCTTTTGACTATTGTCTTTCATAGCATTAGTGCTTCCAAAACCAAATAGAATTATACAGTCTCACCGTTGTGGGGAAAACCCCAATCAATTTAAAAGGGAAACTATGATAATAATTCATCACTTTTTTTCTTTTTCATAGCATTAATGCTTCCAAAAACAAATGCCCTTCCTCACAATTAAAATTATACAGTCTCAGCTTTGTGGGGAAAACCCCAATCAGTTCAAAAGGGAGACTATGGTGATAATTCATCTTTTTCTTTTGCAGTATAAGGTGGTCATCTTTATGAACCTATATTTTCTTAAAGTTTCCAGTAATAAATCTGATATATCTGTATTAAGAATTATTCAGTCATCAGATTAGGTTTCCTCATACAGTACACTGCATCAATTTCTTTAAATAGTTTTCATACAGTTTTATAGGAAATTCTCTTGGGAATTAACTGGAGCTTGACTGGAGTTACAATGTGATTGAAGGCAAAAAAAGAGCTTAGCCTAGCTAACAGAGAAACTATCCTATATACCACAATGGTAAGGAGCTACTGCTCCTAAATTTGAGGACGAGTGCCAATGCTAATTTGGCCACCCAGAACTGCAACACTTTTTGCTGACAGGTAAAGCATTCATACTGTGTTACTCTTCCTCTTGTCTCTGGCATAACTAAGCAGACCAGAGAAATTACATTGTACATAGTTACATATCAGAGATACATACACAGTTATATAAAAACACATAGAGAGAAATGACTCCACAGTTCAAATAAAAACTGAACAAGTGTTTGGCCATTTATGCCAAGACAAAGCCAAGACTCACAAGGGATACTAGAACCTGAGGTGGTTGAAGGTTATTTATTACTCTATAGAAACCTTTGGAAAGTGAACTTTCAAACTCGATTCCACAGTGACTAGTTAACAAGCAGGACAAGTGAGAGCAATTTAAGAAAGAGGACTCCAGGAGATAAAAGATAATTGGAAAGTGTCACCATTTCCTTGCCCTCATGGGAAGCGTTAAACACAAGAAACAATCCGAAAATGTCACCATTTTCTTGTACCCAGAGAGGTAAACATGGAAATTAGTGTTTCAAGCACAACAGATTAGAAGAGCAAATAAAAAGTATTTAACTGCAAGAAAGCCCAGCTCTTCAAAGGCTGTATTTACCTCTCCTTCCATGTTCTCACCAAACAATTCAACCAACAGAGCAATTCCTTCTCCTTATTTCCTGAAAAAAGTACTACTGTTTGTTTGGACGAGCTGCAGTACAATACTTTATTGAACTGATGCCTTCCCATAAGGCCTTATTATTCAGAAACAGCAGGTTAGGTGGTAAATGTATTTCTGGTTTGTATCACTTCAGACTGCAGACTGAAAGCTCTCATAATGCATTCTCCACCAAAACAAAAAACAAAAACCTACACAGTGGACAGATCTACACCAAGCAGGATAGAACACTTTTAAAGTCGCTTGAAAATGGTATATGGAATGTATCTTGTGCCTCAAAAGTTGTCAATACTGTTATAACAATACTGTTATAAACTGCTGTAAACCAGTAGTGTAGATCCTGCCATAGTAAACCGCCATGTCAGGAAGACGACTGCACTAGAACCCTGGCATCTAGTTTTCTAGGCACAGAGATTCATTCATCCATTTGCAAGGAGAAGCATTCCAGCAGGTGAACTTGTTGTATGAAAGGCTCCAGGCCAGACACAGATTTAGCATCTCATATATTATTTGTGAAAAGGGGCCTTCAATTGCTCAGGTGCTTTGAGAGGAAGGAGGAGATGGGGTAAATGCTCCTGGCCTCATATGTGTAGAGGGTTATATCAACACTGTTCAGCTCTCAGGCCTCTCAGAACCTTAAAAAGGAGCTTTCATCAGTGCAGAATCCCCTAAGAAAATCTAACACATATATTTTTACAAAAGTATCTAGCTTTTGAAATGTTCTCTCAACCTGCAGGATAATGTCCTAATGAAACTTGTCAGTGTACTCCAGGATCAGATCTGACAGACCAAAGGCTCATCTACACCAAGCAGGATATTCCACTATGAAAGCAATATATAAAAGGCAGGAGCCACACTACTGCTTTATAGTGGTATTGAAGTACACTGACAACTGTTGGGACCCATTGATACATACCACATACCATTTTCATAGCACTTTCATAGTGTTATATCCAGCTTGGTGTAGATGTGTCAAAGCCCCCACCAGTTGTCAGTGCACTTCAGTACCACTATAAAGCAGTAGCGTAGATCCTGCAGTGCACTTCAATACCGCTATAAAGCCAGTAGTGTGGCTCCTGCCTTTTATATACCACTTTCAGAGTGGAATATCCTGCTTGGTATAGATGAGCCCCAAGACTGGATCCAAGTTTATGTGGGGCCCAGGGCAAGAGATGATGATGATGATGATGATTTACATTTATATACCGCCCTGTAGCCAAAGCTCTCTGGGCAGTTTACAAAGTAGTAGGGATACACACAGATTGGATTCAGACAACACAGTAACCAATGGTAGTTTAATAGTCAATGGTTGGTTATTTAACCCACCGTGGGCTATCATGTTGTGTGGCGGGTTTGTTTTTAACCAATGCTGGGTTATTTGGCCAAAATAACCAAGGCCAGTTTTATACCAAGCAGGATGTAACACTTTGAAAGTGGTTTGAAAATGGCATATGAAATGTGTTATGGGCTCCAACAGTTGTCAATAATGTTATAAACGGTTATAAAGCAATAGTGTAGATCCTGCCCAAGGTAAATAACCAACGCTGCGCCGAGTTGGCTATTTGAACCACCTTTGGTTATTGTGTTGTGTGGAGGGCACTGTTCATTATTTCTTCAGACATGATTGGTTATTTTGTCAGCCACAGAGTTGCAAGCCAAAAGCTGTCAATGTGGCAGCTGCCACTACTCCAGCCGGCAGGAGAGATTTTCAGTAACAATGGCTGATGGGATACTAGTGGGAGGACTGAAGTGGGGAGAGAGGGTGGGAGATGAGTGAGTCAACTCAGCATGGGCTAACAGTCAATTCAATGCTGATCCTAATCCACACCATAATTGATTATCATGTTGTGTGGGGAGTACCCCCTAGATAAACAATTGTCAAATTGATTATTGCCCCACTATTGACTATCTTGTTGTCTGAATGCAGCCATAGTCTCCTTCTCTTGCATACACATATACACACTACATATGTTAAATATGTAGTGTACAGATGACCCTCACAAGTAAATATGTGGGTCTCTGATCTAGATAAGGACCACGGCTCATGGGTAGGGGAGCTTTAAACATGTCCACTAGCAGTTTCTTTTCTGAAATTTCCCCAGCCCAAATACAAGCAGTAGCGCTACACACACACACACACACACACACACACACACCTTTCATTGGCACTAGTAGAGACCCTGCACTGGTGTCAAGAGGGGTGAATTTTGGAAAACAAGTGTCTGGAGGGAAGTTTTAAATCTCTCCTACCTACGTGCAGTGGTCCAAGTCCAGAGCAAGGGCCAGTTTGCATACTTGTGAGGGTCAACTTCACACACTTTCTTTTCTACTTTTGTCCAAATTCTTTCCTATGGGAACTGTGAAGGAAGATTGTATCTGTTCTATATTGTGTTTAGTTGGCTTAGCAATTTGAGAAGTAATGCTTACTCACGAAGTTTGCATGATTAGAGCAATGCTACAATGGACTCTTGTAGCATTCTGAGTGGCTTGTTACCCACAGCAAAAAGCTACCCTCCCTGGGTTCACATGACATGACAAGCCATTCTGCCGAAGGTAATTATGTTAACCCCCTGGCAAGCGAGAGTCAAACACACTGTAGCGTGCTGTCACCCCGACTCCCGGCCGGATTATCCGGTAGGTCTATTAGAAAATAAGGCCCTCTCTGCACTCAGGATCCTGGTTTAAAGAAAAGTTGTGAAGGGATTATTTGCAGGTTGTTTGACACACTTTCCTTAATTCTCTTACCATCTTAGAACTAGAAAGAAAATTGTCTTGCCTCAAATATTTAGGAACTAGTCACCTGGGAATATGACTAGTTCCTACATCAATGAGAATCAATGAGACACTGGCCCTGGTTTGTCCAGTTTATATCCTAGTAGGAAATAATCCTTTTATGTTTGTCTGTATTGTGTCCCAATAAAAGTGTAACATGTTTTATCATTTGATAATGTTTACAAATTGCAGGCCATGAGAAATTAAAGTTAAAGTTTGCAATTTATTTCACAGTATGTCTTCTCTTCAAAGTATACGTAGTAAAAATTTATTTACAAAGTATTGCTCAGTACAGCACTATACATAAGTAGCATGCAACAACAACAAAGAGTGTTTGTTGTTTTTCTGCCTTAAGGGTACTTAACACTGCTTTTAATTTCATCTCTGTCTTTTCATATTATCATCTGCAAAAGCTCATGGCCAAGAGTTTGCCCTGGTAATAGCTGACTGTTCTCTTTGATATCATCACTTCTTGTTCTTTATGGACAGGACAATATTCATTGTGATTAGCAAGGGACAGCCCTGTCTATCCAGATTATTCATAAATACTTAGCAGTTCAGTACATGTATCATCACTAATTGCTGGCGAGAACAGATTTCTGGGATATATTTTTTTTAAAGAATCATATATATTTTCCTCTCACAGATAGCAGTGCAACTTTGAAATCACAGAACTTGCTGAAGGTTATTTATGTCTTTTCTTTGAAGAGAAAAATATGGTGCTAGCTAGTGTAATGTTTCTTGTCACAGCCATTTCTTTCCAGTGTGTTGTAACTTTATTTTCACTCATGACTTTGAGGCTGGACGCCTGCTCTGCTGTAAAGATAAGCACAGCATAGGAACCAGAACTATGTTTTGAGCAATGGTCCCTGATGGCCTTGTGCAAGTTGTTCTTTCTCAGCCTAACTGACTTCACAGTGTTGTTGTGAGGCCAAGAAAGGACGGTAGACCGACCTAGCCAGGACTCTGTTGTTGCAAGAAAATTTGTGGTGAAAGGATATACCAGGTGGGAGAATCGGTAGAGAACAATTAACCTTAAATACAGATAGCATGATATTTTTAAAGTAATTAAATTGTATCAAATATTATTTAAAAATTAAATGTGTTTGTGGGCATGTGTAAATGTCTCTGTGTGCATATATATGTATACCCACACAAACACACACACTCACACACATAGAGTAAACTAGTTGTCATCATCCTACAGAATTGGCACCAATAAGTGCAAATAAATGACAAGAACGAAGTATCTGTATTTCTATAGTTGGTTAGTTGGTTCATGTGTTCTTGTGATTTATTACGGTAGTATTCCACTCATGGACCCAAATTCTAGCAGGTGGGACTAGTTTGCTTCTTACTTGAGTAGTTGAGTAGAATATATTGTAACCTGCATAAAGTTTGTTTCAGCAAGTGGAAAAGGGCTACCCCTTCTTCTGTTTCAGGCTGAGGGAAGGAGCTTGGATGCCCACAAAAACACAGAAAGCAGGACAATGCCTTTATTAAGACCAACTAAAAATATTTTGAGTTCTCTGCAGGATCATAGTGAAGCAAAACAGGAGGAGGAGGGAGCAGGAAGTTGGACATTATGTTGATTGCCACATTTCTCTTTATCTGCTGCTCTCTGTCACATAAAGAACCTGTGTTCCACTTAGAACCGGAGGAGATCTGGGGGACATCTACACAGGCACTTTACCCCTGGGGTAGCTTCGGAGTAGCGGCAGGTGAGTTACATGATGCAGCCGCCACTCTGAAGGGATCCAGGGGCAAAGCTCCACGCTAAAAAAGTCGGGGACTTACCCCAAGTTTTTTAGATTGAAGCCAGGCTCTGCACCTCTGTGGAGGCATTTTAAGGAAAAAAAATTAAGGGGGAAGGGGACGGATGGGGGGGGGAGAGAAACGGGGCAGCCAGAGTGAGCTCAGAGGTAGGAGAGCCAGCTGCACTGTTCCTCCCCCCTCCCCGGTGCTCATGGCAGCAGCAGCTGGGGAGAGAGGAACTGGGCAGCATGAAGTCACCGAGGAGGGGGGAGGAACAGGGCAGCTGGCTCTCCTACCTCTGAGCTCGCTCTGGCTGCCTTGTTCCTCTCCCCCCATCCCTGTTTTTTTTTAAAAAAATAATCTTTAGATGCGAAGGATTGCATCTCTCCTCCTCCCCAGTTAGCTGTAAATGCAATCCTTCACATTTGCAGCTAAACAAAAAAAATCCCATTTAAAAAAACCACTTACCAGAGAGGAGGGGGTGCAGATGCTCCGAGGTGCCTCGGGTGGGCGGGCACGGTGGCAGCGGTGCCTGTAAACCCACAACTGTGCTCCTTCCCATATAGACACTGGGAAGGATGGTCAATGAGGCTGCGCCCCGGCTCGCTCCACCAGGCGAAGCAATACCACCGTCATATAGACAAGGGCCTGAGTAAATGCACAATGCTTTCCAAAAATGTGGGAACAGATGTTGATACTTTATTCCAGCAACCCTGGGTACATCCATTTGAATTAAGTCTCCTAACATCTCCTGCACTTAGGACTGTTACAAACCACGACTTCAGGGTTTCAGTATCATGCCCAGCCTTTTCTCTAGTCACCCACCTGCCTCCGTTGTCCCGCTTAACACCCAGCCTGAAGAAGAGCTCTGTAGAACTCAAAAGCTTGCTCACTAGTTTGATATTATTGCCAAGAATGTTGTGTGGATTCCGCACTTCATCTTGCCAGTTTCAATAATACTCCAGCGAGATGCTAAATCATGAAGCATTTTGCTCGTATTTTTAGAACATAATTTGAAACCGTCACAGAGAAGTGTTTTATTATGGAAAGGCAAGCAATCTTTTAATAAGGTTCTAAGAAGACCAAGTTTTAATGATGCTTAACGTAGTGCTCTCAGCTATACCCAGCATCAATATGTGATTTGCTTTTAAAAGCCTGCTATTTAGCAGCAGGTTCACACACAGATTGTCAGCTGAGTGTTCTTCGGAATGGCCATTACAATCCAACCTCATTCAAAGGTGAATGTGAAATAAGGGCAATTTTCATTCTTATTGTATTTTGCCCTGACACCTTCCCGTGCTCATAATTGGTGTGTTCCAAATATTAGTAAACATATTTAAAAATGATATAACAATGGTCAAAGACGAACAAAATGTATCATTTAAAGTATAAGAAACTGGGATAGGTTTTTGGCCCAAATAATGGCAAAATAATGATTTCCCATTAGCATTAGACGTACTTTTGTTTTCAGTGCCACTTATATACCTTTTAAAGCCCATTTTGACTCCTGAAAGCAAAAGAACACTTCAGATAGACACAAAAGAAAATATTCAAATTAAATCAGAAAGTTTAGTTTTGGATTGTCTATAACAAATATTGGAAAGCAAAAACACCAAAATTATAATTTATTGGCTTCTGATTTACTTATACACGTAAACCATTATTTCCATGAGGGAGGTAGCTTATGATGGTGTAAAACAACACTGGGAACAGCAAGCAGACAAACTGTTGCACTCATTGGGTGGCTGATATGTGTTCAGAAACTGCAGCTGTTACAGAAAGCTGTTGCTGGGCCGCTATTGGGACCTAGCTACTTGCAACATAGTATGCCAACAGAATTTAAGCACTTTCAAAGTGCTGCTGACAACCTTTGAAGTCCTGAATAGCTTGACCTCAGGGTGTTTAAAGCAAAGTAGCTAACCTTTTGGGCCTGTGGGCACATTTGGAAATTTGAACATCTATCTTGGGCACAACCATAAAATGGCTGCCATGGATTTGCATGGTTAGTCATGAAGGACAAGTAACCTGCCCAGAGGCATTCATGGGAAATTAAGATGGCATCAGTTAGCACAGCAGTTCTCAACCTGTGGGTTGGGACTTTGGGGGTCGAACGACCCTTTCACAGGGGTCGCCTAAGACCATCGGAAAACACATATTTCCGATGGTCTTAGGAAACTGTATTCACTGAACTATGTCATGTATCATCACTATGTCATGTATTATTAAAGCTATTGTTATGTATTATTTTCATTAGCAAACCATCCCATGACAATGGATCATGTAGAGAAGAACGAAAATAATTTTATAGTTGGGGGTCACCACAACATGAGGAACTGTATTAAAGGGTCGCGGCATTAGGAAGGTTGAGAACCACTGAGTTAGAGGCTTCCACATTGCTCTGAAGCAATCCCAGCTGGCTCTAAGAAAATATGGGGGTGGATACAAACAGGGAGCAGGGGTGTGTTGATGGACACCAAGGCACTGCCTCCAATGGCAGCAGTATACTGAGAAAAGCCACACCTGATGCATTTAGCACAAGATGAGCACAGAGATTATATGGGAGAAGGAAGGAGGAGCAGTGGGAGGAGAAACGTGGCCCCTGCACATTCTGCCAAACAGGTGATGAACAGGTCTTTGATTTCTAAAAAGGGAGAAGGGCATGGGGCCAGGTTATCTGAAGGAATACTTCCTCCTATATGTACCTGCCCAGACCCTAAGATCATCCTCAGGGGTCCTTCTCCGTGAGCCCCTGCCAAAAGAAATGAGGCAGATGGCTACCATGAGGAGGGCTTTTTCTGCTGTGGCACCCCGGCTGGGAAATGAGCTCCCTAGGAAGGTTCACCTGGTACCTATGTTATACTCTTTTCAACTCCAGGTGAAGACCTTTTTATTTTCCCAATATCTTAACATTTTACCATCTTAGTTTTTTTAACTTTGCTGATTTAAATTTGTATTTTAAATCTCTGCATGGCTGTTCAGTATTATTCTGGTCCTACTTTTATATTGTGTTTTTATATTGATTTTTATACTTTCGGCTGTACCTTATGATTTTAATTTTTGTGAATTACCTAGAGAGCTTCAGCTATTGGGTGATATAGAAGTGCAATAAATAAATAAATAAATAAGGGCCATGGATTGAATTCCTCATCCAGATAAAAGGATATACTGCTTCCCTCTGCATATGGAGCCTAGGTTTATCGGTAGCATCTCTATATAAGGAGTCCCAATGTCTTGAAGAGAGTGATATCTTTCTTTACATGTTTATTTGTTTTAGGCATTTATATGCTATCCTATAAATAAATTGTCCGGGCAACTTGCAACATAAATAGAAGCAAATTAAAATTACAAACAGCAATTAAACCTATTAAGCAAAATAAAAACAAGTGATAACACTGCAGATTAAATGTCTTGGGAAAATAAAAGGGACTTTGGCACTGAAATAACATCAAGGTAGGCACCAGGTGAGACTGTCTTGGAAGGACCTTCTGCAGCCTGGGTGCCTCTTTGCCCTGTAGTCATCCACCACCCAGAAGGGGCTGCCATAGAAGCGCCTCAGAGGATTTCATATTCTGGGTAGATACATGTGGAGACAAACAAACCATGAAGATCCTGAAAAAAATTACCTTCCTGAAGTTAAACTGCCCACCTCTTAGTTCATCTCTTTAACTGAAAATTGACCAGTTCACACTCACAACTGCCATGCTCCAAATGTCATTACATCAGCTTAGCTTAATTTTATACCATTGTATAAGGCCTCAATCGCTGTACTTGTTCACAATTATCTGTTTTTTTCCATTGCCTCTCCCATTCCTTTCATCTTTCTTGAGTTTTACACTTGCCTCTCTTTTCCATTTCCTGACTAACCTCCTGTACTACTAAAATATACAAGTCTCTCAATGGCACTCAGATTGTTTCCAGAAACAATTCAAAGTGTTGGTTTTGACCTAAAGACCTCCTGCTGTCATATGATCACTGAAATATGATTAGTACATCCTATTAAAATAGATTCATGACCAGCTACCCATAGCTTTTAGTAGCCACCCTGAACATTAGCTAACTGAGGTAGAAGAACAGAAACTAGCAAGCTTCCAGCTGTTCCAGGTCAGGTAGACAAAACAAGCATAGCAAGGTGAAGGCAGCCTCACCAGATACGTACAACGCAGATGCCTTTACATGGCTTGAGCACATCTAATTCACATAACCATAATTTAACAAGATATACCCTCAAAGTTCTCCGCCTGCAAGTAAACAGATAATTGCACACACAGCGTTGTCCATTTGCATTCTCTAACACTTAGCGCCAGCTTGCATAGCTGAGATACAATATTGTCTTGATAATCAGAATGCTAGATAGTCCCAGATATTTAATTCCTAACACCAAAGCACTTGCGTTGTCTGTTTCCTCCCAGAGCCCAAACATGTGATCACACTTCAAATGAGCTCCTCTATAGTCCTCAGTTCCAGATTTGTACTGACAGTTGCTGAAACAGATTGAAATAATCACTATGTTTGCAAACATGCATTGAATGTGTAAAAAATATATATCCTTGTACCCCATTCACCAGTCACACATGTAAAATGCATCGGGCTTATTTGATTTTAAAATGCAACACCATAGACCATGGTCAGTGTTGTGATTGTTCACATACATGCATATTCATTGCTGTTTCCAACAGGGAACCCAAGGTTAGAAATGTCACTTAGAATATTTCTCCCATATACTGATCATGATACAGCTGAAGCTGAGTACTTCTTGATCCTGCTGGTTCAACACTCTCCCATTATTGCAATTAGTGGAACTTAAATGTGTTTAACTTGGCTGGATTGGATCCATTGTTTAGCAATTGCACAAAAATTTAAAGAATATATGTGTTGAATCCAACACATACTATAGACAAATGTGCACACACACACACAGAGGGAGGGAGGGAGGGAGAGCTTTCTGGAAGACTAGGAAACTCCAGAGCAGATTTTTGGGCTGCTCAGAGAGGGCTGCAAGGAGGAGAGAGGGAGAAAGTACCATTGTGCTAGTGGATATCCACTAGCGTAACGTTGGATGTCAGGAAGTATGTCATTAAAAAAAACACTGGGTAGACCAAAGAAACATTTATTTATAATAGGAAAATGCAGAAAGGGCACAATACTATCAATTGCACCTTCTGTGATCAGAAGGCCCTGAACTCTCAGACACAGTCTTCACCTTCCCGTCCTGCAGATTTTGCTAGACAGACTTTTTAGCCCATCTAGCAAGGGCACTTCGAAAGAGCCTCAAGATAAGACATATCCTGGCCTCTCTGGTCTTCTCCCCATTTCACCCTCTCCAAGGTTGGGTTTCTGACCTTGGAGAGGCAACTGCTGTGGTTCTCTCCACACCAGCTGCAAGGTGGTGAGAGAGGGGATCAGATTTCCCATTCCCTCTTACAGCTTGGAGGAATTTTATGAGCAACGCTGTGGTCCCTGGGATGCTCTCTCAAGGACCATAGATATGATTGTTCTCTAAGGTTCATTTGTTCAAATCACCTGGATGACTTGTTGTTACTAAATGTTTCCTATAGATACTTTTCAGAGGCTTCACCTTGTTCACCTCTGCTCTG
The DNA here is from genome assembly GCF_023053635.1 of Elgaria multicarinata webbii. NCBI lineage: Eukaryota > Metazoa > Chordata > Lepidosauria > Squamata > Anguidae > Elgaria > Elgaria multicarinata. Next base: position 39,776,531 of record NC_086180.1, on the reverse strand, counting down.
TTATTTTTTGCACACTAATTTAAGGAATATGGGATAATTTATTAGAAAAATACACTTAATTGGGTTTAGATTATATGATCTCCAGATCCATACGAGCACTGTATGATTGTGTGTGTGTGTGTGTGTGTTTATGAAAAGCAGATAGAAACACACACACATATGCACATGCACACACACAAAACCTTATCTTATTATTATTATTATTATTTATTTATATAGCACCATCAATGTACATGGTGCTGTACAGAGTAAAACAGTAAATAGCAAGACCCTGCCGCATAGGCTTACATTCTAATAAAATCATAGTAAAGCAATAAGGAGGGGGAGAGAATGCAAACAGGCACTGGGTAGGGTAAACAGGCACAGGGTAGGGAAAAACTAACAGTATAACTAACAGTCTAAAGTCCGAGTAACATCAAGTTTTAAAAGCTTTAGGGAAAAGAAAAGTTTTTAGCTGAGCTTTAAAAGCTAAGATTGAACTTGTAGATCTCAGATGTTCTGGGAGAGCATTCCAGGCGTAAGGGGCAGCAGAAGAGAACGGACGAAGCCGAGCAAGGGAAGTAGAGACCCTTGGGCAGGCGAGAAACATGGCACCAGAGGAGCGAAGAGCACGAGTGGGGCAATAGTGTGAGAGGAGAGAGGAGAGATAGGGCGGAGCTAGACCGTGAAAAGCTTTGAAGGTCAACAAGAGAAGTTTATATTGGATTCTGAAGTGAATTGGAAGCCAATGGAGAGATTTCAGAAGTGGAGTAACATGGTCAGAGCGGCAAGCCAAGAAGATGATCTTAGCGGCAGCGTGGTGGACAGAAACCAACGGACTGATGTGAGAAGAAGGAAGTCCAGAGAGAAGAAGGTTGCAGTAGTCCAACCGAGAAATAACCAGTGCATCAACAAGCGTCTTGGCAGAAGAGACAGACAGAAATGGTCGAATCCTGGCAATATTATACAGGAAAAAGCGACAGGATTTAGCTACTGCCTCAACATGAGGACTAAAGAAGAGTCCTCTTTATCTTTATCAAATCATATGTTATCTTTATCAAATCATATGTGAAGCCCACCATGCTTCCATGCCATCATGAAAAAATGTTTTCCATCTGATGTTCTCAGCCAAAGAAATAAATTCTTCTATTCATGAATTCTGTCCATAATTCAGCTCTTAAATATACACACACACACACACCCTTAACCTTATGGGGCCGCCAAGTAATTTATCCATGCTGATTTATACTATCCTGACATTGTGTGGTAGGATTTAGGTTAACCTTTTCTGCTTTTATAACAGATGCTTCATGCTTTCCAGTTAGGGATTTGGTTAATTGCTTCTCCAATGGTGAGACTATCTTCACTGCATGAGATTAAGAAAGACTGCGGAAGTCAACAACAGGTAAATTAGAAGTGGATCAGATACTTCCCCATTGGAAATGTGGGGGGGGGGACTCTGTAAATGTTAAAAGCTAGGCTTGATCCTTATGTGCAAGCATGCTTTCAAAATAGGATTTGTCAATTCTAAATGCAAAGCAGCTCCAGTTTGGTATTAGAGCTTCTATACGTTTTCATATTCTGAAGCATGAAAGCTGCTGAAATGACCTGCCAAGTCTTGATGTAAGCTTATTGACAAAACAGAATGCCGCACAGTGAGGACATCATCTCACATGGCTCCATACAGTGACTCGGTAATTACTGTTTCAATCTCTGCATATCAGATCTGTGGCATACTGTGCTTGATTCACCCAAAGAAAACATAAAAGGAATTAGCTGATACAAATACGAATAAATTACCTGAAACAAATAATCCCTCAGGGCAGAAAAATAAAACCAATGGGTTTTTTTCAAAAGCAAGGCACTTATTCTTTCAACCACGGTTTAGGAATAAGGGAACATTCATATTGAACTTTCTGGTTTATTAGGGCTTCTGTTCACATCACTTTGCATCATGGGAGCCACTGCAATGCATCTCTTTCCCATTCTAAGGATGTCAGAAGCTTGCAGAGGGAAAAGTTACGCTGTAGTCATTTTGAAAGCCAGCTTTGTCCCAGTTTCTGGGAGGCAGGAGGGAGGAGCCACAGTGTGCAGTGGGGCAGCTAGGTAATTTTAAACCCTACATTTAGTGCTCTTATGAGGGCCTCCTTTAGCTAGGGTGACCATATGAAAAGGAGGACAGGGCTCCTGTATCTTTAACAGTTGCATTGAAAAGGGAATTTCAGCAGGTGTCATTTGTATATATGGGGAACCTGATGCAATTCCGTCTTCATCACAACAGTTAAAGCTGCAGGTGCCCTGCCCTCTTTTAAATCTGGTCACTCTAGTATAGCTCCTGCACCTTTAACTGTTGTGATGAAGAGGTAATTTCACCATGTTCTCCATATGTACAAATGACACCTGCTGAAATTCCCTTTTCTATGCAACTGTTAAAGATACAGGAGCCCTGTCCTCCTTTTCGTATGGTCACCCTAACTTTAGTAGGCCATGGCCAGATCCACACCAAGCAGGATATGACACTTTGAAGATGGTTTCAAAACTGTCTATGGAGTGTTTCCTGGGCCCCAACAGTTGTCACTGCTGTTATAAACCATTTTAAAGCAGTAGTGTAGATCCTGCCCATGTGTATTCCTTCAGTTGTGAACCACACAACTAACATTTCTCTCTTCCCTCTGCACCATTCCATGCTTTGCAGTGGCTTCTACATTCCTTCAATGTTAGAACAACAGCCACAAAACTGTTTGTCTGAGATATATATATATATATAAAAAAAACCACCTCCAACCATGTGCACTGTTGTATTTTCAACTCGCTCATAGTATCATCATGGCTATGGGACTAAAAGGGAGTTTCCTCATCACCTGTCACTCTCTGGGTTGCCATTTGGCCCTAGACTTTGCCCGCAAGGTCAGTGTGAGCTGTTTCCATGTGGCCTACAGCCTCTGCCATTACCTTTGTAGGAGAGGAAGAAGCTGCACTACACAGCAGATCCCATACTGCAAAGATAACAAGGGTGTTTGCATGAATGAGCCTCATATGTTGAGGGGGATCAGGTTGCGTACAGCTGCCAGTGCATGCTCTGACCATGCCTCCCCCCCCCCCACAGCTATATGTTCAGTGTGCATCCAAAGAGGCCTTAGATGTGTAGCAACATAACGGCGTAGAGGTCCTGTATTCAAGAGAGCACCCTGATTGGCACAGGATCTCCTCTACATGTGTACATCAGTATGTGTTCATCCTCATACATGCCTGGCAGAGGGCACGGATCCCATTGGCAGTGGGAGAGGAGGAACAGGGCAAGTGGGTGCAACCTTGCTCCCATCTTCAATGCCTATGAGGTGTTCATGTGAGAAGGAATCCACAGATTGTGGTCCAGCAGTGCACAAGTTTTTACTGTGCCCAGGAGAAAGGATTAAGTTACAGCAGAACAATGAAAAGCTAATTCCTGCAATATTAACCTAGGAAGCAGGCCTGGTGTCAACATCTGGCATACGGGGGCATTTGCTAAGACCCATATATCCTGGAAGGGCCCACTGGGATTGACGCCTTGCCTGCCCCCACCGCCATTGTCTGCTACCACTTGGGTCCTCCCCTTTTCACTCAGACTTACCTGACTCTGACAGCTCATTACAGCATTGCTGTTAGGTAAGGATAATAGCTTAATTGTTGGTACTAGTGAATAATTTCTGAAATACAATCCATCTTATGCAGAAAAAAAACTTAAAACGTTATGCTGTTTTGAAAATTTTAGAAGGCTATTATTAATATTAATATCTTAATAGAGAATTACTAAATTAGTTAATTGGCTATCTAAATTAATTGCTAGACTTTCCTGGAAGAAAAAAATAAAATAAAATTGAGATTTTAAAATATGGCTGATTGATCAAAATGTTTAGAACAATACCATTTGATATTTCCAACCTTCAGAGGAGAATGTCAATCTTTATGTAACACCCCACAGATAAATGAGAGGTATCACTGGGATTTGAGGAACCCCAAGGTCTGCAGACAACAAACTATTTTAAGAAATGGCACCAGGGGAGTGGGGGACAGCCCAAAATAGTCCAATGAGGACTAAATTGTTAAAAATTCTAATGTGTCTTACAGCAGAGTTGCTTTTTATAGAGAAAGGCATTACAACCATGCCCATGGTGATGCAGTTGCGGGCGAGTGAGGCGAGGCGTGGAGGCATGTGATTGGCGGCCTCTGCGTGGTGCCACTGCGTGTGAGGGGCCTGCGATTCCCTCCTTAAGAGGAGATCACCCTTCCCAGCCTTCTCTTCTTGGTGCAGCTGTCTGAGCACTCCCTTTGTGTGTCACAAGACAACTGAAAACGGGACGAGGCAGCTGATAGGTGGGAAGGTGGGAAATCAACCAATCAGATTGTTCTACCCGCAAAGCTCCCCCACATGTCAAAATGTGATTTAATTCCCCCAATGGCACATAACCATAATGCGGTGCAAACTTGGACATTGTCCTAAAAGTTGCGGTAAATCCCAATTGCAAATATGCACTTTATCGTGGTTAAAAGCCAATACTGCGGCGAATGGAAGGCTGCATCATGTGTCCTAAAACAGGAATCTGTGCATTTCCTTCAGTGTAAAGAGCCCGTGTAGATGTGCCCTTGGTTGCCCTTCTCTGATGGTGTGTATAAAAGCACTAACAGTGTTAACTACATGCACCCCCTAAAGCTGGGTGTGTGAGCATAAGTGAGCGAAGGCATGAAATACGGTTACTTGCCCCCTTCAAGGAGAGAGCTGTATGGTGCTTGTTGCTCATTGCAGAAACAGAGAAAGAAGGAAGAAGAAGGGGAGGAAGCAGGAAATAGAAACTGATCAGCTACAGGGCATACCCTATCGCCCCACAGTGTCTGGAAGCATGTGGAATGTTGTTCCTGTTATCCAATATAAATTTGCTCAGTGGGCATAGAATGCTGAATGACTCTTGGGAGGGGTAGAGTCAGAAAACCAGGAGGTGGTGTGTTGCCAAGAGGCAATAGTTCTTTTTAGGATTAAAAAATACAATGAACACACTAATGGGTGAAGGCTGAAGAATTTATTTAGCAGAAGCAAATTAACAGAGTAATTAAAGCAGAACACTGCAATGCAATGATTGCAGCAAGAACTATGAAACACGATCAGATGCTTACGCCCCTACAGTTGCCTGGACTCCATTCTGGATTGGCCTGCATCAAATCCCCACCCTGGGGAGGCTTTCAGGGATTCATATATACTATTATGCTCATAGTAACCCCATCCCTATTCTGAAGTTCTATTCCAATGACTTCGCAAACGTTTGGCAGTCAGCCAACATAGATATGATAATCCCAGCTACTCTCACAACAAGCAGCTAACCTTGAGATCTTGCCAGAGGCTTATCTAAATGACTCTGGCAAGAAGAAGCATAGCTAGCCACTAAAAGCAACAGGCCCAACCAGATGTCTAGGCATGAGGAAGAGCAATTTCTTGTTCACCACTAACTTCTCAAAACAATTGTCTTCCACGTTTCACCTGCAGGTGGGGAGAGTGGAATGGAGTGATGGATGTTCTGAACAATAGAACTATTCATCTTGTAAGAGAAGAAGCAAAGTACAGAAGATTTAATGAAACTACTTTTATGTTCAGCAGGGCAAGGGGCTGCAGAATTTTATTTTATTTTATTCCACCATTTCACTTAAACATTTTTTTAAAAAAATTGGCTTAATTTTTTTTAATGCAAAATAGTCAACAATTAAGTGAGCAAAATGGTATTAGATAAAACAACTCAATTAACATATCAGAGAGATGACAATTAACAACTCAGTAGGCAAAATGAAGGCCAGAAAAGTCTTTGCACAGCAGCAGAACAGAAGGCCATCTGAGGTGGAGTGAAATTGCTCTCTCTTCATGGAGTGTTCTGGAGCCTGGGTCTGACCACAAAGATATTTTTAAAACAACTCCCAGCTTTCAAAAAGCTTTCCCATTGCACACCTTTCAAACAACTTTTCCTGACCTACCCCTCAATGGTGGATGTACATGGAGCACCTCTGGACAAATTTGGAGGGCTCTTTTGCAAGTGAAAGGCAGACAATATTGGCCTAAAATGTTTGTTGCCATCAGCTCCTATTTTGATGCTACCTCCTGTTTTGTAATGGAGGCACCAGCACTTTCTCTGGTTGATTCTATTTTCCCCAGAACACCCCTTCAAAAGATGACACATCGTGGCATTATGGTAGGTGGAGAGCAGCTGCCAGCTGGGAGGAATGCTAGTGAGTCCCACCACAGCCCTAGAAAATAGCTGGAATCCTCCCCAAACTTCAGCAGCCTGCAAAGGGGTGTGTGAAATGGGAGGGGGCCTTGTCGGAAACAGCTTTGCCAATGTATTGATTCAACCTCATTGACATGCAGTATGTGCAAACCTTCTGCCAACCTGTTACCTAGCAACACTTCCCTTTATCAACGGGGAGGAAATAAGAATAGTAAGTGCTTAGCTCCTATTCCCCTGGGGATGAAGCTAAGCACCTGCCACCTCAGACTTTCATCCACTAGTATCCCCTTTTTATGAATAGGGTTGTCCCTATCAACATCAGCATTGTGAACAGCTTGGCCCTGATTGACTGTTCTAGTTAAGACCACCTTTTTGTAGTAAGCACATGAAGCATTAGATGTATACACATTAGATGTGTATAAAGTCTAGCGAATAGACAATTCTCCTTTGTGAAGGAGGACGCTCACAACATACATGAGGATACCCCACTGAGAGAATGGGTAATGCACACTAAGCATTGACCTACTTTTAGAAGAGAACAGGGGTAATGCATACTGAGCATTGACCTCTTTGCACATCAGAGCTAATGGATAGTGGCCAACTGCAGATCAAGCCATTGTTTAGGGATGCTGTAGAGCAAGGGAAGTTAACTTGTAACCCTCCAGACGTTGTTGGAAAGCAATTCCCCATCTGCTCTAACTAGCAGAGCCAATGGTGAGGGCTGAAGGGAGTCCATCAACATCTGCAGTTCAACAACATCTGAAGGGCCACAAGTTGTCCACCTCTGGCATAGAGGATCAGCCACTGCGTTATACGAGAAAATTGTTTTCATATTACAGATACATGGTGGAAACTTCCAGAAATAATGCTTACATGACAAATGTGCCAAGCAGTGGCCTTATCATGGAATTTGCCATGTTGATCACCTCTATTGTTGAGAGGGGTTTTGTAAAGCCACCAGATGCTTACGTCAGATGCAGAGATTTACAATGAGGTGGCAGTGATACTCATGGCAATGTTTTCTCAGGGACCTCCAGTACAGCTCCAGTGGGAACCTCCAAGGTTCCCCACTCCTTGCTCCCTTCAAAAAAATATTTTTAATTTAAAAAAAAACCTTGGAAAACATTAGGGCATCAAGTTTTCCTTCCTGTTCCTGAAGATGCCGGTGATCAACTGTTTGGTGGGAAGGAAGAGAAGAAGAGTTGCTTCCTGGCCCCACCCAATCTTCTTATGCCCACACAGATCTTTCCCCTTTGCTCTCTCTCTCTCTCTCTCTCCCCTCCAGGGCCTTTCCCATCCCTAGCCTTTCCCCTCCACTCTCCTTTCCTTCTTCATAGCCTTGCTTTCTCTCCCAGTCTTGCTGTTTCTCTCCACTCCTAGCCACCAGCCTCGCTCTCCCTAGTCCCCTCGACCCCATACCATTATTATTATTATTATTATTATTATTATTATTATTATTATTATTATTATTATTATTTCTTACCCGCCTCTCCATTTTGAATGAGGTGGGGAACAACAGTAAATATAACATACATAAAACTGAATTAAGAACATAATATACATTGTTAAAACATCCTAAAAACATTCTAAAAACATCCTAAAATTACTCCTGGATAGGCCTGCCAGAAGTACTTTACTATTTCCCCCTCCCTCCCAACCACTTCCCTCACTTCCCTAGGCTGGTCACGGCCGAGTCCCTGTGTGTCCAAATGACGTACAGGGACTCCCAGGGCAGGGGGGATGAACATACATTTTCCCATGGATAAATAATCCCTGGGAAAACCCAATTCCTCCTGCTGTCTTGGGATCATCCCGAGACTTCAGGAGGTGTGTGGCTGCCTGTCCCAGCTTCTTCTGTCCTCCCTGCAAGTAGTGGGGATCAGTAGAAGGACGGAGCAGGGCTGGGAGGAATCGGGGGTGGGTGGGGGAGTGGGAGCGGGGTTTTCTCCCCACTTACATTTTGCTGGAGCATGAGTGCACTCCAGCTCCTGTAACTTAAAAAAAATGGCCGCCTTCACCCATGCGACATCCCTCCTCCCATCCCGGATGTCACGCTGGCCATTTGGACACAGGGGATGTTCCCTGAAGGAGGTAAGTCTGGGATTGCCCCCCTCCCTCTACAACTGTATGATGTAGAAAGGGCCATGGTTGGTCCCCAAGGGGGCGTGCCCACCAACATGCCCAGCCCGAGGGGGCATGTCCAGCACCAAGGGGACGTGCCCACATGAACATGGCCTTGGTCACATATCTGATTTTACAGCACATAATTAAGACAAATCTGGTCTACATAACAACTTAATGATAAAATCACTTAAATAAAGAACCAGTGAGAGATTCAATGTATCTGAAATTAACTTCACTTACTCCTACTTCTGTAGCTTTTGCTGTACTTTGAAGGTTTTGCTATACTCTATGTGATACATTCTCCCCCTTCCCTCAAATATCTTTTCTGACTGTATCCTCACACCGCTGCAAGCTGCTGCTGTTAATGGGGTTTGTCGCCGGCCAGCTGGCTAGCTGATTTTTTTATTTTTGAATTTCTTTTTTTAAAAAAAAAAAACGTGTGTATGATTGTCACAAGTTTCTCTAGTCTAACGTTAGGGTGAGTGTTGTGGGCAGTGAACCCTACTTTGCCCATTCACCCTTCTCACTTATATGCATTAGCTTCTCAAGGCTTGTGTGTTGGCACCACTTAGCTAAAAACTGGAGATCCCCTTGATGCCAAGGGATGAAACTGCTCAAAGTGCAAGACTCCAAAGAGGAAGTTTAACAACCTGAGTTTGGAGGATATGGATCCAGCAGTTTTTAAAAATAATAATTTTAAAACCTCAAAATTAAAAAAAAAAATCCTAAAAATCAACAAATGAACAAATTTGGCATGGCTAAAGCCCTACCTAAGACCTATCATGATGCCAAGTTTCATCTCTTTATCTTTAAAAATGACAGAGCTGTAAGTGTTTTTATTAATTCCCATTAAAGTAGAGCTGCCATTTGGGTGGGGAGGATGGGGAAAATCCAAAATTTTCTTAAAATTTCATAATTCCCCCTACTTCCCAGATTTGTTACTAAAAATCTTGACAAATCCAGGTTTGTCCTGTCATATGGTCTCCCTAGGCTGATAAAGTGTATGTGTGTGTATGTGTAGATAGGATGAACAGAGCAATCCTACATAGACATACCCACTACTGAGTTCCATGTAAGCAACATACCATGGCAACCTTAAATGGGTATTTTGTTGTGCATCTGTAGAGTCAAATATGGCTTTGAACTTCAGAGCCTTTCTCTGTTTGCACTCAGTTTCTTGGGCAGGATCTACACTACTGCTTTATAGCAGTTTATAAGGGTATTAAACAACTGTTGGGGCCCAGGACACATTCCATGTACTGTTTTCAACCCGCTTTCAAAGTGTCATATCCTGCTTGGTGTAGATCTGGCCCGTAGGTGAATTACTTGCTCTTTGACTAGCCAGGCATCCACAGCAGCCATTATATGTCTAGTCAAATCTCCCATGGGGAGCCATTTTATTTGTGTATTTGTGCATTTTTATACCCCAAAGCTCTGTGAGTGATTCACAACAATTAAAACCATAAAATACATTATAAAATACAATATAAAATGTAAAAGCATTTTACAATTCATGATCATGTTCTCTGCCTTGTCTCTTCTACTATAATGGCCTTCCCACCCAGATGCCCTCAAGATGTTTTGGACTGTATCTCTGATCATTCCCAGGCAGCATGGCTATACTAGTTGGGAATTTGGGGAGTTACAGTCCAACACATCTGGAGAGCACCAGGGTTGGGGATGGCTGTAATATAAGGACCGGCCAATCTATAACAGCCAGCATGGAGAATGCTTGAAGCAGCTTCCAGGCATCATCAGTTTCGTGCAGCATCTGTACCATGTAGAGCAGGAGTCACCAAGCTTTTGGACCTGTGGGCGCATTTGGAAATTTGAGAAATTGCTGTGGGCACCATCATAAATAAATAAATTTTTAAAAAAAACACGCAACCCAGAGAACATGATTATGAATTGTATTCTCAGAAGGGTCAAACAGTATTCAAGGTTGGTATTTATTTATTTATTTATTTATTACATTTCTATACCACCTAATAGCCAAAGATCTCTGGGAGGTTCACAAGAATTAAAACCCCACAATACAGTGTAAGTTCTAAGTTCATAACTTTTATTTTATTTTTTTGGTTTTGAAACCCTTCATTATTTAGCTTCTCTATTTTTTAACACGTTTCCTTTAGAATTCTGTTTAGCAACCACCTTGTTAAGCATGGGAACCCTAAATACCAAATGACTTTTGTTCCTCGTCCATAATTTATGAGCAACTTCTTAACTCGGATCCCACAGGTATTGCTGTTGCGCCTTAACTCCAGGAACTAAAGGCGTTCCACAGTGACACTGCCAAGCGACTGTCACTTTCTGGAGTCGTATAAAAAGTCTGCAGTTTAGACAAGTTTGTATGAGCTTCACGTCTGAAAGGAAAAGCTATTAGAGACACCCTGTGGCTTTAAAATCCATTTTATTTATTTTATTTACATTTTAACAATGGTTGATGGGATAAACCTCTTAAGAATTACAGTATCATTTGCGAGGAGAGCCTCTGAATCTTAAGAAGGCAAATACACTCAGCCATAACAAATGCTCAACTCAATGTGGGGTTTCAGAAAATTGCTGTTGTCACTCACAAATATGGTATTATTCCCTATTATACAATAATAAGAACTATTGTTATTCTTAAAATTATCATCATCATCTATGAATCTACAGCAAGACTGTCAAAATGGGTATAATTAAAAAAATATCTCAGAAGACCCAAATTCTTATCAATCATCAAAGATTCCAATGTCGTGCAGTGGTGCAAGTGTTCGATTTGGATGTGAAAAAACCTAGCTTTAAATCCCTGGTCAACAGTGGCCTTGAGCAAGTCATTATCTCTAAGCCTAAATTAACTCACAGGCTTGGAGTGAGGTTTAAAAGGTGCATTTCTGATATCCCTGCAGGAAAAGCAGTATACATAGATATAATAAAAAAAAAATACTGTACCCTTACTTCCTAGTATCACTCAACTGTCCCACCATTTGCCTAGTGTAGCATGTATTTTGAAGTGTGGGGAAGCTGAAAAGCATACACCTGCATTTTATTGTCTGAGGAATCAAGAAGTGATTAAACCAACTGAAGAATGTATTAGAAAAAGATATATTGCAATAGAATCATAGAATAGTAGAGCTGAAGGAGCCTATAAGGCCATCCAGTCCAATCCCCTGCTCAATGCAGGAATCCACCTTAAAGCAGTATCCAGTGCATTTCTACATAATGGTTTCTTGAAGGCCAAACAAATCTAAGTTACTCTGTTTCAAAAAGATGCTTCAGCTCTTGAGTTCTAGTTCCTACAGAAGATTTAAATAATTCAGATAAGACTTCTGGCTTGGCCAGAATGGAACCGACTTGTGATTTTGACTTGACATTGCATGGATATTACTTTTCTCTACATTTCTGAGCATTCCTATTTGTATTCACAGTCCATTTTGGTATGAAGTTGAGCCCTAGTAATGAAAGACCAGCCAAAGGAATTGTCATGGTTGCCTTTTGATTTTCAATGTAATATTCCGTCTAATAACCATATATAAATAGCAACCATAGATGTGTTCCTAACAATCACTGAAAATTCCCCCTAACAGAATATGAGGATTGTTAAAATGTATAAATGGGACAGTTGTATACATGTGTGTCTCAATCTTATTTTTAGATTTATGTTCCTGGCTACCTGTGCAAAACCCTCCTGCTTTGTGACTGTCAGAACTCAGTGTTCTGTCCCATTATGACTGGAGTGCTAGAGATTTAAAGGTCACAACCAGCACCTTAACCTGGACCTTGGCCAGATCTACACCAAGCAGGATATAACACTTTGAAAGAGGTTTGAAAATGGTATATGGGCCCCAACAGTTGTCGCTGCACTTCAATACCATTATAAAGCAGTAGTGTAGATCCTGCCCATAAGAAGCTAGAGCAATGAAAGATCAGTTTTTGCATGCTTGATCAATTAGTCTGGGGCGATACATAAATTTGTAAACATATTCTTCACAAGGTCTCAAATGATGAAGAGAGTGAATAATATCAGTCGGTTACCCATGAACACAATTCATGGAGAAAAACAACTCTAACAACAGGTTTAAATAAACTTGGACTGTTACTTTTAACTGTAGGTGTCTCGTAATCCCTTCATGATTTGTTTACAGGCTGTATGCAGGGCCGGTGCTGCCATAGAGGCAGCTTAGGCGGCCGCCTAGAGTGCCAAGTTAAGGGGGGCGCCGAACAACGCACCCGGAAGTCGCTCTCCCACAGCGGGTCTGAGAGGGCAGCTTCCGGACATGCCATTCCAACGCTGCCCGCCCACTCCCCCACCCCAGCATCCTGGCTTCGAAGCCAGGAGCAGCTTCCGACCGGGCGCTGGCTTCGAAGCCAGGATGCTGGGGTGGAGGAGTGGGCAGGCAGCTTCGGAATGGCGTGCCCGGAAGCTGCCCTCTCAGACCCGCTGTGAGAAAGTGGCTTCCGGGCACGTCGTTCAGCACCCCCCTTACCTTGGCACTCTAGGGGGGAGATCTCATGATAAAAATATTGCAAGATCTTCACCCTTCCATCGCGCTAGACCAGGTAGATCTAGCTGAGGCCAAAGACATACGTGTGTGTGTGTGTGTGTGTGTGTGTGTGTGTGTGTGTGTGTGAAGGAACTGATATTTATTCAAATTGTATGACAATAGCACCTAAAATATACTGGGTCTTGTATAAACCATAACTATAATACTTCAGGGAAATTTAAACAAAATATAAAGTTAAAAGAGAAAGTAGGACTTACGATGCTTTGAGAAGCTACTCTTTTATCCTGCCTAGAATTAGAAAGAGAAGGAGAAAGAGAGCCACACTATACTTCTTTCAAGAAACAATAACAGAAATTGGAAGTTGACTTGCTTTGGAAATCTTAGGCAAAATACAATAGAGTATTTATCCCCCCACTGATTCCTTTCCGTCCCACCAATTCCCTTCCACAAGCAGTGGGTCATGCCAATTACACAAGTGGGATTTAATGCTTCCTAGGGGAAGACATGAAATGAGCAGAACACTCATTTCTAGAAGGAAATGTGAGTTCCCTTTTGTGAGTTCTACCTATCTGCCTCCTTCTGGAAATGAGTGCTTCTGTTCATTTCAAGTTCTAAATCTCCATCGTGCAAGCAGAGGGTTAGAAGAGAATAAACAGGCATAAACGTCTCAATGGATTCTGCCCATAGAATGTCATGATGGTGCTGCCCATTCAGCCTTAATTATGAGATTCGGCCTCCATGCATGTGTTGGTAACTTAACTGATTTTACTAAATGGAATCTATAGAGCTCTCTGGAAGGAGTCTTAGCACAGAACTGCAGCAGTTTTTCTTCTAGGCAGAGAGAGGAGTGGGTGGCTGGGAGGGGGCAGTGTGGTGTCTGAAGGCTGAGTTGTACTCAGGAGAAGGTGCATAATCACTAGAGCCCCTCTCGTCTACTGCAAAACAGAAAGCCATATAACAAGATGTCTACATGCTCCCAGCATTGTATTTATATATTTATTTATGTATTGCTGTGCAACAGAGATTGACCCGAGAATTTCCCTTTTTCTCCACTCCTGACTATGGTAAATTGAATTTTACTTAGTATGAGATGTGTACTGTTTCCTACTATAGATGTAAGAGAACAGTAACATCTTCACACTGAGTAAAAATCAATTTACTCCATGTGGTGAATGAAAATGTTTCTCATGCCTGCTGTGCAGTAAGATGTCTGAAACCATATCCGAGTGCATTTCTTTGAAAGGAAGGATAACTAAAGAGGGCAAATCTGGATGAAATGCCTAATTTAACATGTTCTGGCAAGAGCCATTTTTTAAAGTTACAGGATGTTTTATGTTATGATTATAGTTTACTCCTTTCTCTTCACTCTTATTTGTTCAGCTGTTATAAAGAGTGGGTATAAAGCTGAAACTTCTGATACATGGTATAAAATTGTCTCCTAGTGTTGAAGAGCATTCATGAAAAAGGCTTGTACTAAACATCTAAATCTGCATTTGAAAAGTACAGAGAGCCAACTGTTTGTAGTTGGTTACAATTTGCAGCAAAATCATCTTATTTGGTAAAGCTGGTACGTGGTGATGCAGATAAATTATATATCCATAAGATAGCACAATTTAAAAAACCTGCATGGTACATATTCCTGGGTCTATTGTGATCCAATATGGTATATACTGCAAGAAGTATTTGAATATAGTAAATTTTGTACTAAGCAAAAAAAATTATTCTTGCTTAATATAGAAAAACATACAGACACGCAGAGAGGGAGGGAGGGAGAGAGAGAGAGAAACAGTTTATTTAATATCTCAGTGGAACAAAATAAAAAGAATTTACACAAGCTTTGATTCATTTCTCTGTCAGTCAAGCAATGCATGGTGCATTGGAAATCAGCAGTAATGTTACTTTAGAGATTAAGAGGCCACTGGAATACAGACAAAATAAAATTTAGTTTAATTGACAAACAGGAAGAAGATCTCATTGCATAGTTGCAAACTAATGATCCACAGGATGATTTAAGAGCAACTGTGTTCAACAGCAACTGTATTCAAAGCCTCAATGGCATCCAGAAACACCAAATGCCCCCACATACATGCAATGGTCAATTGAGCTAGACAAGCAGGCTCTGTAGCTATTCCACAATTAGAAGCATAGATGTGGAGAAGGCCTCATAAGACAAATAGTCCAATGGCCTGTTCGATGTAGGAATTCCAGATCAAGGACATTCCTAACAGATGGCTCTCCAGCCTCTGCTCAAGACATCCATTAAGGGAGAGTCCAACCCATTCCCAATTGTTGGTTCCACAGTCAGATTACTCTTACCATTAAGATGTTTCTTCTACAGTTCAACCAAATTCAACTCTCTTGCAGCTTTAGCCAATTAGATCTAGTTCTGCCCTCTGAGACAGCAGAAAGTAAGTATTTGCCATTAGTCAGGGAGAGATGAGCACACACAGTATTGGCATCTCCACATGTTCAGCTCATCAGTGGTTGGCCAATGACAGTATTCAAAATACCCCACACCTGGAACCAATGCACTTTGAGTTCAAATGTGGGTATGCTTAATTGCAACAGGAATGGCATAAAATCTATTGTTTGGCATGCCATAAAATTTGGCTTCATCGCCAGCCATTACCTTTCCAGCCTATGCGCCCATGACTGACAAGTCCATTATCACAGATCTCCTAGATTGGGAGATTCACTAGATCTTCTGTTGTTTGTTCTATGATCTTTGTCTGTCTGTTACCTTTCCGAGAGTACTTGCCTATGTGTTGAGAATATATGGTGATGAATGGAACATCTAAAACAACACCAGCTACATTATCCTTCTCATCTCCTCTCCTTACAAATTGATTGTTTGGAGAATAATTGTTGTGGTGGACAGATTTCACATGGTATAGGTGCTTCAGCTCTATAAAAATCTATCTCTGGTTCTAGTTTGAACAGTCCAGCATTTTAATCTAAGAGTTGTTCACAACAAAGTTCTTTGACCCATAGAATAGCTGCACATCACATGAAGACCCAGGTTCCTCTTACAGTATATTGCCTGTAGAGTTATCATTTCCTCAACAGACGAAGAGCCTGACACATGAATCATCTATACTGAAATGTATCTTACTAACTAACACAGCTCTTCAGGCCTCATAGAGGGCAAGCTTCTGAGATAATGTGAACTGCATTATAATGTGAACACATCCCCTACTTTGGTCATCAGAAACCACTTCCCATCAATATGTCAAGGCCCTGATATACTATGTTCAACCAAAATGTCATAGTAACTGCATACAAGTACTGCAGTGGCAGAGCAAAGAAACTATAATCGTCCAACGTGATGTCACATTGAGTCCAAATTTATAACAGGTCCTTATACAAAGTCAAAGCCAGGACCTTGTACAAAGATTAGTATTATCTACACTGACTGGCAGTAGCTCTCCAGAGTTTCTGACAAGAGTTTAGTACCTTTTGCATGCAGAACCACTGTGCAATGGCTCGTCCATCTGATTGATATATACAGGTAGAATACATATACTGATACATATATAGATATAGATATTCACAGCCAACAGTAGTGGACCATGTGAAAGTACCTGATGTCCTAAGAATTGATCCTGACACCCACCTTAAAGTCACAATATTGAAATTGGTGGGTTGACACAAGAAGGATGAGTCAGAACATAGGCCTTAGCTAGACCTAAGGTTTATCCTAGGATCGTCCCGGGGTCATCCCTGTTCTTGTAAATGACACACAGGGGATCCCAGGAGCCGGCAGGGATGACCCCGGGACGATCCCAAGATAAACCTTAGGACTAGCAAAGGCCATAGTAACCCTTGTATCATGCAAGGTATGAGGCACCCAGACCTAAGGGAAAGCAGAGTGACTGAAAGTGAGTAGTTTGAGGACACCTGGTTACCATCCTCAATCAGAAGACAGCAGATTGATGTGCCTTTATGCCAGTCAATGGTTTAGCCTTCTAGCATACATTGGCTTCAAAACCTAGGAAAATTATAAGAACATAAAATCATAGAATAGCAGAGTTGGAAGGGGCCTACAAGACCATCAAATCCAAACCCCTGATCAATGAAGGAATCCACCCTAAAGCATTTATTATTATTATTATTATTTATTTATATAGCACCATCAATGTACATGGTGCTGTACAGAGTAAAACAGTAAATAGCAAGACCCTGCCGCATAGGCTTACAATCTAATAAAATCATAGTAAAACAATAAGGAGGGGAAGAGAATGCAAACAGGTACAGGGTAGGGTAAGCAGGCACAGGGTAGGGAAAAACTAACAGTAGAAAGTAACAGTAGAAGTCTGCACAACATCAAGTTTTAAAAGCTTTAGGAAAAAGAAAAGTTTTTAGTTGAGCTTTAAAAGCTGTGGTTGAACTTGTAGTTCTCAAATGTTCTGGAAGAGTGTTCCAGGCGTAAGGGGCAGCAGACGAAAATGGACGAAGCCGAGCAAGGGAAGTAGAGGCCCTTGGGCAGGCGAGAAACATGGCATCAGAGGAGCGAAGAGCACGAGCGGGGCAATAGTGTGAGATGAGAGAGATGGTTGTCCAGCTGCCTCTTGAATGCCTCTAGTGTGGGAGAGCCCACAACCTTCCTAGGTAACTGATTCCCTTGTCGTACTGCTCTAAAAGTCAGGAAATTTTTCCTGATGTCCAGCTGGAATCTGGCTTCCTTTAACTTGAGCCCGTTATTCTGTGTCCTGCACTCTGGGAGGATGGAGAAGAGATCCTGGCCCTCCTCTGTGTGACAACCTTTTAAGTATTTGAAGAGTGCTATCATGTCTCCCCTCAATCTTCTCTTCTCCAGGCTAAACATGCCCAGTTCTTTCAGTCTCTCTTCATAGGGCTTTGTTTCCAGACCCCTGATCATCCTGGTTGCCCTCCTCTGAACACGTTCCAGCTTGTCTGCATCCTTCTTGAATTGTGGAGCCCAGAACTGGACGCAATACTCTAGATGAGGCCGAACCTTGTTCGGTCAACACCAGCTCAAATCCCATTAGGTTATACTTGAAGTTGGTTTTTTTTTGCCCCAACGTGCATCACCTTACACTTGCTTACACTGAACCGCATCTGCCATTAGGATGGCCACTCTCCCAGCTTGAAGAGATCCCTTTGGAGCTCTTCACAATCCCTTTGTGTTTTAACAATCTTAAAGAATTTGATGTCGTCAGCAAACTTGGGCTATTGTATGAATGTCCCAGCTGTCTGTCCCTCTCTCTACTGACTGACATGCCTAGTGGCACAGAGAACCAATGTCTGATCTGCAATGTATCTGGCTTTTTCCCTGTGGTGATGCACAGGAACTTTGTTGTCACAATATCACATTTTATTACTTTGCAATATTGGACCAGGTAGATTTTTCCTCAGAGGTGTAATTAATGGAGAATTGGGCAATTGTTGTGCTATTGGGCGGTATAAAAATGCAAAGAAGAAGACGAAGACGAAGACGAAGAAGAAGAAGAGGGGCTTTTGGTTTGGACCAATATAGTACTGCTTATGGTGTGCTCTGTCCTGATAGCACAAACTGAGGATTTCCTACTTAATATTTGGGTGTATGGCTGGTGTGGGTTTTTTGTTCCAATAAATATGCTTCACAATAAAGATGTTTTCAAAAACAAGTTAAATTATTTAAGAAACTACAATGTATGCATATGAAAAGGTTCTCACGAACTACGAAATTTCCTTTGTTGCATTATTTAGTATAGTTATAAATGTCAGGTTACTGCTCTCACCGAGTTATGGGTGCTAAGAATGGCATTTGCAGAATAATGTTTGCCAGAGTTCATGTCAGTATCGCTGTCAGTGCTTTGGGCAAAGACTTATTTCCCTCAGTGTGACAAGTCTTTGTAATTGAGAATGCTGTGTTTTTGTTCAGTTTTAAATAGCAATGGTGGAAGAGGGGGAGGGGTAGAAATGTCTTTCCATGAAGCCCCTGATCCAAGAGACTTGTTTTAAGAATATTGGGCAGGCTCAGTATATTCACTCATGCAATGTTTCATTAAACATGATGAAGGTGCATTTGTCTGAAAAATAGCCTATAATCCTCCTAGTCAGTTGATGCTAAAAGGCCAAACGTGGTATGAAGACACATGGGCCTAATCCACACCAGCTGTTTATTCCAGAATAGTATCGAAGTCATCACTGCCACACAGCTGATCCCACAGTGATCTAGGGGCAACACTTCAGTTTTTCCAGGATATCAGTGACAGCTTTTGTCCCATTCCCCACCCCACCCCGCTCTCACAAAAATCCCAAGGTGCACAGCTGGTGTGCCTTCCCCTCATGAAGCTGTGTGGAGTGAGCCCATGGGGGGAGAGCATTGTCCACACGTTCTGGATGGGCCTCTGGGTCTTTCAGCCCCAAGTGTGTGTTTTAAAAAAACTCATCTTCACACAAGATCGCAATTCTGCACTTGCGCAAGAGTCAAGAGTCGTAAAATTTAAAAAATCACCCCGGAACAGCTCTCCTTAAATTGCGGGCAAACTCCTGGCATGTGCCCCATGAGGGATGATCGCTGAAGCAGAAAACTTTGCAATCATCCCTCCCTCCCTCTCAAAAAGGCTCTAGGTGTAGATGAGCCTCTAGTTGCAGTTATTCCTTTTCAGTCATGTCTATCTTCAAGGCCACATCCAACACAGAGATAAACATTTAACCTAGTACTGTAACGAAAAATTCTGCCACATTTTTTTCAACCATTCTCATTTGATTTGATAAGAGGGGAAGCTTTCAAAAAGAAATTAAAAGGGAAGAATTTTTTGAGGCAACTTTCATGGATGGGGTTCAAGGTTCATGTGCTTACTTACCTATGAGATGGCTGAGAGGAGTGTGTGTGTGTGTGTGTGTGTGTGTGTGTGCGCGCGTGCGCTGCGTGTGCTAGGGATCTATTCCGTGAATGAGTAGACAATGGCATGTCTAAAGCCCTCCTTAAGAGCTATCATCGTGCCAAGTTTCATCTCTTTATCTTTAACAATGGCAGAGCTGTAAGCATTTTGGTTAATTGTCATAGCGTATAATGAAGCGGTTATCTGAAAACAGGATGGAGCTCTGAACAAGCTTCGTTCTGCATCATGGTATCCAATGGTTTTAAAAAAGTCTCCTAACCACACCAAAAGTTCAGAGCACCATCAGACCCCCGGATTTTCAGTGCAGTGTGCACACCCCTACTACCCACACTCTAGGAGGACCCACCGCTAGCTCAACGGGAACTTAGTGGATCCTGAAGCAAGCAGAAATGCTCTGCTGACCGTTCCTTTTCTTGCACAAACTTTTCACCTGTTTCCAGGGTTGCTTTAGGAAGCAATAGTGGTGGGTCTTGCTAGAACAACAGAAATTTCAGGAGTGCAGCAGCAGTATCGGGTACTGCAGTTCTAGATATGCTTACCTGGGGGGTAATTTAAATTGATCTCAATAGGATATACTTCTGACTAGACATTCACTGCAAGGAAATTTAGAAACTGTGTTGTGTGTTAGCAAGCAAGAAGTATGTTGTAATGACAGCATTGTATTAAAGTTCATTGCAAAATCTCGGAACATACCAATATAGCTGGACAGTTTTCATTATTCTTATGGTATATTCATTTACATTTATAGCAGAAGAAAAGAGACTTGCATCTGACAACCATAAAAAAATAGATGACATAAAACCACTTCATGTGCACATTCCTGATCAGTCACGTGTTCAAGGAGTTGTCCTACACACGAGATGGAACCTTTTGAATGATATGTCAGCTTGGGGAATCCTGGAATTTGCATCCAATTTAATTTTCAGTGGCAACATTAAAAAATAATCCTGGTTTATGTGAACTCTGATTTCCATGTATCCAACAAACTATGTGTCCTGTCTGACTTAAGAAATAGTAAGTGAATACAGAGCTCTGAAAGATCTAAGAGAAAATTATATATTATTCAACTGTGCCCTAAGATGGTTAGCATACTATAAATTAAGAAAAATATATTTTAATCTCCCTTGATTCCTTACCATGCTAAAATCTTGAAGATCTTTTTTTCTTGCCCTCATTTTTCTCTTTTCATTTCTCCTGTGGTTTTAATTAAGTTTCCTCTTTTGACTATGTCTTGCTTTTATTTTATTCTATGTTTTTCAATGAGAAGAGCTTGTAGCCATGTTTCCCAGAAACCTTTCTGCTAGATTTTTTATGCTGTCAATAACATCGAAGGCTTTTCTTTCTTTCTTTCTTTCTTTCTTTCTTTCTTTCTTTCTTTCTTTCTTTCTTTTTAAATGTATAAAAAATGCCTGATGACTAAATCCAAGAAAGAGCATGAAAGAATCTCTCATCAGAATTTAGCTAAAGAATATTATGTAATCATCAAGATGTTTTCCCCACAACAGAAGCTCTGTAAGTGAATTGAAACTATTAGGACTGCTCAGTTTAAAAATCACACACCTTTTATGCATCATTTTTTGTGTGCTGTTGATGAATTGGAGGCAAAAACAAACTTTTTGAGTATGTATGACCTAAAGGGGAAATTATCATCTCGTGCTAATGACAACTTTAGAGACATTACCCATAGACATATTCACTAAAATATGTAAAATCCGTTCTTTTTAACTGACTAATTACTTTATCTTTTGCAGCATGGTTTCAGACTATAATTCAACACTTGACAGTTTTTGTTAAAATGGTTGCTGATAACTTGACAAAAGAATTTGCTTATGGCCATTTGGATGTGAAACTATTGTATTTTTACAGAGTTTTTGAAACCCATCAGTCTTGAAGCGCATCACTCACATTACTGAGGCAGCTTGACAGTTTGGACAGGCCATTACAGTGGTTTAAATTTCATTTCTGGAAGATTCCTAAAGACATGGACAAGTTATGCTACCTTAGAAACTCACATTGCACTGAGCTCAGCGTTTGATCTCAGGTCATCATTAGTTAATGCAAATAACCCATGGCAAGCTCTTTCATATTAACATTAAGCAAGAAACTTGTGAAGTGTTTCTTTTTCATGCCCCACGTTTTGTATAACAATGTTGGACACTTCAACAGCCATGAAGTGAATTATTGAAAAGTGTCTTTCAATAATTCAATCAATAATTAACTTTTACAATAATTAATGGATGCAGTATTTGTTTGATTAAAAGTCAGCAGTAGCCTGGTGGAAAATAAAGTTGTTTGCTTTTTTTTTTTACTATTATTACTACTGTGTGCAGAAAAGAAAGTGGGGAATGAAATGGGTATTGTAAATTCTCTCTGTTCTTTGGTCCTTTGAAATGTTAATAAGAATGCAAGAAGGAAGAAAGCTGGAATGAAGGGGAGCAAATAGTTGGAGAAATTATTCGCAAATATATCAGCATGTCTGCAACCAAATTGGGAGTCAACAGGTATGCACTGCATTTACGTCATAAATATTTATAGTTCTTATGCTCCCATAATGGCATCCCATCACACCACTGACATTAATTGCAAAGTTTTTATCATCGACTACTTTGGGGATAGCATTTGGCTCCTTATAAATAACTTTGATGGAGACCAGATTTTGAATCTAAAATGTACTACCTAGTGAGTGCTGAAGCACTCCATTATCTATTTAAATTGAACTTCATGGACAAGAGTGGGTGACAGAAGTAGAAGCAGGATCACATTTATGGTCACTGGGAGTGTTCAGACAACAACCACACGCACACTTATACCCACTACTTTTAGGGAAAAGTGGGATCATGGCAACCTCTAACGTCTGTGCATCTCCTGCCCTGCCTCCTGACAACCACATGTTTGGAGGGAGGGTTCTTGGAAGTGTGGCTACTGCTGTATGTCTACTGCCCACCTTTTTCAGATGTTGCACTACATGCAAAGTCATCCACACCACGAAAGGAGGTATGGCCAGGATTCCAAAGAATGTCTCAGTGAGTTCCCTGCATTCTCTGTTTCCTAAACATCACCCTCATCTCTGCATGGCAAAAGATTTGAAAATGGGAGTAGTTGTGAAAGCAGTTTGTAATAAGGCAGGCTGTTCAAAGGGAAATGCTCAAAATCTCACTGGTTCAATGTAAGGCTTTAAGCTAGGCTAGAGTAGCTCTATGTCTAGAGCTATGTTTAGATGCAGGTGTATGTCTTGGTAAGCACTGATTCCTCCTTATCTGTATTCCTGATGAAGTGATTTCCCCCACATCATTCATAGAATTCTTAGTTCTTCAAAACATTGGGCTTTTGCGGGACAGACGCAAGAAATAAGAGACGACACAAAATGTTGGATTTAGACTGGGCCACTTTTATTCAAGATCTGCAAAGGGTTCCTATCGGGCCTCCAGTCAAGCTTGTAAACAGACCATCTATGTGAAGGGGCAAGCTTTCTTGGCCCAGCGGGTGGCGTTCTGCTTTTCGCTGCCCTGCTGTCCATTCCCTGATGGGGTAGGGAGACCTTCCCTTGTCACCCCCAACCCATGCCCCCAGGCTCAAGGTGGGTGAGAGAGGTCGGCCTCATAGATGGTCCTTATCCCTCAGCCCGGCCACAAGGCTCAACACTGGGAGCCCTCAGGAATCACCTATCACTGTAACAGTGCCTATGAATGCTCGCCATTCAATTCCCTCTGGATGCCTATCCCTACCTGCCATGAATTAGATGTGACCAAATTAGTTCACAGCCAGATCCACCTAGTTATGCTCCCAGACTGTCTTACAGTGTGGAGTAGGTGAAACAACTCATGTCCAATTCAGAACGTGAGCAAAAAATTCCTACTCGGCCCCCTAATGGCGACCAACAAGCTCACACTGTCTACAGGGAGGGAGGGAGGGAGCCACGGAAGCGAGAAGAAGGTCAAAACCCCTCCCAACCCAAGTGGCGCGAAATCCTGCCCAATGCAGGATGGGCACATCTCTCTTGCTCTGCCCACAAATCCCTCCCCATGCCTAGGCTATGCTGGGCATGGCAGAATGGGCATTCTACATGAAGGATTTATTGTGCATTCATCATTCCTTGATCACAATTGTTTACAGGTTCTTTTCATGACCCTCCAGTATCATGTCTAAAGAGCAAGATATATATATTTTTAGAGCAGAGAAAGTGCAGCATTTAATTCTAAAAGCAAAAGAAAAGGCTTTTTACTTTGTATTTGTGCTGTTTTGCTGTACCACAGTGTCACCAAGAAGTTATGTAACAGAAAAGGAGGAATGGAAACACTCATTGTGTAGTGCTTGGATCTCAGTTCTGCAATGAAATCAAAAGTAGATACAGCAGATTAACAGTCAATGAATAGTTTGGTATAGAAAAGATCTAAGTTCTGCTGTTAAAGTCCATTGCAGTCATCAGATATATTCCTACTGATTTCAAGAATGTTTGCATAATAAAATCATGTTGCAGATTTTTAAAAACAGAATTGCAGATGGTGCATATCATCAATTGTAGTCCTCCAGATGTTTGGCCTACAACTCAACTCATCCCTCACCATTGACTATACTGGCAAGAATTGGTGAAAGTTGTAGGCCAAAACATCTGGAGAGCTACAAGTTGCCCACCCTTTCTCTGTTGCTCTCCTGTTTACAATTTCTATTGAACTGCTTGCAATAGCATTACAAATTATCTGTAGATACATTGGCCTCTCATTAATCTGTTTGCAGATGACAACAAATCTTGTTTTATTACAGATCCTCATTAGACAATCTGAAATCTCAAAAATGTTTTGGAAGGCTATGGGGACAGATACTGGTCCCATACTTTATCTATTGCTTTTAAATTACGTATTGTTTTAACTTGGATCATGGTTTAATTTGTTTTTAAGTGTGTACATTTATTGTTTTATACTGTATGTTTTTATCTGTACGCCGCCCTGAGATCTTAGTGATATAGGGCGGGATATAAATATATTAAATAAATAATAAATAATTAATAAATAATACTTTGAAGGGGTTGAAAGGAAAAGCACCAGCACTTGGAGTGTGACCTGAACAGGCCTGAACACAGGCTCCATCCCCTAGGCTCTTAAGTTAAGCTCCTTTTAAATTTGTAATAATGCAAAGAATGCAAAGAATGCAAAGAAATACAAATGTTTTGCTAACAAAAACTAAAATAGTGCCTTATGCAAGGGGGCTTTTCTGTGACTAAAAATTCAACCTCAAATGCAAGCATCTTGGCAGTATCTACCAAAACCTTAATTAAGAAGGGGCATGTCTAGACCAGGAGGGTGGAGGAGGAAGATCTCACAATATGCTGATCGCAAGATCCTCCCCTTCAGTCTACATGCGGCGTGTGACATCCTGGGAGGAAGAGGACGTCGCACCTGCCATTTTGTTTTGGTTGTTTTTTTTATCGAAAATGAGCGCAGGAGCACTCCAGCGACAAAAACAAACAAACCTCCCATTCCCCCCCCCCATCCCCAATGGGCACAGAGCTCCTGAGGAGCTCCGTGCCCCATGCCCGGTTCCCAGCTCCTCACAGTTACTCATGAGGAACCAGGATGAAACCAGGATAGGAGCCCACACTTCCCATGGTCTCGAGATGATCCCGAGACTGAGGGAAAAACCATGATTAAAGCCATCTCGGTTATCCCGGGGCAAGGGAGGGATCATCCCTCCCTGGCCCCAGGATCCGCTGTGCATCATATGGACACACAGGGATAATCCCTGGGTGATCCCCAGGATATCCCATCATTTAGACATGCCCAAGGAAAGTAAATACATTTATGGAAACTCAAAATAGCTCAACCATCTAGATAGTTACAATAGTGCCAGGCAATACATCTGTCATTCTGCAAGGCATTCTTATGGTTCAGAGCACAGGAATGATTTGATCATCTCAGAAAGAAGCAGTTCAAATTGTAAGGTAACAAGTTATTTCCATCCCTCTTTTAAAAATATCTTTTCTAAGTCTCTGGGCCGTAAGCATTTGCAGTGTATGACTATAAGAAGATGCAAATCACAGCCATTTACCACAAAAATAAGAGAATGCCTGGCAACGGCTTCTGTTCTGTTCTGTTTATATGTTACTTCCAAAATGGAAGGCAAAGTGTAAGACCATAAGAACATAGGAGGAAGTACCATGCTGGATCAGAGCAAGGGTCCACACAGTGGCCAACCAGGTGCAACGGCACCTTCCCACCCATTTTTCCCAGCAACTGGTGCACACAGAGGCAATATGGAATCTTAATGCCCACATTGCTGGACATTTGTGGAGTATCAAGGAGATGTTTCCCCACTTCTCACCTGTGGTAGAATCATAGAATAGTAGAGTTGGAAGGGGCCTATAAGACCATCAAGTCCAACCCCCTGCTCAATGTAGGAATCAACCATTATAATATTTTTTTGTATTCAGTGTTGTTCCTCACTTTGATCCCAAGGGAGAGGTGGGCAAGAAATAAAATTATTATGATTATGATTATGATTATGATTATGATTATGTCTGACAGATGGCTGTCTAGAACCCAGTACCTCCCTAGCTAATTGGTTCCATTGTTGGTATATATACATCTCTGCCTTGTGCACACAAATTCATTAAGTCCTGGATCAAAACTAGTATAAATGCAGTATAACCAGTGCCTCAACATCATGTCCACAAAGAGCTTGCAGTTCACTTGTTGTTGTTTATTCGTTCAGTCGTTTCCGACTCTTCGTGACTTCATGGACCAGCCCACGCCAGAGCTTTCTGTCGGCTGTTGCCACCCCTAGCTCCCCCAAGGTCAAGTCTGTCACCTCCAGAATATCATCCATCCATCTTGCCCTTGGTCGGCCCCTCTTCCTTTTGCCTTCCACTTTCCCTAGCATCAGCCTCTTCTCCAGGGTATCCTGTCTTCTCATTATGTGGCCAAAGTACTTCAGTTTTGCCTTTAATACCATTCCCTCAAGTGAGCAGTCTGGCTTGATTTCCTGGAGTATGGACTGGTTTGATCTTCTTGCAGTCCACGGCACTCTCAGAATTTTCCTCCAACACCACAGTTCAAAAGCATCTATCTTCCTTCGCTCAGCTTTCCTTATGGTCCAGCTCTCGCAGCCATAGGTTACTACGGGGAATACCATTGCTTTAACTATGCGGACCTTTGTTGTCAGTGTGGTGTCTCTGCTCTTAACTATTTTATCAAGATTTGTCATTGCTCTCCTCCCAAGAAGTAAACGTCTTCTGATTTCCTGGCTGCAGTCAGCGTCTGCGGTAATCTTTGCGCCCAGAAATACAAAGTCTGTCACTGCCTCCACGTTTTCTCCCTCTATTTGCCAGTTATCAATCAGTACTTATATTTTTATTAGGGATTTCAGAGAAATCTGGCTGGCTGGGTAGAGTTCAATGGGTTTTCCACGGTTGGACCTCACTCCCTCAGACTTCATTCCAGTTACCACTGTGGTGCCTGATTCAGTTTGCAGTGAATCAGACCAGTTCACTAATTTTCTGGCATTTTGCACGTTTGCTTTTACAAGTCCTGTAATTTGTACAAATTTCTGAGCAATTTGCTCAAATTACAAATTCAAGTGTAATTTGCACAAATGTCTTAAAAACTATTCAAATTGCAGAACCTGAAAAAAATTGCAAATGAATAAATAAATCCCCAAGTTTGAAGAAAATCCTGCAGCTCAGTTCTCATACACAAATAGAGTCATACACAACGCAGGACTCCATCAAATCAAAAACGAACTGGATTTCCCCACCGACGGACATCCCCAATTTTTACACATCCCATATTTTTACATATTTACACTATGTTCTTAATTTGTACACCTCTGAAAGAACTTTGGTGATTGGGTTGTTTTAAATAAATAAATTTAGACAAGATTGGCTCCCAGAGCAGCTTACAAGTTAAATGCACATAATGTACCATTTTAATAGGGCTGTCTGGGTATATCCTTCTGAGTGGTAAAATGAGTACCCAGCTAGCTGGGGGAAAGGTAATTGCGACTGGGGGAGGCAATGGCGAATCACCCTGCTACAAAGTCTGCCAAGAAAACGTCAGCGAAAGCAGGCGTCCCTCTAGGAGTCAGCAATGACTCAAGTGCTTGCACGAGAGGTTCCTTTCCTTTTCCTTCTGGGTATATGTATGACCATCCCATGAAGTAGCCCATTCATGGATTTACATTGGGCATGTCTACACAATGCCTTTTCCCCAGGATCATCCCTGGGCATCCACATCACGCACAGGGGATCCCGGGATCAGGCAGGGATGATCCCTCCATTCTCCCGGGATTTCTGGGACTTTTTTCCTGGGTTTCCTGCAATCCCGAGACAATCCCAAGTACAATGGGTGGTGTGGGCACCCATCTCCCCGTGAATAGAAGGGGTCAGCAGAAGGAAGGAGCCATTCTAGAGGGTGTCCAGGGACATCAGGGGTGGGGGGAGATTGGCATCGATCTTTTTTTTTTTTTACTTACTTTTTCACTGGAGCAGTTCCATTTAGATGGCCAGGGATGATCCCAGAAGCAGTTAAGTGTGAGATCATCCCCCCTCCCTCCTTCTACACCCTATGATGTAGACATGCCCATTGTCTTCATTTGATCAAATAGATCCTGATTTCAGACTCTTCCCTCCAGAACTGAGAGAGATCTAGATCCCAGCAAACTTACGAACTATATGGAGAAAGAATTAACCTGGTTATGATTCTATGTAACATTAGACATAACATAGTACTATAGATAATTATTTATGAAATTGTAGTTAGCTAATATATGAATCATCTCAGTTAACATTCAGAGATCATAGGATTAGGAAAAGGTATTGTAGCAGATCTTAGAAAACCTCCTAGATAATTTTAGCTGTAATTGCATTTAGGTAAATGCTTTAAATGACAATATAAAAAGATTTATGTCTAGAAATGAGTAAACCTCAGAAAAGTTTTGCACATGAACAATTATGCAAAGTTCAGGATAATTACTCTTGCCTATCCATAATTAAATAAAAGAGTGAACATTTCAAAAAAAGACAATTAAAGCAGAAGTTAAATGATGAACTTGAAAATAACTTTGCCCTAATTATTAGTACAATCATCTTTTTAATTGATAGCACTTATAATGCAATAGATTTTACTTATCAAGTTTTATTAACATAATAAAGAACTATATTTCTATGCATGGCTGGAAAACTAAATTACTGTCATTACATTAAAGCTTTACATTGACAAATAGGATAGACTATGTATTACATTAAACCTTATATTAACTATTCTGGCTATTACCTAGAATGAGAGGCCTATGTCTTGTCAAATCAAAATATATTTTGAAAGGCCCTATTCAAGGGGACAAGGTTAAGGGGGAAAAAAAGAAAGGCTGGGGAGGAGACCTGAATATGAGAGATAAACCACACAGAATAACATCCATTATGATCTAGATGTAGTTATCTCAGCAAAGTCATCCAAAGTCTTGTTAAGGGAACATAATAAGGTTTTGAGTGCTCACTTCCTAGTAGGTACTAGGTATGAGTTCAACCATAGCATAATTAAACCTCTTTGAAGTTGATAGTGCTCTAAAGAGGAGTGGAAACCTGAATTTCATTCCATTGGAAATAAAAATATTTTGGCAGTTGCTTTACTCCTTATTCAGGAAATGAAGAACCAAGGTCTGAAAGCATTCTGGACATACATAGGACTGCTCAGGAACTGAGACAATATCAGAAGAAGAAAGACCACATGTCCTATTTTATGGAGAGCAGCCCTCTGTTTGAAATGATGTCCAGTCCAAGTCTAGTGTAAAGATAAGAATGGAGAACAAGGGCATTGAAGGTAGAGCACGTACACAGCTCACCTGGTCCCAGTCTTTCCCACTATGATAAAATTTATTGTATGTCTATATGAATTAGAGGAATTATTTTTAAATATGAATCTATACACATAAAGTAGCATATAAGCGAATGTCATTCAAATCTCTGCCTTCTTTTTTGATGACGTGTTTCCTATTTTATTTTATTTTTGAGATATGTAAACTGATCACCCTAATCAGAAGCCTTGTCTTTAGTAAGGCTGTGAACAGCGCCCCTCCCCAATTTGCTTTAGAGAGAAATTTAAAGTTTCCAGTTTGGCCCTGATTTAACTTGGGGTCCTTTAGGCCCAGACTAACCTGCTTTGGATCCAGATCCAAAGAAAGATATGGACACTCCAAAGCACATAAACTGTTGCGGATTCCTGAGTGCCCACCATGTACCTGTTCAGTGGGTGCTCAAGAAAGCCAAGTGTCCATTGGACTCCCTCTTCCCCTTTCCTGCTCACTCCCCAAACCCAGAGCCACTGCCCCCTACTGCCCACAGGACTTAAAGGGCCATTTCCATAGTTCACTACCTTAGATGTAGGAAACTACAGAGCCACCATCTTCTTTAAAATGGCAGTTGTCATCAAGAACATGCGGCTGCAGGACAGCTCAGATAAGTCCCATGGGCGGAGCTTACCATCGCCC
This sequence comes from Elgaria multicarinata webbii, assembly GCF_023053635.1. Classification (NCBI taxonomy): domain Eukaryota; kingdom Metazoa; phylum Chordata; class Lepidosauria; order Squamata; family Anguidae; genus Elgaria; species Elgaria multicarinata. The sequence continues at coordinate 39,746,372 of NC_086180.1, read as the reverse complement.
TGGAGCAACCCAAAACAGTCTGAGGCACTTCGAGCTCAGCCTGGTCAACTTTGGACTGCCTCAGACCAATCTGAGCCCGATCCAGATTTGGACTGAAGTGGGCTGAATTCAGTTTGGATTCCAGCTTTGAGGTGGTGTACAGCCCTAATCATTAGTGGGGTGTTCGACTCTGAAATGCTCTTCCAATCCAAATCCATCAGCATCAGGGTCCCTCTTTGTGACTCTTTGCCGGAAACTGAAGTTGCTTTTATTTCAATGGAGTTTTACTCCTGCCAAAACTAGTTTCACTGCTGCCATTTTTATATGTAATGTTTTTTACCTTTCTGCTGTTATATTTTTGTTGATGATGGTGGTAGTTATATGTATGTTTAGAAACTGGTTGTTGTATTTGGAGTTTTTTGAGTATATCATATAGTTTCATGATTTCGGCTATTTTTAGTAGATGAGGAGAATATAAATAATGCATTACTGCTACATCTAGTGTTGTTACATCCACGTCTGATGGCTAAAATCTTCTAATGTACATTGAAATTGGGCGATATGGCCTCCTGCTTAACATAGTGGAGACAAGAGGAAGCCTAGAATGAGTCCAGGGATCTTCTATGGGCAATGCTATGTTCCCTCATCTGCTATGAGGCCAATACTCTGATAAGGTAATTATCTTTATATATCATACAATCATAGAATCATAGAATAGCAGAGTTGGAAGGCGCTACAAAGCCATCGAGTCCAACCCCCTGCTCAATGCAGGAATCAACCCTAAAGCATCCCCGACAGATGCTTGTCCAGCTGCCTCTTGAAGGCCTCTAGTGTGGGAGAGCCCTCAATGCATCAAAGATTTTAAGCAGGTTACAAAAATGCTTGCTGCAACTTAGGCCAGGTCCCTCTGGATGAATCCAGCATTGTTTAAATTTCATACAGTGCCCTAGAGTGGTGCTGCATCTGGGTTATTGTGGGAATATGATAGCTAGAGTCAGCTGCCCAGTCCTGTTTAGAGCATTGGCCTGGACTGAATTTTTATTTTAATGAGGGATGCAGGGTAAGCATGAGTAGTGGTCCCTGCCAGAATGCCAGGGCCCCTGGCAGCTGCCCAAAGATGCCAGATCCTAACACCAAAAATAAATCTTCCTTTCACTCCCATTGTATAGTAATTGAAAGCAAGTAAGGGGTTTCTGGGCCTCACAGGGAATGAACCAACCATTTCGGCAGGATCTCCACTATTGGTTTATAATGGTTTATAATGGTTTTGACAACTGTTCGATCCCTGGACACATTGTATATACTGTTTTCAACCCGTTTTCAAAGTGTTTTATCCTGCTTGGTGTAGATCTGAATTTAGAACTCTCGGGGGGGGGGGGCAATATTTTTCCCCCTGTATGTTCTCCATTCTATGTATCATTTGTTCCAGGCTGCAATAACGATCAATCCAAGAGCTTCCTTTTCAAGACCAGAAATTTGACTTCAGATTTATATTTGATGACATCTTGCTTGGCAAACATACATAATTGTCAATGTTCTTCACAAGTGAAAGGCAGGAACCCTTCAGAAGTGCAGTGCCATAAAAGTAAGCCCCTACAATATATTCTACAAGAATATTGGCCAAATGTCCTACCCACCCTTTACTGTGCAGTTAAAAGCAAATTTTATTGGCCCTGAGTTTTGTATATTTCTGGAAAAGAATTTGATTAGTAATACATCAAAGAAAGCTGAGATCCATTATATTCTGATAAAGTTGCTGGCTGCAACCTGAGAGTGATGCATTTGTAACCTTAAAGCAGCCAACATTTTGGTGAGGCTTAGTGTCACTGAAATGAAAAATAATTGCTCACTGCCGGCTATAAATTAAATAAGTTTATTTTGCCAAGGGCAACACTTACCAGAATCTGTAAATAGCCAGCAAGTTAGAAATCACGTAAATCGTGACCCTAGCTAATTAAATTCTGCATCTAATGGAGTGAAATTTATTGACAGCTCAGTAAAATGAATTAAGAGAAGCAATAACTGCACTTTGTTGCATGTAATAAAATGTTGGGTGGGAGTGTGCAGGCAGTTAGAAGGTTATTATAAAATTGCTCAGGGGCAAGCCGTTAACATATAACACCCAATTACTATTCTTTAATCAGTGCAGACATTTCTGTTTATTGGAAAATAACTTACTTTGGTTATTGTTTCTAATTTTTATCCCCATTTAAGAAATTGGACACCTATTAAATATTGAAACTAAGGAAGGCAATAGATTGATGTCAAATTAATGGCATCCTTGTACCAATTCACATTAAATTAACTTTGTTTTCAATCAGTTTGGCATTTCCAGGTTATAATTTTACTTACACTCAGAATGAATGTGTGCAGTTTGTACTAAACATAGCTAGTGGTGCAGTAGAATTTAGGTTTCAGTTCTACAGAGGGGCCCTGATTTTGGGTTGATACTTTTCCTGAAAACAGCAGCTAGATGTTTTGATATGCACACCAGACAGTTATTTTTCTATCATACAATGTATATTATAAGGTAAAAAACCTTTCCATTTAAGAGTTGAGTAAAATCCTTAAAAAATGTAGTCATGCACAAAAAAGATCACATAAACTGTACGTTAAAGGATCCACCTTAACTTCTGTACTATATAAGCAGTTAATGGCACAATCCAATGCCTGTTTAGACTAAATATACATAAGATTGCACCATATGATTTTCTACAACTTCTAATATTGTACTCACTTATGGTTTGGACATAACCGACATTTTGCCCTGGTCTTTGAACCTGAATTATGACCCTCTGGAGGCAGTCCTGTTCCTTTGAAGCTAGGATCAATGCTATGTCAATGGAGTTGTTTTCAAACATGACAGCCCACCATGGGTTATTTAACCCATAATGAGGCTGGAGCATGTATGGGGTGCAAGTGGCTGCCATTTTGAATATGCAACCCCTGCTCGGGGGTTCTCGGGGGTTATTGTCATGCAAGCCTGGTGAATGTGGGTTATGCAAGTGTTAAATAACCCTCCCATTTTAGAGTTATGTGACAATTGTTCATTTAACCTTATTTAACCCTCATATAGTTATTTAACCTTCAGAAGTTAATTTACTCTCGCATAACACATGCTCACTTGGTTCGCATGACATGACAATCCCTGAGCAAGGTTTGCAGATGCAACATGGCACCCACAGCTATTTGTGGGTTAAATAAGTAACCGACTATGAGCCACAGTGTATCGTCCGTAGCTAGCCAGTACTTACGAAGGCGAAACTACATGTAATTTTAAATGCATCATTAAAAACCATGTCAGTTTTTTAGTTATTATTATTATTATTTTTAAAAAACCAATTTTAGTTCGTAAGAATGGACTTGCTATTACCTAAAGGGAACAAATTATTCATTGCATTTTGAGGACATTGTGAATTGCCTTGAAGACTTCAGTTGGGCGGTTGAATGTTTTATTAAAAATATTTATTTACCACTTCTCATTTGAATAAATCCCAAAGCTGGTTACAAATAGAATACCAAAAATATACAATGGTATCATTAAAGATTGGTTCAAAGATAGCTCATGGCTAGAGGACAGCCAAATTAAACAGTTCCATTTTCAACATATGCCTAAAACATGCCACTGTTGAGGCCTTGTGTACCTCAGAGAGGAGGTTATTCCACAGGCCACAGCAGTGAAGGTTCATTTCTGTGTCACTGCCAAATAGAAATCCATAAGCCATGGTATGGAAAACAAGGCCTTGCCTGAAGATTGCAGTGGCCTGGGAGGTGGGTATTAAGTATGAGTAAGAATTTTGTTTCAGTTTGGTTTTTATAAGAATGTGCCCAAATTTCCAAAGTTCTATGTATTGGAGACAAAAAGAATTTAGGATTAAAATAATTAGAATGTGAGAGAAACCAAAACTGACAGATTTATATATACAGGCCCAAGGTTTTGAGTGCTCTTCACTAGAAAATGTAAATTTGAATCCCTTGGCATGTCTAGAAGGGTGTACAGGGGACATGGGAGGCTGTCTCCATGGTATGCATCCTACTAAGCAGTAGAACAACTTTTAGGGTTGTGAAGTACTTCCTTTTATCTCTCCTGAATCTCCCACCAATCAGCTTTATGGGATGCCCCCAGGTTCTAGTATTATGGGAGAAGGAGAAAAGTGTATCTCTATCCATGTTCTCCACACCATGCATAGTTTTGTACACCTATATCATGTCTCCCCTTAGCCTCCTTTTTTCCAAACTGAACAATCCCAGTTGTTGTAATTTTCCCTGATAGGGGAGATGCTCCAGTCGCGTGAAGATTTTAGTTCCCCTTTTCTGCACTTTTTCTACCTCTACAATATCTTTTTTAGGTATGGTAACAGTACGCTAAGTGTGTCCATAGTAATCTAAGTGTGATCACACCACAGATTTGTATAAGGGCAGTATGATACTGGGTGTTTTATTCTCAATTCCTTTTCTAATAATGCCTAATGTGGAGTTTGCCTTCTTTACAGCGGCCACACTCTGGGTTGACAATTTCATCGAGCTCTCCACCACAACCCCAAGATTTCTTTCTTGGTTGATAACTGCCAGCTTAGATCCCATCCAATATGTTTGGGGGGTTTTGGCCTGCATGCATCACTTTACACTTGCTTACATTGAACCACATCTGTCATTTGGGTGCCCACTCTCCCAGCTTGAAGATGTGAAGAACCCAGTCCAGACTGGGGGAGGAGGCAGGGAGCTTTAAGCCTTTGCCTCTTACTGTAGTCCCAAATCCTGATCAGGGGGATCAAGTCTGAAATGTACATTGCCAAAAAGGGATCCATTGAAACAAATGGATCTTTCTTTCTTTTTGGCAATGCAAATTATAAGCATGGGGGGGTGATCTAGATCAGAACCATAGAGGGAGACAAAGGTTTAAAGCCCCCACCCATGCTAGGATCTTTATCCAGATTGAGTCCCCATTCTTTCTTTTGAATAAGGAAAAAAGACATAGCTGCTAGCTACATCTTTAAAGTATTGTGTACTTGACTCTAAGGCTGCAATCCTAAATACACTTTAAGGCTACAATCCTAAAAACAGTTACTAAGGAGTAAGCCCCACTAAACACAGTGGAATTTACTTCTAAATAGATCTGAATGGGATTATTACACTGCCAGTGCAAACAAGCATGTGCACATCTTTACTTGAACTTTTCCCCAGAAAGGCAAATAGCAGCTCCAGAGGCTGTTTTGATCCAGAATTAAGCAGCCCTGCCTATTCCCCTACACATTTATGCCTAAAAATTGGCACTCCCTGAATCTGTATTTTATTTATTTTTCTAAAGTTGGGGGGGGGGTCTACTTAGGGCTATTGTGCCTAAAGGGGTAGTTTGGTCATTAGTCGTAAGGAGCAGAGAGGTGTCTAAGGCTCTTACTGGGAAAGGAAGATTGTGAATTCATGTACCACATTTGGAGGGAAACTATAGTACAATGCCATTTTCTTGAGAAACAGCCAATGGGCCAGTTCATATGATCGAGCCATGGTGGGCTGTGGTGCATGCCAGTGGTTATTTGAAAGATTCAAGCCACAGGTGCTGGTCGTTGTTTTGTCCAAACCTGGAGACTGTGGTTTATGTGATGGTTAAACAACCCTTGCATAACTGAACTTCAGCCCATGGGTTATGGGAGGGTTGTTTAACCCTCACATAATCCACTGTCCCCAAGTTCCAATGACACAACGAGGTTCAAAAAATGCCCAGCGTGCACCATGGCATACCATGGCTGAAACAAGCCAAGCTGGGCAGTGATGATTGTGCAAATTAGGTCAATATTGTACTGCACTTTTTTTTCTAACTGTTTTGGTGGTCTTTCCAATTTTGATGTTCTCACAGAGGTGTTTGAATCTTTTAGGACCTAACTACATGTGACGTTAGATACATCATTTTTAGTGTCATGTGAGCATTTTTTAAAAAATTAATAGTAAGTATGTGGAGGGACCCATTTTAAATCAGGAAAGCAGCATACAAGAATATGTTTAACTATTTCTTTTCCTGCTGCAATCATACACACACACACACACACACACACACACACACACACACACTATTCACTGTAAATATAGGGTGACCATATGAAAAGAAGGTCAGGGCTCCCATATCTTTAGCAGTTGTATAGAAAGGGGAATTTCAGCAAGTGTCATTTGCATGCATCTGGTCAGATACAAAAGAGGGTAGTGCTCCTGCAGCTTTAACTGTTGTGATGAAGAGGGAATTGCACCAGGTACTGCATGCATACAAATGACACCTGCTGAAATTCCCTTTTCTGTTAAAGGTACAAGAGCCCTGTCCTCCTTTTCATATGGTCACCCTAGGTTGAATCCTTTTCATCCTGAATGCTGTAGTCCCAATTCAAAATGCCCCCCACTTACTACTGAATGTAAACAACCTGATATCAAATGGCATGCAATGCATTTTATGTCACATGTATTAGGCTGGTTTCTGCATATTAAAATATACATTTGCAAAAGTGCTCAGACATTTTCCTGCAAGTCAAGTCAAGCTATGTTGCTTGATCATTTCAGGCTTTTTTAAAGCCACAGTAGCACATGCAAACCGAGAGAGGCTCCTGATTAAGTCAAGGTTTTTCAAGGTATTTTAGGAAATAATTTCCTCTTTGAATGAGTGTACTGATTTGCTCTGCCTTGCTTCGCAGAGCATGGAAAGTGGTGCATGGGGAATATGTGAAGGTTCTTGCTTTTTAAAAGATGACTTATTCAAAAGGCTCTCTCCTTTCTGCTTTTTCCTAGAAAACGAAAATGATCAAGCAAGTAAATAACATGCAAGTTAAAGGAGCAAGATCAGAATACACAATCACCTGTACAGCTCCTATTCATTTCAACGGGGATCAAGCAGGAGAATTTCCCAGTGCCTTAAAAGGAATAGGAAATATGGAAGCAGGAAAAGTCATAAGGAAGCAGGAACTGTTATCCTCCACTGCACTGGCACTTGGGCATGATCCACTGGCTAGAGTTCCCCACATTTCATAATGAAACAACAGAGACAATGAAGCAGCTATTTCTGATGTATAGAACTCTATGGTATCATGTCAGAAAGCTGTTAGACAACTTTACTGAAGAAATAATTAAGAAAATGTATACCTTTTATTACAGTTGCATTTGATGGAGACACTTAAATTATGTGTCCAAGGGACTGTCTTTATGGCAGTATATTGCCACTGTGTTGAGCTAAAACCCTGCATTTTCGCTGCTGCAGGGCATCGACAGCTAATCCTGACTCCTCAGTGTAAGTGTGGGGTTGCCGGCACCAGGCACACCACCTGTCCTCTACCCAGGTGTGCCTATTTCTATATTAATGTGAATCTGGGAAAAGGTGGGGGGGATATCAAGGAAGGAAAGACCCAGCTGGCTCAGCTGGCTCCACAAAGATGGACAGATTTGTTCTCCAGATTTGAAATTCCCCATCCCTGACCTATGGGTTCAGATATATATATATATGACCCACCCCCCAATCACAGCTTTATAATGGCGTAATGCTGAATCTACTCATTGTCTATAACTACATGGACTCTGCAGTGTCCATGTAAATATATAACCAACACACAGAGAGAGGGGAAAAGAGCAAGTACTTCTGCATCACTTGAGCTCATTCTTCAAATTAACACAGCAATATTAATTAGAATATTAATTAGTCATTCAACAATAAGTCACAACCGTCCAAAAAGAACTCTTTTTCCCAATTCTTTATTACAACTTAACTGTACCAAGTCAATTATATAATGAATAGCTTCCCCAAATTAGATTTTTAAACTAATGTATAACTAAGTATAACCAAGTGACCAATTTCTGTGGTTCTGTCTTTCATCATTTTATTCAGCACTTAGTAAGGAAAATTAACATACATTTACATTAACTATGAATGGAGCTTCCACAATTGTAATTTTTATTATATATTTTAAATAATTTACTGCACAATCCTACACAAGTCACTCAGAAGTAAGCCCGATTGAGTTATTGGGCTTTACTCCATAGTAACTGTGTAAAGGATGGCAGTTTTAGATACTAAATGAAAAATATTAAATCGGTTGACAAAAATGTTAAGAATTTTTGGGAATTATATCTAAATGTGATTTGTTGATATATTTCAATTGGGACATTTCTGCAATTGCAAGTAATTAAATTACATTTTTGTATCACTCAACATTAGTATATTATGTAATTTGTCTTACACAGTAATCCTATAGTCACAAGAGATACAGACTTTCTCTACACAAGCAATTTACTGCACACACGTGATTGATCACTCACGGAAGTTTGTGGTACTTTTCATGCTGCCATCAACTTCCAATGCCTCTCCTGCCATTTTCAAATGGGAATCTGCCATTTTATAAAATCCCCAAAATGCTATAATAAATCAAAATCTCACAATAAAACAGTGCCATCTGCTGGCAGTATAAATGAAACATAAGAGAAGAAACTGCCAAAAAAACAACAAGGGGGAGAGAGACCATGTATTGTGCCGATCGTTAAACCTGTGAAGACTTGGAAGTCAAAGCCCCATTAAGGCTGCGGGATTTTTGCTAAATGTGGAGAAGCTCACACTGCTACTGCCCCAGTAAACTGGCTGCCATATCCAATGTGTGCTCCACCAGGCAGGGGAGAGGAACTGGAAAATCCAAAAACTGGCATATGAATGGCAATATGCCCAGAGCATCCCTGGAAACTCCACCTGTAACCACCAACAGAGACCTTACATGTGGGAGGGGGGAATGTTATTGGGGGAGGGGAGTGCTGTTCAAACAAGACACAATGCTCACTTCTTGCGAATAGGGTAGAGATGGGTAGAAATGGGAAACACCAGTATGGGATGCACTGGTGTTGGGCATTTGTGCCTACCTTTTAGGGTTCTAGGCAGAGAATGTTAGCAATGTGCACAAGCTCCTGTGTGTGTTCTGGAGACAGGCTGCTTTGGCAGAATGTTCCCTTTTGGTCAAACGTGTCTTTCCCTAAACATCCCCTCAATAAAGTTCCCCCTTGTGAGCTGTAACTGTGTGCAATATCAAGCCAGAGAGATATAGCCCATGCGTCTTGCCCTATAATCTGAGTTTTGATCTCCCTGTCTGAGGTTTATATACTAGTAATAGTGTGCTGTGATTGAGTGCTGAGTTTCAACATGTCCTGTGCTCAATCGTGACAGTGTGGGAAGGGGTGGCCATCAGCATGGGGGAAGCTATTTTTACTTTTCTCATCCCACTGAAGTCAATGGGAGGGAAATTCTTTGTGGCAGGTCCAAGGCTGATGCAAAGTCATAGCAATGATGAGGGCATGGCCATGGGTTGAAAGAGTATAGGATGTGGCATAAGTGTGCTCATCCCCTGTCCTACCCACCTCCCACCCTCAACTTTACTCCGTTTCAGCCATTTCATCAGCATATCTGAGTTGCAATCAGTAGCGATAAGGGATGGTACCTATCACACATAGATGTATACAGAAAACATAGCCCTATGTTGCTGGTTTTGCTGCTTTGCTCTAGCAGAGACTTGGGCCAGATCTACACCAAGCAGGATATAGCACTATGAAAGCAGTATGAAAGCAGTATATAAGAGGCAGCAGGCACACCAAGCAGGATGTAGCACTATGAAAGCAGAATGAAAGTGGTATATGTATCATGGGCTGCAACGGTGGCTCTTGTCTCTTATATACTGCTTTCATAGTGCTTTCATAGTGCTATATCCTGCTTGGTGTAGATCTGACCTTGGAGGTTGTAGTTTGAATAGCCTACTTTCTTAGAAAAGCAGGGTAGATGTCTTGCCTAGCTTATTTTGGCCATCATAGCATCTCAGAATTATAGAATTGGAAGGGACCTCAAATGTCATCTTCTCTAAATCCCTGCCAAGGCAGGAAATCTTCCTGGTAAGTTTCCCCACTATTGAATAACTCGTACTGTCAGGATGTTTTTCCTAATATTTAGGTGTTTAAAAACAACAACAATCCCCCTTCTTGTTATTTGAGCCCATTGATTCAGGTCTTAACCTGCTCTATTGTTTGCATGACAGCCCTGCAAATACTTGAATGCGGTTATCATGGCAGCTCTTAATTGGCTCTTCTTCCAGCTAAATACACCCAACTCCTTCAACCTTTCCTCCTAGGAATTAGTCTCTAGGGCCATCACTTTCTTTGTCATCATCCTCTAAACTCTCCTCTAAACTGTGACATGATCCAAACTGTATTTCCTAACTCTGCAAAAGTGAGAAATTGTCATAATATATATTAAATGATTGAGGTAGAGGACATCCAGATAAAGAGAATTCACATTTATGAGAAAGAAGAAATAAAACAAAGCACAATATGGTTCAGAAGATAGCACTGGACTGAGAGCTATGTTTAAATCTCAGGTCGGGGGTGGGGGTGGGGGTGGGGAATAAAAGTCCTCCTAACTTTTTCAAGCAGTTATATGCTTAGACTGAATGTGGTGATTCATATATAGATCAACCCTGAGGAGCAGAGAGCTTGAAATGCATAGGACAGGAGTGGGCAACATGCAGCCCATGAGATGCATACACCCCAGGTTGCTGCCAAATTTCAGCAGTGCAATGCAATAGAGGCTGAAAAGGGCCAAAATTAGTTTTCAGACAGACTTTTCAGTCCCTTTTCAACTTCTGTCACATCACACTACCTGAATTTAGTGGCAAACCACTCATTGCTTTACTGCTGCCTCTGCTGTGCCACCAAATTTCAGTAATGCAGAGGCAGCGGTAGGGGTAGGTTCAGGGGATGGAGCCCATGAAGTTGCCCACCCCTGGCATAGGTTGCCAAAACCATACAATAAATACCTTATTTCAGCAGCCAGCTGTTCTTTTCTTTTTTCCATATGTGTCAGATCAGCCGCTAATCAATTGACAACTTTGATGAGTTATCAGTAATAGGATGCCTTGGGTATAGTGCTCTTACTGCCTTCCTTTGGTGAGTCATCCCTTTTCAGACATAACATCTCCAAGTAGCACACATCAAGTCAATCAGTGTCATCACATTGAGATTCCACGCTCATGCCTCATTCCTAGAAACTCACGCATGGAATCTCACTGTACAATGGCACCATGGTACTTCAGATGTTTTGGTTGAGATAGACAAGACCACCATAGGAAGGGCATTTCAATAATCACTCTGTGACCTCTGCAATGTGTAAATTTGTCCTTTAATCCCATCAATGTAGTTGGAATAAAAATGGCCTACATTGTATGACTATTGGGAGGATAAATGAGATAAGTCATAAAGCAATCTGTACACGAAACATTCTGCTATATAATTGCTTCATAATTACAAGATTAGAAGCAGATCCCTGGCATATTTTGACATAGTAAAAATGTTTCATAGTATCTGTTTAACTGAAAAATAAAGAAATTGTGTGCTTCTCCTTAACTGTCATATAATATATATAAAAAAGTCTATATGTTTGATAAGAATGACTTGCAGCTTGGCCCATCTCCTTAAGAAGCTGTACAAGGCTTACAGAAACATGTCAGTTCCTGGCTGATTCTACCAGAACTGTGCAGTCACTTTCAGTTGGAAATTATTCTCACATCCATCTAAAGTTGGACACATTCCTTCATTTATCGAAAAGAAAGGAAACTCCAATAAATGGCTATGACACTTCGGAGAAACCAAGCTCAGGATGGTAGACATGATAATTGGCAATAGGAAAAGAGATCAGCAGCACACATCTCAACGAGAAGGAAATTATGTCCACAAGAACAATTATAAGCCTATTTCTGATAATCTGATATCAGTTTTTGTCAAATGTAACTTATTGGGCTTTTTAATACAGTTGTTTTTGATGGTCCTCCTGTCTCATGTTACACTTAACACACAGGTGTTCTTTCAGGAGTTCTAGGTCCAAAAAATATAATGTAGAACTGCAATGCACATATCTGCTTCTCTAAGAGTTATGTATTCATTATACATCCGTTATTATATTTTCCCCTTATATCTCTTTGCACAGATGCAACTCCTATGAGTGTACCTGTGTGATTTAAACTTTCACATCAATATGCATTACTTACTTCATATGCAGATCCATTTCCTTCAGCTACAGGGCTAAGCCCTATACGGCAAACTTTGTGGAATGAATTCTTCCACTGAGTAATTAACTGTCCAGAGCCCAGGTAGATGAAATTGCTTAATTAATGCTCAAAGATGTTGCGGGAATCTGATCTCTCTTAACCCAGACACACACATTTGATTATCTCATTGGGTGAGATAGCAAAGGTCACATGTACTGGCAATGAGATGGAAGCATGAATGTTAAGAAATATGCTAAAAACCAAAACATGAAGTCAAGAAAAAGGACTAAACTCCAGCCAATGGGAGAGATTCTCTATCAGAGTTTTAGCCATTTCTTGAGACTGCTGAGTGCAACAAGATTGTAAATGTCTAGGATAAGAACCTATCAGAAAAATGGTTCCCAAGAATGGCTTAATACTGGTATGACTGTTTGAATAGGTGGACTTAGATGAGTTGTGTGGGTGTTCAGAATGCAAGTGATTGCGAGAGCATTGATTCGCTTATTGGACCATTACATGAACATTTTTCTGCACAGCAATCCCTAGGTATTAAATACAATACCCCTGGGACACATCTTCAGGAACACAGATCAAAATGACTTAAAACAAAAGCCCCTTCACATGTTGTATGCAGGGTTCTGTTTGTGTAGGTTCCAGTTCATGTGCAGCCCACACACACAGTCTGTGCTGCTCAGACATCCACACTGAACACATGGTTGTTAGAACGGAGCCAGAAAAAATGTGTGGCATAGTACAGTCCATTTCACATAGATAATATATGAAAGGGGCATACATTTCTCATTGTTTGCCCATTTCAATGCATTTGGACTATGATTTAACTTCCAACATTCACATGCCTGGATGTAAATCTGATCAGTTCTCTAGCATAAAACTTCTCCACCGCATTTCCCTCAAAATTACGTCCCACCAATTGACTTACACACACAAAATGGTACTATTTATCTGATAATTTCTATGGTTGGAATCTTATAACCCCTTAATGTTATATCATAATATAAACTTATTAGCTTATTATGTGAGCACACCTCCCTATTGACAAATACTTCTTGTTGATATTATTTGTAAGTGATACAAAGGCTCTATTAGTGATGGTTGATACGTGATGTAAGTTTTAAGCAACCAGGGTGTCTTGCAATAGTTGCAATGGTCATAGGGAAAACCAGGATTCTGTGTATTAATCTAATTGGGGACATTACACATTTTTAGGGACAAGTTACACAATTTTGGTAGAAGCGCAGCAATTTCACATTTGAGTTCTTAGGTGGATACCATCTTGGCCTTTAATTTGTGAATAAGGCCTCGGGCTTCATAGCTGTCATAACATGCATACAACACTAAGCATACTATACAACAAAACTCTCAAATACTAATCTTGAAGGGCTTAATCAAGTTGGGCATTATGCATGAAGAGGTACCACACAATGGCCATGCTAGCCATGCCCCCCAAATCCATGAATTGAACACAAACATCGGAAGAGAAGCACCTATGCATGAACAGCTGCTCATGCATAGGGGCTCCTCTTCAAATGTCCATGCTCAACGCATGAACAATGATGGGGGTTCTAGCCCAGGCATGTGACACTGTGGTGCAGCCCCAGTCGCCATGTGACAAACACCCTTTTATGAGAGTATCATTTGAAGGGGACTTATACCTATGACTATTTTCTCTGCTGCACCTCCCCACCTCGGCACATTGGCGATGACAACCAACATCTTCTACTATCTTTGTATGTTCCCGTATGTCCTGGTGAATCTACTCCAGAAGTACCAAAACGAAGTGCAATGATTTGATCAATAGGTTTCCATTGTGAATTAACATTCTGATGAACATTTCCTCCCTGAAGAGGAAGGAGATAACTGAAATAATACACTTTCCAAGCATTGTGAAGCATTCAGCCTCATTTCTAGAATGTTGTTCCTTCACTTGTCTTTCTCCATTTCCACCTCTAGCTTTCAGTTGCACTGAGAAATACACCTTCTATGTTCATGATTTCATGCTTGGCTCTGCTGTTAGCATTGCAAGATACATAATCTTTGATGCTGCTCCAGCCATTGTGTATTATTACTCTTAAGATGGGAGCTTTGCTTTGCTGATAGCGATGGTGACTCAGTTACAGTGGAAGATAAGTCTTTGGGCCATCTTTCCCAGTACCCAGTCTCATTTAAGCATCCAAGTGTTGTGTTGTTTTGTTACCGCTCATGCCTTTGGAATTTAGTGCACGAAATATAAATTCCCCACTTCAGATGACTCCAGCTGCTCTTTTATATCTTGATAGGCCCAATCATTCTCTCCAGAAATACTCAAAGGCACTGAAAGTGCTTTACCCTCCACCTCTTGCTGGTTTTGCTCTGCAGCAACATAGATGCTTCACTTTTATCTCTTAAATGGCAAAGATCATTTCCTGTGGTCTTTCAGAACCTACTCATTGACTATAATAATACAAATACTATGGAACTTACAGATCTCCAATAATGCAAAGATTTGGACATGTTTCCTCTCTCTTTCAGGACTACTGGATTTTCTGTAGTTGTCCCTTTCTTATTCTAATTTTCAGAAGAGAGCTGGAGAAGACATTTTAAACCATGGTGTAGATTTATAGATTTGAAAGCCAGGAGTAGCTTATAGATCATTAGTTTGACTTCCTGTGAAGTTCACACAACCGAAGCTCCTTCATTTTACCCAGCCTATTAAACTGTGATGGCTAAACCCTCAGTGCTGAAAAGGGATGAGCCTCTTTACAATAGAATAAACAGTTGCCAGCTTTCATTATGAGACAAAAAATTAGCAAGCAATTGGAGCCATACGTTTAGAAGAGAGCACAGCAATGCAGCAGTACCATCACATGAGTTAATCATGTATAGAGAAGAGCAACAAAGGGATTAGGATATGAGACTTTCATTACAGGAAAAATGATGAATAAGATTACAAGTCTTCAACTTACAAAAGAAATCATCCTGATCTCTAGGCTTTAAGAGAGAGATTTCAAGGTTAGTACTTTTGCTTTTGTTACTGCATGGAGAAAAAAATAGATGAGATAACAGCACAGGGCTATTTATTTCCCCCTGCACTTCTGCCCTAGTGATTTTGATGCAGGAAAGCAAGCATACCTCAGAGGCAGTGGTCATGGTTTGCATGCAAAAGGTCCTATTATCAATTCCCAGCAACAGCAACTAAAAGCATTGCACATAACAAGGTTCTCTGAGACTTTGGTATTACCATGTGTCCTCAATCACATACGTACACAAACATGCATGTATATGGGGGTACCCAATTGACACATGTTTTTGGATCTTGGGCCTACACACCTATACCAAGGGGTGATTAGCAGCAGAACACAAGCCAAGGTTTATATAAAACTCATATTTATTCTATGGCAAAATATCAAAAGATTGATCAATATGAGGCTTTGTTAAGAGAAGCATTAGCTAGCAGCACTCAACTTGAATGGAAAGTTCATATGATTTATACGGCAGGGACAGAAGAAGGTGGTGAAGGAATAAGCAGGTATAACACGCAAGCTCAGACATGAGAAATTCAATGCCAAGCAACAAGAAAGGGAAGCAAATGGAGACCCAGGAGGTCTAATTACAATGGGGCAGCTCTGGATATATGTGCCATTTGGCTTGTGGGGGGATGCAAATAGAGAAGGCTACAAGTTGGATAGAAGAGAGAGAACACTAGAAATCAGTATGGATATATTACCTGTCCTACAACAAAGACGGAAGGAGGAAGGACTTTTCTTCTGGGTTATGATCAGGTGGTGATGGTATCATACTGAGTCACAGGGGTGGCCTACAAGTGGAGCTAACTTTATCCTGGTACAATAACATTCAATTTAGGGCTATAGAAGGGGGGATATAAGTGATGCCAAGTAGTGCACTAGCTACACCAAGAGCAAAGCTGTAATCCACTTTATTGGGAGGGTTGCTTTGAAAAGCAGGCTATAAATCTATTAAATGGATGGATGGATGGACGGACAGACGGACGGATAATTTTGCAAGGAAGCAAAATTGGAGGAAAGGGTTAGGAGGGTCAGTGAAACTAACTTGGGGGATGGATTCAGCTCAACTGGAACAACCAGAGTTGAACAATGAGTTCCAGAAGGAGATAAATGTTATTATCTGAATAGGGGATGTGAGCTGAGCTAAGTCCTTCACCTTTCATGCAGAAGGAGTCCATGTGCAAACTGTGAGTGAAGTTTCTAATCTTAACTGATGCTAATGGCTGTTAATGTATTTACTGGTGGTAGCCATGCTTCACGAGTTACCTTTGGCGGCTTGATTGGGTTAACGACTAAGCACTGAGAAAGGGGTCTGCATGTTCCAGAGATCTCACACTCCTATGCATACCTGGCATACCTAGTGAGAGTCTCTCCTGTTGATTAATTGGAATTACCTTCCCACAAACAGTATGCCTGGCACCAATATTGTATTTCTTTTGGCACCAAGTTTAAAAAATATATATTGTCCAAACACTTTAAAATATAACGTTTATAATTTTGGCTGGTTACAAGGTTGTGGCTCTGCATTTTATTCTATCGGTGTGTAAGTTTTATGATGTTTTTATTGTATTTGATAGTTGACTCTTTGTATATACAACCCTGAAAACTCTTTTTTTCTGAGTGGAAAATGATATCTGTTGTGAAATTTTGGATAATACAGAATAAAATGTGAGAAATTATACTAGAAATAGTGGACTGGGTAATGTGCCCAACAGCTAGCAGTGTGTTTCATGCCAATGAAAAAGAATTTGTGTAGATTTAGCCATAGAGACTTTCAGTTTTGTGAAACTGGTAGCCATCTGTGAAATATTTCTCAGCTCCTTTACAAAACTATAATTCCCAGGGCTCTGTTGGAGAAGCCAGAAACAAGTAACCTGGTTTACTATTCATTTTCTTCTATGGACAAATCTTTCCCATTAATTCTCTTCTATGGAAATCTCTTTGAACTTATTGAACATCATTCATGTCAGCAGGATGGATCACATAGCCTTCGGATGTCTGCTAGCTCTGCAATCCTGTGGTTGCACAACTGCTGGTAGTATGGTTCGTTTCAACAAAGTTTTGGGTTGTTTTCAAACTATTTACATAAATGATAATTCCATAAATAAAAGGACATCATACCAGTAAGGGCATTATCAAAGAGCAGAAAATGCAAGCCTGAGTCTCACCCTTCCATAGTGCGCGGAATTAGAGGGCTGTGCACTCAGTTAGCAATATGTGTTCTATTTTTAGTACACTATCGAAGTGCTCCAACCCTTTACACTCAAAAGAACAGATCAGTGACACTCTGAACAGCAGATGTTAATGTTCTGTTACATTAAATACAAGACATAAAGGAAGGGGAATCAGCATTTATATGATATGCCTTGAGTACTGATCACCTGCAGCTGTTTAGCTTGCTTCGATCTAAACAACATGAGAAGAGCTGCTACAAAGAGCAATTCATTTTGTGCACAGAACAGAAGGTAAAGAGGGGTGGGTGGGAGAGAGGCACACATATAAGTGGCAATGTATCACTATGCAATGCATGTGTAACTGTACTGAGCAAGACATGAAAGATTAAGATTATAGAATCATAGAATAGCAGAGTTGGAAGGGGCCTACAAGGCCATTGAGTCCAACCCCCTGCTCAATGCAGGAATCCACCCTAAAGCATCCCTGACAGATGGTTGTCCAGCTGCCTCTTGAATGCCTCTAGTGTGGGAAAGCCCACAACCTCCCTAGGTAACTGATTCCATTGTCGTACTGCTCTAACAGTCAGGAAGTTTTTCCTGATGTCCAGCTGGAATCTGGCTTCCTTTAACTTGAGCCCGTTATTCCATGTCCTGCACTCTGGGAGGATCTAGAAGAGATCCTGGCCCTCCTCTGTGTGACAACCTTTTAAGTATTTGAAGAGTGCTATCACGTCTCCCCTCAATCTTCTCTTCTCCAGGCTAAACATGCCCAGTTCTTTCAGTCTCTCTTCATAGGGCTTTGTTTCCAGACCCCTGATCATCCTGGTTGCCCTCCTCTGAACACGCTCCAGCTTGTCTGCGTCCTTCTTGAATTGTGGAGCCCAGAACTGGACACAGTACTCTAGATGAGGCCTAACCAGGGCTGAATAGAGAGGAACCAGTACCTCACGTGATTTGGAAGCTATACTTCTATTAATGCAGCCCAAAATAGCATTTGCCTTTCTTGCAGCCATATCGCACTGTTGGCTCATATTCAGCTTGCGATCTACAACAATTCCAAGATCCTTCTCGTTTGTAGTATTGCTGAGCCAAGTATCCCCCATCTTGTAACTGTGCCTTTGGTTTCTATTTCCTAAATGTAGAACTTGGCATTTATCCCTATTAAATTTTATTCTGTTGTTTTCAGCCCAGCACTCCAGCCTATCAAGATCACTTTGAAGTTTGTTTCTGTCTTCCAGGGTATTAGCTATCCCACCCAATTTGGTGTCATCTACAAATCTGATAAGCGTTCCCTGCATCTCCTCGTCCAAATCATTAATAAAAATGTTGAAGAGCACTGGGCCCAGGACTGAGGCCTGCAGTACCCCACTCTTTGCCTCTCCCCAGTTTGAGAAGGTTCCATTGATAAGTACTCTTTGATTCTGTAGCCAACTGTGAATCCACCGAATAGTTGTTCCATCTAGCCCACTTTTAGCTAGTTTGTTAATCAGAATATCATGGGGCACTTTGTTAAAAGCTTTGCTGAAATCAAGATATATGACGTCCACAGCATTCCCACAGTCCACAAGGGAGGTTACCTGATCAAAAAATGAGATCAAATTAGTCTGACAGGACTTGTTCCTGACAAATCCATGCTGGCTTCTAGTGATCACCGCATTGATTTCAAGGTGTTTACAGATTGACTTCTTTATAATCTGCTCCAGAATTTTCCCAGGGATGGATGTCAGACTGACTGGTCTGTAGTTCCCAGGTTCCTCCTTTTTGCCCTTTTTGAAGATAGGGACACCGTTAGCCCTCCTCCAGTCATCCAGCACCTCACCTGTCTTCCATGATTTTGAAAAGATAATAGACAAAGGTTCTGAGAGTTCTTCCGCTAGCTCCTCATTACTCTAGGATGCAGTTCATCGGGCCCTGGAGATTTGAACTCATTCAAGGAAATTAGGTGTTCTTTGACCATTTGTTTATCAATCTCAAACTGCAATCCTGCAATCTCAAACTGCAATCCTTGGTTACAATATCTTGTAACCAATAGGGTGACCAACTGTCAGGATTTCCCCGGATTTGTCCTGGTTTTTGTTCTTTCCATGGTGTCAGGGGGGATTTTATATAATTTTCAATAATGTCCTGGAATGACACACCTTCCTCTTTAAGGCTGCCATTAGCATGGCAGGAGGGAATGACATGCTTTCTTGAGGCACATCATTCCCCCACCCCAAGCTCCAATTGAGGTCTTAAAGGGGAAAGTGGATCATTCGTGGACATTATAGAAAAGGCCCCAATTGGGGTGGATGGTGGTGGTGCAGAATGAAATCATTTCCCCTCCTCCACTCCAATCGGGTTCTTTAAGGTGGCGGGGGAATAACGTACTTTCTGCAGGACTCAGAAAGCTGCTTCCCCACACACACACTAGGTGTCCTCTTTTTTGGTTTCCCAAATATGGTCACCCTAGTAACCAAGATATTGGTTACAAGGGCACTTCAAAATATCCTTGCCAAGTGTTTAAAAATCAATGGTACGGAGGAAACAAAATGCTCCATGACAAGAGAGAGAGAGCTTGTTGAGGTGGCCAGCTGCCCACCATCATTTTTTTCTCCCCTGAATAACTGCAGTGTGTAGTATTCTTTGAGGAATGCATTCTCGGAGAAAATAATGGCAGTCAGCAGCCAGATGCCCCAACACAATTTCTCTCTTGTTGGCATGGAGGTAGAAAATCTTTTTTTAAGTTGCAGCAAGGAATATAAATACTGAAAGTTAAGGCTACCCAAACAGTTAGTTTTCTTTCAGAGGACCACAAAATCTTTGAAAGGCTTCTTCCTCACAAATAGATTGGTGAAATGCAAGGAGGAAATTTGGCTGATTACTACATAAAATAGCAGGTGACTAGAGAGTACATTCAGGTGCTTGTATAAAACATGTGTTATGTCCTTCATGGAGCAAATATCTTGAAAAGCAATATATGTTTAGTTTTTTAAACTTTTAAGCTACAAAAATAATATTAAAATATTATTAGTAGTAAAATAAAAAAGGGGAAAGTACATTTCCAGAGGAGGAAAACTGAGATCCCATGAAAGTTATATTTCTAATAGTACATTTGCATTTAGCTATAGAATCACATATTAGTTTTCCCAGTATGCTGTAAGGCCCTTTATCACAGATTGCTACAGGATCAGAAAACAAATATTTGCTTTCTCAAAAGCATCATAAATTACATTTGCAAATGTTCAAAATACTGTCAATATATGCCTATATAAGAATATCATAAGTTCTAAGGGAGCAAGCAAATTTATGTTCATTGGAAATTCATGACCTCAGCTCTCCAAAAATAGATTTAGAGTGTTAATGCACTGGAAGACTGTTTACTCTTATAAACTATAAAAGAGAAGTGAAAGGGAGATATGTTGTGTACGTATAATTTTTGCATCCCTTGTTCTTTTATAATTTCAGCATTAAACATTCAGACCATAAAGCCTATCTTCAAGCTTTAGAACAGAAATTGACGACAGGTGGAACATATCTGTATATGTGTGGTTCATAATGCTGGGAATATCTATCTATTTGTTTGTTTTAACCTAAAATATATAAAGCAAACTCAAAGTGGCATATATGTGCAAAAATACAATAAAAACCATCCAAATTACTCAAATCAATTTCATACCTTAAAACCAAGAGCAGCGTAAAATACTTCAGCATAAAAACAGAGAGACATAACATTTAATCCACATTAAAGCTCAGCAAAATAAAAAGTTTTACCAGTTTGCCTGAAGCTCGAGAGAAAGGAGGACCAACTAAACCTTTCTATGGAGGAACTAGATGCCACGATAGAATAGCTTTAAAATCCATTCCATCCCCTATTGCCACTGACCCAATCCTTTTAATATTTCAGTTTGCATTTCCTACCCACTGAGCCTCATCTCTCCTTCTCATTGATCCCCAATTGTTTTTCCAGGGTGTAATGTTCACCTTTACCTCCTGGTGATAAAAAAAAAAAACTATTCCATCCAGGTGATGTTATACGTATCACAATTCAACCAATGGTGTGCATTGCGATGGGAGAGGGAAGTTCCAGAAATAAAAACACAGACACCAGAGCTTGGGGTAAAATAGGGCCGCTTTATTTACTCATGGAGATTCTCCCCTCCATGGATCTGTGCATGAACGTGTGGTAATCGAGTTTGTTTAGCTACAGGCTCTAGCCTGTCCCTCAGGGCAAGCCACTCAGCTGAAACAGGGTTCAGGGGGCCCTTCAAACTACACTTGCATGTTTGGTGAGACCGACCCGCATCATCCCCACTCTGGCTGCAAAGCCAAGTAGATGAGACAAGAGGGTCCCCAAAGGCAAACCATATCCTGACACGAAAGTTGTAAAGCCCCCGAGGAGCAGGACCTCTGGCTTGCCAATCACTATAAAGGTGCCAGAGTGCTCACCCCCCCCCATTCTGCCTTCCCAAAATTCCCGCACAACACTGCCATTTATAATTAACCTATTTATCCTCCATTTCTAAGATTAGATCCAGTATGGAGTAGGCAAAAACCTGAACGTCACTAGATGATGGGGAAATTCCTACTCAGCCCCCCCCCCCCTACAAAGGGAGAGACTGGACATTCCCATACTGGTTTATAAGGAGGGAGGGAGGGGCCGAAATGGAAAGAGGCCAGATCCTCACAGGGGTGAGTCTTTTATAGCTTGGCTCCACCCCATCTCATGAGGTAGCATGTGTGCATGCATGTATTTTCTTTATTTCTGGCTCCCATCCCCTCGCAAAAGCCATCCCCCGCCCAAGCCATACCGGCTGGGCGGGGATCGGGCTTCTCTACAAATTCTTAGAATATTAGAATCAAAGCCAAGTAATAAAGAAGCAGGCATAAAGACATGAGGTGGCAGCCTTTCCATATTAATATCTTTCATCATACAACATGGATGGAAAGTCAAATAAAAATGGGAGATGGGTGAAAGCTTGGCTAAGGCTAGACTGTATTCACTGTGAATGGTCATGGATTTCTCCCTTTGTTTACCACCGGTTTCCTTGCTATTTATTTGACCAGAACCAAGAAGCCTTGGAGTTGGTACAAAGGAATACAACTGGTTATGAAAACAGAGGTATGAATATCTCATTGGGTGACCTGCTGGGGGTGGGGGATTGTATACAGCAATTATAAAATATCTCTGTAAGGTGTAACTACTTAACAAAGATGGCATGGGTTGTGAAAAATAAGTTGAAGGAGAAAAGGTTGAAGGAACTGAGTATGTTTAGCCTGCAGAAGAGAAGATGATGGGAAACATTACAGTACTCTCTAAGAACCCAAAGGGCAATCACATAGAAGAGGGCAAAGACTTGTTGCCTCCTGCCCCAGTGAGCAGAACTAGAACTAATGAGCTTAAGTCACAGAAGGGTACATTTCAGTTGAATATTAGGAGAACCATCTTAATTGTAAGAGCAGTTCATGAAACCAATTACCTATAGAAGCAACCTGGGTCCCTACCAATAGTTTTGGCCTACAATTCCATAATTTCTGACCATTGGCCATGCTGCCAGGGGCTGATGGTTGTAGGCCAAAACATCTGGAGGAACCCTGGTTGGGGAACACTGGCTTGGAGGGCTGGTGGACTTTCCATTACTGGATGTTCTAATGTAGAGCTTAGTTGGAGAGCCATCTATTGGGGATCCTCTAGCTTTCAACACCCTGCATTGAGAAGGAGATTGGACTACATGGCCTACAACAGGGGTGGGAGGAAGGCAGATCACTAAATGTTTTGGACTTCAACTTCCAGAAGCCCCTGCCAGCATGGCCAATGTTCAGGAATGCTGAGAGTTGAAGTTCAAAACATCTGGACATCTTTTCCAACTCTAAGGAGTGCAGAAACATAAGCAGGGGAGATCACTAAAACAAATCATCAACAAGCCTTAGATGCCCATATTTTGTCAAGAGGCCTTGGTAGATTTAATTATAATTCTCAAATCTGGATGTCTATGCCAGACCTTGAAACAGAGAACATTTGAAGTTTACTTGTGAAATTAATATGGAATATAGATTTCATCACAGTCCCTGGCAGAAGAACAAAGTTATTCTTCCCAGCTAAACCTGAAAGAATAAAAATTCAAAAGAACACCCAGGTAATAAAATCTGACAAATTGACAATGGGAGAAAATTTATCATAAAAAGTCTAATAATGCCTGCTAGCACTTTTTAATCACAGCTACTGAACTGTTGCATCCTGAGGAACACCGCTTGTTTTAATTATTTATTGGGAAGTGATGGTTTATTTGGAAGAAAATGCAATTACATCGTGACACTTTAATCACTATCAGTTTGTTTTGTTCCCTTGCCACTGCTAAGAGGAAGGTTACCTTCCTATGGAAATTCTGACATTTCTATAATTGGTTTTGTGAATCTTCCCAGAGACTGTAAAATATCCATATTATTAAATTTGTGCACAAAGTGGAGTTAAGATATTATTAAGATTGATGGCTAATAATGCTGATATTCTGCACCCCAAGCTTTGATTAACTTTCCTTTTCTCCTTTAAAGGGCTGCACTGTTGACCAAATAATAAGAACAGTATATTCTTCTAGTCAGCAACACACAATGTGTAGAAGTGGACCCTGCCCCCCCCACCTCTCTCTCTCTCTCTCTTGTCCAAGGGATCACATAAAGACAGTCCAAACAATTCCTTAAAACCTATTCAAAGGTTTTCAGCACCTAATCATAGGGTCAAACTACATTTGATGTTAAATTCATTTTGGCATCTAACATGCAGGGTCGGGAGTTGAGTGCAAAATGGCATCAGCTGGATTGGGGAGTAATAATAAATGGGATCAGTGCAGGTCATAGAGAAGGAATTTAACCCAGTCCTGAAGAAAAGGTTTCTTCTGAAACTAGTATTTGCTTTGGGGGGGCCCTCCCCCATTGGTGCCAACACAAATACTCTCCAGTGAATTCAGGTGGCCACCATTTTACATTTTCCACAATGCCCCTTCAACCAGTGCTACACTGTGGAAATTGTAGCAAATTAAAATGGTGGCTCCCCAGACCTAACAATGCTCTGAAGCTTTGGGAAGAAAGAGATTTTGGCCTAATCTACACCAAGCAGAATATTGCACTATGAAAGCAGTATCAAAGTAGTATATAAAAGGCAGGAGCCACATGACCGCCTTATTGCAGTATTGAAGTGCACTGACATCTGTTGGGGCCCATTGACACATGCCACATACCACTTTCATAGTGCTATATCCTGCTTGGTCTGGTTCCTGCCTTTTATATACCAATTTCATACTGCCTTGATAGTACAATAGGGTGACCAACTGTCAGGATTTCCCTGGATTTGTCCTGGTTTTTGTTCTTTCCATGGTGTCAGGGGGGATTTTCTATAATTTTCAATAATGTCCTGGAATGACACACCTTCCTCTTTAAGGCTGCCATTAGCATGGCAGGAGGGAATGACATGCTTTCTTGAGGCACATCATTCCCCCACCCCGAGCTCCAATTGAGGTCTTAAAGGGGAAAGTGGGTCATTCATGGACATTATAGAAAAGGCCCCAGTTGGAGTGGATGGTGGTGGTGCAGAATGAAATCCTTTCCCCTCCTCCACTCCAATCGGGTTCTTTAAGGTGGCGGGGGAATAACGTACTTTCTGCAGGACTCAGAAAGCTGCTTCCCCACACACACACTAGGTGTCCTCTTTTTTGGTTTCCCAAATATGGTCACCGTAAGTACAATATCATGCTTGGTTTAGATTAGGCCTTTGTCTGACCAAATTTTAAAAGCTTCCTAAGCCAAGCACCCAGTAGCATATGCAATGGGTTTTTTATTATTATTATTGCAGGTGTTGTTACCTATTCTCCAACCTGGGTTTTCATGGCTTCCTTAGATTATAGTGATGCAAGAGACCAAAAAAAAAGTCTTCCTCCTAGATGCCTTTGTGTTAAATGCATCTGGGAGGAAGCCTTTTTTTTTTTTTTTTTACAATTCTCTAAAATATATATATATATTCTGTATTGGTGTCCCCTTTCTGAATTGATGTTGTTCATCATTAAATATTATAAACCCTCATACCTAAAAGGATTTTGCTCAAATTGTGTCAGTTTCATCCTTGTTTAAAACAAAACAGGACAGGACATTCACCCCTTCCACTCCCCATCCTTGGCTTCACGTAGTCCTGGTTGCATTAAAGGTGTTGAGTAATTGCTTTAACCTTGGTGTGCTTTGGCAAAAGGAAAGCAAATAAAAGCCAATAAATGTCTCCCATACCAATGATAAAAAAAATCCCAAGGACAAAAAAGCTAACTTTTTATGAGGTAGAGGGGATAATTTGGTCAAGAACATCTTTCACTTCAAACTATTGCTATTTTAATAATGGTGGAAGGTAGTTTAAATTATTTAAACAGTGTAGCTATTGGGCGGCCTTGTAGACCTCAGCATTTATTTATTTATTGTATTTGTTTATGTGTGAACCAAATGGCTGAGATCCAGAATGCAAACAGTTACCTTCTGGTTTCTCAGGATTTCATATTGAGGCAGATCTGTATGATGAATATCTAAGCTTCTGAGTATGCTGGGCTGTCCTTGAATGTCTAAGTTCAGTTGTGTGTTACAAAGAGGTGGCTATGAAATTTCCTAGTGCAAGGGGTGGATCTTGAACTGAATACTAGCTTTAATTTTATTTATTTATTTATTTATTACATTTTTATACCGCCCAATAGCCAAAGCTCTCTGGGTGGTTCACAAAAATTTAAGCTACACATGCCTCTTCCATTCTCTGACTGGCCCTGTTCAGACAACACACAAAACCATTATGGTTAAGCCTTTTGAGTTAAACATTATGGCTTAGTGTATGGCGTGAACTATGGCTTAGTGGGACATTTTGAGCTAATCATTATGGCTTAGTGGGACGTGTGAACCATTCCTAACCATGGTGGCTACATAACCACAGTTTAAACCCACTTACTGATCACTTGCTGCAAAAGGGTTAGCGGTGTAACCATGGCTTAGTGTGTTGTTCAAACAGGCCCCTGTCTTCCCATACACAGAGAGAGAGAGAGATACCTTAACTTATGCACAGTCATCCCTTCTCTTTATGGCAACTGGCAAATAAAGGGAAGGGATAGACTATAGCTGTAGAACAAACATCAGAGAACATGTGTGTCACCTTGAATAACACTTTTTAGAAAAGCAACTTACCTTGATGGAAGGATGGATGGACGGACAGGCAGCATTATGGTGGTACTGACAGGATATGTCAGTTGGTCTGAAGGGACATGATGTGTTGCCACCTTGCTGGAGTAGGGTTGAAACTGGTAAGTGCTGGGATGGAGACCAGCTGGAAACCTTATTTATGTTACCTTGAGTTCCATGATGTGGAAAAAGGTATTATATAAATATACTTAATAACATAGAACTAAATACTGATATTGCAGATTTACTATCTTTTGGTATCAGTACAATACTTTATTTATATAAGCTACAAGCACAATCCTCCAAACTGTGCTGTAGGAAGAATCCACTGAAGTTAATAGAAGTAAATAGATATTACACAAAAACAATACCCAGTTAATTCCACCCTGCCAGTAAGTGACTCTCTCTCTCTCTCTCTCTCTCTCTCTCTCTCTCTCTCTCTCTCTCTCTCTCCTTCTGCTTTCATAACGTGAAATAGCCATGTTTCTTCTTCTGCCTTTGTTGGTCACATGGAAAACCTCCTTTCATGGACTTCTAGGTCCATCATCATTTATACTCTAAAATGATGGTAATCATTTTAACGTGTATTTTCATTTTAAAATAGCTTTTGTATTTTACTGCATTACTGTTAATTACTCTCATTAGGGAAATATATATATATATTCATTTTACTACTGAATGCCTGTAGAGCCTATTATAACTGCTTGGATTTTGTTATGCCTAAGCCAGCAGTTTCTAGAGTGATATAGCACCACTTGCAAAACTGACATCCAGCATAATAAAAGGAAAAACAAATCTTTTTTTTTCAAAGACCAATTTCTAAAATAAAAATTGGTACTGTGTATTGCTTGATGAAAATCACTACATCTAATTCTAGCAAATATTGATACACATCTATCTCACTAGTTCCATTGAAATTCTTATGAAAAGCTATTTTCTTTGCTTGCTAGTGCAGTACAGCATTAAAAAATAAAATGCAACCTTATGCAAGACTACTCTGAACTACTCTGGGTTCAATGGGCCTTACTTCTAGATAAGTGTATATAGGATTGTAGCCTTAAAGTATATTCCCAGTTTAATAGCTGACAATGTTTAGGTCACATATCTGAATACTGTTCTCCATAATTACAGGGTTTCAGCTGACATAAAATGAAAGAATACGTTCTGTAATAATCTCAAAAGCAAGGCTTAGTGGAAGAAATATACACTGTGCATTAATCAACTGAAATTAACAATGTTTCTCAAATAGCTTTTAGCTTTAAATCCCTCTAACAGGAATTCTTAGGGGGAACAACACATCAGAGAAGCAAATTAACAAAGTTCCAGAGTTAATTATCACAGGAAGCATGTAGACGTCTCTCAATGGGAATGCTAAAGGAGTGAACGGGGAAAGGGCCGGCCCACGTCACAGCCAGGTCACAGGCACACCCAGGATTTAAGGTGGAGCCACAGGGGCACACTGCAGTTCAAGTGCCTGGGAGACACTTTAACTAAAAAGAATGGAATAAAAGGACTCTCTGATATTGTGGCTTTTCCAGACAGAAGCAGCTGGTTCGGAGCATGCTAGCCACAACAACATGTGCCGCAAAGGACCTCACAACACGGCCAAGCCCCAGGGAAAACACCCTGTGAAGACAATCCCCAAGTCTCAAATTCATTACTTCTACTCCCCCCCCCCACCTTTCAATTTATGTAAATCTATAGTGATTGATAGCTGGCGTAGCATAGTGACTAACAGACACTGAGCTGAGAATCAGCAAATCCCTGGGTCAAATCTCACCTCTGCCATAAACTCACTCTGAGCATCATCACACGAGCGTTTTATCGCACGCTCATTACTGGCCAGTCATGGTTTTTAGCAGGTCCTTTTGATGATGCCATCTGCCTCCTGTGTGCCTCCCGCTCCTTCTGGTCTTCTGTCTGCAACAAAATAAGACCAGGGTAAATCTGATTTTTTGGGGGGGGGAGCAAAACATACTGCCATTTCCTGTTGTGTGCAGGAAAAGCAGCATGATAAAAATGTCCATTGAATGGGGCATGTGGTCATTGTTTACTTCCTCTTACTTGTGCCTCCCACTCTGCATTTTAGCTAGACGGGCAATTTCACCCATCTAGCAAAGGCTTCAGGGAGAGGGATGGAAGGAGGCTGGGGATGGCTGAGGATACCATGTCTCCAGTCTCATCCCCTCTCCACCCCCAAGAACACTTCCTTTTCCCCATCTCTGCACTTTGTTTTGCAAGCGCAGAAAGGTAGTCACAGTGGTTCTCTCCATGCCAGCTATGACAGGGAGGGGGAGAGGTGGGGAGTGCAGTTTCCTGGCTCCTAGACTATATCCCCCCAGATGCTCCCTAAGCAGTTTTAGAGAAGCCACTCACTTTCAGTCCCTCCACTCCCACCCCACATGCAGTATGAAAGAAAATAAAACTGATGTATCTTACCGGGTTGTTGTAAGAATTATAACTAGGTATTGCATCTGAACCACTTTGAACAAATAGTATACAAATGTGTTTTGTTTATTATATATGCCCATATGAATAAATTACATACTAGTGATTTATACTAGTAATTATTCACTTACCAGTCTTCAATCCATGCCAATGTAATGGTGTGCATTATCTAGAATTACTGATATAGAAAAAAGACAGCCAAACAATGGTCAGTATCCAGTTTGGGGTGGGTGGGGAATAGTCAATAAGAGACTCCAAGTTCATTGTAGAAACACAGAATTATCCTTCTTCTCTTTCTATACTGTCACCTTGAGCTGTTCACATTCAGGAGAATGAGGTAGGAGTGAGTTAGTAGTATGCATAAAAAATCTTTAGAAGTAGAAAACTAGCAGACCAAAGAGCAGATTAGGCTAGAATCTGTCTCCTTGGTATGCTAGATTTTTACTTACAGGGAAGGTTTTTAATGCAGGAGAACATTTAAAAAATGGTATCTCTCTCCTGCAATTCAAGTGGAGCTCATTCCATCATTTTATTTGGCTGCAAGTTCAGACCAGGCCAGGAGGGAATCTACACGTCATTGTGAGGACGCTTACATGCGCCCCCAGTGCGCCCCCATAACGACTGTGTAGACTGAGAAAGAAGAGACAGAGGAAGAGGGGGGAGGCGGCGGCTGGGGAACCGGCCGCATCCTTGCTGCCGCCGCCGCCTCCCCGCCTCCCTGCCGGCCTCCTGCTGCCGGGGTAAGAGCCACCCAGGTCGGAGAGCTCGGCTTCCGCCGAGCTCTCCGACCTGGGTGGCTCTTAGCCCGGCAGCAGGAGGCTGGCGGGGAGGCGGCAGTGGCGGCAAGGACGCGGCCGGTTCCCCAGTCGCCGCCTCCTCCGCCTCTTCCTCCATCTCTTCTTTCTCGGTCTACACAGTCGTTGTGGGGGCGCACTGGGGGCGCATGTAAGCGCCCTCACAAAGACGTGTAGATTCCCTCTCTGTTGCCAATGTCTAAAGATTCCTTATAAGCAAGTGTGTAAATTTTGGGGAGTGGTGGTTTGGATTTGGTCCTAAACACAGGGCGAGCAATCCTCTCTACACTCAAGCCAAAACTACATTTGAACTGTCTTAAAAGTGTTGGGATGAACACAAAAAGGACCCCTTTCTGTTGTAGGCAATATGGAATATATCCAGAGAAGGGTGAGAAAAATGGTGAAGAGCCTGGAGATGTCCAAATCAAGTCCAAATCAAAAGGCACTGTGTACCTATTCTGTCTTTTCCTCAGTAATGGATTTTTTGTTGTTGAAGAAAGAAAGAAAGAAAGAAAGAAAGAAAGAAAGAAAGAAAGAAAGAAAGAAAGAAGACAGACGTAATCATAGGGAAACACAGAAGGGTTACACATGAAAGATGACAATGTCTGGATATTCCTCCCTACTCTCTCCTCCCAATAAAATTCTGTATTTGAAGCATCATGACTGTGGGATAAAAGCCTCATTTTGAAGCATCCAATGAGAACTGATTCACAACCAACTCTCATGCCTTTCCTTCATGCTGCAGTCTCAGAAGAACTGTCAGGTATGCTCTATGATGGATTCCTGCACTGAGTGGGGGTTGGATTCGATGGCCTTATAGGCCCCTTCCAACTCTACTATTCTATGACTCTATGATTCTAGGAAGAGTGTTTCAAAAATAGAGAAATCTAAATTAAGGCCTAATCAAGTTTTGGATTGTCAGCTTGCTGGGAATTTGTCTCTGCCTGGTTTCACAGTAGATTGCATCCAGGAAAAGGCAGTTCCTCCCCCTCCACCACCCCCTCTTCCCCATAGCCAGATCTAGCTTGGGTAAAAGTGAAAGAGTCCCCCCAGCCTGAGGAACATTCTTTGATAAGTGACCAGGAGGCAAACGTCTTCATGGGGAGGGGGGATCTACACTTTGATCTGCTGTGCTCCATCCTCTCTGCACCTGACATGCCACTTCTGCAGCTGACCGTCTCTTGTCTCTCCTCAGGGCTGGGTTCAAAAGGTGCGACTCCACTCACCTGCAAAGCTGGAGGCAGGAACATTAACTGTACGTTCTGCATTGTGTTAAGTACAAATTTACATACAATAATAACTATTATTATAAATAAACTGCTTCCAATTTAATACACCTGAAAGGTCTAAATGCTTTTAAACATCTACTTTTAATTTATTTTCACATAAATTCATCTACCTTCGCAACATCTGGGACAACCTCAGGGCGGATTATTAAAATATGGTGGCCCATCTGGCAGTATGAATACCAACAAAGAAGAAGGGTGGGGGATTCATCTTTCTTTGTTAGAGGTAGTTAAAAGAGTCATTAAGTTATTTCAAAAAGGTCTTTCCAGGATACAGTTAAGTAGTGTTTTGCTTTTAAGAACATAAGAACGGACATGCTGGATCAGACCAAGGATCCATCCAGACCAGCACTCTGTTCACACAGTGGCCAACCAGCTGTCGACCAGGGACCAACAAAGCAGGACATGGTGCA
Source organism: Elgaria multicarinata webbii (assembly GCF_023053635.1). Classification (NCBI taxonomy): domain Eukaryota; kingdom Metazoa; phylum Chordata; class Lepidosauria; order Squamata; family Anguidae; genus Elgaria; species Elgaria multicarinata. The sequence continues at coordinate 39,715,046 of NC_086180.1, read as the reverse complement.
ACAACACCCTCCCACCCATGTTCCCCAGCAACCGGTGCGCACAGGCTTACTGCCTCAGATACTAGAGGTACCACAGAACCCTTAGGGCTAGTAACCATTGATAGCCTTCTCCTCCAGGAATTTATCTAACCCCCTTTTAAAGCCATCCAAATTGGTGGCCATCAGAACATCTTGTGGTAATGAATTCCATAGTTTAACTATGCGCTTTGTGAAGAAGTACTTCCTTTTATCTGTCCTGAATCTCCCACCAATCAGCTTCATGGTATGACCCCAGGTTCTATTATTTTGAGAGAGGAAGAAAATGTCTCTCTATCCACATTCTCCACACTATGTATAAGTTTGTACACCTCTACCAGGGGCACATCTACACCAAGCAGGATATTCCACTATGAAAACGGTATATAAAAGGCAGGAGCCACACTACTGCTTTACAGAGGTATTGAAGTGAATTGACAACTGTTGGGGCCCATCGACACAGACCATATACTGCTTTTATACCACTATATCCTGCTTGGTGTGGCTCCTACTTTTTATATACCTCTTTCATAGTGCAATATCCTGCTTGGTGTAGATGAGCCCTAGGTCTCCCCTTAGCCTCCTTTTCCCCCAACCTTTTTTCAGATACTGCTCTTGTTTAGAGTCGCATCTTGCTGCTAACTGTAAGCCCCACATGAACTAAACAGAAAGCGGGGGGGGGGGGGAGACTAGCAGTCAACTGTTCCAAATCCCCTACTCAACAGCCTACCATTGCCTCCCCCAGATCAACAAATGAACTTCAGACCATTGTATGTCTCAAGCAGAGAACAGGTGCCATCACAGAAAGGTAGCTGCAGAGCACACCATTCAAATTGCTCAAACAAGAAAAATGAATTGCTGCAGGGAAAAGAAAAAACAAAACAAACAAAACTCAGCAAGAGTTTCTATGCATGTAAGTAGCCAAAAGTTCAGTTTATAGAAAATGCCAGAGTGATGCTAGCAATAACGCTCCACAGATCAAGCCACAAATAGTGACTGACTTCCCACTCTGGAAACCACACACACACACACACACACACACACACACCACACACACACACGAGTTTTCTACAAATTGCAGAGAGGAGAGGAAGGATTTCCACCCATGTATGGGCCATGAAAAAACATTTACACAACCTAGCATCTTCCAACAGCGGTTTTAACATTGTATTAATGGAATACCCAAGATTCTTGTGGTGTCTTGTCTGCTAGGAAAAATCTAAATTTTATACAATTGGAATCAAAAGCCTGGATTTGTTGGCACACACTTCACTTGCATGCCCTATTCTTTCAATACACTTGATTGTCTGAATGCTCCCAGTGTGTTATACCAGAGGACTGATGGTCTTGACCTAAAAAAATAAACTTTTGAAATAGCAGGGCTAACATTTAAAAAAAAATGGCTGTACTTAGATATAGAACAACCAAGTATTGTTTATCACAAGGTAGTATCCAATGCTGCCCCTAGACGTACACTGATTGGCAAGCAGGAGCCACCACAGACCCAACAGGAAGCTAGTGCGTCTTAGAGCAACTGAGAAACAATCCAAAATGCTCATTTCTAGAATGGGACATGCCAGTGAAGCTCCCTTCTGCAAGCTCCAATGATCTGTTCCAGAAATGAGCATTTTGGCTCATTTGTGGTTGCTTTAGAACAGCTAGTTTCTCATTGCACTGGCAGTGGGTCCCATAGGTACACAGGCAGTGTTGGATACTGCCCATAATCTCCACAGGGCTTACTTACATAATATGATTCATTGTAACAATGGGACAAGCAAGTGAACTACGTGCCAGCACTTCCAAGCACACAAAGTGTTCCCATAAATATTACTATTTATTTATGTAATAAATAGTACAAAAATATATTATGAACAGTTAATACAGATATCTCTTCATGGGACTTTAGATCCTATTATAAATTTGATTTTATCTTTTTCTTTTGTTTGGTTATGCCTGCAATCCTTTGCACATTTACCTGGGAGTAAGCCCCATCAAATCCAGTTCAACTTACTTCCAAGGAAATTTTGCATAGGGTTGCAATCAACAGGCTTTTTTTGTTTGTGTTCATTTATGGGTTTGTAAGAAGCCTTGAAAATTATAAGTAAAAAAAGGGTTTGCGATGCTGTAGGAATCAGTCTAGTCCAAGGAAATAATGCTGTGGGAATGGTCCCTTAATAGATACATCCAGCATGTGTTGTGTATTTTTAAAACTCACCATGTTGATGGATTCCACCTAGCAAGCCTGTTATCCATGCAAGATTGGTTTCATTGGCAAATTAATTAAAATGTAAGAGTAAAACTGAACTTCAATGATCCTAAGTCTGATAGTATTTTAATAAGGATAAATACAGGCAATATTATCCTATTAATTATAGCATCATAATTGATTATACACTAACATGTTCAGAATTCCATCACTGTGCTGGTTTGGTTCTTTAAACGTAACAACTCCAGAAAAAAGAAATGAGTTGAAACAAATCTGGTTTTAGCTCATAAAAGTGTTGATACAGATAATAAGTGCTCTTGCTATTCTATTTTCAATTATTAAAGAATAATATATATATATATATATATATATATATATATATATGATCCCTGAGCAAGCTATTTAGAAATAACTGGGCAAGTTTCATTGGCTACTTCATCTATATTATTCGCAGAGATCATTAGAAATTCTAAACTATATCTGTAGAAGATCTTACTAAAAGTGAAATGAGGTAGTCAGGCGAGAATGTGTTTAAATTGCAGTATGCCTTGAGTTAGAGCTCTAGGCAGAATATGTGTCATAAGGTACAATACCATAGGAAAATCCCAAGGAGACGTTCTATAACAGACACACATATGATGTAGATGCTTGAGGAATACAATCTTTGCCAATTCCAATATGAACTGATCTCATTTGCCCCTCTTGGGGCTCATCTACACCAAGCAGGATATTCCACTATGAAAGCAGTATGAAAGCGGCATATAAAAGGCAGGAGCCACACTACTGCTTTATAGTGATATTGAAGTGCACTGCAGGATCTACACTACTGCGTTATAGTGGCACTGAAGTGCACTGACAACTGGTGGGGCCCATGACACATCTACACCAATCAGGATATAACACTATGAAAGCAGTATATGGTATGTGTCAATGGGCCCCAACAGTTGTCAGTGCACTTCAATACTGCTATAAAGCAATAGTGGCCAAAGCTAGACCTAAGGTTTATCCTGGGATCATCCAGGGTTCGCCCCTGCCTGAGCACTGGATCCCTCGTGTGTCACCTAGATGAACAGGTTTGACCCCTGGACGATCCAGGGATAAACCTTAGGTCTAGCTATGGCCAGTGTGACTCCTGCCTTTTATATACCACTTTCATAGTGGAATATCCTGCTTGGTATAGATGAGCCCTTGGACTAATGTGCAGACTGGAACTTAGCTATCCACCAAATTTTGCATGTCTCCAAATATGCAAACATTTTGCATATCAAAACTAGGGCTGTGATCCGCTTCTCTTTTTCCAGTGTTTTTGAAGCAGTAGCCCCACCAAATGCACAAACACAGCCTTAAATCATATACTAAGTAAATAAATAACAGGAAACACAGCACTGCTACCCACCCTAACCTTGGTGAACAACTGAATAGATATGGTGCAAGGGGATGATGTCCATAGGGCATGTGGAATTGCCCAGTGCACACTCCTGCCCTGGAGGATCATCAGAACCCTCCAAAGGTTAGCCAGTGACGCTACTACTGCCTTTTATGAGTTGAAGTCTGCGGTAGCTTCTGAAAGACTGATACCTAGACAGGAGCAGTCAAATTGGCACAGTTCCCCCTCCCCCTGAGCACAACCACTTTCCTCTAACTGGTAAAAGACAGGCATAGCCTTTTTAATATATATATATATATATATATATATATATATATATATATATAGTTGTTGTTGTGATTCAGCAACACTGCTGCAGTGCTTAATAATCACCCCTTCTGTATGTATGTATTTATTTATTTATTTATTAAATTTATATACCACCCCATAGCCAAAGCTCTCCTGGCTTTCCCTCTTCAGTGAAGTCAGGCAGGCTTTCATTGTGGTTCAACTTCTTCTTGTTGTTGTTGTTGTTGATTATGATGATTAATAATATTACTAGTAGTACTGCTATTATTAACATTATTATTATTGTTTACTAATGGCTGTGTGATCACAGTGCAGTCAATAAACTCTGAAGCAAGGAAGACAAAGCTTAACTCTATCCTCCTAGCCCCCTATTAGTTATGGGATGCTGTTCCCGCCTCGCAGGGCTGGTTTGTATACTGGCTTTGATGGCCTGGAAAGTGGAAACAATCCTTGACTCACTTACTTGTGCCCCCAGAAATGTATGCTGCATGCCCACCTTCCCGCCTCCACCTGTGTGTTGTCGTTGTGGGGTATTGGGTCTGCTACCTGGGACTTCGAGGCAACAAGTGGGGTACTGCAGGGCTCAGTCCTGGGCCCAGTGCTCTTCAACATTTTTATTAATGATTTGGATGAGGCGGTGCAGGGAACACTGATCAAATTTGCAGATGACACAAAATTGGGTGGGATAGCTAATACCCTGGAAGACAGAAACAAATTTCAAAGTGATCTTGATAGGCTGGAGTGCTGGGATGAAAACAACAGAATGAAATTTAATAAGGATAAATGCCAAGTTCTGCATTTAGGAAATAGACACCAAATGCACAGTTACAAGATGGGGGATACTTGGCTCAGCAATACTACAAATGAGAAGGATCCTGGAATTATTGTAGATCACAAGCTGAATATGAGCCAACAGTGTGATATAGCTGCAAGAAAGGCAAACGCTATTTTGGGCTGCATTAATAGAAGTATAGCTTCCAAATCACGTGAGGTACTGGTTCCTAACATGAAAACTGACAGAGTTCTAGCATGGGACTTGAATTGGGGAGAGTTAAAAAGTGGGGGAAATTGCCAAAAATCAAGGCATGCTCAGATTTGCTTGAAATTTGCCATGAATGTGGATCTAGATGGCATCTGTGAGGGTGCCCACTTTCAAGTTTGTACCTGTAAAAATGTCAGAGTAAATCCCATTTCTGAAAATGGGGTGTAGGATTTTCAAAAATTCCCCCAAAATCAGGGATGCTCGGATTTCGTTCCAACTGGGCAGGAATGTGGATACATGGATAAGCTCTCATGGTGCTGATTTTGAGGTTTCTAACATGAAAACAGACGGAGTTCTAGAAAGGGGTGTGAATGGGGGTTAGGGGATGATGCTTAAAAGGAAAACAAATCACCAAAAATTAGGGCATGCTCAGATTTGCTTGAAACATGCCATGAATGTGGATCTAGATGGCATCTGTGAGGGTGCCCACTTTCAAGTTTGCATCTGTACAGATGTCAGAGTAAATTCCATTTCTGAAAAGGGGTGTAGGATTTTCAAAAATTCCCAAAAAATTAGTGGAGGCTCAGATTTCCTTCCAACTGGGCACGAATATGGATACATGGATAAGCTCTCATGTTGCCAATTTTGAGGTTTCTAACATTTACATTAAAAAAGTTATAGGCATTTGGATTTCAATGCAAGTCTATGGGGGGAGAAACGGAGCTCCAATTCGGATCCGGAGCTCCACAGCGAAGCGGACCGGACCACTGGCGGATCATCGTGGAGCGGAGCAGACCTGATCCAAAAGTTGCGGATTGGGATCTGAAGCGGATTGGGGGGTCCGTGCACAGCCCTAATCAAAAATCTTTAAAATATGTATTTTGAGAGAAAACATATGTAGAAAATTGTATTTTCTGAGAGAAAATGCATATTTAAATGCAAACCTTCATGCAGGTTTTTACTTTTCTCTCTATTCAGCAAATTCCTCTCTAGGCACATTTTGAGAAGACCATTAATGGTTCCGAGCATATGACACACAAAAACTTTCTTCTTGCATGAACTAAGTATCTGTCAATACAATCAAATATTAAGACTAGGAACAGTAGTACTGTTTAAAAATTGTAATATCAACTCAAATTCTTAGCCATGTAATCTGACCAAAGAAACAGATTCTGGATGAAAGATTTGGATCCATTACTAACTTTGTTCAAACTGTGATGGAAGCCGTCTGATTGTGTGGAAGCCTGCAGTTATTCCACATACATTTTTGTTTTAGATCACACTGTAGCAAGGTTACTGTGGTTATCCATCACAATATTACACATATATCAACACAAACATTGTGCAAACAAGGAATTACTGTTACACACTTCTATGCATATTTTGGTTGTAGTTCAGCTGGGGAGTAAGCCCCATGGAATATTTCCAGTAAGCATGCCTATGATTGTGTAACACACATCATAGCAAAGAACATTAGCATAAGAACGTAGGAGGGGCCATAGCTCTGTGGTAGAGCACATGCTTTGCAAACAGAAGATTCCTGGTTCAATCCCCAGCTTCTCAAGATAGGACACACAAAAAACCTGCCTGAAACTCCAGAGAGTGTCGACAAAATTGGTCTAGATGGACTCAGTGTATATATATATATATCTTCTTGATATAGGAGATGATATTGGTCTAATCCTAACACACTCAGGATAAATGTAGCAGCAAAAGGAGAAGCACATAAAGTGAATTCAGGACAATAAACAGCCAACTGATTCCAAAATCCAATAGCAAGCTCTACATTTCTATCATCAAACAGAACAGCAGAGAGTAGAATGTCATTCAGAAGGCAGCAGGGGTCAACAAGAATAATCTCTGTTTCCTTAGAATTTAACTACAGGACATTTTCAAGTACCTGAGACTGGACATCAAGCAGGCACCTAATCAAAGTAGAAATTGCTCACCCGGGGTCACCTAAGACAGAAAAATAAACTTGCGCACCATCATTCCAACTGGCAATGGTGCCATTATGTCCCTTCATGATGACATCTCAGAGAAACACATAAGCAGAACAGCATGGGAACAAAAATTTAGTCCAGTGGAAATGCTTAGAGCATTGAAAATATCATCCTTGTCAATGGATTGTATGAGTAGCACTGCATGAAGTAACTTCTACAGGCCTTGCACAAGTCATTAAAAATTTACCTTCCCGTGAAATGTTGCGCCTAACTGCCTAGATCTCAATTAGATGTAGAGAATGTTAGGCTTATACTCTTACCAAAGGAATGCTACTGTTGAGGAAGGATATCTATATGATTGAAAAACTTGGTCTAGTGTAATTGCGAGGGAGATGAGCAGGCAGGGACCATCAGAGCCTGCTTCAGTTAGCCCCCCCACCCCCCTGCGCACAGGGCTAACTGCCATCTTCACCCTGTGGGGAAGAAGATGCGAGAGAGACTGGAGCAGGCAGGGACCATCAGAGCCTGCTTCAGTTGGACCCCTCTCCCCCCACAGGGCTAACATCTTCACCTTGTGGGGAAGAAGGAGCTGTTGGTTTGCCCCTCCATTGGGAGATGAGAGGACAGAGCAGGGCCTTCCCACCAGCCTAAACAGTCTCCTTAATTTATTTTTATTTTCTCCCTCTTCCCACCCATCCACTTTTCCTTGTGTGTCATGTCTTTTTTTAGAATGTAAGCCTGAGGGTAGGGACTGTCTTCTTTATTGATACATTGTAAGCCACTCCGAGAGCCTTTTGGCTGAGGTGCGGGATAAAAATACTCTAAATAAATAAATATTACACAGCACACTAAGAAAATATAAAACCCGTAGCTTTTAGTCATTTGCTGCTAAAAGAGGAACAATGAAGAGCAGGAATCGTTGACCTGTTTATGATTACTCTATGGAATAAGTGGCTTGGGCCCAATAAGTGGCTTGGGCCCAGTCTTTTTTACTGTGGAAAAACAAACAGAAGGAGCAGGAGGCATGCAAGAGGCGGACGTCGTCTAAAGGATGGGCGCACATCTATAAGTGGGCAGTAGCAAATGTGCAATGAAACACTCATCTGATGAACAGAGCCCCTGGGTCCACCCAGAAGCAAGGCTGCAGGTGTGGCCTTGCTTCCAGGTGCACCAGGGCGCTCACTTCAAGCCCGGGCCCAGCGACGACAGAGCAGGTAAGTGAGGTGGGGTAGGGGGGGCTTGCCTGGAGGCGCCGCCCTACGTTCCCCATCCTGCTGTCCCAGCATTCCTGACCATGGGACATACTGACTTGCAATGATGGATCATCGTAGTCCAACACCTTTGGAGGGCACCAGGTTGGGGAAAGGCTGCTCTAAACAAAAAAAGTAGTAGGTGGCTCTAAGTTGTTCGTCATCAGTTTTCCACAACTAGGGTGACCAACTGTCAGGATTTCCCCGGATTTGTCCTGGTTTTTGTTCTTTCCATGGTGTCAGGGGGGATTTTCTATAATTTTCAATAATGTCCTGGAATGACACACCTTCCTCTTTAAGGCTGCCATTAGCATGGCAGGAGGGAATGACATGCTTTCTTGAGGCACATCATTCCCCCCCCCCGAGCTCCAATTGAGGTCTTAAAGGGGAAAGTGGGTCATTCGTGGACATTATAGAAAAGGCCCCAATTGGAGTGGATGGTGGTGGTGCAGAATGAAATCATTTCCCCTCCTCCACTCCAATCGGGTTCTTTAAGGTGGCGGGGGAATAACATACTTTCTGCAGGACTCAGAAAGCTGCTTCCCCACATACACACTAGGTGTCCTCTTTTTTGGTTTCCCAAATATGGTCACCCTATCCACAACCCCACAGTCACCTCTGCATATCCTATTCTCCATCCTGTCCTCATGGTTTATCTGCTTTGGCAGAATGAGAATTTCACTGGTACTTTCTGCCTCCTTAGGGAGGATGTGGCGTTAAGGCTGGTGAGCCTTAACTCCCAATTTCCCCGCTTTTTGGTGCTTGGTGGAAAAGTGTACATCCTTAACGTTGTTTTATAAACCGTAGGTTTTTTGTTTATTGAATAATCCTATAGAATGTTTTGCTTTATACTGATCCAGTGTAGATATTTTGACACAAATGGCTTTCTTTGTTGTGTTTCATCGTGAATACTCTGCAGCTAATTTAGCTACATATTTCAATGGTTAAGTCTGGAGTCACAGTGGTGCTTCTTTAGTTTGCTGAATGCCAAACAGCTTCTGGCACAGAAGCTTAATAGTCAAAAACATCTTCCAAAGGTAGTCAAGGGCCTAATAAGATGGAACATTTTTTGACAAGCAAACCTTTCTCAGTCTTGATGTATTACAAACAGCAATTATAAAACCATAAAGATAAAACATCCAGTTTAGATTAGTATTCATCATATCTAAATGCATGCCTTTTCATGTGCAAAAGAACAAAATCAATGGTTTGTTTTGTTTTGTTTATTTCCTTCACCTTGGAAGTGATTCCTCTAGAATATGTCTCCCAAAACTTTTTCAATCAACTTAAAGATCCATATCTCTCTTTCATAGAGTTTGTTATCCTAACAGCTCCAGCCTTTACCTTCTCCTATTCAAGTATTTGGCACAGCAAGCCTTCCATCTCAGAAAAAAAATGCAGAGAGAAAAGCAATACGCTGTGACCAAATGCTCCATCTCTGGTAGTCTGACTAATGGTGAGGAAACCCATTAATTAAAAAAAGAAAGGAAGAAAGCAAAATGCATAATTGAGAAGGAACATACAAAAATTAATTCTCAGTTAAGTGAGATTGCATATAAATGAGCTGAAAACAGATTTCCAAGACATCATTAGAGTAGCTCTTTCTTTCTTTCTTTTTTTTAGCTAAAATGTGGGGTTATGAAAATGCAAAAACATACAGGTGCCAGAGAGCATATTATCATGCCTAATGTTCATTTCGCCAAACTGTGTATTTTAGCTAAATTAGAGGGAATTAATCTGTCTAATTAAGGGTATAAAGTTAGAGTAGCTCCCTGTATTTCTGATTCCATACTGCACCAACCATTCCAAAAAGGGATGTTACCACATGGTATAAGGTTTTACAGGCCCTCGTGCCAGTTGCCTCGGGCACCATACAAACTCTAAACAAGGAGTCATGTAGCTTGCAAGGATGAGATGCGATGAAAGAGCTGATGTCCTTGAAAAGAACATGATGTCACTGAAAATAGCCGCATGTCCTCAAACCATGTGCCATCATCCTACACTGGTAACTTAGGCAGGTCCAACATGATTCGACACTGGGGGTAGGGAAGAATATATTGTACTTCTTAAATAAAGTACAGCATGGGATGAGAAAATTCAGTGCTGACACACATTCAATTCTTCATTTTAGGATGTTTTCTTGCATTTTTAACTAATTAACTTACAGCACAATTCTATGCATGTTTACGCAGAAGTAAGTCCTACTGTGAACAATGGGACTTATTCCCTGCTGAGGACAGATCAGATGCATGTTTAGACAGAAGAAAGGAAAGCCTTACAACTCTTACCATTCCCCAGCCAGTTATGCTATTCCTGATTATTGGGGGGTGGGGATCCTTGATGCTTATTTATTAATTTATAAACTCTGTTCTATATTGAAAATGTGTATGGGGAAATGCATTTCAAAGTGTACATTTTTAAAAAAATCTACACATTTTTCAAACACAATAGCAAATTCAGTAATTTGTGAATATTTTTCCAAAAATAACCAAAAAAATCCCCACTCCTGCTCATGGATGCATTCGAGATTTTCTTTTCGCTGGTCCACGTGATTCAGCTCAATGCTACTGGTTGATGCAAGCATTTGAAAGGCTGACTCAGGAGTTGTGAGTCCCTCTTGCTCAGGAGAAGACTGAGGGTCCCAGTGCGGTCCTAAGGTTCCTGGGCATTGAGCTGGATACTGTGAACCAGTGGTCTAGGCTCTCTCATGATAAGCTCTCTACAGTTAAGGATAAGATTTTCTGTAACCTCAGAGCTTGCAAGGTCACCTTTCACATGCTACAGGAAGTGGTGGGTCATTTGAACTTTGCCTGCAGGGTGGGCAGAACCTTTTTGAGGAGGTTGTGCTCGGCTATGTCAAGTCCGAAGCTACCACATCACCGAGTCCGAGTATCCACTGCTGTGAAGGATGTTTCGCCCAATATAATGCCTAGCTAGTTGCTAGTGTTGTTAAGGCACGCCCAGTACTCCCTTTGCAGATCTTCAATAAATATGGTCTGAATTTGAAACCATATGCACTGGTCTCATCATTTTATTTCCCCCCTTTCACCTGCAATATATTCCAAGAGTAGATTCCTCCATACTGCGGAGTATCTGATTGTAAACAATTAACAATATTCACTTGCCTTCATGAGTAATATAAATTCATAGCAAAAAGGCTAACCCAAAGTTATGATTTCAGCTTTCATCTCTGAGGCAAAGAACTTATTCAAGGTCTGAAGCAATAATTACCTTATCTGTCACCATTTCCACACACACTCCTTCAATAGGTCCACTGATTCACTGGTCTTGTTTACTTTTACGTATAATTAAACCATTTTTAGCAAAGCTGCAGAATGATTGTTAGAGTAGCATGCTGAATAACTCATTAATAAGAATCACAATGAACTAGGGTGTTATTAAATCACATATTATGTTTTCTGAATGTTAATTAAATCTGACATCCTTTTCATTTAAAGTTGCCTAAAGTTATAGTGTGTATCATACTTTGCATACAATGTGCCCTTACTTAGTCAATACATCTTAGGCCATGGCTAGACGAGGATGGTGGAGGGGTATGATCTCCCGATTTTATGATTGTGAGATTTCCCCCTCAGTCTACATGCGGCGTGCGGCATCCCAGGAGAAAGAAGACATCACGTCTGCCATTTTTTTAAAAGGAGAAGGAACACACGAGTGCTCATGCGTAAACTGTGTTTTTTTTAAAAAAAACAATTCCCTGCTCCACCCCACCCCACCGGGCATCCCGGCTCCTCACAGTTACTCATGAGGAGCCGGAACAAACTGCGACACCCGGCCACACATTCTGCTGTCTCAGGATCATCCCAAGACTGTGGGAAAGCTGCAACAGAACTGTAGGGCGATATCCCAGGCCAAGGGAGGGATCATCCCATCCTGCTCCTGGGATCCCCTGTGTGCCATATGAATGCACAGGGATGATCCGGGGCAATCCCCAGGATATTGCCTTGTCTAGCTATGCCCTTAGATTCACTTTTCCACATAAGATTTTAAACTTCTCAGTTTAAACCTCTGCTAATTTTACATTAAACTTATTTTATACATTGACATCTATTTATGGCTATCTTTCCTCCTAGGACTCAAGGTGGTGTACATGGCCATGTCTCACTTTCTCTTAACTGAGATAAGCCCCCTTCATGCATTACTTGTGTGAAGCTACATCATGAGTAGAAAGGGCAGTGGAGGCTGATGGTTCAAATCTTGGTAGGGCTGTGAATCCATTCTGGATTTCAGTCAGAACCAGCCAGAACTCTACCAGAGCTCTCCAAGGCACTAAACCTATTTGAGGGATAGGCTTTAACATCTTGGATAGCTCCTTTAGAGTTCTGGCTAGTTCTGACTGAAACACAGAATGGATTCACAGCCCCACTGAAATCAGAGCCACCAGCCTTCACTGAGAAAGGAGTTACAGGGTTGTAGCCTCTGGACATGTCCCCAGTGCACATGCCTCACCTTGGTCCTGACCCTGCCAGTTATAGTCCCATACATCTGATGTGGAGAAGCCTGCATGATCAGAATCCAGGGAAGCCTATCCTTCCCCATCTCAAATGTCCAACTAACACAGGGATAACACGGACAGTAGAGCTGCACGAGGGTAGATTTGGAGCCCCACAGCCTCTTTCACCTGAAGGGGGCTGTCATGACTGGCCAACAGTCAATCAGTGACCTTTATGACTGACTATGGATTTGAACCTGTCTCTAATCTAACATTCTGTTCAGTTCATCATAATCAAGGGGTGAAGATTTCCTTATGTAAGTGTCTTGGAAGTATTTGGTAATACAAATGTAGTCTTTTAAAAGAACCCAGTGTTCCTATAGAGGATATTAGTTAAGAAATAAGCCTAAGGAGAATGGCATAGTTGGAGCACTTCTGGAAGCACCATACATACTTCACTTCCCAATCATTACTGTCACATTTATTTCATTTCTCTTTTATTACTGTTTCATCCATTCTTTTCATTACTCATTTGTTTCATTTCTATATTATGATGCAGACCCAGCCTGTTGTCTGCTGCATATAACTTTGGAGGCTTATATCCAAATGGTATGGATATTTCTGGTTCTGTAGTATCCCATAAAGCATCAGATATGATAAGTTTCGGACAGATTGGACAAAGGATCCCACTTTATAAGCAATTAAAATAGGGAACATCTTCTAAGCTTCCCATTGCTTTCAGTTGAGACCCTTCCTTTATTCTCCCTTTGTGTAACTCTGGCAGCTTTAATTTAAATAGCATTTTAAAAATCCAGTTCTACTACAATTCACCAAAGGCATCTGACGTGCCAAGTTTCAGGCAGATTGGACAAAGTGTCCCCATTTTATAAACAATTTAAAAGGATGACATCATGTACGTTTCCCATTGATTTAGGCTTCAAATTGTACAGTTTTCATATCTTGTCAGTTTCAGAATACTCCAAGATCCAACCTCCCTACTAATGTTCCTTAGATGTAACAGTATGTATCAATTTGGTAAGCAATGCAGTATCTTTTGTCAATTTCAGTAATCTCTCCTATGAGATACAAATGGGAGAAACAAAATGAAAGGATTTTCATTCATTTCAGAATCACATGGATTATTATTAAAAATAACAATATTTCATTTATATTTGTGACATCACTTCCTCTTTTGAAATTTGGTTTTGAACAGCTTTTAGTGGAGAGGATTTTTTTTCTATTCGCTCATTACAGCTGCCTTCATTAAAGCTATAATTATGTACTATTATGATGAGATCAGAGGCCTTCACTTAGAAAATGTAGTTTTTCTCTTTACAATAGCATGGATTTCCTTCATTTTAGAATTACATATATGAACAAGGTATTCAATAATGTTTTTGATCCATATAGATGAATAAACATATTTTGGCTTTGTACAAATATTTGCAAAATCAGGATTTTTAAAAATGAGTTTGGCTCTTCATAGATGATGAGGGCTGGGCATAAAGTAATGCATTGTGATACCAAAATTTGAAGTTCTGTAGGTGGATAAGTTGCAGCTCAGTGTTGTTGGAGCCCCTATTGACAAAATCTCAACTCCATGGACTTTGCTTTTACTTGTTCTAATCTCTGGCCATTATGAGAACACCTGTATAATTAATGGTTTTTAGTTTTTGTGAACTGCCCAGAGATCTTCAGCTATGGGGTGGTATAGAAATATAATAAATGAAATGAAATGCAGAGCATTCTCCAAGTTTTTCAGTCATTTTAAAAATTAAAACAGGAATTCATTCATTCAAAGCATGACTATGTGCTCAGCCATACTGAGAGGAGTTTTGTATTCCATTCTCCAAGTATACTTTCTTACCTCAATCTCTAAATGTAGATCATCAGTTGTTGTTATTATTCATACCATATGATCAGTGTCCATGGCTCCTTACACCATTATATAAGCAATATAAAAATATTGTTTATGGTGTTTTTATTTTATTTTATAAGCAATATAATATAATATAATATCAAGAATAAGTTAACCTCTGCCATCTCCACCCCAGCCTTCCTGAAACAATTGGTCATAAAATGACAGACACCAGAGGTGCCTCAGTTTGTTTAGAATTTTACTATTATTTATGCCATGAATTGGGACTTGATAAACAATCTGATATATGAACTATTGTCTTCTTAGAGCCCTTCTATATCCTTGAATACCCAGGACATTAAAAAAAACTGACACACAAATCCAGATACTCATACCTTTTCATCTTCTTCTTTATGCCTTCCCTTCTTCATCTTCTGAAATTTGACTAGCCACTTTCTTTCTGTCACTCCTTCAGACACATCTTTTTTTTTCTTCCTTCTTACCAGAGCATCATGGGATTAGGGCACTAAACCTTTCCCTTCTTTCATTGTTTTGTACAGAAATCTCTTGAAATGTACCAGAATGCACCCTTAAACTTAACCATTTCCTCTTAACCTTGCTTCACACTACAATTAAATGAATGTTAAGACCTACAAAATTAGGTTCTTCCTGGTCTTACATCTGGGGGAGAGACTGCATTGAAAATGGGGTAACTTTATATAATCACATCAGTGGTGAGGAGCTTTTTATTTAGTTTTTAATGGCATAATACACTCTCACATCCTTAAATGGAATAGTATTAGTTTGTACAATAGAAAGGCACTGAATTTATTATCAAACTAATGATGAGCAGATAGAACATCAGTCTTGCCAGATGTCCTGACCGCAGGCAGGAAGTATTTGTATTTATTTGCAATTTGTTAATGATAATTTGTTATGAAAAATGCTATAATAGTCATCAAAGTAGCAGTAGCAGTGACAGCTTTTATTGCTTTAGATGGAGTTAGTGAAAGTAAGTTTTGTTATTGCCTATTATGGCATTCCTTAAGGCCTACATATTCATATAGATCAATGTAGCTGAATTGAAGAACTGGCTAGAGAAATAAAATTAAAAGATATCCTGATTAGTTATTTCAATGGTTATTCATTATTCATCCGCTCTGTGTAATTAACAACTTCTCTGCTACAGGCTAACTCACAAAAATCAAGTGTGTGAATAGGATAAATGTTCTGAACTGAGGCTGGCCACAAAGAAAACCAAGAACACTTCACATTTCAAATGCTAGTTCTGAAGTGAAAGGCTACATGTATAGAGAAGTTACAAGAAACATTCATGAATAACAGAAACCATCAAAATCTGTACTTGGGGTGGGGGTGGGGTTCTTAAAAGGACATTTCCCAAACACTGGTGATTATCATAGTCTAATACTGGCCACCCAATAATCTGTTTCCTGTAAGAGGCTAAGAGCTCCATCTGACAAGCATTTTATTGCACTCTCACTGATTTTCGTGGGTTCCTCTCATGACATCATCTGCCTCCTGTGCACCTCGCACCAATTTTAGCCTTCTCCATGCACCCCAGTAAGTCCAACTTATTTTTAAGAATGGACGTTGCCACTATCTACTGCTCTGTTCAGGAGAAGCAGTGGGATCAAAACAGCCCACTCAATGGGCCATGCTCACGTTGTTTACTTCCTCTTTCAAAAGAGGAAGTAATGAGGGACAAACACATGGGCGGATAAGTGAAGGTAAGAAAACATGATTTCCCCCCATGTGATGACACTCTAAATGTAAAGGAACTGTATATTACATATAAATATCACTGGAGTGAGCATTCTAGAAAATCCTTTAATAATATCAGAGCAGTATTTAATATTCAAGACACGCAGAACCTAAGAAATTAGTATGGCTAGGTCAGGTGAGAGGGGCACTTAAGGTAAAAATGAGATTTCCCTCCATTTTAGCAACACATTCAAGCACCTTCTAGCTATTTATTTGTATCAAAATTTTATATCCATCTTATTGCCAAAGCACCGGTGAAGCGAACAACTGTACATATAAAAATCAGAAAAAACAGCAGCATTAAAGAAAACAGATAAGGCATAAATATATAAACTTGTATCCCATGGAGTTCAGAACTAATTAATCTAACAATGGTTATGATGACAATGTAGTAGTAATAATTATTAATTTATTTATTAATTTATTAAAGTACATTGGAAATGTATACTTAAATCTCCAAAGCCAATGGATGGTTAATTAAGATTTCCTGTGGTTGGAGATTCAAATTCAGTGCCCTATGCATAATCTGAACAATTTGTACAGGTCACAACATTCCATTTTTCTTGGCACACAATTTGGATTACCTTGGTATGGAGTTTTAATGAGTGCAAGCACAGCATTTGCTCTTAGGGGGGAACCCTATGCATGTTTAGACAAGGAAAATGCTGGGAGTTGTAGGATGCTTTTGTCTACACATGCATTGGATTGCACTTTAGAAACAACCTTCCTGGTTGATAAGAGATGGAGGGCTGCTTCACAGCAGAGATGATCAATCCATAGAAAAGATGTGCATGGCACGCTGTCCTATATCAAATATGGCATGAGAGTCCAAGAGATGCACAAACAGGTGCCCTCCATGGCTGCTCAATCTGTGTACTCCTAGCAAAACACGCTCTTGTGCTGCCCTTCTATGTGCCTCTAAAATTGAGATAATCACAGTGTAGGGAAATATATGCTAAGAAGCAGCTCTGAGCCTCTGGGCTCAACACAGCTGAAAAGGAGGAGGCACAACATGTGCTCTGCCTTGGCAATTTGCTTCGATTCGCACTTCAAGCATTGTTGCCAAGAAGTGTCACATGTCTGTGGATTGTCTAACCCTCCCCCCCACCAGAACACAAGTTTAGCTTGGTTTTCAAGATCACAATGATGGTTCAGCTCTTAAAAATCCTGCAATCAGGTGTTGAAAAAGACCTTTTTAAAATAAATAAATAAATAAATAAATTGTTCATCCACTCCTACTTTTCTCTTTAGCAGACTGATGCACGTGAAAACTGGCATTTGCTGCATTAGAATTCATTATTATGTACACAGCGCATCCTACACAATGATATTGCCATTTGCTACCTCAAAGAAAGCTAATAGCATTTTCAAAATGCAATTATAACTTTTCAGCAAAAAAGCTCAAGCTGTGTTTGGATAATCTGAAGCAACTCATGACTACATTCACAGACAGCACACCAAAGCTAATAAATTCTTCTCATGTCTTCATATTATTAACACACCTACCGGCAATGTCAAGATGTTAGTTTAAAGAATTTCAAATATGAAACAGTTCAATAATCTGGTTGGCGAGAGCTGACTGACAAAGCTAATTAACTGCCTGGAGAAGATTCTTTATAAATGAAGCAGCTTCTGTCTGAACACATTTCCAAGAAGAACAAAATGTTCTTTTTGTCTCCCTCACATGCTCTCTGTTTCTGTCCTCCTTCTCCTCCTCCTCCTCCTCTCCTCCTCCTCCTCTTTTCTCGCCATCCCACCTCATCTCTGATAAAAGGCAATTCTCCGGGTATTCTTTAACGGTTGTTCCTGCAGTTCTACAGGTCATATATCTTCTACATTTCTTGTAATGTTTACAGCTTTCCATTGGATCATTCAGCTCCTTTTTTTTTGCCCTCATTAATTCTACCAGGGGATTACTTCTATATTATTGAGCTTTAAGGGTATTTTACACATTAGATTTCACATCTGGGCTTCTGTCCTGGAGGACAGTGAGAGGAAAAAGCAATAGTCAAAGCAGTTCAATGCCTCAGAGTTTAAATTATCCTCCTGAAATTTAAATCCTTTTACAAGCAATTCTCCTTGCTATCAGAATCGTCCCATTCAAAACAATAAAGATGTTGCCTTCTGTGTTTAAACATGAGCTATGGGATGACTAATGATTTCAGTTTTACTAACCGGGGCAGGATCTACACTACTGCTTTATAATGGTTTATAATGGTATTGACAACTGTTGGGGCTCAGGGCCGGATCTACACTATTGCTTTAAAGCGCTTTATAACAGTTTTATAGTGCTTTATACCATTTTCAAACTGCTTTCAAAGTGTTATATCCCGCTTGGTGTAGATCTGTCCCTTAGAGACATATTCAGCCCAACAAAGATAATTGCAATGTAGATGCCAAATAACATTGTGTAGGAATACAATAAGAGGATCCACGCTTGCCTCTCCTGCAGTTACTGTAATGTTTCACTCTAGTCTGGACCAGTGTGGAGCAATAGCAAACGCATTGTGTTCTCATTATTTCTCCTCTTTATTTTTATTTTCTGACTCTTTGTGGGTTTTTCTCTCTTTCGCACTGTTGCTGTTTGAGTTTTTCCAGTGCAGGTAAGTGACACATTATTTTTACACCTGAGCAGTGGGAGTAGTTTTGCCTGCCGATCAGGGTTGGCAATCATTCCGCTCCACCTACACATTTGGTGTCAATTTCCACCATTTCTTGTCCTTCATTTTTTACAGCATCAGCTGCTTCACCTTCTGTGACCTTTCTGACCAGCCAGTTTTCCCTTTGAATGTTCATACAAATAGCCACGCAGGTGCTAGCATAGAATGATGTGTGTGGGAAAGGAAGACGTTAGGGAATTTACCGTTTTTGCTGTTACTTCTCACTTTTACCATTTCTATCTCTCACTTTCTCTCTCCCCGCCCCCTCTATATGTATGTGTCATGTCTATTTCAGGTAATCAATCAGAACCAGATTTGGAACTAGAGGAGGCGCGCAGGACACCAGCCAGCCTGTACCAGTGGGGGAGGAAGCTCTCATGGGCGATTCACCAGCTGGGAGTCAGCCCTCTCCAGAGCTTATCTCCTCAAGACCAAATCCTACACACTCAGTGGGAAGTGAGCTTTCTTCCAGAGGAGAGCGCCCTGACAAGCTAGCTGATGCTAGGGTCCACCGGAAGCTAAAACACACGGAGCAGAAGGAAGACGTGAGAAAGTCAATCCGACTAGGATTGCACCAGAACCTGGCTCCGCACCAGGCTCTCTGAAGTTATGGGCATTTGCGAAGGGGCTTCCTGTTCTCTTTGATTGGACAATTGTCTCACTTAATTTGCATCGTTTTGCCTAGGGGAAGTTTCCAAGAGACTAGACTCTCTTCGGGTAGAAGAGATGTTTGCTGCTTAATAAAAGCTTTGTGGATTACCTAGCAGGCCTCGTCATTTGTCTCCCATCAAAAGCAGGAGTTTTCTGAGAAACGTGACAGTATGTATCTAAACGGAATGATTGCTATTTGCTTTGACACACAATTCTGACTTCACAAAAAACTACCAATTGAAAGTCACCTTTAGGGAACAAAACAAGTGGTGGGCTTGTCACTCCCCAAATTAATCTAGATTTGTTTATTTATTTATTTATTTTATTACATATCCCACCTTTTTTTCTCCAAGGAACCCAAAGAAGCATACATAATCCTCTTCCTCTCAATTTTATCCTCACAACAACAACCCTGTGAGGTAGATTGGGCTGAGAGTATGTGACTGGGCCAAAATCACCCAGTGAGCTTCCATGGCTGAGTGGGGACAAGAACCTGGACCTCCTGATTTCCAGTCCAAAACTCTAGCCACTTCATAATGACAGGCTCTCACTGTCCACAACATCCCCAAAAGTGCATTGTGCAAGCAGCCAACTACAAAGGTGTGCAGGTGCACATGGGTCAACCTGAGAGAGAGGAAAAATGGGGTTACTGTATCTGAGAACAGCATATAAGACATCAAAGATATCAACCAACATACCATTACACTATCCACTTCAACATCTTGCCATATGAACAAGAGCTGTGCAACGTGTTGAATCTCCTTGGGATCCAATTTGACACAGTGGGATTCCCCAGATGGCCATTTCCCACTTCCTCTGGCCCTATCTCCTTTCATGCAATGGCTGATCATTTGGTTGTTAACCAGCTTTTGACTTCCCCCCATTCTAGAAGGCTTAATTAATGGTAGTAAAAGCTTTAATTATGCTAGTATTTGGGGGATATTGCTTTTCATTTTGCTTACTTTTCTTCATCACTTTAAATTACTTGTCATTACTTTGAAACGTCTCATTGGCCATATTCATGAGGTGTACTCTCTTCTTTCCTATACATTTTTCCTTAGATTCTTCACATGCGTGGCACCAGCCTTCTCGGTTAGTGTATGATTACCACTCCCCCTTCACCTATGTCCAACTTCTCATGAACTTCCCTATCACTGGAATCTAGTTCCACCTGACATCCAATTCTCTTCCTCCAATTTCGCATTCAAGCAACTCTTTGAGAGTCATCAGATGGGGGATGATTGCATTTCTTTACCATCACTTTATCCCCACTTCTGTCCCACAATACTTCCTCTTCCTTCACAAAGGAAAAAAAGAGGAAGTAAATGATGACCACTTGGCCCATTCAGTGGCCATTTTTATTATGCTGCTTTTCCTACACACAGCAGGAAATGGCAGCATATTTTGCTTCCCCTCTCCAAATTGGACTTACCAGGGTATTATTTTGTTACAGAAAGAAGACCAGAAGGAGCAGGAGATGTGCAAGATATGGACGGTGTCATCAAAATGACCCACAAACAACCATGAGTGGCCAGTAAAGAGTGTGTGATAAAACACGCATCTGATGATGCTCTTTGCAATACATCTGTCCCCTTTTCCTTAATTTTCCATTCTTTCCATCAGAACAACAAAAACAAAAACATCAGACAAATTTTATAAATAGATTCACTAAATAAGATGTGTTGCTTGGCATCCACAATTGTTCAAAGGCAGATTGGGGGAAATGAATGAGGGGAAGAGTTAACTCCCCTCCTTCCTGTGGTACAGTACCAATTTGCCAGCCCACCACCACTACAAACACAGCAGATATTAATAGGGTTGTTGTTGTTGTTGTTCTTGTTTTTTAAAAATATGGTAGATCCTATTTATGGATTCCTGTATCATGTCTAGTTGGGTCAACAGATCTGGAGGAACAGAGGTTATATTTGCCACAAGGAATCTCATGAATGTCTTTTGAAAGAGATTGTTTTTGTTATTAATTCAGGGACTGTTTAAAACAGAGAGTCCTTTTTCTTCAAAATTCTACCAAAGTATCTGAATGAAATATCAACTTTCCACTAGTGAGTTGAATGATTTATTTTCCAGTTCAGAAAACTCACATTGATCTGCTGCAGTCCCAGCACCCACTGAAGTCAGACTTTATGTTTCTCTTTCAATTTGAGTGATTGTATTTATCTTGTAAGGTCTCTGCCAGCTAATTAGGTATTTTATTTTTAGTAGTCTGTGTGTTTTTTAATATATGCAGTCTTCTGTTCTTTCTGGTTCTGCCTTAAGAAAGACTTTTATCTTTACAGCTAGACCCAGATCATCAGAAATTACAAGTTCTCCATTACATGACAACCTATAATGAGCCTTAATGAAGCCTGCAAACAGCTGTTGAAAATTCCACTTGAATGGGCATATCAGTAGCTTAGGACCTTCTTTCAGCCTTCAACTGTTGAATCATCTGCACCTCATACATATAATGTGAAAAATGAAAATGAAACACTAAAGCAGCTTAATCCTTTTCATTAGATATTTTATTTTAATCAGAATTTTAATATGCTCTTATTGAATAAGTACATTATGAACCATCATATCTAAGCCTCTCACCTTTTTAATAATATTCCTGTGCTGAACAGAGAGGAAAGCAAATGTTACTATGCAAATTTCCACTGAATTAATGTCCTTAGTGAAAACATTAAAAAAAGAGTTCAAATCACATTTTTAATTATGCAAAGGATGCATGGACTGCAAATTGTAAAGAATTAAACCAAGCCATTGAAGGTCCCTCGTCCACCATCAATATGTAGAAGTTAAAGTCAAAAGATACACGGGGGGCGGGGGGCTGTGGAGAATATGGTAGTTAAAACTTCCCCGTATTATTTGTTTTCTTAATGTTGGGATTAAAACTGAATGGGTTAAATCCAGATTTACAGTACACTGTCTAATCAGAAGCAAGCAGCAAGCCCATTTAGTTCAGTGAGATTTATTCCCAAGTAAATGCATATAGAATTGCAACCTAGGCTAGTTGCACTTAAGATTGTTTTATTTAAAACATTTGTATCCCACCATATATCACTAGGGTCTCAGGGCGGCATACAGATCCCACTGAAATCAAAGGGACAAAATAAATGTGACTTAAGTCCCACTGATTTCAATGGGAACTGCTATTAACAAAGAGTGTTTGGAGATGGATAACTTTTTAAGCCGTCAGTCAAAGGGCTATTGGGAAACTATTCTATCTCTCCCTCCTTAACAGATTTCCTCCAGTAAATGACTATTTTGATCATATTCTTATGCACAGCCATGGAATCCACAAGGGAAAAAAGGAGGCTTAAAATACTTTAAATTAAAGCACAAATAATCTCATATTTCCCCCCTATCTATCCTATCTCTATTACCCACCTTACTCTGTGCTGTAAGCCCCTCAGGGTAGGAACCCGCCCTCTCATTCTATATAAAGAGCCATGTCATGTACATGGATGGTGCTATACAGATAATCATTCCTTATCATCATATTTGCCTTCTTTCAAAGCCAATTATATTCCTAGTAAATACACAATTCAGTAAAATCTGGGATTCTGAAAATCAAAGGTAGCTGGAAATATAGAGTCAAGGGCTATAGATATAAATACAAAGAAATAATTCACTTTTAATAGAATCTGCTCTTCAAATTTTATTAACGAGATCAAGATTTCAAGTTGCGATTAAGTTTTTCATTTATTTCTCACACATGGCAAAGATCAACATCATTATATCTCAGCAGCTTTAATTTTGTACTTTCAGTTCACATAACAGCAACAAGATCTAATGAGGAAACAAATGATAGTGAGCTTTTCTGCTACTACTAAATGCCCTACTAACTGTAGATTTTCCTGGGATTTAGTTATTTCAGGACCTTATACACTGTAGTGTATATACATCATGCTTGCTGCCTTAATGAAAGAGTAACAGTGACATTCCATTTATTTCAGGGGCACATTGTAATGGATGCTAACAACACTACTATGGTTACTGAGGCCGTTGCTAGACCAGGCGTGCATCCAGATGACGCACAGGGGAATCCGGGGTCAGGCCGCGCTGCCGGCATAAGTGAATTCGCTCATGGCCCGGCTTTTCCGCAGCCCCAGCCTCAGGCCGGGGCTGCGGAACATCTAGCAGGGTCCGTGGCATTTTGCGGCTGCTCGCTTACTCGCGAGTAGCCAGGAAAAGCCACGGACTGGGCACAGCGCTCATATGAGCACTGTGCCCATCAGGCCAGGGGGGATCCCGGGGGGGGAGAGAGGGGCGGGGGAAGGCCGGACCTGGCAGGAGAGAGGGGGGGAGAAGGCCGGGCATCGGGGATGGCAGATGGGGGCGAGGGACAGAGAGCCGGGCATCGGGGATGGCGGACGGGGGCAAGGGAAGGAGAGCCAGGCATCGGGGACGGGGGCGAGGGACGGAGAGCCGGGGACGGGGCGAGGGACAGAGAGCCGGGGACAGGGGATGGGGGCGAGGGACAGAGAGCCGGAGACAGGGCATCGGGGATGGGGGGAGGACGGCCTAGCGGGCAGGGGTGGCATCAGGAATTGGGGGGATCAGGGGCAGGAGGAGCGGGGGGACTTAATTTTTTTTAAAAAAAAAACCACTTATCTTGTCCAGCGGCTCTCCGGCGCACAAGGCCCCTTTAACTCAAAAAAAAATGGACGACACTACGGGGCTTCCCATTGCCCCTTCGCGTCATAGGTCTAGAAGCTGGCGACAGCGCGCACTAACTCTAGCACGCCGTCGCCCTCTTCCCTGCCAGCTTATCCAGCAGGTCTAGCAAGGCCCTGAGAGCAACCAGCAATAAAGCTAAGGACTTTTTCCTCCTGAGATTCAACACCTCATTTTTTAAATCTGCAAATGCTGGCAACTTTACAGGATAGAAACTGCAATTTCTCATGCTATCCACTGTGATCCTCTCTTGAGAGAGAGAGAGAAGGAGAGTTACTGACTAGGTTCAAATGCTCACCGCAGCCCACCATAGCTTATTCAAGCCCTTTCCTCCCCACAGGGTGGGCTGTGGCACATGACAGCTGCCATTCTGAATATTCAAACACGGGGGGGAGGTGTTGCCATGGTTTGTCATGTCATTCGAATACAGGCTATCTGAAGGAACGCCTCCTCCCGTATGTACCTGATATGTCTTGGCTTCATAATACATCTGATCCGTCATCATCCTTACGGGTCCTTCTCCACGAGCCCCTGCCAAAGGAAGTGAGGCAGGTGGCTACCAGGAAGAGGGCCTTCTCTGCTGTGGCACCCCGGCTGTAGAATGAGCTCCCTAAGGAGGTTCACTTGGCACCTACATTATATGCTTTTAGACTCCAGGTGAAGACCTTTTTATTCTCCTAGCATTTTCACAGTCTATAAATAAATTTTAACTTGGTGTTTTAAATTTGTAATTTTGCATTGCTGCTGTTTTTATCTGGTTGAGCTTTTATATTGTATTTTATAGTATGGTTTTATACTGTTGTTTTATACTTTGAATGTTTTTAATTTTTGTGAACCGCCCAGAGAGCTCCAGCTATTGGGTGGTATAGAAATCTAATAAATAAATAAGTGGCAGGAGTGGTCTGAGTTAAAACCCCTCAAATAACCCATTGTCTGTTCTAGGGTTACTTGAGGGCTATTGAACCCTCAGGCAACCCCTGCCACCCATGTTCTGATGATACGCTAACCATGACAATCCCCCTCCGGAGGCTGAATATTCAGAACGGCCACTGACATGTGCTGGAATCTATTGTGGCTTGAATTAGTCATGGCGGGCTGCAGTGACAGTGTGAACTGGCCCACTGTGATTGCCCATTCCTAAAAGTGCTTGTATTACCTTCCAATTATTGGTGCAGTGTGAACAATGCTTAAGCCATATTCTAATAACTGGAATCTCCAGGTTCACAACCGCAATGGATTACGCCTTCCAACTAATCCTAAATACAGACAATGAATATATGATGAGGCTCTTGGAAGTTTAATTGCAGTTGCTGTTTTCATTTTTCCAGTTTTCCATGTTTCCAGTGGGAGCAACTTAGTGGGGAGCAAAGGGTAATATTTTCCCCCACTAAGTTGCTACTGAGCTCAGAATCCTTCCCAAAATATAAAAACGTGAGAAAAATCCAGCTGGATCAGACACGAAGGACCATCTCATTCAGCATTCTGCTTCCTGAAATACCCAGCCAAGTGCCTCTGGGAAGCCCATAATACAGCATGGCTTGAAAACAATAGTTGCTCCCCAAAAACTGGCATTCAGTAGCATCTTGTCTCTGAACATGGAAGGGCCATATAACTTCCATGACTAGACATCCTCATTGAGATTTGGGCCACAGCTAGACCTAAGGTTTATCCTGGGAACATCCAGGGTTTGCCTCTGCCTGAGCACTGGATCCCCTGTGTGTCACCTAGATGAACAGGTTTGACCCCTGGACGATCCAGGGATAAACCTTAGGTCTAGCTATAGCCATTGTCTCCTTCCCCATTAAAGCCTTCTAAGCTAAAGGCATTTATTTATTTATTACATTTCTATAGTGCCCCATCGCTGAAGCTCTCTGGGCAGTGCACACAAATTTAAATCCCAAGGTGCAGTGTAAAACAATATAAAATATAAAAGCTTAAAACTAAAAGATACATTACGTAAAGAAGAAAAAAGTATTTTGTTTGTCCACCCTGAATCTACTTCTGAAAAATTTCATTGGGCGACTCTGGGCTCTAGAATTATATGAGAAGGAAGAAGATGGGGGTAGGGAGGATTAACCACTTTTTCTATACCATGCATTATAGCATAGATATTATGTTTTCTAAACTAAACAGCCCCAAACACTTCAGCTTTCCTTGTAAGAAAGCTGCTGTAATCACTGATCATTGTCAATGAGCCTTTCCACATGAGGCATTTATTGTGCACTTGTGATTCCTCACTCACAGTAGTTTGCAGGATCTTTTGATGTCATCTTCCTCCAAGGCCTCTCCCATTGTTTTCAACAATTATAGCATGGAGGCGGGTCTAACAAGGAAAGTATGGTATTTCTGTGAATGGTGGCATGAAACCCTTG
Source organism: Elgaria multicarinata webbii (assembly GCF_023053635.1). Classification (NCBI taxonomy): domain Eukaryota; kingdom Metazoa; phylum Chordata; class Lepidosauria; order Squamata; family Anguidae; genus Elgaria; species Elgaria multicarinata. The sequence goes on along the minus strand of NC_086180.1, from coordinate 39,688,522 downwards.
TTTATTTGCACAATTCTGCTATACCACAGTGCCACCTAGTGGAGGTGTAATGGAATATATAGAAATGCAGAAAAAGGAATACCCCTGGGGGTGGGGGACATGTATAAAAGATCTTAATCCCACAAAGAATCCTGCAGCAAAAGCCTTGATAAAGTGATGGGTTAAAAAGCCTCATATATATGGCAAACCTAGCATGAGACCATTCCAGTTAGATAAATCCTGGCCATATGAATTTACTGCAGAAAAGAAACTGATTCATTATACACCTTTAATAATGTAAAAACAAAATTAACAAATCCCTTGTATTACATTTTATTTGAAGGCTGCCAACATCTATCATATTCAAATACACTAGGTCCCCTAGGAAAACTCTTTTCTCAGTTCATTAGATGTTGAACCTTCAGATTTCACAATATATCTTCCACTCATTTAATTCTCAGGAATTAATAATAATTCACAGTTATAAAACAAAGCCTTTGTTTGCCTTGAATTCATTCCTGGAAAACCTTCATTATTTTTCTTATTCTCAATCTGGTTTCTAAGTATCATGGAAAGACTACAGAGAAGTGGATTACATAAGAAAGAGCAGATGTATCAGATATGAAAGATAACCATAACCTGAAGGAATCCCTGTGAAGGATTTTTTCTTTAGTCGATCACTCTTGACCCTAGCTGCTCATACAATCAAATTAGGGGGATTTGCAAAATGTGATGGTCAGAGATTGTTATTTTTACATCCATTTTTAATTATTATTTTCAGTTCAACTACTATAATTATTTGTGCTGTGTACTGGAGGGTGAATAATGGATATGATCCTATGTCTGGTCATATTCTCACTGAATGCCTGGGGGTTGTTATTTGCACATAACAATTTGTCCAAAGGCATCCAGTGGGTTTGATGGCTGAACCTAGTTTTCTCCTGTCAAAGCCTGCATTCCAGCCCAAACAATTAATGCATTTTCTTTCTTTCTTTTCTCCCATCCCCACATCTTTTTAAAGACATGAACAAAAAACCTCTTCCATATATCACTACTGAATTGTTTTCAAATCATAAAGAATTGCTTAAAGTTCTTTTACCAGCTTCTTCTGTTCCAGTGGTATTCACTATCTATTTGATACCTGTCCTGCTCTTCTTAAAGCTGGTTACAATTTCCAACTCTGAGCAAGAAAAAAGAGTTCTGATAATGGTCGAACCAAAGCTATGTAAAGGATCAAGAAGCACTTTTGATCTACAGCACAAACTATCATCCTTCTTTAGACATGATTTTCTCTTTCACTGAATAATTTCCCCTTAGTTCTCATTTCTTCTGTTACACTGTCAATCCAAATCTCCTCCTGTTCTATCTATGGCGTTCAAGGCACCATGGGATAAATTGTTAGAACAGTGTCCATGGAATAATAGTTGCAAATCCCTTAACTGTAATGAAACTGAAAAGAAACACACACACACCCCATTCTGTGATCACACTGGAACAAATTGTTCCATACTATTATTAAATGTTTCTAATCAGATGTCACTGTTGGAAATGGGCAAGCAGTAAGCTATTTGCTTTTTATCTGTACAAGTATTTTCATGTGTTACTATTTAATGTGCCCCAAAATTTGACAGAACACGTACAATATATTTTGTGGTACAGATATCCTTTAGTTTAGTTCTAAATTATCTGTACAAAAAGGACAAAGAGAGTGTATTATGAAGCCAAGACATATCTTGGACTGTCTGTAACATGTCTAACCTCACTGACCCCATGTATATACCACCATTAGTGCTACTCAGTTTATACCATTCACACTATTCCCATTTTCCCATTATCATCCAAATCAATGCCCTAATTTGCAGGGAACAGAACCCCAATCCCTTCATCATGGTCAACAAAACACTCCATTCTACTCCCTAATAATGAACGTTCCATTGCTTCTGCTGATACTGTCACCTTCCTTCCCCGTGGATTGACTAGCCAATTTTTGGACAAGCCTACCCTGTTAAACTTTTAACTTTTTAATAGACCCTCCACACCCCAAAAAAAGTGTCATTAGAAGATAAGATGAGCCCTGTTAGATCAGATGCCTCTAAGAAGCTCACATGAAGGCAATAGTCCTCTCCAACTGTTGCTTCACAGCAGCAGGTATTTTGTGGCATGCAGATTCTGTATAGCCATCGTGACAAATAGCTGTTTATAGGCCTATTCTATGCGGCTTTCTCTAATTCTTTTTAAACCCATGAAAGCTCGCAGCCCTCCCAAAAAGTATCAGACACACACTAGTGGAAAGAAGATATAATAATATATCCAAACAATATATCCATATTAACACTGTCTTAGGAAGTGGTACATGGAAAACTATATACATCATAAGCACATGTTGCCAAATATGCCTCATACCATGCAAAAAGGATTGAAGTTCTTGAAGCGAGGTGAAGTGCAATTCCAAAAGCAATAACCTGGGACTCCACTGGAACATATGAAGAGCCCTACTAGATCAGACCAAATAGCTATCTAACCCAGCATCCTGTTCCCACAAAATATCACTTAGAAAGAATGGGATGGAAAGATCCAATGCTAGTTATACAACTGCAAATCCCCATGCTAGAAAGATGGCACGTTCCCTTCTTAACATGGGAAACAAGCTCCCTGATCCAGAGTTCCACATCCAAAGCAGTGGGGACATCCTGATGGATCTGCCTGCATTTGCCCACTGATCAGATTGCCAGTGCGGTTAACTTCAATGGCACTGCTCACCTGCTGGTGGGATGGGGCATCTAGATTCAGTCATCCCATCTTTGAATAGACATGTCAAAGATGATGATGCCATTTCACACATCAAACAGTTTCCATCCACAATGGTAAGTGTGCCTGCAGAGCCAGATGCTGGGTCCAGCCAAAGGAATTACACACAACACCCAATGGTACCTTCAGCTCCAGATCCAGAAAGGAGACCAGCGTTCACAGCCAGTATAGTTCACCTTGTTATATTAAGGCATATATAGAATACAATAGAGTGTAAAAGGAATTTTCTTCCAATGTAAATAAGGTTGAATTGCCTTGTCTTCTGTGGATATTTTCATGCTGGGCAAATAAAATACAGTGAGAAAGGCTCTGAAAGGGACACTGTTATCTCCTCTTCAATTAGGCAATGTTGAAATGAAGCTAGGATTTTAGAAAGTTAATGATCGTACTCGCTCCACTTGGCCCAAAGCTATCACATGAAAGAAGAGCTAGATTAAACCGAATATAGTTTTTAATCCCCAGATATAATGAGCAGCCCTGTCTGTTACAAAAGAAAAGGTGCTGCCCACTGATACCACATTAATTACAACAATAAAGGAAAGCTTGGATTCATATTACTTCAAATGTTATAAGCTTACATGTCTACAGGGCTATTTCAAATCATTTCTTTCAATAGGATGATATGAAGGTAAAACTGTAGTTGGGATGCACAGAGATTTGTTTTACACAATAGAGTAAAATGCCTATTAAATATCAGCTCCTAGCACACTGAAAAAGACAAAGACATTAATGTGGCATGTACAGGGAAATTATTTTTAAAAATAGACAACATAAGAACAGAGAAAATCAACTGCCAAAAGTACCATGTATTATTATTATTATTATTATTATTATTATTATTATTATTATTATTTATAAAACAGACTGGAATTGTCAATAGACTTTAAGCTAAGACCAAGCTAGCAGCAGACTGGAGCCTTTATCCCACATACCCATTTATTGTGGTTCTCCCTCAAATTATCCTACTTCATTTATATAGTGCTTCTATACCATATGAAAACTTGCAAACTTACACCTCTCCTGTAGCGCATTGTCGTTACCCTGCTGAAGTTCACTCTCACACCTTGTTGTTTTCACCGTGGCCTCACCCATTGATCTCCTTTGTACTTCCCCCTATAGTTTATTGGTTATTGTAAGTTGGACAACTCCCCTTCCATTCATGCTGTCCAAAAACCTCTCTCGCCCTTCCATGATCTGCATGTGTATGGGCATTGTTCTATATGTGTTTAGAGTAAAGTAAATCCCCTAACCCTGCCTGGAGGCTACCTCCCTCCCTCCCTCCATGGCTCCTGCTTAGGAAAAGCTCCCAGGTGTGGAAAGAGGGGAAATCTTTCCACTACCACCCTTTACCATTTCTCTCCCCTCCAAACACAGACCAAGGGGCAGCAGGTTATGTAAGCAGTTGAAATCAATGGGATTTACTTTTGAATAACGTAGATCCCATTGAAGATGCACAGTTTCGGATGTTCAACGGTATGGAAATGCAATCCTAGTTCCGCCACACTAACAGACTATAAGCTCCAACAGATTTGAGGGGGGAAATGTAAAAAAAATCATAAAAAATCAACAGATAACCTAATCTGGTTCAAATTCGGCATGCTGAAAGCTCTCCTTAATACCTATTACTGTGCCAATTTGGATCTCTTTATCTTTAAAAATGAGGGTGCTGATGGCAAGGAGGGTGCAGTTCCCACATTTCTTTTAAAGTGAAAATAGACGAGTTAAGATGGAGGAAGCAGGAGGAGGAAGGATTTGAATCGGTTTTGTGAACCGCCCAGAGAGCTCCAGCTATTGGGTAGTATAGAAATGTAATAAATAAATAAATAAATAAATAAATAAGACACACCCCTTTCCTTCATCAGCAATTCTGCCCCTTGAAAACACACCCACAGTACACCGGATTCAAACAGGGATGAAAGTACATGTTGCAGTTTGAGCGATGTGCTTTTGCATGACCGGAAGAACCTTACTTTCTGCACACCAAAATAGTTCACTTCTTTTGGCTAAGAAGCACAATTAAGGCAGGATGAATGGGAGTACTTCACAATAAAAGCAGATTATAAGCTGGAAAACTTCGGAGTGCTTTGCATGCAATTTGCAGTGACTGCACAGTATAATGCTGGTGTGATAAAGCTCTGGGTCTTCAATTCCATATAAACCAGGGAGGAAGAAAATCTAACTTGCAGAAAGGAAATGTTGAACCCTTCTAGGGATATGCAATAAAGCTCTCTTCATTTTGCTGCTCCATTCATTTTCATTATCAAAATCTTCCATCCTGTAGTTAGAAATTCATTAAAATTGCATTCATTTAATTATTTGTTTTTTGTTACTTACATTGATTTTATTACTTGTATATATTTTGCTGGGAGTTCTCCCCTCCAGCTTTTTTATTTCCCCCCTTCTTTTTGTCACCACCTGTGTCAGCAGTGGAACTCACTGGTGGTCTCTCCCAGTAACCATTACATTTGCCTGGAATGCCCCTGATCAACCAATAGCCAGGGCATTCTGGAGAGAGAGAAAAAACACAGCAGCCAGAAAAAGCCACTGAAATCAGCTCTATTCTATTCTCTGAATAGAAAAAGATGATTAATGAATGACTATAAATGTGACTAACAACAACATCATCATTCATAACAAGTGGTTATTCTGTCCATTGGTTTCGAAACAAATTAAAATTGACCCCAGTGGCCCCCATTTTGATCAATTTATCATTTGTTCCAAAAGAAATTTACATTTCTAAACTCATTTCCTGTCCATGCTTCCCCCCCCCCCCCAACATTGCTTCACCCCAGCAATTGCCATGTGACCAGGAATATCATGTTTTTATCAGTAATTGGGGCAAGGCAGATCAAAATCTCCAAACAAGTTTTAACCGGGGTGAGAATTGCTGTGCGACCCAACAGAAAGTATCACTGTTGGAACCAACACACAATAATTAACTATCGCCAGTGTCTGTCTATCTCCAAAATTATTCCATGGGGAACATCCTACATTCTAATTATAAGTCAATTCTTTGTTTATGTAGCCAATGGCAAAAGCCATGCACAAGGAGGAAGTGTCAACAGACACAACAGAAGAGTTTTTGAAAAGAACCCTCCGAAGTGGGAAGGGCAACAACAGTCCAAAGGCAGTTGAGCATGTCCAGAGCCCATGAAATGCTGACTGACTCGTGAGAAGGGGGCAGCCGAAATGTGGGTGGAAGAAGGAATGGAGTGGTTAGAAAAGGAGGATAGAAGAGTCACCTAGATAAAAAAAAAAAGTAGAGAAAACTATCTCATTATTCAGATAGGTCATTTCCAGGTTCATACTGAGAAGCTATTTTCAAATGTCCAAGGTTTTAATATAGCAGGGATTGAGCACTAATATGTCATTCCATCACCCTATCAAAAACAGCCCCATGAAAACTAAGAATGCTCAATGGGCATGGAAAGCTGGGAGGGAAGGGGGAATGCAATAGAGTGGCCAGAACCTTAAACAGAGGCACTCCAAACTGCAGCATCTTGTTGCAGAACTCCACTTGCATTGACTCCTTGTTTGGCAGATACATAACTAGATAGCAATCAGATGATGAACAGGAAGGACACCATAAACATGTGAAAAGATGATGGACAGGAAGGACACCATAAACATGTGAAAAGATGATGGACAGGAAGGACACCACAAACATTTTTGTGAACCGCCCAGAGAGCTCTGGCTATTGGGCGGTATAGAAATGTAATAAATAAATAAATAAATAAATAAATAAATAAATAAATAAATAAAATGTGAAAAACAAACGGCAAAATCCAAGCCTCCACAGTCATACTTTAAGAATCACCACCATGTCTGGCTTTGATACATGTTAACAAAAAATGTCTCTTATCCTTTCCCTGGTTTTCACTTTCAAGAATTCCATTTTCAAAAGAGATATTAACCTCCTCAAATAGGAAAAGGGGGGGGGGAGAGCTGACAAAAGAAGTCACAAGCAGGCATGACAGCCACATTCTTTATACTTGAGGCTTGGCTGGTTTCCAGCCTTCCTATAGGATTACTGCAGGGTATAAAGGGCCTCAGTACTGCTTAAACAGTCAAGCAGTCAACAGCTGTCAGGCTGCCAACAAACTGTCTTTTTAGGCAGACGCCATGCATGCTGTCACCAGCTACTTTCACACAAATGTAGTAAACCAATGGCAAGCGTGTCGTTTGACTCCGTTATTAACAGATCACTGTAGGGGACAGATGAATGGGAGCCAGCACTTTGCTACTTGACAAGTGAGGAGGAAGCAGTCATAAAAATCATAAAGGTCTGTGACCTGATTTCTGGATGATGATGATGATGATGATGATGATGATGATGATGATGATGCACCATTCATTTCCAGAGCTGGAAGGCAAATACAAAAGGCTGTTTCAGATTTAACCAATGCCACAATTTTATTTCGGTAAGAAAAGGTGTAACAAAATAAATTGCAATGGACCCCCACCCAGTGCTGCTAACAAGCATTGTCTTAAACCGGTATGGAGCAAAATAGATTCGTGCACTGACTTTGATGTAGCTCCAGGGCTAATGGTGCTCCCAACACTGGTAACTTGCCCATTCGTGATCTCTAATACATTCAGCCATTGATGGGATGTCGGGGAGGATTGCTGATGGACTCACACAAATATACCAAGTAGATGATCCCAAACTGGATTGCTCCCCTGAGATAATCCTGTGAAGAGGTGAGATGCTATAAAATAATTACCTGGACCCTTCCATTGTTCTTGGGTCTTCCATTGTGCTGGGACCAAAGATTATTAGCAAGATGGGTTCCTCCCATGATTCATCATGCCTTTTTTATTGGCCACATATGATGAATGTAGAAAAAAGAGTGGCATCGGCATTATATATATACAGAACTAAAGGGTGAATCATGAAATTGGAACATGTTATAAAAAAATGACATGAAGAATTCATTTTTAAAAATCTGTTGTAATTAATAAATGCTAAGATAGATGTCTTTGGGATTATAACTGTTTTGAGCACAGACCTAGTCATGTTTAGACAGAATGCTGAGAGTTATCAGTTGAAGCATGTATTTGAGTTATAACATTTTGCATTTTTGTATTACTTTTGTAAGACTATAATTTTTAAAAAAAATTAAAAAGAAAAGACAAAAAAACCCTAATCTTGTACAAATATTCTGGCTTTACTCTAAGTTTCCTCATTGCAATTAAGTTGAACACATTCAAATTTCATAAACACCACATTTTTTTTCAAGAAGTGTTCATCATGCTTGAAAGAACATGAAAGTCACAAATTAAGCACATATTTTCTTTTCGGTTTTTTCCCCTCCCTCAGAAGCTTTCTGCTCAAGAGGCATTTACAGCATATATGCTTGGCTCCGCAACATTTCAACACACTCATTTTCTGATTAAATGCTGCAGCTTGATCACAGTTCCTTCTTGGCAGGCTAGCTTAACCCAATAGTACAAAGCAGCAGGTGTCTGTAGTAGAAAGTATTCCATGTTATCCATCTCTAAAGTCAGGGAAGCAAAGGCATATTCTGCTGGATTTTGATTCTTCCTAAAAGCAGATCCTTTGGGGAGGGGGGATGTATTGCTAATGATTACCTAAGAGTCTGCATTTATGTACAGTATGCCGCATGGCTTATGATCCTACAAATGTGCTAAGCATACTCCCCTGCCTGCCAGAAAGAGTGAGGGAAGGAATGGCTTTACAAGTGCCCCAGATGTTGGGTGAGGCAATTGAACATGATATGTGCCTGCACACTGCACAAGTCCTGGTGCAGGGTAGGCCTCCCTTTCCTTTTTGGCATGATGGCAACTGAAACAGAAGGAGAGTCTAAGAATTCCCTCATTACTCAATCATCAGAACCAGAGCACCAGGAGAGATAAGCCTGCATCAGCCCTTGAGGTCCCCAAGGCCTGCAGAACTTTTGGGGCTTTGGGAGTCTACAGGGCCTGCACTGTAACAATATGAAAGAACTTCTGAATACAGCCTGAGTAGGTTGTGCTTCTTAGGAGGAACCAGGATTGGTAACATCCACTGCTTCTGGTCTGAGGAGAGAGAGGCCACTGACTGAGAGAACTCAGCGGAAAGGCCTTGCTTAAATAATAAAAAAGGGTTTGTTTGGAAGACACAGTCTGCATAAGTCTGTGGGGTGCAGTACACCAACTTTGAAACATGTACCATGAGTGGCAACACCACAGTTCCCCAAGGTCTCAAGTGCTTGTGTGGCTTTGGCAGTCTACAGGGCACCACAAGTGGGAACACCACAGGTGGTGCAGCTGGGGTTTCATCACCCCACATAAGGGCCTATGGGTCTGGCAGGCTTGGAACACAGTGCTCCTCTAGGCATGTTTGGGCAAGGAATTGGTTCCAGGCCTTAACAACAGGGTCTGGAAAACCTGAGTGACCACCTAGCAGTGGCACTTACTCCAATAGAGCATGCTTGTGAGGATGAGGTTGAAGCAGTCCATGTTCACAGGTGGGTATTTTCCAGACATTTGTCTGCCACTTAGTTTACCACTAAGTTACATATGAAGGGATATTTACATCTGAACACTACCTTGAGTTGCAAAACAGACCACAAGATACACATGGTATATCATCTTTTCAGGAGTATTTTTGAAGAAACCAAGAGCTTCATGATACGACAAGCACATACTCTTTGATAATTGGATTTCATCAGTATTGGAAGATAGTTCCTGAAGAAATGTGAAGGGGGTGACAATCATAAATCAAGTAGCTGTTCCAGATTACTCCAAACGTTACAAAATGGTCCTAGATAACATCTACATTTATAAAGAGATTAGCTAACATGAAATGATTCTATGATGTCAGGTTATATGTTAACAAACCTAAAGCAGCTCATCTGAATAAAGTGATACTGACAAATTATGGGGTTTTGGATTTGTGTAAGGTGATCTTTCTGATCTTTGACCTTAATTCCAGTCAGATTAATGTGGACTACAATCCAATTCAAAGAAATGCAATTGGTTGGAGACATAATGGTCTTACATGGAATCTTTCTGGTTTGGGGGATATATTCTAACTCAAGAAGAGAAGATTGAGGGGAGACATGATAGCACTCTTCAAATACTTAAAAGGTTGTCACACAGAGGAGGGCCAGAATCTCTTCTCAATCCTCCCAGAGTGCAGGACACGGAATAACAGGCTCAAGTTAAAGGAAGCCAGATTCCAGTTGGACATCAAGAAAAACTTCCTGACTGTTAGAGCAGTACAACAATGGAATCAGTTACCTAGGGAGGTTGTGGGCTCTCCCACACTAGAGGCCTTCAAGAGGCAGCTGGACAACCATCTGTCAGGGATGCTTTAGGGTGGATTCCTGCATTGAGCAAGGGGTTGGACTCGATGGCCTTGTAGGCCCCTTCCAACTCTGCTATTCTATGATTCTATGATCACTTAACATGGATTACAATTTAAGGCACTTTAACTACCCTGTGAGTCCCAAGGGACTGTTGAAGAGTTTCAACATTCTTTTAATACAACTGAATGTGTGGAGGGAAGTTTCTAATCTATATTAATAATCATGAGTATAGATCCAGGGGAGAATAGTAGTTCTGGGTTAATTAATCCAGCCCAAAGAGATGTGATTGTGCGTGTTTGATTTGATAGTTCTTTCTGTTCTGTAGTATAATCATTAAACACACACAAGTACTGAGGCTTGTAGAAAATGAATGCATCAGTGAAAACATTATCCGAATAATATTGATCTTTGTAGGAATAATAAAAATACCCCTACTGGTCTGCATCTCAAAATGCATTTCTTTTTTTGCCTTTCTACTACTAATAAGCTTTAAAAATGCATGTAATTTACAAAAGAGCTAGTAATGATGCTTGATTAAGAGAAACAATTTTCTCATATGAGCTGATTGCAGTTTACACAATGGCAGGGGGTGGAATCTGAATTCTTTGATGATAATTCTGTTGAACTCTTTGATATAGTAAAAAGAGCACTTTGCTTAAAAAGGCTTTTGCACATATTTTGAGTATGAGAAGAAATAATCATGGATTGTGGCAGACCCAGAAGCTTATTGAAAGATTCATCTTGCAATGTTAACCAAATGTCATTACTCTTGAATTAATTGTCATCTGAGACTCCTTTGTGACACGTGCCATCCTTTTAGTTTCACTGCAAATACCCACCACTCTGTCTTCGAAATATTACCATAAAAATAAAATGAAACCTCTACAAAATACATGGCACTTTCTTTAAAAAGAGAGAGAAAGATAATAATGCTCATAGCTTGATGTAAAAGGTATGAAAGGCTAGTTTAGATATATTTCCACATTAAAAAAATCTGACTCAAAGAACTCAGTCTGACTTCTAACACTTCAAATAAATAGAGGGAATATTGCTTGCTGTTTGGAAACTGATTTATGGCAAAATCTATTGTCTACTACTGCTGCACCTCCCCTTGACTATTCCTCCACTCTTGGAGGAACCTCCCATAGCTGCTTTTTAATCCAGTTTTTTTTAAAAAAAATGTTAGGAGAATTAATGAAAAGCAGTTACAGGAGAATACAAATTGAATCAGAAGACTAGTAGTAGAAAGGCTGATTAATCAATTTCCCTTCACCTCCTGCTCCCCCCCACACACACACACCACTTAAGATCATGCCTCCAGCTACTTTTCCACCCATGAGTGGAAAGATACAGGTCCTCATTTCTGTTCCCCAGCAGGTAGAAAACTAGCCAGAGAAGAAATTTGAGCCAAAAAAAACCATGGGAGCCTTACTTCTTTCAGGTACCTTCTAGTTTGAGTCAGAACTTGGTGTCCTGAAATTGATTGGTGAGAGCTTCAGGACAGATAAAAGCAAGTACTTCTTCACACAGTGCAGAGTTCAGCTATGGAATTTGCTACCACAATTCATAGTGATGGCCACCAATTTGGATGGCTTTAAAAGCGGGTTAGAAGAATGACCAGGTGACAAGGATTTGATGAAGTTTAAGTATGTTTTGCCTCTTTACACACTTGAACTGAATTTTTGAAAGACAATAGTGGCACTAAACATGTACAGCAGTACCTTAATGAGCACCTTACTTCCTCAGGTAACTAGCATCCCAAAGTATCTGTGAAGAATTCTAATATACATTTCAAAGACAATTTTATTTGAAATGTCAGGTGCAAGAGAATTTAAGAAGCCTGGGAGATGCACTGTTTTCCACACCCTTTTTATATATATATGCATCCCAAATATCAACTATTATTCACACCTGTGATAGCTGACATCAAGGCAGTGCTACTCCAATGCACACTAGCATGGACTGCCCTTGAAGACTATCTGGAAGCTTCAATTTCTGCAAAAAACAGCACCCCCTCCTCATTGTTGGGATGGGTGATAGATAACACATTATGTTAATTCCCCAGAATCTGCACTTGCTGGCTATTTTCATCTAATTCAAGTTGTTGACTTTGGCCTAATATAAAACTTATATTGGCCTGGGTACTAAATACCCAAGAAGCCCTTCTCTCCTGTTTATCATCATTAACTGTTAAGATCAACCTAGAAATTCTTCTTGACTCTTTTTTCCATGCAACAAATTTGAACAGCATGGGTAGTTGTTCTCAGTCGCTGCTCCACAACTGCCCCCATTTTACAGGTTAAAAAAACAAAACAAGTATTATAAGAGGAGACCACTTAGGTGGCCAGGACAGGTATTGATGAACATCCTTTCCCTATTCCTTCATTTATAGGCTAAATATGAGGTTATTCTGAGGGGGGGTTTAATGAGACTTTTTAACCTGCTACTTCTGCTTCCAGATTTGCAGGATTAAGATCAGATATTTACACCCATATTTTTTGTTCCTTTCCTGTCTTTTGGTATGTTCCACTTTGTAATCATTACATTGGTGGGTGGAGTCTGGTACATTGGATATTCTCCCTCCACCCAACCCTCAAACCTCCTCAGAACAAATGTTCCTTCAGACAAAACCATACCTACTACGGCCACCTAAATGCCCCCTTATAATATTATGATACTTATAATAGCCACTAATTTGGAGGGCTTTAAAAGGGGGGTAGGCAAATTCCTCCACAAGAAGACTATCAAAGGCTACTATTCCTGACACCACCTCCAGTATCAAAGGCCATAAGCCTATGTATACCAGTTGCTGGGGTATATGGGGGTGAGGAGGGTGCTGTTGCATTTCTGTCCTGCTCGTGGTTTTCCTGTCAACAGCTCATCAGCCACTGTGTGAACAGACTGCTGAACTAGATAAACCCTTGGTTCTTCTTATGTTCTTAAGCTAGACTATCACTATTAATTTTCGAACAAGTATGTGTATTGATACATTGGTATTCATGGATCTTTGCAAAAGTATGTGGATGAAATTTAAGCAACTATCTCCCTTATTATTTTTCAGACACCCTATTATGAGGACCACATGGAAGAGCTAGTGTGGTGTAGTGGCTAAAGTGTTGGACTGGAAGTCAGGAGATCTGGGTTCTAGGTTGGACTACTGCAACCTTCTTCTCACTGGCCTTCCTTCTTCTCACATCAGTCCGTTGGTTTCTGTTCACCACTCTGCTGCTAAGATCATCTTCTTGGCTCGCTACTCTGACCATGTAACTCCACTTCTGAAATCTCTTCATTGGCTTCCAATTCACTTCAGAATCCAATATAAACTTCTCCTGTTGACCTACAAAGCTTTTCACTATCTAGCTCCTTCCTATCTCTCCTCTCTCATCTCATACTATTGCCCCGCTTGTGCTCTTCGCTCCTCTGATGCCATGTTTCTCGCCTGCCCAAGGGTCTCTACTTCCCTTGCTCGGCTTCGTCCATTTTCTTCTGCTGCCCCTTACGCCTGGAACGCTCTTGCAGAACATCTGAGATCCACAAGTTCAATCGCAGCTTTTAAAGCTCAGCTAAAAACTTTTCTTTTTCCTAAAGCTTTTAAAACTTGATTTTGTTCTGACTTTATACTGTTAGTTTTACCCTACCCAGTGCCTGTTTACCCTACCCTGTGCCTGTTTGCTTTCTCTTCCCCTCCTTATTGTTTTATTATGGTTTTATTAGAATGTAAGCCTATGTGGCAGGGTCTTGATATTTACTGTTTTACTCTGTACAGCACCATGTACATTGATGGTGCTATATAAATAAATAATAATAATAATAATAATAATAGTCCCCACTTAGCCATGGAAGCTCACTGGGTGACTTTGGGACAGTCACAGACTCTCACAGGGTTGTTGTGAGAATAAAATGGAGAGGAAGAGGATTACGTACGCTGCCTTGGGTTCCTTGAAGGACAAAGAGTGCTTAAATGCAGTAATAAATAAATGTTATAAACAAAAGTAATATACATTTGGATATCCTTCCTTCACATGTCAATTTTTGAAATCCTGATGGTGCATCATGACTGGGGGAGTATTATTTATTTATTTAAAACATTTGCATCCTGCCCTATATCACTTGGATCTCAGGATGGCGTACAGATAAAATGTTCTCAACCCTTCACAAAATCTCCTTCCAATGTGGATCTCAACTGACAGTGGCCAAAACCTATCACCTCATAGAGGAGAGAAAACCACTTTGATTCAAGTCAATTAGTCCTGTACCTGACAGCGTGAAGACACAAGGAATAGCAATCAACAAAACTGTTAATGTATGAAATTACAATAGCCTTAAAAAAAATCAAACATTTTCCCTCCATTTTCTCCCATAGTGGAAAAAAACAACTTTATTCTCAACGAGGCATTCTTTTAATACTCTAAGAACCCAGTCTAATGATATATTAAGTACTTTCCATCTAGCAATGGAATAACTACCATCAATCATGCCAATAATGTATAATTGCATCTAATTTGCAACATCTGTCAATTTTGGATGCATTGCCCCACTTAAGTCATTAAGGTAGCAGATGAAGTCCCACCTTCCGATGACTTATCTTCAACTTCAAGAGATAGTCTCCACCTGCATCTGTAATGCCTGTAATGAATATATCTAGAGCTGGAGGATGCAAAATAAAATGCATGCAAATGAGCTTTCAGGATACAAGAGAAACTATAAAACATCCTGTGTAGTCCTTCAAATGCTAGATCTGATAGGTATCAGAACGTATTCCCTCCTCTGCTGGAAGGACACAAAGAACATTTAACTTTTCTTCCCTTGGTGGGTAAAAGACTCCTTTTATTGTGGGGGGGACCCTAATAATTTTCATTTGTCTTCCCCTGTTCATGTCCCGGCAAACCAGGGCCTTTAGAATGAGAACCATGAAGGTCACTTCATTCATATATTATAAAATTAGTGAAGACACTGTTAATATCTATGACATACCCCATTATATAAAAGAGAAAAACTTATCCTCTCACATATTACAATTCCTAGAAATGTTATAATGTGAAAGGTAGTCCCCATACTAGATGCTTTAAAAGCCAGAGCAAAACTGAGGGATTAATGAGTCAAAGCATGTGAGTCTCAAATAAAGATATACAGTTTATGGAATTTCTGGACAGTTGTAGAAAAGGAATAGTTATTATTCAACTCAGTTTAAGATAAGTATGGGTAGACATAATTTTCTCCCTCACACCACTCACATTTGTGATACCTATCCAAGAAAGAATATTGTCCCAGACTTCTTTCATTCACTTGCTCCTAAAATTCCAAATAAATGTGCTTCAGAAATGTGTAACATATTGTAATTCATCATAGATAGTTTGGGATGTTAGTGCACAGCAATGCAAGTAATAAAAACACTACTGGGATGTCATGGAAAAACATCTCCTGAAATTCCCAGTGGAAATTTACCTATCTTCTCCTGGCAACCATCAGTTTACTATTCTATTCCCAACCAAATGAATTCTACTCTTTTCTACTACCCATCTCCAAAATTATAGCCCACCTCCCAACATACAGTCACATACCAGTTCCTTATCCATGTTGGCACCAAATGAATGAATGAATGGAATGAAACTTCAATCAGTGTCGTGCCCTGTTGCTTCATGGATGCCTATCCAATGGGATTGACATTTGGCAAATTTCTCACCCAATCCCAACCAGCTTTATATGGAGGCTCTGAACTGGATCAGAGCAATCATGCCAGTGGAGAGCACCTGCATCATTTTCCCACTCTAAGGACTTTTCTACATTAAGAAGAAATCACACACGCTTCGTCTTTCTGTATTCATGATGGGAACAATACAAACACTTTCTCCCACACTTTGTTGTTCCTGGTTCCGTTCTGGGCACGTTCCATATGCTCCATTGGTACAGTCAGTAGATGGTACTTTTTATTACTGCATTTTCATCAATTGATAAAATCATGGACTAAATCTATAATACAGCGATAGAGGGACCGGAAGTTGACAATGTCATGAAAAGAACCCGAAAAAGTCCATGGCTGAACAAAAATGAGTGCACAATAAATGCCTCATGAAAAAAGCCACTAAATCTTGTCATCTCAAGGGGAAGCATAGGTACAAGTTGCTATTGGATTTGCATGGGAAGAAATGCAGGTACAGCCTCTGCACATGTAGTGTTAACAGCAGCTGTGGGAGGTAATTTATACTGGGGGAAATGGTCAGGGCAGGGAAAGGATAATCCCCTCCCACAACACCACTACTCCAACCCAATTCAGTCCCCTCCCCATTGCCTTTAAGGAAACCTCAAGCTATTAGAAGACCCAATCATCATTCGCCCACTTCCTTTGTAGTTAGAATCCACTGCTCACTTGAGTTTCTCTCTTCCCCCTTTCTTACTTTCTTTCTTAGTTTACCAATTCCCCTATCTCATTTTACATTTTTTTTTTTAAAAAAAAAACTTGCATTCAAATCAGAAGTGGAGATGCTATTTGTTATACTAAATTCAAAGGAACAGCAAGGCTTCGGTTTTTCATAGGATTCAGAAACTTGCACTCCCCCCTTTTACCAAGAAAAGTTGCTGGAATAAAAGGCTTCACTTTACCAGTCTTGTCTTTCATTCTCCGAGATCAAGATGACTACAACTATTTTAAGTGTCAAATAGCAGGACTGCAAGGCAGAAGAGGCCATTCCCAGTCTTTAGAACACTCAATTACTCTAAAAGCTATTTATTGGAAGTATTCATAAAGTGCCTATTACGTTGGCACCTGAGAACCAATTAACCTTTGATTAGAGCCCTTCACATAGCGAGGCTTGTGCTTTATATGTCAATCTCTTTTTCCAGGAGGAAAATCACCTGTCTTGTATTCACTTGCCCTTTGATTCAGTATCCAGGATTGTCAGTAACCAGATCCACTTATTCCTCTGGGCCTGCAATAATTCACCTTGAGTTCATTCTTTAATTCAAGTAATGTTATCACTATACTGTATATGGGAAACATTTTACATAGGCATAGAGTGACCAGATACAAAGTAGGGCAGGGCTCATGCAACTTTTAACAGTTTTGTAAACATCAGTCAATAGCATGCAGGGATGAGGAAGAGTTGCACTTACCAAAATTCTGCCATGTGGTCGCCCCTTCCAAAAGTGCACGTGAGGAATGCCTCCATGGATTTTGCTGCTGATCAATCCAGGACAAGCTTCTTACACACTTTAACACTGTCACACTTTCATTTATCCTAAATGGCATCTGGGGGGAGGGAGTCTTTTCTTCCTACAAATCATCAGCTCCTCCACTCCATGTAATATTTCTAAGAAAGAAATAATGTGCCAAATATAAAAGCAATTGATTGTTAGCAGAAAATAGGCTTGCTGATTGCTTCTGTGGAAGAGATGAAAACAAAGTGCTCCCTAGCAGAAGTGGTTCCAGCTGGTGACATACACGAACACACCCATTCTCAACGGTTCTCAAGTCCAAGAGGTTCCAGATGCTGCTAAGGAGATGCTTGATTTTCATACGATTATTTTAAATCGTAGGGTGTGTTTTTTAACAATGTGTATCTTTTGCTGCATATCTTTGACCATTTTCAAGGTGTATGGTTTTCTTCACAGCAAGTATGGAGAATGTACCTGCATGTAGCGAAGGCAGAACCAGGGGTGCTCAGATTTTCCAAACTCCACTTCAAATCTTGGTTTGCCTCACTTCCATTTCTGTTTGTGAGCTGTTTGTGCATGCATTTCCACATGCATTTTTCAAAGTGTGCACTTTTCCCCATTGACTAAAACATGCAAATTTTTGAAAAATGTTATTTTAAAGTGCAAATCACACACACCCCAAAATGTGCCTTTTATGAATACAATCACAAATTCAGGATGTGCGAGTTTTCTCTGAAAAATGCACTCCATTTGCAAATCGGCAGGTTCTCATTCCAGAGGAAAAATGCCAGGCTAAGTCCCCGGTTTTGTTTTTGTTTGTTTTTTGCTTCAGAGCTTTGGGGAAAATCCCTGGGATGGCTCAGCAGTAGCTGTGGGGCTTTAGACAGTCTTCTGGATATGTAAAGAACGTACCTGAAAGTAATTTCCAATTTACAGTAACAGGCGTAGACAACAAAGCTTGTAAAATTCCTTAATCCTTGTTTTGAGGGCTACAAAATTAATCGACCATCAATAAGAGTGGGTTCAGAGGCCATGTATTGCTGAAACTTAGGGCAAGTCTAGATGATGACTTATCCCAGGGATCACCCCAGGATCACCCCTGTGCATCCACATGATGCACAGGGGATCCCAGGGGAAGGGAGGGATGATCCCTCTATTTCCCCAGGATTACCAGGACAGTTTTTAACCTGATTTTCCCTGTGATCTCAGGATCGTCCCAAGACCATGGGAGGCGTGGGCAGCCATCCCAGTTTCATCCCAGCTCCTCATGAGTAAACGTGAGGAGCCAGGAACCAGACATGGGACACGGAGCTCTTCAGGAGCTCCATGCCCATCAAGGGTGGGGAGGGGAGCAGAATCCAGTTTTGGGGGGGTTAACCTTGAAATTTTCGCTGGAGCACTCGTGCGCTCCAGCTCTTCTCACTGTAAAAAAAATGACTGCCATGACGGGCGTGATGCCTGGGATGTCGCGCAGCCCATGTGGACTGAGGGGGAAGATTTCACAATCAACATATCGCGAGATCCTCCCCTTCCCCTCCCCTGGTGTAGACATGCCCCTAGATGCAATGTGAGTTTTGCGTATTGGAAAAATGATTCAAATCACAAGTGGAAAGAAGTATATTGAGATTTCATTCAAATACTTTGGTAGAATTTTGAAGAAAAAGAGGACATGCTTGAAATATTTACTGAATTAGTAACAAATAGGCTATCATATGTTTGGAACTACCACCTAGAATATCTATGTGGTGTTTGTTCCTTACATCTTTCAAATCCTTCCTCAAAACCACCTTTTCTGTGAAGTCTTTGACACAACCCCTTAGTCCCTGTGCCCTACAGTAACTAAGCCTGTAACTTCTAGAAGACCATTACTTAATCACCATCTTAAACATGCTCTGTATAAATAATCATGTCATTTTTTCATGACAACAGCATTGCATATTTAATATCCTTCTGTCATCTCAGTTCCAGCCACAGCATGAAGTGGAATATGATAAAGGGCTAAATTTTCCTTTTCCTATTTCAAAGCAACTTGGAAGCAGGAAACACCAACATTCTTCGGGAACCTTCATCTCAAGAACTTCCCTGGCACAATTTGGCCCCAAAAAGGGTTGACTCTCATAGGTATTTACCCTGAGACGTCATCAGTTTAAAAAATGGCAGGAGGAATTCTCAAGAAGACCTGCTGGCTGTTTACAATTGCACCCACGTAACACTCACTCAAAAGAATTTTCCAGGTTGCCATTGACCTAAATATTCTTTTTCACCATTTTTGTAACAGGAGCATCTGCAGAGGGGCACTCCAGCCACTTGAAACTCATTAAAATATACTTGAGATTGACAGTGAGTTGAGAACATCTGTCAGACTTGGCCAAGATTTCAATCAAGTGAGATGTGGTTGTGTAACTCTGCTAAGCTGACTTAATAAATGAGTTGGCTGCTGTCAACGAAAGAAAAGGATGGTTCTAATTACTATGTTGCCCTTTTTTGGTAACTGGAATGTACTTTACTGAAATGTTCACAGTTTATATGAATTGAAGTTTCATGTAATTAATCTGCTGGCACCAGAAATCCAAGTAAAAAAGCATTATGAGTACCCATTTCATGAGGTCAGATCAGGTAATCTACAAGCGATCTTTATTTATTTATTTATTTATTTATTTAAAACATTTATATCCCATCCTATATCATTATGATCTCAGAGCAGCATACAGATAAAAACATACAGTATAAAACAATAAATATGCACAGTTAAAAACAAATTCAACCATGATCCAACTTAAAACAATAAAAGCAATAAATTTATTCCATATAAAATTATTTTTTAAAAGATAGATGGGATAGATCTGGTAAGAAATGCAGGTTGACAGTTTCAAAGCCTAGAAGATTTCAGAAATATATTTATTTGGTACCAAATATGAAGAGATATTAGACATGTGTCTGAATTAAATTATTCCTCCTCTTCCCAAATCCCTATTACAAATCCCTGATCCTTTGGAGATAATGTTCTTTGAATGACAGTTCTCTGTATTCTACTCTTTTAATTTATCAGTCTAAAATATATACTGTATTTAAAATCTTCTTCCATTGTGCATAAGGATCTGAGATATTCTTAAAAGTCCCTTGAATAATACATATTCAAAATATAAACGCATGTTATGAACCCCTTATTTCCCTGTGATGCCAATACTAAAAAAAAACTAGCTCTGATTTCAGTACATATGAGAAGTAACCCAATCCCAAGGAATCTAGGTCTTCTGTCATGGAAGAATGAATTTATTCTTCAGTTACAACTCTAAACTGGAAGCACTTGACCTTAGGGCCATTTTTACAAATCAGGCAATAGCAAACCTGGGATTCCCAGCAAATATACACTTATCTCAAGGAGCTGAAGCTAGTCACTGATAAAAGTACATGTATGACATGAGAGCCAGTGTGGTCTAGTGGCTAGAGTCTTGGACTGGAAGGCTGGAGATCCGAGTTCTAGTCCCCACTCAGCCATGGAAGCTCACTGGGTGGCTTTGGGCTAGTCACAGGCTCTCAGCCTAACCTACCTCACAGGGTTGTTGTTGTGAGGATAAAATGGAGAGGAGGAGGATCATGTATGTTGCCTTGGGTTCCTTGGAGAGAAAAAGGCAGGATATAAATGTAATAAATAAATAATAATAAATAATGATTGCGAACATCTTAGGGCCAAACTACTCATCATGCAGGAGGTTGTTACCACTGATGGTTTGAGACAGGGTGGTTAATGAAAAACAACCATTGAGACTATGATTGAGAGCAGGAGGAATTCTGATGGGGAGGAGGAAGCAATTTCCCTTCTTGCCATTTTAGCCCTTTCCCTTCCTCTTAGCCTTTTCCCTTCTTGCCATTTGTTTGCTTGAAAATACCCTCCAAGCTGTTTTCTTAGCTATGGGGAGAATTCTATGGGGATGTGTATTTTGTCCCATAGATGCATCTTAAACGTACACCTAAAAATGTAATGAGTTAAGTAACCCTAAAATGAATGACAAAAATCAAGTTCCATTAAAACACACACTCATTCATCTCGACCTTACATTTCTTGGCTATAAAACATACACACCAAGGGTCTAGGGTGCCTTGGACAACGTGCCCTCTGTTGGGCTCCCTCCTCTATCAGTGGGCCAACTTGGAAGTGGTGGCAGCCTCTGAGCAGCTATGTCTAGCTGCCATTTTAATTTCCCACAATGCCTTGGGGAGATGCTACATTGAAGGCACTGTGGGAAATTAAAATGGCAGCCATCTACCCAGCGCTCAAAGTGCTCAGCCAGTTACAGAGGGCCTGGGGCACAGTGCTGGAGCATTGGCTGCTGCCCAGGGATACAGGATGCTGATGCCAGCTCTGTACAACTCTTCAAGACTTTTGTTTTCTGTAAAGTTATAATGTGCAGAAGGAAGGAGAGCTGATTTTCTGTTCCATCAAAGAATCAATTATCCACAGACTATGGAAATATTGTGAATATAAAATGCTATAGTGCATACAAGTGTAAACATATGACTACTTGGAAATGTGTCTGCATTCTTACTGCTAAGAGGCAGTTATTTGTATTGTCTCCCATCCCTAAAAGCATAGAATTCCTGTTCCCAAACCGCACTTCAAAGACAAAAACAATGAAAAGGGGTCGGGGGACTGTCAGAAAAGATTTTTAAATTATCTGATTGCATTTTACAATATTCTTGCCACATACCCTATAACTTACATTACTGGGGTTATATAAGAGTGAAAAGGCCGGATAAGTTGGTTCTGTTCTGTATTATTATTTAATGAGAAATTAAGAACATTTATTCGGTTGGCAGGAGCACATTGAAACAATTTTTCACTTCACTGGGAGAATCACTTCACCTCAAACTGATAAGATAAAATATTAAATTATTTGAATAAACTGACAAGAAGAACTTCATATACATTCTTTTTCCATGTAGCCTTTCAGAAATAAAGCACTGTCAGAATTTTAACTCTTTCAGCCAAACACAAGCCCAGAAACCACGCACTCCCCACCTCTCAAAGCTGGCGTGGTTCTTCTCTATCTCCATGCTCACAGTGTGGAGACTGGGAAAGGGGAGAAGTCCCAGGAGCAGAGGGGGGAGGAGACTGCAGAAGCTACTGTATGCAACTTCCTATGCACTGCGTGACCTCCCATCTTTCTGGTCCGAATATCCCCGGCTAGACAGACAAAAGGCTTCATCCCACCCACCTTATATTGTGCTGCTGCAGCGAATTCTATGCAATGGACTCAAGTGATGCGGATGTTATAGTCTGCTTTCCCTGCAAAGGACTCTGATGATGTCGACTATGTCCTGCTGTGATTGCGGTTCTTCTGCCCCTCATAGCGAAATATTTTGGTCCGTGGAAAGTCTGGTTCTTCCGGTCATGTGAAAGCACATCACTCAAACTTTAACATGTCTTTACAAACATTGTTTCATTGCACGGTTTTGTGGGCATGGTTTCAAAGGGGGGTATTGCTGATGAAAGAGAGGGGTGTGCCAATTGAAAACCTTTCCTTCCAAAATTCCCCATTCTCTCCTTGCGGGGGAAATAGGACTGGCTAATCCCCAGTTTAACAAGCAAAAAGCAGCAACAGCAACCCTCATCCTCATATATACAGGACTGTGAGGGAGGAAAGGAAGGTGGGAGGAGAGAGACTCTTTAGATCTGTGTGTGTTTTTTAACGGAGCCTTTGCTTCAAAGCATATGGAAAATGCACCCTCTCTGCCAGCAGCACCTTTAAAAATAAATGATTTTTAAAATTTTCTTCCCTTAAACCCTTACAGTTTATAGTTTTACACTGCAAAGGAATACGTTGGTCCATAAGAGCGCTATTCAAAGCAATACAAGGCTGGTCAGTTTCACCCAAATGTCTTGTTAGTATCTAGCAAAGGCCTTTGGCTGCTTCTGAATCCGTATGTGTGTGTGTGTGTGTCCTTTTCCATCATACTCTGGCCCATTCCCCTACCCCCTCCTTGCTCTCCATGGGGGTGGAGCTCCTCCCAACATCACAGACACAGGCTGTGTGTCTCTTCCTTTATTGATTCATCTCCCTAAAAACATGTGTGCTCTTGTTCTTATTTGAACGGGAGTTGGTGGGGGAACGACACAGATCGTACTTCCATTCCTTTGAGCATGTGAAGCTGAGTGGGGGATGGCAGGAGACACAAACAGGGGGAAGCAGAGATGGAAATGTTCTCCATGGGGGGGATCCTGCATCTCCCCACCTTTTTCTTTTCTTTTCAACAATGGGGGTCCAGTTTTTATTGGGAGCCCCCACATTGGAAAGGATGGCTTAATCCTCTCACTAATTGTGATTTCCCTCTCAATTTCTCTGTCATTGGAGGTCCTGGCACTGTGTTTGAAGTCTCCTCCTCCATACAATGGGAGTTGAGATGGCCGCTTCCTACGTTGCTTCACTCCCCCACCCCAGCCAGCCACCCTGTTTTTTCTCCCTTTTTAAAGTTGCAAAAATTAAAACTGCAATCCGAGGGGCTCTAATTTGGAAATGCATTCCATTGAATTCAATGGGATTTATTTACTGAGTAAACATGCAAAAGAGTTGACAGCAGTCTTATGTAATGTTCTACTTTGGTGTTCAGTAACAAGAAAAGCAAATCCCAATCCCTGTTGTCCGAGGGGGAGTTGTCCCCACTTCAAACAACCAATAAATGGTAGGAGGAGGTACAAAGAAGATCTGGGGGTGGGGATAACAACATGTGTGAGTGAACCTCAATGGACCTCTGCAACGCGCTACAGCAGAGGTGTAAGTTTACAAGTTTTCATATGCTATATAAGCACTATGGAACCGAAATGGGATAATTCAAGGGTAAACCAGAACAAAAGTGTACATGGGATGAGCCTCAAAATTGCCTGTCCAGTTGAAAATGCTGGGCACATGGAGCATGGAAGAGAGGATCAATTCCGCGCTCTGGCTGCCCTTGGCCAGATCTACACCAAGAAGGATATAAGACTTTGAAAGTGGTTGTCAATATCATTATAAAATGTTATAAAGCAGTAGCATAGATCTTGCTCTACATTGGATAGTCAGAGGCTGATGCCTATTTCAATAGGATTCCACCCCAAAATGTCAGAAGATACTTTGTTGGTTTTGCTCCAGTCCATAACCACAGCTACCCTCTGGAAATTGCTATGTTTAAATATCAAGGAAGGCTAATATTTTTCAGCCATGACATTGGGAAGATACCCTGATACTGCTCTGCTGAACATTATTTTAAAGATATAGTCAGCAGCTACATCCTTTCCCTCTTTTTTACTGAAAAGAAAGTGCAGGGGACACAATCTGGAAACAATGTTGAAACAAACGTGTAGCAATATAAATGCAGGTGTGGAGGCTGATCCAGATTGGGACTGCAGTAGAGGTGCAAAGGATTAAAAAGGGGAAAAATCCCCCTTCACTCTAGATTCCTAATCTGGATCAGGTCCCCTGTGCTTATTTTTGAGTAAAAGTGGTGGGGGTAGAGATAGATAGCTACTAGGTATGTCTTTAAAGTGGCATATAGTTTTGCACTGAAGAGGAACTGGTACTGATTTGCCTCTCCAGGCACAATGATCCCAGGTTCCTTTCCAGAAGAGGCTCGTGCTCACCTACTCGATACAAGAACTGTTTGATGCAGGTACATCCAATCTGTACCTGGACCACGGAGATGTGTTCAATAACAGATCCCTAAGGCAAGAAGGAGGAATATTCTCAGGGAAGAGCACCCAACGAATCAGTGGAACCTCAACATGACAAAAATGAGAATATGATTGAAATATATTTTTAAAATATACACAACAGACAACTGGCTGCAACAAGTAGAAGTATACTTTGCAAATAACTGCAGTTCAAAATGTATCTTAATATTAACAGTAGAAAAATACAAATACAAGAGTAAATTAATTCAAGAGCAATACTATTAAACAGATGGAAATTATAATAAGCAGTAGTGAGTGACCTTGCAAGAGACTGCAATTCAAAATGTTGCTTAACATTAACATTAGCAAATATACAAAAGTAGATTTACCCCTATAGAATAGAATTTAGCTCAGGATGACTACTCCAGAATTTATGGTCATTTCTGTACTTCATCAGAAGAGGTTAATGAGTTATCACTGTGTTAATGAGTAATCACTGTGTTGCCATATCATGTTCCTCTCAAATACATGCCCTGTTATGGGTGGGGGTGGACAGGATGAAATGTGGAGATGTTAGGAAATTTATCTTATTTAATCAAAATCTGCTTCCTTACACTTTCCATCCATTGGTTCTAGCTCTGCCTTCTGGATCAAAAAAGAATAAATCTCCACCTTCTGCATGGCAGTGCTCCAGATGCTTTAAGACAGCTATCTGTCCTTAATTTTCTCTTCTCTAGACTCAACATATCCAGCTCTTTCCACCATTCCACATAAGATTTGATTTCCAAAACCCTCCTGCTATATTATTTATTTATTCCTTGTCTTTACCACCACCACCCCAAATGTCACCCAATGGTGATGAGTCCCTGGACACTCTCCAGTTTGTCAACATCCTTCTTAAAATGCAACACCCAGGCAGAACTGGACCAAGAGAGTTAGACTAGGATGGGAGTCAAAGGTTCAAATCTCCACACAGTCATGGAAGTCAGTTGGTGACCTTGGGCCTGTCACTAACCCTCAGCCTAACCTACCTCACAGGATTGATGTGAGGTTAAAATAAACAATAAAACCATGCATGCTGCCTCAAGCTTCTTGGAGGCAAAGGTAGGAGATAAATGTAATATATAAATAACACAGCCTGATCTGATCAGAACATGATCTTGATTCAGTTAATGGAGCCTAAAATTAAATTAGCATTGCCAGCAGTCACAACACTCTGTTGGATCATGTTTTATTGTGAACTGCCCTTATTGTGCTGAAGATGCAGCATATGCATTTAAAAATAGATCAATGTTCAAAATATTGATTCCAAATGTATCAGTTAAGGCACGTCTGTACGCTTTTCTATGGGATCCATCACACATAATCCCCCCCCCCGCTTTGCCTCCACCTTTTTTTACCTCCAAGGCTCTTTCACTTGTTTGCTCTTCCACTCCACCCCACTCCTTCTGTTTCTCCCTTGCTCCTCTTCCCCCTCCCTTTAACAGGACAGGTCCTGTCAGATGAGTACTTCAATCAGACCTCCTTCCTACCTGGCAAAAATGGAACAACCCTTTAGTCTGGCTCTTTGGGGGCATCGAGGGAGTACAATCCTGTCTCTGCAGAGATTTGGGCATTGTACAATTTTTAAAAATGCTTTCAAGCCTGGAATGCAATGTTTGGGTTTTATATTAAAGCTTGGAGCCAGCTGGGAGAGATCACTTTTCCCTGCCAGGACCTGATGCAATCCATTCAAGCCAACAGCGAGTCTCTCATCACAGCACATGCCCCCAACAAAGGAAAACATGCTTAGGGAAAATAATCCAGACTTTAGGTGTTCTAGGAAAAGATGCAAAAGTATGGGGAAGAGGCGGGGCGTCAGCAGGACAGGCATGGCGTCATGTGAGTACCATGCTGCAAATCCACACACCATGCAT
This sequence comes from Elgaria multicarinata webbii, assembly GCF_023053635.1. NCBI lineage: Eukaryota > Metazoa > Chordata > Lepidosauria > Squamata > Anguidae > Elgaria > Elgaria multicarinata. Next base: position 39,661,709 of record NC_086180.1, on the reverse strand, counting down.
GGCAAGAGTGCACTAAATCGCTGGTGTGATGGAGCTCTACATTAAGGGAAATCCTGCTTTTTATCCAAAGCTGTTGCGCTTCCTCTTTCTTTGACAGGATTGATATGAATTGGATTACGCGAGGGAAGGTCCTGGGCCGGATCTACACCACTGCTTTAAAGCACTTTATAACAGTTTTGACAACTGTTGGGGCCCAGGACACACTCCATGTACAGTTGTCAAAACTGTTATAAAGCGCTTTAAAGCAGTGGTGTAGATCCAGCCCTGCTGCTGTTTCCAGGGGTTCCTTTAACTGTTATAAAGTGCTTTAAAGCAGTGGTGTAGATCCAGCCCTGCTGCGGTTTCCAGGGGCTCCTTTAAAAGGCAGGCACAGTTGAATTGAGGGAGTACCTCCTTCCCTCCCTCCCTCCTTGGCATGTGTGCAAAGGAGGGTTTTTTTGTTGTCTGTTTCCTCACAGCCCACAGGAAAGTCAGGACTTACTTCTGAGTAGAAGTAAGGTTTTGCTGTAAGTTTACAACCCTCATCACACTTACTTGGGAGTAAGCCCCATTGATCACAATGGGACTTACTTCTGAGTAGACACATGGGGATCGGATCTGCCTCCCTTTGTTTCAGGGAGACATTTTACCCTCTTTTCCTTCCATTCAAAAACCTTCCTCCCTTCCTCAACAGGTTCATAGCACAATTCCAGCTTTATACAATGCTGATTTCATGCCATTAAGGGTTTATTCCAGTTTATCTGGGTTGTATTTTAAAATGGACTAAGGGTGGGGGTGGGAAGCTATGGGATATCTCTTGTTTGAGCACAGCATCGTCAATTTGACCTGGAAACTTCCGTGAGTGGCCAGAAACAGAGCTTGCTATAAATGGCTCGTTTAGAGAACACCTGTGTGAACCTTAATTCTGACCTTCGCACAGTCTCATTTATTTGCCCATCCAGGTGTTCCCAGATATGATGTGTTTTCCTCTCTCATGCCCAAGGACTTGATTCCCCTCTAGATTGGATCCTGCCATTTAACAGTGCTCTTCAACATTTTTATTAATGATTTGGACGAGGAGGTGCAGGGAACGCTGATCAAATTTGCAGATGACACAAAATTGGGTGGGATAGCTAATACCCTGGAAGACAGAAACAAACTTCAAAGTGATCTTGATAGGCTGGAGTGCTGGGCTGAAAACAACAGGATGAAATTTAATAGGGATAAATGCCAAGTTCTACATTTAGGAAATAGAAACCAAAGGCACAGTTACAAGATGGGGGATACTTGGCTCAACAATACTACAAATGAGAAGGATCTTGGAATTGTTGTAGATTGCAAGCTGAATATGAGCCAACAGTGTGATATGGCTGCAAGAAAGGTAAATGCTATTTTGGGCTGCATTAATAGAAGTATAGCTTCCAAATAACGTGAGGTACTGGTTCCTCTCTATTCGGCCCTGGTTAGGCCTCATCTAGAGTACTGCGTCCAGTTCTGGGCTCCACAATTCAAGAAGGACGCAGACAAGCTGGAGCGTGTTCAGAGGACGGCAACCAGGATGATCAGGGGTCTGGAAACAAAGCCCTATGAAGAGAGACTGAAAGAACTGGGCATGTTTAGCCTGGAGAAGAGAAGATTGAGGGGAGACATGATAGCACTCTTCAAATACTTGAAAGGTTGTCACACAGAGGAGGGCCAGGATCTCTTCTCGATCCTCCCAGAGTGCAGGACACGGAATAATGGACTCAAGTTAAAGGAAGCCAGATTCCAGCTGGACATCAGGAAAAACTTCCTGACTGTTAGAGCAGTGTGACAATGGAATCAGTTACCTAGGGAAGTTGTGGGCTCTCCCACACTAGAGGCCTTCAAGAGGCAGCTGGACAAGCATCTGTCGGGATGCTTTAGGGTGGATTCCTGCATTGAGCAGGGGGTTGGACTCGATGGCCTTGTAGGCCCCTTCCAACTCTGCTATTCTATGATTCTATGATTAATAATCCCCCCGGTATGAACCTGCAGATATCATTCATGCCCTGACTAGCCTGGACTCCCTGTAACTTAACCACTGTCAAGATACTAAAATATTAGCCGGTATGTTTACAAGCAAGACCATTGTTTGACTAAAAGTTTTTAAATTCACAACCCAACTCCCCAGACGACTTGGCACAAACCTAGCTGCAATTGATTTCATAAGGCTTTTGCTTTTGAAGACAATGCTTAGCCAGTGACTGTTTGGAAGATGTATGCAGCTGTCTTTGCTGCCATGACTGAAGGAGTTCTTCTGTTAGCAAGTATCTGATCTCATTCTGTGATGTGCAGAGAATAATCATGCTTGTGTCTGAATGCTGATATCTTAATAAGCACTTACTTTTCTGTTCATACCAAGAGTCCACTTCTACAGATACTGAGAAAACAACCCATGCAGAAAAAAACAGTAGAAGCTATTTACTCAGTAGACATGTCCTCTCTTACACAGATAGGCAGAGCTTCCTACTTTAAAATCATCCAGGATCTGTATACACAAGATCACTCCCTTACCCTGAATTAATTGGGAAGAAGAGGCAGCCTGTGGTTCTGTATTCAATCCTCAACATTTCATGCTATTCATAAGTGCGATTCACTATCATGAAAGATAGTGCACTGAAGAGTATTTTCAGTGTCATGGAACACTTGACATTCCCATTGCTTGTTCATTCCCACTGCTTGTTCATTACCCCCAACAATGGAATTGATTTAGGTCCATTTCAGTCCTGCTTTAAGCCATGGCTCAGTACTGAGAATGCCCTAGTTGACTGTTTTCACCAGTATAGATACAATTGAAGTATTGCCCTGTTGATTCTTTTAGACCTTTCCATGGATTTCAGTACCACTGTCATGCTATTGTTCTGGATCAATGGGTAGAGTTGGTCCTCGGAGATGCCACATTGCAGTGATTCCGCTCCTACCTTGCTGACAAATGCTTTAAGGAGGTGCTGCAAGGCTGCTGTCTTTCTAGGTGGGAGATCTCTTGCTGGATCTCCCAGGGATTATCTACATAATTGTTTAGCATTTTGGAGTGAGTTGCAGTCTGTGTGCTGATGATACCCAGATTTGTTTCTCCTTTCCATCTGAACCAGGGATGATGTTTTGTCCCTGAATGACTGGGCAAGCACAAATAAGAGTAATGTTGATTTAATACTTGCACACAGCCTGTTCTGGGGAGGGTAAGCATTTTCTGCTTGGCCATTTTCCTGCCCCAAGACTCAACAACAGCTTACCTTGGGATAGGAGGAAGGCCAATGTGGTAGTAGTAGGAACAGCTTCAGTCCTTCTAGTTCCCAGTGGAGTGCAATTCCCACTGAAGAGATGGGCCCAGAAGCACTAGATTTGCTCTCAGTGGGAAACATGTACACAGCATCCTTTTCTCACTGGACAATGGACTGTTCATTCCATGGGAAGTCCCATCAGTCCCAGTGGAAAAGTAATGCTGTACATGCTGTTCTCACTAATGGGGAAAGATAGGTTTGTATTCCTGGATCCATGGCAAACACCCTCCCATGGATTCCCAGGCTGGAACATGAACTCAGGCCTTAGCTAGACCTAAGGTTTATCCTGGGATCGTCCCGGGGTCATCCCTGCTTGCTCCCAGGATCCCCTGTGTGTCATTTACATGAACAGGGATGACCCCGAAATGATCCTGGGATAAACCTTAGGTCTAGCTAAGGCCTCAGCTGTGACTGAATCACTGACTATGCCCTTCTTGGAAAAGAGACATCTAGTCATCCAGGTGCCCTTCCAACCAGTCTATTGAAAGATGTTCTACATGGAGCTTACATTAAAGGTTGATTGGAACCTTAAACTGGTTCAGAATTTGACCACAAGGCTGATTTATAGTGTTAGTCCAAAGATACATAACTCACAGACCCTATGTGAGACCTACTAGTTACCAATTTGTTTCCAGATTAAATTCAAAGACCTGGCCATCTGACCTTTGATTCTTGAGAGAGGATCTTCACCCATGAGTACCTTTCATGCTCTAAGCTCCAGCATAGACAACCAGCTGATAGTTGCATCTTCAATCAGGTTGGTAGCCACTCCAAAAAGTACACTCTCAATAGTGACCCACAAATAATAGAGCCGATTGCTTATTCATTTCCAACAGATTCAGGGGAGTGTCCTTTTAAAAGGCTTTAAATGCCTTTTTTTAAAAAATAAAAATACAACACAGTTCTATGCATACTTACTTAGAAGTACAGTATATCTCATTGTGAACAGCAGGGTTTACTCCTAGGAAAGAGCACACAAGATTGCAGATCCAGACAGGCTTCAATCCAGTTAATGTCCCTATTTGGTTTTACTGGTTGCTCTATTTTCCCCCCTGCTTATCATCTCCTTCAGAGAGTTTTATTGCTGCTTCAGTTTTATTTCTGTTCTCCAGTTTGAGAGTTATTAAAAGGTGAGGTATACAATTTAAAGTAAGTTAATGTGGATATCCAGAGGTCTCATGAGGGCACCAAAACCATTGGACTACAGTGGCATTGCACTGACAAGTGTGGGCATCATTCTGCCCAAGCACTGCTTTGTGGTTCCTTCAGCCTTTACAAGAGTGATTCCCCAGCTCCCATTAAGATGGTCTGTATATTCTTAAATAGGATGAGAAGCTTACTCTGTTGTGATACATTATCAAACTTCCCAAGTCTGGTACCCTCCATGTGTTTTGGATATCAACTCGCATCAGCCCCAGCCTGGCCAATGGTCAGGAATCCTGGGAATTGGAGCCCCAAACATCTGGTGAGCATCAAGCTGGAGAAGTCTGAATTAGATGCTAGCTACACTGCACTGGAAAGCAATACAGGTAGTATCTTTCCTTGGATGTTTTGTGGGCTGGGATGGATCCTGATGAAGACAGATCACTGCAGGAAAGCCATAGCAGTAACTATTTAAAAGAAAGAAGGAGGGAAAGAAGGAGCCTCAGGGTGTGCTATGGTCTAAGAACTTGAGCTACTGCTAAGTCTCACGTGAGTCATCTGAAATGAAGGGGATCACTGGGTCTATGGGGAAATGGCAGCAAGAACTGTTGTGGTTTTTTTAAAAAAAGAAAAGAAAGGCAAACAAGTGATTAAAAGAAGCAGCCTCTGATCCTGCGCTTGTTTCTTTCTGCTAAAATTAATTTATGTAGAAATGAATGTTCTACCTTCCAGGTCCAGTGTGCCACTTAGAGCATAAATAATCTGCTTGACAAAATAATCTGATTTTCTCTAACCTGCCCTCAAATGTGCAGAAAGTGCCTCCTTGCCTTTGCAAGCCAAGAGAGAGGCTGAGAAGCTGGGGAGAACCTTTCTGACCAGCCCTAAATGCTATTTGTCATATAATGCTGCTTTCCAATGCAGTTTTGCTAACATCTAATATATCACAGCCGTGTAAACTCACCATCCTACAGCATACTGAAGAATAAACAAACCATCTTAGTAGGAGGCAGGGGATCACTTCTGGGGAAAAGACAACATCGTTTTTATTTCTTTGTATTCTGTCAGAAATTATCACTGTCAAGCCAGCCATCTCTAAAAACTGCAGAGCTGCAATTAGATATGTTAAAAACCCATCTGCATACAATTTAAATGCTGCAACTGAAACTTCTCTAATGAAAACCAATCACAGCCTGGGACAGCGTATCCTACCCAACAACATTTCAAGACTGCACTATTTCTAAATGGATAGTTCATATTCCATATAGACAAATGTCAGATGGGGCAATAATTTGATTTTGAGTCACAGGATCCTGTCATGTTTATATGGAACAATTTACAGTTGAAGACCAAATATTGGCCCTCTAGTAAATACTGAATGTGCTACCTGCTCCCTCATAATGAATCAATTCAGAAACCTCTTCTTATGTTAAGCGGTCTGATAGTTCTTGTTTTATTTTGGTTTTGATTCAAGTCCTAGATCATATTGGAATAAGCAGCAGCTATTACTTAAAAACCACTGTATGGAGGTAAAATATAACTGGTTGAAAAGCCACTAAGGACACGAACCTATGCATATTTAAGAAGAAAAAGGGTTTTCAACTACCAGTACTCCCCAGCCAGCCATGCTGGGAGTTATAGGACTTTTTCTATCAAAACATCCATAGGACTGCACCCTAAATGGTTAATGCATGTAGGGAGTTGGGATGCTGGTTTTGGTTTCATTTTTGCCTATTTTACTTTGCCTGCTTTAGTTGCAAGAAGAAGATACCCATTAATATTAACTAAAGGTCATCTTTAAAACTTGCAGTTGTCTTCCGTCTCAAGCGTGGTCAGGCCAAACGTATTCTGCAACAGATCAGAGCTAAGAAACCTACAGACCACATTCAGACCTTGGCTGCACTCTGTGTGGCCCCGATAACCTCCCAGCATCTCTTGTACCTTTGTGATTGCCTAGATCAAGCCACTGCCAAGAGGAGAACGAGAAGAGAAACTGAAAGGCAGGTGGACACACGCAAGCTCAGAAAGAAAATCACAGAGCATGATGTCCAAAGGTGTACTGTCCTTTGGAATGATGCTCAAGATGCCAGGCTTTGTGGTTTGGCCACCATGCTCATGTGTGCATCTGACTGCCCAGAGAGAGAGAAAGAGGAATTGAATCAAGTATCTGACAAAAAGAGAGAGAACCAAGAATTTTGCAATAGAGGGAGCAATTATGCTGTTATGGGGAGCTGGATGAAAGGTGGCTAAAACATACAAATGGATGGATGGATGGAGTAGGGACCACAGAATAAGAGGAAGAAGGAAGGAAGACGGGCAGGCAGGCAGGCAGAGAGATATACCTAGGTGTGGGAGAAAGGCACTCCACAGGGCTCTTTACACATGGTGTCCTTGACATTTGACATTGTCTATGCAATAACATTATTTCTCCACTCTCAGCTAAGCAGTACATTTGCTTAGCTGCCCTTGCCCACCACCAGCAAGCAGTGTGTACACACACACACACACACAGAGAGAGAGAGAGAGAGAGAGAGAGAGATTTCCCATGTGGGAATGTAGCCATCAGTGGAAAAAGGTTGCCAACCCCTTTTCTAGGTAGACCAGTTGTTCATGGGGTTCTTTGTTGCTGGTGTTTTTTAAGTGTGCTTGCAGTAACTAACCAACTAAAGTCTAGAGAAACATACACAAGGTGACTGTTATCCTTCCTGAAATATCTGTTCAGAATGAAATGTTAGTGCCATCTGGATATCTAAAATATATAAGGCTCATTCTTCATCTTCCTCCTGATGATCAGGAAAGAAAATATGCAGTACAAAATTCTGAGGGATGCAAAAAAATCAAAGATCACCAGGCTGGGCAGCAATACCACTTTATCCTTTTGGAAATGGAGGAAGGAGTCACTGGCACATCTTTCATGTGTAAGGAGACCATCAGGTTAAATGGTTAAGAGCAGGGAGAATACCAAAGACCAACTTCTGGGGGCTGCCTTCACAGCACTGAATTGGTGCTTCTCTGCCAGCAAACCCCATGGTATCGATGCTATGGGGTGGCGCTGAATAATCCCCACTGAAGGAGGCAACATGGGCTTTCCAGCAGCCTTTAATCTTGCCAGTCCCTCCCCTCCCTCAGCTTCCAGAGACCAATGGGATATTGTCTTCCACCTGGAACGCCCCCAACATGGTGCAGATTTGGAGCCACTCCAGGTCAAAGACAGCCCCCAGGCTGAAGTTTAAAGTTTGACAGGTGGATACAAACTGTGAAACTCTTTGAAGAATTGGACATCACTCGAAAGGTAAGGTGAAACACAATGAGTTGGATCCGGACTTAGTCATGTTTAGAGTAGACCCACAGATACCAATGGGATTTCATTTATTGATGGTTAACTTTTCCCATTGATTTCAGAGGGTCTACTCTAAGAATGACTAGATCTGGATTCAATCCAGAAAATGTTGTCATGTGCACACAAGCAAAGAAACAATAAATACTATAAACATTGAATATCATCTTGGAAACCAAACTGAAGTTCCTTTTTTATTATTATTATTTTTATTGCTTTTCCACATTGATTAAACATACAACATTACAATAAAAGAAAACATCAAAACAACTATTACATACTACATAGATGTTGAAGAAATGTTGAGTACATATGTATTGAATAGATATTAACTATAAAATATTATACCATAACATAATCACTCTTGACATAATAGTGCTCCCCCACCTCGGGATCTATTCCTGATTCCAAAATCTTATCGTTTCTTCTGCTGGCGGTTTCCCACTTCCCTTAGTAAACACAAATATTAGGAACTGTTTCCAGATTCCTTCAAACTCATTTATTTTAGTTATACCTTTTCTCCACTTAATATTACAAGTCAGTTTATCATTAATAGCTATATCCCATACTTCTTTATACCATTCTTCAATAGAGTATTCCCCTTGAATCTTCCAGTTCCTGGCTACCATCAATCGTGCTGCAGTCAGCAAACTCGATATCAACTCTTTAGTTTCTTTTCCACATTTTATATCTTCAAATAGTGACAGTAATGCAATCTTTGGTGTTTGTTCTATTTTCATTCCCACTATTTCTTCAATTTCAAAAAACACCATCTTCCATAATCTTTGTACATATTTGCATTCCCACCACATATGTAAATACGTTCCTTTTTCCCCACAACCTCTCCAACAATTTGCTGAATGCTGATCATTTATCTTATTCAATCTAATCGGGGTTAGGTACCACCTCCACAAAATTTTAAAGTAATTCTCTTTTATTCTCACTGACATACTTCTCAACACTCTTTGTTTCCACAGTCCCTCCCAGCTCTGTCGCCCTATTTGTACCTTCAAATCTGTCTCCCATGCCATTTTCCCTGAGCTATCCCTTAACTCCTTTTCTAACAATATTTTATATATTTCGCTCATTAACCCTTTTAAAACTATACTTCCTCCTTTACCTTTTTCCTTATTTACTATTAACTCTTCAAACTTCGTCATTTCTCTACAAACTCTATTATCTTTAATCTACTTTTTATTCCATTGTTCTAATTGCCCATACTCTAACCAAGATAATTTTTTCTCCTTTAACAAATCTTCCATATCTTCTCTTGTGTTTATATCTCTTAACCAATCCTTTAATTTCAATTTGTTTTTCTCTTTTAATATTTTACTTAATCTACCCTTCAGTTCCTCTGGGAAATTCTTTAACATTATTACTGGTGATAAGGGAGAGTTGCTCGGAAGCAGCTTCCCTTTAAATTTACTCCAAATTTCCCATTGAGACCTCAGGAGTGGATTATCTATACTTTCAACCCATTTTCTCCCTCCTTCCTTGAAAAAGACATTTTCCAAGCTCATCTCCACATTACTTGTAGTTTTATCCTCCATCCAATATAGATCTCCTACTCCTATAATTGCTTCTACAATATGTCTTAATCTATTTGCTACATAGTATAATTTTATATTTGGGAGACCCAATCCTCCCTTTTTTGGCTTAAATACCATTTATTCTTATTTACCCTCGCTTTCTTTTCTCCATTACAATATTTATTAATAATATTTTGCCAACTTTTTATCTCAATTTCTGAAATTTTTATTGGTAACATCCTAAACACAAAATTAATTTTAGCTAAAATCTTGGAACTGAAGTTCCAAGCGGTTCAAAGTAATACTGTTTAACTAAAGAAACATAAGAGAATTGGATTGCGAGACGGACGCAAGAAATAAAGAGACGACACAAACTGTTAGTGAGTTGTTTTATGTAATTTCACATTTCCCCATGCAAGTTTGCATGTGTTTCGCATTGTTTCAAATATGATGGCCTTTTAAAATGGAAAAAGTGCATCTATGGTAGTGGCTGAGAAACAAAACCTCCCCAAATCAAAGAACCTCCCCAAAAGAAACAAAACCACCCCAAAGGAAAATAACTTACATAAGTTTCAGTAAAGGCCTGCTTAGAGTGACACAGCCACCAGTGGTATAAAAGCACAGCCTGTTTATATTCACCAATGGTTCTATGCATTGCAAGTCCTGAGAAGCTGCATATCTAACATAGAAAAACCTAAATCAGGTTGATGCAACTAGTTTTAAACAGCTGCAAAAATCTGCATGATCAAGGCACAGTGGGCCTAATATGAACTTGCCATTTCGGGGGTGGGGGGGGCATGAAAAGTATATGAATGAAAACAAACAAATCTAACCACTATCCCATTACTACTCAATTCCATAGTCATCAAAAAATCAAAAAATCCATAAAAGAAAAAAAATGTTGCCAATAAAGTCTGGGCTCTCTTAATTTCATGCACTGTGACTTCAACAATTTCTTCATTTCTCATTTATTTCTCTAAAAGTAGCTTCATTTAAAAACAGGGAAACCACATTTCATGCTCCTCAGTTTCATTAACATTATACAAATGCTTCTACCAAAAGGAGACTCCTCTAATTAAACCATTGTAGCAGATAAAAACATTTAAAATGATGAATCTGAACAGAACCTGACATTCCATATATTCTCTTGCATTTCTTTTCATTATGGGGTGTTAAAAATCTAAAACTGTATGCTGAAACATCTAAGGCCTGTCTTATAAATACCAGAAATTGAATATCTCATCCATTTTTTAAAGTGTTATCAGCAAGGCTGGAGAACATTGATCAATATTGCGAAAACCAAACGCTGTGACCAATGAAAAACTTCTATCTTGTTGACTAAGGGAAAGATACAGCCCTGGTACCAAATACATTCTGCAGGAAATTTAGTATCCATATTAAAAGAGTTACGTAAGTCAGACTCATCATAATTCAAGATGAGCTACAGTACGTGCTGCTTAATGGGCACTTGAAATAAAGTGTTTCCAAAAATGAGAGTAAAAGTTAATGTTACTAGTTCCCTTAGGGCCAAGAAAAAAAGCTTGCTTGACTGACACCTTTCAAGAAGTGAAAGCAACTATAATGACTGCTCAGAGGCTTACAGTATTAAAAGTGGATTGTACTCGACTCATTTCTTATCTTGATTTCAGAGGCAGATTATACAAGGAAGTTCTTGGCCTAGATTTGCTTTAATAGATGGCTAATATCTCCCCGCCTCCCTTAAAACGCCATACCTGTTTGGCAAAACTCTGTTGACATCAAGCAGATGGCCAGTAAAACCGTGGGATTCCATCATTCTTTCTGCTTCCTTTCAAGGCGACAGTACCACAATACCATAGATTCTTGTGGAATATAAAGCAGAAGTTCTAAAGTATTTTCATAACAAGCCTCCCTAAGTCATATACATGAAAACAGCTGCTTATGTGACATTTAAGAATTGCCATGGTGAGTCCTGTTGAAAATCCATCTGGCCCAACAGTCTTGGGTCTTGAACGGTGGCCAATCATATGACTCAGAGTTCACATGCAAAGCAATAGCTATTGCCAACTGTTTGTCCCTAGCATCTGATAATCAGAATTATATATCCTCTAAACATGGAAGAACAATTCCTAGCTATCAGAGCTAGCAATCATTGATAGACATCACTCTCTCTATATTTCTCTGATCCTTTTTGAAGAGCTTTAAGTGGTCTTAACGCTCTTAGAATGTACCTTATTACATCCTGTAATAAGGTACATTCTAATAATTATACGTTAGATGAATTATTTCCTTTTATTCATCTTACACCACTGTGAAGGATGGTGTATGTTTGAGCATTTTCAGAGAAAGTAAATGATTTCTTTGTATTCATGCTGTACAATCCTTTAATTTTTCTATAATCCTCCATCATATCCACCCAGTCCACTTTTTCTTAGCTAGAAAGCCTCTAAAGTATAATCCCATTTCCCCATAAAGAACATCTTCCAAGCTTTCTTCCTTGATTATTTTACTTGCTTTTACAGTATCAGAACAATGTTTATTCTGTCCCAGGCCATGGAAGTCTGTACAACTTGTGTCATACGAGATCATTGGACAGGAGCCAAATCCTAACACAAAAAGGCAGTGACCATATTCAAATGATTGAGAATATATGGATTGGAACTGTGCCATTTTTCCTACTAATGACTTATGTGATAACTGAGGGAAAAGCCAATACATCCTTAGGGAAGTCTTGAAGTATGGAAAATATGTTTGCACAAAACACTATACCACGTTTAGCATTGCGAAGATGAGCCTATATGAGCCTTAGGGTCACACACTCCACACTCCTACTCTGCTGCAACCATGAGGAGTTCAGAAACTTCATTTCCATTATTGAGTAACCACAGTTTAGCCTTCTGTCTCAACCCAGATAAAGTGCAGTTTTGCAAACTTTAGCTTATAAAAACAAGCCAACTTGAAATGGTGGTTTATGAAGCTGGCCTGTTTATAGTAAACCATCATTAATATTAACCACAGTTTAGGATTAAACATAATGCTAAATTGTGGTTAATCCAAAATGGAAATAGAAGCATCTGGTCTCACAGCTGCACCAAAAGATTGGGAAGGGGGACTGTGTAAGCCCAAAGTATGCAGAGGGGCATACTCATATCATTAAACCATGATTTAGCATTACATGAAAATGCAGCTCTAGAGCACACCAACACAGGTCAGAGCTGCAGATTATTATACATAAAGCACACTGAAGGGTAAACCCCTTAGTTTCCAATTTGTTACTTTGTTTATTTCATTATTCTTAAATTGAAAATACATGATTAGCCACCATACTGCATTCACAGTTTACATTTATATTTATTAAAATATTGTTGTTGTTTACTCATTCAGTCGTTTCCGACCCTTCGTGACTTCATGGACCAGCCCACGCCAGAGCTTTCTGTCGGCCTTTCCACCCCCAGCTCCCCCAAGGTCAAGTCTGTCACCTCCAGAATATCATCCATCCATCTTGCCCTTGGTCGGCCCCTCTTCCTTTTGCCTTCCACTTTCCCTAGCATCAGCCTCTTCTCCAGGGTATCCTGTCTTCTCATTATGTGGCCAAAGTACTTCAGTTCTGCCTTTAATACCATTCCCTCAAGTGAGCAGTCTGGCTTTATTTCCTGGAGTATGGAATGGTTTGATCTTCTTGCAGTCCACGGCACTCTAAAAAAACATCAGTATGGAATATGGAATCTTCTACTTATTTTTCCCATTGGCCTTCTTTAGTGTCTTTTATACCAGCATCATAGATCCATCTAAAGAACATTTATATCTCCGAATTGTTCATTTGCTTAATTAACAGTTTAGTTTCAACAAGATGAATTTGATCTGATCTCCCAATAATTATACATTGGGTGAAATATTTCCTTCAACTTCCCAAAAGTGTTTACCCTGTAGAGGTACAATGAAGCAATCACAAATAGTATCCATTTATTAGTATCACTTTCACTTAAAAATATAAAAAAAGAAAGTTGGCAACATTTTATGGTGCCTTAAACTGCTAAACAGACAGAATTTGGCAGAGGAAGCTTTCTACCCATATAAAATGCGGTAATGGGTACATCTTTGTCTGTTGTGTTTCTACCAGCCATTAAAAAAAGAAATAGCCCTGCCAGAAAAAGTGACAATCTTATATTGAGAAACAGAAGTCACTGCTATACACAGAGATTTTGTAATTTAATTTTCTCATCATTCCCCAACAAACATACCCAAAAGAGCTTCTTCATTATGTACTTTCTCTGTTCCATATGCTCTTAAAAATCCTTCTTTAGTTATAGCCAAGCATTAAATAACCTGTTACTAGTAACACTGCCCATATTTTTCTTTCAATGTTACTGCAAAGAAATATTCCTTATCTGAAAAAGAAAAAAAGTATTAAACCGTGTGGAGCTTTTTAAAAAGAAAAAGAAAAAGAAAAAGAAAGATAACTGAGATTTTAAGCTTGTATGGAAAGCTGTTTAAAATACAATGCTTGGGTGGAAAGTGCAGGCCTAAATAAAGCCAATCTAGTCAGCATTCAATGTAATAGTTAATGAAGAACTAATTTGGTTTCTATTGAATTGAGTTTTGATTCAGATTTTAAATTAAAAAAAAATACTGGGGAAATAGATTTGTCCTTTGATGAGAACTGTAATGTGGCTTCAAAAATACAGTGATTGCTCATGGGCTTCAGTACTTGTTCAGATCTTACTTATCCCTTCCCTGAGATGACGATGTATTTTTAACTTTAGTTATGAGGTTGCAGGCACATTCTCTTTAGGTAGCTCAACTCTTGGTCAGAACCCTACAGTCATTGTGGTCTGATGTAGTAGTGACATGTATGTTGTAAGGTAGGGTGACCATATTTTGAAAACCAAAATGGAGAACAATATGGCTGCCCTCAGGAGGCATGGCCAACCCAACATGCCCACCCCCAAGGCAGGGCCAACTCAACATGTCCGGCCCCCAAGAGGGCATGGCCTCAGTCACATTTATTTATTTATTTATTTATTCATTATTGCATTTATATCCTGGTGTTTTTTTCCTGCAAGGAATCCAAGGGAGCGCACATAATCCTCCTCCTCTCCACTTTATCCTCACAACAACAACCCTGTGAGGTGGGTTGGGCTGAGAGTCTGTGACTGGCCCAAAGTCACCCAGTGGGTTTCCATGGCCGAGTGGGGACTAGAACCCAGATGTCCCCAGTCCGATACTTTAGCCACTACACCATACTGGCTCTCACACATGTCTAATTCTACACCTTACAATTCAGACAAAAATTTAAATATTCCCTACCCCAATATAATTCCTTGTGCCATGGAGGTAATAGATTACTTATAGGATGACCATATGGAAAGGACAGGACTCGTGCATCTTTAGCAGTGGTGTAGAAAAGGGAATTTCAGCAGGTGTTCTTTTGTATGCATGTAGCAACTAGTAATAGTCCCTGGTCACAACGGTTCAAGCTGCAGGAGCTGTGACCAGATTCAAAAGAGGGCAGGACTCCTGTCCTGCAGCTTTAACTGCTGAAATCCCCTTTCAATATGATACAGGAGCCCTGTCCTCCTTTTCATATGCTGATCCTGTCAACAACAGCTGTCCCCAACCTGGTGCTCCCCAGAAGTTTTGGACTTCAACTCCTATCAAATCTATAAAACAAGGCCATTATCACCACCATTAGCAATATCACCATCATCATCCATTATCATTACCACCATTATCAGCATCCATTATCAGCATCACCATTATCATCATTCCCATTATTAGCATTAGCATCATCCATAATCAATCATCATCATCCATTATCATTATCACCATTATCAGCATCATTAACCACCCAGAGAGCTCTGGCTATGGGGGCGGTATATAAGTGTAATAAATAAATAAATAAATAAATAAATAAATAAATAAATTAGCAATATCACCATCATTAACAATATCATTATCATCATCCATTATCATCATCATCATCACAACCATTAGCAGCAGCAGCATTATCAGTGTCATCATCATCATCATCATCCCTTATCACCATAAACTGGCTTGGGCTGGGCTGGGGCTGGGGCCTATTCCCACCATCCCATACAGCTGTGGGATGGCTGATTGGGGCCTGGGCTGGGACCTATTCCCATTCCCCGCGGTCCTCGGGGTTGTCCCATGACTGTGGGAAAAATCAGGAAAACTGTGGTCTCAGTTACCCCAGGACAACTAAGAGGTCATCCCCAGTTGACCCTGGGATCCCCTGTGTGTCATTTGGATGCACAGGGATGACCTCCATCTGACCCCAGGATAAATGGCAGGCATAGATTAGGCCAGAGAGAGTATCATGGATCATTATTGTAAATTGTGAGGTCAAATGGCAGTGAAATGAAAAGTAGAGTTTGTGACAATTGCATTTCCTTGCCATTTACACCCACATTTAACATTTTTCCCCTTGATCGTTGTGTGTATATACACAAACATACACACCTGCCAGCAGAGAACAAGGCTTCATACATCTGATGAAGTAGACATGAGTCTATGAATGCTCTTCCTATAGGGAATCTGTTCATCTTTAAGGTGCCACAATACTCTTTGCTATTTCAGCAATTGGATGGTCAGAACAACTGTAAGTCTGATCCCATTAAGGCATACCACCATTACCTGAGAATAAATCTCATTGATTTCAATGGGGCTTACTTCTGAGTAAACATGTAGAGGGTTGCACTGTGAGAGAAGCATAGGAGAGACAGGAGAGGGTGAGACAGCTAGGTAACCAGTAAAAGAAAAATTAGTAATGTTTAACAATTTCAGGGGAGGAGGGAGAGGAACCCCATACTTTCTTTCTTAGTAATGCTCCTGTGTCTTTAAAAGCTGTATCATTGGCAGAAATATAACAGGTATAGCTTCCCTTATAGGCTGCCCGTACCCTCCGGAAAATTCCGGAAACCTCCTGGGAAAGCTGGGGGTCCAGAGGAACCAGACTTGGGGCACAAAATACAGGGGTTGTTACTGGGCCCGCAGCAACCCCAACCCCAACTTACCAGGCCTAAATTTCCCCAGTGAGTAGTGGCAGCCATCTTGAATCTCGCCCGAACTCATGCGAGATCTCGGCAGCTGGCTGGGAACTCTGCGAGACCCAGCCAACAGCCGAGATCTCATGTGAGTTCGGGCGAGATTCAAGATGGCCGCCGCGAGGGGTGGGCGGCGAGGGTGAGGTGAGTGGTTGGGGGCTACGTGCAGGAACTTCCAGCAACTCAGCCTCCAGCACCCCACCCCCCCAGCGCAGCAGCAGCAGCAGCAGCAGCAGCAGCAGCAGCAGCAGCAGCAGCAGAAGAAGAAGAAGAAGAAGAAGAAGAAGAAGCAGCAGCAGCAGCAAGCAGGAGGAGGAGAAGATAAAGTAGGAGTTAAGACTGAGGTTTGTGTATGTGTTTGTGTGTGAGAGAGAATGTGTGGGTGCATGGGGTCTTTGAGTGAATGCATGTGTGCATGCGTGTGTGCATGCATGTTTTTGGAGTGAGTGATGCTGAGTGTGTGTGTGTGTGTGTGTGTGCTCGCGCACGCACACGTGTGCTGGCAGTGTGAGTGTATTGATGTCTGAATGGGATGCCTGGTTGTTTGACTGAATGAATGCATGTGCACGTTTGTAGTGGGGGTGGCTGTAGTTTTCTGTGAGTTGGGGGGATGATTTGGAGGTGATGTTCCTATTAAATAATGCATTTTAGACCCATAGACCTTCCTTTCCAATTTGTTTACTATAATTGGCATGACGTATATTTTGTAACAGTGGCTGACAATTGTTCATCCTTCTTAAAGAAACTTTTTAAAAATTAACAGGGTTGCTATCATCATCATCATCATCATCATCATCATCATTTATCTCTCTTTTCTTGCTTGTGGTGGTTTTTCTAGATGAACATGATGGGCTTTGTCAAGTCGTGTTGTCTTTTACTGATTCAGAAATGTCCTGACTATTGAACATGTTTTAAGTATGACTGCTTTCTGGATGTGGGCGTGCATGTATTTTGGTAGGCCTAATTTTTGAAGGTTTTCTGTAAAAACAACCACGATGTCATGCTGGTGACTGATGTGACTAACAAATAATTGTAAGTTTTTCCTGTTGCCATAGTTCTCTAACTTCCATATCCAGTGGTGTATATTTTTCTTTTCTGCAACATTTTTGTCATTAGGTATTGCAATTTCAATGTAGGTGTGTTTTTCTTGGTTGTTTGTGACTGTTATGTCTGGTTGAAGTTGAAACAAGCTAAGACACGCTTTAATCCATTTTGTTCCATGGCTAATGTTTGCAGGCTAATAGTAGTTTATACACTTTCTGAATGCTTGGTTGTTTGGTTGTTGTATACTTGTCAACTGCTTCATTTGTTCAGTGGTAGCAGTATGCAGTAAGGTGATGGAGAAACAGTGTTAAATGTTAGGAAAGGTTAGACTATGGTCATCCAGTGAAGGATTTGCAGTCAGAAAAGATATTTGAGGGAAGGGAAGACTGTATCACACACAGGGCTCATCTACACCAAGCAGGATATTCCACTTTGAAAGCGGTATAGAAAAGCTAGGAGCCACACTACTGCTTTATAGCAGTATTGAAGTGTACTGACAACTGTTGGGGCCCATGACACATACCATATACCACTTTCATAACACTTTCATAGTGTTATATCCTGCTTGGTGTAGAGGTGTCCTGGGCCCCAACAGTTGTCAGTGCACTTCAGTACCACTATAAAGCAGTAGTGTAGCTCCTGCAGTGCAGTTGAATACCTCTATAAAGTAATAGTGTGGCTCCTGCCTTTTATATACCGCTTTCATATTGGAATACCCTGCTTGGTGTAGCTGAGCACACAGTATAGCAAAAGCTTCAACGTACAGCAAAAGTTACAGAAGTAGGAATGAGTGAAGTTAATTTCAGATACATTGAATGTCTCACTTATACTTTATTCCAGTGATTTTAACATTAAGATGTTATGTAGAACAGGTTTGTCTTAATTTGTGCTGTGAAATCAGACCTGAGACCAAGGCCATGTTTGGGTGGGCACGCCCCCTTGGGGGCTGGACATGTTGGTGGGCACACCATGGTGGGCAGCCATGTTGTCCTCCTTTTTGGTTTCCAAAATATGGTCACCCTATTCCCTTATCACTCTATCTTTATGCTGGTAAAAGCTGTGACTCTTACACTCCTGCCCAGCATGCAGTGTTTAAAGGGACAGCAACCTTGCAAGAAAAACATGGTAACTCTACATGGGATCCATCTGAATACACTGCCGAAGAAACTCCTTTTCCATGTGGGATATTCACAGTGCAACCCTGTGCATGTTTACTCAGGATTAAGCCCCACAATGCTCATTAGGATTGACACCCAAGTAAATGTGCATAGGATTGCAACACACACACCTGGAAATATGCCCCATTGAACATGGGGATGGTGGATAACTCCTGAGCAAACATGCATAGAATTGCGCTGTTGATAAACTAACATAAAGGAAAGGAAAGGGTGGACAGGGACGGAGCCTACAAAGGCTTGCACAAAGTTGTTGGAGGCCTCAAAGTTGTTAGAGAACTGTAAGAAAGAAGAAAAACCAACCAGGATGTTGTGGTTTGTTTTTTTGTTTTTGTACTAACAGACTATAACAACAATTTAAATGAAATGCTCTCTTCTGACTTTTGCCTGACATACCAATTTTCACACCAATCTCCTGCTGTCCCAATATCTGCAGGACACCTTGAAATGGCAACGTCATGGACCAGCTGGTGTGGGAACCGCCAGCACAACTCGTAGCAGTTTCAAAATGATAAAATGTATCAGCTGCCTAAGACCATCTTCTTTTGGAAGACACCAAGAAATGGTTTAAAAAAAAAAAAAGAGGGGGGAGCACTAATTATGATTTTCTTTTTGCAGCAATCTCTAATCCCTGGATGAATGCTGTGTAAACCAGCAAGGTTTCCGTGGCCACCCTGCAGTAATTGACCTTTTGCTCTTCCCATTTCATTTGCCCTAAGTGTTAATTGACTTTGAAAAAGCAGTATATTATCCTTTTAGAGATGAGGGGGTGGGGTGGGGGGAAGAGAGAGAGATTTGTGCATGCCAACATCCTACAGCATCAAAGCCCTGTTAAATCATAGTGCAGCAGAGCTGGAAATGAAAAGCAGGAAATGGGGGGGTGGGGAAGAAGCAGAAGGAAGGAGGCATTGGTATGAAAGAGCTCCAGTGACATCTACAGGAAGTCTAAACCAGCCGCTGCCTGGGTGAGGTAATCAAAACATTAATCCTCAGTACATTTATATGCACATTTTCTGATTTATAGAAGTTAAATCACTAACGCTGCCATCAAACAAATTGAAACTGATATGGAATATCTTGAAATGTAATCTAATGCAAAGCCTGCAGGAATCTTATTAGACTATCTCCCTTGCTTTCAGATCGTTTTTGGCTCCCCCCACCCCTGTGAAAAGATATGTGCAACCCCTGGTATTGTTTGGAACGTCTGCAGGCTAAATCAGTCAATTGGCTTTATCTTGTGCAATGCATATATTTATAAGGGTCTCTATGTACAGGCACATTCACAGCTGTGCTGTGTTCAACAGTATTCATATACGTAGGGACTGCATGATTCACAGCATTGTTCGGCATATGAGTCAATGGCAGTAGTTGATATGCCACAGCATCAGTACAGTGCAAACCTACACAGTGCAAGCCAAAGTCTGGTCAACTGATGTAAAAATAATTGTTCCAAACATGCTAAGAGCTTACACCTCTCAAAAAATGGGGCATGTATCTCAAGAACAGTTTACAGGTGCAGGTTCATTCATCACTTAGAATGCAATCCTACGGGTTGCACCCTCCTGAGATGGAGTCTTCCAAAGTTGGAAGTTTTCACGTATCCAAAGTTCTGCTAAGCTGCTGCTGGCAGGGGGAGAAGAGTGACAGAGATGATTTTTGTCTCTCTGTCCTCCATGTTTTACTTTTTTTTCTTTAGAAGGACCTCTGAGCCCATCGAGAAAGGGCACACTGGTGGGGCTGGGATTGGAAAGATCATAGGATTCCTCATATCCTGGCCTCTCCCCTCCTTTTCTCACCCATCAGTATGTCCCTTTTCTGACCTCTCCAAGGCCACTTTTGCAACTTTGGGAGGTAGCTGTCACAGTTCTTTCTATGGTGGCTGCAAGGGGTCAGGGAGGGGGTCAAGGAGTTGGGGAGGGGTTTATCTTTCTGAGGTCATAACAGCATCTATGGCCTCAGATGCAGGACTCCAAATAATCCTACGGTCCCTGGGACATTGTCCCAAGACCATAGGATTGCTCTCCTCATGGCTGCAATATAAATAGCAATTTGCATGTGCAAAAAAACCTCTCTCAGACCAAATGCCAGAGCTAGATTTTTTGTATCACAAGACGTCATTCCTTTGAATGGGCTCAATTCAGACATTCAGCTGCAAGTCACCAAAAGATGAATAATCAAGGAGTGAGAAATCAACTTGTGTAATGTGGCTAGATTATCAGACTAGGGCTGGGGAGAGACCCAGTTTCAAATCTCAAGTGATCCATGAAGTTCACCAGATGACCTGAAGCCACTCAGTTACTATCTCTCGGTCTAACCTACCTCACAGGGTTGTTGTGAGGATAAAAAAGGAGGGAACCAGGCACACCACCCTGAGCTCCTTGAAGAGCAAGGTTGGGGTATAAATGTATTGTGTCGAAAGCCAGTCTTCAAATGCTGCTAGTGACTACTTTTGTAATCTCACCTTTCCCATCCAGAACCAAAACTCAGCGACACTTCAAAATTCACACTTCTCCAAATTTTGCAATGGAGCTCTGCAAATAATGTTCAAAAACACATTATATTTGGAAAATTGCTCGCAAAAAAAATGTACATATTAGGCAACAACGCATGCAAAAATGCATGTATTAGGAAAAATGTGCCGAAAGATGCTTATGAATTTTCATATGTTTTTTTTTTAAAAAAAAGTTCAGGAAAAAACAAGCCCAAGATTGGGAAAATGAGAAACTGAAATTGACAGACATCCATCCTTTATGAGAATTGTAGCCCAAAACATGTAGAGGGCACCAGTTTGCCTATTCCTGCCTGAAATTGACCTCCACGCTGGATTTCCGAACCATCCTAAGGTTTATCTGATTTCTGTTTTATGCAAGTCCATCTCCACATATATTAACTTAGAATTAGATCTATAGCCTGCCAGTGAACTTTTGATATGCAGCACATTTCCAAAGCACCAGGAAACCAAAGTACTAAGACCAAGGTGACCTAGGCTGCACACATAACAGCAAGTAAGCTCCACTGAACATAGTGGGACTTACTCCCAAGTAAACATGCATACAATTGTGCAGCACATCACATGCCCAGTTGTATGCTTCTGAGTAATGCCAAGCATCTTCCCTCAGAAATATGTTCCATTGATTTCATGGGGATGTACTCCCTATTCAGTGTGATCAGATTGCACCCTGAACCTAGTATTCAACATATGAAATGAAAGATTAGAAAAATGGGGAAATATGTAAATACGGCACGCAGACCTTAGAAATCTATCTCAGCAAAGTTTTTTTAAAAAAAATTTAATGCAATATAACCATATGGGATTCCTGAAATATGTTCTCCCCTTCCTCAGGTCAGAAGAACATACTGTTGTTTACTCAGTAACCTTGGGAGAGCAGTTGCTATGAACTATAGCCTTCTTCATGAGCAATGAAAATCTAATATGTAACTTGAAACAGTTAGCAAAGATGGCCTCCTGCTATCCCCTGCATTTCTGTCTTAGTAGAGCAGACATCTGGATCACCAACCTTCTCCTCTACGCCTTGTCCCTTTCTCCTGCTGGAGCACTGAGGGGAAAGTGTTTATCTTCAACCTGCTGCAAATCAGTGATAAGCCTTTGCACCACACTGGGGCAGAATAAAGGGGTGCCTTCCCAATCATATGGAGTGTACAGCACCATGTACATTGATGGTGCTATAAAAATAAATAATAATAAAATAATAATTCTGTAACTATGAGCTTTATCACACCAGCGTTATACTGTGCAATCACTGTGAATTGCGTTCAAAGGACTCTGAAGTTTTCCAGTTTATAATCTGCTTTGACTGTGAAATACTCCCATGCATCCTGCTTTAATTGTGCTATAAAGGGGAAAGAATTGAGCTATTTTGGTACTAGTTTTCGAGCAAATCATTTGTTGTTTTCCGAGCAGCCACTGGGGGAGCAGGAGCAGGATTTGATATGTTTAACGAAAAATTAAACAAATGCTTACATCTGCGTAAGTTTTAAAGATAAAGACATCAAAATTGGCACAGTAATCGATATTAAGGAGAGCTTTAAGCATACCAAATTTGAATCGGATTGGGTCATCCATTGATTTTTTTTTAATGATTTTTTACATTTCCCCCCTTAAACCCATTTCCTGGTATGGAAAGGATCTTAGGAGCACTGCTGCCTGGGGTGTGATTTAGCTAACAACAACAGCAACAGCTTAGTGCTGGAGGGGATAATTTGAGGGAAGCAGGTACATGGGATGAAGCTCAATGTTCACCCAAATGCAGTTGCATTTCCCCTTCAGACTTTCCTGGTAAGGACAGGAAAGTCTTAGGTGGAGGAGGTGAAGCCACAGCACATGTTCCCATTCGCCTCCATGGATACAAATTTTGAATGCCTGCATAGGGCTTCTATTACTCACACTTCTGAATCATCATAACAAAGTGTGGTGACATGCCTCTCACCTTTGATTTTAAAAACTGAGAGAACAGCCTCTGTAACTTTGAATAAAATCAAGTCTTTCTTCAAAACGTAACCTTACTAAGCGACCTGTTCAAAAAATGATTCCCTCACTTGGTCGACTTCTGAATGAGCATAAATACATACAGCCTCCGTTCCGTCAGTGCATATCAAGCCTGTTCAGAGGATGTGTTGCTCTGGTTCTAGTGAAGTGCACTTAAGGCGCATTGACAAGAAACAACATGTTATGATTTCGGCACACGTTGTAGGTGCTGAGTTATCCTGAGTGGATAAAATCCTCACCAGGATATTGCAGGCTGGAAATACTTACGATCATGAACAGTTCCAAATGGAAAGGGTTGACTTGTAGTCCGCCATAATATTAGTATTGATCCTGTTGCTTAAAGACCTGAAAGAAAGAGAGAAAAATGCACCATGGTGAAGAAAATGTGCTGATGATACAAAATGGAGGGAGCCATGAAAGTACAGAGCAGAAAAGCAATAAAACTCGCAATAACTCAGAGAGACTAGAATCATGGACAGATAAGTGGCTTACGTAATTCAATTTGGCGAAAGGTAAGATAATGAATCCAGAGAAAAAACAACAAGAAAGCTGTATCTTGAATGGCAGAGAGGTAACTGCTCAAATGATTGGTATTTTAACATTCTGTTCCAGGAAGTGGTTCATTGTAAATTTGTTCTCCTATGCCTTTCTATAATGTGTGGTTTACGTTCCCTGCTCAAAATAGGAAATAGACATGTTAAAAAGAAAGAAGACTCCTCTAGGGCCAGATCTACACCTTGTGTCAATTCATTACAAATGTGGAATAAAAAGCAGGATATAACACTATGAAAGTGGTTTTTGGAATATGGATTGTGACCCAACAGTTATCAGTGCACTTCAACACTGCTATAAAACAATAGTGTAGATCTACAGTAGCCTTGAATTAGTCTGCCCGTTTCTGCAGTTTCCCAAACAAGAAATTCCAAATATAGGATGGTCATGTGCCCTACTTTTCAAAAGACTATCTTCAATGTGAATAACTGTCCACTTAAAGTCTTGCCAGTCTCCAACATCCCATTTTTGGCCAAGGTATTGAAGCATGTGGTGGCCTCCCAACTCCAGGGATTCCTGGATGAGATGGATTATCTAGATCCATTTCAATCTGGCTTCAGGCCTGGTTATGGGACAGAAACAGCTTTTGTCACCTTGGTGGATGATCTTCGCCAGGAACTGGACAGGGGGATTGTGTCCCTGCTGGTTCTGCTGGACCTCTCAGCAGCATTCGATACTATTGACCATGGTATCCTTCTGGGCCGCCTTGCTGGGATGGGACTTGGAGGCACTGTTTTACAGTGGCTCCATTCTTTCCTGGATGGGCGGACCCAGAAGGTGGTATTGGGGGACTCCTGTTTGACACCTTGGCCATTGGCCTGTGGAGTCCCTCAGGGCTCTGTTTTGTCCCCCCATGCTATTTAACATACACATGAAACCGTTGGGAGAGGTTATCCAGAGTTGTGGGGTGCGGTGCCACCAGTACGCTGATGACACCCAACTCTACTACTCCTTTCCACCCAATTCCAAGGAAGCAGTTTCTGTGCTAAACCGGTGTCTGTTGGCAGTAATGGATTGCATGAGGGCGAACAAATTGAAGCTTAATCCAGATAAGACAGAGGTGCTCCTGGTCAGTCTAAAGGCAGATCAGGGAATAGGGATTCAGCTTGTGCTGGATGGGGTTACACTCCCCCTAGAGACACAGGTCCGCAGCTTGGGTGTACTTCTGAATTCAGCCCTGAGCTTGGATGCTCTGGTTTCAGCGGTGGCCAGGAGTGCATTTGCACAGTTAAAGCTAGTGCGCCAGCTGCGCCCGTTCCTAGAGATGTCGGACCTGGCCACGGTGACACATGCCTTAGTTACATCCCGATTGGATTACTGTAACGCGCTCTACGTGGGGCTGCCTTTAAAGAGTGTTCAGAAACTCCAGCTGGTTCAAAGAGCTGCAGCCAGATTGTTGACCGGGGCTGGTTACAGGGAGCACACAACTCCCCTGTTAAAACAGCTCCACTGGCTTCCAGTCTGTTTACAGGCACAATTCAAAGTGCTGGTTATGACCTATAAAGCCCTATATGGCTCAGGTCCAGGTTATTTGAAAGACCATATTCTCCCTTATGAGCCTGCCCGTGCTTTGAGATCTTCTGGAGAAGCCCTTCTTTCAGTCCCACCATCTTCACAGGCACACTTGGTGGGAACATGGGAGAGGGCCTTCTCGGTGGCTGCTCCAGTGCTTTGGAACTCTCTTCCCGGGGAAGCTAGACTGGCTCCCTCCTTCATGGGCTTTTGGAAGCAGGCTAAAACTTGTTTGTTCCAGCAAAACTTTGGGAAATAATCTGTCCCTCCATCTATGTTAATTGACTTATAATTTTGTTGTGTATTTTAAATGTGTTTTTTCTTTTTACCTTTTCAATGTATGTTTTAAACTTTGTAAGGCTGCCTTGAGGCCCAGTATTGGGCAAAAGGCGGGATACAAATAATAATAATAATAATAATAATAATAATAATAATAATAATAATAATAACAACAACAACAACTGCATAAAAAGTAGTTCAAAACAGTATAGCAACTGAAGTAACTGAGCACAGGGCTAATGTACCTTTAACCAGTGTGTAGAAGAGAGAATTTCAGCTTTCCCCGCAATGGATTGCACTCATCACATTTCCCTCTTTCAGACAATTATTAAAGGTGCATGAGCCATGTCTTCCTCCTGTATGATTGCTCACCTAAGCTGCAGTCCTATACCCACTTACCTGAAAGTAAGCCCTTTTGAATTGACTGTGGTTTACTTCTGTGTAGACGTGTATAGGATTGCGCTGTTAGTAACAGTTCAGAAGCAAAATGGTCCCAGAAAGGTTTCACGATCTACAAGTTTTCTCTGTCTTTATTTAACTGGCAGTTTTAACTTTCAATATGCTCATGAAGTATATAGGCCATCCTAATCTTTTCATCTGATTCAGTGTGACACAGTCATGCAATATATTTCTATAGCTAGAGAGAGACAAAAAAGCACCGATACCCCCAGGCATACGATTCAGATAATATATGTATGTATCAGAGATTCTCACAAATATCCATACATGTTATGCTTCTAGGAGTAGTCTTTCGTCGTTTCCTTTCAGTTTCAAGGGGCAAGGTAAAGAGAAAATCTAGAAGATAAAGAACATCTAATACTTGGCTTCTATGGCCTCATCCACACCTAGAGGCCTTCCAGGATGGGGTAGGGGGGAAGATCCTGGGCTTACCTGCTTCCAGGATTGTCCCCTTGCATCTAAACACCAGTGCATTGTCCCGGAAATGAAGAGGGACTTTCCTGGTGCAGTGTGTGTGTGTGTTTTCCAGGGAGACAGCCATGCAATCATGCAATCCAACATCCGGTGAGTTCTTTTTTAAAAAAAAAAAAAATGGAAAAATTTGGTGCCGGAAAACATCTACAGCCATCCCAGGGATGGCGAAAATGCTGCCCCACCCCCACCCCTGATGGGTACAGAGCCCACCCATGCAGCTCCATGCCCATTTGAAAAGCCCCGCTACTTGCAAGAAGGAGGGAGGACCCAGGAGCCCACACCACGCCGCCCATGGTCTTTGGGGTTGTCCCAGGACCGCGGGGAAAATTGGGAAAACTGCAGTCGCAGTTATCCTGGGACAACTGATCCCCAGTTGACCCCAGGATCCCCTATGTGTCATTTGGACACATAGGGATGACCTCAAGCTGACCCCAGGATAAATGGCAGGTGTAGATTAGGCCTATGTTTATTATTATGGGAGAAGTCTAATCCCTTTGACAATGGCATCATCAGAGAAATTCAAAGTTAAGAAATGCACACTTGTGGGAATCCTGTTAATCACTCAGAGCTGTTAATTTTGACAGCCAGTCTTTCCCAGTATCCTAGGAAGGTTTTCAAAATTGCTAATACCACAAACTTCCATGTTTGCAGTGTATAGTTTTAAATGTGTAGATGGTGAGATTTCCAAGGAAACTTCAAAGCATTACCAGAATTTGTGCCTTAAAAGTTCAGAAAATGAATGACTAAAGAAAAGAATGCAACCTTTAGGAAGTATCATGATTTGAGAGGCCTGGTTCATTACATTTGAGCATTTATGTTAGTGATACCAGGATGACAACCAAAAGGGAGCAGGGATGTATTGGAAGGGTCAGTCCACCTTGTGCAGGCCATCATCTGCTTGGAGATCTCAAACCTGATGATGTCATAGGCCTTGGCATTGGCCTAATTCAATTAACAATAAATTTAGACTTCAAACTAATTTTCTAGATGTCAAGTAGACATCAAAAATATCTGAAGTAATTATGAAACAGACCTGGGGAATACTTCTGCACTTTGCTATTTTACGCCAGTAGGATTCTGAACAGCAGGGCTTCCGGGAACAAACTTAACCATGGTTAAACCCACAAACCAATCCCAAAGACAACTGAAAGTTAACAGCCTTGTGTTCCTCTGTCATACAGGTACCTGAGATTATAGTTTTCTATTTAAAATCCAGTTATTGACTGCCCCTAGATGTTCAAAGAAACGAAGAATAAAAGATGACTGAAGAACTCATACTTGCTTCACTTACTATTTCCTTTATGTGGCTTACTCATCATGGGTCATTAGCTAAGTTTAATAACTCTTCTGAAATAACTGTGTATTATAATTTACAGTATTTATGCCTAGCAGCTTTCCCCAATTTAATGACTTAATTAAGCAATTATTACATGTTTACATGAGCAGGCTCTGTGAGCATCAATGGAACAGCTCACATGAGTGAAGTCAGCTCATACAAGAAACCGTTTCTGGGAGTCCTTTTGAAATTCCTTCTAGTTTCTGTGGTATCAGTAGAAACATGAGAACTGCCACTGGTGCTGACCTACATCCTCAGATGGCTGGGTCTGACAGCCACCCACCATTTTGTCCTAGGGTTTGTCTTGACGAAGGGTTTGCCCTGGGGTGCATTCGGAGTGGCAGCAGGTCATCCACATGACACAGGTGCCATTGCGAAGCCATCCAGGGGCAAACCCCAGAAACTCCACTTTTAAAAAGTTGGGCACTTACCCCAACTGTTTTGGCTGCAGAGCCGATGGCGCCCCCTGATTGGTCGCCATCGGCTGGGCTGGACAGGGAAGGAGGCCGACCTCCAGGAGCTCCAAGACAGGAGAGTCAGTTAGGCACCACATGTCCCTATAAATAAATAACAGGAGGAGGAGAGGAACGGGGCAGCCTGAGGCAGGGCAGAGAGAAGACAGCCTATTTGGGTGCTGCGTCTCCCTCTCTTCCTCTCCCTCCGGCTGCCCCGTTCCTTCCCCCCAATTTTTTTTTAATCTGTAGATGCAAACCTTCACATCTACAGATTTTTTAAAAAAATGGGGAGGAAGGAATGGGGCAGCTGGAGGGGGAGAAAGAGAGGGATGTGTGGTACCCAAACCAGCTCTCCTTCCTCTGCCCCATTGCTTTCCCATCCACATTTCTTTTTGTTGGTTTGGGTTTTTTAATCTGCAGGTGCAAAGGTTCGCATCTACAAATTTAAAAAAATTAAAAATGGGGGAGAGGAACGGGGCAGTCAAAGGGAGGTGAGCCAGCTGCCCCATTCCTACCCCCTCCCCAGTGCTCGGCCTGGCAGTGCCAGCACCAGCAACTCTGCATTGGTACTCCTTCCCACGCAGATCCAGGAGCCTGAAGCCTCATGGCACCAACGTGCCTACCCAGATGAATTTTAAACCTAAGAATTTTAAGATGCTATGATCGTTATTTTAATATTGTATTGGTTTTAACTAATTTTATGTATTATATTGTGTTTGGTGTTGTTCCCCGCCTTGATCCAGAGGAAGAGGCAGGTAATAAATAAATATATTATATTATTATTGTTGTTTTTGTTATTGCTGCTGCTGTTGTTGTTATGGGAGCTTCATGCTTGACTGTGTCTTATGCCCAAGGTGTTGGGTTGAATGCAATGCTGAGTTTTTCTACATAAGGCTGTTAATCCACCTAATCTAATTCCAGTTTCATCGCAGAATTGAGATCTGAGCACTACACAAAGTGTATTTCCTTTCCTGCTTTTTCATGCTACATAATCTCTAGGTGGCATTGCTTTATAGCAGAATACTATAAATACAGAAGTGGAAATAGCATTTTCTTTCACTTTCTTTAAATAGCACTGCATTTTCCCAAGTCTAAAAACACTCACAGAAAGTGCTGTTTAAAAACAGAGGTGAAACTGATGGGTTATGTCATCTTCTAAAGAACCTGTAAACAAGCATAAGTAGGGAAAGATGAGCACACAATAAATGCCTTCTCTATGCCAGCATATTGCAACAGGGACTGCTAATATCAACAGGGTGTTAAACACTTATATAGCAAAGACAATGCACAAAGATTAGTGTTAAAAGTATGGGTGTTCGTTATTATTGCACTTACAGTAAAGAGACATAAATGACCCTATTATATGCTTAAATGTTTAAATATTTAAAAAGCTAATTTATATTAAACAAAAGGTTATCTTTGGATAACCTGCCCACTCCATAGGAGCAGAAATATTACAATGTAAAATGACTACTACTTTTTACCCACGTCCAATAATATCTGGAGATGGGGAGGGGGGGAAATCATACTGCATTGAGTGAGGCATTGCAAGTTTTACTATGTTCTTTCTTATGCTAGTCTGATTGTTCATTCAAAAAAAAAATCTTTTGCAAGAATTTTAAAGTTTGCGCGAGTTTTTACTGGATAAAGAGTTGGACTAGATAATCCTTGTGATCCCTTCAACTCCACAATTCTATAATTCTATAAGTCCATTTGGATTCTCTATGTTCAATGGGGAGTGGGGGCATCTTGCTTTTCACTCAGGCAGCAAAAAGTCTTGTGCAGGCCCTGACAAGGTTTTGCAGCATCAGTGCTATTCAAACCACCGATGCAATGTGAGGCAACACCAAGGATTGCATTGATGTGGCCAGTTGTTTTTGTTTATTCATTCAGTCGTTTCCGACTCTTCGTGACTTCATGGACCAGCCCACGCCAGAGCTTTCTGTCGGCTATCGCCACCCCCAGCTTCCCCAAGGTCAAGTCTGTCACCTCCAGAATATCATCCATCCATCTTGCCCTGGGTCGGCCCCTCTTCCTTTTGCCTTCCACTTTCCCTAGCATCAGCCTCTTCTCCAGGGTATCCTGTCTTCTCATTATGTGGCCAAAGTACTTCAGTTTTGCCTTTAATACCATTCCCTCAAGTGAGCAGTCTGGCTTTATTTCCTGGAGTATGGACTGGTTTGATCTTCTTGCAGTCCACGGCACTCTCAGAATTTTCCTCCAACACCACAGTTCAAAAGCATCTATCTTCCTTCGCTCAGCCTTCCTTATGGTCCAGCTCTCGCAGCCATAGGTTACTATGGGGAATACCATTGCTTTAACTATGCGGACCTTTGTTGTCAGTGTGGTGTCTGTGCTCTTAACTATTTTATCAAGATTTGTCATTGCTCTCCTCCCAAGAAGTAAACGTCTTCTGATTTCCTGGCTGCAGTCAGCGTCTGCAGTAATCTTTGCGCCCAGAAATACAAAGTCTGTCACTGCCTCCACGTTTTCTCCCTCTATTTGCCAGTTATCAATCAAGCTAGTTGCCATAATCTTGGTTTTTTTGAGGTTTAACTGCAACCCGGCTTTTGCACTTTCTTCTTTCACCTTTGTCATAAGGCTCCTCAGCTCCTCCTCGCTTTCAGCCATCAAAGTGGTGTCATCTGCATATCTGAGGTTGTTAATGTTTCTTCCTGCAATTTTAACTCCAGCCTTGGATTCGTCAAGCCCAGCACGTCGCATGATGTGTTCTGCATACAAGTTAAATAGATAAGGTGAGAGTATACAACCCTGCCGTACTCTTTTCCCAATCTTAAACCAGTCCGTTGTTCCGTGGTCTGTTCTTACCGTTGCTACTTGTTCGTTATACAGATTCCTCAGGAGGCAGACAAGATGACTTGGTATCCCCATACCACCAAGAACTTGCCACAGTTTGTTATGATCCACACAGTCAAAGGCTTTAGAATAGTTGATAAAACAGAAATAGATGTTTTTCTGGAACTCCCTGGCTTTCTCCATTATCCAGCGGATATTGGCAATTTGGTCTCTAGTTCCTCTGCCTTTTCTAAACCCAGCTTGTACACCTGGCAATTCTCGCTCCATGAATTGCTGGAGTCTACCTTGCAGGATCTTGAGCATTACCTTGCTGGCATGTGAAATAAGTGCCACTGTCCGATAGTTGGAACATTCTTTAGTGTTTCCCTTTTTTGGTATGGGGATATAAGTTGATTTTTTTTCCAGTCTGATGGCCATTCTTGTGTTTTCCAGATTTGCTGGCATATGGCATGCATCACCTTGACAGCATCATCTTGCAATATTTTAAACAGTCCAGCTGGGATACCGTCGTCTCCTGCTGCCTTGTTATTAGCAATGCTTCTTAAGGCCCATTCGACCTCACTCTTCAGGATGTCTGGCTCTAACTCACTGACCACACCATCTGAGCTATCCCCGATATTATTATCCTTCCTATACAGATTTCCCATATATTCTTGCCACCTTTTCTTGATCTCTTCTGTTTCTGTTTGGTCCTTGCCATCTTTGTTTTTGATCATACCCATTTTTGCCTGGAATTGACCTCCGATGTTTCTAATTTTCTGGAAGAGGTCTCTTGTCCTTCCTATTCTATTGTCTTCTTCCACTTCCGCACATTGCTTGTTTAAAAATAATTCCTTATCTCTTCTGGCTAACCTCTGGAATTTTGCATTTAATTGGGCATATCTCCCCCTATCACTGTTGCCTTTTGCTTTCCTTCTTTCTTGGGCTACTTCCAGTGTCTCAGCAGACAGCCATCTTGCCTTCTTGGTTTTCTTTTTCTTTGGGATGTTTTTTGTTGCCACCTCTTGGACAATGTTGCGAACTTCTGTCCATAGTTCTTCCGGGACCCTATCTACTAAATCTAGTCCCTTAAATCTGTTCTTCACTTCCACTGCATATTCATTAGGAATATTAGTGAGCTCATATCTAACTGCTCTGTGGGTCTTCCCTATTCTCTTTAGTTTGATTCTAAATTGTGCAATAAGAAGTTCGTGATCTGAACTACAGTCAGCTCCAGGTCTTGTTTTTACTGTCTGTATAGATGTCCGCCACCTTTGGCTGCAAAGGATGTAGTCAATCTGATTTCGGTGTCGGCCATCTGGTGAAGTCCATGTATAAAGCCGTCTTTTCGGTTGTTGGAAGAGAGTGTTTGTTATGCACAGTGAATTGTACTGGCAAAATTCTATCAGCCTATGTCCCGCTTCATTTTGTTCTCCTAGACCATGCTTACCTGTAATTCCAGATGTCATCTGACTACCCACCTTAACGTTCCAGTCTCCAGTAACGAAAATAACATCTCTTTTTGGTGTATTATCCAGTAGGTGCTGCAGATCCTCATAGAACTGATCTACTTCTGCTTCTTCAGCATCTGTGGTTGGGGCATATATTTGGATCACTGTGATGTTAAATAGCTTACCCTGAATTCGAATTGAGATCATTCTATCGTTTTTTGGATTGTATCCAAGCACTGCTTTAGGATGTGGCCAGTACTGGCATTGATTTCAGCTGGAGGGAGGGGGAATCCCACACTGGAGCCCAGTTGATCAACTGCAGAATCAGAGGACCTCCATCAGTCTAGGGTCCTCCTTCTGACACAATATGGAAAACAAGAAACCGAAAGTCGTTAAGTTTTTCTCCTGCTGCCACAGAAAGCGTTACTTACTCCTACTGAGTCATATTTATGAATTTGTGTAAAAGCTAGAATGTACTGGCGGTGCTGTATAAGCAAAAGAAAACCAAAGACAGAATCACAGTGAAATGTATAACCTGAACCTGATAGCGGATTTTGTCTTCCCTGTTTAAGATCATTACGTCTTGGTGGCAGGTATGAGTAAACATGACTAGTACGGGGGATATTTGTGAAGCTGAGAATAATAATGACTGACATTTCTATAGCTTCTTTCATTCAAAGCCCTCTAACAAGCTTCACATAATATTGATTTACAAAAGCAGAGCCCAGACCTGCAAACACTTCAGCACATGAGTAGTCTGACATGCACGACTAGTGCCATCACAGTCAATAAGGAGACCAGTCGTGCTGATAGCGACTCATATGCTGAAGCAGATAGGGGGTATTAAACTAAAGAGCCCCTACGTCTGTGATAACATTCCAGCCCTCTTATTAGCACGGCAGCAAACGACCACGGCAAATCTTGAATGAAGCTAACCAATCTTACACTCCAGGGCTCACACGGAGGGTGATTTTATAATTACCCAAATTGAATGAGCCTTAAAATATGGCACCATTTAATTATATAGCCCTATCAGCACCTCCAGTGTATGACCTTACGCACGTCCACGGAGTCAGACAGTGCAAAGCAATTTAATACTCTAGCTGATCGTATTTGTGGGTAAAGTTGGAGCCACTCTCAAGAAAGGAAGGAAGATGGACCATATATAATTCCTCCGCCTTGTATGGAATGAGATAAGACAGTTTGGACAAATGAACCTATTACCACTTCTCCTATTAATAACATTAATTTTATTAAAATGGTAATCATCATTTAAAATTAGACCGCTGGGAGAGTAGAAGCAAAGTGCTGCACTGCCACCTGCTGACAGTATGGCATAAAGACAGCCTGCCTTGTCCGTTCTCGCCCCAAATCACAACTCCTCCGAACTCTGCTTAGAGTTTATGCAGCCTATTCCAATGATATTATTAAATGTGGGGGGGGGGGTGTTGTCAGGAGGAATAGATTTATTCTAGCTGATGTCAGCTATTGGATGCAAGGATTGCTGAGATACAGAGATGAGGTGCTAATAAATAATATACTTAAGGCACAATCCTATGCATGTTGTTTATACAGAATAAAGGCCTACAGGAAAAAGGTCATGCTGTGAGCTCTAGGCCCTTTTTCGGTGTAAGCATGCAAAGGATTGCACCCTTAATTACAAAGAAAAAGGGCTGACTACAGCTTGGTGTGTGTGTTTTCTGTTATCTCATTAGGATAGGCCTGATTTGATGAATGCTTTATTGGTTTTCTTAAATTATACTGGAAGAAAAGAATTAACATGAGAATGAGTTCCCATACTTTAAGCAAAAGCTACTATTATTTACTGAAGGACTATGCCTATATGACTATTCATCAGGGGGACCTGTATTTCTGTCCAGTTAATTGGTTCAATGCACTGACATTACAATCCTATGCTTGTCTACTCAGAAGTAAGTCCCATTGAGTTAAATAGGACTTATTCTCAGGTAAGCAAGTACAGAATTACAGTCTGAGTGATTAATTGTTGTACTATTCCATATGTGTTAGCTTTGAACACCTAAGGCACAATCCCTTTGCTTTTAAAAAGCGGAGATGGTGTTTTCACTGTACTTTTCTATAACTGTCGTGATTTTTTTAAAAAAAATAAAATAAAAAATAACATCAAATGTTCTTACAACATACTTTTTTTTTTTCGTATTTCAAAATTTAAACACTTGCCCTGGGGACTTGTTGATCCACCCTACACAATCTCCTCTCCCCCACTAAGGGTGCCCCTGTTTTAAGGTGGACTGCACCAACACTGCCCACCAAACACTGCCACAGAAGAAATCGAGTTGAAAGGAATGCAAGACATG
This sequence comes from Elgaria multicarinata webbii, assembly GCF_023053635.1. NCBI lineage: Eukaryota > Metazoa > Chordata > Lepidosauria > Squamata > Anguidae > Elgaria > Elgaria multicarinata. The sequence goes on along the minus strand of NC_086180.1, from coordinate 39,627,003 downwards.
TAGGCTTCCAGCTAGTCTCATATAGGACGCAACAGAAGATAGGCTTCCTGTACCTGTAATTATGCAGATGAAGGAACTTTGCTAGATAAGGCTTGTCAGGCCATAATGTCATGGGAATGAAAAATGCTGGACTTGCCAAATCTTGCCTCTTCTACACAACTCTTCAATGACCGCCCATATTTTCCTACCTGAAGTAGAGCCCAAATCCTTCCTTCTTCTCTCCCCCCACCCCACCCACCCCCCCGGCCAGCCCTAGGCGAAGTGTGCCTTTGATGCTCCACCAAGTGAGTTTTTCAGGGCCATCCAGAGGATTTATGGAGCCTGGTGCAGGTGTGATGTCCATCAAGAATGACATTGCTCAAAACCTTGATTTCACAGCCATTGTGCTACAGTTTGCACAAGCCAAAGTTTGAAAAGCCACCTTCTGAACCGTGGCAGTGCACTATGCAACATGGCAGAACTATCACAGGTTTTATTTATAACATTTTGGGGTTTGTAGCAGTTTCTATCTTTTGGTAAGCATTATTTATTTTAGAATATTCATTATGTTTATCTTTAAAAATAATAAAGAAAAGTTATAAATAAAAAAGGTATCCAGCTGACATCTTACATATTAAGGCTTTATGGTATCATTATTTATATAGCGCTTACAGTATTTATAGTATTTGAAGTGCTGAGTGCTTGGTAACGTTCCTCAAAATAGACCTGTGTGTCACTGATTTGTACCTAGCACAAATTACTTCAAAGTGGAAATTGAAAAAGAAACATACTTTAAAGGCAATTGAAGAAAGGTCATTTTTGTAGTTAGTACCCAAACAACTTGTAGAACCTTGAAAGAAAGTTTACAGTAGGGTGACCATATGAAAAGGAAGTCAGGGACCCTGTATCTTTAACAGTTGTACAGAAAAGGGAACATCAGCAGGTGTCATTGTTACCTGGTGAAATTCCCTCTTCATCACAAAAGTTAAAGCTACAGGAACCCTGCCCTCTTTTGTATCTGGTCACTTTAACTGTTATGGTGAAGAGGGAAATTCACTAGGTGCTTTTGTTTATTCGTTAAGTCGTTAAGTTCTTCTGAGGTTTCCCCTTGACCATTAAAGCATGCTTTCCTCACTTAAACTCTCCAGTTATCCCATTATTACCTTCTTTTCATTATCTCCTGAGCTATCCATTCAGTATCCCCCCAACCCTTATTCTTAGTGAAAGAGTGATTCATCTGTTCATTGAGATTTATCACTTGTTTTTCCCGGTGTTGTTGTGCATTTTGCAGTAGGTCTTTATTATCTAATAATGATGACTTGCAAATTAAATTAGTTTTTAATGGCATAGTTAAATTCTAATTTATGTTTTGGAGCTTTGTTTAATTCATTTAGTTGTAATGCAATGGTTTCCTTGTTATTACCTTACATTACAGAGTGTGGTGCCTGGAAGAAGCAAACAGAACTACAGTTACTGGGATTTGTTAGACTTGCTAGACCTGCATCAGCATTAGAACATGGTTCAGTTTCCCAGGACAGCCCTTTCATGTTGGGTACCACCACCACCCAGCAACCTTGACAGGTTGCAAGCCTAATCAGAATGGGATACTATGAAATAACAGTACTTAAAATTAGAGGTAAGTTTCAAACTTTGTGAGGGAAGATTAAAAAATTATAATAAAATGAGAAAACATTTTCAAAGGGGTTTCACAGATTAATGTGAGTCAGGGTGCTCCAGATGTTAGTCCTGAGATCTATTTTCAGTGCCAGGGGGGTTAGCTCTGGAAGATGTGAAGAATCACAACAAAGAACAACACATCCCTCGGTACCACCACATTTTGCCCAAAGCAGCATTCAAGTTGGATCTTTTTGGTTCCGGCTTGGGCATATCGATGAGGGGTTGGATGCAGACTTAATCCCTCTGCAGTGTCCCTCAAAACTTCTCAGGTTGGATGCAGTCTTAGTCATACTTTGAGCAGACCCACTGAAATCAATGGGAGACTTGCCCCACTGATTTTAATGGGTCTACTCTAAGTATGACTCAGTCCAGGCTACAATTGTGGACTACAACTCACAACAGATGCAGCTGGCATAGCCAGGAATGATGGGAGTTGAAGTGCACAACATCTGAAGGAATTGAGGTTGACTGTTATATTATCTTAGAGGTAAAAGGTCTCTATAGTCATCTTCTCAAAATGCCAACTGAAAGGCATGAGTGTACCATCCATCCCAAAGCATTCTACAAAACAAGACATGCAACTTTTTCCTGAATCTGAGAGAGAAAGCATCAAAATGCACATTTATTTCTGATAATAGTTTTGACTCAACAATACACGTTTTTAAAGCTACTAGCAATCCCACTAAAGTCAATCATATTTGCATTAAAAAAGTTTTACATTTATCAGAAAGTTCTGTATTTCTGTTCCTAGACTAGATGTGTTCCACAAGTGATCACTATTACATACTGTGCTCCAAAGACTTTTAACAGTTCGAGTGGGAAATTGCTATCTATTGTGGCAATAGGCAGCCACCTTTCAAAGAAAAGTTATAATATTTCAAGAAGTATGGTACAAAAAGAAATGAATACAGAATTGCACTGAAGCACTGAGCTAAAATACAAAACGAAGATAAGTCAAAGATTGAAGTGATATTCTGCCTATCATACCCCTGTTTGAAAGGTTTAGCTCATATGCTTTTTCATCTGAAGTGTCATTGAAATCAGCAGTACTTACTTCCAAATAAATGCGTCTAGGACAACAACCCCACATTATACTCATACCACAAGACTTCCTTCTGGGAAATAACTCCAGAACTTCTGCAAAATAAACATTAAGAGTTACCTCAGATGAATTGGGGTGTGTGCTTTAATTGTTGTTGTTTGTTGCTCCTTTTACTTCTCTTTAGCCACAGTTACCATGTAAACACAAGTAAATGTAATTAAGTGTGCAATCCTATGCATGTTTAGACCGGGGTGGGGTGGGGTGGAGGAACCCTACAACTTTTTTTCTGTCTATACATGCATAGGATTGTACCTTAAGGAATTTAAAGTTTCAACAAATTGTGCAAACCAGTAAAGTTTGTATCCAACAGAAAACAAGTAACTCTTGATTTGGACACATGCAAAGCCATCCTTCAAGGTGCAGCTAGGTAATTTTAAACCCTGGATTTAATTGTCTTGCATGGACAGGATCTACACTACTGCTTTAAAACAGTTTATAACAGTAGTGACAACTGCTGGGGGCCAGGACACACTCCACATACAGTTTTCAAACCGTTTTCAAAGTGTCGTATCCTGCTTGGTGTAGATCTGGTCTAAAATTACCTAGCCCATGATGTGGATTACTTCAGTTGTGAAACACGCAACAAACATTTCTCTTCTCTTCATCTGCAGCCACCATCCATGCTTTACAACTGCTTCTATATTCCTGATACTTTAGAACAAACAAAAAACGAAACAAAAAAGTTTGCCAACTCTGATAAAAACAACAACTGAGTATGTACACTTTAGTATTTTAAATTCACTTAAAACGTAACACCAACATGACTCTAGGAATAACATAGGATTTGCTTGTGTTGCCTCTCCTAAATGCATTTACTTGGGAAAAAACACCATTTTGTTGTATTAAAGGACAATATATATTTTAAAGTAAAAATATTATAAGTAGAAATCCACAAATGGGTTACTACATCAAGCCCTAAAAATGCACTAGGAGAGCTGTACAAATGCCTGTTCATAGACAACCAAACAGCCAATTAATACTACCATTTTACAGATGAGGAATACCGAGTCTGGTGTCACCAAACAATAATATGGCCAACACTTTTGTCTCAATGGGAAGTTGCCACTGTAATGTCCTTTGACCAGCTGCTAGCATCAATGGAAAGGAGTATAGAAGAGACAGGCACAGAGATAGGGCACTATCACCATAACAACCTTTCTTCACTGTAAGGGCAGGGGGAGAACCAAAAGAGTCTAGCAGAATGTTTACTCCTGTTTACCCATAAGCATGTGCAGAATGCTTTTCCTTCTGCATTTGGTAAACAAAACACAAAGAATTCCTGTGTGTGGGATGCCTGTGCTTACACAGTGAGGGATGAAAAAAACATTGCACTGGAAGCAGAGGCCTGAGACTAGGGGTTGATGAACCAGCCATTTTGAGCTCACTGAAATTCTCCAAAATTCACTTCCAAGCTCATTTTGACTCGATCCTGCTTCGTTTTTACACACACACAGCTTTTTGGGGGCTCATTCCAGCAGAGTAAGTGCACATTTCACATAAGTGTGGATTTCTGTGCATCTTTTTCAAAAGTATGTATTACCCCATTTAAAAAATGTGCTGTTTCCCACCCCCCAAAAATATGCATTTTTCAAAAGTGATCTCACACTCAAGAATTTATGGACATTTTTGGGGACGGGGGCTTTGCTCACATGCACATTCAGAACTGCGAACAAGACATGCCTGCATGATTTACAGACAGAAACAAAATTCTCACACATCCCTAAGACAGGGAGGGGGAGTAACATTTGGAAAGGTGAAGGAAAAGAACAATTTTGAGTGGACAAATGGTTAGGAAGGAAAGTGTTAAACAGCCTCTTCCCACTTTCAACCAGTCCTCCACTCAATCTGAAGTTACCCACAGCTGCTTTACCTGATAAAAGAGAGTTGGGGGTGGGGGAGAAGGGGGAATCAGGGAACAACGAGTAATGTGTAGAAAAGCACGATTTCCTGGATTATTCTCTGAAACCTCTAACCTTTTATATAAGAGCATTAATTTCAGAAGTCTATGAATCCAGTCTCTCATCCTAGGATTTGGAGTCTTGATCCTCAAGCCCAAAAGGAATAACGTAAGATCAGAGTTATTACTGAACATCTGTTGGACAGCGTATCTTTATAAGGGCTTATCTCCCTGTACCCACGAGTAAAAAGAAGCAAAGTTTGCACACTTTCACCTAAGAAACTAGCTTTACATCAGCTTCTTTTTCTCTCTGAAATATCAAAGCAGATTGTTGGGATGATTAAAAAGAACTATTCTTAAGAGTTTTCACAGTCACTGACTGTGTTCTTTCCTTGCTAGTCCTGTAAAACGAGAAATACAGGAGCACTTGAGAACTCTGGGCCAGTTACTGCAACACTGAAAACTGTAAGCACTAAATACAAAGCAGCAGTGTTTACAGCCTAATCCTAAACAGTAAGTCACATTGATTTCAATGGAATTTACTCCCTAGTCACTATGCCTAGGACTGCATACTTAAAGCTCCTACCATCGTGTTATTTGACACGAAAACATAAGGGGTATGCTGGATCTGACCAAGGTGCATTTAGTCCAGCATTCGGTTCTCACAGTGGCCAACAAGATGCCCACGGGAAACACGCAAACAAGACATGAGTGCAATAGCACCATCCCGTGCATGTTCCCCAACTAGAGTACATAGGGATGCTGCCTGTGATACTGGAGGTAGCATATAACCATCAGGAACATTAAAAGCCTTCTCTTCCAGAAATTTGTCCAATCCGCTTTTAAAGCCATCCAAATTGGCGGTCATCTCTACATCCTGGAGACTGAATCTGGGACCTTCTGCATGCAAAGCATGTTCTCCACCACTGAGCCACAGCCCTTCCACCTTTTCTTTAACGTCTTCATCATCTCCAAGTAGTGCTAGCAAAGAATCCTGCCTGAAATGCTGCCAGTCAGTATATTAACAGTACTGGGCTAGATGGACCAAGGGTATGACCAGTAAAATGCAGCTTCCTATGTTGTGCATTATTTTTTTGGGATCAAAGTTTAATCATATATGACACCCAACGAGAATTCAAATTTGCTATTCAAAACTCTGCAAGCTTTTTGTTTTGTCACTGTGCTGGAAGAACTTCATGGAAGTCAAAAGCTTACTTTATTTTTTTTCATTCCTGTAAACAAATTGGTCCAGCTAAAGATACCATTTCACCTAAGTTGGAATATCACTGTACGCATAGTTACACAAATGAAATCCAGTGGATAAAACAGGAATACAGAACCATTCTGGCCCTGAGGATGCATGTAATATTGGCTTGGGTGTCAGGGGCTCTGCGCGCATGCACACATACATGCACACACATGCTTGTGTGCACACACATCCCAGAGATCTGCATGAATTTCTGTGGGAAAGGGAGCTGAGAGCCTTTCTCTCCCAAACAATCCTGATACAGATTACTTTCCCTCGCTGCTAGCAGTGTCGGGAAAAGAATGATCTATCTGAGGACCCCTGGGGGAGGGTGTGGAGAGTACAGGAGATGAGGAATTTGGCAGTGATGGTGTTAGGGCACCCTTGGAAGCTCTAGTAAAGGCCATGGGGTTCACATGCTGCCTCAAAACCACAGGCTTGGACTAAAGTCTTGCTATGTATTTTTAATATCAGAATAAATAAATGTGTCTCTATTGTGAACACACCAGTGTTACTTATTTCTGGACAAACTTTAAAAATACATAATTCTAGAAATACATTTTTTTTCCTGCGCAGAACACCACAAGGCTGAAGTGTTCACTCCACAATATTTTTAGGCCTAATTGTTACCTATAGAGCATCACAGTCAAAGATTGCTTATTACAAGATACAGCAGCCTAACTAGCATAGTAACTATCTACAGGCTCAAGTACTGTGCAATCATCAGCATACAGAACAAAGAGGCAATTGTTGCTGAGGAAAACCACAGGGGATATGCTGGACTGACAACTGACTGGAATTCAATTTACTGAAGTGATATTGAAATATGGGGGAGAGACGTGGCAGCAGACTGATTACAGTTTGAAAGCTGTATTGCTAATACCATCTCATGAACCTGTATGTTCTCTTGTCACCATGGCAACATGGTCATCAGAGCTATCCAGGAAACTGGCAACACTACCCGACTGTTCATTTACATTTTTGTGCAAGATACTGAGAAGACTTATGATTTAATAAGGCCAAAAGAAGCAAATGACAAAATGAGGCCTGGTGTAGAGCAACTCCTCATCATCATCACCGATCCAAGCCATATGAAACAAAGGAGAGATAGACAGACAGACAGACAGAGAATTTTTCTCCATAGGTTTTACAAAGATATGCATGCAAACACACATTTTACTGTATTTCAAGAAGTAACTAGTATTTTACAAACACTAATTTCACCAAAAGGACAGACAGCCGAACCCACAATCTCATAAACCAATATGCACATATTAAGGTGATATCCTACACACGTTTATTCAGAAGTAAGCCCAGCAATGCTTGATGGGACTGACTCCCAGATAGGTATGTAGCCTTAGTTCTACAATAGTAATAGGATTAAGCTGGTTTAAATATAAGTACTCCGGCTTCCCTGGTTTGTGGATCAGGCTGGAAGCTTAAGTATGTATTTCAAGCATTCTTCATGCTTCTGTGTCTTGATGTTTCCTGACCATGTTGAATCTCCAGCTTTGCTTTTCATGGCATGCAGAATATTATTACTTAAATTTTTTGCCCCTCACGACTTGAAACATAAACACTGGTCCCTGGCCAAGTGATAGCTAGGCATAGGAAAGGATAACTCCACACAGATATAGCAGCAGCTCACTTTGTTTAGAGGTCTAGTCAACACTGTGATTTGCGTAATAGTTAGTACTACCCTGCCCAAATACTGTTCTTTAGGGCATTTTGACTTGAACATGTACCAAAGAAAATGCATACATCAAAATTATACCAAGGCTGCAAAATTATGCTAATTGGGAGTAAACATGCATGCTTCTGAGTGAACATATAAAGGATTAAGCTGTTGCTTGACGCCACTGCTCACCCAGCCCACAGCCATTCAATGACATGTTAACAATATAGTATCAGTCCTTGAAAACTGGAACATCGGGACAGAAACATGACTGCATTTTTAAGTAAGTTTTCAAGTTTTCTAAAGTCTCTGTCTCTTCCTTTATAATGTACAAGCAGAACTCCCATGGCTTTACAGACTGAGGGATATGAAAAATAGTAGCAATAAACTTTTCAATGCCTCTCTAAAAATTCATAAACAGTTCTCCTGTAACATATGAGGAATACACAGTGCAGTGACATATATAATGATTTTTTTTTTCCTAGACACTTGTTTGAGAGGACCTGCTTATCTCACTCAGGGCCTCTATGTTTATGAGTAATGTTGCCATCACAAACCCATGCTGATAAAACATGTATTTCAGCTCTCCCTCACAGCAACGGTTTGCTCTCCCCCTTTCTCTCTCTCTCTTTCTCTCTTTGCCAAAACGTGTGCTTTACCTCTGAAGCGGAGGTAATTTTGAAGTGGCAAAGAAAATTGTTTCTTTGAAGAAAAATGAGGAACCATTGCATTGTGTGTTAAAGTGATGCTCCGGTGTACCCCCCACCCCATTTCCCAGTGGGCCATTGAAACTACTATGAAGCTGGATGCTACCATGAAACTGGAATGCCAGGCTAAACTTCAGCAAGATAGATAGATAGATAGATAGATAGATAGATAGATAGATAGATAGATAGATAGATAGATAGATAGATATCACACTAAAATGTATATGTATGAGAAGCACTGAATTATGATTATGCAGCAACTTCATCGCCCTTGTGTTAGTGAGGGATTTTAACTCACTCACTGATATACGGCTTTTCTACATGAGGCTTTTAGTGTGTGCTTGTGATTGCTCACTCATGGATGTTTGTGGGTCTTTTGCACAACTATGTCAACCTCCAGTGTCTCCCCCCATGTTTATAACCTTTGCCCTGGCTTTTTTAAGACCAAAGAAAATGTGGTAATAAATTTAAATTGTGCTGCAATGGTTGGTGAATTTCTGGAATCCATCTATATCACAGTGCCATCTAGTGGATGTAAAATGGACATATAGAACTTGCAGGGGAGGAAAGCGTGTGTAATGGAGCTAATCTTAGAGCTTCATCCCACGTACCTGTTTCCCTCGAATTATCCCCTACAGCGCTAAACTGTCGTTGTTGTTGTTGTTGTTGTTGTTGCTAAATCACACCCCGGGCGGCAGCGCTCCTAAGATCCTTTGCAAAGGGTTTAAGGGGGGAAATGTAAAAAAAATCAACAGATGACCCAATCCTATTCAAATTTGGTATGCTAAAAGCTCTCCTTAATATCTATTACTGTGCCAATTTTGATGTCTTTATCTTTAAAGCTTACCCAGATGTAAGCATTTGTTTAATTTTTCTTTAAAATCCTGTTCCTGAGCCCCAGTGGCTGCTCGGAAGATACGCTCGAAATCTGGTAGCTAAATATTGCACTTCTTTTAGCTTTATAGCACAATTAAAGCAGGATGCATGGGAGTACTTCACAGTCAAAGCAGATTATAAGGTGGAAAACTTCTGAGTCCTTTGCAAGCAATTCGCAGTGATTGCACAGTATAACCCTGGTGTGATAAAGCTCTTAATCTCACAAAGAATCTAGAAACAGAAGCCCCAGTAAAGGTGCAGGATAAAAGCCTGATGAAGAGAAGCCTCTACAGAGTAGGTTGCTGCTTCTGCTCCCTGTCTTCCTCCCTCAACTCTGTGTAGCTGGTGAGCTATTGAAGGCAAGGCAAGCAAGCAGCTGAGTTGGAACATATGCAGAAGTAGGATAACTTTTCTGAGGTTCATTGAAGATATTACCCCTCTATTTATCCAGTGAATCCCAGGGGATACTGTTAAATTGGATTACATTGTGGTGAATTGTTACTTCAGTGTTATAAAAGAAGAAGCTGCTGAGTGTTTTACCTTTAAGCATTACCAAATCCACACTACCATACACTATAAATTGATAACTCAAGGTGGAACTTTTCAAAACATCCCTAATCAAAACAATGCTTAAAGGTAAAACGCTCACCATCCTCAACTTCTGTAACACTATTAACAACTGATAATGTTAAGGGCCTGCTGCAACTTACAGTGGAATCTAATACATAGAAGTAAATTCTACTGAGTTCAATGAGGCTTACTCCCAGGTAACTGGAAGTATAGGACTGCAAATCCACTTGTTAAAAAAGTATCCTATCATCATTATCTACTGTATGTTCTAATACCACGTCAAGTGCTGTCGCTTATTCCACCCATGCAAAAGAGGCAGGGCCAAATTATATATTCTACTTCCAATCTGTAGGGGCAGGGTGCTGGTGCTGACCTGTAGGGTGCAGGGTATGTGGCCAAATCAACACCACCCGTCCACAAGTGGGATGTGTCTGAAAAATGAGGAACCATTGCATTGTGTGTTAAAGTGATGCTCCGTACCCCACACCCCATTTCCCAGTGGGCCATTGAAACTACTATGAAGCTGGATGCTACCATGAAACTGGAATGCCAGGCTAAACTTCAGTAAGATAGATAGATAGATAGATAGATAGATAGATAGATAGATAGATAGATAGATAGATAGATATCACACTAAAATGTATATGTATGAGAAGCACTGAATTATGATCATGCAGCAACTTCATCGCCCTTGTGTTAGTGAGGGATTTTAACTCACTAACAAGTGAGATGTGTCTGCCTCCTTGACATGGGGGATATTATTATTTTAAGTGATTTTAATAACAGTGATAGAATTTGTTGCGTTCCATTTTTCCTCACTTAATTTAAGTCCTAGTATAAATAATCTTCCAAGGGGGTGTCTATATGATGCCACTTTACAACTGCTTCCTTCCTTCAAAACCTTACAGAATCGCTGCTGCAGGGTGGAAATGCTAAATCTAGATGGCAGGAGGCAGCACGGGCTATCCAGGACAGGATCCACCCAACTGCTTTATAGTGGTATTGAAGTGCACTGACAACTGTTGGGGCCCAGGACACATTCCATATACAGTTTTCAAACCGCTTGCATAGTGTTATATCCTGCTAGGTGTAGATTTGTCCCAGTAGCCATCCCACTTGTAAAGTCCACCCAATGCCCTGTGTTCCGGGGCTTACGCTGCACTGAGAACCACCCCTAGGAATGCCCCCAAACTGAAGCCACCACCGACAGACAGGGGGAAACAACGTGGTGGCATCGGGGTAAACGGAAAACAAATTGGGCACTGCGAGAAAGTGCCATTTCGAAGGAAAATCCCCAATGTGGCTGTGAGTTGGCAGCTGCGTCATATAAACAATGTAACACCACTGCACAGCCACTATGAGGTATATAGGGCATATAGACAAGCCCCAAGACAATGCACAAGAAAAGCAGCAGAGCAACTGTCGCTGTGCTAGTGCCTCTAAAAGTTACTTTAGCATCACATCACAAATGAGAAAAGTCACATTCTTGCTGCATTTTGAAAAAGTTGGTGTCCCAGAATACTCTTTAGAGTCCTTATGAGTTCCTCAGTATCTACCAGCACTTGACTAGGGGAAGAAGGAGGGCGGGGAGGAAACTAGAGAGAACAATGGTACTTATGAAGCAGTGCAAAGTAGTTGATAGGGATTACTTAGAAGAAAAGATTAAAACCGCTGTATGATGAAAGGACATGAAAGATATGAATATCATAGAAGGAGATTAATTTTCTCAGGTACAACAAAGCAGTTTATCTAGGAGTAATAAGATTAAGATTGCCAGGCAAATTTATGATGAGTATCAGGAACATGTCTGAAAGTAGAGTCAATAGGCAAAAATAATTGACTTTTGCAAAGCGGAATCTCTATTACTTAATTTATTTAAAACAGTGGTGGGTAATACATTTAGGATTACCTGACATGAAGCAATACTGAATGGGAATGAAATTGTAATATAGTTCTTGTTTTTAAATTCCCCCTCCCCTTCAATTGGCTTTTCCTGTCATATGGTTCAAATGTGTCTTTGCAAATATGAACTCAAAAGCCCTGGGGGTGGGGAGACAGAGGTGATTTGGAAGGGAGATACTGCAGGCAAGGAGAGCTGCATGCATCCCATCTTAATAATTACAGAACTTAATAATTACCGACCACTATCAAATCTTCCATTTTGGGGCAAGGTGAGCGAGAGGGCAGTTGCCTTCCAACTCCAAGCAGTCTTGGATGATACAGATTTTCTAGACCGATTTCAAACTGGCTTCAGGGCAGGATACGGAGTTGAGGCCACTATGGTCATCTTAGTGGATGATCTACACTTGAGTATTGACAGCAACTTTCAATACCATCAACCCTGGTATCCTTCTGGAATGCCTGAGGGGATTGGGAATCGGAGGCACTGTGCTCCAGTGGTTCCAGTCGTACCTCTCAGGCAGGTTCCAGATGGTGATGCTTGGGGATAGCTGCTCCTCAAAGAAGGAGCTGCTGTATGGCATACCACAAGGTGCCATCCTATCCCCAATGCTGTTTAACATCTACATACATGAAACTGCTGGGAATGATCATCCGGAGGCATGGGGCAGGGTGTATCAGTATGCTGATGACACCCAAATATATTTCTCTATGCCTTTGACAACAGTATCAGCTAAGGATAGTGTGTCTCTTCTGAATGAATGCTTAGAGGCGGTAAAGGGCTGGATGAGGAAAAACAAACTGAAGCTGAATCCAGACGAGATGGAGGTGCTTACAGTCAAAGGCAATAACCTGGGTTTGGAGGTGCATCAACCAGTTCTGGCTGGGGTTATACTTCCCCTGAAAGACTGCATTTGCAGCTTGGGGGGTGGGGTGCTTCTGGATCTGTTGCTCCAAATGACAGCCCAGATAGATATGCTGGCCAGGAATGCCTACTATCATCTTCAGCTGATACGCCAGCTGCACCCCTTCCTAGAGTTAGAAAACCTAAATGGTAGTGCACGTGCTAGTAACTTTGAGGCTCGACTTCTGCAATGCGCTGTACATAGGGCTACTTTTGTATCTAGTCCGGAAACTTCAGCTAGTTGGTCACCGGTACACCTAGGGATGACCATATTACACCAACTTTAAAATCATGACACTGGCAGCCAATTAGTTTCTGGGCGAAGTATAAAGTGTTGGTTATTACCTTTAAAGCTCTACATAGTTTGAGTCCAGGTTACCTGCAGAATCGCCTTCTCCTGTACAATCTGCCCTGCACACTCGGCTCTTCTGGGAAAGGTTTACTCCAGTCAGCCACAACTAGGCTGGCAACTGTTACCCAGTGGACCTTTTCTTCTGCCACCCCCAGACTGTGGAATGGTCTGCTGGAGGAGATCCATCAACTTAACACTCTCTCCAAGTTTAAGACAGCTGTATAGACTAGTCTGTTCCTGCAGGCCTACCCAGATGAATTTTAAACCTAAGAATTTTAAGATGTTGTGATTGTTATTTTAATATTGCATTGGTTTTATATGCACTTTAACTAGTTTTATGTATTATATTGCATTTAATATTGTTCCCTCCCTCGATCCAGAGGAAGAGGCGGGTAAGAAATTATTATTATTATTATTATTATTATTATTATTATTATTATTATTATCATCATCATCATCTCTTACTAGCACATTTCCCCTTAACCCACCCACCCCAAATAGTCAGCTTCCCCTTGATTTCATCATAGCTCATCTTTGGAAAGGCAGAAATACTGGTTTTGTTCCAATAAGCTTTTCTCAGATATGCACTAAATGAGACTTTCTGCTATTGTTTTGGTACTGTGTTATTTTTCATTTAATTTTAATTGGTATGTTTGGGTTTCTTGTTTCTCTGTTAGCTGCCTAGATTATTTTACAGTAATATGAACAACAGAAATAAAAGTAAAATATCTACAAATACCTTTCTATTGAACATTATGCCTTTCTTTACTTCAAATATATGAGCAATAACACTTAGCATTTAGGTAATGCATTTCACGTTTTCAAAGTCCTTCATACATACATTATTTTAGTTATGCAAACCAACAGGAAATTGCAACATTTACATAATTCAAGTGGGCCTGAAATGAGTCCCCTATCCCAAACATTTGATTTGGAGTTTCCTGGATGTTGCTTAGTGCAGGGGGTTTCTCCCTGACATAGCACCCTTTCGTGCACATAGACCCAATCAATCCAGGAGCCCAAACCACACAGAACTCTGACTGGGTTCTTATAACATGATAACCCACACTCAAGGTTGAGAATGAGTATGGGTTGCAGTTTTGTCTGAACCCACCCACGCTAACAAACCATGGTTGTTAACCACGAACAATGCATGAAAAGAATCCATGGTTTGCTGTTAGGTTCTGATAACCCACATCCATGGTTCTGATAACCCACACTCAACCCAGAGTCAAACTTGAGTGTGGGTTATCATGTTAAATGAACCCATTCTCTGTATTTGGGTGCACAATTCCTCTTTCTAGTGCCATACAGCACATAAACTTCCATTTAAATGCATTCATGTTTCATTGATAGAAGCATATACAAACAGGATCTTATTACAACACTAACTTGATGATCTCAAGCATGTTTACTGAGAAGTGAATCTCACTATATTCTATGGGGCAAACTCCCTAATATGTAGGACTATAGTTCAATTGTTCAGGCAAGTGCTGAAAATTTATCCTTCTTTGTCCACCCCCGCCTTTCCAACTTACCTGTCCTTGTGCAGCTGTGCTATGAAATAACTTCAAGTTTTTTTGGCATTGTGCCAAATGATTGTTCCATTGTTCCATTGACAGTGTATTCCCTGCACTGGCTCCTGACTTCAATTCTAATTATCTTACATTTCTCTGTGGTGAGCCATATTTGCCATCTGTTGGTCCAGTTTAAATAATAGGTCTTTCGGAATTGGTTTTCATTGTATCACATTGTTTGCTATCCTTACAGTCCCAGTGTCATCTTTTGAAATATATATATATATATATATATATATATATATATATATATATATAAATGAATTGGAGCACTGAGCAATTCAAATCTAAGTTTGGCCTTATGTGAGCAAATGCAGATATAATACAGCAAATGTTCATTGGAGGATTCAAGTCTGAGAACAGGTATTTCTTCTGTGCTTAATGCAGTTCAGGAATACCATTTATTTATTTTCATTTTATTAAATAAACTGATCAAATCCTAAGCTTATTTTCTGTAAGGTGATATTTTCTTAATCTTCCTCTATCTATATCAACCACTACTCTGAGTGCCAATTCCTACACACACACACATACAACAAGGACAAGTATTTACTCTGTAGCACTGACATCTTAGCATTTTTGTTTTTGAACAAATGGTAGCCTTAATAAAGGGAACAAGGATGAACATCTTTTAGATTGTCCCTTTATATAAACTGCCTGTGATGTGTGATTCAATAAAGTACAGTCCTGCAGTGGCCCTTTGATGCTGGTTCTTATCTACCTGTCTTCAACCATTCATTGAATGCAGGCAGCCAAGTGGGATTTAATTCCTTTTTTTAAGCAGCAGTTAACTCCTGGCCACTTTAAGCCTTAAAAGCCACCAGACCAGCAGGGAAATAAGTTCCTTTTTTCATGTTTGAATGTTAACCTCTATTTCACCCCAGTTCACAGCTGAATCTTGGAAAATGTGAGAATCAAAGGGCACTCCAAACTCCACGTATATGCACATGCATACAAAGCTTTCCAGGGAGATCTGGATACAAAACAGTTATATTTCCATTTTCTGGCCAGATCTACACTACTGCTTTATAGCAGTATTGAAGTACACTGATAACTGTTGGGGCACAATCCACATTCCATATACCACTTCCATAATGTTACACCATGCTTTTTAGTCCACATTCATAATAATTTGATACAAGGTGTAGATCTGGCCTAACTGGTTCTGAGAATAGGCAAGTGGGACCTGCAACAGAATGTTGCAGTATGGAGTGTTGCTATTCATGACTGAAGCCCTGCAGATGTTGTCAGACCACAGTTCTCATCATCTCTCACCATTGGCTGTGCTGGCTATAGTTGGAAGGATTTGTAGTCCAGCAACATGTAGAGGACCATAGGTTCCCCACCACAGGCTGAAACCCTGCACTCTTCCAGGAGACTACATCCCATTCTCCCCTCCCTCTGCTTTTCCATTCCCTCCCCCCTCACTGCCAATAGCTAGCCAGACACTGACCATACTCAGTCCTCGCTAAGCTGTTTTTGCTAGGTGGGGTATGGGGGATGTCCCCCACTCTGAGGATTCCCCCCCCCCGAAAAGATTTCTTATATTTCAGCAAACTTCAGATTCTCTCCCCAACTCCCCCTCCCCGGAGGTCTCCTGTGTGTGCATTGTGCAGTTTTGGCTATATAAGGACTGCCACTCAGAGAATTCAGATTGTTACTATGATATATGATTAGTGAAACATCCTGTTTTGCCATGGAGTAAGTGACGATATGCAGTTCACTGATTGTGGCTTACTGCACATTGTGCTTAGAAGGTTGGCTCCCTTAAGTCAGTTGTTCCCTTGGATTTCATAAAGGCCACACCACAACACACAAACACCTTCCCCAATATGTACTTGAACCATCCATGCAAAATGTATGTGCAATGACAAAACAGAATGCCCCTCCAGTTATAAATTCTTAAACTTGGTGTAGAAACAGAAAAGAAACATTTCAATACTTCCTTTTTGCATGTGAGGATGTGCTGAAAATGCTGTCAGCATATTCTACTGTGCAGGAAGATGGGGGAGATTAAAAGAATCCTTCAATTCATTTAACCTGCATTAAACCATCGGTGTTTGCCGACAATATCTTATGCACTCTTTCTGTGCATCTGACAGGAAATGGTTGGAATAGCTATTGCCTTGCAAACTTTTTCCATATCTGCTCTGTCTTAGCGATTTCTTACTTACATTTGGTATGACAAGATGGAGCTAACGTCTACAAGCTACATCAGCGTAAGTGATCATCAGCACTTACTCTTCATCTGTCTCCTACAATATGCACATCTAATGCATTTTAAGATACATTGGTAATTGCAGAGGAAAGTGAGGCTTCCTGTGGATGGCTCTCAGCTTCAGATAAGAACATATTCCAAAACTTATTCATAATTCATATAAATCTTTTTTTAAAAAAATTCAGAACAGAAGTCTCTCAGTTCTTTGGTCTGATAATGGAGATGTCACTCTTTTCCTCTCATGAAATGTACAACTATTTCTGCATATTTACTGACAGAGTGAGTAAAGCACTTTCAACATGTTACACGTACCAGGACTGGTCCTTTGGACTTGAAAAAGTTCTGAAGCCACATCCCAGCAAAACCAAGTAAGGTCTTGCCCTTTGCGCTGTCTGATACACAGTTAGAAGAGTCCATCACATCCCCCCCCCCCCCCCCCCCGCTTTCACCAAAGAGTGGAAGATGGCATGCATGGAATTAATTCCATAAAATAGACAATGCACCAGTGTTTATGTTAGGGTCAGATTCTGAACCATGGGACCATCCGGATACGTAGTTAAATATAACTACGAATCAAAGCATATGTGTGTGTGAGAGAGAGAGAGAGTGAGAGAGAGAGAGAGAGTGAGTCATAAATAATAGCTAGAGTAGAACAATGGTTAAGATACCAAGCAGGGAACTAAGTCCCTGGTTCAAATCTTCTGTCTGTCATAAGCTCAGTAGATGAATTGACACAAGCTATCAGCCTCAGCTCCGTCACGCCATCTGTAATACGTGGATCAACCTTTTCTAACCTGATGTCCTCCACATTTTTGGACCAATTCCCATCATCCCCAGCCAGCATGGTCAATTGTCTGGAATCTTTGAAGTTCTAATCCACAACTTCTGTAGGACACCATGTTGGGGAGGCTGATGTGGATAATAAAACTGACATATCTTGCAGCGGTTTTGCAAGGATTACTGTGGCTCAACTTACTTATGATGTTCCATTGCATGGCCCTTTTCACCCAACCTTTTTTTTACAGCTAAGCAGCCATTGGTGGTTGCACTCTTGAGTGGAGCAGTGAAAGCTGCTTAACCCATTCACCTCATAACATTTGCCTATTCCAAGTTGGATCACCGTTCCTTGAAGTGCCTTTCTCTTCCATAGCGGAAAAGAGTGTGAGGTGCAATTCTGAACAAATAGCAGGAAGGGTAAAGGTTAAAGAGCCCCTTCTCTGTTCCTTTTACTCTGGATTACAGTGGGGGCTTTACATTTAAAAACACACTGATGGAAATAATTATGCAACTGAGTGTCATTCAGTCCTAGAATAAAATGCACGACGTGTTATAAAATACTCCAAATGTGTTATATAAAATGCAAAAACTATTACTAGATCATTTATTCTTTCTGGCACATCATAATTTACCCCAACATTATCTGAGTTGATTGGCTCATCAACTCAAAATAGCAAAGAATATTTATTTTTTGAATTTTCCTAGAGGCTTCCACATCTTGCAACTAGTTTGTAAACAGCATACTGCTGTTACTGGCTAGTACAGAATTGTAATCAATGGGATGTGTACCAGGACGTGGAAGGGGGAACTAAAAATATCCAATCTCTATTATCAGTGCTAGAAGTAACATGTGTCTGGATTAGCTCAGAGCACTTCATTATGTGAGTATTCCTGAGGAGGGAAAACCAGTCAAACCCAATAAACAATCAAGAAATCTCACAACATGCCCTGCCACGTTATTGGTGTGCAGAGATCAAATATACGTATGTCGAGTGGGGGGGGGGACCCCAGCCACTGGTAATTCCCCCAAATGCTAGCATACTTGCTGGCTACAATTCCAGCTGCTGCATGTTCAGCATTAATGAGGGAGGGCCCTGCTTGAGTATACCAAACATTAAGTTGTTGGGGCCATGATCCACATGTGAACTGGCATTTAGGGGCATGGCCAGTTGGCATTGTAATTCTTTACTCCCATACATTTGTTGGACACATGCAGAGGGGTCATAATAAGATAAGGACATAAATCAGGCCATGCTGGATCAGACCAAAGGCCTATTTAGTCCAACATTTTGTTTCCACAGTGGCCAACCTGATGCCAGTGGAAAGTTCACAAGCAGGAGATGAATGAAATAGCACCCTCCCCCCAGATCCTCTATACCAGGAACTGGTATTCAAAGCAAACTGACTCTGACAGTGGAGGTAATACAAAAGTCATGTGTATTTCTTGGAAATGTCTCCACACACACATATGCCATGCAGTGCACTTGAATCCATGTGTACTGAGCTTGTACATGCCCCAAAAGTCTCATTGTGTGAACCAGCCATCAAGCTTCAAGCAATGTCTACTTGGCAGCTATACTGTGACTTGAGAAGCAAGCCTGAGTTCTCCATATTTTATTGAGACTATAATATATTAAAACACATCTGAACAGGAATCAATAGCAAACTGTGTGGTGTTTTAATTCAGCTTTTGGAGAATGGGGGACGGGTTGCTTCTGAAGTTGAGCAATTTTAACTCAAGCCATTTTAGTAAGTATATTGTATTATATTAGCACTTGGATTCTTCTGTGGTCCAGTGCTTTGTGACAAAGATTGCTTTGATTGAGGCAGCAGCAGAAACTACTCTTTAATGCAGGTGAAGTAGCAATAGGAAACATCTTAACCTCTAGCAGGGAGCCATTATGCTGCATTGGCTTCCTTAGCTATTCTTTTGGAATGTTATCAATGGGCAAATTAAACAAATGTCTGTATGGACGTTATTGGTAGTTTAATAAGTATTTGCTTCAAATAGTTCTACTCAAAGCCATTTCCATTTTAAAAAAAGCATTTTAGAAAAACACAACAATAATAAATAATACAAAATAGTAGAAAACTCAACACCAGGAGGAAAAGGAGCCTTATAAAATCATCAATCAAGATTGAAATGTATTAAAAAGCCTTGGTGAATAAAGGTCTTAAGATGGTGCTGAAAGGAAAGCAATCAGTGCCTCAGATAGCCTCATCCCACGTACACTTTTGTTCTGGTTTACCCTCGAATTATCTCATTTTGCTTATATAGTGCTTACATGGTGCTTATATAGCATATGAAAACTTGTAAACTTACACCTCTGCTGTAGCGCATTGCAGAGATCCATTGAAGTTCACTCACACATGTTGTTATCCCCACCCCCCAGATCTTCTTTGTACCTCCTCCTACCGTTTATTGGTTGTTTGAAGTGGGGACAACTCCCCCTCAGACAACAGGGATTGGGATTTGCTTCTCTTGTTACTGAACACCAAAGCAGATCATTACATAAGACTGCAGTCAACTCTTTTGCATGCTTATTCAGTAAATAAATCCCATTGAGTTCAATGGAATGCATTAGAGCCCCTCGGATTGCAGTCTTAATTTTTGCAACTTTAAAAAGGGGGGAAATGGGGTGAGGGTGGGGTGGGGGAGCAAAGCGAAGTAGCCATCTTAACTCTCAGTGTATGCAGGAGGAGACTTCAAATGCAGCGCCAGGACTTCCAATGGCAGAGAAATTGAGAGGCAAATCAGTTACTGAGAGGATTAAGCCATACTTTCCCATGTGGGGGCTCGCAATAAAAACTGGACCCCCCATTGTTAAAAAAAGAAAAAAGAAAAAGGTGGGGAGATGCAGGATCCCACCCCCATGGAGAACGTTTCCATCTCTGCTTCCCCCTGTCTCCTGCCATCCCCCACTCAGCTTCACATGCTCAAAGGAATGGAAGATCTGTGTCCTTCCCCCACCAACTCCCATTCAAATAAGAACAAGAGCAACACAAAGTATGATGGAAAAGGACCAACACAGGGACGGACGGACGGACGGACGGACACACACACACACACACACACACACAGAGAGAGAGAGAGAGAGAGAGAGAGAGAGATTCAGAAGCAGCCAAAGGACTTTGCTTGAAACTGACAAGACATTTTGGGTGAAACTGACCAGCCTTTGAAAAGTGCACAGATCTAAAGATTCTCTCCCCCCTCACCTTCCTTTCTTCCCTCGCAGCTGCTGCAAATCCCATTGATTTCAACTGCTACATGCTGCCCCTTGGTCTGTGCTTAGGAAAAGGGCGCAGAAAGAGGGGAAATCTTTCCAGCCCCCCCCCTTCCCTCCGTTTCTCTCCCCTCCAAGCACAGACCAAGGGGCAGCAGGTCACGTTAGCAGATGAAATGAATGGGATTTACTTTTGAGTAAAGTAAATCCTCTAACCCTGCCTGGAGGCTCCCTCCCTCCTGCTTAGGAAAAGCTCCCAGGTGTGTAAAGAGGGGAAATCTTTCCACCACCACCCTTCACCATTTCTCTCAATGGGATTTACTTTTGAGTAAAGTAAATCCCATTGAAGATGCACAGTTTCAGATGTTCAAAGGCATGGAAATGCGATCCTAAGTTCTCTCTCTCTCTCTCTCTCTCTCTCTCTCTCTCTCTCTCTCTCTCACACACACACACACACACACACACACACACACACACACGTACGTCACCATTGTAATGTTTCTGAGCGACTGCAAAGTGCATTTCCCATACTGCTGAGAAAGGCTCAGCCCAGAAGCTCTAAATGTGTACAGTGTAGAACAAGGACAACCACTGTGCACTACTGCTCACTTCCCCTGTGCTGCCTGCAGAAGCTTTTGCTTTGCAGTGTCAAAGACAGAATGAAGCTTTCTGGAGTCAAGGTGTTAAGCGGCGATTTTGAGATAGCAGAGAATCTGCGCTTCTCAGTAATGCTACTCAGATTTCTAAAGATAAGATTGGTTCTAATAACATCCAGGACTGCAAGCCAGATCCTTAAGGGGAGTGCAATCCCAGCCAGAACAGGTAACATACCCTTTCCCAAGTCAGATGAACCACTGTTAACATGTGTCCTTGAGCATACATGTATGTAAACATGCATCTGTACATGTGCATGCAAAGAATATGGGGAAATCTTTTGTGAAGACAGGATGTGCACATGGTAGACAGTACCACACTGAGCAAGACACAGTGGGGGAATTGGCTCAATAACATTTGACAAAGCTTAAACATAAAGCATATAAGGGTGCAATCCTATGTATGTTTAAACAGAAAAATATCCTACAACTCCCAGCATCCCCAGGCAGCATGGCGTATAGGTCCTTTATAGGTTCCTATTCATTCCCCATGACCAAGCTATTTAATATTTTGTTCAACCCTGTGGAAATCTTGGGGTTGGTGTCTTATAATCCAGGGCTGTGCAACTTTTGGCCTTCCACTAGTCAGTGTCAACAAGCCTTTTTGTGAGCTGCCCAGAGAGCCTCAGCTATTGGGCGGTAAAAAATATATAATTAATAAATAAATAATACTGGACTAGATGGACCAATAGTCTGACTCAGTATAAGGCAGCCTCCTATGTTCCTATGAAGGCATCAGCATTTATCTAGTGTTCTCACTTCCTGTCTACTCGCATGAGGACTTCAATTAATTACATTACAGTAGACGACACACAGGTCATGAACTTTAAGTGCAATAGTACTAACAGCTTGCACATTACCAACAGGAGCCTTTTGCTCCAAGCTGCCCTGTGAAACCTTCAGGAAGAATCTAACGTATTAGACAAGATACTAGGAGAATAAACATGTAAAAGCCAGCATGGTTGTGCATCTCAATAAAAACACCCATATATGGTATCTCCTTGTTGTCAGGATTGAGCTAACTTTATTGGCCCTCATCCAGTCCATGTTAGATCTGAGAAACTGGTTCAGTACTTCAACAGCTTATAAAGAAATATCTATAGTTAGCATATGTATTGTGTATTTTGCATATGCTTGCCTGTTTAGATTTGTAGCTTTGGGTGTAGGGTATATAGCCTGCCTTTCCTCCAAGAACCTCAAGGTGGCATACATGGTTCTCCCGCTCACTCCACCGCCATTCAATAAAAGCCAAAGGTATGGAAGTATCTGTATATGCAGGCTAACTAGTGATCTAGCAGCCCTGCTGAAGACCACCTCCATAAAGGCTCCTCCTCTCTCATTGTCACTACCAGCAACCATTCCAGCAGGCTGTACTACTAAGGGAGATGATGAGGGTGGGAAGTAGGGCCATTCTACCACCCCAGCTGAAAGACTTGCCCCCTCTTTCGTCTCTATTCTTCTTTCTGATACATCATGTCTTTTTAGATTGTAAACCTGCAGACAGGGAATGTCTCATTTTTCTGGTTATATGATCATTTTCACACTGTATTCCACCATTCCTCCACACAGCAAAGCAGTTTTTCTGGCTTTGTGCCTGATTACTTCCTACATGTGTTAAAATGGCTTTCCTAGGGAGAGCCAACATATGATAGGCTGGTAGCCTGTCAAGCAACAATAGCAATCAGCATGCAAAGAACACTGAGGCGAATCCACCATCAGTCTTTACAGCATTTTTAACTAAGAGAAAATAAACTGAATGCTGCTTGGCTTCTGGCTTTGCTAATGTGAGTGATGGCGTATTCCTCAAAGTGGCATGTTATCCCAGCTGCACCAAAAGTATTGTTTACTACCTTTGGCTGGTTGGTGCCTGCATACTCATTGCTTGATAACTTGATCATGACCATAGTAATCAAACACCATACAGAGAGAAGCACAATGCTTTTCAGTGGGAATCAGTCCACGTATTTAGCTACTGAGCAATCAAGTACGGAAAAAGCAAGGAATGTGCATGTATGTGAATTGGACTAGGTCAGTGATCTTCACTATTTTTCAAGCAGGAGCTATAGGCCTCTTCTCTGTCTTCCATGAAGTGCACTGGACTCAGCTGGAGGCCTTTTGGGGACTCCGTCCCCTCCACATGGTCCAAAGAAAGCCTCATCAGGTTGCCCAAGGAAGAAAATGTCACTGCAATGTTCATCTACAGCAAAAGTACTTATCAAGGCTTGGAGAACTGAAGCCCCATGTTTGCACACATGCCGGTTAAATGTGAGGTGGAGACATGGGTGCTCATGCAAGCCTGGCCCCCAACATCTCCAAGCCTGCCCACTGAGTTATCAACCACCCTGTATTGGGATGGAAAGTCTGAAGGGAGCTTGTACTAATGTTTGCTTGAACATCAGTACAAGCCTCCACACAAACTGGAATCCTACACAAAGGCTTCTACCCATGCTCAAGCAAACGTGAATAGAAGCTCCCTTCAGACCTTCCTTCTCAGTACAGCAGGGGTGGGGAACCTCAGGCCTTGGAGCCAAATCTGGCGTTCTGTGGTTCCTCAGATAGCTACATCATTCTTCTAGAAATCCCTTGCTGTGGTCATTTTCTTCCTTACATTTTATGGTCTTCATGTTTGTATGTGTTTGGGTTTGATACAGTCCGTTTTAGGCGCATCACTGTAGGCAGAGGAATTGCCATTGGGAAATGGTGCTGTTCCCCCCTTCTCCTCAATGTGTGCACATGCACTACATGGGGCCTCATGTACTCCACCTCCTCTGGTCAAGGAATTATACATTCCATGTCCAAGGAGAGGGGACAAGCATGAGGAGAATGTGGAAGGAATGCACAGGCCTTCTTTTCCAGATAGCACATGCTGGGCGGGATATGGGGTGGATGACAGAAATCCATTATGCCCTCTGATGATCCCTTTGCACGCAAGTGCTATGACCCTTGGTTGAGTGGATCAAAATCTTTTAACATTTATTCAGTTCTTCAAATACTTGAAACTGGTAAATTAACCTCTATCAAAACAAAATGTGACAGACTTGCTTTGGGTGGAGGGGAATGACACCATTACGATGCTGACTAGATTCTGAACTATTCACCATAATTTCAAACATGCCATCATTTTCAGTTCCTTAAATGATTTTGCGCAATGCCACATGCCACAGATGTAATGGCCCTAGGGTGTGGTTAATGTGGGAGTGAGCACATCTGCTCAACTTGCAGTCTACCCCTAGGCCTCGCTGTCCAAGTATTATAGTTTTGAATCCAAACCTTCTACAACACCATTCCTTATTGATATCTACATGAGAGGAGACTAACTCTTGAGAAGCCACACACACACCAGACTGCTGGCTCCAAAGCCTACACACACAAAAATGGAGAATGGGCCCCACCCAGGCTTCCAGAAAGGAAAGAGAAACTAACAGCTGCAGGCTTCTTAAAGATAGATATACATACATATATCACAACAGAGTTATGGTACTGAAAGCATATCAAACCATGAATACATTATTTTAAAGAGTTCCAAAGGGGATGTCAGTCATTGGTTTTATTAGAATGTAAGCCTATGCGGCAGGGTCTCGCTATTTACTGTTTTACTCTGTACAGCACCGTGTACATTGATGGTGCTATATAAATAATAATAATAATAATAATAATAATAATAATAATAATAATGTGAAGCATGGCCACCTATCTGCAGTGGGACCTGTCTTGGGTGCTCTCATTCCATTCCAGTGACGATCACTTTCAACAATCCTAGCACAGCATCTCAGGTAGCCCCACCCTAATATACCTTGAATCAGACAATAAAGGCAGACTCGGGCTTAATTAAAATGGCGAAGGAGGAGCATCAAACGTAGGTCTCATCTACACCTTGAGGCCTTCTGAGACTGTGGGGAGGATCCCAGGCTTAACTGCTTCTGGGATCATCCCCCTGCATCTAAACACCAGCACATCATCCTGGAAGTGAAGAGGGATGTTCCTGGCATGACATTTTTTGTTTGTTTTTTAGGGAGATGTTCACACAATTGCGGGGGCCCATCCAATCCAGCGCCTTGGAAAAATTCAGTGCCAAAAAATGCCAACAGCCAACCCAGGGGATGGCAAAAATGCTGCCTCCCCACCCCTGATGGGAAGAGGGACGCACACTCACACACACACACACACACACACACACACACAGCTCCATGCCCATTTGAAGAGACCCACTACTCTCAAGAAGGAGGGAGGACCCAGTAGCCCTCACCACACCAGCTGTGGTCCTCAGGGTTGTCCCAGGACCACAGGAAAAATCAGGAAAAGCACAGTCCCAGTTATCCCAGGACAACTGAGAGGTCATCCCCAGTTGACCCCGGGATCCCCTGTGTGTCATTTGGATGCACAGTGACGACTTCACACTGACCCCAGGATAAATGCCAGGTGTAGATTAGGCTATAGTCTCCAAGAACTATCACTGTTTCAGAGCCTCATGGGACCTGGGCAAAGACACACTGACCTGGTTTGCACAGTCAAAATAAGCCAGTGTGGCTTATTTATTTAAGCCACAGTAGCTTATTTGTACTGCAATGCATGCCAGGCCAGGTGTGATTTCCATAAGCACTCACAGGTGCAGCTTGTCGTGTTGGCCGAACCTGGGCAGCTTGCCTTGTTGGAGGGAGAAACAACTCTCCAATATGCTAAAACAGCATGGGTTATTGGAGGGTTGTTTCCCTGCGTTCAGACAACTTGACAAGCCACGCCAGGGTGTTGATTATGGAAATCGTGACCTGTATGCGCCATTTTGAACATGCAAAGCAATCCATTGCCCCTCTGTTTCTCCATAGGTGCTTCCAGATGGGCAGCTCCTATGGCTATCAATTAAAAGGCATTGTGCATTGATTCCATCTTTTCCTCCTTACTGGTTTTTTATGGAAAGAAAAAAATTGGAAGAAGCAGTGGGAAAACTCACCGGGATTCAAGTAGCAGATGATTTCATCTGGACACCACCACCTCTCCATAAAATTCCACGAATGAGGCTGGACAATTGCCTTGTTTGAAAGCAACCCCCTCCACCATGGTAGTTATGGTGAATTGTACACTATGTATGGACTTGAGAACAAGCAGCACACATTTGCAAAATCCTTCAGTACATCACTCTAATGCATTTTGCACTGATACGCAGACATCAAGAGCATATGCTGCTTCTATGTGGCTATGACTATGGATCATTTGGGGTTTTGTCAGCATGCATGACAAATTTCCTCTTCTTTGTGCTTTTTCTTCTTTTGCATTTTAATGTATTAAATATAGTAATAAAGAAAGCTCAAAAAAGAAAAGAAACTCCCATATGACAATATAATTAAATTACTTTAGTATCCTGCTTATCTCCTGGTTTTCAGATCTGTGAGTTAAATACAGCGCCAATTCAATTTCCTTAAACACTTGACAGGACCTATTTTCTCTGAGATTTCCTGCTAACAGGCTTTCAGTCACATTAAGTGCTCAGAAAGTGCACCAAAGTTGTATTTTATCGCATAGGCCTAATTGAGCTGTCTGGACTAAAGTAGCTGAATGTTACAGAAATGTTTATTATACAAACCCACTTCAGTTGAAGCTAGGAAAAAAGAGCATTTTTGTAATTTATCCCTGCAAAGGGCTAGAAAAAGGCCTTTTATCACCTTTCTCATTTTAGTGAATTATGTTTATAGAGTTCCCCTACCTCTGCAAATCTGGTTTTCTCCAGCCAATAGACAAGAGATGCTTCGAACATTTCACAGCTGACTCTCATTATGCTGGTTGGCCCTTATTCCAGATCAAGAAATATGTCTTAATTCCGTATTGTATCCAGTAAAACTAACTATGTCTCTCTAATTTACAACCAGTTTCTATTCCTGTCCCTATCATCACAGCTAAATCATGAGCCTGGTGATAATGAAATAAGCTTGACTTGAAACCTGCTCTAATTTCATCACATACTCTTTGGGGTGACTTATTTATATCTTTTTAAAACCTTAGTTGGAATGCTCTTGGCATCGATGGTATCAACAATTGCCCCCTTTGCAGCAAATTGGCCACAGGAGACAACGCTGAATGTTTTGCAGTTGGCTTGAAGCACTGGAAAGGTGGAAAAATCCACCCAGGACTATCCCCAGCCTGCCTCTCTCTATAACCATAGTTAATGTACCTGTTGAAGGTGGAAGTACCTGGCGTGAGCCTCGTGTGGCGCAGAGCGGTAAAGCAGCAGTTTCTGCAGCTGAAACTCTCCCCACGGCCTGAGTTGGATCCCAGCGGAAGCTGGTTTCAGGCAGCCGGCTCGGGTCGACTCAGCCTTCCATCCTCCCAAGGTTGGTAAAATGAGTACCCAGTTAGCTGGGGGAAAAGTAATAATGGCCAGGGAAGGCAACAGCAAACCACCCCACTATAAGGCCTGCCAAGAAAACGTCAGCGAAAGCTGGCGTCCCTCCAAGAGTCAGTAATGACTCAGTGCTTGCACGAGAGGTTCCTTTCCTTTTCTAAGTACCTGGCAGAAATAATGGAGAGGGGGTTGTCCAAGACCTTAGAGAAAGAAAGTGGTTAACCTTCCTGAACTAAGTAACCCAAAAATGAGGCATCTGAATAAACCTTTTAAATTCTTGACCACAAATTGAAACATGTGATCTGTGTCACATTCCTTAGGGAGGTCCCTGGAATCAAGAGCCATGAGAACAAGAAAAGGAGAGAGTGCATGACTTCTGGTGTTGAGGGGTCCTTCAGCATGGACATGGGAGCTACAGTGGTATTGTATGGTAAAATAGGAACTTTCTACAATGGTCTTCAGTTTCTATCATCATGCAGCATTGGGTAAATTATCTTTCAGGGAAGTTTGCCACAGTGAAGTTTTATTCTTTGCTTTGTTAACTTTTCCCTGTAATGATGCTATGTTAGCTCACATGCTTCACTAGTGCTTCTTAACACACCACAGGCATATGAGGGTACAACAAGGGCCTACAAACATTCTATACTATGTTTGTTGGTAATAAACCTGCAAACAGTCAAGGCTGCCCAATGTCTAACCTACAACACTACCAAAACCACTGAAAAAGACAGCTGGGATCAAGAGTCACTGACTGCTGTGGTCCCTGTTAGTAATGAAGACATGCAAAGAAAAAGAGGGTGCAAAAGCCATGGGTGTAAGAAGATAAGAAGAGCCATGCTGGATCAGACCAAGGGTCCATCTAGCCCAGCATTCTGTTGAAACGGTGGCCAACCAGCTGCCTAAGGGAAGCCCACAAGCAGGACATGAGTACAACAGCACTCTCCCGCCCAAGTTCCCCAGCAACTGGTGTACATATGCATACTGCCTTTGATACTGGAAGTAGCCTATAGCCATCAGAACTAGTGGCCACTGATAGCCTTATCTTCTAGGCCTGTGCAAGCCTCGGGCCTCAGATTTGGAAATCCGAATCACAGAGGCCATTTTATGGTGGATCCATCATTTTATGACAGATCCGCCATTTTCTTGCACAGGCCTAGGCCCCCGTACAGCCTACAACTCCCAACATGCAGTGCCTAGGAGGGCAGTACTTACCAGGGCCAAAGAAAAGAAGGAATAGGTGGATATGCTGCCGTCATCGCCAGCTCCTCCACACGATCACTGGCTTCCTAGCACTATCAGCCACTTCCTGGCATGACTGACCACTTCCCAGCATGATCGCCGGCTTCCCAGGATGACTGGCCACAGCCCAGGACAATTGGCTGCTGCCACCGCAATCTAGAAGACTTCATTGACTCTGGAGGGGTCCATGTGACCTCCGCCATAAAATGGCCTTCGTGATTCAGATTTCTGAATCCAAGGCCCGAGGCTTGCACAGGCCCATTATCTTCTATTAATTTGTCCAATCCCCTTTTTAAGCCATCCAAACTACAAGGGAATTCCATAGTTTAACTATGTGCTGTGTGAAGAAGCACTTCCTTTTACCTGTCCTGAATCTCCCACCACTCAGCTTCATGGGATGACCCTGGGTTCCAGTATTATAAGAGAGTGGGAAAATGTCTCCCTATCCACATTCTCAGCACCATGCATAATTTTGTACACCTCTATCATGTCTCCCCTTACTCACCTTTTTTCTAAGCTAAACAATCCCAGCTGTTGTAATCCCATCTGTTTCCTCATAGAGGAGTTGTAATTGCTAGGCAAAAAAGCAAGGCAGATATACCAGAGAGATGTCTAACTTTGTTCCAGAAGTTTTAGTAATGTTTAGACAAGAGTACAGTTCTTCAAAGTTTAAGTAAAACTGTGCTTAGTGAATTTATATTGTTTTGGTGAAAGCGATTACAGCAGCATCAATATGCAACAACACAAGTGAGACAGAAAGTGATCAATGCAATCATTAAGAGACATCCTTGTTTCGTTACCATGGCCCATGCCAGCTTGCCAAATCCTTCTTTTCTTCTGTGAACTTCTTCTTCTCTAGTACCTAACTTACCTTGCTTTATTTCACTTCCTTTTCCCAAATGCCTCCTCATTAGAATTCAGCATCCACCCTAGACTTGCAATTTGATTGACTGACTGAATTTTTCTCCCTCTGTCCACACTTGGCAGGCATTTAATAGTAATTAAAGATTTCTCAAATCTGTTCAAAGGGTACTCAGATAATCAACAGGCAATGACTTTGATTGATAGTCACTGTCAGGCACACTAGAAGATGAGACCTTTGAACACATTTCCTTGAAGAAGCTTTTCTCATGTAGAAAATATGCTCTGGACTGAAAAACAGAGACAAATTTTCCCCATATGCCGACGATGCCAAGAAGAAGGACAGACTAGGAAAGATTTGCTGCAGCCTTCAGAATTTCTTTATGATCCCATTTCGCCCTGGGGTGTCTCTCCTTTTCAGTGTTAGCCTTGGCTCCTTAGTGGTATGACATTTCAACTAGATATCCACAGCAATAAAACTAACACTGAAGCAGCCTTGGCTGCTTAGGAATTAAGACAGAATGTGAATCCTGTGGGTTTTAAAATAATGAGAAGAAATGGCAAAACCAACAGCAGTGGTAAAAGGGCAAGAACAGTTAAAGAGCCTCCATGGGTCATCTTCGGAAAACATATTATTTCTGTATACATTCTCTTGATTTAGTGCCTGCTACATAAGGGCTGTACTACCACAAAAGCTAATAAATCATTGCTCTGGGTGACAGCTTTAGCACCTGTGCTTTATCATACAGCAGGGAACCTTGTAAATTACCCAGAGAAGCAACTGGTGGCCATACTGCATGTCTGGGAGAATCATTCAACACCCATCCTGGCACACAGATTAACTTCATTCCATTTTCAGTAGTATATAAAGCAAAAGTGACAGAAAGATTTACCCCAATTGCATGATTAGTTCATAGGATTGACGTCTGGTTCAGATACTCGCTGACCCTCAGTCCTGGTTGTGTGGTGGTGAAGAGGGGATGTGTGTATGTGCCACTTCTACAGATTAAGACATGGCACATACACACTGCAAATAGTGCCACATGCACGTTGGCCCAAATTGGCAAGATTTCCCCCTTCTTTGGACCAGTTAATGTGCTGTAAATCCTCCACCAAATAGATTCAGCCTAATGGAGGCACCATGCACAATCATATTGACAGCTACTACCTCAACTCCCACAGGTTGGGCACCTGGAAAAAATGTGCAGCCAGCAATTGTCAATGTAAGTGCACTGCCTCATCCCTTGCTTCCTCCATATGACTGTATCCATAGGACTATTATGTATGAAGAATATTCCAATATCTGAACCAGACCCCCCTTTTTTATGGGGTAAAATTATTTGAACTAGGCGTAGGCATGGAATTCATACATTATTGCGGACCAGGACTAGTGGGGAAAAGTGGGGGGAAGCCTTTGTCAAGGTGGTTAAGTTGCTAAGCCCGCATCTACAACAGAATGAAATTTAATAGGGATAAATGCCAAGTTCTATATTTAGGAAATAGAAACCAAATGCACAGTTACAAGATGGGGGATACTTGGCTCAGCAATACTACAAATGAGAAGGAACTTGGAATTGTTGTAGATAACAAGCTGAATATGAGCCAATAGTGTGATATGGCTGCAAGAAAGGCAAATGCTATTTTGGGCTGCATTAATAGAAGTATAGCTTCCAAATCACGTGAGGTACTGGTTCCTCTCTATTCGGCCCTGGTTAGGCCTCATCTAGAGTATTGTGTCCAGTTCTGGGCTCCACAATTCAAGAAGGATGCAGACAAGCTGGAGCGTGTTCAGAGGAGGGCAAGCAGGATGATCAGGGGTCTGGAAACAAAGCCCTATGAAGAGAGACTGAAAGAACTGGGCATGTTTAGCCTGGAGAAGAGAAGATTGAGGGGAGACATGATAGCACCCCTCAAATACTTAAAAGGTTGTCACACAGAGGAGAGCCAGGATCTCTTCTTGATCCTCCCAGAGTGCAGGACACGGAATAACGGGCTCAAGTTAAAGGAAGCCAGATTCCAGCTGGACATCAGGAAAAGCTTTCTGACTGTTAGAGCAGTATGACAATGGAATCAGTTACCTAGGGAGGTTGTGGGCTCTCCCACACTAGAGGCATTCAAGAGGCAGCTGGACAACCATCTGTTAAGTATGCTTTAGGGTGGATTCCTGCATTGAGCAGGGGGTTGGACTTGATGGCCTTGTAGGCCCCCTTCCAACTCTGCTATTCTATGATTCTATACAGGATACATGTAGCTTCAGAGCTGCCAATAGGGCTAAATAGATGAAGAGTGTCTTCTAGGGGCTAGAGATGAGCTATTCCCCCAGCCCAAACACTTGAGAAATTAGGTACACTTTCAGTTAGCAATGGATACATGAAAATCAGTATTTTGTGGCATTAGCTCTCAAGTATAATTTAAATACTATAATGAAAACCAGAACCTCACATTTAGATTAGTGTGTAGCACATACAAGCTCCAACTTGCCACTTGTTTGCAGGGAATAGTGACTTAATAGTAACGTGAAAAATTGCAATGTACATCATGCAGCTACTGGGGAAAATCTATAAATGAGTTTCAACAGACAGAATACAATAAGAGTAGGTTATTATACAAAGAGAATGAAGCTTGCGTTACAGGCTGGAGTGTAACAAGAACAACTTGTAAAAAGGTTGTCCATTCCTATTTTAGTCTGCATCCAGTCGTGCGCGCGTGTGTGTGTGTGTGTTTCTAAGTTTCACTTTTTCATCTTTCTGGCAGGAATGAGGTTCAGAAGATTAGTGCTTCAACGTTCTGAAAATTGCAAGTAATTTCAAGAGAAGCCAGAATGCTTTCATTTTAGAGCATTTTAGTGCGTATAGTTTAATTGGCAGGCCATTCTATGTGCTTTCATGCTTTCTGCTCACTGCTAGACTCTCAAAATAGTTGGTCACAGGTGAACTAGAGAGGCAAACGCAGGCAGCTGAGAGAACTAGAGCTTGTAACATTATCTGCTACATCATCTTTACAAGAAAGCACATTCCTGGCGCATATCATCAAGAAGCAACGAGAGCTGAAAGGTCAACCACTCCAATCTTTTCTGCTAAGTAGAGAGAGGAAGGCCCGAAAAACAAAAATGGAAAAACTTTCTTAGAAACAAAAAAACAAATGTATGTCCCACCCACTGAGGACTGCGTTCCATTTTTTCCAGCTCAAAACTTGGGGAACACTGGGGGTGGGGGGAAGCTTATGAAATATTTTCTCTTTGGGAATGAATGAAAGGTTTTTTTAAGACAATTTTTTACTGTTCCGTGTTTGAAAATATTCACACCAAATCAAGAAATGAACAAATGTGTGAAAGGGTAGAGATGCTTGGCTCAATCTTTGCAAATCTCACATTTTCTGAAGTCTGTGAAGATAAAAAAGAAGAAGGCTCAGATTCAGAATCAGAAGTTATTAATCTTTTGGAAACTGATTCTGATTGGAGAATTGTAATGGAAATTTTGAAGGATATGATTATTGTTTAATTGTGACTAATGTTTATTGATTAAATGTGATCTATTTTATCCACAATTGATATGCTATCATGTGTGCAAGTTGATAATATTATTTTAGGGTTCAATGTTGTTAGAAAGTTTAGCACGATTTCCAAATATGCTGTAAGTCATTAATTTTGTTGCTCTATAAGACTGCTTCTCTCCAATAATATACTGGATAGTGTTTTACATAGGATAATATACTGGATTAGTGGGAGGGGCCATAGCGGTAGGACACATGCTTTGCATGCAGAAGGTCCCAGGTTAAATCCCCTGTTTCCCTAGTTGAGGGTAGAAAAGAAGCCTGCCTGAGCCCTGGAGACCTGCTACCAGTCAGTGTTGACAATACTGGTCAAGGAGGCCCAATGTTCTGACTCAATAAAAGCTGGCTTCCTATGTGTACTTCCTTTTGTGTACTTCCAAGTTTGTAGTTTCTGTTTTCAAGTTTCTCCCCCACCCCTGTTCAGATGGCAAAAAAACTACAACCCTAAGGTACAAGTACTTAGTTAGCATTCACCTCTCTCTCTCTAGTATTGAGTATAGTCACAATTTTGCTTGCACAAAATGAATGCATTTATACTTTTAAATTTCACAAATATGCCTAATACCACAATTGTATACACTAAGTGATGAAATATGCATTTTATGTGGTTAAAGCAGTAAAATAAGTTCCACTTCATCCACACCACGCATAATTTTGTACCCCTCTATCATGCCAATACTTGCCTTTTTTTTCTAAGCTAAACATTCCAGATGCTGTCATCTCTCTATATAGGGGATTTGCGCTAGCCCCTTGATCATTTTAGTTACACTTTTCTGCACCTTTTCCAACTCTACAATATCCTCCTTTTTTTTAGTTGTACTGCCCAGAATTGTACACACCATTTCGAGTGTGTTTGCACCATAAATTTCTATAAAGGCAATGAGACACTGGCAGTTTTTTTTTTTTTCTGTTCAGTTCCTTCTCTAATTGTTCGCTAGTAATTGGCTACCAGGCCACATTTAAGGTTTTGGCACTAGTGTACAAAGCCCTAAACAACTTGGGACCAGGATACCTAAGAGAGCGCCTTCTCCCTTACCAACCTGCTCAATCACTGAGGTCGTCGGAGGGCATGCTCCTGGTGGTTCCATGTGGATCTGTGGCCTGATAAGATTCCACAAGGAGAAGAGCATTTAGTGCAGTGGCCCCTTCTCTGTGGAACTCTCTGACCATATTTAGCCTTGAAAAGAGAAGGCTGAGGGGAAGACAATAGTTGAAAGGTTGTCATACAAAGAAGGGCCAGGATCTCTTCTCGATCCCAGAGGGCAGGACACAGACTAATGGTCTCAAGTTAAAGGAAGCCAGATTCCAGCTGGACAACTTCCTGACTGTTAGAGCAGTGTGACAATGGAATCAGTTACCTAGGAAGGTAGTGGGCTCTCCCACACTAGAGGCCTTCAAGAGGCAGCTGGACAGCCATCTCTCAGGTATGCTTTAAGGTGGATTCCTGGATTGAGCAAGGGGTTGTATTTGATGGCCTTATAGGCCCCTTCCAATTCTATGATTCCCTAATTGACTAGCCACTGTTTTGTCTAGCTCCTTTGCTTTAAAATTGAATAATTTTAATTTGCTTTTTTACTGTTTACTGTGCATTTTCCATCACTCTGGAATCTGTTAGATAATTGAGCGGTATATAAATGTTGTAGAAAAATAAATATGTCCAACATGAAATTTTAGTTTTCTTTTTCACAGTAGCCATACACTGGGTCAACATTTTCATCAAGCTATCACCACAACCCCAAGAACTTAGCCATGCCTCCACTTCTCCCTTCCTCTGTTGTTTCCCTGTGTCTATTTTAGATTGTGAACCCCTGAACTTTGCTATTTTAATGATGTTGCTGTATTAATAGCAGCAATAATAATACCACTGACCATGTGCAGAGTGCCTTTCCCAGACCAATGATTATTCACAGCCAGCCTCCACATAAGGCTAATGCTTGATGACAGGGCTTTCAGGCCAGAGGACATAGTTTGCAGAGAGAAGGAAGGAAGGACTGCTTCTGTGGGCATCTTTCCCACCAGCCAGCCCCCAAACTAAATGCAGCTCCTTCTGCCCCCACCCATCCAGCCCCGCAAACAGCCTGGACTGTGCCAGAGGTCAGAAGAAACAGCACATCCATATACACACCCACACCTACCTAATTATAATTGCGCTGATACATGGAATGTAACTGTGAAAAGTGGTGCATAAATGTAATAAATTAATTAGCCAATCTCTTTCCTTTTGGGGGGGGGGTACCTTAAGTACTGCCTGTGTCCCCTATGAAATATTGTCTGCATAATCTAAGCTAAACGAAACAAAACAAAAAAACTTTCACGCACTAGTTTGCTAACCTGTAAACCATCATGTGCAGAAGTCATACTGATTCTTCCCAAAGAGCATATTGACAAACAAGTCAAACATAGAAAGCAACAGTTGCAATTTGGCAACGAGAAGTTCTCTTCTTCTTTTTTTCATTTTAATAATGTTGCCATTGGCATTCACTAGTGATATGGTAGCTGTTATTCAAGGCGCTGCATCCATAACTCATGTCTGCCAGGCTGTTATTGTATGTACACTTTGGAAGAAAGGAGCCTTGTCGGCTGTCTCATATGATGTCCTTTGCAATCTGTTATAAGAACATGCATCGCCCATCTCGTTAATCATGCTTTTATGGGTACTGAAGACATGATAACCAACAACAACAACAACAACAGATTAAAATATAGAGGGATTTCAAGATTAGAAAGAAAGCATTTGAAAAACAAACAAACACAGGGAAGAACCCACAGGCAGATAAAGCAAGAACCTTTAAGAACACATGTTATTGTGGTGGTTTGCTAAATAATTGTGCAAAGGTAGAGAACGGGCCGTGGTACAGGGGACAACATTAAGCAAAGGAAGGTTTTGTGACCTGCCACCACCAGAAAGTAGAAGCGGGGTTTAAGGATTTTTGGATGGAATCCCATAAAAACAGTTTTAAAACAATTGGAAAATGTATCAACCACTCCCCAACACAAACACACACACACACACACACACACTTTATGCGTACTATCTGTTTAAAACAGAAAAGGCTGATGCATTTAGTCAGAGTCATCATTACTTCTGCAAAGCCTCATTAATCTTGTTGCTTGCTTATGAGCGCTGGGTTTTGCCTGCTTATATGTACTTTGCTGCCACCACCAGGATACTGTGGTTTATTTAGGGGGAGTGGAAGGGGGGGTATGACTACAGTACAAGACTACATATAATTGCATTGGTTGCATTAGAGACAAACCTTTCCTCTTGATGTACGTTTGCATACAGTAGAGCAGCAGCCATGGAGGTGAAGATAGTTTACAGATGCAGAAGAGGCAATCTGCTTGTTAAGCTAGGGGGAAAATACTTTTACAATAATAGGCTATAATTTTACTCAATTCATTATGGTGTGAATTCTATAAAAATGTTTACAACATACATTCATACCACATGATTAACACTGATGAAGTAAATACCAAGGGAATGAATAAAGACTAAACTGTCATTATTAAGAGCTTTGCTTACAGCCCCTTTTGTTTTTAAGTACAAACAGCTTAAAGCATTCAAGAAGCAATGCTAAAAGCAGTACAAACTCAATGTCTGGGTTCACACAATACACTAACCCATGATGGTTTATTTTCTAGAACAACCCATGATGGGTTAGCATGTTGTATGTGGGATGTCCCCCACACACATGGTGGGTTATTTCCCCCCCAAATAAGCCACCCTGAGAATCCATGGTCTGCAGTAAGGTGTTATTTTTTAGAGCTGTGCACAAGTGGCCTCTCTAATTTCTCCATCCCCTTTGTGGGCAGAGAAATTGGGGTACAATGATGACAATTTCACCAAATTTCTCCAGGGGGTGGAGAAATTCTCCAACAATTTCTCACAGGTAGGTGCCACAACTGGCAATGCGTGTAGAACAGCTTCTTCTTTTTTCCCTGTGGGTTTTTGGTATTTCTGCATTGCCACTGCAAGTGGCAACTATGTTGGCAGCTTTGCCCCCAACTTGCTTCCTCCACAATATGTTATATACCTAGCATCTTTGTAGGGCATGGTGCAGCCACCACAAAAAAAACAAGGGTGAAGAAAATTTGGAGAAAATTCTGCAAAGTGTCCTTTTATTTCTAGGGCGTAAGAAAAGAAAATTTTCGACTTTTCTGAGAAACATGTAGTTTGAGAAAGTTTGGATCAGCTCTGTTGTTATTTCTTAACTGCCCCATAGCCGAAGCTCTCTGGGCAGTTTTTTCAGGGTTCAGCACCTTCCCAAATGTTACATTTCCGAGGGGTGATTATGGATACATTTTGTCTCTAATGCAGATTCTGGCAACATTGCCTCTTCCCTGAAAGCTCAGGGGGAGGGGGAGGGTTGCATCCAGCTCCAGGGAAAGAGTGGCTCTAATGCTGTGCCAAAATCTGTTCTCCAATTTCCTGAAAGTTTTCTTCCCCTGTGAAAGAGGCTTCCATTTTTCTGCCTCATTCTCAGGGTATTTTATAATTTATTTTGAATGTGTGTCGGGTGTGTTTTTGACCTTACCTGATCAGTGAGGTGTCTGGATTTTTCTTCGTTACAGATCTCGCCATTGCTCTACAGCCTCTCAAGCTGCCTGCATTTCCTGATCTGAAAAGGCCCTATAAGAGGAATAAATTCATGTCTTCCCCTCGGCAGTAAGTGTGGGAACTCAAGGAGGCTACAGGCTCTCAGAGAGATGATTGTATAACGAAAGAAAGGACATTCATACACCAACTCTCCAGAAATCTCATGAGCAAGGAAAGCACAAGAACCCTGAACCAAACCCATGAAAATTTCTCCAAAATTTCTTCTCCTTTGAATTTCTTTTCTGTCAAATTGAATGAGAATGGTCGAAAATTTCAGTGTAGAAATTTTCGGCACAGCACTAGTTATTCTACCTATGGTGGTTAGAGTGTTGCCTGATGTGCAGCATGGGTTATGGAGATTGCCTATAGGGCTGCTCAGCAAGAGTGGCTATAGTGTCACCACCCTCTGTGA
The DNA here is from genome assembly GCF_023053635.1 of Elgaria multicarinata webbii. Lineage (NCBI taxonomy): Eukaryota > Metazoa > Chordata > Lepidosauria > Squamata > Anguidae > Elgaria > Elgaria multicarinata. Next base: position 39,588,675 of record NC_086180.1, on the reverse strand, counting down.
TGCTATCAACAACCTCTCTTACGCTGCCACCACCCTCTTGGTTTTTAAAAAAAGGAACTTAAAACCTCTGTGTGTGTGTTTATCACATACCTACAGCAACAAATAACATCAAGCAAGGCATGGTTTTAAAATAACAAAACAAAATTTAATATCCCATTTCTAAGTCAAAAGACATATTTATACAACATGAGGTTAAAATAAATGTACCTCCCAGGGAAATCTAACCACATTCCCAAATTATAGCTCCGACTCCCTCATCCTACCCCTTTGAAAGCCAGTCCTTATCTACCTCGCAAAGCAACCCTAGTGACAGTTATACTCTCTCATTCTCAACTGAAAATGAAACAGCCAATCAGAAGTCACCATTCAAACAGCTCAACATTCTAACTCCCCCCTCACCCTACTTACCGTTGCCTGTAATAAAAACCATAATAATAATAATAATAATAACAACAACAACAACAATATACCATCTTATCACAGCAGTAAAAAATGCTGCTGCTGTTGCTGCTCTACTCCTCTCAAGCAATCTCCATTCCTACCACAAAGGAAGCTAGGATACCTACCTGGCTGGGTGGAAGGACTACAGGAGGAAGAAGCAATGGGGTGAAATTCTGTGTTGCTTGTTTGCCTGATTGTCAGATGGGAGCACAGTAGGTTGCAAAACCACCTATATAGCATAGCTTGCATGACATGCAAATCCATTCTCAGGCAGGATCTACACTACTATTTATAGTGGTATTGAAGTGCACTGACAACTGTTGGGGCTCATGACACATCTACACCAAGCAGGATATAACACTATGAAAGCAGTATGAAAGCGGTATATGGCATGTGCCATGGGCCCCAACAGTTGTCGGTGCACTTCAATACTGCTATAAAGCAGTAGTGTAGATCCTGCCTCCATATACTGCTTTCATACCACTTTCATAGTGCTATATCCTTCTTGGTGTCGATCTGGCCTCAGTCTTTAGTGAGATTTAACTGACAAATAGATAAGTATAATATTTTTATGGAAGGTACCCTCAAATTCATGTGGCATCTAATGCAAAGCATAGGGATAAATATTATCAAAACTTTGCTGCAAAACAACAATAGCATTCCATAGAGACATTTACAAAATTGCACATTGTGAAACATGCTGACAACAGATTAAAGTTGGTTATTTATTTATGCCTTAATTCTGAATGCATTTAGTCTGAAGTTTCATTAATTTCAAAAGGAATTTACATACAAGACTGAAGCTTGTGTTACTGAGAGACTGGTTGATTTCAGAAACGGGCTTGCTTCTTCACACAAATTCACATAGCTCCACAATTTCCTGAGCTGTTTATAGCAACAAGCTAAATTACTCTTTCCAGTCTGGATTAAGGCCTAGTTTTGGGACCGAATCAGCCTTGGTCACCCTATTTTAAGAGGGATAAAGGGAGCGCAACCTTGCTCCTCTTACTCAATTTCTCTGTTGCTTTTGATACCATCGACCATGACATCCTTTTAGATCAGCTTCATGGGAGGGATATGGGGACACAGCACTTCAGAAGCAGATCTCTATTTTCATAAACTAGAGATGCACAACTGTGCATCAACAAAGAGCTTCATCCCATGTACCTGTTTCCTTCGAATTATCCCCTACAGTGCTAAGCTGTTGGCATTGTTGTTGTTGTTGCTAAATCATACCCCGGGCAGCAGCGCTCTTAAGATCCTTTGCAAAGGGTTTAAGGGGGAAAATGTTAAAAAATCATAAAAAATCAACGGATGACCCAATCCGATTCAAATTTGGTATGCTTAAAGCTCTCCTTAATATCTATTACTGAGCCAATTTTGATGTCTTTATCTTTAAATCTTATGCAGATGTAAGCATTTGTTTAATTTTTCTTTAAACCTATCAAATCCTGCTCCTGTGCCCCAGTGGCTGATCGGAAAACAACAAATGATTCTCTTGAAAACTAGTAGCAAAATAGGGTGGGTCTTTTCCCTTTACAGCACAAGTAAAGCAGGATGCATGGGAGTACTTCACAGTCAAAGCAGATTATAAACTGGAAAACTTCAGAGTACTTCACAATAAAAGCAGATTATAAGCTGGAAAACTTCGGAGTCCTTTGCACACAATTCACAGTGATTGCACAGTATAACACTAGTGTGATGAAGCTCATAGTAAAGGATAAAAGGTCCTGCGCAATTTCGTGTGTGTGTGTGTGTGTGTAGGGGTGGGGGTTGAGGGAGAATTTTTTTAAAATTCCTTAAAAATCAAGGAATAAAGGGATCTGTTTTAAACTTGGCATGGCTAAAGCCCTACTTAAGAGTCACCAGGGTGTCATATTTCATCTCTTTATCTTTAAAAATGACGGAGATGTATGCATTTTTGTTAATTCCCATTGATGCTAATAGAGTGGTTCTCTGAAAATGGAGCAGTTTTCCACCAGGTAATCCAATGGTGTGGGGAGAGAGAGCAAGGAATCGCTTCCTTGGAGTGCTGCTCCAAATTTCAGGGAGAAGCACACCTGCTCTATGCACCCCTACTAAAAACACCTTTATGTACAGAAACGTTATACTGATTAAAGGTAAAGATGGGGAGGGGAGATTACAGGTACATCCAATTGGGAGCTCATTATTTACAGACATATACTGTAACATTTACACCCCAAGTAACAGCTTACATCACCAAATATTCTATTATAAACTATTCAGCCCACAACATTTGTGAATGCAAATGGTGTGAGAATTTGGCCTCACTGCCATAGCCAATTTTGCTTTAATCTGTCTCATGCTGTAACTTTTGCTCCATATCCTTACGGGAAAATAATTCTAATATAGTTATAGACTATTGCTTGCAGAGACACTGAAGATGTTCCTTCAAGGCATTTCCCCTTGAAATGTAAATTTTGGTGATTTTCTCACATGAGCCAATCAAGCTGCCCACTGGAAACATCTCTGTTGAAAGTGCTCTTAAGTATATTTGCAATCAACAGTTTAAGATTTGCTGGAGATGAACATTTCCTGCATGTTTCGGTTATCCTTCTCACAGACATCTCAATGAAGACTGTATTATTCTTCCATATAATGGAAATCTATAGCGTATAAGTATTATATAGAGGTAGAATACTTGCTTGTAGAACTCTCTCATCAAGAAGGCACCAACATTAATGGCTTTTAGGTGCCAGGTAATAACCTCTAACGGACTTACGAGGATTTTAATCTCGGATGTATTATTGCTTCTGCTGCAATCATTTTTATGTTAGTGTAAACCATCCTGGAATGTTTAATTGAAGGGTGGTATAGAAAAATATTTAAATAAATAGAGAAAAAGTAGTGCTAAATATAGTATAAATTATGGAAAATACATTTATCTCAGAGGTATAACTGAAAAAGATTACTTCCTCTGCCTGATATCAAATAGATTGGGTGGCACAGTACATTAAATTCAATTTTTTAAAAAAACCCTTTTGATTTAACATTTTAAGCACTTTCCATGTTCTTTCAAGCTCTTAAATGCTGGGAAATTAACAAACATGTTACTTAGGCAATATGGTTATGATATAGTATTTGATACTTTGGTTTGGAGGCTGTGTGAAGAGCCTCTGTACTTTTGATTGTACAAGAAAGAAAGTCACGTACAAGGCAATGACCCCGTTGAGAGTACTGAAAATGACTGTTGCCCTATCACTAAACAGGGGCAAAACCAGTCACAAAATGGTGGTGGGTAGAGATGGAGCTGGGCATTATCAGCTGGTAATTACTGATATCTGGCCAGTGACATGGTCAAGCATCTGTTGAGGGCCCACAGCACAGCAGGGACCCACTAACAAAAGCCACTAGGAATTTCTCCTCCTCTTCATCAGTGCAACCTGCTTCAATCAAATTTTATTTGCACCAAGCCATTGGCCATTGCAATGCAACCTGCTTGTTCATCTGCCTCTCACTCTGGCCCAGTACGTAGCCTGCTTGCTCACTGGCTCCCTGAAAACACATGGTGGCAATGATGAGAAGTAATAGCAGCTGATGAAAATGGCAGTGAGGAAGTAAACTCCCTAAATAAACAGGGGCATCGAGGGTGTCTTTCCCAAGGTCCCTCAAACACCTGGCATTGACTGATATTTTATATTCATATCTAATTCCTCTTTAAAAATTGCTAAATCATTTGCAACTCTTATTTTCTTGCAGCACGGAGTTCCATAATCTAGATTTCCTCAAGTAAAGTACAGACATTGGATCTAGAGGTATCATGACTCAGGCAAAATTTGCCGATCCATGCCAAAGGCTCTAACTGGAAGACTATATATATATATATATATATATATATATATATATATATATATATATTCTCCTCGACATGCTTCTCAAAGTATACACACTTCCTGTCATTTCTCCCCCGCCCCCTTTCTCCTCTTACACTTAACTTCATTAGTGGATAAGTTTTTGTTTTGTTTCATTTTTCTTTAAAAAAAAATCCCCCATGTGGGGGTGAGAGCAATTTTGGATAAGGAAGGAAGGTTTAACACCCGCCGCCTGGAGCACCATGGTCTCCATCCGAACCAGAATCACACATGCTTACATTGGAGTAAAGAAGTCTATTATGCACAGCTTCACTGAGTGATTAGAGGAATATTTAGTTTAGACTCAGGCCATTGCGTTCATCATGAGAAAGAAAAGTAACAGGCTAATGCAAGTAGCTTTTGCTGGATTTTGGGTTGCAACAACACTACGAACTTAAATGTGTCCTAAATGGCTCTTGACATTGCTTAATGCAAGGAATCCTGTACTAAAGGGATCATCTCCCAAAACTTACCATCCCCAGGGCTCCTTGTGAGAAAGCCATGGCAGTTAAACCAAGTACAGGCCATAATGAAGGCATAGCCTTACTCCTACATGTGCACATAAGCCATAATGTGAGATAGGACCAATGTACAAAGCATGTGACTATTCCAGTCAAATTGTAATCTTCAATTGTTTATAGCCTTATTCTACTGGATAAGAAACAATTAAATATTGTTACCTATAGCAACTGATGGTTTATAGGTATTCTCCTTCTTCTTCCAAACCATATAAATCCATCATTCCATTTTCCTTTCAACTTTTCTAAGGCTTCTGGAAATTTCCTAATGCAGGGGTAAGGAAGCTATTTGGGCTGAGGGCACAATTAACTATTTGAAAAGTTGTTGCGGGCACCACCACAAAATGGCTGCCATGGGAGGCATGGCAAAGAAGAAGTACAAAGCAGAGCTGGGGTCTGAGCCCCAACACACTAAACAACTCCTTTGAACCCACAGGTTTCAGCACTAACAGGTATCTACTTCACAGCTGTGGGTAAGAAGATGTATTATTTTAAAAGTAAGTGATAGAGGTAAGGTGTCCAAGGGCAGATTGGCGACCATGGGTACCATGTTGCCTACCCAGTTCTAGAGTAACAATTTCTAGTCCTGAAGTGTTTGATTTTAGTAATAAATACTTTTCTGTTTTTTCCTTTTACTTCTAGTCATGGGAAAAGATACATGTTCAGTTAAACAGAATCAGGCTGTTTCACATGTCTGGACTTGGTTGAATCCATGGAGTGTGAGGGACTGATGATAGTTGTTCTTCAGTTAGAATCATTGCATAATGGAGTGCTTTATTATTCTGCAACAGCCGGCATGCTCATGACCTTTAAGTAAGTTTATTAGTTCTGAACAAGGATTGGTTTTCCTTCTTTTGCAGCATCTCTTTCCCTTTTATTAAATAAAATAAAAACACCAGCACCAGGGAATGAGATTTTCTAGAAATGCAGGATCTTATACCACATTTTAAACAAAATTTCAATAGCAGAGCACACACGCACCATTTGTAATTGAGACTCCGGGCGTTGCTAGACCTGCCGGGATAAGCCGGCAGGGAGGCGGGGCGACAGCGCGCTAACTTTAATGCGTGCCGCCCAGCCTCCTAGACAGCCGAGGCGCAGGGATGACGGAAGCCCTGCAGCGTCAGCCTTGTTTGTTTGTTTGTTTGTTAAAGGGGCCACGTGCGGCCCAAAGACTCCGGAGAAGGTAAGCCTTTTTTTTTTACTTAAACCGCCCCATCCGGTCCTGATCCCTTCCCATGCCTTCTCCCTCCGTGTGTCCCGTGTCGTCTGTGCTCCCTTCTCCCTCCATGTGTCCCGTGTCGTCTGTGCTCCCTTCTCCCTCCGTGTGTCCCGTGTCGCCTGTGCTCCCTTCTCTCTCCGTGTGTCCCATGTTGTCTGTGCTCCCTTCTCCCTCCGTGCGTCCCGTGTCGTCTGTGCTCCCTTCTCCTTCCGTTTGTCCCCCCCCCCCGGCCGATGGGCACAGCGCTGAGCGCTGTGCCCAGTCCGCGGCTTTTTGCGGCTACTCGCGAGCGAGTAGCCGGAAAAAGCCACGGAAGTCTCTAGACGTTCTGCAGCCCTGGCCTCAGGCTGGAGCTGCAGAAAAGGCGCGCCATAAGTGACTTCACTTATGGCGCGTTAGAGGAGGCTTCAGTGCGGCCTGGGGCCAGATTCCCCTGTGCGTCATGTGGACGCACAGCAGGGAAACCGGCTCTCAAGGCGCGCTAAGGCATCGTCTAGCAAGGCCCTCCATGAAGGACATGAAAAGATGTAATTTCTACAAGTTTTTAATATAGTTGCATACATGTTTAAAAATTTCTTCTGAAATGAGCATAATTCTTGCTGGCATGAGGGGAGCATCCCATATCTTACCTTGGGCCAGTTAACACATGGCATTCTTCCTTCACAGAGCTTGGTGTTATGTAGGAATGGTGAGAAACTCCTGATGAATCAATGGAATATTTTTTAAAAAAATTGACCTAGTAATTCAAGGAAGAAATGGTTTCATGAAGAAATCTTTCCCTGATGAGGCCCTCCTGGTGCCAACATTGTCATCTTTTCGGTGCCAGGTTAAAACCGCCCTCTTTTCTCAGGCATTTGGTAGCATACAATGAGTTTTAAATTAGGTCTTGGATTGACTTTGGCCGATGGTTTAACCAATCGTTTTTAGACATCCTGTATGTTGTCTCTGTGTGTCATCTGTTTATATGCTTTGTGTGAATGCCTTTCTTTTTGTATTTAGTACAATGTGTTTTAATCGTTTTTAATTTTTTGTGAACCACCCAGAGAGCTTTTGCTATGGGACAGTATAGAAATGCAATACATGATAATGAAAGGAACATAGTCTTGGTGTTGTGTTCGCTTTCCCCTATATCACTACTCCTTGCTCTTTTCTAACAGAAATGACTCCGGAATATATTTTTCTAATGAGCCTGATAGATCTAAAGATGATCCCAAAGGAATGTGGAGTACTTCTTTGCTGAGCATTTCGGAATGATGGAAAATTTGAATTCATAATGTTACATGGAATTAGGTAACTGTGTGCTAGTTCAATTTATATTGATTCAATAACTTAAGAAGCATAAAAGCTTAAAATGATTAAAGAGAAACCATGAAGTTAAGAAGGAACGTATTTAACCATGCTAAAACTAGTTCAGTTTATACTGATTCAGTATCTCAACAACTTAAAGCTTAAATGATTAAGGGAGTTGCATTTAAGAAGGTACATATTAAGAGAAAATGCTATACATTTGACCATGCTGAAATATACAAAAAAATTGTAATAGGCCTGTGCTTAGGAAAGAGCATTGTGCGACTTTATGTAAGTAATGAACCTTTCATGTGAAATGATGTAGTGTCACAACTCATTTGCATCTCACTTAAAGTGTAATTAGGTTTCCCTGACAGCATGGTTTATGGCTGAAAGAGCAGACCTGGCTGCTAAATTAATCCTGAATCCTTCCAGTTAATAATACTCTGCAAAGCAAACTTTACACACTTTAAAGTTCCCAAACTCACACTTTACATGATAAATTAAAAAGGGATGCTAGCAAAGACTTAAGGGATGATGGACCAAATTAATCCTTGAAGCTCATTTTACGTGGAATTGTAACCATTTTCTTAAGAATAGTGTTTGATCTAAATAAGGGAATTGCATTCAACACCGTGTTGCCATTTCACCACATTGATAGATGACTGTGTTAATTCTAATATCCTTAGGCTCCAGGATTTCAAAGGGTTCAATATCCATAAGTGATGGAGAGTGAAATTATCACCACTAATTTCATTAATTGTAGTATGCAATCAACACCTGTCAGTTAGGTAAAAAGCAAAGACTAATATAACAACATGCTCATTATTTTGGGTCAAGGACTGTTCTCAGTCAAGAAAAAAAAAGTACCTGTGGAACCTGGAAAAAGGAACCTGGAAAAAGTAGGTCTGTTTGGTTAGAGGTGTTAACGTTTAGTGCGCTAAATGAAAGCACATAGGGCCACTCTTTTGTTACCAGAAGGCAATTAATTTATTATTTTACTCTGTACAGCACCATGTACACTGATTGTGCTATATTAATAACAATAACAATAATAATGGGATTTCCACTGGAATTGTGTCTTATGAAGAGACCCAACACTGTTGATGTCTCCAAATACCATGTGAATGACAGAACTCAAAAACTCTGCTTGATGAGGAGCCCATACAGTCCCAAGTCAGAATTTCACAAAACTCCAGCAAGAGGAGAATAAAACTTCACCTAGTGTTAGAGAAAAGCATGTATATGAGCTTAGATTCTGGTTATCTTATAGCCTTTTGTGTGTGGGGACTAGGATACCTATTGGATTGTCTTTATATTAACCCACCATAGTCTTAAAGTCATCCTCAGAGTCCCTACTTCAATTAACTCCTGCCATCAAATATTCAACAAGTGGTGACTTATCCTTTTTCTACAGTGGTGCCCTACTGATAGAATATTCTTCCTAGGGACCTTGGGGCATACTTTGGTGTCATTTTGGTGCAGACAGTTTCATTCATTTTAATGCTATCTCTCCAGTTCCTTTTTTATGCTACTCTTTCATATGGATGTGATTTTATTGTGTGTGTTTTAATTATCTCGTGAAAGAAAATACATAACAACATTCTAGATCTTTCTCTTCAGGTAATGCAAGAACATCAGTATAATGTTTTTGTAAACCGCCCAGAGAGCTTCGGCTATGGGGTGGTATATAAATGTAATAAATAGATAAAGCATTAATGTTTACCAAATGTGTAAGGTAACAACAAGAAATAAGAAAGAGATGAAAACAATGTTATATAAAGACTGGTTCATAAAGAAGTACAGAGTTTTATGGTTGGGTAGGTACTAAACTGTATTGGAACTGTCTGTCTGCGGGGGAAAGCAACACTTAAAGGAGTAATCAATTTATTTATTTTAAATTAGCCAAGACATTAAAAATATAGCAAGATACAATTAATTAAATATTTGATATCTCACATTTCAGAATTTGTTGGGTGTTAAGTAACTATTTTTTTCTTGATGACTGATTTGACTTCAGAAGTTCCTGAAATTATGGCCACAGATCTGATGGAGGCTGATTCCAGTCATCTCCCATTATTTCCTTTAGACTGAAATCTTCAAAATATTCTAGACGATGGCTATCAACAAAACATAAGCATAAAAGTAAGAATTGTTAAAGTCCTAAATTAAAACCTTAATAATGACTACAGATCTTTAAAAAGAATTACGGCTTTAGGGTGATTCTGAAATTTAATATCTAGAGCTTCACTACCTCAAATGATACAAACAATTATATAAACATACCTAAATAAATAAAACAGTAATAAAACGGGCTGTAAATTGCTACATGTAAAATTTCTCTTGATTTTGCATGAGACCATCACACATAAACTATACATTCCAGTAATTAATAACATCACATAACTGGATGGTTTACAACACAATCCTTTATGTGTCTACTCAGACTATCGAACTTGATGAATCTTATCCCTAATTAAGTTTGTATAGGATTGTACTCTTCACTACCCAAAGATAGAAATGTTCTTCCAAAAGGTTTCTATCACATTGGTCAAAACATAATTTTAATTGAGTTTTATTAATGTTTTACTCATAAACATTCACAACAGAACATCTTCCCCGATGGATCAGGTACACGGTCCTTGTGTGCTTCTTGATACTGTATTACATCTGTTCTTACAAAATAAATGGCTTTACGGAACTACTTTTGCTATAACACTCAAAGCCTACTTAAGGTATGCTTTTCTTCCACTGGTAGGGTGACCATATGAAAAGGAGGACAGGGCTCCTGTATCTTTAACAGTTGCATAGAAAAGGGAATTTCAGCAGGTATCGTTTGTATATATGGAGAACGTGGTGAAATTCCCTCTTCATCACAACAGTTAAAGCTGCAGGAGCTATACTAGAGTGACCAGATTTAAAAGAGGGCAGGGCACCTGCAGCTTTAACTGTTCTGATGAAGAGGAAATTTCACCAGGTTCCCCATATATACAAATGACACCTGCTGAAATTTCCTTTTCAGTGCGACTGTTAAAGATACAGGAGCCCTGTCCTCCTTGTCATATGGTCACCCTATCCACTGGTCTAGGTAGAATTGTTCTCTAGAAGTGCATCTTTTTCATCTGATACATCAGTTGTGATGCTTCCTTAATGACAAGAATTTTGTGTGACTGAATAAACCCCTCTTATTCCATGGGGTGGGGGGAAATAAACATTGGATCAAGATTTACTGCTATCCTTTGCCACAAAATTATTTCTAGATTGGCCTCACGTTCTCAGGATGAACTTGGTGACTATAGGGCACGTCAATCAATGATCAGCTATTTTAGCTGTCTAATTGGTAAAATTGGACTACCCTCTGGTTACCCAGTTTATCTGCTTATCTTTATTTAATGCTTTTACACTTTATAAAATAGGCTCTAAAGCACTACAAAACTGTCAATACAAAGAATAAACAGAATAAAACTTTCCACAGTAAAGCATGAAGGCTTTTCCAAATTTGTTATATAAGCATGTATTGGCAAGAATCAAAAGGGAGCTTCAGAATCAGCCAGAAAAGCAATTTCAGAGAGTTGTATGGGCTTTGCACTCACAAATTAGGACCTTGCCCCTCTTCAATCTCCTCTCGCGGTATTGGGTAAAGTGCTTCATATGTTCTTCCAATCCCAGATCCATGGATTGCATATGAATTCATCTTGTCTATGCCAGGGGGGAAATAGTTCCAAGGAATAATTGCTGTACCATTCCAGATGCCCCCATTTATATCTGCTTTAAATGCCAGTGCAAGTCCTTTCTAGGCAAAGGGAGGAAATGCACTATAAAAATGTCGTTATGTTATTTTCACATAAAGTTAGTAGTACAGGATACTACGCCACTGTTGTTTCAATATAAATTTTAGCATAGTGTTTAATTATCAAGGTGGCTTTTGATTCACTGTATCCAAACCACTGCAAATCCCCTGAGGGACACAATCTTCAGGCCCCTCAGCTATCCTGCATAAAATACCCTGGGAAATAACACAGGTGAGATAGTGGCCCGTTTCAGATACCACATTGGAATCCTCCAAACTATGGTCTTGAGCTCTGATTCCTTGGTCTTCTTCTCTCCATAGTTTGCTCTGGTATCCAAACTATGGATAGCAGAAACTTTCAAACCATAGGTTGTAGCAGTTTTGAAAACTTTGGTTTGGAGATTAACACTAGCCATAGTTTTCCCAATTTGGTCATCCAACAAAACTATTGTTAGAACAATCAAGAAATGGAGGAGGGAATTAGCACGTGAAAGGGTAGGAAGAAATACATGAGCTTGCAAGTATATTCCTGTTCATGACCCTCCAAAACCAGAGAGAACTAAATTAATGTAACTTTTTTAGACTGCCAGATTATACTGTATTATACTATTGCCCTGTTTTAAAGTAGTTGTGCGATGCCTAGAGAACTAGTTTTATAGATATCTAATAAATACAAATAATATACTTACTCATGACTGAATGGGGATCCGAACACAGATCTCCCACTCCAAGTCTGACACTCTGCCCACTATGTCCCACCTGCCCTCATATTTGTACGGTAATACTTGCTGCAGAAATAAAATTCTTTTCCTGATTCTGTTTTTTATAGTAAGAAAAGTTGGACTAAGCTATTCTTATTTAGAACTGACCCAGTCATGTCTGTAAATGAAGAAGTATATCAAACCCAACTGGAAAAATAAGCATTTTTTTATATATGCTATATCATTCCTACTCTGTTCATACTGCATAGATATAAGTTATGTCAAGCTATAGAAAAATGGTATAGTATTGTTAATGAAACAGTGCTTGATGCTGTTCAAAATTCTAAAACGTGATAATATGCAAATAATGTATTATGCTTTTCCATAGCATGGCCCATGGTTATTAGTTTCTGAAATGTGAAAAGCCTTTTTTCTGACTCTATGGAAATGTATGTGAATTGCTTATAATGGTTTTAAAGAGTGCTGAATTGCTCAGCACTAAATAGTATTGAATAAATAGTCTCAGATAAATTTATAGTATAATAAAAACATTGAAGTAATTGCAAGAGTATTCACAACAGGTGAGTATTTTTATTAATTTGATAGAATAAGCTCCGTGGAACCAATTTGCAAGTGATTTGCAGATGTGCTGGCATTACCTAACTGTATTACTATGATTTATGTTACAAACACTAATGCAGATGATGAAATGAATTTATTGTCTGTAATTACCACAACAGAAAAAAATTAGAAGGAAAAAGGAGAATTTAAAAAAAATCCTCAAAACCACCATGATTGGCTATTTAAACTCTGCTCACAAAGCAAAAGGTGGAAATCCATTAATTTAATTTGACTGAAGAAATTGATTATACCATGATTTGTAATCCCTTGAAAAAATCTTTAATCAAATGACCTTAACTGATGTTGAGAAAGTAGTATCTATGCGTCCCTTTATTTCATACATTTACTTATGACTAATTTCCATTGAACATTCATTGAAAATTATTCATGAATGCATTTTGGATAATGTCATTGCTAGGGTTTCCATTAAGTTAAATAACTGTCGTAGTAATCAAATAACTTAGTACAAATATATTAGCATGAAATAAACTGTATTTTACATCTTTCTATCTTCAATCTTGCAGTGAACTAGACAGTCAGTTAGGTTGCAATCCTCCTGGTAGTAAATTTCATTGAGCTCAACAGGGTTTACATTTGAGTAAGCATACACAGGGTAGGATCTAACGGTAACCTACCACTGCCATTGAGCACCACCGGTTTCCGAGCACATGTGGCTGATGCATACTACTGGTGGTGGCGATGAAGTGCTTCCAGGGGCAAGCCCCCAAATGATTGGAAATGCAAGTTTCTGGAAGGGGCAATTTGCATTTCCAGTCATTTGGAGGCATGGCCCCAGAAGTGCTATACTGCCGTGTCCACAACCAAGGCTAGCTGTGGCTACACCATGAACCAGCTGTGTTTGTTGCCACTGGAAGGGCATCGTTGGATCCTACCCATAGGATTGCACTGCTGATATGTTTATTTTGTCCCTTATATACCCTTGTTTCACACAGTTGCCTGCACCTCCAAAGATGGGCACATGAAATTATTTTTACTTCATCTTCCACAGTAAAAAACAAAAACAAAAAATGATGTGGGTACAAGATGTGCATATAATCAAAACCACCCCTTTCATGTACTTAGAGTGATGGCCAAAATAGATCTGTCTTTATGATGATGCCAGTTATTGGTCAATCAGAAAAGTTCAGCTGCCACAGAGAGGCAATTCTTTGGAAAGTGTATGGTCAGTTTTCACTTTCTTGCTGGCATCTCTAGTGAAAGTTATTCAAGTAGGGGTATAAAGCTAGTCACTATCTTCTAAGATGCAGAGGAACCAAGTTAATGATTTACACATATCTCCTATAATGTCAGCATACAACAATGTGCAAATTGTTGTGTACATAAAACATGAGTGTTACATAGGGACAGTAATAGTTCAACCTCATTCGGGTAGGAATATGGAAATTATTCCAGGGGAAATCTACTTACTTCAAGACAGTCTCCTCCGGAGAGAAGCAATACAAGATGTTGGCCATGCCTAGCAAAACAAAAACCATGAGGAAGAGGAAGGAATTCATTGCATTATAAAAGCATAGGAATACAATATTGTCAGGGCAACATTTACTGAATTTTACAGCAGAGAACAAAACATCATAGAAATCTCCTAGGCTGGAAAATTTGGTATGGCAACTTCATTCTCTTCCTAAGAGAAGTAAGCGACCACAGTGATGCTGGGAAAGCCATGTCTCTCTATACTTGTATATCCATAAAAACACGGGCTGTAAAAGATTATCAAACATTTTCCTGTAACCTTAGGAAGGCAGCTCAAACAATTCCTTGACCTAGGGAAGCTTCCTATGATGGTGAGAAACATTCAAGTATAAATCTAAAAAAATAATAACCATGCATTATTATTTTAACATGGGGAGAACTTACGGGCAGAGTTCCACTTCCAGGTAGTTTCTTGTTGCACTATTCAAAAAGAAGGATTCAACCACTGTGAAAGAAATAATGTCAGCATGCTATTTAGTAGGAGGCAGGGGTGGGGGGAAATCAGCCATAGAATTTTGTTCTTATTACTATTATTGTAAAACATGTTCTTAATCTATCTTTATCTTGTTTTTCCTCGCAACTATTTCCTGTTTCACAGACTGATGAACTCAAAACCACATAATAAATAATTGGCTGAGATATTTCAATATAGGTTCCCTGGGCTGGATCTAATGATTTATCTAACAGCTTTTTAACTTCTAGCTGAATCTCCATCACCATTAAACTTATAGGCTGGAATCCAAAGAGAACTTTTAGCCATGTCTAAGAGTATGGACATACCCAGTGAGATCTTTAGACTTTTCCCCCCTTCAAACTACATGCTGCCATGCCATGTCACATGCTGCCTTTGAAAACCTACACCATTCCATAAGTGGCTTACCATGCTATATGTGAGAGACTCAATGTCAAAGCACCTTTGGGCTCATGCAACTAGTTACTTAGTTCTTTGGTAGTTTGGATCCAGACATATCTATTGCTGTTATACAATGTCTGTAGATAATCCAGCTTCCTGCTTCTGGAACATTAGAACTTCAACAAAGTTCACGACAGGAATTGCCATATTTTTATAGGCCAGGATCCAAAGAACTATTTTATGCATACCCAAAGCATTCTCCATGGTGGTGGTGCCATTGTGAAAAATAGGCTCTCACAGCATACCACAAGCCACTTTGGCAGGGCCAGCACAAGGGGAGGTAAGGTTGGGCACCTGCCGAGGGCCCATACCGCAGCAGGGATCCACTGACCTGCTCTTCTTCACCATTGCAACTTGCTTGTTCACCTGCTTCATGCTCTGGCAGACAATGATGGTGGTGAGAAGGAGGAACAGTAGATGCTACTGCCTACTTGCTCACCAGCTCTCTGCCCGTCAAGCAAGCAAATGGTAGCGACGGGGAGAAACAGCAGCTAATGACAACGGTGGGGAAAAGGTAGACTCACCAAGGGAAGGAGCCCATTGATGGTGTCTTGCCTAAAGGTCCTCAAAAAGCTAGACCTGCATTGCACTTGAGAACTCTCCTCAATTTCAAATAAGAACTGCTGTTTATGAAAAAAAAAAACACCAAAAAATATTCTGTGGACATGCAGAATTAGTTTCACAGAGGTGGTGGTGGTGGTGGTGGTGGTGGTGGTGGTGGTTGTTGTTGTTGTTGTTGTTATTATTATTATTATTATTATTTTGTTCATTAAAATGCCACCATGTAATTCAAAGCAGTTCCATGTTGAATAGATGTTATTTATGGTTCTTCAAGTGAACGAAAAATACAACTCTGAGCTTTCCTACCCAGGCATTTATTGTGCTCTCATCATTCCCTACTCATGGTGGTTTATGTGTTCTTCAGACGATGTCATAACCCTGCAGTTTCATTTTTGTTTTTAAAGAGCCCTTTCTGCAAGTTTTTTTAGAATGGGGAAAACGTATATTATTTAAAGAAAACCAAAGAAAACACTCTTTCTACTTATACCAAAGTGCCACCTACAGGTTATATAGAGGGTAAGAAGGAAAGTGCTTGGATCTCAATTCTGTGATGAAACTGAAAGTAGATCCAGCAGATTAACAGTTTTGTGTAGAAAAACCAGGGCAAGTTCAAATAGTCACTTTGGTTAAAAAACAACAACTTGTCTTAAGTATTATTTCTACAAATAAATATTGGTTTTTGTTGTTTTTAAAAAAATTATAAGCATTTGTATGGTTAAATAAAAATGCTAGCTAATCCAGGTTTTTTAGGCCTTAAAAAGCATTACCACTTTTTTGTTCTGAAATTTTCATTAAACCTCACCTTCATAGTCCCAAAGGCCATCAAAAGGTTCCCCAGGTTTGCCAGATGGAGCTGGAGGATCATCAAAGAACAAGGAGCTCACTTCCATTACTAAGCCTTGATCACCAGGTTTAAATTTGATTGTAACTGGTGTGTGCATAACTTGTAAGCTGTCCCAAGTAGTTTTTATTTTATATTCTACCTAAATAAATACATGAGAACACATAAGGAATTGTGTGATCTGGTTCCAACAGACTATGCTTTAATCCTTTTGAGACAATTATTGCTAAACAAATTTCCTAATTCAGGAGTAGGCAACCTTTGGCGCTCGTGAGCACATTAGGCAATTTGAGAAATTGTCTTGGGCACCACCACAAAATGAACACCCTATAACCGAAAGCATCAGACTGTGGCCACCTGCTATTTTCATTTCCTAAGAATGTCTCTGAACCACACGTATGGCCCATTAATATGCGAGCA
Organism: Elgaria multicarinata webbii; assembly: GCF_023053635.1. Lineage (NCBI taxonomy): Eukaryota > Metazoa > Chordata > Lepidosauria > Squamata > Anguidae > Elgaria > Elgaria multicarinata. The sequence continues at coordinate 39,571,997 of NC_086180.1, read as the reverse complement.
GCTAAAGGTCCTCCTTTGCTTTGAAGCAATCAAAACTGCCAGGAAGAAATTTTACTTTAAAAAATAAAATAAAAGGAAAAGGAAAAAAAGAAAAAGTGGGGGGGGCACCTTGATGGACACCAAGAAAGGTGTCTGAGGGTGCACTGGTGTCCATGGACACCATGTTGACTATCCATACCCTAACTTATTGATTCTTTGGTATGTCTGTAATTTTGCAATGAATTATCAACTCAAATATCATACTAAAATATTTGTCCATGTTACTGTATTCCTCTAGAGCCAAACATTTCCCCCAAAAAGTGTCCAATGTGCTAAGTCAGATCCCTAATCAATTTAAGCATGCTTGGCTTGTATTTAGGAAACTAAACTACTAAAAAGTGCACCATGTTCGTCTTATACGCTGCATAAATATTTCAATCGTTTTTCCAACAATTTAAAGAAGCTGAATTAACACATTTGATTAGAAACAAAAATTCAATACACTTAGACTGCAATCCTATACCCACTCACTTGGGAGTAACCTCCATTAAAACAGGTCATATGTTACTTTCAAAAATAATGCAAAACAGGGCATCAGTTATTAATATTAGCAGAGTATATGCCCTTCCAAACTGAAGTGTAACTCTTCTTCTCAGGGATTATAGGACAGCACCATGACCCAGTTCGCACAATAAAAAGCCACTGTGTCTAAAATAAACCAGAGCTGGGGGCGGAATTATGCAAATTATACCCATTCATGCACCATGGCTCACAACAATCCACTATGGCTGGTTTACCAAAATGGACAGTCATGAGGATAGAGTACATCTAACCTTTAGCTGCTGGATTGAGCAGAAATAAAAAGTTCTGAACAGCAAAGGAACTCCACCATGGCAGCTATTCATTTGGCACTCTCCCAAGTCAATGCAAGATAACCATCCCTTTACAGAGTTTATATGACATTCAGTGGGAAGTGCAGTATAGTTTCATTTAACTCAACATTTTTAAGCAATAGATTGAGATAAAGATATAGAAAGGTAACAACAGCAGAGACTTTGCCATTATATTATATTTAATTTTATTAAGTGCTATGAATATTTCTAAACATATTTACACAGTATTCTTACTTTCTTAAAACGACATTTTGAGTGATGTAATTCATATACAAATGCTCACCTCTCTTGTTTCAACCCTTAGGATTTTTGTCTCATGATGACTGAAGGGTACATTTTCACTTGAGAAGAAAAGTTACATGTACAGTATTAATAGACCATTGGAAATTGCTTGGATTAATCTCTATTATTACAGTGTTCTGTTTTAATTGTGAAACGCGATGTATCCGCTTAGAAATGGCAATCAAATTAGGATTATTCCTAACTGAATCTGTTTTAAAAACAATTCTAGAGAGCAGTCTAGAAGCAAACTGAGTGAGGATCTCGTAAGCACAACATTGATAACTTTATTCTCCCATCTAGTGGCAAGAAACAGTAAGAATCAAGATTTCAGAGAGAAACTTCAGTGCAGTAATAAAGGGAGGGGCAAAATATGTATTATTTCTGTGCTCATGTGGGTGGCAAAACACAATTACAATGAAAAAAGACAGCAACCCCAAATTCGCATTTCCAAAAGTGTAATTAAATGATATATTTTGCTACATTTAGTTTTTATTTTTTTAAAAAAATCTCCGCCCGTGTTCATAACTGTAATAAACTAATAATGAAAATGTGCACTGCTGTTTTGCATATCCTCATCCACATATCCCTTAATATACATAATACGATGCCACCAGGAGCTTAAAGGGAAAAGACGGAGAACAAGAGACAGACAACAACATTATTGCTACCCGCTAACTAATCTTCTGCACCCTGCCTCAAAAATCAAGGCTGAAATCCTTGCCAGATCATTGGAGCCATCCTATGCATGCTTGAGATTAGTTTTCATGGAATTCAGTGGGACAAACTAGAAATGGGTTGGTCTTTTAGTCTGTTGAAGATAGAAATGTCATTGAACTCCCCAACCTGAATAACCCACATTGCTCATCAGCCTGCCTGCACCAATACAGCAGAAACTGAGGTAAGAATTTGGAGGATTGTAGACCAAATGTGTTCACCATATGCAGCTACACTGCACTAAGCAAAGCATGGATGGGGTAGGAGTAGAGAAACTTCTGGCTTATTTTGTTGAGGCAGTAGCTAAATCTTGTCATTTTTTCCTGTATAATATTGCCAGGATTCGATCATTTTTGTCTGTCTCTTCTGCCAAGACGCTTGTTCATGCGCTGGTTATTTCACGGTTGGACTACTGCAACCTTCTTCTCTCTGGCCTTCCTTCTTCTCACATCAGTCCGTTGGTTTCTGTTCACCACTCTGCCGCAAAGATCATCTTCTTGGCTCGCCGCTCTGACCATGTTACTCCGCTTCTGAAATCTCTTCATTGGCTTCCAATTCACTTCAGAATCCAATATAAACTTCTCCTGTTAACCTTCAAAGCTTTTCACGGTCTAGCTCCTTCCTATCTCTCCTCTCTCATCTCACACTATTGCCCCACTCGTGCTCTTCGCTCCTCTGATGCCATGTTTCTCACCTGCCCAAGGGCCTCTACTTCCCTTGCTCGGCTTCGTCCATTTTCTTCTGCTGCCCCTTACGCCTGGAACGCTCTTCCAGAGCATTTGAGAACTACAAGTTCAATCGCAGCTTTTAAAGCTCAACTAAAAACTTTTCTTTTTCCTAAAGCTTTTAAAACTTGATGTTGTGCGGACTTTATAGTTAGTTTTACCCTAGCCTGTGCCTGCTTACCCTACCCTGTGCCTGTTGGCATTCTCTTCCCCTCCTTATTGTTTTACTATGATTTTATTAGATTGTAAGCCTATGCGGCAGGGCCTTGCTATTTACTGTTTTACTCTGTACAGCACCATGTACATTGATGGTGCTATATAAATAAATAATAATAATAATAATAATAATAATAATAATAATAATAATAATAATAATAAATGGATATATGCAAGCACCATGGTAGCTCTGCACCTTTTCACACTTCTTCTATGCATATGTTCTAACGTAGGGGTTTGCAGAATGAAAAAAACCATTATATGGCTCAATTCAGATCCGAACTAGATGAATTTAGTTTGGCCTTCAGACCTCATGCCAAATTATGTTTAAGGAAGCTTAATAGAAGTTAGTGTAATGTCTGAATAGTCGAACCATAGCGTCAGTGCAACTGCCAGAGCAGAATCAGTAATCATGGTTTAAAGCAGGTTTGCAAACCACGATTTGGACTAACTATAGTTTTGTGCAGTGTCTGAACTGACAAATAGTTGCAGCCATTGTCTCAGAAGCTGCTGCAGGGTGGAGATTCGAGGGAAGCTACAACACTAAACGCCAAGAGAACTGAAAGCCATAGTTTTCCAATTGTATGTTTAGAACCAAGCTTCCAAACTATGGGTTGGATGCAGATTTAGGCACATGTAACTATTCCACCATTTTAAAAAAATTGTGCTGTATTTACTTTTTTGCAGGTTCACTGCTTTGAGCTATGAATGCAGAAGTCAGGCATGAAACTAGTACAGCAGAAAGAAAAACTGACCGTTCCCTGGCTCCTTTGTATGCCACTAACCCCCCAAGTGGGGGAGTTGGGGAAAAGGGTACTTCCAAACTTAGGGGTTCTGGTGCTACTACTCAAAAGATGTTGTGCAGCTATTCTGTCTTTCCTAGGAAAATTCTGGAGATTACAAATGGAAGACATTGTCATCCCCCCGCCCTTTCTGTGAATAATGCAGGGCAAATGCATAATAAAACGCTCATCTGGAAGTATCCTAGGCCAAGAAAGTTCTGTCAAGTTAAACTTGAACTATTTCAGGAAGCATTTGGTAGGGTACAGGTATAGCATCATGTACATTGATGGCGCTATATAAAATAATAATAATAATAATAATAATAATAATAATAATAATAATAATAATAATAATAATTCTAGTGGATAAAACTTATTTTGGATTGAACTGGAATATTAAATAATGGCTTGAGGCCCAACTTGAGATGTAACATAATGACTCTTCTAGAATTTATGGGAAAAATCACAAAATATTGCATTGAGTTGTGCTACATCTTGTAACTGTTTGAAAGAATGCACTTAAAAGAACGATGAGGAAAAAATACTTGGTAGATAGATTTACGGATCTTCCTGCAGATGTGATCTATTGTTTAAACAAACAAAAACCAACAATAAAAATCTTACTTTAAAAGAGACAAGAGAGAGAGAGAGAGAGAGAGAACGAACCACATCATTTCTAGAACTTATAGCTACAACCACAACATTCCCATAGGACCTAAACCTGACAAGCAGTGGCCAAGGTTTGCTTCTCCACAAACAAATAGGATTACTTTCTGCAGCACTTATAACAGGTTCTTTAGTAAAGAATATTTCATCCCTATATACTTTAACAATCTTACTGCTGAAAGAACAGGAAAAGATTTTGTTTTATCCACACACACACACACACACACACACACACACACACACGAGTTTGTTTATATTGAAATAGCTCATAACTATCTCTTACTTACAATAGGGTAAAGCCTGTTTTATCTTACAAAAACCATTATATAAGAAAAAAAAAAGCAGAAGCAAACATATGCATTAAACCAACATGAAACCAAGCCTCTCAAACTGATCACACAAATAAAGCAAAGTTATGCAGTACCTGTTTAGTATGAAGTGGTGCACAGGGACAATAAGGCGTGTAACTATAAAAGTTACAGCAAATAAAAACTTCATGTCTGAAAGCTATCAGACAATATAAAGTTCACCACACGTTATATACCACAGCTACTCTAGGAGACAAGGAGTCATTTGGGCTTCTGAGACGTTTACTTTCAAACAGAGGCAATTAATAGCACTTGCTAACCTTGATAAGTTTTTAATAATTAACTACGTTTTAACTAATGGCCTATTTTTATAGTAAGGGAATAATTTAATTTTGATATTTTAAATGTACACCTCATCATTGCAATAACAAAGGTTAAAAAATACGGGATTGGATCCAGCCCAATTCAGATATTATAAATGTAAGTAGGCAAAACACACAAGAGGGAACGAGCAGAGCCAGTGGCAAGAGTAGGCATGGCTAGGCTCTTGCAGAAGGCCAACACCTCAGCAAAGGCCCACCAAAACGAACCCCTTGGAGTTGCTCCTCCTCTTCAACCCTGCAACCTGCTTGTTTACTTGCCTCTTGCTCTGGCCCAGACAATGCTGGTAGCGGTGGTGGTGAGGATCAGTAGATGCCACTGCCTACTTACTTACAGCCTGTCATACAAGCAAATGGTAGAAGTGAGGAGAGAGAGGATGAGGAGCAAGAGTAGCTGGTGACAATGGTGGGGAGGTCAACATACTGATGGAGGGTGTCCACTGAGTGCACCTTGTCCCAAAGTCCTCCAAAACCTGGAGTTGACACTGTCATGGACGGCAATGTTTTGAAAAGGCCATCCTCTCTCCGTAAAGGATCTCCATGCTATCCAGAACACAGATTTTCCAGCATTCAAAATCACGTGGAGAGCCTCCACAAATACAGGAAATTTTCTTCAGAATATCACCCTCCAGGAGTATAGAACAGATACGGGTAGGAAGGTAGTGTGCTTCCCCTCCTGTATTTAGCCTACTCTTATAATGCCTGAAAAGGGATTTAGTCATACTTAAGTTACATTGATTTCAATGAGTCAAGTGAAAACAAGACTAAGTGGAATTCTTTCCTGATGTGAATGTAAATGAGATTCCAACCCCCATCACTGTTTTTGCAATATACTGTGACCTAGATTTTGCTCTTGTTTGGAATTAGCTTTTATGGTTTTATAATAAATCACCTTGATCACTTATTGAATGGAGGGGCAATTCATTAAATTAATGATTTGTTGGAGAGTGATATCTTGTATTTCTCAGCTACAAGGAAAATAAAAACGCAGTCTGTAAGAGTCATCAGGGCTATGCTGGCTAGGGTTGATAGGGCCTGAAGGCCAAAACCCATGTTGCCCACCTCTGCTTTTAAAAAAAATATAACTCATTTTTGCAGTTGGGATTCTCAAAATTGAGCACAAATAATAAAGCTTTAAAAAAAACACAATAGAGAAGGGACAAATACTAAATCAGGACAAGTCCCATATATATTGTTCTGCGGTAAGAAACTGGTTCCATCTGTTCGATCACTAACCCTTAACCCACAGGACGGTGCCTTTTGCCAGTTGTACAGTGCTTTCCTCTGGCTGTACAAGACCAATACCAAGGCCAGAAACAGAGTGACAACCAGTGGAGCTACGATAGGTGCTATACATTCCCTGTGGCTAAATGCCATATATTTGTTTGGCTATCAGGTTCTGAACTAGTTGCCATTTCCAAACAGCCTTCAAAAGACAGCTGGGACAGCTGGCAAACCAGCCAAAGCTGATAAAATATGCTCTTGCTCATTACCTCAGTCTGGCAACCTGGAAGGAGTTGTGAATCTAGTACTCCCAAGCTACAACCCTTAACTTTCTGGGGAAACTGTGACTCTATTCAAGATAGGCATTTCTGGCACTTCACTGGGACAAGGGTAACCTCCATGAGCCACTCTGGGCATTTCTACACAAGGCTTTTATTGTGTGCTCATAATTGGTCCCTCAGATTTTTGTGGGTTCGTTATACAACGTTGTCAGCTTCCAGGCCCCCTCCCATGCTTTTTGGCCATTAAAGCAGTGTCATTTTCAATGGGGGAAACCCGATAACACAGTGGTTCTCAACCTTCCTAATGCCGTGACCCTTTAATACAGTTCCTCATGTTGTGGTGACCCCCAACCATAAAATTATTTTCATTCTTCTCTACACGATCCATTGTCATGGGATGGTTTGCTAATGAAAATAATACATAACAATAGCTTTAATAATACAAAAGTTGATTCATGACATAGTTCAGTCAATAGTTTCCTAAGACCATCGGAAATATGTGTTTTCCGATGGTCTTAGGCGACCCCTGTGAAAGGGTCATTCGACCCCCAAAGGGGTCCCGACCCACAGGTTGAGAACCGCTGCGATAACAGATCTTAACCCACTTTGAAGCATGATAAATTTCCAGTGAATTTCTGGAATCCTACTATATCACAGTGCCATCTAGTGGCTGAATAATGAAACATATAGAACTTGCCCCAAAAGAAAATCCCCAAGGGAAAACATGTGTAAAGAAGGCGATCTTAATCCTGTAAGGAATTGAGAAGTAGACGCTCTGGTAAGGATGTGGGCACTTTCATAAAGTCCATTATTGACTCTAGAAATGCAGCTACAGGTGCATTTGACTAACATTTGCAGAATGGTTAGGATTAATATTTAAATCTCAAGAGCGGTCTGAAGACTTGAATTCTAGAAGGAATGCTCTAGAAATATTAGCCTAAGCATAGAATGACAATTGCAACAAAGAATCTTGTGGCACCTTAACAACAAGACAAGTCTTGTGGCACTTTAAAAACTAAATTTTATTCTGGCATAAGCTTGTGTGGACAATAACACACTTTATCCAATGCCCATTTCATGATGAACTGGCATATAGTCTATGAAAACTTTAAGTCCGAATTAATTCCTTTGTCTTTAAGGTACCAAAAACTTGTTTTTGTTGCAATAGACTAACATGGCAACTCCCTGGAAATATCAGTTGTATAAGCTAGTCACCAGCCTAACATTTCATGTCTGCAAAATTACTGGTTAAAACAGTTGCCTGCCATCTAAAGGAAAGGCAGAGGACAAAAGACCTTCTGAAGGTGGAATAAAACATTCTTAGATCATATATCGAATGGCATTTTCACAAACTTGGAAATGGCATTACATCAGCTCAAGTTTGCTATCTGTGATAACCTGAAGATCTCAATGCCTTCTCTTTGTTACCAAAACTGTAAACATTATTTCAGAACATTCATACTGAAGAAGCAAAAATTACTTTGAAGTACTTCAGGACATAACAGGGAGCAGCTATTTAAACATCTCCTTTCCAATCTTATGACAGAACACAGAAACCTAAAACTGACTGAAGAGCATAAACCCAATATGTACGGAACTAGTACTACATGTTCTTTGCCCCATTCATTTCCTTTTGTTAAAGCTTCCAAAATTTAAGCATACAAGGGCTTGACATTAGTTACTAATGGAAAAATGTAGCTGCCAACCACTTATGACTCAATCCAAAATGAAACTATCACAAGAGACAAAGGACCTAGGCAAAGGACACAAGCAAAGAGACAAAGGAATATTCTGCCCTTGGGATTCAACTCGGGAGGCCTCAGATGGCTTGTTCATACAACACACTTAGCCATGTTTAGACCACTAACCCCTTTGCAGCAAAAGTTTAGTGAGCGTGTTTAACCTGTGGCTTTGTAGCCACCATGATTAAGAATGGTTCACATGACACGCTAAGTCATAACAGTTAGCTCAAAATGCTTAACCACTATGGTTTAGTTTTTCATTTGAACAGGCTCAGACTCAACTTTTCCATTTTCCCTTACTATTGGTGGCTGTGACTCCTCTTGGTTACTCACAAGATGTACCCCTAAATGTTATCTTTCAAGTGAAGCATTCAACGCTATGAGATTTCCATAAAATCTGACTTGTTCTCCAGTTTGGCTCTTAAGACAGCTGAATATCCACGGCCCAGTTTATAACCTTCCAATTCAGGAAAAGCTGTAACATCCCCACAGCATCTATTTTAGACCAAGATTCTATATATGACCAAAAGCACCACTCTCTTCCTGTAGCAGGTATTAATCTAGGAGTGTGCAAGGTCCAGGGACCAATATTGCCTGTTGGCAGCAGAAAAAAAAAAGCTTTGTTTTAAAACTGAATAGGCCCCTATTGCCACTGAGTTTCAGAGGTAAACTGTTTTTTGCTGCCACCACAGCAAATTCAGTGACAATGGAGGGGGGCAGTAGTGGGGGCCACATGCTACCTGTTCAATAGACAGTTGAAATGGCTTATGACTTTATACCTAACAAAACCATGCAGAAGTTTTTCTATTTTATGCTTTTTTTTTGCCATTTGCCACCAAATGGCAAAAGCTCTACTATACAGCACGTATTACTGCCACTGCATCCACTATTGATCGAGCAATATCTCAATATAGTCATCCCGTTATCTTCAGATTCAGTCATTTTATTTTTACCTCCAGTCGTAATAGGCTTGTTTGCATCTCCTACCCCAGCAGAATTCTAGATGGCAGCTTTGGTTGAATCCATATTTAGGTGCATGCAACTGGGCCGGTGGAGGCCGACTCCCCTGTCCCGTCTCCCATGACAGCCTGTCCAGCGGCTGTATTGTGTGGCAAGGAGGATCCCTGAAAATCAGGCTGAAGCACTTTCAGTGAGTGGAGCCCTTGTTTACAGAAGGTAGATCCTGAATCCAACAACACACTTCACAGCTTTCTGCTAGAAGAAAAAACTCATATAATAGGTATGCAGTACTCTTAGAGTGGTGTACCATATATGAACAGAATTATAAGAAGATCTGAGGTGACTGAGGTGCATAACATTTTGGACAGTGCCATAAAAAGACATACTATAATGAAGCTGTATTTAACCAAACATCTTCTCTAATAGCTTACAGTTCAGATTTTATTCTGTTGCCTCAGGTGATAAATGCAATTTATTTTCAGAAAATCAAGCAAGTATTCAAGCTGTATTCACTTTAAGTCTATGCATGATGGGAAGAGATGACAGAAAACCACCTGAATCAATGTTGTTGGATTCATTATTCTTTTACACAAGACATAATCAGTTTAGCGTGAGAAAAGACAACCTGTTTGGTACATACAGTGAACAGAGAGGACAGCTTAGCTCATAATACATAGTTCAGTGATTAACATATTATGTGTTAAATACATTTACAATGCTCATTTTTATTAAATAAAACAGATTTTTATGGAAATCACATGTGTTTGTTTATGTCAAGTTGATAGTTCAACAGATCTTTCATGAAGGCAAGGCTGTCAATGCTTCAAATCTTGGCTTCCACTGAAGAAAAGTGTCCACTTACTGATAACTCAAGAAGCAATACAGGTGAGAGAGCAACAAATAGATTGTGCAAACATATTGCGCAGATATTATGTCACTGAAAGTAAAAGAATGATATGCTCAGTTGGGAAGAGAGTAATATTTTAAATCCCATGATATAGCAGGTACAGCAGACTGGGAGAGACTTAGTTCTTAAACTCATCCTTGCAAGTAGCATCGATCACTGATTTATTTAAATACAGTTTAATTACATCCACTTCACATCCATTAGAACAGAGAAGTGTGGCTTCAGGAAAACTGTGTCTTTCACTTCTTTTACTGCAGAACTAAAGCTAGTTATCAGAAAGCATACTATAATGGAAATTCAAAACAATGAAGATGAAGTTGAAATATATTCAGACAGTGACCAAGGATACAGGAATAAGTAGGATCCTTCCATTTTTCCATTCCATATGCTGGTGACAAATATTTTCATATACAAGAAGACATGCTCATGTATGGCGGGAATGAAAAGAACTTTTTGTTCTTTTTATCTAATTGGTCTGCTTGCATGATGCCCACAGATCTGATATAGGCTGCTTCCAATCTTCTCCTGTTAACGGTTTCAGATTGAGACTTTTAAAATATTCTAGGCGATGGCTACAAAAGAAAGAAGCCAAAGAGTCAGATAGGTTATGAACACTTACCCCTTTCCACTCCTGCAGGATTGCTATAAAGAATACTAGATGTTGAAAAAAGATTATATTAGAACTAGGATAAATTTACTTTCCTTACCATGCCAAGAAATTGTAACCTAGTTCATATGCATGTCAGCTACCTTTACATACACATTATGAAATTACTTTGGATAGTTACACTGCATGCCTTCCAACTTTTCATACTGTCATATTTGCCTCACAAATCAAGCCTTTGCACTCTTATTTAAGATTTTATTTAATCATCTTGTAAAACTCGTCCAACAGCCTGCGTAATACCGTATTTCTTCGATTCTAAGACGCACTTTTTTCCCTAAAGTAACAGCTCTAAAAATTGGGTGCGCCTTAGATTCGATGGCGCCTTAGAATCGAAGAAATACAGTAATTACATTTGTCGAGTCTGCAGCGGGACAGGCGGGGAAAGAGGGTAGGGGGTGAAGAGCGAGCGAGAGAGAAGGGAGTGGAGAGAGAAGCGGGGGGGGGAGATGAGCAACGTCTCGGAGCATCTCAAACGTTGCCGCCGGGAGCCGGCTGGGAGGGACCCCAGCTCCAGCAGGCCAGCGAGCTTCCAAAGAGCTCGGCCTTGCCTCTGTTAAGAAGATGGGAAGTGGAAGAATCACCTGAGCAGCGCTGGTTGGGCTCGCCCGCCCGCCCGCTCACCCCCTCCCGTCCGTGTGAATGGTGCAGACCAGCTTTTGAATGCATGTGTGGCTGTCCGTTCCCAGGCAGGGGACAATTGGTTCCTGCTTCCCATTCATGTAACATGCCTCTATGCGTGTGCGTGTGGGTGCGCGCGCGCGTGTCTGTGTCTCGCTCGCTCCCTGTTCCTCTCCCCCTCCGCTGCGTGTATGTACCGTAAAATTGCTTTGCTGGCTGATTGTGGAGAAATTTATTTTTTCTTCGAATCAAAGCTTTTTTCCCCTGTTGGTGGCACTGAAATTAGTGTGCGCCTTAAATTCGATGGCGTCTTACAATCAAAGAAATACGGTAAGCCTTTTAGCAAGCTTACTGTTTAGCTATGTGACAAATCACAAACAAGACTGAACTTTTCCCACCTAACCTCAGGAAAAATAACACATGGTTCAGATAAGGGGTATGAAATACGATGGCTGGTTAGGTTGCAGACTGTATTGTTCATATTATCTGCTTCTGATATAAATGAGTAAAGATGAAATGAAATGTTTGAGTGAACAGAATTTAATGCAGGTCAGAGTTAAGAAAAGCATACTCCTACACAATGCACTCCCCGAAGACAGAGAGCTCTGAGATCAGACCTCTTCATCTATCCTATGCCCTGCTGGCAAAAACTCTATCCTTATGGTCCCTGGGGCACTCTCCCAGGCCTCATAGGATTGCTCTGTTAGAAAGCTTTTTGAAATGTATTTACTATCATATTGTATTTTTGTATATGTTCTGTGTTTTCTCATAAAATATTTTGGTTGATTTATATTTTGAAGTAAAACAAGTAAAAAACAAAGCCTATTCTCAGAGTTTGGTTAATAAAAAATATTTGTCTACTTAGAACTCAGCATAGAACCTGCAGATCCTCAGATGACACTTTGCTCTGAGGAAATAGAGTGTTCAGTTAATTGTTGGTTTATTGCCAGCTGCATACAAATATGACATCTCAGAGAATGCTTGGGCAGATTCATCACAGTATAAGGAAGAGTACAATACTTCCTTAAAACAAGTAAATTATTCAGATTATGCTATCAAATGCTATTCCAGACTGAAAATAAAGACTATCCACTGAGTTAACATACCCATACAGTGAGTAAGAGGCAGGCAGGTAGGATTAGAATTTATATGGCACAGCTGTACATAGGGCACAATGACACATAATCTTGCATATAGTGCAAACAGTCATCTCTTTAAAACTCTGTTCTGTTCATACATAAATATTTATTTTGTCGGCAAACCAGACCCCAAGAGTTCCCAAGGTTTCAAAAAACTGTATGGACAACGTTTTAAAAAACCATGAGGAAAATGTACAAGTTAATATCTTTACCCAGAAATGAAGCTAAGCCCATGTGATGTAAATCAGGTGACTATAGCTGTACAACAGTTTGGTGAGGAGTTGAAAAGTGTAGACAGTGAAGGAACTCTGCAATGGACAATTCCCCTTCCCCAGGTATAGTGAGTATGGAATACAGCAAGTGATTCCATACCTCAGAAACCATTCAAAATAATGTTGCGAAGGAACGATAGGTTAAATCTTTTTGTTACCATTTACAACATCTTTCTGATGTATTCATTCTTTTGTTGCAAAAATATGTTTAATATTAAGATTACTATAAATAGGCTTAAAAGAATCCTTCCATGCATTTCTTAGCAGTAGAAATTATACAATAATAACATAGATCATGGCCCAGATTCTCCTGAGTCATCTTTGTCTTCTAACTTTACACTCAAAGTGAAGGGCAATAAAATATTCTCCCTCTCTCACCAGTCTTTCAGTTGTCATAAAGAAAAATAGTAACACAGATATACTTACAAATCAGGTTTCTGTTCTTTCTGAATCTCATGTTGAAGTATAGGGTAGAGGGCTTCATATGTTCTATCCACACCTGACCCATGAATTGCAAATGCATTAAATTTGTCAGTGGCTGGTGGAAAATAGCTCCAAGGCAGATGAGCTCTGCCATTCCATTTGGCACTTGTTCTTGACACTTCAAACATCAAAGGAAGCTCTTGCTGTGTTAGAAATATAAAAAAAGAAAGATTTATTTCAATCCTGTAAGCAATTATGGATTTGGGGTGGGGGAGGGGAATCATATGGCTCACTTACTTTACATACTTTCCGTCTGCCAGAAAGTAACAACACGAGATGCTGCCCGTGCCTACAAAAACACGGTTATAGTCATATTAGGAAAACATTCACTAGCACATCTCCAAGCCAGGGGTTGAGTACAGTTCTTCGATTAAAGGTGTGCTACCTAATAAAATGCAAACCATTTCTAAACAACTATCAGCTATGTAACTAAATGTGAAGAAATTAACTGCAGGACAGCATTTGCTACACCCTGCACCAGCCCACCAATTAATATTTATATATATCATGGATGTATATATTATAATATAGACACACAAAATATTATGAGGTGCTTTTAGATGCCCTAGTAATTGCCCATCGTCTTCACTGCTCCACCATCCTAACTGCAGTACTGCTCATGCCCCTGGTTTTACACACTTTTCTCATGTACACCATCAACAATAAAAATGTACACTATTGTAAGTCTCAAGATTTAATCCAGTCTTGGACTCTGTTCACTGTCCATTTGTGCATACAAAATTTCACCTGTTGGTTATTTTGCTGATACTGCCGCCACAAATGCAAGGTGAGATATGTGGGGTTCCCAGATTCAATTCAGCACTTTAGTACAGTTTTTAAATTCAGTTGCAAATTCTCTTATCACCGCAGTATTGAGAGAAATAACACTTGTCAAAGTTTTTGCTTTCATGCTGCAGCTAGAAGCTAGTCCTGTCCCTTGTGGACAGGAATAAAACCAGCCATAAAACCAGAAGGGACGGACAAAGAATTTCTTCACTTAACTAGAGAAGCCAGACCAGAAAGCGTTTTTGCCAGTTTCCGTTCAAGAATTCCCCCTGCTGAAGATGTCTAACTGAAGGAAAAAGGCAAATGCATATAGTTGCCTTTGCCACTGAAGACTCTGTTCCTGCTCTGCTGTTCTGCATGAATATTTGGATGATTTTTATAGCTCTGTTCCAAAGGTGCACTGCTAACATAGGCTTTCTTCTACTCACATTGCGGAACCAGTGCTTGCTTTCTGAAGCAGGGATAGAGAATCTGTGGTCCTTATGATACTGTTGGATTCCAATTCTCATCAACCCCAGCTAGGGTTGTTGGAGGAATCCATTCCAAGGGTGGAACTCGACGTGCTTTCCTTGGTTCATCCCTCCTGGACTTTGGTCCATTTTCTGCTGTGGAGCCCAACTCGACCAGCATCGAGTCTGACCAGTTTCTGAATTTTCCAGGTTTTTTAATTGATGCAAATTACAGCTAAATTTTGCACAAATTTACATACAATTTCGGCCACAATTTGTGTAAACTCTCAGCCACAATTTGCGTAAAATTATGGAAATTGTGCAAATTGTGGCTGCACTTTCCATAATTTTATGTAAATCGTTTCCAAAAATTTATGTGCATAAAATCTCTAGTTGTGCAAATTATGGATCGACACAAAGAAAAATACACAAAAAGTTCCCAGAGTTCAGGAAAACCCCACAGTTTGGTCTGCAAATTCAATCTGAGTTGGGCACGCCATGGAACTCCATCAAACCAAAAAAGGGAATGGATTTCTTGGCAATGGTATCCCTGTCCCCATCTAGCAGGACCAATGGCTAAAGATTATATATGAGTTTTAGTCCAACAACATCTGGAAGGTGGCAGGATTCCCCACCCTGTTCTAAAGCCACAGAACAATTCCAAGCAGACAGACACTATCAGGAATGATACAGAAAAAGTCTAGATACAAGTCCCTGGGGCTAAATTCTGTTGTTCATCTGCACAAAACTGAAGATATCCTAAGAATTTTAGCAATCTCCCAAAGCCAGGGTTTTACATTCAGGTATTTAAGTAATATGACCACAATGGAAAACTGCAGAAATTTAAAAAGAATATTTTGATATATTTACTTACGGACAGAGCTCCACTTCTAAGTACTGTTGAGTTTCGTCATTCAAGAAGAATGCTTCTACAACTAAAAACGCACAAACCATTAATGTGGTTTCATTTTAAATCATTTTTATACTTGGCATTTACAGAGCAATCTTAATTATTTTATTTATTAAATTTATATACCACCCCATTGCTGAAGCTCTCTGGGCTGTTTACAAAAGTTAAAAAAACAGTGGACATTCAAAAAGTATACAACATTTAAAACCTCAAATTTAAAATCTCATGCATGATTACTCAGATGTAAGACCCACTGAGTTTGGTGGTTCTTACTCCCTACTGCCTTTGGAATTACAAACATAGGCTATAATCTTATACCTACTTACCTGGAAGTATGTCCACTGAACTCAATAGGGCTTACTTCCTAGTAGACATGTATATGATTGCACCATTAAATGTGCAGCACCATTTCTGCTTTAATTTTTCAGCAGCCCATTAACTGTATATATTTTTCATTGTGTGCTTTGAAAACGCTTTATAAATGGTTTATTAGTGTAACTTAGAACAATAGTTTTAAGACTACTACAAAAAACTGGGAGAAGATAATAGAATGATTCTTCCATCTAGTAAGCTTGAAAACAGCTGTAGAAAATAACAGTTTTTCTAAGTAGCATTGGCTGTCCATCAGGTAAGCGTAGCTTAGGGATTTTTTTATCAGAGGCCCGTGTAGGTGAAATTGAACAGAACTGAGCAATCACTCACCACGCTAGCCCCAAGGAAAAGCCTTAAGTGCAAGAAACTGATGCCATGAACTCCTAAAGCAATGGACTGAATGGGAAACAACCAAGGGAACAGAAAAGGAACTGCATCCATATGTATGAAAAAGCTACTCAGGAATCCTACTGCTGCATTCCAATGCAGAAGAGATGAACAAATCAGCTAGAAAGAGTATATAATAAGGATAAAATGCAAATAGCTTCCACAAGATTATTTCTTCTTCACTTCATCCAGGAAAGTATGAGGAATGAATCCTTCATACTTTCCTCAAAAGCAGAAAAGAAAAAGCATAGGGGAAATAGTGCTCAACTGACACAAACATTCCATTTAAGTATTTTAATTGCATATTTTGTGTCTAGCAATGAAAATAATACAGTCCATCAAAGAAGTTCATGGTATACCCAAACATGACTCCAGGCTCTCCCCTAGAAAGTTATGTGAATTTAAAACACTGCACATATTTGCATTGGCATTTTTTAAAAAACACTGCACATATTTGTATTGGAAATTTAGGGCATAATCCTATGGGGTTCTGCCCTTGTGAGACAGAAGACTTTGAATCCAGAGGCTTCTGTACATCCAATGCCTTGTTGAGCTGCTACTGGCAGGGTGAGAGGAACAACGGAGGCAATTTTTGCCTCTCCATACTCCTGTTTTGCTTTTTTCTCCAAATGGGCCTCTGAGCCCATCTATAGAATATACAACGGTGGGGCTGGAGAGGCCATAGGATTCCTCATACCCTGGCCTGTCCCCGCCCACCAGCATACATCCTTTCTCATTCCACTGAGGCCACTTTTCATATTTCAGGAAGCAGCCAGTTCAGCTCTTTCTGAGGCGCTTATAAGGACGTGAAGGAGGGGGTGATCAGATACAAGATCTTCTTCCGAGGTCATAGCAGCATCTACAGCCTCAGAGGGAGGACTCTAAAGAATCCTATGGTCCCTGGAATGTTCTCCCGGAATCATACAATTGCTCACTAAATTGCACTTGCCATGAACGTTGTTATTTTGGCAACAATGTTGTAAGACTAAAAAGTTAAAACCTATGGGGCTTGTGCATAAGGTAAAAGAAAGCCACAAGAGTGGTTTAAAATGGTAAAAACATTACTCAGGAAGTTTTCTCAGCAAAATATATTCAAGGTAGCATTGGTAGCACTGAAAATCCTACTTTCAAGCAGCGACAGTGATGGAAATCAGAGGAGTCATAATGAAGATCACACTGTGATGGAGAATGTTTAAGCTATTTTGTCTAGGCAAAAATGCTGGAGGAAGCCTTGCAAGTAAGACTACAAAAGTTATAAGTCCATCAAAAACATTTTACTAGCCTGCCCACTCATACAAGCCTGTGTTAGTAGTATCTAGCTTATAAAAGTAGAGTACCATGTTTTTCTAAGACTTTTATGCCTGGTTGCTTGATGAGACACTTACTCATCACAGACACAAAACGGATGGCTATTCACAAGAATGAGTTAAAATATTCATTTGAGGCACTTGATTTATTAATAGATGCTGGTGGGGGGGAGGAGAAATACTCTGACTCCAATTTGGAAGTTAGTGAACTGAAGTGATTGGAAATCGGAAGTGTAGTAACTGAGCTGTTGGAAGCCTCATTATAACATAAACCATTTTTAACTAGACATTTGGTGCAAATTAATGTATCTAACATGAAAGATGGGAGGCTTAAGCAGCAGCCAGTTTTATACTCCTGTCTCAGTCAAAGGCACAGTTCTTCATCATGTCAAAACGTTTAAATACAAGCCTGACATGTGGATCTTGTGGAGGTCCCAAAACTGATCCACCAAAATCCAAGTTTCAAAACTTTTTGATAGGTTATGTATTTGTATATCCAGCTATTTTGTACTTGACTATGGCATTTGAATATGCAAGTGCAGGAAGATAGTTCAGTGGTAGCCCTTAATCACTGCCATGTATAGCAACATTTTGTCTAATATAAACCAACACTTTTTATAAGCTGCATGCGCTATAAATAGCCCATTATTAAGATCTACACATTTATAATAAGCGTATGCTATAGAATATAACCTCATAACAACTTGCTAAACCATTTTCCTGTGAAGTACTAACCTCTACACAAGAGTTGCTGCCAGAATATGCAAGATTTAAACTTACAAAAATTGTTTTACTCACCCTCATAGTCCCACAATCCATTGAATGGCTTTCCTGGTTCACCAAGAGGAGCTGGAGGATCTTTAAAAAATGGAGCACTCACTTCCATCAATATTCCTCCATTTTCAGGTATCAGCCTGATCACTACTGGATCATGAGTCACTGGAAAGCTGTTCCATGTATGTTCAATTTTAAATTCCATCTAAGCATTGTACATTAAGCAAAATTAATTATTTTAAATTTAAGGTAAATACCAATAATACGTTAAAAAAAATTAAAAGCCAATACTGTAGAATTACCTGCCCTAAACTCTGCTGCAGTTTTTATTCACAATATACATTTCAACAACATGAAAATAAGTATCATTTACAGGCCTTTTATTAAAGATGGGCAAATAACCTCCAAATGTTTCTAATGCAAATATTTTATTAAAAGCAGAGGAACTAAATCATGTCAAATCTTTCAGCTTCTCAATCAGTATCATGATTTGCCCAAACTTTTGAAAAGCAAGATTAATGATGTGTATACACTTCCATGTGCTCAGTTTATGAGAAGAACTTCTCATATAACCTCTAGAGCTGTTCCTTGAAAATGTGAAGCCATGTAAGAGTTAATTATGTCGAACATATAGAAAAGCAAAACACTGGAAAATGAAACATCAAGCTAATGGACAGAAAAATGTGGTACATATACAAACTCTTTTGCCTATGAACACAGTACCATAGCTGAACTGTAACTTTAATAACGTTCTAGGATTGCCCAGTTATAGCCAAAACATTTTGGAGTGGCACATTATTGCAAAAGAGACATGCAAATGAACATTACATATTCTACTGGGACTTCCATTAAGAGGTTTCTTATTTAGTTATCACATGTTGCATAGGAGTCAACTGCCTTGCTGGAACTCCATACCTTTCCCCCTGATCTCTGTACCTGTCTGTTCCTGCCTGCTTTCACCACAGGGTGTCCACAGTGAACACAACATTAACTTATACAGATATGCAAATTAACTGTTACCCTTTCCATAAAGTTGTATTTCCACAGCAACAGTTGAACTGAACAAATAGCTTACCCCAAGAATTAAACAAAACATGCAAGATTGCAGAGGATGTATTTTAGCAGTGTGGTAAAAAGCAAATTTCCTTTTAATGAATCTTGAGAATCTATCTGTAATATTTTCTACAAAGATTCCTCTGAACACTACCCCAATGTTCAAACTGATACAGTAGTGTCTTTGTGAATTCTGTGGTCCATCAACTCACTCCTTTGCTCTGCAGCCTGCACTAGCTTCTTATAGCCTTTCATGCACAATTCCCATGGACCATTTTAATATTGCTAATACCGCCTTTTTGATTATCATCACTGTATAGTGTACAAATTGGGCATTTTGTGTTACTTACATTGCAAACCTTTGAACCAGAGAAGCAGTTTCAATGTTACAGTTCATAAACACATTCCCTTAATAGGTATTCAAACAGAACACTCTCAAGGCAAGACAAATTATTCTCATCAACACATATGCAGAGATCAGTATCAAAATGTATAATCCAATGGGTTGTATCCAATGTTAATCTAACTCAAGTTCCATTCATTTCAGTGGGTCTACTGTAAGCAGGTGTGATATTGCTTACCCATAGATACTGGCACCACAAGCGAGCAGCTGAAATTGACACCCAATTAACCCAACAATTGTTAGGAAAAGCCATGCAGCGAGGGTATCTAAAAATCAGATGCATCTAAACTAGGGCCCATGTAGGGCGTCTCTTGGGCAGCTGTCAATGCCCCAAGGGCCTTCCACTGATGTCAGGAGCTGTTGCTCAGCAGCAGCTCCAACTGTTGGCAGTGAAAACTGTGAAGACCCCTGCCCCTTCCTCCACCATCATTTCTATTCACTTGCCTGCTTTCTACCTCTAGGTAGTGCAAGTGTGGGAAATGGACTCACTGGGAGAAAGGAGGATGAGGAATCAACCAATGGCATGTTGCCAGCCCATCCTTCAAAAAACCTACAACCAAGCTGCTCAGAACAGCAACATCCACTTCAGCAAGGAGCAAAGCTGGCACAGATGGGAAGGAACATTAGACCGTGCGGGAGTAACTCCTTTCATGCTTTAATAATCCTTGGGCTGACAGAAGGAAGATTTCTAGTCACAAAAGACAAGATGTATTTACTGGTAAATAAATTAACGTCACTTCCCACCTCTGGTCAGGCCTGCTTTCAGACCAGAACTTGCATTTAAATTACACCTAATTCAGAGAGAAGAAATCCTCCTCATCTTGCACACTCGTAAATTGGTAGGATCTATCAGACTCATTTTTAACAAGTCAGCCTAGATTGAACATCAGAGCAAGCTGTGCCACAGACTCAATGCTCCATACTATGGAGCATGCAAGTACACAGTCACATCCCATTACATACAATACAAAATATAACTAAAGCTGCAATCGTATACCCAATTAACTGGAAAAAAGCTCCACTGAACTCAATGGGACTTATTTTTGAATAGACATGTGCAGGATTGTTTTCAGTCACATTACCCTGGTTCAAACAACACACTAAACCATGCTACTTAACCACAAAGTGGTTAAGGAAATGCATTAACCTTAATGCATTCCCTTAACCATTTTGTGGTTAAGCAGCATGGTTTAGTGTGTTGCCTGAACCAGGCCATTAGCGACTAAGCCAAAGGACATACAACTCAAATAATACATTCTTTCCTTGTTCATCCCTGCCTCCACTTCCACCGTCTTCTATCAACTCATCTACTTTGAGCTTTCAACTGTAAGCTCCAATGGGAAGAGACCTGTCCTCTCATGGTTTGTAATGCACCAGGCACACCAATGTCATTGTAAGACACTAATATGCTTATGAAGAAGCGTCAGGATGCTTACTGTTTACAGAGAAGCACTCAACCAGTTGCTACTGTTGTTCCCAACAGCTCCGTTTGCCTTATAGCAGCCTTCCCCAATGTGGTGCCCTTCAGTGATGTTGGACTGCAAATCCCATCAGCCCCAGCCATCACAGGCATGCTAATTGGAGCTGACGAGACTTGAGGTCCAACACATCTGGAGGGTACCACATCGGGGAAGACTTCTTTAGAGACATACAAATGAACGCCTCTCCCTCCACTTCCCTCTCCGCCGGGTTGCCAACTTTTCCCCCAGGGGAAGGGCCCTCTGCCTTTGGCAGCTGTGTCTGTGGGACAAAAACAGTTCCACTTGCTTAAGTTCTGTTCACAACACGACTGGGTTAAAGTACAGGAATCCTCTTCGGATGACCTTCCAAAATCAGGAAGAGAAAGCCAGCCGGCCAATCCTACGCCCAGGAATCAAAACAACACGCTGCTACCTTTGACGAAGGATAGCGGGAGCATGTCTACTCAGAAGTAAAGCCCATTTGGTTCGCCTACTGAAGGCATTACATGAACGCGGATCTTTTTTCTTCGGGCGGTCAACAGGGCTGCCTTTGTGCTTGCTTGTTTTATTGAGCTGAACGGCGCCCACCGCCAGGTAAGTGGGTACAGGGCGGCGTCCCCGCGCCTGCTCCTTCCCCTCTCGGCAGAGGAGCAAACGCGCAGGCAGAGACGCCCAACGCTTCCGCTCACCCGCAGCTTCTCCTTTCGACTGGGAGGAAAAGGAAGAGGCGAGCACGTGATGCGTTAAACCAATGGAAGCGCCCAACCCAGCCCGCCTAGACTCCGATTGGCGGTCGTCTCTGACGCGAGGCCGAGCCGTCCCCTTGTTTTGTTGCTTTTGGTTTGGGCAGGTCGTTATGGTAGTTGGCGGGGCTGTGGTGAGGCATCCCGCGGCGCGCGCCGTCCGTTTGCCGGGAGGAAGGCGGTGATTGGGCGAAGCGGGAGGTGACGTCGCTCAGGTGAAGCGAGGAGCTGCCTCCAGGTTAGCAGAAAGCGGCTCCTGCTCCTCGCCCGGCGGCCTTTTTACGGCCTGTCTGCCAAGAACTTGGAGGCAGACTTACGTGGTCCATCGCTGAGGAGCAGGCAACGCGCTGTGTCATAGGCGTCATCCTCGGGGCGGAGGGTGGGGATGTGTGATACGAATTTTTAAGGAGCGTCTTCATTTTGGGGTCTTTGCTCACTTACTGCATACTCTTAAGTCATCCTATTTGAGCTTATGCCGGAGTAAAGCGTCCCCAGAGCAAATCAAACCAGCTGCTCGGTTTATAGCCCAATCTTATGCAACTCTACTTTAGAAGTAAATCCTTACTGAGTTCAATAGGAATTGCTCCCAGGTAAGTGCAAATCGGATTTCAGCTTTTTAAATTCCTTTTTTGGATGGCCGCAATGCTTCCAAGGCAGGATCTACGCTACTGGGTTATAATGGTTTGGACAACTGTTCTGGCCCAAGGCGCATTACGTATAACCGTTTTCAAAGTCTTATATCCTGCTTGGTGTAGATCTGGCCCAAGTCGGTTTACATAAAAATCAAAAGTGAAATAAAGATCCAAAGTATATCTTAGTCCCTGACCCTTTGGGATTGGGTGTTGTCATTATATAAGGATATATAACAAATGTAAAGTCCCCTGCTTGGAGAGCAGGGCATGTGCGCCTACAAATCAACCGCAGCCCTCTGGGGAGTAGCAGGCAAGGGAAAGCACTTCGAAGTGGCTCAGCTATAATGGCTCATCGTCTTGTCAGTTACCTCAAGGAGTGGGCTGATGGGGTGGCAGAGCAGACCTCAGGGGCAGCCCATGAGATGTCTGCATTCAGTGCTCTTGGGAACACGGAGCAGAGATATTCTGCTTTCAAGGTTGTGTGCTAGCTCTTACTCATTCCCCTGTCCCAAGGAAGTGCTTCTATATGAGGATTGTGTGTTAAGGGATGCAGGGAGGACATGGGACCATTGAATTTGGAGAAAGGGATAACTTGGGGCTTATCTGGGATCAGTAGGCTGATTTGGAATTGCAGGGGAGAAATATGCCTCGTGGGATTGTCAGTGGGCAATGGATGGATTGAGATTAAAGCTGTTTGTACTGGAGTGGTTTGGGTGCATAGTCAAAATCGCTTAAAATGAGGGAATTTAAAACATTTTGGAATCCTTTGGGAGCCTTTTTCAGCTGAGTGAAGAGTAAAATTGTTTCATATCTATAATAAATAACTGAATTTTCTTTAAATTCTAACTAGAGTATTCTTAAGTTAGTTCTGAATATTCTTATCCAGATGGATAGGATGAAGTCAAAATTTTTGCTGATGTTCACTGGTTTTATGAACCTTACAGCAGGAATAGACATGTGCATACTGAAAGATACTGATTGACTCGTGTTCTTTTGAATCAGTGTCACTTATGTACCTGATATTCCATAGGTTAAACCCAATGGCTGTATTGGGAATTCTTTCGCCAGCTACATAAGAATTAGTAATTTCAACAATTTCCTTTGAAAATCCTCATAGTGCATTGATGAGTTACTGAAACCTGTGGTAGTTTTATGTTTGATGTCCACAGGAGCAGGATTGCAGCTTGGAAATGTAACAGAATTTGTTTCCACTACAACTTATGGTGAGCTATATGGAAATAATTCTGGAGAAAAAAGTCTGCTCTCCACTTCTTGCTAAGAATAGAACGTTTTTAGGTTTTGTAGAGAATTTAAAGTTAGAAACAAAAAATGGAATACAACTCCTGTGGTATTTGTTAGTTACATTTATTTGACCTGCAGGTTTTATATTTCTGCTGGCAAAGGGGAAATCTGGCCATCAGAAACCTTCTTATCTGAACTTGCTGAAAAAAATTATAGAATGGCAGCAGAAAGTGACTTTCCGAAAGATCAAAGTAAGTTCCACATAAGGTACCATTAAGTTACATACTATTCTATATATTTTAAATAGTTGATGCCTTACTCTGATACGCTTAGAATAGTGCTTTCTTGTTTTATGAAAAACATGGGGGCCCATAACAAACTGGTAGTGTCTTTTAAGTTTTGTCAGTTTATGATGTAAATTTTCCTGCATCAGCTTAATCAAATTGTTATCCGCAAGCAACATATTCATCAGATTTACAGCAGTTAATATTTAAGAAGCAGTCGTCTTATTTAGGGAATGTTTCTATGGCCCCTAGGCAGTGTCTGAGGGGCCATAGGATAGTTCAGATTCCCAGATCTGAGGGCTGTGGCAGTGCTGTGATCTCAGAGCTAGGAATTGGAGCTCCACCCCACCCACCCCTTCTTGCGGCTGGTGTGGAAAGAACCATGCCGGCTGTCTCCAAGGTTGTTTCCACTACCTCGGAGAGGGAGAAAGGGGGGAATTTTGATAGGATGGGAGGATGGATTGTTTCAAAGTGCTGCATGTGGGGCTGCTTCTGAAAAATGTTCAGAAGCTACAGCTAGTGCAGAACACTGCTGCCAGGTTGCTCTCGGGAGACAATAATTGTAGCGTATTGTTCTATTATTAAAACATCATCACTTCCAATATGTTTCTGGACCGAATTCAGAGTGCTGAGTTGACCATTAAACCTGTAAACAGTTTGGCCTGAGGTACTTGTGACCTTGCCCACCTGTTAAGATTGTTTGGACAGGCTCTGTTCTGCATCCTACATCCATCTGAAGCTAAATTGTTGGGTATGCCTTTTCTGGAATTCTACCTATTTTATTTTTATTTTTTTATTTACAATATTTATATACCGCTCCCCATTCAAAATTTCAGAGCAATGTACAAGATAAAATTCAATAAAAACAGAATAAAATAGATTTTTAAAAGCAAAGTGAAAGGTGAACTGTAAAACGTAGCTGGTCATTAAGGAAAGGCTTCCTTGAACAATGACGTTTTCAGGAGGTGCTGAAAGGAATACAAAGTTGGTGCCTGCCTGACCTCCAGAGGCAGGGAATTCCATAGGAGGGGGGCCACCACACTGAAGTCTCTTCCCCTGGTGGACTCCAATCGGAGGATGGGTCTATGTGAAACCACCAGGAACATGCCCTCGGATCACCTCAGTGACCAGGCAGGTTGGTAGGGGAGAAGGCACTCTCTCAGGTATCCTGGTCCCAAATTGCTTAGGGCTTTGTACACAAGTACAAGATCCTTAAACCTGGCCTGGTAGCAAATAGGCAGCCAGTGCAGTTCCCTCAGCAGAGGAGTTACATGCTGGAAAAGAGCAGCTCTGGGCAACAGCTGAGCTGCAGCATTCTGCACTAGCAACAGCTTCCGGAGAAGCTTTAAGGGCAGCCCCACATAGAGCGCATTGCAGTAATCCATTCCTGAGGTTACCAATGCCTGTACCACCGTGGCCAAGCTATCCCTGTCCAGGAGAGGCTGTAGTTGGCAAACCAGACGAAGCTGGTAAAAGGCACTCAGAGCCGCCGTGGTCACTTGAGCCTCTAGCGACAGAGATAGATCTAAGAGTACCCCCAAACTACAAACCTGATCTTTCAGAGGGAGTGCAACCCCATCCAGAACAGGCAGTGAGCCTATCTCCTGGACTCGGGAACCACTCACCCATAGGGCTTCCATCTTGCCAGGATTCAGTTTCAGTTTATTGGCCCGCATCTAGCCCATTACTGAGTCTAGGCACTGGTCCAGGACCTGCACAGCCTCACCTGATTCAGTTGTCACAGGGAGATAGAGCTGCATGTCATCAGCATATTGATGGTATTTAGCTCCAAATTCCCTAATGACCACTCCCAACGGCTTCATAGATGTTAAATAACATTGGGGACAAGATGGTGCCCTGCGGCACAACATAGTTCAATTGCCAAGGGGCTGAGGAGTGATTACCCAATGCTACTCTTTGAAAACGACCCCATAGGTAGGACCGGAACCAATGTAGCACAGTGCCTCCAATGCCTCTCCCACGGAGTCGATCCAGGAGGATAACATGGTCGATGGTATCAAAAGCCGATGAGAGATTGAGCAGGATTAACAGGGGTGCACTCCCCCTGTCCCTCTCTCGGGAAAGGTAATCCATCAGGGAGACCAAGGCTTGCAACCTTTTATAGGACTGTGAAATAATCCCTTTTAAGAGAGGCCGTTTAATATTTTCTGATCTCCTGTTTCAAGATGGTTTTAACCTACTACTCTCTTTTAATAGTAATATTTGTTTTTAATTGTAGCTTGGATTACATTGTATTGTTTTATGTTGTGTATTTTTTCAGTTCTGGTTGTAAACTGCTTTGATGGCTGTTCTAGCCGAAAAGTGGCATGCAGATATAAAAATAAAAATTGATAATTTGTTTTTAAAGACATTTAATATTAAAACATTTAATGTCATGTAAACTAGTAAGATATAAACTTTGGAACTTTACATTTGTACAATAATCTCTTAAAATCTGTTTCCAAAGCTGATGAATTGA
Source organism: Elgaria multicarinata webbii (assembly GCF_023053635.1). Taxonomy (NCBI): domain Eukaryota; kingdom Metazoa; phylum Chordata; class Lepidosauria; order Squamata; family Anguidae; genus Elgaria; species Elgaria multicarinata. Next base: position 39,545,478 of record NC_086180.1, on the reverse strand, counting down.
AGATGGTCAGTGAGCACCAGTTTAAAAATCATTATCATCCAAGGGACTATGAATTTGTCAGATAATTTTCTTTAGTAAATTCTTTAGCAAAGATAGATAAGCCCTCATCAAGCTATCCTTTACTATTTTGTTAGAATATGGATATCCAATAAGCCTTTTAGCAGAGTTCCTGTGCAATACATTTTTGAAAGGGAGAACCCATGCATTTATAGTAACGATGGCAATAAAATAAAAGGAATTCGGTATGCATTCCAAAAAGATAAATGCTGTGATCTGGATGAGCTATGTTGCAGGAAGCAGATCTGTTTTAGGATAAATTATCTCTAGTTGAAATCAGTAATGTAAAAGTGCAATCCTATGCATGTCTAGACAAAAAAACAAAAACACTTCCGTCTTCCAGCATTTCCCAGCCACCCATGCTGGGTTTGCTGGGAGTTGTAAGACCTTTTTCTGTCTAAACATGCATTGATTCATGCATGCATAAGATTGCACCCTGTGTTATCTTTTCTGGAAGTTAAGGCATTTATTGATTTCAGACCAGAATCGAAATGCTGTGCTCAGACAGTTTCAGACAGAGATTCTTCCAACAACTACCTCGCTACAGGTAAATAAGGCTTGTTTATATTCTGGTATTTACATTGCCATTACTCACAAAGGTGATGTAATGTACAAAGATATTGAAATATCTTTGTACAATATCTTTTTCCTATGCAATAATAGACTTACTTACAATCTTTGCATTTATATAATATGCTGTTGCTAGAATTCCCAGGTCTCTGTACATAGCCAGGTTTTCCATGCAACCATTAATTAGTTCACATAAATAAAAAGACATGAAGCTATTCATGTCTTTTTATTTGAGAATGTTGCCTTAATATTTATAGTAATGTCATCATAAACATATCTGCAGTTCCGTAGTTCAAAATCTAGGCCAAAATTTCTCCCATGTGGTCCAGTTCAGTCAATGTAATGGCCGTGATGAATTTATACACTCCTCCTTCCGACTTTGGATTTATATACTGCTACTACTCTTATCTCCTCACACACCCAGATTCCACCCTATCCTTCCTGGTTTGAGTAAAGCATATATGTCATGATTTCTCAGTTAGGGAAATTATCACTTGCAATAAAATAGGCTTAATAAAACTGAACTCTCTGTTGGCTTGGAGTAAAGGGTATGTATTATGATTATAAGTTATATTCATTATATTCTAAAAATTTTTGATGAAGTTCAAAAATACCTCCAAAAGAATTGAAATGACATAGATAATTTTAGTGCAAAAATGGAACCTAAGCCCATGTTCAATTAATTATATAAGTCCATATAAAATAGATTGCTGAAAATACTGAGATTTTATAAAAAAAATTAAGCAAACTCTTCATTTTTTAAATCAGTCTACATGACATATAACTGTATTAAAGTGAAATTGATATGTTTCAGAAGAATACCCTTGAAGCTGATAATGCAATGCAGTCCTGGACGATGGACCAAAGGTAAAAAGGTTTATCATAATTAAATGTAAAGCAATACCGTATTTTAAATACATTTTGACTGTTTTGTTATTTTAAAAGTGTCATTGGCCACTTTTAAACTAACCGTGCTGATTTCCCCCCAAAAAATGACAAGGTGAGGTATTTATTTACCTCTCATCTTGATCCCCAGTGAGTGTGGAAAAACAATTGGCATTCCTTTCCCTGAACATTGTGACTGGAGGAGAACATGGTCATGGACAGCGCTGTGTCAATTACTAATTGGTTAGCCACAGATGTCAATATCAGTTATCAAATCTACCACACCCCATCACCCCATGTTCCTTATTGGGAGGTTTTCAATTAGCCATACCACACACACAAATGGTTGAATAATTTCAAGGACATTAGAAGCTCCAGTTGGGCCATCTCTGCTCTGAAATTATTAGATGGGTTTAGAAGCAGTCAATCTCCGGTCTGAAGATCGAATGCTCCACAGATGTTCACGGTTACCAGATAATTCCGGGGCGGAGAGCACACCCCTATGTTAGAATAATGCCATTTGAACACATACTGATTGGCCCAGACCTTGGTCAAAGCTATTCACACCTGCTAGTGAGGGGTTGGAGAACCTCTTTCAGCTTGAGGGCCTAATTCCATTTTGGAAAAACTTTTGTGGGAGGTCTTCCAGTGGTGGGCAAGGCCAATGACAAAAGGAGTGAGGCCAAAACTAGCAACTGGCCAATAACTAAGCCTTAGAGGCATTTCAACCCTTTAGAATGGGAAAAATGCATAAAAGCCAGGAAACCACCAAACAATTTGTGGTTGGGGGGAAAGGGGTCTGGCCAGGGGAAAGAGGTGTGGCTATCTAGGCAACCCTGGAGGGCTGGATTTGCCCTCCAGTCCTGAGGTTCCCCACCCTTGTGCTAGTACATGCGGCTGGTTTTGGAGTAGTAAGCAAATTTCTTACTCATTTACACCCTCATCTGAAAGGAGCACTTTGCCTGGAAAGTTGGACAATAGACAGGATGTGTATTATGTAATGAACTTGAAAAGTACAAGATTGAGTCCTGTGATGATGAGTGAACAGCAAAGAAATAGGCTCACAGTAGATACTGCAAAAAGGTAAAAGAGTGAAAAATGACAGGTGTGAGTAGCAAATATCTCCATGCAAATCCCTATAATTTGTTGGATTTTTTCTAGTACTTGATTATTGTGCTCAGATTAATAACACCTATTTCCCTCCCTTCCCCAGAAGATTACTGGGACAAACGTATTTTTGTTTTATGTTGTATGCTATCTGAATGTTCAGTCCATATAGTTTATTTTGTGCTTTTTACTTCCATTTTAGCTTATTATCCCCTCTAGTTGCTGAATATGATAAGCATCTGGAAGAAATGAATGAACAACTGAGATATTGCCAGGTATGAATCATACAGAAAGCAATTCTAAAATATTTAGTTCTTGGTAATACCGTAAACTTTTTTTCTTGCTGCTAGCATCAACTTCATAACAATAAATTTTAAGAATTAGTAATGTGCAGAGCTAAACTAATAAGAATTTTTGTATGTTACTAAACCATATGGTTGAGTGCACAAGATGCGACAGCCATTTTTGGTAACAACTATGTAGTATGAGTTGTATTGCGAGCAACCCACAGTGTGTAGTTAGTGTGCCTGACAGATGATTGGGCTCTTCCCCTTCAATCCTTCAGCCAGCTCCACCCAGTATCCCAGGAAATGGGGCAACAGAAACTGTCTTGTCTATCATCATGTCTCCTGTCCCTGCTCCCAGCAGGACACATTGGAGGTCCTCCCTTCCATTCCCCCCTTCCTTGAGTCTCCCTGCAAGTGGTTTTAAGACTGATCTGAAGTCCACCTCATTTTCAGAGCTTTGTTTTACTGCAAATGGGAGTTCAGGAAATAAGATAGACCCAAAATCACCTTTGATATTACTTTGGGGGACTCAGGGAGGGCTGGAAAAGAAGGAAGGGACAGTGACGGAGGCTGAGGAGCCTCTGGATATGGTAAATCCCACACTTTAAGACTTAAGGATAACTTTGATAAGGGGCTGACCTGGTCTCCTTTAACACCCACCCATCTGTCAATTGCAAAGGCTGTCAAACTAGGGTATATGCAACCCTGTCTTGTCAATTATTTTGTATGTTTCCTAGTACACTTAGATCACTTTGACAGCCAAAACATACAAGGCAATTGAGAGGGCAGGGTTTATATATAGTTTGACAGCCACAATTGCCCATCTCTGCAATTTGCGTACATCACAGGGCTGAAAAAATGTCAGGGCACAAATTTTGAAAAATTAATTGCTGCTGAATGAGCAACAGCTCCTCCAAAGTGGGCATCAGTAGAGGGGCTGTCACTGCAGCATAGATTGCAAGCAAGAGTGGCAGGGTCTTGTGCTGCTGCTGAGCGGCTAGCTCACCACTGCCTGCAACCCATGATGGGTTGGCAATGCCAGATTCAGATGCCAACCCATTGTGAGTACAACAACCCCTAAAATAAGCCATGGGATATTAGGGTGTCGTGTTGCCCATGCACATGCCACCTTCTGGGAATTGGTCTGGATTTGCATGGCATGACAACTCACCCTGGCTTGTCACCCACAATAGGTTTTGCTGTTGTGCGAACCCAGTAATTGTCAGTACTGACAATAGTGCTGTTTTAAGTGTTACACATTGGATGTCTTAGGGCACAATCCTATTGGATGCCCCCATGATACCCATAAGCCTCTGAACTCGGAGACTTACAAGAATCCAGCACAGAGTAGGAAGTGTGGTGGAAGCAATCGTTGCCTCCACACACCTCCCAGTCTGCATTTGAGCTAGACTGGCTTTTTCGCCTATCTAGCTGAGGCATTTGAGAAGGGGAAGGAAGGAGGCTGGAGATGCCTCTGGATATGGTGAAAGCTGGCCTCCCCAGTCCACTCCCTGTCCACCCAAATGCCCTCTTTCCCTCCTCTCCAAGGTTGCCTTTGTGACCCCGAAGAGGCAGCCAGAGCGGTTCTGTCCACGCCGGCTGCAAGAGGGAGAGGGAGAGAGTGGGGAGCTAGGATTCCTGGCTCCAAGGCTGGAGCCCTCTCTCGTACCTTGGATCCAGGAATTCAAAGTATCTTATGGCCCCTCAGTCTCTATGTACGGGACATAGGATTACTCACTTATTTTCTTATTACTGAACTTGATAAGAAAGGGTATTGTACCACTTCATTATCCATTTTATCACTGATAATCAGGCATCTAAGTGGTGGTTGTGATATACTGAAAATTTTCAAAGTATGCCTACAATTATTTGGAAAGAAGATTTTTAAAGTTTCATGGGACCAACATCTCTGTGTTTGTTGGCAGGGAAAGGAGGAGGATATCTGTCATTATTTATTGTACTGCCCAGTGTATATGGCACCGAGAGAGATGTTTTTATCCAGTTTTATCTCTTGTCCCAAGGTGACAGATTAGTTTAGATCATTCTATGTTTTTGACTGTTCAGAGAAAAAAAATGTTCTGTACCAAGTTTCATTATTTGCAATGGCTGTTTTTAAAATTAGATGGAATTATGTATTATATTTATCAGAGGTGAAGTAATCTGAATTATTCGTTATTTTGGATTTGTTTTTCCCCTTCTTTCCTGTTTTTCGATAACTTTTGGTTTCAAGCAAATCAAGATTGATTGACTGAACCTTATTGTGTGTAATCTGTCACAGTGGTGGCCCCTATTCACAACTGAATGCTTATTGGCCTATACTACTTCCCTTTAGATGCAGATGAGGGAAATGAGACTAAAACTTGAAGAAGTCATCAAGGAAAACGAAAGGTAGATTCACTGATTGACAAGATTTGTCAACATTTTAAATTGCTGAAAACAGAAAGAAAGAACATTCTTCAAAGAAGTGCTATGAGATACTTTTTCTTCAGAATTCAGATGTCCAGTTGCATAGGAGTATGCATTTGTGAGTTTATCAGTAGCTTTGATTTTAATTTAACTTAAAATCATATATGTGCATACAGGATTAGATAAATCTAAGTGAGCACAGGTTGATGCGGAGCTGTCATTTTGAAGCATCTGCAAGTCCAAATAAAATCTGAATTCTTTATGCTTACACTTCGGTACAATCCTATACATGTCCACTTTTTTGATCCCACGGCAAAGCCTGAAATTGTCTGAGGAAAAAGCCAGATGTGGCAAGGAAAGAGTAAAGGGTCTTCCTTCCTGAAGTTCAGTAAAGCTGCTATTGCATTTCCTTACAATCTCGGTTACAACAACTTGCCTTCTATGGATGGAAGGGTTCCTTCCATAGAAGGTTTCTGATCCAGTGAAGGAATTCTGCTGGTAGAGTAGGGGAAGTGACTTTCATTGATGCCCTCTCCTGCTGCAGCTGCTTATGCCATCTCAAAATGGCATAAGCTGGGGGTGGGTGGGTTCCAGAACAGTGGGAGAGGTGAGGTGGCACTGGGGGTGCGGGTGCAAGGAGAGGATGAAATTGTTGAAAATCTCTTGGGCGGGTTTGTGCGATGATGGCGGTAAAAGTAGCCGCAGTGGCTTATTTTTCGCTCCCTGTGTGCGCCTGCAGCATGTCCTGATCTCTGAACCTAGCTGGGGTGGTTTACAAACCACAGTGAAACCCTAGAACAAGCCATGATCTTGCAAAGGCGCTCTCTCTCTCTCTCTCTCTCTCTCTCTCATCACTCTTTCTGTCAGTGCATGTTTTCTCAGCAGAACTCCACTGAGACGCTACTACCAGTGGAAGAACGCTTGATCCAGCCCATTGAGTTCCTTCCACTGTTTTCCACAAGAAACCAAAATTGCTTTGATTCTGTGACTATAGGGCATATTTCAAAAGATAGTCAAGTGCTGACTCAGTCTTGTCTGAAAACATTTCCCTAGCAGCAGCCACTTGATCTCAGCTTGTCTATTTCTTAGCTGCACAGCAAGAAGCTACAGCAAGTTCCAAGTGTTCACATGGTTAGTTTCTGTAGTGTGTCAGGATCATAGTCATAAGGGATCCACAGATACCTTCCATAATGTATATTCTAAAGCAATAAATGTGATGTCCTTTCTTTTGCGTATGTAATGCAGAAAATCTCCTGTGCATTTAAAATTTTCAGAATAACTTAAAACATTCCTCTAAACTTGAATTTTTTAAAACTTCAAATGAATGATTCATTTCTAACGTAAGTGAGATAGGATTGCTATTTTAAAAGTAATTGATTGCCCACTTACTTGTAATATAGACTGCATGAAGAACTGAAAGAGGCTATTGAAAAGCAGTTGGATGCTTTGCCAACTGGCTCTGCTTCGAGGGATGGAACAATAATGGATGAAAACTTATTAAGAAATCTTCAAGAACAGCTACAACTAGCAAATAAGGTGAGTGGATTCAAACATTCGTCCTGACTTGGTGTGTGTGTGTGTGTGTGTGTGTGTGTGTGACTGTGACTGTGACTGTGACTGTGACTGTGACTCTGTTGCTTGATAAGATCAACAAGGTTTAAAGACAGCAGAAGTGGAGGCAAATTTTAAATGCCTCTTGAAAACACATCTATCCATACTGGCTTTCCCTGACCTGTGATGGACTCTGTTATCACCCTATTTTATCATTATGATGTTGTAATGTTTCTCATTGTTTTTAATGTTTTTACTTAATATTTTTATGTTATTTCTATATTGTTTTGTTGTATTTTAATGTGACCTTCTTAGGGTGCAGTCTCAAGTCCTCTAAAGTCCAGCAAATTGCCCTCACCTCCCCATCATAGCCAGTGCAGAAAGAACTACACCAGCTACCTCTATGGCATGCAAAACGAAGGTGTTCCTGGGGGTGAGGACAGGAGAAGACTAGGGATGCAGGGCTTCCTCCCCCCACTCCTTGAAACCTCCACTAGACAGGTGAAATCACCTGTCTAACTAAAATGCAAAATGCCTCCTGCTCTGCACTGGATGCATGTAAGCCTCTGCTTTCTGAGGCTTACTAGAACCCAGGGCACGTCCCATAGGATTGTGCCTTCAAGGATTTTAATGGCTAGCTGGAGGATGCTGGGAGTTGTAGTGCTTATTTCTGTTAAAACATGCATAAGATTGCACACTAAATGTTCTTAATTGTTTTTAATTATTTCCTTTTTTATCTTGTTTCTATATTATGCAGTATTTTAATGTAAACAGCTTAGGGATTTAAATAGATATAAATGTACTATAAATAAATAAAGTATCTGTCTTCAAAAAGGTCCTTTTTGCTGAAGGTGTGTACCGTTCAAAGTAACATTTTTGTTTGGATTTTAAGCTTGCGTTTAATTTCAGGGCTTTCACCCTGATGTTAGATCAGTGAAGTTTAATAGAACATACATGTAATAATGCTTCTCATTTTCACAACTGGAACAACAAACCTTGAATCCCAATCTTGGTGGCAGGAATGGGAACAAAATATTAATGTTTATTAAAATATTTGGTTGGAGTTGATATATATGCATAGCAATGTAAATAAAGTTGTGACTTTCTCATAAAGAGTACGTTTCTGCTGCTTCAATATATAACAGACAAAAAGTGTGTAAATAATAAATAAAGCAGCATCACTTTGGAAGGTAGGTAGTATTATCAAATTAATGTAACAGAATGATTTTGCAAAAAAAAATCCATCTTAGTTTTCAGTCTGCTGATTTGTCTATTTAGTTATTTATTACATTTCTATACTGCCCAATAGCAGAAGCTCTCTCAGTGCAAAACAGAAAGGAAGTTTCTCGCTCGTATACTATCTTTGTTTTTATTTATATTTTTTGTAGGAAAAGGAACATGTACTAGAACTTTGGCAGACAGTATCGCAGGAATTGGAGCGACTTCAGCAGATATATCAGGAACATATGACGGAAGCACAAATTCATATTGTGGAAAGGCAGAAACAAAAAGTAATTCAGCTTGTTCTTATCTTTGTGTTAAAAAAACCACCCTTCTTCCCATTCCCTTGAGACTGCAAAGACTGTCTTAAGAATGTAACCGTGTATTTTCCACATGGCGTATCAGAAAGGAAACTCTGGTCATGCTTTCAAAGCTCTTGATTTTGAGGTTCAGAGGTTGATTACCTGCCATTGACTGACTTCAGTTTTTCTACATGTAAAAAACCACTTTTGGTTCTGGTGAAAGTAGCACACACTGATTGCAGAAATGTGATAAGTTCAGCCATGACTTGCCATCTCCTCTGAGTCTTTTGTGCATATTTTTACTTCTCATATATGTGTGTGCATGCGCACACATACACACACACACACACACACACACAGCTTGTTAGTGGTTGATATATGCCATTATTGCTTTATGCTGTTTGTTTGTTTCATTTGAAATATCAGGCTGACTGTCAAAGAGAGCTCTGGACAAGAGCCAGTGGGAATGTATACAATATAATAATAGTATTCAAATGTTTAAAACATTAAACTTGAGCATTCAATTTTATGTTGATGATAAATCCTTTAGATTATAATTGCATGGTCTGCATTTTCTTTTTAGGATCAATTGACAAGCTTTCAGCAACTAACAAAACAACTGCATTTAGCCAATGAAAAAACGGAGTCAGTAAGTGAAACGCTGAACATTATAATGTATTGAAACTGTTTTAGCCTACCGCATAAAAGAGGAAAAAAATAAAGCAATTGCAGACGTTTCCAAAACAGATTCCAGGCACTTTCTATATAGGAGTGTCAGTTTTTTATCTGCATAAATTATAAACTGTACCATAGTTATAAGTTGCTGTATGATATCTTCTACTTCATTTTCACCCACTTCAATTGATTTGTTGGATGGAGAACAACAACCGGTCCTGGTCCTGCTCTAATCTAGAAAATAAGGTTATTTATTTGTTATTTATAGGCTCCTGATTTAATGCTGCTTGTGTTATAGCTCCATATAGAGCAGACTTGCACCTGCTAGCTTGTGTGTCAGGAAGTCAGGCTGTGTCTGGCTTGGAGGGAGATGGAAATATTTATTTATTTATTTATTAAATTTGTATACCGCCCCATAGCCGAAGCTCTCTGGGTGGTTTACAAAAGTTAAAAACAGTGAACATTAAAAAGTATACAGAGATCTGAGGGATTTCAGAATTCTAGAGGATTTTCCAGTAGCCAGCAATTCTTTTGGGGCCCTTGCTATACTGTGGAATAGCAAGTCACATAGGACCATCAGTTTAATCACTCCTGAGTGCCCTCTTTGGCATTGTGGAGTTTTGAAGGCTCCCTGGTGTAAAATGACCAAGATCCCTAGCTGAACATCTTCCCATATATATACTCTTTGTGGTGACCAAGCAGTAGAGGATACAGTTCATTATGTTCTATACTGTAAATCATACAACACCCCTAGGGATAAACATCTAGCGAGATTTCTGGCTTCAATTACTCATTATACAGATCTGGATAAAATTGGCTACTTATTTACAAACACTGCGAAATCCATCTTGTTAAACCTGGCTTGCTTTGCAGTGAAAGCGGCAAAAATTAGGAAAGACTTAGTGTCCCCTGATAACTAAGATTGCTGGTAAAAATCCCAGCACTATATATGATGTTTTATATGTAAAAGTTCAATATTTGATGTTTAATACAATGCTGTAATGTTTTTATATTATGATTCTTGTATCTGGCTAAAACCCATGCTGGGTTGCCTTAATAAAATTTTTGGTAGCCATATATATACTCAATCAACCCCTGAGTTCTTCTGAGAAGGCTTTACTGGTCGTTCCATGATGGAGTACTTAAACAGTATTTTTAAGTAGTTTTTTTATTCTGTTTTTTATTTAATTTTGTCCAAAATTTTGAATGGGGAAGCAGTATATAAATACTGTAAACAAATAAATAGGCCTCTTCTGTGGTTACACCCATCCTGTGGAATACTCTCCCATGTGTGGTTCAAGAGCTAGAAGTGGTGGCAGAAATTTTAAAAACCTCGTGAAAACACACCTATTTACACAGGCTTTACCTGACCTATGAGGAACTATGTTACCACACTATTTTTTTTATTCTGATTTTGTAATATTTTTAAGTGTTTAATTGTTTAATTATTTCTTATTTTTATTTTGTTTTTGTATTGTTATGTTGTATTTTAGATATTTTAATATATTAAGCAGCATAAAAGTATTATAAATAAATAAATCTGCTACTTCATAAAGAAATAAGCCTCTGTGGAACAAAACTTGTTTACCTACTTTTATTTTATCTTTAATTACCCATAGTACTGCTTTTCTCCCTGCATTACTCCTGATCCCCCTTTTGTGTCATGTCTGTCAGAGGGTAATGAAAGAGATGGTGAAGTTAAGAGCAGTGATGTAGGTTTTCCGGAAAATTTTGAATTGGAAAATTTCCCAGTGCAAATTAGGTAAATTTGCATAGGGTTGTTTGCATAGGAAAATTTTTCATTTGTATCAGAACGTTTTCCAGTGCAAATTAGGTTAATTTGCATAGGATCATTTGCATCAGAATATGTTTTGACGCCCTAGAGAGATTCCATTAAGCATAATTATTTTACTTGTATTTGGTAAACAACAAAGAAAAAAAACATGATGTGGTGTTTTTTTGTCCTAATATGCTACAAGTATTTGACCAGAAACATTTGAAGAAAATACTAAAGCACATTTAATGTGACTGAATGTTATAACATAGAATTTTTTATTTGAATACTTGTAAAAATTTAAAGACATATATTTCCCTTACTTTGTCTAATTTTAAGAAGAAAAATACTGACCTGGTAGCAATTCCTGGGTTGTTTAATCCAGGGATTGCAGGATGAGCTGTGCATATGAGCCATGTGCTCATTGTTTATGGGTTAAACAGAATTAACTCAACAGTTGTCCATGGTTTGTTGTTGGTTTAACTGTGAGTTGTTTATCCCATAAACAACCAAGAGTTTCTGGGTTCGTATATCACAAAACAACCCAGTAACTCAAAGCGGAGAGATGAAGTGCACAGCTTGCGCACTCTGCTCGTCCCCATAATTCCTGAGTTAAACAACAAGCCAGGAATTTCTGCCATGATGTAGGGATTGGGACACTAATTAATTTTAGCAACCCAAAGAACTATGCCTGATATGGTGACAGCCACTCACTTATCTCAATAGAGTTCAACTCTCTTCCACTAAGGTTGTTGGCACCTTCAGTTTCACTGTCACTATTTATTAGTTCCATTTCACTCTGAGACATAGATGTATTCAGTGGCGTAGTAAACAGTAAGGAAAGAGAAGGCTTTTTGAAAAGCAGAGTTCATGTTGCTTAAGACACAGATGTGTGTATCCATGGGTTGCATCCAAGATCTTCCTTCTATTGACAGAAGGGCTCTGCTTGCAGACGGTGCCTCTGCCCAATTTTTGGCAATCCCCCTCATCACATCACAGTGGACACCATTCAGCTGGGTCCCCTGGCTCTCTGTGTACCATTTTCATGGAGCTTGAGGGGCTGCTGAGGGGAAGAAGAGCTAGGAAGGTCTGCTTCCACCAGCCCAGTTGCATGTGCCTAAATCTGATTCCCATGGCTTTAAAAAGTGACATCTGAAATAGGTTTTGGTGTCAAAGAACAACCTTACTGTACCATAAGACCTCTTGATTTTGAGGTCTTTGGCATCTTGTGAAATGTACTTAAAGGCTTTTCTCTTATAGACTAATCGGGTATTTCTGAAGACTGTAATGGAACAGAATGTAGAACTGGAACAACTACGCAAGCAACAGAGGTATAAATGGGGCTTCTAAAAATTTTATTTGGTGAGCTCTAGTAATTCTCTACCTTGTTCATTAAACCCAAATATACATAACAGTAATACTAAACTGTAAGTGACAACAGTTTATATCCAAGGGTATTTTTTCATGAGTGGGAAGTGCTTGTGAAATGTGCCACCCAATTTTCATTGATCCCCACCCATTACAATTTCTGTGTCACACTCCATATTGCACTAACTGTTTTGGGAGCTGCACACCATTTTCACTTATGAATGATGGTGCCCTTATTTTCAATGTATGGGGAATTGGTGAAAATCAGGGCATGACCATTCATGAGTGAAAATGGTTTCCGCTTGCACACAAGCACCTTTGAATACAAGCTAATGGTTATTTGATTTTGTATTATTATTCTGGGTAGTATCCAGTGCGACACAAGCACTAATGCAACTTATGTTGTGCTAGCATATGGGACCTTTATTGCAACACCAGTAGCGTTGTCTGGAGTTACAGGATTCCCTGGAAAACCGGTCGCACCATCTAATGCTATTGCTGTTGCTCTAGATGTCCTTTATGCTAGTGCAATGCACTTGACAATGGTGTTCATGTCACATTGGATATTGCCCTCTGAATTAGTTGTGCTACGGTTGAGCTGTGATAGTTCAGCAATGTTTTCGATTCTTAAACCATATTGAAATAGATCAAGATAATCCATTTCATCCAGAAGTTCTTAGAACCGATAAATTGCTGCATGTTCAACCAACTTCACTTAAAGGGAAAAAAAAGAATGCTAGGCTTGGGTGTATAATTTTACAGCGCAAGGAATTAGGGGGGGGAGGTGTTTTTTTCATCAGTAGTGGCTTTAACATTGCTTGTTTTTAAAGTGGATGGCAGCAGTCTTTTCCTTTGTGAGATATTGATAATTAGTTGATTCAGTAATCCACCGCTCCATATCCCCATGCAGCCATCTCCAGCCATGATAAGCAGGAATTGTGGTACCAGCATGCATGCTCACTCCCATTCATCATCTAAACAACCCTTGATTTATTAACCATGGGTTGTTACATGTCCAAATGTGGCATATATGTGTGTGTGTCTATGTATGTGAAAGTCTTTCATTGGGTTTGCAGTTCAACTGTGTTCCTTCCCCAGTAAGGCAAATTATCAGTTACCGGCACTTGTTTATCCCAAGTAGAATTTCAGCATGAAAGTATGTCTAAAATAATATATGTAAAAGTTGTAAACTTTGCTCAGCTGTCTAATTTTTAATTGTATTATGGTTTTAAAGGGTGTTTTTGTTTTGCATGTATCGGAGGTTCAAATAGTCATTTTATATAATTTGAAGAAAATCGGACAAAATAGTTAAGCTTCCTTGGTTTTTTTTAAAAAAAGTTACATATTTTATCACTTTTGTATTATATTTGGCTTTAGTTTCATTCTAAAATTGCACTGGAAGTTTAAAATGCAATTACAGTCTTTTCTTGTATCATTCAGAAAAAGAATCCTTGCATGAATCATTGATTGCTACAGCCTTAGGGGCTTGTCCTTGCCTACGTAGCAGTGAATGAGAGTGAATAAATACTTTAGTGTAATGGTCTTGTGTGCAATGGAATTAAGCATGGCAACTTAGCGGTTTATTAGATATCATCAACTGAACGTTTTTAGCTACATGTGGAGATGTAAACCTATCAGTAAGTCTTCCCAATCTGGTGCCCTCCAGATGTTTTAGACTACAACTAATATTCCTGAACAAAACATCTGGAGGGGACCTAGTTGGTGAAGGCTACTATAACCAAGTTCCTGAGTGTGTTGAGGCTTGTATAGATATAAAGAAATATCTTTTAAGTTTTCACATATCAACCACTTGTGTTAGCTGGTGTTACATGTATGGATTCACTATGTGGAAAATCTCCACACCACACAGTCTTGGGGGATCATGGTGCTGCCTTAGAGATCTGTACGGTGAGCTGCTTATAGACATAGTGGTACCCAGACGAGGCCCCTGCCACTGCCACACAAGTGGTTTCAGCAGAAATCTTACCATTTATTAACACACCAAGTTGACCAAAGCGATACGAAATGAGTAAAGAGATGCCTTATTATTGTCCGACACGAATGTTCTCCTTTTAGCGAGGGCAAAATTGTCTTTTCACAACAAAATTCCATTACGTTTGAAAATGCAGTTGTAACTAGTAACTTTAAGAACCTTTTTCTTTTTGCAATTGAGTAAGGATAATTTAATTAAGAGTGATGTGTATATTTGCATGTAGACAATCCAAACTGGACTTGAGAACAGCAGCTGGAAAGGTTGAAGAAATGACCAGGCTCATTGAGGATCTTCGGGCCCAGATGACCAGAAAGGTAAACTGCATTGTTTGTCTGATTTCATGCTCAAAGAATTAATTGGTCTTTATTTTAATGATTCATCTGCTTTCTTATATCCAAGCAAAATTCTGATATAAAAAAACTGAATTTCTGTGGCTTCCAGGAAGAAGAGGTACTAGCTGCTCAGGAGAGAGAAGAAGCATCAGATAGACGCTTGCAGCAGTTGCAATCTAGCATAAAACAATTGGAGACAAGGTAGAACATTAAGCAATCACTTCATCAAGAATGAGTGGGACTTTAAGGCTGCTATCATGTACCCGTTTACCTCGAAGTAAGCTTCATTGAACTCAATGGGACTTCTGAACACACAGGATTCTGCTCTAAATTATAAGAAGCATTGCTGAGATACCTGAACATTCTCTTTAAATAATTTTCTGCCGATTTCACCAAGTCATATGCCATTTAATATAACTCACTTCAGCATCACATATTAGGGTTGTTTCTTTTTTATTGTAACATTTATTAGAATGGATTCAAAGGTGCGCTTCTACAGTTTTCTGCTAATGGAAGGGCTGGTTGGCACCTCACAATACAATGTTTCTTGGGTAACATGAAACTAAACCTAAATATGTTCTTGAAGGAGTGTGGGAATTCCTATAGAGCCTGGCTGTTATATCATTGTGTGGACTTATGCACAATCATTTGCAGAATCGTACTAGTTCTTATTTTTCTTTCATTCATGAGTTCTTGGATCCAATCTTGTTTTTCTAAATAGGCCTCTCAGGTTTGTTTGTTTACTTATTCAATTATATTATTCTGCTTTTCAAACAAATATTATCTCCTGAAGAGCCTCATATCAATAAATATAGAAAAAATGGAAGTCAGGCCCTGCGCTCAGGCTTGCAAACTAAAAAAGTAGACAGGATAGAAAGAGAAGGGAAGAGCTGTAGAATGAGAAGGTAGATCAGTTTGACGATGCCTGGGCAACATGGTAAGTTGCAAATGGGTATGTCCAATTGGGGCCAGGCTGAGCTTCCCTTTCTGCTGGTCTTGGCTTGACTGACTCTGCAGCCCTTGTTCTTTTGACTAACGTCAGAAGCCAGCGGGTACTCCCCTTTGCTTCTGCTGTCCGAGGGAAATGAAGTTGGAACTGAGTGATCTTTCTGGCCTCTGGTTTTTATATTAATGAGAAGTAACTGAAAGACTAGGAATATGACACTGCACAAACCATGTCCACAAATACATGCATACCAACCGAAGAGATTGCTGGTTCTGTTAGGTTTGACAATATTGATCATTAGTTGGAAAGGGAAATGAGTCCATCATTATTCTGTCCATCACTAAAGAGCTAATCAGCATGGGATCTTAAATTCACTGGCCATCAGATTGGAACATACACTGACAAACACAATCTAAGTAGTTCATTATGCACCTTAGCCTGGCTGTTTTATACCAGGCAATATCCTTTTGCACGTACCAATTGTATCCAGCAACACAATCTACATGCTAAAGTCCAGCGATTAGTCTGGTGCATGTTACAGTGTAGTTAAGCTGTAGCTGTGGGTCTGATTTTAGGCATGCTTAAGTTGAGGAAAGTTCCACTAAAATCAATAGAATATGGCTATGATCCCAGGGCAGCATGGAACAGATCTGCAAGGTTATCTTTGTCAGTTACTCAAAGCTTTGTCCTTTTGTTGTTTACATCTTTCTCTATCAGACAAGCTGACAAATTGCTTTTTACACTTGAATGTATGAAGAAGGCTTCTGTGCTGGGAAATGCTATAAAGAAAATCAAAAGGACCGTGAGCAAACACATTTCCTGCATGTGGGTCATGGAAAGGCATAATTTATATCTGAAATGGAGCATTAGATTTGGAATATCCTCCATGTTAGAATTGGATACTGTAGCTTCTGTTCGCTGGTAAACTAAAAGCTGTTTTAATTTCTGTTCTGTTCTGCCGTTTCACGCAAAATATGGTGTTCATGGTAGCTAACAATAAAATCCAGATTAACAACATCTTAATTAAACATAGCATAAAACAAAGAAATTACAAACATAACAAGAGAAGTAAACAGACTTTTTTTAGTTAGTTACAATACTTCTGTGTCACAATCTCTAAGTGGTTTAGATTACAGTATGATGTAATAATTTAAAAGAAAGTAAAATAATAAAATCAGTTAACAACATTCTAAAAACATTTTTAAAAGACTAGTTTATATGCCAAAGATCTGCCTGACTAAAAACACCTTTGCCTGCTGGTGGAATGACAACAGGACAACAGAAAGAGGGGCATCTAGCCTCTCTTGGCAGGGTGTTCCAGAGCCTAACAGCGGCCAACAAGAAGACTCTCTGTTGGAATTCCTCCCTTTAGCAGCATATATAAAACATCACACCAAAACATGGATAAAGAAGCTTAACTATAATTTGGTGTGGTGCTGAGGCTTGTTTCAGATAATCCTCCAAACCACCAGAAAGTAGCAGGTCATGCTGGTCTGGCTCTTTACTTAGCTTAACTTTTTAGTTTGGGAATTGTCAAAATACAATCTATTGAATAGGCTCAGAGAGTGTTGGCTTCACTAAGAAATATCCTAAAATTCTGTAACAGACTTTCTGTTTTCTTTTTAGGGAAAATGTGTTAACAGAACATTGGGTCACATTTTTCTATTTTCGGGGTGCGTGGGTTGTTGTTTATCTTTCAAATGTTTTGTCACATGGCTTGATTCCCTTCTCAGCCAATGAACAAAATTTTGTGCAGATGTTTTCTGAATACAAGCAGTCAGTCATCTCTAATGCAAATCATTGTTCTTTTCAACATGTTTCCATTGTTTTGAATTTGTTAGATCCCCCACTCCCAATATGCCCTGATACACTTTTCGTAAACCATATCTGCATAAAGTGCAAGTTATAGCTGTGTTTATACAATACCAAATGTTGGTAATGTTCCTGAAATATATAGAACAGACCAACATTTGAAAAACTGAGAATTTCTTACAAAACAATGCAATTATTTCCAGAATTGAGAAAATGTGCAGTATTAACTTGTCTCATAAATATGTTTTCTCAGTTTAAATGAGAGAAAGTATTTATCTGTTTCCTATAACGTACTTAAACTTCTGTTTGTAGTTGCATCACAAACTGGTAACCCCAGGAGTTACTAAGGTATTACGATGTTGGGAAATAAGTAACAAATGAAGTAGCAAAACAATGTAGTTTTTCATAGAATCATAGAATAGTAGAGTTGGAAGGGGGCCTTCAAGGCCATCAAGTCCAACCCCCTGCTCAATGCAGGAATCCACCCTAAAGCATACCTGACAGATGGATGTCCAGCTGCCTCTTGAAGGCCTCTAGTGTGGGAGAGCTCACAACCTCCCCAGGTAACTGGTTCCATTGTCATACTGCTCTAACAGTTAGGATGTTTTTCCTGATGTCCAGCCGGAATCTGGCTTCCTGTAACTTGAGCCCGTTATTCTGTGTCCTGCACTCTGGGATGATCGAGAAGAGATCCTGGCCCTCCTCTGTGTGACAACCTTAAGTATTTGAAGAGTGCTATCATGTCTCCCCTCAATTTTTCCCATAGGCTTCTCTGAATTGCCCTATATCATTGCAATTCAGATTTTGTGTTCTGGGCAACAGTGGAACCATAGACTGCTAATACAGAATATCATTTAAATCACTAGCACCTAAGTTAGTCATGACTGACATTAGTCCCATTTATTTCAGTGAGTCTACTCTTAAGTCTAGATCCAACCCATTGTCCTTGGCTATGAACGTAGCCCTCCAGTTAAGGCCATATGAAACAACCTTGAATGACAAGATGTGGAATTTTATTATCAATAGCTATGCAGTTGAAAATTTAAGAGAAAAATATCTGGTGGTTTCTTAAAGCACTGGCTACACACTTTCATAAAGAAGAATTCAATGTCGTTCAAGTTCCAGTTTATGCTTATGTGGAATTCTGAGAAAAATATTCTAACAAAATTGTATAGGCCTGTACATTCTGATCATAATATAAGAAAGACTATATCATCTTGCCCAGAGAGTCCTTGTGGTGAGATTGCCAATTTTTTAGAAGTTCAGCTAAGAGATGGCTGAGATTCAGCAGTTTAAAGGTCCTCCCTTGAAGTATAGTATTCATTTGTTTGTATCCATTTTTTGTGCTCCTTTAATATAATTCCAGTTTTTTCTTTTTGCTGGTTTAGATTCTATCAAAACTTTAGAGAAATAAATCTGATTTCTGTAAAATAATCAAGGAATCCTATTATTTTGCCCCTACTATACCTTCAGTAGAAATATAGAAACATATAAAAAGCAAATATAAAAAGAACTGGAAGTTATAAAAAGAGTCGTTCTAATGTGATGTAAGGTGCTATTTCTGTAGTTGTAAACCTTTCTTTGTTCTGGTTACAAATCAAACAGATTTCAGTTGGCAGCTATTTTGTAATTTTTCACTTTGGGGATCAATATTAGGCCTACTATTAGCTGTCCTTCAAAAGTAGTTCAGCATTGTGTCCCCAAAGGCAAGTAAATGCTGTTGACATCAGCCATCTTGGCTGCCACTCTTGTGTTGGGATCACAGTGAAGTGTATTGCTTAGGTACAGACAGATTTGGATTCAGATCAAGAAAACCCAACTCAGATTCCCCTCAAAAAGCATAAAAAATAATTTTGACTACAAAACTCAAAAGTTGTAAAAACATAAATTATAGCCATCAGATCAGATCCAAGTTTGAAAGAGGTTGCTGTCCTCTTGCCTCTTGGGCATCTAAACTCTGGCCTTGATGACACAGTAAAAACCTGCATGACCTGGGCAGACTCAAACATCGCCGAAAAAGGAATTCATAAAAACTCATCCTTCCTAGGAGACAAGGCCTGACAACTTTTGTAATATCACTTGCTTCTAATTTAATTTCTGTCAGTAAATATACTTTAAATTTTATATATATATATATATATATATATATATATATATATATATATATTGTTTTAATATACAGACTTTGTGTAGCTGCCCAAGATTCTAAACAGCTAAGGACAGAAAGAACAAGCCTAGAAAAACAAATCCAGGACTTGCAAACAAAGTGCACTGATACAGAAGGAGAGAAGTATGATGCCATGGTAAAGGTCCGTGACAGCTTGCAACTCTTAGAAGAAGCTAATCTGCAAAAGAGTCAGGTAAGCAAAGCTCTAGGGGGTTGATTTTGTTACCTGAATTTTATACAACTTGATTAAGTAACTACCTAATTACTCTTTCCAAAAATAACTAGAACCATGGGGTTGGATCCCGAGAAGCACTAGAACTCTTGTCACATAGATGCTTTTCTGTCCCTGCCCAATGTAGCCTTCTGTACCCCATGAAAAGTCACTCCTCAGATTTAGGGAGTCCTGTAGAATGGCATAGAATATGGCATGGAGGGCTGGAGTGGGAAAGAGAAATTGGATGAAATTGGGGAAGCCAGCTTCTCTGAGTGGAATAGTTCACAGAAGGGGACCCTCTCAAACTAAATCTCACACTTTATATATGAATGCTATATATCTTGCTGATGAATACTCTCAGGCTTTCAAGATTTTAACGCAAGTTGTGCCTTGTATAACTCTGTCACTGGAAAACCTTCATCATTCAGTTTCAGGAAATGTGATTTCTTTTCCACCAAGCACAGTTGACATTTTCTAAAGTAGCTGAACTACCCTCACTGGAATGACTGGGAAATGTCTAAAGTTTTTTATTGGTACACTAGATTAAAATTTGGGATGTCTCGTTGGAGATCCCATTGAAGAGATCTTCCCTTAGAGCATACAATGTAAAGTCATAATTTCTCATATTTGACATTAAAACAGTTAATCACAGGGCTTGTATAATGTTTGCCATGAATGCAATTCAAGAATGACATTTCCACCCCCATAAAGCAAAAGATTTTGTCGTCAACTCTAAATCATCCTGGTAGTTCAAAGGGCTGTACTAAGTGCAACTGAATTAAGGAAAAGCAGCACTTCAGAAAGAAAAACGTTTCATCTTGCAATAATTAATTAATTAATTTAATTAATGCATAATTTTGAATATGTTTTTTAAAGGAGTGGTACTAGTATGTTTCAATTCAAAATAATCAATGCTTAAAATCGATCTTTAAAGTACTTGTATTTTGATAATCAAAACTAAGAAGAAAGGGATGATCTAGTTTTCACCCTGCATGAAGAAGGAAGGATAGAACAAGGGGATTGGCAGTTGGAGAATTTTGCACATAGAATAGATGCAAAGGACAAGAAAATAAGGATGTGCTGAAACACTGGATCATTCCCTAGGTTATTATATATTTATATTCTACCCACGGAAGGGGGGAAATTATTCAGACTGGATATCTTGGAGGTGGAAGGGTCACAAATAACACCTCCATATTACTAAACTGAAAATTCTATCAAGAAAAAAACCTGTTCAAAACCAGGAAAAGTGCAACAATGAGGTAGACAAATGCTGTTGGGGAATTCCTATATTTGTTGCTTCTAGAAAGAGGTTCTTGTCTTTTGAATGGTTTGACAGGCAGCTTTTGGGTTGAGATCACAAGTTTAGCATCCACAATTTGGACTTTTTAAGGAACTTCTTTGTTGCTTTTATACTGTGGTAGAATTCCAAAAATTGGCTTATGATATGTAAAATGCAAAGCACACAATTAGCTGGGGTTAGAGTGATCCACATGCAGAGATGTCGGAGATTCCAAAGCTCATTGAGAGTGTATATTAAACATCAGTGTTTTGGAGCCTGTTAAGAAACCATCATTTTATTTTCTGTTTAGTAGAAAACCACAGCCTTTAACTACTTATTATTCAGAATTGTGGCTTGGCTTGTTCTCTACAGGAAGGTTTTTTAAATGGGATATGCCTCTTATTTCCTTCCCTAGGCAATGCTAGCTGAGAAACAAAAAGAAGAGGAAATTGAAAATATGAAGGAAGCAGTTTCTCAGCTGCTTCAAGATGCTGCATCAAGAACTAGAAAGGAAGTGAGTTATCATGCTTAAAACTTTTGTTTTCTTACAATTTCTTTTTTAAAAAATAACATCAATAGTACTAATACTTTAAAAACTATTTTTGTATAAATGTGAAATTGATCTCGATTTGCAAACATTTCTTTCTGGATGCCCGATGTTAGAAGATTTAAATAACTTCATTTGTTGATTGGGGCTGTAATTGGAAAACTTACTGCTCTTTATAAACAAAATATTTAGACAAATTATATAAATTGAATTCCATCAGAGCCAATACAAATGAATGACCTAAGTTTAAAGAACTTAAATTGCAAATTCAGCTGGAACTTCATAGTTAAAACTGAAAAATGTGTGTAATTGAAACTGAAAAATATGCTACATTTTAATGTTAAAAATAGATATCTCATCTGAAAAAATTATGCGGAAGTGCATTTTTAACAAAAAAGTAAATTCTTGTAAAGTATTAATGGACCAATAAGGGATTATATCCAATGTTTTGCTAGTGGAAAATTTTATTTATTTATCTATTTATTTATTTTATTACATTTCTATACCGCCCAATAGCCGGAGCTCTCTGGGCGGTTCACAAAAATTAAAAACATTCAAAGTATAAAACAACAGTATAAAACCATAATATAAAATACAATATAAAAGCTCAACCAGATAAAAACAGCAGCAATGCAAAATTACAAATTTAAAACACCAAGTTAAAAATTATTTATAGACTGTTAAAATGCTGGGAGAATAAAAAGGTCTTCACCTGGCGTCTAAAAGCATATAATGTAGGTGCCAAGCGAACCTCCTTAGGGAGCTCATTCCACAGCTGGGGTGCCACAGCAGAGAAGGCCCTCCTCCTGGTAGCCACCTGCCTCACTTCCTTTGGCAGGGGCTCACGGAGAAGGACCCCTGAGGATGACCTTAGGGTCTGGGCAGGTACATACGGGAGGAGGCGTTCCTTCAGATAGCCCGGCCCCAAGCCGTTTAGGGCTTTAAATGTTAATACCAGCACTTTGAATTGGACCCGGACTGGCAACCAATGAAGCTGGAAATTACAACAATTGGCATGCCAACTAGTGCAAGCAACACCTAGTTTAAGTCATAATGAGTTCTGTAACAACTTGCACAAGTGGACTCAAAGTATTAGATTTGACACTTGTGCATGGAGAAAAATGTGGTTTCTGCAAGTGGTAGAAGCTTTGAGCTAGTGGAATGACACTACTGGATACAACCCTTTGTCTGTAGATTTTGTCATTGTAGCCAATCAGTACCACAAGTGGTGGCAAAACTGTGTTTCAATCAGAGATGATCCACCTCTGTTTAGAAAAGTCAGGTTGGTGGTCTTGCAAATAGTAGCTGCCATACTGAAATCCAAAATGGCTGTCATAGATTCATGTTGTATGCCTACCTTGAGACATATTTATTTATTTATTTATTTAAGGATTTTTATGCCGCCATTCAGCCAAAAAAGGCTCTCACAGCGGCTTACAAAAGTATTTCTTGACAGTCCCTGCCCACAGGCTTACAATCTAAAAGACAAAAGGAAAGGGGATTGGGAGGGAGGAGGAGGGGGAAAAGGAAAGCAAATTCAGGCACTACAATCTTACAAACATATGGCAAATTATGTAGATTCTGAGTCATACCTCTGTGTACTTCACTGGACTCAGTGATGCTATTGGCTTCATTATTAAAAGAAAATTAAGATTTCTTATTGACAGTATTAGTATAAGGACTATTTCAAGGTAGTCAGAAACAATAGAATTGGTATACCAACTTTGCACTTCATTAAATATGTAATACTGAACAAAATTGTAAGTTTGCAGCAGTTTATCTTTGAATTCAAAAAGCCTATTCATTTGTGTATTTAATGTTGGTTTTCTCATTGGAATTTATTTTTGAACTGTAGTCAAGTCTGGACTGTTGAACTAAATATGTATTCCCAATATGTATTCTTTTTTAAATTAGAAAATCATTAAAAGAAAAACAACGTGTGACAGTGTTTAGTATTACATAGCTTTTTAAAGAGAAAAATGCTGTTTCCCACATGTTTTATAACATTTTATTTTTGAGTATTTTATTTTATTTTATTTTATTTATTTATTGCATTTGTACACCGCCCCATAGCCAAAGCTTTCTGGGCAGTTCACATAAGATAATTATTCCTTATAGTCATTTATTCTTTCAAAGGTGTCTCCAGGAATATTAGATAGGACATCTTGCACAAAAATATAGGATATATTTACTTAGCACAGCAATACACAGGCATAATTTTACAGTTACTTTTATTCCTTTTATTCCTCTTTATATATCCTATCTTCTTTAATATAATTCAACCTGTTTATTGGCCTGTAGGTCCTTCAGCCATAATAGTGCATTGTATGATTAGAACAAATAGCTATTGCATAATATACAATTTATTTTTTAAAATTAGGTGGAAAATGAAAGGAAAAGGTATAATATACAGATTTCCCGATTAACAGAAGAACTAACAGCACTTCAAATGGTATGTTTTGTCAAAAGAGAGAGGAAGAACACCTCTAGAAGACTCAATGCATTTTTGGAAAGTAGAATAAGATCCCGAGGGTGGGGGGCACTTATTAATGTGAGTTAGTTTAAGAAGTAGAATGTATAGCTATGAAATGAAAAGAAATGTTATTGTTATGTATGTATATGATTTATTATGTGTTGTTAAATTTTTTAAAAAATCAAATGGTATGGTTTAGATTTTGCTGCAACTGTTCGTTTAAGTTTCAGTTTCTGAGGTGGGGAGAAATGTGGGCTGTCTCATGAATTCAGTTTCCTAAACTAAAGCCTGCCTCCAGGGAAGTAGCCTTCCCAAATACTTTAAGTAAGTTAATGAACTGGAATGGGCTCCCCCGCCCCCAAAATACCATAAAGGTGCTGTTGAGGCTCAACATTTTTACAATCTGCCATAGAGTATCATGGAGGAACTCAAAGCCCTATGAATGGATGGCTCAGGCACAGCCTTACTTTCTGTTATGCCCAAGGATGGAGATGTCCTTCTTAAGAACCTGGGATAACAGAGGGCCGATTCAGCCTTAAAGACGTCTACGGATTGTTCCCTGGGCCAAAATGCACTCCTCCACTCTCTGGGGGCTACTTCTTCTCTCTTGGGAGCAGTGAATGAAGGCAGGACACTAAAGGATAAAGAAAGCTAAAAGAAGGCAGAACGTGTCCATATGTCATATGCTGAAGACAGTGCACATATTGGTACCAGGTGCTTGATAGTTCTACCCGACATTGTTTGCCAAATGCAATTACAGCGTTATTGGACTTCCTGATTTTTAGATTGCTTGCACTTTGTTTTCTTGGTAGGAGTGTGGAGAGAAGCAGAGCCAAATTGAGCGGGCTGTTAGAGAAAGGCGAGCAGTGGAAGAAGAATTAGAGAAGGTAAAACTTCTTTCCTATTGTGCAGTTTTTATGAATTAGTTTGTAGTATGCTTATCGTTGTGGCACTACCCAAGCTAATTTTCATGGGATTGTATGCCTAGAAAAACCTAATACTTACTATGTGGTATGGAAAAGATCTAGGCAAAGCATTCAAACCATTCTGAGGTAAATACAAAGGTACTGTTGTAATAAATGGCTAGGCAGTTCCACCACATTATGTTTTGTTTGCATGACATTTTGCAGACAAAATCGCTCACATTCATTCTGACTTGGACATCATTGTTTTGAGAGAGTCAGAGATGGAAGTGGCCAGGGTTCCATGTAATCGTATCGTTTTGGATAGATTTCAGTTTGTGCAGCCTGATGATGTGTACAAATTACTTGGTGGTTTGAGACCACCACCTGCTCTTTGGATTCATGCCTTCCTGGATATTAAAAGATGCCAGGACTAGGCCTACCATCTGGACCTCAGAAGTGGTTAATACCTCTTTGAAGCAGGGTGTGGTTTCCAATGCACTTAAACAGCCAGTGGTTAAACAATTGTTTTTTAAAAAACACCCAAATTTGAATAAGAACATAAGTGGCATGCTGGATCAGACCGAGGGTCCAGCACTCTGTTCACACAGTGGTCAACCAGCTGTTGACCAGGGACCAATAAAGTAGGAGGTAGCACATAACCTTCAGGGCTAGTAGCCATTGATAGCCTTCTCCAGGAATTTATCCAACTCCCTTTTAAAACCATCCAAACTGGTGACCATCACTACATTGGTGGCCAGTCCTTTGAATCTGGATATATCGCCTAGTAGCTAATGTACCATTCTTTAGTAACATCCTAGAAAAGATGGTGGCTTCTGATGATCTTGGATGTTGCTAACTCTTTGGATCCATTCCAATTTGCTTTCCAACCTGATTTTGAGTTAGAATCAGCCTTGGTCACTGGTGGATGACTTACATTGGAGAATGGATCGCGGAGATTCAACCTTGTTAGCTAACCTGAACCTCACTATCAACCATGATATCCTGGGTCTCCTAGCTGGATTGTACTGGACAGCATGGTGTTACAGTGGCTGCAGTCTTTTCTGGAGGGACTTGCCCAGAAAGGTGATGTTGGAGGACTCATTTTTCACTCCATTGCCACGGCCTTTGGAGTGCCTCATGGTTCTGTCTTGTCCCCCATACTTTTTAAAATCTACATGACACTGAGAGAAGTCATCTGGAGTTTTGAGCTAAAGCGTCATCAATATGCAACTGGCACACAACTCTACCTCGTGTTTCTTCCAGCTAGTCACTGGGAAACTGTGGTTCTCCTGGACTCGGCATTATCTGTGGAAGCGCAGGTGGTGTCAGTTACCAGGAGGGCCTTTTATCAGTTTCAGCTGATTTGCCAGCTGTGTCCCTATCTGGAGAAAGCAGACCTACCTATAGTCATCCATGTTCTGGTGCCATCCCAACCAAAGGCAGCCCGAGAATGCATGTTACGGTATCGAAAGACTGTTCAAAAGTTTCAGCTGGTGCAGCTGCCTGCTTGCTTGAGGGGACGAGGCAATCAGAGCATATAACACCAATTTCGTACCGGCTACACTGGTTGCCAGTATGTTTCCGGGATCAATTTAAATATGCATTTATTTATTTTGTTACATTTATACCGTGCCTTTTCCTCCAATGAGCCCAAGGTGGTGTACATGACTCCTCCTCTCCATTTAATCCCCACAAAAACCCTGAGAGATAGGTTAGACTGAGAGTCAGTGACTGGCTCAAAGTCACGCAGTGAGCTTAATGGCTGAGTGGGGATTTGAACTTGGGTCTACCCAGTCCTAGTCCAACACTCAAACCACTACAGCACAATGGCTTTAAAGTGCTGGTGATTAGCTTTATAGCCTTAAACAGCTTGGACCAAGTTATTTAAAGGGCTGTCTGCATCTGTATGAACCCAGGCCCTGAGATGCGTCCCTACACACATGCCCACCAGTATAATTTATTAAGGTGGTGAGCACAAAGTAGAATGCCCTAATGTGGGATGTAGACATGGGTTCCTCGGAACGTTCCCAGGACTGCAGGCAAAATCAGGATGACTAGGAAACCAGTTACCCTGCAAAAATGGAGGGGTCATCCCTGGTTGCCACAGGGATCCTCTATGCGTCATGTGGATGCACAGGGATGACCCCGGGATAAAAGTCTCGTGTAGACATGCCCCTAGTTATATGAAGTAAAATTCCTTGGATCCAGTGTCCTATTTCTTGCCATTAGCTTTTTGTGTTAGGAAAATAATTATTCCATGCACAAAAGTTGCTTTCTGCAAAAGAGCATCATCCTAACATTCACCTTCTGCTATGTCTCTCTTTGAAAAGCAAGAAGGCCAGGTTTAAAAAAATGCAACTAACCTTAAAGTTGTTAACTAGGAGCATGAACACAATTATAATATGGGTAGATGATATGAGGGATTCAAAACAGCAATTTTCACAATTTATTTAATAGCCTCTTTGCCACATACTGGTGTTTGAGGCAGCTCAAGAAGTTAAAACCTGTGAAAACAATACAATATTGGTACAAATCCAGCTGCAGCAGGCAGTAAACATTGGCTTGGATCCAGATTCTGCCTCCTGCAGGAGTAGGGCTACTTCCATCTGGGAAAGACCTCTGATCCAGCTGAGCGTTTCTGCTAGCAGAACAGGAGAGGAGGCAGTCTTTGCCAATTCCATTCTACCTCCGCAGTCCCCTATGCCACATGAAAATCTGTTCCAGAAGTCTGGGGGACCCTCCAAAACAAAGTAGGAGGTGATGCTGGGGGCTGCAGAGGGACACAGGAGACTAGGACTGCCTGCCAACTCGTTCCCTCTGGCAGGAGTATCCTGAGTGGAATTCCACTCAGGGAATGCTCTTGCTGTCAATATTTCAAATCCATGCTAAAAGCAGAGCAAAATAGTACCAACAATCAACATATAACAAATGATAGCCATACACAACTTCACTAATAATTATAACCTACTAATTAATATTTATTGCGTATGTCTTTCTTTAACCAGTCAAGGTTGTTTACAAGAATTCATACAACAATAATAAAATACAATCATAAAATATTTAAAACCACTGTTAAAAACAATAATTATTTAAAAGAGCAATATTAAAAGATTTGTCTAGACCCCATTCCTAAATGCTGAAGACCAGTTGTAATGCCAAAGGGATTGCGTTCCAGCATTTAGAAGCAACACAGGAGAACGACCTTTCCCGCCTGACAAGTGAGCCTCTGTAATTGAGTGTCTCTTCAAAAAGGCCTCTCCTGCTGATCTCAGTAACCAAGCTAGCAGCCCCTCAGATAGCCAGACCCTAGGCTATTTAGGGCCTTAAGACTGGGTTTGGACAATCAAGGTGGTAAAAGAAGCCATTGTGGGTCCCCTCTCGGTGTGTGCTGTGCTCACAGCCGCAATTTGCATAAATACCCGCGATGCATCATGCATTACTGTGTCATCCAAGCCTAGCTCTGTGTGCAGTGAGTGGCTTTTTACCACCACAGCTCATGGCTTGTAGTGGGGTCAGGGGAGAATCCGCAATAGTTTTATTTATCCCCATGGTCATCCATAATCCGTGATCCTCCTTTTACGTCTATGATCATCCAAATACTCCCTAAAAGGTTAAAATCAATACCTTGAAATGAGACCAGAAAACAATTGGCAACCAAGGCAGATCTTTTAGTATTGAGGTTATCTGATCCTGATATTTTGCACAGGTAGCCACCTAGCTGATGCATTTTGGACCACTTGAAGATTCCAGACACTTCAGGTTAGCCCTATGTAAAAGGAATCACAGTAGTCTAGCCTTGATTTAACCAAGGCATGGAGAGCTGTTGCCAGATCATACAAACTCAGGAAATGCACAGTCTATCACTAACATCTAAGATAAACAGTACAGCCTTCATGTGATTCCTGAATGATGCTAAAATAGGCAGATATCTCTTGGGAGGAGATAATCATGGTGGAAAGGAAATATCTCTTTCTTCAATGAAACCAAGGTGTGCAGAGTGATTAACTGTGTAACACTAATGGCAAAGTTATTTTTACAGAAATCTAACTGAAAAAATACAATATGTTTTTGTAACTCAATCAGATATACCGTGAAGGTAGAGGAAATGAAGGTGATTATAGAAAACTAGAAGAACTTTACCAAAGGTGTCTGAATGCTGAACGTACAAAAGATGATCTTCAGCTAAGTCTACAATCAGCACAAAACAAAATAAAGCAACTGGAAATGAAGTAAGTAACTTCTATACGCTACAAGCAGGCAATGATTTTCATTCACTGCTTCTCTGTAAAGTCTCTTGGGTTGGGATTTTCATAGCTGTTCATTGTTATATCCATTTTTTTGTATTCATATCCATCCTGTCTCTTACTTTAAAGATAGGCACAGAGTATGTAATCATTTTACAATTTAAGTAGGGTGAGCAATTGATTCCTTTTTTACAAAAATAATAGACAGCTGCATGGAAATCACTCCTCTGAGCTGAAATATGGTATGTGGTCAATTGGGAACTGTTTTTATGTGTTGCCACTTTTCCCAATTGAAATCTGCACGTACAGCTATAGGTATAGTTGTATTTCTACTGCTTTTCATCTCCTATTCATAAAAAAGGTTCTCCACCCTTGTCTAAATGTTTCAAAGTAAATCCTTTTCCAAAGTGTTCATAACGGTGATCCAGATTATGCTACTATGCATTGAGATGAATTCCTAAAGGATGATCTGGGGTGGCTATCAATCTGGACTCTGGTTGTCTTCCAGAGAGAGAGAGAGAGAACCATATATAATAGTTTCAATATATATTCACGCTATCTCATCACTATAAGTCTTAAGACTTATATCACTATAAGATCCTCCTGCTTTGTTCTAATCCACCCGATTTCTGACCAAGAAGAGGCAGCAGAGGGAGCAGGAGGGGGAGAGAGTTCGTGATAAGAGTTCATTTCAGGTGTGCATCGTAGGATTTTATTGCTGCTGACAGAATCATGCTTGAGATCAGCTAAGAAGCAAGGAATTGCAAGACCAAAGTATTTTTTTTCCTATTGCAACTGAATGGAAAATGGTGATATTCTTACAGGGGTTTCAGTACAACTCTTGTGAAAGAGGCCCTGCAGCACTGTGACTATAGGAAATAAGAAGTCCTTCTTTACTTGTAACTTGTTAAAGGCTCCCCCCCACACACACACTTTTTCTTTTTTTGCTAATATATTCACATCCCTTAGGCTAAGCCTGCAGCTGACTGGAGGAGCTTTTGCTTCAACTGCAGAACTGCAAAAATTCTTTTGTCAGCCTGCAAAATTTTATTTCCTTCTATGAATACTAAGTTTGAGTTTCAAAATGTGTCCTCATAATATAGCATAGTAGAGCCATTTTAATAATAAAAAAGTATTCTAGCTTTTTGTAATAGTGTTCAAAACATAAATGAATTGAAATGCATGGATAATCGGGGTGGCGGAGGGGAACAGATCCTAAAAATAGTACCTTCTAAAAACTCTCCATAAGGTTCAATATCCTCCCAAAATCCCTCTAAAACATTCATTAACTAAATAATGTGTAGTGCAACCCTATGCATGTTTACTCAGAAGTGAGTCCCAGTGGGTATTACTCCAGGGAAGTGGAATTGCAGCCTTAAAGAAATATTTGAGTATGCACTGACAAAAAGAAAAATAGAAGGAAATAAATACATTATTTGATGAGTATAGGGATTAGATTTATATATTAGTCCTGCTTCAAAGCCCTGTATCTTCAATCATTTGATCATTCCACAATCAGCTGTATGTTGCTAAGTATCATAAGTATTGCATATTCAATGTATGAATATATTTATTTGTTTAAAATTTCATTAAGCTATGAGGAAGAGATAGGCCGTTGTCGGGAAATGATCTACAAGTTGCAAAGTATTCTCGACTCTGAAAGGGAGAGCTGTGGCTCTGTCAGTGAAGAACGCTTAAAACTTCAGCAAGAGAATGAACAGTTTCAAAAAGAAATGGAAGACTTGAGAAAGCTGGCCATGGAGGCACAACAATCTGCAAAATTAAAGGTATTAATGCTATGATGTTATAAAGGTATTAATGATTTGACAAGGGATCGCATGGAGATGTACATAACATTACAAAATACAAATGCTGTATAACAACAATAAAATTACAAAAAAAGAGGCAACAAACAAACAAATTAATTAAACCAATTAAATTTAAAATGTCTGGGCGAAAAAGAACATTTTGATTTGGTATCAAAAAGAAAGGAAGGTTATTTAATGCAGGCTAACTAATAACTAATAAGCACTTGAGAAAGGTGCTTGAGCAAGTGCTTGCAGGACAACTCCAGGCACTCTTGAATTAAACAAATTATCTAGATCCATTTTATTCGGGCTTCAGGCCTCGTTTTGGAACGGAAACTGCCTTGGTCACTCTGTGAGATTACCTTTGCCAGGAAAGGGACAGGAGGAGTGAGGCCCTGTTGATTCTCTTGGACCTTTCAGCAGCTTTCAATACCATCAGCCATGGTATCCTTCTGGATAGGTTGTCTGGTTGGGAGTTGGAGGCACTGTGTTGCAGTGGTTCCACTCCTACTTGGCTGTCCAAGTTCAGAAGGTGGTGCTGGGGAATTATTGCTCCGTGCCATGGCGCCTAGGCCATGGGGTTCCACAGGGCTCTATTTTATCCCCTATGCTGTTTAACATCTACATGAAACCGCTGGGAGAGGTTATCCAGCGATGTGTGTTAAGATGTCTTCCAATATGCAGATGACACCCAGCTTTACCTTTCCTCTTCATCAAACCCAGGTAAGGCAGTGGCTGCTCTGAATCAGTGCCTGGGCATAATAATGGGCTGGATGAGGGCCAACAAACTGAGACTCAGTGCAGACAAGACAGAGGTACTGTTAGCGTGTGGTTTGTCTGTCCGGCTAGTTGCTGTTCAACCTGTTCTGGAGGGTGTTGCACTCCCCCTAAAGGATTGGGTTCGTAGTTTGGGGGTGCTCTTGGATCCAGAACTGTCACTTGAGGTGCACGTGAACTCAGTGGTGAGGAGAATCTTTCATCAGCTTAGGCTGATATATTATTATTATTATTATTATTATTTATTTATATAGCACCATCAATGTACATGGTGCTGTACAGAGTAAAACAGTAAATAGCAAGACCCTGCCGCATAGGCTTACAATCTAATAAAATCATAGTAAAACAATAAGGAGGGGAAGAGAATGCAAACAGGTACAGGGTAGGGTAAGCAGGCACAGGGTAGGGAAAAACTAACAGTAGAAAGTAACAGTAGAAGTCTGCACAACATCAAGTTTTAAAAGCTTTAGGAAAAAGAAAAGTTTTTAGTTGAGCTTTAAAAGCTGTGGTTGAACTTGTAGTTCTCAAATGTTCTGGAAGAGCGTTCCAGGCGTAAGGGGCAGCAGACGAAAATGGACGAAGCCGAGCAAGGGAAGTAGAGGCCCTTGGGCAGGCGAGAAACATGGCATCAGAGGAGCGAAGAGCACGAGCGGGGCAATAGTGTGAGATGAGAGAGGAGAGATAGGAAGGAGCTAGACCATGAAAAGCTTTGAAGGTTAACAGGAGAAGTTTATATTGGATTTTGAAGTGAATTGGAAGCCAATGAAGAGATTTCAGAAGCGGAGTAACATGGTCGGAGCGGCGAGCCAAGAAGATGATCTTTGCGGCAGAGTGGTGAACAGAAACCAACGGACTGATGTGAGAAGAAGGAAGGCCAGAGAGAAGAAGGTTGCAGTAGTCCAACCGTGAAATAACCAGTGCATGAACAAGCGTCTTGGCAGAAGAGACAGACAAAAATGATCGAATCCTGGCAATATTATACAGGAAAAATCGACAAGATTTAGCTACTGCCTCAATATGAGGAATAAAGGAGAGCGAGGAGTCGAAGATAAAGCCAAGGCTACGAGCTTCCTTGACCGGAGTAAGCGTAACATCATTGACAGTAAGAGAGAATGAGAGATGAGGAGAAGGTTTAGGAGGAAAAACAAGCAATTCAGTCTTTGCCATGTTAAGCTTCAAGCGACGATGAAGCAGCCAAGCTGAGATATCTGAAAGACATGCCGAGATACGATCGTGAACATCAGGAGAAAGTTCCGGAGATGACAGATATAGTTGTGTATCATCGGCGTACAGATGATATTGGAGGCCATGAGATTGAATAAGCTTGCCCAAGGGCAACATGTATAAGGAAAACAACAACGGGCCAAGCACCGAGCCTTGCGGAACCCCTACTGAAAGGGGAAAGGAGGAAGACGAGCTGCCATTAGCCAACACGCTGAAAGAGCGACCCGCTAGATAGGAGGCAAACCAGTTATAGACAGAGCCACAAAATCCAAGGTCATGAAGGGAATCTAAGAGAAGATCATGATCAACCGTGTCAAAGGCTGCAGTTAGATCAAGGAGAATAAGAACGGAATAATGGCCTTTAGACTTGGCCGTAAGGAGATCATTGGTGATCTTAGTAAGGGCTGTTTCGGTGGAATGCAGAGGACGGAATCCAGATTGAAATGGATCCAAAGCAGAGTTACTAGAAAGAAAGTCAAGACAGCGAGAGTAGACCGCACGCTCCAGGATCTTTGAAACAAACGGCAACAAAGAGACAGGTCGGTAGTTAGATAGAGATAGCCTATCAAGAGTAGGTTTCTTGAGAATGGGAGAGACTGTAGCATGTTTAAAAGCAGAAGGAAATGAACCAGAGGATAGAGAAAGATTAATAATATGTAGCAAGGAAGGGAGGATAGCAGGAATAAGATTAATAAAGACGCGAGAAGGAATCGGATCACGAGAACAAGTGGAAGGCTTCGAAGAGCGCAGTATTGTAGACAGTTCATCCGCAGAGACCGAAGAAAACGCAGAGAAATTTGCAGGAGGAGCTGACAGATGAGGAACAGGAACTGGAAGAGGAGCAGAGCTGGCCAGATCAGAGCGGATAGTTTGGATTTTAGCATTGAAAAAAGAGGCAAAGTATATACCATCTGCGCCCTTATCTGGACAGAGATAGCCTAGCTGCAGCTATCCATGTTCTGATAATCTCTTGTCTGGATTACTGCAATACAGTATATGTGGTTCTGCCTTTGAAAACGGTACGGAAACTTGGGCTGGTACAAAACAGACAGCACATTTGTTATCAGGGACTGGCCAACGAGACCACATCACACCAGTCCTTTTCCAACTTAACTGGCTGCCAGTCCAGGTCTAGGCCCGATTCAAAGTGCTGGTATTAACATTCAAAGCCCTAAACGACTTGGGGCCAGGCTATTTGAAGGAACGCCTCCTCCCATACATACCTGCTCAGACCCTAAGATAATCTTCAGGGGTCCTTCTCCATGAGCCTCTTCCAAAGGCAGTGAGGCAGGTGACTACCAGGAGGAGGGCTTTCTTCGCTGTGGCACCCTTGCTATGGAATGAGCTCCCTAGAGAGGTTCACCTGGCACCTATGTTATATTCTTTTCAATGCCAGGTGAAGGCTTTTATTTTCACAGTATTTTCACAGTGTATCATCTTAGTCTTTTAACTTTGCTGTTTTAAATCTCTGCATTGCTGCTTGGTTTTATCCTGGTTGG
Source organism: Elgaria multicarinata webbii (assembly GCF_023053635.1). NCBI lineage: Eukaryota > Metazoa > Chordata > Lepidosauria > Squamata > Anguidae > Elgaria > Elgaria multicarinata. The sequence goes on along the minus strand of NC_086180.1, from coordinate 39,511,052 downwards.
GCTTTTATATTGTACTTTTATATTGTGTTTTTATACTGCTGTTTGTTTTATACTTCACGGTTTTAAATTTTGAGAACCACCCAGAGAGCTTCAGCTATTGGGCGGTATAGAAAAGCAATAAATGAATAAATCACTTTCTGTTACAGGTATGCCACCTAAATGCCTAGAAATACTCAAAACAGATATACAATTTGCATCTGTATGTATTATCCATAATGAGCACAGCAAAGACATTTTTCGTCTATTGACATCAATCCAAAATTGTGGAATAGGGAGTATTTCATATACATAATCCTACCACCCAAACTTAGCAATGTTTCCAATATGGTATTGCATTTTTCTTCTTGCCCAGCCTTCTTAATGTTTTTTACCAGCTCTCTTGTAGTGTATGTGAGAGAGCGGGGCGGGGGGGAGGCTGAGTTCGGGCAACACGCTAATCAACGGTTGTTTCCTATTCTGTTCCTATTACCCACCACCACCACCCCGTTGATCAGCGTGTCATCCGAACTCAGCCAGAGAATGGGGGTGGGTGGGTGATGGAGCCTTGATGTCTATAAATTCCCGAACATCTTCTCCTTTTCCCTTTGAGTGCTGCTTTCCCATTTAGCAGTTGAGCTCTCATAAGCTTGTCCTCTTCTCCATTCTGGAGATCACTGTCTCCCCTTCTTTAGCAGTTGAAGTTTGCACTACTTTGTACTTGGAGATCATGGAGTACTTGTCTGAGATAACTAGCTGTTGTGGAAACAAGACTTGGTGTGGGCATGATTAAGCTTTATCTCTGGTAGCTTCAGTGCTAAACAGAGGCTTCCAATGGAATGCTTATTATAGAGCCTCTAAGCTCCAGTAAGGAAATGAATAACGGCTGTTCACCTAGAAACGCTGATTGCTCATCACAGGTGATACAGGTGTGGCAATCTGCATGTTTTTTCAGTGCAATTGCAATTATCTAAATCAAAGCACTTTGACTCAACTAGATTGTGAACTAGACTCTATAAAATAAGAAAGTGCAAATTAAAATCATTTTGAAATAGATTCTTTCAACTTGCATTTTGTATCCATAATTAAAAGTTCAATAATCGTTTACAGCTGGATATAGTGTGAATGTTTGTTCTTATGCACATATTGACAAACTTTAGTCCTGTGGTCAAAAGCCCCTGTTGTTCCATTGTGAGATTTTTATCTTTACTATAGATAAGCACAATGGAGAATGAACATTTAATAAAAGAGCATGGGTTTGAGGTTCGACTGAAAGAGATGGAAGAAGTGAATCAAAACTCCACAGCTGAGCTGAGACGCTTGTTGATAGCTCAACAGAAAGCAACTAACCGGTGGAAGGAGGAAACAAAGAAGCTAACAGAAATGACAGAAGGCAGAATAAATAGTTTAAAGTAAGTGATTTTCCCCCTTTGTATGCAAGCAGCTGTATATCGGTCTGTTGGGAACAAAATTCCAAATGGGAATAATAGGTATTGTGATCCTGTTTCTGTTTGGATTTTAATTAATGTTACTTTGTTTTTGTGATTGCCCTGAAACATTAGCTGGCAAGAGAATGAATCATGGATGAGAGAGATACAGTGCTTCCAGTACATAAGCAATACTAAGAGAAAATTTATCTCCATTTCCCCATACAAATCAAAACTGTTTACCAATGGAATCTGATCCTCTGATTCAACTTAAGATGCTACAGAAAAATCACAAATTCTGATCTTATTCTTGGCACATGAGGCTTTGGGTTGTTTCTGGCAGGGAATGGGGTGAGCCCTACCTTCTTGCCTGGAACATGGCATGTTTCCACTGGTGTTCAAAGTACCTGAAATGCCAAAAGTCTCCTGCAATGACCTCAAAGAGGTCATGGAACCACATCAGTGACTCATGGAGCCCAGCTGCAGGAGCTAGAGTGGTAGCAAGAAATGTGAGAAAGTATCAGATTCTGTGAACATACTTTTGGTTGCACCAGTGCAAGTGCTTGGCTGGGGAACCCTTTGGTTGATTGCAACATATAATACATTATGCTCTGGCCACTGTATTTGTAATAATTTTGATTGGTTTCATTCTGGAACCAAACCAAACTGGCTTAGGAGAAGTTTATTGAACACTTCATGTAGGCAGGGAAGATAAGTTCAAACTAAGAATTCCAAGCTGCAAATACGTGAACTCTGAAATGGGCCTGAAATTGTCTAGGCTTTCTTTGGGGCATTTGAATGCCCTGCTTGTTCTGTGTGCCACACAGAATGGATTAATCAAGCCTCCTAAAAGTTCTGAAACGGGCAATGAGTGCTGAAGAATAAATACTCATGCAGTACTACACAAGTGGTGTAGGGAAAAAAATGCTATATCTGAAGTCTATTGGAGTTTTCTTTAAAATAGTTATTTATTCAGTTCTTATAGAAATAGTTGCAAAACTTTAAATCCTATTAAGCTTAAGAATATTCAAGCCACACATTATAGCGATCTGCAAGCATGTGTGAAGATCTGCTGTAGCAGGGTTGGCACACTACTACAGAACAAGGAAAACACTCACATAACAACTTGCATGCATATCTCACACAGCTGTGCCAAAGACTCCCTTTCAACATATCCTGCCTGACAGCTAATTAGGCCTGTGAAAAGGTTTTGTTTTCTAGGCCTAATTTGTCTCTAAAACAGATTAGGATTGGAACCAGGAGCATTCCCTTTATTTGGGTTTCTTTGGAGTAAGTTTACTAATTTTAGTATGATTTTATTTGTATGGTGACTCCTAGAAGAAACAAGAAGAGATGACCACATTAAAGGTTGAGTCATTTTAATAAGATGTTTCCTAACCCTGTTTGAATTCTTTTCACTGTCTTCTTCCAGTTCCCCTTCCATTTTTTTTCTTGACTAGTTACTCATGCAAATATTTTTTTTATTCTGTAGCAGCACGATAATGTAAACAGCTTTCTCTAAGATGAAATAAGCCTAATGGTTTTTGTTCCAGCTTACATATGCCACTGAAGTATCCATTACACTCAATTTTTCCATGATGTATCTCCATGCTCCAGACTGTTGCAGAGCCCTAACCTGAATTCTGAATATTTAAATATGGCATGGCTATATATTAAAGGCACAATTACCTCTAGTGTTTACTTCCTTGAAATACTATTTTTTTAGTTCTGCTTTAACAAGAATGTTGTTTGTCATTGAAAACGAAGTTCTTAGCTACTGACATTTGGTTCCTGTTCTGGCTAGGAATACATTTCTAGATGGGGTAGGATCCTATTTCTAGGACTGGGAAGGTGGGACTAAAGAGAAGCTTCCTAAGAGCTTTATTTTTATTTATTTATTTATTTATTTGAAGTTGAAGTTTCCTGCCAGTCTCCAGGATGGCTAAGCAGTGAACCAAAAAGTGATATCTGCAATAAACACAAGCTACAAGTGCCCAAAACAACTAGTGAACAAAGAAATTACAACAAGGCTTTCCCAGGCTTTCCCCCACCAACCTGATGTGAGGTGCTGGGAAACTGGAAGGGTCCGAGTCAGTCTTGTTGCTCCTCAAACCAAGAATTTTTAAAACACACAACTTCCTTGCATTCTCCCCGCACCCACACACCTAAGGTCTGGGAAGCTCTACAAAACCTCTGTGTCCTTGTTTCGGGGAACAGAAACAGACTGGAGATAGGTGGGTAATTCCCACCTCTTAGGAAGTGGCTCTTCAGATCTTCCTTCTCAGTCCCGGAAGTGTGACTTAACCCAACTAGAAATATCCTGCTACCCACAAGAGAAGAATCTGTTTAAAAACCTGACAGCCTTTTTCTTTCAGTGTAACCTGAAGCTTGTGCTGGATATGCTCTCTGGTTGAAATGCTTTATCAATTGAACATTTGATTGCTAAGATTAGCTAACAATAACATGAGCTAAAATAAACAAGCAGAAGCCCAAAAATGTGAATGAAGTACCTGAACACCTTCAATCCATTACCAAAGGCAGGTTCAACCCATGGCACACTTGATTGAGTTAAATGGGGTAGGGATTGGGAGAGATACATCATACTGCTTGTGAACTGTCACCTTCCTTAAATGGCTACAATAAATAAGAATAAAATGTTAGAGCATCTGATAAACTGACTGTCACATCTATGATGGTCTTTGAAACTTGCTAGACAAAAATGACACACTACAGATTTTTTTTTTCTGTGTGTCTGATAGTCCATACTGTGACAGCTGTAGATATCTTGTAGAGATTTAAGGTCCTATTTTCTAGTGTAATGGGTATTTCAGGCACTGTTACCATTTTGAACAGGGTTAAGCAATTATGTCCTTATTAAAAACTATCAATCTAATACACCTTTCTTGAGGAGAGCCTTGTCACTTTGGCAGTTATGCTATAAGTAGGACATAGATTTAATTGATGGTTTATTTCTGATGCTTACGGATATTTATCTGTGTATTCACAGTGTACAGGAAGAGTAGGGCGATATAGTATTGTATAAATGCCCCCAATCCAGCTCTTGGAATCTCCAGGTCTGAGGCTGAGATGGGGAATGCTGCACTGTCATCCCATAGCAGTGTATGGCTCTCTTTGCTTGCTCCTCAGACTCTCTCGAAGCACAAGCTGGTGTCCACATTTGAGGGAGCACATTTGATGACATATGCTTGTATAATTGTGGAAGAAGTACCATATGAGTTGATGTGCCGCAAAACATGCCATTCAGTTTTGAATAACCTTTTTTATCCATTACAGTCAAGTTTTATCATCGCTGCATATGAACAGAACTGGAGGTGTTCTTATTAATTGCGCTCTTGCACTACCTTCCCCTCCCACCCCCATCTTCCTAGCTCAAAATGTAAGGAATGTGTCCAGATAATTTTCCTCTGGTTTGCCATATGCTTTAAGCTTGCTTTTTCTTGCTTACATGCCTTTTTTTAATATGCCATGTCCAACATATTAACTAGCTGAGTGCCATGGAACCAATTGGTTCCATTTAACGCTGTTGACAGCTTACATAATTATACAGTTCTTGGGAGTGCTTTTACATGGGGATGGAGATGACCTAGAAAAACGGTTGGGAAACCTATCTTAAGGATAGTGCCATTAAATCTAAATAACACAACAAAGGCAATCCTAAAATTGGTCTATTCTGGAGTGCAGGACAAGATTAAGGCAGGTGGTCTGATTGATAAATGAGACCACATGCTACGCTAACATGCTCTAAAGCCAGATTACTTTCCAGTGAAATAATTCTGATAAATTATTGATCTATTTGCTGATGGATGTTGCAACTGCTCCCCTTCATGTTTTTATGTAACAGTATTTGTCTTTTACATCTACTGTATCCTTGCACCAGCTATTGAAATTGTTGGCCTCAGTACCTAACTAACATTGGATGACAGCACACATTCCATTTCATATTCCTTCCCATCCACTGTACTCAAGCACATACTTAAGAAGAGCCTATAGTGGCAGCAAGCCTTGTCTGCACAGATTAGCTTCTGGGTCTGCTTAGGCAAGGCAGAAGACATCAGAAATGCAGATAGCAGCAGACCTAAACACCCTTTCAGCAGGGAAACAACTAGGGAAGAGAGAGAGCTGCCATTCACATTACAATAACAAGGTAACTCCATAACCACAACAATGTTCTCACTGCTGCACAGGCATTGCCAACAGTGCTACACTCAACATTTAGCTATGACAAATTGTGATGGAAAAACACATTGAACAAAGAAGAATGCAAATGCACAGGAGGAAGTATTGCGACCTGGCTGGTAGTTCAGTGGGGGAAAATAAAGCAATAGACTACAACAATTGTGAGTGAGCTCCACTTTGAAGGATATGTGCAGGTGCCTCCCAAAAGACAACGCCTAACTCTAGAGAGTTGTCCTGACAACTAGAGATGGATGACAGTTTCACTTTCTATAAAATTTGTATTTTTTTTAAGCCCAAGTTTGTATTGGTTTGCGAATGGTTTTTTTCTATCCACACAAAAATTCTGAAGACAAAAGGGAAGAAAGAGCTGCATGAAAACTTCTATGCAGTTTCCCCTAAAATATGCATTTTTCCAAGCACCTCTCCTTAATGGGTGCCGTTTTATATGCATTCTTTATTGTAGAACTGCATCATAAAGTTCAGAGATGTGTGAAAACCGGTGCAGTTCCCCATATTAGTTCAGGAATTAATTTATTTATTATTTATTTATTACATTTTTATACCGCCCAATAGCTGGAGCTCTCTGGGCGGTTAACAAAAATTAAAACCATAATAAAACAACCAACAGGTTAAAAACACAAATACAAAATACAGTATAAAAAGCACAATCAGGATAAAACCATGCAGCAAAATTGATATAAGATTAAAATACAGAGTTAGAACAGTAAAATTTAAATTTAAGTTAAAATTAAGTGTTAAAATACCGAGAGAATAAAAAGGTCTTCAGCTGGCGACGAAAAGAGTACAGTGTAGGCGCCAGGCGGACCTCTCTGGGGAGCTCATTCCACAGCTGGGGTGCCACAGCAGAGAAAGCCCTCCTCCTAGTAGCCACCTGCCTCACTTCCTTTGGCAGGGGCTCACGGAGAAGGGCCCCTGTAGATGATCTTAAGGTCCGGGCAGGTACATATGGGAGGAGGCGTTCCTTCAAATAACCTGGCCCCAAATCATTTAGGGCTTTTAATGTCAATACCAGCACTTTGAATCGGGCCCAGACCTGGACTGGCAGCCAATGAAGCTGGAAAAGGACTGGCGTAATGTGATCTCGCCGGAAGTGCAGATTATATCGGCTCATACTAAAATGTGAAGCAAATTAATTTCTCCCCCACCACTAATAGCAACAATAAATTTTAGATGGGGGATAAAATGAAGAAGCCAGACTAAACCCCCTCCCTACTAGTTCTTTGAGAAACATTCTGGCTACACATCTACAAAGAGGAAAGAGCATTCTTCACGGGCACCAGGCCATATTGTAGCTCTTCTCTCCACCCTGAATCCCAAATGGGCCTATTCCTATAGTCCTATGGTGAAGGGGATTGATGTGGAGCTGTAGCCCAGTAGAAAAACTACAGGGCTTATATACAAGAGGCTTCTGGTGTGGAGTCTGAAGACAGAAAGTAAGAAGGAGCCGTGCAGCCATGGAAGAGTAGTGTGATAGCATGTCACAGTGGCTGGAGAATGGACTAATGGTCTCTTCAGGATTCCCTCCTCTCCCACCATGCATTCTGTTCAACCCCACTTTCCTTCCCCCTGCCTCCCACATTTTCATTTGATTAATCAGTATTTGTTGTTTATGCATCATCTTTATATCTCATTTTCTTCTCCCCTCCTCCTCTGACAATAACAATGCTGGATTCACCACATCAGTAAGTAACCATGAAGAAAGTTAGGAGGACACTGAGATCCCCATATGTTCATACACACACACACATGAACATATGGGCTATGCTGACTGGGGCTGATAGGAGTCCAAAACATGTGGGGAGTATCAAGTTGGGAAAGGCTAATCTTCTCTGACTAGCAGTGACTCTCTGACGTATAGCAGACACCAGAGTTTCTAACTGTGTATACCAGGAACTAAAGCTGGGAACTTCCACATGCAAAATCATTTGCTGTACCATCATTAAAACAGACATCACTGAAACGCAACTTTGATTGAATGACATAGGTAGTGGAGTGAGTACCAAGGAATAGGGTAGCCAATCTTTCTGGTTTTGAGATGAAGAAGACTGCATGAGAAGAGAGACCGGAGTAGTTTTCTCCATCATCGCTGCACCTCCATGCTGGTGCTTCTGCAGCTGTTACATTACTGTCTGGCATGCACACTTGAAAAGAAAAGGAGCCCTGCTAGAATAGAAAATCAGCAACCTCACAGATAGACACTTCCCTTCCCTTTGGTGACTGCTGCTGTAGGTCTCACTTGTAACATAGAGGGGTGGGTACAACCTTGCCTTTATCTAGAATAGCTATGCGATTGACTTTGAAGAAATGTGTGTGGGGGCGGTAATGAATAATAGGTAGCTGTAATATATACTTCCTGTGATCAGGTTCTCATTAGGGGTTGCTGAGTGAGCTTGTAAGAAAGTATGCTGCCACCTACATGCTCATACCTTAGCCTAGCTCTCTGTTTTCACGTCATAAAATCAATAGTAGGCAATTAACATTAAGGCCACACTCACTGTTCCTGAGTTTAGTTTAGCTATTAGTGGCAGTTCTGAATGTTTTAAAACAGCTGCCCTGTTTACATAAAAGATTTCCTGGTTTTAACAGGAAAGGGGGCACATGGGTGAGGAGTGTAGAAATTGCCCCTCCTCCAACCTGGCGCCCTCAAGACATGTTGGTCCTAAAACTCATCATCATCCCCAGCCAGCTGAAGGCTGCCTATTTCCTCTGAAGGAGCAGGTGCATAACTTGAGAGTACTCTTAGATCCATCCTTGTCACTGGAGGCCCAGGTAGACTCTGTGGCCCAGAATACTTGGGGTTAGGTTCAGCCGATCCTCCAGCTATGGCTTTTCCTAGATAAAGGGATAACCTAGCCACTGTAGTGCATGCACTGGTAACTTCCCAATTAGACTACTGCAATGTACTCTACATAGGGCTACCCTTGAAGACGACTCAAAATTTGCAGCTCTTGTAAAACGCAGCAGCTAGACTGCTGACCAGTTCATCTCACAGAGACCATATAGCACTGGCTGCCTATACACTTCCAGTCGGAATTCAAGGTGTTGGTAGACATTTAAAGCCCTAAATGGCTTGGGACCTCAATACTTGAAAGAGCATCTCTCCTTAAATATAGCTGCCCTAGACTTGAGATCTGTTGGAGGAACCCTCCTCCGTTTAATTTGTTTTTAGCTGTGTATTTTTATTGTTTGTATGATTTTATCAGTACATTGCCCTGAGATCCTTGTGATCTAGGTCTGGATACAAATGTTTTAATAAATAAAAATAATAAATATTCCCCAAGGCATTATTTTTCTCAGCTGAGCTGCCATTCTCGAAGTAACCTTGGCTGGGCAAAATAACTCATGGAGAGAAGAGCTGTGCAGAGGTCAACAGCAAGTACAGAGGATGGCGTGGGGTATTAAAATCACACCTGCCCACCCTCTGTCCATGTGATTATGGCAGTTCCATGTTTAAATTGCCATCCTGTGCTTGTCACATCTGGGTTGTCCCATAAGCTGTAAGGAAATCTAAAAGCCATGAGTGTTTGCCAAGTAATGGTCATTCCAAAATAAATAAATAAAAATCATGATAAAACAAGCTTGAAAACCCAGAACAAATTACAATATATATAGTACCCAAACCAGAGGCAGTGTATGCTGACAATATCAGTGGTCGTGAAATGCCTGTCAAAACAAATAAGTTTTCAGCATGGGACAAAATAATATTGTTGACGCATGCCTTATGATGGCTGAGGCACTGCCAAGAGGGTTTCGTCTGCTGATCTCCGTGGACAGGCAGGGCAACAGAGAAGAAGGCACTTCCTCAAGTGAACTGGTCCCAAGTTGTTTAGAGCTTTATATAGCAATAACAAAACTTTAAATCTGGTTTGGTAGCATATTGGCAGCCAGTGCAGTCCCTTCAACGCAGGTGTCATATGCTCCAGATAAGATGCATTCAGCGCTAGCTGCAGCTTCCAGACTAGCTTTAAAGGCCACCTCGCATAAAGCACATTTTCGTAATCTAATCTCGTAGTTGTTAATTTCATTTCTATACTGTCCAGCAGCCAAAACTCTCTGGACAGTTTACAATCATTTATAAATTAATAAAATACATTAAAATACAGCATAAAAATACATATATGAAATTTAAAACAGTTTCAATAAAATACTGGATCTGTTTAAATGACTGGCATAAATGCCCCACCATATGCCACTAAAAGCCATAGAGTGCCTGGGAGGAACGAGCACTCTTAACCTGGCACCAAAAAAGATGATAGTGTTCGCACCAGGCAGGCCTGAGTGGGGAGCTCATTCCATAGTCGGTGTGTGTGTGTGTCTAAATGCATTCTAGGACTCTAATCTCAAAGTTACCAATGCATAGGTTATTGTGGCCAAGCGGGGGTGGCCAAAACTGTGGCCAAAGTATTGTGGCCAAAACTGGTAAAAGGGACTCCTAGCCACTGCAGCCACATAGGCTTTAAGGCACATAGATGAGTCTAGCAGTACCCCCAACATTATGTACCTGCTCTTTCAGGGGATGTGTGACCCCATCCAGAACAGGCAATTCATCTATTTCCCAGAGCCAGGAACCATTCAGTCACAAAGCCTCCATCTTAATGGGATTCAGCATCAACTTTATTGGCTGTCATCCAGGCCACCGCTGCATCCAGGCACAGGCTCAGGTCTGATATAGATGTTACTGAGAAATAGAGCTGGGTACATCACATACTGAACTCCAACTTTCCCTTCCCATCACTGCAGTTACATTTAACCTACACCACCACAATGAAAGATTACATAGGCTTAAAGCAGTATTCTTCCCTACAAAGCCCAAGAGCTACTGGAGGCTCCAAAATACTCCAAAAGCAGCTCTCTCTTTCATATTCTCTTTGCAGAAGCCGCTCACTCAGCTGGCGTTCCCTAGTGCCCACCTTGTCCTTGCATTAGTGGTGTGCCAGCTGCTGCAATTTGGGCTACTGGAGGAGGCTTTGGAGATGGAGAGTCAGGAGTTCTGCCACTTGATAGCTCTAAGGTGGTTGGGGATGGGGGCGGGAGGGAAATACAGGAAGAATCAGCCAATGATCTGTGATGGGGGAGGAGCCCACGAGGTGAGGTGCAGCATGATTGCCTTGCTGTGAAGTGGTGCAGTGTGCAGGCGCCGGAGGTGGGAGGAAAATTGAATGTGCATTTGAGAGAGTGAATGGAACTCTGCTGGGAGGTTGTGCAACACTGAGTAGAGCAAAGTACCATGTGGACCTGTCAGAATTTGTGGTGTAGTGGGCTGAAGTGTTGGACTCAGAGTCGGGAGATCCAGGTTCTAGTCCCCACTTGGCCATGGAAACTGACTGGGTGACTTTGGGGCAGTCACAAACTCTCAGCCCAACCTACCTCATGGGGTTGTTGTGAGGATAAAATGGAGAGGAGAAGGATTATGTACACCGCCTTGGGGGTGGGGATGGGGGTGGAGGCGGGATATAAATTGCAGAGGAGCCCCCACCCCACACATGCTCCAGAAACAGCCTCCAACTGGCCTCAGTAGAACCAAAGTGGCTCCTGCTTGAAAAATAGTGAAGATCACTGGCGTAAAGGATTGCTTGGCAATCCTATTCTTGTTCATCTGGTGTAGTTGGAGGATAGGTGTGCACTATTTCTCCCCCCCCCCCCACAAAAAAATGTTGTCTTTTCAGTTTGCAAGCAATATTCCCAAGGCTTAGGATACGTAAAACAAACTGATAAGGCCAAGATAAAATGTCCATTAAAGTATATATAGTTGAATAGCCTCAGGCATTAAAACAAGGTCTTACAGAGCTTCCAGGCTCAGTTTTAACAAGTCTCTAAGGGAGTTCCTTGAAGTGTCTTAAGATGCTCAGATCTCGATAATGCTGATTCAGTGTATGCTAATTTTGCATGCTCCTAATGCTAGCAAGTGACCTCTGTGCCTTTTATTTATTAAAATCCTTTCACTTTAGTAAGGAGACCTATCATGTTGAGAATCACTTTGAAACCTAATTGGCTGAAAAGTAGGTTATAAAAGTTGAAAATAAATGAAAATAGGTCACTAAATTTTTCTATGTTCTCTTCAAAGGCTCCCAGATATCTTCAGTGGCAGCATTTCTTGAGTAATGAGCTGAAACCCCAGTCCAATGTGCTCATTCTTTAAGTCACAAACTGTACCGAGAAGTCACTGATGAATTTAGGATCCATTAACCTACTGCACAAAGATGTGGTGTAATTTAAAGGAACAATCCTAGCACATTTATACTTGGAAGGCCTATCAAAATCAGGTGGTCTCATACATTTAGAATCCATAGTCTTACTGCTACAGAGACAAATGTGTCTTAAATGGATTAAATGCAATTCATATTGAATCCAATGGGACTTAGGCTGTGCCTAGCTGCGAACACACAACAGCCCAAGGTCAAAATGCCAGCCATCTCATGGACGCTGGAGTGCCTGCAATTTCCTCCTCTGGCTGCAGGTCCTTATACAACATCAGATGTTCTGCTTCTGGCAGCAGTGTTTCAGGCAGTGCAGGAGGCAGCAGCAGGAAGGGGGTGCAGACACAAGCTCCCCATGCAGCTGCTTGGGTCCCCTTAAACTAACATTATGGGCCCTGTTTTTGAATCATGGTTGTGCCTTTGTATTTCTAAACATTTGGTTATACAAATCTCTCATGATTTCCCCAGACTAATCCTTGCGGAATAGTAGAGCTGTTCATTAGGTATTAGCTAGAGCAGTGTTCTTTGACATACCATCTAGTCTATTAAATAAATTACATCGCACTTGGGGGCCTTTGCATCCTCTCCTTCATTCCTACCACGTTGTTTTTGGCTGAAATTCTGTAATACTTGGCAGCTAGAACTGTTTATTCTAAGATATTGATTAAAAATGTTAACAGGATGAAAAACAGCTGCAGGTAGTGGCAGTCTACAAAATATATAATTACTAAGAATAACTGAAGCATATTACAGCATAACTCAACAGAAAAAACATCTGGAATGTGCAGTACGTGTCACATGAGAATTTTGCATTAAACACTTCCCACAGCTGGCAGATTTATTATCTCCTTTGCTTTACTATTATACAGTGCACCTTTTATTTTTTATTCCCAGGGATTTGTTAGCAGGCACTTGTGTAATTTTCTATAAACCTTCCTTTACCTGTTTAATTGAAAAAGTTTGGGAATATGTATGAACGATCAGAATAGACTATTGCTTTAATTCTTCAATATATATATATAAAATTAAATGTTCTTCACTGTGGTACTTTACAAACAGTGCAATCCTAGGTATATTTACTCAGAAGTAAGTTCCAATATGTTCAGGGGGACTTAACTCCCGGGGGTGGAGGGGCAGCCTAAGTTAAACAGTTGAAGACACGAACCCAGTTTTATATGTTTTTACCAGTTTTATGCATTTTATTATGATTTTGTGTTTAATGTTGTTCCCTGCCTTGATCCAGAGGGAGAGGCGGGTAAGAAATATTCTATTCTATTCTAACTAAAAATGTTTTGGTAGTATTTGAGCTCAGTAATTTAAGTAAAGTTACACTTGAACCTGAATTGTTCTTTGCACAAAGTATCCTCAGTGACCAGTGACATCTTTAGTAATTTGGATGTTGACATTTTTGGTGTGGGGGAAAATATATAATTAATGTTAAGCAGATCAATCTTAAGTGGGATCAAAGGGGAGTGAAGTGCTGTATCCTCCATCACTTCCAAAGCCTTACCAGCTCTCACAGGCTAGGGCAGGAGGTGTAGGGAGGCAGCTCTGTAGGGCTTTTCAGACTGTCAGATCTTTCAAAATAATCCTCACATTGAAATCAACAGGGATGGGGGATGGAATTAGCTATGCCAGCTTCAATGGAGGGAAATTAGCTATGCGTTTTGGGGGTACCTCTACTGGTAGCAGATTTATGCCCACAATTTTCTGCATGTGCAAAGGAGTCTCCAGGGTGGATGCTCACCCTGACCCAGTGGAGGAGTGCCCCCACCCCCTCCTAACCCTTCCTGGGTACCCACCTGAGGAGTTTAGGACTGTGCTGGAAATCACTTATGTATGAAGTCACTGTTTTGACCTCTTAAAATATCCATCCACCATTGTTTTAATATCGGCAAAACCCAAGAAGGGCAGCTGTGTTATTTTGTTGCTAAGTAACATGCTTGGTTTAGGATGCTGCTTGATCATGGGGGCCTAAGTGCCGGTTGCCAGTTTTTAGCTCTATAAGGTTCCAAGCCGCAGCTCTGCACAGGCTCAGGTTCCCATACGTGCGCTGCATGAAAAAGACATATCTCGATTTTATGAATGTTCATATTTGATGGGAGTTATTAATAGGGTTAAGTTGCTTGTTTTAACAGACAACGCATGTCATTTTGTGAATGGATCTGAGATTTTATATATTTGCTAAAATAAAGTTTTGTTCTGTATTATATCTAACCCATCACAGTGCTACGGATCAACATTCTTGATATCTTTATAAGTACTGTCTTTTTCATACTTCATAGGGGGGAAATAATTTGACGGAGGGAGGAGGGAAGAGTACATGATCCTCCCATGTTCCTCTGGAAAGCAGTTAGCTCAACGGGTACATTGATTTGTATTAATGAGTTTCTTTTATCTTGTTTGACAGAAGTGAGCTGAGTCGTCAGAAAATTCACACCCAGGACTTACTTTGTCAGCTGGAAAGAGCAAATGAAAATGTTATTGAGGTAAGATAATGAACCTCATCCAAGTGATATGCTTCAACTAGATGTCGAACTTGGGACACTCCTACTTAAACCTTATTAGTATGAATCATTGATTTATATTTTGCTATGAAGGTTTTGGGAGTCAAGAGTCATTCGCAGTCAGAAAAGCCTATCTTATTCCTGATCACATACATCAGAGGGATGCTAGGAGTAGTTAGTACTTTGCTCCTATTAAAATGGTAAAATATAGATATTCTCATTCATAGCTAATTTTGTGTGGTGATTCAAATATTTTTTTTGCTGGTAAATGGTTCTTTTGTATGATCCTTAGCATGTATCTTTTTTTCTATAATGACAGATTCAATTTTTGTAACGATCAATTATTACAATGCCCCCATATGTCAGGGCTTTTTTTGCCTGTTTAAAATAAAATGACATCATATTCTTAACATGTTAGTTAAAAACAAACTTTTCTTTGTTTATGAGTGATACAATTTGCCATATATATTTTCTCGTAGCAGTGCTGCAATTGGATAGATTAAAAGCTCATTTAAACCAGAAGATTTTTTTCTTTACTTCAGCTGTGTCCATGCTCTAAGAATAGAATAAGTCAATTTATATTATCATACAGTAATGTTTCTCTACATGCAAGATAGACAGAGACAGAATTGGACATCAGTGCAGCAGTATCTGGCTCTGCTTGATCATCATCACTGTCACTTCACCTCACCACCATTTGGGGTGAGTTCCACAGTAACATCCAGAAAAACAGGCTTCGAAAACTGTTTACCTTTTTTAATTCTACACTGCCATAATTTGTGTCTTCTGAGTTTGAGTTGTCCCATATTTTTAAGTTGTGTTAGCTGTAAACAGGTTCATTTTCTAGATGGTTAAAATTTGGCAGCATGTTCTTATAAGCATGCTTATTATTTATGTTTTGAAGTAGGCTTTTAAACAACGTCACTCAGTTGGGCACTGCCTGTTCTGTAACAGAACTATTTTATTTTTATTTATTTACAATATTTATATACCTCTCCATATCTAAAATAAAACTAGAACTGGCCCTTCTAAGAACTGAGGTTCAAGGTTGTTCCTCTCTCGACTTGATGGCCATCAGCCCTCAACCATCTGGCCTACCTCTCCTGTTAAGAGCCAACTCTGATAAAAAGCACTCGAGCAAACCATGTCCCGCCTCCTCCCATAGAAAGTTTGTGAGTCTATTTGTAGCGTAATTCAAATTATATTTTGTATAAAAAGGAGTTGCATCACCAGACGCTGAAAACTGGAAAACCCTGTCAAGGTTAGGCACAATGCATGGAGCAATCTGTCTTGCCTTTCTTTGGTATTAGATCCTGGATTTGCCATTGACTATGTGTGTGTTTTCAAAGCTTGCTCTCTGCAGTATGCATAATCTGATAACAGAATCATACATTTGTAATGACCTGTTTCATTTATATAGAATGAAAAATTAATGATGGAACATGAAGAAAAAGTCAACAGACTTCAAAGGCGACTAAGCCAGGCAGAGGAGAGGGCAACTACAGCATCTCAACAGGTATCTAAGTATAAACCAGACAACACCCTTAATTCAGCTATGTGATCAGAAATCTTTTAAAATAACAAGAAAATCTCAGTTCTCCAGTGGTTCCAGGGTGGGGAAGTCTATATGTTTGGGAAGTGCCTCCTTCTGATTACTAGACTTGGCTCCAGCAAGAAATGACACCGAGGGGAGGGGCTTCCCCTTAATTCCCAGACCAGCCCTGTCTGGCTAGCAGGCATCAGGTTTCTGGCATGGCTCATAGCTCAGCCCTTGTGACACCATTTGTCTTGTACTTGAGCAACTTACTAATTTGTGGAAGAGATCCATGCTTTCACGCAGGGGCCTGGGCCATGCCTGATTGTGCTCCAACTCCCAAAGTCTGAGGAAAAGAGTGCCGCTGAGGACAGAATAGTGTTCCTGGGGAGATGGCCTTCCACACCTGGCACAGTTCCTCAGCTCAGCTTCTCCTCCTCTCAACACAGAGCAGGAGAGCAGCCAGTGCCAAACCAAAAGTGGCTGCCAAGTACCAGGATTTGAGCTGTGTATTTCTGTCACCTCCCCACCACCTGCTCTGGTCTGGAACGAGTCAAGGCGGTTACTTGGCCACAGTGATCCACCACCCTGCACTTCATGTGGCTATACCCCATGGCATTCCACAGCACTTCACGCCAAACAGACGCCAATATCAGTGTTGCAGAGGTCAGTAGGTTGGTTTATCATTTATGCCTTCAATGAGCCAGAGTAGATTCTCCATTTCCATATATTAAAATAGGTAGGATTGTGTTTCAGTGTACACACACAATTTGACACCCACATGCTTCTCTTGGTGCATGCATGCACACACCCTACTTGTACAGCCACCTGGTTCAGCGGTTCCCACTCAGGATCCACAATGTGATTATACGTTCAGTGGTGATTAATATTATAGGGAAAACGTGTATCCAAGAACTGAACTCATTGAGTCAGTACTGAATTTATAAATATAACTCTGCACAGATACCTCAAAGTGCTAGATGCATTCTGGGATTCAACGGGGGGAAAGATACTTTCATATATCCTCCACATGTGCTATATTTAATTCCAATGTGAACATGTTCTGTAGGTCTGAGTTGGTCTTGCCTTCCTCTTTGAAAAGAGAAAGAATGGCACTATGTGCATGGTACAAGAGCCCTCAGTTTTCTCAGGATTCTAGAAAGTCTGAACATATCTGCTGGACAATCTGACTTATCCGTCATGGGCCATTTCCTACTGAAATATACTTCAGTACATTCCTTGAAAAATTCTGCACGTCCACAGAACTTGCCTTCTATTGAATTAGCATATAGGACAGATTTCTGCAGACCTGCCAATATCATAGGCACTATTGCATCAATGCACTTACACCTTCTCTGATACAGTCTCTGTGTCTTCCAGAAGGTTGTGTCTAGCATATGAGAAAATATAATCCTACCCTGGGTCTGTACTGCTTTTCTACAGCCTAGATGTATAGACTGCCCCACCCTGCAATCACTGGAGAAAGGAAAATTTGAACTTACCATACTTTTCCATTCTCAAGGGTTCTGGGGTAGGGAAGTCTTCCCACCCGTTTAAAATAGAGAAAGAAAATCTGAACATGACAATCAGAGGGAAAAACATGAGCCCGTAGCCTCTGATTTTCTCTCAGTCATCAACATCTAACTTAATAGATTCTGAGTCCAGTGGGATCTTTCTTGAGTGTGTACCAGTTAGTGCACTTATACTGTTGAATGGTTTTCTCGCGTCTTTTCTATGTACACTTCACTTATTAAGGCTAAGGCTCCAGGCTTGGCCTGAGAGTTGAAGGGAAGCCCCTTCCCTTGTTGTCATTTCTTGCTGGGTCCCTGTCTGCCAATCAGGGAGAGGTGCTTCCCAATCATACAGACTGCCCCACCTTGGAACGCCTAAGAATTGAAATTTGCAGCAAGTTCAGATTTCCCCTTTTTGTTAGGAAAGGAGGGATGGGAATAATGGTTCAAGAGATGAAGAAGGAACTGTAAAAGTTAAGGTATAGAAAGAATTACAGAAAGAGTTGAGGGCATAATAAAAGATGGGTGTCTGGGCCTTGTGGCTAAGTTTCAAAGCATGGATTCGGATTGTTTGTACCATAATATTGTAGCTTAAAACCCCACATGAAGATTGCACCCACCAGTCACCTGCAGAAGAAAATTGTGTATCATATAAAGTTTTCTTGCACCTCCAAAGCCTCACACTTTTTGGTCCACAGCGGCATGGGCCAGATCTACACCAAGCATGATACAGCACAATGAAAGCGGTACATAAGAGGCAGGAGCCACACCAAGCAGGATATAGCAGTATGAAAGCGGAATATGGGATGTGTCATGGGCCCCAATAGTTTCTTCTTCGTGGTCACTGTGCATCACACATATGGGGCCTGCGCGGAGCACCGAATCGGAAAACTTCTATAGCTAAATGCTTTTGGGCCGGAACCCTCCCCCACTGTCTCACTGAGCATGCTCCGAAGGTTCTCGCCCATTCCCTCAGTTTTTCTTCGACCATCATTTTGGTCGGAGCTTCGCAAGTATTTTACCTTCTTTCATCCTTTAAGGACCTTAGTTTGACCTTTTTCAGATTTTCTATTACCTTCCTAGTGTTCATTGTACTTTAAAAAAAATTAGATAAGATAGGTTATTTTTCTTCCGCGGCAATTTTTTTGGCCACACCAGTGAATGGTGAATGGCCGTTAAGGCCCCCTTCAGGAAATGTGTGTGCTGTGGGGCAAAATTACCCCCGACTGATGGACACTCTCTCTGCTTAGTTTGTCTGGGGGAAGGACATTTGGTGCAGGCTTGCCACCATTGAATGTCATTTACTAAGCAGACGAGTAAAAACTGCACAGATCGATTTTGAGCGATATTCTGGGAAAAAGCGCTAAGAGCCACTGAAGTCCTTAAAAATCCTCTTACTACGGAGGAGGGGACGCAGCACAGAGCTCCCATAATGGTCTCTCCGGTTCATCAAGCAACTGGGTCGACCACAGAGGTTGCAAACCCCCCAACTCCAGGAGCCTCACTCACTCTGGCGGCAAAAAAGGATATCCAAGAAGGCACGAACGTCTAAGGGTGCTGATCATCATAAAAAGAAAAAGAGGAGAAAGGAGACAACAAGCTCACCGAGTCATATACCTCCTCCTCCACCGCTCCTAAACTCTCCAATTCCTGTTGCTACCGGTGCCTCAGTAGCAACATTGGTTTGTTCCCTCAAGCAGGAGTCGCTGCTGAGGGGTATTACTATGCTCTCTGAAGGAGAAGTCTTGGACTCCACCCCATCGAGAGGCATAGGGGGACTCGCAGCCTACAGCCCGAGTCACCAAGGCGCACCGCTAGAGCACAGCGAATCCCTTCTCCAGGACGTCCCACAGGCATCGGGAGGTGAGGAACAGATCCCATTCACCCACATCTCCGTGGTTGGAGTGGGATCGGGAATCAGCTTATTCAGCACTGAGATCTCGGTATGGATGGGGCGACTGGCAGTACTACTACTACTACTAATAATAATAATAATAGTAATAAATTTATTTCTTACCTGCCTCTCCATTTTGATTGAGGCAGGGAACAACAATAACGATAAAATACATAATACTTACTTAATTAATACTCCTTCATTTCTCTGTAGGAGACTGACTGTTCCTTTCAGTTTGCCGTTCTTCCGTTTGGCCTTGCCACAGCCCCAAGGGTTTTCACCAAAGTGATGGCAGTCGTATGCGCCCACCTGTGCATCCTGGGAGCCCAAATCTACCCCTATATCGATGACTGGCTTCTGGTGGCACAGTCGAGCCTGCAACTGTGACGGGATGTATCCCTTGCTAGAATCTCTGGGACTATGTGTCAACATGGAAAAATCCATACTCAAACACATGACTACGATTCAGTTCATAGGAGCAGTCCCAGACTCCACTGCATCCAGAGCCTTTCTGCCGAGGGACCGGGCATCTCGCATTGCGAGCCTTGCACACAACATTCAAACTGTGAGAACAGCAAAGGCGTTCACTATCCTGAGATTGCTAGTTCTAATGGCAGCTACCACATCAGTGGTGACTTTTGCACGACTTAGTTTGTAGAACTGGTTTATAAGAACATTCCACGTTCAAGACAATCCTCGGGTCGTGACTTTGAAACTTCCGTCCTCCGTAACACGCTCCCTCGGTTGGTGGACTAGGATGAGCAACTTGCTCGACGGTGTGCCTTTCACTCCTTTGATTCCATCCTGGTCGGTAACAATAGACGCCACTCTTATAGGATGGGGAGCTGACTGCGACAGTCTCACAGTACAAGGGAGATGGACAACGCAGGAGGCAGCGCTCCATATTAACTGGTTAGAGCTACTGGCGGTGGAAAGAGCTCTCCACTCATTCAAAGCCGTCCTGTCCAATCGCCATTTTCAGCTATTCTCCGACAACATGACAGTGGTATACCACCTCAACAAGTGTTGTGTGCTGTAGCTGCTCAAGTGTCCCTAAGGAGTCAAAACCAAGGAAAGTTCCTAGCCCAATCCACAAAGCTTTATTGCAAACAATTAACACTTCTGTAACACAAACTAGGCACCTTTATGGGAAAATCCCCCCAGGCAACGCTATGCAAACTAAGCAAAACAATTGACCATTCAAAGGAAAGAAAAGGCTTTTTAAATGTCCCAAGCTTCAAGGTGGAGGAAGGAGCATAGATGCCTTCTCATGCAATCTCTCCGACTGCTGGTAATCTTGCCGAACGTTTTAATTCCGGCGATTCCTAGCATCAAGTAATGTTTTGGAATGTTCACCCCCGGAAGTTGACTCCCTGTCTCCTGAGAGCATAGGATCTGGTCTTGAAGAGAGAGACTCTGGGAAGGGCACATTTGCAGCTGGAGGCTCTCCTGTGTGAACTTCCTCCCCCACTGGCTCGGCATCAGAATCTGTTTCTGATTGATTATCTATGTCACCTGCTCCCAACACCGGAGCCGTAGGGGCATACATGACAACAAGCAAGGAGGAACCAAGTCCTTACCTCTAGTCTATTTAACTTTTAGACTCTTGGACTGGTGCATAGACAAAAGTAGATCCTTACGGCGATCCATATTGCAGGCAAGGACAATACAGTAGCGGATGCCCTCAGTCATCAATATACTGCATGCCACGAATGGGAAGTGAGCAGCATCGTCCTACACAACCTATTTTGACGCTGGGGCCACCCCATAGTGGGGCCACCCCATAGTGGACCTGTTTGCGACAAGCAACAATGCCATCTGTCCCAATTTCTGCAGCAGACCAGGGAAGGGGCAACAGTCATTGGGGGACGCCTTTGCTCAGCTATGGCAGGGAGCCCTTTTATACCTTTTCCCACCATTCCCTCTACTGACACGGACGGTTGCGAAGATACAAACCGACAGGGCTAACTGCATCCTAATCGCCCCGTGGTGGCCAAGACAACCTTGTTTCACCAGCCTCCTCCATCAATCCAAGGGGACCTACCATCGCTTACCACCTATACCGAGCCTACTCACCAGGGAGGAGGGAAGGATCCGCCACCCAGACCTTTGCATGTTGAACCTCACAGCTTGGAGGATTCGATGATACCAATGGGTCTCCCTACCGCTGTGCAAGAGATCATCGATGCTTCCCACAAGCCAGCAACATGCAAAGCTTATGCTGCTAAGTGGTCACGTTTCTCCTCCTTTGCAAGAGAAAGGGGTTTTCAAGCCACTATAACTTCTGTCCCGCAGCTACTGGACTTTCTTCTTTCTCTCCATACTGCAGGGTTGAAAGTCTCATAGTTAAAGACTTACCTGGCAGCCATTTCAGCCTCGATAGCATCACAGTCAGTTTCTTCCTTCTCCTCACACCTTCTCCTCACACCTTTCTTACAGGGTTAACGAATGTTGCTTCCCCAGTCAAGACTTTGATCCCAACTTGGGGTCTGTCTGTCATTCTACATGCGCTAACTAAGACTCCCTTTGAACCTTTAGCAAAAGCGGACTTGAGACTTCTAACCCTAAAGACTGCTTTCTTAGTGGCAATCACATCTGCCCGCCATGCAAGAGAATTATGTGCACTAAGAATAGACCACCCCTATTTGGTTTTCCATAGGGATAAGGCTTTGCTTCGCATGGACCCCTCCTTTCTGCCAAAGGTGGCCTCTGAGTTCAACGTCAATTAGGAAGTGATCCTGCCAGCCTTCTTCCAGTCGCCAAAGTCGCCATTGAAACGGACATTTAATTCCTTAGACATGAGAAGGGCCTTGGCCTTCTATAAGGAATGTACAGATCAATTCAGACGCTCGCCCAGACTCTCTCTGTTATGGGGCACATAAAAAAGGCCACTCAGTCTCTATGCAGAGGTTAGCTTCCTGGGTGGTACAGACGATCCAACTGGCATACGAGATGTCAAACCTTGATCCCCCAGACAAAATAAAGGTGCATTCCACTAGAGCAATGGCAGCATCAGTCACATTCAGCCATGGGATCCCTCTTCATGACCTTTGTAGAACAGTGA
This sequence comes from Elgaria multicarinata webbii, assembly GCF_023053635.1. Lineage (NCBI taxonomy): Eukaryota > Metazoa > Chordata > Lepidosauria > Squamata > Anguidae > Elgaria > Elgaria multicarinata. The sequence continues at coordinate 39,488,724 of NC_086180.1, read as the reverse complement.
CCTGGGCTTCCTCCTCTACATTCGTAAGACATTATCACCTCGATGTTCGAGCACGACAGGATTGCTCTTTTGGCAGGGCAGTTCTTTCTGAAGTGATGCAATAAGACACCTACCCTCCACCTGTTAAGTTAGCTTGTTATTCGCCCATATGTGTGATGCACAGGAACCATGAAGAAGAAAGTCAGGTTGCATACCTGTAACTGGAGTTCTTCGAGTGGTCATCTGTGCAGTCACACAACCCACCCACTGTCCCCGCTTTGGTGTCATAACTCTGTTCGATACCGAGCTTGAAAATGTTGGATATCTACCTCGGTATTGGGACCACAATGACGGTCTCCGTTCTTAACTGAGGGAATGGGCGGGAACCCTCGGAGCATGCTCAGTGAGACGGTGGGGGAGGGTTCCCGCCCAAATGCGTCTAGCTATAGAAGTTTTCCGATTCAATGCTCTGCGCAGGCCCAGAGCCCATATGTGTGACTGCACAGATGACCACTCGAAGAACTCGTTACGGGTAAGCAACCTGACTTGTCAGTGGACTTCAATACCGCTAAAAAGCAGTAGTGTGGCTCCTGCCTCTTAGATACTGCTTTCATAGTGCTATATCCTGCTTGGTGTAGATCTGGCCATGGTAAAAGTCTTACCACTACATAGCCAGATACTAGAGTACCTATCTATCATGGGTGATTGCTGTAGCACAACCAGTCATTGAAATTCATCATTGGTGGAGAAAGGCATTTGACAAATAGATGAAAAATAAGAATGCTACATTAGAAATTTACCCTCAACACATTGATCTCTTGTGAATGGAGGCCCCCACTTCATTCTGGTCGCAGGATCAGATCCACATATGCCCAGCAAAGTATATAGAAGTCAATTTCCTCTTTTAGAATGAGTGGTGGAACACTTGTAGGTGAGGAAATTCTAGGTGTGCTTTGGAGCTACTCCATTGGTAAGAGTTTGCTTGAGCAGGATGCAGTTGTTACCTTGTAATTGTGCAATTCCTCTTCACATATTCATAACGGTGGTTTTCATATGGAAAACTTCCAATTAAAAATCATAATCATTTGAAACACTTCTATATCTTAAGTAGATCATAGAATAAGATAATTCCCTTATCTTATCTCTACCTCAGGTTGCACTATAATCCAGTTAGTTCAAAGATTCCCACTGCAGAAAGAAACTAATTACTGTTTTGTTTTGTTTTAATTACAGCTTAGTGCAATCACCATGAAAAGGAAAAAAACAGCCTCCTTGGTAGAGTTGGAAAATATTTAAAAGTAATGTTCTTCCCTACAGTTTGTAAGTTGAGACTGATGAAAAAAAGCAGTGTTGGAACATTAGAACTTATCACACATAGTGATGTGATTTTTTGCAGAAAATCTATGTTGCTTGAGCAGAGAGAAACATTGTGGTTTCCTCACAATAAACTAGACAGACAACTGCAAAAGATACAGAATGAATTAAAGCAAAGTCAGAAGAAAAGCTTTCCTCCCTTTCTTTGTGTATAAAAAGATGTACCATATACCACCATGCTTTCTCTGTTATGGTTTTAAAGTGGACATCCCTGTGAAATATCTAACTGCTGGATTGGAAGCTTTATTTTTTAACTGTATAACTGATTTATCAACTTAAATAATGTTCACTGTTAATAAACCCAACATTTTAAAATAGAGGTTGTTCATATGTAAACCATTGAACTGAGAAATTAATAATGGCATGCTTATTAATATGACATTTGTAACATTGTCATATTTGTAACACAGTTTTTCCTTGGACATCAATTGAAATCAGACAGACACTGACTCTTCTCTAGCAAGTTCCCGTTGTTTCCATATACCATTTACTACTTTAAAGCTTTTCTTTACAGAATTTAGAATATGATGTTTTCATGAGTCTAACATAGGGACTAATCAAGTCTCAAAAATAATGGTTCTGCAAGTTATGTGTATCTAAGAAATGCCTGAACCTATTCTGTGGTCAGGAGTAAACCTTTCAGGAACGATGGATGAGAAGTGGGGACTGTTTTTAGTTTGATCCTGAGGAACCTCCTCCCTCTGCAGCCTCAGGTTGTATTCCTGCTGGAGTACAGGCTGTTATCCACCCAGTAGAACTGGCTCAGATAATCAGTCAAATTAACAGGAGACTGTATGTGTAACTTTTTGATTTCGATAGTAGTGTGTCAATGTGGGATTTCCAGGAAAGGAGAACAGAGCTGAGATTTCAGGACTTCGCAGAGAAAGAAAGCTTATTAAAAGACAATAGAAGACAGAAATCATCTTGTGAGTGTGTGGTTATAAAGTATGAGTCGCTCAAGATTATCCCAGGAGGAGGAAGATGGAGACTGAAGGGATGGCAGTGAGCCAAGAACAGCTACACTGAGAAGGCAGAGAGGAAGAAGAGAGCAATGGGCTGAAAGACAAGGAATGAGGAAAGAAAAGGGACTTGTTGCCTATCCTTAGGCTGCTATGAAATGCAGGGAAAGGAGAAATCCTCAGTGCTGAGTTACATCTAAAAGCAAAGAGGAAAGTCAGATATTCTGAGGTCACAATACGGATTTCACTAGACAGAAACATCAGGAGATGAGGTACAACGACAGATACTCAGCCAAGAGTTCCAAACGTGAATTGAGCAGAGTACCTGTTCTAACGGTTTGGAGAAAACTGGAAACTTGGGGAAATAATAGTATAGATGCTGGACCAGAACACTGAACTGTATTGCAAAATGTACAGCATTTATTCACATACAGACAAAGGCACAATTCTACTAAATATTTTAACAAAAAATACAGCCATCTTCAACTAGGTCTTTATAAATACTTCAAAAAGGGGAGGAAAATAAATACAGGATTGGGCCATGTAATATAAAATAGTCATCTCTACATATACTTTATTTTTGATTCTATCTTTTGTCATGCACCTGTTTTCAAATTTGAGCAAAATGGACACCAAAGCTAGGCACATAGTGAAAAATCCTCTGTACAAGGTTTTACAAATGTAATGACAGGTTTTTTTCAATTTTTTTTTAAAATAATTAAGATCTGTACATATGAGACATGTATAACCTTTCATTCATTTAGATTGGTGTATGTGTATGCATATGCATCCAGAACCTAACAGATAGCATTCCAGTCAATATTACAAAAGTGTTTATTAGCCTACATTTCAATGTAGTGCACCAATTATAATCAAAGGGATTTCTTGGGCAGTCTGCATAAGGAAAAGGTGAAGGTTAACAAGAAATCTCAACTGTTTCCATATTAACAAAATGAATGCCGTGGTAGGTAAAGATTACTGTTTTACTTATGATTCTTCACTTATTGGATATTAAGTACGGTATGAAACTTACACAGCTGGTCAAACTGATATTTTTCCCTTCTGCAATTAGAGGATGGGGGGGAAACGCTATTTATTTTTCTCTTTCCTTTTTCTTCTTCATTTTTGGTTCAGCATTATTCAAAATATCAGAAAGCTTATTAACCTAAACATGGTGGGGAGCAAAACAGATAAGGCATTCTTTCTGCACAAATGCTAACATTCCTAATAGTGCAAATGTTATCTGATACCTCTTTCAATCTTGGTCATAACATTGAATATTTATTCAGAATCAAATTCAATTTATTCCTTCTATGGCTTGATGAACAACTCCCTGCAGGGCAGGCTAACTCACTCAACCCTCACCTGAAACACTTACTGTATTGAAAAGTGAATTCATTACATCCCTCTTTTCCTATACTTAACAAGAACTTGTCTGCTTTTAAAGCAGCAAAAACCTAGTCAACATACCTGCAAGATATGAGTAGTTTAATCAAAAGCAATAAAGCCTTTTAAAACTTAACTCATCATTTTATTTCATTTTCCAGTAGTATCCTACAATATTAATCATGTTTAGAACTGCACCCCAAAAGTCTTAACCTGCTTGTTAATCCTATTTACCCTGGCCCAAAGGCTATGTACGCATGGACTGCAGTGTGAATACAGAGATGAACTGGGGGTGGGGTGGGGGCTGTTGCAAGTGCTTCACAGTCCATTCAGTTCAATTTTTGAGAATTTCCCTGACTTCAAAGAACTTGCAACAGTCCCTGCCTGTACAGAGCTCTGTGCATGCACCACAACCACAATCCCAGTGTGCAATGAGTAGCTAGTGGACTAGGGCGATTGCATACACATTAAGGCTCAGTTTAGACAATCCTCCAACCATTTCAGGAATTGCCAACAAGCAGCAGAGTTGCAGTCCCCCCCTCCCCTGTAGACTCCCTCTCAGTTTCCTATTAAGTACTAACCATGGTTGGCTATGACATTCGAATCCTCAAAACTATAGTTAGCATTTGCCTTCCAAACAACAGTCAGAACCCCACTTCAAACAATGGCTCCTGATTCTAGTTTGGAAGGCAATCACTAACCATGTGCCAGAAACGGAAAGAGGAGCAAAGGAAGAGGAGGGACTGTGTGAGCCCACAGCTCATTTCCAAATCAAGGAGATGAATTTTGAGGGCTGATTCCCAGATTACATGATCATGGGAATTGCTGCTAATTATATCTATGATTCATGGTTTCACATACTACATTTTTCCACCCAAAGATTAGGACTGCTTGCATGTAAGAAAAATGTATTGTGTAAATCTACCTATATGTAAGTTTAGCTTTGATCATTCAGTGACTTGCATAGCAAGATGGAACAGCAGCAGTCCAGTTCTCAGCTGAAACCCCTGGAAGACTTGAGTCAAATTGCAAGGTTTCAACATATCTTTCATAGAGTTATAAACCCACCTCATTAGAGAAGAGCTTACAGTGAGAATATATCGTAAGTGACTGAATACTTATGTTGATGGATTGGGAGGAGGGCTGTCCATAAAAAAACATACACACAACTACTGCTGCTTAAACTTTTATGTCTGATTTTATATCCAAGTTGAGTCCCAAAAATTACAGCAGCCTAAAACTACCTATGTGTATTATAGATGCACTCTCATGGGTGCAGAAAATAGACTCTTAGTGATCTGTTCATCTTATTATTGCTGATGGCTTACTCTCTAGTTATTGCGTTTTTTTAATGACGTAACCAGAACACAAGCTCCTTCTTGGTCAAATCTAATCCATATCATGGAATCATGTTGTTAAATTGGCCTGAATGTAAAGCGCTACTCACATCTTATTGCCTTTCCATTTTATTCAAAAAATATACATATATATTTATTACATCCTTCTTTTTGTATAAAGTAACCCTTGCGTGTCAGAAACTTGCATATCCCAACACATACCATTAGTGCACATTGGAAAAGGCTACCAACCAGCGCCTTTAGAAATGTGGGCATATCTTCACGGCAAATTTCAACCTGTTTTACCTGTCGTGGCTTCTCCCAAGGGTCCATGGACTGTATGAGAAGGCTGCTGAAAAATCTCTCAGAATTACAATTTCCAGGAGGGGGAGAGGAAAAAGGAGGTCAGCCATGACAGCAAAACGTATTCACATTTGCAGTGTAGACATGCTCAGTCTTTCCACTTGTATTGTCATCATATTTCAGATGGGCAGGTGCCAGCAGAATACAGCAGGCTGCCAACCTACCTTCCTTCTCAGAACATGATAAAGTACTTTAAGACATAGACACCCTCCGAATGTGGAGAGCTGAGTCGTCTCATCCACTCCTTAGTCTCCCCTCAGTATAGCACAGTGTGCTGTTGTTACTATTTACTACTGGGCAGCTTGGTTCTGTCCCTTCAGGTAACTAGTAGTCATGGTAAATTCTTACCTGCTTGATAGACTTGGTATGACAACTCTTCTGGGGTTATAAATGTTTTCAGCTGCCAACCCCCCCTGAATTCTAAAACAAAAAAATGGCAGACTACTAGGACTTAGTCCTCATGCAGCCTGATGAAAGTGACAATTTAGGGGTTAAGCAGTGCAGGGTGGTTATCACCACCATATTTAACTCTTTATCCTCTTGTGTACTAACAGGTTGTGCTTCTCAGGGGCAGAGGAAAATCCTGAGTGCTATCTGCCTAAACCAGGATCTCCCCACCCAAAATCTGCCTCCATTGAGTGATTTTTATTTTATTTTTTAATTAGTGTTCAGCCTACACAAGGTCAATTTCTCTGACGCTTTCTTCAGGACAGCTGCAGATAAAGAAGGTTCAAACTTCACAGACATGAGGGTAGGTGGAGGGAAAACTCTGAGTCAAGTGCACGTAAACATTTTTCTACAGCCCAGGGAAAACAGGTTCATTGTTGATCTTGTAGCCATGTCTAAAGACCCTCCTCCTTGTCACACCAATAAATAATGCAGAGTGGAATTTTTTTTCCAGGCTGGGAATTCACTGACTCCAGTGCTGTTACTGTGTGTCACCCTCCAGTCAGGAGGCAAGGATGCTTCTCCTAATAATATCTGTCCTTCTGGGAATAGTGCTATTTGAACCAAGCCTTTGCTGCCTGCATTTCTTGTCTGGCATCTCAGTTTCTGAATCGCTCATCTCAGCATCGGGGGCATACCCGTCATTCTCACTGTCCACCTTTAGGTTGATTTTTGCCCTGTCTTTAGGGGAAACTCGACCCAGGCCCGAGTAAGGGTAGTTAGAGTTCTGCCGGCATGCCTCATCCTGCCCCTCTCCCTGCTGCTGTCTTTCCCCTTTCTTTGGAATTCGGAATCCTCCCCAGTTTTTCACAGGGCTTCTGGGTGTCGTAGGCACTTTAACCGGAGCTGGGTTATAGTTTATTTTGAAAAAGGATCCGTTGCATTTAGGCACCATATCCCTCCGGGTTCCGGGCGCTGACCTGCCACTTGGGTGGTTCACGGCCCTTTTGTTTTCTAATTGCCTCTGAGACAGTTCGTTGGATCTCAGGGGTTTGTGGTTGTGTTTGGGAGGTTTCTCCTTCAGTTCTACCTTCATATCACAATGGGAATGATTGTCTCTTCTCTTCCTGTGGTCGGCTGTAACAACCCCATTCTTCTGTTGTGCTGATCCAATTTGTGCTTCTGCAAAGGTCTTTTCAAAGCTAAAAAAGCTACCAGGAGTCGCGAGGCCTTCCCTTTGGCTGGGCTGCTTAAGGAAAGGTTTGTCATCATGCCCAGAACTCTTCCTCATTCGTTCCCTCTTCTGTGTTTTTTTCAGAGAATGGCTCAATGACATGCCCATTTGCTTTCTGAAAAAAGCTGAATGCCACTTCAAGTCCTCTATCTTAGGTGCGTCTGGGTCCAGCGGTGAACTGTTGAAGAGCACCATATTTTCCATAGAGGAGAAAGAGGAAGGCATGCCTAAAAAGACACAAACAAATGTGTTCATGGTTATCTGACACAGGTTGCAACTATTTTTGAGCTTTGCATCTGACATGGCCTTTTCTAAAAACCCTAGTTTGGATCCAGAACTAAGTTAGTCGTACTTATGTCCCCGTTTATTTCAGTGGAAACTAAGTCATGATTAACTTGTCATGACTTACTTGCCCAATGATTTCATTAGGACAAGTTCAATTAAAGTAGTCTGGATCTAACCCTCCATTTTACTTTTTCATATGTTCTTTCTTTCTTTATTATTACATTTATTTATTTATTTATTATTACATTTAAAAGGTTTTCCTGTAGTACAGCTAAATCATAGCAGCTTAGCCAATATATCTTCTACAGAAACGTAAGATACCAGTTTGACAACAAAGAGTAGCCTCCCCCAAGCTGGTGTCCTCCAGATGTTTGGGAGTACTGGTCCCAGGATCCATCACCATTGGTCATGCTGGCTGGCTTAATGAAAGCTGAACCCCAAAATACCTCAAAGGCACAGGCTGGGGGAGGCTGAAATGAAGCACGTGAGCTGCCAGTGTCAACAATTTTAATTAATGGCAGGAGTTTTAGTAGGGTCTCTGAAAATCCACCGTTTAAATCTATGCCGCTTCATATCAGAGACTGATCTCTATATTCATAGAATCATAGAATAATAGCATTGGAAGGGGCCCATAAGGCCATTGAGTTCAACCCCCTGTTGAATGCAGGAATCCACTTTAAAGCATACCTGACAGATGGCTGTCCAGCTGCATCTTGAATGCCCCTAGGGTGGGAGAGCCCACTACCACCCTAGGTAATTGGTTGCATTGTCATACTGTTCTAATGGTGAGGAAGTTTTTCCTGTTGTCCAAAGGGAAACTGCTTTCCTGTAACTTGAGCCCATTATCCCTTGTCCTGCACTCTGGGATAATCAAGAAGAGATACTGCCTCTCTTCTGTGTGACAATCTTTCAAATATTTGAAGAGTGCTATCTGGCTAAACATGCCCAGTTCTTTCAGTCCCTCCTAGGGCAGTGTTTCCAGACCCACCCACCCCCAATCATTCTTCTTGCCCTCCTCTGAGCCCCCTCCAGCTTGTCTGCATCCTCTTTGAAGTGTGGTCCCCAGAACTGGACACAATACTCAAGTTGAGGCCTAACCAGTGCCAAATAGAGGGGAGCCAATACCTCGCATGGTTTGGAAGATATACTTTTTAAAGATAGGGACAACATTAGCCCTCCTCCATTCCTATTTGGTTACATGGGGGGATTACTGTGCAGATAAAATATTAAATGCAGAGAAACTGCCTGGCTGAGGCAGCTGGAGGAACACTCCAACTGCCTCATCTGGGGCCACTTCACTCACAATGTGTCCTCTCCAATGGGTGGACCAAAATCTTATGCTCGATCCATGAAGAAAAGTCCAATGAAAGACAGACGTGTTTAAACCCTATTTAAGTCAAAGGTACACTGGATCTGATCCTAAGTGTACTTAATTTGGAAGTCTGATTGATTTAATATGAACTTGCTTCCGATTATGCATCCTTAGAACTGTAGCCTTTAAGTACTTATCTATATACTTAATAGTCCCATTAATTTCAGTGGAACATCAGCCTGTCTATATCCCCTTGTTTTCAGCAGGGCAAAGTTAACTCTACCACTGAAATCTACTGGCCTTTCCAGTGGTGCATAGTCTTCATTTTGTGGAAGTTCCTGTTGAAATCAACTGGACTTTGTGTAAATTCAGAATCGTTACATTTAAGCTTAGAGTCCAAACAGGATTACAGTCAACATAACTTTCAAGGGGAAAAAAACCAGGATGGGACACCCACACTCACTTAAGTCTGCCTACTGATTAGCAGTATGACTCAAGGCTAGGTTGCACAATCGGTGACCCACCAAATTATATGCAGCCCAGCACTTGTGTACGGCAGCCCTCCAGGGGCTCAGTCAGCCGGGTTTTGCTACCTGCCTTCAGACTCCAGAAATGGAGCAGGGTCAAGAATTTGGCAGGCCACGATATATTGTGGCTTTGGCTTGAGGTGTTAAAACCAACCTGTACAGACCTGTCCAAACAAATACTAAATGGAAACGGTGAGCTGGCAGACATACATGATAACTTCCTGTACAATATAGGATTCCTAGATCACTAGATTAAATAGGGGTTTTCACTGTGCAGCAACAGTTAGATCTTACCGCACACACACAAAAACCCTCTTAGGGCATACAAACAGCCGTGCCGGTGCAGTCTCACCAAACCTGGTGTTAAGCTGGCATTGCAAGAATTTTGCAACAGCACCACAGACGAAAAACACCAGTGCCAATGTTTCAATAATTGGGTTTTAAGGCTACTTCAATTGGAGTAGCTGATTAATGACTGAAATGGGAAGGTCATTCAGCTGTAGCAGTTTCCTGCTGAATGGGCGCTCCTGCCTTTGAAGAACGTGTAGTTACAACTCAGCTACCTATTTCTTCAGGGTTTGTGCTTTTAAAGCACTTTCTGACTGGCAAGCCACATTAAAGAAAGGTCGTGGTTCCATTTAGTTTCTGACTGTCTCCAAAGCACTTTGCCTGTCAGAGCAAGACACTCAGGTTTAAAGAATGCGATAAAAAGGCAGACTTTTCTAGCTCAATTCATTTTTAACATAATAGACTCCCGGAGCACAGTTCTCTTGGTAGTATTTTTCTCCTTGGGCATTTGATACATTCCGATTATTGTTGAAGAGAGTCAAGTTGTCAAGCATTTGGAAGAGGAGGTTAAGCGTAGTGAACGAGGATGCATTGTCTTATGACATTTATGCGCCCCTTGCTTTATAAAGAAAGAACAAAAATACTTTCCAAATGAATACCGGGGGTGGGAAGTGATATACCTTGTTTCATAATCTGGACCAGAAAATGAAAGTATTATCCATGTGGGAGCAGTGAACATTAAATAACATGTAACATATATTTATTTTAACGAAAGTACTGATTTTCATTAAAAATGACTCAATTTTTCCATTTGAGATGATTTAGGTTTTGGAACTGTGACTTCCACCAAGTCGGTTCCAGACGGTTGTCAACTTGGAGTGTAGGGAAAGAATCCCTTTTCTGTGTCTCTCCTGCTTTGCTACTAGTGACAGGGCTCCTGCATCTCTAACAGTGATATTGAAAAGGGAATTTCAGCAGGTGTCCTTTGTATGCGTGCAGCACCTGTTGAAATTCCCTCTTCATCACAACCGTTAAAGCTGCAGAAGCTCTGCCCTCTTTTGTATCTGGTCATGTTAGGCAGGGCTTCTGCAGCTTTAACGGTTGTGATGAAGAGGGAATTTCACCAAGTGCTGCACGCATACAAAGGACACCTGCTGAAATTCTCTTTTCTGTGCAACTGTTAAAGATACAGGAGCCCTGTCCTCCTTTCCATATGGTCACCCTAGTAAAGCACTCCTGAAAACAAAATAAAACCTTTCTTGTCTACTGAAATGACAAAAACTGAACAAACCATTAAACTCACTGCACAAATATATAATGTTAGTTTTAAAAGTGAGCCAGTTAAACATTAACTTTGTCTTAGCTGGGTCTGAGGGGCACAAATATAGTTTAACTACTAACTACTTCACTTGCCACTCAATCTACAAAGGGAAATACTATACTGGATTTGTTGCTAATAAGTTGCGAGAATATTAGATATGAACACTTCTATATTATTCATATATACCCAGGTTTAAGTGATCATGAATTAGTTTAAACTGATCTAGGTAGAGAACCAGCTGAACAAGAACTGCAATTAACATGCTCGATATCAAAAGGAACTGTGAGACGTGTCTGTGAAAGGTTTGGCTAGAAAGGTTTGGCTGAAATAAGAATTAATTTAAACCAACCAATGCATATCTTAACAACAACCTGCATACTGAATAGGCAGGATATTCATCAAAAGCAGAAAGCCCATAAAAATGGGAGATCTATATAATGGAGATTAAACGATGTGGGAGGAAAGTAACTGCCAGGTAATTACATTCAGTCTTACATAGAGTATAATATAAATAGCAGGTGATTACATTTTGATATAAAGAAAAAGAGTATAAACAGATCAAGTGGGACCAGCATGTGCTTTACATTAGGGGTACGCTCTGCTCCATTACGGATCCCCAGATCTGAAGTGGAGCGGGCCGATCCGGACCTCCTAAGCTCGGTTCCGGAGCGGAGCGGGGGAGGTCCGGATTGACCCGAAGGGTTTCAGGCCCAATCCAGAAGGTCCGGATCGGGATCAGAAGTGGTTCGGGGAGGGCGTGCGCAGCCCTACTTTACATCAAAAGTGGACGGTCTGCGGCCCTCTACAAGCAATCAGTTGAGATCTCTGGCAAGAGAATCTGTCCCTTCCCCAGCAGCCCAATGGATGGGGAAGAAGAGGGAGTGAGAGAGAATGGAAAATTAGGGAGGGAGGGAGTCCCGCCCACTGTTGATAGGCATCGCCTGACAGATTACCCCTTGGGTAATGTGTTGTGAAGCGCTTTGTCTATTGGGAGATATAGAAACGTAATAAATAAATAGGGCAGGAGTGGGGGATCTCTTTTGCACCAAGGGTCAGATTCTATGCCTTCTGGCTCATCCTCCAGGGGCGGAGTGGGTCCTCCCCCCTCCCTCCCAAAGCTCCCCCCTCTGACATCATAGGGGTTCCTTTCTCTCTGCAGAGGCACGGAACACCTGCCCCTTTCTCTGTGCTGAGAGTCTTGGAATGACCAATCTTGCCTCTCTCTCTCTCTCTCTCTCTCTCTCTCTCTCTCTCTCTGTGCAGACAATGAATAGTCTCTGCACCGAGAAAGGACAGAAAGACAGTTACTTTCTAGTGTTGGAAGAGGACACACACACACCTTGTTATCTCCAATCAGTGATTCTCTAGTGCTGGAAATCCCCTGGCTGCCTTTCTTTAGCACTGGGAGAGAGGCCTGGGCGAAAACCACAGTCGGCTGGAGGTTCTCTACTCTTACCCTAGGGAATGCAGACAGTGTTCCCCACTCTTCCTTTCCATACAATTATATTAAGCACTACTATGCGGAGAGGGAGAGGTCCAGGTTGAAAGGTGTGGGTTGATATGTTAACACATCTGAGCTGCAGAAGTGTCACATATTGCAGTTTGTGAGGGAGAGCAGATAATCTCAGTCCAATAATATGAAAAGAGCAGGCAAGTGGCAAGTCATATAAATAGGTCTACCAATAATGATGTTTAATAAGGTTTTAATAAAGCCATCCTGAAGACCCTCAGACAGAGGGTCAGAGAAATTATCAGAGCCTTTCAAATATTAAACATTTGATTACTGGGTCTCCCGCCCACCCCCAGTTTGCAGGTGGAAAGAGTTGCAGTTTGCATTTCAGAATATAAGAAATGCAAGCCAATAAAATTCATTATAGTGCAGTATAACAGCACTACAAGCATTAATTCCAATTCCACACCACTATGCCAACACATTTTGCCATGCCATGCTCAGAAACAGCAGAACTCACCTGAAACTCTTTCATGCTCCACAAGATTTGTGTAGAGATTGAATATCTGTTCCTGGACTTTGCAAACAGATCTTTTAATTTTTTCCCGTCGGGTCACCATGTACGTGAGGTTTCGGACCTAAAAAAGAAAACAACCACAAAAATGTCAATTATTACTGAGACTCATGTAAGAGAAACATATCCATTATTTTGAAGTTTCCTAGAAAAAGAAAATGGGGAAATTTGCACACTTCTTTACCTAAGAAGAAAGATCCTCAGGAATCAGGATTTTTTTTAAAAAAATGTACCATTGTGGCTCTTGAACAAAAACATGACTTGTGATTTGAAATAGAAAAAAATTGAGACAGCAGTGGTTTACTTCTAAAATGGGGAGGAAGCTTGGAGATTCACTCCTTCCAGCACCTCCATCCAGTCCCACAGATGTGTGGCTTGTTATGATTACTCAGAGGTGAAGGAAAGGCGTGCAACACACGTGCAAAAGATCTCTCTTCTTTATTGCTACTTTGCACATTCAAGAACTAAGCACCAGCATTCCAAACAAGTTCCACCCCACAACAGTCAAGCACGCAGGTGGCCTTTAGACCAGTGTCACCTCCTCCGAGCAAGTGTCCATACTGCATTCAACCAACAACCCCCAAGAATCTGCATTAGCTGCCCAATAAGACTGAATAGTCATTGCCACAAGTTATCAGAGCTACACCCCACTCATGAGCACTTCTCCGTCCTGGTGCTCTCCAGCTGGATTGAGCTCCCATCATCCCCACCCAGCACCGCCATTGGCACAGCTGCAGGGCACCAGGATGGGGAAGGCTCATGTAGGAGCGCTTGGGCAGACATAGAGCTCTCTCACTCACAAGGGTTTCTCTGTTCCCTTTAATGGAGGAGAGAGCCCTGCAAGGCCAAAGACATGCTTTTGTAAGGTGCCCACTCCACAGAAGTCACTTGGGAAGCCTGCTTCAAGCAGAACATGTCTAGCTCGATCCTCCCAGAGTGCAAGACACGGAATAACAGGCTCAAGTTAAAGGAAACCAGATTCCAGCTGGACATCAGGAAAAACTTCCTGACTGTTAGAGCAGTACGACAATGGAATCAGTTACCTAGGGAGGTTGTGGGCTCTCCCACACTAGAGGCCTTCAAGAGGCAGCTGGACAACCATCTGTCAGGGATGCTTTAGGGTGGATTCCTGCATTGAGCAGGGGGTTGGACTCAATGGCCTTGTAGGCCCCTTCCAACTCTGCTATTCTATGATTCTATGATCAACCATGGGCCCCCCACAATCTTACACCTTATTACAAGCGCTTCTCCCATCCTCACCTTGCTATGTGTGCCTCTCGGGCAGGAGACAACAAGCACAAAAGGTGTGGATGAACATCCCTGCTAATCGTTTTCCTTTCATGCAATGAACACTTCTGTGCTGGGGGGGGGGGGGGGAGGCCTTTTCCTCAACCTGGCCCAGCAGCCCCAGCAAGCATGGCCAACGGTTAGCAATCCTGGGAGCTGTAGTCCAAAATATCTGGAGGCTACCAGGTTGGGGAAAGCTTGGATAGACAGTGGCAGAATTGAGGTTTTGACTCAAGAGACTGTCTGCAGAATTAACAACTCTTCTTCTTCCCTAATCACCCTTGTGGTGGGGGCGTAAGTGTGGGCCCCGATCCAAGGGCCACATGCATAGACCAAAAGCCCAGTTCATCTATCAGCTGCACAGAGCCTAAAAAAGGCATCTGGAATTTTGCATCTGAGTCTAGAGCATTTAAAGTATTAGGATTCTGCCCTTGGTGGGGCAACCAAAACAAACTCTGTGCTCCACACCCATGAAGGAACGCAGGAGCTTACCCTCTCCAAATCCTGACGGAGGTGGGTGAAAAGCTGTAGTCGCCTGAACAGAACGTCCTGCTCCCGCTTGGCTAGATTGTCCTCTTCATCTTTCTTTGGGGTGATCAAAGGTTTGTTGAAGTTCGATTTTCTCTTCAGCTTCCAATACTGATACAGGAATTCTACGGAGTCCTCTGGGAGCTGCAGGGCCTTGGCTACTTCCGAAGCGTTGACAAAGGCATAGAACTCATCCTCCAGTTGTTGAAGCTTCTGCTTGCGAACACTGACCCTGTGGGCCTCCTCCTGATTTTGATCCAGGCTGTCAAAGGGCTCGATGTGAGCGGGAGGAGAACTGTCTGGGGCCCCGTTTTCGGTCTCCTGGCTGGTGAATTCACTTTCTTCATCCGGCTTCTTGGTGGAACTGTGCTTTGGGCAGTAGGACTTGAACTTGACTTCATCGTTGTCCGCCAGAATGGTCTTCATCTCCAAGCCGCGGTCGAATGCACAAGTGACGTGGAAGGCTGTGCGGCAGTTTTTCACTGAACACTGCAGTGGAGGGAAAAAGAGGAAGTTACGAGTCTTAAACAACCAGGGAGCATCAGTAGCACTAACCAGCACTATTGGCATTGCGCTAGAGGTTGTTTACGCTAACGCAACGTAATTTATATTGGCGGTAGCTTCACATTGGATACTGCTCTGAATGTTTATGCATGTATACTTTGGAGACTGTGAAAGAGCAAACATAAGCTTTTGAGAGGCGTTTGCATTTTATATACAGCTACTCATTATAAGCCGACTCAAGTGCAAGAGGAGGTGAGATAGAAATATATTCAAAGTGGCTTGAATCTTAAGAACTGTGAGTGGAATTTTGCAAAAGTAACAGCAATTTCCTGCCTTCTCTTCCTCATTACAGTTCCTTGTGTATCCCAAAAACTCCTTCCTGGCTGTTGGGAGACCTTCTATAATGGCACTCAATGCAGTGGTGGGGGCTGTAAGTGCAGAGGGTAATAACTGTAAATCAGAGTACCAACCCCTCACCCACCTGCTGTATGAGCGGAAATAGCCAAGAGAGTAACTTTTGGTGAACGACAAAATTAGCATTAGAATTAGGCATTTGTTGCCAATCATAAAATGCCACTACTTTAGGTACGTGGATCTATAGGTATATAGGATGAGGACCAAAATGCATTTTCACCACTGTTAATGACACTGAATTGACGTAGATCAGGGTACTTTGGCTTCACTGGATTGTGCAATGTAATGCTCATCTTTCCAGTATCTTGAATATATAAGTTATACCAAGCTGGTTCACCTAGATCAGCACCCTGTCTGACAGCACAGACAGATGCCAAAAGAGAGAGAGAGAGATTCATAGGCAGGGCATGGTGGTGATATGCATTCCCTGTTGAGTCTTGGCATTTGGTAATCAGAGACATGTTATTTACTTAAGTTATCTATAACCTGATTTTCAGTGTGATTCCCAAGGTTTCTTCCCATGTAAGTTTTTTTAAAAACTAGATTGTAAAGTAAAGCATAACATAATTTTTTAAATTCAGCGTAAACAACAATACCATCAAATAGTCTATCATCTGAGAAGCTATTTAGAAGCCTGGATAGACAGAAGTGTTTCCCCCTGAAGCCAGTCAAATTAGAAACAAGAAGGTGCCACAATCCAAAAGGCCCTCTCCTCCCTGATGGCTATCCACCTCCCCTCTGAAGATGGAGCACCCCAGAGATGGGTCTCATGCAGATCTTAACAGAGGTTTACCATATCTAAAAGTGATCATCATAGCTAGCATCCACCAGTAGTCCATGGCCAGATCTACACATTGTGACAAATCATTACGATCTCATCATGGTAACGCTATATCCCTCTTGCGCATTTATACCTCCTAGGACACACAATGACATTTGTTGCGGTACTTTGGATAACGTGACATAAAAAGCAGGAAATAACACTACAAAAGCAGTATATGCAATGTGTAATGTAACCCAACAGTTGCAAATAGTTTCTATTGCAGAGTGTGCTCCAATAGGCATTAACTGAAAGTTTCCTTTAACCCTCAGCATTCCTTTTGTCCCCTTTAGGGCTCTGCTCTGAAACTCCAACGAGAATAGATTGTAAGAGTAAAACAGTATCACTGACATTCGTGATGAGAGGAATATACCACTCTTAACCTGGATGGTAACTAACCTGAGGGATACACATGCTGCAGGAGGATATTTATACAGTTCCTTTGTCAAATGAGCCAATTACCCTGCTCCTCGTTTCCCGCTCAGGTTGACTCAGCCTCCAGATGCCATGGAAAAGTGCACGGCGGGGTTCAAGCTGCAGAAGCTTTAGATACATCCACTTGAATAAAATCAGCACTGAGGCATAATATGAAACATGGCGGGATGTGCGCTGCCTTCCTCAATAAACCTTCTCTGACAAACAGGCCGACGGAGGCTTGAACAGTTTCTCCATGCAATAAAGCTCTATTTTGCTATGGGTTCTAAGTGACTGCAGTTTCACCCAGCTCTTGCTGAGAAAGCACGGGCAAGGATCTATGGCCAGGAGAGAGATTTAGTTAACTTTGAGATGGGGTGGGTGGGATATTTCACACAGACTGTCACCTTTTGAAATGATTAGAAACATAGAATCATAGGCCTTAGCTAGACCTAAGGTTTATCCCGGGATCATCCCTGTTCATGTAAATGACTCAAAGGGGATCCCGGGAGCAGGCAGGGACAACCCCGGTTTGATCCCGGGATAAACCTTAGGTCTAGCTAAGGCCATAGAATCATAGAATAGTAGAGTTGGAAGGGGCCTATAAGGCCATCAAGCCCAAACCTCTGCTCAATGCAGGAATCTACCCTAAAGCATACTTGACAGAAGGTTGTCCAGCTGCCTCTTGAATACCTCTAGTGTGGACAGCCCACAACCTCCCTAGGTAACTGGTTCCATAAAAGGGGACATCATTAGATCAATTGCCTCGTCTTAATGCAATTGTGTAGAATGCTGCAATTCCTCAATCTACAAAAATGTGCTTCTGCAAATGTACATAAAAATGAACATGTTTAGCTTTCTGAACCTACCCACACTGCTCTACATCAGTGCACAGATGTCGGCTCACCTGTTCATGCACCTGCAGAAGGAGACAATTTGTCACCATGATTCTGAGTAAAGATCCCCTGGCTCAAGTGGTGAAACCTGTCAGTTTTAGAACTTTCTTTTAAAAACCAATGATAAAAAGGAAAGCAGAGATGAGCTATTCCCCGTTTGCCTAGCACAAAATGCAGCTTTAGTTGCAGCAATGAGAAACTCTGCCTTCTGCTCCCACCACTACATCTAAACCAGGTATGGGGAACGTGTTGCACCTCCAGATGTTGGACTGCAACTCCCATGATACTTCAACCATTGGCTATGCAGTCATTTTCTAAATCCAATGGGATTTATATTAACCAATTCCACATCTTGTGAAATAAACAATGTATAAACTGGGCAAAGAATCAGTTTATGTGCAAAAATAAGTGAACCCCTGATTGCATCAGCTCAGTTAAAAGGAATAATTAGAATCAGATGTTTAAGTAATTAGGTAGGTCTTCAGGGTTGAGTTTAAGAGGCTCCGCCCTATAAAAGGATCACAAACTTTGTAGGTTCGGTCTTCACCATATGGTTTTGTGGAAACACACTATGCCATGATCAAAAGACGTCTCTGAGGACCTCAGAAAAGCAGTTATTGCTGCTCATCCGTCTAGAAAGGGCTACAAAATGATTTCGAAGGATTTGTGGCTCCACTGATCCACTGTCAGACAGATAGTCTACAAATGGAGAAGGTACAAGACCACAGTCACTCTACCCTCCTACCAACATCTCTCCAAGAACTAACTGGCGCATCATCCAGGAAGTCAAAACATTCAAGGATCTGCAGGCCACTCGCGCCTTGGCTAATTTGAGTGTTCATGACTCAATGATCAGAAAAAGACTGAACAAGAACAGTGTTCATGGGAGGATAGCCAGGAGGAAGCCACTGCTCTCTAAAAAGGACACTGCTGCCCATTTGAAGTTCACGAACATTACACAGATTATCTCCAAGACTTCTGGAACAATGTTCTCTGGACAGACAAGTCAAAGGTAGAACATTCTGGCTACAATGAAAAATGTTGTGTTTGACGAAAAACCAACACTGAGTTTGAACAAAGAACATCATCCCAACCTTCAAGCATGGTGATGGGAATGTTATGGCTTGAGCCTGCTTTGCTGCCTCAGGACCTTTGATTGCAACTTTACATCCCCCCTTTTAATATAGGGGGGTTATAATGTGTACATTCTTCTACGGTTATAGAATTTGAATGTGCCAATTATATAGGCTCATCCCAAATTATATCTGGACCCATACAATTCCTTTATTATAGATGTTCTACATGATCATATTAAAGGCGGAGGAATGGCTCTGTGCAAGCATGGTCCTCAGAAGAGAATTAAAAAATTGGCATGGAACTGGTGTAATGGGGTGGGGGGAGGTTTGGAAGGAATCAGTCTACTTGATCAATCTACCAGAATATACACAAGCAAACATACATGTGAAAACCTCTAAATAGCACCCATCATTTGCACATTCGAACTCTTTCCTTGATGATAAAACAGCAAAAGGTACCGTTGAATCTAGCCCAATCTGCACAAGTAATGCCAGAAAACCAGAACTAAGATCTCTCCTCAAGTATGTGGGTTTTAAATTAGCATCATCATCTCCATCCAATGTGACAGCAACATCTTTTCTGTATGTTCACATTCATTGTCAGCTCTGCAGGACTTTCAAAAGGAACAACCGGAAACGCCCACAACTACCTACACCACTACACAGTTATTTCAAGTGCTCTTCACAAGAAGGACAATGTGGGTGAAGTTCTCTCCTTTCTACATAAGCAAAAACTCAAGAGAAAAAGTGAAGATTTGCAAGGACTTTTTGCATTTATTTATTGATGCAATGGGCACCAATTACATTTCTATGATTCATATACTGCACTTTTGTTTTACACTGTCCTTGGAAGGGGGAGTAGTAAACAAAGCCTCTGACAAAGCACTTGAAAAGCTGCCTGGATTCACTTTCGAATCTCTGCAAAATCAATTCAGAGCAGAGAGAGGAGCAACGGAGGCAGGCGCATGAACTAAACACACACCAATTGTAACACAGGCCATTATCCTACAGCCATGTTCAGCCTTCTTGGTAGACATAGGCAAATCACTGAAAAGGATTCCTTTTCCCTTGTGTAAGAGCAGAGGGGCCACGGACCACTTATAAGCCTGCATTTTTCTCCATCTGAGCCATGACTTCTTTTATAGTAAAAGACAAAAAAACAGAACAGAATCTAGTCAGGTTGGCTTGCTGTTTAGGTAGCAGTTCTTTCATGTTTATGCATAAAATATTTATTAACATTCTAAAATCCAAGCAGTGCA
Organism: Elgaria multicarinata webbii; assembly: GCF_023053635.1. Taxonomy (NCBI): domain Eukaryota; kingdom Metazoa; phylum Chordata; class Lepidosauria; order Squamata; family Anguidae; genus Elgaria; species Elgaria multicarinata. Next base: position 39,468,750 of record NC_086180.1, on the reverse strand, counting down.
AAGCGATTCCTCTACATTAATAAATATTTGATGCATAAACATGAAAGAACCGCTAACTGAACAGTGAGCTAACATGAATTGTCTTTCCTTTTCTTTTTTACTATAAATCTATCACAGTGGGGAAAGAATCACCATCATCCTTAACTTAGGAAGCTGGGAGAACTAATTAGAAGATGAAGACAGTCTTATAAATGATCACAAAGCAGAATTATCACACCAATATACTAATATATACTTAGTTTCTCTGGCAGAGCTACGACGTCACGACCAGTACAAATCCTCCTTCAGGGACACTTTCAGAGGAATGTTCTAAGGGTACATCTGCACTGAGGTTGTTGTCTCAGTATGCCACTTCTTGTCCTATGACTAATTTTTCCTTCTTGCCATACATGCATACTTCCACCTCACAAGATGGTGGGTTTAGTGTTTAAACAAACACGAAATACAAAATTATACCTGGGTACCGAAACACACACCCCAGTAACTATGATACAGGATGCAAAAAGGATGTGTGGAACATAACACATGATCAAGTAGCCGGTGTGGTGCAATGCAACGATCTCCAACTCCCATTCCCCTCCCCCTGCACTACCTGGTAAAGAAAGAAAGAATGGTGAATGGACATGTACAACATCGGCTCACTTTTTGTTTTGTTTCTTAGAAGGTTGGCAAAGGAGGAGAGATGAGCCAATGGCCATGATAAGGAGCATGAAGGCACCTTTGACAGAAATTAATTGTGGGAAGGGAATACCTCTTCAAATGAGGTGTTAATGCTCACAGAAAGGAACCAGGAAATGGAACACAAATCAGGGACAGTGGATATCAAGGTCTAGAATGAAGGGTGGACTCCATCGGCTTTTTGCAGTATTCTTAATGAAAGACTGAGCAGAAAGAAAGAAGCAGACACAGGCATAGCCTAGGATATGGGATTGCACCTGATGCGTGTGAAAATGTGTACATAAGCTTCTTATGCATGGCTAGGGATGGACGAATCTGTCTTTCATTTTCTGTAACATCCACATCTTTTCAAGCATAGATTCATCCTGTCCAGTTTCTGCATCAGTTTGTTTACATTTTTAAGCATGTAAGAAAATCTACATGCATTTTCGTGACCATGAAAATTTGTATACATTTTGACAAGCACTTTACCCTAATATGTGCTTTTTTGTATGCTATTTTCCTTATTGTATGTAATTTTTAAACATCTTTTTATTAGAGAAAGATTAGTTCATAGGTTAACTTTGGGTTGTTTAAGCCAAAGTGTCTGGGTTTGCACATCCTGCAACAACATTTGATTGAGCCGATTAGAGGTTGATTATTCAACAAAGAAAGTGGCTAAACCATGGTATACAACTCGGCTCTCTCCTAACCACTTGCTCTCTACACTTCTGAAAATTGAGTTAGCTCATCAAGGAGAGGGGAGGTGATTATAATTACTAATCTTCCTTATAGCTGATGCTTAGCTCCGAATGGACCATGAAGATAAGCTTGGCTAGAAAAAAACCCCAACCATACAAGTCTTGCATGAAGACTTGTATTTCATAGTAAATATTGGGCAAGTTCATCACAGTAGATTAAAAAATATTATGTCCCCAGTATTAATTAAATGCCTGTTAAATGGTTTTTAGTGGTCTCATATGATATCTAGACCTGGCTGCGAACTCGCAGACTAATCCATACAGCTCTCTAGCTTGACCAAAGAAAGGAACAGTATATTGTTTTGTTTGCATCCACACTAAAAATATGGACAAATTAATTATAAAACCAAATTAATTTTCAGAAACAAAAGATAATAACATCAAGTGGACAATTGGCTTATGCAGGTGATGTGTATGGAAAAAGAATGAAGTAGAAATAATACCATTGCTCTGAAACTATTTCCTTCAGATGCCCCAAGCAAAACAAATTTCAAAGACTACTATAGATCTCAGGAAACCATCTGGAGAAGCAAAAGACCAAGTCAGTGCTTTTGCTTATTTTATTTATTTATTTATTACATTCTTATACCGCCCAATAGCCAAAGCTCTCTGGGTGGTTCACAAAAATTAAAACCATAAAGAGCATAAAAACAAACAAACAAAGAGCAAAGAGTCCATAAAACCCAAAGCAGCCTCAAAATTAAAATCCTAAATTGAAGTCATAGAATCATGGAATAGTTGAGCTAGAAGGGGCCTATAAGGCCATTGAGTCCAACCCCCTTCTCAATGCAGGAATCCACATTATAGAGTCCTGATATGCACTCTGTAAGGTATTTCATGAAAGTAATTTCGTTACAAATGAAAACTTCATTACAAACATTGCAGAAAGATCATTTGCAAGACTTCTCTAGCAAACATATATTCATAATGCCAGGTTATTTACCTGTATGGCTGCCCCAACCTTCTCATTGCAAAGACTGCACACCAGAGCCCATCTGCTGCTGGGAATATGGGAGACCTTTGTGATTGGTTCCATCTTTTCTGGGCTGCCAATGCTCACCTAAGGATCAATGGATAAATACATTTTAAAAAATCAAGTAGTGAACAATGAGAAGTCCAACTATTCTGGATTTATTTCGCTACGTGCAGAAATATCTCACTAACTGTTCTAATGTCGAGCAGTTTATCAAAATATATCTAGTGTCAAGTTATTTTAAGGATGGAAAACCACATATTTTTATTCTGCCTTTCCTCTGAGAAGCTCAGAGCAGGATACATAATTCCTTCACAACAACCTTCCAAAGGTGGCTAGGCAAGAGATGGGCATAAAGAAGATTTCCAGATGTTTTGGACTTCAGTTTCCAGAAGGCCCTACCAGCATGAGTTAGTCAATTAGATAATGAATGGACCAGAGTTACCACTGAACATGAATTTAAACCCAGATGTCCTGAGTCCAAATCTATCACTTTGGGCAGATTTGGACAATCACAGTGAGGGAAGCAACCATCGTGGCTGCTCCCCACACACAGGACCACCGTTTTCATTATTCTCCACAATGCAGCACAGGTTGGCATGTCATCCAAACCCAGCATGTGGTGCAGTGAAAAGAGGGTTCATGCCCACCCTACAACCTACAATGTGCAGTAAAGGTTGTAGGGTGGGTATGACACACACACCCCGCCGTGCCCTGGGTTAAGACAACCCGCCAACACACGTTGCAGCACAGGGAATAATGCAAACGGTTGCTTCCCTCGCTATGATTGTCCAAAGCCAGTTTTTATCTACCCCGTTACACAGATTCTTTCCTGAACTCAAAATTAGTTTTTGAATTCCCAAGCTAAACTGGTAAGCCATTGTGCCCCTTTTTCACTTTCTTGTATTCCCACTGCAAGGTGAAATTGTACTGTGTGCGTGCATGACTATTTTCTTCCTGGAAATCTTATTTGTTTTAAGCCTAGAAACTGTCTTCTGTATTCCAGTAGTGGGCAGAAAGTAGATCTCCAGATATTTTGGACTTCAACACCCAGCATGGGCAGGGCCTTCTTGGAGTTGAGGTCAAAAACATCTGGAGATCCATCTTCTCTCCTTCCCTGTATCTGCTTTTCAACTGCTTCCTACTGGCAACAACTGTATGGACATTATGTTCCTTGCTTCTATATATCCTGTAAGAGCAGAGGGATAGCCAGCAGGTACCTCCCAGCATGGCCTCAGAGTGTTCCTCCTCCCAAACTGCGCTTGCCTGCTCCAGCAGAGTCAGGAGAATCCTCCACGGCCAGCTATGTCCCTGCCTTCATATGGAGCCTGCAATCTCACACATTCTCCCACCGCTGAAAAGTCTTGTGAAGCTGCCAAGTTCTACCACTCCTGGTCTCATGGCATCTCCTATTTCAAGGACTATGAAGCTGCAGCAACAGTCTCCCCAACTGGCTGAAATCCATGATATTATGCCACTGCCCGCCATTTTTAACAGCGCTACCACTATGACTGTCATTTCTTGCTTTATATAAAAAGGAGCTGTGTCCTCCATTCTGAGCATGTCCAGATAAATCAGTTGTCCAGAACACCTACCTCTGGAATCCAGAGAGCACAGCTAACATGGACCCACTTAGTCCCACTTCGAGTTGGCTTCATGGCTCCACCTTTCTTGGGACACAACAAACACTTTGGCTGAACACCGAGAGCGCAGGTCCGGCACAGCCAGCTGCCTTCTGGAACTTTGAGGATGCCATAACATGCCTGTTGTCACAACATCACAGAAGGGAAACACAGAAAAGGGGGGGAGTGATACGATTAAAATACTAACAGATCATCATAAATGGGGTAGTTCATTTGTATGAGCTCATTGTTAATATTTGTGTACACTTTTTGTGTACAGAACTTTGTTACAATCACGTTCTTGCTAATCCACACAACAAATGTGTAAAGTCGGTTGTGACGTCCGCCCCTCCTTTACCCAGGCCTAGGATAATAAGCCAAATCACTGCCAAATCAGAAGTCAAATTGATCACTGTTACTATAATTGCTAGTTTGGATAAGTGGACGCTGGCTATTTAGTGCTAATATATGCGTCAGCATAAAAAAAAGACCAAACTCACACATGGATTTAATTCAGTAACGCAAAATTAAAGTTTATTATTTATAAGACGTTGTTTCAGTGCTATAGATGTTATTATTATGTACATAGATGATTCATCATTAGCCTAGCCTACACCTGCCTCACTACAGCTCTAAATCCTCCCTTCTTCCTAAATCCCCTCTCCTTCAGCAAACTCTAAACCCCATCTCCCCTCAAAAACGTCCAAACAGAAAAAAAAACTCCTGTGACATCTCTCCCTCCCCCTCCCCCTAGGTAGAATCAAAACAGCCAATCACACACAAGCCCCCTCCTGCCCACAGTTAACCCTTTCTTACCTGTATATACAATTCCTAAAAAACTAAATACATTCATCTCAATATAATTTATTTATTTATTATTTATTTATTACATTTTTATACCGCCCAATAGCTGAAGCTCTCTGGGCGGTTCACAAAAATATAATATAATAAAATATAATAAAACAGATTAACCTAAGAAGCAGTTGATTTTGTCACATAGGTCATATTACAAATGGGGACATAGAGGCTGAGAGAGACCGAACAGAGAAAACCCACGCAGGGAACTTGCAGATGAGGAAGGGTCTTAATTCCAGTTGGTAAAACACAAATAGATCCCTCCTATGCCGCAATATTGCATTGAGTGCAGTGGCAGCAACTACCTGTGAAGCATCACAGAGCCACACATAAAGCCAGACCTTAGCCTGCCACTTCCACCACCAACGAAACAATGAAAGCACGTGTGTGTGTGTTTTAAAAAAAGAACTGGGCAGTGGCTCTTTCCTCCAGCAGCAGGAAAATCAATTACTGCAGGAAAATCAACAAGCAGATCTTCTTCTTTGGATTGTGGGCATATTCTTTTCTGAATACAAATGTTATGCAATGGTATGGTTATCACTAAAGCAGCTTCCAAGTGGTTGGGGCCGTTTTTACACCTGCTTTTTTTCCAGGAATCGTCCCTGGATCGTTCCTGTGCATGCAAATAACACACAGGGGATCCTAGGAGCAGACAGGGACGAACCCTCCATTTTCCTGGGATAATTCTTAGGTGTAGAAAGGGCCTGGGGCTCCACATGGCTGTGGCATTTCAGGAGACAGCTTCCCAAAGCAATCAGCTGAATCATCTAGAAAGTAGACCCAGGCTTGAGCCACCATGAGATCTGGCCAAGCCATGTGCGAAGTCAATCGCAAACCACACAGAAACAAGTTTTCGTAATCATGCCACCACAGCCACATTTGCATCTGCCTCTAGGTTTCCCCAAGATATGAGCCAGGCCTGATACTGCACCATGTAGAAAGCTGGAACAGGAAGTAGAGAAGACTATCTTAACCAGCTGCAAGAGGAAAGGGAAGGCAAACTCCTGCCTGAGTTAATAATTATCTCAGCTGGCGTTACGCCAGGACTTTGAAACCAAAATAAGAGCATGACATATTTATATCTACGTCCACCTGAAAGATGAGAAGGTGAAACAGAAAAAGGAGAGGCGGTGCGCCAAGAGAGCTTTGGGTACTGGCTCAACTTTTGCCCCAAGGAAAGGGTGACCACAGCTGTGGCACTAACATTGCTTCTTGTAAGAGACATGGTGCCCGTACAGAAGCCTTGAGTGAAGCTGCTGTTGGTTCTCTTTTTAACCTTGTACAGTTCAACGTAATCACAAGGAACAGCTGCCGGCTTATCAAGAAGATAAGTTTTAAAATAAAATAAAACTCTGGAGTCATTTTGTAACAGAAACGTTTATGTGGCACTCAAAGGCAGCCTGTCAGACTGGGCATGTAAGCCCATTTATATGACTTTATCCATTGTAGCACCCAAGAGAGAAAAATATCCCTTCCTTGCTTATCAGACATTACTAACGAAAGGACACACTTACAACACTGGAGAATAAACAGAAGCACATGGTAGTCTCCCTCAAGAGGAAGTAGCCAACCACAAATGCTGATGTATTAAAAATAGCCGTCTAAATTTTCTTCTGTACCACAAGTCAAGTGTGTGTCATGTTTCTACAGTAAGCTGCTGTGCTGTGATGCCTTGTATGCTTCCAGTAGTGTACATTATAAATGAAAGTGCATCACATTCCACATATAATGAACATGCTTTCTATGGCTATGGCTACATACACCAGAGAGAAAGCGGGTACGACTTGTAAAAGAAAACGAAGAAGATGAAAGAAAAGTAACAGCCAATTTAAAAATATCTAATGTTCTGTCTATGGGTCTGGAACACATGAATAAGACAAATGATTAAGAATTAAATGAATAAGAACTCTTTCAATCTTTTCAGAGATAGGTAAGGACTTTCTACATAGCGTATGAGCAAAACATTTGCCTATGCTATAAAATTAAGGAATATATTTTATAGATTGTCTCAGGAAGTCTGATCTGCATACAGAACTCTTCCTGATATAGAGATGCATATCTTTTGATGCAGATGTTGTGCATGAGAAAAGCTGGGGCTCACTTTGAATAGGCCTACAAGAAAAGTGGTTGATTTCCCAAAGAACAGCAATGTTCAGGAGCCCAACGGATAGTGATGGAACAAACACGAAAGATCAAATGTTCATATGCACAAAGACGCAAAAGGCCAGTTAGGCATGCAAGAAACTGAAGCTAAGATTTAAACACCTGCAGCTTGAGCACTTATGGAAAAGCGCCTTAGAGGACATAAAGCCCCTAGGCACCAAAGAAATGCTCTACAGCATCCGCAAACAAAACAAAAAAGCAAAACTGAAAAAGAAGAACCATTAGAGGAAAGAAGGAATGAACAAGAAATAAGAAGAATCTCAGCTCTGTCTGAGTCAGAAACATAAGAACATAAGAAGAGCTGTGTTGGATCAGACCAAGGTTCATCTAGTCCAACTTTCTGTTCATACAGTGACCAACCAGCTGCCTGTGGGAAGCGTAATATCACTGTCCTTGTCAAGGTTCCTAGTAACAGGTGTACATAGGCATATTGCCTCTGATACTGGAGGTAGCATATAGCCATCAGGTAACCCTCAATAACCACAGACAGCCTTATCTGCCTTAACAATTTGAGATGAGAACACTCCTCACAATGATGATGATGCAGTTGTGAAGGAAATGACCGGGAAGAGCAAGAGCCACTCCCTTTGAGTCTGTGCAATGAGAGAGAGGAACGGGCTGCTACCAAGACATGCCAAACACGTTGAGGAACAAGTATGTGTGGGCCACAGAGCCCACAAAGAAGACCTGCATCTTCAACACAACATAGGAAGTTCATAGCCTTCATAGTTACCAAAACAAGGTACTACTTAGAAATACGGGAAGCAGGGAGAAGCCTCTAATAGTCAGCTACCAATACTGTGCCCAATTTATTCAATAAATCTCTCATCTCTCTCATGTCTTTCCTCTTCATCCCTGTGTCCCTTTGCCTCTAATGCCTATATTTCACCTAAGATTTCAAACCACCCTCAAAAACACGACAGGTGTGAAAAATCCCCACTCGCCACACTGAAATCCATACAAACTAGTCTCAATATTAATTGTTGTTGCATCTGGCTGCTGTACCTGATGAACGCAAATATTGCATTTGTCACAGAACACCATCTCATTGCCATCTTCACCATCTGGAGACTGGCAAACGTCGCAGACAACATCCTCGTCATACTCAATTCCAAGTCCTTCCTCAGTCTCAATAGCATGATTCATGTTGTCATAGCATCGCTGTTCAAATTCTTCCATGATTCTCTCCATGGTGTATTCATCCAGTTCAGGCATCCCTGGGAAATTAATCCAATGACACTCGTTATTTTTTTAATGATCAAGACACAGAGGCACTGAGGGACACTGTTTCTCATATCAATGTACACCAGCGCCAGATCTGCACCAAGCAGGATACAGCACTATGAAGGTGATATGAAAGCAGTATATAAAAGGCAGGAGCCACACTACTGCTTTATAGTGGTACTGAAGTGCACTGACAACTGTTGGGGCCCATGACACATACCATATACCACTTTCATAGTGCTATATCCTGCTTGGTGTAGATCTGGCCCAACTAACCATTTCTCTACCAACACTAAGTGATGGAAAAAGTGAGCTATTTCTATTTGCAGATAACTTCCAGCAATTTGTTGATGGGCAGCCATTAGCTACCAATCACAAACACCACGAAAAATGCAGATCAATACAGTATACTTCACTTTTAATGCCTGTGATAATCAAACACACACATTGGACCAAAACAAAACTTCAAAATCTTTTATCTTATTCTTCCTTTTCAAGTGGATGATTGCATTTCTCATATGGAGACTGTATTTCCAGATATTCAGTTCTCTACAGAGCTAACTACACCTGGGGCTATTTTGTGAACAATAACTGCTTCAGAAACACCTGTATAAGTCTCTCCTTGCAGAACAGCAAACCTTCATAGAGGAAGAAAGAAAGAAAAAAGAAAGAAACCAGCACAAAGCCTTTCTAAGCTTCATTTCGTAAGAGACTGCTCTGCACTTTAGATAATTTGTTTGAGCTCAGCCATTTCACAGCTGCCCCTTAAGGCTTCTTAATTGCTTAATAAAAGCTTTTTAAAAATGATTCCTGATGCTTTTAGAACGACCATTTGGTTTTAACAATGAATTGCTGCTTCAGAATAAATGGAAACAATTACCAAAAATGGGTGAAACAATTGTCAGAAGTCCAATACTGTATCACCATCACTTAGCAGGGCCAAGAGGCTGGACTTCTGCAACACCTTAAATGTGGAGCCACCCTTGAAGGCAACCCAGAAGCTTCAGATGGTGCAGAACATGGCTGACAGAATTTTGACTGGTTCAGCCAAGGTTTATGTGCATCATAAACGTTGGCTACCTGTTCACTTCCAGGCGCAATTCAAGGTCTGGTTCTTACATTTACAAACTCTAAATAGTTAAGGCCCCAAATACTTGAAGGAGCATCTTCTCCCACCTCAACCTTCCCATACAAAATCTTCTCCTGTGGCCCTTGTCCTTGTCCTTCTTATATCAGAAGTATGCTATTTAACAACTAAGGGGGCTTTGCGGGCAGCAGCATCCAGACTGTGGAATGTCAAATCCAAAGAGACTCGTCTGGTGCATTCCTTACCATCTTTTTGGCACCAGGGAAAAGGTTTTGATTCAACCAGGCATTTTAAAGTGTTGAAAGTTTTAGTTTGTTTTAATGCTTTTATCTGTTTTGTTATTGTTGTGTTGTGACATAATTGCAATATATTGATTTTGCCATTTGGGTGTCTTTATGTCTCCAAAACAAAGCAACATTTTGGAGGTATAAAATGTTCCCATCTTTTTCCCCAAAGTAAACTAGTATAGGGAAGGAGGCTTAAGTACACTGTGTGTCAGTAGGTTGGCAGAAACAAGAGAATTTCATTGGGGAACATTTACCTCAGCAAAGACAGATTTCTAATGGAGTTTGAGAAGTACCCCAGAAGATCAAAAATGTTAATTCTTAATAATAGCAATAATAAAGTTTTATCTGAAGCTATGATGCTTTTCTAATATTTTGAGTTTGAAACATACTTCTTCTGAAACTGCAGACACATTGGCTGAGTTCGGACGACACGCTAATCAACTGGGGGGGCGTGTAATAGGAACAGAATGGGAAACAACCGTTGATTAGCGTGTCATCTGAACTCAGCCAGCGTGATGTGTTTTGCCACTCCAGGATACATTGGAAAATGGCTTGGGACAGTCAAATGATCCCACAAACACACATGTGTTTATTTTTTATGCATGTTGGATGATCACAACCCTCCCACAAAATACACAAAAATACACAACTTGTTTGTGAGCACTTCTTTCTCCCCCACCCCATTTCTGTCCCAAAAATACAACTTAACCACACCCAACATGCAATGGCGGCTGTACTACCACCACCCCCAGCCTTGCTCCCTGTCACTTCTCCCACAGCTCAGCGTAAAGCTGGCTGTAATTGGACGTTGCACTCACCCATTTCTCTGAATTCTTCATTGGCCAGTTCCAACCACGCCACATCCATGTAATTAAGGTCATAGCGACATACACTCTCCGCCAAAGTCCGAATGTCAACATATCCGAGCTCAGGGGGCTCAGAACCAGAGGAAATGATGTACTTCCGAGGTCTCGTAAATATGACTGCTTTCGTCTCAGACACAATCCTGAAAGTGTAGTAAACAGGAGGTGTTAATTATACTATGATTTAATCCTCCTGAAAGTGGCAAAACCTCAATCCTCCCATGCAATTACTGTCAGAGGTTTCAAATTACTACGCAGAAAAAAACCCCGCAAAAAACTTGAAGAGATTATCTGTTGATCTTAGAACAATAGAATAATGTGTGTCTGCAGTAATAAAAACATATTTGAGTTTATTCCTTGAAAACATTTTTATCCTGCTCAAGGCAGCCCACAACATATTTAAAATGGTATCAACGTCTTATAATAAATAGATACCCAGAAAATAGAACATAAAATTGGTAACTACTTTGTTTAAGTAATCTGCATAACTTTTCTAAAGTATTAACTTCACTTGGTATCACAATATATTAACTTATTTATAGATTGATGACGATTATAGTGTTCACTGAAAAGCAAAGGAATATGTAGCAAATACGCAGAAAAAGATAGTGTTTTGCATAACGTACAAAACATGCACTATACAACATAAAACTCAGCATCAGAACGGGGGTGGGGGGGACACATCACTCAAACAGCACACCAATTCCTACACCCATGGGCCTGTCAATGTAATTTGGCCATCCATGAAGTTACATCTATTCCATTGTTCCAGAAACTACAAAGATGGCACTCAACTGAAATCCATATAAGTAAGGAAACAGGTGTGAATGGTCAGTACAGGATAGGTGTTTCTGAGTCTTAAAAGACATTTAAGAATTTTTCATCTTCCACTCTCAAGAATGATGCAACACAGAGTGACAGAAGGTGTTAAGGACCCTCTATCAAAATTAAGACATGATTCAGTTCCATCCCAGGCACAGAGCTATGAGGATTCCCATAAACTCCATATAGCATATTTTCTCCCCATTCCCACACTAAGCAAATGCACCAGATGAAGAGGAAAAGTCAAATGATAATATGAAGTTTGTGCATAGAACTCTAATGTCCTCCAGCGGCATGTTGTACTCTGAAAAGGCTGTGTTTAGCCTATGGGAATTCTTGATTTGTGGGTGGTATGCCTGTAATGGGACTGGACGGTGGCCATATTTTGTATCTTGACTTTAACAAATTTGCTGCAAGCTTCAAACTTAAGTTCTATAGAGGTAAAATACTGGCTCTAAAAATAGAGAGAGCAGGAAAACAAAATAGCCCTCCTCTCAGCCTGGTAACCTATAAAATCTTCTCCTGCAGTTATTCCATTCTAAGAGTAACCAAATTGCAAGAACCTCTTATGTACAAAAAAAATATCTAAAAGATCATATACGCATGAATGTAAAAAAAATTAATGAGGATGGCAGATAAATGCAGCCAAGACAGGTTAATTATACAACTCTAATTAATATTTTTTAAATGTTTCTAAAACTAGGGCTGTGCAGCCACCCCCCGATCCGGAGCCCCCGAAGCAGCCCTGATCCGCCTCAGGGCTGCCTCGGGGGTTGCCCGACCTGCCTCAGCACCTAATCCGAGGTGAGATTTGGGCCCTCCAAGGTGACTCAGACTTGCTCCCACCCACACCCACCAGTCTCCTTACCTGCTGCCTCCGTCGCTGCTGCCATCTTTCTTCTGGCGGCTTCCGGTGCCACCATCAGAAATGACTGGAAGTAGGCCGCACAATTTTAAGATATCGCATGGCCTCTGCTGATTAGTACCTCTATGGCCACCATAGTTTGTGACCATAGAGGTACTAAACAGAGGTACTGTTCCATAGTAGTACCATAGAGGTACTACTCCCTTTCATTTCTGGCGGCAGCACCAGAAGCCGCCAGAACCATGATGGCGGCGGCGGCAGCAAGTAAGGAGACTGGTGGGGGCCTGGAGCCATCTCCGAAGCGCCGAGGTGGCCCAAAGCTTCAGAGCCAATTGGCTTCGGCAATTGGCCTTCACCCGAACCACCTCAGATCAGTGATTCGGAGGTCCGAATCACCCAATATGCTTCGGATTTGGGGTTTGGATCCAAGGTGGTACAAGCCCTATCTAAAACCCACTTCTTTTCTGCCTGAATCTCAATTAAATGAATCAAATTTACACTACTTAGAAGATTTAGATATGTCCAAAATTAACTTTACAATACAGGCTATAAGCATTTTCAACATTAGATCTGCTTCATAACATAACACTACCCTTCAAAGTTGGATACCAACGTTTAGTTGATTTAGGCTGCAATCACATGGAAGAATAATGGGACAATATTCATGATGAGAACAAGGGCTGGCAGTTACAGACTGACCAGTTTTATGCAAGTGCTTAGAACTTTTCACAGATAAACCACACACTCAGGAGTAAGACAAGCCCACAACAGTGCTTGTGTTGGGTTAAGGTGGGGGATGCTTCCCGCTTCTTTTAAGTGAAGGTGCCGTTGTGTCTAGTTAGCACTCTGGGCTTCGAACTCACCAATCGGAGTCCAAACCTTGGTGGAGCCTGTGGATTTGGGTAAGGACCAATGCTCAGCTTTAGAACACAAGGTTTGCACGCAGAAGGTCCCAGGTTCAATTTGCGACATGTCTAATTAAATGGATTAGGTAGTAGATAATGAGAAAAACATTTGCCTGAGACCCTCAAGAGTTGCTGCTAGTCAAAGCATACTGGAACAGATAGACAGTCATTCTAAGGCAGATTCCTTAGACTGGAATGTTCCTAAGCCTATTTAGCTATCTTAAACGAATGCACAAGAAGAGTAAATTCTTATGAATATGTACATTTTCTAAGATACCCTCAATTTGGTTGAACTTTAGGTAATTCCAAATTCTGTAGAGCATTGTTGTTGTTCGGGTTGTTAGAACTGGTTAAGCTGTGCATAAGTAGCATTGGGACTTTTAGAAAAACAAATGGAGACCAGATATGCAAGAACACGGGAGTGTGACTGAGAACCACAGGAAATTGTGGAAACTAGCTTTAGTGCAGGTCAGCCTCGTGATCACTAGGTGCCTGATCTATGGTTCCTGGGCTTGTGCGGTTTCAGCCATAGTTTATTTCTTTATTTATTGCATTTTTATACCACCCAATAGCCGAAGCTCTCGGCCAACATGCATCTTTTATAGGAGAGGTATGTCCATGGAACTGCTCGTGCAGTTCACACCGCATCCTGGTTGGAGTCACCAATCAGTGCACCACCTCCGGATTTGAAGGGGGGCAGGGAAAGAGAAGCAAGGTCCTCATTAAAGAATTGTATGGACTTCCCCATAATACAGCCTTCCCCAATCTGGAGCCCTCTAGTTCTTTTGGAAACAACTCCCATAATCTGGGTGTGTGGGGGTGGGGGTGGGTGTTATGGGAGTTGTAATCCAACACATTGGATCTGTTCCCAATGAAGTGCTGTAACAAATCTCTGCCTAGGAAGAGCCCCTTTTCAAATGGTAAATAGCAGTCCTCCTTCTGCCAGCACATCTAGTTGTAAGCAGGTATGCAGCCTGCGTGCCATGGGAGGTGCTGGGCTCACAAGGAGATTTGCTACTAGGGAAAGCTCCTCCACTTGAAATGGGGCATCTTCTCAGTTGACTGGGAAGGCCTCCATTTCAAACAACAGGCTGGAATCCTAGTCACCACAAGGTCTGTTTATAAGTTAACAACCCAACAGACTGTTTCACATGGCGGGTTGAACTGCTTACACACAAGTAATTCTTCTGTTGCCTTTCTGAAAGGGTAAAATGTACACCCATGAAGATAATGTAGGAATAACCACCACCACCCCGAGGGCCACAGCTTGCCCCTCCTTCTCCCAGAAAGAATCAACCCGGGTGGTGGAAACACACCTTGGTACAACCTTCCCCAACGTAGTGGTCATCCTGGCTCTAAGGGCCAAACTATGTTCGTGGAATCAGTGTAGCTATGTGTGATGGTTTTGCCTACTCTCAAGTAAGCATGTGCAGCCCCAATTTAGATCAGGACTACAGCATGCCAGGAAGAGTGGTTAAACCTCCCCCTCCCCACTTTTTTCCAAAATTCCACACACACCCTTCTGGGAGGGAGAAGAAGGGTGTTTTTGGGTGTGTGTTTTTTTTAAGTCTTCACTGGAGTCAATGGAGGCAGTTTCCCTTTTTTAAACATTCTCCATGGGAAGGTGGGATTTCTTGACAAAAGCGGGTTGGGGAAAGGCTAAAAAACAAAAACAAAAATCCTCCTGGAATGCCATGGTACCAATCTAAATTGGGGTCATGCATGCTTACTCAGAGCAAGTAAAACTATCATACATAGCTACACTATGCACGATTACCTGAGCATGTAAGATGGGCAGGGCACGGAACAGAACAGAGAGAACAGTAAGTGGGATACAAGTTTAAAAAATGACTGTTGATGCTGAAGGAGGAGGAGGAGGAGGAATTGGAGGAGGAGGAGAAAACTGTTGGTGAAGAAATATATAGGAGCGGCTGAGGAGAAAGACAAAAAAGGCAGCAGCAGAGTGACTAGGAGAGGCTGAGGAGGAAGCTCAGGGAAAGCAACAGAACGCTGAAGAGGAAGTGACAGAGCAACCTTTAGCCATTCAGGAGTAGCATGACTCAGGTGCCAGTAACGAGAATCCAAGAAACCGAGAGAGAGACTGCCACTGCCCCAGTAAAAGCAGCACTATATTTGTAATCAACCGTGGTTTAGAGTTAGAATTGTTTGCATTTGGTTAATATAGTTCTATTTATTCTTAGTTCATATTGCTTTTGACTGACAATCCTAAAGTTAATATTCTTATATATGTATTTGTTTGTTTTATCTCTTGAGTGTTTGCAACCTGCCTCTCCTTGCAATTTCCTATAATCACGTGATCAGACCGAGCATAGCCCTCCAATAGAAATCCCCAGAGGTGCTCAAAAAGTGAAGTGATGGGTTGGTTGTTTTCTTCCTCGCGGCTGCACCAAACAATACCTGGCTACTGGTTCTGGGATAGTCCCTGGACTGACTGGCACCTGAACTCCCTTTTCCCATTCCTGTCTCCAGGGATCTGCCAGCACATAGTACTCATCAGGGTTCAGCTGGTAAGAATCAGGCAGCTTCATGGCAGTGATCAAGTCTGTCCTGAACACCTGCAAAGAAAGGAAGAGAGAGAGAGAGAAAAGGATGAGACACTGACATTTGATATTTACACTCTATGATTCACAGCTCCAGGGTAACCATGGAGCACAGTGCACAACAAGGTCACTGTATGAGCACTAGACTAACATGGCCTTTTAAGAGGCCAGACGGCTAACTACATCAGCATGCTGGAACAGCGAGGCAGAAAACACATCATTTGGACATGGGACCCATCACTCCATTAACCGCCCTCCTCCACTCACATGACAGAATCCAAGGCCTAATCTACACCATGCAGGATATTGCACTATAGAAGTGATATGAAAGCGGTATATAAAAGGCAGAAGCCACACTATTGCTTTATAGCAGTATTGAAGTGCACTGACAACTGTTAGGGCCCAATGACACGTACCATATACCGCTTTCATACCGCTATATCCTGCTTGGCATGGCTCCTGCCTTTTATATACCAATTTCATACCGCTTTCATAGTGCAATATCCTGCTTGGTGTAGATTAGGCCCAACTTGTGGTGTAAAGGGATCATTAGTTCTCAACCATTTCGACAGAAATTGTAGATACTCAAAAGTTTCCCCCAAACAAGGCATTGTCCCTCAATGTGAAAAGACTTGATTCTTTCTCTTGTAAGGTTTGCTACCATCAGCCCATCTAGGGCAGTAACCTAATCAACACTAGCACTATTGTAAATTACACTGTGCTAGCGTAAGCAGCCTCTACTAGTGCAATAGGCCAATAGCGTTTGCTGGCAAAACAGGCTTCCTCAGAAAACGCTATCGTCGTTATGCTAGAGGTCGCTTATGCTACCAATGTCATTTGCGCTAGTACTAGTGTCGAATAGGGTACTGCCCCATGGGGTTTAAAAGGGAGCAGGGGCAAATCATGTAGCGTTTGGGTCACTCATTACTTTAGCAGCATCTTCATTTTAAGACATGCCCAATAGCTCACAAGGTCAGAGCCCAGAGGTAATAACGTATTTATGGCCAAGTGGTGAAGTGCAGGCTTTGCATCTTCAATTCTAAACAGCTCTAGAGAAAAGTACCTCAGCTGAGCTTGCAAAGACCTCTCTTTGAAAGCAGCTGCCAGTCAGGACAGGCAATACTGCCCAGCCTATCCTGCCTGTCAGGACAAGCTAAATGAACAGCTGATACAATCAGTGTAAAGCAACTCCTTGTATCTCTATAAACCAACGATCCATTGTTTTAGCAATTCTGAACTGGTGTCCCCGGCGAGAATTTCTCCCAAAAATATTTGGACACAACTCAACGTTGTAAGAAGGATGTACGTGACTGTCAGTAAGCAATGCAGAGTGCAGCACTGGTAAATAATATGTCTAGAAAGCATGCTGTTAAATGTACACTCTCAACAACAGCATCTGACCGAAGGGATCACATTGTCTTTTTTGGATCCAACCTACCTAATGCAGCTCCCCTTAAGAGTCAATTGCAACAAATAATTGACATGGCAGCCGTAGCATTTGGATTTGAGCCCAAGCGTCTCAAAATCTAGGACTAAAGACTGACTGTCAGAGTGCCTTTACCTCAACTTTGCATGAGGATACATTATTTGAATGCCTCCTTGTGGGGCAAGAGCGGATACATATTCCACCAAGGGAAATTCTGGTTTTCTTCAATCATAAGGTAAATACCAGCTTTGGCCAAGGCCCTATTCATAAATGCCCTCCACACGTTCACATATACAAATCTAGGCACATAGAGATCCCAAAGATACAAGGGGGGATACAAATGTTTTAATAAAGAAAGAAATAATAATAAATAGACTCCCCATTCAGACCTTCTACTGAACACACAGCATTCAGGGGTGCAGAACTGGCAGGAACATTGATATTGGGGGCACAGGTAGTGGTTGCAGCCTCCTGTGAATGCATTTTGGGGGGAGGATTGATAAATAGGGCTCAAGGGATGGCACCTTCATATGAAGTACTCCACATGTGAATCTGATGTGTTAAAGTCACTGCATGGAGACATTTTAACGGGAAGCATTGAGCCTAAGGCCTGAACCTCAGCTGCATTTTAATTCGTTCTTATGTGGTACAGCTTGTTGCAGCCAGATTGGTGCCCATTTCAGCAGATATATACAATGGCAGAGAATAAATCTGTACCAGCACTGTGCCTGATTGCAAACATTGCATTCCCTCAACCCTGCAGAATCTAAGCCACAGTCAAAATGTTAACTCAGAACGATATAGGATAGAAGCACAATGCATGACAGATGAACATCCATGGACATCCATTTGAGCATCGGGGCAGCAATAACACTGTATATCAAACTGGCCACCAGAGGACATGCTGCATAGGATGGCTTTCATAATTTAAACCAAAATATCATCCAGGAAAGTTTGTAGCCAAGTTCTCTTGTTTTGCAGCTCTACATGGCTTACCACTCTCACACCATCTGGCATCCAGATTTACAACTGCTTTGCAGCCCCAGTTTAAACTCTGCTTTGAACATGAAGAATATCTGAAACTAGTAAAACATCTTGGAAGTTGTAGGAAGCTATCAGCCACAAGCAAGCAGGGGTGGGGTCCCCACTCCAGCATGTGTCACGCGTTAGAGCCATACATCTGTGCGGAAAAGCCCATTAGTCGGCACTTGCATGTGCTTGATTCAATCTGGTTTGTCACTGCTGATCAGCAAAATAGAAGCCGCGAAGTGGCAGGCATTAAATGGAGCAAGACTGTGCATGCCTTTTCCCCACACACACTCCTGCCAAGAAAATATGACAAAGCAGCAAGAATAATTCATGCTTAGCACCTCATCTTCAAGCCTCTGTTTTAGCAGTAACTGTTGAATGCTCTTTGCAACAAAAGAGTATTTGCCGGGAGTTTTAAAAGTGAGGGGAGGGAGAGAGAAGAGACCAGATAATTTTGCCACAGACAGAGTAATTGAATCAGTCCATGCAGTGCCAGCAAAGATCACCACAAGTCAGACACTACCTCTAAAACAGTCCATCTGAAGATTCATTGGTTCATGGCCAGAACAGTCAGCAAGGCACACAGCCAGCTCTACTCTGCACACTTACAAAGCTGGAAACAGATTGTCCAGCGGGCAGGCAGGCAGGCTGGCTGGCCGGTGCGGGGGAGGGAAGACAGCGGCAAAATATTGTTTATCTGGCTGGAATTCTCAAACTACTTATCACGGATTAATCCCAGTGCTTTACTGGGACTGATCCAGAATAAATATTTCGAGAATTCTTGTGTATGTTTTCCAAACACTGCTGGTGGCGAAGTAAATGTTCCACACATTTTGTCCTACCCTCCAATCTGTCCTGCTACACAGCATGTTATGAGTCCTTCCACTTTTCCTCCTATCCCAAGAACATCCATGGGTTTCTTCAGACCCGGGATTTTGCAAAAACTACAGGTTCACTACAGTATAATTTTTTAAAAGGTTCAATAACACCACCCCACCCCAAAAAATAAAAGATCAGGTGATCTTGCTGGCTGGATTTACTCAGGGGTGTGGGCAGTTAAAACTACGGGTATTTAAATCATTTAGGGCGCAGCCCTATGGCCACTAGATGCTGTCTAGAGGGCCATAGGATTGTTTGGTTTCTGGGAACCAAGGTTGGAACCAGGGCTCCGACCTTGATTCCCAGAAGCCGCACTCCCCACCCTCCCCTTCCCTGGCCCTTCGCAGCTGGGGTGGTTCTTGCTGCACCAACTATGTCTCTGCGCTTAGAAATGGATCAAGAAGTGGGAAAAAGGGGGCGGTCCGAGGGAAACTGTGGAAGCTAATTTAGGCATCTCCAAGCCCCTTCCCTTCCCCTCCCCAAAGCTGCGCATCGACAGGTGAAATCACCTCTCTAGGCAAAAATGTAGGGTGGCAGGAGCAAAGAGGAAAGGATCCTGCCTTGCATAAGATAGGCAGCCTCGAATTTGGGGGGTTGGCAACTGTCCAGACAGAACTGTGCTCTACCACCCATCAGACTGAAATGATGAACGGAGGGACCCAAGAGACATGCACAAAGCAGTGACTGGCAAATCTTCACTCTGCCTCCTTGTCTAACAAAGATGTATATCACATATAACATGAAAGAGGTTAGGGGAGAGGGGGCACTCCTGCCTTAATAACTGCTCCTGCCTCTTTAGAAAAGCCTGCATCACTCTTTGTGACCCACAATTCCAGAGAGAAAGAAAGATATTTCAACATTCTCAATATCCGTTCTTTTACAGAGTAAGAATAGTATTACTGCCACCCAGGATGAACTTTTAAAAATGCTTATGAAAAAAAAGTAAACATTGGATTTGGTGAGAAAGTATTGCACTATCAAGAACTCTACAAATGCTGTGAAATATCAGAAGCTTCAGAATAATGTTGCTCTTATTCCAGGCACAAGACTTCAGACTTTTCTTCTTCATCACCATCATCATTATTGATCTTAATTGGGGGGGGGGGGGATGACACACTTTTGAGACTGAACATTTGTAGCAAGTTGCTTTGGCTACAAGACAAAGGAGGATTTAATGGAACATCAAGGATATAATTTCCAAGAATCACTGCCTTGTATTGCTATCCCTGCTGCTTTGCAGATGCAACCAGCATGCCTGGAGCCAACATTGCAGAATGACTGATCTCTAAAACTGTGACTGGCACACAGATCTTCCTCACATATAACTTCATGAACTAGTGCCTGTGAGTTTTCTAGTTTTCCTCTCCCCCAATCCCTTCCCCCCCACCTTTTGTATAGTACCTCTTAGATTGTAAGCCATTGTCTTGTTTGTTATTAATCTTACATAAGCCACTCTGGGAGCCTTTTCAGCTGAAGATCAAGGTAAAAATGGTTTAAATTAACAAATATAGGGTATTTTGAGGCTGACATGTTGAAGATAACGTATTGAAATCTACGAAACAACTTTCAGTATAGATTCAAGATCATACAAGAATAAAGATAGTACAGGAAGAAGAGGAGAGGAAGCCATTTCAAAGAAGAAACATAGAGCACCCCAATCTAATGATGTATTCCAAGGATGGGATTTCCATAAAAAACTGCTTTATCATCTATTTTAATGGTAAACAGCGCTGTGCATGTATAAATCTGCTTTATACCTGCAGATTTGCTTCCGCCATTGGAACAAATGAGTCAAGCCACCCTGGGCTAATCTACACCTGCAGCCCTTTTGCTAAGGAAGAGAGATGCTTCTGAATGTGCCCGCTTCTGTGATTGCCACTCACGGGGCACACGCGACTGACCTTTACCGCAATTACAGGAGTGCCATTGTGGAAGCACATGTGCCCCGTTACAGCGCTCCCGGCAAGTGCATTGGTAGAAGTGGGTGGGGCTAGGCAGACGGCCATGGGGAAGAGATTTATTTATTTTTTAAAGACTGTGAAGGTGCACAGCAACACATGGGGGGATAGGAACTGTTGAATATGTGCTCCTGCACAGAGGTATGTTTGTATTTAAAAAAAAAACATGCTGATACCCATGCACACGCCCCTCACAGCTGATCGGCTGTTCGCTGAGCCTGGAACTCACAGCAAACAGCAACGACCTCGCAAAGGGAGGCCCACACTGCACATGTTCTTCGGAACAGATGCAAGAGAGCTAGAAAAAACTCGACAAAAGCAGTCAGGGATATTCTGGTATAACTGAGAGGTGGAGCTGAGAACACCGTGGGAGCAGGTGAACGTCATGTGCCCAGTTAGTGACGACTGCGATGCAATCCTGCAATAAACGGCTGGTCTAGACTCCCCCACTTATATTCCCAAAGATTACCTAAAGGATCACTTTCACCCATACAATCCTGCCCCTATACTTCAGCAACCATCAGAGTGTCTGGCCATGTGCCTGCCACTTAGAACAGCTAGAATGGCAAATAAAAGGGGCAGGGCTTTATCAGTGGTGGCCTTTCAATTATAGACCTCCTTTCCTGCTGCTTTGCACCTTATATCTTCAGTGAAGGCCTTTAAGAAAGCTTTATAAACGTAATTGTTCAAACTGGCCTTCCTGAGTAGGTAGATAATACATGTGTTCCACTGTCAATAACTTCAACATGGCTTCATTATTTCAGTTTTGATAGTGCTGTTTTTGCATATTTATGTGCTTGTGTCCAACCCATTTGTTGCTTGTAAGCTGCTTTGTAAGAAAAGGTCTCTAATGACAACAGGGTAATAAGCATGGAGAAGAAGAAAAAGGAGTTAAGAGGTCTGAATGGGCCAAGACCCCAAACATGTTAGATACCTGGTTCTAATGAACCAGACCGAGTCCAAGAAATTCAACCTCCACAACCAATCCCTTTTCTTCTAGTATCATTTGTAGCCCAAGGGACACCTGTCGATTTGTAAGGCATGCACCACATTGCACTTAGTGATCCACCATGAAATGTTAAAACTTATTTGTATTTCCTCCTTTGATCTGAGTTTCTCAAAACAATGAACATGAAGTACTCAAAGAGACAAAGAATTCTGGTTTGACCACTTTGCTGAACAAGCACTATTATTCATTAGTGCCACGTATTGGCTAGAAAACTGTAGAAAGCACTCCTAAAAATGCATTTTCACTGTTTATCACAAATCAAAGACAAATCCCCCAATAGAATTTTAAAAAGAAAAAGAAAGAGAGAAAGAAAGGGACTATAAAAAAACTAGGTTGGGTTAGTGCCAAACTAACCCAATATTCATGGCTAAATAACTAACTTGATGCTGGCAGGGACTGTGGCAGCAGCTGAGCTCCCTGATCTCCTGGCCAGAAGAAAGGTTGCTGGGTGCCAGCTGAGATGGAGCAGAAAAGGAAAGAAAAAGAAGTATTAGGAAAAGGAGGCACATCTGTATTTCAGCAAGATGCAAGGGTATTTGACAAAAGAATACCTCTGACGGTTTTCGATCTTCGTGCTTGGAGCATGAATTCCTCCGGTGCTGAGACCTAGAATGCTGGGACCAGGTTGACAAGCCTAGGAGAGGGAAAGAAACACAGAACTGAGAACTGTACATGCATTGGTCCAAAAGGGCTTTGCTCGCCTCCATTCACAAAAGCTGTCTCGACCAACTTCAATGGGAATCCTTCCCTAAGGCAAGCAAGAGCTATAGCCTTTCATCCCACTCCTCAGTCTGTTGCATAATGGACTTGCAGGAGAGAAACTGCTGGCTCAGTTTTACGTCCATGGAACACGTCTACATCATTTCCCTATAGATTACACAATCAATATAAGAGTGGCTGCCATGTTGGACCCTGAACTGTTGAGATGATACCAGATACAGTGCTAGTATATGGTAGCAACTAGCAACTGTTTTAACTTGCTGGCAGCATTTCTTCAGCTTTTCCTCCTACCACCGTGAAGAAAAAAAGTGATATTCAAAGACTAGCTATAATTCCCTATTGTGATGTTCTATTGCATTATACTGTGTTGTGAAGTTTGCTATTAATGTTTATTAATAAAAATATTTAAAAGGTTTAAAGATATACTCACTATTTGTATTTACAGGATATGGGTAAGTGCAGAGCCCCAGAGGGGGAGTGAGTGCTGGATGGAAGGAGAGTGCTGATTGGATGTTGGTGTGGAGTGCCTGGATTGGCTGTGAGAGAATGGGAGGAGTTGGAGGACGGTGTGTCTATATATAGAGTTCTGCTGACAGGGGAGAGGGGAGATTGAGGCCCTTTCTGCACCATTGTTCCCCCCCCCCCCCGCCGGGGTCATCCTTGTGCATCCAAATGACTCACAGGGAATCCCAGGATCAACCCCAGGGAAACCCTGGGAAAACAGAAACGGGGGATTTCTGCAGTCCCGGGACCGCAGGAGATGTGTGAGCGCTTACCCCTGCTTCGTCCTGCTTCCTCGTGAGTAAACACGAGGAGGTGGGAAATGGGCAAGAAGCTCTTCAGGTGCTCCATGCCCATCAGGGGTGGGGGGGGTTTATTTAAAAAATCTTACGTTTTTGTTGGGAGCGCAATTGCGCTCATTTCCATTATTATTATTATTATTATTATTATTATTATTATTATTATTATTATTTAATGGCATGTGCGACATCCCTCCTTCCTCCCAGGATGTCACGCGCCATGCGTGAATCCAGGCGGAGGATCTCACGAAAGGAATATCACGAGATCCTGCTCCCTCCCTCCTGGAAGGCCGGGAGGTGTAGAAAGGGCCTGAGAAGAGATTGAGTGAGAGTTGAGAATTGATTTGAGAGGCTAGAACTAAGAAGGCTCTGCGTACTTTGTTATTTTGGGTAGAATTAGTTGGAGGGAAGGAGAATAGAGTAGCCTAGAAGGGGTAGACTAGGCAGAAGAACCTTGAAGCATATGTTTGAAACGTTTAAGAGAAATACTGACTGAAACCATTATGCACTGTGCCTTTATAACCAATACGCTTTTGAACTGAGGGAACCTATTAAGCTTTTGTACGTGAACATACTTCTTGTTAATAAATTACATTTAATTTAAAATGGTGTGGTCCTTTGAGTACCTGGGAATGGTACAGATTTCGGGGGTAGGATGCTGAGTTGTATAGCTGTGGGACCTAAGAAGAGAGAGAGGGGTGTCACAGGGACGGTTGCAGCATTACAAACCCCTCGACACCTGCACCTGAGCTGGGTCCTTTGATTCAGAGAAGGAATAAAAACTGATTTTATGAAAGGAATCATATTATATTAAAGAACATAATAGATCAGAAACTGTAATTTTGTTACAAATTTTTTGATTCTTCTTTCTTCACATTCTTCTTTCTTCTTTCAGCACATTATTATGCCCAAAATTATCTGGATAAAAAGATGATGATGATGATGATGATGATGATGATGATGTACATATGTTCTTTTGCATTCTGTTATATGCTACCAAAACAGATATTTTTTTATCATATACAGAGCCTAGCTACTCATATATGTTCAACACTTATTATCTTCCTGGATGCTGAAAACATTGTGGGCTAAATATAATAAGGATGTCTAGAGCTGAAATATGAATTCAGCTGTGGATAATCCCCTCTACAGAAAAATCAATAGCATCAATGGAATATGTAACAGACTTTGAGATTTTGCAGGACTATAATTGCAATGTTTTGGAACCAAACCTAAAAAGGAAATCCACATCCTGTTCACAACTTGCCAGCAACTGATAACTAGATGAATTACTTCCTCTTGATGAAGTCAGTTGATTCAGGGCTTGATAGAAAGTGCTAAATCCAGGTGTTTGCTGACACATATGATGGGGGCAGAGATGCCCATGGGGGGGGGAATCCCAAAACCCAAACTTCCAATACTATAATTTCTAGGAAGGGCTGAAGTAGCCACTGGGGTAGTGGAGGGGATACATTTGGACGATAACCTGCCAGATATCTTAGCCTCCAGAGCCTGCATGACAGGAAAAGGCAAGTTACTGGAAACGAACTGAGAAATTAACAACTGGGACCAAGGAAGCACCTGACTTCAGTTAAGAGTTTGGGAAAGACAGTATCTCTTTCTAAATGTTATTTACAAAGGAGAACCCCGGGCCAGGAAACTCTGAGGAGTTTCAGGTCCTGAGGAGACCATCAATGGCTCAAGGGGACTATTAGGATAGCCCCTCCACCCCTTCTCTGGAGCCACCTGTGTGCCTTGAGGAAAGACAGAAGACAAGAAACCCCAGCCAATCACCTCCTGGGGGGATCATTAACTGCCTGAGAGAACTATATTCTAATGTTTTGTTTGGGTTTTTTGATAACATGTGTTTCTTTCTTTCAGCATTTATAAATTTCAAATTGCCTCGTGACTCAGCAGGAAGGAAGTATAGAAATGTATTAAATAAGAAAGAAAGAAAGAAAGAAAGAAAGAAAGAAAGAAAGAAAGAAAGAAAGAGATTAACCGAAGAACTAATATCTAATAGACCCGGAATCTACATCAAAACTATCAAGTCAGTATCATAATTATATATACCAATGACAATTGGCCAAGGATAAAGAAGGTACAGTATAGCAAGCGCACTGGATAACAAGATTGGACTTTGAAGTCAATTGAGAAGCAGATACCATTGGGAATGTATAGAAGTACATTATTTTGAGATTTTTCAAATTGTGATGCTGAAAGACACTATCTGTGAAGGACTGAGCAGCTATGAACTGAGCAGCACAGAATGGAAGAATTTATTTATTTATTTATTTACACGTATATACTTAATCGCCTTATTTGCTAAGAAGCCATCAAGGCTTCAAGCAAGTTGTCCAATAGCTGTGGCAGGACTGGCTTTGGTTGTCTTGGCTCATCTGAAAGGATGGGAGCTAAATCACTTGCTAGCCTGTGGACAGAATGCGTATGGCTCTCAGTACCAATTGCTGGGGAATGTAAGTGGGAGGGTGATATTGCACTCATGTCCCGCATGTGGGCATCTGGTCTATATAGGCTTTTGGTCAAATCCAGCATGGCTCTTCATTTCTTCTTCTGTGTGCAGGGAGGGGCGGGGACGATGAAAGGGAAATGAGTGAGAGGTGAGGAAGAAATTGAAGCTCCGCCTTCTTAAGAGCATCCTGGTGCACTCATTCTCCACTCACATCTTCTTCCAAGTATACCTCATGCCTCCTTTTGGAGGAGGAAAGATATGTGTGCCAGAATGTTGTAGCTATTGGGGTTTCCAGAAAGAGTGGTGGGAGGGAAGGGAGCATTACATACCCAGATGTTCTATTCTATATAGCATGTGCTACCCAATAGTGCATGATTTTAATTTTAAAAAATCCTTCCAGCAAAATTTCAAGGCTCTGTCTATACTGTTTCTCATTCTTTATATTTAATAATGTAACAACATTGTTATTTTTTAAGGTCTCATACAAGCTATTTTGGATGAGATAATTTCACCGAATTGCCCATCTTCCTTGGAACCCTTCTTGTTCATTTTACGTACCACAACCTTAATTTCATCCATTATGATGCTCACAAATCACTCCTTGAATATTCACAGGCCAACCAAAAAATCTATAGATAACATCACCAAATTCAATATGCCCTAGGAAATCCAAAGAAATGGCTATAGTAGTTCACGAGTTTTTTCCCTAAATTTTCAGGAATAATTCTCAGAAACATGCTTTTGTCTCCTTGTAGAGTCCTGACAACCTTTGGGCATGCATTTGTGTTGACAAATCATGTGTAAAGAGGAGCACAGATTCAACCAGCAGCAATATCCATGACTGATCCAGCTGGAAAAAGTGCTTCCAAAATCATGGAAATTGCTTCCAGCTATATCCATGATCACTTGGTTCAACGGTATGTTTGTCCACAAAAGTAAGGACAACTCACATGTAGAGCCAAACATTTTGTCCACCAAGCCATAAATGGGGCCAATAATACTCCAATCTGTAGATTACCAGGTGCAAGTAGCTCCATGCCCTGCTTGTGAACATCCTGAAATAATCTAGCTGACATACTGCTACATTAGAAGGATCTTTGGGCAATTCTTATTTTTAACATAAAGATTCTGCATCAAAAAACTGTGGTGGGGGGAAGCATGAAGGAGCAGGCCACTGAGCGGGCTAAAAATACCCAATCCAATCAGTTTGCTGAAGCTATTATTCTTACAATGCTACCTACTAACAGCAGAATACAACTATTTTGTGCCATACTTATAAGATTTCATAAGTGATAAGCAGATTAGATTACGATGTGTGCTTGTTATTTTACTTAAAACAAATAACGATAACCATATAATACCATATATCTGAGAACAAATGCCTTGTCTCAAGCTTATCTGGAACCATCATCACAAATACTGCAAATTAAATGCTTGTACAATTTTAATTGGTTCGGAGTCATTCTGGACTGTATATACCGTAGAAGATGAAATAGAAGGAAATAGTTCAGGACCAATGACAATATTTGTTGCAAAATTTAGGCTAGCAGATGGCTAGCGTTTCGCCAAGGATGCTTTCCTTCTGAATCCTCACAACCCCAGTCAGAAACACAAGTCAGCTCCCCAAATCTTTCAATGCATATGATTATTTACTTAGGCACAATCAAGCCATATTTAAAACCGCTTAGTTTTAATGGGAAACTCAAGCATATCTCTCCCTTTGAGATCCATGAGATTTGAAAAATGCTAAATTTTGGCTCCATTGTGTCCCTACAACATTTCTTTTAGTTCAGTTTCAATCCCTTCTATCTAAAGAGAACGATGTAGATAACAACAGATTAAAGTAGGAAAAAATTAAAACCCCATCGAAACCAAGTACCAACTTAATAGGTAAATTATATAGAAATTCTAGCTATATTCTATGTCATTTGAATGTCATCTCAAAACGGGGACGTTTACAGAACTTCCAGAAGATGATTTGTATATAAGACTAGGTCTAAATTAAACGAAATGGCTCCAGCTGACATACAGTATGTATCAATGCCCTCAGTGTCTGGGTTGAGTTTGCAGGCCCAGCAACACACGTCAAGGAGGTCATGTGACAATTACCAGCATATGCTGAGCTCTGCACCCTGACTTTTAGCTTGCTGCCGCAACCAATTTGAAGCAAATTGATTGTAAATATGCTTTGTCCAGCATGGGTCAGCTAGAACCATTTTGATTAATTTTCTGGGACAACGGGCTAATTGTATATTTCCCCTTCCCACAGAGCTGGTGCTGGATTGCACCCAAGTTGCTGAAGTTAACATTTAAAGGATTCACAGGCCACTGATTATCTTCAGAAGAGTTCACCTTAACTGACTTCTCAGAGTTAGGGAATAAATCTGAATTTCAGCAAGCTGATATGCAAAAGGTCTTATATTTTCTGGATTCTTCCACCATTGCTTGCAGGTTTCAGGAATTTAGAGCGTAACATGCAGATTTTCACCTTGATGCTGCTCCTCAGCACTGATACTCCATTTCTCTTTCGCCTATTGTCAGGTTCTTGACAATTGTTTTTGCAATTTGGCAAACATCCCCCATCAGACTCAATAAAAGCTTGCAGGAATATTTGATTACTGAGCTGGTGCATTTATGTAACAGATATTTAAATAATTATATTTACATTTCTGATGAGGGCATGACTGCTGGTTTCATATAATGGTTTCAAAAGATTTCAAAAACTTCATTAGTAACAGGAAGTTTTATTTGGTAGCATCTGACAGAAACAAAGTAAGGTAGCCTTCCAAGTACAAACATAAAAGCTACTAGCACAGCCCTCCAAATGAATAGCCCACAGACAATACTTGTCCATGTTATTTGTGGTCTAAAATAATAAAGTTTGATTAAGTTTCCCTGACTGCCTATGAAAAATAATAAATGCATGCAGGTGAACAACAGGAGAGTGGCAAGACCAATGTAGTAAGTCAAAATATGTTCAAACTACAGCTTAGCAATACTCCCAAGTCTCTTCTCAGGTCACACAAGTCTCCCAAGTTAGATCACTCAGGTTTCCCCTTTTTCTTGAAAAGCTGCTCTCAAGAAAATAATTTGTCCAGTGTTAAAGGGAAACACCTCACTGATGAGCAAGAGCTGATAATTGCAATCTTACAGGAAGTACATCCCAGAAATATGTCCTTGGGCTTGCATTATTCCCTGGGCAGCGTACAATATAATGGCCCAGTTCAAAAGGCACCTTAAACCACGGCTTTAACCACAGTAGTTAAGCTAGAATGCCAGGTTCAGAAGACACCTTAAACTAGGTCTGTGCACAGTCCCCCCCCGATCCGTTTCAGATCTCAATTCGGACCTTCCGAATTGGGCCCGATCTGGTTCGAGTCGATTCGGACCTCCCCTGAACCGCTTCAGATCCGAATCCGAAGCGAGGTTCAGAAGTCCGAATTTTTTCTCCATAGATTTGCATTGGAAAAGAAAAACGCCTATAATTTTTTTATTTTTCAAGATACACTTGACTGAACACCATGATAGTTTCTAAATAGATCCTTAGTCATGCCAATTTTGAAGCAAATCGGATCATCCCCTGATTTTTAAAGAATTTTAAAAGTTCCCCCCATTTACGAAACTGCATTTATCTCCGTTGTTTTTCAAGATACACACATGTAACTGGGCACCATGATAGGTTCCTCATAGGACTTTATGCATGCTGACTTTGAAGCAAATTGGATAATCCCCTTTATTTTAGGGAATTTTAAAATGTTCAACCCTCAACCATTCCCCCAATTTACAAAAATGCATTCATCTCTGTCATTTTTCAAGATACACACATGTAACTGGGCACCATGATAGCTTCCACATAGGACCTTATGCATGCCGACTTTGAAGTAAATTGGATCATCCCCTGATTTTTAGGGAATTTTTAAAGTTCCCTCCCCATTTACAAAACTGCATTCATCTCCATCATTTTTCAAGATACAGGCTCCACATAGGACCTTATGCATGCCACTTTGAAGCAAATCAGATCATGCCCTGATTTTTAGCAATTTTTTAAAGTTAAACCTCAACCACAATATCCCTCAGAAATAAAATGTGTATTAGAAGGAGCTAATCGAAAGTGTATCTTAGGACAACATTAGCACTTCAAAGGGAACACAGTGCTGCACATCATTCCATGATCCATGAGTGGAGGCAAAAGCATCTTAATCAAAGTATAAATACCTCTCTACTTGCATATTGTAGATACTATTCCTGTTACATATAAAAACCTATCTATGGCCTGAAGGGGATCGGACAATGAAATGCATCCCTCCCCAACCCTTTTATGATTAAAAAAAACAGTTTAGGTGTCATATCTCATCCATAGGTGGCAAAATAGCCAATAACTATCCTTTATGCATTGAGCCAACAGAAAACTATCACCATTTTAATGACAAGGAGAAAGAGTTCAAGTCTTCTTCTCACTGTCTTCTGGGCAGCCAGCTTAAAACTAACCAATACAAAAAGACTGGGACAGGCATGGTTGATAAAAAGCACTGCACTTAGGGGGGAAACAATCTAATAGGGCTGAGTATTTTCTGTGAATATTCCCAGCCCTATTATCTCTGCTATATCAGCTCGACGGAACTTAATTTATGCAAATGAGGTCACAAAATTCAACAGTTAGTGTATTAAAAGAAAAGTAATGATGAGGAAGTCAAAATAGCGGAGGCTTGTCAAAAATGGCAAAATGCTGGGATAGAAATGATTATTTCCGAATTCAGCACCCATATCAGTTGTTGGATGTCATCACCCTGTACATTAATTATCTGCTGCAAGTGTTCTGCATATCTTGCTGAACGCACATGTGGGGTGAGGGAGAAGGGGCAGTGGGGGAAGAGAGAGATTTTAACATTTTTAAAGTGAACAACTCCCCATAAGCTGCCAGAACATATCTGGTGTCCCAGGGAGCACACCCAGCAACCAATATGCTACGCTGCGTGGCAGAAGATTAGCTACAGAGTGCATAATGCAGAACACTGTTGTAAAACCAGCTGTAGAGCATCCAGCTGTGTCCCAGGAGCGCTCCGGGCTGCTATAGTTTCATTGGCATTTCAAAGCCTGAGCACTCTTGGAGGCTGCACACACTTTCCCCTACTGTAAATACAATGTGTCTACATTGCTAAATCAGACAGAGCAACAGAGCTTCCAGCATAGATGGCTGCTTAGCTGCTGCTCCTGCTTAGTGCTGGTATTTCCCTCTGCTGAGCTCCTTTCTGGGCTCTCTTGGAGCAACAGTGGTCCCCGTTGCCAACAGCGCAACATTTGTTGGAAAACCATGCTGCTGGAGCAGAAAATGGAAGTGACTAGAACAAGCTGATTTGCCAACCCATCATCATAAACCTTATTTCAGACTTCCTTCTATGCCTGCCAAGATCATGGAATCACAGACGATCCACCCACCAGTCCCACGCAATGCAAGCCACAATGAGCCACAGCCAGAGGCCAAACGCTATGCAGAAAACTGCCTGGAAAACAAACAGTTCTAAACCAAAAATCCTGAAAGCACTGGAGATTACTGTTGCTTTTCTCCTGGTAGTACACACAACTGCAGGAGTACCTTATGCAGCAGCCTTCCACGATCTCTAGATTGGGACCACGACTCCCAGTATTCCAGACCATTGGCTGGTTAGGGCTGCTGGGATTTGAAGTCTAAATCATCTTTATTTATTTATTTATTATTTTATTACATTTATACCCCACCATTTTTCTTCCAAGGAACTGAAGGCAGCGTACATAATCCTCCTCCTTTACATGTTATCCTCACAACAACAACACTGTGTGTTAGGTTGGGCTGAGAGCATGTGACTGGCCCAAAGTCACCCAGTGGGTTTCCATGGCCAAGTGGGGACTAGAACCTGGATCTCCTGACTCCCAGTCCAACAGCTTACCCACTACACCACACTGGCTCTCAGTTAACCCATGATTAACCTAGAGTATCTGGGTTTGGATGTCATGTAGTAACCTGATTGGCCAGATCACAGGTTGAATATCCAAAGAGGCTGTGGAGTGTGTCCGGCATGCAGTTTGGGGAAGGCTGTTATACAAGCTTTGGTTTCGACCCAATGCTGTTCTTCCAGTCGAGTGGTGGCTTCCACGAATGGAATGGGCAGAGAGGAGATTGTCACAAATTCCCCCTTTCTCTCTGCACCCCCAAAAGCTATTCTAGAAGGTTTGGGACCCTCCGAAACAGCGATGGAGATTATATGGGGTCCTACAAGACAATGGGGGAATTCACAAAAATCGCCTACCCTTGCCATTCCGTTCACAGATGCCTCCACTAGATCACAGAGCTTTCCGTGAATGGAAAGATAGCACCGGGTATAACCCTGCCTGTCTAAGAAGATATCTTTACTGACATTATCACTGCTGGCAGATCTGCTGGTCCATTAGGTTCTTCTAATGCAGTGTATAACAACAACGTTATTCTTTATCTGACTGTGCTGGCAATAAAAGATAGCCCATGCTTGAAACTAATCCATAGAAGATGCTTACCCAAAAAATTTACTAGCCCGCCCACCAGCACATGACTATATTAGCTGTCTGTGGCACATTTGAGCACCTAAAATGGAACAAAAGCCCATCCTTTTCCAATTTATAAAAGCTTCCCTACATGGTTTTTAGGAAAAGATTCTTATTTGCCACAAGCAGCCAGGAAAATGCCCGAGAATTCAATTTCCTAAGCTATAAAGATAGAAACTTTCTATTTGAACTTACTACTTCCAAGCAAGATATACTTCTATAGTATACACATGGTTTTGAACTTATTTGATAGGTACAGTCCACATTTTCTCAGACTGCATATATTGTCCACATATATTTATTTATTGCATTTTTATACCGCCCAATAGCAGAAGCTCCCTTATATGAAAAGTGTGCATCAGCAGTTTGCATCCAGACAGTGAGGCAAAGCATCACTGCTCTATGCCATAGATGGCTGAACTGCTGCTTGGGAAACATGTCCAGCTTGTGAATAATTCAACTGCAGCTCTGGGCAAGCCAACATAGTAGTTTTGAGTGCAATATCATCAATCAAGACTTTCCCTACCTCTTGCCACGTTCCTGAAGAAAAGTCGCCCAATTTTAACATTCCCACCTTCTTGGCTGCTCTTTTCTCTGTGCAGACAGGCCCAGAGAGATTGCTCCTGCTTCTCACTGCACGAAGAAAAGGACTGTCCCATTGCCTGTGCAAAAAGGCACAGATGAACTGATCCATGCCTGTGCATGGAGAAAGGAGGTGCACCGTGCAGAGAGGGGGATGGAGCAATCGCTCCTACCTTTCTAAGTATGGAGGAAAGACAGTGCCTCTAAGGGCTAATCTTCACCTGCAGGCATTTCAGCACAGAAGAGGGATGCTTGTGAATGTTCCCTGCTTCGGCGATCAGCACTCACGGATCACATGGCACTCATATGTACTGCAATTTCAGGAGAGCCGTTGCAGGAGTATGTATGTCCCGTTATGCTGCTTGTGCATGTGGATCGGCAGAAGTGGGCACTGCTGGGCAGATGACGTGGCTACATGGCAGAGTTGGAGGGTTTTAATGACTCGTGAGGCATGCGCACGAGCGCAGACACGCAGCATCGCAGCAACACTTGGGGGATAGGAACTCTGTTGAATATGCACTCTTGCGCAGGGAAATGTTTGTATTAAAAAAACAAACGACGCACACTCAGCGGTACAACAGACCAATACCCATCCAAAACACGTGTCAATGGAAGACAGGTCCACGCCCGCACACCTCTGATATCCATGCACACGCCCCTCACAGCTGATTGGCTGTTCACTGAGCCTGAAACTTGTAGTGAACAGCAACAACCTCGCAAAGGGGGGGGTACACTGCAAACGTTGTTTGGAATGGACGCGAGAGAGCCAGAAAAAACATGACCAAAGCAGTCAGGGATATTCCGGGAAAACTGAGAGGTGGAGCCGAAATTACCATTAGAGCAGATGAACGTCATGTGCCCCATTAGTGACGACTGCGATACAATCCTGCAATAAATGGCTGGTGTAGACTTCCCTTAGTGATAAGATATGAGAGTGGAGCTTCCTCTTCTACTTCTCAAGTAAGACTACCTTTCTCTAGCATATCCATCCACAATAACCATTGGCAACGCCATTAATATGAAGAAAGCAGAAAAGAGGATTAGACACTTCCGTTTCAAACATATACATTAATATAGGCCATCCACAAATGTTAATAAGCATCCAGACAAATTGACGGCTGTAGGATGTTATATGGCTCTTTTAATGACCAGCTCTAATGCAGTTGTTAGTCTTCTTATCATGATGTGTGGAAGGGAAACAATTCAAAGAGAGGACGTGAGCCTCTCAGCTTCCTATCTCACCCTCCACTACAGCCTGATGGAATGGCTGGCGGGTGATGATATGGCCAACGTAGAAAAACATGTGAGACTTCCGCTATTTTTTATGTTCTCCAAATTCCAGCACTAATTAAGAGAAGTCATCTCCCTCCTCCAAGCCCAATTCTTTCAGAAGTTGGGGAGGGAATCTTTGTGCCATGCATAGGGGAAGGGGTAGTTGCCATGGGCAACAGGAAGTGTGGGGTCCTTTTTTAAAAAAACAATCCCCTTTTATTGTTAATTTAACAAAACAGAAAATAAATCATGGGGGGGAGAACAAAAATTACATGCACAAAAATGTCAATTTCCCTCCCCCCCATCAAATACACTATTTGTAAAAAAGAAAAGGGGGGTGGCGGGGATAATGCATGTAGGTTCCAAGAAAACCAGACCAAATATCCATGTATTTATCCACTCGCAAGTGGCATCTATATAACACCTGTTCAAATGTTGATAGTGTTGTTAAGTCCTCAGTCCACTGGATTATGGGAGGTGAACATGTATCCTTACAACATAATAATATTAGTCTTTTAGCTGTCATAAGGGCTCGGAAAATCCATTTGCGCTGACTATGCGTTAACTTCCAAGAAACCAGTACATAGTTTAGGAGCACATGCACATCATTCCATATTAAAGACTGTTTCAATACAAAGTTCATCCTTATTATGACCTCCTCCACAAAAGTGGCAACTATTGTGCATTACCAAAACATCTGAATAAAGGAAGCATTGGGTGCGTCACATCTCTAACAATTATGCAAATTAGATAAACCCTTATTAAAGAGGTGTTGTGGAGTCCAATAAACCCAAAACATTTTTTTTAAAAAATAAATTGCTGAATAAAGCGTAGCCTAAGATCCGTAGACGCTAAGACAACGATCCATTGGTTAGGCAAAATAGGACGCTCCGGAAGACTGGAGTTCAGAAAAATGGTCCTAGTTTCTTTCTCCCTTAGGATATCCCATAGAATTGTGCTGTTTTCAACTACAGTTCTCCCTGAATCCTAGGCTGAGATGTGCTTTCAGCATCTAGCATTATGAAGTGTTGTATGAAAATGCATGTCTTGAAGTTAAATGTTTCCAAACTTCTGAGGGATGGGGCATTCTGCCAGATCCCCTTGGAAGCAACTCAGTCGCTAACCATCGCACAAGGAGGCACTTGCTTAATTAACTCAACAAGAATACTTACCTGTTTTCACTTGTCAAATGCTGTGGGGCCCCAATACAAAGCTCATTCTATTTTTATAGCAGAGATTACATTATCGCTGCTATTAACAAGAGAAAAGCTTGCGCTGCAAGGTGAGTTTTTTCCCAATGCTGGCACAATAACCTTTCAAGGATTCCCACTGCGTTTTAATTTTTTATTCTGTAATTGTTATGTTTTTATTTTATTGTTTTAATCAATTTTAATTATGCCTGTAAGCCACCTTGAGTGCCATGTTTTGGTAGAAAGATGGGGGTATAAATCAAATAAATAAATAAAATTGCTGACATGTCTTTGTACTAGGCTCTAAAAATGTTGTGAACACTAATATATCCATAGGTTTACAATTGGGGGGTGTCCCTCTTATAAGGCTTCGTAAGCAGCAGCAGTGAGGTATAAGATTCTAACCAAGGGAAGGGGCCAAGAGGGTGGAGTTTTCAAGCTGGATGACAGTTGAATACTTCTCCTGAGGGCTTAGATCTTGTGAAGTAGTCTACACAAATATCTGTAAAGATCTGAGTGATACCCTCAGACTTCCTGGTGTGAAGAAAGAGTCGGTGACATGAATGAAATATTGAGGCTCTCTCTACACATCCAATATGCCTCAGAAGAAAATTGAAGATCAACTGGAAAGCTTTTTAGATCCTTGGATGTGACCTACAGAGGCTTGAATTCCACAGGAGTTGACTCAAGCCAAGATACAGGAAGGATATACTGGCTGGGGTCACAACAACACGCTAACCCACACAGTCTGGACTGTTGTTGAAACATGGGTTGCCATGTTGTCTGGACACAGCACTTTTTTTGCAAGATGAGTTATTGTGTTGTCTGAACATTTTCCATGGGATTGCTCATCAACCATGAAGTTTGGCTTGTTAACTACCCTGAACAACCAACAAAAAGCCATGGGTTTTCAGGGTGGCTTGTTCAAGAAAAAGAAATCACACTGCATGGTTAACAAGCCAGCCTGCAGAAAATGTGCTGCATTCAGACTTGTTCTGAGCTTTCTTCCATTGCACTGCTGCTGTCATCCCTGCTCTTTCACTGCTCTGTTACAGAGTTCAGGCATGCTGGCTTTCTGTATATATGTAGTTTGTATTTTTATTGGCATCACCCTGGCACCTTGGCTAAAGAATCCATTTTGTTCCAGAAAAGGAAGCAGATCCAGAGGTTGTTAGGAACAAGAAGAGAGAACCTGATGGCTGAGAGGGGTCAGAATCTAATTGTCGATGATTTCCTCTATTAACTTGTTTAAAAGGAGTTGCTCCCATGGAACTGCAGATAGCTCACCTGGTATATAGCTCCTTGCCATTTTCATAGCACTTCTTTCCACTCCTTTATTTATTTGACTTGTACCTTGCCTTTCTACCAAAAATGGCACTCATGGTGGTTTACAAACGTGAATACAATCTGATGGAACTATAATAAAATACATCAGATACAATAAAACAATTTTAAAGAAACAAATATAACAGTGTAAAAACAGCCTGAAACTCAACAGACCCACTGACACACCAAAGGCCCATTTGAACAAAAGCAGTCTTTTCCTGCAGCAGAAGGACAGCAGGGAGAGAGCAGACCTAGGGCTCATCTACACCAAGCAGGATATTCCACTATGAAAGCATTATATAAAACGCAGGAGCCACACTACTGATTTATAGCAGTATTGAAGTGCACTGCAGGATCTACACTACTGCTTTCTAGTGGTACTCAGAGTGCACTGACAACTGTTGGGGGCCTTGACACATCTACACCAAGCAGGATATAACACTATGAAAGCGGTATGAAAGCGGTATATGGTATGTGTCAATGGGCCCCAACAGTTGTCAATGTACTACAATACCGCTATAAAGCAGCGAGTTCCAGAGCCAGGGAGCAGCCACCCAGAAGGCCCTCTTTCCCATTGCCACATTTGGCAAATGTTACCTTCCCCTTCCCTGTCTTTTTCTATCTCTATGTTAGGACTATTAGAATTAGTATACTGGTCCATGTACTAGGAGGATTGGTATATTAACCAAGA
Source organism: Elgaria multicarinata webbii (assembly GCF_023053635.1). Lineage (NCBI taxonomy): Eukaryota > Metazoa > Chordata > Lepidosauria > Squamata > Anguidae > Elgaria > Elgaria multicarinata. Next base: position 39,431,195 of record NC_086180.1, on the reverse strand, counting down.
CATTTTCCCCTTTTGTAACATGTGTTTATAGGTATATGTTAAAACAAAAGACTCTACTCTCTGAATACAATTTGTTGGTTGAGTGATTTTTCCTCACTTTAAAAAAGCGATTCCCTACTTTATTGAAATAGAATGCATAAATCTGCTGTATGCGTGCTACACATCTAGAAAATCTCCAGTGTAATTCCTGACACATGTACACATGCAAGTTCATGTATGCATGTGAATGAAGATGTATAGTAACAGCCCAAACTCTGTGTGATATATCAGGAAGCCAGTCATACTCTAGCTGGCAGTGCCTAGGAGTGATTGAGTCAACCGCCTGACCATCTCTGTGCTCCGGAATTCGACTACGGCATCTACCAGAGCATCAAACATACCAGCAAGAAAATCTTAGGATCCACCAGCCTTCAAGGTGAACCAACTTAACTGGTCTTCCAAGTCCTTCAAAGAGTTGAGGAACTCATACAAGGCTAAACCTCACCTAGTAATTGACCTGTCTATGACAAGGGACACCTCCCACAAGGGTATCACTAACATCCTGTTCAGGCAAAGAACATCAGTTCATTTCTGTGCTCTGCCTCATGTGCCAAGCAGGAAACACCCTGGAACAGCCCCCTGGCTGCCATGAATTCCTAAACCACCCATAAGCAGGGGATCACAGCATGGATATTGAAGTGAGGAGGACCTTAACATCAGGTCTGATGCAACATCTGCCAGCTCAGGCAGGACACCCATGATGACGCCGTGTGGGCCAATCTGTCCTATGTTCCCCAACACCAGGAACGGACACATCTTGAATATTATTTCACTAGAAACCTGCTCTGTGGGCCACATAGTGAGTCCCTTTGCAATAATGAGCTTATATTTCCAGGCTATTCAATCATCTGGTATAGAATAAAGAGAAACTCCAGACTTAAATATATTAAGTTAAATGCAATTTTTTACACCACTATCCATTCCAAAGGTAGTCATTTCCAGGGAACAAATTATTTACCTTATTCCCTCAGGTTTCAACAAATTTGCTGCACTTCCCTTTATCTTTAACTTAATGTTTCGTCTCATAAAATACTTTTATTAGAGTGGGCATTATGGAATCACTTTTGCATTTAACATACAAGGAAATTTAGAATTATGCACAACCAGAGTTCAGTTTGGTGGTAAAATACTTGGCCACAGAATACCCATTACTGAAAAGCCCCCAACCTCAGAATGAATAGTTTAAAAGCTAAGAACTCACTCCCATTAAAGCCAATGGGGATTTGCCAATTAGTTCAGAGAGAGCATTATTACACAGTAAAACTGCAGGGCCACAGAGTTCAATGCGGCTTAAGAGCATGAAGCGTGCTACCATTCAACAAGAAGAGGGACAGGGGAAGTATTATCAAGAAAGCAGATTCTTCCTCAGTCCTGACCAAAACTACTATACTGTTTTCCTTCCAAATTATAAAATATTGGGCAGTAGCCTATATTGCCGCTGCACATCCACTATTCCTGTAGAGCCACAGAAACAGATAGAGTAACAAAAGCTAGTGGTTCCAGAAATAAGCTTCTGTGAGCTCCACTAACCTGCCCCGTTCTAGAAGACACACTGCTGCTCGCTTTTGGTTGTTTCAGGAACCACTAGCTCCTGCTGTGCTAGTGGTCCGTCCCACAAACATAGGGGCAGCATAGGATACTGCCCATTGTCTTCCTGAAAGTCCTCCTGCTACCCTTATTCCACCCCTTTGTTTTTGCTTCTTTGCTTTCTCTTCCATCCTGCCTCAGAGTAGTGGGGCAGAAAACTGAAAAGATAGGAAAAAACAAAAAAACAAAGGGGTGGAATAAATGCATCCTCCTCCCCACCGCAACACACCTGACAAGTGCAGAAACAGAAAAGAAAAGAGCCAGAAACTATACAAGAACCTCAGACCAGAAAATGGAAGTCATTTTTTTATTGATCTGACACTCCTATTCCCCAAATGTTGTTTGGTGGTCAGTTCTATACCTACAGCCCTTTCACAACAGAGGAGGGATGATCACACTGGTTCCCTGCTTCCGCTATCGGCCCTAATGGGGCACATGTCACTGATGTTTCCTGCAAATAAAGGAGAGCCGTTGCGGGACAACCTGTGGCCGGTGAAGGGGGCTACAGCCCCATCTTCTTCACCATCATAACATCCTTAGGAGAAGGAGGAGTTATACATGCAACAAAGGAAAGCTGCTTTCAGTGCTTTCTGGACCAAAACGGAGCTGGCTTTTTCCTTAAAAGTAATTCTCTCCCCATTGACAGGAAAACTTTGTACTTGTGCAGTTATTTACTGGAAAATATGTACAAATTAAAGATGGCCTGGATTTACTTTCAGCATAGCTCTCAATCTGTCTTCAAATCAACCAATCAATCAATTTATTGATTCCATCAACAGTTCTCACTGTTATTGGCTTATGCGTCAATTCTTCAACAGTTCATAACAAAAACTAAATAAAAATGCCAAAAGCAATTCTTAAAAAAAGTAAATCTAGATCATTTATACAGTCATGATTTGCTCGTTTTAAAAGACAGAATTCTAGATCCTTTGAATGAGGCATCTCAGTGAGCTAGTATCAACAGGAGTAATTAACCCATGTAGCCCCAATAATTAACTAAATGCTCTTGTTGTAGGAACCTGCTCAGCTGCAATTTGCCTAAAAAGGATGACAGCTTAGACCTGCATCAAGTCAGAACTGATAAACCTTCTCAAACATTAATTCATCTCTTTAGTGACTCAGGCCCATTGTTCCCCCATTCACACAAATAGAGCATACAACCTTAATCAAAAGCCAAGTTTATAAGTTCTCCCCTGACTTAGGATCCAGGAGGGTTCCAAAACAAGTTGCCCTTAAATGGCATCTTCCATCCCTTGCCCTTAAATGGCATCTTCTACATCCATTCATTAAACTGAACGGATGTAGATGAATATGTAATGTAATGTAGATGGATGTAGAGAATATGTAATTTGGACATTTTTCAAAACGCCACTGCTACCACTAATTCACAGTATTCATGCCTTTCTGTTTCTAAACCAAAGAACACAGGTTTCGTACCCTCTGATGTCAGAAGGCAGATTTTTTTAAACAGATGTTAACTGCATAGAGAGCTAGGGCCTTGCTAGACCTGCCGGGATAAGCCGTCAGGGAGGCGAGGCGACGGCGCGCTAACATTAACGGGACTGCGGAAGCCCTGAAGCATCAGCCTTTTTTTTTTTTTTTTTGTTAAAGGGGCCACATGCGGCCCGAAGGCTAGCATGGGATCCAAGAGAGAAACTCAAGGAGCTTTTCCTCAAGGACCCACCACAGCTCCAGGGACATTAGACCAGTTTGATTCCCACCCCCAGCAGACTTTTCTTCCCTTAGGCTCCTAAGCCAGAGGTTCAGATGGATCCACACTGTGCCCTTTAGAGATTTTAGACTGATATGGAACCGGAACCTGTAAGAGGACTTATGGCTCTACCATGCCATTTGTTACTGGTGAGTTTTAATGTAAGGGCTCTTCCAGCTCTGACTGACTGCAGGAAGCAGCACCAGTCATTTTAAGGAGTGACAAGGAGAGATCTGGCAACTGGATCTCTAGAGGTTGGGCTTACTGGTGCCAAAACATTCACTCAGTGCGCCAGGCACCCGAGTGAGGAAGTGCTCTGAGCAATCAGTAGGGCTTTCTTTTCTGTGCACAATTATTGTTATTATTAATATGTCAACTGCTTAGAGACTTTTTATATTCAGCGGTATATAAGTATTCTTAATAAATAAAATAATGAGTGAATAAATAAATAAATGTAATTTATATTTTACATTACAATTTATATTCTATATATGCACAGAAATAAATAAATATATAACTTTATTTCATTGCCATCAAAAATGGCACTGAAGGAGGCTGTTGACAAAGCTGCTGGCCAGTGCCTTTCTTATATGTGTCTTACCAAACTATACTAGACTAAGTGTCCAGAAGGGAGAGAGTACGGATGGGTTGAAAAATCCAGGGCCTGAGAGCTCGCCCAACAGAATGTGCCCAGCAGATTTTCACACCAATGGTCCCTTGCAGCACTGGTCCTGTCAGACTGGGGGGGGGGGGGGATGTGCAATTTCCCCAGACTTTGCACATTAGAGTGGAAGGGAAAAACCCTTCTCCTCCCCTGCGCCCATCAGGGGGAAAAAACTTCTCCATCAGGACCTGAAGTATTAAGAGGCCCTTTTAGGCACTGATGGGGGTGGGGTGGGTGGAGCGTGTTTTTCAGACCTCCAGAAAGTGCACAGATTCCTCCAGTCACGCCATTAGCACCTAGGAGAACTGGGCAGAACTGGGCAGCCAATGATACAGTCATGTTATTGCTTCACCAAAAGCCATAACTGGGACGTGGTTCAGTGGTACAGCACATTCTTTGCATGCGAAAGGCCTCAGGTTCGATCCCCAGCATCTCCAGGCAAATGTTCCATTCCTGGGCAAGGTCCTTGAGCGGGTGGTTGCGGGCCAGCTCCAGACACTCTTGGATGAGACTGATTATCTGGATCCATTTCAGTCGGGTTTCAGGCCTGGTTTTGGCACGGAAACAGCCTTGGTCGCCCTGTATAATGACCTATGTCGGGAGAAAGACAGGGGGAGTGTGACTCTGTTGATTCTCCTTGATCTCTCAGCAGCTTTCGATACCATCGACCATGGTATCCTTCTGGAACGTCTGGCTGAGTTGGGAGTGGGAAGTACTGCATTGCCGTGGTTCCACTCCTACTTGGCTGGTCAGCTCCAGAAGGTGGTGCTTGGGGAACATTACTCAGTCCCATGGATTCTCCAGTATGGGGTTCCGCAGGGGTCAGTCTTGTCCCCCACGCTGTTTAACATGTACATGAAATCGTTGGGTGAAGTCATCTGGAGATTTGGAGTGCGTTGTCATCAGTATGCTGATGACACGCAGCTCTACTTCTCCTTTTCATCTTCATCAGGTGAGGCTGTGGCTGCGACAATGGACTGGATGAGGGCTAATAAACTTAAACTCAATCCAGACAAGACTGAGATGCTGCTGGTGAGTGGTTCTTCTGGCCGGATGGTGGGTGTTCAACTTGTTCTGGATGGGGTTACACTCCCCCTCAAGGAGCATGTTCGTTGCTTGGGGGTTCTCCTAGAACCATCTCTGTCACTTGAGGCCCAGGTGGCCTCGATGGCATGGAGTGCCTTCTACCAACTCTGTTTGGTGGCCCAGCTACGCCCCTATCTGGACAGGGATAACCTAGCTTCAATCGTCAATGCTCTGGTAACCTCCAAATTAGATTACTGCAATGCCTGCTACATGGGGCAGCCTTTGAAGATGGTTCGGAAGCTGCAGCTTGTGCAAAATGCAACGGCCAGATTGATAACTGGAACCAGAAGGTTCAAACATATAAAACCGATTCTGGCCCGCTTGCATGGGCTGACTATATGTTTCCAAGCCCAATTCAAGGTGCTGGTTTTAACCTATAAAGCCTTACATGGCTTGGGACCACAATACCTCCCAACATGAACCTACCCGTACACTGTGCTCAACATCTAAGGTCCTCCTCCGAGTGCCTACTTTGAGGGAAGCTCAGAGGATGGCAACAAGGGAGAGGGCCTTTTCAGTGGTGCCCCCCGCAACTGTGGAATGATCTCCCCGATGAGGCTCGCCTGGCGCCAACATTGTTATCTTTTCGGTGCCAGGCCAAGACCTTTCTCTTCTCCCAGGCATTTAACAGCATTTAACAACATATGCTAAGTTTGTTTGTTTTTTAATGGACCCTGTAATGGATGTCAGGGTCCACCTGACAACTCTGCAAGGCAGGCTCCTGGACCAAATGTCCTGAACTCCCAGGCAACCCACCTCCCTAGCCTTGTCCACAACCGGGATGAGCCAGATGTTCAGGGAATAACACACAGACACACATTTAGGGACCAAAGCAAATTTATTGTACTCACTAAAATTAACACGTAAGGCCTTGGTCAGTAAAAGCCTCTTAAAAAAGGAAAGGGGGAAAAGGGGAAGGGAGATGAGGAAAAGGGAAGTGAGGAAAGAAGGTGAGGAAAAGCTCTAGCAATTAGCCATTACCCCAATAAACAATCATATGTCTCCACACCCAGCCGAAGCAACGGCTGGCCTTCTCCAGAATACCCACACACGTTAAAACATAAAAAACCTTTCTAACTCCGGGCAACCCCCTCCTGGTTGCCTCGGACCTGATCTTCCCAGTTGACATACGCACGCACCACCAAGGAAGATGCAGGGTCTTCTTCATGGGGCTTTTTATCTCTTTGTTGGACCCCCTGCCCCATAACCCTCACTAACCTTCCCGGGCTTTTGCCTACCCCTTCCCACAGGGGCTAGGCCCACCTCTTTTTCCCACAGCTCAATCTCATTTGTTTTTCCACCGCCCTGATAATCTCCAGGTGCTAGTGGGAGGCAGATTGGCTCAAGGCAGGGATGACCTTGGCCGGCAGCCACCAGCCCTCTTCCTCCCCACCCAAGCCTGGCACAGCAGATTTGAACAGTAAAAGCATACAAAGAGGGCAGATTTCATAATCACATAGCAACAGCTTAGAGGCACAACTTTGCACCCCTATCCTTCACAGCCCCCAAAACTGTTGTTGTTTAAAATGGATACTGTTTTATTCTGTTGTTTTTATATATTTTTGATGGTTTTAAATTTTGTATGCTTTTTTTTAAATGGCCACTGTTTTTAACTTTTGTAAACCGCCCAGAGAGCTTCGGCTATGGGGTGGTATATAAATTTAATAAATAAATTGAATGAATAATAAATAAGGAAAAAACTGTCTGAAACCCTGGAAAGCTGCTGCCTGTCAGTGTCAATAATACTGGGCTAGATGATCCAGTGGTCTGACTCAGTGTAAGGCAACTTCTTATGTTCTTAGGTTCCACTTACAACATATCCAGTGGTTACCATATCATTGCAAAGCTGCCAGAAGAGCTTGAGCAAGCACTTGCAATTTAATATTGATCATTTCAATACCTGCAGAACACCAGATTCTCATCATGCCATCTTGATTATGTGAACAAGTCCTCAAACCAGGTGCCATGAAAAGCCTCCTAAGGTCTTAAGTGTCTGCCTTGTTAGTAATCAGACTTTGCGGTGACTCTAAAACAAATTCTGCTATACAAGATGTGGGGTTTTGCACAGAAATGAAAATGAGTCTCTCTGGATGGATTCAGGCTCATTTCTCTTGGTGCTAAGCTCACCCCAGGCAAAACTTACTACAACTGATATTGCTCACACATTCTCGTGAAGACTTCTCCTGGAGGAGTCAGTGTGTAAACAGAAGCTTTATATGACCAATCTTGCAATAGTTACAATCAAAAATCAACAGTCATACACATCCACCTTAACTGTCAACCCTTCCTATAATATTGCCAATACCCATTTAAAGTAGTTGAAGAAATCACATACACTTACAAACATTAAATGAAGTATTAAGAGACGTGTGGTTTTGGAAAAGAACCAAACATATCCTAAAAGCTGAACACAGGGGGGGGGGGAAGAAAACGATCCCTGTCTATGGACACCCAATCTATACTCCCGTTTTGCAAACATGGCAAATCCAAAAACCCAGAACTATCTATTACTTTTTATATCTCATGTGACAGTAAACTGCAGCACTTCAGTTTGAACAGAAACTGGGCTGGGGTATGCACGTTAGTACTTTAAATAAACGAGTCCCCAATTAAGAAATATTCAGCAGGAAATGTTGTCTTTGAAAGCTCTCATTCCTTCCCACCATTTGAGGCAAAAGCCACTGTTTCAAAAAAACCTTTGTGTCATGATCTCAGCATGACCACTTTTGTGAGCCATCCACAAAAGCTCTTACACATTTAGGAAATAGCGTCTTAAATCACACACTTTCTATTGAATGTTAGTACTCCACAGTAGTAATAGTAGTACCCAAACAAAAAAACACTAGGTCATTTTACCTATGTGTTAAGGGTTTGCTTTACACATAAAGGGTTCATATAAAAACAGGAGTTTTATGAACTTCCATCTGTGGTATGCATCCAATAGTGGTGAAATTAGCTTAACAAGCAGCCTCAAATCACACTTCGATCTCTTTATTACAAACTGAAGATTTGACAACATTTGTAATGGATGCTATATTCCCTTTTTTTTAACACTTTGTACCAAACTACAGCGTTACTCTTTTTGCTGTTTTAAAGTAAGGTTGCATTATTCCATGCTGTGTAATCAGTAGTAAAGCCTTGGGATGCCTTACTGTTGTTCATCTATTGAAATCTGTTTCATTTTAACAAAGCCTTTTCATATTAACACTCTACCCAGCTGATATGCAAAACACCTTTGTTATTTAAAGTGCCACATTAAAAACTGTGTTTTCAACAAACTCAAAATCCTGGTGTGATCCAAGCACAACAAAAAGGAGCACTTACTGCCATTGCCGTCAGAATCCTCACTGCTGCTGGGAAGTCGACCTCGTTTCATGATCTTCCAGGGGAACAGCAGGCAGCCTGTGAAGCGATACAACAGAAGTTAACCCACAACAACAGCCATCGAATTCTGTATCAAAGATCATTCCAGGACCAAGCATTCACAAATGAAAGCAAGTGGCATTAAGTAGAATGAATATAAGCAATAAATATCCTGGAGATGTTTCATTGGGAACTTAGGGTGGACACTTAGGGTGGACACAAAGGAGATCTGAGGATAATTGACTGCATCCTCAAGCCACGTACATCCCAAAGTTGTGGTACACAGATTTCTTGTATGCCTGTGATATTAGCCATTTTAAAGCAACTGCAACAGCGCCAGAATTTTGCCTCTATGCTGCCTGTAAATATTTATATTGTCCAACATGATTCTGAAAAGGGTTACGGCTGTGGGAGGTATCAGAACAACAAAGAACAATTAAGTTCATATTACATATCTAGAGATGTAAAATTTCTTGAAATTTTGAAGCCATGGAAAAAACCAGGGTTTTTTCCCCAGTATCCCCCCCCCCAAGGGAAAACAGAAGTTTGGGGGGAAATTGGAAAAAAAATGCAATATTAGCATTTTTTACCAATTGAAAGTCACTTTGTTACTTTAGGAACATAAAATGTAATTATTCACAAGTTGGTCTGGCATAAAAATATCACATTTGGTATATTAAAAGTACAGTGTATTCATACAATTATTACAAATTGAATTTACTTTAAAAAAAAAAATCTGGTAACAAATGGAGCTACAAGCTCCTGAACAGTAACGAACACCTTTTGAGATTTAAAAACACACCAAAAGATAGCAAAATATTCCTCATTAGTAGTATTTAATTTATTGCATTTATATCCCACCTTTTTCCTCCAAGATACCCAAGGTGATGTACATAATGCTCCTCCTCTCCATTTTATCCTCACAACAACAACCTTGTGAGGTAGGTTGTGCTGAAAGTCTGTGATTGGCCCAAAGTCACCCAGTGAGCTATCTGGGTTCGAGTGGAGACTGGAACCCAGATCTCCTGACTCCCAGTCTAACATTCTAACCTGTTCCTAAATCCTTTGGTCATTGTAATTCAGGATTTGTTAAAATGTCAGAAGCAATCAAGACGAGTGGCAAAATCACGTCCGCATACATATTATCTTACAGCCACACTTTGTATCTTATTCTGACAGCTGCTAGGAATTCCAGGTACCAATCTTCACATGAAATAGCCAAGAAGGAGACAGATAGAGATTTGTAAGACCAAAGCATGGTCAATTTACAAAAGAAGGAAAAAAGCACACAAGGACACAACCCTGCAGTGAGAAAAGTTTTGTTATCAATTTCTCATTTCAACATCTAGAATATGGCTATTTTCAACACACTTGGTAGAATGTCCTATCTATGAACAGACCTTCAGCACTAGGAATGGTGATTGCTAAAATTCTGTCTAAGTTGCCTGGGGTGAGAATAGCTCTCTGCATACCCATTTTATAAATATTTGGTTATCAGTAAGTTTGATGAGGGCACTTTAGCAACTTCTTCTTGACAATTGCTGAGAACATCAGAATCTATGTTGGCTTAGTGGCCTGGCCTTAGACTTATCATTTTCTAAAAGACAGTTGAAAAGCTAATAGAATCAGATTGTGACAAGTCTCAAACTGGGCCTGCGCCGAAGCATTCGTAAGGGTAGTTTAAATGACAAAAATCCACTAAATCTGTCCAATGTGTGCTGACATCAGCACGCTCAAAATGTCTATGAGACTAAGCCCTTTGAGGTGAAAAACTGTTCATCCTAACAGGTCCCTCTGGCAGAACTGATGCTGCACAGCATTACTCTTGGTTACAAAATAAGAATCGCCAGTGAAGATCCAACAGCTCGAAGGCCAGGAAGAAAAAAAGAGAGCTAAGAAAGCGGAAACAACGTGACACAGCAAGTGAAGCAAAGCATGTTTGGCGTGAATTAAAGTGACAAGTACTCTAGGACATGCATCAAATCTCATGAGGCTTAGTTTGCCATGTTTGAGTCCCAGTGACAATGAGGGTTGGCCAAGCTATTAGCAGCAAAATCCCAAGGCATGCCTTCCAGGTGCAGTTTCAAGAATCAGCTGCCAAGATGATTTGCTTCTAGTTTGGTGCACAGACACTGAACTCATTAGATTCTCATACAAGTGGCAACTTCTAATAAGGTGCTCCACTGGCTTGTACAAAACAGATACACAGCCAAGTGACATATAGAAAATATGCCTGCATGTAATAAATTAGTTGAAAAAAGAGAAACAGGCTTAGATACAAAAGTAAGACAGACGCAGGATGAATAATATTCCAACACACACATAAAATGCATGCACTGGGGTATGCAACTTTTTTGGGCCATGGACACATCGGACAATTTGAGAAACTGTCCTTGGCACCACTACAAAATGGCTGCCACGGGAGGCATGGCAAATGACAAGTAACATTCCCAAAAGACTTGTATAAAAATTGTATAAAAATCTATTTATTTATTTATTTATTGCCCAATAGCCGAAGCTCTCTGGGAGGTTTACAAAAATTAAAATCATCAAATAAATCTAAACAATGCCTTACCCAACCTGTGATATTCAAAGGCTATAACTCAATGGCAGAGAGCATTTCCAAAAGGTTCCAGGTTCTTTCCCTGGCATCTCTGGGTAGGACTGGAAAACACTCTTCTCTGAAATCCTGAAAAGTTGCTGCCAGTCAGTGAAGACAATCCTGGGTTAAGCAAACCAATGGTCTGACTTGGTGTAAGGCAACTTCCTAAATGCAAGCCCAAAAACTCCTTCCTTCTTTATCATCCATTGCACATGTGCAAACACATCCCATATTAGCCTTAATGGTTTTAGTTTCAATCAAGTAAAGCACTGTGTTATTCCTGCAACCTGTTATACCTGCCTGAGATATCTATAGAATGATTTCTGTTTAAAGGTCAGGTTTTAGAAATGCATTGCCCTACCATGGTCGCAAGGTTTGCCATGGATCACTGATGACAGTTTCCCATTATAAATTTCTTTGCTTGCGAGTTTGACATTGTTAACTTTGTACCTTAAATCTACAGCTAAGTTAGCACTATTGTTTTGTTTCCAAAGGATTAGATGCTAACGAGAAAAAGACAAAAATTATCAAAAATGTCATTCGCAAAGGAGGTGGGTATGAATAAGCAGACCACTAAATGTCAAGTCCCTCTTGTGTTTTTTTTTTAAAACCTCCTCTACCTATAGAAAGTTAGCATGAAGTGGTGCAATGCTAAGGCTATACACCACACAGTATTTCTGAGTATATAGTTTAGCTCCCACACAGCACTCTGAAAATGTCAGACATTGTAGAAATGTGAAGTATTACTTCAGATTTGATAATACACTCTTCAAGAATTTTGGGTGCTTTTGCTGAGCCATTAATCATGACTTGGAGACAATATCAATTCGGATATGCATGTTAGTTAATTTACAAACTAAACAAGTGATCAAATGATATCACTCGTAATAACATCTCCACATTATTATAGATGTCAATTGTTAAAATTGCCAGGCTCATATCTGTACCTTTCACGATCACATAAGGCATATTAAGAAATACTATTTCAGTTCCTTCCCTGGTGTTCCACTTGTCCTCAGGATTGCCAAATTTAAAGCATTTTAATTTTAAAGAATTTAAAAATAAGTCTGCTATCTAACTAAGCCTGAAAACCTATATACACCTGGGAGTAAGCTCATCTGAATGACTCTTAGTAGGCATGTAAAAGATTGCTCTCTATATTAGGCCCTTTCTACACCTACAGCCCTTTCGCAATGGAGGAAGGGTGGTTACGACTTTTCCTACTTCCACGATCGGCATTCATGGGACGCACGCGAATCAAGTTTCCCACAATGACAGGAGTGCCATTGTGGAAGCACGTGTGCCCTGTTACTGCAGTTCCGCATGTGTATTGGTAGAAGTGGGAGGGGCTAGGCAGATGGGTACGGGGGCACAGGATTCTTCCCCCCCCCCCATTATTCGTGAGGGATAAATCAGCGAGGATTTTACCAAGCAAAACTATTAGAATTTGTGGGTGTCAATAAATCAGGTAGATAAGAATGACTTTCAGAGAACTGCTTAGACCAAGGGCCAAATTCAGTTTCAAAAATGCTCCCTCAGAGGCTGCATTCTGGTGGTGGATGGGGCCAAAGACAAAAGTGGTGGAACCAAAAGTAACTGGGCTTTAGAAAAGGCATTTCAACCTTTACAACAGGGGAAGGGGACTGCACAAAAGACCAAACAACCAGTGGTAGGGGGAAAGGGAGTGGGGCCACCTAGGTAACACCAGACAGCTAAATTGAGACACCAGGTTTGGCCCACAGGCTTGATGTTCAACACCCAGTCCTAAACTCTCAAATCAAGTTGCAGTCACTCTGGCTCTCAGGCATTTTCCAGATGCCTCTTACATTGCATTCCTAAATAGTAGCAATGAGAAAGGTGATGGGCCTGTTCAGACAGCATGCTAAGCCATGGTTAGGCCACTAAGCCTTTTGCAGCAAATGGTTAGTGGGCATGTTTAAAACACGATTATGTACCCACCATGGTTAAGAATGGTTCACACAAAACACTAACCCATAATGACCCTGCTTAGACAATACGATAAACCACAGTGGCTAAGCATTTGGAGCCAAACATTATGACTTAGCATGTCAATTCCTTTTATTACAGTCAACAGACCAATAAAACATATAAAATACATAGTAAATATTTAAAATACATGAAATTAAAACAAATTATGATTACATGAGCCTCCTTAAAATTCTGTGCTAGAAGCAAAAGAAAGTCCTGCCACCATAACAGATCTAGTAAGGATTGCATGATTAAGAAATTTAGCAACTTGTTCAGTGGTATGCTTATCTTGACCCTGTAAAAGGACCGACATAAGGGTCACGGACGATCGTCCAGGTAATCTTTGCGTGAAAGGGTGGATAAGGGCTTTTCTTGCCTCCTGATAGAAGCTGCAGTTGAATAATACGTGGGAGATAGATTCCACCTCCTCGTTGTTACAGGGGCAGCATCTATCTGATAGTGGGACTTTCCCAAATCTGCCCTCCATTACCCTAGAAGGCATAGCATTAAGCCTTGCTAGGGAAAATGCTTTCTCGTTTTTTTTTCTCCAGGGGTGGGCAATACATTCCAGCCGCCACTCAGGTCTATAAAGCAAAAGTGGTGTCCCAATTTCTATTTGGTGCCCCGATATGGCTTTCTCTTTATAAGAACTCACTGGAAGGTGTCCAATCTTCCTTTCTAAGGCTAATATTTGGAGTCCCAAGATGTGTTGCTAGTGCAGTCTTAAATCTTGAAGTTGGGTTGAGTACCCTAAAATGTATAGGGTGGATACATACACTCTATTTCTGGCTGCGTTGCAATTTAAGCCCTGTTCCTAATTCGCTCACCTCCATGGTCTGGACGGACTCTTATAAATCTCCATGGGTGAAAGCAGTTCAGTTAAAACTCACCACCATAGGGCTCTCCCAAGACCATCTGTTATCCCTGGACCTGGATAGCGCCAAAAGGATCATTAAGCAGAGACTCCTGGATATTGATTCTCAGGAACTACAGCAAGCTGCACGGGGCCCATGTTCCCCATATGCCTTGGGGCTACGGGATCACAACCAAAATAGTGTACCTCTGTATTTAAGCTGGTTATCTATACCCAAATACAGAAGGACTTAGCATGTCGTGTGAACCATTCCTAACCATGGTGGCTACATAACTATGGTCTCAACAGGGTCAGTGTCTTTTTTGCAACAAACCAACTGTTTAAAAAAGTAAGGTACAGAGAAGGGTATTCATGGCCAATTTTCTGAAAGGATATGGTTATTCTAAGTGTGTTTTCAGGGGAGCACAATCTTTTTCAGACAATCATTACTGTCCTAGGACATGCTGCAATTAGTGAAGTGGGGGTATTTGCCTCCTGACAGAGACTGAGATGTAAGTACTGTACATCATAGAACAAAAGGGAGGAACTATAGGTCAGTGAAAGAACAAAAGCTTTGCATGCAAAATGTCCCAGGTTCAATACCTGGCATCTCCAAAGCTTCTTTCCATTTTTTTTCATTTGGTAGGGGCTACCTAGTCTCCACTAAACAGAAATGTAGGGATTGCCATGTAAAATTATACCTACCCCAAAATAAAAATAAATCCAATCTTTTTCCCTTCCTCAGGATATGAATATACAGGCAATATTGCTACACACTAGCATAGCCTGATATAGGTTAAACAGCAGCATGTGTTGAAAGTGGCTACCATTATTATTTTAATGGCTGAAGAGAAACAGATTTTTATATGGACATTAAATGTGCATCCCCAGGTCAAAGCTTTTACAACCTGTGTTTCCTTCCCGAGTACTTTTAATGACTTCCATAAACCCCTGGGTAAACAGGATTTATAATTCCAGTTCTGACAGATCATTAACTATAACGGTGTTAACGGGTGCCTCTATAATAAACCACACAGGACCACTACAGAGACAGCACAGGGAGAATGCAAATGTATACCCTGAAGTAAGACTGAGATATTAGCTTTTCTCCAAAATAGCCCATGAACTGAAGAAATATCAGCTATATCAAGACTTAATTAGCACATCTATGCTAGAGATCATTTCAAACATTTTGATATATGTGGTAAGAAGTGCATCATCTACTTTTGAGCTGTTACACACCTAAAACCACTGAGTAATGTACACACAAGTGCCCTTCAGTTATACCCACTTGACCTCAGTAGATCTTTTCCAATTTTGCACCAGTGTAGAATATGTATCTATTAAAAAGCTAACTGAGCATTATTCTGCACCTATTTAAGAGTGCCATCTGATGCATGTTTAGACAGAAAAAGGACTACAACTCCCAGCATGCTAGCTGGGGCATGCTGGAGGTCGTAGTCTTTTTTTTTCTCCAAACATGCATAGGATTGCAGCCTAAACCATCATGAAGGGGACAATCAACTTACTTCAGTTTTAGAACCTGTCAAAAATTCTAGCAGCGAAGAACTGGACCACGTATGTCTAGCTTAATCTACCTCTTACCCATCAGATTTATTTGGTGTCTTACGCATGGAGGGAGCTGTCACCTGAATCCATTTTAGTAGGAAATAGCAACATGATGTAGCAGCAACAAACACTGAGAGGGTGCTGAATTTTGCTATGTAATAGTTCTGTACTCTGGGAATGAAACCAGAGAAGCTGGAAGGGAAATCTGCAGCTGTGAGGGAGAGGGTTTTTTATTTTATTTTAAACCATATGTGTTAATAACTCAGAAGAGCTGGACTGGAATCTGCAGCTGGAGGAAAAATCCTGTCACTAAAAAGCACACCTCTTGCTGTGCAGTGTAATATCCCACGGAGTAGATCTTCTTGAAAAAGGACATATTTTAGTATATAAAACTACTTTAAATGGAGAGCAGACCTACAACTGTTTGACTTCACTCCTTTTGAAAATGCCCACTCTCTCTTAAATAGTGGGTATTTTCAAAAGGAGTGAAGTCAAACTGCAGTTAGGCCATGGGGAAAGTACAGACAGATTTTATTATAATTGTATTACCATAACAGGCCACACATTCCAGTACACATCTATGAGCACTAAGCCAAACAGACTCCAGCAGCGATGATTCTGTTGCAGATCGTGGTAATGGTTTCTATTGTGACAACCAATCTATTTCATTCAAAGTTGTATTTATTGTGTATCAAGATGGTATCCCTTTAGGTGATGGAAATAAATCCAAAAATTCAACAGAAAGCTGCCCATTCCTAGGGATTATACAAACTGTATTTAAACTTGTTAATATTGGTGGTGAGAAAGCTACGGATAGATAAAGAGAGTCACACACTCAAGATCACACCCTTTAATCCTGCTGATCAGTCTATACCAACTAATGGTTATATATCCACAGCCTTAAATCCTAACTTCATCCAAAATCGCACTCTGAAAGGGTAGAGGTGGAGGGGAATCTGACCCTTTAACTACTCTACTTTTGAGTATATTCAGTTGGTTAAAGAGTTATGGAGGTTAAATCACCCCTGACAAGAGATACTGAGTATGCATCCTAAGATTATTCATGGACCGTTCCTTACTCTGCTCTGCAGATACCCATTTCAGTGGCAATACATCAGAGTAAACAACCTGTGAATACAGTCTCCCCTTTCCTTCCCCCCCCCCCGCTGAGGTCCTAGCAGATGTTTTTAAAAATATTAGCCTGTCATGAAAATTCCAAGAAATCCTAGATGGCTATCTTTTTAAATATGGTCTATTTGTTCCCATGATTTATTTCCTTAAAATGATTTATTTCCATCAGGCCTCTAGCCCTGATTGAGTTGGAAAGTTCCCATTCGAGAAAGGAAGGCGATTGGCTTTCAAGCTGTGTGTTTAGCTTCCTTTCCCCCACGATGAGGGGGTTATCCCGTCGCGGGGTTTAAAAAGCCTGTTCGTTTCCCCTGGATCATCCGTTCCTGTCTTCAGCACCGTGGTCTGCGACGGCAACAGCTGCTCAGGTGTTCGGCAGTCCTGGTCTCCTGAATACGCCCACCGGTTTTCCTAATCCAGACAAGGCAGCAGTCAGTTGTCGACCGCTTTTGCAATCTAATCACCCGGGGATTGCAAGCTCCAAAAGGCAGCAGACACGACCGCGATTCGGGGGGTGCGGGTGGGGGGGATAATGCTAGAAGAATAACATCTCTCCCCCACCCCCGATCGGAAGTCAGAGGGCGGCCAAAGACCTAAGCCTGGGGGGGGGGGCGAGGATGGCACCTTCCCGTGCACCAGCCCAATCCGAGCCGCACCGCCGCTGCTCGCCTCTCCATTTGAAACTGACCAGCCTTCCGCGTCGCATCCTCCAGCCTCGCTCCTTCCGCTCCGCCCCCTCCTCCCGGCTTCACCAATCCGCTCAGCCCCGGCTGCAAATCAAACTTGGTGCTCCCGGCGCAGCTCCCTCTCGCTCTCTCCCAAATCCACCTCTCGTCGCTCGAAGCGAGCGAGCGAGCCATGCAGCCTGCCTTCCTCATCGCCTGCTTCCCTCCCCCCTGATCTCCATGTTGTAATGTCTGGGGAGGGAAGGAGGATTGAGCAGCACCCGCGAGCCTTGGAGGAGCTGCTGGCCCTCCTCCCCAACCCACCGCCCCGCCCGTCCGCCTCTCTCCTCCCACTCCTCGACAGTTCTGGAAACTGTATCACCTCTTGTCACAGGAAACCATCCAGCAGGCGGTTGCAAACAAACAAACGCCCTCTGGCCCCCACCCGCGGGAGAGAAGAGGGGAACACACACACACACACACAAACGGAGCCAATCCCTACCACAAAGGGTGCACGAGAGGAAGGGGTGGGGGGGAGAGACGAACAGGCTCCTACAGCATCTTGCAAAGATTGAAGATGGGAAGTGACAAAACCTAAGGAGATGGGCAAGCAGGAAAGCAGCGTTGTGGCGGCTTTGTCTCAATTTCGGCACGGGGGCTTGATCTCCTCGGCTAGATTCTCCTCCCCCTCCTGCTGCTGGAGGCGGGGGAACAGAGCACGGACCGTTAGGTGGCAATGATGCGGTTATTTCAAAACACCACCACCTACACCCATTTTTCCCAAAAAAAATTGCCTTGATGCGGAGATGGGGAACAGATCTACACATTCCCCCCCCCACACACACACACCGATCCTATCCTTACTTCCGCCCCTGCAAGCACCGGGTGTGTATACTTTGCCACCTCCTCCCCTTCTCCTATTATTTTATCTGCGTTAAGAACACCGATGGGATTTTTAAACGGCCACCTCCGGTACACCCGAGCGCACCTTCCGACGTTCCTCGTATGAACTATTTATTACATAACGGGCTCACCCACCCTCAGTTTTTGCCCGCGGTGGGGGAGGGGGGCGCAGCGGAAAGCCGCCACCGCTCTCCTCAAAAGACAAACTGGCATCTCCATGCGGCTATTGCTACAGAAGGGAATTGGGGGCAGAGATCCTGACCTCCCCCGGTGGAAGAGCGCTTTAAAAAGTTTGCACTGCGAGTGCTTGCGGCTGCACAGCAACCGTGCATATATTGAAGCTTCCCGGTGCAAAGGGAGGCGGGAGGGGAAAGGTTGCGCTGAAAGAATGGAGAAGTTCGGGCGCCCTTTGCTGGCGCCGTGCACCTGCCTGCCCGCCTGCTTGCCCGGGCTTCGTAGCCTCCAAACGCAGCCCAGCAGAAAGCCCCGCCTCCAGGCCGGGGAGGGGGAGCCAACGCATGTAGCAAATGAGGCTGTTCTGAAGGGATTCGAATCCCAGGGCAACATTCCACATTCCATCCTTTCCCCGCATTAATCATCCACGCCAGCAGCAGCAGCGTTGAGCACCGAGAGAATCTGCTGCCACCCAGCAGAACAGCAGTCGAACAACAAGCCCCGCCGCTAATACACCACACACCCCTTGTTTCCATGATATCCATACGCTCACACTTCCCTAACACGTGCACTTTCCAAGGGTCGTTACAACTTGCTCCTCCGATAGGGGGGAAGAACGTTCACTCAGACTCCACCGGCGGCCGTGGTTTTGTTTCTTTTTACGGAACCAGGTCCCCTCCCTCCACCAACACCACCCCCCACAAAAAAACAACCGCCCCTCTGGAGCCACATACACAATGCCCCCGCTCCATCAAGTTCACGATCACGCCTGAAAAATAAGACTTCTTCTACACAACCGACCGTTCAGTGCTTTCCGTACGAACGAGAAGAGGAACCTTCATTTGTGGAGGGAAGGGTGCCTTTTATTGGCGGGGGGGGCCTGTTTGCCCCCTTTCCCTCCGTACACACCCTGCCCTTGAATTAATGCAACGGGGATTTTGAACATGTGGGTGACACGGCGACAGATCCTGGTTCCCTGGCCGCCCCTCCCCCTTCCCTTTCTAGAGATCTCTCTAAAAAGGACCTGCGCTCTGCCATTACCATCTGTCTCCCAAGTTGTTACAATGCTTTTCACTTTCCGAGTGGGGCTGATCTATCATCCAGCATGGATGCGCTTTAGGGTAGCCCGCCCTCACCCACCCACCTTACCGACAAAGAAAACTATGGCAAAAGTCTTACGGGTGCACCACAAAATAGCACTTCAAGGCTGGCGGAAAAACAAAACAACAATCCCCCAAACCCCACTCCGCAACTGGGTTCATTCATTTAGTTCACCTTTAAACGCTCCTGGTTTGCCCAAAGCAAAGTCTGCAGCAACATAAAATGCAGCCAGCTCTCAACTCCCCTCCCCCCCCAATTCGGATCAGCTCTCAAAAAGCTCCAAAATAATCGCCTATTTTTCTCCTCCCCCTTGCCCCCACCCCGTCCCTCCCCAGCAATGTACAAGTTGCTTATGGGATAGCAAAGCTGCAACTCAACTGCCTCCCCCTTTTTGCTCCCTATCAAGAAGCAAATCTTTTGGCGCCATATTAATGACGTACTATATTATTTCCACTAGGCAGCGACCTTCGGCATTAAATTGCTCTCTAGCTGCTTCTGGAGAACTCCAAAGCTAAGCAACCCAAAAAAAAAAAAAAAGCACCACACATCAAATATGGCTGTGCAAGGCGGCTCGTTCTGCGGCGACGGGCGGAGAGGACAGCGTAAGGAGCTGCCTGGGCACAGTTACCTGCTGCTGTTGCTGCTGTGATGGTTGCCAGTGAGGCTGGAGTTTCTCTGCGCGAAGGGGTCTGTGCTGCCTCATGAGTTCAGACAAGCACTGGAGAGTGGGAGCAGATTGTGGCTCCCTTCGCACACACCACACTCACACATATACAGAGAGAGAGAGGGAGAGAGAGAGACTCACTCTGACTGACGTTTTTACTTGTTATGGAGGAAGGACTCTGTGAATCAAACTCATTTCTGGGTCACTGCTGCCACAGGGGGGAGCTACTTTAATCCCCTGCCAAAACTAGAAGCGGGGGGGGGGGGAGAGAGAGAGAGAAGAGAGAAACAGGGTGGGGAGGCGGAGGCAAGGAGAGAAAGAGAGAGAGAGAGAGAGAGAGACTACTGCACTTGGAAACTGTCTGCTTTAACTCTTTGCGCCCTGCTTAGCTGAAGATGTCATGCTCCATTTACACTGGCAGGGAGGAGACTCCCTCGGTTCCGGAGATTTGCGTCGAGGGACCTGCCTTCTTGGAAAGGAAGGATCGTTTCACGCAAGGACAGCACCCGAGGAAGGGGGCTGGGTTTGAAGACAGATCTCACGCCTTCCGAAATTGTCGCTGGCTGGCTGGCACCTGGGCAGATGGCGTGCTCGCTTTTTAAAGGACACGTCATTGCCTTGCAAAACAAAACCATATATATATATGGAAAGGAAAACAACAGACACAAAAGTAGTAATCGAGAATCAAGAGGCAGATCATAGGCTTGGGGAAATCATTTCTCTGCTTGGGGTGTACTATGAATAGGATGATACTTTTCAAATGTTTGGATGGGGACGGCCCTGGGGTGGGGCAGGGGGCTAGTTTTGAACTAGATGACACCCAGTCTTCCCTATAATTTCATAATTATTTATATATACACGGAAGTCTTGGCTTCCCCTTTATTTTAGAAAGCAATGTAAATTTTGTAAATTATGTTGATTTGTACCCTACCCAGTCACAAGAAGGCATATCTGTGTGGGGCCTTGTAGAAGGTGCTCAGTTAGCACACCAGGGAGGCCCCAAAATAATCAAAGCACATGGTGCTGATCTCTGCCTGTCCAATGTGAAGAATTATGTTGTGAGGAATGGTAAGGTCAACCCTTGAAACCATGTGGCAGGGTGGTTTTGCACTCAAGCTCTGAACCAGCACTGCAGGAAAGCACCTCTGTGACACCAAATGCACCTTTGTGCTTCTCTTGCGCTGCATGCACCTGGAATACTGTTGGTGGAAGAGAGCCATTTTTCCAACATGTACATTCTAGCTAATTACAAACACTAGAAATGCAAAAACTTATTTAAGAGAACAAATGTTTCCATATTTCATTTACTTTCCCAGCAACATTGTGAGGTTATTTCCATTTTACAGTTGGGGAACTGAGAATGAAGTCCTTCCAGAAGAGGTTTTTATTGTGCCATCACTCTCATTCATGGAATTTTATGAGGTGGGCCTGACGTCTTTCACTCATAATCCTCCTATGTTTTTCCACCACTTCTTCCATCTTTTTTCTTGCTGCAGAAAATCCATTAATTGACAAAAGACAGTAAAGGTCTTCCCATTCTCATGAAAAGCCTTCCATACAGCCTTCCCATACTCACGAAAAGCCCTCTGCTTAGAGCTATCTTTAGCTCAGTGGTACAGCTCATGTTTTGCACACAAAAGGTCACAGGTTCAAACCTTATCATCCTCCAGGTAGGAAAAAGCAGGGGGGAAACGAACTGCTGCCAGTCAGTTTTGGCAATACTGGCCTAGATAGACCAGTAGACCATAGACTCAGCATATGTTCCTATGCAAACCCTGGAGGTGCTTCCAGAAAAGGCTTTATTTTGCAATCACACTACTTCATCCCGCCACTTCTCCCATCTTTTTTCTAATGTCCCCCAAAAAACTGTTAAGGAAGAAAAGACAAAATAGTTGCACAATGCTGTTTGATTGTTAATACTAGATGCCCTTTGTATGGAAGTCCTGTTCAAATTAATCAATGAAACATGATCTCTCCCCCACCCCATACCCTACCATCCCATTTTCCTATCTGTGAAAGTAATTTGGTTATTTTAGATACGATAGATTGGAGAGAGCAAGGTTTAACCTGTAGGGCAGTTACATTCTGTTTTATCATCCCCTGTATTTCCAGTGTTCAGGCTGCATGTGCTGTTGCTTGAGTAGCCAAAAGAACATCACCCAAGCACAAGACGGGGGAAATCAATCAGTCTAAGGGAACTCCAAGATTTGCAAATATACAACAATCTTTAAAGGCGGGTAACTCACTAAAACAGCCCAATGTGGAGCATGGGTGACTATGGGGGCAGGGGGCGGGTGGGGGGAGAAAATCAATGGAAAGGGAGAACAGAATGAAGTTATTGGAATCCTGAACACTCCATACTATAACATTTTGTTTCACGTCCCACTTGTATTTCTGTATAAGCTGTAATATATTGTAGATAGCTGTGTTGGCCCATTAGAGAAAAATAAACCCATCAAGGACACTATGGGCCCATTCAGAAGACACCTTAAACCATGGCTTTAACCACGGTGCATAAGGATTTTTGCCTGACTCACCATGGTTAAAGCCATGGTTTAAGGTGTCTTCTGAACTCAGCCTGGCTTTCTGGCTAAACCACCATGGTTAAAGCCATGGTTTAAAGTGTCTTCTGAACAGGCCCATTATTTCGACCAACCAAAATGTCACAAAGTTGACATGTGAGCAAAATTTTGAGAACTTTGGATACCTCCAGATGGAGAGGTCCTTGTGCTCTTCTGTCTTTTTATCCTTAATGGATTTTCTGTGGTAAAAAAAAAAAAAAAGATAGAAGCAGCTTTGGATAAATGTGGGAGGATTACAAGTGGAAGACATCTGGATGGACGGACGGACACGTAAAATTCCATGAATCAGGCAGGGCAATGGGGCAATAAAAGCTTCACTGAGGAGCAAGCTTTGTGATATTTTGGTTGCTTATAATAAAGATATGACCATACTGTGTGGTTTATGGATGTGGTATAACCTGCAGAATAGGAGCAGCAGCATCTGAAAAAAAAGGGAATAAATTGGAATTTAAAGAACAGCATATTTTAGGATAACAATCCAAGTATATTAACAATACAATCCTAAACATGTTTACTCAGAGGATAGTTCCACTAAGCTTATGCCCTAGTAAGTATTCTTGCAGCCTAATTGTAATATTCCCTTTAGGCCAGGAAATAGTAGTGGAGACAAGATGAAGAGCTATTTATTACTGGAAGTTGGCCTTAAAGCAACAGTAACATATCTACACTAATAGCCCTTGTCTGAGCTCTGCTTTTGACCTGTTTGCATCGTCAAAACAGTCCACTGTGGCATATTTAAGTCATGGTAGGCTATGACACATTCTGAGCTGTTTTTGAATATTCAAGCTTCTTGTGTTGTGGGTTATGTTGGTGTTAAACAAACCTCGCATTACCCACAGTCCTCAAGTTCAGATGACATGACAAGCCCCAGCTTGAATCTTCAGAATGGCCACCAGAACATGCTGTAGCCCACCGTGGCTTAACTAAGCCATGGTGGGCTGTTCAATCGTATGTACAAATACACTGAGTCTTAAAACTATTGTTGAATTGAGGCTTGCTTGATATGCATAGGGTGACCATATGAAAAGGAGGACAGGGCTCCTGTAACTTTAACAGTTGTATTGAAAAGGAAATTTCAGCAGGTGTCATTTGTATATATGGGGAACCTGGTGAAATTTCCTCTTCATCACAACTGTTAAAGCTGCAGCTGCCCTGCCCTCTTTTAAACCTGGTCAGTCTAGTATAGCTTCTGCAGCTTTAACTGTTGTGATGAAGAGGGAATTACACCAGGTTCTCCATATATACAAATGATACCTGCTGAAATTCCCTTTTCTATGCAACTGTTAAAGATACAGGAGCCCTGTCTCGTTTTCATATGGTCACCCTAGATATGCAGAAATTAGCAAACTGAAGATTGCTAATCTTGGAGATAAGAGTTATTGCTTGCAAATGTCTCTAGATCAAACTGCTGTTAAAAAGCACAGAAGCAGTGATTGGTCAAAAAGTTGACAACCTTACACCAGAGACATTTACATTGTGTTGCCACCATCTGTGAACAACCTAGTAAGGAGACACTTGCAGGCAACCTGACTATCACTGCACCAATATTTCCCACATTCCAAAATATGGAATGAAAATGCAAAACTGGCAGGCCGAAGGAGACATGTTTTCTTAATCAACGAATTTACATTTTTCCCCCCGGGCAAAAGCAGGCGTGTGTCCTTTGCAAAGCATCTCTTGCCAAATTAGGGAAGAACATTGCTCTAGGTTTATCATAAGCTCAACATGAAAAAAAATATAAGCTTGCCTGTGGGGGGGAATTATATATATATATATATATATATATATATATATATATATATATATATATATATTCTAGCACAGTTAACGTGCACTAATTACAGGGTAATGCATCCCCTTTGGCAACCCTTTTACCTCCTGTGCCAAAAAAGTCACACCTTATTCAACACTGTGATGCCAGAAGGGCTCCAGATGAAGAAGGTTGGAAACAGATTAAAACGCACTCACACACTTGCATGCATGCATGCACGCACACACACACACATACACACAGAGCCTCTTAAGTAGAAAAGGAAGCATGAGCTGTTGTTTCCTCTGTCTCAAGAATCTATGATTCAGCAGAAGCATTGCTCTTTATACATTATAATAAGCCAAGTAATTTATCCGAGCGTATCGTACACCTACACCTTTGGCACACACATTGCAAACTTGTTACACATTCAGAAACCAATTTCATTTTCATCGTGAAAGCAGAAATCAGGTCTCTTATTCATCTCTGCAAATCCTAAACCAGTCCTTTATTACCAGATTCAAGTAAGGAGAATTGATCAATTTAAGATTGATTAAAAAAAAACGCAATTAAGAACACTCCTACTTTTTTCTTTACTTACAGATTTCAAAAGAACAAACCAAACAGTATGCCTCAAGCATTATTCATCACATATACTAATTGCAAACTCATTTTCTGAGTATGGATCATTATGTAACCAAAACAGAACAATCCATGCACAAGAGGGAGATATCAGTAAGTATGCAAAAGGACTGTAGCAAAAAAAATTCTGGTGGGGTGGAAACCCAAAACCAGAACAGTGAAGACAGAATGCTCAGTGGCCATGGTAAGCTGACTGGCTGTTGCAGAGGAGAGTGGGACAGGCAACCATAGGGAAGTAGAACGGAATGGAGTATCGTGGAAAAGGGCATCCCTGGCTACCTGGAATCCTGAATAGGAACATTCCACACTGGTTATTTCAAGATCAATTCCAAAATTCAGATCCTGTCACAATCCTGATGGTATCATTGAGAATGCACACATATCACCCCCTCGGCTTCCTGGAGTGACAAGTGACAGCACACCCAGAGGAGCAACTCACACAGAGCGTCATCACACGGGGAAATCATGTTTGCTTACCGTCGCTTCTCCACCCACGCATTTGTCTCTCATTACTTCCTCTTTTGAAAGAGGAAGCAAACAACTTGCACGTGGCCTAGTGAGTGGGCCGTTTTGATCCCGTTGCTTCTCCTGCATACAGCAGGAGACAGCGGCAACTTTCGTCTTTAAAAATAAGTCGGACTTACTGGGGTGTTCTTTTGTGGCGCAAAGAAGGCTAGAAGGAGTGGGAGGTTTGCATGAGGGAGAGAACGTCATGAGAGGGACCCATGAAAATCTGTGAGTGCCCAGCAATAAGTGTGCAATAAAATGCTCATCTGATGGAGCTCAGAGATTCAAAGACAGCCTCTTCTGAAGGCAAGTAATTGTGCTTCACCTCTGAACCAGAAGCTGACTAGAAAGAGATAAATGCAATAGGCTTGCTGTATCTACCTGATTTACTTCTCTCCTATGAGCCCATTTGATGTGATAGTTAAAGCATTGGACTAGGGTTGGGAGCACCAAATGTAAATTCCCACTTGGCCTTGAAGCTCACTCAGTGATCTTGGACCAGCCACTCTCTCTCAGCCTCCACAGGATAAAATATGGGGAACCACTTATAGCACATTGAGCTCCTTGGATAAAAAGTGAGTGGTAAATGCATTATTTATTTATTTATTTATTTCAATGTTTTCCCCATGGTACACTAGCAGTTCTCTCATAGCACACTAATGTGCTTTGGCACACAAGTTTGGAAACTACTGCCATAAGGCAACTAAAAATGGCCCTCATAATAGTCTGAAGCCTATGAGGAAATTCTAGGGCTGAAACTAAGCAGGTCTGGACTTATGAGCTTTCTGGATGGGACACCACCTGGGATCCTTATGCGTGGTTGGATTTAGCAAGAGGTGACCCATTCAACTGCTTCTAGTGCTAGATTTGCTGGTCGAGAGTGCCCTTCACAAGCCGTCTGCTCAGCTACCAACTCAATAGTTGAAACAAATGGGACAAACAGGGGGACCACACTGACTGCCTGGCTATCATTGTATTATCATTCATTGTTCTTGTTTTTTATTCACAGGATAGTTTACCTTGGGTAATATATATTTAATATATAGTGTTCATGTGACTGACTGTAAATCAGATCCATACATGCAAATTTATTCAACAGGGATACATCATGTATGCAAATCATGTATTACAAAGTCATGAAATGGTCTACAAATGCAATAAAAATAAGTTATTCCAAAGTTGAATAAATGGAGGAAATTCCAAAAATGTTCCTTGCCCGGGGTGCAATTCAGTGTAGGACTGGCCCTGAGTGTGTATAAGTTGTTCTTGCAGATTATAAGTAATAAATAAAACAAACACTTGTGCATCTTAACAACTTAACAGTCTACTAGCATTCAAGAAAGCTATAAAGACTGATCTCTTCCGGCAGGCCTATCCAGTGGAATTTTAAGATGTTTTTAAAATGTTTTTAGGATGTTCGATCAAAATGGAGAGGCGGGTAAGAAATAAATGTATTATTATTATCTGAAAAATAGTAACTCTAGTAACTATTTTGTATTGGTTTTTGTATATAGTTTTGCATTCAGTCGCAATATTTACAATAACTGTCCAAAAACAGGAAAGAACCTGCAATCTTTGCGTATGGCCATAATCTAGCATATAGTCAAGCATCCTCATGTCTGTTTAAATCAAGCGCATAACTCCAGTCTATTTCAGACATGAAATGGGTGGATAATCAACATATGGAGCTGGGAGCAAGATCACACCCACTGGCCCTTCTTCCTATGTACATAGTCTATGTGCTCTGCTACCCTGCAAAATTCATATACAGCCTATGTGTACATACAAATTGTACTCACATAGGCTGTACAAAAGGCCCAATGCAGGAAGAGCAGGCACAGTCCCTCTCATCCTTGCATACAATAATTATCTACACATTTCATATAATCTGAATAGGATTCCTGTGCTGGATTTAATGACAAGATGTGGAACACAATGAACAAAAATGAATTAAAAAATCACCACCTTACCCTGCTTGTGAACTCAACTGGGACACTTGGTTGTCAAAATATTGAGCAGGACAGACCATTGGGAAGACCCACGCAGAGTAGTAATTCATGTGCTTTGTTTGTAATTAAAGGCTGACTTGCTATTTCTGCACAGGACCAAATTAACCATTATGTAGAGACTAGGCTATAGAGCGGGTCCCTGACCAAACTATACCTGCAGTGTAATTATCTGGAAACAACTTCATGCAGAGAGAATGCCTATTCTGCTGCCCTGGCCCTGGTCTTTAATTTTTCTTCCACTTGGAACATGGTGGTTCTGGAAACAGTAGCCTGAATGAACCTAAGAAAAACTTCAAAATCAGAGTGGGGTTGTCTCTCTCTGCATATATGCTGGCAGAGAAGAAAATACGGCTTATTGGCTAGATATATGTGATTGACAAGATACATATGATGAGCACACACACACACACACACACACACACACATTATTTAAGCCTGCCTTGTTCAAACACATCTTCCTATGCCAGGGGCTACTCATAGCAACAGTTACAAAATTAATTTGAGTGACCTTTAATTATATGCCCACCATGGTATGACCGTATGCTAGATTCGCTTCCTTTCTTCAAAACATGAATGCAGAAACAGCACAACATTTGAAAATTAAAATGTTTAAATTACAACCATTAAAAAAACCATTGAATAAAAACACAGCACAAATAAGGACAACACATTTTCAACTACCTACATATAAAATGACCTGAAACCTAACTAGATTCATAAACGCAAGCACTTTTCCTATTATAAAGAATTTTGGCTTTACTTTTATTAATGGGTACATTTTTATTTTTGTTTTGTATCTATTTTCCCTGGCCTATTCACTTATCTATGCCTTATCTGACTGGAGAACTCCACTGAAAAATTCAGAGGTGTGAGAATTTTCCAACTTTCACTTAATGTATTGGTCTGAAAGTGCAAAATTAGGTAAATTTGTGAACTGAACAAATTTCTCCCTCAGGCCTACTTTCTGTGCCTTCTATGAATTCTGCCATGTTTCATATAGTCAGCAATGAAATTGTGTTTTTCTTATTTGGGATGGGATGGGTGGGGCAGGAGCTATGTAGCATGAGTTCAGAATCCATCACATGTTCTTTCAGTGCATGAGGGTGCTCAAGGGAAGCCCTCTAGATTTATTCACATTAAATAGAGATGCAATTGCTTGTTTGATTAATCTATGAAAAGGATTAAAAATTATCCAGTCAATTAAAAATGTGCCCCCAACAAATCAAGCTGAAGATTTTTAAAAACCTTGGGTTTTAGTGCAAGAATACCATTACTAATACCATAAGAGGTAAGATGGCATCTTAGCAACAGCGTTTCCTCCTCTTTCTTTCAAACAAGCTGTTTCAATGTATGGATGAAATATATAAAAACAAGTATGATTTTTGTACTTCAGAACTATTGGTTTATTCACATGCAAATCAATGCAGACTTAATCAAAAGATTACTTGAGTAAGAGTGCAACCCTATGCATGTTTAGACGGGGGGAACCCTACAACTCCTAGCACCCCCCAGACAGCATGGTTGCCTAGGGCATGCTGGGAATTGTAGGGCTTTTTCTATCTAAACATGCATAGGATTGCATCCTAAAACTTCTTCAATTGCTGGTAGCCCTAATACTGACATCAATACAATTTAAATTGAAAATATAGTGTGCTTCCAGATAGAGGACTCCGAGCAGTACCAATCAAAAGACATTGTGCAGCTATTCCACCTTTTCCCTCCTTAATGGTGTTTTGTTTTGTTTTTGTTGTTTTTGTGGATGCAGAAAGATGGACAAAGCAGTGGGAAAACACGGGATGCTTACAAGTGGAAGACAATGGGCATTTCTACATGAGCCTTTTATTGTGCATCTGTCACCCATGTTTTTTTGTGGGTCTTTTACATGATATCATCAACCTCCAGGGCCATTGTAGCATTATTCTGAACAGGGAAAATGAGATAAGATAAGATATTTTATTGCACTTTGAAGTGTGATCAATTTCCGGCAAGTTTCCAGAATCCTGCTATATTGCAGAAAAGTCTCATATGGAACCACCCACTATAGCTGAATGGACAGCTTCTCATTGATTGATTGATTGATTGATTGATTGATTGATTAACTGATTAATTGATTAGTTGACTGGTTACGTTATTCTTCACATTTAGCATTTTTCTCTGAAGCACAACAGATTACAAAGGTCTTAAGTTCCTTACCTCATTAGGCCATTTCTTGAAGGGAGGAATATCCCACCAAGGCAAAGATTTACAAGGCAGAGATCTGCCAGCAGCCAGCCCCTTATTGGGTCCACCTTGTCCCTACTAAGTCTCAAAGAAAGCTCTATGGTACAACATTGGGGTACTTTCAGATATTATGGTGATAAACTAGGAACATTTCATCAGAGGAAGACTGCTCAAAATTTGCCATGTGTTTCAAAGAAAAGTTTCAATCGCTAGGATGTCTTTCATGAGGGGGGAAATCCTGGAAATAGAATGTGCCCCCATGTTCTCAATAAATCACACCACTTCCTTGTGTCTCTAGAAATCTTCATTATTAAATTTCATTAAGCCAGCCAGATTAATGCAGGTTTGAATTTATATTAGTTGGCCATATGGACCATAGTCCTTGAAATGTGAAGCAGAAATTGCTAAAGAGGCAGAAGCAATTTGTAAGAAGAGGCATTAACTCCCAGACCAGTATGTGTTGTAGCGGGCAGCTTTGATTTTAGTGTGGATGTTTCTTTTCCTCACAAGACAGGTCTAGTAGCCAATAGGAGGGCAATTCTCTTCGTTTGGGGCCCAGAGTGGCTAACAACCTATATAAAACATAGCACAACACATAAACAATATGATTCTAAAATCACAAATATGTAATCAAATACAATAAAACCATCAACAGAATCAATCAATAATTTAAAAAATGGAGTACTTGCCTGTATCCCCAAAGCATACACAAATGAATAGGGGTTTAACTGGCGTCTAAATGACAAGAGTGGGGCATAGTTGAATCTCTACCAGAAAAGAGTTCCATAGCTGGGTGCTACCACTGAAAAGGCCCTGTCACATGTAGTAGCCCCCTGGGCACATCCCTGAAGGACACCAGAAGCAAAGCCTCCCCAGCTGATCTTAAATCCCAAATTGGTCAGTATTGGGGATGGCAGTCCTGCAGGTACATTAGCTAGTATGGAGTCTTGATGAGAAACAAATACACACACAAACAAAACTTACAGTCTTCTCTTGCTGTCACTAAAGGAATCAAAACAAAGGTTATGCCTGCTTGCTGTAGAAACACACATCGTAAAGTAGAAAGCTAAAGAATGAGAGGAAAGGATGGCAGCCTTGGAAACAACTGAACTTGTACCACTGACTTGGCTGGCAGCATCATTCTGCTTTGCCAACGCAAGCCTCATTCATATTTCAAGCCAGCGTAGCTCTTCGGAGAATAGAGCTGCCTGGAGTCATTGCACATAATCATCTGAACACGAGTGTGTAGTTTGATGTTGTGGCAAAACAACAACAACCAGCACATAGTTATGTGATGAGGAGCACTCTGACCTTGGCAGCATTCATTTTGGGAGCAAACATCAAGGGGGAGATGTCTAGGGACCCGTGGCCCCAGGATTTGCAATTGTTACAAGTGAGCCGGCAAGCATTTGCATACACAAGAGCCGTGAACTCTCTGATGAATTATGGAATAACGCCTGAGCATGATTCATGTAAGTGCCGGTTAGCTCAAAAGCTAGCCCTTGGCAGTGTTTACAATAGTACTTTACTATAATAAAGCAGCCTTACCCCACTTGGTACCCTCCAGATGTTTTAGATGACAACCCTCAGCATCCCCAGCAAGCATGGCCATTGACCATACTGGCTGGAGCTGTTGGGAGTTGTAGTCCCTCTGGATTAGAGGGCTCACAAGAAGTGGCCTACCCGTAGGTTTTGCGCTTCCTCCACTTGGTGTAACTTTGGGGCTTGTTTCTGCTCAATGATCCAGCAGCAGTTCATATCTGTAGGACCAGCATTCAAGAGGCAGGCTGAACTGCTCAAGAATTCAAACTGACTCTGCAAACCATAACAGCTACTTCCAGAGTTCTTAATCTCTGTACTCCCTCGCAACCTGCAAGGGAGTATAAGATATTTATTCACAATATGAAGTGCAGGAAAATGGAGTGGTGATAAGGCAGGGCAGCTATCAAGAGAGGTTGTTGTGTGAGAATACACAGCTGCCATTGCACTTATTCATGTCCTCTTGTTGTTTTTCAAAAGTTACCAAATGCAAAGTACATCCCACAATAGAGAGACTGACTGCTACACAGGAAATGCTTAAAGAGCAACAGAACGATAGGGGAAAAGATTGGATGATGCAGACATAGCTGAGTGTTGATCCTACAACATGGCAGGACTATGAAAGCTGAATAATCCTGGTTATTCTCATTCAAACTGTTTTAAATTATGTCTTATTATTACATTTATATCCTGTCTTTTGTTCTCTTGCATAGAACCCAAGGTGGCTACATAACACCAAGCGGGATATTGCACTATGAAAGTGGTATATAAAAGGCAGGAGCCACACCAAGCAGGATATAACAGTATGAAAGCGATATATGGTATGTGTCAATGGGCCCCAACAGTTGTCAGTGCACTCCAATACCACTATAAAGCAGTAGAGGCCATAGTCCTCCTCCTCTCCATTTTATCCTCACAACAACCCTGTGTGATGAGCTAGGCTGAGAGTCAGTGACTAGCTCAAAATCACCCAGTGAGATTCATAGTTGAGTGGGGATTAGAACCCAGATCTCTTGAGTCCTAGTCCAACACTCTAACCACTACACCAGATGTTGTGGTAACTGAGGAGGAAGCAACTATAACATTTGTAAGGCTAAAAAGACAGGAAACTTTCAACCACTGGCAGCTCAAGCATCTCTCTGGACAGATGTCTTCACCTACCCAGAAGCAGGGTAGCCATGTGTCTACTTTGCAGAGAACCATCTGAAGGGCTATCAGAGGACAGGCCTCAATTTGGAGGTGACTTCTATCTAATGGGCTGGTTTAAAGACAGAGAGCCATAAGGAGGGAGAGCAGTGAAGTTGTCTATCAACAGTTAGCAGCACCAGGACAGCACGCTGAGCAGGCAACACCTGTCTCTGTCTTTACTCTTTATGCTCTTTATGCCTATCCTTTACTGTCTTTACTCTGTCTTTACTCGCTATGGTGAAGGGCACTGTACTTCTATTTAAATTACAGCAATCATTTCTAAATTTGAACCTAAGCATTTGCAAATGCTATGCAAATCTGTGCCTTCTTTTCTCCACTTTTGGGGCGCTGCGTGTCCTCTTTTTTGGCATTCTGTAAACGGCCGCCTCACTCAGGAGAAGCAGAACTATGCTGGTTTTTTAAGTTCTGGAAGCATTGCATGGAAGCAGAGCAAAATTATGGCCGAAGGGGTGTGTTTGAGTTTTGTACTGTTCAATGGTTATTGTGTTTATATATTTGATATGGCACTTGTTTCTGCATGCGAAGGTTATGCTCTAAAAATGTTGTACCTGGTTAAAAAAAAGCACCAAAAGGATAAAATGGAAAACAATAAAAACACATCGAGGGGAAGGTGACCTTCCCCCACACTCACGTCGATCTCACGTGCAGTTTGAATACACTACACATGAGAGTGGTGATTACCAAAGGGTGTCTATATTGCATTGGATGTTGCTAAGTACCTAATGACACTGGATAATAACACTGAGGAAAGAAAACATCCATAAAGCCAAGTCACTAATCCACCTGTCTGTTTAGTTGCTAAAAGAGAACGAATGAAAATAGGTGGCAAAAAGAAAGGAATTTTTTTTGGTCAGCCTTACCATTCTATGCTGCCACAAAATCTGATCCTGAGCAACACCCACCCACCCCCACCCTGCATCTGTCTAGCAAGTGCCATTGAGATAAACCTTCACAGTCATACACACGAGCAGCCAAGGCCATTCCTGATAATGAAAGACTTCCCACTTGTATATATATAGGAGAAATTATCCTTTATCTGTAAAGATAACACATTATTTACTCTCAATTCAAATACTATGAAGATATCCCAGTTAAACTGGTACAATACCCAGATGGAGCGGCTTGATGCTTGCTATAAACTGCTCCAAGTATTCAATTATTAAAATGCTTCTAAATTTGTCCAGCTAAATAGGTGGCTATTTCTACTATAACAAACCTAGAGGGCATCCCTGAAAGCATGTGCCATAAAGTAAAGCCACTTAGCCTACAATCCTGTGCAAACATATCTGGGAGTAAGTCCCAATAAACCCAGTGGAGTTATCTTTTGAGTAGACAAGTATAGAATTGCACTATTAAGTGACTGTAATGGCTTGAATGGTAGCAGTTTCAGTATTACAGCCATCTTGTCAGCTGTGGGTGGGTGTGGGTGTTTTGCATAGGGATCTTGAGAGGAATTATTATTTATTTTATTTATTTATTATACCTCCCAATAGCCGAAGCTCTGTTAGAAGATGTGGCCCTGCAGAAGTATCTGCTAAAACTTTTTCATTCCTTTATTTTATCATTCATTAGCTGGCTGTTGGCTGATGTGGACAAATTCATCAGCTATAGGATAGCTTTATTTGCGCTAAATGCAAGAAAAATCAGAGCAGCCTTTCTAAACTATACCACTGTCAAATCCTAAAAGGATTAAACAGAAGGAATGTTT
Source organism: Elgaria multicarinata webbii (assembly GCF_023053635.1). Lineage (NCBI taxonomy): Eukaryota > Metazoa > Chordata > Lepidosauria > Squamata > Anguidae > Elgaria > Elgaria multicarinata. The sequence continues at coordinate 39,396,931 of NC_086180.1, read as the reverse complement.
TAAATCCTGATCATTTTATTATATTATTGTATCAAATGATTTTTTGTTTTATACTAGTGTGCTTTGTGTTTCTATTGTGATGGCCATTGGCTATAAATAATAAGAGAGAGAGAGAGAGAGAGAGAGAGAGAGAGAGAGAGAGAGAGAGAGAGAGAGAGAGAGAGAGTTATATCATTCTTTCTTGATAACATCTATCTTTTCTTTTGGACCTGAAATCTTTCATGTTAATCCCTGAAGAATCTTGTGCCATGAAAGTGAATGCAGAGCTAATTTGGCTTTTTTCCTGCTGCCCAATCCCAGTCATGCAACCACCTTTAAGTCTGAACTATCTTCCCCTCCTTTTTAAAACCCAGATTCTTGGAAAATTTCCCACCACCCAACCCGTTTTCCACTTCAGCATTTCTGACCTGGAGGGGGAAATGAAATGCACAACCTGACCCAGCCAGCAATGTCAAATTTATGGCCAGAATTTGATCTTTAATCATGACGAGTGCATCAGAGTATTCGTGTTTCATAAGAGAAATGTTAGTGTTTATCCACAGCATTCTGTTGCTTATTTTTAGAAAACAATAGTCACATTTTGATTGGTTTACTGACATAATGAACTTAATGATGACCATCTGTACGTAAGAATACTATGTCAGCCTTCCACAACCTAATCCCCTTTAGATATTTTGGACAACAACTCCCAGCATTCTTGACCACTGACCATGCTGGCTGGCATGAATAGGAGTTGGAGTCCAAAACATCTGGAGGACCAGTTTGGAGAAGACTGTTCTGTGTGATGATGCTTAGGGCTCAATTGTATGCATGTTTAGACAGAAAAAAGTCCTACAATCCCTAGCTTTGGGGTTGCTGGCTGGGGAATGCTGGGAATTGTAGGGCCTTTTTCTGTCTAAACATGCGCAGGATTGTATCCTTCATGGTCATAATTTCTTTCCTTTTCTTCACATTAATACTGTCAAATCATGGTAAAAACATAGGGCACATCCCAGTCAAAGTTAAAGACTGAGAAGGAAAAGACACTCTTCTGACAATGGCCATGGGCTGTGAGGAGATGCTAGGGCTTATATTGGGACCCCTCAGCTCTGTGTGCATCTGCCTGGTGTGGTGAAACAATAGGCTATTGTTAGGAACATCTTCCTATCCAGTAGAGTTTAATGGCTTCTCTACCAACTCTCTTCCCTCTGACCTCCCTCTGGCTGAACCAACTCTCTTCCCTCTGACCTCCCTCTGGCTGAACCAACTCTCTTCCCTCTGACCTCCCTCTGGCTGAACCAACTCTCTTCCCTCTGACCTCCCTCTGGCTGTATAACTGTGCAGATACAGATAAAAAAAAATAGCAGAGGGGGGAGGAACTGTTCCTCTCCTCCTCCCCCGACCATTTTTTTATTTTTTATAGATGCATGGGTCCTGTTCCTCTCCTTCCCCACCCCCCACCCCGATGTTTTTTTACATTATTATTTACCAGGATGCACGGGGCTCTCCTGAGCTCCTGGAGGTCCACCCCCTTCCCTGTCTAGCTGAAGGCACCCAATCAAGGGGTGCCATCATCTGTGACACGCCTCTTCAGCCAAAAAAGTTGGGGTAAGTGCCCAACTTTTTTTAGCGGAGTTTCTGGGGTTTGCCCCCTGGATGGCTTTGCAATGGTGGCTGTGTCATGTAGATGACCTGCCGCTACTGCGAATCTACCCTGGGGCAAACCCTTCGTCAAGACAAGCCCCAGGAGAATCACAGTAGCTCAGAGTATTGCCAAATATACAGAGCACAAGCCTGCTTATAGAGAGAAACTGAAATATAACCAAAGGTGTACTTCTGGAGTCTGGAATTGTACAATGATTGACATAGAAGAAGAAAGAGGGACTCCAACATTCATCTTTGCATTAGTAAAAACCTAAGGGAATGATCCTATGCATGTTAACATATATATTTTTAAAGTCCTACAACTGCCAGCATTCCCCAGCCAGAATGCTTGGAGTTGTAGGACTTTTTTCATGTGTTAACTTGCATAGGATTGCGCCCTAAAACACCATACCACACATCTATCACACAAATAATCAACATGCTTACTTACTGCCATGTGAATGAAATCTAGCATTGTATACCAAGCAACATTATTAGCAAAGCTTGGAAATTCTGACTAAAAAATTCACTACTTAATTGCTAGAACAGACTACGTTCTCTAACCTACCTCTCTCTCTCTCTCTCTCTCTCTCTCTCTCTCTCTCTCTCTCTCTCTCTAACATAGAAACCAAAAGAAAAAAAGTGTTGATTCACTAAAGGTCATAACACGAAATCTTGATACAATTCATACTGTGGGTGATTCATTGATGTGTCACTCAGATTCAAGGGGCGGTTGCGGGGGGGGGAGGGATCTTTTTCCAAAATAAAATTTTCCATGGAATAATACTGTCACCTTTCCTGAGTAAACTCACAGTTGGTTCTATAAAGTAAATACCAGAGAGAGATCTTAGCGTTTTTTGCAGTTGTCTTGCTGTGGATAACCATGTGCATCCCGGTCTTGAAAATGGTTAAACTCATTTGAATTGCAGACATGCTTCAAAAAACTTATCTGCTAAGCTTATGTTGATTCATAATTTGGAGAATGTGGGAAGCATGTTAAGGATGAATTGGTGTCTGTTTGGGATTGGAAGGGGGATGTTGTGTGAATCCTTCGTTTCCTTATTTTTATTTTCTAAGAAGAAAACATAAAATGTTTATGAAAAAATGACAAAATGAAAAATGCTAAAGAACACCACACCCCCTCCTAGAAAAGGGGAGGAAGCCTGGGAATGCAAAAGTATTACACAATCTAGGATATGGCTTAGGGCCTAAATAGATACAATACAGAAAAATCTGTGACCAAACAAATCTACAGTAAAGGCATTTATTGTGAAATCCTCCTGCTCCAAACAGAGGATTTTATGAGGGGTCCAGACATCCTCCTCTGTTTTCCCACCATTTCTTCATTCATCTAGAGTATTGCGTCCAGTTCTGGGCTCCACAATTCAAGAAGGACGCAGACAAGCTGGAGCATGTTCAGAGGAGGGCAACCAGGATGACCAATGTAGATCCCCCACAGGGGTCTGGAAACAAACCCCTATGAAGAGAGGCTGAAAGAACTGTTTAGCCTGGAGGAGAGAAAATTGAGGGGAGACATGATAGCACTCTTCAAATACTTAAAAGGTTGTCACACAGAGGAGGGCCAGGATCTCTTCTCGATCCTCCCAGAGTGCAGGACATGGAATAACGGGTTCAAGTTAAAGGAAGTCAGATTCCAGCTGGACATCAGGAAAAACGTCCTGGCTGTTAGAGCAGTACAAAAATGGAACCAGTTACCTAGGGAGGTTGTGGGCTCTCCCACACAAGAGGCAGCTGGACAACCGTCTGTTTAGTATGCTTTAGGGCAGATTCCTGCATTGAGCAGGGGGGTTGGATTCGATGGCCTTATAGGCTCCTTCCAACTCTACTATTCTATGATTCTTTCTTACCACAAAAAAGCCATTGAGGAGGTAAAGATGCAACACTTTTTGATTGGAAGGGCTAGGAGCTATCCTTCTGAAAGACCCAGGGTCCCCAAGTTTGTTTATTTAAGTTAAATAACTTAAAGGGGGCAAGGATGATGTAGGACCCTGGTACTGGGAGAGGGATGTTTAACCCTGTCTCTTTATTCCATTTTCTGAATTGAAATTCCATGCCCACCCCCTTCCAATTCCTATTAATCCTTTTGTGGGGGAAAGGAGAGCCAATTTATTCTGCCTTTCCATCCTACACAGCACAGTGAGGTTAATAGCATTTTGGGGACAGGGTGATTTTTGATTTGGAAAACGGTGCAGAAGAGTTAACCCCTTCATCTGGTGCCAGCGCCCCAATATGGCTGTCCCAGGGCTGCTTTAAAGTTTGTTTGCTTTTTACGTCAGGAGCTATAATTATGTGCTTCACATAGTTTTTGTCCCTACATCCAACAGTTAAATGGTACAAGAGAGTGATCTGAGCTCCACATGTAGGCATAGGCTGAGCCCTCTGCTTCACACTAGAAAAAGATGGTGTGATGTACTTGTGTACCCATAGCACCCACTGGGCTGAACCATTCACAGAGGAAATGCATCTGAAATTCCGACTCCAGTAATTTGGCTTTGCATAAACATATCCTTTGCTTTTGACCTTCCATGCATTCTTGTTTCTTTAAAAAAATCCAATAACTTTTGATCTGTTCCCATTAGCAGATTTTGGATAAGGGGTAAACATCTGTTTCTTCAGATGCAAAGCCTAAAGCCACACCACTTGCAGAAGCATCTTGCGTTCCTTCCTTCAGTGTGTGACTAACACTTGTGCATTTATTATTACCTGCATTAGTTACATTTACTGGGAAATCTGATACACTTAAAGAACACCGCAAATGTCACAAACTGACAGTTGTCAGCTGAATAGACCCATAAATCAAACTTCTTTGATGTATTGATGTACATTTTGGTTTTATTGATACTTAAGTTCACCATTTAATCTACTTCAGTGGAAATAAAACATAATTCTAAAAAAGGAAAAAATGAGATTTTTTGTTTGAAGTGTCAGTGACAAGTCTGGCATCAAGAAAGGGAAAACAGTTTATACGAGTGTATGCGTCCATGAATACAGAAAGCAAACTGCACATTCAACCAACTGTGTCAGCAGGTGCTAAGAATATGCTATGTTCTCTTGACCATAAACAGCTCCTTCAGGGGCACAACTTGAAGTGCCCCTATCTTACACACATACTCACAACTATATATCGGTGATCATATAATGCAGGACTGTGTAATATGTGGCCCTCCGGATGTTTTGGTCTTCAACTCCCATCAGCCCTAACCAGTATAGCCAATGGTGAGGGATCATGGGAATTATAGGCCAAAGCATCTGGAGGGCCACACGTTGACCACCCTTGTGATATCTTCCAAAATGCTTATTAATGGCAAAACCATTCTAACTGGGCAGCAAGTATCCATTTGCCATGAACAGGAGTAGATCTTTCAGAAAATTACTAGGCAAAAGAGGAAATCCCAAAGCCACAGAATTCTAATAGATTGTAATGCAGGTATTATCATTCTATGGCTTGGATTCCCACCCACACCTCCAATGGATCAACATGGCTATTTACAATTTTTGTGCAACCAACAAGAGGGACCCTTCCTCTAGAAATGTGTGTTATTTGGAGTGTGTTTTGGGGAGTGGGGAATAGGTTATCAGTAGTTTGGCCCTTTTTTCCAACACTTGCTCAAGTCAAACTATTGGGTTACAAAGAAGGGCAGGGAGAGGGAGAGAGAGAACATGTGACTACAATCTATACGTTTGTGTTCATATCTTACAGGTATGAATACAGTGCTGGGTGAAAAATAGTCAAAGATAGCCTTCATGTCAGAAAAATCAGGTGGATTTTTTTGTGTTTGCTTTTAACATTATTTATTTATTTAATTTAATTTAATTTATTTTTATACCGCCCAATAGCCAAAGCTCCCTGGGTGGTTCACAAAAATTAAAACCATTCAAAGTATAAAACAAAGAGTATAAAAACATGATATAAAATACAATGTAAAAGCACAACCAGGATAAAATCAGCAGCAGTGCAGAAATACAAATTTAAAACAGCAAAGTTAAAATTAAATTTATAAACTGTTAAAATGCTGAGAGAATCAAAAGGTCTTCACCTGGCATCTGAAAGAATATAGTGTAGGTGCCAGGCGAACCTCCTTAGGGAGCTCATTCCACAGCCTGGATGCCACAGCAGAGAAGGCCCTCCTCTTGGTAGCCACCTGCCTCACTTCCTTTGGCAGGGGCTCACAGAGAAGGACCCCTGGAGATGACCTTAAGGTCTGGGCAGGTGCATATGGAAGGAGGTGTTCCTTCAGATAGCCTGGCCCAAAGCCATTTAGGGCTTTAAATGTTAATGCCAGCACTTTGAATCAGGCTCAGACCTGGACTGGCAGCCAGTGAAGTTGGAAAAGGACTGTCATGATGTGGTCTCATTGGCCAGTCGCTGTTAGTAAACATGCTGCCCTGTGCTGTACCAGTTGAAGTTTCCGGACTGTTTTCAAAGGCAGCCCTACGTATAATCCAAACAAGAGGTTATGAGAGCATGGATAACTGTAGCTAGGCTATCTCTGTCCAGATAACGGCACAGTTGGTATATCAGCCTAAGCTGATTAAAGGTTCTCTTTGCCACTGAGTTCACCTGTGCCTCAAGTGACAGTTCTGGATCCAAGAGCACCCCCAAACTACGAACCCAATCCTTTAGGGGGGTGCAACCCCATCTAGAACAGAGTGAACATCACCTAGCCTGACAGGTGAACCACCCACTAATAGTACCTCCGTCTTGTCTGGATTGATTCTCAGTTTATTGGCCCTCATCCAGTCCATTACTCTGCTCAGGCACTGATTCAGTACAGCCACTGCCTTACCTGGGTTTGATGAAAAGGAGAGATAGAGCTGGGTATCATCCGCATATGGATGACACCTCAACTCACATCTCCGGATAACCTCTCCCAGAGGTTTCATGTAAATGTTAAACAGCATAGGGGATAAAATTGAGTGCTGTGGAACCCCATGGCCTAAATGCCATGGCACGGAGCAATAATCCCCCAGCACCACCTTCTGGAATCGGCCATGCAAGTAGGAGCAGAACCACTGCAAAACAGTGCCTTCAACTCCCAGCCCAGACAACCTATCCAGAAGGATAACAATGGTATCGAAAGCCGCTGAGAGGTCCAAGAGAATCAACAGAGTCACACTCCCCCAGTCCCTCTCCCAGCAAAGGTCATCCCACAGGGCAACCAAGGCAATTTCTATTTCAAAACCAGGCCTGAAGCCCAAACGTTACACAACATTCATGTACCAGAATTGTGTCTGACTCTCCAAAAGGATGAAGACATATTTGTTTGGCTGGTATTTTCATCTTAAAAGACTATCTATTGTGGAATGCAACACATAAAAATCAGTCTAAGTTTTCCTTAGATAAACTTTCCCCAAACCTGGTGCCCTCCAGATGTATTGGACTCCAACTCCCATAATTCCCATAATGCTTAGGTATTATGGGAGTTGCAGTCTGACACACCTGGAGGGCACCAGTTTGGGGGAAGACAGCATTGGGTTTATGGAATTAGATCAGAGGTGAGAAACTTGTGGACCTCCAGATGGTTTTGCCTACAATTCTCATCAGTCCTAGTCAGCATAGCTAATGGTGCGAGATGATGGGAGTTGTAAGCCAAAACATCTGGAAAGCCAAAAGTTGCCCATGCCTTAACTAGATTTATGGTTCTTCGGATCCTGACTTTTTTTTCTTTCTTTTTTTATTAACTTATAGGAAGATCTAGAATATTTCTTTATGTAAAGTAACTTAGAATATCCTTTATTCTTTATTACAAGATTTATATATCACACTATATCCAAAAAGTTTCCTGAGAGATAACAATAAAAATAAAGAAAATCAAAATACAGAATTAAAATCTTTAAAATCAAATCATGCAGATAAAGCGGTGGCTCGTCATTCAGGAAAGGCTTTTTTCAGCAGGTGCTAAAAAACAAAACAAGGCTGGAGCCAGCCTGACATTAACAAACAGGGAGTTTTACAGAGAAGGAGCCAATACTTTTAACACTGTACTCAGAATGAACTCCAAATGGAGTTCATTCTATAGGTCCATATGGAACCACCAGAACTACCTTATCTGGTGAACTCAGTGACCAGACAGGCTGTTAAGGGAGAAAAGCCTGTCTCAGTATATTAAAGAATTACATAATTTTCTATATACTTTTGCCACTAATACATTGAGCAGGGGGTTGGACTCGATGGCCTTATAGGCCCCTTCCAACTCTACTATTCTATGATTCTATGAAGAATATTTTCCTTTCAAAAGTCTACTCCTGCTTTAGTAAGGAAATGCATTAGCAATTATTACATCACTGTGTCTCATTGTGAACTCCAAGGACAATTTTGGACAGAGTATTTCATTTTATGAGACAAGAATAAGCAATGGGACTTATTTTGCTAATTTCCCCTCAATTTGCCAAGGTGCCTCTTCCAAAACATAAAAGGATACCTTGCAGTGCAATCCGATACATGAGTACTCAAAAATAAGCCCTCCTGATTTCAATGAGAGTTAACCCTAGGTTAGCCCATGTTCAAGCTTAAATGTTCTCCACAGCTCCTGATATGCTCTTTGGCGTCTAAACAGGGTATGTACCTTTGACACCATTTTGCAAGGTCAACAGTTTGCCGTTTGTATAATAGCACATGGTCTCGAGGCAGTCTGATTAGAAGAACAGTTAGAGAGCAAAACCATGCAAGTTCATAGCATGATTAAGGAAGAGCCCCCAGGAAGTCCAGAAGCTTGTGGGAAAAGAAAGGGATTTCCCCTCAGCCTGACCAGCAACATCAACAAATGGAAAGCAAGAAAGCAAACAGTTGCTGGTGTTATATGAAACCAGAGGGTGCAAGGAACAGGTGATTACACAAACATTCAAGATGCATATAAAGATTGAGCAGGGTAAAAGGTATGAGAGGGGATGTGCCTACTACTTGGACACCTTCTTAAGGTAGGGTGACCATATTTGGGAAACCAAAAAAGAGGACACCTAGTGTGTGTGTGGGGAAGCAGCTTTCTGAGTCCTGCAGAAAGTACGTTATTCCCCCGCCACCTTAAAGAACCCGATTGGAGTGGAGGAGGGGAAAGGATTTCATTCTGCACCACCACCATCCACTCCAATTGGGGCCTTTTCTATAATGTCCACGAATGACCCACTTTCCCCTTTAAGACCTCAATTGGAGCTCGGGTTGGGGGAATGATGTGCCTCAAGAAAGCATGTCATTCCCTCCTGCCATGCTAATGGCAGCCTTAAAGAGGAAGGTGTGTCATTCCAGGACATTATTGAAAATTATAGAAAATCCCCCCTGACACCATGGAAAGAACAAAAACCAGGACAAATCCGGGGAAATCCTGACAGTTGGTCACCCTACTTAAGGAAGTCCATTTCAACAACTTCGGGGGCATACAGAAGCCAGGCTGGAGGCAGTTTTCAGTAGAAAACAAGTACAGGGGCTACAATCCAGATCAAGATCATGTTCCAAATTGGGGTTCCATGACTATTTTTTCTCCAGAATAAAAGCAGCCAGATTAAGCATGCTTGTTTAAACACATACACCATGTCACATGTAGTTTGGCCTTTATAGCCTTTGTTCAAGGACACGCCACTCAGCTTTTAGCATTAAGAAAGTTAATTGGCAGCAGTAACTGCCCACAGAAACACGATCCTCTTTTTAAAAAATCTGATATCCTTAAGAGACTATTCTGCTTCCTTAGATGAAGGGATGATTGTCAACCAGGGGGCTGACTTGACGTTGTCTTTGCCCCAAAGTGGCTCTGGATCCGTGCTGCATCAGTTAGATGTCGCAGCTAAAGAATCGAATCAGGGGGTGGGCCCAGAAAGCCTAACAGCTTCCAGAAAGCCCACACTGCCTCCCCTCATTAGGACAAGTTGCTGCCACTGCGACGCACCAGCAAGAGCACGGGGTTTGGTGGTGGAGTGCTGCCAACCTTGTGCCCTGAAGACAGGCTCCAACTATGATTTTTTGCCCATATTTAAACATAGCTTGAAAAAAGTAGCCAGGGTATTTCTATCAAGGAGGCGTTGCAGCTGGTACACCACCTTAGCTTGTGCTACCAAGGCTACTTGGGCATCTTTAGTACAGAAAAGGATCAACAAACTCAACAACCTGTGAAATTGTTCATTTAATGAGAGTACAACCCTTCCAGAACCTACCACCAACTGTACATCCATCTTGTTGGGATTGATCTTCACTTTCTTGGCCCTCATCCAATCCATTACCAGGCAACAAATATAGAGATATTTTAGGAGAAAAGTGGGCTATAATGGAAACCTTATATTTTAACTTTGTAATCACATCTTGTAGTTCTGGCTCTGTCTTTTCCCCTACTTAATTTAAAATAGGGTTATGCAATAAAGAAAAGTCCTGTTACTTCACCAGATACAAAAGAGGGCAGGGCTCCTGCAGCTTTAACTGTTGTGATGAAGAGGGAATTTCACCAGGTGCTGCATGCATACAAATGACACCTGCTGAAATTCTATTTTCTATACAACTGTTAAAGATATAGGAGCCCTGTCCTGCTTTTCATATGGTCATCCTACTAAGCTTCCAAGTTCAGAGGCTTACAGCCATTCAGATAGGATTGCACCATTAACTGCATAATTGTCCTTGGTAGCTGGCACAGTTATACAGGCCCAGGATTTGATTCTCCTGGCCTCAGAATATCATGCAAGCCCAACTGGTCCTAGTGACTTCTGTACAAAGTGAAAGAATCCCCTTCTACTCCTCTCAGATAGTTGTTGACACTGAAGCCTTCTGGGCTTGCCTCTTAAAGAGGCAGTACACAAATTTACTAAGGTCAGTGTTTCACAAGATCTAGAACAGAACTAGACTATGGGACTTGCTGACTTGAGAAATGGGTGCTAAGAATTTAAAACCAATCAAGCCATGTTGCAACCAAAACTGTTTCAAGATTCTTCCCAAAAGAGGAGTGCCCAATCATATATAAGGGACCACTGAAATCAAAGGACAGCTTCCCCACCCACCCCGCAGAATTTACAGGAGGCATTAGCATCTCGCCAAACTTCATGAGTAACTCTCACAATTGCAAGGAAGTGATCCAATATAATTATTTGGCCCATAGACATTTTCATAGTTTCGAATAAAAATCTTGTTGGATTAATTACACACAATAAAAAGTGACATAGAAAATACTGCTTATGCAATGAATTAACACGCCAAGCTGCATTTGGCTCAGAACTTTTCTCAGACTCTCTTCAAATTTATTTACTTTAGGGCAAGGGAGTGATGTCATGCAAATGATCTGTTGTTGTTGTTTTAAAAATGGTATCTTATTTAGGGAAATCTATAAAATGTTCAGACAAGACTACTGCCAATAGGTAATCATAGACAAACAGTACATCTACTCAGAAGTAAATCCCACTAAATTCAATAGGATTTGTAAAGAATTCAATATTGGAAAGCCCTGCTGAATACGATGGGACCTATTTCTGAGTTGATATGCATAGGACTAGGCTGCACAATTATTTAAATACATTTCCGTTTCTCTAAAACAAAATTGTGACACTCCTGAAGGATGCTAAATGCAGGAGACAGAATTCAGAAGAAAAACTGAATGAACTTCCTTGTCAATGTAGGTTTCCTATTTGCATATAGGAGTTTGTTGTGTGGTTGTTGTTGCTTCAGAGAAAGGCCTATGATCTGCTTTCTTCCAGAAGACATTAACTTTTTGAGGGAATCACCAGGAGCTTCTAGCTGCAGCATGAAACTTTTCATTTTGCTTTGACTTGCATTTTCATGTTGTGCTCCCCCACTTCAGGTGAAGCAGGAAGAATGACAGCAAGCAACCAACCCTCTTTGAAAATGATCTCCTGAGACAATAAAACTCAAACCAAACATTGGTGTATTGTTCCAGTGCACTCACTGTGTAGAGCAGAAGTGCCTCATAGGGCTTCCAGTAGTCATGGAGTAAGCCATAGCATTCCCCAACCTGGTGCCCCCAGATGTATTTGAACTACAACTCCTAACATCCCCATGGGGTAATGGGAGTTATAGTCCAGCACATCTGGTTCCTGCCCGGTTGAGGAAGGCTGAGCTTTATACGTACTGCCCTCTAGTGGTCCTTCTACTCTTTCTTCTTCACCAACATAAACCTTACCTAAACATTTATAATGGTGCGAAGGACCCAGAAGGTAACGTTGTAATGTACAAACATGATGTACTCTAAATGCTGTACACTATGTATACCGATCTGTTCAGTTTGGATGATATATTGATTACTGAGTGTGGATGGCATTCCTGTAGTTTGTAGTGTGAGAGGGGAGAGGGGAGCAACCAGCTAACTTCGAACCTCCAGTGATCCTCATTGCTGACGCAAAGTAAAGTATTTCATGCATGCTTTCCACTAAAACAGCACTTTGACCTCACTAACTTACTGATCTAGCCAACCCACTGTACCGGCTGTTAGCGGCAATTTGGTCTGGGGTAGAAATCAAGATCTCAGACCAAAGTTAAAACAACACATTTAGATTTTACTAAAGTTTTTGAAAGCATCCTTTCAACGGTTGCTGCAATTATATTTCCAGGAGACGGGGGACATATTATAAAACAGTTTTAGCAGTTAACCAAAAGAGTAATTAGATGGAAATACGCATCCATCTAAACATTATCTAGATTGCTTTCCTACTTAAGCCAGCCCTATCAATAAAAGAGTTCAGCTCATTCTGGGGGCTGTGTAAATGCTCAGAAAACCCCAGGGTGGGTGTGCAGTGGTGTGGCATCAATTATGCAACGGCACTGCAATTGTGCACCACCCACCCCAGGGGCAGGGGCTTTCTGCTGAAGCTATGGAGGGGAAAAGTCGGGGACTTACCCTGATTTTTTTCCTCAGGAATGAGGCAAAGACGTGCAAGACAGCATCAAGACAGCCCCTCGCCTCGCCCCAGAGTCACAACGGAGGTGTGGCTAGGCAGTGCCTGGTGGAAGGCGGCCTGCGATTGGTCGCCTTCCACCAGGAAGAGTGAGGGGTAGCTCTGGTCCCCAGATGCCCACCCAGAAACCCCATGCTCCCTTCTCAGCGTCAGGATTACCTGATGCCACCCCAGGGGAAGGAAAGCGTGTGGTTTGAGAGGGAGGTGGCATCAACCCAGTCCCATGAAGACACCGTTCCCCAGTCCATTGGTAGTGTAATTTCCAATCTTTTTTTCTTTTGCTTTTTTGACTTGGCCAATCAGAAGAGAAGTGAAATTTTGTGAAATTTATAATTCTCAGCATAAATAGGTGTCAGTTTCCTGAGCAGCCCTTTTGAATTTCCTGGCCAGAACAGCCCCTAAACAAAAAAAGCAACCATTTTATAATTAGGAACAACACATAAAATGGCTGAACAATTTCATTCCTTCATGCCGACTGTTTCAGAATGTGAAGTTTGGCATGAATATCTTGAAATATTATATTTGTGTTTAGTTGCATGTAATACAAGAACGGCAGTTTGCAATTGCCAATTTTAAGAACAGTGTTTTTGATAGAAGTTTAAAAGCAGCTTCTCTTATAGCTAGAGCAGAACTTAAAATGTTGCTGAATATATACAAAAATATTTTATTTTAAATTATTGATAAAGTAATTCTATATGGAATGTGACAGGACCAATGGAACTGGAGATATTGACTTTAGTGAGTATCTTGTACAATGGTATGGAACAGCGTTGCTTTCTCCCACAAAGCAAACAAAATTAGAAAACGGAGGTTTCCCAATTTTCCAAAAACTCCCTGGGGAAAAAAGGCTTTTCCACCAGAATTATTGGGGGCAAGGTTTCCCCACTTTTTCTGTTCCTCCCCCACTCCCCACAGGCCTTCACATCTCTACTGAGAAGATATATCTTCCTCATGTGGCCAGTGAGTGATTTTGGGCAAGGGAAAGCTGGCAGTAGGTTAAACAGGCAAGAGGGACATTTCAGGGGATGTGTGACTGCCAATAACCTCAGACAATTTCCAAGTAATATCTAGTAAAATAAATTCCTCCTTTGGTGTCGTTGCATTCAGAATTTCCCCAGTTCTTGCGATGGGCAGCCAATGAGTTGGATGGGGAAATGCTGAACAGGAAGATGTCATGTCATACATTTCTTCTTTTGCTAGACATCACGTGAGCGAGAAACAGCAGTAGCCACTCATCCAAGCCACAACAAACCATTGTTTGACATTATTTTACTGTATGTCACTGTGGCCCACATGCCCATTCCAATCATCTCAACTTAATATTCTGTCCCAGTTCTTTCTAAGAGGTAGGAGTTTTTTCCCACACTGTCATTAGCTTTATTTAGATATCTTTCCAAATACATCCATTGTTAGGTTTCTAAGGCCTTTGCTAGATGAGGGGTTATCCCTGGCTGATAGCCAGGATCGCCCCTGTGCATCCAAATGACGCACAAGGGATCCTGGGCTCAGGCAGGGATGAACCCTCCCTGGCCCCGGGATAATGGGCACCACTTTGGGCCCGGTATTTCCCACAGTCTGGCCCGAGACTGTGAGCGTGTGGCCCGTTCCGCAGCTTTTCCCGGCTTCGCACGATTACTCACACATAGCCAGGAGAAGCTGCGCACGGGGTGCAGCGCTCCCCAGGAGTGCTGCGCCCATCGGGGACAGGGCGGGGAGATCGGGGCAGGGGGGGAGATCGGGGAAACCCTTTTTTTTTAAAAAAAAAAAAACACTTACCTTTGCGCACAAGTGTTCGTGTGCATCGTCCCTTTTAAATTAAAAAAATGGAAGGGGCGACAGCTCTCTACTTGAGTCGCCTCGCCTGACGTCAAGACAAGGGCGGGATCTCGCGTTAATTACAATGAGAGATCACCCTTCGTCCATCCCGGAACAACAGGTAGGCCTAGCAAAGGCCTAACGCCGTGTGTAGAGAGCTACTTTTATCAGAGTTTTCTCTGGGGGTAATGAACACTCTTTCTCAAATCCCTAAGGAGACTTCCAAGACTGGGCAGATGTGAATCATGTGACTAAGCAGTGTCTGCGAGGCCAGGTTTCTGCTGCATTGGGGATAAGTATTACTCATTTACTCCCTGTTTTTCTAATTTTAGTTGGTGTTACTCTTAACACTCTGTTAAAAAAAAGATTAATATTCTCTTTTAAAGAATTTTCACTCTTTTGTTTGCTAAGACTTCACCATAGTTGCAACCAGGTCCACAAGCTACAAACATTTACACCCGTTCAGCTCTGTTAAAAAATGGGGAATATATACACAGTATAGTACGTAACCTGTTCCTTCTATGGAGCTTCCCAGAGAATTAAAATAACACAATTGTTAGGAGGGTATTAAAGCCAACTCCTAGGATAGCAAAGTGTCCTCTTTTATAGAGGGCAGTCCTCTTTTGATGTGCTTCTGGAGGACTATCCTCTATTTTGAAGCCATCCTGTATTCAAAGGACTTCCCGGTCCAAGGTCAGTGGAAAGATAAAGAGCCATCAAAATGAAGAGTTGGGCCTGGAATTTTCCCATTACCAGCACATGTCCAATGGTGCAGTCAGGGGAGGGCTTTGGGATATTCAGGGGGAAAAGCAGGTGAGGCCCCCAACTCAGCAGGGCTGGTTTAACATATTTTAAAGTAATTGAATTAACATACATTACCATCCAAACTGCTCCCCCCTCCATAAGACTATTAAGTCCAGAGTCTAAAATTACCAAACGGCAATACTGGGGATAGCTGCACTGTGTGGGGAATAGCCTTTTGGATGCTGTCTTTAAAATAAAATGTAAAAATCTGTTGCACCTGAGACAGGAAGGTCACGTCACTGAAGTGAAGGAAGGGATGAAGGAAGGAATCACGAAATATCAGGTCATTGCTGCAGGTTTGAAGGCATAAAGTTACCAGCATTTGGCACTTTAAAGCATTAGTAGTTCAGCAGGGAGCACTAAAGATTTTTCGAAAGAACAATTTCCCCTGTCTCTCTTCAACTTTACTTTCTTTCTTTCCTACTTGTTCCTCATTTGCGTTTTCCTTTTGATTATTTTTGTGTTTGGCGTATGAAGGTATGAGCACTGGTTGAGTGTGTGAAAGGCCTCCTTTTTTAAAAAAAAATCTGTTTTATTGGGAGGAATGTTTATGGAGGAAGTTTCACTTCAAGGATTGTGTTGAAGGGAGGGAGAGGGGAGGTTAGGGGCTTAAATAGGTATGAAAACATAAATTTGATAACTTGTTTAAAATTAATTTTATTAGCTTAAAGAAGTATGTACTAAGATTAATAAAACAAATCAAAATCCTCCTAGGAATCCTCCTCCTGCAGTCCTCCTAGCAACAATATATTGCTTTGAGCTATCTATATTGTCATGCAAAGTATTTTGGGGTGGTTTAGGCCACAGCTAGACCTAAGGTTTATCCTGGGATCATCCAGGGTTTGCCCCTGCCTGAGCACTGGATCCCCTGTGTGTCACCTAGATGAACAGGTTTGACCCCTGGACGATCCAGGGATAAACCTTAGGTCTAGCTATGGCCCAAGTCTTGAATGGGCAATTAAGACCCATTCATTTCCCAAAAGACCTGTTCTGGGTGGAGATGAAAACTGCTAGAACTTTTTTAAAAATATGGATCAACACAGCTGCCTGGATTTGTGGACTCTCCTTAGGGTCATGGCTATGCTGACTGTTACAATGAGTGCTTGCTCTTCAAAATTTACCACTGCACCACTGATAAAGAACATCATTTGTGAACCGCCCAGAGAGCTTCGGCTATTGGGCAGTATAAAAATGTAATAAATAAATAAATAAATAAATAAAATCATTTCGTTATGTTCAAAATTAGAAATTAGGATGCAGTCAAGATTATTGCTACTTCCTATGAACACATTATACCACATGGAGCCAGTCCATATTAATAAGGAGATGTTATTAATACCTCAGAACATTCTCATACTTGAAGCATTGAGAAGGGGAATCATCAGGACATAACAAAGGCTATTCTAGATCAGGACAAAGGCCTGTCTGGTCCCGCATTCTTTTCTTTTCTTTTAAAGCATCCCTGATGGATGACTGTCCAGTCTCTGCTTATATACCTCCAGCCTTGCTGAAGTGAAGATATATTATGTCGACAGCATTTCCATGATCTACTAAGGAAGTTACCCAACTGAAAAATGAAATAAGATAAGTCTGGCAGAACTTGTTCTTGACCAATCCGTGTTGACTTCCAACAGTCACTGAATTAGTGTCAAGGTATCTACAGATCGAGTGCTTTATAATCTGCTCTAAGATCTTCCCAGGTATTGAAATCAGAATGACTGGTCTATAATTCCCTGGATCTTCTTTTTTGAAGATAGCAATGAAGTTTGCCCTCCTTGAGTACTTCACTCATTTGCCAATATTTTCCAAAGATAATAGAGTGTCCAAGACTTCTTCCCCTAGCGCCTTCAAAATATAGGATGCAATTCATTCAGATTTGGACTCATTTAAGGTGCTTAGATATTCCCTGACCGTTTCTCTGTCAACCTCAAGCTGCACTCCTACCCCTTCAGCCAGTTTGTCACTTATGCCAGATGGGGGACGCACATCCTCTTTTGGGAGAAAACTGAGCCAAAACAGGACTTCAGCAGTTCTGCCTCCTCAGTGCAGGCTAACCTCCCCTGCAGTCCCTGAATTGCTTCCAAATGGGAGGGAAATTTAACATAGAGATACACCCAACTGAAAAAGCTGGCAAAACCACCACCCTGACCACCACAAACAAGCAGAGCTTGGGATGATGCAATGGATCTGCCGCTTCACTCTGCCCCAACCTACTTTGGATTGCACTGTAAATTAGGCCCTTGATATAGTCTGGAGCAGGCCTCCCTGACCTGATGCCTTCCAGATGTGGTGAATTCCATCCCCCCATAATCTCAGCCAACACATTTCAACACATTTGGAAAGTGCCAGTTTGGAAAAGCCTGTCTAGAGTCAGATACAACTTCAGTACACTCACTTGAGAAAATATTTTGCCTATTAACTAGTTGTGTGCAAAGCCAGTCAGGGGGTCAATGGATGGATGTGTGCAATTATGGGGGGTGGGTGGGTTAGGGTATAAACACACCATTTCCATCAGCACCTGCAATATACTTGGATAGGTATTTCCAATTGCAACCAATATAATCTTATCTTGATAGATAACTGCATTGGCTGTTATTTTAATATTGTATTAGTTTTACATGTTTTTAATCAGTTTTATATATTTTATGGTATTTTTATATCTGATGTTGTTCCCTGCCTCGATCCAGAGGGATAGGAAGGTAAGAATTATTATTATTATTATTATTATTATTATTATTATTATTATTATTATTATTATCTGAGGTGCATATGAAACTTTCTTTTTCTCCATCTTAATGAATAATTGAATAAGTCCTCCATCTTAATGAATAACTGATAATCTGCAACTCTTAGTTTGATCCATTATGAACACAGCCATAAGGTTTGACTTTAAAATTCCTCCAATAAATGTTGCAGCTTTTATACAAAAATTATCTTCTCTGACTATTGTACTATGAAGGAAAGTGCGGTAGGAGTGGGGTGGGGAAGGTTGAGCTTTGCAAAGAAGATGTGCAGAACAAAAATGGGCCAATTTTCACAGATCCCATTCTTGACCTATATGTTTTTGCTTGCCTGAGGTAAGCATAAGCACCTCCAAGAATACTGAAAGACAGAGCAAGTGAGCTTATAAAATATTTCAAATAAGCTTCATATTACCCATCAGTGAGGGCTGATGGCTCTGATTTCAGTGGGACTGTAAATCCATTCTGAGTTTTAGGCTGAACCAAACAGAACTCTAAAGGAACTATTCAAGGTGCTGAACCTTTTTGGGGATAGAATGGATTCATGGGGGGGGGGGCATGAAATCAGAGCCACCAGCCTCCACTGCTACCACTGTTCCTGACGTTTAGGTGCTCGGGGGCAGAGCGCATGTTTTGCAGGCTGTACCTGGTTCAACTCCTGGCATCTTCAGATAGGGCTAGGAAAAATCCCTGTCTGAAACCCTGAAGAGGTGCTACCATGGTTAGTGTTGTAAACAATGCTGACATAGATAGACCACTGGTTGGAGATGGGATAACTAAGGCAGCTTCCCAAGTTCCTAAAGCAAATTATTTTAATGACACATGCACAGGCTGTTTGAACCTGGCCAAGTCTAATATTCTTTGGAACAAAGGAACAGGAAGCCTTGAGCTTGAGGAAATCCTGAGATTACAAACAACTTGGCTTTGATCAGTTGAATTCAGATTAGACAGAGATAAAGTAGAACCAAAATGCAGCAGATGCATTTGTCAGTCTCCTGCGGTATTTTGGCCTCAAGTAGCTCTACCAGCCCCTTTGCTGAACCCCTATGGAAACTTGAATGAAAGGTGTGGTTTTTTACATAAAAATTATAACCATATCACAAACGGGAAATAAGACTGCATTAACAGAAGTATAGCTTTCAAATTGTGTGAGGTACTGGTTCCCGTCTATTTGGCACTGGTTAGGACTTGTCTTGAGTATTGTGTCCAGTTTTGTGCACCACACTTCAAGAAGGATGCAGACACACTGGAGGGGGTTCAGAGGAGGGCAACAAAGATGTTCAGGAGTCTGGAAACAAAGGCCTATGAGAAGAGACTGAAAGAACTGGGCATGTTTAGCCTTGAGAAGAGAAAGCTGAAGGGAGACATGATAGCACTCTTCAAGTACTTGAAAGGTCGCCAAATAGAGGAGAGCCAGGATCTCTTCTTGATCGTCCCAGAGTCCGGGACATGGAATGATGGGCTCAAGATACAGAAAGCCAGATTCCAGCTGAACATCAGGAAAAACTTCTTGACTGTTAGAGCAGTACAACAATGGAACCAATTACCTAGGGAGATAGTGGGCTCTCCCATACTAGAGGAATTCAAGAGGCAGCTGGACAGCCATCTGTCAGGTATGCTTTAATGTGCATTCCTGCATTAAGCAGGAGGCTGGACTCAATGGCCTTATAGGCCCCTTCCAACTCAATTATTCTATGATCCATGACTGCAATCCTAAGTGGCCTACTTAGAAGTTAACTTCAAGTTAACTCCCAAATTGACAGGATTTACTTAAGGAAAAATATGATTACAATGGCAATTTTAATGTGAAATATACCATATTCCTCTCTCAGAAATCTAACATATGGGACAAAGCTCACTTCCACCCCTCCACCGTAGAAATGTACCATAGAAGTTGCCCCTTCTGTGCTCACCCACACATAAATTCTTTTCTTGTGCCGAGGTCACCATTTTAAATGCCAAACTGCACACTGTGCAAGAGATCCATAATTAAGATCCTCCCAAGATTGGAGGTTCTTGTTTTGTTTTTACTAATTAGCAGCCCCATAGATCTGGTTTGGAGATCATAAAAGCTATCAACCACAAAGGGTTAAAACACGCAGGTACAACATCTCACCCTGTGGGGTTAATTAAGAGGACTATTTTAGGCCCTCCCTCCTCCCAACATCATAAGTTGTTCTTCCTACAGATCTCCTCACTGGGGCACCCTTTAGCTCAGTCTTCCCTAACCTGATGCCCTCCAGATGTTTTGGACTTCAGTTCCCATCAGCCCCATCCAGCACAGCCAATGGCTAGTGTGAAGGGGAGGGAGGGGGTTGCCCTAGCTCCTGGCAGTGTAGGCAGTTACCCAAACCAATACCCAAGTAGGCTGCCCCCCCACCTTACGTCCTATTTATCCTCAGTCAGGGGACTCTCAGATCTTACAGGACACTCATAGGGCTTAGAAATAAGGGCCCAAGCCAGCAACGTCTATTTCAAGACCTAAGCCTGGAACTTTAAACAGTAGCATTTAATCAAACAGAAGGCAATGGCTTACTTGGAAGGAAGCACACACAACTCTTGAGGTAGGTGTTAAGTTTGTTCACATAGGATGAAGGGGGAAAGAGTACAAAGACATACACGAACCAGAATGTTTGAAAATAATAGTTCAGGCAAAAAATAACAGAAGTTATCTAAACGTACCTTTTACAGATGAGGAGATTGAAGGAATAGGTAGTATGAAAGAAATTAGATTGAATATGTTTGCAGATGACACGTTGTTGACGATAAAAAATCCAATAGAGAAGATGGGGAGAATTAAACAGCAATTGAGAGAATTTGAGGATATTACGGGGTTAAGAATAAATTGGTCTAAATCAGAAATGATGTTGTTTAATTATACTAAAAAGGAAGAGAAGGGTTGGGGAAAAAAGGGAAGAGAAATGAGAGTTAAGAATCAGATTAGATATCTGGGAATAAAAATTACGCAGAAGTTAGAGAGTTTAGAGAAAGAGAATTTAAATGTGTTAAAAAAAGAGATTTTAGCAAAATTGGAGAAATATAAAAGGTTAAATTTATCTTGGTTTGGAAGAATAGCATTAATAAAAATGAAGATTTTAGCGAAGATTAATTTTGTGTTTAGGATGCTACCAATAAAAATTTCAGAATTAGAGCTAAAAAGTTGGCAAAGGATTATAAATAATTATTGTAATGGTGATAAGAAAGCGAGGGTAAATAAAAGTAAATGGTATTTAAGCCAAAAAAAGGGAGGATTGGGTCTCCCGAATATTAAATTATATTATGTAGCTAATAGATTAAGATATATAGTGGAGGCAATTACAGGATTAGGGGAATTAGATTGGATGGAAGATAAAACTATAAGTAATATAGAGACTAATTTGGAAAATGTATTTTTTATGGAAGGAAAAAAAAATGGGTGGAAAGTATAAATAACCCGCTTTTGAGGTCTCACTGGGAAATTTGGAGTAAATATAAAGGGGAGCTGCTTCCAAGCAGCTCTCCTTTGTCACCGGTAATAATGTTGAAGAATTTTCCGGAGGAATTAAAGAGTAGATTAAGCAAAGTTTTAATAGAAAAAAATAAAATGAAATTAAGGGAATGGTTAAGAGGCATGAACACAAGAGAGGATATGGAAGAGGTTCTTAAGGATAAAAAATTAACTTGGTTAAATTATAGGCAATTAGAACAGTGGACTAAAAAGTGGGTAAGAGCTAATGGAGATTGTAGAGAATTAACAAAGTTTGAGGAACTAATAGTTAAGAAAGAAAATGAAAGGGAGAAAAGAACAGTGTTAAAAGGGTTGATGAGTGAAATATACAGAATATTGGTGGAGAAAGGGACGGTGGATAATTCGGGTAAAATGGTTTGGGAGACAGATTTGAAGGTACAAATAGGACAACAGGGTTGGGAGGGATTATGGAAACAAAGAGCGTTGAGAAATATGTCAGTAAGAATAAAAGAGAATTATTTTAAAATTGTATGGAGGTGGTACCTAACTCCGGTTAGATTGAATAAGATAAACAATCAGCAATCAGAAAATTGTTGGAGAGGTTGTGGGGTTAAAGGAACGTATTTGCATATGTGGTGGGAATGTAACTATGTTCAAAAATTGTGGAAGATGGTGTTTTTGGAGATTGAAGAAATTGTGGAAATGAAGATAGAACGAACACCAAAAGTTGCATTGCTGTCACTATTTGAAGATGATTTTAAATGTAAAAAGGAAATTAAGGAACTGATAACGAATTTGTTGACTGCAGCGAGATTGATTGTAGCTAGGAACTGGAAGATTCAAGGGGAATATTCTATTGAAGAATGGTATAAAGAAGTATGGGATATAGCTATTAATGACAAATTGACAAGTAATATTAAATGGAGAAGAGGTATAGCTAAATCAAATGATTTTGAAGGAATTTGGAAACAGTTCCTAATATTTGTGTTTTCTAAAGGAAGTGGGAAACCGCCAGCGGAAGAAAGTATGAGATTTTGGAAGCAGGAATAGATCCCGAGGTGGGGGGGCACTTATATGTTAAGAATGGTTATATTGTATGATAGGATAGGTAATAGATAATATTTACTCAATATATATGTATTCAACATTTATTCAAATGTATGTAGTATGTTGTGTTGTTGTTTTTGTATGATGTTTATATTAAAGGAAAAAAAAACATTACCTAAGCTTGGATGTTCAAATAGGACAGGGCCCAGTCCATGATCCAGAGCATCACAAGCCCAAAGGCAAGTTGAAGCATGAAGACAATGACAAGAATGAAGACAAAAGGCAGCAATAGCTCCCGATTTTACACTCAAAACCCTTTGTCAAATTCAGGTGAGCCTCCTTAGCCAACCACTAGTTTCCCCAGGCTGAATAATTTCCCCAGGCTTTCGTGTGGGGTTGGCTGGGTGGGTGGAGTCCTCACAAAAGCCCAGCTGAAATCATTTAGTCTATTTTCGTTACAGGAGACTGGAACGTTAAGGTGGGTAGTCAAATGACATCTGGAATTACAGGTAAGCATGGTCTAGGAGAACAAAATGAAGCGGGACATAGGCTGATAGAATTCTGCCAGGACAACTCACTGTGCATAACAAACACTCTCTTCCAACAACCAAAAAGACGGCTTTATACATGGACTTCACCAGATGGCCGACACCGAAATCAGATTGATTACATCCTTTGCAGCCAAAGGTGGCGGACATCTATACAGACAGTAAAAACAAGACCTGGAGCTGACTGTAGTTCAGATCACGAACTTCTTATTGCACAATTTAGAATCAAACTAAAGAGAATAGGGAAGATCCACAGATCAGTTAGATATGAGCTCACTAATATTCCTAATGAATATGCAGTGGAAGTGAAGAATAGATTTAAGGGACTAGATTTAGTAGATAGGGTCCCGGAAGAACTATGGACAGAAGTTCGCAACATTGTCCAAGAGGTGGCAACAAAAAACATCCCAAAGAAAAAGAAAACCAAGAAGGCAAGATGGCTGTCTGCTGAGACACTGGAAGTAGCCCAAGAAAGAAGGAAAGCAAAAGGCAACAGTGATAGGGGGAGATATGCCCAATTAAATGCAAAATTACAGAGGTTAGCCAGAAGAGATAAGGAATTATTTTTAAACAAGCAATGTGCGGAAGTGGAAGAAGACAATAGAATAGGAAGGACAAGAGACCTCTTCCAGAAAATTAGAAACATCGGAGGTAAATTCCAGGCAAAAATGGGTATGATCAAAAACAAAGATGACAAGGACCTAACAGAAACAGAAGAGATCAAGAAAAGGTGGCAAGAATATACGGAAGATCTGTATAGAAAGGATAATAATATCGGGGATAGCTCAGACGGTGTGGTCAGTGAGTTAGAGCCAGACATCCTGAAGAGTGAGGTCGAATGGGCCTTAAGAAGCATTGCTAATAACAAGGCAGCAGGAGACGACGGTATCCCAGCTGAACTGTTTAAAATATTGCAAGATGATGCTGTCAAGGTGATGCATGCCATATGCCAGCAAATTTGGAAAACACAAGAATGGCCATCAGACTGGAAAAAATCAACTTATATCCCCATACCAAAAAAGGGAAACACTAAAGAATGTTCCAACTATCGTACAGTGGCACTTATTTCACATGCCAGCAAGGTAATGCTCAAGATCCTGCAAAGTAGACTCCAGCAATTCATGGAGCGAGAATTGCCAGATGTTCAAGCTGGGTTTAGAAAAGGCAGAGGAACTAGAGACCAAATTGCCAATATCCGCTGGATAATGGAGAAAGCCAGGGAGTTCCAGAAAAACATCTATTTCTGTTTTATTGACTATTCTAAAGCCTTTGACTGTGTGGATCATAACAAACTGTGGCAAGTTCTTGGTATGGGGATACCAAGTCATCTTGTCTGCCTCCTGAGGAATCTGTATAACGAACAAGTAGCAACGGTAAGAACAGACCACGGAACAACGGACTGGTTTAAGATTGGGAAAGGAGTACGGCAGGGTTGTATACTCTCACCTTACCTTTTCAACTTGTATGCAGAACACATCATGCGACGTGCTGGGCTTGACGAATCCAAGGCTGGAGTTAAAATCACAGGAAGAAACATTAACAATCTCAGATATGCAGATGACACCACTTTGATGGCTGAAAGCGAGGAGGAGCTGAGGAGCCTTATGACAAAGGTGAAAGAAGAAAGTGCAAAAGCTGGGTTGCAGTTAAATCTCAAAAAAACCAAGATTATGGCAACCAGCTTGATTGATAACTGGCAAATAGAGGGAGAAAACGTGGAGGCAGTGACAGACTTTGTATTTCTGGGCGCAAAGATTACTGCAGATGCTGACTGCAGCCAGGAAATCAGAAGACGTTTACTTCTTGGGAGGAGAGCAATGACAAATCTTGATAAAATAGTTAAGAGCAGAGACACCACACTGACAACAAAGGTCCGCATAGTTAAAGCAATGGTATTCCCCGTAGTAACCTATGGCTGCGAGAGCTGGACCATAAGGAAGGCTGAGCGAAGGAAGATAGATGCTTTTGAACTGTGGTTTTGGAGGAAAATTCTGAGAGTGCCTTGAACTGCAAGAAGATCAAACCAGTCCATACTCCAGGAAATCAAGCCAGACTGCTCACTTGAGGGAATGGTATTAAAGGCAAAACTGAAGTACTTTGGCCACATAATGAGAAGACAGGATACCCTGGAGAAGAGGCTGATGCTAGGGAAAGTGGAAGGCAAAAGGAAGAGGGGCCGACCAAGGGCAAGATGGATGGATGATATTATGGAGGTGACAGACTTGACCTTGGGGGAGCTAGGGGTGGCAACGGCCGACAGAAAGCTCTGGCGTGGGCTGGTCCATGAAGTCACGAAGAGTCGAAAACGACTGAACGAATAAACAACAAAAAGATCCCAAAAACAGAAACTGGATTTCTTGACTGCCAGGAATGATGGGAATTGTAGTCCAAAACATCTGGAGGGCATCAGGTTGGGGAAGGCTGCTTTAGCTAATTCACTGCTAGCTAATCAAATATCAATTTGATGAGAGGCGCTGGGAGTGGACAAATGCTAGTACCTTTCTTCCTTTCTCCTTAAACTCTAGCTCCCTCCTTTGCTCATTTCCCTTCTCTTTGACCTACTTGAAGGCATTTGACAGAGGCAACATGAAAGAATTGGCCTACAGTCTTGTCCCTCTCACCAGACACCATGTGGCAGTTTTCACACGCAGGCTAGTTTTTCTGGGGAGGGGTACTCTTTGTTTGGCTGGATGTCTTACCAGTACGTGAGCAGTATAATCCTATGTTTACTCAGAGCTAAGTCCTACTGTGTTCAATGCTGCATACTCCTTAACAAGTGTGTTTAGGATTACATTTTAAGATTCCAATCCTATGCACACTTACCTGATAGTAAGAGCTCCATCACACTATCACTCTGTCATCCTGCTTTGTTTACTGTTTGCCCTGCGACCCTCACACAACGTAGTCCCTGTCCTGCAATCATCTTTCCTCTTCCCCTCTGTTTTCTGTGTTTTTCTAGGGTGGCGAAAGTGTGGTATTTTTTCTCCGCCCAGGATAAAACTGCTCTTCCTCCCTGTGTATAGTACCATCCTCATGCTATGTCCCTTCTTGGGGATGTGTTTGTTGAAAGGCGGTCTTGCTGTCAAAAGAGGAGGGTGGGGGCAGTTCTCTCCCAGCGCGCCAAGTCAGTCGAACAGACTTTTGCTGCTCCAACTCCACTGTCATTACTCTATCATCCACCCATTACTTCCCTCTTTTTTTTTTTTTTTTGCCCGCTGTATGAGGTGCCCAGCTGATGAAATGCTAAATTGCTAAACTTTAGACAACAAAACCAGAGCGGGGAAGGGAAAGGCACCCATGTCCATCAGAATGTCCATCAACCACAAGAACCAATGAAGTGGAGGGGGAAGGAGAAGGGTGTTGTGGGGCAGCAATACCAGGAAGTGTGAGCCAGTGCTGGTGAAAAGGTAAACAAGGTAAAATAGCGCAACAATGCATACACGTGAAAGTGACGAGTGCTTGACGCACTAATGAAACAGAGGTGGAAATCGTGGGTGCATACCAGTGGAGCAAAGTAGGAGTGATGGAGTTCTATATCTCACTAAACCCAATGGGACTTACTTCTGAGTAGGACTGTAGATTAAGTGTACTATCCTTATTTCCATATTTCACAACATTTTAGGCAGATGTTATTTCAAGTCTGTGAAGGTCCTTTTACTGCCACTGAATAAACAAAAACAAAGGATGCCCATAACAATACAGAACACATACAGAAAAGTGTGTGTATATACATACAGGTTAACTCCATCACTGATCAATAGTCAAGTAGACCACACCTGGCCATTCTCTGTGGACCACATACATTTGTGATGGGAACAGAAAGACAAATCTGAAGATTTAGGTCAGATCCTCTCCTTCCTTACAGTTCTGCAGAGGTGGCCCAAGTCAATTTCCTGCTTAAGGCAAAGGACACTACCCCCTCTCCTCCAATTCCATGTGCAGAATCTGACTGGACTGGCATTGAATCTTTCTTCAACACTAGTAATGGGCCAGCATCCACCATCTCACCTGAGGATAGCAGGCTAGATTAGGGGTCACAGGACAACCGGCATAGCACAGACAGTGCTGCCCTCCAACACCTCACCACCACTGTGCGCTCACAGTATCTGCCACCTGAGGTGGCTGTCTTACTCGGCCTAATGGTAGGGCCGACCCTGCAGTTCCATGAAGTTTTGACTCATCATATTATGAACTTTCCCTTATCTTCTTCGTTATTTATGTCTCCTTGTTATTTTGTTCTAATGCTAAACCTCAACCCAAGTCTATGAAAGAAACATTTCACAATCCACTCTCTTTATAAATAAACAAATAAATTGGGACTGAGAGACTTTCAGAACATTAACCAAAGCAGGAAATGCAATAAAAGCAACGTTCTGTTTGCAAACTATAGAATGGAATGAGCCTGTTTTACAGAGTGAGGTGTGAACCTTTTGAGACAAGTCTGTCACGTCCCTCATACTCAGAATATAAACTGCAGCTCTTCTAAGTGGTTGAGCCAAAATCTGATAAGTTGATTGGACAGAGAGTAAATCTGTCTGGGTGCCTGAAAAAGATTTTAAGCTGATGTACTTTCCTATCATGGCTTGCTTGAAAAGCACTAAAACAGCTTGCTCTTTTCCAGGCCCTCTCAACAGTTAAGTGTAAATACGCTTTGCCTCGTTTTCGACATGGTGAACTGATTTGTTGCGAGGCTGTTTCTTTTAGCACCTGCTTATTTTATCACCAAAGATGCTGGCCACATATTCACTTCAAGTGGTTTTTACACTCTCCCCCAGCCTCAATTAAAGAGAAATGTAACTTGCTCATTGTTAGGCATAGTTCTTGGAAATGTGATTCCACCCTCCCCACCCTCCTTATTCAGGGCTCTCAGATTTAGGCGAATCTAAATAGACACAGATTTTTACACCTCTCGCGCATCATAGTTCTATGCAGCATTTAGCTTGTAACAAGAATGAGACGTCCATTTGCATAAAAGGCATTTTGTTTCTTCACATATGGTATAACATTAGCAGCCAGCATATGTCTCTATCACTATAAACAAGGCAGTTACATTTACAGAACAGACACTGAATAAAAGAATACTTATTTTCAATATGTCACTTCTTTTCAGTATGAGTAAAGTCTGTCTAAAACGGATGATTAAGGACAGGCTCCTAATGAGATCATAAAAAGAGGAGACCAACAATGCAATCCTATACATGTATACTGTAGGGTGACCATATGACCAGATTTGCCCGGATTTGTCCGGTTTTTTGGGAGACAAATCCAGGAGAGTGAGGGGAAATCCAGATTTTTTCCAATCTTCCCCAGCCAAAGAGCAGCTCTGATGGGAATTAACAAAAATGCTTATAACTCCATCATTTTTAAAGATAAAGACATGAAAGTTGGCATGATGGTAGCTCTTAGGTAGCGTTTTAGTCATACCAAGTTTGAAACAGTTCCATTCATCCATTGATTTTTTTAGGATTTTTTTTAAAAATTGAGGTTTTAAAATTATTATTTTTAAAATTGTCATTTTTAAAGATAAAGAGATGAAACTTTGCACCATGATAGCTTTTAGGTAGAACTTTATCCATACCAAATTTGAAACAGATCTGTTCATCCATTGATTTTTAGGATTTTTTTTAAAATTTGAGGATTTAAAATTATTATTTTTTAAAAATGTTATTTTTAAAGATAAAGAGATGAAACTTGGCACTATGATTGCGCTTAACAAGGACTTTAGCTACGCCAAGTTTGAAACAGATCTGTTCATCCATTGAGTTTTAGGATTTTTAAAAAAGTTTGAGGTTTTAAAATTATTATTTTTTTAAAATGACATTTTTAAAGATAAAGGGCTGAAAGCTGGCACCATGATAGCTCTTAAGGAGAGATTTAGCCATGCCAAGTTTGAATCAGATCTGTTCATCCATTGTTTTTTAAGGATTTTTTTAAAAGTTCAAAGTTTTAAAATTATTGTTTTTTAAAACTGCTGGAGCCATATCCTTCAAACTCAGGTTGTCAAACCTCCTCTTTGGGGTGTTGCTCATTGAGCAGTTTCAGCCCTTGGCATTAAGGGGATCTCCAGTCTTTAGGTAAGAAATCCTGGGTAAGCAGGGCACCTTTCCTGTTGCAGATTTGGTGTGCAGTTGGGTACCTGGAGCTCAGCAGAGGCAAGGCATCCACAAATCAAAATGTGGGAAAGGAGAGGTCAGTCAAAGCAGCCCACAGGGCAAAACAGAATGGGCCAGAGGCCTTTTTCTCAAATTTCCACATCATGGGCGATGAAGAGTAATCTTTAGAGAAAAACTCTCACGACCAACAGTCGAGAGAGAGGCTCTCTTATTTGCGGATGCCCTGTTGCTGCGAATGTTGGAACCTGGCATATCATTGCTTTGCTTCGCTACCACTTCCATTCCACTTCACTTTGTACACTTGTGAGCTAGGGTCTGACTGCACTGCTGGGATGCAATGCAGAACATTTGAAGTGTATACCAGAGAAAAATAGATAGATTTGTGGCTTTGGCTGGCTGGCTGGCATATCTCTTAGAGACAGCGTTAGACTGAAGACACAACTCAGAGATGGCTGTAGTTGAGCCCTGAGAGGCTGCTGTACCACACAGAGCCTGTTTAAGAGTATCTCAGAGTCCAGTTTTGGTGCAGGCAGAGGCGGCTGGTGGTGGAGTTTTTTTAAAAAACAAGAGCCACCGGATGCAACCAAGCTATAAGCTGTTTCCTTACTCCCAGCCACAGGGTACAAGTGCACAGCCTGGCTGGACCGTTGGGAGACTTTGGCAGAGAGAGAGGGGAGTGGGGGATTATTTGAGGCTGGAAATGTTGTCAGGCTGGCATAAAGCAGAAAGAGGCTGAAGGCAACCCAGATGCACCTGTAGCTTGGCCCTGAGCCTGGCTTGCCATGCAGAGTGTTTTAAGAGTGCATCAAAGTTGTGCAGGAGGAGAGGAGGTAGAGGCGGTTGGTGACAGAGGTTTTTTAAGTATTGGGCAAAAGTCGGGAAATAATAATAATAATAATAATAATAATAATAATAATAATAATAATAATGTAAGAGTCACCAGACATGACCAAGCAATAACCTGCAATAAGCAATATCCTAAGCCAAAAGTGTGCAGCCTAGCTGGACCATTGAGAGACTTTGGGGGGTGGAGAGAGAGAGAGAGAGAGAGAGAGAGGTTGGTTGAGGCTGGAGGCTTTGGTTTGTCTGCAATGACTTAGAGTAAGAGACAACAGAGGCTGCACAGACAACCCAGAGACATCTATTGTAACTTAGCCCCATAGTGCTGGCATGAAACGCAGGGCATTAGGAAGAGGGTCTCAGAGTTGCATGTTTGTGCAGGAAGTAGACAGGAGTTCAACGTCTGGATGTGTGAAGTGGTGCCAACACACAAGCCTTAAGAAGCTAATGTATATAAGTGAGAAGGGTGGATGGGCAAAGTAGTGTTCACTGCCACAACACCCACCCTAATGTTAGAGTAGGGAAACTTGTGACAATTATACACAAGCTTCTTCTTCTTCTTTTTTTTTTTAAATGAAATTAAAAAAAGCGAGCCGTCCAGCTGGCTAGACAGCAGCAGCTTGCAATGAGTGAAGATACAGTCAGAAAAGATATTTGAGGGAAGGGGAGAATGTAACACACAGAGTATAGCAAAAGCTTCAAAGTCCAGCAAAACCTACAAAAGTAGGAGTGAGTGAAGTTAATTTCAGATACATTGAATCTCTCACTTGTTCTTTATTTCAGTGATTTTAACATAAAGATTTATGTAGAACAGATTTGTCTTAAATGTGTGCTGTAAAATCAGACATGTCACCAAGGCTATGTTCGGGTGGGCACGCCCCTTTGGTCCTGGACACGCCCCCTTGGGGGCTGACCATGTTGTCCTCCTTTTTGGTTTCCAAAATATGGTCACCCTAGTCTACTCAGAACTAAGTCCAATTTCAGTTCAATGATGCTTTCTCTCACCCTTCACACCCATTAAAGAATCAGTATTATTTAGAACTGTGATTGTTCATTATGCTAGTTAAAATCTGGTTGATTGGATTCATTAATTTATAATTTGCTTTTTCATAAAAGGCTGTGTTGTAAGCTTTTTTCATAAAAGCTTACAACACAGAAACATGATAAAATAATAAAATAAATATAAAAACAGATACATAAAATATTAAGAGTCAGCATTGCAGGGGTTTGGATTTGTTCTATTTTATTGTTTTATATTTACACTTCTTGTGAACCTACATTTGAATATATTTTATAGAAAAGCAATATACA
This sequence comes from Elgaria multicarinata webbii, assembly GCF_023053635.1. Classification (NCBI taxonomy): domain Eukaryota; kingdom Metazoa; phylum Chordata; class Lepidosauria; order Squamata; family Anguidae; genus Elgaria; species Elgaria multicarinata. Next base: position 39,365,742 of record NC_086180.1, on the reverse strand, counting down.
AATAGTTAACATGAACTAATTTCATTTCTGAAGAATGAACTATAAAGGGCAACACATCCTCAAGTATTTTACAGTTGAAAATTGAAACTGCTTGTAACACCTCTATTCTTATAATAAGGATCACTGCTCAACACTAAACACCCTCTGTAACACACTGCTGAAACCTTTTCACTATCTGATGCATTCCAGCTATCCAAAATAATTTTCAAATTATACAGTATTTGTTTAGCACCAAACTACACCTTATGTTAAGATGCAATCCTATGCATGTTTAGACAGACAAAAAGTCTTACACCTCCCATACTGGCTGGGGAATGCTGGGAGTGGTAGAACTTTTTTCTGTCTAACATGCATCGGATTGCACCTTTATTCACACTTTTATTAAGCGTGTTTATGCCAGCCATTTTTATTTTGAAGAAAAAGAAGCCATGGGGCCTCAATCCAAATGGGGGCATGAGGCTTGCCAGTTTCATGCTGAATGTGAACAACATTTTGGGGGTAAACAGCAGCAGAGGGGGACCCAGGAAACTGGTGTGTGCATGGCCAGTGCAAGCCTGCTTTTTTTAAGAAAAAGAAAAGAAAAGAAAGAAAACACCAAGAGTCATTGAACCTTGACTCTGTGACAGCTGGGACTGTACTGCAGGATGCATTAGCGTTCATGCACATGCATTTATATGCAGACCAGTCACACAAGATGTGTCCACTGCTTCACTCAGAACCATAACTTATATAAGACACTGCAGAGGGAGCTGAAAACTACAAAATGACAATCCTAGCAACTGATACTGACAACCTTTAAACAAGGCTTTACTAAAGGGCAGAAACTGTGACAAAATGGAGATAATAATTTACTAGTAGCAGATATATATAGGGACTGTGCCAGGTTGGACTGTTGGAGTATATGGCTATCATAGGCCCTATTCAGAAAACATGCTAAACCATGATGATTAAGCATTTTGAGCTAACCATGATGGCTTAGCATGACATGTGAATGATGTTTTTCCTAACCATGGTGGCTACATAACCACAGTTTATCCATGCTCACTAAGCAGTTGTTGCAAATGGGTTATCACCCCTACCCATGGCTTAGTGTGTTGTCTGAACAAGCCCCCATGGTTAAGGAAGTGCTGTCATAGAGCTCTGTGACAAGAGCAGCCAAAAGTGCTGGTGCCGCTCCTGCCAGTGTGCGAGATCTCCATGGTCAAGATCTGCCTAGCAGCACATGACACTGTGGCTGAGTGCCAGATCTCTCGCTCACTCTCCCAACCTGCACCATGCACTTTGAGAAGTGCACCAAGAACAAAGAACTCACCCATGCCCACCTCGTATTGAGCTCAGCTGAACTGCCACCACTTACCTGCCCCTGTTCCACTTCCTAGGTGAGCTGCTCAGACATCCACCCCTGTCATTTTGCAAACATGCCCGCCTTACATTGTCCATTTGCATAATACGTCACTTATGGAAACCAACGAGCCAGCATTTCTATACAAAATGGCAGCTCACTGAGGAGTTGGGGGCCTGCAACTGCTCGTCAGGCTCCCATGGACTGCCAAGCAGCTTGTCCAGGGAGCAGAACAGGGTCAGATAAGTGGTGTCAGATAGGTCCACGAAGCCAGGCAGGGGGGAGTCCATCAGACTCCCCCACTCCCCTCAGACTCCCATGACATCCCTAGAACTTCTTCCATAGTTCTCCAAGCAGTTGTAGAAGCGTGGCTAGTGCAGTGCAAGGAGAAGCCACACACACTCAAGAAGTGTGGTTAGGGTGGAGGGTGGTTAGACAGTGATTAAGATAACCATGGTTAAGGCCAATGCATGTGTGGCAGGAGCATTCAGCATAGTTAGTGGTAACCACCATGCACCATGATTAGCCTAACCACCGTTCCCCAAATTGCGTCTGAACAGGGCCATTGTATCACTTCTCTTGAGTGAAGTAGAGTGATTTTTTATTTTATCTTTGTGATATGATTACCAGATGCAATCCAAAGATAAGCCACCTATTTCCTATGCCCAGGGCCATCCCTGCCATTAGGCAGAGTGAGGCAGCCATCTCAAGCAGCTAGTTTTGATAGTCCTGAAAGGACAGAAGACTATTCGTTATTTAAGGTGGAATCCTATAACCAGGTTCCTGGGAATAAGCTCCACTGAACTCAATGGGACTTACTTTTGAGTAGACATATATAGGATTGTGCTGTTAATTTGTTGTTGTATTTTTAATACCAGGGAGAGTAAGAGTGTCATCAGACCGGGGAGGGGAAGTGCATTTTCCTACCGTTCCTTCCTCCCCCCACTTCTGTCCCATGATACTTCCTCTTTCTTCAAATGGGGAAGAAAGAAGAAGTAAACAATGACCACGTGGTCCATTCAGTGAATGTTTTTATCGCACTGCTTTTCCTGCACGCAGCAGGAAATGGCGACACATTTCACTTCCCCCTCAAAAATGGGATTTGCCGGGGTCTTATTTTATCATGGAAAGAAGACCAGAAGAAGCAAAAGACCCACGGGAGGTGAGCAGCGGCATCAAAAGGACCCATGAAAAACCGTGAGTGGCCAGTAAAGAGCGTGCGATAAAACGCTTGTCTGATTATGCTCTTAGAGGTGCTTGTCACATTTTCTGTCTCAGGTGCCAAAATAACTTGACTGCCCTTGGGTAATATGTACCCATAATTTAGGGGGAAGGCACCATTTGCTGCTCTGCCCCATGTAGCAAAATGGTCTGGGCTGTCCCTGCTTGTACTGTAAAAATTGTGTAGAAGAAGGGCTTCATGCTATTTGTCATGCCGCAGTGCTGCAAGGGATATGTAAAGCTGCTTAGAAAACCTGAAAGTCTTTAAAAACTAACTTTATCCTCCGATTGTGTACTTTTTGAAATAAAGAAGGCTTTATTTCCATTTAGGTTTAATGACTTGGGTGTGACGTGTTGATGAGTATATTCAAATAATTTCCCACAAAAGCAAAAGGGTGCTTTTGGATGACATTGAGGATGCTTCTGTTGACATAGCATTTGCATCCATGGACATTTTGGCAATGATTCCCATTGAAAAATTAAGATGTAACTGGTCGTTTCATGAACAGAAACTAACAGACGTGTAATATCTTGCTGACAGGAGCCCTCTTGAACAATCTACAGGGGATATAAATTCCAATGGAAAAATGTTCACATGTCTGCCTAGGAATAATTTCAAGCACATTTCCATTGAGGAGAAAAAATCCTTTAGTGCCAGGCCATACTTACCTCCTGAAGCATGAGAAATGGTTTCTAGTCATGTGATCTCATGCTGTTGCAAGCAAGTGTGAATTAATATTTTGTTATTTCCATGGAAATATGTGCATGTGCTACACTCAAACTGGTCATGCACATTTCCAAGCTAGCCATAAATTAATCTTAATATAAAGCCTGATAAAATGGTTCAGGCTACTGTCCAGGACTATGTGCACTTATCCAAGAGAAAGCCCCACTGACTACAACGGGATTTTACTTCCGTGCAAACATTTATAGGATTTTGCTCTAAGATTGCCAAATATTCCATCAATTTTAGCTACAGTTACTTATCCAGAGAACCCAAGAACTAAAGGAATTATGCAGAATTGTGTGTCGTCAACAACAGAAAACCATCCAGCATCCAGTAATTGCAAATAAAATACACTCTTGTAGCATTCCAGATCTGTGTAGGGGGCAATTCAGATATCCAGTGATTTATAGTATTACTTGCCATCTTCTTCAGAAACTTTTTTGTTTCTCAGATGTTCAGAAATTATTTTATTATATGAAATGTATCTTTATATTTTGTCAAAGATTATGTTTTAGTTTAACTTTATCAGAGAAATTGAATAACACAGATGTTAAGAACAGTCGCACAACAATAATGATAGCTGCACAAGCCATCCCAGAATGCAAAACAGACTTTTTTAATAAAAAGATTTCAAACTTAGCTTCTTCTAAAATTGCCTGAGATACTTTTCAAAATATAAAAATGATTTGTATAATTTCACACTTAAGAGAAACTGAGGTTTCCATGTACTCTTTAGGTACAAATTCACAGTTTTGTATATTCATGTGTATACCTCTTTTCAACAAAGAGCTTTTCTAGATGAGTTTTTTTTATTGTGCACTCACCATTTCTTGTGGTTGCTTACTGGTGCTTTAGACCATGTTGTTACCCTCTAGTTTCACTTCTGTTTTTTAAGAGCACTTTCATAGGTGGGAGTGGGGGTAGGAGCAGGGAAAACTAGTATTCGAAGGCATTCCGAAACAAGTCACATGTCGCCACCAGTGTAGTTGCATTATTCCACTATACCACACTGTCACCTAGAGGTTATGTAGCAAAAAGTACAGAAAGGCAAATAATTTCATGTAGAGATCCAATCTTGATTCTGTAGCAAAACTAGAAGAAGAAACACTGCGTTAGACAGCCTCAGCTAGAGAAGCTCAAAGTTGAAAGTTAACCTTAAAAATATACAAAAATCTTACACATGGTTTAAAAGAACATACAATCTAGCAATTCTTGCAAAGAAACAATTAAGATTTCCTACATCCGCTCGATATATTATATTTATATTTAGTAATTAAAATATTTTACTCTGCCTTTCAATCCATGCAGACCTTCAAGGCAGCTAACAATTAATTATTAAAACCATAAAAAAGATAAAATATATCTAAAATCATCTCAAAATACAACTAAAATATCACTAAGCAAATTTTAAAAAGCAAACCAGAAAACAAACTCCAATAAAAAGACCAAAGAAATAATCAGTTATTGCTCAGATGTAGAAAACAACAGCATCTTGACCTTGCATCTGAAGGACGGTAATGAAGGAACCAACCAGATATTTCGGGCTTTGAAGTGGACCACCCCCCTGTTCTGCATATCCACATGTCATACCCAGCAATGGGATACAGAGTAGGTCTCTAGTGAAGATCTATGTTTGTAAGTAGTTCATAGGGGAGAGACCTTAAGATATCCAAATCCCTACTTTGATATTATGTAAGCACCAGCTGGTTAATGCAATGCTTCACAGAACAATTAGAACTTTTGTTTAGGTAAACCAAGGTTTAAGGATCTGGATTACATGTCAACCACACATAAGATTTTTCAGAAGAGATCTGTGTTTGTCTACATTTGTTGATGGAAGGCAAGGTGCGGCAGTGAAGAGAAATGACAGATAAAGTCAGGGGACTTGATGGTTATGATGCAGTGAGAAGGGTAGATTGTCCTCCCAGACATTCAAGTTGTTGGAGCAATATTGCCATACTGCTCAAAAACCCTAGTTGCAGGAGTCATCCTGTGCTTGGCCCCAGTTTTAAAAAGGACCGCCAACTTTCCTTGTCAAGTTGGAAAAAATCTCCATCCTTTCTGGATTGTTAGAGTTGCCCTTGTTAAAACTACTCATTATGTTTGGAGTTTCAGAAACCAAGAGTTGGGAAACATGAATACTGTTACTCCAGAACTAAAATAAGGCTGGAGTTTAGCAAACACAGAAAGATTCTTGCTCTATTGTGAGAAAACAGTAGGGTTTTTTGAACAGTAGGATTTTTTGAAAAGTTTTTTTTTTTTTTTTGGCAATGTTTTAGAATAATAAAGTGCAACACTACCATCCCTTAGGAACTTTGTAAAGAAGAAAAGACTATGTAAAGTTATGAGCCAATATAAGCAGTTGTTAATTGACCAGAATAATATTGTGAATGGTTGGACAGTGGAAATATGTATAAAACTGACACTTTTATATTATTTATAATTAAAAGGTTAAATATAAGCAAAGATCAACTAAACAACTCAAAAAATTAATACAAAAATTAGCATCTAAAATTTAGCATCTAAAACTAAAACCTGTTCTATTATTTACTTAGTTAACAGCTGCGTTGTCTCAAGAAGTTTGAACAACAGTTTTGTTTGCTAATTCCCAGGATATGCAGGCAGATGTAGTAATAAATATCAGATGAATCAGATAAGACTGTCACCTTCCTTTCCCAACTCATGCTACACAACTGACTGCCATGTTTTTATCGATATGTTACATGCATCTGCCTGTGCAGACATAAAAAATGGAGGCTTTATATTACAGCCACAGGAAATACGAAGAACACTTTTTATGTCATGTTTTGACACATTTGGAAAGCATTGCTTCAAGAAGTTGCTCAGATTCAATTTTTGAAAAACCTCGGGAAGTCATTAATTACAAAGCCAAGGAACCATAATTGAGAATGTGTCTGTATGCTGCCTTATTATTCTGCTGGGGCACGTAGTAGGATGCGCTAACTCAGTCATACAGATTGGGACACTACATAGGAAAAGAAGCAGGTATATAAGCCACTCCATTTCAAGAGAAAGACAGAACATTAAGGAATAACATTTGTTTGTGCTAGCTACTGTTCATCCCAAACCAATTTTGGATCTCAAGGAGAAAACGCAACCATGGTTGCTATCTGGTGGCTTCTTGCAAGTGTCCTGTCTCTTTGGCCAGGTTCAGATGATCAGCAGAGGAAATAACACAGCATTGATTGTTTCCTCCACCCCTTTGCATGCTGGTTGCCATGTTGTCAGAACCGGCATGCAACACAAATGTGATGACTTTTCACCCACCCTACAATCCATGGCTTTTAATAGGGTTGTAAGGTGGATGAAAAGTCATCATGGCTTCGGACAATGTGGCAACCCACCACATCGCACAGGTAATTAGGATAATCCTGGTCAAGCATCTGGCATGCATGAGGGCAGGGGAAACAACCAATGCTGCAATATTTCCCTCGCTGATTGTCTGAACCCCCTTTAATTGCTGCATCCTAGACATTATTCATTAGATTAAACTTTTCTATTATTATATCAGTATGCTGGGACAAGCTTCACCTGGTGAATTTCCGCTCATTCAGCAGCTGTTAAAGGCACAGCAAACCTGCCAGAAAAACTGTGGCTAAATAACTCGCCTTCACAGAACACGAAAAAGCTTAGACAGCTCTCATTTCTTGTATCAAAACAATATTGAAGCCTGAGCATTTGTCCTCTCTCAGTTCAGATGGTTAAAATGCTAATTCCCAGCTGCCAGCACTGCGAAGATCTGGCCAAACAAAACACTCCAGGTGATGCAAATCTACAGCTTTCACACCAAAACAGAGTCCTTTAACCAGAGACAAGGGAGCCGCCTGCAGCTGAAGTGACATTGACAAACTTCAGGGTACACAAAAGAGCTCCTTTGCAAGCAACAGCAACCAATTTTACAAGCAAAGCCAATAGTCTGCTTTGCTTGTGAAATTGCTTCGCCCGGCCTTTGCTTCGCCCGGCCTTTCGTATTTTCTGTCTGCAAGTGTGTGGGGGTGGAATCCTTCTGGATAACAACAGCCGCAGTAATCCTGTCATTAGCAGACACAGAACTGTCACATCAGTAACTCTCAAGCGGGTGTCAGCTACAGTCCTTTACCTCAGCGGCTTGCTTCATCCAGGAGAGCTTTCTTTGACTGTCAGCAAAGGGAACATGTACATTTGTCTGTCATTAGTGCATACAAGCTCTCCAGAGCACACATAAACAAAACAGTCCTGCACTACTTTGGGAAGTGTGCTGCATTTTTATTCTTTTTATTTATATTTGTAGCTTGCCCAAATGCAGCTCCTGTGACTACCCCTGCATATAAAGTAGTGTGGGATAACTTGCTTGTAATCTGTCATGTACAATAGAGCAATTGCCACTCACTTCACTTACCCTATTCCAACACGGGGAAACGGATTATTTTTAGACATGCTTTGTATACAACCTAGCGTTCAAAGCGAACTGCTAAATTCCCTGAATGGTAGCCAAGACACTTTGGGGACAATCTACAATCCAGCCTCCTGTGGATGACTACCATGGGTATGATGAGCTTTTCTAAGCACAATGGAGAAAGCTCTTCCTTCTTGCCATATTATCTTTTGTGTCAGTGTCAATACTGATTCAAAACAAGTGGATCTTGTCTGCTCAGCATTGCAAAGTGCTATTTTATTCTCCACTGCAGCAACATTTTCACATGTGACACTTTTTTTTAATCAAAGAAAAGAAACATGGAGCTCCATCACACCAGCAATTTATCACACTCTCACCATGCCTGGTATGTGGTTTTGCAGCACAGTACTCACATGATATTGTCCCTGTCCTGTGCTATTCTTGCCTCTTCTCCTTTTTTTGTCTTATTTTGGAGCACGGAAAGTCTGGGTTCCCCACCCCACCCCATGCAATAAAGCCGCTCCTTCATCCCAAGTATTGCTGTCCCTGCACTATATCGGACCATCTCCTTTTTGTTGGGGGCTTGTGTTTCAGAGGGTGGTCTCGCTGACAAAAGAAGAGGGTGGGGTGGTTCTCTGCTCAACTGTAAAGGGGATGGAGAGAAGGCCAAACACCCTGCGGAGAAGGCCGCCACTGCCTGTGCTGGGGACTTGGTCCCATTCAACTCTCAGATCCTATTTTATGAACTGGAGATGCACAGCTGCGCATTATCCAAGTAAAGGAAAATGGATCCTCCACAAATGCAAACAGTTGGAATTTCGAATTAGTGGAGTATCAGGAGAATGATTTGAGGGGAACTTTTTTTAAATCTGAAAAATCAAAGCATGAATGGATCTGATTCAAACTTGACATGGCTAAAGCCCTCCTTGGGAGCTATCACCATGCCAAATTTCATCTCTTTATTGTTAAACATTACATAGATGTAAGTATTCTGGTTAGCCACAGATGTAAATATTTTTGATTAGCCACAGAATGTCAAAGCTACCCCTCACCCCACTCAGCCTCTTCCAAATATGGAGATATTCAATTAAGAAAGACATACACACACACACAGCATTGATGCCTGAAAAGCTGTCAGATAATTTTGGAGATTTTGCTGGCATAGTAGCGATACGGGTGAAAAGATACATGAGCTGAAATAGCGCAATAACACAGAAACGTGAAAGTGTCCAGCACTAGACTCGCTAAAGAAATGGAGGGGGAAACCTTGGATTTAAACTGGGGGGGAGAGTAGGTGTGATGGAGCTCATTATCCATTGTACATTCTCACACACACCTTGCACTGTTTTTTTCTTTCTTTTTGGTTTTATTAATCATCATTATTTCCACATATCTATGAAATCTGCCCCAACACCACATTACAGTATATATCCATTTCTCATGAAAATCCTCACAGTAACAACACACCACAATATACATATTTAGCTGCAGGAGTTATCTTAGAGTGACCAGATACAAAAGAGGGCAGGGCTCCTGCAGCTTTAACTGTTGTGGTGAAGAGGGAATTTTACCATCTATTGCATACATACAAATGACACCTGCTGAAATTCCCTTTTCTAAACTACTGTTAAAGTTACAGGAGCCCTGTTCTCCTTTTCATATCGTCACCCTACCTCTGTGGGAGGCTTTTGCAACTTAAAGGAGCCATATCCTATTTTTCAGGAATTGACTCCAAAGGGCTCCAGTTGTTGGTTGATAGAGGCAGGGTGCCTTTCTACACTGTGGAGGATTCCAAAGAGAAGCCATCATCAGAGTTAGCGGAGCAGGGAAAACTGACCTCCTTAGGTGTTTCCTGGGGCAACCCTTCCACATGAATTTCTGGCAAGGCTCTTCTATGGCATGTGCCCCTCGTCCCCCCCTATTGTCCAAGTCATCAGACTCCAAGGTCAGGACCATTTTATTTTGAAGTAGCAGCTACACATTTGCGGGGGGAGCAGCCCTGTGTCTTGGCCCTCCTGAGTATGTGGAAAAGAATAGATGCACAGTATGTGAGGACCACTTTTGACAGGCTTGACTATATGTTAAAAAAAATCCCTATTCTATTGTTACCACTTATTCTTTTGCAGCTGTTTCCCCCTAATATAAAAGTGGATAAACATACAATGGAGGATTCAAAGGTTTGTGTAAAACAGAGGTAACAGCAACATCTCTGTATACAATCAAGTAATTTCAAGGTGTTGCAGGGTCAATATTCTTATTGAGTATTCTGGGTCACTGCACAGGTCACTTGTGTTTGCATAGAACTTTTGCACCTTTCTCAGGCCTGTATAAGAAAAATAAAAGCCCAGTTATTCCCCCCCACACACACACACACATGATTTCTCATCCCCAAATGTCAGAGCAGTGAATCAACAGCACCAAAGCTTTCCAGGGCTATTGACTGTCTTAGCCTGAGTCAGCCTTTGATGGTGAAAACAAACCAGAGATTAAAATGAGTCAATTGATTGATTCCCTGGGTTTCCAATGGTGTAAACAGGGCCTTTCTAAAGTACTATATGTTCATTTATAAATTAACTACAGTTCTAAATTAGGAGTGCATGGTGCCTCATTCTCTCATATAATTCTTCCTATGAGCCAGAATCCACAAGTTCCAAATGGGCTCCAAAATGTAGGAATCTCACCATAGGCTAGTTTGATGGATCCCATCTCAGATGTTACTTTCTTCAAACATTACTTTGTGTAGAACCACAATTAAAAATGTGACTTTGAGCTCCATCAGATGAGTGTTTTATTGCACGTTCGTTGCTGGGCACTCACAGATTTTTGTGGGTTGGTTGCTTTAACTTGTTCCTCATTGGTAAGCCAGCAAAGAGCAGAGCAGTAAGCTGTTTTGAATGTTTTAGCCACATAGCTCTGTAGCCAACCAAAATAACCCGTGATGAATGCCACAAATACAATACCCCACAATGGGTTAAATAACCCACTCTGAAGACAGTGGTTTTTCAGAGTGGGTTATTTTGGCCAAATAAGCCATCATGGGTTAAAAAACTTCCACCAGATGACATGATGACCCATGATGGGTTAATTAGGCCATCATGGGTTATCGGGATGTCTGAATCCAGTCTGACCCTGTTCAGATGATACACTAAGCCATAGTGGTTAAGCATTTTGAGCTAAACATTATGGCTTACTGTGTAGTGTGAACCATGACTTAATGTGTCATGTGAATCATTCCTAACCATGATGGCTACTTAATCATAGTTTAAACACACTCATTAACCATTTGCTGCAAAAGGGTTAGCAGCCTAACCATGGCTTGGTGTGTTGTCTGAACAGGCCCTCTATTTCTAACCGTAGACATCCAACTGCCTCATTCACTAGCAGGCCATGATTGCCTCCATGACTAAAGTAATGCATAGTTACTGTCATAGTTTAATCTGTAAGCAAGGCCCACTTCTCCAAGTACAGACTAGGTATTTATTATCTTGAAATCAGGCCTTTTCAGAATTGGAAACATTCCAGAACAAAAGTACCGCACAAGTTTATTAAAAATGATTTTATTGTGTTATTTCAGTAACAAACAGAGTATTCCCTGCAGAATATACCCACTAACTTCCTGACCCTATTGAAGTCAATTAGAACTTTATTATGTCTTCTTGAGAGTCATGATTTTATCCATTATATTGAGTTCATGTTAACCCATTTTCTAAGGAGAAACTTTGCAGAGGATTATTTATGCTTCTTGAGGCAAATGAGAAGGAATTTGGCTACGGATATGAATCATTTGTGGTTACAAAGAATAGATAGCTAATAAAAGAGTATAGTGGAAGGATGAAAGCAAATTAGCAATGTAATTAGGAGATAATTAGAAGAGAGCCAGGGTGAACCAATGGATACAGAGCTGGAGCTGGATTTAGATCTCAGTTCATCCATGTATTCACTGGATAGCTTTGTGCCTTCATTATCTCACAGCTTCAGCTCCCACTGTGTACAATATCAATATCAGTGATTTAACCCCACAGGACTGTTGAGTGGAAGAAATAAGTAATTATCCCAAACTGAGGGTCAAACTAAATGCAATAGTAGCAGGGTCATGTCATGGCCTCAAACAGAAGCCCACAGGGCATGGTAGGGCTGCAAAGCAGACCAGGGCTGCAACACCTTTGAGAACGACATGATTGAAGATGGACTGAGGCCCTATTATAGCCTTCCCTAACCTGGTGTCCTCTAGAAGTTATGGATTTCAACTCCCATCAGTCACAGCCAGGTCAGGAATCCCACAAGTTGTAATCCAAAACATCTGAAGGGCACTAGATTGGGAAAAGGTGCCCTATAACTCTCTCAGTTCAAACTACCCTTCCTAGGCTCCACCCCTTCCTGTCTAGGGGTGTTTTTTTATTAAAGGGATAATCATCTGGCCTGTAAGCAAGCTGTTCTATGTCTCTCAGTGCCTTCTTACTTGGCCTGCTCCCTCTGCCATTGGGCAAATGTTGTAGAGCAGGAGATGCTTGGATGCTCAGAGGAACTGGGCTTGGGGTGGGGTGAGGGTCCTGACATCTGTGAGGGTCCTAGGTTGGGATCTCTAAATTTACAGCTGTCAGCTTTGGATTCAGGATCCAAAACCTGGCCATTGTTTTTCAGGCAGTGGTACGGCAGTTACATCTTCAACCAGTTCAACCTCCTCTGTCTCCAAGCTTTTGTTGTTCCTGGAAACCAGGTCCATGACAGGCAGATCTCTGTGTGTAAACCCAGATTGGCCACAATCATATAGAAAGAATGGGCTGAGGGATCTTTCTTAAATGGGGCATATGGGTGAGGAATGCAGAACCCCTCTGTGCAAACACCAGTGGTTTACTTACCCACAACCCCTCAACCCAGGCATTTTCTTCCTAGATGAGGCTCTGATACCTGGCTGAAAGAAAGGCATTTGGGTAGATAAGCTAGAGGTGTAAACTGTAGGAAGGAAGAGAGTTCAGCTCCTCTCCACCATGTACCCCTTTTATTCCTTCAACTGGATTGTCTTTCCCCACTTTCTCAAGTGATTGTGATAGGTCTCAGTGTAAACATATGGGTCTGCTGCTGTCATAGCTATTTTGTCCCTGAGGTTGAAGCACAGAGTGGCTGGAATGGTACATGCAGAAGTTGTGACTAAGGAGCTAACTACATGTTATATACAAATGTATGTAACAGAATCCCCAAACCTTTTTTTAAAGTGAACAGGTTGAGGGGGAGGATTGACCGAGAAGTGGTAAGAAGAACATAAAAAGAGCCATGTTGGATCAAGGATCTATCTAGTATAATATATTGGGCAGTATCCAATCCTACCCGTCCACGTGTGAGGCCCACCACCACTTATGCAATCTCCCCCAACTTGCCCCATTCCAGAAACAAGCATTTCCTCTCATTAGGGTTGCCCCCAGAAGCGCTAAATTGCTATTGCAGATGCGGGGGGGGGGCAGCGGGACCAGTAGGACCAGCCACACACAACCAGTAACCATTGGATACTGCCCTCTATCCACACAGTGGCCAACCAGCTGCTTGTGGGAAGCTCACAAGTACAATGTGAGTGCAGTAGCACTCTCCCACTCATATTCCCCAGGAACTGGTATATGGAGGCATGCTGTCTTGATACATAGCCAACAGGAATAGGAACCATGATTTTATCAAACCCCCTTTTAAAGCCATCCAAATTGGTGGCCATCACTACATTTTATGGTTGTGAATTCCATAGTTTAACTATGCATGGTGTAAAGAAGTACTTCCTTTTATCTGTCCTGAATGTCTCACCATTCAGCTTCATGGGATGATCCCAGGTTCTAGTATTATGAGAGAGAGCGAAAGAATTCTCCCTATCCATTTTTCCACCCCCATGCATAATTATGTACACCTCTATCATGTCTCCCCTTACTGGAAGGATATTTATTCCAAGGGTGTTTAATCCAAGGGTGTTCAAAGTGTTGATAAACATACATGCCCATGGGCCACCACCCACATCTTCATAGCACTCTTCAGATGTATCTTCCTCAACAGATTGTTGAGGAATCCCAGCAATCCCAGCGGATTCTGCTGATGTATCTGTCATGGGGACGGCATATCTGCCATTGCACCACTGTAGCAGGACTTTCACCAATTCCTAAATCTTCTCTGCCAACAAATTTCAAGTATAAGATTGTGTCCTTTCTTGTTAGATTTAAACTGTACATGGAACTGGCATGCATTAACATATCATCTAACAATTGACATAATGAGTAAAGAAGTACATTTTCAGCTCTCTTTCCCAGGCTGCAGAAGAGAATTCACTAAAGCAAATATTCATCTAGAGTTTAATTCCTCTCTAAAGAAAATAAGTGGTTATAAACAATCAGGGGAAAAATGGTAGTAATTACTGGCATTAATTTAAATACTTTTCTACTAATGTTTCTGCCTAGGACCATGCTTCAGATTTGCATGATAAGAGAGAAGAAATCACCTTTTTCATGTCTTAGTTCTTTGTTTTTATGTGTGAAATTGTTTGAAAAAATCATATGGACTCCTTCTAGACTCCTTTTTCAAGATGTGTATCACTAAAGGACCACTTCCCCCCACTTAGCCCCTCACAAGGACTGCATCCTGAAAATGTTTGTGCCATACACAAATGCCACTTGAAATTATTTAGTGAACACACATAAAGGGTCCTACAACTCCTACATGCTTGCTGGGGAATCCTGGGAGTTGTAGGACTTTTTCTGTCTAAACATGCATATACCACTTTCATACCACTATATCCTGCTTGGTGTGGCTCCTGCCTTTTATATAATGCTTTCACAGTGCAATATCCTGTTTGGTGTAGATAGTAGCACTAGTGTTTTGTTGAGGAACTGACTAGATCAACAAGGAATACTAAAACTGGGGTTCCCAAGGTGGTACCATGGACAACTCACTTTGCATCCTCTTGATTTTTTACATTTGCTTTAGATTTTAAAAAAACCAACCAAACAAGGAGACTGCCATGTTGTAAAACCAATCTCCAGTGCTATTTCCCACCCAATATTGCAGTGTGTGTGTGTGTGTGTGTTTCTGAACCTCATCAGTTTGCTTTCTATAACATGGATTGTGCTTTGTGGGGCAAATATGTGATCTGTTATTTAGGGTATAAATCCCAATGATGCCTTGTATTCAGTTTCCTGGCCATGTTGTTACTTGTCCCTGAGCCTCATTAATTTGCTTTCTGTGAAATGGATGCTGAAGCAGAAAACTAGAGGTCCAAAAGAGTGGTTTTGTGTTTTGATCCGACCTCTGCATTGGTACATAGGCTCTTGGGCAACTCACTTTTTTTAAGTCACATTTTCCCTTCTAGGAAATAGATGGTCAACCATGCTGCAAATGGTCAAGCCTGATACCAGGGCAACCATTTTATGAAAGTGCCTATGACTACTGCTCAAAATTCCAAATGTGCCCCCTGGCTCAAAAAGATTAGAGACCTTTGAACGAAAAGATTAAAGGAAGCCATGTCTGGGTATGTGCAAAAAAAGGCAGATACCACCCAATGTAGCCTGCTTAACCTTGCCAGATACATGGACCATGTAAATGCAAAAATGAAAAATCAACTCATAACAAATTTCATTTTTAATTACAAACATATTACATTATTGGCACATCAGAGCCAGGAATTACAAACAGGCTAGATTAATATTATGGACCAGCTAATTACAAACTGCAGCGGCATCACTAGTTCTTACTTGGCTTTTAGCAGCCAATGTGAGTCCTGTCCTGTGTGGGGTAGCAAAATTCACACAACTGTTTCTGCAGGCACCACCAGTAGGTTGAAATTAGCATGGGCAAAGGCTGCCGCTCGTCATGAGACTCAACATTTAGAGTGTCATCAGATGAGGCTTTTATCCCACACTCATTACTGCCCATTCATGGTTTTGTGTGTGTGTGTCCTTTAGACGATGACGTCTGCCTCCCGCACGTCTCCCGTTCTTTTTGTCTTCGTTCCATCATGAAATAGACCCCTCTAAATCCAATTATTATTATTGAAATGAAATGTGTGCAGGAAAGGCCGCATGATAATAAAAAAAAACACCCACTGAATGGCCCATGTGGTCATTGTTTACTTCCTCTTTCTTCCCCTGTGTGAAAAAAGAGGAAGTATCATGGGACAGAAGCAGGGAGGAAAGTGATGTAAGGAAACGTGATTTTCCCCATCTGATGATGCTCTTAGTGAGCAATGGCCCCAATGCCTAATTGGCTGCTGCCACACTCAGCTGTTCCCATTGCCATGGGGATGTGTTACAAGTCGAGAACATCAGACTAGCTATCCTTCCTGTGCCCCTCTCCTTCCCAACTGCAGCACATAGACCAAGGCAGCACTAGGCAGATAAGGACTTCCTATCCGATTCAACAAAATTTGTTACCACTCCAGGTAAAAGTACTTATGGTTGCCATTCACCAAGGCATGTCCTGCCATGAAGAGCTGAATCCTGGTTTTGTAAGGACAAAACCAGGAGCAGAAAGCTGTGTCTTCATCGCTTTGAAATCCCAGAATTTATTACCATCAAAGTACTGCAGCCCATGAAATTGCTTTTCAGGTTGCACTCATTACGTTCCGCATTTTCAATCTGTAACCTCATAGATTTGTGTAAAAGGAAACACAAACTATTTCCCAGGACAATTTAACAGGCAAACTGATCCCTATCAGTGCAAAATGGGATGGTAATGCTTTGGTACCTTAGCCACAAAAGCAGAACTAACTTTTATAGTGAATGCTATGCTATTAAGAGGGGAATTGTGTTTTTAAGCTTCTGTAACAAACCAATCTGAATCATATTTTAAAAATGCTTTAGCACTTCCAGATACCTCATTGGGCTTTTCTACACAAGGCATTTATCAGGCACTCATCATTCTCTACTTGTATGACACTATGACCCTCTGTTCTTATTGCCTCTCAGGCCAGTTGCCAAGCTGGTTTTCTCTCGCTCGCTCTCTTTTTGTTCCTCCACAGATTTAGCCATTGCACCCAAACACTGCACCTACACATGCACCTAAAAAAACAAATCAATATGAGAAAGCACATGTAACTGGGAAAACTCTGGCCATATGGAAAGGAGGACAGGGCTCCTGTATTTTTAACAGTTGCATAGAAAAGGGAATTTCAGCAGGTGTCATTTGTATGCACGCAGCACCTGGTGAAATTCCCTCTTCATCACAACAGTTAAACATGCAGGAGCCCTGCTCTCTTTTTGTATGTGCTCACAAGAGTGATCAGATACAAAAGAGGGTGAGGCTCCTGCAGCTTTAACGTTATGATGAAGAGGGACCCAGACAACTGCCCAGGAACCCCACTTTTCCTCCTCGGTGTCGGGATCACCCAATGCCGCCTTGGGAGAGGGAAAGTGTGGGTTTGAGGACAGAGGTGGTGCCAACCCAGTACCATGAAGACAGGCCCCCATATTTATTGAATGACAGAGAAAATCACACACATCCACCCAGCCCTTTGACAGAACCTGGTGTTAGCTGACATGACGGTTTCCCCTTCCTACAGCAAACACAGTGGACTCTGTAGTATTCTGACTCTGTAGAACTTGTAACTTTTGTAGAGTTGCCACCTTCTGGTTACGAAATATCTGGTTCCAAGATCTGACTACCCTGAGCATCCGTAAAATTATTTAATATTTTATTAGCATACACGCTAAAACTCATTCCTATCTTCTTACAAATATCTAAAAAGTACCACTGCATATGTGCAGAATGCCTTTCCTTCGATGAGGGGATGAATTCTGAGCTGCCTTTAGAGGTGGGTTGGAGTGAAATGGCAGACAGTCGTTCAACTGACTAAATAAGAAATTTTGGCTCTACTTAGGGCTGGCTGACTCATTTGCACAGCATCTGTAAACGGAAGCATGAGCATACAGCCTTGCTAAATGCAACCAAAAAAAGGGTGCAAATCAGCCTCATGATTCTCTTATTAAGAGATTGGAGGCTGGACAGACCAGTACACCATTCATGCCTTTACATGCAAGGTCCATTCTCATGAACTACATGGCAATGCAGCCGCTATTCTATGTGATGCCTTAACACAGTTGTGTACAGTATGACACAACATGCATGCGTAATTAACAGCTAAACAGCTGAGCTGGGATTATTTTCTGGCCTCATATTTTCCAATTCTGTCAATCAGATAAAATTCCAGTCAGGCCAGCAAAATTCTGGTTAATTGTCGGCCTTAAATGTGGTCAGCTGTGATGACTGTTTATGAGTGTCTCTACACCAGTGCTATATGGCATTATCCAAACTTGACTGCTAGCATTGTGGCATATCTCCTTCTGTCAAAGGGGTAAATAAGAAGTCAGATGGAGTTGCTTTAAGAAATTAAGATATACAAAGCATAAGTGCCATTCTGCCCTTATGTTTGACCAACTGCTAGCAGTTTTGCTAGTGAAGACATAAAAGCAAGGCATTTTGAATGCGCTCTCTCTTTCTCCTAGACTTAAACATTCCATGGAGATACCATTGACTCAGGAGCACGCCCTTTCGTCCCGTAGCTGATCTAGCACCCCTGAAAACAACATAGTGTCATTGGCTAAAATAAACTGCCACTTCATGCACATTTACTTGGCTTTAAATCCCATTGAATTTATTTTGAAATAAATTATTAGGATAGGGCTTCATGCTTTTAACAATGGCCAGTACTATCAATAGAGATATTCCAGTTTTCCTTCCAACAGTAAGGGTGGCAGATTTGTGTGAAGGTCATCTCTGAAAGCGATGTCTAACATGGTCACAGAAAGGAATGCAAAACCAGGGAGAGTATCAAACGACAAATGATGCGCTGGAGAAAATATGAGAGGGCTAACCGTTTTCAGAGAGCAGTAAAGCAGAATACTAATTTTAGCACACCACTCAAAACTGAAGCCAAGATCCTGTCATTGAGAGAACTGTGTGGATGTCTCAGAACAAAACATTAAGACATAGAAGAGCCAGCTAGCTTGGGGTACATCCAGATGTACATTATTTCAGCAGTCAAGCTGCTGTAGGAGAGCACTCGCAGCCTTTTGTACAGGCTTACAAAGTTCTTAGAAGAACTTTCTGAGGAAAAAATGATTCTGTGGGTACTTCCTGATGAGGCTTTTATTGTTCAATTGCCCTGCGATCATTCCTGGAATTTTATGGGGACCATTTGGAACCCTCCTGTGTTTTCCCACCTAACCACTTCCTCCATCTATTTTCTTATCAGGCAGGAAAGATGGATCCACAGTCTTTGGATTGGTAGGAGGCCTCTGTAAACAACCTGCTGTGCACAGTGCTGATTGGCTGTAGCAACAATGATGTCAATACTAATTTCCACCCTTGTCCTGGAACAGTTTTCCATATTTCTTTCTTTTCTTATTTTAACTGATTCTGCTTTTTGAAAGGATAGTTGAGTGGGAAAATGTACAAGCCGTGCCTTTAAAAAAGGTAGAGAAGCAAGAGGGAGGAAGCAAAGCAGACCTGTGGTTGAAAATTTTAAAATTTTCAGGGAGGCGAGCAGCCTGAGGGTGTAAGCATCTAACCCAAACATAAGGTATTGTTTGCTCTGTGTGGGAAAAAATAAGGTGCTGGTATTACACATACACAGAGAAGGGAGGGAAAGAGACAGACAGACAGAGAGAGAGAGCAAATAGCATCTTGATAGGGAGAGGATTTATATCTGAAAAATGGCACAGGAGGAGGATTAAGCATCCACAAACACTCCCCTCCTCCCTCCCCACTATGGCTGCATTTAAACAAAAACTGTTGGGAGATCACAGATCTCCAGAAGTAACATGTAGTTTGTCCCTCAGAATTGTAGAGTTGGGAGGGATCCAACTGATCAATCACTTAGCAATCACTATGCTAAAGCAAGCCATTCTTGACTAACCTTATCCTCAATAGGTGCCCATCCCACCTTGGCTGGAGAGCTTCCCCCCAGGAAGGTGAGACCTCAGCCTTGCAAGTCAGTTTATTTTATTGCTGAACTTGTCTTAGAGCAAGGAAGTTTTCCCTTAACAGAAGTGTGCCCTTCCTGTTTAAAAGCCATTAAAAACTGCCTAGAGTGCTCTTACTATTGGGTGGTATAGAAATGAAATGAATAAAATTTTGCAATATATAAATAGAATAGCCATACTTCACTGGCATTAACTAAACAACGACTTCACTCATTTTTTGTAAAATATTTCACCACGTGGAATTTAGGTGAATTCAAAATTTGAAGTCTACAATCTGTTTAAAGTATCCATACCTCCTTATCCACAAGGGGCTGGGCTGGATCCCACAGGTGTTTCTGAACTTTTGCTTTTCCAACATTCACTACCAAAGACTAGCAGTTATATTGGTCCTGCAGAGTTATTGTTACACTGTGTCCTGGGTGCAGAGAAGGACAGGGCTCCTGTATCTTTAACAGTTGCATAGAAAATGGAATTTCAGCAGGTGTCATTTGTATGCATGCAGCACCTGGTGAAATTCCCTCTTCATCACAACAGTTAAAGCTGCAGGAGCCCTGCCTTCTTTTGTATCTGGTCAAGATGTTGTGATGAAGAGGGGTTTTTACTTGGGCTGTTTGGCATTCATTATTGTATCTATATGTTCACAGTAATTGTTCAGTGTGTCATAAATAGTTGTCACTTACCACAACAGTTTTTCCAAGCTTCTTATGACCATCAAGCTTCTCAGAAAGATGTTTGACCCATCATTATCAATCTTTCAAGCCTCTCTCTTGTTCATCCTGAGATGTACTTTAAGGAAGTGAAACTCTTGGACTAATGGGTATTGAGGAGGTTGGGAGAAATGGTGTTCAGCAAAGGACCGATCAGGAGGCAGAAGTAAGCCAGGTCAAGAGAACAACAAAGGATACAGAAGGAATACAGCTGAATCCAGAAAGGGTCTTTTTGCTCATGCAAGACTTAACTGCTACCTGAAGCCCTCATGCTCCTTTCTGTCCAGAAAGATCCAATGACTAGCCTGGGTGGAAGGGATGCATTCAGGGCCTGAGGATACTAAGCTGCCTAGCCCTAGCCAGATGCTGCAACATGTGATTCAGAGATTTGTCTTACAAGGCAGCTGCACACTGACCCAGAGATTCCCAGTTTGAGCCCAACTGTTTCTTGGCACAGGGATGTTGTGAGGATAAAACTGGGGAGAGGGGTGGCAATCATGCATGTTGCTTTGGGCTGCTTAGAGGAA
Source organism: Elgaria multicarinata webbii (assembly GCF_023053635.1). Lineage (NCBI taxonomy): Eukaryota > Metazoa > Chordata > Lepidosauria > Squamata > Anguidae > Elgaria > Elgaria multicarinata. The sequence continues at coordinate 39,344,877 of NC_086180.1, read as the reverse complement.
AGGTGAGATATAGAGCAGCTTCAGATGGGGGGTGGGGGGAATCACGTCCCCTTACCATTGGCTCTGAAGCTGCATCTCTTCTGCAATGAGCTGGAATTACATGGAGGAAGAGAGCAGGAAGCGACGTGACCACGTGGCCCATTCAGTGTAGTGGGACAGCACTTATAAAAGGTGCAGTTTAGTGGGCATTTTATAGCAAAACCTCTCCACGTGGCAGGAAATTGTAAAAAATATCATTATAGCTCAGAAGAGTCACATTTAATGAAGATTATTGTATAATGAAAAAATGGCGGAAGGAGCGGGAGACAAGTGCGAGATGCGCAGCAGGAGGTACATGGTGTTGTTAAAATGACCTGTGAAGATCTGTGAGCGACCAGTCATAAAACGCTCATCTGAAGAAGCTCATAAATGCTATAATAAATTAATACATATAATCACATGGTAGGAGTTACTTTTAGGGCTGAGTTGTGACATCATTCCATTTGTAAGGATCACCCATGTGACTATTGCTAGGAAGCATTCTTTCACTCCCAACTAACATTGTTTGACCCCAAGTCTGACTAGCTACATTGCATTTGACATCACAACCATCACTACATAGACAACTGTTGGCTAGGACATACCATCTGACTATTTTCAGAAAGAAAACCAGTAAGGAAAACGGCACCAAAGCACCAGCAGTTCAGGGAAACATGACAGCAAACAATTTCGGAAAGGTGAACATTTGCACAATTTATTTTTTTTTAAAAGGAAGAATCCCAACCCCCCTCAGCCTAGCACTACTTTTGACCTGAAAATTGAATTGAGAGGATATTCAGCACAGGCCTAGATTTTATCCTCAGTGGTATCCTATTATTTTCTCATTTCCAGATGTGTTCAACCCAATCACAAACTATTCGTTAGCTGAGAGTTATTTTCCAGATGAGGTAATTACACACAAAAAAGGCTATCAGTTTTCTTATTCATTTTGGCTACTAACTAGTCAATAAACTACCATTTACAGCAGTCTGTTTTTGGGGAACCGTTTCCCTTTATCCTCCAAATGGGAAAAAGTGCCAGACTTTTCTTCATGTGGGTTAATTAAGAACTCATGTTCCAAGCTAATGTGGAAGGCCTATTCAGAGAAGCACTCTGTTATTCATCAGAAAAAGATGCAGTGAATTTGTGTGGCAACACTGATACATAATGAAAGTATACCTGGCCATAAATCTTAAGTATTAAAGAGGTCACTTCAGAAAAATTGCCAGCGAATCAAATAAGCGCCGAGTGAGCAAAGGCATGATGACGGAAACCACCTCTGTCAGCTGGTTTGAATTCTTGCTAATACAATGGGCAAAGCAATTAGAATACTATAAGCATTAGTTAGTGCAGTTTATATCCCTCCCTTTCCTAAAAATCTAAGGCAGATAACAATAGAAATAAAGCAAAACACATAGGGGAGCATCTTATCAGTCCTCCCAATATGGCAATGTGTGCTCTCAGCAGGGCCTGCCTGAGACATTTTCCTGCCTGAAATGAAGGACAAGATGGCACACACTTGTCCTTCAAAGAAACAAAGCAGACTGGCTGCTGAAACTTACTTCAACACTGGTGACAGAACAGTGCTTTCCACCACAACAAGGGGCACTAGGCTAACTTAGGGGGCACAGGGCAGATTACATGACATACCCACAGCGCTATCCTCCAACATTTACAGCTGCTTCTTGTTCCCCACCATCTCTGGCCTGAGGCAGCCAACTCATTGCCTCATGGTAGGACCTGCCCTAGCTCTCAGACCTCCCACATGCTCAGACTACCACATGGAGGCCAATAGGCGTGTGCCAATCAGCAGGTGATTCTGTGCATGGTGTAATGTGCATAGGAGGGAAATATCCTGCAGCGGGGGCTGGATCATCCTCATAAAATGGAATTTTACTTGCTGGAATTAATTTTATTTTAGACTTGTGTGTAAATGCCCCCAGAGTAAATATGCCCATCCCAGGCCTTCTTTGCTTGTCTCTCTTTCCCTTTACCCTGCACAAGGTTACGAGGATGCAAGTCCAGCATTTGATGCTATGCCTTTAAATTCCCCAGTGAAGAGGGATATTTAGGCAGCTATCCTATACCTACTTACCTGTGAGTAAGCCCCATTGAACTCAGTGGAATTAACTTCTGACTAAACATGTATAAGATTGTGCTTTCAGTAGCTGTGGGCTTCTTCCAATCATTTCCCACCACCACCATGGTCCTTCGGTCTGTCTCTGGGGGGGATCTACACTACTGCTTTAACGCACTTTAAAGTGCTTTATAAGAGTTTTGACAACTGTTGGGGCCCAGGACACACTGCATATACAGTTCTCAAAACGTTTTCAAAGTGCTTTAAAGTGCTTTAAAAGCAATAGTGTAGATCCCCCCTCTATCTGCCACCTGCCTTGTGTTGCTCTTGCTCCTGCCCACTGCAGCACTCTAGGGATGGGAGCTGATGGTAAGACCCAGAGTGATTGTTAGGAACGGTCAGGAAAAATGGCTTTGAAGTTTCTTTCATTGAAGAATTTAAAGGTATTGCATCGATCTCTGGGTTACGATCTGGTAATGCTAGATGCTGACGTGGAGCTGTCTTGACCCTTGATGCTGAAGAGAACAGAACAGTCGGCACTCTTGGGGGGGTGCCATGTGCTTCTGGGTCCTCCACAAAGCTTCAGAGTGCAGCTAGTCCAGGAAGAGCAACCTGAATCTTTGCATGGAAACATGTTCTTCCGAATTTACATACAGAGCCCTCCTGTAATCCTGTTAAACCAGCAAATGGACACTAAGGTCAATGAGTTCTGAGTTGTGTAATATTAGGAAAAGTCAACTTCCTCTCACAGAAACGTCTGACCTCTTTGCAATGTTAAAAGAGAGAGAGAGAGAGAGAGAATCCCACCAGATAGGCCAGATCAAAATTACATTCCTCTTCCATTTTTTCTAAATGTGTTGAATCTCCTACTTGGCAATATGCTTAATTAGTCAGTATAACATGGTACAGTAATGTACTCTTGACTGTGTTTCATCCCTGCATTAGCTGGTTATGGTCAGTGGACTTTTGTGCTTTTATCTGCCATTAAATGTAATTTTTGTAGACATTCGTCTTTGTCAAAGTGGTCGCAGGAATAAATACCAGCTCTATAAAAAGATTTATTCTGTCCCCTCTAAAGTATAGCCCGTATCCAGGTGCACTGAATATTACGGCTACTAGGTCATCCATTTGTCTCCCGGCACATTGTAATTAAAAAACCTGGCTCTCAGCTCCTCGTTGCTATTTGCTCTTTTAGCATTCAGCTTTGTAGACAATGCTTGTATTTCCTTTCAGGTGCTGGCAGTGAAGAATCCACTCTTTCTTGGTGGCCAGCCAAATCTTGTCCAATTGACTCTGGGGGCTCTTTGAACTTGAAGCTGCTTTTCCTCTCAAATGTCTGGAAAGTGTTTTTCTTGGGAAACCTTTATTAATAATATCCTTATTTCTTGCTGGGGAGTGAGGTGGGGGAATTGGGATCAGCCAGCATCTGTTCACGGAAACAGCTAGTGGAAAAGACAAATCCTAGTTAATTCCTATAGTATCAGGCTTCCCCAAACTTGGTGTCCTCATAACATTGTTGATGGACTATGACTCACACTATCTCCAGCCAGCATGACTATTGGCTTTCCTTAGCTCATGCAAGCCAATTCTTTAACATTTATTGTTTTTTAATCATTATTAATTAAACAAACCAGTAAAGAAAACAACAGTATCAAAGGTAAATAAACAAAAGATCATATTCTGATATTATACTGAAGATTGGCAGGACAACATGTTGGATTTGGGTACATCACCAGCCTCTACACATCACTGATCCCCCACACATCACTGAAAAAAATTCCACATTCTATATCCTGGAAATCCATACCTTGTTTTGGACTAGATTATTAAAAGTAGTTAACTACTGTATATAATTTCTTAACTTGGACGTATGCTTCTGAGAACCAGTTGCTGGGGAACATGAATGGGAGGGTGCTATGGTATTCATGTCCCCCTTGTGGGCTTCCCATAGGCCTCTGGCTGGCCAGTATGGGAAACAGAATGCTGAACTCGACAATCCTTTGGTCTGATGTAGCAGGGCTCTTCTTATGTGTCCCTTATCTGCATCGAAGGGGTCTGGCGTAACAAACTGAAAGAACAACATCAAAAAGAATGATCGTAACAACTGATAAAGCTTTCACGGAAATGAGACAGAATCAGATACCTTGAAGTTCAGCACGTACATCGTCAATGAATAGAGTTTCCCCCAGAATGCTCTTAAAGGTTGCTATGATCTCTTGCCCGGCTTCTGGACATATTTGTTCTCTTCTGTCTGGCCCATCATAAAAAACAACCAAGAGCGCAAACCTAGAGGCTCCAAGCCCAGACAACAGAGCAGCCTGAGATTGGACACTCAGCTATCCAATGCCATGCTGGGCTCCTGCTGGGAGAGCAGGAGGAACAGCAGAGGCATTTTCTGCTTTTCCATCCTTCCTCTCCATGCTGTTGAACGGGGCCTGAGATGCCACTGGATCCAGTGGATTCACAGCCCTTCCTTCCACCCACTGGCACGCCCTGTCCTCCTCCTTCCTGAGGTCAGAGTTCCAATCTCTGGAAAGGTTTCCACAGTGGCAAGGAGAGGGTCAAATCCCCTTCTCCAAGGTTGGAGCTCTGTCTCCAGCCTTGGAGGAGGAGTTCCATGGCATCGTATGGCCCCTAGGACTCTTTCTTCAGGAGATATGGTTGCATTCTACATAATACAGATGTAGTCCAATCCCTGGCCATAAGTGAAAACAAGGTCTTCCGCATAGTATATCGGTTGAGAAGAGGGGAGAAATCCATATAAAAGATTCTAATGTTTGAATGGGCAATTTCCTTTATGTTGGATTTGCCTCTTTGGCAGTTTTCAGAAGCTCTTCGCCTTTAACATCCTTATTGCCTTCTTTTTTATTTTATGGGCTTCTTTCCCACATGAGTGCTCTGGCCCCTAGTGAAGAGACCCTTCTGAAAGTAGCAGCCATGCTTTCCTCACTTCTCAGGCTGTGTTCCCTTCCTCCTGTAGATTGTCAGTTCAATGTTTATGATTTGATTTTCCAGTGTTAGGGGGAAAACATATCCAAATATTTCACAGGTGTACCACTTGGACGTTTTAAGGTGATCATGTCCCATGATACAAGCTGATCTCTTACTGCCAGAATCAATATATTCTTTGCAATCACATGACCAGTGACTAGAGCCATTTTTATCCCTGTGTGATCTTTAAACGTGAAGAAATGGGATGTGGGAGATTTCCAGGTGTGAGGTTATGGCCTTACATCTGTGCTTTTTCTCATGTGATTTCCCCCCTTTCTAATGCTTATATGAGTCCCATGTACTCGTCTTATTAGATCAACAGCATATGAAACACTTTTTAAAAAGAAAAACAAGAAAAAGAGCCCTTAATATTACTGCAAAGCAACAATATGTTGAGCAACAGATGCATCCATTTGTCTTGATTAGAGTCTTGTTTAAACCTTTAATATTTTGTGAGGTGCGTGCTTCTTTGTTTTCACTGTGAGGTACTCCTGTGTTTAAATTCACAGGGTGAGTAAATAATATCTTTATTGCACCAGAGGTGCTCATTGGGTGGCAGCACAGGAGAGGAAGATAAACACACACACACACAATCAATCAAATTTAGGATTAAAAGTGGACACAACCCAGCATAGGCTGCTGACTCCGATACTCTGCACCTTGGACAACTCCTTGAGAGTTCTGACTGAAACCCAGAGCAGATTTATCACCCAACTTTACATTTGGGATGTTAAGCTGGTATTTATTCATAGATCTGTCACATGTTTTAACTACTTGATATATAACTACCTTCCTAAATGTGGCAGGATTTTGAATTTGTCCACCCAGATTTTCCTCAGAATTATCTATGTTCGCAGCCAAAACTATGCATCTTTTAATGATTTAATAAATAAGATGGACATTCATGTCAAGCTATCTGTCTTTTTTCGGTCAGTAAGTATTCCACAGTCTGTGAGTTTCCACTTCTCCTTCCATAATGGATTTATTTCTTACTTGATTGCCCTTTCCACATCAGGTCCAAGAGAAGAAGCCTTCAGACCCTCTTTCACTCTGAACTTTCCATGTTTTCATATTCTAAGATTGATTCATGCAACAAAACCGAAAGGTAGACATCCTGAAATTATCTCTTAAATGTCCTACACTTCCAATTCAATTATTCTAATAGAGTTTGAGAGTGCTTTAAACATTTCTTCATTTGAATATATTCAATGCGTACCAAGAAGACTTAATTTTTTGAACTAAGGCAAGCATTTTAAAAAATCATAAAATCAACTCTTGTTCCTGTTTCACTATTTCACAGAAACATACATTTTCTCAATAACATGCCTACATTAAAAACTGGGGTTATAGCACAATACATGCACTTGTTATATATTACCATGCAAGAGCAAGTTCCAGAGCGAGAGAGAGAAGAGATTGTTGATAGCATTGTTTTACTATGTCTTTCAGGATAGGATGCTGTAGGCACTGTTACTACAGGGGATTAGTTAGACACTGCCAACTCATAGTTAGCCAATAGAGGCAAAAACAAATAACACACAAATTAAAAATTAAAAATTGGAATAGCAATTGCATTACTATGGCTTCTGTTTGGAATATTCTCCAGTGAACTATCTGTTATTACACAGGGAAAGTTATCACTGTAATAAGTCAATACAAACATTATTATCTGCTATATTTGCAGCCAAATAATTGACTGGTTAGTATAAAATTGTATGCAACTTTCAGTATTATGAACCCATTAGGTTTTTTGCTCCATTTCCAGATGGAATTTAGGTTTGCCTGAAGCTTCTTCAGTTTTGTGCTGGTTTTGGTTCATCCGGGGGGAAAAAAGGTTTATTCAAAATGCGGATGTGCTCATACAGTGGGAGGAGAAAGCTTGTCTCCCCCCTCCACTACACAGGTAGCAACTCACTCCAGATAGGTGGAATACAAATTATTGTAATAAATAATATGTGTGGAATAGGTGCTCCACACCAATGTCCAGTTGCGCTAAAGCATAATTTGCAATGTATGCTTGTTCCCCTTAACAGGGAAGATCATACAAACTAGGCCTCAACGTGACATTTTTGTGAAGTGCTCTACTCACACTAAATGCTTTCTGTATTGAGGAGGGGAGTGGAAGGTGAACTCCCTTCTTTGGCAAGTATGGATGGAGCCACCCCTAGCGTAAGTGTACCAGGATTGAGTATCCCACTTTTTAAAATAAATTTGAGACTAGGCATTTGGGCCTTAATTTTATTTGAGAGCCAGTTTACAATGGCAGCTGCTGCTAACTCCTTTCCTTGAGTTGGGACAGGGCGAGTTCCTAGAGGAGAAGGCTTTCAAACACTGCTAATCCTGATGGATTTATGCCACCTCCAGTATCAGGGGCAGCATGCCTATATACTCCAGTTGGGGAACATGGGTGGGAGAGTGCTATTGCACTCATGTCCTACTTGGGGTTTCCTGCAGGCAGCTGATTGGCCACTGTGTGAACAGAATGCTGGACTATGTGAATCTTGGTCTGATCCAGCACACCTCTTCTTATGGTCTTATGTCATCGTTGAACCCCAATAAACTTCCATGAATGAGGCAGGCGGGTTCATCAGATGGGGACAAAATCATGGTTCTCCGCCCCTGCTTCTGTCGCACAATACTTCCTCTTTTCTCATGTGGGCATTTTTATCGTGGGCATTTTTATCATGTGGGCATTTTTATCACACCACTTTTCCTGCACACAGCAAGAGATTAAGGCAAGTTCCGTTTCTAAAAACAAATTGGACTTAGCGTGGTCTTTTTTTCTCACAAGAAGAAGGTTAGAAAGAGCAGGAGACGCATGGGAGGCAGATGGTGTTGTAAATAGGACCCGCGAAAAGCTTTGCATGCCCAGTAACAAGCATGCCATAAAACCCTCATCTGATGATCCCCAGGATGATCACTCAATAAAAGCCTCATTTGGAAGTACCCTTGGACTCCTTCAGCATGAAAAAGTATTCCTCCTCCTGGTCCTGCATGACTGATCTTAAAGGGGTAGGACACAATGAACTACAGGTTCTGTAATCAGTTTGGCATCCTTGAACTGGTTTCATTATGTGACAAATATATAAATACCATTTATATTTCAATGCTTATTTGTATTTCTTTGCTTTCTTTCCCTCTCCTGACATGATGACTACAGAGTAGAGTGGTGATGTGTCTTACTTTACCCCTGATGGCCCTCTATTTGAATGGCTGTCCAGGTCCAAGTGCAGTTTGACTGAATATCCAGTGAGCCACACTGGTTCTCCTGTGTGGCTCACCTCCACGTCTCCACCCTTCCCAGCCACAGCAGGTGCCACTTCAGAATTGCCACAGTCCTGCCATTAGGCAGACTGAGGCAATCACGTCAGATGGCAGGTGCTGAGGGTAGTGGTGGCAGCCTCCCTGCTGTTCCTCCTGAACTCCCCAACAGTTTCCTTCGGTTTATGGACAGAGCTGCGTATGCCACACAACTTGTCCTGGGCCCTCTAAACTAGCCTGCTGAGGTGGAGGATATTATCCCATCATTAGAGTTGAAGTAAGATTCAACTGCCATTGCAGCTGGCTTCTATACGTTGCATGGAGAGGAGGAACCATTTTGTCCTTTGCCTCAGGCAGCAAAATGTATGGGACCAACCCTGTCCCCAAAAGTGGTAGGTCTTGAGGATATGGCCTGACATCATACTGGCAGGGGATATCCCTTGCGTCACAAAGCCTGGGACCCAAAGGGTAGGGGAAACTACCCTTGGGGGATGTCTGCCTAATGGTGCACATTTAGCGTAATCAGACGGGGGTGGAGGGTGGGAATCTAATTTCCTTATTGTCACTTCCCCCCTCCCTGCTTCTGTCCCACAATACCTCCTCTTCCTTCACACAGGGGAAGAAAGAGGAAGTAAACAATGACCATGTGGCGCATTCAGTGGTCATTTTTATTGCCCCACTTTTCCTGCACACAACAGGAAATGGCGGCACATTCCATTTCAAAAAAATCTGATTTAAAGGGATCTATTTTGTGACGGAAATAAGACAAGAAGGAGCAGGAGACACATGGGAGGTGGACGTCATTGTCAAAGGACCCATGAACATCCGCATAGTGGGAAGTAATGAGCTCATCTGATGACGCTTATTGTCTGGAACCAATTGCTCTCTTCCCAAAATCTTTAAATGGAGGAGTGCCCTTTTGTTGCTTAAGGACTTACAAGAGTAGAAATTGGGTCTGGGGGCAGTGTACCTCGTAGCACATGTCCTTAGAGATTGGTTCTCCCACCCACCAGCCAACGACGCTTTCAGTGGAGAGGAAGACTGCACCTTCAACACCAAAAAGATCATGGGCTCAATTCTCCTCTTCCCAATCCAGGAATATCCACAGGGTCCCAACTTGTGAAAATATATTTTGCTGTCCAGATAAACCAATAGTTAGCTACAGGCCTAATATATAGTCCAGTAATTTGGAAAAGGCAACATTAATCTACTAAAAAGTTTAATTAATACATATACAAAGACTCCATTATCCAATAGAGGTTGACTTTTACAATGTATAGTATATCATTATAGATATAGTTCAAAGACAAGTTTAACATAAGTGATACTTACAGGTTTTTTTTAAAAAAAATCCAATTATCCACAGCTTTGTCTAGGTTAATCAATCTGCCAGGTGTAAAGCCTGTGTGAAATTATAAATGTGTTGAACTGCTTGATGATAAGAAGTAGGACGAACCTTTGTCATGGATACTTAAGGAAGAAAGATGACAACAGTGGAGCACAATTTTCAGTTCCCTATCCAAGTGTTAATTTTCTACCCTCTACACATGATACTAACTTTATAGCATAGGCCAATTCTGTCTTCTCTAACTGTGTCATTTTGAATAAACTTGAGATTGCTTCCATTTGTCACTTGCAGTATCTATCATGGTAACACAAAAAACTCTAGGTAATTCACCTCTTTGTCATTTGCAGAAATGCCGAGGAGTGAATGACAGCACACAACACTCACTCTGTTCAGGCGACATGCTAAGCCACAGTGGCTAAGCATTTTGAGCTAAACATTATGGCTTAGCATCTCATGTGAACCATGTCTAAGTGTGTCTTGTGAATCATTCCTAACCATGGTGGCTACAACCACGGTTTAAACACACTCTCTTACCATTTGCTGCAAAAGGGTTGGCAGCCTAACTATGGCTTAGGGCTCATCTACACCATGCACGATATTGCACTATGAAAGTGGTATGAAAGCAGTATATAAAAGGTAGGAGCCACACCAAGCAGAATATTCTGGTATGAAAGCGGCATATGGTATGTGTCAGTGGGCCCCAACAGTTGTCAGTGCACTTCAGTACCACTATAAAACATTAGTGTGGCTCCTGCCTTTCATATACCGCTTTCATACCACTTTCATAGTGCAATATCTTGCTTGGTGTAGATGAGGCCTTAGTGTATTGTCTGAACAGGCCCATTGAGAGCTGAAAAAAGAGGTGAGGTGGATTACGTGAATGCAATTAACATGCACATTTTTGTGATGTAAGTAGCAAATGCAGGGATACCAGAGCAGCTTCAGGGCTATAAGGGTGGGGAGGAGAAATTTAACTATTTCTCTCTCTGCCATGGTCCCAAGGTGGAGAAATAAGCCTCTCTGAAGCTGCTTTTGCATTTCAAGAAAAATTCTCATTGGTCCCAATGGAAGCTTCCCTAAAAAAGTAATTCACATCTTTGGAGATCTTACTCCGGTCAAGGAAGCTCGTAGCCTTGGCTTTATATTTGACTCCTCGCTCTCCTTTATTCCTCATATTGAGGCAGTAGCTAAATCTTGTCGATTTTTCCTGTATAATATTGCCAGGATTCGATCATTTTTGTCTGTCTCTTCCGCCAAGACGCTTGTTCATGCACTGGTTATTTCACGGTTGGACTACTGCAACCTTCTTCTCTCTGGCCTTCCTTCTTCTCACATCAGTCCGTTGGTTTCTGTTCACCACTCTGCCGCAAAGATCATCTTCTCGGCTCGCCGCTCTGACCATGTTACTCCGCTTCTGAAATCTCTTCATTGGCTTCCAATTCACTTCAGAATCCAATATAAACTTCTCCTGTTAACCTTCAAAGCTTTTCACGGTCTAGCTCCTTCCTATCTCTCCTCTCTCATCTCACACTATTGCCCCGCTCGTGCTCTTCGCTCCTCTGATGCCATGTTTCTCGCCTGCCCAAGGGCCTCTACTTCCCTTGCTCGGCTCCGTCCATTTTCTTCTGCTGCCCCTTACGCCTGGAACGCTCTTCCAGAACATTTGAGAACTACAACTTCAATCGCAGCTTTTAAAGCTCAACTAAAAACTTTTCTTTTTCCTAAAGCTTTTAAAACTTGATGTTGTGCGGACTTTATACTGTTAGTTTTACCCTAGCCTGTGCCTGCTTACCCTACCCTGTGCCTGTTGGCATTCTCTTCCCCTCCTTATTGTTTTACTATGATTTTATTAGATTGTATGCCTATGCGGCAGAGTCTTGCTATTTACTGTTTTACTCTGTACAGCACCATGTACATTGATGGTGCTATATAAATAAATAATAATAATAATAATAATTTTTGTTGAGATTAAGGTAGTCGGAGAAAAACTTCCCCTCCCACCTCTGTTAACGGTCAATTTACTATTCTCCTGGTCTCACAAAAAGCTAAGGTAGCCATTTTGGCCATAAAAAAGTTCTTAGAGCCTACACAGTTACCTGTGCTTTTTGTATTTCTTTTATGTAGCTCCTTTGTGATAAGACAAAACTGGATCCATTGCTAAGTATCTCCTGATCTTTGATGCAACTGTTGTATCAGCAGCTTTGATATGACCATACCCAGTTTAGTTTTGCTCTACTTGGAATACAGAAAGTGCTAGTTGTACACTCAAGAGATCAAGGCCATATCTACACCAAGCAGGATATAAAACTTTGAAAGCGGTTTGGAAATGATATATGGAATGTGTCATGGGCCCCAACAGTTGTCAATACTGTTATAAAGCAGTAGTGCAGATCCTGCCAAGGTTCACATATTTTGTGATGCCTTGGCTGAAAAAGGTTATAGAGTTCCAGGTAGGAGATCCTGATAGGCAGCAATTTCTGACTTCCGGTCAGTCTCTTGCAAGAGAACGCTAGGGCCATGGCTAGACAAGGGTATAGTAGGGTGACGATCTCATGATTTTATGATCGTGAGATCCTTGCCCTGGTCTACATACAGCCCATGACATCGCGACCACTATTTTGTTTTGTTTTTTAAAAGGGAAATGAGCGCAGAAGCACTTGAATGTCAGGTAAGTTTTTAAAAACAGCAACCTCAACCTCCATCTCCCCCCACCCCACCCCATGCCTGGGTCCCGGCTCCTTGCGGTTACTCACAAGGAGCTGGGACAACCCATGATGCCCGCCCACACATCCCGTGGACTTGGGATCATCCCGAGACCGCAGAAAAAGCAGGATTAAAGGGTAGGGTGAAATCCCGGGCCAAGGGAGGGATGATCCCTCTCTGCTCCCAGGATCCCCTGTGCATCATGTGGACGCACAGGGATGATCCCGGGATGATCCCTGGGATATAGGTCTGGTCTAGCCATGGCCTATGTTTTGTAGTTCCTAAAACAGGGCTGGGCAACTTGTGGCCCTCCAGATGTCTTGGCTTACAACTCCCAAGATCCCTCAACATTGGCTTTGCTGGCTGGGAGTTGTAGGCCAAAACATCTGGAAGGCCATAAGTTGCCTAGCCCTGCCCTAAAATGAAGTAGCTAGCAATGAAGGGATGCTGAGGTGCTGCAGTTTTTCACAAGCCATCAACAACTGCAACAGTCTTTTCAGATTTTGTTTCTTATGCAAAATAAAAATGACAATGGGAAATATGGACAAATGCTGTCAGCAGTGTAATTTTTTCTAATTAAGAAGGGAGCTTACAAATTAGGAATAATCATAACAATTAAGAGGATGGGGGGGGAGTATATCCCATCAGTCCTATCGGCTCACCTTGATTGTTTCCATCCTTAGACACACAAACTTCTCCTGAGAAATTCCGGCAATTTAAGCCTTGTGCCTTTAGCAGGTTCTGCCACAGAGCTGTAAATGGGACTTTTTAGTCCTTTGTCCCCAAGGCAATGCAGAAAAGAGATTTGTATCCTTTCTCTTTTACAAGAAGCAAGGTCTGAAGGGGGAGGCATGAGGATTTTAGAAAATACAAACTCTACCCATTTCTTCTATAGAAGACAGTATCTATTAATTGGGATTTCAATATTTTATTCATGAATTGACACTCATTTTTTAGTACCTGCAGCTGTCAAAAAATTGCAAAATTGTACCAATATCCTACTGTGCATATTGGCAAAACGAAACCCTTGGAGAAATCAATGCACTACTTAAAGAGCAATTTAGTAATCTTTGCCATCAAGCACAGGAAGGAATAAAGGTAAAAAATGGGTGTTGTTAAGAGTCCATCATAGCTTAGGGCTGGCTGAGGAGCAAACTGGGCTACTAATCAGCTGAGTGCATTGCTGGAAGAGAAAACCCAGGCAGTAAAGAGAAGACCCAGGCCAGGACAGAGAGGGGGAAAGAAAGGGATCCTGTGCCCTCAGATGGTGATGGGCCTCAGTCCATGTGGAATGATGCCCACATGGCCATAGTGGATTTATTCAGCATCCTGGACTCACTCCTTCACCCTGCTCAGCTTCCTCTAGCAGTTCTGGAGGAGAGGATTCCGAGTGGGTCGGTTGATGTCATCCTCATAATTGGCCATCATGTTGTATATTGATTGGTACCTCAAATGCATGTGTGCCATATTCTAATTGGTAAGTTATGGCAACATTGCCAGTGGGTGCCGTGGGGAATGGCTGTTGGGGTTGCTATATGGATTTCAGTGGGTGGGTGTGTTTTCTTCTGCTGCTACTTTTATTTGACATTCCTAATTTGCTGGTGGGAGTCCATAAGATTGTAACTATGTTACAAAAGCATTAGGCCTGGCAGAGCAGCTCCTGGTGTAGAGGGACCATAGGATCTCCCTTCCCTACATTTAAAAATAAATAAATGAACAGATTATGAGCCTGTTCAGACAACACGCTAAGCTGTGGTTAGGCCACTAACCCTTTTGCATCAAATTGTTAGTGAGTGTGTTTAAATTGTGATTATGTAGTGAAGAGGTTCTCTTGGCACCTACGTTATATGCTTTTAGACGCCAGGTGAAGACCTTTTTATTCGCCCAGCATTTTAACAGTCTATAAATAAATTTTAACTTGGTGTTTTAAATTTGTAATTTTGCATTGCTGCTGTTTTTATCTGGTTGAGCTTTTATATTGTATTTTATTTTATGGTTTTATATTGTTGTTTTATACTTTGAATGTTTTTAATTTTTGTGAACCGCCCAGAGAGCTCCGGCTATTGGGCGGTATAGAAATGTAATAAATAAATAAATAAATGTAATAAATAAGATGGTTAGGAATGGTTCACACCACATGCTAAGTCACAGTTCACACGACACACTAAGGCATAATGTTTAGGTCAAAATGCTTAACCACCCTGGCTTAGCGCGTCATCTGAACAGGGTCAATAAATTCAATAATAGTGCTACTGGAAAGTAAATTATACATCCTCCTCCCCTGCCCACTTCCTGCCTTTTCCTAATGCCCTTACGATATTAGGATGATATTCCATATGCCATGATAGTTATCTGTACAGCACCATGTACATTGATGGTGCTATATAAATAAATAATAATAATAATAGTTACTGAATAGTTATCTGCACCTTGGATCGCTCCCTAAGAGGTCTGATGGAGTCTGACTGAAACCTGCAGTGGTTTCATCGCCCCACTGACATTGGAGCCACCAGCCACCACTGGAGGCATGTCCTACTCATCTTCAAATCTTTTCCTGCCCAACAAACCCTATGGCTGTCTTCTGCTGGCCCATTTTGCATGTCTCTCCTCTCCTCCAGTATTCAAATCCTGGGCTAACAGATAAAGAAACCTCTAATTATTCTGAACACGGAGGCAGGCACTCATAACTCAATGGGAATGGCACTTTCATTAAACACAATGTTCCGTGTGTCTTCAGGAAATGGTTTTAATAAAATGATCTAAAGGGATTAATATTGTTTACTCATAAGCGCAGCTTGAAGCTGATCTTATGATATATCCTCTAGTCTTTTCCCAGTTCTAGCAAGTGATTTCAGCCACGTCAGCTCCATATAGCTTACAAGATCAACACTGGTGGTTACTTCCCAAGTATACATGTGGCTACAAGTGCCCACAGGGGAAAACTTCACAGAGCATATAAAATGGACTTTAATATCACAGCACACCTTTTGGGAGGCATGTCTAATTTGTTTAACATGCAGAAAAGCTGACAAGCGACTTTTTTGTTTTTGTTTACAGAAGTACTGTAAGCTATGCACTCAGATGCAAGGACAAGATCAAACCAAGGCCGCCTTTACGCTTCTTGCCCCCCTCCTCTCCAGCTTTGTTTTGTTTTCCTAGAAGGGGTATTGCCAATTTATTTATTTTCACTCCGCCTCCCCCTTAAGCACTGTAAACATAGGAATCTCTATCATGTTGAATGCAGTTACACCGATTCTTCATTCGCTTCCAAAGGTCCATGGACTGTAGTGGTCTCTCCAACATTACTAGTATATGTGTAGCTGTGATGTTTGTGTATGTGTGTGTGTGTTTGTTTTCATTTGATGCTGCTGTCTTCTGTATGTCATACACACACACACACGCAGAGAGAGAGAGAGAGAGAGAGAGAGAGAGAGAGAGTTACTGTATATTGTTTTTATCGTTTTCTTGTGTGAATCGCCTTGGCTGACCAAATGTCACGATACAAAATATCAGAATTAATTAATTAATAAATAAATAAAGGCTGGTGCAGGATTGAGGGAACGCCAATCCCTATCGATATTCCCAAGATGCTTTGCGGGAAACCTTGAAGACTAAATGGATGTAAACTGGGATACACTGGTAGCTTTAATGATGCCCTACAATGTTAAACAAAATAGATTTGCTATCTCTTACATTTTCACCCCAGCCCTCCCATCCTCAAAATACCCCTGTGATTGGCCCAAGGTCACCCAGTACACTGTAGCTGAGGTTAGGTGCTACCAGCTCAACTATATTTTGTTCCCACATTTCCATGTTGTCTCTTGGGTGCAGAACGTGATTGCAGGACCAGAAGCCAGCCAATACTGACATGGAAAAGAGAGTATCCTCCTATCTTTAAGTACAGTACTTTGGGCAATGAAACACCCCCACCGTTAAGCTCTTCTCTCACAAGCTGAATTCTCTCTCCCTCTTAATCCAAGCATCAGCATGCAACTGCCTCCCGCTCACTGCCACTTCTCTCCCCCTGTACTTAATTGACAGTGGTCTGTCCTCCAGCAAGAATAGAGCCCAAGGCTGAAGGGGAGAAGCTGCCCTCTCACCAGCTATAAATTCCCCATTGGCCATTGCTCCTGAAGAGCTGCCTCCCTTGTTTAGAGATGTGTGTCCTGCACAAGTATGGTAAAAACAGAGGGTTTCAAGGAACCTGACTTTTCCTGGCCTACCAGATAAATCAGGTGTGAAAATGATCGAATCTCGAAAAAACTACAAGTGATGAAAACCAGCTGCCATCTGTTTTACTAGCAATTACCTGGGGTGTACAGAAACCAACACAACACAAATCAGAGTGATAAAATCACACCAATGTTTTTAAAGGGGGGTTACCCCATCTTTATTCTTGGTGTTGTGGAACATTGTCTGCCATCTCCTCCTTGGACTGGCAAGGGAATGTAAGTAAGGTGTAAGGCTCTCTGAACACCAGCATACACACCAGCAGGATAGAATGAATCTTCTTCCAGGACTTTCAGAGATTTGTATTTGGGGAGTGAGATGTGCATTAAATGGTATGCATCTAACCATATTAAAACAACAGATGTGGAGTGAATCTTACAATTCAAGTGATCTTAAGTGACATTGAAATCAACTCTGAGTCACACAGTATTTTTTTTAATGGTTTAGTTTTCTAACATCTAGAAAAGTCGAAACTGAGCATTTTAGAGTGAATTGTCTCTGGAAATTCTTGTAGGGCATAGAGCTGCCACCTTTTGGTCACTTTCAGAACAACACCTCTTGCTTTATACAAGATTTCTAATTTTGTATTATTAATAATATCTGCTCCTGTAGGGTTGTCCTATTTTAGAAACTGTAAAAGAATCTCAGCTTAGCGTAGGCCTTGGATCCTTAAAAAAGCAGACATATTAGGCAAACAAATGAAATCAGGCTTTGCTTCACAGTAAACATAAGGGGTTAACAGTGAGAGAGTGATTAGGAAATGAAGAGCCAAATATAACTACCAAATGACAGACATATGTAGGTGCAGGAGAACTTTAACTAGGAATGGGTGAGAAATTTAATTGGGTTCATATTTTAGTCTGGATATATCAAATTCACACTTCCCAAACTGAAACAAAAAACCATGCAATGATATGGTGATATTTTAAATTCCCCAATTTTTTAATGGAATTTTGCAAATTAAAATGATTGAATACACAAAAATGATGTATCTGAGAAAAGTGAACACAAAACCACCAAAATGGCACTTTGGAAGGACCATCATCCATTCACCACTTTCTATTTTTTATATTTTTTCAGTGCCTCAAAATTGCACACATGGGGAGGGGGGGGAAGTCATTTTTTAAAAAAAGTTATTATACTTTTTTGTTGGTCACATGTGTGCAAGAGTGCACTTACAGCTGCCTGAAATATGTGTAGTCTTGCTTGGTCAATTTTTTTTGTATGTTTCAGCTATCAAAGGGAGTAGTGAAGAGGTGTAGGTAGCATACAAAGAAATTGACAAGACAATCCTACTTAAACAATCTTGGAAACGGGATTAGCCCAACCTTTAAATGACACCGTCCATAGCAAAATCTGTCCCCTTCAGCAACTTTTTCTTTCTTCTAATTAGAGTATCCCTTCCCTGCCCCATTTATCCACTAAAATAAGGTATAATCAAAGTAAGCAATTGGTTTTTTCCTGCCCCAGGCAATAAAACTATTATTCTGTGAGAAAAATCCAACTCATTCCCAAGATGTTTCATAACTAAAAAACAAATTTATAGGTTCTTCCAAATTTGGGCATCCTTTGAGTCAAATATTAAGTGAGAATTGACTTTCATGTCAAGAATGTCCAGGACATGGGCCATTTGGGGAAATTAAAAACCCTCCCTATTTCGTGGAGTGGAAGGTGTTGCGGATTATTTTTGATCGCTATATTACACTTACAGTACATTATCAAAGCTTTACTTGTGAAGTTGGAAGCACAAATCCTCTTATTATGAGATTAGTGCACATAACTTCCCAAATGTAACTTTGAAAACATAGCCAACGTTTTTAAAATTAGCATAGGCTGTGATGTTGAACAGCAGTACTGCTAGTGCTATAGTGCTCATACTACAGCTAATGCTATATTGTCCACTGCCTGCAGTTCAGTTTTGTGGAAGGTTATGTAACTTCATAATGTGATGGTATTGACTGTGATCTGAAAGTACATCGTGTAGCAACCTAGCTGAACAGGTCTGGGTCTGGTCAGTGCATAGTTGGGAAACTACCTGGGATCCCTACGTACACAACTTTGAGTGACTGAGGATTGGCGTTTTTATAAGGTTAGTAGTTGATCAATGTATGGACTGAAGAGTAGAAAAGAGAAAACAAAAGATTAACAAGAGGCAAGACGTTAAGAAGAAATGTAAACCTAATATGGGTCAAGAGAAGAAACTAGTAAAGGGAGCTGTAAATTGACAGCAGTGTAACATAATGAAAAACATACTAAAAAAATTCAGTCGTGTGGGATAGAATGAGAGTGTGAATATGAGTTTTAGTGTAGTCAACAGATAAGAAAGCATTAATTTTAGAAATATCAGATATAAAGATCGTAGCTACATCAGGACTGTCGGCTGAGAAAGAGTTAAAAGGATCAATGGTAACATCCAGGTTCTTACTTACCTTGGTGAGAACACTTGAGTGATATTGCCAGTTGAAAAAGAAAAGCAGAAATTAATGTTTAGGAGGAAATACAATGAAATATGACTTCTACATGCTGAGTCTGAGGTAGTGAATCGACATACAAGCAAAAACAGCTGTAAGGCAGTTGGAACTACTAGTAAGAACAAAGAAAAAGGAGAGAACCGAAAGACAGAGCTGGATGTCATCAACATAGCAATGACACTGCAAGCCAAAAAGGGGGAACCAGACTGCCAAGAACAATAGAAAGAAGGAGGTTCCCCAACAGAAATGGAACAATAAGAAACAAACTGAGCAGTAACAGAAAAGGTAAAGAAACAATCTGAATGAAACTAAGGCCATAGCTAGACCTAAGGTTTATCCCTGGATCGTCCAGGGGTCAAACCTGTTCATCTAGGTGACACACAGGGGATCCAGTGCTCAGGCAGGGGCGAACCTGGATGATCCCAGGATAAACCTTAGGTCTAGCTGTGGCCAAAGAAAGGACAGTACCACCAAACCCCAAGGAACAAAGAGACCCATGAGCCAAACCAAATGTGATCGCAGCAGTTCATGGGTCTTCCCTGATCTTACATAAGCCTTTCTACACAACACATTTATTGTGCGCTTGTGATTCCTCACTCACAGTAGTTTGTGGGTGCTTTACACAATGTCGT
Organism: Elgaria multicarinata webbii; assembly: GCF_023053635.1. Taxonomy (NCBI): domain Eukaryota; kingdom Metazoa; phylum Chordata; class Lepidosauria; order Squamata; family Anguidae; genus Elgaria; species Elgaria multicarinata. Next base: position 39,325,146 of record NC_086180.1, on the reverse strand, counting down.
TATTCTCCAGGGCTTCTCCCATTCTTTGGAACCATTTTAGCAAGTGTGTTTTTTCTAACAAGAAAAGTCTGGTATATCTGCAAATGGCAGCATGAAAACCTAATGTATTTGAGCAATTCTGCTATACTACAGCACCACCCAGTGGTTGTGTAATGGAACATCTAGAAAGGCAGAGAAAGAAAAATCTCATTAAAAAAAAATACGTGTAAAGGAGCCAATCATAACCCCCCCAAAAAATACAGAAACAAAAGCCTCAGTAAATTGATGGGATAAAGCCTCATGTAGAAAAGCCCTGTGACGTAGGGGAAGAAGTATACTGTTAAGGTCAAAATGTGGGAATGAGTGAGGGGAGCTGAGCCCTTCCTCTGCCTGACTTATTTTCCTTCCATCCATTGCCCTAGGAACCTTTCTTCCGGTTATCTTTCTTCCAGTATGAGAGTTGGCCTGGGCAGGGGGAGTTTGGGCAATGAACTTCAGAGAGCTAAAGAAAAGGGTTCACCTCCCCTCATCTGTGCACTCCTTTTGATGTCAACATTAAAAGCATCAGAAGCTGCCTTGAACCGTCAGACCATTGGTCCATCTGGCACATCCCTGCCTACACTGGCTGTTTCAGGATCCTGGCTGCTTCGGGATCACTGAGGAATGGAGAAGATAAAGCCCCTTCTCCACACCACTCCCAATTGGAACTGCTGCCTTGGCACTGCTAATAACAGAGATGCAGGGAATAGTGAGTGGGGTTCTCCCTGGGCCGCATCGAGAATGGGTAATGGCTGTATGCAGCTTATGGCTCACAGTTGTTAAACCCTAGTCTACACTGACTAGCAGCAGCTCTCCAGGTTGTGAGAGCTTTTCTACAGTGGCATTTATTGTGCACCTGTGACTCCTTAGTCGTGGTTGTTTACAAGGGAAATATGAGTTATTTTTGCAGGAGGCTCATCATTGACTGACAAGTGCTCCTTTGTGGTTTTTCTAATGGGGGCAGCGCTATGTAGCAGCCCATTGGTATGAAGCAATTTCCCCACCCCCACCCCATCACATGCTTCCAGTAATTTGTAGTCACACCAATAAAATCCCTGTTTTTTGCATTAGCATGGCTAGGGTGACCATATGGAAAGGAGGACAGGGCTCCTGTATTTTTGGCCATAGCTAGATGGGGCTTTTTCCAGGGGCGATCCCTGGGATCGTCCCTGTGAGTTCACATGATGCACAGGAAATCCCGGGTTCCCAGGATATGGCCCTATACTTTAGGCCAGCTTTTTCCGTGGTCTCGGGATGATCCCAAGACTGCGGAAAGTGTGTCCCACCGTCATGGTTTCTCCTGGCTCCTCATGGTTACTCACGAGGAGCTGGGACCTGTGCATGGGGCGCAGAGCTCCTCAGGAGCTCAGCGCCCATTGGGGGTAGGGTGGGGTGGGGTGAGCAGGAAAATGTAAAAAAAACCACTTACCTTTTGCGCACGAGCGCTCATGCGCTCCTTCCTCCTTAACCAAAAAACCCAAAATGGCGGACACAATGTCCTCTGCCTCTGAGGTCATTGCACGCCACGTGTAAACAGAGGGGGAGATCTTGCAATAAAAATATTGCGAGATCTTCACCCCTCCATCATGCTACATTAGTAAGTCTAGCTGAGGCCTTAAACAGTTGTATAGAAAAGGGAATTTCAGCAGGTGTCATCTGGTCAAGAGGGCAGAGTTTCTGCAGCTTTAACTGTTGTGATGAAGAGGGAATTCCACCAGTGCTGCATGCATAAAAATGATACCTGCTGAAATTCTCTTTTCTATACAACTGTTAAAGATACAGGAGCCCTGTCCTCCTTTCCATATGGTCACCCTAAGCATGGCTCAAATCATTCAGGGAACTGCTCACTCAAATAGCTTACCATGTAATAATAATAATAATAATAATAATAATAATAATAATAATAATAATAATTTATTTCTTACCCGCCTCTCCACTTGGATCGAGGCAGGGAACAACAGTGAATATAAAACACATTAAAAACTTATTAAAAACATAGCATACATGATTAAAACATCCTTAAAACATCCTTAAAACATTCTAAAATTTCACTGGATAGGCCTGCCGGAATAGATCAGTCTTTATTGCTTTTTTAAATGCTAAAAGACTGTCAAGTTGACAAATCTCCTCCGGCAGGCCATTCCGCAGTCTGGGGTGTAAACCTGTTGAGTTTCAAGTTGTCCCCAAGTGCTACTTATATATTATGAGCTGGGCCTCAGGATCACTACCGCATGGCACCTGGCAGCCTTAATCTGGTCCTAACCCTAACATGGCAGCAGAAAACATGTTAATTAGGAAACGTGGAAATGAGGCTGGCAGTGAAGTGAAATAGAAAAGTATAAATGTTTCAGAACTGGTACAGCAGACTTTTTCTATTTTTTTAATCTACCTCCTAGATCATCCATGTTGGTTTGCAACTTCCACACCAACAAAAGAAAAACGACAATACAAAACAGTGTATTATTTGTCCACATAAAGTCAATAGCACTAAAGACTCCCAGGGAGGCTCTTCTCCTTCTTTCCCAAGGTAGCAAAATCCACTTGGGTTGAATAAATCATTATTATTTCTCTTTTTCCCTCCTAGCAAAAGTCCCTGGATGATTTTTAGACTCGACAGAGCATTTATCTCAAACGTTTGACGTTACTTTCCTGTTTTATCTGGTGTTTCTTTTACTATTAAGGCATTCTGAACTGTCCACAGCGGTGGGGTGGGGGGAATAGATACTAAAAGCATAATAAATATATATTGACTGATATCATTTAGCTGAACCCATATTGTGATAGTATCCACAATACACGGCCACCTAGAACAATCTTGCCTTTGATCCCTCTTCCCAAACTGTTATAGCACAACAAGAAAAGACACTTTAAATAAAGCAATTTATTGGCCAGTCATGGAGTATATTCCCTCTGCTACTGTTTCTCATATTTGTTCTTAGATTTGAATTTACTTGCTCTTTCAGCCCAGCTTCACATCTTGAACTAGACCGACGATCTGCTTTGATGCCAACACTAAGTAGGTTTTTTAAGCAAAGAGGAAACAGAATTAAACAAATATATCTTTACAGCTCATGATTCAAGAAGCCCTAAAAAGTTGCAATTTTCTCAACAAGGTTGTTCTTTGCTGTTCTCTCTATCAAAGCAATGTCCCATAATTTATGTAACCACCCAAGTATATCAGGGATCTTTGAGGATTGCCAGTATTTAGCCTGCAAAATCATGGTGGCAATTGAATTAATAAACTAGTTACAGTTTTCTATCTTTAGGGTTAGTTATAATCTTCAAAGTATATATCCTTAACCTTTGAAACATTTGTGGATTTGAATCTTTTTGGTCACATATCGAATCCCTCCTCCTATCAATAAACTGAAGTTTCAACCATTGCTCAGGGAAGTAAATGTCAGCTGGATGTGATGTTGCCCACTGGACACTTTTACATACAAAGAGGTCCTTCTCTGTTGTGGCACCCCGGTTGTGGAATGTCCTCCCCTTGGAGGCCTGACTGTGCCAACGTTGGCCTTGTTTTGGCACCAAGTTGAAACGTGGCTTTTTATCAAATCCTTTGAGGGTTAAATTTGCCTAAAAGCTGCACATAGTTATAATTGCTTTAATTTGTTTAAAACTTTCTACTAGTTTTAGCTTATTAATACTTCAATATGTTTTTAGCTGTGTACATTATTTATTGTTTCATACTGTTTGATATTATCCCGCCCTGAGATCCCAATGATATAGGACGAGATACAAATGTTTTGATAAATTAATAAATAAATAACAATACTGTGCACCATAGACTGTCTATTAACACCATCAACATAATAGGCCTAAAGATAAGTTGTCTCATGAATGAAAAATAACCCTTAAGGTTTGGTTGCTGTTGAGCATAAAATAGCTTTGTAACTACCAGCCTATACTGTATTGTATGTGTCTCAAGCCCCACACGTTCTGAAATGAAGAACAACTGCCCCTAAAATTATTAGACCATATGGAACATGAAAACTTAAAAAGTGAGATCACAATGAAAAATACTGGTCTTATTCAATGACACACACACACACACCCTATATATATATATGTATATATATATTAAAAAACCAAAAACCTTAACCTTGGCAAATATACCTATACCACAAATGCCATATATAGCTTTGTGTAACTCTGTTTATTACAGCTTTGTTCTTACGTTCAAATGAATGTGCAACCTGTGACACAGAGTTCAGACATAATAAACTCTGAAATCTTGATCTTACTAGATGTCTCAATTTCCCTCCCTACTCCTCTGAACACTAAGGGCTCATCTGCAGCAAGCAGAATATTCCACTATGAAAGCGGTATATAAAAGGCAGGATATATAGCAGTATACTTTATACACAATACTTTATAGCAGTATTGAAGTGCACTGACAACTGTTGGGGCCTATAACATGTACCATATACTGCTTTCATACCACTTTCATCGTGTTATATCCTGCTTGGTGTAGATGTGTCATAGTCCCCAACCATTGTCAGTGCACTTCAGTACCACTATAAAGCAGTAGTGTAGATCTTGCAGTGCACTTCAATACCGCTATAAAGCAATAGTGTGGCTCCTGCCTTTTATATACCGCTTTCATACCACTTTCATAGTGGAATATCCTGCTTGGTGTAGATGAGCCCATAATGTTTTCTGTTGCCACTATGTTCTTTTTCATCCAGTGGTCTTGTCTGTTTTACTCTGGTTTTGTAGAGCTAAAGTAAGAGCACAGAATCTTAGACCTGGGGGGCAAATCTGGTCCTCGGGGGTGGGGGGGCAGACAGACATGCCTCCTTCCTCTGACTCCACCCCTTTCCCCTGACCTCTGATCATTTGCTGCTTTACTTGATTTTGTGCAGTTTTTTTCCCCATTCTAAAAGATTTGAAATGCCTCTCTTAAGACTTAGGCCTTTGCTAGACCTACCTCTTAATCCGTGCAGCAGGAGGGGTGAGCCCGCGGTGCAGCTACCATAGCTAGACGAAAGGTTTATCCCTGGATCGTCCAGGGGTCAAACCTGTTCATCTAGGTGACACACAGGGCATCCAGTGCTCTAATCTAGATGTCAGACGCGACGGGCTAAAGGAAAGCCCCGTCGCATCTACATTATTATTATTATTGCATTTAAAGGGCCGGATGCGCACAAACGCTAGTGTGCATAGGTAAGGCTTTTTTTTAAAAAAATCATTCTCCTCGCTCCACTCTGCTGCCAATCACCCCTCCCCAGCTCCGATCTCCCCCCGATCTCTCCCCCTGCCCCTGGCTCAGATCTCTCCCCCTGCCCCCGATCTTTCCCTATGCCTCGATGGGCACACCTTCTCCCGGGTAAGCAGTGTAGTAAGCGGTGTAGCCGGGAAAAGCTGTGGAACAGTCTAGATCTTCCGCGGTCCCGGGCTCAGCCCGGGACTGCAGAAATACCGGGCCAAAAGTGGTGTGCATTATCCCAGGGCCAGGCAGGGTTGACCCCTGCCTGAGCCCAGGATCCCCTGTGCATCATCTGGACACACAGGGCTAAACCCTGGTCTAGAAAAGCCCTCAGTTACTGGCAGTAACTAAAATCTACTGGTATTTTGCCCCCACCGCTTTTGCCTTTGGCCCCACCCCCTTTGGCCTTCAGCCTGCCCACCCTGGAATGCAGCGCCTGAAAGTTTCACCAAAATGAAATTTGGCCCTCCCACTGAAAGAGGTTCTGCACCCTTGAGCTAAAGTCTTCCCGATGTGTTGTAATACAGCTCCCATCAAGGCACCAGGTTGGGGAAGGGTGAGGAGCTAAAGACTTGCTAATATTAAGTCAGGGTTGAGGACAGGAAAGACAGCCAGACTGGACCTTTGCATGAAATGTAGATATAAATGTTATGTATCCCTATTTCACAAAATGCAGTGCACTTAAGGTGCCTGGTTTTGTGATCCCTTGATGTTGATTGGAAACTAAAGCCAGGGTGGATTAAAACTGAAGCACTCAGATCCCTCCTCCTACGCCACCAAGAAGGATTTAACTGTCTTTCCTTAATTTATACATCCTGCTTATCTGTGTTTGAAAATAAAGAAGATCAAGGTATACTGAAGATGATGAAGAGGTCTAAAAATCTAATTAAGTTCCTTTTTAGTATCTCTTCATACTGCTGTAGTAATTAAATAGTGGGGGGGTGTTGAAGCAAAGATATGGAATATTACATGTGTACTTTTGATTGAAATTGTTTAAACAAAATTCACAAGATTTTCTTCAGCCTCTAGTATTTGGGATGCTTTCCAAAGATCTAGGAAAGGGATTAATATAATCTTTCACATTGTTGACTATGGCAGACTAATAGTATGCCCTTGTTTTAAAATCTCTAAATGTCCACATTACATCCATAATCATATAAAAAAGCAGAAGTGAAAAATATTACCTGCAGTGACTTGCATATGAAAAGATAATTTGATATCCTGCTCAATTCCCATTTGTGGCTATATATGAGAAACACTCAGTTTATTAAGGTAGCAATCCTATACATATGTACCTGGAAGTAAGTCTCACTGAATTCAACGGGACACTTCTGAGTATACATTATTATTATTATTATTATTATTATTATTATTATTATTATTATTTATTTATTTATTTATATAGCACCATCAATGTACATGGTGCTGTACAGAGTAAAACAGTAAATAGCGAGACCCTGCCGCATAGGCTTACATTCTAATACATATATAGATTGCCCTGTAAGAAATTGGCCCTGTCCAGATGACATGCTAAACCATGGCAGTTAAGCATTTTGAGCTAACCATTATGGCTTAGCTTGTCGTGTGAACTTAGCATGTCATGTGAACCATTCCTAACCATGGTGGCTACATATCCAAGGTTTAAACACGCTCACAAAAGGGTTATCAGCTTAACCGTGGCTTAGCGTGCTGTCTGAACAGGTCCACCGAGAATGATTATTGCTAAAATATTCAAGCTAATCCAGAAATTACCTAAATAAAAAAGAAATCTAAAGCTATAAAGTGAGAAGTAAAAAACATCACATGATGCCATTGAATGAATAACTATTTTGGTTATTCTGGTTTGTGGACAAATCTTTATTAAAGGCCTCATAGTGAAGAAAATTCATCTGCAGCTATCAGATGACTAGGCTTCAAAACACACAATTTGAAGCGACTCACTCCTTCATCACTTTTTACAGTTTCCTCACATTCAGCACAAGAATTGCTGGCCTTTTCTCCTTCTCCTTTTGGTTTATAGCCAGACTTTGCAGGGATCTAATTTTTCACTCTTTTTTGCCAGAAATATTTGAGATGCTTCCGAGAAGTAAATGCAAGTTTATGAGCACTCATCTGAAGCATAAATAGCACTTTCCACTTGGCAGGAAAATTTACACAAGTTCTTCTCATCGTGTGGCGTTATCTAATATAAAATAATAAGCTGGAGATAAACTGAAGAATCCTTCTTCTACAAAGCCCTGATTGAAGAAGGGAAGGAACTAAGCATGTATATTCACTGTTCCTGCGTTTAGGACTGCAAACCAGTGTGGTGTAGTAGCTAGAGTGTTGTATTGGAAGTTGGGAGATCTGGGTTCTAGTCCCTACTCGGCCATGGAAGCTCACTGGGTGACTTTGTGTCAGTCACAGACTCTCAGCCCAACCTACTTTACAGAGTTGTTGTTGCAAGGATAAATGGAGAGGAGGAGGGTTATGTATGCCACCGTGGGTTCCTTGGAGGAAAAAAGGTGGGATATAAATGTAATAATTTGATTGTTGGACATTTTATTATGTTCTTAATGGTTTTAATTTTTGTGAACCGCCCAGAGAGCTTCAGCTATTGGGTGGTATAAAAATGTAATAAATAAATAAATAAATAAATAAATAAATAAATAGTAAATAATAAACTTCTATGCTATCAGAGCAATCCTAGGAGTTTAGTGGGGCTTACTCCCAAGTAACTTTACATACGATATAGGATTGCAGCCTTTGCTTCTTCTTTTTTAAGTGAATTTGAGATTCTCTGGTTTTCTTTCATGATGTTAGACTTCCCTGGATTACAGGTACTTGGGCCATAGCTAGACGAAAGGTTTATCCCTGGATCGTCCAGGGGTCAAACCTGTTCATCTAGGTGACACACAGGGCATCCAGTGCTCAAGCAGGGGTGAACCCTGGATGATCCCAGGATAAACCTTAGGTCTAGCTGTGGCCTTGATGAAGATTAGAATTTCAGTATTAACTGCCCTGAAGTCTGTGTGTATTGAGCTAGTTCCTTTGCAATTGCTACCTGTAATATCGCCACAGGCAATAAGTATTATGGATGTAACAACATGGTAATAAAGCATCGATTAAATTCTCTTGGGTTGTGATTGCCTCAAAACACACACTGATGGTATAAAAAAATATGGCAAGGTAAAAATGCAAAAAATGGCCCATAATGGCAATTCAAGATGGGAAATACCTGTGTCCAAAAATATTGTCTCATCACAATTACAATTTAATTATTGTTCTCATTGTTGCTGTCATCATTAAAACAATATTTTCTAGATAGTGTATTCTTTAAAAAATTTAATACCTATAGAGGGATAAAAACGGAGAATGTGGCATTTGGCATTCAAAGCTATCCTTTATAGAGGCTTTGTTGGCCATCAAGTTTCACATGGAAAAGAGATCTAGCTCAGTGGTAGAGTTCATGCCTTGAGAGCAAAAGGTCCCATGTTCCATCCTTCACATGTCCATGTAGGGCTAAGATAAGCTCCTCTCTGAAATGCAGAACTGCTTTCAGTCAGCAAGACAATATACTGCACTAGATGGACCAGTGCTCTTGGTATTTTTATTTATTTCAGATATTTATATATCACCCTTCCAAATATTTATCCCAGGGCAGTTTGCAATGGAATTTAAAACAAAATAATAACAAATATATAATAAATGAATTAAAGGCAATAAACAAATATAATTAACACAATACACAATTAAAATAACGTAAAATATAGCATCCTCTCAATACTATTTTAAAGTGCAAGGCATTAAAAAGCCTGAGAGAAGAAAGACGTACTAAATTGACACCGAAGAGATAATAAAGTGGACAAAGAGAGTGCCTACACCAGCCATGTATTCCAGGATTGTATATCAGTCGTTGCTAACGGGGCACATGACGTTCACCTGCTCCCGCAGTCATCTCGGCTCCACCTCTCAGTTTCCCCAGAATATCACTGACTGCTTTTGTCACTTTTTTTCCGGCTCTCTTGCTTCCATTGTGGGGAACGTTTGCAGTGTGCCCCCCCCTTGCAAGGTCGTTGCTGTTCGCTGTGAGTTCCTTGAACAGCCAATTAGCTGTGAGGGGCATGTGCATGGGTAATGACGTCTTTTACCACTGAGATTATTTTTTTTATTTTTTAAAAAAACATGTCTCTGCGCAGGAGCACATATTTTACTGTTTTAAAATTTCATATTGGCTTTAACATATTAATGGTTTAATTTGTTTTAGAATTCTATATTTATTGTTCTATTTGATGTATGATTTTATCTGTACGCCAACCTGAGATCCTTGTGATTTGGGCTGGATATAAATGTTTTAATACATAAATAAAATAAATAAATATTCTACGGAGTTCCTATCCCCCCCCCCCCCCATGTGTTGCTATGTATTTGTGAACCGCCCAGAGAGCTTCGGCTATTGGGCGGTATAAAAATGAAATAAATAAATAAATGTATCTGTGCTGGTGCTCATCCCTTACGAGTAATTTTTTAAAAAAGAACCCTGTGCCCCATAGCTGCCTCCCTAGCCCCGCCCACTTCCACAGAAACACATGCGGAACCGCCGTGACAGGGCACACGTGCTCCCACAACGGCAGCACTCCTGTCATTGCGGGAAACTTCATTCGCGTGCGCCCCATGAATGCCGATTGTGGAAGCGGGGAAAGTCTCAATCCCCGCCTCCTCCATTGTGAAAGTGCTGTAGGTGTAGAAAGGGCCAAAAAGATCTGCAAAGCACCTTGGGCTGCAGGGTTTCTCTCTTAGGATTTGATGTGAGGTAGTGGATTTACTGCCTTGCTGGAATGTCTCTTTGCCTTCATGTGGTGACTCTAAAATCCTGAGTAAAATATGTATTAAACGCCTGTAAAATATATACGCATGTGCTGTTCTGCAATGTAGTATTTTATGTAGTATTTTTATTTTTATTTTCAAGTGTATTTTTACACTTGCTTACATTGAACTGCATCTGCCATTTGGATGCCTACTGTCCCAGCTTGGAGAGATCCCTTTGGAGCTCTTCATAATTCCTGTGTTTATTCCTTAAATAATTTATTCCTTAAATAATTTGGTGTCGTCAGCAACCTTAGCCACTTCACTGCTCACTCCTAATTGCAGAGCATTTATGAACAAGTTGAAAAGAATTGGTCCCAATACCAATTCCTGTGGGACCCTACTATTTACTTCCCTCCAACAGGAGAATTTGCCATTTATTCCTGCTCTCTGCTTTCTGTTCTTTAACCAGTTACTGACCCATAAGAGGAACTCTCCTCTTATTCCATGACTGCTAAGTTTGTTCAGGAGGCTTTGGTAAGGGACTTTATCAAAAGCCTTTTGGAAGTCCAAGTATTTATTTATTTATTTATTACATTTTTATACCGACCAATAGCCGAAGCTCTCTGGGTGGTTCACAAGCTCTCTGGGCGGTTCAAATGATGTCCACCAGATCATCCCTGTGTACATGCTTGTTGACACTCTCAAAGTATTCTAGAAGATTAGTGAGACAGGACTTACCTTTGCGGAAGTCATGATGATGATTCTTCAGCAGGACCTGCCCTTCTATATGCTTATTAATTTTGTCTTTAATGTACTTTCAACCAATTTACCTGGAGCAGATGTCAAGCGAACCAGCCTGCTTCTTGAGGCCAACTGCCTTCTGTTTTCATTACGGCAGCTATCCTAGAAAAACATTTTCTTCTCCTGGTCAGCTCTCGCAGCTTCTCCCTTCAGTGATCTCAGCTAGTCTCCTGCCTCTTCCTAGGCTCTCTTTCTTCAGCTGCCTATCTCCACTGACCATGGGACCATATTGCTCTATCTGATCTAAGATAGTTTAGAACTGCCTCTTTTCTGCAAGCTTCAGTCAAGACCTGCTGATCAATGACCTACAATACCTCAGCATCTGCCAGTTCATTGGCCTATAACTACAAGCCAATGCGAGAATGTTCGTAAATGACCAATGAAAACTTGACCTTGTTTAATATATAAACTGATGTTTATATATTATATATTATATCATGTATAAACATGTCTAACTGAACCACTAAGGACATAACAACTTCTATGGTATCTATAATCACTTTACTGGCTGGTGGTAGGCTGCCAACACTAGGCCTCAAACCTCAAAGCTTCTGGTAGAGGTAACCTTTTCACCTCTCTCAGATAACCTGTATAGAACTACGTCAATTTTCATGTTAGAAACCTCAAGTTCGGCACCATGACACCTCATGGACGTATACACACGCATGCTAAGACTCAAGCCAATCCAAGCCTCCCCTGATTTTTGGGAAATTTTTGAAAATCGGACACCCCAGTATCTCAGGGATTTAAAGCTGCAGACAGCTCAATGGGGCCATTTCAAAGGAAATCCCAACATGCCATGAATTGGGGAGCAGAGATAAACCTATATGAATCTTCTTCCACACTTGAAAAATTGATTTGGAACTTCAAAAAGTCTAAGTGAGCGCAAGAAGGACTTATCCCCTGAGTCAAAGCAAGACACACACAAACCATCCCTGCGAGGCAGGCAGGGGAGGAGGGAGGGAAGGCAGGCAGGCAGCAGACATTTCTGGGGGCATAAGGAAGTGAGCCAAGGATAGTTTCAAAGCCAGTAATGCAAACCATCCCTGTGAGGTGGGAGCAGCACAAAGAGATGCCTTTTCTTTTACATCCCATAACTAGGAGGCTAGGAGGATAAGAGTAAAGCTTTGTGATCCTTGCTTCAGAGTTGATTGACTGCACTGTGATCACAGCCATTACTAAACTACAAAATAATAATGTTAATAGCAGTACTAATTAATATTAATAGCAATAGCAATAACAACAACAACAACAACAAGGAGTTGAACCACAATGAAAGCCTGCCTGACTTCACTGAAGAGGAAAAGCCAGAAGAGCTTGGGCTATGGGGTGTAAATATAAAATGGAATAAATTTATTTATTTATTTATTTATTTATTACATTTCTATACCACCCAATAGCCGGACCTCTCTGGGCGGTTCACAAAATAAATAAATAAATAAACAAAGGAGGGGTAGCAGTGTTGCTGAATAAACAACAGGAAGAATTTTTTTTAAAAGGCTATATCTGTCTTTTACCAGTAAGAGGGAAGTGGACATGCCCAGGGGGAGGGGGAACTGTGCCGATTTGACTGGCCCTGTCTAGGGACCATTCTTTAAGAAGCAAACTAACACTTCAACTCATTATAGGCATTAGCTTGCTTCTCCACTGGTTAACCTTTGGAGGGCTCTGATGACCCTCCAGGACAGGACACAGTGTGTGTGCACTGGGCACGTCCACATGCCCTAGGGGACCTCATCCCCTTGCACCACATCTATTCAGTTGTTCACCAAGGTTAGGGTGGGTAGCAGTGCTGTGTTTCCTATCTGTTATTTATTTGCTTAGTATATGATTTCAGGTTGTGTTTGTGCATTTGGTGGGGCTACTGTTTTAAAAAACACTGGGAAAAGTCTGTTCAGACTAAGAAAGAGAAGTTTCCCAGTATCCCAAGTTACTAGTATCCCGTTTCGCCTATCCCCTCCACCAACTTTGGGATCATGTGATCATGACTCTGCCTCTCAGCACTTCAAAAAGGTACCTCTCCCGGGTTTTTTACCCGATTTTTTCAAAAATTATAGCAAGCGAACCGTACCACGCAGAGAGCTGAGAGTAGGCTCAAAATGACCCCCATCCACGACTCTCTAAGCACAAGAAGTTTCAGAAAGATAGCTTAAAAAACAACACAGTTATCCCCTATTCTTTTCCGCAATGCAATCCTATGGGCAAAATTTTCCAAAATGGCGATCGGAGCACTCCGCGAAAAGAGAAGCGCTCCGCCTATGGATGCTTCTCTTCGCCATGCTTCTAAGGGTCTGTGGTCCGCTTCTACTCCGCCTCTGGGCAAGGCGGAGCAGGCCAATTCGTTTCTGATTCTCCAATTCTAACACCTCTAGCTAAAACAATTCCTATCTGCTTTTGCTTAGTTTAGGGTGTCCAACCCCCTTTTTTCAAGCCGTTCTTTTGGTAAACATGGTATGTGTGTATCTTGTGTTACCATAAAAACAAAGCTGCAGCACAATCCTATGTACGTCTACTCAGAAGTAAGCCCCACTGAGATCATTCAAACTTACTCTGAGGTAAATGTGCATAGGATGCAGCCTGAAAACAAAGAGAGGATAAAAAAAGACAGGAGAAAAAGAATTGTAGAAATAGAATAGCAAGGTAATTGTGGGATATTTAACCATATTTAAAGACAATAAGTACAGTAAAATTAGTGCTCCTCTACTTCAGTCCCAATCAAATAATTACAAGAGTGTAGTACAGATTACTTGTTAATTAAAAAAATACAGTTTACTTCAGTTTTCGTTTATTTCATTTGTTTGATGAATGAAAAAAAGTCCTTTATTACTGTATATTCAATCAATGTTTACCTTAAAAAAAATATCCCTGGCCGAACCACCTAATGAAATGTGCTGCACACGCCTATGCGAGAGAGCATGAGTCTCAAGATGCTAAGAGTCCATAGTCATTGACACCTGAGGGATTATGTTCAACACAATATTATGCCATCAGATCCAAGGCCTAAGGAGGAACTTCAAGACTTGTCCTCTGTATTCTAAGAAAGCTAACTGGGTGGGGTTAAGGGGAAAAAATGGCATATGAGTTTTACTTAGGGAAATGAAATTAGTTAAGAATATAACACTTTCCTTAAATTGGCAGTACACAATTTATGGCTAACATCTAATCTTACGTAACATTTGTATACATTACAAGGTTTTATTAAAGTATTTAGAGATATTCCGTCTTCCAAGGTTGCTTTTCACTTTTAAGGGAGCTTTTGGATTGTGGGGCTTTATGCCTGGTCTTGGCTCCATCCCTGTTTACTAGAATTTCTTTGGATTTCTTCTTCCTTTTCCATCAGAGTAGAACTGAAATGTACTTATTTAAGAATTTACAGCCTGTTTTTCTTTTTAGAAAAGAGAATCCATAAACTATCGTCCAACAATAAATACAAGTTGCAAAGGAGAAGCAGAGAGAGTAGTAAAAAACCCATTCTTAACAGGAAAAGCACATGCAGCCACATCATGGAAAAATTTATTACCATCAAAGTCTCAGGAAGCTTTTGCAACAGCTGGTGAGGGAGGAGTAGATGATCAGAAAGTTTACCTGTTATTTTTAATAAACAATAATTGCTCCACTCTCACTCCAACAGAAACATAAATACAGAAATATGTAAAGACTGCATCCCGCTGCTTTATAATAATCACTGGGAGCTTTTATTTCCATAGAAATATTTCACTCCCCCGCATAATATATTTTTGTTCATAATTCTACAATTCTTAACTATTCCTGAAGAATTAAAATAGAAAGTCATTGAAGTGTTAACAAATGTGTATTGAGCCTTCAAAAACATATGTTTAGGCCTCTTGGTGCATCTACTGAATTAATTAAATTTATTTACAAGATTTATACATGCCCGATAGCAGAAATTCTCTGGGTGGTTTACAATTCAGAATTAAAACCAAATGTTCAAAAAGACATGAAACAAAATCTAAAACAGAATGAGACCAGCAGAAGATCTGTTGCGCTGATGTTAAAATGTACTCAGAACATAGTATTTATGAATGAAAAGCCTGGGATTAGAATCTGTAGTGGAATAGATTCACATCATCACCATTCTTCTAATGGTTATTTATTCCCTTTGTAGAAGGAAGGACTGTAGAGTACCTTCTTTTGGAAAGACTCCTATCTGAAACTCTGGAGTGCTGCTGTCAGTTCGTATAGACATCCCAAGGGTGATGGTCCAGTGGTCTTACTGTGTATAAGGCAGTTTCCTATTCAGAATGGTTGTACCATATGAAGATACTTTGGGAGCCTAAATGTGAGGAAGGGGAGGCTCAGAATGGGTCTCTAGATTCTCTACTTTTGCATATAAATATTTTCAGGGGGGGTCAAAACTACATGCCCCCATCCCATTCTGTCCCATCCAGTGACCTGGGGGGGGGGGGAAAGCTATCGGTGACAATGAAGCAAGTACACTATTTTCATGCTGGCAGGGATATTCCGGAGACCAACTACCAGTGACCATATGTCCTCTTTTAGAGACCAGTCTTCTATTTGAAGGTGTCCTCTATTTGAAGGGCTGTCCAGTCCAAGTTCTTTAAAGAAGGGAAAGGCAGGAGCCTTGAAGCTGCCCACCAACAGTAAGTACCTAGAAAACAGGCTGAACAGACAAGCACACAGGTCATCTGGCCAGGGTTTTCCCACCACGGTGAGATGTATTGTATTTCAATTTAGATTATAACTATTATTTCTAGATCTACATAAATTAGCATAAGCATTTTTATGCAAATCTTCTCCCCCCCCCCTTTTTTTTTTTTTTTTTTTGGTGAATCACTTCCTCTTTTCTGTTGAAATATAAGTGGTCACCCTGCTATCAGAGAATCCTCAATCAGCCAGGGCTAGGTGTTCAAGAATCTGAAGGGGAACTAATTCCAGACTGCCCGTCCTCCTGGGGCATAAGGTGGAATGGAATTGGAAGGCGTGTTTTCAGACATACTCTTCTCTCTCAAACGGTGATGCAGAACTTGACTATCTTTTATTCTACTCCAAACCCTATTGGAACACTCTTATCACCATATTAGTGGGATCCTGCTCTATCACCTGGAATGATGGAACAGACAATTTGTTGTAAAGGTCATTCATGTGGCATTAAGAATATAGAGTAGACTATCCATATTTTATATTTATGAGAATTATTATTATTATTTATCTAGAATTTCCAAATTACAATAGATCTCTCTCTTAAAATATCAGAAAAACAGTGGTCTGGCTTGCATATAACAACAGCCAAGAGTATGAGTTGAGTATGAGTTGTCATTGAATCATGGGTCGTCATTACATGCAAGCCCTGCACTAGGTTTAACGATGGGTGGTTAACCATGAACAACCCAATTAAGAGAATTCATGGTTTTTCTAACTGGGTTGTTCATGGTTAACAATCCATAGTTAAACCATAGTGGTGGATTCACATGTAACAGAAACCCACAATTTAACAACAACCCATATTCAACCCATTTTTTTGAGTTGTCATTATGTCTGAACCAGGTCATTGTACCATGTTCTTTATTCAGGGCAATTGGCTCTCTTGCTCTTATTTTATAGTAACATAATCTGTTTATAGGCTTGCTTATAGATTAGGAGCATTTAATGACATATGTTTTGCTCCAAGATACTTGTAGATTTCATTAAAGTGTGGCCGTAATCCAATTTACATTACTGTTGGTATACAACAGCATATTTTGGGTTTCATTCCTTGAGAAAGTCATAGATATATAGAGCAAGTGAAAGCTACAGGGTGATAAATAGATCAAGTCTTGTTTGAGGTAAAGCTTGAGTGGTTTATGGTATTCACATATATTTACAACCCTGCTCATTTCCCCCCTTTCTTTTGGTCTGGAGCAAAGCATGGTCCTGAGTACAAACTGTAAAACAAACAGAAACAAAAACAAACAAAGATCTTATTTAATAGAGAAATCCAGCTAAACTAAAATTGAAGCATTGTCAACATTTCTTGCCAGACATTGCAATCAATTGCTATCAAAGCTGGTTGGCGGTGCTCCAGCTAAATTTTGTTTTGCTATGGAAGCTTCCTTCCCAGGGCTAACAGCAGCATCAGAGTGGCAGTGGGGAGGGGAAAACCTTCCATGGGACCGCAGCACATCGTGGGGAGGAAGGAACCCACCCTGCATGCCGCCATCCTAATTGTGTTCAAGGCCACCCACAGCTATTTATCAAGTCCAGTCTACAGTCAACCAGAAGAAATCTCTAGGCTAGTGTGGACCTGGAAGTTATCACCTCTACTTTAATGATTTAAGGAAACTTCCTTACTGGGTATAGCTGATCTCCCTACAGTTTCCTTCTTTGACAAGAGATGGCAAAGAGACTAAATTGGGGTGCAGAACCACTTTCAGTCTGAGGCCCAAATTCCATTTCGGAGTAGCTCCCAGGGGCAACATTCCAGTGATGGGTGTGGTGTGGTGAAAGGCGAAAGGGGCAGAGCGACAAAGACAAAAATACCAGCATCATTTAGCTCTTGCTGCTAGTATCCACACCTCAGGAAAGTCATTTCAATATTTTAGAAGGAGGAGGAGAAACTGCACAAATGCTGGGAACGACCCAATGATTGGTAGTTGGAGAAAAACATCTAGGGCCTGGGGAAGGGGGCATGGATATTTGGAGAATCCCAGAGGGCTGTATTGGGACTGCAGACCTGAGTTTCTGCATCCCCAGACTAAGGGCTTCTTCAGATAAAGGGGAAATCACGTTGCCTTACCAGGGCTTTGCTTCCTGCTTCTCTTGCGCACATAACAATCCCCATGTAACAGCCCCCAGGTCACATCCCCTGTTCAAATATCACTGTAGCCCTAATAATGTGCAGTATAACCCTAGTATGACAGGGATTTTAAAAAACTACATTTTCAACTCTCCTTGCACCTTGGATAGCTGCTTTAGCATTCTGATTGGTTCTGACAGAAACCTGGGCCTAATTTACACCAAGTAGGATATTGCACTATGAAAGTGGTATATAAAAGGCAGGAGCCATACCAAGCAGGATATAGTGGTATGAAAGTGGTATATGGAATATGTTAATAGGCCCCAACAGTTGTCAGTGCACTTCAATACCGCTATAAAGCAGTAGTGTGACTCCAGCCTTTTATATACCGCTTTCATAGTGCAATATCCTGCTTGGTGTAGATTTGGCCCTGGAGAGAATTTACAGCCTCACTGACTTCGACACAAACAGTCTCAATTGAGGGCCTGTGAAATTAGATTTTGGATACTAGCTAGACTGGTACATTGCATGTACAGAGACTATGGTGGTCTGCAAGATATTTTGAAGGCTAAGATTCATATTTTGAAATATGTCAGGTGAGGCAATTGTTTATCATTGTGAAAAATTCTTCAAAAATAGCTGTATTAATTGAAATCATACGTCTTTGGGGGACATTTCTGAATCAATAAAAGCAGTTCTTCATGCATGGGGGGTGGGGGTAGCCGAAAATACCCATCCACTAGGCTTGGTGGGATATGGTGGGAAATATTTTCTGCATTTTTAACAGGGATTGGATTTAAAAAGAGACCAAGAATGCAGCTGAGAAAATTGTATAAAAGCTACCAGTAAATAAGAGTGTTCCACCCAAACAAAAATGTTGAGGATCCAGGCCAAGTTATGACTCAGCTCCACATGCTGCTGCCTCGATTTGTACTTTTCCTAATAAGTAGACAGACTGTATATCTTCCCGACGAAAAGTTTGCAAAACAGGCTTGGAACTTTGTAACCTTTAAAACAAACAAACTGAATCACTCAAAATATAAATACTGGATCCAAGTGCTGGAATTCTATACTGTATAAAATATTCCCAAGCATACAAGTATCAACCTTTTTTTATGAAATAATTTATATTTCAATCCTAGGGATGTTTACTCAGAATTGAGTCCTCCTGAATTCAATGGGGGTTGTGCTTAGGATTTCAGAGTCTCTTCTGGATTATCACCTTGATCCACAACCACATGCACTTGGATATGCATAAGGATTTCACACACACACACAGGCTTCTTCATTCCCATCAACAGAAGGAGCTAATAACCTTCACTTGCATTCCTTCACCCACGTATTCCAACTTTCTCCACTGGAAAGAATAGAAAGTTCTCATTGGCAGGGAATTTATGTGCATGCTGTGAGCTGCTATGCCCATGTGCACTTGCTGGAATGGAGAAACTGCATTTAGGAAAATTGAAGAACAAATACGGCAGCTTGAGTGGTGTGTTGTTGTTGTTTTAATCAATTGCAGTGTTAGACCAGAAAATGTTAATATGATTCTGAATGTGGCACTTTTAGACTCTCCTTTAATAAGTACATTCTCCTAGAGTTCCATCAGATGAGCATTTTATTGCACACTCATTACTGGGCACTCACGGATTTTCGTGGATCCCTCTCATGACGTCGTCTACCTCCTGCATGTTCAAAGTCACATCATGTGAGCAACAGATGGGGCAGCTATATCTACATCCCTTAGAAGACAATTGAAGCATGTTCCTCCTACAATACATATGTGAGTGTGAAAACATACTTTATATGGTACCTGAGCCTAAATGTTGAAGCATGTTTTCTGTGGAGTAATGCCTGTTGAACACAGTGGGGTGTGCCTCTTAGTAAATATGTAGTAAGCATGGTTGAGACACTCAGAATTATGCAGGGTTTCTGCTGCCTGAAATGCCTTTGGAATGCTACATGGCTATGTGATTAGGCACATGATCGCTTCTGACATTACTTAGATTTTTACACATGGGAGTGGACCCACAAGTTACTCCTGCAGTATAATTAGTAAGTACTATTTTCATCATTGGAATAGTTTGTGGATGCACGCCCATAGGAATGATGGAAAAAGCTTTCAGAATAAACAAACCATTTAATTTTTTAAATGTGTGTGTGTGAAAGAGAGAAAACAAAAGCGGTAGAAGAGAGGAAGACACTCCAACCCTTTCTATCATGTTTTGTCATTAATATAATTGTTCTTTAATGTTTAGCAATTTTCTCCAGCCAGCTAAAGATAAGAAAGACGTCCTCAAGTCCCAAGATTCAGATTTAAATTGAATTTCATTGCAGATATGGTGTTGGATCCAGATTTAGGTGTGTACAGAAACAGGTGCCCCCACCCCTCCTCACAGCATGCCTTTCCAGCATCCCACCACCCCACTATAGAAGGTTGGGGGGATCCTGCTAAATAGGGTAGGTTGTAATGTAAGAGGAAGGGGGTCCCTATGAGCTCTACTCACAGAAGGTGCCCCAGCCCTCCCATATCACACTGTACCACATTCAGCAGGGTTCCCCAACCCTCTGCATGGCATTTTCAGGGGACTGGAAAGGTTGCTGTGGGAAGGAGAGGTGAAAAGGTCTCGCCTAATTCTGGATCCAACCCACTGAATGCTCATGATAAGCGATGCTTTAGGGTGGATTCCTGCATTGAGCAGGGGGTTGGACTCGATGGCCTTGTAGGCCCCTTCCAACTCTGCTATTCTATGATTCTATGATTCTATTCTATGATGATGATAAGGATGATTTAGTGTCATGAAAGTACATAGTGATGTGCATGTTTACAAAAGCAAAAACGCAGCTTCCTGTCCCAATGAACATACAATCTACATATGCATTTTGAATGCCTTTCCAATATATTTACAAATGTATATTGTGGTTTTATATTGTGGTTTAAATTTTATACCTAGGCTGTATTTGGTGTGAACTGCTCAGAGAGCTTCAGCAATTAGACGGTATGGAAATGCAGTAAATAAATAAATACAATCCCATGTAGCAGCAAACAGCGAGGAACTGGTTAACTTTTGGGGGAAAATGTGCCTGGCTTATACAACCACCGGGTGGAGCTTGAGGAAGCAGTAGATTTTGCCAGACAACAACTGCTAAATAGAAATGCCTAAGCCAATGTGCATTGCCTCACACATGCCAGAAGATATTTGCAATGGAAATGTTTCTGCTTAAAGAACAAGGGAACAAAAGGACAAGGGAAAAGGAAGATATTTCAGTCTCTCCTTTAAGAAGATATTTGTACAGAACCCTGGTATGTTATCCGCTGTTTGTATTAGCATGTCATCCATTGTGAACAGGAAAGAAAGGTTACTGTTTGACAGTGAGATGATTTGCACCCAGAGAATGGTGAGAAAGAACATATCCACAACTTTAACCATTAAAAGCTACATTTGTTCTAATCCACATAACATTCACACGTGTCAGTAGTAGCAAAATGTTCACATCTGTTGGTCTTGACAGCCTGCACTGCAGCATGGTGCAAAATTAACAACCTCTGCTTGCTTGCCTGCTTGCTTGCTTGCTTCTGGTCCACCCAGCCCCATGGCTAGGGTGACATTTAGTATGTAGTGAACACAACCAACATATCAGTTTTAAGCATCAACCTAAATGAAACTATATGAAAGATTCGTTCTCAGTGAAAAGCTTAATATTGGCTACCAAAAGCAGCCTCCAAGCAAAACTGTCTCTTAGCGTTGGGCTCTGGAAGACAGAGTTTATGTGATGCTCTATCAGGGATGCTCTAACTGCATCCTCCATTGCAGAGTCTGCACTGAGCAGGGGGGTGGATTAGATGATACCAACAGTCCCTTCCAGCTCTATGATTCTGTGGAGGGGATAGATAAGAGATATATGTGTTTCTGTTGGGCCACAGGAGAGGAAGCTGTTGTTTTAAAAATATGCATTTCTAGTGAGAGGTGCTCAATGGAAGTTTAAATGATGCCCTGACTGCAGCAAAGAAAGTAACAATATGCCATGAGCATCAGGTGTGGTGGCAGCAGGAATCTGTGAGGTAGCAGGCCATGATGGACCTTTCAGTTAGAGGAAATATGGAGGTGTGGAATAGAACGTAGGGGGGTGGGTCTTCATGGCGCCGCTTTGCCGCTCCTTCAGAATAAAACCCCACAGTATCGTTGCTGCGGAGTAGGGACAAGAAATCCCCATGAGAGCAGGGAGCATGGGCTCTCCAGCGGCCATTTGGCTCATTAGGCCTGCCCCCTGCCCCTCTTCTGGCGACCTATCAACAGTCACCATCCACCCCGGAAAGCACCCAGCTCAACGCTGAAGCAAGGTCACACAGTGGAAGGACTGTGGTGACCTCGCTTCAAAGGAAAAAGGTCAGGATAAGTCACCAACGTTTTAGATGCACAGCTTTGGGGGAAAGCCCCGCAGTGGCTGTGAGTTGGCGACTGTGTCATATAACTGACGCAGTGTCACAGCACAGCCATTGTGGGGCAAATAAATCATATAGACAGCCTGTAGTGAACTGTCCCACCACTGGAGCCTGTAGGTATAGGTGTAGCAGACATACAAATCAGATGGGATGGATATTGATTGTGTGTGCGGGTGTGTGTTAAAGACAGACAGTGTAGCTCTCTGTGTGTGGAAGGGTGGAGTGGGCAGATCATGTGCTGTTTAAATGAGATGAAAAAGATTAGCTGCATGTACAAAAAAGAAAACTCAATTGATTGTATGAGAGATTAGCAATGTTGGGACAATGTGTTCCAGATGTCATGGACCCACCATTTCTTATCCAGTCATCAGTTGCTTATGGGCAGGTGTATATACATTTCAGATGGAATGAGAGAGAATGTTTAAGATAAGAAAAGTGTGATTTGATGAATATAGGGAGATGTGCATTAGGTCACTGGAGGAGATGAGGTTAATACAAATACAGAAATTACCAATATGTTCTGAGGAATAAAAATAAGAAAATACTGCCTAGGGATTGAAAATCAAAGACAGTACATGTATGCTCATTGCCTTATCATTCATTCCATCCTCCCACCTAGCAGGAAGAATGTGTGATAAGATGTGTGCATAGTCATCTATTGCCTTCCCTGACTTGGGAAGCAGCAGTGGTGGATCCCTGGACTGGGTTCGGACAACACAATAATGAATGGTGGATTAAATAGTCAATGGTGGGTTAAATAACAGTTGGTTATAGTGTCATCTGTCGGAACTTTTTCACACCATGGTTGGTTAGTCGGCCAAAATAACCAACGCAAATAACCAACACTGTGCCGAATTGATTGTTTGAACAACTGTTGGTTATTGTGTCATGTTGCTCTCCTGCCCAAGAGTCTCTATATCTCTTGCTTGGTTCCGCCCATTCTCTTTGGCTACCCCTTTTGCTTGGAATGCTCTCCCAGAACATCTACGAACTACGAGTTCTAGCATAGATTTTAAAAAACATTTGAAAACTCATCTCTTTTCCACAGCTTTTGGAACCCTGGCCTGATTTATTGTTCACAGTGCTTCGATTATTCCCTTATTCTGTCTTTGTGTAACCCCTCCCCCTCATATGTTTTAATGTGATTTTAGATTGTAAGTCTCTGGGCAGGATACTGTTGCTGTTTTATTTGTACATACCGTACAGCACCTAGTACATTGTTAGTGCTATATAAATAAATGTTAATAATAATAGTGTCGGGCACTGTTGATTATTTCGTCACACACAGTTGATTATTTTTGGCAATTACAGAGTCCCCTGGCAAGAGTGACCAAAGCGGTGGCTGTAGCTCTAGTCGAGCTGGCAGAACTCAAATGGCTGATGGGATGCCAGCAGGAGGCCTGAGGGGGTGGGGAGAGGGAAGGAGATGTATCAATCAAACATTATTGACTAATAATCAACTTGATGTCTTAATCCACACCACAGTTGATTATAATCATGTTGTGTGGCGGGTACCACTTCAATAACCAACAATGGAGTTGACTATTCACCCACCATTGACTATTATGTTGTCCGAACGCAGCCTTAAGCTCTCTAGAGTAAAATAAGGAGGGTGTGTCTATCAGGGCCAAGGAATGTGTCATTCCATGGTTTGCAAAACTCCCCCCACACACACTGTACATAAAAAGATAGGCCCTTGAGAAAAAAAATAAAAGCCACAATCCACAGTTGGGCAATAGGACTAATCAAAATGGCTCAAAAGATTATGCATGCTTTCTCCAAACTCTTCATCAAAAGAATGACAGGAGCTGTTGTTATTGGAGATGGGATGGCAGAGAAGCTGGGCCTGGAAAAAGACAAAACACCTTCCAAAAGTCCTCTAGCATTTTGAGCTAGGCTTTGTTGAAATCAGTGGAACTTCCTTTCGAGTAATTGTATCTATTATTTTGGGTGTCAGCGCAATGTTGGAGAATGACTGGTATGATTCCAAAGTGAACATGTTGATTTATTCACACAGGAAGCATTTTTTGAGTGGGCCTCATCCTGGCTGATGAAAGGAATTAGTATTATATACTTATGACAAGGCAGTCAGGATTTCCACACCTGTATAATTAACATATTTACTGTACAACTACTGAAAAAACAAGTTCCTAAATGAAGTGCACACACTCTTACCAAGTTGCTGCTGTGTTTGAAAGATATTTTTGAAGATAAAGTCCCTGTCCTTGTGTGTTGTGTAGCAGTGACCAGGTTGTTTCATGTTGCATGCATGAGGATCAAAACTTCTAATTTTCTGGGGGGGGGGGGGGAGCTAGAAATATAGTAGTCAAGGGAATCTGAGCCAAACTCATACAATTCCACAACACCCCTGAAACAATACGCTCTTTACAAACCTCTAGAGTCTGCTGGAATCATGTCTCTTTCCAGTGTTACAGCCCACCCGTGGTGCTGTACTATCACTGAACTACTTCTAGCTGCCTCCATTATAGCCATAACCGCTGAACTGGACCTAATCTGAACAGTTTCTAAACAAAAGAAAAGAGCTACAATCCCAATATACTGTACAACTAGCAGCTTTTGCTTCGCCTTGACCAGGTTTGCTAATTTCACACAACCATGAGACCCGTGCTGTAGCAGCAAGCCTAAACTGCATAAGACAATTCAGACCTTTATAAAACTGATGCCCAATTATTTCTTGCACACAGCATATGTCTATATACAAGGGTCCCCCTTGCACCCACAAGACCAGGCCAAGACACCCACCCCCTCTGGAAGTGCATGGAACAGTTCTCCTATTCACCTGTACAAGAGGGAAAGTCCTCCTTTCTGAGAAGTGGCTAGAAGGAGGGCAAAAGGGGGCAACAGGGTCCTTGGTGTGTGGGTGGGGGGGTGGGGTGAGGTTTCCATTCCTCTTCCAGCCGATTTTCAGCAGGGTTCTCCCCCACACACACACACACACCGCTCCCTATACAAGCCAATGGAGATTGCTCAGTTGGCTTCTATAGAGATAGAAACCCCCCTGTGGAAAAACAACTGGCGGGGTGGGCGGAGTCCATGTAACAACATAAGATGAGTCGTGTTGGATCAGACCAAAGTCCATCCTATCCAGCATTCTGATCACATAGTGGCTAACCAGCTGCTCACAGCCTGGGAAGCCCACAAGAAGGAAATGAGTGCAACAGCACCATCCCACCCATGTTCCCCCAGCAACTGGCATACTGCCTTGATACTGGAGGTAGCATACAGCCATCAACACTAGTAGCCCTGGATAGCCTTACCCTCCATGAATTTGTTGAATCCTCCTTTAAACCCATCCAACTGGGAATGGATTTTATAGCTTAATTTTGAATGAATGAATACATTTGAATGAGTTTGAATGAATGAGTACATTTTATTTGTCTATGGCACAAAGGCCATTATAATCACAACAATAAAACAAGATGTCAGAGAACGAAAGGTCATATAAAAGCACCAGACTGGGAGAAGAGGCTAAGATTTATTTATTTTTTAAAAATTAATATAGCAACTAGTGACAATAATAACAGAAGGTTATTATTATTCCAAAACATCTGGAAGGCTACAAGCTTTCAACCCTGGTCTAGATAGATTGCAGTCATCAAGGTGCCAAAGTTTTAGTTGGTAACTGATACATGGGTTAGACTCTTAAAATTATATGCTATATCTTAAATAAACCATCAAATGGCTTTAGTACAGTTCTAAAAGTTTTAATTTTTATGTCTAATACACATAGTATAATTCCATAACTAACTAAAATTGTGTAAGCTATTGCTTAGCTAAAACGATTGCTTCTAACACCTAACTATAGAATGGGTGTTATATCTCACTTGGGTGATTTGTAATGCTGAAGAAATCATGAATAATTAGTCACTTTGCCTTAGATAAGCATAAAGAGAACCTTAGATAAAAGATGCAACATACTATTGACTTCATCGCTTTATGTGGTTTTACTATTAGAAGTTGCCTAGCGCTAACTGAAGTCAACAAAGTGTTGGAGTTTTCCTTCTCTTGCCAAATTCAAAATGTCTAAGTGAGCTTGCCAAGGAAACTAATAACTAAATCAGTGCTCATCATGCAGCATGAGTAAGAAATAGTGTTTTAGGTGTGCAGCATTATACTTTCTTTCTGTGCTCACTCTCACATGGAGGTTTTTGGGAAGTTCAGTTACCCACACCCAGTGGAGGCTGAGGACTCAAATGTCAGTGGGGTTGTGAATCCACTCCGGGTTTCAGTCAGAACCTGTCAGAACTCTAAAGGAGCTATCCATGGTGCAAAGCTACACTAAAAGCTTCATCCAACATACCTGTTTCTCTCGAATTATCCCCTACAGTGTTTAGCTGTCATTGTTGCTGTTGTTGTTAGCTAAATCACACCCTGGGCAGCAGTGCTCCTAAGATCCTTTGCATACCAGGAAATGGGTTTAAGGGGGGAAATGTAAAGAATTATAAAAAAATCAACGGATGACCCAATCAGATTCAAATTTGGTATACGTAAATTGCCCCTTAATATCTATTACTGGGCCAATTTTGATGTCTCTATCTTTAAAAGTTACGCAGATGTAAGCATTTGTTTAATTTTTCTTTAAACAAATCAAATCCTGCTCCTGCGCCCCCAGTAGTCGTTCGGAAAACAACAAATGATTCGCTCCAAAAGTAGTACCAAAAAAGGGCAGTTCTTTTGCCTTTGAAGCACAATTAAGGCAGGATGCATGGGAGTACTTCACAGTCAAAGCAGATTATAAACTGGAAAACTTCGGAGTCCTTTGCACGCAATTCACAGTGACTGCACAGTATAATGCTGGTGTGATAAAGCTCTGAGTGAGAGAGATGAATTGAAAGGGGTTAGCAAGGCAGTCCAGTCAACATATAAGAATTCTGGCAAATGAAGTACTTTTGCTTGGAAGAATGAACTTTACAGAGCAAGTATGCTATAGTGGTTACAGCATTGGAGTGGGGAGATCTGGGTTCAAGTCCCCACTCAGCCATGAAGCTGACATGGTCACATTGTGCCAGTCACTGACTCTCTGCTTAACAGAGTTGTGTCACCTTGAAGTCCATGGAAAGACGTTAATGTAATAAATAAATATACAACCCTTTTCCCATTGCACTCAAAGGAAGGGTTTCTGCTTTCACCTCTTAAAATCCCCAATTCCATTGGTATCAGAAAAATACTGTTGTAACTCAAGGATACCCAGTGAAAAACGTACATCCCCAAGCCTCCCTGAACCCAGTTTTGAGCATATCTTGAGTGGGCCAGGAAAGATAATACCGAGCTAGCAACAATTCCCTTCATATCAGTCACAGTTAGTATAATACAAGCACTTGCACTACGGAACATTTGAGTTTGTCCTTATGTTTCCTTCTTTTGAAATATTAAAGAACGCTCCCACTGTTTCCCATTGATTTACTCCACCTCATGCCTGGAATGCAATTGATTTCTTTCCGTAGGTAAACTCATGGGGGAGGGGGCATTTGTTTTGTCCTTGAAAACGTTGTCATAAGGTGACTACTGCAGGCTGGTACCAATATGAAGCATAAGCCCAGTGCACCTGACCCAGTATTTCTACTCTGCAATATACTTTATCTGCAAAGGATAATCCCCACTGACAACATACAAGAATCTGTGTAGTTCCACTGGAGGTCCCCTAATGCATCTTCCTTAATATTTGCTTTTTGTATTTGAACCAGCATCTAAAACAGATTTGCATTTCTTTCAGTTGCCTGCGCTATATTGGGACATTGAGCCCCCAATTTGTTTGTGCTACTCCTATCCCAAATATACAAAACTTATCACAGTTAAGACATTTATTCCCGATACTTAATCCTAGATATCTTAAATATCCCTCAACAGCCTGATATAAGGAAATTATCAAAACACTTATCAAATCATCAAAGCAGCAGAAGCACACATTCTCCCATAAAGGATAATATTGCTCTCTGTTGGCACAGATGAACGTTTATCCTGGCCCTCTCTCAAAAGGACAACAGTACTCTCTTTTGTGACCAGTCTTGTGCCAATCAATAAAAGGCACTTCCTCCACTAAATCTTTTGCCATTGTCAATTCACTGAATTTTGTTTGCTCCAATCAGAAAATTCTAACCAGACTTGAAATGTCAGCACCTGGTACAACTATAATGCACACCATTAAAGGTAGAAAAATGCTTGTGCTCACTGACATGATAGTTATTCTCTTAATTAGGCTGAGTGAGCTGCCCAGATTGGGATGGTGCACAGTGCATGAAGGAGGCACCAGCTGAAGGAGCCTTGAGGGATGTTGAGCGTAGTCTATGGGTACGTTCAAGCCAGGGGAGGTGCTTCATCAGGTATTGTGGTCCCAAGCCGTGCAGGGCTTGATAGGTTCAAAACAGCACCTTAAATTGGGCTCTTAAATATACAAGCAACCAAGCTTGTATATTTTCACAGAACACCTCAGTCAGAACTGCTACCCTGTTCTACAAAAGGCCTGTCTTACTTCCTTTCTTGCTACTCCTGCTCTGCTTCATGGGCTAGACTGATAGCAGGGACCAGACCCCAACTCTGGCCCACTTGCATTGGTTGCTTGTATATTTAAGAGCCCAATTTAAGGTGCTGTTTTGAACCTATCAAGCCCTGCATGGCTTGGGACCACAATACCTGATGAAGCACCTCCCCTGGCTTGAACGTACCCATAGACTACGCTCAACATCCTTCAGGTGCTTACTCCAAGGGAGGTTCAAAAGAAAGCAACAAGGGAGGCCTTCATGTTGGTGGCCCCCTAATTATGGAATGATTTTTCTGATGAGGCCCCACCTGGTGAGAACATTGTTATCTATTTGATATCAGGTCAAGACTTTTCTCACTCCCAGGCATTTGGCAGCACATGATGAGTTTTAATTGATTCAGGAATTTTTATTTATTTATTTATTTATTTATTTTTGTGGTTGGGCTGATTGCTAAAGTTGTTTTTACATATATGTTGTCTCTGTGTACATTTTCTGTTTTTTATTTCTGAATTTTGCATATTGTATTTTTTAGGTTTGTAACCTTTGTAAACCCTCCAGAGAGCTTCAGCTATGGGGCAGTATAGAAATGTAATTAAATAAATACTAACCTCTAGGAGGGACTGTGCTATAGCGGAATATTGCAATTACACAAGTAGGAAAAGCTCATTATAAACCTTTTACCAAATGTTCCTTAGGGCTTTTCTACACAAGGCATTAATTGTGCGCTCATCCTTCCATCCCTACTCATGGTTGTTCACCGGTTCTTTCGATGATATCATGACCCTCCAGTTTCACCTCTGTGTCTAACCAGCACTTTCAGTGAGTTTTTTTAGAGCAGCGAAAATGAACCATTTAACTGTCAAAGCAAAAGAAAGCACAAATTCCTCTTGTGTATTTGCACTATTCTGCTATACCACGATGTTACCTAGAGGTGGTGTGGCAGGAAAGCAAACACTCTTTGTGTAGTGCTTGGATCTCAATTCTGCGACCAAACTGAAAGCAGATACAGTCTTCTAGAGCTTTTCTCCAGAGGCATTTATTGTGTGCTTGTGATTCTTTACTCACAATTGTTTATGGGTTCTTTAGAAAACATAGGATCATCCTGTGTTTTTTTTAAAGAGCTCTTTCCTTTTTTTTTTTTTAAGAGTAGGAAAGCAGGGTATTATTTCTGAAAGTGAAAGAAAAGGTATTTTTCTCACTCATCATGGCTTCAGCGGATCTCCCTCAGGCCCACTCACATCCACTATAGTGGATGTTTCCTTCGGCACTTTCTCTTGCTTTATGTCCTGCGCTTCTTTTCCCACCACCAGCTATCCCAACTTTCCCCAACCCAGTGCCTTCCAGGTGTCTTGGCCTTTGAAGGCCAAGACATCTGGAAGGCACTGGGTTGGGGAAAGTTGGGATATCAGCTCCAACCAGCATGGTCAATGGTTAGGAAAGCTGAGAGTTGTAATCTGTAGGTTAGCAAGTTGGGTGCTATCCAACTCCTGTGGTTGCTTCTCCAGTTTGTTCATCATTGCTGGTAGGCTCATGGATAACCCTCTTGATTCTCAGCTAATGATTCCTCCATTAGTCAAAGCTTATCCACTTGACTGACCTCCTCAGCCAGTTCCAGATGGGGTGCCTGCTGCTGTACTTCTCCTTGTGGGTACTGAACTACAGCTGCACTCAGGAGGTCCTCTATTTGCTGCTGGTATTGTTGAGATGCTCTGGTTTCTTTCAGGAGAGCTATTTGTCGCTCTAGCCTGCCACACTCATCAACTCACCGTTTCTCTCCAAGAAAACAAGACCACTGCTGAGCCTACTTCTGACACCAGGCTCCACACTTCCCTGGGCAGTAAGAATCCAGGGACAGTGCTACATGATTTAGCCTCTTTTGGACGAGAGAGCATTGGAAACATATGCTGTCATTTTGGTGTGCAAATTCAATACAAGAAAGGCATCATGGATGTAAACAGACTCAAACAGCAGGCAGAAGCATTGCCAAGCCTGCATCCGATTCCCTGAGAGCAACTCTTCTAGCTTTCCAAGGCTGTACCTACCTAAAAGCTATTTCTCTCAGATTCTCTCTTTGTATTCAACTGCCCACAATCTTTCCCCTCTCATTACTGGTCTCAAACCCCACCTTGCAGGAAATAACTGCTCATTCAGCAAAAGTATCTCCAAACCATTACTCACACTCTGGCAATCCCAACAAATAATCACTGATTATTAAGGAAGCAATCAGCTTAACAAATGAAAGTTACCTAGCAACTGTAAGGATACTGAGAGATAGTGTGGAAGCACCCTTAGCGTGTTGTGCAAAAAACAAGATAGACTCCTGTGGCATCTTGAGCAGCCTTCCCCAACTCATCTGGAAGGTACCAGGCTAACAAATATATTACGACATAAACTGTACAATCTGTGTCCCCACCGAGTTAACACAGCCAATAGCCTTGTATGACAGCTCACCTGGGACTGAACAGCCCTTCCGATTTGGGTGCCTACCTGAGACTGCAAAAACAAGGGGATGTTAAGCAGATGGCACTGGCAGGCCACAATAAATGTCTGGGAGGTTGTGTTTGGCTAAGTGGACACATGTCGTGCAGACTTGGCATAAGTTTTTGTGAGCTAGAGCCAACTCAAGGTTATTCTACAAAGCTTTGTTTTCAAAGCAGACCAAAACACCACTTCCTTTAACTAATTGTGTGGATAGTTATAAAACTGTTGTGATGCTCCTGTGATATCCTAGGGAAGCTTACAGAGGAATGAGTGTGGGCTTGGCTATTGTTTGTTGAGTTACTATGTCATTTAAGACAAGACAGACAGGTTTCTACAATTCCAATTAAATTGTTGGAATACAAGTGACTAACTCTCTTCTGTTGAAACCAATAGGCGATTATATTGGTATGTACAGTGTTCATTTTATACTAGTATATGTAGTGTTCGTCCAACTGAAAAAATTATCTGTGCTGATTATATTGTGTATATATAGATATCATTGTAAAATGGATTGTTACCCAAATTATAGATTATGGTTTCCTCAAGAAAGGCCATGAACAAATTTGCAACACTAGGGGCAAAGGGACTGCACATAGCAACTCTTTTAATTTGAAAATAAAACTGATTAGAAAACCTAAAATAGTTTTCCCCCTAAACTATCACATGTGTTTTAGTGTGAGTACCTGTTTAATTACCTGTGTGACACTTAGCCTATCTTTGCTTACTTTGTTATATAGTTTTCTATTGTATTTGGTTTGCCTACCCCCTTTTTGTCACTTGTTATAAAAGGAAATCACACTTTCTTTCATTTTTACAATTAAATGCTGCATTTTCCCTGCTCTAAGAAACTTGCCAAAAGTGCTGATTAGACACAGAAGCAAAACTGAAGGGTTATAATATTGTCTAAAAATACCTACAAACAATCATGAGTAGGGAATGCCAAGCACATGATAACTGTCTCATGTAGAAAACCCCCAAAGTGGGAGGTGTTATGCTGTAGTAGAATTGTGAAGACTAGGACTGATAATGGCATGGGATGACCAATCACTTACCTTAGACTGTCCATTCATATCTAAAAGCAAGATCACACACTGGGCTGCATTTTAGAGGCTGCAGCATGAAGCGGCACTACACACTCTATAAACCCAATGTGCAACCATGCTAGTGCAAATACGCCCCAAGAGTCTTGAGCAGTATTATTTTAGTATGGACAGTCAAAAACCTGCAATAAAATATTGCAGCTTACAGGCTCTCAGCCTTGTCTCAGGGTTTTCCTCTCCCTCAAAGGATTATTAAGCTCTTTACCACTTTCATATGA
The DNA here is from genome assembly GCF_023053635.1 of Elgaria multicarinata webbii. NCBI lineage: Eukaryota > Metazoa > Chordata > Lepidosauria > Squamata > Anguidae > Elgaria > Elgaria multicarinata. The sequence goes on along the minus strand of NC_086180.1, from coordinate 39,292,833 downwards.
TGAAAAGGGCTGCCCCCGTCATGGATATCTGAATCTCTATGCTGTACCTGCATTTGTATATATGCAAGAATATTGTGAAAAAACTATTTTTTATATTTTCTTCACTAAAGGAGGACATGGTCTCCTTTTTTTTTAGTCTTGTGTGAATGTCAGACTGGTAAATATTCATTCTATGTTTTTTTCTCTGCTAATTGTCTTTTTTAACAGGAGGCAGCAGCACTAAATAATTCCCATCAGCTTTTCCCCCAGGATTCGTCAGGAAAAGAGCTATAATTTTCAGGACAGGTATTTCAGTCAAATGCAGTGGTAGCATTTTGGTCGGACTGTGAATCCATTCTGGATTTCAGTCAGAATTCTAAAGGAGCTATCCAAGGTGCTGAAACTATTTGGAGTTTGGGATTCAGCACCATGGATAACTCCTTCAGGGTTCTGTGGATTCTGGCTGAAAACCCAGAATGGAATCACAGCCCCGCCGAAATCAGAGCCACCAGTCTTCTCTGATCAAATAGGCAGTTGAAGGGCAAATAGCACTTCTGAAGGAATTTGAGAGTACTTGGGATTCTTATCTTTCCTTACAGATAAAGGAAAAGATGGGCTCCAGAATCCCACTCCCACCATCCCAAAAAAGGTTAGAAAAATTGGTGTGGCATGGAAGGGTGGACTGGCTAGCCTACTGGCTAGGAGAGAAAGATGAACTATGGACAGGGTAGATCAGATCTTCTTATTTGAAAGTTTATAATTGTCAATTATTTTACTGCTTTTTTAAAAAAAATCGTAAAATTTACCCATAAAAATCATTAAATTGTAGCTACTGTTTCTGTTTCTGCGTGTTTAAGCTGCATTTAAAACTGCCAATAGGAAATCAATTATTAAATAAGAAATGAGTTTTCATCAATGAGTAATTTCCTAGTTCTTGACACATACTATTATTATTATTATTTATTTATATAGCACCATCAATGTACATGGTGCTGTACAGATTACACAGTAAATAGCAAGACCCTGCCGCATAGGCTTACAATCTATTATTACGTTATGCAGTTTGCCAAGCCAAACTCTTTCAACCTCATAAGGGGAAATAATTAAAGTAACAGCGGAGAAAAGATAAAAAGTGCCAATTTAGAATAGAATTTCCAATTGTCATTAGAAAATCAATATTTTCCAAAAAGAAATGTGTCAACACCAAGGGAGTTAGGGGCCACAAATTTTGGATGGGAGTTTCACTCTGCATGAGCCACATTTACATTATTCATGAGCCCCACTATGGTGAGGGGACTGAGAGGCACAAAAGCAGGAATGGAGCAGGATTACTAGCACCCATGGCAATATGGGCTTTACAAATAATAATAATAATAATAATAATAATAATAATAATAATAATGTCTCACTGCCATATACATACATACACACACACACACAGACCAAATAAAGTGCAAACAAAATTAAACTGGAAATGGATTGTACAAATTCAGAACCTTTCCCCAAAAGATACAGAAATCCAGACAAACTACACCCATCCTTTCTTTCCTATCCATTGAATTTGGTGTCTACTGATAAAATACCCTATAGAATGAAACTTCTGTTCCTTTCTGGGTGGGTTAAAGAAGGAATTCCTTCTATTGTTGTTTCCAGTTAAAAACATGTTACCTTAGTTTAAGCACAGTCTGTTTTATAAAATGACCTGGATTAACATAATAGGCTAAAAAAGTAAGGTCAAACACATAATTATGTTACTGTTTGGCTTAACATTTACTGAGAAGTAATTTCCATTGATTTCAATGGCTTGTTTTTGAGTAAACCCATTTTGAATTACAGCCTGACACTATGATCCTCCCCACATGAAGTCTTTCAGGGGGGAAAAGATGGCAGAAATGTGGCTGTGCTCCACACAAGGGCTATAACATTTTAAATCCTATCAGATGGATGGCCCTAATTATGAGGAGTCTTATTGCTGCCAGCCAATTATATTCACACAGAAATTCTCCACACGCTTGGCAGAGTCCTTGTATCTATTTTTAATCTGCCCAATAACAGATGTTCTCTAGGCGGATTACAAATGCCTAAAAGAATAAAATATAATACAAATAGGTTCCTTCTCCTTCAACTGTCACCAACAGCAGCCATTCCACCATGCTATCCTGAGTGGGATGACAGGGGAAGCAGGACCATTCCACCAGCCCTGCTGAAAGACTACTTAATTTCCTCCTCTTCCCTTCCCATCCCTTTTTCTTTGTCTGTTGTCTTTACAATTGTAAGCCTGTGGCAGAGATTATCCTGTTTACTGGCTACATGTAAGTTGCTCAGGCAACCTTTTTTTGCTGAGGAGGATAAAAATATTTTAATTTTTTTATTATTATTTATGCAACAAAAAGCATGGGGACATATATAAAAATATAAAACATGCATAAAACCAAAAAAATGAAACTCAAAATGCGTGGGAGAAAAGAAAGGCCTTTGCCTGGCTCAGAAAAGATAACAATATTGGCATCAGGTGAGCCTTCTCGGGGAGTGTGTTCCATAAACCAGGCGCCATAATTGAGAAGACCATCCCTCTTAGCTATCTGTCCAACATCCTTCAACGGGGGCACCTGGAGGAGGGTCTCTGAAGTTGACCTAAGAGTCTGAGCAGATTCATATGGGGGGAGACATTCTAGATACTTTGACCCAAAGGGTTTTAAACACCAACACATTGAGTTAGGCTTAGAAACAGACTGGAATCTAGAGCAGTTAATGAAGCAATGGCATCACTTGAACAGTCTCTCTGGCCTTAGCTAGACCTAAGGTTTATCCCGGGATCATCCTGGGGTCATCCCTGTTCATGTAAATGACACACAGGGGATCCTGGGAGCAGGCAGGGATGACCCTGGGACGATCCTGGGATAAACCTTAGGTCTAGCTAAGGCCCGAGTTAGTAGCCTAACAGCTCTATTTAGAATTGCAGTTTCTGAGCTTTCTTCAAAGGTAGCTTCAAAGGTTAATCAAATTACAAACATGACTACTATGTGGAACATTGCCCTATGGAAACATTTTTCTAGAATCTTCTCCTTAGTGTATCAGCTTTCTACTTGTAGAGCCTTTTTGATATGGAGGAAGCATTTAAATGTTAACCCCCTCATTTATGTTTTGAGGTGGTACGTTCAAATGGGACCGAAGAGCGTATTTCATAATATTTATGTAGATATCTACATATGAAGATACATGGATATTTTTACTATATTGTTGATAAACTAAGAACAATAGAATCCTCCTCCTCCTCCTCCTTAATAGCTGGAGAACTTTTCCTCCTGCATTTAGAATGTGATATTTATCCGATTTGGAGGAAGGGGCAGTTAGAATGAGCTTGGTAATTTTAATCTTACAGACAGACAAAAGCTTTTAGCTGGTTAGCTTAAACTTATTAGTTACTATGGAACTGTAGGTAGTATCATCATCAGTTTTGCTGGCTGCTCTGCTTGTGTATTTGTAAATAAAACACAATAGTACAAACAGTCAAACACCCTAAGTCTCCAGTGCTTTCTCCTCCAAATCACAGCACCCTGCTGTTTGTCAACCTTGTTTGGAAATACATACTTCCCCTTCATATTTTGCATTTTTACCAGAGCAAACATCAGTGTATCCATTGCAAACATGATTGCCCATGGACAGTGAAAAGACTTGTGGTTCTACAGAGAAGTAAGGATTGTACAGCCAAAGATAAAACAGCCTTCTCCAACCAGGTGCCCTCCTGGTTTATTGAACACATCTGGACACCACGTTGGGGAAACTGCCATGGCTCAGTAGTTCACCTGAAGCCCAGCTGCTATATCCAGCTCATCCTGCTCTACCATTGTTCAGTGGAAATACTTGCTTTATTACAGGTGGAGGAAAAATAAGTTACTCCAGAGCAATGTAACATGTTGGAGGAACCCAATATTATTGCATTACAATATTTTATGTAAGCCTCCAAGGGGATCATTCTAGATGTATATAAATAAATATTTATGTTACATTCATCCCACTTTCAAGGGGCTCAGCCATCATGTACGACTAAGCTTGGTTTCCTTTGGAAAGAGGTCACTAGATTCTTGCAATATTTTGTAATGTTTATTTACAACATCCAGGCCGAGCAAAGGTGAAGGCACAGCTTAAACATTCCCAACAGACTGTCGAAGTTCACTGCTCCACCTCAGATTTCCCCAGGTGGCCAGTGACTAAAATGCCATTAGCTTACAGCCCAAACTCAGCTCTCTGTTTCTCTCTTAGGCTAAAATTATACACACACTTAACTGGGAGGTAGACCTATTAAACTCAGTGGGCTCAGAACTACTTCAGCTGTAAACTATCTTCCTGCACCAGTGAGTAAAAACAATGTGTGTAAATAATCCCATGTTTTGGATGTATTTGTTTTACCACTTGTACACAGAGCATATACACATTAGTCGTACATGATGGCATGCACTTTTCCTGCATGTAGGTAACATCCATAAAGACTTGGCACAAAGCCCAAGAATCTTCAAATCCTCTTAAAAGGATAACCTTTTCAAAGGTGCCCTGTCCAGCAGGTGTTAATGGAAGGCTGCTGGAGCGCGTGGCAAACCTATGGCAAGGTGGCACATGGGAGTAGAAAATCCTGGTGCCTGTTGTTTGGTGTGGTGTATGAAGTGGGTTTAGTTAGAACTAAGAAATTAGCTTTCTAAGCCAGCAAGTAGGTATGTATGTAGTTTGTTGTTTTTATGCTTTTTATGTTTTTAAACTTTGTATATTTGTTTTAATGTTTACTGTTTTTAACTTTTGTAAACCACCCAGAGAGCTTCGACTATGGGGCGGTATATAAATGCAATAATTTTATATATAGTTAGATGTAAGAACCATTTAGGTAAAGGGCTTATGCCACAACTAGGGCCACAGCTAGATCTAAGGTTTATCCTGGGATCATCCAGGGTTCGCCCCTGCCTGAGCACTGGATCCCCTGTGTGTCACCTAGATGAACAGGTTTGACCCCTGGACGATCCAGGGATAAACCTTAGGTCTAGCTATGGCCTAGGTGTTGCTGTTGTCTTCAGTGCTTTAGAAATGCAAGAAATGAAATGTGCGTGACTGTAAGCAGGTACAGCCTCTTTCATATCCCACCTCCACCTTACAACGCCTAGTGACTTTAGCGGCGCAACTCTAGGCATGCTTAGGGTGAAAAAAGTAATCGAACCGGAGTTATACGACTTTTTTGCTGTTTAAAAACACCCTGCATGGGATTGCATCCTAGGTGTAGCAATTAACCACAAGACCGACAACCACGAACATGCATATTCTCCACTGTGGAGGGAACAGTCTGCAGAACAACGCCCCGAAGAATTGTTATTGAGGGGAAAGCAGCCGCTCTCCCGTTCTTTCATTTTCTTATGAGTAGGCGGGGCACCGAAGCCTATTTATGGCGAGAAGGAGGAGGCGAAGAACATGAACCCCAAAGCGTTCAAAATATCCGAGTCCAACAATCGATCACGACGCTCGGCTCGAGCGCGCCGCATTCTTGGCCAGCTGGGTTGCACGTGAGCGCGAAGCGTTTGCAAAGATAAGGAAGGGCGCGCGCGCGCTCTCACCCACACTCTCTCTCTCTCTCTCTCTCTGGCGTCTCCCGCCCTCGCAGACGAAGAATTCCCTAAGGTGGAAGGCAGCCGTTGGGCAGCCGCGTGCGCTCCTTTCTCATTCGTTCTACTGGGCGCGAGCTAGCGTGGGTGACGTGTCCTTGCCCCTGACCAATCGGGGCTGGGCAAGGCAAGAAGCAGACTGCGTCCCGCCTCCGCCTCCCGGTGTGGGGCGGAGCGGTTGCTTTCAGGCAGGCGCTGGCTGGGCAGTGATGGCGGACGATGGGGATGGGAAGCTAAGGATTGAGCGAGGCGGCGGCAGCGGCGGGATCTCGGAGGACACGGCGGCGACGGCCGCCGCCGCCAGCTGGCTCGGGGGAAGCTGCCTTGACATGTTGTTGAGCTTGACGGGGCTGGTGATCGCGGCGTTTGTGGCCTATCAGCTCTACAAGCGCTGGGGCAAAAGGAGCGGAGCGGGGGGCGCGGCGCAGCAGAGCCAGGCCGAATCCCTGCCCCGTATGAAGCGGCGGGACTTCACGCTGGAGCAGCTGCGCGAGTACGACGGCGCGCGCACGCCCCGCATCCTCCTGGCCGTCAACGGCAAAGTCTTCGATGTGACCAAAGGCAGCAAGTTCTACGGGCCCGGTGAGGGGACGGGGGGGGGGGGGGAGGAGACGGGGGCGACTGCCTGCCTACCTGATTCGGACAGTGGCTGAGGTGGGAATGCCTCTTGGCCTTGTGGGGAAAAGAGACACCGTAGCAGGTAGAAGGGAAAAGGGTAGGAGGGAATACCTGGCCTGCTTTACCCACCCACGTGGGTAGCTGGCGTCAGAAGATGCCCTTTCCCAGCCCAGTGGGCTCCAGATGTTTTGGACTCCCACTCCTATTAGGCCTTGCCAGCAATGGCCAATGGTAAGGAATGATAGGAGTTGTGGTGCAGAACATGTGGAGGGCACCAGGATGGGCTAGTTGTAGTGTGCAAAGCCCTAATGGTTCTAGTCCTAACCCTCTTCAACCTCCCCTTAATTCCAAATTTCTAGACTTTCTGATGCCTGTATTTACACTGTGCACTTGTAGGGGCTGCCCAATGTGAACAAGCTATTCTGGACTTATTTTCCTCTCTGCTTCCCAGGTTTTCAGGCTTCCTGAGTCTGACCTGTTTCCATACATACACTTTTAAATCTGTGAAATGAGATCATGACTGTGCTAACTAGAGATGTTGATTTGTCAGCCTGTCATTTTATTAAGGCCTAGTTGACTTCTCATTGTTCAGGACTTCTCAAGGATTGCAGTTACTTTTGGCCTGCAGTCCTGCACATAGTTCCAGTAATTAAGTAGGTGTGGAGCTGTAGCCTTGGTTTTATTCTAGTCCTTTGATTTCTACCTGCACAAAGTTATCAGCACATGGAATAAAATCTAATCTAACTAGACTAACCTCAATCCATATTTATGTACGTGTGGGATTGTAATGTTGGTCATTTATACACCAGCTCTGAACATGTTTACTTACAGTAAATATATTATACTAAATTGTAGTAGCATCACAAAGGTCTTTAGTGAAATACATAGTCTGTAGGTCAAGAATCAAACTGAATTAATTGAGGGGGGGTTTGTTACACGTTGAAAGTTAATGGTTAAAACAGGAGATCTTTATGATAACTATCAACTTTATTTTTAGGGTTGTAGCCTGATTATTTTTTTAGTCAGGTATGAATTTTAAGGCAGTTTGCATATGGACAAAATACTATTTTCTTGTTTTTAGACAATATGGATTATAGTGGCCATCATCTTAGAAGAGGCATTCTTCATGTGAAGGAATACTGAATGCCTATTGATGATGCTTGTCATCTACATTTTTTATGAGCACTGTTTATTCAGTTTAAAGTATTTTTAATCAATCCAACTGATTATTTAAGTGTTGCAGCTCTATTTATTTTAAATATTGTGCTGATTGCCTTGCTGCATCTGCCTTGCTGCAGATGTACATGTATATACTAGCGGGGTGAACCAATGATACTGTGGGTACAAGTAACTAATGTTCTTATCAGAGCATTGGACCTTGCTTACCTAGACATTTGGGTTAATTTCTGATGGGACATTTGAGTGCTGAAATAGGAGTTTACGTTGTGTCTTATAGAATATTACTTTACTGCAGCGATCATGAACCTGTTGCCTTCCAGATGTTTTGGACCAACTACCATTAGCCCCACCGTTATGGCCAGTAGTCAGGAATGCTGGGAATTTTAACCCAAAACATCTGGAGAACACTAGCTCTGGGAAGGCTGCTGTACTGTGTGCCAGGCTTTGAATTCAGTAATTTGTATTATTCCCCTGGTAGTCCAAATTTTGGTAGTCACAGTATAATGTATACATTGTAGAGATTGTATTTCTCATCATCATTGTCATACTATCGCGTATGTGCCTTAACACTTTCAAGAACCACATGATGCAGCAGTACAAATCATATGGGCCCCAGAGCTGGGAAAATTAATTTCATTTTTCAAGCAACAATATATTGTGATGTTGAATGCTTCCTTGAGGGAAGACTTCTGAGCAATTGTGTAAACTATGCTGAGGAAAGTACCTCAGAAGGCACCTATGTGAAATCTTCAGCCTTCTATGAGCGATGGGCAGCTAAATGATTCTATGAATAAATGAGACATCTTGGGCTTCAAGCAAAAGTGTATCAACTGAAAAGGTAGTGAGTACGTATTCTGTGGCATTTGCTTAAATGGCTTCCAATTAAGATTAGGTTTGTGGATCTGACACCAAAAAAAGTAGTGGCTTGTGAACTAGGTGAGTAGAAATGTGAATGCAAAGACTTTAAATCCAAGGCAAAATATGGACTGGTAAGCAAGGTGTCATCCCATGTTGAGAGAACACAAAACAACAAACTTGTGCATTTTTCAACCCTGGTGATTTCAGTGACATGCTTATACTTTTTAAACAAAATTGAATTTTAATAAAGCTTCAATAACAGCAAAATGCACTGAACAGGGGAAATTATAATATCTGATATTCTGTGCATTCCGGTCAGATGGTTTCTTTTTTATAGCTGCTTTGACACTAACAGAATTTGGTTTGAGGGATAGGGCTGGCTTGCAAACACATTAACTGTCCCACTGAAAAATATTCTATAATAGAAGGAAGACAACATTTATACCTGAGATTTAACATTTCAGGTGTCTTTTTTCTGATATTTTCTTCAGTAAGCTAACACTTGCCTAATAAAGCATTTGGATATATTGTTTCATTATAGGAAAGACATGAGTCCTGTTTGAGAGTTCTCACATGCAAAATTATGTTAAGTATACTTAGTGCCACACTGGAAAATGATGTATTGTGGCACAGACAATAGATGCAGCAAGCGTGTACCTTTCCTTCCACTTTTTCACTGTTTTATGTCAGATTATAATGTTTATTGCATTTAAGATGCACATAGCGTTCTGCAGCTATTTAGAATATTCAACCCCCAATTAGGGGGTTGCTACATGACATCCAAACCTGGACAATATAGGTTAATCGTGGGATCAACAACCCACAGTTAACCTACCATTAGTAATTAGATTAACTGTGGGTTGTTTAGCCCACGATTAATTTATTGTATCCAGGTTTGGATGTCATCTAGCAACCCACCAATCAGCCTGATTGGCGGTTGAATATTCAAAATGGACACGGAATGTGCCTAGTATGCACTGCATCAAATCGTGGATTAATTAACCTACGATTTGCCGGCGTTATGTGTTAACAGCCCCATTGTTGGTTGACTATATGGGGCCAGTGTCTATTTTAATGATGAAAGCTAACGGGAGGCTCTACAAGTTTTTGATTGACTTAATCACCAGCTGTTATAGCTGTTGCCACTGAACTCTTCATTTTGCTCAGTCCTGAGGCATATGCAGGAAACTCATAGAAAAGGGAGGGATGTTTTCTCTGCCTTCTGTAAAAAAACAAGCAGGAAGGGAGAGAAAACACCCCTCCTATCTCCCAAATTTTCTGCAGAGTGAGAACTCAGAAAGGAGTATTGTCATATAATCTGATGTTAATCGTAAACGATGACCTGAAAGGTCTCCAAACAGTATATGGGAGGAACCAATCTAATGTGTCAAATTCCAGAGGAAAGTTGGAAGGGGATATGGAAAAAGTACCATTCAAATCTACTTCAGCTTGTATATATGAGAATGGGTTAAAGGAGACTCATTGATAGCATTTGCACCTTTTAAAGCTACACAGGAATATCACCTAAGACCTGGAGAGATTGTGATGAGATCAGCCTGCTGTTAAGGATGTGGTGGATTTCAAAGTTGAAAAATACTGGAAACTAGTTTCTCCAATTGCTTAGCACCATCTAAAACAAAACTGCCTTATTTAATTTAAAACTGCCTTTACTTAAAATTTTAAGCACAACCTGGGTTGCATTCCCTCCAGCAGCCTTCCCCAACCTAGTGCTCTCCAGATGTTTTGGACTACAACTCCTGATCATTGGCCATGCTGACTAGGGAAGATGAATGTTGAAATCCAAAACATTTAAGGCACAAGGTTGGAGAAGGTTGCCTGGCCTAAAGGAACCTTTTAAGGTTTGCCATGTTAGCTGCAGTGTTGGAAATATCTTTGTACTGGAAGAGTCATTCTATGCCAGATGTTAATTGATGTTATCTGTGGCTTTGGAAATGTAGTTTTCATGGGCAAGCTCAAAAATTAAATTCATATCTTCACTGGGCAAATGTATATTGACACTTTTATGAAACTGGTATCCATTAAGAACTTATGCCAACAAATAACCTGTTGACATATTGCAAAATCTTGTGAGTTATTTTAGCCTCCTCCAATTCACTGCTGCTCCAGTATAATCCTACTTTTTTATTAACCTCATTTTTCTATTCATTATTATCCCCCTTTTTAGGTTTACAGGGTTGTTTAATTTAACTTTTAAATTAATAACCAATAGGGCAATATCCAACTGTCATTCCGCTATTGCAAATGATGCTATGCTAGCAGAAAGTAGCTTCTGAGCTATGCACAAGAGAAGAATCTAACTAAATTTAAGTCTGCACAAGTGTGGTGGCACAACCCATTGTGTATTACACTAGTGCAACCCGTTACACAAGCATAATGTACAACCACTTGAATTTGCAGAATAACACCATTGGATACTACCCAGTATATAAAAAAGCAGTTGTAGCTTCTTCCCCCTCTGTACTAGACATTTGTAGAAGGCCAAATGTTGCTGTTCTACAAACATTCGGTGGGAAGGGGAGAAACATCCTTTATGAAGAAGGAAAGGAACCTCTCGAGCAAGCACTTGAGTCATTGCTGACTCCTAGAGGGAGTTTTTGCTGACGTTTTCTTGCAGACTTTGTAGCGGGGTGGTTTGCCATTGCCTTCCCCAGTCACAGTTACCTTTCCCCCAGCTAGCTGGGTACTCATTTTACCGACCTCGGAAGGATGGAAGGCTGAGTCGACATGAGCCGACTGCCTGAGAACCAGCTTTCGCTGGGATCGAACTCAGGTCATGGGGATATTTGGACTGGGCATGTGGTAAAGGGTCTGGGATAGTCACCAGAGGTGGGGGGCAGTGGTGCTGCCAATGGTGAATGCACTCGTGGAAGATTGGCTAACTGTGTTTAGGATTGCAGCCTAAAACTGATTTAAGTCAGTTGCTTTTCCTTTTTGAAATCATGCTAAGTTCATTTTAAGCCCTCCTATCAAAGACAGACTTTACCTTCTTAATATAAAAAAATGTAATTTACATGCAGAAATGGGATTGTTTTATCCATTCACATTAGACCAGTACACATTCATCTCTTCATATGGCTCAGAAGAATTCAGTTAGTGGCATACATAAGGGAACTTTAAACATTTGGATCTGATTCAGCCAAAGCTAGGCTCTTCTCATTCCCATTGAGATCAACATGAGAGAGATAATCCTACACATTAGGTTAACCCCAAAGGGGTAGACAAAATTTAAAATTTACCCCCTAACCTCTCCCACTTCAAACTACATGAATTCTCTTATAATAAAGGGCCCCCTTTCTATTATTTCAGACCCTACTCTTAAATTGTGTATGTGTTTTGTTTGAAGATTGCATTAAGAGTGTGTTTGGATCATTTAGACCCCCAACTAAATGAAGAGGTGGAGAGCTTTGGGAACTTGTATTTGCTAGAATAACATGGAGTTCTGCCCTTGACTATTGGAGACCCTACATTATTCCAAATATTCAGGAGTCCAGAAAGGCTTTCTACCCAGGGGAGAGTTCTTGTTTGTGACTTGCTGGGCTACGGAGGTGCGCTGGGCCCCCATCTCACTATTCCATCTAAACAATGATTTCACTGGGGTCTATATAAGCCCAATACTAGAATAGTAAAATACTTTTCCAAGGCTTAAAACTTTTCCTATGAAATCAGATGGGACTTAAGATGATTCTGTTCAGCTGTGTCATGCTCATTGTACCATACATTACTCAGTCCCCTTATGAAAAAAATGTGTTCCTGCCTGGGCAAATGCTAGACTTTCAAGTAACATTGAAAACTTTGGCTGGTGTCTCAGCTGTGCCCTTTTTGGGAGAGTAGGGACCAAATTAGACAATACGGATCTTTTGTGATCAGTTGTCCCGTCTCCTTAACCTGCATGCACACACACTGCAATTCTGATTTGAATCGGTTCTCCTTTGACTATTTCTTACAGAACTTGTAAAGGAGATGGATCCGTCTTTTCTAGTTGCAGTATAGAAGTTAGTCTTGCATTCTCTGGTAATTTCTAAATTTGACTGTTTTAATATGTTCTGTGTTGTCTCCTCAAGACTGCCAACCAATGCCTGGAAACCAAAATTGCTTCAGCGGATGGCAGCATGGCTAACACCTAATTTCTGTGGCATTGTCAACAGATAAAACAATTTTTCAAAAGGTGTTGCTGATAAACCCACTTACCCTTCTAGGACCTAGCTTATAAACCTATTTTGATGAGTTAATTAGTAGCAATTTGAAGAGTTTCACAGCTTTTAGTCAGACAATGGCAACCTTGGTGCTAGAAATGCTGGGCAGACCGAATTGACTTTTGCCTTCTGAAATAGTAGTTGATAGAAGATGTTTGTGTTCTTTTGGCAGAACTGTTAGAAGTGGGTAAAGGATTTTATCCCTAACTACAATGTTGGCCTACTTTACAGATACTTGGATTTCATCACTAACTAGAAGTTTATAGTTAAACATAGGTGGTTTTGTTTGTCGTAAGAGCAGCAAAATTGAGGCCAAAGTTTTTAAAGCTAATATTGTTGACTGATGTGCTGATGTTATAAAGATACTGGAGCACAAGAGGACATGGCTGTAGTACAAAATACAATGGGTTAGATTCAATGCTGTCTTTTCACTGACGAAAGCAAAACTGGGAGAGGGAAAGACCCTCCCCCCCTTCTGCAGCGCCCCACGTGCCCTCAAAATCTGCTCTAGGTTAGAGAGGAGAGGGAAAGCCTGTCACACTTGCGGATTCCCACTTGCGTAGTTTTGGATCTATCCCAATATTCTGATTGTGAAAAACATTTCTCAATTATACTAGCGCTTGAGATATGTGTTTGACTAGTATCTTAGCATTTTAATGTGGACAAATGTTTTGGAGAGTCATTTTCAATACTTGGTTATGAATTGCAAATGTATATTTACAGGTCCGGATATGGTTCTACCATCTATATATGAGGTGATCTTATAATTCCTGAAGCAATTGCTTGATAAGATTATCTGAGTCCTTGTGCTTGTGTAGAAATCATTGGGGATTGCAAGAGAGCTATTATTTTCCCCATGAACTGAGAGAATCCACTGAAAAGTGTTTGATCTGTATGTGGAATATTGAGCATCCTACATCTGGGGTCTGTATCTTAATTTTATATTTGTGCAAATGTATGCCTTTATTTTGTCTTGGCCAATAGCTAATACAGTGAAATAAACCTACATCTCCCTATTCAAACATGATTACAATATTTAGTTGTCCTGTGTTTCTTTAGTATTTAGGGTTGACTTTGTAGAAGGGTCTCTTCAAACGAAGTTAATACACCATGGCAAATCTCTATTCTACAAAAATAGCATTTTCTGTAAGAGCTAATGTTTCATATTTTAGCACAAATTGGTCATATACTATTTAGGCAACTGAATGCCAAAGTGAATAATAAAATATTGAATTACTGTCATTTTGTGATTATCCTACTAGCCTCTGTGTAACTTCTTTCAGTAGAAGTACATAACTAAAAGGCCAGTTTGCTTGAATAAGAACGCAAAAGTCATTCCTGCTGTTTTTAATGTATGTTCTTAATAGTCAGGTAGTGATTGCATGACTGTTATGTAATCTTAAGGTTCCAGTTAAGCTATTTCCAAAGGTTATGTTGATAAATGTTGGTTGTGTTGCCAAGTGCTATTACAGCAGTCTTTAAAGTACTGTCCCTCAATACCAAGAAACATACAACTTTGTACTTAAAATATTTTGAGAATTATACCTAAAGCTAAACAGAAAATGCTAAAAGCCTTTATTTAAATATATCCTATTTCTTCAACACAATTCTGTTGTATCTTCCTTTTATGATGTGGCCTGTATAACTATGAGTTATTGACTTGCTTTCCTAGCTTGGAGACTTTATTTCATTTGAACAGTGCTTTGTGGGGTAAAGTTCATGTTTGTGGCTAGTTTGGCCAAATTTTAGGTTAGGTAATACTCAGCCCAGGAAGAAGCATGCAATTTTATATTTACCATTCCTGAACAGATTTTAATTGACAGAATACCACACTTTAAAGATAATTACAGTAAACTATGGTGTCATATATTTTTAGAAAATATTCAGATCTTCTGGGATTAAAGGAAGGAAAGCAACTTGACATGGATTAAGTTTGTTTATTCACATTCAAGTTTATTAAAGTTGTGTGTTCAACTATATCTGATCTTTACTAGAAGTTAATTGAGGTAGGTGGGGAGGGGAACTGGATTGCTTTAGACTCTAAAATTTAAAGCAGGTATCCATATTATTCTGAATGGATGAAAATGAATAGTATGTAATTAAAAGACTGAATGTATCTTTTTTATTTTCAGAGGGTCCTTATGGAATATTTGCTGGCAGAGATGCCTCAAGGGGACTAGCAACTTTCTGCCTAGAAAAAGATGCACTCAGAGATGAATATGATGACCTATCAGACTTAAATGCTGTACAAATGGAAAGTGTTAGAGAATGGGAAATGCAATTTAAAGGTAATGTTTTAACTGGAAGTTTCCTTTCAATCAATTGGAAAAGGAGTTAAAGAGATATGACTGGGGGTGCTTTTAAAGGTGATTTCTCAGTATATAGAAACTGACATCTCACTACATTGCTAATGTCTTTCTTTTAAAGTGTCACTATAGTTCAGTTTATGTAAACATTAGCTTAATGCCTGTAAGTATGAAGTGGGGCAAAGGGTGAAAGGAACCTTACTAGGCTCCCTGGCACAACAAGGCCCCTCCATTCCAGAGGAGCTGCCGTTTGGGAGTTATCATGGACAACTGGGGCATCTCCAGAATTCAAAAATGATGGTCTAATTTTTGTGATCTTGTGAGGCCCTTTCCCTAAGCTAATTATTCCCTAAGCTTATTCTCATCCTTTTGATGAAGTCATTCTTTCAGCCCAGGAGGAAGCCAGTGAGCCAGCCATGCATGGAGGCAATTGTCCCTGCCCTGCAAACTCACCTTAAGCTCCAATGTGATTTGCTGTAGGGTTAAATGAAGGTGGGAAAGTAACATTTTCACCTGTGGTGACAGTCAAGAAAGCTGTGTGTATCTCAGGAATGCTTTCTCTTATAGGAGGATACATTGCACCATAAAATTCAGCCGGGAAATTAGCTTAGATAGTTGTGATATCCCCTTTTAATTCATATTTTAAAAATTCTGTTAACTTAGTAGGACAGTGGGACATAGACAGGCATTTATAAACATGTTTAATGCAATATTTTAAGTACTTCTGATTTGTTAATACGTACATGTCTTTTCCAGAAAAATATGACTATGTAGGTAGACTCCTAAAGCCAGGTGAGGAACCATCAGAATATACAGATGAGGAAGATACCAAGGATCACACTAAACAGGATTGAACTTTGTATATCACCAAAGTCAGGGGCCTTTGGAACTGCAATCTCTTATTCCCCATCAAGAATACCCTTTGTCTTGGGGTAGAATTCATCTGCTGTAGAAAACAACTCAATGGGTTTTGTACAAGATCATCCTCAATGAAGATTTGATTACTAGGCATTATTTATGCTGCCAAACATTTTGTTGTTGCAGTTTAACTGTAATGTCTGGAAAGACTTCATTAATGAAATGGGGTCAGGGATTTAAGATGCAAAGAAAGCTATTCCTTTTAGCATGTTGAAGCCTTTGAACAGTTTGTTATTTACAAGCTTAAGTGTTTCATATGTCATTTTTTACTCCTTTGGCGCTAAATGGAAAACCTAGTTGTTTTAAAGGATCCCAACTAAATTTGGCTACTGAAACATTAATAAATGGGAATACTCAAACTAGTTTGTGGGCCATTGGTTTCTGTGGCAGAAAGTTACTTCAGACCTCTGCAAATTACAGGGTTTCAAATAGATTCTCCTGAAGGATAGAGGAAAATTTCTCTGCAGACGCTATCATTTGAAACCAGCCTTCTATGCTTTTCCTTCCCCTCAATCAAATCGGAATAATTGTGCCTTATTTCACTTAGAGACTTGAATTGTTTTAAGGGAAAAACCCAAATGTGACATGAGTCACTAAAAGCAGCATTGAGGACTGGTTAGACCATTCGGTTGACTGGAAAACATTGATGTCATTCTGTATATAGAATGTAAAGGAAAACTCAGTGTTACTGCCATATATATATATATATGTTAATATACATAAACTTAATTAGCAGTGTAATGGCCAAATGCTTCCTCTTTGCTTTTTAAATAAGCCCACCTCTTCTCTTTTCCTTCTCCAGGGAGCTCCCTAAATCTGAGGAGCCTAGCCTCATATCTTTTTGAAGTGAAGGGTGTGCATGGGTGTGGGTGCTTGAGTGCAAGAAATGGGAGGATAGTTCCTGCAGATACTGTAAATATGAATACCGTTTTAATAAAGCATGTAAAATACCAAATGTGCTGTCAGACTTTATGTAGATGCTGTTAAGCTAGTATTGGTGGCCAGGACTACATGAATGAGAAAAAAGAAATCTTGGAGATATTAAATATTTTTGCACTGCAATTGAATAAAGCTTTACCCAGTTTTTTTTTAAATGTTATCACATATAATTCACAACAGAAACGTAACTTATTTAGGTACAGCTTGGATGATTACATTATGAGAGCAAACCAGCATGTAACTCTGAAGCATATCTCTATGTGGAAATGCTTTGGCTATCGGTTTTCATTCCTTTTCCTCAGTGTATTAACTGCACAGCTTCTTTCGTCTTTTTCAATATCCCATATAAACTCCAAAACAGAATCACTTTCTTGAATGCTTCTTCTCCTATAAACTAGTCAATAAACAGCACTAAGCCACTATTGGCAACCATTATTAATAAAACCAGTAAGACAGCAGTGTGTCTAACATTACAAAAAAAATAGCTAGCTGTGATCTTCAGTCCGTCTGATATAATAGTATCTCTAAAAAGCATCATCCTCTTGCCCAAAATGACCAAACAGTTCTGGCTCATGCTCAGGTTGGCTTGTGAGTTGAGTTTGTTAATATGGTAGGCACAAAAATGTTTTCTATATCTGCTGTCCCATATTTGTTTGTAAACATTCTGTTGTCATTTAGTCATTTGAAAGTGTCTAAACCTCCATTGATGAGCCAGTTACAACTTTTCCACTCCAAAATTTTATTCCATAATTGAAATTATGCAGTCTGTTTTGAGAAATGAACAATTTGTGTTTTTGATTTTTTTAAAAAATAAACTGTTCTGTAGATACATTTTTAGTGTGCTGTATTTGTCATTTAATTTCCTTGCAGGGAAAAAGTATTGATAGGGAATTTAGGGTTTCTGATTGAAGCAGATTCCGCCTCTAAGGAGCATCCCTTTCTGTTTAGATGGAAACAAAAGCCTCAGCTTCACAGCTGAGGGGTAGCAGAAAATTGTATCTCAATGTATAGTCAGATGGTTTTATTTGGGTTCTGTTTTGAAATCACTATTGTTTCACACTGCTCTTCCTACTGAAAGTTGTAACTTTTGACACCTATGCATATAAAAACAAGCTACTGCAAGATTTTAAAAATATGCTTTCAAAGTCTTTGGACAGCAATTTTTCGTTTAAATTGCTGAGTTCATAGACCATTTATATACATAAGACAATTGCTGCTTTTCCCTGATGACAGTCTAGAGGATAAAATATTATGCATAACTAGTAAATTTCATATGGTCCTTGGATCCTAAGCAGGTTTTGTGAAAGGAGGTGCTGCAATATACAAACAGTCAAGTCATGCAGGAAAGTAACATTACAAAGGCTCATAAGGCCCTTCATAAAGAAACTGAGAGAAGAAAAAACCAGTGCATGCCTAGTTCATGTGCAGTAAATAAAAAAACGAATATTTAAGTTGTACAGAAGCTTTTTCATCAGGAAAAATGTTTGGGTTAAAAGCTCGTATTTCATTGTTCGCATTAATAAAATGGCTCCAATATAGTTGTGTCTTCTCCATTGAATCAAACAATATATGAACATTGTGCCATTCAATAGTATCTTGTGGAGGGAATGAAGTTGTCATATATTTCTATACTCTAATGATACTATCTGATCAACATAACAAAATGGCATCCCTATAAAACCAAGGTCTTCAGCAGAGACCACACCAACTGACAATCCCACAAGAAGCACTTTGTAAAACAATCTGGCTTAAATATGTGCATGAACAACTTCTCATGCAAAGAACTGCTGATTTTACCTCCCACTGCCTGGTACTGCTGTGCAAAAATATGCTCTTCTAAACGCATCTGCTGGCAAAAGGCAAAGGAAAGCAGCTTTGGCTCAGTCCCACAAACAGGAACGAGCTGCTAAGTGCTTTTTCCCAAACACAGACCAGTAGGGAAGGGAAGGTGTTTCGTCCTGCCTTGCTCCTGTACGATCTTTGGGGTTTTAGGAATCATGGCTTTCCTTCAACGCAGTTAGTTTTACCTTAGAACAGACTTGTATTTAAGCACTTACCTGCTAATGAGAACTGCATGCATATCTGTGAGCCAAGTTGGCAGCAAAAAGAGCTGCATTCCATGTCAGCAGTAGACATGACACCCATAGGCACCACCGCCTTCAGACACACCTTTCTTGGCACCCACTAAGGTGTCCTAACCCTCCCACTTTTATTTTTATAAACGAAGCTCCTTACTGGCAGCTGGGATTGCTTCAAAGCAAAATGAGGTTCTCTAGTCCTCTAGCTGCTCCCAGTTTCCCATGAATGCCTCTAGGCTCCACGTAGGAAAGAAGCATCTACGTCTAGCATGAAAATACAGTGGGCAGCTGTAAGAGGAACAGATTTCTCCATCTCTCCTCTGGCAGCTCAGATTAGGCTAGCACCCTTTGTGGGCTTATTGATGAGGCTGTAGCTAGGAGGACCCACTCTCCACAGTATGCATCCCAGCAGACCACCTGCTCAAATACTAACTGTGTTGCTTTGTGCATGCAATCTACAGAGGCCAATATTTTTAAATCCCCAACAAAGAATACGACAGTTAAAATGGTGGATGACCAAGTTGTATTTCCATGCAATCAGATTTTTTTAAAATCTCCAAATTTACAATATCCAGGTGAGATTGCTATTGCTTGGAAAGGGTTTTTGTCAGAGACTGGACAACTGTACATGGTTCTCTTCTTTTCTGATGTGAGTTCCCACAAACGTGTCCATGGTGAATACTGATTGCTAAGGAAATGGTTGGAAAATAGGGTCATCATGTAAGCCTACCTTGCCTATAATTTGCTGCATGAATATGAAACATTGCAGTCACAGCAAAAGTTTCTTCTATATAAAAATTTCATATGGAAAGCAGTTCACTAATATTTAAGGTCCTATGATGAAACTGCATTTTCCCAGTGTGATCAAAATGAATGTAGATACTCCATCTCTTCCAAGAATTCTTGGAGCTGCATAGTAAAATGCGATTTTCCTTGTTTTGGCATTGAAACTGCCTTGATTGTCATGATGGATGTCCTATGCTGGGAGAGACAGTAGTAGTTTGGAAATCTGGAGCATGAACAACTTTGCCAACAGATGATATAGTTGGCCTGCACAACCTGTGATTCATCTAGTCAAATGTAGTCCCCAGCCATTTACTGACAAACCCGATTCTTTCAGATAGGGAACAAGAATAGAAGAATCAACAATCTTCTAGTTGGCTGCTATATAAGACTGGTGGCTATAAGTTGTGCAAGTGCTTGAAGTAAAAGGAAGGATAGACTTTTTTCATTAACTGCAATTTTTGCCTATTTTATTTATTTATTTTATTTATACCACTCCACAACTAAAACACCATATTAAAAAAACAACAGTGTACCAATAAAAACCGTGGCTGGTCAATTAAAGAAAGCTTCTTGAAATAAAGACGTTTTCTGGAGGAGTCACAACCAACACAATGTTGGTGCCTGCCTGACCTACAGAGGCAGAGAATTCCATAGAAAGGAGGTCACCACACTGAAGGCTCTTCTATGGGTGGACTCCAATTGGGCATAGGTCTATGCGGAACCACCAGGAGCATGCTCTCTGACTGGGCAGGTTGATAAGGCAGAAGGGCGCTCTCTCTCTCAGATATCCTAGTCCCAAATTGATTATGGCTTTACACACTAGTACCAGAACCTTACAGTGCGGTTCTCTCATGCTGAAAAGGGACAGCTCCTGACAACAGCTGAGCTGCTGCATTCTGCACTAGCACCAGCTTCTAGCCTAGCCTTAAGGGCAGCCCCATATAGAGTTCATTGCAGTAATCCTCTCTTGAGGTTACAAGCTCCTCTACCACTGTGGCTAAGTTATCGTCAAGAGACCGTAGCTGGCAAACCATCCGAAACTGGTTAAAGGCACTCATAGCTGCCATCGCCACTTGAGCCTCCAGCGACAGTAATAGATCCAGGAGTACCTTCAAACTATGAACCTGATCTTTCAAAGGGAGTGCAACCCCTTCCAGAACAGGCAATGAGCCTATTGTCCGGACTCAGAAACCATTCATCCACAGGCTTTTCATTTTGCCAGGATTCAGCTTCAATTTACTGGCCCTCATCCAGCCCATCACTGATTCTAGGGAATCATCACAGGGAGATAGAGCTGTGTGTAATCAGCATACTGATGGCACTTGGCTCCAAATACCCTTATGTCCATTCCAAGCGGTTTCATATAGATGCTGAATAACATTTGGGACAAGAAGGTACCCTAAGGAACCCCATAGCTCAATTGCCAAGGGACTGAGGAATGGTTACCCAAAGTTACACTCTGAAATGAACCCTGCAGGTAAGTCCAGAACCACTGTAACATAGTGCCTCCAATGTCCAGTCCATGAAGACGATCCTGAAGAATACCTTGATTAATGGTATGAACATGAACTTCCTATGGCCTATGAAATGGAAAGATTGTTAGATGTTAACATCCAAGGGCTGTCATCAGAGTGGAAGTCAGGAAACTGTAAAATGCACTCACCTGCATATGCAGGAAAAGTTTTTAAAATATCCAGGCAGTCTTTACAACTACAGAACAGCAAGTTCCACCAAGTTTGAATAACTTCTACAGTTGTCTAGTGTCAGTACTCAAAATCAACACTGGATTTCCTTTATTAGCAACAATATTTACTGCATCTCCATCAGTCCCTGCTAAATATATGAAGTTCTGCAATGGAATGCAACTTCAATTAACAATAAAAGTCAATGCATTTTTATAACTTAAACGATTTTGGCTGCACAATTCAAGTCCCTGGTCTTGAGTAGAGTAATTCATTGCTGCAACAACCTCCAGATACTTCAGATTAACTGAAAAACGTTACCATAAAAGATTAAACAAAATTGCTTAAGAACCACACACAACACAGTGACTTTTTTGTATTTTTATAAAATCTGCAAAGATACCACAAGTTATGCATACTAAAAGCTTATATGCACGCATTTCATTCAAAGTAATGAAAGTAAATATATTTCTTTTATATACAGTTTAAATCCAAATTTACAATTGCATCATTTTCATGGAGGAGGTGGCATAGATTGAACACAGGTTTGAGATGTATAACTTCAGCACACTGAAAAGATGCTATATAAAATACGTATCATCAATTCCTAGTTTCTTTGCAAAATAGAGCATTTCTAAAAGGCTTGTTTGTATGTAGAAATTAATTACTGGGCAATCCACATATTCATATGCACATATATTCATAATTGTTCTTTTCAGATTCAGAAGGCAGTATGAAGAAAAATGTAATGGATTTCAACCATATCCACCACAAAATCCATTTAAACTAAATGTTGGATCACTTAGGATATCTCCCAGTAATAAGGCATCAAACAGTGTTAGGCTTTATTTGTAGAAAGTTACGTGAAGACTGCCAAGTATTTCACTGTTTTGCTGTATGTAATAAAATGCACCTATTCCTACCACCCCTTCCACAGTAAGAAAGGAGGCCTTCTGTTTCCTTATTCTAAGCATTTTAAATCACAATAATTGAAACTAGTCAAAAATTACAGGTGATGTATCCTATTAACTTCCACCTCCCAACACAAGTTATGACTATTTAAATGAATCATTTACATTTAAGGAAAGTGATGTCTTGACCAATTTAAGTTCAGTTGGTCTTAACGGAGCATGGAATTTAAACTTTATTCAAACCCATTTTGACATCAACATTTTTAGAATGAGTGCTACATTTGTTTCTACTTTCCTGTTAAATTAAAACAGTGTCAAATATTAAAATACAATTAAATGTTTTAAAAATAACCTCTCCTTGAAGTGCAAATCACTTATATTAGAAGAGAAACTAAACAGAAAAATCTTCTAATTGGAAGGTGATTAGAGAGCCACCATTTTATCCTTCTGCTTATATTACAGATATAAAATTTGCTAAGTTTATGACAATACAGTCATACCCCTTCCCCTCTGCAATCTACATTTGCTTAAGTACAAATAAGAACCAGCATAAAAGAAAACACCCTTAAAACCAAATTAGATTGATGCCTAACTCAAAATTCCATACTCAACCCAAAATCACAGAGATTCTGAAATAAACAAACTAGAAAGCAAAACAGATTTCAGCACCCAAGAAATGTGCACAGTCCTATACAGCATGGAGTGTGCATGTATTGTTACAAAGACAACAAGTTGATGTTGATAGTAATATATGAATTTACCAACTTAAATAATTTCTCTCCATTAAAAAAAAATGTCCTGGTTTTTTTTTTGGCTCTTCTTAAGTAGAAATAATGATGGAAAATTTGAATGATAAAAACAATCTATGTTAACATAAGTACACCATAACTTCTTTAAGAAGAATGAGCTGGACTGTAAGGCATCCCAAAGTATTTTTTGCATATTGTAGTGGAATGCAGTTCCTGTAAACAATAAGTCAGGGACAGCAACACCGACTAAAAGATATTTCCTTAGGATCTCTCCAATGATCCCTATACCAATACAACTGATCAAGGGGAGGAAGTAGTTGGAACTATCTTGTGAGAAAGCAAATGCGATCCTTAGTTTTCCTATACATTTTGTTTTTAATCAAGCTTAAAATAGCTCTCCCTGAAGATCCTTGAGCTAAAACACTGGCATTAGGAGTTGATCTCAAGGTTCAAGCTTAATGAAAGTCTACTGCTCAGGTTTATCACTTCTTGATTTTGTGGCAGTACTGTTCTGGTGTATGCTGTTACTCAACTCCTGTACAGTATTTGTAGTGGGAAAATTTATTGGAACCCACACCTGAGAGGCAGCTGTGGAATTACCGGCAAGGATCTTGTAAGGAGAATTGGACTGATGTTTACGACGATCGCTTTCCTCCCCAGTTGAATGCCTTTTTCTCCCAGATTCTTCATTAATGGGAGGCTGAAAGAGAGAATAGCCATATTATTACATTCTAACAGAATTATTTATAAAGAACTGGTTATGATTTCATTTCTAAATTTCTCAAGATTCTGAACATTCATCTTTTAGTTGAAATGCCAAGTCAGTGCCACTGTGCCAAAATACCAAGAATTCTTTCTTGACTTGAACTAAAGGTATCAAATACAATGCATCAATATAAGTCTCTCTTAATCTCCAAGGCCTGCTTTGCTCCAGTAGTCAATGTCTGGCAACTGAGACGTACAAATGGTGTGCATATTTGTTTTGGGTACATTACGGGTGACTCATTGGTACTGCCCCTACCCTTTTTTCTCCCACTCTTCCATCAACATTGAAAAATCACACACACACCACACACAGACACACACACACACACACACAGCACATATTGAAAAGAGTTGCCCAATCCTTATACAAACAATTCCAAGTTCTTGGTCAACCACCAAAGAGCTTGGTTGACTCCTTCTTTCCTGTTCTTCTGCAGGCAGGCAGACATTTTTGAGCAGGCATGCAATCTGGTTTATTGCTAAAGGTTTTTTTAAAAAAAACTTTTGGCTTGCTGTTGATTTCCTTTATTGTTCTATTTTTAATTTATTTGTTTTTATGTTTTAATCAAAATTGTAGTGCCATTTTTCATTGAAAGCCAGTATATTGGTTTAATTAATAAACAAACAATGAATAATTGAGCAGCTAGCTAGGTATAGGAAGCTAATACATGTCTCAAGATGCCAAAATCCGTGTTTTGAAAATAAAGCACCACACAATTTCACAATTCAAAAAGCAGTGCAGAAAAAGTGCAGCATGACCACAAACCTGCCTGGCATCTATCATATGGGTAGAGTTATGCAAATTTTGAGCTAAATCTGTAAATTAGTGGCAGCCTACCCATCTATGCCATTTCTCAAATAGTCTTTGATGGTGAATAAATTGTCTATCCATGTCTGTAGAAGCGTATCAGTTAAGACAGTATAAAAGCCACCCATAAACATGGCAACAGGCATTTGACTAGTTTACATGAATGGGTTATATTGTTAAATCAGTCAGTTATGTTAATAAACTAAGTTAGTTTGCTGAAAATATCTTCAACACTTACATCAACTCTGAAGTCTTCCAATCTTTTAAAGTTACAGAGGTATTCCTGAAGTTCAGGATCAATAGGTGGAGTTTTAGACTGTGAATACTTTAGATAAGCCCAAAATTTTTCTAGTCCATAGAGTTGACCTAAGAAAAAGAACATGCTAAGATGTCTTTAAAAAGTTAAGAATGAAGCCAAGCAATATCACATGATCATTAAGAGCAAAGCTTACCAGATTCATAGTCTCTCTTTGTTTCTTCTTGAAAGTCTTTAAAGATCTCTTGCCTGAATTTTTTTTCCAGCCCATAGCTGTAAAACCGGAACAAACATTCCAGACCATATCTGTAGAACAGTGAAAAAGAAATTATAGTGCAGCAAAACATAGAAACCCTTTTATCCACAATCTATTCTTACAGCGTTGAACCAATACAATGATAGGAAGTCCTGGGAATTAGAAGAGTATATTTAGCCATCCCAGCTTTCATAATCTAGTCCCTTCTGCTGTTTCTGCTTGCTCTCTGTGTCTTACAATAGGTAATTGAATTGCACATCTTCATTAGTGGTGCCGAGGGACTAGTGTGAGAAGTAAAGTTTTGTTGAATGGCACAAGAATAATAACTACATTGCTATCAACATATGCAAATGGGAAATTAACAGGAAGTCCTAAACAGTCACTTTTATCTCCAAAAAAGGTAACAATTAAAACAGAGGTGCTAAGATGAAGTTCTAGAGCTAATTGACAAATTAAAAAAATAACCTGTCACCAGGTCTGATGTATACACCTGAGAGTTTTTAAAAATCACATGTGAAATTGAGAGGAACTAATGCAACTATGCAATTTGTCACTAAAATCAGTCTAATTAAACCAAGAAAAACAAGCCATTCTGAGGAAGGATCAGCATGGCTTCGCGAAAGGGGCATCTTGCCATACAAACCTTCTAGCATTCTTTGAAGGGGCTTTCTAACCTGTAGATAGGGATGATCTGGTATAGTATATACTTGGGAATTGTACAAAGGTTTTGATGAAGTCCCCCACATAGGTGCCTGAGTAAACGTAGCAGTCATGGAATAACTGACATATTGAGACATACGGAGACTGATGACCCACAGCTAGTTCCCAGTCCCATTAGGTAGATTTTCTACTATCCCCTTGCTGAATTCTGTTCTTTAGACAGGCAGTGCGAATCTTCACATCAACTTCAGATGAGGGAGTAAGCAACAGCCAGCTGAACTCCCTTGTCGCAAAGCAAACTGGTAGCCTGTCCTCCCATTCGTTGCCCCTTGTCTCTCCTAATATGAAAGAGACATTTGGCTCATGGGAAAAGTTTCTCTGACTTTAGAATGTCTCTGTGTCAAACGCTCATCCTAATTAAGGAAGATTTATTTAGGATCAGAAACAGAGAGCAAAAACTGGGGGTAAATAAGTAGTAAATGGAGAGGTAAATGGTAGGCTACCTAGTGTATTACCTGGAATGTTAAGCAACATCTAGACTCCAGTATCCATACTCTCATGAGGAATGCAAGGATAAAATATGTCCAGAAGCAAACTGTTTCCATAGGGAATCCAGTGCATTTTTTAATTCTGAGAGCTCACGGAAAGTGGTAGGTGAGAAGGTCCACCAATCAGGAGACTGGGTGAAGATGCCTTGCCAGCAGCAGTGGGTAGTCCATGATCAGGTAAGCTGAGGCAAGCCTTGCAGAGCAGAGTTTTGACATCCAATGTTTGACATGTTAAGCGCATACACTTTTGATTCATTTGATAAGGAGAAGTGGAGCCCTCCCATAGTCAAAGAAGGGGAGAAGTAAAGGTGGTAGGTGCCCATCTTTCTTCCTGGCAGGCAATGTTTTTGCACATACAGTATGGATTCTTTCTACATGTCAAAGATGAGTGATTGAAAAGGCAAGCTAGGAGTTAAAATGGAGTAGCTGACTAACTTTTCTACAGAGGGTATTTTCATAGATTGGTAACTTGTTAAACAATGTAAAAGCAGAGACTGGGAATAAATAGGAATGTTTCACACCTGAATGAAGCAAGCAGTGAAATCCCAGGATCTGTTTGGGGACTAGTAATAATTAACTTATTCATGATCTGGAGTCAGGGTGAGCAGTTTGCTCAGTAGGCAAGTTTGCAGATTATAGCTACAAAGAAAATCTTTATACACTGAATAGGCAGCAAAATGGCAGGTGAGATTCAATGTAAGTAAGTGTAAAATGATGAAAAAGGATCCCAATTTCAAATTTATTCAGAAGGGTTATAAACAGGCAGGGATCCGAACCCTGTAAAGAGGTCTTGGGTAGTAGCGGATGGTTCAATGCAAACATAAATTCAGAGTGCAGCAGCAGCAAAAAAATAAACATGTGTCATGTTAGGAATTTAATTAGGAAAGGGATTTTTTTTAAAAAAACTGCCAGCATTGTAATGCCTTTATATAAATTGGGCAGACACATTTGGAATACTGTGTACAGTTCAGGTCACTATTTGAAAAAGGCAAACATAGAGCTAGAAAATCCACAGAAAAGAGAAAATGAAAATTATCACAGGGTAGGATGACTTTCACTGTGATGAAAATGTTTGAGCCTTTTTAAGCTAATGAACAGAGAACTCAATTGGAAGGCATGCTAGAAGCCCATAAATTATCTATGCTATGGAGAAAATGGAGAGAAAACATTCTCTCTCATATAACATAAAACCAGGGCTCACCCAATGAAATTGACTGGCAGTAGATTTCAAGACAGGCAAGATAAAGCATTTTCCTCACATAGTACATAATTAACATCTGGAATGCACTATCACAGATGTTGTGATGGCTACTGATTTAGATGGCTTTCAAAGAAGATAAGATGAATTCATGAAGAATAGGTCTAACAAAGCTATCTGCCATGATAGCTTCCAAGTTCAGAGACAGTCTTTGGATTCAAACTGATCAGTAGAAAATGGGAGTGCTGTCTCTTCCACTTCTTGCATATGGGTTTCCCAGAAGGAGCTGGATGGCCAATGCGGAAAACAGGAAGCTCAACTAGCTAGTCAGGAGTCTAATGTTGATTAACATAACTTGAGGAGTAAGGGAGAAGACACAGAGCAAGAACATACAAGTTGCATTTCTTCTGCCATTTGCTTTGAACTAAAGCTGTACTGACATCTTCAGAGACTGAAAGAAAAATGGAATAGGAAATGCAGTTTACACACCCTTCCTCAGCTTCCCCTTATTTAGGGCATCCAGAACTCCTCCAATAGCAATATGTGGTGCTGGACAGATTGGAATCTGTCCAAGATGTG
The DNA here is from genome assembly GCF_023053635.1 of Elgaria multicarinata webbii. Taxonomy (NCBI): domain Eukaryota; kingdom Metazoa; phylum Chordata; class Lepidosauria; order Squamata; family Anguidae; genus Elgaria; species Elgaria multicarinata. Next base: position 39,264,904 of record NC_086180.1, on the reverse strand, counting down.
GTCACCAAGTTCTTTGACACATTAGTCCTATGTGTGCTTTTGAGAAATGCCTATCTGCTTCTTTAAAAATGCTAGCCAATAAGGAAGACAGAACAGACTGGAATCTATCACATACAGTCTCTTTGAAGTATCCATCTGATCATTTTTAAAGTCCCCTTATGAGCTCCATATTCAATAATGAACTTTATGTATGTGCCATGATGGAAAACCAATTCTACTATTTATTTTAAGGGCTGGAAGTACTTTATTTGGATATGCCAGTGTTTCAGAAGCATCAAATAAGTGTTACTGATACATCTATCCAAGTTAGCACTTCATTATTGTACTATATCTGACTTTACTAGTCTAACAAAATACCTAATATTACCTGTAGTGTTCTTTTGCTTCATCTAGAGCAAGTTGCCTGAATTCTTCATACATTTTCTTGTTAAAGTGGTCTCTGAGGAAAAAGGACCAGAAACGAAAGAGAGTGTTCATTTCTTGAGACTGGCCAATTCCCAACCGTTTTCTTTCTGGAAAGAAAAGAAAAAGTAGGACTAGAGTGAAACAATCTGTTTAGAATGATAATTCCACTATCTTCTAAATGGATGCTTTATAGTAAACTATGCCATAAAAGCACAAATAGCACAACTCAGAAAACAACTTGAAAAAAAGTTCAGGTAAATGTTAAAGTCATGTCAGCATTATTGATATGTTTATTATATATATATATATATATATATATATATATATATATATACACACACACACACACATACATACACACACGTATACATATACATATACATATGCATACATATATATATATATATCGCTCCCTTCCTCCAAGGAAGTCACGGCTTCAAAACTTGCATTTCTGTATAGAAAACCAATGAACTTCAGAAACTGTCAGAACACTTTTACAGGCTCATTGAATTTGTTACATTCTATATCATCCTATGATCAGTTGACAATTTCAAAAGTTAGAAATCTATTTTTTACACTGCTCAAGCGTTGAATTGTCAGAACAAACAGTATTTATGCCTATCTATAAACACTCAAGGAATCAAAGAAAACAGGTGCAAGTTAATGTTTATTTTTTCGGTTAAGTGAATTTAATTACAAAGCATTTATTCTGATATTTATCTGTACCACATTTTGTTTTCTACAAACACAGAGAATATAATGAACAGACTACAGGTCTATTTCCAGCTAAAGTTACATAAAATATTAGTTTTACCATTTAGGCATCTACGGCGATACTTGTGGTACACTTGCTGTGTAAAACCATTTTCCTTTAGAAGTTCATGAGACGGATGCTGAAATTTGGGAAGTGAATGAGGGGTACACCCATAACTTCCTGATAGTGGAGCACCTTCCAGAGGTGATGCATTTGAACTGCTACAGAAAATAAAAACAAACAAGTCAGGTCTTTTTTGGGGTGATAATATTGGTAGTTGCATTTTATTTTAGCAGACAACTTCTATTCCAATACTGATACTGTTAGGCCATCCTCAAAGCTTAAGATTAAATTCAAACATTCAAACCAAACATGTGGTGCATCTCTCCAGAGACTTTACTACTTTCAAAATGCAGATAACAAAACAACACATATACATGTTTAACTGTGTAAAAGATGGCTAGAACACAGAAAGCTATTGTATATCGGGAAGACATTAAAACATGCAACCTGTTGCCTGCATTCTGAAATAATATTCTCCCAAGAGGAGGGTGCCAGTTTTTTCCCCTGAACATCTGAATCTGCTCAGATTCCACAAGTTTCAGGTTGTAACTATACTGCATGTATCATTACATGGACAAGCTGCTTGGACGAGGATGACTTGCCCTCTCAATCCCTGTCCTTCTTGGATGGTCACCCAGGGAGGAGATGCAGTTAGATTACAATTACAACGTATTATTAATTCATATCTCAGGGAGGGGAGTTTCCCATCATGTTTAAAAGAAGTGGTGGCACAGCCGCTTCTAAAAAAGCCCTCCCTGGACCTTAATAACTATAGATCAATATCAAATCATCCATTTTTGGGTAAGGTGATGGAGAGGGTGGGTGCTCAGCAACTCCAAGCAGTTGCGCCCCTTCCCAGAGTTGGAAGACCGAAAGACGGTGTGCACGCGTTGGTATCTTCGAGGCTTGACTTCTGCAATGCACTCTACATAGGACTACCTTAGTGCCTAGTCCGGAAACTTCAATTAGTTCGAAATATGGCATAATTAGTGGGCACTTCTGAAAAGCCCCCTCTCCCTGTTTGCCAACCTCCAAGCTTTCCTCGGAGTAAGCACTCGGAGGAGGACCTTAGATGTTGAGCGTAGTGTATGGGTAGGTTCATGCTGAGAGGCGCGTTCCGTCACTATTGTGGTCCCAAGCCGTGTAAGGCTTTATAGGTTAAAACCAGCACCTTGAATTGGGCTCGGAAACATATAGGCAGGCAATACAAGCGGGCCAGAATAGGTCTTATATGTTCAAACCTTCCGGTTCTGGTTAACAATCTGGCCGCTGCATTTTGCACAAGCTGCAGCTTCCAAATTGTCTTCAAAGGCAGCCCCATGTAGAGCGTATTGCAGTAATCTAATTTGGAGGTTACAAGAGAATGGACAACTGAAGCTAGGTTATCCCTGTCCAGATAGGGGCGTAGCTGGGCCACCAACCGAAGTTGGTAGAAGGCACTCTGTGCCATCGAGGCCACCTGAGCCTCGAGGGAAAGAGATGGTTTTAGTTATTTATTTATTACATTTTTATACCACCCAATAGACGAAGCTCTCTGGGCGGTTCACAAAAATTAAAAACCATGAAGAGCATAAAAACAGCCAACAAATTTAAAACACACATACGAAATACAATGTAAAAAGCACAACCAGAATAAAACCACACAGCAAAAATTAATATAGGTTAAAATATGAGATTAAAACAGCAAAGTTTAAATTTAAGTTAAATTAGGTGTTAAAATACTGAGAAAATAAAAAGGTCTTCAGCTGGCGACGGAAAGAAAACAATGTAGGTGCCAAGCGAACCTCTCTGGGGAGAACCCCCAAGCTACGAACTTGCTCCTTCAGGGGGAGTGCAACCCCATCCAGAACAGGTTGAACACCCACTATCTGGTCAGAAGAGCCACCTACTAGCAGCATCTCAGTCTTGTCTTAGTCATACAAGAGCAGACCTCTTGAAATCAATGGGACTTAAGTTAGTAATGACGTCCCATTAATTTTAATGGGTCTGATCTAAGTTATGACTGAGTCCGAATCCAAGCTATTGTATTTTTGAAGAGATCTCTTTCCATTTATATATGTAGAATCCATTCCCACGAAAACCTGAAGGTGTATATTGTCAGTTGTTGTTGCTGATCAATAGGCAATACCTGAACATATCATGTAGATATAATAGGTGACCCTCCAGATATTGTTAGATTCCAAGTCCCCTGAGCCCTAGCCAGCACAGACAATGATCAGGGATGCTAGGAGCTGCAGTCCAACAACTTTTGGAGGACCAGTTTCTCCACCCCAGTCCTATATGGACACCTTTCATAATAATGTGTGTGCACATATATGTATATGGTATCAATAATGAAAAACGCCAGTATATATACATCACAGCTTTTCTCGATGGAATGGATGTGAGCATATGCCCAATTTTTCCCCACAGTTACTGCTCGTGTATGTTTTCTTGAAGACAGCACCACTTATAATTGCAACCTTCCTTTATAACTTATGCTACAAGTCTCAGCTACAAAATGAGTACTTTGTGAACTGCTCAGAGAGCTTCAGCTATGGGGTGGTATAGAAATACAATAAATGAATGAATGACGTAGCAGCTTTTAGAGAAGAATTTCCTTTCCCTGTCTTATTTTGCAGATGATGAATTACATTATAATCTTTCCAGTGATTCTAGGAGTAAAAAATCAGAGCAAGTTACATTAAAAATATTACTACCTTATAGAAGATGTTCTTGGCCTATGATCCTTGGAGTCCATTACCCAGCCAACATGACTTTCTAATGGAGGGTTTGTACTATGCCGTGTTTTTCTTTTCCTTCGTGTCTAAGATAAAATAAAGCATTATATTTTACAGATGTGACTGGAGCCACTTTTCTGAAGAATCACAACCTAATTACAGTCAAGTTTCATAAAATTTCACATTGCACATCATATGCATTATGAGGTCATAAAGTTGACCATGATTACCCAACTGCCTAGGCTTAACAAGAAGTTAACAGTGAGTGTTTCATTATGGATTCAACAGTTTTGACAAAATCCAAGATTATTATTTCCTACACTGAAAGAAATACTAAGCAGGAAGGCTTTTAAAAAAGTGTTTCAAATGCTATGCTCTTGGGTGATAAAACAACAGTAAGTTATTAGGATCTGAAAACATATGTAGAATGTTTTTAGCTACCTTAACATCAATGGATCTTGCTTCTTTAACCACAGGATAGAATCTTGGTGTTTTGTTAGGATCCTGCAGTCTTGGAGTACGAGGTGTTTTGGGTGTTCTAGTAGGGTGAACTCTAGGAGATTCAGGAACAGCTGTTGGCAGTGAGCGAGCCATTGTACTTGGAGGTATTTCTTGGATGCCAAACAATTTACAAGCCAGCTCTTCAGTTACATCTAAGCAGAAAGACCAGAAAATTGATTGACCTTGCTTTCAGCTGTCTTCTGGGTTTCTTAATTGGCCTTTACTGGCCACTACTTTGTTTTACTGGATCTGATTTTAACCAGATCTTCCCTAATTTTGTTTGTTGTGGAGCGGAGCGGTAAAGCAGGAGTTTCTGCAGCTGAAACTCTCCCCATGGCCTGAGTTCGATCCCAGCGGAAGCTGGTTTCAGGCAGTCAGCTCGGGTCGACTCAGCCTTCCATCCTGCCAAGGTCAGTAAAATGAGTACCCAGTTAGCTGGGGAAAAGGTAATAACAGCCGGGGAAGACAACGGCAAACCACCCCGCTATAAGGCCTGCCAAGAAAATGTCAGTGAAAGCTTGCGTCCTTCCAAGAGTCAGTAATGACTCAGTGCTTGCACGAGATATTTGTAACCCACTTTGGGTGCTGAATGTGGGGTATGGATTAAAAAGGACACAATAAAACAAAGGAGATCTGAGATATGTGTCAGTACACATGCATGCCCGAACAAAAGGATTCCAATAAAGGATGATATATTGGGTAGGATCAAATGGGATCTTTCACTGGCAATGAGCACTGCCAGTCCCCAGTGCGCTCTGTCTGGCAGCAGAGGCACGCGCATGGCCCTACCACTGGCGGCAGTGATAAAGAGCTTCAAGGGGCAAGCCCCCAAATGACCGGAAACTCAAGTTTCTGAGGGGAAGGTCACTGCCAGTGGTAGGGTCCCATTGGATCCTACGCATTGATTCACAATATCAAAAGTAACTGTTTACATACATTGGGCAGTTTTCAACTGTCATAAAGAATTTAAGCTTCCCTGTAAAGTCTTCTTTTATTTGTTGATGGGCAGTAACCCACCCAACTACTTGAAATCCTGTTTATTAATTATTTAGATAAACTTATAATCTGCCATTCAATACAAAATTCTCAAAGTGGAGAACAGTTCTCCCAATACAACTACAACACCATCAGAAACAACATTCCCCAACATATTTATTTTATTTATTTTTATTTAAAACATTTATCCTGCCCTAGATCATTAAGATCTCAGAGCGATGTACAGAGTGCCTGTCAGTTTTTTTAGACCACCAATCCTATTAATCCCAGTTAACACGGCTAATGATGATGTCAAAACAACTGGAAGGCACCAGACTGGGGATGGCTGATCAAAACAAACAGTGAGCAGGGATTTTGCTTGTGACACTGGAACCAAATTCTGAAGTGAATACATACAAGTCTGAGTAAGTGAAATTGCAACCTTTGCTTAATTTATACTCCTTGCTGCGACTTCCCAAAATCTCTTTTCCCCATAGAATTGCATAAACGTGTCTGAATCCCTTCTTAGTCTCTGGCGTTTAATAAGTGATTAACATTTCAGACAGCATTATAATTACCTATGCAGAACATAAATAACTTATACAGTGAATCTCTGAATTAGAGCTATAGTGGATTAAATATACTAATATATGACTAAGAAATGTGTGTATATATTTTAAATATATGAATATATGACTACGAAGTGTGTATATGTATATATAAGTACACACTTCCTAGTTATCTATTCATACATTTAATTCTCTATAACTCTAATTCAGAGATTCACTGTACACGTTATAATTTAATCTATGTAAGACCTTCTATTTGTTTCATGTCAGGAACCATTTCAGGCAGGCATCCTCAGCAGACATACAGAAAGGACCTTGTAATTGAATTGAATAGTAAAGTCTATATGCACATGGAACACCATGTGACTACTGGAATAATCATAGAGCTTTCAAACAAGTTATGCAATATCAAGCAGCTTAATATTTTAATCATTTTTAATATAATGGTATGGATATATATACCTTCTTGAGATCTTGAAGGACCTGGAGGAATTTCCTGATTTGGATCAACAATATGCTCAGGTGTAAGATTGTCAAATTCCTCTTTACTGATGAGATTTAACTTTTTAAAATTTTCAACTTCTTGCTGAAATGGGGATAAGAATATCTTTAACAACCTATCTTAAGTTATAGAATTGCAGGGATAATAGCTCACAGAGGAAAGACATGTCAACATTAACCAATCACATATTATTTGACTAACATATTTTAGCTAGAAGAAATTAGAAAGATTAAATAATTATTCCAGATGGCAAATGTACTGCAATGAAAGACAGCAGCGATCAAATGACTGAACTTTTGCTACCAGCGGAAGCCTCTCCTAATTCTATGCTGCCACCAAGCTTATGGTAGAAAAACCTAACATGGCTGGCATATATTGAGAAAGTAAAGAACAGAGAGAGTAGTCTCCTTTGGAAGAGATTTGTATCTGTGGATTGTGGTGTATTAAGAATTATGTGAAGCCCATAAGAAACATTGGCTAATAGAAAAAAACACCCACTGCACACAAAAAAGGGATAGATTTTGGATCTCCTCTACATACCACCAAGCAATTTTTACTGTAAATACCAATTTTCTTTTCCCAGTGTGACAGGGATGGAATATGAAATATAGCATGATCACCTGGGTGGAATAAATCGCTATTTTCTTAAGTACATTAAGTACATTAAGTACATTTTCTTAAGTACATTCTTCATAGTACTTCTGTGGATGTATAAGTGTCTAGCTTGTAGTTTCTCATGAGTGTGTTCACTGAGGACCGACTGGCCAACTGTCATTCAAAAATCAGGGAGTTTAATGATGGGGTTGCTGAGGTAGCAGCCACCCTGGTAGAGTGCATTGTGATGTTTAGTGTACCAGGGATGTGTTTTGCCTTGCACATTATGGTACACTATTGTAGAGGTGGATTCCATTTGAAATGAGAAGGAAGAAGAATGCTGAATTGTGAAAAAGTGAATGTGCATTGTATGTACATTTTGAGAGTTCTGTAGATGTCCAATTTACGCCATAGGTGCTCAGTAAGATGGTTATATTTGGGATTGAAAGAATGAGTTTCTGTGATCTGCAACATCGATCTTCCACCCCAAACTGCTTTTTGTAGCATCTTGACTTATTAAGAGATCTGAAAATCTTTTGAATGAAAGGGGGATATAGTTCTGAAATCACTCTTTTGGGTAAATGTATAGCTGGTATGTGATTGAGAGTATGCTGAGCTTTGACATCCCGTTTGGAAATGTTACCATGGCTACTTGCCCTCCACTTTTCTCCTTTTAGGGTAATGATGAATAAAACTCTTACCCAGCTCTGCCCTCCTGTGTACTCGGTGCAGCATCAGCACAGACTCGAGGGCTGGGGAGGGGGAGTTGCCATGGTCTATAGAAATACGATCTCCCTCTCTAGGCTTCCTGTTCATTCGAGTGCTTGTACTTTGTGTTGGGTAATCGAGACAGATTAGGGATTCTGCTGGTGTACCGTCCACCCCACTGCCCAACAGCCTCCCTGCCTGAGCTGACGGAGGTTGTCTCGGACCTGGTATTGAGGACCCCCAGGATAGTGGTTCTGGGGGATCTCAACTTCCATGCCGAGGCTGCTGTATCCGGAGCGGCTCAGGACTTCATGGCAGATGATACCCAGCTCTACCTCTCCTTTTCATCAAACCCAGGTGAGGCAGTGGCTGTTCTGAACCAGTGCCTGGGCACGGTAATGGACTGGATGAGGGCTAATAAACTGAGACTCAATCCATACTAGAGATGTGAAGGCCCGGAAAAAAATGGTTTTTTCCGAAGCCTTTTTTGGTTTTTTTCTGAAAAATTGGGAAAATTGTCAAAAAATGAAGAAAAACGGATTACAGGATGTTTTATTTTAGTATGATGAATAAAATGTTTAAGACAAGGTGTTCAGATATTTACTTCTCCAAATGATTTCTAAAAACTGTACGGTATCAGATTATTACAATGTCTGTGCACCAAGGACAAACAAGTCCTAGTTTGCAAACTGAGACTACAACTCTCAAATGCAAGAGGAAGATGCATTTCTGCCTCTAGAGGGCACTTCCATGGAAGCAGAGACTGAAACTAATACTGATACCTATAGGTCAGAAAATAAGCCTGATTAAATTTCATGCATACTCATTGAATGTTGCCCCCCCCCCCCATTTTTCTCAGTTTTTTTTTTTTTTAAATGGGAATGGGGGCTTTATGTCTTGACATTGGAGGACTAGCGGAGATATAAATAATTTTCTTTGTTACTAATGTTGGTGGTTTCTTCAGTTGTTGTTTTTTAAAACGGTTTTTTTCCTGCTCCTCATAAACTGGCAGAACCAAAGAGGTTCCTTACAGTTCAGGAGCTTGTAGCTCCATTTGTTACCAAAAAAAAGTAAAAATAAGTAAATTAAATTTGTAATAATTGCTTGAATACACTACTTTTAATATACCAAATGTAATAATTTTATGCCAAACCAACTTGGACATAATTACATTTTATGTTCCTAAAGTAACACAGTGACTTTCAATCTGTAAAAAGTGCTAATATTGCATTATTTCCAGAAATGTTACATCTCTAATCCAGACAAGACGGAGGTACTGTTAGTGGGTGGTTCATTTGTCCGGCGAGGTGATGTTTGCCTTGTCCTGGATGGGGTTGCACTCTCCCTAAAGGATCGGGTCCGTAGTTTGGGAGTGCTTTTGGATCCAGAACTGTCACTTGAGGCACAGGTGAACTCAGTGGTAAAGAGCACCTTTTATCAGCTTACCAACTACACCCTTATCTGGACAGAGATAGCCTAGCTACAGTTATCCATGCTCTGATAACCTTTCATTTGGATTATTGCAATGCATTATACGTGGGGCTGCCTTTGAAAACGGTCCGGAAACTTCAGCTGGTACAAAACAGGGCAGCCCGTTTACTAACAGGGACTGGCCGGCGAGACCACATCACACCAGTCCTTTTACAACTTCATTGGCTGCCAGTCAAGGTCCAGGCCCGATTCAAAGCACTGGTACTAACATACAAAGTCCTAAATGGCTTGGGGCCGGGTTATTTGAAAGAATGCCTCCTCCCATATGTACCTGCCTGGATATTAAGATCATCCACAGGGGCCCTTCTCCGTGAGCCCCTGCCAAAGGAAGTAAGGCAGGTGGCTACTAGGAGGAGGGCTTTCTCTGTTGTGGCACCCCAGCTGTGGAACAAGCTCCCCAGAGAGGTCCGCCTGGCGCCTACACTATATTCTTTTCATCGCCAGCTGAAGACCTTTTTATTTTCTCAGTATTTTAACACCTAATTTAACTTAAATTTAAATTTTACTGTTTTAATTCTGTATTTTAATCCTATATTAATTTCTGCTGTGTGGTTTTATCCTGGTTGTGCTTTTTATATTATATATTGTTTTTCGGTTTTTAGATTGTTGGTTGTTTTATTATGTTCCTCATGGTTTTAATTTTTGTGAACCACCCAGAGAGCTTCAGCTATTGGGTGGAATAAAAATGTAATAAATAAATAAAACAAATAGATTCCTAAGAATCTTCTGTGAGTGAAACAGGTTCTATTGCTTATTTATTTTTATGTTTATAAAAACATGTATAGACTACCTTTCAGCCCTAACAAAGGACCTTAAGTAAGTTTACAATACAATCAAAACAGTAAAACCACGAAAACAATATTAAATAGATTTAAGACAGATTAAATAGCCAGAGAAAATGGAGAATGAAAACTTAAATATCCGAATTAAGCATTAAAAAGGCCACATGTAATAAAAATGCTTTTACTGCCCACCTAAATGCCATCAGGGATGGAGCAAATCTAACCTCTTTCAGAAGGGAATTCCAAAATCAGGGTACTGGCAGAGAAAAGGCCCTGTCGCATGTTCCCACCCACCCAACTTATTTACGTGGTGGGATATAAAGCAGGTTTGCTGAAGATTACCATAACCTATGGGCAGATCCACATGGGTGGTGGCGATATTTCAGATATCCTTGCTCCAAGCCATTTAGGTGTTTTTAGGTAAGGACCAGAAGCCTGAATTGGGCCTGGAAATTATTTAGAAGCCGATGCAATTGATGTAAGATTAGTATAATATAGTGTAGAAAATGCACACCAGGTAGGCAGCTTCATCTAAAGTGTGCCACAGTAACCAAATCTAATAGTGATCAAGGCATGTATCACTGTGGGCAAGTTCTGACTTCTCTAGGAAGAAGCACACTTGCCAAAGCTTAGCAATGGCACTCCTGGCTGTATCTGCAACCTGGATATCCTGGAACAGTGCTGGATCCAAGAGCCCTCCCAGACCATGTCATCAGCATATTGATGGTACCCAACCCCAAAACTTCAGATGATTTCCCCAGTATATTCATTAGTTAAAAAGCACAGGGAGATAATAAACAGAGCTTAAGGCACCCCACAAGCTTGACCAATTATCTCCCAACATCACCTTCAGGGAACCACCCTCAGGAACACTTCTTAGGGAGCTACATAAATAGTTGCAGGATAAGGAGGAATGCCCCTGGAATAATACACTGCTGAACCAGGACGAATTATCATAGATCAAGGTAAGCAGCTACAGAACTAGGATGAATGCTCAATGAGCGAGATGAGTAGCAGCAGGACCAGGGTGAATGTCAATGGAGCAACGCAGGTAAGTATCTGCAGGATCAGAAAGAGCACCTATGTTCTTTCTATGTTCTATGTAATTTGTGTATAAGTAGTTGTCGTGTCAGGATGATCTATTATGGAATTTGGTAAGGCTTTCCTTGTCCACTCTTTATTGTATCTGTCTGCTACTGTCTATACTGGAAGGTGTCACCTGCTGTTCCTAGCAGCGAGGCATCTGCTTCAATGCCTAGCCTTCTAGTGAGCTGGTGTGTGCCTTTCTGGCCTGCTATCCCTTTTTGTATTTTCTTCTCTTGGTTCCTTTTTTGTTGCTCCCTCCAGCCAGTCCTCCTGATCCTCTTTCCTCCTACTTTGTCTTCCTTATCTCACCCACAAACTTCAAGCATTCAGGCTTTTAACTTATATTTTTGCCCCATCTTTTCCTTCTCCCTTAGATCCATGAACCATTTAAAGTGTTCTTGTCAATGGCTCCTCATACTGAGCCACTGCACAGCCAACATGAATGAAAACAAAAATGGAGAATAGGGATTTTATTTCTAAGAAGGACAAGGCTCCATGGGTAAAAGGAAGGGAAAAAAACCACGGTTTGTTCTGAAAATGTATGAGGTCTAGGAGAATCAGATCACAACTTGGTGCTCACTCAATACAAAAGCCAATGTCAAACTTTGGACAGTGCACTCCAGGAGGTGCTAGCTAGAATATTCTCCCACAAGGAACTGTTATCCTATGAAACGACTACAGTCAACTGAGACTTAAGAAGGCTGTGAGAACTTGGTCTTTCAGTGGCTCCACCCTTGCTGCATATTGATGGTAACTCTTAAAGGGCCAGTGCTTCTTTCTGTGGACAAATGTTCTTGTATGGCTGAGGGACAGGGGAAGGTGCAGTGGAGTCATCCTTAAAAAAAAGACATAAATGGGGGAGTTATGTCCTCAGCCTGTAAAGGCATAGAAAGGGGAGCTGAGTGTTCCTCCTGAAGTGGGGCAACCCATGACCCATCTGAATCCTCCTTGGTATAATATGGAACCCCAGAACCAGGGGCATAAGACATCATTAAGAGTAAGAAAATGATAATTAGAAGGAAAACATGTAGTAGAAAAAAATTCTCTAGAGAGGGGAAAATGCAACTGGCTCTCAAATGAGGCAGGTAATGAACTAGGAAGGGCTTCCTTTGGGAAGCAAAGTAACAAAAGTTCAATCATAAGATCCTTGACTCTTGAGCTTGAATGGTGGAGTAAAGCTCTACCTGGATAGCCACCCGCTCCCAGCCCATACCAACAGAGAACATACTACTATCTTAGTCTCAAAATTCTGTGCTTTAAGTATTTTTGAAAATACATTCAGTTACATTATAAAGATGGTGAAAAATAAAAACTTCACAAACACCAAACATATAGCTGCTACACTTTTTGTTCCCCATTTTCAATTTTTCTTACTCTTTAAATGGTTCCCTTTCATTTTTGAAAATAATGTAGATTCAAATATTGATAGTTTCTTCATTCATTGACAGCCAAATCCCAAGACTAGCTACACAAGTACAAAAGAGACAAACCACTACACCAGTGCAACATCACAAAACTGCATTATAAATAATTAACATTTGAGTAACAAGCATGCATTTTATTACTCAATGCTGAAACTGCCTTATTATTCTTATTTATGGACTTCTACTCTTAATTAACAACATCTGATAAATCAGAACACAAGACAAACACAATTTGTCCATTCAATACAGCACTCTATGAACAAAAGCATTATGCCTAATAACTCCAGAATGTCTATTCATGGTAAAACTGTCCTTCCAATTTATTTTCATCAATTGAAGTAGATCTTTGCTAACAAGAGTTCTGGCAACAAACCCATTCATTAAATCATATTCCGTTCAAGAGCACAAACACATAATTACCTTCATAGCAACACAGTCATTTTCAGTCTGCTCCATCCACAAATCCTGTTCATAGTAGTATAAGCCATCATTAATAACTTTGGCAAGTTCTGATGTAATTTTTGCCCGTGACACATGGTTGCCAGTGCGATCTCCTCCAGGATGTTTTCTCATATATGGTGGTGTCTGTGTTACAATCAAGATCTTATTTAAATCTTGATCATCAATTTCATAATCTGAATCACTGTCTGACCATTCTGTGAATGTATTTTTGCGGCCCTCTATTGGCTGCATCTCTTCATCGAACAAAAAATCAAGCTCTTCCTGTTCTTGTTCCTCTGAAGGCGGCGGCAGCGGCTGCTGTTGCCCCAACACTTCTTCAAGTGTAGGCACAGATTCCTGAAAAGGGGAAAAGTGTGTTTCAAACTTTCAGTGAATCAAAGACACAACCTTGTTTATTATTCCTGAAAGAATAAGAGAAGATATTTAAATGTAAATAAGATGAATGGAGTGATTAATAGCAGCTTTGCCATCCACCATTCAAGATGGTACAAAAAGACCCACAAATAATCATTTATGTTTCTTAATATCACATGCATGCATTTTAGGCTTACAACTTAATTAAAATAATCGTGCTAACATGCAGCAGAATTCTAACAGTGGCCGTAATTCAGTAAGTTAAGTATGTTCAAGCCAAATGATTTCAAAGGGCATAAGTATGTCTAACTCACTGTTGATTGTGGCCAGAATGTTGTACATATTATTATTCTCCTTTCCCAAAACCAAGTCAGTGACTGCAGGTGCTGTACACTGATGCTGGAGATAATGCAAACGCATACTGATAATGGTTGCACATGCGTCTCTCCCAAGAACATCATCATGGCAAGGGGAAGACCAGCCACTGGCAGAAAAGGAACAACTGCACAGAGCTTGCCTCTCCCCTCCCTGCCAGGAAGAATTCCGTTTTCTATCCAAGGAAGAACACTGGTAATGGAAGATCAACTTGGCCCCAACTGGATATAAATATCTGTATACAGCTCACCATTGCATTCTGGCACTGTCAAAGTGATCACCCTTCTCTACCTTTTCCCTCCATTTCTTCTTTCCTTTTGTGTCTTGTCTATCTGAAAGTTACAATACCTTTGGCTTAGCTGGGGATGGACGATGTCTTTTTTTTACTTCTATCCAAGTTTCAGAATCCAGATCTGGCAAGCTTGTAGATAATCCTTTAGACATTGTTTGAAGGTTACTTGTCTCATTGTTTTTCTTAATACTTAGACTGCCCATTCTTGGAGAGCTTGGTGCAGATTCTAAAATTGAGAATGGTTTCTGAATTTAGAACAGATCAGGCTACTTTACTATTATTTGGCTTACTATTTTTCTTCCAAGGTACTCACACTTCTATTTTTTTCATACATGTTAAATTTAGTTCCTCATTGGAGTCTGTGTTAAGATATATAAGGTAACAGAATACTTAGAATTTAAAACATATTTGAAAAGTGTAGAATGGAACACTGGTCACTTACTATGAAGGTTCCTTCTGGTTTGGTATGAGGGAGGGAGGCATCCAAGAACTGATCAATTCCCCCTCACTGCCCAGGAAAGGCAGGGTTCATGAGATGAATGATCTTGAATGTATACTCTTTACCCTCTGGCTCCACCCCAAGTTCTGTCTATGACTAAGGCCATTGCTAGATGAGGGTTTAGCCCGGGCTGATACCCAGCCTCACCCCTGTGCATCCAGATGACGCACAGGGGATCCCGGGGTCAGCCCGGGCTAAACCCTCCCTTGGCCCGGGATAACCAGCACCGGTTGTGGCCTGGTATTTCCGCAGCCCCGGGCTGAGCCTGGGACTGCAGAAGGTTTAGCTGGTTCTGCGGCTTTTCTCGGCTACGCGGCTTACTCGCAAGCAGCTGGGAGAAGCCGAGTGCTGTGCCCATCAGGCTGGAATTGCGGGGAGGGGGAGAGATGGGGGGGAAGAGCAGAGCCAGGGGACATTGGGGGGGGAATCGCGGCCCAGGGGCGATGGGGGGGATCGGACATGGCTGGCTGGCGGGCGATGGGGGGGGCATCAGACATGGCGAGTGGGCGGGGAGGGCATCGGACATTGCAGGGGGGGAATCGGGGCAGGGGGGGAGTGGGGAACCTTTTTTTTTTTTTTTAAAGACCTACCTTGTCGTTGGTGTGCTCCTGCGCACATGGCTCCTTTAAGATTAAAAAAAATGGCCGACACGACAGGGCTTTCCTTTACCCCGTCGCGTGTCACATGTGGATAGGAGCGACAGCCCGCGCTACTTCTAGCGTGGGCTGGCCTCTCCACACGCTGGGATTTAAAGGTAGGTCTAGCAAGGCCCTAAGTTTGAGGCAGAATACCTGTAGTGAAGTAGTGAGGTGGTGTATAAAGGATATAAGGAGAAAAAGAAGGCAAGCAGTTTCTCCCCTTCAGTAAGGCACAGCCACAACCTGGAGTGTTACAGGGCATATACCAATATTGAGTCACCTGCAGCAGGATGGGGTTGGATGCCTCCATCACACCAAACCAGAAAAAGCCTTCACAGTAAGTGATCAATGTTCTATTGCCATTTTGGTGTGAGGAGGCGCCAAGAATAGGGTTGCCTGGTGGCTAATGTTAGGTAGAAAAGAGACTTTGTTGCAGTTCTCATCTCCCAAAGGCTGCTTCAGTGGAAGCAAAGGTGTCTGATTTGTAATATGTAAATGTGCTTGGAGTGGACCAAGTGGCCACTCTGTAGATCTCTGTGAAGGGTACTGGTGGAGAAGGCTGTTGATGTGGCTGCCACCCACATGGAATGTGTTGTGAGATGTAATGGTTGTGGGAGATGTTGAGTCTCTTAATTTGTAGAGATGCAAGTTTTTAGCTACTTGGCTGTGGTTGAGCTTTGTGCCTTTTTCCAATAAGGAAGTGGAATAGAAGGAAACAAATTATGCCTAAATGCTGCTATATATGGTACATAAATTCCATGTACAGAAAGAAGATAGGATTTCCTGGGAACTATAAAAGTTAAATTTGGGGATAAAGGATCAGTATGCAGGATTACAGACATGTTGTCCATTCTGACTGGGTTGTGACTGAGTGTATTTAAGAGTTGAAGGGGACCCACACACACAGCAATACAGCTGAAGTTTCTGGGACTGAGTATATGCTATTAATTGCACCAGAATCTTGGTGAAGGCAAGTTATAAAAGCCAAGGGAAAGTATTCCCAGATACTAGGGAAATGAAAACCTGCAGAAAGCTGCAGTGATCTGGAAGAATCAGGATGTAAGATATACCTGTGTCAGATCTATGAGAGAGAGAGAAAGAGGTGTTGCCTTTTCTGGACTGTTCTGAAATGATTTAAGGATTTGAATCCAGAATTTTCTCTTACCTGTTGAGAATTTTGAACATCCTATATAGTTCTCTAATTCTCATCTTTCTTTGGTGTGAAGAACATGACGTAAGTATCTGAGAACCTTTCTGGCAGGGGCCTTTCCTTGATGGCTTTATGTTGAGGAGGTGACTGATGCTTATACTCACAAATGCTTCTCCCAAGACCACAAAGGTGGGAGACAGGATGAGCCCATCCCTGGGAGGCCTTGTTTTCATGCACTTTGATTTAATCTTTCCCACTGGGACCCCTGCTGGGAGCAAAACTTCAACACCACAAAAAGTGGACCGGCGGGGGGGGGGGGGGGGAGAGATGGGTAAGAGGAGTCTGTCATGTGGAACCTACCACGACCAGTATGGAAACATTGTTGCTAAAGGTTCCTGGCCTACAGCTATGGAGTCCAGACTAATGGCTCCTATAATCAGAAGAAAGCCAAAACAAGGGAGGAAGCTCTGCTCTAGTTGGAGATATAAATTTGCTTGGCCTTCTGAGATGGGGAAAGCATAAATGCTTCTTTTCCAGTCTGCTGCCCAACCTCAACATAAGTAGTCAAACATGACACCTGTCTAAACATGGAACAGTGTGTACCACATAGCTGAAAGAGCCCCAAGGTTCACCACTCAATGCTCTGCTATGTGCCACTGGGAAATATCTTCACTTTTCTCTTGAAGCCAGGATGAAAGCCATGAGGAAGACTCTCCCAGAAAGCTGGAAGTCTAGAGATTCTCAATTTGTCTAAACTGCTAGTATGATCCAGAAGATAGTGCTTCCTCTTGGTTGAGGGAAAGGGCAGGCATACAGGTTAGGATTTATCTCATTCTTTCTAGCATGATAGTCAGGGGAGGGGCAATTGTTCGAAATCCATGCAATACAGTGGTAACATGTGTGGGGCCTCTAGTACAAGAAAGGGAGTTGTGTACATATCAGCCTACAAAAGTATCAGCCTAGAAAGGGAAAAAAGCTCCTTACCAGTATACGAACCAAAAACTTTGCCCGGTATGAATTCTGGGCAGTTAATAAGTTGAGAAAAGTCTGTTTGTGGAAGATTGCGTGGAGAAGGCCCTGGAATTGGCCATTTTTCTGGTTCTACCCTTTTCCTCATCTTCTGATCTACTATTTCTACTTCTGTACTGTCCTTTAAGGCCTAGATGATACAAGTAAATATATATTATTAAGCATGCACACAAGTAGACTATAACGTTGCTTAAAATTAGGACCTTTCTTTGGTTGTAAACGGCTGCTCCGTACACAGTTATAGTTGCTTTACACAAAAAATAGGTTTGGGATACTAGTCAACTGAACTCCTATATGCTGACCAGTCAGATATTCCAGGAAGCCAAGAATGCCTTTTCTCATGATGTACTTTTCACTTCTCAAAGTGCTGTTGTTCTCTAAGAGGGATCTAATGAAACACATACTTCAGTTCAAAAATCGTGAACTATAACCACTCACATTTTATTTTATATTTTATAGTAGTTGTGTGTATACTTTGACCAATTTCTTTTAAAATGAAATTTGAAACTGTGTTTAAGTAATCCCTGACTTTGTAGGATAAAAGCCAAAGAGGATAATCCCATCTCTTCCTCCTTGTAAGGAGTCAATAACAATAAAGCAAAATACGTTTCTTCTTTAAAAAGTGGAGATTTTCTATCCTTCGCCAGAAGAATAATTTTAAACACCCTTCTTTCTTTAAAAAAGCTACCCATTCACACCAACTCTGACCAGCAAGTGAAATACTCAATATGCTAAAATTCATTTTTATATCTAGTCTGTATATAGGATAGGTGTTGCTTTGGTATGTCTGACTTCAAACGTAATATTTTCCAGAAACCAGATTCTGAAGTGCTAAACAAACTGCTAAAGTCAGCAGTTCAACTAATTACTGGCTGAGTTCACGCGACATAACAATACACCCTGCAAAATAAACCACGCAGTGTGGGTTGTCATCCGAACAATCGATAGTGAGCCCGACAGCCGATCTGATTCACCATGGGTTGTTTGCCCACTCCTTCCCCCCTCAATTTTCCAGTGGCTCCGCCCGCTATCACAAGTGTCTTGCCGGCAGAATCCGTCTTCTCTACTGCCAAGTCCCCCTTCCCCTCTCCGATTGTAACCCTAGTCGCAGTCCGGGTCATTTAAATTTTCTTTTATTTGTCCCAAACAAATTTTGTTAAGAGCGCCAGGGATTTCTGTTGCTCTTACTGACCAGCTCACTGCCTGCAACCTACAATGGGTTGGCATGTCTGGGTTTGGATGAGACACCAACCCATCCTGGATACAACAACCCTACAACAAGCGATGGGTTCTTGGGGTGGCTTGTTGTCCATGCACAAGCTACCTGCAGGAACCAGTCTGGGTTCAGACAACCCAACAACCCACTGTGGCTTGTCACCCATGATGGGTTGTCATGTCATACAAACCCAGTCATGTATCTCTTTCAAATTTAAATTGCAATTTTAAAAGGTTAGACAAAAAATTAAACATGTTTTACTAAAGTGCTTGGTATTCTCTTCCACAGATTTAAGTTTGTGGGTGTTTTTTTTAAAAAAAGAAAGAAATTTGTATTAATATAATTTATAATAGTATCCAGAAGAAAATTACCTCTAATATTAGATTAACATTTGTAGTGAGAGCCTGCACACGGTGGAAGCTGGCAATCAAAGAAATTGGCAAGAACCCTTGCTGGTCCATCTTTCTCCTCAAAAAGAAATCTCTTTCCAAGTTTTCTACACTGAAATAATACTCACTGTAGAGAGAAAAATGTTTATGTTAGCAAACTACCATCGCCTTTTCAGAGCTGCCTTTCTTATCTCCTTACTAGTAAATGTTGATTTTTATCACTTTATTACCTTTTAAAAAATGATTTGGAACAATAGTCACTTATCAAGAGAACAACCATAATAACCAATTATATAAAGATCCAGAGCAACAGTATAATATACAATTTTAGTATATTCAAATAATTTTTAATCTTATAGAGTAAAAGTCAAAGGATTTAGAGTAAATGATTACACTTATCTATGGCTAACAAACTGCACAACCAGGAAAGCATATGCGACTCACTGGCCTCATTACTGCTTTCATATAAAAAACAGCAGTAAATGCGTCCAACTGGGGGGGAAAAAGGGGGGAACCCAACCTTTTAATTTCCTCTGTAAGACTTGCAATTTCAATATTCATGTGGATGGGAGAAGCTGCTTGAAGAAAGTTGGAAGAACATGAATAAACTTTCTCAAAACACCATGAATCAAAAGGTGAGTAGATTTTTTTTTTAAAAAAAAACATTCTAATGTTTCTGATCTGATTTAAAAAACTGATCACATCATGGCAGGAAATGGAAAAGCTGAATGTAAAGATCTGATATGACACAAAACAAATTTTCAAAGAAACTTGTGTAAAAGTCATTTAAAAGCTCTGCAGGCATCAAAGAGACTGTAAACACCTGAATTATTATTATTATTTATTTATATAGCACCATCAATGTACATGGTGCTGTACAGATAACACAGTAAATAGCAAGAGTTGTAAAGATAAATAAAAATGTTTTGTCTACAAATAGATGATTACTGATCCCAAAGTATTAACAAATTATCAGCTTTAAAACAAAAGAGAAAGCCAAAAATTACTACCCAGTAGTGACAAGTTAAAGACTCCCTAGGCTCAATTTTAAATGTTTCCAAATTGTTATCTGGAGCCTTCAAGTAAATTAGTCTAACACAGATGTTAAAAAGATTATGGTGTTGATGATCTGCAACATTAAATTTTCCCCTCTGAGGTTACTTAGGTAACTTAAACTTAGAAAGTAAGCACCTATGTTGGTGCTGGAAATAGTGAAAGTTTCCACACTACAAAGTGGAAGAAAAGTTTCTATAGCTTAAGAAAGGTCTTTTTTCTTCAACACTAAAGTTCACAGATCAATGGCAACAAAAACAAAATAGGATCTACAGTTTAGTGCTGCACTCCATACAATGTTCAGCTGATTTTTCAAAGTTTTGAAAGACAAATACTATCATCCAGGATTAGAAAAATGCACAAAATCTTCCACAGCTGCTACTGCTGCTGCTGAAAGAGAAGCTAAAAGGTTAACCACTGCAAATACACATATGGTAATTTCCCCAAAACAATCCTTACAAGTTTCCCCTTTGATGCAGACTACCCTGACTATAAGGAAATACTTTTAATGAGATGGACCCAACATGAGCTTTATGACAATGAACACTAATTACAGATTTAAAATATGTACTCTTATTAATCTTCTTTCCAATAGGTTATTCTGATTTTTTAAAAATGAAACAAACAGAACTCTTTGTGTGTGTGGTGGGGGGAAGGGTTGCTTCCAAAGCAAGCCATATAATTAAAACTACAATGAGCAATACAAGAATTCACACTGTGAATATCCTAACTTGTCCATGAGCTTCTTTCTATAAGGCTGCAGATTCTGTAAAGTACACACTTCAGAAACTCTGGTACTCCAGCTTTGATAAAATATGAAAAAAGCTTGGCATTTTGCTGAGCATTAGAGGGGGACATCATCATGTCCTACCTTAAAGAGTCTGGATTCTACACTGCGAGCTCAGAAATCTGACCACAATGAAGAAGCGTCTGTGTTCCTCACTCACTTGTCTCAGAGTAGTGGAAGCCAGCAGATTATCCTGACATTGGAACTGTATGTCCACTGTCAGGTGTCAGGACATTGACATTGGAATTGACATTGGAACTGTCAGGCCTTGCAGCAAGAATGGTTCTTTGAGATAATCAGCCTGCTACATGTATTGCCACCTTCCCTTCTACATGATTGGGTTGCATTTCTATACAGGGCTAGAAGTAATTTGCTTTTTTCAGTTCAAATAGTTAACCAATCACCAAGAAACTCTTTAAAAAGTGAAATTAAAAACTTTAAAGTTACCTCAAGTTACCAGCATTACGCAATTACAGACATGTTACACTGTAACACACAAGCTAATGCACAATGCCAAAAAATTAATGTGTACACCACATAGCAAGGATGGATACAAAGCTTGCAAGTGGCTTACAGAACAAAAAGACCCAAGATCCATCCTTATTAAAAGTTCATAGTGAAAATGTTTGTAACTTGAACGAAGTAGTTAACACTGATTTCCAGATGATGCCACTGATGCATAAACTAAGCCAAAGGTTTCAAATGAAAGTTGTCTTACATGAAGGCAAAGTTCAGCTAAACATCTCTTCCTTGCCCACCTGCAACACACATTAATAAGTCTACTTACATTTGGCGTTTAATGTATTCTTTAAGTAGTGTTTCATCCACCGAATACATCTGCACTCCTGTTCCATCGTCGTAGTAATACATCATACTAGTGTTAAGATCTGGCTGAAATGGCTGATCGGTCCTTTCGCTATATTGTTCTCGGTAGCCATATGAATACTCATGGTTCACTTCAGAATTGATAGAGAAGGAAAAAATGTTATGTGTCTAAGTATATGAAAAAAAGAAGTATTGTCTCAGCAAATGCGTAGCATCTTTGAGTTAACATATAGATAGAAGTCACTGGGTAGAATTTAACATTATTTTGTACTCCCCTCGAAGCTTCTTTACTGTCTTGTGGGTCCAACTGTGGGTTATATCTCTGCCTATTGCTAAGAAAGCAAGCACCATGTGCCTTAGATTTTTCTATTATCCTCTCTCCCTGAAGGATCTTCCTCGGTACTATTTTGTGGCCCAAAGTTGTAGCAGGAATAGATTCATGTGGTTATAAATAAGGTAGAGGAGAAATCAAGAGTTATGAACAGAGACACAACTCTTGAATGTGGATGTATACCTTAAGATTAAGGTACACGTGGATATGAACCTTAACTTTATGGATATGTTACTGAGAGTAGGCACCTATCTTGATGGGTTTGGTATTGGATGTCCTGTATGCCAAACAAGAAGGAATCTTCACTCCGAGTACCAAAATTACATTGCCGTTTGGTATAGGAAACATTCCAACTACAGCATTGGATGTACAATAACTGGAGAATGTTAGGTGACTGCCCTTGGAAAGGGGAAGGATGTGCTGCAGCACCCTCCTTCTAAATGCTGCCTCAGCTGAGGTGACAGCTTAGATCTTGTAATCTTTTGTGAAGGTACTTGACAAGCACTATGTGGCCATTCAGCAAATCTCTGTATGGATACATTTGTGGATAATGAGGATAATGTTGCTTGTGGGCTATATCCTCTTAAAAAGACAGTAACAGTAACTACAGGGATCTTGAGTGCACGTGAGAACAAGGAAGACTCTCAATGCATGAGACCATTGTGTCCAAGACATGGGCAAGGTCCATGAAATTCATTGCTTTGTGGTACTGGAGATGTCTGGTTGTCTGCTGGATCTTTCTGGCCCTCTCTGGAGACAGTGGGATGTGTTGATGGTGGCACCCTGACACTAGAGGTAGCATGATGGCTGTAGATGGCTTTTGAGGCAATTCAGTAGGAATCCATACTGACCCAGCAAGTCAAAATGATCTGCAGGTCCTGATTTGCCTTTGAGACAGAGAGAAGTCAAAGTAGAAGCCCATTACGATAGGGGGATGTGAATGGCCCATACCCATAGGTACATCACAGGCATGGCCATCAGCTTTGTGAAGAAGTGGGAAGCAAAGGTGTGACTGCAGGGCAGAACTCTATATTAAGTGATTATTTTTGTTGGTGAACTAGAGAAACTTGCAATGATCAGAATATGCAGATTCACTTTGGTAAGATCTATTGAGGTGAAGAAATCCCCTTGTGGAAAGCTTCTCAGATAGTGGCCAAGGTCTCCCTGAAAAATTGCCATTGTCATACGAATTTGTTGAGATATTTAAGTTCTAAAATTGTGTGTCAATCTTCTCCTTTCTTTGGATCTATAAAGACTGAATATATGCCGATATACCTTTGAGTTAGAGGGACTGGTTCTATCATTCTTATTGCTATAAGAATGGTAATAACCTCTTCTATGATTCTGCTTCTTGGGGCAGTGGAAAGTAGGAGATTGGTGGAAGCTCTACACTATACCTGTCTGTCCATTGCTTTAAAGCACCCATTGGTGTGAAGTTGAGAAGTGGGTACAAACAGTTG
Organism: Elgaria multicarinata webbii; assembly: GCF_023053635.1. NCBI lineage: Eukaryota > Metazoa > Chordata > Lepidosauria > Squamata > Anguidae > Elgaria > Elgaria multicarinata. The sequence continues at coordinate 39,241,470 of NC_086180.1, read as the reverse complement.
GAGTCTTGCTGCCCCCTGGACAGATGGTATTAATACAGCTGCCTGCCTTTCCTGGACTTGGTAAGGGTAGGCTTGGTGGATGAGAAACTCTGATTTCAGTTGGGAGTCTGGCCTTTTCTTTGAGGGCTTGCCACTACTTATGTTTCGGATTCAAAACTTAGTCCTCTGAAAAACATACATCTAGTTAAGCATCTATCTTCCACTTTGGCAATGGAAAACATGGCCTTACACTTGCCTTTCATCTCCAACAATACATCCTTGAGAATCTCTGCACCTAAGAAGTGAGAAACGTTGAAAGGAATGGAGATGAAATTGGTTCTGGAGGAAGAGTCCACATTCCAGTACTTGACCCTAGCTACCATAAGGTGGTATCAGCAAGGCTGAGGCTCTTGATAACTTCTGAATAGTCTTGTGAAGTCTAACTGCTTCTAAACATAATAGAGGCCATAAGAAAAATAAGATGGATGCTACCTGAAAGGCCAAGGCAGTTGCCTCATGGGCTTCCCACAGGGCTATATCTAAATGTTTTCACCAAAGTCCGTTAAAAGTGTATCACAATCTTTTGGCACTATGGCTTCTGATAGTAAAGCAACTATGGCAACATCCATCAAGGAAATATTTCGATCCTCCATGACCTGCTGTTGTAGGGCTGTCAGGATCAAGCTTGTTCTCCTTAGTGTTGGGGAAGGAGTTTCAGGGTGGTGGTGCTGGCAATTGGACTCAGAATCTGAAGAAAAAGAAGGAGGACCAGAAATTTACCAGCCAACACAGGAAGCGAGGGAGGAGATTCTCTAAGACTCCTCAGGAGTCAAAGAAGTATCTTCCCAGGAACTTATCAGCAAGAATGCAGATGGCTCAGAGATCATCCCCACCCACCACGCCTGAGAACTCAGCCTCTGACTAAGGTGGAGGGGACATCAGAGTTGACAGTTCCCAGAGTCTATTGCACAGTCAAGCGGGTGAAACTGATAAGAGGTGGGAGGCGGTCCCTTACGGTAGTGGCTTATGAGAAGCTTCTCCCTAAAGAAACAGTCTTGCTTTTATCAAAGCTAACTGCCTAGCTTTGTTAGCGAAATTAAGCTTAGAGGATAGCTCCTAGCATTCACATTCCCTTCAGGTGAGAAGAGATGCTTATTTGTCAAATAAAGCTTTGCAGATTACACAGCAGACATCTTTATTGTCTCGCATCAGCAGGAGGGCTTGGAATCATGACGACATACAACTTCCAAGCAAAATTTTTAAGTTTTTCTTCTGTTTAGTGGAATAGTCTATTTTAATTTTACAATGTCATTAACGGGCACTAGAAAAGGAATTGGTTTTCAAGGGCTTTTTAAATTCTTCTATCTTAGAACCATCAAACTATTCTATGTCTTTTTGAGCTGAAGGAAGGTGAGAGGAAAAGTCCTGATTGGTGGTCCCTGGACAAAGGTTCTGCTACCATCTTGAGTGGGGCTTTAAATTTGGGGAGATATTTTCCCTCTTTGGAGGCATGGGCCTGTCATACCATGATGTGTTTGTACTTCTAAGATACTACTGAGCCTTTCCTACTTTGCTACTCTGAGGACACGAATCTGAAGAAGAGATAAAGCACCTACTCTGGGGCATATGGATTTTTTTTCCTTTTAGAAGCTGAACAGAAATATCCGTGAAAAGCCTTTCTGGAAAAAGCAGGCAGGGGGCTCAAGGGGAAGTAGGGGCTGCTTTCTGAAGGCTCTGGAAGGCTTGGCAAATTGATATTGAATCAGAATTTTCATCCAAAACCTCCTCTGCAGCTGAAAGAGGTTCAGGATGACTAAACTTTCCCCTTTGCACCCTCTGGTGGCTGTTGCTATCACTGCTCTCAGGCTGCTATTTGAAAATGGTGCCAATTTTGCATTACCCCAGAGATCCTGATGTGATCCCAAAATGGCATACTCTTTAGAAAGTGTTGAGCCTTGACTATCCACAAGAGAGAGTACTGAGCAGACTGAGGATTCCCCATCACGGTGATTGCAGGAGTTAATGGGATCCACTATTGAAAGGGATGGGTGTTCGCAGCATTAGCAGTGCTTGCAGAGTGGTGACTCACCGTCAGATTCCTTTACAGGCAAGGAAGATGCTTTGTAACAATCCTAACATGCTTCTGTTTTTTTGTGATCAAGCTTACTGACTCGCTTTCCCATTGGAGCCATTGGAGAGAATATGAAAAGAGGGAGAAAGTGAGAAGGAGTAGCAACAGAGCAGCTACAAAAAGGGACATTTTATAATAAAAAAAATGAAGACACTGTAAGGAAAGAAACTCAGGTAAAAGACTTTAGATGCAATTAGGAGTGCCTGAGTTAGGCAGAAAACAGTTGAGAGGAAAGACTAACTTCTGCTGTGAATGAAGGCAGGAACAAATAGAGGAGCCTACAGGGGGAGAGGATAGTAGAATATTTGATCACCTGGTTTCTGCCCTCCAAGCAGAAAGAGGAGATATAGACCACAGTTGGATGCCTTCTATCATGCCAAATATGAGCAATATACAGTACTTCAACTTTAGAAAAGCTTTTGACAAAGCTCCTCACCAAAGACTTCAACACAAAATTATAATCATAGGATAAGAGTTCCGATTGCTCTTAGCAACTGTTTCAAGACAGGAAATAGAGAACAGGAATAAACTGACAGTGTTTTCAATGCAAAGATATACATACTGACAAGCAATTCCTATTGGAACTTATGCTATTTAACATGGTAATAAATTATCTAGATAACACCCAAGAGCTTCCAAGGAATAAACGTAGCCAAAAAGGACACATGTGTGAATCAATATACACGTTAATACTTTGTAATCATATGTTCAAATATATATTGAACTTCAAAGTCCATTCATGTTGGATAGGTCTTCTTGTTGCATTCAAGGTGTACTGGTAAAAAGAAGGGTCTGGAGGTCTGGTTTCCTTTGAGCTAAAATTTTGGAACTATGATTTGCAATGCAGCCATTATTGTATCTTCCAGTTTGAAACTGAGAGTAGAAAAACTGTTCCCACCTTCTGGTACACATGTAAGACTGGGCAGATTTATGATGGTTAGTAGGTCTTACTTGGCCAAGAAGCCTAACTGATAAGTGGCAAAGAAGAACCCTCCTTAAAGCTAGCATGACCTCGTAATTTGTACTGATAACAGACATCTATTTTGGCAAGTTGTAAGGTATTTCAGCCTGCTCATTAATCAAGTACAAAGATCAGATTTTTTTTAAATTGAAAGAGAAACATTCAGGAGTATGATAAGCTGGCTAAGATAAACATTAATTGGAATAAAAAAACCTAGAACAGAGAACTAAACATTGCTACATTGGTAAATACACACAGAGAGAGTGAGAGTCTTCACTCTTGACTTTAATGCACGATTTTCATATTTGTAGGCAGGGAGATAGAACTTTGGGTGTATTTTTCTTATGCTGAAACTGTAAGCAGTTCTTTAAACATGGCTCTTAGTAGGCTCATTTTTGCTGGGCCTTCTAATTATTTGTGTGCAATTTATGGCTCTGAACCTGAAGACACTTCCTGATAATGCACCTGCTTGTCAATTGTCCAAATTAAAAATGAGACATCAAAGACAGTTAGAAAGTGTCTTGAACTGGATATCAATCAATACAGAACTTTAATTGGGAATAATGATGTTCAATGCACAAAACTTCCATAGCTGAGGAGTTTTGACGGGATTCCTTCCCCCACCATCCCACCACGCATATCCTTAGCGGATTCTTACTTATTCTGTCAGTTCATTGAGACCGACATTGTAGCCTCAGAACCAAGGAGAACTTTTGGTACCCAACGGCTAACTCAAGTATGACACCATCGAGGGGACAGCAGGTGGTTTGTGGGAATGCACAAATGACCACTCAAAGGACTACAGTTACAGGTAAGCAATCTGCCTTTCTTCTTTGTTGTCCCTGTGCATCACACATATTGACAAATAACAACAGCTGAGTTGGTGTCCTACTACAGGATAGAGGAGACGACTGCATGACCGAAGGACAGTCATCTCTGGCTCAAAAATCTAGTTGATAGTACCAAAATGTAGACGGTCTTGACCATCTTGAAACACAGCACAGAGCAGGGATGGCAATCTCCTTGTTGAATGTGACCAACATTGCTACTGCATGAGTAGAGTGAGTTTGGGCTGGGGCAAACAGAGACCAGTCACTTCATATGTTAGCTCAATGTCTTGACAACCCATGAAGCAGTGCGTCAAAACTGGGTGCCTCTTGCACTTGCTGCCATAACAAACAAACAGATGGGGCAACTGTTTAAATTGTTCAGTCCTTGACTTGTAGAATGCTAATGCATGACAGACATTCAAAACATGTAAGGTTGCCTCACGTGGAGTAGATGGCGAAGAGAAGAAAGCCAGCAAAATAATGTTCTGGTTCAAGAGTAAGTCTGAAACCATATTAGGCAAAAAAAACCACCAAGATCTGGACAATGGAGAGGACCCAGGAGTCTGATGTGAAGCTACTCCATCCAGAATAAGGAGGAGGGAAGGGCCTCTGGCCACTGGCTGACAGACAGGCTTTTTGCCATAATTACGTAGATTTGGACATCTTTTGGGACAGAGCCTGGCTAACCAGGTTTGATGAGTAAATCATGTAAAGAATTTTTGATAGGTCTATGGTGAGTAGGAGACAAATCTGTTGGTGCAAAGTAGAGGATATCTCTTCCTGCTAGACAGAATGATTAAAAGGAGTTTGCTGGCTGAAGTGGCAAGTGGGATTGTCTGTATGCAGAGTGAGGGCAAGTGTGAAATGGCCCAGCCCAGCCATTCTGACAGGTAAAATAGAATCTTAAGATGAGAGGCTCTTAGATTAAGCTACCTTTGATCACAATATATGTTGTGATTTCCCCTCTCATTAAGCAATAGTTTTCTGCAACCAAGCACACCACTTTCCCCACAAACCAAGATGCTAAACTTATTTCAAACTGTGGTTTGTCATTAAATCAGAAGGGAGAGGTGGGAAAATAAGAGCAAGCATGGAGAAAGGAAGGGGAGGAGCAAGTACAAACACAGGACTTAAACACATCAGTAAACCATGGCTTGGCATTACATCTTATCCAACCCACATTATAGGAGACAGCTTTACAGTCTAATGTGCTTATGTTCAATACCATTTTTCTTAATAATTTTCTATTTTCATACTTCGAGGGTTTCCTCTTCCACGTCCTCTTCCTCTTCCCCTGCCTCTCCCTCTTCCTCTGTAAAATCCTCGAACACTGCCACCTTCACTTCTCACACTAGAGACTTCATCATGATCATCTCGTTTTTCCCGATCCCGTCGCCAGCCTTTTGGAAACAGAAGAATTGTACATTCCTGCAGTTATACAATTGAAGTTTTAACATGCAGATGTCAACATGTAAAAGAGAAAACAGTTGAATTTTAAGTGACATACTAGTTCTTGTCTCACTGCGTCTGTTGTTGTGAGGCACAAGTTTGCTAGTTTCCGGTTGAGATCTTGAACTATTCCGAGATCCTGGTCTATCTTGGTTATCTGGCTTCATATCATCTAAATGAAGTGGCACCCATTTGTGCTTGTTACCTTCAAGTGTAAAATATAGAACTATAATGCTGTTAAGAATACCCATTGACTAAATAAAATATAATACAATTATTTCTTAAATATTAGTTCCCATGACTTAAATTCATGTACATATTTAAGAATTCAAAAAAAGTATTTTCTACCCATGAAAATAAATCCTCCACATGCAAGGAATTGCTTTCCATCCTCTCCACAGTGAAATTCTCCATCATAGACTCATGGGAAATCACTTTGGCAGGTAATTAAAAGATGATTTTCCATTTCAGCTGAATTCATTACCATGGACATCTATAAAAACATCTTGGATTTTGAAGTTCTAGTTAGAATGAACCACCGGTCTCTATCAATGTCTGATACAACATCCCAAGTGAAATAGAACATATTATTTTCAGTTTAAAAAGTGTTTTACAATTTATACAAACACAATCTCTTGCATAACAAAAAAGGTGTCATTTTTACACATGAACTCCTGTTCAACAATCCAAATCACAAATACCTTCCCGAAGTCCTGCATTCAAAGTAACTTGCATTTCAGATATTGGCAACCAAGAAAAAGGACTGATCTCCATTTCTGTGACAATATAAGCTCTAACTTCCTTACATCAATGGGATTTGTACTGCAGGTGAATGGTTGTTATCCCATTCTCTTTCAGTACAAGAAAGGCCTGTACTGTGAATCTATATTAAAGTGTTGGGGAGAAGTGTGCTATGGCCTTGCTGTTCAAAAACAACCCCCTCAATTCTATGCATGTTTAGACAGAAAAAACCCCTACAGCTCCCAGCATGCCCCAGACAAATGCATAGGATTGCATCCTAAAAGTGCAAGAAATAGAGAATGCAAATACACAACGCAGCTCCAATCTTTAAACATAGCTCCCATATCTAAGGCTATAGATAATATTTATAACCAGACCAACCTTTTTTCCTTTGATTGTTAATTTGAGCCTCATCTTCACTAATATTTTCTCCAGGAATATCTGGATTTATTTCCAAGTTGTCCTTGATTTTGTTATTACTCTTCTTTTCATTTTTATCTTCTTTCTCCTTCTTGATTGGAGTTTTTTTATTTTGATTAGTTATATTTTTACACTATAACACAACGGTAAAAACTTACACTATAACACAACGGACCAAAGGAGAAAATACATCAACAGAGTCTCCTGCAAATGGCTCAATTTCTTCAACCTCTCAAGACTTTGTGGGCAATCAAACAAAGACTTCATGGGATCCTTCATAACATATGGAATCTGTAAGCCTTGGCAATCTTCGCACAAATATACTTTGAGTTATATATAGCTAGAGGCCTATTACAGTGCCCATAGTTAACACCTTGCATCAAACAACATCGTAATTAAGTAAGCTTAACTTTCTTGAATTTTTTGTGTGCGCGTCACATTATTAATGAAGTATATAAACACAGTATTAAAATGACAACTGGAAGTATATGAGAATGACTTTTCCTTCCCTACTCCCTTCTTTACATTTTTTCACTTCTGAAATCTTTCTATGACTCCAACTCACAGGAAGACTTCGCTGCTGCTGCTTCAGACCTTATGGGTTTTCTTCCAGCTAAGCAGTGGCAGCTCCCACTGTAAACCACTTCTATGTAAGTGAGTTGCAAACACTCAGATCAGTTGTTATTACTGCAAGCCACTCAGACAAGGAACAGCCTAGATGAAATAGGTTTGCTGCAACAACAATGAAGGGGGGTATCCATGTATCTTCCCCTCCACAACAAATTCTGGGGACACAATTCAGCCTAAAACAGTATCTGTTTTAACCCTACACGTCCCTGAGTACTGATAGTTTTCACACTTTGGCATTTATGGGCTGCACTGGCTGGGGGGTGGGGGAGCTGGTTGCCCCAAGGTATTTTTCTCTAAGCCTTGCCCTTCTTGGCTTATCATATCTAATAGGTACCTGCCCAGACCCTAAGGTCATCCTCAGGGGTCTTTCTCCGTGACCCCCTGCCAAAGGAAGTAAGGCAGGTGGCTACCAGGAGGAGGTCCTTCTCTGCTGTGGCACCCCGGCTGTAGAATGAGCTCCCTAAGGAGGTTCACCTGGCACCTACACTATATTCTTTCAGATGCCAGGTGAAGACCTTTTTATTCTCTCAGCATTTTAACAGTCTATAAATTTAACTTTAACTTTGCTGTTTTAAATTTGTTTTTCAAAATTGTATTTCTGCACCGTTGCTGATTTTACCCTGGTTGTGCTTTTATATTGTATTTTATATCATGTTTTTATATTGTTTGTTTTATACTTTGAATAGTTTTAAATTTTGTGAACCGCCCAGGGAGCTTTGGCTATGCAATAAATTTATTTATTTATTTATTTAAGCATTTTTATGCCACCATTCAGCCAAAAAAGGCTCTCACGGCAGCTTACAAAAGTATTTCTTGACAGTCCCTGCCCACAGGCTTACAATCTAAAAGTCCAACTTTTCAACCAAGATATTGAAAAGGGGGTAGTACAGGCTTTTTTTTAAAAAAAAAAAGAGGCAGTGATCAGCCTACTCCTGGACCCAGAAGAAGAAAACAATCATAGGGCAGTTGCCAACATCCCTTTTTTGGGCAGGGTGCTCAAGTGAGTGATCACTGATCAATTCTAGGCACTCCTGGATGAAACTCCAAAAAGTGCTGCTGCTCTCCCTTGTGGCACTTATAGTACAAGGTACTGCTATCTACATTGGCTGCCAATCTAATTCCAAGCCCAATACAAAGTGATAGTTTTAACCTTTAAAGCTGTAAATGGCTTAGGATGAAGTTACCTGAAGAAGCCCCTATTTATTTACTTGGACTCATCATTAAAGGCCAAGCTCCAGAAGCCCCCACCAAATGAGCCAAGGCAGACAGTTACAAGAGGGCCTTTTCAGTGGTGGCACTCCATCTATAAAATGTGCCTCCCAGAGAGGTTCACTTAGCTCCTACATTAAGGTCTTATTGTCCCAGCCATTTTAGGAACATTTTTAGTGCTTTCAGATGGTTGCACTATTTTATCTGCTGCTAGAGTTAATTTGGTTTTCATTATGTGCTGCTGGTAGTTTTATTTTGCTTTTCTCTAACTTTATTGTCATTGTTTTACTAGAAATTTTTTACTATTGTATTTTATTATATTATAAAATCCAAAGCAATAATAACCCAGAAAACTTCTTACTGGACAGTTTTAAAATGTAGTAAAAAAAATAGCTGCCTTTCTTGATATTCCAAATAGTAATCTTGGGCATTTGCATACAGAATAAAGGTTGCTGTTAATAAAAAGATCTCCCTTGTACAAACCAAATACGCTTCCAAAGTAAACAAAACATTACATGCACCAATTACTTCCATTCTATTTAATTTATATTGTGTTTTGCGAAGTCACAATATGAAATTATTTTTACATGGTGCAGAAAAAAAGAAAGCCATCTATAAATAATTAAATGTTGTCTTTACAGTTTAAGCTTCAAGGAAATAAGCTTGTCTTCATCATAAAGTAGGCTTGCAAGCAGTTATGAATTGAAATTTATCTGACTAATGCTCACCTCATCTCCTGTTAGCTCCCAGCTGCTACCATCATGAGCCTAAACTTGTTGCCTGCCCAAGGCTCTCAAAGTTGGAAGAAGCCATGGTGCTATTGTCAACTGGGGAAAGAACACTATAGTGGCAGTGCAGAGATTGGAGGCAAAATGGTGAGAAGAACCAAGTACAGTATGTTCTTTCTTTGCGTGCTTAGGGACAGGTGACATCTGCCACAGCAATGTGGTGAACTGCACACCTCTCTTGTAAATAAATTTTAGAAGTACACTTACTTCAGAATTTGCAATTTCACTTGGTGTTGGCCAATTTGTTGCATCACTAAAGTCATTTGCCTGCAATGATAACAAAAGCAATTTATTGTCCAGATTTATTAGTTTAAAAGCAAACAGGCAAGTGTACACATTTGACAGGGGGACTGTGCTATAGTTTTATAGTCGCTAGATCACACTATAAAATTCACTGATAATTTTTCTTGAGTTCTCACAAACCCTGATTCACAAAATAGCCACGAAACAAAAGCAAGCTAGTCATCAATTCGCAATCTCTGCACCTTCCCCCCACCCCATAAGTGCATAGCCAGAGCCGCCACCTATCTCAGTACTTCTTCGGTCCACAGTCATTTGGTAACCTAAGAATCCAAGTTTTCCTCCCCCATCTCCCAAAAAAGGCTTTGTGCTTTTATAGCACAGCTAGATTCATACAACATGTTAAGTCGGAGTATGGGTTGAGTGTGGGTTGAAGATGGGTTTTCATTGAACTGCGGGTTGTTGTTGAATCATGGGTTATTGTGTTGTATGAATCCAGCAGTGCTTGTCAACCACAAACAACCCATGAAGAGAGCCCATGTGAACTGTGGGTTATTCGTGGTTAACAAACTATGGTTTGTTAAAGTGTCTGGGTTCACACAACACAACAACCCACAATTCAACAACCACCCAAACTGTGTGAACTAGATCATTATGAGACTGAAAAGATTAATGCTGGCGAAATGGATACAACATTGAAACAACATGGAAAAAAGAAGCAATGCATTCCCTTATCCATTTTGTGGTTAAGCAGTATGGTTTAGTGTGTTGTCTGAACCAGGCCACTGTTTCTAATCCACATACCTTTTTTATCAAGACAAGTTCAGCTTTTTCAAGTTACATAGTAATAGTAATTGTATACTGCTGCTTGTATAGTAACTATAACAAAGCAGCTAAGTTCATAAAATCATATGCAAATTACATACAATTTAAATATGTTAAATAAATTTAACTTTCTAGCTTGCCATATATTTCCAGTAAGGGAAAGCTTTCTATCCCAATGAAAAATTACATTCAGACCATTCAACTGTTCTGCTTCTCAAGATACTCTATATTAATGTACTCCTTGTTCAGTTCAACAGCCAAACACAAAGCAGTTTTCAACAGACTAATTTCTAGACAGATTTTCCTTTCTACAAAGCACCAATAAATGGAACTAATAAATGTAGAAACCTAGATTTAGATATGAGAAAAATATTCAATAAAAGCCAGACACTAGCCATCTTGCTAAATTTGAATCAGAAGATGTCTTATATGCTTTGCTTTAACTAAGCAACTAAGCAATTAAAATAATTATGGTAACATTGTTATGGTTCAAGCTTTGTAGTCTTTTATATATTAAAAAAATCAGTTCTGCACACATATGGGCTTTTGAAGTAAAAATGCTGCTCAGGATAAAACACATCACACTTAGTAAACATACAAATATAGGGTTTCATGTTCATTAATAGTTAAATAACTGGAATACCAATTAAAATAATGTAAAACTGTTTTTGCATCCCAATACACACCTTATTCGATTTCTTTATCTTCAATTTTCCAGCCTTTATGACTTTAGCAGAACTCTGTAATTCTAAAATGGAAAAAAGCCAACAACAGATAAATGATTGAAGTAAACTAAGGTTTTCCACAGAACTTAAATCAGGCATGAGAAACCTTCTCCAGCTTGTGGGCCAGTTACGGCCCACTGGGTTTCCCCACCCTGCCCACCAACTTCTTACCCAGACTCTTGCCCCCTCTGCTAGGCCTTACACCCTGCCCTGGCAGTGTCTTATCACAATTGTCTCTCTCAGCACTAGGTAGGGGACATACTCCACTCAGCTGATCGTCATAGTTCAGATGAAGAGATGGGTCTGGGAAAAGTATGTGAGTGAGTGCATGAATGGTGTGGATGGTATCTGTATGTATATATGGGGGGCGGGAGGGAGAGGGAGAGAGAGAATATGGTATGGATGGAGTGTGTGAATGGTGATAGGGAGAGTGGGGTGGCTGTACCCATTTTGAGCTCTGGCCAGAACCACTGCTGGCATTTCCTGGGTGACATATAGCATGCATTCTACCACTGAGCTACAGTCCTTCTCCAACAGGAGAATCTCTCTCTGACCTAAATCAGAAAATTAAAGTCTTTTACATCCTATTTTTTCAAACCATGCCCAGAAAATGGTCTGAAGGTGACGGATGCAGTTCTATCTCTGATGCTAAACAAGTCTGATCCAGACTGGAGACCCTGTGAAATGTCATAGTGACCTTGTTCAATTGACATGCTACGATGGTTAAGAATTTTGAGCTAAACATTATGACTTAGCACATCGTGTAAACCAGTGGTTCCCAAAGTGGGCGGTACCGCCCCCTTGGGGGCAGTGGGATTGCATAGGGGGCGCGAAGAGGCAAAGGAGCGGCAGGGGAGCGCTCAAGGTGGTCTTTTCCGAGAAGCACCTCTCCAGAAGGTCTTAAAACCCTGGGACATTTTTATGAGAGAAGGTAGTTTGGTCCCAAGCCATGTAGGGGAAAAATCCACACATGTATTAATACCGTTTAAGAAGAGTCCTTTTAACAGAGAATTGAAAAGTTTCAAAAGCACCAAAACGCTAATGAAGAGACATATCCTGATTGGTGTGCCCTGCCACGCCGGCTGAAAAACAGAGGCATTTGCTCTCTTTTCCCTCTCCCCCTCGGCAAGCCTGCGGATTTTGAATAAATATTCAATTAATTGTTACCGTTTTGAATTTTATTGTTATTATCTTCCTTAGTGGGTCATTGAAAACCGCTATTCTGAATAATGATTTTTATAGTGTAAGGTAGGGGGGCACTGGGCATGAATTTGTGGAACCAAGGGGGCGGTGACCTGAAAAAGTTTGGGAACCACTGGTGTAAACTATTCATAATTATGGTAGCTACATAACCACAATTTAAACACATTCACTGACCATTTGTTACAAAAGTGTTAGCAGCCTAACCATAGCTTAGCATGTCATCTGAACAGGCCCATATACTGCTCCAAACACCTTGGAGGAAGATTGAAATACATATGTGAGCATCATCATGCTTAAGAAAAGAAATATGCAACAACTAGCCCTAGGAGTATAAATGAAGTAACTGAACTCAGTGAGGCTTCTATGCCAAATATGCATAACATCTGGCAAAACAGATCTATTAATTAACTTTGCAGAACAAGTTACCTATTTAACACAAAGGCCTAATTTGTGTTAATTATCCTTTTACTTTCTCTTAACTGATTTATTATTTTAGAACTCTTTTTAATATGAAAGCTGAGGCAAAAGTTAGACTGCAATGCTAAACAAAATTACCAAGGAATAAGTCCATAAAAATTCAAATACACTTACTCCTGAGCAGGGTTGCCCCAGGGGAGAGAAATGGAGCAATTTGCCCTGGGCCCCTTCAAATAAGGTTCCCCCAGTTCAGCTCTTGTGCATACCATTGGCCATGGCTCTGCACATTGCTCACTAGAACACAGACAGATCCTTGCAGGTGACAGTGGCAGGGCGCCCTCAAGATCACCCTCTAGGCAGCCCTTCTCCCTTAAGATTGTGCTGTCAATTTAATCTAGCCAAATCCCAGGTACTAATTTAATAAATTCTACTATTTCCAATAACATTATGACTATTACACCTCCTTCAATCACATATCATTATCATTTCTGCTATAAGGCGGCAGATTTGGATTTGTGATATACAAATTATAAACCCACTTTAAAGTTGCTTTCAAGACCACAAAGAACACATGAGAATTACAATGGTTGATAGTCATCTGACAGTGAGTACAGTTTCGCCGCTTGAAAGTCATTAGCGCTAATATCTGTTTAAAAGAAATGAAAACATTGTCAGATTTTTTCCTAAACATATGGGTATAAAAGCCAACAATGTTTTAAACCACTGAACTGAAATTATTTCAGAGTTTCAGATTATATTGGCTGAGCAGCCATTCCAGCCAAGTGCTTAGCGAATTTGCTTCTATCAGCAGACTTTCTCATGCACCTAATCAACTATGAACTGAAACTCTTGATTCAGTAAAAATGAAATTTAGTCAAAATTAACTCCTCTGACAGAAAACTGAAGACACATATGCAGTGTTTCATGATTTCTTAAAGCTACACTTTTCAAGTTTTTTTGAAATATTGTAGATAATGCAGACACTGAAGTGAAGACAAAACATGCATAGCTGCCAAACAAACAATAAAGGCTATTTCATGAATTACCAAATTGGACTATTACTTGGAAGTAGCATGTACTTAATAGCACCATTATGTATAGGAGCATGTGTATTGATCCTACATGTGTTCACAACTGCAACGTACACACATGCACAGTAGACAAAGAAACAGCTTTTTTTTAATGCAAGCGAGAGTACTATTTCCTGCAAAGATGGTACCAGTATAGGCTTCGAATATCAAACGAGCAAACAAATCATCACCATGCAAAAACAAAACAACAAAGAGAACCTACGTTGATCCATTCGATATTTAACATCCTCACGATTAAATCGCCTTCCCACCCACCGCAAATATAAAACCGGCCGCTTTCCCTTCCAGACAAGTGAGATCTAGCTCTCTTCTCAAGCGTTTCGTTGTCACCTTCCTCCTTACAAAACAACTCCAAGACAAGCCACACCTCTTCACGCTCATTTTCCTAACCTGAGTACATACACGACATACGAGAAAGTACAAGCAGGACTCAAAGAACTCCTTGGCACCGGCTCGCTGGACAAGCAAACACACGCCTTTCTCCAAAGCCCGTGTCACTTGGGGTCGCCGCTGCGACCAGGGGAGGAGGGAGGGGAGCGCTTTCGCGAAACTTGAGACCAAGCCGCCGCCGCCGCCGCCGCCCCACCACCAGCCCCAGCAGCGCACCGGGCTCTGTCCTCCCCGCAGCAGACCCAAGCACTGCCCCTTGGGCTTGACAACCTCCCCTTCCACCCACCCCCACCCCGCCCTTCTTGCTCCTCACCCGGGTCCTGTGGGCCGAACTCGCTGCCGGCGGAAGCGCTGGACGGGGATGAGCTACTGCCAGAGGCCTCGGGGGGAGCCTTCCAACGGGTCCAGGGGTTCTCCTTCGGCGGGGGGGCCTCGACCACGTGAGGCTGCTGCTGCTGCCGCCCCCGCTGCCACTTGTCGTTGTTGTCCTCGTCGTCGTCCTCTTGCGGTTGTAGCCCCTCACCACAGCCGCCTTCCCGGAGGGCTTCGGCTACTTGGCCGGAAGGAAGCAGGAGCTGCTCCTGGTGGTTCTCTTCAGGCAACCGGGCCCCGGCACTGGGCTTCTCCGCACCCCGAAGTGGTGGCTGCGGGGCGGCCGCGGACATGCCGAGAGGGGGCCGCGTCGCTGCGCTGCACGCCCCTCCCCCTCCGTTCCCTGTGGGGCTGCGGGAGAGAGAGCAGGGAGGAGGGAAAGCAGCGAGCCTCTAAGCGGAGCTCCGTGCGGGGGGCCTGGCCCGCCCCACGGGGGCTGCGCCTGGCGGGGAAGCGGGCCCCCCGCCCGAACCGCGGCCTCCGGGGGCGGCGACGCTCATTCACCTCAGCGGGTAGTTCAACCGCCGCCGCCCCGTGGCGGGGAGGAGAGGGGAGAGAGTGCGCGTCGTGCGCCGCGAAGAGTCGAGGGCTCCGGCTCAGGAGGACTGCGGGAGCCGGGGAACAGTTTCCGTGGGCCTGGTTCAGAAGTCCGGCAAAGCCCCGTCACAGCTGTCGCGTGCGTGCTGCCTCGCGCCGGGGAGGGGGGAGGGAAGAGGGCGGGGACAGCGCCTGGGAGGGAGTCAAAGGAGGGGCGGGAGGGAAGAGGCGGAGGAGGAGGAGGAGAAGAGCAGGGCGGCCCGAGGCGGAGCAGCCGAACTCTTCGATGCGTTATGACCTCACAGCGGCGCGGGCCGAGGCCTCGTGCATCTCTTCTCTGCTTCCTTCGCTCTCCCAATCCAAGCCCCGCCTGCTCCCGCTCAGAACGAGCCCGGTGGCTGCGGTCGTCGGGACAGCGGGCGCTCGGAAGGCAGCCGCGGGTTGACGCTTGCATTGGGTAGCTTCGAGAAATCACTCGCCTGAGTGGCGCAAAAATACGCAATGCCTATGAGGCGCGGTAGTGGACAGGCATCTGTGGGGCTCGAAAGAACGTCAGAATGCAGCCCACGCCTACCACAATATGGCTGAAGAATGGGTTTTACATGGTAGGCACATTAAACATCTGCAACATTTCTTCACCTCCGGGGAAGTGGGAAAGGGAACAGCTGCAGACACACTTCTCCATTGCTTAGGGACAGAAAGTTGCAAAGGGGTGGTTCTACATCTTCAGGTGTATTAGGCACAGTGTCCAGATTGTGGTGGATACAAGTGGTTTTATCTTTAAAATGTCTAGAAAACGTGTGCTGCTGAAAGTTCCTTCTTGTCTCATACTGAGCCAAATTGCAGGAAGCCCTGAACCACCCAGAAAAACACCTCTGGATGGCACTGTGCAAATGTAAATAGTGATTGGGGTGCGGAGGTGGGATTGCTTCTGCAACCATTACAGAATAGGCTTTATTTATAAGCTCTTCCCTGTAATTGGTCAGTCTTTTCCCACTTGCATTCTAGGCATCTCACAACCAGTTCCATCAGGTGTATATCAAGGAGCAAAACAGGCTCTGCTTAGTGGAAGAGGGAACTTGCCCACTCTGAGGGAGGCTAGAAAGATAGCAACAAGGTAGAAGCCTTCTCAGTGGTGCCCCCTCTCCCCAATGAGGCCCACCTGGAGCCAATATTGCTATCTTTTCAGTGAGAGGCCAAGATTTTTCCCAAGCATTTGGCAGCGTGTGATGAGTTTTGATTGATCCTGGATATGTTTTACAGTTAAGTTCATTACTCAGAGTTGGTTTTAGATTTATGTTGTCTCTGTATATATGGTCTGTTGTGTGTGTTTTAATGTTTTTAAATTTTGCATACTATTTTTAATGTTTTAATCTTTTTAAACCACCCAGAGAACTTTAGCTATAGGGCAGTATGGAAATGTAATAAATAGCAACAGTAATATCAGTAATATAATAATAATAATGTCAACCTGTATCATCTCTGCATTTCACAGAGTTACTAGGGCTTCAACAGGACTCCTGATCATGCTAGAGCCAGAAAATCACCCAGGGCCCTCACAAATCTTTCAGAATTCATTAGTCTTCAAGGCTTCATTCTAAGAAATCCTCTACTACTGCAAAGGGCTAAAGCTACTATAAGCCTAAACCTCAGCAAGAAGTGAACCAAGCCTGACAAGGGATTGGATATAAAATCCCCTACTTTTATACCATCACCCTCTTACCCGTTTGAGAAAACTAGGCCCAAAGTGTGTCCAGATACATGTTTTGGTCAGTGACATATTGGGACAGCCCCATGGTTGTCATAGCAGCCATCATGTCCTGAGCTGCCCTAGATAACTGGCCCCTATCTCCTGTGGGGCAGCTGGTGGGGAAATTTGAAAGTGGCGGGAAAAGTTTGTTTCAAGGCTGGTGGTGTGTTGGGGATCAGAAGATCATAAGTTTGAATCCTGACCAGGAAGAAAAGCAGGCTCGAGCAGCTCATTCCTCACCATGACAGTAAATACAATGGTATACGAAACCCAGTTCCTTGGCTTCACCCCTTAAATGTTTATGTTGTGGGTATACCTAGCTGTTCAAGACCATCTTTCCCACATAATGCTGGTGGCAGAGGAGGCGATCCTGAATAAACTGAAGCGAGTTGGTCTTAATATCACACCTTCTCTAATCCAGAGGGGTATCGAGCAATTATTTTCTTTCCTGAAGGAGCGTTTCAACAAGCTGCTTGGCAAAATGAAAGAAACGCTTCTGAACACAAGGTTGAGCATTCCCAGGACCATTTTGCTTCCAGAAGACAAATTCCAAGAGGAATTCTGTTCCACTGCTGAAAAGTTTCGGAAACTGCAGATCGGCCATCTAAAATAACAACTGAAGGCCAAAATACATGCAGGGTGGGCTGTTCAAGTAAAACTGGAAGAGCAAAAGGTGGTCCAGGTGCATCTTGAAGGGATCCTTCCGTGGTTTGATGGCCTTGACAACACAGGAAGGTAAGAGGAGACAGGTAACCTTAAAAGAAAGCTTTGCCGCCTTGATGAAAACAGCTGCCAAGCCGCAGGACATAGTGGGGGAGATTTATGAGAAAATGAATTGGCTGAAAATCAGCAAAATAAAATTAAAATATTTTTTCCACTTATTCCTCCCCCCTCTCAAAAGTACAATATTTTGTTCTCAATAGTTTGGAGTGTGTGTGTGTGTGTGTGTTTTGCCTGCTTATATATTTGTACATAAACGGTTTTTATATCATGTGCAGTATTGTATTTAAGATTTTTAATCTTTGTAAACTACCTAGAGAACTTTGGCTGTTGGGTGGTATAGAAATGTAATAAATGAATGAAATGTGTCGGGATTACCCTACGCCACCCCACACCAGCAAAAGCACAGAGCTTTTCAAAAAGCAGGGGCAGCCTGGCACTAACAAGGCACCCTGTGGCTGAGGGAGAAACCAACAGGGAATGGTTGTAAGATGTCTTATTATACTTTCTCTTACCTGGCTGTTGAGATACCCAAAATGTTATCTTTCCCTACCCATGACTACTATGATAGGGGCATCCATGTCTGACAACATCCTATTTGAATTGAAGAATGAGATGAGGAAGAGAAGATGGATGCTCCAATCACAATTCTAGTGGGCCTGAAAGGAACAGAGTACAAGACTTTTCTCTGCAAAACATTACAATCTTAAAACTATTACTTTTTCAGTAGTTAACCAGACTAGAAACAAATGCCCTATATTATAATGAAGTTATTGTGATAATGGTTAGTTAATATTTCCTGTATGCAGTTCCACTCGTTAGTATTGACATGTCGTAGCCTCTCTTCCATGCCATATGCTTTATCGTTACATGTTATGGCTTGCTATCAGAAGTAACCTAAGATATTTTGATACCCATGGCAAACCCCCAAAATTCTCCCCCATGATGGCAACGGGTGAATAAAACTATTTTTGTAACCCCAGATCCTCTGAGGTGGAATACAGCATATATCATCTCATGGCAAGGATCCTCTTTTATTCAGGATACCTACTTTTTGTATGGCATAACCTCACGCCTAAATACCCAGAAATACTGAATTCAGTCACATTCTTTCCGCTAAGTATACTTTCAGCCTTAAACACAGGCTTTGTTCAAAACTGAAAGTAAATTAATGACTTCATAACACTCAAACACACTCCTTCTTAAAAGAGATCCACTTCATTCTCAAGTACAAGTTCCCAGAGATGTCACTGGGTTCCAAGCATGGTGATTTAGAAGCAAATATAATTTTAATTTAAAGATGAAATGGCCACATGTAAACTGTTTCAACAGTTGTCAAAATGGCACAAATGTTCATAAACATTAATTCCCCCCAAAAATCAAGATTATGCAAAGTTCATTTGTGGCTTGAAGCTCAAGCTTGTACAGTTTACTATTCTAACCCCATCACATGGATTAATTTGATTGCTGGGACTCCTGCTACATTCATTTTCTACAGTGGATGAAAAATATTCTCATATAAATTGCTTCTCTCACTTGCTCCAATAGGCAGGGCTATGCAAAACAACTTTGTGTATTCTATCCTGCATGAGACAGACCTCTCTTAGTTTTAGGATGTAATTCGGTAAAACTAAATAACAGGCTTGGAAAACACCAGATCCATCACAAACAAGCTCAAGAACTGTTGCTCAAGAATGCAACTACATATGGCCAGAAAACAATAAAACGAGAGGACAGAAAAGAGACATCCCTAGGGCCCAATGATTCAAAGTCAAACTTGGGACAGCTGAAAAAACTTCCCCTCTCTAGTCCCACAGAAGTGCAAAGCTGATAGAACCTGCTTACTTTTATCTCTAACCAGTGGTAAGTAGCTTGTAACTTCAGCTGGTGTTTCTCCTCCTTGCGGGAACTTGGGGACATAATGAATAGAGAAAAGCACACACAGTCCAGAAAATAGTCTTCCATCACTGTACTTGGGACCCACTGGTCTTTGTTGGCAGAAGCCCAACTCCCAACAAATTGCTGCAGCTTCCACACTCCTGTGTGATGGGTTGAGAAGTCCCAATGATAGCAACCTGCTTGTACCTCTGTGCATTTGATATGTTGTCTCCAGAAAATGTCTTTCTGCAGTCACAAAGGCTGGCCTTTAGGCCTATTCAAAGCAGGCCTGAATTATCTTTCTTCACTGAAAGCCAAAGCAAAACCATTTTCTTGTCTCCAGCAGTACTTTATTCAGATTCCCCAAAGAACTTGCCTCCCTTGGAGTACATATCAAATGAACTTTAAGCTTGGAGTCTCCTTTCCAGCTGTTCAGACCACCAAGCCCATTACTGGGATCCTGGTTAAATAGTATTGACACTAGCACCTGCCATAAAGACCACAGCCATGGCCAATTTATTCATCTCTTACCAAAACTTCTCATCTTGGGGCATTTCCTTGACCTTTTAGCTACAGGACTGATGATCTAGCAAAAATGTATGATTGCAAGAGCTGAAACTTCATGGGATTCACTTAAAATCAGCCTGTTCTTTTTATCATGTCCCTGGAAACTATGTTTAATATTCCTATATGATCTATTCTAAAGTGAAGTGAGAACATCTTGACTAAGTCATTCATTACACCAAAGTCTACATTGGCAAGTCACACGGAGGTGCACTTTTGTAATTGTTTAGAAACTGAATTGTTTAGAATCTTTGTACTAAGGACAACATATTCCAAGCTGTCTATATTTTTTGAAAGTGCTTGCAGTATTGGATATGTCTGGTTGCATGATAATATAACTATTATAGAACACTTATCTATGAGTATGTTGTTAAATTGTGTACTTCAGGTTCTTGGGGAAAGTTGGTCTAAAATGTCTAAAATATCCATATAAAATGCTGGCATTTACAAATTTTCACAAAACACAAGGCCTTGGCAATAGTAAATATAGTAGGATTTGGAGCCACTTCCCAATTCAGTTACTTCCATTAGTGCCTAATGATTAGACAAACATATACAGAAAGATACTTCACAATACAGAATAGCATGAAAATGTTAGGCATTTTTGCAAGCTTTTTATTAGAAAGTATAAAATGCAATGGGGGAAAATTACAGAATTTTAAAACTCATTTTTATTTAAAGATTTTCATTCAACATTATGACACCATTAGTAACTCCTTTAAAAAAAGAAATGTGCTAGGTTAGAGTATTAGAGACACCTGAACACAGTAAGGCCGCATAAGCTTTTTTTTTTTTTTTTGCCAACAAAAGACTGTATTTTAGTCCTTGAAAGAAAAAAGTAATTTTGTCTGTTTGAAGACATTTGCAATACACACAACAGTCTTCTTTATATAATGAATCTTAGGTTTGTTGATACCTAGACCTCTAAGGGTGCAATCTTATGGCAATAACTATAAGACACTGAACTTGGAGGCTTATGGTCATCCTATGCAGGGCAAGAGAAATGGCAGAAGTGATCTTCACCTCCGCCATTCCTCCCACCTTGCATTTTTGCTAGACGGCCTTTTTGCCCATCCAGTGAAAGCATCTCAGATGGAGTGGAAAAGCTGGAAAGGCCTTAGGATAGCTCGTTTCCTGGCCATTCCAGTATCCTCCCATCCCACCAAAATGCCCCCTTCCCTCATCCTGAGGTAGTTACCGACCTCAGAGAGCAGCTGGCATGGTCCTTTCTGCACCGACTGCGGGGGAAGGGGGGGGGAGCAGCTCTGATTCCCAGCTCCAAGATCAGAGTGCTGTCTTCAGCCTCAGATCTGGGAATCTTAACTAGCCTATGATCCTTCAAACACTGTCTAGGAGCCATAGAATTCCCCTAAGTCAGATATAGAAGCATGTTGATGCTTCTGTTGGAGATTTGATAGGCTAATGTTTTAATCTACGAATATATATTTTTGTGCCATCAGAAAAATCTTACAATTTGTGGGAGATAGTGTTTTCAAATTCTTTCAAGCCAATCAGATTTTGCTGGTACTGATGCATCAGAATCCTGGCCTAAAGAACAGGGACAGTCCAACAGTAGAAGGTAAGCATAGTCATATGGGTATAGTTTCTGGAACAATATTTTGAGAAACATCGGAGGAATGAGTTCGCTGGACTTTAAATGTATAATAAGCATTTTAATAATAAAGCTCCCCATGAATTTAACTTCCGAGCTATTTGTCAAGAAACAATGTGCCTTTTCTTTACAAGATATTAGCATTGTTGCAGACCTTAAAATCTGGGATTCTGCTTGAAGTGGATTCAGTATAAAATGTTCAGAGAGGTTAGGAAATTCAGCTTAAGTTTTGAATTTGACAGGGTTACACCTCAGGCTTAGGTTCTTTCAAAGAAGTTGTTCCATACAACTTTTAAAGTCTTGAAGTGCAATCCTGTGCACTCAAAAATCCCATTAGGTTCAATGGGGTTTAATCCCAGGTTGATTGCAGCAATTAATCAGGCAAATCCTCTAGCACATTTCAAAAAGCTTTTATCCAATTTAAAGAACAGCACATATTTTCCCCACTACTATTCAAAGGAAATGCAGTGGTATTTTTGTGCATAATCTTTAGTTGTGCATTCTTAGAAAAGTTAAAGAGAAAACATCTAGTATTCATTACTTTATGACTTGCACCAGTAGAAAGACACATCTGTTTACCCCAGGCAAATTCTCCCATTTCTGGGAATTTCCTTATCCTGATGCAGCTCTGAGTGCCCCATCCCATGCCAATCCAGAGGCCCACAGGAGTGATTTGGGAACACAGGGTTGCTGCATGGAGAAGCCAGGAAAGCTCAAGCAGAGTTCTACTCACACTTCTCCAGATGGAACCCAATAGGTTTAAAATCAGTATTCTAAAGAGTAACTTTTATCATTAAAATTGTGAGAAGACAACCACCTCTCCATTTTACTGAAACAATATTCCACTACGATAGAAAGAATTTGGAATTTTTATGAATCAGTTAGTATAGAAATTAATGCTAGAAACAAAATATAGTATAAAATATTTTGCAAGTGCAATATGAGGTGGAATAGTTTCTAAGAGAAATGCTCTTCAAGAAATCCAAGATTTATTAAAACATTAATATTAATGCATGCAACATTTATAGAAGGCTTCATACTTTTTATTTTCATTTCACATGAGCAATTCAACCACTTAACAGTTTATGATTTGTACTGGATAAAAGTATGCACCTCTCTCACACATCCCATTTTAAAATAAGGCAAATAATTTTCCTTTTAGAACTAATGATGGGGCACAGAAGAGTAGCAGTGTGTCATCTGCTCTTCAATCTGAAACAAATGAAAGTGGGCTAGGGGGCACTGCAGATTGTGGGTGCTGGGTCTAAATCTGACCACCCTCTGAATTAGAGTTGGCACAGACAATCTTCAGAAAATTTCTAATAAAAACCCACTTTCAAGATGTTTAGTTAATTGTGAGCCCAATTCATCTCCTCTCTGTAAAAGTTGTTGTTGTGCTCTCTTAATACTGTATCTTTGAATTCCTAATGACATTCAGGGGCAAGAAGTTAGATGAAATTTATAGAAAACCAAATTTAAACAGCTGTCAATATTGTATTGGACTCTCTTCAATGGGTATGTGTACTCTTCAAATAAAGTTAGTTTTCAAAAACAGTATATTTTGCAGACTTCACATACACTCTCAAAATTGTGCTGAAATGGTCATAGCTGTGACTAATGCAAGTCTGAAATCAACCCTTGTTGATTACGTCCTTATGTATGCATCACTGTTGAATTGGCATCCATTTGGTGACTTTTAATTGAACCTATAATAAGCTTGTTCTCCACTTGATGTTAACACAAGATTCCACATAAAAGGAGTTCAGAACAAGACTACAGAGAGCAGCTCAACAGGACAGGACTATACAGCATATTTCTGAAGAAAGCGTCCATATGCATCATATATGGCTTGTCTGAAAAAGAAAAGCAAGAAGATTAGCGCCACCAATGAAAGTATACTAATTATTTACAGGATTTTGGCCCAAGTTCAGTATTCTAACAAAAGATTTTAACACTTTCTTTGTGAACGGAGACACAAGTCTCTCAGATAGGAATTGATAAATGACTAAGGCTCAGTGTACTCAGATTACTTCCACACTCTTAGAGAAGCTAAGAATGCCGTCTATAATTTACCATCATCTCTCCATTAAGAATATAAGGATTTGCAGAGGCATTCTCCTTAGCTATCCTTCAATTGTAGAATACCCAGGATAGCAAAGTTAGGTTCTGAGCAAAGAAAATAAGGAAAGGTCAAGACTTATTACTTGCAATATTTTTATCTAGGAAATTTTATATATTTTAACATATTATTACTCCTGCCAAACCTTCAGGGAGGGGGAAAATTAAATATTCACATAATTTTTACATCAATAACAGTTTAGTTCTGGTTGCCTAACTGGTTTAGGCAAATATATTTAGCAGTTTAGTTGTATTTCAGCAACTTATTTAATGAAGAAGGAAAAGGGAAGATGAATGCAGTACAATGGTCTTGTGAAGATAGCATGAGACACATGGTTTGTAGATACTCCCTTTCAGCTTTAAAACATGATTTAGTTACATTTGAACCAGGTGGTGCTGAGGGGTTTCTGTTCAACCCCCTGACATTTATGTTTTGGGGTCCTACAAGTTTCCATCTTTATTCCCATGCTATTTAATATGTACACCACAGAGGTGGGCAACTTTGGGAGGTCTGGGGGCCATTTTCACCCTCTGGAGATTCATCCTGTGTGCTGTACCCTCTTCCTTGTAATGCTGAAATTATATGTTTTAAAAATGTAAGAAATGGCATCCCGAGTACGTAGCACTCAAAGGGCCAAAAAACCATTCAAAGTGGCTGCTCCAGATGCATTTTTTAAAAAGGTTGTTTGGGGTTCTTTTACTATTTGGGGAGGGGGGCAGTGGGGGGCACTATTGTACAGAAGGAAAATTGGGGCCCTCACCAATTTTCCTACTGAAAAATAGGTGCTTTGTGATTGGCTATGCCCACCACAACAAGACATTTTGTGAATCCACAAGCCCTCCATTTTGGGACTGTGCCCACAGAACATTTTCAAAATTGCAAATGTACCCAATGGCCCAAAATACTATGTTTAAAGTACTGTGTCTCTATGGAATGCTGAAAACTTTAGATTTTGAAACACCACGACAAAAGGAAGTGTATACTTAGTATTTACCAAAAAATGCAGGACTGTTAGCATATAAAAGTTATTTTTGTTTTTTATTGCCAACTGTAAATACCTAACCTGAACAATCCTTGTTTGAAGAGATAGGCACTAACATGGCCTCCATCCAAATATCTGATTTCACATCCTGGCCATATTTCTTGAAGGCCACGCACACCAGTTCTTGGAATATAAGCATCCTCCTTGGCTTGAACAACTATGATCATTGTCGGGTCAACTGGAACTGAGAACAAAGAACAAGTTCTTTGAAGCTAAATATACTAGCTTCAGTTCTGAAGACATTGTTAGGGAAGACTTAGCTAACATTACACATTAGTTTCATTAGGATTCAGAATTAGTTCTTCAGGAAATGGGAACTATTCTCCTCCGCGAGCCCCTGCCACAGGAAGTGAGGCAGGTGGCTACCAGGAGGGGGGCTTTTTCTGCTGTGGCACCCAGCTGTGGAATGAGCTCCCTAAGGAGGTTCGCTTGGCACCTACATTATATGCTTTTAGACGCCAGGTGAAGACCTTTTTATTCTCCCAGCATTTTAACAGTCTATAAATAAATTTTAACTTGGTGTTTTAAATTTGTAATTTTGCATTGCTGCTGTTTTTATCTGGTTGAGCTTTTATATTGTATTTTATATTATGGTTTTATACTGTTGTTTTATACTTTGAATGTTTTTAATTTTTGTGAACCGCCCAGAGAGCTCCGGCTATTGGGTGGTATAAAAATGTAATTAATAATAAATAAATATTTAACGTAATCAGTTTTACTGCCAAAATAACACTTCTAATCTCTTACCTTAGATTACATTGAAATTGGGATGGATGGCACAGAAAAATGCTCATCATGGAACCAGCTTTCTTACTCCCACTAAAAAAATTATCTTATACACCAATTCTATAGATGGTGTTAAAGCTGCTGCACCTGCCTGGTGCAAATTATCCTGTAATCTGCAATGGTTTCATATTTACCTCGTTGCTCATTTTTAGTTTCTCCCCCTTACTTGGTGTCCTTTCCTGTGTGGCTCACAAATATATGGGGTAGTGCAATAGACTCTATGGTGGTGCCCTATCATTTCAAAATGTTTGCTACTCTGTTGTGGCTTTGTTGGACATGTTTAGAGAAATTGGTACTGGCATTCAAGTTTTTCATTTAAAGTAATATTTTGCAGTCTCAACTTTGCAGCAGCAGCAACAACAGCACCAGAAAGAGTCCCTGTTCCCACATACATGGATATCACTAACCCCCGCCCCTACTGCCTCTGCCCTACCTCCTGTTTACCCATCTGGCTTTACATGCTGAAGTAGCATTGTGTGAGTTGCTGCTGCATCAGTCAGTTCACAATGACTGACAATAATGCACTGTCCCCTGCACTCAATTCTATATGCTTTTTGCCTCACAGAGCAGCCTAAATTATGCTTTTCGCCATCATACTGTGCTTTAAAGAATTCCCATTTACAAAAAACATTAAGTAACCTTCAATACCAGCTACATTCCTAGTCCCGGTAGGCAGACCAGACAGTTAAATATAAGAGGGTAAGAGAGAAAAAATGTCAAGTTTAGGAGATATTTGCACTCAGAGGGGATTATTTAGCAAAGCAAAAATTAAAGTCTAAAGAAAGACTGTTTAAAGGGCAAAAATACAACAAAAGCAAATTCAAAACTTAAAATTAGTATATACCTGAAAAGTTAGCTACATGGGTACATTCATCCATCACCCCTTTCATGAACCTCAGAGATTCTCTTTGTAAACTGTCACTTTTTCCACTTATCAGATGCTTCTGCTCACTGGAAAAGTCCTTATTGCTACTGCTGCTGGTTGAAAACGTCTGGTTTTTGCACTGCATGTTTGGTGTCTCTTGCACTAACAGTCCTTCCGCTGAGGCACTTAGAGTACTTTTGTTAGTGCTAAGGCAGTAGCCAGCTTCTGAAGACACAACTTTGCTTCTGATATCCAGGTTCAGCATACTGGAATTCAGATCCAGGTTGCTCAAGCTGTCCACACTGCTGGGGGAATTTTTAACAAAGTCTTGTCCCATCTTGAATGAATCTGTCTAAATAGAAATACCTATTCAATTAAGGCACTTTTGCATAATTTTCAATTCCCTCATAATTAACAGTTAATCTGGTATTCCTAAAAAGTTCCCTCTGGTTTTTTAAAAAATACAGCTAGATTTATAATTTGACTTCTTATATTTTAATCTAGTATGGCAAATCTTGTATTTTAACTCAAAACACTTCCTGAGCAAAACAGAAGATACCCCAACAACACAAGTGGGAGAGAATTGAACTCGGTTGAAATAGATGAGTGGTTGTCAGCATATCAGGCACAGTTCTTTGCTAAAATTAGTGCTTTTAAGTACATTTGTTGTTTTCTTAAATGTAAATTACATAAGGAAAGTACATGCTATTGTCCTTAATTTTTTTTACAAGTATTCCAATAAAAATTCTTACATAACCAATCAATTTAACTGTGCTATAGTTTTTCTCTCAAACATTTCCCCAACTCCTTCTAAACTTATTTCCCAGCTGAAGAGCACAGAGGGGTTCAAGATTAATTTGAGAGAGAAAGAAAGAGAGGTAATGATCCTCTTCTTTACATGCTCCTATGCCTCAGCATTCTATTCCCCACATGTCCCCATCTCTCCCCTCATGATAATCTCACATAGCAGTATCAAGCAGCCCAGAAAGGAGGAAGGTTCAGGAGACTAATAACTGAGAATTTAAGTAGCATACATCTATTTAAACAAAATACATCAAGATATGCATGTTTAAACTACTTTAGCAAGTGTTATTGTAATGTTAAAACTACTTTAGAAAATTTTGTTGAGAACATGACATACTGGTTACAACTTTTGGGGCTGTTTAGCTTAGAAAAGAGTAAGGGGAGACATGACTGACATGTACAGAATTATGCTTGTAGAAAAAGTGAACAGGGAGACATTTTTCTCCATCTCTTATAATAGATGAACACGGGGTCATCCCATGAAGATGATTGGTGGGAGATTTAGGACAAATAAAATGAAGTACGTCTTCACAAGGGGCATAATTAAATTATTGAATTCACTTCCACAAGATGTAATGATGGCCAGCAATTTGGATGTCTTTAAAATAGGATTGGACAAATTCATGGAGGATAAGATTGCCAATGACTACTCCTGTTATAAAAGCTAGCTCCAACATATGAAGCAGTATGCTATGCACACCAGCTGATGGGGAATAGGGGCAGGAGGGTGCTGTTGCGTTCATGGCCTGCTTGTGGGCGTTCCGTGAGCAACTTGTTAGTCACTGTGTGAACAGAATGCTGGACTAGATGGACCCTTGGTCTGATCCAGTATGGCTCTTCGTATGGTCTTATGAACTCAATAGAAGAGGATAATTGTTTAAATGGATATAAAACGTTATTTTAAGGTAACAGTTTTCAATTCAGCTCGCTTGTTAAAGAAGATACAATTTCATTAGGCTACAGCTGCTTCAGTGATTTTGGTCATCTGAGCCGAACCTGTATTACATTGTCAAATCATAATGCTACACTGAACTTATGAAGCTGCCTTATACAGTCGATACCACTGGCCCATCTAGCCCTGTATTGTCTGCTCTGACTGGAAGCACCTTTCCATAGTCTCAGGCAGAATTCTTTCCCAGTTATGTTCCCAACTTCCCTCAAACTGAGATGTCAGGGACTGAATTTGGGATCTTCTGCAGAGCAAAGCACATTCTCTGCTACTGATATATGGCGTTCCCCCACATTTTGCAAAAGTAGCTTAAAATGAAAAACAAAAACAAACAAAACCAACCACTGCCAACCGAGGAAAGGAACAAGGATAAATGACTCACTGGAAAAGGCAATATGTGATATGTCTATGCATGGACCTGTAGGTTAACATTTTGATGAACCTGAAAGGGAAAAATCTTCCAAGTTTCAATCTTTAAACATCTACACATGGCTGTATAGATTTTATGTTTAAAAAAAACTTGTAAAAATTAACCATCAGAGATGATTTTATAGAAATTTAGGAGATTTTCCTGAGGCAATATAAATATTTAATATTCTTTTTAGATGCTCTAGTTAGTCCTACCATTAGAAACCATAGTAGAGTACTAATGCATTTTGCTAATTTGATAAACATACTATCTATGTTAAACAAAATATTAATAAAACCAATACCTTCATATTTAATGCTGAAGTGTTTAAGTACTGTGATATGTATTGAATGAATCTTAAACTGTGCAGGATTAATATTCAATAGAACAAATAAAATTACTTACTCCACAATATTCAAGCATTTGTATTATTTCTTCTTCATAAACACTGTGAGCATAATACTGTTTTTCTAGTTCTCTCCAGTTCACTGCTTTGCTCAGTACTCCCTAAAATTAAAGGGTAGTTAGTTCTTGCACAGTATAAACCCATAAACTGCATTAAGTAGCAGTGCTGTATTCTACACTACTTAAAAGTCATTAAAACGCTTTTAAGTTTCATTTTTTGAAGTTTCTATCAATTATGAATATATTGCCCTGAGTCCATTAACAAACAAGGAAAAATGATGTAAGTAGTGCCTATGGACTTGGGCTCATTTCTATTCAGCTGCCTTCCATTCCACATTTTTGAAACTAAGAATTTGTGGTGGGGCCCTAAGAGAAAAAGCAATTTTTTAATTCCCCCCCATCCCCATTGTTTACATGAATACCCACACTCTAGGGGTTATAGAGTGGATAAGAAGCCATCACCATCGTGCTTGGCGACATGACAACCTGCATTGCAGTGCGGGTAGTTACGTAAACAGGCACAGGCACTGTACACACAAGGGCAGAGAGAGAAGTCACAATGACTTCTTTCACCCTCATGATTATGCAAACCTGGCCATAGTATGTATTTCCACCGTAATCTTATCACACCAAAACTACAAATGGTTTACCGTAGTAAAAACACCAGAGGCTGTAGACCAGGAGAGACAAGGAACTAATGGCAATGGTTTAGGCCAATTTGACACAGCTAATGATGCCATCTGTTAAACAGAAGAAAACAGATGTTTTATCAGGACATTTATTGCTCCTCAGAGAATTTGACACCATCTCTCATTCATATCGTATTAGTCACCTTAGTACATTTCTTTTAGAAAGCTTTCATACAATTAAGATTCAGTCCTGATTCAAAGGGACTAGAGTTGGCACAAACAGATGGCAGGGGCAGTTAGTATAGCAAACGGGGCAAGAACCTTCTGCCCAGTTTGGGCAGTTCCCTCCTGCCTGTATTTGCCGTCCTGTAAGACACAAGCCTCATTGTTCAATAGATCCTCCGCCCTGACCCTCAAGAGAGATTTTTCAGGGGGACGCAGGTGGCTGTGAATGGCTTGTGCCTTAAATTCGCACAGCATTGGATAGAACGTCATCATCACCATCATTGCACAGGAGCAAGTTTTAGAACGCAACTTTTGGGGAAGGACAGTCTTTACTTAAGATTCACATCATAACTGGGCAAGTTTAGCCTTAAGAGAAGACCGAGGGGAGACATGATAGCACTCTTCAAATATTTAAAAGGTTGTCACACAGAGGAGGGCCAGGATCTCTTCTCTATCATCCCAGAGTGCAGGACATGGAATAATGGGCTCAAGTTCCAGGAAGCCAGATTCTAGCTGGATATCAGGAAAAACTTCCTGAGTGTTAGAGCAGTATGACAATGGAACCAATTACCTAGGGAGGTGGTGGGCTCTCCCACACTAGAGGCCTTCAAGAGGCAGCTGAACAGCCATCTGTCAGGGATGCTTTAAGGTAGATTCCTGCATTGAGCAGGGGCTTGGACTGGATGGCCTTAGAGGCCCCTTCCAACTCTATCATTCTATGGTGCCTGTTCACTGCAAATTGAAGTATTACTTCTACAGCACGGTTGGTTTCATAGCACTTTACAGAAAAATGTTTTCTTTTTAGAAGCACAAATCAGAAATAAAATAACACTTCTCAACTACGGAGGGAAATAGATAATATATACCTCAGGATATTCTAGTATACAAATGTGCAATCTGGAGTTTATGTATAATTAGATGATTTTTCTTTAAAAAATAACTTTAAAGGGAAGGTACTATTAACATGAACTTGAAATGTAAGAGATATGTTCAAACAATACTGCTATTTATGAATAGAATATAAAAATATAAGTATTTCCAAACCTGTAGATCCTATTTTTTCATATCTATGTTATGCAATTAGGTAGTGCACTTATATTACTGCTTATTTTACAACACTTAATAGCAGCTAATTCAGAAAGTTACTTCATATTTTTCAGTTTGTATACATACAATATTTAAAGACGTAAGCTTCAAGAATTACCACTAATTAAAAAAAGAAGAAGCTCTTACATACATGTCCTCCCATGGATATTCCAGTCATCCCTAGGGGTCCATAGCCTTCTCTCTCTAGCCAATGCAAAAGAGCTGCTGATTCTAGCACAAGAGCGCCTCCCATCACAAAAAGGTCAGAGACATTTTTTAGACACGACCTTCTTTCCTCCCAAGAAAAAAAAAGCACAAACTTATCTTTAAAAATATAGATTACTCAATCCTAGTGAAAACATGACATAATTCTCCCATTTCATTTGAGACAGGTTTATAGTATGTTATTATGTTAAACAAGCTAAAAAAAAGGAGAAAAGTTAACAAGACTTTTAATGTTAATTAAGTTAATGCAGTAATAGTTGCTTATACAAACTGAGCCCAATGATACAGCTGTTTAAACTATATGACTGGGTTCGGATGACACAATAACCAACACTGGATTAAATAGTCAACGGTGGGTTAGTCAATGGAGGATTATTATGTCGTCTGTCACAACTCTTTAACACCACAAATGCTTATTTGGTCGAAAGAATTAATGCAAATAGTCAACGCTGTGCAGAGTTGATTATTTGAACAATCATTGGTTATTGTGTTGTGTGTCAGGCACCATTCATTATTTTGTTGCACACATTTGGTTATTTTCAGCGACTACAGAGTTCCCTGCCAAAAGCAACCAAAGTGGCAGCTGCTGCTGTAGTCCAGCCGGAAGAACTTGCAATAGCTGATGGGATACCAGCAGGACAACTGGGGGGGGGGGAGAGGGTAGGGATGTGTCAAACACACTGTTGACTAATAGTCAACTTGACGCTGGTCTTAATCCACATCATGGTTGATTATAATGTTGTGTGGGGACTACCCCTTCGATAATCAACTGTGAAGTTGACTATTCACCCACCATTGACTATTGTGTTGTCTGATTGCAGCCTAGGAATTCATTTCACAAGACTGCCAACAATGGATTTTAGATAATGAATTTATTCATATATATTTTTCATCAGGTTGCTTTGTGACAAAAAAGCCAGAGCATGTTGATGCTGTGGGAATACATACCAAAAGA
Organism: Elgaria multicarinata webbii; assembly: GCF_023053635.1. Classification (NCBI taxonomy): domain Eukaryota; kingdom Metazoa; phylum Chordata; class Lepidosauria; order Squamata; family Anguidae; genus Elgaria; species Elgaria multicarinata. The sequence goes on along the minus strand of NC_086180.1, from coordinate 39,209,509 downwards.
GAAAAGCTGTGGACTGACCATAATTTGCTGCACAATTGTCAAATCCACAATTACGGTAAAGCCACTATTTCAAATATGACACTACAATCTTGAACATTTGTGTTTTGCAGTGCTACTTGCACTGAAATTACACAACTTATTTTTCCAAATAGCAATATAGCCTGCTATAAGCAACCTTACAAGTACAGCTGAACAATTTAACATTTAGGGATCTTATGTTGGACAGACCTGGAATGAGGCCAGAATCTAGCACATTATCTCCATGCTTCATAAAGTATGCTTTGCTAATTTTAGGAAACAGTCAAGTGCAGGAATAATGAGTGGCTATTCCTGTACAATCCTCTCCCCTGAGTTGTTCAAAGCTGCCACTCAAAATGGGGGAAATGAAGACAAGTGTAAAGCTATAGCCATGTTTACATTTTATATGAAATATATTTGCAATGAATAGCAGTTGTATCTTGCAGTTCTGTATCTAGCTACAAACAAGGGTTCGGACCAAAGAGCAAGAGAGCTGTTGTGAGCTCTATTATAGTACAGAGATTAATCAAGACTTTTTGTCTTTATGTATATTGTCTGGTTCAAGGGCCGTTTGCACATAACTGTGGCAAATTGTGTGATGCATGCTAGGTGTGTCCCACAGCCTTTTTGAATACTCAACCCTCAATCACAGTTTGCTATGTGACATCTGAAAACAGACACCATAGGTTAATTGTGGGTTGAACAACCCACAGTTAACCGAATTACAAATTGTAGGTTAACTGTGGTTTTTTTAACCCATGATTAACCTATAATATCTGGGTCCGGACATCACATAGCAACCCCCTATCAGCTGAATTTAAAACAGCTGCAGAATGCACTTGGAATGTGTTAACCAAGTCATTTTATCCCTTGATTGCCTGCCTCTTGCTTCTTAGAGATATTCCTTTCTTAAATTTGCATGTCACAGAGAACATTGGAACATTCCTGAAGAGGGAAGAATGGTCATACTAGTTGTCATTTTTTTATATTAATAGTTTCACAGATAGGTTTCCACAAATGCAGTGGCCAGAGAGAAAGCAATCCCTTACAGATCACCACTGTTTATGGATAAGCACTGAGACACCCTTCCCACAAATTCCGACATGAGAAAATTTGGAGGGGAAGTGGTCTTACTTCGGGCCAGCCCTGGTGGGACAAATCCTTCCCTCCAAGTCCTCCAACACACACTGCCTCTTATCAGGTTGGAAAGCACTCAGAATCAGCAAGGTACACTTGTCATTTCCAAACATCTCTAAGCCTGGTGCTACATCCTCTGGAGCAGCAGGGTCTTTTAATCACCTAGTGATGGGTTGGGACACTCAGAGCTAGTAAGAATCTCTAGACACTTCCAATGCCTCCAGAGCACAGCATGAGGCAAGCAGAACAATCTGTCCTCTAAAATTTGTTGGAAAAGACAGAAGAGAGAGGATAGTTAGCAAAATGTGATGCATTCATAATACTTACACCTGATCCTTAGGTTTTCTGCATCCATGTATAGATATGAATCAAAGAAATTAACATGGTAATTCATATACATTCTGGGTTTCAAAAGTTTCATTAAAATTTGTATGTATTTAAAAGTTTAAATCAAATGAAAGTTCCACTAAAATATAAAATTATTTAACTGTGAGTTTAGTTAGCAACTAAAGTCACAATTTAGATTATTATTCTTACAAATTGCTATACTAAAGAGCCTGCTTTCAACTTCATCAATACAACAGTTTATAATACAACTAATTTTGAATAAACAGTTTAACAATGTCTGTTAATCAGTTAATTTAGACAGACATCTGTGTAAATCCATCTTCCTAGAGATGTGTAAGCAGTACTATATATAAAATGCTGCAATATATATCAGAAAGCTATTCTAAAAGCTTCATCTGAGATACAGAAATGCTCATTTAAGCAAAACCTTTGGTATTAAAAGAAAGCCACATGATACATCAGCCCACCATGGCTTGATTTAGCCACGGGGGCTGTTGTGTTGGGCCAGGCACCCATGGATACTACCTTTGCATAGTGATTGCAGGAGCTCGGCTTGCCATGGCTAATCATGTCATGCAAACCCAAGCAACAAGGGTTGTATGAAGGTGAAAGAACGCTCAAATAACCCATGACTAATTTTAGCATTATTTTTAGGTTGTCTAGCCCTCAAACAACCCTCATACCTGGGTTTGTATGACACAAGCTATGGCAAGCTATCCGCCCATGGGCACCATGCAAAAATGATGGCTGTGAGCACCTGGCATGACACAACAGCTCCATGAGTAAATTAAACCATGATGTGCTGTTGTATCATGCAAACCAGGTGATTATGAGCGATCTCTGTTATTGTTTTGTCTAAACAAGATTGTTTACTTACAGCATAATCCAGAAGGGTATTTTATGCACGCAAATATTTCTGAGAGTTTGCCTCTCAGCAACTGCCCCAGAAACGCCCCCCCCCCAAAAAAAAGCTTCCTAAAATTTCAAGTTTAAAATGCAGTGTGGGGATATGCCATTAATAAAAGGGGAGGCTATGCATATTATTCTTACATGAATTTTCCTTTAAACTATTCTTGTGCTTGATCCCACTCTACTTTTTAAACAGAATTTTGGATCCTGTGGATTCAGCTCCCAAAAGGGAATCTGAGAAGTTTGCTTGCATGCATGGATGCTGCACATGCTCCTTTCTAGACTAATGTCTAAAAAAAATACCCCTCTCTCTCTGTGTACACACACACACACACACACACACACGCACACACACACACACACACACACACACACACACACACACAGAGAATATACTCATTATATAGAATTACATATGCTTCTGAGATTTATGAATTTACAATTTTCCACAAAAGATTTATAACCCCTCTCTGATTTATTTTCAACTAAAACCACTCAGCTCCAGATAATTACAGGTCATGTCTTTCAAGTATAGTTTTAGTGAATTTCAAAACTATCTATTTCTATAGGAATCATACAAAACGGTCATGTACTTTGGCATAATTCTCCTCTTATCATATTTGTATTGGAACTGAAAAAGTGACTAGACAGCACCAACCTTCTCTTCTAAATTTGTACTTCATAGGTATGTTTTGCTCAACTAAAAAGGATATAATAAGGATTTTCTAATAACAGTGAAGCCATACAGGCCTCTTTAACCATTGGACGGGCCATTAAAGTGCGTCGTCTCCAAAAGTGCTAAAAGACAATGGTTAATTAAGGACAAGTTAAACAGCACCAATGTAACAGGTTTTTAAAAAGCATTAATAAGGAAAGTTGTGTGCTTACATGGTCTCCGGTGCCCGCTAAATGAATGCACACAGGTCTGTATTTGCTGTTCCATCTCTTTGGTACTATAAATTGAAACCTATCAGAGAAACAACCTTTAAAAATCCTAACCACATAAAATGAAGTTTTCACATGAAAATGCTTTCATTAATGCATCAAACACCAGTGACGCATTTCCCCCACCCAAAAAATATATCAACCAACTAGAAAAGGATTTGTTTTTTAAATTAAAAGATCACTTATATTACTTCACATAGCACTAAAGAGGAATACAAACATTTAACTCTGACTTTAGTAGAACATTAAAAGCACCTATAATAAATGCAATTGATAAACATAATAACCTAGGCACAATCAGAGCAGGTTATACTGCGTATCTGGTTTTTGAATTTATTTTGTAAACATATGTGGAATTCGCTAAAGTGAGAAGCTGTATATTCATATAAATGCTAATAAATAAATATGATTTGACTTTAGAATACAAAGTGTAATATTTCAACTGCATGCATCCTTAGTATTTTGCACTGTTCAACCATCTGATCCTCTTTCCCCCTGCTTCAATGACAAAACTGAGGGAGCTATCATCCACTCAAAAGCCAAATACTTCTAGTGACCTGATTTCCCATTGAAAGGGTTGCAGCATTGCAATACATTTTATCCCTTATGGGAAAGTAATCACATACTGGCCTGGTTTGGATGCAATGCTAAACTATTATTTAGTATTATGTGAACAAGGAGCATGATTAAGGTGTTCCTGCTTCCTCTCTCCCTATCTGGTAGGACCACAAGGGGACTGGAAAGATCTACTTCCCAGTTTAAACTTAACTGTAGTTTCTTGTTATATCCAAACTGGGCAGCCTGGTTAGTTTAAACTGTGGGTTATTGAAAGAAGACAGAAAGAAGACATGTTATGATCCTGGCTAAACCATTACTTAAGCTAACCACAATTTGCCCTTTACAAATGGTATCATAAACCATGGGTAGTTGAAAATAGGAAGTGGGTGCTTCCCACCTCCTCCCCACAGTCCAGACAGAGGAGGAGAGGGGAAAACATTCAAGCTGGAGACTTATCCACATAGTGCTAAACTATGGTTTAGTGTAGTGTTTTTCCCCTTTAGGTCCAAGGGCCTCTGGTGGCTCCCAATTACCTGAAGCATGCCTCTCCGCCTCTCTCATTCTCTCACTCTTTTTGCAGTGGCTGGTTGTTCTCAGCAGTGGCTCTCTAGCTTTAGCAATGGGCTAACAGCAGTGATCTGAGCTACTGGAGGCGGTTTTGGTGGTGGGGAGTCAGACCTACCCCTCCTTAGCTATACAGTGGCTATGGGAGGGGAGAGAGAGGAGCAATCAGCAAATTAACTGTGTTGGGGAAGGAGCCCAAGAGGGACAGAGCAATGTGACTGGCTAGCTGCCGTGGTACACTGCGTAGGCAACTGAGGACAAACTGAATGTGTGGATGAGAAAGCAACATGGACCTGCACTGGGGGATTTTCAGCAACAAGTAGAGCAGATCCAACCTAATCCAAAGCGAGTCTGTTGGAATTTTCCTGCCTAGTGAATGACTGACTGTCTGGATGAAGTGGAGGCTGATGGGGAGGAAAGGCTCAAAACTGCCTCCAGCCAGGTCTGAGGCGTAGCATTGCCACTTGACAGGAGCAGAGAAAGAGAAGAGTTTCCCCATGACCCAGGAAAGCCCCCAACACCAAGTGGCCTCAGTGGTGGTGCCTGGAGCTAGAGAGGCTCCTGCTTGAAGAATAGTGAATTTCACTGTTTGGTGTTACACCCAAACCAGACCAAAGTCATCTAAACTTCCACTGCCTAACTTTATTTTATTTATTTATATGCAGTAATCCAGGCAGGAGGTTTCTGCTATACGGATAACTGTAGTCAGGCTATTTCTGCCCAAGTGGGACCCTACCTGTAATACTAGCTGAAGCTAATAAAAGTCACTTTGTGCAACTGAGGCCACAAGTGACAAAGCTGGATCTATGAGCACCCCGGATTATAAACTTGATTCTTCTTGATGAGTGCAACCCCATTTAGAGCAGGTTGAATGCCACTTAACCAGACAGATGAACCACCAACTAACATGAACTTTTTCACAGAATACATCTCTCTCTATATGAGCAGCCCCATTGTTCTTCAGGAACATGCTAATAAAAGGTAATTAAATTTGCCTGGCAGCAATAATCATGACTGCAGTGGCACTTTTTCCAGCTAATGAGAGAATGAGAATTGTTGCGCCCCCCCCCCAAGTAAATGGTCACACATTACATTTGCCTATCACTAATACATGTGTAGAAAAAAAACATTGACCGGGACTGAAAATGCTTTTCAGGCATGCAAAAGTTTGGGTAATATATTTTAATGTGGTATTAGCTTTACTGGTATTAACTTTGAAATTAAGCTCTCAGAGAGCATGCAAGGTAAGGGCCAACTGCACAAACTGTTCCCAGTGCAATGTAATGCTGGCAAACCTTTATAGACAACATGAAAACATACTCTTACTGAATCGAGGCATATTTTCATTCTAACTTTTCAACAAATGTCAATAACCCGTCTCAGTCTCAATAATCCTTACCTTGCTGTGATGGATTCTGATGGCATGATATCTGGAACATAATGAGCCAAGGGGGAAATGAAGTGCCCATCAAGGATCTTACAGTCAGATTGTTCCTCAACCTACAGGAACAACACTGCATTTTACTGTAGATATCAAAAATTAACACACATCTTAAATCAAGAATAAATACAAGTTTGTAAAAGAGCCACAAGTAGTTTATAAGTTAAGGCAATGGAAAACCTTCTTAGCAATAATGATTCGCATGCAGTTCAGGATATCTGAAATATGAACATCCCCAATATACTAAAAAAGGAACTTGAGTCAGCCCCAACCAATTCTAAACTCAGATACAGCTGGAAAAAGTGTTTACCCTGCCACAACCCACCCTCACTACATCTTAAACTACAGATACATTGATTAGTTTGCAATACCTTGTTAACGTGCACTGGATAGTCGCTTGAAACCAGATTCTTACATTTTTCCCTGTTTCCAATAATCTTTCTGAATTCAAATATTCTGTTAAGAAAAAAACAGGAATTGGTTTCAGGTATTACTACACACAACATAAAAATATGTTTTATAACGATATAATTTTGACTCTTTTTGGCCTGAATTCTCCCCCACTAAGATCTACAGTCTCCAGTATTAAAATGAAGAATTCCCTGCATAAACGTCTAAATTTATAGGCTGAAGTTATCTTAGAAAGATTTATTAACACCAGTATCAATTTTGTGTCATGTGCATAAGTAATTTTTCCTTGACACACAATAAAAAAATGCTTTACATTTTCAGTTTAAACTAAGAATCTTTGGCTTCTGAAGCATATTAGTGACATTAAAAAAAGAGAAACAACAAGCATACTTAACAGGAATTTCAGTATAAGAAAATTTAGAACTACCTTTTCAAGTCTTCTGGTCTTCCCCATCCTTGAATAAAAAGCTTAGTGAGAAGAAGGCGCCTATACAACACATCTAGCTTGCTAACACCCATTAGCAAAACACATCTAGAAAGAGAAAACAAACAGCCACTTTAATTCTAAGGGAATAGTACAACTCCTTTTGGTTATAATGATTAGCCTTTGTTTCTTAAATACAAATGTACATACAGAAATAGGGAAATTTCACAATATAACTTCCAAAAAATATTTAGAACTAGCATACTTTCATTTTAACAAAAAACTAAACATTCACATTGCTTGAGAAAGCCATTACGGAATTAATTTTCCTTAGCAGTTAGATTTCATGCACTTTCAACAAGATGTTTATCAATTTTGCCTGCAATTCTGGTATAAAATCAAATATTCAATGAGAAAGTACATTTTTAGCAAATTGTGGATATCCTACATCAACTCAGGCTCAGATCTTGTTCTTCTAGTCATGATTGACAACACAAGATAATTAAATTATAGTGTAAGTTTTGTTGTGCATTAACTGCACAGTGATTTATGCAGCGTAGTATCTAAAAAACACTTTGCTTGACAGATACTCCAAGATGCGTAGATGAAGATGGTACAGACAGTTTAACAGTAATACTGGCTACTGCAAGAGTAACATACCAAACATACCACCTAATTTTAGGAACTGAATCCTAGTGGACTGACAAGTTGGAAAAATTCCAGGAGTTCAAACAGTTGCAGATAGAAAAGAATGTGCAGCCTATAATGGAAGCTACAAGCAGTTTTTTGTTCACATTGGCTGGTTCATATGTAATGTTAATCCATGCCTTAGATAACCATAGCTGGTTGCCCAACTCAGGGTTTGTCTGGCAGATGATCAAATAAATCATGGTTTTCTCAGTCCCTGGGTGGTTTGTCTCCTCCTTTGCCTGCTCCCTCCCTGTATCCCATTTGAATGCCTAACACGTACACCATTCCTGTCTAAATTATTATAGTTTTCATAACAGAATACCACTATTCCTTTCTGTAATCTTATGGAACACGCCCTGGCTACTTGTAAGCCTCTGAATTCTGGATATCCTATGCAGAATGGGAGATGCCTCAGGCATCTCTCTGCATTTAAGCTAGATAGGCATTTTGTCCATCTAATGGAGAATTTGGGAAGGGGAATGGTAGGAAGCTAGGGCAGCAATAAGATTTGTTGTATCGCTGCTGCTTAGGTCCCCTCCTCTGGAACACCCCCCTTTCCCCATCTCTGCACTCCATTTTGTGAGTGTGGAGAGTTAGCCAGCACAGTTCTCTCCTTGCCGGCTATGAGGGAGGGGGAGCACCGTTTCCTGGCTCCCACCTTGGAGCCCTATCTAAGAGCTTGGAGTCAGGAAGCTGAACAATCCTATGTCCCCCACAGATGCTGCCCAGGGGACACAGAATTGCTCCCTTAATATTATGGATATTTACCATTGCTGGATTATATCAAAATGCCACATAACTGCTACAATAGTCTATTTTAATGCATCAGAGGAAAACAGTCAATTTTCTTTTCTTGCCCAAATATAAAATGATTGCTTTAAACCACTGTTGTTTTCAACTACTGTGTATCAACCAAAGCAAACAATATCAAGTTGCCTTGTCCTTTGACATAATGTGATTGCTTAGTTAATATTTCACCAGTCATTTATCTTCTCATTTTATTACATGCATGTTGCTTGTTCATTGTTCCTAATAACAAACTCATTTGAGTTTTTGACTACAACCAAATATGGCTGCCTCACTGTTCATGGAATATTTGATGAATCTGATGGATGTTCAGTAACTAAGAGTGTGGGGTTGTTGTTGTTTTTACACCATATGAAAAATTAACACAGAACTAAATTTCTTTCAGTCTAAATAGTAAGCTAGTTTCACATTTATAACATACTACTCAAAATGTACTTCTGTAATTGAAAAGATTAGTTTTGTTTGTTCCCAAGAGTACGTGTTCTGCATACAAATACCCTTCAACTTCTGCTAAAGGATTAGCCTTGATTTTTGGTGTAAGGAAACAGTTTCCCTAGGGGGTTTAAAAGCTTAGGAGTTTAAAAGAGATGTTCAGAACATTCTGAACAATTCTTTTCTACACCTAGGCTGCAATTCTATATACACTTACTTGTGAGTAAGGCCCATTGAACCCAATGGGACATACATCTAGGTAGATGGCATGCATAGAATTATGCTGACCATCTTTAAAATTGAAAATCTGTATAGCGAAATTTATTTCGTGGTGCTGCTGAGAGTTTGATATACTCATTCTCTGGTTTAAACTTTATTGTTTAGAGTTATATTTTACTGTAATTGTAAATCACACAGAGAACTTTGTTATTGGATTCCATATAAATATTGCTAATGAATAAAATATTCTCAGTTTCTAAAATACAGCTGCTGAGGTAGCACACAGGATTAGCACGTTGGGAAAAAATTACATGGCTGCAGAGTAGATGCACTGCCAAAAGCAGATTGAATGTTATTCTAGTACTGTCATTGAGCTCAAACTTACGTTTCCTTAATGAGCTATCATCACCCTTAATATGCTGGGTTTCTCTAATCAAGAAGATTTAAAGTATTAATGAAATTTGTAAAAATAATCTTGGGCTAAATAATAATAATAATAATAAATAATCTTGGGCTCAACATAAACACTATTCCCAAATAAGCACAAGTTGCAGTTGGACTTAAAACGAATAACAGAAATCAAACAATGTTTTATTGGTTTAAAACCATCATTGCTGAAACTGTATCTTGGAATAGAGAACTGGGCAGTGAAAATACCACAGTAGTTATAATCACATCAGTAATGTGGATTAGTCATGTTCTGGATATACCATACATCTGATCTACTGAAGGTCAATGTGCTACATGTTAGCTACATTATCAGCAATAAAAAATAAAACAGATTAACGAGGACATCTATATTTCCAATGAGAGGCAATCTATGCTAAAAAATAAAGTGCAACTTGAAAGTAGTGAGACCAACCAAGTAATTTATGAACATAAACTAATTAATTTTTGGTACAGTAACTGCATACTAAACACATACTTCTAGCAAGCATTCTCAACCCACTAGTTATCAATTCTAAGCGACATTCATTTACATGATACTACAGGTTTTTTACCTGTAATGGTGGTGTAAAAATAAACATGTGTTATTCATACCTGCCAAACTTGTTAGCCTAGACGTATTTCTTAACTGTTACGTCTCTTCATTTGATATATCTGCTGGTTCAAAGTACAAATAATGAGAAAAGTTCCAAATAAAATTAAAAGCATTAATACATAAGCTACATAGTAAGTAACTGGTTTGAGTACCAGTTGGATTGCAAGGCCCTGTAGTACGGGTATTGTAGTACCAAACATAAAGTATGGCTCATTCACATGATAAGATTTTCAGTGCCAGTTAAGCAGACCATTCCCTAGGTTTGCTTTTATTTTATTTATTTAAGGATTTTTATGCCGTCATTCAGCCAAAAAAGGCTCTCATGGCGGCTTACAAAAGTATTTCTTGACAGTCCCTGCCCACAGGCTTACAATCTAAAAGCCATGACACAAAAAGAAAGGGGATTGGGAGGGAGGAGGAGGGGGGAAAGGAAAGCAAATTCAGGCACTACAGTCTTAGTTGGAAAGTTCAGCAGTTACAGGTGACAGCAGGAGGGAGGGGTGCTCTCAGCTGGAGCTGGACCCAGGCATGGTGGAGAGGTGCCTGGCTGCTGCTTCCTCCCTCACTGGTGGCCTCTGCAGAGACAGTTGGTAGCAGGAGGGAGGGGGCTTTGGGAGGTTGAGGTTGTAAAAAGGAATTAAGAGGCAGTCTGCAATACTACTTTTGAAATTTTTCTTATTGTTGATATTGCCTAGATAGTATAGTACCTTATAATTTTCTTTTACTGCAGTAAACACGTATACACAATCACTGTATGATATTCCATAGCCAACAGATCAGTTTTCTAAAAAGTTAGGATCAACAGGCTTCAGGGTCCTATGAAGTACAGATGCTTAAAATAAGGAATACCCTTTGGTCTTCATAAGGCAGTATTGCTTTTTTAAAAACGAACCAACAACAACAACAACAACAACAACAACAACACAGAGTTAGTCCAGAATCCCCCAAACCACCATAGGTTTCCGTTCCATTTTGCATGATGGGCTTTATATTCTGTGGTGTGAACAGGGCTCCAAAATTTTATTTATCCTCCCAGCTGCTAAAAACATTGCAAGTAAACAAAGCTTCTCGCATATAGAGTGAGGAGCTGCTGGCTCACGAATTAATTAACTACCAGCTTGTCCCTGAGAGGCGACCTCACCCAAGAAATTGCCAGGAAATAAATTGCAACACGGCTAGGAAAAGCGCACGTAGGGAATGGAGAGATCAGCGGTCGCTGTATTACAAACAGACAGCACAATCCTACATAACAATCCGACACAACTTTACACGGAAACAAGCCTCGCTGTATTCAATGGAGCCAATTGCACAGAATTACAGACTAACACAAAGAAGAACAAACCACCAACAACACATGGCAATTTATGCAAAGACCCGTTGGGATGAAAAAAATATAGCAATTTGAGACAGGTTTTAAACTAACAGGGAGTCCACTAATTTTAACACAAACTGAACTCGCTATCTATTTGCTCAAATGTTGGATTTGTTATTGTTTGTATGCTTTTTAAAGTCTAAAATCATCAAAGACTTTAAACAAGAATAAGGGAGCAGCAGGAAAAGTGAAATTAGAAATTTCCATGATAGAAAGAAAAAACAAAATTGTTTTTTCATCGATCGCTCCTTCCTCCCGAGTGTTCATTTCCGTAAACCGCTTTGAGAGCCCAATGGGAAGCGGTCGACATCACATATAATCAGTAAACAGCCCTTGCAGCCCCCTCCTGAAACACACGACTCTTCGTCGTTGACCCTGCGCAGGCTCACTCAATTAGCCCGACGAGCTGCACCTTTACTCCCTGGTTAAGCGCGGTTTTCTTTTCTACCTCACCACGGAGTCGTGTCGGGCTGCACGTTCCAGCCGTGCTGAGGCGAACTTGCTTCCCGCCCGCTGAGGCGAGTAACGTAGGAGGAAAGAGGGAAGCCTGTGGCGAGAAGGTAAAGGCGCGCGCGGAGGGGAGATGGGGGCGGAGAGAGAGAGAGAGAGAAAGCAACGGCAGCTGCTGCGGATACCTCCCGCTCTAGGCTTCTCCCAGCCTCTCTCTTCAACCGCCTCTTCCAGCGCTCGCACCTTTCGTCCTCCCGCCACAGTGAATGAAAGGAGGCGAAGCCCTTCGAAGGTCGTCCCCTCCCCCTTCCGTTGCCTTTTCTCTGCGCGAATAGCGTAGGACGTCGAACGTGTGTGTGTGTGTGTGTGTGTGTTTATGCGAGGGGCGGGGAAAAGGGTTCCCCCTCAAACCAATCAACTACGTTCGAGCCTCACGTAACCAGAACTGGAGCCCGCGCACGCTTGCTTTTCGTCCTTCCGCCCCTTACGTTTTTGCCGCGTGACGTGTCAGCGCCCAAATCGTACAGGAGGGGATAGAGAAACAAGGAGTGGGACGCAGGTGTGCTTTGCGCGCACGCGCTGAACTGCCAGAAGGAAGGTGCGCCCGCGGATTGGCTCTCGCCCGTGCGAGAGGGGCGGTTCCGGATGTTTAGAAGCCGGTCATGGCGGCCGCAATTGTGGATGCTGTGGCGGAGGGGCAAGAGGAGCCCCTCTTGGGTTCCCATGGTGAAGACAGCAGGTAGGCCTGCGCGAAGGGAGGGTAATACGGGTTTTTTTTTCAGTTGACTCTATATGTTTTGAGTCAGCTGCTGTTGATACGGTTTTTATGATGCTGTATGTTGTAATATTAAGTTCAATTTTGTTAGGTTATGTTTTTGTCATAAGTTTGTTGCCTTGAGTTTGTTTTTTAGCGTTGAAAGATGTAGTAAATAAAATAACTATAGTAGCAGACTGTTAAAAGTGTTTATTATACTTTAAGAATTGTCTGAAAGTTGGACAAAAACAAATGTCAAGACTCTAATTCTTTAATTATTGCAGATGTGGGGATGTTATGGAAACACTACAGCATTACAATAGCCGGTGGAGAGCCATTCGGATAATGTATCTTACCATGTTCTTCAGCAGTGTTGGTTTGTAAATGTGATATCTGCTAATGATTCCTTAGATCACTTTTTTATTTGTCCTGAACTTATATTAAATGTATTTTATTGAAGCTCTTCGCATGGCAATCCACGTTTATTTGTTTAAAGCATTTTTGCCTCTCTAGCAAAAAAGGCTCCCAGGATGGTTTATATGAGATTAATAAAAACAAGACAGTTCAGGCTTGCAAGTCTACCATCTAAAGTATATGATGCAAAAGGGATGAGGAGAGGAAATGAAAGTAAGCAAACTGAGATATACCCATTCTTAAAGTTGCATAGTATTCTTACAATGACCAACTGGTATAGAAACAGTTCAGGGAGGGGAAAGAGACAAATAGAGCTGATCTCCCAGAAGAGCCAGTTGAGTTGTCCTGCTTTCCATCTGTTCCTTTGGCCACAATATGTTGCTATGTAGGTCCTGTTGTAACGTATAGACTAGTTCTCAGTGTATGCTTGTCTAATTTGGAGAAGTCTAAACTATATTCTTTCTTTCCTTTAATAAACAACATCAATCTGGCAATATTTTGCTTGCTGCAACTCTATTCAGCCTCCCCTGTACTCCTATAATGGTGCTTTTCCTACAGTAAAGCTGGAGGAAGGTCATTAATCTAAATATTCACTTACTTTTCTAATTGTTGTCAGTTGAACCAGGAGAGGTGACCAATCTCTTGATATTTAGTATTTTAATTCAGTGCATGTGACCTCATTAAAGAAGCTCTGTTAGGTCACACACATTAGACAGGGAGTAATTCATAGACTTATTATAATGGTTTAGTTGCACATAGAGCTGTGAAGGCCTGGGGGAAATTCAGAGAAACCCCATTTTTTTTCTGAGGACAGTTCTTGGTTTTTTTCTGAAAAATTGAACAGCTTTGGATGTTGTAAGACTACTAAAATTCTTTTAGAATTTAAGACAAAGCATTTATATAGTATTACTCAGGTTTTACTGCCCACAACACGATGTCTAAAAACTATGTAATAGGAACACTTTTATAGATAGACTAGAGATGTAAAATGACTGGAAATAATGAAGAAAGGGTGGGGAAAAATGTTTTTAAATCCCCTCTGTCAGATTCCCAACATAGCTATTTCTTTCATATTAAAATTGTTGATTTAAAGTATATCTTACTGATAGAGATTTATGCTTGGTTTCCCAACTTGTGAGTAGAGTCACCATTGTGCATTCCTGACAGTAAATGTGTATTCTTGACAGTTTGGATTTTGTTCTATGGAGTCCTGTTTCTAACGCTGTAGCAGTCACTTAACGTAGTATTAATTTATTCAGTCAATAATTGCAAATTTATTCAAACACATCTAAAATTATTTAGATTGTGGAAAAAAATCTTCAAGAGAACAAGTGGCTGTGCGGAAAAAAATCTTCAAGAGAACAAGTGGCTGGTTAGATTTCTCTATAGATTTTCAGCGTTCCATATTTTTTCCAAGCAAATATATGCAGCACTTGCTAAAAATCAATATAAACAGCACAAAATAACGTAAAATCTTTGTTGCAGGTTTTTCGATTATTATGATGTCAATATGGCCCTATCTTCAACAGGTTTGTAACTTCCTATATTTGAATGAGTAAATTAGGCTGTAGTAAAGGAAAATCGCAAAAGGGCTCTTTTTTTGTTTGACACTTGAATGTATTGTCTGAGGCTGTGGTTATCATGTGAATTATATAGATTCAATCTGCTGAATGAAAGGCTGCTTATTTAAAATCCATTTTTGTTATCACAATTAAAATGTTGAGTGACTACTTTAAACCTTCATTTGCTACTTTCAGTATGTGTAGGAATTCAACCCGGGCGTAGTCTGTGTAGGCATAGCCATAAGACATAACGGAGTCTTCTTCCCCACCTCTATTGGTGTCAGATAATGGCCATGCAGGCAAAGCTATTGTGGGCATGCTTCGATAAATCCACTTGCAATGGGTAGTGTGGCACTGCTCACTGGCAAGCAGAATGAGTCAGTCTTCCTCCCAAATTTGAAGGTTGATGGGGACTGTACCCAGTTCCAAAGCTAGCAGGAAGAAAGAAGATTTGTCATCTGTGTGGCAAAGCAAAAAGCTGTGGCTATGCAGTGCCAAACCAGCATGCCTGCATACCTGCTGACTTTTCCAGTTCAGGGACAAGAAAGGTGGGGAGGGAGTACCTTTAGATAGTTTTAAGTCCTACAGGGTACCACCCCACCGCCCAGTCTTTCCATCTGGAAACTCCAGGAAGGAGTGGAAAGAATCCCTTTGGACTCCACTCCTTAAGGGTGCTCTGAGTGCCTTTAAGTAGCCAAGTCCAACACTGCTGATTCTGCCCAGACTTTGGATTAAGAATGGACAAGCAGGGGAAGGGAGTGTATCCCCTTGGTTCCATTGCCTAAAGTGTGCCCCCTAGCCTAGACTTTTCATCAGAAAGTACTGGTGTGGAGGCACATTGGACTTGGTTGCTAAAGAAAGGGCAGACAGGATGCCTATTATGGGGAATGGCAGATGTCTGTAGCTGAAAATATGGGAGGCACACATATTCCCCCAAAAGGCCTGGGGTGATGTCCACATGTGTGCCCATTAGGCACAGTAAGCTAGATTAGATAGCACTCTTATTTTTGGCATGGAAATAATTTCCCCACTGCAAAACACACTTTCTCATTGATTAAGTGTGTATGCTTTTTGTGACACCTTAGAGAAATGAAATGTCCTTCTGTCACAAGAGGTGATTCTACATCTACAGGGCCATATAATTTCTCTTTCCACCAGCTGTCTTTGTGTATGAGTGCTGCTGTTCTTCGAAGTGCACTGTGGTTCAGGAGAGCCAGTACTTTTACAGCCAATCCCCTCCTGTATTTTATCATTGGATCCTGTTGCTAGCTTTTTCCCAGGTCCTGCCACACAGCTCTACTCCTGTTTTTGCTGTACATTGCCGTTATGGAGACACAAGGATCTCCTGAATCACAGCACACTTAGAAGAATCATCAGGGAGGGAAGAGTTAAAATAGAGCCCTATTCGAGCCACTTCACTGGTTCTCTGTAGGCATGGAGTGGAAGATTGCCCCAAATCTTTTAAAGTATTGATCCTTTCTTCTGAAAACTTCATCAGTGCACATAAATGCCAAATATGATGAAATTAACCTCATAGACTTTTACTTCCCACAATTGCTAGCTAAAGTTTGAAATCTGTTGATCTCTTCAGAGTGCAGCAGTTCTATTGAGGAAATACCTTCATAATTTTTATCAATACCAGCATAGGGCAGGATGGTATTTTACTGACATATTCCAAATATATTCCCATACTACTTCCATACTGGGTTTACCCAGATCCTTCTTTCACTATGTAATACATCCAATTTTCATCTGTTTCTTACCAAATAATTGCCTACAAGATTGGCCATTGGAAGTGTTCATATTTAGTTTTAGCAAATAAATAAGCTGACCATGTTTCAGTAGTAGGACAGTACTTGCAAACATTTGTATTACTTCTGAATTTTGTGTGGTACAGCTTCTAAAACTGTTGCTGGGGGCCGGAAGAATAAAACATCATTGTTGAAGTTGCTTTTGTTGTTTCCATAGGTAGATAAAACTGCAGATGAAAGTTTCCTGGGCTGGATTATTGCTGCATATAGCATTGGCCAAATGATAGCTTCCCCCTTCTTTGGAATATGGTCTAATTACAGGCCAAGAAGAGAGCCTCTTGTAGTTTCAACTGCTATTTCAGTGGCTGCCAACTGCCTCTATGCCTATGTGCATTTACCTGCTTCACACAACAAATACTTAATGCTGGTTGCTCGAGCTCTGGTGGGATTTGGTGCAGGTAATTTTAGATGCATATAAATTGTAGACTGGTAAATTAGTCGCTACATACCTTTTAAAGCAGAAGTATTATTGTGTTAATCCAATTTACAAACAGCTGTGGAAATCTGACCTCTTTTGGCAAAAGGTTTCACTTACCACATGTTCACTAGTAAGGTGACATTTATTTATTTATTGCAATCATATTCTGCCCTTTCTCCCCAGGAGCCCAAGGTGACATACATGATCCTTCTCTCCTTTTTATCCTAACAACCCTGTGGCATAGGTTAGCATGAGTGTCAATGACTGGCCCAAAGTCACCCAGTGAGTTTCATGGCCAAGTGGGGACTCAAACCTAGGTCTCCCCAGCCCCCAATCTAATGCTTTTTACTGTACCACACTGGCTATATTGGCATTCAGAATCTCTTGGTGTAAATACATAACATACCAATTAAGACACTTATTAACAGTAAGGTTGGATTCGATGGCCTTGTAGGCCCCTTCCAACTCTGCTATTCTATGATTCTATAAAGGAAGGAACTAATGTACAATGGGTGGAAATAGAAAGGGAACTGATGGAACTAAAGGAGGAAGAAATACAGAATATGTTCCATAATAGAAAATACATAAAACAACAAATAGAAAGAAAAAGCTGCACAATTACAGGACTACTAAAAACATGGTATTTTAAAAAAGAGAAAGTGATGCCTGCACCATTAACTCCAATTGGGTACATCCGGATTTCGATATAAAAAATAAAGCAGCAGATAAAACAAATTGAAGGAAACAGGATTGACTCATATGAAAAATATTTATGAACAACACCGTATAACATATGAAGTATGGAAGAATCAAACACAAAATATGAAAATGCCTTGGATAGTACGAGCACAAATTAGATTTATAAGTTTGGGAAAGATAAGGCAAAGTATAAGGGACTTAACGAAATGGGAAAATTTTATAGAGAACTATAAGGTAGGAGATAAAGGGTTAGTAACACAAATATACAAAATAATAAAGCAAGAGATTAGGGGAAACGTGACAATAAAACACATGGCAAAGGAATATAGAAGAGCAGATAAACAATGAAGAATGGGAGAAAATATTTGAGAGATTCCCCTTTAAAACAACATCAAGAAGAATGAAAGAAGGTGCTTTAAAATTAGTCCAGAAGTGGTATTGGATACCTGTGAGGCTGGCAAAAATCAATACGACTTTTGTCATGCTCCTGCAGGAGAGGATGTGAGGATAATGGATCTCAAATTCATATGTGGTGGGAATGTGGAAAGGTAAAGAAGTTCTGGGACGGGGTCTTTAGAGAAATAGAAAAAAATTACTGACCAAAAAGTACATAAAACGCCAGAGTTGGCTTTATTGAATATTTTTGTCAAAAAAAAAATATATATAAGAGAAAAAATGCTAATAGGATATATGCTGACAGCTGCAAGACAATTAATAGCAAAAAATTAGAAGATGGCAAGGATGCTGACAGGCATGTGGAAAAGGAAAATTTGGGAAATAGCAATTAGTGAAAAATTGACACAAATTACAATTTCAAAGAGGAATAAAGCAGAGAGATAATTTTAAGGATTGGCAAAAATATATAGAATATATGAAGAAAGAAAAGAATAGAACAACTTTGGCAGAAGCTTATAGGACTCTCTGGGACTCCTGAAAAAGAAGTAGGGCTAAAAAAAACCAATATAAAATATCATAAAATAAAATGGAAGAGATAAAGAAAAATGGTATACCATCCTAGAAAGAAAAATAGGGGAAATCTATGCGAGATGGGCAGGGGTGCGGGAGGGAACAGGATAAAGAATAAAAGGTGAAGCTTGAAAAGAAAGTAATTTTGTTAAATTTTCTGACTGAAAAAAAGTTTACTATATTTTGTATGTTTATACATATATATTGGAGACTTAATAACAATATATATACAAAAAGTAAATTTATAATTTCCGTTGCTTAGC
Organism: Elgaria multicarinata webbii; assembly: GCF_023053635.1. Taxonomy (NCBI): domain Eukaryota; kingdom Metazoa; phylum Chordata; class Lepidosauria; order Squamata; family Anguidae; genus Elgaria; species Elgaria multicarinata. The sequence continues at coordinate 39,190,855 of NC_086180.1, read as the reverse complement.
TTCAGAAAAATATACTCAAAGGTTTCCCCGTTATCCCAGTTACCAGTTGGAACAGTTGACTCACAAAAGTAACATAGATCCACTGTGATATCATAGAGCCTGAAAGACCAATAGATACATTGGTTTTAGAGCCTTGCTTGAATAGTGCAGTTCCTCTAAAGGCTACTTACACCTTAATTACGTTTCTAACCTCAAAATGCTGTGGAAGAGACATGTTTCGTTTAATGCATTCTGCAGAAGACTTCAAGTTTTTGAAAAGTTTTGACAGAAGCCATTTGATGCACTTAGGAATAATCACATTAGGACAAAACTTCCTTTGCATTTATATGGATTTCAATACTTATGCAATATATTGAAAATAGGCATGACAAGCAGGCAAAGGAAGATTGTTTGTGCCTCTTATACTGGCAGACTTTTGGCTAGTTATGTGTGTAGTTAGGTAAATAAAGGGAAATCCTTGTGTTTTAAAAATGTCAAACATACTTTTTCCTGTTCATGTTTTAGGAAATGTAGCAGTAGTGCGGTCATACATTGCTGGTGCCACCTCCCTTACTGAAAGAACTAGTGCCATGGCAAACACTAGTGCTTGCCAAGCAGTGGGATTCATACTGGGACCAGGTATAACATAAGTTATGTTTTCATTCTTTTCTAATATTTGAGTATCCTGGTATTCTAGATCACAAATACTGTTACCTCATTTAAACAGCTGTTCTTTTCATGGAGGTCTCTGAAGGCTGTTTATTATAAGTTTCTAAAGGACTGAAGTAGCAGATTCAGGTAATTGCTCTTATTGTCAAGCTAGAAAAGACATTAGAAACACACTCTTGATTTCTACTCACCAGAAATTCATTTCCACATCAGAAACGTTATTGATGTCCACTTCCCCCCACCCTCCAATTTTTATTCTATTACTCATTTATGGCGACTGCAAAACTCACCATAAATTGAAGGAAACTGTTAGACATACCAGTTGAATATGCTTATCGGCCCTATAGCTTAGTAACAGTACATTTAATAGTGCAGTCCTATGCATACATTCAAAGGCCATCCGTTGAGCTCTACAGGTCTTACTCCCATGTATGTGTGTATAGAATTGCAGCCTAAAATCCACACAGCAGAAAGAGCATAGAACAGTTACGTTTACAAACATCCACAATACAAAATTAATTCTGAAAGGCATATTTTTGCATTTTAGGTAACTACAAAGAATCAGTATTTCAAATCTTGTAATAAAAGTATTTCATAAACAAAACTTATTTATTCCACAAATCAAGAACAAATATTATTATTATTATTTATTTATATAGCACCATCAATGTACATGGTGCTGTACAGAGTAAAACAGTAAATAGCAAGACCCTCCCGCATAGGCTTACATTCTAATAAAATCATAATAAAACAATAAGGAGGGGAAGAGAATGCAAACAGGCACAGGGTAGGGTAAACAGACACTGGGTAGGGTAAAACTAACAGTATAAAGTCAGAACAAAATCAAGTTTTAAAAGCTTTAGGAAGAAGAAAAGTTTTTAGCTGAGCTTTAAAAGCTGTGGTTGAACTTGTAGTTCTCAAATGTTCTGGAAGAGCGTTCCAGGCATAAGGGGCAGCAGAAGAAAATGGACGAAGCCGAGCAAGGGAAGTAGAGACCCTTGGGCAGGCGAGAAACATGGCATCAGAAGAGTGAAGAGCACGAGTGGGGCAATAGTGTGAGAGGAGAGATAGGAAGGAGCTAGACAGTGAAAAGCTTTGTAAGTCAACAGGAGAAGTTTATATTGGATTCTGAAGTGAATTGGAAGCCAGTGAAGAGATTTCAGAAGTGGAGTTACATGGTCAGAGCGGCGAGCCAAGAAGATGATCTTAGCAGCAGAGTGGTGAACAGAAACCAACGGACTGATGTGAGAAGAAGGTTGCAGTAGTCCAACCGAGAAATAACCAATGCATGAACAAGAGTTCAATATTGAGAAACTCATTTTATATTTTACTCCAATTTTATCCCCCTTAGTTAATGCATAATTAGAATGATCAGGCCAAAGAGTAGCACTTTATTTATCAAGATGAAAATTAATATGGGCCACTAAGAATAGTGGGTATGCAATCTGTAAACTTGGATTCAGTTTTTCTTGCTCTGAGGGGTGTGTGGAGAGAGAGACAGACAGGCAGACAGACAGAAACTCTCTTCTCCCTCTCTACCCCCACTTGGGAATTCTTTTCCTATGTTTTAGAAAGTTTGCAACTGGTAGTGTTTAGAGCAAAAGCATTGCTGATCTTAATATTTAAAAATGCTCTTCAAGTCCTGTTGTAATTCCACATGTTTTGTGTTAGTTTTTCAGACTCTCTTTACATTCATTGGAGAAAAAGGAGTCACATGGAAAATCATTCAACTTCAGGTGAACATGTACACAGCACCAGTTCTATTTGGAGCTCTCCTAGGAGTTATTAACATTGTTCTTATATTTGCTGTATTTAGGTAATTGGAAACTAAGGCTCTTATTGAAGACAGTTTATACCACAAATGTTCACTTAATATTTTAGTCAATGCAAATGTTTCCCCCCACAAAAAATGTTTGTTCTTCTAGCTTAGTATATTCCATTTTCTTTTGGGGTCTGACTAGGAGTAAGGCAAATAAATTGTTTATAAACTCTTTTTATTTATTTTTATAAAGTGAAGCACTGTTGAAGAGTTATTTGCTGATTTTGTAGATAAGAACTCAGTATTGATTTCACTGCAGTTTAATAATCTCTACTCTAGCACTTGTTTGGAGGTCAGATCTTACTGGCATTTTAACGGATTTCCAGTCACATGAAATGTACACTGACTTAGTTTAGTTTCTTGATCAATCTGGTTGACATCAACAATAGCATTTTTTTTTGCCCTTTGTAGGGTGTTGGAAATTCTTTGCAAGAAGAACATGCTGTCCATTAATTATGCTAAAACAAAGCTGGTCATTTTGGGATGTAAGCCAGCACCATATATTTGGTGTTTAGATTCTTACACAATCAAATACATTATATTTCCCTTTTGGAATTTTCCATTCTTGGGATTCTGGAGGAATTATGGGGTGAAGTGAGTCTAAACTGTATTAGTAGAAACTTAGAATAGAAGTATAAGGGTTTTTTTGGGGGGTGGAATCCTCTGGCCTTGAAAGTTCCATTAAAAATTACTGAAAGTTAGACTTGTTACCCTAAGAGCATGGTCTCAGTTTTTTTAAGGGCTGAAAGTGAAATATTATTGGTGGGATATTTCTGTCAAGCAGCCACTCGTCCTAAAACAGATAATATAGAACCGTTTTAAATTGGTATTGCTGACTGAATTGGTCTTGATTCCAAAGGTTAGTGCAGATGATTCAGTCTTAATGTTTTTTCCGTAACATATCTTGCCAGCACTGTTACTGTGTAAAAATTAAAAAACAGAAACTAACACTGCAATTCTATGCACATTTACCTAGGAGCAAGCCCCACTCAACACAGTGCAGCTTACTTCTGAGTAAACATGCAATGAATGTTTTATGTCCAACCTAATTTTTCCTTTTTGGACAGCCCTCTGATGTGTCATAGCCTTGAAAAGTACTTCAGCACAGCCTTGAAAGTCATTAGAAATATTAAAGCTATTTGTTATATAACACGGTATTACTACAACACGGGGTATTAAAGTATTACTGTACTCTACGTTTTCTTGATGAGTTAAATAATCTTTTACAAAAAAACTTTTAGAGAACATTGTGTGGATGACATGGGACGGCCACAAAGCAGCATTAACAGTGAAGTAGAAGGTAATATTTTTGTAGAAAACATGAAATAAAATATGATGGTATACTTCAGAATAGTAACAGAAAACAATAGGCAGGGTCAGCTACTTCTTGTGCATGTATCTCCCAGTAAAAAAGGGAAAGCATATAGAGCAAAGCCCTACAGCTGCTGCCACGTTCATTGGACTTAGCGGCTCCCAAGCACATGCTTGTAATAGCAACTGGTCAGAACAGTGACTTTACATACATAGTGTCTATCCGCAGTGAGTGTGCACTGCTTCTCCACCATGCAGCAATGATCTATAGCTGAGTGAATGACCAGGCCAGTGTGTGTTTTATGCTAAGTGGTTACCAAGATCTTTTAAAAAACGTCAAGTTTAAATACACAGAGGGATTGGGTATTCTCTCTCTCTCTCTCTCTCTCTCTCTGTGTGTGTGTGTGTGTGTACAATCTTTTTTTCAGCCAAAAACTTGAATGTGCAAGCCTTTGTCACATTTTGCAATAGAAAGAGTTGCACATTGAAGATTTAATTTGTACTTCTCTTTCATTACATGCAAGGTAGCTACATGTATTTCGTTTTTTTCATTGTGTTAACACCATCAGAATATTTTGCATTTGGCTATGACTCCCTGATAGGTGTTCTTTCAATGTGTTCACTGCAAAATGAGTTTAGGATAGGTAAAATTAAATACTGACGTTTAAATGTATAATACATGCGTCTATTGTCTAGTGCAAAGTGACTTTCAAAGTGTTATATTCTAAAGAGAACTTTAACATATCTTATAGTAAACACCTTGCAAAAATTATAGATTAGTTGATGTCTCTTGTTTAATTAAGAAACTAAAAGCTAAAAAAGCAAAACTCTTTGTCCCAATTCAGACATATTGATCTTGACTTAATAAACCATGGCTTATTAAGCCAAGAACAAGGTTCAGGGCTGCACAATCACTTCTTCCTATCACTCACTTGCCAGAATAGAAGATATCCAGGATTTGTAAAACCATAGGTTACTAATACATCTGAATCAGGAAACTATAGTTCAATCTCTGGTTTCATATTTACACTTAATAAATTGTTAAGTGTAGCACTCATATCAACTGTTTTAGTTCAGATACTTTCATAAATTAGCATGAGCTTTTGCAGTCCACTTTCATCAGATGCTATAAGTGGAACTGGAGTTTGAAAAGAGAGTTGAACAGGTAGATCTTCAGCAAGCATTCAGTCTTCTTAAAGCAGCAGTTAGAAACCACAAATGCACTATGAATCTTTATAATGTGCATAGAAGCCATAGTCCCCATTGAATCCCTGATTAACACAATCAGATTTCTATAATCTCTTGTTCTGCAATCTCATATTCCAAGTGAATCTCTGATTTTAATGTATGTAAGTTAGTAAACCAAGAATAAACTATAATTTACCAGTTCAAATGTAATGGGAAACAAGTTTAACACATCCTAAGCGTCTTCTTTAATTCCAGTGCATGAGTGAGGAAAGTACAGTCCTGACACTCATTGCCTGTATTTGTGTGATCAAATCTTGGCTTAATAAGGCAAGATATGCATGAGCTTATGCATCCGCATGTAGCCCCTTTCCTGCCACTTTGCTCCACCCTTTGCATGAGTGGTGAAACAATCCAGGAAGTTGCAATTAACCATAGCTTTCTGTTAGGTCTGACATGGGAACTATGGTTAATGGCTTCCAAACAAGCACAAAGGGAAGACCAAAGTGGCTGCATGCAAGTACATGAAGGATGTGCATGTTCTAGTTTAAGACAGGATTTGATTGTCCAAACAGGGCCTGTCTCAGCTCAAGGTAGTTATGTCTGAGTCTGAATTGGACCTTTGTGTATTTTTATTAGTATTAACTCAGATATCTTTTCTGTTTTAATATAGAAAATTATGAGGTGGGTCAAGATAATCAAGGAAACATTGACCAGGTGGCTGTTATATCAACAAACATTCTTTTCTTTGTCACCTTGTTTGTTTTTGCTGTCTTTGAAACGTAAGTACATCTGATTCTTCAGTATCTGGTTCATGTTTTTGTAGTACTACGATAGTACATGGTCACAGCATAGGAACCTCAACTGGATTCACATTACCAGTTCATATTATCATTATCTCTTCATAAAACTAACATGGGAAGATGTCCCTCTGTATATGCTGAAAAGGCTCAATCTATTATAGTTGCTGATAATTGACAATAACTGAAGTTTCAGTTGACCAAGCTGCTAATATTTATATAGGGCAGTAAGTGTGCATCACACCTTTGAAGTTAAATAGGAACAATATACAGGTACATTTACTTAAATATTGGTTGTAGTTGGGAATTAAGAGAATAAACGACATGGAAAAGGAGGGCTTAGAGCAGAGAATTGATGAGAGGGAAACAGGTGCCACCACATGCATGTTTACGGAGGCAATTGTTGCAGTTTTATCAAACAAAAACATGATAATTCAGGGGTCTCTAACATGGCCTCCTCAAGATCAGACTGAAGCTTCTATCAAGCTATTTCTCCTAGAGTGAGGGGGATGTCCTTGATTTTTTTTAAAAAAATTGTGGTGGTGGTGGGGAACTGCACCCCTACCAAGTGTTTCAGCTTTGATACGTCCCTCTGATAGCTAGCTAGCTTATTTTCTGTGTGCTGTTAGGATGAATGTTTAGTGGAGTTTACCTATGATGCAGCTAGCTGAAATTAGGGAGTCGATATCCTTTAAATCCTTCAAGGTCCTCCTCCATTGGCAAATAACTGAGTATATGAATGCTTTTTATTTTATTCTCTAGTATAGCTACACCATTGACAATGGATATGTATTCCTGGACCAGGAAGCAAGCAGTGTTTATCAATGGATTAATCCTTGGTGCAATTGGCATTGAATCAGTCATTGTATTTTTAGCAGTTAAAGTACTTTCCAAAAGGTAAGTTATTGAAGGTATACTGTTTCATGTGATATTTAATTAAGATAGAGAAATGTCTGATTTCAAAAGATTAGGTGAACTAGGTTGCAAATGATTGCCTGTAAAATAAACCTTTCCAATGTAGTTGCTTACTATAAACATTAATTATCACCCTAATCCTCGGAGCACTCTTAACTACTAACACTCCTATTTATTATGTAAGAAGAAGAGGAAATCTGAACTTTAGATGTGTAGAATCTAACTTTGTATATAGATTTATTTTTACTTAATACATGAATATGAATATTGTAATTGTAGCTTTCATTATTCAACAGAACTGGTGAACGTGCTATACTTTATGGAGGCTTAGTGATTATCTTGGTTGGATTCTTTGTCTTATTACCTTGGGGAAAGCAATTGCCTAATATTCAGTGGGAAGGTATGAATATAATATATTCTAAACATTATACCTTAAGCTTTCTATTGAATATCTGCATCTGTAAATAGTATTTTTATTTTCACAGACATAAAGAATAATTCTATTCCAAGAATGACCTTCAGTGAAAGCCTTGCATTTTCCTGGAAAGTGCAAACACATCTTCCATCCAATAATACTGTTGAAGCAACAGGATGTCCTATTATACAATCCTGGTGCCTCTATACTCCAATAATCTATCTGGGACAGTACATCACTACTGACTTTCTAATAGGACTGGGTTATCCAGCATGTAATGTCATGTCATATACGTTATATTCAAAAATCTTAGGACCAAAGCCTCAGGTAAGAGTTAAACTTTGAATGATGTTTTCATCATAGGTGTAGAAATGATATTTATTTCAGTTTTGTTTAATTTTGCCAGAAATTGTGCAAACGTGCTGGTAAGTGGGCAGTTTGCTGAGCTTAGAACTGTCTTTCATTATTTTGATGACCTTGGCTTGTTACTGGAGGTGTTTATTACCAGAGGTTGAATCAGTAGAGAAAGCCATATAGCAATAACTTTTACAAACAGCCAGTGCAGCTAAGGTCATGAGTTGTTTCTAGGCATTTTGCCTCAAGTGAGTAAGCGTCTAACTTTTTAGTGTTCTTGTGCTATCAAAATGTTTCAGTCTGTCTTGCAGAGAAGTCTTATGATGGGGGGAAGATTTCCTTGCCAGAGCAGCCACTATATTGAAAGCCCTGGGTGAGTGGGATTGGGATGGCTTTGTTTTTTACTTTTTCTTCTCCATAGAATCTAGTGGAGAGGATTAACTACATTAGCACTGAAAGTGGTGAAATGTATGGATCTTTGGGGGGATATGTTGAGGGAATGTGTAGGTTTAGGATCCTGCAGATTCACATTAGCCCTTAACATGCTAGGTTTTCCAACCCACCCTAAAGATGGTGTGAAACCACCAGGAGAACTTTCTGGAAGCATACTGGAGGAGCTCTAGCAACGTGCTTGTAATCCTGTTAGCAGACCCACTCTTAGCTGGGGGAGTAACACTTCTGCTGCTTTTGAAGGCCCTTCTGTCACTCTCCAAGCCGGCTTAGCATTGCTCCCTGATTCAGTATTAGACAGCAAGGCAATACATTAGCTTACAGTTGCTTTCTTCTAAGGCATGAAAACTGAGTTGTTTGCATTTTGATATGTGCTGAAACTATTCGTTGTGTTTGTTAATACAGTAAAACAATTTTAAATGGTATCTTAATCAGTGCCACAAAACTGTTAACTTTTTATCATTTTCTAGATAATGGGGCTGTTCACATGTAATGATGGCAAATCATGGGTTAATTAACCCACGATTTATGGGGATGCACAGCATGTGAGCTGCTTCTAGTTTGCAGCAATAGTCTACAAACACCCCATTCGTAGATTATTAGCATAACATCAGAACCCAGAGACTTGGGTTAGTTGTGGGTTAAATAACCGAAAATTAACCTAAGAACAAATTGTAGGTTAACTTTGTTTAGCACTTGAATAATTCAGAGTTTCCTGGTTTGGACATCACACTAACAACCTACAAATGAAGCATTCATAGGTTGTTGCTGCAAACTAGAAGTTGCTGTCATGGTGTGTGCCCCTGCAAATAATGGGTTAATTACTGAGTGAATAATTGGACTTCTAAAGCACATAGAACAGTGCTATCTTGATTAAGCAGTACAATAATGTGTTGCTCCTGTACAGTGTATAATTAACCCTAGGCAGAACTGCTTTTTAAACACCTAGGGTTGGATCCAAGAGCTCCCTTCCATGAACAGCTCTGTGCACAGAAGGTGCCTCTGCCTGATTTTGGAGGACCTCTTGTCCCCCTATACCACAGCTCTCCCCATTCAGCAGGGACCGCTGACCACCTGTGTAGCATTTTCAGTGGTCTGGAGAGGCCAGCCCAGTTGCATGCACCTAAATCTGGATCCAACACCTAGTTAAAATTTCATATATTTATAAATGAAAGCATGTCTTGGTAATTGCTTGTGTATGAATGTTTTAGATGTGATTAAAAAAGACCCCACATAGCATTAACACTGAATACATTCCTCTGATCTGTTTTAGGGTGTCTACATGGGCTGGCTAACTGCCTGTGGAAGTGGTGCACGTATACTTGGCCCAGTGTTTGTTGGCCAACTCTACACTCACTTTGGACCCCGCTGGGCATTCGGCCTGATCTGTGGAATTGTTGTTCTCGCTCTCTTACTCTTGGAAGTAGTGTACAAGAGACTTGTTGCATTTTCTGTCAGATATGAGAGGCTACAAGAGCAGAGTTCTTAGCTATAGGTAACCACTGATCAGTTTTGTGTTGATGCAACCACTGTGTGTCACTGCTGATGCCCAAGGACCTATGGTTCTGCAACTTTGACAGACCAATGCCCTGAAGAAATTCCATATAGTACTATTAAAGCGGCACAGGTTTGAATTAAGTTAAGGTGAGTAACAAAAAAAAGTTTCACCATTATAAGCCTGAAAATTCTACTGGCTGGGCTAATACTATGAAACCTGGCATCCATGATCTATCCAATGAGGTCTACAATACTGCAAAATTTCAAACTGATCTGATAAAAATTGCCACAATACAGCAAGTTAAAAAGTGCTGAAAATTAACCCATTTGTCCTTTTTACTCCCAGCTGTGGCTCAGCATTTTATATATTTCTTCCATATTTTGGTGAAAACTACTGATGAACAGTACTCAGTTTGTTGAGGAGAATTGCCTTTTATTGGTTTGGTAAAATTTTGAGTAGCTGTTAAAAGGTTATTAAGGTTTTTCTGTCCGTGAAAGCCTATGACAGCAACTGCTGGCAAAGTTATGTCAGGAAGGCGCCGTTTAATTCTGAAGCTAGAATGCTGCCAGTACTTCAAGGTTTCCAGAAGAATTCTATTACTGATGGCTTCTATGAGCAATGCCTACTCTGTTAGCTATGACTGTGACCTCACAAGGTGAGACTACATATTACTACACAGATTGGGATTCCAGCGTAGACTTTAATCTTCTAAGCCTCCCCACTGTGGTGCCAATCTGAACATGCCCTATGATCAGTAATGATGTTGTGCAATGCTACAAATTCTACTTGCTTTCACAACTTACGCTCTGTGCACCCACACTTTTCCTTTAATTGACAGTAGTTTGTTTAGCAGGCTAACTACCAGTAGAATACTGAAAATGTTGCGATCAAAGTGGGCAACAAAATGGTTTTGGTGTATCAGGAGATGTCATTAGTCCTCATTCTACTTACTGCTGCGGTGGTACTTTTAAAAATGCCTTGATTCTGTGAATCAGGTCTTATTGAAAGTGTTTTTCAAACCAAACTTGAAAAAGCTATGTGTTCATGCACTTTTATAATTAGCTACTTATTCTAAATTGTAATGAATAATCTCCAACAAAATTTAGTAGAAGCTTATCCAGTAAATAAAATGATCTTGCTATGAGTATCTTTTATCTTATTATTGTGTTCATCTAGACACTCAATATTTTCTACAATGGAAATGCTTCAGTTAGGATTAACTTTAGTCTTAATCTGCAGGAATGGAATATGTATAAAGTAGAATTTAAATGGAGCACTGAATAATCATTTGTCATGAAGTTTGCCCTTCCCACATCCTTCATTTCTTTTTAATTGCTGGTGCTTAATGGTCCTGAACGTAGTTGCTCTCCAGCTCCAGCCAACAGGAGGCACACTTATATGGCCATATTTGAGAATAACTTGATTTTGACCAAAATACTTCTGGTTATGTAGCAAAGGGCACACATTTTAATGCAGACAACTAATTCAACATAGTCTAAGCACTAAGCTTGAGCTGCTCCAGTGAGTATTTACAGATGTAGGAATAACTGCTTTGCACAAATGTGTATTCATAAAGGTGTAGAACGTTGACTTGGGCATGTATAGTTAATGGGGGTATTGACTACCTGGGGCTATTTAATATCTTTTTTATCCCTTGATAACTACAGCAAAGAGCATTACTTACATGTACTAATAATCCATCATTTTTCATTGCTGATAAAACTTTCAGTTGTCTCAAAGTAGGATGGAGCAAAGAAAAATAATCATTTGAGTCCTGCAAATGCTTAAGAGTCCAGCCAGTGGATTTCAGCCAAAATTAGTCCTGCTTAGAATAGACCCATTGAAATGAATGGAACAAATTAGATTAACATTGGTTACAACCCAGTGTAAGTGCTTTAGCAGTTACCTATCTTCTGTTCAAGCAACAGCTTACACAAGCAAATCTACCAGTTTAATCAGTGAGCGCAGGACACCTTTTAGATCCAAGCCAGGTTTTTCTGTTCATATTCAAGTCAAATTATAAAAAGTAATTCACAAGCATATGAAGCAGCACTTTTGTGATTCTTAATAGGTGGCACTTTCATGAATACATTTCATACTCAAGTATCTATTTCTTTAAAGATGTCCTCTAAAGCTGGGAACAGCAGGGCCGGCTTCAGCTGGACTCCCCCACCCCCCTGCTAACTGACACTGTGGCCCTGTGGGGAAGGAGGAGTGAGGGAGACTGGAGCAAGCAGAGGTCAGGGCCTGCTGTAGTTGGTCTTCCCCTCCTTCAGGAGATGAGGGAGCAGGGCCATTCTACTAGCCCTGCTGCTAATCTACTTATGCCCCCTCCCTCAGTTTCCCCTCTTGCCTTTCCTTTTCCTTGTGTGTCATGGCTTTCTTAGGTTGTAAGCCTGAGGGCAGGGACTGTCTTTTTGCTGATAGATTGTACGTACTCCAGGAGCCTTTTTTGGCTGAGGAGTGGGGTAAAAATACAATAAATATAATAATAGCAAAAAGAATGTGGACACCCTTCTATCAATACAGTACTAAACCATTAACTGGGCTATTTATTACTTACTTTCCTCTCCATGAAATGACTTACTTTGCAAAGGTATTGGCTAAATTAAGAATTATGATGTACTTTTTAAAATAAATTTTAGTGACTAGTTTTGTACTTTGTGGCAGAGCAGTTGGTATTTGCTGTGAGTGCTATGTTCATTTTATGCCTTCATTAATTATCATAGTGTATTAAAGCAGAGAATGTACAAAGTAGTTAGAGGTATATATTTTATAGTACACACAATCTTCAAAGAGCTTTTGACTACTGAAGGAACTAGAATTATTTACCTGATGGAGAAACAAATGGTGGTAGTTAAAAGTGGAAGGGACTCATTCTTAGTACCATTTCAAGTGCCTCTACAAAGATGAAAAGATGACAAGCCTTGCTTGCAAGCTTACAAATCCTAAAGGCATGATATAGAAAGAAAAATGGTTTAAGGAAGAAGAGGAAAACAAGGAAGTGCAAATACTAAACATTTACATTATGACCAGATACAATAGCCTCTGAGGACAGAAGTTCGAGAGAGAGAGAGCCAAATGGCAGTTCATTCCAACTGAGCTGGTTCAGTAAATTGTGCTGCCTCTTCCTCAGCTTCTGCAAGGAGGAATGGCTGTGAATACACTAAATTCCTCATTTACAACTGTGAGGCTCAACTTGACCAGTGGAAAATCTTTGTATTAAGCATTGTGGCAGTCCTAAAGATAAGAATCTCTCTAGAGAATAGTTTGTTTCTGTCTGCATCTTATGAAAAATATCATAGGCTGTTTGTAACTTACATCTTTCAAAGGTTTGCTTGCTTGATAGCAAAGCTACAAAAGATTGTCATGGAGAAATTTAGTTTAGTTCAAACTTTTCTATCGCTACTGCTTTTATGTTGAAAAGTGATAGGTCCCCTCTTTCTAGGAACAACTCCTTGGTGGAGTGTACATGTTGCACTGGTAGGCTGTCTCCCTGTGGGAATCCCATGCAGAGTTCCCTTCAGCATAAACTTCAGCTCATTCGGATTGGTTTCTTTCTTGGTTGCGCCTTCAAATTGGTGTCTTTCTTGGTTACCCTTATCTGTTTTTACTTGCAGATATAAGTAGTGAAGAGAAAAATGCTACGAACACATTTTCCTCTGCTGAACCTATACCTTAATTGTTTGTCTTAGGTTTTGAAAGTGAAAACTCATCTTTCCCTCCCTCACTGGAGAAAAAAAACTATAGAGAACGGTTTGTTAGAGTGAACTATCTGAGGAACTGCAAAGCTTTCTAGTCTAGACAGCCCAGTTTGACAACACTAGAGTGCAACTTCGGTCTTAACATGTATGTAGTGATATGCCTCTGGATTGGTTCACCTATAATACCAAGTCACTGACCCTGATCTACAATTCTGTTTTCAGAAGCAGAAATCATAATAGATGTCAAAGCAGTAATATTGCTCATCACTTTGCCACTTTAATTAGTTCTAATAAAGTATTGCAGCTTTGGATTTCTTCTAATGATCCAGAGCTATATTTATAGTTTGTGTCACTAAAAGGCAGAGCTAGCAGAAATCTGCAGCTACAAAATTTGTACCTGTAACATCAAACCATGATTTAGCATTACATATGAACCCAATCTATACTTTCCTTTAGTCAACATACCAAAATCCCATAGTGTATATAAGTGTACAAATGCTTAAGAGTTCTACTGTAGAAGCACAGTTTTATTATTCAAACCAGTATCAGTATCCTAATGGAGTATACCCAAACATTTATGTTAAATAAAGCAAGAGATCTAAACAATTACCACTGCATTTATTTTTTAAAGCTCTTGCAGGGATATTTCATTAGAAAAAGTAACAAAAATATAAAACAATTATAAAACAATACACTTTACATGTAGTTGAAAGTAAAATACAAAATATTTACAGGCTCAATTACTGCAACAGCAGAGATGTACTTCTTGTTGACAGTTGAAAGAGTAGTAGAGAACACACACACACACACACACACACGTACAATTCAGATTCCCTTCATGAAAAGTAACTGGAGAACTGGTGGTCACAGCAATTTCTTATAATCCTTTATATAAAATGCAAATAATTTTGACTTGACTGATCATGTTTTTAAAAGTTATACAACTGTTCAGCTAAGCAGAACACAGCAATGTTATCATATGTTAACTCCAGCCAGGAAGAGAAGTGTGACTTTGTTCAGGAAGCTCTGCTTCTTCATGTATAGTAGTAATTTCTCCATTACCACCAAGTTATTTATTAAAGTCTTCATATCCAAACAGTTTGTCAGTGGGGACCAACCGGATTGGTAAACATTATCAGAATGGAAGATAAACAATGGAGCTTTTCTCTGATGTATTCTGGCAATTTCTCATTTTCTCCATACCTAAGAAAGTTTCAAATAAGTACATTTAAGAGCACACAGAAGATTGCAGCAAGAGTGGGGAACATAAGAATTAAAACATTATAGGATACAAAAATTAAAACACCATTGTTATACTAAAACAAACCCACACAGGATGCTAATAAAAACCTTGGCAGTCAGTTTATGCAGGGAAATGTTATTTGCAATCTGAACTGGTAACGCCTATTCTTCTACCTAAGTAGAAAGAGCACTAGATCCTAGGTTAAAACAAGATCCCTAGTTAACTTCAATATAGGTGCACATATTTCTGTTAACTGGCTTTTTTGTTAAATGTTAACACATTTTCCAACTGGTGGCTACATTAAGCTACAATACTTTTCATTTGAAAACTAACACATCCATGTCGCTAGTTGAGTCAGCGTATGTTTAGGTGGAAACTGGAGGTCTAGAATTTTGTTTTTAGTATACATTTCTTTGTGTTCCACTAGGACTTTCCTTTTGTATCTCAGCATTATTAGATCCAAACTTGAGGACGGTATATATTCCCTGGGTATAAAATTACTTATGCATCCTACTGTACCACCTCTACACTCCTTATTTAAACATTTCATTCTCTAGACCTTGTAATGGATGTAGTAACACTACATATAAACCCAATAATCACCAATATAAAACTAACATGCTCTTTCTTCAAATGCTAACTTCTGTTATGGAAGGGCTAGTCCTTAGAGGATTTACTGTATTTTTTGTGTACTGACTTCCAGATAAGGCTTTTATTGGGAATCACCCTCATTCACATCTTACAGGAGGACCAGATATCATTGTATTCAATTTATAACCTTCCTGTGTTTTCCTACGGTTTTGCCCATATTTTTTCTTACAGAAAAGAAAGAGGAAAAATGTAATAGTTACACAATGTTTTTGGATTAGTAATACTAGGAGCCATCTGTCTGGAAAAACCCCTGAAACAAACATGAAGGAGCTGTTCTCATTGCCATCACACTATGCAGGACTAAAGAGATTGTGGGACAATTTATATCAGATGCAGAAGGAACTAACTATCTTATGCTTTGATTAACAATTTAGACTCGAGAGAATATCAGGACTTGAATATTAGCAGGATAGTCTCAGAGTAGTGTTTTATTTCAAAAGCTGAGTGGCACATTCAGCAGATTAGAACTGGAGGTTTTGTTCCATGAACAGGAGAGGTCATTCTGTGGATGGAACAAAACATTGGATCCAACCCAATACAATTTACCTTGAGATTAGAATGCTCAGCTATACATAGTGAATCCTAGGAGGGCTGAAGAGAATTTAGCAACATCTGGAGGGCACCAGGTTGGGGAAGGCTGAACTACAATCCCTGACCTTGCTCGGTGGTGGTAATTCACTCCTTGAATGTATAGATCAGAAGTTCTAATTTAGGATAACTGAACTTATACATGGAGCCTCAGTGAAAGGCTTAACTCATAGAGTGAAGGGAGGAAAACAATCTGTACACAATAAAATGAACATTAGTTATACTGTGCTTATATATGACATTCAGTCTGTGCTGATAAACTTCCAATACACAGGAAATTTCCTGCATTTGAGACATTGGATGAATCTGCACATAATAAATTTAGTGCTAACCACCGTGGCCACCTTGTGAGGAAAGATGGGATATAAATCAAAATAATAAAATTATAACGCTAAGCAGGAATGTACCCATATGAAGTGCCAGTCTTGCGTACTTCCCCACCACCCACAGGTATGAGCTTGAGGAATAAACCAGATTTTTTTCACTTTAGCAGATTCCTGGCTTGTTACACAGAAGACAGGATTTCTACTGAATTGCTAAACAAACCAGCTTCAGATTCTGGATTGTTTAGCAAACTAGAGTCTATTTTAAACCACAATTCCTGGCTCACAAGCCAGATATCTGCTAAAGTGAAATTGAAGCCTGGTTTATTCTGCACAGTACTGTGAAGACAGGAGAAGGGAGCACATGAACCCAGCATTTCACACAGACTCACAAACTGAAGCACTATCAAGATTAACACTCACCTAACTGTGTCACCAGCTGGAGATGTATATGTGATTGAGGAAATGCCAGCCTGAGCTACCAACTGAGAGCCATCATTAAACTGAACCCAGACTGCTCCACTAGTCAGCTGCAAGAAAAAAGTTAATTACAGATTAGTTAACAAACAGAAATAATGGAAGACCGCTCTCATATAGGAGTTATCTTTCTGGACATTGTATTAGCAAAGATTGACAAGGTATTGCCAGCGATGTCATGACAAAGGGTCAACCCAGGACTGATTTTATGTTTTATAAATTGCCACATGTGGCAGAGGCACTACTGCATAGATCTGTGATTTCAGGACCTGGTTCATGGCTCCAGATGTAAGCACGTGTAACTGCAATGGCAGAAGCAGACTTGCTTATCCCTCCTCCCCATGGCAGCCCGTTCAGCCCCCTGAAAATATTACAGTGTTGGAAGATCCTGCAGTGCATTGTGGGGGGTGGGATAATCTGTTGTTTGTGTGTAGTGAGAGCCAGTGTAGCGTAGTGGCTAGAGTGTTGGACTGGGAGTTGGGAGATCTGGTTTCTAGTCCCCACTCAGCCATGGAAGCTCACTGGGTGACTTTGGGCCAGTCACAGATTCTCAGCCCAATCCACCTCACAGGGTTGTTGTGAGGATAAAAACGGAGAGGATGATTATGTACACCATCTTGAGTTCCTTGGAGGAAAAAAGGCGGGATATAAATGAAATAAGTATCTTTAAAAATCAGGCAGATGCAGCTTCCTGAACAAAGACCTTCCTTTTGCGGAAGGCAGAGACTGGATCCAATCGTATGTTTTATGAAAAAGAATTTGCATATCTTATTAGGTCAAGTAAGAATCCTAAACTATACTTGTTAGTATTGCACATTGGGTTGCATGCAAAAGTTGGAGGAAGGGAAAATTTGAATGTAAGCAACTGTATGTATCTTTCATGCAACACAACAGCAGTTGCCTATTGACTTATGCATGTCTAATCTGGATTTTTAGCTGATTGTTTTCGTTTGTGCACCCTAGTTAGCATTTTGTTTAGCTTCAGCATATTCCATATAAATTCATTCTGACAATTTTTCCATTGTGGACACATTCCAGTTTGAACTCTTGAAAATGACCAAGTACCTACTTTATATTCTTCAGTTAATTATTCTTTCATTAATTATTGCCTGATCTGCAGCACAGGTCTAGATACTAGGTAACTTGATGTTTCCATAGCTAGAAACATCAAGCTATATTGTCAGCTACTCTTTAATGGAAGAATGGCAACTGCTGCATTATAGCTCAACTTGCTCTCATCTCTTTATCCAAGAAGTACTGACATTTCTTTTAATGATTATCAACTCACCTGAGAAGCCCAGCCAACATTCTTTACAAAGATAGACTTCAGCAGTTGACCAGAATTTGGAGCACAATCTTCTAGGTGACCAGAGGAGACCTTTGATTCAATCGTAGCTGCTGTGAATGCAGATCCTTCATATGGACACACCTGGAAGGCAATTATAATAGTGCAGTCATGGGTCATACCCCTGTGAGGCTTCAGTGTTTAAGAATAGTCTCCTCTCTCTAGTTAAATGATACTAAATAAGGGTTTCAACCCTTATAAAAATATTCAAGAACTCAAAACTGGCTCTAACCCTTGAGTTGTTTTTTTAAGACCTGACTTCATAGCTTTGCAGATTTTTATGAATGATGTAAGAGCACTATCTACACCAGGAGTCTCCAATGCAGCACTTGCAGGTCCCACTGCTGAAGCACCCACCAAGGTATTTTCCCCAGCTGCCAGTAAATGGAGCAATTCCTCCGATCATTTGCACACAGAGAAAAAAGCCCACCACCCAATAACAGCAGGAGGGGGGCTAAGTCTGACACTTAGGGCAACAGGGTCCTTGGTTGGGAATGACCTTTGCACCCCCAGCAGATTTTCAGCAGAGGTGGCTTTTCTTTTCCCTATTAAAACCAATGAACAAATTGGTACATTCACTTTAATAGGGAGGGAAAAGAGAGAAAGAGGAGCCAAAGAGATGATGGATGGAAGAAAAGTAAGAGCTGGAGAGAGACAGTAACGAGGAGCCAGAGAGAGAGAGAGAGGAGACAGAAGGAATGAAAAAGAGGAGCCAAGAGAGCAAGGAGCCAGAGTGAGTAGCACGTACACGGGATGCATATTCATGCACTCACACAAACACGGATGGGGGTGGGTCCTAACGTTTTTGTGATTGGCCCCTCCACCCTGCTACAGCAGCTAATTTGTGGTGCTGCTCAGGGCACTTTCTCAAAATACTAAATGCACCCATCAGCCCAAGAAATTTGGAGACCCTTGATCTACACACTTGTTTACTTACAGGTGGATTTACATTAGATGCTTGACTGGAAGATTCAGATCTGGCAGCAGTATCTCTCTTCGCTAAGACTGTATCCACAAAAGAAGGGCTTGTATCTGGTAAAGCAGCAGGTGGTACCAAAGCCTTTGGAGACTCGGGATTTCCCGGTTTCCTGATAACGGAAGACATATTTAAGTGTTTAACTTTCCTACCTTCATTAAGAATATAAAAAGGCACAAACTGAAATTTCCTTATGAAAAATTAAGTATTTCCAGCTAAACATTATGACTTAGCATGTCATGTACAATTGAAAAAAAAAATTCCAAAAGAGACTGCTTACCGTCCAACAATAATGGGGAAAAATGGGATACTTTCACTTCTTTCTTCTGCCAAAATGGCAGATTCCAGTGCAAGGCAAATGCGATGCCCCTGCAATAAAAAAAATAAAATTAATTACATTAAAACATGCTGACCCTTTTAAAAGGGAGAAAAAATATACTACTCTGTGAGAATGGAGAGGGGTAATACTTATAGAAAATAGAGACTAACTTAAATGAAAGGCAGCTATTTCTTTAGTTTCCTGCTACATGGCATTTAAGTCTGAACACTGTTTAACAATAAAGATGAATTAGTAAATTTCTTTGATCTTTTCTTCACAATTAACTTCATGAGAATCTTTCAATGAAAGACACGCCATGTATTTGGGACAACACAAACAGAATCCAGTTTGCTAATTTGACATTTGGAGCGAGTTCCTTTGTGAATTACACCTATTAAAAATACAAACAGTATTTACCTCTTTTGCATGGTCCACGTAGATTTTTATATCCTTCTCTAATCCAATTTCATTTTCTTCTTTTATGGTATAGGCCCTTCCAGATTTTTCTATTACTCGAATTAACCCAGCTGACTTATGTATTTTTGCCCCTATGAAAAGCCAAATATTTCCTCAGTTACACAAGTATAGACAATATAATCCCATGCTAGTAGAAACAAACTAATAAAAAATATATAGAAATGGCACTTGACAACTACCTCCAGTACAAATAAAATTATTGATATAAGTGAACCCTATGAATAGTAACTATTCAGTACCATTCATAGGGTCTGTTCAGACAACACACTAAGCCATGGTTAGGTAGTTAACCCTTTTGCAGCAAGTGATTAGTGAGCAAGTTTAAACTGTGGTTATGTAACCACCATGGTTAGGAATGGTTCACAGGACATGCTAAGCCATAATGTTTAGCTCAAAATGCTTAACCACCATGATTTAGCATGTCATCTGAACGGGGCCATAGGGTAAAATCCAGCAGTGTCCCTCTGGCAAAACAGAATGGACACCACTGGTAGAACAGATTTCCTCTCCCTCATGCCCCCAAAATCTGCGGGGAAGGGCTGGAACATTGGATGGAGTCCATGTCAAGCATTGATGCAGATGTCAGTCAAGAGAAAGGCAAGTACCAAGCTTTATTCATAATATTTATAAATTAATCATCAATAAAATAAATTACCAGAAGAATGTAGCTTGCTGCAGTCATTGATAATAAAGCAAACCCAAATATGCATTCAATGTGTTACATTTCAAATCCACTATTTTTGGACATAGATCATTTATGAGAAATATGGTGATTCAGTTGACAACAATTACTTAAAATATCAGAGTTAAACTTTAATTACCTTAAGTACACCTACTTTTATAGAACTGTAGCAGATGTTTAAATAAGTTAATAGCTGAATGAAAATATACAGGGCAATTAAGGATACATACCATCATAAAAACAAATTTCCACATCTGCAGGAGGAGAATTTTCCATCAACATGCACTTGGCATATCTTGTATAGAAGGTGACTTTGGGAGTTTTAGATCTTACCAATTGCACAAACTTAGCAGCATACTGATACTTCTTCCAGTATTTCTCTAAAACAAGACAATGAATTTAACAGGAAGTTGTTATAGTGCAAGTGACCTGTCCATCTATATATAGAATATGCTTATAAATATTGAATTGAACTAATGCCTGACACAAGCAAAAAAAGTGGAGAAAGAACATCCAATATTTGACTCCTACCCATTTGATCATTTGAGGAACATGTCTGTGGGACACAATCCCAAGCTTTGTACATGCAACTTGTATACAGAGGCTTACTGCCTCTGCTACTGGAGGTAGCACAGAGCTATCAGAGGACTAGTAGCCATTGATAGGCTGTTGAAGCAGCTTCCAAATGAGGACTGTAACATACAAAACCACTTTCAATAAAAATGTACCAGCTAAAACGATAGGATTAAGCAATATCCTTTGATTACTAGTGTGATTTTTTTTTTACATATTTCAGTACTTGTACCTATAAAGAGACAGTATGCTCCTATTAATAGTCAAACTTAGCGCTAAAATACATATGGGTAATATGCTTATATGGGACTGAGGTGTCAGGGTTTCAATAATTTTGGGTATTTTATTTCAAATCCACTATATTATTTCCATACCCATATAATACCATCACAGCTACATAATGCCTTCAAACACAGTGATTTCTTTTAAGAAGCCACAGATCAAACAATCTTGTGCTTAATATTTCAGCATTACTAATTCATTATTTAAAGCAACCTATTCTGTATAATTATAAAGGCATGTTTTCCTTTATCATCAGCATACTGTAAGTATCATGGATGCACTGAAAACAATTACTGGTTATAATGCATCTGATACTTACAGAATGCTGATGGCAAAGGAAAACATACTAAAAAATGACAGAACAGCTTTCATACAGAATGTCTTCAAATTTTAGAATAGAAAGGGCTTGAATATGCCTCATGGAATATTTGGGGTTTTTTTATTTGACTGTTTGAACAGCAGGCCCTTATGTCATCGCAAACTTTGGGAGTTCTTCTCATTTTCAGAAGCAGTTTATTATGTAGCAAGGGAGGCTAGCTGAGAAACATAAGGCCAACGCCCCCATGGGTGTGTGGGACTAGATACATCAGGGGTGGACCTCTGATGGTCTGCGGCACCTCTGGTGGGCCCCACCCGAATCTTCCCTGTCTGAGCAGGGAGCAGGTGGCTCCCTCTCTGCCTGAACAAGGAGAGAAGAACACTTTGAAAGTGTTAGTCCAGCTGGATCCATATTTTTAACAGCCTCCCCTGCCTGAGGGAACCATCCCTTACCCACAAAACATGGAGAGAAGAGCACTGAATCCATGCTTTCAAAGGGGATGAGAGTGAGAATATATGAATGTATGGTGTGTGAGCAAGTGAATGGATAGGGTGCATGAGAAGAAAGAGTGTGGTTTGCCATTATCTTAAGCGTGTATGTGTGTGTCTTTTCCTCTCAAGGTTCTTTAGCGAAAAAGAGAAAAATGGTATGGAGTAGTGGTAAACGTAAGAGTGTGGAGCATCTCTAGCCTTGCTCACCACCATGTGGTCCCTGACAAATTCCCTGTAAGGGGATGCAGCCCTTGAGAAGAAAAACTGTTGCCTACACCGCAGGTACACAATTGTTCAAATTCCTGCCATTGTTTCTCAACAGGCTCACAGAAGTGACCTTACCTGGCAGGTTGTCAAAAACAAATACATTTAAGTCTTCAGGAGGCGGCGGTGGTGGACTATCATTAAAAGGAATGCCTCGTCCTTCATTTGGGTGGTAAATTGTAACCTTAATACACAGAAAAAACAGTGTCATAACAAAGAGTTAGGTGCTTAACTTTTCTTTCTTAGAAAGTTATGCAGGACAGGATTTTGTAAATTAAAACTGCCAGGTGTAGTCAGTTTTAATTCTCCATTTTCAGAGAATAAACAATTTACTATCCTCAGCAGCTAAAAATACCTTCAGCTTTCACAGATACACGCACAAATACACACAGGCATTTAGCATAAAAGGATCCATGTATAAATTCTAAGCCATATATATAGAATGCACTGAAAAAGATTACTTGATTTCCAGGAAAGAAAAAGAATAGCAAAATTCCTGTGACACCATAAACAAGTTTATTGTGACATGAGCTTTTATCACATGAAGAGCACTAAGCTCTATACAATTTGGTAATATCGGCATAAACACATTCTTTCATTGTTGCCATTCAAGTGGAAAGGAATATAAATTACTACTTACCTCATTTCCATCACACGATATCCTCAGGACTTCTTTTACAAACTCTTTTGAATTATATTCTTTTAGAAATTCCATACACACTTCTCCAGTATCTAGGATACTCACCTAGAATAAATGTTGAAACAGAACATAGTCTAGATAAAAGAAATACTATGAAAAGTCTCCCATTCTTCTTTCATCAGTTTTATAGCAACATGAACCAAAATACTGCAGTGCAGTCAAGAACCTGGTTTTGATAGTAAGTACTATCAACCTGAACACAGATACTCGTTTCAGCAAAAAGTACTATTAGGCACTTATGAGGCAACTAATCAGAATATTCCAACCGTACTGGATTTACAAATACTAGAGATAAGAAGGGGAGGATCAAGAAGCAATCAATACCATAAAAGTAAACCCATGGGAGGGAAACAAAAGAAAATGAGAGGATAGCAAACAATGGAGCAACATTATAAGAGAGACCTATACGGTTAAAAATGAAAAATTGACAAGAAGACCTTCAAGTATAACAATTGAACTGGAAACTGACTAAAGACATTCTTGTTTGATGTTGCCAACAGAAACACATATATGTGCAACATAGTCAAACTACATTTTACCGCTTTGTTAGTTAAATAATAGGCTCTTGAAACCACAATTCCCAATAGAAAAAGGGCCAACAGATCACCATTATTTCCTGTCACTCTATGGAACCAAAAGATCAACAATCTGTATCATGAAGGTGGGTTACAGGATTGGCTACTAAAAGCCAGAGTGCAATGAAGCACAACTGCAACATTACTGCTGATGCAGAAGTACCCATCAGCACGTGTCTTGATAATCACCTCCTGTCTTCATTGCAACACAATCATCCTATACACAAACTTAATCTTCTGTATTAAACTGTATTGGTGCAAGCAATGACTTGAGCTGCTGCAGCTGAAGTCCATTCCTGGAAGAACCAGTCAGTTCTCTTCTGATTGTTAGAAAACTAATCTTTCATATGATTTCTAATAAGGGGCTAGTTCAGAGCCCCCTCAGGGAGGACTGTTGGAGGTTGTGGTTTTTAAAAAATGGAACAATGCTACAGTTCTTGCTGATTATAAATTTTACAGTGGTTGAAAACCAGGGGTTCTGATGCTATTAGAGAAAGTTAATGTTAGTTATGCAAATTAATTTATAATGTAATACTTTGCAACTATTTTAAAATGCTAAATAACCATTTGTAACAATTTAGTTTTACTGCAAAACCTTAACAGCTATATAACATAATACATACCACTGCATTTTTTGTTTTCTGTCTGATTGGTTTTAGTCTATGAGCGCTCAGAGGAGATACAATATTTCGCAACACAGGTTTTGGGTGTTCATGTTGTGGCTCCCTGGCCATGTTTTTTCTGACTTCAGGTACCAGATGAAGACCAAATGCAGTTTCTGGCAAAGCCTTCTCAACTTTACATGGAAGTCCAGGGGTGTATTTCCTTGTGTCCAGCGGTAGCGCAGTTGATTGTGCATTGCCTTTTAAGCCATTCCACGTATTTTTCAGCGTCTCTTGAGGAATACCAAGATGGAACTGAAAATCTCTATCTGTGTTATATGAAGATTCCGACATCTGAGCTAAAGTGGCAAGAGTATTTTAATATTTAGAACATGTATTACAGGATTGTTCTTACAGGACATGGGAGAAAGTTTCATTTCTAAAGGTAAATGAGGTTGGTTAGTTAAGGCTGTCAAGACTGAAATAGTAGTATTTGTTTATTTGTGCCATTTGCATACTGCTGAAAAGAGTAAAATCCCTCAGTGGTTCACAATATCCCAGTTTAGTCTATTTTAAGAATCTAATAAATTGAAAAGGTTTACTGAATTGCTATTCCATTTGAAATTAACCATGTGATCAAGATACCATTTATAACTGTGGGTTTGATAAACCAGGTATTGTGTCACATAATTGATTTTTCTGCATAATTTCAAAGAATAGCAACAACATCTATAAATATTTACTGGGAATTTGATTTCTCCTCATTTAAGTTTGCTATCTATGTACAGTAGTCACAATATTTTCTTCCAAAGTCTGCACTAGAAAAGATTAAACATTATTTTATGGCATTCTTGCCTTCAATAAGAACAGATGGATTGGGACTGATGAAATAAAGCATTTGGTGGATGCATCAAAACAGCAGCAGCACTGCTGCACAGGTAAAGTATGAATTATCACATCCACCCCTTCTGTCAAAGTACAGAAGCAATTAAAAATACAAAAATTGTCTGAGTTTTCAGATAATCCCAACGATGTTCTATGGTTACAATTCCCCAAAGCATTCTTGATCATTCAAAACAGAAGGAAATGTCTGAGAAGATTTAAGCAGACCTAGGTTAAATTACAGCTTCATCCTGTACTCTTTCAGTACACAATGTAATATGATGCAAGGGGGGGGGGAAAAACTCCTCCTTCCCTTCTGTTCCTGTTCCTGTTAATCTTCTTTGCTTCTTCAGAAATGCTAATAGTCACCTGCTATTTTCATCCCTTATGTCTCTACACAGACAGTTAAGCTGTTTCAAGAAAGCATCTTTCAGGGAAGTGAAATTTCCAGAACATGAATACTTAGGTCACTTATATTATTTATGAACTAGCATCCCAAAAATATTAAAATAGCTGTTAAGTATGGATAGAATATTCTGTTCTAAAGTTTTGTTTCTGTAACAAGTAATAAAATAGCATTAACTATTTTAACTTTATAATTGGTACTTTCTTAGGGATGTCTGTGTTGCTTTATTTCAAAATATTTCATAGCACTAAACAATCCTCACCTAATCCCTGTTCTCCAAGTTAGCACAACACAACAAACCATGGTCAGGGGCTAAATACACAAAATGTTGGCTGTCATGCACCACACCTCATTGTGGCTTAAACAACCCACAGTGCGCTGTTTTGATTGTGCAAACCAGGACAATGTCTTCATAGGGCAATTGTGCCTTCACAATAAGGGCAGATGGACCTAAGGCAACTTCGCAAATGAAATGTCTATCAGACTAAGCAAAATACGACTTCACCCTTGAGCTGTGGCATATGCCAGCTGCCATTATGAATATACAACCCCTAACTGGGGTTGTTGTGTAGTGCAAACCCAGCCAGTGGCGGTTAGTTGCAGGGGCTAAACAACCTTACCACATAACCCTACAACAAACCATGGGTTATGTGAGGGTTGTTTAGTCCTCAAATAACCCCCACAACCAGGTTCAGATGACACGACAACCCTCAGTCAGGGGCTGTGCATTCATAATGGTGACCAACACACACCACAGCTCCTTGAAGGTAAATTAACCCACAGTGGGCTGTCATGTCATGAGAACTGGCTCAATATGTCTTAATCAAAATGCCTTCACAAAGAACACAGGACTTTCATCTTACATTTGTCAGTCAAGTTTAGTGCTGACATCAGTTGTAGCAATTTGAAATGACAGTCATGTCGGATACAATTATTCCAAGGGAATAACTTTATAATTTTATTTATAATTACTTTTATTTTATAATTTTATTTATAATTATAAATTATAATTTATAATTTTATTTATAATTACTTTATAATAACTCCAAGGGAAGCTCGGAGGATGGCAACAAGGGAGAGGGCCTTTTCAGTGGTGGCCCCCCGACTGTGGAATGATCTCCCCGATGAGGCTCGCCTGGCGCCAACATTGTTATCTTTTCGGCGCCAGGTCAAGACTTTTCTCTTCTCCCAGGCATTTTTAACAGCATTTTAACAGCATTTAACAACGTTAAGTTTGTTTTTAATGGACCCCACAATTGTTGTTTTTAAATGGATACTGTTGTTTTTATACTGTTTTTATGTGTGTGTGTGTGTGTTTTTAAATTGTATACTTTTAATGTTTACTATTTTTAAATGTTGTAAACCGCCCAGAGAGCTTCGGCTGTGGGGCTGTATATAAATGTAATTAAATAAATAAATAAAATAAATAAATAAATAAATATTCCTCTACAAGAAAATATCAATTTTTCACAGATTACAATTGAGGTGCATCTATTAAGATACTTAATACATGCACGTAAACATGGAATGCCTGCACACATATACATTTATGATACAGGTACACCTGACTAGAAGAGGGTTTAGCTGCATATCCATATACATTTCGTGGCAAACATGGGCTTGCTATGATGTAATAGGAGATATAGCTCAAGAGAAAGGTAGTGTGCCTTGGGAGTTCTGCAGCATTGTCTATCTCCACAGACTATTCCTTAAGGTGGAATGGTTTTGCTTCTCTACAGTAAGGTTAAGAAAGCAGAGAGACTGACAAAGTACAGGTGGAAGCCAAGACAACTTCCATAAGTACAAAATGTAGGCTGTACTTACATTTATGCTAAACCAAGCCAGATTTGAATTATTGCAAACATCGATCACGGAACAAGTCCCAAATGAAAATGCACAGATCCCAGAATAGTAACTTTCTCACTGATGGATTTAGCCTTCACACAACCACTCCAAAGTCCCTAACACTTTCTCATATGCAGTAATTTTCTGTCCACATGGAACACCTTCAAAAGGTCAATTAAATCTTTTGACATATGTCATTGCCTTTAGATGGACACAAAGTACCTATGAGATTCCTGCTTATAAGAATGGTCTGTTTTAGACAGATACTTTGTCTCCTCTTAGACACTAAAACACTCAGATTAATTAAATCCATACCATTTAGCTGCAGATTTCCAAGCCACTGCTGCATAGTTTTAGTTTGGGACTTCGGGTCGAACAAACCAACACTGGGCTTCATTGGACAGAGATAGTTTGAACTAAAGACAAAGAAGCATCCATAAGTACTTTCATAAAATTGGATACAAATAACATTGATCACTAAAGTACAATATATTTGCTTCATGAAACAGATGTATCACCACCATATGATATAAAAAACATTCATTTCAGCTAGAGAAAGTCCTAATATTTTAAGCTATTAAAGAGCTTGTTTCTTTAAAACATAAAAATTAACTAATCCAAACAAGGCCATTGTGTAGTAAGGAACCCAATTTCAGGATGTTTTTTAAAAAGCAGCTATAAGGGATTGATTCTTACCAAGTTTGATCTTTCACAGGTGGAGAAAGATGTTTTTCCATTGAACCAGAACTTGTGGGAAGCTTTTCTTTAAATATGGTAGGAATATCACCATAACTATTTGCAGGTGAAAAATCCTTCGTGTTTTCTATTAGTCCTCCTCTAGGTTTTGAGAGTATTTCCATGGAATGGCATCTCTCAACATGGCTTGATACTCCTTGACTCTGACTGTGGGATGAGCCTGATCTTTCAGAGGAATGTGCCCTCCTGAGATAGCGTGAATGTGGTCTTTCTTCAATGAGCATTGCTCTTCCCCTACCAATATTGCCAATTTCTTTCGCTGGAAGTCCCCAGTTGTTATTAGAACTGCTTCCGTACCCAGATGAGACATCACTAGAATTCTTATTTTTAGGAGGAATTGTCATTTTGTTGGGAAGTGGCTGCCCAACTAAAAGTCTTTTCTTTTCTTTTAAGCAGCTACTTGTACTGACGCTGGGAGAAATGGTAAAAGCTGTAGAAATGGTGGAATTTCCACTATCTATTGAATCTTCTACATTTCTCAAACCTTTACTTCTTGCTGACTTACACTTGGACATAAAAGGATGATCCAATACAGCTGAAAGGCTTAAACGATCTGCTGGATTTTTGCGGAGTAATTGATGAATAAGATCTTGAGCCTCTTCTGACAAAAACACTGGCATTTCATAATCTGCCAACACCACTTTGTTCAAGGTGTTCTTTACCGTGTCGGTATCGAAAGGTGGCTTTCCAGCCAGAAGAGTAAAGAACATACACCCCAAAGACCAGACATCAGATTCAAGTCCATGTGCGCTTCTCGTGGCTATTTCTGGAGAAATGTAATTAGGAGTCCCACACATTGTGTAATGCTTTTCATGAGGCATTTTCAGTTGGGTTGCGAGTCCAAAATCAGCTATCTTGATGTTCATATTGTTGGTGAGTAAGAGATTAGAAAGTGTGAGGTCCCGGTGTAATATTCCATGGGAATGAAGATATAGCATCCCTTTAATAATCTGATGCATGAAGTGCTGAACTGCAAAGAATAAAACGAGATTAAAAAGGGGTATTTAAAGAGCATTTTTAAAAGGGGGTTAAAAAACATTTTTTGCTATGTCTCACTACTTTTGCTCAAGATTCCCAGTTCGGACAATAAAATAAACCAACCATTCCTGGTTTGTTTAGCCAGTCATCCTAGTGGGAGGAGCCAAGTAGAAGCAAAGATCTTGCATGCATGAATTATTTCATGCATTATCATTTACAATAAACCAGGATGTCCAAGTTGCCATAGGTTATCAGAGGAGACAATTATCTTGTTAGAGGAAATTCTGCAGACACTATCTTCTAACAACGCCCTTTGAATAAAATACAGGCTGAAACGCATCGGACTTCATGAAAATACATGATTTGCATCTTGAGAACCCGTTTCTCCTTTCTTCTGACCTGGCTTGGATGCTCTCCTCCTTTTGTTTTTGTTTCTTCAAACTTCTGGGTGGACATGAAGCAGTTCTTTGGATACCAACCTATTTACTTGTTCAAATGTTTGGTTCAAAGTGGAAATAAGCATATTTCAACCCTACCTTCTTCTTCAGAGAAACGGTTCTTTCTGTTCTTTAAATATCTGCTCATTTCTCCATTATGGCACATCTCCAATATCAGGTACACATAGTTACTATCTTCAAAGTAGTTAAACAGCTAAAATAGAAAAATTAAATGTTAAAATATATTGAAGCATAGTTATGAATGTTTCAAGTTCTTTGGGTAAATTCTTACCTCAAGTACAGAAGGATGTTTTAGCTGACAATGTATCTTCACTTCATTTTGAACTCTTTGCACCATTCCAACTTTGTGCATGGCCTTCTTGTCAATCTGCAAAGAAATAAAATTCCCCCTTTAAGATCATAACTTTATGTTCTCTCTTACAAGTTAATTAAGTGTGCAATGGTGCAGATCGAGGGCATTTTAACCCTTGTACTGCCATCTCAATAACACCCCCCAACTGCTAGCTATGTCAGAAAAATGTGTAACTTCGTCTCTTCTGTTTCTCCCCAGTGGTTTGACATCCATGCTGCCAAAGGCAGCTTCCTTCCAAAGGCAAGTAGCAGCTGGGCGGTGTACACTGTTTTCACCCATGCCAAGGTCTGAATTCTAATCCCCCCCTGCTATTTAGCATGTCTTTTAAAGGCCAAACAGCACATTTAATGTAGTGTGCAAAAGAACCCCATTTATTTCAGATTATGAACAGTCCTGATCCTGAAAGGAACTCTAAACTAAGAACTCTTATAGAAAAATGCACTCACATTCATCTACAGAGAGCAGTCTACTGGATCAAGACCTTCAGAACTGAAGTGCCAACAGGTTTGGATTGGTATCTTAAGGCATCATTGGCTGCTTATGTTTTTGCACAACTAAGTATGTGGAAAGCATTGAATTATACAAACGTTAGGAAATCGTCTATGCAGCCTGGGATCCAAATTGTCAGGTAAACTACCACTCAGGAACTGAAGAAGCAGTAGCAACAGAAGGGATATGCAATCTGGGAGTGCAGGATGGCATTAACTTATTTATTGGGCTTGAAAATGTGTGACTAAGTCTCATCGCTTTATTTCCAGTAGTTTAACAGTCTATATTTTGCCTCGTCTACTCTCTCCATAGTTATTCAAGTCCCTGTTTCAATGGCTACTTACCATTTTGATGGCCACTTCTAGGCCTGTTTTCAGGGATACCGCTCTGTAGACTCCTGCAAAGGAGCCCTTGCCCAGAAGGTTCCCCACCTTGAAATCCTGAGAGAGAGAAAGTAAGTTACTACTGTTACTGTCCCCTCACATTCTGTTTGCATAGATAAGTATCAGTCACTGCAAGTTTTAACGCTACATGCCCTTTATGTGGTGAACGTTTGTAGATGTGAGGTAAGAAAATCCTGTCTATTATCCTTTTTCTCTTGTGATTTAAATAACTGATTTAAGTCACCTTAACTTAAATTAATCCCTCCTCCAAAGCAAGAAAATCTCAAGGAAAGATTTTTAGATAGATAACTGGGAGGCTAAGGCAGAAAGAATTGCTTCTGTTTGGAAAGAACTGCTTCTGTTTCCCATTGTAATGGGTTAGTAGAAGAGGATGCAACTAGAAGTTAGTAGGGTTCGCTTCTCTCTCCAACCTCCAAAAAAGCTACATTAAAACTGCATCTCATTCACACCATGGTAAGCCCTTCTCATATAACCCAGTTACCCCCCACAGCAAGCCTTATACATGTTTTCATACCTCCCCCCACCCCTCTACTTGTCTCCACTAGACTTCCAATAAATAGCTCCATGGGATATTTGAGTCTGCTAGAAAACCCTCCATGTAAGCCTAAGGGTAATACACCACACAGAGTGAGGGCAGGGGAAAGACGTAAGAGAAGCGTCGTCAAGGGAGTGCATGGACAGTCTTACTGACAGTTCCTGACTTCTTCGCAAGCTTAAAAACACGGACTCTTTCTTGCACACGTTGCAGCTTCATCCAGGTGCACCTCTTTCCCTTGCACGATCCCCGCCCTTCCCTCTTTCCCGTCCCCAGGCTGCGGGGGGACACCTGCCAGCCACTCGCGGAGCCGGCGGCTTGAGCCACGCCTGCTCCGATAAACGGGGCGCGCTCCAACGCGGGGCTACGTGCCGTTCCTCAGCAGGGGCCAAAAGCGCTTGGGCGGCTGAGGCCAGGGGACGGGTTTACCTGAATGGAGCTCTCCCAAGGCAAGCACTGGGACATGCCGGCGGAGGGTGCGCCGGCGCGCGGCAGGGGAGAGAGCAGGAGACTCAGAAGCCACTGCGGCATCCTGCCAGGGTCTTGCACCCACTGAGGAGCCCGCAGCCACCCAGGGCGCTAGCAGACGGCCAGCCTTGCCGCCCTTTCTCCCGCGCCCAGGGGAGACGCGGCTTCCATCAGCCGCTGCCATAGCAGCAGCCAAGGGAATGCTCCCGAGGGACGCCAAACGGGACGCCCACCCGAGAATCCCGCGGGCAAGCCCGCTATTGCCGCCGGGCGGTACAGTCTTAACTCCTGTAACCCTATTCGCACTTCTTTGGAGGTAAACCCTACGGAGCACAGCGGGGCACGTTGCTGAGTCAACAGGCATAGGATTGCACCCCCCATGTGGTGGCAGCCGGCAGCCTACAGAGACTACCCCCACCCCTTTGAGGAACGCCGATCATCTAAACCAGCGATATTTTTGTTCTCCTCCAATATATAAGCAGGACCCTAAACGCATTTCGGACAGAATCTTTAGAGACTTGACAAAACCCGAGAATTTTTTTGGGGCGGAGGGAGGGGGGAGAATAACATATTTTTGTTTGGGTGGGTGAGAGGATGTTTGGTAGCTAACGTTGTTTTGTTTTTCTTGGGGGAGGGATAATGGAAGTATATTGGGTTTTCCCATTAAATTGGGTTTGTATGTGATTTAAATTGAAACCCATACCCAAGGCTAGTGATAGAGGTAGCCTATAAATACCTATGATTTAGAGATAGGGTGATCTCGAATATAATATAAGGCAGAAAGCAGTATAATATTTTTCATACTTCAGTTTTTTTACGCAAGCTTCCTGCTCTTAACAGCATGTTCAACAATTCTTTGAACAAGAACTATCCCAAATTCACGCTGAGAACACACATGACTAGGACTTTTACTTGCAAGGACCACAAAACTAACTACCAGTCAAATGAAACGGTTTAATAGGCACTAAAGACATTCCAAGTCACTCAGCATTCTCAAAGAATACCCTTGCAACAGAGACATACCTAACTTCTCTACAGGAAAATCTGTCTATAGAGGATACAGCCAAAATAGTTGTTTGCTCCAGTAAAGAAAAAAAATGTAAAGGGCTTTAATATTAACAGTCTCAGGCCTCTATATACTCCCTGTCATTGCTGTACAATTGCCAGAATCTTAACTGTATTGGTGGCATCAGTGTACAAAGTTTTCCAACAATGGCTGTAAAGCTCTGATTTGATAAGTGACAGCAAGAACTCAGAAATGCTACTGCAGTTGCTGATGCTAACTTTTCTCATACACTAATTCCTGCCATCACCATTCAGGTGTTGTTGTTGTTGTTTTGTTGTTTTTTAGGCAAATTACAATTGCTTTCCTTATTTGGATATATGAGAATCTCCAAAAGAATTACTCACAGAAAGTCAAATTTGCAGGAAATACAAGGATACCTACTTTAAAATCATACAATTCTCAAACACCATGCCCTGGGTCACTAAGAGTTCTTCCTATCTCAGATGTTTTGGTGTGTGTATTTATTTATCAGATTAACATCCTGTCTTTCCATCAAAAAATGGTGCTGAAAGTGACTAACAATAATAAAATCAAGATTAAAACAAAGAGCTGGAGTCAAACAACAGCTGGAGGGCCAGATGTTCCCCCATCCTTGTATTACAGCTCCATTCTATGCATGTTTACTTTAATGTCCTTTTAGCTCACTAAGTCTTACTCTTTAGTAAGTGTGCACAGGATTGCAGCCATAGATTCTATGCATATTTACTCTGGAGCCCAAGGTGTACAAGCCTTACAGTACAATCCCATACATGGCCTATTCAGAAGTAAGCCCCACTCACTTCAGTGGACTAATATACATCCAGGAAAGTGTGCATAGGATTGCAGCTCTCAGAGTACTCAGAAGTATCCTATTTGGTCACACAACTCAGGGACTAAGTCTACATGCCCCACCCCCTCAATGCATGCTTATAGGAGTGCTCTCACAATCTGGGAAATCAGTTTGAGGGATGATGCTCCAAACTCAATGTGGCAACCAGTCAGATCTTGAACGTAAGCCAAGGTTTCCCATAGCGCCACTTAACAGCAAGTTTTCACCTTATTGTACCCATTTTCTCTGGACATTGTGAACAAAAGGATAATACTGTGGAATTTGGTAATGCTATGAACCATTCCTACTAGTTTCTGCAAACATATTAGACAACTTATTTATTATAGTAATTGTTTAGTAGCCATGAATGAGAATCTGCCAGGGGTACATGCAAACTACTTCTAAAATTACAGACTGCACAGATGAACATTACCAAGGATAATATTAATAACACATGAACAGGTGTTCCACAGTAATACTTAATCATACAACCCAGGAACATTGTCCGTCTGCATGTGTGTCTCTCTCTCAACACACACATGCCAATCACTATAGGATTGAACAAAATTTGGGAGAAAAAAACTGTCCTTAGCACAGGCTTGGAAAAAGCCATTTGTCTGGTCACCTGTGGCTAATAAAAACACATTCAGGCAACCAGACTAGGAAGACTTTGCAAACTGCCTAGTAATTTTTGTGGAGGGTTTGTGGCTGTTGCTTCAGCCAACTTTTCTTTCTGGCTTCTTTCAGGAAGAGCATCAAACTACAACTCTGCCTTCAGGGAGAGCAATATACCAGGAAGAAACATGGCAATATGGATACAAAGAATGGGGTTGAGAGGGTGGGAGGGTTACTATGTACCCAAAGTCATCCATGGTAAATCTTGTTATCCCGTCCAGAATGGCTACCATTCCCTGGTTCTGTACATTGATTACAATCCCCATTTCAATCACACAGATACTCAAAGAATAGCAAACACCCCAGTTATGAAGTTGATTTTCTAACTTTAAATACATCAGGCTTAAAGTACAGAGACAGAGGGTTTATGGAATCTATGGCAGGTGCGATATTCAGGGGACCGTCACTGCCCCCTACGAGGACCCATGCGTATGTGGAGCTCTTATCTAGTGAGCAATGTGGCAGAGTCCAACAATATGAACAAGAGCTGAGCCGTGGGCCTTGTTTTATCAGGGTCTGTGGCAAGTCCTGCCCACTGCCCAACCACTGTTCTCTGGCATGGCTTCTACATATTTAAAACTGTACAATAGGTAGAAATTCAACAGGTAATGGCATTAGGTAGCCTTGAGGCCCAGTATTGGGCAAAAGGCGAGATACAAATAAAATAATAATAATAATAATAATAATAATAATAATAATAATAATAATAATAATAATAATAATGAGGGACATAAAAAGCTTCTTCTGTTGAATTTCTGCCTGCTGTGCAGCTGTTAAAAGCCAGTAAAGCAGTGTTAGAGAAAGATAGTAATAAAGTGAGTTAAAGGTTAGTAATGCTTTAGATTCTATAGCACCGTTCTAAGCAGGTTTATTCAGAAGTCAGCCCAAGAGTTTTCAAGGGGGCTTAACTCCCAGGCCAGTGTGCAGAGTATTGCAGTTTAGGCTGCAGGGCTGCGCCCTCGGGCGCTCTGCGATTACGATCCTGTGCACACATCCTTGAACACAGTGGGGCTTACTTCGAATAAACAGGCACCCGATTGCGCTGTACGGTGCTCAGTTCTCAGCTGTGCGGGGTTGGGTGGGAGGAAAGTCCTCTTCCCAGGGAGGGACGTGGGCAGGGGCCGAGCGCGCATCGTATGAAATGTACACTGTGCATCATTGGCAGGGCGGGGCTCCGCCCAACACCCCTGCGCCGCCTCACCTGTCAAGGCAGGCTGGACAGGGCCAATTGGAAGCACAGCAGCCCCTGCCTCCCCTCGCCTGAGACAGAGTTGGGCCCAGGGGTCGAGTCCTCTCCCCCGCCCTCCTTCCACCACCACTGCGGCATAATGGCCGTTTCCGCACCTCTATCTTCTCGCCGATGCAGCTCGCCATGGCGGCGGCGGGGCTGGCGCTCACTCCTCCCGCGTTACTCTATGGCTTTATTATCACTATCGCATGGCCGGCTAATCTGCGTCTCTCCCGCTGGCGCTGCCGATTCACAGGCCTCTCCCTCCCCGCTACGGGGGTCGGGGAGAAACCCCCTCCGTCGGAGGCTCCATTTTGAAAAATCGCGCCGTTGCAACTTCGGAAAGGCTGCGTCTGACGTCATCGCGTCGTGGGTTCCCCCCTTCCTCCCATACGCCGGCTCTCCGAGGATGGCGCGTGCGCCGTAAGCAGATAATGTTTATGAGAGCAGCTGTGTAAAAGCGCATGCGCATAGCAAGTTGCCGTGGATGCGTTCGTTCTGTTGAGACGATAGGCCCTCTAATGGCAGGGATTCAGAACTTCCATGATGTTATTATTATTTTTTTCTTTGTCATTTGTTCAACGCATAAGAAGAGCTCTCCTGGATGTATCTCGTCCAGCGTTTTTCTTCCCGCAGCAGCCACTTAGATGCCTCTGGAAAACCCACATAAAAGTAAAATGTAAAAAGTAAAAAGTAAAAAGCAGGGCATACAAGTAATGGAATAGCCCTCCTCCATTGGTGTCTCCCAATAGCTGGTCTTCACAAACTCTATCAACATCTGTCTATTTTACTGTTGCTCAGACTAAGTTACACTACAGCAGTGGTTCCCAAAGTGGGCGGTACCGCCTCCTTGGGGGCTGTGGGATTGCATAGGGGGGCGTTAAGAGGCAAAGCGGTGGCAGGGGGGTGCTTGAGGTGGTCTTTTCCAAGAAGCACCTCTCCAGAAGGTCTTAAAACTCAGGGATATTTTTATGGGAGAAGGTAGTTTGGTCCCATGCCATATAGGGGAAGAATCCACGCATGTATTAATACCATTTAAGAAGAGTCCTTTTAACGGAGAATTGAAATGTTTCAAAAGCATCAAAACGCTAATGAAGAGACATACCCTGCTTGGTGTGCCCCGCCACGCTGGCTGTAAAACAGAGGCATTCTCTCTCTTTTCCCTCCCTCCCTTGGCGGGCCTGCGGCGGGTGCTTCCCGTTTGAAGGGGCCACATGCAGTATGGCCCCTTCTTCATTCTCAGCTCCTCCGCTCAGCTCCTCCGCCTGGCCACCGCCGCCACTGCTCAGCCTGGGCGCCCAGACCAGCACGAGCCCCTTTGAATGGGAGGCACCTGCCGCGGGCTTGCTGAGGGAGGGAAAAGATGTAATCGGATTTTGAATAAATAATTAATTGTTACTCTTTTGAATTTTATTGTTATTATCTTCCTTAGTGGGTCATTGAAAACCGCTATTCTGAATAATGATTTTTATAGTGTAAGGTAGGGGGCACTGGGCATGAGTTTGTGGAACCAAGGGGGCAGTGACCTGAAAAAGTTTGGGAACCACTGCACTACAGGGTTGTTCTAAGGCTCAAAACGGGAATTCTGCAGGCCACTTTGAGCTTCTTGGTGGAAAGCCAGAATATAAATGCAATAAATAATTCGCCACATCCTGTAGAAATGAATTCTGTGGTTTAACTATGTGTTGTGTAACAAAATACCTCCTTTTGTCTGCCGGATGATTTCTTACTGTTTTATAAACTTTTTTGAACTGATTATTAATGCGTCTGAATTTTGGTTTTTATGAGAAGGTTGACCCTGCTTTATGAGAAGACTGAATGAATTAACTAGTGTTGTGCTCAACAGGTGACCTCAATCCTAACCATGTTTACATTGAGTGAAGCACCGTTGATTTCCACGGCATTTCCTACTAGCCTATGCTGTAAATCCTATCTATGCTTATTTGTGATTAAGTTTCGTTGAATTATGAGGAATAATTTATAATCTGATAGACTATAAATATAGATCTAGAGAGGCTGTAGTAAAGAGATTTTTATTTTTTTAAAAAAAGCATTTTTTAAAAAAGCCTTTATTGAGTTAGGGAAGACTCCACCCTCAAACAGTTCTTGTTTTACTTACATGCTCCTATTCAGTTCAGTTTGCTTGTGGTTTTTCAATAACTTATTATTTGGCTATACAAAAATGAGTAGATTCTACCTTCTTTTAAAAGTGAGGAACTTAACAAATATGCTTAGGATTGAAGTCTTAATTAACCTGGCTTGTAGGGGAGAGGGTGTGTAAATACTCACGTGTCTACGATCTCCATCAGATGAGCATTTTATTGCTGAGCATTCATGGATTTTCCTGGGTCCCTCTCACGGCGTCTGCCTCCCATCCTTTCTGGCCTTCCGCATGCCACAAAAAAACCACCCAGAAAGTCCGATATATTTTCTCCATGTGAAATAAAAGCGCCCTTCTGTCAGGTGTATTGCTGTCCTCCTGGTATGTTGCTTTTGTTGGGGGCGGGCCTGCTGATGAAAGAGGAAGGTGGGGCCGGTCTCCTCCAGCTTGCTGAGTCTGCTGGTTGAACGAGCGGACTTGTGCTGAGCCGAATGGACTGCTGCTGCTCCAACCAGGGCGGTGCCAGACTATTTTGTGCCATAGGCAAGGTGAGCTACTTTCACACACACACACACACCAAAAAATGCCAACTTTGATTTTTAAGAACATATGTTTCCTGGAAAAAATAAGAAGCACAAAACTTGAAACTGCTAAATTTATTTTAAAGTGCAAGAAATACGCCATGCCAATTATAGCAAACAAATTGGAAAGGAATGTCTATAGGTCTAAAATGCATTATTTAATAGGAATATCACCTACAAATCATCCTCCCCAACTCACACGCATGTGCACACACACACTCAGCATCACTCACTCCAAACAAACACACGCATGAACACATGCATTCACTCAAAGACCCCTTGCACCCCATTCACCCATATATTCTCTCTCTCTTCCGGGCGCATTCCGGAAGTCCGAATGTGGAGCCGCCCCACCCCCACCCCAGCGGCCCTGGCTTTGGCTGGGTGGGCGCGGGCACCATCTCACCCGCCTAGGCCCAGCTGAATCCTCAGGCCAGCCCGGCTCACAGCCAACGCGCGTGAGTGCTGCGCTGTGCTCGGCGCCCCTCTTAGCTTGGCGCTCTAGGTGGCCGCCTGAGTGGCCTCTATGGTAGCACCAGCCCTGGCTCCAACTTCACCCTTGCCCAGCCGATTAAACGCTGAATTGGTAAAACGCTAGACAACTAAACCAGAGCGAGGGGTGGGGGAGGAGGCAGCCACGTCCATCACCTGACAAGAACCAATGAACTGGAGGGGGAAAGAGAAAGGGCAAGGTGGGGAGGGCACAATAGCAGGAGAGCAAACAACAGCGGCAATCATGTAATGGGCCAGCGCTTGCTGTGCTAATGAAACGGAGGTCAACATTGTGGATGCATACTAGGAAAAAAAAGTGTGATGGAGCACTGCATGAGCTCAGAGCTGTGCAAGCTTTTAAAAATAAACCTTCGAGTCTGTGCTTGACAGGATTATAAAAAACTACAGCACAAATGTATGCATGTTAACTGAGAAGTAAGTCCCACTATGTTTTGTTGGGCTTTCTCCCATGTAGGTTTGCATAGGAATTGCAGCCTTCCAGTACAATCTTTTATACACTTTCCTGAGAGTAAGCCGCATTTAACTCAAATGGGCTTACTTCTGAATAGACACGAGTAGGATTGCACTCTTGGGTTACAATACTATGCATTTTTAGACAGAAATAAGGCTTACAACCAAAGCATTCCCAGCCAGCATGGTTGGCTTGGGAATGCTAGGAGTTGTAGGACTCCCCGCACCCTCAGTCTAAACATGCATGGGATTATGTCCTTAATTCAGTTATATTAATAAAAACTTTAGTCACTTTGTAAACCATTACGGTCCTGTCACCCCCACTCCATATTTTCATTTGTGACTGTAATTCTGCTTGAAGCGAATACTATTATTTAAAAACTCCTTTTCCACATAGAATGAAAATGAGTGGGTTGGATCCAGATTTAAGCTTGAACAATTATGGTGGTGAAAGTGGCCTTCCTCCCCACCGCAGACTTTCCTGTCCCCTGAAAATGCTACGCAGATAGTCAGGAGATGCTACTGAATGGGATGAGCTGTAGTGTGGTGATCTCCAAAAATCAAGTGGACAAACCTTCCATTTAGCAGATCCCTTCCTCTCAGGGAAGACAGATCCTGGCACCAACCCAGTGTTACCTAATTTTGTCTGGAAAATTTTGAGGGAGGATAATGTTGCTCATTTTAATTTTTTTAGCATATTGAATAAAACAACAATGAGACCACTGGGCAAAGTGACTACTCGGCATATTCATTTCTCCCTCATTTGCTGCACAGGACAGAGTAGCATCTTTCCTACGATGCTCAGTTTGACCTTTAATCTAGAATCCAGTGCCCTTTCCTGATGTGTTTAATAGAGTAGATGATGAAGAACATGTGATTTCTTCTCATGCACTCTTATAATTTCTCCATGCAACCTATATTTTTAATTTTGCTCAGTTAATTTTCCACGCATAATGACAAACTATCAATATGAAATAGCATAGCGCATCAATCTCTGCCCTTCCTTGCTAAGATTATGCACAACTATTTCCTTGTCATAAAGGCATTTGTTCAACTTTCCTCCCTGTCAGATGTTGTTCCTTGCTGATTAGGATTTTTATCCAAGGTTAATAAAGAGATGCATAATTCTCAAGCTGTATCATCTTAGCACTTTAATTTATGCACATTTTGGCATTCCTGTCTTCTGTAGTTAGAGCTAAATGCAGAAGGCCAGCATGAAGCTGGTACATCACACATAATTCCATTTGAAAGCCATGTTGAGACTGGAAATGAGGCCTTCCTCTTTTATGGTCTGTCATACCATATCAGCAATAATACTGAGATGGGTTAATTACCAAGTTGGTTGTGTAAGTGGAAAAGTTGCCAATGTTTTCATGTCTCTAAGAACTAATTTGCATTGGTATTATTAAAACTGTTGTGTTTAATTTAAGGTTCCTAGCTTTCAAACAGAGGCAGCTTTAGGCAGGGCTGGCTAAAGATATTTTGATGCCTCAGATAAAGGACAAGATCACACACACCCCAATTCCATGTAGAGAAGCTAAATGGACTGGGCTGGCAGTCAAATCTTACTTCAACACTGGCAGTGGGACAGCGTCCTTCATCATACCTGAGGACAGCAAGCTAACTGAGGGCAGGTTGCCTAGCACACACAGTTCTGTTCTCCAACATCTCACGACCACTCAGCATCTGCTGTATGGTCCAGTTAGGCTGTCATGGATTCTGTGGGGAGAATGCCCACAGCTCCAACTCTTTAACAATATTCAGTATTCAAATAGCACTTTTCCAAACTGCTGAAAACACTTCGCATATCTTTACAACAATCCTGCTAAGATATGCCACTATTATTATCTCGCTGTTACAGATTGAAAGCAAAGCTTCAATGGTTTGCTAAAGTTCTAAAAGAACGTCAATGGCCAAGCTGAAATTTGAGCCATGGATTTCTAGCTTTTGTCAAGAGGGCATGGCTCCTGCAGCTTTAGCTGTGGTGATGAAGAGAGAATTTCACCTGGTGCTGCATGCATACAAATGACACCTGCTGAAATTCCCCTTTCTATGCAACTGATAAAGATACAGGAGCCCTGTCCTCCTTTCCATCTGGTCACCCTACTTTAGCTCAAAGTGCTGGCATAGGTTGTCATCTGAACAGGGTCATTCAGTTAACCTGGTACCAAAAAATAATTATTATTCTGCTGTTAATGTAGCAGAAAAGCCCTGCTGAGTTAATGAAAATAAACATATGCCCTCAGAGTGATTTAAGTTTTGCACTTGATCTTCACAGAATTTAGTGGGCATATGAATGACAGCAGTCAATAGCAGCATGCATCAGCTTAACCATTCTTGTCAAGGAAGCCTGAAACTGTAATAGGATTAGCAGTTCCTTGTTTTGCTGCTGCTGCATTATGTCACCATAACAACTTCAGGACTACTAAATACGCCTTTTGAATCATTTTGCTGGCTAAACATACAGGAGTGCTCATAAATAAATCTTTGATCGTTTACCAAAAGAGCTACAGCAAGTGGGAGAACATCCAGAAAGTGAGTGTGCCTTGTGTAGAAATTACTTATGAGGAATAAATAAGATTTCGTCCCCGCTTCTTTGCACATAGCAACATAACATTTCCAGGCACAGGTACCCAAGGCAGTTCCTGGAACACCAAGTGTTGAACTGGAAGAAAGATTTATAGCTGACTTGATGTGCTTGGTTCCCACTCAGGTACTGATGCTTCTGTTTCAATTCAGACTCAGTGTAGATGTTGTTCCAAAGTGGTTTGAACTTGTTTTGTAGCAACTGTTTTTGGCAATTAAAAAAGAAACAAGCATTTTAAAGACGGGTTTGAACTAAGCATGATAACAAGTACATCAACTGAAAATTTCTTTTCCAATTTCTTTTCCAATGTATGGTCGATTATGCTTTTTTTTTAATGTCAATATTGGTTCATATTGGTTCATATATGTTCTTAATATTGGCTGTAAGACTGTGCCCATATATGGCTGTGTTTGAAATGGGAAATAATATCGTGAAAAAATTAAGGGAGTGACAGTTGAATAGTCTGCATTCTCAGATGCATTTTAAAGGACTCAGTACAATGAGATGCATTTTAAAGGACCCAGTACAATGAGCACACATGCTGTACAAGTGTCAGTGATTTATTCATCATTTACCACATTTGTGTCAGAGCCTTCTTTCAGAGAACTCAGGGGAGCATCCATCGGTATTTTATTCCCACTGAGTGACCATATGAAAAGGAGGACAGGGCTCCTGTATCTTTAACAGTTTTATAGAAAAGGGAATTTCAACAGGTGTCATTTGTACGCATGCAGCACCTGGTGAAATTCCCTCTTCATCACAACAGTTAAAGACCTGCCCTTTCTTCTATCTGGTCACTGTAGTATAGCTCCTGCAGCTTTAACTGTTGTGACAAACTCCAACTTGCATTGGAGAGTAAAAGCAGGATAGAATTTTTTAGTAAAAAATATGAATAAAAGATTATTGTCATTATAGTTATCTAAGATTAGATATCAGCTGTGGATGTGCTGAACCAGTGCCTGGCTGCGACAATGGACTGGATGAGGGCTAATAAACTGAAACTCAATCCAGACAAGACCGAGATGCTGCTGGTGGGTGGTTCTTCTGACCGGATGGGGGTTGCACTCCCCCTGAAGGAGCAGATTCGTAGCTTGGGGGTTCTTCTAGAACCATCTCTGTCACTTGAAGCTCAGGTGGTCTCGGTGGCATGGAGTGCCTTCTACCAACTCTGGTTGGTGGCCCAGCTATGCCCCTATCTGGACAGGGATAACCTAGCTTCAGTTGTCCATACTCTGGTAACCTCCAAATTAGATTATTGCAATGCCCTCTACATGGGGCAGCCTTTGAAGACGGTTCAGAAGCTGCAGCTTGTGCAAAATGCAGCGGCCAGATTGATAACTGGAACAAGGAGGTTCGAACATATAACACCAATTCTGGGCCGCTTGCATTGGCTGCCTATATGTTTCCGAGCCCAATTCAAGGTGCTGGTTTTAACCTATAAAACTCTACATGGCTTGGGACCACAACACCTGATGGAACGCCTCTCCCGACATGAACCTACCCGTACACTGCGCTCAACATCTAAGGTCCTCCTCCAAGTGCCTACTCCGAGGGAAGCTTGAAGGATGGCAACAAGGGAGAGGGCCTTTTCGGTGGTGGCCCCCCAACTGTGGAATGATCTCCTCGATGAGGCTCGCCTGGCACCAACACTGTTATCTTTTAGGCGCCAGGTCAAGACTTTTCTCTTCTCCCAGGCATTTAACACCATTTAACAATGCTAAGTTTGTTTTTAACGGACCCCCAGAACTGTTGTTTTTAAATGGATACTGTTGTTTTTATACTGTTGTTTTTATGTTTTTAAATTTTGTATACTTTTTAATGTTTACTGTTTTTAACTTTTGTAAACCACCCAGAGAGCTTTGGCTAAGGGGCGGTACATAAATGAAACAAACAAACAAATAAATAAGATTAAGATGGGTTGAAAGTGAGAAAAAGAACTCCTGAAGAATTAGGTGTTCACTTTATAAAAAATAATGTGGGGCGCAATTTAATGCAAATTTCGACAGAAGTAAATCCTACAACTCCCAACATTACCCAGCCAGCATAGGACTTTTTTTCTGATATTTTTTCTGTGTAGGACTTTGATTATTCTGGATATACAGATTGGGTACACTTCACAATGTAGATAATTTCCTAAGAATGGCCTGAGTTAATGGATGCTTCCAGATGGAGGGGTCCTTCCAATATCAGAAGGCCTTGTGCAGCTCTTCTGACTTTTCTTACTTAATGGGTTTTCCATGGTAACAAAAGTGGTGGGAAAATACAGGAGGATTACATGTGGATGATGGCAATGTCCGGACCACCTGTAAAATTCCATGAATAAAGCATGGCAACTGCAATTTAAAAGGGGTATGGCTAAAGTACACATTGGGATTTCTTGCTATATAAACAACATATTCAGGATATGC
This sequence comes from Elgaria multicarinata webbii, assembly GCF_023053635.1. Classification (NCBI taxonomy): domain Eukaryota; kingdom Metazoa; phylum Chordata; class Lepidosauria; order Squamata; family Anguidae; genus Elgaria; species Elgaria multicarinata. The sequence continues at coordinate 39,146,879 of NC_086180.1, read as the reverse complement.
GGCCAGTCAGCACTACCTGTTTGAGTGTTAGATGACAAGTGTAAGAGCTGGCTTCCTTCAGACTACTTTGAGAATGCAATCTACTTCTCAGTGAAATTAGTGGCAAGGCATCCACTAATTTTAGTGGAGGAAGACTGGGTGGGTATGGGGTTTCTGTGTGTTACTGCAACCTTTGCAAACTGCCTTGAGGGTCATTCAATCAAAACCTGGGATAAAATTTTTCTAAATGCTTGATCTGTTTCATCATTTAAAAAGCTACAGGCAATTACTTTTTCTAAGCAACATCGTTGTGGTTAGTGAAACATGTGTTGCAAGATCTTTACTGATAGATCAAATAAAGCTCCGTGTGAAAGAGCAACTCCTCTTGCAGTTCAATCCTATCCATGTTTATTCAGAAGTAAGTCCCATGGAGTTCAGTGGGTCTTACTTCCAGATGATTAGATAGGATTACAACTAACTAGAGTTAGAGCCAAATTAGACATGACATGTAATTCTGAGCAGAGATCGCTTGAGTCTAATCTAGTTTTGGGCCTAAAATACTTGATCAGGTTCTCTTGGTCAATTTGTTTTAGTAGCAGTCAGGTAGTAAAAAATATGTGTATGGGTGGATTTTCAAAGTAGTGGAGGAGAAAACTGAATCAACTGTACTCTTTTTTTTTTTTTTTTTTTGAGTGGTATTACCCAAACTTGAATTCTGCTTTGTTTAGCTGACCTCTATGATGGAAGAGTGCCACCTAAGGCCTAAACACATGGCATCACTTCTCCAACCATCCAGAGTGGCAGAAACACCGCACAGAGAGCCTCTCCTCTACGTGTCCTCCACAGTGGACAGTAACATCATAGCTGTTGGCCAAGATGGATTGGTTTCCATTTGGACAACAAACTTAAAATTGAAGAGAAGCGCTCTTATACTTGTGAGTGTAATAAATAAAGTATTGCTTAAAGAATATGCTATTTATTGGTGATAGATGCAAGATCCTTTCACTGAACTTGAAATGAAAAGGAGATTGTTTTCCAGCTGTAACCATCTTTATCATCACATTCACACACAACTATAGTTCTCAAGATGATGTCATCCACAAAAATAAAATTAATGCAGGCAATCCACTTGGTAATGTCTCTACATTACCAGTAAGCCTGCATACACCAGTTGCTGGGGAACATCGGTGGGAGGGTGCTGTTGCGCCATGTCCTGCTTTGTTGGTCTCTGGTCGACAGCTGGTTGGCCACTGTGTGAACAGAGTGCTGGACTAGATGGACCCTTGGTCTGATCCAGCATGGCTCTTCTTATATTTTTACCTAGGTCCAGACAGGGCCAAAAAAAGACAATATGTCCTATGTGGACTTGTGGTAGAGGTAGGATAATGGAGCCCTCCAGATGTTTTGCCCCACAACTCCCACCTGCCTCACCAGCATAGCCAATAATGAGGGATGATCGGAGTTGTTGGCTAAAATATCTAGAGGGCCATAAACTGTGCTCCCCTGGCTTATGGTACACTTTAAGGAACCAGAAGATGGGACCATATGAACATCCTGGTGAACCCTAATCTGGTTAATCAACAATTGTTTGGGACCAGATTACTACCCATTTTGCACTGTTTGAGAGTCAGATAATTCTGTCTAATGATCCAATCAACACACACATAGTACAGAACTCACCCTAGTAGCAACTGTTCCTCTATAGTTCTTAAAGTTTCAGTGGGCATTTGTAGGGGAGGATTTAAAAAAGTAGAAGACAGGAAAGGAAGGGGGGAATTAATGCAGAAAGCCACTTCTCCCCAAGACACAGTAAACAGGAAATTATCAAGTAAGGCAGAAGGAAACAAGCTCATTAAAAAAAAAGATATAGGAATATTAGTCAGGGTGGCACACAGTGTGAAGTGTTCTATGTATATCTTCATAAGCCCTGTGAGTACCATCTTTAAAAGAGCAATTGCTCCCAGAAATACATATTTGACTTTATTTGAGGCTTTGTTGGGTTACAGTTTGAGAGTCCCCCATTAGATTAACTTTTTATGTGCTCATTGCTTGCAACTGTAGGATTGCAAGTTTAAATGTAGGAGGTTGGAGAGGTGATGACCACCCTGCCAGCCAATCAACACACCTTCTTTCTGTAGTTCTGTTTATATGGTCAAGTTCTTTACCTGTCACTGGCATCGCAACTATTTCAGCCCTGACTCATGCATGGGCAAACAGTACTGAGATTTCTTTCCGGGAATTACCTGTGAGAGCATTCCTGTGGGTTAAAATTATAACATGAGAATTGGCCCTCAAAGTAAGACTGCATCTCTGCTGTCATTGCATTTATTATATTCTCCTTCCTCAAACAACTATTGCTATTTATTCAATCAAGAATGCATTATTCAAACAATTGTTGTTAACTTGTGTCTGTGTATCCTCTTCTTATATACAATTGCTTGGATCAGGGTTTCAGAACCCCTTTCAGCCTGATTGCCAACTTCCTTTTCAGACGAAGCTTTCAGGGGATGCATTCCAGTAATGGCAAAAGGAACAGAACCAAAAATGCCAGCATATTTTCACTTAAAGCTCTTACTGTCAGAGGGAGAGGCGGGTAAAAAATAAAATTATTATTATTATTATTATTATTATTATTATTATTATTATTATTATTATTTCAACCTTTTAGTATGGGGAAAAAGCCAGGAAACCATGAAATGATCAGTGGTTGGTGGAAACAGGTGAGACCATCTGGGGAACCCTGGAGGGCTGTATTGAGCTCTGGCAGGGTGACCAACTGGCAGGATTTCCCCAGATTTGTCCTGGTTTTTGTTCTATACTGGGTGTCGGGGGAATTTTCTGTAATTTTCTATAATGTCCTGGAACGACATGTTTTCCCCTTTAAGGCCTCCATTAGCATTGCGGGGGGTGGGGGGAGAATGATACTTTTTCTAGAGGTGCCTCATTGCGCCGCCCCCCTACTACCCCAACTGAGGCCTTAAAGGGGAAGATGTGAGCTTCACCCCACGTACCTGCTTCCCTCGGATTACCCCCGTAGTGCTAAGATTTCGCGGTTGTTGTTGTTTTTGCTACCGGGTGACACCGATCCTTTGCATACCAGGAAGTGAATTTAAGGGGGGAAATGTTAAAAAAAATCATAAAAAATCAATGGATGACCCAATTCAATTCAAATTTGGTATGCTTAAAGCTCTCCCTAATATCTATTACTGTGCCAATTTTGGTGTCTTTATCTTTAAAGCTTACACAGATGTAAGCATTTCTTTAAAATCCTGCTCCTGCACCCCAGCGGCAGCTCGGAAGAAACGCTCAAAAAGTAGGGGCTAAATATGGCGAATCTTTTGCCTTTGAAGCACAATTAAGGCAGGATACATGGGAGTACTTCACAATCAAAGCAGATTATAAGGTGGAAAACTTCTGAGTCCTTTGCATACAATTCGCAATGATTGCACGGTCAGGGACGGTGCCAGACTATTTTGCGCCCTAGGCAGGTGAGCTGCTTTCACCCACACCCACCCCATCCCAGCGAACCTGGGCGCAGGGCACCATCTCGGCCGCCAAGCTGAAGCAAAACCAGGACGCTGGGGTGGGGTGGCCGGCGGGCAGGCAGCTTTGGAACAGCGTGCCCAGCCAGAAGCCACTCTGGGAGAGCGACTTCCGGGCGCGACGTTCCGAAGCCGCCCGCCCGCCCCAGCATCCTGGTTTCGCTTCAGCTGGACGCCCACCCAGCCGAAGCAAAGCCAGAATGCTGGACTGGGGCGGGCGGGCATGGCTTCACTTCGGCTGGGTGGGTGCCCAGTTGAAGTGAAGCCAGGACGCTGGGGCGTGCGGGCAGCTTTGGAACGGCACGCCCGGAAGCCGCCCTCTCAGAGCTGCTGTGGGAGAGCGGCTTCCGGATGCAGCGTTTGGTGCCCCCCTTACCTTGGTGCTCTAGGCGGCCACCTGAGTGGCCTCTATGGTAGCACCGGCCCTGTGCACAGTATAACGCTGGTGTGATAAAGCTATGTGTCATTCCCGAAAATTTTAGAAAAGGCCCCGGTTGGAGCAGTGTGGTAGTGGGGGTGGGATGACATACTTTATGGAAACCCCGGAAAGTGCGCTCTCCCACTGCCCCTGCACTGCTCCAGTCGGGGCTTTTAAAGTGGTGGGGGATGATGCGTTTTTTATGAGGCTTGCAGTTCTGCACCCCTGGCTTCAATCCGAAGGATTGCGAGTGGAGGTTTCCTTGCAGAGTGAGGGGTTCCTGCCTCTTTCCTGCTGCTACCCTGAATAGCCATTCTTGAGCAGTGAGAGACCCTTCAGAACAGTGGTTGATGTTGCATGGTGATTGCAGCTGGAGGGAGATAAAGTCAGTGAAAATTAGGGCTTGTCTTCATGGCACTGCTTCACCACTCCTTCCCCCTGAAACGCTGTATCGCTGCTGCGGGGTGGGGGTGGGAAATCCCCATGCCAGGAGGGAGCACAGGGTATACTGGAGGTCATCCAGGTACTGGAGACCACCCCTTGCTTTCTTCCCAGCTTTCGTTTACCAATCATTAGTCACCATCCACCCTTGAATGCCCCTGGCTTGACACCAGAGTGAGGTCATGCAGTGGAAGGGCTGTGATGACCTTGCTTTGAAAGGAGAAGTCAGGGTAAGACCTCAACTTTTCTAACATGCAGTTTCGGGGAAAAGCACCACTGTGGCTGCAAATCAGCGGCTGCATCGTATAAAAAAGGCATCACCCCCCACCACTTTAAAAGCCCCGACTGGAGCAGTGCAGGGGCAGTGGGAAAGTGCACTTTCCGGGGTTTTCTAACATGCAGTTTCGGGGAAAAGCACCATGGTGGCTGCAAATCAGCGGCTGCATCGTATAACTAATGCAGCGTCGATTTGGAGCTACTACGGGGCTCTGGAGTCATATAGCCCGCCCATTGGTGACCACTCAAACAGAAGTGCCTTGAGGGTGCAGAAGGGTTGCCCTGGGTCCAAGCAATATATTTCAGTTTAGATCAAGCTTTTGATCATGTTCTTTTTGGAATGTAGGATGAAAACAAACTACAAAATCGGAAGATGAAGTGGGTTTCTGACTCCATCTTGATGCCTCATTACAACAAGCTAATTATTGGGACCTGGTAGGTAATACATTTCAGGGCTTCTTAGAATGACAGGCATGATACCACTGGCAAAAGTGTTTCAGAAAATTAGAATTAACACTTTGCAACTCTTTGTTGCTCTTTTTTAAAAGACACATGGGAAACAAGGATGAGAAAACCATAACCAATCTTGCTCATCTTGCTTTTTATTGCTCCCAAGTGGTTCATACAAAGTTAATACTCTAGTTCAAATATATAGGCTGTAAACTATTATTGCAGGGTAGCCACACTAAACCCCTATATAAACTTATGAGACAACTTTATAATATTTGGCCTATAGATTACAGCCACAAACTTGAATACCAGTGTGAGTTTACTGCAAGAAGCCTTGTATTTTGGTGCTGCCATTTTGGTTTGAGGTTTTTTCCAAACACACTCCTTGTTGTATGGACATTTATTATAATACAGCTGGTTTGTGCTTGCTTTCTGCTTTCAATCAGGTCTGGACGCAGTCCCTTTAAGATGTGGTGAGGGAGTGGCAATATGGCACTAGGGAGTACAACCCTAAAAACCCTAGCTGCCTTTGTAATAACATAAAATTTTGATGTCTTTCATTGTAACTCATTGAGAAGACTGAGCCCCTGATATATACCACATCCTTAAACTTGTTTAATAATCATTACCTTTTTTCACAGGGAATTCTGGAACTATAGTTCTATGAGAGTGTCTCTGTGGTGAGGGATGTCTAACAGATAATTCTTAGCAGCTTCACATTTCCCAGTATTCTTTGAATGAAGTCACGGCAGTTAAGCTAGTATAAAACTGATCCATGCTTATTATCTGGATATGCCTTAAACCCCACCTGAAGCATGAAAGTCTGTTTTCCAACCTCCTTTTTAATGATGTCCCATGAACACTGTCAGTGCTGTTTCCTGGGAATGAAATTGATATGAAATTCTCACCCCTGGAATTCCTATATATGCGAGGTGAGCAAAGAGTAGTATGGGACACATCAGAAACCTCAACTGTTAATCTGAATTCATCCTAAATGCAAGATGAAACCCAGTGATTTAGCTTTGACCTCTGAAAGGAAAATAAAATCTTGTTTGTTTGTTTTTAAGAATCATAGCCAGAGAGTGAAATTCGTAATTCATTAACATAACTGAAGGGTTTGACAAAACTTCTAGATTGTCTTTTTTATTTCAGCATCTTCGAGGTTTCTAAAGTGCTTAATTTACATTGTATTTACAGTGACCGAGAGATACGTCTCTATGAGCTCTCCAACTTGGAACCGTATTGCCAAATTATTGGCCTTGAAACAATGCCTCTTCATTTGGATTATAGGTACAGTCTAGATGAACTAGCATAACCAAAGCAAACGTTGTTGTTGTTAGTTTAATTTCCTGTTGGAATAGAATCGTGTAAGGACTGGGAGAACCAGAAAGGAATAAAATCCATTTAGAGATAAGCGTACAGAATTAAAAGCATTTGCTTATCTACAGTTTTCAGTCTTTGAGAAGACTCTGTATGGCAGCGCGTTTTGTTGTCAATGTTGTTGTTTCTTTTGCTTTTCACTTTTAAAACTGTTTGAACCTATTTTGTCATACAGCAGGACCGTAGCCAAGTTTGGAGGTAGCAGCTTTCCTGCGAACAGCAATTTCTCTTGGATTTGCTTCTTTTTTAAAACAAATCTATCCACTTGGGTGGAATTCTGAGAAGAGCAAATCAGGAGAAAAACGTGCTTCTATATTTTACTCTTTCCCCCAGAAACAACCATGCTGCTAGAAATGCATCTGGTGTCAGCACAGCAATGAAATATTTCTCATACATGTTTCATTCACCTTGACCTATTGCGTTCTGCTTGAGCATTGTCTCTTAAATGATGAGTGATGAGTGTTCCTGCTTAAGGGTCTTATGGCAGAGTTGCCTACTGAAGTAACAGGGCAAAATATTGGCTCCAGGTTTGAGGGGCTCCTGAGTGAAGTGCCTTCTGGCAGCCCCTTCTTATGTAAACTGGCCTCCTCAAGCTTATTCGTCAGTAGCAGCAGCAACAGCATTCCATGGATGGCTAGGAACTCCCATTTTAATTTCCCACAATGCCCTGCAGCACACAATGTATATAGTGTCACTTCGGGCCATTGTGGGAAAACAAAATGTAGTCTCACAGGCCCAGCTGTATGATGTGGAGGGCCTGGGGCAGGTGTATGTGCAGGTGGGCTTTGCCAGGACACTGGGTCCCCAGCAACTGCCCTAGGATGCCAGGAGCTGACTCCAGGCCTGTAAACTGTTGAACTATAGTTCTAATATCAGTGAAAAACATACACTCCAACTGTTTCTATTTACCAAGGAGGATCCTTATTTTCTGGTCCCTGGTAAATCACTGTCCTTATTTTGTCCCTTTTTTTATGCTTCTCAGGATGCCTTGTGTAACATTTTGCTTTTGTGGGAATTTTGCTAGTGTCATTCTGCAGGATGCCACTACTGCCTCTTCATCATTCTAGAAATCTCAAGAGTGGGAAAGTTAAAACTCAGAGTGGGAAATGGGATTCGTATTGGCTTTTTGTGCACAGCTATGTAAATCAGGGGTGCAGAACCTCTATCTCAGTGGACAAATCCATCTCTCCAGAGGTCCCAATCTTGGATTTCCCTTATGGCCATACCCTTTCCCCTGACCACTGAGCACTTGGTGGTTTTCCAGATTTTGTGCAGATTTCCACCTATTCTAAAAGTTTGAAATTCCCCTCCTGAGGCTTAGTTACTGGCAGTAAAAACCTTAAGCTAAAATATGCTGGGTGCTTCTGTATTTTTGCCCCTGCCCTGTTAGCCTTTAGCTCGCTCACTGCTGAAATGTGGCCCTTGAGAACTTCTCCAAAATGGAATTAGGCCCTTGAGCCAAAAGAGTTTATATCCTCCTGATGTAAATGCACGCGCATGAACATAAAGGCACCTCCGTTCAGTGCACAGAAAGCTATTTCAAACCCTGCAAATGCTGAAGTATATTTCGAACTGCTGATCCATATGGTAGGACACTTGCATTTTCTAAGATATCTTTAACCAAAAAAACCCACAGGCTGGGCTTCTTTAAACAAGCGATTTATAGCGCACACGTGACTGGCCACTCACGGAAGTTAGTGGGTCATTTAAATAAATAAATAAATAAATAAATAAATAAATAAATAAATTCCTCTTTCAAAAGTAAAGGAGAAATGCTCCTCTCTCTTATCAAATGTTATTTCAACTTCTAATTCTGACATATTTGTTCTGCTAGAGCACTCTACTCCAGTATGGTGCCCTCCAGATTTGTTGGACTGAGCGCTTCTTTAAACAAGCAATTTATAGCATGCTCATGACTGGCCACTCATGGAAGTTCGTGGGTCATTTTGATGATGTTGTGAGCCTCCTGTGTGCCTTCTGCTCCTTCCCTCTGTTATTCCATTTCAAAATAAACCTCGAAAAACCAATTTCTTCTGAAATATGTTGGGATTTCCTGCTGTGTGCAGTCAAAGAGGGCGCTGTCCCTTTGAGCTATATGGGCTGGGAGGTTTTAAATTACAGGCCACGTGGTCACTGCTCTCTTCCTGTGCAATTTAGCTTGTTTCAAATGAGGAAGAGAAGCAAGAAGAAGAAACATTAAGGAAACATGTTTAATCTAAAGGGTTTCGCTGTCCTGGTTTTAAATAGTTGAAGACAGGCAATACCTGAGTAAATATAAATCCGGTATACAGAAGGAGGAGCAGCACCTTAAGGGAAGTGTAATTGAAGGTGAGTTGTGGTGAGGGCTCAGGCAGTGACCCTTGGTATGAGAACTGAGGTATTACTCACGAGCATATACCAATACTTTCATCTGTGAAATGTCAGAAGATACGCGGAAATAGTGCAAGAACCGTGAATGAACAACAAACAAATTATGTTTGCCTTCCCAACCTGGTGCCCGTCAGATGTGTTAGACTATAACTCCCATCATGGCTAGTGGTCAGGAATGATGGGAGGTGTAGTCTAAAACATCTGGGGGCACCAGGTTGGTAAAGGATGCTATAGATGGAAACTGGCACTCAGTTTCAGGAATGCAGGATACTGGCACTTTCAAAGAAGGAATTCCAGCTGCTCCATTGTCAGGATCATCACAGTTTCCTAAAGGGATATCATTTTAGAAGAGAGTTCTCCTAACCTCCAGTCATAGGTAGCTTTTGAAGCAGATATGTAATCTCTCACATGCAGGCAGTGCACTTTCAGACTGTAGATACAGAGTATTATTTATAATTAATATTTTAACATATGGGATCTTAGCTATTGTGAGAATGACTGATTTGTCAAATGCCAGCTTACATAACCATTTTTGTCCTTGTTTAAAGTGTTCGGGGAGAAGGTGAATGTGTGATATCATATGGTGATGAACAGGTATGTTAATGCCATTTTCCAGTATATTTTAATTCAGGTTTAAACTAAGACAATGACACATCTGTCTCTTAAACAGTGGATTTTGCTGTTTATTATCAATGAAAGAAAGTTATCCAGGATTTGCAATAGCAAAATATTGAGCTAGAATTGATATTCAATGGATTGACTTGAAACATAGCTATAAATATAAATATTTTGCTCCCGGGCATTCATCACAGGAAATATACGCTCCTCCTTTCTTTTCAACCAATAGTTGAAACCAAGTCTACACTTAGGTGTATTGTAATGTTGGGAATGTTTATTCTGTCCCTTAAATTTGGATAATTATATGTTGCCGTTTTGTTTGACAGGGCTGTATTAATATCCTGTTGCTCAATTCTGTGGCAGAAACACTAAGGTATGTGACAGTGGATTATGAAGGCAGCTACTAATGTTCCTATGTTACAAGTGTTTTTGGCTTGCTTAGTTTAGAGGAGCTCTCCTTGTAGTCCAAGTCTAAAACTGAAGTTTAAAGATTAAGATAAATCACAGATATTCTTATGCACATAATTCAGACAAGAGGATATTGACGTTTGTTAGATAGGCCAAGATGACTCACCATTGATCTCTAGTCTATGAGCCTGTCTCAGTTGACAAAAGTCCCTCACACTCACTGTAGTAAAGTCTGAAAAAACATATCTGGGTTTCTTTTGTGCCCCCCCTGAGTACATTTGATGACACGCTTTCTTAAAAGTGTGTCTTTAAAATAAACATTTCTATTAGCATGTTATTATAACAAGACATGCATTGCAAAGTATGTCATAGACTGTCCATCCCAGAATTATGTATACATTCCTGAAAAAATATCTTAGGGAGATCTCTTATTGTCTGGCCATGCATCCATCTATTCTTTCATCCAGTCATCCTAACAATATTTCATGGTGACAGGAACTGGTCGAAATATCCATCTGTGGAAGAAATCCCAACAATCTCCATAAACGCTATTAATGACAGTGACAATATCACCTTCATTCGCTGGAAGGTTCACAATGACTGGGTGACAAAGGTAAGCAAATTTTAGACATTGGTGACTTCTACAGGTTCACCATAACTATCCTTGTGCTCATAGTGAAGGAATCAGACAATCATGTTCTATGATCATGTGCATAAAACTGCAAGCACTGTGATTGTTTGCATCAGCCTTCAAGACGTTTGTGAGAAACACTCTTGCATTAAGAACCCGCCATATTACTTTTTACAGTCACATCTGCACAATAGTTTACCTCACTTCCTTTTGATTAAGATTCTAGAGGTTGATAAACAGGTTATACTGGGGTATCCTGAGGACACTCTGAATTTCATAGGATTTTTGTTGTGCCTTTGCCATTGCAGATCAAATATATCCATTCTATGGAATCCATCATCTCTAGTTCAAATGATGATTGTACTGCACTGGTTATAGGTAAGTGGAAACTCTCTAGTTCAGCCTTCACCAACCTGGTGTCCTGCAGATGTGTTGGACTGCAAATCCCATCATTTTCAGCCAGCATGGCCAATGGGAGTTGCAGTTCAACACATCTGGATGACCCAACACATCTGGAGGACATAGACAGCAGATGGGTTTCAGTCCAACACATCTGGAGGGCACCATGCTGAAGTAGACTGCTCTAGCAGAACAAACATGTCAGAATTAGAAGTTGAAATAACATTTAATAAGAGGATTGGTATTTCTCCTTTATTTTTTGAAAGAGGAACATTTCTTTTTATTTATTTACAGTCGTGTGAAAAAGAAAGTACACCCTCTTGGAATTGTATGATTTTACATATCAGGACATAATAACAATCATCTGTTCCTTAGCAGGTCTAAAAATTAGGTAAATACAACCTCAGATGAACAACAACACATGGCATATTACACCGTGTCATGATTTATTTAACAGAAATAAAGCCAAAATGGAGAAGCCATGTGTGAAAAAGTAAGTACACCCTTACTGCTTCCATAGGAATTAAGATGCTAAGTAGCAGACAGGTGCTGCTAATCAAATGCCCATGATTAATTGATCATCAGCAAGTATGACCACCTCTATAAAAGCCGAAGTTTTTTCAGTTTTCTGGTCTGGAGCATTCAGGTGTGTGTTAACACAATGCCAAGGAGGAAAGACATCAGCAATGATCTTAGAGAAGCACTGCTGCCCATCAATCTGGGAAGGGTTATAAGGCCATTTCCAAACAATTTAAAGTCCATAATTCTACAGTGAGAAAGATGATTCAAAAGTGGAAAACTGTTGCCGATCTTCCCAGGAGAGGACATCCCAGCAAAATCACCCCAATGCTCAGAGAAACTGCAAAAAACCCAAGAGTTACATCTCAGACTCTATAGGTGTCAGTGAGCATGTTAAATGTTAAAGTTCATGACAGTACAATTAGAAAAAGACTGAACATGTATAGTTTGTTTGGAAGGGTTGCCAGGAGAAAGCCTCTTCTCTCTAAAAAGAACGTGGCAGCACGGCTTAGGTTTGCAAAGTTGCATCTGAATAAACCACAAGACTTCTGGAACAATGTCCTTTGGACAGACAAGACCAAAGTGGAGAAGTTTGGCCATAATGCACAGCGCCACATTTGGCAAAAACCAAACAGCATATCAGCACAAACACCTCATACCAACTGTCAAGCACAGTGGTGGAGGGGCGATGATTTGGGCTTGTTTTGCAGCCACAGGACCTGGGAACCTTGCAGTCATTGAGTCGACCATGAACTCCTCTGTATACCAAAGTATTCTAGAGTCAAATGTGAGGCCATCTGTCCGACAGCTAAAGCTTGGACGAAACTGGGTCATGCAACAGGACAATGATCCCGAGCACACCAGCAAATCTACAACAGAATGGCTGAAAAAGAAAAGAATCAAGGTGTTACAATGGCCCAGTCAAAGTCCAGATCTCAACCCGATTGAAATGCTGTGGTGGGACCTTAAGAGAGCTGTGCATAAACAAATGCCCTCAAACCTCAATGAACTGAAGCAACGTTGTAAAGAAGAGTGGGCCAAAATTCCTCTACAAAGATGTGAGAGACTGATAAAGTCATACAGAAAACGATTACTTCAAGTTATTGCTGCTAAAGGTGGTTCTACAAGCTATTGAATCATAAGGTGTACTTACTTTTTCACACATGGCTTCTCCATTTTGGCTTTATTTCTGTTAAATCAATCATGACACGGTGTAATATGTCATGTGTTGTTGTTCATCTGAGGTTGTATTTACCTAATTTTTAGACCTGCTAAGGAACAGATGGTTGTTATTATGTCCTGATATGTAAAATCATACAATTCCAAAAGGGTGTACTTTCTTTTTCACACAACTGTACAAGTTATCCAACCTTTCCTTCTAGGAGTTTGGGGCAACATACATGATTTCTTCTCTTCCTTGCCCCCATTTTATTTTGGCAAAGACCCTGTAATGTAGGTTAGAAGGAGAGCTTAGCTTCTGCTTCTGAATTCTTTGTGGGATTAAGATTGGTCCTTTACATGCGCTTCCTTTCCTTGCTTCCCCTCCTCGATCTACGAGTTCTATATGTTACATTATACTGCCACTAGATGGCGATGTTGTTATAGCACCACTTCCTCTTTGTATAGATACATTCAAACCACTTCTTTTTATTAGCTGATTATTTCCGTTTCAAATTAAACCTCGGAAATGGTTGGAAAGCACAGGAGAGGCACCGGAGGTTAACAGCATCATGTAAAGGACCTGTAAACTTTTGGAGCAACCAATCTCAATTGCAGAATAAAAGCCCCATGTGGAGAAGCCCTAAGCCTTAGCAAAGGCATTTCAATGTTTTAGAATGGGGAAAAGGCTACACAAAAGCTGGCAAACCACTAAACATTTGGTGGTAGTGGAAAGGGGAACAAGGGCATCTGGGGAAGCCTGGAGCAATGGATTGGGACCCTAGGAGTGCCAGATTTGCCCCCAGGCCTGAGGTTCTGCACCCCTACTATAAGACTGGGCCTTGAAGCAACACTAAGATTTTAAGGGGAGCAGGGACCCCACCCCAACTTATTCCTGTAATGAATCTGGCACAATGGCTGTAGCCCCTACAATGACAGTTGTGACAAAACTATAGTGAAATGTAATTGAAAACCAACAACATTGCTTTGGCAAAGGCAAATCTTCTATATCATTAAGTCAATCACAAATGCAAGTAAAATTTCTTCACAGCCCCATCAACCTTTGAAGAGGGCTACAAAACAAGGGCTGGATGAGAGGGAAGTTGGCAGTGGCAATGCCAAAGCCAGGCTCCTAATCTATAACTTAAGAATGAACCAGATCAGAAAGGTTCTCCTTTTGATTTACTCCAAGGTCCGTACCCCAGGAACAAACTGACACAGCTGGTTGGCAAATCAACTCAGACCATTGCCTGGCCATGCAGGAAGGAAAGAACCTCCCACTCTCCCCCGCCTTGACTAGCTTAATAACCCCCCACCCCCGAGTAAGCAAGAACCATTGCTTAGATATTGTCCAGCTAGAATATATGAGTTACTTGTCTTACTTACTATAAAGCAGGTTTGTGTTTCTCTCCTTCCTAACTATGAAGGGGCAACTACTGAAAAGGTCCCGCTCCTACTAGATGGCACCTCTGCCAGCAAACAGTTTTGGAGCAGGGTCTCTTGTGCTAATCTTAACTGAGGGGTGGTGGTGGTTCAACATCAATGACCAAACATGTTCTATTACTGCTGTTGAATCATTATTTAGAACAGTATGCTAAGAACATGAAAACAACCAGTATTTATCTCAAGGGTTTTCAGTTTATCTTCTTTCCCTTTCTTCTTCCTTTCTCATGCACCTTTTCCATTTCCCTATGACACAGGTTGTGTTAATGGAACCAAAAATTTGAAGCATCGCTTGAAAACTCTGATGGGTCCCAACAGTGTCAGCCAGAATAAATTCCCCATACCATCTACTGCATCTCCACCAAGACGTTTTCCCTGTGATGAATCAGTTTTTAAAATGCACAAGGGAGTCAAGACCTTTGCTTTCTGCACAGAAAGTAATATCCTTGTGACTGGTGGTTTGGATCGGAATATTCGTCTATGGAACCCCTATGTTCCTGGGTAAAAAGTCTAAAATAGAATTGAATTAGACTTTTTCTATTAACTTTCTGGCTAATGGTTTTGGAGTTGTTGCTGTTGTGTGTGCATTTTTAAAACTATTATTAAGATGTTTGAGTACACACTTTCATTTTCTCCCCAGAAGAGCAAGATTTGAAAGACAGCACTGTATGTGTGCAAATGTTTGCAGCTGCAGTCTCCTATGTTCTAGTCTAAAACAAATATATATATTTGAAAATAAGCCCTTCTGATGTTTATTTATTTAGCACCATTCAGTGTGCACAAAGCTTTACAGCATGCAAGAGGAAAAGTCTCTGCCCAGAGGAACTTACAATATAAACTTCAATGCAGGGGGAAACAACAGAGGAGGGAGAGAAATGGAGGCAGGTGCAAACAGAGGAAAGCACTTTGTGTTTATTTCAGTTGCAATTAAAAACGTCCATGTGATAAAGCGTTTTTAGATGGATCTCACACATGCCAGCTGAAATGCTTTTGAGCTTCTCTCCTCCTCTTCATCCGCATGTAGAAAATCAATTTTAAATGCCCTTGTGTTAGGTTTTTAAATTGATAGACAGTTATGCAAGAAGGTGTATTTACAACTTCATTTCACCCTTCCTGTGAACAGAAGTGTTTTATTATATTGGAGAAATTGGCAGCTGAGAAAATTGCTTCTAATCAATATGTTTGCCACAACACTAGGTGGGCTCTTGGCATACTGCGAGGACATGCTTCTCCAGTTGGCTTCGTATGCGTTGCTCACGGAAGTACAAAGATTTTCTCAGTGTCTCTTGACAGCACAATCAAGGCAAGGATGTTCCCTTTCTTGTCTGCAATGAACTGTGTGTTCTTAGAAGATCAAATATAGTTATTTGGTGTGAATTGTCCACAATCTCATGGAAGAGAAGAATTTGATCTTAGGCAGAACGTTCAGTGTTTTGTGAATATCAACCTTTTTTAAAAAAAGAGTACTTATTAAATATATTTGTTAGCTGACTTTTAAGAGCGTGATCTTCCCAAGGGAACTTACAATATAAAACAACAAAATGTATTATCAAATTATAAAAGTACCCTAAATTCAAACAATTAACAATAAGCCAGTTAAAATGAAATGTCAATGTCTTACAACAGCAAATACCATAGAAACCTTTTCAATTAAAGGTTTGAACAAGAGAGAGAACAAGTATGTTTTTAAAGCCCCTTTAAATGTAGCCACAGATTGAGCCAGCAGTATATTCCTCAGCAGGGCATTCCATGGGGTCGGAGCCACCAATGAGAAGGCCCTACCTCTCTGAACACAGCAATGTGACTGTTGCTCTTATTTCTTGGAGGAAAGCAAATGTTGCACTTATTTAAGCAAGAAGCAGCAGAAGGAAATGCTGCCAATCCTGAGAGATAACAGTGGTATTTTTAGTCGTAATCGTTTGCCAAGGAGCATCGTTTGTCATGTTTTCTTGCTAACCAAGATAATGGATATGTGAATGATGGCTTTTCTCAGTGCCTCATGCACACCCACACCCATCTTCTTTCACACACACACACAGGTTTGGGACGTTGAAGACCACTCTTGCCTCCTCACAGTCATACCCAAAATCAGTCAAATCAGAGGGGAGATGGAGACTTGCTACTTTTCACCGGACCTCCAAACCCTCTACATTGCAGCTGAAAATTTTGGTCTCCTGCGATTCCAGCATAGGTGGGCAAAAAAAACTATTGATCTTCTGTTGGCATTGCGTGAAGCATAGTCTATGTAGAGCCTCCTCTATGGGCAGTTTTACCACATAAATTCAAGTGGATGAACAATACTGTACATTGCTCCATCTAGAAGAGGCATCAGAAACCAATACCTTAATCAAGTGGCAATTCCAACATCATTTCCATCAAAATTTACCCCAGAACAAAGATATTCTGGGGTAAATTTAAATGCAATTCTAATTTGTCCACTGAGAATAGCACCCAAAACTATTAATTACAAGAAACTAAGAGAAGTGGTGGTCATTATTTCTCTAAGGATATTTCACTTGCATTTGGTTAAAAGAGAGAGAAAGATCTTCACATATAGTTATCTAAATTTTTGTTCTGCTATGGCTGGATCAAGTATAGCTCTGGAGCCAACTATGGGGCAAATCTGATAGCAAGTCAGCAAGCAGCCAGAAAGGTCAGGTACAGTGGTATCAGTCCAGCAAGGGCTTCTCCATATGAGGCTTTTATGATTGAGATTGTTTACTCACTGAGGTTTACGGATCCTTTACCTGATGTCCTCACTCTCCAGGGCCACTCCCATGCTTTGTAACCAGTTTTGCAGCTTTATTTGTAATGATGATAATGAGCAATTTAAAAATAGTGATTTGAATCTCAATATGTAATGATGGACTTGTACTATAACCACACAGCACCATCTAGTGTCTGTATAATGAAACATATAGAATGTGCAGCTAAGGGAAATCCCCAGGGGGAAAAGAAGGAAGTTCATTTAAAGGGCCAGTCTTAATCCCACAAAGAATCTGGAAGGAGAAGCCCTGGTAAAGCTGCACAATAAAAAGCCTGATGTGGAGAAGCTTCAAGAGGGCAGTTCAAAGAAGGAGAAATCAATATATAGGCAAAGTTCAAGAGCACAGTATTACCAGTTAAGAAAGAGAGTTCCAAGAGAAGTATCTGAGGTGTGTCCAAGGTCAAAGCACAAGTATGCAGTCCAACACAAATCCAGTCCAAAGAGAAGAGTCTAGCAGGAGTCCAAAGGTCAGCAACCATCACAAAGCAAGGGTTCAAAGCACTGCAGCTGATAGAAATATGTTGTTCTAAGAGCCAGTATCTTTCAACTGAATGCTTTTCTAGCATAAGTTTCCAGGGCCTCACCCAGGGCTTACCTGCAATTAATCACAGGATTGATGGTAAAAGTCCTACTCATAAGGAGAGCCTTGCTCGGGAGAAGGCTTTTACTCTTGAGGAGTCTTTTTCTGCAAGTGGGCATTTCTTCATCTGCCCATGGTCTTAGCCTGTAACTTCGGGCATGGGCAGTTGGTGGTGACTCAGCATTCCCATCTGGCTCAAAAGCAGTTTCCCACCATTCGAGAATAAGATCTGAAGCCATCTCTCCTGAGGGCCCAGGTGCTTCTTGGTCAACCCCAGGGCCACCTGAAATGGCTTTGTCCCAGGGAATATCTGGCTCAGTAGGCCCCAGATAATCTGCTGATGAGAATTCCTCAGTGGGGAGCATGACAACCATGGCACTAAAAGGATTGAAAACATATATCCTGCAAATACATTGAAATTATGACATAGTGACACATATAAGCCACATTTGGATGATCATGAAGCCATGGGCAAGCATCATAGCTATGCACTCTTTCCTCTCAGCTCTTTCCCATTATTTCTGATGAAGTTCCCCAGCCTATATTGACCCGGCGTTCTCCATGATATTTAAACCAGGAAACTCTGACTTGAAGTCAATTTACAAATCAGGAAAATAAGCTAAGATGTGATCCTGGCTTATTTTCTTGGTTGGTTAACCATTATTAAGCCAGAATCCCCCAGCTTGCACATAACTGGGGACTCTGGCTTAATGAAAGTGTGGTTCTTTGTGCAAAAGCTAGTATGCAATGGAAAGAGGCAGGGGATGGACGAGGAATGAGTGTGTGGGCAGAGTGCTCTTTTATGAATCCTTGGACAATTGTCCAAACATGGCCACAGTCTGTTTTTCCTTCCATGTTCTTCTCTTTTTCAGGGAGAATCAGATCCATGATTCAGACATGTCCCATAATGAACCTGTCTTTTGCTGCCAGTATAACAAGCAGTCACAGCATGTGATTAGCTGCTCAGAAGACTCTGTAAGTAATGCTAAGACTATGGCCCGGTTTAGATGTAACATTCGGCTTAAAGCATACTTGGTTACACTCTTTCCTTACTCTTCCTGCTGCTTCCATTGTGTGCAAGTTTAAGTGCTTTGATCCACATTTGTTTAAACTACCCCCATTTGTCCAAAATGAGGAACTGCAGTTTAATATCAGTTTAGTAACTAGCATTTTAAACCAAGATCAAATTATGATTTGATATCCTGGTTAGAAAACCAACTTTAAACAACAGCTCCCCATTTGAGGTGCAATGTCAGCAGCACTAGCGAGATTGCAAGGAGTGACAGGGTTTTTTGCCACTCTTATCAGGTGGGTCCCTAGCCATTCCCACAAGTCACGATAGATGTCACAAGAAGCCATCTGAGAACAAGTCACCCCAAACAACCCAACTACAAGCCATGGCTTCTCAGGGTGGCTTGATTGCAAAAAACAATCCATGATGTAAAAATGTTCCAGGTTCAGATGTCAAGCTAAGCCACCCTACAGCCACCCATGTTAGCAACTCACCATAGATCACTGTGATGTGAGATCCAGGTCAGAGGCCAGTTTGCATGATTGCAGGGTGGCTAGTAAGTCACAGTGGCTGTTAACCACCTTGCTCATGCTAGTTGTGTGTTGGGCCAGTTTGCATAATTACCCTTGGCAGGTGCATCTTCTTATAATGTCCAAAGTTGATGAGAGTGGTTGGTTGCGGTGGTTAGGAAACCATCTCAGAACTGTACAACAACCCATGTTTTTTGGGTGGTTTGTTAACCACCCCAACGAACCATCCTCATTGGGTTTGAAGCAAATATTGAAGCAAATTATTCTGATTCTCCCTTACGCCTGGGATAGTTCATAGACATTTTTTCTTTTTGATTTTGTGCTTCCTCCCCCCACCCCTCTATTATTATTATTGTTTTAAAAAAAGGGAAAAGAGATCAGTTCTTGTTTTCCTCCTCCTAGGTTATAAAAGTGTGGAACCTTCAAAATGGACAGCTTGTTATTAAAGTACATGAAGCTCATGGAGGAGCAGCTGTATCTTGTATGGCCTTAGATGCAAATGGAAAGAGGTATTCAAAGATTTTGTAATCAGAATAACATCATACATGCAAACAGATGCTACACGAATGGAGAAAGAAAGTTGTGCAAATATTGGATTTATCAGTTGCCTGATCTGTGGCAGCAAACTATCACTCTCCATAAATGCATAAATGTTTCATCTCCATCTAGGACTAATGTATGAACTTCAACAAATTTTGTCTTTAACTACAACTTCTCTAACTTCAGAAAAAGTCCAATGTTGTAACTAACAGAATAATTTATTACCGGTAATTAGCCTCTTAATGCAATGATGTTTAATCTGTCAGCAAAAATTATCAGCCCAGTCTGCTTATTTGGCAGGCATACCCCCAGAAAGTTGAGGGTCCACGTGTGGAAAGAGATGCTACACAAATGGCTGCATGCATTTAGCTCTGGTAAAAAAAAAAAAAAAATAGCCATCAGATTTTAAAAACTGAATTAGCATAGTTACATTCCTGCATTTATACACATCACCTCAATAAATTTGATTAGTGCCAAAACAGGGGAAGGTGGGAGAAGGGACATGATCTGTTTCATTTTGCTTCGTATCCTTTCTCTAAGGGGCTCAGAGTGGTGTTTTAGCCACAGGGCAACCCTGTGAACTAGGAAAGAAGACTGAGTGAAAGTGATTTGCCCAAGCTATCCAGTGAGCTTTAGAGCTGAGCAGGGGTTTATGCAGGATATTCCCATCAGAACAAAGGTCGGAGTATTTCCCACAGGGTAAAAAAAAATAAGGATGTTGAACAATCAGGGTCAGAGCAAGTGGATGGATGGGGTAGAAACAGCATCCCCCTCCTTGCATCTTTATATGAGTAGCAGACGACACAAAAACATCATTTCGGACATACCCGTCATGTGAATGAAATGAATAGGCCTTTTGAAATAGGTGCAGCATCTCAAGCACATGGGCCAGGTCATCCGTCTTGCCCTCCAGGGGTCCTTAGATGGCCCCACTCCCTTGCCACTGACTAAGAAACATTTTATGGTTTCCTGTAGAGCTGTGCACAAGTGACCTGTTGAAATTCTTCATCATAGTTGTAGCCAGGGAAATTTGGTGGAGAAATTCTCCAACAATTTCTCACAGGTAGGTGCCACCATTGGCAAAGGTTGTAGATTCTTTCTCTTTCTCTTTCTTTCCTGTGGGTTTTTGATTTTTCTGCACTGCCACTGCAAGTGGCAACGTTAACTGTATTGGCAGTCTGGTCTCCATTTTGCATTCTCCATAATACCCCATACATGTAGCATCATTCCAGGGAATGCTAAGGGGTGGGGGAAGGGAATGCAGCCACCACACACAAAAAAGTGTGAGGAGAATTTGGAGAAAATTCTGCTAAATGTCCTTTTATTTCTAGGGGATAAGAAAAGTCTCCAGACTTTTCTGAGAAACATATATTCTGAGAAATTTGGCTCAGCTCTAGTTGTCATTCTCCTAGGGGGGATCTACACTACTGCTTTAAAGCGCTTTATAACAGTTTTGACAACTGTTGGGGCCCAGGACACACTGCATATACAGGTTTCAAAACGTTTTCAAAGTGCTTTAAAGCGCTTTAAAAGCAGTAGTGTAGATCCCCCCCAGGATTCAGCGTGTTCCCTAGGGTCATCCAAATGATATATTTCTGAGGGGTGAGTGGGATACATATTGTCACTAATGGAGGTGTTGGCAGCCCAGTACCAGGTGTGAGGTGTGTGTGGAGGGCGGGGGCAGTGTTGCATCCAAAACACTGGGCCAAAATCTGCCCTCCAATTTTCTGAATGTTTTCTCCCCCATGAAAGAGGCTTCCATTTTTCTGCCACATTCTTTGGGCATTTTATAATTCATTCTGAATGTGTGTTGATGGTGATTTTGGCGTTACTTAATCACTGTAAGGTGGCTGAGGGCATTGTCTGTATTTTTCTTCCTTTTACATATCTCACCATTACTCTACAGTCTCCCAGGCTGTCTGCACTTCCGGCTCACGAAAGGCCCTTTAGGAGGAATAAATTCATGATGTCTCCCCCTGGGAGGGAAGTGCGGAAGCCAAGGAGGCTACAGGCTGTCAGAGAGATGATTGTACAATGAAAGACAGGACGCTCACACACACTCCTCAGCCATCTCATAAGTAAGGACAGCACAAGAACTCTTAACCAAACCCATGAGAATTTCTCCAAAAGAGAGTTCCCAGCATGATCAACTTAAAAGTACAGAGTCAATAGATTGTCCAGTGAAATTGGTAATCGTTTCAGTTAACAATTTTCGGTACCATTTAAAGTTTTGTCTGTTTTAATTCAATTATAGTGTAGATTTTTTCCCTCCCTCTAGGTTGATCACCGGTGGCAGAGATGGCAGTCTGAAAAAATGGGACTGCAGCTCCCTTTGTTACATGCATACCATTAAGCAAGGTAGAGACCTAATGACTAGCATCCTAGGACACAATCCTATGCATGTTTAGACAAAAAATAAGTGCTACAACTCCCTGCTATGTTATTGTAAGACCTCCTTCTGTCTTAACATGCATAGAATTACATCCCTGGTTTCTCCTTTGCTTGGAATAGCTGCAAAGTAATCATTCACTCTCTTTTTCAGCTACCAGTTCAGCTGATGAAGTCATTGCTTGCGCATATGTTGATATTTACAATTACAGGTACAATGGATATTCGGGGGAAATTGCAAGTAAATAATTATGAAAATACCTGTAAACTGTGGAAAATCTTCACAAAATCCTCTTAGATCATCAGGATGCCTGTGGCAAGATGGCATTCAAACTTCTCAGTTGAATATTTAAAATGGCCGCTGGCTCGCAGCGCAACTCACTGTGGCTTAAATAAGCCTTGGTGGGCTGCAGCGATCGTGCAAACTGCCCCAGAGAGTCAGGAGACTCTGCTGAATGGGATGAGCCATGATGTAGGCAGGGGGGTCCCCTCAAAATTGGATGAAGGTGCCTTCCACAAGTGAGTAGATCCAGGTATATCCGGGAGTCAACCATGTCTTTATTTAATGGGGTCTATATTCAGGTGGTGAGTGCATAATGTTTTCAGCCTTAAGACATTTAAAGTAGTATGTTTGTAGCCTTTATGCTTGTTAAAAATCCATTTATGAAAGTGGGTACAGGTAGACTCTGGATGATAAATCATGCTAATGAGTGAGGACTATGAGCTGTGGATTCTGTGGGTGACTCCTAGGTTTGGAAATCAGGGATGACACACTATTTATGAAGCGATTTGCTTTTGGGACTGAACACAAAAAGAGTTGTGCTAAAATTAGTCTTACGTTTCCTTCTTAAGTAAAACACATTTCTATTTTTGAAAAGGTACATCTTATCTGTTGGATGGGGCGGGAAGATCAATGTTTTCTTGGTAAGTATAAATGTGCTTAACCTTTCATTTGAGTTAAGCCACTAAGAAATTTGAGGCCTGGGATAAGTCCTCAAAGCAGCAATGGCCATGCTGCCTGAGAATTATGGGAGATGCAGTCCAACATCTCTGGAGACCACCCGGTTGGGGAAGGCTCCCTCAGAGCATAGCTGCATTGTACATGTAGCCCAGTCATCTGGTGTGTTCACCCTGATAGATGGACTTCTGATTTGGAGAGTGACCTACTCAAGCTCATGAGACCCAATGTCAGAATTCAATGTTTGTGTTTTGTTTGCTTCCCAATCCTTTATAGTAATTTAAGGAGTCTTTCCTTATAATCCATTACTTCTTTGAGCAGTGCCCATCCCACATAGCTCCAATTCCCACACAGCGCTATAGTTTTCTGGATGATTCAGCCCAGTCCTTTACATGAATTATGGAGCTTTCCCTTCTTTAACTTCTTGGAGGAGCATACACAGTTCCCATTCCTCATCAACAGCATATATGTGTGCATCATTAATGTCAGGTCTAGCAAGGGCCATGAGCCATAAAGGCTCTATGGAGTCTCCATGTTTAGACACAGGATGCCACTGAATAACAAATATTGGGGAGCAACATGGAGAGAGGCCTGCTGCCTTGGAGACCTCTAGGAGCTTTTCTACACAAGGTTGTTAATCTGCTGTATCTACTTTCAGTTTTGTTACAGAATTGAGATCCAAGCACGACACAAAGAACTTTTGTGTCGTGCTTTGTCCTGCTTTTCTGCTACATAACCTGTAGGTGGCACTTTGATATAGTGGAATTGCACAATTGTGTAAGTTGGAGAAGCGTTTCCTTTTGCTTTCACAAATAATACCACATTTTCCCTGCCCCCCCCCCCCCCAAAAAAAAAACCAACTTGCTTGAGTAGGGAATGACAAGTGCATAATAAATACCTTGTGTAGAAAAACTGTGACCCTGTTCAGGCAACCTGCTAAGCCATGGTGGTTAAGCATTTTAAGTTAACCATGATGGCTTAGCATATCATGTGAACCATTCCTAGTCATAGTGGCTACATAAGCACGGTTAGCAGCCTAACCATGGCTTAATGTGTTGTCTGAACAGGCCCTATATGTGGCCTTCCTGAAGGCCTCTGGCTGATCATCTTATGAAGCTTTAGGGAAGAGCCATAGCTCAGTGAAAGAGCACATGTTTTGCATGCAGAAGGGTAGTGGCTGCCACTGTGTGTACACTCTCTTGAACAGGATCACTGGAGTGAGGTTAAGGCTTCTTCATACACCCTCCTCGTCCCGACCAATGATCTTCATCAAGGTCACAGTGATCTTGATGAGAATTGTTGTTAGGGGAGGGGAGAAGAAGCTTTAACTTTCCCCCTCCTTCCTCCAGTTAAACTGCTCTAGAGGGGTGTTAATAAAGCCCTAGAGGGACCAATGGTATGATGCATTATAAGGCAGCTATATTTCTTCCTGAGCAAGATGCTAAACTAGATGGACTTTTGGTCTGACCCAGTGGGTTCTTCTTATGTTTCTTAAGCCTTCATTCTCTGGATATGGCTTTCCACCAGATCAGAAGATCTGCAGCTGATCTTGCCTGCTTCACAATTTGTATGTGAAGATGTGGTTGAGAGGCAAAGCTGCCCTTTACTGTTTCCTATAGTTTCCGTTTTCAATTTATATATAGTTTTAGCCTTGTCTTTCTCTAGAAATATGCCTGCTTGAAGAAAAAAATTTTTTTTTAAAAAAATCATTTAAAAAATATTTAATTTAATGATTCCCTGGAGCCAGAAAAGCCACTGATCTGTTTTTTAATTTCAGGATTTGAATGATGAAGTGTCTGAAGGATCATGCTCACAACTGGATTGGATTGAAAGTGTGGTAAGACATTGACGTCAGATGACAAACTATATAGTTAAGCACAAATAAAATATCAGCAAACTGTCTGCATAAAAGAAGTGCTTCATGTGTGATTGAGAGAGCAATGACCTGCACGATAATGATCATTTTTGTCATCACATCATGCAGCCACACGGTCACAAGGATGATATTTTATGTATAGCTGCCTGCCCTCCACATTACTTGGCTACTTCTAGTTTTGATGGTGAAATTCTCATATGGAATCTGGTATCAGGACATCTTTGTAGCCGTCTACGTGCTGTAAGCAGTGCAGTGATGAAAGGAGAAACAGGTGAGTAGGCAAGGCTAGATAAAATTGGTGGGTTTCTCTGTGTGGCAAATGGCAGGAAGATTGCATGGTGGGCCACTGTGCAAAAACAGCTCACCATGCAGTGATTACCACAGGGAAGCCATTTAAAGCTTCTTCCTATAACAGCCAGAATTTGTGGCCCACATTAGCACATGGAAGTATGCACAGAAATTTCCCCCATTGCTGTTTAAAATATGGCTGTTTATATACACACACTCCCTTCATAATTGACAAGGTGCATTTTGTACTTGGGTGTCTATACCCAAGTATAAAACGTTCAGTGATAAACTAAGTCAGCCTGCTCCAGATGTTTTAGACATCAACTCCCATTTCCTACTGGAACAAGCCCTCTGACACCTTTTCTGAAATTGAATTTCACCTCGGGCTGAAAGAAGTTGCCCATCCCTGTGCTAGAAACATTGATCAGGTTTGCATGATCACAGAGAGAAAATAAGCTATGCCTTCTTCCAAGATTTCAGGGTGGTTTGTAAACCATCCCAGCCACTCACCCTTACTGCGTTCGGACATCATGACAGCCTGTGCCATGGAAGAGTAGTAATGCTAATTAGGCAGCTCATGACCAACATGGCTTATTTTCCATCCATGAGTGTGTGAACCCACCCATTGCTTTTTCACTGTGTACCTGGACAAGCTGGCTTTTGTTTGGGAGGTCACAACAGTAAGATGCCTTGCTTATAAACATTTGGTGATGGTGTGGGCTTGTGAAAGCTGATGGAAATCATGACATGTTTTTTTTCCCCCCAGAAGACTTAACCATCAATAAAATAGTTTTCCTATTATCAAGGTTGGAAATGAAAAAAACAGCAGCAATACTGGTGGCCAGTGGACCCAGAGGTAAAGATCAAAGAAAACAAACTCAGAACTAATGAGGATTTTCAGGTCCCTCCTTCTTCCCACAGCTCCTTGCACTCACCAAAAAGCTGCTGTTGAAGGCTGAGTAGACCTTTCAGAGTGACATTCAATGCAGTTCAAGTGGGCTGGAGCCATGAGGGGAAGTCAGAGCCAAACTAAACGTGACTCGCTCCATACAAGTAGCAATTGCGTGAATTATATTTAGAAATAAATAGGTGGCGACCAGGGCCAATCTGGATTGGTACTTGGGTGGGGTGGGGCAACTCCTGCTATTTTCATCAGGAGGAAAAAAATCAATTAGTGCCAATAAGAATTTTCCTCCCAATGCAAAATAAATATAATAGCTGGGGTAGGGTGTGATGGAATCTAAATTGGGACACTACAGTGGGAGGTTAAAGTTTCCAGTTTGAATCAGGTTCTCCATGACTGTTATTTTTACTCTTTTTCAAACAAATAATCAGGCAATTACCTAACTGGGTAAATGTTACATCTAGTCTGCACTCAGTAATGCCTCCAGATGTATGTTAGGCTTCCCTCAAAGGGCTCTTTTGACCATATGTTTAAGATGAGATTGGGGAGAGTGAAACCAAATCAAAGCTCAATTCAACAACCACAGTAGAGTTCTCAAATGCAAAATTCAATAATGATCAGGTCTGCCAAATCCACATAGAAATAAATTCACTAGGATTTAGGATTTGAGACCATTAATGTCAATGCAAGTAGATTAATTTAATTTGAACATGGCTTAAAGGGCAGCAGCTACCTGATAGCTCAGGAGAGTCTACAATCTAAAATACTCTAAGAAAATCCATATTGCTTGCTCACAAGAAAACATTAGAGGTGGTTAACTCCCCTTCTCCCACTTCAAAGATTGTGAAGCCCTCCTGGAGATATAGACATGCCTTGCTGAAGACGAATCAGAATGGGCAGGTGTTGCATACTGGCCTAGTTGTGTGGCTACTGTAGGGTGCAAAGTGAACTTTACTGTGCAGACAAAACCTTGTAATTTCACAGTTTGCAACAGCATATAGAATAGTCCCCCCTCACACACTCACATGTTCAGCTACAACATTTTTTAAAACCAGAAAACCTATTTTTCATCTGTGTTCTATTTCTGATACTGTTGCATTGATGTCATTACTTAGGTTATATTACATTCTGGAATATATATGGCCGTGGGAAACGATTTGCTCATTTCTCTAGAGTAAGTGCTGAACATTTTTAGTAAAAATACATTCCATATTGCTAATTCTACTAGCTGGGCCTCTATATGTTTTTATTTCCATTGTTTAAGAGTTCGTTTGTTATTTTAAAAAGGTGGTGGTGGTAAGTAGACCTTTAGGGTTGCTCTGCCCATCTCTTAAAAAACATAAAGATGAATATAATGCACTGATTAAAGGATATTCCCACCACAACGTTTGTATGGAAATTCCTTGTAATCTAGAAGCAGATACTTTGGCTCAGTTCACACAACACTTTTCTCCACACAGTGTGAAAACTCCACTCCACAGTGGAATTTTTAGGAGGAACTCACCACAGTGTGGTGACAAACTGTCAGGATTTCCCTGGATTTGTCCAGTGGTGTAGCAACTCCACCATGGAGTTGTTACACCACCGTTGAGAAATGTGTTTAAACTGAGCCGACTTTTTCCCCTGACTTGCAGTCCAAAGAGAGATCTACCATCACTGACCTGGCAGTCAGCAACAATGACTCCCTCTTGTGCATTGGAGACCAGCAGGGCTCTCTCTGTATCTGGAACATGACAAACTATGCCTTGAATGGGCCAGAGACCAACCCACCAGCTTGTGAGAGAAGCATTTTTTATTATTATTATTCAAAACCGGAATGTTCATGTTCATTCCAGAATATACATTCTCACCCCATTGTTCCCTTCTTAATTTGTTATAGTAATTCAGAGTTGGAAAGCTCATCGCTGCTGCATCACAAGGTAAGCCGTGCCATTGAATACGAGGTCCAGTCCATCACTTTCTATTTGTGCCTTATCCTTAGAGCAGTCTTCCCCCATTTGGGGGCCCTCTAGATGTTTAGAATTATATCTCCCAGCATTCCTGAGCAATGGGCATGCAGGCTGGGGCTGATGGAGGTTGTAATCCAAAACAGGTGGAGGGCACCTGATTGGGAAAGGCTGAATTTTAAGACATTTTTTTGTTATATCAGAGCCATGTTGAATGTTGGAGGAAACGAGAGGGAGATTGCACTTCAAAGTCAAGGGTTTTAACACTGAGTTTATATCTCAATATCCTATGTGAACTGCTTAGGGATGTTATTATCTTTACCAGTATATAAATATCATGAATAATTGAATCTCTTCTCATATTACACTGGTGGCGGTGGGGAGCCGATGCAGTACTGTCTGTTAGGGTAACATGGGAATATACATCTATTTTTTCCTATGTGGAAGAGCTTTTAAGCAGGAAATAACACACCCAATAAATAGAAACAGAACAGTGTCTATTTTCAGAACAGTTGTCATTGTAACGAACCAAACTAATTTTCTTTTTCCATTGGCAGTGTCACACTTATGAGTGAACATCACCTTCTTCTCACCTCATCTTTGGACTGTAGTGTGAAGTTGTGGAGCCTAGAAGGGGAATACATAGGTAAGAGTATGACAGAAATGATTTGATATATGTATTTAGCTAACTAGTGGGAACTGCCATATATGTCTGATATACCCTGTTCCCTGCCCAGTCATGTTTTTGACACATCAAACATTGACCTTGAGTGCAATCCTATTCATGTTCAGACAGAAAAAAAGGTTCTACAATTGTGGGAGTTTGGGTTTTTTGTCTTAACATGCATAGGATTGCACCCTAAATCTATATATTTCTATATTACGCAATAGCTGAAGCAACACCATCTTCTATTCCTTTATCATATGGTGGCTCATTCTATGTTACTATAAAAGCTATGACTTTTGTAGTACAGCAAAGTTATGAGAGTAAAATTTCATAGAATCATAGAATAGTAGAGTTGGAAGGGGCCTATAAGGCCATCGAGTCCAACCCCCTGCTCAATGCAGGAATCCACCTTAAAGCATACCTGGCAGGTGGTTGTCCAGCGGCTTCTTGAATGCCTCTAGTGTGGGAGAGCCCACAACCTCCCTAGGTAACTGGTTCTATTGTCATACTGGATATATTTACAACAGAGAAAAACTTGAAGCAGTCAAACATAGGACTTTCCAAGTAGGTTTATTTTTATTTTTAAAGGTATGTTTGGTCAAAGAGAACCATGGAACATCAAAGAGAAGTCATCTTGGAGACAATCAAATTGTAACATGAGTTCAGAAAATGGCTCTGACTCCAATGTACAGGGGCCTACAGGAAACTTTGCCACACAGAAGGAATCTAATTCCATGTTGAATGCTGAGGTAGGAAGATTGTTTATTACTATGGTTCCCTAAGAAAGAAATTTTCCCTTGGCAAAACTGGTTGGGGACAGGATCTGGCTGTTTTAGGGTATCTTGAAGCATATATAACATGGTTCATTTGCTCTACAGACATGTTGCTTTTAAGACTGTCTGTTGCTTTGTGGGCTGTATTGTACAGGTTGAATTGTGTAGGTCTCCTTTGTGGATGGTCCTTAACTATAATTATTATCTTTTGGCCTCATTCCAACATTTCTGGATTTGCTTAATAATCACTACCAGTACTGACAAAATACTAAGTATTCATAGTATGGTTTCTAGAGTTTTAACGAGGGTATAAACATGTTTTCACAATGGGGTTAGCTACATAAATTGCTATACATTGTATAGATGGTGCAAGTATTCAACACCAACAAGTTCAATGAATGACTCTTTTCAATGAAATAGACATGTCTACGTCAACAGGATTCTCTAATGGAGCTATTTTATGGATTTGTCAGAATTGTGCCAAACTCTCAAATACTAAACACATATACTGGGAAGCGAAGTCTTTGTGCTTTAATTGGAACAAGTCAGCTAAGTTCACTACTTAGCAACACAATCCTATGGGTTTTTGAAAGTTGTACCACTGAATTCAATTGGACTCATAAGCATCCTTAGACAAACAGCCTAAGAATGAGTTCAAAAGACATTGGGGCTGCTTGAAACTCTCGTTTGTTGAACATCCTGTTCAGTCAATATGCCAAGCCATGGTTAGGCCATTAACCCCTTTGCAGTAAATGGTTAGTGAGCATGTTTAAATTGTGGTTATGTACTACCATGATTTGGAATGGTTTACACGGCACTCTAAGTCATGGTTCCCATGACATGTTTAGCTCAAAATGCTTAACCACCGTGGCTTAGTGTGTCAGAGCCCGCTCTGCTCCTTGGTATACTAAGGAGTTGCGGTCAATGAAACAGGCTGGACGTCGGCTAGAGCGCAAATGGCGCAAGACTCGAAGCGAAGATGACCGAGCACGCTGTAGAGCGCATAATCGTGCCTATTGCATGGCAGTGCGGGCAGCAAAGAAGGCTTATTTTGCTGCCTCCATTGCGTCCTCGAGTAGCCGACCAGCGGAACTCTTCCGGGTGGTCCGGGGGCTGCTAACATCATCCCCAGCAAGTGGGGCCCTGGCTCCATCAAGGACCCGCTGTGACCTTTTTGCATCACACTTTGAGGACAAGATCGCTTCTCTCCACAGCGAGCTTGACATTGTTTTTAGTGCAGCTCCAGTTGAGGTGTCCGATGCCACCATCTGCCGAATTTTGTGGGATCAGTTCCAGTTATTGCGGCCTGATGATGTGGACAAGGTGCTTGCAGCAGTGCAACCGACCACTTGCCCTCTCAATCCCTGTCCCTCCTGGCTTATAAAAGCAAGCTGAGGGGGTCTGACTGGGTGGGTCCAGGGGGTGATAAATGCTTCTCTCTGGGAAGGGGTGGTCCCTGCTATCCTTAAGGAGGTAGTAGTGCGACCACTCCTGAAGAAGCCCACCCTGGACCCGATGGTATTAGGCAACTACCGCCCAGTTGCTAACACTCCTTTTTTATTAGGGAAGGTACTTGAGAGGGTTGTGGCGGAGCAACTGCAGGCACTCTTGGAGGATACTGATTATCTAGATCCATTTCAGTCTGGGTTCCAATCTGGTTACGGGACTGAATCAGCCTTGGTTGCCCTGATGGATGACCTTTATTGAGAGAGGGACAGGGGGAATGCAACCCTGTTAATCCTGCTCGATCTCTCGGCGGCTTTTGATACCATCGACCATGGTATCCTCCTGGATCGACTCCGTGGGATGGGCATCGGAGGCACTTTTTTACAGTGGTTCCGGTCCGATCTACGGGGTCATTTTCAGAGAGTAGCATTGGGTGACCAGTCCTCGGCCTCTTGGCAATTGAGCTATGGAGTGCCACAGGGCACCATCTTGTCCCCAATGTTATTTAACATCTATATGAAGCCGTTGGGAGCGGTCATTAGGGGATTTGGAGCTAAATGCCATCAATACGGTGATGACACGCAGCTCTATCTCCCTGTGACAACTGAATCAGGTGAGGCTGTGCAGGTCCTGGACCAGTGCCTAGACTCAGTAATGGGCTGGATGAGGGCCAATAAACTGAGACTGAATCCTGGCAAGACGGAAGCCCTGTGGGTGAGTGGTTCCCGAGTCCGGGAGTCAGGCTCATTGCCTGTTCTGGATGGGGTTGCACTGCCTCTGAAAGAACAGGTTCGTAGTTTGGGGGTACTCTTAGACCCATTTCTGTCGTTGGAGGTTCAAGTAGCTGCCACGGCTCAGAGTGCCTTTTACCATCTTCGGTTGGTTCGCCAACTACGGCGTCTCCTGGACAGGGATAGCTTGACCACGGTGGTACAGGCATTGGTAACCTCAAGATTGAATTACTGCAACACGCTCTATGTGGGGCTACCCTTGAAGCTGCTCCGGATGCTGGAGCTAGTGCAGAATGCTGCAGCTCGGCTGTTGTCTGGAGCTGCCCCTTTCCGGCATGTAACTCCTCTGCTGAGGGAACTGCACTGGCTGCCTATTCGCTACTGGGCCAGGTTTAAGGTTCTTGTACTTGTGTACAAAGCCCTAAACAACTTGGGACCAGGATACCTGAGAGAGCGCCTTCTCCCTTACCAACCTGCCCGGTCACTGAGGTCATCCGAGGGCCTGCTCCTGGTGGTTCCACCTAGATCCATCCTCCAATTGGAATCCACCAGGGGAAGAGCCTTCAGCACGGTGGCGCCCCTCCTGTGGAATTCCCTGCCTCTGGAGGTCAGGCAGGCGCCAACCTTGTACTCCTTTCGGCGCCTCCTGAAAACATCTTTATTCCAAGAAGCCTTTCTTTAACATGCAGCCTTGGATTTCTGTTTTTGCTTCTTTTAAATTTTGTTTTAACGGTTTTGTTTTTATTTTACCTTGTACACCGCTCCAAAATTTTTCAATGGAGAGCGGTATATAAATATTCTAAATAAATAAATAAGTTTCTCAATGCACAAAATATCTCCTTTTTAAGAGATGAGGAAAGTTGGCGTCTAATAGGCATTTTACCTTGAACTGCAAATGGGTCAATAAGTCCACCTTAATATGAAATGTAGTAACTGGGGCACAGGGACCAAAGTTGTGGGTGCTTATAGTAAGAGCTACCAAAATATAAAAACTGCAGAATTGTTTTTCCTCTTGCTCACAGTAATTCTGATCTTAAAGGAAATCTGTAGAAACAGATGCATTTCTACATAGACTGGCTAAAAAATATATTTATAATAAATAACTACAGAGTAGTTCCAGAGGCTACATGACTTTGATTATAGTAGCAATCTTCATATGCAAAACATGTATCCCGTAATAGTACTATTTGCATATTTGAATCACGTAGGTAGGTATACACTGAACAAGCCATTCTTCTCCTAATAATCAAAATGCATGTTTGCTTTTGGTTGACTCTAGATGATGCAGGATGCCAGCACTTTGAAAATGGTAAGAGATGATGAAATAACTAAAGAATTAAAGCAAAGACAGACAGAAAGACTTAAACACAGGTGTGTACAACTTGCTTTAAAGTTCTTGTATTCACTGTGAAAGAGTCTAGAATGATGTGATAGAACATACCTCAGGACAAGTAAGGAACTTCAGTTTTTTCTTGAACGAGGAGCCATATTCACGCATGCCTTTTGCCACTCTATAATGGAGGGACAACTGCTGTTCATCACAAACAGCATATGCTGTGGAACTTTTTGTTATACATCTACTCCACCCACTCTCTTGAACCATTCTTCCATGTGCTATACTTTAGACGCTTCTCACAAGATCATATTGGGAGTGTTCAGCACATTATCATACAGACCACAGGTTGTCCTGTATATTCATCTTTGTGGAGATGAATATAATTTCCTTCTGGCATGAAAAGTATGCATTTTACTACTGATCAGAAAGAAAGCAATAGGCGCTCATTTAAAAAGGTTCATCTTTTATCTTTCAGATCAAAGCAATACCAATTCAGACCTGTTCAAGCATATGCAAGCAGAATGAATACATATCACTTTCTTCCACTGTGCGAGTTAGCCTGTGTCTCAGCTGTCTTCCATAAACCAGATCTAGCAGCAGAACTTGATGACCCATTTCAGATGGCAAATTAACAGCTTCTTGGACAGGGTGTAGCAGAAAGCTGAATTTCAAGTAGTTTGAGCTACTTTTCTCAAATGTATAACACTGACACATTTTTATGGTTTGAAGAACTTTGATGGCTTTTACAGATCTGTCCAGTCTTCATGGACATCAATCTCACCAGTGGCAAATCCCACTGAGTAGCAGGTATATTAAATTACAGTTGCAGACTGAACTGAAGCTAATGGCAATAAAGAGGTCTCATGTGGTCATTACTTGTGGTTCAAGAAGTAGATTTAAATATTTATTATAAAGATTTACACACACACACACAACCAACCTCTGGCAACGTGTTGCCACTTAGAAATCAATTGACATATCCGTCAATCTATGCATGTCACTATGAAGGATTCCCTCCATTTACATATACAGTAAATATTTTGCATACTTTAAACACTGCTATCAATTTATTCAAGTTGAACACACACACTCCTCTGTCCCATGGAGACACATTTACAGAAGAATACATTTGCTAAATATAAAACAACTGTTCAACTGACCACTTTGGAAATGGCAGCTGACTTCAGCTTCCTGTTGATGCTGAAGTACTTCTCTACCCACCCCTATTTCAGACACATTTCAATTCTTTCAATATCTTGGGTTGTGTGTGTCCAATGCAGTCATGAGGAAATGACTATGTTTAGGTACATTTAGTGAATTCTGCTTTAGAAAATCCAGAATGGTGTCCTCAGGCAGTACACTTGAGAGCAGCATCCTCAATCTACAAGGGAAGTACAATTATGCTGTTCACTATACAAATTTATCATGCGGACACTGAACTAAAAATTAAAGTAGCACATGGGATTTTGTTTGCTTTGTAACTGTTGTAATTTAGCAAGCTTCTGTGCTTCAAATACATACTATTTTATATTCACAGTAATCTCTTCATTATCGCAAACTGAGAAAATGTTTCTGTAAAAACTGATCTTCGTGATTTCAGCTTCAACATACACCATCCTTCATAGCATGATTTTACACTTCTGAACAGCCATTTAACACTTTATCTGGCAGTTGACAGCCCAATGTAACCTTGCTATGTAAAAAGACTCTTCTTTTGCAAGCCTGGAAATAAAATTATCTTGTTTTTAGGTATGTATCTGTACGGAAGAAAGGAAACAGCAAACTTTTGGGAAAGATTACTGAACACTAAAATGGCAACATACACAAGGCAACAGAGATCTTTTGAGGGGCTTGTGCTCTCATGAATTCAGATTTTGAATCATAGTCCATTAAATTACCTTTTTTGCTATGGACCTATTTTTATTAAGGAAATGAAGACTGCCAGAAATCTCATAAAAGGGGGTAAAGGAGATGAAAAATTAGCAACCAACTGTACAATCCAACTCAAGCAGATGTCCACCACCAATGATAGTCTAAAGCTGTGCTAAACTTAAATGAGAGACATTTAAATAGTATGTCCAACTTCTTGAGGTAAAAGCCATGGAAGATGG
The DNA here is from genome assembly GCF_023053635.1 of Elgaria multicarinata webbii. Lineage (NCBI taxonomy): Eukaryota > Metazoa > Chordata > Lepidosauria > Squamata > Anguidae > Elgaria > Elgaria multicarinata. Next base: position 39,111,994 of record NC_086180.1, on the reverse strand, counting down.
AAACAATAACTAACCAGTTTAACGGGAGCCCATGACAAAATGTTCACTATTATTGGGTGGGCAATGGTATTCTGAAAACTAGCTTGCCAAACCCTTGGTGAACATGAGGCAAAGGAGTTCTAACTGCTAGGAACAAATTTATACTTCAATTACAATGATTCTGAATGAGTTCAAGAGGATGATCTGAAACATTATATCAAATTGACTAAGATGGACAATCATTTTATAGACTAAATCTCAACATGAACAAGAAATCTGTAACTAAGAATTCTTGGTGGCTAGGTGGAGAATCTTTTTGGGAGTCAAGGGTTGGATTTGAGAAAAGGTCCTGATAAAAAAGCAGGCAATACAACTGTTTACATATTCAGACATTCGCTGAATATGTATACAGGACATGCATACTCATTAGGGAGTAAAATAAGTTCGCATCAATTACAGTTTTTCTGTCACTCAGGTTCAACTACATCCACACCAGGGATGATCAGAAAGTAGCTTGCACTCCATAGGTGGTCTACTATACAGTTTCTGGTGGACCACTTAGTGTCTACTGGGATTCTTACAAAGGGTTGTAGCCAATGTTATTCCTATGTAGAGTAGACCCATTGAAATAAATGGGACTTAAACTAGACTAACACTGGATACAACACAATGAGTGCTGGACCGTAATCAGATCCTGCAAGGCACTTTTGTTCTTAGGCAAGAGTGCATGCTTCAGACTAGTTATACCTTAACTGTGAAAAGGTCTGAACTACACACTCATGCTTAGTAATTTTAACACACAATAGTGGTTTCACAGGGATTCCAGTAAGCCCCCCAAAAAGGGGACGTATAGCACTGGACTGCCGAAAACTGAATTCAGCATATGGTATATGCTATGCACCATCAACTGTTCACCACAGGCTGAATTAGCTGGAAGTCTGGATGGAATGGACTTTTACCATTAGATACAAATCAAAAGAATGTAGAAAAGTTGCATAATGCTTTTTACCTGATGGACACTTACTTGCAAATTATTATCTCGTGGGCTACTTAGGATATACTACAAAACAGGATTGTGCTCCATTGATCAGGAGATAGGCAGAATTAAACTAGTAGGAAAAAAGATGACTACTAATCCCCTCCAATAAATCAGGTTTCCATGTAACCTACCAGTGTATGAAGACTAATACTATCTACATGCTTCCCATAAAACAAACTAAATTTGGTCCAGCTGGCCAGGTCTCAGTCCCCACCCCCACCCCCATAGACAGGCTAGAGCATTACAGTACCACTACAATATGAACAGGATGTATTGAAGCAATATAATACAATTGAAAGAAGAATAAAGTATAAAAGAAATCTGTTTGGGACCAGAACATCTATCCCCAAAACTAGTGTGTCTGCGCTTGCCGAAGAACAGATCTCTCTTTTTGTTGCCTGTGGGTGTCCTAGGGCTTATGGTACCTCTGAAGATTTCTTGAGATTGCACTTGTTTGGGTCTAGCTCAACCTTCCCCAACCAAGTGTCTTCCAGATGTGTATGACTACAACTCCCAGTCACCACAGTCCAACACATCAAGAGGGCAACAGGTCAGGGAAGGCTGGCTTAGCCTATCAGCCTTAAGTTTAATTAATGGTCAAGATAGACATCATATGCATTTATCCCCAACTGAAAGGCATTTATCCCCCAAGTGTACATCCTGGTCCCATTTATATATGCCAACTACTGCATACACAATGGTCAAATGAAACTGGCATCCTCTTCTCTAACACTATGGAGTTAGGTGAATTGTGTGAAGTGCCACCAGAGTTATGAAGAACCTTCAGCAGAAAAAGACCACGTCCTTTGAATCAGCTGGGGCTCCAGAATCACTCTGTGGTGTACCCACCCTGGCTTAAGTTGCTTCCTCCCATACTTCAGATTCTGTAAGAAACTCCTCACTTTCTTGTCAATATTCTCTGCATTGCTTGTATAAGAAGCTAAAAAATTCACTAGAGGCCCAAGTCCTAAGAAGAATCCCAAAGCTAGCTCCTGGGGCCTAGGTCTATAGCCTGAAATGATGGATTTCCTTGTCTCATAAGCTCTTGTGATGGAGAGATGAATTAATCTTTTGATAGCTCCTGAAATCCAGTGATGTACCCTCAGAATATGTCATTCCCCAAACAACATCTTCATTGGCTTTCCTACATAATTACAGACATTTCCAGGCCTCATTCTCTGTTGGAAGGAAAGCAGACTGTCAGTTACCTCCATTTTCTGTAGAGTTCCAGCAGAAGCCAATTCCCCATGTGGGGCCTTGAGACATGTATGCAAACCTTCTAGTCTGAGAAGAACCTGTTTTCTTTCATTATCAGGGTCTGGGGAGAGAACAGCTGCATCATCCAACTTCAGAATGTCAGGAGAGGGTTTGTGCAGTTTACTGAGCAACTGAGAGGAGTAAGGTAAGCCTCCTCACTGTGCCCAGTAAAAGCCTGCAAATCTCAGAGGAGTGGTAAGGGCGATAGCTAACAAAATGGTTTTTTTAATGCCTAATTCCAGAGAGGCATGGATTGGCCAGGTGGAAATCTCTAGTATTCACTGTCCTCTCTCTCAAGCCATTCCAAAAAATCAAGCCATGGGTTTGAGAATTCTAGAAATGAATCTCAAGACTAGAGCTAAAAGGCAGCTAGGAGAAAGCCACACAGTTCCATACCCATCACACGAGCCCTTGTGATAAGCAGGAAATGACTGAGAAGCTGCTTATCCTCCATTCTGCTTTGGAGGAAGCTGGTTAAAAACCTGAGAAATTAAGCCCCAAACAAGAACGACTAGTAATGTCGGCCACAGCAAAAGCACTTGCTGCAGAAACGCCTGGCACTTACTGGCTCAGTTCAGACAACATGTTTCTCTATGCAGTGAGAAAACTCCACTCAACAGTTGAGTTTTTAGGGGGTACTCCCCACACAACATGTTCTAACTCCACCGTTGTGTGACTGTGGGCTTCTGTGGAGTTGAGTAAAAGGCAACGCAATGTTTGATTGACTGTTCCGCCGCTCTCTCTCTCCTCCCCCAGTCCTTCTGATGGTACTCCATCAGCCATTGCTGCGAAAAAACAATTCCGGTGGTTCTCCTAGAGCAGCACTCTCTCCTTTCAGCAATCTTGCCAGGGAACTCTCTAGCCAGTGGGAGAAGTCAACTCAACACAACAGCAAACTCCATGGAGCCCTCCACACAACACAATGGTTGTGCAGGAACTCTCCTCTGCACAGCGTGGATATTCAGCATGGAGTGTTTTCTAAAAAAAACCTCCACCGTGGGGTGTTTTCCCTTCAGACAACACATTTCTCAACGGTGGTGTAAAAACTCCACTGTGGAGTTCTTAAACCACCACTGAGATATCTGTTGTCTGAACTGAGCTGGTGCCAAAGCTGAGGACTAGGAGACTGCAGAGCACACCAAGACAGAACATCGCTTTCTTTTAAGCCTGCCTATCACACAACGTAGTGCAACGTAACACAGTTGCTTCAGAGACACACCACAAAACAGAGCAAAGCATGTTGCTACATATTGTACAACAAGGAAAAGTCCTGCTTGCTACAGTCAGTAAACTGTAAAACTGGGGATTGAGAGAATTTACAAAGCAGTACAGAAAATCCTGGTCTAGAATCACAGCCTACAAACTGTACACACAAAAACAAGTAGTGACTGAGCAGTTTGAAACTGTAATTAAATTTGCATAGCAGCAAGGGAGTAAAGAGGACAGACAACTGAATCACTTACAGTTCTTTGAAAAGGGCAAAGCTCTTCTAACATAACACTTTAGATCAGTGGATTTGTAATATCAGTTTGGCTTAGTGTTTTATGGATGCCAAATGTAGCCAGCAAAGGATGCTTGGAACCACTCCTAATAGATTTTGCTACTTATTGTGCTTATTTTCCAAGCACAGACTCCAAAATAGAAGATCATTTGCCAAGTAGAATGGCAGAAGTATTTCAGTACAGAATACTGACATAGATATCAATACCAATTTATAACCATTGTGTGTGTGTATTTTCTGCTTTTAATTGTGACATATTTTTAAAAAAACATGCATGGGCAGCATTCAGAATGAAGCCAAACCTACTAGGTTAGAGGCAATTAAGAGTAATGAAAACATGTCTCCCCCAATTATTGCCTCTAAAATTCCACTAACATTTCATACTATTACAACTTTTAACAGTGTCTCAGCATCAACACAGAATATGATATACAGGACTGTGTGTATATGGAGACCATGAACTTTATTTCGATTCATGTTCTAGTCTTATGACAAAGAATGCTGCTGGTATGAGCTCCTTTTCAAGCCTTAAATGCTTTTGTGTACAAGTTTTTTTTTTTTACAAGTTTTCATGGTACATCAACAAGATGAATTAGTTTGCCAGCTAGCCTCTATTTTAATATTTAAATTAGAACAGTACAACAACTAGAAAAAGGTCAGTGCTTCAAGTGGCAATGTTCACGCCACATCAAATCCTGTATCTTTCAAAATAAAGATGCAAAAATCTACACTTCAGCATCAATAGTGCAATACAGTGGCCTTTCCTGAATAAAGGAGCAGAGGCTTACCCACAATAAAAGCTTTAAATAAGGTAGATTGTTGTCATTTATATATATATCAAATCTGCCTATTTGATATAAAATATATTGGGAAAGCTTAAACTGACTTTTACAATCTACATTCAACTAAAGCTCCACACAAGCGGCATCAATGGAATGAACAATGGGAATGCACTCAATAGAAAAACACTTTCAAACCTACTGCAAAGAACAAAGGACATAAAGTTGACTACGTAACTGAACATCTGTAGTGTGAATCAGACATAAAAGAAAGATGGACCCTTAGATTACTTGCACTGTTTTAATGGACTGAAAGAAATGCAAAACCTAGTCCAGATCCATTTCTTCAGATGATTTAGGCTGCTGGCAACTGTCCTCTGATTTTGTGTCAGCAGTGCTCTGTCCATTCATTGGTCCATTGTGTTCGTTACTAGTTTTTGCTTGACCTTCAGACAGAGGCTCTGCCTTGGGCTTAGGCTTGTAAATAATAGGGTTACATAAACTGTCCAGTTCCTGTTGGAATTAAGAGAAAATAAGGAAGTTATGATAAATCAGTAAGAAATGAGAACATAGTGGCACATGAAATTGGTTATGGGGTAATTTGGAAGGTAAACCAGGAGATAATTATTTGACGAAAGACCTATTCATGACTGGAAGATTGTGTTATTAACCACCTATTTACAAGCTTGAAGAGACTTCAGTAATGGAACTGACTCAGATCTTGTTATTTAAATTACTGTTCAATGATCACGCCTTGAATGAAGCATGACAAATGGCTTCTATTGTATGTAAGGGCGCATTGGAAACTGCTCCTTAAGAATTATCCATTGTTTGGTGGGAATCATTTATTCCTTTCTACATTTCACCTTATTCCTCGTGGATTACTCTTCTGAAAATGACAGACAGCAGAGAAGTGGCCCTAAGTAAGAAAACTGCAAAGTTTCACAGTTCCCTTCCCTTTACCTCCTTTCCATTTTTTTTTTTTTTTTTAGCAATTTGTTTGAAAATGACACACATCAGAGAGGTGTTTCCAGGCCAGAAAGCTGCAACGTTGCAGAATAATAGATGCAGGGGCTAGGGTGTTACATTGGATATATATGTTGTCCTCTGCTATTACTTGCATTACTAATTCATTCTTTGGTCTATCCATGCTTATTTTTCCATTGACAGTTTTACTCACAGAAATGTTCTAGATAATTTACCTTGGATTTTGCAATTATTTCTGCCACTTTCACAACAGGATCCTGTGTCAGACTCAGCCTGTTTTGTGCATTCATTTTTGAATTCAACCAATTCATAGCTTCACTGGTACATTTTTCAACTTTTTCCATATCAACAGGATCAATGTGATCGTATTTTTCATCCTAGGAAGAAAAACATTTTAATTCAGAACTCAGCAATATAAGGAACAAAACACACAGACACCACAATTATTAAAGAAGCCTAACTATAGTATAGCGTGATGTCTGAATTGACAACCTATGGTTTGCTGCTGGCAAACAAACCAGAATTTCAGAAAAGCACAGTATGAAGTGTCTCAGGATACTTGAGACACTTGAGATTTCCCTCCTCCACTGAGGGAAATTGTTAGAAAACATCACATTCTTCCTTTAAATCTGATCAGACATTTTATATGAAAGTATTTTTTGCAGGAATGCTGGATTAACAGACCTTACGCTCAGGGCATATTTGTGGTGGAACTAGACCCTTTAAGATGATGACATTATATTGTGCTGTTTCACAAATACATACATACCATTTGATGACTCATATCTAAATATCCAAACTGCCTCTATTGAAAAAGGACAGTCTTTGCATACCTGTGCAAATGTAGTGAAAACTACATCATCCACACATAAGAGGGAGTTATCAGCAGACACAGGGTAACCCGAGATTTGCAGGGATACAATTATATTTAGAAAACTTGTTACGTCATGCAGTTCTAAATAGTACAATTAAAATGATCCTGTAAATTCTAGTCTGGTTATTTAGCCTGCAATCCTACACATGCTTATCTAGGATTAAGTCCCATTGAAATTAATGGGATTTACTTCTGAACGGGCATGTATAGGATCACACTGTTAGAAACATGTAATATCTTGGGTCCTACCTTATTTTTGTATCCTTCTACAGCTTTCATAAGCAGCTGGAGTTTCTTTCCCAAATCATTTAAAGCTTTTGGCCTCTCTTCATGTTCCATATATCTGTCCTGAATAGGACCACCAAATTTCTACAAACACAAAAAATAGATGTTGACCTATTATACAATTATTCATTAAAAACTGGGGGTGGGGAGGGGAACTGGATAAAGACAGGATCCAGACTGGTCAACTAAACGAAGTCCCATTGATTTCAATGAGTCTTTTCTACATATGACTAAGCCTGCATCCAACCTTGTATTTTTATAATTACTTATTCAATTTAATAATTTTAAAGTATCTAAGCAGAAGTGCTTGTAAAGTTACTGAAACAGGAATACAAGAATGGCAATATTGGGAAGCAAATTGCAGAGGAAACCAGAAAAGTGGATCACATACCAAGACCAGCAAGCCTGTATTTCCATTGTACTTAGAATTGCTGGCTAAAAGCCACCATGCAACTCTATCCAGTTCAACTGGACGGAGTTGCAGGGCGGCTTGTAGCTTCCTGCAGTGATGCAGGAAATCCAGAGCTAGAGCTGCCGGCTCCCACTAACCATATTTTGGAACAGTGCTGCTCTGATCTCTCTGGTGGAAAGGCAGCATACAAATGCCATGAAAATGATAAGGACGTAAAGAACAGGTCTGGTTCTTTGCGGGAGTAACTGGGGAGGACAATTGGATTAAGTGTACTGGTAGGGATGGATGGTGGTAAGAGTTGCCTGGTATCCTCCTAGAGATCACACCACAAACTGATGGACTGATGTGGAAAAGAGCCAAAAGAGTGCAGTTTATGGATTATGCCCAAGGGATGGACGCTAGAACATCCATAAGAAGGGAGACAGGAGCAGGCAGAGACCATCAGAACCTGCTTCAGTTGCAACCCCCCCTCCCCAACCAGGGCTAATGGTCATTATGACCTGTGGGGAAGAAGCAGCAGCTGTTGGTCTGCCCCTCCACTGGGAGATAAGAGCGGGGAGCAGGGCCTTCCCACCAGCCTGAGTAGTCTCCTTAATTTCTTTTTCTTTTCTCCTTCTTCCCTCCCCATCCCGTTTTCTTTGTGTTTCATGTCTTTTTTAGAATGTAAGCTTGAGAGCAAGGACTGTCTTCTTTACCAATCAATTGTACCGTTCCGGGAGCCTTTTTGGCTGAGGTGTGGGATAAAAATACACTAAATAAATAAATAAATAAATATATGAAAGGTTGTGATGGATCACACCAGCATAGCTTAACTCTGTGCTGTGTGAAGTGGTACTTCCACCATTCAGCTTCACAGGATGACCTCGGGTTCTAGTATTATGAGAGAGGGAGAGAGAGGGCTAAGGACTGTAGGGGTGTGCACTCTGCACTGAAACTCCGTGTGTCCAATGGACCTCCGAAATCACAGTGCAGTTAGACGGCGGTTTTAAAGCCGTCGAAAACTTGCAGTGCGGTTAGTTCGTTTAGAGCCCTCAATGGATCCATAGGTTTTTTAGGCAACATGAGGGCTCATTTCATGTTGATGGATGGCTAGCTGAACATTTCCATATTAGGAAGACACTGAGGGGTGATGGGGGGGGGAGTTTTGAGATTGACATCTGTGGCTAACCAATGGGCATAGTCTCCGCCCAGTCCCCACTCAAGTCATGTTGCTTAGAGGGAGAGAATTGCAAACAATAAAACCCATTTGTTCTTGTCCTGGAACTCATTCCTCATGGAACGCTGGGAAAGGAGGAGGAGGAGGAGAGATTTTGAGAGAGAGCTCTCAGTTCGTTTAGCTGTGCTTGCCTGCTCTGTCTGCTTCATTGTAAACACCCTTGTGAATATTCCCTAGTGCCTCTTACTACTTCTATCAGGAGCCACAATAAACTTCAGCAGCCCTATAAGAAAGCTTGGTCCTATGAACGACTAATTTCTTGATTGTGTTTTATATATTTTATATATGCTGTCACTCAATATATTATTTATATGTATGGGGTGGAATGTTAGCTTTATGTTGGTAGGTGGACAACACTAAGGTAGGTTCTCATGCCTTTACACAAAACAGCTTGAAGCCACAGTACTTGTAGCTACTTAATTTAATCTGCTTTAAGAAAAAGGAAATATTCTTGTGACAACTTGAACTTGCTATTTCTGCTGAGATTTCAGAGGACTGCAATACCATCAAGTGCATATCTCCAGGGAGTGGAGTTTACAATTAAGGACAGTACAGACAGCCTATTCAAGCAATACATATCTAAGAGTGCAGGTCTTACTTTCATTTCCTGAAGCTTTTCCACATATACGTGTTTTGGTTGGTCTTCTCCATCTTCATAAAGCCAGTTTTCTGTATCCTCCAACATTAGAGTTATCTTCCTTGAATCCTAAAAAAAGCATAAGAAAATGCTGGTAGAAAAATCAAAACTTGTTTTTTTGAATTAGTGAAAACAACACAAGGTGGCTATGTAAGAATGTCTTCAACTACTATTTATATTAATATAAAGTAATTAAAGACATATATTACTAGAAATTCTGAGTTCTATGCTGGTTCATAAGGAAGGAGAAAATGGCAGCGGCAGAGGTAGGGACTAAATTGCCAGAAACAGGACTTCAAGCTATTATCCATTTTTAAAAAAGAACTGTGAATTGCCAATTGTCTCATGCATTTCTGCTAAGGTATAGAAACAGGTAGCAGAAATGGAGTTTTGTTTGTTACTATTACTTCAATGAACCCATGTTTTTGCTTTAAGATTACCTCTCATCCTTTCTGCATAAGGGCTGACAGTTTGTCTAACCAAGCCAGAGACTGAAGGACAGAGCAAGGTATAAAGCTAAGTAAATTAAGTCTAATGGTTAATTAGTCAAGCAATGTAGGAAGGCTGTAATTCCATTTAAGCTTCTCTCTCAGAAATACCTTGCTAATTCAGTTTAGCCTATACTTAAGTTCTATAGTACAGTTAGAATTTAGTACACTTAAATCTATACTTATGTAGAAGGACACACACCAGTGTATTTTTCCTAGCCAATACACACATGAAGTCATTGTGACAAATGTAGTGATTAAAAACAAAAACACTGCCACATTTATGTGGATACTGCCATGTTATAACAAACAGAAGTACAATAATATGAAATGCAAAAATCAATGAAAAGGAAATTAGAAATTTTAAAGGAATCTGAAATGTTAAGGGACAATTTTAAATTGACGGGATTGAGGGTTAGAGGCACACTAATTTGCTTATGAGGGTGTTTTGGTTCTTGTGTGTGGTTATAATATGAAATGGAAGAGAAAATACTGAAGATGGCTTTTCCTTCTAAAAATGAATGACAACTGACTGATTCCAAATTACCTCAGACCCTTTAATATTTCAAAAAGCAGCCTTTAAATTTTATTTATTTATTAAAAGTATTTTTAACCCAGCCTTTATCCAAAAATAAGAGGGCAGTAAATAAAAAAGGCAATATAACCAAAATATCTCACAAATATAATAGAAGCACTCACACATAAAACATTCTAATAAAAACAAATCAGAGACATGAAAAGCAGCCCAAATGAAGCTAAACACAACATCATGCTTTCAAATGCCTTGGTAAATTAGTACATTTTGAGCTGATGCTAAAATGATGGCAGCATCAGCGTAAGTCAAACTTCAATGGGGAAGAGCATTCCAGAAACAGAAAAGGCCCTCTGCCTAGTTCCTACACAACAAGATTCCCCTGGCAAAGGAACCCAGAGAAGAGCCTCCTCTGAAGTTTTTAAGATGAAGGTAACTTGGTAAAGGGAGATATACTCCTCTGGGTATTTGGGTTCCAAGTCATTCAGGGCTTTAAAGATAAGCACCAGCAGCTTGAATTGGCCTTGGAAGCAAACAATAATACACATTCGGTAATCTGCACATACATACACACTGCATTTTTCAGACAGTTATTGACTCCCAAAGTGGCTCACATTTATTTATTTATTTATTACATTTCTATACCGCCCAATAGCCGGAGCTCTCTGGGCGGACAGAAGACTAACTTGTCCCATTGACTTCAATGGGTTTATTTCATGGGTTTCAAGCCCCTTTCAGGCAGAAAGATGCATTCAATTTCAGAGAAGCTTTTGGGGGCTGCATTCCAATGGCTGGTGGGGCAAAGGGGAGCACTCGTCCTACTCCAGCGGTCTTCCTTTCCTTTTAATGCTATTGCTAATTGAACAGATTTCCCTCCTTATAAATGTATGAGAGTTCTTACGTCTTCAGTGATGAATTTTTCATAGACCCCACATAGCTTGTCCCTCAGATCATACACGTATTCCTCAACAGCATTCTTGGCATCATTTTTTTCCTTCTCCAACTTGTCTTGCATTATCATCTTCCCCTGTAAAGACACCAAATTATTAGGATCAGTTTAAATCTTCCCTGTGGAATGAAGCTGTTTCAAATATGGTTTTGGAAATCTTCCACAACTGGATTTGAACCAACACCACTGTCATGTGCTCTAAACTTGGCAAACAACCTGACCATTATACATATAAAGTGAGATAATATATTCAATTCCACCTATCTGTAAGAGGATTTGCAATTCACAATGACGATTTGTTTCTTGTACTCTTTTAACCTAGGATTGAGGCAACTATAGCCACATAAATGAAATCAGAATAGTTCTGTGTACCTTACCTCATTTTCAATGTAGCAATTAATAAGGTCCTGGCCCACTTGTCTGTATAGGTTGACCTGGATAGGTAGATCAATACTCTTGACCTTTGCTTTAGCTTTTCCAGATTGATTTGTGTCAATCTTGTCTCCCGAAGCAGTCTGCAGAATGAAACATTAAACTATCTGTCAACATTCAGAACACTTGAGCCCAGTGAACATAAATGTAGCAACATCTGATGCAATGCTTTTTGCATTATTTTAATTTCTGCAAGTTATGCTATATTAATACTCTTTCTAATTTTAAACAACCACTAGCCTGTTTTTAATTTTGACAGATTCAATTTCTTTTTAATTCTAAAATGAAAGATTCACAAAAGGGTAATACTGCTATTTAATGTCTGCAGATGCTACGGGTCAAGCAAGGAAGCTACTTCAAGCATTGCTTGAAAAGAAAATCCGCTCAGAAGTGCTTTAGATTAGTCGCCAAAGAATAGCCAGCACATCAGTTTCTATAGGGGCTGTATAAGGCAATCTTAATTCCCCATGTCACAGGATCAACATGAAGCCTATTAGAATGCGCATTTACTGAAAATGCCATGATATCAAAACACATGCCTATATTTAAGCAAGTCATGGGAGACTTTTCTCAGAATGCTACAAGAATATTTTCCTAACAACTATTAGCAATACCAGAAGCCAGTCAACCCTCTCCTTAGAGTTGAGGTCTTTAAGTCTGTCTTTATTGTTATTTCATACTGACCTTTCCTTCGGCCCCTATATGATCAACTTCCTCATCTGCTTGATTCTGTTCAGTTTGGTTCCTGTGATTGCCACCATCATGTTCAGCCTGCATTTTATCCTATCAAAAGAAGAAAGAAATTAATTCCACACTAAAATTTGCACAATATTTTCTTATTCTAGTTAGCTAGGGAGCAGCTTTTCACGGACAAAAAGAATCACATACGAACAAAAAACAAAAAACGGAAGCAATGTATCTAAATCAGGAGGGCAGAATCTTGGGCTGGTGAGTCCTAATCTCAGGCCTCCAGGAGTCCCAATCAAGGCCACAAGCCCTGGTCCTTTCCCTCAGCTGCTGATTGTTTAGTGGTTTCCTGGTTTTAAATGCAGCTTCAAAAGATTGAAATGCCTCTCCTAAAGCTTAGGTACTGGCAGTAAGACATTTAAGCTAAAATATGCTGGCACTGGGGTGGGGGTGGCTCTCTCCTTTTGCACTTGGCCCAACTGGAATTCAGCCCCTGAAAACTCTGAAATGGAATTTGGACGTTAGTCTGAAAGAGGCTCTGCATCCCTGATCTAAATAGTGTTTCTGCTCTTGAGGCACACTATTATTATTTTCTATTTAGAGCAGTGGTTCCCAATTAGGTAAGTACTGCAGACCCCTTGTTTTTCCAATGCCAAGCCATGGACCCCCTACTTTTGAAAAATTGTTATCTCTCTGGTATACCTGTGTAAAGCAATTTTTTGGAGAAAATAAGGGGTAGCCCCTAATAAGCAAAGGGTTTTAGATATACTAAAAAACAGACCATAAAATTTGTTATATTTGTGATATTACCACACAAAAATGACAATGATTTAGTTAGGAATGATTTAGTTAGGAATATAAAGCCGAATTTAATTTTACTAACATCTAGTTTACAATTGAACAAATTGTGACCTGTTGAGCAGCTACTAAACCTAAATGTGATGCCTCTTTTGGTCCCGAACAATCCCTTCCACATCCGGTTCAATATTTCCTACTTTTAATCTCAAATATGGATCAACATCGAGCCGACTTCTATGCTTGTTCTTCATATAACAAAATGTCGAAAATGTTTGTTCACCAAGATATGTGGAACAAAAGGGAACTAGATGTTTCAAATCTTCTTCACCTAACTTCTTATAATCAGGAAAAGCCTTCACCCAGAATTGGTCCAGTCCATATTCTTTGAAAAATGATTTCAATGAACCATCACAAGTCAGGATTAGGTGCAGGAAAATAATCTCTGTAGCTAGCCGCTAAATCACACAGCTGCTCTCGCGCATGACGTCACCGTCGAAGCAAACAGAGCGCGGAAGACGGCGTATTTTCTTTTATTAAAATGTGGACCTTGCAGAGATATTATGTGAATGGTGCCATGGACCCCCTGGGTGGGTTACGTGGACCCCCTGGGGTCCGCAGACCACCAATTGGGAACCACTGATTTAGAGCATTTGAATCATGAAAAGAATATCAGTTAAGATTTTTTAAGCCTTACTTCCTTCAACAGTTAAAAAAAAAAGAGGAAAGGATGTTCTAGATCACAAATTCTCAAATGGAGGGTAAGTAAACATACTTTTTAAACATTGGAAGATACTATGGAAAAAGACAAGGGGATGGAGCCAACTAACTCTAAATGAAGGCAAACACTGGGTTGTCCGGCATTCTTTTGTATTATGCTAGATTACACTGTATATTACAAACACAATGGCAATGACAGATTAGAAATAATCTGAGCTCATCAACATAAAAATGTTGCAACAATATCAAAAGCGCCTTTGAAAATGCAATCCAGAAAAACAATATGCAATTGTGGAAGGTTTTCTCTAGCATTTTTAATGGAAGTGCTGAATAGAACAATGTTGTGGACTTGAGCTCAACTCCAGTAATAAGCAGGAGAAAAGCAGTGAAACAAAAGCTGTATATAACCCATAGCCCAATTGAAAATAGGCTCACAAGCCAATGGCCTAATGCTACAAGTTTCACAAAGTAACACAGAATCAGGAGAACTTGGAGAGAGTGCCATATTCAGCCTGGGTATAGGATTCCAGTGCTTCATCAGAAATTTAGCTAAATATTTTTGAATGCTTTTAAGTAGTTTTGCATGTCCACACTGTCCCCAACAGCATGCTTAGTGTAATACCTAGTCGTAAGAAATCAGCCAGCAGCTGGACTAGACACATTTTCTAAACTAAAAATGTACAGCATCAAATTACATATTCAAATTACATTGTAGCATATTCAGATTTGAAGATCATGTTTATAACTAAGATATTAAAATATATGAAGACTAATAGTATTCTACTTCTAAAATGCATAGCTATTGCAAAGTTCTTATAACCTTCCTTTTCTGAAATTGTTACTTTCATCTATCTTTTATTGTTACTCAGAAAAGGGGGGGTATCTTTGCTATCTTAAGCCTACTTAATGCTATGTGTATAACAAACCTCATCCTCAGAGTCGAGGGATTCATCCTCAATTATGAAAGGTAATTGCTAACAAGCACCATGGTAAAAACAGAAAGTAATTAGTAGATGTTCCATGTGAAACAAGGCTTAGGCATTAAAAATGGTTACTTTTGTATTGAGCAATGTATTTTTTCATTTCTTAGAATTTTTTAGCCAAGACCACATCTTAAGTAACTTTTGCATTTGCAGTAGGTTAAAAAATATGTATCTTGCCAATATTCAAGGTACTTGCACGCCTCAGAGAGAGACATGCTAGCATGAACTGCTCAGCTTCATTAAGATTTTTTTTAATACATTGTTTAAAAACCAGAAATTTATGGAAGTTTAAACTTGCACGTTTAAGAGGCACAGCAGAAATTTAGAAATGGAAATCTATTTGGGAAAACAAATTTATTCCAAATAGAGTACCGATATAAATGACTTCAAGTTTGTTTGTTTTGAAATTAGGATATTCCTGCTTGTATTAGTGCAGGTGAGCCAACAGTGACAAGCCATAATTTTATGAAGAAAGGAAGAAAAATCAAGGAGGCAGAAACCAGAAATTTAGTTAACAATAGCTAGAGAAAAAGCAGACGGGAGCAAGATTATGAAATTACACAACTTTGAAATATTAATAAAGGCTAAGAGGGCTATCATGGTTGAACGTCTGTTCTGTTAATGAATCAAGCAGAATTTTCAATAGATCATAAATTAAGTGTTTTTAAGGACTACCCCCACCCTGCAATAAGATTATTCATGCAAGATTATTAAACAGTTGAATAAGGAGTTTCCCTTCACTGCTTACAGTTAAGCATTAAACACAAGCTGCAGTAGAATAAAAAAAAAGTACTTGCAGTTTCAAGACAAGCTTGTGGTTTTACGTACCATTTCATCTTTGCTTTGATTCTTACATGACAATTCTGTGTCCATAGGTTCATCGTTGGGATCACCATCTGTACTTTGCTTCTCTATTACAGATGCATTAGCCACGCTGAAGATTCCATGGACATTAACACGTACTTTCACCTTCACTTTTGAATTGTCACCATCATGTTGGGGTCCAACATTCTGAATAACAAAATGCCCTAAACAATATAAAACACACAATGGTCATTGGTTTGTTTCCTCATGCACTAAGGAAGGATTCATATCTTCGTTCAGTTCCCACATGACTGGCTATATTTACAAACACATTTTAAAAACATATAATGGTCAGCACTGACAACTTCTAGATTAAATCTTGCTCAGACAGATGTTGTATAGCTGGTGCCTCTTCTGTTGCTGATCAGAAGCACTGCAGATCTTTCTGCCTCCCCCCGCCTAATTAATGAGAAAAGGGGCATTCTTGACATAAAACTACAGCTGGAAAGGACGTGGTATAGCAGCCATTGCAGACTTCCCAGCAAGGCATTTTGTCAAGTACAGCATGTTATTTAACAGGTACATTTCAACAAACACTAGTGCATGTTCACTGATACAAATTCATGCCCAGAGATCTATGATGTGTGTGTGTGGTGTGTGTGTGTGTGTGTGTGAGTTCAGACGACCCGCTAATCAATTTGGGGGGGGGGGTAATAGGAACAGAGTGTGTCATCTGAACTCAGCCTAAGTGTGTGTGTGTTAATTATCCAATTAAATTACTGCACGGTTATAAACACTTGTAGTTAAATATAGAAATTAGCTTCAAACAGGCTCAGGTTTGTTTTTTAAATGTCAAGGAAATGACACACAAGATCAACTGCTTATTTGTAACTGTAGTTCTTTTGATTGGACATCTGTTTAGTCTCACATATGGCTTCCATGCCTGCACAGAGCAACATTTGAAACCTTAGAGCAATTGATGTCTTTTAAACACTTACTCAACTACATTGTACAAAGGAAAAGCTACAATTTAAATTAAAATCAAGACATCACTATGACTCTTTAACCTTAAAGCAACAAAACTGCATAAAGAAGAAAGCTGTTGTAGCCACCAAATATAGCTCCATTCTATCACATTCATCTACTCCCCCTGTCTACTATATAGTCCATGGGTTCTCAACAAGGGGGGAATTCCCCCCCAGGGGGAATTTTAGGGTTCCAGGGGGGGATTGGGACCACTATTCAGCAAAGTATGATGTCCTGTAGATTATGTCTTCCTACACGTTATTAAAAACGTCCCAGAAAAGTGTCATGCCGTCTGCAAAAGCCAGGCCTTTGCTCTCTTTTCCCTCCCTCCCTCGCAATCCTAGAAGTTTCAAGCTTCCCATTTAAAGGGGCAATGCAAAGCATGGGAGCTGAGAATATAAAAGGGGCCATGCTTTGCGTTGCCCCTTTAAATGGGACTAATATAGAAAAAAATAAAAGATTTTCAATGTTATATGCATATTATTTGGAATGCACCTTTTGAGTTAGACTATCTTGGGGAGGGGGAATTATATTCTGAACAATGGTGAAAGGGGGGAATGGAGCAAAAAAGGTTGAGAACTACTGATATAGTCAAAACCATTATTATTCAGCTGAGTATTGCTAAATTATAAAGTGTAACTGATTTAATTATCTGCTGAAAAATTCTTGAGTTGGGAATCCAATGAGTCCAGTGGAATGTCTGACTTTCTTCTTTTGAATGGCAGATACTCCATGCTATATTACAAACTGGTTTTGAAAACTCCCCTAAGTTTCTCAAGAGAATTGACATACAATTTGATGAGATCCTGTTCTAAAAACACAAGTCCAAATCTCCTCTGGAAGCATGGAACTTGACACATAGTTCTAGAAATGCAAAAATCTAGGTTCAAAGAGAGAAATATGGTCTAGATTAAAAGTTAAATGCATTCAAGGACAAAGCACAGCTGAAAGCACTGTACATGAGGATCAGTGATTGAATAATATCGAGATGAGCGATTTCCTGTTACGCAAGTATTCAAGTATTTGAACAATGGCTCCCACTCAAACTTAGAACACATTGTATTGTCATGCTCAAAAATTAAGGAAACATTTTACCTATTCTTGTATCTGGATAAGGAACATCATGTGGATGGGTGTAAAAGGCTTCCAGATCAAAGGGCTCCTTCTTGTGGAAAGTAATAACTTTTGAGAATGGAGCAGCATGGTTTTTGCTGAAGACTTCACATTCACTACAGAAAATAAAAGGGTGGACAATTAAAACCCAAAGGGATCAGCTGTTAAATCACTAGGAATGAGTTGCCATAATGTGAGAAGTTCAAGAAAAGACCCCAAATAAATCCTATGATTATCAAAGAATTCTAGTTCTTTGGAGTGCTCTCTTCCTGGACATGCAAAGCTTCAGATGTGTCCCAAAAGCTGCTGATACCTTTGCAATGTTGCACTGCATGGTATTCTTCTTCCCCACTATGAGCATAAGCTCCAAGCCCAAAAGAAAGAAGGTAGGGATGGCTCTTGTCTATGTCACACCAAGTTTCAGAGCTGCTCTCCAGAGGGAAGGAAAGAGAAACGCCTGCCATGGGGCCCACAGCAAACAGATTTGTGAGGCCCTGCTCTTGTCCTAGTTTCCCTCCCTGGAAAGTGGGAGGGTAAGAAGATCCCTATATATGTGGATGAGACAGAGGTTACATATCATTGAGTGACCATATGGAAAGGAGGACAGGGCTCCTGTATCTTTAACAGTTGCATAGAAAAGGGAATTTCAGCAGGTGTCATTTGTATGCATGTAGCACCTGGTGAAATTCTCTTTTCATCAGTTAAAGCTGCAGGAGTATAGTTAGAGTGACCAGATACAAAAGAGGGCAGGGTTCCTGCAGCTTTAACTTTTGTGATGAAGAGGAAATTTCACCAGGTGCTGCATGTATACAAATAACACCTGCTGAAATTCCCTTTTCTATACAACTCTTAAAGATACAGGAGGCCTGTCCTCCTTTTCAAATAATCACCCTACATAACATTTTCCACAACTTAGTAACCACCCATCTTAACATGAAAGGGCATTTTTGCAAGACTATGTCATTAAACAAAATGAGAAGGAAGCTTCTTCGTGGCAGCTTACATATTAAATTCACTATGTGACTTAGCCTGTTCATAAATAATCCAATTAACATACCTAGAAAGGTTACTGTACTATAAATGGCAAATCTAACCTACCTATTGTTATTTAGACACACTACCTGTCTACTTGGTGTTTTTATACCCTTGAATCTGAAAATGCTTACCCCATTCCTTCCTCATAAGATGACTGCCATCTCAGAGTAATTGAGTAAGGAACAACATCTGTGATGGAAAATTCACGGACTTTAAATGCTGGAGAAAGAATCGCACACTAGAAAAGAGATCAAATAACACTGTCATGTGATTGATACACATTTGCCTTATATGAAGTATTAGTTAACGTTATAATCTCCCACATTAATTAGACTGATGAAACCTTAATAACAGTTTGCTATAACAGACACCAACATCAAGAGCCACATAACATGTGCAATGTACAACAGAAGGAAGAATGCTAACCCTGTTCCCAACAAAAAAAGCTATGCAAGACTTTACACAGCTTGCAAAAAGATTCCATTTGTTCCAAGAAACAGACCTCAGTATTAGAAATAATGTATTTAATTTTTTAAAAATATGACATTATATCAGTGCTTTGCAGTAGCTAAGCACAAGTTCAGTATTTTTGCTATGTCGGCCTTAACCAAAGGATTTCTGTAATAATCTGACTAAAAGAAGCATGCTGTAATTACAACTCCCAGAAATGTAAAGTAATTTTGTTGACTAATGTAACAGTGTTAAGTAAACTTACTTGTAATGCACAGCCCCTTGCAACAGCTTCATCTGCATTTAGTGTGGTACTTATCTCTTTACAGAAGAATTTACAAATCTGCTCCTTCACAGCTGGGATTCGAGTTGCTCCACCTACTATTTCTATACTGTATATATCTTCACGCTGCAGTTCTAGGAGACAAACAGCACAGAATTTGTTTCCATAGATGGAGGGGGAAAATGCACAGGTTCCAATATTGGATGTGCATGCATGTGTGTAGTGGTGCTGGTGGGGAGAAAAGCACTTAGGCAGAGGGGCTGCAAGGCTGGGAAAGGGCTCTGTACTACTCACCCACACGTTCCTTCTATTGCTAAAACTGGGACGTCCCCTTACTCTCTACATGATTGTGGCAAATCCATGCATAAACAATCAGATCTGCTACCCTTACAACTAGTTTGGGCTTAAACTTAAAACTAAAAACTAGGCGGAGTGTGAATATCTGTTACACTCGGGGCCAGAGCGTGAGATAGTTGAACCCTTGGTAGCACGCTGTGACGAGTTTGCACGGCACTTTGAAGATAAAGTCGCTCAGATTCGTCATGAATTGGACACCACACTTAATGCAGCTCTACTAGTAGAGGCGTTCAGAGTGCCGTCCGGTTCAGTTTTATTGGATGAGTTTCAGTCATTAAGGCCCGAGGATGTGGACAAGGTGCTTGGCCAAGTCCAGTCAACCACCTGTGTGCTTGACCCTTGCCCCTCGTGGCTCATTACATCAAATAAGGAGGGGATCGCCGGCTGGGTCCAGGAGGTTGTAAATGCCTCCTTTATTTATTTATTTATTACATTTTTATACTGCCCAATAGCCGAAGCTCTCTGGGCGGTTCACAAAAATTAAGAGAGAGAGAAGGAGTGGTGCTGGCCTCTTTAAAAGAGGAGGTAATTAGACCACTCTTGAAGAAGCCTAATCTGGACTCGGAGGATGTTAACAACTACAGGCCGGTGGCTAATATCCCTTTCCTGGGCAAGGTGCTTGAGCGGGTGGTTGCAGGACAACTCCAGGCACTCTTGAATGAAACGGATTATCTAGATCTATTTCAATCGGGTTTCAGGCTTGGTTTTGGAACGGAAACTGCCTTAGTCGCCCTGTGGGATGACCTCTGTCGGGAGAGAGACAGGGGGAGTGCGACCCTGTTGGTTCTCCTGGACCTCTCAGCGGCCTTCGATACCATCGACCATGGTATCCTTCTGGATAGGTTGTCTGAGCTGGGAGTTGGAGGTACTGCGTTGCAGTGGTTCCGCTCCTACTTGGATGGCCGATTCCAGAAGGTAGTGCTGAGGGATTATTGCTCTGTGCCGTGGCTCCTAAGCCATGGGGTTCCACAGGGCTCTATCTTATCCCCTATGCTGTTTAACATATACATGAAGCCGCTGGGGGAGGTTATCCGGAGATGTGGACTGAGGTGTCATCAATACGCAGATGATACCCAGCTCTACCTTTCCTTTTCATCAAACCCAGGTGAGGCAGTGGCTGTTCTGAACCAGTGCCTGGGCACGGTAATGGATTGGATGAGGGCTAACAAACTGAGACTCAATCCAGACAAGACGGAGGTACTGTTAGCGGGTGGTTCATCTGTCCAGCGAGGTGATGTTTTCCCTGTCCTGGACGGGGTTGCACTCTCCCAAAAGGATCGGGTCCGTAGTTTGGGGGTGCTCTTGGATCCAGAACTGTCACTTGAGGCACAGGTGAACTCAGTGGCAAAGAGCACCTTTTATCAGCTTAGGTTGATATACCAACTACACCCTTATCTGGACAGAGATAGCCTAGCTACAGTTATCCTTGCTCTGATAACCTCTCGTTTGGATTACTGCAATGCGTTATACGTGGGGTTGCATTTGAAAACAGTCCGGAAGCTTCAGCTGATACAAAACAGGGCAGCCCGTTTACTAACAGGGACTGGCCGGCAAGATCACATCACACCAGTCCTTTTACAACTTCATTGGCTGCCAGTCCAGGTCCGGGCCCGATTCAAAGTGCTGGTATTGACCTTTAAAGTCCTAAACAGTTTGGGGCCAGGTTATCTGAAGGAACGCCTCCTCCCATATGTACCTGCCCGGACCTTAAGATCATCTACAGGGGCCCTTCTTCGTGAGCCCCTGCCAAAGGAAGTGAGGCAGGTGGCTATTAGGAGGAGGACTTTCTCCGCTGTGGCACCCTAGCTGTGGAATGCGCTCCCCAGAGAGGTCCACCTGGCGCCCACATTGTACTGCTTTCGTCGCCAGCTGAAGACCTTTTTATTCTCTCAGTATTTTAACACTTAATTTTAACTTAAATTTAAATTTTACTGTTTTAACTCTGTATTTTAATTTTATAACAATTTTGCTGCATGGTTTTTATCCTGGTTGTGCTTTTTATCCTGTATTTTGTATTTGTGCTTTTAACTTGTTGTTTTATTATGGTTTTAATTTTTGTGAACCGCCCAGAGAGCTTCGGCTATTGGGCGGTATAAAAATGTATTAAATAAATAAATATCAGGCAAATATGTGCTGTCTAGTCAGAAACTAGAGAAACACAAGACAGACAGTATAGGCAGGCCTAGCATCAGTGAGGTATCAGCTGCGACCCACTTTTTTTGTATTCCTGAAAAGCCTGCAGATACTATTCCTCTTGCACTTGGATGGTGCCATTTCATCTATGTAAGGATTTATACTTGGTGAATAAGTTAATTATTAGCATATAGTAACCCCACATAGGACTATACAGGGAATATACTAACGCTGGAATATATAATTTGTCGGTGGGTTGCTTTTGAACCCTCAGTGGCATTTAATAATTCTTAACGCAGTAGACAGTGCCTAGACTGGCAAACAGAAATCGAAGATGATAAAATATAGGTATCAAAAATAAGCTGAGGCAGTTTTTACTTACTGACTTGTTCCATCACTGCTCTTAAAGGAGGTTCTACTCTGGTCAGAAGTGATGCACATAACTGTTCAAACTGAGCCCTATTTAAAGGGGGAAATGCATTAAGTATCACAAGCAGAAATGGCTGCAATTTTACTTAAGCTTTATATCACTAAACACAATACCTGTTCATCTTGCTAGAGACATCAATATCATTCATGAAGCATTCTATGTTCATGGGAAGATCTGAAGCATTGGCACTCATGAGTTTCTTCATTTTTTCACACTCCTGGTACAAGCGCAACAGTGCCCGAGGATTGTCCTTCACATTCAGTTTATACTTAGTCCTGAACTCATCACAGAAGTAATCTACCAAAGCCTCATCAAAGTTTCTACCACCCAAGAATGGG
Source organism: Elgaria multicarinata webbii (assembly GCF_023053635.1). Lineage (NCBI taxonomy): Eukaryota > Metazoa > Chordata > Lepidosauria > Squamata > Anguidae > Elgaria > Elgaria multicarinata. The sequence continues at coordinate 39,089,473 of NC_086180.1, read as the reverse complement.
TCAAATGTAGTAGCCAGTACCTGTGAAGTTAACAATGCAGCATGACAATTATAGGAAAGGACAATGTGTGACAGATATTCTTGTGCTTTTAGGTAGATATTTCAAGTACCATGCACTCAGTCTAATGCAATTTTTACTATAAATATCTTTTCCTAGCCCCCAAACTGATAACCACTTGGCATAGATGGCTGAGATTAAGGCTAAACTGTCTTGAAACTTCTGAAACCAAACATTTTGTATAAATTAATAATAATAAAAAACACCCAGGTAGTATTAAATGTTGTTTCAACTTCGTTTTACCCTAAAAATCACCTAAAAATATTTTTAAATAAAAATAAATTCAGTCATCTTCATGAATGTATGACCAATCCCAAACAAAACTTTCAGTGGCTTGTATGAACTGTAGGCTCTTTTCCCCTCTTTGGCCAAAAAACTACACTAACGATATATTATTTTCACTCATCTTCCCCCACTCCCAGCGTTCCTAATGCAAACATCACGGCAGTGGTGGTGGTAAATCCCCCCTGAAACAACCGTATCCCCTGATCTCAGTGGGCAGTGCTCTACCTACCACCGCATGGAGCCCTAGGGACTTTAAAAGGTTGCCCTACCCGGTAGTAAATGATTCTTGGCTTGTAGCAGGCACCTATTTTCTAAGAAATCATTCAGCAATAGAGCACTTTTGATCCATCTTAAGTGTCAAAATTCCTCTTAGAAAAAAAGTTACAATTTAAAGTTCCTGCTGCTCTAAGGAGCACTCTCTGTCTCTCTCATATATATGAGTGAATTTTATATGTCTAAAATGCTTATTAGCTCACCCGGCTAAGTTAAATTTGACTTATTCAGCTACAGGTAGAGCTAACATTCATCAGTTTAGGAATTAATCCTTAAAGTCTTCCCGTTGAGTGGTTTGATAGGATTCAGAACAAAAATTTGCACCTGAAAAATAGCTAATACTGTCTCCATTAAAAAGAGAGTTAAAGGTCCCTTTCCATATTGAGTGCTGCATGCGAGCTACTTCTGATTTGAATATGCAACCTACGATCAGCCCATGGCCTGCTTCATGACATGTGAACCTGGACACTATGTGTTATTTGTGGGTTAAATAACCCAAAGTTAACCTAACTAATTGTAGGTTCACTTTCGGTTGTCTAACCCACAAACAACCCATAGTTTCTGGATTTGCACGTGACGAAGCAGCCTATGATTGGGACAATCGGAGATTGCATCTTCAAAGCAGTAACAGCATGTGGCCTAGCAAATTGTGGGTTAATTTGCCACTGTTACGTGAAACGGGTCTTAGTTTATACCATGGCAAATCATCGAGAAATTGAAATACTAGGCAAAACCATATTTATTTATATGCATTTTAAAAAGGAATGCCTGAAGAATTCAGAAGGATTGGTCACAAATAGCAAGCACTGCTAAGCAGCTACAAATCTGCCACAGCACATGATTTTTTTTCTTGGTAATCGTGACAATTCCCTGTGCTTCCTTATCTTTCTGAATTATACCCTAATTCAACAATTTACCTTCAATTTTCCTTTGTTAAAAGCACAAATAGAAATTTGGTATGCAGAGTGTCCCATGTCTACAAAAACCACATTCCTTGGTCTCTCCTCCAGGGTTGGAAGATCTTGTTTATAAATTCCATAGGCCAGTGCAACTGCAAGAGCATAAATAAAAAGTTTTGTGAAACATAAGTTGCTTTAAAATTATACCATAAATCATGGAAATTATAGAAGCATACAATATCTTCAGGTTCTTAGTTCACTTTTACTTGCACTACAATAATCAATTACCTTCAAAATGCCTTAGGAAACATACCATTTTATATCTAAATACTACCAGCGTTTGAATCAATCAATCACCTTTTGGGAGAGATCACTTGATGCTCCCCAACTAATTTAAAATTAATTAATTAATTTAATAACATACACAGATAGAATGTGCAAATCAGTCATTGTATGTTCCCGTATCCCTAAAGCCTGCAAAAATAGCTTTACTTTTATAAACACAAAAACTTAGGAAGTTTCACATGTCAAAAAAGTTTTAAGTGGCAGTTTGGATATTGCATCAACTTAACCATCATTAAGACTATTTTTTGAATCAATTGGAAATATGCATGGTATTGTTTGAAACACAAAGTAAATCATGCATCTTAGGGCTATAATATAATGTCACTCTTCTGATGTCTATGAATTCCTTTAAGAGTACAATCCTATATAAGTCTACTCAGAATTAAATCCCACTACATTCAGGGCTTACTTCCAGGTTTGTGGGAAGAGGTTGCAACTTAAACATTTTCTTTTTGTAGGAAACTCCTTCGGTATAAAGAAGTGATGCTCTACTACATGTTAAAACCTCTCCTGCTGCATACTTTCATTTCTAAAAAAGTGGGTGAGTATTTAAGGCTTACAATTTAGCTAGAAATAATGTTCATCTCAACAAAGTAAAATGTGTACGTTTTAAAACAGTCAGCATCAATTTTGTTGTTATACTTCTACTAGATGGACTGCATGTTTTAAGCCATAAGCCATATGGTGCAGGATTGAACCACGTCGTATGTGTTTCAAATTATGCACCAAGAATTACATCTGCCTTTTTTTTTAAGATGAAAGCAATAGTTCCAAAGCAATAGTTCATATTAAGGCTGGGATACAAAGATTCCAGTCTTAATAAGAGTTTTGTTGATGGGATACAATCATATATGCATTTACCTGGGACTAAGCCCTACTGAACTTAAGGATGACTTATTTCTGAGTAGATATGTATAGGAGTGTTTTGTGAGTCTACAGAAAGTTTTAGAAGAAACCATATCGTAGAGTAAGCTTTACATACTAAACTGCTCTAGAAGTGAGTCATGGTGTAGTGCATAATCTTAGCAGCTGCTTTGACTACACACCTTTACTCTCTTCTGTAAATTTGATGCTAAACCAAGATGTATTCTATATAGTAATTATCAAGCCATGAGTTTACCTGCTGTAGTTTCATTCATTAGCCTCAGGCAGTTTAAACCTGCTACTTGAGCAGCTGCCATTACTGATCTTCTCTCAGCATCAGTAAAAAAGCTTGGGATCTGTTGAAAAGATATTTTGTTGTTACATTAGCTTCACTGTTAATGCATTTTACACAAGACAGAAAAATCCTATACACCTTATTGCAAGAAGTTTACAAATCTAGCAAAAAAATGAATAAATAGGTGAACAATGTTAGTAGAGTACTAAATAGAAGCTATACAGTCATTTTGATGCTGCTCATACTAGCATTATGTTTTGAGGATCTGACTGTGTAAGTTTATTCAAGGAACCAAACTTCTACTTCAATCCAGATTCAGTTTCAACAGAAGTATTAGAGTAAAAAAAAAAATCAAAAGAGCGAACAATAACATGTTAAGCTAAAGTATTTCTACTAAGTATGTAGTAAAAATACAATAAAAAGTCACCAAAATGTTGTGATCTATTGCTGATATTTGCAGGAGGATTGATATATTAGCAGTTCAGATCATATAAACATACAAAAATGAATTTAAAGATTTTAACTCTGTATTGATATTTTTTCCTCTTCATTTTTATTGTTCACTGCTTGGGAACTTTACTGCAAGTAAAGTGGTATATAAATATTGTAAATAACCACAAAAATGGATGATAGGAAGATGCTTAAAGCTTGGATCCTGGTTACATTCAGATTTCTTACATTTTAGTCAAGAATCTATAGAATATGTTGTTCTAGCTGTTACCAATTTACGGACTAAACAAAAAGTATAGCTTCTACTTATTTGTTACACTGAAGAATGAAGTGCTTCTGGACTATGTACTTTGCGTGAGAAGACATTCCAGCAGACCACAACAGGGGGAAGAAGAGAAGGGAAACAGGGCCACTTCTTCAGTGCAGCCAAGGGACCACAAACTTTTGGCTCCTCCTGCCCTTTAGCTGTTTCCCTCCCAGGTGATCACTATAAGACCTGGTACCTAAGGACTACTACCCAAGTTTGCTAATTTTCTTCACCCATCCAATCATTTTTTCTTTTGTGTCAGGTCATTTTTAAGCTCTTGATCTAAGAGGAGGAACTGTAGCTCAATGGTAGAGTACTTGCTTTGCATGCAGAAGGTCCCAGGTTTAATCCCCACCATCTCCAGGTAGAGCTAGGAAAGAAACCTGCCTGAAACCCTGGAGAACTGGTGCCAGTTAGTGTTGACAATACCAGGCTAGATGGACCAATGGTCTGACTCAATATAAGGCAGACAAAGATAGTTTCAGTAGCCTCCTTTGCGACAGGAACATAGGAAGCAGTGTTATAACAGGTTGGACTATTTGTCTATCTAGCCCAGGCCTGTCTACACTGACTGGCAATGGCTCTCCAGGGTCTCTTATCACCTGCTAACTGATCCTTTTACCTGGAGATGACTGGGACCTTCAGCATGCAACAAACCATGTGGCCCAGTACTGAGCTACAATCCTTTCATTTTGCAATCTAATCAATGGAGAAGACAGCACGTTATGTAGGCCCAACCACTAATTTTACTCAGAGTTAACTTTGAGAAGATTTTACAAATAGTGATTGCACCAAGTAAGTGAAAGGGCTTCTGTGGCTCATATTTTTCTATAAGCACTTCCAGCTGAAACAAGTTTCTGGGAAGCAAAACCGTTCTAGCATACTGTGTTTTCTTTTCAGAAACAGATTTCATTTTAATCTTTCCCAGTATTATTAACTTTTATAAAATATTCCCAACTTACCGAAATTACACAGTCTGCTACAGGTTTTTTAAGTGCACCTTCCGACGTCTCTTTAAGCTTAACTAATAGCATGCCAGTAACCTGTTCAATTGCAAAAGGTCTCTCTTCATCCAAGTACCGCACCTATAACATAAAAAATTCATGTAAGCACATAGTCCCAGAAGGGATGCATTTTACCATGATGTGTTTCCAATGCTTAAGGCAGAGGAGGGCAACTTGCAGCCCTCCAGATATTTTGGCCCACAACTTCCATCAGTCCTAGCCAGAGTGGCCAATGGTGAAGGATACTGGGAGGTGTAGGCCAAAACATCTGGAGGGCCAGAAGTTGCCCACCGTTTAAGGTAACCTCTTAAAATATTGTCAGAAAATATAATCACCCTCTAAATCATGTAACAGATACTATAACCCAGTAAGAGTGATCCATGGTCCTTATGGCCTCTTTTTCAGACATATACTAAAATGTGTAGCATGAATTTGACAAACATGTATCATACAGATACACTTATTAGAGGGATAGGATTGGTCAGTTTCCCATTCAGTATACATTCAATCACAAGAGTTTTGTTTGGAAAGTAGTAAATTCAATTTTTTTGGGAAGGTACTGTATGACTGAACGGACATAGAACACAAGTAGAATCAGTTTTTAATGCCCATGGTTGCCAGCCTCTACCCATCTCATATTCTGCTCGCCTTCATTCTTTTCTCTACACATTACCTGCTTCCAGGTAGTTATCTCTCTGTACTCTAGGTATATCAAGCCTTGCTGCTGAGGAATATACCAATTTCACAGTAGCATACGAAACAAAACAAGTTGCAATGGGCATACAGCTGAGGAACACAGTTTTCAAATATTTCCCCCTGTTTTTACCAGTTAAGAGGATAAGAAATGGACCATGCTTTAAAAATCATATTAAGAAGTAGCCCAAGAATGTAACATAGTGCATATCTTCCCCTCTGCCATGGAGAGGGAATTCCTCCCCCACAAGCCTTCTCCTTGGTTTTGCTGCTCCGCTGCCGGCTGTTAGTCAGACAGTTTAATATGGGCAGTGTCAATATTTCAATTTCACCTTCCAGAAGTATCCAGATCTTCATCATACCCTTGTTTTGATATTTAGCATTTGGCAAGACAAACTCAGCTTTCTGCATCCTAACAGTTTAATTGTAGAAATCACAGCAGGGGCTGCCACACTCACCTTTACTCCTACACTCCCGTTAGGCAACTTCTGAAGCTCATAGGGCAGTTTGATTCTTTCAGCTTTTATAAAAGGATCATCAAATGCTCTCCCATGCAGTTTTTTGAATCCATGTAACGAATTCTTAACATTTGTGATTATCTGTGAAAGTATAATATTGCCATTATTAATTTCCCACATTCATATTAAAGCTTACAATTCTACAATGATTTGCACGAGTTAACTTCAAACCACTTTTCAAATTCATCCGTAGTAAAAACAGTTTGCATTGTTTTTATTTTTTAAGGCTGCAATCCTATACTCACTTACATGTATGTCCCATGGAATGCAGTGAGATTTACTTCTCAACAGACATGTATAGGATTGCAGTGTTACTGTGAACCATCTTGCGCACAAAGGTGTGGACTATAACTTTAATGGCTAAAAGCAAGTATACCAATTTTATTCGCATACAGTTGCTCAGTATAGTTAAACTGTGGCTTCTCTCAGGCTGGCCATAAAAATGCCATCATCATCAGCAGCAGCAGCATGATTCAATTGTCAAACACACACTGTTTTCAAGTACTTTAAGTTCCTTAGTTAAATGGAATTGTTTTCTAAGTCATTTAAGAGTACTACTTCCAAGGGCAGTTTCTACACTCCACTCTTATCCAATTAAAACAACTTATTTGTGAAATGTTCACTATTTTCAACAAGATTTGCTTTGCTTTGAATGAGCTCTGAGATATTTGTGTTCATAGTAACCACTGGCCCTAGACACTCTCAGTCAAATTAGTTTGAGGCTTGAGATTAGGAATTAGTATGCTGTGTTTTTGGAGTTAGTAGATAAAAACTAAAAACTGCTCCTGTGTAAGATGACATCTTTCACTAAAGTAACAATCAATTATTGTTTACCTGGCTCTTTGCTGCATTTCCAATAGTCCGGGCTTTAGATCCTAATGATATACAAGCTCTGAAATACAAAAGAGATTTTCAGTTCGTATACGAGCCAGAAAAGAGCAAACAGACAGTTATTAGTATATAAAGACCTGTAACAAATGTTATCGTTACATTACATAAAATTATAGGGCCACATTTGGGGCCCTATGTTAAGGGTGAACCAAATAAATCACATTCCACCATTATAGAAATTGAGTGAGGCGGGTGGGGGTGGGGGTGGGGAGGCAGTAGGTTCTATGGCTTATATTCAGAAAATGGCTTGGAGGGTTGATCTGAAACTTGGCAGTGTAGGAGAGATCTGTTTGAAGATGATCTGAACTGATGGAGTTGGAAAGGGTAAGAAATTGTTTATTTATAGGAATTTAAAGTGTAACAAGCAACCCCAGCAACTTGACAAGTATTGTCTGTTTTCTTTTCATAGATTTTACTGGGGCTAAACTTATGGGCTATTTGTACAATATCTTTCAGGAAGCCATTGTTGTGTGAGATCAGGAAGAGGGTCTAGTATGTCACGTGTACCATTAGTAGTGTAAGAAGTTTGTAGTTTTTTTCTGTCCCTTTTCATACCATGGAAGTTCATAAGGTCTGAAGTTTTGGGGAAAGTAGGAGCTGCAGCGTTAATTCTATTTTAGACATGTGCATTATTCATGCTCTTGTTGTCTTATTATACTGCAGGGATGGGAAACCAAAATGTGGGCCTTTTTAAAAGTATAACTTAAAAAGCTAACACATTCTGAAATCCAGTTTTCTCTGAGACATCCATTCTCAGACTTTATATGGACAGATATTTCTTTAACATTCTAGGACTTCTTGTTTAAGAGAAAGAGAGAAGTGTGTCTTCCTGTGATATGGCTTCTTAAGAACTACCACTGTGCCTTAGCTCATGCTGGCATTTTCTGTGTACTTTGAAGGAGTCATTTCTGCTGTTATATGTACAGGCCCCAGAAGACTGCAAAACTTACAGGCCCCAAATAAGAAAAATCTTCTTTTTCTTCTTATCATAAGGTGTAAGTAAATAAGCCATCTTTATTTTACAAGTTTATAAGCTTATCAGAGAGTTGTGCCACAGGAATTTTGTTGTGATAAAAATTTGTTCAGAATTTTAAGGAGAAAGAGCTAATATTCAGCAGTCTTTCAGGTTAGAAAATTAATCTAAAGAGGCCAAAACTACTACACATTAACATGGTTGACCAATACAAGAAGGAAGTTTAGATGTTAACGGGCTCCAAATGTAAGAAAGGAGAGGTGTGCGCTATATATAAGTTTATCTTTCTAAAAATACGGCAAACTGATTTGAAAATAATCTTAAACCCACATTAGAGAAAGATAGGTTGGATGTGATCAAATGGGCTAAATTTCCAATTTCATGGCTGGTGTAAGTAGCTGTTGTGAAAATGAAACTGCTTCTAAAATGTAAAGACTTATTTTCGTCACTTCTGATTAAGATCCCACAGTAGGTATTAAATAAAATTCAGTCAAAAATAAATAAATATATATGAAATTCTAAAACACCTAGAATTAAAGCAAGCATTGACAGCAGCAAGTGTCAAAGGGTGTGACACAAATATCAAATTTTGCATATTAATATCATACAGCAATACTGATGGCATTAGTTCAATGGTTCCTGAGAACAAAATGAGATCAGAAAGACAATAGCAAAAGTCTGAGAGAAGTATAGGTCAATATTAGCCCCAGACATTTTACCCCAAGTAATAAATTAAGTCAGATTTCAAAGAGCAAGAGAGATGGGAGATTTGTGTAAACCGCCCAGAGAGCCCTGGCTATGGGGGCGGTATATAAGTGTAAATAATAATAATAATAATAATAATAATAATAATAATAATAATAATTTTAGTAATTGGATAAGAGCTAGTTTTGGCTGTTTTAGGAGCTTTAAATCCCAAGGTATATATTTTTCTTATGATCAGATTCATCAGAGAAGGAGTAAGGAGTATGCTTTACTATCCAGCTCAAAGGTAGCTCTAAGATGGAAGTAACCACAGAACATAAGATACCACACTAGATCCATATTGCCTAAATAACCTATCTGTTAAGGGCATGGCCCAGCATTTTGGAGCTTTACCGAATATGGAAATGCTTAATACAACATATTAAAACCTAAAGTTTTTTTGTTGCTAATTGACTGAAGTTGTTTTGCTATTAAGCTATCCAACTAGCAATGCCATCATAAACCACTGCAATTCTATAACAGCTATTACATGGACTGAACTTGCATCAATGTCTCAAAAATTCAAATGTAAAACCACCAGCATAATCTGTACAGCAGAACCTTGAACAATGATCCTGACACCTGCCTATGTCTTCCAATTTAGCCTGTTTGCTTTATTCACCCTTAAAGGACAGGTGGTAATGCTCAATCCCAGGAATCTCTCTCAGAATTTGGTGAACTAACAGATTGAGAAGTCCATGTAATTTTTTTTTAAAAAAGGCAGTCACATTTAGATTTTCACATACTTTTGTTCTACCAACCCCACAGATAAATAGTGCAAGCCAAGTATTTAGCCATTCTTTCACAAAAATAGGAATTTCCCATAGACTTACAAATCTTTTGTCATGGGTACCCACAACAGTTGCCCAACAACGTACATAACTATTGCAGCATCATAGATCGCACATCAGATCAGTTTTTCCAAGCTATACTTTAAAGCATCATAAAAACATGCAGAGCCAGTTTGATCAGATATCCTTGCAAGACACAAAAAATGAACGTGTACCATAGGCAATGGGCGGGTTTGCACGCCTTGGTGGATTATAAGTTATTCATCGTAGCTTATTGCTTCATCCCTCACTTGATTGGGCAATTAAACTATGTCTGTAGTTTATTCCCCACTGCTCTTCCTCCCTCTATAGTCCTCCCACTCGGCCTGGATGGCATCCCAGCTTCCTTTGGCTGGAAGCCGTATCACCCTAACCCTTGCGATGAAGCTACATCATGTTCCTCTCTCTGATTGGTCAGCTGCCCACTAGGGGCATCTTCTTGTGCCTTCTGTTTCTTCCTTATCGCTCCCGATCTCACTCTGATTTTGCTTTTCATGGAAAAGTAAGCTGAAATAATCCCTTCCCCACTTCTTATTCCTATCCAACAGTCCAAAAGTTCAAGCCTTTCCCTTCTCACCAGCAACAAACGAACAACTCAAAATAAATAAAAGGAAGTCTATTGGCATACAAAGCGGCTTATTTGGCTTTCTTAGAACTGAGCTTCCTTAATACTGCTGTGAATCTTTGCACCCAAAAGAGGGTAGCAGCTCTAAACCCTTCAAGGTTTGCAAATTTCATACACAAGTGGCCATCGTGGGGAGGTACCCTGGGCAGAACTAAAACCCTGCACAGCTATGCGTCTCTGCGGGGAAACAGGGATTTGACACTTTGGAAGTTTGCAGAGCACACCATTGAGGAGGGAAGGATTAGGATGGAGACAGGCAGAGAGAACAATTTCTTGCTAGGCAGATCTCAGAAACAGAGATTGCCCGAAAGGAGTAAAGTGGTGGCAGTGATTTTGACCGCTCTTGCTAGGCGAATTTGTAGGAGATGTGCTTAAACCACTTTGAGGCACCAGACAACAAGATAAGTCATGATGGCTTAAATAAACCTCAATGCAGACCGTGGCTTATTTTAGCTAAATAAACCACCATAGTTGGGAAAAACAGCACGCAGACGACACAATAATAATAATAAAAAAAATAACCATCATGGCTTAACATGTTGTCTGAGCCCACCCAGTCAATGGTTGTCTCTAATGTTATCTCCGTGTCTGGTACACAAGATTCCTGCACTCAAGCTGCTAGCATGATCACAAAGAAAGCTTTGAGTAGCAGATTCCAGAGGGGACACCCATTTTCCTGCCTGAAAATTCCATCTCTGCATATCTTTTTTAAAAAAATGTCTAAGGGAGTATGTCTTTTGATTTTTCCTTTATATAGTCAGCCTTCTATTGGCCTTGTTCAGAAGACACCTTAAACCACGGTGGTTAAGGCGTTTTTGTTAACAAAAAAGCCTTAAACACCATTTAAGGTGTCTTCAGAACTGGGCCATTAAAAATAAATGTACATGAATACTACACATGAAACTTGCAGTTAACAAAACAATCCCTTAACACACCTTTTCCACTTCCAGTTCCTCGGTCCTGCTTTTCAAACCCCCATAATCAATTAATACGTTACCACTTTACAGCTCTTCATCAGCCATAAGTCTATTCACATCAACCATACATATATAAGATCCCTAACAAGCTCATTTTTTTTTACTCTAATAAGATTTGGTACATGACAGAGACTGAAAGTATCTGGGATCTGAACATGAAAGCTTTACTTTAGAAATGTTTGGTTCACTAAATATACTATAATTATTAACACCAATTTTATTTTAATAATCCCTGATTATCTGTGCAGGTAATCATCCTGTTTCATACTTCTCACATTTCCAAATGGTAGGAAGTTCCAGGAGCAGATTTTTACAGGGACACTTCCTTTCTGAACAGATATGGGTGCTTTTCTTTTGTGAAATATCTATTTCTTTTCAAATGCACTTCAAGAGCAAACAGAAAGACAGATAACAAAAACCAACAGTATCCATCCTGGGCTGCTTCATGCCAGCCAACTGCAAAAATCATTTAAAATATTTGTATGCTATTTCTATAATTCAAAGTGGCTCAGCAAGAATGAAGTCATAAAGCATCAGCATCTAAAACCAAAGATTTATTAAAAGGACTGACACCATCTGGAATTTTCAGAGAACCACTGTAGAGAAGCTTTGTGTGGGTTAAATCCAAAGACAAGCTAGTGGAAGGACTTTCACCCTCTTTCTACCACCCAAGAAGCCTTCTACACCACCCAGAGGTCTGCTCTGGAAGATTCCCCAGACCTCCAGAGCAGATTTTGATGGCATGCAGGTGAGGAGGAATCACCCCTCCTCCTGGTTCAGAATGACAACATTGGATCCAACCTTATGAAAAGATCAAAGTAGTATCTAAGGCTCATGTGTGGCATACTGAGGATCACAAAATTGAGCAGGTTAAATGGTACTATCTGGGAGCTTATTTTTTTGAAACTTGTAGTTGAAAAGGATACCTTCAATCTATCAGACTAAAGGCAGATTGAAAGAATCCTGAAGTTCTGGATATTGGAGGGGGTTATAATAACCCCTACTCAAAGTAAACTACATCCTCAAATCTTATATAGATCAGAAAATTTGGGCTTCACCAAACTGGAAAAGATTCAGAATATTCAGCCTTTTTGAGTAACTCTTAAGAAATACTTCTTCAGTTCTCCGTCAAACTATAAAAGGCATGCTTCCTATGGCTATATCATTCCATTTTGTATTATCAATTTATTGAACTAGAATTCTTATAATAGAAACAGAGACTGACAAAACTTTATTTCCAGGAGCAGGGTTCTCCCACTCTAAGGCACAGGCGGACAGAAAGTAGATCAAGATCTACTGGTTGATCTCTGGATGATTCTCAGTAGAACAGCAAGGATTATTCACTCCTACTTAATTAACAGAAACAATTAGGCTCGCTCTTCACTTTCTAAGTTAGACTGCTGAAATGAAGCAAGCTTGTGTGTGTGTGTGGAGGGGTGGAGAACCAGGGGTGGATTCTTGTGTGAAAGGACTGTGAACTTATTACTTGTATATAAACAAAATATTCCTGGATTGAGGATGTGTTCAGCGACACCTTGTTCCTTAATTCTAGGAAGAAGTCAAGCCCCTCCCCGGTCATTATTTTGCACTTGGCTTCTCAGGGTTCTAGCAGACCTTGGCATTCTAGTAAAAAACAAGGTAGAGCCCACAAGACTAAATTCTGCCCACTGCTGTAGTAAGGGAGTTTCAGAAAGTATAAGACATGCAATGCAGAGTCATGTGGCTTTTTACCAGACTTTTTTTAAGAAACATGTTTTGAAGTGGACTGACCTAGGTACTTTATCTGACGTCCTGGTAACACAACATTATGTTTAATTATGATTTTATGAAAGCCATTTAAGAGACTTAAGAAATATCACAGAAGAATAGCCCTACTCTTTAATGGTTCCAACAGATGCCCCTGTAGTTTTAGATGATAGGGGCATTCTGTTTAAGATTTGCATTCATGGGGAGGAAGTAGCAGGTGATTTAACCTAATATTTGTTGAGTATATGAGTACCCCAATGTCTTTAAGAAGGTAATCTACACCAGTTTGCTGGTCAAAACAATAATCCTGGTAGGCAACAGCAATAGATGTGTAATTGAAAATATATATTTCTAAGTCTTTTCAGCAAAGCATGCATGTCAAAAATAATCACTAAAACATGCGTGTCAAAAGTAATCACTAAAATAATCCACCATGCAGGTAGTGGATTATTTTAGTGAATCAATGACTCCATACAGATTGTGGTATATTGTAAATGAAAGCATGGTCTTTGTTATAATCTAGTGTTTAAAAACAAATAAATCTTAAGTTGTATGAAAATTCTAGTAAAACATTTAAAAATTAGTAGAAATAAAACAGGCCCAGCCTGCTTACTCTTCGACCTGGTTCATACATAATGCTAAGCCATGATTTATTTAACTCTTGGGGTGTTGAATTCTGGCTTGTTGTGATGTGAGAAATGAGCCACACTAACAAACCATAGTTTGTTAACCATAAACAACCCAGAAAGAGCACCCATGCTTTACTGTTGAGTTGTGAACTCTGGGTTGTTTTAACCATGGGCTGTTATATATGAACCTAGAACCAAAAGTTGTTCATGAGCTGTTTCACCAGGCTACATAGGTGATGGGCAAGAGCAGTCAAAAAACCGAGCTGCTCTACATACCAAGTACTACAGCACCACAAAGGCATTTGGGAGACAGCGAGAGAGCAGGCGAAGGAGGAGGGAAACAACCCAGGAATAGAGAAAACAAACCATGGTTTGCTCAGTCATCTGCCAGAGAAACGCTGGGAAGGACAACAACCCATGGGTTAAATAAACAATGGGTTAGTGTTATGAGCAAACCAGGACCTTGCCACCAAACACTTCTTCAAAAAAAAACGGCAATTTGTCTGAAGGGTTAATAAGAAGGAGCATCGAGAGACTTCTTACAGAAGATCATTCTAAAACAGACAAAAAGAATATTGATTTGAGCCTTCACCCTGGCTAGTAGGTAGAAGCTGAGAATAAGCCACCAGCTATCCAGTGTCCTTAAGCAAGCCAGAAAGCACTCTTTACCCAAAATGTTGGAAGTGTAATCTCTTTATTTGAAACAACAAAATTGTATTCCTATAACAGTACATTAGAAATTTAAACCATCTAGAGATGCATAAAATGCCACTTTGATAGCAAAGTAAGTGGGAACAGATATCTAATTAGAGTTTAAGGTTTGAGAACCTCAATGAATAATGGCTAAAAGATTACTACCAGCATTCAGCCTGAAGTAGTTTTGTCTCAAAGCATATCCAAGCATATCCACACATTACATTTTAATCTAGAAAAGCATTTAAAAACCTGTCTCAAAACAAGTTTCAGTTGCTTGTCTGCATTTTTGAAGATGCACTTCCCTTGAAGATACGTTAAAGATCAAGATAGCCTAATGATGACAAGGACAATGTTATTTCAGTATTGGGGTAGGAGGAGAGAGGAAGGGGACTGCTTTAACATAAATATAATAAAACTGACCTGTTTATTACTTTTTGTGATGTTTATTAACATGCGTTGCAAATTTTTACAGTGAAACCTTTCTAGTAACTGTTTAACAAGCTTATTAAAAAGTGAAGCTAAGGCTTAACCTTTAGTCTTCCCCCTCAACTGCAATCAAGTCTAAGAATGCCTCAATTTGGACATAATGTTGAACCACAGTTTAGTACAATGGTAATGTGTCCGGGCATGGACTATCACGCTTCCTCCTGCAGTGCGGCCAAGAGGAAAGAGAATGGAATCATCCACTTCATTTTTTATACTAGAATGGTTTATTACATCCAGTAGGGACAAACTGAGAGTTTGCACGATCGCAGCACCGCTGGGAGGCACCACCCTTAAAATTCAAGTCGAGACTATGGCTTGTTGTTTCATCCGAACTCAGTGGAGCTGGGTTGTGTGAGAGTTAAACAACCTTTCCTTAACCCTAAAAAAGGCCATGGGTTCTGCAAGGATCGTTTAACCCTCGCACAACCCCACCCCCCGGGTTTGGACAACACAACAAGCAGCAGTTGCAGCTTGAATTTTACAGATGGCTGTAAGCCATGATGGACTGTTTGATCAAGAGAACAAGCCCACTGCGGTTAATTTAAACAATGGCTAATTTGAACTATGGGTTATTGTGGTTTATGATCCTCACTTACTTCAACAACCCACAGTTTAAACGTCTTTCAGCCTGAAGGCTGTATTCAATTTTGGACAAGCTCTCAAAGGCTACATTTCAGTGGTAGGCAGAATCAAAGGCAAAAGGGTGGGGCCAAATATTCAAAAAAAATACCAGCATATTGTAGCTTAAACCTTTTACTGGCAGTAACTAACCTTAAGGGAGGTATTTCAACCTTTCAAAATGGGGGGGGGGGGACTGCACACAATCCAGGAAGCTACCAAATTATTGTGGTTGGTGGAAGAGGGTGGGGTCAGACAAAGGGGCATGGCCATCTATAGAGCCCAGGAGGACCAGATTGGGAGCCCAAAACTGCTGGATTTGGGCCCCAGGCCTCAGGTACCTCTGGTTTCAACTGACAAGTGTTCCAAGTTCAGAACCAAGAAGAAACTCCCATTAGTTTAAACCAGGAAGCGGATGCTTCCAATCTCCTCCTCCTGGCTACACTTAAGGAGAAGAGGGAAAGATGGGAGTGCATAGGCCTAAGGCTCACCAAGGCTTGTTACCATAGCACTGAACTATAGTTTAGTATCATGTCCAATTCAGGCCACAGTGTAATTGCATTTGCTCTCATTCATCCCTTATTACTTTGCCTTCCCATGACTCCAATCCCATCCCACCAGTTCCCCTTCTTTCCTCACTGTCAAACTTAGATTGTAAGCTACTTATAGATCTGCAGGCACAAAGAAAAGGGAGTTGTTCCCTTCAGGCTTATTTAGGTCCTCTCTCTGGGTTTTTAAGGGGCGGGGTTTGTTAGCATCTAACCCTTTTACTTAAGGGATACTACTGGGTGCAGGAAAAACACACAGGCAGTATTCAACCTAATTGCTCATTAAGAGGGAATTGTGTAATCTTTTGGTGATCGGACCAACGCAAGGGGATGGCGATGACTGACAAACACTTGGCACTCCAAATTCTGACTACAAGCATGGGTAGGGACCAACCTTTTTTATGCTGCCAGGTGTCACCCATGTACACATAATCTTTTTTTTTTTAATGGAGCTCAACAGAACTCACACAATGACAAAATGGCAGGGGAGAGGAGATAGAACTTGACTAGGATGATTAAACAGAACAAGAAACAATCAGCATGGCTTCCGCAGAGGCTAGTCTCACCTCACCAACGTTTTCAAAATGTTTTCAGATTGCTGAAAATGAAGGTAGTTCGTGTGGGATCCCCAAGAGTTTTTGTATTAGGACTGGTGCTATTTAATGAATTCATAAATGATCTGGGTGACACTGTTGCAGTAAAGTCTGCAGATGACTCCAAATAATACAAGATGATGAAATCCAGAGCAGTAAAGTCAAGCCTTACTAAAGAAGTATTTCTTCACACACAAAACATGATTAACAGCACAGTTCTGGGCATGTCTAGTTAAGTCCCTCTGAGTGCAATGGTAAAGTATGTAAGACTGAAGCCGAACTTATGGAATTCACCACCACTAGATATTGTCAGTTTAGATAGGCCAACTATGAAAACCTATTAACCACAATAAATAAATGGAACCTCTAGAAGCAGCATCTCTCTGGGAACAGGATACTGAAGGCAAATAGGGGAAGGACATCATTTTTATGCCCTGTTTGTAGACATCCAAATATTAGAATAGACAGACCTCTGCCCTGACCCAGCAAAGACAGTCCTGTATGTGCACACTAACCTTTCCAAACTAATGTGTATTTTCATATTCCCACTGCATCATCAGTTTTCTGAGCAACAAAATTGTTTTCAGAGTAGCAGAGAGCAAATTAATGTCTGTGTTTTTTATTATCCAAACCCCTCATTTCTGCTAGAACTACACAGAGATAGTGCTCATTTACAACTCCTGGCTGTAACCCATGGAAACAAAGGACAGAGAGGAATCTCCACCTACTCCTTCATACTGTTATTATCCATTCAGCACACCAACTATTCCCTGACATCACCCTCCATGCCTGACAGCCAGGTGAGGCAATAGAACAAGCAGTAACAGGTCAAGGAGAAAGGAGGTTGTGCAGGAAGAAAGAACAGAAGAACCAAAGCTGAGCCAACTTCTTTTATCCAGCTTTTCCTTTTTCAGCCATACCAATCCCAGCCTGGTGATTTCAGACCATGGGCCTGTAAAAATGTTATGCATCACTGTGACCTGAATTGCACTCATCTGAAAAAATTTCCTCTGCTGAAGTGAGCATTACAGCTACCTTGAGCTTCAGGAAGAATTGCTTCAAAACCCAAATCTTGGGACTGTTTGCCAAAAGGGAAACACAATTTCTTTTGCCTCTGGCAAACCTGTGTGCCTGCTACTACAGCGAAGGATAGTGTGCTGATTAAAGGAGGAAATAATTGCTTCAGGATTACTAGATGGCACAACCTGCAGAACAGGGGTTTTCAACTAGTGGGTTGTGACTAACAACTGGATTGCACCCCAGCAATTTACATAGGGTGGGGGAGGGGGAGAGATGAATTTCTACAATTTCTGAAGGGAAGAACAAATAATAATAATAATAATAATAATAATAATAATAATAATAATAATGCGAGAGAAAGGGAAATAAAATAAAATCAGAAGTAGGACAACATTTGCATATGCTTAAAGATAAAAAGGAAGTGGGATCCCCACCACTGCAGGTCAAGGCTAATGGTCGGTTCCAAAGGTGGAAAGGCTGTAGACCACTGCTGATGGAGACTCAGGACTGTCATCATCTTGGGTGCAGAGATAAAGTATAGTGTAGGGTGACCATATGTAAAGGAGGACAGGGCTCCTGTATCTTTAACAGTTGTACTGAAAAGGGAATTTCTGCAGGTGTCATTTGTATATATGGAGAACCTGGTGAAATCTCCTCTTCATCACAACAGTTAAAGCTGCAGGTGCCCTGCCCTCTTTTTAAAATGCACTCTAATATAGGTCCTGCTGCTTTAACTGTTGTGATGGAGACGAAATTTCACCAGGTTCTCCATATATACAAATGACACCTGCAGAAATTCCCTTTTCTATGCAACTGTTAAAGATACAGGAGCTCTGTCCTCCTTTTCATATGGTCACCCTAGTATAGTGTACTCTGGAGAAAGAGGGGGGGAGCGAGGGAACTGGAAAGGCCGCAGCAGCTCAGTGGCAGCACACACGCTTTCGCGCCAGGCCCCAGGTTCAATTCCAGGCGTACCCAAGTTGGGGTGGGAAAGACGCCTGACTGAAACCCTAGAAAGCAGCTGCCAGTCAGTGAGCTAGATGGACCAATGGTCTGACACAGGGTAAGGCAGCTTCCTATGTTATGAAAAGAAGCACGTTGAGGGAGGGGAGGATAATTCAAGCCCGGTAAGGCAAGTTAATCACAGTGGAGGGGAGGGAATGCGCGCTTCGAAGGAGCCTTCGAGAAAATTAAAAGGGTGCCGCCGAGTGGGGGGGCGGAGAAGAGTACCTGCAAGCAAATGGTGGTGGCGGCGGGGAGCCTGTGCGCGCGGAGACCACCCGAGGGATGAGTGCAGGAGGAGAGGGAGAAGGGAGGCGGCGTCTGGCCACCTGCGCCAAGCGGAGATGCCACCATTTCAAGGTTTTATTACCCCTTCCCCAACCCGGCGCCCTCCAGGCGCTTTGGACGAAAGACTCCCACCATCCCTAACTACTAGGGCTGCTAACTGGGGCTGCTGGAAGTTGTGGTCCAAAACACTTAGCGGGCCCGAGGCGAGGCTGCGATAGAGGACCGGTATTTAATGGGGGGAAGGGGGGGGGAAGAGAGAGCGGGAACGCGAGCGCGCGTGCCCGCCGGCATGGCAGTTGGAGGCCGGGGGGACGACGACGATTCTCTGCCCGGCGAAAGGGCCCCACGACCGGCTCCGGCAGCGCCTGCCCGGGATGGCGGTTGGGAGGCCGGTACTCACGGGGTGCAGCGGTCGCTGTACTCGTTGGCGATGGTCTCGATGCCCCCGCTGCGCGCCACCGCGATGTAGCAGTTCTGGAAGCCCAGATCGATGCCCACCACAGACATGGCTGCGCCGGGTGCGGTCCGCTTTCTTCCTTCCTTCCTCCCCTCCCCGCGGCTGCTTCGGCGGCGGCCCCTGTCTCGGGCGAGCGCTCGCGGCTGCCTGCGGTTGCGACGCGATTCCTTTGCGCGGCTCGCTCGTTCTCTCACTGCGGAGCAACAGCCACCAACCGGCACTTGGTCTCCTCTGCGCAGGCGCGCCCCGCTGCCAAACGTGGACGCCGAGAAATTCCGGCTGCGGCAATCGGCACTTTCCGCGCTGATTCGGGCGCAGCCTCCCGAGTTCGAGAAAGATCTGGAAAAGGGGGCCAGGTGAGAGGAGCCGGTGGGAGGGAGGCCTCGGTCGCCATCTCCTGGCCAAAGGCCAGAACTCCCCTTGTACGCCCTCGGAGAGGATGTGACCTGGAAAAGTACAGGGAGGATTGACTCAACACATCAGAAGAAAGTCCAGCTGCAACACCACCACCACCACCACCACCACCACATATTCTTATTTTGCAACGAATTAAACATTTTATAATTTGTATTTCAAATCTGTATTAATTTCTGCATTGCTGCTTGATTTTATCCTGGCTGTGTTTTTATATTGTATTGTATATTATGCTTTTATGCTGGTTGTTTTATATTTTGAAAGGATTTTGTGGTTTTAATTTTTGTAAACTGCCCAGAGAGCTTCAGCTATTGGGCGGTATAAAAATGCAATAGATAAATAAATAACCCGCAAATATGTTTTAATTTATTTGGAATGCATGTTCTATTGGTCCCTAAAGCTCCTTACAAGTAGGGTGACCATATTTTGGAAACCAAAAAGGAGGACAAGATGGCCCCTCCAAGGGGGCGTACCCACCAACGTGCCCAGCCAAACATGGCCTTGGTCGCATGTCTGATTTCACAGCACACAATTAAGACAAATCTGTTCTACATAAAATCTTAATGTTAAAATCACTGAAATAAAGAACAAGTGAGACATTCAATGTATCTGAACAGATGCCCATTATTGCAATGTTAGACAAGTATCTTTCCCTCCTTTTATCCAAATATCTCCTGAATTTACACTGCCTCAGTGTGCAGAGAACAGAAATCCCCCTAAGAAAACTGCCCAAAGAAATGACTTAAACAAGTCACATTGATTTCAATAAATACTCACAGATAATTGAATATAGGACTGCAGCCTCTTCACATCTGTTCACCTGACTCTAGCAAGTGCAAGTCTTTCCTGTCAAGGATAACTATGCACTCACAGAACCTGGCCTCATGGATCATGCAGCCAGCAGGTGCTCTCCAGAAAGATGCTTTCAGAGAGGATGAGTTCCAGACACACTCAAACAAGTCAAGCCAAGCTACACTATGTTGGGACAATTCTGGGACAAGGCAATACTTTGCAACCAACCAGACGTAACAGTCATAAACAAAAAAGAAAAACACACATACCGAAATGACAAAGCAATACCTAATAACAAAAATGTTGCAGAAAAGGAAGAGGAAAAGAGAAGAAAATATACACCGCTGGCTATGGAAGTTAAAGAACTATGGTAGCAGGGAAAAGTTACAATTATTCTGTTAGTCACATCTGTCACCAGCATCACATCAATATTTTTTTTAGAGAAAACTAGGCCTACCAAAACACATCCACACCAACATCCAGAAAGCAGTCATACTTAAAACATGCTCAATAGATAGGAAATTTCTGAAGCAGTAAAAGACAGCATGACTTGGCAAAGCCTGTCACTTTCATCTAGAAAAAAACACCACAAGCAAGAAAAGAGATAATAAGGACAACTCTGTTAATTTTTTTTAAAAGAAGGATGAACAATTATCAGCAACTGTTACAAAATATATGCCAATTATTGGCATATATTTGCATCATGCCAATTATTTTAAACGAGTTGGAGAGGAAGATCTATGGGTCAAACTGGAGAGGAAGGTCTATTTTTTAATTATTTAAAAAATTAATTACTATCTTCTAGCACCAGCTAAAGACCTACTTCTTCCTTTTTACTACAGAGCAAGTAGGCACAAATCACGCAAGCAAGCGAGCCAAACCACATACCAAAGAGGATGGCTAAAAACAAATTTCCTTCATGACTCAAAATTCCAGCAAAGGTTTTAGGAAATCTTGCTCATATTGGCATAGGTGAGATATTTTGCTGGTCAGAATTTTCCTCAGTAGAATTCCAATAGAAATACCTTAATGGGAGGCTTGCTGGTGACAGGTTACATTCCTTCATAATGCTACAGTAATTGAATACTCCGGTGCACTGTGTGCCATTGGAGTGTGCCACACACATGGGAGCTTCTAATAATGGATATTAGTGAGAACCACCAGCCAGTTGCCACAGTAATCAGAGTATTTTAGCCAAATAATAACATTACTAAACACCAAGAAGCCATTGTTTATATGTCAGACTGTTCTGGATCAGCCAATAAAATTTGCTCCCATAGGAAGCCACTTTTTTATTGTTAAACAATCATACAATTTTCTTATTTTCTTTGGAGTTGTTGAAGAGATCTTGAACTTGGACTGGGTAGAGCTAAGGATGGTTCAGTGGTGGAGCACAAGCTCTGCTTGCAGAAAGTTCCAGGTTCAATCCCTGGATTCCCCAGGTAGGGCAAGGAAATAATCCTGCCTGAAACCCTGGAGAGCTGCTGGCAGTCAGTGTCAACAATATTGGGCTAGATGTACCAGTGATCTGACCCAATATAAGGCAGCTTCCTCTGTTCCTAAGACTGTGTTTGTGTGAGTGCACACCCTGCTTTCACCTACATCCTTTATACTCAAGCTACCAAGACTGAATATGTGTTATCTGTATTTTTCCTATGATAAGTAATATGTTTTCTTACCAGACATATATGAAGAAGCCATCTCTTTTTTCTTTTTTTAAGATGATGATGATGATGATGCTTGTGGCCCAGTGGCAGGGTTCTGGGCTGGCGCTGGCTGAACTGGGCCTGCTGCTGGAAGAGTCTGTTGTTGCTCCTGGGGTTGCAGCAGCGGCAGATGGGGGGGCAGCGCAGCAGCACAGCAAAGGGGAAGAAGGTGGCCACCATGAGGCTGGGAGTGCGGGCGGCCCCCTGCCATCACCCCAGCGCCTCCTGCCTGGTTCTCGCCAATGGAGAAGCTCAGCTTCAAAGCAAAGGCCCTGATGGGGGCGCGCCAGCCAGCCAAGAGAAGGCACAGATGGGGTGCGGGAGAGGCTAGGGAAGGACGTCGCCAAGGAGATGCCCCAATAGCCACGTGTTCCCAAACGCGGAAACACTCGGCTTAAGACCCGCCCACCTCCTCCATCCGGGTCCCTCCTGGAGGGACCCGGATGGAGGAGGTGGGCGAGTCTTAAGCCGAGTGTTTCCGCGTTTGGGAACACGCGGCTCTCGCAGCTATTGGGCGTCTCCTTGGTTGTCGCCAAGGAGACGCCCCAATAGCCGCGTGTTCCCAAACGCAGAAACACCCGGCTTAAGTGGGCGGGTCTTAAGCCGAGTGTTTCCGCGTTTGGGAACACGCGGCTCTCACGGCTATTGGGGCGTCTATTGGGGCTCCCCTGGCTTCTATCGGGGCCTCTCCTTGGTCCCCATGGTGACGATGACCAAGAAGAGGCCCCGATAGAAGCCGGGGGAGCCTTTTTTCCTCGGACAAAAGGGGGGGGGGGAGAGAGAAGGACATTTCCCCCCCATTTCCGGGCATGTCCGGGCGAATCCGGACGTATGGTCACCCTACTTACAAGCAAATATTAAAACAGCATCAAAATGAAACATCGTCAAAGCAAATAAGAGAAACACAGAACAAAGATATGTCAAAAGTACTGAATGAGTTAATGAATGCATAAATAAAAGTAAATGGGTACTTTACTTGTCCCAAAACGTTTGTACTTACAGGATAGTAATATGATTTTTTTTTTATTTGGGAAAAGGTGGAGAACATGTCTATGGATGGAGCACGGTGGTGGAGGATGTGGAACAGAGATGGTGCCGTTAGGGCTGAGCCTGAAGTCCAGGGCTGCAGGGCCCAAGAGAGTCCCAGATAACCACCAACAGCAAACAGGCCTGGCAGAAGCACATGGCCTGGCAGGGTGATGCCCCCAGCATCCTTTATTATTTTTCAAAGTCAGTGGACAGCCAGCCTGGGCATGTATATGGAAACAGATGTTCATTTCATTATCATCATCTTTAAATAGCTTTAAGAGTATATTCTTCTTGGTGCTTATTCCCAAGTGAACATGTGTAGGCAGCAATAAAACACCTATTTTATTCCTGTATTCGGGGTGGTACTATGATTTAAATGTGTTTAAAATGCAATGCTGCACAGGCTGAGTCTTGCTTTCTTCGCTTCTTTTTAACCAGGATTGGCAGGCTATCTTTTGTTTCTCTTCTGTGTTAACATATAAGATGTTTAGATGCGATTGTAAAGCATGGAATGGTGGGTGAGGGAAAGAGAAATGTGAATTGTGCAGTTCACAGCTGAAGTAATACACATGGCCATCAAAAAGACACTCGTAAGACCATATAGAGTTTCTTTAAATGAGTGTTATAGCACACCAATTACTGGCCACTCATGGATGTTCATGGGTCATTCTGATGACAATGTCAGCCTGCTGTGCATCTACCACTCCATTTCCCCACTCTAGCACTAAAATAAAACCTCAGAAAACCCGACTTCTCAGGGATAAATCAATATTTGTCAGGTTTTCCTGCTGTGTGCAGGCAAAGTTGCACTATAACATGCCCACTGGAGGGTGCTGTCACGTTCAACTGCATTGAGGATGTACAAACCACTTGATCGCTTCTCTCTTCCTTGTGCAAGTACAGCTCATTGTAGAAGCGGAAGAGATGCAGGAAGCAGAGCCACTGTAAGGGAATGTGATTTCCCCTCCATCTGAAGGAGCTCCAAGTCTAGGGTGTAAAATTACCTAGCTGCACCACTGTGTGTGTGTGTGTGTGTGTGTGTGTGTGGCGCGTTGGGGGTGGTGGTGGTCACAAAGGTCCAGAAAGTGTGTATATGATCACATGAAACAGTATCTACCTCAGGTTATGGGGGGACTTGGGCAAGATGCCCTCAATGGATCCCCTTTTTCTGGATAGGCTGATGTTTCTACTACCCATTTGCTTGCTCTCTTCCTTTGGGTTCAATATGTAACACTGGCAAAGTGAGCAGAGGCTGCTGCTCCTCCATTTTGCTCTTGTCGCTGCTCACTTGTGCAGAGACGGCAGGCAGCAAAAGCAAAGTTGACAAAAAACAGAGCCAGGGAACTTGGGGGATTGGCAAAGGGGCCGATGTGGGATAATGCAGCCGCCCACTGGTGCCAACCCCTGAGACCAACCCTGGAGTAAAAAATGTGCATGTATTTAATATTCCTTGGAATACATTTTCTTGAAACTTTAAAGCTGGCTTAAAGCCCAGTTTAGGGTTTCTTCTCACCTGACCCTTTTCTTAAACAGGAATTGCGTTTGCATTTGGAAACAAATGAGCAGACCATCAAGTCTGCAGTGTTCAATATGTTGTGATTACATGGCCAAATATACCCACTTATGTTCTTCAGCCGAGCATGTCCATTTCATAATAAGCCGTTTATACTTGAATCCAGCTTCTTGGGGTTTGCTGAAGTTCTCATTATTTGCATTTAATTGGTTCAATAGGGTTTGGTATTCTAATAGCCTATGAGTTCTAATTAATTTTGTTATTGTGTTACATATTATATAAAATCTCTGGGGAATTCCACCTGAAGACTAACACTGACTGATGGAGTTGAGAATTAACTATAATAATAATAAAAAAAGATGCAACCCGTTCCTACATCTATTTACTTAGATGTCCAACTGAGTTCAATGGGACTTACAGCCAAGTAAGTGTGCATACAACTGCAGCCAGTCAGTGCAATCCTGCATATAGCTTACTTGGAAATAAGTTCCACTATATTTAATGGGGCTAACTGATCGGTAAGTGTGCAAGGAACTGTAACCTTAGTCCTGGGCCGGATCTACACTAGTCTTATAACGTTGCTAGTGTCCCTTTCTAACGTGGTTCTCTGTATCGGTTCTCTGTATCACGGGGCACACTAGCGTTACTTACATTTAGCTGTAACGTTACTGCAGGGCACATTGTTAAATCCTTTCGTTGTTCTCCCTCTGAGCGTAGCAGAGTTGCTGGGTTTGCTCCTCCCACTGCCTGCCTCATTCCTAGCCAACAGTGCAGGGCAATAGTCATAAGCACACACAACCCCCCTCCCAAAACATCTTAACACAAGTACCAGGGAATTGCCTGAACACATAGGAGCTCTCCACTTTGCTAAAGCTAAGCAGGGTTGGGTCTGGTCAGGATTTAGATGGGAGACCAAATTGAAAAGTTTTAGCAGCCGCCACATTTAAGCCCCGCTGGTCATGAGTTTTGGACTGGGACCAAGAGACACTTGTTAATTTTCCTGCACGAAGCTACAGCGATCCTTTGAGCGCTCCTCAGCTCCTTTGCAAAGAGGGGGGGAAATGTTAAAAAAAATCATAAAAAATCAACCGATGACCCAATTTGATTCAAATTTTAAAGCAGGATGCCTGGGAGTACTTCACAATAAAAGTAGATTCTAAGGTGGAAAACTTCTGAGTCCTTTGCATGCAATTGTCAGTGATTGCACAGTATAACGCTGGTGTGATTTATCTGCTGTAGCAGATAAGATAGCAAATGGGGCGAAGGAAGGAGAACAGGAAGTGGGTGGAGCAAACCCAGCAGCTCTGGGTTGGGAGAGGAAAATTACCAGTAGAACGAGGCACATGAATCTGTAGCCACGCTGGAACTAAGAAATAGAACCTGTAAGTACAACTCATTTACAATGTGCGTCACAGTAACCCATTCAAAATGTTAGAATAACACCAGTGTAGATTCCCACCTGTTTAAGTCCCTTCAAAATCAGTGGGACTTTAAGATAGTTGAAACTAACCATTATCCCATTAATTTCTTAAGCACAATTAACTTTCTCCGAATTGAGGTCAATGTCTTGCCTTTGGCCTAGAATTCACTGTCCAGAAATATTCTTAGAGCAGTACAGACAAGACTTCTAATGAAAGCAGTAGATTTTTTCAGAAAACAAGGTTGACTTTACTTCTTAAAACTAGGGTGACCATGACTCAGTTCAGACAACGCATTAGTTAATACGGTGTGAAAACTCCATGTAATGGTTGAGCTTTTAGGGGGTACTCCCCACACAACATGTTCTAACTCCACCATTGTGTGACTGTGGGCTACCGTGGAGCTGAGTAAAATCCATTGCAATGTTTGATTGACAGTTCCTCCACCCTCTGTCCTCCCCCAGTCTTCCCTATGGTATCCCATCAGCCATTGCTGCAAAACAACAACAATCCCAACAGCTCTCCTAGCTCGACACTTGTTCCTTTCGCTGCTCTTGCCAGAGAACTCTGTAGCCAGTGGGAAAAGTCAACTCAACGCAATGGCAAACTCCACGGAGCCCGCCACACAATATGCAACAGAACAGTTGTGCAGGAACTCTCCTTTGCACAGCATGGATATTCTGCATGGAGTGTTTTCCACAAAAACTCATCCGTTGTGTGGTGTTTTCCCACCATGGAGTTCTAAAACCACCATTGACTAAAGTGTTGTTTGATTTGTGCCATATGAAAAGGAGGACAGGGAACCTCTATGCATGCAGCACCTGGTGAAACTCCCTCTTCATCACAACAGTTAAAGCTGCAGAAATCCTGCCCTCTTGACCAAGTACAAAAGAGGGCAGGGCTCCTGCAGCTTTAACTGTTGTGATGAAGAGGGAATTTCACCAGGTGCTGTGTGTATACAAATGACACCTGCTGAAATTCGCTTTTCTATACAACTGTTAAAGATACAGGAGCCCTGTCCTCCTTTCCATATGGTCACCCTATCATATACTAGTTTCCACCCCAGAGTAGTCCCAATCATTTCAATAGGACAATTCTGACATAAGTGGCTGGAGGATTTCAATCTCCATGAGTCATTGGTTGATTAAACAATGATTGCTTATTAACTTAACATTTTCTATAATTATACAGTTTAATGTAGCTCAGCAAATCTTATTTCATGTCAGCATTAATTTGTAGCTCACCACCTTTCATCTGAAGACATGAAAGGGCTTTTCCATGATTAAACAGAACTTAAATGCCCTGCAAGGCATATGAAAGAAGTATCTGTATTATCATTGTAATATAAAGAAGTCATAGGCTGAAACAGGTTAGTTGCTGAACACTTTTCTTAATTTAGAGGTGTCAACTTTTTATGACAGAGCTCTTGTGGTTTTAGCATAGAGATGGGCAACTTGCAGTCTTCCTCCTTGGACTGCAACTCCTGTCATCTCTCACCATTGGCTATGCAGGCTAGGGCTGATGGAAATTGCAGTCCAACAATACCTGTAGGGCCACAAGTTGCCCACCCCTTTTGCAGAAGCAGGTCGTGGCGGGGGGGGGGGGGGAGAGAAATACAAGTTTTCCTGGCATTAAGAAACAGGACAGAAAACTGCTTCTATTGGATTTGTTCCTGTCACTATGCTACATAAAGACCCCACAAAAAGCCTCCCACCCCAAAAAAACCACTAACAACCTCCCTTCCAATAAGCTACAATAAAGACACTGAAAGTTTAGTGCGGTGATCCCATTTCAGGATTCTTAAAACTAAAACTCTGACTCTACATAACATCAAAACCACTCAAGATTCAAAACTTTCTCAACCTTATTGTGCAATTAAATTCTTTCAATAGGAAAGCAATTTATGCAGCCAACGGTGATCTGGTTATTTAATTAATTCATGTTTTGAGGGGATGTGCAGAGTACATGGACGTTTTAGGTTTCAATAAGCAATCTACAAACATCCTGCTTATAGATTGTGAGTGTGACATCCAAATGTAGATATTCTGGGTGGTTTGGGGGTTAAACAACCCACAGTTAACCCACAATTAGTTCTTGGAGGAAGTGGCTTTTAAAAATATAGATATAAAAACATATATCTCCAAAATAGAGATATAGCGAGCTTTGGCTATTGAGCGGTATAAAAATGCAATAAATAAATAAATAAAATACCGAACAAATACATTGGCCTGGTTTTAAGTGATGGTTTCATTTTTATGTAGTATAGCCTGAGTTCATCATTTGCATCAGCATTACCAAACATACATGATCACTAAATTTCAATGACAGAAGTTATATAAGTGTTTGTTTGAAAACACACACATACTAACGGAAGATCTTCCAGTCAGTTTATTTTTTACTTTGTTCAAATTCACACATCCTCACTTAAGTTGTCATACCATTGTGCCATGAAAAATGTTAAGATTCTGACACAACCCAGTGTGACCCTGCCTTATTATAATGCATGAACTAGGACCCCCTTGGAAAGGGGGATTCTCTGTCATGAGCAAGGGAAGAAAGTATTTCAGCTGTAGTTTCCCTTACTTATTTCCCTTCTTCTGTTTATATGTAACTACTTCAGGATTTTGTACAACCCCATCCTGACCAAGGAGATCTGCATACCACATCACTTGGAGATTTAAGGCGGTGTTGCTGTGTTGATTCCACACCCTTTAGAATCTTCCAACACTGTTATGTAAGGAACCAGGGGAATCCAGAATAAGGAATGTTAAAAGTACACTGATGTCATAGTAAAACAATACTATGATTTTCTGACGCAATCATAATTTGATCTCTTTTTCCTCCCAGAAGGACCAGACAAAGTCTAGCCCCCTTTACAGTCAGTCAGGCCAACTGAAAGACACAAAATAAACTTTAGGTTTCTTTTGATGTGTGCAGTCAAAACAGAATCTAAGCATTCCCATTTGTCACTGATTGGATGGGCATGTGAACGTTCAAACTTCTATCAAGTCAGACCATTGATCCATCTAACACTGTTCTGTCCACTCCACTCTGACTGAAACTGATCTCAGACAAGGCCTGCTCCAGGTATGAGGCACCTGGGCAAAGTGCCTTCTGGTAGGCCCTCGTTTACATTGATGGGCCCCTCAGGCTTACTTGGCCAGTGGTGGCGCACCAAAGCTGCCATTCTAATTTCCCACAGTGCCCCACTGTGACACTGCAATGTGGAGGGCCCAGGGAAGGTATATGTACTGGTGGGCCCAGATGAGTGCTAATCATGAAGATGGTTTTTCCCGGTCTTTCTACTATCTGATATTCTTTTAATTGAAGTGCGAGGGGCAGTGAACTGGAGTTCGTTTTTACTGGATGTTTGAGAGGTAGAGGCATTTTACTTTGTAAAAGAACGTATTCAGTTATTTTAGTCCATAGTCTCCAGATAATCAACTGGACACCTTTCTAATGACAGCTCCAATGTTCAAGTGTTTCTGTGTCATAAGTAACATGTCATAGAAGTTTGCACACCAAGATGCAGCCATAGTTACTAGTCAGAGCACTGTGTAAGAAGAGTTTTCTGTAAAACATGTCCTCTGTACAAAAGGAAGAGAGGGTTTTTTTTCACTTCCTGTAGTAGCTGCTAGCACTGCACTGCAGGCAGAACAAAATGATTAGGGCTGAAATAAATGAGAGTTAAAGGAGTCATTAAGACCTAGGCTTGACTTCTTCAGCATTAAATTACTATTTCCTCTTTTCTGATGGATGTCAATGATCTGGAGCAGCGTTAGCTCATGCTTTTAAGTGTCGCCATACTGAAAAAAATTAAAATGCAGTGTCTGCAGACATATAGTATATGTGAAGTGCCAGGGAGGAGATAATGAGGCAAAGCTCAGCAGAAAATGACATTTTGGAAGCTGCAGCTACATGCTGCTGATTGTTTTCCGAGGAGGTAAGCTGCAGTGACCATCACAAATAGCTAAGCATCTTCCTTGTAATTGAATATTTTTTTGCGGTAATATTTGTTATACCAGGTTGCTTCCAGATTACAGCTCTTTAGCACTGCTTCATCATTAAGTGGAAATTTAATTAAAACAAAGGTTCCACACAGCACTCAATGTAGTGCTGACTGTATTATTAAGCAATGTCCTCATCCATGGCCAAGATTTTTGCAGGTTTATTTGCAAGTAAGCCCCATTCAGCAGAAGTCCTTTCCAGTGCTAATTGAAAGTATCCTGTTTGCCAGGCAGGACTTTGGGCCTGAAATTCAGGGCTCCCTTAGCAGAATGAACAGGAGGTCCCCAAACAGAACAGGGACAGTATACCAGATTTTGAAGTACATGAAGAAGTACACATTACCATCTAAACTGCTCTGCCACAAGAAAGTGGTCCAACGTCTAAAATTGTCTAACTGCTCCACTGCTTGACTGCTTCCTTTCGGAGCTTTTCTACGGGTTCTTTAGATGATGTCGTGATCCTCCAGTTTCACTTCTGTTTATTCAGAGCATTTTCCCGTTTTTTTTTAAGAGAGGAGAAAATTGGGTATTATTTCTCAAAGAGCTGTTCTTTTTGTGTATTCCAGCTATTCTGCTATAACACAGCTTCACCTAGAGGTTATGTAGCAGAATACCAGGAAAGGGAAAGCTCTTTGTGTAGAGCTTTTGTCACCTTATGCAGAAAAGCTCTTAATCTCAGTTGGAGGATTCAGGATTTATTGCCACTTGAATATCAGTTTCTGTTCCAACTAGTTTCCTTGCAAATTAAAAAAAAATTTTTTTTACAGTGAAATAACGCTATTTTGCTATAAACATGAAAAAACTACCAGTAATGAAAGCCCCTCCATAAATAAGAAAAGAAACTGCCACTGGGGCAATTAAGAGTGAGCAATTCAATAGGCAATTCATAATTAATTCCCCTGCAGTGATCAAGAGAAAGCAATAAAACGGCCAAGCCTGCAAACAGGAAACTTTCTTTTAAAAGCACAGAAGCCCTAAAAACCTGTCAACACAGGATGTCATTGCTAAAGATGTTTAGCAGGGCTACTTCTATTAGTTAATATCAGGCTGTAATGGGAAAGCCTTAACAACACTTCATTTCTAGTCAAAACCCAGGTTTTTTGGAAGGAAGATACAGAAATACCAATTTAAATTACTGTCTTGTGTATTGGTGGCCAACAAACAGTTGAAGGCAGTTGTATCCAAGAGTCCTTCCGTTCATAGAAGAGGCATGGATCTGCAGAGGCATCTGCAAATGGAAATGGAGCAGGGGAAGATCATTTTCAGTAACACCTCTGTTACCCTGTAGCTTCCGGTCCACCTTCTGCACTGTTCTGGAGTGTTCCCCAACCCTCCAGATCAGATTTGCAGGATGTATAGGGGGCTGCAGGGGGAGCTGAGACCCAAATTCTCTTCTGCTCATGGAATTCTATGTCCAATCCATTGTTCATTATATGTAACTCATCGTATGTAACTCCCTGGGAGAACTTCTGCCTGGATTGTATATATTGTTTTCTCTTATTATGAGTTTGAAGAAGTGTTTGTAGCATATGCATTATTTCCAATAGCAGTGCGTAAGATCAGGGTCAATTGTGTGCAAGCTGGTATACCTTGCTATGGACATAACTTATGGAATGGTAGAAATTCTGTATGGCATGCCTACATGGCCTTATTTGCTACCTTTTGTGATGGCCTCTGATTCTAAATAAGCTGAATTGTATTTATAAATCCCCACATTTTTCCACAAGTCATACCATGTGGATCTAAAACAGCCTTCCCCAACCCAGTGGCCTTCAGATGTGTCAGTCTACCATTGTGATTATCCCCAGCCAGTATAGCCATTAGCACAAAACTGCAGGGGCCAGAAATACTAATATTATACACACACACACTTTTTTAAAAAAGTGATATTCAGCTCTCAAACATTATCAATATGTTGCAAATGTACAAGCAAGGTTGACGAGAAAAGGCATTTCAGGCTATCCTGGAACTGCACACAATCTTAACAAAGACTATATTAAAAACAAATGCACCTATCTCATCCAGCAAGCTCTTGAGAAACACAGCCTATGTTGAAAGGTGAGCTGCCTGTCTGAAGACTTCACTAAAGAAAACTGGGTGGTACCTTGTGTTTTCTTGCAATCATTTTTTTTTTTTTTTTACGTAGGAACCATTTTTGCTGCCAACATCTCTCTGCAGCAGATTGTAAATCAATTTACTAACATATTCAGGTTCTAACATTATGCCTCCCTCAAGAGCAACAACTGAATAGCACTGCTTATGAAAAATAACCCACTAAACATAACACCTTGTGTGCCCATATAAAATCCATTCCCAAGCAAAACAAGTTTTGATTTTTCTGTGTTGCTGCGGTAACCATAATGAATTTCTAGACCTTTCTGCCCTTAATGCTGGTCATACTACTGCATCAACATACTGTCATCTCTAGGATCCTATAATGGTTGTCAGTGAACTGTGTTGTGTGAATGATATGGCTTACGTGAGGTGAAATTGTAAGCAAGTCTTTGACGGACCACAAAGAGTGGAGCCCTTTTCAGAAACCGGTGGGGTGGGTGGGAGGGAATCTGGAGATACCTCCACTAGATTCCCCCACAGATTTTCACCATCTTTCCTATGAGGGAGCCTTACAGATTTGCAAATTATGGAACAGGAAATAACGACAAATCTCCAGGAGAAATGAGAGCACGAACAGCATAAGCCTCCATTGTCTGAAAACCCTTGTTGGTTTCCTTAAAAGCAGGCATACTGAAATGACTGTGGAGTTCTGTCCTTTCTCAAAGCATGCTTTCAGGGTATTGCCAACTGAGCATCTGTTATCACCACAGGTGTTTACTCTACAAGAATGAAAGGGATACATGAGGGGGAAAGGATTCACCGGCAAGCTTGTTGGTTAGTATAGTAAGACATTTCACACTCCCACCATCTGTTGAATGAAAAGCAGATAGTTTTCTATTCTGAGATGGTGGCAGTTTTAGAAATCGGCCATTCAGCTTACATTGCATGTTTCTTCACATTTGGCTTTGGAAAAGCAACCACCAACCTCAACTTCATTGAGCCCACCATGTCAGGTCCATTCTTATTTTACTCATATGCCTGGGTTCGTACATTTTTCCTTATCATGACAGCCTATGGGGCAGAAATTGCTATTAATATTTGGATTGGGCTGATCAAAGCAATACCATTTTCAAAGTGGCTAAATCATGTTTGCATTCAATACTTTCTCAAATTCTTCAAGGGGTGTTCTCTAAGATGTCTTCTGACCAGTCAATGGCACTCTAATAATATCCAGATGACAATGCTGTAATGCATTGGACATTGGGGGCTGCCTCAGAAAAACATACAGAAGCTTCAACTGGTTCAGAATGCAATGGCCAGACTATTAACAGGATGATTGCCATATTTTCACTGGCTCACAGGTTGTTTATGGGCTTAATTCAAAGAGGTATTTTTGGTCATGGAAGTCCTAAATGGCTGGGGTATCTAAAGGATCACCTTCTCTCACATGAACTAGCCCATCAATTAAAATCTTCATCAGAGGTCCTTCTTCTGCAGTCCTTGCCCTCAGACGTTAGGCAGGTTGCTAGAGACACAGCCTTCTCGGTGGCGGCACCCAAATAATGCAACTCCCTTTCCAGATATCCTGGTACCTTCTTTGGAATCTTTTAGGTGCTTGTCTTGTTCCATTGTGCCTTTCATGGCTTTAGACATACTGGAAATAATATTTTAAAAAAACTTTTATGATGTCTTTACTTGAGCTTTTGTTTTCCCTATTGTATTATGTGCTGATTTAATTTGATATCTCTTACTGTTGTTGTGTTTATTGTATGTTTAGTGCTTCATGTTGTAAGCCACCTTGAGGCCATCTCACGAAAGGCTGGATAAAAATGCTATAAATAAATACATATGCAAACAAGCTGTTACTCACTTTTGTCTCGGTTCTGTAATTTACACCAGAATAGTCCTATTGACAATGGGATCAGTGTAGAGGAAAAGGTTTGGCGAACACAACCTTAGTTATACTACCTGGTGGCTGTGGGTCATATTAAGTAGATTTTTTTTATATAAAGTTGCCTTGGAAAGACAACCTGCTTAGACTCCCAACTGAATAACTGATTTCTATAACAGAACTCTACAAGCTTTGGCTTTTTTTCTTTACCCTTCTCTTCAACACTGGAAGAATTTAAACAAAACAAAATCTCAGACTAGGCAATTTTGTTATTACTGCAATGCAGAAAAGTAACTCCCCCCCCACACACACTCCCCCTTATCAGTGGGAACAAGATATTGCATTACCAGCCTGAATAGGGCTAGGGCTAAAAGGGGTTCTGTGTGTGCATGAAATTGAGGCTGTTTGCATAACATGCTAATTAATATTCAGTAATTGAAAATGAGTTGTTTGTTGAACCGTTAGTTAGCATGTTGTCTGAACGCAGCACATTTTGTGCAGGGCGGGTTATTGTGTTGTCTGAATGTCTGCAGGGTTGCTTGTTAACCATCCTGAACGACCCAACGACAAACCATGGGTTCTCAAGGTGGCTTGTTCAAGGAAGTAAGCCACACTCCTTGGTTAACAAGCCACGCTGGCTGCATTCAGACAGCACACCAATCCACGGTTCAAAACAACACACACTCAACCACTGAGTGTAGGTTAGCATATTGTGTAAACAGCTCCATTGTCTTGTCTGGAAAAGCCCTCATTTCTTATTATGTTGGGCTTGGCTCTGGAACTCATTCCCAACTTCACTGTGGCAGAAAAAGGGCTTTGGCCACATCGTTAATGGTCTGTCCACCTCAGTTGCCCATTTGTGAAATGAAATAGCAACAGTCTTGGTTTTGACTTGGTAATGAAAGTGAATGGCATAAAGGAATAGACTGGAAAACAAAAACCAGGTATTTGAAAACAAGGAACAAGGAATAAAACAAGCAAATATAACTTTATGAAAGAAAACAAATCATGCTTTTTAGCTGTTTTAAAATAACGAGTACATACAGAATTAGCAGATTCATGCAAAACTGCTGACTGTTATTACAGCACTCGTGGTATATAATAATGAATAAACCTATTTTCAAAATGATAAGGCTTCTATCTCTGTGATGTAGGTAAGGTAGATTCTCATCAGTGGCTTTAGTCAGATGATCGACCTAATGAAGGGTCGATATTAAGAAACTCCTTTATCTTATCGTATAGGACCAACACCAAAGCACCTCCTGTCCCACGAAGAACATTTGAAAAGGCTCCCCGAAAAAAGGCACCTATTCCCTCTTGGCCGTATATCTTGATAAAGCAGTCAATAGTTCCTTTGTACTGACGTTCAGCCTCTCCACTCTGTATTCAAAGAAATTTAGACATAGTAGAATTAATGGAAAACCTATACACTTGATAGGTGATAGGCAAATGTTTGTTCTGTAGCATTAGGCACTTTTCTAATGTATCTTGGAATCTCTCTTTCTCTAGGTCTGTTCCAGTATAAGAACCTTAATAAGTAAATGATTCCATGATGTAGCTCTCTGCAGCTAAATTTAGCGATCTTCATGTGATGTTTCTTTTAAGCTTCAGAGTTAAATGAGGTCACTTCTTTCCTCGGGGTGTTTTGATGCATGCTGATTCTTGGATAATGTCCACGGCAAGTTTTTGGAACATTGTTCTTCCGTGATTTTTCACTAAACTCCACACTGTTCCCCTGAGTGCACCCCCCTCCCAAACAATGAATACCAATCTGGAAAAATGGTTTGGATTTCAAAAAACCTCAAACATTAAAACAAATATGGACAGACAGGAAGAAGATAACCAATACAATAAAAACATATGTGCTAGTAATTAATTGGCTATTCTGCTTTCACATTAAAACTGGTGATAGAAGACATAGTAGCTCTCAAAAATAATTGCATAGCTATAAGAGAATCCAAGTTTGTTTTTTAAATCAGTAATTCCATTATTAGCAATGTCAGTGGTAAAGCACCTGCTTGGCAAGTTCAATCCCAGGCATCTCCAGGTAAAAGACTCCTGTCTGAAACCGTGGAGAGCTTCTGCCAGTCAGAACAGACACTATTGAGCCAGATGGACCAATGTTTTGACTCAGTATAAGGCAGTTTCCTGTGTTCCTAACTTCATATTTTCTGGTAACGTCCTATATATGCTATAGTAATAATATGTTGATCTGATTTGGAAGAGGTATACAAGAAAGAGAGAGCTGGGATCAAAACACAATGGGCCAATTCACATGGCGCAGCAGTCCATTGTGGGTTAATTTACCTGTAAGGAGCTGCGGTGCGTGCCAGCTGCCATTATGAGTAAGTAAGCCTCTGCTGAGGCTTGCCACAACTTGTCATGTTGTCTGAACCTGGGCAGCAGGAACCTGGGCAGCAGGAGTGTTAAACAACCCTCACATTACCTATGGTCTGTTTTAACCTATGGTGGGCTGTTGTGTCACCCAAACACAAAGGAAGCTCAGAGGATAGCAACAAGGGAGAGGGCCTTTTCGGTGGTGATCCTCCGACTGTGGAATGATCTCCCTGATGAGGCTTGCCTGGTGCCAACACTGTTATCTTTCAGGCACTAGGTTAGACTTTTCTCTTCTCCCAGGCATTGAACGGCATTTAACAACACTAAGTTTGTTTTCTAATGGACCCCAGAACTGTTGTTTTAAATGGATACTGTTGTTTTTATATTGTTGTTTTTATGTTTCTGATGATTCTTAATTTTTGTATAATTTTTAAATGTTTACGGTTTTAACTTTTGTAAACCGCCCAGAGAGCTTCGGCTATGGGGCGGTATATAAATGTAATAAATAAATACATAAATAAATAAATCAGGTATTAATGTAATTGCAAAGACAATCATACAAGGCAATACTTGCTAAATACGTTGCTTACCTGCATCATCATGCGTCTTCTGACAGTGTCAAAGGGGTATGACAGTATCCCAGAAAATACAGTCACAGCTTGAGCGATTGCAAAAGATAAAATGAATGATGCCTCTTTGGGATTTGGCAGCATTCCCTAAAACGGGAAAACAAAAAGCAGAAGTAATTGGGGTGAAATCAACATATTGCTCCAGCATTTCTTATGTCCACAGCATTTTGAAGACTGGATTATTTCATATTCTCAGTGTAATTTAAAATATTTCCCCCTTTTATTTTATGCATTAGTGGTGCTAGACAAACCAAACAAAACTAAGCTGTAATATGAAAGAATGAGAACTAATGTAATCTAATGTCAGGATGGACAACAGTTGGCTTACTAACCAGATCAAGACTTCAAAGCAACTTTATCCAGCCTTAGTGATCTTACATTGCTCAAGTTTTCTTTTAAGGAGAAACAAGAACCCTTCTACTTTTTGAAATGATCTTGCAGCAAGCAAATCCCTTGCTCAGGACCCACCTTCCATGAACTCACACCATCCTATCACATGTGCAATGACAGTAGGGACTAAAGTGTTCTGTGAGCGGTTGCATAGCGGGTATAAGTTCTTGAAAACACCAGCAAAGAACTGAAACCTAGGGCAGCAACCATTTTACTTCTATTTGTTTGTTGCATAGTATTGAATAAAATGTGTTTGTTCCGTGCTTTGATCTCTTGAAGCATCATTTTATAAAGTCTGCAGTACGAAGTACTACAACGTACATCATACATAAAGCTGTTACTGTTAGGTAATGCCAAATTTGTAGAGCATGGCCATCTCTGATGCAGTTGGATTTTTCTGAACCCCTGGTGAAGAACATAGTGGTCCCAAAGCCTACAGAAGATGGCCTTCCTTGGTCTACTGGATAGAATAGTGGACTAGGTCAGCCAAGAACTCACCAAGTACCTTTGGCTAAGGTTACAACCCCAAACACAGCTACTAAGGACGAAGTACCACTGAACTCAAAGAGATTTACTTTTGATTTATGGGATCCTTTTGTGAGTTGTTTACATTCATGAATTAGTATGTCTACACACACTAGCACCCCCATCTTCAACTTACTCACTGAGAGCTTGACTGCAAGGACTGCCCCATTTAATTCAATAGTGGCAATAAAATTCTGTATGCAAAGCAATATACATGTGCGCCTGCTTCCTCACCTAAAATCAACAGGGCAGTTGCTGTGAGTGTGAGAGTTTCATATCACACCAGAGCTTTGGCTGCAGTAATAAATTAGTGGATTGGGGTGTAATAAATCTATAGAAACAACTAGATAACAAGTATTGTCATCAACACTGGGTACTTTTGGGCGAGTGTTCATTACTAGGTTTCAGTTTATGAAATAGAATTAATAATACCATAGATGATAGGGATGTTCTAATAACGAATGAGTTGAATACTGTAAAGTGCATGCATAGTAAGAACGACATTTAAATAGATCTACCTTTGATTGAAAAGCGTGACTTTGATCACAAAACTTACTTTTATGGTGTCGTAACATCCAAAATAGGATGCCCGATATACAATAATCCCCTGTACTGAAACACCAAATCCTTGGTAAAGGCCTGTAATTCCATCTTTTTTTGCAATTTTAGCAATACAGTCAGCAAGGCCTGTGAATTGTCGCTCTGCAGTACCTAATTTTTTTTAACAAAGGGGACACACAAAGTTTATTCAGGGTAATTGGAGAGCACTGGTATTCGTGACACATTTAGAGATAACAGAAAAGCTAACTAAGTCTCAACTTTAGCTCTTGTACCTCCGATCATGAACAGAAAATGTTGTTGCTTGGTAAAGATATATAAAAAGAGAATCTTCTTTGCACATCTGCACTGTGAAATTTAAAGTAACTTCACTTTACATACTTACTAAGTTAGAAAAAAAATGAGATACTGTCTTAATTCAAATATCCACTATACAGAAATTCTGAACAAATTTATTATGGGTTCTCAAACTAATGTGTGTCTTTTTCTATGCCCTCAATGCCCCTTCCCAACCAAAGAAAAGCTGAAAAGGTATTGCTTCCAAATGCTGCTGCTAAGATATAAGGAACTAAGAAATAAAAATGCCCAGTGCATTTTTGTATTCACCTTTGTCAGGACCACTGAAAGAGATAACAAATATTTCAAAATACTCATTGCAAAAATATTAATGTCAAATAATAGATAGCACCCACAATCACAAAAATAGAAGCACAAATAGAAACAAACAAATCTGGTTTCAAAATGCAGTCAAATCAATAACACAAAACACTGCAATGAAGAAATAAAATATGCCTAAGGAAAAATGGCTCTTAGCAAACAACTGAATCATAGAAGAACCACATTTACACAGCAAAGTGTATATGAAAAATTAATAAATGCATATAACTATACAACCAATGCTATCCTATACATGTCTATTCAGAAGCAAGTCCCATTGAGTTCAATGGGGCTTACTTCAGGTTAAGTGGGCATGAGATTGCAAACCTAAGAGAAAGCTAAATAGATTATAGAATTTTGCTATAGGCACCTGACAAATACCAGGAAGTTCACAGGTGCTTGTCAGGCCATTATTGATGTTTTTTAAAAAACATTTTACTTAATTTACAAAGGTCTATATTTCTGCATAACTTGGGAATCCACTGAGTTGCCTGTTTTCGGAAGTGGGGGCGGTTCATGTCCAAACTGACTGGCACTCAACCACACAAGTAAACCATTAGAGGAGCCGGTGGCTTTATGGAACTTTAATATACAGAGCAGCACATTGTGAGGAGCTACAAAGGGCGAAGGGCTATGCTTGTAGCCTTCCAAGAGGTATCTGGTTGGACACTATGGGAAAGAGAATGCTGGATAGATGGATCTTTGGTCTGATTCCGCCGGATTATTCTTATGTTATGAACACCCTCTCCTCCTTTCCAAAGGATACAATATGCATTTTGTCTTTTCCTTATGTATCATTA
Source organism: Elgaria multicarinata webbii (assembly GCF_023053635.1). Taxonomy (NCBI): domain Eukaryota; kingdom Metazoa; phylum Chordata; class Lepidosauria; order Squamata; family Anguidae; genus Elgaria; species Elgaria multicarinata. The sequence goes on along the minus strand of NC_086180.1, from coordinate 39,049,639 downwards.
GCAAACTCGAAGAAAACAAAAACAAAAACAAACCGCCAATCAGGGCACACCTTAAAATATGATTAAGATGAAGTCCTTTACCTTTTCCAATGTCAGCCCCTAATCGAGTCCTTGCAAAGTCTAATGGATATACTACACACAATGAGGTCGCTCCAGCTGCACCACCAGAAGCCAGGTTCGCGACAAACCACCTCCCGAACTGAAATGGAAAAACCGTGGTAAGTTCAAAAACAGTTCAACGTCACCCCCACCCCGTCCCTATAAATACCTGAACTAATGGAATGAAGGGCTAAAATGACACAGGTTTGAAACTGGCTGAATTTTCTACATTCCAAATAATCAAATGTAAATATAAACAAATGGCCGATGTCCTATGAAACTTTGGTTTTGATGGCCAGACTAAGATTTGGGGATTCAAGACTTGACTCTCTCCTTACACTCTGCCACAACACGCCCTCCCTGATTTGGGTTGATTTTTTGCAAGGAGCATATAAAACAGGTTTTCGGGTCATGTGTAAAACAGGTTTTAGGCCAATTGTCTCCAACCTGGTGCTGATGTGATCATGTATTATCTGCTCCTTCTTTCCAAGCAGTGGAAAGTGAAAGGTGATTCACACATGCATGTATGTATAGATGTTTTGTCACTTGGGGTCAATTTATACATTTTTCTTCACAAGAAACACTCAATGACCACGTGGAGATAGAACTGCATCAACCAGAAGAACACAGTTAGCACTGATTTTCACAATTGCAACAGTGTCCAAAAAGCCGCTTGTGCAATGGATAATGGCAGACTACGTAGTACTTTGATCATGCAGTCAAGGGCATGGACATTTCTGAGGATGATGGTTTAGTCTTCCCCAATCCAGCACGTCCAGACATGTTGGACTACAAATCCCACCATACTTAGCCTGCTTAACCACTGACTGGGAATGATGGGAGTTGTAGTCCAACACAAAGAGCCATGGTGGATCAGATTAGGATACATCTAATACAGCACTCTGGATTAGATGTTTCCAACTAGCTGCCGACTAGGAACCCACAAGCAGGACATGGGTGCAACATTTGTGAACCGCCCAGAGAGCTTCGGTTATTGGGTGGTATAAAAATGTAATAAATAAATAAATAAATAAATAAACAGCACCCTCCCACCTATGTTCCCCAACAACTGGTGTATATAGGCTTTCTGCCTCTGATACTGGAAGTAGCGTATAGCCATCTGGAATAGTAGCCATTGACAGCCTTCTCCTCCAGGCATTGACTGCCTTCTCCTCCAGGAATTTATCCAACCCCCTTTTAAAGCCATCTACGTTGGTGGCCATCACTACATCTTGTGGTAGTGAATTCCATAGTTTAACTATGCGCTGTGTGAGGAAGTGCTTCCTTTTATCTACCCTGAATTAACAGACAATGGTTTCCAAAGTACGTCTCCACATCTGTGCATACCACGTGACTGGTCAAACAGGTTTGACAACTTCATGAGTCAGTGTGAAAGATGCTTAAGTTGAATGGCTCCAATGGTTAAAATGATCTTCTTGTTGTTATACATCAGACAACAACAAGTCTAAATCAGAAAAAAACAACTGTCTTCATGAGCAGCATGATATTGGTTTTTAAGAAGAGGCATCACATGTAATAGGCATTAATATCATAATGGCTGGGGAATGCTGTGAGTTGAAACATCATGAAACAACTCAGGAATGGGGCATTCCTGGGCTGTTAATTGAAGGTGAAAGTGGCAAGCAGGCAGGAGGCAGCGCACCCACTCAATACTGCCAATTCCTTAAACAACCCAGGAATTGGCTGTGATGTGCAAACCAGGTCATTGTCTCTTTTATAGACTGCATATTGAAACTTGTACCAGTTGTCACTTCTGCATAATTGGACCAAGTAAAATGATTTGGGATGAATGTGGATTCCCACCCACCTACCCCCTGTAAACCAAATGTTAGATGACATTTACCTGCGTATCTTTATCCACTCCAGACATGAATATCTGTTTGTATTTGTCTTTAAAAGCAAAGTTTAGGGCCTGAGTTGGGAAATATCGGATGACATTGGCGAGATTGCCACGCCAAAAGCTGCGAAATCCTGCAGACAGAAGATTTTAAAATGAACAATATTAATTATCTTCAGAGGTTTATCTTGCATGATGACATTTTTATTATTTAATCTCGCTCAAGTTATTTCAGTTTGAATACTTGGTAGAGGTCGGGTGTGTGTCCTTGAACACACTGTTTGCTCTCTTCGTTCAGGATCACCCCAGAAATTCTATCTAACTCACCCCACACTCCCAGCAAAAAGATCCAGTCCTTTCTCTTTTTCTTTCAGGATCACTCCCACAAACAGACTCACTGTCTTTCCCCACCCCCACCCTCCACATGCATGCAGACTCCTTCCCTGTTCCCCACCTTCTTCCCATTGCTCTTCGCAGTCTTCCCCAGTCCAGGTCTACCCGCTTCTTCCTGGGCTCACCCTCCCTATCCTAGCTCCCATCTCCCCTCTTTCTACTCCCACTCTATTGGGGTGGGAACTTCAAATCTCCCTCACCAGGCAGCACCAGTGAGGTATACCATCCCTTCCATCCTGCCTTTTTATTTCAGGGCACCGCAAGTGCTTCAAAGTGGATCACTGGCTTCCAGCTGCCTACCATCTTTACTTTGTAAGAATGTCTTTGGGTCCACATAGGGAACAGAGGCATTCTGGGAAATAAAGATGGCAGGGGTCAGGAGGCCAGTGCTTCACGGTGAAATAGTTCCAGCCACCTGAAGTTTTAAAAAAGGACTCCAGAGAGGTGTCTGGGAACACTGATGTCTGTGGGTAACACATTGCTTTACCTTTGATCTATTTTGTTGGTGGGTCTCCCCCTCACTGGAGGTCTTCAAGCAGTGGCTACACAGCCATCTATTGGGGATACTCTAGCCGTGGATTTCCTGCACTTAATAGGGGACTAGATGGCCCCTTCGAACTCTATGATTCTATCAGCTTCATAATGCTAAGCCACCAGAGAATCAAACTAGGTTAGATATCATTACAAAAGGGACAGAAAATAGAGAACTCCAGATTGTTCCTACATAAATAGCCACTTCCACGTTGACAACTGTTTTTCTATATATATATATCTCGCCCAGAGAAGACAAAGCTCACCATGAGGTATGGAATGCCTTTCATAAGAAGAAATGCTAAAACACACACACACTCCTTAGGTTGAATGGGCCCAATTATCAGAATAGATTCCCTTTCCTCCTTCAGCTCCCCCCCCCTCCCATGCACCCAAATCTACTCTGGAGGGTTGGAGAACCTTCTGGAGCCGATCTGGAGGGGATGTGGGTGATTGCAGCAGTGGGGCGAAGAGGAAGGGAAAGTCCTGTTGTCTGAGTGGATGTTGAATAGACCTCATAGCTAAGAAAAAAACTATAATAATAAATAATTTTGTAATACATCTCATAGTTTTATACTATACTATAAAAAATTTGGTTCAAAAACACCTGAACAAATCCTGCACAAGTTCATGGATGAGAAAACAACTATGAGGCAGGAAGCTCAGGTCATCTGTTTTGGTGTGGTGGCTGTTACTAATGCTTTGAAGAGCCAGAGGCTGGGCATAAATGGCAGGAAATAGAGCGCTGGATTAGCAGACTGCAATGTTAAAACATGCGCATCTGTCAAAGATAAAACCTAGCCTCAATGGGCTGTTGGCTAGACACATTACAGCTGCTTTTAGTTTCTTATATTTTAGCCACCAGAGGGGAGTGCAAAGATCTTTTGAATAAAGAGTAGTGGACCAGGGTTTTGCATTCATATTGGAAGCATAAATGCAGCAGGTTTTTAATAATCATAATCCTCTTATTAGAAAAAGCATAAACATTCAGATAATTGTGTTATTAAGGCTAAAATTGTGTGGTGCCTTATTAAGCGAAAACTATATCATAAAAGGGGGTTATTTTGAGGAAGAGTTTACAGAGGCAGTAGAGGTGACAGATCATTTGTTGTAAAATATAGAGTTTGAGGAAATATTTGAAGGGGTTGAGGAGTTCAAGATGTGAATTTAAACTCTAGTGTATTTCAAAAGGGAATTCCTGATATGAAAATGAAGAACAGGAGAATAGGTCAAAGCTGAATGAAAGGACAACTGAAGATATTGAAGACCTGAGAAGTAAAGCTCTCACTGTAGGAATGTAACAGCTGAAAAACAGTGTGAGACTAAGCAGTAGGGATCCTTATAGTTCATTGCAAGGGAAATGTAAGAACAAATTATTTGAAAGCTTGGTAAGAAAGACTTATTTGAAAGCTTGGTTAAAGAGGCAATCTATCAATTGTTATTTTACAGGCTGAGTTTAGAACAGCAGAAAGAGGGTCAATGGAGAGGAAGTGGGAATATTCAAGGCAAGAAGTAGCTTAAGCAAAGACAAGCATTGTGTCTGCAAGAATAAAGAAGAAAAAGCAATCAATGGATGTTCCATATTTCCCGATGGCTAATGAAGCTCCCATTATTTTTTCCAAAACTTTCAAAAATTCAAAAAAACTTTCAAAATTTTTTTTGTGAACCGCCCAGAGAGCTTCGGCTATTGGGCGGTATAAAAATGTAATAAATAAATAAATAAATAAATAAAATAAATAAAATAAGATGACCATATGCTAGTAGTCTTGACCACAGCAGTTCTCATCTCAACCAGATTTTAATCCAAAATGGCCTATCAGGTGGTTCCAACAATAGCTGCAAACATCTACTGCAGAAAGAACCTAAACTGAAGGCCACCGATATGTGAAGTTATTTACGTGTCTTTAACAAATAGCTGGTGTGAGGGTGTGAGAGCTTTAACCCTTTACCCCTGCCATGATGCCAATTTGAAACAGCACCCCTTCGATGCCCACTATTCACTTAGAGATGTAAGCATGCATTGGCATCAATGGGAGGTTTCCTCCCATTGCAGAAAGCTGTTGTGGCCCTACTGATCAGGAGAACCATACCAGGGGATAAAGTTCAAAGCCTCACAACTTCACTACATCATTTACATTTCTCAATCATCTTTACAACAATCCCAGAAGGTAGGTCTGTGTTATTGTTTCCTTACAGCAATCGGGGAAGTAGGGGGATGGACACAACAGAGGCTTCTCTAAGCCCCCCCCCCATTGTATTCATGGCAGAGGCAAGATTAAAACCAGGGGCTTCCTCTACAGCACAGCAGCGCTCGAAGGAGGGCTAGTCTTTAGGAAAGACCTACCTTGCTCCCGAGGGATGCGCACAAAGCAGTCTATCATGCCTTTGTATTGCTGGTCAGGACGGATCTGTTTAGATGAGGCCTGGACCTGCAGGAGCAGCTTGACACGCTCAATGGGGGCTACCGTGGTCTTGGAAACTGCCGCTGCCACGCCACCGATCATGAGGTCCTTCCCGAAAGAGACGGGATCAAAAAGTTGCTGTCCCTCTGCAGCCTGCATGGTGCCAGTCGGGTAGACAGAGAGGTTTTGGTGGGACTAGAACCTCCAAGCAGCATCGCCTAGCACCAGGCAACACTTCTAACTGCCACTGCTCAGAAAGAGCCAATGGATCCCCCTCCCCTCCCCCAGCCAGCTCAGATGGATTCATTCTGAAGCCACATGATTGAGCAGTGCCCAATCATAAGTCTCCCTGTGAGCATCCCTTTCCAAAGAAAAGTCTGGGCCCTCTGGAGACACAGGCTAGAGGTGGTGGTTAGTCAGCAACAGCTAGTTAAGGCCTAGCAAGGAGCAACCAGAGACCTACAGGCTCTTCAGAGAGCAGTTAGTTGCTCCAACTAAAAATTAATAGGTGCTCAAACTTCAATTGCTGATCACCACTATCTCATTAAAAAGATGGGTTTGGCTGGTTTAAACATCATATGAGAGTTTAGTAAGAAAATCTTTCAGGCCTGCCTTTGGGACAACACAATTACTTCAGGGCCTGACCCAGCTCCCACTAAATTCAGAGTGCTTGTTTTTCCACTGTATTTCATGGAACAGGCACAAGCAAGGTTCAGTAAAAAACACAATGATTTTTGAACCCATGAGCAACATAGCTCAATATAGAATTTTGGTGAATTTATTTATTTATTTGTATCCCGCCCTATATCATTAAAAATATAGGAAATACAAAGAAATGTATTTAGCTATTGTATTTAAGATAACTGCGTAAAAGAGGGATAGGTTTATTACATTTTTATACCGCCGAAGCTGTCTGGGCGCTTCTCTGTCTATGGTAAGAGAAGTGAAATTTCAAGTATGCATTTCTGCAGTAGTTGGATGTTAAAATGAGTGCAAACCATTCCTACAAGTGCATGGGTGAGCGTTTGAAAAGCAGTGTGTGAGAAAGAATTTGAGATAATTCTTGACTAGAGCCAGTGTCTCTATCTGAAAAGAAAAAAAAAGTAGTAATGGGTTAATTTTAAGTCTTTTCTATATTGGGTTGGAGCTAAAGACTCCACCTTCAGACTGTTCTTGTGTTTTTACTTTTATTTTCTTATACAGTGCAGTTTCCTTTGTTTTTCAATTAAACAGGTTGTGACTTGGGCCTACAAAAGTGAATAGAATCAAACTTGTTTTAAAAGGGAGGAACTTAACAAAAACAGTTTGCAGCTTTATCAAAGCAAAAATCTTGTGAAGCACACACATATGGGGGCTGTTGTACTGACTGCATGCTCCAAAATGATCAATTAAAGGCATCAGGAACATTGACTTTGCCTAAACATTTTGTGTGCAGATGTAGGGGGAATATGGTTGACACTTCATCCTGGACCAATTCAGAATTTATTGGTAATTCCATGAGCACAGAAACAAGATTGTACCTAGAGAGCTGTTGCAGAATGGGAATAGTTTCCTTGTACTCAGCAATCTAATAGTAATTTACAAATGAGAACATTAGTATTGCTCCTTTGTGATGTTTTAAATTATGAGTCATGCATTGACTACAGGAAAGGTGTTTATCTAAGAGGCGAATTACAATGCATTGGAAACATCTATAATCCACAACTACTTTATTTTTTATTTATTACATTTAATTGTTGTAAACTGCCCAGAGAGCTTCGGCTGTGGGGCGGTATATAAATGTAATAAAATAAATAAATAAATAAATAAATATACTGCCCAATAGCCAAATTTCTCTGGGCAGTTCACAAAACTCTGTAGGTCACGACTAACTTAAAGTCACGTTAATTTCAAAGGGTCTACTCCAAGTATGACCAACCCAATGTACATTGATATACAGAGATCAAGGACTCTAGACTTAAACCTGAAAACCTCATTACATGTATTCAGGTATATGAAGCAGGAGCTATGTTACCTCCTTTGAAGAGCCCATGTCGCCTAATGACATCATAAACTGTTTTATAGCATTCTCTTATCTTCTGACAGATGTCATATTCAAATGAAGAAACTTGATACTAATATACGTTCAGCATGACCATGATTCAATTTGAGATGGAATAATTTAAAGTTATGAAATTACAACTTTAAAGTGCAATAGACATTAAAAGTGCCTGTATAGGGTTAGTGGGACTATTTCCACATTATAAGGATTTTTTCTGAAAATGAGGCAAAGTTCAGCACTGGGGCATAGCTTGTAAGTTTTAGGTTTAACTACTGGCATTTCCATTCCTTCTTGAAACACGGCTCAAAAAGACCTATTCCTGAGGACCAAACTAGGCAAAATGCTATTTACACAATCAGCGACATGAATGGCTTTTAAATAGTAAATGCCAGGCACTGGGTCAAGATGTGGATCCTTATATAGGGTAAAGTTGGGTGTGTTTTTACTCTTTGCTCTCTGCGTGGTCTTCATTGGCTGCTTTGCACCTACTAATTGCTTTGGGAGAAAAGGATCAACATCAAAGCTTTTTTTCAATGCAAATAGCAGACACAACAGTTCTGATTTAGATTTGGATTTCAATGGGTCGCAAGAGGTTATAGCCCCTTATGTCCTATATGGATCAGGCACCCTGCACTCATTATTTACTTTTTAAAAACCATTCATGAAAGTTAATTGAATGTCTTCTCTAGCGTTACTCTAAAACTCTGGAGAGCTACTGCCAGTTACAGTTGACAATATTAGGCTCCATGGAAATGCTGTGATAATATCACACAAATCTCCATCTCTAATGCAAATTTACTTTGTAACCTCAATAAGTGACTATGTTATGAATTAATGACGGAAGCCCTGAACAATTTGATTACATATGATTATATTTTAAAAACTACTTTCTCTTAATCACCAAGATTAACGTGAAGTATCCAATGATCACTAAAACATCACTAAAATGTATGAGACAAATTAAAAATACAAGAGACAAATTATTAATTTACAAATATATGCCTTTATTGTAAAAATCATACAAAAATAGTTTATACAAAGTTTTCTGAAACTAAATGTTAATTTCCTTCTTATGCTTTGCCAGAGTATCTGCAAAATATCAATTTTACTTTATAACAAGTAATTATAACAATTATTTTTATTTTACATAATTATATATAACATTCTTTTGTATTACAAAATATTATAGCCCTTTAAAGTAAGGTAGTCCTCCTCTTTTTACTCCGCAAGGTAACGTTAGAAAAAATTCAAAGCTTTTGTTCTCCACTGAGCATTTATTAACAGAATTCCAAACATGTCACATAGGACACATTCACACAACATGGCAACCCATTGTTGGTAACAAGCTATGCACCGGCTGGCTTTGCATGATCAGTGGGGGAAACCACATATTATAGCTTGTTTCCTTCAGTTCTGAGAAAAATACAAGAGTACCTATGGTCCATGTTACATACCCTGCTGTGTAAAGTTTGTCACTATGTAGTGAGGATAAATAATCACAACTCACTTTGATTTTTTAAAAAGTATTTTGAAAAGTCAGTCTTTTGTCAGGTACAGCTGATGACACCCACATGTAAATGTTTGAAAAGTTATTCTATCAATGAAGTTATTCTAGAGGGACACTTCAAATAGCACCCAGGACAAAACCATAATTTCATTCATATTTGTGTGCCTTAAGTGCATTGGGAAATTACGGCTCTGTTTATGACGGCTGCATAGCTAAGCACATTTACAGAGCTAAGCCAAAGGATAGCTTAAAAGCCATTTCAACAGCAACCTCTGTGACTGAGTCATGGAAACAGACATAAAACTCCCGAGGCTTTGGATCTAGGAAGCATCTCCTGCAGAAAAAACAAAACTCAGTGTCAGAAGAAGGTCTTTAGACTATTCTAAAAACAATTGCTGTTTTTGTAAGGAGCTAAAAGTGGAACAACTATACATCAGAACTAATGACAAAATTCCAAAGCACCCATTGAGATCTTTTAAATACTCTTTTCTAGGTATATTTATGCACACTGAATTCAATTTTTGCTACATTTTCAATACTGTGTGATACAAATATTACCATAAAATAGACAGATAGATTACAGAAGAGACGAAGACCACCCATGTGAAAGCTGCATTTACTGAATTACAAAGCTGTGACATCAAGGAGGGTTTAGGGGATTTGGGCAGCATATAAAACATGTCTATAGAAAAAGAGAGAAGGATAGTATAACTCACTTACCCTACAACCCAATACATTATAGTTGGTGGGGGTTTCTTTTGGTCAGTCCAATTGGCAGGAGAACATTCAAACAACACACCATGTTCTTTCACTTGATGTAGGCCAGAATTTACTTTTCTGGATTCTGAACTACTCCCGCTCTTTTTAATCTTCAATGAAAATCAACAAAGTCGGTGATTAATGAAAACTGAATTAGCACTATGAGCAAGAAATAGAAAAACTGCTTTTACTGTCTGATCATCTATAAAATTAGCAAATATACTCTGAATTGTATGTCTAAGAGGAAGTTTTTACATCAGGAAATTTATCTTGCAAAACAGCTGTCTACACCTGAACGTTTTAAGAGAGTTTCAGACTTAGAAGTATAAGATATCTCTGGTGATTTCTCCTCTTAATTGAATGTTTACTTCTAGGCATAAAAGTAAAACTAGGCATGCTGCCACAGCTGAGATATAAATGTTGAAGAACTATGAAAAAATGATCACTGTATATACTTCCCAGTTGGATTTTCTTAGTAAAATGAACAGTTGAAATGTTTTGCTTGAACCACATTTCACCCACTTTGTTCAGCTCATAGCTTATCCCAAAAAAGGTTATAACTGTGCTATTTCAAAACATTGTATAAGCACATGTCTATTTTTGACATAATTACATACATCAAACTTGAGATAAAATTACATATAGTAAAACTGATTTAACTTCTCATGCATTGGTGCTGGCAGTTGTCCTAAAACCAGGGACCAAACATTTTTTGAAGGCCCAGCACAAACTTGTAACATGGGCCCCCTTCTACACATATATTTATTTATTATTTATTTATTTAGAATATTTATATACCGCTCCTCATTGAAAAAATTTCGGAGCGGTGTACAAGGTAAAATAAAAATAAAAACAGAATAAAACAGTTAAAACAGAATTTAAAAAGAAGCAAAAAACAACAACACAGAAATCCAAGGCTGCATGTTAAAGAAAGGCTTTTTGGAATAAAGATGTTTTCAGGAGGCGCCGAAAGGAGTACAAGGTTGGCGCCTGCCTGACCTCCAGAGGCAGGGAATTCCACAGGAGGGGCGCCACCACGCTGAAGGCTCTTCCCCTGGTGGATTCCAATCGGAGGATGGATCTAGGTGGAACCACCAGGAGCAGGCCCTCGGATGACCTCAGTGATACGGCAGGTTGGTAAGGGAGAAGGCGCTCTCTCAGGTATCCTGGTCCCAAGTTGTTTAGGGCTTTGTATACAAGTACAAGAACCTTAAACCGCAATATACCGCAATCCCAGCCCATGCTACAATCTTACAAGTCATTAGATAAAAGCTTCTGCTTTAAATTCTGAAATTACATTTTCTACATTTCTGAAATTACATCATGGTTACACTGGGTAATTCCTGCCACACCCCAAACGTGGCAATATAGTATTGTGTTTGCATACACACACATCCGTGTGTGCATGTGTGTTCTGTGTGAACTAGACATTTACTCACACCCATTTCGGGTCTGTAAATCCTGCCAACAGCACTGGCTTTCACTGTCACTGGGAACTAACAGATTGTCTTTGTGGCAATGGGTGACACTATATTTAGTGGAATATAATGGAAATCCATCAATCTCGTGATATATCTGATAACAGATCTTACACTTCATGCATCTGATAAAGTGGATTCAAGTCTATGAAAGCTTAAGCCATAATAAATGTGTTAGTCCTTAATGTGCCACAAGACCCTGTTTTTGCTGCAACTGACTAATATGGCTACCCCTCTGGAATCTGATTATTATGCTGGTTTGCCTCTCCCACCAGCTGTCTCTGTGTTTTGTCTCTGCACAAGAAATTCTGGGACAAGTTATTCTTGAGAGAGCATGTCACATAGGAAAGCACAAATCTCTCTCTTTCTTTCAAAGTACATGCCCTGGTTTAATGCAGAAGCACACTCGCTTTTCTAGAGAAGCCGGAAACTCTCTGTTCAGAATGTTGCTTGTTTTGCTCTAATACTGTTTCTGATTGGTTCCAGCAAATCTCTCACAAGATCTGGACAATAGGTGCAGAGGTACAGGGAAATAATTTTCCATAAATACTCTCAAGTATGATCTTAGCCTCATTTTTTTCCTCATGGGATACAGCCTTGGCCAAGTTCTCTCAGAACTCTCCCCACCCTGCCCCAACTCCTGCTTGGGCCCTGGCTAAAGGAAAGGAGTCCCAACTAAAGAAAGAGAGAAATACAGTGGTGTGGTTCAGATGTAAACAAACCATAGTAACCAAATCTTGATTTCATGATGGTAAAATCAAGTCTTTCTAGACAGCTTAATTTCTGTGTTTTAACTCATAGTAGTCTGGTTCAAATATAAGCCATTTTTTTTTGTTACAAGAACAATCTCACAGCAAGCCTCAGATTTACACACACCTAGCCTCCTGTCTCCTTTCTGCACAAGAGAAGAAGATTGGAAGCTTTAGCTTTTGGATGAACTGTAATCTCCTCTTGCATGTAAATGGTGTATGTCTGTGAGCCCTATACCTGTTATGGCTTGTTCTGTTGTTACATCTGAACAAGGCCAGTTTTGTTGCTAATTCTGAACAAGGCCAGTGTATGTTAACTCGCAACACAGAATTTGAACTCTCTGAAAAGTCCATCTCTATCATCACCGAAAAAAAGAGATTTCAGTAAAAAGCATTCATTTTGCCAAGTAATGCACTCAGCAGCAAATGATAATATAAACCCAAGTTTATGAGGCAGCCATATCTTCAGAGTCCAGTCAGATTTTCTACACTTGCTGTCTTAAGCTTATGAGTCAAATGTATCAAGTCAGAGCATTTACCCCATCTCAAGATGCGCTGCAATCCTATATTGATTTATGTGATTGTTAAGTGCCACTGAACACAATGGGGCATATTTCTGAGAAGACAGGTATAGGATTGCACTGTTAATAACAAAATAATTTCTGCAGCATAATTTAAGGTCATACTTCTCTCATCATGGTTTGCTGGAAAATGGAACGGATGGAAAGACAACAGCGATAGAAATTCTTGATGAGCTGGGGATGGATTGTTCCACTAAGCTGTGCTACTTCAGCATGCGTTGGTGTGATAAAAATTCCATGCATTGTCTCTAGAGAAATATAGTGGAAGAGGGTGTTCTCAGGACCAGATGTCAGCCTTCAAGAGCAAAAGAAAACAACTATTTGACCATCAGCTTTAAAATAATAATAAATGAATACCACTATGCAAAGCTAAACCACGGCAAGTCATAGAAAAATAACTACTACTAGGACTTGGCTTGTTTCTATACGAATTAAAAGCAAACAAGAGTGATCTTTATAGCCAGGGGCAAGAGCAAATTCATAAAAAGAACATACAAACAAAAATATTCTGATGTCTAAAAGATCTGGTAGACCCACATAATCTAGAAGCCAACGTTATATGATTTTATTTGTTACATTTATATCCCACCTTTCCTCCAATGAGCCAAAGGCAGCACACATGACCCTCCTCCTCTCCATTTTATCCTCACAACAATCATGTATGCTGCCTTTTTTCCTCACAACGATCATGTACTCTGCCTTGGACTCACTCCCTTTGGCTCTCTCCCACAGAAGGTCATTCATCAGGACAAGCAAAGCTGATTCCATCCCATAGCCAGGCCTGAAACCAGACTGAAATGGGTCAAGGTAAATTGTGTCTTCCAAGAACATCGCAACTGCACAACCACCACTCTCTCAAGCACCTTGGTCAAAGGGGGATACGAGTGACTAGGCAGTAGTTGCTATAAATCTCCAGATCAGGAAGGGCATTTTCAGGAGTGGATGCACCACTGGCTCCTTTAAGCGGGCAAGTACCACTCCATCATGCAAAGATGCATCCATCACTCCCTGAGTCCACCTGGCCATACCTCCCCACCCCCCACCCCCGGATACTGTAGTAAAAGCAGCATTCAAATCAGCATAAAGCTAAGGAATTTTATCCTTGAAGTGCCTGGCAAAATTATTAGTGTATTTGCTTAGAAGGGCTTCCCAGCCATTGTGATATGCTGTCATCAGGGAAGAGAGCTTGTTACTTTTTTGGCAGCTAATAAAGGCAGAAGGGGGCATGAATCAGCCTTAAGAATCAGTTTAGTTTAACTTCCATGTACTAGGTAGGTCTAAAATATACGTTTGCTGTACTACTATGAAACACAGGAGGGATTTAATGAGTTAGAAATGGATTCAGGTTTCCATTAGCAATTATACAATAATGTAATATGGGAATATTCAACACTATGCATGGTGGAATCTATTACAGTATATTGGAATAAAATAATTTTATAGAATTATATAAAGCCTATTTTCTTTAGCTTGCCTCGGCACTAGTTTGGTATGTCCTATCACAGAGGCTGGTGAGGTCTCTCTTGACTCTTGAGTTATTTTGCTTAGCTGATAATCAGTTTTTACTAGGATTTGGAATTTGAGCCAAAATGCAAATATAGATTTATTCCCATGGCAAGGAGCAAGGTGGGGAAAGAGGAGAGAGACAGAAATGAGTTAAAGCAGGTCACAACTTAATTTCTTACAGTTTCTCTGAATTTGGCAGGAATATTCCAATGTTGCTGACAGCCCATCTGCTGACAGTAAAAGCATCCAGCTTCCCTGCTGGATTATTGGGGGAGGAGGCTTAAGTTAGCATATGACAGGAGATCTTCATTCTACCGGTTGCTGCCAATGTAGGGGTGCAGAAGCTTGTCAGTCCCTGCATTGAGCTGGCCTGTGTGCTTAAACCCTTGAGGCCTCTAAAGGGGTTTCCTTTTATAAAATCATATTCTAAAGAGCATGATATGACTATAAGAACCACTTCCACAACTTCCCATATCAGAAACCAAAGGGCAGGGAATAGGGCTCAACTCAAGAGGTCAGAGCAGATGTTGGTTCCCACAAGTTTCCCTTCCACGTATCCCCCTGCATGCCTCCCCAAATCTGCTCCGGAGGGTCGCCCATTCCACCAAAAGGGGAGTGAACAGGGGGAGGGGGAATCTGTTCCTCCAGCAGTGTCTGTTCTGCTGGCAGATGAATACAACTGGATACAACCAACATTCCAATATTTAAAGTATTAGTTCATTAAAATGTAATCAAAGCAAGAAACTTATACTAGTCAACATTAACAAACCTTGGTGGGGGTTTTTTGTACACAATGAAATTAAATTCTTAATGACTGTAATGAATTACTACAACAATGGTTTACAAATATAAGCATATGTGGGTAAGTAACAGTTTACATGTCTACACCAAAATCCCAGGGAAAATTTAACACAGTGTTCTTTCTGCAGCCCACAAAGCTTACTTGGGGAAGTCGAAGGAAACACGGGGAAGCTTCCTACATGGAGGTCCATAGTACAAGGCAATGGCTTGTAAATGAAGTGGATGCACACAGCGCATTGGTTCTCAGGTATAAAGATGGACTGCTACCTACACAAGGGCATTTGTATCTTCAAGAATTGATCACTCTCAAATAAACCATCAACTAACTGGCATCCTAGCTTCATTTTTTATTATTCATTTGCCTTCATCCTCACACAAAATACTACTGTAGCTGGAAAATGAGTTAATAAAAAATAAAACTCCTTACTTCATAACATTATATAGTTCGGCTTCCTTATCTGAAAGATTCTTTTTCAGGGTTCCTAAATTAAATGGGTTTGGAAGAATATTCTTCTTTTTAGTGATCTGAAAAAGAAGCAGAAGAATATCTAAAAGCTCACAGTAAGTGTGAGTAATCAAAGATTTACTTTAAATTCAAAGGCGCAAAGATTGTTTTTAAAAATATTAAGCTGGTTCAGCAATTTGTGTGCTTTGCAAAACCACGCTGAGCTGTTAAATGATGTTTTATATTATTTTTGAAAGACTCATAATTTTATTAAAATGAACTTATTTTCAGAATCAACTTCAACAAAGTTTTTTTTAAAAATTCATCTGATTAGTGCTGTTTATTAGAAAGAGATATCAGCACAAAGCCATATTCTGTACTTTTAAAAAGTTATGATCAGACTTAGTTTTCAGACTTGATTCTAGTTGCTCAGTTTTTAATTAGAGGTTTGGATTTCTCCAAAAGTTCCTTCGGTTGAACAGTGTGGAAAAACTTTTGTTGAGAAGAAGCTGAGAAAGGAAATTGGAAGTCATGTCAAAGGAATAGGACTTCAGCTGGGGATTCCTTGAATACTATGAAGAGACAGGAACAATTTACTGCCCTCATTTTGCAATGACGACATCCAATTCAGCCTAGAAATAGCAGTATACAGCTATGCCAAAAACATTTCCATTAGAATGTATGGCACCCCTATGTTGCAGACTCATTTTGGGCAAGTCTCACTTGTACATATGGTAAAAATGGTGTTACTGAAAAGGGAGTAAGATTGGAAATGTATATCCTGAACATGCAGCACTTCCTCTCCTCGAAGAAGAAGAGGAGGAGGAGGAGGAAATAACAGTACCTTCAAGGGAGTATTGCTTCCATCAAACCCACCAGGAGCTTTGGATTGTGTAGGATATGGATTAAAGTTCCCACTTCCTCCTTCAGGACCATCACTACTGTTGTCAGAACCCCCACTATTCCTTAAGGGACTACACCTACGTGTCCTTAAGGAAGAATTGCTAAAAGCCACTTTTTTACTAGCTGGAGAAGTTATGGCGTTTGGTGTATGATGCAGTTTGTTGAGAAGAGACAAGTTGGCCAAGCTCTCCAGTTTGTCATGTGATGAAGGGAGGAACCAGTCTACACAGGACACCAGTGGAGTCGAGGGCGATTCTAGTCTCTCATCTAGGCTGAGATCGATACCGTCCAACTGAAGGATAGTTGCTTTGACCTGATCCACATATATGCAGTCTGGCCCTGGATTTCCAGTAGCTCTGGAAGAACAGCCTCCTGCTTCTAGCAAGACACTCAACATAAAGTGTCTCTGTAAGAAAAAAAAGGAGAACAATAAGTTTGCCGGTGGATTTATTTTAAGCATCTATAGACCACCTTTCCATTGTTCAATTCCCAATGCATTATGTAAATATTCTAAAAACATCAGTCAAAACACCAGAACTAGTTCAGAGATCAATGAAGCATTAATAGACAACAACCATCAGGAAAATGCTTGAAACACAAGAAAAGTTTTAATTTGCCCTCTAAAAGGAAACAGCGATGGTGCTAACCAAAACTTTCTGGGTAGAGCATTCCTGAGGCAGAGTGCTGTGACTGAGAAGGGCCCAAATCTCATAATCATCTACCTCACTTCTGAAGTGGTGTGGGTGGGTGGGAGGGAGGGTTAAACTAAGGCTACCTTATTTGATCCGACATGAGAGATACTTCAAATACCATGAATGTAAAGGAAATGTTCATATTTGTGGAATAGCATGCATTTTAATGAGTTAACAGAAAAACAAAGCTGTACTCAAGCTGTACTCACTTACCAAACCAACAATGAGCAAAAAGTATCTTGCTTTGGGTTCTCTGTATCCGTCACAAGATGTTTTACATTCCTGAAGATGATATTGTGGAAACACTTCTCGCCATATTACTAACTGACCAATTCGTTGTTTGGCTGCCAAGGGCAAGAGGCAATAATGCCTGCTATATAATGCAATATCAATGAGATCCTCCTTTGGCAAGTGACTACTAATTAGATATCCCTGAATTAAAAGCACAGAGAGAGCACAGATTCAAAATATTGTACGTAACAAGTATATAACACCCAATAAACAATACCTGTTTACTTTGGTTGGAATTAATGTAATGGCAACAGGAGAATACAGTACAAAAGGAGAGTTCAAATTTTCCTGATTTGCCATCAGGAAAAGCAGCAATGTTGTCTTAAGTCACATACTGCCTTTTATTTTGTTAGAATAGTTTTTTCTGCAAGATGACAGATTACATACATGGAACTATGTATGCCTTGATTAGATTGCACAAAACATTGCTACAAATAGTAAGGAGATATTAAAACTACTTTAAGAACATAAGAAGAGGGATGTTGGATCAGACCAAAGACCTATGTAGTCCTGCATTCGGTTTGTACACTGACCAACCAGATGCTTGTGGGAACCCCATAAGGAGGATATGAGTACAGCTGTATTGTCCTCTCAAGTTCCCCAGCAACTGGTATTGAAAAGGTGTACTGCCTCCAATACTGGAGGTACTTTATAGCCATCATGACTGGTACCCATGATAATCTTATCCTCCATGAACTTGTCTAATCCCCTTTTAAAGCCATGTAAGCTGGTGGCCATTCCTACATTTTGTGGTAGTAAATGTCATAGTTTACCAATGCTCTGTTTGAAGTAACACTTCCTTTTGTCTGTCTTCAGCTTCATTGGGTGACCCCAGTTCTAGTATTATGAAAAGGAAAGAAAAACATCTCCCTATCTTCTTTCCTCACACCACGCTTAATTTCAACCACCTCTATCATGTATCCCCTTATTCACCTTCTTTTTAAGCCCCAAACATTGTAATCTTGTTTCATAGGTGAGTTGCTCCAGCCCCTTAATCATTTTGATTACCCTAATCTACCTCTCCAATATGCCTTCTGAGGTGTGGTGACCAAAACAGTGTTCTAAGTGTGGTTGCATCATAGATTTATATAAAGGCATTATATTATTACTTTTTGAAGCACTACATAAGGTAATATTCCATTGCATATTCAAGATACCCATTAGTATAAAAAGCAAGTGAAAGCCACTGGGCAAGAGAATCTGTCTTTTTTTAATTTACTATAGTGCTAAACATACACTGAACAAAAAAGAATCAAAACTAAACTTGAAAGAAATGCAAAAAATGTGCACTGTTACAAAATTTTAATTATAATGCAAGGTTTTCATTTAGTGACCAGAATATGCAAAGAACCATGATCTCAGAAATCTTGTAATAGTTATGGTTATTGCAGCAATTAATCAAACGTTATTACTTTTTGTTAATTAACATTTTAAAAAATAATCTGATTTTTCTTAAATTAAGGCTAGCATTACCATTTTGAAGTTAACTGTTTCTAACACACCATAGCATTTTCAAAGTCTCACCTTGTAGAAGAGACATGAGCCCAAAATTGTATACAGTCGCCTCATGTCGTAGTAATCTTCAGACTGTAAAAAAAAACCCACACACACACTGAAGTCATAGATAGGATGTTAGCTGATCCAAGGAATGCAAGTGTAACCTTAGAAAGGATAGCATTACACAATGTTCGAATTACTCAGGATGCCTTCTTTACTTGACTAGCAGCAGTCTTCCAGTAATGATACGCATATATTTCAGAAGTTCAAAACCTCATTCTAAATGTTCAAGTTCACCACAGAATTGACAATTGTTTGGCCAAGATGGATGCAGCTCATACTATGATTGACCAATTCATTGTTTCAAAAGCTATCTGGTTTTATAGAACAGAATAGAACACCTATGGTTCCAAATGTTGTAAAATCTGTCTAGTCTGAGCATTGCTCTTGCCACCAGAGGGACAGACAGCAAATGCATCGCTTTTCATGTTTATAGAATTTTAAAAGACTTGTGAACAAAAATGATTTAATAAACAGTAAAGAATAAAATCAGTCTGAAATAGAAGCATCAGAATTATGCCTTTGATTATCTTCATGTATATAGTACATCCACATATGTAGTGGATGTATTAATTTACTAGTAATGTAACTGCACCAAGAATGTTTATAATAGCCTCTAGTTTTCAAAATTATATTTATTTTCTTTTGCTGCACCAATTACAATGGCATATAGATAAGCAATCATACATAACTATGCTGATAGAGAAAACATTACCAAAACATTTTCAAAGGTTATCAAACTATGTCCTAATGATCACCAACCTGACCCTATCTATGTCAAGAAGATTTTTGGGGCACACTCAACAGCTGAAGTTGCCATTTTTATATAGACCTCAATAGCTTCCACTGAATGTCTTTGTAGTAAATGGCATAGCTGCACAAAGAAATTCAAGAACAAATGAACTATTTGCCAGAAATAAATATTGAAATGGTAAAATAAAAAGCACTTCATTGTTAGTAGAAACCATCTGAATCTATGCTGGTTCCATGTTTTTGGGGGCCCTTAAGCAAGACAGCCTCAGTGGACCAACTCCTTCAGTTGGCTCTACCTCCTCCTTGCTGCCACCACATACTCCCTCTCCCACTGGGTCCAATTCTCACTGCAACCCAGAGGGAGAGGAGATCATGCAGGGACTGTTGCTCTCCTCACCTTTCATCTTCTCCAAAGGGCAAAAAAGGCAAGAAGAAGAGGAAGAAGAAGAAGAGAAGGGAAGGCGAGGGGGAGGGGGAGGGGAAGAGGAGGAGGAGGAGGAAGAAGAAGAAGAAGAAGAAGAAGAAGAAGAAGAAGAAGAAGAAGAAGAAGAAGAACAACAACAACAACAACAACAACAACAACAACAACGGTTGAAAAGCAGCAGCGGAACTTTGGTTTGGGCCCAGCAGAAGAAACAGCAGAAAGTGGCAGGTCACTTCCACTATACTGTCACCATTCTCTCATACTTTCCCTCTGAGCCAGAAGAAGGCAGCAAGAGCAAGGATAAGAAGCAGTACTGACCCCTAATTCTGGTCCTAGTATGAATTATTGCTATGTCACTCTGAAAAAGTTAAGACTATGAAAAAGTTAGACTATAGCAATAGGTGAGGTCTGAAAAGGCTGACATGAATCTGTAATAAGAATAGATTTCTTACTAGTTCTGCAAAGTCTGCTGCCTCCAAATCACTGAGAGCTGTATCAATTTCTACCTGAAATACAGGCATAGTAAGTGAACACAACATACATTGCCACAAAATTTATTCTCAGTAATGACAAAGCGTCTCATGCATATCTCAGTATTGGGGCCATGCCCAGATCACATAGAGTTAACTACAGTTGCATTTGTCTTTCCAGAATCACAGCAAAATCAAATATTAAGCACTTGCATACAGCTATAAGCAGGGTCAAAAGAAAAGCATCCAGTAGTTGTATCCTCCACCCCTTCAGAAATGAAAGAAAAATATTCTACTTCTCAGCCTCTAATCCCACTGTTTTATATAAAAGACATGTCAATCTTCCTTTTTTTAAAAATGGATTAAAACAAAGCATGAGGTTCCCTTGAAAGCTGGCAAAGCTTCAGTATCCAACTGAGTTATTAGAACAATCTTTTTCACTCTGGCTTTAGTTTTTGTCTCTATGGAAATTTTCCAAAACATTCTCACACATTACCTTTGTTCCACCTAGGAAGCATTAAACTTGCACACTTCAGCATCTAACTGGTTTGAGTAAGTTTTAGCAGAAGTATTTTTTATTTATAGATCCAAATAATCATCCCAGAAGGTGCAAGCCAAAAATATGCTCCATACTGAAAAGAACTTAATTTGTAAGAAGACTGGGGCATTCCCTGAAGAGTATGTATACAAGAAGTCTTGCTGAGAAACACTAGTTTTTAACTAGTGTTGCCAGAACTGCCAGCCACCCAGTTGGTGTTCAAGTCATTGGGTTTCCCTGTTCTTCCTCATCTGTGATTGAAAACGTATGTCTGCCCCACAGAAAGCAATAACATTTTCTCAGTTTTTATTATGGAAGGATAATAATAGGGTAAGCCACTTTTTTTTTTTTGGCATAAACTATCCTTAAATCAATCCATCAAAAACTTTGCACCACAGTAGAATCACTCTGAAAAATACTGAGGTGGGGGAAGCTTGAACTAACAGTTTAAGCTGTCCCTACCATGAATGAAAAGTTAGCCAAAACCATGGGAATTTTGCAAGGAAGGGCATTCTAATATAATCTGCCTATTAGATTGAAGGAAATTGTGGGCACTCAGCAGCACATGGAAGGCAACTTGCGCCAGCAAATTGTATGATAATTCTGCTTGCTATGGAAATAAAGAACACAAAAGGAAGTCGATCCCAAAAATCAAGGCAACAAACAAATAACCCCTCCCCCCCCACAACAATCCAGCTGCGATATATAGTATCAAATTAATAAATAAATTCAACAAATACTTAACAGGTGCATGTAACATCTTTCAAAGCCCCCAAAATGAAAAGCAAGCAACTTGGTGCATCTCCGAAGTGGTGTCACTGCTATATTATTGTTTTACCCTATTTGGCAGATTTGGCTGAGAAGCAGAGTTCCATTTTTTCCATATCAATATATGAAAGATTGTGATATTAGGCCATTGAAGACTACAAATTTATGGTTGAAATGTACTTGGTGTTTGTTATATATGCGCATTTTCATGTTCATTTACTTCAGTCATGCATTGTTACTTGATTTTGATGCTATAAAAGTCTGTTGTGTTTGTTGAATTTACTCATCTAAACCACAACAAACAACCAATAATCACACATCCAGTCATGTTATGCATTTTGTACTGCCTACGTATCAGTTTATTTATCTATTCCTTTGATATTATATATTTCAACTTCACTGTTTATTTGTAGAAATGTTGTAATACATTAAAACACATACATATGACATTAACACACAACAAGGTGATTCGAAAACATAACCTACTAGAGACGTTAGGGAAAAATCCAATTGTGAAAAAAGACAGTAATTATTTTGTTGTTGACTATTTTCAAAGGAGAAAGCAGTTTTCCTTGCCTTTACAATCTTTTTAGTTGATTCAACCCAAATACCTGTGTTTTTTTAATAAGCTACCACTGTATTTAAAACTTCAGGAGCCTATAGTATTTCAATATGTAGGTAGTGCTTCATATTGTCCAAACACTATTCTAGCCAACTGAAAACGTAAGTTGGCAACCATTCCCTGTAGCAACTCATTGGGAAATGAGTTGCATGTAGTGACCTTTTGGGGCCTAATTACACATGCAGCTAGCTAGTTCATATTATCAAACAGCTCACCATGGATCGTTTAAGTCATGGTGAGCCACAGCACATTCTGGCCAGCATTTTCCAGATTCAACCCCCGACCAGGGATTGTCATGCCATTCGAACCAAGCCCCCATGGGTTATGAAGGGCTGAATATACAAAATGCATGCTGACATATGCCATAGCTCACCTTGGCTTAAACAACCCACAGTGGGCTGTTTAATTCTGCAAAACAGGCCATGATGTTAATAACATATTTGGAAAAGGGTGCGTCTCATTGCTACTTTTATTATGAAGGAAAAGCAGCTATTAGTCAGGACATTCACAATTGGCTAGATATTCAGAAATGCAAGGGCAAATAGCCCCCGAGCTACACATTTTTTAGAGCTGCCCTTAAAACGCTTGTGAGCTAATATATTATGCAGTTGGGCTTTACTACTGTAATCCATAAATACTTTAAGCTGGCAGTGTGAGGGCATAACGATATTAGTGAAGATTTCTTCCATCACCTTGGGATCTTTAGCTATCCCAATCTCATCTCTTGTGCTAATATTTCTTTAGGAAGCGAAAGTAACAATTACCTTGATTTCCTGTGGCAGCAAGAGCTGTTGCACTCCTGGAAAGTTGTATAAAAGTAATGCACTGCAGTTATCATAGTGTTGGGAACTTGGGCTGGCACTTGAGTTGAACCTAGCTGGCTGAAGGGCTTGCTGGAAGAACAGGCTGAAAAAGTGATCCAACCGAGAAACGTTTCCAACTTGACAAAAAGCACTGAACAAAAATAAACCAGAAGTTAAAACAAGAAATGTGCTGGATTTGTGCATAACAGAAGATACTTTACAGCATGATACCACTGTTGGACTTAAGCTTCCATAAGACAGAAATTAAAAATAAAACATCAAGCAACATATTATACCCAAACCCCAGCTGTGGAGTAGGAAAACAAAATAACTTTATGAATGCTTACCTGTCCAGAGAGCTGTACATGAATGTCAAAGTTCGGACAACATCTGCAGTCATGTTCCTCAGCTGAGAGAGAGGCACCCTAGAAAATCAGAATAACCCCTCTGACATTTGCACTATATAGACTACAGATGAAGTTGAAAAAAACTCTTCATTTTAATGTGCACAATCCAGGAAAAGTTACTAGCAATTAAGTGTCATTGAAAGCAACTGAATGGGACGTGGGGTAAATTTGCCAGGTATGTAATTTAGGATTTCCAACCAACAATAATTTGTTACTTTATGTAAGAAACTGCATACCTTTTCTAGCAACAATATCAGAAAGCTGATGCCTTAATTTTATACAATAATTATGAATAATATTAGACACTATCTTTTATTTATCCAATGATGAAGTGAAAAAAGGACTGTCTTGCAAATGTACCTTTCAGCTGGGAGGCCAATTACAAGGAGTTTGTCAGATTCCTTCCAGTAAGCCACATGGATCAGTTTTCCACATAAAAACATTGATGAACTATAAAAAGCCAACAAGCACAAGGAAAATCTATCATGAAAGTATCTCATTCAGAAACATATGATCCCGTACCTTCCCCAGTAGTGGCGGCATACTCAATTCCTAATTCTGTGATTTTTCAGCTTTAATTGGGGGGGGGGGGGGAACCCACCATCCACCATGGATAAAAACTCCGTTTCTTTTTCCTAATTTTCAATTTGGACTTTGGGGCTATAAAGTTATCTGCTATAATTTTTCAATCAGCTTATTATTTCTTTACAGGCAAATTTCATCAGCAGCTGGCCTGACCTATGTAAAACCTGGAAACACTACTGATGTCAAATTAGTATATCTTTAAAATGTGTGACTAACAAACATATGATATACCTTATATTTAAACCAAGCATATAAAATGATATAGAGAAAATAAAGAAAAAAGATAAGAAGTAAAAATGGAAGTAACTCTTACCTGATGATATGAGCTCCTGTCATGTTTTCCAATATGTCACACAGTGTGAGAAATATTCCTCTTACGCTTTTCATTTTTTGGGAAGCTTCTGATGTGGGGTATTGGTAAATAATTTCTTGCTGTCAAAAATGTCAGTTTGTGTATGAATTAAGAAAAATACTAAAGAATTATCTTTCCTTCAAGGTACAAAAGTTTGATTCAACTGTTTCTCCAGAAATATTAGATCTCATACTTGAAAAATTGCAAATAATGTTTTTATTACTATTGTTAGAAATGTACAGCAGTCCTAAAAATATTTAGGAGGGAAGAATATAATATCAGTAGATAGTTCCAGAAGTAATGTTTTCTTTTATTAACCCCTCAAGGATTCAGATATGGACATCTCTGGAAAGAGAACCTTTTCAGCTGCTGACTTTGGAACACCCTTCCAGAAATGCCCACCTGGCACTTGTGTCTCCTCAGATAATAGGTAAAAACTGTTCTTTTCTTTTAACTATTTTATACAAGTTTTAGTGCTACTGAATTTTACTATTGCTGATTTCATGACATTGTATTTTGTCTTCTTTGCATAGCTTGTACTACCTTTTTAAATTTGTATTGTGAGCCACCTTGAACATAAAAATAGAAAGGTGACTAATCAATATGTCTAATAAAGTAATGCACAATCCCAATTCTGGTACTAATCATGTAGAATACACAGATGGGGATCCTAAAAGTGACTTTGGGCACATTCAAGCACTTGGGCATACCTAATAGTGTCCCCCTCCCCTTTAAACAGACAATCACAAATTTTAAGATGAACAGCTTTTGAAACTCAAAAAGGACATGATACGAAGCATGGAAAACTAATGTTCAAGAAACTAAAGCCTTGGGCACACAAAGCTGGTTGTGAGATTCTTTGGAACCCCAACAATTGTTTGGAAATTTTATTTATTTATATACCGCCCAAGTGACAAATGTGTCAGGGTGGTTTACAAACCATTAATACATTAGTTTCCTAAATTTTTTAAGAATACACATGCTGTTTGTGTGAATGAAATAGTCTTACATTTTGCACAAGGGAAGAACTTGCTACCTTAATATTTATCTATGAAAATGAACTAGAACATGATGTCGCATGTTTCAAGAAGTTCTGTCACTCAGAAAGGATGGTGCAATTTAGAATAGTGTTTTTAGGTTTTTCATTCCTGAAGAAAAATAATCTGTATCAAATTACATCACTATCTACGTTTTTTTAAAATTCACAAAAGTCAAGACCAGGACATTTCAGATATGCAGCACAATCCTATGCATATTTAATTGGAAGTAAATCCCGTTGTGCCTGATGGGACTTAGTCCCTAGTTAAATGTGTTTAGGACTGCAGCCTTACTTTCTGAGTCTTGCTTCCCTTTTTCATTCCAGGCCATGTCAAAAACCTGTTGAGGAAATTTTCTTTTCAGTTAGATTAAAAAGAACTTTGAATCTCACTACTGAGAGAACTGGCAGTCTGTGCCATTTTCATCCAGTTTAATTATCTGTTGTTAAAATGTCCTACTAACAAGGATTCTATGTATCAAACTGTCACATCTAGGAGACAAAAAAAAGAGGTCTTTTCTAATTCCAACACTGCACAAAATGGAAAAAGAGATCTTATTCCATTTTATGAACAAAGGAGCATTTACAATGCTCATTTGTGATATATATGTGTGTATGTGTGTGTGTGTACTCTTTCCCATGGAAAGAAAAGAAAAATGCAACAAAGATCCTAGCAGCAGCCTCTAAACATTCATGTGTTGGTAAGGTCTAATGTGTATCACTGCATAAGATTAGCCATCTTCAAAGCAAGCTGAAAGATGTCATGGGGTCTAATGGCTGCAAAGGCCA
The DNA here is from genome assembly GCF_023053635.1 of Elgaria multicarinata webbii. Classification (NCBI taxonomy): domain Eukaryota; kingdom Metazoa; phylum Chordata; class Lepidosauria; order Squamata; family Anguidae; genus Elgaria; species Elgaria multicarinata. The sequence goes on along the minus strand of NC_086180.1, from coordinate 39,023,499 downwards.
GGGATAATGAATTTAATAAGTGAAAAGGAATGGCAGTTGTAATAAGCAGTGTTTTCTGGATAGAGTACTGGTTTATTAACTAGTTTGACAGTAAATAAATTACGTTTTCAATTTAGTTATCTTCATTTCTAAAGTAATAAACTTTGCAAAAGACTTTTCCTTCAGTCAGCAGAACCTTGGCACTGCGAGAGTGCTGAACAGAATTCTCAACACAAGCAGCTGAAAGACTCCAAGAACTGTACTCTAACAAAGGATGCTTTCTTAAAGAGCGAATTTTCACAGTGAAAGGAGATAATAGTTTACTGTGCCACAGTAAACAAGAAACCGTAACCTCTATGCAAATTAATGGTATTGGAACTGGGGCTATTTTATTAAAACTTCAGAATTTATGTACTGGCAAGTGCTTATGAAACCAACAAGGCCTCCTGAATCTTGCCTTAGATGGCAATAGCAATTCTAGTGACACTGGCAGAACTTGCTCTGTTAAGGCACACATAACAAAGCTGAGACAAGCTGAAGTACATCAACGTGCAACAGTGACTTGAAACATTCTTATAAAAAATGTAAGACAATCCTGGCAATAGTTAAACCAGTTGCATAAATGATTTTATTTCAGATTAATTTCCATAGGCAGCTTCTCTGGCTTCTAGATATCAATACATTTTCAGGCATATTTGTACAACGGTAAGGTCTAGAAAGCTGCTTTAAAAAATAGAAAGCAGAAATTGCCACACACTCACAGTCATGAATGTTCTATTGCTCTCTCTTTCTACTATTAGTTATTAGTGACCAGTAACAGTTTTGTAATTAGGATTTGCACCTTTTGCCTTATTTAAGATTACATACCTACCTCATCCTTAGATGAATCAGAATCCAATTTGAGTGACAGGTACATAATAATATGTGGAATACTTTGGATAGAGAATTGTGGGTCATTGTTATGGTCTTCCCATAGCAATTTGAGCAGGTTATTCATACAATGTTCTGTCTGCTTACACTTTTGTTGAGGTGTTTCTGTTGGCTCAAACAGTGATGTTTCAAATGTAAGCTTCACCTATTGGAAGAGGAAGATTTTAATGTACGCAAGACATGCAAATCAACAAAAATCCATCAGTGTGAAGTAAGTTATGTGATGAGCTGGTTTGGGTGTTACAGTAAACCATGGTTTATCATGACAGGAATAAGACGCAGCAAGTATGGCTTTTGAGCACTTCCCACTCTTTCTCAGGTTTAGTTGTGAAGGGATTAAAAACATTTGCTTGTGTTTTTAATTTGGTATCACATCTGAACTGTGATTAATCTTAGCCATGTTTTGTTTGCAACAAGCTTATTGTGACTTCTGAGCTGGCCAGCTATTAAATGCTTTAAATTGACAGTCTTCAGCCTTTGCAGATGCTGGGCCCATCATAGCCATCTTCCCATTTAGAAAAATATTTTCTCACGCCTTCTCCCCTCCCCTAGTCATTGTAGACAATATCAAGCTAGATGGACCAATGGTCTGACTTGGTATAAAGCAGCTTACTGTATTCCTAAGATGATGCACAATGTGTAAATGTACCCACTGGGCAAAGGCCAGTTTTTTTTTAAACTGCGCATGAATTACTCCCCAAGTGTTAGAGCATTTCCTGACATCGAAGGGAATGGGGCTGCACTTACTTGCATGGACCCTGGGTTCCAGAGCCAGTTTTGGAACAATATGCATTTTGCTTAATAAGAATTTTCTACTGCACTTCTGCAATAGCATAAGCATTTTCAGTTGAAAACTATTCAAGTTAAAATTATCCAGAGGTTTATTTTCAGTGATCCAATTTATGTTCTAGCTCAGCTTGTTTGACATATGAGAAATAAGTGAAACTTAATACAACATTTTGGGAAACCTACATGAGAAACAGTTACACTGGTTGATTACTATCCAATAGATTTAGCAATGCTGGAAATGTTTAATTCCTATTAACAGCAGCTGCTATAAAAGGTTTTTATTTGGTATGCTTGAGCAACACTTAAGTGAATTCTCTAATTATAAATAGACAGGGAATTAGCTAAGTAACACTGCCTATTCCTGTTTAAGTGCCAGCATATTGCAGTAATGACAGTAACTACAGCAACCCTGTGTTTGGCTAAAAGCAAGCTGTGAAGTAGGTTCTCACTGGATATCTTCCAATATGCAATCTTATTTTCACAATGAAGCTCATACGGTCAGTGCTGGGCCATTGCTTATCCATGGTTAAAGATTGAGAGTGGGATCACATGCTGACTTTCCCCCAGCTCCTTCACTCTCTGTTCCCCAAACACTTTATTACACTTAAGCACTAAGCATAGTTAACAAAGGTGCAGATGTAATGCTAACCAGGCTTCCCTTTTTAACCAGATTTGAAGCTGCTTGATCAAATCTGGTTATTTAAATCTGGTTGGCACTGACCATGTTTAACACTGGAATAGATGCAATGCATATTCATGGTCAGTCGTATAGAGGAGTAGAAAGCAAGGACGGAATACTAGATCCTATGGCCCACTCCTAATCTCTTAACTACAGTTAAGACACTGCCACCAACCCGCAATACCAAATATCATTTTGTAACTCACAAATACTTATCACAATAGCGCATCTGGTTTTGTATAATGCAACATCTTAACACAGGCTTTTACTCTTTGCAATTGCCAATCCCCCCCCCCAAATGAGTATTTATTAGTGCTGTATTAAATCTATGAAGTTTGGGTTTTGCAGTTTCCCCCAACCCTGTCCTGTGCATTTTTTCATGCTTGTTTCCCCAGCCTGCTGATTCTGCAGTGCCATGCTTCCAATCCTGCTATGTGGTGCTAGAGTTTCCATTGCCACCTATTACTACATATTGTTGTTGTGCCATTGTTTTTATCCCAGTTTAGCTGTAGTTGGGGAAAACTGTGGATCGGATGCAAACATACATCCATTGAAAAAACTAGTGTAGATAGATGACATCTGCATTCGGATGCACAACCCCATCTATATTCTACCCCAAGTAATTGGGGCTAGAGAACATCAACCTCATTGGCTCAGCAATGGCAACATGTTCCCTATTCTTCCTAACACCTGCTCTGTTGCAAACAATTTTACCCCCTTTCACAAAGGGCTGCAAAGGAACTTGCCAAAAAGAGGGATGTGTTTCAAGTTTCTTGTATAAATCTCATGTAAAAGATCAGATGTAGGTCTTAAAACTTTAAATAAAAAAATCAATGAACTATACCTGCATAGGACTTGGAATGCAAGACAAAACCCTTTCTATATTTTCAGAATTTACATCAACATCATTTACTGCAACAAGGACATCTCCTGAAAGCAGAAGCAAAATTGAGATTAAGGAAGCAGGAGGTAGGCATAATGTACAAGAGAACAGTTATTCAAACAAGACATCATGTACAGCGAGATGCTGTTTTTCTAAAAAAAAAAATGATTAAGTCGTTACTAAACATTGAAGGTTAATTAATGTTTCAATTACATTGATATTTCACCTTCATCGTATGATGGTTAAGGAATAGATACTTAATCAGTTCAATGGAGTCAAACAATTCCACAAAAGATACTTTGCACCCCTGTTCACTCAACACACCCCTTTCCCCCAGGATAGAAACCACACAGCAGCCATAAATCAAATAGGAAGACAATTCTTAAGAACTAGCAAGAAAATATAGACATAAAATTTCCTGTACTTATGTTTGGGAATCAATTTTTAATTTATGCTTGTGTCTGCAGCTGTAACATTAACTTTTTTCACTGTGGTTGGATAGAAAGGGAATACCTGAACTCCAACCATTCAAATACCAAAGTTATTACCTTTTCTATAGACTATTCCAGCAGTGTATTATTACGAAGGAGCAGTCAGTACTAAAATGTAATGACAACAGAAGTTGTAAGGGAGGGCAGTTTTCATTGACTACTCACAATCTCACTTTTAGTTATGGTTCTTGTGCTCCAAACCACTTTACCTTCCCCTGTTCATTGGCCAGGTTTCTTACTTGGTATAGAGAAAAATTAATGAGGAAAATATATATTAACCCTGTTCATATGACATGCTAAGGCACAGTGGTTAAACATTTTGAGCAGCAGCAGCAGCTTCTTCTTCTTCTTCTTCTTTTTATTTGTATCCCGCCTTTTACCCAATACTAGGCCTCAAGGCGGCTTCATGTGTTGTGTAAACAATGACTTAGTGTGTTGAGTGAACCATTCCTAACCATGGTGGGTACATAACCACAGTTTAAACATGTTCACTAACCATTTGCTGTAAAAAGGGTTAGCAGCCTAATCATAGCTTAGTGTGTCATCCAAACAGGGTCACTGCATGGCAAGCATTAAACAAGAAGTGAAGAAATGAATATGTAATTTCCCTGAAATGCTTTAGAAATTGCCAGAATACAGGTATGCTTACCCACAGAATGCTTACCCACAATATACTTTAATAATCATATAAGGTACAGAAATAGGCTTCAAAGTATGATGCACAAAAGAAATATGCCATGCTAATTTCAGACTTAGCTATCTTAAAGACTTGGTTTTACAAGAATTATTACCATAAAGAAAGAAAAAATTAAATGTTGGTTGACCTATGAATTCTACTTTTTTATTTTGTAACAAAAGCTTACCTATGGTGATGTTTAAAAACGTAAAGTAGCTATCAATTAATATCACTAAAGTTGACTCTAGCATAGAAAACTCCATTAAATTGTTGTAAATGAGCTAGGATGGCACAGTGATTAGGGCATGGTTTGGATGTGAATGTCGTGAAATTCACTGGGGCATCTTAAGAAAAGCCCTTTCTCTGGCCTAGGCCCACCTCAGAGAGCTGTATGAACACAGCAGATGAGAAGGATGTAGGCTGGACTTCCCCAATCTGGTGTCCTCCAGGTGTTTTGGATTTCCAATCCTATCAGCCCTTGCCAACAAGGCTAATAGTTAGAGCTTCTGGGAGATGGGGTTCAGTTCTGGGCTCCACAATTCAAGAAGGATGCAGACAAGCTGGAGGGCAACCAGGATGATCAGGGGTCTGGAAACAAAGCCCTATGAAGAGAGACTGAAAGAACTGGGCATGTTTAGCCTGGAGAAGAGAAGATTGAGGGGAGACATGATAGCACTCTTCAAATACTTAAAAGGTTGTCACACAGAGGAGGGCCAGGATCTTTTCTCGATCCTCCCAGAGTGCAGGACATGGAATAACGGGCTCAAGTTAAAGGAAGCCAGATTCCAGCTGGACATCAGGAAAAACTTCCTGACTGTTAGAGCAGTATGACAATGGAATCAGTTCCCTAGGGAGGTTGTGGGCTCTCCGAAACTAGAGGCATTCAAGAGGCAGCTAGACAAGCATCTGTCAGGGATGCTTTAAGGTGGATTCCTGCATTGAGCAGGGGGTTGGACTCGATGGCCTTGTAGTCCCCTTCCAACTCTGCTATTCTATGATTCTATGAAAATATTTGGAGGGCATCATGTTGGGGAACACTGATGTAGGCCATGACCCAGCTTTGTTATGGGACACAGCCACAAGAAACTTTAGTTGCATCAGAGCCAAGTGATATATTAAATCCACTCTTCAGATAAGGCAAGAAAGAAATATGAAGAATTAAAGACTAATTTATTTAACTTACAAATACTCAAATTAATTAGTTGCCAGAACCCTAAAGTAGCAAGGTGCAGTTGGCAAATTTAGTAACATTTTGGCATTGCCTGTCAAACACAATGTGAGTTTCCTGTACATAACCAAGCAAACAGCTCTTATTAATACCTTATTGGTAATTTAAAGCCTAAAATAGCTCCTTTTCAGAAGTTCAGTCTTAAAGTGTATCCACAGCAGATCAAGCTGTACTATCTCCATGGCATCTTTGGATATAGGTCCTATGTTCTGCTGGGAGGTATAGGAAATATTGGTGCTGCTCTAGCGTTTTTAGCACAGAAGCATATGGCATCATATTAGTTTTGTTTAAAGATGTGCATACTTTCATCCTATAACTTCTTCTGTTGTCTTGTTTAACAAACAGCTTGTTTCTTTGGTAATGAGAACTGCTGTGGCAAGCACACAAAACAAAGGAACAGCTATTTTTGTGATTTCCCCCCAAACATGTATGCCCAACCGCTTCTCTGGATGCCACTCAAACTCTATCCTTTAGACTTACTGCTGGAACAATCTGGTAAAGAGGCTTCTTGAACAATCAAAATAAGATTTTACAAAACCTTGTCATCAAATCAGTTTCTTAAAATTAAGCCCAGGTGCTTATTTTTAAATCAGGATGTACAGCTAGCTAAAATGTTTCTTTTTGTTCAAAATATGCTATGCTAAGATAGATTTAATTTTTTGTCCGTAAGCAAAATCCATTCCACATTTAAAAAGTGATATGTCTGGGCCTAATTATAAGTTATTTCTGCCAACTGCAATGAAACCCATGGCTTTTATACAATACATACATTTTGCTGTATGCCACATTTAGATCTAAAAGTACCCAGTGCTCACTGAACATCTATAATTTTAAAAGTATTTTACGAAGAAATTATATATTTTTATATGACTTGGCGGAAGATGCAGCTCACTTACCAGTTCAAAGCAAGGGACTAAATTACGACAGAAGCAAAAACAGACAGGAACATAAAATAGTAGTTGATGGCTTAGCATAAGATATTATGCTTTTCAGACTGCTAATTTGCTTTTGAACAAAAATTAGTTTTAATTCTCCAGCACTGCCCATTTTCCAAATTGCCTTATGCCTAAACTAACTTCCCATAAAAAGAGTTCATAGTCAATTCAATCTGTTTCTTGTATGGCTCCACTGTGTTTGGAATGGATTTGATTGTTGGTAACATTCAGGATAATAAGTATTACTTGGTACCAGAATAACCAGCAAGAGAAGCAGCATTCCTAGGATGGCACAAGAAATTTAGAAACTATGTGCACAAAAGGAAAGCCTAAGATTCTAGGATGGAGGTGATTATATTAAAACAGACCATGTTTACTCTACAAGCATGTGTGCCAAAAATACATTATTACATCCATACAGAGCAGAGTGTAAAGTGATAAAATATTATACATTAACATTCCTTAGGAATGCAGTCAGAGATTTACTGTGACAACATCTGCTCTCACACAACCTGTTCAGTTTACTCTCACTCTCTGCATACGCTCATCCATTTTTCCCTAACAGTAAAGAGTAGATATACTAATGTTCACTTCCTTCCACAATGCTTCTTTCAATACTTGATTTAAGTTTTGCAATATTAAATCGTTATTTGGCTCTTTGCAATGCAGATATTGGTTTATTTTCTGCTTAGGTGAAGATCAAGAGTTATTTCCACGCATCCTACCCATCCTTTTTAGTATCCTCCATGACTTTGTGGAGTCCCAGTATAATGTATCCTCAAAGATTCTTATGACTTCTAAAAACAAGAATAGCAACAGATTCCAGTAGTCTTGTCTACAAATATTAGCCAAAACCCTTCCTGAGTCATCATCCCAATACTGCACACGTCGTATTACCGATAGGCGCACAGCTAGCATGTGATGCATTTTCCAGGTTCCTGCTGAAGCTCAGGGCAATTTACAACAGTTCAAAACAGTGAACATTAAAAACAAATATACAAAATTTAAAACCATAAGAAGCATAAAATACAAACAAAAACAGACAATTCCTACAATGCATGCTAGGGTTGGAGAACTACCACCAAACATTTGCTCAGGGAGAAAATCATCGTAGGGACCCAGAAAGAACGTCTTATGATTAGGAAAAAAATATTCAAGCTTGACTTGACTTTGTAATACTTACGTATTTGCATCGCTATGCATGCCATGTGGCAAAGTCTATTGCCCAAACGGGGCTCAAATTCCTCAATTCATGGCAGAGCCATATGCATGTTAGCCAATTAGAAGGCTATCACTTGGATTGAAATAAATCAACCCTTTTATCTTCTACAATACTTGATGGTAATGCTAGAACTGCATAAATTGTGGCACTTACCAATCAAGATCTGACCAGATTTTATTGCTGAGCTGCCTGGAATCAAACCATGCACTACAAGTTTCTCTTCATCAGTGCTTCGAGACTCAATACTGTGTCTCTGTTTTTCAGCTTTTCTCCATGGAGATTGATGGGCAATCCCTATTAATGACTCCAGAAGCTTGAGTTGCTCCCCTGTCTCAACATTTGACAGCCTCTTCGGATTTACATAAATGCAGACTTCTTTGTATCGCTGCTGGACTACATCTCCCATCTTCTGACTGGAAGGGTGTTTCAATATGGATGCTGGACCAGAGGCATGGACATCACATTTACTACTTGCTTTCTTCTTACCCAAATGCTTCAATAAAAGTTTTTTATTTTTTAAAATTTTAGCGAACCTTTCCAATCTGCGTTCGCTCTTTCGATCTTTTTGAGATCCCTCATAAATAACCTCAGCTTCATTTTCACAAAACCTGACACGGTTGACCACAGGCACATCTAGAGAGCTGTCACGAAGGACGGTTTCTTCCTCATCTTCACTCAATTCTAGATAGAACAACTCTCCATTTTTTTGTACACTATCCAACCATTCAGGTTCGAGGTCACTGTTTAAGATAAAAACAGGATTAGAATGATTGTGAAGAGTGAAAAGACTGACAGTGTTCTTAGTTTTGCAGCCTTCTGGAGCTAATTCATAATGTATGCACAAAGAGTATGAGAAGTATGTACAAAGAGGTGGATGGGATGGACAGCCTAAAGTAGCATTCAACAAACTTACTATTCAGACACTACAAAAGCCTTCATCATAGAAACCAATGAAGCATTCTTTTCATACCCATGCCTCAATAAGCAACTGTATCCATATAAATGAGAGGTCGTCTTTTGATCCAAGGAACAAGGGGCAACCCCACTCCCATGTTCTGTCCATCAAATGGAAAGAAAAGTATTTGTTATGGTAGGCAAATGCAATCTATATAGCTGGCCTGTACTCGAGATTATTATATTTTATTGCTGCCATGTCCAAAAATGTTCTCCATTTGACACTGCAAAGAGGTATAAATCAAATAGAGAAAACTTCTTTTAAATTAATCTTGTTTTATTAAGTACTTACAGATTTCCCATAACATAACTTGTCAAGATTAGATAGAAAACTACCAAGACAATTCTAGGATGAAGTATCACCAGTGTCTGAATTACAGTGTATGGAAAGAGGGGAATATGCCGCTCTCTCTCTCTCTTAATCCTATCATTTCAGAAAGGTGGGAAGGGCCAGGAGGGCATTATTTACAATTAACCATTCCAAGTTTGTGGACTGCTATAGAAAAGGTGGGAAGCAAGATACTAACCAGGCAAGCTCCACCTTTATTATCGTTTCCCCCTATATATTTCCCCAGTTTCCATTTTCTTCATTCACAACTACAGAACTGTCTCTCTTGCTATATGTATAGTTCATGGAACAGCCGGGATGGCAAGAAAAGAAGGAGAGTCAGAAAGTCCTGCTAAACATGCATATACAATTAGGCTGGATAAATTGAACAATGTCAAAAAGGGAAGTGATAAAGATATAAGTTCCCAAGGATGTCAATTCCAGAATAAGAAGTGAGGAAATGGAACAATTGTTCCAACTCCGTTCGCCAGAAATTCAACCAGAACAAGTAACTTAAGGAACTTGATATTTCAATCGGTTTTGCAATTGCATGTGCCAAAAATGTCAAAGATACTCATCTAAATTGTTCTTAAAGGGCTCTAGAGTCTACAATCTAGAATTATTATTATTATTATTATTATTATTATTATTATTATTATTATTATTTATTTATTTATTTATATAGCACCATCAATGTACATGGTGCTGTACAGAGTAAACTGCTTAGGTTTCCTAAATTCTGATGCAACATTAGACAAGGTTAAACTAGACATGGCATTGAGATCTGTGAACAAGACATTTGATGATTTTTAAAAGCTTAAACATTGAGGGGTGGGGGAAAAGATTCAAACCAGGATTGTGGCGCAGGAAGAGGAAGACCAACCATTTCCTCCATACTATTTTCTTCAATTGAAAATTCCCTCTTCCAAAGCTGCTGTTGCCCTACGGCGTAAAACATACAGGGTAATACCCTATTAGGCCAATACTTCGCATGACTCGTGCCTCATGCAATGGGGCTCTGGTGCTTCTAAAACTAATCTAAAACAAGCAGAAATACTCAATTCTGGAATGCGGCAAATCATGGAGCTCGCAGAAGGGAGCTCCACTGACCTGTCCAGATCTCAAAATGAATATTTCTGCTTGTTTCCACCATTGTTTTTAGACGTGCCAAAGTCCTCTTGCATATGCAGTGGGTTCTGTGAGCGCAACAGAACCAGTGAAGGAAGAGTGGCTCCATTGGATACTCCCCATTGATACCTAGATGATATCTTTATATTTTGATTTGTGGAGAAAAATGTACCCTTGGGAAGGATCTTTAATTGGGAAAGCACCCCTCTAACCCAACCCAAATCCTCCCTTAGAATTTAACACTTAAAAATGGGAAAGCATATTCTTGGATTCCTTCAGTCTTCTCCCACAAGTGGAGTTGTGTTCACCCTGTGACAAATACAACAAATGATTGATTTGCAGCCCAGAATAAGTAAGGATATAGTTTCAGAACACTTAGTTATTTTAAATGAATACAAATCTCAAGGGCCGGATGAATGACATCTCTGCTTAGTGAAATAGCTTCCGGACATTATTTCAGAGTTGCTGTCTGTAATCTTTGAAAAGTTCTGGAAGTGCCAGAACACTGGAAACAGGCAAATATTATCCCCATCTTCAAGGTAGATCCAGGGAAGTATAGAGTAGTCTGCTTCACGTAAATATCAGGCAAATTTCTCAAGCAGATGATTAAATGGTCAGTCCTGAGCATCTAGAAAATAATGTATTGATTACTAGGACTCAACATTGGTTTGTCAGGAAAAAGTCATGTCAGACCAACCTTAACTCTTTTTCTGATAGAGTTACTAGTTCGATAGATCATGGGAATGCTGTGGATATAGTATACCTTGATTTCAGGAAAACATTTGACAAGGTTTCCCATGATATGCTTGTTGATAAGATGGTAAAATGTGGGTTGGACGATACTAATTAGGTGGATCCGCAGATAGTTGTGCAACCATACTCAACGAGTGCTAATTAATGGCTTGATATCCTCATGGAGGGAGTTCTCGAGTGGAGTACCGCAGGGCTCTGCCCAAGGCCCTGTGCTGTTCAACATTTTTATAAACGGCCTGGATGATTGTGTAGAGAGGTTGTTTATGAAAGGATCAAGATTCTGGCTTGGCAGCAGTACATATGAAAATGACCTAGGGGTTTTAGTGGATCAGAAGTTGAAAATGACCCACCAGTATGATGCAGCGGCTAGGAAAGCCAATGCAATCACGGGAAGTCATAGTTCCACTCTACATTATGGCACATTTGGAGTACTGTGTCTAGTTCTGGGTGCCTCATTTTAAGAAGGACATTGACAAATTGAAGTGCATGCAGAGAAGAGTGACCACAATGATAAAGAGGCTGGAAACTAATTCCTACGAGGAAGGGTTGAAAGAGCTGGGCACGTTTAGCCAAAAGAAAAGATTCAGCGGAGTCACGATAGCAACATGCAAATACCTGAAAGGCTGTCATGCAGAAGATGGAGCAGACTTATTCTCTGTTCCTTCAGAGGACAAGACTCGAACAGGTAGAAATTACAGGGAAGTAGATTTTGGCTAAACATTAAAACTTCCTAATGTTGAGATATTCAGCAGTGGAACCAATTGCTGTCGAATGTGGTGGGTTCTCCGCTGAAGATATTCAAGCAGAAGGTCTGTCAAGGATGCTGTAGCTGCACCCTTAAATACTGAGCCTGGATTGAGCAGAGGGCTAGACTAGATGATCATCAGGTCACTTCCAACTCTATGATTCCAGGATTCTATGTCAAATTTAGCCCTTAATCATACTGCAAAAGTAATCTGTTTCCAAACTTCTTTAAGGGAGCCTTTTTGGTCAAACTTGAATTTATTTCTCAGAAGAGTTTCTCGTTCACTTTAGTTCAAACTTTTCATTTTTAGTGTGGGCTTAAGAATTAGGAGTCATGTATATTTAGGAAATTAAAACAGAATCCACCCCTAGGTCCCTTCCATGACTGTTTGTTGGTGGCTACAATGTGGCCAAACAACAGGCACATATTTTTGTCAAACTGACACAGTCCTGATAACAGAGTACTGTGATCAGTATAAACGTACATCTTGGATATTGAAGTAGTTAGTGGGATATGGTATTCATCCAAGCACAAGATCAAGTTCCATATTTGCTTGAAACCTAACAAATTATTGCATTCTACTACCACTGGTGTGTTTTTATTCAAAGTCAGCAAGAAAAACCATCTGTACAAATTATGTGGCAACACGTTGCCAAAAAAGTCATACTGGCATTTAAGAACATATAATCTGTGTTTCAGATGCATTAGGGTCTGTCACTGTTTTTAAGAACACAGCATGACAGATTACACCAGGGAAAGATGTGGCCTGTTTGGCAATTAGAACCTAACTATGACTATCAGAAGACAAAAATAGGGTGTTGTCTATCATACACTGCTTAATAACTTCTCCTGTTTTAGATCATGGAGATATAGAAAGGATAGTTGGATGGCAAAAAACAGAGCCATCTAACTGCACACAACACTACTCCTAGATGAACTGTATGCATTAGGGCTTGACCAGGGAAAGCCTGATAAAGGGAGATGCAGATATTATATAAACTGTAATGAGAAGCAAAGCTGTGTGAAGAGGGAAAAACAGTATCAAGGACTTAAAAAGCAGCAGGCAGCACCTTTTACTCTTTCCTATTCAGGCTCTTCGTAGGAGTGTCTATAACCCATTGTGCCTTTTGTTCAATTTAAGGACAGTTGTAAACATACCATGATCTAACACATAAGTTACTAAACTTGTCAAGATTACTAATACTTGTCTGAATGAGATGTCAGAAATGCTTTATTAAATCAGATCAGCATGTCACCTGTTAAGAGATGCCTCTGAACGCTCACAAGCAATGATGGTGCATGTTGTTGACTTCTCAGACAAATGGGTAGGAATAAAACCTTTATATCTCAACAAGGGTTGCTCCTATGAAAGGATTGCTAATTACTTTTTTGTAGCAAATTTTATGCTCTTTAATTTTGTATTGAGACATCTTTTCTGTGAGATTACAAATAATAGTAATTGTGCGAAAACTGGATTTTGGCCGCCATTTTCCAAGATGGCGGCCGCTATGATGATTTCCCAAGATGCCCCTATATCTCATTTTAATCTACATGGTCATAAATACCACCATACCAAATTTCACACTTGTATCACAATGTGCACGATTTGGCCAGAAATTGTTAAGCTGCTGTACTACAGCTGAAAACTGGGGGTTCAAAGGAGTCCATCTGTCTTCTAAAGTCACTAGTTTCCCTTTCTATGAAATGGGTATTTTGTCAATGGCCCACATCCCATTGCACCCATTTTTAAAAACTCTCTCTCTCTCTCTCCCCACCCACAGAACAATTACGTTGTTATTGGGGTGGCCGCAACACTTTCTCAAAAATCCAAATACGTTCAGGGGCTCCAAAGGTTTTACGTCCTGAGAGGACTCGAATCCATTCAATTTAGGGAGACCTAATTTCATATTGTGGGGGGAGGAAGAAGCTCTTTAAGAGGCCCACAGACTGGATCCTCTATCTTTTAGGAGCAGCACAAAACAATGCATTTGGACGCCCCCCCCCCAAAGGATCTCTACTGTCTAGCCACCCTAAGCCCCAAAACGCGGAAACAAGAAACGGGGAATGCAGCAGGCCCAAATTGCACAGGACACCAGAGAAGAGGCCAATTCCTCCGCTCTCGCTCTCTCTCTCTCTCCTTGTCCCCCCGGTGCAACTCCCGCACCCCGCCGCAGCCGCCTCCTTACTCGGAGCTCCCGGATAGAGACGCAGAACGCGAACCGCCGCTCTCCGTCGAAGTACTGCCTTCAGAGCCGTCATATTCCTCAGGCAGCGGCTGTCGAACAACCTCGGAAAGCGACGACCGCTCCTCCATGGCAAGGAAAGTTCAGCTTCCTCGGAGAAACTCCTCCGCCGCCATGACACCCAAACCCGGAAGCTCGAGGGTCAGCACGTGACTCTGAGACGGCTTCCCCATTGGCGCGGGCTGGAGAAACCATGGCAACAAGAGAAGCTCCTTGGGTGAAACTCTTACGATGGCGAAAATGATTTCTTTAATTCACGCTCATGCACACGCACGCACACACGGTTGCTTCACCAAGAGCTGCCCCCTCTCCATGTATGTTTACTCGGAAGTAAGCTCCACTCTCTTGAATGAGACTTACTTCTAGGTAAACTATGCATAGCACTGCAGCCTTAAAAACACAATCTTATGCGTGTTTATTCAAATGTAAATTCCATTGAGGTTGGATCTAGTGGTAATCATACTTAAAGCAATCAATGGAACTTAAGTAGTTTATGGCTAACTTATCCCACTGATTACATTGGGTCTGCTCTCCTCTAAGCATGACTAAATCTGGATCCAATCCAATGTGGTGTAGCCCTTAGAGTGTTGGACTAGGGCAGGATCTACACTACTGCTTTAAAGTGCTTTATAACAGTTTTGACAACTGTTGGGGCCCAGGACGCACTGCATATACAGGTTTCAAAACTGTTATAAAGCGTTTTAAAGCAGTAGTGTAGAGGACTCCAGAGATCTAGGTTCTGGTCCCCACTTGGCCATGAAGCTCACTGGGGGACTTTGGACAGTCACTGACTCTCAGGTTAACCTAGGATTGTTGTGAAGATAAAATGGAGCCATGTAAGCTGCCTTGGGTTCCTTGCGGAGGGAAAAAAAGGTGGGATATAAATGTAATAATAAAATAAATGAAACATTCCATTATGTTCAAAGGGGCTTTCTCTTAGCCAAATTTGCAACCTTACAGTGCAATCCTATTATATGTATATTCTAATGTAAATTCCGCTGAGTTCAAAATGTCTTACTTCTAAGTACAATGTGCATAGGATTGTAACCTTACAGTACAATCTGATATATGTTTACTTAAATGTAAACACTGTGTTCAGTGCGGTTCACTTCCTAGTAAGAATATTTTAGGGTTGTGTACTACATGACTTGCAAGGAATCCATATTCAGTTTTTAAATGATGCAAACAGATGAAAGTCAAAGAAGAAGCGGTAAAACAATTCAGTTAAGCAAGCCTGGAAGAAAAAGTCCCTCTAAAAATATATTAATGGTGCAATCCCAGGCATGATTAGACAGAGAAAAGGTCTACAGCTCCCAGTATTCCACAGCCAGCCAGATATGAATGGCAGGGCAGTTTGGGGGAGGTCCTTTGTAAAAAATAAATAAATAAAAGTCATGAGGATCCATGCTTTAGATTTTGTGCCACAATGGTGCTGGCTGGCACTGAATCTCTAAATATTTTTAGATCTGTGATGTGATGGTGGTTGGAGTAGGGGGGATCCTGTGTAAAAATATATATGCAAATTTGTGAGGATCCATTTTCCTGAATCCAATGCTTGTGTCAGTGTGTGTGCCTCCCTACTCTCTGTGCCTCCCTACTCTCTCTGGCACCCCATTGTCTCTCTGACTTCTCTCTCTTTGTGCCCTGCACCAAGCCGCTTTCTCCTCTCCACCTTCCTAGTTGTTTCTGATGCATTTTTGCTTCTACTCTGAACACTAAATAGAGTGTTCCACTAATCACACTAAATAGAGTGTTCCACTCATCACACTCCTCGATAAATCTCAAAGTAGTAATTGTGACTCATCATTTGAACAAATGGAGACATAATATGTAATTTTAACAACTGCCATTTTTGGCTTTATTTGCTGAGGCATAGCACCAGTATGCTGAATTGTTACTTGTGTAAGCAATATTATGTGTCTCCTGATACACAGAGGCTAAAGTGTGCTCCTCAGTATGTCTATAAATTAAACTATATGAAAACAACAAGAAAGGATTCCTTCATTGCACAGTATGTAAGAAAAGCTCAGCAGAGATTTCCAGCAGCATATCTGAGCCTTTGTGCATTGTTATTTTCAGTTCAGTCTAGCCCAGGAATTAAAGATGAGTTATTAAACACTGCTGTTTGTCATTTCCGTTAGTGGAGACAAAGCAGTGTACATACCTTAACGAACACGTGGGTGGGTGTATGTGTGTGACCCAGTTTGCACATCATGCTGCAATTCCTGGGTTGTTTAATCCAGGAATTGCCAGGAACGAGCGCTGCCTCCCATGCACTCATCATTTCCACTTTCAATTAACAGTCTAGCAATACCCTATTCCTGGGTTGTTTTGTGACATGCAAACCCAGAAAATCTGGGTTATTTTGTGTTAAACAACTCTGAGTTAACCCAACAGTGAACCATGGGCCCATTGCTTCACTGGTCCCCAGTAGTTCTTGAGTTAAACAACCCAGGGGTTGTAGCATGATGTGTAAACTAGGTCAGTGTGTGTGTGTGTAAAAGAGAGTGTACTCTGGAAGAGTTAATATGTCAAAATGTATTGTGGCTATGGCAATGCTACAACATTTCCAGTGTGAAGGATGGATGCCTATCCCTAAACGACCATGTACTGGGAAGCTGCAGCCAATCAGGACTCCTCAGTGTGCATCAGAAAGTGTGTTTTCTGCATGAAACAGCTTCTAAGGGTGCTTCCAGATTCAGGGGTCCTATCACTAACAGAGGGAAGACATTCCATCATTTTTACATACTTGATTTTCCATGGGGGGAAAAGGAAGAATCAGAGGGATAACATGGAAGAGTTACAAGGGGACATTGTTGTCATCTGAACTGCCTGTAAATGAAGCAGGGTGATGGTGTCATAAAAGCTTTTCCAGAAGCACCATAGATCAGGGGGTGGGCAGCTTGTTGCCCTCTATACATTGTTGAACATAAGAGCATAAGAAAAGCCATGTTGGATCACACCAAGGGTCCATCTAGTCCAGCATTCTGTTTACACGGTGGCTAACCAGCTGCCCATGGGAAACACACAATGGAGTTGGACTACAACTCCCATCATCCCTCACCACTGTTTATGCTGACTAGGGTTGCAGTCCATAAACATCTGGAGGGCCACAAGTTGCCCCTCTCTATTCTAGATGGAAGCTTTTGCGAGGTGTAAGGCATCCTTCCTAACCTGGTGCTTTCTGGATGTGTTGGACTACAACTCCCACAATCTCCCAGCTAGCACAGCACTAGGCTGGTGTAGGGCATGCTGGGTCAGCTGATTCCTGCTCCTCCAAACATAGAAAGATTGCTATGGGTGGCCCATTCAAAAAGAGATTATTGGATGAAATTGGCACACCAACTAATGCGCCTGTTCAGAAGACACCTTAAACCTTGCTACCGTATTTCTTCGATTGTAAGACGCCATCGATTGTAAGATGCACACTAATTTCAGTACCACCAACAGGAAAAAAACAAAAACTAAGACACACCCGCAATTCTAAGACGCACCCCATTTTTAGAGATGTTTATATGGGGAAAAAAGTGTGTCTTAGAATCGAAGAAATTTGGTATTTAAGGCTTTTGGTTAAGCAGCAAGGTTTAAGGTGTTGTGTGCAATGCATTTTGCTAAATCCTGGTCACTTTCTAACCCCAATCGGACCATCTGCAGCAGGGTTAGCAGCTTTAACTGTGGCTTAAAGTGTTGTGTGTGACAGCATGGCTTGTGGTTAGTGCTAACCCCAGACAACCACAGTTTTGCTAACCACAGAGCCTGAAGTGTCACCTGAACAGGCCCGATATCGCTTTCCCTCCATCTCTCCACCAGTGATATAGTGCTAACTAGCCATAAGAAAAGCTGTACTATGGACACACACTTGGAGGGAGTAGAGAAGGCACCAAGGGAGCAGGAGTTTTCGCAAAATCACTTTCTGGGAGTTCACTTGAGGAGTGGGCCTCCCTTTTCAGGGTTGTCCTCCAGCAAAAGTAATTGCTGACCAGGGCCTTAAAATCACACATAGTCACACATTATTTAATTTTGTGCATTAAATAGCTGGAGGTAAAGGAAACCGAGTCTCTGCAAAAAGGAAAAATAAGAGCCAACTACATTTGCATTCTGAAGAACTAATACTCTATTAAAAGATGATGTCTTTCAGGATATAAGAAGTATTTGTGACCATTCTAACAAATATTTAATTGCTGAGAAACAGGTATAGATACAGAAATATAGCATTTCTACTAATCTAGGAATGTAAGAAAGAAAACCATATATTAAAAATTACATTAGTTTCTAATAGCTATCACCCCATTTAATCTACACTCTACACTTTCCCCAACTCTTTCTGTGCAAACAGAGTTGGAGAAAACTCTACCTAAATGGCTACTTAAAGCAGGAGTAGGAAAAAGGTAGATTGGGCTCTACTTGTAGCTCTCTAGATAATTTTCAGTATATCGGTACAGATTTCTCTGACTCCCAGTTGTTTAGCGATAGGAAGGACAAAATTACTCTCCCCTGTCCTAAATTTTACTGCTGAAATGAAGAAGTATATGGGAGGGGGAGATAACCAGGAGTGGATTTTTGTGTGGAAAGACTCTGACCTCCATTCTGGTGCTCAAAACAAATTTCTGGCCTCAGACCTCTTTAATCCTAAGTGTCTATTTTTGTACAGGACTCCAGTTAATGGATCTTTTAAAAAATACCAAACCAAAGTAGATCCCACAAGCCTGTGAGAGCCAGTGTGGTATATAATCTTTATATTGTTGGACTGGGACTTGGAAAATTCAGGTTCTAGACGGCCATGAAGCTCACTGGATGACTTTGGGCCAGTCACTGACTCTCAGCCTAATCTATGTCACAGGGTTGTTGTGAGGATAAAATAGAGGGGAGGGGATCATGTACATAGTCTTCGGCTTCTTGGAGGATATAAATGTAACAAATAAATAAGCCTGGACCAGATCTACACCAAGCAGGATATAACACTTTGAAAATGGTTTGAAGATGGTATATGGAATGTGTCAGTGGCCCCAACAGTTGTCAATATCATTATGAAGCAGTAGTGTAGATCCTGCCCTGGTCTGCCCACCTGCGTTTTAAATTGTCTACTTAAGATCATCACATATGTGTGTCTCACCTTACAATGTGCAATATGTTGAGTGTGTCAGGGCAACATTAATGCCCAACAAGCCTGGCAAGTGTCCTGTTTGAACTGAGGATGCAGCTTCCGGGCTTTCCCAAGGTACTTTGCGGCTGAGGCAAAGTACAAAATGGTGCCCACCCCCAATTCCACATACAGGAGACATTTGGTCCAGCAACTTACTGCAACATCATCCACCTGTGGGCAGCAGGCTAACTTTGGTGGGGCAGCTTTGTCTTCCACTGCTCACCCTCCACCGCCTGAAGCAGCTGCCTCACTGTGCCTGATGGTTGGGCCAGCCCTGTGTGAGCGCCTTAGAATGTATCCCAGAATCCTTTGCAAGGTGCAAAGGTTCTTTGACCTGCAGGGCTCCCAGGTAGATATGGCAGAAGAGAGTTTGAGAGCCACCACATTAACGAAAGGTTTGTAGGCTGAAGGAAGATGAGTTCTTCTGGATGAATCCACGAGTTAGCAGTAAGAAGGTACAGTGTGTGCGAGAGGGGAGCAAGTCACCCCAGCGCGTGTAGGAAAGAAAACACCACTTGGGGGAAGGCCCCGTTCCGCAAAGGTTCACACTGACCTGTGCAGCAGGATGCTCTGAACCGAATCCAGATCCTCCAAGTTCCTGGTGACAGGTCTGGGGATGCTCTGCTTGCGAGCGCGGAACATCCTGCCGGAGGAGAAGACCCCTCCACCGCCTCATTCCCCGGGTACAAAGCGGCGCCCGCAGCATCCATGGGGTTTCATGCAAGGTCTTGCAGGTCGCCCAGATCGCGTCTCCAGGCCGGGGTAACAACGACCAGGGAGAGAGGGCGGAGGTCGAAAGCTGTACAGCTCCTTCTTCGCGAAGGTGGGGGAAATCGGTTACTCCTCTCTCTACGGACGGTGCCTGGAGAACCCGTCGATCTCCGCCCCTTCCCAAGATCTCGGGTTCCCTACGTCTCTCCGAGATGGAAGACGGGGATCCCCGGCCATCCGCAAACGGGAGAGAGCGCCCCAACCTGCCGCGACCGCTGCAAACTCTTCTGCCGATGAAACTTTGCGGGCTGCTCTAGCAAGCAAAGCAGGTGGGAGCCATCCCCTCTCCCTCCCACTAAACTATTCTCCTGGGTCTTAAAGTCCCCTCATATTCCGTCAACTAGGCATCCACGAGAGTGCCGTTCCTAGAGAACTCCGTGGCGCTTAGAAACATGCTTGACATCGGGAATCGGGATGCCAAAGCAGCTATGAGCCCTTTTAGGGCCAAAACAGACATTACTTTACATCTGTGTCTAGCAACTAGGTCATTATTTGTCCCCATTTATATACGGTAGGTGAAGGGTCTGCGATCCAGATTGGGACTCTAGCACGGGGGTTGGGGTGCTTTTAAGATCTGGATCGGGCCCTGCACCTACGCGAGAGTAAAAATGAAAAAGCTGCTAGACACAGATTTAAAGTAATTTCTGTTTTGGATCTTAGTGTGCTATTCGTGCACACATCAAGTCTGATTTATTTATTTATTTATTTATCATACTTCTTGGCCGCCTTTTAGGGCATGAGCCCACCCAAGGAAGCTTACCTAATAAAGCCCCAAAGAATAAAAACCCATACAATGATAAAATATCAAAAAATGAATGAAAATCAATGGAATGGCTATTATTTTTTGCAGCATTACAAATGATTTAAGCAAAGCCTGATTACAGTATCACATGTGAACATGCCCTTAGAGCATTTTCGTGCAATTTCATATATTATGTTTTGGCAAATCTGGGTTTGTTATGGAGTGTAATACCCTAAATAAAAATCCACAGCCAATCCCATCTTGCTGGTGTGTATACTGATGCAAGTGCCTGCTTGTATAAACAAGGTTGTCACATTCCATACCCTCTAAATGTCCCTGTTTTCTGGTATCTATCTGAAGGAAAACATCATACAAACATCTTGGGGGAGGGAAGCATTAAGAGGGACCCCAAAAACAGGCCAGTGAGAACTGAGTAGGGTCAGTGGCCACAGAATGCTGACAGACTTTTGCAGGAGGGGAAATGGAAAACTGGATGGAAGCAGGGGAATGGAGAGAGTGGCAGGAATCCTGAGCAGGAAGCACTGCAACATTTTGTTGCAGATCCCACCTGTCTTCTCTACTGAACAAAGATGTAAATCCCTGTGCCTGGATGCAAATTGCCAGCGTACTTCTTTTTCCTATGATCCTCACTGCATAACTGCCTATCTGGATTGAAACCTCCAGATGCCATTTCAGGACTGGCTATTGCAGGGCAAATGAATAGCAATAAGATCCTTCAGCAATATATAATAATGTGTAGGGGTGGGGTTCTTGGATAGTGACCATGTGCAAACAGGAGACAAGAGTGTTCCTCTTTATGTCCTATCACACAGGCTCTGCCTGGCTGATCCCCGGAGACCCTGACGATTAGTCTCCTCCAGGGCCAAAATAAAACAATTACCATACAGATTGCCAAGTTTTTGAACCTGGCCATCCTTACTAGACCACGTATGATTGTATAATTGTTTGAATATATTCAGCTCAAGACCTAATGTTAATTTATGTATCCTTCTTTTGATTCTGCTCCCTTCCACTCTAGATCCCTATGTATTATTTCCATATATGTTTTAATGGGATGTTTTCTGTAATTAATTCAATGTATTGATTCCCTGTTGAAACGATTTGTATTTTTCTCTTTCTGGTCAATTGACTGCAAATAAAGATGATGATGAGTGTTCCTCTTTTCCTCTGTGAATAAAGTACATACATTCATACTTTACATGTGCAGGTGTGCATGCAACAATCTTACAGGCTGTTCACAGGATGTGCGGAATAAGAGCCTGGGAGATGCTTCACCTCAGTATTCTTTGGTATTGTTTGACGTGGCTTCAGCCTTGCCCCATGTGAAAGAACAAGCATGGAGAACTTGCAGCTCCAGTTGAAATGTGCGAGAAGGTCCAGCAATTGATTGCCTCGTGAATGGCAAACCTCTGGTCACATACAGGGGAGATAACCTCATTAGCCACACTATAATGAATGGCTCACAATGGGAACTGAGGTACATCAATCAGGTGTGAATGCACCCAGTCAAAGAGTTACATATGCTAGAACAGAAGAAGATCCATGCTGGATCAGACCAAGGGTCCATCTGGTCCAACATTCTGTTCATACAGTGACCAACCAGCTGCTGGCTAGCAACCAACGAACAGGACATGGTGCAACAGCACCCTCTCACCCATGTTCCCCAGCATTGATACCCTATCCACATAGCCATCAGAACTAGTAGCCATTGATAGCCTTCTCCCCCAGGAATTTATTCAACCCTCTTTTAAAGCCATCCAAATTGGTGGCGTGTGAAGAAGTACTTCCTTTTATTTGTCCTGAATCTCCCACCAATCAGCTTTATGGGATGACCCCGGGTTCTAGTATTATGGGAGAAGAAGAAAAATGTCTCCCTATCCACATCCATGCATAATTTTATACACCTGTATCGTATCATTTTAGGGGAACTTGTTTTGATGAATGGATAAGTATTTAGAACAGTCATGACTGAATTTGTTAAGAAAAGATGTTTTTTTTAAAAAAAAGATTATTTCATTCCCTTCAAGGGGCCTTTCCACAGGATCTGGACAATTATTGTATAGTATTTATGCAGTCCAGAATTTATGTTTGTTGGGCTGGAGATCCAGTTTCTGAGAGGAAAATGGAGAAACATATGGAGAAACATTAACATTGCTTAGCCCCTTGCAACTTATTGCAAAATGGCTGTATTTTCTTGACATACAGACTTCCGGGTGGGGGTGGGGGTGGGGAGCAGTATGTGTGCCTTGAGTGTTTACATGAAAATATATGAGCTGCCTTGGTTGTTTTTGGAAGCACCTAACTAATGACAAAAAATAATAATCAAACACTTATTGAGTTAACCTCAGATTTAAGAAATCGCTTCAAAGGTCATTAGAGAAACATGATGGTTGGACATTTGAGAAAGCAGCACAAAACCACATCTGGTCTATAGGTCCAATAAAGAAAATTGCCATAAAATTACATAGAGTTGTACTCAACCTCATATAGATAAAGTGAGGGGAGTTAGCTTAAATGGAAGAGTGTTTGTTTTACATGCCATAGGTAGTAGGATCAATGCCAACATTCTCCACATGCTAGGAGTTTCCATTCGGAGGTCTAGGAACAGAAGTAGTGCCCATATCCATGTTGCTTTAGCTACAACAGAACAGAATGGTGTAGTGGGAATTCTCTCAAGCAGTAAAAGTATTTGCTTCATGTACAATCTGCACTGGGCTCAAGGTTCTCATTCTCTAAACCCTTTTTTTCTCCACACAGTGGCTCTCTATCCATCTTCATATTATTATTATTATTATTATTATTATTTATTTATATAGCACCATCAATGTACATGGTGCTGTACAGATAACACAGTACATAGCAAGACCCTGCCGCATAGGCTTACAATCTAATAAGTTGTAGTTAACAATAAAGAGGGAAGGAGAATGCAAACAGGCACAGGGAAGTGTAAACAGGCACCGGGTAGGGTAAAGCTAATAGTATAGAGTCAGAACAAACTCAATATTTGAAGGCTATAGGGAAAAGAAAAGTTTTTAGCTGAGTTTTAAAAGCAGTGATTGAGTTTGTAGTTCTCAAGTGTTCTGGAAGAGCGTTCCAGGCGTAAGGGGCAGCAGAAGAAAAAGGACGAAGCCGAGTAAGGGAAGTGGAGGTCCTTGGGCAGGCGAGAAGCATGGCATCAGAGGAGCGGAGAGCCCGAGTGGGGCGATAGTGTGAGATGAGAGAGGAGAGATAGGGAGGAGCTAGACCGTGAAGAGCCTTGAAGGTCAGCAGGAGAAGTTTATATTGGATTCTGGAGTGAATTGGAAGCCAATGAAGAGATTTCAGAAGTGGAGTGACATGGTCAGAGCGGCGGGCCAGGAAGATGATCTTAGCGGCAGAGTGGTGGACAGAGACCAGCGGACTGATGTGAGACGAAGGAAGGCCAGAGAGAAGAAGGTTGCAGTAGTCCAGCCGAGAGATAACCAGTGCGTGAACGAGAGTCTTGGCAGAAGAGACAGACAAAAATGGTCGAATCCTGGCAATATTATATAGGAAGAAACGACAGGATTTAGCTACAGCCTCGATGTGAGGAGTAAAGGAGAGCGAGGAGTCAAATATAAAGCCAAGACTACGAGCTTCCTTGACCGGAGTAAGTGTGACATCGTTGACAGTAAGAGAGAATGAGAGGTGAGGAGAAGGTTTAGGAGGAAAAACAAGCAATTCAGTCTTTGCCATGTTAAGTTTCAAACGACGATGAAGCAGCCAGGCTGAGATATCTGAAAGACATGCTGAGATACGATCGTGAACATCTGGAGAAAGTTCCGGAGATGAAAGATATAATTGTGTATCATCGGCATACAGGTGATATTGGAGGCCGTGAGATTGAATAAGCTTGCCCAAGGGCAGCATGTATAGAGAGAACAACAACGGGCCAAGCACCGAGCCTTGCGGAACCCCAACTGAAAGGGGAAAAGAGGAGGACGAGCTGCCGTTAGCCGACACGCTGAAAGAGCGACCCTCTAGATAGGAGGCGAACCAGTTATAGACAGAGCCACAGAGTCCAAGGTCATGGAGGGAATCTAAGAGAAGATCGTGATCAACCGTGTCAAAGGCTGCGGTTAGATCAAGGAGAATAAGAATGGAATAATGGCCTTTAGACTTGGCAGTAAGGAGATCATTGGTGATCTTGGTAAGGGCTGTTTCAGTGGAATGCAAAGGACGGAAGCCAGATTGAAAGGGATCCAGAGCAGAGTTATTAGAGAGAAAGTCAAGACAACGAGAGTAGACCAGACGTTCCAGGATCTTTGAGACAAAGGGCAGGAGGGAGACAGGTCGGTAGTTAGACAGTGATAGTCGATCAAGAGTGGGTTTTTTGAGAATGGGAGAGACTGTAGCATGTTTAAAAGCAGAAGGAAATGAACCAGAGGACAGAGAAGAATTAATGATGTGAAGCAAGGACGGGAGAATAGCGGGGATAAGATTAATAAAGACGCGAGAGGGAATCGGATCACGGGAACAAGTGGAAGGCTTCGATGAGCGCAGTATTTTAGACAGTTCATCAGCTGAGACCGAAGGGAACGCCGAGAGAGTTGAAGGAGGAACTGACAGGTGAGGGGCAGGAGCTGGAAGCGGAGCAGAGTTGGCTAGATCTGAGCGTATAGTTTGGATTTTAGCATTGAAGAAAGAGGCAAAGTCGTTGGCAGACAGAGAGGCGGGGAGAGATGGCGGATTAGGCTTCAGAAGAGAATTGAAGGACGCGAAGAGCCGCTGAGGGTGCTTAGCATTTGACTGGATCAACGTTGAGTAGTGCTGCTGTTTGGCCAGTGAAATGGCAGAAGAGAAGGAGGAGAGAACAAATTTGTAGTGGACAAAGTCCGCCCAGTCCTTGGTCTTACGCCACAGGCGTTCGGCTGCCCGGGAACAAGAGCGAAGGTAGCGGAGGAAAGAGGTGAGCCACGGTTGGGGTTGAGAGGGGCGGACTATCCGAGTTGTAGATGGAGCAAGATTATCAAGAGTTGAAGATAAGGAGGAGTTAAAGGAGGAGACGGCTGAGTCCAAGGAGACGGCTGTGTAGACAGAAGGGAGAGAGGAGGCTAAAGACTGAGAAAAAGCCTCGTAGTTGATAGAATGCAGGTCACGACAAGGGCGTGAAGCGGGACGTGAAGGAGGGGGATTGTGAGTGATATTGAAAGAGACTAGATGATGATCTGACAGAGGAAAGTCAGCAATAGAAAAGTCCAGGACAGAGCAGTTCCGAGTGAGGACAAGATCCAGACAGTGTCCAAGGGAATGAGTGGGTGCTTCAGAGCAGAGCTTAAGATCGTAAGAGGAAGATAAGGAGCGAAATCGTAGAGCTGCAGCATCGTGAGGGTCATCCACATGGATATTGAAGTCACCCAAGATCAGAGTAGGAGAGTTGTCAGAGAGGAGAAAGGACAGCCATGAGTCGAGATCAGAGAGAAATTTAGAGGATGAGCCAGGGGGGCGGTAGAGAACTGCAACACGCAGTCGCAGCGGAGTGAAGAGTCTCACCACATGTGCCTCAAAGGAGGAGAAGCAGTGTGAAGGTGGAATGGAAAGAGGCTGGAACTGGCACAAACTCGATAATAAAAGACCCACACCACCACCTCGACCCTCTGGGCGACTCGAGTGAGAGAAAGAGAGTCCTCCAAGAGAGAGGGCAGCAGAGATGGCGGTATCATGGGCAGGAAGCCATGTTTCAGTAAGAGCAAGGAGGTGGAGAGATCTAGAGAAGAACAAGTCCTGGATGACAGGGGCCTTGGAAGCAATAGAGCGACAGTTCCATAAGGAGCATGAGAAAGGCAGCTGTGAGGGGGGGAGACACCGAATAGGAACTAAGTTGGGAGAGATGAGCTTGGAGCGAGCCATAGGGAACAGATATGAGGAGAAAGGAATTAGGAGAAGAAATGGGGAGAGAGATAGCAAGTAGGCAGGGAAGTAAGACATGCGCAGGACGGGATTAGCCAGAGCTAGCCTTCATATTAAAGAGTGTTCCAATACAAAGTTTGTCCATATTATATCCCTCTCCTAAAAGGAGGCAACTAGAACAATAGCATTAGCAGAACATGGATAACTTTAACCATGCAATCTCTGTCCAAATAGGGCTGTAGTTAGTATATAAACCTAAGCTGATAAAAGGTGCTATGTACCACTGAGGCCACATTGCCTCTGGTGATAATGCTGGATCCAAGTACACCCACAAACTATGAATCTGATCCTTTATAGGGAGTACAAACCCCTCCAGAACAGTTTGAACACCGCTTGGCCATGGCAATGGCAGCCAGCAAACGCACATGGGCTGGAGCTCTGCTTGGTGCCATCACTAAACCACTCCCTGCCCCCAGTGCCTGCTGCTTGGATGGAGGCAACACTGTGGCAGACCCCAAAGCATAGTCAGAAAGCCACCAAATGATTGGTGGTTGGGGAAATGGGTGTATGGCCATCTGCTGTATTCAAGAGCGCTGAATTGGAACCCTAGATAGGCTGTGTTTGAGCTACGTGACTGAGATTCAGCACCTCTGTCATATATAAACAGTGCATACATTCTCTCTGTGTGGATTTTTGTGTAACCAATGTGGCATTATGAATGCACAAAGTGGAAAGTTTCAGCAAGTTTGGGAAACCCCAAAGTCTGGAAAAGTACAACAAAACTTTAGGAAAAAACAACAACAATCAGTCCAATGAGAACCGAGGGTACTTAGAGAAGATGGAATGTTGACTGGCTGCTCGGGCAACCTCTGGCCAAAAAGGGATGGATGGAATGGAGTATCCTGGAAGAGGGCATGGTGGCTCATTGGAGCCCTTACCAGGGACATTACAAATTGCTAGGGGTGTGCACGGACCCCCCGCTCCGCTTCTCTTCCAGATCCGCTGCGGATGGGAGCTCCGTTTCCCCCCCCCATAGGCTTGCATTAAGCTAAAAAAGTATACAACTTTTTTTCTGTGAAAGTTAGAAACCTCAAGTTTGGCACCATGACACCTCATGGAGGTATACACATGCACGCCAAGACTCAAGGCAATCCCTTCATCCCCTGATTTTTGGGGAATTTATGAAAATCGGGCACCCCATTCACACCCCTTTCGATAGCTCCGTCAATTTGCACGTTAGAAACCTCAAACTCACCACCATGACAGCTTATCCAGGGATACACACGCATGCCAAGACTCAAGGCAGTCCCATCATCCCCTGATTTTTGGGAAATTTATGAAAATTGGGCACCCCATTCACACCCCTTTCGATAGCTCTGTCAATTTGCACGTTAGAAACCTCAAACTCACCACCATGACAGCTTATCCAGGGATACATACGCATGCCAAGACTCAGGGCAGTCGCATCATCCCCTGATTTTTGGGGAATTTATGAAAATCAGGCACCCCATTCACACCGCTTTCGATAGCTCCATCAATTTGCACGTTAGAAACCTCGAACTTGCCACCATGACAGCTTATCCAGGGATACACATGCACGCCAAGACTCAAGGCAGTCGCATCATCCCCTGATGTTTGGGGAATTTATGAAAATCGGGCACCCCATTTGCAGAAGTGGACTGTTCTCTGACATTTGGACAGATAAAAAAAAGGGAAGTGGGCACACTCACAGATGCCATCTAGACTCACAATCATGCCAAGGTACAAGGCAATCCCATCATCCCCTGATTTTTGGCAGGGCTTAAACCTGCAGACAGCTCAATGGGGCCATTTCAAAGGAAATCCCAAGATGCCATGAATTGGGGAGTAGAGATCATCAACCTAATATGAATCTTCTTCCACACTTGAAAAATGGATTTGGAACTTCCAAAACTCCAAGTGAGCGCAGGAAGGACTTCTCCCCTGAGTTAAAGCCAGACACAAACCATCCCTGCGAGGCGGGCAGGGGAGGAGGGAGGGAAGGCAGGCAGGCAGCAGACATTTCTGGGGGCATAAGGAAGTGAGCCAAGGATAAGCCAGTAATGCATATAAAATGGAATAAATAAATAAATAAACGAAGGAGGGTGGAATTAAAAGCAGCAGTGTTGCTGAATAAACAACAAGAAGAACTTTAAAAAAAAGGCTATATCTGTCTTTTACCAGTAAGAGGGGGACGTGCCCAGGGGAGGGGGAAGCATCTACCAATTTGACTGGTCCTAGTGACCAGTCTTTTAAGAAGCAACGCTCTCAGTTCAACTCATGAAAGGCATTGCTCCACCAGGCTACTCTCTTTGGTGGGCTCTGATGGCCCTCCAAGTACAGGAGAGAGTGAGGGCACATCCACATGGCATGCCCTAGGGGAGCTCATCCCCTTGCACCACATCTTTTCAGTTGTTCCCCAAAGTTAGGGTGGGTAGCAGTGCTCTTTTATTATTGGCTTAGTATATGATTTCAGGTTGTGTTTGTGCATTTGGTGGGGCTACCGTTTTAAAAAACACTGGGAAAAGTCCGTTCAGAATAAGAAAGAGAAGTTCCCAGAATCCCAAGTTTCCCGTTTTGCCTATCCCCTCCTCCAACTTTGGGATCATGTGATCATGACCGGGAGTTGACTCTGCCCCTCAGCCCTTCGGAAAAGGTATTTTTCCTACCGGTTTTTAAAAAAATTCTAGCAAGCGAACCACACCACGCAGAGAGCTGAGAGTAGGCTCAAAATGACCCCCAGCCATGACTCTCTAAGCACAAGAAGTTTCAGAAAGATAGCTTCAAAAACAACAGTTATCCCCTTTTATTTTCCGCAATGCAATCCTATGGGCGAAATGTTTCAAAATGGCGATCGGATCGCTCCACGTAAAGAGAAGCGCTCCGCCAATGGCCACTTCTCTTCGCCTTGCTTCTAGGGGTCCGCGGTCCACTTCTACTCTGCCTCTGGGCAAGGCGGAGCAGGCCAATTCGCTCCTGCTTCTACGCTTCTAATCGGAACGGAGCACATGCCTACAAATTGCTACATTTTGGCTGCAATCCTGTACACACTTAGTTTGGACAAAGAGCTGTTCTACACAAGGCTGTTAATTGGCTGTATCTACATTTGATTTTGTCATGAGTTGAGACCTGAGTAAAGAGATTTTCCTTTTCTCCTTTTCAACAGCATAACCTCTAGGTGACACTGTGGTATAGCAGAATAGTGCAATTGCACAAGTAAAAAAAGTGGGGTTTTGGTTTTACAGTTAAATACCACACTTTCTTCTCTAAAAAAAAATGCCAAAAGTTGTGGTTAGACATAGAAGCAAAACTGGAGGGGCATGTCATCATCTAAAGAACTTGTAAACAATGATGAGCGCACAATAAATACCTCATGTAGAAAAGCCCTAAGTCTCATTAAATTCAAGAAGAATACTCCTCTGGGCCTAAAGGTTTTAAACCTTCATAACGCTAAACAGATTGGGTCCACATTGGATCAAGAGGGCAGGGTTCCTGCAGCTTTAA
Organism: Elgaria multicarinata webbii; assembly: GCF_023053635.1. Taxonomy (NCBI): domain Eukaryota; kingdom Metazoa; phylum Chordata; class Lepidosauria; order Squamata; family Anguidae; genus Elgaria; species Elgaria multicarinata. The sequence goes on along the minus strand of NC_086180.1, from coordinate 38,993,469 downwards.
GTATTGTGATGAAGAGGGAATTTCACCAGGTGCTGTATGCATAGAAATGACACCTGCTGAAATTCCCTTTTCTATACAACTGTTAAGGGTAGAGGAGCCCTGTCCTCCTTTCCATATGGTCACCCTACTCCCCTAACTATGAACCTGGACCTTACGAACCATGTTGGTGAAAGTGTTCAGTAATTTGGATAGCTACTTTAGCATTCTGACTGGTTCTGATTGAAACCCAGAGTTCATTCAGTTCCCCATTGAAATAGGACTTACCCTTCACTGGGTAAGTCCAATTGTGCTTCCAGAGCAGGCTTTTATGGTACCATTTCTCTGTCTCATTCACAGAATTTTACAGGGGCTCCAGACAATGTCTTCCACTCAAAACTCTCCCATGTTTTCTCACCATTTCTTCCATCTCTTTTTCTTTCTGCGCAAAATTGGTTAAGGAAAAAGACAGAATACTTGCAGAATGCCTTCTGGCTGTTAGTCCTAGGACCCCTCTGGGGGGCTGTCTTTATGGCGCTGGGTTGGTGCTACCTCCCTCTGAAACCCTGCGCTTTTCTTCTCCCGGGGTGGCATCAGATAATTCTGATACCGGAGAGAGAGTTCTGGGAAGCCATCTGGGTATCAGAGCCGCTCCCTGCTGTCTTTCTGGTGGAAGGCGACCAATCGCTGGTTACCTTCCACCAGGCAGTGACCCTACATTGGCCCCAGAGGGATGTTAGATTTTTTCAACCTGTGGCTTTGCTGGAAAGTCCGGCAGTGGCTGCAAAGCTGTACCTGCGTTGTGTAACTGACGCAGTGCAGATCTGCAGCCACTGTGGGGCTTTCCCTGTGTATAGACAGTCCCTGGGAGCATTCCAAGGCCCTCCTCCAGGTGCCCCTGCCAAAAAAAGGCAAGGTAGGAGCTACAACAGAGAGAGAGGGTCTTACCACTGGTGTGTAACCAAAGAGGTTCATCTGGTGCGCACAAGATGGTATTTTCAGCACCAGGTCAAGAAGACCTTTTCCCCCACTCAAGTATTTTTACAACTGTTTTTAACTCTTCTAGAGTTTCATGCTGTTTTATTTTGCTGCTGTTTTAAACTTTGGTTTTATGCGCTCCGTTGTTAGGAATATAGGAAGCTGCTTTATATAGAAATACCAGGGATTGAACCTGGGACCTTCTGTATATAAAGCATGTGCTCTATCACACTGAGCCGTGGACCCTCCGATTGTCAGTACCCCTGGTTTTATTACATGCTGGTGGTTTTATTACATGCTGATTTTATCATTGCTTATTGCTTTGTATTTTATGTTTTTAATTTACCCGTACACCACTCAGAGAACTCCAGTTACTGGGTGGTCTGAAAGTGTAATAAACAAACAAATAAATGAGGTAGTTAGTTAATATTGCTTTAAGTCAAACTACTGTTGTCCCCCCCTGCAATGCTTAAAGTGTTCTTCAGTGGCCACTATTTCAGTGCGAGCTCTTGGTGGCTGCACTGCTATTGCGTATGAGCCCCAGAGGGTTTGCAGAAGCAATAAATAGTCCCACTACATTCCTGGCTGGGATCTTAAAATATTTCGAACAGACCTGTTTGTAGATTCAGAGCCATAGCTTTACATCTGTGCCTGCATCTACCTTGTCCTTTGGTTTTGCTGAGAAATAATGCAGTAAGTCATTAGGGCCGGTCAAAGACATTTTGTTGCCTGGAGTGAAGGACAAGCCCAGAGAGCTTCGTCTATTGGGTGGTATAAAAATGTAATAAATAAATAAATAAATAAATAAATAAATAAATAAATAAAATGGCACTCCTCATCTATTCCATGCACAGAAGCCAATTGTACTGATAAGGCAGGCCACATGATACCCACAGATTTGTCCTCCAACACCTCCCCGCACCTCACTCTGCCTAATGGCAGGGCACTTTGTTTCTGAGAGATGCGTGGCATTTTTAGACAGGGCTTATTGTGGATGATTTAAATAATGGGTGAAGAAAATGAGGATATGTCTGTAAATCTTACAGTGTAAGAACTGTAAATAGCTGAGGAAAAGAAAACAGCCTTCTCCTTTGCATGTCTACTCAGAAGTACGTCCCATTTCCTCCTCCCTCCCAATCCCCTTTCCTTTTGTGTCATATCTTTTAGATTGTAAGCCTGTAGGCAGGGACTGTCAAGAAATACTTTTGTAAGCCGCCATGAGAGCCTTTTTTGGCTGAATGGCAGCATAAAAATCCTTAAATAAATAAATAAATAAATAAATTGTGTTCTGTGGAGCCTACTTCCCGGTAAGTGTGGCTAAGGATGCAGTCCAAAGAACAGAAAACAACATCCACTAATTGGTGAATATTTGAACAAACACTTACTCCAGGTTAAAACAACAACCATGAATTATAAAATGGGTTAAAAAAAAATAGCAAAAATTATCACCAATATTATTTATTGCAATAAATGACATGTAGAAATAAATTTGGTGCCAAGAACTGACTGATTCTGCCCCTACCCACCTAACACCCCAAGTCAGTATCTTGCACATTAATACTTTGAGATAATAAAATCCAGAAAATAAAAGAACAATCCAAAATAACATAGTAAAGCTAAAGAGAAAAAAAGGGAACACTTCCTTTATGTATGTGTTTATATATCCCCAGCTGCAGAAAAGTTCATTGGAGTTAAAGAGAAAGCTTCAGGAAAGTGAAAACTAATCCTTGCACACATTTCCTGAAAATCTTTTCACCTTTGACACTGACAAGAATTATTTTTGTTGAGTCTTGAACATGTTGGCTTGGGGTCACTAAGTCATAGAATTAGCCACGGGGTGGTATTTTATTACATTTCTGAAGGATAGAACAGAATGCCTCAAAGTATAAGGGGCAGCTGGAAGAACACAAAACCTAAGGCTAGAGTGTTCAGCTTGAATTCAAGATACCTCAGTTCACGATTTGTTGACAAGTTCCTTTAAATGCTACAAAATTCCTACATGGAATGCATTTCCATGTAGGAACTGGTATGGAAATTCAGTGCTGGGTGCCAAGGAGGAGAGGCAGCGAGATTTGGGTGAGCACCTTTCTGAGGGTGTCTCTCGCTGCACAAAATATGCCCACGGGCCTCACACGGCTGGCTTGCCTTCTGTTCTTCACTCTTCAGAGGCCCTGCTTCAAGTGTCCCAGGCCAAATGAAGTGGCAGCTTTTCACTAGGGAGAGGGGGGTACATTTTGATGGTTGCACCCCAGTTATGGAACAATCCTGGCAGAAGGGTTTGCCTGGTGCCATTTTAATGGGGTTTTGTCCCGAGCTGGAGAGTTTTCTAGGTTGGCCAGATGAAAAGGTCAATGGAGCTCTTGTATCTTTAACAGTTGTATTAAAAAGGGAATTTCAGCAGATGTCATTTGTATTCATGCAGCACCTGGTGAAATCCCCTCTTCATCACAACAGTTAAAGCTGTACGAGCCCTCCCCTCTTTTGTATCTGGTAATGATAGTCAGGGGTCCTGAGTAGCTTTTACTGTTGTGATGAAGAGAGAATTTCACCAGGTGTTGCATGCATACAAATAATACCTGCTGAAATTCCCTTTTCAATACAACTGTTAAAGATACAGGAGTGCTGTCTTCCTTTTCATATGGTCACCCTAACAGACACTAGTCGATCTACAAGAAATAATAATATTAATAATAATAATTTATATAGCACTTTATTATAAAGCATTGTACATAAAATAAAGTAGCAAAGTTTACAATACAATAAATACAATAATCCATTCGACTCTACTAAGTGTAAGTTTACAGCAGAAATATAACAAAAATGTTCAACGTTATACTACAACAATATTTAACAATATACTAAACAACAATATCACAATAATATGCAAAAATATACTAAATACAAGTTTACAGCAAAACAGAACAGATAAGAAAACATAACTTGGTTGGAATAGCATCTCTCCTTTTGAAGCAGTCACAGGTGTGCGTACAGGATGTGCCGGGTGTGCCCAGGCACACCCTAATGTCTCAGGAGCCACTGAAAAGTGTATATTTCTCCAGGTACCCTGCAATTTGAAGTGTGAAGGGTGGTGTCAGGCCTGACTTTCTGTCAGACACTAAGTAGGCATAGGAACTGGTTCTCCCAGTGCAGCCAAGTCTAGCAGCCTGAGTGGGCAGATGACGGCAGGTGGGTGACTCAACTAGCAATGGAAGGATTTTGTTCTCTCAGCGCCTGTTGAATTTGGGAGTTGGTGGAAGCCGATAAGCTGTGCTGGGTGGGAACCAAATGACACTGGGGTGGGGCTAACCCCCTGACATCATTTGGCCCACAGGGGATTGGGTGGACAGGGCATCTGACCTATGGAGGGTTGGGGGCCATTCCCCCCCATCTACTTCCTCATCCCTGCTTTAGCATGAAAACCAAACTAGAAGTACCGTTAATTGCTTCAGTATAATTAACATGCATATTTTAAAACATGTAAGCAGCAACAGCAGGAGGGTATGAGAAGCAGGGGAATCTGAGGGAATAGAGAGGGAGTTTTGCCCCTGAGAGCACCCCCTTCTGCTGCTATCTGCATAGGGACACCAATGGAGGCTTCCATCCATGAAGGTAGCCTTGACTCTTTATACAAAATGGAGCACATGGGGTGAATAACAAATCTAGCCCCTTCCACCACCCTACCTGAATGTGCTCCATAGCTTTAAATCAATTTTTCTCCTGCCTGGACACAATGCCCGTATTTGTAGTCATCTGGTCAGGGAGACATTTGTTTAAAGCTATGGCGTGAATTGAGGTAAGGCAGGCGATTGGCTGACTTCATTCTCCTCCTCCTTTTTGACCAGATACAAAAGAGGGCAGGGCTCCTGCAGCTTTAAGAGGGAATTTCACCAGGTGCTGCATACATACAAATGACATCTGCTGAAATTCCCTTTTCTATACAGCTGTTTAAGATACAGGAGACTTGTCCTCCTTTCCATATGGTCACCCTATGCAGGACCAAAACAGCAACTAAAACTGAAATTCTATATATACTTACCTGGGAGTAAACATCATTGAATTCAAAGGGACTTACTTCTGTGCTGTAAAGCTGCAACCCTATGCATAGTTACTGGAAAGTAAGCCCCATTGAAATTTGAATAAATATGCAGAGGCTGGTGCTATTAGGCTACATAGTCCAATTTAAGGCCTTAGCTAGGCCTAAGGTTTATCCTGGGATCGTCCCAGGGTCATCCCTGTTCATGTAAATGACACACAGGATATCCCAGGAGCAGGCAGGGATGACCCCGGGACGATCCCAGGATAAACCTTAGGTCTAGCTAAGTCAGTGGAGTTTATTTCAGAGTAAATACGCATAGGATCAAGTTGCATAACTTTGATCAACTTGTTATAAAGTTAGACATCACTAATCACTTAGAAGGCTGACTGCACATGTGACAAACTAAAAATGACTCCCTTTTATTATGTTTGAAACAAGGTTTTCCATCAGCTTCAGTGTGCATGTGTTTTTAAAGTAAGCCAGCACCACCTAGTGTTCAACAGAAATACAAATTTTCAGTGTAATGTTTAGGTTTTTAATTGAGAGTGTCTAGGCTTTCAATGAAAATTTCATTTCATGCAATACAACTTGCATACCATATCAATTAGATTTGTTATTACTCCATCATTATCTCTGAAGAGATAGACTATGCATATATTTAACATTTAATATCATACAAGATTGAAACAAGCATTTCAAAGCAAGTGACTGTTTGAAAATATATGGTGTGGTGTCTCTATGTGAAGTTCCAGTCATGTGCAATGTTCATTACTGCCCTTTTTTCTTGACTGCAAAGAAAGATAAAAAAGAAATTGCTAATAACCAACAATTAAATTATACAATAAAAGTGAATTCTATATCGTTCAGATGTCTCTGTTATGGTCTATGCATTTAAATGAATCAAGCTACCCTTAAGCTGGCATTTGTTGTGTTTCGTGTAGGATTTTTATCTTGTACAGATTGTTGTAATTGTTTTATTATAAGCTTGCTCTAAATGCTAATTAAGTGGTTGAAAAATGCATTTTTAAACCAATGTGTATATCTGTCACTCTACTATGTGGAGATGAGGTGGGGAAACCTCCCAGTTTCTTCCATGTATAGATCCACAATGGCTGTGTTTGGACAACACAATAGTCAATAGTGGGTTAATAGTCAAGTCCATGGTTGATTATTGGGGTAGTCCCCACACAACATGATTATAATCAACTGTGGTGTGGATTAAGGCCAGAGTCAAGTTGACTATTTGTCAATGTTGTGTTTGACTGACACATGCCCTGCATTCTTTCTCCGCCCCAGTCCTCCCGCTGGTATCCCATCTGCAACTGTGAGTTCTGGCGGCTGGACTAGAGCGGCAGCTGTTGCTTGGTCACTCTTGCCAGGGGACTCTGTAGTCGCCAAAAATAATGAATTATGTCTGACGAAATCGTCAACGGTGTCCAACACATGACACAATAACCAACGGTTGTTCAAATAATTAACTCTGGACAGCCTTGGTTATTTGTATTGGTTATTTTGGCCGAATAACTAGCCGTGGTGTGAAAAAAGTCCCAACAGATGACACAATAACCAACCCTTGACTATTTAACCTACAGTTGATTATTGTGTCATCCAAACCCAGTCAATGTGTACATGCTCAAAGGCCAGTCACATTCTATGCACTTGAAAAGGTTTCCATCAAGCAATACAGCATGTTAGATTCTTTCCCACCAGATGCAAGGATGGCTGGGGACAGGTTATCCACCAAATGCTAACAATTTGATAAGTCCCAAGTAAGTGAGGTCTTGATGTCTTGGTATAGTACACAGAAATCTTCTGTAGTCTTTAGACTAAAGTCAGCTCTGCTGTTTTCAGTTCATTTTCAGTTAGAGGCCTGATGACATGGAAGAATTCCATAAAGTTTAGTATAATTCCTCTATCAAATGGATTGAAGAACTCCCCTTGATTGTTGAAGAGATAAGTGTATTTTGTGGGTTTGAGACACTCAGTGGTAGTTAAGTTGACTGCTGCCATATATACCTTTAAAGAGAAAAAATCCTTTGTTTAATTTCTCATATAATCTGTTCGCATTGCAATTATGATTACCATCAAAAGCCGCATTGTTACGAAAGCATCACTGGAGGTTTGTAACAGAGGCTGGACAGCCACCTCTCATGGATCATTTAATTGGTTTTCCTGCACATTGCAGAAGGGGCTAGATGACCCTTGTAGTCCTTTCCAACTCAACAATTCTATGATTCTAATTCATTATTATTAGAAACACATGATTTGCATATAACCTCTTCAACTCTACTTGAGGTCCTGGGATCAGCGGCAACAGAAGACTGAGGCCTAATCTACACCAAGCAGGATATTGCACTATGGAAGCGATATATAAAAGGCAGGAGCCACACCAAGCAGGATATAGCAGTATGAAAGCGGTATATGGTATGTGTCAATGGGCCTTAACAGTTGTCAGTGCACTTCAATACCACCATAAAGCAGTAGTGTGGCTCCTGCCTTTCATATATTGCTTTCATACTGCTTTCATAGTGCAATATCCTGCTTGGTGTAGATTAGGCCTGAGTGTTTCAGTGTACTGGATTAAGGATCACATCTGTAGAATTTAAGGTCACTCAAGATAGTTAATAGCAAAGAAGGATCAGTGACAGAAAGGTTATGTCTACGCCAAGGAACAATATGAACTCAGCTATTAATCAATGAATTGAGAAAGCTAGTGAAGGTAGATCCAGGACTGCACTAGAATAAGGAGCGTGGACTGGGCTGAGTGTACCAGATATGAGCAGTTCAGAGACAATTTGGCAAGTTTTGCAGAAGCAAGCTTGAGATAGTTGGGACACTAGCAAAAACAAACAAACAAACCTGACCACTGATCATCTATCAAGTGTAGACAAGCAATGGTTCAGGAAGGATGAAGAGAGTAGTCGAAGTTCTGGGTTCAGTCCATGAGGAACTATGCCTATAGGAATCTCACAAACAAGTGTTTCAATATTCTTTAGTTCTCTTTGTTTTGTGTTATGTATTGAACCACATGCCTTTGAAATCAATTTAGGGCCTATGCTTTACATTAAGGGTGTTGAACCACAGGCCCATGGGCAAAATTCAGCATGCTTGGAGTCCCAATCTGGCTCTCTGGAGTTCCCCAGAAGGCAATCCTCTTCTCCTGGTCTCACTCCCCTTCCACTTTGGTGGTTCCCCAGCATTTGCATGTTATTTTCCCCATGTGAAAAGCTGAACTGTCTCCCCTAAGGCTCGGTTAATGGCAATAAGAGCTTTAAGCTAAAACATGCCAGTATTATGGTAATACTGCTCCACATTATTTACCCTTGGCCATGCCCCCCACTGGAATGCAGCCCCTGAAAGCTTCTCTGAAGTTGAATTGGGCTCTCAGGCTCAAGGAGGTTCAATGCCCATGTTTTATATCAACCTCCCTTCCTGTGCATTCTAGTGCTCATGATTGTGGATGATCTCTTGGAAGCATGAATGCAAATTATTTGTAATTTTCCTATCAGTATGCCAGCATCTGGAAACTAGTGGTCTAGTGGACACGGAATAACAGGCTGAAGTTACAGGAAGCCAGATTCTGGCTGGACAACAGGCAAAACTTCCTGACTGTTAGAGCAGTACGACAATGGGACCAGTTACCTAGGGAGGTTGTGAGTTCTCCCGCACTAGAGGCATTCAAGAGGCAGCTGGACAACCATTTGTCAGGTATGCTTTTGGGTGGATTCCTGCATTGAGCAGGGGGTTGGACTCAATGGCCTTATAGGCCCCTTCCAACTCTACTATTCTATGATTCTATCCTATGGGGCAGCAGCATACAGACATCTAAGCTCCTAGTTCTGGACCCTGCAGTTCTACAATATGGGCTGAGAGCGGTAGGTTTGGGCAAAGATCCTAGCTTAGTAGTAGAATGTATCCTCTACCACTGAGCATACATTCTACAATATCTAAATATCCTGTCATCAGGTGATAGAAATCCTAACACTCCTTATCAATAATAATAAAAGAGGATGTGTGTCTGTCCATCTATCTGTCAGATCTGTCCATCCATCACCGCCATAGCTCCATGGCTGTGAAACTTGGCGTGCATACTAAAGGGAGCCTAGGGGCATGCACCTAGGGATTATTTTGTTTTTAAAGCACACTAATTAATTTTAATACATTTTAATGTGCTGGATATGTCCATGTGGTTGAAGACTGCAGTAACATCTTCAGCCACGAGGAGCAGACCTCCCAAATCAGCACAGATTTGCAGGCCATACAGTTTGAAGCTGGAAGAGCCTGCCCCCTCCAAACTGCTGTGGGGCAACCCTTTTCAGGGAACAGAGTGAAGAGACCGCTCTGTTAAGAGGCTAGAAGGATGCACCTGATGCCAGTCAGACAGGGCGGGTGCAATGTGTTCAGCTGTTTGACAGCTGCTGTATCTATGTAAGGGTTCTTCCCACCCAGAAAAACCAAGTCTGTTTACTAGTTTAAAATGATATATACACATCTTAATGCTTTCTATCATCAGTTGTACTATTTACGTCATGTTCAATATTACTTTGGATTCTAGCACCATGTTAATATCTGCTTATCAAGGCACAGGGACTTGGAATCTCTGATACCAGACTATAAAATACCATATATCCAGTGAGTTTGTCAAATTTCCATTGAAACTTACTCTTATGCAATTGGATTGTATTTCCCAGCAAGTCTGCTATTGTTTTATTTGCTGTATGACTCATATTAATGCAGACTGTGGGATTCAAATTCCCACTTGAAATCAGCCAGTTAAAAATAGTGCACTAAAATCTCGTTGACGAAACTATTTTTAACTTGTTGGATTTTCAGTAAAGAGACGCTAGAGGGCATTAACAGTTCTGTACAAATTCAGCTCCTGGTCCCAGTATAGCCTTTCTCACATCAGCATCCTGTGTTATTGACAAGAAGGGAGGGAGAAAATCACCATCTCCATGACAAAGCTAGTGAGGTTAATGAGCACTTCTGGCATTTCTATAATAAGTAAATAATAAGTGGAAGTTATTGTCTCAGGCAGTACGTAGAAACTCTAAAGAAACATAGATGTAATGCATATAATAGATGTAATGCATATATAAGAATCCAACCTGATATGTCCACTGGAGGGCAGAAAAGAGTACAACACTCCTTTCTGCTTAAATTTCTTTTTATTTTAAATTACTAAAGATGCAGTCCTATACGCACTTACCTGGGAGTAAGCTCCAGGGAACTCAAAGAGACTTACTTCTGAGTAGACAGGATTGTGCTGTCAACTGATGTGTTAAAAACAATAACCATTTAATAAGCAGTATTATATACACATTTGTGTAGTGTAATCTGATGCATACTTGCTCAGAAGTAAGTCCCACTGTGTAAATCCCATCCAGCAAGCAAAGAATGTTTTGCCTGATTACATTGACTAACTAGTGCTGGCATAGTGGAGTGGCCGCTCCAGGAATCCCCCTTTGCACGTGAAATTTAATAAATGTGGCCTGATTTTCAATCCATACTGTCGTCTCTTTATTGTCTCACCTCCTTCACTCACAATTTACTTACCAGAAAAAAATTGTCAAGAAATGCCAGAATAACTGCACGATACAATTTGATTGGTAGTGCTAGGATCTATCTGTCTGGAAGCACCAATGGTGCCGATAGGTTAGATTCTTGGGGTAATTCATAAATAGTTCGTAAATGAACACTAGCTTTTGAACTACCACAACCTTGAGGTTCTCAGTGTGAGATATGGGCACCCCTGAGTAGCTGCTTCCCACAATAACTACCCTAGACAGTATGCTATATGCATTGTGTACAGTAGAAGTGACTATGTTTCCTGCCATATTTGTATTAATTGGAAGTGCCAAAGGCCAACGAAATACCCTTCTTTTTCTACCCACCCCCGCAAAGTAGTTTTGGTTTTTTGTAGTCGTCCTTGTGAGGGCCTTAAAGCATACTTCACAGTGGTTTCTTTTGCTTTGCCTATATGCAGTCTGGGATAAGGGTAAGTGCTGTGTTACCACCTTGGCCAGAGGTAAACAACCTTTTTGGACCCATGGGCACATTTGACAATTTGAGAAACTGTCCTGGGTGCCACCACAAAATGGGAGCACTGCAGGTGAAAGCATCAGCCTGCAGCCCCCTGACCTCTCCATTTCCTAAGGGTGTCTCTGAGCCCCACATCTGGCCCAGAGGCATTCGTGGGAAATGAAAACGGCAGCAGTTGGAGGCCCTCACTTTGCTTTGAAACAATCCCAATGGCTGGTAAGAAAATTTGTTAATTAAAATAAGTGTGAGAGGTTAGGCCAAGGAAGCTGTCTGAGGGCACACTGGTGCCAACAGGTGCCACGTTGCCAACCCCTGACCTTGGCGGTCATTGCCTTTGCTTTTTCTCGGTTACGAGAACCCCATGCGAAATCTTCTTGGAAATTCTGCCCTTGGAACCTCAGGTGTTGCCAGATGGTTGTGTGCAGCGGCCACAGCCCTCAATACACAGAACTACATTTTCAGTCTGAACTGTCAAATATTTAGAAAGACATTTACAGCAGGACAGCATATGCACCTGACTAGCTGGCCACAGACTAGCAGCTGGTCTCTATATGATTTTGAAGGACCTACATGCACCCAATGATCTTTTGAATATATGCACCCAATGGTCTTTAGTATAGTAGCTGGTACTAAAAAACAATTTTGGTCTTAAGTACAGTTTGGCAATACTTGAGAAACCCTGATATAAAAAAGGCTAAACTCCCCACCCCCCCGCTTGCCCAAAGATACATACGCACATTGAAGACATCATTCCTGAAATCACTGCAATGACACAGAGAAAGAGAAATCCGATCCCAATGAAAATGCTATGCCCCATGACATTAAACCAATTCCAGCATAGATATATCCCAGCTACAGAGTTCAGGCACATAGTAGCGATGAATCCTACAAAATATGGCCTAGAATAAAACAAAACAGAAAAAAACCCAATGCTTCTGCAAGCTAACGAGTCTTATAAGCCTTTGCACCAGAGATGGGCAACTTGTGACTGTCCAGATGATTCGGCTCACGACTCCCATCAGCCATAACTAGTATAGCTGATGGTGAGGGATGATGGGAGTTTTAGGCCAAAACATCTGGAGGGCCACAAGATGCCCATCCTTGCTTTACAGAATTTAGTCAAGACTTGGTACAGCCTCTCATACATGCAAGGAATGTGATGAATTCACTCAGTTTCTATGTTAGTTTAGTCCCTTAGTTCCTGCTATATCACAATTTGGTTTTTTATTCATCAGAATCCCCCCCCCCCCGCACCTCACAATAAGCAAGCAGAGTATGCTCTAGGTTGGCCACTTACACATTGCCATAAAAGAGGAATTGCCTTACCTTCTCCACCGCTGAAAAGAGGACATGTTTGCATAGTGTGTGCATGTGCTAATTTATATGGAGACATGTAAATTTAGAAAGGATTGCTATAATTTAAATAGTAATTAAACATATCTCACCATAACAGGGAAGACTGTGACCAGGTGAGTTGAGTGCCTGTGCTCAGTCTGCCATCCAGATGCTAAATATTGATGGCAACTTCGAGAACCTTGTTTTCCCTTCTTAGAATTCTTTATCTGTAAACTGGGCCTGGACTGGACAAACCTTCAAATAGAAGACATGTTCAAAATAGAGAACTGTCCCTGGACAGTCCAAAGAGCGTCCATTCAAATAATATAGGACACATGGCCACCCTAGCAGTGTTCAGAGCCACCTTTCATCCATGGGCCCTTAAGAAGGGTGGGGTGTAGCACAGGTGGTACAGGATGGGAATTCCTATTCTCTGAGGAAATGTCATTTGCGTGACACAGGATGCACATACACTAAGAACTGAAGGCCAGCTCCCATGGCAAAGTATACAGATTGACAATATAGGCTATCAATAGACCCTTAGCCTGGTTTTATGCTATCTGTCATGGTTTCCTCATTGAATTCTTGGACCTCTAGTATGCTACTGACAATTTTCTCATCTACAGAAATACATGGGGGAGGGAACCATTACAGTTGTATCTGTAATGTTTAAAATTTAAATCCGTTTAAGTGCCAGAATTGGTATTTATGATAAAACTACAAACAAAATTCCAGTATCATAGAATCATAGAATAGTAGAGTTGGAAGGGGCCAATAAGGCCATCGAGTCCAACCCCATACAGTATTTAAGTATGTCATTCCATATCTGATATGTATGTGTTGAGCCACATGTTTATGGTGAGAGATATCAGCATTGCATTCTGATGATGTTGTTGCCATGCATGAAAAAGAACTCTAGTTACAAATGACTTCTAAAAAGACAAGCAAGGATTTTAGATATTGCAAAAAATAGCATCTTGTAGTACCTGTTCCTGTATCCCACGCTGTTGTAGATAAAAGGACAATAGTGATCAAAACCAGCCACACAGCGGTTGATGACATGACAATGCTTAGCTCGAAGAGGCTTCACAAGATGACACATATGACATAATCTGTTCAACAGGATTTTGCCCTCTTCCCAGTAATTAAGGTAATCCACCTGTGTTTTTTTAAAAAAAGATATACCCAGGATGGAATCTAAAATGCAAGGACAGAATCTAAGGACTACTTTTGGGAATGTGCTTTGGGTTACAGCATCATTTTGGACAGCCAGGCGATGTAGGTCCTGTTCTTGCTCTCAGTGTAATGTTTGAAGGGGAACTTGCACAAGTTCTATCCCTATCCAGGATAAATGTATCAGGAAGTTGTGCAAGCAAGTAGTGAGCGCTTTACTAGATTAACTCTTACATAGACTTACTGTGCACTTACCAGCACGTCTGAAAGATAATTAGTTGTGGAATGCACAGAAGTTTGCGTCACCAACTACACAACCAGTCTAGGCTGATAGAATCTCTTTACATGAAAGAAATAAAGCACGCTCATGACTGGCCACTTATGGAAGTTTGCGAGTCCTTTTGACAACAATGCAGGTCTCCTGCACATTCTCCTGGTTATTCCGTTCTAAAAAAACCCTTGGATATCCCGATTCTTCTGAAATATTGTGGGATTTCCTACTGTGTGCAGCCAAAGTTGTGATACAAAGTACTCACTAGAGGGCACTGTTCCATTGTGCTATGAGCACTGAGAGGAAGGGAAGTTTTCAATTATAGACCATGTGGTCTCCCCTCTCTGCCTGTGTAATGCAGCCCACTGCAATTGCACAAGGGAAGCGGGAAGCAAAGCCACAATAAGGCAATGCGATTTCTCATTAAACTAAAGAAGCCCAATAAAAATAGTAATAGATTGAATATATAACTAAAAGTTGGCAATTCATGGGGTGATGCTCAAGGTATGAATCATCTAGTAATGCACTTTCTGGAATAAGTTATTAGTTCATTCAGACCCTAAGGCTGAACTTGTAAGTTGTTGAATGGCAACCTCTCATCTCTCGTGACTGCAGCTGTACTACTGTGGTCAATTAACTGAATCAAAATGATGGAGTATTTACTATTTATTTACTCAAATTAAGAAAGCAATTTAGCAGTGGTCATCCAATACATGGCTTTGGGATCCAAACAAATTGCCTTCCAACCCCACTATGGCCAGCAAAGAAGGAGAGTTCATACATACCATGATCATCAAAATGATTTTTACCACTCATTTCTCTGTTTACAGTTTATCAAAATATGACTCCTTAGATGTGTGAAACACCAGATCGGAGTGATGCAATCCTATACATGTCTACTCAGAAGGAAGTCTTGCTGAGTTGGATTGCAGCCTCAGTTTCCAGGCACTTCTTCGCTAATTTAACTGTGATTTAACTGGATTTTCTTATCGTGCAAAGTTAGGCATGCATCAAAATGCCAATAAAAGAAGTGTGATTTCACTTCAGTGGCAGAATTGATTGGTACTGTGTGGCCTAATCTACACCAAGCAGGATATTTCACTATTAAAGTGGCATGAAAGCGATATATAAAACGCCACACCAAGCAGGATATAGTGGTATGAAAGTGGTATGAAAGCGGTAAATGGTATGTGCCAATGGGCCCTAACAGTTATCAGTGCACTTCAATACCACTATAAAGCAGTAGTGTGGCTCCTGCCTTTTATATACCGCTTTCATAGCACAATATCCTGCTTCATGTAGATTATGCCTCTGTGTGTGTGTGTTTGTGTGTTGTTAAATATATGAGGAATATACCTGTTTGATGGCCTTGTAATATTCATCAGTATCTTGAGGAAGGAAACCGGGATTCATCACAGAAGCTTTTAAGAAGAGCAACCACATCAGTGCATTGCCAAGCAGGAAGGTAGCATGAACATTCCACAAGGTGTTAAAAGATAACGGCATAATCTGTGAAATGAAAATAGATGTGTGCCTTTGAAACAGAAAACTATTATAAAAATGTGCAATCTAATACACTGGCATTCACTTTGAAACATCATCCCAATGATTGTACAAAACATTGGTTCTCGCGTTGGTTTCTGCCTAGGTGTACGATTTACATTTGATGGGCAAAACAACTAGGGACCAGACCACAATCGTGGATGTGAAGGGAGAGATAGAACTGAAGGAGCGGCTATTGAGACTTGACAAAAAGAGAGGCTGAAGAGGTGGAAAGTTATTTAGTAGAAGGTGAGTGTGAGGAGGCAAAAGGCTCCTATCGGCTTAGGCTTATGCAGAACAGACAACTCACATGACACCAGTGTCATCTCCAAGTTGTTGTGGACCATTGGGCAAAACACTCTCAATAGGCCCCCTCCCTCAGTGAATCTGCCTTCTCACAGCCTTTGTCAACAGCTGTTATTGCTTCTCGTCCTCTTCCTCACCATTGCTATCACTTGTTTGCTAGATTGGCAGAGAGTCAATGTGGCATCTGCTGCTGCTGCTTCTCATCACCACCATTTTCTGGGTCAGTGGTGAACAAACAGGTTGCAATGGTGAATCCAGAGGGCTCTTGTCTGTGGATCCCTGTAGGGAGTGTGGGCCTTCCACAGATGCCCAACCATGCTGGCCGTGCATGACGCTCTCTCACACAAGCACACATGTGCACACACAAACTAAGCTGTTCGCCACCAAGCTCCTTCTGGTGGATGAACTGGTTTAAATGTGTTAGAAAAGGCTACTGCAGAGCTAGGCTGGCTGGCTGACCTGGGGCTCTTTCCTTCTCAGCTCTCCTCTCCCTTGGCAGTGCTGGGGGTAGGGAGCAGCAGCAGCCTGGGCCTCAGGGTGTCTATTGAGGAAGCTGCTGCATGGATCACTCCTCATGTCCTCTCCACTGGTAGTATTTGCAGCAACAGGAGAGGGAATGACAATAGGGGCAGCTGTGGTAGTGGTTCACTTCTGCTGAACCAGCAGGTTTCTGAGAAATGAGCAGGTTCTGAGGAAGGAAGCAGCTTGCTTGTTTCCCACCAAGCCAGCTGCTCCTGGGGCCATAGAGAACAATGTAGCTTTATGGCCAAACATGTTCATATGAACATAAGAACATAAGAAAAGCCATGCTGGATCAGACTGAGAGTCCACTTAGTCCAGCACTGTGTTCACATAGTGGCCTCCCAGCTGTCGACCAGGGACCAAAAAAGAAGGAGAAGGTGCAACAGCACCCTCCCACCCATGTTCCCCAGCAACTGGTGCACACAGGCTTACTGCCTCGGATACTGGAGGTAGCACATAACCATCAGGGTTAGTAGCCATTGATAGCCTTCCCCTAACAAAGATGGTAGTGCTGGTTTTGTGGTTGGCTGTTGGGTCCAAAGAGTCCAGCAGCTGTCCAACTTTGCTTAGGACTGAAAGGTGGCAGATATAGTTCCCTTTCAAACTAAGGTTCAGTTTGGGATGCTAGCTCTTCAAATGACAAAGGTACAATTCATATGTTATTGAAGTGGATATGAGCTGCTTCCACAGAGCTGCTCCAGTAATGTTTCTCAGAGGGAATCACATGGGTTGGGAAACTTATATGGTTCCTTCTCCTATCATTGTTGCTAGTGGTTGCATAATTCATCCATCCCATTTATTTCCTTTCTACCGATATTACCAAAACAACATGGGATCCAGTTGCATGGGATCTCCTGCTGCTAAATTGACCCTTAGTCATCATGTCAAATTGGTAGTACCTTGTCATCAAGTAGTGTTAATCAGGTGATTATTTGGGGAAGAGAGTTGGAGACCTTTAAGAGTAAGGCAGGGTGGACAATTTGTGGTTCTTCAGATGTTTAGGCCTAAAACTCCCACCATCCTTCACCATTGGCTATGCTGGCTAGGGCTGATAGGCATTGTGGCCCTCCAGATGTTTTGGCCTTCGAGTTGCCAACCCCTGGAGCAGGGACTAGAAGCAGAATCAAGTCAGGAAGCCAGTACAGAGGCATTTAGGGGAGATTACTAGTATATTCCTACTTTCTGTGGAAAAAGGCAACTTCTCAATCTGGATGCAAAGGATTTTAAACATTTCATTTAATGAGAAATAGGATTATCATTATCATTATATAGATTTCAATGCCTTGATGATATAAAAACCTCAGTGTGGAAATCTATCCTATACTAAAGCAACTGTATTTGTCAATGTAATTAAATGCAAATATGTTCCCTTTTCTCTTTTCATGAAATATGATAAAGTAAAATGTTAATACAATACTTGAAGTAATATTCTAAAATCCTTTCCTAACTCCATGTTCTAAACTCTGTTTTCTGTTTCGTTTGTCAGTTTAGTTTGGTGTGGATAAAATGCCTCCATTTGTTCAGTGACCTTCCTGCCAGCCGACTAAAAATTATGTTCAGATTAAGGAATTAAAGATGCAATCCTGATCCAATGATGGCAATGACAGAAGTGCCTTTGACTTAAATGGAACCAAGGATTGAACAATGAAGCCAGGCCCCTTCCATAAAAAAGGCAACAGTAATGTTAAACGCAATAGTGTACTATATGCATATTGTATTGATTAAAGGCCAGAACACACAGAGGCTTCTACCATCCAAGGTCACTGAGAAACTGATATCCACCATGATGTGACCATGACTAAAATGAGCTTTTAAAAGATGTCTATCGCTTATTTAAATATAAACATGATATTGATGAAATGCAACAATCTGATGTCACACTAGATAATAAGCACCATTAACTTTCTAAGAGAGGTTACATTTCAGGGAATGAGTTGAGATAAAAGATTTCTTTTTGTATATTCCTTTCTTCTCTATAAACCAAAGGGAATTGCCTATAATCTGGGAAGTTGGCCAATTAACAGTTGACATATATTGGCCTGAAATAACCATTTTCTTCTTTATTATGCAGCATTGATGTGATGCACACAATAATTCAACTTTATTATCACACTCATAGCAACCATATCTCACTCTTAAGTGCTGTTACTTGGATGGTTCACAGAAATCAACGGGACTTGCTTCTTAGTGATAGGTTTAGGATCAGGGTGTAACATTATATCAATTTCTGCCTTTCTTTTCCAGAAATACTGCTATCATCATCATCATCATCATCATCATCATCATCATCATCATCATCTCTTTTCTTACTCGTGGTGGTTTTTCTAGACAGACATGATGGGCTTTGCCAAATCATGCTTTCTTTTACTGATTCAGAAATTTCCTGACTATTGAACATGTTTTAATTATGGCTGCTTTCTGAATGTTGGTGTGGATGTATTTTGGTAGGCATAGTTTCTGAAAGTTTTCTGTATAGTTTTTGATGTGGTGATATGACTAATGGAATAATTGTGACATTTTCCTGTTGTCATAGTTCTTTAACTTCCATAGCTAGTGGTATATATCATCATCATCATCATCATTGTAATGCGCTCTATGTGGGGCTGCCCTTAAAGCTGCTCCAGAAGCGGGAGCTAGTGCAGAATGCTGCAGCTTGGTTGTTGCCTGGAGCTGCCCCTTTCCAGCATGTAACTCCTCTGCTGAGGGAACTGCACTGGCTGCCTATTCGCTACCGGGCCAGGTTTAAGGTTCTTGTACTTGTGTACAAAGTCCTAAACAACTTGGGACCAGGATACCTGAGAGAGCGCCTTCTCCCCTACCAACCTGCCTGGTCACTGAGGTCGTCCGAGGGCATGCTCTTGGTGGTTCCACATAGACCCATCCTCCAATTGGAGTATACCAGGGGAAGAGCCTTCAGGGTGGTAGCCCCCCTCCTATGGAATTCCCTGCCTCTGGAGGTCAGGCAGGCACCAACTTTATATTCCTTTCGGCACCTCCTGAAAACGTCATGATTCCAGGAAGCCTTTCCTTAATGACCAGCCACGGTTCACTGTACATTTTGCTTCTTTTAAACACTATTTTAAAGTGTTTTATTCTGTTTTTATTTTATTTTATCTTGTACACCACTCCAAAATTTTGAATGGGGAGCAGTATAGAAATATTGTAAATCAATAAATAATAAATAAACAAATCATCTCTATACCCTGATTTTCAGAGTAAAATCCTTCACAAATTACAACTTAATTAAAAATACAAAATACATATCTCTTCTTCTGTGTCCATATTACTTTGCCACTCTGTACAATTCCCAGCATGCCCCTGCTAATATATTTCCCAGTCTGAAAGGAGGAGGTTAATGGCTATTCCAAAATGCATTTTGTTCAACGATGAGCCATAGGAAGCTACAAGAACACCATGAATCTGCGCAATTGCATTCTAGCTTCCTGAGAACAAATGTGCATGTACTGCATTTTTGTGGGATGGTGCCCTTATTCCAATCCAGTGAAAGAAATCCTTTGCTCAGTCATGAAACACCAAAAGCTAGGAAGACGCCATGCATCTTTAATGTATTGCATTCTAAGTTCCTGAGAGAAAATATGGTTGCACCACATTTTATGTAGAGAGGCTCTTATTTTGATTCAACAAAAGATGTATGTAAAAGTGATTGCAGTAGTCACATATTTTACTGCCTCCCTTGCAAGAAAAAGTCAATCTGTTAAATATATAGCACTGACATATTGGCATATGATTCAAGACTTTCATAGAAGATAACCATTTTGATTTGTTCTGGTACTCTGGACACGAAAGATTCACACTTTGAACCACATTGTGATGCCCTTACCCAAAAGACATAAGTTGGGTAACCCCAGAGAAGTGTACACGCATAAAAGAAAAGAATGGCTGTCTTCGATTCACCAGGAGGGTGAAACATCAGTGTTCTGAAAATGAAACAAGATAAGAAAACCATAATTGAAAATGGGCCGAAGTGTCTCAATCACACAGCCATACATATACATAAAATCTTACTCCAATAAACAAATCTTAGAACAATTTTACAACTAGCACGAGGCCCACTAAAAGTGAGTATGTATATGGAGACATACTCATAATCCAGAGATCTGTGTGTGCTAAAAATAAATAAAACATAATTAAAATACAATTTTGTGCCAGGCAATTCATATTCTTCACCCAGAAAAACTGATTTCTGCTCCTGTATGAGTTAGGCAAAAACATGTAATTTCTCTTGTTTTTGTATAATCTGTAATGTTGCTTTATTTTGACTTTGTGAGTCAAAAGGGCTGGGCACTAAAGAGTATTGAAGTCCTATCCTCAACCACTGGGATCCTTATTCAGATGTCCTTCTGGTTCCTGAGATTGCAGCACATGCCTTCTTGCATATCTTTATAGCTTTCAGGACTAGAAGCTTGCTTAACAAAAGCACAAAACAACAAATGCTCCTAATAGCTGGAAGCAGTGGTGCATCTAGGACTGGACTTCCAGGCACCACAGTTTAGGGCAGCTGATACAGAAGCAAACACTTTTTTTATTCTTGACACTTTTTTATTCTTGTAGTCATGGGTGATACTATGATTTAAGTGAGCTTAAAATGCTAAGATGCACTTGCTCAGAGTATTTCTTTTATTAGGGCTGGCAAACATTTTAACATATGTGGAATGTAGAAGCATTTGTAAAGCATGGAATGGTGGCTGGGCAGAGTGGGGGAAGAGAAATGTTAGCTGTGTGCTTTACAACAAAAATAATACACATGGCCATAAAAAGGAGAGGGAACCGTAAGACCATTAAGTCCAAGGTCTAAACTTACATAGCTGTATCACTGGATGGAAGCCAGGAAGGGTTCTCTCTCAATGCCAATGCTTTAAGGTGGATTGGCCTTTAAGGGTTGGACTCAATGGCCTTATAGGCCCCTTCCAACTCTACTGTTCTATGATTGTATGAAATCACAGCTGTGTGTGTATGTATGTATGTGTGGAGGGAAGGCGGATACTTTTTGTCCGGGCCATGGCAGGGGGAAAAGGGTTTAAGCTCTCCTTCTAAACCTCCTGCTGTCCTGATCCTACTCAGGATCCCTGTAGCTGCTAGTTACATTTAAGAAAAACAAACAAATCCCTGCAGATTAATTGCATTCACACAATTATTGTCCCATGTAGTTTGGCACTCGGACTCCCCTCATTCTTTGAGCTTGGAGCAGCTCTGTGTTTAAATACATGACCTGCCACCTTCATGTCTTATCTAGCCCTATCTAGTTTGACGTGGAGGGAGTAAGCCTATGGCCCCGAGACAGCATCTGAGGGGACATAGGATAGTTTGGGTTCCCCTATCTGAGTCTGGAGACAACACTCTGGACACAGGGTGGGGTGGGGGTGGGAATCGGAGAACTGAGCCACTTTCCCCATCTCCCTTGTAGCCAGCGTGGAAAGAACCATGCTGGCTGGTTTCCGAGGCCAGGAAGTCAACCTCAGAGAGGGGGGGAAGGGGCATTTCAGTGGGCAGGGAGGGGAGGAGACCGGAGAAGCCAGGATCCAAGCTACCCTGAGCCTCTGCCAGTCTCCTTCTCTCCCCCTCACTAGATAGGCAAAAAAAAAAAAAAGCCCATCTTGCGAAAAATGCAGGTGGGAGGACACTTACACTGGCCCTCATGGCCTGCATAGGATGCTTGTGAGCCCCCAAGTTTGGGGGCTTACAGTCATAAAGGGCGCAACCCATAGAATGGTGCCATAAGTTTTAAGTGTGCTGCTATTGAAGGCTTTGCAAAATGAATGGGGAATCTGGGAATATGACAGATCTCCTTCCCCCAAAGATTATTTTTTCCTGTGTGTATGTGTGTGAAGAATTTGCAAAATATTTACTTCAAATTAAATGTGAAGCTTATTGGTTAGGTCATGGGTATTTGCTGGTCTGAAAGGATATCCTAAAACTGTGTTGCTGGAATATTGGTGGTTGTGTGGTTGGTTCCATCTACATCTTTAGAGCTTAGGACCATTATCTAAACAAGAAAAAGGCCACTCAGCATATTATTTTCTTCACTCGCAGAAATTCTAACTCCATCAAAGCAGCACAATTAGGAATAATAAAAACAACACAGCAGTGGTAGATCTTGTGATTTGAACTACAGCCGTTTTCTATGTAATTATTTGTATTGTATTTTATGACTCAAAGCATCCGTTCTAAGACTCCTTTCCCCTCATTCCTTTGGAAGCCTCATGCAGTCTTGAAAAAAAGAAATGTTTATTTTATAATGTGAATTTCCAGGATGTGCCCAAATTCAAGGCCATTTTTGCCAGAGCTTCATTTTCTTTCTGTTGGTATTTGTAGTCAGGTGGCCACAGAGCACTTACCGGCTACTGACAAAAAAATTTATAGTGTGGTGCTAAACAACTGTGGTGAAATGCTATCTCCAACAATAAAGTTCAATTTAATAATTCAACAGAGGCAACAGCAGAGAAAAGCATAATGATGCCCATGGAAAGATATGGGATTTCCTTCAGCTTGAAAACAATTATCCCCACTAAAACCTTATAAAAGAAACACTAATCTAGCCTTTCCCAACCTGGTGCTCTTCAGATGTGTTGCACTCCAACTTTCATCATCCCCACCCATGGGAATGATGGGAGTTGTAGTCCAACACATCTGGAGGGCACTACATTGGGAAGGCTGCACATAAACCCACTTGTTGCCTGGCTTATGGTCTCACATAGAATCATTTGGGGTTCACAATGATACCTTCAAAGAGCAATTGTGAAATTTCAACAAAGCAAAACAAAACACCAGTGGCGTAGGGCTCAATTTTAAAATGGTGGCGTTCATCCTGACCTTCTCTGTAGTTATGCCTTCAAGGAGAGTCCCAAAATTCAGGCAGCTGTGAGCCATATCAACAAACCAGTTCTGGTAGTTTTATCTCCACCAGTAGCAGGTCTTTTGTAAAGCAAATGGGTCTAATTAAAATAGTTCAAAATAGTTTACATCACAACAGGGAGCAATATATTGTTGCTGGGAAAATTCATTTCTTCCCAGCAACTGGAAGGATCGCAGCTAAGCTCAGAGGGAATAGGGAATTATGAGGGGAAGGTGGTACTAATGACATCAGCATCCATGCTAATTACAAAGTGCCAGTGCTGCATCCTTGTGAGCCCCAAACCATTTAGAAATGTGGGAAACAGATGGGAGTTGAACAGCAAAACCTGTTAGGAAGTCCTCCTGTGCAAAGCCCCAAATGACCAGGAGCTAAAGAAGAGCACGGATAACATTTCTGTGTTGGAAGTCAGCTTTTATATTGTCACATGTGAGGACTGAGCATGTTGGGTAATCAGGTGTCTATTTTGACACATTCAGGGCACACATTAGCTGCGATTGGTACAGTTTCCCAATGTCTGTACACACAGCTAAATAGACATAAAAGTATGCAAGCAGCATACATGTGATTTCTTGACCCAAAAGTTATATCCATTAGGAAACTGTGGTATGTAAAGACACCCTTGAGGTCGATTCACATGACGGCTATTTTGGACATATTCCAAAATGGACTGATGTTTTTATGTGCTGAGTTATGTGAATAGACTTGCTAAAAATTTCTACTTTGGATGTATGGTTAACCATCATTTCTTTCCTTCTTAATTTCCATGTCGTTATGTCTAGACTAGGTCCACAACTTCGGATCCAAATTTGACCAAACGTTGTTCTTGGGACACTCCAAAAGCTTTGGAGACTCTTGGAAAGCATCTGTGGCTCGTTGCAAGGTCAGGGAGAGCTCTGGGCCTTCTCCTGAGGCTGAAGAAAGGTGAAGGCTCTCTCTGACCTCATGCTGGGCTTGTCTCCACAGATTAAAAGATTTACTTCCTAGTGGTGAGCTAGCAAGTGGATTTGGGACCTCCAGTTACTTGCAAAGTAAAGAAAAGAGGAGCTAATTACATCTTTCAGCACTTCACTCAATGGGCCATTCATGCCTCAAGCTCCATTCAGACATCCAAATGAATGATGACGCCTTGCATTTCTATTTAATAGTCCCTCGTATGATTTTGTATAGTTAATACTACTTGGTTTGCACAGCCATGTGATTTATGTGCACAGAAAACCTATTTCTCCTCTCTTATATATTGTCATCTGGACACAATGTATAAATTTAGATTCCTTTCGTCTTTCCCTTTAATCTTTTAATCTCTCCTCATAATCTCTTAATATTTCCCAGTGATTAATCTCCCTGTTACAGCAGACTCCTTTCTCCCCGCACTTGAGAAGGCAACTCTGCTCTGTTACTAATATATTGCTTGGTTTATGCTTGTAAGGCCATTATAATGAAATATAAGCACCATATTTTCCCTTTGAAAACAGAGAGATTTTCTTCTACTTTGCTTGTTCATATTCTCCGTGCTGTCACTCAGCCTCTTGTAGGATCTCTAGGACCATAAAAACACCCACCCACCCAACATAAGCTTTGTATCCCATCAAAGACACCCTCCCCCTCTCCCCACCAAAGCAAGTACTGAAAGCTGTAATGCTTTCATACTATTTGGCTGGAGCAGCTTTTGAGGCACTTTTTAATGGCCTTCACTGAGTTGATAGTTTTTGTGTGCAGAGAACAGTGATTACAAGTATAAAATGGACTGTAAATGGAAGGGCTATAATGCAAATACGATTGTAAAGCACTGTGGCTTGGGTGACATTTTAGCCCCTATTTTAAACCTCTTTTTTGGTATACATCTCCCTGCTTTGGGTTACCCTTGGTCCTGTTTTACCCTATTCTTTCCTGCACAATGGGTGTGAAACATTGTGATGATGGGCTTTTTCTGGCCATTGCAAGAGTTTAAACGAGAGGAGGAAAAGCGACATATATAAGCCCCATCCTGCCATGGGAAGAGCTGTTGCCCCTTATTCCCCTGCCCTTCTGCTTAGGGGTCACTGTAGATGATAGTAAGTTGTCCTTTAGGGGGCAGAAAAGACTTTTCAAACTGGGATTGATTGACCTGAATGTGCCCCACTTTTCATCTTCCCTCGGGTGTTTTTCTCTGGCAGTGGGGCTTTCTGATGGACTGGTCAGCTTGCATCTTGCCAGAAGTTGCTGGTGGGTCAGTGAATGGAGGAGATTCTGTAGTCTAGTGGCGCGATCGCTCCAGCGCAGGAGGAGGCTAGAGTGGCCCGGGGCGGGGGCTGGGAGACATGTTCCCAGAAGTTTGGGAACCTGTCTTCCAGCTCTCCCACCCCCCAGGGCCAATTTCGGCCTTCTCCAGGCGGGGGCTGGAGGATGTGTTTCCGGAAGTCCAGGAACGCATCTTTCAGCCCTTTTCCCCGGTAAATGGGGGCCAGTCCCGGTTGCCCCAGAGATCTCCATTTTTCCGGATGTCTCCGGGGTTTTCCAGGTCATCTGGTCACCCTAAGAATTTGAGAGAGGCTCCTGAGCTTTAGTTTAGGTGAGGAACAGGAGAGCGCCACAGGGACTCTTGTGTTTACTTGAGAGTGGGGAGGGAGGCAGGATAGCTCAGTAGTACTTAATTGATGCTGGGCAGGGCCTGCTGTTACCTCCCATAGAGGTAAAGCTCCTTCATCCTCCACCAGCTTAAGGTCATTTGTTTCCTCAGAATTCTGCCCTTTCTCCCTTGCTGGAACTGCCTTCCCAAATGCCTGTGTGATGCCACCTCCCTCCTTTCAAATTCCTCATCAAAACCCACCTTTCCTGTAAAACCTTTGGTACAACCTCCTAGTTGCGATGCCTTACTGTCAGCCTATAACTAAATCTAAGCATATGCAACTGAAACTATATATTGTTGCACTATTTACCACTGCCTCCCTCCACCCACCACTCTGTTTCTCCTGCATAAAATTTCAAATTGTAAGATTAATACTTGGGCCTATATCACCTTAGTCCAGTAGGGGGTTCACTGATTTGAAAGCACACATATATAATTCCCTCCAATACAAAGCCAATAGCACCCAACACCCAAGGGGAAGTGGAAAATGTTATTGAGATAATGATGCAATGATACTGAAAATGTTCTTCACACAGATTTGCATGTTGCATTCATTCAGGGATCTGATTCAGTTTGAAAAATCTCAGACTACAATCTAACGCCAAACTGTCTCCAGATTGGCTGTACAACAACTCCAAGGCTATGCGTCTAGGCATGTGAAGAAGCAAGTACGACTGAATTCAGTAAAGCTTGGTCTTGAATAAATGTATTTAGGCTGAGGAATAGGTTTTAATTTGTGTCTCCCCACACCTTTCTGTTCTAGGCCCCAATTATTATGGGCCTCAATGAATACCATCCTAGACTTGGCCATGTCTCAGCAGGAACCACATGTGGTTTTGGGGTGCTGAATCCTGTGCAGCTTTTTGATCTTTTTGAAAAGATAACACAAAAGTGTGTGCAGAGGACTGTTTGTTGCTGACAAAGATCAAAACCAGAATATTTTTGGACATGAATCAAGGGAAAACAAAGTTTGTTTGGAGAAGGGGATAACTGAAGGGAGCATGCCAGAGAAAGGGTCAAGAGGAAGTTAAAGGGAAGATGATTTGCGTCTAGGGTTTCTGAGAACCTTGGATTAGCACATTAAGGCTCAATATTAATGCAAAAAGCCATCTGCTTTATGATGCACATCCTATTGGGCTTCATGTTTACAACCAATTTAAAAATTTCTGCCAAGTCTGCTGGATTTTAGCTTTGTTCCTCCCCCAGTTCCTGCCTTGCCTGATTTCCAGCTCTGAAATATCTGGCTTGCTCTATCCTGGCTCTCTATGTGATACCCCTAGCTGCCTTTAAGAACTGGTTTTCTGGGTTGGATTCTTTGCCACGGTGTTAGGCCTTGGTAGCGGTATGCACTCAGTGATCGTGCATGGCCGAAACAGGCAAGTTTGATGAGGGAGCAAGCCGATTTGGGCCTGAGAGCCCAGAAAAGGCAGAGGGGAAGTCGGGGCTGGGCCAAATTCGCAGAAGGTAGAGAGGTCAAGATTCTGCTGCTACTGCTCATAGCAGCTAGGGCTGGGCTTTGGGGCCCCAAAGGGCTACCCAGAGAGCAGCAGGTGATCTAGGCAGTAGCAGAAAATTCCATTTTTATAGTAAGGGGCTATGAGTTGTTGTGAATTACCTAGAGCGCTTCAGCTATAGAAATGAAATAAATACTAATATTAATACTAATTTAAGTGAGTTTAAAATGCAAAACTGCACATGATCTGATTTTTTAATTTTAAAGTCAGGGTTGACAAACAAATGCAAGGCTGTCTTCCACCCACCACCATAAGACCATGAAGTTCAGGGTTTGGCCAAGGTCTTATTGATATAGGTCAGCTGGGATCGTCCTTTGGGCTCAACAGAGAATTAATGCATCTAAAGTGGTGTTCTTGCTCTGCAATACTTATCAGCCACGTTTACAAAGACAGTAGAAGACCAATAGTAAATGGAGTAGTAAAGGCACATGTCCAAGGGCGCTTATATAAGGCATCCAGCTCTATCACACTTCTTCCATTACTGGACATTGGGTAAACCCATGTCAGCCCTGGCTCAGATGCCTTGCCTATTTTTCTGGAACCACAACCAAAGCAGCTCAAAACAACAACATTTTTCTGTACTGCTCTTCCTTGCATAGCTCTGGAATAGCCATTGCATTTTCACACAAACCAAAACACCACTGTCCTTATTTTTTTGTTAATCAGGATTTCTGCTCATGAATTCCAAATTTGAATGTTTTGCTACATTTAAATGTTGTTTTTCAAAAAGCTCTTTTACAATCTATGAAAAAAACCCACACAAACTTCCTTGTTTTTAAATACCCAGATGAGAATTAAACAAACTATGATATTAATTTGCTCTGAAAACATAATTATACGACCAAGTGATATAAAGGTAATAAAAGCCAAACTGTAATGTTTAAATCTAAAAGGGTCACACAGCTTGAAAGTTCAGACCCTTTGTTACAATTTCTGATGTGATTCTATGTAAGATTCCCAGCATATCTGATTTTCAGAATAAAATCCATGAACAGCTGCAAATACATGAATAAAAACAGTTAAACCAGATAACTACAACTTTCTTTACCATTCATTCACTCTCTCCCTTAATTCTTACCTACCATAATCTTAAACTCTCGGAGATTTAGGAATACAGCATTATAACTGATGCAGTTTGCTTTGTAACTTGAGTCTTTATCTTACCTGCGCATAACTGGCTGGACTGTTTCCATGTGTGTTTGCCTGAAGGACATTGGGAGTTTGTAGCTCCATTTGCAGATTGATTAGAATGACAAGTGGCAGTATGTTAGAGCAGAATTGCTGTTTCTGCTCCCTCTGCTGGCCCAGATGCCACGGTGCCTGGTGCAGTCCAATGGAAGCACTGTCATATTGCTTTCTTACGTTTATTCATCATTATTTTCTCTCTTATCTCGTTCATGGCATTTTTTCTAGATGAACATGACCGGCTTTGCCAAGTCATGCTGTCTTTTACTGATTCAGGAATTTCCTGACTATTGAGCTTTTTTTTTTTTTTTTTAAAAAAAAAAAAGTATGACTGCTTTCTGGATGTTGGTGTGGCTGTATTTTGGTAGACCTAGGGCCTTACTAGACCATGCCGGATAAGCCGGCAGGAAGGCGGGGCGACGGCGCGCTAACTTTAGCGCGCGCCGCCTCGCCTCCTACATGCACGACGCGCAGGAACTCCGGAAGCCCTGTAGCGTCGGCCATTTTTTGTTGTTGTTAAAGGGGCCATGTGCGCCCCGAAGCCTCCGGACAAGGTAAGTGCCTTTTTTTAAAAATTAAGCCCCCCCGCTCCTGATCCCTCCCTGCCATCCCCGATGCCTCCCTGCCCACTCTTTCCCTGCCCGCCCTCCCTGTCCCCGATGCCTGTGCCACCCTCCCTTCCTGTCCCCGATGCCATCCCGGTGCCCGCCCTCCCTGTCCCCGATACCCGTGCCGCCCTCCCTCCCTCCCTCTCCCCGATGCCATCCCAGTGCCCGGCCTTCTACCCCCCCTCCTGTCAGGTCCGGCCTCCCCCCCCCGGCCCGATGGGCACAGTGTTTGTATGAGCGCTGTGCCCAGTCCGTGGCTTTTCCCGGCTACTCGCGAGTAAGCTTGCTAGATGTTCCGCAGCCCCGGCCTCAGGCCGGGGCTGTGGAAAAGGCGCACCATAAGCGAATTCGCTTATGGAGCGTTAAGGGAGGTTTCAGCGCGGCCTGACCCCGGATTCCCCTGTGCGTCATCTGGACGCACAGCAGGGAAACCAGGCCTCACAGCGCGCTAAGGCCTCGTCTAGCAAGGCCCCCTACTTTCAGAAGGTTTTTTGTAAAAAAATTTGATGTAATGCTGGTGACTGATATTATTCTTATTCTTATTCTTATTCTTATTCTTATTATTCCTATACTGCCCAATACTGAAGCTCTCTGGGTGGTTTGCAACAATTCATAAAATAATAAAAATACAGCAAAAATATTTAGACATACAAAATGTAAAACAGTTTAGACAACTAAAAACAGTTTCAATGAAATACTAGACCTGTTTAGATGACTGGCATAAATGCCACACCATATGCCATTAAATAATATTAAATGCCTGGAGTAGAGGGCAGTTTTAATCTAGCACTGAAAAGTGATAATTTTGGTGCCTGGCAGGCCTGAATTTAATGTATTTCAGAAGTGTTTTATATTTTAAATTGTGTGTATGATGATTGATTATGAGTTTTTTTTAAAATGTATTTATATCAGTTTGGCTATATTGGAAGCGTCTTTGTGGGGGCTGTTTGCCTGCATTTATTATAATTACATAAAATCCAATAAATGTTAATTCTAGTATTATCAGCCCCAGTGCAATAGGACAACATTTCCACATATCTCTCTCTCTTGTTGGGTGTAGATGGGGAGAGGGTATTTTTAGACTGTAAGCCTGTGGGCAGCGACATGCATTTTTATAAGAATGTTATTGAAGAGAGATTGGTGGCAATCAGATACTTCAGCTTCCTTCTTGGATACATAGCTGTTGCTGCTTTTTCCTTGCTGCAGATATACATACACATTAGCATTGCCAACTCCTGACCCCAAGTGAGTGCATGGGCTTTTAATAGCTACTCAGCAGAAGTTTGGCAGGTGCAATTTCTTTCATCGTAGCATACATCCCATCATAAACACTTCCTGTGTGCCTCCTCAGTCTACTGTTGACTCGGGCTAATTGTTGATAGACAACTTCAAGGCCACTGCTCTTCCTTCTTTATCTTTAAACCAGACTTTGACTGGACAGTCCTTCAAACGGAGGAGCCTTTTAAATAGAGGACTGTCCCATAAGAGCTCTGCAAAGATTGGACTGTCCTCTGTAAACCAGGAGATATGGTATGTTGCTACTAACCATACTGTAACTATCTGCCCATTGTTTATGGCAGGATCTACACCAAGCAGGATATAACACTTTGAAAGCAGCTTGGAAACAGTATGTGGAATGTGTCATGGGCCCCAACAGTTGTCAATGCCATTATAAACCAGCAGTGTAGATCCTGCCATAGTCAGAGAACAAGAAGAGAGACTATTCATCAACAAGGCAGAGGTAGAGAGCCTTTCAGATATCTGAGAAAGACCAACCACCTTTTTAAAAAGTAACATTTTATTCTAGTTCCACAGGTGAAATACTAAAAAGACAAGAGAAGGATATCACATATCCATTAACCAAGTGCACAATGCCCCCAAAGTGCCTATAACAACTTGTATGTTGATAATTATAACAGATTAAAAAATAAACTCTTCATATTATTTTTACAACAACGTATCTATTCGTCTAAAAGTTCTACTTTTAAAATTTACAGCTTTATCAAGTATACTATGTATGTTACGCAGGACCGGTATCAAGGGTAGGGATGATTGGGGACCTGCTCTGACAAGACAACCCCACCACTGGACCAGATCCTCCTTTTTTCCATTGCAAACCTGCTGGCTCATCCGCCTCTTGCTCTGACCTAGACAACAGCGGTGGTGAGAAGGAGGCGCAGTAGATGCCACTTGTTCATTGGTTGTCTGCCTGGCAAGCAAGTAGGTAGAAGCAATGATGAGAAAGAGGATGATAACAATGACAGTGGGAAGGTAGATTCCCTGAGGGACAGCCCTTCCTTTTTGGGGGGAGGGTAAAAAACCCCGGAAGTTTATCAAGGCTTTGGTAGTGCCACCAGTACATGATTGATGGGATGCACTTAGCTTGGTGAAATACACATTATTCAGCCTGATTTACATTTTCCCCCCTGGTGTCTGGGTGTGCATGGTCATCTTGAGTCCAAGCAGTTGGAAATATTTATTTGAGTATTTTTATCCCGCACCTCAGCCAAAAAGCCTCCCGGAGCAGCTTACAATAAATCAGTACAGAAGACAGTCCCTGCCCTCAGGCTTACATTCTAAAAACAAACAAACAAACAAAAAAGACATGACACATGAGGAAAAGGGGATGGGGAGGGAAGAGGGGAAAACGGCATGTTCCAATCTGGCTGTTGTCCCAATATTGTTTGTGCTTATAGCACACATAGGCAGCTAGCACTCGTATAATGCAGACTACAGTTTTATTGATTGTAGTCTATGCTCAAAGGTCCAGTCCTTTATTATTCTTTCATAAGTTCAGGACTCAATCCTGCTATTGTAAACAGTTCCTGGGGTGAGTTGAGCTAGGCTCAAATTAAGCCATAATAAAAAGGCACAGGGAGACTCATTGCACAATTTAACAGGTACAACACTTCTTGCTATTTTTCCTCATGAGGTTTGCCATACTGAACCGTGATGAGGAGTGTAAGATTTTGCAGACCAGAGAGATGTCGCTTTGCTAACTGTACCTCCCACTATGATTTAGGAAGGTTGATCACAAGAATAGCATGTGCTGCCAATATCCCAAGCATTGCTGTTACGCATTTCCCAGTCCTACTATAAAGGCTGTTAAATGGCACAGTTCATATAAGCTTAAAAAAATTGAGGAGAAATTTGTTGAAACTTTAAATCAAGCTCCACTGACGAACTTGCTTGTTTAATGGTTACCAGATGAAACCAGGCCTTTGTTACAAAAGCATGCAACACGAATATACCAATGTTCCAGCTCCTCAATCTATTCTTGTAGTTTCCACTAGCATTATAAGCCAAATAAATAATATTAAAGAAACATACCTGATTTCCGAGCCCTCTAGTTAATATTATAAAGGGTCTAGCAGACTGATCAATAATCCAATCTATCATAATTAAATAAATTTATCCTTAGACTTTGATATTGCTGTTCCCAAAGCTTCCTACTGTTTCTTTATCTAAACAGAAGCTGGGTCCAAGTGGTATGTTTATTTAGAAGAGCAAAATGTATTATTGTTAAATTACTAGATGATTTGTTTTAATGTCTGGCTACCTAGGTCTCCCCCTCCCTCCACAGAACCCTAATAAAACACAGTAAGAGACAGCAAAGCATGCTGTCCTTTGGGGAAGCCACAGCATCCCCCCGATGTAATTCCTGTTATTACTTTCTTCCTTGGAAAATGCTGAGGAAAAAGAATGAGGTTCTGACTGAGATCTGCAGGCCAGTCTTTAGGACTCTGTGCTTTAACTTCCCATGATAATTTTAAAACAAACATTCTGCTTTCCATTTTAGGATAGGTGATTGCTGGATGTGCTATAGAGTCTGGCTGAGAACACTTGGCTTTGTTTTGGCCTACAGTAATGGCATTCCGCCTGCTTCAGTGATGAATGCATATAGAATGTTCAGGTTTGTAAAACTCCCGTCTCCTGGGAGCCATCATTACATAGCTGACATTTATGAAGGACACCTGTGTAGTGTTTGACCAATACACAAATCTCTGCATTGCCACGTTTATCATTCCTGTTTGCATCTAAGTCTGCAGAATAACCACTGAAAATAGAGAGTGCTTTTCTCAGCAGCAGGACAAATATTTCCAGTGCTTGGTTTTTCTCCCAGTCCTATTAACATTTGTTGCACAGCATTAGCTGTTGGCTTTTGTCTAAATATCCTCACTTAATTCAGTGAGGCAAGGCAGTGATTAAAAATGGCCACTTGGTACACACCAGTAGGTCATAGAAGCCTTACGGGGAAGATTGCCAGACCACAGGCATTCCTGCTAAATGGGCTTGGGGATGAGAGAATAAGGGCACAATCCTGAACATGTTTAGATAGGAAAAATGCCCTAAAACTCCCAGCACGCCCCCATTAGCATGTATAGGATTGTGCCCTAAGTCACTTTGTCTTCCAGGTCAATGGGTAGGGTCTAACAAGGAAGCCTAAATGACAGTGGTTCTAACTAGGGCTGTGCACGGACCCCCCGATCTGCTTCGTGGCCCGATCTGAAACTTCGGGATCATGGCCAATCCTCTTTGGGCCAATCCGCCTGTCCCCTGCTCCACTCTGCAGAGCGAGATATGGCTCTGCCGCCGGCGCCACATAGCCGGCGCCACCGGCGCCATGTAAGCCAGCCCCCCCCACTTACCTGTGTCTGTCGTCACAGGCTTCAATTGAGGCCCCGGCTTGAAGCTGGAAGAGGCCTTGGCCTTCTCTTCTGGCTTCAACCAGGGCCTCAACTGAAGCCTGCGACGGACAGAGGTAAGCCTCCCTCCTCCCTGCCCCCTTACCTGGCTCCACCGCTGTTGCCGCTGCATGGATGCTTGAAGCTGGGGTCTCAATTGAAGCCTGCGATGGACACAGGTAAGCCTCCCTGTCCCCTTACCTGGCTCCATTGCCATCGCTGCAGGGACTGCGGCAGCGCCAGATGAGTCCCCTCCCCCACTTATCTCCGTCTGGCACTCCGGATTGAGGCGATCCTCTTCACCTCGATCTGCAGCCCCCCTGACTCGCTTCTCCTCTGCCTTTTCCAGAGGCGAATCAGGCCTCCTCGCTATTGCTTCTCCGACCTGAAGAGAAGCGGAGCACAGCCCTAGTTCTAACTATTGAGACTGAGATATTGAAGTGAGAAGTTTTATTTTCTTTAGATTGCCACAGACAGAGACAAAGGAGAACAAATCTGATATGTACTTCTTCGCACAGTGAATAGTTAAACTATGGCATTCACTACCACAGGATGTTGTGATGGCCACCAATTTGTATGTCTTTCAAAGGGGGTTGGATAAATTCCTGGGGGAGAAGGCTATCAATTGCTACTAGTCCAGATGCTGGGGAATATGGATGGGAAGGTGCTATTTCACCATGTCCTGCTTGTGAGTCCCTGGTCCACAGCTTGTTGGCCACTGTGTGAACAGAGTACTGGACTCTATGGACCCTTGTCTGATCCAGCATGGCTCTTTTTGTGTTCTTATGTAAAATCAAATCACAATCTCATTGCCATCAAGCCCTACATATATATTTTTAAAATTGTTTAATGTAGCCTTTAATTTGTTTCATTAGCTTCTTCAGAGAACCCAAGGTAAGAATCACGAAACCCAATCTATGACACAGAAATGATGAGAAATGTCCTTTAAAGACAGTGGATGGTTCATCATATATAATGAAATTAGCCCTGGATTGGCCTGGTAGAAGGCCATTGTGGCCAAGATTAAACACTAATGTAGGGACTATGTAGATTGTACAGAACACAGAAATTTCATAATTCCTGCCTAGATAGTTGTCAGTCTATATTAAATGACCAAAGAATAGAAAGCATGGCAAGATAGTGAGTGGATGGTGGGCTGAAGCATGTACTGAGCTGTGCACCAAGCACACATACTCAGTATTAGCCCCTAAAGCCATGGAGCAATGGAGAAGGAGAGGAAAAACCCAATATGTGCATTTGCAAGTACAGCAACAAGTGTGGCAGAAAGCGCAGCAATGAAGTGACATGCTTGACACACAA
Organism: Elgaria multicarinata webbii; assembly: GCF_023053635.1. NCBI lineage: Eukaryota > Metazoa > Chordata > Lepidosauria > Squamata > Anguidae > Elgaria > Elgaria multicarinata. Next base: position 38,958,497 of record NC_086180.1, on the reverse strand, counting down.
CAAATGCTGAACAGGGTATTCGTTGGGTAGAAGTTAATTAATCATCAATACGCTGATGACGCGCAGCTCTATCTCCCTGTGACAACTGAATCAGGTGAGGCTGTGCAAGTCCTGGACCAGTGCCTAGACTCAGTAATGGGCTGGATGAGGGCCAATAAACTGAGACTAAATCCTGGCAAGATGGAAGCCCTGTGGGTGAGTGGTTCCCGAGTCTGGGAGACAGGCTCATTGCCTGTTCTAGATGGGGTTGCTCTGCCTCTGAAAGAACAGGTTCGTAGTTTGGGGGTACTCTTAGACCCGTTTCTGTCATTGGAGGCTCAAGTAGCTGCCACGGCTCGGAGTGCCTTTTACCATCTTCGGTTGGTTCACCAACTACGGCCTCTCCTGGACAGGGATAGCTTGACCACGGTGGTTCAGGCATTGATAATCTCAAGATTGGATTACTGCAATGCGCTCTATGTGGGGCTGCCCTTGAAGCTGCTCCGGAAGCTGGAGCTAGTGCAGAATGCTGCAGCTCGGCTGTTGTCTGGAGCTGCCCCTTTCCAGCATGTAACTCCTCTGCTGAGGGAACTGCACTGGCTGCCTATTCGCTACCGGGCCAGGTTTAAGGTTCTTGTACTTGTGTACAAAGCCCTAAACAACTTGGGACCAGGATACCTGAGAGAGCACCTTCTCCCTTACCAACCTGCCCGGTCACTGAGGTCATCCGAGGGCCTGCTCCTGGTGGTTCCACATAGATCCATCCTCCAATTGGAATCCACCAGGGGAAGAAACTTCAGCATGGTGGCCCCCCTCCTGTGGAATTCCCTGTCTCTGGAGGTCAGGCAGGCGCCAACCTTGTACTCCTTTCGGCGCCTCCTGAAAACATCTTTATTCCAAGAAGCCTTTCTTTAACATGCAGCCTTGGATTTCTGTGTTGTTGTTTTGCTTCTTTTTAAATTTTGTTTTAACTGTTTTATTCTGTTTTTATTTTCATTTTTATTTTCATTTTTCCGAAATTTTTTCAATGAGGAGCGGTATATAAATATTCTAAATAAATAAATAATAAATAATAGAAGTTGGGTTTAATACCCCCTCCTCAATGTTATAGCACCAGCTGTGGTTACAAAGCCCATCAACTTACTTTATTTTAATTAAGTTCTCATACTCCACTGTAATTATGTCTAAGGGCTAAACTACATGTAAATATGGAATGCATAGCAGACTGCTATGCTGTAAGACTTATGAATGTAATCGGTCTTGCAGCATAAAGTCCAAATGGTCAAAATGCACTATGATGTGCACCATGGCAGGTTTTTAACTGTGGCTGAACCAACTCAAACTGAAAAATATACTGGAACATAAGAAGAGCTCTGCAGGATCCAACCGAAGGCCTACTTCCTATAGGGACCAATCGGGTGCCTAAGGGAAACCCACAAGCAGAACGTGAGGTCAATAGCTGTCTCCCCTTCTTGTTCCCTGGTATTCAGAAACATAATGCTTCTGATTTTGGAGATAATATATAGCCATCATAAGCAGTAGGTATTGGTAGCCTTATTCGTCATAGATTTGTTTTATCCGCTTTTTAAGCCCATTCTGTTGATGCCCATTACCACATTCTGCAGGAATGAATTCCACAATCGAATGCTGTGCTTTGTGAAGAAGTACTTCCTTTTGTCTGTCCTGAATGTCCCAGCATTCAGCTTCACTGGATGGCTCCAGGTTCTAGTACTATGAGAGAGGGAGGAAAATAGCTCTCTGGGGGTGTCTTGACAGCATTGCTTTGCTGCTGCTTCATTCAAAACCCCACAGCATCGCAGCTGCAGGGTGGAATGGCAAATCCCCAAGGCAGGAAAGAGCACGGGCTTTCCGGACAGGGCCGGCGGCCATTCAGCTCATTGAGTCTGCCTCCTGCGGGCGTCCATCCAGCCCCGGAACGCCCCCAGCCTCTGTGCGAAGTGAGGTGATTTCCGACAGCAGAGCAAAGAAGGTGATGCTTGAAGCCGGGGTCTCAATTGAAGCCCACGACGGACCGCGACGGACACAGGTAAGCCTCTCTCCTCCCTGTCCCCTTACCTGGCTCCATTGCCATCACTGCAGGGACTGCGGCAGTGGCGGCAGCGCCAGATGAGTCCCCTCCCCCACTTACCTGCGTCTGGCGCTCTGAATGGAGGCGATCCTCTTCACCAAAAAGTCATGATAAGCCAGTGACTTTTTAAGTGTGCCGTTTCGGGGGAAAGCCTGTGAGTTAGTGGCTGCGTTGTATAAACTATGAAGTTTCACTGAGCAGCCACCATGGGGGTATATAGGGTGTATGCTCAGCACCTCCCCCATTGAATTTCTGTTCATTCTCTCCATCCTTGTATTTGTCAAAGTTTCAAAATGTTTCAATATGAAAAATGGTACACCCTGTGCATTTACTGCCCTGATATCTCTCCAATAGGCTTGCTTGGAGAATTTAATGTGTCATCAGAGTGAATAGAAGTAGTTTCTTGCCTTGGCCAGGATTTATGGTTAATGAGTATCAGTATTTGTGTGTCTATTGGGATGATGATGTGCAGATGCAGTAAAACTGGCTGCAGTTTGCAGGAATATCAAGGTGGGGTTTGCTTTTTTTGGCTGGAGCTTTAACATAATGAAATAAGCTGCCACACTTGCATTTCATACTGGTCAATCTAGACACTGCAGCCAAAGGGAGCTGACAAAATGTCTGCACCTCAGCAACAAGGTGGGGGTGAGATTTAGATCTTAGTTGGTTCAGATCCAAACCTCCAGGCGCCCTGTAATGTATTTAACATGTTGCACAAGCATGTGTTCAGCAACCTCACCATGCCAGGAGAAAAATGATCAGAAGAATGGTCAGAAAAATTCTAAAGTAGACAGGCAGTCATCCCATTGACATGCCTCATTTCCCTCTTTTTTGTGTTAAATAAATTATATACTCATTAAAAATGCAACTAGCTTAGCACTACATCATACTAACATAAACAGGTGATGTTCAGTCAAGGGTCAAAGTTTTTTATTCCAGTGTAGGGTTGAGACTGGAAGTCTCTGGTTCAAATCTTACCTCTGTCATGGAACTCAAGGCACGGTACTTTCTCTCAGCTTCGTTCCCCACCTGCAATATGGGATATAATAATTCTGTGTTACCTAATGACAGGCTTCCCCAACCTAGTGCCTTCCAGATGTTTTGGACTATATCTCCCATTAATCCACCTATTGGCCATAATGGGTAGAGCTAATAGGAGTTGAAGCCCTAAACACCAGGTTGGGGAAGTCTGTCTTACAGGGATTACAATTAGTTAATGTATGTGAAGTATTTGGAATACTTGCTATACAAATATTGTATTATTATTGTTAACCTGAGATAATACCTACAAACAAAAAATTCCGGGGTATTTCAACTTTCACCCAAACTTCCATACTGAGTATTTCTGATCTTATCTCTGGTACATGGATGATCCAATCAAAAGAGCACTCTTGATTGAATTTTTTAAAAAATGTTATTAAATACAAGGAAGAAGCCATCTTTAAGGTATATACAGGAGAGCAACCATTTAAGCACTCTGGGGGCCTTGCTAGACCTACCTGATAATCCGGTGGGGAGTCGGGGTGAGACCGCGCTGCAGCTAGCACGGGCCGTCACCCCTAGCTAGACGTAACACACGACGGGGTAAGGGAAAGCCCCGTCGTGTCAGCCATTTTTTTTAATTAAAGGGGCCATGTGTGCAGGAGCGCACCAACGGAAAGGTAAGGCTTTTTTTTTTAAAAAAATAAAGGGTTCCCTGCTCCCCCTGACCCTGATTTCCCCCACAATGTCTGATGCCCCCCCTGCCCGCTCGCTCGCCCGTCCCTCCCCTGAATCTCGCCATGTCCTCCCCCCGCTCACCATGTCTGCCCTCCACTTGCTCACCTGTCCCTGATCTCCTTGCCCTGGCCCCCGCTCACTCGCCCGTCCCCGACCTCCTTGCCCTGCCCCCCGCTCACTCGCCCGTCCCCGACCTCCTTGCCCTGGCCCCTGCTCACTTGCCCGTCCCCGATGTCCTTGCCCTGGCCCCCGCTCACTTGCCCGTCCCCGATCTCCTTGCCCTGGCCCCCGCTCACTTGCCCGTCCCCGATGTCCTTGCCCTGGCCCCGTTCTTCTCCCCCCAGTCCACCATGTCTGATGCCCCCCCTGCCCGCTCGCCAGCCCACTCGCCATGCCTGCTCAATCACCCACCTGCCATGTCCGATGCCCCCTCCGCCCCCCCATGATCTCCCCACCCTGGCTCCGCTCTTTTCCCCCATCTCTACTGCCGGGTCCGCTCTTCCCCCCCCGGCCCCCATCTCCCCCCTGTGATTCTCCCCCGGCCCAATGGGCACAGCGCTCCTATGGAGTGCTGTGCCCAGTGCGCGGCTTCTCCCGGCTTCTCGCGAGTAAGCGAGCAGCTGGGAAAAGCCATGGAAGTAGCTAGACCTTCCGCAGCCCTGGGCTGAGCCCGGGGCTGCGGAAAAACCGGGCCACAAGCGGATCCGGTTATCCCGTGTCAAGGGAGGATTTAGCCCGGCCTGACCCCGGGATCCCCTGTGCGTTGTCCTCACGCACAGCAGGTTGCCTGGGCCTCGCACCGGGCTAAATCCTCATCTAGCAATGGCCTGGGTCATAATAAAGCCACTGAATTGCACCCAGACATAATGAGGAGCCAGGACCAATGCTGGAATACCGATGGAGACTCACTTTGCCAAAAAGTGGTCTGTCTTGTTTTGCAGCAGCTGAAATGTCTGGCTATCATCACAGCAGCCCTATCTAAATTTCACAGGTTGCAAGAACATCAGTATCCCATGATCAAATCTAATTGGATAACTAGGATAAAACTGTCCCAATGTATTTCTGGAACTCGCTTATAAGGGAGGCTCATCTTGCTCCCTCATTAATGGCTTTCTACTGGGCTGTTAAAACTTTCCTTTTTAGGAAGATATTTGGATGGGCCATGAGTAATTTTAAAGCTTTTTTTTTTTAATTAAAATCTATTTGAAGAATTATTTTAATGTGTCTGACCAAATTGCTTGTAAATGCTGCTTTTATTTTCTATCTTTTTAATCCACTGTTTTCAGTAATATTATTATTATTATTATTATTATTATTATCATAATTATTATTTAGTAATTAGATATTAATTTATTATATATTAATGTATATATGAGTGTGTAAGTAGGATATAAATGTTTTTGGTGGAGAGCATTAGCCAAGGGCCAGGTCTACACTTTGTGAGAAATCTCTACAAACGTGGAATAAAAATCAGAAAATAACACCATGAAAGCGATATATGGAATGTGTCCTGTGTTCCAACAGTTATCACTGCACTTCAATACTGCTATAAAGCAGTAGCGTAGATCTAGCCAAGAGAGCTTTGGCTATTGGGCAGTATAGAAAATAAATAAATAAATAAATAAATAAATAAATAAATAAATAAATACAATTCAGCTGTGGTCCCATGCCAGACTAAAGCCTAAACTGGTAGGTATCCAGGAAATGGATGGTACTAAGATGTACCTGAAACTTGATTATGACATGCTGGACAATTTCACCCCAAAAGGAACCAGGGATGCCACATAATAGTTGCTAGGAAATTTGCATCCAGGTGACATTTTCTGACCAGGCCACCAATGAGTGAAAATTTGGCTATCTGATATTGGAGAAGCTTAACTTAGTGGTCTATAGTGTCTGGAAAAAATGGTCAAGGAACAGAATTATCTTCTCAAGAAATAAAATATATGCTATACATTTGATTGATTATTGCATCTGTTCCATCTCCCTTTACAACATGCCTCGCTACATCGATTGCACATATATATTTTCAGACAGCGTACAGAAAAGGGAAGTATGAACTGACAGAAAAATCACACATATGAAGGTGTTCCTTGCTGGCCGAATTCTCTAGCACGATTTGTGGAGCTGAAAGAAACTAAAGACTGTGATCCCTTGACTTTTGGGAACGTTTGTCCTTTATGCTGAAAATGCACTACTTGACAGCATGTAACACAACCACTGATGATATAATGTAGCTGCCAATGGTGTGATCAGTCGCCATATGAGGAGAGTCGGTAGGGAAATGCAAGCTCATTTACATTTAGCTTGATCCCAGTTGCCTTGTATTCGCCTACACCCACATACATATTTATTCAGACATTCTTTTCACAGACTTTCTTCCTTTTTATAGCCTAACCCTTCCTTCCTTCCTTGTCTGTACTGACAAACCACTATGACATCTGTGGTGGTGGACCGGAGCCGGCTGAGAAGCAATATATGGCTTCAGGCTTCCTGCCAAGCAAGATTGCTATTACAGTTACTTCCAGTGTGTGGTTCAGGTTTCTCCTCCTCTGAAGGCAATCACCGGAAGAGTAAACTCCTTGTCAAGACATGTACAGAAACTCACTCTGACAGCGGAGTCAGTAATAAACATTCACTACTCTCCAGAGGAATACAGTAGTTCCTGCACCCTCGGACTTTCACCTGCAAGCTAAATATAGGAAATATTTGTGCCCTAAGAAGTATCCTTAGAAGACAATGTTGGCTTTTGGAAGTTTCTAGATTTAAATAAAATAAAATAAAATAAAATGTTTTCATAGTTACAAAGAATGAAATCTTAAATCTGCATGACAAGTTCACGTCGCATCATCTCCTTGATGCTGTATTTCGGAAAGGAGTGTATGTGAGGGGTTGCGTATGATGGCAATCAAGACCTATTGATATTTCTCTGTTAAATAAAAGTCACCTCCTCCCGCAAAAGTAACAGGAGGTGTTAGAAATGCCTCCAGTCGGGACTCTGCGCTAATGAAAAACAAGGTAAAGTTCAAAATTTCAGGCTATGAAAATATGTTGCCCTGAGGAAAAATCTGGTTTGTTTCTTTCTTGACTCCTAAAGGAGCACATGGCTAGCATTCAAGTCTGTATACCTAGGAAGCAGCTAAAATTAAATCCAGGCAAGCTGTAATTCTTCTGTTTGGATTGGTCATATGGGAAGAAGGTACTAGGGCCAGCTAGGCATGCAAGCGAAGACAGTATGTTTGAGTTGAGCCCTTCTCTATGGTTAGGCGCATCTGTTTGCAATCCATGTTTACTCCATGCTCCATGTAGAACTGTGCCATCAGCTTATAGAATCCAGCAGCTGAGATCTTCCAAGATACATCTGATCTGAGCCCTATTCAAAGAACTCATGTGGGAATAAAGCGTGGAGGTGGCACAGCACCACCCCACAAGTCAAGGTGCATTATGCTGAAGGCTGGTCAAGTTATTTTGGCACCTGATGGCAGGAAATCTCACAAGCACCTCTCCTCCTTCCTAGCAGTAAAAGCACAATAATCAGGAGTTAAATAACTAATAATTTGCTGCCCTTTCATGACACCACAAATCAGTTGTCTGAGACAGATGCTTCATTTTGCCTTATTGTAGGGCTGGGCCCTATAAGTGTACAAGTTGCCCTTTGGTGATTTAAAGTAGACCGTGCTGTTTACTTATAAGAGTCTATTTCCCTTCTCCATGGTGTTTGTATATTTGTATATAAAACTGCCTGAAGTCTCAAATCCTCCTTTATCTAAAGGTTATTAACCTTGTAGTGCAGTCCTCAGAACTTCATGCCACTTGGAACTGAAGTGTGACATGATATGAACATTTTGCTTTCTCTCATTTATTCTTGAAAAAGCCACAAAAATATTCTCCCCTTCCTGTCCAATCCATTTTTAGTAAAGGAGAAAAGCTATAAATCTGCCACCTGGCTTTCACTCAGAAGAAACATCAACAAGAGGGCTTCCATAAATGATGAATACTTGTTTGGCACATAAAATATAGGAAGTATATGTATTCATACCTTGTTTTAACACAAGCACATTCAAATGATTTGTTATCTGTCACCATTTAAAACAGAGCTGAAGACAGACTTTTACCAGTAAACGTCTGCACATGAGTGAAACCTCATTAAAATGTAATATATTTTGACTTAATTAAATAATTACTTTGCAAAGAAATTTCTAGAACAGGGCTCAGTGACCAACTTTTCCTTCCCCCTGACTGCTTTTCCTGTTCATGCTTTACCTCAGTGTCTCAGTATCTTATTGATCTGAAGTTCTCTAATAAATGTCTACATGCTTTTCTAGATGAGGCTGTTAACCTGATGTATCTAGTTGTGATTTCCAAGCACCCTAGGTTTTAGGGGTTCCTGGGGCAAGATGTCTTCAAACGTGTCCTTCTGCAGAGTAGTTATATTTTAACTATTAAGAGATCCTGACTATGCACTCTTGCTTTGTAAATGTAAAACACAATGGGGGACCATGTGGAGTCTAGTAATAAAATGTTCTGCATTAAAGTCAACCAACTCTGGATTTAAGAAAAATACCAAAAATACATTTAAAATTATGTGTTCCACAGTACCTTGTTATTTTAGCATAACAAATAATAGCTCTACATTGCTGTGGACTGCATTCACAGTGACATTAATGAGGACATTAATTACCTTGCCTATTATTTAAACAATTACTTCTTTATGTTAAAGACATGTGTGATGTTATTTATTGGCAGTGGCAAAAAGATTAGTTGGCAAACACAAACTCAATCACCTCCCTGTACATTTGTGGCTAATAAAAATATGGGAAATGAATTTGACATATATGATTAGATTCCAGAAAGGTGTTCTGTGTAATATCGATGTCATAAGACACTGAGAGGGAATTTTACATTTTTTTAGTTTTTTGTTTTTGCACAATGACTAGTTTGATTGACTAGTTACATCAAACTGCTGTTAATTTAAATAATTTTGTTTGTAATAGAAAGAGAAGGTGTGAAACAATGTAAAAAAAGGGAAATCATACATGTCTATGGATATTATTTCTGTATTGTTATAATAAACAATTATCTATATTTATATATATATAGATAATTGCAATGCATTGTATATGTGGGGTTGCTTTTAAAAATTGTTCAAAAGCTGCACTTGGTCCAGAATAGAGCTGCAGGATTATTTACTGGGAATGGGCATTTTGAACAGTTTATGCTGTTCAACTACACTGACTCCTAGACCATTTCTGGGCACAAAGTAAAATGCTGGTTTTAACCTTTTAAGTCCAGAATGGCTTGGGACCAGATTACCTGCAAGACGATATACTCCCATATGTACCTATCGAAACATTAAAATTTTCTTCAGAGTCCCTGCTCTGAGTGCCCCCATAAAATGGTCCTGCCATCTGTTCCAAAATGAACGGAATGTCACCATGAAGAACCTCGGCGCCAGGCTTTCTCTGTGGCAGCAACCACCCTCTGGAGAACCCTCCCTCGTGCGGTTCAAGAGGCAGAAAAATGTACCATCCTTCAAACACCTCCTGAAAACATACCTTTTCACACAGGCTTTCCCTGGACTGTAACTTATCTGGTTTTTGTGAAAGACAGGGGTGCAAATCTGTACCTTTAACTTGCTGTTGCTATGAGGGTGTAAGATCTGTCCCTAGGTAGGATCTATGGTCTATTGTTCAAACTGGCTGTGCCAGGCTTTGGTGGCCGCCAGCCAAGGTCATTCCTGTCTCGAGCCAGTCCAACGCCCACTGGCACCTGGAGATTATCAGGGCGTTGGACAAACTAACGGGATTCAGCTGTGGGAAAAAGAGGTGGCTTGGCCCCTATGGGAGGGGGGTGGGCTATAGCCAGGGAAGGGCACTGGTTGGTTTACTCAGGTCATGGGATCAGGGGTCCCAAAAAGGGATAAAAAGCTTTATGATGAAGTTCCTTCATCTTCTTTGGTGGTGCGTGCGTACGTTAAGTGGGAAGGTCAGGTCTTTGGCAACCATGGAGGTTGCCCAGAGTTAGAAAGGTTTTTTTATGTTTTAACATGTGTGGGTATTCTAGAGAAGGCTAGCCGGATTTTGGCTGGGTGTAGGGTCATATGAATGCTTCTTGGGGTAATGGCTAAGTATTAGAGCTTTTCTTCACTTCTTTCCTCACTCTTCCTTGTCCACATCCCCTTTTCCTCCCCCTTCTCTTATTCTTCCCCTTCCTATCTTTTAAGGGGCTGTTTTACCACCAAGGCCTTACGTGTTAGTTTTAGTGATTGCAATAAAGTTGCTTTGGTCCCTAAATGTGTGTCTGTGGTTTATTCCTGTGAACATCTGGCTCGTTCCGGTTGTGGATAGGGCAGGGAGGTGGGCAACTGGGGAGTTCAGGACGTTTGGTCCAGGAGCCTACCTTGCAGGGTTGTCAGGTGAATCCTGACTTCCTTTACAGTTTTATATTGCCTTTTTAAACTTTTAATGTTTTAAATTTATTGTATTTTATGGTTTTAATTGTGTAGTGCCCAGAGAGCCTCGGCTATTGGGCAGTATAACATTGAAATAAATAAATAAATAAATAAATAAATAAATAAATAAATAAATGAGGTGAGGTTTGTGGCCAGTGAGGAGAGGGCCTTTTTGGTGGTGTTATGGAACAGCCTTCCCAGAGAGGCTCGACTGATGTCATCTTGTTTATAGAATCATAGGCCTGGTTGGCATGTAACACCCAATTCCTGAGTTAAATAACTCAGGAATTGGCATGGCCATATGGTAGCAAGCAAGTGCACTGCCTAGAGCTGTGCCAAAAATTTCTCCCACATTTTCCCAACCATTCTCATTCAATTGCTTTTGAAAATAAATTTGATTGTGAAGAAAGTTTTGGAGACGTTTTCTATGGTTGGGTGTGGGTTTCTTGTGCTTGCCTTACTTCAGGGATGAGCAAGGAGTGTGTGCAAGTGTCCTTTCTCTCATTGTACAATCATTTTTCTGGCTTCTCATACTCCTTGGCTTCTCATACTTCAATTAAAGTCCAGGGGAAGACATCAGGAGGTAATTCCACCCAGTGGGCTTTTTAAAAATAATAATCTCAGGAAGCTCAGGCACAGCCTGGGAAGCTGCAGAGCAATGGAGAGCTGTGTAATAGAAAGAAAATACACTGTCTGTACCCTTGGCCATCTTGCAGTGATTAGGTAAGTTCAAAACAAGTCTGCTCCATCTTCTGCATGACAGCCTTTCAGATATTTGAATGCCACTATCACGTCTCCCTTGATCCAAGCTAAACATACTCAGCTCTTTCAACTGTTCCTTGTAGGATTTGGTTTCCAAACTCCCCACCATCTTGATTGGTCTTCTCTAGATGTGCTCCAACTTGTCAATGTCGTTCTTAAAATGTGTGGCTCAGAACTGAACACAGTACTCCAAATGTCACCTGACTAACTCAGAATAGAGCGGAACTATTACTTCCTGTGATCTGGACACTGTGTTTTTGTTAATGCAGACTAAGGCCACAGTTAGACCTAAGGTTTATCCTGGGATCATCCAGGGTTCACCCCTGCCTGAGCACTGGATCCCCTGTGTGTCACCTAGATGAACAGGTTTGACCCCTGGATGATCCAGGGATAAACCTTAGGTCTAGCTATGGCCTGTGATTGCATTAGCTTTCTTAGCTGCCAGTTTACATTGCTGGCTCACATTCAGATTGTGATCACTGAGACACCTACAGTAGGTCCTTTTTACATGTACTGCTGCCAAGTCAGGTCTCTCCCATCCTATTCTTGCACCCGTGATTTATTATTTCTTAGTCGAAGGCTATGTTTATCTCTGTTGAATCTTATCTCGTTAGATTCAGCCAAGTATTCTAGCCTTTCTAGATACTTTTGAAACTTGCTCCTGTCTTCCATGGTGTTGGCTATCTCTCCTAGCTTTGTGTCATCTGCAAATCTGATAAGCAACCCCTCTACACCCTCATTCAAGTAATTTATAAAAATGTTGAACAGCCCAGAGCCCAGGATGAAGTGCCATGACATTCCATTTGAGACCTCCTTCCAGGATGCTGCTGAACCCTTAATTAGCACTCGCAGAGTTTGATTGCTCAACTAGCTGTGGATCCACCTAACTGTAGTATCATCCAACTCAAATTTTGCCATCTTGTCAATAAGGATATCATGGAAAACCTTGTCAAATGCTTACTGAAATCAGGATTTACTATGTCCACAGCATTCCCATGAACTACCACACTACTAACTCTATCAAAAAAGGAGATAAGGTTGGTCTGGCATGAATTATTCCTGACAAATCCATATTGATTCCTGGTAATCAATGCATCGTTTTGTAGATCCCACAGACTGTCCACTTAATCATCTGTTCAAGAATTTTGTCCAGTATTAACATCAGGCAGACTGGTCTGTAGTTTCCTGGATCTTTTTTTTTTTTTTAATTTTTTTATTTTCTACAATACTAAACATATACATACATCACATAAGAAAAAAACACACAACATACTACATAATTTTCAGCTGAATACAATATCTTATCTTAATAACATAATCTTAATAACATAATCAATACACCTACAGTGCACCCCCCACCACGGGATCTCATTCCTGCTTCCAAAATCTCATACTTTCTTCTGCTGGTGGATTCCCACTCCCTCTAGAAAAAACAAATATTAGGAACTGTTTCCAAATTCCTTCAAAATCATTTGATTTAGCTATACCTCTTCTCCATTTAATATTACTTGTTAATTTATCATTAATAGCTATATCCCACACTTCTTTATACCATTCTTCAATAGAATATTCCCCTTGTATCTTCCAGTTCCTAGCTATAATTAGTCTTGCTGCAATCAACAAATTCGTTATCAGTTCCTTAATTTCCTTTTTACATTTAAAATCTTCTTCAAATAGCGACAGCAATGCAACTTTTGGTGTTCTTTCTATCTTCATTTCAACAATTTCTTCAATCTCCAGAAACACCATCTTCCACAAATTCTGAACATAGTTACATTCCCACCACATATGCATATACGTTCCTTTAACCCCACAACCTCTCCAACAATTTGCCGATTGCTGCTTGTTTATCTTATTCAATCTAACCGGAGTTAGGTACCACCTCCATACAATTTTATAATAATTCTCTTTTATTCTTACTGACATATTTCTCAACGCTCTTTGCCTCCATAATCCCTCCCAACCCTGTTGTCCTATTTGTACCTTCAAATCTGTCTCCCAAACCATTTTACCCGAGTTATCCACTGTCCCTTTCTCCACCAATATTCTGTATATTTCGCTCATCAACCCTTTTAACACTGTTCTTTTCCCCCTTTCCTTATCTTTTTTATCTATTAATTCTTCAAACCTTGTTAATTCTCTACACTCTCCATTATCTCTTACCCACTTTTTAGTCCATTGTTCTAATTGCGTATAGTTTAACCAAGTTAACTTTTTATCCTTCAAGACTTCTTCTATATCCTCTCTTGTACCCATTCCTCTTAACCAATCTCTTAATTTCATTTTATTTCTCTCTATTAAAACTTTACTTAATCTACTTTTTAATTCCTCCGGGAAATTCTTCAACAATATTACCGGTGACAAGGGAGAGCTGCTCGGAAGCAGCGCCCCTTTATATTTACTCCAAATTTCCCAGTGAGTCCTCAAAAGTGGGTTATTTATACCTTCCACCCATTTTTTTTTCCCTTCCATAAAAAAAACATTTTCTAATTTAGTCTCTATATTACTCATGTTTTTTTCTTCCATCCAATCTAAGTTCCCTAATCCTAAAATTGCCTCCATTATATATCTTAATCTATTGGCTGCATAATATAATATAATATTCGGGAGACCCAATCCTCCCTTTTTTTGACTCAAATACCATTTACTTTTATTTACCCTCGCTTTCTTATCACCATTACAAAAATTATTTATGATCCTTTGCCAACTTTTTAACTCTAATTCTGAAATTTTTATTGGTAGCATCCTAAACACAAAATTTATCCTTGCTAAAATCTTCATTTTTATTAATGCTATTCTTCCAAACCAGGATAAATTTAACCTTTTATATTTTTCCAATTTTACTAAAATCTCTTTTTTTAAAACATTTAAATTTTCTTTCTCTAGATTCTCTAACTTCTGCGTAATTTTTATTCCCAAATATCTAATCTGAGTCTTAACTCTCATTTCTCTTCCCTTTTCTTCCCAATCTTTCTCTTCTTTTTTAGTATAATTAAATAACATCAATTCTGATTTAGACCAATTTATTTTTAACCCCATAACAGCCTCAAATTCTCTCAAATGTTGTTTAATTCTCCCCATCTTCTCTATTGGATTCTTAATCGTCAACAACGTATCATCTGCAAACATATGCAATTTAATTTTTTTTATACTACCAATTCCTTCAATCTCCTCATCCTCTCGTATTGCGTTCGCCAATAATTCCATTACCATTACAAATAGGACTGGTGAGAGCGGACATCCTTGTCTTGTCCCTCTGGCTAGTCGTATCTTATCTGTCACACCATCATTCACTACCACTACGGCTGTATTCTGAGAGTATAACTGTTCTATTATCGCTTTAAATTTATTTCCAAATCCCATTTTATTTAAAACCATCTTTAAGGCTTGCCAGCTCACACAATCAAAAGCCTTGAAAATATCCAATGCCAGAATTCCCGCTTTAACCCTCGACTTATTTATCACCTGAATTACATTTAATACTCTTCCCACCAAATTAGGCATCTGTCTACCTACCACAAATCCACATTGATCCTCCCCTATATATTCCTCTATAAATTTATTCAACCTCCTTGCTAAGATAGTTGAAAAAAGCTTAGCATCCTGATTTATTAATGAAATCGGTCTATATGAATCAGGAACAGTCAAATCTTTATCTGGTTTTGGTATTAAAATTATTAATGAATGCTCCCATGATTCTGGCGTTTTATCCCCTTCCAATATGGAATTATACAAATTTATTAATTTTGGTATTAAAATTCCTTTAAAAACCTTATAATATTCTGGTCCTAAACCATCTACCCCCGGTGATTTACCCGGCTTCAAATTCCCAATTACTTCTTCAACTTCTCCTTGAGTTATTACCTTCTCCATTAACTCTTTATGCTCTATTTTTATTCTCTTCATTGTATATTTTTCTATATAAGCTTCCAACTTTTGTTCTTGAGTATCCTTTCCCTTATACAAATCCTGGTAAAACTCCTGAAATATCTTTATTTTATCCTTCATTGTATGACAATACTTCCCTTGTTTATCTTTCAAAATCCCTATCCCATTCCTTGCTTTTTCCTTTTGTGTGAGTCTGGCTAGCAATTTAGAATTCCTGTTACTGTTTTCGAAATACTCCCTTTTCATATATATTAGATTCTTTTGGACCTCCTCTAAATTTAAATTTTCTAATTGCTTTTTCTTTGCCTGTATTTCTATTAATTTATGCTTATTTTTATTTTGCCAATAATCTTTCTCCATTTTCTTAATCTCTTCCTCCAATTGTTCTTGCTCTGCTACTTGTTGTCTTCTCAAATTACACATTTCTCTAATAAATATCCCTCTCGATACTGCCTTCATGGTATCCCAAACTACTGCCCTTGATGTTCCTCCTTTCTCATTAATTTCCCAAGCCTCCGTCAATTCACTTTGTATTTTTTCTACCACTTTATTATATTTTAAAAGTTTTGTGTTTAATTTCCACCTAAACGCTTCCTTGTAATTTTTTTTAACTGTAAATTCTAAATTTAACATTGCATGGTCCGTTACCTTTATTACTCCCATTTCCATTTTACACACCTTACTTGCAAACTCTTTTGAAATCAATATATAATCTATTCTAGAATATGTCTGATGAACTGGGGAGTAAAAAGAAAATCCCGGATTCACGCCATTCAGTAAACGCCAACAATCCACATAGTCTTTTTCTCTTACTAATTTATTCAATATAGTAATGTTATTTCTTTTTTCCACGTTTGTGGGGTTTGATCTGTCCACTCTATTGTCCATTACCATATTAAAATCCCCTGCCAAAATTAAATATCCTTCCCTAAACTCCTCTATTTCACTAAATAATTTCATAAAAAACTCTCTATGTTTCTCATTAGGAGCATAAACATTTACTAATGTATATTGTTCACTTTCTATTTGCCCCTTTATCATAAGATATCTACCATTATCATCCTTTTTAACAGTTTTCAGTATAAATCCACTTTTTTTTGAAATCAAAATTGCTACTCCATTTTTCTTTGACGTCCCCAATGACTTTTCATAATAAACAGACCATCTTGTCCGGATTTCATTTACTCCATCAGATTTTTGGTGTGTTTCTTGCAACATAATAATATCTGATCTTTCTTTATTTAACATTTGTTCTATTCTCCTCCTTTTCACGACTGCCCCCAGACCTTTAACATTGAGCGTTGATACTTTAATATTCTTATCCATAATCTCCCTTTTGATTTTCCTTCTGATCCCGCGTGCTCTGTGACTCATAAACAAATACAACAACAATTATAACAATAAACCCTAACCCCCCCATCATCTCCCTCCCTCCCCCCCACCCCCTCTCCCCCCCCTACTTTCCCCCTCCCCATATCCCCGCGAGTCTATTACTCCGGCCACCTAATTAGGGGAGAGGGGGGAGGCGGTGCCCCGCCACGACGACCCAATCTCTGTATTAATTTGTTATCATATCAATTATCTCATAAAACATTTCTCTTTACCCCGTCCCAGATGCTCCTGCTACTGCTCCATTCTCTTCCCCAGCCCCAACACTTCCATTCTTCATTAACCCCAATCTCTTCAGCAGCTCCCTTCCTTGCTCCAAAGAGGTTACTCTATATTCACTCCCAGCATGGAAAAACTTTAAGAAAACCGGGTAACCCCAAGCATATTTCACTACATTTTTTGTTAATGTCTCAGTTATTTGCTTGATGCTGCGTCTCCATTGGAGTGTTTGCTGACAAAGATCGTTGTAAACTTGCACTGCTTTGCCTTTATATTTGATCATAGCCATGGCCCTCAGCTTCTTCATTACTAACTCCTTCTTATAATAACTGCCAAATTTCACAAGCAAGTCTCTAGATGATCCCTTATACTTTGCTCCTCCCACTCTATGAATTCTTTCGAAATCGCTGTCGTTTATATCCGCGTCTGGCATCATGTCGTTGAACCACTTCAGAACTACTTTCCTCAAATCTTCTCCTGGTTCTTCAGCAAATTGCTTGATGCGTATGTTACAACGTCGAAGCTCGTCCTGAAGCCGAATCAGCTGTAGATCTTGATCTTTTGACTTTGCCTCAGAACATTTTTCAAATACTTCTTGTTTTTTTGCAAGAGCTTTAACTTCAACCCCAACTTCCTTTATCTCTTTCTCATTCTCAGCCAGCCTGTCAGCTAGCGCCCCCATCCGTGCCTCTGCCTTCTTTTCATTATCAGCGATCTGCTTGCTGAGAGCAGCCCTGGTTTCCAGAATCAGCTTTTTAAGTTCATCCATTGTAACAGAAGAAGCTGGCACCTTGCCAGAACCTTCCGCCATTTTCACCGACTCGTCAGAGCCTGAAGCTGAATCGCTTCCCGAGGATTGTAAATCTTTTCCGACAGGCACTTTCTCAAGACGGGCCAAATTATGATTAGAAGGGTGTGCTCTTTGCCATGCAGCCTTTCCCGGGGTTTTTTTCTTTCTAATATACGGCATGGATTATGTTTACGTTTCGTCAAAGTCCCGCTTCAATCCACCGCGTCTCCCCCTTCTTATCCAATAAAGTCCTGCTTTTCAATACTTTTTTTTTCCTTAAGAAGGGTGAATTTACTGCCAAAACATCTCTCTCAGATTAGGGGTATATAAATCAGCATTTATCAGACTGGAAAACAGGAGAGCTCCAACATTCCAAACATTCCAAACTTGCTTTGCTCCCCCCTCCTTCCGTCTGCTTACAGTCAGAGAACAGCCAGGAACAGGCTAATTTTCACCCCTTAATCTGTGATTTCTTTCACAAAAAACAGGATTTTCATCTTCACTCAATACTCATAAGCATCGTCCATCACTTTGATTAATAATCCACGCCTCATTAAGTGAGATAATAAGCTTTCCAGATCCCCCCCTCTCGGGAGTTTTCAAACAGAGATCTTACCCGTCATGACGTCCGGCTCCGCCCCCTGTAGTTTCCTGGATCTATCTTTTCCTTTTTCTTGAAGATTGGGACAATATTTGCCTGTCTCCAGTCTTCTGGCACCTCCAGGACTTCTCAAAGATAACAGACAGCAACCCTGAAATAATGTCCTCAAGCTACTTCACTACCCAGAGATGTCATTCATCTGGCCCTTGAGACTTGAATTCATTAAAGTTCTCTCTAACCATGCCCTTACTTATTCTGGACTGCAAATTCCTCCAGGTAAAAACCTTCTTGTTAACCCAGGGCTTTTAAACAATTTATGTCTTGGGGAGACCAATCCCACTTTTCATTGTGGAGAGCTCTGACAGCAGAGCTTCCAATGAATCTGAAGCCCTGCCAGCATGATTAGGGTGCTGATGGGAGTTGTAGTGCAAAACACCAGGCTGATACAGAACATTTCATATAAAGCTTGAGTGGTTTAGTGGTTAGCATTCTGGCCTAGGACAAGGAAAACCCTTGTTGACATCTCCACTCATGTGTGAAGCTCACAGCTCATCTTGGGCTAGCCACTATCTCTTAGCCTAAACTATATTGTAGCCTTGTTGCAAGGAGATAATGGAGAAGCTCTGAGCTCCTTAGAGGAAGTGAGGGTTAAAAATGTAGAACAGAGGTGTTTGAGTCTGAATTCTATCAAAAGTAAATGAATATGGCTGCAGTCCTATACACACTTACCTGGAAATAAGTTCCATTAAACTCAATGGGACTTCTTTCTGAGCCGACATGTATAGGATTACACTATTAGAAACAATCTTGAGTAAAAGTTGACACATGTACGTGAAGGACTCGTACTCTTGCTTGCTTGTTCTTAGATGTTATTAAATTTGCTCTCTTTACACTGGGGATCTGAATGTTCTCTTTGGAGGAATATGTGGCAGTCTGGTTAAATATTTGCTGGGCGTGGTCCTGTATTGTATTTCCTGACTGCAAACAAAGCATTGTGAGGCACTGCCCTCCTTTTTGGGTTGTTGTTAAGTTTCCAGTATATTTCTGAGAAACTAGACCATAAAGTTTGCCCTGGGAAAAAATTTTTTCTATGTGGCCAAGACCCTTGTTTACGTCTTTTCAGTGAAAGAATCTCTAATAAGCTGTTCCACTTGCACACAAATTACCTCAAGAAGGTATTTTTATCCTTTCCCCCTGAAAAAGTATTGGCAATAGATGACATATGAAATCAGTGGTTTGTAATTCCACTGGAAAGGTCACTTGGGACTGGAAGGTTTGAGGTTCAGACAGTGTTGTTCCCTAAAGTCAGATTCAGTTTTACATTTCATTTGAATTTCCCCTTCGTCCAGGAGGAGGTTTTATTTGTAACTCCTTGCTGGTTTCAGGATCGTGTTTCTTTATATTTGGTGGAAATGGACTTACAGTGCTTGAAAGTTATCATCAGTGCCTGCTCCAGGTTTTGGAGGTCCCCTGAGCAGACACCCTCAATGGCCCCCTTTCCTCAGTGAGGCTACCTTCCCACACCCATTGTCACCGGCTGCTGTTGCTTCTCATCCTCGTTCTCATCATTGCTGACAGGCAGAGAACCACGGAGTAGATAGGCAGTGGCAGCTCCGTCTTCTCCTTCTCACTACTGCTGTCTGAGCCAGAGTGGGAAGCAGGTGAACAAGCAGGTTGTAATGGTGAAGGGGAGAAGCAAGCCCAGGAGGCTGTTGTCAGTGGGTCCTGGTGGTGTGTGGGGGCCTTGGCAAGTGCCCAATCGTGTTTACCCTTAATGCCGCCTCCTCTAGAATATGAAGAATATGTGGCATGTTGTAGGCAAAAGCTCAGGGACATGTTAATGAAAGTGCTTTCTTTATAGATGGATATTGGGGATAGGGGCAGAATAAATTGCCTTGAAAGGAAAGTTGTTTTAGTTCAGATTTTTGCTACCAGCAGTGGTGTAGTGGTAATCTTTGAAGTGCAGGAGCTCATCATGACATTCTCATAGCCACGCAGGCAGCTGTTTTCCCCAGAAATAACCCAGCTCTCACCTTCACCAGGAGCAGGGTTTTTCCAAAGCTACTGGGTCTGAACTGCCTTTCAAGACCAAGGGGGTGTCTATATGTTGCAGCGTTGGAAGGTGATTGGCTCGAAAGCCTGCAGCATCGCTGCTGTGAAGCAAAATTGAAAAAGTTAGATGGGGCAGGAGGGAGCATGGGCCATCTGGCCAGGAAAAACCGCAGTGCTGGTAGCCATTCATTTGTCAAGCCCGCCCCCTGCCCTGTGTTCCTGCGCTTACAGACCTACACCCAATGGATAACCAGAACCAAAGCCGGGAAACAATGTGGTAACCTCGGAGCAAAGGTAAAAGTCACAGTACATCAAGACTTTGAAAACGTGCAGTTTTGGGTGGGGGGAAGGGAAAGGCCTGATGCGTGTGGCTGCATGATGGCATCATATAAACAATGCAGCACCACTATGCAGCCACCATGGGTTAATACAGTGTATGGACACCCCCCAATCCACCTCAAAATACTTCACCCCTGCTAGTCGTAACACCCTGCCATTTTGCCCCTAAGAGTCCTGGCTCCACTACACCACTGGATACCAGCATATAATGGTGCTGGGCTATTAGACAGACGATAGTGAAGGTCCATCACAGTATTGTTACATGCTCCCCATTTCCTGAACAGAGAGATGTCCCAGGAGCAGCCCTACCTTGGTTTGGCTTCCTTTGGAAGCGAGAGCACTGGAGACAGACGGTATTTCGTAATATTTGGTTTCTATACAAGTAGAGCCAAGCATCAGTGTGCTCCTGTCAGGTTGCAGATGTGCTATCTCATACCTCTAGAGAGAGGCTCAGTGCTGCTTCCAAGATGCCTCGAGCCGTTTTGCTCACAGCGTTCTCTTTTGGCTTTCTGATTGTCAGGGGTGGGATTCAGTGGGGAGGGGTGGGTGGGGCCAGTCTTCTTTGTTGTTTTAAAGCAGGGCTGTTGAAACACTTTCCACCCAAGGGCCAAATTCAGTTCCAGAGAAACTCTCAGGGACCACATTCCGGTGGTGGTGAAGGCCGGTGGCAAAATGGAGTGGGGCCAAGATATAAAAATAGCAGCCTATTTTAGTTTAAAGCTCTTACTGCTAGTAATTGAGGCTTAGGAGAGGCATTTCAACCTTTTAGAAAAGGGGTGAACACTGTGCAAAAGCTGGGAAACCACCAATCCACCAGTAGTCAATGGAAAAGGAATGTGGCCTTCCGGGGTACCCCAGGAGCTGGATTGGGACCCCACATTGGCCAGATTTGGTCCATGGGCCTGGGGTTCTGCACCCTTGGTTTAGATCCAATTTTCCAACTATTATGTCAGGGTCTTAGGGTTTAACCCTTTAGTTGCTTTAGGTTAACAGAAAACAAAACCAACATTTAGAACATTGCATTTCACCTCTCTAAAATGGCTATTTTTATCCTGAGAAAGCGCTTTCTCCCTTACCAACCTGCCCGGTCACTGAGGTCATCCGAGGGCATGTTTCTAGTGGTTCCATGTGGACCTATGGTCCGACTGGAGTCCACCAGGAGAACAACCTTCAGTATGGTGGCTCCCTTCCTGTGGAATTCCCTGCCTTGTAATGCTTCTGGCACCTCCTGAAAACATTGTTGTTTCAGGAAGGTTTCCTTGAATGACCAGAACTGTGTTCTTTTAAAAAATGTAATTGTTCTTTAAAAATGTAATTTTTAAAATTGTGTTTTTATTCTTTTATTCTGTTTGTTGTTCACCATTCCAAAATCTTTTGGATGGGGAGTGGTATATAAATATTGTAAAATAAATGTTTTTCTGCAGCTAGATTTTTGTTTTACTCATTTTGCAAATGCTTCATTCCTTGGCAATATACTATCTATATGCATGTTTTTTTTATTGTCTTGATGTGTCGTCTATGGATAATGCTTAATGAATTATTGGCTCTGTGCATATTTCCAGATCTTGTTTTGTACCTGTGCCATATTAGATTGGTATGGTTTATGGTAGAGTAATAGTGTAGTTTCATACAATATGTGGAAGCCTACCTTCTTCTTGAGTTAGAATTCCACCCAGGCTCTGTGTGACACAAAAAATGGCTTCTTGTGTTATTTTGCACACACATCTTTCCCAAAATTCTTTTCATTTCCAACATCCTAGAGAGATTTCTGGATCAAGAAACATCTACTAACAATTAGCGCCCACAGAGTGTCATCACCTGGCAATCTTGGACCATTAAAAGACACCAACATTCTTTTTGTCAAGGCCCAAAATGTGACCAGGCTTTATGGCAGGGGCACAGAACTTCTTTCAGCCCGTGGGCCAAATGGCATTTTGGAGAAGCTGTCAGGGTTCACATTTTGGTGGTGGGTGGGCCTGAAGTGAAAAGCAGCAGGGTCAAAGGAAAAGGGGCAGAGCCAAAGTATGACAAATGTCAGTATATCTTAGCTTAAAACTCTGACTAAACCTTAGGAGAACTAAACCTTAGGAGAAGCATTTCAATCTTCTAGAATGGGACGAGTTGTGATTCCAAACCCTCCCACCGAGATGTAGACAACAAAGAGGTCCACTGTGCAAGCCACAAAAACTTTGTTCAGTAAAAAACACACCTCTTCACACCTGAAGGACATGTGAATGGTAGGGACTATCCTCTAAGCTTAATTAGTCTAACAAAGCAAGGCAGTTCCATATTAACTAAATGGATGATTTCCCACCATGCCCGACAGGCTTTTACCGAAATCCTCATCACGTAACTTCTGTTATGCAGCTAATCTGGCAAACCACCTCTGAACTCCTCTTGCTCGATTCTTGCAGCAGACTTTGGGATCTGCCAATTTTGATGCTCCCTCCCCCTCTAACAAAGACTGAGTTCCCAGGGGAGGGGGAAGACTATCTCTGAGCCTGGGCATCCTGTTCGATAAGTGCCTGGGAAGATTCCTCCCTAACTCCAGGAGAGTCATGGAGAATGTTAGGAGACCACTGAACAAACGGTAGTTTGGGAAAAGGAGAGGGATCTAGGGAATAGAACATGGCCATCTGGGAGACACCTCAGGGCTGGGTTTGGCCTACAGGCCTCAGGTTCTATGCCTGTGCTTTAAGGAAATCTTATAAAGTGGGTTCAGGATTTCTCCTGGCATGGAAGTGCTCTATGCATTTAGGTTGGTATGCACACAGGACTGCTTCACATGCTTGGCAAATGTATGACCAGTAGTGTCTATGCCTGGTCACTAGAGCTAGGTTGTTCAGTCCTGTTATTCCCTCAAGTGTTTTTTGTCCTGCACTGGCTGTAGCATTCTTGGTTATACAGCCAAGTAATACCCCCAGATCGATGTTCCAGCTCTAAAATTCAGGCAAATGCAGAAGTAGTCCAGGTAATAGAAACAAGGTCAAGGCACAGGAAATCAGTCCAATATATAGAGTCAGGCAAAGCAGGAGGGGTCAAACAGGCAAAGGGTCAAACACAGTCAGGTAGTCCGATACATACATAATGTGGTAGCAGAGGTCCCATGTCATAGCACAGAGGTCCATGTACAAGGCCAGGTCAGGAGGCAAGAGAAGCTAGTGAGACATTGTTTCCAGGAGGGGATCTACGCTAGTATATGAAACATTGCTTTTGCAGTCATTGAACATTTTGTTTTTGAACAATTTAAAATGTAGTAGTTTTTAAAACATTTACTTACATTTTTTCTTTCCGTGGGAATGCATTCTTTTTGGCCACACTAAGAAAATAAATCCATTTGTTCTGTTTCCCCATCTGCCAGTTTCCCCTCCCACTTCCTCTTCTCCCCACTTCAATTGCCCCTCCACCTACAAACAATCCACCAAGATGCCTCCCAAAAGTGAAACTGGAAGTGGCTGCAAAAAAGAGGCTTGAAAGAAAAGAAAAAAAAAACAGCTCCAACTTTGGGCACAGAAATTGCATAACCCTCCCACCCCCAGGAATGTGATTGGCTAATTAAGAAATACAGGAAACCCATTTAATACAATGAAATCAGCCACATCATACCAAATAGAACAACTTATTTCAGAGAAGTTCAAAATAAAAACCAGAGAACAGACAACAATAAAACATAAACATCACAAACTATACATCATGTGGCATAATACTACAAAACACGCACTTAAAATCGGTAACACACATTCTAACTTGAGTAGTGTAGATCTCCTCCAGCAACCAACAAGCTGTCATTGCTGACTTTTATTCACAAAGGCTCCTGAACCCCACCCAGGCACAGCTGCTGTCCATGAGAGCTCTCTGGCTAGAGCCCTACTCAGGAGGTGTTGCTTTCTGCAAGGAGACTGTTTTTGCAACTGAGCACTCTTTCTTAGAGGACGCCTACTGGCTTGTTGCTTGAGGTGACAGCGCTTCTGAGGGTCAGGGGGTTGCTCGGCCTCTGCTCCAGAGTCAGAGTGCCCTCCTCCTGTCAGGGAAGGCCCTGGAGTCATCTCCCCCAAAGGCCCAGGCTCCTCCTGGTCTGGTGCCAGTACTTGATGTGTCTCCCTGGTTTCTGGGGTCCCTGCTTCCTCCCCTGAGGAGGATTCCTCTAGCAGGGACATGACAGCTTTTGACATGTGAAGTGGTACAACTGAATGCATTATGGTGATAGTCCCACTGATGTTAACCAGACAGCAAGCTGGTATCCCCTCTCCCCCTGCCCCAGACACTCAACTCTTTTCTGAGGGAGATCTTTTTGTTTTCCCCAAGCCTTGTAAATCTGTTGTAGCTTTAAATTCTCTTTGCTCTCTGCCACTTGTTTTTTTTTAGGCTGAGTCATCTTTTACTGTTATCTGGTTTTATTGTTATTGCATTTTGCTTTTACTCTGCACTGTGAGCTGCCCTAGGAACACCATTCCAGGTCAGCCTATAAATGCTGTTCATAAAATAAGAAATACTCTCACAATAAGATGGGCTATGAGTGTTTAGAAGGGTTGGCCACTTATGAATCTCCGAAAAAGGCAGTGATTTGTAAAAGAGGACACTTGGCCCCCCCGGTATCTCGCCCTTTACTCCCCTATCTATCCTCATGTTTGAGTCTTCTCTTTGGTCTCTGTGTTTTGTGCTTGCCCTTCCTCTCGCCATACCATTAGCTGAATTGGCTTAGATATCCCAGCAAGCCTGTATTGGCAAGGGGGTTATGGCTCCTCTGACCGCCACTGGTTTAGCTGTTCTTATATTATGGAGACTCTAGGCTGCATTGGCCTGGGTAACAGGGTTGGCCTAGGACATTTTAGTTTCTGAGACAGAACAGCAAATGGTTCCTTCTCCCACAAGTCAAGGAACACAGTACCTAATGCTGTCAAATTATTTTGATGCTTAAGCAGAAAATCCCACAAGGGATGGCCTCTTGCCATCCCTGGCAGTAAAATAACAACAACAACAACAACAAAAACAACAACACAATCTGATATATGACATCTCAGAAATAAGTCCCATTGAGGTCACTGGGGCATACATGCAGGAAACGGGATAGGATTGCACCTAAATAACCAAAGGTTTGCTGCCCTCTCAGGATACACAAACTCAGTTGCCTGAGGTGTCTGCTTTGCTCTGCCTAACGGTAGGGTAATTAGCTGCTTAGCGGAAAACTGGGGACATTACAAATGAAATTGTGAGATCATGAGCATTGTATGTGAAAATAAACTGAGGTAATGAGCATGGCATAGGAAACTATAACAGCAGGCCAATGGCGTTACAGTGACTCCTTGTAACTATGGATTGGTTGAGAAAGCAATAGACAATACATGCTGCTTACAGGCTCTTTAAGTTAAATGGCACACAGCAGGCAACTCTGGTAGCATTCATATTGGATTCTCAGTCTGAGACTTTCCTCTAGCCTTTGCCTTCTTGTGTCTTCTGTGTCAGATCTTTCCAGATGGATGCCTTAAACAACACAGTAGACTGTTGAGAGGGATGGTGAAATATGATGATTTGATTGAAATCTGGCTTCCATTTATGACATGTGAATAACAAGAGCAAAAACCTCATAAGAAGCTGCCTTTTATGGAGCCAGACCACTGGCCCATCTCACCCAGTACCGTTGACACTGAGTGGCAGTAAATTAAAAGGATCAAGGGGCTGGAGGAATTCCTCTATGAGGAAAAGTTACAACATTTAGGGCTATTTAGAGTGGAGACAGCTGGACAAAATTATGCATGGTGTGGCAAAAGGGACATTATGCTCCCTCTTTCATAATACTAGAGCCCAGAGTCATCCCATGAAGCTGATTGGTGGGAGATTTGGGACAAATAAAAGGAAGGATTTCTTCACACAACGCATAGGCAAACAATGGAATTCGCTACCATAAGATGTAGTGGTGGCTAGTTTGGATGGCTTTAAATGGGGTTAGACGAATTCCTGGAGGAGAAGGCAATCAATAGCTATAGGCTACCTCCAGTATCAGAGGCAGTATGCCTGTGTACAGCAGTTGGTAGGAACATGGGTGGGAGGATGCTGTTGAATTCATGTCCTGCTTGTGGGTTTTCCGTGGGCAGCTGATTGGCCACTGTGTGAACAGAATGCTGGACTAGATGGACCCTTGGTCTGATCCATCACGGTTCTTCTTGTGTTCTTATGGACTTACACAGCTGCTTGAATTTGTAGACTCTCCTTGGAAATGTGCTATGGAGATTGTCATGATGAGCACATGCACTTCAAAATTTATCACTACACCATTGCTTGTCATAAAGTGAGCACCCTACCCAATCAAGTGGGTTGCAATATTCACAGAAACCCTGCAACAGTTCCTTTTAACATTAGCATTTAGAAGTCATTGTGCAGCTATTCCATCTCCTCTTCTTTAATGGATTTTCTGCAGTAAGGAAAAGAAGATTCCTGCCCTGAGTAGGGGGTTGGATTCGATGGCCTTATAGGCCTCTTCTAACTCTACTATTCTATGATACTAAGAAGTGGTGGGGAAAACACAGGAAGGTTATGAATGGAAAATGTCATCTGAACCCCCCATAAAATTCCACGAATGAAGCAGGATGCTTGCATGATAAAAGCATTCTCAGCAAACCCCCCCCCCCTCGCCACATCTTTGCTGGAGGACAAAGATCCAGCAAAGGTGGAAGATGGGTTCTGAACAGTCCAAATATTTTGATGGCACTTTAAGAATTATGTTCTTTAACTGTGAAGCAACCGAATGTATCTGGAAAGACTTAGCATTTTCAGTACATTAAATATTTTTGTAGCCTCAAGAAGGTTAAATGTGTGCTAAGGTAATAATGCGACATGTAGTAGAAAACATCAGTACTGTTCCTTTCGTCCTCTTGCGGAAGGGAACAGAAAGTTCCACCACTGGAGGGCACTCTGGTAATTTAAATTCTTCAAATGCCGGTAGTTGCCAGGAACAAAAGTCTTTTTTTAATCCTGAGAGTCTTCGAATTTCAAAGAAAGAGGGAGAAATAAAGATAATCATTAGAGTACAAATAAATATAGACTATTCCTAATCTCTTATTTATCAAAAGTTACAAGATAAGTATCTTTACGAACAAAACAGACCAAATTCCAGAAAGGTGACACAGACACTTTCAAAATAACTTTTTACAAGTGAAAATATTTCCCCTGACCCTATGGAATATGCATTTCTTGAGACAATTTGTTGTCCAGTATGCCTTCATGGAAACTCCTTAACTACTACATTCCATAGGCTGCTGGGCTGATAAAGATTAAATCACAATGTACAAAATGTAAGCTAAGCAAGTTAAGAGAGCAATCCTAGGGCCTTGGGAGAGCACCTCAGGGGTCACAGGATTGTCCGGAGTCCCCCTTCCAAGGCCACAGCCTCTGCCACGACCTTGGGAGGGAGACTTTGCATTCTGACCCCCTCAGAGTCCCTGCAGAAAGAACGTCATTGGCTGCTTCCTGAGGCTGCAAATGTGGCCGTGGAGGGAAGGAAAAGGGGGCATTCTAGTGGGTGGGGAAAGGACAAGCCAGGACATGAGAAATCCTATGGCCTCTCCAGCACAGGCTGATAGCACAGCCTATCCAGAAGAGTTCAAAGGCCCACCTGGGGGGAAATAAAACAAAAGGAGGATGGAGAGGTGAACATTGGCTCTGTTGCTCCACCCACCCTGCTGGAAGCAGCATGGCAGGACATTGGATACACAGAAGCCTCTGGGATCCTTCCAAGGGGATTTTTAATTTTATTTCTAAGAATATTTTTTTAAAAACCAATTTTATGTGAGGTGCAAAATGCAACAGGAGTTAGCATTTATTGGATCAGCTGCTGTTACAATATACATGTAGTTTACATATAATATCACATATAGTACTCTTCTCAATCATCCCAGAGTGCAGGACACGGAATAATGGGCTCAAGTTACAGGAAGCAAGATTCTGGATGGACATCAGAAAAAACTTCCTGACTGTTAGAGCAGTTCGACAATGGAACCAGTGACCTAGGGAGGTCATGGGCTCTCCCACACTAGATGCCTTCAAGAGGCAGCTGGACAGCCATCTGTCAGCGATGCTTTAACAAAGATTCCTGCAATGAGCAGGGGGTTGGACTCGATGGCCTTATTGGCCCCTTCCAACTCTACTATTCTATGATTCTATGTCCTGAAATCTGTGTATGTGATATGTTTCCATATTTCTTTACTATCACAAGGGTGTGGGTGTGCGTGGGTGTGCTCGCATATATGCGCACTCCACATGCCAACTATCTCCAATTTGATACCCTCCAGATGTGTTAGGCTATAACCCCCACAACCCTGAGGCACTGGGGACAATGGGAGCTATAGTACAACACATCTGGGCTAGATCTACACTAGTGCTTTTTATCAGCATTGACGTGCACTGATAACTACTGGGGCACAATACACATTCCATACCACTTTGTGTGCAACGAGATATAAATGCTCAAGAGGGATATAATGGGATTGTGTCGATAAGATACAAGGTGTAGATCTGGCCTTGGAGGTTTGAAAAGCCTGCAGCACACACACAAACATCTTCTGCTATTGTATTTTGTTTTGTGGAATCAAACACAGCAGGAGCTTTGTGCAACAAGCTGTTTTAAAAAGATACCCTGTTTTTCTGGGTTGTTCAGTGTTGCCCTGTCATTCCTCCTTGGCTTTGCTAGGTTCAATTGACTGACACTACGCAATGCCTCCAAGTCTCTTTACTTTTGGAGATTACTTTTGTGCTTTGCCAGGAAGACTTTCGTACACCAAGAGCTCATTAGCAGATATTCACATTCTAGTTCCATTCAGTAGGCATTTGGACCTTTTTGATAATATCACCCATTTGTGTAAGCCACTTCATTACACTGTCTAATTACAGTGTTTAGTTTGTGGCTGGGTGTAAACACACAAATCATAGCCCGGCAAATAAGTCTGATTTAGTCCTATTGAAATCTATACAATTTCAGTGTGCAGTGAAGTGCTCAGGTTTCCTTGAGTTCAATGGGACTTAAGCATGCTTAACTTTCTTTGAATGGTATTCCTGAGTTGTGCTCTGAATCCAACACACAGTGGGATTAAGTGTGCCTAATTTTGCATTGGATCATGGCCAGTGGTCTTTAAAGAAGTGGAACCACTCATGTTAGTGGAATCCCAGTGAGCTCAGAATTATTCATTGGTTGGGCAACATTCCCTCAAGTGCTGGTTCTATTTATTTTAGCAGATTTAACAGGGGATGAATTTTACTCACATGGCAGTGTCACAGTACTCCATATCAAGATCAGCTCCGGATTTTCAAGCCACCCCCCACCCCGGCATGCCTCCCACCATGTCTGTGGGCACCAGATCTTCTCTTCTCTTCCCACCCCTCAGTTCATCTACCCTAAACACAAACTTCCCCCAATTCTTCTCCCCACCAATAAAGAAAAAAAATCTGATTTCTCTCTCACTTCACTTATACCTTTCCAGAGCTCTCTTTGGGTTAATCTCCACCTGAAGGCATTTTGGTACGGAAGAGAGATGCTTCCGAATGCCCCCCGGTTCCGCAATTGGCACTCACGGTGCACGCAGCACTGCTGCGTACCACAATTTCAGGAGTGCTGTTGCAGGAGCACGTGTGCTCCATTACGCTGCTTGCGCATGTGGGTTGGCAGAAGTGGGCGGTGCTGGGCAGATGATGCAGCTACGGGGCAGAGATTTTTTTCATGGCTCGTGAGGCATGCGCATGAATGCAGATGCACAGCAACAATACATGAGAGCCAGAGTGGTGTAGTGGCTAAGGTGTTGGACTGGGAGTCAAGAGATCTGGGTTCTAGTCTCCACTCGGCCATGGAAACCCACTGGGTGACTTTGGGCCAGTCATGTACTCTCACCCCAACCTACCTCTTTCTACCAGAGAGCTTCGGCTATGGGGTGGTATATAAATGCAATAAATAAATAAATAAATAAATAAAATAATACCTCAGAGGGTTGTTGTTGTGAGGATAACATGGAGAGGAGGATTATGTACGCCGCCTTGGGTTCATTGGAGGAAAAAAGACGGGATATAAATGTAATACATACATACATAGGGGGGATAGGAACTCTGTCAAATATGCACTCCTTCACAGAGATATGTTTGTATTAAAAACCACACACACTTGGCAGGCTCAGCTGTTTGCTGAGCCTGGAACTTTTGGCCAACAGCAATGACATCACAAAGGTGGAGGGCACACTGCACACTTTCTTTGGAATGGAAGCGAGAGAGCTGGAAAAAACGTGACAAAAGCAATCAGGGATATACTGGGAAAATTGATCACCATGGGAGCAGGTGAATGTCGTGTGCCCTGTTAGCGATGAGGGTGATACAATCCTGCAATAAATGGCTGGTGTAGACTCCCCCTTTCATTGCAGCCCGGTCCTACACAAGAGCAGTTTGATCACGTGTTCTCCTACCTCCAGCTTAACAGGACAGGGCTGAAACAGCAAAGAAGACACAACATTTTAAACAGGCAGCTGTTCTCCAATCAGCAGCCAGCCCACCCAGTCTGCTTCCACTTCACCACTTCTCTAGGCTCTTCCACTTAAAGTGCTGGAGGGATGATTTGCTTCCCACTCTGCGTCCACAGTTGATGATCCTGTGTTGATGTGATGGAGCCTAAACATCACCCCCAGAACAAAGCAAACAAATAAACAAAACAAACAAATACACAAAACAAACAAGCAAAACAAACAAATAAACAAACAAATGGCCATCTTAAGGATAAAGAAGGTGGAGGTCAGCTGAATTTCTTCCCTTAAGATGGGAGTTCAGCATGTTGTTTGTACTCTGTATAATGAGCTGCAAGTGTGTCTCTGCATGTAATCGTATATACGTTGTAATCGCTTATACGATTACAAACATGACGTACACACTTACACACATGAAAAGAAGTATCTAAAACGAAGAGCATGTTTGCCAAGTTTAATCTTGAAAGACTTTTTTTTTAAAAAAATACAGCCAAATTACAAGTTCCTTTTAAGTTTCCACAGAAGGGGCTGAGGATTGATTTTCAACGCTGGGAGAATGGAAGGGAACGATTCGTCAGGCCAAAGTATAGGACACCATGAAATGGTTGGTGAAATGATCTGGGCTCTGAGGGTATTGGTTGGGATCCCAGGCTGACTGGTGGCGTCGCTCACTCTCAAGGACCGTTGACTGCAGCTTCTTCTCATTCATAGATAAGGAGATGAAAAATGCAACCCTACTTGAATGAGTGATTAAATGCAGCAATTTTGCAAGGAAACAAGGTGTGTGCTTACCTTGCACCTTGTTTCCTTGCAAAAGTGTTGCGTTTCTTGCTGGGATGTAAAGTCAGCAGCAATTTTGATGGTAGAAGCAGCAATTGTGGTGGAGGGGTAATGTGCCCCCACAACCCATCTGGGAAGATGTCCACCCCAGAGTTAGTCACTTGAGTGGAAAATGTTTCTATAAGCAGATATTTAGAAAAATACTGGAAAATGACAAGGTTCTTAAATGTCAGTGGAAACTTCCAGAAGGTATGAAGTGAGGGAATCCTCTGGTCTAACTCAAGCATTAAAAGTTGCCTTATTGTGAAGGTTCTCATTTCAACAAGAGTTCAAAAGGTCTCTATGAATTCCAAGTAATTGTTTATTTCCTTGTCAATACAGAACTGTGAGTCGACTAGAGGATACAGACAAAAAAAAAAAAAAAAATCCTGACTGCTCAGTGGTCATTCAAAGGCAGAATCTGCTAGCCTTATGTTCTTTCACTAGTATTTCCTTTTTAAGTAAGTTAATTTTCTTTATAATAATGAGTAGCTGCCATTGCCACAACCACAAAGTCCAAACCTTCCAATGACCTTTATCCAAGTTGTCTTGTGCCTGTTGTAGAATCTTGGTCAAAGCAAGCTTCTCCAAATGACTCACCTGCTTTCCTGATACACTGATTACAAGACCCAAAACCATTTCGACATATGAGGATGTAACACTGGCCTTCTTTCCTCCTGGAGCTGAGCCAGGGAAGGGGCTCTTCACAGATGCAACCACCATACCAAGGAGGAGAGGAGGGTTCCCTCTTAGCCTGCAACCAGAAGTGCCACCTCATCGAGCAGAAGTCACTTTAGTATAGTGATATCATAACATTGTATTTCTGCACAGTTGCATTAATTATAGTGCATTACAGTTGAGCATTATAGTAGCATTCCCAATGTCCAGGTAGTGATTGAGACCCACACTTGTGTTGTCTGCCTATATATTTATTAACTTTGCATCCTGCCATTATCCTCTGGCACTTCAGAATGGTGGTTTACTCCAATGGCAAAATTGGTAGAATCTATACTTAAACCCCCTTTAAATTTCTAGGGCAACACTGCTGGGTTTTTTTTTTTAACCTTTAATACAATTGCTGCTCTGTGAGCACAATTAATGAATACAATGCAGTATCAGCTGTGTTTATAACATGATCAAGTGCCACACAGCAATTTTAATTGCAGGAGAAGTAAGAGGAATTTGGAAGGTCACATGTGCCTCATCATTTTTGTTTATAGCAGAAATGGGCCGAAGACTGTGAAAAGAGCACTGGCCCAACTTCTCGCAGATCCTCCTGTTCTGGGTCAGACAATATTTCTAACCATATATATATATATATATATATATATATATATATATATATGCTTGGTTTTGGCTTTTACCAGTGCATTAGCTTTAAGTGCTTTTCTACATGAGACTGTTATTCACTGTATCTACTTTCGTTTTCATCATAGAATTGAAACCTGAGCCCTACACAAAGAGTTTTCCCTTTCATGCTGTTCCACTACATAACCTCTAGGAGGCGCTGTGCTATAGCGGAATATCACAATGACACAAATAAGAAAATACCTTTTCTTTCACTTTCACAAATAATACTCCATTTCCCCTGCTCTGAAATCCCAGGGAAAGCGTCTTAAAAAACAGGAGCAAAACTGGAGGAATACAACATTGTCGAAAGAACCCTGAAACAACCATGGATGCCCTGTGTAGAAAAGCTCTTAGAAAGCCTAGTATGGAACTGTGACTCTTCTTAACAGAATATACAGCTCTTGATTTCCCAGTGCCCTTATTATTATTATTATTATTATTATTATTATTATTATTTATTTATTTATTTATTTATATAGCACCATCAATGTACATGGTGCTGTACTATGTTCCCTGCCTTATTCTCTCAATATACTGTCATTAGAAGCCTAAAGTAATGTGTGAAAAGGACTTGGCGGTTTTCATAAGTAAGCCCCATTGAATGAATGGGAGCAGGTCAAAAGCAGAGGTGTTTCAACAGGGTCAGTGAAAGAGATGTTCGATTGTGACCTGTGAAAGTTAAATATGGCTTGTGAGCATACAGGAGCATTGAACTATATACCATTTTGTAGAAAATGAAACAATGTCAGGAACCATCAGAGAAGCATAAATATATTTTCTGCAGGGTTTCTAAATTTTAGAATTGTTCTACTCTAAACAATCCTGGACTCGGGCACTGGGCTTTGCCAGAATGGAATTGGATGAGTCTGTTACTTCCATTCCAGAAAGCAATTGTTTAAGTAAATTGGATAATTATACATCAGAGCTTTCTATCCAAAACCTAGGACCACGGCTGGCTTAAGCCAAGTTTTTTCATGCTATTACTAAATTGTTGTGTATTATACAATTATAGCTAGAAGAGAGTAACCTTTTTGTCTTGAGCCCTGCCCTTCTCCAGATTTTTTAGCTTCCCAGGGACAACTCACCACTGCCGGAGACAAAATTCTGGACTAAATGGGTCTCGGTTTAAAAAAACCAAGGCAATTCTTATGTTCTTATCGTTTTATTTACTCTGTTCTTGGTATTATCTTAAGCTGACCCTTTGGGAATTGCTGTTAACTGTAGGCCCCATCTCACAACAGCAATTTAATCAAAAGTATCAGCTGACCTTTTAAAACTGGAAAGTATTTTTTGATGAATAGCACGTGTACATGATAACCATCTCGATCTAATCTGGAATTTTTGGATTCATTTCTGGATGCTCAGTGAATTAAAAAACGTGTTTTTTGTCTCCTTGTTTTTATGTCACCCGTTGAAGGCAGGGTATGGGGAAGGTTAGCTGAAAAACTTCTTTTTTTAAAAGCTACACAATAAAAACAACAACAACCACATATTTACAATAACACAAATCCCAATGGTTATTAAAAGTGAGGCCAGACAAGGAGGTACTGCAAGATGTTCTGCAAGAAGTTCAGGAACATTGAATTGAATGTGTTTCTAACAGCAACTATTTTGGACCATGTGTAAAAACTGCATGGACACCAACCCTGAGCAAGTCTGTTTATGTTATTCTTGTAGCAAGGAGTGTACAATGAAGACATGAACCCTTGTTAGTGAATCAGGCTCTTCTCCATGTGTACAATGAATATGCTGATTGTGTATCGATGCCGTTTATGTATTGAAATGTACATCTCCAATGTGTGTCCATGCATGTGAGTGAAATTGCATAGGCAGGGTTCCACATCATCAGGGACCCTGAAAAAGCAGGGAGCCCTGCCATGATGTGCTCGTTTGCATATGTTACAGGCATGTGTTCAGGACCAGCATCAAGGGTAGGTATGCTTGGGACCTTGCCAAAGGCCCACACCCCAACTTCGGGGCACTAACAAAAAGCCCCCTGGAGCTTCTTCAGCACTGCAACCTGCTTGTTCACATGCCTCTGACTCCAGCCCAGACAATGGTGGTGGTGAGAAAGAGGGGTGATAGATGCCACTGTCTGCTTCCTCACTGGCTCCATGCCTGCCAAGCAAGCAAGTGGTAGCATTGATGCGAAAGAGCAGCTGAAGACAATGGCAGTAGGAAGGTAGACTCAGCTTCTTTAAATGAGCGTTTTATAGCACGCTTGTTACTGGCCACTCACAGATGTTCGTGGGTCATTCTGATGCACCGTCAGCCTCCTGTGCATCTCCTGCTCCATTTCCCTATTCGAGCCCTAAAAATAAAACTTCAGAAAACCCGACTCTTCTGGGATAAATCAATATTTGTCGGGTTTTCCTGCTGTGTGCAGGCAAAATTATGTTATGAAATGCCCACTAGGGGGCGCTTCCCCATTCAACCACATTGAGACTGTACAAACCACATGGTCTCTGCTCTCTTCCTCATGTAATTGCAGCTCGTTGCAGAAGCGGAAGAGATGCAGGAAGCAAAGCCAAGGCGCTCTTATTGAGGGAGGGGGGCCATTGAGGGTGTCCTGCCCAAGGGCCTTCCTAAACCTTTAGCCGCCATTGCATGTGTCTCAACAAGTGGATTCCAGGCAGTGGTGGGCAGCTGCTACCATCCACATATTCACTGTATGGATATGACTGAAAAGGGTTATCATGAGGAAGTGGTGTGTTGAGTACATAAAGACTGTGCCATTTATTCCAAACTTCAGATCAGTTGTGTGGATTTGAACGCTATTTGCTTCTCTACTCTTCATTGGTATGACCACATCTAAAACATGATGTGTGTGTGTGTGTGTGGAAAAACCTGCTTTAAATATAAAACCTTACACTCTAAAAGCAAATTACATGATGTTTAATATGAAATAGCATAATGAATTAAAGGTAGTTTTCAGTCATCAAGCAGCTTTGAAGCCAAGGCCTTTAAAATAACTTTTCCAGCCACCATATGGATTAAACTGTTTCTTTTCCATTCTTTATGTGGCTCTGTAAGCATTAATCATTTTAAATAGAAATTATTTCCTTTTTATCAAATTGTTAAGCACACAACATCTCTAGTTTATTCATACAAGTAAATGGAAAACTCCATCAGCTTCAGCCAACACTAGTTCATATTTTTCTTTCAGTGAGAGTCGTGACTCTTAAAAAATACTAGTTAATAAATTAGGTTTTTATTAAGCAATTTAACAGAGTATTAAGATTTCATAATTTTAAAAACTGCTGTGGAGAAAGCAAAGCATTATAAAGAAAGCAATCTGGTCTTGGAGAGGTTACCAACTAGCTGTGTTGGTGAAAATGCTATGGCAACCTTCATGAAAAGTGCCTATATTAGTAAGGAAAACTGGCAATAATTCACCCAACTTAATGTTGCACTGCACTGTGATGTACAATGGGTTACTGCACTGAAGTAAAAGCAATTCACATCTATCGTAATCCAGTCAAATATATACAACAGGGCAAACCCCAGAAGAATGATATCTATTACCAGTGTGGCACATTTATTTTGCACCAAGATTGTTCTTAGGATGCATAAAAGTTACATGGCCCCTAAAAGGAAGAAGACTTAACAGCCTAACAAAGAGGGACCAAGGGCTTCTCCAAGCAAGTGATTCATAGCATGCTCATGACTGGCAGTTATGGAAGTTTATACATCATTATGCCGATGGCATGATCCTCCTGCAGGCCTCCCACTCCTTCTCCTAGTTATTACGAGACCTGCAGGAGGTTCTTCTGAAATATCTCGGGATTTCCTACTGTGTGCAGCTGAAGTAGCTCTACAAAACACCCGATAGAGGGCCCTGTCCCATTCATTTCTATGAGCACCAAGAGGGGAAGTTTTCAGTTATAGACAAAATGGTCGCCCCTCTCCTCCCATGTAATTCAGCTCATCACAATTGCGCAAGAGGAGCAGGAAGCAAAGCGCTGGTAAGCGAGCACAATTTCCTTTTAATCTAAAGAAGTCCTAAGGTAAAAGTAGGGGAATAAAGAATCATGGGAATATGAGTAATGCTATACAATTTGTCTTCAATTAGGGTGACCATATGACCGCTTTTGCCCGGATTTGTCCGGGTTTTTGATGGCAAATCTGGGAGGGGAAATCTGGATTGTTTTCCAAAGAGCAGCTCTAATGGGAATTAACAAAAATGCTTATAACTCCGTCATTTTTTAAGATAAAGACATGAAACTTGGCACAATGGTAGCTCTTAGGAAGGGCTTTAGTCATACCAAATTTGAAACAGATCCGTTCATCCATTGATTTTTTAGGAATTTTTTAAAAATTGAGGTTTTAAAATTATTATTTTTAAAATCGTCATTTTTAAAGTTAAAGAGATGAAACTTTGTACCATGATAGGATTTAGGTAGCGCTTTAGCCACACCAAATTTGAAATAGATCCATTCATCTATTGATTTTTTAGAATTTTTTTCAAAATTGAGGTTTTAAAATTAATATTTTTAAAATGCTCATTTTTAAAGATAAAGAGATGAAGCTTTGTACCATGATAGGATTTAAGTAGAGCTTTAGCCACACCAAATTTGAAACAGATCCGTTCATCCATTGATTTTTTAGGATTTTTTTAAAAAATGAGGTTTTAAACTTATTATTTTTTAAACTGTCATTTTTAAAGATAAAGAGCTGAAAGTTGGCACCATGATAGCTTTTAGGTAGAGCCTTAGCCATACCAAATTTGAAACAGATCTGGGGCCAGTAGCAAACCCTGTTAACAACAACAGCAGCTTGCAATGAGTGAAGATACAGTCAGAAAATATATTTGAGGGAAGGGGAGAATGTAACACACAGAGTACAGCAAAAGCTTCAAAGTACAGCAAAACCTACAAAAGTAGGAGTGAGTGAAGTTAATTTCAGATACATTGAATATCTCACTTGTTCTTTATTTCAGTGATTTTAACATTAAGATGTTATGTAGAACAGATTTGTCTTAAATGTGTGCTGTAAAATCAGACATGTGACCAAGGCTATGTTCAGGTGGGCACGCCCCCTTGGCACTGGACATCCCCCCTTGGGGGCGACCATGTTGTCCTCCTTTTTGGTTTCCAAAATATGGTCACCCTACTTCAATTAACTTTTTCTTTTTACTTATGCACCATCTAATATCAATCTTTGCCTGTCATGTTTCTCTTTACTTCTATTCAGGGACCTCTGTGTCTCGCCCAAGCCAAGAGACATACCTGAGTTACAGCCAGCCTTTATGCTGTCAGAAATGGGGTTCAGCCATTGCTTCTTTGTCCCATAATGTTAGGTGTCACCTGATACCTGGAAACAGCAAGAGGTGAAGGGCACTTATGTGTCCCAAAACAGAAGACAAGATATTCTCCGGGGCCTGAAAAAACATTTTATTATGCCCAACGTGTTTCGAAAAGGACTTTCCTTCCTCAGGGACTGTTTGTCTTTCTCCAAATATGTTGCAAAGATTCTTTCCAGTGCTTTCTCTGTGAGCATTTCCTTTCCTTTGGAGCATTTTAAAACAGAAGAAACATTGGAAAGATTCTCTGGAACATAACTGGATGAAGACAAGCAGTTTACTTCCCTCTTGCTGCTTGGTGGACCAGTTTTGGCTACAAAACTGCCGGCACACTTTCAGCATTAGAAGGAGTGATAATTCTCCTTCATATAAACATAGCATTAATACAAATACATTGTCCTAAAATGAATGTGTGGAGGATTTGCCTGTCTAGGAAGCAAGTAATATCAATGATGAGAAAGAGATTGAGGAGCAATAGCAGCTGGTGACAATGGCAGTGAGACGGTAGGCTCACTGAGGGAGGGGCCCCATTGAGGGTGTCTTTCCCAAACCTGGTGATGGCACTGCCCACTAGGTTGCCTTAGGCCTGGTACAGACAGACATCAGGCTTGCAAGATCTCTTTTGGTTTTTGTTAGAACCACAAAGTCAAGCAATCACAGGTAGGTGAAAAATAGGGGCTGGGGTAGGAGCCAGCGGTGAAATGGTAGCTCTAGTGGCAGAGCCAATGACCTACTTCAGCTATAAACTATGCACATGGGATGACCTGTTTAATATATAGGTTTCTACATATTAAGGATTCTAAAAGCCTAATTTCTTATTGCCATTTTTTACTTTTGTTGATCTACTGAAAACTATCCAGTGATCTACTATTTTCGATCTACCATTTTGCCACCCCCACTTTGGGCCAGGCAACTGTCTCTCACCTTCAACCCTTCCCCTATTATCTGCAATGTGGGAATGATAAGACTGATGGCAGCCTTAAGAAGTACATCAACAACGTGCTCCACATCCGTTGAGAATACTTAAGGGTGGTATGTAAATTTGAAGAGTTATTATAATGAATGAGCATGTATGTGGACCAGATCCATGTGGTAATAGTCACCTGCCAGTGCCCAGTGCCCAAGGTAGTCATGGATAGAATGACTGGCCTTCAAATGTAGGCAAGTTTCCAGCCTCAGGTACCTCAAAATGGCTGCAGTTTGCTGCATCAGGACTGTGAAATGGAGTAGATGTCAGAGTGAATTTGCATGGAAATCAAGCTATAGGTCTTGTC
The DNA here is from genome assembly GCF_023053635.1 of Elgaria multicarinata webbii. Lineage (NCBI taxonomy): Eukaryota > Metazoa > Chordata > Lepidosauria > Squamata > Anguidae > Elgaria > Elgaria multicarinata. The sequence continues at coordinate 38,918,984 of NC_086180.1, read as the reverse complement.
TGTCTGTAGCTGTCTCAGAAGAGGGAATATGAGCAGTTCTCCTGAAGAATCAACGGAATTCCAGCAGCTGTGGGAGATAACCTCCAAACTGGGTCCTTGATCAGGAGCACTTATACTAGCTCACTGGTTAAGCAGAGACAGCTGCATGGGGGTTAAGTGATCTCAATAACTGATTCGTTCACTGTTCCAAAGGACCCACTGTGGAAGACCAGAAATGATCTGTGTTTATGGAGGAGGTGGCTATGCACCATTAAAAATCACCAACAAGACACTTTGGAAAGATATTTCTTTCTCAGAGTGTTTAAGAGGTGTGAGCCCAGCTGGAGTTGGTGCACATCTGTGTCCTCATGCCATTCCCCTGCATCCCTGGCAATGAAGTATACATTATCCAACCTGTACAGCAGCTATTGGAATGCTTCCCCGAACAGAGCTTAGCAGGATAGACCAGGGTTCACAGTGTTCCAAAATGGGCCAATACTCACAGGACATCAGATAATATGCAGTAGTACTGAAGCATGAAATAATTTAGTGTAATTTAGTCTGCGAGCACAGTAAGACATCTGGGCTTTCTTCCATCTCAAATCTATGTGACTCAGAACCTTGGATGCGAGAGTTTAAAAACGAACGATAAATTTTATTTCATGGAGTCTGAGTTGCACAGTGCAGTTAGTTCCACGAATGTTAAACATTTCTTCCTATGGATGTTAGAGATAAAACCCAACAGACGGTGCAACTACATGTTCAGCAGAGACCCAGGTCTGGGAAGCAAAGTTTCTGCCAAACAGCTGCAAAGCAGCAGGGTGGGGTGGGGTGGGGATGATTTTAAGAAGAGAAGTGTCAGGTGGGAGCATTAGCGTAGCCCTTTCTTTGCCCGGTGCTTTGCTCCATGGAAAAACAGCTGATGGGATGGAAAGCTATACAATATACATAGAATTCCATCTCAAGTCTGTAATCCTATGTATGCTCATTTGGTAGTAAGCCTTATTCAACAAAGTTGGAATTATTTCTCAGAAGAGATACAAGAAGTATGTATTTTATAGGAAAATGTTCATGCTTCTTTGTGCTCAACATTCACATGACACAATAGTTTTGCATTCTAGCATTTTTCAGGATATGTCCACATCAATTTGACCACAGTGGGAAGCTTTCATGAGGTCACATTGTAGAATTTTGAAATAGAAGAGGGACTATTACTGGGATCATAAAGATGGTTCATGCGGTCCCTGGCCATTACGCTCATGCCTTTGTTTATGATTCTTGCTGTAGCTGTCCATTGCTGTGAACCTAGCCAATGGAGAATCGTGGAGGACAGGACTCAAGCTGAAAGGTTCCAAATGTATCAGCCTGATTAGGCCTTTGAGGGGGAGGAAAAATGCCTGAGTATGTAACTAGCAAATTAGGAAATGAAATGTGTAATGTACTAAATAGGGGAGAACAAGGAAACATCAAAGGGTGGTGGTGGTAGGTCATAAATAATAACAAATATCTGCCATCTATGTACATGGTGTTTTACAAAGAACATATATGACACCTCCCTCCCTCAAGGGGTTTACAATCTAAAATAGTATGTTACGTATAAAAAACATTGTATCATGCTTGGTGTGAATAAGGTATGTTATGATCCTTTATTTATTTATTGCATTTCTATACTGCCCAAAGTTGAAGCTCTCTGGGCTGTTAACAAAAATTAAAACCATCAAGTACAATTCGAGGTATAAAGCAAACTGCAAGGTAGAAAGCAAACTATAAATTGTGTTTTTATATTGTATAAAAACACAATATAAACACACAACCAGGATAAAACTCAGCAGCAATGCAGAGATTTATAAAGATTTAAAATACAGATTTAAAGAAGCAAAGTTAAAAGACTAAGATGATAAACTGTTTAAATACGGGGAAAATAAAGAGGTCTTCACCTGGCTTCAAAAGGAGTATAACGTTTCTAGGGAGCTCATTCCACAGCTGGGGTGCCACAGCACAGAAGGCCCTCCTCCTTGTAGCCACGTGCCTTACTTCCTTTGGCAGGGGCTCATGGAGAAGGACCTTATGAGGACATTTCAAGCCACAAAGGTGCACATGATATGATCCCAGATATGGAATTGTTTACCACAGGAATGCTTATCTAAAAAATGTAGATTGTCCATTAGGTTGCCTTGGACTTTGGGTTAGTGGCTATCGAAACCCCTGGCCTTGGGCCCTTGAAAAGAAGAACACCACTGTTAAAAGATGAGTGTGCGTGTTTTGCCATGGACCATCATCAATCTTTACCCTGGTGGGGAATCAGCCAGTTCTGCAGGAGTGACTTAAAGGCTGGTGAGAAACTGTGCTGAGAAAGGAAGATAGACAAGTTGGGTTTGATGTGACTTATTTTATAGTGTTTGAAGTGAAGTGGTTTTTATTAGGGCTGTGCATTGCCTCAGGTCCAAATCCAGATCAGGCCCGGATCAGGCCAATGCAGTCCAGAGAGGATCAGATAAAGCCCAAAGAGCTTTGGAAATGACCGACATAATTTGAACATTAGATCTAGCAAATGACAGAGCCACCGTCTTCCTTAAAAAATGGCAGTTCTCATTGAGGATGGGTGGCTACTGGATAGGTGAGTTAAGTCCCAGGGGCAGGGGCAGCAGTTCACTGGGTTTGGGGGTGAGCAGGGAGTTCAATGGATGCCTGGTGAGCCTCATGACCAGGAACCCACAACATCCGACTTCAGATCCAGAACCGAAGCAGATTGGATTGGGCCTGAATCAGATCAGGAGGTCCCTGCACAGACCTAGTTTTTATGCTGAATGTGATGAATTTCTAATCAAGCTAGTTTGTGTGATTACAAATAAAAAGTTAATCTACTGCATTGCAACTCAGATCCTGTGGATGTCAGTTCTTACTGGTGGACTGACAGAGGCCACAGCTAGACCTAAGGTTTATCCTGGGATCATCCTGGGTTCGACCTGCCTGAGCACTGGATCCCCTGTGTGTCACCTAGATGAATAGGTTTGACCCCTGGACGATCCAGGGATAAACCTTAGGTCTAGCTATGTCCAGAGACACCAGTTGGAAACATTCCAAAAGTAATCCCAGCACACATATGGTGTGAATACTGAGGAGGAAAAAATACACATGCAGTGGTGAACCTCCACCTTAGAAATGATGATTTAAATAAGTCTAGTGAGGAAGAATCTGCAATGAGTTTTGGGTTCACCTCTAGACATTAACATTTATAACTTCCATTGCACTCAGCTGAATTTGCTAAAGAGATCAGTGTGCAGTGCCATTGGTTCTGATCATGTAATGTGTGCTCCCCTCACAAATGTTTCAGTAAGACTGGGATAGTTTATTGTTGGAGACAGTTCTCTACATGGAACGACCCATGCATAAGAAAATTTTGTTTTGTACAAATGTTCTTTTTTCTTTTTTACTTCTGGTGCTGAATTGACCATTTTCCATCCTAGCTGCCAAGCCTATAATATTACCACATGTGGCTTAACACTCAGCGAACCTTGATGGTCTCCCTTCGCAAAAAGGCACCTGTGGCCAGCTGTGGATTCTGAACAGAATTCCATATCCATTGGTTGCCTGCTGGAAGCGTTCTGTGTGGCTAAGTAAAAACCATATTCCCCTCTATGCCTGTTCTTCTTTCAACTTATTACTAAAAATACACCACTTCAGCTCATGTTTGCAACAAGGGGCAGCAACACTTAGATACGACTTTCTTCTTACTCTCTATTAGTTCTTGTGGAAGGCGCCACAGCCTTAATAAATCCTGACCTTTAAAGTTTAGAAGTTGGAAAATAGGCCAAGCATGTTGTATCTGTTACAACCATTGTACTAGTTCATTCCCAGTAATGAGTGACACTCTTAACTCTTCATGTTCTGCCAGCCTAGACTTCTGCTTTTGTCCTTCAGGGCCTTAGTTCTGCTTACTCTACAGCAGTATTAGCCCTGGAAGATGTTCTTGTACTCTGACTCAATAAAGCAGATGGGTATGAAGACATTCAGAGTGTGCTCAGTTTTGAACCTTGTCTAAACACAGAAATGTTTTTTCAACTTAAGAGACTATGGCAGCCTTCCCAAAACTGGTATCCTCCAGATGTTTTGGATTTCAGCTCCCATCAGTCCCAGTCAGCATGGCTAGTGGTCAAGAATTCTAGAATTATAGACCAAAGCATCTGGAGGGCATCACGTTGGGGGAGGCTGGACTAAGGAAATGCTACTTAAGAAATTAAGGCTATATGTCCATTTAGCCTCATCTTGCCTGTTCTGACTGGCAGCAGCTTTCTAGGGTCTCAAGCAGAGGTCTTTCCAGTGCCAGCTCCAGGTTTGAGAGGTCCCTTGGGCAAGACAGCCTCAATGGGCCCCTTCCTCAGGGACCCTACCTTCTCACTGCCATTGTCACCAGCTGCTATTGCTCCTCATTCTCTTTCTCATCATTGCTACCACTTGCTGACATGACAGGCAGAGAGACAGCGAGCAAGTAAGCAATGGCATCTACTGCTCCTCCTTCTCATGACCACTGTTGTCTGGACCAGAGTGAGAAGCAGGTGAAGAAGCAGGTGATGCAATGGTGAAGAGAAGGAGCAAATCCAGGAGGCTCTTCTCAGAAGGCCCCTGCTGGGGTATGGGCCCTCAGCAGGTGCCCAAACATGCCTTGATGCCAGCCCTAGTGCTTTCCCATCACAGCTACTATGTGATCCTCAGATGATTAGGATTGAACCTAGGACCTTATGCATGCAAAGCTTGTGTTCCTTCTATGAGCATGTCGTGAGGATCTCTGCTCCTGTGTCCATTTTGTATAGGTAGCTGAGCACCCAACCATGATTTGACTTAAAGGAATAAAGTATGGAAACTGGATTTATTTTTGAAGCCACACTATACAAAACTGGAAGCTGCAAATAATAATAATAATAAAAAAATCCCAGGCTCCTGCACCTTTACAAGTTGTGTAGACACCTTGTGTGAATAAGCAAAACTGGAGCTCACCAAAGTTCTCTGAATTTCATCTCAAAGCTTGTTCCGACTTGAGTCTGTATTAGGTTGTGAACTTTGTTTTTTCTTTTTCACATGAAAGTCTGTGCATACTTGTCGTGTGTATTTTTTCGAAATGTACATATCAGTTGTGCGCATCTCAGAATTAAAAGTGTACTTGGCTCTGCTCCCAATCCCTTTTTTCTTTCCCATGCAAAGGGAGAACATTCTTCATGCTTGGTCCCAGCACGTCACATGTTGATAGAGGATATACCTTTGAAAATACTCATTGTAAATAGTCATTGTAAGGTGGTGGAGGTGGTGGAGGAGGATATGCAACATTGTGTTGTAATAATAATAATAATAATAATAATAATAATAATAATAATAATAATAATGTGCCAACAAAACTGAATTCTGAGACCTGTTTAAATTATACAAATTTACCTATAGTGAAAGCATCCATCGCCTCTCTTGGAATTGGTTGGAAGGGACCTCCATGGCTTGGAGCAGTGGGCACTGGGTCATGCCTCCATTCTGTTGTCTGTTCTTTTCAATAGAAGGCAAAGCCTTCCCATCCCTCACTGCCCAGGTGTGGGCAACATAACTGTAAACATAAAAGGAAGATTTCCCTGAAATCTCAAGATGCTGAATTCACGCAGAACCAATTTTCAAACATTTTTGTGACTGTTCCCAAGTTTTATGGCTGGAACAGAATCAGAAGTGGAGGCAAAATGATGATGTGGAGAAGAAATGATGAAAGTTAATTCATTCTTGGTGTATATATCCTTGTGTATGCCCACAGTGCTTACCACAGATTTAAGCTGTGTGCTTAAATATGCACCATGTGGGAGAAAAGCAAACATTTTAGGACAATGGAAAACCACAATGACTTCCCCTGTATTTTACCCTGTGTTTTCCTCTTTTGTGTTACTTTTCTTCTACAAAGCAATGGGATGGTTTTGACATTTCTCAAGCTCTTTCACCTGTGAGGTACTGCTGGGTTGTCTCTGTCCCTCTGGAAGCAAAGGAAGGTGGCTTAGCCATATTTCCTGGTGCATGGCTTACTTTCCAAATGGATCTAACACATGTACGTAACATAATATGTCACCAAAAAGCCCTGCGACGGGGAACAATTCCCCGTAAATTGTGATGCATCATAAACTAAGCAAAGGTGGCATCCATGCATAATAAAAACTACATACTCACAGAGGAAATGGGAAGAGGGTATGAAGTGGATTTTTTTGGGGTGTGTGTGAAAACAGTGAAAGCAGTGGGAAGGTTTTTGGAACAATGACATAGACAATATTTGGCCATGATACAACCTAGGGTTCATGACTGTCCCAGAGGAAGTGGTTTTTCCATTAAGCTGTCATAAATTCCCTCCCCCTGCTTTTCTCCTGTTTGTCCCCTTATTTGTTTTTGTGCTTCCCAGTTACTGTGGTTCCCAACCTACAGGCAAGCAAAAAAGTGAGACGCAAATCTTTTGTCATCAATCATCTCAATAGTCCTATTCTATCATACTGCTGTGGAAGAGGCTAGGTGGCCTCTTCGTCTCCTGCTGTGATTAGCGGTACACACTGTTGAGTTTTAGTTGGCAGTTTGACAGCAAGCGAGAGCAATACTATAGTGGGAATGACAGCCAAGATTATACCTCTGCATCAAAGACTATGTACATTTACACATTCAAGAATCCCCACAGTACGTTTCCTTTATATGCTAAGTGTTACTACCCTGGCCTAATTTTTAATTGTGCCAGTTGGGGATATGATTCAGAATGTAAAACATCTTGTTTTGATCCAAGGGCTACATCAGAAATGCAAAGTAAATCTGAGGGCAGATTTAGTCACCGGTGAAACCCACAGGAGCATTCCATTTCCAGATACAATTTAGGGCCCCAAGCAGTGAAATCCTGTGGAAATTCATAGCCTGCTTTGAATTTTGGCAGGTTCTGAGTTTTGCTTCCATTGCTTTAAAACATCCATGCACATCCATTTCACTGTAGGTCACACTGCGTTGTGAATTTTGTAATCTGACTTTTAGCAATGTGAAATCTTTTGTCATTCTGCATGAATATTTTTCTCTACATGATTCTTGATATTACAGAGTGTGATAAAGTTAAAGGAGGCAGTTTTGCATAAAAGTGGTACAATATTATGAGAAGGCAGATACCATGAAAATACATAATACCTGTTGCTGATGCAAGTGCAACAATGATGAAAACTGTGGTAAATACTCACGCACTCTGAGGGTGATGGTTGAAGTGACTCGAAGTGACCGGAGCCACTCGAGTGAGTTTATTGAGCATACACAGAGTTTAAGTAGCAAAATCTTTGCTCCTTCTTCCCCCCTCCCTCCTGGGTGAGTCAACGCCCATTGTCAGGTTTGAGGGGATTAACTTTTCTCATTACCGGAGTTTGCTAGCTAGTTCTCTTACCCTGTTTGTCCCTGGGATTACCTGGAAGTTGACCAGGATGCTGACGCACTGAGTGCAAGACATTAGCCAATTACTGAGATACGGGGTTTTGTCATTTCCGTCTTTCCTTATCTCCCGACAGTGTGCTGTCCGCCAAAGACTCCAGGCTTTGTGACATCCCTACAGAAAACTTCCTGGTTTAAGTATAGCAGAATAATCAAAACATAGTTTGCTGTAGTTTTAATCAGAATTCAGAGAACCAAAACGTTCTACCAAATCCCAATTTCCATAGATTTCACTGGAAACTCTAGATAATATGTTTATTGTCAGGGCTGAGCCATGGTTAGGGAGCATAACACTCTCTCTTATATTTCTTCTTGCCCAGGAGAAGCCAAGGGCCAGCCTTGATGGAGTTAGTTCAGAAAATTCCTCCCTGAGAAGTTATAGTGCCCAGCTCAGCACGTGGGCCAGTGGTCAGCCATTCCTGACCTTTTGTTTGTGTACAGTTAATGGTGCATATGGATATACCTTTGAACATGACTTGCTGTGACTTTTCTCTCTCATGGAATGAACCCAGCTTTCTACCAACTTTACACAACACCACAGGATTCTTATGTCTCCTCCCAACCATCACATGGTCTGTTTACCTTTTTTGGGGGGGTAAAGTACTGCATTAATATGTATTCATTGAATTGTTCATTTGTTGCTCCCCCCCCCTTTTTTTTTTTTTTTTAAAAAAAAGAAAGAAATCTTTTTAAAAAGAGCTGGAAAACCACTCTGGAGATGAGGAGGAGCTGGATTGATGACTTCACAAGTATCAGCCAAATCAGCGTTGTTTCCTCTTTCTTCCCCTGTGTGAAGAAAGAGGAAGTATAATGGGACAGAAGTGGTGGAAAAGAGACAGTAAAGAAATGCAATCACCCCTACCCTGTCTGATGATGCTGATTGTATGTCCTATGAGGTATACCTGAGCAAGAGGGATATAGCATTACCATGATGGAATCATAATGCTTTGACACAAGGTATGGATCTGGCCATAGACACTATATTTTCACTGCTGCGTGTTCAAAAAGTCAGCATGCAGTGAAATGGGCATAAACAGAGTGGAGCCCTTACTATTTCTTGGTGGCACAAGGGGCAAGTTCTGTTTTAGAAACTGTTTCAGAGTTTGAATCCAAGACCCCATTTGGGTATATGCAGTGCACTAACAGAAACACACTTTTAAAAATGGAAGCTGGGATTCTGTGGACTATAACTAATTAGCTCCTCTTCAATGCTCAAAAATGCCTTGGACCTGCATTTTGCCCATGGGCTTCATCTATTGCCTCCCCTTGCTTTGAAAGGTGATGAAAGATGTATATGCTAATAAGTGTCACTATATGCACTATGGCGGAAACACAGATGAAAACTGAAGCAAAAGTATATTGAACATCAGGAAGTTCTATTTACATAATTGGATGCAGTGTTCAATCACTGTTCCAGGAAATCATTTTCTCCTGGGGCTGCTGAACAATAGCAATACTTTGATAGGATTTGAGCTGTGGTTTCAGCCATAGAACTCTCTCTTCTGTTCTATATACAGCTGAAGTCTGAATCATGTGGGGTAGCAGCTACTTTATGATTACATCTCTTGGGACACTTTCTCACTTTTATGCTTTGTAGATTCATGCCGGATTTCCTTGTGAAAAATATCTATGGAAGCTCTGCAGATGTCTTTTGTAGCTGCTAATCATGTGTGTGTGTTTTTAAGTACATTCCTTCAATGAAGTGGTTAAATGGTACATATGAATCATAATGAAAGAGTAAGTTATTCTAATTAGGTGAGATCCACATGGAAGCTTAATGGAAAGAAATTTTCCTCATTTTCAGCAGCTAATAATCATAACAATTTGACATTGCATCCAGAGGGAGCCAAAAATATGGAAGCAATTATTTAGATTAAAAAAAAAGAGGGGGGGGGAGAGAACCACATATTTTCTTGCATTTTGGATTTCAAGATACTCAAGTTTTCAGAGTTCTTAACATCAGCTCCAATTGATGGAAATACTAAAAAAAGTGCTATTAAAACAAGAAAGCCAGAAACAGTCTGGAAAGACAAATGATCGTGAGTTGCAAACAAGTGGAAACTTGTGGGAGTTTGTCCCCCTATCCTATCACATATTGAGTTTCAGCTTTAGTGCTGACATCTGAAGTGTGCCACTGAAATGGTGAGAAATGTATTTATTTGCACATTTACAACAGAAGGTGGTTTTATAGAGACGGATATTATTCTGTTAGCATATCCCCATGGCTCAAAATGGGTAAACATAGTTTAATAAAGAAAACGTATTGGTACGGCAAGGGGACACGCTTCTTTTGCTACAGGAATTGCTCCGTAATAGCCCAGGATGGCTGGTCGATGCAGCCAGCTCTAGGTTGTCGAGGGCTCTTTGCCAATACACCCTCAACGGACTTCTTCCCTTAGTGAGTCTACCTTCTTACCACCATTGTCACTAGCTGCAATTGCTCCTCATCCTCTTTCTCATCGTTTCTTCCACCGCTTGACAGGCAGAGAGCTAGTGAGCAAGTAAACAGTGGCATCTACAGCTCCTCCTGTTGTGTGGGCCAGAGTGACGCCTACGGCTCCTCCTATTGTCTGGGCTAGAGTGAGAAGCGGCTGAGCAAACAGGTTGCAATGGTAAACTGGAGGAGCACGTCTAGGGGGCCCTTGACAGTAGGCCCTGCTGGAGTGTGGGTGTGACAAAATGGTATTATATGTTATTGTTTATATGTGTATAAGTGTTTGGTTCAGGGCTGGATTTGCTGTGGCCAATTCTTGTCTTTTTCAGGAAAGGGTAAGTGGAAGGGGGAGTTAGAATGGTGAGCAATGTGAATGGTGCCATCGGATTGGTTGGTTGGTTTGAATGGAGAGAGGGGGAGTAAGCTGGGGAGTGAGAGACAATTTGGCAGTTAGTTAGGGAGTTAGTCAGAGTTAGGAGTTAGTGAGGGTTGGAGTGAGTTAGAGTTTATTAGAGGCTTGTTTCAGGATAGGATTAGAAAAGTGGGGTTATAGGATTTGGAGGTGGTTAGTATTCCCAGAGAGGTTGAGGGAGGTAGATTTATGTGTACCACTTAAAGTGTATTTTTAGAATCTTTTACTTAATTGAATAAAGTACATTTTTATTTTGTTATTTCAACCATGTTTGCTCAGTCATTTACGTTACTTCAGTTGGACAATACACACTCACACTCACACACAAGTAAGCAAATAAAAGAAGGTTTATTGCTCCCTCATTCTTTGAGAGATAAAGAATAGGATGGTGGCAGTGAAGGAGAGGTTTAAATAGGCGTCACAGAGGCTGGTGATGCCACAGTGGGCCTTTGGCCAGAGCCCAACCATGGGCCTTAAAGTCAGTCATGGGTAGATGTTTCCTCGATGGTTAGGAAATAATTGGAGACCTCTTTTGACTGTTTTGAATTGGGGAGAGCTAAAAACTGATGTAAGGTATATGTGTGAATGAACAAAAGAAGCAGTTTGGGGACTGGGGGTGCTTCCCGATGAGGCTTTGCTCATCACCATGCTTCATTCATGGACATTCTCCAGGGGTCCAGATGATGATGTCTTCCTCTCATGCTTTCTTACAGCTTCCGTTTTCTTTTCCCTACACACACACACACACACACACACACACACCATTAAGGAGAAAAAGGAACACTAGAAACTGCTGTATAATGTCTTCTGATTGGTATTACTAGGAGCCATCTGTCTGGAAGCACACAAAGAAAGAGAGCACGAGAATTAGTTGAACTCTGGAAGCATCTTGGGGTGCAATCTCTCTCTCTCTCTCTCTTTCTCTCTCTGTTTGTGTGTGTGTCTCGTTGCACACACACATTTCTTCAAATCTTCTTATGTTTCTCTCTCATGGCGATGACAGAGGCAGGTGCACCCAGGTGACTTGTGGCTATTGCTACTTGCATGAGACCTGTGAGACCCTGAGGCTACCCTCTTCTGAAGCTGCCACCAAGTGAGCACATCCTCCCCAGCCATGGGCTGAGCCATTACTGTGATGTCACAAACAGGCTCACACAGATTAAGCATTATTTTTTATATTTATATCCCACCTTTTCCCCTGCCAAAATCCCAAGGCTGTTTCGTAATCCTCCTCCTCTCCATTTTTATCCTCACAACAACGCTATGAGGTAGATTAGGCTGAGTATCATAACTGCCCCAAAGTCAACCAGTCAGCTTCATGACTGAGTGGGATCTTGAACCCAGGTCTCCTAAGTCCCAGACCAACACTCTGCCGCTAGACCACACTGGCTCTCAATGCCATCACTTCAGTAGCCCTGAGGTTGCCCTCCTCTGAAGCTGGCAGTTGACAAGTTAGCAACACCTCTTTACCCACTGACTGATGTCACAATAGGCCAGAAGCCAAATCTGGAAGGAGGCCTGGTGTTAACCTTTGACATCTTTGGCCAGTTGCCGGGACCCACTGCTGTGCTGAAATCTGACCCCCCCCCCACATATCAAGTCTCATTGACCCACCATTTAAAATACCCACAATGCCCTGGAGTGAGACTATATCACAGGTACATCACAGAGAATGTACCAAAACAGGAAGGGGCCCATTAGTTTAGGGCTGGGGAATTTCAGGACCTTAGGGCCAAATCTGGCCTTTCAAGAGTGCCAATCTCTGGCTCTCGCCACATGGCCATGCCCCCTTCACCCAGCCCCTTCACCTAGCCCCCCTCCCCTCCACACAATCTTTTGGCGGTTTCCTGCCTTTTGTTCAATTTTCCCACCATTGTAAAAGGTTTAAATGCCCCTGTGAAGGGTTAGTTACTGGCAGTAAAAGTCTTAAGTAAAACATGCTGGTATTTTTTGTATTTTTCTCTCTGCCCCATTGGCCTCGGCCTTTTTGCTTTGCCCCCCTCCCCCAGACTATGTCTCTTTGCCCCCGAGAGTTTACTGAAATGGAAGTTTGCCGTGGGCTGAAAGAAGCTCCCTACCACCACACTGTGCCCCCCCTCATCAGACCTCGAGCTGCTACTCCTGGTGATCTGTGAGGAGGCCTGAGAAGACGCTCATATTGTTATATTTTTTTGGGGGGAGGGTCAGTCTATATGACCCCCCATATGATTTTTTGTGAACTGCCCAGAGAGCTTTGGCTGTTGGGTGGTGTAAAAATGTAATAAATAAATAAATAAATAAATGAATGAATGAACTCCAGGGAACCCTTACAACTGTCTGAGTAAAAGAGATTGAGGATTCCTTCACACACCACCCTGTGCGCGCACACACTGTAATTAATTCCTAAATGCGTAACTCTTTTGTTCTACAAGGCCTGCGGGGGTAGGAGGAAATGAATATGAGTGAAGGCTGAACCTGGGACAAGAGGAGAGCATCTTTTGTCTTGCAGGGGAAGATCTGCTGGGCAGCAGAGAGGAAGCAGGGTTGACTTTGCGTTGGGTGGTTGTTGTAGGCCTTGAACCTAAACCCAGAGTAAATATTTTATTTATTTATTTATTTATTTATTTATTTATTTATTTATTTATTTATTACATTTATATACCGCCCCACAGCCGAAGCTCTCTGGGAGGTTTACAACAGTTAAAAATAGTAAACATTAAAAAGTATACAAGATTTATAAAAACAGTATAAAAACAACAGTATCCATTTATAAAACAACAATTCTGGGGTTCCTTAAAAACAAACTTAACGTTGTTAAATGATATTAAAATGCTGTTAAAATGTTAAAATGTCTGGGAGAAGAGAAAAGTCTTGACCTGGCACCGAAAAGATAACAATGTAGGCGTCAGGCGAGTCTCATCGGGGAGATCATTCCACAGTTGGGGGGCCACCACCGAGAAGGCCCTCTCCCTTGTTGCCATCCTCTGAGCTTCCCTTGGAGTAGGCACTTGGAGGAGGACCTTAGATATTGAGCACAGTGTATGGGTAGGTTCATGTCGGGAGAGGCGTTCCATCAGGTATTGTGGTCCCAAGCCATGTAGGGCTTTATAGGTTAAAACCATCACCTTGAATTGGGCTCGGAAACGTATAGGCAGCCAATGCAAGTGGGCCAGAATCAGTGTTATATGCTCAAACCTCCCTGTTCCAGCTATCAATCTGACCGCTGCATTCTGCACAAGCTGCAGCTTCCGAACTGTCTTCAAAGGCTGCCCCATGTAGAGGGCATTGCAGTAATTTAATTTGGAGGTTACCAGAGTATGGACAATTGAAGCTAGGTTATCCCTGTCCAGATAGGGGCGTAGCTGGGCCATCAACCAGAGTTGGTAGAAGGCCCTCCGTGCCACCGAGGCCACCTGAGCCTCAAGTGACAGAGATTATTCTAGGAGAACCCCCAAGCTATGAACCTGCTCCTTCAGGGGCAGTGCAACCTTCTTTAACCTACATTAAAGAAACACCACAAGTACCTAGTGCTCTCCTTTCTAGGATACTGGAGTCTGTGTAAGCACTGAAGTCCCTACAAGTTCACCCTCTCAGGACTGGAGTGCAGGAGTGTAACAATATGTTCTTTAACAGAGTCCCATTTGTCCTATGCCAATCATGACAATTATACACAAATATGGGCATATGGAGAGCCATTACACCACAGCACATAGACACACTAAAAACCTTAGAAAAATGTCTTGTAATATTAGAAGATGAATAATACAATATGGTTCCAAGTTAAGACATCATGTTCTGGATGTGCCATTAGTACAGCCTTTCATAAAATATTCTCATTATAACAATGATTTCAGGTTTCTAGTTATCGATAGCATGTATGCTCACAGATATAATTGGTGCAATCACGGCTACTTTCTTTTAAGGAAGGCAGATGAACTTTTAGGCACTGTGCGACCGAGAGGTTTGAACATGTGTTCAGAATTGGCATCTTTTTTGGAAGGTGATTCTATCACACACACACACACACACACACACACACACACACACACACACACACACTTCTCAATCTGTAAATCACGCACACAGAAGCCCAAATATTTTTTTTACACAACATGGCAGCACAGACTTAAATACATTCTCTATTCAGTCACAATCCCATGAAAATATTTTTACATGAATCTATTGGGCTCTGATGGGAATGGGTTTTGTTAAAACAAAAGTATTTGTGCTGAGGGAAATGATCCCCTACCCGCCCAGAAATGAACGAAGGAGACCAGCAACCACCAGCAGCAAGAAACATTTTTTAAAAAGCAAGAGACATTAAAAAAGCCATAAGATCATACCAGGATGATGATGATGATGATGATGATGATGATGATGTTGATGATGATGATGTTGATGATAGTGATATTCTTGAAACTGCCTGCCCCCCCCCCCCACCGCCCCTGCTCAAACTGAGCTAGCCAGATAGGCAAAGGTTAAACAGCAAACAGTACAACTTTAGCAGTACAATTATACACTGGGCAAAAGAGGCTGATACGAAAAGGCAACATGCACATAGTATGTGCTGAACATTAAAAACCTCAAAAAGCTTTTTGCAACCAGCTCAGAAATAGTCTACCAACCAGATGCAATTCACAAAAAGGCAAAAGTAGGTTGATGTGAGAATCTTTTAAAACATACTTAATTTAAACGGGGCGCAGTTGGTGGCCACAGGGAAAGCAGAGGCAGCGATCTGGTCCCTCCTTGCCCCTCCTCTGGCTTGCTTTTTTCTCTTTAGTTGAATCTTGCTCCAGCAGGGATGTTTAAAGGAGAGAGCAAGAAAAGCGTCGGCAGCGTCCACTCACCGAGGCTGCTCATTGTTTGGGAAACCTCAGCCTGGCCTGCTTGGCACGTGCTCGCTCACCTCTTCCACACTCACTCCTTCCTAAGCGTCCCACCCTGCCCCACCTCTTTCTAAAACAAGCCACAAATAATCTCCATGACAAGGAGGCCTCGAAGCCCCTGGAACTGGCTCAGAAGCAGATCAACCCCTCAACCCCACTTCCACTGTCTTCCTGGTTGTCCCAGAATGCAAGCCCTCATAACAGGAGTCCAGCAACTGGGGTGGCAAGCTCCTTGTTTGGGGGGAGCTGCTTGCCCCCCTCCGTCCCCTGGCACCGCCACTGGCTGTGTATATTCTTAAGTGTTACTTAGGTAGTTCACCTTGTGTCAGTGATTCCCCTCAAATTTTAAATGTTTGCATCGATATTTTTTTTGATGATGATTATGGAAGAGGGAATTGGAAGATGATGATGAGGGAAAGGGTTGGGGAGGATTGGACTTGGTATCTTGGCATGAAGTCGTATCATGTTCAGTAGAACTCACTTCCAAATAAATTTACTTGGACTCATAGACTCATTTTCCTAATTCTCTGTATTGGTAACTTTGAAGATGTCATACTTGGCAAAGGAACCTCTCAGACTGAGACCAAACATGGAAAGCTTCTGTCTTAAAGAAGAGATTTTCCAAAAATACGACAGTAAGGAGAGAAATTATAATTATTATTATTTAAAAGAAATCCTTTTTTTTATTAACACTGACAATTGATGTTTCTAACTTTTTTTTTTTAAAAAAAATCTTGTTTGCATCAACTTATTTGTACACCCATCCACTCAAATACTGAATATATTTCAGCAGTAAAATTAAAATGATAGATGTTAACCCATCAATGATTTAATGGGAAATGCTGCAGATGTAAAATAACTTCACCACAGAAATATGTTAAATGCTACCCACGGGGAATCAAACACACAGCCTTCAAAGCCATGCTGGGAAGGCTGTCGCTATATCTCATTGCTAGTTCTGATTGCATCCCAAGTAATTTCTGACTGTACTTTTCATTCCTAGCAAATGCATATTTGTTATTTAAACTATTCTATCATTGCTGGATTGTCATTCCATATCGATCTATCTATTTATCTATCTATCTATCTATCTATCTATCTATCTATCTATCTATCTATCTATCACCTACACAAGCCTCTGGTGAATTCCCGTCTTTTGGCTGGTGGGAGCAACTGAGATCAGCAAAAATTACCAAGGTATGTGAAGTGCTTTTGAACACCTTGAATGCACTGTGTAAACTGCTGCAAAAGCTGCTGAAGGAAAGAGGTGAAACGTACATGCTGGTCAGTTTCAAAATGGAGTTGAGCAATGTATGAAGGGTTTCCATGGCTTTGACAACAAGCTGCAAGCATGATATCCCTGCAGCACCCTGGTGTGGCCTCGGTCCCTCAGAATTTGCAGGGGGGCACTCCCAAATGTTTTCACTTTTTTGTGGGGAGGGGGAATGTCACCTGGAGCTGCTACATATCACCAAAGGAGTCAAAATTAATTTGTTTGCAAGCTAATTTTGACCAGTTTGCCACTCCATAACAGCTACGAATGCTATTTTCTTATAATTTTTTCTCCCCCTTGCTTTTCAGCACCAATAATGGTGTTGGTGATGCAGCCCCTGGGGGATCTGGGGGCAAAAATGGACCTCTTGAACTTGCCCATCCTTGGTGTTGAAGAATGACCACAGGCATGCCACATAAGAATGTTAAATACAACTAGGAGCCATATTTTGTCCCTTATATCTGTGGTCAAAGTTTTCATTGAATCATCCACCAAAACCCCAAGATCCCTTTCTTCGTCTGTTGTGGCCAACCCAGACCACATCAGTGTATATGTAAAGTTAGGATTTTTTTAAGCTAGGTGATTATTAGGTAACAAAAAGACCACAAAATTAAACTGATTAATTTTTGTGTTTCAACACATTTAAGATTTTACTTAGTTCTTAAAAATACCAACAGTATTTTTAAAAAATTGAGACTAGATTTCTGTTTACATCACAAGAGTGAAGGGGGAAAATTAAAGGCAGAGTGCACCTGCCTAGCATGACCAGATACAAAAGAGGGCAGGGCTCCTGCAGCTTTAACTGTTGTGATGAAGAGAGAATTTCATCAGGTGTTGCATGCATACAAATGACACCTGCTGAAATTCCCTTTTCTGTACAACTGTTAAAGATACAGGAGCCCTGTCCTCCTTTTCATATGGTCAACCTATGCCAAGGGAAGACTACTGCCTTATATTTTGGTTGTTGACCTGGGGTGCTTCCAGGCAGAAGGTCCTAGCTACCTGAAGGTACTACGCAGCTATTCCATCTTTTCTTCCTTAATGGAGTTTCTTCAGTAAGAAGAAAAAAAAAGACAGAAGAAGCATTAGGAAAACATGGGCAGGCTATGCATGGAAGATCTCATTGTCTGGACCCCCTGTAAAATTCAAGAAGCCATGGCGGTGGTTCCTGGGTGATGGCATGATAAAAGCCTCACCTGGAAGCACTCCATGGTTTCTAGAGGAGCATCAACAATGTCAGCAGGAAGGAAACATATGAGCAGAAAGGGAAGCTTTTGGGAAGCCATCTGGATCTATCAGACCCTTGAGACTGACTGTCCGACCTGGTCCGCCACTCTTCCAGAGATTAGGAGAGCCTGTATATCTAAAATCCAGTGAAGTAACTTTTCATCCAGCTGTCTCCATATCCTCTTCATTAATACTTGTTTCTTTGAACTAGGGATTAGTCCGTCAACACAATCTCCATATTCCTGCATAAGGGAGTGAAAGGGCTTGAGAGAGGCCTGAAACCATGATGCACAGCAGCTAAACTGGAGCGAAAGGACAGGTGTTTTTCAAGTAGGAACCCAGTGTGGTGGAAGAAAAGACTCTCATGTGTTTGTACGCTGGGGATGAGTTAATCTGGTTCATGCCTGATCCTTTTATTTTGTGAGAGCTCGCAGGGCTGGCTTTTTTTGTCACTACAAGCCTGTCCTTTGCTGGTTTCAGTTACATCTAATTAGCTTTTGGTTAGCAGTGTCACTTTGAACTCTTGTTGGGGTCCAGTTAACTCAGCAAATTATGGGCTGGGCCTCCTAGGAGAACCTCAAAGAGTGGCACAGCTAGAGTCTTCCCAGAGGAGACTCAGAGGGCTGGACAAGTTGGTTACATTTCAGAAGCAGCCAAAGGAAATAACCTTCTTTCCAGCTGAACTGAAATGATTACAAGGTAGCCAGTGGATGGGTTTCAAAATAGCACTGCCAACTGGCTGTTCTTCCACAGCGGGCAGAGTATTTATTTGGGGAAAAGCTGCAGAGTAGCATGAAAAGACAGAAAAGAAATGAGAGCCTACAGCAATTCATGTTCTCCCTATTGTTTATAGAAAACAGTCAGCAATCCTTCCCACTGGCTCAACGCTTTACTTTTCCTGATACTAAGTATGCCTCGCCACAACTGAAGATAGAATAAAACTCAAAAATCTTAAAGACAATGGTGGCTTCATGTTAACTTGATTTCAATCATGCACAAATTGCAAGGGAATGTAACTCTTTCTGTGCTGAATTTGTGTTCTGACTCGTCCTTTCAACATCTAATCCTGCATAGGGCACAAAGGCTTGAGTCTGTCCAAGATTCCTTTCACTGTATTTTTTTTTTTTTTAGTGTCTCCTATGGAAATTAATTGTGGATACCATGCTCGCAGTTTGCTATTAAGACACGAAATCCCTTTATTCCATGAAGCTGTTTAATACTAGACGAACAAGTGTAACAAAAAGAAATGGCTTAGCAATTGGCAAAGGTTCTGTAGAGCTGTTTTGAAACATGTTTGCAATTAGTGACACTTGGGGCTTGTCTGCGCCGTAACTCAGCTTGCCTGTAGTTGGTGTGCAGTGTTAGTTTGCAGCATTTGGTTCAGTGCTGAAAACAAACATTTGGTTGTTTGCTCTTGAATAACGCTCCTTTTTTTTTTTAAAAAAAATGTCTTCCTATGGATTGTATGATCTGATCATAGGAAGCTGCTTTAGGAACATAGGAAGGTTCCTGGATCTGGACCATTGGTCCATCCAACCCAGTATTGTTAATACTGACTGGCAGTGGTTTTCCAGGCTTTCAGGCAGGTTTCTTTCCTAGCTCTACTTGGAGAAGCTGGGGATTGAACCTTGGGCCTCCTGCAGGCAAAGCATGTGCTCTACTACTGAGCTACGGATTATTTGTCTATCTAGCACACTATTGTCTACTCCAACCTTCCCTGAGTGGATGCCCTCCAGATGTATGGACAACAGCTCCCTTCATCCCTGATTAATGGGCATACTGGGCTGGGACGATGAAAGTTGTAGTCCAAGACAGAGGTGGGCAGAAGGTGTTTTGGACTTCAGATCCCAGAAGCCCCTGCCAGCATGGCCAATGGTCACAAATGCTGAGATCTGAAGTCCAAAACATCTGAAAATCTATTTTCTGTCCACTCACAGGCTCCAGGTTGGGGAATACTGGTGTACTCTGTCTGGAACTGGCTTTCCAGGATCCCAGGCAGAGCTCTTTCCCATCACCGGCTACCTGACTAATTAACTGGAGATGCCAGGGAATGAAATGAGGACCTGCAAACTGCTTGCAAAGCCAGTGCCCTCAACTGAGTTTCTCATCTCTTCCCAACCTGATTTTCATTTCATTTCTCCACATTTTCCATTTGTGTATTTTATGATCTTACCATGGAGAGAGGTTTTTGGAGCAATGTGTGCAATTACACAGAATGAAGTTCTGTAATTACTCAGTAGCCCACCATCCTGGAGGCACTGCTATCTTGGGAGTACCAATTGCCAACTCCTGACTTGCGACTACCGAGTCTGTGGGTGCTTCCAGATGAGGCTTTTGTGGCACTATCATCCTGCCTCAATCATGGAATTTTACAGGGGATCCAGACTTCCCATATTTCCCCACCACTGCTTCTGGTTTTTTCCATTACCACAGAAAACCCCACATGGAAGAAAAATGGAATAGCTGCACAATGTCTTCTAATTAGTGGTGCCAGGAGCCATCTCTCTGGAATCACCCCGTCACTTGGAAATGCTTGAGGAGTTAGCTCTTTGTGAGTTCTGACATGAATTGACCTGATCCACACTTCCTGTGTTAATGTGAGGATGGGAATGTAATTATCCATTCAATTTCTCACTACTTTGAATTTTGTGATGTAGTTCTTCCCTAAAAAAACATACCAAAATGCATGTAAAAATGTGTATTTTAGGATAATACATGTAGAAATATGGACATTTAGATCAAATGCATTTTGTGAGAAAATATTTTGAAACTTACTTATTTAAATACCTATTTATATAAGAAGTTTTGTGCGCATACACCCATTAATGTGGAAAGAGACATGAATAAACACATGCAAAATTGAGATAACACATGCAAAATATTGCTACTGTCATTAGAACCTTATTACCTCAATCAGATCCCTGTGTCTTCCAGGTACAATTCCAGGTGTTGGTTTGAACTATAAAGGCATAATTGGTTTAGGGTGTAATCCTATGGGATGCACCCTGGGTACTCATAAGCATTCAAACTCAGAGGCTTGTGAGTATCCAATGCAGAACAGGATGCATCTTGTGATTTTGCCTTTCTAGCAGAGGCTTTGGGGAGAGAAGGAGGCTGAGGATGGCTAAGGATACCTTGTAGTCCCACATCCCCAATTTCCTCCAGTCCCAGTCCCTGAGAAAGCTCTCTTTCAAACCTTACAAGCTCACATTTGCTGTTCTTTCCACACTGGCTACAGCTGGGGGTGGGGGTTAGTACAGTTTCCTGGCTCCGAAGTTGGAGCCCTGGCTCCGTGCTCGGAGCCAAGAAATATCCAATGCCCCCCCCCCCCATGTCTAGGGGGCATAGGATTGCTCTTGTAGACCAAAATACCAGGAAGGGGTATTCATGGGGTTTTCTAGGTGAGGCTAGTAGACAGGTGAACATTTTAAATGGCATTTTACCCTGAGTGGATGGTATTTTCTCTTATTGGGATGTTTTTCGTTATTAAGCTGCAATCCAATGCACATTTACCTGGAAATTAGTCCCACTGAACTTAATAGGTTTTACTTCTAAGTAGACACATAGGATTGCTCTAATTGTTTTCTACAATTCAAACAAAGTATTTTTTGGAAGAGCCTCTGGGGTTTCAAAAATACAACATCTGTTTTTCACTGTCTGTACAGATGTTCCCAGAAATTTTTGAAAAGGCTCTTCAGGCGGTATCCATTTTTATGTTGCCTGCCATTGCATGATGACATTAGCATGTTCAGTCCCAGTATGAGCAGCGTTGTCTATTTTTTAATGGAAGAAAACAGTGAAGGGAAAAGCTGTTTGTGGCAGAAATGGTGGTGGCTGTGGCGCAGCAGCAATGCAGTGTTGAGGCAGGATATGAGACACTCAACTTCTCCAAATCTCCCAGAAAAATATTGTTAAAAGTGATAGTTAATGAAGTGCTTTATTGAGAATAGCGCTTTATTGGAATTTGGAACAGAAGAAATGGGAAGAAGGCTGTTTAAATTTCTGAATGTTTTAATTAATCTTTGACTATAGCCCCCCAAATTTCTGTATACTCAGATTAGATCTTGGGCAGAATCCAATACTGCCACTGTGTTTCTTCTGCTTCTGTTGTGCCAGCAGGACCTACCAGCACAACAGGAAGCTAGTATAACAGGAAGTTAATGATTCCAAAAGCCACCTAAAGTACAAGTAGAAATACTGATTTATCAAGTGGAAGAGGTCAGTGGAGCTCCCTTCTGTGGGCTCCACTGTCCTGCCTCGTTCCAGAAACAAGTGTTTCTGCTCATTTCTGGTTGCTTTAAGATCCACTAGCTCCCCGTTAAGCTAGTTTTCTGGAGGTGGGTCCCACCAGCATCTGGGCAGCCCTGAACACTGCCCATTGTTGTCACCAAAAATAAAATATAAAATTACCTGTTTAAAACAGATCATGAAAGAGCTCAAACCCTTACTTTTGCGTCTTTGAGTACCTCATTTACAGAACTACGCTTCCAAACCATGCCCACAGCATTCTTTGATAGCAGCTACAGACATGTTCCGAGAAACTTAGGGTTTTGTATTTTTTATTAGGCCTTCTTCAAGGGGCTGTAAGAGTACATATATAA
This sequence comes from Elgaria multicarinata webbii, assembly GCF_023053635.1. Classification (NCBI taxonomy): domain Eukaryota; kingdom Metazoa; phylum Chordata; class Lepidosauria; order Squamata; family Anguidae; genus Elgaria; species Elgaria multicarinata. The sequence continues at coordinate 38,896,732 of NC_086180.1, read as the reverse complement.
AAAGCAAGAATGAAACAACACAAATTTAAACCTTTTTCTAATTATAAGAGCATGAAGGAGACCAAGGGTGATTTTGTCCTGTAACCAGGTTGAAACCCAGACTGGAATGGGTCTAGCTATTCACCTTCCTTACTTCTTCCTAATGACAAGTCCAGTGCAGAGAAAGCCTTGAGCAAGTTTTGAAGGAAGTAGAAGGACAATTTTCTAATAGAAATAGAGAGTTACCTCTATGTTGATGGGATTACATTTCTAAAGACACCGTGGGGTTTGTTTTGAGGCCTGTCTGTAGGAATTCAGGGCACTTAGAAGAAGATGTCAGCTTAACCAGAAAGAGAGCCTGTTTGACCTACAGAAATGTTACTTTCAGATTTTATTGGCCCACCATGAGTCTAGCTCTTACCTCAGTGAGAGAACCTGGGGGTAGTTTGATGGCTTCTCGCATTGTGCTGGTTAAAAGCATCATTTAAAATGATTCATTCTTTTCTTATTGATTTAGGGCTTGACCACAGCTTTGAAATTAGTCCCATATGTTTTGAAATCCGAGTCTGAAGACCCATGCAGGCTGTATACTACGTTGTTCACCTCTAGTTCCTAGGGGCCAACAGCTGTGGTTATATATGTTGAAATGTTGCTTTGTGCTCAGATGAGCCATTGCTGCAATATTCTATGTTATGAGAGTTGACAAAAAGTACTTTTCTGTTTGAAGGGATGGAGGTGGTTTTCACATTGACATCAGCACTGTCTATAAAACATTTAAAAGCTTGTGGGGAAGACAAGGTGTGGGAAACAAAGACAAGCACAGAATACATCATACTTGTATTTCGCCTCTAAATGGTGCTAATGGTTGTTAATGGGATGCATGTAAAAAGAAAATGTTAAGAGATTCCTTGACTACCAACCTGTTTGTTCAGTTGCTATCCTCATCAGGAGATATCTTCCTGGGGTGCCCAACATTTCGGAGGACAAGTCCATGATGGTGTGGAATGGGGGCTTTAGTGTTGTAGTGCCCAATGGAGGCAGATGGCTCTGATGTTAGTGGGGTGGTGAATCCACTCAGGGTTTCAGTCAGAACTCTAAAGGAGCTATCCAGGGTGCAAACTTTGTATAGGTAGCTCCTTTAGAGTTCTGATTTGTTCTGATTGCTGCAGATTCACTGTTCCACTGACACTGCAGCCTCTCCTGGTAGTGTCCTATGTCTGGAACTCCCCAGAACTACAAATTAGTCAGGCACCAATTTAGTGCCTACAGGAAACATAATTTTTCTAACAAGCATTCCCAGGAAGGCAATCTTGTCTCCTGTACACAGCAATATCCAATAGCTTTTCATTCTGGTTTTATTCTGTGTTGTTTTGTACGTTGCGTAGAAATCACTATTAATGCAAGTGATTCATAAATATTATTAAATAAAAATGAACAGTGATATTCCATTCTTTTGAATTTTCTGAAGTTCCTAAATAATTTCATTGACATCCTGCCTTTGTTCCATGGAACTTAAGGCAGCAGACAAAGGGTTGCCTGACAGTCTCCCGGACAGGCACTAACCAAACCAAGACTATGCCTTCAGACCATGCTCTGGAACCACTACTACTGCTGTCTATACCACAATTTACTACACATATGTTAGCACTGGTCATTAAGGCTTCAAAATAAATATATACATATGAGATTTTGTATATTTTCCACAAAGAACGGCACCTTTTCCTAAACATTCTTTTCCCCCCACAGTCATATACATGTCTACTCAGAAGTAACTTCCACTAAGTTCAATGAGGTTTGTTCTCAGGTAAGTACATATAGCATTGCAGCCTACATGTTTTTCTGTTAATCAGTTGTTATTGCATTGCATCTACTTTTGGTTTCATCAGAGAATTGAGATCTAAGCTCCACTCAAGAAGTGTTTCCTTTCCTGCTTTCCACTACAGAACCTCTAGGTGGCATTGTAGGAGAGCAGAATAGTACAAATACACAAAAAGAAATCATGCTTTCTTTTGCTTTAACAATTAAGTGCTGAATTTTCCCTGCTTTTTTTTTTAAAGCGCCGAAAGTGCTGGTTAGACACAGGGTCACAACATCATCTAAAGAACCCATAAACAACCATGAGTAGGGAATAATGAGCATATGATAAATGTTTCATGTAGAAAAGCTCTTAGAGTATTGGCATGAATCATTAGCAAATAAAACTGACAAAATTGCATTAGTGACTTGTCCTCAGGCTCTTAATGAAATCCTTTATTAAGAGTAATCAGTGGCAAATTGATATAACATGCATCTATTATTTTCAAAGAGAAAAAGAGAATTCCTTAGATTAACTTCTTCTTTAGCCACAAAAGCCCAAATACTTATTGAAGATAGGAAGGCAAAGAAGAAAATACTTAAGGATTATGTTCTTCACAGTTTTTCAAGAGAACATGAGAATAAATAACATTAATAAATAATAAATAGTTTCTCAAAGGGAGCTAAATAGTCTTTCAATCACCAAAGCAACTTCCGTTATATGCAACAACAGAGGTGACAAAAACAACAACAACAATGTGAACAATGTTGGAATAGTGATGGTAGGGGATTACACACACACACAAAAAGAGTGCAAGTTAAGAGTTAATTTGTTCTTGAATTTTTAAAGGGGTGTGTGGGTGCAGTGATAGGAATCACTCAGGGCACAAATCTAGGGCCAAACTAAATGTTCATCAAATGTACTTTAGTGTAACCACATGCAGCCCCAATTTGGAGTTGGTCCATGGTGCTCCGGGAGGGGGGATTTAAGCACATGTGCAGGGGTGTGGAATTTGGGGCTGAAAATAGGAGGGAGGAACTTAACACTCCCTTTCCTAAGAATACCATGGCCACCATCCAAATTGGGGTCACATATGTTTACACTAAAGTAAGCAATCCAGTCATGCATAACAAAGCATTGAAGAATGTTTAGTTTGGCTCTTAAATAATAGATCTGGATGCATCAGAAAAGCTTGGTTGCAAACAAGGAGTCAGAAGGTGGGTAAGGTTGCCTAGCAGTCAGGTGGCACTAAATAAGTTGCCTTTTTAGCTGGATTTTTGTGTGTGTATGAAAACTAGCATATTCACTATTTGTGGTAGTAGTGGTTGTGTTAGTAGAACCCAAGCTTTCCATGAATGATTGTGGTGCTTAGTTAGTTTATTAATTATTGTGCTATTAGCTTTGGTTTAAAATATTTTAAACATTTTAACTGATGATTTTTTGTATTCATCATGATGTTTGTTATTCTCCTGTTCTGTAAACTGCTAAGAGATAACTTTAGATATGGTAAATGGTATATACATTGATTAAATAAATACAAATAGTAATAGTGGTAGTGGTTCCATTCTTTTAGAAGCCTGGCCTGATTTGCTCTCCTGATTTATACTTCTAGCTGCTTAGACAGGGGATAATCTGTTTATGACTCAGTAAATTTTGCAAAGTAGGTGAAGAGTAGGAGCAAGTCCATGGGGTTCTTATCAGTGGTTGCCTGTTCGTGTGTGGTTCCTCAGCAGGTGCCCAACCATGCCTGCCTTTGACGCTGACCCTGCCCACACACTCCAGTCTGGAAGGCATCACAGGTACAGAATAGGAGTAAACATAGTATGCCACACAACCAAGCATTCCACAAGAACAATGAGCAATCAAAATAAATAATGCACCAACTTGTTTGATCTGATATGGGTGGTGGTGGTGGTGGGGAGGGGATTCTTCTAACGCCAATATGCAGTTAGACCCTGAGAAGGAAGCAAAACACATCAACTGAGACCTGCTGAAGCAAATTTTATATGGGTCCAATTGTCTTGTGCTCTGGCTTTAATACAGAAAAGCCCCCTGCCCATGAGTTCTGAGTCTCCTTAGGACCTCTACATGTTTACTTAGAAGCAAGTCCTATGGGGCTTACTCATGGGTGAGTATAGGGTTGCAAACTAAGACTGTAGTCCTCAGGTCCCATTGATCTCAGTGGGGTTTACTTCTGTGTAGACATTTGTGGGATTGCACTGTTAAGAGATCTCTATTAGCAGCAGCTGCCCACACAGAATAGCCTAGCGTGACCAGCGTGACCAGATAGAAAAGAGGGCAGGTTTAACTGCTGTGATGAAGAGGGAATTTCAGCAGATGCTGCATGCATCCAAATGGCACCTGCTGAAATTCCCTTCTCTATTATTATTATTATTATTATTTATTTATATAGCACCATCAATGTACATGGTGTACAGTTCTCTATACAACTGTTAAAGATATAGGAACCCTGTGGTCAGCCTGCCATTGGATCCTCCTGGACAGGACGGACTTTCTGTTCTAGTTGAGCCTTACTTGAGAGCATCCAGGTCTTTCTGAGCTCCGATTTGCTCCTGAAACCTTGATTTCTCTTTGAGCCTAACTTCTGGCTTGCTCCTTGATCTTGACCCCTAGTTCTGCCTTACACTCCAGTCTTGGCTATTAGTTTGTCCCATGGTTCCTGGTTCACCTCAGACTGTTGCTGATTATTTATTTATTTATTTATTTATTACATTTTTATACCGCCCAATAGCCGAAGCTCTCTGGGCGGTTCACAAAAATTAAAACCACAGTAAAACACCCAACAGGTTAAAACACAATTACGAAATACAGTATAAAAAGCGCAACCAGGATAAAACCACACAGCAAAGTTGATATAAGATTAAAATACAGAGTTAAAACAGTAAAATTTAAATTTAAGTTAAAATTAAGTGTTAAAATACTGAGTGAATAAAAAGGTCTTCAGCTGGCGACGAAAGCAGTACAGTGTAGGCGCCAGGCGGACCTCTCTGGGGAGCTCGTTCCACAACCGGGGTGCCACAGCGGAGAAAGCCCTCCTCCTAGTAGCCACCTGCCTCACTTCCTTTGGCAGGGGCTCACGGAGAAGGGCCCCTGTAGATGATCTTAAGGTCCGGGCAGGTACATATGGGAGGAGGCGTTCCTTCAAATAACCTGGCCCCAAACTGTTTAGGGCTTTAAAGGTCAATACCAGCACTTTGAATCGGGCCCGGACCTGGACTGGCAGCCAATGAAGCTGGAAAAGGACTGGCGTGATGTGATCTCGCCAGCCAGTCCCTGTTAATAACCTTGCTGCCCTATTTTGTACCAGCTGAAGCTTCCGGACCATTTTCAAAGGCAGCCCCACGTATAATGAGTTCTATCAGTATTACCATACTGACACTTGATGTGTGATGGCCCAGTCTTGACACTTTATCTCAATCCCTACCCAATAAGCCCCAACCACGCTGAGTGACAATGATGATGTCATGGAGCAGTATGAATGGGGCTAATGAGACTGAAAGTATGGGTAATGTAATCATTTGTGCCATGTTTGATCATTTATTATTCATGCAATGGTTTGGTATTTAAGTTTTGAATACTAGATTACATGTAGCATTTATGCTTAACTCCAGAACTATCAGCATATGTTCTTTGCAGTATGGGATTCCCAACCTGGAAGAGTGCCATGGAATTCTCACAAAATTGTTGCCATGGTGAGCATGGCTGATCACAAAACACTCATTTCGTGGAAGGCAAACTGGTGAGACTAGCTAATTTGTCCAAAACCCTACGTACAATGCAGGGATAGGGTCTTGAGCTCCCAAACACAAAACCATCCTTTTGAATCCAAATAAAGATGGTACTGGAGGGCAGCACCTCACTTTACAGCATGCCAACCTCCCAGTTATTTTTTTAATTACAAAAAAAAACCCTTAAATAAAATTTTAAAAATCAGGATGGACACCATGTTGTTTCCTTTAGTTCTCATGGCTTATCCTCCACTGTACCTCAACCTGTATAGGTCACTTCATGTGGCCTATGAAGTAACAATCTCTATCAACAGGCCTTTTTAAGGCCTTTGAGCTTTGGGTTAGGTTGCATTTTAATCTGGCTGAAATGTCCTTTAAAGAGGTAACCATTTCCAGGGTCAGCACAGGTTAAGGGGTGGTATGATTGAGCAAGTTTTCCCACTCACAGCTGCTCAGCTTGAGGAAAGTGGAAGCAGAACTCCTTGGGCCTGCCCACTTTATCTTGCTAAAACTTGATGATTTAGCGGGGTGTGGATTCAGTACATACACACACGTATATATGGGCTCTTGAGAACAGAACTGGATAGTGTTCTAGGGTGTGGCTAGCCAAATATGGGAATTAGGAATGTAGAGAGTCACCACCACCTCATCCCATGAGGATTAGATTCTAGCAGAGATGATGAGAAATGGATATTAATAAAGATAATGCTTTCACTTCTGGGAGATTATTTTCATAATTAAAAAGAGGTATGGTCCTTCCAATCACATCTCATCTCTTCATTCCTGTGTCTGTTTGCAACCATTGCCCTTTTAGAAAGCCAGAAGAATTGTGTAAGCTTCAAGAATTTCTCAAAATGGCTCTCCGCGGCTCCTGAAAATTTACCACAGCTGTTGAAGAAAACATCCCAGTTCCACAGGAAACCCACAGAACTGGCAACTTTTAGTTGACAGCAAGTTCTTCCAAGGAGTTTGGTAGAACAAAGCAGATGCAAAATATGTGGGAGAATATTGTGGTTCTTTATACACTGGCTTCATCAGTAACAGGTCCACTGAGCATACAGTGATTACACAAGGAACCATAACAACTCTTCAAAATAAACTGAAAATACAAAGCTACTTGCACAGAAATAGGGGGAAAAGATTAAGTGAAGCTATTATAAAGCAATTCCATGGTGTAAAGGAGTTGTGTATTTCTTTGGAAAGAGTCTCTGAGTCAAATAGTTGAGGGTAATGTTCATATAATTAGGCAGGCATTTCACACTTGGTCAAATTGATCTCAAATTACCTCAACCTGGGGGAATCCTCGAGATAATTTTTTATGGTTAAAAAAGCAACAACCAAATAAACTTAGGCCAAGTTGCCAAGAAGGCTTTTGGAAAGTGGTTGAATATACTTCAAAATATTTTTCTGCAATTCTATTTTGTTGGGTTTTAAGTATCCTTTACGTTTTCAGTAGTTGTTTTAATATTATGCTGTAAGCTGCCTTGAGGGCCCTTGTGGTGGAAAGATGGGATAAAAATGGAAAAAATAAAATTAAAAGTGATAAATGCTTTTAAAAGTTTGTATTTTGACGCCTATCCCAAACCCAATGATAGTGGAAGCAGTTTCGGGATGTATTGTAAGAGCTGCCTGAATTTAAACTGTGGCCACTACACATATGTTGCTTTCTCTACAGGTCAAACTATGTAACTGTTGCTGCTGCTTGTTTTTTAAAACTGGTACAATTTAAAAATGGCCAGCCTGGACGGATCGGAGTCAGTCCAGGAAGTGCTTCACCGAGAAGCTGGCATTTGTAGTTCAGTAGCTCACCACATGGGGCAGATCCAACAGCCTGTGGCATAGAGATAAAAAGGAATTCAGTCCATGTGAATTCCAATACAAACTGACCTGGACCACAGCTTTTATGCCATGTATGGATCAGAACTTAGTTATTCCCCAGCTTCCACACATCTTGAATATTCCAAAACTGTTCCCAGGTACGTCTAAACATGCCTATTTTGAGACAAAATACATTTTTAAAATGAGTACTTGGGGAGATAGTGTGTTTGAGAGAAACACATCAATTTAAATGTGGATAAAAAGCAATTGTAAAGTAATGTGGGAACAATAAAGAATGGATTTACAGGTGAACACATTTGAAAGTCACATGGACTGGGGAGAAGTAGAGATTTTGCCCCATACCTAGGCAATATTTGAGGGCCAATAATTTTCATTCACACAATAAACTATAATATTGTCATAGGGCAGTGTGCATCCTTGTGGGGGCTATTGCTGTGGGTGGAATCTTCCCAGCTTCTAATACATCTTGTGGCATTCAACCCCTTCATTAGTTAAAAGATAGCAAATATCACAGAGAATTTAGAAGCTGAAATGGCTTGTATAAAAAGTGAATTAAAACACACACTAAATGACAGAACCCCCCTGCTTCCATTAAGTAATGTGGCCAAGCATTTTGACTTAGAATCATAGAATCATAGAATAGCAGAGTTGGAAGGGGCCTACAAGGCCATCGAGTCCAACCCCCTGCTCAATGCAGGAATCCACCCTAAAGCATCCCCGAAAGATGGTTGTCCAGCTGCCTCTTGAAGGCCTCTAGTGTGGGAGAGCCCACAACCTCCCTAGGAACTGATTCCATTGTTGTACTGCTCTAACAGTCAGGAAGTTTTTCCATATGTCCAGCTGGAATCTGGCTTCCTTTAACTTGAGCCTTACTGTAGGATTACAGAAAATTAACTGTTTCTTTCCCCATTAATAGTGTTCTCATTGTTCTCAGGCAAGCCAGGAATTCTAAACCAAGAATAAATCCTGGTTTGTGATTCCGGTTTACAAGAGGTGCAGCAACATCAGGGGAATGAGAAGGCTTTGGATTTGGTGAACCCATGTCTTCCCACTAAGGCACCTTCACCATATCCCCAACAGACCAGGATTCCCCTATACTGCTGGTGGAGCTCCACTGCGGCCTTAGCTAGACCTAAGGTTTATCCTGGGGTCATTCCGGGGTTGTCCCTGTTCATGTAAATGATATACAGGGGATTCCGGGAGCAGGCAGGGACAACCCTGGAACAATCCCAGGATAAACCTTAGGTCTAGCTAAGGCCTAGGAGAACATCTAAGCTGGCAGATAACCTGGCCCCAAGCAATTTAGGGCTTTGAATGTTAATACCAGCACTAATGTTAATACCAGCACTTTGAATCAGGCACAGACTTGGACTGGAAGCCAGTGAAGCTGGAAAAGTATGGGCATACTGATAGAACTCATTATACAGAATTTGTTTTGTCTCACTGATGCAATGAAAAGCTAGTCTCCATCTATGTTAATGACTTGTCATTTTGTTGTGTATTTTAAATGTGTTTTTTTAACATTTCTTTTCCTAGGTTTTACAATGTGTGTTTTAAACTTTGTAAGACTGCCTTGAGGCCCAGTATTGGGCAAAAGGCGGGATACAAATAATAATAATATTAATATTAATATTAATAATAATAATAATCTGACCATGTTAAGAAGGTGGCAATCTTAGTCCAAAATGGTTTTCTTAAAAAAAAACTTGTTAGCTAATAATGTTTAAAACGTAATTATACAAGATGTGTGAGCCGTGCTTTTCCTGTTCAGTAGGGAGAGGGTTAAGATTAAATTTGGAAGAGAAATGCCAATGGTTGTAAGGAATGAGTGCAAAACAATCCAATTATGGACCAATTGCTATAAAAGAGGGAGGAGTGGTGATTTAGGGAAAGCCTGCAGGGTGAGCTGAAAAGAAGAAAGGCTTTCCACTGGTTTTGGTGAAAAGTTCCATGAGGAGGAACAAACCAGTGATAATAGACCAGTAATTACTGGTGCCTTGGGGTGGAACACTGCTTAATCCAGAGCTAAATACAGAATTTCAAGACCCCAATACAAGACAACTTGTGATACAGGCCATAATGGACCTATGATTCTATGAAGACTGCTTTTGAACAATGTAATGAGGGTTGTTTCTGGGGGGACGGGACCCAAAAATCTGAGTTAGCAAACACAATGATATGACCTCCTGACATGAAATGGAAGTAAGGGTGGGTAAGGTGGCGATGGGAGGACAGGACATTTGTGATAATTTACTCAATCATAACTTACTTTCAGGTGCATTTGGAAATTTAATTGAATTTCCTTTGGCAATCATGCCTGGATCCCTTAATGTAAATCCCTGAAAAAGCATCCTGTGTGAAAAGGCTTTTGCTGTTTTAATGAGGATTCAATAATTCCTTAGATTCTCTTAAAAGAACATTTCAGACTGATCTTTCCAGGACTTCCACAGGGTTACATAGATTCCTGAATCACGTGCTCCATATGTATTCTTGAGAAATATATGAATTCAACAACAGCAGCAGCAGCAACAACAACACAACAACAACATGAACAACAACACTGTAGTAACTACCATTTCTGTCATGTGTATCTCAAAGGTTCACAAGAGGCTGTGATACTTGCATGAGCACTTTTGATTCTCATAATGTGATGTTGCTCCCAGTATACTATTTACTTTACTGTTGGGATCTAATATTATTCAATGAATTGACACTTCTTTTATCTCTAGTTTGGCCCTTTGTTCTACCTGGAGTAACAACCCTCCATTTTCTTTGCTACTATTAACAGTAGTACTATTCACCCAAACTGGAGACCTATGTGTACTCAAAGGTGCACATGGACCTGCTGCACATGCAGGATGCCTGTTATTAGGACTGGTCCCAGGTTCACCCTCAATAGGCCCCCTCGTTCAGCAAATCTACCTTCTCACCACCGTTGCCATCAGGCGCTATTGCTCCTCATCCTTTTTCTCATCATTGCTGCCATCATTGCGAGGAGGAAGTGGCATCTACTGCTCTTCCTTCTCACAGTGGCCTGGGCCAGACTGAGGGGCGGATAGCAAGTCCACTGGGCTCCCCTATCTGAATATGCCTACCTTTGGTACTGGCCCTTCCTCTTACTTATGTCATGTATACTTTGGGATATCTGCATCCACAGCAATATTTGTATTGGGGTAATCACCTACTCTGCTAATAGCCGCATGCATCCCTTTGCCTGAATCTTTATCTGTCCCTCAATTATTCCCACTCTAAGACTCTATTTTGTAATTAGAATGAATGAAGACAAATGTTATGCAAATATGCCTAGTGTATGTAAGTATTGTGCAGGTAAAACATTTCAATAGCAAAATTTGGTCACAGTGGTGGTCTTACTGCATGATTATTTTTGTGTTGCTTAACATTTAGATGCCTGGTTGTAATCCACAATCCCTACCTCAGCAGGGCCTGAGAGGGAATATAGAGCTAACTCAGTGTGAGTTCCTGAAGTGATACATCCGGGCTGCACACTCTGTGAGGTGGTTCAGATATGCCTGAAACACTTATTGTAAGCAGTGAATAATTTTCTTCAATGCCAGGACCGTTTCAGGGAAGGTGATGAGGCTGAACAAAGGAGGTGTGAGATGAGAAATCTTGCTTGAACTGCAAATTCTGCTAAGGGCCTAGGGCACCGGGAGTGTCTCACTCCTTTCACACCTGACGGCAGATATTTGATTTTATATTTGCCACTTAGCCATACCGCGGCTAGACTCCTTTCATAGAAGAGGACCACCCATAGCTTCTGTAAAGAAAGGAAAGTACTTATGATCAACAGAGCTTTGTCAGCATTACATTTCCCATATATTTCCACCCAGTGCTCACTTTTTTGGCATAATTTCACATATATTTCATAAGGCTTCTCTGCTCTTGTTGGCTCTAAGGGGAATACAAAGTATTATGAATGAAAAACAAATGAATATGTTTTGAATTGGCCTAGGGAAATGTGAAAGTTACAATATGTATAACCAGATTGTTAGAAATATTTTTTTAAAAATTACTTCAGTACTCAAATGCTTGGATTTGGAGTTGGCGTACGTGTTATTCTTGCCATGGCAAATTTCCCCTCTCCCTACTTTAACATTTTGAAGATCTTATCCCCATCTCTGAGTTCTAATGATGGTAGTGTCGTGGCTCATTAGGGGTTAAATAGCCCATGGTGACCCACCATGTCATGCAAAGCGGGTTTCTCTGTCCTGCAATCTGTGCATAAAACACACTGGATTGATATTTCGCCAACATTTCATGGTAAAATACAGATCCTTTGTTACATGTAAAAGGAGGCCATATTGTGGTTTGGAGCAGATGCTGCCCTTTGCAAGCCTTTTCTTCCACAATGACAAAGGAGAGACTTCTAGATATGCCACAATATGCTAGTTCATTTCAACTGAATGGTGCTGATATTGGGAAAAAATATCTACCACTTACAATAGGCATTTCAGGTGTATCTGGAGCCAATAAAGCATGCAGTCTGTTGAAATAATAGTTCAAGAACTCACACTGAGTTTTAACTACAACTACTTTCTCAGTATTGGATTACAATTGGGCACATATGTTTTGGTACCAGGAAAAAAAGAAAGCACCTTTCATTTGATGAGAGATAGAAGAAACTACTGCCATCAACCTTCAAAAGAAGGAGCTCCGCCTCACCTCATGTTGGACAAATCTGTCGCTCCTTTTTTCATTTGTTATTTAGTGAAAAGTATTGGGCTGTAGCCTCTACATCCAACAGAGAAATTACGTGTGTCTAATAATCTGCACCAGGAGGATTGTGATAGCAACCACATGCCACGATGGATTGGTTCCATCTCATTCAGTTTATCAGGGATATGTAACGTAAGCTGGGAATGGTGTTTGCATTACTAATATGATGCAGTCCTAGCTCCTTCACATTTTGCTTTGTTTTTGCTTTTATAGCTTTAGAAAAATAAGATCTGCAAAGCTTCAAAGACTAAAAGGTCTGCTTTGAAGAGGAAAATTTAATTATAAAATGTAAATAAAAAATGAAATCAGGCAAAAAAAAAGTAACACTGAAAGCATCTGTAATGGGGGCAGGGGAGATGTGTGGGAAATGCTTTCAATAGGGAACCTTATCACAATTCAGGAATAATCCTTCTTAACAATACAAACAGCTAATTTACAGAACTAAACACATATGGTGAGAGATGAATAATTGAGAAAATGGCAAATGCTGAAGGAGTAACAAAACGATAATGAAATTTACTCTAAAATGTGCCAGGGTAGCAGGTCATCACACCACTGTTCAACCCACGTTTGTTTATAGTGCTGTAAGTAAGCCATGATCTACCTGCATGATAGAACAAGCAGACTAATACTTTGGTGTGAATTCAACACTTGCCATTTTCCAAGGAAACTGCATCTCACATGCTAAAATGCAGACGAATCAGTTTTGTGAAATTATCACATATGCAAAAGCAGAGTTTGAACTGTAGTGAAGATGACATGCTGTAGTCCTTTAGAAAATCATGCTCTTCCTTGGGAGAGGCTATTTTGGGGTTTATATAATGCATTAAATCTGAATTTCTTTTCCTGGTATGGATCTTCCATTTGTAACATTCATGTGTGTTTCAATAGCCACAAATTTCTGTGGAACACTACTGTTTCATCTTAGTGGCATGACCTCAGTGGTACAAATAAAAGCCATGGGTGTGGCATGGTCCTTCTCTTGTGGTAGATTGATGACTTATAGGGCAACAAAACAAATAAGATGCTATGTTTTTATGAAGACCACAACATAATATCTTTAAAAAGAATTTTGGTTTCTTTTTCTTGTTGCCTTTTAGTTAATTGGCTTGTTCATTAATTTTTTTGCTCTAGTGGTTTGTACATGGACGTGGTTTCATGTACAATTTATTCAGAGATTTTTTTCCAGAGGTTAGCAAAAGAATGGTACCCCAAATGGACACATTTCTATTGTGTTGCAATTAAAAACAGAAGCAGCAGCAGCAGCAAAAGGATTGGCAAGACTATTATAGAAATATGACTTCTTTGTTAAGGCTTAGGGAGCAATCCTATGTTTCTAGACAGTATCTTGGGGGAAACATAGGATTTTTCAGTTTTCTAGCTCCAACCTCAGAGTCAGCTCTCCAAGCTGGGAGCCAGGAAACTGTGCTCTCCTCCCCTTCCCCTCACAGCCAGCGTGGAGTGAACCATGGCAGCTGCCTCTTCATGGCAGTAAACCCAGTGCAGAGAGGATGAAAAGGGGGTGGTCCTGGGAACTGGGAGGAGAAGAGACCACAGATGACGTTTAGACAGCTTCCTAAGTGCTGCGCGGCTTCCCTTCTCCTGCTCTGAAGCTCCCCAGCTAGACAGCCAAAATCGGCCGTCTAGCCGAAAAAATAGGGTGGATGTGCTCTGTGCTGCCACCACCTTGCATTGGATAATCATAAGTACAGGGGCTTGTGAGTACCCAGGACGCAACCCATAGGATTGCACCTTTAATCTCTTTTTCATGGTAACTGATGATATTAATGAATGAATTGTCACTATTGAGCCAAAAGGCCACAGGGACAAGAAATAAATAAGCATATTCATGAGAATTTTTTGGGGTCCAAAAGTGTGAAAATGTATTTCTGAAAGGATCATATTATTTATTCTTATTGGCATTTAGACCTCAAATAACTGTTTTACATTAGACTATCGAGGATGGTTTAAAGATGCTAATTGCAAATGGCTGCAGTGCTGGACAAATTACTAGACAACATGAATAATAGGAACTGTTGCGTTATCCACACTGTACAGAAACTTTAGAAAATGTGAGCCATGTCAAACATCTGCAATCTTTCAATCCAGGGAAAGAATTTATGATAACCAACAATCAGGAGTGGGTAGTGCTGCGACATTCCATGGAAGAACACTAAGTGCCAGGTTTCCTCTTGTGAAAGGCAAATAACTTAAGTGTCAAATAAGTAACAAGTCTGCCTGTGAACAGTAGAGTAAGATTTAGTTTATTTATTGAGGGAGAGTAGTTGAATGCAGTCACTTAGCATTTTCTGTTTTTAAAAAAAATCTCCCTGCATTGGAAATCCTCTAGATATTTTTCCTCCCTCTCTTACTATTTTCCTCTTCTTCCCTAATATATGATACTGTGTATACCTAAGCTTTCTAGACATCAAAGGATCTAATACTGTTGTTCCAGTAATAGTTAAGATTATAACCATAATAACAGAGCGAGCACATGCTAGACACTTGACCTCTAAAGGTGAGTCATAGGCCATGCCATACTTGAAACACAGCAAATAGAATAGTTAGAATCCAGTGCGCAGTTGAACAAATGAGAATTGTTGTTACAATTGGAACCACATGCTGAGTAATATAACAAAGGTGAGACTTTCAAGAATGTGTGGATAGTTGGAATTGTTAATGTATTTTTTTTAAAAAAGTATATTTGTATATCTCAAGGGTCCTTTACTTTGTCTTCCCAGTGAAACTCATCTACAGACTATTGATGGCCCAGACATTGACTGATTAGATATGGTCCAGATTGTGAAAGAATTGAATCTGAATTTTCCTATGTTCTGTTCAAGGGGCCAAATGCCATTTATTATTGTGACCAAAGCTAGGTCTACAGTACTGCTTTACAGCGATACTGAAGTGCACTGATAACTGTTGGGGCACATTACACATTCCATATGCTGCTTTTGTAGTGTTATTTGCTACTTTTTATGCCACATTATTTAAAATGCTGCAACAAATGTCATTGCGCATCTTACAAGGTATAAATGCGCAAGAGGGATATAGCATTACCATGCTGGGATTGTAATGATTTGACAGAAAGGGTAGATCTGCCCCTCAATGGTTGTGTATCTTAAGGAGTGGGTGGGGTGGTGGCTTAAAAACAGTCCGTTGAGCCAAACTGTGTTTGGAACCAGCTCCATTTTAGTGGTTGTTTATGGCTTTATGGAAAATACAGTCACATACATTTGCCTTGAGAGGTTCCCCACCAAATGAAACTTTTCATTTTTAACTTGAAATAACACATGTTGCTCCTAGCAAGTTCCAAAAGTTTGAAACCGGTGCATCGATTCCTTGTTTATTGGCAAATGAAATGAGTTCAGGATAAATATAAAACTGCATTTTCTTCTCAGGAGAAAGGGGGACTGAATGATTTATTTGATTACCCTCTGTAAACATGAAGGAGCCAGGCGCTCTCTCACAGATATTTTTTTACAAAACACACACAAATCCTTACATTACTATGGAGAAGTCCTATGGTTTATTTTTTATACCTGTTATAGATTATAAACTCTGTGGGGCATGGAGTGTTTCTTTTGAAAAGACTCCGAACTGCTGCACACATCGTGGTGCCAAGTAAATAAACAGAATTAATAATACTTAAACAGAGGTGAGAGTGATTTCAGAAGTGCTGAGTCTCCTAATGTGAAAGTCTGTTTTCATATGGTGAGGACACTGGGACAATGCGAAAAGTATGCCAAGCCAGGAAGGCGGGAGGAAGAGAAAGATATGCTGTTCTACTTGACTATTAATTACACCATTAAATTTGGAACTCTCCTTGGTATGGCGAGACAAAAGCTGAATTAATAGTCTTCTTAGATCCTTCTCCTAGTGGAGACCACCAAAGCTCTTGAGTTTCTGTCAACTTTATAGATAAAGTTTTGGCATCAGAAAATGCTTTCTTTGTCACGCAACTGCAAACAAGGTTGTATGATCCAGTGACTGAATACTGGCTATTCATGCACAGAGGAAGCATGTAATTTGCCTTTATATTAAATAATACTTTAACTCCCTCCCCCATCTTGCCAAAAAGCTTGAGTTAACACCACACTTTTGTGCCACTGACCTTTCATTCCCTTTAACAACTCTATTATCCTCTTAATAAATCCGCTAGCTGTTTCCTTCTTTGGCTCCTTCCTTCATCACATTTGCATGGTTTTAGACACCTTTTTTTATCATCACAGGACTTGGGTGAAATGAGGTTGAAAGTACAAGTCTTGAATCTTGAAGCTGCAGTGAAGTTTGCTATGAGGAAAGCTTGCTACATTGTTGTATCAGGAGCATGAACGCTTCAGTGTTTGAGGTTTTGAGGAAAGATGAACCAAACGACTCAGTTGTGGATACTATAAGAATTTAGAATTGGAGAAGAACAAAAACCAGTGCTGATAATTAGTCACGGGCAATTTAGCATCAGGTAGGATGGCCATCTTGACTTCTGAAATGGGTGAAAAAGTTCTCAAACAGAATTTAGAAACAATATGTTTATGGAAGGGATTTTGCTTCCACTCTTGAATTTTGGGTATCACTCTTTCCTGTAATCGAGACTAGAATGTTAAGACATTGGTATTGGCAAAGTATATGAAATATTTAGCTTTTCTGGGTCCAGATCAAAATCTGACATCACCTATGGGTTTAATTTTTATTTTACATGCTGGGAAGGAATGTTAGAACGAGATTCTTAAGAAACCAGGATGTGAGTCCACCATAAAACATGAAGGATAACTTGTTAGTCACATTTGAATCTTTGTGGCCATTACTTTCTTTAAAAAAAGAACAACGTAATTTCCCCCTCCCGCATCTGCTCTTTCTCATTTCCCTCCCTTGGAAACCTTATAAGGAGCTGGGGATTATTCCAGTTCTCCTTTGGTATTTTTGCTGATGAGTTTTTGCTTTGGGGCAGGAAGAATGTGTGTTCAGGTTTCAGGGATTTTGTTGTTGTTTTAGTTTTAAATAACTTAGTTATTTATTACATCTTTATACTGCCCGTTAGCTGAGGCTCTCTGGGCAGAGCACAATTAAAAGTTGTTGTGATATTGAGCATCATCACACAGGGGGAAAATCACATTTGCTTACCATTGCTTCTCTGCCCATGTGTTTGTCCCTTATTACTTCCTCTTTTGAAAGAGGAAGTAAACAACATGCACATGGCCCATTCAGTTGGCCACTTTGATCCTGCTACTTCTCCTGCACACAGCAGAAGATAGCTGCAACTTATGTCTTTAAAAATAACTCGGACTTACTGGGGTGGTTTTTTGTTGTTGCATTAAGAAAGCTAGAATGGGTGGGAG
Source organism: Elgaria multicarinata webbii (assembly GCF_023053635.1). Taxonomy (NCBI): domain Eukaryota; kingdom Metazoa; phylum Chordata; class Lepidosauria; order Squamata; family Anguidae; genus Elgaria; species Elgaria multicarinata. The sequence continues at coordinate 38,879,294 of NC_086180.1, read as the reverse complement.
GCACACAGGAGGCAGATGACATCATGAGAGGGACCTTCAAAAATCTGTGAGTGCCCATTAACAAGCGTGCAGTAAAACACTCATCTGATGGAGCTCCTTTTTGCTTTAAACTTATATTTGGTATATTGTTTGAATATCGTATTTGTAATTTTTTTAGCTGCTTTGGTGGCCTTTCAGCTGAAAGGTGGCATAGAAATAAAGTCTAACGTAATGTAACATAACAAATAAACCAACCCTTTATCCAAAAATGGATTTCAGCTCAGTATACATGCAAATATGAAATCAATATTATGTTGAAACAATGGCCATAGCTAGACCTATGGTTTATCCCAGGATTGTCCTGGGGTCAAACCTGTTCATCTAAATGCCACACAGGAGATCCAGTGCTCAGGCAGGGGTGAACCCTGGATGATCCCAGGATAAACCTTAGGTCTAGCTACGGCCAATATAAAACATTAAAAAGCAGTACAATTAAATTGAGAGGAATAAAAACTATTTAACCAGTACAAATAAATTAATTTATAATTTCTGGGCAAATAAAAAGCTGTTGAAAGGAAAACAGTGTTGTTTCAAGTGTATCTCCAAAGTTGGGAGGGCTTTCCAAAGTTAGGGTGCTACCAGAGAAGGGGACCCTATGTTCACATGTGGTGGGACTGTGGACATATTCACAGATTTTGGACAGAGATTTTTGAAGGAATACCCATCATAATGGAAACAACAGTAATAAAAACACTGGCATTGGCATTTCTTAATAAGTTTGATGGCCAAACCAAACTATATTACACAAAAAGCAAACTGAGTATTTCTTAATAGCAACATGTATGCTGATAGCGAAATGCTGGAAGGAGACAAACACACAAGCAAAAGAACAGCATCAGGACGGGTACCAACTGCCTTTAACAGATTATGGTCACAATAGTCTCTCTGGAAAAAACACCAATTAATATAAATAGCGTTGATTGGGGACCTATCCTCTTAATTAATTAATTAATTATCCTTTAAAACTGCCTAATAACCAAGGTTAAACAATTTGTACTGTGTGCTTATAGTGTTGGATTCTTACTTCTTTTTAAAAAAGGATATGTACTCTATTATTCCTTGCATGTATGGTTTCTGTACTAATATTTTTTTTTAAAGAGAAATAAAAATGTAGTCTCTCCACACTTACCTGGGAGTGAGTCCCTCTGAACACGTATATCCTTCTGAGTAAACATGCATAGGACTGGGCTATAAGATAATGTTTTTATGATTATTACGTTCTTACAGTCAGAGCCACTAATGCTCTGAAGGCAAGTGCAACTATTAAGTGTGGACTGTTTTGCCTGGATTCCCAGGCAAAGTTGGTCAAGTAGAACAACTAACATTTCAGGACATTTTGGGGTGCAAAACTATAGAGTCACAATAGTATCATCTACAAACTACAGTGAAAAGAATGGCATCGCTAGGAGGAAGTGGCCCAAAACACACACAATGGCTGTACAAGTTGAAAAGTCCAATAAAAGTTCATTGTAATGCATGTGCCCACAGGGTGAGGATGGGGGGAGAAGCTGGAAGAAAAGGATATGGGTGTTTCCCATCTTCAGGGTTTGGGCTAGGATTTAGGAAGTCCTAACCGTTCTTTAATCGAGTGAGAATTAAGTGTTAGATTTAGTGAAGGGCGCAGAGGCAGCTATAAATGACTTGAGTGGAACTGTGCTGTAGGTATTGCATGCAGTTAATTGCTTTCGAAAGCACTTTGAGATAGAGTGAACTAGAAAAGGGTTTTGTGAGTGCCGGTAGCATACAATAAATCCCTGAATTCTTGCTGCGCCATGTTGGCGTAGCTCAGTTACAGACTCAGCCACCCTGAATGCTAAGTATAGTGGGCAGTGGGGCATTTGGATTTAGAGCAAAGCCGTAAGCTTAGCCCTTTGGGAGGAGTCTCTGAGTTTTAAACATCTGATTTTGTTTATGCAACTGCAGAACGTGAGTGCCTCACACTCCTTCAAGCTTTAGGAAAGCAAATAGATGAAAGTGGGACAGAGGCCACTGTAGCTGTGAGACAAAAAGAAGCAGAAACAGAAGTCAGGTTGGCTTGGGAGCAGGTCCCTCTTTGTCAGCCATTGCTCTTATCCGGCCGATTTTTAAAAGGGCTCTCCCCTTTTAATATCCACATTTAAGTACAGCCTACACGAAATGTAAATACTAAGTACAAAGATTTGAAGTACAATGAAACTGGCTTATAGATTGGAAGGTAGGAACTTGCCTTATACTGTGTCAGACCATTGGTCTATCTAGCCTAGTATTATCGACACTGAGGCCTTAGCTAGACCTTGGGTTTATCCCAGGATCTCCCCGGGGTCGTCCCTGCCTGCTCCCGGGATTCCCTGTGTATCATTTACATGAACAGGGATGACCCAGGGACGATCCCGGGATAAACCTTAGGTCTAGCTAAGGCCTCACTGGCAGCAACAGCTCTCCAGGGTTTCAGAAAGTTTTGCACTCATGGAAAAATGTGAGCCAGTGTGGTATAGTGGTTGGAATGTTGGACCAGGAGTTGGGAGATCTGGGTTCTAGTCTCCACTGGCCATGGAAACTCACTGGGACACTTTGGGCCAGCCACAAACTCTCAGCCCAATCTACCTCACAGGATTGCCACCTTGATTTCCTTGGGGGGAAAAAGGTGGGATATAAATGTAATAAACAAATATGAAAAATCCCAGTGCACCTCACAAATGACCAGAGCTTGTACTAAGTCACAAAGCTAATCAGTTCAACATATATAAATTGAAGCTGGGTAGATTTCCCCCTCTACAAGAATCTCACTTGAAAACAAGCTCTTCACTGGGTCAGGTAAGAGGCTTTTCATATGTAAAAATTCTGCTCCACATGAATACAGGTTGCAACAGAGTGGTCCTCCTCGTGGGAGGGGATGTGCAAATCAGCAAAACTCAAACTCACCAAAGCTCTATGAATTTCATTTCGAAGCTCATTGCAACTCGAGTCCATATCAAATTGCGAGGTTTGTTTCCCCCTCTTTTTGCATGAAAACCCAAATGTACACATCAGTTGTGTGCATCTTTGTAATGTACACATTTATCTTCCATTGATTAAACATATTTGTGCATATTTTTTTGAAATGTACGCATTTTCTAATGTGCATTTTTCAAATGTAAGCCTGCTGTCAGACACATTTTTGGGAGGCCATGAATCCCATTGAAAGCTCAGAAATGTGCTGTCTTTGATCGCAGATTGAGTGCTTGTTCATTCCAGAAGGTGTGAACTGGGTAGATCCTGATAAAAAATGAATTGAATTTTTCCCCTCATACATCCCTACCGCCAGGTGCCATCTGACATGAGATAGGGAGCAACAAGAGCAAAGTCTGGTTCTCTAGAATGCTCTGCCAAGGAGGGTTTGTGTGGCAACCACTATTATGTCTGATTGTTTTAGTTGCCCCCAAACAGACATTATTTGGGTGGTTTGCAAACAAATATAACATTAAAATACAATGGGCCTGTTCAGATGGCACACTTTGGCCATGGCTAGACCAGGCCTATATCCCGGGATTGTTCCAGGATCATCCCTGTGCATCCAAATGACATACAGGGGATCCCGGGAGCAGACAAGGGCGACCCCTCCATTTGCCTAGGATAATCCTTAGGTCTAGCTAAGGCCTTAGCCATGGTTAGGACAGTAACCCTTTTGTAGCAAATGGTTAGTGTGTTTAAACCATGGTTATGTAGCCACCATGGTTAGGAATGGTTCACATGACATGCTAAGCCATAATGTTTAGTTCAAAATGGTTAACCACCATGGCTTAGCATGTTGTCTGAACAGTGTCAATGTTTAGTTCAAAATGTTTAACCACTGTGGCTTAGCATGTTATCTGAACAGGGTCAATATGAGACAATGAAAACAACAATTTAAACACAATTAAAATATAACATTTTAAACTGAGATGCCCAGGGTTAAAAAAAGAAGAAGAAAAAAGAGAGCTATTTAAAAGTCCTGTGTGAATATAAAGGTCTTCAGCTGTTACTAAAACGACCATAACATTTGTGTCAGACGAACACATGCATAGTGTGGTCAAAACAGCCAATCCCAGTTAATAACTTTGGTGCCCTGTTCTGAACCAACTGCAGTTTATGAACCATTTTTAAAGGCAGCCTCATGTACAATGTATTGCAGTAGTCTAAACAGAAGATTACTAGAGTATGGGTTATTGTGGCCCAGCTATTTCCATCCAGGAAAAGTTGCAGCTGGTTTTATCAGTTGAAGAAAATAAAAGGTGCCTTTGAGGCACAGAGACCACTTGACAATGCTGGATCATTAAGCCTTCTCTAGACTGGAGCTGGCCAGCCATCACTCTCTCAAAAGTCATCCAACAAAACTGGACCAGATGGTGCAAGAGCCACCTCCACTAATGATACTGCATTAATTATGGAGTCCAGGCCATGATGGATACAAGGTGACTTTATTCTCAAAATCTGCTACCAAGAGTTCTAGCAAAAGTACCCAGGCTAAATTTCCAAAGACTCTAGACATCTTGGAAAAGCACTGCTGGATGAACTGAAATGATGCACCATTTCTTCACCTCTGTCACTGCCACAGAGTAAGTCTGATAATGGGCTCTCACTTGACACTGATCTGCTCTTCTCACAGTCTCCGTTATTGTCATCTGTGTTGACAGTAACAATAAAGAATAATCACAGCTTGATTTTTCTTTTGGGTCTCCAGATTGCCAGTTTTTCACTGATAGAATCAGTTTAAACTCCATTCCTCCCTGTTTATAACTTCTTCATGCTTCTTCTTACTTTGGTATGATTGATATATACACACATATCCATATCCATTCACAGTTAGACATAATTTATTTATTTATTACATTTCTATACTGCTCAATAGCTAAAGCTCTCTGAGTTGTTCACAAAAACATAAACCTTAAGTTTAAAACACCATAAAAGTAAAGTAAAAGCCAGGGTAGAAGCCAGCAGCAAATCTAAAACTGCACTAATGTTTTTTTTTTTAACTGAACAACTAAGGGCTTTTCCACATGAGGCTTTTATCTTGTGATCGAGGTTGGTTACTCATGGACATTTGCGGTTCCTTTACATTATGTTGTCAACCTCCAGAGCCTCTCCTGTGTTTTCTGACGTTTATTCCAGTTTATTTTTAAGACCGTGAACAATGATATATTTAAAGATCATGAGTTGATTTTCTCCTTGAAATGAGAAACAGCACCATCTAATGGCTTTTTATTGAAACATATATTTATTTATTTATTATTTATTTAATTTATATACCGCCCCATAACCGAAGCTCTCTGGGCGGTTTACAAAAGTACAAATATAAATGTTTGCCCCTTCTCTTCGCAAAATATGAGTGTTGCTGCTTGGAGACCATTTAATCTGAAATATAGTTCTCCCCCTCCTATTTCACTTTTACTCATCTTCAACTACAAAATGACTTTGCCTCTCTTCAAAGTCACAAGTGACTCAGAGAAATTGGGGTCTGAAAGTTGCCTCCCACTGTCATCCAAAGGCACGTGCCTTCTACTCTCCAATCCAAAAGCTGACTTGATAAGAGTTGCAAGGACACCAGGTATGATTCTGAGTTTGATCCCAGGGCTGAAGGCACATGGTAACTCCTACAACTCCACCAGTGTGTAGAAAACGGTAAGATGGAATTACTGTTGCTGAGGGTCAGAAGTGCACGAAAAGGGGCTATCTTAATCCTGGTAAAGTTGCAGGATAAAAAAGCCTGGTGTGGAGAAGACCTAAACAGCCTTGAAAAATAAAAAGGTCTTCACCTGGTGCTGAAAGGCCACAATGTGGAACAAGGCAAGCCTTTCCAGGAAGGGCATTCCTCAACTGAAAATGCCCTCTCCTTAGTATCCACTCACTTTGCATGCACACACACACTTAAGATTGATTGAATTCCTTCCAGTGGCATGGATTCTGCCAAGCATATCCTCTGCATTGTTGAAGTTCAACATACCTGAGGAACATTAAATCTGCCATGCATGTGGCTCTTCTGGATGATGTAGCAAATACCCATACTAGCCCCATACCTCCCTGGGAGCCGGTGGCCATCCCAGCTGATAGATTCACATGGGAAAGGAATTCACACATACTTGCAGCCATGTGGAGTCGCAAGCACACAGAAGCAATGCTCCGTGGAAGCCATGTTACTAAGAGAACTTTGGGCTCATGCTTTAGACAAGCCAAAGTGAGCATACAATACAGACTTTTGAAACATAGACGAGAGAAGCCTGAGTTGGAAACTTAGGAAATCAGAGTTGGAGACGGATTCTGACAGGTTTATTGTGTTTGAAATTTGGAAGTATTTTTCACTGGTCTGAAGGCTCTGGAAGGGTGTAATTCCTCTTTTTTATGTCTACGTTCAAAGTTGCTGGCAAGCAGTTCTCCCACTACAAAGAATAAAAGAGAGGGGGGCTTTGTCAGTGGCAGGCTGTTCTTCAAGTTCAGGCAGCAGAATGCACAGCTAGGCGAATACCTAGCACTGTTTGCAATTTGTGCCCCAGTCCTAATAGCGATGATGAGATTAAGGCTCTTTGTATTCATTTCAGAAGACTTGTCACTCACACAGTGCAGCTCTGAAACAGATGCTGTGTGACCTTGAGAGCACTGAAACGGCTCATATGCACGGGACATTAATATCTCCCCTCCCCATAAACCCATGTAGAACCCACAGGTGGATCAACTGAAGTAGAATGCCTCTCTTGATCTGTACATGAAGCCAAGGAGCTGTGTTCTACTGAGCTTGATCATTAGTGATCCCCTGGTCTGATCTGGAATTGGACTCTGCAAACTGAGCTACTTTCCTGCCCTTCCCATTGGCCAATAGCTATTTCTGCCCCCTCCTTCCAAGCCCAGTACAGAAATTTGGATGTTGCCAATAACATCACAGGAGGTGCAATGATATCTGAAATGACTTCCCTGAAATCCTCTCGCCTACTGCTGCCCCTTCCCCTCTTTCATACTTGGCAAGAGCAGCAAGAAAACTCTTACTAGAGGCCTCTGTAAAGGCTGGTTCTGGGAAACTAATGCAGCACCTCAGGTACCGGGGACCCTGAGAAATGTGATTTTCCCAGGGTATCTGACTCCTTAGTATGGATGCCAGGCAAGCTTCAGAGTGCTCACTTGTGCGGAATGTTTCTCTTCTGCTTGTAAGTAATGAGTAGGGCTGTGAACAGTCACCCTATCTCACCTCAAAGGCCATATCAAAGCCTCCGAAACAGCCCCGATTTGACTCAGGCCACTTCAGGGCTTGCTTGCCTCACTTTTGTACTGAAGCCAAAGCGAGATTTGCCCTCCCCTGAAGCGGATTGGCCTTTGGAGGGTTCCTGGGAGCTGGTTAGGGGCTGCGCAGTGGACAATCCAAGGAGTGCAAGGTACAAGGCTGACCAGGAGTCAATTGGACTCCCAACTCCCTGCTCTCCCCCTCCCTGCCCCCTCTCCCCCTCCCTCCCTCCCCCAAACCTGGAGCTGTCACTGCCAGAATAATTATCATCTGTACTTCATTGTTTCCATGACTGTAGACCCTTTCCCAATGCATTACTGGAGCTCTAAGGCAGACGTATTGTGGGAATGAATGTGTAGAATGTAGGGAAAACTGGAGCTGGGTATGTTTGTTTCAACTGTGCAACTGAATTGGCTAGGATTCCTGGGAGAAATAGGATGCAAAAATATGTGATGATAACATTTTCCTAATCTCAGGTAAACTGAATGATAATCTTGCTGGTCTTTCACACCCCAAATAATCTATGGGTAAATTAAAGAACAAGTTAAAGGGAGTGAAATCATTTAATGATTAAAGTTTCTTCATGTTTTAGAGGGAAGATGGAGTAAAACATTCAAGTAAAGTGAAGATAATTTTGTCTTTTAGTATACAAGAACAGCGGAAGAAGAAGGGGTAATTTGGCTTTGACTCTATGTTCCAGCAGAATTTTTGAAAATGCTCTTATTTTAAACGGTCCATATTGCTTGTTCTTTGACAGAAAAAAGAAAGAGACAGTTCAACATCTCTGTAATTTGGTTAGACACATCTGGAGAATCAGTTTTCTAGGAAATGAAAGGAGGAATGCCCAGAATCAAGTGTCGTTGTCAAGTTTTGCGTGGGGTAGCTTCTGTGCCATTTTGGTTTCCATGAGATGGCCAACAGGAATCAGGAAACTAAGATTGTACACTTTATGTGGCTCCGTAGACATGAAGATACAGAGTTGTAAACAAGGACAAAGAGGGATGATGCATTTTTGAGATGAAATGACTTGCCAAAAATTAATATGGAATCTGGCATCCATTCTCCTTTGTCCTGCAATTTTCAAGAGATAATCTACAGCCTGCTAACTCAGTGTATATTGATGCTAGGTTATCAATGTTGCTCTTTAATGCTTATTAAAATCTCTCTGGAATTGCTCCCAAGTTACTTAAAGGCCACATTGATCAAGGTCTTTGGCTGTATATAAGGAGCATCAAGGACACAATCTGTGTAGCAAAATAAATAAATTAATTTAAAGAATCTGTTTTGCTGGGACTTGGAGGTTACAAGAGGTCATAGAATTTCTGTGGACCTCCATGCTCTGTTGTGTGTTTATTCTAAAGTGACCTTTTTTTGGGGGGGGGGTTTGTGTGCAATTGCAAAGGTCAACAGTCTACTCTACACCAAAACTATAAACCTTGGAGGAGAACAAGGGTATGTTTGGCTGAAGACCCAAATTGTGCCTTTAGGAGCTAATGACTACAATATATTTTTTGAAAGGCAAATGCTAAAGAGCTCTAGCTAAGGATAAAAAACATAGGCACCTACTGCCTGTAGGGTAAAGTATTTATTGCCCCTAAAGTTTGGACAGAAATAATTATGACAAATTAATCAGTGCCCCTTTGCCAAGAAGGCTATTTGATTCAATGAGCTGACAACAAAATTAATCCTTTTCATGGCACACTGCGTAAATGTGCTAGATAGGTTTACTGTGGTGCTAATGGGCAAATGTCTCTTATTACAGGAAATGATGGCTTTTGGCATTGGGCTTTTAAATGATCATTCCATTTGTTTCTGAGCTAGCAAAAGGATTCTGATAAACAATATGTAGCAGAATCGGGAACAGCTATGAGCAAGAAGCCAAGTGGCAACAGCTGAAACATAAAATCAAAGCCGAATAGTTTAAATAAACAGTTATGCAACACATGTGGTAAATCAATTATAAAGAAATAAAAACCAACACCATCTTAGCCTCTGTTGCTTTTAACGTACTAAGATGTTTTTGGAGTTTTGCTAGTTATTGCATTAAAATGACCATATTTTTGGTTTTGTTACCTTCCCATTGGCTACATTTTGAATTATTAGTCCGACTGTTCGATAGCTTGACTGAGAGCATTTAAATAGTTCATCTACGTGTGGGAACATTTGCACACAGAGGCTTTATTTTAGGCATATGAATAGTCCCATTGATTTCAAGGTAACTACTTTCAATGTTCCAGAACATATAGCAGGGCTGATTTCAATTCCACTTAGTATAGTCCCAAAATTCCATCAAGTTAAGTGGTGCACTCCTTGATTTACAGTACTGTGTGAATATATAATGAGATATTTTAATGTATAGGCTATACATGGTTCCTTGGCCTATTCAAGTTTTCTAGACAGTGATTTCATTTCATTACATTAACATAGAGGTACAAATTCTCTATATGAGGCAACCATTCAAGAGGGACGGAAGTTGTAACTAGTTAATTTGTAAAGGAGGAGGTAAAAAATTAATTATTACATTTATATCCCATTCTTCCTCCAAGGAGCTCAGAGTGGTTCCTTCCAGGTTTGTTGTGATGTATGTTAAACTTAGGGTATGGCTACACCTACTGACGGAAGGGGGGGAACTCACAATATGGTGATCGTGAGATCCTCCCCCTCAGTCTACACACAGTGCGTGATGTCCCGGGAGGATAGAGGATGTCACGGCTGCCATTTTTAAAAAATTGAAGCTGGGCGCTTGAGCGCTCCAGCGAAAAGGTGCATTTTTTTTTTAAAAAAAATATTCCCGTTTCTCCACCCCACCCTCGATGTGGAGCTCCATGCCCTGTGCCCAGTTCCTGGCTCGTTGTGGCTACCTGAAATAAGGGGTTTACTAATTTGTCCAGAGCTTAATTACTTTGCTATTTAGCTTGGTGTAAGCGATCACAAGACAAAGACAAAACTATCTGAATCACTGCTGGGTGCTGTTTTCATACAGCCTGTGTCTAGGCATATGTCTGCTGCTGAGGTAGTAAGGGGGAGCCTTAAAAGTAGTATCTGGCATGCCCCCACCCCCACTGCAGGCATATTACAGTGCGACATTAGTTCCACCCATCACCAGTGCTTGAGCAAAGGACATTCTCAGCCAGTTTTAAAATTTAATAAAGATGGAGGTGGGTGTTTTATTTGTCTTAGGTTACAGGAGCCATTGCAATAGCAAACTGCTTCAATTTGCTGGGGAGGGAGGGAGGGAAATTGTGAAAGATGAGATTGAAGTTCTTCCAGTATTAAATAATCCCCAATAATTTACTCTTCAGAACCCCCCTCTTTATCTTTCCCCCCGCAACCCCAACTGCTTTGACTCTAGGTAATAAATACGTTTTGAAAGGGTATTTGAGGAGGAAAATAAATGATCCAATATTCAATGTTCATGGGGTACATTTTGGACAACAAACTAAAATGTTACAAGAGGAAGAAAAGCTGGCTTTAACAAGTGAAGCTCTTATGGGATAGAATCTTATTCAAAAGGTAACTGATAAATACTTTCCATTTTCCAGTAATATGTTAGACTGTGGCTTGGAAAGTTTTGTGGTAGTGTTGGCCCAACTTGTCTATGGACATTCAAACCAAAGTCATGAACTCTTTTCATTTTTTAATGGCTAGTTAGTAGAGTGGTCCCTCTGGATTTTACTATTATGGAAGTAGCAAGTGGGACAAAACAACACACAGTCTAATCCATCAGCCCTTTAATATTGCACTAGTTCTTATAGATACCTACTTTTCCAATATGGACCCCTAGGAAAGCCTTAAGTTTTCTTATCAGTTTCCTTTTTGTCAACTGCCACTACACCAGCCTCCCCCAAACTAGTGCCCTCCAGATGTGTTGGATTGCAATGATAGAAGTTGCATCCAAACACATCTGGAGTAGGGATGTGTGACTCAGTAAAACTTGAGCCAAAGTTCTCCAAATTCCATCTTGAAGCTCATTCTGACATTAGTCTAAATCAGATTTCAAGCTTTGCCTTTTCTTTTCACATGAAAATCTGTGCATATTTAGTGTGTATTTTCCAAAGTACACGTCTATCGTGTGCATTTTTGAAATGTACGCATTCTTCTCCCATTGATTAAAGTGCATTTGTGAACACTTCTCCAAAGTATGCATTTTTTCATGCACATTTTTCAAATGTATGCATGTTGTCGAATGCATTTCTTTTGGGTTTGCGGATCATATTGCAAGCTTGGAAATATATGGACTTTGACTCTGATCCATGTTCAGTTCAATTCATTCAAAAAATGAATTTAACTGAATTTCTCATACATCCCTAATATGGAGATCAACAGATGAACTATAGATGCACTATAAAATCTCCGGCACTACCACCACCCTGTGATGACTTAACAGGTGCATTGCCTTTTCTTCTATCCTCCTGCTGTGATATCATGTTTTGCTTAGGGGCTTTTCCTGAGGAAAAAAAAATTAGCACTGCTAATTAAATCCTAATTAGCTTCTGCCAATTTGTTATCCTGCTAATTACTAGGTACAGAGCCAAAGAAAATCTGATCTTCTCTTTTCGTTTAGTGTTATAAAGCAATGAACAGATTGAGGAAATGTTGCAAAAATAAATACTAAAAAACACCACAGAAGGATAAATGCTAAACCTCTGTTAAACCCCCTCTGCATACCTCTATCTACATGCCGACTTTACCCCTGGCTGGCTCCTTTCACTGGCATGCATTCTCCTTCTGTCTAAACAACAGTGTAAGGCTGTGGTGGGCAACCTATTGCCCTTGAGATATTTTGGCCTACAACTCCCATCAACCCTCACCATGAGCAATGCTGGCTAGGGCGATGGGAGTTCTAGGCCAAAACATGTCAGGAGCCACCCCTGATATAAGTTTTCTGGATTGCTTTTGGCTGAGCAGGATTTTTTTGCTCAGCAAATAGATAGGCCGAATTTGCAGGGTTTCCCCCCTACTCTACTCTTCGCTGTGGTTGGAGCAGTGGTTCAGCAGGCAGTTACTTATAATTTATTTATTTATTTATTGCATTTTTATACCTTCCAATAGCCAAAGCTCTCTGGGTGGTTATGGTGGTATGCCAGGTTAAATAGGAATAGGTTGGTCACAATTGGCAGGGCTGTGTGAGGTAAGTCATGGCAGGTAAGGATTTGGTGAGCATCTAGAGGAGCCTTTAAGGTGAAGGGGGACAGACTTAGACTCGCCACTTAGGGTCATCAGACCTTTGAAACTAGTCTGTTTTCATCTATCCAAAGCTCTGGGGCCTAGTGGGGAGGAATGAGGCAGGAAGACCATCCTCAACATCTGCAAAGGTCGGCCACTGAGAAAGGTTTAGGGTAGTACTACATCCAACCCAAGGTAGCTTGCCTTCACTGCCCTGTGGCTACCCAAATTCCTCACAGATCTTGCTTTAAATAAGTTAAAAAAACACACCTGTGGCCCTAGTTTATCCATATCTCTGTGTCTCATCTCGTTATTTCTGGTATGTGCATGCAATCAACCTCTTTCTGTCTGTCTTTCTGTTTTGCTCTCCCCATACTTAATGTTAATAGCTCTTATTTTAAGTGCCTTTCAGAGTCTTCCCTTACAAACATAACTTGATTTAGATCAGAGCTGTCAAACGTGGATCCCTAGGGTTTGGGACTGCAAATACAAGGGATTTATCATGCATCTGGCAGGCTGCAGTGCATTACTTTACTAGTGTACATATGGGGCCGAGTCTGCATGTTTGATTGGCACAAATTACTATCATAGTATTTGTATGACACAAGGAAATTGTGTAAGAGAGCTTCGGCTATTGGGCGGTATAAAAATGTAATAAATAAATAAATAAAAATAAATAAATAAGAAGGAATTGCCCATTTTCTCTGCTAAGAAGAAACTTTTGGTTGTTTAAAGAAACTGAGAAATCAGAAAGCAAAACTGTTGTGACCTCATATGCCTAACCCTTTGTTTCTTTTGCCTTACTCTTTTTCTCTATAGAAACCTGTAATTTTGTTTGTGGTAGCTGTGGCTTTCTAAGAATGCAACATATGCTATATCCAAACATCCTGGAGAAGCAGTTTAAAAACTATTTGTACCACAAGTGTCAGTTTAATGGTCTCAAGCTTGCAGTTATACAAATGTGTCAAGCACACTTGAGTTTGGGTACACTTTTCTTCACAAAAAGGTTTATGTTGGCATAAATTAAATGCACCTTTTGGGATGGAAAATACCCCGTTCATTATGTAGCCATCTGGCCTCTGGACGTGGTTTTGAATGGTGGGATTTCCATGTTCTAAAAAAGGGTGTGAATATGCATCCTATCTTAATATTGGAGAAGCAAATTGTAAGCATATGTTTGTCAAGGTGCGAGATCCTCTGAGGGTGCACAGGAAGTTGTTTGGAGAGGTACATGTAGAAACAAAGGGCTCATCTACACCAAGCAGGATATTCCACTATGGAAGTGGTATGAAAGCGGTATATAAAAGGCAGGAGCCACACTACTGCTTTATGGTGATATTGAAGTGCACTGCAGGATCTACACTACTGCTTTATAGTGGTAATGAAGTGCACTGACAACGGTGGGGCCCATGACACAACTACACCAAGCAGGATATAACACTATGAAAGTGGTATGAAAGCAGTATATAGTATGTGTCAATGGGCCCCAACAGTTGTCAATGTACTTCAATACTGCTACGAAGCAGTAGTGTGACTCCTGCATTTTATATACCACTTTCATACCACTTTCATAGTGGAATATCCTGCTTGGTGTAGATGAGCCCAAAGAGAAGAGGATGGAAGAAAGAGATCCAGAAAGACATTAGGAGTAAAAAGGAAAGGGAACTGCCTAGCTTCGTTAGGCTAATTAAGCTCAGAGGATAGCTCCTATCATCCACACTCTCATCAGGTGTGAAGAGATTTTTTTTTTATAAAGATTATACTGCAGACCTCTTTATTGTCTTGCATCTTGGTGGGAGGGATTGGAATCAAGACATAGAATGGGGGGAAATGCACAAAAGTTGCGAAATCACGAAACTATCGGTGGGAACAGGGAGGGACCATCACGATCTGAAGAATTCAAGAGAGCACCAGGTGGATTGGATTTTGTCCACTGGCCTGAGGTTCAACACCCCTGGTTTAAAGTCTAGTCTGCTTCCTTACATGTACATGTTGGTTTTGCTAAGAGAAGGTAAGCTATCTTTCTGATGAATGGTGATGACAACCTTGCTGTTACAGTAGACAGAGGAGAATTATGGGAGAAGAGTAGTTTCCCCCCTTTTCAGCCTACCAAGTCACAAAAGATGATTTCACCAAATGGGTTTGTTTTTAGAACATTTGCATTGATTCAAACTTTAAGCTGTTTAACAGACTGTTTTGCTTCTAAGGTGCCAAACTTGTTTTTAGCTGACATGCAGGGTTTTATGATGTGACTGATCGCATCTGCCAATTGTCAAGGTCCAAGGCATGTTCCAAGTTGGCAGTCCCCAAAGAACAGGAATAGATCAGCCTGAACATCAGGCAATGGGAAAAGCCAGATTCAGCTCAATTAATGGGTTTTAATTTTTTTAAAAACCCCAGTTGAATATAGAATGTTTGTTCTGTGAAAATGGAACCAAGAGTCGCTTTGTGGGTCAATCTTATTTCCTTTCTTTTAGCATTTTGGTTTTTGTCTAATCTACTAAAAATATTTAATTATGGTAAAATAAATAAGAATAAAAGAGCTTGGATTTATTTCTACCAGTACTTCTAGTGGTTATTAGAAGTACACATTCATGTATAGGAACCCTTGCACGAATAAGGCATGATCCAGTCTTATCCTAGGCCTCAAAAGACCTCTGTTTTCCCCTACTCACTTCACCATGCAAAGCCTCATGTGCCTTCAACCTGCCAGCGCGTTATGTGGAATGACAGGTCTGTACATGTACATAGAATGGTGAAAGGACAGTCTTCTGTTTGAATGGCTAAGAAGTCCAAATCTGGTATGAAGATAAAGAACTTGCCCATTAACTGCACCTGGACAAAAGACTGAGCAAGGCACTCTGGTCATAAGAACATAAGAAGAGATATTTAGTCCATCACTCTGTTTACACAGTGGCCAATCAGCTGTTGACCAGGGACCCACAAGCAGAGCTCAGTGCAACAGCACCCTCCCACCCATGTTCCCTAGCAACTGGTGTATCTATGCTTGGAAAAGGAAAGGAACCTCTCGTGCAAGCACTGAGTCATTACTGACTCTTGGAGGGACGCCAGCTTTCGCTGACGTTTTCTTGGCAGGCCTTATAGCGGGGTGGTTTGCCGTTGCCTTCCCCAGCCGTTATTACCTTTCCCCCAGCTAACTGGGTACTCATTTTACCGACCTCGGGAGGATGGAAGGCTGAGTCGACCCGAGCCGGCTGCCTGAGACCCAGCTTCCGCTGGGATCGAACTCAAGCCGTGGGGAGAGTTTCAGCTGCAGAAACTGCTGCTTTACCACTCTGCGCCACATGAGCCTCGTATCTATGCTTACTGCCTATATATATGGTATCAGTTGCTGTACAGCCTGGTAACATACATGACCTGTATGTTATCAGGTCATCTGGTAACAGTTTTTCATGCCATGGTGAGATGAACTGTACTTCTATTTTATTTATAATAATAATAATTCCTAAGTTTGTATTTATACATATAAATTAGCATATGCCATTTTTATGCAAATCACATACCTCTTTTGTCATCTTTTTTTAGTGATTTGTTTCCTTTGTTTTGGAGATTCATAAGTGGCAACCGTACGTCCCCCAGCAAACAAGAGATAAAATACAAGGGTTACCAGCTAGAGGTTTGAGCAAAAGAGATTTGCATGTATGCTCCAAGCTTTGGTCACAGAGTTATACATAGAAGCTCTCAAGCCATCAAGCCAACAATATGCCTCCACCTTTTTAGTGGTCAGGCTTGACCACTGCTGTCCGTTAATACAAAACCTTCAGAGTTCACATCGATTTCTATGTGTAGTTTTGGGGGCTTGGGTTCAAAGCCATTGGGCCGGTTCAGATGACACACTAAGCCATAGTTATGCTGCTAAACCTTTTGCAGCAAATGGTTAGTGAGCGTGTTTAAACCATGGTTAGGAATGGTTCACATGACATGCTAAGCCATAATGCTTTGCTCAAAATGCTTAACCACCGTGGCTTAGTGTGTCATCTGAACAGGGTCATAACATTCACAAGTTCTACTAAAATGTTGTAAATCTCTGATGTGTTTATGACAAAGTTTGTTTCACCTCTTGCCAGAAGTTCCTTTCAAATGGTATATGACTCATCTCTCAAAGGCAGTTTGTATACCTCTTTCTGCATTTGCCAGCATTAAATAGGTTGAGTAAATAGTACTTACTTTATATGCTTTGCTGTGCTGTGGTTCTTTTTTGCCATAAAACTGTTAATATAACTCAAAGTTAGAGAACATCCCCTCACCATAATTCACAAGAGTAGGACAGAAAGCCATTTGGAAATTATTTCAAAACCCATATGCTTGAAGTGTCCGGATGAATGTAATTGGAGAATGCAGCATGCAGGCACTTCATGTGAAGGCAGAGGCAGGCCAGATAAGCATATATTCAGAGTCCAAATGAAACTCAAAGAAACAGGCCTGTAAGAGCTTAAGACACATGTTGTGCTTTGGCCTGGGAAGCAGGCAAGCAGTTCAAAGGAGTAGGAGACCCCTAAATAATGATTACAGGTATGAGGTCTTCATAAGTCAGTCAAAGGCAAATATTTCCCAGATACATTGTCCATGAAAAATGCCTCTTACTGTGTGATCATATTCAAAAGTGAAGTACAAAGCGAGGCTTCTTCCCACAAGGATCAATTATGTCCAGGAAGAAGTGAACAGATGTTGCATGCACCATACAACAATTACAAATGCTTGTTGCCTTTCTCTCTCTATCCTAGGCTGCCTGGGATTTGACAGTATTATTGTAAATGCCCCTTTATAGTCACTCAAATGCAGTGATTGCTTAAGGACATGGGAGTTCAAGACATTCTTATCTATCCTACAGCCAAACTAAACCTTTTAGCCATGCATAGCAGATCTATGTGTGATTAGTTTATTGACTTCAGAATAAGTGCATGGCCTCCAATTCGGATTGGGATCATGGCAGTCTGGGAGGATTAGAAACAACAAAACTTCCCCACACCTGTTTTCATCTTGAAATTCCAGCCCCTCCCCCCCTAAGGTGGAGCGAGGTTAAAAAAAGAAAAAAAATGCCCCCAGAGCTCAGCAATGCATGATTTGAAGAACATTTAGTTTGGCCCATAATCCATATGTATGTATTATATTCAGAGTCTGAAATAGTGTACTTGCTGAAATTTGATCCATATGGAGATTTATAATGTGAGGACAAAATAGATAGGGATATTTTTTTTATCCCTCCTTCATAATACTAGAGCCTGGGATCAGGACAGATAAAAGGAAATACTTCTTTCACAGAGCACACAGTTAAATATACAACAAGATTTAGTGATGATGACCACCAATATGGATGGCTTTAAAAAGGTGTTTGACAAATTCATGGAGGATAAGGCTATCAATGGCTACATATTGATGTCTATATATTGCCTCTGGAATCAGAATCAGAATGCTTCTCAGACACAGGCCGTTTCTACACCTGCCTTTTTTCCAGGGATCGTCCTGGGATCATCCCTGTGCATGCAAATGACACACAGGGGATCCCGGGAGCAGGCTGGGACAATCCCTCCATTTTCCTGGGATAATCCTTAGGTGTAGAAAAGGCCACAGTTGCTAGGGAACTTGAATAGGAAGGTGGTATTGTACTCATGTCCTGCTTGTGGGCTTCCCACAACCACTGTGGGAACAGAATCCTGGACTAGATAGGCCTTTAGTCTGATACAACATGGCTCTTCTCATGAGAGCTCCAAGTTCTTGTGTGAGCTTCCCATTGGTACTGAAACACATTCACCTAGAGTCAAGCATCTCCCTCTTCATCCTCATTTGTTTACCTGGAAACCATCATCCCATTTGTTTGGCTATTGTATGAACAGAATGTTGGTCTAGGTGGGCCTTTTGTCTTTTTATGTCCATATCTTCTTAAAAAAGACATTGAAAAAGAGATGGGTGCACCATGCAAATGAATGAAATATAGTTGCTGATGCGTGAGTTGGGTCAGATGATAGGCTTAATGCTGTGCTGAATCCTTCCCTCTATTTTCATTATTTTTTCTCTCCCTCTGTAAGAGACCTTTTTTTCTGCCTCTTTCAAAGGGAGGGGAAGAATTTTTAAATAATTTTCTCCTTGAGAAGGGGGGGCACGGTTTCTGCTGACTGTGTGTGTCTTCTTTCTGTTTTATTTTTAATTTTAAAAATGCACCATGCACTGTGGCAGCACTGTCGGCCTCTTTGCACAAAGGTGACACCACATGCTCTCATATGTGTTCAGGAAGCGCTGAACGGCTAGAGAAGGGAGCTGAAAAGAATCCTGCATTGCTGCAAGTGCACAGGCCACCTTCTTCACTTAAAAAGGTAATCAGAACCCCTGTTCCCCTCCCAAAGGAGAAAATTATTTGAAATTCTCACCCCCAAGAATTGCCAAAATGGAAGCATCAACATTTTCAGCACAGCATTACTGTGGTTAGCCTCCAGTCCCTAGTCAAGAAATTAGCCCATAGTCAAGGCACTAATTAGAAATTCAGTTTGGCTTCCTAGCCTTTATTATCACTTAACCCTTGATGTATATTTTTTGCCAAATGTAAAAAGTAAAATTTCCCTGGCACTCTGTTCATCTCATAATTATCTTTAGATATGAGTTAACACAGTTAAGTTAAGGTGAGTGATCACCAGGTAAATGATCAACCATGTTTTGATATTTAAATATGAAATTATTATTATTATTATTATTATTATTATTATTATTATTATTATTATTATTATTAAGGAAGCTGAAAGATAATTCAACAAAAGTCAAAGGCAACAGCTGAATGTCAGGATTGTACTAGAACTGCCCCCAAATATAGGCTTTGTTCCCTTCAAAGGGGATTGTGGGGGCGAAGGTCGAGAATAAGAAGACGGAGGAAATCACACGGTAGACAAGCTTAATGGTTACAATGGGGGGATCTACACGTCGTACTGAAGGCGCACGCGCGTGTGTAGATCCTGCCCTGGAACAGGCGCAGGAAGAGGCGGAGAAGGAGGCGGCTGGGGAATCCGGCCGCCCCCCCCGCTGGCCTCCTGCTGCCGGCGAAAGAGCCTCTGCTGACCCTGGCTACTCACGGTGAGGAGGGAAGAAGCCGGGATGGGTGCTGGCAGCAGGAGGCCGGTGGGGAGGTGGTGGGTGGCGGCGGTGGCAAAGACGCGGCCGGATACCCCAGCCGCCTCCTTCTCCGCCTCTTCCTGTGCCTCTTCCAGCAGGATCTACACACGTGCTTTCGGGTCGCACTGAAGGCGCTTGTGTGCGCCTTCAGTAAGAGTCTCCCAAAACATACTTAAAGATGAAAGGTGTTTAGAAAGCTTTAGGCTCTTTTTTTCTGAAACAATCCTTAAGGCAAACACTTGGAGAGAGGGGGGTGAATAGGGTATGCCAGTAACTGCTTTGAGCTTCTCCAGACGCTGCATATGCTGGCACCTCAAAGGAACATAGCTAATGTCCTAAAACAAAGTCCGAGGAAAGGTTGCTCTGAGCCACCAGAGCTGGGCAGAGAGATCCGTCACGCACTTGTCAATCTCAGCCTACCACTACTGAGCTGACCCCGTTACCAAGACTTCAGGAAAGGTTAAGCCTCAGGCCCAGGAGTCCCATCCTTCTGCTAAGGACTGGGAACTCTCTGCCACATGAGTCTGGGCACAAACACAGAATCCTCAGCATATGCAAGTCCAAGTCTATGAAAAGCTTCACTACTTTTCATGGCACAGTTCTTAGATATCCAAAGTCCAAATAGCAAAGCATCCATGTGCAGGGTGCTTTCAATGTCCAAGCAGAGATGGAATCCAAAGCAGGAGGGAGGTCAGGCGTTGCACTGAGAGATGAAACCTAGCAAAGCTTTTTCAGCTTTGCACCAGCATTTAAGGCCTATTCAAAGCCACATGACAGATAGGTCCTCTGACCTGTAAACTAAACCGTGCCAAGAGGGTGGGATGTTACAAACCACTTAGATCAGCGCCCCCACCTTTTCTAAAACAGAGAACCAGCAGCTTCAAGGCCAGAGACAGGGAGTGAACAAGCTACTCCCATGGGAACTTCTTACAGAGATAAGCTTTCAGAGAACATCTGACATTCTCAAACTATTTCTTAATAAATCTACCCACTAGGTACAAGGTGGGCCTTGTACCTGTACTTGACACTTGTTCAGTGTTATGGAGGAGACCTGACATCCCCTTATAACCTGTGCTCAAGTTTTGTACAACATCATTCATAAGGTTCATACAAAATGGGAAATGGATTTTTTTAAAAAATGCATTGTCAAGCTAATGAGAAAGATTGTGCTTTCCGCTGGTCTTAAAAAAAACCCATAGGAAAAGAACAGCTTTAACACCCCCCCTTCCTTTTACACAATAATGTTCTAAGAAAACCATTCTTTTGATGCCTTGATTTGAAACTCATGTTTCTCATTATCACAAGCTGCAGGGCGCCTGAAGATCTGACACTGACAAGAATCTGCTTCAACTGGAAGAACAGTGTGAAATCACCGCATGACGATCTACGCAGGCTAAAAGTAAACCAGTAAGTGAGGCAAACAACTGGTATCATGACTGCAGAGCCACATGGCTTAAAAAGAGAGCTGCAGTGCCCTCATCCTCAGGAAGCTAGCAGTCTTAAAAGATTGCCCAATGCTGTAGGATTTTGTCTTTACATTTAAAACATTTTGGTTATTATTTCCCCCCCCCAGTGTTTAAAATTTGATGTATTAACATGCTACATATAAAAACTAGTAATATACAAATACTTGGGTATAGGCATAGTTAACTCCTCCCATCTCAATTATTATATCATTGTTTATACTCTAAATAAAAGATGGTGGGATGGAAATCTTTCAAGAAATATCAATTATAATTAGGGTGACCATATGAAAAGGCAGACAGGGCTCCTGTATCTTTAACAGTTGTATTGAAAAGGAAATTTCAGCAGGTGTCATTTGTATATATGGAGAACCTGGTGAAATTTCCTCTTCATCACAGCAGTTAAAGCTGCAGGTGCCCTGCCCTCTTCTAAATCTGGTCACTCTAGTATAGCTCCTGCAGCATTAACTGTTGTGATGAAGAGGGAATTTCACCAGGTTCTCCATATATACAAAAGACACCTGCAGAAATTCCCTTTTCTGTGCAACTGTTAAAGATACAGGAGCCCTGTCCTCCTTTTCATATGGTCACCCTAATTATAATGGAAATATCTATTATAATGGAAAAATAAATTGGATGGTCAAAATCAAACTCTATTATATAAAAAGAGAATTGAGTATTTCCTAACAGTAGCAAGTACGCTGATTTTGACCATTAACCAAGTTTTGGAAGGATGCAAAAGGTTTAAACAGAAGGAGATGGTATAATATAGTATGGGAAATAGCACTCTCAGAGAAACGTGCTCACTGTCTGAGAGAATTAAGAGGACAAAAGGAAAGAGACACTTTTGCAACAGAATGGTAGTGTTTTATTACACACAAAAACAAAAGAACAGCATCAACGCAGGTTCCAATTGCCTTTAACAGGTTATGGTTGCAATAACATTTAATCTAATGGAAGGAGCTGAATGGTAATATGTGTGGAATTTCCAATTGTTCTCATTAAATGCTTTCTCTGGAGATAATAAATAAATAAATAAATAAAATGGTGGGAGAACTCTGCACAGCAATTGCTGTTCCAGAGATTTTTCTCCAGGTTGTTGGGGGAAATAGAGAATGTAGGTAACCAGATTGAACTAGTGATTGATCAATCTGTCAATTTCAGTTTCGCTGTTTCTCAGTCTTAAGTTCAGTTTGTCTCAAATATTGAATTCCCCCCTCTTTTTATTGTGAATATTAACAAAACAGAGCAAAAAATAAATCATGAAAAAGAAAAAAAGAAACATTACATTTTAATTTTTTTTAAAAAAACACATATTGATTTTTTGTGCACGGTTGCCTAATATATACATTTTTTTTTGCAAGTGGTTTTCCTAAATAATGCATGGATCTTTGAACATTCTTTTTGCCAGTATACACATCTTTGTATGCATTTTTGATTGGAGAATACCAATGAAACATTCAAAAAAATATGAAGGCTAACTGTTTGCATAAAATTCAAAATTACAAAATTAGGAATCTTGCATTAAAATGTAAACAGAATAAATTTCCCACCTATCCACTCCTATTTGAACATGAAAATCCCCCAGATTGGAAGTTCAGTATTTTGTATGTCTCTTGATGAGTTAGAACAGAGTCATAGAGTCATACAAGTGTAGAACTGGAAGGGGCCTATAAGGCCATCGAGTCCAACATCCCTACTCATTGTAGGAATCTAACATAAAGCATACCTGACAGATGGCTGTCCAGTTATGAGAGGCTTGTTAATATTGTCACTGATCATGCTTAGTCTGCTAGTCATGGCACTGGTTTCAGCTGGAAGTAGATGATATAGGTGTGTATAGAGGAAAGAAAGTTTAAGATAAGATGACATTGCAGGTTGTTACTTCAACTCCCATATCTATTCCAGAGATGTCTACTATTTTTGTTTAGGTAATCTGCAGTTGTACTTGATTCTTTTAACTAACAAACTAACTAGCTAACTATAGCTAATTGACTATATTCCAGCCACAAGATACTGTGGTTTAAAGGGCCAATGACAATTAAAGTTGCAGTAAGCAAAAAATATTGTTGTTTACCATGTCCTCAGCTAAAGTGTGACTGGCATCAAATGATATTAACAAGATTGTCAACTCTGCAATGGCACAATCACTCAGAACATTACTACATGAGTGATTTATTGAACTCTTGTGATTGGCCACTCACAGATGTTTGCAGGTCCTTTACAGTACGTCCTCAACTTCCAGGACACCTCCCATGCTTTCTCCACTTTATCCTGTTTTCAAAAGATTGGAGATAACGCAATAAACAAAGTTGATCTCAACTATCAGAAGCGCTATCTAGTGGCTTTATAATGAAACATTTAGAAAACGTAGAATTTACTGAGAAAGGGCATCCTCGATTCAAAGCATGTGTCTGCCCATAAAAAGGAGCCAATCTTCATCCTGCAAAGAAGTAGAAGTCCTAGTAAGGATGTGGGATTTTAACTTGGTGTGGTAAAGCCCTCACTACAACACCCCCATCGAGGCAGTATTACTCTTGTTCAACTTTCAGACACAATAGCTTAGAGAACTTTCGAATATATGCTGTTTCACAATTGCAACTGAGACAATAAGGGATATTTGGAGAAGGGAAAGAGATAGATGAATGGTGCTTTAAGGCAGCTTTTGATGTTAGTATATTTGAAAGTGCCATGTCCACAATAGTTTTCAAAGAACAAAACAGCCTTTTGGGACAATGAAGTATAAATCATAAAGCTCACACCTTTTCTTTGGCAAATCTGTTTTGGTGGTAAGTCAATTAATTTATCCCTACATGCCTGCCAGCTGGGGCCATTGAAGCAAAAAGTATGTTACTCGGCTAATGAGGGTTTTATTTTATGAGTTTCTGCAGCTTGTTCTCTTCTTTGCCAGCTCTAATTGCCTTTCATTTTTCTTTAATTCTAATCATTGGCATAATTATTATACTTGATGCTAATTTACACTCCTTTGATCTCTTGTAAGATCAGACTGCAACCCCAAAAGGACTTTACTGGTTCATTTAAAATCACAGAAATTAAACTAGCTTTAAACCATAATAATAATAATAATAATAATAATAATAATAATAATAATAATAATACACTGTTTCTTTGTTTTTCTTCTGTTACTACTCATGTCATTCCAAAAGTACTGTAAAGATTTGTTTAAACAGTTTTGCAATTGGTAAAGAGAACAAGGCTTGCTTTCTTCTGAATATTAGATGATTTTCTTATTTCTGACTTGTTTAAACTTTAAGCATACATTTGTTTTCATTATTATGCAATGCAAATTAGGGTATGAAGTTCACCCTGGAGGAATGTTTTACCACATTTGATGGAGAACAAAAAAGTGCAGTTTCATTAGAACCAAAACCAAGAAAATAGGATAGGGTCTTTGTGTGATCAAAGTCTCAAGCTTAAATAGGTATCCTTTGTAGCCAGGCTTATCTCTTTCTTTATCTTTCAGGATTGATGGTGATTAGGGTGACCATATGAAAAGGAGGACAGGGCTACTGTACCTTTAACAGTTGTATTGAAAAGAAAATTTCATCAGGTGTCATTTGTATATATGGGGAACCTGGGGAAATTTCCTCTTTATCACACCAGTTAAAGCTGCAGGTGCCCTGCCCTCTTTTAAATCTAGTCACTCTAGTATAGCTCCTGCACCTTTAACTATTGTGATGAAGAGGGAATTTCACCAGGTTCTCCTTATATACAAATGACACCTGCTGAAATTCCCTTTTCTATGTAACTGTTAAAGATACAGGAGCCCTGTCCTCCTTTTCATATGGTCACCCTAATGGTGATTGTCTGGAAAATATAAGAAAGGATAGGGCAAGGGCTCTGTTCAAGAGGAGGAAGAAGCTTTGATGGTGTCCCAAACAAGATGGGTGGTCATAAACCTAGTAACACTGTCTGTCAGGTTGAGGCTAGTAGCATATGTAGGCTCCCCAAAGATTCTGAGAAGTGGAGGTTTCTAGGACCACCTTTAGGTTGGCAAGTGGTCACTTGACCCTCTTCAATACTGAGTGGGAATGGATGCTGGGAGGTGGATCATAAATGAAAAACAAGAGATGCATCACAAATTCATTTTCTGTTGTACTCTCCTTAAAATGCTGTAACTCTTGCCCAAATGGAGACAAAAATTGGAGAGGGCATTCTGCCATGTATTTCCTGCGGGTACACTAGGGTCTGAGTTTCTCCATAATGCCCCAGTGCCTTTTATAGCTGCTTGGAATTTCAGCAGGTAGGCTTGTTATGTCACAGGGTTCCAGGAGTCTGAAAAGCAGCACTTGATGAAATCCCTTCTTTAAAAGAACAGAACTCTCATTTCAAAGGCTGGCCATCTGGTGGTTGGTTAGTTAGAATATGGCTGAATTAATCTGATTTAAATCAAGCTGTGTTTTGAATGAACCTGTCTGCCATGTTTCTGCTAAAGGTGGTGAGTCCCTGTTAGAAGAAACGTAGCAACCCAGAAGCTAGGCCACCCCTACCACTGGGCATAGTTGAGGCAGCTAACTCAGGCAACTGATTTGGGGTGTCATGAAAAGGCAGTCAATTTGTTAATTATTTAATTCATTATTTTCATAGTTTTACTGCAAGAAGAGGCCCTTGTTGTTTTTTGCCTTAGGTGTGAAAATGCTTTGGCTGGCCTTGGTTATTATGCACCTTGATTAGGTTTGCTTCTCTATCTCAGGTAGCAAAATATCTTGAGTCTGAACCAAAGAAAACACTGCAGTTTAGTTTGCCACCCTAATCACATTTGCTCAGAATTCTCATTGATAACTACCAATGGGATTCCCTTCTAAAGAAACAGGCTGAGTTGATAGGTGGAAACATAGCTTCTGAAAAAGGATTAATCAAACAGTGAGTTGAACAAAAATAAACAGAGAAATGACTGGCATTATTTTACCTAACTCCTGCAACTTCTTATGTCAAATTTCCCTTGTATGCTGCCAAACATACTAGTGGACTAAATAGCCCATACTTGAGAGGGTTTGATTTTATAGATCTTAGTGTACTTCAAATCAATCAAGACTGGCAAACATATCACCATATCAATTTCAACTCTCAGGATTTGACGATTGCTCAAAAGACCAATATATGTGAACCTCAGAACGTAGTGTCCCAGTTAGTTTTCAAATATGTTCCTTTCTGTTATTGGATTTTTTTAAGGTTTGGCCAGCTGTGTTTTAGAAGAAAGGAGAAAATTGAGTGAGAGCAGTGTCTTGGCTACTCTGCCATTCTCTCTGGGCTACTAACCAATACAGCAATACTCTAAAGATAAGGTAGAGTAATTATCCAGCAGTGTGGTATAGCAGGTTCAATGAGGCAAATAATCCCTTGTTGTTTATGAAACCACTGAGATTAACAGTGAGAATAAAGAGCAAAATCACTTAGACCACTCTCTCGAAAAGAATATATAGCAATAGGAAGTAGATTAGTGACCTGATTGAACAAAGAACAGAAATAGAAGGCTCACAATGAACCCTGCTGCTTGTTTAAGAAGCTCCTCGTGTTTCATTCTTGTTTAGCCAAAATGACTGGGTTATTCTGCAAAGTTATCTGTTGCGATATGTGATTATACCAAGCTCTTCCCTTAATAATGCAAGGCTAAAAAGGCACTACATACACTTCCCTGTAATTATTTTCCTTGTTAGTTAGCATGCAATCAAGTCTGAATTCTGCATATCTAATGGAGCTTTAGCACAGAATCTCTGTAATAATGACCTACATGTCTACAAGTCTCTCTGCCTTCTCCTTATTGCAACTTTGTCTGAACTTTATCACACCAGCATTATACTCTGCCATCGCGGCGAATTGCATGCAAAGGACTCTGATGTTCTAAATACATTCCAGTGTATTTAGAAGAAACACCAAGTGTAGAATTACTATCAATGTATGGAAATCTCAAATGTAACCAGATGGAAAAAGAATTAATAACGAACCTGTTAACAGCTGCAAGGTTAATGATATCCAGAAATTGGAAGGTTCAAGGAGATTATGATATAGAAGATTGGTATAAAGAAATATGGGCTATTGCTATAAATGATAAACTAACATGTAATATTAGATTTAGAAGGGGGATAATAAAAAACAATGATTTTGAAGAGATATAGAAATTGTTCCTAGAACATGTATTTTCAAAAGGGAGAGGAAGAACACTTCCAGAAGATTCAATGCAATTTTGGAAATTAGAATAAGATCCCGAGGGTGGGGGGCACTTATTAATGTGAGTTAATCAAGAAGTAGAATGTATAGCTAAGAAATAAGAGGAATGTTGTGTTATGTATGTATATGATTTATTATGTATATGATTTATGATTTATGTTAAATAATAATAATAATAATAATAATTTAAAAAAGGACTCTGATGTTGTCTATCTTATAATCTGCTGTCACAGCAAAGTACTCTGATGCCACAGTCCATGTCTTGCTGTGATTGTGGTTGTTAGCGACATATTTTGATCCGCGGAAAGTCCGGTTCTTCCGGTAGTGCAAAAGCACACCACTTAAACTGCAACATGTATTTTCATCCCTCATTTTGAATCCGGTGTTCTGTGGGCATGTTTTCAAGGGGTGGATTTGCTGACGAAAGAAAGGGGTGTGTCTTGTCTTCAGTTGGTGTTTTTAGTTGCCAATTCAAATCCTTCCTCATCCTGCTTCCTCCATCTTAACTTGTCCATTTTCACCTTAAAAGAAATTTGGGAAATGCACCCTTCTTGCCAGCACTACCCTCATTTTTAAAGATAAAGAGGTCCAAATTGGCACAGTGGTAGGTCCTAAGGAGGGCTTTCAGCATACTGAGTTTGAATCAGATTGGGTCATCCGTTGATTTTTTTTAATGATTTTTTAAATTTCCTCCCTCAAATCCTTTGGAGCTTATAGTCTGCTAGTGGGAAGAAATGTAGAATCACCTCCATTCCTTTGAACATGTGAAGCTTTGCATCTTCAATGGGATTTACTTTACTCAAAAGTAAATCCCATTGATTTCAACTGCTAACATGATATGCTGCTCCTTGGTCTGTGCTTGGAGGGGAGAGAAATAGAATCGGGGGGGGGGGGCTGGAAAGATTTCCCCTGTTTCCATGCCTGGGAGCTTTTCCTAAGGAGGAGCTATGGAGGGAGGGAAACTCCAGGCAGTGTTAGAGGAATGGCTGTAGCCTAGGCAACAGGTAATAAAAACGTAGGGGGGGGTCCTTTGGTGGTCCAACTACCACCAACCAATGAACTGTAGGGGGAGATACAAAGGAGATTAATGGGCGGAGGTGATGGTGAAAACAACAAGGTGTGCAAGTGAACCTCAATGGATCACAGCAATGCGCTACAGCAGAGGTGTAAGTTTGCAAGCTTTCATACACTATATAAATGCTATATAATCAAAGTGTGATAATTCGAGGGAGAACCAGAACAAAAGTGTAAGTGGGATGAAGCTCTCAGAATGGGTTAGAAGGGAGCAATGCTATTCAAAAAATGACAAGTACTTTTTTGACCAATAATTCAATGTATAATAAAAGAATACAAGTTCTTGATGATGTTGGTAACAATGAACCCACATTAAATGTGGGCCCATAGTTTTAAGATAGTTTTAAGATTATTGATGGTAGAGGTTGTTTTTTTTAAAAGCAGAAAGGGATCGCAAGGGATGCAAACACTTAACGTTCTGTTTTTCAGAGCAAACCTCAAGAATGCTGAGTCTAAGGAACTAGCACTTGTCCCAATAAAACTGTTTTATTTCAGCTACTTTTCTAAAAAGAAAAGTATTTTCTTTAAAAGCCTTTTTTAATTAAAAAAATTCTTCTCTCTCTTCTATAAAACCATGTCATTTACATGTTAAAAATGGATACTTCATGGAATTATTATGTTTCAGTTAATCAAGGCAATTTCAGCACATTCTCTTTTTTTAACATCTCCATAAGCTCCATGGGAATGGACAGAGTACATATGACCCTTTCACACATTCACTCAACAAGTGAGGAGCCACAGGACTGTATTAGCTAGCCCTACCACCACCACTAATTGGCCACACACCTCACTAGCCACACATTTGGCTGTAGTGAGAATGGACCCTACATGTACCCTATGCAGGCCTTATCAGGGTTTCTGATTATGGGAGCTCTATAGGTGCACTCAGCCAAACATGCTTACAGAATCCTTTACAGACCAGCTAAATGGCAGCCAAGGACCCAAGGGTATTGTGGGGTTGGTGCTTATGTGCCAATCCACATCCCCTTCCCAGTTTGGCCCTATGCATTTGCAGGCAAATAGGGCTTTTGTCTTTCTTGAATCTACTGCCAATCAATTTAATTAGACAACCCCAAATTCTAGAGTGTAATCAGAAGGGGGGAGGGAATTGTGTTTCCTTACCATTGCTCCCCCCCGCTTCTGTCCCATAATACTTCCTCTTCGTTCACACGGGGAAGAAAGAGGAAGTAAACAAGGACCACGTGGCCTTTTCAGTGGGCATTTTTATCATGCTGCTTTTTCTGCACACAGCAGGAAATGAGAACACATTTTGCTTCCAAACAACAACAAAACAGATTTACTGGGGTCTTTTTTGTGGTGGAAAGAAGATGAGAAGGAGCGGGAGATGCATGGGAGGTGGATGACATTGTCAAAAGGACCCACAAAAAAACATGAGTGGGCAGTAACGAGTGCGCAATAAAACACTCATCTGATGACACTCCTAGGGTAATGGCAAAAGGAGGAAAACTTCCCCATCTCTATACCATGCATAATTATATAAATTTCTTTATTAATTCCCCTCCTCTGAGTTTAGGCATTTCCCCCACTAAACTAAATAGATCCAATTGCCTTTTCTATTCCTCATAGGAGAGATTTATGTAGACTGTTTTCCTAGAATGTTCAAGTATTTTTGTACTGTGTGTCCCTTTGAGTCATTTGGCCCACCAGTGCATGCCACAGTATATTTATTAGTCTTTAAGTGGCCACAGGACCCTGGTGGTGCAATCCATTGTGTCCCATTGAGTTTGCGGCCTTATAGCACAGTCCCATGCATGTTTAGACAGAAAAATGTGTTACAACTTCCAGCATTCCCAGCCAGCCATGTATTTGCAGGACTTTTTTCTGTCTAAACATGTATAAGTTTGTGCCTTTAGTTGCTTTTGGTACAACAGACTCACACGGCTAGTTCTTTGGCAGTTTTCAAATGTGCAAATAGGTTGACATAACTGGAATTTGTGCAGTACAAATGTGAGTGAGTTGATTTAACTGTATGTAGAAAGTTCTTCCCTAATTCTACTTTTCCGGTTATCATGTGTGTATCTCACCTGTCATTGAAAACATCAAAAAAAAAAAAAAAAAAAAAAAAAAAAAGAAAAAAAAAAAGAAAAAAAAAAGAAAAAAAAAGGGCAGCGGTTTCTTTTCTTTTCCCAGTAAGAGCAAGTAGGATTTATTTATTTTTAGACATTGAAAAAAAATCAGTACAGTATATGGCTGGCAGCTTTTAAAAATCTTGCTGAAGAAAGGCATTGAAATGGAGATGGTGAATACTCTTAAGTGCAATTAAGCATAAATAAGTTTTCAGTGTTCTGTTTTATTTTGGAAAGAAGCTGAAAGTAAACATCCCAATGCTTTCAATATAGAGAAAGGCCTACTCAAACGACAGAAAGAACAAGTAGCATTATTAGCTTGCAGGGCAGGGGCCTCTATCATTAGGTATCATGTATACTATCAGTGTTCATTTTCCAAGGTAGAAATGCAAAAATAACATGTTATGATAGCATAAATCCAGGATGAAGTCATTGGAGCAGTTTAATCTACTTTCATTGCCAGTGAAAACAAGAGCCATGAAATTAGTTTCTCTGACCTACACTGTTTCACAGACAGTAGAACACTCATTTACAAAGTTTATTCCAGAATAAAGCAATTATGGCTAGCTAATCACATTGGTTGAGGCCCCTCAAGAACCCCATTCCACTCTGACACTTTCTTCCATTAATTCTCCATTTTGTCTTACTACTCCTTTTCCAGCATGCAGTTTTAGTTTGATTAGCTTGCTCCAGCTGGCTTCAGTAATATAATATATATATATATATATATATATATATATATATATATATATAATATCCCCCAGTGGAAAAGAGCACTTCCTGGGGCCTCTGGAAAGTGTATCATACCCCCTCCCCCCACTGCTCCAATCAGGTCCTTTTCTATAATTTCCCAGAATGACATGATTTTATTTATTTTTATTTATTGCATTTATATACTGCCCCATAGCCGAAGCTCTTTGAGTGGTTCACATAAGATAAAAACACTTAAAAACAATATACAAAAAAACAAAACAAAACAAAAAACCAAATACACATACATTTTAAACCACTATAACAACTTTAAAAATGATGAGCCAAAAAACAGACCCAGGCTCATTACATATTGCTTTCCCCTTTAGGGCCCCAATTGGAGCAGCTTTCCAGAGGCGCGTCATTCCACTCCCCCCTGCCAAGCTAAAGGTGGCCTTAAAGGGGAAAGCATGTTATTCCGGACATTATAGAAAATTACAGGAAATCCCTCCTGACACCCAGGATAGAACAAAAACCTGGACAAATCTGAGGAAATCCTGACAGTTGGTCACTCTAGGGAGGCCTAAGAATCAGTATCATAATGCCAAGGCATTTGCTGACAGAGGAGGTTTATAGCAGTCTCTTGGACTCATATACAGCAACAACAACAATGCTACAATGATTAAGACTAAGATCTTTAGAATTAAACGTTTACCTCATTGACAAGGAAAAACACGGCAGTTGCAATGTTCAGAGCTTTTCTTTGACAAGTTTAAGGCAAAGTCATGGAACAGTGGCATGTGTAAGGCTGATAAAGTAATTCATTAAATAATTCAGGGTTATTATCTATCAATCTTTGTATTTCGTAGTTAAAACTATGAAAAATATGTAGTTTTGTGTTCAGTCTTTCCCTGAGTATATTGTATATAGCTCTAGGTGTGCTCTCCACACACCTACCAAGGGCTGAGTTCCCATGGGGGGAAGTGGTTGGAGCTGCACAGTGATGGTGGGCACTGCTGGAGCCTGTGGTGTGCAGGAGCAAAGCTAAAAGTGCAGTCGTGTGAAAAAGAAAGTACACCCTCTTGGAATTGTATGATTTTACTTATCAGGACATAATAACAATCATCTGTTCATTAGCAGGTCTAAAAATTAAGTAAATACAACCTCAGATGAACAACAACACATGACATATTACACCGTGTCATGATTGATTTAACAGAAATAAAGCCAAAATGGAGAAGCCATGTGTGAAAAAGCCTCTTCACGCACATGCATACACCACCGCCCAGTATATTGCTCAGGTGATCGCTATGAAACAGCTGAGCAATGGGGGAAAGGGGCCTGCAGAATCCACTGCTTAGCTGACCAAAGATGGCCCCATAGACCCATTTTTCCCACAGTTCAGCTGAGCAGCATGGGAAGAAGGGGGTTAGGGGGGAAGGGCCCATAGAAAGTACTCAGGGCTTGGGTGGAAAGGCTAGTAGGCTGAAAGGGGAGGCTGTGTTTGTCACATTCAGTCGATGGAAAGGAGATGCTCCACTCCTGGTCCACAGCAGGGGTGGGCTTAAGGTAGATGTTTTGAACTTGTTTTGAGCTCCAGATGTTCTGAACTTCAGCTCCCAGAAGGCCCTGCCAACATGGCCAATCTTCCAAAATGCTAGGAGCTGAAGTCTAAATCACCTAGTTATTTGTTCTGCCCACCTCTGGTCTACAGCACAACAATGGCGGAAAGCTTTCCCCAAAGTAATAGGCTTGTATCATTCCTCACATCTATAGGGACCTTCATTTCCAGTCCTGTATATTAGCTGACATGACAGGATAGCATATATGATAAAGTGCACATACAACTTGGTTGCTTAGGTTTATGAAGGTCCCTATAGTTCCACTATCATGAATTATTCTTTTTTTTATTATCATGTTCTCATTCCCAAAGAGAGGACTGAAATAAGTAAGATAAAATCTACCATGAACATGTTATGGAAATAAACTCTTATATTCTTTGGGATGGACATACTGACACATGAATATCCAAGGCTAAAAGAAAAGAGAAACAATATTAATGCTCATGTTAATTCAAAAACCTTGAATTTATTTTCAAAATTCTAAGAAAACTGCATCTCTACACATGTCTAAAGGAAACTCTTTTTCTAAGCAAATAAACTTCAGACAGTGCATATTATTTTTGTATAATTTGGACCTCCTTGGAAACGTTAGCTTTATACTTAGAATACATACACTTTTCTTCTTTGGACAATGGAATAAAATTATTGAAGGGCACAGTAATGAGAATTCTATCTTTTTGCAACATCTCTATCATACTATAGTTTCACTGTTTCATGCCAAAGAACTCTGGAATTCTCTTAAGATTCTACCATGCAAATGTAGTTTCTTACATGCATCCATGATTTGTTGATTAATCATGGATGCTACTTGTGCATCATAATCATGAAAAGGGCCATGAATGTGCTGCAAAGAAAATATTGAAAAGACATTTTTGCATAGGGTTTGCCCTGATAGCAGTAGCACATTTTTAAATAATGGAGATTTCCTTCTGGCAGCTGCATTATCAGATGGGTTAAAATGCATTTCCTTACCATCACTCCCCCCACATTCACTTCTGTCCCATGATACATCCACTTTCTTCACAAAGGGGAAGAAAGAGCAAGTAAACAATGACCATGTGGCCCATTCAGTCACCATTTTTATTGCACTGCTCTTCCTGCACACAGCAGGAAATGGCGGCACATTCCATCCCCCCCCCAAAAAAAACAGATTTAAAGGGGTCTACTTTGTGATGGAAAGAAGGCAAGAAGGAGAAGGAGATGCATGGGAGGCAGACGTCATCATCAAATGGACCCACAAATATCGACAAGTGGGTAGTAACGAGTGTGCAATAAAACGCTCATCTGATGATGCTCTAAGAAATGGCCACTCTTACATACACCTTTGCCTGGTGAGCAAAATAATAACAAGGGGGATGTTAGACTGGTTTGTCATAAACGGTACTCTCTATGCTTTATGGCAAACTATTATTGAAATTGGGAATGGAGTGGGAAGGAGGATCAAAGAAGTTTAGGATCTGGAATAAGGCCAGCTGTTCAATGGGAAAATTCAACTATTTCATTGGGTCATCAAAAGTCCCATTCGTGAGTCTTAATTGTTTTTTGTATTATGGTATATGGAACACAAGTCTGAGTAATTATTTTGGACTCTACATAAAAACTTGGCCATTTCAGACCCTTTCCTGTATAAAGAGGCAGAGGTGTAGCTGGGGAACAGGTGCTATAGTAAATGGGAAATTAAAAGGGCAGAGGTAGGCCCCATAAGGAGGCAGCTTTGGCAGACATGTTACATAGCTCTTCCACTACCTGTTCCAAGCCCAGACAACAGGCACAGACAAGATTTTACGGGGGAAGTGGAGCCTCATAATAGTTTGCTCAAAGATCAGCTTTAGCTATTCGTTCTTATTAATGTGAACTCCTTTGCCAAGGCTCTCCTGCCCACCCAGAGAGTGGGAAAGGTTGAAACAAATTTTCAGACAAAACTGCTTATTTTTCTTCTTTTCCATCAAGCACACGTATGATTGAACTTCTTATTGTACAGTCAAAAGGGCTGTACACTATTCCTTAATGAATGAAAAGGTTTTCCTATCAAGTGGACCACTTTCTTTTCTCTTGTGTCACACCTGATGCAGAATCCTGAAATGGTCTGTTTTTATGTCTTGGCAAGAATGGCCTTCTTCCAGAAGCTAAAATCAGATTTCTGTTTTGACTTCATAACTTTGCCAAATTGCAGATCAAGGTACTAATCACTAATTTGAGGATGTATAACTCAAGGACATGCCAATTGACATCTATGGTTTATAAGGTTTTCGTGGAGCCTGATAGAAGTAACTTATTAGAAACACACACACATACACAGAGTAAAACCACATTTACTGTATGGTCTCTCTCAGGATTCTGCTTGGGTCACTGAAAACATGTTAGTCTTGAGACACACACTTTTATAAAGATAAGAAGAAAATTTGGATTTGTGCTGGGAGCGTCTCCTGCCCACCTTATTCCATCAGGTGGTGAATGCCCCACCTCAGGTGCTGCTGATACACCTGGGTGGTAATGATTTGGGGTTGCTAAAAGGCAAGGCCCTCAGCTTACGAGCTGTTGCTGATTTCCAGGTCATACGGCAACGTTGGCCTGATATTGTGTTTGTGTGGTCAAGTGTGCTGCCCAGACACGTCTGGCGCAACGGCCACAATTACGAGGCTATGGAGAGAGCCTGTAAAAAAGTGAACACCACGATCTTCAAAGATCTGTCCAAACATGGGGATTTTAGTATTCAACATCCCGCTAAACACTTGAGCAGGAGGGAGCTATATAGGCAGGATGGGGTGCATTTATCAGATGCAGGGAACGACCTTTTCTTAGAAGATCTGCAAAGGGGCCTCATGCAAATAATTATAGCAAGGTTTGGGGGGGGGATAGCACCTAAGCGAGTTGCTTGATGCTATCTGTGGCGCTAGGTACGGGCATCCAGAGTGGGAATGGGAATGGTGAGCATTCACATGGCACTGTTCACAGTGACTGGTAAGTCTGAGGCTCTCAGCTTCGAGCCTTACGGCCTACCTGGGAGATTAGACTTACCTTTGGGGCCGACCCTACTCACCAACTCAGAGCTGGACGGCGTGAGTTAGGGCATGACAAAGGAAGGTCCCCCGACCCCACAAGGGGCAGGCCAGGGGGAAGGCGAAAGAGGCAGCGCCTAACCTTGGGACACGAATGGCTCGCCCAACTTCAGGGGCCTGGCAACAGGCCATGCTGGATGCCCGGTAGGATTCAACCCCTTTCGCAGATCATTTAATAAAATGTGGCTCTGTGACAAGCTGGAGCGTGTTCAGAGGAGGGCAACCAGGATGATCAGGGGTCTGGAAACAAAGCCCTATGAAGAGAGACTGAAAGAACTGGGCATGTTTAGCCTGGAGAAGAGAAGATTGAGGGGAGACATGATAGCACTCTTCAAATACTTAAAAGGTTGTCACACAGAGGAGGGCCAGGATCTCTTCTCGATCCTCCCAGAGTGCAGGACACGGAATAACGGGCTCAAGTTAAAGGAAGCCAGATTCCAGCTGGACATCAGGAAACTTCCTGACTGTTAGAGCAGTGTGACAATGGAATCAGTTACCTAGGGAGGTTGTGGGCTCTCCCACACTAGAGGCCTTCAAGAGGCAGCTGGACAAGCATCTGTCGGGGATGCTTTAGGGTGGATTCCTGCATTGAGCAGGGGGTTGGACTCGATGGCCTTGTAGGCCCCTTCCAACTCTGCTATTCTATGATTCTATGAAATCCAGCTGTAAAGTTGTCTCGTCTCTTGATTTATTGTCGCGTCTCTTTATTTATCCACCATCGCACCACAACAGCCTTTGGGCTGTATCCAGTGTTAGGGGGAGTCTACACTAGCCATTTACTGCAGGATTCTATTGCAGTCTTCACTAACAGGGCACATGATGTTGATCTGCTCCTGCGGTGACCTTGACTCTATGTCTCAGTTTTACCAGAATATCCTTGACTGCTATTGTCTTGGTTTTTCTGGCTCTCTCGTTTCCATTCTGAAGAACATTTGTGCTGTGCCCTCCCTTTGCGAGGTCGTTGCTGTTCGCTGCGAGTTCTGGGCTTGGCAAACAGCCAATCAGCTGTGAGAGGCATGTGCATGGGTATCTGAAATGTGTGGGAGTGGACCTGTCTGCCATTTCTGCCACATGTTTTGGATGAGTATCAGTGTGTTTTACCACCAAGTGTGTTTACTTTTTTTAAAGATACAAACATATCTCTGTGCAGGAGAGTATATTTGATGGCATTCCTTTGCCCCTCATGTGTTGCAGTGTGTCTCTGCCCAGCACTACCCACTTCTGCCGATCCACATGTGCAAGCGGTGTAATGGGGCACACATGATCCTGCAACAGCACTCCTGAAATGGTGGTACACATCAGTGCCGATCGCAGATGTGGGGAACATTCAGAAGCATCCCTCTTCTGTGCCAAAATGCCTGCAGGTGTAGATTAGTCCTTAGTCTATCTTAAGTCTCATTCATTTGAATGGGTCTACCTTAAGTAGGACTAACATTAGATACAACCATATGCTTTAAATTTAGGGTGATTCTCAATGTATGCAACTTTCTCAGCACTTTTTAAATTATTTACAAAATGTTCTGTATTTTCTGTGCTTTTGTACATTAAAAAGAAACACACAGAGAATTAGAACATTCCAATTTTTTATATGTGCCCTGTATATGGACACAAAAACTATATCCATGGACATTATTGTGTTGGGTTCTTTTGCTTCTTTATCCAAACTGTTGTCATACTGGTGGGTGCCAAAGTTAAAGAGAAGCACTTCCTGAGCAAAGTCAGACAGCCAGATGAGACCAGAAGAGCCCCAGCAGGTTCTGCTTCATAGGACACCATAATAAATTCCACTATTGGTTGATGTTGGGACTGTTGAGGTTTTATATGTTTGAGGTTTATGGGAGATTTTCCAACCTCATTAGTTATTGCACAGACTAGGCTTCTGGCCAATAACTTTGTAGCAGAGTATTACAGCGGTTTCCAGCAGAGTCAGCAAAGACACAGATTAAGACTGAGATTTGAATTGGTTTAAACAAACCTTTACTGGCATATAAAAATATAATTTAGTTATGGCAATCACAGATAACAAATACTTACACATGGTCAGTCAATACAGCTCTGATACATCTCTGAGTGATACTGAATGATATATTCTGAGTGATACATGTACATGGAAATACATTTACTTTTATAGACTACCTGTACAATGATGCAACTTCTTGCAACCCTTAATTGAAGACAATCAGTTTACCAATTATTCAATTATGACATCAATGTCCAGGTGTAAAGTTGACCTTTAAGTTTTCTGCTGAGTCTTCTGTTTCTTCCAGCTCCTCAGCAATTAGCAAATCAATGGAAGCATAACCAGGATCCGTTCCAGGATTCCAACAGGGACTGAGTTTGTTCTCTGTTTCCCCATGCTGCCCATGATACAACTACAAATTGTGACAAAGGCGCCTCTTTGACAGGTTTGTAGATACTGGTTATAATGCTACACATGTAGATGATAAATTTTGGAGTGCATTACTTTGTAAAGTGTTCTTATTTTCCTTCAACCACATTGCAAGGACACTTGTGGAACTCCAC
This sequence comes from Elgaria multicarinata webbii, assembly GCF_023053635.1. Taxonomy (NCBI): domain Eukaryota; kingdom Metazoa; phylum Chordata; class Lepidosauria; order Squamata; family Anguidae; genus Elgaria; species Elgaria multicarinata. Next base: position 38,841,059 of record NC_086180.1, on the reverse strand, counting down.
AGAGAAGCAATGCATTATTTAAGAATGAATAAGCTGTCACTGCAAGTTTGTTATGTATCCTGTATTTTATTGTTGGAGCCATCTTGGGCATTTCATACGAGAAGGTGGGGTATAAATTTAACAAACCAACAAAATTAAAATTTGTGGGTAAGAAAATGATGCTAATGCTGCGGGTAAAATTTGTGGGTAAGAAAGTGTAGCTTGAGGAATATCCATCCATAGCATTTTCCTTTACTTTCCACTGATCACTGAAACACTATGTGGTCTTTGGAGGCATAGAAACATACCAAAGCTTTCAACTTGTTCTTCTCTATAGCTTCAGTAAAACTTTTTCACCTATTCCAAACATGATCCAAAATTTATGGAGAGCCATAAAAATTGATAGGCTACATAATTTAGTTGAGACAACTAAATCACTATCCAACTGCGAAAAAGGGCATCCAGAGAGGATAGTGTCATAAATGGCTTTTGTATTGGAAACTATGAATTTGCCAAGATGGCTACACATCTGGATTACACTCCAAACACATTTCTACAAACCTGCAAAAGTAGTTCTTCTTATCACAACATACAATTTCTTTCTTTCTTTTTTTCACCATCTGGTCTTTTACCTCTACTGTTATACATAGCGAGTAGCCACTGACAGTCCGTGAATTAATCAATCATTTTAACAGCCCATTTAGGCACGTGTTTCCTTCTGAACCACTGTAATAGTCAGAAAATTGTTATATTATATTCAATTGGCAATGAAGTGTTTATCTTGTCTAAAGCACAGATATATAAGAGGATATCAAATTAAATTAATGCAAATTAGCCACTAAATATAGTCTGCAGGGAAACTGCGCTCCCTTTTAAAGTTCTTCATCCCCTCTCCCAAGAAGCTCCCAAACAGCTCTCCTGTTCCACTGATGAGATTTTCTCTTTGACAGGATATTGCCTTGGCAACTTGGTACTGTATTAAGAACAGTAGCCTTCAAAACTGACATAGCTCCCTGCTGTGTGTTATTGCTTGTACAAGAAATTGTAGTGGCTATTGTATCTGCTTTGCCTGCTCGATTTATTTGCTGTAACTGCGGTAGGGGAACTGGTTTCTTCTTTAAAGGTGTCCATTCTTTGCTAGAACTACCTGGCTTTGAAAATAAGAAGTTAAATTATACAGTTACGGTTGAATGAATGGTGTGTAGGAACCATGCTTGAGAATTGTGCTTTAATGCAAACATTTTTGAAGCAGGAATTTCCATCTGGAAATATACAACGTGAAACATTCCTTCCTATTCATTATAGAGAGATTCACAAAGAAATCCTCTCACATCTCTTCTCATATATTTAGATTTATTCTATTATTAATTTTTACAGATGAACCCAGAGGGGAACATACCACTACATGCATGAACAGTTTCTTAATGTATTATGTTGTAAGAGCTCATCTCCTCAGCATATTATCAAACTGTAGTAAGCATGGTGTAGTAGGTAGTATGATATTTTTAATTCTCACAACAATGCTTCTGAGCTTGCTATTTTAAAACCTCAGCACGATTTTGCATAGAAATACTGTGCAATCCTATTTATCCAAATGATGGTGGCTGCAAAGTGGAATAAAAATGTTTGTACAGAGATACTATTCTATGTAAACCACCCAGAGAGCTTTGACTATGGGGTGGTATACAAATGATGATGATGATGATGATGATGATAATAATAATAATAATAATTCTATTCACACTGTGTTTTGTCCCACAATGAATTCGGATAATCAGCACTAGGGGTGTGCTCCCACCTCAGAATTATCTGGTAACCGTGAACATCCATGGAGCATTTGATCTTCTAGAGTGGAGATTGGCCACTTCCAAACCCATCAAATAATTTCAGAGTGGAGGTGCACCCAATTGGAGCTTCTAACATGTCTGAAATTATCCGACTGTTTTTCAGGCATCAGTGGGGTGAGTGTGTGTGTGTCTTAGTTGAATATCTCCATATCTGGAAGACGCCGAGTGGTGTAAGGGGTAACTTTGATATTGACATCTGTGGCTAACCAATTAGGAATTGCCAGTCCGTGACCATGTTCTCCTCCAATCACAGTGTTCAGGGAAGTAGGAAACACTAACTGGCTGCTGGTTCTGGCCGTGGGGTGGGGGTGGGGGAGATGGAGCATGTTTCTGCTTGGACTCATAGAAGTCAATCATCCACATTTCCACAGGCTATTATTTCAGTTAAACTATTACTCCTTTTGGCTGGCTGGGATTCCAGTGCGGGGGGGGGGGGGCACTGTCTTATAGATCTGGAGGGCACCAGGTTGGAGAAGGCTGGAGTAGAAACTTCTACCAGCAGCAGGGGAGCTCTGCATCAGCAAAGTAAAGGATAAAATCTCCCTCCATAAATGCACAGGGGTGGGTTAGAGTGTGTGTGTGTGTTTGAGGGGGGAAATTAAAATTTCCTAAAAAATCAAGGCATGAATGGATCTGCTACAAGCTTAGCATGCCTAAAGCCCTCCTTAAGAGCTAGCACCATGCCAAGTTTAATCTCTTTAACTTTAAAAATGATGGAGCTGTAAGCATTTGATTAATTTCCATTGACTAAAGCAGTTAACTGAAAATGAGTGGTCTCTGATGGGTAATCTGATAGGGTGGAGTAAGGGGAGCTGCTCCAAAATTTGGGCAGAAAATCACCTCAATGGAGCTCTGGCTCAAATTTCGAGGTGCAGAAGACCCATTTTGCACACCCCTAATCAGCACATTTATATAACCAGGTATGGTTTTCAGGTTTCTGCTTCACTACAGTTGAAACAAATTTCAGAAAGTTACAGAGCAAAAGTTGGAAACTGAGTCCTGGAAACTAAAAAACCAGAAATAAGACACCACTAGAAAATAAGCACAGAACAATAAACAACTCTAGCGTAAATGAAGATTTTCTTTCCCTGAAGAAAAAAAGAGATGAAAAGAAAGCCAGACAACTTTTTAGTCTGCTTGGCAAGATATTTGTAGCTACTATTTTAATAACAGTATTAAAATTGTCCAGTTAAAGTTGAGTTGAACCCAAAGTATTTCAATAAATGTCAGGTTGAAAGGACTAGGAAGGAGTGTGTAGACCATTTGGCATTTGATACATGAAAAGTGCATATAGTACGTGGTCTTAAGAGAATGGGGTTTTTGTAGCAAGGCGGGGGAGTGCTGTAGCTCAGTGGTAGAACACAGATGTTGCAGGCAAAATTTCTAGGGTTCAAAAAAAGATCCCTATCTGAAACCCTAGAGAACTGCTGCCAGTCGGTGTAGAAAATACTGATCAAGATGCGCCAGTGGTCCAACTTGATATATGGCAGCTTCCTATGTCTTGTGTTAGAAGAGCTATAGATGGTGATCAAAAATCTGAGCTAGAAACATCGTTCTGCCAATGAACACAAGAGGTGTGGAATATTGATTGGATCCAACACTGCATACTTGATAAGGATTTTGAATTCTTACTTTATTTTCACACACATGATCCTGCAGACATTTTCCTAGATGTTCCCCAGTGAGAATATAATACCTGGTATCCTATTTGCACGATATAAAATCAAACTCCCAAAATAAATGACGGCACATGCTTTGGTGGTTGTTATTATGAAGAATCGCAAATAGGGTAATTTGTTCATGGGTCACTTGTCTTTTTCAAACACATATTTCTGGTGAGATTATATGTTGTTGTAAACTGGTGGATGGGACCAAGTTGCTGTATAGCATCTCTCCCTACAGCTGACATTAATGGGTGTCTTTGCTGCTTTCCCCTTCACTTGAAATACTTGAAACCAGATAAAAAGTTATTTATTTACTTAAAGCATTTTTATTCTTCTTCTCAGCTGAAAAGGCTCCTGGAGAGAAGGATTGTGAAAAATCGGTATTTTATGGCAATATGGGACAGCAAAAACAGCTGTGGTTAAATAACAAACTTCTTTCCCTAGGTTTGTCAATCATATACTTCACTAGCACAAAACAGTAAATAGCATTTCCCAGCTTATTTCTTTTCTTTTGGACATTTGCATCGCAGCTTTCTACTAAGATGCTCAGGGTTATCTTCCCAACAATCCTTTATGGTAATTTAGGAAGAGACAGTGATGTACTCAAAGGGCACCCACTAGCCTGCTGGCGGAGCAAAGTGCTAAACCTAGGTCTGCGATGTCAGCGTTCAGCATTCTGTCCACTACATTACACTGACTATACCCAAAGACAAAAAAATAGTAGTCAGACTGCTCATGGCCTTCTTTCTATTGATCACTATTGTAGCTGCTGGTACCCATGGGGTAAGAACTTGAGTTATGGGTAGAGGTCTCAACGAATCTTCTAGGAAATGACTGAAATTTCCAAAATTCTCCTGATGGTACTAGTTGCTTGACAATGCTGCCAACACTTCCACAGATCTCCATTCCTATCTCTGAGGTTTCTCATTGGTAAATACAACAGTCAGCTGAGGAGGCCAACTGCAAAGAAATTTGGCTTAGAGATGGTTTCATAAGTTCTAAGGAGCCCACCATGTGTTAGGATGGTCAGCTCTCCATGATTTGTCTGGTGGTTGATATGCAAAGTGGTTGGTTAGTGAAAGCTCAAGAGTGGCTGGGTGGAGCTATTATGAATGGTCACATACTTACAAAGTATTTTTAAGAACATAAGAATAACATAAGAGCCATACTGAATCAGACCAAAGGACTATCCAGTCCAGCATTCTGTTCACAAAGTGGCAAACCAGAGGCCTGTGGGAAGCCCACGAGTATGCCATGCAATAGCACACACCCCACTTGTGTTCTCCAGCAACTGGTATTGAGAGGTATACGGTCCTCCATATACAGCCTAGATATTACCAATATATATACTATGTAACCATCATGACTAGTAGCTATTGATAGCTTTAACCTCCATGAATTCATCTAATTCCCTTTTAAAGCCATCAAAGTAGGTGGCCATTACTACATTTTGAGTAGTGAATTCCATAGTTTAACTATGCATAGTATGAAGAAGTACTTCCTTTTATCTGTCCTGAATCTCCCACCATTCAGCTTCATGGGATGACCCCGAGTTCTAGTATTATGGAAATAGGTGAAAAATCTCTCCTTATCCACTTTCTCCATACTGTACACCTCTATCATGTATTCCTGTACTTGTCTTTTTCTAAGATAAATAAGAGTGCTTGCAGACATTTTAGAACACTTTATTTATATGCATTAGACTTGGATGAAAGTTGCCTTGTGAAGACAGGAAGCTGGCTAGGTTCAATAATGGAATATTCTGCTCCTTAAACTCTGAAAGCGGTTGTGAAATGGATTCCACCTTGAGCAGTAGTCAGTAAACTTGGCAGTGAGTTCTCTTTTCTTCATTTCCTGTTTTATGTTCAATATCTCCATTCTCACATTTCTTTTGGGATGATACTAGACATATATTTAAATAAAGCCCATTTTATGACAGATACAAATCAGACTATTCACATTTGCTTGAACGGATTTTTAGCTGCCTCAGTTGGTTTCTTTTCTCACAGCTTTCAAAGTGTTCTTTGTTGGAAACCATTTTAATTGGAGAATTATATAATCCAAGATGGTGGTTTCATTGTGTAAAGTATAATTATGCTGGTAAAAAGCCCATGAAAACATACCCGGATACTAAAAGATCTATTCTTTTACTGAGATGCAAGGAAGTGGGGAATAAAGCAATAAATCACGATGTGTTAACTAGACTATTTTATTGTCAACATCTCCATTAGGCGTTCATGTCACCAGTAGGATTGGCAAATTAGGGACTATGTAAACTGGAAAAAAGGATGCTATCTAAGGCCAATTTGGCATTAGTAGCACATAACACCTCATGCAACATCAATTATAATAGCCTTGGCACTCTCTCTCTCTCTCTTTTAATAAAGGCATTCAGTCAGAGCTGTCAGTGTTTAGCCATTCCTCTTTGATACACATTATTTGACAAAAGTATAATGCTGGAACACAAAGTGAACATGATGGACGATAAAGAATTCATTACTTTTCTTTCTGTTAGTCTGATATAAGATCTTCCAGCCCTATAACTGTGTAGATATAACATGCTCAAATCTGCTACTTTTGGACTGTATGTCTGTGAATCTTCTCTCCCTGTAGTTGCTGGATGAAGACACCAATCAGTGCCCAAATACTTTAGTTAGCTACAAGCAATGAGACCCAGCAAGCTAACCAAACAGCAATTTCAATGGACTGACGACATTTCAGCAGTCACTTACATGGGAGTAAGTCCCATTGAAATCAATGGTGGTTACATCTGAATAGATATGGAAAGGATTGTGCTGCACTACAGTAGTTGAGTAGTCTGTGTACACCTGAATCCGATAATCACAATCCCAGAAGCATAAGAATGATTTTGAAATAGAGTCAATGAAAGGGAGTCAGCCAGAGGAGAAAATGTTAAAGTTGTGGGTGACTTCAATTACCTTACACTGAGTGGGGAAATGTACATTCAAATTATACACAATTTCTATATATGATAAATGACTGTGCCTTAGAACATCACACACGGCATATGAATTCACAGAACTAACTAGAGGGAATGTGACCATAGACTGTGCTATCTTATGTATTTCTACTCAGAAGTAAGTCCTATTGATTTCAATGGGTCTTACCCCCAGCTTATAGGCTTGCAGCCTAAATTTTGAGCAGTATTGCGGATCTAGTGCAAGATGTAGGTGTTCAGCTGATTGGGAACAGTGACCACAGTGCTATCAAATTCAACATAGATGTGAAAATGAATTTGCCCAGGAAGACCAACAACATTTTTATTTCAAAAGAAGAAAGTTCTTAAAAATGTGGGAAGGGGGATAGTTAAAAGGATGTTGAAGGGGAGAATCAAGAGAGTCAGACCTCTCCTAGATGCTTGGAGACTATTTAAAACCACAATAACATAAACTGTTATGGAATGTATACTACACACTAGAAAAGGTACCAACAAATCCAAGATGATGCCACCATGGTTAGTGAACAGAGTCAAGAAAGCTATAAAAGGTAAGAAGGCTTCCTTCAGAAAATGGAAGTCTTGCCCAAATATAGACAACAAAAACGAATGCAATTGCAAGTGCAGATGAATGGCAAAGAAACCACCACCCCAAGAAGAAGAAGAGGAGGAGGAGGAGGAGGAGAAGGCACATATTGCTAAATCAAAAGACCAACAATAAAAACATTTTAAATACTCCAGAAGCAGGAAATTAGCCAGAAAGGTGGTTAAACCATAGATCAGGGGTCCCCAACCCCCGGGCCACGGACTGGGCCATGCAGGTGAGCTGCTTTCACCCCCACCCCAGGGTACCTGGGCGCGGGGCGCCATCTCGCTTGCCCAGCGGAAGTGAAGCCAGGACTCTGGGGTGGGTGGGGCGGCTTCGGAACAGCACGCCTGGCTGGAAGCCACTCTGGGAGAGTGACTTCCGGGTGCACTGTTCCGAAGCCGCTGCCCCGCCCCAGCGTCCTGGCTTCGCTTCGGCTGGGCACCTACCCAGCCGAAGCGAAGCCAGGGGTGGATCCGCACGTCGGCCCCAGAGTGCATTTATGTGACCCCAGGGCACCCCGAAAACAATAGTCTGTACTTGCCTGTAAAAAGAAACGAGGAAGAGACGCCGACGATGATGCCGCCAACGCCACCCAGCTTCCTGCTCCCCGAGCCGGCCGGGGAACAGGAAGCTGGGTGGCATCGTCGTCGGCATCTCTTCCTCGTTTCTTTTTACAGGCAAGTACAGACTATCGTTTTCGGGGTGCCCTAGGGTCACATAAATGCACTCTGGGGCCGACGTGTGGATCCGCCCCAGGATGCTGGAGTTGGGGGGGGGCGGGGGTGGCTTCCCAAAATCATCCCCTCAACTCCCCCACCCCCGGTCCATGGAAAAATTGTCTTCCACGAAACTGTTCCCTGGTGCCAAAAAGGTTGGGGACCGCTGCCATAGATGACCACGTAATTAAAAGTATTTTCCGGAAGAATAGGGACAATGCAAAGATGGTACATATAGATGCTACATGAAGATGCTGCAGGGGACATAGGATATACCATACCTAAACTGACCTCCTTTGGGAGGGAACCTGATGAACTCAGTCAAATAAAAGAGATGAAGTTCTAGGGGCTTATTGGCAAATTACTGGGCCTGAACAGCATTCACCTGACTTCTTAAACAATATCAATGGGAGATTGCTGGTCTTCTAACTAAAATATGCAACTGATCCTTACAACCAGTCTCCATTCCAGAGGATAGGGAAAATTCTAAAGTTTAGAAAGCCTCTGCATTTCAGAACCCTGCATGATCAGATTTTCCAGTCACATGTAAAGTTGTACGCACTTTCAGCTGAATGCACTCATAGCCCCCTTTCAGATCTTCATGACAAATGCACAAAAATCTGCAAAGCAGACAGAGACTTTAAGGTTGGTTTGTGCCCATGTCTACTTCCCCAGTTTAGTGCTACCTGTGTTGCAGGGGAGGACTGCTGGGGCTTTGGGTTTGTGTGTGACTGTCCCATGTGGTGAGTCATGGATGTACAAGCCGCAGATGCTGCATAGGCAGGGTTGCCAATCATTCATACAGAATCAAGTTGCAAACTGCCATCTTGGCCCTGTGGGGAAGAAGAAGGACCGAGGGGACAGGAGCAGGCAGAAGTAACATTGGAGCCTGCTCCTGCTGGACTCTTCCCCCCCCCCCCAGGGCAAACTGCCATCTTGGCCCTGTGGGGAAGAAGAAGGACCGAGGGGACAGGAGCAGGCAGAAGTAACATCAGAGCCTGCTCCTGCTGGACTCTTCCCCCCCCCCCCCCCCAGGGCAAACTGCCATCTTGGCCCTGTGGGGAAGAAGAAGGACCGAGGGGACAGGAGCAGGCAGAAGTAACATCGGGGCCTGCTCCTGCTGGACTCTCTCTCTCTCTCTCTCTCTTTCTCTCTCCTCCCTCCCTCCCTCCTTGACTCCTTTTCCTTGTGTGTCATGTCTTTATTAGATTGTAAGCCTGAGGGCAGGGACTGTCTTTTTTTGCCAAGTGTAAGCCGCTCCGAGAGCCTTTTTTGGCTGAGGAGCGGGGTATAAGTATGATAAATAAATAAATAAATATAATTTGTAGATGTGTACTCTGTTCAGACTATACGCTGACTATTAAACATGCCCCCACCCCCGGAATTGAGCACAATCCTGCTCCCACCCCATACATATCTGCGCAAAGGCTATGCTCTTACATACGATACAGAGAATTCTGTGGGAAAGCTGAAGTACTTGGGATTTTGGCTCAAAACAGAAACTTTATTTAAGGATTAGACTTCAGTCTGAAGGCCTAGTGTGAAACTCATACCAAGAAAGAGAAACTGTCAGCTGTACAAACTAGCAAACGTACTACTGTCTTATCAGAGAACTGTTAAAACAATTTGCAATCTGACCTCTATAGGTATGAATTAAAGTTTAACGTACTGCACATACAGAAACCTCTATCCATATTGGTTTCTTCTGGCAGTATGGACGGATGTTTCATACTGCCAGAAGTAACCTGAATGTGGATAGTGAATACCTAGTGTCGCTGTTGTAAAAGGCTACTGGTGACACTGTGGTCAGATAGCTATTGGAAAAAGGCACATATGTGCTAGATTAGATATGGGAACTCTCCAAGCCTCCTGCAGCCAATTAGAGTGCAGCGTGTTCCAAAGTATCCTAATCCCCACCCCAGGCACCAGGAAATGATATCTACTTACAAAGTCTCAGTTCAGGAAGTGACTGCATGTATATCATACTGTATTCCAGTTCGAGTAGGATTCAGTCTCTGTCGAGTCAGTTACCTACTTGTATGAAGTTGGATGAAGATCAGTTGGTAGATGATGAAACTGTAATCAATGGGACTAAATTGACTTGTAATTGGGTTGAATGGAACAACATACACAATCTGCAATTGAAAGGAATACTGGGAGCATCCAAAACCTAAGTCTTAAGTTGGAGGTTGATAAAATAAATGGATGGGGAGGGTAGATTGACTATGTGATTAATGTAGGCCTTTTGGGGTGGGTGGGTTAAAACTGAATTCTAGGTTAATTTTAAGCTTTTAGACAAGCTTGGCGTACTGACTGGCTCAATCTACTACAAACAGCCAATCTGTGTTTCTCCTAGAGCAACTCTGTGTTTAGCAAAGAAAGTCACAAAAGATGGGTAAAGCCTGATGCATCCTTTGGTTAGCATGTGGGGAATCCTCATATCTGTACTTCCAGGGGGAAATGGAAGCTCCCAAGTTTAAAAGAGAAGAATGAACTTTAAGAAAAACAAATCTCTGTCTATATATTTTCCAAAAGAATGAAAATTAGAAGAGTTGTCTGAAAAATTACCAAAGCTTCTCACATGTCTGTTTGTTTGAGATTCTCCAAATTTGTGTGGTTTCAGTTGGACAAAAAGGGAAAAAAAGAATCAATTTTAAAAAGTTTAATTTGGCTACGGATTACATTGGCCATCTGATGGGGTAAGGGGAGAAAGCCATGAAAAAACAAACTTTTGTGAGGTTTGGAAGTTGATTTGAAGTTCTGGGGTAGGGACATTCAGTTTCAGGCCATGCTGTGTCTTTCCGTGCAACGGACAAATAATATGGACTTTACATAGGGTAATTATCACAGCATAACCATGTGTTTCAGAACTAGAGATGGCAGAACTCTATGCATCAAGGTTCCAGACATTCTAAATAGATACATTGATTGGGTTTGCAAATAAAACTAGCCCAAGCCATGGAATGAGTTGTTGAAATCTGGATCTCTAGAGAAGATAACATTCACTTCTAAGTGATATTGAAAAATGTAAGTTCGTAACTGAGATGCAAGAACTCTCCATAAAATGACAAATTTTACACAGGCTCTTATTGATCATGTTGTTGATCAGGGGAAGTAGCCAGGTGAAAGGGTTTCTTGTAGATCAGATAGTTTAGTGAACCTGTGTTTTTGTTGCCTTTTTTTTAAGTTTATGGCTGGGCTTGCTTTCTTGAGTCATCAGCAGCTCTCTACTCTGCTGATACTAATTGCAGTGCATCTGCTTTAACACAGTGATTTGGATTGTGTGGGTGGGCCTATGTGTAACTGTGAGCTCTTTTAGTCTCTTTGTACTCTACGTTTTCCCAGAGGGGTTGATCGTGGATTAGGTCTTCACCGTCTGATCATAAATATCAATATTATTCTGCAAAAGATATGTTCTCCTTTTGTTTATTTGCAAGGGCCCCAGATCATTCTCTAGAGGTGTGAAAGACTAAACATTGTAGCAGACTAAGTAGGAATGCATTGATAAATTCTTTAGCTGCATCATAGTGGTAGTGGATATACTGTCAAAACCATCCAATGCAGTTCTTGATTAATACCATTTGTAAACATGAATTCAGTCATTGTCTATAGTCAGTTCCAGCGGCTAGGGAAAGATAAATTAAACTGTGATGTCAGTTTGTATGGTACAGCACCTAATTGGGTCCAGGCAGTGTAGGGGAGGGAACAAATTATGCACACAGTCTTGGCTACAAGTTTATTGAAACTGGATTGCCAGAAGCATCAGGTCAGGATCCACCTGCTGTCTGGTTTGCCTTTTCTGGCCCACATGTCAGGAACATTGGTGGTGGATGGCAAGGCTTACTATGGTGCAGACCGCTAATGTGAACCCCTTTTCCACCACTCAGGATGTGGCCTTTTCACCGCCCCCATGCTGGGTCGATTTTGGTGCCACATTCCCATGATCCCTTATGAGGATCCCCACCATGGGGGAGCAGGGAACCCAATCCCACCCCCCTCACAATGGATCCAGCCCAACGCCTACATAATTGTGACACAAACATTATCTGCTGAAGCAACTACAAGAATGCACAGACATTACAGAACAACATATTTACAACTGAGATAATCTTGCAATGAGGAAGACAAAACCCCTGCACCGTTTTTTGCCCATTTTTTATGCAGGTAAAAATTCTTTCCCCAGCCTCGTTAACTAGAGACTAACTGCTGTCCACCGTAGTCCTAACTGCTGTTAACCAGAGACTAACTGCTGTCCATGGACAACTATTCTTTACCATAGTGCTGATTTTAAAAAAAATTGTACTGATTTTTTACTTGCTGCTGGTTTATTCTTTAATTGTTTTGGTGTTTTTTGAATTGCTACAAAAGTTTTTTTTGATCAGCCGTGGTAGCAAACTATTTTAAAATACAACCAATAGGATCAAGCCTGATGTAAGTGCTCTCTCTGTGTTGCCATATGCATGTAGGTGCTAGTAGTCCCATGATCCTTCCTTTTATTTTGGAAGGGAAAGCATTGCATGAATCAAGCCTACAAATACAACACATCCAGTGGTACCTGTGAAGTTTGCGTCCGACTCATTTGCTTATTTGTGTGCTGGAGACGGCCCAGCACCACCATGCTGCTCCACCACGCAGACAAGATTAAAGGTTCGGTGATTGTAACAACCAGCCCGGACTGGATGTATTTTTGGGGTGGTGGTGTATTATGCTCTATGCAACTTGCTCCTAATAGGATCTAATTCTTCTCTTACGCAACCTCACCATGACAGTGCCCCACCGACTGCTGTTTAAAGCGTAAAGCTTTTTCAGATTTGACTATGTAAGTGCTATTCTGCTTTCTCTCATTACTTAGTTTCTGAGTATTTTCTCTCCGTCTGTTAAGAAGAGGATGGATTAACCCACTGACTTTAAAATTTTCAGTAGCATCTTGGAAACACTAGATGGCACCAGACAGGTAAAAATGAAAGACGGGTGCATGGCTTAAGAACTCCTCTGTGTGTGTGTCTTTAAGCTGTATGAGAATACAAATAAACAAATTTAGAAGTCTGTTATCTAGTCACTGGAGTGGCTGTTTCTGATTAACTTGACCTCTTCCTTTGACAATTAGAATTCTTCCAGGGCCAAATGTAATACCTTTCCATATTTGCACAATGCAGCAATTTCTCCTTCACACCATGCATGTATTATCTGGGTATGCCTTTTGTGGGATAAATAAAATTGGCTAATGTATATGGATATAATAAAATTAACTGCTAGTACAATATCCAGCTGTCACGACGATCCCGTCATGGGTATGGAAGTCTTGGATGTTGTGTGGGTAGATCACAGGAATGTTCAATTTTATGCTGTTTTGAATCTATCGTTCTAAAGATAATGATCAAAAGCATTTGTCAGCTTATGCTATGTTTCATGCATTTGCCGAATAAGTATACGCCATTTTATTATTGTTCTCTGAACTGTGGACCAAAGAAATGCAGCATAAAGAAGACATTTAAAAACAACAGCAACCACCAACCCCACCCTCTGCTTTACAATATACTATCTATCATCCATCTTTCTATCCCCCAAATCCAAATCATACAATCCCCCCAAATCCAAATGTATACATTTATTTTATGTTTGTATCTATTTTATCTATCTATATAGATATAAATTATTTGTAGAAGGCAGGTGTTTAAAAAGGGACAGGATGCACATAAATCTTAACACAACGAACATTTAGTGATAGACAGTAATATGTTTCTACAATGATATAAAAGAAACACATATGCCATTAGGTGACCACGTACTTTCATGATGCACATTGCAGGGGGTGGGGGAGAAACAGCACTATCAATGGAGTTTACTCTTTTACTGGTGCTTTATGTAGACTAATTTGTAAATAGTGTCTGTTTTCCATTAATTGGCCCGGTTTTGCAATTGCTGCCTCCCACTAGGATTTCCATTTAAGCATGATACTGTTGGCTCAACAGAATTCTATGGGAAACAAAGTAAACAGGGTGGAGTTCTGTTATTTAGCAAAAATGTAAACAGTATAGAAAACAATGTCTTAAAATAAAGTATGAGGGGAAGCCTTTCCCGAAGCCAAGAAATGGGATGTGACTTTATGCAGTAATCTATGTCCCATGGAACTAAACCTAAAGAGGTGAAATTCACTGTGAGCCTAAAGACAGAAATGAGCAAAAAGGTTTTCTTGAGGGATGACCACAGGTAAAACTGAACAAAGCGCAACCCCAGCTGGTAGGTGATGCTACTTAGGGTGGCCGTATGGAAAGGAGGACAGGGCTCCTGTCTCTTTAACAGTTGTACAGAAAAGGGAATTTCAGCTGCTCTCATTTGTATGCATGCAGCAGCTGGTGAAATTTTCTTCAACACAACAGTTAAAGTTGCAGGAGCCCTGCCCTCTTGACCAGATACAGAAGAGGGCAGGGCTCCTGCAGCTTTAACTGTTGTGTTGAAGAGTGAATTTCACCAGGTGCTGCATGCATACAAATGACACCTGCTGAAATTCCCTTTTCTCTACAACTGTTAGTCTGGTGAAAACCTAGGGCCAACTCCTAGCCAGATTAATAACTAAACAATATGATAAATTAGCCTCTCCCACCCTAAGATTACATCTGTGGTGTAATCACAGTGGTGTAATCTGTGGTGTAATCACTGTGGTGTAATCTGTGGTGTACATAGGATCTGTGCTGTCTAGGTTTGTAGAGGCTGGGACTATGAAAAAAGGATCTTTGATTTGGAGCAGTGCTGAAATACTGCCCACCCCCTGCCCTTTGCTGAAAAGTAAAAATGAAGAGAGAAGAGAATGAGGACTTTGACATAATCTATCAAACACATTGTATGTCAATAATAATTTGTTTTAGAAATATTTGCTTATTGCAAGAAACAAAACTAAGTTATGGGCTTTTCCTGCTCCTTCATTCTTAAACAAAACCATAGAGTTGGAAGAGTTCCTGAAATTATCTAGTCAAGGATGTGCAATGCAGGATGCAGCTACAGCATCCCTGAAAGGTGGCCATCCAGCCTCTGCTTAAATACCTCCAGTGATGGAGAACCCATCACCTCCCAAGGCAATCTGTTCCACTGCTGAACAACTCTCACTGTTAGGGAGTTTTTCCTAATGTTCAGCCAAAATCTGTTTTCTTGCAGTTTCCATTAGGGGTGTGCACAGACCCCCCAATCCGCTTCTCTTCCAGATCCACAACTTCCGGATCAGGTCCGCTCCGCTCCGCCTATAGTCCGCTCCGGTTTGCTGCGAAGCTCCAGATCCGGATCGGAGCTCTGCTTTTTCTCCACTAAAAGGCTTGCACTGAAATCCAAAAAACCCTACAACTTTTTTTCTGTTAAAGTTAGAAACCTCAAATTTGGCACCATGACACCTCATGCACGTATACACACACATGCCAAGACTCAAGCCAATCCAAGCCTCCCCTGTTTTTTGGGAAATTTTTGAAAATTGGACACCCCATTTTCAGACATGGACTGTTCTCTGACATTTTGACAGATAAAAATTTGGAAGCAGGCACATCTGCATTCATGGCAAGTTTCAAGCAGATTCCATCATCCCCTGATTTTTTTTGCGGGGGGCTTTAACCTCCAACGCAGCACTCCTAACCCCAATTCAAACACCCCTTTCTATATCTCCGTCAATTTTCAAGTTAGAAACCTCAAGTTAGGCACCATGACACCTCATGCACGTATAAACACGCATGCCAAGACTCAAGCCAATCCAAGCCTCCCCTGATTTTGAGGGAATTTTTGAAAATCTGACACCCCAGTATCTTAGGGATTTAAAGCTGCAGACAGCTCAGTCTAAGTGAGCGCAGGGAGGACTTATCCCCTGAGTCAAAGCAAGACACACACAAACCATCCCTGCGAGGCGGGCAAGGGAGGAGGGAGAGAAGGCAGGCAGGCAGCAGACATTTCTGGGAGCACAAGGAAGTGCGGCAAGGATGGCTTGTTTCTTTCTAAGCCAGCAGTAACACATTGCAAACCAACCCTGCGAGGCAGGCACAAGGAGTGAGCAAAGGATGGCTTGTTTCTTTCTAAGCCAGCAGTAACACATTGCAAACCAACCCTGCGAGGCGGGCGCAAGGGTTGGTTTGCAATGCAAACCAACTGTTTGCAGTTGGTTTGCAAATAAATCTGTTATTTATTTGCTTAGTATATGATTTCAGGTTGTGTTTGTGCATTTGGTGGGGCTACTGTTTTAAAAAACACTGGGAAAAGTCCGTTCAGACTAAGAAAGAGAAGTTTCCCAGTATCCCAAGTTACTAAGTATCCCATTTTGCCTATCCCCTCCTCCAACTTTGGGATCATGTGATCATGACTGGGAATTTAATCTGCCTCTCAGCACTTCAAAAAGGTACCTTTCCCGCTTTTTTTACCTGATTTTTAAAAAAATTATAGCAAGCCAACCGCACCATGCAGAGTGCTGAGAGTAGGCTCAAAATGACCCCCAGCCACAAATCTCTAAGCACAAGAAATTTCAGAAAGATAGTTTTAAAAACAACACAGTTATGCCATAATCTTTTCCACAATGCAATCCTATGGGCGAAATTATCCAAAATGGCAGGTGGATCGCTCCGTGAAAAGAGAAGCGCTTCTCCTATGGCCGCTTCTCTTCGCCATGCTTCTAAGGGTCCCCGGTTCGCTTCTACTCCGCCTCTGGGCAAGGCAGAGCAGGCCAATTCGCTTCTGATTCTCTGATTCTAAGCGGAGCGGAGCATATCCCTAGTTTCCATCCATTGATTCTAGTCCTGCCATCTGGAGCAACAATCTGAGATAGAGGCAGGTCAGCAGCAGGCAACCATTTTGGACCCAGGGCACATCTGGCAATTTGAGAAACTGTCCTGGGCACCGCCACAAAATGGCTGCCTTGGGAAGTGTGGCTAGTCACAATGGAGAAGTAATCTGACCAAAGGACTGAGTATGAGGCAGAGGTGAGGTCTGAGCTTCAACACACTAAACAACTCCTTTGAACCCACAGTTTTCAGTATCAACAGAAGCCTATTTCACAGAAAGCAAACTCTTTTTCTCTCTCTGCCCCTTTGTCAGGCAACTCAATCTCCCTATTTCTTACTCTCTCTCTCACTCTATATCACCAGTCATACATTCTCTTTCACACCTTGGCTCATCACCCATAAATATTCATTCATTAAACTTCTATACTGCCCCATAACAGTCATTCAGCCTGGCAGCACTTCTTGAACTCCTATGAGACCATGTGACCTCACCCTCTCCTATAGGCATTCAGGAAGAACTCCCTGGTTGCAGAAGCTTCTTTGCAAAGAGTCCCAGGCTGCTGGAAACAAATGGCATGTTTGGAGCTTTAGAAAAAAACTTATATTGCTTGCCCTGGGTTGTTGCAAGGATGAACAGATATTTTTTTCTAAAGCTCTAAAAGCCCTGTTTGCTTTTGCTTTGCAAAGAAGCTTCTACAGTTCAGGAGTGCTTCTTAAATGCCTATAGGAGAGGGCAAGGTCACATGGGCTCATGGCAGTTCAGAAAGAGCTGCTGGGTGGAGAAGTTTCTCTATAAAGAGTCCCGGGCTGCTAAAAGTGCAGGGGGTGTTTTTAAAGTAAAAGAAAAAAGAAAAAAGAAAATTAGAAAGAAGATCCTTCAGCTTACAATTAAAAAGGTAAACAGAAATCCTCCAATTGGGCAAAGTTATTTGAAATTCTTACCTCTCCAGCCTCTTTCGCAGCGTTTTTGTTTCTCTTTGCCTCACACAAAATGCTGAAAATGGAAGAACTGAAATATTTAGCACAACAATAATATAAACAGACAAGAACACAGACAGATAAGTATATCTAAAAGCAATTTTTAAACAACCAAAGACAATCCAAGACCTAAAAACTCATTAAATGCTGCCAAATGCCTGAGAGAAGAGAACAATTTTAACGAGGCACCGAAAAGATAACAATGTCGGTACCAGGAGGGCAATGTTGGGGAAATCATTTCATAATTGGGATGCCACCACTGAGATACGTTTCTCTCTGTCTCTCTCTCACACACAGCTTTTTGCCTTTGGCCCTGTTCGCCACTGGAATGTGGTTCCTGAGAGGATCTCTAAAATTGAATTCTGCTGTTATGTGAAAAGGTTCAACCCTTCCTTACAACTTGTATTCTGTAGTAAGATAGGTCCTCATGGGACTGTACACTGTGCCTTTCCTGAACTTATAGACTGGCCTAATAATGGTGTTTTTGGATCCTATCTTACAGCTGTAGACTTACCATGGATCCTCACAAGGTTGTTCAGGCAAGCTGAGATGTAAGTTATTGATCCTGGAATTAGACAACAATAGCCAAAGTAACGAAACTCTCCTAGCAACTTCACCTGGTGGGAATCTACACTGATGTTATTCTAACATTTTGAATGGGTTACTGTGATGCATAGCGTCACGTGACCCTGGGTCTCCAATGTTGTAAATGAGTTGTGCTTACTGGTTCTATTTCATTTCCCCTTTCGCTGTTGCTTAGTTGCAGCGCGGCTACTGATTCATGTGCCTCCTTCTACCAGTAATTTTCCTCTTCCTCTTCTCTGAGAGTAGCAGAGCTGCTGGGTTTGCTCCGCCCACTTCCTGTTCTCCTTCCTTCACCCCGTTTGCTATCTTATGTGCTACAGCAGATAAATCACACCAGCCTTATACTGTGCAATCACTGAAAATTGCATGCAAAGGACTCAGAAGTTTTCTACCTTAGAATCTGCTTTTATTGTGAAGTACTCCCATGCATCCTGCCTTAATTGTGCTCCTTTTCCAAAGATTTGCCCGAGCCGCTGCTGTGGGTGCAGGAGCAGGATTTTAAACAAATGCTTACATCTGCGTAAGCTTTAAAGATAAAGACACCAAAATTAGCACAGTAATTCAAATACCAAATTTGAATCGAATTGGGTCATCGGTTGATTTAAAAAAAATTTTTTTTTTAACATTTCCCCCCTCTTTGCAAAGGAGCTGAGGAGCTCTCAAAGGATCGCTGTAGCTCCGTGCAGGAAAATTAACAAGGGTCTCTGCTCCCAGTCCAAAACTCATGACAAGCGGAGCTTAAATGGTGTGTTTGAAATAATCTCAACAGCTGGGGCTGCTGCTAAAACTTTTCAATTCGGTCTCCCATCCAAACCCATCTTAGCTTCAGCAAAGTGGCTGGCTCCTATGCATTCAGGCTATTCCCTAGGACTTGTATTAAGATGTTTTGGGACGGAGTTTGTGTGTGCTTATGACTATTGCTGGCTAGGAACGAGGCAGGAAGTGGGCGGAGCAAACCGAACAGCTCTGCTTACTCTCAGAGAAGAGGAAGAATGGAAAGGATTGAACAATGTGCCCTGAAGTACCATTGCAGCTAAACGTACCCCGTGATACAGAGAACCGATACAGAGAACCATGTTAGAAAGGGACACTAGCAACGTAAGACTAGTGTAGATCCGGCCCTGGAATCTTTCTCATAGATATATATTTTGTGCACAAGATCACCTCTGTCTACAAGACTGTAGTTTGGGTTGTTGCTACTTACAAAGCCAGGCAGTTTTCAAAACTCTGAAAAAGCTCACAGCTTGAATCATTTGGTGCCGATTGAGGAGATAAGACACGTGTAGGCATGCCAGTTTTTTAGTGCTTGTGGTTTATGGGAAATGGAATTTGGAGAGTAGCTTTCTCCACCATCCCGGCTTCTTATGGTCTGAGACGTTCAAGGCGGCTATGTGTGAAATAGCTCTGTTTTCCATGGCTGGCTTGAAGGCTATTTTTAGAAATGGCTAGACTTATTTAGTTACTTATTTTCACTTCGTCAATGTGCCTATCCCATGCTCTTGGGCTTTTTACAAAAATAACAAATGGATGGCTACTTCCCATAATGCTGGGCACACATACTATTTTAATTTGAACTCATTTGAAAAGTTGAAGTGCGTATAATCAAGTCGACAGAGGTCCCCATCCATGACACTTGACTTGGAAGGAAGAAATGGTCCCATTGCAATGCCTTTTTTCTTTTAGAAGCATAATTACAGCCATTTCATTTTATGGTCATACCCTGTGTTCTTCTCATCTGCATGGGCTTTCTTTAAAAGTGATGTCTCCCAATTCATTGATTACAGAGCTCCAGTGTGCATATTTTACAGTAGCTGATAACAGTAGGAGATGACTTGGGACACATTCTCCCAAACACAGGAATGAAGTATAGGCTGGGATCCTAAGTGCACTGTTGATGAAAGAGTCTTTGTGGGCATGGAGAATTTAGGACTGTGGCTATGGGATGCCTGCATAACATTATTAATCTGAATATAGCACTTCTAATGTACAAAGTGCTTTATAACCTTTACCTCATTTATCCCCCAAACACTCATATAAGTGATTACATTTTATAGAAGGTGAATGGATGCCAACAGAGGAATTTGTGCACGGTGAATTGGGATTTGAACCTGTTTCCCGAGTCCTTGCCTGGCACACTAGTCTTAAAAACCTGCTTTGCTCGCTTGGCTCGCCTATGAAAGCTCAGTTATGGTAGCCCTGTCTTGTTTGAATGGCCAATGACTGTATCTCCATGAAGAAATTTTATGGAAAAATGGAAAATGAAAAAGTTCCCAAGATGGCTTGCATGCAAGATAGGTAAGAATAATCTAACAACAACAAAACAGTACCGTATTATAGAGATGTGCTCCGCTTCTAATCGGACCGGCGAATTAGAAGCAGAGCGGGGTGCTTCGCCTCCCCTTAAGGCAGAGGCGAAGAGGATTGGGAGGCCGTCGGAGCGTGGCGAAGAAGATCGAGGTGAAGGCGGATCCTTCGCCTCGATCCGGAGCTCCACCGGAAAGGTAGGTGGGGTTTACCGGGGCCTGCCGCTGTCGCTGTCGCCCATGCGGCGACAGCGGCAGGGCCCGGTAAACCCCCCCTCCTCTCCCAGACTTCCTGGTTGAACCGCGGGCTCAATTGAAGAAGCCGACGGACCGCGGACGGAGGCAGGTAAGGCCCCCCTCCCCCTTGGTCCCTTACCGGGCTCTACCGCCGTCGCCGCACGGGCGGTGACAGTGGCAGGGCCCGGTAACCCCCCCGCCCTCCTCTCCCAGCCTTACCTGGCACCACTCCCCTCCACTGCGGAGCTCCGTGGCGAAGAGGAGTGGAGTATGGGCGGAGCAGCGCGGAGTGGGCCGATCCAAAATTTTCAGATCGGCCCACGGGGCGGAGCGGGGGGTCCATGCACACCCCTACTGTATTACAGTTCAGATCTGGGAGTAGCAGTAATAAGGACAGACGCCTGAACTGAGAGCTAGTGAAGCTAGCTGAATGTAGAGTAGTCTACCTGTTCTTAGTAGTCCTCCTGGTTTTGAAGTCCCAGAGGGGCAGCCAAAACAGGTACAACACATGACTGGTAGACTGCACCAGGCCTAGTATCAGCACACAATATCTTTGAGCACTTCTAAGGCTCTAGTGGAGGCCATCAGGGATGCCTGCATTGTTCTCCCCCTTGAAAAATGTCTGGTCTGAGACTTGCCATTTTAATTTCCCACAATTTCCTTAGTGATGATACATTAGAGGTGCTTGGGGAAATGAGAATGGTGTATCATGGACTCAGCTGTCTGGTGCTGCCATCAGGAAAGGCAGAGGAAACTCACCAACGTAAGAGGGTACTCTGCCCAGTCCCGCCATCCACACCTGGAACCAGCCATGGGCTGCATAGACCTTAGCATAGTGATACAACTGTTTAGCATAGCAATACAACTGTCTGGCCCTTTCTACACCTATGGGTGTAAGGAGAGGGAGAGGGGGCAATCCCAGACTTACCTTCTTCTGGGATCTTCGCCCTCAGTCTAAACAGGCCATGTGATGTCACGGGCATTGCACTCGTCACGACTGCCATTTTTTTAAAAGGGCCAGGGCTGGAGCACACTTGTGCTCTAGTGAAAACTAAAAGGCAAGGGGGAAAAAGCCCTGACCCCACTCCCCACTCCACCCCCAAGGACGCTAGACCCCCTTCCCCCGTGCTGGCTGCTTCCCCCTGATGACCCTCACTACTCATGGGGAAGGAGGAAGAAGCCAGGATGGGCGCCCACACTGCCCACGGTCCTCAGGATCATCCCAGGACCACATGTAAAACCGGGATAACTGAGGTCTCAGTTATCCCAGGGAAATGGAGGGATCATCCCTCCCTGATCTCAGGATGTCCTGTGCATCACTTGGACACACAGGGATTTCCCCTGGATAATCCCTCCAAAAAACGATAGTGTAGAAAGGGCCTGTGTATAAGTGAGAGAGGCAGAAATATCAGCAACGGGAATGATGATAATGACATATCTGCTCAACTTATAGAATGCTTTGGTGGACTCATAAAACAAGTTATACTGAGTATCTTCCTTCACAAAAACCTCATGATAACATATAAATATTTTTTTCTGGTTTCTCCCCATAGTAACATACAGCAAAGATAATAGAGTCATGCATGAATGAAGTTGTGCATGCAAGGTTGCTCTACTCCTTGTTGAATCTTACCTTATGTAGCCAAGAAGGTACCTTGATGCAATTTGACCCATTTTCTTATGCTCAGTATTACAGTTTTATATGCTGGATGCCTCTCAGTCAGCTGGCATATCCTATCAGCAGATTCTAGACTCTAGAGGAAGACTACTGTTTCTATATATCAATCAACAGCCTTCTTGTCTTCAGTATGACAAATGTCAGGCTGGCTTATCTTTTAATGAGTTTAGAAGAGGAATGATCAGTTGCTTTCCTGTCATGCAAAAAGGGAATCAAGCATAATGTAGAGGTTGAAGGTTTTGCCCAACTGAGAAGTGTTCTGATGTGCCCCTTACATGTGCAATCCCATACATGTTTATTAAGAAGTAAGTCCCATTGAATTCAGTCAATGGGAAGTACTCCCAGGTAAGTGTCTAGGGAGGGTATGATCCATAACCATGTTAATCTGACAATTACAGCTGCAACATAGAAATTTTTAATGTTTCTTCTTTAAAAGCATGTTTACTGATTTATTTAGATTTATTTAGAAATTTACCCTCCCACACAAGGCTGAAATGCAAAAATACAGTAAAAATAATGGTAATAAAAAAAATGCAACCAAAATCAAGAGCATAAAATTGCTGTGAAAATACTATAGGAGTGGGCAACTTGTAGTCCTCCAAATGTTTTGGCTGCAACTCACATGATTCCTCATCATTAGCTATGTTAGCTAGTGTTAATAGGAGTTGTAAGCCAAAGCATCTGGGGGGCCACAAATTGCCCACATCTGATATATAATGACTTCTAGTGACAAATCAGTTATCATTTATACTTTTATAGTTATGTGCATGTGCTTTAAAGCAGTGGTAGGCAGACTTCTGACTTCCAAGATATATTATTATTATTATTAATTAGTGAGTGGATGTGAGATGCAAAACAGTGGCTCAGATGGCTGGACATATCCTAGGAATGAAAGACCTGAGTGACTGTGAGTAAGGTGACCATATGAAAAGGAGGACAGGGCTCCTGTATCTTTAACAGTTGCATAGGAAATAGAATTTCAGCAGGTGTCATTTGTACATATGGAGAATCTGGTGAAATTCCCTCTTCATCACAACAGTTAAAGCTGCAGAAGCTATACTAGACTGACCAGATTTAAAAGAGGGCAGGGCACCTGCTGCTTTAACTGTTGTGATGAAGAGGAAATTTCACCAGGTTCTCCATATATACAAATGACACCTGCAGAAATTCCCTTTTCAATACAACTGTTAAAGATACAGGAGCCCTGTTCTCCTTTTCAAATGGTGACCCTATTGTAAGCATATATTCATCCCAGGAACAGTACCAGAACCAAGCTCACAAGCCCTTTTACACAAAACTCCACTCCTGATTTTCTCCTTAGCCTTCTTCTTCAGCAATCCAATTTAGGGGAGGGGCAGCTTTGAAGTTAATGCAATTGTTAGACAATTGGGACTCAGTACTCCTTAATAATCTACTCAAATCATCTGAGGATCTATCAATAGGTCCCACACTGTCTTCTGCCCACCCCTACTTTAAAGATATCATCTTCTCTGTGACTAAGTGGAGAACTGTGCACCTTGCTAATTATTTTAAAACGGAGCCGTGCTCTAACTTACAAATGTGTGAAAGGTGAGAACTTTTCCATTTTGACACATTCTGTGATGCTGATCTTCAATTTTGCAAAGTTCATCCTCGTTCATATAATGCCATTTCCTCTCAGGTTGACACAGGATTTGAGTAGTGTAGAAAAGCATTTCCAGCATTTTCTTGGCAAGGATAGACTTCATCTCTACAACCCCTTGCCCAGCAGACGTTCCAAGCAGATGGTAATACCTTCTTATGCCTGCATTATAAGGAATCGCCAAGAATTCCTACTAACTCATTAATTATGTTTCTCAAGCCACGTTTTGGCATCTTAAGTACAGCTAATTACGTGCAGATTCTAATCTTATTCCATTTCCCCCCTTGTAATTAATTATTTCTTCATTATCTACAAGCAGCTTTCTTCACTTCTCCAACAGATGTCTTTTTAGAGAACAGATGTTGCCACTTTCCTGAAAGGCGTCACATTTGACTCACTGAGTGGAGATTGCCTTGCAGTTAGATTTGAGTTTTTTAAAAATGAAAGAACAAAAGTATTGAATTCTCTTTTAGATTAAGCAAATGTCCAGCATGATGAATGGAACCTTTTCTGCCACCTTTGCCCATTAAAACAGTGCTTGGTAGAATTAAGGGAAAATTGCACAAAGACAGTGAATAGAACCTATTGCAGCTTTTCCCAATCTAGTGCCCTCCAGTTGTGTCAGATTACAATTCCCATCATCCCCAGGCATGCTCACTGGGATGATGGGAGCTATAGTCTGAAACACCAGGTTAGGCAAGGATGATCTATTGGATATGTTTTGATGATTTTTTCTGTAGTTTAAAGGAAGCGAAAGATGTGTGTGTTTACAAAATCATTTCTGAGAACTAAAACTGCATGAAGCAGTGGTTCAGGCAACATGATAATCAACAGTGGGGTAATAATCGGGTCAACTGTTGTTTATTTAGGGGGTACTCCCCACACAACATGATAATGATCAAGTGTGGTTGATTATTATCATGTTGTGTGGTTGATTATTGTCATGACTCACTAATCTCCTGCCTTTTCTCCCCCTTCTCAGTTCTCCCACTAGTATCCCATCAGCCATTGTTGCTGAAAATCTATCCTGCCAGCTGGACTAGAGTGGCAGCCACTGCTTTGACTACTCTTCCCTTGCAACACTGTGGCTGATGAAATAACCAATGCTGGCCACGGAAATAACCAACGGTGCTCTCCACACAACACAATAACCAATGGTGGTTCAACTAGACAACTCTGCACAGCATTGGTTATTTGTGTTGGTTATTTTGGCCAAATAACCAACCGTTGGTTAAAAAACTCCCTCCACACATCATGATAACCCATGGTGGGTTAAATAATCAACCGTCAACTATTTAAACTGCCATTGGTTATTGTGTTGTCTGAACCCAGTGTATGTGTAAGTCACTGGATGAGTTCTGACAACACGCTAATCAATGGTTGTTTTCTATTTTGTTCCTATTACCCCACCCCACCCCAGTTGATTAGCATGTCGTCCGAACTCAGCCATAGTGGAAGGACCAGATACAAAAGAAGGCAGAGCTCCTGCAGCTTTAACTGTTGTGATGAAGAGGGAATTTCACCAGGTGCTGCATGCATACAAATGACACCTGCTGAAATTCCCTTTTCTATACAACTGTGAAAGATACAGGAGCCCTGTCCTCTGTTTCATATGGCCACCCTACGTCTCCCATCCCTGTAGCTATCCTGCTCCTCATTGCAGCAATCCTGATACAGCTCTCTGTTTCCCCACTTCTACTAGCAGTAGGGTAATAGAAATCACTCCCCACCTCTCCGTAGATAATGGCTGATCATCTGGATGGTGGTGGACTATGAGCAAGGCATTCCATTGCTCTGCAGGTCAGGCAGAGAGTGGCTAAAGGCTGTGGGTTGCCCATACGTGTCCTAAGGTTTTGCTGTCTGTTTAAGCTACAATCTGCCAAGAGAGCTTCAGCTATGGGGCAGTATATAAATGTAATAAATAAATAAATACATACATACATTCTGGATGGCAGTGCACTGAAGGAGATGTTTCAAAGCACTCAAGAGTCTGGCTCTTTATTGTTTTCCCTGCAATAAGTTAGCACGGCTATCCTCTCGAAGACGTAAGGGTTAATTTCTTAAAGACAGAACTTGCAAATCCCTTGCCTGGAAATAAGTTTGGAGCTCATTATTTAAAGACTGCTTGTGCTATGAGATTAGCTTCTGGCGACACACGAAAACAAAGATTAGACTTTAGTAGATATAACTATTTAATCTGATTCAATTAAGATTTATTAATTCTTCATTTAGATCCTATTATTACAGTTATTAGTGATAGACATAATTACATTAGAGTTAATCACCATGTAAGCCCTTTAAACTGATTAGCAGGACTAGAAAGAGACAATGGCAATTTAAACTGATTAAGGAGCAAAGGACTGTCTCTTCTTGTACATGAGCATTCCACATATTTGGGTGATATTCTGAATGAAATCCTTCTCTCCCTTATTTTTAGGCCAAACTGCAAGGAACAAACTAGCCTAGGCTGTGTGTTCCATGAGAACCATTCCCAAACTGGTGCCCTCCATATGTTTCAGACTTCAGTTCCCATCAGCCCCAGCCTGCATGCTGGGAGTTGTAGTAAAAAATCTCTTGGAGAGTATCAGGTTGGGGAAGGCTGTTCTACGTAGCAGCTCAGAGGTAGAGCACATGCATTGTATGCAAAAGGACCTAGGCCTAATTTTCTGACATCTCCCAGTCCTAGATAGGACTGGGGAAAACTCCTCTCTAAAACCCTTAAGAGCTGTTGCCAGTCAGTGTTGACAGAATTGAGATGGATGGAACAATGGTCTAACTCAGTTTAAGTCAGCTTCCTATGTTCCTATACTATGTTCCTATACCTTTGGCTAAGCTCAAAGACCAGCTATGACTGGGGCCCTGTCCTGCACAAGGAGATTGAGGCAGATAACATGCTTTAAAATAGACCAATGGTTGGTTTTTGGAGGAAGCGAACAGGTAGGGGATGATGGTTGGAGCAAGGCGAATCTGTTCAGCAGCTTCCTGACAAGCAGGATGTCTATACGACATCATTACCCCGCCTTAAACACACAGTTTCATGTTTTGGGACACATGATGCAGCCGCCCATTTGCCGCAGCACCACATTTTTAACCCAATAATGCACATATTCGTAGTTGCGATTTTGAATCATCCATATTCTGTGCAGCAAATTAAGGATATAAATCACTGTTGCTGCTGCAGTGTGATGCTTGTTGGCTAGATTCAAATCAACTAAAATTTGGGATAAAATTCAAAGAGAAGCAATTCCGCTGTTGTATAGATGAGGGCCTGGTGTTTAGACTGAGGAGCTGTGTGAGGCTTCATAAAGTCTGGTGAGTTCTAATTGGCTTGTGGGGTCAGCTAACAATATTTAGCCCAGTGCTGAAGCTTAGAGGGCACCTTTGTCTTCAACTCCTGAGAAGTTATTATGCTGAGATTGAAACTTTTGTGGACCACGAGTTCAATTACAGTTTTTAAATCTCAGTTGAAAACTTTTCTCTTTTCTAAAGCTTTCAGAACTTGATTTTGCTCTTACTTTTATACTGTTAGTTTTATTGTCCCCTGTGCCTGCTTGGTGCACTCCCTTCCCTTTCTTATTGTTTTATTATGATTTTATTAGAATGTAAGCTTATGTGGCAGGGTGTTGATATTTTATTATTTTACTATGTATAGCATCATGTACATTGATGGTGCTATAGAAATAATAATAATAATAATAATAATAATAATAATAATAATAGATAATCTATAAATAATCTACTTTATTTTAAACAGGCTCTGAATATGAATGAAATTTATATATTCCTTTGATTTTCTTCCTTGCATTAAGAGCATTCATATGTGACACAAAAAGCGAGAAGTTCAAATGGACTGCTAAAAGACACTTGGTGCATTACAGGGGTTTATCAGATGAGCATTTTATCACATGCTCACTGTTGCCCACTCACTGTTTTTCATGCATCCTTTAGATGCTGCTGTCTGCCTTCCATGCACCTCCTGCTCCTTCTTGCCTTTTGTCTGTCACAAAATGGACCCCTTTTAATCCAACTTTTTTTAAGGAAATGGAATGTTCCGCCATTTCCTGCTGTGTGATAAAAACTGCCCCTGAATGGGCCATGTGGTCTTTGTTTACTTCCTCTTTCTTCTTCGGGAAGAAAGAGGAAGTATTGTAGGAGAGGAGCAGGGGCAGAGAAGTGATGGTAGGCAACCAAGATCTTCAGAGAAAGCCCTTCTCTTGGCCCTGACGTCATCAGAGGCACATTTGGTGGGGACATGAGAGAGGGCCTTCTTGGTGCCTGCTCCCAGGCTCTGGAACTCCCTGCCCCCCCCCCCCGCCCTTCTATTATCCTTCTGCCAGCAAGCAATGATGATTTTATTCAGGCAGTCCATATAAGCTCGTCTGTTACTGAGGAAATTTTCATCGGTCTATTTATTTTATTGTTGTGTTTTTAATTGCATCTCATGGATCTGTTTTTAGGTTGTGTTTAATTAAGGGTTTGTTTTTAACCTGTACGTTCTTATTGTTAGCTGCCCTGGGCTTCATTTTCTATGGGAAGGTGAAATGCAACTAAATAAATAATAAAGAAATATAAAATAAAATAAACCAGGAGCTGGTCTTGTACCTGGCAACAACATTATTATCTTTTAGACCAGTCTTCCTCAACCTGGGGCGCTCCAGATGTGTTGGACTACAACTCCCAAAATGCACCAGCCTGGCTGGGGCATTCTGGGAGATGCAGTCCAACACATCTGGAGCACCCCAGGTTGAGGAAGGCTGTTTTAGACACTGATGGAGTAATCCTATGCATGTCTCACTGCATGCAATGGGGCTTACTCTGAGGAAAGTATGCCTAGGGATTGTAGCTTGAGTCCATCTTATTCACCTGAACTTTTAATACTAACTAGTACTTTTATTGGCATTTCAGCTATTTCTTTCAGTCAGTATTTTCAGTGGAATTTCTGATCCACTTCTTATTCTATATTTTAAAATATGCTTTAATGTTATTATTTTGCAGAGATTTTATATTTTCATTTGGAGTTGGTCCAACACCTTGATAAACTATTTCTAGTGGAGATATGGGATATAAGCATTCAAATGAATCAATGAAATGATGGGTGATAGGCATGCTGAGCAGGCCTGTGTTAAACAGGGTGGGGGAGTCTGCTTAGCATGGAGCAGAGAGAGATAATGGCATAACAATGGGAAAGGTAGTGATGCTTGACTCTGTTCTGTGAAACATTTATGGCTGTGGACATAGTTGAAACAGGATCCCACTGAAGTGACTGTAACTGCTCCTACGCCCAAAGTGGTTTGCTGGATGAGAGCTGACAGCTGGAAGATACCAATGAGAATCTCGAGCTACATAACCTAACATTCACGGTGGAGTATTTTTGTGGAACGGAACAAAAGCCAGGTTACGCCATGTGTTCTCCAAAAGAGCATGAGAGTGAACACTGCAACTGAGAGGAGAGGGTTCCTCCAAAGGAATGCACAAATACAGATGTTTGGCTCTACTGAAACTTTGTTTGGCCTTGTATTAAAATATGGTGTTAATCAAGAGTGTCTTATAAATTGAGATGAGTGCTGCAGCTGCCTCTTGGGTCTGCCAAATGGTGGCCAGACATTAAAGAGGTCTTAACCAATTAGCAGAGTCCCTTGTCTAGTGGGTGTGGCTGGACTTTGGCCCTGCGCATCCTCAGCCAAGATGCGAGAGGAAACCCTTGTGGTTCAAAGGCATAACTTTTGCCGAGAGAGCCAGGAAAGATTCTCCCTCTGGCTGAACCTGTAGGAAATGTGCTAAGCTTGTCTCAGCTGCAAACTGTTTCCTGCATATCTGTGGCATTTGTTAGTGTTCTCCATAAGGAACAGGGGGAGAAAATTGCACGTAAATATGTGCAGTGTATGGAACTTTACTTAGTGGAACAGCATTCTGGGGGATGCGTATTCGTTTCCACTAAACAACTGTTGCAAGTGTGTTTCAGGAATACTCTTTCAATATATTTTCAGTTTAAAAGACATATTGCATCCATAGGGTGCATCAGATAACAATGTCCCCCCACTGAAATGCTGGTTTTTGTATTCATGTATTTTGGGGAAGGGGAAAAAGCAGTGGTGCAGTGGTAAAAGTTGAAGCAAAAGCACTCACAATGACAGCCCCAATAGCGACACACCCCAGAAAAGTCCAAAATGTCAGGCTGCTGGATCGAGCCATATCAACAAATCAATTCTAGCAGTTTTCATGTTCAGGAGCAGGTGTTTTGTAAAGTGAATAGATCTGAATTGTCCTTTTCAAGACAAAACCATCCCAAAATACTTTGCTTTTCAATAGGGAACAATATATTGTTGCAGGAAAAGAATCATTCTGGGTAGTGTGAAGGTTGCAACTAAGCTCAGATAGAACAGGGAATTTGTTGGGTTATTGTGCCAGAACTTTTCTCTTTCTGGAACTCTGTTTGTGCTCAGAAACAAACACACATCACGCAGGTCTTACACAGCAGAGCTGGTTTATTTCCTTCAGGCTTCTGTGCAGTTCAATTCAGATCAGTTCAGATCAGCACACTGAGGCATACACAGAGAGCAGTGATCATAGAGCAGTGATCAGTAAGCAGTGATCAGTAAGCATTTTACACAAGTGAGAAACTATATACACATCTTACACAATTCTTATCTACATTACATACAGCTGTGATGAGGCTAACTTAGAATCTTGGCAAGGTTCCCAGAACAGCCTCTATCTCAAGGTAATTGCCCACAGATAGTCTTTCTCTGTTTAACCCTGAGATAGCCATACACACACAATTTTAATGACTAAGCAAGTATTTCTTTCATATACTTAACAGTCCTCCTCTTGCGCATGTTGTTTAAATTGTGTTACAATCTGAGACCCAGCTTTAAAACATCTCTTTGTGTTTTACCATTGAACGTTCCACCTGTCCTTTCTCATTTTGTTTTACTTTGAATACCCATTTACAGGTAATGGCTTTACGACCTTCAGGTAAAGGTACTAGCTCCCACGTTTCATTTTTTTCCATTTCTCTGATTTCCTCTGACATTGCTTCATGCCAGCCCTGAGCTTCTGTAGGTTCCATTTCCTGAATTTCCTCAAATGAAGTAGGTTCATAGGCTATTAGTAAAGCTCTATGAGAAACCTGTTTGCTTTGGTATTCATCTGAATAACGAATTGGAGCTTTGCGTTCCCTTTCTGATCGTCTTGGCATAGTTACAGGCATAGTTTCCTCCTCCACAGTTTCTTCCCCCTCCCTCTCTTGCTGAGATTGTTCAGGAATTTCTTCTGTTTCTACAGCTTTCTGTTCTACAGGCAAACTTACATACTGCTTTGTTTCCTGCATTTGTTCATGAAAAACTACATCTCTGCTCACAATTACACTTTTGTGATATGGAGACCACAAACGATAGCCTTTTGTTTGTGTATCATATCCCAACAGTTTACATTCCAAACCTCTTTGAGCTAGCTTTCCTGGTCTGTTTTCTTTCTGAATATGAGCAAAACATTTACTTCCAAAAACCCTTATATGTGACACTCTAGGTTTTCTTTTGTAAAACATTTCATATGGGGTTTTTTCATGTACAGAGTGGTAAAGCCTGTTTAACAAATAATTTGAGGTGGACAAAGCTTCTGCCCAAAATAGATTAGACAATCCTGACTCTTTCAATAGAGCTCTTAACATGTTCTGCAAGGTTCTGTTTTTCCTTTCTGCAACTCCATTTTGAAATGGTGAATATGGAGCAGTAAGGTCATGTTGTATACCTTCATCACTGAGGAATTTTTTAAATTGGTTGCTAAGAAATTCACCTCCCCGGTCCGTTCTTAGATTAGCTATAGGTTCTTTAAATCTATTTTTACTCCACTTAACAAAGGCTTTAAACTTTCCAAAAGTTTCACTCTTCTGTTTTAACACATACACAAATCCAAATCTACTGTAATCATCAACAATAGACAAGAAAAATCTGTTTCCTCCTTGACTTGTCTCAAAAGGACCTGCAAGATCTGCATGAATTAATTCAAAAATTCTTTTTGTTGTTCTCTCACTATGTTTTGGAATGTTTGACTTATGACACTTGGTTTCACTGCATACCTTACATTCTACATAGTTAGAACATGGTTTGATTTTCACCCCTTCACACAATTCTGGAATCTTAGAAATTGTTTTATAGTTAGCGTGACCAAACCTTTTATGAGTTAAATGGATACACTCTTGGTGTGGTTTGCAATTGGCTATTGTTTTTGTTGTGACTTTGCTGGCTACAACTTCATTTTCTGTACAAGTATTAATCACATACAAAGAATCTTTCATTATTCCCTGCACACACACCTTGTTTCCATGTTTTATAGTACAATTTTCTTCAGTAAAACAAACCTCATACCCCATTTCTGTTAACTGAAACACACTTAGAAGGTTTGTTTCCAATTCTGGTACATATAAAACACTTTGTAGTTCAACTCCCAGACAATCAAAATATACATTACCCACACCACAAATCTGGATTTTTGTTCCATTTGCAAGGGTAACACACTTTTGCTCTGAAGTAGAAGTTTCCAAGGTTACAAATGAAAGTTTGTCTTTTGCCATACTTATTGAAGCCCCAGAGTCCAAAAACCAAGGATTCATTGTCTCTTTGACTCTTGCTAGAAGACACTTCTTTGTTGATTCAGCTTCATTCATGTTGTTCTCTTCTCTCCACTTTGCTGTTGACTGCTTTTTTTTCTTGTTGTTGCAATCCCGCCTTAAGTGTCCTGTGGAACCACAGTTAAAGCATTTCCTTGCCTTTAATGCAGCCACCACGTCAGAAGATTTATGGCTTTGTTGAAATTCAGCCACAGGAAGTTTAAGGCTCTGTTGTTTTGAAGCTTGTCTTCTTTCATAGGTTTCCAGTAGTTTTCCAGCTACATACTCGAGGGTTAAATTTTTCTCCTCTTGACTTTCCATCATGGTGACAACCGCGTCGTACGATGAATCAAGACTTGACAAAATCACATAGACTTGGTGTATAGTTGTAAACTCCATCCCTCGTGCCCTGAGTTGATTGAAGATTTCTCTCATGCTTTTCAAATGGTTTGACATAGACTCCCCTGGTTTCAGCTTCATTCCATACAGCTTCCGGGTTAGAATTATTTTACTGCCCGCTGTTTCTCTTTGATATACAGCTTGTAGCGCATTCCAGCACTCTTTTGATGTATTCAAAAACTGAATGAAGGAAATTTGAGAGTCTTCCACAGCTAATGCAATAACTGCCATTGCTTTTGCATCGTCCTTAAACCATTTAGCATTCTGTGGATCTGCTCTATCTGGTGGATCCTCTGTGACTACATACCACAGTTCAGCCTGAATCAGATACATTTGCATTTTGTAAGACCATAATGCATAGTTAGAGTCATTCAGCTTTTCTAACAATTGATGCAAACCAGACATATTAGCTCCTGCCATTCCCTCTGCTTTAGGAATTGGTATCTCACCGTCCTCCTGCTCAGAGTCCTCCTCAGAGTCAGCCGACTGAGATTTTTCCTCACTTTGCAGCAATGGCTTTAGCTTGATGTCTTCCTTCATCAACAGTTTTCTGTTTTAGCAGACTCCTGGTTCTGGTTCTGATACTGCACCGTTCCCACCAAGTTCTGGTTCTTCTGCCTGGATTAGGCTGGCGTAGGCTTCCTGGACTGGACTGGGCTGGGTTAGACTGGGCCCATAACCTTTGTTGGGTTATTGTGCCAGAACTTTTCTCTTTCTGGAACTCTGTTTGTGCTCAGAAACAAACACACATCACGCAGGTCTTACACAGCAGAGCTGGTTTATTTCCTTCAGGCTTCTGTGCAGTTCAATTCAGATCAGTTCAGATCAGCACACTGAGGCATACACAGAGAGCAGTGATCATAGAGCAGTGATCAGTAAGCAGTGATCAGTAAGCATTTTACACAAGTGAGAAACTATATACACATCTTACACAATTCTTATCTACATTACATACAGCTGTGATGAGGCTAACTTAGAATCTTGGCAAGGTTCCCAGAACAGCCTCTATCTCAAGGTAATTGCCCACAGATAGTCTTTCTCTGTTTAACCCTGAGATAGCCATACACACACAATTTTAATGACTAAGCAAGTATTTCTTTCATATACTTAACAGAATTCTGGGGTATGGGTGGGGTACGGGTGGGGTGGCTAGATGATGTCAGTGTGCCTGCTAATACAAAAGTGCTGGTGCTGTGTCTCTGAGAACTCTGAGTCCCCTACACCACTGATGTACCCAGAGAGTTCCCACACATGAAAGAAAGCTTCCCCATTGTTTTCAAGGTCCAGGTCAAGGCCATTTCTGCACATGGAGCTGCCTCCAGCTCTGCAGAGTAGGGAAGTCCAGTCACATAGAAATGTGTGTGCACGCATGACTGCATAGGGAACTTTGGATCAGAGCCACTTAACACACAACTTAGCCCTTTCTGAACTGTTCCTCATTATTACTTATCAAATGATGTCAGAAAAGGGTTTCTGGCTGCTGTTGGCTCAGCTGCTCCAAGCTTGCAGAAAGCTAGGTTTAGCTAGGAATTTGTAGATGTTTAAGATTAAGCATGAATGAGGTTTAGGGAAGCAGGGCAGGGGTTAAGACAGGAGGCTTGAGACAGGGAATGATGCAGAGGAACAAGGGCAAAAGGAGAAACCCGGAGCCTAAGAGAGGAAGGAGTAATTGGAGAAAATGCCCCCAAAGCAGTGGGGGATACGTCCAAAAACTGCTCAGACAAGAAGCCCAAAAGTCACAGATTGGTCTGAATATCTGGGCAGGCATTTAGTATCAATGTGATGTACTGGTGATATTGGGATAACATTTGATTTCCAACAATTGCAATGGCATGGAAGTGAATTAGTGCAAAGCTCACACTCTTGCTGAGATCTCTTTTCAGTCCTGGGTCTGACACTAATACTGGAATCTGTGTAATATGCCTAATCTACACCTGCTGGCCTTCCAGGATGGTGGGGGAGGATCTCGGGATTTCCAGCTTCTGGGATCGTCCCCCAGGGTCCAAATGCCAGCACGTCATCCTGGAGTGAAGAAGGACATTCTGGCACAGCGTTGTGGTTTTTTTTAGAAATAAATAAATAAGGAGACTGTGCAATTGCACGGGGACAAACCTGTGCCAAAAGTATTTTTTTTTTAAAAAAAAAAACCTGAAAATTTGGCACCGAAAACCACCAAGAGCCATCCCAGGGATGGAGAAAATGCTCCCCCCTGTGCCCCGATGGGCACGTACTCCCCCCCCCCCACAGAGCTCCATGCGTGTTTGGTGAGCCCCTGTACTTGCGGGGAGGAGGGACGACCCCAGGAGTGAGTGCCACACCACCCGTGGACCTTGGGGGGTGTCCCAGGACCATGGGTAAAACCAGAAAAAAACCAGTCCCAGTTATCCCAGGACAACTGAGAGCTCATCCTTGGTTAACCCTGGGATCACCATGCATCATTTGGATGCAAAGGGACGATCTTGTGCCGACCCCGGGATAACTGACTGGTGTTGATTAGGACGTACTCATTGCACTAAGCTCCTCTGAGAGTACCCAGAGGCTTGGATCCAAAGGTGCCTTGCATGAGTAGAAAGGTACTTCTGCTTGCACAAGGTGCCTCCAAAATCCTGTGGATTCCCCCCCCTCCCACTGCAACACGGATGAGGAACCCCTGAGCAGATTTTCATGTGGTGCATGAGTGGGGTGGGGGCAGGGGAGGAGGAGAGAGTGGGAAAACCTGTTGCTGCTCACACTACCCATCACCACCAAGTAACTACTGTGAACACGTTTAGATAAGCATTTTATCGCATGCTTGCGACTGGCCACTCACGGATCATTTTGATGATGCAGTGATCCTAATGTGCATCTCCTGCTTTTCCTGTTGTTTTTTCCGCTGCAAAATATGACCCGTAAAATCTGTTTCTTTGTGGCTCTGACAGTAATTAGCGCCATTTCCTGCTGTATGCAGGAGAAGCTGTGCTACAAAAATGCCCAGTGAATGGGCCACATGATCACTACTTTCTACCTCTTTCTTCTCGGTCTGAAGAAAGAGGAAGCTGTTCACCCCTATTGTGGGACAGGAGCAGGGGACAAAGTGATGGTAGGGAAGCACAATTCCCCCCGCCCCATCTGCATGTCCCCATACAGTAAGAATTAAGGTGTACATCAGGACAGGTGGCATGGCATGCAGAGCAGGTGACATGGCTTTTAAGAAAACCTCAGCAACCCACTGCTCTGTTTAGAAATCAAGCACTGAGCATGCTCCATTCGAAGCACAAATTTATTGAATCTGCAAATCTTTCCATGGGACTGTAAACCTTTGTTGGCAGATGCTTCAAGAGAGAACAGTTTGAAGGAAAATGCTCCAACATTTTGACCCCTGACCACCCTCCCCACCCCGGGCAAGTCAGCTTTTAGTAATGAGATAGATTGTTGAGAGCTACTTTGGTTTTTGTTTGGGTTGTTGTTGTTTTAATCCTATTTAAGATTTTGAGGATTTACAAAGGTTAGACATTCCCTATAGACCATTAAAACAGAAACCCATCTTGTGCCTCCCTCCTGCTCATTTGCCCTTTCATTGTCATATGCAGTAAAATAATAATAATATGAATGTGGTACACACATTATTGGGGGATTTTCAGCCACATATGCTTTACTACTAATTTGGCTTTGAAAGTCATTAATACTTTATTAGCCAGAACATTCTGGTTGACCCAGTTTTTTTTTAAAGCAACTTGAATAGAATACTCAGCCACAGACCAAACCTCTGGGGGAATTAAAACACACAATCTTATTATACATTCTTTACTTGGGCCACTCCCCCACCCGCCTCCCCCCACAACATAAGCTATATCTTTGCACAAGTCAAAACCATTACTACTAAAGAGGGATAATGAGGAAAGATGAGCTTTGTTTGGTAAGCAGGTAATATTGTAATGCACATTTTAATTAAATGCATGATATAGGTGATTGGCATGATGAAATAGCATACAAAATTCTCTATATAAGTTTCTATAGAAGTTCTATAGACATTTCTGGTGTTTTCAGAATATTTATGAACGTTCTAATCAGTACGGGATAAGATGAAGGCTCTGAGCATAGAACCTAAGGCCTGGCAGACAAATCTAGCCCACCTGGAAACCCAGTCCAGCTCACTGGGGTTCTCCAGATGGCCATGCCTCCTTCTCCTGGCCTCACCCACTTTGACCCAACCAACCGATTGTTTAGTGGTTTCCTGGCTTTTGTGCCAGAAACCATTAAACAACATCCTACATACCCCCACACACTGTCTAAAAGGTAGAAATGCCTCTCTTAAGGCTTAGGCCTTAGCTAGACCTAAGATTTATCCCGGGATCATCCTGGGGTCATCCCTTCTCATGTAAATGACACACAGGGGATCCTGGGAGCAGGCAGGGATGACCACGGGACGATCCCGGGATAAACCTTAGGTCTAGCTAAGGCCTTAGTTACTGATAGTAAGAGCTTTCAGCTACAATCTGCACTTTTTGCTTTCAGCCCTGCCCATCACTGGAATGTGGGCCTTGAGAACTTCTCTGAAGGAATTCAGGCCTCAGGCTGAAAGAGGTTTGGGGCATCTAACATACACATAGATTATTAAACAATAATATAGGTTCTATGATGGAAAGGGAAGTTTATTTTTGGTGTAAGAAAGTCAAACACTGCCGTACACAGTTATGCCTTCCTCTAAAACTTCTTGGCGTGAGAGAAGAAAGATCTACAACTCAGGAAGGTTGGGCTTTTTTCAGAGAGCAGTTTAAGCTGAGGAGTCTTACTGAGAGATGCGGCAAACAAACCCATAAGTTGTAGAGGGCTAGTTTCCCAAAGGTATTTCACACAGGTAACATGGATGGGGAGAGACAACCAGGTGTTACTACTGTCAGAGCTGAAGAACCAGGTAAAGGCTAGTAGGATCAAAGTGGGGCAGTGTAGTGCAAGGAGTGGAATCATGAGCTGCTTAGGCAGAGCACAGTAAACATGCCAAAGGGAGGACTTTTAAAAGCTCTGGCAATTTTGAGCAAGGCCAGGAGAACTCCGCAACCTTGGGGACGAAGGAGCAGGGCAATCTCAGAGCTAGCCTGACCAAGCACTGGGAGGCCTCCCAATCCAAGCAGCCTATACTTTTGCAAAGGCCTTTCAATAGATTCTCTGTCAGCTACAGCCCCCCCTCAACTTTTACATCTCCTGGCAAGCTCAAAAAGCTTTCCTCCCAGAATGCCAATGGTGTCCTTTTTCCCAAGGCTCAAGAGCTGCTTTTCCCAACCTGCTACCCCTCAGCTACTCACATCTTCCACAGCCATCATCCAAAGCCAGACTCTAACTGTGGGCAAATCCCAAGATGCTCTGGACATTAGGGCGATCTTCTCCAACCTGTCACCCTCCAGATGTATTGGACTCTCATCATCCACAACCAGTCATGATGATGACTGAGGATGATGGACGTCCAATACATCTGAAGGGGGTCAGGTTGCAGAAGGTTGCCCTAGGATCCAGAGCTTCTTGGGATTTGCCCACAGTTACACGGAGTCTTAAAAATCCCTCATTTGGGGGTGTTTGCATAGCTGTGTCTGAATTGCAATTAGTGCCCAGTACTTGGATAAGAAGCAGAAACACACACTGTTATAGGTGTGCACAGCACATTTCATTAGGGTGTACACCCAGGGATTTATTTTTTAAAGGTGAACATTTATGGAATACTCAATCATAAAGGACATTATTTTTATTCATTTATTTATTAAACACTGTAGACACTGATGCCCTGCTCCGTGTTTGGCTTGCCTGACTGCAGGAGGGCTGTTGCAGGTGCAGGGGAGGGCAATGAGGAGATGATCCTCAAACCCCAGCATTAGAGGGGGTTTGTGGTGACAGTGGTTGGAGCAGGATTACAAGGTGATCCCTCTGTGCCTGGATCACTACTCAATGGCCCCTACAATTTGGTGCTTATTGCTTGAGGCAGTAGGGTGTGCCTACACACACCTATGCACACTCTATGCACACTTGCAGAGCCATGTGTTACGTTCTGAGCTATGCAAGAACTTCAGAATGGATTAATGTTTGATCCAAGCATTATGAGCTAGGCAAACTCTCATTCTGAACCAGGGAAATATGAAATTGGTGACATCACTAGTTTTAATGGGATGTATATGCTCTATGTTGTGTATGTGTGTGTCATTATAAAAAACAATTCTAGGCTATTCTAAGTGCCAGCATTATACATTTTCATGGTTTTCTAGTTTGCTTTAGTTAGACGGCATGAGTGTAGTTGTAAGCCACGTTGGGCATTCCATTGATTTGGCAAGGTATACATTGATTAGGCAGTAGAAGATGTATACCAAGCAAAAAACTAAACTCAAAAGGTCAAGTGCTCTAGCCCACTCCAGGCTGCAATTTTACATGCTCCCCTGAACAGTATAACACATGTCTTTGAGTTCTGACTTTCCAGGAGCATCTGCAAAGAGCCAATAGGATGTATCTGTCTTTCCCCAGCTCCCATCAGCTGCAAACACTCTAGATACAATGTCCTACATTCTGGCTGAAATCTAAATTTAAACAAACAGAGTCCACATGCTAAGGAAACAGACGTCCACAGATGATTGTGTGACAGGGATTTTGTGTTAAAAAAAAAAAGGAGAAAAAAGCTGCTTCACTTCAAATGCTGTTTAGCTTCACATGTGCACAATGCAATGCAGTAAAGGCTTGTCATGTGCTTCACCCTGTCTTAACATTAAGCAGAGATACCATGCAGTTCATAGGATAATAAAAATTAAAGATGGAAAAGGCCCATTAGATCATCTAGCTCTGCAGTCTGCCAATGTAAGGTCATTCCCTCTAAAATATTCTTAATGGCCCTCTCCAGTGGGTATTTCAATCACTGAGTCATAGGGACTGTTTATGACATCTGTGAGGGGTACAACCTTTGATTTTATAAACTGGCTTTATCTGCATGGTCTGCCTTCGCAAAAGGATTGTGGGAAAGAAACGATCTTAGATCAAGTTCTCTGTTCGATCTTCTCCATGCAATATTTTCGCTCCTGCTTCTCTTTATTTATTTATTTAAAATATTTATATCCTGCCCTATATCACTAAGATCTCAGGGCGGCGTACAGATAAAACGTCATTACCAGCACCTTGAATTCTCTTTACAGCTCCAGAGCTGGGCTATACAGGCAAATAAACAGAGATTATCAGGGAACTGCATGATTATTGAGCAATCTCTCATATTGGACCAGATCCTTGTTGGAAATAATGCAACCTCATCTGCAAGGTACAGGAAGAGGGCAACGTTGCAGTTAGTTAATAAATGGGAATTTAGACACAGCTAGCCTTAGGATCTCTATAGCCTACATTGTGGTTTCCTGTGATTTTTGCTCTCTCCGCCCCTCCCCCCCCTCCAACCTCCTTCATTGCCGGGAACACATGTGTTTGCTCTCTCGCTCCTGCCTGTGTTATGGAACACAAAATTGACTGAATAAACTCCTTTTGAAACCCTACATGGTACCTGCATCTTATATGGAAGAAAATCGGGTATAAACTATTTTACCTTTTCTTCACTAAAGAAGAGTTTGGTCTCCTTTACTATCCTATATTAGCCTTGTGTGCATGTGGGACTGGTAAAGGCTCATTCTGTTTTGACTTTTCATTTTTCTCTGATAAATTGCCTTTCTAGCAGGAGGCATCACTTCTAAATAATCCCATTAGATCTTTGGGCTTCCACTCCCCCATACCTGTCCTTCCACCTTCATTTCTCCATATTATCAGGATACTTTTAGGTTCATACAGAGTTACAGCATCTGGAAAGGAGATACAGTGTACTAGATCAGTCTCTACATCATATATGAAACTAAACTTGCCGTCATCACACTCAACTGTTACAGATGAATCTGTGCCTTATAGTTCCATACAAATCCCATTGGGTTGGATCCAGATTTTTCCTCCTGCAAATAGAAGTGGTCATTCCAACCACAAAAGGCTTCTGATCAATGCAGGAATCCCGCTAGCAAGATGTAGGGTGGGGAATGCAGTTATAATAAATTTCCCTCTGCAGCCCTTTATTCTCTCTGAAAATCTACTTTGGGCAGTTGAGGGACCCTCTGTGTGAGGCCTTGTCCCAGTTTGGGGGAGCTATAGCT
This sequence comes from Elgaria multicarinata webbii, assembly GCF_023053635.1. Taxonomy (NCBI): domain Eukaryota; kingdom Metazoa; phylum Chordata; class Lepidosauria; order Squamata; family Anguidae; genus Elgaria; species Elgaria multicarinata. Next base: position 38,800,026 of record NC_086180.1, on the reverse strand, counting down.
TCCAAAATTGATTCTGAGACAGAAGAGAAAGTTGTAAAATCAGGCCCAGCTGTGGGGGGCTAGGAGGCTGAAAACTCAGGTCTTCCACTAGCTTCCTTGCTGGTGGGGGAGACATAGGATGCTGATATGGCCTACATGGCACATTGTTTTAACTGCTTCTACTGCTTTTAAATTATATATTGTTTTAACTTGGTTCATGGTTTAATTTGTTTTTAACTGCTTTTATCTGTACACCGCCCTGAGATCTTAATGATATAGGGCGGGATACAAATGTTTCAAATAAATAAATAAATAAATCCACAGCTGGGAAACCTGACCTTGACAGAGGTCCTTGCTTCTCAATCAGGGAGCCTTCCATAGGATCTGGGCAGCAGCAGAAGGGCTCTGCAGAAGAGGGTATTTTAGGGGTGTCTTCTTTACTATGTTGCCAATTAAAGAGGGTGGAGCAGAGGTGTCCTGAGAGACTCAGTAATTGCCAAAGAGGCAGGATTGAATGTCCGATACTGATCTTTAGTGGCCATTCCCCTGTATTTAATCCAGACCAGTAGACTTTGCTAGAAACAATGCTTGGATAACACTTTTTCTTGGACTCTCTGAACTTATTGGGATTTATTCTGCCAACTTGATCCAGGGCAGTTTGGGGTTTTGTTCTGGTGTTCATGAACTGAACCTGGTCTATGTCTTATGTTGTGAACTGTTATCTGTGGATCTTTATGGGGTCTGTAAATGCTTAGTTTTCTGGAATTACTGCAATAAATGGTTTTTACTGTGAATTGAGCTTCATTTCTGGGAAATCAGATCCTGACACTCTGGAACAATGTGGGAGGTGGCATTGGGGGCTATAGAGAAAGGAGAAAATTGGCAAAAATCACCCCACTCCCTTTACCGCCAGTGGGAGCATTCTGAGTGGAATTTCACTTGGATTGCTTCTGCCGATAGAAGCAAACTCTGGAGCCAACCTATTAAATACTATTCTTAATTTTCTATTTGTTTAAATTGAGAAAGTAAGATTATCCATAAAGGAGCTTATAAAGATATGACTTGGATTTTTTTTTTAGTCCAGAACATGGAGGAGCTTTCTTAGGTTGCCAATTTACTAACTTCATAAAAATTGGAGTTGAAAACAAGCACATGCCAGGAGAGAGCAGCTGATTCATACATCACTTTTCTTTTAATTTACCCAACTTTGTCCTAACGTTTCACTGTCATCATGTCTTCAGAATGTGGATATGAATTTGTCCCAGATGTGTGTAGCCTTTATTCACCCAACTTTGTCCCAGTTATTCCTGAAAAGGATTATATGTTTGTGTGTAATGTTTTTCTCAAAAAGAAATCCATTCTGTCCTGCAAATTCGGGCTGATGTTGAATTTATATTTACACTGCCAAATACACCCCCCTCCCCATTGACCATTTTTATCAGACTTTCACACTCTTCAGACCTTCAGAATAATCACAAGAGAAGATAATGATGTAATAGTTAAATACTTGGCTAACATTGTTATCTTTGACATGGATTTCCAAAGTGAAATGGCACCCCCACTTTTCTTTAAATGGAGCTCCATCTCATCTAGTAAGCCAAGGATTACAATATATGAAGTTACCAGCCCAACCCGCCCCCCCCAGTGAATCTGGGATTCAACTCCAGATTTTTTAGATGAATTGGCTTGCATATCAAGCCAGTCTCATAGGTTCCAGAATCATTGGTCTCATCAATCCTTATGTGATAGTTTTATGCTGTACATGTACTCCACCTAACATTTACTCCTACTTGGCTTATTGAGAGGTCCTGCAGGATGTTGGATTATTTTTGTTTCAGCCCCTCAACCTTACTTAGCATCTAATTTTTCACTTAATAACATTAATATACTGACCTGGTTCACACATAACACTAACCCATGGTTTATTTAACCCTGCCCAGAGTTTGTATGACAGGTGATTGAACAAACCATAGTTGTTGTTTTTTCAATCTCTGTTTGTTTCCCTCCTCCTTCACCCACGCTCTGTGTCCTAAATGCTTTTGTGGCCCTGTAGTACTGGCATGTAGAGTGGCTGGGTTTTATTTACCACTCTTGCCTGCTGCCTCTGTAGTCTGGTGAAACAACCCATGAACAACTTACAGATTTGGGTTCACATGTAACAACAAACCATGGTTCAAACAACCCAGAGTTCACAACCCAACAACAAACCATGGATCCTCTTTCTGGGTTGTTTGTGGTTAGCAGACTATGGTTGTTAGTTCAGCTGACTTTGCACATCACTAGAACCCGGAATGTAATAGCTCATACAATGGGTTAGCGTTGCGTGCCTGGCAAACCCAGCTAGTATCTCATTGATGCAGCATCTGACAATTGTTCCTGATTACTGGGAAATGTGCCCCCTTTTAAAGAGCTTACTATGAGATAACATGGCAGGCACACCATGACCACTGTGTGTATTTCTACCTGCAATGTGTTGACAATACTGAAGCAATGTGGGACAGCTGCATATTACAGTGGTTTGGTGTGAGGATCAACCAATGCAAGTGGCTAAAATCCACATTTCCAGGATCCCAATCCAGCCCTTCAGTGTTTCCCACAAGGCCATGCCCCCCTTTCCCTGGTCCCAACCCCTTTCCCCCAACCACTGATTGTTTGGTGGTTCCCCAGGTCCTGCATGGTTTTCTTCCTATTTTAAAAAGGGTTAAATGCCTCTCCTAAGACTTAGTTACTGGCAATAAGAGCTTTAAGCTATAACATGTTGGTATTTTTGGCTCCTCCCCTTTTGAATTTGGCCCCACCCACCACTGGAACATGAACACTAGGAGCTTCTCTGAAATAGAGCTTGACCCTTTAGCTGAAAGAGATTCAATATCCCTGCCCCACCTCAAATCTGTTGAAATCAATTGGACATAAGAAGTTAGCCACGTGTGTATTTTCTACTGATTTCAATGGGGCTTGGGCATGCCTACTTCCCTTCTTCTAGGTCAGGGAGGGAGAACCTCTGGCCCACAGAGTATCCCTTTCTGGCCTGTGGTATCTCCTTGTCCCTGCTGTCCATACAGCAATTCGGCATTTTCAAAAGCTTCCATTGATTCCCCACCCTCACTCCAGGTTTCCAATCATAATATAGTATGATTGCAGCAGATGAATCCCCTTAGGGAAGTTCCTACCATTAGGCAATGCAATGCAAAAGTAGCACCATGGATGTTTGTTTTTACTTGCCACCACAACACAAGAAAACCAATGAGAGAAAAGAAAGATGACGCTATGCATTGCCCACGCCAAGAAAGATGATGGGGTGCATTAAGGGCACAGCAATCTCAGACTCACAAGCATGTGTCCTTAGAAGCACAGCCTGGATCTTCAGAGGAACATATATGAGATTTATGATTTGATGCATAAGTGACTCACTCACGCAACATATGGGGCTGAAATGAATTCTTTGAATCTGGGAGAGTGAGAGTTTAAACATATATTCAGACTTGACAACTGGGCCTCATCTCCACAATGAGCCAAGCCTTATTAGAAATTCTTTCTCTTAACGACTCAGATAAAACATTTCAGCTCATGCCATATCGACTGAATCTGAAGCAGCACTGGCTGTTTTTTAGGAAAAAACCTACCGGTAATCATTCTCCCTAGGGTTGTCCTTATAGAATCTAACTTCCTGACTTGGCTTTGATTATTCTCCAGCGTATGTGACATCAAGTCTCTGTCCCAATGTACAGTAATGTTAATTTTGAATACGTTTTTGAAGTTAGGATTCAGTTTTGCTACCCTGGCAAAGATATCGAACACAAATGAACATGTTGTAGTCCCTCCTTTCCACACCATGCAATTGGATCTTCATTCAAGAAGAAAATAAATTGCATATGCAAAATTATCTGGACAGCTCCATACTTCTGCAGCCAAAAAGATCTGAGTGTATGTTCAGTTTTTTGCAAATGAATTCTTTCTCACCCAAGGAGCCAGTTCTTTGCCTAGGGCAGGATCTACACTAATGCTTTATAATGATATTGAAGTTCTCTGATGACTGTTGGGGCCCATGACATTCCCAAACCACTTTCATAGTGTTATATACCTACACTACTGCTTTATAGCAGTACTGAAGTGCACTGATAACTGTTGGGGCTCAATCCACATTCCATATACTGTTTTCATGCATTTAATGGTCATTTCACAGATAAAATCTCTCGGATAAGAGCCAATTTAGATGCTGTCGTTATAACAGAAGCTGAAGCTGAAGTGTCCAGCAACTCCATGAGTAGGATTACACTGGACAAGAGATATTGAGAATGGCTTGTTTTTATGTGCAAAAAAAGTTATCCAGGTTTCCTTGACTTATGATACAGCTGATGTACATCTGTGAAAAGAGGGTGAAATCATTCCTAATGGAGGCAAGGTGGGCTTTAGCCTTTGTATGTGATCCAGCTTTTTGTGTTTTGAACAGAGAAAGTTTGTGTTCTTCATTGTTTGTTTCCAGTAGTGGTGTGTAGTACAGTCTACCCGTCTTTCTTTCACAAATCACTGATGTTATGAAAATTCCAGTCAGCCTTGATGACAAACTCATTTTTATTCATTTTTATTGCACTCTAAATTCCTCTTTTCTGAATGTTATAAGCAAGTTTGTTGATTAAACAGTGCACCCAAAATGCACATATTAGGAAAAGATATGGATAGATCACTGTATACTATGGGGAAAATGAGTACATTTGAAAGAGGGTGCATACACAAAATGTGTATTAGAAAAAAAAAACATTGAAAACTATGCATTTTTGCATGAACTCTTAAAGGCAAAATTGGGAAATTGAAGTAGAAACAAATATAATTGTGAAAAGCTAATAAGCTGAGTAAAATCAAACTTGACAGAATTTCCCACTAAACTTGGCATGTTTATTTATTTATTTATTTATTTATTACATTTTATACTGCCCAATAGCCGAAGCTCTCTGGGCGGTTCACAAAATACAAAACAAGGCTCAGTTCTTGATTTTCAAACAGAACGCAAGACGGAAAGTTCCTTGATTCTTAACAACAAAGATCACTCAGCTCACAGTCTGGCCGCACAGCTGCATGTTTATCCTTGAGAAGAGAAGACATGATAGTACTCTTCAAGTACTTGAAAGTTTGTCACACAGAGGAGGGCCAGGATCTCTTCTCGATCATTCCAGAGTGCAGGACACGGAATAATGGGCTAAAATTACAAGAAGCCAGATTTTGGCTGGACATCAGGAAAAACTTCCTGACTGTTAGGGTGGTACAACAATGGAACCAATGACCTAGAGAGGTAGTGGGCTCTCCCATACTAGAGGCCTTCAAGAGGCAGCTGGACAGCCATCTGTGAGGTATGCTTTAAAGTGGATTCCTGCATTGAGCAGGGAGTTGGACTCGATGGTCTTATAGGCTCATTCCAACTCTACTATTCTATGATTCTATGTGATTCTATGTGTATGTAATATTAATCATACACAATTACTAGTATTTATTATGTTGATGCAGTTAGTATTTATTATTTCATGTGCTTAACACAGGCAAAGGAAATATACACCTGCCTTCCCCAACCTGGACCATCTGTATGTCTTGTGGCCAAAAAGTAGATCCCCAGATATTTTGGACTTCAGTTCCCAGCATTCCTACCCATTAGTCAGGCTAGCAGAAGCTTCTAGGAGTTGAAGCCCAAATCATCTGGAGAGCTACCTTCTATCCACCCTTGGTTAACACATGATAGAAGTAAATGCCACTATAACTCAGTTGGGGATATATAAATTTCAGGGAATAGAAGGCGCTTTGGGGATGAAAAACACCTTTTTCAGTAGAACAAAGGTCTTTGTGCTAAAGGAAGAAAGACCTAGTAACATCAATTTCCTACAAAATTTAAATTAACTCAATGGGAGATTTGTTGTCTACTTATGTGCACTGGATACATAACATGACCATTCATGGAGAGGGCCTTCACAGTGGCCACACACAGGCTCCAGATCTCCCTCCCAAGAGGGGCTCACCATGCCCCCTCTTTCATCACCTTCTGGTGCAAAGCTTCTTGTTGAGCAAGGCATTTAAGCTCCTGCACAAATGTGTGTTTTAACTTGATGCACTGAATTGCTTTTATTGCTGGAGGATGTTCAGTTTTTCAGTTGTTTCTCTCTGTGCTTTCCTGCTTTTAGTAATTTAATAATGCTGGTTTCATTTGTTTTTAACTTAAAGTTGGGATATAATGCACACACAAATTCATATTTACACATGCAGCTTAACATTAGCTCTATACAGCTCTAATTTTGTGGTTCTATAGTACAATCTGTGGAGCCTGCATACAGGTTACTGTATATATTTTTTGTATGTCCCCACTCCTCTGTATGTGAACAATTCCTTACATTTTGTATGCTCTGCTGTGCTACTCTTTTGGGCTACTTTTCATAAGAAGGTTTAAAAGCTATTCTAATGACTAGAACAGATAGGTGGTGGTAGAGCATCAAGGTTTTTATAAGTTGGGGGACATTTATATTTTGAGAAATGGATTGGGAGGTGCAGGGCAAGAGAGTAAATGTGGCATCTCCACCCCCACCCCCCAATACACCTCCGGGTGATGATTACCTGTCTTTATAATTCCTCCAGGGCAATAATAGATTTGTAAGCTGTAAATCTAAGAACACTTGTGATGAGAGGAAGACCCTACTGCTTCTCAACAGGTCCTACTTGCTATTTATCTTGCTGCAACCATGGTATTGAGTTACAGCACTGTAGTCTTATTGCCTGTTCCTACCTGCCTGCTGTGGCACCTGGTGATCTGTTTAGCATTATTGACCATCTCTGTATTTATCTGATTGGCTGACAATCTGATAACTGACATTTCCTCATGGGCCATGTGCAAACAAAGCCACAGTGTGGGTGGGAAGGGATGGTGACCATGGAGTCCCTCATGCATTGAATCCGTTTGTAAAATCCATTTCCACATGGAATCCATTACAGCACAACAATTATCACATAATGGGAGGGGGGAGAGAATGGTCATCTGGATATACTTGGAGAGCGCCTGTGAAACTTCTTCTGGAGTTTATAGTTAAATATGCAGTGGAGTGTCTTCTGGCTCTAGGTTTTGTGAATAGTTTGGATCTTAGACAAACCCACATGCATCTCTTGAATCTGGGGATTATATATGCATTCTCACTGAGCAAGCGCTACTTTAGATTATTTCAGCAGCACCACAATCTCAATCTTGTTCTCCCAGGATACATAGGCTTTGTCACTACATGGCCCTTCTTCTGCTATGTATCTTGTGAAGATGTATAGTCAAGAGAGTGCCATTTAAGGAAGAAGGGGTAGGTTGGATCCAACTGCTTCATGATACATGCAATTATTCTTTAGAATCACATATAACTCAGGTTGCTATGAGGAATGAGAGCTAGTGTGGTATAGTGGTTAGAATATTAGACTGGGATTCGGGAGAACCAGCTTCTAGTCTCCACTCAGTTATGAAGCTCACTGGGCAACTTTGCTCCAGTCCCTGACTCTCACCCTAACTTACTTCATAGGGTTGTTGAGAGGATAAAACAGAGAGCAGGAAGATCATGAACGTCTCCTTGCAGAAAAAGCAAGGTTATAAATGTAACAAATAAATAATGAATAAATAATGAATAAATATGAAAAAATAAATAACCACAGCAACTGTTTTGAAAATATACTGGTTTTGTACACTTTTAATCTTGACTATATATGTAAGTATGATCCAAGTGGTGAATTTTCCATGATGTCTGAAATGGTATCTCTGCAAATAAGAAAGATTGTTTCATAATATTTATACAAAGTAGTGCTGTACTCCAGTTCACTGGAACAGGCCATTTTGACCATTTGGGGAAGGCAAGAATCTGGGGTGTATGACCTTGGGGTGTGTGGGAAATATTCACAGTGGTTGTGGGGGAAGCTACATGTCTGGGGTAGGGGAGGAGAACAACTTATGCTCTTGATGGCTTGGCTCAGTCCAGGTAAGAAAGAGGGGGCATATAGAAAGCTGCCATGGAAAAGTTAACATAATACCTCCTAATTATTATTTTTTTCAAAAAAATAAGCAAATAATCATAGAATCATAGAAGAGTAAAAATATAATATGAATGTTGATTTAGGGACAACATATCTACACATGACATAAAAACCTGAAGGCAAAACATACAGTATACTACTAAAAGAACCTGTATATGTTTAATTACATTACAAATGTACAATATCTAGATACACACTCCCAGTTTAGCTCCTGAAGAAGGATCATATTCAAAATGCATCGAACTTATCAAAGAAGAATTCATTAAAGAAAACAATATTTTTATAAGCACCAGAGCTTTTCTCTCTTTCTTCATTGTGGTGGTTTCCCCCTCTTCTTTCTACTTGACTAATGCTAGCCATATTGGGACAATTCTGTACTATAAAGAATGCACTTTTCTTCCAATGGCTACACATTTGTAAAGTAAAAAAGAAAAAAAGAATTAATGTAGAAATCAGCACAGCGCAGTCTTGTTGCAGTAATGTTTCTATATATTATGTAAACAATGTCTGTTCCAAAAAAGGTGTTACAGTGAACTCCACCTTGGTCATGGTAATGAAATTCTAAAGACCCAATTCTTACAGTTGTCTGCCTTTCCAGATGACATATAGCTAGGATACCTAGCTGTGCATTCCAGACATCTAAGTCTTGGAACAGTTCTGAAATTTGATTGGGATAGATCTATTGCATTTATTGCATTAAATCTTTTTATTATGAAACGTATCTGGTGAATACTATGTATTGTGTTTCTTGTTTCTGCAGCATACCAATCCGCCCTTTCTAATCCTCTGGGTGTTTCACATACCATTACATGTTACTTCTAGATGATATATTGCATTCTCTGCGGTGGTTACAATTGCATGTAATTGCACTGGAATCTATGATGCTTAATTTTTTTCTTAAGTTTTCATGAATGAAACATACATGTTCCAAAAGCTTTTTCTTTGTGATGGTATTTATGTTCTGCAAGGTTATTAGAGCTGGTGCTTGAAGAGAGAGTTTTCTTGGAGAAATGTGAAAACTCTTGAAAATCTCAAGTGTGTAGTGAAACAGAATACATATTTAAGTGATCGATGGGTACAGTGCTGAGTCTGGGGGGGGGGGAGAAAGAATACGGACAAACTGCTTAGTATTACCTGTACATAGGCATGGGGGTGGGTAGGTGAGGCAAGCAACAAGAACAACTTCACAGAGCATTCAAATTCCATAATTTGGCTAGTGGTGGCTCTTTGGTGCTTGACATTTCAGTAAATTAAGAGAAGGACTGTATCTCACCAGTACAGCACAGTGCTTTGCATGAAGGAATTTCCAAGCTGAGTCCCTGGCATCTCCAGTTAAAAATGGAATCAGGTGAAGTAAGAGACCACTGCCATGGAGAACAACTGTGAGTCAGAGTAGAACAGGAGTAGGCAACCTTTTTGGGCCATGGACACATCTGGCAACTTAAGACCATCACAAAATGGCTGCCAGGGTAGGCACCATTGCAAAATGGCTGCCATGGGATGCATGGCAAAAGAGAAGTTACTTGCCCAAAAGACTGAGTACAAGGCAGAGGAGGAGTCTGACTCAATACACTAAATAAATCCTTTGAATCTACAGTTTTCAGCATCAGCGGAAACTTATTTTGCAGTGATTTCAGCTGCCTGTAAGAAAATGTTTTTTTTTTTTTTTTTTTTTTTAAGGATTAAGGTATATTGGACTCAACAAAGGTGTCTGGGCACCACATTGCCTACCCCTGGAGTAGACAGTACTGGTCTAGATCAAGCAATAGTCTGACCTGATACAAAGTAGCTTCCTGTATGCTCTAAATGTAGCCCCAGAAATGTTCAAGCTTTTTCTGAAATCATGAGGACCAGCACCTTGCCTTCGTTACTGAAAGTGAAATGCAGAATTAAAAGCACATGATTCCACGAAAACGCCTCCCCCCATAAAGAAAAAATGGGGGAATTATGGCCAGTTTTATAGTCATGTGTTATGGATAATCTAGTTAGAGTCCTACCCTTATGAAGAGATAATGTAAGCCTATGCGGCAGGGTCTTGCTATTTACTGTTTTACGCTGTACAGCACCATGTACATAGATGGTGCTATATAAATAATAATAATAATAATAATAATAATGCTGACACATTGGACTCAAGGAATTTCGATGAACGGACAGAAAAACACAACGAAACATTTATTTGTAATAGTGAATAAATGGCCAGTAAATTATATTATATTCATAGAGTAAAAGTCCAACATTTTTTCTTATATGGAAAAATAGTTAAAGTCCTAATAGCATCTCCAAATTTCATCTTTGACCTTGATTGCTGCATATTTCATCCCTTTCTCTCTTTTTGCTCATATTTATACAAAGGGTGTGACAGGTCAAAAAATTATTTGCGTAGCGCGGAGAAGCTATCTGACATTACTTTAGTCATTTGGATTACTTATGACTCAAGACAACATCTGGCTTTCAGAAGCAGCAGTCATTGTGGTTTGGTAATGAATGCTTCACTGCTCCTTTGTATGTATACGATTCTCATTCGGAAGTAGAATAGCAAATACAGCCCTGAAATCTTATTCAGTAGCTTTTCCACTGCAAGGGCCACTGTTATTGCTTGAATCCATTGACTTCCGCCGGAGTCTCAACGGGATGCCAGGATGCCGTGCCAGTTGTATTTTAACCACAAGCATATTGTCGGTATCTTTAGCCGGCAAAGAATACGTAGCTGGACACTGTTTGAACATCCTGATTGTCTTTCAATCACTGTTTGAACATCCTGAAGGTCTTTCAAGATCATTGTAGTTATTTTCAAAGTAGCAATTAGCTCAAACCAATAGTAATTTATTCCCAAAAATGTGCTGTAGACCGCTCATGTCTATTGCTGTGGTTTTAAGGAACGTCTTGTTTGTCCAAATGAAGATAAAATGGGGTTATTGGTTACCATTTGGGGTTACCATTTGCCAAGCTTTGCTGACATGTGACCTCAGTAAAAATGTACACACACACACACACACACACACACACACACACACACTTCATGGGCAGTATCCAGCACTGCCGGACTCCTTTGCTGTTGACATACCACTAGCATAGCAACCTTTAGCAGTACACCAATAGGCTGAGATGGCCCGACAGGTTTCCTGGGAAAACTCTTTGGGCCAGCTTACACTATTGCCAGACTGCTAGACATTGCTTATGCCAGTGGTACATCAATAGCATAAGTGCACTGGGAGTGTTGGATACTGCTCTGTGTGTTCTATACCCATCAAAGGAGAAAGGTTACAGTCTTGTCCTGAGTAAAGCCAATGGCCATAATTAAGATTGCAGTCCTAAATAGTTTTACCTGTTGTTGTTGCTTCCGACTCTTCGTGACTTCATGGACCAGCCCACGCCAGAACTTTCTGTCGGCTGTCGCCACCCCTAGCTCCCCCAAGGTCAAGTCTGTCACCTCCAGAATATCATCCATCCATCTTGCCCTTGGTCGGCCCCTCTTCCTTTTGCCTTCCACTTTCCCTAGCATCAGCCTCTTCTCCAGAGTATCCTGTCTTCTCATTATGTGGCCAAAGTACTTCAGTTTTGCCTTTAATACCATTCCCTCAAGTGAGCAGTCTGGCTTTATTTCCTGCAGTATGGACTAGTTTGATCTTCTTGCAGTCCAAGGCACTCTCAGAATTTTCCTCCAACACCACAGTTCAAAAGCATCTATCTTCCTTCGCTCAGCTTTCCTTATGGTCCAGCTCTTGCAGCCATTGGTTACTATGGGGAATACCACTGCTTTAACTATGCGGACCTTTGTTGTCAGTGTGGTGTCTCTGCTCTTAACTATTTTATCAAGATTTGTCATTGCTCTCCTCCCAAGAAGTAAATGTCTTCTGATTTCCTGGCTGCAGTCAGCGTCTGCAGTAATCTTTGCGCCCAGAAATACAAAGTCTGTCACTGCCTCCATGTTTTCTCCCTCTATTTGCCAGTTATCAATCAAGCTGGTTGCCATAATATTGGTTTTTTTGAGGTTTAACTGCAACCCAGCTTTTGCACTTTCTTCTTTCACCTTTGTCATAAGGCTCCTCAGCTCCACCTCGCTTTCAGCCATCAAAGTGGTGTCATCTGCATATCTGAGATTGTTAATGTTTCTTCCTGTGATTTTAACTCCAGCCTTGGATTCGTCAAGCCCAGCACGTCGCATGATGTGTTCTGCATACAAGTTGAATAGGTAAGGTGAGAGTATACAACCCTGCTGTACTCCTTTCCCAATCTTAAACCAGTCCGTTGTTCCGTGGTCTGTTCTTACTGTTGCTACTTGTTCGTTATACAGATTCCTCAGGAGGCAGACAAGATGACTTGGTATCCCCATACCACCAAGAACTTGCCAGAGTTTGTTATGATCCACACAGTCAAAGGCTTTAGAATAGTCAATAAAACAGAAATAGATGTTTTTCTGGAACTCCCTGGCTTTCTCCATTTTCCAGCGGATATTGGCAATTTGGTCTCTAGTTCCTCTGCCTTTTCTAAACCCAGCTTGTACATCTGGCAATTCTCGCTCCATGAATTGCTGGAGTCTACCTTGCAGGATCTTGAGCATTACCTTGCTGGCATGTGAAATAAGTGCCACTGTCCGATAGTTGGAACATTCTTTAGTGTTTCCCTTTTTTGGTATGGGGATATAAGTTGATTTTTTCCAGTCTGATGGCCATTCTTGTGTTTTCCAGATTTGCTGGCATATGGCATGCATCACCTTGACAGCATCATCTTGCAATATTTTAAACAGTTCAGCTGGGATACCATTGTCTCCTGCTGCCTTGTTATTAGCAATGCTTCTTAAGGCCCATTCAACCTCACTCTTCAGGATGTCTGGCTCTAACTCACTGACCACACCATCTGAGCTATCCCCGATATTATTATCCTTCCTATACAGATCTTCCGTATATTCTTGCCACCTTTTCTTGATCTCTTCTGTTTCTGTTAGGTCCTTGCCATCTTTGTTTTTGATCATACCCATTTTTGCCTGGAATTTACCTCCGAAGTTTCTAATTTTCTGGAAGAGGTCTCTTGTCCTTCCTATTCTATTGTCTTCTTCCACTTCCGCGCATTGCTTGTTTAAAAATAATTCCTTATCTCTTCGGGCTAACCTCTGGAATTTTGCATTTAATTGGGCATATCTCCCCCTATCACTGTTGCCTTTTGCTTTCCTTCTTTCTTGGGCTACTTCCAGTGTCTCAGCAGACAGCCATCTTACCTTCTTGGTTTTGTTTTTCTTTGGGATGTTTTTTGTTGCCACCTCTTGGACAATGTTGCGAACTTCTGTCCATAGTTCTTCCGGGACCCTTTCTACTAACTCTAGTCCCTTAAATCTATTCTTCACTTCCACTGCATATTCATTAGGAATATTAGTGAGCTCATATCTAACTGATCTGTGGGTCTTCCCTATTCTCTTTAGTTTGATTCTAAATTGTGCAATAAGAAGTTCGTGATCTGAACTACAGTCAGCTCCAGGTCTTGTTTTTACCGTCTGTATAGATGTCCGCCACCTTTGGCTGCAAAGGATGTAGTCAATCTGATTTCGGTGTCGGCCATCTGGTGAAGTCCATGTATAAAGCCGTCTTTTAGGTTGTTGGAAGAAAGTGTTTGTTATGTACAGTGAGTTGTCCTGGCAGAATTCTATCAGCCTATGTCCCGCTTCATTTTGTTCTCCTAGACCATGCTTACCTGTAATTCCAGATGTCATTTGACTACCCACCTTGGCGTTCCAGTCTCCTGTAACGAAAATAACATCTCTTTTTGGTGTATTATCCAGTAGGTGCTGCAGATCCTAATTGAACTCAGTGGGGTTTACTTTTGATTAGACATGTATATTGTGTTAAAGATTAAAATCTGATAAAACCCCAGTGGAAATTAAGTTAAACAATTCACTTGCAGTTCTGATTTGTTGGCTCTCCTAGTGTCTGATGAATGGACATCATTATGCACACAGTCTGCATAGTGCTCTAAAATGATGCTGTGCATGAAAACACATGGACTAGTCATGATAGGATTCCAGTCACATTCAGTGGAGGCTGGTGGCTCTGATTTTGGTAGGGATGTGAATACATTCTGAGTTTCAGTCAAAACCAACCAGAACTCCAAAGGCTCAGCACCTTGGAAAGCTGATTTAGGGTTCTGGATTGTTCTGACTGAAATGCAGAATGGATTCACTGTCCTGCCAAAGTCAGAGCCACCAGCCTCCACTGGTTATATTACCATACTGTGTAGTAGTGCTTCAACCTCTTAATAAGCTGGAGAGAGAGGGAGCAAAATGGATCCATGTGGGATAGAAGAAACAATGTGATATAATAATAGGAAGAAAATAAATACAGCAGAAGAATAAGAAAGAATTAAATAATGCTCAGGCACATGGCTAAAAGAGGAAATAAATGAAAGACAAATCTGTTCAATGAATATAAAGCTGTGCTTTCATTGTTGTAATCTTTGTTAATGAAAACTGTCTCCTTCCTTCTCTTGACGCCTCTGAGTGAAATTTTCTACATCTGGTTTGATATTTCACAGTTTGAATCAACAAAAGATGTTCCACGAACACTATGTCAGGAACACTTCCAAGAGGAATTCCAGAAATGACACGATACTAACTAGATGCTTTATTTATTTTAATTATTCAACATCATGTTGGACACTTTAGAGGTGCAATCCTTCTCCCTGTGTACAGATGGAAGGGTGTACAGGCTCCTACCATGCTGCATGTGTTGCAGAACCAGCCATCTCTACTGCAAATGAAGACTTCTACTCCTCCCATTGGTTTCTTGGCAAGTTTAAATAATGGGGATACTTCCCCTCTTTCCTGCATCTTGTCTTTAAGTGCCACTAGGGATGTATGTGGATTTTCTTGTGTTTTGTTTTTAACACGAATTTGCTGCATTTGCATCCCCAGATGTGAATGGGAGCACAGTTTTGGAAAAAGTATACACGGTCCTGAGATTGCGATCTCTTTTGCAAAGTGTACTTTAGAAAATGTGTGCTTTAAAAATGTGCATTAAAAAAAAAAAGCATTTCCATGCTTTAGTCCTAAGGGGAAATGTGTGCATATGATGCGCTATTTCAAAAAAAGACATACTGAAAGATGCATTTTCAGCATTCAAATGTAAAGGAAAACAGATTGCAATTGAACATTTATTTATTTATTTAATTTATATACCGCCCCATAGCCGAAACTCTCTGGGCAGTTTACAAAAGTTAAAAAACAGTGGACATTAAAAAAGTATACAAAATTTAAAACCATCAAAGAGATATAAAAACAACAGTATACAGTATGCAGTACAGTATGAGAGCGAGGTGGCCTGAAGTTCAAGGGGAAGCTCGGAGAATCTTTGCCAGATCAAGCATCACTGATCGTCCCATCCCTACCTGCAATTCAGTAGCAATGGCCACACAGTCATGATACTGTTGGTATGTGGCTGAGAGCAATGAGAGAAATAGACTGGCCTATCCTACTGGTTTTCCCCAGCTCCAGCTCCCCACCATTCATCTCTGCCTAGTGCTTCCGTATTCTCTTCTCTTTACATCATATTCACCTTATCTATAGCATTCTCCCCCTGCCTGGAACCTTCCAAGTGTGTTGGACTACAATTCCCATCACCTCCAGTGAGCAGCCATGCTGGAGGTGTGTCAGGTTGGGGTTGGGGTTGGGGAGAAGGCTAATCTATAGCTTATCTTTAGGGTTTTTATACTATCCACTAATCAACTTTCACATCTCGCTACATTTGGAGTAACATCCAAGCCATGCATCATCCAGCATGCTGATAAAGTGCGTTTCAGCAGTTGTAATGGAGAATGGAAAAGGTCTATATTCCAAAGAATGGCATGTTAAATATGTTCAAGATCAAAATAAGTTCAAAACACAATTAACACTTTCTGATATCTGATCTTGAGATTGCCCAGAATCAAAGTATAGCTCACTATGCAACCAAATCTTACTTCTGCATGGGGCAAAGTAAGGATGTATTGAAGTAGCAATTTACATACCACGTATGTTCATGAGTCATATGACAAACACATGGTAAGCTGACAAATTGATAGATTGTTTTGATTTGCTCCAGATTTTGCTTACATTCGCCAGGTTTGTATATGTTAGAGATGAACCTTGGTACAAAAATAGGTCAGTCTAGGACCTAGGACTTCAGTGTGAAAGTACCAGAGGTTTCCAACCAAGATTAGATGGGCCAGGGTGTTTATGATGAAAGCTTTCTAGATTCTTTGGCAAAGAGTTAGTATTTTTCCTGGCTGGATGCAAATAGGATTGGTGCCAACCCAACCCTGAACAGTTTATATTTTACACAACAAATGTTATATATTAAAAAGTGGAAATTATAATAAATTTATATTGGTGGTGCTCTGTTGGAGGCATTTGCAAATACTTGTGGTCCGATTGCCCTACAGGTCAAATCTTTGGGGAACAATCAATGATGCAAAGTATACAAGTCTATATCCATTGTCTTACTGAAGCTCAGCTAAGAGTATCCAACAGCTTGTGCACACATAAACAAGGATGTTGTTCTGTCTCTTAAAGGGGTGGTCTGAATGTGATCTTGCTGTTCATTGTCAGACACTCAGTTGCAGACGCAGTGCCATAACAATGTCTTCATGAGGTAGTTGATGTGGAATATGGCTGTTATTATATTAAAAATGCTTGACTAAAAACTGGCAAAATATTGTTATGCTTCCTGTTTTGAGAGTAGGTGATTGGCCCTAGTGTTTATCTGTTATAGGTATAATTGTTTTCTATGATGTCTATTGGATGGTTTAAGAAGCTATTATTTCCTTTCTCCATCATTTTCACGCTGTGTGGGTATATACTTCTGCATTCTAGCCCTGCGGATATCAGAAAACTAGAGTCTAAGTCAGACCATTGACCAGACCTCTGGAGTTATATGACAACCATGTTTGTTTATTTTTACCAGATGCCCCCCTTTTTAATGCAAATAAATTGAAACAGTTTAGAGAGTAGGAAGTATAAGGATTGTACAGACTTAAGGGTCTTGATAAGTGGGATATTTCTTCCCGCAACCCAAATATGTGAGCTGATGCAAACCTAAAGTATGAGCTCCGTCAGTTATACACTATGGGTTGGATCCAGCCATCGTAAATGTATTAGTCCACTGGCGCAATGTGACTTCCACTGGCATATTGGGGCTGCCCTCTCCTGCTAGCAGAACAGATTCCCCCCTGCAACCCCTCCATGTACCTTCCAAATATGCTCTGAGGAGTTGAGGGACCCTCCAGAGCAGATTTACGGTGCATGTGGGAGGCCCCAGGGGAGAAGGGAAATCCATTCTGCTAGCAGTTTCCCTCCCACTAGCAGATGACTAGTGTTAGATCAAATTCTTTAGCACTAACCCCATGGTTAAGAACCAAGTGAGTAGAGCCTTAAAAAATGTTGAAAATTTAATATGTCTCTTTGATTATGAATCTAAAGGTTTAGATGTCCACAGGAATTATGAATAGTACGGGAGAACGATCAAGAAACAAAAATAGAACCTGAAGAATGGAAAGGAGGTGATCAAAAAATCCATGCAAATCAGTGTCAGCACATATATGAGAGCTTCCTCAATAGATGACATTGCACCCCACTTATCCTAAATCATATCAATTACAAGAGCCTTCTCACATTATCCTGAGGGCTTAAAATGGGGTCATGGCTTTGCAGGCTGCCCCCACCCCCCTCAGGAGCCCAACCTTGCCAGGTTGAATGGCAGTGCCTCCAGAGCAGTTTGCTTGAATTTGAATTGAACTGTCAGCATGATCAGGAATTTTGATAGAACAGGATGAGAGCGGGGCTGCACCTGATAAACTCATCCCTGCTATTACATTACGACTGGCCCCAGCTCCACTATACCTACATTGGGGGTCAACAGATCTGTATGGGGGAGCCTACTCCAATTGCCCATCATCAGGGAGTCTACATGCACAGAATGGGCTCCCTTCTACACCCATGAATGGATGTTCCCAGCATTCAGTGTGTGGATACCTAAATAGGGCTGTTAACCTCAACCCAATCTACTTAACAGGAGAGGATAAAGCATTGTTCCAATTTCCTTGAAGTAATAGCAGGTTACCAGCGAAATAAATACAACAGACCCAGCAAGAACGGCGATCATTTCTATATTTCAATTCTTAGAAGATTTGTTCTCCCTAGGTGGTAAGGATTTTGTAAAATCCTTTCTGACTGGAAAAAAAAATCCTTCTGACTGCATTTCTCAGCTTGTCAGGTGCCTTTCATTCCATTGCCTGGTTGTTGGCGGGATCGGGCCTTCCCTCAATTTTCTGAAATTGCACAAATGTGAATTTGGTCAAATTTGCACTTGCAAAAATGCAAAAAACCCCTATACAAAAATGCAAAAATCACCCATTTTGGCTGGTGATTTTAATTTTATGTATTCTACAGACGCAATTGAATTTGTGCAAAATTCCAGAAAATTAAAAAGAAAACCACTTCTGAAGTCTGTAGAATCTGTGCGACTTGAGACAAGCGGCTGTGCTCCAGAATCCATGGGGTGGAATTCTCTGACACCCTTGGTTCTCCCACTGAAACTGGGACACTTTTAAGCCTGATGTTCTCTGAATCTTTTGATAGTTTGTTTCATGTGTTTTATTTTACTTCTCTATCACATGCTAAAGAAATGTATTGATTTTTTTGTCATAGCCAAATCATACAAGGCTTACTCAGGAGTTATTCCATGCATTTAATATTGCAGAATTGATTTTCAAATAGGAAGCAAAAAAGAAGATAAAATGCTGATTCTTTTAAATCAATGGTCTAAAAAGACTCTTATGATTTGATTATTTGTATATAAATATTTACTTAACTACTTATTGCATTTAATTTGTGGTGGGTTTTTTTGCCAAAGCACTTTAGGCACGTTATAATTTAAAATATGAAACAGCATGATCCTATACACAACTACTCAGAAGTAAGTCCCATTGAGTTTGATGGGGCTTATTCCCCAGTAAATGGGTATAGGATTGCAATGTTCAACAAACATACAAAAAGTTACAAAGGACAAAACAGTATCAAAAGACTGTTTATTTAATGTAATTAATTTTCAGTAAAGTTTTGAAAACTCATAAATAAGAGAGCTATTTAGAACCAGAGACAAAAAGTCTAAATCTGACTAAACAAATGCTGACTGGAAAGAATTCAATCATCTCAGCCCATGAATTCCTCTGTAATCTACTTTTGAACATATTACACGGCAATTGCATATTTAGGATGTTTGCCTAAATGAGACCCATTAGTCATTCATACGCGGTTCCACACCAGGTTGCTTTTCAATTGTTTGTGAATGAGACTAGTGTTTTTACCTGAACAACTTTGCTTCCTTGTCTATTCAAAACAGTCATGTTTCTGTGCATGAAAATGGGCTTCCTAACATCTGTTTCCAATCAGATTTTCTTTAATTTTCATGTATACCCTCTTGTTCCATCATCTTTGTTAAACTGAAAATAGCTCTTGAGCAGACATTATCCATATCATGTAGGGTTTTATGCACTTTTTATAAACTCCATCTGGACTTGATCCTACTGTAGAGCCAGCCTGTCTGGGGTGCATCCATTCTTTGACAAAACAACTCAGTGCACAAACCAATACGAAGAGGTTAATTGCCTTTATCCTTCTATTTAGTGCTTTACTGGTCCCCTTGACTCTTGTCCTTCAGGGTTCTGAACAACTCGGTTGTGCTTTCTATATCTTTATTTGTTAGATCCCTTTAAAATCCCATGCAATATCCCAACAGTAAGGCACACTATTATCAGTTCATCACAGGAAAGAGTTTTAAATGAGGATGTGTGTTAAAGAATCAGCGAAAAGGTACCTTCCCAGAACAATAAATTCACTTAGATTGTCCAAAATGTTAATTAGGCTTGGTTTAAGCTTCCAAAGAAGCTTGAACATATTCTTTGCTTTCTTGTCTAAACATGTTTTTGGCCATGACGTAAGTGTTCCTAAATAGCCCCAGCTCTGATAATGTCATTTTAACAAGCTGTGCAAAACTTGGATGGCATTGGTTTCCTTGGCACCGTGAAAAAATGTTTCAGTTTCAATCAGTGTGGCTCTGAATGGCTGGATTTTGAATTGGGCATATATGTTCAGCTACAACAGATTTTGAAACTGCTCTGACTTTGGCCGGATCTACACTACTGCTTTAAAGTGCTTTATAACAGTTTTGACAACTGTATATGGAGTGTGTCCTGGGCCCCAACAGTTGTCAAAACTGTTATAAAGTGCTTTAAAGCAGTAGTGTAGATCCTGCCTTTGTCTCATAAACTGGTTCTGGTTCTGTCTTAAAATATATGAACCTCTACTCCCAACAATTATCATTAATTTCATATTGTAATTCCATAGTGAATAGTTCCATTGTTGGCATTTTTGCATGTGTTGTTGTTGGTATTTTGATTACCATTTCTCCAAATGATTTCTATTGAATAACGTGTGCAATTTTGTTTGAAGAATTGTGTCATCTTTGGATACTGAGTGATAATAAAGACACAGAACATCACATGTCGCTGGGCTATATCCAGTGTTACATGAGTGGCCTTCTGCTTGTATAGTGGGATTTTCCTTTCTCCTTCTCCCCCACTAGATACAATTCAATTATGTTTCAATTATGAATATTCCTCATGGGGACATGAGAAAATGTAGTTCTAGTCCTTACCCAGCAAAAGCACAAGGTTGGAAAGAAAATCTTTGATGTGTGCACAGTTCTCTGTTGAAAAGCAGCCAAGGACTTTCACTGGGAACAATTAATTTCAATGTATTTTTCATGGAGCATGTGCAGAAGCAGTTTTACTAAATTAGGCATGTGTGAATGTGTTAGGTACTGAAGGAGACTTGTGCCACCAAATTTAAAGCAGCCCCCAGACAGCAAACATTTTGTATGATGTGGGCTTCAGTCTATTACATGAGGATTATTCAAGGCAACCCTAAACTGAGGGGTAATTGTTTATTTAGAAAGTGATGCTTTGCACTGCTGGAGTATTCTTAAAAGGAATTGCTTTGCAATGTTGAAAGTAAAGGCCTTTGATAACAGCAGAACACGGGACTGAAGATTTCTCAAGCCTTCTCCAGACATTGTTAGTGCATTGAGGAGCCTGACTTCTATACATACATTATGATATCTGAAAGATCCCCTGGACACACAACTGTATGTGCATAGGGATCTACATGCATGAAGTTGGAACCAGCCACATCATGGGCAGACCCATGTTCAGCCTCAGTGAGAAAATAAGAACATGAAAAGTGTCATGCTGGTTCTGATCAAGGGTCCATCTAGTCCAGCACTCTGTTGGAGGCTGGGCCCCAATGCATGTAGGGATGCACACATGTGGAGCAGGAGATACCAGCAGATGTGATCCCATTTCCCCCTTGTATGTTGAGAGAACAGCTGTCATGTCTACCGACCCACCCGGTGATGTGATGGAATGGGAACTTGCTTGTTTCAAGGTTGGGCTCTGAGGAATGCTCCAAAGGATGCACTTCCTTGGGACCTCCTTTCAGAATTCTTTCTGGAGTGAAGGTGAGTTCTATTCTGCCTTTGTTGGTGCTAGGGTCTTTACAGGAGGTGGAGAGGAAATTGAGCTCTGAGGACATGCAGCAGGATATATGCTTTCCTTGACTCCAGTTTCCCCTTTCTACAGGATCCCTTTGGCAACAAAGGTAGTTTGAAGTCCACAGGATTTCTGGATGGTTTGAAAATAGTATGGGAGGGAGATGACCCAGTTCATCCCACCAAATAGCTTCTTATGTTGGCTGAGTGGAAAGTGAACAATGCCAACATGATCCCCCAGTCTCTCTAGGCCCAGGGCTAGTAGTGCCTGTTCACTGCACTCTGCTGTCAGGGATATTCACTAGTGGCATGAGGGACATGTGTATGCATGTACAATCCACAGCTGACTCTTCCCTTCAATGTTAGGCAGTCTCTACCAAAGATGCTTTCCTACCATACACTCTGTCCTATTTAGGCCTCAAGTATGTCCACTTATGGGCTTCCCATTTATTAATATCAGGAGCGATATAGGCTTGGTAGTTTAATCCTATATGGCTGCTATCCTTTACTAACTTACCTGGGAGTAAGTCCCAGTGAACTCAGTGGAACGTACTTCTGAGTAGACATGTACAGAATTGCACTGTAAGTCCTCTAACTGAAAAATCAATCAATAGTATCTTGATTTAAAGTATGAAATTTTGCCTTATTTTATATCTTGTTGGTTGAATTTTCAGGGAACTCTTATATTATCTACTTGCCAACTGATGCTAGGCATAAAACGTTGCACCATCTGTTCAGCTTGAAATCAATTTCTTTTCCATGGAACACAATAGTTGTCCTCTTTTAAATCTCCCCATGCACCCCCCCCACCTGAGTCATTTTAAAGAAAAAATGCAAAAGGTGGCTTTCTGGTCTCCACTATTTTGTTTATTCGTGCTTTAGTGCTAGGGACAAAGTAACTCATACATGTTATTTATTTTTCTCGTGTAATTTAATATTTGATAAAATAATTAGCCCTGGTAGCAGCTGACTTGTGTGAAAATGATAGGACTAATCAATCTGGAAACTAGCACTAGTGGGAAAAGGACTATTCATAAGCAGTACTTTTGAGAAGGATGCGCATTGAAGTTCTCTTGGTAACGAAATGGCCATTGTTGACGGTTTTTCCACTGAGTTTTGTCGGTGCAGTTTCTTGGCTCAGGCTGCTTCACTGGACAAATAATAAGTTCTGCTGTTTCCCCTGATGGACACGATAAACACATTTCTCTCAAGCATGAAGCGTCCCAGTCTGAAGGCGTTGTGGCAAAACAAGAATGTGCACCTCATTCTTTTGGGCCCTGAACGTGTCCAAGACACCTGCAGAAAATTAAAGCCTCTCATTCCTCTCATATGCAAAATTCTCATGAGGTAATTACTCCCAGTGTCAAACATAATAAGGTTCCCATTAGGCAGAATACATTGGGTGAAGACTGAATAGGCATTCTGTCAGGAGTTCTCCTACAGATTAATAGAACTGCCTCGAGCAGTAATTGGAGGCGGGTTTTTTTTTGTTTCCTTTGCAGGCCGCTCTCCTCAGTCAGGTCTTTTTTGGTTTATGATTACTCTGTCACTGTTCTCCATCGCAAACATAGCGCAACCCTCTTCCTTGTCACTCTCTCCTGCCAGCTGCTTTGTCTCTGCAGAGTTGGCTGCAGCCTTCAACAGCTTCCCCTTTTGTCCGCAGGCTGACCGACTCCCTTTCTTTCAGTTACAGGCTCCTCATGCCAAGGACTGGCACGGAAGTCTG
The DNA here is from genome assembly GCF_023053635.1 of Elgaria multicarinata webbii. Taxonomy (NCBI): domain Eukaryota; kingdom Metazoa; phylum Chordata; class Lepidosauria; order Squamata; family Anguidae; genus Elgaria; species Elgaria multicarinata. Next base: position 38,776,716 of record NC_086180.1, on the reverse strand, counting down.
GTTTCTTCTGTGTATCGCGAAGATGAAAGTGACAAAGCAGGACTGATGATCAGTTAAGCATCCCACTTTGTTAAAGTGCTCTTTTATCCTTCAAGGGACTTCCTCGGTGGTGTCTGAGCTGAAAGTTAAATCTTTTTCTTTCTTTTTTTTGGGTGTTCTTCTGACATCTGAGCCACAAATATCTAGTTTCCTTTTTTATCCTTTGGCATGTTGTTTATGTCTCCCTGTTACTGAAATAGAGCAAAATGTCCTTTGTGTTCATATTTTATGCTGGCCTTCAACTCTTGAATGATGATCCAGTTCCACGGTAGAAAGCTTACTTATATTTCCTCTCATCAGGCTGATAAATGAGCCCAAAGCTTTCCTGTACTTCCTGTATGAATGGTAACGGGTGTATTGGGCAATTACCATGTAGGTTCTCTTGCTGTTCATCAGATGGGTCTGCAGAGTTCTGAGGTGCTCTTTAGATCAGGGAAGATGTGAAATGCTGATGTGATGATAGGTGAGTCCAGTGTAATATCAACACAACCATGCAGATAATCAGGACAATTTTCAGGTCCCAAACACTTGCAAGAGTCTCTAATGGAATTCCTTAACCCTTGTTGACTTCTACTGATAAAGAATGGTTTTTTGAACTGAACGGGGTCAGAAAGCTGGATCAAGCTGAATCAGGACGTGGAAAAATATAAAACAGCTTGTAAACCTTAGTCAGGAGTGAGAAATGATGGGCAACTGGAGGCAAGGATTGTGATCTGGACTGTTATACATATGTCTCTGTTAGAGCAGAGGAACTGCCTATGGAAAATCCCCATGTATTAGAAGACTTATCTCTGGAATAATATAGTTCTGACACAGAAAGTTCCTACATACTATTTAGTAGCAATTGTGAATCATACTAACTTTTTGGATTAGTTAACCTGTTTTGAACAGAGTTTGTTCCAGTTTCTGCCAGAACTGATGTAAAATATTATCCCTGGTTGCCTCTACTATGAATTGTCTAGGTAGACCACTCATACCTCTCTCAGTTCCCCCTTGGAGCATATGCAATGTGGGGGATAATAATAATGATTTACTTTTCAGGGTTGTTGAAAGGATTTCAACTTGAGAATCTATGTGAAGCACTTTTTCAACACATGAAAGTGCTCAACCAGGGCTGGAGAATCTCTTTTAGCTTGAAGACCAAATTTAATTTTGGAGAAGTTCTTGGAGACCACATTCCAGTAGTGGGTGGGGCCAAAAACAAAAAAGGCTGTGGCCAAAATGTAAAAAAATATATACCACCAATTTGATTTAAAGCTCTTACAGCTGGTAACTAAGGCTTAGGAGAGGCACTTCATAAGAATACAAGAAGTGCCATGCTGGATCAGACCAAGGGTTCATGTTGTCCAGCATTCTGTTCATACAGTCGTCAACCAGCTGTCCATGGGAAACCCACAAGCATCCTCCTGCAACCTGTGTACATAAGTACATAAGCCTCTGATACTGGAGGTAGCACATAGCCATCAGGATGAGTAACCGTTGATAGCCTTCTCCTCCATAAATGTGTCTAACCCCTTTTAAAGTCATCCAAATTTGTGGCCATCACTACATTTTGTAGTAGCGAAATCTATATGTGCTGTGTGAGAAAGTACTTCCTTTTATCTGTCCTGAATCTCCCACCAGTTTTCTTCATGGGATGACCCTGGGTTCTAGTATTATGAAAGAGGAAGAAAAATGTATCATGATCCATCTGTCTTTTAGTATAGGGAAAGAACTGCACAAATCACCAAACAATCAGTAGCTGGGAAAAAGGGGTGTGTGGCCTTCTGGGGAACCCAAAGGGCTAGATTGGGACCCCAGGCATGTTGGGTTTGGCCTTGGGTCTGAGGTTCCTCACCTCTGTGCTATTCAAAGGTTATTATTATTATACGCTTTATACACTCTAATACAGTATCTGGAAGAAGCCCTGGTATTAATTTTTGAAACAGACTTTAGGTTTTCTAAATTTACAAATACATTTGAGTGATAATTGAGACACAATTAAGGCGTTTGATGTAACTGCGAATTTCAAACTTCTCATGGCTGCATTTCACCAGTTTTCTTAGAAATGGTTTTGTGGGTATACTCTGGCCATCTTCCATCTCTTTAATTGGCTCCAAAGAACTGTGCAACTGGATTCATGTGCCCAAGGGCACATGTGTTTTCTGGAATCTGTAGCAACACCCCCCTGCGAAACTAGACAGACTATTTTTGAAACTGAGCTGCACTTTCCAAAGCACCAGTTTATTATGATATGGCATTTGGGGGTGGGGGTGATGGTGGTGGGGGAGGGATGTTGGGTCTGCTTTTCAAAGGGTAAAAAACACACCATTCACTGGGCATGCAAAAGACTTTAGGTTCATCTAGAGTAGTCTTCATATTCTGGATGCTGGTTCCAAGAAATCGTAATGGTATTCATGGCATTTTAACATGGCATTCCCAGGTGGTAACAGCCGGAGCATTTTGGATTGTGAGGATAGCAATTTAGGATTTTACAAGCATGTGAGCTGTGGTTTGCTGGCAACAGGGTTTGTAATAAAAACGGAACTCAAAATGAGTTGTGCTTTCTCAGTTATAATTACTTAGGTGTAATTGAATGTTCAGCGTCCAAGGTTTTTTTTTGAACTCTTACTGCTGGATTTTAAGTTAGCTTGCAATAAAGATCGGAGCATGCAGAATTTTTGACAACCTGAAAGTATTTCTTGATCAAACATATTTGTGTTTTCTCAGACATGTATTTCATCTTTATTATTATTATTATTATTATTATTATTTATTTATTTATATAGCACCATCAATGTACATGGTGCTGTACAGAGTAAAACAGTAAATAGCAAGACTCTGCCGCATAGGCTTACAATCTAATAAAATCATAGTAAAACAATAAGGAGGGGAAGAGAATGCAAACAGGCACAGGGTAGGGTAAGCAGGCACAGGGTAGGGTAAAACTAACAGTATAAAGTCTGCACAACATCAAGTTAAATGCTACTTCTTGTTTATTGCATGCATGGGATGCTCTTCTGTTTAGCAATTATTAGAAAAACGCCTTTATTTTCAATTTACTTAGTAAGCATTGTTTTTCTAATAGCTCCCTTTTTTCATTTGCATTCTCTTTGTACGTATGATGAGCACTTTGCCTTTCACGCAGCATTCATTATATTGCATCTTCTCATAGCTTGGGGGATCTAGTGGCTTTTAGGTGAGGTTTTTGGTCAAAGGAAGTCTCATGTCAAGCTCCATCGTGTTGTGACTTGCTTATCACTGCTTCTGCTTGCCCAAGAGCATGTGTTTGGTGTAGCCTTCTCCTATTTTCTTTCACAAATGTTTTGTTGTGCCAGTATTGTTAAAGGATATGAATGGCTTAAAGAGGTATGTCAGTTGAAGTACACTGTGGTCTTATTACAAGAAGTACAAAAGCAGCAGCCACACACACAAAAGGGGATTTGATGGGTAGTCTTTGGAGGTGTGTGTGTGTATGGGTGGTGTGTATGTCACAAAATTATCAAGGAAAACCCAGGCAATAGGTAGTTGAGAGTCAGGTGTTATTAAAATCACATTGTTGTAGCTCCAAGAAAAATTGGTGACCATTCATATATATATTTGTGGGCCATTCCCTAACTTGCCTACTTGCCAACTTCTCTAGAGACTTATAATACATTTTCTGTGCTTAGATCCTGCATATTCACCCTTGGCGGGTAAACTTAAGTTGACCAGTTCACAATCAGCTTTTAATATGCTGCATCTAATTTCGGTTTTGTTGCAGAATTGAGATCAAAGCACTTACTGGTTTTCTGCTATATATCCTCTAGGTGCCACTGTTGAATAGCAGAATAGCACAAATACCCAATTAGAAACAGCATTTTTCTTTCTGCCCTCAGAAATAATACCCCATTTTCCCTGCTCTGAAAAAACTGGCCAAAAGCACTGTTTACAAACAGAAGTGAAACTGGAGGGTCACAATGTCATCTAAAGAACCCGTATACAACTGTGAGCAGGGGACTGATGGGTGAACCATAAATGCCTTATGTAGAAAAGCTGCAAGTCAACACCACTTGCACTGACTGCAAGGATCAGGCAGCTGCTGTGGAAATTGGAGGGAGTGTGACAGAATGCTGAGTGTCTCAAGTCCTCTTCATTAAAGCCCTGTCACCTTCCTCCCATTTACAGCCCTCCATGAATTGAAGGGTAAACCTCTGAGGCGCTGTGCATGATTTAAACCATGATTTATGCAGGCTTCTAAATGCAAGCATAGTATGAATGGTGTAGGGCTTGGCATGGCATTATCCCCATGCCCTTCCTCAGTTTCATGTAGAAACCGAAAGCCTGCAGAAGGCATCAGTATCCCCAAACAAAAGATGCCTATTTGCGAGTGGAGAAGGAAGCATGGAATAAAGACACAGACTCCAGAGCTTGGGATAAACTAGGCCCTCTTTATGTACATAAGGGAATTTTACCCCTCCCTGGATCTGCATGTGAAAGTGTGGGAATCTATTAGACCCTTTCTTCAGGCACCTAGCCTGCCAATAAGGGCAAGCCACTTCATTGAACACAGGGGTCGGGTTAACCCGGGCCATTATTCAAACTACACTTCAGTGTACACTCAGGGCTGCAGAGCTCCAAGTAGATGAGTAAGGAAGGTCCCTAAAGGCAAACCATATCCTGACACAAGAGCTGCACAGCCCCTGAGGAGCAGGGCCTCCAGATATGCCAATCACCAAAAGGTGCCGGAGGGCTCACCATCCCTATTGTAATATCGTGCAAATTCCTGCACACCCACCACAGGAGGGTGCCAAGCCTCTGCTTCGGAGCCCTACCCCCATCAGCCCAGGGAAATCTCACAGGCTCACATGCAGATCCTGCAGGAAAACATCATTGCCTGCATTGGACAGGTGAACTAATTTGCCCTATAAGGTTCTTCTTTGGTGAAAATTTTTGGATGGTGGATCACATCCTTGCAAATCCTTGGAGATAGACAGATTTACCTATTGACTTTTGTCATTGCCATATTTAAACTAAGGGCTTCCCCACCCTCATGCTTCTAAGCACAGAGGGAGCAAGTTCATAGAATCATAGAATCATAGAATAGCAGAGTTGGAAGGGGCCTACAAGGCCATCGAGTCCAACCCCCTGCTCAATGCAGGAATCCACCCTAAAGCATCCCTGACAGATGGTTGTCCAGCTGCCTCTTGAATGCCTCTAGTGTGGGAGAGCCCACAACCTCCCTAGGTAACTGATTCCACCGTCGCACTGCTCTAACAGTCAGGAAGTTTTTCCTGATGTCCAGCCGGAATCTGGCTTCCTTTAACTTGAGCCCGTTATTCCGTGTCCTGCACTCTGGGAGGATTGAGAAGAGATCCTGGCCCTCCTCTGTGTGACAACCTTTTAAGTATTTGAAGAGTGCTATCATGTCTCCCCTCAATCTTCTCTTCTCCAGGCTAAACATGCCCTGTTCTTTCAGTCTCTCTTCATAGGGCTTTGTTTCTAGACCCCTGATCATCCTGGTTGCCCTCTTCTGAACACGCTCCAGCTTGTCTGCATCCTTCTTGAATTGTGGAGCCCAGAACTGGACACAATACTCTAGATTTGGCCTAACCAGGGCCGAATAGAGAGGAACCAGTACCTCACGTGATTTGGAAGCTATACTTCTATTAATGCAGCCCAAAATAGCATTTGTCTTTCTTGCAGCCATATCGCACTGTTGGCTCATATTCAGCTTGTGATCTACAACAATTCCAAGATCTTTCTCGTTTGTAGTATTGCTGAGCCAAGTGTCCCCCATCTTGTAACTGTGCCTTTGGTTTCTATTCCCTAAATGTAGAACTTGGCATTTATCCCTATTAAATGTCATTCTGTTGTTTTCATCCCAGCACTCTAGCCTATCAAGAACACTTTGAAGTTTGTTTCTGTCTTCCAGGGTATTAGCTATCCCACCCAATTTTGTGTCATCTGCAAATTTGATCAGCGTTCCCTGCATCTCCTCGTCCAAATCATTAATAAAAATGTTGAAGAGCACTGGGCCCAGGACTGAGCCCTGTGGCACCCCACTCGTTGCCTCTCCCCAGTTTGAGAAGGTTCCATTGATAAGTACTCTTTGAGTCCGATTCTGTAGCCAACTGTGAATCCACCTAATAGTTGTTCCATCTAGCCCACTTCTAGCTAGTTTGTTAATCAGAATGTCATGTGGTACTTTGTCAAAAGCTTTGCTGAAGTCAAGATATATGACGTCCACAGCATTCCCACAGTCCACAAGGGAGGTTATCCTATCAAAAAATGAGATCAAATTAGTCTGACAGGATTTGTTCCTGACAAATCCATGTTGGCTTCTAGTAATCACTGCATTGATTTCAAGGTGTTTACAGATTGACTTCTTTATAATCTGCTCCAGAATTTTCCCAGGGATGGATTTCAGACTGACTGGTCTGTAGTTCTCAGGTTCCTCCTTTTTGCCCTTTTTGAAGATAGGGACAACGTTAGCCCTCCTCCAGTCATCCGGCACCTCACCCGTCTTCCATGATTTTGCAAAGATAATAGACAAAGGTTCTGAGAGTTCTTCTGCTAGCTCCTTCATTACTCTAGGATGCAGTTCATCGGGCCCTGGAGATTTAAACTCATTCAAGGAAATTAGGTGTTCTTTGACCATTTGTTTATCAATCTCAAACTGCAATCCTGCCCCCTCAACTTCTGCTTCACTTTTTCCAGGGGGGTCATAGACCAGCTTTTGGGAGAAGACTGAGGCAAAGTAGGAATTGAGCACTTCAGCCTTTTCTTTGTCGTCTGTTATCAATTTGCCATCCTCATTAAGCAGTTGAACCACCATTTCTTTCCTCTGTCTTTTACTACTCACGTATCTGAAGAAAGCCTTTTTATTGCTTTTAGCATCCCTCGCTAATCTCAGCTCATTCACAGCTTTAGCCTTCCTGACGCCATTTCGGCACTTCTGCGCCACTTGTCTGTACTCTTGTTTTGTAGCCTGGCCTTCCTTCCACTTCCTATATGTATCCCTTTTTGTTTTCAGGTCATCTCTAAGCTTTTTGTGGAGCCACATTGGTTTCCTCTGTTGTCTTCTATCTTTACTCCTTGTTGGAATTGTTTGTAACTGTGCCTTTAAAATTTCATTGAAGGGTTCGGTCATACAGCAACAATATCTGGCTGTCCAGATATCCTCCGGGTGTGCCTTATAGGGAAAGGGTTAGGGTTTACTCTTGTAACCTGCCCTTTTAGCTCATGTTATTCTGTTGGGTTAAAAAAAAAGTATTCTATTAAATATTCAAACTTTTCTGAAGGAAGTTTTTTTTTCAAGAGAGCAATTTCTCATCTAATTATTTTCTGTCTGATTGGCAAGGTTACCTCACTGAATGAAAGAATTCTTTCTTAGTGGAGCTCAATCTCTTGAAGATTTTGCTGGAAATTTGTGATAGAAAGCTACTGTACATAACTACTTAACATCAACTACCTAATTTTATTTATGGCTCCAGCTTTCCTAATTAAGTGGGACAGTAATTTACTTTGAAATCCAGTAAACACACACACACACACACACACACACACACACACACAAAATGGGCCATAATTTGGCATTCCCACAGAGACAAAAAGCACATTGTGTAAAAAATCTGTGCATTATGTTTGATCAAACTGTAGGATGAAGAAAAGGGTTTTTTGCAGCCACTCAATATGCAAGTATAACCCTGGCTAAAACAGTGCCAAAGGAAAATAAATCTGCCATGTCTACAGCTTTTGAGAGCCATACTGTCTCTGATCGTGGATTAGCCATCATGACTAGTAGCCATTGATAGCCTTATCCTCCATGAATTTGTCTAATCCCCTCTTAAAGCTGGCCAAGTTAGCAGCCATCAATATATGGGGGTGGCAAATTCCATAGTTTAACTTTGCACTGTGAGAAGAAGTACTTCCTTTTATCAGACTTGCCTCTCCCACCAATCAGCTTCATGGGATGGCCCCAGGTCCTGGTATTATGAAAGAGGGAGAGAAAACACCCCCTCCTTATCCACTTTCTCCACACCATGCATCATTTTAATCCTCTATGGTGTCCCCTTATGTGGATATACATACATAAATACATACCGTTTATCCACTTCAGCAGATGTTCAACATCACACATGCTCTAAGAAGTTTATGAATGCTTATTCATTATTATGAAATAGGGATGGGTGAAATGGGTGAGTACTGGCCCCGTGGGCACTCTGTGAGCCTGGCCGCAAGGCTCGTGAGTGTTCAACAGTGGTTCCCCTGGCTTCCCTCCCCCCCTGCATTAATGGCAGCTGCCACTAATGCAAAAGGGGAAATTGCATGATTTCCAGAGCTTCTGGAAAACACGCATTTCCTCCCTGCACCAATGGGAGTTGTAAAGGCCATTTTAATGCAAGGGTAAAGATTTACCCTTGGGTTAATAGGACCTTTAAGGCCCACATTGGCATGAGAGGAGGGGGGAATGTGTGCTTTCCATAGGCTCTGAAAATTGCACATTGCCCCCTTCCGTGCTAATGGCAGCACCCATTAACACAGGGTGAGGAGAATGCACAATTTCTGGAGGCTCCGGAAATTGTGCACCTCCTCCCGCTGCATTAATGGTGGCTGCCATTAATGTAGGCTGGGGGTGGGGAAGTAAGCCAGGGCAGACGTTTGTCGAGTGCTCACAAACTTTGTGAGCGCTTGGCAGAACCTTGCGCGGCTTGGCTCGAAGGGGCAGGGCAGGAGCAGCAGTGCGGCGAGTGCTCATCCATCTCACCCATCCCTATTTTTACTACATTGTATTCACAAAGAGCAGCATTTCCTAGATGGTGCACCCTGCCCAGGCAGAGTTTTGTTAAACCGGACCCTATTTTCTATAGAGGCTTTGGTCTTCAGCCATGTCTAAGGCTGTAGCTCTGTACCCACTTTCCCAGGAATAAGCTCCACTGAACCCAATGGGATGTCCTTTTGAGTAGACGTATATAGACATACACTGTACATTACTATAGAGGTAATTTCCCTCACTCTCCCTGTAGAATAAGCTATTTTATTGTTTTGCACACATTGGCTTGGGTAAAATATGCATAGCTTTGCTTTTATAAAACTGTTTTTTATTGCCTATTTTGTGTGTGTGTGTGTATATTTGATTTGCATTGTAGTGCACAGCATCTGGAAAATGGTGACTGAACCATGTGCTCTAATTTAATTTGATTTTGGAAAATAACTGGAAATTAATGTACCTTTCACAAAACACTGGGCCCCTTGAAAACCCAGGTGTTGTTCATACGATGACACTACAGCTCTGGGGAAAAAAAAATCTTTTGGATCCTTCCTTGTTTGTCTTTACTTGAAGAGAAGAGAATGTTTGATGAACTCCATCGCCTGGTTCTAGTTATACTTTTGCAGAGGACGAAAATAATTATTGAAATTCAGCCAGACCTGAATGTTTATATTTTGCTTTTTATTTACCCATATTAAAACAGAGGGGATTAGTGAGTTAATCTATAAATAATTTATGACTACATGGTCTAGGGGCAATTATGATGTCATTAGCCAAACACCAAATATGTGACTTACGGATCAGGACAAAGGCTGTGAAGTCCAAATCAACATTCTAATATTGCGAAGTTTGATGCACTGAACTGTGGTCTACAGCACCACAGTTCTTTGAGGGTCAGGATCCCATCTTTTAACAGTAGAACATTCCTTCTGAACCTCCAATAATGCTAATTGTTACACTAACAGGGGAGATTGAGAAGGATTTCTGAAATATGTTTTCCAATATGGGACTGATTATTCCCCCAAAGAGAAGGATGACGGCAGGTTAGAACTTCTGCAGTGGTTTGAGAGGAATTGGCAGAATGGAAGAAATTGCAGTTTGCTGGCTCTTCTACAGCACTGCAAGCTTGCTGTAAGACTGAGTTTAGCAAACAGTTTAGACAGAGATGGAAGACGGGGGAATGGACTATCCAGGCTGTATGATGGTAATGATGGATTTCCATCTCTTGTGGTTAAGGAGAAGTTGAAATGGTAATTATAGGAGACAGCCTTATACATCAGCCAGATCTACACCAAGCAGGGTACTGCACTATGAAAATGGTATGAAAGCAGTATATAAGAGGCAGGAGCCACACCAAGCAGGATATAACAGTATGAAACCATTATATGATATGTGTCAATGGGCCCCAACAGTTGTCAGTGCACTTCAATGCTGCTATAAAGCAGTAGTGTGGCTCCTGCTTTTTATATACTGCTTTCATACCACTTTCATAGTGCAATATCCTGCTTGGTATAGTCAGGCCATTGGTCCATCTAGCCCAGGATTGTCAACACTGACTCTCAGTGGCTCCCCAGACTTTCAGGCAGGCAGATGTTTTTCGTGCCCTACCTGGAGATGCCAGAGATTGGACCTGAGACCTTCTGCATGCAAAGGAAGTGCTCTACAATTGAGCCATGCCCCCCTAAAAGAGGGCAATGCACAACTTTTGTGAAACCCAGAAAACAAGAATTGCTACAACTTAACTCTTTCTCATTTCATAGATGTCACAATCCATTCTTGTATTTTGTTCATGCTTGAGTGCTTCCTACGAAACAATGAGCTGACAAACTTTGTCATGGCTCCTTTCACTCCCACCCTCATACGTACTCACATGTCTTATTTTGTTTTATTCAGTAAATGATTCTCACAATAAATGCTATGACTTCAATACTGATGCCGGTCTGTAGCAAGGATGGCTCAGAAAAAGAACCCCCTGGCAAGACATGACCAGAATGGAGTTCTGCTTGCTGAAAATGGCCACTCTTGATATTATTGGTAAAAAAAATCATGCACATGAATTTGCATGATGTGCAATTTGGACTTTAACATGTATAAGACGCCTGTGGGAAGGTCTGGATCACACAAGAGGTGATGAGTGTTGTGGAGAAGGAAGTACCAACCTGTTGTGAAGAGGGATATTTCTACCACAGAAACATTGTATTTTTGGGCACAGTCGGCATGTGAATTGGGCCATAGTGCATCATGTTCCTAACATGAAGACCCAAAAGAACATCCAGAATACCATAGTCTTTAGCTAAGAACAGGCTGTATCATATACTAAATCACTGTGCAGAGGAAAGAAGTGACATGATCTTCACCACAATTGCCTGCGGCCTGTGGTAGTTTTGGCAGACACTGAGAATACTAAGGTAGGTGAAGGAACCATGCAAATTGGGTTCTTGTTACTTGGGCCTTTGCTAGACCTACCTGGGAATCTGTGCAGGAGGAGGGGCGAGCCCGCGGTACAAGTAGCGTGGGCCATTGTTCCAAACCAGACGCCAGACGTGACAGGCTGCAGGAAAGCCCCATTGCATCCGCAATTTTTTTAAAACCTTAAATGGCCGGGTGTGCAGAAGCACACCAATGAGGAAAGGTAAGGTTGTTGTTTTTTTAAAAAAATAATTTCCCCGCTTCCCCTGACCCCGATCTCCCCCCTGCCCCTGATCTCTCCCCGATTTCCCCCAGATCTCCCCCTGGCTCCAATCTCCCCCTCCCAGATCTCCCCACTGCCCTGATGGGCCCAGCACTCCTGCAGAGCACTGCGCCCCATCCGCCGCTTTTCCCGGCTACTCACAAGTAATTGTGGTAGCCGGGAAAAGCGGCAGAATGGGCTACATGCTCGTGGTCTCCGGCTCAGCCCGAGGCTGTGGGAAATACCAGGCTACAACTGGAGCCCGTTACCCTGGGGCAAGGAAGGGTTGACTCCTGCCTGAGCCCGGGATCCCCTGTGCATCATCTGGACCCGTGGTCTAGCAAAGGCCTTGGTGAGTGAAGGGTACCCCAGTGGATCAGTTGAGGAAGCAGTGTGAAAGTGAGATCTTGTGCCAAAATACCTCCCCCCATCTTCTTTCCATCTCTGAGAAGGGGAAAAAATGGAAGCCTGTCCAAACAGTCCCCTGTAATCTGCAGCAGCAGAGATGGCCTTTTGGTTCTGCTGACTATGTTGCAATCAGGGGTAACATAGTCAAGATTCTCTGCATACTTTAGAGCTATTTGTTGACCTGTATTGGCTCTTTCTTTCAGAAATGAAATATAGATAACTACATGGTCCAGAACACATTCCAGATGACATATTGAAGATTGAGACAAATTGCACTTAAAGCTTGGGAGAAAGGCATGCAGTGATTATGAGGAATAACTGATTTGTGCACATTAACTGGACTTGGAACATAACAAAGCTCTCAAACAGCATTCTTTGCATCCTCCTTGACACCTGAGGTTGGAAACATGGGTGAGTGCCTTGACATGAAACACCTTCCAAACCATCTGCTGCCATTTCTCATCCAGAACACAATCATTGTTCCCTTCTCTTCTTCTTTCCAACATGGTTTTTCCTTGTCCCAGAGCAGTGTGGTGGAGGCAGAAGAAGAGGGATGGAAAAAAAAAAACATTAAGTAACAATCAGAAATGGAATTCGGGGGTATGAGCAAGACCTAAATTCAGAAGTAGACAGGATTTCAAAAACCCTACAGTTTACACAAACCAAACACACACAGGGGGAGGAAAACGCAACACCCAAATACAATCTCTGTCACCTGCAGATATTCCAACAGCAATGGTGACTGCTCCAACCTGGTGCCTTCCAGATAGGTGGGACTACAACTCCCATCATTGACATCCAGCATGATTAGGGAAGGCATCAAATTCAGGAAGGTTGTTCTAGAGTAGGCTTCCCCAGCCTGGTGCCTTCCAGATGTTTCGGACTTCAGTTTTCATCTGTCTGAGACAGCATGGCCAACAATCCAAGACTTGGAGTTGTGGTCCAAATCATCTGGAGGGTCCCAAGCTATTTAGGGTTTTAAAGGTAAGCACTAGCACCTTGAATTTGGCTTGGTAGTGAATAAGTACTAAATGTAACTTCTTCAGAATTATGTAACATGGTTGCAATTACACAAGCCATCAAGAAATCTAGAGGCTGAATTTTTGTATTAGCTGGAGCTTCTAAACTGTCTCAAGGGCTACAGACTATGGTAATAATCAAGGATAGTAGGCCACTGAATATTAGTGGCTGGGAGCAACAACAGAAGTAGCCTGTAGATTTCATTCTCTGTTTGTGGGCTTCAGAGAGGCATCTGGTTGACCAAAGTGGGAAACAGGATGCTGGTCTGATACAACAGAGCTTTTCTTAAGTTCTTATGAACAGCATGGAAGCCTTTCTTTTGATTCTAAGTATTAACTAAATGGTTGGGAAGATTTAAGGTTCCTGCTGATTGGTTTAACTCAGGGGTGGGGAATTTGTAACCCCCCACAGATGTGGTTGGACTCCAATTCCCATCAGGCCTAGCTAGCACAGCCAATGATGAGGGATGATGGGAGTTGTAGTCCAATACTATCTGGAAGGCCACATATTGCCCTCCCCTGGTTCAAAGCTTTAATATTGCACTGTAGACTTCACATAAGACAACGTGCCAGATACTCATAATATAAATAAAATGAGGGTCTTGGATCACTTCCTCCCTTATTCTAATTAAATTAAAATGAAGGAAGTCACTTACCTCTACTGTCTGCAGTCGAGTAGATTTCATTAGCAGATATATTTATTTTTAGCCATAGTTGTCGTACGGGAGAAATTCCAAATTGGCAGCTTGAACCCTGGTGTATCCTCCCACAGGATTCTGCTTATGTTCCTGGGGCTGCAGGTGTCTGTCATGATTGACAGAACCTGGGGCTCCGGAGTGCATGATGCTTCTTGTCGACGACGACATAGGTGAACGTATTTGAACTGGTTAAGGCATAAGTGATATTTAATATAGAGTAAAGTTTTGATGGTTTTGGTTTACATAGGTTATATTATAAATCTGGGGTCCTCTTTTCTTGAAACCTAGAACTCAATTTGTTTTTCTTTTCCTTCTGTATAAATGTCTGTGTTATTTATTTTTTTTAAAAAAGCAGAAGCTACCCCAAGGCAGGGAAGGATTAATATTATTTTAGCTGTGGATGATGACACATGAAAAGTTTTTAAATGCTATGAATTTCAGTTTCTGCTAAGAAATTCTGACAGGATAACCTTGAAAATTTAAAGGGAGAAAAAGCATTCAACGATGTAGTGTGAGTATGATTTTTTTATGTAGATGCTACAGCGGCAATGTTTCAGAGAGCCATATCATAAGAAGAATGACTTGTTCACCATTTTTGCTCATCAATGTTACTCTCTGTATGTCCTGTTTTAGAATCATTCTTTAAGGGTGCAATCCTATGCATGATTAGACAGAAAAACGACCTACAATTCCCAATATTCTCAAGCCAGAATTATAGGTTTTTTCCCCTGTCTAAGCATGCATATGTTTGCAACCTAAAATGTTTTAATTGGGTGGAGCCAAGAACAGGGGTGAAAATGCTGAATATCATTGGAGGGGCATAGAATCATAGAATAGTAGAGTTGGAAGGGGCCTATAAGGCCATCGAGTCCCAACCCCCTGCTCAATGCAGGAATCCACTTTTTTTTTTTTTAATAAATTTTTATTTTCTACAATACTTAAACATACAGCATTACAATAAAAAGAAAACAACATACTACATAAATGTTGAGTAAATATTGAATACATAATATCATATCTAAATAACATAATCAAACTTAACATATAAGTGCACCCCCCACCACTGGATCTCATTCCTGATTCCAAAATCTCATACTTTCCTACTTCCCTTAGAAAACACAAATATTAGGAACTGTTTCCAAATTCCTTCAAAATCATTTGCTTTAGCTATACCTCTTCTCCATTTAATATTACAAGTCAATTTATCATTTATAGCTATCATTTATAGTCCCATACTTCTTTATACCATTCTTCAATAGAATATTCCCCTTGAATCTTCCAGTTCCTAGCTACTGGAAGGAATCCACCTTAAAGCATACCTGACAGGTGGTTGTCCAGTTGCCTCTTGAAGGCCTCTCCATTTCCACCCCTTGCCTTTGGCTTTTCCTCACATGCTACTTGGGGTTTCCTTTCCTTTTGCTGGCTTCCTGTAACTTCAGCCCATTATTCCATGTCCTGCACTCTGGACCATTTTCTCTCTCAAATTTTGGAGAGAATATAGCAGCAGGCTCTTAGATGAGAAAAATGTTTGCTCCATAGCTAAGGTTTTGTTGTTGTTTATTCGTTCAGTCACTTCCGACTCTTCGTGACTTCATGGACCAGCCCACGCCAGAACTTTCTGTCGGCTGTCGCCACCCCTAGCTCCCCCAAGGTCAAGTCTGTCACCTCCAGAATATTAGGTACAACTCTCTTCAACTCTTGGTGACTATGTAACTTTGATGACCTGATCACATTTTCTCATCTAGGTGAGAAAAGGCACCCTGAGGATAAGCCAAGCCAGGTTGGTGAGTTGGTAATTATTCTTGACAGATAATTGGGTGCTCTGTGGCTTGTCATGGCTTGTTTTCTCCTCAGGCCTCCTACCTACTCCTGGTATGTATCTCAGGCACCTTTACCACATAAATCCTTGTTTCTACATTTCTTACATCAGCACCCTTTTTGCAATTGGTCTGGTGGGGTTTCTGCCTCAAAAGGGAGACCCCCTCCCCAAGATCAGATTGCCAAACGCAGGAATGCAAGATGGCCTATCCTCTATTTAGCCCAGCATTCCAATACCTCCCTCTTGTCAATGTCCTTGTAAATTCTGTCCTCCACCTTCAGGCTTGCCTTGCTACCAAACACCTTTTATTTTTTCAAGCCTGATTCACGTACTCCTGAAGTGATAGCACACACCTGAAAAGCTCCTTCTCTTGCAGCCACAAGCAGCTTTTGGCTTCCCCCCTTCACACTTGTCACTTTCCTCCACTGGTCTCTGTTGTAAGCTGTCACATATACATGTGGATTACAGAGCAGTGACTGGGACTGATGGAGATACACAAATTTTAAGGCAGAGCAGGAAGTGAAGTGGATTGGAAAATATATGCAAATTTCAAGTCAGAGGAACGAGTGGGATTGATAAGTATACACAGATTTCATGGAAGAACAGTAAAACAGAGGGGTAAATTCATAGGTGTGCACAAGGGGTGTGCCAGGTGTGCCCAGGCACACCCTAATGTCTCAAGCAGTAAGTGCTTTATTGGGAGCTATTGAGTAGTGATCCAGAGGGGGATCCAGACACAGCAGGAATAGTCCCCCAGCTGCCCTTTGGCTGCCCTGCTGCCACCACGGCAGAAGGAATTAAAAGTAATTGCTCTGCCAAGAGACTCTGTGCTGGGAGCCATGCTTCAAAGAGGCCAAGAGGAAAGGCCCCAAAGGCTAATATTGCCTTGTAAGCCCCTCTTCTGGCCAGGGTCACTACAAGGCCACACCAATGCTGGGGCTTGAAGAGCATCTCCTCACTCCCCACTCCTACCTGCAATGGCCCTTCCGTGGTCAGGCAAGCTGAACGCAGAGTAGGGCATCAGTGTCTACAGTGTTTAATAAATGAATGAATAAAAATAATATCCTTTATTATTGAGTATTCAATAAATGTTCACCTTTTTAAAAAAATCCCTGGGTGCACACCCTACTGAAATGTGCTGTGCACGCCTATGGGTAAATTATGCAAATTTCATAGTAGTGGACTTTTCATTGTGCATTCTTGTGCAAGACACCCCCCCCTTTAAAGTTATGAATGCAGTAGGGATACTCTCCAGTGTCCTTTCTTCTCACTTTTTAGTAGCACAGGCCAGAGGGCACCTGACAAGAGATGAAGGAGGATGGAGGAGGCACTAGCAAGATTGTGAGGAGTGGCAGGGTTTTCAAGGCTCTTGCTGGGTAATTCTGTAGCTGTTCCCAACAACCCACAATGAAGTCTCCCTGCCAGGTTCAGATGTCACAACAAGCTAACCTGAAACAACCCATGGTAACAACCAACTGTGGCTTATCGTGTCATGTGAAGCAGGTCATTATGTACATTTTTAAAATTAGACATTGTAGAACTGTATAAATAACTTCTCAAAATTCTCCATCCAATTTGTCAGCAGAAAATTTGGGATGGGGATCATTTCGTTAATGTTCTCCTGCAGAAGGAGAATTTCTCCAACTTTCAATTTCAGGAAAGTTGCCTTTTTTTCCTGGGTGTGAGGCAAAGAAAAACCTCTTCTGAGAAATTTTGGCTCAGTTCTAGTCATTATATGGCCCTAGCTATATGGTGCAGTTCCTACACAGAGGCATATCAATTTCCAATATTCATCATCTTCTTACTCAGCCCAGGCCAACAATCTCATAGGGGTGAGATGACAACTTTGTCATGTTCTATCTATGGATGAATGTGACTGCAGTTATCAAGATGTAAACATATACGTCGTGAATGAGCCTTAAGTACCACTTTCTCTACAAAAGTAGTTCATATGATTTCTGTTTATAGATTTATTTATTTATTTATTACATTTTTATACCGCCCAATAGCCGAAGCTCTCTGGGCGGTTCACAAAAATTAAAACCATAATAAAACAACCAACAGGTTAAAAGCACAAATACAAAATACAGTATAAAAAGCACAACCAGGATAAAAACCATGCAGCAAAATTGATATAAAATTAAAATACAGAGTTAAAACAGTAAAATTTAAATTTAAGTTAAAATTAAGTGTTAAAATACTGAGAGAATAAAAAGGTCTTCAGCTGGCGACGAAAGGAGTACAGTGTAGGTGCCAGGCGGACCTCTCTGGGGAGCTCATTCCACAACCGGGCTGCCACAGCAGAGAAGGCCCTCCTCCTAGTAGCCACCTGCCTCACTTCCTTTGGCAGGGGCTCACGGAGAAGGGCCCCTGTAGATGATCTTAAGGTCCGGGCAGGGACATATGGGAGGAGGCGTTCCTTCAAATAACCTGGCCCCAAACCGTTTAGGGCTTTAAATGTCAATACCAGCACTTTGAATCGGGCCCGGACCTGGACTGGCAGCCAATGAAGTTGTAAAAGGACTGGCGTAATGTGATCTCGCCAGCCAGTCCCTGTTAGTAAACGGGCTGCCCTGTTTTGTACCAGCTGAAGCTTCCGGACCGTTTTCAAAGGCAGCCCCACGTATAATGCATGCTTTCAGTTTTTCTTTCCTCCTCCTCCTCCTCCTCCTCTTCCTCCTCCTCCTCCTCCTCCTCCTCCTCCTCCTCCTTTTAACAAAGGGGTGTATCTAATTCACTAACTGAGCATTTGGGATTGGTCAACAGGAAACTATTTGCTCAATGAGAAAGTCAAAGCAACCACTCTGAATATGTATAACAAATGGCTCTCAAATTTTGGAGAATATAAATTCAGCAGGACCGGGACACCCAAGATGTTTTTTAAAACCCTCCAATATTATGTTACTATGACTTCCTTTAATGTGGTGGTAACATATCATATCTTGGAAAGCAATCTACTATTTGCAAGAATCCTAGCTAAAATCTGTGCTATCCTCCCTCCCCCATCACCTGTATCTTACTGCCATCCATGAGTTTTGTTTGAAATGGTGCATACCATTGATCAAATGCTTTACTGAAGCATTCTTATAAGATCTTGCTAGGTCACGTTACACTTTGACAAGCGCCTGGTGCAGACAATGAGACAGAACAGTGTACTTTTTGGCTTCCTCTACTGAAATTGTTTCAGCATCAGATTACAGCATTGCAAATGAACAGCATTTTTTTTCCTGTGGTCTTGTGGTCTAATATTAATACATTTTCAAAATGGAAACCTGATGGATTAGATCATTTTCCCTCAGTTTCCATCCCAAGGGACTTCCAACCTATGTTACTTGTTTTTAATTAAATTACCACATTTTCCATATGATTAGATGCCAGAATAATGAAGACTTATAGGGATGAATTTTAATTCACCATACATGAATATGAGCAAATTTTGGGGAGGGGAGTAACATATGATTTTACTTTATTTGAATGTCTTCTGTAGCAAATTTCATCCTTTTTCAGATAAGTTGAAAGTTGTGTAACAGTTGAGTTCGAAAGAGGATTTGAACAGTCTATACCATCCATTTATTCTAGGGTCAGCTCAAGGTCATCCCTGTGTGTCCAAATGACACACAGCTGATCCCAGGGTCAACCGGGGACAACCTCTCACTTTCCCTGGGATAAAATGGATGGCACTTATCTCGGCATTTCCTGTGGTCCCAGGACAACCCCGAGGACCATGGGCGGTGTGGTGCAGGCTCCCGTGTCTCCCTTCCCCCTTGTGAATAGTGGGGCTTTCCAAACAGGCAGAGAGCTGCATGGTGTGTGTGTGTATGTGCCTATGCCCATGGGGGGTGGGGGGCAGCAGTTTCACCATTACCAGGATGGCTGCTGGCACTTTTTGGCACCAAATTTTGGTTTGTGTGTGTGTGTTTTTACTTACATTTTGCACAGGATCACTCCTGTGCAGTTGTGCGACCGGCTCCTGCTTTTTTTTTTTTAAAAAAAAAGTGGTGCCAAAGCATCCCTTCTGACTACCAGGATGTCGCACTGGGATGTGCACACTATGGACCCGATCCTTTAGGGAGAGTGCAACCCCGTCCAGGACAGGGCAAACATCACCTCGCCGGACAGATGAACCACCCGCTAACAGTTGTAAAGTGTATGGGTATTCTGGAGAAGGCCAGCCAGATTTCGGCTGGGTGTGGGGTTGTATGAATGCTTCTTGGGGTAATGGCTAAGTATTAGAGCTTTTCCTCACTTCTTTCCTCACTCTTCCTTGTCCACATTCCTCTCCCTTCCCCCCTTTCCTTATTCTCCCCCTTTCTACTTTTTAAGGGGCTGTTTTATGACCAAGGCCTTACGTGTTAGTTTTAGTGATTGCAATAAAGTTGCTTTGGTCCCTAAATGTGTGTCTGTGGTTTATTCCCGTGAACATCTGGCTCGTCCCAGTTGTGGACAAGGCTAGGGAGGTGGGTTGCCTGGGAGTTCAGGACATTTGGTCCAGGATCCTACCTTGCAGGGTTGTCAGGTGAATCCTGACTTCCTTTACACTATGGATATCTAATTGGAAAAGCAGGATCTAGATAAAAATGAGCAACCCATCTTTAGTACTCCCAAGGCATCACTGAAGTCCAGGATCAAGATCTTTGGAAAGATCAGAGGGTGTGCATGGAAAGTGACTTATAATGAGACAGGTCATTGGTCCATCTAACCTAGTATTGTTGACATTCAGTGACAGCAAGGCTCCAGGATTCAGGTAGGTGTTTTTCTTGTCCTAGATGCCAGAGATGAACCTGGAACCTTCTGAATGCAAAGCATGTGCTCTACTACTGAGTTACAACTGGTTCCCCAGGTTTGTTCCAGCTCAGGATTTCTGAATTCAGTTGCTAGAGCTGAGGCCTTGAACAGGAAGCTATAGATTTAGGTAAAGCAAAGGAAGGTGGGGGCAGAAGTGCAGAAAAAGGAACTGCTCTGTTGACCAGGGAAGGACAATAGACTAATCCTGCCTAATCTGGAAGTGTCATGCTGCCTACTGAGCACAAAAATGGTGTACTCCTGTGCCATTTTGTGCCTCAAGGACACTCTAAGGCAGCTTTTCTCCCCCTGGTGTGCGCCAGGTGTTTTGGACTACAAGTCCTATTGGCACACAAGGCAGCATGACCAGTGGTCAGGGTTGATGGGAGTTGTGTCCCAACACCACGAGGGCACCAGGTTGGGAAACACTGCCTAAGGTCCGATCATAGTAGACTGTAGGGTGACCATATGGAAAGGAGGACAGGGCTCCTGTATCTTTAACAGTTGTATTGAAAAGTGAATTTCAGCAGGTTTAATTTGTACGTCTGCAGCACTTGGTGAAATTCCCTCTTCTTCACAACAGTTAAAGCTGCAGGAGCTATACTAGAGTGACAAGATACAAAAGACGGCAGGACTCCAGCAGCTTTAACTGTTGTGATGAAGAGGGAATTTCACCAGATGCTGCATATATACAAATGATATCTGCTGAAATTCCCTTTTCTTTGCAACTGTTAGAGATAGAGGAGCTCTGTCCTCCTTTTCATATAGTCTTTTCATATAGATTGGATCCAGAGTAAGTCATAGAGTAGACCCACTGAATTCAATGGGGTCAAATTTAGTCATGACTAAGTTAATTCCCATTGATTTCAGTGGGTCTACTCTAAATCTGCATCCAACCCCTGCAATCCAATGTACCACACCAGGCTCTGTCGCAGCCTCAGCCCATGAGGGTCACAATCTGTGACAATGCTGGAGCGACAACAATAAATATTAGAGAAGTAAATGAATGCCAAACTAGCAAGTGGTAGCAATCCAGCAGGATTTCTACAATTCCGTTCCTTGCTCAATTAATTGATTGAGAGAGGCATGGGAGTGCTGAAAGCAAATTTCCAGTTTGTTTTGTGCAACGGGAAAGTCTAGCAAGCCAATTATTTTTCTGCTTGGACTACTGTTGAAGATAAACCAGAACGAATCTAGTCATTGCTTTCTCCGTGTTTTGGTGTTGTTGTTGTCAATAACAAAATAAAAACGCTGGCATGCATTCAGCAGCTGATAGCATAAACACACACAGATATATAAGCCAGTTGCTCTCAGCTCAGTTTCCACCCCTAATAGTAGGTTTCCCATGAAACATTACTTAGCTTTCTATGTGCAGCATTGCTGGCAGAAACGCCACTTCCCTACCTCATGCCTTGATATGATGCTTAATATTAAGGCTATAAAATGACATAGGTCAGTGCTAACAATGCAAACATGTCACCAGTTTCTAGTATGACAGAAAGAATCAGTTCGTAGTTAAGTTGTTGACACCTCTAAAAGGCACTGTCAGGGCAGTTCAAACTTTCACCGGCGTGTGCTGCAGTCCTGATGGAAACT
Organism: Elgaria multicarinata webbii; assembly: GCF_023053635.1. Classification (NCBI taxonomy): domain Eukaryota; kingdom Metazoa; phylum Chordata; class Lepidosauria; order Squamata; family Anguidae; genus Elgaria; species Elgaria multicarinata. The sequence goes on along the minus strand of NC_086180.1, from coordinate 38,754,953 downwards.
GGGCCCCTTGTGGATTAATTTTTTTAAATATCTTCTGATATAGTTGCAAGCCAAGCTATTATCAACATAATGTGTAGTTAACACTCATTGTTTGAGGAATTTTTCAATGAGATAATTTCTGACATTGAACGTAAATAATATTCCTGAGTTCTGAACAGATACTGGATTTACTGTTGAGAAATCCAGTGGTCACTGTCTTGATTAGTGGTGATGCTGAATTTCACAATAAGTTGGCTCGATGGTTGAACTCATCCATTTGTAATGCTCACCTTTGTGGAGCATCTGGGTTGATATATTTTGAATCCACTATTAAGTTTGGAAATGATTGTTAGGTTTGGAACATGGACCGTCTGCATCTGAACAATGCCATTTCTGCACATGTGCTGAGTTGGTTTTACCTTCGAATGATCCTTTGTGTCCACTGCTGCTTCCCACGCCATCATCACTGTCACACATTTGGCTCTGTGAGGAGGAGCAATTAGTGGGCCCATCTTCTTCTCTCCCGCCTATACTAGTGATGAGGGAAGTGAGTAAACATCACATCACACAGGCAGATCACACAAAAACAACCAGTCAGGAATTACGTCATGCTGCACTGTGTGATTCCAAACTACAGCTTCCAAGATGCACTTCGATATTGTGCATGTGCAAAAACTTGTATACATGGAATGAGATTTCATATTAAAGGAGAACTTTTGTTTGAGCTTACATGTATAAATTCATTATTTCTTAGCCCAAGTTCATCCATCACTAGCACTGATGCAGTTTGTTCACCCTCTGAAGCATTTTGAGCTTTTGATTAGGTTGGTTGAATATCCATTGCTTGAATGAGAAGAAATAAGAATTCTCCACTGCACAATTTGCTGAAGCTTCCTTTTGTTTTCTGGTTTTCTTTTAATCCCCTTCCTTTCAGCCCACTCCGACTTTAGGTAATTAAGCAGAGCATGGCAGTTAAGCATTTTGAAGTCCCGCCATTTTCATTGGGAGAGATTCCAGCATAACTTTAGTTGGATTGTGCCCATTATTCCCCATCTGCCTTTTCCCTGCGATTAGTTTAGACTGATCTGTAGATGAGGGAAATCACAACCCGAACCGCTGGCACTCCGCATAGGAAAAGCTTGAGATCCATGTGGAGAACCACATGCCACACTCTGAGTACTTCCTCAGAGACACTGAGAAACACACCATTATATCTAGAGGGGGGGGGGAAAGTGTCAATCATGGTTTTAAGGAGACTGGCTGTGGTTGTGTTTTGAAAATAACCTAGCAGGATTTTCTCTAAAATTGAAAAATTAATAGCACTTTGCAGATCTGGATGTCCATGTAGAGGACTAAACTCATGGATGTGGAATGGGACCAGGCTCCCTGGCTCAGCTGCTGATGTTATGGACCCCAGTCCCCCTGCCCTGTGGCTGTCCCTCTATGAGTCTTCTTCAGAGGTACAAAATCTTAGGCGTAGGGGGAAATATGAGCTGCCTGAGGTCCCAATCCTGCCTTCCATGGTTCCCCAGATCACCATGCCCCCTCCCCCTGACCAACCCTTTCTCCCAACTATTGATCATTTGTTGGGTTCCTGGTTTTCTAAAAGGTTGACATGCTTTGTTTCCCCAGACTTAATTACTTAATAAGACTTAATAAGAGACTTACAGACTTAATAAGAGTTCTAAGCTAAAATATACTGATATGCTCTATCCCTTTTGACTTTGGCTCCATCCACCACTAGAATGAGAATTTCTCCTAAATGGAATTCAGCCCTTGGGCTGGAAGAGATTTAACACTGACGTTCTGCATTGTTGAGAATCCTGCACAGTTGGGAGTTCTTGCCTTGTGGAAGCTTGCACAGTTTCAGATGTATTTGTATAGGGTTGTCCTTTTCAGATGCTATGCTCAACGTGCAACGTGCATCCGGGCCAGTGTTGGCAATGAAAGTGACAAGTGGGATAGGGCCAGAAGGTGTGGTCCCATTGATGTGTTTAGCTTGACATGTGGATTTCAACATCTGCAAAGGGCTAATGTGTATGATCAGTCAATTCTTCAACCTTCTACTTTCAAAGCAATGTATAAATTGGCTTGTCTGAGATTGCATCTACACTGCCTGGATCCCCAGATGCTGGGGACTGAACCTTGCCTTTCTTGCTGCTGATTTTATCCTGGTTGTGCTTTTATATAGTATTTTATATTACGGTTTTATGCTGTTGTTTTATACTTTGAATGGTTTTAATTTTTGTGAACCGCCCAGAGAGCTTTGGTTATTGGGCCGTATAGAAATGCAATAAATAAATAAATAAATAAATAAATTTCTCTTAGTACTGTCTTCACAGGCAGCAGTTGCCCAAGGCTTCAGGCAGAGGCATTCTCCAGGCCTGTTCTCTGTGATCATTTTAACCTGAAACACTGGGGGTGGAACCTAGGACTTAATGCAAAGCAAAGCATATGCTCTACTCCTGACCTATCATGATGACCCCTCTCCAGGAACAACGTAGCACAACTTAAATGTTGACAATGTTTGTGAACTATTGGACTTCATGATTAGGATTGTCACCCCCTTTTTTTTCTTACAGAAATTAGACGTTCAACAGATGGTTTCATAGGGTGGCCACTTACACATAGCCGAGAGAGAGAGAGAGAGAGAGAATGCATCACAAAAAAGGAGGACCCAAATTTGCGTAAGATTTGCATATACCATTTTATATAAATAGCTGCACATTTAGAAATAATAGCTATTTATTTAAAGACATCTCACCATAGTGGAAAGACTGAGGAGGTGACCAGCATAAAGCAGGACATGTGGCCACCCTTGGGGAGGACAAATAGAGGTGTTTAATTACAAAGGGCTGAAGGGACACATGCTGTCCTCCCCTGCTATACATGATCAAATCAACTATGCCTTTCCACTCAAGTGGAGGTCACAGAAGCAATTTGTGAAACTGCAAATTGCATACAGTGGTTATACATTCTATAGATGATAGATAGTATGGTGTAGACAAACAGAGTATAGATTTGCATGAGTGCAGACAAAGCCTGGGTTCTAGCCTTCTACTCAGCATGATAAATCAGGATATCACCATTAGCAAGAAAAACATTTAGGCCAAAGCACTCAGACTTGGAGTAAACCTCACATTAAAGGGTTTACTCCAGATTAAACAGTTTGAGGTTAACAACATTGGGTTGAATCCAGATTTAGTCATATTAGAAAAGACCCATTGAAATCAATCAATGGGACTTAGGTTTGCCACTACTTACTTGGTCCATTGATTTCAGTGGGTCTTCTCAAAAAATTACAAAAAGTGTAATCCAATGCATGACTACTCTGAAGTAAGTTCAATGCAGTTTACTTCCATGTAATGGGATATAGGATTGCAGCCGAGGTATGGATCTAACCCATAATCTATGTTTTCAGTTTATGTTTTAAACTCATGATGGATAAAATATATCTGGACACGATTTTGTGGGTATTTAATATTATAAAACAAGGATAATTTAACAATGTTAAAATAATGATACTTATGTGTGTTCCTAACCAGGGATAAGATGCATGTTCCTAACCAGGGATAATTAATGCCACTTTTATTTTGATTATTTCCATAGTCATTCTTCAAATTCTTGTTTTTGTGCTCTTGTGGTAGCAGTTTTCCCCAATTCTCACTGTGTATTTTGTCTATTTTTAGAATGATGTCCGTCAATTAGAAACATTAGTGAGACCACTAATTTTGTTTTTTGAAACATAATCGTTTCCGAGAACCATTTCTAGTTACTGCACAATCTGGCTTGGTTGTGAATCATTAAAATTTTCCAAATTAGGCTTCAAAGTTTGTGTGAGACCCAAACTTGAATAATATTATCTGTGAAGAGTACTAGAAATAGGAAAGGTCACTTTCAACAGTATGGTTGTTAGCACTCATTGTTGTACAGTGATGTTCTTTCAAGTAGTTTGTCCAGTCCTTACAAAGCGAAAACCTCATAAAATGTTGAATCATTTTGAAAACCATTTTTTTTATTTTAGAATGCTTGAATGTTGCATGATCTTTGTGACACTAGAACATAATTTAGGAGACTTTTCTTCCAAACTGTAAATAAATCTTGACAAAGGCCAGATGCGGGCAGACCATAGCTGAACTCAAGAATCTGTGAAAGCTAGGTTAACGTCCTTAACCATAGAACATATGGATGTTACATTAACCTCACTTGATTTTTGCATGGGCTGAGCAATTTATAGGAAATTTAAGAGCAGAAATAAACATCTGACCTTCATTGCAAAACCTTTCCCCTTTCTCACCTTGGAGTATAGGAGAACAGCAGTATGTGTTCACTCACAAAGTTTCAGCTTTATATCATGTATTACTTTGTTTTGTCCTAGAGTTTCTTCTTTGTGCTTTATGCCCAGCAGTAACGGAAGAACACTGGGAAACTCCACATAATCTCTGTGTACTTTTATTCTTAGTAGTAGCACCACATGGAAGGTATTTGCAATAGGTAGTCATCTAACACAGGATCATATTGAAACAACAATAAGCAGTGTCTCAGTGTCTCGTCTTCTGATGTGTTTAATGCACTTACTTCTTTCCAAAATAGGCCGCTAAAGTCAAAATGCAAGTCTGGGTATCATATAGTAATTGTGTAAAACCTTTTTATTTCTGCAATGCCTTAGATAATAATAATAATAATAATAATAATAATAATAATAATAATAATAATAATATTTCTTACCCACCTCTCTGATTGGATTGAGGCAGGGAAGAACAGCAATCATAAAATACATAAAATACTGGTTAAAAACATAGCATACACTGTTAAAAGCATCCTAAAAGCATCCTAAAATTATTCTAAAATTCCACTGGAGAAGCCTGCCGGAATAGATCAGTCTTGATAGCTTTCTTGAATGCTAAAAGACTGTCTAGCTGATGAGTCTCCTCCAGCAGGCTATTCCACAGTCTGGAAGCAACAGAAGAGAAGGTCCTCTGGGTAACGGTTGTCAGCCTAGTCTTTGCTGACTGAAGTAGATTCTTCCCAGAGGACCTGAGTGTTCGGGGTGGATTGTATGGGAGAAGGTGATCCCGCAGGTAGCCTGGACCCAAACCATGTATGGCTTTAAAGGTAATAACCAACACTTCATACTTTGCCCAGAAACTAATTGGCAGCCAGTGAAGAGATTTTAAGACTGGTGTAATGTGATCACCCCTAGATGTACCAGTTACCAACCTGGCTGCCATATTTTGAACTAGTTGAAGTTTCCGGACTAGGCACAAAGGTAGCCCTATGTAGAGCACATTGCAGAAGTGGAGCCTCGAAGTTACCAGCGCGTGCACTACCATCTTTAGGTCTTCTAACTCTAGGAAGGGGCGCAGTTGGCGTATCAGCCAAAGCTGATAGTAGGCACTCCTGGCCGTCGCATCAAAATGGAGAGGCGGGCAAGAAATAATAATAATAATAATAATAATAATAATAATAATAATAATAATAATCTGGGCTGTCATTTGGAGTGACAGATCCAGAAGCACCTCCAAGCTGTGAACGCAGTCTTTCAGGGGGAGTGTAACCCCATCCAGAGCTGATTGACACACCTCCAAACCCAGGTAAAGATAAATAGTGGGTTGTGATGCACATCTGTTTCATAATAATTTATCTGTCATATTTTTTATCATATTTTACACATTTTATCATGTTTTAGCATATTTGATACAGTTCTTGCTTGGTGCATTATTTGTTACCTTGTGCCTAGGGCTTAGTTAGAAATATAACTAATAGTAGATCCACATAGGATGGGTATTGAAGTTAATTCATCAACAGGTGTTCTGTATAGTGGAACCAAAACACATATCTGTAGGATTGAGCTACTCAGTACTATTTCAATGACATATAAACTATGGCCACAGCTAGCCCTAAGGTTTATTCTGGGGTCATCCAGGGTCCGCCCCTGCCTGAGCACTGGATCCCCTGTGTGTCACCTAGATGAACAGGTTTGACCCCTGGACGATCCAGGGATAAACCTTAGGTCTAGCTATGGCCTATGTCTCGCTGACTGTGGTATTATGTGGTTTATTCTATCAATATGTAGCTTGCTGTGGGTTAAAGAAAAGAAGGTGTCTCATACCCATGAGATCATTGCCTAGAAACACCTGGAAATCAATCATCTAACCAAACATTTTGAGTAGGCAAGTAGGCCTAGTTTTTCTTGGCTCTTCCACAGGAAAGTCAAGCACATTGAATGGGGCTATTTTTGTCTTTCCCATACCTGCCTCATGTCATCCTCAGATCTGGTAATTTTTCATTGACCAGTCATGTGGCATCGTTTACCAGAGAACATTGGAAAAACACATACATTGTCCTCATATTTTCTTCTAGCGGTCATTCTCCAGGGTTGATATAACATCATTCATATTATCTCAATCTGCTTCTAGCACCAGGGAGGTCTCTGTTGTGTTTGCCTGTGGTCCTTTCATGACTCTTTAAAAAAATATTTAGATTCCTCAAAGCTCTCAGTGTTTAGTTTTATCCTTTTAATGTAAGAGATTTAAACCATCCTTACCACCTTGCCATTACTTTGCCTATGAATTATGTCAGGCATGCCAGGGTGTTTACATTTTGCTTGGAGAGCAGCAACATTTGTTTATTCGTTCCTGCCCTTGTCCCAGGTCTCCTCCCCTCCCCATTAGGAGCTGAAACTCTATCTACCTGGGTGTGCATCCATTGAACTCAATGGACCTATGTCACTGAGTGGACTCACATAAGACTGCACATTTTAAGTCCTTTTTTTGTTTCAATGGAGGAGATGAGCACAGGCTTAATTTTTCCCCATTTGAAAACATGTAGTCACTGGAATGAGAATTTGTTTAAGAATTTCCAACACATTTTCAAACTGAAAGTGCTGAAGTTTGGCTGGATCATGGCCTAAGTTACTACAAAAGGGGATATTTTTCTTTTAAAAGAAGCTTTTATTATAGGATGATAGTAAAACAACACTTGAAAATATGGTTTCTAAAAGGTTATTTATTCTTGATAGCATTTGCTGACATCCAATATGTTCTGATGTCCTGGAACTCTCTTGATGGTCATTTGGGGGTGGAGGTTCAGAAACCAAAAACATGCTAAATGGTTCCATTACCCCTAACCCTAAAGCAACATCCTGTAACCAGATGAGCCATATAAGCTGGCTTCCCAGAAGCACACCACCTAGGACTAAGGGAAAGGCATGTTTTTAATCTCAGCTGTTTTCATAGAAAGCATCTGTTTTGAACTGCTCAGAAGTCAGCAGAATGTCATGTTACACAAAAGTGTAAAGTATCTTAAAATAATTAGGAAGGAAAGAGTAAAAATATATATGACAAGACCTACTGCTAGAATGTTAGGAATGTGTAGCGAGAACAGCAGGAAGGAATTGGTATGGAAATGACCATTCCTGCTGATGCTTACCAGCACCAAAACTGATCCTAATGAAAAAAGAAAAGAAAAAAGTATAGCATGTGGTGTACTGTTACAACTGCACATACTGTATCTGTTTCACAGGTTTCAATTTTTTGTCTTTGCTAGGCATCCAGCATGAATCATATCTGGAATGGGTTGGAAGGTAAGGGTCTGCAACTCCCAGGATTCCTGAACATTGGCCATGCTGGCCAGGGCTGGTGGAAATTGGTCCAGAACATCTGGAAGGCACCAGGTTGGGGAAGGCTAGACTAAGCATGTTTGAAATCTTTTACATTGACATTGAATTACATACAAAATGTTGATTTAGCTCTAATAAATAAAGGTCAAGCACAGTAATATTGAGTACTGTACACACTCCCATTTATCTGATCCATTGCTCCAAAAGAGTTTCTCTACTGACAATGAGTGGACTATCTCACATCTAATTCAGAATTTCTTCATTAAAGTGGAAGAATTAGAATAATTTATTTATTTATTACTATTTATTTATTGCATTTATATCCCACTTTTCTTCCTCCAAAGAACCTAAGGCAGCATACATAATCCTCCTCTCCTCCATTCTATCCTCCCAACAACCCTGTGAGGTAGGTTGGGCTAAGAGTCTGTGGGCACATCTACACCAAGTAGGATATTCCACTATGAAAGCAGTATATAAAAGGCAGGAGCCACACTGCTGCTTTATAGTGGTATTGAAGTGCACTGACAACTGTTGGGGCCCATTGACACATACTATATACTACTTTCATACTGTTATATCCTGCTTGGTGTGGCTCCTGCCTTTTATATAGCGCTTTCATAGTGCAATATCCTGCTTGGTGTAGATGAGCCCTGGGACTGGCCCAAAGCCACCCAGTTAGCTTCCATGGATGAGTGGGGACTAGAACCTGGAATTTCTGACTCCCAGTCCAACACTCTAGCCACTACACCACACTGACTCTCAGGTTGTCATTCTCTATGGTGCCCAGTTGTCTTAGATGCACTGCACATGCACAGGATCATCCAAGCCTTTCCCTCTTTGCTGATCTCCCTGCATCCACTAAGCATTTCAAATTAGGGAGTGGTGGCTAGGAAAGTCCTGTATAGATTGGGAAGATTGCATGCTTCAGGGAGAGGAATAGGCTTCAGGGACAGGTCTAGGCTTTAGGGAGAAGTTACCATGTTCATATACATGTGCATCTGACATGTCTAAGCCTGACTGGGCAAGTGCTATTGTTAGGCAGAGTGAGGCAGCTGCCTCAGCAGCTGATTTTGGGATGTCATGAAAGACTAGCAAATTGTTATTTAGTTGTTATTGCATTTTTTATGGACAGGGAGGAAGAGAGATGCTTGTGGGAATTTCTGTCTCAGGTACCAAAATAACTTGATAGGCCTTAGACTGTGGAGGAGGGGAGCCATTTGCGTCTCCCTAGACCCTGTTCACTTGTTCTGAGAGTTCTTCTCTTAGGTTTCAGGACTTAACCAAGAAAATGGAGTTTATTATGAGAAATGCTGAAGAAACACCAGCTTGTACACACTTAAGGTCAGGGCCGGCCCTGCCATAAGATAGAGTGAGGCAGCTGCCTCAGGCAGCAGTTGCTTGGGGGATAGTAGCAAGGAATAGTAGCAAGATGCTAGAGGACAGTGTGTCCTTAAACTAGTCCACAGTGTCAGGTACAGTAGAAAATGCCATCCCATCACCAATGTTGAACTAAGATTCAGCTATCAGTCTGATTGGCTCTTGTCCTTTGTCTCAGGCAGCAAAATGCCTCCGGCTATCACTGTATGAGTTTGAAAGCCATTCCAAAACAGGGATGGAAGCAGTTACAGAGAAATAAGGGTGGTGAGAAGAAAGATGAGTAAGAGGGAGAGAGGGCGAAAAAAGAGGGGTAGTTATTTTATCTGTTGAGAGGAATGATGAAGGCAAAATCCTCAATGGTAGGATAAATCTAAAAAAATGGGATGGATTCAAATGTACATTTTCCATGCAAGTCTTACTTTGTGTGCAATACATGGTGCTCTATGCGGCTGGTTTTTGATGGACTTGGACTAGGGAGATTTAGATTTAAACCCTGCTCAGCCATTATATTCACTTGTTGGTGTCAGACAACAAGTCACTGGCTTGGTTTGCATGTAACAGAAGCAAATCATGGGTTATTAACCTATGATTTGCAAAGCTGCATGTGGTGTGTGAGCATAAGCAACCTCTAATCAACCTGATCATAGGTTGCTGTATTATATTTGAACTCAGACACTTTGTGTTATTAGGTTAACTTTGGGTTGTTCAATCCACAAACAACCACAAAAGTCTGGGTTGACATATAATACAACAACCTATCAAGCCTATTGGAGGTTGATTATGCAAAAGGCAGATGCAGTTATTTGCAAACAGTTATTTGCAAACAGGGTAACTAAACCATCTGTATAGGAGTGTTCTGTGGAAAATTAGGATAATACCATGTAGCTGCAAGGAGCTCCTTGCAGGAAGATCAGAATTCAAATATGATAAATATGAACTAGATTTAGGAGAATGGGACTGTGTGCCCTCCATTGCCATTGCATGATACACAGGGGTGCTGGTTATTCATGCAGGTTAATCATGTTCCAAGCATGAGATGTCTGCATGCATAGTTCTGATAAAGAGAAGTCAGATGAATGAATGCGCACATGAACCACTCATTTCAGGTAATGGCCACGACTGCTGCTATGTACTCATACCTGGTTAAAAGCCAGCTGGGAAGGGGGACCCTTGATGTTTCACCTCTACAGTGTTGCACATGGGAAGATGGGATCATATCTCAGGAATTCTATTTCTAGGCATTTAAATGAAAATAAATAAATAAATAAATAAATAATAATAATGCAAAGTAAGAATCTGATTTTCAGGGCTAGAGGTAAAGAGGACAATGAGATGGATGGTATTACCATGTTGTATCTCTATCAAGGAATTTATCTATTCGTTCTTATTGATTCCTGTTCATTTCAATAAGAAAACCCAATGTCCTTGTCAATAAAACTGACAGGTTGCTCTTGGGTTTGCAGTTCACATCCCAGAGACTTACTCATCTCATGGTCTCCTGATTCTATAGTACTTGAAATGAAAACCTTGACTTATAGGATCTTAACAGCTGGAACACATTTGTGAATAGGGATGCATTTATGAACGTGATAGGAAAAGCCAGAACAATTGAACACATCGGGCCCCAGTTAAAACTGCAACACAGGGCTATACAAATTTAATAGTGATGGTTTAATTACGGGTGAAAAATGGAATTATTGCTCTGTTGTTGCATCCTCTTAAGGGTCCTTACGCATCATGTTGGATGTTGAATAGCTGATCCGTTGCCAGTTGGATTTTCCCCCTTTACTTGTTTGTATCTGAGATGTCAAGCCTTCCACTTTAGTTGGCCAAAGTCCCCTCCCCCCAGCACATTCATTTCTAATCATAAATCAATTTTGTTAACTCTGGTATTATTAAATCATAAAATGGAAACTTATCTTTCCAGAACTCCACAACATGTGCCTCTCTGTTCATGTTTATTTATGTATTTGTTTAGGATTTTAACCTGAGCTGTCCCCAATGGCAACAGTGTAGATAATAAACATTTATACAAGTTGAAAATGTGGAAGATATTAGAGAAAATATGGAACTACATTCACTCATACTTATTCCTGGCTACTGATTGCCCAAATAAAAGGTCTGTATACACGTCTGGTTGCAGCTTGGGAAACTTCTAAAAGAAGGGAGATGAAAACTTTCTCCAAAATGCATCATTCTGCATGCCCTCACTGTTCATACTTGAGCCTCCATCACAGAGAAAATGACAGAACTGTTGGTGAGGGTGCTATTTCTAAGTTATATACATGGACTATGATATTTATATGGTGGAGGAATAGAGGGGACTGTGTTGCCCATTGTATAGGTTATCTGTCATAAAATGGTGAAACAAAACTCATTATTTCATGTAACATTTTTGTATCAACATGTTTAAAAGGGATACTTTTAAAATTGCCTCTCAGTCCAATTCTACTTCTGCAGTGTGTGTGTGTGTGTGTGTGTGTGTGTGTGTGTGTGTGTAGTCTGGTTGAGATTGTGAAATATGTGTTCACAGTCATATGTTTTTGTTGATTGCTTCTTCTTCTTTTCCATTGCTAGTAAACAGAACTATTTCATGAAACTCATATTTATCCAATCTTATGTTTCTAATAAGAGAGATGAGCCAAAAAATCCCAAAACCGCATGGACAGAAAACGAGGGACCTACAAAACCAATCAGCGTCAGGAGACACTGAGCACGGCATACTGTATTTCTCTTCATTGGAATGTTTAGACATTGGTCTGGGTACACATGGTGTGCATTTCAGTCAGTTGCGCAACGGCATCAATAGAAAGTACTGACATTCATGTCCAATATATGGTTAGAGACCAGTCATCTTCAGGCTAAATAGAAATGTTGATTTACCAAAATGGGCCTTATTCAAGACCCTCCCCCTTTACGGATTGCAGGTACAATCAGCCGTTGCTTTCTGGTTAGGATTTTGATATTGATTGACTTGATTTCATCTACTATATCCAGCTGCTTGATGACTCATTTAGCTGCAATTTAGTCTTTCAGTTGTATTTTATTTCATTACCCAATACATTGCATATGCATGAGAAAGCATGGCTAGGAAAGGAGAACTAGTACCATGTTGGGACCAAGGGATTGGGGGTAGGGAGATAAATCTTAAAGAAATGCATGTCTGAGGAATTTCATTTAATGAACTTTTTCTTTGTGCCTACAGACAGTACGTTTTCTTATTGGATGACTCCTCTAATATAATGAGTTACCTAGGGCATATTTACATTTAAAAAATGCATAAAGATCTTTTCCCTCATGGTATTTTCTCATTATTTTTTCCCCCTCAGTGCAATAACATCCCCTCCCCCCACTGATGTAATTAGTGCAATTTGTGACAGAATGCATGGCCAGAACCTTCTAATGAGGAATTAGATAGTGAAAGGGTAGACAGAGCCAAGGAGACAAATAATCCTCAACACTATCCTAAAGTAAAGAAAATGCACACCCACACCCACACACCCACCCTTCAATGTCAAAGTGCTTATCTCCAACCAAATAACCAAAATTTTGAAGTCATGGTAAGCCCTGGTCTTACTTTCCCACATGTAATTTACACATGCCTGATTTAAAAGGAGACAAAAGAAGGGAAATTATGGGGGGAAAACCACTCAAACTGAATTTATTAAAGAATAAAAAGCCTGGAAAACATTGATACCTCAGAGACTTCCATCATGTATTATTGTATTAAGTCTCCCCTTATCCCGTTTTGGGATAATATGTTCTAAATCTATCCAATGTCAAAAACTTTTAGTGATAAAATGTATCTACCATATGCTAAAGATTCTTTTACTTCAAGGGTAAACATTTTAATTGAGGTTACTTCTGTGTGTTGACACAGCAAAGACTTGAAACCAGATGACAGGCGTCGCCATTAATTCAGTTGTTTCTTTTCAGAGCAAACAATGTTGCTAATGATTTATATGGAGTGAGTTCTGTCCACGCTGTCTGTACATGTTGACACTATAGATCTGAATCATTCCTAGCATATGTCATCACGTAATGTGGGCAATGTTATTGGTGACATTAGAGAGACGCTTGGCTGCTGTTTTGGAGCAAAAGTTTTATCAAAGTAGAGAAGGAGAAGTATACGGTGTTTACACAGTGATGCAATTTCAGAAACGTCTCTTCAGGAAAACATAATATTGATGTAATATTATTAATTAGCTAATATTTTATTATTTAAAGCTGCACATAGTTTACCAATAGGGACATACTTCTTTTTTTTAAAAGGTAGCACAAAGTCTTTTGCACTTGTTTATACACTTTTGCTCTTCCTCAAAGGAAGAAGCACAAAATAGAGATACATTGCAACTTTATGGAACACTTGCATAAAAAATGGGCATGGCAGAACATTTATTGGTCAGCTTATGATATGGCCCTAGGGATATCATAGTGAAAAGAAGCAACCCTTATTTACACATGCCATGGAGATGCCATAATGCTGCAAGTTACAGCTGCCTCCACAGCCTTTCCAGGTTCTGTATTTGCCCATGGAGACACAAGAGGAAGTCTTTGTGAGGGTCACTTTCCTGCCCCTTTCCCCTTTTATTTCAGGGACTCTTTGGAATTCCCCATTGAGGAAGTGTATTGAGAGTAAGTACCATATCAGGATTGCATATAAATGTCAGGACTTCATGGAACCTTGGAGATTTGATGATTGTGCCACCAATGTGCTTTAGTCAAAGGTGGGAACTACAGGAACACAACCTCTACTAGAACCGGTCAAATGAGGCATTGCAAGAGCTTCTAGGCAGTTTTTACCTGAGCAATAAATGGACACAGCTTGCTCTCTTGGCCTTGACTTTGCGTAAAATAACCTTTGCTGGTGACTGCTTCTTCACCACAGGTGTTGCCACTTAAATCTAACTTATTTGCCAGGAGATGGCTTAGTGGCCATTTATCTCAGCAGTATAACATCTAGTCTGCTCAGTGTTTCACAATCAAGCTGTGACTGTTAACACAGTATCACCTCCTTAATAAACACTTTTAAATGACATACATACAGATCTCCTTGTGATGTTGCAGTAATTTTTAGTCCTTTCTCCATTTTTTTGAGGTAGACAACCCTAAGCATGGCTTGGTATAGGTTACACCAAGAGATTACCTCTGAGAGCTTGAAAAAACAAAGCTAGAATGTTTATTTCAACCTTTAAAGAGTTTAATGAAGGATTATTGGATTGTTCAATAACCATGAGTTGGAGTATGAGAATATATATTTTCCCTTATGTATGATAGTCCCCCCTCCACACAAAATTATATTCTGAACAATGGCTTATTTTCTTCTGCCAATACTCTATTACAAATATTGGAACTTGGCAGCTTGCAGGTCTCAGATTTCAACCACATGTATTTCAAAAAAGCAAAAAAGCCTTATACGGCGCTTCAGTCACATATCTTTAAAAGCAGTGTTTGTGCGTCATATTTAAAGATAATTGAAACCAGGGGGTGCAAAAACTGAACTTTTCTTCCAGGATGTTTCAGCTTCAGTTGATTCCAAAAACACTGAAGGCAACAGAATGGAAACCTCATGTATTAAACGGCATTGGCAACGCGCAGAAACTCACTCTTTGCAATATACACAAATACAATAGCAGATCCACAGAAATACTCCTGTCCGCCTGAACATTCTCATTTTTAAAAAAATCTTTCACATAACAAAAACATCTTGACTCTTTCCAAAGTATTTTATAAACAACATTTCAATAAAGAGTGCTTCACTCCCTGAAGAAAAGTGTGTGAAAAGATGACCCTTTGAAAGGGCATAACAGCTCTGCAGAAGACGACTGTGACCCTAGGGAGAGTTCTTCAATATGTTTTATAACCATCAGTTCTGGGCCATTTCCTGAGATCTCTTCAGCATTGTGAGAAATAATTGTAGGTCAATATTTCCAGGTATGGGCAAGAGGATGGGCTAGAAATATTCTAGCCGCTCAGAAGCATCCTCCACCAAAGAATGGGTGCAACTGGCAAAAAGAAGTTGTCAGTCTTGTGGGAATTCGCTGGCTCTATAGTTTATTTATTTATTACAGTTATATCCCACTTTTTCTCTCCTTAAGGAACTCAAAGCGGCATACATAATCAACCTCCTTTCCATTTTATCCTCACAACAACAACCCCGTGAGGTAGGTCGGGCTGAGAGACTGTGAGTGGCCCAAATTCACCCAGTGAACTTCCATAGCCAGGTGGAGACTGGAAACTGGATTGCCTGACTCCCTGTCCAACACTCTAGCCACTATAACATATTGGCTCTGGGGCTTGTGGTATAAATAACGAGTATAGCCCGAAGAAGCCTTTTTATCTATGGCCATAGCTAGACCAGGCCTATATCCCGGGATTGTCCTGGGATCATCCCTGTGCATCCAAATGACACACAGGGGATCCTAGGAGCAGGCAGGGATGACCCCTCCATTTGCCTGGGTCTAGCTAAGGCCTATATCAGAGATTGGCCATACTGATGACTCCCAACCAGGCAGGAAGTTACGTGTTTTTGGAAATGTTCTGATGGAACGATGGGTAAGGCATGAGATGGGCAGGATCTACACTACTGCTTTAAAATGGTTTATAACAGTAGTGACAACTGTTATAAACCATTTAAAGCAGTCAGACACACTCCATATACAGCTTTCAATCTGTTTTCAGACTGTCATATCCAGCTTGGTGAAGATCTGGCCATGGTCAGACATCCAGCGTTGTCCTTTTCACAGAAAACTGTTTACTCCAGTAGAGACTTTTGGAACTGGAAGGGCAGCTCTGCAGATAACCTAGAGCAACTCAAGTGTTAGGTTGCTCTAAGGCAGGCAACAGTTCCAATCCTTCTTCTCAACTAAGTAGTTTCTGGATAAATGCATGAGTCTTAAGGCTCATCTACACCAAGCAGGATATTGCACTATGAAAGCGGAATATAATTTATTTATTTATTACATTTTTATACTGCCCAATAGCCGAAGCTCTCTGGGCAGTTCACAGAAATTAAAACCATGATGAACATGATAAAACAACCAGGCAGGAGCCACACTACTGCTTTATAGCGGTATTGAAGTGCACTGACAACTGTTGTGGCCCATGATACATGCCATATACTGCTTTCATACCACTTTCATAGTATTATATCCTGCTTGGTGTAGATGCGTCATGGGCTCCAACAGTTGTCAGTGCACTTCAATACTACTGTCAATCAGCAGTGTGGCTCCTGCCTTTTATATTCCGCTTTCATACCGCTTTCATAGTGGAATGCCCTGCTTGGTGTAGATGAGCCCTTATAGGCACAACGTCAGATAAAGTCCCATTATCTCTTGTTAAAAGAATTTGTGATGATAGCTTTCATATAGGCCCTTTCTACACCTAAGGGTTATCCCAGGAAAATGGAGGGATCATCCCTGCCTGCTTCCGGGATCCCCTGTGTGGCATTTTGATGCACAAGAATGATCCTGGGATGATTTCGGGATATAGGGCTGGTGTAGCCATGTCCCTTGTCTCATGTCTGGTTCCCCACATCTCCCATACTGTTCCTCCTGACTGCCCCGGGTGTAGGGGTTATTTATTTATTTATTTATTTATTTATTTATTTATTTATTTATTGCATTTATATACTGCCCCATAGCTGAAGCTCTCTGGCTGGTTTTCAAAAGTTAAAAACAGTGAACATTAAAATGCAATGTATGAGTTGCATCTTTCTGCTGCAATTTTCATGACCACAAAAACTGCATCTCTGATTAGGGCAGTTACTGCAGGAGTATAATTATTGTGCCTATATATTCCCTAGACCTATGGTTCTAACTTTGTTTTTCTCTTCTCTTGTACTTTGACATAGATGGGAATGCAGCCATTTATATCTTCTTCTTCTTCTTCTTCTTCTTCTTCTTCTTCTTCTTCTTCTTCTTCTTCTTCTTCATTTATTTATTTATATAGCACCATCAATGTACATGGTGCTGTACAGAGTAAAATAGTAAATAGCAAGACCCTGCCACATAGGCTTACATTCTAATAAAATCATAATAAAACAACAATCTTGAACATCTCACACAGTTTAAAGAGAATACAACAGTTAGTTAAGTCAACCCTCTGCTGTTAGTCGACATCATCACACACAGATTAAACTACATAATCCATTTCTTAATGTATCACAAGTACCACAGAAAATGGCCCACAGAACAAGTAGCTCTACATGTCTGAAGCAAGAGGCTAAAAAGGTTATATGGCATGAGAGAAGGAAAGAAAAAACTCCAAATATGTCATGATTAAAATGGTACAGTTTTGTCTTGGATCATGGGAATAAGAAAACCTGCAAACCCCAGTGCCTCCCAAACCACTTTTGTACAGTCAGAACATGATGTCGCAGTGGCAGTGATCCCACGGTTCATCAGGATCATGTGCCTGCTTCCCATACCAGTGACCACAATGGAGGTTCAGTGCTAGCTTAAGAAATAACCCTGGACCTGGGTGACCTATGTGTTGTGCACTGGCATATGCTATTGCTTCAATGTGGAGTGCAGCCATGTCACATTATGTGAACTGGGTGTGAGTCTATAAGTGAGAGGTGGTTACTGTGCAGTAAGCACCATGAATGCCTTTTTGAGTAAGTATGTTGAGACAAAGTGGTGTGAAATGGTGCTTATATTTACAGTAAAGATGGCAAGCAGTATTGCCACAGCAGTTTCCAATATGCCCTGAGGTAGATGTTGCAAGTGAAAACAGCCATGGTGTCTTCCAAGCTAAATCTGAGTAAACAGCTTTCTCTTGCCAAGTGTAATAATCTATCTTTCAGCATCAAAGCAACATTTCTCTCAAAAAAGCATTGAGGCCTATAATAAAAATAGAAAACACATACAACAAACATATTGTGGTAAACCCCTTTGGATGGATATTGATAAAAGCAACTGAATACTAGCTGTTAAACCTCAGCCCTAGATTCCTTTCAGAACTTGATCTGCTCCTGCCTTCTGTTCCAGCCCTGTCCCATTCCAACACGTAGATGGAAATGCTATGATTTGCAGCCTGAAAATAACCTTAGCCAGGTCATCTGAAAATGAGCATGGAAAGATGTTTCAAAATGTGAGGTTCTGTGAGGACAAGGATTGTCCCTTCTCTTGTAAGGAGAGAATTATCCATGAAGGAAATTAAGCCAATCAGAATATTTATAATAGAACAGGGTTAACAGGCAAGTGTTTGAAACTGGGGAGCTCACAGTTCAGTTAGGTAAGTACTCCTGATCTTACTTGGTATCCTTAGTTACCAACGTTGGCTCAAGCCTCTAGTGTATCTCCTGCCTGTTGATTCCTCACACAGCCTTTATTATTTATTTATTTATTTGACTTGTACCCCACCTTTCCACCAAAAATGGCACTCAAGGTGGCTGCCAATCACTAATAAAATCTGAAAAACAATAACAAAACAAATACATTAAAAGCAATTAAAACACAACAGTATCAGACTAAAAACACCCTCCAACCCAACAGATCTATTACATACCAAAGCCCCCACTTGAATAAAGTGGTCTTTGCCTGGTGATGGAAGAACACCAGAGAGGAAGCAAACCTAGCCTCCCATGGCAGGGAACTCCACAGGCTGGGTGTAGCCACGAAGAAAGCCTCTTTCATGTTGCCACCAAACATGCCTCTGAAGGTGGTAATCTCAAAAGAATGGCCTCTCCAGAAGATCTTAAGGACCAGGAAGGCTTATATGGGAGTAGGCGGTCTCCCATACTGCTCTAGCAATACTGCTTGCCATCCTTACACTGTAAAGATGGCAAGCGGTATTGTTGCAGCAGTTTCCAATATGCCCAGAGGTAGACATTGCAAGTCAAAACAGCCATGGTGTCATCCAAGCTGAATTTGACTGAACAGCTTCCTTTCGCCAACTGTATCTTTCAGCATCGAAGCAACATTTCTCTCAAAAAAGCATTGAGACCTATAATAAAAATAGAAAATGTCCCCTCCCTTAAGGAACAAATATACTTTTTTGTTATTGGTTGTAATAATAATAATAATAATATATATATATATATATATATATATATATATATATATATATATAAAAAAACTTGGGGTCCTCAGTGAAACTGCTTGGCAGGAGATTCAAGTCAGAACCAAAAAAAAATAAATCATCACAATACATAATTAATTTATGGAATTCACTGCTACAAGAAATAGTGATGGCCACTATCTTAGATGGCTATATAGAACCTCCATGTTGAAATATGAAGACCTTTGTGAATGAGAATACCTTTGTGAATATGATGAACTTTATGAATTTTGGTAAATTCATATCAAAATTCTCATTGATCTGCACCAGCCAAATCCAATAGGTACACCTGTTCCCAGTATGGAGAGGGCTATATTGTATCTGCCTGGCATGTAGTTGCTAAAGATGAGCCCGTCAGAAAAGAGATGACAACCCTAATTCAGCACAAACATTGTTAAATACACAGGGATTCAAACACAAAACTTTAAGAGCCTTATCAACCTAGGCTTGAAGTTACAGATTTTCAGTTTCTCCCACATTCAATTTTTTAAAAATCTCTGCTTCTTTGTCTTCGAAATATGGAGAACATTGTGAATTTTGGTTAATTCTTATCAAAATTGAACTGAAAATCTCATCCAACCCTATCCAAGTCACATAATTGTAAGACAACACCTTTTTTTATTTTAAAACATTACTTGGCTGAAAACCATGGCAACAACATTGCTGGTTAAAATATCTTCCATGTGACTTTGAAAGTGTATATAGTGGCTTATAAGGTACTTCCTTGTCACTGGGTGGAGCATTTCCTCAACAAAGTTGCATATTCCAAGTGATGACTGACACTGGTTCAGATGACACACTAAGCAACGGTGGTTAAGCATTTTGAGCTAAACATTATGACTTTTTGTGTTATGTGTACCATGACTTAGCATGTCATGTGAACCATTCTGAACCATGGGAGCTACATAACCACAGTTTAAACATACTCACTAACCACTTGCTGCAAAACAGTTAGTGGCCTAACCATGGCTTAGCATATCGTCTGAACAAGCCCAATATTTGATATGGAATGACCATGCAAAAATTACTTAATATTAGAGCGGTGGCATGGGAAAGATACTGGTTTGGATCCACTTTTAGAGCATGGCTACCAGGGGGGTGGAGGATGATGATCTTGTGATATGATGATCACGAGATCCTCCCCCTAAGTCTACACATGGCGGGACACGCAACATCCCAGGAGGAAGAGGATGTCGTGGCCGCCATTTTTTAAAATTGGAAATGAACACAGGAGCTCTTCAATGAAAAAGATGAGTTTTTATTTTTTTAAAAAAAGACCCTGCTCCCTCCTCCCACCCCTGATGGGCATGGAGCTTCTGAAGAGCTCCGTGCCCCATGCCCAGTTCTGGGCTCCTTGCCGTTACTTGCGAGGAGCCAGGAAAGAAAACGAGCCTGAGACCATGGGAAAAGTCGGGATTAAAGAGTATGCCAATATCCCGGGGAAAGGGAGGGAACATCCCTCCCTTCTCCTGGGATCCCCTGTGTGTCATGTGGATGCACAGAGATGATCCTGGGGTGATCCCCAGGATATCGGCAGGTCTAGATATGCTCTAGATATAGGTCATACTTCGAATTGTATGTCTAACTTAAATCCCATTAATTTCAACAGGTCTACTCAAAGTTTGGCTAAGGCCCTTTCTACACCTAAGGTTATCCCAGGAAAATGGAGGGATCATTCCTGCCTGCTCCCGGGAGCCCCTGTGTGGCATTTGGATGCACAGGAATGATCTCGGGATGATCCTGGGATATAGGGCTGGTGTAGTCTGAATCCATGTTGAGGTCAGGTCAGGTCAGGTCTTCTACATTATGCATGCATCTAGATTGCATGTAGACCAGTTTTACAATTGCTGTGTGGGTTGTCATGCTCTGAAGTTGTAGAATATTCTTAAGTTAGAAATGTATCCATGTTATAATCAACCAGTAATACTTCTATTTAATTCTTAGCAGGCCCAGAAGAAGGCCGAGAAGGATGAAAAACACACTTCTGTAGTGGCCCAGGACAAGCATTTAGAAGGTGGCTTTTAATTGGATCCTCATGACAAGCTACTAACTTGGCTTTTGCTTAGTTCAGTGTAGCAGTGTAGTGTACTTCAGTGTAGTGTAGCAAACATTTGTTCAGGTTCTGTTCTACTTCAAGAACAACTAATGGTTCATACTAGTTTTTAATAAGCATTTGGGTTTGCCTCTGTGATTATAATTGGTGAGATCTGAAAATGCTAAGCATTATAGAGGGAGTAACAGGATCCCACAGGATCAGACTAAATTATTTATAAATGACTGATAATAAATTACTTAGGTTGCAATCCTATGTATACCTAACTGGGAGTAAGCCCCATTGAACTCAATGGCATTTAAATCTGAGTAAACATCTTTAGGATTGCACTGTTAATCTTATATATGGAGTCCTGTCCCTCTAAGTCCCATTTGGTACATGTGTTTGTACTAGGATTGCAGTCTTCGAGGGGTTTAATAATTACTTACCTCCCTCACTAGTAGAATATAATAAAACAGGGGAGCAAACAGGGACAATACATTACAAAATTAGAACAGCAATTTCTGATTAAACAATAGCAAAAACAGCCCTTCATGTGGAGAACTGGCATTGTTTGTTCATGGGTTTAGGCGTGCCCTTTAAATTGGAAATGAAAGATGGAATAAAGAAATTTTGCTGAAGAACATAGCTGAAACATGCCCAATATTAAAGAACAAATTGGCATGTGGCATTTTAGGGTTTGATTGCATGCCAGCTACTGGCCTGAAAAATTCCTTTAAGCGTGCATTTGTTTTTACTGAAATTATTACTTGAATGAAAAATTAAAGCAATTGTGACTTCAGTTACAATTGAAAGCAGAGCAGGAAAATGAAGGACATGTTTACTTTGTCAAAGTATATTAATTTTAAATAAGTACAGTACAATATTCTTGTTTTCTAATTAATGTATAGGCAATTTTCATTGTAGGTAATACAAACAGCTATAGATGGCCCCGGAAAAATATCCCATACCACTTGGCATCATTTTAAGTTAAACTTTGTTAGGGGCTCATTGCTAACAACACATTTTCCCCATCATTGGACAATTGCCTGCCATGATTACTGGGATGGATTCCCATGTAAATGTGTTGTCAGAATGGTGCCAGCAAGAGAATTGCATGCCAACAATTCCAAGAATGGAAATTTTCTTTTTCTTTCTATAGAGGGGATTAAGGCTTTGTGGGAAAGGATTAAATTCTTTCGATTACAGATCGGGTGAAAATGGGTGTACCTTTTTGAAGCACCATCAGTGCAGCAGATTCAGTCGTTACTTTCTTAAATGTAAGTCAAAGGCTCAAGGGCTAAAAATACGGACAAGACATCCTTAGCCCAGCTTTCAGGTGTATGGTTAAGAAAGAATGAAGATAAGCTACATCAGTGATTTCATGTTTGGAGCCTGGGCAAGATTATCTTCTCAAGATGAGCAGCATCTCCTAGCTCCTACCTTGGTAGCAAGTACCCCCACACTGAATTATGGGTGGGTTGGCTTTAATTAGCTAAGAATGCTGCAGATCAGATAGTGAAATAACAATGTTGTGACCAATAATTCAACCCAGCTACAGCATATTGTGTCTTCATTCAGGGGATGTGGAAGAAAAGACACCTTTGTAATTACTTCCAGGTCTGAGAACTGGCATTCAAAACGTGTTTTAGAGTGAAACCTTCACACTGTTGGCCCTGAGAAGAAGAGGCAATATTAAAATTTAACTTAAAGGGCTCAATCATTTTCCCGTTCTACATGTTTCCCAAAATTTGCCCCAGACTTCCACTCCCCCACTACATTTCTCTACCTAAAATCAAACCATGGGATTGGATCCAGGTTTTACCTTCTGTAAATAGAAGGAATCTGCACAATTTTTGGGAACCCCCTTCCCCAACACCATAGCTCACACCATTCAGCAGGTTCCCTGTATCCTCAGTGTACAGTTTTCAGTGGGGTGCAGTGGCTGCTGTGAGGAGGGCAGAGTGAGGAAGTCCACTTCTGCCAGTCCAGTTGCACATGCCTAAGTCTGGATCAAACCCTTGGTCTTAAAGCCAAAATCCAAGCATTTTGGGAATTTCATAGATTATCATAAAAAGGAATGGAAAGGGACAGTGCAAAACTGGGTCTCTGTGCAACTGGCCACTGCTGTGGCGTGCCCACTTTCCATTAGATGGCATCTGCACAGTGAATGGAGATTTTGCTTTTCCACCATGTAAACAAACTTGTGGACCTGATGAATGTGTGAACCAGGGCTTATTTTTGCAGGATTAACTTGTGATAGTAATAGTCCCCCCGCTATATTAGCAAAGAGACAACAAGACTACAAAGGTGGTGGCCTGCATTCCCTGAACATCAGCACCACCTCGCAGAGAAGGAGTACAGACAGTTTACACAAATCTGAGACAGAATCTTTTTAGCAAGAGGTTTGAGATATATGCCACTCTTTGAGCTAATCTACACCTACAGCCCTTTCACAAGGGAGGAGGGGTGATTGCGTTGGTTCCCTGATTCTGCAATCTGTGCTCATGGGGCACATGTGAGTGATGCTTGCCACAAGTAAAGGACAGCCGTTGCGGGAGGATGTGTGCCCTGTGATGGCAGTTCCGAATGTGTATCAGCAGAAGTGGCAGGACTAGGCAACATGCCGGGGGGGGGGGGAAGGAACTCAGTCGAAGATGCACTCCTGCACATCAATATGTTTGTGTAAAAAAAGAAAGAAATCTTTGGCGATGAAACACGCTGATGCCCATGCACACTCCTCTCATAGCAGATTGGCTGTTTGCTGTGCCAGGAACTCATGCTGAACAGCAACAGCTTTGTGAAGGGGGGGGCACACCAGCCACAGACTACAGGATTATAGCAAGAGAGCCAGAAAAAACATGACAAAAGCAGTCAGCAATATTCTGGGGAAACTGAGGGGTCGACCCGAGATCACCATGGGAGTAGGTGAATACCATGTGGCTGGGTATGGACTAGGGCTGTGCTCCACTCTGATTCGGATCCCTGAATCGGGAGCGGAGGGACCTGATCTGCATCTGCTAAGGGTGGATCCGAATCAGGTCGGGGGAGTTGCGGATCAAGGCGAAGCAGATCGCTCCAGTGCGAATCACTTCGCCTCAATCCGGAGCTCTGAACACAGGTTAGTGGGGGGAGAGGGGTCTTACCTGGTGCCGGTACCGCAGTCCATGCGGCGACAGCAGCAGAGCCAGATAAGGGGGGAGGGGGGCTTACCTGCCTCTGTCGTGATTCAGTGGCAGCTTCCACTGAGGCCCAGGCCTCAAAGCGGAAGCAGGCCGGGGCCTCAGTTGAAGCTGCCGCCGGAATGTGATGGATGCAGGTAAGTAGGGGGGAGGGGGGGCTTATCTGGCTCCACTGCCAGCTGCCACTGCTGTCCATGTGGCAGCAGATGGTGGAGCCAGGTAAGGGAGGAGGGGGCTTATTCACCCCCCATTTTGTCCCCCCTTCCCCACTTACCTGCCTCCACCACCCGCTGCGGAGTCAAGTAAGTGGAGAAGGGGGGCAAAATGGGGGGGGGGAATCTCGATCTGACCCTTCAGTTCTCACTCCGGATCCGGTTCCAGAGCAGGTCAGGGGAGGGTTGGATCGACCTGAAGTGGATTGGGCTACAAAGTGGATCGGGGGACTGGTGCACATCCCTAGTATGGATGACTTTGATATTATTTAGGAATAAAGGCTGGTGTAGACACAGCCTTTAAGCTCCATCTGATAAGCATTTTACTGCACGCTCATTACTGGGCACTCACGGATTACTCACATGATGTCGTCTGCCTCTCTCCCGTCTTCCACCTCTTCTGGCCAATGTTGCGCAGCAAAAAACCTCAGCTAAAGTCCAGCTGCAGCTCTCTCCTACTGGACTAATTACTTCCTCTTTTCAGGAAGCGTCATCAGAGCGGTGACAGAAGAAGTGATGGGAGCCTTGCATTTGAACTAGATGTGATGGGGCTCTTAGTCTCTTGAGTATGAAGTTTCCTGATAAAAAGGAAAAGCATGATTTCTTTATATGTCCTATCGCTATCAGTTGAAATGGTCTCTCAGAATGACTAAACAAGGACTAGTAGAACATCATCAGACATTGGTCATCATGATTAACATTGCTCATGCAAAATCACCAGCTATAATGATGGTGATCAATGATCACGATGATGGGGAAATTTGGAATTGTATCACAATTTTTCTTCAGAACTAATTTTCATTAGTCTCTCCTAACTCCGTT
This sequence comes from Elgaria multicarinata webbii, assembly GCF_023053635.1. Taxonomy (NCBI): domain Eukaryota; kingdom Metazoa; phylum Chordata; class Lepidosauria; order Squamata; family Anguidae; genus Elgaria; species Elgaria multicarinata. The sequence goes on along the minus strand of NC_086180.1, from coordinate 38,729,666 downwards.
CTATTTCCTGCACAATAATTTTCAGGGATCTGGTTATTGACAACGACAGGTTTATGTATCACGCTATAGCTAAAGTACAAAAACAACAACACCAACCCTCAAACAAACCTTGCTCTGAAGGTTTGATTAACAAATAATGTCAGCTGAAGTATGATAGTACTGAGAGGCTGATATGGACTTGAGACTTGTAACTTGGGTATGATAAAGAGGAAAAATATGCTACATTGTATATTTTTGGCTCATTTTCTGATATTCACTTTAGGAATAGAATGTTCCAAATCTGGAAGATGAAGGGATGATTTCAGAGGATTAAGTCCCACACCTATTTGGATGCTTGGATGCTCATCTGCATGTCCCAGGAGATCAGTACCAAGGGACATTGGATATTTTGATTGAATTAATTTCCTGTATTTCCTAGCGTTATCTAAGATGAAGTGAAAACCGCATCTTCAGTTCTTTTTTTTCTGGTTGGACCAGCTGACCACAGATGTTTGCCAAGATGTTAAAATCCTAAAACTTTGTATCAGGGAAGGCAAACATAAATTTGACTAAATCTAATCTTTACTGGATTTAGCTTCTTCTGAAACTTATGGGGAGAATTTGAACAGAATATTTGAGAGTTCTTGTTCTTTTGTGTTACATTTAATAATGTTGATGAATAAGAGATGAGTACATAATAACACATGTTGTCCAATAATCAACTTCTGTGTTTAATTGTCATTATGCTATGCGTTGCACATCTCTGCCCTATGAATTAAATTTATTTTTTCCAAACAAAATTTGGATCCAGTAATGAATATATGGATAAGGGCTGATATCAGCAGCAACAACAACAGCACATACTAACCTATAATAACTGCATCCTATTGTGTACATTGAGATGTACTCATATTGACAGTTAAGATGTGAGTCAAAGACAAGTAAAGTATTAAAAGCCAAAGCCAATATCATTTTCTGGAAAAAAATTTTTTTTATCTTCTTAGCAGAATTTTTTATGTGATACATGAAGTGCTGAGTGAAAATATGTAAATAACAATATATTCCATTAGAATGATAAATTTGATTCAGAGCATTTCTAGCAAACATAATAGTTCTAGTATTAACAAGCTGAAAAACAAGATTAATTTATTTTTCATTTTTCACAGAATGATTAATAATCTCAAAGTGCTTCCTCATTTCTTGGTGATTTTATGCATTCATTCAGCTTTTATACATTAATATTACAGAATGCAACATGAAAGGATATGCACAGATATGTAAAATACATGAATTCTAGAAAATTATCTACAGTTGCAGTGTTATCTTTTGAACTGCTGATAATTAGCGATGGGCGGACTTACTCCAGTTGAATTTATTATTTCTTTAGATAACAACAAACTCATCTACATAAACTCAGATTAGAATTTCTCCCTTAAAATGAATTCTCATTCCTCGTAAATGGTTTTTTTTCTGAACAGTATCAAGGTGCATCTTGGGAGCTGTAGTTTGGAAACACATAGTTTGTTATGATGTCATGCATCAACATGTTTCTGACTGGTTGTTTTTGTGTGGGTTCTCAACAGCAACAGTAAGTAAAGTATGCATTTATTTACTGGGGGGGGGGGATACTTTGTGAACAATGACAACTCAAATCACAGCCAAGAAAAGTAAGAGGGAGATGTGACATCATCACAGTTTACTATAAGCAAGAAAAGGGTTGATCCATGGGTGGAAATAGCGTTGTTTAAATACAGACTATGCATTCTCAGAGGCTTGCGATCAATTTCTAACCTAAAAATGAATTTGTAAAATACTGGTCTGGGCCACTGACACTCAGGGCCTTCCTAGACGAGGCCTTAGCGCGCTTTGTGGACCGGTTTCCCTGCTGTGCGTCCAGATGACGCACAGGGGAATCCGGCGCCAGGCCGCGCTGAAGCCTCCCCTAACGCGCCATAAGCAAAGTCGCTACTTCCATGGCTTTTTGTGGCTACTCGCTTACTCGTGAGTAGCCACAGAAAGCCGCGGACTGGCCACAGTGCTGAGCGCTGTGCCTATCGGCCGGGGGAGATCCCAAGGGGGGGAGAGGGGCAGGGGGAAGGCCGGACCCACCAGGACAGAGGGGGGAAAGCTGGACGATGGCAATGGAGGGGGCAAAGATCGGGGATGGGGCTGCCGAGGGAGGGGGGGCAAAGATCAGGGATGGGGCTGCCGAGGGAGGGGGGCAAAGATCGGGGATGGGGCTGCCGAGGGAGGGGGGAGAAGATCGGGGACGGGATCGGGGATGGCGGATGCGGGGAGGACGAACGAGCAGGCAGAGGCCTATGGGGAAGGATCAGCAGCGGGTGGGGGGCTAATTTTTTTAAAAAAACATTACCTTCTCCGCAGTCTTCGGGCCGCACATGGCCCCTTTAAACTGAAAAAAATGGCGGACGCTGCAGGGATCGCGAGGTCCCTGCGCGTCCAGCATCCGGAAGCCCCGGGCGCGCGCGCTAATGTCAGCACGCCGTCGCCCCGCCTCCCTGCCGGCTTATACCGGTAGGTCTAGCAAAGCCCTCAGTGTGTCAGTCGTCTCCTATGGTGGAGGCATTTATAGGCAACTGAATGAAACAAAGTACAATCATGCTATACTCATTTGAAAGCATCTCATAAACTAAACATTATGATAGTTGTCACAAAAGCAGTTAAGGATTCTGTACTGGAATGTTCAGTTCCTAGGGTATGAAAATGAGATTTATGAAGCCTTGCAGTTAATATGTATACGTATATCATTAAAAAAATTGTAAAACTGGTAAAATTGCTGATATTTTTCGTTTGGACTATCCCGTCTTGCCTCAAAAGACAATAAGTTATTTCTAATTCTTAAACGCTATAGAAAATTGACCTGGGAATTAGAATAAATATGGTTCAGTTGGTAAAACACAAGAGTTTCAGTTTTACAGGAAAAGGTTTAAATGTAGTAATTTAAGCCTCCCCTTTACCTTAAAGTCTAGATCGCTAAAAGTGCAATGCAAATTTAGATGGCTGGCTAGGGAATGGTGGAAATTGTAGGACTTCTCCGATCTAAACATGCATAGGGTTGCACCCTGAGGATTAAGCATGTCTCCAATCTTTTTCAGATCCAAGCCCAAAAGCATGAGAGCCACTTTTATTTTTTTTCATGATATCTATCCATCTCTTTCTCTCTCTCTTTTAACTTCAATCTCAATCTCTCAATTTGTTCATGAAACTGATTATTACTTACAGAGCCCTAAATAGGTTGCCCATGGCTGACCCTAACATGAATCATAATGAGCTGCATGGCTCAGATAATGGATTTGGTGGGATAGTGGATCTCTGGACCACAGTGACTCTCTGGCCAGATCTACACCAAGCAGGATATGACACTTTGAAAACGGTTTGAAAACTGTGTATGGAGTGTGTCCTGGGCCCCAACAGTTGTCACTACTGTTATAGAACATTTTAAAACAGTAGTGTAGATCCTGCCACTATGAGAAGGACTACTTCTTCAAAGTGAGGCTGATCTAATGGTAAAACTATTTAAGAAGTGGTGAGAAGCGGAGGCATCTTAGAGGCAGACTTAACATTCTTCTTCCTTTATATCACTTTGAATTCCCCATGACTGATTGCCATGTATGAGGAGGCACTGGGGGTTGCCAACCAATCACCTGCATTTCCTGGTTGCCTGCTGATTGGCTTACTTGGAAGATTTGAAGAGACAGAGCTGGAAGGAGACAGAAAAACAACAGAAGGGGAAAAACATATGAAACCAACAGAGGTGGCGAAGGTGAATGAGAGATCCCAGAATCCCAAAGGGATGGAGTATATGAGTGGATGCAAAAACAGGAGGAGAATCCTTCAAGAGTCTATTGGGGAAGGGGCAAGGATGAAAAACATCCAGAAGGGACTAATCCCAGCATACCAGCCTCTGAAACCAAATTGCCTTCAGGAGCGATTTCTCAATTCCAGCCTGGGAAGAGGCCAATTGTTTATCATGGCATAAGATAAACATCCCAACTCTAGTGGAAACAGCCAAAACCACTAGGCTGAAATATAGTGTGCGCTTCCATAAAACTATTTATTTTAAGCAGTTTGGTTTAAGATATATGTTCAATAACTGATAAAAAGGGGAAGAAGTTCAGCAGAAAAGAGAATAAGAGAGGGTGATTTTTCACTACAAACCGATCTCTTCCAGATTCTGAAAACTTAATTTCTGTGAAAGAAATTAGTGATCTCCAACAAAGTTCACCTCATCTTCACCAAACTCCAGTTCCCAGGATTCTTTTGAGAAAGCTATGACAGTTAAGGTTTTATAAGGCAGATTCATGTTTGTAACATAGATACACCCCAAAAGAGAGAAGCAACAGCACCCATTTTTCTCCTCTAGTTATGTTCGTTGGTATGCAGTTCTGATTATTACTTTGTATTCATTGACTTGTGGTAGACTAAACATATTGGAATGGCTTTACATCTGTTTAGTGTTTTGTTTTTCTAGTTGCATTGCTTCATTTTTTTTAAAAAAAGTGGGTGTTTGTGTTGTGTTTTTTTTAAAAAAAACTGAACTGAGATCCAGTGATCCATCCATGTTGTAGTTTGTGGCAAATTGCTGTTGTAGGGATTTGTAGATTATTTGCACTGTGAGTTATTTGCATGATGTCTAATTTTATTAATGCATGTATGTGCAAGCTGTTTGAATTAGAAAAAAAGATGGTTGCTCTTATCTCATGGCAGGACACAACATTCAAAACTGAAAATTATGGGAGGAAAATAACCGAGCTTTCCTTTTGGCCCCAAAGCACAGCAATTCAAAGATGCCTTGTCATCTTGCTGATTAGTAGCTGGCCATATGTTGACTTTGTAGACACGTTTCATACAAAGGGCGGCATAATGAAGGACGGTCTTGGAGAATAATGTATTTGTGCCATGAGGTTAACCACAAGCGTTCCAGAAATCACAGGAATCCCTGCTTCTGCAGATGAGCTGGAACTGAATTTTGTGACTGGATTGTTTTCCTCCATTATGTATTGTCAAGCACACACACCTATGCCATTGCCAAAAAATTTAATAATAATAAAAAAATACTTTGCTCTTTCCAGAGTCTTTATCAACCGTCCAGCTATTCAGATCAGCCAAAGTCAAAGCAATAAACTCATGGAACATGTAACTATAGTCAGCGCAGTTGACCAACCCCTGCCTTCAGGCTATTTTGAGGCCAGGGAAATGGTTCCAAGAGATGTGTCAAGGATGGCTCCTATGAGACAGTTGTTGAAATGTTGCCTCCTTGCAACAGGGAATACTGGAGTAATTTCCTTGTCTCCAGTGGTGACACTGCCTTTATGATAGAGTGTATGGCCACAGCTAGACCTAAGGTTTATCCTGGGATCATCCAGGGTTTGCAACCACCTGAGCACTTGATCCCCTGTGTGTCACCTAGATGAACAGGTTTGACCCCTGGATGATCCAAGGATAAACCTTAGGTCTAGCTATAGCCTACATCAGCCTTCCCCAGACTGGAGCCATATGTGTTGGTACATGGTAGCACCATGCCTTCTCTGTCACTAGACTCTTTTTATACTGGCCGGCCATGAGAAAAACTACCCTCCTGCTCAGACAGCATAAACACAATCACCCCCCTTTGAGTAGCTGATCAAACATGAACTCCCCAAAGGGTTTTGATCTCTCAGCTTAACCTGTCTTAATATCAGGATCTGTGTGCAGCTCCCCCTTGGTGAATATATGAACTGGAGGTGGCAGCTTCTCATGACCTTCAGGTCCTGAGCTGACTCCCCACCCAGGCAGGCCATTGGATCCTCTTGGAAAGAAGGAATCTCAGAGAGCTTTGCTGTTTGAATCATAGAATAGTAGAGTTGGAAGGGGCCTAAAAGGCCAACGAATCCAACCCCCTGCTCAATGCAGGAATCAACCCTACAGCATACTTGACAGATGGTTGTCCAACTGCCTCTTGAATGCCTCTAGTGTGGGAGAGCCCACAACCTCCCTAGGTAACTGGTTCTATTGTCATACTGCTCTAACAGTCAAGAAGTTTTTCCTGATGTCCTATACTTGGACAACAAGTTTTTCCTGAGCTCTGGCATGTTCCCATATCCCTAGGTATTTTTGGGCCAGATCTACATCAAGCAGGAAATTGCAGTCTGAAAGCAGTCTGTAAGCAGTATATAAGAGGCAGGAGCCACACTACTGCTTTATAGAGGTTTTGAAGTGCACTGAGGGCCCATGAGACATACCATATACCACTTTCATACCACTTCCATGGTTCTATATCCTGCATGGTGTGGTTCCTGCCTCTTATATACCACTTTCATAGTGCAATATCCTGCTTTATGTAGGATATCTGGTATTGGTCCTGACTTCTGGTTTGCCCCTTGCTCCTGACCTGATTTCTGACTCGTCCTTTGGACCTGATTTCTGACTTTCGCACTGGCTATGGCAACTGGTTTAACCTTCAGTCCTGACTTGCTCTTTGGCCCTGACTACAAGCTTGCTTCTTGACCCTGTTTCCTGGCTTGTCCTTTGTTTTGTCTTACTCTTCAGTTGTGACTACTGTTGGTCTCTGAGCTCACCTCCCACTGCTTCCCATGACATAGCCTGACAATTACAGAGTAGCAGTGAGAATAACATGGGTATGGGCATGCTACCTTAGCTCTTTGGAGGAAGGGTGGTAAGCAGCTTTGTATCCCCAAAGCATTCTACTTTACTTTTTTCCATAGAAGTGAATTGTTTTTACTCACTTATGGGAGAATGTTACAGTGTGAGCAAAAAACAAAATTTGCTTTCTAGCACTGACAGTGAGTGGCCAGATCCTCAGTAACAGGGATCCTACAAAAGCGTGCAACATATCTCTATGTGCAGAATACATTGTGCTGGACCAGTCAGGTACATTCAATATAAATGCCTCACCTCAACATACATACACCTGGTGGTCATAATAACTATATATATATAAATATTTTGCTAGCACCATGGTCCGACTAGAATGACAATTTTGGAATAGCGCAGTGACTTTGTCACAGAGAAACACTTTGGGATATATTTTTGCTCTTTGAACATGATCTTTAGTATGTTGACTCATCTTTACTCATCATTCCCTCATTTGATTTCTTTTGACCTCACATTCATTTATTTACAGCCTGAAAGTACTTTCCCTGCATCTTCTTTGTATTATTTCAACGTATCTTTCATTGTGTGTTGAAGACTCTGCACTTTGAGTTTTTATGGTTAAGTGCTTCACTGACTTCGTAGGTCACACGTGACATTTCACAAAGAATATCTGCAAGTTGGAGATGATTCAGCTCTTCTCTGTTTAGGTTAACTCCCTTTTAATTTCATGCAAATGTCTGGAAGATGTTATCTAGGTTAACCATACTGGGGAGATGATGCTCCTTGATCCTCTTTTATTTCACATCGTTTGGCAAATGCAGTGCAACTTGGCACATCGGATTGGTCTTATTTCCATAGAAATTTATCAGGAGCAGAAGTATAAAGTATAATTTTGAAATGAAATGAAATGCTGGTGCAATCAAAAAAAAAAAAAAAAAAAAAAAAAAAAAAAGAAAAGAAAAGAAAAGAAAGAAAGAAAGAAAGAAAGAAAGCTCCAGCTTTGATACTGCAGCTTCTCACACGGCTTGTGTCACAGGGTAGACATTAAGTGGTCTGCCTAACATCCACTTTCATTCAAGTGACATATTTATCTCTCATAAGGTCTTGCATATAATGATGGTTATTTTCTCAAGAGCCCTGTCCTCCTTTTCATATGGTCACCCTACTTTAGGATGGTGAAGTACTTATCTTTTTGTGTGTGCATGGAACATTGTAAAGGGCCATCTGTATGGATACTATTGTAGCTGAAAGGGCATAGAAATGACAACTGTGTCTTATGAGAAAAAGAAAACAACAACAACAACACCTGGATAGTCAGGTGTGGGAAACTGTGGATGTTGCACCAGAACTCCTATCATAAAAACATAAGAAGAGACATGCTAGATCCAACCAAGGGTCTATCTAGTTCGGCTTCCTGTGGGAAACCCACAAATAGTACATGAGTGCTCTAGCACCAGCCCACTCATGTTCTTGAGCAACGGCTACGCAGAGCCAAGGGGCATGCTGGCCGGGACTGATGAGAGTTGGAGTTTAACAACATCTGGAGGGCCACTTCTACTCTATGCAAGCAACTTGCTCCAATGAGGTCAGGAGCTCAATGGAGACCATTGGGCAAGGCAGCCTTCCCAGGACCTTGCTCTTATTCAGCAAACTACTGAAAAAGAATTCCAACAAATTGCTAGCATTGAAAAAAAACCCTGAATATTTCTTCAAAGGTACATTTCAGGAAAATTAAAATATTGGTTTGGATATGTAAGCAGATATGGTATACATTTACCTTGCTTATAAGGATGGCCAAACCTATCCAGTTTGATTCCACTCAGTTTCTCAATTTCCCAAAATTAAGCTTGTTCCATTTCATTTCTGCATCAGTTTGTGAATTGTTTAAAAGTCCACACAAAAATTCATATCTATCTATCTATCTATCTATCTATCTATCTATCTATCTATCTCCATGCATATTTCTTCTAATACACACATTTTTGTATGTATGCACTTTTCCAAATAGATCAATTTCTTTTGCAAGTGTTTTCCCCATATACATTTTTGTGCACACACATTTCCCCAATATAAGCATTTTATATGCATTTTAAATAGATATACTGCATTGCAAAATTTGGAAAAGTGCAAATATCATTGTATAAAACTATATTCTGAATTGTGTGTAAGTTTGGGAAGTGCACATTTACCCAATAAATTTCTCACCCATCTCTGGTCAAGGTATGTTGGATATATGGGTATATATATCCAACAATACCTACAACATGGCTATATATGTACTATGTACAACTTCAGTCCTGCAACCAGTTATGCATGCTTTACATTGATTCAGAAGAGCATGTAACTCTGCACATGAGTTCAGCTTATCTTAATAAGGATCAGCATGGTTTCCCAAGGTGATGTAATGTAAGTCAGCTATTAATTTTTAAATGAATGGTTTACTTTAGTACAGCCTTCAGCAGAAATGGATCAGATGGAAATATAATGGCGCAGATGAAAAATGAAAACCCCTGCACTGAGAAAATTCATTCCATAAACCATAACAACACAGTTTTAAAAAAGCTTGTTGCATTGAAACTGATTCACCAAAATCTGCAGAGGCCACCATGAGGGAGGAAGCAGCAGACAGGCATTTCTCCACCGTGCCTGGGTCCAGCTCCAGCTGAGAGCCCCCTCCCTCCTGCTACCAACTGCCACTGCAGAGGCCACCATGAGGGAGGAAGCAGCAGACAGGCATTTCTCCACCGTGCCTGGGTCCAGCTCCAGCTGAGAGCCCCCTCCCTCCTGCTACCAACTGCCACTGCAGAGGCCACCATGAGGGAGGAAGCAGCAGACAGGCATTTCTCCACCGTGCCTGGGTCCAGCTCCAGCTGAGAGCCCCCTCCCTCCTGCTACCAACTGCCACTGCAGAGGCCACCATGAGGGAGGAAGCAGCAGACAGGCATTTCTCCACCGTGCCTGGGTCCAGCTCCAGCTGAGAGCCCCCTCCCTCCTGCTACCAACTGCCACTGCAGAGGCCACCATGAGGGAGGAAGCAGCAGACAGGCATTTCTCCACCGTGCCTGGGTCCAGCTCCAGCTGAGAGCCCCCTCCCTCCTGCTACCAACTGCCACTGCAGAGGCCACCATGAGGGAGGAAGCAGCAGACAGACATTTCTCCACCGTGCCTGGGTCCAGCTCCAGCTGAGAGCCCCCTCCCTCCTGCTACCAACTGCCACTGCAGAGGCCACCATGAGGGAGGAAGCAGCAGACAGGCATTTCTCCACCGTGCCTGGGTCCAGCTCCAGCTGAGAGCCCCCTCCCTCCTGCTACCAACTGCCACTGCAGAGGCCACCATGAGGGAGGAAGCAGCAGACAGGCATTTCTCCACCGTGCCTGGGTCCAGCTCCAGCTGAGAGCCCCCTCCCTCCTGCTACCAACTGCCACTGCAGAGGCCACCATGAGGGAGGAAGCAGCAGACAGGCATTTCTCCACCGTGCCTGGGTCCAGCTCCAGCTGAGAGCCCCCTCCCTCCTGCTACCAACTGCCACTGCAGAGGCCACCATGAGGGAGGAAGCAGCAGACAGGCATTTCTCCACCGTGCCTGGGTCCAGCTCCAGCTGAGAGCCCCCTCCCTCCTGCTACCAACTGCCACTGCAGAGGCCACCATGAGGGAGGAAGCAGCAGACAGGCATTTCTCCACCGTGCCTGGGTCCAGCTCCAGCTGAGAGCCCCCTCCCTCCTGCTACCAACTGCCACTGCAGAGGCCACCATGAGGGAGGAAGCAGCAGACAGACATTTCTCCACCGTGCCTGGGTCCAGCTCCAGCTGAGAGCCCCCTCCCTCCTGCTGTCCCCTGTAACTGCTGAACTTTTCCAACTAAGATTGTAGTGCCTGAATTTGCTTTCCTTTTCCCCCTCCTCCTCCTCCCTCCCAATCCCCTTTCCTTTTGTGTCATGTCTTTTAGATTGTAAGCCTGTGGGCAGGGACTGTCAAGAAATACTTTTGTAAGCCGCCATGAGAGCCTTTTTTGGCTGAATGGCGGCATAAAAATACTTAAATAAATAAATAAATAAATAAAATCTAAGTTTAAGATGACAATAAGTACAGAATGTCATACAGATTATATCCAGTTCCAAACCACCCTGGAAGAGATTTTATTACATTTTAATAAGTAAAGTCTGATAAGATTTATGGCACCCTAATAGAAGTCAGCTATGTGGAATGCTGAAGGGTGTTGAAGACATTTGGGATAGACAGGTGCCAATTATCCTGGTAACGCAATATGAAACCATAATTTTGTACCCAACACTAAAATTTACCACTTGAAGGAAATGCTCAGAATTCAAAATACAACTGTGTTTGCTAGCTTATAAATTTGAGGTCATAGAAATCCAAGGTGATTGCTCAGTAGGAAGTCACCATCTTTCATAAATTCTAACTTCTGTTTGAAAAGAAACTACATATTCTTGAATATTGGAAACAATGCTCCTTTAAAACAGATTTAAATACAGTATGAAAGGATTATACGAGAAACACCAGAATTTCTCTCAGTAAAATGGCATGTTGACAAAATGACTGGTGGGGGGGAATTCAAATGTGGTTTTTGCACAGGGATCATAGGAAAACTTATTTTGTAAGTGACAAAAATATTTAATTAGATGGTGTCCTTTTGTCATACCTTTTGTATGATATGTTTTTAATTAACTTTTAATGTGTATTTTATATCATGTTTTTATACTGTCTGTTTTATACTTTGAATGGTTTTAGTTTTTGTGAACCGCCCAGGGAGCTTCGGCTGTTGGGCGGTATAAAAATGCAATTAATAATAGTAATATTTATTGGAACAACTTTTTAATGGGCAGCTGTAGAATGTCATTAAGCCTGAATTCTATTTTTTAATAGGAGAAACTGATGAATCTTTCCATGCATTAAAAGAATTCATATAGGGTGCTGTGGAGGACACACGGGCTAGCCCCATCCACTACAGGAACTGCATGTCACCTCCCCACTTCCTTGACAAATGTCCAAAGGGTATTCCTGAGAATGAATATGAAGCCATTCCTGATCTTCTTGCCTTTTGTGAGGTTTGGAGAAGAATGTTATTATTATTATTATTATTTATTTATTTATATAGCACCATCGATGTACATGGTGCTGTACAGATAACACAGAATGCTGCTTGATATCTCTTGTACTGTATTTCCTCCAGAAGTCCTGATTTACAATGTACTTTCCATGTGACATTTTTGTTTTTTAAGGAAGATATGGGGTAAGATGTGACTAATGAATCAAACCAATTCTGGATTTGTCCATAACTCACAGTATTTGAAAATTCAGAAATAAGGCACATTCCCTTTGTGCAATATTTTTTTGCAGTGGAGGAAATCAAAATGTCTATAACTCTTCCTTCCTTCCTTCCTTCCTTCCTTCCTTCCTTCCTTCCTTCCTTTCATATTGATAGAACTGGATGATATTTATTCCCTTCTGAGGGGATGAAGCCCGCCAAACTGAACTCAGATAAGTGGAATTTGCATGAACATGACACAATTCCCCAATGTAAGTTACCTGCACCATGTCAAAAGAGCAAGTGCAGGGGAGTTTGTGCAAGAGGAGAAGATAAGAATATAAGAAGACCCATGCTGGATCAGACCAGGTCCATCTAGTCCCGCATTCTGTTCACACCATGACTGACCAGCTGTTGATGGGAAAGCCACAATCAGGATATGAGTGTAAAAGCATCCCATCCTCCTGCTTTTGCATGCTTCCTTGAACTATATGGGAAAATGCAAGGTATTACTATTTGAAATAAATACATTGCATTCCAGAGCCTTTTGTAGCTTTGGACATGCACATTGTCACTGACAAAGTATTCCACCTGTTCCAGCACCAGCACCTATTGTAGTGCTGATTTTCCAAGCCACATCCTAATAGCTTTTACTATCCCAAAGCCAACTGCATTGGCATGTATCTTTGCACAGGTGTAGTAGTACAATCTGCTAATACAGTAGCAACTGATGTGCATCTGATTGCCATATCCCACTTGTGTTGAATGAGATGCTACTATACCCACATGCATGCCATTCCATGCTCCACTGCAACTATATCTATGACCATAGCTAGATGGGGCGAAATCTCAGGGTGATCCCTGGGATCATCTCTGTGCGTCCACATGACACACAGGGGATCCCGAGATCAGGGAGGGATGATCCCCCCTTGCCCCGGGATCTCACTCTCCCCTTTAGCACTGGTTTTTCCGTGGTCTCGGGCTGAGCCCGAGACCGCGAAATGTGTAGCTGGGCACTGCGGGTTGACCCAACTCCTCGTGATTCCTCGTGAGGAGCCAGGAGCTGCGCATGGGGTGCAGCACTCCTCAAGGGCGCTGCGCCCATCGGGGGTAGGGTGGGGGGGAGCAGGGAAAATAATTTAAATTTAAAAAACTTACCTTTTGTGTACGAGTGTCCGTGTGCTGCTGCCCCTTCAATCCCCCCCCCCCCAAAATGATGGGTGCAACGCCTCTCCTTCTGAGGTCGTTGCGTGTCATGTGTAAACAGAGGAGGGATCTCGTGATAAACACATCGCAAGATCTTCCCTCCTCCATTGTGGGCTAACCAGTAGGTCTAGCTAAGGCCTATATCTATATAGAACCATTGTTGGCTAGGCTATGCATTCTTGAGCTCCAGAAAAAAACCCAACCAACCGTGTGTTTTTTAATCAAGGAAATGTGACATAACTTACACCTTCATAAATTAAGGCTACATTTCCATTGCTATAAACTGCTTTTCTAGTATTATTTTTGGTCATAATATTTACATGAGATTAACAATAGTAATAATGATCCACAATACAACTAGAGATAGGAAAACAGATCCCAGTTTGCAAATATTTCCCATCCCATTAATAGAATCCAATGAAATAGACATGCTTTTGAAATGGATAAAGAGATTTTTAATGCCACAAGGAAATGCTAAAGTAGAGAAAAAAAGAAACAAAAAAGACTTTTCTGCATGGATAAAACTCCAACAAAAATCAACATTCGGCTAGAGAACATTTCTAGACAAACTTGCCAGACTGCATTAAATGTCTCTGGCTAAACCTTCCTGTAGTACATAATTCATTTTTTATGGACAGTTGTGATATCACTGCATTTTGTATTTCCTGGCTCGGAAAGATGAATCTCAGTGACTTGTAATAGTTCTGTTAAATACAAGGTGGGTATTATGGCTCCAAGAGTTCTTCTCCTGTTCGTATTTTCATTTGAGTTGGAGAAGTAATGAGAGCCTCCCTCTCTTTCCCCATGTCCACTGACCATTGATGTTCTGCCACTGGAAGGGAAGTCTCTCTCCCAGTCCCCATTTGTTGGCATGCTGCTGGGCAGAGATCAGAAAGTGTTATGCTCTCACTGACATAACTGGAATTACAACAGCATCTGATTTATTCCAGAATTGATGTAGTGCGTCACCACAGCAGGCTGAAATCCTGCATCCTCACTGGGGCTTCTGCTTCCAGATTCTTTGTGGGTTTAAGATTGGCTACACAGGTGGACATATGCTTTGAATTGAGGATGCCCTTTCTTGGTAAATTCTATATGCATTCTATATCTTTCATTATACAGCTAGTAGATGGCGCTGTGGATATATTGGATTTACTTTTCTTATGGGTTATCGCCAATCTTTCTGAAAGCAGGATAAAAGGGGGAAAGTGTGGGAGACATCATGGAGGTTGATGAAGTCATGTAAAGGATCCACAAGCTTCCATGAGTGACCAATCATGAGCATGCAATAAATCACTTGTGTAGAAATGAGCTTAGAGTAAACCTAGCAAATTTCTGATTTGGGTGTGGGCAGGGCAGAGACCCAATGCACATATTATTTTAAAAATATTTTTTTTCTAAGCATTACTTTTAGTATAGAATAAGCATGTTGGTCCTGAACCAGGACAGGACCCTAGCTTGGGGATTCCCCCACCTCACCCTGCTGCAGTCCCAATCCAGATCAGCCCCTCCCAACATGCCCAAGATATATATTGTCAAAAAGTGATCTATTATATCTAGATATACCTAGGGCCTAATTGACACCAAGCACAATATTGCACTATGAAAGCGGTATGAAAGTGGTACAGCATATAAAAGGCAGGAGCTACACTACTGCTTTGTAGTGGTATTGAAGTGAACTGACAACTGTTGGGGCCCATTAACACATACTATATACCGCTTTCATACCACTTTCGTAGTGCTATGTCCTGCTTGGTGTGGCTCTTGCCTTTTATATACAGCTTTCATACTGCTATCCTGCTTGGTGTAGACTAGGCCTAGGAGTGTACTGTCTGAATTTAGAGCTATCCTATACATGTTTCCGAACTAAATCCCACTGAGTTCAATGTGGCTTACTCCCCAGTCAGTGTGTATAGGGTTGCAGCCTAAAATGCTAATTTTGTCTCAATAACTGAAACTGGAGAGTATTTGGCAGGGAATTCCCTTTCCCTCCTTCTCCCTGAATTCTCTGAATGCCGCATCCCTGAGATCAATTTGTCATAGACAGTGTTGCCATTTTCTAGTTGGAAAAAATATATATCATTTTAACCCAATTTTGGTGCCATGTTTCTTTTGTTTCATGAACAAAGGAGGGATCCATCTGGCTCATTTCTCTGGCTATTTCCAAACAAAACAATGACATTCAGTGTTCTTTTTCATCACTGGGTATAGTTCTATGTTCTACAAGAAATTGCCGTCTCCCTGAACATATAAACAAGCTTACATCAGTTAAAGGACTGCAACTACCAGATGCATGAGAAGTGATTTAGAAGGACTGCATTCAAAGAGTCCATTAACAGTGTTGTGCTAAATAACAAGAAAGCAAGAAGGGCATAATTGCAGCTAAGTGAAAACCGAAGTCTGATGACTTCATATTTTACTGTGGAGCTATGCAGCCCGAATCAACATTTGGCAAGGGCGAAAGGTCTCACCTCTAACCTCCCTGAAAATTCAACACCCTCTCCCCTCTCATTTCAATTCTTGGAGAAGTCACCGGGTTCGAGCCTCCTGAATACGATGGAGCATAGCTATACATGTGGCCACCCAGTTGGTTGTGCAAAATTGCAATAAGCGAAAATATCTTGTTTCTGAAAGCCTAGAAGTTTCGCTTAGCACATCACACACAGCGTCAATAACACTGAGGAGCCGCCATCAACTGCTTCCCAACCAATCAGCACACCCTTTTAAAATTAATTGCACACACGAGTTTCTGGTTCACGTTTCAAGAACAAGTGGCTGAGAAAGAAGCACGCTGAGCAATTTGGAAACAAACTACATTGTCAACCAAGGGAGATGCCTGCTGCTTTGTGACCTGCAAAGAAAATATCCCGGCCATGATATGGAGGTTTTCATGGCAGTCACTTCAGAGGAGGTGGATGTTTATTTGTGCTATATGCTAGCCATTTCCAGAGCACTGCAGGGAGGAGACAGAGTTGAAAAGTACACATGGAAAATACTGACAGTTAGGTCATTTTTATTAGGATGGTGTCTGGGATTTGAAATTGACGTTTGTCTCTGATCCCAGATAATTATTTTTTTATTTTATTTTTGGAAGTGACCCATACTTGTATTTTTAGTTTAAGAATGTGTTATCTATCCCCAAAAGGACTAGACTACAGTGTCTTTTTTGTAGCTGCTGTGATTGGGGCTTTCCTTATGGTGACAAAAGTAACAAAACTCATGGGATGCTCTAAACTAACCATTATTAAATGGTGATGCACTGTGGACTACCATTTTGGTTTGCTTGCTCTTTACAATCTGTCACATTGTGTACAGTGTGGAGTATATCTGAGAAACAATGTGAAAGCCTTATTAATTATACCTCAGTTTCTTCTACACACTCATGTAGCTTTACTACCTCACTACATTGGGTTAAATTCAGACAGGGGCAGGATCTACACTACTGCTTTAAAGCGCTTTAAAGTGCTTTATAACAGTTTTGACAACTGCTGAGGCCCAGGACTCACTCCATAAACAGTTGTCAAAAATGTAATAAATCGCTTTAAAGTGCTTTAAAGCACTAGTGTAGATCCGGCCTTAGTCATTCTTAAAGTAGATCCACTGAAATCAATGGGACTGTCACAGATCAACAATGCTGTGTTCCATGAGTGGAAGGGAAAAGAGGCAGAATAGCATGCATGCTCATACTCTTTTTTGGTTTTCCCTCCCTGTGGCCTTTTACGCTGCCTCCTCCCCCCCCCCTTCTGGCTGTCTTCACAAAAATCAACCTTAAATGTTTCTGGGCCTGAGGTATCTACATTAGGTAGTGTGGAATTTGGCTGTTAGATATGGGGTGCTAACTCCACAGGTGAACTCAGTGGCAAAGAGCACCTTTTATCAGCTTAGGCTGATATACCAACTACGCTCTTATCTGGACAGAGATAGCCTAGCTACAGTTAGTAAACAATGTTAATAATAACAGGACTAGTAATATTAATATTAATAATAATCACAAGAAGAAGTTGAACCACAATGAAAGCCTGCCTGACTTCACTGAAGAGGGAAAGCCAGAAGAGCTTGGGCTATGGGGTGATATATAAATTTAATAACACACACACACACACACACACACACACACACACACACACACACACACACACGAGGGGTGGAATTAAAGCAGCAGTGTTGCTGAATCACAACAACAACATTTTTTTTTTAAAAAAAGGCTATGTCTGTCTTTTACCAGTAAGAAGAAAGTGGACGTGCCCGGGGGGGGGGGAACCGTTGTGCCAATTTGACTGGTCCTGTCTAGGTACCAATCTTTGAGAAGCTGCAACACACTTCAACTCATGGTGCTCCTTGGCTTCTCCACTGGCTACCCTTTGGAGGGTTCTGACAACCCTCCAAGGGCAGGAGTGTGCACTGGGCATGTCCACATGCCCTATGGACATCATCCCCTTGTACCATATCTATTCAGTTGTTCACCAAGGTTAGGGTGGGTAGCAGTGCTGTGTTTCCTATCTGTTATTTATTTACTTAGTAGTATATGATTTATGGTTGTGTTTGTGTGTTTGGTGGGGCTACTGTTTCAAAAAACACTGGAAAAAGTCTGTTCAGACAAAGAAAGAAAAGTTACTCAGTATCCCAAGTTACTAAGTATCCCATTTTGCTTATTCCCCCCCCTCCAACATTGGGATTGGAGGATGCTTCATCAGGTGATCACGACTGGGAGTTGAATCTGCCTCTCATCGCTTAAAACAAACCTTACCCCTCCCACTTTTAGCCATTCTAAAAAAATTAATAGCAAGCAAACTGCATGACGAAAGAGTCTGAAAATCACCACAAATGACCCCCAAACACCACTCTCTAAGAACAGTGAGTTTCAGGGATGTGAGTTTTAAAACAAAAAAGTTATACACTAATCTTTTCCTCAATGCAATCCTATGAGGAAAAATATCCAAAATGGCGGGCGGAATGCTCCACGAAAAGCGGATCGATCCGCCTGTGGTTGCTTCTCTTTGCTATGCTTCGCTACCCCCCAACGTGCTTCTCCTCTGCCTATAATGGAGGCAAAGCCCCCCGATTCGCTATTGCTTCTCCGAACCGAAGAGAAGTGGATCACAGCCCTACTTTAGATCATTCACAGGGGTCCTTCTCCGTGAGCCCCTGCCAAAGAAAGTGAGGCAGGTGGCTACTAGGAGGAGGGCTTTCTCTGCTGTGGCACCCCGGCTGTGGAATGTGCTCCCCAGAGAGGTCCGCTTGGCCCCTACAGTGTACTTTTTGTAGCCAGCTGAAGACCTTTTTATTTTCTCAGTATTTTAATACTTAATTTAACTTAAATTTAAACTTTGCTGTTTTAATTCCATATTTTAACCTATATTAATTTTTGCTGTGTGGTTTTAATCCTGGTTGTGCTTTTTATATTGTATTTTGTATTCGTGTTTTTAAATTGTTGGTTGTTTTTGTGCTCTTCATGGTTTTGATTTTTATGAACTGCCCAGAGAGCTTCAGTTATTGGGTGGTATAAAAATGTAATAAATAAACAAACAAACAAACAAATAAATAAACAAACTCCTCCAAAAGACCACAAAGTTTTAATTTTACTGAAGAAAAATGCCAATAGGAAAGACTTAAAATCTGAATCAGAGACCCAACACTTCACACACACCCCACCCCACACATTTGTGCAATAGGTAATAAAACAAACTCATCCTGCCAACTTAAATAGACTGAGAGCCTGTCTATACCAGGGCCTGGAGGGAGGAGGATTTCATGATATGCTGATCGTGATATCCTCCCCCTCAGTCTACACATGGTGTGCGATGTCCCAGGAGGAAGGGGATGTCATGCCCACCATTTGTTTTTATCGAAAATGAGCACTTGAGTGCTCCAGTGAAAAGCTGCATTTTTCTTTTTTCTTTTTTTAAAAAATAAAAAATATTCCCGTTCCCCCCATCCCACCCTCAATGAGCACGGAGCTCTTGAGGAGCTCCGTGCCCCATGCCTGGTTTCCAGCTCCTCATGGTTACTCACAAAGAGCCAGGATGAAATCGGGGTGGCGACCCACACCTCCCATGGTATAGGGATTATCCCGAGACTGCGGGAAAAGTCAGGATAGAAGTGTAGGGCCATACCCCAGGAAAGGGAGGGATCTTCCCTCCCTGCTCCTGGGATCCCCTGTGTGTCATGTGGATGCACAGGGACGATCAGGGGACAATCCCCAGGATATTGCCCTATCTAGACATGCCCTGAGTTTCTATTTTATCCAGGATCCTTATCCAAGCAATACCTTACTGTCCGTAGTCCCATGCTCTCAAATGGTTCTCCAGTTCCAGCAGCTCTGACTCTTTCTTTCTTACTGGATTCTGGCCTTCCTTCCTTCCTTCCTTCCTTCCTTCCTTCCTTCCTTCCCTCTCTTTTCTTATTCCTGGTTCTCTCATTCTCTGACATTTTCCTCTTAAAATTAGTATCTTCATTAGTATTTTCTTTCTCCAACTCCAATGAACGATGAGGGTAATTTCTTGTTTATTTCTGCAAACTAAGGTTTTATTTCCTGTGTTAAAGCTCCTCTCACCCCTCTTCTTCTGACCTTTTCTGAATTATATAATGAGTAAAAACCTGACATTCTAACTAAACTTTTGACCTCTAAAGCTAAACTATGTACTCTTTTGGTTGGAAGTGACTAGAAGAGATAAAAAAAGAGAAAAAGAAAAAAAGATTTAAGTCCATAATATAGAGTGGATCCAAGGTCTTCCCTGACATGCATTGACACATCCTGTTTTCAGTACTCTATTTTCAGTACCATTGCACCAGGGGTGCCTCTGGTGGAAAATCTCTCTCCACTGTGGTCTGCAGAATCCAATGGCCCCTCAACTGCCTTCTTTGGGAGCTTAGGATTTCTCCCTTATAAGATATTATCGTATACATTATTATCATATACATTATATAAGGATAGATGAATAAAAAAGACAGATGTATGCTATGTTCAGAATAGTCTCTCTTAGCTTTGCTTCAGAATTTAATCACAATATAGCTAGTTTTAATATATGGGGTTACCATGGAATTAATGTAGATCTGCTAATAATTTGTACAGAATTACACTGTGCTATGATTAATTTACTTTGAATTTTTTGGAATCAGACATTTCTTAGTGGAGAAATTAAGAATGAATAGTAGTTTGAGAACTGACAAATTATTAGAAAAATCCTGGTAAATAAACCCAGGAGGTTTTGTCACTGATATATAAAATATTATTACTATTATTAGTTGGATAATCAGAGACAGTCAATCTATGTATCAAGATGGGGAAAAGTTTAAGTGATGAATTACTAATAAATATAAAGAGATCTATGTGAGACAAGGTTAATGAGTATACTATGTGTTCTAGTTTAAGAGAGGATGGTTATACATTAGTAACACTGCTTTCAACTCCTTATAAAATACTAAGATATATGGTTATAGCAGTGCTTAGTGCTGGAGGTCCTTGAAAGAATTTATTTTTACTTTGTAAAAACTTGTGAAAGAGCCAGATCCCTTTGAACAAAGATAATAACACAAGTGCGAGCTACATCAAAATGCTGCTGTCGATTTTCAGGTGTGTTTCCTTTCCCTGTTCGAGACAAAATTCTTCCCTGCTCCATTTCAAATCCATTTCCAGCCTCACATTTCCTCCTATTGACTCCCTTCAAAGCCCTTTTCTCCACCATGTTCATTATTCCCCAAACCCAACAGCTCTTCCTCAGATTCAACACCACCACCTGTTCAGTTTTTCAAATCTCAGGCCCTCACCTTCCATCATCATCATCATCATTATTATTATTATTATTATTATTATTATTATTTATTTATTTATTTATATAGCACCATCAATGTACATGGTGCTGTACAGAGTAAAACAGTAAATAGCAAGACCCTGCCGCATAGGCTTACATTCTAATAAAATCATAATAAAACAATAAGGAGGGGAAGACAATGCAAACAGGCACAGGGTAGGATAAACAGGCACTGGGTAGGGTAAAACTAACAGTATAAAGTCAGAACAAAATCAAGTTTTAAAAGCTTTAGGAAAAAGAAAAGTTTTTAGCTGAGCTTTAAAAGCTGCGGTTGAACTTGTAGTTCTCAAATGTTCTGGAAGAGCGTTCCAGGCATAAGGGGCAGCAGAAGAAAATGGACGAAGCCGAGCAAGGGAAGTAGAGACCCTTGGGCAGGCGAGAAACATGGCATCAGAGGAGCGAAGAGCACGAGCGGGGCAATAGTGTGAGAGGAGAGAGGAGAGATAGGAAGGAGCTAGACAGTGAAAAGCTTTGTAGGTCAACAGGAGAAGTTTATATTGGATTCTGAAGTGAATTGGAAGCCAATAAAGAGATTTCAGAAGTGGAGTAACATGGTCAGAGCGGCGAGCCAAGAAGATGATCTTAGCAGCAGAGTGGTGAACAGAAACCAACGGACTGATGTGAGAAGAAGGAAGGCCAGTGAGAAGAAGGTTGCAGAAGTCCAACCGAGAAATAACCAATGCATGAACAAGAGTCTTGGCAGAAGAGACAGACAAAAATGATCGAATCCTGGCAATATTATACAGGAAGAAACGACAGGATTTAGCTACTGCCTCAATATGAGGAATAAAGGAGAGCGAGGAATCAAATACAAAGCCAAGACTACGAGCTTCCTTGACTGGAGTAAGTGTAACATCATTGACACCCTATCTTCATTCTGATATTCCACTTTACAAGCCTTCAGACCCTGGATGACCACTGGCAGGGGTACCCAGGAAATAAGTGGGAGAATGACAATACCCCCCTTATTGTGAGGGCACACCAGGTTGGTATGCATGGCTGAGGAAAAAAACAAAACCCAACACACTCATGGAAACCCCTTCTAAATACTATCCTTCTGACATGAACATGCTTCCCTCTTTTGAAATAGAGGTGACTATAGACTCAGACATTACATTTGTTGTCCACATAAGCCACCTTGGCATTCTCTGAATGTGCAGAGAAAGGGAGGGGTTGTGTTATTGGCCAGAAGCAACTGCTATGGTCATGAAGGCATTTGATCACAGGCAATGCAATAGGCTTGTTGTCCTCCTGTGGCTGGTTTGGGCAGGCTATGTTTGTCTGGATAGGGCTCATGATCATTCTGGGGTGGTGACAAGTGATGCCTGAGGCCTCTCGCTAAGGGTTTTGCAACCCCAGTGGAGGGATAAGGATTGCCCTTGGGGCCATCTTACCTTGCACTCCTAGAGTTTTGCAGCCCCAGGGGGGATGTGACACGGGATGGCCCCCTTGTCCCAAATGGGGAAATTCTGGGGGTGCCGATTCTGTAATCGACATCCAGCAGGCAAAGAATTACATTGACTGGCTAGTGCCAGCATAGTATAATAGCCACTCAGGGAACCCCCCTTTAATAAATGTGACCCGATTTTCAATCCATACAGTTGTGTCATCTCCTTATTGTCTCGCCTCCTTCACTTGCAATGTGTTATTAGTCAGAAGCGACTGCTATGGTCACGGAGGCATTTGATCACAGTCTAATGTGGTTCTGGAAGTTTCTGCGTGTCAATAATTGTGATCATCTGGTTCATACATTGTGGCTGTACACAAGAGCACATTCTCAAGGACAGCTGGGACAGACTGTATGGATGCAAAGTGTAATGTCTAAGTTGGCACTACTTCAAAACATATAGTGTGGTGCAAATCTGAGCTTCAATGTTTATAGTAATGCACACTAGCATGGGGGGTGGGGGAGAAGAAGAGTTTCTGATTGCTTAGTATCCCATATCTTCATACCTTTATTTCTGCCAACAGCTTGTGTCCAAGTTTTCATTTAAGAAGAATTTAAATAAATGATATGCAGAACAAATCAAATAAGTTACACATGATCCAGTCAAGCGCCAGAGCTGCAGCATATTAAATCTGTTTTTTTTTAAAAAAAATGAAAGTCTATGGTTTTATAATCTTCCCTTTGTTTAATTTCTGATTTTCTCCATAGAAATAATTCTAATAGTAAAATGAGAGGTTGGACATGGGGCATTATTGAGCAGTGTCCAATGAAGGCAATCAATCCACCAGCTATAAACACGTTGCACCAGTGGGAAATTAGTGTTTGCTAGCACAACCCAGGAAGTTAGTGGAAACTACCACTTCTGGATCAGGTCAGGTCAGGACAGGGAAGCTCCCTTCAACAAGCTCTACTGACTTGTTTCATCCCAGAAGTGGTACTTTCAGTTAGTTTCTGGTTGTGCTAGCTTGCACTAGCTTCTTGCACTAGTGCTAGCACAGCAGAAGCTTTGGATACTGCCCGGGGTGTTAAGTGAAGCAGTTAAATTAGCAGTGATTTTTAAAAGAATTACCTTTTTTTTAAAAAAAATTGTTATGTTCTACAACAATTCTTTTCAACTGTGAATTTGTCAATTCTTTATTTCCTTTTAAAATTTGTTCTCAATGCCTTAAATTCACTATTCTGTAAGAATATTCAGGTTAGCAAATAAATATACACAAATTAAAATAATAGCCAAAATTATTAAGTTAAAATTTATTAAAACAACATTTTAATTCAATAAATTAATAAATTTCCAATTTGGATCTAGATTAAAAACCTAAAAATGCCTGCTGAAAGATATAGGCCTAAAGAGTGAGCAGTGATGGGAAGGTAAGCGCTGAAGTTACACATCTTTAGTAGGTTGTTCTTGCATCTTGGTGCCACCCCAGAAAAGGCCATACTTCAAATGTCTGAATAGCAATCACTTTTCTTGCTTATTTACTTACTTATAAATAATATAATTGCTAAGATATAGTTCAGGCCAAGCTGGGACCAAAAGCACGTTCTGAAGGGCAGAGCCAGAACTACAGTACAGAGGCAAATCTATTTGTAAGTCACAGGCAGAAAATCAAATCAAAATTATAGAGAAGTGGGATCAGGCATAAAGTGGATTTAGCCATTTGGAATGGGTGGAGTGAAATTCAGCACCACCGGCATCCTGGCAGCTTCTGCTTTAGGTATGCTGCTGAACTGGAGTTGATTCCCACACAACTATAACAGAAGATTAGAAACTATGTGACATGGTTCTGGTGCCTCTTACTTCACTAGAGATGCATCATGTTTTGGAGATGTTCATATTCTTGTTCTTGCCTTTTGTAGTCTAATGCATTTATATCTGAGTAATGAACTAGGACAGTGAGCATCATCACTGTATGAGCCTTAACTCCATTTCTACTGAGTTTCTAGTTTAGTTGGGGGTTGGACTTGATGGCCTTATAGGTCCCTTCCAACTCTACGATTCTATGATTCTAATAACACTATAGAAATAAACTTTGTTTCAGGGCTGGTGTGGGGCCACATCCCAGGAGGTGCCTACTGACAAGAGCTTCCTGGAGCTGTTGCTCTTCACCATTTCAATCTGCTTGTTCACCAGCCTCTTGCACTGGCTGGAGGGGCAGTAGATGCCACTGCCTACTTGTTCGTTGGGTCTCTCTCTGTCAAGAAAGCAAGTGGTAGCAATGAGGAGAAAGGGGATGAGGAGCAAGAGCAGCCGGTGACAATGACTTTGAGAAGGTAGACTCACTGAGGGAGGGGGCCCATTGAGGGTGTCTTGCTCAAGGGCCCTCAAAAACCTAGACCTGGCACTGCTTCATTGTGAGTTGACATTGTACACTTTCTGCATATATTCTGACATAGCCACGAGACTGAAAAAGTAGAAGCAAATATGCATTTTCTTCTCCCCCCTCCCTGAGCAACAATGATAATGGTGACAGCAATGTAAATGGAACAACTAATGTTCTGTGAAATGGTTTTGATGTCTTCATATCACGTGTCAGAAGCAATCAGTGTCCTGGATACGATTTTGGAATTTTAAAGATGTTGATACTGCAGTTATTTGAAATAGTTCCTGTGGTAGTTAAATTCCACATCTGGAGTTTGGTGTCACATGCTGTTTTGCAGTAGACATTTACAGCTAGAAGAATATGCGACTGAATAAGCAATGTGGTTACTGTGACATATTTTCCATAAAAGATTAATTGGAAACACTGTCTCCATGATCTACAGGTCTCCTTTAACTGTAGGTTATGGAGATGATTTGTGACTTTACTAGCAGCAGGGAAAGTTATAGAAAAGTCTCAAAACTCTCAGATAAGGTAAATAATATGTCACAATACTTAAACATCTGATAATGCAAACTACTGAAGTTTTATGGAGGATGGGAAATAGCTAGTAGGAAGCTAATCACTTAAGGAAGAAATAATGAGGAAAGTCTGGCTTGGGGGACTCCCCCCCCCCCGGGCTAACTTCCTATTCCTTGAAAGAAGGTTTCTTACTCCTGATGACAGAAAACTTAAATGCGGGATGGACTTGGGAATAACAACAACAACAACTTTGCCTCATAGCCCTTGAGCAGCTGGAATGTTTAGCAACATTTTAACTACCAAGGAGAAGGGCCAATCATATAGTATTGATAAACCATGCAGAAATGGTAATATGAATTATGACAAGTCAGTTGTTGGAGCAAAAATATCACACAGGTCTTAGGGATCCATGTCCTGTTCTCAGAAAGGGTAGAGAAAGGGGCAGGGTCCTGGGAATTGTAGAGCAGAAAACATAGACCCTGAAGGCAAGGGTGAGTTCTATGGACTCATCTGGCAGAGGGACAGGAGGGCTGCAGGCAAAAAAGAAAAAGAAAAAAGCAAAGCGATGGTACATGGCAGAAGGTTGGGTGACAGAACTAAATGTCACACATTAATTTGTAATCATTCGTTGCAGTTCTCTGTTCCAGACACAAATTCTTTACATTAACAAATGGAAAGGGAACAGAAGCTGTCAAGGACGTGACATATGCTACAGGGCGTTTTCTAAATTGTAGTGCAAGTAGCCCTTACTAAGACTGAGGGAAATCTAGGTCTGACCACCAGACATCAACCCATGGGGTGTTTGGTGGTACATGACCTTTGACCTTAATTCTGCCCTCTGACTGTACCATTTTTGTCCCTCACCAGAGCTAGTCTCACATCCCTTTCAAATGCAAGGAGCAAAGGACACGGGCACTCCAGCCCCATCCTCAGGGCTGGGTTCCAGCATAGTTCTTAATTCTGCCAACAATTAATCACACATGGACTCCTAAATCGCAAACAAACCAGTCCTCAAAGTGCTCCAGTTCAAGCCCCATTGAAAGGAAGCTGTAAGAATGCTTTTAAGATCAGAGCCATATGGCTTTTGAAAATTGTACCAAATGGGACTAGGCATATGATTAAAGTTGATTATGTTCTTAAGTGCTTTTCTGGAACAAGATCATAGCTCCCAGCACTGGGCAGGACCCCTTCTTCTGCATGATATAATATTCAGGGGAATTGTCCCTTTCTTGCTTGCTTCCTCTGGCTGTTTTTCCTAGTTGTTGCTTTTGGTGCCTTCATTTCCATTGCCTTTCCAAATACCCTTAAGACGCTTCCTGACAGTAACTGCAAAGCATGTGCTCAGATAATTCGGAGCATGCATAAACACTTGCAATGTTCTCTCAAGCTGCAGAGAAAACCCCCAAAAAGCCAACCTCAGCAACTCGGAATAATTCAAAGCTGCTTTTTCTAAAACAGCAGCTCAATTAAACAGTTCATTAAAAAGAAATCACGACAGAAACGCCCCTGACGTTTTCTTTTTTTAATCAAAGCTCCCTCCCTCCCACCTCCCCAGAAGAGTCCAACAAAGATATTGCTTTCCATAGAATAGTAATCGGCTTCTTGGTGATTATTTTGATAATGCTGGTGTATACGTTGCAGGGCTTCATAACCAAGATCCAGGAACAGATAAACATGACGATAGATTTCCATCCCCTTGGCCAGCCAGTCAAAAATCAGGACAACGAAACTGCTACAGCATGTTTTTGCAATAAAATATCTTGGACAACTGGACTTCAGCTTTGCTTGGTCTGCAATTAATTTTGAACAGGGAAGGCTCCAAGAATTTGGCTTGCTTTGGAGATGGAATGCTGGGATCAATTATTATCCAACAATGGAGATTTCTTATAGGAAACGTTGCAGTGGGAAAAAATACTATTACATGTCATGCTGTTTTAAAAAGCAAAGAGTTTTATTTGGAAGAATCGCTAAGCAGCTTTTGCTCATCCTTGGCCAATGAGTCAAGTTTACGCTATCGGGAAATCTTACTCGTGCTGCTTGCCATAACCCCTTGTCTCATCATTTGGGAAGGTGCAATTGCAAAGCATGATTGTATATTTTCATGGCTCCACAATAAGTCTTAGCTGGCACATGCTATGAAAACAATAAATTTACTCTCTCTCTCTCTCTCTCTCTCTCTCTCTCTCTCTCTCTCTCTTCATGCAGACATAGAATTTGAGGACTTGAAGACTGTACAGTCCTTGCCTATGAATTTGGGCATGATCACCTACACTCAAACATTATTAATGAATTAGGCAACATTATAGATTACAGCTTGCCATGATCAAGGGGAATAAGAGAGCCAGGTGCTCACTTGGCAGGTCGAGCAGATCTATTCGAACGAGTCTGCTGCTTGGTAGCTTGCATTCCTTCCTGGCAGCATTATCTTAAGTGCTTATGTGTTTATTAAAAAATCCACTGAATGTTAAGGAAAGGAAAGCAAGCTTTACAAGAGCTGAACTGTTACTTCGAATTAGAATGTTTTGTAAGACATCAGCTTGTTTGCAAATTAAGAAAAGAGACTTCTGCTTTACAAAACCAACAGTTTAAGATGAGAATGCATAACATGAAAAGTCTTAGATCTAGTTTTTAGCTTTAAAAGATGTGGAATTGTAAGCTGTGGGTTGGATCCAGATTTAGCCATACTGAGAGTAAACCCACTGAAATCAATAGTACTTAAATGTGCAATCCCATGCATGTTTAGACATCTAGCCTGCCTGGCTGGGGCATGCTGGGAATTGTAGGCCTTTTTCTGTCTAAACACACATAGGTGGCACCTTAAGAGAACTTGGTGGGAATCTACACTGATGTTATTCTAACGTTTTGAATGGGTTACTGTGACGCACAGCGTCACGTGACCCTGGGTCTCCAATGTTGCAAATGAGTTGTACTTACAGGTTCTATTTCTTAGTTCCAGAGTGGCTACAGTTTATGTGCCTCGTCCTACCAGTAATTCTTCTCTGCTTTCTCAAAGCTGCTGGGTTTGCTCCGCCCACTTCCTGTTCTCCTTCCTTCGCCCCGTTTGCTATCTTATCTGCTACAGCAGATAAATCACACCAGCGTTATACTGCGCAATCACTGACAATTGCATGCAAAGGACTCAGAAGTTTTCCACCTTAGAATCTGCTTTTATTGTGAAGTACTCCCAGGCATCCTGCCTTAAAATTTGAATCAAATTGGGTCATCGGTTGATTTTTTTTTTTTAACATTTCCCCCCCTCTTTGCAAAGGAGCTGAGGAGCGTTCAAAGGATCGCTGTAGCTCCGTGCAGGAAAATTAACAAGGGTCTCTTGGTCCCAGTCCAAAACTCATGATCAGCGGGGCTTAAATGCGGCTGCTGCTAAAACTTTTCAATTTGGCCTTCCATCCAAACTCTGACCAGACCCGGCCTTGCTTAGCTTCAGCAAAGTGACTGGCTCCTATGCATTCAGGCAATTCCCTGGGACTTGTGTTAAGATATTTTGGGAGGAGGTTTGTGTGTGCTTATGACTATTGCCCTGCCCTGCTGGCTAGGAATGAGGCAGGCAGTGGGTGGAGCAAACCCAGCAGCTCTCACAGAGGAGGGAGAACAACGGAAGGATTGAACAATGTGCCCTGAAGTTCCGTTGCAGCGAAATGTAAGTCACGCTAGTGTGTCCCGTGATTCAGAGAACCGATACAGAGAACCATGTTAGAAAGGGACACTAGCAATGTTATAAGACTAGTGTAGATCCCAGGCTGGTCTTAGTCAGACTTTGAGTAGAGCCATTGAAATCAGTGGGACATAAGGCAGACCCATTGATTTCAGTATGACTAAGACTGAATCCAATCTTATGTGCATGCAATGCTGTCTACACATGGGGTATGTATTACGAGTGTGTAAAATTCTGCACTAGTTTGCATCTTCTTGCTTTTGACTAGCCTTATTTGCAGGATTTTTTTTGTGGGGGGCTGCCCATACATCAATAATAATACTCAAGATTGGCCCTACCAGCTGAGGCAGCTGCCTCAGACAGATGACTTTGGGGTTCATGAAAAAGCAGCAAATTGTTATTTATTTATTTATTATCATTGAATTCATATTGCCAGGAAGGGGCAAGAGGCACTTGTGTTATTTTTGCCTCAGTTGCCAGTTTAGCTTGGTAGCAGTGGTACACATAGGTAGCATGTGTACTTGGTAGCAGTACACATAGCAGTGTACTATGCACACTGATGAGGGAACCCGTCAGGAAGCAAAATATACATTTATGTTATTTATATTGTACACTAGTTTAACTGTTATGGCTCCCCAGCCAGTGCTAAAAATCTTCTGTTAAAGATGTTCATCCCTCTCACACCACCCACCACTATAGCTGGGAACAACTGTTTAAATTCATTTAAAGCCTGAAGATATGTGTTAAGTACATACAATAAGAAGAAGACAAATGAAAAGTGAACTTGGCATCACCCACAGACCTGATGATGTAGTATGAGGATTGTTGTGGGCTTTTGAAAATATGAGTGGACATTCTGCATAGGAGTGAATGAAATCAATGCTTCTCATTGGGGGCTCGTCTACACGTGCACTTTACCGTGGGAAACTTCGGAGTGGCAGCAGTTGATCTACATGATGCAGTCACCACTCCGAAGGGATCCGGGGCAAAGCCACAAAGCTCCACGCTAAAAAAGTTGGGTACTTGCCCTGACTTTTTTAGCTTGGAGCCAGGCTCTGTGCCTCTGTGGAGCCTTTTTAAGAAAAAATAAATTTTAAAGGGGGTGTTGGAAGGGGCGGGCAGAGAGCTCCTGGCTCCACACTGTAAATAAATATATATTTTTAGAAAAAATGGGGGGGGGGAAGGAGAGGAACGGGGCAGCAGGGAGGCTGCTGCCGCTGCCATAAAAAGCACTGGGGAGTGGGGAGGAATGGGGCAGCCAGCTCTCCTCCCTCTGAGCTCACTCTGGCTGCCCCGCTCCTCTCCCCCTGTTTTTTATTTTTAATCTGTAGATGCGAACCTTTGCATCTAAAGATCAAAAATAAAATAAATTGGGGGGGGGGAGAGGGATGCGGCAGCCAGAGTGAGCTCAGAG
The DNA here is from genome assembly GCF_023053635.1 of Elgaria multicarinata webbii. Lineage (NCBI taxonomy): Eukaryota > Metazoa > Chordata > Lepidosauria > Squamata > Anguidae > Elgaria > Elgaria multicarinata. The sequence goes on along the minus strand of NC_086180.1, from coordinate 38,699,419 downwards.
GGAGGAGAGCCAGTTGCCCCATTCCTCCCCTCTCCTTTGCTCTGCCAGCAGCGGCTGCAGCAACTCCAATTTGGTGCTCTTCCCATGCAGACTCTGGGAAAGAGCACCAATTTGGGAGCCCGGGGCCTCGGGGCGCAGACCTCAGGCTGTCAAGATGGGGGCTGAATTATAGCTTATATGTGTAACCCACTGCATAGTCTAATGCAGAGGGGTGTGTGTGTGTGTGTGTGTGTGTGTGTGTGTGTGTGTGTGTGTTCTCTGTCGAATATAAAGAGCTTTGATAATTTTGGTAAATTCTTATAAAAAATAAACTGGAACAAAAATCTCACCGATCTACATCAATAGGTACAGTTTTTCTCTGCATGGGGAGGTTAAGGATGAGGAGCCTGTGAGAAAAAAAAAGTGTCAACCCTAATTCAGCATTAATGTGGCTGAATAAACAGGGATTCAAACTCAGACCTTTAAGACCTAAGTGTTCAAAGCCCTGGGCTTTCATGGGCAAATCTATCAGTTTTGATTAATTCCATACTTTTCTTAAAAAATCAAATTCTTTCTGTTCCCAAATGCAGAGAACTTTCTGACTTTTGGTAACTTCTTATCGAAATTGAACTGTACTGAAATTCTCATCCATTCCTAGGTAAAAGTAAAATTCCTGGCATTTGTCACTTGCTATACTTTTCTGTTGGGGAAGTGTTAATGTTGTGCTTAATATAAGCATTATACTTACATCCATGGTCGTATATTCTGAATGGTTTGGGGTTAAATGCTATCCTTGATTCTGCAGGGGAAAAAATGTTGTTGCCAATTGCAGTGGTTTCAGCATTTGGTAGCTAAGCTAATGTTTTCTTTATGAGCTCCAGATTTATAAAGATTCTTTCTGGGTAGTTATGTATGCAGAGTCAACAGTATCTGACAGTCTCTTGGTCATGATTCTCCCCTCCCTCTCCTGAAAGAGTCACTCTTTTCTTTTGTAGATATTTTTAACTTAAAGCAGCTGTGGGAAACTGCAAATCAGAAGTTCATGTGCTGGGGGGTGGGGGGAGGTGAAGAAAGGGGTTGCTTACCTCTTTCCTTGCAGGCCATTTCCCTGATCAAAATTGTCCCATTGAAGCTGCATTTGCTCCATGGGGCAAACACTACAAGTACCTGTATCTTTCCCCCATAGGGCAAAAACAGATTGCGAGGGTGATTTTGAGAAGGAAAACAACTTGGAGGGAATAGGAGCTTCTCTAAATGAGCAATTTATAGCACACTCTTGGTTGGCCACTCTTGGAAGTTTGTAGGCCCATTACACAATGTCATCAACAGCCAGAACTTCTCCCACACTATCCCTGGAAATCACATATTTTAAAAACCCACAGAGAATGTGGTATTATTCAGATATTGCAACAACTCTCTGCCACTAGGTGGTGCTGTCTCATTAAAACACAATGGGGCCTTTCCAAGAAGGGAAGTAATTATGTAGTCGCTTGTGAAGGAGTGCATCGTGATGGTGGGATCACTGTGAGGATGAAAGCCCCGGTAAGGCATGGGATTTTCCCTATGTGTTGAGAAGGTATGAGTTAAACCTGTGTCTGATTCTGATAGTAACTCTAATAGCTGATTTGAGTTAAACAAACAAATGAACACTTCCTGGAATCTCATGGGGTCCTCTCATTATGGTTACCATATTGCATGTAGTTATTAGTCCTATTTACATGAGATGATATGTACAATGAATGGACAGAACTTGGATCAAGTCTCTTAGCCTGGCCCCACCCTCTACACATTCAGCAGGACTGTTGAACAGATCCCGCATATGTACTGATTGTATGCACATACATCCTGTCTGCACAATCTGGAGCTGGCTTTTTTTGGGTTTTTTACAGGACACAGATCACCCAGGATTCAGATGCTCTGATGAATGAACTTATAGGATGGCTGTTTATGCATCAACCCCCCCAAAAGAGAAAATATATCACCAAAAAAAAAGAACAAAATGGGATACGGATTTGCATTACATTGTCATATGCTGAATTACCTAACTAATTATTTGTATTACTTTTATACCAATTAATATCCTAAAATATCTAAGCAATATATACACACACACACACACACACACACACACACACACACACACACACACACACATATATACTCTGTGTGTGTGTATGGGCGTGTCTGCACATTTAGAAATTATTACTATAGTTTCAATAAAAATACCACAGTAGGCAAGAATGTGACCAGGTTGCCCTGCTCAGTTTCCTATCCATATCCTGACTCTTAATGGGTAAGTTCAAGGCCACCACTGCTCTCCTTTCTTATGAACTGAACTGCCCAAATAGAAAACTATCCTTGGACAGCCATTCAAACAGAGGCATGTCTTTCGATAGCTCTTCAAATAGAGTACGGTCCTCTGTAAAGTAGGACACATGGCTACCCTAATAGGGCCAGCCTCAGATAAGTGGGGGGACCTGGCAAAGTGTCATGGGGTGGGCCCACATGGCTCTGCCTGACCATACATGTCTCTTACCAGATATGGGCTTACTTGGGAGCAGCACTTAGGTCTGTAAAACTGTCGGCCATTTAACATTCCCCACTATGTTCCAGACTGATACTATGTCCTGTGCTGCGGAACACTCACCAATCAAAATGGAGAACAAATTTCTAGCTGTTGCTGCTGTAGCCACCATAGGCCTGCAGCTAAGGGACCCGACAAGCAGGAGGACTATCGAGGACCAAACAGTTGGGCCCTTTCAGGGTGCTTGAGGCAGCTTCTGAAGTATGTCAGGACCTGCCACTGGCCCTGTTCTGGGGTCAGAGGTGGAGCCAAGAGGAAGAATTCTGGTCCCTACCCCATCCATATAACTGTACACTCCATGTTGCTTGAACACGACTATTGTCATCTTTTTATGTAGACCCTGTTCAGATGACACATTAAGCCATGGTGGTTATGCATTTTGAGCTAAACATTATGGTTTAGCATGCTGTGTGAACCATTCCTAACCATGGTGGCTACATAACCATGGCTTAAACATGCTCAGTAACCATTTGCTGCAAAAGGGTTAATGGCCTAACCATGGCTTAGCATGTGGTCTGAACAGGCCCATTGTGTCTCTGTGTGCAGCTGATTTCATGAGCTCCACATGCAGACAATACATGATTATTGTAACAATTCTCTGCAAGAAGGTAAAATATTTCCAAATCCAGCATTTAGGTCACCAGTCTACAGATTGTTGAAAAGTCATATCAGTTTCTCTTCCCTCCCCCCTTTTCTTTTCTCACCTTCCTATTGTTAACTTATTTGAAACAACTCCATGCTGACTTGTAAATTGTCTGATAAGCTTCAAAAGAAATCTGTTTGTAAAAAAGAAAAGAAAAGAAAAGCCTGTTCACAAGGAGATTTTTCTGGAAGTACTCCCAAGTGCTGAGATTGTTCTAGGATTTTATTGCAACAGAAATGATCTCTCACCTATTACGTCACATCCATTATAATACAGCACATACGCAGACCACATTAATTTAAAGTACAAACCAAATGGCTTATGGGGAAATAAAGGAACAGTAAAGACAAGAATTGTGTAGTGAAATATATTTTAAGCAACATGTTTGCTTTTTAATACAAATTTTTATACAATCAGGTCAAATAAATGAGAAACGGGTGAATTTGAAAGCAGTTTTTAGACACATGGCAGTCTGGTATGCAAGAAAATAGAGGACCACACCATATTGTTTATATCACAGACAATGCGAGCTGACCTTGAGTGATCTGAAAATTCCAACCAGCACTGCACATTATACACTTGACTGATATATATATATATATATATATATATATATATATATATATATAGTCTTGGCTTCCATATTTAAGATTTTATCAAGTGAAATGGGGGTTTAAAGTAATGAGGTTTAATAAATCTCATTGAATAAATATTGATCCACTTTCTGTATTAAGCCTTAAGAATGAGTAAGGTCCCATAAATATGGGATAGATATTTAAAGCTAACATCTTCTGTTCGTCTGTGGATTTATGCATGTTGTTAAAGCTGCTGCCTGCCTATTCCTTTGTTAGGTAGATTTTTGGTTGTTAGACCCAGATTGTGGGTTGGCATTTCATCTGTGGTTTAGGAAATGGTCTCCTGATGGATGGAAATCTCTCTGTATTTTCAAGTGAGATACCCATCAGAAGACAACACCTCATCATCAGATGGGATGCAGAATAGAAAGCAGTTAGCAGTTTTTAAATTCAAAGACAGGCAGAAAGAAAGTGCTCCCTCTCTGCTTTCTTTTTGCCAGCAGGCAAAGATGTATTGATTCTAGCAGGCCTTTGATTTCTAAGCTGGTCTGTTGTGTTGGGTGCTGTATTTGTCTTATTATTGTTTTAATCACATTTTTGTTTGATGTTTTTATGGTTCTTATGATTGTAAACTGCCGTGAGTGCCATTTTCTTAGCTCAAAGGTGAGGTACAAAATAAATAAATAAATAAATAAATAAATAAATAAATAAATCTCCTTGACTTACATATGCCTAACTTTTACCTGGCTTGCATCGAGGACATTTCACTTAAGTCTTAATTATCACCTTGTGATAATTATGAGAATATGAAAATATTCCCTCATCTCTGGGTGAAAACAGAGTGGTTATGGGACCTGAAAGGAAATCAAAGGAAAATATGTGACTAAGGGTTGTATCCAACACTTGCCCCACCACTGATGGAAGGTTCCTTGATCAGGCAGAAGCTCCTGGCAGCAAAACAGGAAGTGAGGCAATTTTCATAGGTCACACTCCCCCTGCTCCTGCAGCCCCACATAAATCTTCTTCATAGGACTACGTGACCCTTCAGAACAATGTGTTATAGAGGGTGCGGGGAGGTTTTTTTTTTAAGAAATCAGCAAAAATTATGTCTGCTTACCAACCCACTGATGGAAACCTCCACTGGATCAAAGCGCCTTCCATTGGATACAATACATAATACATAATTCAATTGTATTGAATCAGGCCCGATTCAAAGTGCTGGTATTGACATTCAAAGCCCTAAACAGTTTGGGGCCAGGTGATTTGAAGGAACGCCTCCTCCCATATGTACCTGCCCGGACCTTAAGATCATCTACAGGGGCCCTTCTCCGTGAGCCCCTGCCAAAGGAAGTGAGGCAGGTGGCTACTAGGAGGAGGGCTTTCTCCGCTGTGGCACCCCGGCTGTGGAATGAGCTCCCCAGAGAGGTCTGCCTCGTGCCTACACTGTACTTTTTTCATCGCCAGCTGAAGACCTTTTTAATCTCTCAGTATTTTAACACTTAATTTTAACTTAAATTTAAATTTTACTGTTCTGACTCTGTATTTTAACCTTGTATCATTTTTTCTGCGTGGTTTTATCCTGGTTGTGCTTTTTATACTGTATTTTGTATTTGTGTTTTAACCTGTTGGTTGTTTTAGTATGGTTTTAATTTTTGTGAACAGCCCAGAGAGCTTCGGCTATTGGGCGGTATAAAAATGTAATAAATAAATAAATAAATAAATAAATAAAATAATTTGGAAATTCATCTTGGAAGAGTTTTCCTTCCTAGCTCACAAATGTCTTTTGAGGGGGGGTTAAAATGCATAATCAGTCCATAAAAGTGCTCATCCTTTCAACTAGCCCTCCCCCTTCTATGGCTTTTGTAAAGTTCAATACATTTCAGCCACACATTCTGCAACCTCCAGGGGGATTTCTGTCTCTGCTTTCACATAAAAACACAGAGGTAATCACCAGATAACTGAGGAAATTCTGAATTCTGTTATTCAATTTAATCTCCCCTCTGTCCATTTGGTGAAACAGCTGATCTACCAAGTGCAGCTTGTAGAAGACATTTGGCAACTTTTTGTGCTTGCAAGGAATCAATACCGAGTCTCAAATAGGACAGGACTAAGTTGGTTTAGTCAGGAATCTTCCAAATAAAACAACAAAACAATTTTAGATTTAAATGCAATAAATCCTTAGGATCAGGAAGGGTGTTGGGCTGAAGGGGCTACTTTCCTTCAGGAAGTGGGTTAGCTGACGCATGGGGTGTGAAGGTAATACATACTATTAAGGAAAACTCATCCTAATAGGGACAGACAATTCCAAGTTGGACGGGGATGTTAAATACTCGTGGTTTTGTGAGCTTTCCATAGACAATCCATTTATTTCATCAATCCCTTCCTGCTCTCTTACAAAACATTCTATGATTGTCACGAATTGAAATTGTTTTCAGTTTCCTTGTTCTCTCTTACATTTCCACTTGATTGAGTCTTCTCAACCAAGTCTTGAGTCTTGATTGAGTCTCATTTCTCTGTTTCCCCCATGTTTATTGAATTTTTATTTTTTTATTTTTACCCTGCCTTTCTACCAAAAATGGCACTCAATGTGGCTTACTGGCAAAATTAACATGGATTAAAACAATAAAATACATTAAAAACATAACTGTAATAACAACAACAACTACACCACCCAATGGCCCACTTACAGGCCAAAGGCCTTCATGAATAAATCAATCTTTGCCAGTTGGTGGAATGGCAGCAGAGGGAGAGAATGAGCTGAGACTCTTTAATGTTTTGGCTATTGGGTTGAAACCAGTGTCCCTTATATAAATGGAAGAGCTCCTTCCATCCGTGGAGGGATGTAAGATCCAACAGATGCTCCCACAGGGGTGCACAACCTGCAGCTCCCCAAGGCCTGAATTGTGCCCCCCCAGCTACCTTGACATCCCCCCAATAGGGCTGGGAGCCATCTGTATTAGGATTGGTAGGATGCATGTGTGGCTCTGAGATACCATCGTATGCAGCCCTCAGGGCTGAAAAGTTTGTGCACCACTTCAGTACAGGATGGGGGAGAGGGGCTATTTGTTTTGCCATTTGCCTTTTAAACCCTCACACCACTTCCTGTATGGTTCTGGAGGATCCTCCCAACACTCTGGAGCAGCTTTCAGGGACTGCAGGGAAAAGAAGGATTAGCCAAAATTGCTTCCCTTGCTTCCTCCAGTTGGGGCAAATGGGGCATCCTACAAGTGGAGTTCTGTTCTTGAAAGCTCTGGATCTAATCCAATCTCTAAAAAATAATTATGCTTAAATCAGGGGGACTAATTAGTCACAAATCAACTAATTTATGTTCTATGTATTTCATGCCCTGCAATGTTTTCATTCAATAACAGCTGACCACTCCAAATCCCTGCTACACAACAAAGTCAGTCTCAATCTCTCTCACATCTCAAACCGGGCTTCCTGGGAAGGGAGGTGGTATGTAATTCAAAAGAGAAAACTCAGAAATGGCATGTTTGATACGCTGAGTTCATTACAGCATTTTTTGTATTGTGGTCATTTTTGATACTTGGAAAAATAACCTCTTCATGAAGAAATGCACTTTAATTTGCATCATGTGTCTGTGTGTCTATTATACACAGAAAGGCAGAAGCCTGCCATTGCAACAGTCAGAAGGAACTCGATACTAGATTTAACAAAATGTTGCTGTGTGGTGTGGTCCTGTTCAGGGTTCAAGTCAGCCAGCCATGTCGTCTTCCAGGAAATTCCATTCCATTCCATTTCTCCTACTTCTGGTTTTCTGCCCCCCGTCCCCCCCAGTATTCCAAGTCCACTGAGCATGCTTAGTACTCAATAGATTGTTGTTGGGTCATCCTCCATCCCCATCCCGTACATTTAGGATTAAAACATTTATTTCTACTTCTGCAATCCTTGTGGTGGATAGGATCCATACTTGGAGAATTAGTTTGCTATTACTATATAGGATTATCTTGAAATTTACTGAAGCCAACTGAGAAGCAGTTGGATGGTTTCCTGCCTATGCATGTAGAAATGTATTAAAAGGGTTGGGCCTTATTCATAGTCTCCTAGAAAATAGTGAGAAACAGTTATTAGGTCATTCAGTCACTCTCTCTGCCAATACCAGATTGCTCCCTATACTCCCCACAGTAAATTTTCTAGGGCTTGGTTAAGATTGCTTAGAGGTCTCACAAGGCTTATAGATTTGGCCATACGCTAGCGCGCGCGCGCACACACACACACACACACACTTTTAGAAGCCTGAAGCCATATTAAGCAAATTGTATAATGAAAAGGGCTAAACTTAATGGAAACTCAGCAGCCAACACTACTTTGAATTATAATTCTGTAAAAATTTCTGTTAAATTACCTAAGGACAACTGAGGTGAAGCAAATGAAACTTAACACAGTAGACCACTAGTCTTTTAAAATAAATGACACATAAATGAAAAGGCTTTGTTACATGTTACATGATTATCATATGTTTTATTACTTATTATTTATTCAATCATTTTGGTTTTAACAGTTTTAATACAAGCCCCCTTGTGAGGGATTTCAGGGTAGAAGCAACGACAGCAGCAAAAACAACAACAGACTCCAGCTTTCCTCATATCTTTGTTTCTTTCATACCTCATTTGGCACCTGGCATTCATCTGCTTTTAAAATCTCCTCTTCATTATTCTTTCCCATGCTGGTCTATTTTCTATTGTAGCCCTGGATATTTAGAATATCCTTCCCTCTTATATTCATTCTCATTTTTTATAGCATCTTTTAAAACTCCTTAAAATATACCTTTCCTTCAACAGTTTCCCCCCAATTTGTCTTTTTCCTTTTCCATACGCCCTGTTTCAGCTCAGCTCCTCATCTCCTATATTCAGTTTCCTTTACTCTCTCTCTCTTTCTTTCCTGATAGCAGCAGCAGCAGCAGCAACAACAACACAAACCATTTGTATGAAAAAAGAAAGATTTCTGAGAGCAAATAATACAATATACACAGCACGTCACAATCACAATGTCTATGGGCTTTTTATCCTAGAATATCTTTCCAGAATAGCATTTGAGATTGCAGTGAACTAGGAGTGCAGGGAACAGCATTCACATGAGATAAAGAATACCATCCATGGCCAAAGTCTGGCAGTAAAACCAAAGTCTGTTGCCTCACAATATCTGTCCACCCCCACCCCCATTTGTATTATCATTTGGGTGGTTTTTCTTTTCACTTTGGTTTACATGAATTTGTGGTACTCTTTTAGGAAGAAATCGTGCTAATAGAATCTAAAGCAGGAGTGAAGAATCTCTTTCAGCCTGAGGTTTCATAGAAGCTCTCAGGAGCTGCTGCATTCCAAAGGTGGGAGGGGGCCAAAGGCAAGCTACAAAACCTACCAGCATATTACATCTTAAAGCTCTTACCACCAGTAATGAAGCCTTAGGAAAGGCATTCCAATCTTCCAGATTGGAGAAAAATGAACAAAAGCTGGGAAAGGAGCGAACAATCGGATCAGATTGGGACCCAGGAGGGCCAGAATTTGCTAGTGGGCCTAATGTTCTTCACCCCTGATCTAAGTGCTTCTGAAAGCTGCCAGTTATTGAGATTGCCCAAATAAGAACCTCAGAACCTACATATAAACCTACAGAGATGTCAGGAACCATCAGGGATTGAACTAAGGCCTTAGCTAGACCTAAGGTTTATCCCGGGGTTGTCCCTGCCTGCTCCCGGGATATCCTGTGTGTCATTTACATGAACAAGGATGACCCTGGGATGATCTCGGGATAAACCATAGGTCTAGCTAAGGCCTAAGAAGCTTTGGCTCTCCATGCAATTGCTCCATGTGGTAAGTGACCTAACCAGAGCTGTAGTTTGAGATAACTTCTGGCAGTGACATATTCCCTGACTCCAAATTGGGTGGCCATTGGGTGCTCCTAAACAGGAAGGGCTATAAAAGCCTTCTTGTTTGGGTTGGGACTTTACCTTGGTGACAAAGGTCTTCCTGGCCCTGGTGTGGCTTTCATTTCTGACCCTTGGTAGAACTCCTGCCTCTCCTCTGAAAACTACATCCGGGTCAGTTCTCTCAGTGGATTATAACCACCCCTACTTGGGAAATCCTCAACCATAATTTGGTGTGAACTGTTAAGTCTACATTCTCTTCCTGTCCCTGCTAAATGAAAAAAAGTTATATTAATGAATCTGGTCATAAAGCATCACTAGCTATAATCCCCTTAAAGACTCTGTGCCTCTAGTGCAAAAGAAATAAGAATCCTCCCTAATTAAAGTCATAAATTATTTTATTATAGCTGCTTCTTATGAAGAGGCAGTCATGCTGCTGGATTACTACTTTGAACAAATATAAAACTGTGAGCCACATGATGGTTTGGCATGTATGGTCCTAATTCTAGAAGAAAATGTCATTTATAGGGGTTTATTACCTCATATTCATGGCATTCAACATGACAGATGTCATGCTAGGGTGACAATGTAGCCTTTATGATCACAAACTGGCCATTTCCAATCCTAGCAAATGTGGCATCAGTTATTAGATTTGCATTGCCAAAGATACATAAACTAAAGTGGCTTTTAATGGTGTGAGTGGGTGGAGGTAGTTTAACTTAAAAAGAAGACACGGAATAAAGTTCAAGGCACTACTGAAAAAGTATATCTCAGATTTCGTGCATCTAAAAAGCCTTTCACGTTTTACATATTACTCAACTTTTTTGTTTTTGTTTTTTTACTGTTAGAATTACTGGTAACGTGGAATAAATAACTTTCTGAAAAGATGCACAATGTGTGCATATAATGACTTATTCTACAACTGGCTTTTTAAAGTACAAAGTAGAGAAAGCAAACACTCTTTATTATCATATCTGTACAAGGTACATGAAATGGAACATGCAAGAAGATAGCTACCCTCTAATTGCAGCAGGGACTCACCATGATCCTGTGGGACAATATCAAGCCTGCAACAATTAGCAACGGGGGGGGGGGGGGGTGCCAATCTAGAAAAAAAGTTCAATTAATTTTGGTGTTAACATTCCCAGATGTTCTTATAGGGCGACCATATGGAAAGGAGGACAGGGCTCCTGAATTTTTAACAGCTGTATTGAAAAGGGAATTTCAGCAAGTGTCATTTGTATGCATGCAGCCCTGGTGAAATTCCCTCACCACAGCAGTTAAAGCTGCAGGAGCCCTGCCTAGAATGACCTGATACAAAAGAGGGCAGGGCTCCTGCAGCTTTAACTGTTGTGATGAAGAGGTATTTTGCCAAGTTCTGCATGTGTACAAAGGACACCTGCTGAAATTCACTTTTCAATAGAACTGTTAAAGATACAGAAGCACTGTCCTTTCCATATGGTCACCCTACCTTAAACGCATGGAGGAAATGAAAGCAGATGCAAAATGTAGCAACACACCAGTCCATACAGAGGTGTACAATGTTATCCATCCATTGCACATCTTGAAGAAGTGAGATGACAAAACTTCAGGGCTGCCTATTCGGTGGTGGGTTGCCGCCATGATAAGCAAAACCCCGTGCTTTTGCTGTGTCAGGGTGGCGGTGGCTAATCCTGATGCTGCGGTAAAAGCACATGGGGTCAGGTTGCTGGGCCCGCCCCCTCCCATCTGCCGAAGTGGACAGTGACCAATCAGGGGTCGTCATCTGCCCGGCCATGCCTCCGTATTGAGGATGGAGTGTGGTTATACGGCTGAAGGGCCGTGTTCAGTTCATTCCATCCTGAAAAGTTGGGGTAAGTCCCTGACATTTAAAAAGAGGGGCTTCTCTGCAAAGTCCCGTTATGGCTTTGAGGTGGCTGCTGCATCATATATCCAACACAGCACCACTATGGAGACACCTTGGGGCTTCCAGAATGTATAGACAGCCCCTTCATATTCTTAACCTGTTAACCATAAAAGGCTTTAAATACAAAACACCCATTAATTTATTTGTACTTTGTTTCTTTTAAAAATGTACTTTTAATATATTTTATTCTGTTTTTATTCTTTTATCCTATTTGTCCACTGCTCTGAAATTCTGAGATGAGGAGCTGTATATAAATATTGTAAATCAATCAATCAATAATGCAACAATCATATGGGTCAGCCAAGTGGTTCACTTGCAGGAACTACCAGCTGTCACTGCAGGATGTTCCAAAGGGGAATTTCCAGGGTTGCTTCCTTTTCCACCACCCAAGCACAGGACTGTCTACACAGGCACCCTAGAGTGGACACGGTTTGCTGATGTCAGCAAACAGTTCCACTGGTTGTTATTGACAACATCCACATAATAAAGTTTGACTTTGTCAAACTTTGTCAAATAATCTATCTTTGTCAAATGATGCATCTTTTAAAAAGTGAGGTGAATCTGAAAAACATCCACTGGAAATCCCAGTGGGCAAGAAGGAGAAAATAAACACAAGCTAAAATTTCCAAATCATTTAGAAAAGTCTGGGTGAAAAAGTCATATTTGAGCATAGTAGAAAACAAAACTGGAACATAGGTGTTCAGACAATGCACTCTAGTCCAAATTGGGTTATTAAAATATAATTTAATTCTTCTCCATGTATTTGTTTTTTAAATTGCAATTTTGCTCTCCCAACCAAAGTGTTAAATACGCAAATGACCACATGAACTGTAAACAGTACTGGAGTTGCCCTTTGAAGCATCCATGTAATAACACTGCAAAAATACATGATTTGAAAATTTCAGGATCTTATTCATATCCACATTTTCTTCTAATTGCTATATCAGCTTACTAGAAAGATTCATTGGTTTTTCGTTAGCCATGGAAAGATTTTTATTATTATTTTTTCTTTTGCAGCAACCTAGCATCAAGGAACTTTTCATTTCGCAGGAACTAAACTAAAGTAGCATCAATCATTCACAAACCAGTCTGCCATATTCTTCCAGCGACCTTATGGTATCAAATACATGCAACCAATACATCTTCTGTTTCATGCAGAAGTGACCAAAGAGTCCAGTTTATCCTACATGCGAAATACGCCTGTCAGATCCGAGAGCCAACACACACACTCCAGGGGAAACCATGGTGGTTTCTTATTATTCAGTGGAATAAGCAGGCAATGAGAATGTCTCTGTGTCAGCATTTTTGCAGAAGAAATTAATATTCGTTCAGCATATTTTAACACTTTCATCAGGTCAGATATGATAACAAGCACGTCCTCTCCTCCCAAAATTAAAAATGGTGCAAAGAAAATGGCTGGAATGAAAGCCACTGCCACTCAAGGAACTATACTTTGGGGAGGGAGTGAAGACTGAGCAATCTTTAACCAAAACTACCATTTACAGGGTTCTTGGGGAAAATATTTCATTTTATTTTCATTCATTCATTTCATTTCTGTACTGCTAAATAGCCAAAGCTCTGTAGGCACTTTGCAAAAATTACATCCCCCAATAACAATGTAACAGGTATGCAGTTAAGCCAACTGTAAAATCCACTGGAGGAGAAGGATTTGGATTCCTCAGAAAACCCCATTCCCACAGGACATGGAGCAACTGGGAGTTCTGTCACAAGGATGCCTCACCAGAGATCCCCCAAAACCCCTTTGACCCCATTCCAAGCCCTGCCATGGTTCTTGACTCTCATCCCTCATCCCACAGCTCTCTGGAGCACCAGCTGCAATGGATCAGGTGGGATGCTTGGAGTCATAATGGAGACCCACCTGTCTACGAAAAAACCCTTTCACCCAGGGTTTGTTCAGGAGGAAGGGTCTACTTGGAGGAAGAAGCTCCAGCTGTAGTCAATGAAGAAGTCAGTGATAGCAAATATATACATCCTCAATCCCCAGATCTTCGCTAGATTAACAGGTCTCTGCTCCAGCTGTGTGCTCAGGACAGTACTCTACTACTTTTTTAAAAAAATAATAATTATTTAATACATCCAAACAATACATCAATACGATATAAAACAATACTACATAATACACAATAATATAAAGTAAACATTTGATAAACATATATTCTAACTTAATTCTCTTTAACATAATCATACTTAACATAAAAGTGCTCCCCCCAACCATGGGATCTTATTCATGTTTCCAAAATCTCATTGCTTCCTCTGGAAACATGAATAAGATCCCGTGGTTGGGGGGAGCACTTTTATGTTAAGTATGATTATGTTAAAGAGAATTATTATTATTATTATTATTATTAATAATAATAATAATAATAATAATAATTTATATAGCACCATCAATGTACATGGTGCTGTACAGAGTAAAGTTGGAATATATGTTTATCAAATGTTTACTTTATATTATTGTGTATTATGTAGTATTGTTTTATATCGTATTGATGTATTGTTTGGATGTATTAAATATTTTTTTTTAAAAAAAATGTACTCTACTACTGAGCTACAGTCCTTCCCAGGTAAAACTGACCCCAAACCAAGACTGAATCAATGAAATTTATTGTATGTGTCTGCCATTCCCTGCAGATCAGTTCCATCGCTTACTGAGGAAGTATAGAATCGGGAGGTGTTTTCAAACATGGACACACATCTCTTGCGGAAGGAAAGTCCTAGCATCACACACACAACCATATACTTATGTACTTAGCAAAAATAATGCAAGGACTTGTTCTGGTATTCATATGTCCTGCCTCCAAATCCTTAAAAACCACCACTGGGTCAAGATTTGTTTGCTTTTACAATTTGCCAAATAGACACTGGTGGGTTCATCTAGAGAAAATGATACATCATTGGAGCAGCAGGTTTGCAGAAGTAATGAAATGTATTTCAATATCCCGTCCTCCCAACAACAACAACATTTATCATCTTAGTTAAAAAGCACATATAGAATAATATCCCAGACTTAAATTCCGTTGTTGATACATAGAGGAAATCTTAGTATTATTTTTCTGTTATTTTTCCAGGCCTAGTACACCACTCAATATTATAATTCCTAACTGAAAGAGAAAAACCCAAAACAAACTTAGGATAGCCATAAAGCTTTAGTCTTCAGCCAACAATATCATCAACCAAACTTTCAATTTCCTTTGTTTGCAAGTTCTTTTTAAACCCCTTGTTGCCATTTACCATGGCTTTTTAGTACGCTGTTTCCATCCCAAAGTGGAATAGAAAATATTATGATCTGTAGCAAAAGTGCCTGACCTCAAATGCACACTTTCTGTCATAAACATGTATTCTGGGCAGACAAAATCAATTCTGTCTTGTTATCCACTGTACTCTCCGTTTTTGACCTTTATCTTGTGCTCATTTTCTGAAGGAAAGAAAAAAGATCTGCAGACAAAACTATGAAATTACCAATTAGTTCTTGAACAAACACAGTAATTTTACATCCACATAATAAACATACAATGGTGCTGTGTGTTGATCCAAAACTTAAATGCACCAGTTCAACCATCTGCATTTGTACCTTGTTATGGGAAAC
This sequence comes from Elgaria multicarinata webbii, assembly GCF_023053635.1. Classification (NCBI taxonomy): domain Eukaryota; kingdom Metazoa; phylum Chordata; class Lepidosauria; order Squamata; family Anguidae; genus Elgaria; species Elgaria multicarinata. The sequence continues at coordinate 38,684,244 of NC_086180.1, read as the reverse complement.
TACATTTCATAGCTTGAAGGAGCGAAATATATAACTATCCCATGCAGCTGTTACACTCCCACAATCTCCAGCAGGCTATGCAATACATCTCAAACTGAATTCAGGTTCTGCCACACCAAGGCACATCCCCTTAAACACAGATGCTTGAATGTTATTTACTCCTGGGTAGCACTAGGGATGCATGAATCTGTCAATGGCGGTTTCTCTCACCTTCTCATTATTCTAATCTTAAATTCGGTTCATCACAAACTTTGATCAATTTTTTTAAGTGCACATGAAAAATCATACTTTTGTGTGCATTTCCCCTAATACATACATTTTTGCTAAACCTATAGGGTGACTGAAAAGAGCAACCTTCAAATCCATCCTTAACTTATCACAACTACATGGAAACACCTGGCGGAGTCCAAAAAAATGAACTAAGAATATAAGGATGGATTTGAAGGTTACTCTTTTCAGTCGCCATAGATTATCACAGGAGACAATAATCTTGCTAGAGGAAAACTGCAGACACTATTTTCTAACAAGTAAGGATTTGTATATTATACTTTTGTTAGAAACAAGTTTTATATGCATAGACCCTAGTGACACCTTGTAATGTTAAAACATTTTTAAAACTTACATATGGGCATAGGCCCTTGTAGCAACGACCAAAACATATGTTAATGTTATGGGTTAGGGAAAAAGGAAAGGAACCTCTCGTACAAGCACTTGAGTCATTGCTGACTCCTAGAGGGACGCTTGCTTTTGCTGATGAGTTGATTCTTCTCTTGTTCTTCAGATCCAGCCACTTAATTGTCATCACAATTTTGATGTATCTAGGGGTTCCCTCTGAGGCCCTGGCCCCTAGACATCACTGATTCCAGACTTTTCCTAGGACTCTCCAAAACACTGTCTGCTGCTACCTGATTCGTAGAGAGCAGTAGGACTCCCCTCTTGATATCCTTACTTGTTCACTTCAAAGCCAGCATTGGGGTGGGGGGTGAGATATGCCAACCTTCAAATCTACCCATACCAGAAAATCATTATTTAAAATTAAGCACATATTTTTCAGGTCAACATTAAGAAGACAAAAATAATAACTAATAATACTAATAATGATTATAAACACCTGACACCAGACTTTCTACTTTCAATAACATATCTCCCTCCTTTCTCATTCACACCGTCTCTGATTCTTCTCACTAACTCAACTAGCTAAGGGCTTTTCTATACGAAGATTTTAACCCATACCTTTACTGAGGCTTCTGCTTCTAAATTCTTTGTAGGATTAAGTTCAGCTCCTTTACATATGCTTTCTCCCTGGGGTTTTCTTTCTCTGCCTTTCTATATGTTCCATTACAGAACCACTAGGTGGCGATGTGGTATAGCAGAATTGTGCAAATAAACTAGGTTTCATGCCATCAATCAGAAGTATACCACACATTCTTCATCAGAAAACAACAACTCTAAAATAACTGCAAAGCACAAGAATGGTCCTGAAGGATGAGGATGTCATGTAAAGGACCTACAAACTACCATGAGTGAGGCCTTGTGTAGTCTGCCTCCTAATTCCTCTCAATAGACACTATCCAATCCTGCCTGTCCATCCAAAGGACTCACTACCACTCTTTTATGTGAACTCCACTGACCTGCTCCATTCAAGGAACAAACATTTCCCCTCATTTGGGTTATCCCTGGAAGCACTAAATTGCGTTGCGCAAGTGCTGGGGAGCAATGGTCCAATAGGCAGGACAAACCGCATGTGGCTAATCACCATTGGACAGTGCCCACTGTCTCTCTCCATCCTAACTCAATTAACTATTTCTGTCTGACCTAACTAGGCCTGATAGCTATGTGCTACCTCCAATATCAGAGGCAGTAAATCTATATTCACCAGTTGCTGGGAGAATATGGACAATTGCACTTGTGTCTTGCTTGTGAGTTCCTGGTCATCAGCTGGTTGGCCACTGCTGGATTAGATCAAACCTTGGTATGATCCAGCATGGCTCTTTTTATGTTCTTATCCCACGCCTCCTCCCAAGCTGCAGCTCACACAAAATGCATCGGCCAGATTGATTTCGGGAACCAGAAGTTTCGAACATATAACACCTGCTCTGGTCCGCTTGCACTGGCTGTCTGTATATTTCCGAGCTCAATTCAAGGTGCTGGTTTTGACCTATAAACACTTACATGGCTTGGGACCACAATACCTGATGGAACGCCTCTCCCGACGTGAATATACCCGGTCACTACGTTCAACATCTAAGATCCTCCTCCGGGTGCCTACTCCGAGAGAAGCTCGGAGTGTGGCAACGAGGGACAGGGCCTTTTCGGTGGTGGCCCCCAGACTATGGAACGATCTCCCTGACAAGGCTCACCTGGCGCCAACACTATCTTTCCAGTGCCAGGTTAAGACTTTCCTCTTTGCCCAGGCATATAGCAGCACATCTTAATTACCCACATGTTTAGTTTTTAATGGCTTTTAATGCTTTACGTGTGTATGTTCTGTGTTTTAGAATTTTAAATTTTGTATACTCGTTTTTATCTTAATTTTTTAGAATTTCTGTAAACTGCCCAGAGAGCCCTGGCTATGGGGGTGGTATATAAGTGTAATAAGTAAAATAATAAATATATAAATAAACTGACTCTTTCGAACTGACACTAACTCCATCCATCATTCCATCATAGCCTGTGCTGACCTGTCAGTCATTCCTCAGCAGCCATTAAGAATTAAGTTACTCCACAGTCATTCTGATACCACCTGCACTGATCCACAAATGCTTGTGCTTGACAGGTACTTTGCCTCTTGATAAGCCTCTCAGATGTACGGATGGCTGGATCAGTCCATTTGTACTGTGTGTGACTTTTGCATGTGCAACTTTCTTCTGTTTCCACATGAATTTGCATTATTATTATTATTATTTAAAAAAATCTGTATGAAAGCTGACATTAAAATATTTGGAATGTATTTTCTCATGAAATACACATTTCTAAACCTCTCAAAATATGCATTTCTAATAGTGAAATCCTATGCAAGTCTTCCTAGAACTAAATCCCATTGAATTCAATGGGGCTTACATGCAAGTAGGCATAGGATTCCAGGACTCCATTGAAAAATCTGGAGAGGGGCAAAATCCAAAGGATAACTACATTCTGAGAGGTGCAGAACGAGGTCAGTTGATATTCACAAAGCTCAAATACCTCCAGCATCACCACTGAGATAGCAGAAGAGGAATAAATGGCTGTTCCTTTGAGACGACATTGTAGGAGTAGGCCTTCTAATTCCACAGACTCTATATGTGTATCCCCTGGTGTTAACTACACAATAAATTGCTTGTAAAATGTGCCCTTGAGTCACAAGCTGAAGACCCAGTGCCTATATAAGACTAAATTTCTCATTTTGACTAACACAACATCTCCAGCTGACAAAGATTATGTAGAAAAGCTAGAAATCTCAAGGTTACCTGCCAATGTTTCCTGCCGAAATGACTCACTTTAATAAAAGGTTTTGGCTGGATATAAAAAGCATAACCTGATTAGGTAGCAATTTGGTGAAAAACATCTGGCAAGTGAATGGAGAATCTTTGAGATCAATATCAGCTTGGAAGTAGAGGATGCCATCAATTTTACTGAATGGTGGGAGTTTTAGAACCTCCAAGAAAAGGAAGATTAATTGTGGTGAAAATAAACCAGCTCAGGGAAAAATCATAAAAGTGTCAGGAGTTAGGCCTGATCAAAAACATACTGAGAGAGTACTGGCAAAGAAAAGGCATAGCAAGAGTTGTAGTGTCTAACAAACAACTGTTCCATGTAGGAAACATTTAGGTTTCCATGGGCTGTGAGGAATTGCAATAAATTACTGACATCACATAGAAACAGAGGGAAAGCATAGTTATTACGGTGCTTATAAAGGCAATCCTCAAATCAGATACTCTGATGTACTTCTAATTCAATCAATAGAAGTGTGTGGTTTGAAGCCAATGACAACAAGCAGTCATGGAGTGGGGTGATTACCAAAGATTCTACCTGTAAAACATAGGCTGTTGGAATACACACATCATGATTGGTTACTTCTTGTTGGTGGGTAGGATATTTCAGTCAAAGAAACTGATGTACTATCAAGACTGAGACCAATAATATCACCAGAAGTTTTTGGAACTGTTCTTATGAAGGGTTGCCCTTTCTGAGCACAGACAAATTGACTTTCTTTGTTATCACAAGATAACAGTAAAGCGGAAAAAACCCTAGGCATGTTAGAAATGTAACCACACATTAATATATCATCTAATTAGACACCCAATGGCTATGCAAGTGTAACAAAGAGGGATGTGTGAATCAGCAAAATTCAAGCACACTAAAGTTCTCTGAGTTCCACTTTGAAGCTTATTTCATCTTGTATTTGTATCAGATTGTGCATTCAGGGAAAGAGGGGTGTTCACATGAACATTCATACTAGGGCTGTGCACCGCCTTGGATCCGAACCCCCAATCCAAAGTGGATTGGGATGATTCGGACCTCCGAATCACTGATCTGAGGCGCTTTGGGGGGTGTCTCTGGATCGGTCCAGAGTGGATTGGCCCTTTCCGAATTGATTCAGACTGATTCGGACGCCATTTTAGGTCAAACCGCATTTTTCCCCAATAGAGTTTCATTGGGGAAACAACGCCTATAACTTTTTTTTTATTTTTTAACTTGAAATTTGGGGAACTTAGAGATGGCCTCGTGTATGTCATGTGTGTTAATTTTCAGACAGATATGTTGAGCAGTTCTGTTGCTATTAATTTTTTAAAAAAAACTTAAAAAGGGAGGGTAAGAAGGAGTTTTTTTGGGGTGTGTGTGTGTGTGATTGACAGCTTGACCTGCCAATTGTCCTGAAGCCTTTAGCACTGTATCCCCCAAACCTGCTCAAGAGTCCAGCAACCACCAATCACAATGGCCCCAGTGCATTTTTTCCAAATGTATGCATCAATTCTGAACATTTTTGAATGCATTTTTGTTTCTCAAATCCCATTGCAAGCTTGGAAATGTACAGATTTCAGATAGCAGATAGTATTTGAGTACACATTTGGTTCTGGCAGATGTGAGTTGGGTAAATTCTGGTCCAAACCAGAAAGAAACAAATTACTGTCCCATCCGTAGTTAATAATAATAATAATAAAAAAACTGATGTGAGATTTAGTTCACAATATATGATTAATCTATGGAACTAACAGTCCATAGGCATTTGTTCCTATAGGCATCTGTTTGGCCACTGTGGGAAACACAATGCTAGACTAGATGGACCTTTGATCCAATCCAGCATGTTCTCAATTCTTACGTTCTTTTTTAAGATAATGATGAACTGATGATTTGGGTAGCTGGGTGATTGATGGGAAGGAGATGCCCAGACAAAAGCAGGTGGTACTTATCACCCCCATGGGCTTTACAGAATCTTAAGTGCATTCTGAATTCTCCCACCTCTTGATAATGCAAGAGAATGTATCTAGCCAGTGGCTGGAGGCAGAAGTGTTTATATGCACAGCAAGCAGAGCAAAGCAAAATGGCATGCTCCTCTGCATGGACTGCTATCACTGAATTGCATACAATTGAGTCTGTTTGCACGTTGCACTAAACCATCATGGGTTAATTAACCTGCAAGGCTTTGTGGTGCACATTGGCTGCCATTTTGAATATGCAATCTGGGGTGGGCATGCACCATGGCTTGTCATGTCAAGTGAACCTGGGCAGTGTGGGTTAAACAACCCTCAGATAACCCATGTGTTCCTCTAGGGTTATCCAAGGGTTGTTCAATCCTTGCATAACCCATACTGCCTGAGTTTGCATGACATGACAAGTGATGGTGCCTGCCCAATGCAGCTAGGAATGGTGCTAATGTCTCACTTGGTTCATGAGGGCAGTGGACTGCCCTCATCAGGTCCTCATGGACTGAATCAGACGTGCTTGGCCCCAGTGCAGACCCACACCTGAGTGCTTGTGAGCCCCCTGTGGGCGTTCTATTGCACATCTGCCCTGCCTTCTGGCCTTTCTTTTACCTCTACTGCATTAATCTCAGCAGCAACTAAGCAAGAAGAAAATACAGAACACAAAAAAGAGAAAAAAAGGAGTAAAAATGGCTGCAAAGGGAAATACGATCCTACGATGATTGATACATTGAACTTAAACAATAGACTGCCTATTTAAAAGACATTAATGGAAAACAGCCCTACTGCTGTGGTATAAAACAAATGGTCCAGTCCCTAAAGTAAATAAATAAATAAATAAATAAAGTACTTATTTATTTATTTATACATTAAATGTGTGTGCCTGCACCAGGCCCTCAATACTTTCAAACACCAAAGAGGTTTGGAATATGAAGCTTAATTTGGATCCAAATGTTTCCTCTTTCCTCTTTGCAGTGGATTTGCATGAAAATACCAGACTCAGCCATGCTCAAGAACAGTATTGTTCAAAATCCAGAAAAGATATGTATTTCCCAGGGGCATGGTAATGTGCAAAATCTGATCTGGCATCTTGTACTGGCTCTGTCTAGGTGAGTAATAAGCATGCCTGCCTTTTATATTTCACTTAAAACTCTTATTTTAACTCATCATCATCATCATCATCATCATCATCATCATCATCATCAAGTACAGCCTTCTAATATTTCAGACTAATATTTCAGCATTGAGCAATAAATCAATTTCCCTGAATTCACTGCATTGAGATCCATTACTAACTTCAAATTTGTTTAGCAGCATTAATTTAAAAAACAATAATGGTTCATGCTCATATACTTCATTAGTTTGAACTACTATGTTTTTGTATTTACTGGATATGGTGCAAGAATATTAAGCCATAACAGCTATTTCAGGTGCTGCATAGTAGGGGTGTGCTCCGCTCCGTTACGGATCCCCAGATCTGAAGCAGAGGGGGCCAGGTAAGTGGGGAGAGGGAAGGGCTCCATCATCCACTGCAGTCTGTGCGGCGGCTTCAACTGCCGCCCAGGCCTAAGGCTGGAAATTGAGAATAGGATAGATATAATAATAAAAAGGAAACAATAATGTCAGTGTTTTACTGAACATACACAACTACATCTTATCTCCTGTTGAAAAGTGTTATTGATAAATAATCATTTATTTTGTTCATCAATATTCATTGTGGCTTCTATCATTCAAGACAGCCAATGTGAGACAAAAGGTATATTATGGGAATATATGGTGAGAGCGGTATTGAGAGAGGTCAAAGTCTGGTAGGAAAAGCAGTATTTCCTTGATCTGGGCTTGAAGGTTTATAAGGGGCCAGGTTGGAAGTGCAAGGATAACCCCTTCTTGTAATCATAAATGTATCCATAGCCTCAGGGAAGGGATAGAGAACTTGTAGGGCTATCACTCTTTTCCAGGAGCTGGCTTGGCCAAGTGCTCAGCATGGCCAGGGGAATTGTGCACTTTCCAAGGGCCCTGGAAAGTGCATGTTGCCTCCCCTTCATGCCAGTTGGGGCCTTAAAGGCCCTCTTAATCCAAGCTTTTAAGAGAGCCTTTAAGGCAATGAAAGGCACTGGGGGGTGGATTGCATATTTTCCCCCTCCACTCTAATGGCAGTCCTGGGGAAATTGTGTTTCTCCCCCCCGCCAGCTGATGGGGGCCTTAAAGACCCCATTACTAGGGCCTTTAAGGCCCCCATTGGCATGCGTTGGGGAGAGATATGCAATTTCCCCAAAGCTGGGGAAACTGCACATTTTCTCCCTCCACTAGAGTGTGTATTTTCCCCAGCTGTATTTTTCCCAGGGGGGTGGAGGACCAAGGGCACACACAGTTTCCACCCAGACTTGCGCCCCCTTTCCATCATCGGGGTGAAAATCTGCTGGGTGTGTCTACATAGACCCATGAAGGCTGGACTCACTTGTGGGACTAGGCAGATTTTTGCTCCATCGCTACTTGCCATCTAGAAAACCCTCCCTCATGCAGTTTGGGAGGTGGAAAATATAACATGCTTTAAATGCCTCCTGAAAACACATCTTTTAATGCAGGCTTTTCCTGGGCTGTAACTGCTGATGGCTTTATTTTGGTTTTACGTAGTATTTTTAAACTTCTAAAGCTTTATATTATGTTTTGATCTGTTGGATTTCATGGTTTTAATTGTGAATGGTCCAAAGAGCCTCAAGTATTAAGCAGTATAAAAATGTAATAAATAAATAAATAAATAAATAAATAAATAAATAAATAAATTTAAAGCTATCCAAGCTGGTGGTGATCACTACAAGCTGTGGAAGTTAATTCCATAGTTTAACAATGCAATGTGTGCAAAAGTCCTATATCTATCTATCTATCTATCTATCTATCTATCTATCTATCTATCTAATCTATCTATCCTGACTCTCCCACCATTCACCTTCATTGGAGACCCCTGGTTCTAGTCCTATGATGATTTGGATTCTAGTACTATCTACTTTCTCCACACTGTGAATAATTTCATTCATCTCTATCATATCCCTGGTAACTCTCCTTTTTTCTTTCTTTCCCTAAGCTAGACAGCCCCCAAAATTGATTCTCTTCTTTTGTGATGCTTCAATTCCAATTTAAGAACATTAGAATAAAGAAAGAAGGACCAGAACCAGTTATTTATGAAATGTGTGTGCTGACATTTAGCTATTTCAAAGCTTCTTTTGTATCTACAAAAGGATGAATGTGACTCCCTAGACTTTATCAATGCTAATGAATATCACAAACATGTAATTTTAGAACTAAACAAGCACACACAAGGAAGTGGGGAAACCAGAGAATGATATTCATAGAATAAGGACAATGATAACAATAATAATTTCAATATCTCCAGCATTTATTTACCTTGTAATGATGAAATGTGCTTTGGAAATAACTGAGCTTGCATTTTCTGCCTTTCATATTTTGCTCTATGTTAAGTTTAATAGATTATGTTGTCAAAACATTATGCATTTGCTTTGTTGCCCTGCAGGATTCTTTACTGTTATAGAATTTGATTTGGTATTGTTCTGTTTACTATTTCCTATTTATAGTTGACATGAAAAACAACCACTGGGGAAATAGAACATGGTTTCCATTATCTGCTTGTTATCACTGATGGTGTATGAAAGCAGAAAACATCTTGGATTTTACAAAGCCAGTTTAATCGTCCAGGGTTGATGACAATAAAACTAGGTTTCAACTAGCATTTGGACGACATCAAATTCATCAGGCTATTATGCCATCATGTGCGTGTGCTATCTCTCCTGGAAAGATATGTTTTTCTCCCCCTTATCAAAGAGACAGTTTGAATAATATGTTGGCCTTAAATAAAATGTTTATATTGCGACAAGCAAGCAATTTAGAAATGGAGAGTTTGTTTGTTATTGCGTGTCAACTTTATTCAAATTCTAAAAGGTGATTTGGCCATGAAACTGCTTGCGGAGACTGGTTTTCCATCAAGGGTGGTCAGTGAGTCCACTTGCTTTGCCCCCATTCCCTGCCCTAGAGGTATGACTTGTGAGTGTTTGTCATTGAGCAGTTATCAGGGGCCTGGCCTGCCACCCAGAAGCTAACAAGTGGTAGTGAAGCAAGGAGATGTGAGACAGGTCCAGCCACTATGCCATCACTGTTCCCTGTGCCTGGTTCCACCAATCTCTTTCTCTGCTCCTACTTTGTTTTTTTAACAAGGGCATACATCAGGAAACTGAACTAGTACATACATTGTACTTCTTTGCCATTGGTTCAAACTAGGGGTGTGCACCTGCCACAAGATTTGGTTCAGACCCCAATTTGGAAAATAGCACAATTTGACTCAGACAATTTAGCAGTCACCTGATTTGACTCAGGACTCACATACAAAATGAGCTTTGTAAACCTTAAACTTCATGGCTCCCATTTCCTATCATGGGAAATCCACCAATAGCAGGGGTGATGGGATTTACTTCTTAGCATTATTGGATGAAATTAGCAGAAATAGTAGACCTTTCTGAGGTGATGAAGCCTGCTAAATTTCCAAGAAGTATTTGTAGCAGTTTTGGTTTTAGGCTCCTTTAAATTTTGATATAAATATATATTTTAAAAAGAATGGGTCTATAACATTGCTTTTTGAAAGAACAATTATATTTGCAGACAGTGTTTTCCCTTCTGCATGGATAGATCCTGCCCAGTTTCAGACAGATAGATGAAAAGGGAGTCTAAGCAAAAGCCTGTGTGGGAGATGTAAGGAGGAATTCTTTAGCTCCTGCTTATCCTGCACTGAACAGAGGGCTGGGCCAGATGACCTTCAAGGACCCGTCCAACTCTACCATTCTATGGGTAATTGTAACATGGAATGGTAGCTACGGTTGTGTAGACTCCATGTGTCTATTCTAGTGAACAGCCAAATTTGGGGCTTACACCCACCTCTCTGCCACTGACAGCCATGTATCTCCAAGGTAGTGTTGAACCTTTTATATATTTTTTAAGGAATGAGTCCAGAACGTTGCTTTTTGACATCTTACCAGGCCACAGCATAGGATATCAGACCATATGCATTTTCCTGAAATAATGCATCTGTTAATGCATCTGTTAATGCTGTAATTTCCTGGCAATTTGGAGCTTGAGTGAACAAAGAAATCCTTTAACACAACACATGAAACTGAAATATTGAATACACACTCATACCCACACATTTATGAGTCATTTTTTGGCCCAAGTAGGGTCCCAAGTCAACTTACAATTAAAACTTAAAGCAATTTAAAATGTTAAATATTTAAACAAAAAAACAATGTAAAAAAATTAAAAGGAGCTAATGCTGTGGTTTAAAACTCCATCACAAAATGCGACATCTGAAACAAATGTACCACTAATAAATCCTGACAATTCAGTATGTGGGCATGCCTGCAATTTTATGCATTGTTATCTGAGAGCAAGCTCCATTGAGTTCTGTGGTGCCTGTTTCTGACTGCATAGGTTCAACTGATAGAACACATAGAGCTTTAACAGCCAGTTGAAATGCAACCAAGAGCTTTTAATTAAAATGCAAATGTTCTTGCAAAGAAGTGTTGCCATTTAAACTGCTAGCATGAAGTAGGAACCCCAAAGGGAAACAACAACAACAATTCAGTCTTATTTTCCTCATTTTCTGCCTTCCTAAATCTGTCACAAACAATAGTAAAAATTGAAAGCCTTGTTATCACTTCATTCATTTGACCCATCAGTTAACCTTGTGCTCCAACATATGACTTCATCACTCCTGCACTGAACAATGTAGTGGAGCGCAGCCAGGGCCGGTGCCAGACTATTTTGCGCCCTAGGCAAGGTGAGCTACTTGCACCCCCCGCACCCCAAAATTGCCAACTTCAATTTTTAAGAACAGATGTTTTGTAGAAAAAATGAAAAGCACAAAACTTGAACTTATTATGTTTTTTCTTAAAACAGCTAATTTGTATAAAACGGTGAACCTTAAAAGTCAGTACTGCACCCTTCTGAGGTCTGCGCCCTAGGCGGCTGCCTAGCTGGCCTAATGGTGGCACCGGCCCTGAGAGCAGCTCTCTACTCTGCCACCATCACACTACTGTTCTTTGGCCGCAAAGGTTGGGTTTAGCTGAGTGTGTGCCAGCCCCAATGTCCATTCCTGTGTGGCCTTGCCTCCACCTTCCTTTCTCTTGCCCTTGCCCCACTTCTTCTCTCATCTGTATCCATACTTCAGATCAGATATTTGCTTCCATTTCCTTTTTGCTTGAGCTGCTATCCATACCTTTGGCTGTGATGGAAAGATGCCCTTCAAAAGGAATGAATGGGCAAGTCTTTGAATAATGAGCAGTGTTTTTAGTTGTTTATCCCAAACCTCAATGAATGCCCTCCTCTTTCCCGACATCTAGCACTGTTCAGTAATTTCACAAAGGCATTATTGGATCCTTGAGGCATTGGTGGAACTCTCCCATAAGTGAAATGTAGCAAGTTCTCCAATTACAATTTCTTTTCCTTCCCTCAATGCTTCAGCTCACACTTTAGGCAGTTTAGAAGAAGGCAGACAGACAGACTCACAGACTTGAGGGCCAGTATTTTGAATGCTTATTTGAAGTATAACTTACATACTCTAATAATTGTCAAAATATGACAAGCCAAATGATTACCCAGCTGATGTCAAGCAGACATACTTTCGTATGGTGGGTTGATGTCTAAAGCGATTTTATAGAGATAGGCCAAGACAGCCCATTATATTATTTATTTGGCTCTGAAATATGTTGGAAGAGTTATTTGCATTTCTTCAACTGAGATTTTTCTCATCAGTTGCACATCTTGAGAACAATAGAATTATCCAGACAGGATTAAGATCTGTGAAAGTAAGAGGGTGACATTTATTCTTTGGTAGCTGGAATTCATCTTTGGGTCATCCAAAGATAGTAATTTTAAATTCTCCTGCCATAAGATCCAACTCTTCTTAAAACAATGAGGATCCTCCCCCTCCCCATACATGATTGGTTCAAGCTGATGCTCAACACTTTCCATGTTTCACTCCAGCTACTCCAAAGGGTACATTGTGAACCACAATTTCTTTACGACAGCATGTATATAAATAAGAACATTTGTCATTTTGTGCTTCAAGTGATGTATTTGGAAGCCATTTCAAACATTCACTAGAAAAGCTAGTCTGGTATTCCTCCCCAGCCCATATTGATCCTGTGATTTAAAATGTAGCATTGTGTTTCAGACATACAGACTACAGCAGAGACACTTGGTTCCAGACTGTAGACAGAACTAGAATGAGATAGTTTCTGGAGGACACGTCAACTAAAGCTTCTGACTTGGGTCAATGAATGGAACAATTACTTCTGCATGTCTCAAGGGCACTTTGGACTTGTGGTTCTTGAATAGCAAACACTCCCCACCCTTCCCACAGCTGTATCACAAATGTCTTTTGAAACTGAGGGGAGTTTCAGAAGCGATTCATAATATGGCTGCCATTGAAAGTAAAAAAGGAAGTCCCACTGGGCATGCCCAAGCCCTTGGGCTCTTTGGATAACAGCACCCACCCTCTGGGGAACCCTCCCTTGCGCAATTTGGGAGACAGAAAATGTAACATCCTTTAAACGCAGCTGTTGGAGGTGTTTGAGGAATGTCATTGGGAATGTTGCTACATGATGATGTAGCATGGTTCCTGTACAATAGTATGCAAAAAAGATGGCTGCCTCCATAGGCCTCATCGGAGCAAACCACATTTTCTTCCATACAGTCTGGCTGGAAATCATGCTAGAAACTAGCAGTATTCCCAGCACCATTCTTAAAAAGGTTTTTTTTTTAATGCAACCAGCAGCTGTTTGCTCTCTGCAGTGGCTTGCTCTTGTTTAAAGCAAAAAAGAAAGTCTCAGAAAAACCACCAGCACCACCAAACCCCCAGTGAGCCGCCATATATGAATCAGCCATAGATGAGTGGTGAGCTGAGTCAACTTGGTAGTCTACAGCTTGTTAATGCTAAGTCTTACAATATGCAGTTTTGAACCGATAATAAGGTTATGCATCCTAATATTCTCGTGCCACCATTCTGAGTGATACTGCATTGTATGTTCTAACACTCTTGGTTACCCTGGAATCAAATAGTAGTTAGCTCTGATAGTTGGAGACCATAACCAAAGGTATAATCTAGTTCACACCTTTATATATTTCCCATGTGCCACTACTCCATTGCTGCAGTCTTGTTGGGAATTGCTATATGAGATGGGGTTTCCTTTCCATGCCATCACCCATTCTCTGGGAAGCCATATTCAGGTGATTTCTTCCCCTCTCCTCTGATTCCAGGAGATCAAGCATTGGCATGGCTTCTCTGCCTTATGCATTATACTTCTCTGCCAATAGAGTACCTCTGCATGGGGGATTTTTGAACATATGAACCCAGGCTTGGTGTAGAAACTACCAAGATTAATGAACGTGATTGAATATCCCTCACAGAAGCAATTATATAGGCTACAGCAGCTGCAGACAACTGAAGGAAACTGTTCTGAATAAAGTAGGGTGATGTTTGATTTCATTTCAGCAATGCAAATGTGTTCAAGTATATGTGAACTCCATTTTTACTTCCCAAATGTTTCATAACTCCCTAAACAAAACCTTCAATGAGAGCCAAAGCAAAACTGTGAACATTTACGAAGAATACAACAGCCACTGAGGGTTTGGATCTAGAAATACCTGAGGTGTATTAGAAATAAATCCAGACAAGAAATATGCTGAGAAAGGCAGCCAGACATGCCCAGTTAAAAGATAATAATACAAAGGCAAGTAGCATGGAGCTCTGGTTTTTCTCCATTAGCTTTGGCCATTTTCCGAAGACCCAAGGCAAGTCTGGATGTAGGTTAAACAATGATTTGATCTACATCCAGACTTGCCTTGGGTCTTTCAGACAAAACCCTATGAAGAGAGACTAAAAGAAGTGGGCATATATAGCCTGGAGAAGAGAAGATTGAGGGGAGACATGATAGCACTCTTCAAATACTTGAAAGGTTGTCACACAGAGGAGGGCCAGGATCTCTTCTTGATCATCCTAGAGTGCAGGGCACTGAATAATGGGCTCAAGTTACAGGAAGCCAGATTCCAGCTGAACATCAGGAAAAACTTCCTGACTCTTAGAGCAGTACGACAATGGAACCAATTACCTAGGGAGGTAGTGGGCTCTCCCACACTAGAGGCATTGAAGATGCAGTTGGACAGCCATCTGTCAGGTATGCTTTAATATAGATTTCTGCATTGAGCAGGGGGTTGGACTCAATAGCCTTATAGGGCCCTTTCAACTCTACTGTTTTATGATTCTATGAATGGGGTGGAATTTTTCATTCACTTGAGCATTATGAAACTTTATTCAAAGCTCTGTAACATCTATACTTTACACAGCTCCAACTGTAGTTGGCTTTGTGGAAACAGTTGTGTGCTAACATTGCACATCTTAAAAGGCACACTTCAGTTTAAGAAAATCTACACAGGCCCTGTCACCGAAGATTGAGTGGAAGAATGATTGTCAGTCAAGGCCAGAAGAGAGTGGAGGGTGAAGTTAGTGGCAGCTGGAGATAGTCAGTTATAGACAGTTAGTAAAAGGTCAAGGAGAGTGTTAGTTGAGTTAGAAATGAAGATGGTTTGTGAAAGGTTGGGGAGAGTGAGTTGAGTTAGGATGGAGACAGACAGTGAGGTGAAGTAGGGTCCAGAGTTAGTTAAGGACACAATCCTATGCATGTTGAGAGAGAGAGAGAGAGAGAGAAAGAGAGAGAGAGAGAGAGAGGTCCTACGAGTCCCCACATTCCCCAGCTCTAAGTTAATGAGAGAGTGTGTGAATGTCGAGAAGGGATGGTTATTAGTAATTGAAAGCAGAGTTGTGGTGTACCATTATTATTACTATTTATCAGTTATTACTATTTATCAGTTCTACAAACTCCGGTTGGTGGCCCAGCTACACCCCTATCTAGACGGGGATAACCTGGCTTCAGTTGTCCATGCTCTGGTAACCTCCAAGTTAGATTACTGCAATGCGCTCGACGGTTCGGAAGCTGCAGCTCGTGCAAAATGCAGCGGCCAGATTGATTTTGGGAACCAGAAGGTTCGACCATATAACACCTGCTCTGGTCCGCTTGCACTGGCTGCCTGTATGTTTCCGAGCCCAATTCAAGGTGCTGGTTTTGACCTATAAAGCCTTACACGGCTTGGGACCACAATACCTGACGGAACACCTCTCCTGACGTGAATATACCCAGTCACTACGTTCAACATCTAAGGTCCTCTTCCGGGTGCCTACTCCGAGAGAGGTTCGGAGTGTGGCAACGAGGGATAGGGCCTTTTCGGTGGTGGCCCCCAGACTATGGAATGATTTCCCTGACGAGGCTCGCCTGGCACCAACGCTGCTATCTTTCCGGCGCCAGGTTAAGACTTTCCTCTTTGCCCAGGCATATGGCAGCACATCTTAATCACCCACATGTTTAGTTTTTAATCGGTTTTTAATGCTTTATGTGTGCATGTTCTGTGTTTTAGAGTTTTAAATTTTGTATACTTGTTTTTACCTCAATTTTAGAATTTCTGTAAACCGCCCAGAGAGCCCTGGCTATGGGAGCGGTATATAAGTGTAATAAATAAATAAATAAAAGGAGAAAATCTATGTTCTGGTCTGGGTGGATTTGAAGGTTGGCATATTTCACCCCATGTGCTAAGGATATAAATAGGAAAGTCCTACTGCTCTCTATAAATCAGGAGGTGTTGGTACCTGGTATTCTGGAGAGCTCTAGGAAAAGTCTGGACTCAGTCAGTGATCTCTAGAGGCCAGAACCTTATAGGGGACCCCTCTTGAATAATTAGAAAGCTCCTGCTTTCCCCACAGTATTTTAAAATGGAAGGGACTTTGAAACAGGAGATTGGCAGCAACTGTCTGAGCCATAAGTGTATGAGAAAGGCTCACTAAGGTTTGCCCTTCATGCTGTCCTTCACTGAAAGTTCTACTTCTGTTCGAGGCAGAGAAAGATAACAGGTAGAACAACTACAAAATCTCTCTAGCAGCCAAACATCCCAAAAGAACGAGGCATTATGGCATTTTTGGACCTGTTCGTCTCTTGATAAATCACCAGTAAATCTCACCAATGACTTCTGCTGCCAGCAGAAAGATTTCAAGTATACATTGATTGCACCTCTAAGACAATAAAAAGTGCCATATGCATCAGATCAAAACTGCTGATACTTCACATTCATTCCAGAATCCAGAAAGCTCTAATTCAACCCTGAAACATGAATGCAGTGTAACATTTTATTCTTGTGAGGTAATGTCTTTTCAGGGGATATTTTTTTAAAGCATACAGATCCTCAGATCTTAATGTTAATACATCCTACCACAATCTCTGTGTACTAAAGAAATGTAGACTGTGCCAAGTACTGTGTCCTCTGCTCCCAGTACCCTCCAGCATGCTATTCTTTTTCCTAACCAGAGAGAAAGAGATTGTAATAGTAAGCATAATAGATCTAGTTTGATGGTACACAATACCTACCCCAAAAGGTGGGGAACTGAGCAGTGTAATGGCCACCATAAGGATCTTGCTGTACATCTGACACAATCCTTTATGAACTGAATTAAGGCCAGTACAAAATAAATACTGCATAAAATACACCAATGCAGAATACTAAATGCTAGGGCTGTGCAAAGTGGTTCTTCTGTCCACTGAGCAAGTTCACTGTTCTGATTTCCAGAGGCAGTCCATCTCTCCGCACTGCCAGATTACTCATTGTAAAACCACTCCATTTTCAGAGAACTGCACTATTATTGTCAGTGGGAATTAACCAAAATCTGTACATCTCTGAAATTTTTAAATATAAAGATGAAATTTGGCACCCTGGTATCTCTTAAGTAGGGCTTTACCCATGTCAAGTTTAAAACAGATTCCTTCATCCCTTGATTTTTAGGATTTTTTTTAAAAAAAATCTCCCCTCAAAACATTCAGGAGGAGGGGCCGCCACTGCCCCATACGCCCTGTTCCTCCCCACCCCAGTTTTTCACCTCCTTCTGCTCCCTGCAGTCACAGAGGGGGGAGAAAGCAGTCATGGAGGGGGGAGTAGTCTCCTCGCTCCAATTTTTTTTTTACCCTTTATCTTTAATTGAGGGGGGTCTAGAAGAAACACCTCTCCTTCCTCTCTTTCTCTCTCCAACATGGCCGGAGCCAGCAGAAGCAGCACCCATTGCATGCCTCATGATAAAATAATAAACCTTTATTAATTGAGAAAAAAAGTGTGCTGCTTGTGCACGAGTTTTGAAAAAAATGTGTGCTGCAACATACATTCAAACTAAACAGAGACCATAGCTAGACCTAAGGTTTATCCCTGTATCGTCCAGGGGTCAAACCTGTTCATCTAGGTGACACAGGGGATCCAGTGCTCAGGCAGGGGCGAACCCTGGATGATCCCAGGATAAACCTTAAGTCTAGCTGTGGCCAGACTGTAGAAAACACAACACAGAACTCACAATGGATTGTTTTGTATTTATATATTATATTAGAGGAGTACACACACACAAACACCTTAACAGCAGGCACTGGGGGATGAAATGTAAGATAAGGCATTGGAATAGAAAGATAAAATGATTTTTTATTTATAGTTTTTGTGGGGGTGTAGACTGGATAACAGTAAAACACACACACAGGATGGGGTGCTTTGAGCAACTTCAGTTCAAACTCACTGACTGAAACAGACAGACTGGGATTTAAAGAAAAGTCGGAAAGGCAAACATTTTTTTCTTAATTTCTTTTTAAATTTCTCAGTGCGGGTAATAGGGTAGAACAAACACACACACACACACTCAATAACGGGTGAGCAAATAAAAGCAGAGAGACACACACAGAGAAAAGCAACCCAGCAAAAACAAACAAACAAACAAACCTCAGCAGCTAGAATGAGTTCCAGGGTGTGGAAAAAGGGTTTTTATCATTTGCAATTCCCTCCCCTTAAGCAACGTGATTGGAGGGGGGCAGGGAGGAGACTGTGGCTATTGGTTTGCCACAAACATCCATCTCAAAACTTCACCCCCCCCTTCACCCTTCAGCATCTTCCTAATATGGAAGTGATCAGTTAGCCATCCATCAACATGAAATAAGCCCTCACATCACCTAAAAAACCTTCAGATACAGATCTCTTAGGGTGACCATATGAAAAGGAGGACAGGGCTCCTGTACTTTAACAGTTGCATAGAAAAAGGAATTTCAGCAGGTGTCATTTGTATATATGGAGAACCTAGTGAAATTCCCTCTTCATCACAACAGTTAAAGTGCAGGAGCTATGCTAGAGTGACCAGATTTAAAAGAGGGCAGAGCACCTGCAGCTTTAACTGATGTGATGAAGAGGAAATTTCACCAGGTTCCCCATATATACAAATGACACCTGCTGAAATTCTCTTTTCAATGCAACTGTTAAAGATACAGGAGCCCTGTCCTCCTTTTCATATGGTCACCCTATCTTTGGGGCTCTGAATGACCTTCTACCCATCAGTTTTTGAACTGCCCCCTAGCCACACTGTGAGTTTGAAGGTCTGTCAGATTTTTGCTGCAGAGTGCATACCCCTACTAAATACCAGTTAAAGTGAACCAAACAATGACACACATTTACAAAAGGCCAATAACAGATTATTTCCTTTACAATCCTCTGAAGACATCTTTTAAAAATTATGACAAATTTTCTGTGTTGCTCCTGCAAAGGCAGCAACTCTGTTTGTGATGAAATGACTACAATCTGTCAACAATTCTACAGTCATGTGAAAAAGAAAGTACACCCTCTTGGAATTGTATGATTTTACATATCAGGACATAATAACAATCATCTGTTCCTTAGCAGGTCTAAAAATTAGGTAAATACAACCTCAGATGAACAACAACACATGGCATATTACTACACCGTGTCATGATTTATTTAACAGAAATAAAGCCAAAATGGAGAAGCCATCTGAAGCCTTCCTCCAAGCAGAACCCTACAAATTTCCCCCTCCTCACTCCCCCCCCACTGCTCCAATTGGGGCCTTAAAGACCCTTTTAAGGATTTTCCAGAAATTGCGCACCCCTTCCTGGACTCTCGTGTCATCCCTACCTACCAGCAACTGGTGTACACAGGCATGCTGCCTCTGATACTGGATGTAACACCTCCAAATACTAAAGGTATCCTGGCTCACATTTCAGCATGGGGAATAGCCTGAATGAGCTAGTGCATGATATCCCTAATCATCTTGGCTAAGCTCCAGCTGGTGGATTGGGCAGGGGAAGGCATGTGCAGCAGCATTTTCATGCAAAATTTCTCAACCAGTCATGGTTATGCGGGTGAAATCTTATTTCTGTATATGTATCCAGCCCCTAGTTGGATCGAATCATACAAGTACTTCATGAAAGAGAATGTTGAACTATACCAGGGCCCTATAAAATCAAACAACTTAAACAATTCTACATTTTACTCCTATGCATTTAGTAGCTATCTGTATTTCCATATAGAACTACCCTTGCTATAATGCACTGCAAGACAAGAGCTACACTAACTAGACATTTCTATTATTTGAAGTACCATGTGGCTGGGTAAATGTCTCATAAACTAGCGGATGTCTGATGCATTCGACATAGATTTGACTTTGAAGTTTTGGTTAATATTAAAAAGCAGCTTTTATCCTTTTTATTATTATTGCTCTTTTCTGTATGTAATCAGAGCTAATTTTTGTTCTGGTCCTGATAGTAAAGTTGAGATTTCCAGCCTTTTCTTTGGCAACTGTTCAGACATCCATATATCTGTGTTCCATGAAAAGAAAAGGAGAAATATTTTTACAGACTTTTCGTTCATATTGTTGTTGGTAGATTCCCCACCCCACCCCCATCCACCACCTGAATTGCAAAGTTCTCTGGATTCTTATTAGTAAAATGAATATTTTTCCTTCTTCGGTGCTATTAAGTAGCACAATTTGACATTAAACATTGCACTCTTCCCTTTTTACCTTTCGTCACTGTGATCACAATATATCAATGCAAGTGGGCATTAGAACCCAAACCAGCAAAAGACTGCACCAACTCTAGAATTTTAGAACAATCCATGTCTGTAATTATCAATGGGTGTTTTATCGACTCCAATGAGAGTTGGATTGCAACCGTTGGATTTTCCCATTGATGTCATTGGGATAACTCCACATGTTTAAAATTATGCATAGCTCAAGTACTTTCTAGTATGGACACACTAAGCTTATTGTTCCTTTTTTTTAATGGAGTCTGAGAGAAATGTGTGCTCGGTTTTATATATAACTTCAAGCAGCTAGATCATTTACAGACATGCCAAGTATGTTGCTATTAGTGAAAGAGAAATGATTTTATGGCTGATCTCCCTCCCACTTTGAAATTGGACCCAACGCTGCCTTCATTCAGGTCAGTTTCTCATTTAGTGAAATTTCCTGTGTAGTGCTATTGGCAATTAACCTGTACAACAACTGAGCTTGCTCAATTAAAAGATAGCACTCAGCAATTTCCAATGCATGCAAGCCAATTGCACATTTGTTGCACAGCTTAGATTCATTCTTCGAAATGCCCCCTTAAAAGCTTGTTAGAGTCCAATACTTTTTTGCTTCAAAACGAGGGAGCAAAAAAGACACCACACCAAAAATCAATGTTATGTAGGCATTTGACAGTATATGGTGACCTTTAAACTTTTGCCGCTGAGAAAACTTTACTGACTATGGCCAGATCTATACCTTATGTCAAGTCATTACGACTATGGAATAAAAAGCAGTGGTATATGGAGTGTGGATCGTGCCTCAACAGTTATCAGTGCACTTCAATACCACTATAAAGCAATGGTGTATATCTAGCCCATGTTTTATTTTTTTGTAGACATTTAAACATTGCCTCATGCATTTTTCCCTTTTCCCTTGCCTAAAAGGAAGGTGAGATGTGAAATTCAAAATACAAATAAATAATTATGTAGATGGCTCCAAGGTTGCAATTTTTTCTTCAGGATGTTGCATGAGTGAGTCATTCTCCATTTTACTACCCCATGTTGCTGCACATTCATTTCTAAATTGGCATCCAGTTCCACCTGGACTGAAATTTTGGACATTGCTACATGCGCAAAAAAAATTCCAAGGAACTTCGGAGTAATAGGAAAAAGAATTTCAATCAGACTAGTGACATTTCTCAATGGACATTTCTCAATTTAGTTTATATATTATATCCCTATAATATATAAACTAAACAGGGTGAGAAGATCATGAAAAAGCAATCACTGACTAAGGTGGACAGATTTTGTGATGGACCTCCACTGCTTCCTTCACCCTACCAGCTTACTGTGATCAGAGTGGGATGTGGGGGTGTCTTATGTTTTGGTTGGGATGGTCTAACATGTTGAGGTCTCCTTATGGAAGCTAGTGTGTGTGTGTGTGTGTGTGTGTGTGTGTGTGCGTGTGTGAGTGTGTGTGTGTGTGTGTGTGTGTGTGTGAGAGAGAGAGAGAGAGAGAGAGAGAGAGAGAGAGGTTAGAATCCTGCAAATCCTCAAACTTCCCTGAACTTACATCCAATACACTCCTGACATGCCCTATTTCCCCATCACCTGTGCTAGGACACTGCCCGCAGGACATGTATAACCACAGAGGTTTTGATGAGTGTGCTGGACTGGGGTGGGGGCTTCTGGCAGCATAAATGCTGTCCCCCCAATGGGCTTCCATCTCCTTTGGCACTGTGACACTTATTTCACATCCAGTGGCCCCTTAGCTGGGCCTTTGACAGGCTTTAGAACTGCACCCTAAGAACTGCATTTAAAAACATAAGTTGAGTTGAGTACTCAGGTGAACTTCACTCCCACTTCAGTTGCTCTATCCAAAGTGAATATTTTCTTTTTAAATTTTAACTATAGCCATCACTCTGTAAGTTCTGCATAAATGGTTTATGGAGAAAACATTACATCAGGTCTCATGCTTTTAGTCTATTCAAGGTAAATTGCTAGGTTGGAGGGAGCCCAGAGGGATGAGGGGGAGAAAAGAAGTAATAATTATGTTAATTACAGAAATATGTTTTGAATGCTTCCAATAAACAAACTCTGAGAGCATGGTAACATTAATTTACCCATTCAAAATTCCTTTGCTTTTATGAAAGTCTCTGGCATGTCTTTTAGTTTGTAAAAGGCACTCCAGACACTAGTAACAAAGTACTATTTTAACGAAGGGGTTACCAAGTCTACGTAAACTGGGTAATATAATGTAAATTTAGTTTTGAAAAATTCCACATGTCCTCACAGAATGTAAACCTGCTAGACGATAATGAAACATAACCACTACCTCCAGAATATAATCCCCCTTTCCTTCAGCTGCAGTTGTTCAGAAGGATGGTGAATTTGATATCCATTCATGAAAAATCTTAACCCCAAATGTCTCTGGACCCTCTAGACTGGTGATGCCATTATTCTTTGTGAATATAATTTACACATTCCTTTTGTTATGGAAAGGTCACAAGTGTAACAACTACCTACATGGGGCTGTGAAACTGGTGAGCCCGAGGAGAATGGAATTTCCCAACTATCACATGGCATTTGGAGGGAATCGGGCGAATGTACGAGCTGATATTTTTAACAGTGAAGCATGGCTTTGCAGAAATTACACTTCGTCTGCTGCATTCTTGCATTGCAAATGCAATGAAAATCTTTGCATTGTTTCAACAAAGTAGGAAGAGTGTTAGCCATGTTCTGCTAAGTCCTATACTTTGTTTTTACAGTAGCTGCAAGGACCAGCAATGGCAAACTGTTAACTAGGTCCCATTCCACAATTTGGCAGGAAGATTTTCTGTGTTTGTGGCATCTACCTAGTTTGACAGAAAGACTCATCTACACCAAGCAGGATATTGCACTATGAAAGTGGTATGAAAGCAGTATATAAAATGCAGGAGCCACACTACTGCTTTACAGTGGTATTGAAGTGCACTGCAGGATCTTCACTACTGCTTTATAGTGGTACTGAAGTGCACTGACAACTGTTGGGGCACATACCACTTTCATACCACTTTCATAGTTTATATCCTGCTTGGTGTAGATGAGCCCCTGGTCTACTTATGCTGCAGAATAAGCTGGTAGTAATCTAAGGTGGTAGAATGAACTGTGCCTCTTCACACTGCAGATGGGGATTATCACTTATGAATGCTCCCCCACAAAATAAATTTCTTGAAAAGAGAAAACAAACACATCAGATAGAAAAGTTCTCATTCATCCTTTTGCAACAACACACGCCTCACCCACTATTTTCAAGGAATTTTTAATGCAGGGGAATATTCATAACTGCAGTCTGAAGTGTTGCAGTCCATTTTACCACCTCACCATTCTACAAGTTTCTTGTGCTCTATGTGTGGTCCAGGCTTCAGACTCTGTAATATCCACATTTTCTTGTCTTGCTCTTGCCTTAACTCTGAGTCTTGCCTCTGCTGGAACTACGGATATACAGATTTTGTAAAATCTGTTCTGCATGCATTTCGCAGAAGCTTTTCATTCCATCATTTGCTCATTGATGGGATCAGACTTTTTTCAAATTTCTCCAAATTGCAGAAATTTGCATTTGTGCCAATCCACTCTTGGCGAATTTGCACTTGAGTGCACAATTCCCCCCTCAAATGTGCATATTCATGCTTTAGACTATGGGGGAAATGCTAATTTTTGGCACATTTTTTAAAATTTTTACATATTTTTCTATGTGTAAAATTATGGAAAGTAAAAAAAAAATTGGTCCACAAGTCAGTGGGATCTGTGTGACTCAGGAAAAGCTGCTCCATAGTATCAGATTCATAGTATCCTGAATGCATTTGTTTCCATTGCAGGTTTCTTTGACATGCGTAGCTGGAACAGCCAGGTTCCAAACTCATCTGAAGCTGAATCAACAGGTTACATCCCCTACTATAGTTTGCTTGCAAAACAATTTTTCTTCTGACTATAGTAAGGGCTATATGTGGCTACACTGGGCCCACTATGAGATAACACACACAAATAAATATAGAATGTTCCCTGCGTGCATAGATATATTCTTCCTACAGGGATACCTTCCTTGCTGCCTTTTTCAATCCTTATCCCCTAATCTAAAAATTGTGTGGAATGCCCCACTTTCAGGTTTAAATTGTTGGCCATGACTGCACATCTTACCTTCTCTAACCTGAAGCTGCCACAGAAGTGTGGAGGTGGACTCCCACAATCTAACATTTCACCCTTGTGTGGCTTGTTTTGCTTTGTGCTGATCACACTTATGAAACAGATTTCAGATCCCAGGTTTCAAGGGAAGGAGGTTAAAAAAGTTCAAATTTCAGACTTTATATGATTGGGGTAAGTTGGGCTTTGTATGTTCCAAAGTTCAACTTTCTGTCTGTTGTAGAAGTCCATTAAAATATTTATATCTCAGACCATATGTACAAAATGCATTCATAGAAGTGTGCAGCGTGTGTGGAGGACTTGTTAAGTTCTGAGGTGTAGAAGTAAAGCACAGCTTTCTCACTGTAGGCTGTTTTGTCAAACATCTGATCTTCAAACCAAGTGCTAATGCTAGAACTGGCTAATAACCAAAACACTCACAGTCAAATTAAGTGTTCCCATCTGAGGTGATAAATGGAGAATACATAATTGTAAAACATGGCTTATGTAAAACAATTCATTGACATCTGGCTACAACAGCTGGCTTTGTAATTGATACAACAAAGCAAATGGGAAAATATAGTTCCAGGTACTTTGGGAGGTAATTTTGTGTTGTTTTTGTTTTTGCTCAAAAATGAAACCCATTTTCAACTTCACTTTTGAATCCTGTATCCAATTAATATCATGCCATGGTGGAGACATGGAAAAATGTATTTCCTTTGTCAATTACTAGGAAACCATACGTAACTATAAATGATTTACACCTGTATATTAAGACAGAAGAAAATGAATTGCCGTAAGCCGCATGATAGTGTTATCATCACCTGTTTTATCTTCACTATAATTAAGACTACATTTGCAGTTTGTGTTCTGTATATTTTTATGAGCTAGATGGATTCTTCCCCAAGAAGAATCTGTTTGTCTGTTTGGTCTATTGAAAACAACAATTGAAGGGCACAAAACGCAAGGAGATTCTCCTGAAGAAGCCCCGAACGGCCTCAGAAGTTTCTACTTTTTGTTTAGAGAGATTGCTTATGCCACTAAAACAGAATGTTTGAGGAAAACATAGCAGATCCCCACAGCACGCAAGACGAAGGGTTTAAGGGCAACTACTGTACATAAACCATGGAAATTCCAGATGTCTGACCTCAGCACCCAAAATGAAGTTATGAGGAGAGACTAATGTATTTGAAGCTTTTTAGTTAGAAAAAAGAAAAAGGAGAGAGAGAGAGAGAGAGAGAGAGAGAGAGTTGAGGGGCATGATAGAGGTTTTAACGTTATGCACAGTACATGGGCAGGGAAAAGTCCTCCCCCCCCCACTTTCTTAGGGTACAATGTTATCTGGGGAATGGTGGGAGTTGTAGGACTTTTTGAATATGGGGCCGATAAAAGAAATTCTTGACCCCACTAGTATCTCCTTTGAGATCAGTAATAGAAAAAATAGAAGCAGGAGTAAGCTTATGTTTTAAAATCTGAAAGAATAAGAACTGTTTTAGGTATAAGGATTGTGGGGTGGGGGTTAGAATAATATACACCATACTCAGAAATAAAAAGGAAATTAAATGTTTTTTCTCCTCCATGGTTCAATCATGGAATGTCTTAAGTCAAACCAAGGCCAAGAGCTATGACAGAGTTTGAGCAACCGATATGAGGCATAAGAACATCCGTTATCTGAGATTTATAAGAGAGCAATCTTATGGCTCCTAGACAGCAACTGGGCATTTTGGATTCCTAGATCCAAGGCTGGAGACATCACTCTGACCTCAAAGTCAGGAAACCAGCCTCCTTGCCCCCATTCCCTCCCAGCCAATATGGAGAGACCCATGCTAGCTGCTTCTGGGTGTGTGTCAGTGGTTATGGATGGAAGGAGACAGGGACATGGGGATCTGGGCCATCCCCAGCCTCTGTCCGTTCCCCTCCCTGAAACATCTGCTAGATGGACAAAAAAAACCCTCCCATCAGAATAAAATGCAAAGCAGGAGGTGAACAAATTGTATACCTCTAAGATTCTGAGTTCGGGGGCTTATGAGTACCCATGGCAGATCAAATAGGATTGTGCCCTAAATTACTTTAAAAATATGAATTAGAACCAGAAGAAGTTAAAGAGTACAAGTTAAGTGGGCAAAATGTATTGGAAATAATATTCCAATGGAAATATGGGAAAACCTCTCGAGTAAGAGCCATGATTTTTCATCACTTGTTTTTATCTTAATTTTAGAATTTCTGTAAACCGCCCAGAGAGCCCTGGCTATGGGAGCGGTATATAAGTGTAATAAATAAATAAATAAATAAATAAATAAATGATTTTTCATTAAATATTTCAATCAGAGAAAATCTGTATAAGGTCATGATGAACTGGAATGTAGCACCAGTTAAAATGAATAAAATGAATAAGAATTATCCAGTTAATTGTTGGAAATGTCAGAAACAAATAGGAGGGTGTTTTTATTTTATCATTTGTGGTGGGAATGCCAGTTGGCAATAAATAAATAATTATTGGAGAATGGTTAATAAAAATATAGAGAAAAATATTAGGTGACAAAATTCCATTAGGTCCCTTGTTTCATCTTTTTAATTTTATGATTGGATTTGTTAGTCAACAACATAAATTAACAGTTTAATTGGCTTCAGCAAGAATATTATATTCAAGGAAGTGGAGAGGACAAATAATACTTTCTCAGGAGAAATGAATGGAGAAAACATGAGATGTTGCCATTATGGCAAAATTCACATCTTATATTAGAACTGCAAAAAAAAGGCAAAGAGGGGATGAATTTCTAAAATATTGGATATCCTTTATAATTTTTTTAGACATACAATATTCCATTTTGTTTTGCATTAACTTGATTTAGTTGATTATAAAATTTAAGAATATATAAAGAAGAGAAAATTATTTATTGGTAACTTTGGATTATACACAAGAAACAATGCATATATAAGTGTCTGTGAATACGTACATATTGTATTCAAGTGATTCAGAGAAGGGATGTCTTATTGATTCATGGCTATAATATGTATGGAGATATATACTGTATTGTATGGTGGGAAAGAAGTGTAGGATAAATGTACTACCAGAACAACAAAAATAAACAAATGAAATAATGGTAACAATAGTAACAAGTTCAAAATTAGTTTTAAATATTCTCTTATGGAAAGTGCTCATGTTTGTAATCAAGCCCTACCATAATACTGTATCGGGCTTCTATTGTAAGTGTAATTATATATTTACTACTAGGGCTATGCACAGACCCCCTGAACTGGTTCGGGCCGATCTGCCCGTCCCCTGCTCCGCTTACCTCCGCTTCCTTACCTATGTCCATCGCGGTCTGTCGTAGGCTTCAATTGAGGCCCTGGTTGAAGCCGGAAGAGAAGGCTGCGGCCTCTTCTGGCTTCAAGCCGGGGCCTCAGTTGAAGCCCGCGATGGACCACAATGGAGGCAGGTAAGCCCCCCTCTCCTCTGCCCCCTTACTTGGGTCCGCCGCTGTCGCCGCATGGACGGTGCTGCCGCCAGGTAAGCCAACCCCCCCGCCCCCTTACCTGTGTCTGTCGCAGTCCAGCGTGGGCTTCAATTGAGGCCCCGGTTGAAGCTGGAAAAGAAGGCAGCGGCCTCTTCCGGCTTCAAGCCAGGGCCTCAATTGAAGCCCACGATGGACACAGTTAAGCCCCCTCCCCCTGCCCCCTTACCTTGCTCCGCCATCGCATGGACTGCGGCAGCAGAGGCACAGCCAGATAAGCGAAACTCCCTCCACCCACTTACGTGCTTCCATCACGGGTTTCAACTGAGGGCCAGGCCTCAAAGTGGAAGCAGGTGGCCTGCTTCCTCTTTGAGGCCTGGCCCTCAGTTGAAACCCACAATGGAGGCAGGTAATCCCCCCTCCCTCCTGCCCCCTTACCTGGCTCCATCGCCATCGCTGCATGGACTGTGGCGGCGTTGGTGGTGTCAGGTGAGTCCCCCTCCCCCCACTTACCTGCGTCTGGAGCTCTGGATCGAGGCAAACCGCTTCACCTTGATCCGTAGCCCCTCCAACCCGATTCTTCTCCGCCTTTGTCAGAGCAAAGCTGAGCACAGCCCTATGTACTACCTCCATTATCAGAGGCAGTATGCCTATGTACACCAGTTGCTGTGGAGCATGGATAGGAGGGTGCTGTTGCACTCATGTCCTGCTGTGGGTTTCTGGTCAACAGGTGGCTGGCTACAATATGAACAGAATGCTGGAATATGGATCCTTGGTCTGATACAGCATGGCTATTTTTCTGTTCTTAACACATGAATTACAAAGAAGAAGAAGAAGAAGAAGAAGAAGAAGAAGAAGAAGAAGAAGAAGAAGAAGAAGAAAGCCTCCATTGTCTCCCAAATCAGTGGCCTGGTTCAGACAACACGCTAAACCATGCTGCTTAACCACAAAATGTTTAAGGGAATGTATTAAGGTTAATGCATTCCATTAACCATTTTGTGGTTAAGCAGCATGGTTTACCGTGTTGTCTGAACCAGGCCTCTGTGTGGTTGTAAGTGTGGGTGTGGAATTTCAGGTAAGAAATGATGGAAAACAAGGGCCTGGTTCAGACAATATGCTAAACCATGCTGCTTAACCACAAAATGGTTAAGGAAATGCATTAACCTTAATACATTCCCTTAACCATTTTGTGGTTAAGCAGCATGGTTTAGCATGTTGTGTGAACCAGGCCAAGATTTAATCCTTTTCTCCCCCAGTGCATGCTCATTCCAGTCCAAATTGGAGCCATGCACATTTACTGTTGAGTGACAGTACACTATACAATTATGCTATATGATTAACATGACATGTAGTTTGCCCTTGAGGATGCTAGATTTAGGGCAGGAAAAGGTACTTCTTCACACAATACTTAATTTAGGGACTCATTGCTACAAGGCTTGATGATCACCAGCTTAGATGGTTTTAAAAGGCGACTAGACAAATTCATGGCTATTCATGGCATTTCCATGTTTAGAGGAAGTATACCACTCACTGACCTGATTCACATTACACAACAATCCACAATAAGACAAGACATGATGGCTTGTTACTGTGCATTGCTGTGTCATGTGAACCCAACATGATGGCTTACGTGAAGGTTGTTAAGCATGAAAACCATACTGAGTACCCATGGCTTGTTATTGGGTTGATCATTGTGGCTTGTTTAAGCCATGGGCTGTCATGTTATGTGAACCTGGGACCATGGCTTGGCTATGGCTTGTTCTAAAAGGCTACAGAATCATTTGACAGTAATGGCAAGAAAAGCTGACTGCTTCACATGCTAGCTGTTTCCCAGTCATCAAAGTTTGCCTGGTGGCAACTGCTAAAAGAAGATTCATCCCAGCTCCCTTAGTTTGGCACTTCCTACAACAGCAGCTTCATGTTTTTCTGCCTGCATCCTTTATCTGCATTGTGCGACCTTGGAGGAAGGTGGCTATGTTTCCAGGTTTGATTGTGTCTGAATCCAAACTGTCCCCAAATAACTGCACTGCTCTACCCATGTTGTATCTTCCCACAAAGTCCCATGCTCAGAGAAGTCTCGTGATGTCATCTTCACCTTTGCAGACAGTAGTAATCTAAGGATGACCCCAACGCCTCCTGCTTCTCTAGGCATGGGAACTGGTAGGTTGACAGCTGCCTCCAGACTTGTGAACTCCAGTTGATGGATTGGAGAGCAGCAGTGCAAGGCAATTATGAGCATCCTGCAAGCATTCGGCTGGCCAATTAGGAAATGGATTGCAAATAAAACAGAAAAAGGAGATCTCAAATGTGGTTTTATAAACTTATGGAGCAGCCACATTACAGCTTCCCAAAGGAATCTGGTTGGATGCTGGAGACATGATGCTGGACTATTTGTTCTGATACAGAAAGAACGTTTGTATGTTCTTAGTATGTGTAATGAGATGGACTGGAATGATCTTCTCCAGCTTTGGGACGCCTGTTTTCAGATGTTATCAGTTTGCATGAGTTCAAGATCCCATTCAAACTCAAAGTATAAGAGGGCAAAAAAGGAGGATACTTGTAAGTTATATTGTCAAAGGGCCACATAATCCTGTTATTTTGTCAGAAATAATTTGCTAAGCTGTTTGTGAAGAGAGCTTCAGCTATTGGGCAGTGCAGAAATGTAATACATAAATTAATAAATGAATAAATAAATGTCTCCTCTGGTGATGTTTGTTTCTTTTTACTGTTAAATGTGATTCTTTTGTTATTGACATACATATTATTTACTGTACCTCACAGACACATTTCAGTGATTTATTTATTTTAGTACTTTTATCCTGCCCTTTAGCCAAAAAGGCTCTCAAGGTGGCTTACAAAAATATTTCTTAAGGCAGTCCCTGCCCACAGGCTTACAATCTAAAAAAACATTTTGACTGACTGTGTTGAGTAAATGATAGGATTATTAACTCAGGTGGAAAGTGGTTTGGTGAACCATAGAAGGAAATAGGTTTAGTGTATTTTTACAGCTATTTTTTCCACCATGGTTGGTGTCTTTTTGATAGTGTCTATGATTTTTCATATGAGAGGAGCTATTTGTGGAAGGGATGTTTAAATGATGAACTAATTCTGGGAGTTTGTTTAATTCCTTGCTATGAATTTTGATGAACAATGTCTAGAACAGAGGAGTTAAGATAATTCTGAAAGCCAAGATTTTATTTTATTTTTAATGGCAGCAGGAATTCATATCTATGTCTTATGCCCAGGCGTATCGGTCAATGCCTGCTTTGAGACAGAGAGAATGAAACCTGTCAGACTAGCATATTTCCACCCAACTTTGCACTTCTGCGAAGAATGATTTATGTATTTCAAGCTTGCCAGTGATTATGCTTTCCTCATAATGTTTACTTTTATACTTTTGGCTTCCCCAGCACACCTGAATTTGGTGCTGGAAAAAGTAGGATGGCTTCAGAGCATTTAATGAGGAAAAAAGTTCTATTGTGCTGCCAGCAGCTCTGAATAGAAGATATTCTGTTTCCCAGCTGTATGAAATGTATATATTTTATTTTACAGTACACAAGGAGAAATTCTTCATAGCTCCGCAGACGGAACAATTAAAATGCAGTTCAGACTTATCGGGTCAATGACAGAGGTTACATGTCACTGTCAAAAACTTAGTTGTACTGACAAAGGCACTTCCTGAAATTACAGTTTCTACGGAGAGAGTAAGGCCCTTCCCTCCATAGATTTAGTTGTTTTTCTTCCTGTCTGGCATGGTAAAATGCTTAGAAAGAACTTAAGTATAGCAGATACTGGAATATAGAAATACTGGGTAAGATGAGTGGGTATGTTAGGCCACAGTCTATCTAAAAGGAGCTGGGCACCATTTCAGAGAAGAGTAATTTAACACACTTTCCAATATTTCATGGAAGAAATGCAGAACAAGCTTTTTTTGTATCAAGGATGTCACAGGCCAGCCGCATCCTCCTGCAATGATTATAGATTTTACTGAATATACTTCACCACCTATTTATGCTGTATTCGATTATTGTGTTGTAGCAAATAGGGTCATTATTCTTTCAAGATAAACTAAAACAAACAAACAAAGGCTGAACATAGGGTGACCATATGAAAAGGAGGACAGGGCTCCTGTAACTTTAACAGTTGTATTGAAAAAGGTATTTCAGCTGGTGTCATTTGTATATATGGAGAACCTGGTGAAATTCATCACAACAGTTAAAGCTGCAGGTGCCCTGCCCTCTTTTAAATCTGGTCACTCTAGTATAGCTCCTGAACTTTAACTGTTGTGATAAAGAGGGAATTTCATGAGGTTCTCCATATCTACAAATGACACCTGCTGAAATTCCCTTTTCTATGAAACTGTTAAAGATATAGGAGCCCTGTCCTCCTTTTCATATGGTCACCCTACTGAACCAAAATGTCCTTTAGGATACAATGGGATATTTTGGGAGAGCAACTCAGGGGAAAAATGTTGTGGGTAGGAGGCAAACGTACTCCCAATGCTGCTTTGTACAGTCACTACCTAGTGGCTGTCATTTGTTCTTCCCAGAATGCAGTCATCCTCCATATGCTGACTGGGGATGATGGGAATTGTATTACAAGATATTTAGAGGCACCAGATTAGAAAAGGCTGGTCTAGAGATTCTGGGAAAGGTGCTAACTCCACTTTGATAACAACTGTAGCAGTTCACAATAACAAAACTTTTAACGAGACATTCCCAAAAGGTAAAAATGGGACAAAACACAGAGCAATTTAGTAGGGTCAGGTATCAGCAAACTGGGTCTCACTTTATATTGTCTGCAGAACCTTCCAACTGCCTCCTAGCAGATTCAGGCTCCCAGCACAGAACCATCTCAACCCCGGCTGCAACATCTTTTTGGGACTGGGGGCTTAAGAGGCAGGCTCCTTTGGGGGCGGGTCCTGGCCCCTTGTTTGTTTGTTTTGTCTTGTTTTCTCCCCCTACTGATTTATAATTTTGTTGTGAATTTTAAACTTTTTTTTTTTACATTCCCCCCACCCCCAATGTTTTAAAATGTATGTTTTAAACTTTGTAATACCAGCAAAAGGCGGGATACAAATAAATATAATAATAATAATAATATAATTTATAAATGCAAAGAGCTGAAAGTTACGAATTAAGTGTTCCTTTCTTTAAAAGAAGCTGGAAATAAATGAAATAATTAATTGATTTAAACATAAATTGTGACATCACAATTGATGGTGTCAAAAACACCATGTATTATAATTGATATAAAGTAACCAATGTTTTAAAAGCATAAACATTACAGGGAGAGATAGATTTAAAAAAAAAAGTAGCTTGAGAACAATAAAATAATCCCAGACAATCCATCCCTTGCTGGTTGTAAATCCTTAGCATTCCCATTCACCAATTACAATCCAGTGTAGCCAATACAAAAAAGTCAAATAATTTTTTTTTGTCTTTTTCTTCCCTTTCCTTATATTCCACTGGACCATATGGTCTGATTTTCTTTTAAGTGAATCCAAGAACATTTCAGAACATAGAAAGAAAAAGGTTGTAAAATATCAAACCATGATTTTAACTTTATTTTCATATTAGAACAGCATCAAATGATAACCATGATAGATATAATCTGATTATAATGCAATTTATTCATGGGTGTGTGTCTGTGTGAATAATATAAAGATCTCCTTTGTCTTTCCAATGTGGCCATTAAAATGATTGTCAGTTGTTATTTCCAAGTAGACATTTGAACAATGCAAAGGATGAATTTCTTTTATTACAGAGAGTTTGTTTTTCTAATTAAGTTCCCCCTTTTTTCACACAGCTCTTACAGGGGCATATTATTATTTTGGTAAGGATAGTTTCATCAGAGATGGCACAGATATAAAACCTTTCCTATTTTTTTTACAAACAGGAAAGTCTGTTTTACAAATTTAGAGAAAGAAGGTATGCTGGAAAACAGTATTAGCTACACACATATGGGAGTGAACAACTATAATGGAATAAATGTACTTCCTTTGAAGTCAACATCACTAGTTTGATATAAAGGTTGTGTGCAGATGAGCCTAAGATGAATTATTCCCTTGTTTTATCATATTACTGTGAGAAGCAGGGCTGGCCCTTTCACGAGGCAGGGGCCTCAGGAGACGGATCCTGAAGGGCAGTGAATCCTGTGTCCCAGGCTGCTGCTACCACCAGAAGAACTACGTGCCCTGCCTGGCACTACAGAAAGCTGTGCAGGTCATTCTCCTGCTGTAGCAAACACAGGAGAATGGCTAGCACAGCTGTTTGGAGTGCCACCCACCCAATGACTCATTTTGAGGATCCCTCAGAGTGCAACCCCATGCATGTAGACTCTCTGGGGAGGCCTGCCAGCTATTCAGGAGAGAGAGTGATCAGCCTGGCTCAAATGCCTCCCTGTGATGGGGTCCTTCCTAGGAATGGACAGACTCACCCATGCCTTCCCTTGTCGGGGTGGGTGGGTGCCGAGCTGCCGCCTGCCCCTGCCTGACGACAGACCTGTCTGTCCTCTTAGCAAGCTGCCATGGTGGCTCAGGAATGGCCCCTTTACTGCTGCTCTTTACATAACATTACTTCCCGTAACCCCTGAGCTGCCATTGTTGCACAAAATGGAGGCTTGCTAAGGGGAGGGGGCAGCTGCTGGGTGCTTGCTGAGCCATGGGGTGCTCATCAAGTGGCTCCATGAGCACCCCATGACTTGGTGAGTGGAATCCAGGAGGGCGAGGCTGAGGGTGTCCATCGGACTCCACCCCCTATTGGACACTTGTGACATCCCATGTCCTTCCTCAGAGCATGACATTGGCAGGGAGGTAGTCCTTAAGATTACCTGTGCTGCTGTGGTAGGGGGAAGGGGTGTTGTTATCATGGGGCAGGGTGGGAGAAGGGAGGGCAGTGGTGTAACTTCCCATCTCAGGCAGTGGGAGGTCTGGCGCCAGCCTTGGTGAGAAGCTTAATTTTCTTTTTCTTTTTTTCTGCCTCTCTCCCTCTCCCCCAAACTGTCAGTTCCTGTTATTCTTGTGTAATGCACCTTACATCTTCATTTGGAGGAGCGTTACCTTCTCCAAGGTGTGATCTGTATCTTATTCAAAAAGATATGCCTATCAGATAATCACCTCGCTTGATGTTTTATCATCACATTGATATAACATCAAGCAAAGATGCTGGGGCATTAACCAGCAATCTGTCTAAGAAAAGGGATTGTTGATGAAAGAATGAAGCACCCCCCATCCTGAAATCATAGCACATTCTGTTTCCAGACATTATGGGAAACAGTGTTGTTCTTAGTGTTGTTCTTAGCTGATATGTATGTTAAAGCAATGTCTGAAATGGCCTTTAGTCATAACTACTTTGAGGCTATCAAGCGTACTCTGGTATAATCCTATGCAATTTTCTTTTCTTTTCTTAGAACATAGCCTTGGGATAAGTTTAGACTTTATACCAAGAAAATAACTTCTGCCCTCCCGTTCTTTGCTGAGCCCTTTCTGAAGAACAAAAACAATGGCTCATCATTATTCCGATGGGCTTATTTAGAGTAGGCCTCATTTTACACCCAAGTGTATTTTCTTTCTTTTGAAACACTCTTCTCTGTGCTTTTAGTACAGCTAATCATTTGTCTGCAATCCTACACCATGAATCCCAACAATGCCCTGTGTGCAGAAGACATTAACCTTGTGACATTTGAAGACGCCTGCACTGCTCGAAAATTGTGTCCCACACTTAGCATCTTTTGTCCCCCATTTGGCCCATGTCAGATTGAGAGATATGGGAAAGGAGTTAGGTCTGAAGCAGCATGCAAAATTGCTTCACTTCCTTGCCCTAGTTGATGGTCTCTGGGAAATCTCTTGATGGACTGCTTTGAAAGACCAGGCATTGTGAGGCTGATGGCTGCTCTTGTGCTATCAGGCCTCTGAGGGGACAAACGTGCACTTTGACTTTCCTCTCGGGACATCAATAAGCTTATGCTGGTAAAAAAGTCCTGGAGGGTAGAGAAGGAGAAGTGAACTAATAGTGGCAGGTGTTGGGAATTTCTAAAACATAATGAAGAAAGAATTTGTATACGCTTGCAGATGGAGGTGCCAAATTTGGGTGGTGCTTTGAAAGTTTATAATGCAAAGCTTTTGCCCTGCCATGCAGTGAGATTTGTTTCACTGTTTAATTTACTTTTCTTCAAGCAGGGAAGGTATTGCTTCAGATAGGTCTGAAGTAATGTTATCAGGAGGATGGGAAGAGGAAAAGGCAATCTCTAGTGAAAACTATCAAATGCTATCTGAGGTCTATCCTCCCTGCCAAGCAGTCCCCTTCCTGTATTCTGCGAAGGATGCCACTGCTGTTGCATTTGGCTCTTTTGTTTAGAATGAAAATACTGAAAACAGACCTTTGATCTTTGCATTCCAAGTGTGTCAGCCTAACTTCCTGAGGGTATTTCTTATTCCTTGCAAATATTTTTCTAGGAGATGTTTTGTATTCTTATTCCACAGAAGTACTCTATGACTTAAAGACTGTACAGTACATGGAAGTTTACAAAAAGACCCTGTGTGTATGTATGTGTGTGTGTGTGTGTGTGTAAGAAAAAGATAGCAGTTCAGAAATAACAATCCCAGTCCAATAAACCATGGTTTATCAGTCCAGGTAAAAGGCATCTGTCATCAGGTTGCCTCCTCACCCTCTATTTCTTCTCTTGAACATGGCTTCAGTGAAGGTAAATGGCAGTTTTCCATGATGTTCAAACTGTGAAACTGTCATTTAACAGCTCCTTCCAAACCATGATATTAAACCAGGATCTGATCCAAGTTTCATATCTTGGTTGGAGGGAGCCTTTAAACCACAGCTTCTTGGATAAGATGTCATAGGAAACTGTTGATTACTAAAGCACGATAGCTTCACTGAATCTGGGCATGAGATGAGAAGAAGGGAGGGGTGAGCAGAGAGGACATAGGCACACACCTTATTCTTGGGTCATTAAGCCATGATTTATCCAACTGGAATTGTTACATCTGAACTGGGCCAGAGAAATAAGGCCATACCCTTAGCCAGAGTGAGGATACTTGAGATGGTGGGGGCAGGGGGAGTAAGCAGTGGCAGATCCCCCTGTCATTCCTCCTAAGGTCACAGTTTTTCTCTGTGTTGGACAATTGAACTCTGTGTCCCACGTGGATTGTCCTGTGGTTACTAAACTAGCCTGCTGCCCTCTCGCCTGCCCAAGGGCCTCTACTTCCCTTGCTTGGCTTCGTCCATTTTCTTCTGCTGCCCCTTACGCCTGGAACGCTCTTCCAGAACATTTGAGAACTACAAGTTCAATCGCAGCTTTTAAAGCTCAACTAAAAACTTTTCTTTTTCCTAAAGCTTTTAAAACTTGATGTTGTGCGGACTTTATACTGTTAGTTTTACCCTACCCTGTGCCTGCTTACCCTACCCTGTGCCTGTTGGCATTCTCTTCCCCTCCTTATTGTTTTACTATGATTTTATTAGATTGTAAGCTTATGCGGCAGGGCATTGCTATTTACTGTTTTACTCTGTACAGCACCATGTACATTGATGGTGCTATATAAATAAATAATAATAATAAAGATGCATTGGGATACTCTCCCCCGTGCCCAGTACTGAAGTAAAAATTATCTGCCAATCCAATGAGCTTCTGTACATGGAAGAAGGGGAGACATCTTTTCCTTCACCTCAGGAAGCAAAATGTTTTGGGCTGCCCCTGCAAAGAGATCAGAATACACAGTGGTGCTGTTCACCAGTGATTTGGAGTCTATCATTGTCATGTTGGAGCCATGAGTTCTATTCCTGAACCTGGTGGAAAGAATTATTTCTTCTTTGTAGTTGTGTAGTGAAGAGCAGGTGTTGGTAAATCCCATTTAAACCTCAAGTTAGTGCTTTTAGTACTAAAAAAGGTTCCCTTGGCAAGGTACTACCTGCCAACCTCAGTTTTCCCATCAATAATCTAAAAATAATATTGCTGGCCACATCATAGTTCATTTGTTGCATCCTTTGCTCTGGATCAAAATCCAGTGTTTGAAATAAAGAGATCCATGCACAGCCCCCTTCTGCTGTGACAGCTTTGATTATTTTTAGCATAATGTAGTCCATTCTTACCACATCCTCTATGTTATTAACACATTCCCCGTTTTCTCACGTAAACCATTTTTCTTCAATTTCTCTTATCTAAAATGTCCTTTTCTCTCTCGATATCATTTCTTTCTTTCTTTCCTTTTTCCACAGAGAAAGCTGGCTGTTTCTCTTCTCCAAATACAGACCAGAAAACTACACATTCCTTCTTTACAAGAAGGCCACTTTCATTCAAGTAAAGTCATTCATAATTCCGCATGTATGTCAGGTTTACAACTGGGATAGGTAAAATGTTAAGTATAGGAAAGAGAATGAAAAGTTGGAAAAGTTTTTCACTTCCCTTTCAACAGAGCAAAGTGATTGGTGCTCATTAAAGGGGAGGAGAATGTTATTTTTAAAATCTTAAGCAGAGCCTGCTTTTTATATGGATTACTTCCTATGGAGGGAAGCACCATCAGCAATGGCTATGTAAGAAGAGACATGGAGCGTGGCTCCAGGAAATAACTTTTTCTTTCCACAGAACTTTGGAACCAGATTTTTTTTAAATAGAAATGAGTAGGATGATGAGTTTCTATGAACAGAAATTGGCTGTATTAATGTGTTGTAGCAGCACAGCTAAGCACAAGTATTCATATTAGTGCCTGGCCGAATCTGCACCCTATTTTGGGGAACTTTCTCTCTCCCTGTGAAAGAGGCATTGGGTTTTGTTTTGTTTTTTGCCTTTTTCATAGGGAGGAGGGGAAATTTGGAGAATTTTCTCCTTGGAGAGGAGGACAGGGTTGCCACATACCTTTTTTAAGTGTAGTTGATTTCTGAGGGGCTTTCTTCCTCTTTTTTCATTTTTCGAAACCAACAACAAACCAACCCAACCCACTCCTTTCCTCCAGCATTTGGAATGAGCCCAGCAGTTCTTAGTGGATGCTTATTGGAGACCACATGACCTCTCCCTCTCTAATAAGCATCCAGTAAGCACTCCTGGGCTCCTGAAAATGCCAGGGGTGTTTAAAAAAAAATCAGAAGAAAAAGAAAAGAAAAAGAAAGAAGAACCCTCAACAACTGGCTAAATTTAAAATGGTTTGTGGAAAACCTGTTACCCTCCCCAAGGAGAAAATTCTCCAAAATTCTCACCTCTCCCAGCCTCTTTCACCTGAGTTTTCATCCCCCCACCCCATCAATTATTATTATTATTATTATTATTATTATTATTATTATTATTATTATTAAATATACCACCCCATAGCTGAAGCTCTCTGGGTGGTTTATAAAGATTAAAAACAGTGAACACTAAAAACAAATATACAAAATTTAAAACAATAAAAAGTATAAAAACAAACAATATCCATTTTAAAAAAGACTCTTCTGGGGTCAAATGCCAAAAATGGAATGGTCAAATTTTTTGGCATGGCACTAATTCTTATATCCAAGTTTTAACCTCCTCTGTTTCCAAAGGCACTTTGAAAACATTTTGAAACTTGTGTATGGAGTGTTTCCTGGGCCCCAACAGTTGTCACGACTGTTATAAACCATTTTAAAACAGTAGTGTAGATCCTGTCATAAAGGTAAATTTCAGACAAGAGAGAGACAGACAAATGCCTGTGTTTTTTCATTTTTTACTTACATGATAAAGATATTGACTGATTATCAACTTGGGAAGTCAAATGGTGTAACAAAGGTGTAACATGTTAAAGCTCTCATTGCTAGAGCTCTTCATTTTTTTCTAGACTGATTATTTAATTTCCACAGAGTCCTCAGCAATACAATATAGCGCTCCATGAATCAATTTATATTACATTTTTTTCCATTCTCTCATTAAGCCATAACAAGGGTAGTACTAACCTTCCCTACTCCCAGGCATGTTAATAACCAATCTAAGATGTATTTTATTGACTTGAATTTAGCTTGATGCCAAACGCAACTGATGCTGTATAACTGGCAGATGCCGTTGGAATGTTATCAGGAAGTACATCTAAAGTTCCTGCAATATTTCATAGAATACTTTTCGGGCAATATAGAAATTGCATGGAGTGTATTCTTACTCCATTAGGAATATTTTCCCTTAAGTAAGTATATGGTCGATGAGACAGAGCATCTGAGTGTCTGTATTAATCTTTCTCAACGGTAATGAATGCTAAAGTTATAATTTGCTAATGCAGGTTTTCATCCTGTAGCATCTAATATGGGAGTTTTTAAAATACAAAATTAAGTGTATTATCTGACAATATTTGGAATTGTGCTGTATGCAAGTTGTTGTTGTTGTTGATTGTTCTTATTGCTATTATTAGCAAGAGGTCATTTGTTCACTTTGAAGCAAAGACATTATGACCCTGTTCAGTTGACATGCTAAGCCATGGCTAGGCACTAAACCTTTTGCATCAGAAGGTTAGAGAGTGTGCTTAAACCATGGTCATGTAGCCACCATGATTAGAAATGGTTCACATGACATGCTATGTCATGATTCACATGACATGCTAAGCCATAATATTTAACTCAAAGTGCTTAACTACCATGGCTTAGTATATCATCTGAACAGGATCAACATTGTGGTTACTTGCCCACAAGTATTAGTGCTTGTTATGGTATAACATATCCTTTTGCATCTTGGGCATCCACTAGGGTTGGGTGAGAATTTCATTTCAGTGTGTTTTTTAAAAAAATAATTTATTGCACACTTTGTCGTATACAGGATGGGGAAAAACTTGATTTTTTAAAAACAAAACAAAAACAAAAGTGGGACAAACCAGAACTGATAGATTCATCCAGCAGCTAGGGACCACTAAAAGTGTCACATTTATCTTGAAAACAAGCTAATTTTGACCCTTTGGGCATTCCATAGCTCTACGGATGCCTTGAAAAACCCTCCCTGATTTTGCTATATACCATTCTGCTATATACCACTCCATCAAATGTTGCTAGTGTTGTTAGGTTTTCAATCCATTGTATTATAGGCAATGAGCTTTTGTCTTTCCAGTATTGTAGTATCAGTCTTCTAACAGTCAAGACGGCGTGAAAATGCATTTACATTGGCCATGTGTTACATTCCAAGAAGCAGGTACACAATTTAAAAGAACATGTATATCAGTAAATATTAAAGAGCTTTCCAATACAAAGTTTATCCCTATGATAGCATTTTTTTTAAAAAAACATAAGTTTGGATGAACAAAAATTAAGATTAGAAAACCTGGGAAATGGAGAAAAACTGAAATCAACAGATTAATTTCTCCCTACTTTATTCAACTAGAGCCCTTACACAGACGTTGAGACTAGATGGTTGACCAGACTGGAACTATTTCACTATACTATTTTACTATACACATATATTATTTATATGTGAACTGCTTAGGGATTTAATTATATTTAGTGGTAGTATTACAAATAAATAAACACTATAGAAAAGGAAAGGCCCTTCTACTGAAAAAAAAAAAAGGAGAGGAACGTTCTTTTGAACGAGATGCTCTCACCCCATCCAAACCATGGATGTCTTCCTATGCTGTCTCCATGTTTTCCATGAACTAAGTATGTAGTATCTCAGTGAAAATTGAATGAAATTTAAATAATAAAAAAGAGGTGGCTGTGCGGGAGTGTCTGGGTATTTTCTGCCACAACAAACATCCGTAGGAAGCTGCCTTAGTGAGTATTACATGGTGCACGCTGTACATTGTGCAGCTCTTTCATCTGCTGTTGCTTGCCTTGCGCTGTAAAGGAGTTGCTCTCTTGAAACACAGAACCTTTCAAACGGCTTGGTTCAGTGAGCCTTTGAGGCCTGTACTCCATTAAGTTCTGAGCCCAGCTGAATCAAACAGTCTGTACAGCCCCTGGCCTTGGTTTTGAAAGAGTTGGCTACCCACTAATGAAACGGTATAAAAGACAGCTGAGCTAACCTTTTATTTTACTACCTTGGACTCAGTTCTATTTAGCGACGCCACAAACTTTCTATCAGGTTCCCTCCATACGGTCCTTTCAGAGCCCTATAAAGGAATGAATACCAGAACAGAGCCTTTACCCATTCAGTTTTCAGCTCTGTTAGCTTTCAATACCAGAAATGTATTTAAAAGTGGGTAAAGGTTTGTTAAATCTAATATGCCATTGTCACTCATCCTGAGCCGAAAGAATAAAACCATATATGTGATTGGATTTGCAATTCAAATGACACCATTTTGCTTCCTGAAAACAGGCTACTGTGGAAGGAAAGTGGGTGGTGTGGGGGGAAGAATGTGTAAAGGATCACATTAACCTCCAGCAATAATATTATAGCAGCACAGTTCATGATACCATAGTAAAAGACGCATATTTCACTTAGAATCCCTTCTAGCTATTCAGCTGTAGCATTACTCTGCAAGATAAAATTGGGAAGACTTTATAAAGGTCACAAACAAAAACTTCAGTTCTTTTATAATAAAATTCTACAAATCTGTACCTCAGATAGTAGATTTATTGCACTGGTGTTTTAGACAAAACAAAAAGGCAGCTTTTTTGAGTGGTTGGGGGGGTATTGATGTGTTTTGTTTTTTTTAAAAAAATCATGTTTACAGGAAAGATGTGTTTTTCATTATTGTGATGACAATATTATAACTCAGGTTCATATGCGTTGCAATCCTTGGCATGTTTACTTGGATCCAAGGCTCACTCTGTTAATGGGGATTATTTCTGAATAAGTAGGAATAGGATTGCATCCCTACTTTGTTATATGAAAGGATGTAGGCAATGGAATAACATATGGCTAGAACAGATTTATTTATTTATTTATTACACTTATATACCACCCCCATAGCCAGGGCTCTCTGGGCGGTTTACAGAAATTCTAAAATTCAGATAAAATCGAGTATACAAAATACAGATTAAATTTTAAGAATGTGAAAGGAGTTTAAAACTGCAGTGTACACTAACATGGCAGTAAAATCCATTGAATACAGTGGCCTTGTTCAGAAGATACCTTAAACCATGGTGGTTTGTTAAGCAAAAAGCCTTAACCACCATGGTTTCAGGTGTCTTCTGAACAGGGCCAGTGTGACTTCTGAGTAAACATGCCTTCATTTGCATTCT
Organism: Elgaria multicarinata webbii; assembly: GCF_023053635.1. Classification (NCBI taxonomy): domain Eukaryota; kingdom Metazoa; phylum Chordata; class Lepidosauria; order Squamata; family Anguidae; genus Elgaria; species Elgaria multicarinata. The sequence goes on along the minus strand of NC_086180.1, from coordinate 38,641,134 downwards.
AAGGGTGTTAAGGCAGTTACATTTGGACAATGGATATAGATGATTGCTTGCCTGTCTTTCTAAGAGCTGGTGCTGAGATTATATAGTGTTCAAGTCTAAACGCTTGCAATACTGGTTCTTCCTTTTAGAATACTATACATATATATTTCTATAATGTTCTGAATATATGGCTTGTTAATTCTAATTTGAACACAGCAATTTTTTTTAAATTTAAATATTCACCTTAAATTAATGCATTCAACACAATCAAATGAATGAAGAAGAAAAATAGTGTACCAAATATTCACATTATTTTGATCTCTTTTCTCAGCAGCTCCCCCATTCAATTGACTGCTTATTTCTAGCACTGTTACTCTGTTTTGCACTCACTGTCTTTGGCCTCATTTGCCCACAATTTCATTTAATCCTATTGACAAAGAAGAAGGATGCGATTTTCTCTATGGGCAACCATGGCATCATTACACCAGAGGAAACATTGGCTGTAGCTAGACCTAAGGTTTATCCCTGGATCGCCCAGGGGTCAAACCTGTTCATCTAGGTGACACACAGGGGATCCAGTGCTCAGGCAAGGGTGAACCCTGGATAATCCCAGGATAAACCTTAGGTCTAGCTGTGGCCCTAATGTCAGTGAAAAAAGTCACATATGCTGCCACAGCTAGATACATCAAATGATACTCAGAGCTGAAAAAAATGGCAATGGAAAGACCAATATCAAATCAAAATTACGCAAACTATTTCATAAAAATGTTAAAAATCACTGCAAATGGGAGGCACTTTTGATACTAATGACAATAAACATGAAATAAGTAGTTTCAGCACAATACAACCAATATTATGTTGGTTGATATAACAATATCAGAATTGTGAACCTTTAACCATCCTACAATGTAAATCTAACATCTTTTATCTAAATGGATTTAAAATATTGATGTTCTGTCAGTAGAAACTCGATGATGATAATGGCTTGAAGTGATTCATTTATCTGTTCAAGTTTTTTTGTGTGTAACAGCTTTTTCTCATAAGATTGTTTGGGAATACTCTGATCACTTATACATACCATGAACTGTATGAGGTGGACCGTCGAAGTAGATTGTGGAAAAGTTGTAAAGGAGGATAACTAAACTGTACTCCTTTATCTAAAAGGATTTTTTTGGAAATGGTAATATTCATAAAGTCTGTTCACCTAAGATATGTTGGTTTTACATATTGTCGGATGCATTCTATATACAGTAATTAAAACAATCCAAGATGGTTAATTGATGTTATATCAATGCAAGCTAATGGTTAGTAGGATGGTTACATGATAGTTGGTGTTTTCTATTTTTGAATAAAACACATTTTAAATGGATACTGGCTGGGTTTTTTGTTTGTATTTTATGCTTTTTATGGTTTTAAATGTAGCATATTTGCTTTTAGTGTTCACTGTTTTTAACCTTTGTAAACTGCTCAGAGAGCTTTGGCTGTGGGGCGGTATATAAATGTAATAAACAACAACAACAACAACAACAACGCAGAATTTAGGGAAGGTGACACCTGCCCAGGTGAGGGGAGTAGCCTAGAAGTGTTGCACACATTTCAGTAGGGGCACTTGCAAAAGCAAGTGCCACATCTCAAATGCTGGTGAACAGGATCAAGGAAAGCCCAGGCTAACTCACAGACTGAGTTGCCACGCTAATTGTGATTTTGTGAGCACAGCCAGTACCTACTTTTGGAGTGTGGAAAGGAGGCTGCTCAGATGGCAGGAACAGGTACACTCCAGGAGAGTGTCTTTTTCACAGGAAATTGACCCTCTGTGCATCTTTAACATTGTGTAGAAACCCCTCCAAGGCACTTCCCCAGGAAACTGTGATATAATCTGTATGGTGGTAGTTACAAACATTACTGAGACTTTCATAAACATACATTGTAAGAATTTTGTAGGTTTTCTTTTTTACCCTCTTTCCCTTCTCACCCCTCTTTTCCTTTTGTATCATGTCTTTTAGACTGTAAGTCTGCTGGTAAGGATTGCCTTATTCCCTTTTCTCTTCAGTACTATTCAGCTGTAGCCTGTGGTCAATCTTAACATGGCGGTTTGTGAAGTATATTGACAGCTATACATGGGGGCTTTCTTCGTGGTGCCGAGTTGGTGCTGCTCCACCACCAAACCCCACAGTATCGCTGCTGCAGGATGGCGGCACATTATTTACACGAAGGGAGGCAACGTGGCCCTTCTGGTGGCCATTAGGCTTGCTGGGGAGCCTTCCTCCTCCTGCTGCTTCCAGCGACCAATGAGAGGTAGCCCTCTGCCCAAGACACCCCTGGTGAAGTGCCCAAGTGTGGACAGAAGGGGAAGAGCCGCACTGACCTCGCTGCTGTGGGTCTTTGGCTCTTTGCCCTGGAGTGGCTCCAAATCGGCCACTGCGTCATTTAACTGACACAGCGCAGTTTCAGAGCCACTCCGGGGCAAAGATGACATTAAGACAGCCCCATGGAAATGAGTCTGAGATGAGGAGGATTGGTTTAAAACAGAAGCAAGCATTTAATGTTTTTTTATTTTAAATTGTTTTATTGTAAATTAGAATTTACAATATAAGTTCTTATGGAGTATAAATCCCTACAACAAATAAAATAAATAAATATTTCCCATGCATTTCCTCCAGCGAAAGGACATTGGAAGGGAACTCACTGGCAGGTGGCAAGTTGTGGATTTCCCAAACAAATCTGCTACTTTCCCCAACCTCTCAGTTTTCAATTAAATGTTAACTGCTTTTGCAAACGTAGTATTTCGGGAGGAAAAGTTGGACAAACAGATTTGCAGAGGTGTGTGACATTATTATAGAAGATACAGAAGAAATGGAAAAATACTTCAATATTCTTAATTAAGAATTCGTTTATTATTGTAAAGTTCCCTATGCAATGCAACACATTTAGATGAATGGTAAATAAATAATATTGTGACATGTGTGCATTTAATCACCTTATATGGAACCCTGAGCTCCTTATGGCCTTGGGCAATCTTTTAGTTCCTTTTCTATCCTACTATTCGTTCATTTTCCAATGTTTTTACAAAGCTAACAGACCCCAATTTCATTTGGAAGAAGAAATACTCACTTGCTTGATTTAATTCCACCCTCCCTATATTATGACAAACACATTAACTCTGGGTAGAAGAGCTATTTAAAGCTCAATTTTCTTGTCAGTGGCACAAATGTAGACTTCTTGTTTCCCCATTAATTTCCTTATTAATCTTGAATAAACACAAGCCTTTTGTATCTTGATAATTCAGGCACCATAAGCTGAAACCTCTCATCAATTTCTTCTAAATCCTGGTCTCTGGCCAAGACCATACCTTTCAGCATTTCTAACGTATGAAAATATGTGCCCTTATTTTACATTATGTGAGTTTCTCATGCTAAGGTAGAGACCAATGAAAGGAGCAAACCACTCCTGCAGTTCCTGGTTCCTGGCAGGCACTACAAAGGACTTTTAAATATCTTAATTTCAATGGGTTGGATCCAGAGTAAGTTAGTCATGGTTTAGTTCCATTGAAATTAATACAAAGGGTTTTTGAATGTCTGAATTTCAGTGGGTTGGATGCAGAGTAAGTTAGTCATGGTTTAGTCCCATCGAAATCAGTGGGATCTAAGTTAGTCATAGCTAAATTGCCTCATTGATTTCAATGGGAGTAAAGTGTAACACACCTACTCTAGACCCAACCCAATGTGTAGATTCCCACCCACCCCATCAAATACAGTTGAATGCAAGTAAATTGCATTAAAATCAATGGAATGCAAGCATATTTAACTTAGTGATTGATTATTACATGTAGTCATCAGCAATCAGTACCAGCACAACCCATTTCCCCATTCTCATCAGTATTCTAGCATAATCCTCTGGCAAGCCACAACTAAGGCCTTAGCTAGACCAGGTTATATCCCAGGGTGAACCCCGGGATCATCCCTGTGCATCCTTGCCCCGGGATACAGCCCTACACTTTGGGCCCACTTTTTCCACAGTCTTGGGCTGAGCCCGAGACCGCAGAGCATGTAGCCCGTTTCCGCAGGTTTACCCGGCTCCTCGCGATTACTCATGCAGAGCTGTGAGCTGTGCCCCTCGGGGGTAGGGTGGGGTGGGGAGTGGGGGAAAGTAGTTAAAATTAAAAAAACCTTACCTTTGCGTGCAAGTATTCGTGTGCTCTGTCGACTTTAAAAATAAAAAAATGGCAGGCGCGACTCTTCTCTTCTTGAGGTCATCGTGCCTTACGTGTAAACGGGGGTGAGATCTCGCATTAATCCCAATGTGAGGTCTCCCCTCCTCTCCCCCGGACTTTCAGGTAGGCCTAGCTAAGGCCTAAGAGTGAGTTCAAGTATTCGTATCCATCTTTTGATAATTATGGTTCAAATGGAAGCCCCATTTAGAAATCTTCCCCTTCCATGACGGAACATACATGACCCTGTGTCCTTTTGTCATCATGCTGAATGTCATTCCCACCATCTCTATATAACATTGGAGGCCACAGTGAGAGAATGCACAGTGCTTTAGCATCAGTCCAGCAATTCTTGTAATATATTGTTCTGCTCTGAAATATTTCACCTATGACTTGTGTGTGTGAAACAGATGAAAATACTACATAGAGAGCTTTTGTATCATCTCAAAACATCTCAGTAGAGATGGTCCACACCTTTAGCTGGCTCTAATTGCAAATTGCACATACTCTTAATAACATCAAGCGATGAATATAATATTCAGAAAATGGAAGTCTTCCCCAAATGAGGAGAACAAAAAGGAGCACAGACTTCTACCAAAAAAAAAAAAAAAAAAGCCAGTAGATAGTAAGAGATAAAAAAACAGTTTGAGGAGCACATCACTAATAACATCAAAGCCAACAATAAAGAATTCTTTAAAAACAGCAGAAACAGGAAACCACTAATATCATTGGATAGCAACACTTCCCACAAAGAAAAACCCTCCAAAAGGTTTTGCAATGAACCAAGAAGTTCCTTCTCTGGACAATGGATATTGCTATGACTTCATGCATTGGCTAAAAGCTCTGTAAGGCAGGAGCAGGCTATTTGTGGGGGCAAAGGTCGAGAATAAGGAGACACGACAATAAATAAGAGCCAAGACAACTTTACAGCTGGACTTAAACAGGGCCACATTTTATTAAATGATCTGCAAGAGGGAATGAATCAAAACGGGCATCCAGTATGAACAGTGCCAAGTGAATGCTCACCATTCCCACACCACTCTGGATGCCCATACCTAGCACCAAATAGCAAATTGTGACAGAATTAGAACAAATTAATACACCCAAGCTGTCTCACAGTGTGGAGTAGGCGAAAAAAACTCCTGCACAATTCAGTACAGGAGTCAAAAATTCCTACTTGGCTCCTAACGACAACCAGCAAGCCCACACTGCCTACAGGGAGGGAGGGAGGGAGCTGTGCAGCAAAGAGGGGGAGCGAGGAAGAGACCCTTATTTATGAGCTCTCTGACCCCTCCCCTCATGTGGCACCATACTAGCCCCAGCCACTCAAGGTTGGGCGTGTCTCCTTTTGCCACACCCACAAACGCCTCCCCACGCCCAGGCTATGCTGAGTGTGGCAGAATGGTCATTGTGGAGGCGAAGGTCGAGAATAAGGAGACGCGACAATAAATAAGAGACAAGACAACTTTACAGCTGGATTTAAACAGGGCCACATTTTATTAAATGATCTGCAAGAGGGAATTAATCCTAACGGGCATCCAGTATGACCTGTTGCCAGGCCCCTGAAGTTGGGTGAGCCATTTGCGGCCCAAGGGTAGGCGATGCATCTTTTGCCTTCCCCCGGGCCTGCCCCTTGTGGGGTCGGGGAACCTTCCTTTGTCACACCCTAACTCACGCCGTCCAGCTCTGAGTGGGTGAGTAGAGTCGGACCCAAAGGTAAGTCGTATCTCCCGGGTAGGCCATGGGGTTCGAAGCTGGGAGCCTCGGACTTACCAGTCACTGTGAACAGTGCCAAGTGAATGGTCACCATTCCCACACCATTCTGGATGCCCGTACCTAGTGCCACGGAGAACATCAAGCAACTCGGTTAGATGCTCCTCTCTCCAAACCTAGCTAAGATTATTTGGGTGAGTTCCCTCTGCAGATCTCCCAACAAAAGGTCATTACTTGCGTCAGATAAATGCACACCAACCTGCCTATATAGCTCCCTCCTGCTTAACTGAATATCAGGATGAATTGGGCAGAATAGTGGTTGTGCACTTTGCCTCATATCTCAGGTCTACAAGGGCTAGAGACTCGCTTTAAAAAAAAGAAAGAAAGAAAACTGGAAATCTGGGAATTGTGGCTCATCTAGGGGAACTGCAATTGATTCCCCTTGTCCCTTCCTGCCATGCAGGCAACATTAACCTGTCTTGAGGATACCAAGTAGGGACAATCCTGCCAGGCAGGTAGTTCATTTCTTACTTAGCTTCTTTAAAAAGAAATAGCCAATCACATTTTTTTCTATCTTCTCAAGTTCCGGAGTTGAGTCTTGGCACAAAATAGGAGCCCTGGGCTCAGATGAAGTCGCCGGTGTTATTTCATGTTGTGTTTTGCAGACCACACAATCTCTTTTCAGAACAAAAATCAAAATACATAAGGAATGGCCATTTGTAGAGAGAGAGGAAAGACTTTAGACATTTCTGTCTTCCTTTAAGCATCCAGAATACTTTAATATCCCCTCCCTTCTTGCATCCTTTGGGTGCCGAAGCAAGTTTTGCAGGCTTGAAAGCCTCCTTGCTTGTCTTCTTCAATAAGTCTTTCTCTTCCTGGGGTCCTTTTCATGAACAGCACCTAGCAGGTTATTGCAGCTGAGCAACTAATATGATTGTAAGGCTATTTAATTTGAAGGTTTTTGGAGCACATTTGCCATTCATGCAGTTTTGTTATTACCTGAAATGAGCATTTTGATATGCAAAATTGTCCATCCACCATTGAAGAATTCAGACATGCTTCATAATTATAATGGAGGAACTGTACAGGCTGAACTAAAGCACCGACCTTCCAAAGCAAATAAGGCAGAGTTGGCTGCTTACCTGCCTCACCCTCAACATTAGCAGAAAGAAAGCGGTATTATTCCTATAGATTTCCTTATAGAAAAGTATGATCTCACTAAAACGCTAACATTGTCTACTTGGCTTGAACCATCTTACTGAATTGCATGAAAGACTGAATTGCAGGCCATAGAATGAACTATAAACACTAAAGAAATGCTGTTATACTTTGTTAAATCTCATGGTGAAAAGAAAGGAACTACAGTGAGTTTATACGATTTACATATTATGTAATTTGCTCTGGAGATCTGTCTTAATTTATTGGAAGCTAAGAATGTAAGAAGACCTCAGTGGATCAGACAAAAGGTCCATCTAGTCCAACATTTAACTTCCTATAGTGGGCACCCAGATACTTTTGGGAAGTGTGCAAAGAGGGCACAAAGGCAACGTCTCTTAATGTCCCCCTTGCATACCCAGAAGGAACTCATATAAATGGCCCAGAGTGTATATTATGTGGTATTTATTTGTGAGGGGCTGCTAAACTGAAAGGGCCAGTAATGCCATTTAACTCTTCTTGACATACTTTTAGTAATTTCATTACTCTCCTGCTCAATTCCTTTAAGCAATGGGATTTGTGTTTTAGCTATGTCTTTAGGGTTGGTGTGAGCTTCTGGCTGGGTCCCTGAGGGCAGTGGACCCCTTCATGTCCAGCTCTCACAGACTCAGCCTGATGCTTTCCCCTCCTTGCTTTCCCCCCACTGCTCCAATGGGGGCCTTTAATGCCCCCATTGGTGTGGGGCTGGGGGAAAGTGCGATTTCCACAGTGTCCAGAAATTGTGCATTTCCTTCCCGCCATGCTAATGGTGGGCAGTTGCTGCCATTAACATGGAGGGGGGGGGAAGAGGGCGCTCAGCAGGGGCACATACAACCCAGCTCATTGGAGCGGACTGCATGAGTGGGGTGTGTGAGTGCCCATGGGGCAGGCCCTGGTTAAGCTTGTCCATCACTATATAATGTTTCCTAGTTGTAGCTTGGAAGAAGCTTTTACAGCATTCCCTGGATTATTGGATTGTGGCCAACATGAAAAAGTAGCACATGGTTTGTAGGTGAGGGCAGGCATGGGATGGAGAAGGGGCATGATATATACAGGGGGAAAAAGATCATCAACATGCATGCAGAATGATGATTGTGATACAGATTGTGTCAATTTGAGTGACCTGAGTCAACGAATGTATACTATGGTTAACTGGAATAAGTATTTGCAAATATTTGAAATATGGCCGATTTTGCTGTTCAAATTTTGAAAGAGCAATTTTACACTCAGCATTCCAATTCACATTCTAAATATGACATTTCCACCTCAAAATGTGAATTTGAATGCTTTGGACTTGTTGGCATCTCTTATTGTATTGATCTTGGCAGGCTTCTAATATGAATGAAATGCCATATGGCCACTTATCAACTGCTGTCAAATATGAATGTTTCCAATCTTTGGTACATGGAATTCAGGCAGTTGCGCTGAGCTGGTGGCATTCCACAGTGGGAGTTCCCCTAGGTCAAACTGGAACCCCACCCTGCAAATAGGTCAATAAGCCCTTGGGAATAAATAACATCATCACATAGCCAAATGTGTCTGGCTCCATTATGGCAATTGGGGCAGCCATGCAGAACGTCCCAAGTTTTATCCCTGGCATTTCCAGATAGGTCTGGGAAAGACCCCTGTCTGAAACATTGGAAAGCTGCTGCCAGTCAATGTAGAGAATACTGAGTAGACAGGCTGATGGTATGTCTAGATATACGGCAGCTTCTTATCTTCAACTGCTATTTGTGCCCTCAGAAAAGGCCTATGACTTTGAAAGAAAATGGTGCTATAGCAGCTGATCAGGGTTACAAAGGCATTGCTGGGAGGCAGGGTGGGGTGGGGAGAGCACCCACCCAGGCAAGTATTCTCTGACACCTTTTAAAGGAAAGATACATTTCTACTGAAATTTAAGTAACATCAGGGCCTGCTCCTGTTGGACTCTTCCCCCACCCCCACAGGGCAAACTGCCATCTTGGCCCTGTGGGGAAGAAGAAGGACCGAGGGGACAGGAGCAGGCAGAAGTAACATCGGGGCCTGCTCCTGTTGGACTCTTCCCCCACCCCCACAGGGCAAACTGCCATCTTGGCCCTGTGGGGAAGAAGAAGGACCGAGGGGACAGGAGCAGGCAGAAGTAACATCGGGGCCTGCTCCTGTTGGACTCTTCCCCCACCCCCACAGGGCAAACTGCCATCTTGGCCCTGTGGGGAAGAAGAAGGACCGAGGGGACAGGAGCAGGCAGAAGTAACATCGGGGCCTGCTCCTGTTGGACTCTTCCCCCACCCCCACAGGGCAAACTGCCATCTTGGCCCTGTGGGGAAGAAAAAGGACCGAGGGGACAGGAGCAGGCAGAAGTAACATCGGGGCCTGCTCCTGTTGGACTCTTCCCCCACCCCCACAGGGCAAACTGCCATCTTGGCCCTGTGGGGAAGAAGAAGGACCGAGGGGACAGGAGCAGGCAGAAGTAACATCGGGGCCTGCTCCTCTTGGACACTCTCTCTTTCTCCTCCCTCCCGGACTCCTTTTCCTTGTGTGTCATGTCTTTATTAGACTGTAAGCCTGAGGGCAGGGACTGTCTTTTTTGCTAAGTGTAAGCCGCTTCGAGAGCCTTTTTTGGCTGAGGAGCAGGGTATAAGTATGATAAATAATAATAATAATAATAATAATAATAATAATAATAATAATACTGGATCTTAAGTTGTGGCTTCTTTAATTGTTGTTTACTAGTGAATGGACCCAATTTCACATTGGCTGGAATAGCCCATAGTTTGATACAGTGTAGCCTTGAAGGAAACATACACAGCTATTAGAGGTGAACACATGGTGCCAACCCCATCTGAGTAAACCTATGCCTGATAGCACCCCTAGGCATGGCCATGGTGTAGCTCTATGGCCTCTTGAGGGTGGGCTTCTTTCTACTCCATTACCCTGAGGGGGGTGCTTCCTTACAGGAGTGGGGAAGGGCAAATAATTCTGTCCCTCAGTCTACTAATCTGTTGTGGCTTCAAACTAGGTATAGATGGACTCACCTCCATCCATGTCACTGGGCGCTCACTGAACCCCCACTAGCCATTTAGCCACGCTCGGCTTTTTGTCCAAGCCACTGCATGGTCTGCAGGCACCCAGCACCTGCCTAACCCCTCAACAAGCCACCATTTTGCATAGTGGCTCAGATTTTTCTGTAAATGTAATCTTGCATAAATGGCAGTCATAAAGAGGCCATTTATGCAACATTACAGGCAGTAATGGATCATCTGTTGGCTAAATGGACCCTTTATGGCTTCCATTTACATAGGGATTGGTGAGCTCAGCCAGGGCCCATCCCTCAAGCTTGCCTAGCCGGGCCACATGAATCTTTGCTGAGTGTGTAGAAAGCTCATGAGCTTTGTGAACCCTTAACAAAGCGCACTTTCTGGGGCCTGCGGAAAGTTTGCAGTTCCCCCAGCGATGCCATTAGAATACCCAGGGAAATTTGCACTTTCTGGAAGCCCTGAAAAGTGCACTTCGCTGACCCCCTGGTGCCAGTTGGGGTCTTAAAGGCCCCTATTGGCATGGGGAAAAGAGAGAAACACTTGATTTCCCCAAGGTTGCCATACTAATGGGGCCCCTAAATGCCCTGTTAATAGGCCCTTTAAGGCCCCCATTAGTGTGGGGAGGAGAGAGAAACATGCAATTTCCCCAAGACTGGGGAAATTGCATATTTCCCCCTGCTGCATTAAGTATGCAAGTTTCAGATCTCAAGTTTCAGTTTTCAGGGGAACTTTGTAGCTTTTCAAATCTTCCTTATTATCACATAGCAGTCACTACTTGCTTAGTATGCTTGTTTCTTCAGTCCTCCTCACATTGAAACAGACTTCCAACAATTACAGAGTGCATTATAAAATACCAGGTGGCAAGTTGAGAATAACTGGTCTTAATGTTGTAGGGTTGTTCTTGTTGTTTATTAGTCAGGAGTAATAAACTTTGCTGAAGAGGAGAAATATTTCCAAGCTGTTTACCTACAGAAGCATTTTACTGATTCAAAACTCTTCACACTTTTAGAACTACATGTCTGGCAATATGACTCAAACCGCTTGCCCTGTAGAGAGAGGCTTCCTTTGAAGGGCTAGCATATCACATATTGCAAATTTGCATCCCTGGGTTGCTTTAGTTGTGGCTTCAGGAAGAAGCCCAAATGTCTTGAATAAACAACCAAAACAACAACAACTTTAAATCTCACCCTCTTGAGGATGAACAGTTGTTTGTACAAACTTCTCTACAGGAGCTTAGCAACAATAGGTACATTTAAACTGACAGGGCTACTGAATTTTTCTTTCTGGACCATTCAGAAGGCTGTTTGTACAACGCACTCCCAATAAGCATCTTTTGAGATCATAGATCCTTTTGCAAAAAAAGAAAAGAAAATCCACTCCATATCTTTGGCTTATATAACAGCATGGATTCAATATAAATCACAGACCACCTCCTTTTGTTGGTGATGTTTGTAATTACTTGGTTCGGAATACAAATTTGTTCAGCTCATAATGCTGTAACATATTACATATTAAGCATCATTTCCTGTTATTTCCTGGCTCAGAATGGAACAGAAGATTCAATGCGTGGTCAGTAATCATGTGCTTTGCAAGCACATGTACAAGGAGTTATTAGACTATTGCGCTCAGTGAAATTCACATGCAACTCTCATTGAAATTTCCACTATGCTCTGTGAAATGATGCAACATTAGGGCTGCACAATCTCTGTTCAGACATGATCTCATTGGAAGGCCTTGGCCAAGTGATCTCTTAGCTGCAGTTGTCCCATCTGCAAAATGGGAATTATAATGACATAACTTGCAGCCATGTTACAAGGACAAGATTGAGAGACATTGTAAAAGCATTTTGCACTTGAGAAGTTCTTATGGTTGGGATGACTTAAAGGAAGAGGATGACCTTCTTAGGAGGATCAAACTGGCATGAGGTTCAGAAGAAATTAGTGGATTTTATTCTTCACTTTCCTCTGAAGCATGTTGTACTTCAGAGGAAAGTGGGTTCTGTATATTTAATCTTGGTTGAACAAGCATACATCTCTTGTACACCTTGATTGCTTCTGCTATCTGCTTGGGGTACAATATAGTTTGAATAGAATAATCTAATTTATTAGTGGCATTTGAGTATGAAGAATCAAATTAGGTGAAACAGTAGTAGTTTGTATCCTATCATTTAATAGTTATTTGTTCAATTTAATCATTTTTTAAAAGAAAAAGAAAGCCACAAAGAATAATGCCTACCAATAAAATCCCTGTCCAGACAAAATATCCTAAGTTGGTGTTAGAAGATATTCAGCTTGTTTTTTTCTAGCCCTCTGGAGAAAAGTTCTGAAGTTGGAAGATGTCCACTAAGAGTATCTTTATATGGCCTTTCCACTCAGACTGGTGTTATATTTGGATTTAGCTATTTATTAGACCTCTTCAGGTGGTTATTCCGAATTGGAATAGTGAGCCTGAAATGAGCCTAAAATAAGGATATATGATTTACACCTCTCCTTATCATTAGCCAGTGTCTGATAAAGATTTCTGAGAGCCCTTTGGGCAAGTCACCCTCAATGGGCTCCTCGTTCAGTGAGTCCACATTCTTACTGCTGTTGTCACCAGCTGCTATTGCTCCTTCTCCTTATTATTAATTATTATTATTTTATTCATTACATTTATATACCTCCCCATATACCGTCCCATATTTCCCGCTCCATCATTGCCTTCCTCTTGCTTGCTTGAAAGGCAGAAAGCCCACAAGTAGGTTGTCAGTAGCATGCACTGTTCCTCCGTGTCACCACCATTGTTGTCTGGGCTGGAGTGAAAGGCATGTGAATTAATAGGCTGCAACAGTGAAGAGGATGAGCAAGTCCAGGGGGCTCTTGTCAGTGGGTCCCTGCCTTTGACGCCAGTCCTGTCACTATCAATACTATGAGGTGCTCTGCAGCTGGCGTTTGATACAACGGTGTTTCAGCTTGGACTATCTAGGAAGAAATACACTTAGGATGGTGGTAACTATGCCAAACAAAAGGGAAACACTGTGGCCTAATCTACACCAAGCAGGATATTGCAGTATGAAAGCGGTATATAAAAGGCAGGAGCCACACCAAGCAGGATATAGCATTATGAAAGGAGTATGAAAGCGGCGTATGTTATGTGTCAATGGGCCCCAACAGTTGTCAGTGCGCTTCAATACCGCTATAAAGTAGTACTGTGGTTCCTGCCTTTTATATACCACTTTCATAGTGCAATATTCTGCTTGGTGTAGATTAGGCCTGAGTTTCCCTTTAAGAGACATAGGTAGTTGAGAAGAAAGGCTCATCACTGAATAATTTCTAGTCATTTTCTTGAAGTGTTTCCTACTTCAGTAATGACTTGCTTACTTCTGCACTGCCATCTTTCCTGTCCTGCTTTCAGCAGCAGAGACAGAGTAGATAGGAATGAGCAGGGGGCAGTACCAAAAGCACAGTTTGAAGGCAGTCCAAAGATCCAAACACCAGGGGCAGCAACAAAAAACAAAACATAGGTACCCAGGGAATATATAAAATGAGAGTGTGACAACAGATGCACCAACATTGTTCCAGCACTTCTGTATGTGGCAGTGAAGGCTTTTAAAGCCTTCAGGGCCCCACTCAGAGCATGGCTGCAGACTATCACTTGAGAAATGATCTACTCATGAGAAAAGACTTGATCATGAGTGTCCCTTTACTCACAAGTATTCCATGTTCTTCAGTTGTGCACTTCTGTGTCTGGTGGCCGCCTGACCCTGCACCTTTAGGCAGCTGTACTCCCTAGAACTAGGGACATCTTGGGGTGGAGAGATCTGACTGCTATTTCTTCTGAGGGTAAAGAATCCCTGTGATCTGCTTCAAGGTCCTTCAATGCAGGCTGCTCCTAAAAATATGGAAAGATGATTCTTTCAAGGGGTATAAGAGCAACAAGTGAATCTAAAATTGATCATAAGAGAACTGCTCATTTTGTATATTTCCCCTTACAAATTCAAGTGGCTTGTCAGGTGACAACAGGTATGTATTCATATCAGGTCTGTTGTTTCTGAGACCCTGCTCCATTCCTTCCGATGGTGATAGCTAAGCCAAACAAAGGCACAACACATAACGGTAAGGAAAGAGTGAGTTTTAAATTGAACTGAACCGTGGATTGTGAAGTCATACTTCATATGACTGTTAGATAGGGTGTGGGGCTTTCCTGCTTCCCACTGGGTCTTAAAGTTATTTTTGGCTTGCTGTGGAGGTTGAGGTAAAATAGCTTCCAAGGACATTTGGCTAGCTGAATATTGCTTAGCCAGGTGTCTGAAACGTATGAATCGGCAGGGCAGGTTCCTCCCCAGAATTGATGCTCTGATTTTTTTCCATTGAGTTGGATCCTGAACAAGGAGTCTGCTGCTTAATAAAGACTCCATTGAAAAAGATATTAATAAATTGACCTCTGCATCCACTTGTTACTGGCATTCTGGGACATATTAACTGCACCTTAAATATTGCTTAGGAAAGACCTACGAAATTTATTTGTCTTCAATGACCTCTTGAGAGAATGGGCTCTTTAAAGCATTGAGTGGGTTGTTTTTTCCCAATTTATCTTTTATGAGGTTCTCTGTTAGGAGCTCTGTAGTTCTGTTCCTTTATTTTGGCCCTTATTGCAAACTTGTAAATTACTTTCAATGATATACTTGATGTTGTAATACCTCCCAGAAGGCCAGAACATAAAGACATGAAGACAAAGTTTATTCCTAAGGTATTTTGATCATTACTTTCACCTGTCCTTTGTATTATCACCTTCTTTCTCTTACACTACTGTTTTTCAAGTTGTGGGCTGGGGACCACCAGTGGGGGTTCAGCTCACTTTCAGGTGGGCCTCATCAGCACCAGAGCCCACACAGTGTCTCCTCTTTCTTCCACCCCACAGTCTTGTGGTTGGATTGATGCCCACTTACTTCATGGGCAGTGCATAGTTGCTGTAGGGGAGCCAGATTGGGGACAGTTTGGCTGTTTCTACACTGGCCATTTCCCCCAGGGTTGTCCCTGGGTGCTCTCTGTGTGTCCAAATTACACACAGGAAATCCCAGGGGCAGGGGGTGGACAGGCATGGGTTTTCCCAGGGATAAAGAAACCTTGGGAAAACCCAATTCTTCCAGCAGTCCTGGGACCATCCCGAGACCATGGGAGGTGTAAGTGCCTGTCCTGCTGGTGCCCCTTTACTCATGAGTAAGCACAGCACCAGAAATGGGCACGGAGCCATGCCGTGCAGCTCTGTGCCCATCAGGAGAGAAGGGGGCTGCATTTTCACCATCCATGGGACTTTGGGGAACGGGGGTAAGGGCCGTGATTTCAGGGGGATTTTTTTTTAAAAAAAAACTACATTTTTTATGGAGGTTTGCGTGACTGGTTCCAGTGCTTAAAAATAAAATAAACCAAAACAAAAATGGCACCCATGATGTCCCTGCTTTCTCCTGGGATGTTATGTGCCTCGTGTGCACACTGGTGGAGGTTCTTGGAATCACAATATCACGATAGCCTCCACCCTCCCTCCCGGAATGCCAGGAGGTGTAGAAAGAGCCTTAGTTTACTGGGTTGGAGTTGGATTCAGAGGGTTGCAGTTTAGAGGGTTGCAGTTGGAGCAGGGTTTAGAGGGTTGGGGTAAATGAAGACAGTTGGATTTTGAGGGTTGGTTTATTTATTTCTTACATTTCTATACCATCCAATAGCCAAAGCTCTCTGGGCAGGACAACAATGTGGTGGGTTTAGAGGGTTGAGGTTGGATTTAGAGGGCTGAGGTTGAGGTAGGCTGATTTAGAAGGTTGGGGTTGAATTCATTTCCCCAGGGCATCCATTTTGTCCTTCCTTCTAATATCGCAGAAATGCTACTGTAGACAGAGTTACTTATTTATTTAGTACATTTTTATAGGGATAGGTGAGAATTTTGATTCAGTTAGCTTTTGATAGAGCCTGGTGTGGTGCAGACTGGTAAGTGGCAGTTACTGCAGCTGAAACTCTCCCCACGGCCTGAGTTCGATCCCAGGGGAAGTTGGTTCTCAGGCAGCTGGCTCAGGTCAACTCAGCCTTCCATCCTTCTGAGGTAGGTAAAATGAGTACCCAGCTAGCTGGGGGAAAGGTAACCATGACTGGGGAAGGCAATGGCAAACCACCCTGCTACAAAGTCTGCCAAGAAAATGTCAGCAAAAGCAGGTGTCCCTCTAGGAGTCAGCATTGACTCAAGTGCTTGCACGAGAGGTTCCTTTCCTTTCCTTTTCCTAGCTTTTGATAAGAATTTACCAAAATTTTCAAATTCCTTTGCAAAGAGGATGAAAGGAAATGTTTTGAAAATGGAATATGAGAAACCCAAACTGCTAGATTCCTCCATCAAGGCCCTGGTCTTTGAATATTTAATGCTTAAACATCTTGGTTTGAATCAACCATGTAAACACTGAATTCAGGTTGCCACTCCTTTATTTTGGACCTACCCCTCATCTTTAACAGCTATGTGACAGACAGGTACAACATGATCCTCTCGGGTGGGGGGGGGAGTAATCTACACCAACAATTTAGTGTGGAGGTAAAGCAGTTTGAGGTCCTTTGTGACACATGATATTGTCACCATGACAAAGCCAACCAGCAATTTCCCTCTTGAAAAACTGCATTTTCTGAAAGTCCTTTTAGTCTGTATTTTTCACTTAAAGTGGCTCCCAGGCAGTTCCACTACAGTGAGCCCCATTCCTCTGCATGAAATTCTGGGCATGCTTCTGTGACCTGGCAGTGATGTGGTCAAGGGGTGCCCCCTCCCCCTCCTCTGCCATTCACTCTTTCTCCTGATTGGCACTACTGTCGCCAGACAGAGTAACCTGCCCTTCCAATTCATAAAAGTGCTATTCCTTGCTTTCGCAATTGCACAGTTGTAGCTCCCATTACTCACTTATAAAAGTGCCACAGCACTATTCCTAGCTTCCACAGTGGTAGCTTTTGCTAGGCAGAAAACCTAGCTGTCAGAATGGCAAAGTAGTTACTTCCCAGTCAGTATCTAGCGTGCAGTTTCCACTCATAGGAATGCAGCAGCGGAGGTGAGGCTGGATGGGGTGGGAAAGAAGCCTCTCCCGTTTACTGAGTGGCACCTCCAGGCTTGATGACGTTCGGTACTTCTGCCTGACTCCCCTCACCCAGTCCTAAAGTTCCAAGTTTTGGGTACTCCTCTTTGCTTGCTTCGTATGCCACTGACGGACAGAAGCAATTTCAAGAAAATCTGCATATAAACAGGAAGCACTTCTGATTCCATTGCCATGTAGATTACCTCCACATTGTGAGTAGCTGGATCTATTAAATTTAGCTGGTGAGGATCAGTGAGAATTCCATTTTAGTTCAGTTTCAATCAAGATCTACCAAAATATGCAGATATTTTCATATTCAGGATGGGAAGAACTTGAGATTTTAAAAACTGGAGTATAGGAGAAGATGAACCTGACAGATTCGTCCATTCCTACATTTTATTCTACTTTCTTCCATCATGGAACTCAAAGTGGAATACTTGGGTTCCCTAGCACTCTTCCATCTAGACATTGACCAGAGTCAGACCTGCTTTAGTGTCAGCATGTTGGCTGCATTATGTGCCCCCAGAAGATCCCCTAAATCCATAAAATGATATTTTATCATGTTTTAATACAAACATAGAGATCTGAGGGCTCATCTACACCAAGCTGATATTCCATTATGAAAGTGGTATGAAAGCGGTATATAAAAGGCAGAAGCCACACTACTGCTTTATAGTGGTATTGAAGTGCACTGACAACTGTTTGGGTCCATTGACACATACCATATACCGCTTTCATTCATACCACTTTCATAGTGTTATATCCTGATTGGTATAGTTGTGTCATGGGCCCCACCAGTTGTCAGTGGACTTCAGAACCACTATAATGCAGTAGTGTAGATCGTGCAGTGCACTTCAATATCACTATAAAGCAGTAGTGTGGCTCTTGCCTTTTATATGCCGCTTTCATACCACTTTCATAGTGGAATATCCTGCTTGGTGTAGATGAGCCCTGAGACTCACTCAATCTTTTGCCATATCTATGACCACAAAAGGACTCAAAACTTCAATCTTTTGATCTGGACAAATAGGGGAATTGTTAATGTTGGGCAAGATGTGAATATGCCAAAACATAATCAAAACTTAATTGGCTGTTTGTTTTTAAAAATGAAGCTACATAGAGATAATCACTATGATGTTTTACTAAGGAAATGCAGAATATTCCACTTCTTGGAGATTCTTGGGAATTCCACTTGTATGATGCAATCACATTTTAAAAGCTATCTTATGGAGACTTAATTTGGTTGGTTCTGTTTATTTATTTATTTATTTATTACATTTTTATACCGCCCAATAGCCGAAGCTCTCTGGGTGGTTCACAAAAATTAAAACCATCATAAAACAACCAACAAGTTAAAAACACAAATACAAAATACAATATAAAAAGTACAACCAGGATAAAACCACGCAGCAAAATTGATATAAGGTTAAAATACAGAGTTAAAACAGTATAATTTAAATTTAAGTTAAAATTAAGTGTTAAAATACTGAGTGAATAAAAAGGTCTTCAGCTGGCGACGAAAGGAGTACAGTGTAGGTGCCAGGCGGACCTCTCTGGGGAGCTCATTCCACAACCGGGGTGCCACAGCTGAGAAAGCCC
Source organism: Elgaria multicarinata webbii (assembly GCF_023053635.1). NCBI lineage: Eukaryota > Metazoa > Chordata > Lepidosauria > Squamata > Anguidae > Elgaria > Elgaria multicarinata. Next base: position 38,622,353 of record NC_086180.1, on the reverse strand, counting down.
TCCTCCTAGTAGCCACCTGCGTCACTTCCTTTGGCAGGGGCTCACGGAGAAGGGCCCCTGTAGATGATCTTAAGGTTCAGGTAGGTACATATGGGAGGAGGCGTTCCTTTTCCTGTTAAAGCAAAACCATTATTAGGGTCAAATCAGATGACACATTAAATACCCTTCTGCATTTAATGTGCAGGTTTTCCCCATTCCTGAGGAAGTCAGACCTGGCTAGGATTACACATGCCTAAGGCCTCAGCTAGACGAGGGGGTCAGAGGGAGACGATCTTGTGATTTTATGATCGTGAGATCATCACCCTCATCTACATGTGGCATGCAATGTCCAGGAAGGAAAAGGACATTGCACCCGCCATTTTGTTTGTTTTTGTAAGGGAGACGGAGCACACAAGCGCTTATGCACAAAACTGTTAAGTTTTTTTTTTAAAAAAAAAAATTCCCCGCTCCCCGCATCCCACCCCCAATGGACACAGACCTCCTGAGGAGCTCTGTGAGCATCCCGAGACCATGGGAAAAAGCGGGCTAGAAGTGTAGGTTGAGATCCTGGGAAAAGGGAAGGATTATCCCTCCATGCTCCTGGGATCCCCTGTGCATCATGTGGATGCACAGGGATGATACCGGGGCGATCCCTGGGATATCGCCCCATCTAGCTATGCCCTTAGTTAGATCACTCAAAATAGGATTTCAGTGCTTTTGAATAGTCTTATGAAGTTGCAGTTGTTCTAGAGTGTGGCAGCAGGGATGCTAGTGGGTGTTTGCTAGTAGATTGTATTATACCTCTCCTGAAATGACTGTACAAACATAGCTAGATTAACTACATGATTAAGAGGGCCCACCACTAAGTCCAGATTCTCAGCTTTCAAATTAAAGAAGAACAAATCTCCAGCCCAGGGGTCTACAACCTTTTTGGACTTGTGGATTCATTTGGGAATTTGAGAAACTGCTGTGGACACCACCACAAAATGGCTCCCATAAAAGTTATGGCTAGTCACATAATGGCTGCCATCTGGGGCTGGGTAGTCAAAAGTGAACTAAAGAGGGTGGGGGAGAGAAATAGTGAGGCTAGAAGCCTGGAGAGAGGGGGAAATAGTAAGGCAAAGGGATACAGAAAGAGCAAGGCTTTGAAGCTAAGAAAGGAAAAACAGTGAGCTAAAGAGGTGGGGGGCAGATAGAAATAGTGAGACTAGAAAGGGAGAGAAAGAAGGCTGTCCTAACATTTTCCAAGGCTGTTATTAAAAAAAAGTTTTCTTTTGGAGGGGGGCAGGGAGTGGAGAGCTTTTTGGGCATCCTTGTGGTTGCCCATGGATACCAGATTGGGGAGCCCCTGCTGAAGCCCTTGTAGAACCCAAGATATGAGGCAAAATGTTCAGGCACATTCCAATGTTTTGTGAGAAACAGACAGTACTTTTGTCCAATCAGTTTGTGACAAATGAGCCTGTCGCCGCCTTTCAGTGTGTTCAGTCAACGAATGATGTCAGCTCTATGATCAACATTTGCCTATAGAAAGAAGTGTAAAGTGACCACTTAAGGAACTTCCTGGTTCATTTTGGAATCCTTTATTTTTTGGTGTGTGTTTGTGTGTGTGTCCCAGGAAGGTGTAAGTGAGACTGTATGCAATGAGAGTCAATAGGTAACATAGAGAGGTTTCTGATCCAAAGGAATTTACGCACAAAATAATACATTGTCTTCTCATTAGCAGTCGTTAGTAGTTTCTTTTCACATGACTGAAATAGTGTAGACACACACACACAGATTAAGGACAGGGCCATGCCGCTGGTCCCAGCTTCCCTGTTGCATCCCTATATGTTCATGCAGGGTTCTAAATTATGAGGGAATCCATGAGGGAATCCAGTGTGTGGACGGTAGGTGGTGAAGGTGACAGGAGCTGAGCAAGGAAAGGCACCCCTATTCTCCTTGTCAAGTATGATAACTGCATGAGGGGAGAATTACTGAAGTGGTCCCATGAGAGCCAGTGTGGTGTAGTGGTTCGAGTGTTAGATTTGGAGTCAGGAGATTTGAGTTCTAGTCCCCACTCAGCCATGGAAGCTCACTGAGTCACTTTGGGCCAGCCACAGACTCACAGCCCAACCTACAGAACCTCACAGGGTTGCTGCTGTTGTGAGGATAAAATGGAGAGGAGGAGCATTATGTATGTTGCCTTGGTTCCTTGGAGGAAAAAAGGCTGGATATAAATGCAATAAATAAATAAATGATTACAGTCAAACATGCCTGTAATGACGTTCAAGAATTTTCTACAGGACATAGAAAAATTCTAGTTATGCAAAATCCTTACCTTTCCTGCTTGGAATATCAAAAAATCGTATGTATACCAATGTACAACAAAATCTAATGAATGCCTACTCAGAAGTAACCCCCCCCCCACTGAATAGAATGGGAGCTGCTCCCAGATAAAGTGTCGATTAAAGTTCATATTAAAAAGGCGGAGAAGAAGAAAATCCTCATGAAGTTACTACTCTGGTACTATTGAGGAGAACTCTGTATTAAGGATCAACAAATTTGTTTGTTTTCCTGTAGAATCATATTTTCATTTGTTCTGTCCCAGTTCCACATCAGTTTACACATATATTTCTTTTAAAAGTGTCCACGGAAAACACAGTTTTGTTTGTGTATTCATGTAAACAAAAAATTGTGTGTGTGTTTTGAACACATTTCTTCCTATTATATGCCCCCCTTTTGTTTTGCAAGCTGTTTCCCCGAATGCATGCTCCTTTGTTCCTTGTGCATTTTTGGACACAGTTTTTTGAACAGAGGACTGCATCACAAAATTCGGAGAGATGCAAAAACTCAAAGATAATTGCATCCCAGTTCATGTATTAGTTATGCAACTGTGAATTAGGTCACCTTGTATTAAAAAGAGAACCAAGCACATTTCTTTCCCATCACTGTTCTGCATAATGTGCTTTTTATCTATTAGTTAAAGCCAAGGAGAATCCCCTCAGTCTATTTGCTTCTGCTTCTAAGGATGAGTTTAGCATTCACAAGCGAGGAAGAAGAATATGTCCACTAGATGGCAGTAATACACAGGCAAGTGTGAAAGGTGTGTTCGCCTTCCTTTGTGTCTCTCCAAACCTCAACAATGTAAGTGGATTGGTGTTTAAGCCGAAATGATAGATTTTAAATTGAAACCATTGTAGTACTTTCCCCCTTGTCTTTATTTGTTTTGACTAGCGTACGAACACATTCCTATAGGAAAAACTCATCATCCAGCGATGAATGGTTACCAGTTTAAAGTGGGTTTGGGGCAGGGGTGGGTGGGGAGATATTTATACAGTAAATCCAAGGAAACATTACTGTTGCTTGAATATTCCCTAAATAACCCCAGCTTATTGTTTCTGCTCTGGGCCTGATACCTCTGAAACTAAAACTAGACAAAAACAAAACAGAACATTTGATCATTACTGAGGTGGCAGCATTGCCTGACATTTAATGATCTTTTTGTACATGTACAAGAATTATGGTCTTCTGTAGTAGGCGTGAGGCCATTTGTACACATATATACAAGATTTCAGAGTTGCTCAGGGTAGCACTGGCTGGGAAAATCCTGGTCTCAAGCAAGAGTGTGGGAGAGTAAGAACTTACTGACCCTGTTCAGATGATAAGCCACGGTGGTTAAGCATTTTGAGCTAAACATTATGGCTTAGTGTGTCGTGTGAACTATTCCTAACCATTCTATAACCACAGTATAAACAAGCTCCATAACCGTTTGCTGAAAAAGGGTTAGCAGCCTAACCATGGATTAGCGTGTTGTCTGAACAGGCCTACTGAAGGGCAAGGCTCTCAGTGACTACTAGCTCTGTATTACCTCCAATATAAGAGGCAATATCCCTCTGTGTACCAGTTGCTGTGGAACACAAACAGGAAGGGGCTATTGCACTCATGTCCTACTTTTAGGCTTCCAGCAGGCGGTTGATTGGCCACTGTGTGAACAGAATGCTGGACTAGATTGTTACGAAGTAGCTCGTAGTATCAATATACTTCGAGAGAAAATAGGCCTTTAGTATGATTCAGCATAGAACTTCTTACGTAAGGAGCCCTGCTGAGTCCAAATGGCCCAGCGCACATAGTGAATGCATTCATTTGTGGCCAGAGGTGCATGGGAAGCGCATATGGTTAAGGGTTCTCACGTGAACCATGTCTTGAATAAGTGACCAGCCACCGTTCCAGCAGGCTATCCTGAGGGAGATGAGTTGCTTGAAAAAATCTCACCATCTCTGAATGGGATTTGAGTCAATCTGTCTTGGAAAATGATTAAAGATGTTTTGGGGGCAGAGGAACATTTTAAGAAAGGCCTCACCTTTTCTCCCATGGCACAAGCTTAATAGTGGCATAAGTATAGTGAGTTTCTGAAGAAGCTGCAGTGAAACAGGTGCAAATTCCAGAGACTTGTAAAGCCTTATCTTGCTGTGTGCTGGCTTCTTTTCATTTCAGCATTTCATTACTAAATGCATGCAACTGTTTCTGACTGTTTTCACTCTGTTACGAACATATGTAATTGATGTTACATGTCCCAATCCTGTTGTAATATCTTTCGTGCTAGCATATTATATTAGCCTGTTTACCCCACTGTTTTGATTGCTATTTAGACTTTGTGCAGTTGTGTGCTGTTTACCATTTGTCTCTGTTAAATAAGTCACCAGTTCCCATTCCAGCAGGCTGTCCTGAGGGAGATGAGAAAGGGAACCAAGCCCATGCCACCCGCTCTGCTGAGAGACTTAATTTTCCTCCTCTTCCGTCTCCATTCTTTTTTCCTCATGTCTCATTTTTTTTAAAGATTGTAACCCTGTGGGTAAAAGCTGCCTTGTTTTACAGATTATACGTAAGTTGCTCCAGGAGCTTTTATGGCTGAGGAGAGGGATAAAAATATTTTAATTTGTTTATTTAGCCTTCATTGTGCTGCTATGAGAGAAAGGGGAGGATTGGAGGAGAACAAGTTGGATTTCCTCCCCTCCTTGCCACAACAGTTCCGAATAAAAACACAGGCTTTTTCAGCTCTGAGGCAACTACTCCAAGTGGCTAATCTGGCAACACTGAATGGAGGGAGGAGTCTGAGCCAGGCGATTGTGGTAGTGATGGGGAAATATGGAAAGAACCATAGTAGTAAAGCTCATTGGATGGGTTATGGTACTGAGACTCAACCTGCTCAACCATAAAGCGGATTGATGCCAGAATGAGTCATGCTGAGGGTAGACCCATTGTAATCAATGGCACCTAAGTCAGTCATGACTAAATTAAGTCTTGTTGATTGCAATGGATCTCTGTGGGTCTACTCCAAGCATGACAAGTCTGGAGGCAACCCAAGGTTCCTAGGGGGTTACAGCACCCCTCTGAGCTTCGTGAAAGATGAGACTGATACCATTGTAAACCATTATCTTCTAGTCCAGTTTGGAAGGGGAGGGAGGGAGAATTGCAAAGCCAGCTAATTCTGTGTGACTGTGTCTGTGATGAATCTCTTGGTGTGTGACTCACTCTGTTATGTGTTCATGCAGTGGATACTGGGTGTGTATTTGCAGCTTGATTTGAATGTGGTTGGTGGTTTTCTATGTGGCTTGTAAGGCATTCTCTGCATCTGATCTGATTTCAGGGCACCAGTTGCCACTCTGTGAGCAAATGGACCCTGATCATTTTTGTGTCCTTTTGACAGCAGGCTTTTGGCCTTAAATGTGCATGTTTAGACTTCCCTTTTGAAACAAAGCAAACAGCTCCCCCCCTTTCCTAGAGCATCATCATACAAGTGTTTTATTGCACGCTCATTACTGGGTACTCACGGATTTTCACGGGTCCCTCTCACGACACTATCCGCCTCCTGTCGCCTCCCGCTAATTTCCTGCTCCTTCTGCCATTTTTTCATAGTAAAATAGTCCAATCAAAATGCGACTCTTCTGAGTTATAATGAAATTGGTCGTGATTTCCTGCCGTGTGAAGAGAAGTTTCACTATAAAACGCCCACTAGAGGATGCTGTCCCACTACACTGATTGGGCCACATAGTTGCAGCTGGTTTCCCTTTTTTCTCCTGTGTGATTCTTCTAGTCCCTATAGCAGAAGAGCAGCAGGAAGCAAGAGTGACGGTAAGGAAACGTGATTTCCCCCCCGTCTGATGATCCCCCTAGTCCTGCTGTATCCTAATTTGGTTGCTCTACATTCAGTGTTTATCATTTCTGAAACTGGAGGAGCCAAGACAAAGAGAGAGAAAAACAAACCAAGGCAAAAGCTTCACAGTAGATGAGTACGTGCATAACTTCCTCATCAGAGGCCAAGATCCAAAAACACTGATGAGGACCATGCGGCTGGCTTGTGCTAGCCCAGTGGAATGTTTTGGTGGGGGGCTGATTCCTTGTTTTTCACCCAAATAGCCTCAAACTGAATTTGAGACTTCACTCCATTTCAAAAGCAGCTTGGCATGTGGCATTAGGCGATGCTGTTCAACAAAAACACAACCTCCTTGGACAGACAGAAGTAGTTTAATAGTTCTTTGGATCCTAGCCACACTTCCTAATTGCAGCAAGTCAGGGCCAATTCACATGATGAGTTGAACTGATCTTCACAGTAGTGAGCATGTGAGCGCATCAGTATGCTGTAAAATCATAGTGCAGGAGAGTACATGTTGAACTTTGGACATTACTGATTTTTTTTTTGGCACTACCATTGCTCACTGGAGTTTGTTAGCTTGGCCACTGTGGTACAGGCATTTGTAACCTCAAGACTGGATTATTGTAATGCACTGTATGTGGGCTGCCCTTAAAGCTGCTTCGAAAGCTGGAGCTAGTGCAGAATACAGCAGCTAGGCTGTTGTTGGGACTGGCCCTTTTTAGCATATAACTCCTTTGCTGAGGGAATTGCACTGGCTTCCAGGTATGAGGTTCTAGTACTAGTGTACAAAGTCCTAAACAACCTGAGACCAGAATATCTAAGAGAGCACCTTCTCTCTTACCTACCTGCTTGGTCACTGAGGTCATCTGAGGGCATGTTCACGGTAGTTCCACATGAACCTATCATCTGATTGGAGTCCACCAGGAGAAGAGCCTTCAGTGTGGTGGCCCCCTTTCTGTGGAATTTCCTGTCTGTGTTGGTCAGACAACTGCCAACATTACATTGCTTCCAGTGCCTTCTGAAAATATTGCTGTTTCAGGAAGCTTTCCATGAATAACCAACCATGTGAGTCATGTGACAGTCTTAAAGCCCAATCCTATACAGAAGTAAGTTGTGTTCAAGGGGGCTTTCTTCTAAGTGAAAGGATAGAGGATTGCAACCTTACATCACAATCCTGTGTGTGTCTATTCAGAACTACGTCCTATGGAGTTCAATGGCACTTTCCCCCCAGGTAGGATGGCAGCTTAGCCTGTTTAAATGGTGCTAGGAGTTTTCTAAGAGACTATATATAGTAGCATGTATTGGCCACAATCCAACCGAGTTAGGTATGATGAAATCTGTGGTCTTAGGTATTCTTAACTTATTGCCATTATATAATCAAAAATGGTGGATTGCCTTTGCCTTTGTCTGCCTTTCTATCAGGCTCTTCTTTTTCTCATTTGCCAAAGAGCACTATATTTCAAGCAGTAGAGATGTCAACAGCTGGAATATGCATTTTTGTCTTGAGGAAATATCTGCACTCTGAATCAGATACCTTGTTACCTTATCTATAACGTTTGTCCTCTTTTTAATTAAATACGTTTTATTGTGCCTTATAGTGCAATGACAGAAATAGAAGAATTGTGTTGAGCATCATTATAGAATTTCATACAACTGACTCCAGAGAACAGGAAAAAAGCCTTTGGTGCTCTAGGAAGGAATAATGAAGAAAATGAGACTGACAGTCATTCTCTGCAAAGATTCTTGGTCTATATAGTGGCGTTGACTAAAGAAACACTTCACTGGATAGACCGTTTATGAGTCTTCCCCATCTGTGTTTTGAACATATTTAGACACCTTTAAATGAAGCCTCCTTCTTTCTCACAAGCACATGCTGGCAAAAGCTTGTTTTAGCTACCTTCAGATGAAAACATCTACAAATTGAAGTGATCAATTGGCAATATTAAAGCAACAGCAGTACAAGTGGAACTGGTTGTCCACTATATGAAATTAGGAAACTAGGAAAAAATGTAGAATTGAATCTCACCTGTAGATTCCACATATGCCTATTAGATTCTTGATGCACAGTGGTGGGGGTGATAATAGATGAGCCTAGTTAGAGCTGAACATTGAGGTGGATTGTCATGGTTTATGCTCTTCTGTCACTGAATAAGCATCTGCTTTTTGCTGCTGCTGGATCTTCAAGCAATAAAAAACAATCTTAAGGCTCCTTAGGAGGCTGTGTGACCATTCCTTTATAATTCAGTTTTTATGGTCTTCCATACCTGTCATGTCCAAGCAGGCTAGATGCCAACAGCTGAAGGTCTAGGCAGATTTCCAGGGCTTCCATCACTAAAAAGGGAATGTATTTGGAGGCTCCATCCTGCATGAAGCCTGTTCCAGGCCTCCCGGAAAGAGGAGAGTAAAGATTCCATGCAGATGCCCTAGCAACACCACCCAATTGCCCCTGTGTTTTTTAGAAGTTACCGAGAAGCACAATTGCTAGCATCTAGATTCTAGGCCTTGCACTGTGACCAAGATACTTGGGCATAGATACTTTAGAAGCCCTGTACAATTCAGGACCAGGTTATCTCAAGGGACATCTCCCTACTTACCAACCTCATAGGGCATTGTGATCTACAGGGGATGCCCTATTGGCTGTGCCATGGCCTACGGATTTCCGTTTGGCAACAACACAGAGACAGGCCTTCTCTGCAATGGCGCTCACACTGTGGAATGTTCTCACCTCTGAATACATGAGGCCTCAATGCTGGGGTTCTTTAGGCATCTATTTAAAACATATCTGTTTGCTTTGGTTTTCCTCCTTTCTACTACCCCATGATACTATTGTGTGCATGGGCATGTCTAGACAATGCCTTATCCTGGGGAATCACCCCAGGATCATCCCTGTGTGTCCACATGGCTCACAGGGGATCCCAGGGCAGGGAGGGATTATCGCTCCATTTACCTGGGATTGCCAGGACGGGATCGTTCCGAGACCACTGGACATGTGGGCGGCCATCCCAGTTTTGTCCCGGCTCCTCGTGAGTAAATGTGAGGAGCCAGGAACCGGGTATGGGGCACAGAGCTCTTCAGGAGCTCCGTGCCCATTGGGGGTGGGAAGGGGAGCAGGGTCAGTTTTTAAAATTATTTTTACCTTGCAATTTTTGCTGGAGTGCCTGTGCACTTCCTGGTTTTTTTTAAAAAATGGCCGCCACGATGGGCGCAATGCCCAGGATGTTGCACAGCCCATGTGGACTGAAGGGGAGGATCTCGTGATCAGCATATTGTGAGATCCTCCCCCTCCCCTCCCCTGGGCCAGATCTACACCAAGCAGGATATGACACTTTGAAAACATTTTGAAAACTGTATATGGAGTGTGTCCTGAGCCCCAACAGTTGTCACTACTGTTATAAACCATTTTAAAGCAGTAGTGTAGATCCTGCCCTGGTGTAGACATGCCCTATATGTCTCTGTGTTCTTTTTGTTTGTCCATTTTGTTTTTGTTTTCTTTTGTAAACTGCTTCTGGATTTATTTAAAATGAGAAGTGGTGGTTAATAATTGCTGGATATTAGTCTTTCAGGAGACTAGTTCAATAATGGGATATCAACCTACTAGGTAAGGAATTAGTCAGTCATCTATTGTTAGCAGCAAGATGGTTGACAGCCAAGTATTGGAAAGGCGGTAAAGGGCTCTGTATTGAAAACTGGTACCAAAGAGTCTGGCAGATCACTCTCTTAGAGAAATTGACCAAAAAGTTAAGGATTGCACAAAGACAATTAAATGAAGACAAGTTTGAAGGGGAATGTAGGAAATTCATTGAATTTGTAAATAAAGCAGAACATGGGAGAATGCCTCCATCAGCATGTACAGAGCTACAGAGAGCATAGGACTAAGGAAAAGAGGTTTCCTTCTCAAGAAGTCCGAAAGAAAACTTGATCTGTAAAAGGGTGATCCAGGGTTTAAGAGTGGGGAATAATGAAACTCAGTGTATTAAACAAGTCAATGAATATCAATATTAAAACCAGGCAGTAATTGTAATTGAATGTAATGTATGACTTATGTAACCAGAATGAAAGAACAATAAAATAATTTCAAAAATTAAATAACAACAACAACAACATTGTACAATTGTAAATAAATAAGAAAGATCTTTGGAACTGTGCAAGATGCTTTGAAGTTTCCAGAAGTCATGGATGGACTGAAGGCAGATCCTGTTACTTAACAAAAACAACAATGAAAAAGCTTCTCCCCTCCCACTAAATGAGGTTGTTAGAATAGAATCCCCTATCTGTTGTTACTCAGATGTAGATTTGTCCTTGTATATTCATGTCATGCCATTGCTCAAGGCATACAGTAGCTATTTGGCTCGGCTTCCTGAGCCATCATTTTGCATCTGGTGCCAGTTGGGGGCACTTTGGGTTGGGTTCTAGTAAAACAAAGTGCATCCTTCAGTCCTGAAGTCTGTCCTCTCCTAAGTCCTGTGCAAGGGCAGCTTCCCCAGTACTTTGATTGTTTGAGGTATTTTGTGGAATGTCTAACAGAAAGCTATTTCTTGTCTGAGGAAACTTACCAGTGGATGAAAATGGATGGTGGTGGTAGAGACCAACACTTTAATTGATTATGACTTGGTATTGTAACAGGCTTGATCAAAGGCTGTAACTTGATTTTGAAAGGGTCTATTGGTTTGTAACAGCTGGTTCACAACTTCTTCTTTATCTCTTGATTATTGGAACATACAAGCCCTGTTCAACTACGATGTCCTTACGTTGTTAACATTATATCAGAGGGAGAGTGGTGGCACACGCACTGGCCCTGCCTCCATCATCATATCCTCTGCTGACCCTGCCATGTATGTCTTGGGTCAAGGCCTGAAAAGGAGAGCCTACTCCATGCACACAAGCTCCCCCTTTACTGAGAATCACAAGGGAAAACTGTGTGGATGGTAAGCAAAGGACTCCCTCCCCACACGATGATATTCTTCTGGGTCAACTGGGCCTAGATCTACCCCTTGTGTCAAATCATTACAATCCCATCATAATAACACTATATCCCTCTTACGTATTTATGCCTCGTAGGACACACCATGACATTTGTTGCAGTTTTGGGGATAATGTGGCATAAAAAGAAGGAAATGACACTATGACAATATATAGAATTTGTAATGTGTCCCAACAGTTATCAGTGCACTTCTACATTGCTAAAAAGCAGTAATGTAGATCTAGGTCTAGTCTCTAATTTTAATTTCCTGAAAAAGTCAAGTCAACTAATAATCTGTCATTATTCCATGTCTTCCATGGCTGGCTGGGAGATGCTGGGAGTTGTAGTCCAACACATCCGGAGGGTGCCCAGTTGGGAAAGTCAGTTTGACATTGTTGAATGTATATTACTTCCATGGATCCACTCCTTTCTACACTTTAGAATCAATGAATCAGTTATTAAAGTAATAAAGGCAATGTGAGATATTCATTGTAAATGTACAATGATGAACAGTTTGTATAAAGGTTGTTTAAGTGATGATCCATCATTAATTAAATGGCTATTTGATTTGGACTCAATGCTCCGCAGTCCATTAGGGAGCATATAGCCGTGATATACTGCCATCTGCAACACCCAGTGCTGGGTTCAGAAGGAGCTGACAAGCACTTACTACTTATAATCCTCATAAATGATTTCTTATAAATAATGTACTTATGAGCATTTATAGTACACATCAGTCATGTCTACAACACGTTTATAATGTAAACAACGTTTATGAACTCTTTTTGAACGAAAAAGACCTTGAATATATACTTCACACATGCCAATCACTCAGGGTTGTTTAAATTGTCCCTCCATACCCTAGAAAAACCTCTTATCTCATCATATGCTCTTTTTTCTTTTCTTTTGGAATTTCCTTTCAGATCTCCTAAATTTGATTTATAGGATATATTGCTTATTTATTTTTCAGAACCCGTTTGTTCCACACAGTACAGAGCCATGAAGCAAAACTTTCTAACTCCTAACAATCCTCAGTCCTTTGAAAGATTCTTCTACAAAGCCCCACCGCCATCCATAAGCAGTTTCATTCTATTGTTTATAGAAAATTTCAGCACCTCCATCCTGTCCACCCCCTTTTTGTTTCTGGTTGAGAATATTTCTCCCTTCGTAGTTGAATATGCAATAGTCATTACTTGATGAATTTAGATGCTTCCAGACTGAAGGCACAGTGCAGCTATACTGTCTCCCCCCCTTACTAGATTTTATTTATTATTCTTATTCTTCAAAGCATTTCCATCCTGCTCTTTTCCAAAGATTCCCATGGTGGCTTACAAGGATCAACAACCAGACAGCCCCTGCCGTCCAGCCACCCCTGTAGCTAGCCTTCCTTGTTAGATGGGGCAGCCCCATTTCTAGGTGGGGCATTTTTTGAGGGGGTGCATACTGCCAGCCAATCTCCCCCCTCACTGGTAGAGAGGATGTGAGGGCCAGGCCAGGGGAAGGGAAAGGCAGTGACCTCCCCACTCACTCCTTCTCTATGCAGAGAATGTGTTAACCTACATGATGCACTATGTGAAGGTCAACTAAACTACTTTGGTAATGACAGTGACCTCAGGAGTTTGGTGTTGATGCTGGATTAGGTTTCTCAGTTTTAGATTCCACCTGAAAAACAAGCTTGTCCATACTACAAGTTTAGGGAAGGGCAGAGAGAAAATAAGTACTTTAGGATGTGTTTGTTAACTCTTCCTGGAGGGCTTCTCCTTCTAATCTTGTCCCTGGCCTTTAGATTTGCCTTCCTGTTAGACAATCAGGGGGAACTATTTTAACTGGTTGCTATATAAAGAACTAACTAACCGATTGGAAACTAATTGTGGGAAGCAATTGGATTTTTTTTTTAATTAGTTGCTGTTTCATTGTTTGCCCAGAAACTCTGAAAAGACTTCATGCTGAGCTGCACACACTGGGAAAATCAGAAATTCAGCCTGAGTTACAGCCTAGGTGGTCAGCCGTCCCAGCTAACTGTAATGTGCAGAGTGGCATTCCTATTTCTCTAGGGCTGTTTTTGCCATCACATATTCAAGAAAAGAAAGGAAAAAATTGCTATGTGGTTGTGAGTGTAGTAAGTGCTTTAAACAAGTCATCACTAAGTTATCTCTTTATTTCACCTTTTAGCAATAAGCACCCAATCCTGCTCTACTCATCATAATAACTATAGAGGAAACAAAATTCTTACTGCAGGCAAACAAACATGCTTCTTTATTGCAGACTGGTATAGTCCTCCTCCCACCTAGATCCAGATTTGGGTGTATATGATTGGGTGGCAGAAGTGGATGTCCCACCCCCTCCTTTCCATGGCAAATTCGAGGAAGAAAATTCACCTAGGAATAGCAGTGGCTATGAACCATGATAGTGAAATGGACCCTGGAAATCCAGAAGCAACTGATCGTCATCACATTTCTCTTGCTCTTTTTTCCCCACTGGGGACAAAAACAACAACAACACCCAGATGTGATAGTCAACTGCTGATCTTCTTGTGAGCAGTTCTAGGGGCATCTGGCTGGACACTGCTGGGAACAGAATGCTGGATTAAAACAATATTGGTAGGATAGAGCCAGCCAATTTTTTTATATTCTTAGATATGTAATTTGGAGAAATCTGCCTGATTCCCAACCCTGTGTTTACATAGCCTTGTTTACAAGGACAATATTTAGGCTTTATATAACCACTGTTTGGCAGAAGCCTCCTTTGCCTTGCAATGGAAAATGCAGGGATGCCAGCGTGGGTTATGATGACTGATGCATTCTTGTAACCAGCAGAGCTCCTTTTACTGGGTTAGCCTGAAATGGGATTCCTTCCTCAAATGGGGAGAGGGGGGTGCGTGAATGAAAAAAGAATTCATCACAACTCACTCACCAGCTGTATCCTCCCCCTCCCCTCCTCACCACCAGCCTTGTTATGCTCATCAAAGAGAAAGAAAAATAGCAGAGCAAACCTCAGATTTTAAGAGGCCGTGGATCCTAAAGACTCCTTCTCTTAGTTGAAAAGCAGCTGCTTATTGTAAAATTCCTCTGCTGACGTCTTTAAAATAAAGATGACAAGGAGTTTTCTTTCTCTAATATATCAGAGGACACCTCAGCCAGTAATTTGGGGCAATAGGGACATGCGGATACCCTGTTAGGATAGGGGTACACATTAGGGGTGTGCACGGACCCCCCAATCTGCCCCGTGGGCTGATCCGAAAATTTTGGATCAGCCCGCTCCGCGCCACTCTGCCCATAGTCCGCTCCTCTTCGCTGCGGAGCTCTGGCTCCGGATCGGAGCTCCGCAGTGGAGGGGAGTGGCGCCAGGTAAGCCCCCCTCCCTCCTCTCCCTTACCTGCAGAGCCTGGTAAGGGACCAAGGGGGAGGGGGGCCTTACCTGTGTCCGTCCGCGGTCCCTCGGCTTCTTCAATTGAGCCTGTGGCTCAACCAGGAAGTCTGGGCCGCAAGTGCGGCCTAGACTTCCTGGTTGAGCCACGGGCTCAATTAAAGAAGCCGAGGGACCGCGAATGGATGGAGGTAAGGGAGAGGAGGGAGGGGGTGTTTACCGGGCCCTGCCGCTGTTGCCGCATGGGCGACAGCGACAGCGGCAGGGCCCAGTAAACCCCACTTACCTTTCTTGCGGAGCTCTGGATCGAGGCGAAGGATCCGCCTTCACCTCGATCCTCTTCACAATGCTCCGCTGGCCCCCCAATCCTCTTCGGCTCCGCTTCTAATTCGCCGGTCCGATTAGAAGCGGAGCACATCCCTAGTACACATCCTTTTCACATAGGGTGTCATGGTATATCGCCGAAGTGCTAAAGCGCTGTAGCAATTTAGCGATTGAATGATTTTTCAGGTTTAGAGATTTAGAGACTTAGGAAATTAGCGATTCCAGGAAATTAGGCAGCTAAAACCAGATTGTTTACTTCGAAGGGGTGGAGACGGAAGGAAGAATAAATTACAGTGAATGGGAAAGTAAAGAAACCTGAGCTGTATGTGCACAGGCTACTGCAAAATGGAAGAAAAAGGCAACAATGGGGGGGAAATGCTGAGGTCACAGCCAGGTGAAAGAGACCCCCCCAGGCACTCCCATCATACCGGATTTAAGCCAGAGTAATGAGGTACACAGCAGCTAAACTGCACGGGAGCCACATTAAGGGGGGGGGGTGAACCAAAAATATTCTTCTCGGGGGAATCTTCAGGGCTGCTGAGGATTGGTGATAAAGTCATGTGTCACAAACAACCCCAGTGCTGCCATTCTGTATTAAATCGGCTGTGCATATTTGCTCTCTTTCCCAAGTAAAATAGAAAGAAAATGATTGAGCAGCAGTGTTCCAACTGTGAACTCCAGACTATGCTCAGTTGTGGTTGTATTTCTAGGGATGTGGGAGAAATTTCTTTGGTTCACATTTTAACATGGACTGGAATCCACACTTTACATGAATAATGCAATTATCCTTCAGTTTTCATATCTCTATACATTTTGTGACGAAGTTCTCCGATCAAATAATGCATAAAAAATGCATACATTAGGGGAAACTGAATACGAAATGCATGCATTAGAGAAAATAGCCTGGACAAAGGCATTTATTAGAGGACATTGGTTACAAATTTCATACGTTAGGGGAAAATGCATACAAGAATGTGTATGAGTTTTTTTTAAAAAAATCATCATCATCATCTGATGCAGAAACAGGATGGAATGAACTGGTCCTTGAAAAACCCCCAAACATTATGGAAAGCGAAAAAGACAGATGTATCTATCTGTAGATATTTCAGTAAAATGTAACAGACTGGATCCGCCCATTCTGTTCAAATTCACAGAATGGAATTGTGGGACTGCAGTAGGAATCCCTTTCCCACTGCAATCCCACAAAATATTCCCTTGGATATTGGAAATCCTTAGGAATGCTATGGATTTGGTTCTGGAAGAGTTAGCAAAATCACACACACCCCTGCATGAATGGAAAAGAAACTTAGGGCACAATCCTATTCCGGTTTAGATAGAAAAACCCTCCCACCATTCCCCAGCCAGCATGGGTGCCTGGAGCATACTGGGAATTGTGGGTGTTTCTGTGGGTGTGAATGGGGTGAACAGAGTATGTTTGCATGCATATACCTTCTGTAAGTATCTCTGTTATTACTCAAGATTTACCAGACCAATTTTTCTCATTTTTGTTTTAAATGGAAGCTTGAGCAGTGTAGATAAGCAGAACACATTGAAAGTTTGAAAAAGTTCAAAGCTCAAGCTTTAATAGCAATTAATTTCATTTGCGCCAAACATGCAAGGCAGTGGGATGATGGATAGCCCTGCTCAGGCAATCAGCAGGGCCGGTGCTAGACTATTTTGTGCTCTAGGCAAGGCAAGCTACTTGCACGCACACACGCACACGCGCACACACACGCACACACACACCAAAATTGCCAACTTTGATTCAGCTGTTCAAGAAGAGTGTCTGAACTATTATATTTTCCTTTTATTATGTTTTTTTTCTTAAAACAGCTAATTTGTATAAAACTGTGACCCTTAAAGGGCAGTACTGCGCCCCTCTGAGGTCTGTGACCTAGGCGGCTGCCTAGTTGGCCTAATGGTAGCACCGGGCCTGGAAATCAGTGTGGTGCAAGATGGGTCCTGGGCTCAGCTGCACAGTTAGGCTGTCACCGCCACTGAGGAGAGGGAAGGGGATGAAGGCAGCCAATCAAGGCGTGCGAGGGAGGGGGAGGGGCCATGCCGCATGCACATTTTGGAGAGGGATTCACTATATATGAGCCACATTTGCATTATTCATGAGCCCCTCTGAGGTGGGGGGACTGAGGGGCAAAAAAGCAGGAAAGAAGCAGGACTCCTAGGACCTTTCTACTAGTTGTTATCTGAATATTGCTGACGGAGATGGGCAATAGGCTACAAGATGCTGGCTTTCCTGACATGGTTATGATCTGGTTTGAACTAGTGAGTTCTGTGCTCACAATCCATACTCATGGCTAGTTCAACACACCAGCTCCTACACAGCCTGATGCCACAAACAGGATGCATTACAATATCCAGGAGATAGGGGTACTTTGCTCAGCCTCAGTTATAGCCCCATAAGCCACTAGAATAGAATTGTCATTGCTTCTGATATAACAGTAGCAGCTAGTTTATTTATCAGTGCCAAGAATGATTTACTGCTTCCTTTGCTATCATTGCATTATCTGCATTCTAGAAAAGGATGATGAGCTAGTAGATAGTTCTAGAAAGGGATGAGAACAGGAAAAAAGGTTGCTGTGGCAATGGCAGACGATACGTTGCTGAAAACAGAAATGACTGAACTGGACTTTATTCTCTGACTCCTTCATTCTGAAAAAAACGTGACAGCATTTTGAAAAACAACAACCCACAACTTTAAAATACATATTTTATTTCATCTAAAGAATAATAATAAATATTTGTGGTGTTTACCTTTAGAGGATAAATTCTTGGCCAACTTCTGAATAAATGTGGTTAACAAATAATCCTTTCTGTAGGTCTGACTGTCCTGAGAGCATGAAAGAGATATGTTGGAATTTGGGAATAGGTAACTGAAAGAGGAGAACAAAGGGGGCAGAATGTAGACACTCAGAGGACAGCATCCTAAAGGCATAACCCTATACATACTTCAACAGAAAAAAAGCCCTACAACTCCCATCACTTCTCAGCCAGCAGTGTCTAAGCATGCATGGGATTGTGCTCTTAAACAGTAAAAAAATTAGCAGAGCTCCTTTAAAATAATGTTCTCATTTTTTTTTTACACTATTGAACATCTGGGTAAATAATGATGAACAAAAACCAAATGAAATCTGAGATATAAAAGCTAAGGTAGATTCTGTTCTGCAGTGCCCTGATCAAAACCCATTAAACAGCTGTAGGATGAATAGTACTGTAAGAAAAATAAAACCAATCGAGATAATAAACCCCATTTAACTTGGCATTTAATGATGTTTTCTTTCTGATGCTAACAAAAAGATCTTGTGCATCAGCACAAAAAAAAGGGGGGGAGGGATGATATAATTCAAGATGCTGAAATGACAGACAAGTGAATCACCAATTAGAGAATATTACAAAGAAAGAAAGGGAAGAAAATGAAATGAAATGACCACAACATTCCAGAGACAGCACATCATATAAATTTGGTGGTTGCAAGAATATGAGTGGTGTCAGGGCTTATGTGAATCCAAAGATGGAAAATGTAAGCAACAGCAGGAATAAATTTTACACATTGACCCCCCTCCCATCACATACAATGTCTTATTAGTAGCCTAACCATGAATTTTGTTCATACCCAAGCTACAATTATAACCACATTGGATGAAATTCATTTCAGTTTAGGAATCCTACCACCATCCTGATCTAAGGAATGCCTTATGTCACTAAAGAGATCACAACTAGAAGTGCCGAAAAAGTTTAATTTACTACAAGTCATAAATCAAAATCCAATAAGGCCATATTCTGCAAGCGTAACCCTCAGAGGGGCAAATGAATCACATTATACAGATTATGAAAATGCTCCTTGATTTGAAGAAAGGAGCTAGACTGCATTGATTAGATAGTGGGAGTAGTCATCTTGGATTCCATATTTATCCTTGGAGAAGAGACTGTGCCCCCAAGAAACAGGCAGTAACAACAGAGGCACTGTAAGGGGATGATGACGACGATGATGATGATGATTGCCCATTACACACAATTTATTACCATTCAGCCCTCCCAACCACCCTATGGTTATTTCATCAGCAATGCCCATTCTGCTGTGCCAGGCAAAGCCTAGGCTACGGGGAGGGATTTGTGGGCAGTGCAAGGGGGAGACTGGCCATCCTGCATTGGGCAGGAATTTGCGCCACTTTGGACTGGGGGCCTTGCTAGACCTGCCGGCTTATGCCGGCAGGGAGGGGGGGCTGAGGCACGCTGAAGTTAGCGCGCCTCCCCCAGGCTACTAGACGCACGACGAGCAGGGACGTCGCGTCCCTGCGGTGTCCGCCATTTTTTTTTTAATTTTAAAGGGGCCGGGTGCGGCCCGAAGACTCCGGAGAGGTAAGTGGGTTTTTTTGGGGTTTTTTTACCGGGGGGGGCGAAGGCTGGGAGGGTGGGTGCCAGGGTGGGTGGCACGGGGGGAGGGTGGGTGCGATCGCGCCGCACGCCGCCCGAGCCCGGGCAATGCCTGGCATGGGGCGGCATTGCAATGCCGCCCCATGCCAGGCATTGCCCGGGCGGCACGCGGCGCGATCGCACCCGTCCTCCCCCCGTGCCACCCACCCTGGCACCCACCCTCCCAGCCTTCGCCCCCCCCGCCGATGGGCACAGCGCTACTATAGGCGCTGTGCCAGGTCTGCGGTTTTTCGTGGCTCCTCGTGAGTAAGCGAGGAGCCGCGAAAAGCTGCGGAAGTCCTTAGACTTCTGTCCCGGCTTTTCCCAACTACCCGGCTACTCGGACCTTGCTAGACGTTCCGCAGCCCCGGCCTCGGGCTGGGGCTGCGGAAAAGGTGTGCCTTAAGCGAATTCGCTTATGGCGCGTTGGAGGAGGCCTCAGCGCGGCCTGTCTCCGAATTCCCCTGTGCGTCATCTGGACGCACAGCAGGGAAGCCGGGACAGAAGGCGTGCTAAGGCCTCGTCTAGGAAGGCCCTGGGAGGGGACTTGACCAGATATAAGCTGGTCACTTACCCCTGGGAGACCCACTTCCTCGCTTTCGCGGCTCCCTCCCTCCCTCCCTGTAGACAGTGTGAGCTTGCTGGTCGCCATTAGGGGGCCGAGTAGGAATTTTTTGCTCACGTTCTGAATTGGACGTGAGTTGTTTCGCCTACTCCACACTGTAAGACAGTCTGGGAGCATAAATAGGTGAATCTGGCTGCGATCTAATTTGGTCACATCTAATTCATGGCAGGTAGGGAAGGGCATCCAGAGGGAACTGAATGGCGAGCATTCATAGGCACTGTTACAGTGATAGGTGAATCCCCAGGGCTCCCAGTGTTGAGCCTTGTGGCCGGGCTGGGGGATAAGGACCATCTATGAGGCCGACCTCTCTCACCCACCTTGAGCCAAGGGGGCATGGGTTGGGGGTGACAAGGGAAGGTCTCCCTACCCCATCAAGGGATGGACAGCAGGGCGGCGAGAAATAAAGCACCACCCGCTGGGCCAAGAAAGCTCGTCCCTCCGCATAGATGGTCTGCTTGCAGGCTCGACTGGATGCCCGATAGGAACCCTTTGCAGATATTGAATAAAAGTGCCCCAGTTTAAATCCAATCCGTGGTGTCGTCTCTTATTTCTTGCGTCTGCCCCACAATGGGGTTGAGCTCTTCAAACCTTCCCATCATGGGAAAAACATTCAGTTCCAAGAAAGCCTTCATGATGGCTTCCAGTTCCACTCTTCCTCCCTTCAGCCTAGCTTGCTTTTAGCCAGCTCTTGAGCCTATGCAGTTTCCTGGGCAGTGTGGGGGATTGGTTTGTTGCCACTCTCCTCTCCAGCAGGTCTCATCACTGGGGTGAACCCTTAGTTCTAGATCTCCCAGTTCCAGGTAGCTACACTGGATGGGATCTCTCTACTCACAGGTTTATACACAATTTCTTCACTACTGTTGAAGAAATTCCAGCCTGTAAGCTGCCTGGGTGAGATACTTCTTGAGAACCATACATGAGACTCCCTGAACTCCTTGAAGGAAGAAAGGCATATAAGTAGGTATGCTTGAGGAATTTGATCTCTGCAAATTCTACCTGGAATGACCTTAACCTCACCTCTTGGACTAATGTGCAGATCAGGAGTTATCTATCCATTGGATTGTTCACTTTTCCAAATGTTGTGACAGAGCTCTTGACAGTCCATGCCCCCTTTTCCTGACTTCAGCCCCTTTTACCTGATCACCAATCATTTGGTGTTTTCCCAGCTTTTTTCCTATTCTGGAAGGTCAACATGACTCTTTTAATTTATTTTATTTATTTATTACATTTTTATACCGCCCAACAGCCGAAGCTCTCTGGGCGGTTCACAAAAATTAAAATCATCATAAAACAACCAACAAGTTAAAAATACAAATACAAAATACAATATAAAAAGCACAACCAGGATAAAACCACGCAGCAAAATTGATATAAGGTTAAAATACAGAGTTAAAACAGTATAATTTAAATTTAAGTTAAAATTAAGTGTTAAAATACTGAGTGAATAAAAAGGTCTTCAGCTGGCGACGAAAGGAGTACAGTGTAGGCGCCAGGCGGACCTCTCTGGGGAGCTCATTCCACAACCGGGGTGCCACAGCGGAGAAAGCCCTCCTCCTAGTAGCCACCTGCCTCACTTCCTTTGGCAGGGGCTCACGGAGAAGGGCCCCTGTAGATGATCTTAAGGTCCGGGTAGGTACATATGGGAGGAGGCGTTCCTTCAAATAACCTGGCCCCAAACCGTTTAGGGCTTTAAATGTCAATACCAGCACTTTGAATCGGGCCCGGACCTGGACTGGCAGCCAATGAAGTTGTAAAAGGACTGGCGTAATGTGATCTCGCCAGCCAGTCCCTGTTAGTAAACGGGCTGCCCTGTTTTGTACCAGCTGAAGCTTCCGGACCGTTTTCAAAGGCAGCCCCACGTATAACGCATTGCAGTAATCCAAACGAGAGGTTATCAGAGCATGGATAACTGTAGCTAGGCTATCTCTGTCCAGATAAGGGCGCGTAGTTAAAGCGTAGTTACTGGCAGTAAGAACTTTATGTTAAAATAACCTGGTTTTTTTTGGGGGGGGGGTATTTTTGGTACTACCCATTTTGCCATTGCCCCCACCCAGCAATGGAATTGGTTCCTGGGAGCTTCTCCGAAATGGAATTTGACTCTTGCAATCAAAATACATTTAAATATGGATTTTGAGAGAAGATCCACATTTAAAATCCCTGTTGACTTCCCATTTCTCTCATTGTTCCCTCCTCTGAGTTAGTGGTGGTGGATCCATCAGTGTTCTGGGAAACTGATAGTGTTGTGATTTCAAGAATTATCTATTTAATCTACAGGTTTGGTGAAAATGTGTTAGAGAATTTTCTAAGGAACAGAATCACAATGTTCTGCCAGGACATATAGCACTTTTTAAAGGTAATAACTAGGGCTTTGAATTGTACTTGTAAACAGACCAGTAGCCAGTGAAGCTGTTGTAACAAGGGAGTCACATGCTCCCTGTAACCAGTCCCAGTCAACAAGCTGGTAGGGATGCCAGAGGAATCAGTCCAGGGGTTGTAGGGCTCACTGAGCTTTCATCAGCTCAGCCTCTTGGACTTCGACTTGTTTGCCATGAGCTGGACCAAGGCCAGATCTACACCAAGCTGGATAAAACACTTTGAAAACGTTTTGGAAACTGTATATGTTGTGTGTCCTAGGCCCTAACAGTTGTCAAAACTGTTATAAACCATTTTAAAGCAGTAGTGTAGATCTTCATTGAATTGGGGCTGTTCATGGTTTTCCCATTTTTTTTAAAAAAAGTGTAAATAGCAGCCACAGTTTGCATAATTTGTGCAAATTTCAGCTGTAGCTTCAGGGCATAATCTAGGAATACATGCAAACTGTGAAGCTGAGTCTTCAAGGACAGAATTATCCCATCCTGCACAAGTTGAATTCCAATTCCAAAATCTGCCTTTCAACTAACCAGGAGCACCTCTGTCTTGTGTGGATTAAATTTCAGTTCTTTTTCCTTGTGTTCTAAGCTTTTGCAGAGCTTAGAACACAAGAACATAGGTAGAGACATGCGGGATCTGGCCAAGGGTCCATCTAGTCCAGCAATGTGTTCACACCATGGCCAAACAGCTGTTGACCATGAACCCATAAGCAAGACACAGGTGCAATAGCACCCTACCACCCATGTTTCCCAGTAACTGGTGTATATATCTGCCTTGAATACTGTAGGTAGCACATAGCCATTAGAACTAGCAGGTATTGATAGCCTTCTCCTCCAGGAATTTATCCAACCTCCTTTTAAAGCCATCCAACTTGGTGGCCATCACTACATCTTGTGGTAGTGAATTCTATAGTTTAACTATGCACTGTGTTAGAAGTACTTCCTTTTATCTGTCCTGAAACTCCCACCAATCAGCTTCATGGGATGACCCGGGGTTCTAGTATTTTGAGAGAGGGAGAAAAATGTCTCCCTATCCACATTCTCCACACCACACATAATTTTGTACACCTCTATCATGTCTCCCCTTAGCCTCCTTTTTCCAAGCTAAGCAGTCCCAGTTGTTGTATCCTTCCCTCATAGGGGAGATGCTCCAGCCCCTTAATCATTTTAGTTGCCCTTTTCTGCACTTTTTCCAGCTCTACAATATCTTTTTTAAAGTGTGGTGACCAGAACTGTACACGGTATTCTAAGTGTGGTCACACCATAGATTTGTATAAAGATAGCATGATGCTGCCAGTTTTATTCTCAATTCCTTTTCTCATTATGCCTAACATGGAGTTACAGCAGTCACACACTGCCTTGATATTTTCATCGAGCTGTCCACCACAACCCCAAGACATTTCTTGGTCAGTCACCACCTTGCATTACTTTGCACTTACTTACATTGAACTGCATTTACCATTTGGATGCCTGTTCTCCCAATTTGGAGAGATCCTTTTGGAGCTCCTCACAATCCCTTTTTGTTTTAACCATGTTAAATAATTTGGTGTCATCTGCAAACTTGGGCACTTCACTGCTCACTCCTAATTCCAGATCATTTATGAACAGGTTGAAAAGCATGGGTCCCAATACCGGTCCCTGTGGGACCCCACTATTTACTTCCCTCCATTTGGGAGAATTTACCATGTATTCCTACTCCCTGCTTTTTGTTCTTTAACCAGCTGCTCTGATCCATAAGAGGGCCTCTTCCCATATTCCATGACTGCTAAGTTTTCTCAGGAGTCTTTGATGAGGGACTTTATTAAAAGCCTTTTGGAAGTCAAAGTAGACAATGTTGGTCATTATATCACACTAGAATTGTTATCATCTAGGCATTTTCATTCCTCCACCCCACCACCAAGCAAGAAACTTATAATATATGACTTGGCATCATCATCTGGACTGTTGGCACTGGGTACCATTGCAGCACTACTGATACCTACCTCTGTCACTCCTTTTCACTTCCTGCACTCTTGTTGTGTACAGTGTTTGGTTGTGATGGAGATAAATGCAAGCCAATGAAAGTGAATCGAGAAAATACTAAATAATTATTGTTGGAAAGCTTGTGAACTATGATGATAGAGACTCCTACTGGCAGAGAAGCCAGGTGTCCATTGATCCTTCAAATTTGTTCAGCCCTTATGCCCCAACTGCAATGGTGGTGAGGAGTGTAGAGTCAAAGCACAGAGATGCCTGCATTCAATTTGTTTGAGTATTAATTTAAGGTTGCACTTAAGGTTTAAAGTTCAGCCTGGCTCACAAGTCAATGAAATAGTAATTCTCAGATTTAATCTGGCTAGGGCTGTGAGCATAAGAATACTTACTCAAAATCACAAAGGCATACTTCTGCGAAAATGTGTTTTGGATTGAAATGTAAAATGCACTAATGGCTTTGCATTTCCTGATTAGACAATCTGTATTAAAGAAAAAGTGATTGAAGATGAATGGTGTATAAAATATCCCACAGATGAGAGTGAAAAGGAAGAAGGAAGCCTGGGAAAGAAAGGAAACATGAAATCATTTCCTGTCTTCTTTTGCACAAGAAGTAGCAGAACCTAAAAAAAGAAAATAAAAAAGGGGGAAAGGGGGGGGGAGTAGCAGAATCCATAAATACATAGCTGGCTACCAGATTTTCAAAGTTCTTCTTCCTCAAAGACAAAAAGAGGAATACATAAACCAAATTTATTTGCTTTCCAGCAGACTTTACATTCAATTTTCTGAAGTTAGTTCTGCACTAGGCCATTACTGTGCCAAAAAAAGTGGTTGGATATAGGGATGGACAGACTCACCCAACTCCAATTCTGTTGGATGCCAGCTAAGACCACTCCTTCTCCTCTGCCACCACTCCCTACTTGTGATGCCACGTGAGCTTCTTTTCATACTGGCCAGCATCCGATGAAGCATTCACGCCTTTAATCTTGCGTAAATGGGGCCTTTACAGACACCATTATGCAACATGGGAAATGTGCAATTTCTGGAGCCTCCATTGTTGCACACAATGGAGGCTCTGGATGAGGGGTGGTCACAGAGCTGAGGGGCACTCAAAGAGTAGTCTGTGAACATGCCACAGCCCAGTGCACTGGGTCTGGGAGCAGATGTGGGAGAGTCCTCCGGACACCTGGACTCAGTCAGATGCCCACAACATCCCTGGTTGGATATTTACTTGCATTCTGAACATCTGCTCTCTCTCTCTCTCTCTCTCTCTCTCTCTCTCTCTCTCTCTCTCCCTCTCTCTCCCTCTCCCCCCTTTCTCTCAAAATAAAATATATAGAGATCTGTGTTTAGATGTCACTATAATATGCATAGAAATGAAATCTCACTTTGATACGTGCAATTGTGCACAGCCATTTTAAATGTAATGGTTCAATGAAATTGTTTCTGGAATGATTTGTGTACTTCTGTAACATGAAAGCCTCTCATCATAATGGGCCATTCCCATGTAGTCTGTAGTAGATAACCTGAAATGCAGTTCATGGATTTGTCTATGAGTTCTATGAGAGCAATTAGGAAGATCAGAAGCTGCCTTGTACCAGGTCAGATGATTGTCCATCTATCCCAGACTTGTCTACTTTGACTGGCAACAGCTGTGCTGGGTTTCAGGCAGAGATCTTTCCAATTGTTTAGCTATGGTCCCTCTCCAAAGGCAGATGACTGACCCTGGTGCAACTTGAACACATAGATTTCTGAACACCCAATCAGCCAGACAGCCATTACAGTCAGTGCCAAATCCTCCATTATACTGAACTGAAATATGACTGCCCAGTGCTTTCTCTGTTGTCTTCTAAGCGCCAGGAAACAAAGTGGTCATGTAGATCTCATAGCTGGCTATCAAGGGAAGCAACAACCTGATTATCACAATCCATGGCCAGATCAATTTTCATTACTTGAAAAGGATGATAATTGCTGCTACTCAAACACACAAAGAAAAATGGATCTGGCTCCAAAATGTAGAAAACAGCTTAGCTGTACTGCCAACTGCGACATACTATGAATTTGCTGCACACTCAAGGTCAATTTGGGGGCTTGTGTAGATTGGTCACAGGTCTTTATGCAGCTGCCTCTTTGTTTCCCTTGGGATAGAAAATATTTTAAAATAATGGAATGTTTGCCACCATTTTGTAAAGAGTTCAGAGCAGATAGTTTAGTTGCAACACAATATATCTACTTGTCAATCCTATCAATGCTATTCATTGCATTTCACTCATGCATTAACACTCATCCACTCTTGCCATTGTTTGTTCAGATATTGGAAATAACAATAATAGAAACTGCCATTGGAATATGTAAGATGTCATATATGTTACAGGTCCCAATATTATAAGGTCTGAGCTGTGGTTTTGATCAAGATCAAATTGATTTTTTGTGTGGGGCTGTAATAGTGTTGCAGTTTGATATTGTAATTATTTGAACCATTAGCTGGTTTCATCCATGCAGAATAAGATCTGCAAAATTGTGCATAGTGAGGCTATTCATTTAATTTCCAAATATTTAATGGCCCATTATCAGAGGAGATATCTTTGATAGAAGTAGTATGTGATTTAAAGTCTTTGACCTTCCTCAAAAGCTCAAATAGTCTTGTTAGGTTGGGCAGAAACAACAGAAGGGTTAAAACAGTTGGCTGTCACAGTCACCTGGCTCACACAACCATGGTTGCTTTTTATGCCATGGTGTGTGCTGAAGCCATTTGCCTAATACAAACCTAGCCAGAGCTTATCATGTCATCCAACCCCAGAATGGTTCATTGGACTGGGAAGCAATTCAAATAACCCATGGGCTGTTGCTGTGTTATTTGAGGGTTGTTTCTCCTCCAGCAAGCCATGACACTCATATTCAGCCAACAGGACATGTTGTGTGCCCTGGTGGATAATTAGGCCAATGGTGTCTGGCACACACCAGCACATGCTGCAGCTTGAACAAGCCACCAGGGATTGTTTAAGCCATGGTGGTTGTACAAACTGGGCCAGTATGTTGAAAATAAGAAACCTAGAAATGTTTAAATTATTTATTTATTTGTTTATTACATTTCTATACCGCCCAATAGCCGGAGCTCTCTGGGCGGTTCACAAAATGAACAACTACTTTCTTTTTCTTCACCCTACATTTAAAATATGTGTTAGACGTGTGGATGATGTACATATAAAAACATGGCAGGCCCAAAACATTTTGCTGCCTGAGTCAAAGGACAAGATGGTTCCCCCTTCCATTCCATGCACAGAACACAACTGGATTAGTAGCTGACTCTTACTTCACTACTGGTGATGGGCTAGTGTCCTCCACCACATCTGAGGCAGCAGACTACTTTACAGGCCCCAGAACAAGTTGTATGGCATACACAGCCCTGTTCTTCAACTAGGGTGGCCACTAAAAGAGGATACACATATTTGCATAACATTTGCATATGCCAATTTATATTACAGACACAAATTTTGAAATAATTATACAAATAAACTACATGTCACCAGAGTGTAGATGAATGTAAACAAGTGACCTGTGCACCTTGCTCATTCTTTCTGTCCAGGTGCTATTGATGGACAAGTTTAAGGCCCACCTCTTTCTTCTGATGTCTCTTTATCTTGAAACATAAATGACACCTTCAAAATAGAGGATTGTCCTCTGTAAAAAAGGACACATGGCCATCCTACCGCCAACAGAGGGGAACAGCTCAGGACAGCAGAGAAGCTGCCACCAACATCTGCTGCCTGAGGCGATCGCCTCACTCTGCCTAATGGTCAGGCCAGCCCTGTGTAAAAACCCTGAAGAATATTACAACATTAAGAATTTTTAGCTTTATCTGGATTCTGTTCATTAGATGGGATTAGCAGACTGAATTGGAATGTATAATTATGGTTTTCCTGTTTGCTGTAGGATGGAAGTCATGTCATCATCTGTGGAGAATGAAAATATCAATCCTTAAACAAACCCTCCTTGATCTATCCAGTGGAATTTTAAGATGTTTTTAAAACGTTTTTAGGATGTTTTAAACAATTTATATTATGTTTTAATTGAGTGTTATGTATTTTATCATTTATTGTTGTTCCCCGCCTCAATCAAAATGGAGAGGCGGGCAAGAAATAAATTTATTATTATTATTATTGATGTTTTTTCTATCATTCAGTGGCACATTTCCTTTTTTAGAGTAAGATGCTTGAGAGGAGAAGGGTGAGCCATCTACAGGCATTCCTGGATGATTTTTTTAAAAGCTCTATTTCAGTCTAACTTCTGGCCCAGTTATGGAATTGAAATACCTCAGGTCACCTTGTAGGATGACCTATGCTGAGAGAGTGATGGGGGAAACATGCCTGTTGCTCTTCCTTCCCTTTTCAGTGGCTTTTAGTATCACCAATCATGGTATGTGGTCTGCTGTGAGGGTTGAGGGCAACATGCTCTGGTGGTTCCATTCCTATCTGACAGACCGACTACAGAAGGTGGTGCTGGAAGATTGATGTTTAGTTCCATAGTATGTGTGGTACAAGGTACCACAAACTCCCTCCTATCCAGTCTTCCATGCTGTTTAAACACTATTGGGTGCCAGCAATATGCAGATGAATCCCAGCTCTCTCATTTTTCCCTAATCCAAGGGTAGCTCTTGGTGTCTCAAACTGGTGTTTGGAGTCAGTAATGGATTGGACGGTGCATGAATCCCACCTGTTCTTGATGGGAATGCACTCCCACTTAATAATAAGATATGCCATTTGGTGGTGTTTTTAGATTCATCATTGCGGATGGACCCTCAACTTGCATCCATAGCTCATTGCATCTGTCATCCGCTTCAATTGGTGCACCTACTCTGTCACTTCCTAGTGAGATATGATCTGGCCACAGTTACTAGGAACATCCAGTCTAAACTACTGTAATAGATAGTAAGTATACAAGCCTGCCTTTAAAAGGTGTTCAGGAATTTCATCTGGCCAGGTTCTTGAGTAGTACCAACTGCTCTGAAGATATTATTGGGTATTGAAAAATCTACATTGGCATCTGATTGCTAACCATGGTGGCTACATAGCCATATTTGTTGCAAAAGGTTAGCTGGCTAACCATGGCTTAACGTGTCATCTGAAGTGATGTCTATGTTTTTGATTAGAAAATGAAGACTTCCTGTGTCATTCTGAACATTGGCAGTGATAAAATATTTCATGTTACAGAAACAGCCCAGTCCTAAACATGTTTACTCAGAAGTAGTTTTAATCAATTTCAGTAGATATTTTTCCCAAATAAGTGTATGTAGGATTTCAGGTTTTTGTTTTTAGTAAGGATGAAATGAATCAAATTATTGCCCTGATTCTTCAGAGATAACCTTCTCAAATGAAGGATAAAGAGACATGGATTCCTAAAGATCAAGCTCATGGTAAAGCTGGAGATAATTGTTGCTTTAGCTTATGTAGAGTTTTGCTAAAACACAGAGAGTAGTCAGAAGTTTTCTAGAGAAAAGTTTCCGGTGTGGTTACAATACATCTGTGACATGGCTCAGTTATTGAGCGAACGGTATGCCAGGGATCTGTAAAAATGCCTTCAGCTTTTAGGAGAAAATTATAATGAATGCAATCTGCAACATTTAACAATCTGTAAAGAACAATAAAATGGGTATAATGGGGATAATTCTTTCCTCTGTGGATATCCTATATAGTTTTGTCTATTTCTTACATGTTTGTTTAATTTTTTGGCATATATTTAAAATCTCTATCCCCAGGTGAAAGATGCAATATTTTAAGTGGATCAAAATTGGCCAATGTTCATGGAATATATGACTGCATCAAAACACGTTCAAAAGGTGAAATCCTATGCATGTTTAGACAGGAAAAAGTCCTACAACTTCTGGTATTGCTGGGAGTTGTAGGCCTTTTTTATCTAAATATGCATAGAATGTCTTCTGAGTGATGAGCATTAGAAATGGATGGTTGAAGAAACTCTGTGTGAGCTCAACAGTTCTCAGGTCCAGGTAAGGAGGGACCATTAAATTCAGTAGCTGTTATGACATCCAGAGCCAGAGGCTGCTTCACATCTTGGAGCTCCAGGTTGGGTCTATTCTAAAGTTCTGAAGGGAGATTTTAGCACTACTGATTTATAACACAGGCAACAGTCCATCTGGGACATTCTCTTGTGCAAAGCACATTATAATGAATGGAAGCTCTTGCACAGCTTCCTTTCATTTATTGTTTATTCCATTCTTTTATTCTCTTCATTTAATTGTTGTGAATGACCTAGAGAGCTTCAGCTATTGGGTGGTGTAAAAAATGTAATAAATAAATAAACAAATACATTTGGCCGAGGGGGGGAGGGGAAGCTAACACAGAGAACTTCCTAGGTGGGTGGTGTCTATAATCTGGAGATCATTTCCAAAACTAAATATTGCTTCCTTCCAAAGCTCAAGATGATAAAGATAGCATGAATTTGCGATATATGTGGAAGATATTTCCGAGCCAGATTCAAGGTGCTGGCTTTGACTTATAAAACTTTACATGGCTTGGGACCACAATCCTTGATGAACCTGCCCCTACACTATGCTCATTGTCTAAGGTCCTCCTCTGGGTGCCTCTTCAAAGGGAAGCTTGGTGGCAATAAGGGAGAGGGCCTTCTAGGTGATGCCTCGTATTATGGAATAAACTCCCCAGTGAGGCCTGCCTGGCACCAACATTGTTATATTTTTGGTGTCATGTTAAAACATTTGTCTGTTCCCAGGCATTTGGCAGCATTTTTCTCCCTCTCTCAAAATACTAGAACCCGGGGTCATCCCATGAAGCTGATTGGTGGGAGATTCAGGACAAATAAAAGGAAGTACTTCTTCACACAGTGCATTGCTAAATTATGGAATTCACTACCACAAGATGTAGTGATGGCCACCAATTTGGATGGCTTTAAAAGTGGGGTGGATAAATTCCTGGAGAAGGTTATCAATGGCTACTAGCCTTGATGGGTATGTGCTACCTCCTGTATCCGAAGCAGTAAGCCTTTGTACACCATTTGCTGGGGAACATGGATGGGAGGGTACTGTTGCACCGGGTCCTGCTTTGTTGGTCCTTAGTCAACAGCTGGTTGGTAACAGATCGGGGATGGGGAGGGAGGGCGGAGGGTGGCACAGATCGGGGAGGGATGGCGGAGGGCGGCACAGATCGGGGACAGGGAGGGAGGGTGGAGGGTGGCACAGATCGGGGAGGGATGGCAGAGGGTGGCACAGATCGGGGATGGGGAGGGAGGGCAGAAGGTGGCACAGATCGGGGAGGGATGGGGGAGGGCGGCACAGATCAGGGACAGGGAGGGAGGGCGGAGGGTGGCACAGATCGGGGATGGGGAGAGAGGGCGGGGAAAGAGTGGGCAGGAGGCATGGGAGGGGATCAGGAGCAGATGGGGGGGCTTAAGTAAAAAAAACCACTTACCTTCTCCGGAGTCTTCGGGGCGCATGTGGCCCCTTTAACAACAACAACAACAACAAATGGCCGATGCTGCAGGGCTTCCGGAGTCCCTGCACGTCGTGCGTGTAGGAGGCGGGGCGGCATGCGCTAAAGTTAGCGTGCCGTCACCCCGCCTCCCTGCCGGCTTATCCAGCATCGTCTAGCAAGGCCCTTAGTAAATCATCCAGAGAGCTTTGGCTATTGGGTGGTATAGAAATATAATAAATAAAATGAAGATGGAAGCATATTATCTAGGATTGGACAGAAGACGCTGTATCCCCTGTCTCTGCCATTCACAGTGTGTGATCTTGGCCTAGTTCTTCTCACATTCTGTTTGTTCATTGGTTTCTAGAGCATCCACTCAGTAGTAAACCTGTGCCTGGCCTGTATCACTTCAGACTATAGCTGAGAAGCTCTCATGAATGGATGCTCTTGAAACAAATAAACTGACAAACTCCGCGCATAGAGAAAAATGAGATGTCACAGAGAAGATGAAGCCCTTCTCCTTGTTATCTTCTTTTCTCTTCGGAGAAATTCTTTTTGTATAAAGAAACACTCAGTCACATGAGAGTGAAGACCTGAAGTCTGAAGTGATAAGGCTGACAGATTTATCACCTCATTTGTTTAACTCAGTCAGTGAGAACTAGGCCCTTGACTGAATCAAACAAATTGGAACTATAGGGTAAGCCTCTTCTACCCTGCCCAGTAACAGCATCTTCACCATACACATATCTGTGTGTTTTTCTTAAACACTCAGCCAGAATGTGATTTCAGTCATGGAAACAGCTTCATCAACAGCAGAAAAATATAGTTTGATTAATGCACTCTTGGAAATGGTGTAATTAAAAAAAACCCCTGTTTTCAATCACCAGTTGAGTAATTGAACTATCTAATCCATTCTATACTTTCTAATTAAGACGTTTACTCATGGAAAATGACATTAAATACGTGGCACTAGAAATGTCAGTGAGACAGAACTACGCTTTAAGAGTACATTTGTGTAGTTCTGTAAGGATGAGGAAAGAGTTGGAAGCTATGGAGGCTGGTGGCTCTGGTTTTGGTGGGGCTGTGAATCCATTCTGGGGTTCAGTCAGAACTGGCCAGAACTCTAAAGGAGCTCAAAGTGCTGAACCTATTTGGGGGATAGGTTCAACACCTTGGATAGCTCTTTTGGAGTTCTGGCTGGTTCTGACTGAAACTCAGAATGGATTCACAGCCCCACCGAAATCAGACCAACCAGACTCCACTGTTTGGAAGCAAACCCGGGATTCCCAACAGTGTATTTATTATTATTATTATTATTATTATTATTATTATTATTATTATTATTAATTTATATAGCACCATCAATGTACATTTACCACTAGTTGCCTTTGTAACCATCAAAGGTGGATCTCTCAGTCTCAGTGGATGTAGAGGGGACATAACTCAGGGGCAGAGCACACAGTTGGCATGCAGAAGATCCCTGGTTCAATCCCCGGTTTCTTCAGGTAGGGGCAGAAAAAACACTGCCCGGTCATCCTGGAGAGCCGTTGCGAATCAGCATTGACAATACTGGGCAAGATGGACCAATGACCTTTCTCAGCATCAGGCAGCTTGCAATGTTCCGATCACTTACTAGTACTAGAACTCTTACATCAAGTGTTCCAGATTTGCTCTAATATGTTTGTATGACAATAACCTGCCCATATAATATTTTGAAATCTAATCCCCTAATGAAACATAAACAATAGGGCTGGGGAAATTGAAAAAGGAAAGTGCTGTGCTTGAGTTCCAGTGATTATAGCTTTGTTTCCTGGCAGCATCGATTTGAGCAAGATTAAAAAAGAAAGAAAGATGCGTACGAGTGAAAAGAAAGAAAGATGTGAACTGACCTTAATTGGACAAGCAATTGCTATGAGACCAGTAACTATTACGCCTCTCACATTGGTAAACTAAATATAGATTAGGCACCGTCATGTGTATTAGTCGGCTTGTGTCTTCCCTTCATGTGAGCTTGTGACTGGTTTCACAAGGCTTCCTGGGAAGAGCCCAAGGACTCCAAAACACACAAGCCCCCATCCAGCTTCCTGTCTGTAGGTAATGCTGCAGTCATTTTGGATTAGCGATAAACGGTCATGAAATTGGAAACAGGCTCTCCCTGGCTTTACACAAGAATCTGCAAAAACATGAATACTTGAACCCAGAAAGTGCGATTCCAATTCAAACACCATAAAATAATATACAGTGCATGCTTAACTGCATGCAAGGCCATGCAAACATATTAAATGACATTGCCAGATGCCAAAGACAAATATGGTTTCGGCATTCAAATATGTAGAAATATGGAGTGAAATGATGGACTGTGCCTATGCTACTGACGGGGTATATTATTATTATTATTATTATTATTATTATTATTATTATTATTATTATTATTCCTGCATTTTACCATTAATGTGGTTTGCCTCCACTGGGAATGTCAGTATATCATTCGTAGAATGGCTGACTCCCCTTGCATTCGACACACGTCTACAATGTGCCTATCTGCATTCGTAGTATACACATATGTAGCTTGAAGGTGTGCATTAGAATGAACATGTAAGAGGGAGTGTCTGCTACTGCAATGCCACCCCTTGCTCTCTGTGCATTTGTTGAACAGCTGCACTTTTGAAAGCATCTGGTATCTGTGAGTCATCTGCTTTATTAATCTACCTGCTCTACTATGGACAAGATAAGACCTCAAGTGCAAACAAAATGGCACAGTTAGGTTGAGATACCATGGGTTAAACCCAACGTGTCTGTGCAGGGGAAAGGGAATCGATCTCAGTGATGGACAACGTTCTGTTGATAGGAGGAGACACCCGCTGGATACAATTTGATGACTTGCCAAAGCCACATACTAACTCAGACCTCCCAAAGAGAGATCTAACTACACTGGGTCTCATTACATTCACTATTATTTACAACGTTTCCCCTGCTTCCATTCCATGCCCCACCAATAGGAAAAACTGAACTGTTTTTCTTCCCCCTTCCACCACCTCTCTCACACACTCACAGCTCCCTCAAATCTTTAGTATATGTCTCTGTTTGCTCCTTTTACATTGTATTATTCCTATTTATACAGTGCAACTGAGGTAGAGAGAAAGTTACTTGACCAATGGCATAAAGTCCGCAAACATAGCCAGGCATTCACATAGCACAGCCTAGGAATAAATTAATCTGTCAATTTCAGTTTTTTTGCAGTTTCTCATTTTTCCAGTCTTAAATATTTACATTTTTATGCTGTATTTTTTATTGTCATATGACTTGTTGTGAACTGCCTGGAGAGCTTCGGCTATTCGGTGGTAAAGAAATGATGATGATGATGATAATAATAATAATTCAACTTATGTTGAACTTTGAGAATTTCTCCAGTTTCAAATTTGATTCATCGCAAACATAGTTGTTTTTTTAAGTTTCCATGAAACTCTACAAGCATTATAGTGCACATTTATCCAAATTCATGCATTTTTGTATGCATTTCCCCCAGCATACACCTTTCTGAAAGCAATATTTCTCACAACATTTTTGAATGTTTTCCTTTAAATACACATTTTTGTATGCATTTTTTTAATTGAAGAAGTACATTGCAAAGTTCAAAGAAGTACAAGTTTCAAAGGATAATGGAGTTTTGGTTTGCATAGGGATGATGATGGCTGGCTGTAGGATGCAGGGAGTCTTAGGCCTGCATCCTACAGGCCTAATAACCAAGCAGGATATTGCACTATGAAAGCGATATATAAAAGGCATAGTGGTATGAAAGCAGTATATGGTGTGTGTCAATGGGCCCCAACAGTTGTCAGTGCATTTCAATATCAGTATAAAGCAGTAGTGTGGCTCCTTTTATACTGCTTTCATACCACTTTCATAGTGCAATATCCTGCTTGGTGTAAATCGGGCCTATGTCAAGCACATCTGGAGGATCCCAATTAGGGAAAGCTAACATAGGAGATCCTAGAATGTGTTTGTGTTTTGTTATCAGCAACATTGTTTTTATAGAGTTTTTTCCTCTGGAAATGTTGACAAAAATGTTGATTAATGGCAATCCCCTCTGCATAGATTTTCATC
Organism: Elgaria multicarinata webbii; assembly: GCF_023053635.1. Taxonomy (NCBI): domain Eukaryota; kingdom Metazoa; phylum Chordata; class Lepidosauria; order Squamata; family Anguidae; genus Elgaria; species Elgaria multicarinata. The sequence continues at coordinate 38,586,655 of NC_086180.1, read as the reverse complement.
ATTTGTTGGTCAATTTCTGACGTTGACAGTGCCACAAATACATGAAAAAACAGTTCTGGGAAAAAGGGAATACTTAAGTATTAACTTATAAAAGAAAAAAACAATTTAAAAACACAATTTGTTATAAAACATCAATTAAAAACAAATACAAAACATTATTATTATTATTATTATTATTATTATTATTATTATTATTATTATCCCACCTTTTGCCCAATGCTGGGCCTCAAGGCGGCCTTACAATGGGGGGGGGGGGAGGGAATCAAAACCATAAACAATAAAAAAATACATAACAAAATTATAAGACATTAACATAGATGGAAGGCTGGATTATTCTCCAAAGGCCTGCTTGAACAAAAAAGTTTTAGCCTGCTTCCGAAAGCCCATCAAGGAGGGAGCCATCCTAGCTTCCCCGGGAAGAGAGAAATAAATAAATAAATTCAATACTATAATGAAACAAGTACCAAACAAAATCAAAATTAACAGCTCCACCACCGAAGCCTAATAAAAATAATCCAGATGCTGGTCTTCAAGGGGCCACAGGAGCCTGGCTAAATACAGTTAAGAGGAGGTGGGGAGTTGTCACCTGGTGAGATGACTCATAGATGGCTCCCTCATCTTTCCTCTAGAGGAAACTGACTGTAGTACATGAGGAAAGCTGAATGCACCAATGAAGGCAAATCTCCTTCCCCAGATGTTCTGAGTGCTGGACTCAAGGGGGAATTTCCAATAGGACATTGGGTCAAAGGATACTGGTTTTATTACAGGATATAATGTGATTACATGATCTGCAGCTTTGTTACAGAATAGAAATGTTGGTTACATAAGCAGCATTTAACTTGGACCAGAAGCTTATATGTGACTGATACTCTAGAGACAGAAGGAAAAGCCAAGAATTGAAGGATAAGGATTCAAAATGCAAACAATACCTCTCCTAGACAGAGCAGTTCTCCTCTTCCTGGAGGGATAAGCAAATCACAGGGTTGTCTTCGGCACCAGGACATGGGAGAAAGCTTAGACAATCCTTGTTCAGGAACCAGGGGCCTGTCATTACGCTCCAGTCTTGGTCCTCCCAGTAGGCAACAGAGGATTCCGACAAGGAATAGCTAAAAAGGTAAACCCTCAAAGATATGGTGTTCTAATTTTAGATAAAGAGTACCTGGTGTGGAAATGTCATTGCTACTTTCCCCAAGTAGCAAGAAGTAATACATAGTCTCTTCTGCTGTTGAAGTTACTGAGGCATTGCAGATGTTTTACGAGAGGGTAAAAATGATGCAGGGAATAGCCCATGTGTCTCACCTTTTCTAAGTGACTTTAACAACCTGGATAGAGAGCCGTGGGCCCAGAGCAGTGGTTTACACCTGTTTGTTCAGAGCAGTCATTGCTCTCTGGGCAATAAAGTTCCCTGAAGCAAAAGGCAGGTGGTTGGACTTGATCTGCTCAGATCTAGTATAACTCCAGTAATGGAGAAAATCACACACACACACTGATTGCAGCACATAGTATATTACAAACATATTATAGATTACAGGAGTCAGCATTTAACCTTGTTAGGACAACTTAGGCCTTAGCTAGATGTAAGGTTTATCCCGGGATCGTCCCGGGGTCATCCCTGTTCATGTAAATGACACACAGGATATCCCAGGAGCAGGCAGGGGTGACCCTGGGATAAACCTTAGGTCTAGTTAAGGCCATAGCCTTTCTCTCATAACTGTTTTGTAAATCCAAGAACTTAGCTAGACCCAAGGTTTATCCCAGGACGATCCCGGGGTCATCCCTGTTCATGTAAATGACACACAGGATATCCCGGGAGCAGGCAGGGACTACCCCAGGATGATCCCGGGATAAACCTTAGGTCTAGCTAAGGCCCAAGGTTTGGTTCAGTTTTTGCCAAAAAGAAAAAAATGAGCTTGGTTCTTTTTCAACTCAGGGTGAAACTACATGTGATATTCAGCACATCTTTATGTGCAAGGCTATTTTCCAAAAATGACTAACATCAGCTGGGAGGGCTGGTAATGATCATGATCAACAGCAGATGTGGAGGAGGTATTTAAACCTTTCCTACCCTGCTGAGGAAAACCCCTCCCCTGAAGGCACTATTTATGCAGGGTTCTAAGCCGCATGAGGAATCATCATGAATAGAGCAGGCTCCCCACTGCACAACTTCACCGAGTAACCTGTGGATGGCATCAGGGATTGGTGGAGGAAGTGTGAAAGAAAGAGTGGAGCTAGCCAGTATTCTTCCCTCCTGCTTAATTGGAATTGTGTGAGGCTGAATTTGGTTTGGCTTTCAATTCCATTTTACTGAGACGCTAAAATACTTTGAGTTAGAGCAGAACCTTATTGAGCCTGTGAGTAGCCCGGGGGATGAATGTTCATTTGGGGCCCCTCTTCCTTCTCAATTCAGTGTGAGTGCACTGTCTGTAAATGTTGGTGTGATCTCCTCCATATTTGAGGCCTGGTAAAATTCCACACCCCCAGCACTTGCCTCAAAACAAAAGTTTGCAAATGTACACAGATAGTACACACACACATACACTAATATGGGTATGGATGCATCATTTTAAAAGGACGAGACCAGAGGGCAAGTTGGTTTACATAACAATGTGAAATCTCCACTTCACATTGCTTCATTTCAACCTCTTTGTGTATTACGTATTTATTATTTTAAAAATCCATGTATGATGTGTCTGTCTATATCCTTGTCCATCAAATAGGCTATCAGAGTAACAAAGAGGGATGTAACAAACTCAGACAACTTACTTCAGAGATTTCCATTTTTCCTCCATTTAAATCCCAATTCTTTAAAAGCCTGCCAAATATACACACATCACCCCCACCCACCTCCAATTTCTTTTAAGTTTCTCTCCCTTATAGATGACTAATGGCAGTGAAGGTGAGGAAGCAGGCTGATTTTAAATTCCACTTTACATTGCATTTAAAAGCAGCAGCTCTTCTAATCACATTTAGAGTGGATTATTTTGAAAACAGCTTGCATTTTAAGGACATAGATAAATGGTTTGATGGAAGAGGAATGTCTCTACTGAAATTTGAAGTTCAACCTGTGATCCTCCAGATGTTTTGGCCTACAATTCCCATTAGCCCTAGCCAGCACAGCCAATAGTGAGGGTTGATGGAAGATGTAGGCTAACACATCTGGAAGGCCACAAGTTGCCAACCCTGGTTTTAACTGAACCTTCATTTGGAGCGTACAAAAAATGAGGGATTACCAGGTGGAAGCCTCCAGAACAATACAGCCATCAAGAAAGGCTGTTCTGGGTCTGACGTCACCATGCTGCAAGGTAAAGCAACCTGCACCAGGCAGTCAGAACCATGTGGAGGGAGGGTATTGAGGAAGGTAGGAATTGGTGTCTGGACGGAGCAGCAAGACTTTAATAAGCTTATCCTAGCTGTAGTTAGACCAGGCAGCAATAGGTCTAAACAGCTTTAAATGTATTGGGACCAAATTACATGATGGAGCACTTCCTTAAGTAGGAATACTATAATTGTCACTTGAGGCCCTTCTCCAGGTCCAACAAGAAAGAGAGAGGCCATGGTAGACCAGGCCTATATCCCGGGATCATCCCTGTGCATCCAAATGACACACGGGATCACGGGAGCAGGCAGGGATGACCCCTCCATTTGCCTGGGATAATCCTTAGGTCTAGCGAAGGCCAGAGTCTTTTTGGTGGTGACCCCGATTATGGAGTGCTTTCATCAGTGAGGTCTACCTGATGCCAACATTGTTATCCTTTCAACACCAGGTTAGACTTTCTTCTACTTCCAGGCATTTTCCCAGCAAATGATAAGTTTTTGACTGGTCCTGGGATTTTTAATGTTTATTTAATGATTGTAAATGGTTTTTTTATTATATTATGTTTTGTATTTTTAAGGTTTAATCATTTGTAAATCACCTAGACAGCTTTGGCTATTGGGTGGTATAGAAATGTTAATAATAATAATAATAATAATAATAATAATAATAATAACAACAACAACAACAACCAATGATGCCTAGGGCTGATGTTGGGCTATCAACAGTAACAGAAGACAGAAAGGAACAGGAATTTGTGAACAAAGGCAAAGTTATGCTGCGGATCCCACAATTCATTGTTCTTGATCATTTCTTTTTGTCGTCCTTTGAGCAAATGTCTATGTAGAAATCTCTTCATGAGATTTGCTCTGCAGAATTTTAACTCACCCTTTCCTGGACAACCTTTACTCCAAACTTAAAATATCCCAAAGGAAAAAAATAGAATACATCCTAAACCTCTTTGGCAAGGGGATAGTTATGGGTCACTCAAAATGACCTGTGATTACTATGCCAGTGAATAAAATGTCACAAGTAATTCTGGAAAGGCTAAAGTGAAAACTAATTGAAAGGCCCAATCAGTATGGGTTACATAAAACTGCATCTGTTTCTAATATAATATGAATACCCCAATTTATATTATATTGCACACAACAAGATACAGACGCTGAAGTATACTGACCTGTTTCTACTATTACATCTGACACTACCCTTTGGAGGGACTGCATCATGCATTTTGATCAATAATGAAAACTATTGAGATTTAAAATTGAATTGTAATTGCATGGGCAATTGAAATACTGAGAAATGATTTAAAAGATTTATACAAATTACCAGTATAGAAAGCTATTTTCTTTCCTAATTATAAAAGACAACACATATTATAACATTCTACATTTTACATAATACAATATTAAACAAAGAAAACATCTTTACACACTTAGAGTTCTTTTATACTTTTATACCATTTTATCATTCTAGAAGATAGAAAACACATTGGGTTATATCGAGCAGTGTTAGTCTGCTAGCACAAATGATGTTGCAGTAGTGTAAACCAAATTCTGAACTATGTGCAAAAGAAGACACCAGCTGAAGTTCTGCTTGTGCAACTAGTTGCACAGCTGGTTGCAGATCTTAGGCTTGCACAAAAGAAAAAGGCAGTGGAACTCCACTAGTGGAGTGGAACGCCATTTCTTCCTCTAACAGTTCATGGAATTTAGACCATTCTTTCTTTTCTTCTCTTTTTTCTTTTTTTGGACAAACATTGTTTAATTGTCTTCCTTCTCTGACTATGAACATATTGTTTAATTTTACCACATCAATCATATCCTAACCTCTTAATAACCACTCTGTCAAGGATGGTAAATCTGTTCCTCCCACCCCTCTATTTATAACTGCCATTCTAGTCACCATTAAGAGAAGAATCTCCATTTCTAAATCATTTTGTGTGTCCATTGTTTTTGAACAACAACAAAAAACAATGAAGGTAAAGATAGTTCACAAGTTGCCATATCTTTTACATGAGTCAGAACTGATTTCCAGTAAGGTACTAGCTCAAGGCATTACCAGTAATGATCGGGTAAATTTGTGCCACCTTTCCAGTATATGTCATTAACTGTTGCATATATTAGATTTAACCAATGTGGAGAAATATACCATTTAGCATAATCTTACAAAAGCTTTTCCAGAAAGAAGATACAATTATTATGAATTCAGTGATACATCTTTCTTCATTCTGTGCAATTGAATAATAGTTCATTTCCCCCTCATTATCCCCCCCCCCCAGATCCACACTATTTAGCAATTCCAAAACAGATGCAGAGACATTCTTTATTAAGGAAGATGATTGTTCATAGCTTTAAGTTGTATATATGGGACACCCGTTACTACTTAAACTATAGTTAATAACAAAATTAAGTTCCTATACAATGCTGATGCTGTGCTCATTATATAGGATAGAACATACAAGATGCATACAGTTATATCTACAGTAATATCTTCCTTCAAAGTGGCTCTAGCCAGTAAAATTAGAATGCTTCATCATCCAAAGCTGGCCCAGTAAAGAGATAATTTGAACTGGGATGTCCAACCCCCCTCCTCTTGACAAATTCAATGACTTATAGCAACACATTTATAGCTTCCCCTGAAATTCCTCAAATGTTACACCCAAGCCATAACCTTCAAGTTCACACTGAAAGTTGCTTTAGATGGAATTTGGTAGTAAACCAGGGATATGAAGAAGTCCCTGGAAAAAATTGGCTAGTTGTATTGAAACTCTGTTAGCTTCTTTCAAAAACTTTCTCAGCTGTTTCGCTTAAATAGGAGCCTCCAATTTTACTTTGGATTTTACTTTAAGGAAAACTGTCTGCATCAGCGTTGTACCTTCAGAGCCAAGGAATCTATGTGTTCACTGAAGAGAGAGCTATTGTTACCACTGTTGTTTACGATGGATCATAATATATTTAAAGCATGGAAAAACACAGAGAAGCTGTCCCTGGCCTGCAAATTGTTACTGGAAAATGACTTAATCTTCTGTCTGAAGGCTCTTTTTCTATATGTAACTGAATGGGCTATGACCTATTAATTTTTTTTCTGCTTAAGAACAAATGGCAGATATTCCTATGGGGAAAATCTTTGCCAGCTCATGGTCTTTATTCTTTTACTGCAGGTCATGAAAATAAGGCTGCTGCTTCTGTTCAGATGCTTAAAAAATAAATAAAAGGCCAAAGTATCAAGAATAATTCTCCTAATGTTTGAAGAATTGCAAGCGGTTGCCTCCAGAAGAAATGATGTACCTTTGCAACCAAAATGGGTATTTATTTAGCCAAAATTGTCAAGTTGTATGCTAATGAATAGTAAGGTGGGCAAATGCAAATTTCACCCTGAATGACTGTAATCAATTGCATAACATAGAATAATTTATAATAGAGAATACTTATCTGAGAAACATAGTGGATTTTCTACAGGACTAGAATATTATTTTGAAAATTTTATACAGGCAGAATATGTGGGGATGGAGAACCTGTAACTAGCAGTGGGAAGAATTTCGTTTGGTCTGCATTTTTTCATGAATCAGCCTAATTCTCAATTCCCAGATTGCTCCAAATTTTGTAATGTACATCGCAGCTCAAAACGTGCACACAAAAATGTTAATATTAGGGAAAGTTGTAGACAAAAGTCGTATAGGGGAAATTGTGTACAAAAATAAATGTAAATTTTCATGCAGTTTTTTTTTAAGAATAATAATCGCAGACAAATTCACAAACTGCAGTGCACTTAAAATAGAATACATGTGAAACTGACTTGTCCATCCCTACCAGTGGATATCCAGATGTTGTTGGTCTCCAACTCCAATCATTCCCAGTCAATGTAGTGAATGGTTAGAGATAATGAATATTATACAACAACATCTGGATGGCCAGAGCTTTCCCACCCATGTCCTTATAAAGTATATAAAAGGACAACCAAAACTGATCAAACAACTGGGCCACCTTCCATACAAGAAAAAGGTTAAGCACCAGGGCCTTTTCAGTCCAAAAGAAGATGGCCAAGAAGATGGTGGGTAACATCATAGTGATTTATGAATAGGAGGGAGGGAAAACACACACACACCGCTTTCTTTCTTATAGAACTAGAGCTCCTAGAGTTAGAACCAGATTTAGTCATACTTAAAGTACACCTATTGAAATTGATGGAACATAAGGCACAAGCTTATGAATGTTTAGGCAGAAAATGTCCTACAACTCTCACCATTCTCCAGCCAGCCATGGGAGTTGTAGGACTTTTTTCTGTCTAAACGTGTACAGTATTGTGCCTTTAAGCTTATACTTATGTAGACATCTTCAAACATAACTTCTAGGAGATGGTTGGTTTAGTAATACCATAAGGTATAGCATTCACTTTTTAACAACATCCACCATGTTTCATGGGGATGTTAGGTTGTAGAACAACACTCTAAAATGTTACCTTAAGATACTTGGCAGACAATCTATGTTACAAATTAACTCATAAAATGTGTCTGTAGGGGCATTTTATTATGCTTAGCCATGTTGCAATGTATCAGGGGTGGTAAGATGCTCCCAAAAGATATGTGTCTGCGGTGTGATAAGGTGTATGTTTTAAACTCAAAATATTAGAAAAGTACATTGAATTGTCAAGGTAAAATATTTGGTTAAACTCTATTATAACTAAGAATTAAAAATGTTGGCCCTGTAGGCATCTTTTTCTAATGCCATAACAAATCTATCTCTGGTAAGATGAAAGTTCCCCAATGAAATCCCATGGTTTCTACCAACTTAGTGATACCCAGAGTAGTTAAGCCTTCTTCCCTAGACCAGTTTTCTTTGGAAAAATCCATGGGGATATTTTATACCCCAAACATTGTATGGTTTTGGGAACATAAAGACACCACAATGGCAAAATCAAGAGATTCTGGGGATATTTTATGCCTCAGGTACGTTTTTGTTTCCAGAAAGATAATGTTAAGTGGTAAGAGGCTGAAATTTTGGGACATTATACAGGTGATAGTAGACAACAATATGGTGGGAGAACTAGGTATACATCTGTGTAAATTCTGCAATGTAAAGTGCATTTGGGGTATCTCTGCATCCCTTCATTATTGGTACATTAAAAAAAATCAAAGCAGCTTGCTCTATGTATCTGTATTCCACTGTGCATACAGGAAAATCAGTGCTTATGCTGCTGTTCAATTTATGGCACAGTCTTCTGCAAGTCTAGACAGAAAAAAACCCTACACTAGCTGGCTAGGGCATGCTGGGAGTTGTAGGACCTTTTCTTTCTAAACATGCATAGGATTGCACCCTTAATGGATTCAACAGGCATGTTAGGAAGCTGGAATAAGGATGTCTTTCTACTTAGCAAAAGGCACCACAGTTGTTTATGTGAAATCAGGTAAAACCTTGTTTTCTCTCAAATATGTTACAACATGCTTGGGACAAATACAGTTCACTACAGTATCATAGCTTTATATGGGTAGAGGAGAATTGAAATCAAGTGATCACCAGATGTGCTACTCAGAGTAATTAACTCAAAAGGTCATAATTAGCAAACCCAGAAGGTAACATGATATGACTTTAAAAGAACTATTTATTGAAGAACTGAACACCAGCTGGCCCAAGACGGCTGTTTCTAATGAACTAAAAAAAATGCCCTTCAAATGAAGTTTTTGATTGGTAGCTGGTATTGTTCTACAGGCATAGATTTATTTTTAACCACAGATAATCTAGGAACAGCAAAACAACTTGAAAGGAGCTACAGACTCCTGTAAATCTCAAATCTGTTTTATTATCTAGAGTATCTTTGGCATTAGCATTGAAGAAATTGTAAACTGTGTTCAGTGAAACAATATGCCATATTCTTTGTTAGGGGGAAATTAGCTGGAGTTGAAAGACTAGTATATTAAGAGTTTGGAAGAGATCTGGATGTTTGAAGGAATGGGGAGAAGGCAGAAGGATTTAGATGCAATTCCACAGGCTATGGTACTTACATATGGAATTATTTCTCCCCAGTGTGATTGGTTCTTGTGTATGGGGGAATGGGGGGGGGGTTATAGACACTTTGAAAACAAAGGAACATTATTTTCTATTTTTAATTCAGATGTGTGTTTTTTAAAGTGAATAGTTGGTTGCAGAAGAAATGGGGCAGAGTTTACACTTCTAACTCTCACTTAAGCGATTTTCATTTAAATTGCTAATCAGTTATTACTTGGATCTGGAATAATCTTCTGCATGATTTAGGACTGGAAGATAAGCAGGAGCTATGTGCAATAATGTCTCAATAGACTAAACTGCATGACGTTTTACGAGAGAAAATAATGGATAATAGTTATATGGGAGTTCCCCTCTCATGCACCCTCACATGATAGAGAGTGGAGACATGCTCACTAGCCACTGGTCTAAATTTTGCACCAGGGAACCTCCACCAGGTGGTCCACTTCAGAAATCCAGTCCCAACACATGGGCTATAAGGAATGCCATGGAGGGGCAGGGATAGTGAGGGCATCGCTATTCTTCCATTCACAAGGTGGGGAATGTATGAGGACTGAATGTTTGGATATTTATTTATTTTTATTTTTATTTATTTATTTTATTTATTTAAAATATTTCTCCCAAGTCAGCTTACAACAATAAAACACATATTCATTAAGTTACTAAAGGTGACAAAAACATAAAGATAATAAAAACAGCCGAAAAAACTACAATACTAACAGTCAAACCAACAATAAAAAACTAGCGACAACGAATTATATCCCACCCTTCCCGTCCAAAGATGACTGTGCGGTTAACAACCTGTATAAAACCAATACAACACATGAACACCATTAAAATACTAACTCAAATATTAAAAATACACAATAAAATACAATAAAATTGTCACTACAATATCAGAAAACAGATAACACCTTGTTTATACCTCAAAAGCTTGTTTAAATGAATAGAGTTTTAACTGGCACCTGAATGACAACAGCATGGGGGATAGTCAAATCTTTACCGGAAGCGAGTTCTGTAGTCAGGATGCTACTACTGAGAAAGTTCTGCCATAAGTGATAGTCCCACAGGTCACATTCAGTGAGGCTAGTGACTCCAATGTCAGTGAGGCAGTGAATCTGCTCTGGGTTTCAGTCAGAAGCAGCCAAACTCTATGACCCCATTAAGACAACACGGTAAACCATGCTGCTTAACCACAAAGTGGTTAATGGAATGCATGCATTCCATTAACCATTTTATGGTTAAGCAACATGGTTTAGCGTGTTGTCTGAACGGGGCCTAAATGTGCTATCCAAGGTGCTGAACCTGATTACCAAACAAGCTTTAGCACCTTGGCTAGCTCCTTTAGAGTTCCAAATGGTTTTTGTTCTGACTGAAGCCCAGAATGGATTCAGTGCCCCTCTGACATTGGAGCCGCTAGCCCCTACTGGTCATATTTGTCCAGGGTACCACAAGCAAAGGATGATAAGTATCCTGGAATCTAGTAGAATATTGTGGATCTGTAAAGAGGAAAAAGAGAGAGAAAAGAAAAGACATTACACAATGATGCCATTTGCACAGAATATGAAAGGATGCACAGTACTCCAGCATCATGCAAGATATCAAGCCAGTCAGCTATTTCAGCAAAGAATGCTCCCATGGATTCTGGTTAATGGGAAGCTCCCCACCTTCCCCTTCTCAAGAAAAGAAAAAGAAAAGAAAGGAAAGAAGTCTAGGTGCATGTCTACACCTAAGGGTGTAGAGGGAGGGAGGGAGGGAGGGAGCGGGAAGGATCATGGACTTACCTGCTTCTGACTCAAAGGGGATCCCGGGATCAGGGAAGGATCATCTCTCCCTTGACCTGGGATATAGCCCTCACCTTTGGCCCTGTTTTTTCCGTGGTCCCGGGCTGAGCCTGAGACCGCGGAACGTGTGGCCAGGTGCCACAGGTTGACCCCGGCTCCGCACAATTCATCGCACAGAGCCGGGAGCCGCACACGGGGCACAGAGCTCCTTAGGAGCACTGAGCCCATCAGGGGTAGGGTGGGGGGAGCAGGAAAAGAGAGTTAAATTTTAAAAGAACACTTACCTTTAGCGCACGAGCTTGAGTGCACTGCTGTTCCTTTAAAAAAATGGTGGATGCAACACTTCTCCTGCTGAGGTTATCGCGTGTCACGTGTAAACAGAGGAGGGATCTCGCATTAAGCACAATGCGAAATCTTCCCTCCTCTGTCCTGGGATAGCAGGTAGGTCTAGCTAAGGCCACTGTGTAGGACTGTTGTGACATCCAAGTGAGATTTCCTGCACAAGTTGAGCTCAAAATGATGCAAGAAGAATTCTTGGTGGGCACAATGCAGCTTGAGTAGGGCCACTGCCTCAATTCTGCTTCTACTCTTTGGCCCTCCTCCTCCACTGCCTGCTAGTTCATTCTGTTCCCAAGGAAAAGAAGACTTACCTTGAGAGGTGGGTGGGTTGGAATAGTGGTGGCTCCTTTGAAAATGAGAGAGCACCACTAGGCCTCTCCTCCTTTCCCCACAGCTGCTTAGAAGACGATATCGCCAGCGTGAGGACTCTGGCAGCACCTTTTTGTGCTGGGCTTTGGCAGGCTAGTTGTCTTTTAGTTTCACCAGTTTACCTGCTGTGAAATGGGTGTTTCTTTGCAGTACTGAAGTTGTGATTTGCCATTTTGTGCCCACAACATTTCCTCATCATTTGAAATGTGCCTATGAACTAGGGATGTGCTCCGCTCCGATTAGGAGCGTAGAAGCAGTAGCGGATTGGCCTGCTCCGCCTTACCCAGAGGCGGAGTAGGAGCGGACCGCGGACCCCCTAGAAGCAAGGCGAAGAGAAGCGACCATTTTTCGGAGCTCCGAGTTCAGGCGGAGCGCTCCGGTCGCCATCTTGAAAACATTTCGCCATAGGATTGCATTGCGGCAAATAATCGCGCATAACTACGTTGTTTTTGAAGCTATCATTCTGGAAATTCTTGTGCACAGAGAGTCGTGGATGGGGGTCATTTTGAGACCACTCTCACCTCTCTGCGTGCTGTGGTTCACGTGCAATATTTTTTAAAAAATCGGGTCAACCGCGCGGCTCAAACTGCGTTTCGGCTTTTCGCCCATAGGATTGCATTGAGGGAAAGAATCGGGGATAACTGGGGGGGGGTTTAAGCTATCGTTCTGAAAATTCTTGTGCACAGAGAGTCGTGGATGGGGGTCATTTTGAGACCACTCTCAACTTTCTGCGTGCTGTGGTTCACGTGCAATATTTTTTTAAAAATCGGGTCAACCGCGCGGCTCAAACTGCGTTTCGGCTTTTCGCCCATAGGATTGCATTGAGGGAAAGAATCGGGGATAACTGGGGGGGGGTTTAAGCTATCGTTCTGAAAATTCTTGTGCACAGAGAGTCATGGATGGGGGTCATTTTGAGACCACTCTCAACTTTCTGCATCGTACGGGTCGCGGGCTAGACGTTTTTAAAAAATCGGCGGGAAAAATACCTTTTTCAAAGGGCTGAGGGGCAGAGTCAGCTCCCGGTCATGATGATCCCAAAGTTGGAGGAGGGCATAGGCAAAACAGGTAACTTGGGATTCTGGGAAACTTCTCTTTCTTCATCTGAACGGGCTTTTCCCCGTGTTTTTTAACACAGTAGCCCCACCAAATGCACAAACACAACCTGAAATCATATACTAAGCCAAGAATAAGAGATAGAAAAACACAGCACTGCTCCCCGCCCTAACCTTGGGGAACAACTGAATCGATGTGGTGCAAGGGGATGAGCTCCCCTAGGGCATCTCATCGTGGACGTGCCCCCACTCTCTCTTGCACTGGAAGGCCATAGAGCCTTCCAAAGAGAGTAAAACGGTGGAGCAATGCCTCTCATGAGTTGAAGTGAATGGTCACTTTTCAGTGGTGGAGCAATGCCTGTTCTGAGTCGAAGTGAGCGTTTTACTTCTTCTCGGAGCTGTGGCTGTCAGTGTCTTGAACTGGCAGCTACTTCCCCCTCCCCCGGGCACGTCCCCCTATTGCTGGTAAAAGACAGATATAGCCTTTTAAAAAAAGTTCTTCTTGTTGTTTATTGAGCAACACTGCTGCTTTTAATTCCACCCCTCCTTTGTTTATTGATTGATTTATTCCATTTTATATGCATTACTGGCTTATCCTTGGCTCACTTCCTTATGCCCCCAGAAATGCCAGCTGCATGCCTGCCTGCCTTCCCTCCCTCCTCCCCTGCCCACCTCGCAGGGATGGTGTGTGTGGGGTGCCCGATTTTCAAAAATTCGCCAAAAATCAGGGGATGATGGGATTGCTTTGAAACTTGGCATGCGTGTGTATATCCCCATGAGGTGTCATGGTGCCAAACATGAGGTTTCTAACTTGAACAGAAAAAAAGTTGTATAATTTTTTAGCTTTCAATGCAAGCCTATGGGGGGGGAAACGGAGCTCCGGATCCGGATCCGGAGCTCCGGGCGGAGCGGAGCGGAAGTGGGCGGAGCGGGGGCGGGGCGGAGCGGCCCGATCCGGAAAATGGCGGATCTGCAAGTGAAGCGGAGCGGGGGGTCTGTGCACACCCCTACTATGAACCATGAGAATGTGGAGATTAATATTATCTGTTCCTGACTGACAGCAGCTCTTTAGCGTTTTAGACTGAAGTCTTTTCTAGTCCTTTCTAGAGATAGCTAGGGATTGAACCTGGGGCCTTGCTCTACCACAGACTGTGATTTGCAATAAAAATAATAATCACAAAATGTAATTTAAACCGTGCATTTAGTGCCACATGTTTGGTCCTCGCTATGCTGTGTTGCACACAAGCCATAATAGTCTATAAGGTGCTGAGATCTGCAGTCCCCCAAAACTAATCTGGAAATATTTTACTAGTACAGATATCTCCACCCCAACCACAGGCCTGGCTGTTATAGCTGTGGGATAATCAGGATATTTGTGTACTTTTGTTTATTCAGGCATGGTGGCCTCTCCCCCCCCTCTCAGCAGTGTCTGTGTAATGGAAGGGGCTGGTGATTATATTGTTCTAAACTGGTGTTTTATTTATGTGTCTGAACAATTGGGAACTGTCATACCCCGCACGAGGGAGAAAATGATATTGCTATAAAGAAATGCTAGAATGAACAGAAATGTTTAACTGGGGAGATTGACAGACCACAGAATTCTCTCAAGTCCCTAGCTGATGATATCATTGCATTCCAGGGCTTCAGACTCAGCAGTAAAATGTACTGTGTAACACAGGTCGGGGGGTTGATAAAACCCAATACAGACACACTTTTTAAAGAACTTCATCATAGTCAAGCTTCAGGTTTAGCCACTCAATTGTAGCCTGAAGCTTTTTCATTAATAACATCTCCTTTTCTAATGTGCTTCTGGCAAAATGAATATGGAAAACGTGCACGCGTGCACGGATGTATTATTTCTCGGTAGTCCCATACAATATCGCAGTTGTCTCATACAATCTATCAATTTAACGTTTGGCATGCAGGAAACACCAATGGTTTTCCAATCTCAAAGCAAAACTTGCACGCTTGCTGTTGCAGATAAGTGTGGAGAAAAAGCAAAAGGTTTGTTGGATATTTCTCTTTAGGTCTAAGGAACCATTGCGTGGAGCAATGCGCAGGACCCAGGTGTGCCTGTTATTTTTGAACTGAGCAGGAGCTACACTACTGCTTTATGATGGTATTGACAACTGTTGGGGCCAGTGACATGTTCCATATACCGTCTTCAAACCGCTTTCAAAGTGTTATATCCTGCTTGGTGTAGATCTGGCTCTGATGTTGAACCCACATATTTCAATACATACCCGCTTGTGAGTTTCACTACCACAGGTCCATCACCTCTTAGCTTCCTTTTTAATGCTACCTTGTCTCCCTTACTGTCTGTTGTGTCTAGAACTGCCTCTCTCAGTATCTATATGATGCCATTTCAGATCCCCCCCTCAAAACCCACCTTTCCCATGAAGCCTGTGAAGCCCCTTTGTCCCCATAGCCTTCCAAAACTAAGTCTTAAGTGCTTGAAGTGCAGAGGGCAAGGGGTGGTCAATTGATTTCCCTTTTGCTATGCACAGCTTAGCTTGGGGCTAGTGGATTTCATAGAGGGGCCACCTACTTTCCCCTCCATAATACAAGTAGGGATGGGCAAATCTTTCCAGTTCCCTTTCGAGTGGTTCGCCAGATTTCGACCACTGAATTCATTCTATCCCATTTCTGCATCGATTTATGAAGAATTTTTTTTAAAAAATCAGCACAAATACCCACTATGTTTGCATGCAATTTTCCAAATATAAACATGCTTAATGACAGTTTTAAAATGTACACGATTTCTCCCATGGGCTAACGTGATTTTGTGTGTACTTTCTCCTAACATATGAATGTTGTGTACTTTTTTTTTTAAAGTGCACTTGTTTGTGTGCATTTTTTAAATTGCCAGACTTGTTTGTGAAACTGCAGATTTTAAAGTGCAACTGTGCTTCAGTTCATGCGTTAGTTCGGTGAGTGAGAGCCAGTTGGTATAGTGGCTAGAGTGTTGGACTGGGGGGTTCAGAAGATCTGGGTTCTGGTCTTCCCCCAGCCAAGGAAGCTCAATGGGTGACTTTGGGCCAGTCACAGACTCTCAGCCCAACGTACTTTACAGGGTTGTTGTTGTAAGGATAAAATGGAGAGGAGGAGGATTATGTATGGCATCTTGGGAGGAAAAAACTGATATAAATGCAGTTAATAAGTTCAGTATGTTTGCAATAGAATGCAAACTGAACAAAATTCTCACCCATCCCTGAATTCAAGCACTGTGTTTAACTGAAATAAATGTCCACCCCTGCCTCCATTTCCATTGCCTTCCTTGATTGTTTTCCTGTGTATGCTCTTCAGGGCAGGGGACTGCCCTCTTTCACTTTTTCGGAATGTAGGAAGTTGCCTTACACTGGTCCCACCATTTGTCCATCTAGCCCAGCATTGTCAACACCGACTGGCAGCAGATCTAAAGGGTTTTAGGCAGGAGAATTTCCAGTCCTACCTGGAGATGATAGGGATCAAACCTGGGACACTCTGCATGCACGTTGATGGCACTAGATAAAGAAACAAAGAAATATTAATATTAGTCCCTAATATGGAACTGTGCTTTAAATGGGGAAGTGATGAGTGCTAATTAAAATAGAAGAATAGATATGTCTTTTTTTGCAGGTGTTCCCCCCTCACCTGATTACAATTCTATGGTGGAGAATGGGGCTATGCTGGCTGCCCCCCTCCATAACATTATCTCCAGACCTGTTCCTCTGCTGTCCACATGCTGCTCGGGGGCTGTGAAATGCTGCGAGCTATCTGTCCAACATGCATAGGATTGCGCCCTTAGAACCTTGATTGTGCAGGGTTCAAAGATCACATGGAGAGCCTCTGTGCGTAAACCAGCCTCCCCACATCTAACCTCTATCTCCTACCCCCCCACATCCCCACCAAAGCATGGACCATGGCAGGAGGCAGGCCCATGATGGGAGAATGCCAGAACAAAGGGTTATCATAGTTGGCTAATTTCTTTTTTGGCTATTATGAGTGTTAACTGTGGATGTCTTAGACTTGTTTATTCTCAGAAGTAGCTTATTTGAAAATCTTTGGAAATCCCATTTTTCACATTCCCTCACAGCTGTTGACGTCTGTATATTTGAAGTGAAAGCATTTTTTCTTCCTTGTGCTTCTGTAGCTACTAGCTAAACACGACTGCTCTCTGGATTATTTTTCAACACACAAAACACAAATTTGCTGTGGGAGCCACTTGACAGTCTCGTGAGAGTTTGAAACTATGTATTGATAATGACTTTTGCAGCTACAAAAGAGAGAAGAGTGACAGCCTTAAATATCATCACCACAAAGCATTTCTTTAAGTGTCTCACACATGCAACAATTCACTAAGCAGCCTGAGCGTGTTACTAATAGCAACATTATCTTGGGATTGAAGTCATTCATATTACTCGGTGTCGGTGTTAAGATTTGATTTATGATATGTTAGGCTAAAGTAAATTTCTGCTGTTGTTCAGGCTTTTAACAGTACAATTTCATATATGTTTACTCAGAAGTTAGTCCCACTGAGTTCAATGGGGACGATTCCCAGGTAAGTGGTATATGGAATTAAACTGTTAATGTACTATCTATATCAAAATAGGTATATAGATTAGAAAGTATTTTTGAAAGAACTACATTTTTTGACATTATTCCAAGGGACATCTTTCTTTTCTATGGGTCAATAAAATAAAATAAAATATGATAATTTACAATTGAATTACCTAGAAAACAAGTATGCCCTTCCATGCTCTCCATTTCCCCAAGACATAGGATGTTTCACATCAGCCGTTTATGTGGCCAGTTCCGGTGGGAACTTGAAACTTGTGATGTTTAATTGTATCTGTTTGTTTACCAATATGAAAGTTGAGCAGGAGACAGTAGGCCCACAATCACTCTTGAAACAATTCTGACTGGTATGGCTGGTGCCCCTGTCAAAACTCTGTGGAATTAGAGATGACTCAAAGAATTGACCTGATTGCTCCAGAGCCCCTTCTCCTGCTGAGCAGAGCCTTAGTATATGCACTTGATTTACATCTAGTATCCCTTAGTATACACCTGAGCTGACAGCAATGCAGCATATTGCAAGTCAGCTTGAATACAAGTGGAGAAAGCCTTATGATGAGTCAAGTAAGAGCTCATTATTGCATCTACTCTGTGGGAGTGGCAGTGGCAAAGAAGCCAATTTTCTTTTCTACCACCACTGCATCCTCACCTTGTTTTCTAGTGGAGCTTTCCAAGTGGTTCATGGTCTTTTGCAATGTGTCCTGGTAGAACAGCCTCCCCCAACTTGGTGTCCGCCAGATGTTTTGGACTAAAACTTCCAGAATTCTTGATTATTAGCCATGCTGGTTGATGCTGAGGGCAGTTGAAGTCCAAAACATCTGGAGCTCATCAGGTTGGGGAAGCCTTCAGTAGAAATTATGGTGGAACCCACAGTTGCTCATTGTGGCAAGTTTGTGGGACAATTCAAAGACAAGATTGCTTGTATCCACAATGATCTGGACACCACAATTAATGCAGATTGGTACAAGTACCCAGGGCACTATTTAGTTGGATGGTTCATTTTTAACAGCCTGAGAACTAGGGTGCTTTGCCAAGTCTGACCAACTACTTTTATGCTCAACCCTTGTAATTTCTGGCTTAGTACATCTAGGAGGGAGCATATGACCATCTGAGTTCATTCCACATTGAGAGATGGGGTGGTCCTAACTTCCTTAAACAAACTGATCTTGAAAAAAACTCTACCTTGAACCTGGGGTTCTGCACAACTAACATCCTCTTCTAGAACAGGGTGCTCAAGGAAGTAGTTACTCCCCAAAGCCAGGCACTCTTAGTTGAAACTAATTTTCTAGACCACTGGGTGGCTTTTGATACCATGGATCACAGTATTCTTTTGGAGAGGCTGTCTAAATTGGGGATTAGTGATCAGCAATGTTGCCCTTCAGTGGTTCTGCTCATAGTTGGATAGTTGCTTCCAGATGGTTGTGCTGGAGAATTTCTGCTCGACTCCATAGCATCTACACTTTGGCATTCAAAGGGTTGTATTCTATCCTCCAAGCTATTTAACATATATATGAAACTGCTGAGAGAGATCATTGGGAGATTTAGAGGATGGTGTCATCAATATGCAAGTTCTGATTCTTTTTCATCAAACCCAGATGAGGCAGTGTAGTGCTAAACCTGTGCCTTGCTATGGTAATAGACTTGATGAGTGCTAATAAACTGAGTCCAAATCCAAACAAGCTGGATTTGGGGGTGCTCATGGATTTATAATTGTCACTAGAGCTTAGTCTGGTATGCCAACTACAATCCTGCCTGGACAGACACAACTTGCCCCAGTAATCTCCCATCTGGATTACTATAATGCATTGTATTTGGACCTGCCTTTGAAAATGATCTGAAAACGTCAATTGGCACAGAATAGGGTGGAAAGTTTACAAACTGTGTCAGGCTATTTGGCAAGTACTTTGTTATCTTCATTGGCTCCCAGTCCATTTCCAGGTGCTGACATTCAAGGCCCTTCAGAACTTGGGGCTGTGGTACCTGAAATATCTACCTGGACCTTGAGAAAATTGTTGGAGGCCCTTCTTTGGGTGCCTCTGCCAAGTGAGATGCAATGGATTGCTCAGTAAAATGTCTTTTTGCAGAATGGAGGCCTATAAATATCAAAATAAAAAAACCGAGTAATATAGATAATATGGTAGTACTAATTCCAGACAGCTTGATCACATAAAGGTTAAATGGACTCCACCTGCTTTGCAATGGGGGTGGATTTGCCCCATCCCTCCCTGCCTGGATGAAACACAATCAGGAAGGGAAGGGAAGTGGTGCAAATATTTCCTCCCCATTCTCTTTTCCTCCAAGTGGCAATGGAGGAACATCTGTTCTACAGGAAGGGAAAACTTTCAAGCCCAGGCCAAGGTCTTGCACCCCGTGGGTAGTAGCAATTGGGCTGGAAGAGTGGCCAAAGTGGCAACAGTGGCAGGATTGACTTGAAGGAAGGCAGCAAAGGACATGGGACATGTCTACACCTAAGGATGAACAGGGAGGGGGAGGATCACAGGCTTACCTGCTTCTGTGATCCTCCCCCAATGTCTTGAAGGCTGCACAATGTCCTGAAAGGGAAGAGGGACATAGTGGCCACCATTCCCCCCTCCCGGAATGGACACATAGTGCAATTGCACTCCACTGCAAAGTTAAGTGTTTTGTTTTGATTTTTTTTAAAAAAACAACACCTTGCAATTGTTCCCCATCCCCACCCCTGATGGGCATGGATTGCCTCTGTGCAGCTCCATACCTGTTTCCAGAACCCTGCTACTTGTGGGAAAGATGTTGTGTTTTTAGACTGTTGGTTGTTTTTATGCTCTTCATGATTTTAATTTTTGTGAACCGCCTAGAGAGCTTCGGCTATTGGGCGGTATAAAAATGTAATAAATAAATAAATAAATGAATGAATGACCTTGGAGTAGAGGCCACACCACCCATGCTACTCAGGATGGTCCTGAGACCATGGAAATATTGGGAAATCTGTAGTTCCAGATATCCCGGGGAAAGTCCCTGGTTGTCCCTGGGATCCCCTGTGTATCATGTGGATGCTCAGGGATGACCTGGAGACAACCCTGGGATATAGGCATGGTGTAGACATGCCCATGGTTGAGTCTACAAAGGAAAGGAAAGGGGACAAGGAAGTCATTGGACAGCTAAGTGTACAGTGGGGTTTCTGGGTGTGGGGTGGAGGAATATCTCTCTTCATTTTCTGGATAGTACACACACACACACACACACACACACACACACACACACACTTTGAAGACAAAGAGGCTGCTTGAACTCCTAGCCCAAATTAAGATTGGAGTTAACAGCTATCACAGAATTCTCTCCCTCCCCGCCCCCTGCTCTTGTCTCAGGGCTGTCTACATGTGGGGAAAGCCCTGCAGTGGCTGTGGATCTGCAGCTCATTGGTTAGACAATGCAGGTGCAGGTTTGCAGCCACCATGGGGCTTCCTAGCAATGCTGCGTTCTGAAGAAGTCAGGGTTTACCTTACTTTTTCAAAGGGAGTGGCACCAACATGGCACTTCTCTCATGTAATGGCACTCCTCAGCCAATCCAGACCAACCCAGGGTCAGAGCCTGGTGGAAGGTAACCAGCGATTGGTCACCTTCCACCAGGAAGAGGGCGGAGCTACTCTAGGATCCAGACGGCTGCCGAGAAACCTCTCATTCCCTCCTCAGTGTTGGGATTACCCAAGGCTGCCCCGAGAGAGGGAGGTGTTGAGGTTGAGGAGGGAGGTGGCGCCAACCGGGCATCCTGAAGACATACTAGGAATGTTGGAGAAATCTGCAATAGCTTCAAATGAGTTTGGGCTTTCCCCCCCAATTCACATGGATTCTGTGGACTTACAGTCTTTTTTTCACTTGGGGGGGACTTGCACTAATTAACTAATAATTTGCACAAGTGCACATTAGCACTAATGCAAATTAGCACAATTAGAATGGAATTCTTATGGGAAAAAACCCAATTTTGTCAGTGAGTAGATGATCAAATGTGGGTTACCTAACCATCTGTGAAACCCAGATGGAATGGATTTAACAAAATTCCTTACCCGTCCCATCTCTTATATGACATATGCCAATTTTATTTAGTTTTACGTGCCATGTCAAAGCAATTCTTTCCCTCTGTATCGAAACATTTAAACAATGATATATATATATTTTAAATCACTGCTTCAGACATTTTTTTTTATGTTACTGGATTCTATTGCTGCTTTCCCCACTCACCCTTGTTTTATGCTGCTGCTGTTTTTGTTATAAAACAATTTGTATGACATCATTGTTATATTATTGTAATGATATTGTTATTTATAGTGTTATTGGTTTTTATTTTGTATTCGTTGTCAATTTTCCTTGTGAATTTAATGCATCAGTTTAAAAAGTTCCAAATAAATGAGAAAAATGAATAAAATAAACATGTGCTTCATTTCACCAATATTCAATACAGTTCTCATTTTGAAAAGATCACACTCTTGCTTTAAGAATGGGAGTCAAAAGTGTAACCTTTTTAATGGCACCTGGCATTTGTTCATTGAATAGTGGTGTAAGGCTGTAGGCTTACAAAATGTGTTAATTTGATCATAACTGCATATTTCTGTCCTAGTTTCCCCTACTTTTGTGGGCGTTTCATATTCCTTCAAATGCTTGGCATGGAGAATTCTAGTTGCAGTTATCACTTAACAGTTTACAGTGACCATTATTTATTGCTTTTGTATGTCAGTAAATTCTTAGAGGGTCAAGAGGTATTTCTATTCCAGTAACTCCTTTGATAGTCTTGTTAATATTAAACCAAAAATAAAAATAGCACAGGGCCAAGTCAACCATAAATGGATAAAAATTCCTGTTTCTCTTTTACATTTCCAGCACAGAATGTTATAGCAGTTTGTAATGTTTGAGGAGTTATGTACCATCATAATTTTATAACGGTGCTTTCTTAAATTAATACAATATGAGAAATTAATACCGTATTTCCAGACATTTTCCCGAGGCACTAAAGTTTATAGTACAACTTCAGTTTGGTGATCATGATTTCCCCGCACTTGTTCTATTTCACAATGTTTCATCAATAGTTTATATATGTGTGATACTGTTTTGTTTAATTTACAGATGTGTGGGATTTCATTGTTGTACAGCTCTAATAGTCAGGAAATTTTTCCTGATGTCCAGCCGGAGTCTGGCTTCTTGAGCCCATTATTCTGTGTCCTGCACTCTGGGATGATCAAGAAGAGAACCTGGCCCTCCTCTGTGTGACAACCTTTCAAGCATTTGAACAGTGCAGTGCTAGAACAAACCAGGAGCTCTTCGTGCACCCCACTTTTTTGGTATATGGGAGATGATGGGGCACTAGGGTCACCCCCACTTTCTATGGAACTTTGCATCCTCTTTGTGCCATACCCCTTATAGGCCTGCCCCAAAGTCTGAGAAACCAGATGTTAGAGAATGTATAACTTGGATCTGCAACAACTTGCAGATTGCTCCTGTTCAGTCCAAAAATGCCCTGTTTGCTCAGGATGCTCAATTCCCCCCCCCCCTCTCTGCCCATTTCCTTGTTTTTAATCCCCAATAGTCAGCCATGACCACTGAGCATGCTCAATCATAAATGGGCTGTTTGAGGTTTCCCCTTCCTCCTGGACATTTTTTCTAAAGTCCCCCCCCCCATACTTATTCATACTTTGTGCTTGTGCACATAAATTTAGATGCATATGTACAAGAAACAAGATGCATTGCTCCCTCAAAGAGGGAGGTGGACAAAGCCTGAAGAACAACTCCAGTGACATTTACTAACTAGGTTTAATAAGGCAGTCACCCAAAAACAACAAAACAAGGATGGTGATTTACCAGAGACAAGTATCAGGAAAGAGAAACTGTTCCTGACAAATAGGAATGGATGAAGCATACAGAAGGGGTACCTTTTGAAATTGTTAGATTGCTTTTTTATGAAATATATGCTCTAATAGCTAATGGCTATGTGGAAATGAGCTCATGCTGAAAAGACAAATTTTAAATACACAAGTACGGTCTCACTACGGTAATTTTTCTAAGCAGAGACAATATTTCTGCTTCTAAATAATCTTAACAGCAGTGCAGAAAGTGACCCAGTGACTAAATTATCTTTGGTCATTTAAATCACTTTTCATTGTTAATAAAACTTGATATCTTGGATGCAGGATTTTGGAAGGGGTTGTGAGACAGCATTAATATTGGGCCTGCAAATGGCAGCCAATGACATTTCATGTTTAATGGAATCTTTTAAAACACTTCATTTAAATCAAGAAAGCGAACATAACATTTCAGGCATATTGTCTAACCTTAGCCAATGGCCTTAACCTGTCCCCTGTTGGTGTCAATGTTCAAATTACCACCAGCCTACAAATATATAATAAGTCTTGCTCTCAAGTCTGTTATATATGTTATCAACCAGTGTGTAGCATACTTAAAAGGCAGAAAACTCAAGAGACTTGTGTTTTATGATTTTATATGCTTTCACCATGATTTAATGGTAAACTTTTTTTTTTTTACTCTTGCAATTCATGATTGGGTCGCAATAAAAATAAAAATAAAAAATGAAAACTGATTATGAACTGTGGTGCCTTATTGAAATAGCCTTTCCTTTCTAGATGTCTTGGTTTTCTGTGTGGTAAAGGATATTCTTGTCACAGCCATATATATGCTATTTAATTATGCACATCTAGTATCAAATGGTTAGATAAAAAGCATCTGAATGTTGCAGTGTGTACTTGGGAGCAGAATGTGGCCCCCTGAGTGCACATTCAAACAGATGTGGCAGCACGTCACAGACAAAAAACACCAGACTACCAATAAAATTAGTCAGCATAAGGCTCAGAAAGCTATAATCCTGCTATAATGTGAAAGCAACAAAATAGTCCTTGCATGTTAAATGAAGTCTTAATTGGAGCCAAGGACTTGCTTAAAGTTATTTTCAGGCAGACACATTCAAGTCCCAGAGGACTGAAAAGAAGTCATATACCTATAACTGCAGATCCCTTCCAGGCAAATACTTCCTGACCCCAGAAAATGCCAAGGAAAGCCAGCGAGCATCCTGTTCTCATCTTTCTCCACCCACTACTTTAGGCAAGGCCATGACATAAAAAACACCAAACCAGAATAATTAGGCATAGTGTTCTTTTAAACTGCCTCATTTTCATTACTGTTACTCAGTTGCCATGAGGATAGAAGTGGAAACACAGCACACTGTAATATATCAATGGGACTGCAAAAGTAGCATTCTTTCAGACAGTATCTGCATGAAATCCACAACAGACTGGTGGGTAAGGCAATCAATAGGAAACACTGCAGGGATGAGAAGTGCTCAGCCCCAGGACTATATGTTAAGCCCAATGTTAGAAAATCTGAGTAGAAGAGAAAAGCAAGGTGAATATTAAAAGCCAAGATTACAGACTATGAGTCCAGTCAGAAAACAAGATGAAAAACAAGAGTAATGTCAGGATTCATAAACTGCCAGTTAATTGTCAGAGTAGCAGGATCAGGAAAGGATATTTGTCTAGAATTCAAAACAATAGGATACAGAAAGTTGGTGGGGGACACAATTCACCTGCACATTTACTTTCTGTCAAGTGCCTCGGGTAATCTATTAGTGGGTGTGGACATCCTCTCTCCTTCTGAATTTCTAACATCTGTCACTTTGTAGGGTCGTCACACCAGATATAAAAGATAAGGCTGTCGGCCAATTTGGCCAAAAGCTGGCTGATTCAGGCGGCTTTGGCCCAAATGTGGAGCGGTATTGGATCGGAATGTGTCTGAAAGCTTTGTGGTGCTCAGCCCAATTTGGGGCAGTGGTGAACCGCTGTCCCTGCCCACCACAAGGCCAAATGGGAGTCCTCCCTTCCTCCCCCTCTGTACAATTGCAAACTATGGTGGCCATAAAGAGCCAATTGCAAGTGTAGATCTAGAAAAACTACATAACACCTATCTTCATGTAAAATGGCACTTCTAATCAAGGACATACACCCAAGGTAAGTCCCACGGGTAGCAGGGGCAGCAGTTCTGCATTCTCGGGGGTGAGCAGGGAGGGCAAGAGGGAGGGGGAAGGTCAGAGGGGAGTTCAATGGACTCCTGGTTGGCCTTGCCCTTTGATTAAAAAGTATTTGCATGTAACAGGTTCTCTCATCCAGGCAGAGGACTTTGAGTACTTAGCTCTGAAATGTTTCCCTGTGTATTCATGCATTTTGTAGTACTGAATTAGCCCCCACACCACCCTTCCTTTTCAACTTGGTCCATTTCATGCTTTGAACAGCTACGTCTATTGAATTTGGCTGGCGCAGATGGATGATAATTTTATTTCAGGGAGTTTTGGATAAGGAATTATTATATACTCACTATATTTGAATTTACAGGATATGGGTAAGTGTAGAGCCCTAGAGGGACAATGAGTGCTGGATGGAAGGAGAGTGCTGATTAGATGTTGGTATGGAGTGCCTAGATTGGCTGTTAGAGAATGGGAGGAGTCAGAGGAAGGCGTGTGTATGTGTATATATAGGGTTCTCCTGACAGAGAAGAGATTGAGTTAAGAGTTGAGAATTGATTAGAGAGAGACTGGAGCTAGGAAAGGTCTGTGTGCTTTGTTATTTTATGTGGAATTAGTTGGAGGGAAGGAGAACAAAGTAGCCTAGAGCAGACTTCAACCAGAGATTGTGTCCAGGTCCATATTTGGTTCCAGGAGGTGTGAACTGGGTAAATTCAAGTCAAAAACTAACTGGAACTAACATCTCATGAATCCCTACTGCCCTCAGTCTCTCTTAAGTCAATGCTGAATCTGATGGTCGATATCCTGCATTTCTTTACCCTTAGCAATGAATTCTTTGGAGCAAACTTATTTTTTTCAGCCAGTTATGCTTTGTAACACAGAAAATGCAAAGTCATAGAAATCCTGCCTACTGCAGCTGGAAATAATACTCATTACTGTAATTAGATCTTTCCTTGAATTCTATACAAGCAGAACTGAACCATAAACAAAGGGGCATTAGGTGGATGCTACTGCTAAATATACTTTGTTACTTGATGA
Organism: Elgaria multicarinata webbii; assembly: GCF_023053635.1. NCBI lineage: Eukaryota > Metazoa > Chordata > Lepidosauria > Squamata > Anguidae > Elgaria > Elgaria multicarinata. Next base: position 38,560,208 of record NC_086180.1, on the reverse strand, counting down.
AGGAAAGAAAATAGGAAATGAAAAAAAAAACTATTTTCATTTCATTGACCCCTATCTTGCACTGTATCTCTTAGGAGGACTGCAACCTTTAATTATAATAATGTGTACAATAATCAGTGAAAGGTTTCATACAGTAATTAGGGCCAGGGCCAATATAATTGGTGAGGGGGGCAAAGTTTAATTGCTTATGGTTATTGCAATGAGTTAAAGGCACATGAGCTATTTTTAGAGGCTACTTTCATTGTTGCAAATGATTTAACCCATTTTTCCCAGCCCTCAAACTCAGTCATTTGCTAGTTTGTGGAGTGAGAAAGAGTCCAAGTTCCACTCCTCATATGCACTTCACCTTCTCTCAAGAGAGCTTGCAGAACTTTCAGAAACTAACCTCCTACAAAAATTGAAGTCCCCATGTGTGTTGACTTGGGACCATATACCATACGTTTAAATTATGGGAGCTGTGTCTGAACTAGAATGAAACTACAACCAATTTTCTTCACTTCTTGAAAAAATTGATGTTGGCTGAAAGGAAGGATTTAGGAAAAATGGCTCACATTATGAAAATAATGAAAACCATTCCATGTAAATGAGTTGTCCCAGGAAGTGATGATGACTGGCAGGCAGTGTAGATACATAGTCTCACGAGCCAATATTAGGATATGGAAAAGAATCTTGTGCCAAAGGCTGATCTGTGTACTGCAAGTATGGATGCAACTCAACTGGGCGTAAAGTCAAAAGAAGAAGGGGGTGGAGAGAGAAAAGTTTGCAATTGCTAGCACTAGTATATCTCCTGTTTTGAAGACAAGAGTCAAGTTTATATGCTTTGAAAGGAAATAAATAAAAATAAAGGTATTATCTTTATGTTTGTTCTTCTCTGACCTCTCTTAGTGAGAGCACCCCTCCCACATTTCACCCCATTAGAACAAACGGTCAGGGAATGCAGCAGATCTCTATTTTTTTAAACTGAAGATGCACAACTATGCATCAGCAAAGTACAGGATAAAAGGTCTTGCATAGTTTCAGATGTGTGTGTGTATGTATGGGGGGGATGGTTTGAGGGAGGGAATTTTTTTAAAAAAAATCCTAAAAGTTCCATCTCTTTACCTTTAAAAGTCACAGAGATGTATGCATTTTTGTTAATTCCCATTGACAATAATAGCACAGTTCTCAAAAAATGGAGTGGTTTTCTGAAGAGTAATTTGGTGGTGCAGAGAGATGGACCACCTCTGAAAATTAGAGCAGTGAACCTGCTCAACGAAGCTCCACCCTGAATTTCAGAGACAAGCAGACCCGCTCTGCACACCCCTAATGGCCAATAGCCTTTGCTCTCTTTCATTTCCTCAAAAATAAATTATAGTAATGAAAAAACTATATTGAGGTTTTAGTGATTCACATACGTTTAATTTTAATCGATTAAAAAGCTATTTGTCAATAAACGAAAGATTCTTAAATCAGTTGGCAGCCCTGGTATACACCAAGGAAGGTTCAGAATGTAGTTTATCTATGTTGATTATCCAGCTTGCTACCTGCTTGGCACACAGCTGTGCTTTTGCCCATGCAAAAATAGTATGTGCATATTCAAACAAATTCATTTAGGAATATTTTGCAAAGCTAAACAGAAAATTATGTTTCTGTATGCAATGTCATTTATGTAGTTTAGTTTACTTACTTCATTCCTTCCTTAGCTAGCTTAATTAGACTGCAAGCCTCTGCACTCTTACATGGGAATAAGTTCCACTGAACATAGATTTCCACTGAACACTTATTTCTCAGTAAACATATATAGGAGTGTATTGTTAGTGGGCAGTGCAATCCTACGTGTCGCTGATGATGTTGTGAGAGATCTACTGGCAGAGCACCTGCTACATCCATAGCCCTACCACAGTTAAAATCATTAAAACAATTAGAAGGAAGAGTTCCCCTTCTCTTCTAATGACCAGTCCACCTCTCCATTAGTTGTGCTTTAAACACAGGTCCTGCATTATGGTGACCAAGGAGTTCTCAATAGCAAACTTGGGTCAGGGTGGGTGAGAACTTTGCTCAGTTCGGTTTTTGATTAAGAACTTATTAAAATTCAGGCATTTCTCCATAATTGGGATGGAAAGGTTTTTTTTTTTTTTTTAAATGAAATGTAGGCGGGAAGGGGAACCGGTTTGTTCCTCCATGCAGGCAGAGGGTTTTGATTTAGCTCTTAAACATCTAGGTTTGAATCCCTGTGTATTTAGTCATGTTTGGGGTACTGTATTAGGGCTGCCATCTCTTTTTTCTGAAAGGCTCCTCATAATTTACAGTTTCACGGCAGGCACACACAACATGATGCTCTCCATGCTAGCAATAGCTATACCTACTGATTTTGGTTGGTGCAGATGGGTGAGAATTTCACTCAGTTTGTTGACTGATAAGAACTTACCAGAAATTGTAAATTGCTTCATAATTAGGACAGAAATAACTTGATATATATGGAATATGAGAAAGTGAAACTGAAAGATTTGTCCATTCATAAGTAAAAATGACAAGAAAAAGAAGAATTCATTTTTGTGAACCGCCCAGAGAGCTCCGGCTATTGGGTGGTATAATGTATAGAAATGTAATAAATAAATAAATAAATAAATAAATAAATAAATAAGAATAGTCTCTCAGTTCCATCTTCTAGAATGGAACCACTGGAGCACAGTGCCAGATTCCCATCCTGGTAAACTTTGACAGCTAGTCCGGAAGCATACTGTGGTTGATGAAGGTTTCAAATGGCACATAACAAACATAGAGAATTAACAGGACCTCATTCCTCCTGTCTCACAGGTCTTGCATAATGGTGACCAAGAAGGTTTCAGTACCAAATCTGATTTGAAATGTATCTAGAAAATCAGTGCCATTGAAGAATGTCTAAAGTTTTACTGTTACCACCAACTCAGATACTTTCCCTCCCCGCCTCAATACACACAGACACATAAAAAGGCAGATTTGAGGCCAGTCATTGGATTAATCTTCTTGGTCTAAAGAGAAAATAGTAGACTTGGGGCCACCCTTCAGTTCCTTCTAAACCAGCTTGATTTTTGTTTTGTTTTTAAACAGAATGACGCTATTTATTTATTTTGTTCCCAGCCATCATGAAAGTATTTGTGGATAACTACAGTTAAAATTACCTTATAAAACTTATAAAACATTTTCTAAAATGCTGATAAAATAAAGAGTATCTATTTAATCCCAACTGTTCAAATGAGATTGTCCAATGCTTCTGGTGAAATCTTACAGGGCTTATCTACATTAAGGAAAAATCCCACAGCCTTACTGGGGCTTTGTCTTCCAGAATCTTTACATGTTTACAATGGGCACATTCCACGCACTCCCCCCTTTCTGTTTCCAGGTTCCTTTGAGGGGACATTCCATATGTTTCATTTATACAGCCAGTAGATGGTGCTGCAAGATTTCTACAATATTCTACATTTCTACAATATTTATAAAATTCCGGAATTACACCACCTCTTTGATGGTGGGTTTTGGTAGGGTTTTTTTTGTTACTGCATTTTTGACAATTTATGAAATGGTGAAATAAACCTAAAAAAATTGATGAGAGAGGCACTGGAGGTTGACATCGTTTTGAAAAGGACCCAAGAACTTCTGTGAGTGACCAATCATGAGCAGACGATAAATGCCTTGTGTAAAAATGCCCAGAATACTTCTGAGCAGTGCCTAGGCTCATACTGGGATGAGCATGGAAGACAGTAAGATGGGGATAAAAAATGACCTATAGAAAGAAAAGAACTGAAATGGGGTGTTTTAGTTTGCAAAATAATTCAATGGAATGAAATTAAAGCCATTTGGGATGCAATCCTATGCATTTCAACAGAAAAACATCCTACAACTTCCAGCATTACTCAATCATCATGTTGTAGGATTTCCCCCCCCATCTAAACATGCATAGGATTGCACTCTTAGAGATGTTTCCTTAGGAAGTGACAGGAGACTCCCTACAGATGTTTCAATGAATGTGTGGAGCTCAGACATAGAACTTGCCACTGCAATGACACCCCTTTTCACCTTCACATGTTCATTGTACCAAAACAAACGTCTGTAGAAGAAATAAAATATTTTTCAAAAAAAAAAAAAAGAATGAGGAAGAAAGTACATCTGATTGGTCAATGTTTAAGAGGGGAAATGCAATTGTTTTATTTGTTTCTTTGCTAGGTTATAATTAAATGATTCCTTTTCTATTATTTCAGTTGTGCTTGTGCTACGAGAGGCAATTTGAAAGCAAACATGTGTCAAGATGCTCAATCTTTCCAGTGGGTAGCTTTCAATGGTAAGTGAATTCTTCATCGGAACTGCTAGACTTCTTCAACTTGGGGGAGGGAGAAGACTGTTTGTAGCTCCTGGTCTTGAACCACATTCAACACTATTAAAATGCAGTAGAGGCTGTTTACAAACATTGGCCATTTCCCCAAAGAAAAAGATTGCTGGATTAACTGAATCAAAGGAAGAGAATTTAAAGCCATGGGTCAGTTCCTGAAGTCCTTTGGCCATTTATTAGAGGCGTTGTTGGCTGCTGGCCCAGAAAGAAAATGGTTGAAAACATGTTAGAGCATTGCAACTTCTACGGTAGAACATGAACGTAAAATAAACACGGAGAAACACAACTACACACTGATATAAGAAGTCGCATTGTGCATCTTCCTCAGCAAAGTTATAATTTATTGAAATGTATCAATGGATATTAAAGACCATGAGCTGGGTCCAGTTTTAAGATGGATTAACTGCACTGGTGGAAGTGGACTTTCCTCAGCCCTCCTTCCCACAGGAACCCCTATAGCCCCCTGGGGGAAAAAAGTACACAGAGAGTCAGGAGACTAAATTGAATGGGGTGGACTTTGGTGTGTGTGTGTGTGTGAGTGAGTGAGGGGGGAACTCCAAAAATCAGGTGGAGAAAGCAGAGCCATTTCTCTCATGGAAGATAGATCCCGGATCCAACCCCTAGGATTTTGCCATTTTATGCAGCAGCTAAAAACAATTTGCCATAATAAATATACATATCAGACTATATAGAAGGGGTGGACAATTTGTGGTCCTCTGGGTGTTTTGGCCTACAACTCTCATCGTAGCCATTGGCTATGCTAGCTAGGTCTGATGGGAGTTGTAGGCTAAAACATCTGGGAGGTCACACAAGTGCCATTCTGCCACGCCTGGCATTGCCTGGGTGTGGGGAGGCTTTTGTGGGCAGGGGAGAGGACGAGACATGCCTGCCTGCCATTGGCTGGGCACAACAGGGTGCCACCAGGCTGGGAGGGGGCTATGGGGCTGTAAAACAAGACTCACCCCTCCCAGCCTCCTCTTTGCTGTGCAGCTCCTTCCCTCCCTCCCAGTACACAGTGTGAGCTTGCTGGTTGCCATTCGGAGACGAGTAGGATTTTTTTTACTCATGTACTGGATTGTGCATGAGTTTTTTTCACCTACTCCACACTGTAAAACAGCTTAGGAGTACTAAATAGGTTAATTTGTTGATTCAATTTGGTCACATTTGATTTTGGCGCTAGGTACAGGCATCCAGAGTGGGAGTGGAAATTGGTGAGCATTCATAGGCACTGTTCAGGGTGACTGGTAAGATCAGAGGCTCCCAGATTTCAGCACCGTGGCCTAGCTAAAGAGATAAGGCTTACCTTTGGGGCCAACCCTACTTACCCACTGTGAGCCTTGCAGCCTGAGTCAGGGTGACAAAGGAAGGTCTCCCTACCCCACAAGCGGGGCAGGCCCGTGGGAAGGCAAATTGTGCAGCGCCTGCCCACGAGCCATGAATGGCTTGCTGAACTAGAGGGCCCTGTAAACAGGCCATATTGGATGCCTGTTAGGATTCTTACCCCTTTGCAGATCGTTAATAAATGTGGCCCTGTTTAAACTCAGCTATTCTTGTTATTTATCAACCTATGCACCACAAGTTGCCCCCTCCTGCTTTATAGCCATCAGCCAATAGTAGCACACTTGCTTTTCCTGCAGAAGGTACCAGGTTCAATTCCCAACATCATTTATTAAAAAAAGATTGCATTAGTAGGGCAGGAGAGTTGCTACCAGTCACAGTGGAGAATTCTGAGTCTGAGACAGTGTAAAGGAGCATCATTTGTACTTTTTTTATAAGTGCTTTGTGTTTATATCTTTTGATTGGTTATTTCTCCGGAAATGGGGTGTGTATGAAAGCAATAATTGGAAATATTTGGGGAAAGATACACTTATCCTTGGTTGCTACCCTAGAAAACTTCCTAACTGAGAGAAAACAGTATAGACCCAGAAAAAAAAATCAATGGAGGCTCTCTACACATCACTTAACACCGACACCTTTTTTCTTTAATCATAAGGACATAAGAAGTGCCATGCTGGATCAGACCAAGGATCCATCTAGTCCAGCACTCTGATCACACAGTGGCCAACCAGCCATCAGCCATAGATGAACAAGCAGGACATGGTGCAACAGCACCCTCACACCCATGTTCCCCAGCAACTGGTGCACAGGCTTACGGCCTCATATACTGGAGATAGCACACAACCATCAGGGCTAGTAGCTATTGATAGCCTTCGCCTCCAGGATCCAACCTCTTTTTAAAACCATCCAAATTGTTGGACATCACTACATGTTGTGGTAGTGAGTAAGTGTGAGGGACCCAATCTACATTGAGACCCTTGTATGGGGACTTGAGGGCTTTAACGATTGTCCCTCCTTCATTTGCAACCCAGATCAGGTCTCCTGCATGTGCCACTTGTATTGCTAAATTTGTAATGGAAGATTGGCCACTGAAATTTTGGGGCAGGAGGGGGTGACAATCCAGGTTGGGACAGCAGTAAGGGTAAAATTTTAAGCACTCTTATCCCACACGAGACTCCCAATTCAAATCAAGTGCTTGCTTATGAGCAACAACAATAACAAAGATTTAGCTGCTAGCTAGTCAAATGTAGGTTGACCTTGAGAATCTGCTTTTGTTTTCATTGGGTGGTCCAATTAGTAGCCATTGTGGAATAGGAGTCCCTTTGGATCTTGGTTATCAGTAGAACTCAACAGGTACCATTTGTTGTCTAGGAGCTGGCATGGAAAACAAACCTGAGCCAGATCTACACCAAGTAGGATATAACCCTTTGAAAATGGTTTCAAAACTGTATATGGAATGTGTCCTGGACTTCAACAGTTGTCAATACCGTTATATACCATTTTAAAGCAGTATTGTAGATCCTGCCCTGATGAAAGAATGGTTTGCGAATCCAGCAAACTTTGGACTCTTTGAGACAGTGGGTCCTTCCAGTGGGTCCCTATCACCTAAGGAGGAAAAACATGATAACCCAAATCCATATTAGGGCAGACCAGGGATAATTGTCTTGGTTGATTGCAATGGAAGATGAGTTAGAATGAGAGCATGCCAGCACAAATCACATGAGGATTGATTTGTATTCCAGGAGATGATAGAAATCGATTATCAATGAAAATGAATGGGAGCACAATTCTTTTTCTTTTCTTTTTATAATCCTATACACATTTACTCAAAAAAAGTTCCATTTCAATGGGACTTATTTTCAATCCAAGTCCATGGGTACATGATTGCAGCCCAATTCTTATTTTGTCCTTGCTTAATTCAGTTATCCAGTTATGTTGAATGTTGGATAACTGTTCAGAAACAATCTGTCATTTCCTCTGGATACATCCATGTCATTTCAGTGCATTAATCAAAAACAAGTAATCTGAAACAACCTTTAATGATCAAGCTTTTGTGAATAACTCCTGGACTAGAATTGCAAATTAAAATATATTGGAGTCATTTCATTAAATCCCGTTTATGTGTTTTTTCTCAGCAACACCCCTATGCCGTGTGAAAATCCCAATAATCCTGCCCTTTAAAATCATGTATAAAATATATTAGTTTTATTATGTTTTCATATTAGTACTTCAAATCATTTCAAACTGTAATGAATGTGCTTAATTATGCACAGGAATGCTTTCCCGCAGGGGAAATGAGTGCTATGCAAGTTTGTGTCTCTGCTTTGACAGATGTGACTGTTCTAAATTATGCTGGATGAACACGAGACAAGTTTTAAAGACAAGCACCCTTTCCTATTCCTCCCCCTCACTTTCTTTTGGTGCGTAGCCGAGATTTGTCATTGTATGTCAAATGACATCTCCCTAGGACTGAGAAGTGGTCATAAGTAGTATAAATGCCATAAATATCCACATTTCCCAAGTTCCTATGGCATCTCTGCATAGGACAATCATTTACTGAAAGACTCTGTTCCCTTCTTACTTGCCTCTGCTATGCTTATTATGGATCTTGATTACTGGGGAATGTATTCCAAAACAAAATGATTCATTCACAAAGCCAAATAATTTATTGAAATACTCGACAGATTGTCACCCCATCCCAGGAATTCTTACTAGTGCAAGAGTTCAGATTCACATATGGAACTCGCTTGCCTGCATGGACTTCTTTTCTCATTTAAATCAGTGGGACCTGCAACAAAACGTTTTAGTTTGGAGTGTTCCTCTACAGTCTTCTAGCCAGTCAGCTAGCTGGCTCTTCGAGATACTCCATTGCATCACCCTCCATCTGATGTTCCATTCCCCACCAACTGTTGGTTAGCATTCTGTGTGCACTGAGCATGCTTAGTCCTCAATAGGCTGTTGTTGTGGTTGTTTTTGGTTCCCTCACTTCTTAAAGGTTCCCCCTAAATGTTTATTGTACTTCTGTAAACCATGGGGTTCCTCAAAGCTTGCTGATACCTCCCTCTTGTGTGTGGAGGGTGCCATTTTGGATACCTACAGGTTGGTTCTGGAAGAATGAATTTGCTATTAGCTGGGCTAAACTTGCTAAAATGCTTAGTGTGGATATATTCTATACACTTTTGGCTTTGTTGCTGCCTTGTGCACACTCCCAACTCTTTGGCCTCCAAGGTATTGTCAGATTCTTTTGAATCTCCTTGGACAAAAGCTGTGGTGCAAAAAGTCACCTCAGTAGGGCTTTCTCCCTCCCACTTGCTATCCATGAACATAGAAAGTGCCAAATTGACTGTTAAACAGAGATTACTGGACAGACTTCCAGGAGCTCCTAACTATCCCTAAATATAGGTTCAGTAGGTTAGCAAGGTTCAATGTCCACCCCTCCAAGCTATTAGAGGGCAGATTCAGGAAAATCCCAATGGATGCGCCCCCTGTAATAACGCCGAGGTGGGGTCCATCAAGAGGCTCAGAAAGACCCAATATGTTGTATTATAATACAGTGTTTCCCTGGTCGCTCTCCTGAGTCTCTTATAATTATTTTACTCCAGGGCACCAATAAGCCTATTACTGAGCAAGTGGCCAAATGTCTGGATCTGGCTATTCTCATTAGACCACTCATGGATGTTTGATCATTTCTTTAATTCTACTGATTAGCATTTTTACAGATTGTGTATCCTTTTTACCATCATGTATTTTTATTAACGTGTGTGTACCTACATGCTATAATAATGGTCTGTTGACTGCAAATAACGGTTGATTGATTGATATTAGTTTATATTAAAAGGACTAGATTTTTGTGCATAGAGATGGAAGTGCACATACACAAAAGGCTCACACATGCATTGGACTGAATCTGCATGTTTGGATAGGGGTGCATGTATATAGTTGGCATGGTACTTTTTCCAGCCTATTAAACCAATTCTTTATTAAATGATATAGGTGATTTGGAGTATACTTCACTATAAGTACATGTATTCATTCAGAATTTTAACATCTAGCATCTTCATATCCATTTCCTCTTTTTGTTATTTCAAATTGTGTGGTTTTTTTTAAAAAATAATTGTTTTAGTTTTCTTGTACCCTTCTTAGCTGCCTTGAGGGCTATTTTATGGTGGAAAGGTGAGATCTAAGTTATTTTAACAATTAAATAAATATTATTTCTTTCCTCTAAGGAGTTACAGGCGGTATACATTGGTGCCCCTCTCAATATTACCCTCACAGCAACACTGTGAGATAGGTTAGGCTGTTTTCTGGGATCCACCACTCCTTAAAGATCACCCCCAAATGCTTATTGTACTTCTGTAAACCATGGGGTTCCTTACCACCCAGTGAGCTTCACTGATGGAATCTTGAAATGGACTGAACCATTGCAGTGGGAAATCTGTTTTCTGAATCCTCCACCAAGAGGAAACAAAATCTCTCTGCAAATAAGAAACCAGAGAGAGATTCTAGACCAAGCTGTTCCTAGTTTTCTATTTCTCGGAAGTTTCCTTCTGCAGAGGGGTGCATTTAGAAATGATACCTGCCACCTGAAGTGGTATGGTCCATGCCACCACCTCAGAACTCTGATCAGCTGCCGCATTGGTGGTGCCTGATGATGATGATTAGCAGGGTTTTAACAATGGCTTTCTGCTATTTCTATAATGCTGCTGCTGATAATGTCAATTCCTTTGGGGCTCCCTGTACAAAAATACTCCATGCAATCAAGGACAACAACCACACCATTTGTTTGTGTTTATATGACATGAGAGAGCTCTGGGCATAAGCACTGAGATTCATCCTGATTGCTACCAAGTAATCGTTTACAGACTCGTTAATCAAAACTGTGGTTGATTTTCATCGATGTGATTGTCATGTTTTTGAAACTTAGCTAATTAAATCTTTATGAGCATGCCATTAGAAAGAAGACAGCCTGTCCTGTTTTTTGGCATTTGAAATAAAATAAGCCATGGAGTTTCAGCAACAATTAGCATCTTTTCTTTTTGTTGCTGTTTCCTAACCAGAATGTATGGGGCAGGGTTTTGTTTTTCATTTCTGGCTTTTCAAGCTGCTTATCCCATTTGTTTCCTAGAGCTCATGGCTTAATCCACACACCATGACTTATCCACACATGAGAACCACTTGGGATTGGGAAAGGCAGAGTTGATGGACCAGGTGAAATATGTGGATGATCACTGGTAATTCTGGGGTGAAATTACTCTCTGATCCAAAGCAGGGCATCCCTTTAATCATAGCCACAATTTGCTCTTTGGGAGGTAGCTTACCACCAGTAAGAATCAAGTCTTTGGCAGATCTTTATGTGGGGTAAACTGAGTGCAGGTGAGGGAGCAGCAGCATGGAAGCAGAAGGCTCATCCCCCAGTCTATGAACAGTATCTGCAGAGAGACCCCACTCATACATCTCTAGCGATCCTCCCTCCAGTTGTACATGAGGAGACACTCTAAACATTGTTGGTTAGTGGAAGACAATTATGTGCCTGGAGCATGAAGGAATGGGAGACAGGAAATTAGTTCAAAATAACCACAACTTCATTGATCGCAGCTAGGGATGTGCAACTCAGCAAAGAACATAAGAATAGCCATGTTATATCAGACCAAGAGTCCTTCTAGTCCAGCACTCTGTTCACACAGTGACCAATCAGCTGTTGAACAGGGCATTCTGGTCAAAAACAAACTAAAACAAATTTCTCACCCTAATTACAGTGTAAACAGCTAGGCATGGCACAGGGCAACTAGACTGCCCAAATGCTGATCACTGCAGTCACCTGCATGCTTGGAAATGTTAGCCAGAGGTGGATGAGTTCAGGGCCTACATGGGGTGGACCAATTCAATAGGCTATCATCACCAGCCTGGGTGTGTTGTAGGAATGCCAGCCCCTGGGCTATGTTGGGACTTGAAGTGATACCCCCAATCCCTTAAAGGGGTCCAAATCATGAGCAGGGAGTCTACCTCTGCTTACCTTGGCTATGGATCCTACCTATCATCTCCAGAGCTTGCCAGAAAGCTTTGGTGAGACTACAGTAAAGCATAATTAAACATACCACAAAATCATTGCTATAGGGAAAGAAAGTCAGAGATAACAATGCTTAAACTCAGTCCAGACTCCAATATATAATCCAGGAGTGAACCAGAGAAAAGAGGTTCCAGTTCTGGTCTATTCCTAAACCCTGTGCCCAGAGACCAAATGGAACAGCCAGTTAGCTCATTGGGTGGAATCTGGAATTTGGGGCCAGATGGTAGCCAAACCAGACACTTGTCTAACCACTGCCAAGAGGATCTCACCATCCAGTGCCCCCTTCCGGGTGCAACTGAGTCCCCTTGGTAAGTGGGGAACTGTGTGATCTGCTGCAACGCTGCTTCCCCTCTCCCCCATATATTAATTTTACTTTATTTTACCTTTGTCTGCCTGTCAAAAGTGCACACTTCCTTTCCTTACTTGACCATCAGTGTACTCACTGCTCGTCTATGTGAATGGCTCATATTCCCCACTTGCTGTCCTGTTCTGTACGTTGCACATTTAAAATCATGCCACTTCCAAAACCTTTTACTAAGAAGGAGTAGAAACAGAATTTAGCATTTACTGAAAAGCCATTCAGAAGCTATTTGAATTGCATTATTCCTGGTGGTCCAGCTATCCTCCAGGTGTTCTTAATATGCCCACTTGCAGATTGTTTTAAGTATCACCTGGCAGAAAAACAAACAAACAAAACAAAGCACTTTACTGGCCTATGCAGGAAGCTGGACCTGAGATGTTCATGCCCTTTGCTTCTACAGATTCCAGCCACTAGGTAAAATAAGGTACAGGTAATGTTTACTAATCTTTCAGTTGGTTTCCAAAGATACAGAGTCATTTGGGATAGATAAACTACTGAATTTTCTCAGAAATTACTGTGTGTAGAAGGAAGTGATTAATATTTTGTTTAGGAATTGGATTGTACAGTATATATTCTGGAGCAGTTTCCCTGACTTTGCCATCTCATGGGTGGTCTAGAAGAAACCCAAACTTCTGCATGTCTACTCAGAACGAGGCTCCTTTGTATTCAGTTGGACTTATTCCCAGGTAAGTGAACACACACATATTTGGGAGTAAGCCTCATTACAAACACCGGAATTTACTTCTGAGTAGACATGTATAGGATTATTGGCCTGCATAAGATAAACTGCAAAGTGCATCTTCCATTGCTAATACGTGGAAAGACAATGCTAGAGCATAAAAACCAAAAAGGGAGATGACCATTTTTAAATGTTCTCTTTTAAAGTATTTTCAATCTCTGTTATGAGATTATGAGAATGCCCTCCCTCCCTCCCTCCCTCTCTCTCTCTCACACCCACCCACCCACACCTGATAATTTCTCAGTTAAAACCAAGCTGCCTTTTTTTTAATCTTTAAAATACTCTTCACTTTGTGATACACAAATAGTAGAACAAACATTAGTGGTTAAGAATCTGGACGAACAAATGTCAAAGCAATTTTCAACAAGATGCTAAAATTGGAGCAGAACGTACCCTGTGACCTGTGCTATGGGGCTGTGTGTGGTTGCTTTATGTAAACTGCACCTGCTCCACACCTGGAGTCCCATTGACATCAGTGGGAAATCACCATGTGCAATGAATCTAGATGAAAGAGGAATTGGACCATGAATGGAAAGAAGAAGAAATTGCCTTCAAGCTATAATAGACAAAAGACAACTCTTGCTGTTTCCAGATTTGTGGGGCACAATAATGCATGCCCTGCAGAACAATGCTAATTAAGAGGTCTGTTACTTTATTGCTTTCATGCTGTGTTAATTTATAGAGACAACATGATATAAAGAGTATTTGTTTTTGGTCACTATTGCTTCACTAATGTGGACACAGATTGTAATTAAGCACCATTTGATTTACATTAACGGTGTGCAGATTGGCTTAGCAGTACACTGTGATATTGAAGAGTTTTTTCAACCGGCAGAAAGCCCTTACCTTATTAAAAAACAGATACAGTTCATAAATTAGTGAAAGTCTTTTTAAGATATAAGAATGTCAGATATTACTTTAGATGTATTTAAAATGTATATTGGGACCTTCTTGCCTCTGCAGACCATAGAAAACTAGTTACCATAAGATTTATGTATTAACATAGCACACATCTGATGATGGGGAAAAATAACTCAACTAATGCTTACCTTGCTTTTTTAGTGAGAGAAGAACTTCTTATGGACTCAAAGATTACAAGCTTGATTTTCAGGTTCTTTCTTGACAGGTTTTTGAGGGCCCTTGACAAGACATCCTGAATGTCTGTTTCCCTCAGTGAGTCTACCTTTCACCACCATTGTCACCTGGTGTTACTGCTCCTCATCCTCTTTCTCCTCATTGCTACCACCTGTTTGCTTGATAGTCAGAGAGTCATTGAGAAAGTAGGCAGTGGCATCTACTTCCTGTCCTTCTCACCATCATCATCATTGTTTGGGCCAGAGTGAGAGGCAGGTGACCAAGCATGCTTTGCATTGATGCTGGCCTTGCAATACCACACCAATTATTCCCCACCTTTTCTTCTCAGCATGCCTTCCTTGGACACATAGCTCAGTGCTAGAGCTCAAACTTTGCATGTGTAAATGTCTTGAGTTCAATTATTGGCATGTCAGGTAGAATTATCTCAGGAAAGGTGGAGAAGCGCTTTTCCAGAAGCCTTGGAGTTACACTGCTAATTGCAGTAGACAGCAGTGGGCCAGGTACATCCATGGTATGATTCAGTATTTATTTATTTACTCATTTATTTTCCTCATTTATAATGAGTATAAGTCAGCAGCTTCAAAGGTTTGTATGTATCACACAGCCTGAAGCTAGTTTATATCACACCATGGAGACCTACTTAAAATGAAAGTGCTCCAAGGAATGTTAACTAGGCATTGAAGAACTCGGTGGATGCCTGTTCCACAAGCTCGCTGAGTGCTGCCCAGCCGGCCCTTTTCCAGGAACCAGCCTGGCTGACTACTCAGTGACATGTGCTTTCCAGGGCATCCAGAAAGTGCACTCCACCGGCATGCTAAGACATGATTTCCCCAGCCTTTGGGAAATTGTTTCTCCCCCCCCTCCACATCAATGGGGGCCTTTAAGGCCCTGTTAAAGGGTGCACACAGATCAGGGCAGAAGTGTGTTCTGGCTAGACCTGTGCCTCCTTTGTCCTTTGCTCAGCATTGGGGCAAAGATCCACCCAGTGCATCAGTCAGGGCCTGGGAGGGCTGGACGTGGGGCATCTGCTGACCTCACCGGCCCTTGAGGGCCCTCGTGGATATTCACCCCAGCAATAATGCTAAATACCAGATCTCAAAATTGTAGAGATGAAAACTGGAGAAGAAAAGTTCCACATCATGAAACAAAATGCACAGTGCCATTTTACAACATTGCAATGCAAAGACTGGGCCTTATATATCGTATATTATGCTTTCTATATTGTATTTTGTATTTGTGTTTTTAGATTGTTGGATGTTTTATTATGTTCTTAATGGTTTTAATTTTTGTGAACCGCCCAGAGAGCTTCGGCTATTGGGCGGTATAAAAATGTAATAAATAAATAAACAAACTCACAAAGCTAGTCTGTCTGCAAAAATGCATACATTCTAATACCAGATGGCATATTGGTATTGGGAGAGCCACCTTAGGTGCCATTTTTAGTAGAAAAGCAGGATACAAATACATACGTACGTACATACATACATGAAAGGCCAGGGATGGGGGAAGAGCAATGTTTGAGACTGCCAAGATTCCCTAAACATTGGCAGGATTTATACTACTTCTTTATAATGGAATTGAAGTGCACTGACAACTGTTGGGGCCCAGGACACCATTTTCATAGTGTAAGATCCTGCTTGGTGTAAATCTGGCCATTGTCTCATCTTGTTGCTTACCTTCTTGCCAATTCCCATTTGTGTTTGCAATCACTGCTCATTCTGTGCCACTAGCACTTATTAGTATTAAGTGTAATTAGTATATGAGCTGCTCAAAATTCCTTACTATCCAAACTGTGATCACCCAATCCCCTTTCCAGCCCCTGGAACATTTTCGTTAATGCCATGGGAGATACATTATTGTCTAGCTGATATACCCGGTGTTGCTTGGGCCCCCTAAGATATATGTCCATCATCTTAAAGTAGTAGGCCAGTGCTAGGCCTGTGAGTTAACTTATAAACAAATTAAATTTGTTTCTTTTTCCCCTCTCCCACCCTCATGACAACCCCACAACATAGGCTGGTGCTAGGCCTGTGAGGTAATTTTAAAACCAATTAAATTCTTTTCATTTTTCCCGCTCTCAGACCCGATGCAGGCCAGGGTTGTCTTAAAGCTTTCCATGGCCTGCTCAACCATCTTCTGCTTGGGGCTCTTGGCAGGTGATGGGAAGCCTTCGAGGGTGGCTGGGTTGAAGCCCTGTACCTGCCTTGGCCTGCACTTCTCGCCCACCAAGTGCTCCAGCAGGAGGCTGTACTAAAGTGGGCCTTTTTAGATGTGACACCCAGCTTAGGAATTTCTTTTTCTCATGCATGGTTGCCTAGTAACTGTATTAATGGCTTTCCAGTGCCAAGTGATTTTTTAATTTTTATTTCCAAAACCTTTTAAATTGATGAGATTTTTTTATGTTGCATTTTTTCCTTATAACTAAACCACAACATTCCAAGACAGATGCAATAATTACTGAATAAAGTGTATGATTTTTATGTAACGGCCTGATTAAACCATTGAAACAGAAGAGTGAATGGAGGAATGACTGATAGCTGAGGCTAGAATGGAATAGTGGGCAGGGTGAGTGGCAGCTGGAGAAAGTCAGGTAGAAGGAGAACGAAGACAGTTAGTGAGAGGTCAGGAAAGTGGGAGCTGGGTTAGGATTGAGAGATAGTGACCTGGTTTGCTAACCCATACTTTGTTTAAAATCGATCACTCTACGTGTCAGTACTACACCTCCCAGCATGCCTTTGGCAGCCCGCAGTTGCCTACATCCTCTGAGACATCCTCTCATTGCCAATGCTGCTCCTCGATAGAGCATCAAGGAGTAGCATTGCCAAGGAGGGGAGGTAAGTGGCTGTCAGTGGATGCACCCAGCTCTGGCCAATCCTGCTGGGACTGCCTCGGCCTGCGGTTCTCACCCACCAAGTGCTCCATCAGGAGCCTGTACTGAAGGACTGGGGCTAGGCACTCTCCCTTCATTGGGTATGTTTCTGGGCATGCACAAAGTGCCTTCCCTTCCTCTCTTCCTCTTAAGAGTAAAGGCTGTGCACTTGTTTTCCTCAGATTCTGAGAAAAGACCGATAGCAGGACGGAGTGCCTCAGCATGTTTGGTACCTCAAAGTCACAGTGTTGTATCTAGTTAAATTTTAAAACCACACAGAGGGTGGGAGGAGGCACCGCAAATGGACACAGCCCATTTATGTAGGTTGTTTCCTTTTATGTGGAATTGGGTTGACTGTTTGAGACCAACCTTAGGAGTCGGGGTTATGAAAGACATGCAGCAGCAACCCAACCATTCACTCACAAAGGCCACCAAAGGCCAATAAGTCTGGCCTCCCACCCAAGGCATGCTGAGAGTTGTAGGCGTAAATCCTGTTTCTTTAATTAAATTCTTTTAAAATACTTACAACCCAAAAGTCTGTGTTTTTAGATTTTTCTGGTACGTTGTGCAACCAGACCTATCAGCATGCCAAATTTCAAGTTTCTAACTCATCTAGAAGTGGGTAAGTATTTGCGGACATACATCACACACACATGCTTTCTGCTTTATAAGCAACTTCATATGAGAATCGTTTAGTAAAATTTAGAATATGATTGCACACTATTTTCTGTCTTTCTCTTGGTTCTATTTAGTATGATGAGGTAGTGAGATAGGAAAACAAAAGCTCATTCCAAATTGCTCTATGTCTTTAAATGTATTGGGGGTATTAAACCCCTCACGTGATTCCACTTGTGTAAGTGCAAGAGTGGAACTGTGTCTATCTACACAGCAGGCTCTGAACATGTGGGTGTAGCGGATGTGTGGATACAGTGTGGAGGCAAGGCCAGCAGACATTCTCCCACTCTCTCACTGATGGGATTGGAATCACATGAGTAATGAATGCCCAAACAGTGCTGTTGTTTATCTCTTATTAGTAAATTCCAGGAGCAGAAAAATTTAGCCTTCTTCTTTTTATATTTGTGGGGAATAAAGTCTCCCCAGACTTGCCACTTTTTGAATTTTGATTGCTGCTGAGCCTGATGTCATAAAATTACTTTAGAATGAAACCTAAAGTGGGCAATAAAGACAGCAGGTCAATGTGTGCGCAAGATGTGTTCTGCTCACAGAAGGGCTGCTTCACATACAGCTGGTGCTGGAGTGCTGGGCAAGAAAAGTGAAACCATAGACGTTCTTGAGCTCGCACAAGGAGGAACATAAAAATGGCTACAGGATTTACCTAGAATAGCATTGCACAAAGCTTTTCTACAACAATGTTTGGACATCAGTACCAGTGGCTATTTTTGTTCTACTCATGGTTCTTTGGATCCAATCCAATCCATTGTGTATTGGCTTCTTTGCCGCCCACCTGGCTGCCACCATAAAGGCATCCTTAAAATTGTATGCTAATGCCCAGATTCATACAATTCTGTATTTCCTTAACTTTTGGCTTCAGATTGGTAAATAATATGATCCTTTGAAGTAAAAATATTGCTCTTGAGTTTATAAGGTTTCATTGTGGTTTACTGTGAATTTAGATTTAGACCAACAGGAACATTTTCTGAAGCTCTGAACAGGTTATTTATCACATAGATGCAGTCATTTGATCACATAGCACAGCATTGGTGGTTTCATAAAATGACAGTCATTTCTGTTCCCTTTCTAATCCCCATTGATATCTATAGATACTTTGATTTCACGGCTGCTTTTTTTTTTTTATCCATACCAAACTGAATGCGAAAAGGGCACACAATTAAATACCACTGACTCAAACTGCATCTTATTATTTTAATAGCTCCACAACTGCACTCCCCTTGTGTGGCCTACAGAACATAGGTAGAACACTGTAATAGCAGCTGTGAAAACAGCCAGCCTTCCTTGTGTTTAGATATCTATCTGTGGCTAGGGAGTACATGTGGGGAGCGAAGCCCAAACTCAAAGAATGTAATGAGGGTTGAGAATTGTACAGTAGGTACATTCTTATAGCTGCTCTTAAGGAAAACTAGTTGCAGACCTGTCTTCTCATTCATAGAGGTATACAAAGCCAAAATCCCCGACAGTGACCGTACCATCAGGCTCAGTCTTTCCAAGGATACAGCATATGATCTTTAAGAGTTCTATTTGACTGACACTGAAATATGAGCAGACTCCAGTCACAAGGCAGGAAGCTAGCAAGACCAAAACTAAATAACTAACTAAATAAAAATCTACTGCTAGGGAGAACTATTTTATGTGGACCTGCATGTTTTTGTCTGAAACACTGTTTCGGGAGCAAAACCATAATGACAGTGATATACAGCAAACCACCCTAATATCTTCAGATGATGAGTAGCCTAAACAAACAATTTATATAAATAATACTAATACTACTAATAATAATTTGTTAGCCACCACTCCCTCTGGATCGAGGTGGAGTACAAATGCCAACACCATAAAATACATATAACTAATTAAAACATTTAAAACTAATACATTATTAAAAGCAGCACATTATTAAAAAGGCATCTTAAAATTCAACTGGGTAGGCCTGCCGGAAGAGATCAGTCTTTATGGCTTTCTTAAATTCTGGAAGACTGTTAAATTGATGAATCTCTCCCGGCAAGCCATTCCACAAACTGGGAACAGCAGAAGAAAAGATCCTCTGAGTAATAGTTGTCAGCCTTGTTTTTGTTGGATGGAGTAAATTCTTCCCAGAGAAACTGGGTGTGTGGGGCAGATTGTACGTGAGACGGCGATCCTGCAGGTAGCCTGGACCCAAACCATGTACGGCTTTAAAGGTGATAACCAACACTTTGTACTTCGCCTGGAAACTAATTGGCAGCCAGTGAAGAGATTATAAAACTGGTATAATGTTGTCACCTCTAGGTGTCTGGCTGCCATATTTTGACCTAGTTAAGTAAAACAGCAATTTCTTATACAAGGAATGCTACAGTCCAAATTGATCCAAAACCCATTAAAAGGTGCACACATCCCCATAAATTTAATTATTATTCTGAAACATGAGCCCTATTCCATGTTACTCATGTGAGTAGGACAGAGGTCCCCAGCATATTTTGGTTGATAGGCATGATTTGAATTTTGAGAATGCTTCATGGGTTCTCTTACAAAATGGCTGTTTTGGGGGGAGGTGTTTGCCCATTCATAAAATGGCTGCCATTTATTTCCCAGAAGCCAACCTGCTGAGGCTAAAGGAAGGTAATTTGCCCAAGAACCTATGTACAATGTAGAGGTGAGATTCAAGTTCAAAAACAGAAAACCAATCCTTTGAACCTAAATAAAAATAGCACTGGAGAGTAGCACTTTGCTTTTGCCAGTGTCCCAGTTAAAAATAATTAATTTAAAAAATATTAAGAAATAAAAGAAAAATCAGAAGGGGTAGTGATATTTGGAAGGTGCCACAGACACCACGGAGACCTCAGGAACAGGGCTTCCATGATTAAAGGGGCAGCAGGGCTTCATGTTTAACTCCTCCCCCAGTGTCATGTCACACATTCTGTACCTCCATCCCACGGTCAGTGTTGCCACGTTCCACATAACTTCTCCAGTGTGGTGCCTCTCTACTTGTGGAAGCTCCTTGGACAATTCAGAATCCTGATTATACCTCCAGATGTACAGTATCCCCATGTACACAGTTCTTCAGAGATTATGGAGAACATGATGAAGGTGGGATGAGACAAGTGGTGCAACTTTGGGGACAGGGTTAAACGTATGATCCCACTACCTGTTCACTGCAGATACACTATTCATACGAAAAGCATATGAATGTCCTATTATTCAAATCTCTGGGTTTTGTGTAGCTT
This sequence comes from Elgaria multicarinata webbii, assembly GCF_023053635.1. NCBI lineage: Eukaryota > Metazoa > Chordata > Lepidosauria > Squamata > Anguidae > Elgaria > Elgaria multicarinata. The sequence continues at coordinate 38,539,498 of NC_086180.1, read as the reverse complement.
CATTAGTAACAACCAATACTAATTAATGTTAGAGATGAAGTCTGTGAAGCTCAGCTTGAAAATGAGCTTTAGGTACTTGACAATGCTTGCCTCAAAGGACAGGCAAGCACTAGAAGGGCCCCAATCCTTCAGTTTGGATGAAAAATGACTCTTGTTGGGAAAAATACCATCCCCCGCAAGGAATCTGATCTAAGGGTTCATGGGGGTGAGTATTTGCTCCTCTGTAGTGTGTGTGTGTGTGTGTAAGTGTGTGTAAGCAGCCTTGGAAAGTAGTCATTCTAGTGGACAAATGAAATGTGGGTCTTTTTCCAGCCCACTTCTTCAAATAGACTTAAATAAGGTCCTCAGATATATTTATATGTGATCCAAGCTCCAGGGGTATGTGTGAGAAAGATTATAGTGGCCTCTATTTCAGGCTTCTTGGCCTGAATTACTGAAATGAAAAGACTCTCTCTCTCTCTCTCTCTCTCTCTCTCTCTCTCTCTCTCTCTCTCTCTCTCCTGACACTTTTCCCTTCAGGAGTGATTTGGCTTTCTGAATCAATCAGTGACTAGTAAAATACAAAGCCAAGTCTATACATTATCTTGGCAGTCCGAGGACAAATGTCTCAAAATAGGGAACCAGAATTATTTCCGCCAATTCTTCAGGCTATATATATTTATGGTTTATGAGGATAGCATAATTGACAATTCCCCCAAAGAGTGCTGCAAAGCTGGTGGTATTGGCATGATTGTGCCATTTCACATTTTTCCAAAGCAAGATGAGCTATAGGAGATGTGAGAAAACAGTATTTTCATGAATCCACACTAGGCCCAATCCAAATGACCCCACAGGGGAACATTCAGCAGTTTTCCAGGGGAGAGGCAAAACCCATCCTGAAGAGATGGAGTGACATTTGGATGGAGGAATACGAGTTAGTGTACGTTAATGCAAGGTGGTCCAAGGGATTTATCTCCATTATTTCTTCTTTTTATACATTTTTGTAATGGTAAAAGCATCATTAATCAGCTAGAAAGTGCAGCTCCTGCTTCAACTTGTCTAAATGATTCTGGAAGAATATATCTGGAAGTGATGCTACATGATCCAATAGCATCACGGTGATGCTGTGCAGCCATGGAGGCTGCCATTTTTTTTCTGTAGAATGACCCTGGAAACAATGCTATTTTTATTTTATTTTTATTTATTTATTCATTCATTACATTTCTATACCGCCCAATAGCCGGAGCTCTCTGGGCGGTTCACAAAATGCTATCACTTAATGCAGGGTACTGAACCTCAGGTCCGGAGGTCAAATCTGGCCTATCCGGGGTCCCCATCTGACCTTCTGGGATTGCCCAGAAAGTCACGCACACCATCCCCATGTCAGCAGATGGTTACCACTCCCCCACTCATTGCCTATCATGTGGTGATTTCCTGGAATTGTGCAGCAATTTCCCCCTTTTTAAAGGTTGAAATGCCTCTCCTGAAGTGCAGTTATTAGCAGTAAAAGCTTTAAGCTAAAATATGCTGACATTTTTGGTATTTTGGTCCCACCCCATTTGCTTTTCTCCCTGGCCCCTTTGTCTTCAGTCCCACACACGTGTGGCCTGAAAAATTGAAGTTGGTCATCGAGCTGAAAGAGTTCCAATTCTTCTGTACAACCCTCCTCAATTCAAGAAGCATGCTTCCATCCCTATTTAGAAAGCACAAGGTGGCAGCTGCAATTCCTAATCATTTGACACAGCCTTCCCCCACCCTTTACCAAAGTTGTGGGTGTGTTTTAAAGAAGAAATAATGGAGAAAACACAGCAGGACCGCCTTGTAACTGTACATTTAAAAGTCCTCCCCCCTTCACCTGAAAATCGAATGACTTCCCCTCAGTTCCCAGATGTCGCTGAATGTGTCCACCTTACCTTTGTTGGAAACAAAAATCCAACAGAAGTGGGGAAGGGAGCTTTGCACAGCCCTAGTCCATGTCACTCTTCATTTATTTATTTATTTCATTTATATACCACCCCATAGCTGAAGCTTTCTGGACAGTTTACAAAAGTTAAAAGCAATGAACATTAAAAACAAATATACAAAAATTTAAAACCATCAAAAGCATAAAAACAACAATATCCATTTAAAACAACTAATCTGGTGTCAGTTAAAAAACTCAGCATATGTTGTTAACTGCATGGAAGAAGAGAAAAGTCTTGACCAGGCATCGAAAAGATAACAATGTTGGTGCCAGGTGAGCCTCATCAGGGAGATCATTCCATAATGGGGGGGGGGCACCACTGAAAAGGCCCTCTCCCTTGCTGCCATCCTCCAAGCTTTCCTCGGAATAGGCACTTGGAGGAGGACCTTAGATGTTGAGCGTAGTGTACAGATAGGTTCATGTCGGGAGAGGCGTTTTGTCAGGTATTGTGGTCCCAAGCCATGGAAGGTTTTATAGGTGAAAACTAGCGCCTTGAATTGAATCATGACCGAAATCTTATGTTCCTAAGAGCTATAAGCATTTCTACAACTCATCAGTTTACTAAGCTTCTAACCAAAGTATGGGAAATATTGATAGGCTTGGTATTTTGCATTGTATTTGTCATCAGAAGGACATGTTCATTCTTTGCTTTGCTTTCATTTTTCTTTTTAAATGATGGAGAAAATGGAATCAACCACAGGAAGTACTGATTATATGACTATATGAAAATAAAAATTAGGAAGGAGCTATTTTTCTTGTAGAACTAGGTATAAAGGAAGAAAAATATATCCCAGAAGACCATTTTGTTATGACAAAAATGTATATCCCATTGATTACAGTGGGATGTACTTCTAAGTAAGCATGCATAGGATTGCACCACACATTCTTTAAATGTAGGTATTTTAAAATTAATTAGGGTGCAATCCTATGCATGTTCAGACAGAAAAAATGTCTTAGAATTCCCAGCATTCCCCAGCTGGCCTTATTCTATTATCACCCATTCTGAACTTACTGTTCAAAGAGTGCACAAATAAGGGCCGATTCAATCCAAAGCAAACAGACATGTTTACCTGGTGCCAAATCTATTATCATTTAAGGGCCAGATGGGGTCTGGAAAGAATTAATTATGTGCTTGTTTCTTTCCCATTGACATCAAGTGCTGAACTTTTGCTGAATTGTTTCCTCAATAAAATATTTACTGCATTTTAATTCAGGTAGTCAAAACTTAAACATTGGTTTCAGAAACAATGGAGAATCGCAACTTAAGAAAAAGAAGAAGAAAACACTTGTACTGTTGAAGATAAGGAGTACACTGGACCATGTTCTTCATGCTTGGCAAAATACGACAGTTGATAGAAAGCTAAGACATGCATCAAGAGTTTTGTACAGAAAATCTTGTCTCATTTTACACTGTATTATGGCAGTAATACTTTGATTTTTAAAAATAAAATAAGAGGACCTAGATTTATGATAAGCAAACAAGTAAGGGTAAGCAAATCCCAAACCAGAGCACCATGGTGATATGGCTTTTGTCACAAACAAGCCAGATTTAGAATTTGTATAACAAGCTGCCAAGCATGTGCTTTCATTTACATGCATGCGCCTGGGCACATACATATCAAAAACAGTTTTGCAAATATATACTGAAGGCTAGAGCTGAACGGAAAGGGGGCATTGTAGATTTAGCCATGAAGAAAGAGATGAAATGCAAGATTTGGGGGAGAGGGGATAAAATGGGCCAAGGATGTATTAACAAATTTAATAGGAATGGCACAAGAAAACCTAGATTTGCATGCAGGGTGGGCATTGCGACTAAGAGCTACTGGGGGATGACATTCATGCTGGTTTTGAACCAGAAGCAGTTATTCACTGCAACCATCTTATCACCTTGTCACACACCTTGTGACAATGCCTGATTTACCCTGCCCCTGTACATTATGTCTGGGTGGGGGAGTCATGCACACTCAAAGGGTGCTATGGTTTCCCCCATCTGAGTCTGTTACCCCCAAGAGATTGGTCTGAACCCCCCCCCACTGCATTGCATTTGAATCTTCAGAGTGCTGCTCCCCAGTCTTTTCTGTTCTCTTTCTACAGGTGTGACTTGGCAATCACCTATTTATGGCTAGGGGTGTATGAGGAATTCATTTTAGTGTGTTATTGATCAGGATTTTACCCAGTTCACACCTTCACAGACTCAGGTAAAATCTGTTGTTGAGATCTGTACATTTCTGAGCTTGCAATGAAATTTGTGGACCGGAAAAAAAAGTGTTTGATAGCATACACACGATGTAACAAACAAACTAAAAAGGGAGTTTCAAAATGAGTATGGTTCAAAATGAGTACATTTTTGAAAAAAAATGTGCACAATTGATGGATACAGTTGGAAAAAAGACATACATGAAAATAAGCATGGATTTCATGTGCAATGAAAAGAACAAAGCTCACAATGTGATATGGACTTGACTTGGAACGAACTTCGAAATGGAATTCAGCGAACTTTGGCAAACCTAGGGTTTTTATGGCTACCTTGACAACCATTCTATTCATACAGTGGCCAACCAGCTGACAACTGGGAACCAAGAAGCAGAGCATGAGTGCAACACTACCCTCCCACTCATGTTCCTCAGCAACTGGTGTACATAGGCTTATTGCCTCTGATACTGGAGGTAGCACATAGCCATCAGGACTATTAATAGTACTGATAACAACCATTAATAACCTTATCCTCCATGAATTTATCTAACCCCTTTTAAAGCCATCCATATTGGTGACTCTTGGGCTAGTGTAGTTGTTTTGGCCTTTCTGGGGGCATGTCTGGGGAATGAGGGGTCTTGGATATGGTAGATCCAAGTTCTCACCCTTTTTACTCTCTACTGCAATGTAGCTGCAATAGTGGAGCAATGATGGCTGTGGAAAGGTCCAAGAAGAACCTCTGTGGGTAGACCAACTTCATCCAAAGACTCCTCTGCAGCCTCTCTTGTAAAGGGTGCCAGGGTGCAGGTGCCACCAACTTGAATAACCTGCTACCCATTAGCAGCCTACTCCCACATCCATCCATCTGTCAACTGGTGCTTGGTCCATGCAAATTTTCAGCAGAATGGTGGTGGTGGGGAAGGCTCTGCCTTTGCACCCTGTTGGTCTGTTGTAGCCAAAACAAAAAGAATCTTGTGGCACCTTAAAGATTAATTAAGTTATTGTGGCATAGTAATGGACTACATTATGGACTACAGTCTACTTCCTCAGATGTATAATTTGTTCTCCATTATTCTCTGCACATGCCTAAGTTACAGCTACATATGCACATGGTTAGGAGACCCTTGTAAACCCAGAGGTCAGAAGGAAATGAAATCAAAGTATGGACAGTGATATTCATGTTTTTGTGACCATTTATACTACAGTTGTTGATAACACAAACATAAAGATCAATGTCTACTAGTCATGAGTGCCAGGTATTTACATCTAGGGGTGGCTGAAACTGGTGAGCATTTGCCATTAACATAGCAGAGGGAAGTGCACGATTTCTGGAGGCTCTAGAAAGTGTGCATCCCCCTGCTCCTTTAATGGTGGCCACAATTAGTGTAGTAGGGGAAAATATGCACTTTATGGAGGCTTCAAAAATTGCACCTCGCCCTGCTCCAATGGGGTCCTTAAAGGCCCTATTAACACAAGAGTAAACTTTTATTCTGTTGGCTACTGTGGGAACAGAAAGCTGGTCAAGGTAAGACTCTGGTCTCTTGACTCTTTTTATGTTCTCATGTTAAAGATCCTTACATTCAATAAGTGAATTCACACAAACTTCAAAGGGTTATCAGAACAGACCACTGAGTTAGCATTCATCAAGAAGTCCTGTGCTTTGAATTGGAAAAAGGGTATTAAAGAAAATCCTACTATATACATTAGAACATTATTCCTTGTTATCGCAATTCCTTAGACTCCCTTCCTGAAAATATCCATTCAGGCAGTGTATCTGCCCTACATCTGCTGTAGTGAAGACTGAAACAAAGAATTCATTTAGCGTCTGTGCAATGTTGTCCTTTAGTAATCATTAAACTTCCTTGCCATAAAACAATCTAGTGACCTCCCTAGTTGATTTTCTGATTCCAATGTATTTGAAGCATTTTTATTGTCAGTCTTCATTGCAAGAAAAATGAATAATTTGGTTCATGAATTTGAAAAGCACAATTTTCAACTCTGAGAATTTTTTTAGAGAACATCACAGATTTTATTATAGTTATCTGTTGATTATTGCAAGTACCTAGACTTAGTTTGAGTAGCATGACAATATGATGAATCTCCATGGTCCAGAAAAAAATAAAATACTGAAATCATCAAACACCTTCCAGAACCATTAGAAAGCCAAAATAACAGCTAAAAGATTGATTCTGTTTCCCCTTGATGATTTTTACAGATGTATTTCAAGCCTTCTCATAAATCTACTTGCCGAGAGCTTGTAATGGAACAAAGATGGAAGGTCTTACATGATTAAGTATAAGATTAAGGTAACTCTTAAGAAGTGATCTTAATTTTATATATAAGGTCATTCCATCTCTTAAGAAGTTATCTTTTAAGAAGTGATTGCATAGGCAAGTGATTGCATAGGCAAAAGTGAACCACTTCAACTATTGGGCGGTATAGAAATAAATAAATAAATAAAGCCAATAAGCAGAAGCTAGGAAAGGCAGTGCAGCAGTGGTCAATGATAATCTTGTTGGAGATGAGAAGCATGGATCTCAGAAGGTTAAGCAAATTCCAGATCACAGCATCTTAAAAAGAAAGTGAAATGTCTCATCTTCGAATTGGTTATTAGTAGTAGCCATCATCAATTTATAAGTTACCCTCTTTAGACTACTAAGGGTCCAGAGCAGCCTGCTAATCACAGCTTCTAATATAAGACCTCTCCCCCAAATAACCTCCATAATTTTACACAGGTTTCAGCTTGTATTTATAAACTGAAGTTCTAAATATCTAAGTACAATTTAGTATCAGAAACTCTTTTGAAATTCAGGGAGAAATATGATGGAGAAGAAAACTTCAAATTCTACTGGGACTGTATTGGCAATGCCAGTACTTAGCTAGAAGAAAATAGCAAGTGTGCTTGTCTTAATGTGCTTAGTGATAGCTATTTCTTCTTGGTTCCAATTCCATTTATGTTGATAGAACTTGTGTTTATGGAGAAATATTGCCGGAAGATTGAGGTCAGATTTCCAAGGTGACCTCGAGAGAGTTTTTTTGTGTCCATTGCTTTGCTGAGCAAACAGAGAGTTACTGGTTTGTCTTCAAGGATAGCTCCACATACTACATACTGGGAATAAAATATATCAAAAGATTCATGCATCAGCCATTAGCAAAGTCTGTAAGTGTCAACAGCATTCTCTGGAGGGTCCTTCAGTTTAGCAAAGAACTGAATACTCTTCTATTCTCACTGGAAAAGGTGCCAGACTGAAGAGGGATGAGAACAGTATGCTTGTGAGAATGTTACCTTCAAAGGGGATTGTGGAAAAAGACACTGTTTGTATTGACAGCTTGTGGGTCACATGTCAACAGTGGGCCGCCAGGCCAACATCCAAAGTGAGTGAACAATCCATAGAAAACTTGACTGCAAAAGACTGGAGATAAGTCTTACTCCTAAGTGCAGTGTTGAGAGAGGGAAAAGGCCGTATCTCCAAGGGCTCATCTACACCAAGCAGGATATTTCACAATGAATGTGGTATGAAAGCAGTATATAAAAGGCAAGAGCCACACTAATGCTTTATAGAAGTATTGAAGTGTGTTGACAACTGTTGGGGGCCATGACTCAAACTATATACCGCTTTCATAGTGCTATATCCTGCTTAGTGTAGATGTGTCATGGGCCCCAACAGTTGTCAGAGCACTTCAGTACCACTACAAAGCAGTAGTGTAGATCCTGCAGTGCACTTCAATACCACTATAAAGCAGTAGTGTAGCCCCTGCCTTTTATATACCATTTTCATACTGCTTTCATAGTGGCATATCCTGCTTGGTGTAGATGAGCCCCCTTATCTGTTTGTTTATTTATTTATTAAATTCATATACCACTCCATAGCCGAAGCTCTCTGGGCAGTTTACAAATGTTAAAAACAGTGAACATTAAAAAGTATGCAAAATTTAAAACCATCAAAAATATAAAGACAACAGTATAAAACATCAGTATCCATTTAAACAACAACAGTTCTGAGGTTCATTAAAAAACAAACAAACTTCGCATATGTTGTTAAATGCCTGGGATGTATCTCTGGTCTGTTGTAGCTCAGAGATGGATCCTTCCCCTTTGCTCAGTGTTGGGGCAGGGGAAAGGGGCAGGGCCCAGAGCTGCCCACAGGACAGTGGTTCCTCAAGTGTGCTGTTCATAAAATGTGAACTGAACAGAAGCCAGGCATTTAGTCCTCTACAATGCATACAGTAGCATAAAATACTGTTCACCTTTCTTCACTGATGCTTGGCTCTAGTCAGTGTAATCAGCATTGCTCTGTTAAGTTAGTGGAGCCATGCCACTAATCTGAGCCAGGTGTGGACATGGTCAAGCCTCCTAAATAAATGTTGTAATCAAGGGGCACCACATCCTCTGTTGGCACGTTCAATTGGCCCATTTGCTCTTGAAGTTCACCAGTTCACGCACACAGTTGCGTGTGTGTTTTGCAGCTTCATTGTTTTGAAAAGGCAGCCTTTAATAGGTTGTAGTTCTGGTTAGTTTTGTTATGCACGGTGCAGTGTGCTCTTTGCAGAACAGAATTCTTTTCACTGGAGCATGAAGGGAGCACTGGAAACAACCCCTGTCATTTCCACATTTATGCAATAAAACAAAGGGGAAACATGTTTTTTTCTCCTTACTATTGGGATCTGCAGCTTTTGTTTTTCTTCAGCTTTCAGCTTGAGAATTGAAATTTGTTTTCAGTTTGTGCTTCCCAAGCATATTAATGAAGTGCTATAAATAAAAAAAAGTATGTGGATGTTTCTTTGTTGCACAACTATCACAGGCCTCTCTCCCTCCCTCCCTCCCTCCCTCCGTCTCTCTCTCTCTCTCTCTCTCTCTCTCTCTCTCTCTCTCTGTGTGTGTGTGTATGTGTTGCCTGAGCACTGTGGCACATAAGGTCTGGAAGGGCAAATAATTCACCAGAAGGCTCCCTTTTAACAGGTTTTATATACAACTCCTGCTTTGGGTGGGGGCAGGGTGAGGGGTTGGAATCATGTTTTTATGAATCTCAAAAAACTCAAATTTTGTAGCTGTTTGCAGAAATGGGATCAAAGAAACAGAGGATTGAAAAAGTGAGAACCTGCGGGAAACCACAATCCAGTGATTTGTCAATCCTTATCTTAACAGCACACATCTACCTATCAATGTTCATGCAAACTTTTAAAACCCATTCTCAAAGTTTAGAGTAAAATAAAGACTAAAGAAATTCTCAAAGACTGCGTAGAACCAAACTGAAGAGTGTGTGTGTCTGTGTGTGTGGAGAGAGAGAGAGAGAGAGAGAGAGAGAGAGAGAGAGAGAGAGAGAGAGAGAGAGAGAGAGTTAAATTGATAGATACATCCATCTCTAATTACAGGTTTGGGGGATTTGGGGCTGGTTGGGTGGAAAGTGTGGGAAGGGGTCCTTGGAGTTGAGATTCTGTTTTGGCTTTAAAATGAATCAAGCTACCTATTGCTTTTAGAGAAAGTAGTTGAACTGATTTCTTAGCCAAAACCTACGTGATCAACAGAGGATCACCCATCCCTATGGAAGAGGCAGCTGATTATGGCTGCAAAGATGATTTTTTTTAAACAAAGGCTGCTTCACAAATGCAACTCTCTCTCTGTGTGTGTGTGTGTGTGTGTGTGTGTGTGAGAGAGAGAGAGAGAGAGAGTCTTTGCAGTGCTCCTAATGGGGAGATCCTAGAACACACCCACACACCACTAAACAGAGAAGGGTGGATCCAGAAGAGGATGGAACATCTCCTAGCAGTTTTTCAGTAAAAAGCTAAACAATAATGCAACATGCAAAAAACCATGTCCCTTTTCCAGACCTCAAGCTATCATGTAGCCATAGCAAATACACATATGTGTAACTGGATATTGAGGCTGACATATAGAACTGATGTTATGGATGTGGCGATGAAAGCAGGACAGACCACAAGCAAGCCAGGCAAGTCAAGATACCATCAAAAGGGTCATGTGATGCATATGAAGCACAGCCACTGCTCACCAACTCCTAAAGCTGATTTTTAGCTCACCAGGCAGAAGCACGTATTCTAACTAATGGCAGCATAACATCTGTTGCCAGTCTCATTATTAAACTGACCAAAATAGTGCCTGGATGTGATGGTCTGCTGAAGATATAAACACACACGTTTTTTTGTAAAGCCTCACTTATATGCCATTCGGCTTCTACAGTGCTCACACACTTTTTAAAAAGTGCCAGGAATTCTCATGTCAAATAATTTATAATAATCATGAAAGACAATACCAGGGGCTAATTCACTGACAATCTTTTTGGCAGTATACACCATCAGGGATTTTATCGAAAAAGAAAGCAAAATGGGCTATTGCTTGATCCATTGCCTATTCAAATGGTTTCCTTTAACATAAGTAACATATATCTTATTATCCCACAGCAATGCTCATAGCATGAAGATTATGATGATTTTGCTTGCTAATGCTTGTAATTTTAAATTTACTTAAGTATTGTTTTTATTGTGCTGTAACCATGGGTTGGAACAATAAAGCTTTTTACTGTTAAGTATGGAGTGGAAGAAGACCATTTGTGAGTCCCTAGTCAAATCACCATTCTGTGTAAAACAATAATTTCACAGTGAGGAATAGATATCTATATGATCTATATCTACCTGGCAATGAACCATAGCAAAGTGACTTGAGGTGATCATTCAGATTTATTCATGATGCAATTCTATGCATGTCTAGACAGAAAATAGTCCTACAACCCCTTGAAGAATGCTAGAAGTTGTAGCCTTCTTTTCGGTTTAAACTTGCATTGATTGTGCCCTTAACTATATAGCCCAACATATCCAGCATCAACAAATGGATAATTAATTATATGAATATACAGAACTTGTGAAACCAATCTATCATATATGGAGAAAGGAAGGAATACAAGCAACAGAAAGGCAGGAAGGATATATATATATATATATATATATATATATATATATATATATATATACCAATTCACTGATACTGGATATGTTGGAATATAATATGTAAATAAATCTGGATGATTACTTCAAAGCACTTTGCTATGGGTCATTGCTCAAAGATATGTGCTGCCACTGCCAGCAAAAGTTGCAATGAGTCCTGTACATGAACAGTGTCACAATTCATGGCATTGTGCATCAGTTAAAAACTCAGCATTTATTATCATCAGTGCAAGGAGGGGTAGCTGAACAATAAGCAGATAAGGATTAGGTGAGCTTGAAATAGGAGCAGAGTTTGGAATGGGTCATTAAACACTCTCCCAAAGTTTATATTATTCCAATTTCACAGACCCAATATTTAGTTATATCTTTTACAATGGGATCACAACTATTGTGTAATTTACCATGATGGGTTTGTTGCATGCTAAATACAAGATGATACTATAGTTACATTGATGCAAACCATTCTGCACAGCCTTTGTAGAAATACTTAGCAATAGACTCAAGAGTATTTAATTATTTAATTAGCAAAAGAGTGTGCCCACTCTTTTTCCTTTGATGAATTCAAAGGATCCCAAGTATTTCCTTGAGGTGTGTATTGAGAACTTATAGATTGCCATATTGTTGTGTGGATAGGTTATAATTTATCTGCATTTCTCAGATTAATCAAACTGCAAAGCCTCTTGGTTACTGAACGAAAATACAGTGCCTGTGAAATGGGCAGTTTTTTGTTGTTGTGGTGGTAGGTTATTCTTGTGGTGAAATTGCATTGGCTGAAGAGCAATTCTGGAAAAAGAGCTCACAAGAGAGCGAGAGTAAGAGAGAGCTGTAGTAGTGTAAATAATCTCTCTCACACACACCATCACTAGAAGGCATGCTTTGAATTTCTAAAAGCAAACCTCACTTCGTTAACCAGTACAGCTGTCATTTAATTTTTACCATGCTGTGTATGTCTCTTGCCTGTTCCTTGTTCAGCTTTACAGTTCTGTTTGGAGAAATAATTAAGGAACATACCACAGGTGGGTCAAACCAACCATCAAGAGAAAATGTTGGCAAGCAAGCAACACATTTTAAGCCATATTCTTGCCACATTTTGTGTACGCTAGCAGCATGTTTCGATCGAGTCCTTTCGGAAATACACAGAATGTAGAAAGTAAAATTATACACACCAGGCATCTCAGAATGGAGATTTAGAGCCAGTTTGCACTAGGGGAAAGGAGAATTTCATTTGGTTCACATTTTGATGCAAAAATACCAAAATTGCACTTCCCGAATCAATAGGTGAATAGGAACACAGTTATCCTTTCATACTCACATTCCTCCTGAATTTCTGATGTACTTCTCCAAACAAAAGGTTTGTACAATAATGCATATATTAAGGGAAAGTGCACATTAGGGTGAATATTAGGGTAAAGTGTGCACAAATATCTGTATATTAGTGGGAAAACATAGGGAAAAAACCATTATACAAAAAAAAAAACTACTTGGAAAAAGTGTATACGAAAATGTGCATGTTTAGTCAAATGCACAAATATGTGTATGGATTTCCACGCAGACATTTTAAAAAGAAAAACTTGCAATGGGATGGAGCAAACTGAACATTTGAAAAATGAGGAACAGAGAGAAACTAAAATAATAGATTTGTCTATTCTTAATCTGCATACAGTAGAGACATGGAAGGTACATACAGTACATGGAAAGACACATGGGCAAACTTTTAATGTGAGACAGATTTTTTTAAAAATTTTTTTTTTAAATTTTTCTACAATACTTAAACATACACATTTACATTTTCACATAAAAACAACAACAACAACATACTACATAATGTTGAAATGTTGAATACATAGTATCTTATCTTAATAACATAATCAAAATTAACATACAAGTGCACCCCCCACCTCGGGATCTCATTCCTGATTCCAGAATCTCATACTTCCTTCTGCTGGTGGTTTCCCACTTCCTTTAGAAAACACAAATATTAGGAACTGTTTCCAAATTCCTTCAAAATCATTTGATTTAGCTATACCTCTTCTCCATTTAATATTACTTGTCAATTTATCATTAATAGCTATATCCCATACTTCTTTATACCATTCTTCAATAGAATATTCCCCTTGAATCCTCCAGTTCCTAGCTACAATCAATCTTGCTGCAGTCAATAAATTCGTTATCAGTTCCTTAATTTCCTTTTTACATTTAAAATCTTCTTCAAATAGTGACAGCAATGCAACTTTTGGTGTTCGTTCTATCTTCATTTCCACAATTTCTTCAATCTCCAAAAACACCATCTTCCACAATTTCTGAACATAGTTACATTCCCACCACATATGCAAATACGTTCCTTTAACCCCACAACCTCTCCAACAATTTTCTGATTGCTGATTGTTTATCTTATTCAATCTAACCGGAGTTAGGTACCACCTCCATACAATTTTAAAATAATTCTCTTTTATTCTTACTGACATATTTCTCAACGCTCTTTGTTTCCATAATCCCTCCCAACCCTGTTGTCCTATTTGTACCTTCAAATCTGTCTCCCAAACCATTTTACCCGAATTATCCACCATCCCTTTCTCCACCAATATTCTGTATATTTCACTCATCAACCCTTTTAACAGTGTTCTTTTCTCCCTTTCATTATCTTTCTTAACTATTAGTTCCTCAAACTTTGTTAATTCTCTACAATCTCCATTATCTCTTACCCACTTTTTAGTCCACTGTTCTAATTGCCTATAATTTAACCAAGTTAATTTTTTATCCTTCAAAACCTCTTCCATATCCTTTCTTGTACTCATTCCTCTTAACCAATCCCTTAATTTCATTTTATTTTTTTCTATTAAAACTTTACTTAATCTACTCTTTAATTCCTCCGGGAAATTCTTCAACAGCTCCCCTTTATATTTACTCCAAATTTCCCAGTGAGACCTCAAAAGCGGGTTATTTATTTATTTATATTTATACTTTCCACCCATTTTTTTTCCCTTCCATAAAAAATACATTTTCCAAATTAGTCTCTATATTACTCGTAATTTTTTCTTCCATCCAATCTAATTCCCCTAATCCTGTAATTGCCTCCACTATATATCTTAATCTATTAGCTACATAATATAATTTAATATTTAATTAAATATTCGGGAGACCCAATCCTCCCTTTTTTTGGCTCAAATACCATTTACTTTTATTTACCCTCGCTTTCTTATCACCATTACAAAAATTATTTATAATCCTTTGCCAACCTTTTAGCTCTAGTTCTGAAATTTTTATTGGTAGCATCCTGAACACAAAATTAATCTTTGCTAAAATCTTCATTTTTATTAATGCTATTCTTCCAAACCAAGATAAATATAACCTTTTATATTTTTCCAATTTTGCTAAAATCTCTTTTTTTAACACATTTAAATTCTCTTTCTCTAAACTCTCTAGCTTCTGTGTAATTTTTATTCCCAAATATCTAATCTGATTCTTAACTCTCATTTCTCTTCCCTTTTCTTCCCAATCCTTCTCTTCCTTTTTAGTATAATTAAACAACATCAATTCTGATTTAGACCAATTTATTTTTAACCCCGTAATATCCTCAAATTCTCTCAGTTGCTGTTTAATTCTCCCCATCTTCTCTATTGGATTCTTTAACGTCAACAACGTGTCGTCTGCAAACATATTCAATTTAATTTCTTTCATACTACCTATTCCTTCAATCTCCTCATCTTCTCGTATTGCATTCGCCAATAATTCCATTACCATTACAAATAGGACTGGTGAGAGCGGACATCCTTGCCTCGTCCCTCTGGCTAGTCGTATCTTATCTGTCACACCATCATTCACTACCACTACGGCTGTATTTTGAGAGTATAACTGTTCTATTATCGCTTTAAATTTATTTCCAAACCCCATTTTATTTAAAACCATCTTTAAAGCTTGCCAGCTCAAACAATCAAAAGCCTTAAAAATCTCCAATGCCAGAATTCCCGCTTTAACCCTAGACTTATTTATCACCTGTATTACATTTAATACTCTTCCCACTAAATTAGACATCTGTCTACCTGCCACAAATCCACATTGGTCCTCCCCTATGTATTCCTCTATAAATTTATTCAACCGCCTTGCTAAAATAGTTGAAAAAATCTTAGCATCTTGGTTTATTAATGAAATAGGTCTATATGAATCAGGGACAGTCAAATCTTTATCTGGTTTTGGTATTAAAATTATTAATGAATGTTCCCATGATTCTGGCGTTCTATCCCCTTCCAATATGGAATTATACAAATTTAATAATTTTGGTACTAAAATTCTTTTAAAAACCTTATAATATTCTGGACCTAAACCATCTACCCCCGGTGATTTACCCGGCTTCAAGTTCTCAATTACTTCTTCTACTTCTCCTTGAGTTATTACCTTTTCCATTAACTCTTTATGCTCTATTTTTATTCTCTTCTTTATATACTTTTCTATATAAGCTTCCAACTTTTGTTTTTGAATATCCTTTCCCTTATACAATTCTTGATAAAACTCCTGAAAAATCTTTACTTTATCCTTCATTGTATGACAATACTTCCCTTGTTTATCCTTCAAAATCCCTATCCCATTCCTGGCTTTTTCTTTTTGTGTGAGCCTGGCAAGCAATCTAGAATTCTTATTACTGTTTTCAAAATACTCCCTTTTCATATATATTAATTTTTTTTGAACCTCCTCTTTAAATTTTCTAATTGTTTTTTCTTTGCTTGTATTTCTATTAATTTATATTTATTTTTATATTGCCAATAATCTTTCTCCATTTTCTTAATCTCTTCCTCCAATTGTTCCTGCTCTGCTACTTGTTGCCTCCATAAATTACACATTTCTCTAATACATATCCCTCTTGATACTGCCTTCATGGTATCCCAAACTACTGCCCTTGACGTTCCTCCCTTCTCATTAATTTCCCAAGACTCTGTCAATTCTCTTTGCATTTTTTCTACCACCTTATTATACTTCAAAAGTTTTGTGTTTAGTTTCCACCTAAACGCTTCCTTATAATTCTTTTTAACTGTAAACTCTAAACTTAATAATGCATGGTCTGTTACCTTTATTACCCCCATTTCCATTTTACATACCTTACTTGCAAACTCTTTTGAAACCATTATATAATCTATTCTAGAATATGTCTGATGAACTGAGGAGTAGTAAGAAAATCCTGAATTCGATCCATTCAGTAAACGCCAACAATCTACATAATCTTTTTCTTTTACTAGTTTATTCAATATAGTAATATTATTTCTTTTTTCCACATTTGTGGGGTTTGATCTATCCACTCTATTATCCATTACCATATTAAAATCCCCAGCTAAAATAAGATATCCTTCCCTAAACTCCTCTATTTCATCAAATAAATCCATAAAAAACTCTCTATGTCTCTTACCTGGCAGGGGAGACACCTTGATCATGTGAGACAGATTTAATGCACACAAATGCCTATGGCAGGATGGACAAAATGCAGCCTGTGGGCCCATATAGCCCCAGCAGTCCCCTAAGTGCCACCCCACCCTGAAATTTACCCCTCCCAAAATACTTATTTGGTGAATAAAATGGCATCCAAAGCTTCAGTGGAGTGACAAAAGGGTCAAATTAGCATGTTTGAAAATTAATTATGACTCTTTTGGCACGCCATAGCTGCTCTGGTCACCATTGTGATTTGATCTATTTTATTTTTAAAATTCCTCAAGTTGTTTTTGGCACCTGTGCAGGTGAGGGGAGGATGGCCCCCAAATCTCCCAAAGTTGCCCACCACTGGCCTATGGCAATAGACCCCAGTTCACATTAAAATGTATGCACTTGTTTGAAGAGGATGCATGAAACGTGGGCTTGATCCCATACTACCGTGCATACAGCTTCACAACTAGAACTTTGCATATGAACTGGCTCCCAAGTTGCACAAACTGATGTACAGTGTAATCCTAAGCATGTCAATTGGGAAGTAGTATACCACACTGAGTTTAGTGGAACGTACTCTCAGGTAGAATTTCAGTTATAGTATGCCCATTCTTTGTTTTATGTATATCCATGCAAGCCAACTTTTTAGGCTGACATCAGTGAGATCCATAGGAATTCAAACATAGATTTCAACTAATTCTCGAACACAATTCATAGGTTTCAGATGTTCCTTTTAAGTGCCCAACAGATGGCTTGTGATGGAACAGTTTTATTTTAATGGCATCAGCTATTTACTTCTTTTTTTAATGGATTTGATTTTTCTCCTTGTTTTCTGAGCAAGCACAAGATATTACACGGAGGACACATGCGGAGGGAAGTGTCTACAATAACTGGTCAAGGATACCAAAAGGGGGAAAAAAGATCCTCTTCTCATCAGTTTCCAAAAGTGAAACCTGCCAAAAATATTCTAATTGGGAAATAGCATCTCCAAATTATTTTACTGTTTGCCAAGACATGTTTTTTAAATCTTTGGCAGCAGTTTTCATTCAGGATAAAAGAAAATGTATAGAAGACTGAAAAACAATTATGAGGAGCCCTTTGAAAAGAACAACTAAATATGCTTAATCCTTTTAAAGTATGTGGGTGACTTTTGCCATTCAAGTTTAAGTGCTGCAATCAAGAGAGAGGAAACAGGGATAAATCGGATGATGGCTACATTACACTAATAACAGCCAAACCTAAACTTGCTTTTCTCTTAAATTCTAAAAACAAAGACACGCCCCACACATTACAGACAAAGTTACTCTATACACACACATACTCACAGCAATACTATTTTTTCGCTTTATTCATTAATTTATCACTTGCTGTTTACTGACCAGCATATTTAAAAATAATATCAAGATGAAAATCCTATTGCCAGGTAAACAGTGTTAATTAAATGAGAATGTGTGTGTAACTGATGCATGGTTCCAGCCGAATTATGTATATATGATAAGCTTATACCTGAGAGAGCGCCTTCTCCCTTACCAACCTGCCCGGTCACTGAGGTCATCCGAGGGCCTGCTCCTGGTGGTTCCACCTAGATCCATCCTCCAATTGGAATCCACCAGGGGAAGAGCCTTCAGCATGGTGGCCCCCCTCCTGTGGAATTCCCTGTCTCTGGAGGTCAGGCAGGCGCCAACCTTGTACTCCTTTCGGCGCCTCCTGAAAACATCTTTATTCCAAGAAGCCTTTCTTTAACATGCAGCCTTGGATTTCTGTTTTTGCTTCTTTTTAAATTTTGATTTAACTGTTTTATTCTGTTTTTATTTTCAGTACACCGCTCCGAAATTTTTCAATGGGGAGCGGTATATAAATATTCTAAATAAATAAATAATAAATAAGCTTCTTTTTTTTACACTCATAGAATCATAGAATAGTAGAGTTGAAAGGAGCCTATAAGGCCATTGAGTCCAACACCTTGTGCTAATTAAAATGCTTGTTTAAACCAATTCAGCAGTATTATTATTATTATTATTATTATTATTATTATTATTATTATTATTGTGAGACTCCTTAAGTCAAACTAATGTCTGTTTGAGCCTCTCAAGTTGCAATGAAGACAAAACAAAGGCAGGTTATCTGCTTGGCCATTCACCCTCTTCTCCTTAGGCAGGGGATAATCAGGACAAAACAAAAGGAATAAAGCTAATCCACACAGAAGAATCCTTGTAAAGAAACAAAGTTCATTGATTTCTATAACTGACAACATAACCACAGATGTTTTTATTGCTGTGGTTCACAGGAGCTGACAATGGATTATCACTTTGCCTTCTGGTCTAATAAAGAAAGCCACTGGAAGATTTCAGAATTTAGGGAAACTGTACCTCTCTTAAGAACTCCCCAAACATTGCTAGAAAAATGCCTATTGCAGACTTTGAATGACGGACTCTAAACTGATTCTAGAAATGTGGTTCCTAGTGCAATCTAAAGGGAGATTTTTTACTCCTCTGAAGAGAAGGTGCAATCCATTTCCAAGTCACTGTCATAATGACACCCTGGGGGTCACCAAATAAGAAGAGGACACAGAGTTGTACAAAATTGCTAATTAATATGTATAGATAACATTTAGAAATAATTAGCATAATTTTAATAGAAATACAATACAGTACTGGAGAAGACTGTGGCCAGATGAACTGTGTGCGTAATCTGCTGTCCAAGAGCTAATGGGAGATGGCAACTTCAAGGTCCCTTCTCTGGATCTGGAGCTGACAGTTCTCTTTTAATGGAGGGCTGCCCCCCCCTTGTGCCATGACCTGCCCTCAGGAACATCTACCTCTGCTTTAGGACAGCTGTCATTACTGCCCCACAAGCTTCAGCCCTTAAATTCACCAAGTAAAAGAGACACCCAATATGCCCAGTTGGTTCCCTTTACCCAGACAGAAGTACCCCAGAAATATGAACAGTAGGGGTGTGCACGGACCCCCCGCTCCGCTTCACTTGCAGATCCGTGATTTTCGGAGCGGGCCGCTTCGCCCCGCCCCCGCTCCGCCCACTTCTGCTCCGCTCGGAGCTCCAGATCCGGATCGGAGCTCCGTTTTCCCCCCCCATAGGCTTGCATTGAAAGCTAAAAAATTATACAACTTTTTTTCTGTTCAAGTTAGAAACATCACGTTTGGCACCATGACACCTCATGGGGGTATACACACGCACGCCAAGTTTCAAAGCAATCCCATCATCCCCTGATTTTTGGGGAATTTTTGAAAATCAGGCACCCCATTCACACCCCTTTCCATAGCTCCGTCAATTTGCACGTTAGAAACCTCAAACTCGCCACCATGAAAGCTTATCCAGGGATACATACGCACGCCGAGACTCAAGGCAGTCCCATCATCCCCTGATTTTTGGGGAATTTATGAAAATCCAACACCCCTTTCCATAGCTCCGTCAATTTTGCACGTTAAAAAAACCCCTCAAACTCACCACCATGACAGCTTATCCAGGGTTACATACGCCGCACGCCGAGACTCAAGGCAGTCCCATCATCCCCTGTTTTTTGGCGGGGCTTAAACCTGCAAAATTTGGAACTTCCAAAACTCCAAGTGAGCGCAGGAAGGACTTCTCCCCTGAGTCAAAGCCAAACACACACAACATCCCTGCGAGGTGGGCAGGGGAGGAGGGAGGGAAGGCAGGCAGGCATGCAGCTGGCATTTCTGGGGGCATAAGGAAGTGAGCCAAGGATGAGCCAGTAATGCATATAAAATGGAATAAATAAACAAATAAACAAAGGAGGGGTGGAATTAAAAGCAGCAGTGTTGCTGAATAAACAACAAGAAGAACTTTAAAAAAAAGGCTATATCTGTCTTTTACCAGTAATAGGGGGACGTGCCCGGGGGAGAGGGAAGCAGCTGCCAGTTCAACTCAAGACAGCCATTGCTTCACCAAGAGCTCTGAGAAGTAAACGCTCACTTCAACTCATAATAGGCATCGCTCCACCACTAAGAAGTAAACACTCACTTTGACTCATGATAGGCATTGCTCCACCGTTTTACTCTCTTTGGAAGGCTCTGATGGCCTTCCAGTGCAGGAGAGAGTGGGGGCATGTCCACGATGAGATGCCCTAGGGGAGCTCATCCCCTTGCACCACATCTTTTCAGTTGTTCCCCAAAGTTAGGGTGGGGAGCAGTGCTGTGTTTCTATCTCTTATTCTTGGCTTAGTATATGATTTCAGGTTGTGTTTGTGCATTTGCTGGGGCTACTGTGTTAAAAAACACTGGGAAAAGTCCGTTCAGATGAAGAAAGAGAAGTTTCCCAGAATCCCAAGTTACCCATTTTGCCTATGCCCTCCTCTAACTTTGGGATCATGTGATCATGACCGGGAGCTGACTCTGCCCCTCAGCCCTTTGAAAAAGGTATTTTTCCCGCCGATTTTTCCAAAAATTCTAGTGCGCGACCCGCACCACGCAGAGAGGTGAGAGTAGTCTCAAAATGACCCCCATCCACGACTCTCTGTGCACAAGAATTTCCAGAATGATAGCTTAAACCCCCCCAGTTATCCCCGATTCTTTCCCGCAATGCAATCCTATGGGCGAAAAGCCGAAAATCACCGTTTGAGCCGCGCTGTTGACCCGATTTTAAAAAATTCTAGCTCGTGACCCGCATGACGCAGAGAGGTGAGAGTAGTCTCAAAATGACCCCCATCCACGACTCTCTGTGCACAAGAATTTCCAGAACAATAGCTTCAAAAACAACCTAGTTATGCGCGATTATTTCCCGCAATGCAATCCTATGGCAAAATGTTTTCAAGATGGCGACCGGAGCGCTCCGCCTGAACTAGGAGCTCCGAAAAATGGTCGCTTCTCTTCGCCTTGCTTCTAGGGGTCCGCGGTCCGCTTCTACTCCGCCTCTGGGTAAGGCGGAGCAGGCCAATCCGCTACTGCTTCTCCGCTCCTAATCAGAGCGGAGCACATGCCTAATGAACAGTATTGGTAGCGCAGAAAGATGAACAAGACATAGGATTTTATATTATTTTTTTTAAAAAAAAGTTTATTTAATACAAGAGATGTTATATAATCAGTCAAGCAGTTCTTGGTCATATCCTGCTACTCTACCCCTTTTAATTCCCACTAACTAGATGTAGTTTCATCAATCTCTAAGGCCCAATCCCCCAATCCTTTCTTTTAACTAATTAACAGTCTTATTCTGCCTTTTATATACTCAGTCTCCACACACACATACTCTTCCCACCTCTCACTCACTCTCTGCCATTCAATTAACCCTAACTTACCTGGGTTCTATTTAATGCAGCAAACACATATATACCTTAATTCAGATACATTGTGGCAAGCAATGTGATTATGTCACAAGGGCATCTTCAAATGGAGCGAGGGCTGTAAAGCAGGACATGTGGGCTTCCTACACATGACCCTCCTTCAGTTCACTTCAAGACAGGGAGTTGAAACATACTGAGCTGATTTCAAAGAGCTTGACTTCAAGGGTTGTTATGTCTTCCTTTGCACTACTCCCATATTTCTGCCTCTGTACTGTGTCAATTAATATGC
Organism: Elgaria multicarinata webbii; assembly: GCF_023053635.1. Taxonomy (NCBI): domain Eukaryota; kingdom Metazoa; phylum Chordata; class Lepidosauria; order Squamata; family Anguidae; genus Elgaria; species Elgaria multicarinata. Next base: position 38,517,457 of record NC_086180.1, on the reverse strand, counting down.
TAAAGAGGAGGTGGATGGAACCGTTAACATATGAAAACATCTGCTGCTTTTATACCCCCTGAAAGGCCCAAATATGCCAGGCCCCCAACATTCAGGCTTTGGATCTGGGCAATAAATGAAAGAGAAACTGAAGTGAGAACATTGTGTTTTGAAATGCATGTATTCATATATTTGAAACCTACATGTGCATTATTATACTAAGCTGGGCTCTTAAACAGATGTTTGGAATATAAAAGGAGGAACTTGTTCACCTTTAATAAAGTCTGTTCTAGAAATATGACTGGGTCAAATCTGAGTCTAATCTACCAAGTCCACAAGGGCCTGATCTACTACAGGTGTCAGGATCTTTTTGAAAGAAAGAAAGAAGAAAAGAAATAAAAGCTTTCCAGTTAGTTTCTGAAAAAAACAACAACAATAAAAAGAGCCAGATTCACCCATAATTCAGTTGTTCACAATCCAGAAATGAAGTATTGTTGGAAATCCAGAAATAAAGTAAGCTTTTGAACTTCTCACAGCTCTCCTACTGGCAAATGTGTTTAAAGAAAAAGCTGGACTATGCTAAGTTGGGAAGTTTAATTCGGACCTGGCCACGGTGACACATGCCTTAGTTACATCCCGATTGGATTACTGTAACGAGCTCTACATGGGGCTGCCTTTAAAGAGTGTTTGGAAACTCCAGCTGGTTCAAAGAGCTGCAGCCAGATTGTTGACCGGTACTGGTTACAGAGAGCATACAACTTCCCTGTTAAAACAGCTCCACTGGCTTCCAGTCTGTTTCTGGGCACAATTCAAAGCTGGTTATGACCTATGAAGCCCTATATGGCTTGGGTCCAAGTTATCTGAAAGACCGTATTCTCCCTTATGAGCCTGTCTATGCTTTGAGATCTTCTGGGGAAGCCCTTCTTTCAGTCCCACCAGCTTCACAGGTGCGCTTGGTGGGAACACGGGAGAAGGCCTTCTCAGTGGCTGCTCTAGTGCTTTGGAACTCTCTTCCCAGGGAGGCTAGACTGGCTCCCTCCTTGATGGGCTCTCGGAAGCAGGTAAAATCTTGTTTGTTCCAGCAGGCCTTTGGAGAATAATCTGGTCCTCCATCTATGTTAAGGACTTGTAAAATTGTCGTGTATTTTAAACGTTTAATGTTTTAATATTGTATTTTTAAAATTATTTTTGTACATTTCTTTTCCTAGGTTTAAAATGTATATGTTTTAAATTTGGTAAGGCCACCTTGAGGCCAGTATTGGGCAAAAGGTGGGATACAAATAAATAATAATAATAATAATATAGAGGTTTTGAGGCAAAAGAGGGAAAGTAGATCCAGTTCAAGGTTGGTAGTTTAGTGAGAGAGTTAGTATAATGATGAGCTTATGTTCTGCTTTTTCCATTTTCTAGTCTATGTTAACTGTATAGGGTATTTTTCTCCCAGCTGGACCAACAATGTTCACCAAAGATAGGGTCAGTCAGAACATATTCAAGAAAGGTTTATACTTTCTTCATAATCCCCATTCAAGTGTTAATCACAAGAAGGGGTGTCCATTAGTACAAGGTGCTCTAAGGTGGTGTGCCTTCTAGGCGTCATTCCTGAGGTCCACACATTGGATGATAATGTCAATTTACCCAATGCAGGCACCCACGTTCAATACACTGACATTGGCTATGGGGCCAAGGAAACTTCATAAGTCATGGCTCTTAAGTTCTTTATATTCATGGAGACCCCTTCATGCAACTAATTTATGTAGGAGACTCTGTTGTCTGTCAAATCTGTAACTAGTAGACATCATCTTCAGATTGGGTTGGATCCAGACTAAGTCATACTTAGAGTAGACCCTCATGATAACCTAAGTTCCATTCATTTCTACTCTAAAGGTGATTAACTCTGGTTTCAGATCATTGAGTTTTCCTCCTTCTGATTGTGCAACGGAGGGGTGAAGATCTCGTGATATTTTTATTGTAAGATCTCCCCCTCTGTTTACACGCGGTGCACGATGACCTCAGAAGGAGAGGACATCGCGCCTGCCATTTTGTTTTTTAAAAGAGGAAGGAGTGCACGAGTGCTCATGCGCAAAAGGTAAGTGGTTTTTTTAAAAAATAAATAAATAAATCCAACTCCCCTCACCCCACCCCAATGGGTGCAGACCTCCTGAGGAGCTCTGCGCCCCTTGCGCAGGTCCCAGCTCCTGTCCTGAAGAAGCCGGTCTGACACCAGCCACTTTTGCTTATCTTTCTGGGCAGAGTGCCCAGACTGGGAAGCACGCCAAGAAACAGCAAACACAGCAAACTAAAGGAGGTAACTTCTAATGTGTATTGGTCACACAGCTGAAACAAAAATACATAGAGCAATCGTTTGTTGCTTACGTAAAACACACAGGCAGTCCATAAAGCATTCCAGATGTCAGTGAGGGTACGAGAGAGTCACGAAAGTCCATAAAGCCAGTCCAGGTTCCAAAGGGCAGGAGAGAGTCACGAAAGTCCATAAAGCCAGTCCAGGTTCCAAAGGGCAGGAGAGAGTCACGGGGTCCAAGAAGTCCAGAGTCCAAAACAATCCAACAGGAACACGGCACGGTCAAGGGTACACGGTCCAGAGCTTCTCCCAGGCAAACCAGATAAGCTCTGACAATTTTCTGGCCTGCGGACTGCTATCTAAATACACCAGCTCAGCCTCACAGCTGTTCCTTGTTCAGCTGGCGTTTATTAGCAATCCGCTTAGATCGGCGTAACGCCTCCTTCTCTGCCCTTTACTGTTTGAACGAGGGCACGTGTAACAAGTCTGTTTGCTCCTCTTCTAAGTCTGCACTGGATGAGGCCTCTGCTGGCTGTTGATCAGCCAAGCTGGTACTGGGTCCTGCCTGTGGCTGCTCATCCCCAGAGTCCTCATCCTCAGACAACTCACCATTCCTTACAGCTCCTTGCGAGTAACTGCGAGGAGCCGGGACAAACCTCAACGCCAGCCCACACGTTCTGCGGTCTCGGAACCAGCCCAAGACCGCGGAAAAAGCAGACCTAAAGTGTAGGGCCATATCTAGAAGCAAGGGAGGGATCATCCCTCCCTGATCCTGGGATCCCCTGTGCATCAAGCACAGGGACAATCCCGGGGATTGCACCAGGATAAATCCCCATCTAGCTATGGCCTTAGTAATTGGGAGTGTAATCTCAAACTCCTCATATGCCCATTTGTTCATGTGTAATGTTTGGGCACGTATCTTTTGACACACAATATGCTACAGCTAAATTCAGTGGGATGAAGGCTTCTACATTAAAGTTACTCCTGTTTATGTGTTTCATGGGCCATAGGTGTAGAATGTTTAAAGATGCAAAACAAAAAGAAAGGAAAATAAATGGTTTGTGTGCATGAACATTTTGTAACCGTATTGTTTTAAATAATAGTAAACACTTTATCGTAGGATACACACATAACAATTCAGAGAACTGGGCAGCACCTGCATTTTAAGGGTTTAGTAATTCAGCAATAAAACACATGAAGATCTTGGAAATACCATTGATATCTATGTTTTACCTCATAGTCACTACATAAATAATATTACACAAAATCAATCAGTTCTGTGCTTGTGAGTATTGTGGCCAGAAGCATGCTATAAATTACTGGTTGGTAGAGCAATAATTTCATTGGCAGAGGCTGGTTCATATGGTCTGTTCTTTTTATTCTTGCTTTCATATCTCTCTGAAAATGGTCAAGATCCTCTATAAGACAAGTTTTGTTAATGCATCCTTGCTAGTTGCATGCACACAAAAATTAATGCTGTATGGGCACAATCCTACAGTGATTCCTGTAGCCTCCAAACGTGGAGGCTGATGGGAAACTTATGCAGAGTGGGAGCAGCACAGAGGCAATCTTCACCTCCATGCTCCAACCCACTTCCCTTTCTGCTAGATGGGCAATTTTTGTCCAATTAGCAGGGGTGCCTCATAGAGGGAGGGAAGGAAGCTGGGATGGCCATAGGAAACACATAACGCAGCTGCCCCTGTCTCTCCCTCCCTCTGTCCCTAGGAACATCCCCTTTTCCTCATCACTGTGCTGTTTTCTGAGCATGGAGAGATAGCCAGCATGGTTGCCTCCACCCCAGCTACAAGGGGGAGCACAGTTCTCTCTGCACCGGCTATGAGGGGGATGGGGAGGGAGCTCAGAGCTTGGAGTCAGGAAACTGAAGAATCCTATGGGGACATAGGATTATTCCCTTAAACTATAATCAGCATTTGATGGCTAAGTTGTGTATGTCAGCACATAGAATTAGCATTTCTAAAGATGCAGTAAAATATAAATTGTACAGGCCACTCCTATCTCACAATTTGGACAGGTTCATGTGTAATTCCAAGTTCTACTGAAGATTGCAAGGAAAATCTTATTTATATCTTACTGAAGAAGAGCTTTTATGCAAATACCTGTTGTCCTAGCAAGTCAGTCTGGTTAATCAAACTAATTTTAATAGTAATGTTTCTTTCCCCCCAGCTTGGCTCAATGAAAATGGAAAATTTCATATTAGTCCTCTCTTTTTCTCTCTCTTTATTATTATTATTATTATTATTATTATTATTATTATTATTATTTATTTATATAGCACCATCAATGTACATGGTGCTGATTATATCTTTCAAATATAATCACTATTCATTAGAAAATAATTTATATGATTCATGACAATTGGACAGCTTTGATGTCTCTCTAAACAACTAGAATTTTAGTGCAGGAAGTGCATTTCTGCCATGCCCGGCACAGCCTGAGTTTGGGGAAGCCTTTGCGGGTGGGGGCAAGAGAGGAGACGTGTCCACCAACTATTGGCAGAGCACTGCATGGTGCCACCAGGCTGGGAGGGGTCTATTTGGATATATAAAGCTGGCTTTTCCCTCTCAGCCTCCTCTTTGTTGCGCGGCTCCCTCCCTCCCTCCGTGTAGGCAGTGTGAGCTTGCTAGTTGCCATTAGGAGGCTGAATAGGATTTTTTTACTCATGTTCTGAATTGCTCATGAGTTTTTTTCGCCTACTCCACACTGTAAGACAGCTAGGAAGTATTAAATAAGTTGATTTGTTGATTCTCAATTTGGTCACATTTGATTATAGGTGGCTTGGTAAGGGCATTCAAGAGAGGAATTTAGGATTGGTGAGCATTCAGGCATGGTTATGGTGATTGGTAAGTTCTGAGGCTCTCAGCTGTGAGCCCCGCAGCCTAGCTGGGAGATAAGGCTTACCTTTGAGACGAACTCTTCTCAACCACTCAGAGCCCTGCGTCCTGCATCGAGGGTGACACCAGAAAATCTCCCTACCCCACAAGGGGTAAGCCCATGGGGAGGGCGAATGTGGTAGTGCCAACCCACAGGCCATGAATGGCTCACCCAACTTAGATGGGCCTGTTTCAGGCCTTACCGGATGCCTAATAAGATATCACTTATTTAAGATATCAGATCTTAAATAAATGTGGCCCTGTTTAAATCCAAACTGTACATGTCTCATCTCTTATTTATCAACCTATGCACCGCTAAAGACTTTGTCCTCTTATCTATGTGTGTGAATGCTAAATGGAAAAGATCATTGGGACTACATTACCAGGAGTGGAATAAAGCAGTTGTTCAAATATCACAGTTCAAACACCATATTCAAAAATCTCAAACATCAGTTCTCTTTTAGAAATAGTTCTGCCTGTTTCACTTCCTTCTTTTGTTTCAGAATCAACAGGATCTGTTATTAATAATGTTTAAGGATAATTACTTGAGTTGGGAATAATCAGCAGGATATTATGAGTTTTAATAAACAAACATTCTATTTTCATTCAGATATTCATAGCAACATAAAACTCATGAAATATAGCCAGAACGTTATATAAGGGTGATTGTTCTGTATTTTGGAATTTTCATTCAGATATAAAAGTCCTTTGGGAATGTTGTGAACCACAACACTTCAGGCTATAAAAGAAACTGGAGGTGAGACAAACATTTTTGGAGGCAACCCCAGATTCTCTTATTAGAGGTCTTCCTATTAATTTTGAGAAGTCTGAACTTAACAAAGGCTAAATAAAGTATTGCCTAAAGAGATCATGTCATCATATCCCCACTTTTGACTGTATTCCTCAGTCATACTGTCCTCTTTGTGTTTTGTTTGTATCATTATTATTATTATTTATTTATTTATATAGCACCATCAATGTACATGGTGCTGTACAGAGTAAAACAGTAAATAGCAAGACCCTGCCGCACAGGCTTACAATCTAATAAAATCATAGTAGAACAATAAGGAGGGGAAGAGAATGCAAACAGGCACAGGGTAGGGTAAACAGGCACTGGGTAGGGTAAAACTAACAGTATTAAGTCCGAACAACATCAAGTTTTAAAAGCTTTAGGAAAAAGAAAAGTTTTTAGCTGAGCTTTAAAAGCTGCGGTTGAACTTGTAGTTCTCAAATGTTCTGGAAGAGCGTTCCAGGCGTAAGGGGCAGCTGAAGAAAATGGATGAAGCCAAGCAAGGGAAGTAGAGACCCTTGGGCAGGCGAGAAACATGGCATTAGAGGAGCGAAGAGCACGAGCAGGGCAATAGTGTGAGATGAGAGAGGAGAGACAGGAAGGAGCTAGACCGTGTATTAGAATATTATGGCATTAAATCGTGTGTGTGTGTGTGTGTGTGTGTGTGTGTGTGTGTGTGTGTGTGTGTGTGTCAGTTTCAGCAAAAATGTTAACAGTTTGAAGGTAAAACATTTAGTTAAAATGTAGAGGTGAATAAGTTTGCTCATAGAAGTTAGAAGATTATAAAGATCAAAGGTCAGAGGAAGAGAGAGAAATATTTTTAATTTAGGAAAAAGAAACTTGCTCTGCAGAAATTAACAAGAAATTACCCTACTGATTGAATGGCGTTGGGGAGGGGGGAAATGTGTGTTTTTTTTTAGAGATAAAAGCCTAAGAGGAAAAGGCAGTGCAACAGAGCAGAAGCAGAAGCAGAAGTGGCAGCAGTGGCAGCGGCTTTTTTGTTTACACCATGCAATTATCCTGGGATCAGCTCAGGAGTGTCCCTGTGCTTCCATATGATGCACAAGGGATCCTGGGGGCAACCAGGGATGGGGAGAGACTTTCCTGCAGTCTTTGGAAGATCCCGAGCTCTGCGGGTGTGTGGATGCCCGTCCCGGCTTCTTCCCACCTTCTCCAGCTTTCAATATGGGCATGGAGCTGTTCATGGGGAGACTTTGTGCCCTTTGGGGGTGGGGACCCAGCAATTTCACCATCCCTGGGATGGTGGTGGCGGTAGGTGCCACGACACAGGCTCTGAACACCAGACCTCACGTCTGCCACCACTTATTATGGGAAGACACAGGCTCTGAACACCAGACCCGGCCGCGGCTACTCCCTGCTCAAGCCAAGCACCACCACTTGATACGCCTGAGGCAAGGGATAAAGCCCACCTTCCTCCAAACTATGTGGAGAAAGGGGTTTAAAATGGAGAAGGATTTTAATATATATAATAATGCACTGTGAGTTATATCTGCTTAGGTGAATGACTGTCAGAGTGGGTGTTAAATGTGTAAACTTAAGATGATAAACGCCAAACAGACACGTGGGATTTTTGTGGTAGTTTTAAAACAAACAATCAAAATTTATTTTTAAAAGTTCATAAGCTTTGTTTCAAATAACACCATTTAAAAACATTTTTGAAACCTTTCATACAATCCGGTCACTCTCACATTCGCGCTTTCCTTTTTCTCACACAATCACTCTTGAACTTTCTTTATTCTCAGTATTGATTAATATACTTCCACTACGTGCACACCACACTCTAAAGACACCACTCACTACACCGACTCTCAAATTTCCCAGAACTTAAGTACCATAAATACAGAGAGCACTACAGACTCTAAGAGTACCTAACAAGTCTCCCTGAAAGGTTCTCTCCTGAAAAGAACAAGAACAAGAACTCCTGAAAAGAACTCCCAATCCCCTCAGTCATTCCCTTATATATCACTCCTCCCCCTCCCAAGACATTCTAACTCCGCCCACTCAGGCCAACATTCTAAAAACCACAGACTTACACACTCAGACATACATTTGGAATTGACTTGTGGGGTGTAACGCCACAGTTGGCCACAGAGGTGTTTTTTTAAAAATGAAACTTAACCTTTTCACTGAATCGGGGCTGCACAACCAGGCTCCTATTCTAAAAAAAAAGAAAAGAAAAGAAAAGGCACCTGCGATGTCCCTCTTCCCTTCTGAGACATCACATGGACATGTAGAAGCTGGGGGAGGATCATGGAAGCAGGTAAGTCTATGATCCTCCCCCTCCCTCCTGCTACACCCTTAGGTGTAGATGAGCTCAGAGAGAAGGAAGAAAGGAAGGGGGGAAATCTCAAAGTCCTACAGAAAAGAAAGGGTCAGAGCTGCTGGAATTGGAGAACTAAATGAGAGAACTGGATCAATGACAGCAAGATATTGCTTGGATTAAGGGACCTGGATAAAATAGGGACACACTTGAATTATATTAGCTGGATGCATTTATCCCTGGTCATTTTATTACACTATTGCTCTTTACCCTATTTTGTGTGTGTGCCTGTGTGTTGTGTATTCATTAAGATTGTTATGTTTCTATCACGCCAGTCCTTTTCCACCTTCATTGGCTGCCAGTCCAGGTCTGGGCCCAATTCAAAGTGCTGGTATTAACCTTTAAAGCCCTAAACAGCTTGGGGCCAGGCTATCTGAAGGAACGCCTCCTCCCTTATGTATCAGCCCAGACCCTAAGGTCATCCTCAGGAGTCTTTCTCCGCAAGCCCATGTCAAAGGAAGTGAGGCAGGTGGCTACCAGGAGGAGGGCTTTCTCTGCTGTGGCACCCCGGCTGTGGAATGAGCTCCCTAAGGAGGTTCGCTTGGCACCTACATTATATGCTGTTAGATGCCAGGTGAAGACCTTTTTATTCTCCCAGCATTTTAACAGTCTATAAATAAATTTTAACTTGGTGTTTTAAATTTGTAATTTTGCATTGCTGCTATTTTTATCTGGTTGAGCTTTTATATTGTATTTTATATTATGGTTTTATGCTGTTGTTTTATACTTTGAATGGTTTTAATTTTTGTGAACTGCCCAGAGAGCCCCGGCTATTGGGCGGTGTAGAAATGTAATAAATAAATAAATAAATAAATAAATATTGATATTTTTCTTCAGTAAAATCTAAACCTTGTTATCTGAAACCGAGTGGTCTCTTTTTTAGGTTACCTACTCCATACCTAACAGGTTACCTACTCCACACTAACTAAAGTATATATCTGAGGCCCGTAGAGCTTTAAGTCTGCTTTAATGGGAGTAGCCAGACAAATACAGATTTTCACCTGGCAGAAAAAGGCGCAGGAAGTAAGAGTGAAAAGGAGCACACTGTCTTGCCTGTTTCCCCTTCCATTCAAGGAACAGAATGTTTCTCATCCTTCACAATGTCCTAGCACTCTGACACATCTTGCAAATGTTTTGCCCTACTTGTTGGGGAAAAATGTATATATCTTAACTTCACATATTCATTTGTGGGAACTGGGCTAGTGGTGCTTGACCAAGAAAGATATCTTGGGACTGTGGGGGACAGCTCAATGAAAACGTTGGTCTGGTGTGCGGCTGCTGTGAAAAAGGCAAATTTCATGCTAGGCATAATTAGAGAAAGAATCAAAAATAAAACTCCCAAGTTCATATTGCCCTTCTACAAATCTATGGTGTGACCATACTTGGAATATTGTGCACAGTTCTGGTCACTACACCTAGAAAAAGACATTGTAGAGTTGGAGAAAGTAAAACTCCCCTATGAGTCCAGTCAAATTTTGGTTGAAAACAGAAGTTTATCTCAATGGTTTCTTACTTAAAAAGACCAGAGAAAAATGATGGTGAAGTGTATACCACTCCGTGTCCATGTAGAAAGTCAATATGGCCAACGTTCTAATATGGCTTTGCCTTCTACTCAATCTGCTATTACAAATACGTGAATTTGACCCATTATAAAAGTTTTTCTAATTGAAATTACCTTTCCAATGAGCTATGACAAATTGCTGTAGGACAATTTTGCCACAATCTAAACACAATTATTTGCATAATTTTGTGTAAATTTATTTACTGTGATCCCTATATTTTTTTTATTTGAATTGTCTTTAACATTATTGTTTAGACAAAACCTTGTTAGACAAATGTTTTTACTACTAAAATTGCCTTTCCATTATAATGAGTTTGAAAGTTATAATGGAAAATAGTCCAGGAGGTCAGTAGTTTCATAACATTGCTATATTGTAAAATAGGAGTATAATGTTTTATAACAATTTCATTCAGTGTTTCATGTTTTTGGTGTAGTATCAATAATTCTCCAAATAAAAATTAAAAGATTGAGGAAAAATTAAAACATCTGGGACTGTTTAACTTAGAGAAAAGGCACATGAGGGAATACATGACAGATGTACAAAATTATGCATCCTGTGGAGAAAAGGGATAGGGAGACATTTTTTCTCTCCCTTTCTCATAATAATAGAATCTGGGGCCATACCATGAAGCTTATTGGTTGGAGAATCAGGGTAGATTAAAGGAAGTACTTCTTCACACAGTGTGTAGTTGAACTATGGAATTTGCTATCACAAAATGTGGTGAGGGCCACCAATTTGGATGGCCTTAAAAGGGTTTAGACAAATTCATGGAGGAGAAGGCTACCAATGGCTACTAGTACTGATGGCTATATGCTACCTCCCATATCAAAGGCAGCATGCCTATGTACACCAGTTGCTGGGAAACATGAATGGGAAGATGTTATTGCACTCATGTCCTACTTGTGGGTTTCCCACAGGAAGCTGTTTGGGCACCGTTTGAACAGAATGCTGGACTAGAAGAACCTTTTGTCTGATCCACCATGGCTCTTCTTACGCTTCTTATGTTATGGAAATGCATAAGAGACATAACCCAAGTGTTGAGTTTGCACTTAAACCTGTGATTATGTAAGCTTCCCAACACCATCCATATACATACGCAAATGTAGCAACTTTTGAAAATATGAGAATCTCTCTCTCTCTCTCTCTCTCTCTCTCTCTCTCTCTCTCTCTGTGTTTAAAAAGACTGAGTTATTACACCTATCTAAAAACATACATTTAATGTATGTAAAGCAAAGAGCTGCAATCATTGTTTTTAGGGGACACACACACACACACACACTGCAGAGTAAGGCAAAAGTGTATTTTGCATGTGTCTGGTTACAGCCTTCCTAAATATACTGTCAGCAGAACTCTAAAATTGTGTGCTAATATAGTTGACTCCCCTTCACCCTGTTTGACTTCGTGTGTCAGTTCCTTGCCAATGAAATATTAGGGCAGAGCTTACTTACACATATGACATTGGCTCTGGTTTTATATCTGAACTACTTTTAAGGTTCACTGGGCACAGCTGCATTTATCCAAACGTTTGGGGAACAACTCAAACATCTGGATAATTATATGTTCCGATGCAGTCCGAGTACTGTTTACACCAGATATACAATGATGTGAGTCTATATGGAGGTAAAAGCAGTGCCCCCAATCTATTCTCACCAGATGTCACTAGTTCCAAACTCTGGGCAATCGTTTTTTATCGTGGGAAAAAATTAACTACAAACGCAAGCTGTTTAAGTCAACCCCAGACGTGAATCCTCCTCCCTCCCACTGCAATGAAGCATGTGGGAAAGAGGCGAAATAAAAGAGATGATGAAAACTGTATAATGCCAGATTATAAATTACAAACCCAGAACTAGGAGCAGAACATTGGTCCGTTTAGCCCGTTTAGTATTATTGACACCGATGGCAGAAGATCTCCAGGGTTTCAGGAATGTGTTTTTCCAGCCCTACCTGGAGTTGGTAGGGATTGAACCTGTAAACTTCTGTTGGCAAAGCACATGCTCAACCACTGAGCTATGGCCACTCACTTACATACAACTCTTATACAGAGAAGAGGAATCGTGTAAATTTTGACCAGATCAAAATGAGAAGAAAGACGTACTCTCTCCATTTTCTGATCCTGTTGGCCAAATTTTTCAGTCATCCATCTCTCTCTCATCCTCTCTCTCTCTCTCTCTCTCTCTCTCTCTCTCTCGTGCACGTGCACACACACACACACACACACACACACACACTGCTTGAGACTGATTAGCCACACTGGAATCTGCTATTGTGCACTTTTCCAAAACAGTTGTCACAAAAATCAATGCTGCCTGGAGCAAGCCTCAAGCCCCATACAGAAGGTGTTGTGTCTCATACAGAAACTTTTGATTCTGGCGCATCTGGGAACACTCTGTGGTGAAAAGGTCAATTAAAAGAGAATCCAAGCAGTTCTGTTTAGCAATGTTGTCAACTTTTGGCATTTGAGGGGTTCAGTAATGAACAGTTTTAATTTGATAATACTGAGCTTATCTGTTACAGTCCAAGCCTAATTTCTTCACTGCTTATTTATTTATAGTTCTTTGAATTTTGCCTCAGCTCATAAATAAACTCAGCATAGATCAAGCTAACCCATTTCCCTCAGGGAAGATGAAGGGAGAAATGTTCTGCATACGTAAGAGGACATTTTCAGCAGAAATGCTGCCAGAGTGTACTATTCTACTGCCATTTTACATTTCCCCTCACAAACATTTTGGCTAAAAAGGCAAACAAGGAAAAAGTGCACTTGAAGTTACCATTAAAATCCTGTATTGAAATGGACAAGGCCTCTCATAGCATGAGACCTCATGAAATCATTAATGCCTAACCTTCCTTGGGTTTCTAATCTAGTCAAAGTTGGCTATGAAGAGCCCTGGGATTTCATTTCAGGATTTTATTTATTTATTTATTTATTGCATTTTTAGATTTCAGTATTTTACACTTCAACTAAATCCTAAACATGCTTCCTTTGTTCAAGGAGAACAAGGCTTTTATCTCTTTATGAACTTGCAAATCACACTTGCAGCATGTCCCTACAATCTTTGTTTGTAAGGCTATAATTGGCCTTTGATCCAGACAGTGAGATCATAAGAACATAAGAACCATGCTGGATCAGACCAAAGGTCTATTGCCCTTTTCTGCACCTTTTCTAGCTCTGTAATATCTTTTTTGAGGCATTATGGTCAGAGCTATACATAGTATTTCATGTGTAGCCACTCCATAGATCTGTGTAAAGGCATTATAATTTAGGCAGTTTTATTTTTAATGTCTTTCCTAATGACTTCCAACATGGATTCCCTCATTTTCTTTTGGAGGTTTATATTTTCATCCATCACAACCCTAAGATCCCTTTCCTGTTCAGTGACCACCAACTCAAACAATGCTCAGATTTCATTCAGGCCATATTTTGAAGCAAACTGACCTGCTTCACACTCTCCAAACTAATATGCAGATCAGAACATTTGTGGAAGCATTTCCTCACTTTCACTAATGTGATACAGTTCTCAGCTCTAAAGATGAATAAAAGGACAAAATGTGTACAAAAATATGGAGTTTAGGATAAATTGTTGTCCGTTCATATTTTTAACTTGCCCATTTCACCTAGAAGAATGGATTTATAAGGCTATGGTAGAAGAAGGCCGAAAGATTTTCATCCACTGTACAGATCAATATTTCTTTGGAAGAAAAAAGAATTAGAAAATAACTGAAGTGAAATCCAGTTCAGGCATTCACTTGAACATATGAGGGCAAAAGGTGTGTAATTGGAGGTTGGGGATATGTAACCCTCATCCCCAGCAGCAACCTTCTATGTGCCAGCTGCAATTCCAACCTTTGTGTGTTCAGCGCAATGTTCTAAAGAGGGCTTCTGAGTATGTTTGTCTGAACACACTTAGAAGCCTCTAGGGCATGTCTACACCAGACATTTATCTCAGGATTGTCCCGGGATCATCCTTGTGCATCCAAATGACATCCCTGGGAGCAGGCAGGGATGATCCCTCCATTTTCCTGGGACAACCCTTAGTATTAGGTAAATTAGGTAAATACAACCTCAGATGAACAACAACACATGACATATTACACCGTGTCATGATTGATTTAACAGAAATAAAGCCAAAATGGAGAAGCCATGTGTGAAAAAGTAAGTACACCTTATGATTCAAAAGCTTGTAGAACCACCTTTAGCAGCAATAACTTGAAGTAATCGTTTTCTGTATGACTTTATCAGTCTCTCACATTGTTGCGGCGGAATTTTGGCCCACTCTTCTTTACAACGTTGCTTCAGTTCATTGAGGTTTGAGGGCATTTGTTTATGCACAGCTTTCTTAAGGTCCCACCACAGCATTTCAATCTGGTTGACTTTGACTGGGCCATTGTAACACCTTGATTCTTTTCTTTTTCAGCCATTCTGTTGTAGATTTGCTGGTGTGCCTGGGATCATTGTCCTGTCGCATGACCCAATTGCGGCCAAGCTTTAGCTGTCGGACAGATGGCCTCACATTTGACTCTAGAATACTTTGGTATACAGAGGAGTTCATGGTCGACTCAATGACTGCAAGGTTCCCAGGTCCTGTGGCTGCAAAACAAGCCCAAATCATCATCCCTCCACCACTGTGCTTGACAGTTGGTATGAAGTGTTTGTGCTGATATGCTGTGTTTAGTTTTCACCAAACGTGGCGCTGTACATTATGGCCAAACTTCTCCACTTTGGTCTCGTCTGTCCGAAGGACATTGTTCCAGAAGTCTTGTGGTTTGTTCAGATGCAACTTTGCAAACCTAAGATGTGCGGCCACGTTCTTTTTAGAGAGAAGAGGCTTTCTCCTGGCAACCCTTCCAAACAAACCATACTTGTTCAGTCTTTTTCTAATTGTACTGTCATGAACTTTAACATTTAACATGCTCACTGAGGTCTGTAGAGTCTGAGATGTAACTCTTGGGTTTTTTGCAGTTTCTCTGAGCATTGCATGGTCCGACCTTGGGGTGATTTTGCTGGGACGTCCTCTCCTGGGAAGATCGGCAACTGTCTTGAATGTTTTCCACTTTTGAATCATCTTTCTCACTGTAGAATGATGGACTTTAAATTGTTTGGAAATGGCCTTATAACCCTTCCCAGATTGATGGGCAGCAGCAATTGCTTCTCTAAGATCATTGCTGATGTCTTTCCTCCTTGGCATTGTGTTAACACACACCTGAATGCTCCAGACCAGCAAACTGAAAGAAAATAAACTTTTATAGAGGTGGTCATACTTGCTGATGATCAATTAACCATGGGCATTTGATTAGCAGCACCTGTCTGCTACTTAGCATCTTAATTCCTATGGAAGCAGTAAGGGTGTACTTACTTTTTCACACATGGCTTCTCCATTTTGGCTTTATTTCTGTTAAATAAATCATGACACAGTGTAATATGTCATGTCTTGTTGTTCATCTGAGGTTGTATTTACCTAATTTTAGACCTGCTAAGGAACAGATGATTGTTATTATGTCCTGATATGTAAAATCATACAATTCCAAGAGGGTGTACTTTCTTTTTCACACGACTGTACATATATACATTTAATCCTCACTTGTTTAGATGAATGGGCTTTAAGATTATAACTAACAGCAAACATAGCATCAGGGAAAGAACAAGCATCCAACTTGAACTCAGCAGCAAAAGACCAGAGTTGGAGTCTCACATGTATTATTATTATTTATTTATTTATTTATTTATTTAGAATATTTATATACCGCTCCCCATTGAAAATTTTTGGAGCGGTGTACAAGGTAAAATGAAAATAAAAACAGAATAAAACAGTTAAAACAAAATTTAAAAGAAGCAATAACAGTAATCCAAGGCTGCATGTTAAAGAAAGGCTTCTTGGAATAAAGATGTTTTCAGGAGGCGCTGAAAGGAGTACAAGGTTGGCGCCTGCCTGACCTCCAGAGGCAGGGAATTCCACAGGAGGGGCGCCACCACGCTGAAGGCTCTTCCCCTGGTGGATTCCAATTGGATGGATCTATGTGGAACCACCAGGAGCAGGCCCTCGGATGACCTCAATGACCGCGCAGGTTGGTAAGGGAGAAGGCGCTCTCTCAGGTATCCTGGTCCCAAGTTGTTTAGGGCTTTGTACACAAGTACAAGAACCTTAAACCTGGCCCGGTAGCGAATAGGCAGCCAGTACAGTTCCCTCAGCAGAGGAGTTACATGCTGGAAAGGGGCAGCTCCAGACAACAGCCGAGCTGCAGCATTCTGCACTAGCTCCAGCTTCCAGAGCTGCTTCAAGGCAGCCCCACATAGAGCATGTTGCAGCAATCCAATCTTGAGGTTACCAATGCCTGTACCACCGTGGTCAAGCTACCCCTGTCCAGGAGAGGCCGTAGTTGGCGAACCAACCGAAGATGGTAAAGGCACTCCGAGCCGTAGCGGCTACTTGAGCCTCCAATGACAGAAATGGGTCTAAGAGTACCCCCAAACTACGAACCTGTTCTTTCAGAGGCAGAGCAACCCCATCCAGAACAGGCAATGAGCCTGTCCCCCGGACTCGGGAACCACTCACCCACAGGGCTTCCGTCTTGCCAGAATTTAGTCTCAGTTTATTGGCCCTCATCCAGCCCATTACTGAGTCTAGGCACTGGTCCAGGACCTGCACAGCCTCACCTGATTCAGTTGTCACAGTGAGATAGAGCTGCGTGTCATCAGTGTATAGCATGTAGCATGTAGCAGAATAATATTCAGTCTGACTGTTTTTCAAGTGTCATTAAAAATGGTGTGTGTGTGTGTGTGTGCGTGCGTGTTGGTCATTTTTGTTAATGCAGTATTTTTTAAAACACACACACAGAAAAGAGCCAGGTTTTGTTTGTTCATTTCTTTGTTTTTTTTAAATGTGTGTGCCTTCAGAATTATTATTATTATTATTATTATTATTATTATTATTATTATTATTATTATTTACATTTCTATACCACCCCAAAGCTGAAGCTCTCTGGGCAGTTCACGAAAGATTCCATTCCATACAAAAATGAATTGAAGAGGTCTTTGTGAAAATGGCTTAGGATTTCATACTGTGAATAGTAGTCTGAAATGAAGGTTGCAGGTACCAATTCATACACACACACACACACACACACTTTCCAGTTCCATCTATAATGAAAATTGCTAACATTCCAAGGCTGGTTTGGACAAGGACCTTTGACTTCTGGATTTAATTTTTTAAAAATTAAATGTAATTGTAGAGAACTAATTTGTCTCCAATCATTTTCTCAGCATGCTGGGCTTTGAAAAGATTAATACAAGATGGAAGTTTCAACCTTTCTCCATTTTGTAGTGGGAGACTTACCAATTTGTCCTTAGGGTGCTCTGTTTGCTGGCTTGCTGGGTATCCCTATTGGTCTAACGCCCAGATACTGGAGGAAGGTTAATCAGTGGACTTAAATCCAGTCACTGTAAATCTTTTATAAACAACATCATTCTGTGAATTGAAACCATCTGCGAGTGTCCATTTCAGAAGATATATAGTTGCTCTTCAATCTTCCATGCAGACATTCCAAAGAATCAGAACCTGGAATGTGGATATTGTACATCTTAACAAACGACAGGCCACTAAAGTTCAGTGAATATTGTGTGGCAGGGAAGAATGAGACAGCTCTCGCACAGTAATATGGTTTGGAATTCTAAGAAAGGAATTTTGACACACTGGGCTGTCAAAATACTGCTCCTTCTATACCAAATCCTATGGAACCCTTGTGTCTGGGTTTATTAGGGCTACATGGGGGCTCTTTCAATCACATCTCTCTTGCTAAGGCCTGGTGGGTCTTCTTCATTTTCCCATTCTGATAAACTTTCCGCAACACTCCCTGGATTGCCACCTCACACTGGACAGCCAGTGTGGTGTAGTGGTTAGAGTGCTGGGATGGGATTGGGGAGACCCAGTTTCTAGTCCCCACTTGACAATGAAGCTCACTGGGTGACTTTGGGACAGTCACTTCCCTTCAGTCTAACTTACCTCCAGAGGGTTGTTGTGAAAATAAAAGGAAAAGGAGGAAGATTGTGTATGTCACTTGGCCGCCTTAGAGGAAAGGTGGGACATATACAAATAAGCATACAAATAAATAAATAAATAAATAAATAAATAAAACACTAGCCTCTTACTTAGCCCTATCCTTAAGATCCACCTGCCTTTATATGTTACCAATATACATCATGCTGCTTTGGGTCATTTAGGCCACTCATTCCAGTGTATCTGAGAACCTTTACTCACTGTTGCCAGGTCATCCTTTGCTTTGGCCTTTCTTTTACTCTAGGGGGTGCATTTCCCCAACCCCCTGTGCTTTTGCTCCTGCGGGGTGGCATCAGATAATCCCCATGCCAAGGAGAAAAGATGGGGTTTATTACTGTCATCCACGCCTCCCCTGTCA
The DNA here is from genome assembly GCF_023053635.1 of Elgaria multicarinata webbii. Classification (NCBI taxonomy): domain Eukaryota; kingdom Metazoa; phylum Chordata; class Lepidosauria; order Squamata; family Anguidae; genus Elgaria; species Elgaria multicarinata. The sequence continues at coordinate 38,499,189 of NC_086180.1, read as the reverse complement.
CTTCCTGAGACTAGGGAGAGCAAGAGCAGGAGGAGGGGACAGCAGCAGCTTGGGGTGGGGAGATAAAAGAAATTATTTTCAGAGGAGGGGGAAGCAGCAGTGGTTCAGGGAGGGGAAAAATGCTTTTTAGGAGGAGGTGGCGACAGTGGCGACAGCTGGGGGAGGAGAAAATAATTTAGGAGGAGGTGATGGTGGCAGCAGCTGGTGGGGAGAAAATTTAGTTGAGGAGGAGAGGAGGAGGAGGAGGAGGTGGCAGATCAGGGGAAGAAAATACTCTTCTCCAAGGCAAGGCAATGTGGGGCATTTCAGCGTCCATTCTGCTCACTGGCCTGCCCTCTGCCCAGGCAGACAGCAACCAATGAGAGCTTGCCATCTGCCAGGAATACCCCCAGAGCAGCTGGTGAGGACACACTGGTGGAAGAGCCGGGCTGCTCTCGCTCTGGCTGGAAAAGTTGGGGCAAGTCCCTGACTTTTCAGCCATGCATTTTCAGCTCTTTGCCCTGCAGTGGCTTCGAATCTGTGGATGTGTCATCTAACCAACACCACACAGATTCGGAGCTACCCCGGGGCAAAGAAGATGTCAAGACAGCCCCCTAGTCCATATCTGGTCAAGAGGACAGGTCTCCTGCAGCTTTAACTGTTGTGATGAAGAGAGAATTTCACTAGGGGCTGTATGCATACAACTGACACCTGCTGAAATTCCCTTTTCAGTACAACTTTTAGAGATACAGAAGCCCTGTCCTCCTTTTCATATGGTCATCCTATCCTATTCCTAGATCAGCTCTATCGTGTGTGGATTAACCTCCATTTTCTTTGCCCACAACCAGTCCATTACTGCCTCCAGGCATTAGTTCTGAAAGGGAAGGGGCATTTGTGGCTGTCAGAGTTAAACATCCTGAGATTAAGTTTTGTATTTTTCCCTTTACTATCTGTAGTTGCTACACATATGTCAAAATCTATCTAGCTTGTCTGGAAGTAATCTTCAGAGCTATCACATACAAAGGAGATATTCATATATGGTAATATGGCTGTTTCAAAGTGATACTTTGGTTATTAAATCTTCTCATTGTGACATGTGATGGACTATTCATGTGACTGGATCTACATGTCCAGAGGTCTGCTCACTGCATCTTAAATGTATTTATTTATTTATTGCATTTCTATACCACCCAATAGCCAGAGCTCTCTGGGCGGTTTGCAAACAAACCCTCTCTCAATTTATAGGGGCTTTAAAATGTAAAAAGTAAAAAAAAAGCTCTTCCCTAGATTTTCGAAACATGTGGCAAGATATATATAAAAGCTCAGCTGCCGTCAACTTCCATTGATGTGTTCTTGAGCTTTTGGGTAGCACCATAAAACTGCCTAGTTATTATGGCAACAGAGTTGAACATATGTATTCATCGATTTTAACATTTTGCAAATCAGTGACATCCAGTAAAAATGGAAAATTAGAGGCACAGCAAATGTTTTCAATATTTCAAGGACTGTTGTTTCTGTCGATTCCATCACCATCATCATTCACATATGCATATTTTAAAATTCAAGCTGAAGTTGATGTCAATGGATTTCATCCAGAAAGGATTATTTTATAAACATATGCAAGAAATTCTTTCATGAAACTTGACAGCTTTAGCCATGCCATCTAGAAACTGATGGTTGACAGTAGTGAACTTGGGATATCAACCATTCTTGGGGGCGGGGGGAAATTGAGAACTTCATATCCTATTTGACTTGGACATTAAGTTTACTGGCTGTTCATATAGTGCTTTACAAAAATCGGCTTATCCAAGCAGAAATGTATAATAGGTAGAAAATAGATGCAGTTTTGACTGCCAAGAAGATATTATCTTGAAAGCCTTAAAATATATAAGAATACCTTTAGCAGATACTGCTTCTTTTGTGTTGTCAAGCAATATAAGTCTTAATCAAGGGTCTTTAGAAATGGTTATATACATGAGATTCATTTGCAACCAAGCCCCTTGAAAGAATGAAGCTAGACATGAAGGGTTGGAATGGAATAAGTATCACAACTTTATTATATTAGCAGCAAGAAACCTGCATTAGTAAATTTGGCAGGGTGAGAATTTCGGTTGTTTAAAAAGGATGTACCAGAATGTTCAAGTTTCTTCTTATACAAGACAGAATGAACTTGAGATTTAAAAATTCCAATGTGGGTGAAAGCAACTAATGGGTTTGTCCGCATCCCTCATTTTGGAAGAACTGGCCACAGTTATCAACGCACTGTTTTCTGTTTTATTTTGTTCTGTACAGCACCATGAAAATTGATGGCGCTATATTATTATTATTATTATTATTATTATTATTAATAATAATAATAATAATAACAACACTGTAACATTACATATCACATGGTATCATATTGTGCCCATGCACTTGCGGGAATGACTGCTCATTCAGTGGGGATTTCACACTGGTAACAATATCCCCAAATGAGTGGAAACACTTGCTTCTGGAATGGGGCAGGTCAACAGAGCTTGCAGAAGGAATCCTGCTGAACTGCTCCCATCTAGAAACAAGTGTTTCCATTCATTTCCAGGGTTATTTTTACTTATTTTATTTATTTATTTACTGAATTTCTATACCACCCAATAGCTGAAGCCCTCTGGGCAGTTCACAAAAATTAAAACCATAAAATACAACCTAGGTATAAAATTTAAACCACAATATAAAACCACAATCAGAATAAAACTTGCTGTTAAACATTTAACTTGCTGTTTAAAATAAAGATTTTAAACAGCAAGTTAAAAGGCTAGGATGATAAAATGTTAAAATACTGGGAAATTTAAAAGGCATTCATCTGGAGTCAGAAAGAGTATAACGTGGGTGCCAGGTGAACCTCTCTGGGGTGCTCATTCCACAGCTGGGATGCTACACCCCTCCTTTTAGAAGCGTGAAAGTCTCAGTGCACAAGCAATCATACCTGTGAATGCAATAGAACTAGTGGTGGTAAATACTGACCTTAGCTTATTGAAATGTGCTGTAGATTAGTCTGCCTTTGAGGATTGTTTGGAAACTACAAGAAGTTCAAAACAGATCAGCAAAAAACTGTCCAATAAATGCATAAAGAAAAGTAAAGAAAACAACAACAAAATTATTATCCTGCACTGACGACATTCATGCATGGTACAGCTAACTCAAATTAACTTTTGAAGTATGAGACGAGAGGGTGATTTCTCTCTCTCTCTCTCTCTCTCTCTCTCTCTCTCCACCCATTTTTCGATTTGAAGGTGTGGGGAGGCAGAAAACATTTAGCAAAACTACGAATGTTGTTGTCAGCTGCCACTCCTCTGACAACTACAAAACCTCCCTTATCAAGGCAGTGCCACTCCACCCACATGGATTTCAGCTTGCATCCATCAGGTGCACCCTTGAGAAGAAGAGAGCGAGGTTAAATAGCAGACATCCTGACCTTGGAGCCAAAACTAACTGATGTCTTTTGAGACAGGACAGACAACCACTTCTATTCATCACTAGTGACAGAGTAATCCATATGCATGTGCACGCACAGTGGATTAGAGGCTCCATTCTTATACGTTTAGTGTTGGTGGGCAAACTGGCGGCAGACTGCTTCTACCTCCTTGATATTTGCTGTCTGTCTTCACCGACTCTTAAAAAGCAGGATTTGCATCTCTCTTTTGGGAGCTTACTCCAAAGGTTCCTGTTTGCTTCATTGAGGGCTGATCGAAAATATTATGAACACTTTGTTTCCGGCAGCAAACGTGGGACGCCAACTGCAGCAACTTGGGCTAAAAAGTAAAGCACCTGCATAGTGCCCACCCCCCAAACCACAATGCTATATGGAGCATTTTGAAACAGACAAAGTACGGAAAAGACAAAAGCACAAGCTGCTTCGAAACTGAATGATGCAACAGTTGTATGTTATTTCTCTGCCAAATGCTGTCTACCACTACGTGCCTGCAGCTCTCTCCAAATTGGCGTGATTTGTGTATCTGCATTTGAGTAAACTGTTTTTCTTCTCCTCTCCAGGTTGTGTCTATGCACACTGTTTCTTGTTAGATACTCCTGTCTTTCAACGTTGTATCTCATCCTTGCTCTCCAAGAGTATAGCATATTAAAATGAAATTGACAGTTTTCCGCAATATTGTCTAGGCTTCTCAAGAGACCCATCTGTTGCATTTGCGATCAAGCTAAAATTACCAATACTATATATAAATAATTACCCATTAAATGGGGCACAGTACAAATTTTGGCATCGCTGTTCCCGATAATGAGATCTGGCAGATTCTGAGCTAACCAAGATTACTACATTTTATGGGTCTCCATGCAGACGAGAAAATATCTTGGCAGACAGCCATGATTCTCTTGTTATGGAGTAGACCTACTCATGTTAGTGAGGCTAATCCAGAGTAATTGATTTTTAAATTTACTGCTTTTGTTAAAAGTATTTGCTGAATCTACCTTTTTCTAACATGGCAGTTAATCCAAACAGCAGCATGTGGCACTTATTTTAATGTAAGCTGATTGTTTTATTTAAAGAAAATACGACAGACAACATGCAATTAGAATGCGTGTCAGTTATATGCCTTTGTGTAATAATTAGATGATGTTCATTTAGGAATCCCTAATCATCACCTCCACCACTTTTGTCTTGTGCTGCATCTCACCCATCTACCCATCCTGGGCAACTAGAACCCATGAGGACGGGTAAGTATTTTGGGTTGTTTCCTAATTGGTTGTTGGAGGTACCTTTTCCCCACCTACTTCCTTCATGGTGCAATGTTTGCTCAATTTAGGTAATTAGTGCAAATTATGCATCCTGGCCATGACTGGTGGGTAGTGTTCAAACTCACTTGAGAGGTAGGTTACCCTAGCAAGCATCCTGAGGCAACTGAAGGGTAAAGGCCACTTACTAACCTACTTCTCATTGCCAGTCAGCTCAAGAGTATATGAGAAGGGAGTGCTCCTTAAGCCACTGAAAGCTAGTGAGTGGAGGTGCAGAGGAATAGTTGAGGTAGGCCTTCCCAGCTCATCTTTATGGTGGGTAGGTCATGAGACACACTGATCTGCAAGCTATTTGATCCAGTGCTTAGACCCAGGTTGGTATTGCTTGATAAGAGATGGTGAGAGGTTCTCTTGAATAGTCCCTGTCTGTTTCTGGCTGCTGCCATATATTGAGAGAGCTTCGGCTATTGGGCGGTATAAAAATGTAATAAATAAATAAATAAATAAATTTGTTATGTTCATTGCAAATCCTAATGATAAAAAATAGAACTGTGGTTCTTAGCTCAAATGCTATATTTTGACTTCATTTTGGTGTGTGTGTGTGTGTGTGTGTGTGTGTGTGTGTGTGTGTAGGGGTGGGTAAATTTCATGGCTTGAATTGAATTCTCACAAAAGCTTGATGCTTTCAAGGATAAGAAAAAGGATGCTTGAGCATCCTCTATTATCAAAAAATTCTCATAACACCATTTCCAGAAAAGTCAGTTTGCTTGACTCCTTTTGGTGGTTGCCTCAGTCATGAGAAAAGACCAAAAAACATACTACAATGAAGAACACTGAAATCCCTGTACATTCATGTTATGTTGCATTCCCCACCTTAAAAAAAACCACGTACGCAGGACAAAAGTTGCAACACACTTTCATTTACTTAGAAAAATCAGAAGGGAAACACAACTTTGTGGCTGGACACATGTGGCTGCTAGCTGCCACATTCTAAAGGTATTGTCCCAGTGAACACCTCTGTGATCCTGTTCTTTCTACCAGAAATGATATTTTCCCCAAGAAGCATCTGCAAGATGTATATTTATTCCACGATGAGTCTTGTGGCGTTTAAAACTAACAAATATATTGTGGCATAAACTTTAATGCATTGCAGTCCATGAAAGCTTATCCTAGCCTGCCCCAGTCCGGTGCCCTCCAGGTGTTTTGGCCTACAGCGCCCAGAATTCCTATTAACCATGCTGGCTGGGGTTTACAGGAGTTTAAATCTGGGGAACACCAGATTGGGAAGGCTGGCTTATGCCATAATACTTATTGTCGTCTTATGATGCTACAAGTCGGGATGTACGGAATGTGTAAAATCCATTCTGTCTGCTTATTATGGATTGTCAGGCGCCTTTCATTCCATCATCCACTCATCAATGGAATTGGATGGCTTCTTTTAGTTTTTGAATTTGCATTTGTGCAAATTTGCATTTGCGCACTTGTGAAAATGTACAAATCCCCTCCAAAAATCCCCCTCATATTTGCATTTTCACACTTTAGCCTATGGGGGAAATGCATATTTTTAGCCTTTAAAAAATAATAATCATATTTTTCTACTACTAAATGTGTGCAAAATTTGGGAAAGTGAGCAAAATAGTCCACAAGTCCACAGAATCTGCCTGACTGGGGAAAAACTGGTCCAATGTGGAATTTATGGGCCAAATTCATAGACATCCAAACTCATCTGATTGCACTGCAGATTCCCCTGACATCTCTAGCCACAAGACTCTTTGTTGTTCTTGCTGCAACAATCAAATATGCTACTCCTCTCAACATATTTATTCAGTTATACTAGCAGCATCCAGAATAGTAAAAATAGTATGAATGGTCATGCATGCATGCATGCATGCATATATATAGCTCCAAACCTCTGCCTAAACATAGTTGAATAGCTGCCCTGTTAGTCTGCCTATTCTGCCTTGCTTTATTTCCTCATCAGACCCAGTTCTGTGTTCATTGCATCTGCTACGAGTATAGTTAAATATCCTGCCTGTAGGTTCCTTCAACCTGACACATCCAATAATGGCTCAGCAAACAGTGTTGCAAAAGCCAATTGGCTTGATTTTGTTTTGTAAGGGAAATATGTGTCTGCTTTTTTAATGAAATAATGCTTATAAAATATTATAAAGTTTTCATTTGTTCTTGTATCTTTAATTACCTTGGACTTAAATTTTGTATTTATTCTTTAAGTTTCCAGTTGTGACCCTCTTTTGTTTTAATTAAAAATGAAAAATATAATCAAGAAGCAGAGTGATATTACTGAATTAAAGTTTCATTCTGAATAATAATTTATTTTAGGGCCAGCGAGTGTGAGGCCAGTTCCATTATATTCTGTGCATGCATGTCCATGCTCATGTAGGAGGATGGGTGTTTTGAAATCGGCTTTTCAGTATATTTTGCTGACATACGTATTGAGATAAGTACTGAGAAACTAGCTGGACTATTTTCCTTCCTTCCTTTACCCCTTAGTGAGGGGTCACCTCTGGTTTCTCTAAACTGCTACCCAGGCCATTTCTACACCAGCCTTTTATCCAGGAATGTCCTGGGATCATCCCTGTACATGCAAATGCCACACAGGGGATCCTGGGAGCAGGCAGGGATGATCCCTCCATTTTCCTGGGATAATCCATAGGTGTAGAAAGGGCCACAGTTGCCTTTCCCTTCCACTATCTTCTTCTCTTGCAGTGTGTGGCATCCCCCATGGGAAATTGTGAAATGGGTGATTAGAACGAAGACAGTCCTTTCCTTTCCTTCTAATCACTTTCTCTATCTTCACCTTGAAGTACATATCTCTTTTGTTGAGAGAAAAAACATGCTATTAGAGAGCAGGGATGGGGTGAACTTCATTTGGTTCACATTTTTCAGCAAACCGACCTGATTCGCACTTCCTGGATGAATTATGCGACTCAAAATACACCTCTGCAAATGCTCCGATGCAATTAATCAGCTCAAAAATTGCATACAAATAATGTGTATTTGGGAAAGTTTACATTATGGGTAGTGCTAGAACCCTTCCATCAGAAGAACCCACCATTTCCACTTTCATTCAACTTTTCTGGTCATTGTTTGAATCTCTCCAGAAAAATGCAATTCACACAAAAGTGGATCGAGACACTACTTCTGGAATTTACTTTCCTATCTTCGGTAGTGGATATGGCAGAACTGTGGCTCATACAATAATTTGTCACAATAGAAATGCCTGCTCTCACACTACTGCTTTAAAATGGTTTATAACAGTAGTGACAACTGTTGAGGCCCAGGACACACTACCTATACAGTCTTCAAAACGTTTTCAAAGTGATATATCCTGCTTAGTGTAGATCTGGCCCTAGGAGGCTAAGCTTACATACTCATAATAATCAGGTCTATATGCTGAAGTGTCTCCAGTAAAAAGGAGTTGTTTGGTTTAGCAATCATTATGCATTTTTCTCAGGCTCAGGCAGTCTATTCATGTTCTTTGAACAGAAGAGCAAGTAAAAAAGAATGCTCAAACTGGGAATGATTGTAGCAAATTAGCTATAATTGTCTAATTTTTCACATATGGAGAGTTTTTATATTTTCAAAATTAATTAATGTGGAGTGTAACGGTTTTTCAGCATGTCAGTGCTCTCAATATCGCAAACTCTCTTTTCATTGAATGTAAACTTTTATTGTTCATTACATGGAAAATTGCCATTCCGGCATTTCTCGGCTTCAAGCAAGATTATGTGTTCAGATGACAGAAAACTCTTTCACGGTTCACTAACATAGACGTTAAGTTCACGTTTGGATAAACTTAAACAAAAAAGTTGAGGTAGCGACTATTCAGATAAGGAAATGGAAATCTGACTATATAAGGGCAAGGCAGAATGTTAGGAGACCGTTGCCTTGTGTGGCAATTGTGTCTCTTCTATTTACACAGGGCAGGGCGAATGGAAGGGTATTTTGAAAGCAGTGCCAGTCTATTGCAAGAGAAAATCGACTCCCCCATGGTATCCAATGGACTAGAATGGGCTGTTCAGTTGATATCCTAAGCCATGGTTAGGCCACTAACCTTTTTGCAGCAATTGGTTTGTAAGCATGTTTAAACCGTGGCTATGTAGCCAGCATGGTTAGGAATTGTTCACACAACACGGTAAGCCATACTATTTAGCTCAAAATGCTTACCAACCATGGCTTAGCATGTCATCTGAACAGGGTAAGTGAGATGCATGTCATGGCTCCTGGGTAGGCCAGAGTTTTCTGTTGATCATGGTGGTCTACTTAGTTGTAGGCAGGACTTATTTGGATAATAGTGTGGGTGGGATTAGGGTAGTAGGTCTTGAGACTGTGAGAGGATTTACACAGATATATGAAATGTCAGTTTTTGAGTCATTAAACGTATTATTTTATTACGATTGTATACGTCCCCGGGCACATGTATTTATTAATACGTTTCTTACCGTTGTGTTGTCCATAGATATCCGCTGATCTGGGCCACACAATGTATTTTTTATTGCTGTTTTCTCAAGTCCCCGTTTGCTTATTGTTCCTCCCACTTCCTCTTTTCTTCCATTGTCCCTCCTCTAAGAGAAAGGGTGGTGGTGGAAAGATTTCCCCTCTTTCCACACCTGGGAACTTTTTCTGAGCTGGAGCCATGGAGGGAGGTAGGGAGCCTCCAGGCATGGTTAGGGGATTTACTTTACTCAAAATTAAATCCCATTGATTTCAACTGCTAACATGACCTGCTTCCCTTTGGTCTGTGCTTGGAGGGGAGAGAAACAGAGAGAAGGGGGGCTGGAAAGTTTTCCCCTCTTTCTGCGCCCTTTTCCTAAGCACAGACCAAGGGGCAGCATGTCATGTTAGCAGTAGAAATCAATGGGATTTACTTTTGAGTAAAGTAAATCCACTAACTCTGCCTGGAGTCTCCCTCCCTGCTTGCTTGCATCTTCAAGTTCATGAACTACAGGTGTGCTGGTTTCCTTACTCAAAAGTAATTGATTTCGACTGTTAACATCACATTCTGGCTTACTTTTGAGGAAAGCCCATTGAACAGAGAGAGTCTTACTTCTGAGTAAACACATATAGAACAATGCCCATACATGGAACGGGGAGGGAGGCTGTGGCTACAAAGAGGAACAGGAGGCAAGTCTGAAAAAACGGCTGCAACTTTGGGCATGGAAAGAAAAGGAACATGACCCTAGGAAGCTGCCTGGCTTAAATATATATATATATATATATATATATATATATATATAAGAATGCTTAGGAATGATACAATCTGGCACAAAACAGATCATACTACGACTTATAAGAATAACATCACAAAATAATACGACAGGAAGGGAAAACGATAAAAGCCAAGCGTCATGTCGTGGAATAAGACGGAAAGCGCCATTAAAAACATAAGTGGTTTATCCACTTATGTGTAGATCCGCTCTGTGACACGCACTCCTCTCTTCAACTAACTATGCTCTCTACATAGCACAGCCAGCTCAGTTCAGGCCTAAAGTTTGTGCCTTTTTTAAGAAACATGGCAGGGGCTGTTGCATGCTCCCTCTCTCACTCCAGCTAGCACACAAACACTCAAACAACAGTCCAGAAGTTCATGTGAAAACTCAAATGCTCTGGTATGCCCAGCTAAAGTTCATGAAGCCTAGCTGGCTGCCTCTGGCTGCTGTTTCTCCTCCTAGGCAGAGAAGTGGGGGTGAGTTTCCAGACTAAGCAGTTGTCAGGTGACACTGGCCATTGTATATTGGGTTTTCACTGGGTGTCATAAGGCACCAGCCTCTGGCCTGATCCTTCAGATTTGAGCAATGTGTCTCCTGAGTGATTGGGAAGTATAGGATAAAGAGGTAGGTAGGCTTCTGACATTTAATGGCAGTACCCAGTAGGACTGCTTGTTTGGTGACATTACATTCTCTTGCATCTGAGTTGAATCTCCTGTAATTGGAACAGTGGCAGGACAGTTGCATCACATGGCTGGTTTGAGGCTTCCATTCCTACCATCCATTCACTCCAGCTTCTCCTGAGGTGGCCTATTTGTTCCACCTGTAGTTGGAGGAACTGAATCTGTGCAACAGCTAGGAAGTTCAGCTGAGGTGGAGAACAGCTAGACCAACCACCAGGAACAGTATGGAATAACCTTAGCCAGTGGCGGTGAGTTCCTTCTCTACTTCTCTTATCTACGTACGTGCGTGTGTCAATTGATGTGTAAACTGCAGCTGGGCTCATGTGCCTCAGTTATATGCTCTGTAGAAACACTTATTGCTTTGTGCTTCTGTAAAGGAGGAACAGAACACCATTATTATTATTTTTGCATTTAGTTTGGTTGTAGGTTATTATGGGGTTAGATATTTTCTCTGTGTGTGCTGGTCAGTTTCAGCCATAAGGTTAATAGTTTAGAGGTCAAATATTTAGTCAGAATATACTAGTTAGGAAGTAATTCCTTTAGCTGAGGAAGGAGGAGATTGTAAAATTCAAAAGCGAAGAGGAAAAGGGAGAAAAAGTTTTAACACAGAAAAAAGAAACTTAGTTATCAGAAATGAACAAAAAACTACCTTCCTGATTGGTTGGAGTTGGGGAGAGAGAGAACTAATTTTAGAAGACAAAATCCAGAGACAGGAAGCAGAGAGAACAGGAAGGAAGGAAGGCCAGAGTCCTAGACAAAAGAAAGGGTCAGTGCTGCTGGAACTAGAGAACAACAAGGGAGCCTGTGGCATTCTCTCTCCCATTTTGCATGCTGCAATAGGTGAAACTGATTTTGATCTAATAAGTACAATAATTTACCAGTTTGACTGTATCAGATTAATACCTCAAGGGGCAAGCAGACAAACACCTTTAAAATGTGTCATGGGGATCCCAAAGCAGTGGTCCTTGCTGTGAGAATATGGATGCTGCAACTAAACAAGTATCCATGTCTCTATTTTCATTTGTGAAGAGTCGGTGGGTATGCTTTCCCCTCTGCTAGATTTACTTTGTTTACTAATGAGGTCCACTTTAAACTTGGCTTTGTTGAAATCTCTACCTATAAAGCTGAAAGTGTGTGTGTGGAATGTATGTCCGGAAATGTTTACCCACTTCCAGATGAGTTAGAAACTTGAAATTTGGCATGCTGATAGGTCTGGCTATATAATGTACCAGAAAATTTTTAAATCTTGGGGTTTCAAGTATTATTTTAAAGAATTTAATAAAAAAACCTAGGCTTATCCCAGTATGCCTTGGGTGGAACTCCCAGCATGTCTTGGGTGGGAGGCCAGACTTACTGCCCTTTGGCAGCCATTGTGAGCAAATGAGGGTGGCCTTTGCTTGCCTTCCACAACCCAGACTCCTAAGGTCAGTCTTGAGTAGTCAACCCAATTCCACATAAATGGAAACAATCCACATAAATGGGCTATATCCATTTGTGGTGACTCCTCCCACACACTGTGCATGGTTTTAAAATCATAACTAGATACAACAGTGTGACTTTGAGAGGCCAAACTATGAATATACTCAAAGGCACCCTGTCCTGATATTGCTATTTTCACAGAATCTCGGGGAAGTGAGCCCATGGCCTTCACTGTTAAGGAGAGAGGGAGGAAGAGGAGGCACTCTGCACATGCCCAGAAATAGGCCCAATGAAAGGGGGGTAAGTGCTCTGGCCCTTCAGTACAGGCTTCTGATGGAGCACCTGGTGGAAGAGAAGCATGGGCCAAGGCAGTCCCAGCAGGACTTGGCCAGAGCTGGGCATATCCGCAAACAGCTGCTTACCTGTCCCCCTTGGTGATGCTACTCCTCGATGCTCTATCGAGGAGCAATATTGGCAATGGGAGAAGGGAAGCATCTCTCAGAGGACATGGGCACCTGCAGGCCACCAAATGCATGCTGTGAGGTATAGTACTGGCATGTAGAGTGGCTGATTTTAAATAAAGCATGGGTTAGTAAACAAGGTCACTATGTGCAAACCAGGTCACTACTATTCAATTAAAAGTTAACTCACAGGGCTAGCACCGGCCTAGTACTTTAAGATGATTACCTTGCAGCTAGTTATCGTTAGGGAGGCTGAGCAATGCTGGGTATATCAGCTAGTTAATAATAAAGACAATCATGTTCCTGAATCAATTTCAGGTTGTTCTTTCCTTCTGGAATAATAAAAAAAATGAATATAAAAACTGGATGCCTTTTTATTCTAAGCAGCTTTTGTGTAAAACAAATTAAAATAAACAAGGCAAATATGGAACACCATTTGCCTGGTTGTTTCTCATACAGCCATGACAGAGTTTCATGGGACATAGCTTTTATAGGGCTTACTGGTTTTATACATTCCCATAATCTCAAATGCCCTGGTTCATTTATGTCTGGGCTTGGGGCTGAATGTTCAGTGATGCACGAACCCTTCCTGTGAAAGGCCTTCATTTTATGTGTGATTTTAGGACATTTGCAAAGTCTGGAGCATCTAAAACAAGTACAGCTTTCCAATACAGCAGCACAGAAGCAGCAAAGAGAAACACAGTTATTACAATTTTCCTATTTATGCTGGCTAATGGACAAGTTGACATGGTCTGGTTCACAGAGGAATATGACTTGAGATGAGCCCCATAAATCCCGCAAATTGCATTTTATGTTTCTTTTCATAATAAACCTCAAATTTCATTTTTTTAGATGTATCCTCACTATTACCCTTCTTTTCTCCCCTTGATGCTTGTACTATTGCCATGAATTGTAATGGCTTAGATCCTTTCTTTTTCTAAATTAATTGAAAGGTTGCATATACCTTCTAAATCCACTCTAGTTGAAAGACTTCTTCACTTTCACACATTCAACTCCAGTAATCATTCAAGGACTGAAAGAGCTTTATATTTCTTCTTATTATTTTGCATTTCATATATATTATATTCTGACTCCAACCCAGAGCGCACAGGGACCACCACGTTTTATAACTTTTCCTGAACAGCAGTTATATCATGAGCTGCTCTTTAATCCCTCCTAAGTTTAAAAAGCAGTGAGCGATGATAGGTGAGGATGTAGGGAAACAATTTACTGGTGGTTTCTCCTCAAGGCACCTGTTTGAAATAATGGCACATTCCTATTCCCTGTCTACTAAAATTTGGCATGGACTAGGAGAACTGACTGCATTGACACTGAGAAGAACTGACTTCGACACACAGAGACAATGGTTTAAAATAGAATAGAATGTTTTTATTATAAAAAGTAACATGCACACCCACACTTTTCATACTTAATACAGAAACAGAAAAAGAATAGAATTAGTTTACTATATTCACTGGCAAAAGGTCTGCCTTACATCAAAGTCCCTTTGTTTGGGGTTGGAAAAGATCCCAGGAATGAAGGCAGAACCTGGCACCTGGGCCGAGTCGTTGTTTTATACCCTTGTACTATGCCAGTTTCCATGCTTATTTCCATACTTGGTAATTATTATGTTTTAAGCTTTCTGATTGTTTATTACTAAAGCCCTTGGTCTAAACCTAAGTGCCTCCCACCTACTAACCATCATTGTTGACGTCTTTGTTAATTTCAAAGGAGCTCAAACAGTTCCTAACTTCTACTTAAGCATCCTGTCTCTGGACCCTGAAATGTGCATCACCCACAAGCTTTTCCCATAGACTTCTACAGCAAGGTTAAAATGACTCTGTTAGTGACCAGTCACTTCCTGAAATTCACTTTGGCTCACACTAGGCCCTGTAGAAACAATTTTTAATCAGGTCTAAAGGTCTTGTCTTTAGTTCTTCTTAGTTATTCTGCCTATGTTTATCTATGCTATTTTATGCTATCTTATATGTAAGCAAAAACTATATGGCAGGTTCATATATCCTTCTGCCTTAAATAAACTCTCTTACATTGACTTTTGAACATCTTATAGGGAAACTGAAGTGAAGCCCTTCTGCCTGCATGCAGTCCCTCGCCTATTCCTTTTTTTTAGTATTATTATGATTTTGTTATTGATTAACAATACACTAATACAATACTACAATAACAACAACAAGAAAAATAATAATAATAATACATAAATTGAATAACCTTATAACATTTCTAATTTGATATTGTAAACATCATTCCATAACATAAAGTACCCCACCCCCCACTCCGGGATCTATTCCTGTTTCCAAAATCTCATTGATTCTTCTGGAGGCGGTTTTCCACTCCCCTTAGATAATACATATTCTAGGAACTGTTTCCAAACCCCTCGCCTATTCCTAAAGGAATGACATGGATCTTCACTTCAGTCTTTGATACTGTTTTTGAAAAACCTGTGTGATGAGGTTTAGATACGCTGTTACATGCAAAGATTGTATGCAAAGATTTCCTCCAGCATTTGCATTCTCTGAGATATTATTCTGCATCAACTAAGGCTATGAACTGTAACCTTGTATGCTTGCAGAAGTATTGGACGCAGGTTAGGGCTATCAGGATATTAAACCCAGGATATCTTTACCAAGCAGGATATAACACTATGAAACTCAAGGAGGCATCCATAGGGTTCCCAGACAAACTCCCATCCTTACATTGGCCATACCTAGTCTTGCTTAGTTTTGACAAGATATTGAGTCAGATGCTTTCAGACCACAACCCTTGCCTAGACCATAGATGCCCCGGGACACTCATGAGGAGGGAATGCTGTTGTTGATAGCCCTCTGCTGTTGCTTCCATCCCCAGGATCTGCTAATCAGAAGTAAGCTTATTTGAATATAGGGTTTTATTTCTACCATTCATGAATATTTGCTATTGGCATTTCTATCCTCTTTTTCAATACCATCTAATCCATGGGTGGGCTACACATGATGCACATTCTGCATGAGTCCCTGACCACACCATTGTAGGGCCTCCATCAGCTCCCACCAAGCAATTTATACTCCCTAAAATGATACAAAATTGCTTGCAAGTAAGCTAGATTTAATCTTTTCAGCATTCTGTAGTGCTCCAGATACTTCCCCCCTTAGTTAATTCCCCCCCCCCCAAATTTATTTTTTGGTAGACCGTGGCCCATTGGGAGGGTGGGGTGGGGGGTGAAAATGTCTCCTGGATGCCGCAAAGTTGCCCACCCCTGATCTAATGAAGTGGATGTTGCATTTTGTGGAAATAAAATGGGAAAAAGCATAGCTCATTAGGGTTGTCTGCCATGATGCTAAATCATAAGCTAAATATTGAAGAGTGCAGTAAAAAAGAAGTCAAACCTATCCTCCTCCTCCTCCTCCTCCTCCTCCTCCTCCTCCTCCTCCTCCTCCTCCTCCTCCTCCTCCTCCTCCTCCTCCTCCTCCTCCTCCTCTTCTTCTTCTTCTTCTTCTTCTTCTTCTTCTTCTTCTTCTTCTTCTTCTTCTTCTTCTTCTTCTTCTTCTTCTTCTTCTTCTTCTTCTTCTTTTGGTCTACATTTGTCCAAAGTTTTACATCCATGAAGTGAGAAAATGCCAGTACCCTCTGCTTGGCATTCTGATTTCATTTTTTGAAAGAGAGAGAATGTGATAAAATGTTCCAGAGAAGTGCAACAAAATAATGAAGGCTTTGTAATCAAGTCCTGTGACTTGTTATGCTGAATCAAAAGCCCAGCGTTCAAGCAAGAAGTAAACCAATCACACTGAGCGGATGCTGCGATTCAACCCTGCTCCCAGTGGAGTGTTCTATTTCAGTACTTAAAATGGTAGAGGTGGGATAATATTGTATATTTTAGAAAATCCCTTTTCAAAGAGATCATTGGTATATTGGAAGATTTCTGACAGCTGGTGGAAGCCCCACATTTCGGACAATTTTAAGGGGAGGAAATCTAGAGCTCCCCAAAGACTACTCCAGAGTAAAAAAAAATTGAGGATTGTGAGAGGAGTTTTTGATTTTGGATATACTTTGTGTGTGTGATTTATCTCATTGGAACCAACAAAACTCCTCACAGTCAAACATTTCTGAAGTGTGTGTGTGCTCATATGCCTTATTCCATTCATGTTCTTTCCTGGCAAAACGACATAATGGTTTGCGGTGCCTGTGTTTCCTTAGTTGCGTTTGATCATGGAAAGAGAATCCACTGAGTTAAGGACATACAACACACTTTTGTGTGTTAGCACTTGCTTTATATGAAGGGAAAACACATAATAAACCAACAAGAAGACATTTCCTATGTTGTTTGATCAGGCTCCATTGGAATTTGGATACTGTTGTTTCTGAAGATATAGGTCTCAAGAGAATTAAGCTTTAGGCAGTAGGAAAAGACTGTGCTGTAATTTCCAGTAAGAGATTAAACTTGAAAGTTCTTCATTTGTTTTCAGACATGTGCAGGTGGCAAAACGTTTTGTCTGGTTTGCTAAGGCAGCTAGAATACTCACTTGGTTCCATCTAAGCCAATACAGACAAAGGCCCCACAGAAAACATTGTTTCCATCTGTAAACTGAAGTATATTCAACTCCTGTCACAACCTTCTTCCTAACCTGAGTTGATTTTGAGAAAGAGCCAAATTAAAATCAATGACACTGATACAATATATTACAACCTCTATTCATTACTACCTCAGTTCAATTCCATGAATTGAGAATATTTACAATGCTTCCAATGCTTTACAATGTTCAGGTTTTGGTGAGTCTCCAGAGGTTGTGAGCCAGTTGCCCAGAATACTTCTTTGCATGTGCCTGACACCATAATAGTAGTTCAGTCAGTCTTGAAGACAATAGGCTGTACTGTAGAAAGAAGATGTTTATGAATCACTCAGTAAAGAGAGGGAGAGAGAATCCAACACACTCAACTGATTAAATGAGCCTTCCCAAACCTGGTGCTTTCCAGTTGTGTTGAACTACAACTCCTAGCATCCCCAGCCAGCATGCTGGGAGTTGTAGTCCAACATATCTGGAGGGCTAGAGGTTGAGGAAAGCTGAATTGCATTGTTCTGCTATGCTAATTTCCAGATTGCTTACAGTGCAATCCTATACAAATCTACTCAAAAGTGTCACTGAGTAAAATAGACTTACTCTGAAATAATTGGGTATAAGATTTCATCCTTATTCAATTTTGTCAATTTGAAAGTTGTATTTTAATGTCCACCCATGTCTCATAACAGTAAAAAAAAAAAAAGTAAGTTCTTATTACATGGTGCTCACTTAAATTCTTCTTGTAATGAGGAAGAAAGTCTTCTATCAGTTCTAACTGCATTACTGATGAGACAAGTATCACAATTAGCATTCACTGCCATGCTGATTTACTTGATTTCTCCAGAGTGGGTTTGAGAAACATGGGCCTTAGCTAGACCTAAGGTTAATCCCGGGATTGTCCCGGGGTCATCCATGCCCGCTCCTGGGATATCCTGTGTGTCATTTACATGAACATGGAGGACGCAGACAAGCTGGAGCGTGTTCAGAGGAGGGCAACCAGGATGATCAGGGGTCTGGAAACAGCCCTATGAAGAGAGACTGAAAGAACAGGGCATGTTTAGCCTGGAGAAGAGAAGATTGAGGGGAGACATGAGAGCACTCTTCAAATACTTAAAAGGTTGTCACACAGAGGAGGGCCAGGATCTCTTCTCGATCCTCCCAGGGTGCAGGCTCAAGTTAAAGGAAGCCAGATTCCAGCTGAACATCAGGAAAACTTCCTGACTGTTAAAGCAGTGTGACAATGGAATCAGTTACCTAGGAAGGTTGTGGGCTCTCCCACACTAGAGGCCTTCAAGAGGCAGCTGGACAAGCATCTGTCAGGGATGCTTTAGGGTGGATTCCTGCATTGAGCAGGGGGTTGGACTCGATGGCCTTGTAGACCCCTTCCAACTCTGTTATTCTATGATTCTATGACACCGGGGTGATCCCGGGATAAACCTTAAGTCTAGCTAAGGCCATGGTTATGTTCGTTTACCAATGGCCAACTCTCCATGCAGTTTTTTTTTTACAATTCCATGGCAATTGTTTGTGAGATTATACACCTATGACAGAACTTCATATCACAAGGCTGCACTCCTGTGCATGTTTAGATAGAAAAAGGTCCTACAACTCCCAGCATGCCCCAGCCATGGAGTTCCACCCTGAGAAACATGGGACTGCCACCAACAATTGCATCCCCATTTCCAATTCTTCCCATCTCTCCATAAAAAGCAATACTGCTTACTTCCCTCCTCCATATCACTGGCTGCCACAGGAGGAAGCATAATGGGATTAGCACATGGGGGAAGTTGAACTACACCCTACAGACAGAGATGGTGGAAGCTCAACTTCGTGGGGCAGTTTTTAATGGCAGATCTGTGTTTCTTATATTGTGTCATTCGACCACTCACCTGCTTCAGAGTAACTTGTATTGGGGAATGTGTGCTCTTCTTCATTTTCAGTTGCATTAGAAAACTGTTTTGTGTGCTGTCTTTCAGATAGCTTAAAACAAATATTATACTTTGACTGATCTACTTAAAAAAAGGAATCAAAATCAAAACAGGCTGGATTCTTCCAACCTCACCTCATATGACTTGTAGTCTTAGCAGCCATGAATAATATTTTTTTCTCTGAATCCAATTTGTTACTAACCATCCTGAAACATGATGCTCACACATCAAAAGGGTACACTAAATTAGGTGTGATTTGCTGATCTGCGATTGTGCGGCTTCTTCATGCGGCTTAGGTACTCTGCTTCTTCTCCTAAAACAGCACTAACTTTCGTTTCTCTATTGTCTGGCATCTCCTTGCAATGTGAATCTCTCTGTCCATTCATTCTTTGCCTAAAGAGGATCCAATCACAACCTGTCTTGATAAGTGAACAACTGTGTAAAGTAAAACATCCACAAGGACATGGTGAATGCCCACATAGTCACCCTTTCATTCCATTGCCCAAGACTATAGCTGACTTAGACAAACCAACAACAACAACCTGGTGTTTCCTAAAGGGTTTTGAATTCTGAGCCTTTAGGAAAAGGATTAGAAAAAGATGCATGCAGTCCATTCTTTATTTGATGATGGTCATGCACAAAGGAAGGCATCAAAAGAGCCAGGCCTCCACTTCTCTTCTAGCCAAGTTCCATTTATTATCAGAGGTTTCAAATGATGCACTGTTTTTTATTTCTCACTTTTGGTTAACTAGTGCTGTATAATTATGAGGTTTTTTATACTCAGGTTTCCAAACCCTCCAACAGATGTCTTGCCAACAGCAAGGATGATTAAAGGTTTATATGTTTATAAAGAATGGATCTGCTGAAAATAAGTAAGAGGACCCTGCTATGCCTAAGCCATTTTGGGCCAGCCTTATTAGAAAAGGGTTTCGTTTTGGATCCAATCTTGGAAAAAACAATCATGTGCTACTGCACATTTGTTTAGTTTGGGAACAGTCTTTAGAAGCTACAGTGCTGATGTCTTGAAAATTATATCAAAGATTTATGAAGTTCAGACCATACAGCTATTTCATGTGCTTCTTCTGGTCAATGAGCATAACTGGCCACTTGGAGGGTCAGTTTCCAATGTGCAAATATTAATTAATTCAGTAGTAGGTTAGACTTGAAGTTATCCCATATAATTAGAGTTGAGCCAAAATTTCTCAGAGAACATTCTTTCAGAACATTTCTGAGACTTTTCTTTTACCGAGGGGAGGGGGGTTGAGAAAAGAAGGCCACTTTTGCAAAAACAAACAAACACACACACACACACAAAAAAAAACACCCAACCCTGTATATTTCCCACTTTTTGTGTATGTGGTTGTCACCATTGTCAGAATGCTCAGAATGATGGCTCAGGGAGAAGAAGAAGATCTCAGGGAGTTGAAGTGGGAAGGACAATGACTGGAGCACCTATGGTGGAAAACTCCTGCTATTGGGCGGTATAGAAATGTAATTAATAATAATAAATATCCAACAAGACATGACATAGAGAACATCTTCATTCCTACGGGATGGCAATATATGCGCCGAAGAAAGCTTTCTTTGAAAGCCTGTGAATTTGCATCCAGCAGAACTGTTCAGAGTGGTGAGGGGTCAAAGTCAGACACCTTCCCCACTGAACCTGATTTTAGAGCCTTTGGTAGTTCAATGTGATGTGTTCAATGATCATTTTACAGATAAAATCTTTTGGGTAATTCTGTTATAATATCATTGTTATAACAGAAGCTGACAATGAAGTGTCCAGCAACTCCATGAGTAAGATTACACTGGATCAGTTTCAGTTAGCAAGTACCGAGGACGTGGACAAGCTGCTTGGACGAGTAAGGAAGACAATCCCTTATCCTCTCAATCCCTGTCCTTCTTGGCTGGTCACCCATGGAGGAGATGCAGGTAGACTACAACTACAATATATTATTAATGCAACTCTCAGGGAGGGGTGTTTTCCACCATGTTTAAAAGAAGTGGTGGTATGGCTGCTTCTAAAAAAGCCATCTCTGGATCCCCTGGACTTTAATATTTACATACTTGCATCAAATCTTCCATTTTTGGGCAAGGTGATTGAGAGGGCAGTTGCCGGAAGGGTTTGGGAATTGGGGGCACTGTGCTCCACTGGTTCTGGTCCTACCTCTTGGGTAGGTTCCAGATGGAGATGCTTGGAGATAGCTGCTCCTCAAAAAAGGAGCTGTTGTATGGTGTACCACAATGTGCCATCCTATCCCCAATGCTGTTTAACATCTACATGAAACTGCTGGGAGAGATCATCCAGAGGCATCAGTATGCCGATGACACCCAAATGTATTTCTCTATGCCTTTGATAACAGTATTAGCTAAGGATAGTGTGTGTCTCCTCTGAATGAATGCTTGGAGGTGGTAATGGGCTGGATAAGGAAAAACAAACTGAAATTGAATCCAGACAAGATGGAGGTGCTTACTGTCAGGCACCCTAACCTGGGTTTGGAGGTGTGTCAACCAGTTCTGGGTGGGGTTACACTCCCCTTGAAATACTGCATTCACAGCTTGGGGGTGATCCTGGACCTGTCGCTCCAAATGACAGCCCAGATAGATGCAACAGCCAGGAATGCTTACTATCAGCTTTGGCTGTACACCAGTTGTGCCCTTTCCTAGAGTTGGAAGACCTAAAGATGGTAGTGCACATGCTGGTAACCTCAAGGCTTGACTTCTGCAATGCAATGCACATAGGGCTACCATTGTACCTAGTTTGGAAACTAAAATTAGTTCAAAATATGGCAGTCAGATTGGTCACTGGTACATCTAGGTGTGTCCCTATTACACCAACTTTAAAATAACTTCACTGGGTGCCAATTAGTTTCCAGGTGAAGTACATTTTTAAAATACATTTCCCACCATTGGGAAAAGTACATCGACTGGTGACATGAGTTAGGATCTTCTCTGTGGTAGTGCCCCAACTTTGGAATACCCTCATCCAAACAGTATGCCTGGTGCTAGCCAGCCAAGACCTATTTGCTCCCCAAGGCATTTAGGACTGGTTAGTTCTGCTGTGAGTTAATTGATTAATTTGTTTCTTAGAGTATCTATACCATCTTTCCCCTCCCTCCCTCCCTCTGGATATTTTAATGCTGTTACCCACACTAGTATTTTCTTTTTTGTGAAGGGTGAGATATAATAACTGGAAAATATACAAACTGCAGTCAAGATATGCACATTCCCTAAGCTCTATTGGAGTTTACATACAGTATGTATGTACAAGATCCTATTGAGATATGCCAAGGCCACTTGGACAATATGTGTATTGACCAGGTAATGTGAACAATTAATTACCAGTTCACAAAACAGATTATGTGCACATTCTCCATGAGGTGTGGTGAATGTGCACAACAGTCGGTTGTAATGTCCATTGGCCTTTCCACTCAAATTGTGCCTAACATAAATAAAACATAGATAAAATGCTAACGTTTGTAACCAAATTTTTGCTTGTAGAACTCACATATTCCCCCCCCCAAAAAAGTGAGAGTAATGATTTGTACATGAACTTTTCCCTCACCAGGCTCCTCATTTTATCGATTATGAATGTGTTTCATATGAATAATGAGAGATGACGGAGACACTTGTCATTGTCTGCAGTTGCCTCTGCATAAGGCTTAGAACAATAGTATGGAAGAAAGGGTTATGAGATGCAGAAGAAATAAAACAGAAAGAACAAACAGTACTGTTGAGGGTTTAGAAGCATTAACACAGATGTCTATAGCAAATGGAAAGCTGCAGTTAAGGAAAATAGAGAGCATATGAGTATTAATTTTTTTTTCATATTCCAACATCTGCATTCAGTCTTGTCTTTGGTTGCATCCAAAGAGGGCCACAAGATAAAAATCAGATTACATACTTTACATTCACATGACAATGATCTGTGCACACTGTCTCCATCCTTAATACATTTATCACCGCCCAGAATGTACAAGATCATGCCAATGTGCATTCTTAACACTTTTTTAAAAAACCCAAATAGAATAAATTCTTCTTTGTCTTTATTTCTCTTAGTAACAGAGGAGCCAAACATGAAAAACATGCCCAACGATTTCATTACTTCTGTTATTTTTCACATTATCTTGTCACATTTCGCACGTTTACAAAATACCAACTTGGAAAGGGAAGACACACTGGATATAAAAACTTGTTAAACTGAGGGAAATAATTTACAGCTGCATTCTATAATTCTGCAATTGCTGTCATGGTGCAACAAATGCTTGTAAGCTGTTCAGCCTTCTAACTTGGACACATTTTAGCACAGGAGTGCGGAACAATATCTGGGTGGTGGCTAGGTTAACCCCACCAGGGCCTGGAAGTCAGCAGCAGATGTAACCAAGGGCCAGTGACATTATCGTCCAACAGCCATTCATTTTAGCCTTTCTCCATGCTGAGGCAGGCAAAGAGTTACTCAGTGCCAGCCAAGCTCCTAGCTTAAGGCAGCACTTGGCATACCCATAGGGTTACTACAAACTGCATGAAGCAAGTCAGCCAGCCCAAATCCTCTATATTATTTCCAATCTGAGAGTACATCAGGGATTCTCCTTCCAATGGATTCAGATACTTGCCTCCCTAAACTCAGTAATTCTGCTTAATTGTAATGAATACAGTTCTGCAAATTGCTTATGAATATAAAATTCCTCACATGGGTTTGAATATTTATTTGTTATAAATGTATCGGTTAAATAGTTCTCTCCTGCCTTCAGTGGCGAACTGGCCAGGATGTCAGCTTGCCCAATGGCAAGTAGGCCCCCTTAAAGTGCCCCCCCTTAGACATTAGACAATATGTTAAAAATGTTAATGACCTTTTAGTAGCTTTATGTGTTTTATAAAAGGTATGTATTTAATTAATATTTTTATATACTGTGGCCCTATGCCCTTTAATTTAAATATAATGTATTTTCTTTCATTGTATAAAATTAGTATAAAACTACTAGGTATTAGCTAATTGGTGAGACAAGATGGTCTGGAAAATCCAATGCAGCAACAACTATATTTGGACGTTTTGATGTGTCAGTACTTTTGTAAATCTATTGACATGCTTATCAATGATATAAGATTCAGACAAGTTTGATGCAAAAACAAGACAAGAAGCAAATGTTTTACTTCAAAGTCTTCTAAAGTTTGAAACAATATTGACAGCATTTATTTACTTCTATATATTTGAAACTACAGCCCCATTATCAAGTTATTTTCAGACCAGTGGTTTATATATGTTTACTGCATGGAGTTTAGTAGATTCAGCTACAACAAAGTTGAAGGAACAGACAAGAACATTTGATAACATTCACAGCAAGGCATTGGAATTTGTAAATAAATCTAATGACAAGATTTCACAGTTGAATATGGATGAAAATCAAACATTGGAAATTGACTCTTTGGAAATAGCATTGCCAGTTAAGAGGCAGAGGAAGAAGAAAAGAATGGCAGATGAAGTTATAGATGATGAAGGAAATTCCTCAGATTCTCTAGCTGATTTTTGAGTAAATGTGTTTAACCTAATAATGGACCGCATTGTCCAGTCACTAGATTCACGCTTTGTACAACACAAAAACTTGTAAACAGATTTATCCTGCTTGGACCCAGCACAGTTTAAAACTATTGCGGAGAAGGGCCTTGAAGATGAAACATTGGATGAAGCTGTCTCCACAAATCGGCAAAGATCAAGTAATATTGGAATTGCTTTCTTTGGCTTCGAACTTTGATGTATTAAAGCTATTGCTTAATGATGGTGAGAATATGGATTCCAGTTGCAACAAGTGTAAAATTTGTAGCACTTGCCCATCGTGTGTACTAAAAATTCTGGCATCCAACAGACTTCATGACAAGGCATATGATAACCTTTATGAACTTTATAAAGTCATCTGCACACTATCAGTTACTCAAGTCCAATGTGAGAGGACATTTCCAAAGCTAAAGATCATAAAGACAAGGCTAAGAAATTCACTGTCTGAGGAGAACTTGGAATCATACATATTGCTATCCATTGAAAAGGAATTGTTTGATGAATTGGATGCAGAAGCAATTATTGACAGATTCACACAATCATCTAGTGAATTCAAACGATTGCTCTTAATTTAGTGGACTGCATGAAATATGCTTTTGAACTACATGTTAATGTGTAAAACGTTCAGTAGAAGCAAACTATTTACATTTAGTATCTACTGTATACTGCCAGTAATATGTACAATATATGTACACTGTAATTACTAAAAAAAATATACATTTATTTCACAAAAAAATTAATTGTACCTTTTTTCCACTTATGTATTTTTTTGAAATGTTTATTTATTTCTTATAAAAATTAAATCATAGCCTTATAGTTGTTTTAAGACATTGTATGTTTACAGGGTGTGTCCATTTCTCTGCTAAACAGAGACTCACTATGATATTCTGTTGGAACATAGATATACAGTTCTTCCTCTGTGTATCCGCATTTCTAGCTCAGAGATAGCTCTTCCAGCTGATGAGCATCTGGAACTTTCATTGACTTGGGTACTCAACAGATGCCAAGACCTTTGCATGGCTTAGGACGATTCAGAAACCTCCAGCACCTGGCCAGAAGGAAGACTTGGGATTGCCGGGAGGCCCATAATTTACTGGCATCATAAATAATGTCACAAAGAACTACAGTTTGATGAAGAACATCCCTCCTCTGAAATAATGAATCTTAAGAGGTTCAGTGACATGCTTCGTTAGCTATCAGATATATCATCATGAATATTGGAAGGTAAATAATGATGTGGCAAGTATCAACATACCTTTAGCATTTTCTGGTAGAAACAGCAATTCTCAGATTTATAATATATTTCACAGGGGATGTCAGGAATATTGATCAAGGGAGAGAAATAGGAAAGTATTCCCCCCTCAAATTTAGCAGATATGTGAGCTCATGAATCTTCAAATGGTGAACCTTTGGTGGCTCCTGCTATTAAACTAGGCAATAGTAGCTAGATGACGTTTGCCCTCTAGGCCCCATGATAACTGCTACAATGTTAAGGGGAAAGGATATATATATATATATATTCGTACAAATGAGATAAGGGATGAGGAGATGTCTGAGAACACATATAGCATAATAGCTAAGAGATTTAGCTGGGTAGTGTGACTGGGTTCAAGTAGGCCTGGGCCAAAAGCCATCAGTGAAGAACTTTCAGCTCAAAATTGGGGAGCAGATCTGGAAGAACAAAACTGGGGGCAAATTCAGAGAGTAGGAGGAGAGGCAGTTCTTTTTTTCTTGTTAAGTTTTTTTCTTTATTCAAATTGTGTTTTTCTCTGTATTGTTGTTGCAACATGCTTTGTCAGTGGTACCAAAGGTTCTCTCCAAAGGTGGTAGCCGCCATTTTTATTGCCCAGAATGCCCTGGACTTACAAGGGTTCTGGGGAGAAAGGGCAGCCACCAATGGAGTTTGCCATCCCCTCCCTCACAAGTGGCATTCAATGACGCCTATGTCTCAGACATTTTTGGTATAATGGTGACTGCTAGCTACCAGTGACAGTGAGGGTGGGGAATGGTTTAATTGAGGAAGAAAAAGCAGTTTAAAGGGTGTGTGTGTAAACATTGAAAATGGAACTGGCACACAATGGTAGATCCCCACAACCTTTAGGAACATTTTGTGGCCCCCCAATAACTGAAATCTCTTCACCCAATTCAGACTGTGCAAATGTGGTGGAACAGTCTATCAGTTCTATTTCAAATTTTACCTCAGCCAAAATATATTAAGAACATAAGAAGAGCCAGGCTGGATCAGACCATCTAGTCCAGCATTCTGTTCACGCAGTGGCCAACCAGCTTTTGACTAAGCACCTACAAGCAGGAGAGAGGTGCAGCAAGAACAACTGGTATATATAGGCCTACTGCCTTTCAGAATGGAGGTAGCACCTAACCATCAGGACATATAGCCATTGATAGCCTTCTCCTCCAGGAATTTATCCATCCCCCTTTTAAAGCCATCCAAATTGGTGGCCATCACTACATCTTGTGGTAGTGAATTTCATAGTTTAACTCTGTGCTGTGTGAAGAAGTGCTTCTTTTTACCTGTCCTGAATCTCCCACCAATCAACTTCATGGGATGACCCTGGGTGATTGTATTATATGAGAGGGAGAAAAATGTCTCCCTATGCACATTCTCAACACCATATTAGGTGTCATGAGGTATGTCATTAGTCACTCAGCTTCAGTCCACCTACTGGCATAAATTGAACTAATGTAAAGATTACTGAGCACAATCTAAGTGATGCTCTTTGAACATTTGAAATGTGATCTATAAATGGGAACGCACAATGTTATTTAGTTCAGTTGTTATACTACCAGTATGATCCAGATATTAGCAATTTTACATAATGACCCAGATCACATGTAATATCTAAGGCCTTAGCTAGACCTAAGGTTTATCCCAGGATCGTCCCTGCCTGCTCCCGGAATATCCTGTGTGTTGTTTACATGAACAGGGATGACCCCAGGACAATCCCGGGATAAACCTTAGGTCTAGCTTAGGCCAAACTATGGATTGTGCAACCCATAGTTAGTTGTGTCTGCACGGCAGTGAGCTAACATGCTGCCTCCTGTATACTCATCGCTTCTATTTTCAATAAACAACCCAGGAATGCCCCATTTCTGGATTGTTATTGTGATGTCTGAACTTGGAACTCTGGACTGTTTAAGGTTTAAACAGCCCAGAGTTAACCCAACAATTGCCCATGGATTGTTGCTCAGTTAACTCTGGGTTATTTAACCCCTAAACAACCCAGAGTTTTGGGTTCAGCCATCATAAATAAAATCCAGGAATGAGACACTCTTGGGTTGTTGATTGAAAGCCAAAGTGACGACAAGTGTGTGGGAGACTTTGTGTTAGCTCACTGCCATGCAGCTACATCTTACTATGGGTTAAACAACTCATAGTTAGCTGTTACATCTGAACTGGTTCATTGTCAGCAAAGTGTATTTGACATATTTGCATTCCTTTATGAAAACATTGGCCTTAACTCTCATGCATATCATTGTAAGTGTATAGTTAAACTAAATTCCTCTTTGAGTAATATTTTTCTTTTACTGTTTTTCATTCTTTTTCATTCTAGCTGAAGAGCTGGCTAGTTTCACATAGACTTGTACATCTAACAATGGATGAGTTTTATCCATTTTTATATGTGATTCCCACATTTCTAAAAAAAAAAAAAACACCCAGAAAACAACAACATTCCTCCCACTAATGGAGTGTAACCTCATTAATGCTTTGGGCCCACAGGATTTTAAATAGTGCTCGCATTCTTCAGGATAATTTAACATGGATATAAAAGATGTTAGTATTTGAATAGGTCCCTGAAGCATTTTGTAAATATATTAACAGATTTTGGCCCCAGATATATTAAGAAATTCCAAACTTAACCCCAGAAGTGATAATTGCGAGAAGTGTAGACCATGGCCTTAGCTAGACCTAAGGTTTATCACGGGATCATCCCAGGGTTGTCCCTGTCTGCTCCTGGGATATCCTGTGTGTCATTTACATGAACAGGGATGACCCCGGGACAATCCTGGGATAAACCTTAGGTCTAGCTAAGGCCCATGTCTTGATGCTTCATCTAGGAAACTAAAAAGCAACAACTACCTTCCTCCTTTCTTGCTTCATTAGTAAATTGCTCTTATCAGTCACAGCATTTTAGGCCACAGCATTGAAATATCTGACTTCCGTCCTCACATCATTGTATCATTCTTTTCTATTACTTAGAGGTGTCCGACTATCTGCTTTTCCCTTCTGACATCTAAGCCAGACAAGAGAGATGAATGTTGGATTATTTAGTGCTGAGCCAGGATAGAAAAAAAGGAGGAAAACAAAATATTTTTGTGTAGTTTTAGTTTCTTCTCATGGTTTTCTCTTTACATCCATGGAATGTATTCTTTGAGGAAAATGATCTCCCTAGTCTGTTAGTCATATGAATAATAATCCTAATAATTGAGTTTGGCCAATTACCTCTTGTCTGATTTCCTACTTTTTCCTTCCTTATTCACATCTGAAAATAAATAACAGCTGTTTTTTCTGATCCCTTCATTAACAGTAGATTCAAGTTTCAAAATAGCTTTCTGTTTGTGTACCACTCTTTTCAGAGAACAATTCATGGATGAGAAACATTTGTTCTAAAAGGTCCGGCTCTATAATCATTCAGTTCATGGAACTCTGATGACCAACTGGTATTGTTGGGGTTGGGATCTTCCTGTCATTAATGGCTTGGAGGACCCACCAATGAGGAAGTTAAAAAGAACTTTACTGTCTCTCTTAAACAAGGGGGCTGTCTATACACAGGGAAAGCCCCATGGTGGTTGTGGATCTGTGCTGCAATTTGAAAAAGTTGGGGATTTACCCTGACTTTTTCAAACAGAGCAACATCAATATGGCAATTCTGCCATCTCACATTGCTCCAGGGCCAATCCAGGGTCAACTCGGAGGCAGTGCCTAGAGGAAGGCTACCAACGATTGATCACCTTCCACCAAGAAGAAGGCAGGGGCAACTTTGGTACCTAGATGGCTCCTCAGAAACCCTGCGCTCCCTCCTTGGTGGTGGGATGACCTGATGCTGCCCCAGGAGAGGGAGAGTGCAGGGTTTGAGAGGGAGGCGGCACCAATCTGGCACCATGAAGACAGCCCCCAAGTGATACTGTTGGGGTTGGGATTTGTTGGTATGGATACTATCTCGAATGTCTTGGAAGGCACAACAATGAGGAAACTGAACAAGATCTTTGCTGTCTCTCTTGAACAAGAACACAGAAGCAACAGCAAACTGTAGCATCTATCCAGATACTTCTAAAGGCCAAACTAGATGTCCTCTTGATACATAGCATGAAGCTACATATTCCCTCCCTAATTAATTACAGGCAGGTGAGCATGAATCTTATTTGGAATGCTGCACACATAGAAGGGAGACTTATATCCCCAAACAATCAGAGTTATCCACCCCTCTTCACATTGCTAGAACACTTAGATGAGAAGTCCCATTAGCACCAGTGGGGATGGAGTCCTGCCCTGCTCCATGGATGGTTGCAATGCAAAGACAAAGAGGGCAAACTCACAGTAGCACCGAGAGAGAACTATTACACTGCAGGAGCCCCTACATGTATTAAATTTAAATTTGATATTGAGCTCTCTTTTGTGGGCGAAGCAAAATGGCTTGGTGTCTGGAAGATTTTGCCACTTAGCTGAATTTTAAATTCCATTTTTGTAGAAACCGATCAGACCAAAATGTTTACACAATAACCTGTCATCACCTGCACCCCAGCCTCATATTGGTAAATGACGAAAATGAAACATTCCAAATCTAGGACAGCTAAGGAATGGGGAAAGTTTAATACAAATAAATCAATAGACATAGAACAAAGTGCAGGGAGTGATGCGTTAGAAAAATCTGCTTTTACTTTTCTCCCTACTATGCATGAGTCAATCTTTGCAGAAGAGTAAAATACATTGATATCTCTGAGTTGAATAAGTCAGTGTAGTGTTGCTAAGGTAAGTAATCTGACTGAACAATGCGCATGAATGTAAATATTCATTTTAAAAGTATTGGACGTTTATTTTACTTTCCAATAATGCAATAGACACATTCTAGCACATACATATGCCCCTTCCAGTGGATATTAGTTTCCACCCCTTCTTCAAAGCTCTATTGTTTGTAATGTTTTAGCCATTTTAATGCTTCCATGTTATTTATTTATGACTCAAGAGTAACATTTCTAAACAGGAAACAATAAGACTCGCTTTCCCCAAATATTTTTCATGATCTAATAAAGTCTTATGCATTAGAATATTTTTTGGAAGTTGAAGATTCTCAGCCAACTTTTAAAACTTTTAAGAATATTTTATTGCTTCAAGGAGGGCTTTTGCAAACCAAATCCCCTGAGATTAGTAATGTATGACTAAAGAAATTCTAAGCATTAAACACCTTTCCCATACCAGATCTCTGGAGCTTTGCTTTCCACTTACAATGATTTTAGCCTCCAAAAAATTATACTATGCAGAAAATGGGGCGGAGGGAGGAATGTCCCCTACATTTAACTGTACCGTATCTTTTTAATCTCAGTAAACAGAAGGCAATAAAAGAATGAAATTGGAACCATCAGTATGGAATATTTATTGATAAAAACCATAAATGCATAAATCTCAAGTGTAGTTTGCTTGGATATAAAATACTTAAATTATTATGTTTCTCTTTTGAAGAGGTCCAATTTGCAGGAAACCATGACAACTCAGTTTTGATCCTTAGCCACTCTGAGATAGAGATGGCCACAAGCCGCTGGACGCAAGCCAGTGGCAGCGGCGCACGCAGGTAAGTGGGGAAGGGGGGCTTACCTGGTGCCTCTGCCATCCACAGTGGCAGATGGTGGAGGCACCAGGTACGTGGGGAGAGTTTTCTGGGTGCCGGCTGCGCAGCCTGAGTCACCTCGTTGGGTCCGAATTTCACCTTGGCTTCGGTGCCGATGCGGATCGGGAACCCCCGAGGCAGATTGGGGCTGCTCTGGGGGCTTTGGATCAGCCTTTGAGGTGGATCAGGGGGTCTGTTTGTTGTTTATTCGTTCAGTCGCTTCCGACTCTTCGTGACTTCATGGACCAGCCCACGCCAGAGCTTTCTGTCAGCCGTTGCCACCCCTAGCTCCCCCAAGGTCAAGTCTGTCACCTCCAGAATATCATCCATCCATCTTGCCCTTGGTCAGCCCCTCTTCCTTTTGTCTTCCACTTTCCCTAGTATCAGCCTCTTCTCCAGGGTATCCTGTCTTCTCATTATGTGGCCAAAGTACTTCAGTTTTGCCTTTAATACCATTCCCTCAAGTGAGCAGTCTGGTTTTATTTCCTGGACTGGTTTGATCTTCTTGCAGTCCAAGGCACTCTCAGAATTTTCCTCCAACACCACATGTTGCAGTCAGAGTGAGGAGGAGGGGTATAAATACTGAAAACAACAACAAAATGTGATATGAGGTTATCACTTTCTGGTTTCCCGCTATGTGGCTTCTTCTCAGAAAGATGACATACAATGCCTGACATAGGGACTTTTGCTTGGTTTAGATGCAAGGATTGAATTGCTTTGCCAGTGCAACCTACCACAGAAATAACAAACCCTTCACAAGGCATACGCTGTACATTATTAAATGGAAAGTTTCCAAGTAGTATTATAAACCTAGTGGCAGTCAGAAAGCATTAACTCAGCTACAGGAGGGTGAGTGGAGAAATAAGTGTAAGCATTTTACATGTACATGTGTTTATTTAGACAATTCAAATATTGCATTCTCATTTTCTGCTTTTAAGTGTAATATTACATGCTGCAGAGTATTTTAATTTGTTCACTCAGACACATTTTCTAAGAACATACTTCTGCAGAAATACCACAAGGAAAGGTCCATTTGAGGTCATTTATAGACTTTTGAGAAAATTGTTGTCCGAAACTGCTCTCTTTCTCCTACACCTGCAATTCCTGAGAAATTCATTCAACAAAGTTAAAAGTAGTGATGTTGCTGACATTTGTAATTACTGAACTTGTTTTAGAATGTAATCCTAAGCATGTTTAAGCAGAAGAAAAGGGCCCTAGCTGAGGAATGCTAGGAGTTTTAGGCATTTTTTTCTTGTCTAAACATACATAAAATTGTGCCTTTAGAATATAATCCTAAATTACCTGTTTCAGAATACAGTTTTTGTCAAAAATACAAGTTTGCTGAATTTCAGTTTTCCATATCTTTCAAAACATCTTCTCCATCTCAGAATGTACAATGAGGTTCTGTGACACTTTGTGCCTTCATAGGCGTCATTCAGTAGAGCAAACACCCAAAACCCAGCAGGTTTGTAGGCGCATGTGCCAGTGGTTTTTAACATTGAGTTCCAGGTTTTGCACAAACTGTCAGTGAATGCTAAGAACTGTATACCACTCCCATCCAACCAATCATGCATTTGGGATCCCTTTAGACCACAAAACCAGAGCCCACAACTATCAGAATGTCCATCAACCACAAGAACCAAAGAGCTGGAAGGAGAAGGAAAAGGGGTGGGTGGGGCACTGATACCAGGAAGCGTGAGCCGTCACAGTGAAAAGGTAAACAAGGCAAAATAGCGCAACAACGCATACACATGAAAATGAACAATACTTGATGTGCTAATGAAATGGAGGTGGAAATCATGGATGCACACCAGGAAAAAAATAGTAGGCTTGCAGGAGCTCTTCATATGCAGAATGTCTTCCCTGTTTGGGGCAAATCTTCTTGGTTGTTTCTTGCAAATATCTTGCAAACCTTGATCTAAGCCCCCTCTTGTTCCCAGGGTGTGTGTGCATGTGTGTTTGGTAAAGGGTGGGTGGGTTGGTTCTCTAATGTCGCTGATACAGGGAACTATGGGTGGTATCCTATAGGGGCTGTGTACATGTGGCCAGCCACGCAGGGCTCAGGTCTGCACGCATCCAGCCCTGCCAGACTAGGTCTGCATGTGGCCATAATATCACATTTCCTGGGGCAAGTGCCACTTTAATGAAAACATGTGTTTCTGGAAGGAGCACGACCTGCCCCTCCTGAAATGTGCATTTTCACACAAGTCAGGGCTCAACCCTCAAGGCGCAATATCACAGTCTCACATTGACCTGGGCTGGTGGGCTGTGCAAGCGTAGACCAGGCCCCTATAGGATACAATCCTGATTATGGGAAGAAGGTACATGCATGGAGCCCCACTCTTAGCAAGTGTACACCACTATCATGAGCTTGAAAAGAACTCTTAAAAACAGACAAGTCCCACCACATCCCCATCGCTCCCAAAAAGCATTCACAGAATCAACACATAATTCCCAGCTCATTCTGAATCAAACTGGGTGGGAGTTTCTCCACCCCTGGTTAGGAATGGACAAATCTATCAATTTTAATTTCTCACAGTTTCTCATTTCTCTAAATTTAAATTCAGTTTGTCTTGAACTTTGGGAACTTCTTCAGAATTAAGTGCTGTTTGTCTTGAACATTGAAAATTGCATGAAACTTCAAAACCATTTCTTTGCATTTCTCCTAATACATGCATTTTTGAATTAATTTTCTCCCTAATATGCACATGTTTGCAAGCCATTTCCCTAAAATAATGCATATTTAAATATTATTTCCTCCCAACATATATGTTTTGGATGTACTGCTTGACTGGATAGCTCAATTGCAAAATTTGGAGAAGTGAGAATTTCGAAGGATAACTGAGTTTTGATTTGCATAGTGGTTTGACAGTGTGAAATTAGGCAAGTTCACATTAAATATGAACTGAACAAATTTCTCCACCATCCCCATCACTGGTTCCAACGGGTTTTGAATGCAAGAACTCCTGTAGCCCAAGCTAGGTGATAGTGTACGCATTACACTGAAAAAGGCCTTTTAGTTATGATTTAAATAGAATACACTGACAGAGCATCACTTTCTCTTCCCCAGTTCTGCATCATTATTATTATTATTATTATTTTATTTATTTATTTATTTATTTATTTATATAGCACCATCAATGTACATGGTGCTGTACAGAGTAAAACAGTAAATAGCAAGACCCTGCCGCATAGGCTTACATTCTAATAAAATCATAATAAAACAATAAGGAGGGGAAGAGAATGCAAACAGGCACTGGGTAGGGTAAACAGGCACTGGGTAGGGTAAAACTAACAGTATCATGCAGGACATCTCTCATAACACAGCTGCCATCAAGTGAGTGGGCGAGTGCTGGCATGGAGATACTTCACATAATGATGGAGACCAGTACTGCACAGTTCAGCTGTAGTGCATTTAGACCAGCACTCAGGCCATCTCAACTGTTCCCTACATGCTGAAAGGCATCTTTAAAACAGTCCAGTCATATTGCCAATAGATCACTTTAAATTTCAGAAATTAGCTGTTGTGGAGAAAAGATTATATGATGGTATTTTGCAGACCACAAAGATATCAACCAGCCTCCACTGTATAATATGTTTCTTAAATGGGCAAAATTGCATATTCCCTTTGTCAATTTTTAGTACAGACTAACCAGACTTATCTTAAAGCTCTTTTTTTGGGGGGGGTGCAATTTAAGCAAACAAAATAACAAATCCCCCTTTGATTACGATAGCTGTAGGACTTCAATATCAGGACTTCAGGATTACCCGATGCCACCCCAGGAAAAGGAAACCTCAGGGTTTCGGAGGGAGGCGGCACCAACCCGGCATCGTCAAGACAGCCCCTATGATAGCAGAGCGTCAGCTGAGGCAGCAGTGCACTAGAAATGGTGACCATGTTGGGAAAGCTGGGGTAGCAACATTCTATCTGTTCTACTGGAAAAAGAACTATGGGGATTGTAGTTTTTACACTGCATAGTAAAGTCTGGAAAATGAATGAGGCATTATTCAACAATAATGAAGCATTTTTCATATGCTAGAAAACTGGGTGAGATTATTTTGCTGATTTTACTGTTATTTCCACCTGAAATTTGAAGCCAGTTACATTTTTGTATACCTCTAGTTGAAAAGTCAGCTTTGATTTTACCATTTTGACTTGTATTACTGGTTATGTTATTAAATTTTAAAATAGTAATTTCTCCATTGTTTATCTCTAGTAATTGGTTCTTATATTCTATTCCTTGCTATTCCCCTCCCCCATTTTTATCTATGTTTGCACTGTATTGAGGCTCCCGAGAAGCCTTAGGTATCTCTGTTTCTCCCTTTTCTTGCCCCCTTCTCCTCCCTTGTAGTTATATACTGAATCTATTAAAATTTTTGCAAAAGAAAGCAGAGTTCAATCATGAAGTAGCATATCACTGTGAATATATTAAAATTCAAAGCCAAGATCGCACTGGAAACTATTGAAAAATATCAAGTAAGTTAATGTAATAACTGCTGTCAATAAGTTACGGGAATTGTAGCTGGAAGGCTACCAGGCAATGCAGTTAATACCTGTTTTAGCTAAACCAATGCATAGGCAAAACAATGGAAAAAAAAGCCAAACCATCAGCAGCTGCCAGAATCACTAATGATGAATGGAATTTAGTAAAGTTGGACAATTTATTTTTAATACACTTCGGGAATTTGCTTGAGGTTAATTGGAGAAAATGCTGAATACAATCCAAAATATGTTTCTCTGTGCTTCATTTATTTTTATAAAATTATAGCAGAAGGATGAACTTTATAGGTTGCTGAAACTGCTTCTACACAGGACTTCATCTTGTTTATTATTTTATTTTATTTTATTTATTATTACATTTTTATCCTGCCTTTTTTCCTCCAGTGTACTCAAGGCAGCATACATAATCCTCCTCCTCTCTTTGTTATCCTCACAACAACTCTGTGAGGTAGGTTAGACTAAGGGCCTTCCTAGACGAGGGTTTAGCCTGGTGCGAGGCCCAGGCTCCCTGCTGTGCAGATGACGCACAGGGGATCCCGGGGTCAGGCTGGGCTAAATCCTCCCTTGACCCGGGATAACCGGATCCACTTGTGGCCTGTTTTTTCAACAGCCCCGGGCTGAGCCCAGGGCTGCGGAAAGTCTAGCTGGTTCCATGGCTTTTCCTGGCTGCTCGCTTACTCGTGAGTAGCTGGGAGAAGCCGTGCACTGTGCCCATCGGGCCAGAGGCGAGGGAATTGCGGGGGGAGGGAGAGAT
Organism: Elgaria multicarinata webbii; assembly: GCF_023053635.1. Taxonomy (NCBI): domain Eukaryota; kingdom Metazoa; phylum Chordata; class Lepidosauria; order Squamata; family Anguidae; genus Elgaria; species Elgaria multicarinata. The sequence continues at coordinate 38,462,565 of NC_086180.1, read as the reverse complement.
GGGGGCCAGGGGGAAAAGAGCTGACCCAGCAGGAGAGATGGGGGGGGAGAGCGGAGCCAGGGTGGGGAGATCGCGGCCGGGGTAGTGGTGGAGGCATTGGATATGGTGAGCAAGGGGGGGCGAGCAGATGGGTGAGTGAGAGGGTGAGCGGACGGGCAAGCGAGGGGGCAAGTGGGGTGCGAGCGAGGGGGGTGAGCAAGCAGGCGAGCGGGGGTGAGTGAGGGGGCAAGGGAGGGAGCGAGCAGGGGTGAGCAAGCGGGGGGGTGAGTAGGGGGGCATCAGACATTGTGGGGGGAATCCAGGGCAGGGGGAGCGGGGAACCCTTATTTTTTAAAAACCCAACTTACCTTTTCGTTGGTGCACTCCTGTGCACATGGCCCCTTTAACTTTTTTTAAAAAATGGAGGACGCAACGGGGCTTTCTTTTCCCCGTCGCGTCTGACATGTGGAAAGGAGTGACAGCCCGCGCTACTTCTAGCATGGGCTGGCTATTTCTCCCACACGGATTCTGAGGTAGGTCTAGCAAGGCCCTAAGAGTCAGTCATAGGACCAAAATACCTGAGTGAGCTTCATGGCTGAGTGGGGATTAGAACCCAGATCTCCCAAGTCTCAGTCCAGCAGTTCTAACCACACTCCACTAGCTCAACCTTACCCAGTATCATATACATTCAGATATTGTTTTAGAAGTTTATAAAATACTTTTATTAGTATTTTGATCAATATACAAGCATTTTTTGCATTCAGTATACACGTTTGGTGCCATTGTGCACAAGAAACCAGAGGAAAGCTCTCATTTTTTTAAAGTCCATAGATCTCTGACTGCAGCTAAATGCTATGTATTTTATAAAAACATGTTTGTCATATTCATATTTATGTTTTTGGATGCACATACACCCCAAACAGAATCATATTCCTAAAAAACGTAATGTGTTCAAAGGCCCTTAGAACAGTGGTGCCTGATAATCAACTAATCTAAGGGTCTCTCTCTCTCTCTGTGGGCATATCTACACCATAAGGTGTAGAGGGAGGGAGGCGGAGGATTGCAGACTTAATGGCTTCCGCAATCCTCCCCCAGCATCTTGACAGCCGCGCAATGTCCCAGAAGAATGTCATGGCAACCATTTTTAAAGACAACAACAACGGGGAAGAGCACAATTGTGCTCCAGCGAATTTTTTTTTTTTAAAAATAACACCTGAACCCACTCTCCCCACCCCCCACGGGCATGGATTCTCCACCCCCAATAGCTCCATGCCTGTTTTAAGTGCTCTGCTACTCCAGGGAGGATGGAACAACCTGGGAGCAGCAGCCACACTGCCCATGCTCCATGGGATGGTACTGCGACCGTGGAAACATTGGATTTTCCACAGTTTCCTATACCCTGGGAAAAGTCCTTGGTCATCCTGGGTTGCCCCCGGGATACCCTGTGCATCATTTGGACATACAAGGACAATCTAGGGACTACCCTGGGATATAGGGCTGGTGTAGACATGTCCTCCCTCCTTCTCTCTTACAGCTTCGACTAATGGGCTGTATAAAAACGTAATAAATTTTTTAAAAATTACACACATGGCAATGTTCTGACATGCATAATATGCCTTACCTCCAGCAATATTCCCAGTGAAATCCATAGGGACTTCAAGACTCTCATGTGTGAAGTGGAAACTTGGCCCATAACTGTGATGGGTCTTCTGTTATCAGACATCTGAAAGCTTGATGGCACAGATGGAGTAGGACAAACAAGTCAGTAATAAGTCTCTTTAGGATAAGAACTCAAAGACAAACACAATTCAAGACCAGTCAGCATTCATGTATGATGGTAGAAAGAAAGACCAAGCAGTAGGCAAGAGCAGGCAATGCTGCTAGATATGCATGGAGGCTGGAGGAATTTTGCTAGGAGCCAGTGAAATGTTGAACTGTAAGTCGAAATTTGATGGGAAAGTAAAACAAGGCTGAGTTTAACGGTTGGTTGGGCAGACAGAGAATTCCCAATTGGCAATTCTAGTGTGACCAGTTAACTATGATCTGGTGAATAAAGAGTATAAAGGTCAGTTATCTTTGAGAGGCATTGTGCTCAGTGGAAGAATATATGCTGTGCATGTAGAAGGTCCTAGGTTCAATCCCCAGCACCTCCACTTAAAAAGATTCTCGAAGTAGAAGGGTACAGGTTAGACCCCCTATCTAAGATCTTGGAGATCCACTGGAGAAAGGCGGTTTCACTGCCTCCAAGTGGAACTTGGAGATCCACCGCTAGTCAGAATCGATGATACTGGGTTAAATGGAACAGTGGTCTGACTCAGTCAGTATAGGGCATCTTCAGATGTTCATCTTGTGAACCAGATTTTTGCTGTTGATCCTATTGATCAACTAGATTCAACTGCTGGAAGAAGGCTCAAAGCTCGGCATAGGTAACATAGCTATAGGTCCTTCTTGGGTGCTCATGAAGAGGTGGACAAAGAGGAATGCCAGTACCTCTTTTGTATGTCCAATCTCTACACGGCATTCCCTATGCTGCAGAAAGGGGAGGACACCCCAAAGCCTAAGAAGTCATTCCAATGGTGGGTGCTAGGCTGAGCTCCAGCATTTTATGGTTTGAGACCTCCTATAATGCGGCTTGGATTCAGCAGGCAAATATATCTCCCTCCTGTAATACTCTTCCTACTGAAGTAACAACCCGACAGCTTGTGAGTTTCCAAGAAATTATTGAATGCATCTGGTTCATTATGAGGCACAAGGCCCAGAGGCTGAATTATTTCAACAGTCACAAATGACCAACAGTCCCATTCAGGGTGTATAATTTCTATTAAGAAAGAATAGAAGTTAACATGAAAAAACGGTCATGATTATAAATGTATTTTGAATTACTGATCTTATTCTGACATCATCATGAACCAATTGGGTAACTGTTATGGTCCATCAACTTCTCAAGCCAGTTAAACTTTCTTCTTCTTCTTTTGAATGTTGTCTTACCACATGAACCTGGATTGTAGCCATTCACAGGCAAGACAAACTGGGCTAGTAAAAAACTTGGCACATGCAAGCACAATGTTTAGCAGAAGGCAACCCTCACCATTCTAATAGAATTTGACCAATAAAATACAAAACATGAAGCTCCTTTAATGGGATGGTTTTCAAGCCAGGTATCCCTTTCACTTTTTATGGGTTTTTAAACTATTATAAATAATCTGTTTTATGTATTCTGTGTCAGGGGTAAGCAGCTCATTTACCAACATGCTGACTGCACTGTAACTGCGACATGAACTGGAGAACATTTGCAGCCTTGCTCTGTTGTAATTGTGTTGAATTAATACAATTCACATAATACACACTGTGATTCAGATAACCTGCATACACTTTTCATTTTAAAAAATTGAGGACGTCACACAATTTATTTATTTATTCATTTCAGTATTTATAGGCCGCCTTTCTGGGTTACCACTTCCAAGGCTGCTCAAAACATATTAAAATGCAAAATTCATATCTGCGTATTACTAACTATAAAATCACAAACAGATATAGATCTATAGACAGAAGAGCAACAGCTGGTGCTAAAAACAGTATCAGCAGACTGGATTGGCCTAAATATAAAACAAGCTTCAAATAACAGAAAATTTGAAACAACAGCAGTCAAATACCAAGCATTAAGATATCAATTAAAATCAATTTGGAACAAAAACAAGTAATCAAAGATTTTTTAAAACCATGAATATAGGGACATATATACCTGCCTAATTGTTTCCTATGTGTGTAGGTTTGTCCTATGAAAAATATGATACAGAAACAAAACACACACACACACACACTCTTATTCCAATGAGTTGGTGGTGGAGCAAACAAATTCCATAAAATCAGGCACAAGGGTCACAGTGCCTGTGTGGTTGTATGTTCTGGCTGTGACCTTGAGAACTGATTAGACGTACCTCAGAGTCCCTCGGCTGGCCAACCACATGTCTTAATTTTAGGTTGGCAGTAGCAGATGGGTGGGGTGGGGGAATTAGGAAGAGCAAAGTTAAGTGGTGGTGAGGAAGTAAAATGGCAGTTCCACCATTTCCAAAGCCCTGCTGGCTCATGCTGGCCAGGGGAAGGTCTATGTGGGGGTAGGATTAAATCCCCCCTACCTTGAAACCAATGAATTAACTATACCAGCTCTAGACTTGATGGGCCTGTGCCTAGAGCCTCTCAGGGAGTGAGAGGGGCTTTGGATCCTGTCCCTGACCTTCCAAATGAATACCCCATTTCAGGGCTTACTGCTGGTGGGAACACTACTAGTAGTAAATCTATGCCTGCAGAACTTTCTGTGAATGTTCCAGGAGCATCTGTGGCAGACCCCCGCCACTGGCAGTAGAGCTGTTCCATCCTAACTAGGGTGACCACATGGAAAGGAAGACAGGGCTCCTGTATCTTTAACAGTTGTTTAGAGAAAGGGATTTTAGCAGGTGTTATTTCTATGCATGCAGCACCTGGTGAAATTCCCAGGCTTGGTGCAAAAGCCTGCCTACTCTTGTGTCTGGTTAAGAGAACCTTCTGCAGCTTTAACTGTTATGGTGAAGAGGGAATTCCACCAGGTGCTGCATGCATACAAACAACTCCTGCTGAAATTCCCTTTTGTAAACAACTGTTAAAGATTCAGGAGCCCTGTCCTCTTGTCCACATGGTCACCCTACTCCTAGGAGCTAGGCAGGCCTACAACCTCTCTGACTCATTTGCTTTATTTGTGCCAATGCAATCTATTCCTTTCAACACAGCAGCTAAGCTTGGCTCCAAATTGCCCCCAATTACTTTAGTAGTTTTGCATCCTATTCTCCTCTTTTCAACTATGAGGACCTACTTGTGGTGTTGCTTTTCTGTTTAATAAAAGCTAACTGCCTCAAAATCCAGGGGTTAGACAAGTGCCTCTGGAGAAGCATGCACCAAAGTTTTAACATTATCAACAATGCATATAAAAGAAATTAAGAATGATACAAAAGTTAAACAACTAACACATTGAGAAAGAAAAACCTGTATAAGAATTCTACCCAGAAGACATATGTACCAATGGGAAAGATTTCATATTTCCCAGATGTATAAAATGTTCCCAGACATTCCCTCTCTCCTGGGTGCCTGTTCTATGAAAAACCTCCATTCGAAATATTACATCTTTTCATCTTGCAATGCATATGTGTAGGAAAGGTTTGAAATCATCAAGCATGCTATATAAATGCAGACGCACAGACATAATATATCCATAAATGTAAGTAGTCAAACACTACAGGCAGATGATGGATTTTTTGCTGCCTACCATTGGTATTGCTTGCTGCCCTTTGAGTGTCAAGCAACAATATGTGGATTTTCATTTCTAGTCATGCAGACTATCACTCTAGAGAGCTATTTCTAGAGAACATAAAGTTGTCCAAGTATTTGACTATTGTACCACAAATAAATAGACTGAGGCATTATTCATCACACAACGGATACTAGAATAGTTCTAATTGAAGTAAAGTGTCAAGCAGGTAGCTGTCATCATTTCATTTTGGTGTTCGCTGCTACTTGAATGTCTGTGGGTCTCTCATTAATCATAACAACAAACTCACTGGGAACAAACCTGGTGACTTCTAAAGCTAAAAGTAAAATGCTCATCCTCATTGTGTTTGGTGTAATGAGTATATATGACATGAATGGGTCCCTGCCTCATACTGCAGTGGGTCTCCAAACCCTATGAAGTATCCTACCTCTGAGCAAACATGTGGTTAAAGGCATAGGCTGTTGGCTCCATTTCGTCATGTAATAATAATAATAATAATAATAATAATAATAATAATAATAATGTATTTCTTACCTGCCTCTCAGATTGGATCGAGGCAGGGAACAACAACAAGCATAAAATACATAAAATACTGATTAAAAACATCCTAAAAGCATCCTAAAAACATACTAAAATATCCTAAAATTCTACTGGATAGGCCTGCTGGAAGAGATCAATCTTGATAGCTTTCCTGAATGCTAAAAGACTGTCTAGCTGACGAGTCTCCTCCAGCAGGCTATTCCACAGTCTGGGAGCAGCAGAAGAGAAGGTCCTCTGGGTAACGGTTGTCAGCCTAGTCTTTGCTGACTGAAGTAGATTCTTCCCAGAGGACCTGAGTGTGTGGGGCAGATTGTACGGGAGAAGGTGATCCCACAGGTAGCCTGGACCCAAACCATGTAGAGCTTTAAAGGTGATAACCAACACTTTATACTTCGCCCAGAAACTAATTGGCAGCCAGTGGAGAGATTTGAGGACTGGTATGATGTGATCACCCCTAGATATTCCAGTGACCAACCAGGCTGCCATATTTTGAACTAGTTGAAGTTTCCAGACTAGGCACAAAGGTGGTATTATTATTATTATTATTATTATTATTATTATTATTATTATTATTATTTTATTTATTTAGCATCAACAATGTACTTAGGTAGCCCTATGTAGAGCACATTGCAGAAGTCAAGCCTCGGAGTTACCAGCACGTGCACTACCATCTTTAGGTCTTCTAACTCTAGGAAGGGGCACAGCTGTACGAACTGCAGAACACAACAAATTTGCCACCTGTTATGAAAACAGAGAAACCAGCTTATGTAGGAAAGACTTGTCAAATGCTCTCTGGAAAATGTGTTGGGCAGAAACAACCCCGCTGTTTCTGGTCCACAAGCAGCACCCATTGCTTGCCGAACAGAGATTTAGCACTTGTGAGGGCAACCTGAAATGAGCGGAAACACTCATTTCTGGAACAGGGCAGGGTGGCAGAGCTCACATACTGGTTCCAGAAACCAGTATTTCCACTCGTTTCTGGGTTAACCCCCAGAAGCTCTAAATCTCTGTTGCACAATGAAAATGGTGGAGCTGGCTAGGCATGGAATGAAAGTGGTGGTGGGGCCATGTGAGGATGGATGCATTGGATACTGCCTAATGCTTTATTGATTTGGGGTCTTAACCCATACCATCCCTGAAGGGTGAGCCACAACAGTTAGAAACATATATTCAAAGCAATATATTTTTATTTTAAAAACACAATGACTATCATGGACAAAATAAATGTGGTGCTGGAATACATGATGAGAACCCCAATTTACTTTTTTGTTGTTGTTACTTTAAAGCAGTCATGCAGGGATCTTAGTTTGAATGGAGAAGTAGCATTGGAAAAGAGGGGTTTTAATCTTCTTCCCTCCACTATTTCCTGGAGCTATGAGCCCTGCACCAGAGGAAGAAAGAAAATAGGTATCTTCTTCATTTTTCTATTGAGGGGATAAGAACAGTGAAGACAGTTTTGGTCTGGAAAGTGGCACGGGAGAAAGGGTTTAAAAACCCTCACTCACACAACCTTGCTGTACCATGTGTGCCCCATTTAAGCTTTAAAGTGGAAAAAAGATTGAGTAACCACATAATGAATCTCCTTCATGTCTGTTTTCTTCAGGCATTAAGGGAACCCCCTGATAATTCCAATCACAGAGCACTTGCATTGTTCAATAGTTTACTTAGGACTGGGCTGACTCTGAAACGAGGCAGCTCCAAAACTGGGAGCAGCCAGCCACCAAGAACATCCCTCTAACAAAGCTATGCTACATGAGTCTACCCCCATTGAGCTCTATCCCTAGCTCCTAAACCCAGCTATGGAATGGTCATTGTCATCTTTCAGGAGGACATTGTCTTTGATGAGGAACATCAATTGAACCTATGCTAGAAAAACCAGAGAGCTTAATAACTAAAGATTAAACTCTGCTCCCAAAGTACTGCTTGGCCAAATCATATCAAATGCATGCGAATTCTTCCAATCAAGTCAATAATACATTCATTATGGCAGATGCAAGTTAATTGTGGCTCTGGACAAACAGTCAGGATTTACCAGGCCATTTTCAGTTGGATCTACTCAGGAAACCCTTTTTTACCCATCCTCTCAGCCACAGCTGGGTATTTCAGGACCAAACTAACACCTGATCACGTATAAGCCAGTTCATTCTTTTCCTCTCACAGTTAAGCCTCCCTTTTAAGAAGCTTCATGTCTAACACAGGTTCGGAAATTGAATGAATAAGAAGGCGAGATCTCTGCAAAGGAAAGGGGGAGAAAATAAATGTTGAGCTCCCCACCCCACCCCGATGCAGTTAGTACGTTCCTTCCTATTGCACAAATAGGAAATAGGGAATGACACTCTTCTTATCTCCTGATCCAAATAAGATAAGGATCAGCTGGGAGAGGATTCAGAGCAAAGTTTGTTTCCCTTAGTAACAGCTGCTGCTTCTGTATGCAAGCCAACATCACCCTTTGAGAACAATGAAACCAGAGGAAGTCAGGCTCTCTGGCTGGTGGCAATGGCAGACTCGCACATGTTCCATAACACAAGAGGCAGGTCAATAGGGTAAATGCAGGCTGACCTGAGGGTTACATTAACATTCAGCTTCTTTTTCTGGCACTGCATTATAGAGTGTAGAACTGGCCAATGCACAAGGGGAGTAAGAAAAAAGAAAGTGCGACACAGTCCCACTCTGCCAGTTGGATTGAGCCAGTGATATAATACCATAGAGTGAAGAACAGGCATCCTGTTATGATGTATAAACCATTTATTTATTTTGGATGTCTCTGGAAACCTACAACTGTATCCAGCCTTAACTCATGGCAATATAAGATATCTTAATCTCTTTGTATGAAACCCTTCTAGAAAGCTGTTACTGCTATTCGCTTTGAAGGGATTTTTGGAAGGAAGAAAAAAACACTTCCTGTAAGCCTATACACAACAGAGAGTGCAGAGAATTCATGCATCATTGTTGTTCTTAAATCAAATAGAGATGGTTTACACATTCAGAAAAACAAAACAAAACATGTGCAGTGTCAGACCTTCAGGGCCTGTACTGATTCAGAATAGTGATAGGGAAAATCACATGTTTGAATGCTCCCCTCTCAGGAAAAAAATGTCTTCCCTGCACAGAGAAAATGACCGTGGCAGGATCTACGCTACTGCTTTAGAATAGTTTGGAACAGTATTGACAACTGTTGGGGCCCATGACACATTCCATATACTGCTTTCAAACCACTTCCAAAGTGTTATATCCTGCTTCGCATAGATCTGGAACATAGCATCTGCTATGCTTGAAGAACCTTTCTTTCTAGCATGCTAGCTTTTCTTGGCCAGGAAATTTGTGATTTGGGGCAGCAGACAACTATTCAGCCCTATATTATCTAGATCCATTCCAGTCTGGGTTCCGATCTGGTTACGGGACTGAATCAGCCTTGGTCGCCCTGATGGATGACCTTTATCGAGAGAGGGACAGGGGGAATGCAACCCTGTTAATCCTGCTCGATCTCTGGGCGGCTTTTGATACCATCGACCATGGTATCCTCCTGGATCGACTCCGTGGGATGGGCATCGGAGGCACTGTTTTACAGTGGTTCCGGTCCTACCTACGGGATCGTTTTCAGAGAGTAGCATTGGGTGACCAGTCCTTGGCCTCTTGGGAATTGAGCTATGGAGTGCCGCAGGGCACCATCTTGTCCCCAATGTTATTTAACATCTATATGAAGCCGTTGGGAGCGGTCATTAGGGGATTTGGAGCTAAATGCCATCAATACGCTGATGACATGCAGCTCTATCTCCCTGTGACAACTGAATCAGGTGAGGCTGTGCAAGTCCTGGACCAGTGCCTAGACTCAGTAATGGGCTGGATGAGGGCCAATAAACTGAGACTGAATCCTGGAAAGACGGAAGCCCTGTGGGTGAGTGGTTCCTGAGTCCGGGAGACAGGCTCATTGCCTGTTCTGGATGGGGTTGCACTGCCTCTGAAAGAACAAGTTCATAGTTTGGGGGTACTCTTAGACCCATTTCTGTCGTTGGAGGGTCAAGTAGCCGCTACGGCTCGGAGTGCCTTTTACCATCTTCGGTTGGTTCACCAACTACGGCCTCTCCTGGACAGGGATAGCTTGACCACGGTCGTACAGGCATTGGTAACCTCAAGATTGGATTGCTGCAACACACTCTATGTGGGGCTGCCCTTGAAGCTGCTCTGGAAGCTGGAGCTAGTGCAGAATGCTGCAGCTCGGCTGTTGTCTGGAGCTGCCCCTTTCCAGCATGTAACTCCTCTGCTGAGGGAACTGCACTGGCTGCCTATTCGCTACCGGGTCAGGTTTAAAGTTCTTGTACTTGTCTACAAAGCCCTAAACAACTTGGGACCAGGATACCTGAGAGAGCGCCTTCTCCCTTACCAACCTGCCCGGTCACTGAAGACATCCGAGGGCCTGCTCCTGGTGGTTCCACATAGATCCATCCTCCGATTGGAGTCCACCAGGGGAAGAGCCTTCAGCTTGGTGGTGCCCCTCCTGTGGAATTCCCTGCCTCTGGAGGTCAGGCAGGCACCAACCTTGTACTCCTTTCGGCGCCTCCTGAAAACATCTTTATTCCAAGAAGCCTTTCTTTAACATGCAGCCTTGGATTACTGTTTTTGCTTCTTTTAAATTTTGTTTTAACTGTTTTTATTCTGTTTTTATTTTCATTTTACTTTGTACACCGCTCCCCAATTTTCAATGGGGAGCGGTATATGAATATTCTAAATAAAATATGCCATAAGTGACCAAATTTGCCAGGGTCAGTATTTGCCATTGACCTGGTACTTTCCCTTGGCTTATCACTATTCCTATTTTCTCCATATTTTTGCCTTTATGGGAATAAGGTGTTCTGTGTGTGTGTGTGTGTGTGTGTGTGTGTGTGTGTGAGAGAGAGAGAGAGAGAGAGAGAGAGAGAGAAAATCAATAGTCATCTTCCTTCAAATATCAAACATTACTGTCCAATCAGTGAAGGGACTTAGCAGATCCTGATTGGACATGCAGGATGAGGTCACAATGCCATAGTCCCATCATATCAATGGGCAAATAGAAATTCCAGGTGCCCTTGACAAGAACAGGCAAGAAATTTATTAGGCTCACATTTTAATGTAAGATGACCCATCCCACAACCCAACACAGACCCGAATGCAGTACACGTTTGCAAAGCCTTTTGCAAAACCAAACAAAATGTGTTTGACAACATTAATAATAATAATAATAATAATAATAATAATAATAATAATAATAATAATATATTTCTTACCCACCTCTTTGATTGGATCGAGGCGGGGAACAACAGCAAGCATAAAATGCTAATTAAAAACATAGTATACACTGTCAAAAAAAACCATGCATGCATTTGAGGAATGTGCAAAAAAAAAAAAAATGCATTCAATTTTGACTATGTGCACTGGCATGCTTTCGTCAGTGGGTGCTTGCATACAAAAATACATGTATTTGCATAATGCTCCCCAAAATAGATGTAAATTTATGTATGAGGCTTGCAAGGTGGAAAACAGAGTACTTGAATGAGCTTGAAAAATTCACCCATCCCTAGCCCTGGAATACAGAGGAGCTCACTTGCAAAAAACTGTACACAGAATTGTGGCATAAGCTATGGAATACATGATAATAAGCCCATAAGGACAGAAACAAAGAATGCTGAATAATAATTTTAACACAACCCAGTCTGACATTACATGTCAGTATTCTATCAAATACAATAGAGACATCTAATCTGGAGGCAGGCCTCTTGCACAAATCAAGTGAGGCTTATCTTACATAACTAAACACAGCAAGCACTGCTGATTCACAGCAGTATGTAAATTCATATAATAAAGAAGACACGAGTTTGATGACATGCATAATCCCTCTGTGAATATACTATTCACCCAGTGAAGAATTGCAGCTATTTTTCAATTATACCAACATGCAGTACATTCAGGGAAAAAAGCGAAGGTTGGTTGAATAAAAATACAATTAACTTTATGGCTGTCTTTACTAATTTGTACCAGCTGAACATATGGGTCTCTCTATTTCTTTGTCAAGGGTAGATATTGGTAGAAAGAAATGCTGCTGTAAATGTCCTATCTTTTTCTCACATTATGCATTAATAAGATTACAAACAGCTTGTACTGCTTTGTTCAGAATATGTGCCCTAGCAAATCAATGCCTATGTTTTTATCATAAACATGCTGCCATACTACAGTGAAAACATGTTCTTTTGTTTTCCTGAACTTCAGAACGTTAGATGTGTTTACTTGTGTGTGTGTGTGTGTGTGTGTGTGTGTGTTTTAAAAAACTGAATTGATTTTAGGCAGAGAGAAATTGTCTCTATGGCTTCCTTATAATAAACACCATATATCGATGCCTAGGGTGACCATATTTTGGAAACCAAAAAGGAGGATAACATGGTTGGCCCCCAAGGGGGCATGTCCGGCACCAAGGGGGTGTGCCCACCCGAACGTAGCCTTGGTCACATGTCTGTTTTTACAGCACACATTTAAGACAAATCTGTTCTACATAACATCTTAATGTTAAAATCACTGAAATAAAGAACAAGTGAGAGATTCAATGTATCTGAAATTAACTTCACTCACTCCTACTTTTGTAGGTTTTGCTGGACTTTGAAGCTTTTGCTGTACTCCGTGTGTTACATTCTCCCCTTCCCTCAAATATCTTTTCTTACAGTATTTTCACTCATTGCAAGCTGCTGTTGTTGTTAACAGGGTTTGTTATTGGCCGGCCGGATGGCTGGCTTTTTTTAATTTCAATTTTTTAAAAAAAGATTGTGTATAATTGTCACAAGTTTCCCTACTCTAACTTTAGGGTGGGTGTTGTGGCAGTGAACACTACTTTGCCCATTCACACTTCTCACTTATATACATTAGCTTCTCAAGGCTTGTGTGTTGGCACCAGACTTTGAATTCCTGTCTACTTCCTGCACAAACATGCAACTCTGAGACCCTCTTCCTAATGCCCTGCGTTTCATGCCAGCACCATGGGGCTACATTACAATAGATGTCTCTGGGTTGTCTGTGCAGCCTCTGTTGTCTCTCTCTCTAAGTCATTGCAGACAAACCAAAGCCTCCAGCCTCAAACAACCTCTCTCTCTCTCCCCCCCCCAAAGTCTCCCAATGGTCCAGCTAGGCTGCACATTTGTGGCTTGGGATATTGCTTATTGCAGGTTATTGCTTGGTCATGTCTGGTGACTCTTACATCATCATCATCATCATCATATCTCACCTTTTGCCCAATTCTTTAAAAACTTCTGCCACCAGCCGTCTCCACATCCTCTCCTCCTGCACAACTTTGATGCACTCTTAAAACACTCTGCATGGCGAGCCAGCCTCAGGGCCAAGCTACAGGTGCATCTGGGTTGCCTTCAGCCTCTCTCTGCCTTATGCCAGCCTGCCAACATTTCCAGCCTCAAATAATCCCCCAACCCCCCCCCTCTCTGCCAAAGTCTCTCAACGGTCCAGCCAGGCTTGTACCACTTGTACCCTGTGGCTGGGAGTAGGGCAACAGCTTATAGCTTGGTTGCATCCGGTGACTTGTTTTTTTAAAAAAACCTCCACCGCCAGCCGCCTCTGCCTGCACCAAAACTGGACTCTGAGGCACTCTTAAAAAGGCTATGTGTGGTACAGCAGCCTCTCAGGGCTCTGCTACAGCCATCTCTGAGTTGTGGCTTAAGTCTAACTCTGTCTCTAAGAGATATGCCAGCCAGCCAGCCAAAGCCACAAATCTATCTATTTTTCTCTGCTATGCACTTCAAATGTTCTGCATTGCATCCCAGCAGTGCAGTCAGAGCCTAGCTCACAAGTGTACAAAGTGAAGTGGAAGGGAAGTGGTAGCAAAGCAAAGCAATGATACGCCAGGTTCCAACATTCTCAGCAACAGGGCATCCACAAAGAAGAGAGCCTCTCTCTCGACTGGCAACTTATTGTTGGTTGTGAGAGTTTTTCCTCTAAAGATGACCTTTCATTGCCCATGATGTGGAAATTTGAGAAAAAGGCCTCTGACCCATTCTGTTTTGCCCTTTGGGCTGCTTTGACTGACCTCTCCTTTCCCACATTTTGATTTGTGGATGACTTGCCTCTGCTGAGCTCCAGGTACCCGACTGTACACCAAATCTGCAACAGGAAAGGTTCCCTGCTTGCCCAGCACTTCTTACCTAAAGACTGGAGATCCCCTTAATGCCAAGGGCTGAAACTGCTCAATATGCAACACCCCAAAGAGGAGGTTTGACAACCTGAGTTTGAAGGATATGGCTCCAGCAGTTTTAAAAAACAATAATTTTAAAACTTTGAACTTTTAAAAAAAATCCTAAAAAAAAATGGATGAACAGATCTGATTCAAACTTGGCATGGCTAAATCTCTCCTTAAGAGCTGTCATGGTGCCAACTTTCAGCTCATTATCTTAAAAATGTCATTTTTAAAAAATAATAATTTTAAAACCTCAAACTTTTTAAAAAATCCTAAAACTCAATGGATGAACAGATCTGTTTCAAACTAGGCATAGCTAAAGTCCTTGTTAAGAGCAATCATGGTGCCAAGTTTCATCTCTTTATCTTTTAAAATAACATTTTTTAAAAAAAATTAAATCCTCAAATTTTTAAAAAATCCTAAAAATCAATGGATGAACGGATCTGTTCCAAATTTGGTTTGGCTAAAGCTCTACCTAAAACCTATCATGGTGCAAAGTATCATCTCTTTATCTTTAAAAATGATGATTTTAAAAATAATAATTTTAAAACCTCAATTTTTAAAAAATCCCTAAAAAATCATTGGATGAACGGATCTGTTTCAAATTTGGTATGACTAAAGCCCTACCTAAGAGCTACCATCATACCAAGTTTCATGTATTTATCTTTAAAAATCACGAAGTTATAAGCATTTTTGTTAATTCCCATTAGAGCTGCTCTTTGGCTGGGGAAGATTGGAAAAATCCGGATTTCCCCTTCCCCTCCCGGACTTGTCACCAAAAACCCGGACAAATCCGGGCAAATCCAGTCATATGGTCACCCTATCGATGCCTGGCTAACCTCTAGATTAGGCTACTGCCATGTATTGTATGTTTGGCTACCTTTGAACACTTCTCAGGAGCTTCAGTTACTACAAAATGCAACAGTTAGGCTACAGATTGGGACTGATCACAGAGAACTTATCTCACTATGACTCACAGCTACAATGGCTATCATCTGCTTCCTGCCACAATGCAAAGAGCTGGTAGTTATCGTTAAAGCCCTAAATCATTTGGGCTTCGGGGCCCTGAAAGATTATTTTCTACCACATGAGCCTTCTTAAATTGTATTACGCCCTTCTCCAAGTCTCCCCATTATCTGATGTTAGGTAGGTGATAAGAGGATGAGAACGTTCTCAGTTGTGATGCCTTGCATATTCTCCCCAAAGAAACATGTCCGGTGCCATCCTAAAAGTCTTTTCGGGTCAATTTGCCCAGGTGGTCCACCATGTTTTGTAGCTAGTTTTAACTGTTATTCTGTTAGATTGTGTGTGATGCTTTCTGCCATTTCATGCTAGGCTTTATGGTTTTCATTCTTTATTATTTTAGTGGGCCTGTTCAAACAACATGCTAAGCCATGGTTAGGCTGCTAACCCTTTTGCAGCAAGTGGTTAGTGAGCCTGTTTAAACTGTGGTTAAGTAGCCACTATGGTTAGGAACGGTTTACACAACATGCTAAAACATGGTTCACATGACACACTAAGCCATAATGTTTAGCTCAAAGTGCTTAGTGTGTTGTCTGAACAGGGTCAATGAGTACTCTAGTAGGGGGCCAGGTAGTTCATAACTATGACTGCATAATCATCTAGAGGGGGGGAAAGGGTATGATTATCTTTTGGAGCAAATCACCTCTTCATGCTACCTACTACAGAACGTAGTAGGTAGCACCATGTAACGAAAGCACCTCTTTTCAGTGTTTACCTACTACAGAGCATCAGTTTTGTCCAACAAAAATTAACAATTCATGGAAGAAAACTACCCATGTGAGAAATGTACCCAGAAGTGTCAACTAGTACAAAATTCAGCTGTGGTTTATCATGTTATATGAGTTCTGATGGAACTACATTGGCTGCCTATTTCCTACTGAGCCAAAATCAAGGTGTTGGTGCTTACCTTTAAAGCCCTAACTTCTTGGGGCCCAAATATCTGAAGGAGCACCTCCTCCTATCTCAACCTTTCCATGCATCAGAGGGCCTTCTCTGTGTTCCATCCATAGGAGAAGTACATTAAGCATCTAGAAAGGAATGGATCTTCTTTGTGTAGCTCCTTATCTTTGGAATGGTCCCCTGACAGAGGTATCACTGGTACTATCGCTTTCTCCTTCCTGGTGTCCGATTAAAAAGATTTTTCCCCTTCCTAGGCATTTTAAATGTATTGTATTTTTGAGCTAGATAAAAAAAATATACCTCTCAATTTTATTGTATTGTTGTTTAAAGTTTTATCTTTTTTATTATTATAATGATTATTATTTCTATGTGTACCTCCCCAGAATCTAGTTTTGGAGGGAGGCATGGTGTATATATTTATTTATAAGTACATGTAACATCAGTGCAATGAAGTTGTGTAAGATAATCTCGTGTTTCCTATGAAGTGGTAACAAGAAGGTTCTCTATGTGGTAAGTCGCCCTACATTATGGTGATTTGGTTTCTCTTTTGAACTCATATTCTCTATAAGCTGCACGTTTACCTGGTATTGTATATTTACCAGGTAATGACGACAGCATCCAGAGGTAATTTGCATTTGTAAATAAAGCTTCATGGACTAAATCTCACATAATGTGATATCATAGACAAAAGCTTCCATATCATGACATAGCATCTCAAACAACTTTTTTCAATGGTATCCATTCCAACAGCCTCCCCCACAAGTCATCTAGTATGGAGCAATAAAGCAATGAGAAATCAGTATGAACCAACACAATGGCAAATGCCCCAGGAGGGGTGGTGGTGGTTTACCATCATGAAACCAAACAACAAAACAATGACAAATAAATAGATAAAATTAACAGTACAGTACAAAGATCAAAAACAATATTGTTTAATTAAACAATAAAAACATTTTAAAATATTGAGCAGCTAGCAGTAAAACTAATAAACTAAAGGTTACATGCCTGCTTAAAGAGGATGGTCTTAACTTGGCATTTAAATGTCATCAGGATCTCTCTGAGGAGAGCCTTCCCTAGACAGGCGACCACTACAGAGAAGGGTCTATCCCTGGTAGACACCTGTCACGCTGTTTTGGATTGTGGCACCTAGAGAAGAGCTTCCAAAGACAACCTTAGAATTTGGGCAGGAACGTATGGGATAAGGCGCTCCTTCAGGTTTGTTATGTTGTGTCCAGTGTCATCCCACCCACTTCTTTTTGGGTGGATCTAAAACAATCTCGCTTATTTTCCATGAGTATAACTTAATCTCGCCAATTTGGAAATGAAACGATTCCACTTCCTTCTTTCCCCTATTTTGAACTAGGGATGCTTGAGCAATTATAACTTTGTGAATTCTAGTAGGAAACATCCGGCTGTTATATGAAACTTTCCCCAGTTTTGGTGATGCAGTTTTCAGAAGTTAAAATATATCACAATAAGGATTTAAGTTCATGTTTTCAGAGAGCGAAATACATCTGGAACTATTTATTTATAGAGGGTTTAAAAATGAAATGAAAGAGCTCAGATTAATATGGAAACAGATCAAAATAGAATTATGGGTAAAAATGTGTGAAATAGAACAGAAATAGATATATTTGTCCATCTCTACTTTGAGCATCTTTACATTGAGCACTAGTTTGTTATATGGTTTTCTATCCATAATCGGGTAAGGATTGCGCCTGATAGGTCTAAATGATTTCATCTGGTACACTGTCCAAACTCTAAGCATAACTAAACAAAGAGCATGGTTTTATATCCCAGAACTACTGAAACCCTCCAAGAGGCTTAAAATAAGCCTTGCACTTCATATTTCCAAGTCACTGGCAGGAGCAGTAATCTTTTGCAGCTTAGGGTACACTATTAAATACGAGTAATAAACATATTGATCATTATACTTCTCTTAGCTGATGAGGCAGGTTTGGTGGACAAAACCACAATGCCATATGGAGTCAATGTGCCAAATAACCACCGTAAATTCTAATTAAAAAGTATATGAGGCATTTAATAGAGAATTCCAGCATATTCTTCTAAACTGCCATTCCCATAATGTTGCTGCAGGTGAGATGCTATTATTTAAGTGAAGGACAAGAAGTATTTAAATGCTTTTAGCTAACTACAGTTTATAGGATTTCGAATGACACTAATTTCAATCTTTCTGTCTCTCAATATAACGTGTGACTAAGGAACGGTTTTCAATAATTGGAACTGACACCAACATAAAATGGATGATTTCGCTAACTGTGCTCAAATTAAGCAAGAGCACTGCAGTTTTGGGGCTGAGTGAGATCCAGCATCTTATTAGACTTTTAAATGCAAGGTTTAAATGGAAACATTCTTTTCACTACGAAAGACCAGTTTTGGCAAAGGGTGAGGTAATGAATGCCTAGAACTTAAATTTAGAGGAATGTTAATCCCACATTGCAGTTTGCCAAGGTAATGTTATATGCATTTCTTTTCCAATGTTTATTTGTCAACAAGTTAAATGATCACATTGAATCAGGCTCCACAATGAACTGGTGCTAAACTTAGTTTCCAGGAGAAGGCAAGATTATCAGCTAAGTACAAATAGCAACAAAGTTAGGAGGATAGTACAGAAGTACCTGATGTGGTAGAAAACTCAAGGTTCTTTTGGAATCTGGTGGGAATAAGTCTAAGCAATAGCAGACTTGCTGGAACCACTGGTTCAATTTCTGGCAAAAATTACTCTACCTATCTTTCTTCCAAGGTAAGATAATTAAACAGAAACCTTAAAATGTGATTATTATTCTTTTTAAAATTATTTATTTTTGCTCCTCTTGGAAACCCAATTGCTCAGAGAAGTTTTCTTAGCAATATGAAGTTCCTATTCTGTCTTCAGTCAACATTCCAGTCTTCTCCCGCATTCATGCATAGTAGTTTCTAAAGGCTGTCAACTTGGCATATCTTCAAATTTTCATTTAATCTATTGTCATCACCATTATTTTTACTCTACACTGGCAGCCACAACTACATCCTGTAGACTGGCTTTCAGATCATTCTTGAGAATGTTTTCTGGGAGACAACCCTCTCTCATTTACTGCCATAGGGTCTGAGTTGGTTCAGATTTATATAGGCCATAGGAGACTAAGGACTCTACCCCATGGGCCCTGCTTGCATTTGGACCCTATTTCCACACAATATTCATCCAATATTCCCAGCCAGCCTGAAGTAACTTTGTGCAAGTCCCATTTGTGGGTTGTACCCAATATTTTAAATACATAAAAATAAGTCACCTTGAGAAGGCTTCTGCCCTGAAAGGCAGACTAGAAATATTTTAGTAAATAGATGTTAGTCCTACTTAGAGTAGACCCATTAAAATTAATGGGATTTAAGTTACACTAGCATTGGGATGCATCCCATTGGATACAACCTCTTATCAAGCTTGTGTTGTGAAAAAGTAAGGAGAAGTATTCTAGTTGATGGCTCACACTCACGCCTTTGAAGGATCATTCAATCTCAGATCTGAATATCTTCTGACATCTTGTAAGAGCCAGTCTTGTGTTATGGCTAAAGTGTTGGACTGGGAGTTGGGAGATCCGGGTTCTAGTCCCCACTTGGCCATGGAAACCCACTGGGTGACTTTGGGCCAGTCACAGACTCTCAGCCCAATCTACCTCACAGGGTTGTTGTTGTGAGGATAAAATGGAGAGGAGGAGTCTTGGGTTCCAGGGAGGAAAAAGGCAGGGTATAAATGCAATAAATAATAACAACAGCAACAATAATAATAACAATAATAATAATCTGGCCAGGCTTTAGCTATATATCTATATTCTAATGTCTTACATACCTGAGAGTAGAGTCAATAGGAAAATATGAACTTCATGTGCTCATGTGCTCACATGTGCATAAAGAGTCCAAGAGCAGACTTTATGTGTATACATTTCAAGACTGAACTGAGGCACTCCCTTCTCAATGTTTTGAATCTTAAGACTGTGATACAAGATTTTTTTAAAAAATGTAGCTTTCATATGAAGCTCCAGTGTGATTATTTCCATGCAAACTGAAAGAACTTTCTTCAAGTTGTGTTGTCTTTAGTTTTGAGCCTGATCCAATCTCCCCATACATTTAGGCGATGTAATACTTACATTTTCATGTATAAATACTGAACATGAAAGCGTATCAACACTGGTGAAGAAGGGAATCTGGCAACCTACTTTACACTCATGTGCTTACCCATCTCCTGCCTTTTATCTCTGATGGCATGGAGTTAACATGATTAATATTCTTTTCTGGCTACTGCTTATAGGAATCATATGAGCCACAAGATAATAAACTGAATGTGGTCTCTAATAGGATTACATATAGAAACCCAATACTACAAATATATGATATTCAAAACAGACTTGACCATAATTAAAGTTTGCCAACTTTGCCCTCTCTAATGTCACTGTATTTGTTACAGTGTGGAATTTAGAAGAATATATTATTACTGTATATAAATGTATTGTATATAATATCTGTATTATATATAAATGCCATGCATGTGATAACAGGTTCTGTGATCTGTGGTGGCAATTCTTGTTGATAGTTTACTAAAATGTCCTGAAGATACATCAAAAGGATTGTGGAAGATTTGAAGCACTCAAGGCTTACTGCTTGGCAAACCTCTGGAAACTTACACATTTTACTAGCTTAATAGTACTCAAACCACTCTTCCAACCAAAACCTAGGGTTTACAGCATTCAGGAATCGTGAGATCACACGTTGCCTAATGGTGACAAATTACAGACTGCCTCTTAAAAACCAAGAGTTCAGTCTGAGTTGTATACTCTTAGATAAAACCCAGAGACAACGGAAGGCCATTTGAATGGCAACCACCATTAAAGAGCCGATTGTGTGACCGCTCCGGAAAAAGCCCTTGTGGATCCAGAGGTTTATGATAACTACTGCCCAGTTATCCATACTCCCTTTTGGGGCAAAGTGCTTGAGAGGTTGGTGGCAGAATGCTTTTCTGTTGATCCAAAAGCTTTTGGAAGATACAGAATATAAGGATCCATTTCAATCTAGACTCAAGCATGGTTTTGGTTTGGAATCAGCCATAATAATAAATAACAGCAACAACAACAATAATAATTTTATTTCTTACCTGCCTCTCTCTCTCTGGATCAAGGCAGGGAGCAGCATTGAATACAAAAATACTATAAAATACATAAAACTCATTAAAAACATATAAAACTAATACATTATAAAACGAACAGTCAGACATCTTGAAATTCAACTGGGTAGGCCTGCTGGAAGAGATCAGTCTTTATGGCTTTCTTAAAATTAGAAAGACTGTTAAGTTGGCAAATTTTTATTGGGAGAGAAATGAGAGAAATACAACCAAGTTTCTTCTCCTCTCGGTGGCTTTTGATACCACTGTCATAGTATTCTCTTGGATTGGCTGGATTGTGGTGGTGGTGGGGCATTGCATTGCAGTGGTTCTATTCCTACCTGTGGGGTTAGTTCCAGAGAGTAGTATTGGGGAATGGTGTCTGACCTCTGGCAATCATTGTGTGGTGCCTCAAGGCACAATCCTGTCACCTATGCTGTTTAATATTTATATCAAGCTGTTGAGTGCAATCATTAGAAGATTTGGGGCAATGTGTCACCATTATGCAGATGACACCAAGCTCTGTATCTCTGTTACATCCAAGTCAGATGTGGCTATGAATGATCTAGACTGAATGAGATTGCACGAGCATCATGAATTACCTTTTCTATTTTTGTACTGTTTTTATTCTTCGAGTGACCTCTGAGGTTAAAAGGTAAGTGCGTAGGCTATAAGCCTGACTTGCTACTGTGGACTGGCATAAAACAGTACTGTGGACTGGGCATAAAACTGTAGTTGCTACAGAAGGGAGACTTCAAGCTGACAGTATGAAATTGACAAGGGATTTTTTTGTTTGGATTGGTCAACAAATTGGACTGGTAGTTGGAAGGCCAATAAAGAACATGATTGGACAAATGTTCTGGTGAGGAGAACTGAAAAAAGTTTAGTTAGTCAGAGGAGTTGAAAAATCAGTTGGTAACTGGAAAGAGTTGGTTTGAACAGAACTGGTGGCTGAGGAGAATTTAGAACTGATAATGGAGTATGCCTTTGAGTCTTACAGAAGCCTTCCGGAAGCTTCTGTGAGGGGAGTGGGAAGTAGTCCTGTGAAGTTGTGTGAACCTTCAAGCAGAGAGCAAAGACAAGCACCAGAAGGTTTCAGGGAAAGGTGTGATCCAAGGGAACTTCAGCAAATAGTCCTTGTAACAGGATAATCTTGTTTGTCCTCTATTAGCACATTTTCCCACAAATCAACTGCTAGACAACTTGGTAACCAAAGTGAAAAGCACTTACAAGTCAATTTTTTATCTATCTTTTTTGCCCTATAACCATTCCTTCTCACTGTGAGTTGCTTGGATACTGTGCAGGGAAACTAAAAAACAAACAAACATGCACACAACACCTTAGTTTTGAAGAGCAAAAGGGTGACAAAGTCCAATAATAGGGGAGGAAATATCTAATTCATTAATATACTGGGGAAGGGAATAGGGTGCTGCTACTCATTACTAGGGATGTGTGACAATTGCATTTTTGCTCACAAAACTTGAGAGCATGCCTCATTCAAAACTCCAAAGGCAAGCACGAACATATGTCCCCTGAAAATATTCACAAATTGTTGAACACGTGCTCACGTTCATTTTGTTCTTGATCCTGAGTTTGATTTCCTTAGTAGATTGAATCAGTCCCGTTTTAGTCTATGATAAAATTTGCACAAATTTGGAGAGATTTTCACACATCACCCATTCAATTGCTGCTCAGAGGAATGGTAAGAGTGTACGGAAGATAAAGGGATGGTGGCCTAGAAATATTTTAAATAAATAAATGTGCAAGCACACATGTGTTATATTTCCACACATGGGGAAATATAACTGCTCAGAGATATTTTTAAATATGGTCAGTGATATATAAATCAAATAAATAAATAAATAAATAAATAATCTTATCTTCAGGATCTGTAAATTATTCCCATCCCATCGTCATAATTTGTAGCCATCAATCTATTAACGAAGAAGTCCTGGTGCTCATTCACCAACAAAGGAGCCACAGTAAATCTATATAATTTCTACACATTTTGAAGGATACCTCCTGCACAATTTCAGTTTTCAAAGCTGGACCCCGGTTGTTTTATTTGGTTTCCATGGCTTTATGTTTTATGACAGTATGATTAACAATTCAGCTTCGCTACCATTGCAAACAATATGTAAGATGTTCCATATGGTGGCTGCTGATGGTACTACTGATCCTATCTATAGGCAAGAACCAAACACCTGTAACTGTAATGATAGATGGATTACAGCTCAGCATGAATTTACAGTAGGCAGTTAGCAAGCTACGTAAATATCCTGCGATACAGCTAGCATATGAGTTGCATGTAGAGTCTCAGCATTTGTCTACATAAATAAAAGTCAAAGATGCATGCCTTTATTTTAGGCCTATTTGGCTCAATCAATCCTCTGGTGGTTTTGTGATATATTGGAAATTTGACTGAATCACCATCTACATTTTTTGCACAAAGCAAACAAGAATCAGGAGCTAAGGGACCCAGGTACTGTATATTCAATCTTCTTTTAGTCTCTTGTAGGTGAGCCATAGATTGAAGGGACCAGAAATTCACCTAGTTTTGCTTGAGGTGCAAAATTAATGGCACCCACCTCTTTCACCATCTGGCCCCTTAGCTCCTAATCTTTCCAGCACAGAGCATTTTATATGTAAACTGAGTAAGAAATTATTCAGGATTTTTAAGTGATGTTTAATAGGTATAGGGGAGCATAAACATTGGTTAAGAAATCTTCATGTTCCAAATATTACAATACCCACCTCTCCAAGGTGCCACATCACACAATGATTTTGAGCTCCATTTTCTAGGTGCAGATATATTTCTTGCATTTGAGTATACATACCTGAATGCAGGATAGATGCAAGACCAACTCAGGCATTAATCTTACTGGGCATCTGAACGAGTGCAGAAAGCCAGCCTCTGTGCATACAGTTGTACATGTGGAGTCCATGTGACCCAAGTCCTGTAATATTAGGTTCAGGGTCACATGGACACCTCCATGCATACAGGTAGAGGTCCCCTCTCTGCAGATGTTTTCATGGATGCTAGAGAGAAGGGCTACTTAACGTGCATGATGATGTGGAGCTACCTGACATGGTCCCATTCCCCACTTGTGTGTTTGACTATCTGGTAAGACTAACACCTAGGTCTACATAGTGCAGGGGTAGGTGATGTGATGCCCATGGGGACAAGCACCCATGGACATCTTTTTTGGTGCTCACCAAGGTGGCTGAGTGTGTGTGTGTGTGTGTGTGTGTGTGTGTGAGTGAGAGAGAGAGAGAGAGAGAGAGAGAGAGAGAGAGAGAGAGAGAGGGAGAGGGAGAGGGAGAGGGAGAGGGAGAAAGAGTCTATGGGTGATGAGCTAGGGTGTGAAAGAATGTATGGTAGTGATCCAGAGTGAAAGAGAAAAAGTAATGGGGTAATGTATTCGCTGGATGTGGGAAGGGGAGTCATGGAGAGAAAAAGAACTAACCTTCTGTGAAATAGGTTTCTGTTGGCATTGAAAGCTGTGGGTTCAAAGGAGTTATTTAGTGTGTTGGGGCCCAGACTCCACCTCTGCCTTATACTCAGTCCATTGGGCAGGTTACTTGTCCTTACTAGCTGTCCCTCCCATGACAACCATTTTGTGTTGGTGCCCAGGATAGTTTCTCAATTTGCCAAATGTGCCCACAGGCCCTAAAAGGTTTCCTACTCCGAAGGTAGTGCATCAGATGTGATAGGTGTACATATGTAGAAATCACTGTGTTCCCACTAAAATACTATTACATACAAGTGGAACCCAATCCTTTCCTGCTTACCTATATTTACATATATTTAAAACAGAAATGCAGCATTTTCTATATGAATGCAACCTTCATACATTATACACTGTTCTCTATATTTTGTTTAACTACTTTTCAGCTATGAGACCTTGGGAAAATATTGTTTGAGAGCACCACATGTCCTTTGCACATACTAAATGTGAAAGCCCACTTGGTGTACATTCTTAGGGCACTGCTACCTAAAACTAACATCATGGGTTATATATAATGGTGGCCTTCTGTCAGCAGAATGGACACTGGTGGTGGAAAGGATCCCTCCTACACAGTTGAAGTTCCATATGCCCTCCACATCTGCTCCAGAAGGTTGGAAAAACTCTGGAACAGTTTAGGAGAATGCACAGGGCATGCAGGGGGAAAAGAGGAAAGTGAAAGAACTATCTTGGAAGCAGTCCACTCCACCATGTTGGATATAGCCTTTGAACTAGTGCTGTGCGAAAAAAAATCTCCATTCCATTTTTGGCATTTCATGGGAGGTGGGGAAATCAAAATGAAAACTCAGATGAAAGAGGTTGGGAGATGTGAGAATTTCAGAGAATTTTCTCCTTGGGGAGGGGAACAAGGTATCCACTTACTTTATAAACATAGCCAGTTGTTGAAGGGTCTTCTTCCTTTCTTTTTATTATTTTAAAAACATCCCTGCATTTTCAGGAGCCCAGGATTGCTTACTGAATGTTTATTGGAGAGGTTGAGGTCACATATCTCCAATAGGCATTCACTAAGAACTTCTGGGTTCCTCCAAATGCTGGGGGAAGGGGGGTGTTGTTTTTTTTTTAAAAAAAACAACAACTAAAAAATAGGAAGAAGCCCCCTCAGCAACTGGCTACACTTTAAAAAGGTATGTGGAAACCCTGTACTCCTCCCAAGGAGAAAATTCTCTAGATTCCCCTCCTTCCTGTGAAAGAGGCACAGGGAGAGAGGAATTTCCCCAAAAAATAAGGGACAGGATTTGGCCCATCACTACTTTGAACATCGTGTTGATTTCAACAGGGGAGTTACAGATGTGCTTAAATCTCTCCCACTGAAATTATTGAGGTTTAAATGCAACTTTGCCTGGATTGTGTCCTTGCAGTGCAATCCTATGCATGTCTATTGAGAAGTAAGCCCTACTGACTGCAATGGGACGTACTCCCAAGAAAGTGTGTAGAGGCTAACAGCCTTAATGTTTAAGTGTCAGGGGGACAATTGGGAGAAAACAGAAGTCCACGATGAACTCACAATGTTTTTCTTGCTTCAGATAAATATAGTAATTGTACAGGTCAGCAAACTCTACCTGCCTATGAGTTGAAGCAGATGTAGATTCAGCTGAAAGACTGTGGGGTGATGTGACAGAAATATACACTACTCAAGATGGCTGTGTTTCTGCTGAGTCCAAATATTTTATGAGTATATCGATCATTCAGAGATTATTCTTAGTAAGCCTGCAGCTTCTTTATCCTGAAAAGTTTGGTTTTCATCTCTGAGAAAGAACTACTTTTAGATCGCAATGTTGCTCATGGCTTGTTAACACTAAACTTAGAAAATATAACTGAAAAGGTGCCATAACAAAAGAGGGCAAAGGAGATGTGCAAAAAAAATGGAAGTAAAACTGAGAATAAGGAAATTCCTTTTGTAACTGGCCTGGGTCCTCTGCTTCTGTTTTTTGTTTTTTTTGGGGGGGGGGGGTTAGTTTTTACAAGCACAGCTTCAGCGCAACTCCTTAGGCAATTTTGAATGTGAATATGTTTACATGAATTTGCACATGCAAATAAGCAATGAGTAGTTTTGTTTTATTGTGGGAGGGCTGGCAACCCTGAACGCATGTCAGGAGCTCATGGCAGGAGCACTGGTGATGAAGTATGTGTGAATCCCACTCTGAAGATTAAACCAGAAAGCGAGAGGCAGAAATAGAAGTCATTTGTACTTGTGATGTTGTTGCAATCAAAGGGCATCGTGATGAGAACCAAAAATTAGCAATATCAGAATTTTCTGTGTCCCTAGTTGGCTATTAACAGGAACATTACTCCTCACTGGCTACACATTAAGCAACCTTCTGTATAGTGTCTTTGAGAGGTGACAAAATGAAAAATTCTATTAACCCTTAAAGAACCCTTATATTGCACTCTTAGCTTTTAACTTTTTGAATTTATTGTATACTTTTTGTATTTTTATGGTTTTAATTGTGCAGTGCCCGGAGAGCCACGGCTATTGGGCAGTATAAAAATGCAATACATAAATAAATAAATAAATAAATAAATAAATAAATAAATAAGGGCCATGTTTATACCCACCCAATAGTCCGGGCTGGTCACAGCCAAGTCCCTGTGCATCCATATGACACACAGGGACTCCAGGGGGCAGGGGGGATGGGTTTTTCCAGGGATAAAGAAACCCTGGGAAAACCCGATTATTTCCATGGTCTCAGAACTGTCCCAAGACCGTGGGAGGTGTGTGGGGCCATCGCTCATGTGTGCGCTTTCTCAAGAGCAAGCATGGTACCAGAAATGGGGATGGAGCCACATCGCACAGCTCCATGCCCATCGGGGGTGGGAGGATTGAGCAATTCCACCATCCCAACGATGGTTGGGTCCCCCCCTTACTCTTTAGTTGGAGCGGGGACTCGCTCTTGCATGACTGGCCCTGCTTGGGGGGGGGGGAAATGGTGGCCACAACATGCCTCTTTCCTCTTGGCACGTCACACACCACATGTACGCCCTGGGGGAGGATCTCATGATCAGGATATTGCAAGATCCTTTCTCCTCTCTCCCGGAAGGGTGGGAGGTGTAGAAAGGGCCAAGGATTACTCTGAAACCGACTAAAACTTCGTACATCACAACATTTGTATCACAGAATTTTTTAAACCGATCTCTAATATTTAGACAATGGTGGTCAAGAGTGTTGTACTAGGGAGAACTGAGATCTGAATTTTTAAGTCCCACATGCTTTCAGGGAATTGTTTTGGTCTTTGGCATGCCATTAAGCGGTGCCAGCGCCACGTTTTTGAGGGCCCTTGGGCAAAACACCCTCAATAGGCCACCCTCCCTTAGTGAGTCTAGCTTCTCATTGGCATTGTCCTCAACCTCCTCGTCATTGACACCACTTGTTTGCTTGACAGGCAGAGACCCAGTGAAGAAGTAGTCAGTGGGATCTACTGCTCCTTCTCACCACCACCAGTGTCTGGGCCAAAGTGAGGGGCAGGTGAACAAGCAGGTTGCAATAATGAAAAGGAAGAGCAAATCCAGGGGGTTCTTGTTGGTGAGTACCTGCTGGGTTATGAGCCCACAGCAGGGCCCCCACCATGCCTATTCTTGATGCTGGCCATATCCTCATGCTGTGCCTCTGTTTCCCATATATAAAAAGTGAACTATAGTAGCCTTCCTCTCTAGATTAGTTAGGCTGAACAATCATTATAGTAGAAATAACTTCTAGTAGAATTTAATGTTTTCGCAGGACCGGTCCAAGACATTGTTATTGACCAATACCCTGCTACTATATATGGCAAAGATATCATGTGGTTGAACCATTTTTAAATGCTACAGATTTTCCAGAAATATTTCTAGATGGGGTGTGTGTGTGTGTGTTTGTATTATGCATCCATTTCAGGGTTTTTTAAATGTAAGTTGCCTCCCCACCCTTTCTGCACTTTTCCTTTACCTCCCATTGCTCTCATATTTCCCCACAGCTTTGCCTTATGTGGAAGGTTGTCCATGTTCATATGGATATGGAAATGTTCCAAAATATCAGTGCTGAGATATACTTGGATTACTCCCTAGAGCACCTGAAATGCCAGGAAAGGATAATCAGATATATTTGGCATAAGATCTGAAATACAAGGTCATTATATGGACTATTAAATTTTGATAATATAGGTTAATAAAGATGCTGGTGGAACTAGATCAGAGATCGCATGTTTTAGAGAACTTATAAGATGTATTTCAGGTGACTTCATCCAGGGTGAAATAATAACCAGAGCTATTGTAAGCAGGCCTGCCGAAACACACATTTCAGACAAAAAGTAGTTTCAGAACTGAAAAGGGCAACATGGCTGTAATCATTCCAATTTTTTTTTGTGTGGTCATACCCAGACCTCTGCCATTAGCAGAACGTTCACATCAAAGCAGTCTGACATCCAGCACAGAGATCCCAAGTAAACTATGCTGTAAAAATGGGCTCATACCCATTTGTGAATGTGGGCTACGTGCAGGAAACGGGATGATTGAGTGCTCCTGCATGTTATAAACTAAAACATGACTTCCCAGATATGAAGAAACCCTATGCCAGGGAAAAGGCTATTCTAGAACCCTGTTGTTTGACATGCTGTCTTCTCACATGCATGAGAGCTGTCCTATTGAAGCAAATAGGAAAGCCATTGCAGACGTTGGGACTCTGTGATTCAGACTGTCATCCTGATAATGGAAAAAAACATCATTTATTTATGTTTTAAAAAAGATGAACCAATGAGCAATGGAAGAACATAAGAACATAAGAAGAGCCATGTTGAATCAGACCAAGGGTCAGATAGGCCAGCACACCGTTCATAATGGCCCACCAGCTGTCGATCAGGCACCCACAAACAGGAAATGAGTGAAACAGCACCCCACTCTGCCCATGTTCCCCAGCAGGAAAATGGCAACTAAAGCATTTTTGTGGAAAATGTTGCAGAGTATCCATCATTGCAGACATTTTTTTTTAAAAAAAAAACCCATGATAAATTGATTATGCATCTGTTAGAAACAGTAGAGTTACAGGATTACCATTTAGGAGATTGAACTAGATGACCCACAGCAATATTTCCAAATTTAGATTTCTGCATTATTATTATTATTATTATTATTATTATTATTATTTTTAAACACCCTGAACTCATCCCTTTTTTATGGTCCTTTCCATTTAGTGATGGAGTGAAAATCTGCCTGGGCCTGCCAGGGCAACGGACACCCCTGTGCTGGGTGGATTTTCACCCCATCGATGGCACAGGACAAAGGCCCAATTTGCAGCTGATTAAAATGTGCACATTCTTAGATGGTACTGCCTTCCTGTGGCGTACAGTCCATCTGTCCTATTCTTAGATGCTAAAGTCCTCCCAATATACTACTTCACATTTGGTGTGTGTGTGTGTGTGTGTGTCTGTGTCTCTTATCCTATTTGAGATCCACATTAAAAGATTCATTATAGACAAATCCTGTTGTAGATATTTATGAAGGAATCCATAGTGACATGAAAACATGTAAAATAGTAGCATCTGGATTATTATTACAACTGTGTGAATTGAGTTGAATGTGACTTTAAAAAAAAATCTCACAGAGAGAGAGAGAGAGCAATCCCATGGTTCCTGGAAGAACACCACAGGGTCCATAGGATTATTCACGTTCCCTTCCCCAGGCCGTAGACCCAGTTACACCTTTGGGAGGGGGTCTCTAAATTCTGATTCCTCCCCCTCCCCCGTGCCCCGTGCAGCTGCTGTGGAAAGTACTGTGCCGGCTGCTTCCCAAAGTTACAAACTCAGGCTCGGAGGGAGAGAAAATGGGGTGCTCTAGTGGGCTGGGAGGGGAGAGGAGAGGCTAGGATATGAGAAATTCTATGGCCTCTCAAGGCCTGGCCCAGACCCTGGAGTGTGCTGTCTCGAGATGGGCTCAGAGGTCCATCTAGAAGAAAATGTATTAAAAGGGAAATGTATTAAAAGGGAAATGTATTAAAAGGAAAACTGAGAGCTGAAAATCACCTCCATTGCTCCTCCTCCCTTGCCAGCAGCAGCCCAGCAGGGTGCTGGATACTTGGAAGGCTCCGAGATTGGAGGCTTCCTTCTAAGGGAATCTCTTCTAAGCTCTTAAGTGCATAAGAAAGAAAACACCTGGTAGGAGCTCAGCTGAGTATACTGTCTTTGGATTTGTTTGTTTTTTAAAATATGCTATTCAGAAAACTCTAATTAACACTTCATAAACACTTGGTAATATAGTGTATTTTTTTTTTAAAAAAATGTTATCCATTTTTTTCTTGCACATGCCAAAATATTAGTATGCCACTTCCATATCTCTGCACTCTATTTCAGCAAAATGCTATGATCTAGAAAAAGGGGGAGAGTTTAGAAAGACAAATGAAATGGCAGGGCTTATTATGTGGTTTTTGTATTTACTTTTAATACCTCTCTATATAAATAATTCAGCTGTTTGGTTTTCATATCCAGCTACAGGAGCAAGTCATTTTGCCTCTCCTTTTGTTATACAAACACTGTCAAGCACATACTCTGAGTTTCCATTTAGAGAGCTTTAATTGTAATATTACTGATCTGACTGGTAAATCCTTGCAATGTGATCCATCAGGGTTCTGCAGAGCTCTGAAATGCTGGTGGAGCTGTGTGTGGACTCCCTGCTCACTGCGCCCACACAAATATCATAGAATGGCCCATGAAGTCATTGGACTTGGATGGGCCATCCTTACTGGTATGTTATTACTTATTAGATAATCAAGAAAGCACAAGCAAGAAATGAGCTTAAGATTGTAGAACAGATTCATGGAAAAGCTGTTCTTTACATTTGTGATACATAATTCTCAACCACCTATTTCTGCTATGTAGTCCGTCCACATTGCATTCTTTATTCATAGAACTTGCACTTATATTTCTATTTGCGTGAATATGCAGTATAAAGGTTTCATAAATACGCTGATGATGTACAAAGTATATAATCAGGAATATGGGCCCAGAAATAAAACACAGTAGGCACAGGTTTCTAATGAAAGTTGAACCACCCAATAGTCATGATCCTAACAGAACACTCCAGTAGAAATATTAGCAGTTACATTCCAGTGGAAAATGATTCTATGAGCAATGTCATTGCTTTTTCTGCATTACATATTTGAAAAGACTTTTAAAAAACTCTTTGTGGTCAAGTGGTTTTGTTCATTTCTTCTCTACTGAGGCATCGAAGGGTACTACAACAGCCTGTGTTTTCAATTAGGAATCCAACATGTTTGACAACAAAATGTGGACATAATAATGGCTAATCGTACAATCTCTTGGTGTGTGTTAAACATCATAAGAGAACATAAGGGATAAAGCAGTCTCTTAAAACATTTGGGGATGAAGGGACATTGGTGGCCCAAGGAAGCAGAAAGAGCAGACTCAAGGAACTATGGGTCAGGCACCCGGGAAGAAAAGTGAATAGAGAGTATGGAGTAATGGACTACCACTAAGTAGTGGTAGAAGTGAAAAGCTGGATAGCCGAAGGGGCAAATGAGGGTAGTAGTCTAGTGCCAGTATGTGTATTCAGGAACAAGTTTACAGAGTACCAAAAGTCAGGAGATCATTCTATTGGTGCGAAGAGAAGCAAGAGGGCACATAGAATATGGGCACTGGGCCAATGAGACAAGGAGGAGTCCAAGAAGGTTGGGGAATGAATTTCACATAATGGTTTGAAATAACCAGAGAAATCCTTAGACATGTATCTCTACATATTTTATTAATTAATTAATATTAGCTCTCAAAGTGGTTTACATTAAGAAAACACTATTCCAGACTAAATGAGTCAAAAGACCAGGAGACAAAAGACCTAACTGACAGCAAGACAATCAAAACAGACACAAGCAAACAAAGCAACAGAAAAGAATTACTTTCTGAAGGCACAGGAAAAACGGTAAGTTTTCATTCCCCTCCAAAAAGAAAGGAAAGACTGTACATGCTGAACCTCCAAGGGGAAGAAGTGTCAAAGAACATGTCTTGCCACAGAACAAAAAGGCCTGTTCCTTGTTGAGGACAGCTTGGTAACCGGTGTAGGGGATACCCAGAGCAAGAAAAGTTGGAGAACTTTGCAACTAGTATTGCATAATGACTAGAACATATGTTCTAACCTGTGTTGGGTGAGATACATTAAAAGTAATCTGTCACCCAAGCTCTAACCATCCTCTCTGCCACTTAATTTCATGCAGGTCTTCTGAAAGCCAAGGAACCACTTCCCCTCTAGCCTGACTGTGAGGAAGCTCCAGTCTGTGGGCAATTTGGGGCCAATGAGGTCTCCCCATCCAGCCCACTGAGGCCAGACTGAGGTCCCATCCCTCACTATGTTCTGGAGCTAAGTGTTGCCCAAGATATTTTGCTGCCTGAGACAAAGGA
Source organism: Elgaria multicarinata webbii (assembly GCF_023053635.1). NCBI lineage: Eukaryota > Metazoa > Chordata > Lepidosauria > Squamata > Anguidae > Elgaria > Elgaria multicarinata. The sequence continues at coordinate 38,429,573 of NC_086180.1, read as the reverse complement.
CAAGAAGACTCACTCTGTCTTTCCATGTACAAAAGCTGACTGGACCAGCATATGATTCTGTCTGAACATTGATGACAAGACAGCATCCTGCACTGTGCATGAAGGCAGCAAACTATCTTAGGAGGCATGAGCACATCATATGGCACACAGCTCTATCCTCCAACACCTTGCTGCCATCTCCTAGCATTTGCTGCATGAGGCGACTGCTTCACTCTGCCTAAGAGTTGGGCTGGCCCTGTCAGGAGCCATCGGGGCACTTGGGTCCCTTGAAGTGACAGTTTGAGAAGGCTCTACCTGCTTTTCAGACCAATGGGAATGATGATGTGTGAGCAAAGCCAGCTGCCTTAGGAACTGAGCTTCAAGCTACTAGCTACAGTACTTTTCTCCCTCTCTCATAATTCTAGAACTTGGGGTCACCCCATGAAGCTGATTGGTGAGAGATTCAGGGCAGATAAAAAGAAGTACTTTCTCATGCAGCACATAGTTGAACTATTGAATTCTCTTTCGCAAGATGTAATAATGGCCACCAATTTGGATGGTTTTAAAAAAGGATTGGACAAATTCATGGAGGATATGGCTATTAATGGCTACTGGTCCTGAAGGGTATATTTGCCTCCAGTATCAGAAGCAGTATGCCTATGTACATCAGCTACAGAGGGATCATGGGCAGATGGGTCCTGTTGTACTCATGGCCTACTTGTGGATTTCCCATAGGCAAGCTGGTTGGCCATTATGTGAACAGAAGGCTGAACTACATGGAACCTTGTTGTGATCCAGCATGGCTCTTCTTATGTTTTCTGGCATACCCTGAAGCAGCAGTTCCTCAGACTTCCCACTCCTCAAGAGGTTAGTAGCATGGGAGTGTGGAGGTTTCAGTAAAGGGGAGGTTGAAATTTCAGGTTCTCTATGGTCTCTTCCCTCTTCCCCTTTCCTCCATGCTGCTCAACTCACTGAGAATCAGAATGTTGTGTGCGAGAATGGAATGCATGTGAGACAGAGACAGAGAGAGATGGTGTAGTAGTTAGCATGCCCACTTCGGTTTTGGCCTCTTCACATGCAGTCCCCAACAGGTTTCAGCAAGAGCAAGGCAAAATGTGTAGTGAACTTTGGCCATCTTAGCCCTGTGGGGAAGAAGAAGGACCGAGGGGACAGGAGCAGGCAGAAGTAACATCGGGGCCTGCTCCTGTTGGACTCTTCCCCCACCCCCACAGGGCAAACTGCCGTCTTGGCCCTGTGGGGAAGAAGAAGGACTGAGGGGACAGGAGCAGGCAGAAGTAACATCGGGGCCTGCTCCTCTTGGACTCTTCCCCCACCCCCACAGGGCAAACTGCCATCTTGGCCCTGTGGGGAAGAAGAAAGACCGAGGGGACAGGAGCAGGCAGAAGTAACATCGGGGCCTGCTCCTCTTGGACTCTCTCTCTCTCTCTCTCTCTCTCTCTCTCTCTCTCTCTCTCTTTCTCTTTCTCTCTCCTCCCTCCCTCCCTCCTGGACTCCTTTTCCTTGTGTGTCATGTCTTTATTAGACTGTAAGCCTGAGGGCAGGGACTGTCTTTTTTGCTAAGTGTAAGCCGCTCCGAGAGCCTTTTTTGGCTGAGGAGCAGGGTATAAGTATGATAAATAAATAAATAAATAAATAAACTTAATCACCCACACACCAATAGCATCCTCTAAATCAGGGGTGGTCAGAAAGTAGATCTCCAGATGTTTTGGACTTCAAAGTCCAAAACATATTTGGCCCACCCCTGTTCTAAATCTCATCTCTTAATTTTTTTTTAAATGATTTGGTCTTCTGAAGCAAGGCAAATATGTACAGATATTTAATACATATTGTTTTTGAGCATTACCATTGGACTGATGAAACCATCCTGCAACAAAGATATCATTTTTTAAATCTTTTTTTCCTATCATGAGATCATGTTAAGTAGATGTGTCCTCTGTATATAGATAGGCAAACCCTACAAGAATATACATCTCCATTTGATTCAAAATTTGTATTTATTCTATCACAATTGAAGACATTTCTGGATGCTGTTGGGAGATTATTCTCCTCCTCTCTTTTTTACCACATGAAACACAAAGGGGAACAGAATGAGAGCTAAAGACTGAAAACTGATTACAGCATCTGAAGCAGTACAAAGATATTATCATTCTGCATCTGTTTAATCCTTAGCTGATTGACAAAATAGCTATAACCTATGGAAGATTAGTACTGCTCTGTCTGGCACTGAATTTATTTCACATAACTTTAAACTTCATTGCAAGTCTACCTCGATAGATGATGCAAATTCTGTTTCTCTGAAAGTAGGTCAGTGGGTTACTGTGCAATTATAATGTCACATGTATTAATACTGCTGCAGGATGGATTAATCATAATTATGTGTGATTAATTCCTTTTCAGAACAGAGACAATAAACATTTTTTCTAGGAATTACCTGTTACATACTGGCCAAACTTCCTTTGCTATGAAGATGGTCAATGGTCTGGTTTGGTAGGTTGATGTTTCCTCAATAGGGGTCATTTAGTTGGAGATCTCTCTGGATTGTCTGGAATTAGGGATGTACAAGAATTTCATTTCAATTTGTTAAACATCAGAACGTGCTCCATTTACACCACTGAACTTGAATGCAAAACTTGCATATTCCTGAGCTTGCGATTGCATTCGCAAAATGTATTCATTAGGGAAAAAAATGTACTTTAAAAATAAGTGCAAATTTTGAAAAAGCAAGAAAAAGTAAGCTTACATTTGGGAATGGGAACAAAGGGGACTGGGCTTCGAGGTGGTACTTAGAGAACCTTTATCACCTTGAACATTGTTTATTATGTCATTGTTATTCAGAATAGAAGATCCACTGGACCTTGGGAAAGATAAATTTCCCTTCCCAGCTAGGGGAGGGGGCAGGAGTGGTCACTCTAAGGTAAGATGAAGTTTACGGACAGAGGTTGCGCTTTTTACTGACAGAGAATAAAATATTATCACAACTTGGAAATGATGTTGCAGGGGTAGTTCCCTGATTGGATCACAGGGTTACTGTTCTAAAGAAGAAGCAGGGATTCCAATGCCTGGCTAAACGTTTGGCAAAATGAGCAACTGGTGTTGAGTAAAGGAAAGAGGAGGTGACAAACGGTAGGTTTGGAGGGAAGGATTCACAAGAAGATGCTCATTCCAGTGGATCAATCCAGATTGATGGTTTTCTTTTTTCTGTTTTTTTGCAGAGGGGACCAAAAAGCTTACCTGGGCTCTCACATTTGCAAAAAACCTCTTATGTAGTTATTATATAAAGACATTTAGGTTGCTCTGCTTATGGTTAAGTTCAAATATTACATATACTATCCTCATAGTAAAGCAACTATTCATTTTTTATTGTTTCTGACAGTACAAACTTAAACGTGACCACTCAAAAGTAAGGCCCATTCAACAGGGCTCAGCCCCAGGTAAGTGAGTACAGAATTGCAGCCTAAATTAACCTTGATGAATCTAATTTTGCAAAATGTTTTAAAAGCTACTATATTTTGCTATCCTGCCTATGCTGAAATGAAACACATGATTGTGTAGTAAGTGTTCTGCCCTTTTTGACCAGGATTGTCTGAAAAGGGATAAGGAACACCATCGAATGATTTGGATTCCCACTTTTGTCAGGCATTCAAAAATATCTTAAAAGATGCATGCAAATGCATATCAGGTATCAAACTACATAGTATACATATAGAATGTGGTAATATTTTCATAGAATTCTGTCTTTCATTTATTGCATTGGCAAAACAAAGATATGTGAATAATGTTACACATGCTCCACACAGTTACTATTGTTTCCATGTTTATTCATTCCAGTTTGTTAAGATAACAATATAAAATTATATACCCGAAGGTGGATAGATTTCTACACTTGTGGTACTTTTTGAACCTTTACATAATGGAAACATTGCTATACACAACAGTATGTAGTCAATGGCAAAATATATATACCTATGATAAATAGACAGGGATACAACAATCGTTTTTCTTAAAAAAAATATTGATCTTAAAAACAGATGGAGATAAAATGAAGATGCCTTCACAGAGAAAATCAATTACTTCAAGATGGACCACATAGGTTGATAAAAGAGATACTGGATAAATAATATGATAAATTACATATTGTGTCTTCAGCTCTGAACTCTTAGAGCCTAGTTATCCAGCCAATTCTTAAAATCTGCTCCATTGAATGCAGACCTGATATTGTATGTTAAGCCATCTAAATTTTAGCTTCAATTCTTTCAGTGTCTACTCAAATAGTCCTGTTGTGTTACAGCTGAGAGGTTCAGTTTACTGATTCTTGGTGGTTGCATGAGCTTGAATGTAGAGCTGGAACTCTATTGAGTTGATCTTTGATCTTTTCAACTCGATGGAGGAAGCAGAGTCACATACACATTCCTTCGTGTGCAGAGACCATCAGCAGTTCACCAAGCAAAATCGCCAGTTGATCAGTTCACCAGGCAAAATCTCCAGCTGATCAACATGGCAATAGAAGGAGGAAGAGGAGATTTTCCACTGCTAGCTTTAGGTACTGGCATCGCGAGGTAGTATGGGTGCAGGCAACTGATGCCACCAGGTGACCATTCACTCAGCAAGCATGCACTTGCCCTGCCCACTCCGCTGCCTCCTAGGGCGTAACAGTGATGTTGGAAAGCACCCTCTCTCCTACGTTGCCGTGCCTAGCAAACAACCTCACTAGCCATCACTAGCATAGGGCTGTTCCCTCCACTGAAATGAATGTAGCAGCCTGTGGGTACTCTGGAGTCCATGTGAAGCTTTTACTCAGGATGAATGGACTGGGATCACTTCTCTCAACCCAGCAAGTGAGATCTGTGACTAAGCAGCCATAATTCAGTGATAGAGCACATGCTTTGCATGCAGAATGTCCCAGGTTCGATCTTTAGTGGCACATAGGAAGCTGCCTTATACTGAATCACACCATTGGTCCATCTAGCCCAATGTTATCAACACTGACTGGCAACAGCTCTCTAGGGTTTCAGGCGGGATTCTTTCCTTGCCCTGCCTGGGGAAGCTGGGATCAAATGAATAGGATCAAACTTGTAATAGAGCACATGTTCTATTGGTATGATACAGCATTTGCTCTATCACACTGAGCTATTTCCTCCCACTGAACTATCCCACTTCTAGGCAGGGCTGGGAAGGACCCCTGCTTGTAGCCCTGTTAAGCCATCCAGTATAGACAATACTCATCTAAATGGACCAATGGTGTTCCATAGAAGGATGTTTCCTATGTGCCTCTTATATGCACTGCCAATAGCGCACCCTGGCCATTAGAAACATCCAGCTATAGAACTGGGGCATAATTTTTAGTTGGGTACCTTCAGTATTAATTTGCTTTGAAACAATCAATTCTATTACTTTTCAATAACAGGATTAAAAAAATGAGACAGAAAATTAATGTGCATTAATATTCTACTTAAACCTGCACATTAGGACTTAAAGGCATCTTAGTTCCACGGAAATCAATGCAACCCGATCAATATAAATTCACGTATGGTATTTTAAATGACTTGTCACTGCCAGTTTTGTACACTCATTTAGGTAATGAATTTTTAAAGGGAAAATGGTTTTTAAGGGGGGAAATGTTTTTTTAAGTGAAAATGGTAAAGGTTAAGGCTATTTTTAATTGGGGCGGGGGAGACGTTTTCTGCTTTAACCTTAATCCACAGATTAATGTTTCCTGTGTTTTTTATGATACGTTCTGTAGCACCAGAAAAATGGTATAAAAAGGTATAATTACAGCCAGTCTTAGGCTGCTGGCATGTAATGACCTTCTCTTCAACTCTGCAGGCTGGACAGAAATCTGTTCATTTTTAAAAAAAATAAAATAAAAATAAAATAAAATTTATAGCTAGTAATTTGAAAAAGCATCAAGTATTTTCATGTGCCCTGTGGACTGTTACAGAATGGAAACTTGAATAGTGGAGGTGGAGCAGATTTCTGTGGTTAGATATGAAGCCTCTTTTTAGTTGACTGTAAGCGTGTAGCACTAGCAAGCATGTTTAAATTTGAGCATTTTTATTGTTCTTAAACAAGGCCATGCATCACCACTAGCTACTCTCTGAGGCATATTCCTTGAATTATGAAGGGAACGTGATAGTCGAGTTGGGCACATTGTCTCAATGTTCCTTTTTAAAAAATTGTATCTTTGTGGTACCATATAAGTTATTTCTTCACTTCCATTACCAAAGCTCCTGCGTTTCCAATGAAAATTTGCTGTAATAACTCTAAAAATAAGAGGCAAAGAATGAAAAACAGTTGGCTAGTAAAAACAAGGGTTGGCTGCAATTCTGGAAGGAACCTGTAAAAAGTGTGTGTGTGTGTGTGTGTGTGTGTGTGTGTGTGTGTGTGTGTACTGGTTATATCAGGATACACCAATTATTTTCTTCTGGCTTCATTTAGGCTTTTAAAATTGGCTACACATTCTTATTATTGCCAAAGTAAAACAAACCAAGACTTTCTTTCACTACATCTTGCAGTCTTTATCAGCCCAATAAATGTACACAAGGAAACCAATAAGCTACTATTGGTTGTCTTTCGCTGCAAGAATGAAACAAAAACAGACATTTTTCAAGTTTATGAGAACATGTAAAATGATAGTTTCCTGAAATTGTCTCTAGTTGTAACTGAAAGATCAAAATGTTCTTTATCGGATATTTTGCTAGTTGTAAAATAACAAGCCACAAATTGCATCTTGGGATGATGGTCCACTTAACACTTACCATTTGCTGAAGATACTTACAACTTACTTACTAAACAGCTTGGAGCCAGGTAATTTGAAGAATGCTTCCTCCCATATATACCTGCCCGGACCTTTAGATCATCTTCAGAGGTCCTTCTACATGAGTCCCTGCCAAAGGAAGTGAAGTGGATAGCTACCAGGAGGAGGGCCTTTTCTGCTATGGCACCCCAGCTGTCTTTCCGACCTTATTTTCTCAGTATTTTAACATTTTACCATCCTAGTCTTTTTAACTCACTGATTAAAATCTATTTTAAATCTCTGCATTGCTGCTCAATGGTTGTACTTTTATATTGTGGTTTAAATTTTATACTTAAATTGTGTATTATGGTTTTATTTTTTGTGAACCATCCAGACGCTATTAGGCAGTATAGAAATGCAGTAAATACATAGATACATACAATGACTGAGAAAACAGAATTTTGTAAAGAAAAGAAGACACCTGATATACATACATAGAAATATGTTCCATCCTTCATGTTATTTCAGTATGAGTAGAAATTGTAAATAGCAACAGTATCTTTATATGCCTCTTGTTTAACTCAGAGTTGGCACCAAAATTTAGTTTAAACTGACATTCAAAGAGAATTTTTGAGTTTCTGCCTCAGACAAAACGTGAGAGAGGACATGGCAAGGCAAGACCAGCAAAATAGTGCTGAAGATTTTGTATCAGTAGGTTCTGCCAGGGAAATAACTGATTTGTTGTAAACAAGTGATTCGACGTTGGAACAATATTAATAAAAGGAACCTCTCATTTCACTCTGCTGACTACTACTACTATCTTTACTCATTTGGCTAGGATGTTTTCTTTATTTAGTACTTCGGGATTTTTTTTTTTGTTCTTGGAGGGAGCACTTCTATGGCTGTAAGACAGCATCTGAGCGGCCATAAGATAGTTCTGACTCCACAGTCTGAGGTCAGAGACACACCTCCGACCTCTGAGTGGGGCAATCAGAGATCTAACTTCCTCCTCCTCACAGCCAGGGCAGAAAGAATCACGTTGGTAACTCGACCTCAGAGAGGGAGGAAACAGGAAGTTTGGGGGCGGGGCAGGAGGAGAGGCCACTGCAGAGGCCAGGATACCAGCTATCCTGAGCCTCCGCATCTAGCAAAAAATGCAGGGCAGGAGGTTGGAGATGGGAATATCACCTCTGCTGTTCCGCCTCTGCATAGGATGGTAGTAAGCCTCCAAGTGAAGGTGCAATCAAAAGGAATAAGAATATGATACAAGCCCTGATGGATCAGAGCAATGATCCTTTCTTCTCCCCTCTGGAAAGCCCATGGTTCTGTAACTTCTGCCTCCCCATAAATCAGGGATGGGGAACCTCTTTCAGCCTGAGGGTGAATTCAATTTCATAGAAGTTCTCAGGGTCCACATTCCACAGGTGGGGAAACAAGCAAGAAGGGGCAGGTTCAATGGTAGAAAAGATGAGGCCAAAAACACATTTAAAAATCCCATCATATATTATCTTAATGCTCTTGCTGCCAGTAGCTAGCCTTGAGAAGGGGTTGGCCTTGATGGCCTTCCAACTCTACTATTCTATGATTCTATGAGGCATTTCCTCCTTTTAGAATGGAGGGAAAACACCGCACAAAAGCCAGGACACCACCAAACGATTGGTGGTTAGGGGAAAGGAAATGGGGCTATGGGAAGGCAGCACAGTCACATGGTGAACCCCAGAAGGCTGGATTTGGCCTTCAGGCCTGAGGTTCCCGTCCTGCCATCAATGGAGATTCTGCACAGCCACCACTTGGGGTGGGGGGGAGAGAAATACTATGTTATGACTATGATTTAGACTGAATTGAACTGAAGAGCTGTGTTGCAACTCCAAACACTGTTTACATTCTCAATGTTTCTCCTTCAAGTTCTGTAGATTGAAAGGCAAGTTGAATGATCCAGCTAATACATCAAAAGTGGAACATAAGCAAAATGCTGGAAATTTCTTTCCCATTAGTCAAAATGTATACCACCATTTTTTCTTCATTGGGGTCAGCAACATTGCCAGTATACTGTTACACAAACACAACATAGCTGGCTGGGGAATGCTGGGAGTTGTAGGACTCCATTCTGTCTAAACATGCATAGGATTTCACCTTTAATAATTTATTTATCTTTTTAGACACCTTCCGTCTCAACGGGAACTTTCTTTTATTGCCTGCATTTTCTTTTTAGCAGCTCCACTGACACTGGATGTTTGACCCCTGCTACCATAATAGCTGCTAATGGAAATTTCACTTCATGCAAAGATAAGATGGATTTTTGGCAGCTGTGGGAGATTATGAAGAGTAAGAACAATCTTAGCTGGAATCACAAGAAAAAGAAGACATCTGTAGCTTGAGAGCTATTCATCTGGTTTTCATTATACACCAAGCCTATATTTATTACAAGGAGGCTAGCCAAGAAACTGAAACCGATAGGCCTCTGCTTTGGGAGCGCGGAGGCCAATATCAGACTGATAAATTCTGCCTTTTAAAGTCATTTGGGTACAAGCACATTATCTTGTAGATGCATGCCATGATGAGATCCATGTGATAGACCTTCTCGGAAGGTGGTATTTCTCGTCATTGCAGGTCCTCCTTCTCATTGTCCTAGATTTAAGCTAAGAAGAAACACTCTTTTATTTTCAACTCAGCTTGCTGTGTTCACAACGAGGGATGCAGGGATTTGGTCAAATCCTTTCCATTTGCATTTCACAGATTGTTGGGTGCCTTTCATTCCATTGTACATCCATAGGCAAAATTGAATCCCCCCCCCCAATTTCTCAAATTTGTGCAAATTTTGCAGTTGTGCAAATTTGAACATGCAAAAATGTGCAAATTACCTCAAATGCACATTTTCATGCTTTAGCCTATGGGGAAAATGCACATTTACAGCAAGTGTTTTTTATTATTATTATTTTACAAATTTTTCTATGACTAAATTTTCATATTCCAGAAAGTCTGCAAGTCCATGGAATTTATGCGACTCAGGAAAAGCTGGTCCTCTGCAGAATCCACAGGTTGGGTTCATACATATCTCAACCCATTTGATTCCTTTGCAAATTTCTCCATATACAGTTACTGTATTTGATCTCCCATTTCATTGTGTTCCCTGAATCCATTTTTATCTTATTTTTCTCACATCTGCCTCAACCATCCTCCATCATACTTACTTTAACCATCCTGCATCACTTTTGCTGACTTACAATCTTCTGCATCTTTGGTTTATCTCTTCTTTTTGCCTTTCCTTCCCCAAATTTTATGGGCACATGTGACTCCTGGGATCACATTCATGACATCATGATTTTATTTATTGCAGAGACCATTCAATACCTGCAAGGTATGTGTGTAAGAATGCATGGATTTCACAAATCTTAATTCATATTCCTACGCTTGCCTGTTTTGATTCATCTTCACAATGCTGAGGTAAGGTGGGTGGTTTTAACCTATTCAAGGTGCTGGTTTTAACCTATGAAGCCTTACATGGCTTGGGACCACAATACATAACGGAATGCCTCTTTTGACATGAACCTACCTGTACACTACGCTCAACATCTAAGGTCCTCTTCCAGGTGCCTACTCTGAGGGAAGGTCAGAGGATGGCAACAAGGGAGAGGGCCTTTTCAGTGCTGTTCCCCCAACTGTGGAACAATCTCCCCAATGAAGGTCACCTGGCACCAACATTGTTATCTTTTCGGCACCATGTCAAGGCTTTTCTCCCAGGCATTTAACAGCATATGTTGAGTTTTTAACTGACCCAGGATAGTTGTTTAAGTGGATATTATCTAATCTGTTTTTATACTTTTTATGGTTTTAAATTGTGTATGTCGGATTTAATGTTCAGTGTTTTAATCTTTGTAAACCGCCCAGAGAGCTTCAGCTATGGGGCAGTATATAAATGTAAATAATAATAATAATAATAATAATAATAATAATCATCATCATCATCATCATCTGTGACAATTGAAAAGTATGCTGGTGAGACAGGGTAGTATCTAGAAAGACCTTTGAAGATTAGGTCTATTGTGGGCTAGATAACATATTCCTTCATAATGGCTGCAACCTTTGTAATATAATCACTGCTCCTATTAGATGCAAGTTATATTGATCTTTCTTGAGCAGGATTATGGTCAATAAGAACCTTGTACTGAAGAGCTTCAACCCATTTTTAGGAGTAGGAAAACATCATAGGGAAGTGAGTATTTGGGTATTAGGTGTACCATATTAGTGACTGAAATGTTTTGTTTCAAATAAATACTCCTACTACTTAGTGAAATTGTGCTCAAGACCCAAGAAAAAGTATGTTGGCTTCTCCTCATGTATGCAAGAGGCACAAATGACTTATCTGACGACTTGTAGGATCTATCTAGAGTTAGATTTGGATATTCCTTAGTCTGATATACTTACATCTGCCAGGCCTTACCCCCTTTTGTACTTTCTGTTTTTTGTTCCTTGCCTGGTGCTTCTTAGCCACACCTCTTCATTACTCCTGCTTTGTCTTTCTCCTCCTCCTTGTGCTTCCAACTGTCAAGCTTTTATCCTGCCCTGCCTCTTCTTTCTCCAACATTTCAGTGAGCCATTTAAAAAGCCCTTGTCCTGATTCTCTTTCCTTCTGTTTGCCCAGCCTTACCTGTGATTGGCTATGGAGGCTGAGTAATGCAGGGACCCTGAGCGATTTTATGGTTCCTCACAGTAGTGAATGTATTTTTCCCCCTTTAAAATGTGTCAGCTGATAGAGGGGAGGGGTCTGTAGCTTTTCTGCTTTCCATGCAGAAAATCCCAGGTATCGCCAGGTAGGGCTAGAATATTCTCCTGCCTGAACCCTGAAGAGCTGCTGCCAGTATGTATCAACAATTCTGGGTAGGATGGATCAATGGTCTGAGCCAGTATAAGACAGCTTCCTATGCTCTTAGGGGATGTGCATAATAATTATAATTCATCATCTTCTAACGTGAAACAAAAAAGTACCAGTATCCGTGTTCCCTTAATGTTTCCAAATATAATTCCTTCATTTTGTAGCTTAGCTGAAAGCCTTCATGAAATAAATGGCTGTCCGTCAATATGATGAATTTGGTCCATGAGGATTTTGAGACAGCTGGCTCATCCAAGCACTCAGGCAAGAGAAGAAAGGGGAAATTCCTCCTCATCTAAGAGCAATTATTTCATTGTAGGTGGACTAGAAGTGACACTTGGCTGCGGTAGTCTGATTTGCAGGAAATCTCTTACAGACATCAAAGTTCAGTGCCTCAAACAGGACTCCATTTTTGCTCTTCTACATCCTGCTGAACAGTGCCTGGAATTTAAAGGGAGTACTTTTGTTCAGCTTTCTTTGAAAGTAGTCAGAGTATTTTTAGAAGACAAGATAAAAGCTTTATTACAGATTTTAGAGAATTATTGGTTACTTGACCAGATGCAAATCTAAAAAAAGCTGCTTTGCTGTTGTACACAAAACCATTAAAACATCCATTCTTGCTAAAATGTCTAAATATATTGTTTCCCCATATTAATGACTTCTATGTTCACATGTGGATAATGTTTGCTCTATAAACTGATATGCACATAGACTAAACAGTTATTTGCAACCCTCAAAGGACTGGAGAGTCATTTTATAACTTTCAGTGGGATTAAACAGATTAATATAAATGCAGTTGATATATTTTAAATTGGGTTTTGCAAATACTTGATTTGCCATTGATAAATGGATGACTGATTTTGGTGTGGCCAAGACACTGCGATCAGCTTACAACACACAATAGAGGCTTTCTGAATGCAGAACACCTGTTCTACACATTGGATACTGCTGCATTTAGAAAAAGAGGTGATCCAAGGACCAGCCCTCCATAAGTATAAATGGAAGCTAGCGTTCCAATGCATTCTCGATGCCAAGGAAAATCAGTGTGAACCAGGAGGATGCACATGGCCATTTTCTTCTACTTTTAGCTATGAATGGCTGATTTCCTCTGAATTCCCCAAACATATCTATCTTCTGCCTTTTACTGCATACTGTACTAGTAGCTCATAATATTTTTCAGCGAGCCTAGGGGCGTGTCTACACCATGCTTTATCCCCGGGATCAACCCGGGATCATCCCTGTGAGTCCACATGATGCACAGGGACTCTGTGCCCATTGGGGGTGGAGAGGGGAGTGGGGTCGGGGCTTCTTCTTCTTTTACTTTTTAGCTAGAAAATGGTGGGCATGACGTCCATCTTCCTCCTGGGACATCGCGTGCCGTGAGTTGACTGAGGGGGAGGATCTTGCAATCAGCATATCACGAGATACTCCCCTCTCTGTTGGGAGGTGTAGATATGCCCTAGGTCTCTGGATTCTCCGTCCATTCTCTCGGTGTCCCTTTTATTAGCCACTTTAGGCCATCTTATTTGGAAGACAAAAATGTAAAATGACCATTACTGTTGTAATTCAGAAAGAAGAAAAAAAGCAACAACCCCAGATTGTGATTCAAAGATCCATCCAGGTATTCTTAATCCATTTTGGATTATGCTGGGTATTCAACTGAATCCACTCCAAAGCAAAGCCTCTGAGCAATGTTTGGTCCTATGCCACTGTGCAGCCATGGCCTAAGAACACAAACTCAATTTCAGGCTGCAGTGATGGCCTAAGAACAAAACCTCAGTTTCAGACCATCACTGCTAGGGGTGGGCGAACTCACCTGCACTGGCCTCGGCAGGTGCTTGCCCCGCCACTGCTGCAGCCCCCCAGCTCCTTGTATCAGTTGGGCTATTAAGGCCGTCATTGGCACAGGGGGGAGGAGTGTGCAATTAATGGAGGCTCCAGAAATTTCCCCTGTTGTTCCAATGGTGGCTGCCATTGATGCAGGAAGGGGAAGTGTGTGATTTTGACACGTGGGCAGGCACCAGCTGAGAACTCGCTGAGGCCTTGCTAGCACTTGGGTGAGGGGGTCCACACTCATGTTGAGAGTTCCCTACTGGGACCCAGTCAGGTGCTCACAGCATCCCTACCACTCTGAATCTTCCAGATGGCTCAAAAGTCTTCTCAGAAGCAGCAAAAATGGGAAAGAGGACATGCTTTAAATTCTGAAGTTCAGTATCAAACTGGTCCCCACTGCTAATGATAATTACATTATGATAGCATAAACTAATACCAGCACAACATAACCAGCACCCTTAAGGCCAACTTATGAGAACATTTAACGAAGGTTAGTGACCAGGGTTGCCAATTGGCCATTTTTCTCTTTGGGCTTTTGTTTTGCTTTTGGGCTAGTTATTAGAAAATCAAGGGCAAACCCACTCCACCTTAAAAAAAAAAAGTTGTAATTTTGTGGAATATTCTGTATATGTTCTTCTATATGTTCATCATTCTATTCACTTGTTCTCACATTTCAGGTGGTTAGAGAACCCTTAGCACAGACCCTTGAGATTAACAGACACACACACACCACGATAATAAACCATGCTTTGGAATAACTACATGCCAGAAAGCTTCCTTTAATTTCCATACTGTTTGCAAAGGAATGTAAAACAGGAGGCAGAAATCAAATTATGCCAAGTATAAACCACAAGGCAGAAGCCTCAGCAGGTGTCACCTTCTATTACAAACATCAAAGAATGGGGGGGAGAAAGTAGTAATATCTTGAGAATCAAGCTGTGAATCTGGCTGGCAGATAAGGAATGGATAGGAGTCTATGAAGACTGACTTCTTTGTGGCTCAACATATCTGTTTTGTACCTTCTACGAACCTGAATTGTATCTGAATTTTCTCTGAGTGTTCAGGTGTTTCTGACAATACAGTTTTCATTTGCATGAGCACTGCTGATTAATTATGACAATCTAGTTGCCAATTAGTCTGGCTGCATATTTGTTTCTACGTTTTCCACTGAGTTTTCATATTGGAAGAAGCGACAGAAAGTGTGCCGCAATATCCCATCGGGAACATAAAAGCAACTCCTTCCATGAATTCATTCAATTTCAGACACTCTTCATTCACTGTCTCTGGAAAACCAGTACATAGCTCTAATCTCCCCCCTACTTCTTTTTTCTTCTTGTTAGCAATGGTGTGCCACTTTTCTTAAGCCAGATAATTGAGACTGTCTCTTGAATAATTTCAGAGCTTCCTTCATCATTTACAGGATTACCTCTCGGCAAAATTCATTCCGTACTTGAAAATCAGTGCTATTCTCTCCTTTATTTGCAATACTTAGATAGCATCCAAAGTAGAATTGAAGCTGGAGACATCCTGTTTTTTATAATGTAGCCTTTAGTAGTAGTAGAAAAATTGGGCCTGTGAAGGGAGGAAGTGGATTGCCCTAACTCCCAGCACTATAGGCAGGGACACCAACCCAGCAATGTAGACCGCCACCAACCCTTCAATACCACTCAGCCTGAGCCAGGAAACTCTCAGACCTTATGGGACATCCTGAAGGCTTATGAGCATGTGGGGGCGGGGGGCTAGCACTGTCTATTTCTAAGGCCTAGGCCTAAAACTTTAAACAGTAGCATTAACCAAGGGCCTTGCTAGACCATGCCGGATAAGCCGGCAGGGAGGCGGGGCGACGGCGTGCTAACTTTAGCGTGCGCCGCCTCGGCTCCTACATGCATGAAGCGCAGGGACTCCGGAAGCCCTGTAGTGTCGGTCATTTTTGTTTTTAATTTAAAGGAGCCATGTGCGCCCCGAAGCCGCCGGACAAGGTAAGTGCCTTTTTTAAAAAAATTAAGCCCCCCCCCCGCTCCTGATCCCCCCTGCCATCCCCGATGCCTTCCTGTCCACTCTTTCCCTGCCCGTCCTCCCTGTCCCCGATGCCCGTGCCACCTGTCCTCCCTCTCCCTGATGCCATCCCGGTGCCCGGCCTTCTCCCCCCCCCTCTCATGCCGGGTCCGGCCTTCCCCCCCCCCCGGGATCCCCCCCCGGCCCGATGGGCACAGCACTCGTATGAGCGCTGTGCCCAGTCCGTGGCTTTTCCCGGCTATTCCCGGCTATTCCCGGCTACCTGGCTACTCGGGCCTTGCTAGACGTTCCGCAGCCCCGGCCTCAGGCTGGGGCTGCGGAAAAGGTGTGCCTTAAGCGACTTCGCTTATGGCGCGTTAGGGGAGGCTTCAGCGCGGCCTGACCCCGGATTCCCCTGTGCATCATCTGGACGCACAGCAGGGAAACTGGGCCTCACAGCACGCTAAGGCCTCGTCTAGCAAGGCCCCAAGAGGAAGACTCTTGTACTAAAGCAATTTAGAATAAAGCACACAGACAAGTATATATGAGGTAGTACATTTATTCAGAAAGAAGGAAAGGGGAATAAAAGACACACAAAAGCTAGGGCAACATTTGGAAACACTATCCCAAGGCAAAAAATAACAAAGTATCTGAAATTGCCTATATGTACCTAAGCATAAGTCCAAGGTTAAGATCAAGGCTCTAAATGGAGGTGAGGGTTCCCACAGGAATGCTCCTGAGATCACTCAGCCTAATTAGTTGGGCCTTGTTCCGATCTTTGGGCTAGAGACATCACGAGATAACAGCCATGCAGGTGGTTTATCACTATGTGCAGCTTCAGCTTTTCAAAATGGAAACAAAAAGAAAATGGAGTTCTCAACAGGGCTTATTCACATGTTCAGCAAAGCGTTAAATATGTAATAGTGCCTTGGTGGAGCTGTGGAACGTATGCGCCTCCCTCCCCAACATAATCTCTAAATGGAATCAGCATATATTATGTGCATCCCTACACATGTATGCCCAAAGTTCAAAATCTTTCCCCATTGTATTGGGATAAAAGATGGTACAAATTGGACATAAGCACCTAAGGATGGATGCATGTAGGAAATGGTGCCACCTATCCCTCAGCTCAAGGCCACAGGACCCAGCAACCAATTTGCTTTGACACTGGAGGCAAAAAAATGCCACATGCCCCTGTCCTGAACTCTGGCAGTAAAAAATACAATAACAAATTAATAACCAGATGTTGCTGCCTAATACTTGCTGCCTAAATGGTTGAGCCAGCCCTGCTTCACTGTACCGTTGTCTAGCTGGTCTGTCTATTACAGTCCTTGCTGGCTGGAAGGGGTTCCAAGGAATAGGCTCCCACATGGGGAGAAAACACGAGTCAATATGCAGGCATTAAAACATTCCAGCAGTTGGCTATCAGACCTGCAGATGTATAATAATGGGTGTGGGTTGTTGTTGTTTTCAGTTTGCAAATGGCTCACAAATGACCAGTTTGCAACCCCAAATGCAAACATGAATGGAAGTGCTCCAAAAATGTCCACAAATTCCCAAACTTGCATTTGTGTTTGCAAAATGTGCACTTTGAAAAAGGCATGCCTTAAGAAATGCACACTTTTTAAAATGCAATTTTAAAAATGCACAATTTAAAGTGTGCATTTTTGATAGTGTACACTTTAAAAATGTAAGCTGTTAAAATGCGCTTTTAAAAATGCACATTTAAAAATTCACATTTTCATGCAATACTAGTCAATAGGGAGAGTGCACCCTTTTAAAATACACATATTAAGAAAAGTGCACTTTAAAAATGCATACTTTTATAAATGTGCATTTCCATGCTTTAGTCAATGGGGGGGAGCACACTTTTGACAAAAGTGCACCTTCTCCTCTTTGAATGAACAGGTGGGGAGGAGAGAGAGATCAGAAATGAGAAAGGGAGCCAGCCAAATTCAGCTTTGAAGTGAAGTTTGGGCAATTTCAGCAAGCTCGAATGTCCCTGGTTCTCCCATCCCTAATTTCAGACCCACTCAGCTGTACTCCTTTTCCTATGGAAGCCCTAATGGGGCATCATTACTTATTGGAGTTCAATTTCTCAATTATATAACTCATAGGTGTGCACAGCACATTGCATTAGGGTGTGCCCCCAGGGATATATTATTTTAAAGGCAGACATTTATTGAATACTCCGTCATAAAGGACATTATTTTTATTCATTTATTTATTCATGCACTATAGGCACTGATGCCCTACTCTGCATTTGGTTTGCCTGACCGTGGGAGAGTTGTTGCAGGTGGTGGCGGGGAATGAGGAGATGCTTCTCAAGCCCCAGCAGTGGTGGGGCTTTGTAGTGACACTGGCTGGAGCAGAGGCTTATGAGGTGATATTAGCCTTCGGGGGCCTTGCTCCTCGCCTCTTTGAAGCATGGCTTCAGGCAGAGAGGCTCCCAGCAGAGCGATTCCTTTTCATTCCTGCTGCTGGGAGCAATGGCACAATGTCAGGGGTGGTGTCAGCGGAGCAGCCAGAGGGCCATTCTTGCTGCATGGGTGACATTTTGGTGCAGCATGCGTCCAGTATAATTTAGATGTGCCTGTATTGACACAAGGCTGGTCAGTGCAGCCGCTCCAGCAGAGGCCTAGTGGCTGAGGGGGCATGGCTTCTGGCAGAGAGGCTCCCAGGAGAGTGATTTCTTTGCTCCTGCTGCTTGGAGCAACAGTACTCTATCGGAGGCAGCAGTTCTTTGGTGCGGTGGTGGAGCAGCTGGAGGTCAGCCAGAGGACTGTTCCGACTGTGTCTGGAGCCCTCCTCTGGATCCCTACACAATACCCCCCTCAATCTGGCACTTATTGCTTGAGACATTAGGGTGTGCCCGGGCACACCGGCACACCCCTTGCACACACCTATGATATAACTGGTGTTTTGGTAGTAGTATTGAGGGCAACAGAGAAATTGTCTGAAGTGAACAGTATTATCTTCTCATGTAAAACTATAGTTCTGACGAGGTGCTCAGAACAGTTTTTGCTGATTTTTATACTAGGCTGCATATGTTGTGAAGCCTGTAGATATTAGCTTAAAGGCCAATTTTCAATGAGCAGAACCTTGTTGGATTTATACAGGATACATTCTACGAAACAAAATGGGAGATGTTTAAAATTAGACTTTCCATTTAGCAAAAGTTGGGTAATTCTAGCCGTGATAAAAAAAAAAAACAGCATTAAGTAGCTTTGAGAAAGATTGTAAACAACTTTCAAAAGAGGAGTTTCCATTTGGCAAAGGCAGCTCTATTAATAAAAGAGTTTCCACTATATTATATAAATAATGCTCCTGACTCTTCTGTTCCATTCTAGTACAAATGACTGCTTACACAGTATGAATCATTAATGGCACGGGGCACAATCCATCAGGAACTTATCCAATGCTAAGCCTGGTAGTAATGAACAGGGATTCTTCACAAACATCATGTTACCCCTTCATAGTTTTATTTTTTTAAATTAAAATAGTCCACCTTAAGAACATAAGAAGAGTTGTGCTGGATCAGAACAAGGGTCCATCCAGGCCAGCATTCTGTTCAGACAGTGGCCAACCAGCTTTTCCCCAGCCACTGGTGGACATAGGCATACTGCCTCTGATACTGGATATGCTTCTTCATTTATTTATTTATTTTATTTATTTATTACATTTTTATACCGCCCAATAGCCGAAGCTCTCTGGGCGGTTCACAAAAATTAAAATCATCATAAAACAACCAACAAGTTAAAAATACAGATACAAAATACAATATAAAAAGCACAACCAGGATAAAACCACGCAGCAAAATTGATATAAGGTTAAAATACAGAGTTAAAACAGTATAATTTAAATTTAAGTTAAAATTAAGTGTTAAAATACTGAGTGAATAAAAAGGTCTTCAGCTGGCGACGAAAGGAGTACAGTGTAGGCGCCAGGCGGACCTCTCTGGGGAGCTCATTCCACAACCGGGGTGCCACAGCGGTTCCTTTTCTTTGCAGAGAGAGTGCTCTATTCCTGCTCACTTCACAGGCTGATCCTTGGGTAGCCAGTATGCACTCCCAAACTCAAAGTTGAATCCAATACAGTTGAAATAACGGCTCAGCATAGCAACATCAACAGCAATTCCACAGAGCCCCTAATAATCAATCAGAATGATCACCAATCTGGAGGAGTGCTCTACTAGGGCATGGGGTTGCATCATCCCTGTAGTGCTGCATGCCCATTAGGGCAGCCTTCCTTGGCCTGGTGCACTCCAGATGTTTTGGACTTACAACTCCCATTACCCCAAGGCTGCATGACCAATGGTCAGGAATGCTGGGCATCATAGTCCAAAACATCTGGAGGGCACCAGGTTGCAAAAGGGTGCTTTAGAATATGCCTCTGCTTCCCGCTTAGCATTTAGGCAGCAAATAAAAATGTGATTGCTTCTGAAAAAAATTAATGCTAGTTTTTTTAAAATTAGTTTTCATACTGATGTGTTTAGGATGCCTCTTGGGGCTTTGTATTTGTATTTCTAAGTTTAATAATTTCAGAAATGATTTTTAATCTGTTTATTGTAAAGATTTTGATTATTCTTGTTTATTGTGTTCATTTCCCAGGATGCCTCTCATTTTGCTCAGGCCCCTACATCCTATCCGCATATGCTTCCTCCCTAGGTGCATTTGGTAATTAATATTTGTATGACGACTTATTTAAATTTTGTAGACGCGTCTTGCAATTGTTACTGAGTTATCTTAAAATGTTGTTAAGTGTTATTATGAAAACATTTCTGGTATTGTTGTGAGCCACTTTGAGCATAGCTTAATTTGGAAATAATATTTGTAAATTAAAAAATTGTTAATTTACAAATAAACTGGTGATAATTGCCAGTACTGGACTGATGATTCCTCCAGTAAACCTTGTTATCAATCCATCCCCCATCCCCAACATACATTTGTAATCACATTAGGAAAGCAAGTGTGGTGGAGGAGGGCAGTCTGGAAAATGCTGTTCCTTGCCTCTCACCTTTGCTGGATTTCCAGCGGCAAGGCCATGGACAAGATGCAGACCCTAAGTTCTACCATAGGATGATGATGAAGAAGATGAAGATTTAAAGCATTTCTATTCTGCAATTCAGCTAAAAAGGTTCTCAGAGCAGTTTGCAAAAATCAGGAACAAGAAAATCCCTGCCTGCAGGTTTATATTCTCAAAAACATGACAAAAGGCGGGGGGATAGAAGAGGAAAAGATGCAAACTCAGGTACCAATTCTTAAAGTTACGTCGTAGTTCTTATCATGACCAGTTGGAATGGAAACTGTTCAGGGAAAGGAAGAGGAGCCCAATAATGACAGCCTTTCAGCAGAGTTGATGGAATGGTGCTTCTTCTCCCCTCATGTTCTACTGCAGCTTGATGGAGCAGCTGCTGCCAGCTGCCCATTGAGGGAAGATTCTGATGGAGCTGCTCTTCAGCTTAGCTGATGGAATGGCCCCGCTTGCCATCTCCCTCCACTGCAGCCTGACTGGGATGGTGGAGAGCTGATTGCACTCTCCCACTGTGGGTTCTCCATATCTCCCTCTGAGGTGTGTAACAATAGGGAAAGGAGGCACTGTATTCATACCTGTGAACCAGCAGTAGAACTGCGACATATTTGACTGTCAGCTTTTATTGAATAGTCTCAATGTTGTAGTGAGTTCTTTCATCATCAACCGTCATAGTTGTTTCAAACTTGGGGGATTGCATGCATCTTATAGTATCAGACACTGTGCTTTATAAAGAAATGTTTAAGTTCTATTTAAACAAAAGGCTTTTCTACAGAGCTCTCTCAAACTATGGCCTCTCTCAACGCAGACCAGAAGCAGTGGGTGTTGCCCTTAACTACTTCCTGGTTCCTCCCAGGAAGCACAACCTATTCAGGCTGAACCCAGTAGTTCCTAAATATTGTTAACATGGGGTTGGCAACCATTTTGTTTATGAAGAGCTTCAGATGTTGAGGCCTCATAGAAATGTAATAAATAAATAAATAAATAAAGGATCCCTATGCCCCAGAAAGCTGAGATGGCAGAGTAACTGTGGCAGCTTTTCCCACTATGCATCCTCATGCAGTTCTGGTAGGTGCAGGAGACTAGGCCTAATCTACACCAAGTGGGATATTGCACTATGAAAGTGGTATGAAAGCAGTATATGAAAGGCAGGAGCCACACCAAGCAGGATATAGCACTATGAAAGCAGTAAATGGTATGTGTCAATGGGCCCCAACAATTGTCAGTGCACTTCAATACCACTATAAAGCAGTAGTGTAGCTCCTGTCTTCTATATACCGCTTTCATAGTGCAATATCCTGCTTGGTGTAGATTAGGCCTAGGATGGCCATATGAAGAGGAGGACAGAGTTCCTGTATCTTTAACAGTTCCACAGAAAAGGGAATTTCAGCAGGTGTCATTTGTATGCATGCAGCCCCTGGTGAAATTCCCTCTTCATCACAACAGTTAAAGCTGTCGGAGCCCTGCCTTCTTTTGTATCTGGTCACTCTAGTTTAGCTCCTGCAGCTTTAACTGTTGTGATAAAGAGGGAATTTCACCAGGTGCTGCATGCATACAAATGACATCTGCTGAAATTCCCTTGTCTATGCAACTGTTAAAGATACAGGAACGCTGTTCTCCTTTTCATATGGTCATCCTACAGGAGATGAGAGGAAAAAGGTGGCAATCCCAGCTGGTCTCCCACTGACACTGCTTTGGCAAGCTTCACTTGTGGTAAACATAATACAAATTAGAGGTGGGAAACAGCTTTGACAATTTATTCTCAACTGCTAATATTAAATATTTTCTAAAATTATACATTCAGTATGATAATTTTGAGCTATGTTGGAATATGGGACTCATTAAGACAAAATTATGTACATGTTCATTACCCAATATGATATTTCCCCAAATAGCATCATGACACACATATATTTATTGTATGCACTGGGAGTAATGTGGCATATGAATACGCTAAGCAGCATTTCCTTAGTAATTATATTTTGTTTGGAAGTCAGATTAGTGTTGTTGATTTTATAAAAAGTTTGTTCATATTATATGAATTAAAAACTAAAGAGCTAGATAAAAAAATAGTTTGACCAGGTTTCAGTGCAAACATTTGGTTTAATTTTAAAACCCATAATGTAATGCTAAATAATATAAATCACTAAACCTTTTTAAAAGACATTAGATAGATTTTTAACCAGCTGTTCTCTATTAATATTGGCTTTAGGTAAATTTATGGCATAGTAAGCTTGCTTTTAGATCTCAAGATAGGGTGGAGGAAAGAAAAAAATCTTGTTTGAAAAATTGGCCCCCATTCCAACATGGAACTCCACAGGGATGAGTGATCATACATGAAAAGAATAACCTCTTTCAAATGAAGAGTGCATTTAAGGTGTGTGTTTTTAAAGAGCAAAAGGAAATCTGGAATTAAAGTAAAATCAAACTAGATTTACTGATCAATGAAGTAATCATCACAAGTAAAGAAAAAGGAGATAAAGAGCTGGTAGAAGATTAGAATAACCAACAGTAGAAAGCAGAAGGCCTAGAAAACAAAATGGCAGGGAGTTGACTCATCAGAAATGCTCCATTTAGGGGGCAATCCTATGGGCCCTAAAAAAAGTTAGGGGGCGTAAGCTAATTCAGATTCCTGGATCTGCAGGAATCTGAAGACACCACTCCGACCGTGGATCCAGGAATCCATGCTCCCTACCCCCTCTCCCTTTAAGCCGCCAAAGGTGACCTTGGAGAGTGGGTAAGGGGGCATGCATGCTGGAGGGCAGGGAGGGGACTGCTGAAAACAGGATATGACATATCCTGAGGCCTCCCCAGCCTCTTTCCCTCCCACTCTGACACATTCCAGCTAGATGGGTGAAAATGCCCATCTAGCCAAAATGCAAAGCAGGAGGAGCACAGAGGCAAAGATTGCATCCACTATTCCTTCCACTTTCTATAGGATGCCCTTAAGCCTCTGAGTTCAGAAGCGTACGGGCATTGCCATAAAGTTGCGCCCTTAAGCAATGAGAAAAGGCCTATGGGTTTCCATTAGCCTACTCCCCCACCCACACCCCAGGACTATTTTTTTTTGGGGGGGGCAATGTGTTCTAGAAGAAAATGTAATCGCAAACAACAGCAAACCCAGAGGATACTTTTATTTATACAATTGCCCTGAGTCAAACACAGAATTTTACAAGGGGTCAAGATGATGGCATTTTCCATTTGTAACCCTGATGTGTTTTCCTACCACATCTTCTAGCTTTTTTCTTACCATGACAAAACAAAACAAAACCCTGTTAATGGAGAAAGGTGGAATAGCTACACAATGCCTTTTGGTTGGGAGCGCTAGGAGCTATCTGTTTGGAATAGGATGGGTGAGAAATGTGTTTTATCGATTACCGTGCTGTTTTGATTGTTTTGCATTGTATCACATTTTATCATTTTAAATATTTGTATTGTATTTTATATTTTTAACTGTTCTATGGCATTTTTAAAACCAGCAGCAAAAACACAGGTAATAACAGCAACAACAGCTGTCAAATTCCTTTTCAGAGAGGGTGGGGCCAAAGGAAAAGTGGGCAGGGCAAAAATTCCAAACATACCAGCATATCTTAGCTTAAAGTTCTTACTGACCCTGTTGAGATGACACACTAAGCCACTGTGGTTAAGCATTTTGAGCGAAACAGTATGGCTTAGCATGTCATGTGAACCATGACCTAGCATGTCATTTGAACCATTCCTAACCATGGTGGCTACATAACTATGGTTAAAACACATTCTGCAAAAAGGTTAGTGGCCTAACCATGGCTTAGCATGTTGTCCGAACAGGTCCACTCCCAGTAACTAAGCCAGAGGCGAGACATTTCAACCTTTCAGAATAGCAACAGAACTGCAACAAAAGCTGGGAAACAACCAAATGAATGGTAGTTGTGGGAAACTCCAGAGGCTCCCATTAGGTCCCCAGGCCTGAGGTTCTGCACCCTGGTTTAAAGGATTCTTCTGTTACTTGACAACACTTTGTTTTTCTAGAATTTTTAAAAGATATTTAGTTTCTGCCAGAACCAAACAGGAAATGGTAGAAAACTGAGATGGTGTAGTACTAGTTTTAATATTTTAAATGCTCCCCCTTGTAATAAATAAATAAATAAATAAATAAATATCAATTGAAATCCTAATCTAGACAGACCAAAATCATGCTCCAGAAAGATTTCCAACCTCCTGGAGCAGGTTTTGAGGTTGGGTGGTGGTGGTGGTGCTGCTGTAAGGGGTGTGTACTGTAATTACCTCCTCCCTCCCCCGTCCCACTGTTGGAAGCAGTTCCATCAATAGAATGACTATGTTGGATCCCACCCAAAGTTCAGTACTAACATGCTTAACTTTCTCCTGAAATCAGAGGACTTAAAAGTGCTTAATTTTGGCTGGTTTGTGCCCAGTATTAATATTTGCTTTAATAATAAAACAAACACACTTACTGCATCTCAGAAGTAAAATGGAAGCTTGTACAGTTTTACTGAGTTTACATAATATTTTATATCACTTCAATCTTTTTGTGCTAGAAATCAGTTTACCATTTGCTTTTATGTACAGCACCTTGTTTTATTCATATACATGTGTATAGACAAAGGCCTTATCTTATCTGATATTTCTACCAGTCAGTGATTTTAACCATTCTTTCAAATGCACATTCAAGGTTGTTTTTTTTAAAAAAATAGAACTATGATTTATTTTAACATCCACAGGAAAACCGCAAGAAAATTAAATATAAGCCCTCACATGAATTGCTTACTTCTTGACAATTTCATAGTTTTCAATTTCTGCTGAGTTGATCTAAAAATACAAAAGTTTTGCCAAAATGAAAAGTGTATTTGGTGAAGGCAAAATATGTTTTGTTGAGAATAAACAGAATTGGGTATTAAAAAGCTGATATGAGAAATTTCATAAACTCCATCCATAGGCACAAGGGGTTTTGCAGTAACCCCAGGGTAATTTTCAGTAAATGTGGGAATTTTGTTCTGTTGCTAGAACACTTATTTGAATACAATTGGTAGACTAAAGTAGCAATAGGAACCCCACCCAAACTCAGGTGTCTGAAAAATACGTAATAAAATGCTATTATGTGCTTGCATTCCATCTCTGCTGTTGAAAAGATTACCCACTTTGGAAGGTTATCAGCAACAATATGGAACATTTTCTCTTTAATTTATGTCTAAAAGTATGAATCCAATGTGTGTATTAAAAAGCAAAAGGTATTATGGATGTTCATAATCTCAATGCTGCAATGGAACTTTTAGCAGTTCAGTCTTTGGTGAGGTTACTTTAAAGGAAGCCCCAATTCGATATGCATTTTCTCAGCTACTGCCTGACATACTCTCTGTGGACTGCAACCCCCCTTCCACAAAACTCTGATCTTCCATCGGCAACTAACTATGAACTTGGCTGTTGTATTGGCTCAAGAACTTCCTCGTAAGAGTAAGGGTTTAACAGATGTCAGGATATGCATGATCAATCTGATTAAAAATGAAATGAAATGCCACCATGGGGGCCAGTGATTCGTATTTCAGTAGGTCTGCAAATCCATTTTGGGTTTTAATCAAAACCATCCAGAACTCTAAAGGAGCTATCCAAGTTGCTGAATTCCATCTCCTAAAATAGGTTCAGCAACTTGGATAGCTCCCTTAGAGTTCTGGAGGGTTCTGGTTAAAACCGGAATAGATTTGCAACCCCACCAAAATCAGAGCCACCAGCCTCCACTGATGTGGGGGTGGATCTGACTAGGGCTGCAGCAGGGAAAGAGGGTGCCTAACTCTTTCCAATGGAGGCATTTTCCCAAACAGTATTGCCTGTCCAGCTGATGGCAGCACTGATGCTGACCAACAAGTTTTACTTTTACTCTAAAGGTTTGGTTTGAGTTTCCCCACCAGTGTGGGGAAATATACTCAGTCTGTGTCATATATGTTACTCCCAACATTTTCTCACACTCTAGCAGGATATGAAAGCTGGCTGGACAATGTTGGCAGAAGGACTTGTGTAGATGTAGGAAAAACACCAGTAGTGTGGGGAATTGGAAGGTTCCAGGAAGAGTAATCTCAATTGAGATGGTGGATGGTAGGACACTGACATGGGTGGCAGTAAAAGTATGGTATAACCAAGAATGGTTGCAGATGCCTTAAATGGCAAACCTACTTCATACCTGCCTATCTCACATCTACTCTCCTTGCAAAGGCAATGCCATTTAGAGTGTGCAGCTCCAGGATAAGCTGAGTTGTGAGAGAAAGATATGTTGGTTAGTCTGTCCATGCCAACCTCCATGTAAAAAAGCTAAACTCTCTGCCCACACTGGCCTGCCTTACTATTTAGTATAGTTCTGCTCATAAATGTTTCCCTTTTTTAACTATCACATTCACAGGTGCCCCAAATATGGTTGGTTGGTTGGTTGCAGAGTGTTGAGGGGGACTTTCACGGTTGGAATAAACTCACTGGTCAACATCGGTGCTTCCATCAGTGCTCCTCTCAGCAGCTCTGAGTAACGTTAGAGTGACACTTACGTCCTTATGCATCATTCTAGGTGCTTCCGGGTAAAAGGGGGGAAGCAGCCACCAGCTTACAGTTTCTGGAAAGAATGTTGATGGAAACAATGATGGTGAGAAATTAATTTGTTTCTTGTTGACCAGAATTTACCCAGAACTGAATGCCAACCTCGACGCAACCTACAACTACAATCTAGATGTCTCTGAGCTTCCAATGCTATACATGTAACAACAAAGTGTTCTAAAAATGTGCACAAACATACTTTAATCAGTAGGAGAAAAAAGTGTACATTTCAAAAATGCACAAAGCTGATGTGTACATTTGGAAAACTGGAGAAAAACACACACAAACGTACATGAAAAAGAAAAAGAAAAAGAATGGGCAAAATCCAGCAGGGTGCTTATGCTCCCACCAATCCACTTCCACCCTGCCAATTCCATTGCACAAGGGGCCCCACCACCTAAATTGGCAATGCCAATTTAGCGCTTCCGGGGCAACCTGAAACAAGTAGAGACAGGTCAGCGGAACTCACAAATGCTTGTTTTGGGACTTCCTCTAGGAAGCACTAAATCTCCTGTGCATAAGCAGTGAGTCCCAGTTGTCCAATGGAATTGTGGGACCCACTGCTTGTGGAAGGGAATCAGCAGGGTGGAAGGAAACTGTCAGGCGCATAAGTGCCCCATTGGGTTCTGCCTAAATCTGGTAATTTGATATGGACACAACTTGGAATGGGCTTAAAGGTGGAATTAGAAAACTTCAACGAGCTTGAGTTTTGCTGATTTGGACATCCCTAGTGGCCCTCCACACCAAATTTAAACTTCTAACCAGAAAATTGCTGGGAGGGTAGTTGTGTCCTGTTTCATCCCTGGATCTCCACTCATTTCAAAGTGAATGATCTCTGATAATGAGTACACTCTTAATTTAGAGGGCTACGCTATGTTCCTTCATTAAAGTTGTTATCTATTTCACCCCATCTATCAGCGACTGCCTCTATATTTCCTTCGCACACCAATGCTACAGCTTCTGTATAAATTTTACCTTTGCAATATACTTTTTGTGCCTAACTCATTTTAAAAGCATTAATATACTGCTGTTTTAAAATGCACTTTCTAACCAAACTTTAATCTAAAACATTTTGGACCTCCAGCCTGGATGATGATGATGATGATGATGAAACATGTATACATTTTCATAATTACAGAACAGTTAGAGGCAAGCCAAAATGACTAGATCTGTGGTGCTGGCCATGATAGCAAAGTTAATAAGCCTCAAGTGATAGAGTCTATCTTAGTCATCTTTAATGGACACAACAGGTTTGTACCTGTTTTTCATCCAAAGAGCAGTTCTTATCTAGCATGAAAGGATTGCTTGAGATGGAGAGGCCCACCCACCGAGGATCCATTGCCACTTGCTATACTTCTTCTCAAAATAACCCTATCCAAAGCTTACCTTTTCCAATCATTTTAGTTTGAGATTGAACAGAACAACAGCTAGAATATTTATGGCTAGGTATGCCTCTCATTATGTTATGTGAATTTCTGTGTTAGACTCTTGGGAATATAAACCAAAGTCTGGATGAGACTTGGGGTGAGTTGAGTAGGATTATTAACAGCAGACTGGGAGCCAAAAACAACACTCTAATTTACATTTACGTCATGGTTTAGCCAGATTTCAGTCTTCAAGCAGTGTTAAATTAATCTTCAGTAGTCATGCACATTTCTCTATTATCTCTTGGGTTTCAACTCTTGGTACTGGTGTCCAAAGTGTGTGATTTAAATCTTAGACTCTCCCCCTCTCCCCCAATATCCAATTTCCACTGAGACATTTTCTGTTCTGGGACTTGGTGTTATTTAACATTCATAAACGATTTGGAGTTATGAGTTTGCTGACAGCAACAAATTATGCAGGTTAGTGCAATCCCAAGAAGACTGTGATGAGTTCTAAAATGACCTCTTCTAACTGAATGGCAACAAAATGGCACATGAGATTCTAAGGGCTGGAGTTAGAGTTAGTCATACTTAGAGTAGACCCACTGAAATCAACAGGTCTAAATTAGTCATGTCAGTGGTTCTGCTCTAGGTATGATTAATTCAAGATCCAACCTAATAAAGGTAAGTAGAAAGTATACACATTGGGAAAACTCTATGGCTAGATCAACACCTTGTGTCAAATAATTACTATCCCTCTTGTGGTTTCATACCTCAAAGGACACACAATGACACTTGTTGCAGTATTTTGGATAACATGGAATAAAAAGCAGGAAATTACACTATGAAAGTGGTATATGGAATGTATAACGTGCCCCAACAGTTATCAGTGCACTTCAATATCGCTCTAAAGAAGTAGTGTAGATCTACCTACATGTGTGTCATGGGGTCTAAATTAGTATATACTGTTCAGGAGATATAGAGATAGAGATAGATCTTGGAATCATAGTAATGCAACATTATGTCATTGTGCTGTAATAATGGCAAGTATTCTTGAGAATGGGATTAATAAAACAGCAAATATTATAATGTCAATATAGAAATATCCACTTCCCATCCAGCCAACAGTTTGGGTGGTAAAGCAGCCATTGTGGGTGGGAGGAGCAGTAGAGCGGTCTCTCCACACTTACAAAGTGTCACATAAGCAAGAAGCCGGATTTACTGACTCCTTGCTTTGGAAAGTGGCTCGCTCGTAAGCCAGGCAAGTGGCCTAAGATAAGGATTTAATTCCCGCACTTTCATGTGCAGATCCAGGGAGGGAGGGATTCTAATTATTATAAATAAAAAGGCCCTAGTTAACATAAGCTCTTGGGTCCATGTCTTTATTCCTTGCTTCCGCTTATACTCGCAACTATGCAGTGGGCACAGTTGGATGACTGTTTAGTTCTGGTTGCTACATTGGGGGAAAACAGAGCTGTGGAAGAATAGAGAAATGTAATTAAATGCTGGTACATCTTCCATGGGTGTACATGCATGTGTAAGAATTTTATAAAAAATGAATAGTATTTGTTAGTTTCTTCAATAGTAGTACTTATATCTACGAGGTTTACGTATACACCTCATACACCATCTCCACTGAGACGTTGTCCCTTCTGGGACTTGGTGTTACTTAACATTCATAAACGATCTTGAGTTTGGATTTGAAGATAACACCAAATTATTCAGATGTTGGGGCTATTGAGCTCAAAAAACAAAACAAAAACAAAAACGATGAGTAACCCCAATCCTATGAACAATGGCAATAAATCCCACTGAATTCGGCGGTGCTTATATCAGAGGAAACCAGGCCAGATCTATACCAAGCAGGATATGACACTTTGAAAATGTTTTGAAAACTGTATATGGAGTGTGTCCTGGGCCCCAGCAATTTGTCACTACTGTTATAAATCGTTTTAAAGTAGTAGTGTAGATCTTGCCTGGCATAGGACCACACTGTGTGCATTTATATGCTTGTTGCCTGTTAGAGGTTTATAAAATTATGCACAGTTATGTTCAAAGTGAATGGATGAAAAATATTAAACTTATGGCAGAGGTGGGGAGCCAGTTTCAGGTGGGAATGGCCATTGATGTCACACACCCCATTTTATCTCCTCCATGCTGAGAGGGGCATGAAGGAAGAGACTCAGCATGGGGTGAATCTCTGACTTTAACAGCATGTGCTATTGGACCACATAAATAGTCTCAGCTGGAGCAGGGAAGAGTGGCCACTGGCTGTCTCTAGCTTTTCACCCTGAATCTTCCCCAATTGGGGATGATGCAGGTGGGTAAAGCCCCCTGACCAAAGTACCAACTGGAGCTTCCCCATCTGCTGCTTTGGCCCAGAAACAGCTTCATCTGCCCCGCATCTTCCCCCATTGGGGATGGCATGGGGTAGGTGAAGCACTTAGCACTCCAATCCCCCTCCCAATTGGGAGAAGGAGCAGTGTGTTACATGAGGGGGGAATCCCTTGTTATCACTGATCTACAATAGGAGATAACAAGGGGAATCTCCTTACTGCTGCTCACCCTCTCAATTAGGAAGGGGAGTTGCATGCAGGGAAATCCCCTTGTTATCTCCCTGCCTCCTCCCCATGTCACTGATAGCTTCCTGTCTTGGGGTGGAGGAGTGGGCAGGGTCCTCAAAGGGGCTAGATTAGGACCAAAGACTAGAGATTTTCCTTAGGGGCAGCCAGTAATATTAATCAGTAAAGCTTAGGGTCCTGAGTAGAAATACTACTTCTTATATGCATTCATATTTAAAACCTATTAACATGTCCCAATCCTTTCTCCAATGACTGCATTATCTGTGCCTTTTCCAAGTTGGCTGTGCTTCCTCCTATTGGCATTGATAAAACTGTGAAAACAGTGCTGCACTGAATATCTACTGAAACGTCCTGAAACTTACAAGACACTAATTATTCTTTAGGTATGAATTCTCAATGAACTGTACATCCACCCACCTATTTGGTTCACATTTTTCCACCGTCTGTTTTTCTTACCTTGTGTGGCTGCCTAGATGCTGATGAGCTGCTAATATATGCCTTGTGTTCTATATGAAATTCATATGTTGTCAATAATTACTGTTTGAGCAAAATGAATCTGTGTGTGTGTTTTCATATTTCTTTTAAGGACTCCGCATGGGCCGTGTTCTCACATAATGTGGCTTTGTTTGAGAAGTTTTTGAAAAAGGCACAGCAACCACCAATTACTATGAGTACTATAAATACACCTTTAGCCTGTAGAAAACTTTAAAGGCTAGGAAAATGAGGAACAAAAAGAGAAAGAAAAACAAAACTGGGAAAAGTCATGAGTTGCTGATAAGGAAGCAAAGAAAACCAAAGAAATTGCTAGCCTTTGACATGCTGTGTGATGTGTACATGTTTCTTTTGAGGTTTGTTGACATGGTTCCACTTCTGAAATTTACTACAGTCATGTTATCCATTAACAATGGACCACGTTTAGATTAGTGCAGATGTACCTACAGATGCATGTAAGCATTTTAGGTGTTTGTGCCTCT
Organism: Elgaria multicarinata webbii; assembly: GCF_023053635.1. Lineage (NCBI taxonomy): Eukaryota > Metazoa > Chordata > Lepidosauria > Squamata > Anguidae > Elgaria > Elgaria multicarinata. The sequence goes on along the minus strand of NC_086180.1, from coordinate 38,397,621 downwards.
TTGGTCAATAGTATTTATAGCAGTGGGCACATTCTCATCACCTGTGAGACGAGCCTCCACTCTTCAGCAATTTTCACACCCCTTTGCAAAAAGGTGCAACACTGATTCCAATGGGAAGAGAGTGGGCGTTGCCACTGCCAAGGCAATGGGGCTGGTGCTTCCTTGCTTGGAGATAAAGGTTCCGTTGATAGTAGTAATGCCCTTCCAGAGGAATGATCTCCACATGTTGATGTGCATGCAGATGTTCCTCTGCACTGCACATCCTAATGGGAGGGAAGTGGTCCTTCTCTACGTCCCTCTTCCCCACTTCAAGCAGTAGCTGAATGGAGAAACAATGGCTGCCAAGAGGCACGAAATAGTATGCCAATGAGTGGAAAGCAAGGGATCCTTTACGAACATTTTTGCACCTGTGAATGTGCCATCTATTCGGTTCATGGGCAGCATGGTTATGCTTAATTCACATGTAGACAATGTTTGAAATAATCCTTCCTAGATCATGATTTTGACCATGAACTAGCTTGTGGGAGCACTGCATATATTTGGGAAATGCACTTATAATCAAGATTCAGGTAATCATGTTATTTAGAAACATCCTCTGCTAAAATCAAATCAAAACAAAACCAACCCCCACTCAAAGACACAGAGGATCATCAGGCAGAATTGCCCTTTATACGAGATTGTGTGTATATGAGTTTTTGTGTATGTACAATATCAAAGAGCATCTTGGGAACAGTATTTTGGAATCATGCATTGCCACTTTATGGACCCACCTCCTGATTGGTTGTTTACATGTGGCCTCCCTGCTTGATGTGATATTTATTCACTGTTCACCAGTATATTGAGGATGGACCTGCAGAGCCAGAGCTGTAAGCAGCAGTGAATGCACCAGATTTTTCAAGGGTTAAATCAACCAATTCAACACATGCACAGAAATGGCATTGTTTAGATGCAGAGTGTGCATGCTCTGAAATAAATTCCAAACTTAATATTGAATTTGCAATATATTGATCCAAGATCACTACAAAGGGGAATATATTATGAACAGTCAGCTTTTGACCAATGTGCCGACAAATTACAAAATTCAACAGCATCATCGATACAAAGTAGTTTCATAGATGAGGTACTAAACTCTCACTCAAAGGAATTTTTCTCAGGAACAATTAGTCGTATTGACTTGTCTGATGTTGCCTATGATTGCAGTGATAGTATTCAGAAGCACTTGTTCCTGGGACATAGTGGGGAGAGGAAGGGGCATATAACCCTTACATTCCCCGTCCCCCCACCCCACCTCACTAGAAGAACATTACCAGCAGAACACCAATCTTCCGGCAGTGCAACTCTTGTCTGATGTACCTCTGTCTTCCTTTGCTGGCAAAGTGGCATGTATACCACTTCCTAAAGTCCCTCCACCAGCTTCTGGCTAGGTTAAGATTGCAGGTTAAAAAATATATTTTCTTTTCCTTTGTTTTAAAAGGCTGCTCCTGGGAATCTAAAATAATGCATCAGTGCGAAATGGCAAGCCTACTGTTAAGGCAACCAGTGAATGACTATGATCATTTTTCCATATACATTCTCCACATTAAAATCACCATCATCATTATCATCATATGCATGTTATAAAGAAGGTGGGATTGGGAGGATTTTTATTATTATTATTATTATTAAAACTTGCAAAGAAAAAGAGGCCCCTATGTCTCTGCAATTTGTTCTATGCTGTCCACAGAAGGGGAATATGTTTCAGCCAAAACTAACAAACATCCAACTACCCTTCATTCCGCGTTCTCTGGTTTTGAACTTTCCACTGAAAGGAGCCTCATAAGTCAAGAGCGTTAAAGTTACCGGCAAAACTGCACACACAACTCATCACAAATCCTGTTCGAGCTATAACCACATGTTAGAGTGTGTGAGTAGGTGCACCAGTTCATCATCATCTTTCAGAACCAAGGGAAAATGCCATGAACTGATCTGTACATTTGTATGCGCAGAAGCACAACAAAAGAACGTACTTCTCTTATGGCTCCTAAGAGAATAAATTGGGGCAATGGTTTCCTGAGGATTGTAAAGGCAACACACTTTGAAATGTACTGTCTAACATTGTTCTCCCCCCTTCCCACTCTCACAGCTACCACATGTGATGGAAGACGTCCAAGCCAAACATTCTTACCAGAGCATGCTATAAGACAGATGACTAGGCCTCAGGGTTGGCCACTACAATGCTGTTCTATTCTCTATTGATATTTGTAGTTCAAAGCCTTGGCAGTAACCCATCTGATGCCTGCAACAGGGATTGGTACACTTGTTATTACTTGTTATTACTGCTGTGAATTTTTCAAGCCTACAGTCAGTGTGTGTGTGTGTGCGTGTGTATGGGGTGTGTGTGTGCATGAGAGAGAGAGAGAGAGAATCCTGCAAAGACACCTTTACTTCAGTAATAAACCAGCCACCAAGACAGCAAATGTACTAACAGCAAAGGTAGAAATAAACCAGCTTCCCATTGATGATAGGCTGCTAACTGCTGGAACTTTTCATTAATCACAGCAGCTTCAAAGAAAGAGTCTCATTCCTTGTTATGTGAGGTCACTCAGCTGCCCAGCAATATGTGTGCTTCACTTAACACTATTGTCTTTCCAAAGCTCACATACCCTTCTCTCATGTTATTTTCAGAAGCAAGTCATTGCCACATATCACTGGCATTTTTACGCGCTCAGTATTTATTTATTTAAAACATTTGTATCCCGCCCTATATCATTAAGATCTCAGGGTGGCATACAGATAAAAGCATACAGTATAAAACAATAAATATACAGCTAAAAACAAATTAAACCATGAACCAAGTTAAAACAATATATAATTTAAAATCAGTAAAAACAATTAAAATAGTTAAAACAATGTGCCATCTTAGTGAATTTAACCATAAAAGGATTTGTTTAAAAGCCATGTTTTCACTTGGCACCGGAATAAAATCAGCGTTGGTGCCAGTCGGGCCTCCAAGGGGGCGGCATTCCACAGTCGGGGTGCCACACAACAGAGAAAGCCCTCTCCCTTGTCCCATCATAGCGAATGTATTGTGCTGGTGGGATGTGGAGAAGGGCTCCTCCAATAGATCTCAAGTCTCAGGCAGGCATATATAAGGAGAGGCGCTCTCTCAAGTATCAAGGTCCCAAGATGTTTAGGGCTTTAAACGTCATTACCAACACCTTGAATTCCGACCAGAAGCATATAGGCAGCCAGTGCAAATCCTTTAAGACCCGTGTTATGTGGTCTGTGTAAGATGTATCCGCCAGCAGTCTAGCTGCTGTATTTTGCACTAGCTGCAACTTCCAAGTCATCTTCAAGGGCAGCCCCACATAGAGTGCATTGCAGTAGTCTAATCGGGAAGTTACCAGTGCATGTACTACTGTGGCTAGGTTGTCCGTGTCCAGGAAAGGCCGTAGCTGGTGGATCAGCCGAAGCTGACCCCAAGTACTCTGTGCCATGGAGTCCACCTGGGCCTCCAGTGACAATGATAGATCTTGGAGTACTCCCAAGCTATGCACCTGCTCCTTCAGAGTGAGCGCCACCTCATCCAGAACAGGTCGCTTACCCAATTTCGGGACTCAGGAACCACCAATCCACAGAGCTTCCATCTTATCATGATTCAGCTTCAGTTTATTGGCCCTCATCCAGCCCATTACAGCCTCCAGGCACTGGTCCAGCACCTTCACAGCCCCAGCTGACTCCAACAACAAGGAGATGTAGAGCTGAGTATCATCAGCGTACTGATGGCACCCAACCCAAAAAACCCTAATGACCTCACCCAACAGCTTCATATAGTTGTTGAACAGCATGGGGGATAGAATAGAACCCTGTGGCACCCCACTGCTTAATTGCATTGGGGTGGAACAGGAATCCCCCAATACCACTCTCTGGAATCGGTCCTGCAAGTAGGAGCAGAATCACTGTAACACAGTGCCTCCTACTCCCATATTGCAGAGCCGGTCCAGTAAGATACCATGATCAATGGTATCAAAAGCCGCTGAGAAATCCAGGAAGATCAACAGGGTAGCACTCCCCCTGTCTTTCACCTGGAGTAGGTCATCAGTCAGAGCCACCAAGGCTGTTTCAGTGCCGTGCCCTGGCCTGAAACCAGACTGAAATGGGTCCAGATCATCCGTTTCTTCCAAGAACATCTGAAGTTGCCCAGCCAAGCACCTTGCCCCAAAAGGGGATATTAGCGATGGGGCGGTAGTTCTCACATACCTCTGGGTCCAGGGAGGGCCTCTTCAGGAGAGGGCGCAGCACAGCCAGGGAGGCATTTACCACCCCCTGGACCCATCCAACCAATCCACCTCTGCTAGATCGAGTTAGCCAGGATGGGCAAGGGCCAACCTTACATGTGGTGGGACGGACTGATTCAAGCGTCTTGTCCACATCATCAGGCTGCAATAACTGGAACTGATCCCAAGAAACATGACCAGACAGGGCACTGTACACCTCCCCAGGCTCTGTGATAACAGTGGCATCATGTTCTGAGCAAGTACGAGCAGCTTTCTCTTTGAAGTGCCTAGCAAATTTATTACAACAGGCTACCGAGGGTTCCAAGATGTACTTCTACCCAAACCATAAGATCAGCTTCAGCTTCACATCACTTATGCAAATTAGTGCATTTGGCAAGTGCACTTCAACACAAGTAGAACAAAATTCTGGTAATAATTTAACAGCACCATGTTCATTGATGGTGCTATATAAATAAATAATAATAATAATAATAAAAGATAATCTGATTCCAAAAGATAATCTGATTCCAAAAGATAATCTGATTCCATGTGGATCCTGCCTTTCATATTCGGCTTTCATACCGCTTTCATATTGGAATACCCTGCTTGGTGTAGATGATCTTTGAGTCCATGTTCTGTTCAGAAGATGCAAACTGGGTAAATTCGGATCAAAACCAAACTGGAATGAATTTCTCGTACACATCCCTAAATGGTAGCAGCAGCAGGTGCAGCTGGGGGAACATGGATACATTGGCGGTGGTGCGGCAGGGATGGGTGTCTTGTAAGTGGGATGTGATGCCCTGCCCTGCCCAATATGCTGCCTGGACTATGGGACTGAGCCTGACCTTATTCTCTTATTTTTATTTATGATTCATTGTAATATAGATGCCTGGGCTGCATGACTATGGAAATTTTAAATCGAGAGGATCTTGTGTCTGCAATGTGTTTGTACTTGAAATCTTTCTGTTCCCCTGAAACTCTGTCATTGATTTAACAATTAGCCATAGATTTATAAATTGTTCATCTATAATAAAGGGAATTGCAAGATTAATGTCAAGCCTTTGGTAAGCTATAAATCCTCTCTGCAGAATTTTACCCCACATTAAGGTATCAGTCATTAAAACAGATTGAAGAATCATCTATGATAGTAAATTTAAAAGAAATGCTGATGTTCAAAGTTATATTTTTAGCATGTCATCTTTCAGTTTTTTCTATGTAGTAATGAAATTTATCAACAAAGCATGTATTAAACTTAAAAAAACATCACCCCAAATTCTTTGCAATTCTATTGATTTCACATCCCAGATGCATCTTTGAGACTTGGACATCTTAAAGCTATTGTAGTTTAAATAATTTAACACTGTTTGATGGTGCATATTTTTTCTATGAAAATTTACATATTAATTGATTTAATTTAAATTAGCTTCTCCCCCTTTATTTTCATTAATGTAGAAGGAATTAACTATGTACCAAAGGGTAAAGGAAATTTATTCTCTCTGTGTCGCTATGCTGTTTTTCTTTGCCTGGAGAAAACCTTCTCCTGGTTGTAATTCTTAATTGACTGCTTTTAGGATGCAATGAGTTCTATGGGACTGCTGGATTTGTCCGGTTTTTTGATGGCAAATCCGGGAGGGGAGGGGAAATCCGGATTGTTTTCCAAAGAGCAGCTCTAATGGGAATTAACAAAAATGCTTATAACTCCGTCATTTTTTAAGATAAAGTCATGAAACTTGGCACAATGGTAGCTCTTAGGAAGGGCTTTAGTCATCCCAAATTTGAAAAAGATTCGTTCATCCATTGATTTTTTAGGAATTTTTCAAAAATTGAGGTTTTAAAATTTTTATTTTTAAAATCGTCATTTTTAAAGTTAAAGAGATGAAACTTTGCACCATGATAGGATTTAGGTAGAGCTTTAGCCACACCAAATTTGAAACAGATCTGTTCATCCATTGATTTTTTAGGATTTTTTTAAAAAATGAGGTTTTAAAATTATTATCTTTAAAATCGTCATTTTTAAAGATAAAGAGCTGAAAGTTGGCACCATGAAAGCTTTTAGGTAGAGCTTTAGCTGTACCAAATTTGAAACAGATCTGGGGGCAGTAGCAAACCCTCTTAACAACAACAGCAGCTTGCAATGAGTGAAGATACCATAAGAAAAGATATTTGAGGGAAGGGGAGAATGTAACACAGAGAGTATAGCAAAAGCTTCAAAGTACAGCAAAACCTACAAAAGTCGGAGTGAGTGAAGTTAATTTCAGATACACTGAATCTCTCACTTGTTCTTTATTTCAGTGATTTTAACATTAAGATGTTATGTAGAACAGATTTGTCTTAAATGTGTGCTGTAAAATCAGACATGTGACCAAGGCTATGTTCGGGTGGGCACGCCCCCTTGGTACTGGACACGCCCCCTTGGGGGTGACCATGTTGTCCTCCTTTTTGGTTTCCAAAATATGGTCACCCTACACATTGCACATCACTTTTTCAATATGTCTTAGCTAAAAAACACACTTGCCTGGTTGGGGAGGATGTTCTCAAATTTGTAAGAATGTGCTTACAAACATATAGGATACAATTCTGCCAGAAATACAGATCTTTCATACAGCAATATGCATGTGTGTTAAAATGTAGTTTACCCCACAAAGAATTGGGATTTCCCCCCACTTATTTTTGCTCACCTTGAGTTTGAGTTCTGTCAATGCCCTGGAATTAATTAAGTCACATTACAAGCTCAGTTTCAGTGTGGTCATTCTACTTAGAGCCCGGACAGAGTAACTCTTCAAATATAAATGCCTTGATTATTGTCTTTCCTTGGCCTGACAGAGAGCACGTAAGAAATAGCTGCTTCCCAGAATTTCCCTGGACAAAGGAGTTTTCTAGGAGTGGAGAGAAGGGGGAGTTACTAGTAAGGAGAGAGGTTTCATTACTTTTGCTCTTGGGGTCTTTGGCCATTAACACATCACCTTCTGAGAAACAGGAGGGAATCAAATGCATGCAGATGACTTGCTGGGCCTCTCTCAGGCCAGATCTACACTACTGTTTTATAGCAGTATTCAAGTGCACTGAAAACTGTCAGGGCACATTACACATTCCATATAGTGCTTTCATAGTGTGATTTCCTGCTTTTTATTCCATGTTATCCAAAATACTTCAACAAATGTCTTAAGGCATATCTACACCATCCATTTATACTGGGGTTATCTCTAGGTCATTCCTGTGTATCCAAACGACCCACAGGGGATCCTGGGTTCAACTGGGGATCACCAGAGACTTGTCCTGGGATAACTGAAACCTGGGGCCTTAGCTAGACCTAGTGGTCTAGCAGGGTGAAGATCCCACAATATTTTTATTGCAAGATCTCCCCATCAGTACACATGCGGCATGCGACGACCTCAGAGGGAGAGGCGTCGTGCCCACCATTTTCTTTTTTTCTTAAGGAGACAGCAGCGCATGAATGCTTGTGCGCAAAAGGTAAGTGATTTTTTTTTTAAAAAAATTACTTTCCCCATTCCCCCCACCCCCAATGGACGCAGTGCTGCATCCCGTGTGTGGGTTCCGGCTCCTCACGAGAAATCGCAAGGAGCTAGGACAAACTGCGGCGCCCAGCCACATGTTCCACAGTCTCGGGCTCAGCCAAGGGCTGCGGCCGGTGTAACCAGTGCTCCCGGGTCCTCCCTCCAAGTAGCAGGGCTCTTTAAATGGACATGGAATTGCAAGGGGTGACTCCGTGCCCATCGGGGGTGGGGGGAGCAATTTCACCATCCCTGGGATGATTGCCAGTGTTTTTGTTTAATGGTGTGTTGTTGTTGTTTTAAAAAATCTTACTTTTCAGAGGTTTGGGGCTGCGTAATTGCACGATCGGCTCCTTCTTCCAAAAATCTCCCCCCCCCCAAAAAAACCATGCTGCGCTTGACATCCCTCTTTCCTTCTGGGATGTTGTGCTGGAGTATGGATGCTGGGGGAGGATAGCAGAAGCCGGAAAGCCTGAGATCCTCCCCCGAAGTCCTGGGAAGCCCGTAGTTGTAGACATGCCCTTATCTTCCCCGCTCATGTATCCCCAATGTACTTCAATGACTCAGTCTATTCAGCTTATTTATTTCATGTTCCAATGAAACAAGTTTATTTGAAAAAACAACAACGTTGAGCCTATTTGGCACTGATACCAAAAGGGAGTTCTATATAAAGTTCAATCTAATATATAATAATCCCTAAAATATGGTTGACTCAGGCTAATTGTACATGATAATGATAAAGCAGGGGGGGGAACCAGTGTATGAGACAAGGAAAAGAATAATTTCAGCTGATTAGGCACAAAATAGATTGTCAGCATGAAAGAGGAAAAATCTCTTGCCAAATTAATTTGATGATATACGCAGTATAAGCATAAAGAATGATACATTCCTAGGATTTATGGTGTCTTTTTTTAAAAAAGCACATAATGCCTCAGCACAATTTTTCACCACTGTTTATTCTCTGAAAAGAATATGTTGCCATGCAAAGAAACATCAGGCAATACCAGCAGCTCAAGGTACTGTAGCTTAGTCCCACATGAAATATCAATATGGTGAAAGTGTCTTCAGCCTGGCAAAGCTCTGAACAGTAATGAGATCTCGTTAAGTTAATCAAGACTCAAGAGAAATGCCCTTATAGTCAAACCCATGTATAATTATTTCTTTATTAACTTCAAAAGAAACCCCATCAGTCACTATTCCTGTATCAAGAATTAAAAACTATCTAAGGGATGAGGGCATTCATTAATTGCCATCCAACCTCTTAGGTAGCTTAAAAAAATAATTCATAATATTTTCATCAGGGTAATTAAATTCCTATTAAGAGCCAAACTACACATTATGTTAATCACATAATTGTAACTAAGGCTTGATTCTTTCTTTACTCTAATGTAAGCGCACATGGCCTTTATCCAAATTGGGACCACCATGCTCTGGGAGGGAAGGGTGAAACCTTCATTTTTAAAGTGAAATCCCACCTTACCCTCACCACGGGAGAAAAAAGTCTCCATTGTCAGTAATGGAGAGATTTTTCTTTTTAACTCCCTCCCACCCCCAACACATATACACACAGAGGTGGGAGATTTCAGGGGAGACAAAACAAGGGGAATTACACTCCCCTCCTAGAGTGCAGTAGTTAGGGTGACCATATGGAAAGGAGGACAGGGCTCCTGTATCTTTAACAGTTGTATAGAACAGGGAATTTTAGCAGGTGCCATTTGTATGTATGCAGCACCTGGTATAATTCCCTCTTCACGACAACAGTTAAACCTGCAGGTGCCCTGCCCTCTTTTGTTTCTGGTCAAGAGGGCAGGGCTCCTGCAGCTTAAACTGTTGCGATGAAGAAGGAATTTCACCAGGTGCTGCATGCGTACAAATGACACCTGTTGAAATTCCATTTTCAATACGTTAAAGATACAGGAGCCCTGTCCTCCTTTCCATATGGTCACCCTACAGTAGTCCCAATCTGAGTTGGGGCTGCATACACTTACACTAGAGTAAAAAGAAAAGACAAGCATCAGCTGAATTCCATCCATTTAGCATACAGTGTAGTTTGGCTCTAAGTAATTCTTACGTGCCAGTTTGGAAGATACATTTCCCCCAGTCTGGTCCAGCACATGAAAGGAAAAAGAGTGTACACTGTTCTTCCTCACTTACCCTGTGTTAATCGGCACCACATGTACATGTGGCTGTGTCTCTTCCGTGTACTAGATGAGAGAACCAATGCAGATGTTACTACCCCAGCTAACTTGCTAACAGGAGTTTGGAGTTAATGGAGGCCCTCACCTCGCAGGAAGTAGAATTTCAGGACAAAAAAAAATGGGTGGGATGGGCTGCTTAACACAAACACCTCGTGGAGTGCCATGGTTCCATTCTAAAATGGAGCAGCTTGTGCTTACTCTGGAGTAAATAAACCAATCATGCTCAGCTCTGCTATGCATGATTTAAAGAACATTTAGCGTGGCCCTAACTGCTCATAGAATGCTCTGCTCAGGACAGCAGCCTCACATCTATAGTGGGATTCACAGAAGATTGCAAGGGTGTACTTCAATAATTAGAAAGTCAGCATTATACAATATTTCTAATCATGGAGGCAGCTGCTGTGATTTTCCATTGAATCCCTGTATCAGCTGTTAATTGACACATGGAAAAACAAACAAGATGTCATTCTAAATGTCAAGTCTGCTCCAGGTCTAAGTGGTTTAGTTCCCTCAGCTGGATGTGGTTTGTTGTAGCAGCAGTCACAACCCAACCTCCTGTCCTGATGCTGACAGGAGCAAATTGAAAAGCAAAATAAATAAATATTCTGAGAAGACTGGCTGTTGCTATCTCTCAGGATGATTATTTGCACAAGATTTCATTAAAAAGTGATAATAAAAGTGGTTGGGTTGAAACTGGATAAAGGCAGCAGGAGACAATCATATGAAATTGTTTCTTCCATTTTTCGGTCATTTTGGTTGTGGAAGATGTAACAAAAAGCAAACAGGTTTCTCTGCTAAATTTAATTTTGGGTAGTTTAAATTGCTTTGGACTCTCTTTTCCCCCTCATGCACAAAAGAAATAAAACTGGCATCTTGAATATGAATAATTCAGATTCTCAGACAATATTGAGAGGACAAAAGGGAATGTTCAAGCACCCCTGTTTTTACAATAGGATGCTCCTATAATGAAATTAGACATCTTACAAAATGATCTTCCAAAATGGAAGGCACTCTGATCTGTTAAATTTATGAACAGGAATTTCAGAGTTGTATCTCAGGCTCTATTTATCTGCTACAGGTAAAGCATTTTAACCCATCTTTCCTTTTAGCCAATTGAATGTGCAATACTATATCTACTTATGCAGCTGCAAGCCACATTAAACTCAGTGGGTCTTACTTCTGGGTAGACATGTGTAGGATTGCACTACAAGTGACAGAAAGGACAGGATAAGGACTAACGTTGTGCTATTGCCATGCATGGAGATGCTGTGATGTTGTGCACCATTGCTCATTCCAGATTCACAGCAACATTGTAGCAGTCATTTTCTGTGTCAGAGCCCAGTTCTTTAATATGAAAACCATTATTATTATTTTGAACCTGTATGGAATGGGCTTTCCTCCTAAATGAATCACCAGAATGCATTGTGGAGTAGATTTTCAGATCAGAGAGCCTGGTTCACAGGGACAGGCAAACTCACTCAAATCCAACTCGTTGGATGTTCATCCTGCCATTCACTCCACTCGTGAGCTGGCTCACACAAGCATCTGATGATGTTGTAAGCCTGTCTGCCCTCGTCCGTAGCCTTCATTGTGCATAACAATGGAGGCTCCAGAAATTATGTAATTTCACCTACTGTATAAATAGCAGCCACAATGGCCCCATTTACCCAAGAGTAAAGGTGCAAACAGGTGCCTGATAGTGTCCTGAGGGCAGAACAAGGAAGTCTGATGGACTCCTGGACTCAGTCAGGCACCTATGACACCCCTAGTTCTGAGCTCCCCCACCTTTGAAAATAAATAAATAAAATAGAGACCTATTCAAGGATAGAAAAACAATTTTGATGTATGATTGCCTCATTTCTCATACCTTGCCATGGAATTTGTTCCTCTCCGAGCTCTGTGGCCCATTTCTCAAGATTCTCTCTCCCCCACCTGAGGGTGACATTATGATGGGGATCAAGATTGCCATGAGATTTTAGGAAGATAAATGCTTACTGCTTATATAAAGTATGTTCAGAATCCTATGAATAAATTGCCTTGCCTAATTACCTAAATAAATGGTAAGACTTTTTTTTTAAAAAAATGGCCATTGTCACATACTAACATTGAAATATTATAGAGCTCCTCTGCCCTAACCTCAGCCCTTACATATGGCTTATATTTGACTAAGATTGCATATAGTTGTATGATGCAGTTCAGTAACCTATGAAATCCAAACTTTGCATCCTTCCTGTAAGAGTGCCCTACTCTTCAGTACTAAAACAGTGGAATCTGTCACATGTGTGTTTTGTGGATTGTGTGGTGTTGTTCATTCCAGCATCTTTTCAGATGTGTTCATTTTTTTCCTGTCATATGGAAAAATAGGTAAATAATTCTGTAAGAAAGTTTGCAACAATTTACATAATTTATGTTAGTACATAATGTTTAGCATATTGTCCCCCATTCCATTCAACTTTTCCCCATGTATATTTTCCAGCATGGCATATGTCTCAGGAGGAACTTACATATTTTCCTGCAAATACGTTAGTGTAAATTTTGGGATAGTAAAAAAAAATACACACACGAAAAAGTTTGTGGACTTCCCGCAGCCATGGGAGGCTGGTCTGCAGCTGATTCTGCAGGGTGGTTTCTTAGAAATCGGAACTTATTTTAGTCTATCTTCAATTTCTCTAATGTCCCTACTTAAAAATAAGACACTCTTTCTCTTCTGCTCCCTCAGGTTTTTTTGCACATGCTGTACATACAGTATGGCTGGGCAAACATGCAATGTTCAAGTTCACTGAGGTTCTCTGAATTCTTCATCAAAGCTCATTTCATCACATTTGTGTTCCCAAATGCAAACATCTCCCCCCACCCCATGAAAAATCAGGGGGAAATGACATTTTTTAAAAAAATAAAAAAAAAATTCTCAACCAAAATTGCACCTTTCCCCCCATTAAGCAAAAGCATGAAATGCAAAATATTTTCAGAAGTGTGCATTTGCACAAGTCCACATTTGCACAAACATGCACTTTCAAATACAAGCGCAAGTTAAGGAAATTGCAAAAAAAATCCTGAGAATTACATTCCTGTTTATGTTCATATTCAGGGTTGCGAAACAGAACATGTTTGCATGATTTGCGAATGGGAACAAAATTCTCATACATTTCTACTATAAAGGATTTTTGTTTCAGGGTTAGAAAACAAAAGCCTGTGTGGGAGATGTACAGGAGGATTAAGGAAGAATGCTTTACCTGTGGCTTATCTTGCGCTGATCAGATGACCTTCAAGGTCCTTTCCAACTCTATTATTCTATGTGGATGGTATAGGTTGCCAGTTGGGTACTTGTAACATGAAACAGTAGCTTCAGTTGCATAGTCTCCATGTGCCTATTCCAGTGAACAGGAAATCTGGGACTTAGGTCCACCACTCTGCTACTGCTAACCAATAAATCTGGAACTATATATCACAGAACCCAAAACATATAACAATGCAGGCCCACCATCATTTGCTAGGTGCAGCATACAGAAAGAGTTGAGGACTTACAAATCAGGATGTTGTCTCTTGATAACACAGCAGCCCTTTTTATTTCAGCAGACTGGTTCCATGTCCTGCCTCTCCTGTGTCCTGATGCTCTTGTTTGATTTGATCTATGATCACCGTGGGCATGTGTTATTGTTGCAAGTGAACTACCCCCACCACATCCTCTGCCAATCTGGCACCTTTTCTGTTGTCACAGAGGGGCCAAGGGCCAGGTAGAGGAAATGTGGAAACCTTAAAATGAATCAGGCCTATGACTAACTTTTCCTCAATTTACACAATGGGCTTTCAAATTATACTTCGTTGGTGGAGATCAATTGGAACCTGTCCCAGAAGCAGACAAAAACTATCTACAAATGCATGTAGAATGGAATCTCAAGCTTTAGACTCCCTATTTCCTATAATTCTCTACCACTGTTCCCTTTGACTGCCTAAATGTCATGGGAGTTTTAGAGGCTTAGCCCTCTTTATCTGAGGGCTGGAGGCAGCTACATCTAAATCCAAAACCCACCCAACTCTATATATAACGACTCGGAGGGGTTTTACAACAGACCACAGAAAGGAGTGGTTTTCTTTGTTGGGGGATCTAGGTTTAATGTCCAAATTATCTCCACATTCAGATATAGAATATTTTTAATGAAGTTATTCTCCCTGGTCTATATTATTTATGGATGCATATTGAGTGGATCAAACTGCTATCCAACTTCCCATCCCTGTCTGGTAGTTTCCTAATATCACTTTTGTGGCAGGTGCTTTGTTTATTGTGCTGCTATATATATTTCATTTCATGAAGTGAACCAAACTACCTTCAGAGGGGGACTTAGCACTCACACACAGAGGAACGATACAACAATTGGGGTGCTAGAATTTGAATATATATTTTTCAGATTGAACAAAGTTAATCGAAACTAGAATGATTGTTCAGTTTTAGAATGTAAATAGTTAGTTTCAGAGTGTCTTTGTCCCCCTCCCTTAACTGAAATACTGATAAGTGGAAACAGTACAGAAACTGTGGGACAATATTACTTACATGAACAGCTATTTTCAAGGGTTAACCAGCTGCAGTGACATCTGCACTGGCTTTACTGTGATGTCAAAATAGTTTAATAGAATAAAAGGTTCATCTATCTAGATTTCCCCCTCTGTCTTATAATATATGTATAAGGAACAGACCTTTGCTATATATTACACTTCGATTTTGCTTATTACTTTGAGAACACCCGCTGTGCAATTGCACATCAGGGGCATTTTTTGAAGCTGATGTACAGCTGTGAATCTCCCTTCCCATGGATGCTTGGCAATGTCAAAGCCTTTTCTTAAAATGTTGCAAGACTTTTACATTTGGGGTTTGTTTTGGTCACATGTGTTAAGTTCCAAAAGGCTTGCGATGTTTGCATATAATTTTATTTTATCTAGATGTATTGTAATCCACAAGGCCTGATCTACACCTCATGTCAAATCATACAATCCCATCACAATGATGCTATATCCCTCTTGCACATTTATACTCATAGTGAACACAATGGCCTCTATTGTGGTATCTTGGATAAAACGGAATAAAAAATGGGAAATAACGCCAGAAAAGCAGTATATGGAATTCATAATGTACCCCAACAGTTAGTCATCAGCACACTTCAATAACAATAAAAAGCACTAGTGTAGAGATCTTCCGACTTTATTCTTGTCCTCTGACCACACTTACTCAGAAGTTAGGTCCATTCAATTAATTATGGGACCAGGTGGAAAGTAAAATTAATTAAATAAATAAATTACATATCTTTTTTTGCCAAGCCACTTGGAAGCAATCCTGTTTTGAGCTAGGTCTTGGAAGCCCCTCTCTGTTCTAGCCATATGTGAAATCAGTTTCATTTCATTAATTTCACCTCTATACTGCCCAACAACAAAATCTCTCTCGGCAGTTCACAAAAATTGATGGGAAAGGGGCAGAGCCTTCTCTGTGGCGATGCCATGACTGTGAAACTCCCTCCAGCGGAGATCCACCAAGCTCCCTCTCTTCCCATTATTCAGTGGGTGGTAAAAAGTTGACAAGGTTTATGCTAGCTTTGACTCAGTAACCTGATGTTTTTATTAGGTTCTCAGGGAAGGTTTAGCACTGCTGTCTGTCTCTATATGCATATCGACTGACTTTGGACTTAAGGGAGCTTTGTAGCAGAGGAAGCTTCAGGGATTTGCAGGGCCCTATTTGCCCCTGAGTTCCCTATTGCAGACTTCTCAAAAAACTCCTATGGCCTAGAACCAAAAACAACACCCCCTTAGCTACAGGCATTCCCACAAAACACAGGAAAGTTAATTATCTGCACTCCAACTCCTCATCTCCCTCTTTCTCTTTCTCTTCTTCTCTCTCATATGCTTATCTAACCTGTAGCCTTCTTCTCAAGAGCTGTTCCAACTCTGAGTCACAAAATCATGAGTTTTCCATTATGAGTAGGCCTCCTACTTTCCTCATGCCCTCCCAGCTCCATAGTGGTGTTAATGCTTGTATGCCATCCCATTTCACCAGCCCCCTGTCTTCATGGCAATGCCCCCAGGCTGCAAGGCCCCATGCTCCTGAATTGGCACTCCTTCCCAACATCTGCATGAGAAGGAGTGCCAGTACAGAGTTGCCGCTGCCAGCAGACCGAGCAGGGCAGCTGGCTCTCCTCCCTCTGACCTCCCTCTGGCTGCCTTATGCTTCTCATCCCCCCTTTTTAATCTGTAGATGTGAACCTTCGCATCTACAGATGAAAAAATAAAATAAAATAATGGGGGGGGAGGAATGGGGCCACCAGAGCGAGGTCAGAAGGAGGAGAGCCAGCTGCCCCATTCCTTCTCCCTCCCCAGTTCTCAGCCCCTATTCCTCCCTCCTTGGTGCTTGGCCCAGCAGCAGCGGTGGCCTCCTGGCTGCCCTGTTCCTCTCCTCTCCTCCCACCCCCATTTTTTTATTTATTTACAACATGGAGCCTGAGTTGGAGCTCCTGGTCCACCCCCTTCCCTGTCCACCCCAGCCGATGGCAACCAATCGGGGGCACCACCAGTTCTGCAACCAAAAAAGTCAGGGTAAATGCCTGACTTTTTTTAAGCAGAGTTTCTGGGGTTTCCCCCCAGATGGCTTCACAATGGCGGCTGCATCATGTAGATGACCTGCCACCATTCCAAATCCACCCCGGGGCAAACCCTCAATCAAGAAAAGCCCCAGGTCTTTATTCCTTCATTTTTTCTCCTTATAGGATTAATCAAATAAACTGCTAGGCCAAGCTATGACCCCTTTGAATAGTCGCATACCAATCATGTACCAAATTTACATATTCCTTATCATCTCTATAGTATGTAATAAAATACATATTCTTGGCATCTAAGCTTTATTTTATGGTCTGTTGCTAATTCCCCCTGTCATAAGTGTAAAGAGTTAGCTCCCTGAGACGTACCATGACTAGGCCCAAGAAAGTTTTGTGTCAGTCCGGAACACATGGTTGGGGACTCATGTTAATACTGTTTTGCTATTGATGTCTTACTGTTATTGTTTATTATTACTTCAAGTAAATCCCTTTGACATCAGTTAGATTTACTTCTCAGTAAGCATGCATAGGGCTGAACTACAGTATATGTTTAGGATTACAGCTACCATAATTTCTGTAGACAGACATAACCTTTTTGGTTCGGATCTGCATTTTATACTTTAAAGAAATAGCACTATATTCCTAATAAATAGATCTTCTTTGTCTGGAGTCACATATACTGCAACTCAAATAAAGAAACTATTTTTTTTCCAAAAAAAATATATTGAATTGATTTTTTCCACATAAAGCAGAAATACATTTGTAGTTAATTGGGGTATATCATAGTGCAATTATCCAAATTTATTACGCTACAACTGATGGCAAGCAAGAGTTATTTTTAGAAAGCTCCCTAAATTAAATTTAACAACTAACAAGGAGAAAGGACTATGTTACCACAGTTGATTGAAGAGAAGCCAACAGCTAATAGTCTAAAAAATATGATCATGAGAGTAAATTGCTTATAGTCAGCATTTGGGGTAATAAATAGAAGTAAAGCTTGTATGCATGGTGTATCCCTGCAGCCAGCAATAGTCAAACTTTTCCTTTTCTAAGAATTTAGTTTCTTCAGCATTGTAATGCATTGTGTTTTAAACTTGACCTGGATTTTTTTTAAGTCGATGTGTCTAATACTGAAATTCATTAAATATTTTGGCATGGGTATTTTCATTAAATTAAGACTAAAGCTGTAACCCTACACCCATTTATCTGGAAGTAAGCCACATTGGAGACAGTGGGTCTTACTTCTGTGTATACTTGCATAGGACTGTACTGTAAAGCTGCGATCCTATGCACACTTACCTGGGAGTAAGCTTAACTGAACATATTGAAGCTTGAAATCTAATGTTGGAATTTATGTCCTACAAGTATGGAACCTAAATGTATGGACTAGGTCAGTTGTAGGCAATCTACTGCCTTCCAGTTGTTTTAGACTCAAAGTCCCATCATTCCTGACTATTGCCCACCTGGCTAGGGCTGATGGGAGTTGGAACTCCCAAACGTCTTGGGGGAACCTGGTTGCCTATACCTGGACTAGGAAGTAAGATTCACAGAACAAAATAGGACTTCCTTCTGAAAAAACATGATTAGGAGACCACTGAAATACCGTATTTCTTCGATTCTAAGACACACTTCCCCCCCCCATATAAACGTCTCTAAGAACGGGGTGCGTCTTAGAATCGTGGGTGTGTTTATTATTTCTTAGAATCAAAGCTTTTTTGTTGGTGGTGGTACTGAAATTAGTGTGCGTCTTACAATCAATGGCATCTTAGAATCGAAGAAATACGGTTACTATCACATGCATACTTACCAGGGATTGGGAGTGAATGTTGTTGTCAAAGTGGGATTTACACTCCAATCTTGTGTATGTCTAATCAGAAGTTAGTCCCATTAAGTTCAACAGGGACTCTGGGTAAATGGGTACAGGATTGTTGCCTTATTTCTTAGTATGTGGCTATAGGTTTGGGCTGCATGTCCAATGGCAGAATGGGATTTTTATAGTTAAAATGAGTGGAGAACTATGAGCATTTCTATACCAGGGGAAATCCTTCAACTTTGCTGTGGCTTTCTGCTTTCATCCCATGTTCACGATGTGCTCCCCTTACACATGCTCCCATCCCCCCTCCCCTTCTTCCCTTTTAACCAGGATTTCTAT
Source organism: Elgaria multicarinata webbii (assembly GCF_023053635.1). Taxonomy (NCBI): domain Eukaryota; kingdom Metazoa; phylum Chordata; class Lepidosauria; order Squamata; family Anguidae; genus Elgaria; species Elgaria multicarinata. The sequence goes on along the minus strand of NC_086180.1, from coordinate 38,378,928 downwards.
ATGTTTCTGCTAAGGCCTCGTGTGGCACAGAGCGGTAAAGCAGCAGTTTCTGCAGCTGAAACTCTCCCCACGGCCTGAGTTCGATCCCAGCGGAAGCTGGTTTCAGGCAGCCGGCTCGGGTTGACTCAGCCTTCCATCTTCCCGAAGTCGGTAAAATGAGTACCCAGTTAGCTGGGGGAAAGGTAACAACGGCCGGGGAAGGCAACGGCAAACCACCCCGCATCAGCGAAAGCTGGCATCCCTCCAAGAGTCAATAATGACTCAGTGCTTGCACGAGAGGTTCCTTTCCTTTCTTCTGTATGTTTCATTTATACAGCCACAAGATGGTGCTGTGGTCTACGTCTTCTTATAGCGCAATTTCCTCTTTTCATGCTGAAACAGAAAAGTGGTCTTTTTATTACTAATTTAGTTATGTTTCAAATTAAGCCACGGAAATCCTTGGAGCACGAGAGAGGCACTGTAAGGTGGTGTCATTGTTGTTATTATTATTTATTCATTTTATATCCCATCTATATACAGAATACCATAGGCTGGCTGGGAAATGCTGTGAGTTTTTTTTTCTGTCTAAACATGCATAGGATTGCACCTTATGTTGCTTTAACAGTATGTATTTATTCAGCCACCTTGTGAGAAACGCAAGATTCATCCTGTATTTTGATTCTGGCACACCACATGAAAGAGCAGAATACCAATTGCTCTGCCCTGATTGGCATGTTGAAACTTAACACTGGCAGTCTTTTTTTAAAGGCTGGGGGGTGGTTTCAGGCAGTTGTAAGAATAAACACAGAGAAAAGGCAACTGCAGCAAGCTTAGTGAAGGCTACAACAAGAACAAAATTTATAGGATTGTTCCCAGTCTCAACGGTACTATCTACTGAGACTGAAGGACACATAACGTTTGAAACTTGTCCCTCAGAATAAAGATGAAAATTGGAGGAATCTCAAATCATGCTGCACCTGTGCCATGGAAATATAAAATAGCACGAGGCACTCGAGCAGTTAAACTGACACCTTTGATACATATTAAACTGTTTTTTTTAGAAAAAGAAGTATGGCTTGAGTATATAGCAATAAATTTTAAATCTCCAGAGCCATAAATTAAGTGCAGTTTATTGTAGAAATGTTCATATTAATTTTTATACACTTTCGTGCTCCCTTATTCTTTCATCCACGCTCGCCTGACCGTGAACTCATTGCCAGCTGGTCTACTATCATCTAGGTAAAGCTGCAGTAATATTTTTTTTTAAAAAAAAGCCCCATTGCAGATGTCATCCTTTTCTTCTGTTACTCCTTGATTACCTTCATGTTTTAATTTCTCTATTTAGCCATCTCCATACGGGTAGCCATGATAATCTGTTGCACCAAACTGACAAAGAGTTGTGTGGCACATAAAAACTAACAAATTTACTATGGCATAATCTTGCATGTAGGGTAGTGGACTGCTGTCCACGAAAGCTTATGCATATTACATTTGTTAGTGGTTAAGTTTCTGAAAGATTCGTACTTATTTATTTGCAATTGGAAATCTGCTATTCAACAAAAGGTAGGATACAACCATAAGAAGCTGCCAGCGTGGCTCTCTGGAGCATCTACCAGCTGGCCGCTTCAGTCTGAGCTACAGGTAAATGGCAAGTAGGGTACACCAGAGAGCCTGCCTCGTTAATGCATCACTCTGAGTTGTCATCAGAACAAGGAATGATGTAGTCAGCTGCTCCAGAGAGCCACACCGGCTGCTCTCCCACTTTGACATTTGCCATAGCAGGGAAGTGGCCAACAGATCTCTCTGGAAGGGCCATATGCCCTAGTGCCATGCAAGGAAGTGGCAGGGGACTGTCCCAGTCGTGGAAGGAGTGTGTGATCCACTGCCCCTCCTGTTCCACCACCTGAGGTGGGAGATTCGCTCTGCCTCATGGGAGGACTGAGCCTATGTAAAACTGAGGTTTGTTTTGATTGTATTTCACATTTTTTATGTAATGAGCTGCTTCTATCTTGTGGTTCTGTTTTTTGTTTTTGTGACTAATACATAGAATACAACACCTGACGGAACACCTTTCCTGATATGAACCTACCCGAACAATACGTTCAACATCTAAGGTCCTCCTTCGGGTGCCTATTCTGAGAAAACCTTGGAGGACGGCAACAAGAGAGAGGGCCTTTTCTGTGGTGGCCCCCCAACTGTGGAACAATCTCCCTGGCGAGGCCTGCCTGGTACCAACATTGTTATCTTACCTGTGCCAGGTCTTCTCCCAGGCATTTAGCAATATGTGATGAGCCTGGGCCTGGTTTTTTTATGATCATGGTTTTTTAAAAGTTGTTATAGCAGTTTTAAATATATGTGTTTATTGTATGTTTTTGTGGTTTTTAATTTTTGTATAATGTTTTTAATTGTCTTAATCTTATGTAAACTGCCCAGATAGCTTCGGCTATGGGGTGGTATACAAATGTAATAAATAATAATAATATTTGCAGAATAGTATTGACTGCAGTGCCGTAAGGAATATCAGGAATAACTTTCGATCCATACACCATACTACATGATTTCTTTATAGATGGCATGTTCTCTCCTTAGTGTGGCAGTAACATTTCAAAGTGCTCTTTATTTAACAGTCTTGAGAGTACATTAATTACAAGGTTTTGGTTTGGACAAAGAATATACTTCCAATCATTTATTTATTTATTTATTTATTTATTTATTAAAAATATAGTTCCTAGCATTTCTTATCATTTTCTTATTATAAAGGGGGGAAATATAATTTTGTCTGCATTCAGTTGTTGCTTGCTTTACATAGTCTATGGCAAATTGACCAAAATTTCTATCAAGCACAGCATGCGTAACTGCCCAGCACAATTACGGTGGAGGAAAATCCCTCAGGGTATATTATCTTTGTCATTCCATCAGCAAATTATTCCTCTAATGATGCCATGTTCCACAGCTGCCTCTTAATTGCAGACAAGCCATATAAAAAGACGATAATAAAGAGGTCAAGCTGCTCTGATCTTAGACTTTAATCGTAGACCACATAAAGCGATTATCAACAAATATTCTGAACAAATGTGGATTGTGAAGGGGGAAGTACTGGAAATTGCCAGAATACAAAGAGCTAAAGCTGTCCTGCAAGTCAAATAATAGAATTTACATTTTCAGTTTGAAGGGAAATTTATTGCAGTGCAATGAAAGGTCCATGAAAGTATGTCTTTCAATTTACATGGATGCATTCTTTGGGGAAAGGCTGTGAATAACAACAGCCCATTAAAACAACATTTAAAAAAACCCACTTCAATCTTATTAGAAATGGACAGAAGCAACACTGTTTAAATTATTTAAAGGCAACACTAAGTACATAAATTGAACTTACAAAGGTGGGACTCCATGCTTATACTGGGTGGTCAGTTCCTATATGTTCATTGAGGTTGTTGTGGATGGCGTTGGACTCAGGGCCAAACTAAACATGACAATTGCATAATTTTTTTAAGCAGTCACAGGAAATCTGAACAGCCTCAGGACTATGGTTGGGGCAGGGGGAGATAAACTCTTTCTCTCCTTGCCACAGTCCTGACCAAAGTAACCTCTGTAAAGCTGCTATTTGCTGGGAAATGGGAGTTTCTGTTGGAATGTAAACAGAAGGGTCACAGAGAAGGTGACAACAAAAATGTTCACAATAACTACATTTATTAATTGCATTCATGCAAATAACATCACAACTAGTTTGGTCCTTCAAGCAAAGAGTTCATGGGGTAATCTTGAGCCAATCACTTCCAGGAAAAAAAAATGGAGACATCATGTATGCCACCCTGAGTTACTTAATAGAAGAGTAGGACATCTATGAGACATATGAGCGTTAGCACTCTAGCATAGCATACACAGAGGCCATGGATCTATAGCATCCTACCACTATACGTATAGGGGTCAGCAACCTAGCCATGCAGCAGCTGCACAGGTAACTTTACCTGCACACATTCAGCAGTTTTAAATTAAGCCAGGATGGCTGCATTGATTGCAATAAATCTTCTGTGTTTTACAAACGGATTAATATGCTAGGAATGATACCTGGTTATTCCTATAGAGTTTATAAATATGAAGGTGTTTACTTCTTTGTAAAGGAAACAGGTGTGCTATAACCCTGAAACGGCAATATTGTATTCTTCTGATAGGATTTCCAGTCAGCTATTTGGAGCAACAACATCTAAATCTACTTTCCTTATATAAAAGCTGGCTATAATCATTTTAAACATTATTATTTATTTATTTTTAGTCTGCCCTATATCCCATACATGTCTACCCCATTGGAATCAATGGGACTTACTGCAAGCTAAGTGGCCATGCAATATGTCTTTATTTCCTGTATTACACTTATTTAGATCCCGTTTTTCAGGATTCAAAACTTTCCAGGGCAATGCCCAGTGGACCCTTACTATTGCCTATAGGGCTTTGCTCTAAATATTTTGGAGAAACATGGTTTCCCTACTTACTTTAGAGACATTTTCCATCTTTATATTTTATTTCATTGAAGTATGTATAATTGATTTTATATCCTATCTTTCTTTCTTTTTTGGTAAAAGTAGGATCACTTCTAACAATTAAAACAATATACATAAAGTGTCTGCTTTACTTTAAGGCTCTGTGTGTTTCAGATCATTCTAAAGCATGCATTATCCCTCTTTTCACTGGACTTTTCTGTATAACCCACACAGAAAATTCATATTTTCCACATCAGTGTTGAGAATCCAGAACTGGCTGTGATCTTTCAGGGCTTAGGCAAAACTCTTTTGTAAAGAAACTAGATTTACGAAGGAAAACAACATCATGTGGGTGGTTGAGGGCAACAATAACGCCTCCACTGCCAGAAAACACACTGGGTGGTTCACAGGGTCCCAAATTATTACGAGCATTTTCCATTTAAACGGTAAATTCCCTGAAGTGCACTAATTTCTTTGGAGAACAAATAGCTTCTCCGCTGGTAAAGCAACTGGTGGTTTATGAGTGTGCAAGTCAGAAAAGTAAGGTCGTGGATATCAATGGTACTGAACAAAGCCACTTTTCATGTGCTTCTGGCTGAGCTTCTCTTACCAGTTCCCCTTTCCCATCCAGTGTTTTCTCCAGGAATTGAATTGGAGGGGAGGGATTTGAATTTCCAAGGGAGCAAGTTCTTACACCTTTGGTGAATGTGGACTCAGGCTGCATCAGAGGAAAAAGGCACCGGGTTTCAAAATCATGACCATTTTATTTTATTTTATTTAACCTAAGTTTTAATTATAGTTTGCTACATTTACATCCGTTGATGGTAATTTTGTAGAACTCTGATAATGAATGTCTTTAATGTGGTGTTATCATATCCATTGCTTCTCATGGATCCTTTGGACTGAGACCAAAGACAACCACATGATATGTAATTGAAAACTTCCCCTCTTGGAAATGCTCCATAATATTAAATGAAACAGCACCATCTAGTGGCCTGTGATATCCCGTGATAATTTTAAATAGTGCATTAACTCTGATTTTTTTAAAAGCGAGATAACCAGGAGAAGGTGCAGGAGATGGCATTATGTAAAGGACCTGCAAACTTTGGTAAGTGGCCAATCATGAGTGTGCAATAAATCGCTCATGTAGAGAAACTCTAAGCTATAGCTGAGTTTGGAAATAGCCAGAAATTAATTTCTGGAAACATAATAACATGATTGGGTCAACATTATTTTTTTATAACTAGAAAATAACAAAACTGCATATGAAAAGTTAATCTTTGGGGCAGGGGGTGTCAGAGAATTCAGGACAGTGTATAATGTGTCAAAGTGGATGCAAGGAATTCACTGTTCTCATCTTTTATATTTGCTTTTAGTTAGCATAGCCACATTTTAAACCACAACTTCTTGCATGAATCAGAACAGCTTTAATGAAATTTATAAATATTCTACCAAAGATTGAGATTGTTATTTTAAAAAGTCTTTACCCACAATCCAGTTTAAACTAAAAAGTATTTAAGCTTATTGAAATCAGTGGGCTTAATTGTGCTTAACTCTGTGTTAGATTGTAGCCTTTGGCACCAAATCAACTCAGGTTAGTTGTGAGTGACTGAGGCCTTAGCTAGACCTAAGGTATCCTAGGATCATCCTGGGGTCATCCCTGTTCATGTAAATGACACACAGGATATGCTAGGAGCAGGCAGGGATGACCCCAGGATAAGAGTCTTCAATCCTATGCACACTTTCCTAGGTGTAACCTTTATTGAACCAGTTGAACATACTCAGAAGTAAGGATGCATAGAATCAGGCTAAAAGCAATGGGATTTAAGTTAATGATAAGAAACTCATTCCATTCCTTCCAATGGGACTAAGACAGGGAGCTGCTTTCTCATGGTGAATCCACATGACTTTATGTTGTGTGTGTATGACACAACCTTATGGGAAGGGCCAATTGTGAAGGTCTTCCAAATTGGATCAAACTGGAGGGAAAGTGCTCTAGTTTGATCCACATGATCGGACACACCTAAATCATGCAGCCTGAATGACTTAGGTGACTTATAGAATTGCACCAGAGCAAATTGGCTCCCTCACCACTGTGTTTGTATGCAAAATGGACCTTACCCTGAGAATGAGAGGATTTCCCCAGTTGGCTCCTTTACCACTGTGTCTATATGTGAAACGTGCCTCACCCTGAAAGGATTTCCCCAGTTCTAATCCTTTATTGTTTCTCTTGTTTGATTTGCCCTGTGCTCCACTCCTCCTGAATCCTGATGTAACTGGGGGGGGAGGGATCTACACTACTGCTTTTAAAAAGCTTTAAAGCATTTTGAAAATGTTTTGAAAACTGTATATGCAGTGTGTCCTGGGCCCCAACAGTTGTCAAAACTGTTATAAAGTGCTTTAAAGCACTTTAAAGCAGTAGTGTAGATCCCCCCTAGAGTTCTATGCAGGCATTGTCCTGTATGTATGAAGGTTCAAACTGTGCATGGGGATTGGGCCACACATGGTGGCCCTGCCCCCTACATAGAGTCATAGAATCATAGAATAGCAGAGTTGGAAGGGGCCTACAAGGCCATCGAGTCAATGCAGGAATCCACCCTAAAGCATCTCCGACAGATGCTTGTCCAGCTGCCTCTTGAAGGCCTCTAGTGTGGGAGAGCCCACAACCTCCCTAGGTAACTGATTCCATTGTCGCACTGCTCTAACAGTCAGGAAGTTTTTCCTGATGTCCAGCTGGAATCTGGCTTCCTTTAACTTGAGTTCATTATTCCGTGTCCTGCACTCTGGGAGGATCGAGAAGAGATCCTGGCCCTCCTCTGTGTGACAACCTTTTAAGTATTTGAAGAGTGCTATCATGTCTCCACTCAATCTTCTCTTCTCCAGGCTAAACATACCCAGTTCTTTCAGTCTCTCTTCATAGGGCTTTGTTTCCAGACCCCTGATCATCCTGGTTGCCCTCCTCTGAACACGCTCCAGCTTGTCTGCGTCCTTCTTGAATTGTGGAGCCCAGAACTGGACGCAATACTCTAGATGAGGCCTAACCAGGGCCGAATAGAGAAGAACCAGTACCTCACGTGATTTGGAAGCTATACTTCTATTAATGCAGCCCAAAATAGCATTTGCCTTTCTTGCAGCCATATCGCACTGTTGGCTCATATTCAGCTTGCAATCTACAACAATTCCAAGATCCTTCTCGTTTGTAGTATTGCTGAGCCAAGTATCCCCCATCTTGTAACTGTGCCTTTGGTTTCTATTTCCTAAATGTAGAACTTGGCATTTATCCCTATTAAATTTCATCCTGTAGTTTTCAGCCCAGCACTCCAGCCTATCAAGATCACTTTGAAGTTTGTTTCTGTCTTCCAGGGTATTAGCTGTCCCACCCAATTTTGTGTCATCTGCAAATTTGATCAGCGTTCCCTGCACCTCCTCGTCCAAATCATTAATAAAAATGTTGAAGAGCACTGGGCCCAGGACTGAGCCCTGCAGTACCCCACTTGTTGCCTCTCCCCAGTTTGAGAAGGTTCCATTGATAAGTACTCTTTGAGTCCGATTCTGTAGCCAACTGTGAATCCACCTAATAGTTGTTCCATCTAGCCCACTTTTAGCTAGTTTGTTAATCAGAATGTCATGTGGTACTTTGTCAAAAGCTTTGCTGAAGTCAAGATATATGACGTCCACAGCATTCCCACAGTCCACAAGGGAGGTTACCTTATCAAAACATGAGATCAAATTTGTCTGACAGGACTTGTTCTTGACCAATCCATGTTGGCTTCTAGTGATCACCGCATTGATTTCAAGGTGTTTACAGATTGACTTCTTTATAATCTGCTCCAGAATTTTCCCAGGGATGGATGTCAGACTGACTGGTCTGTAGTTCCCAGGTTCCTCCTTTTTGCCCTTTTTGAAGATAGGGACAACGTTAGCCCTCCTCCAGTCGTCCGGCACCTCACCCGTCTTCCATGATTTTGCAAAGATAATAGACAAAGGTTCTGAGAGTTCTTCCGCTAGCTCCTTCATTACTCTAGGATGCAGTTCATCGGGCCCTGGAGATTTGAACTCATTCAAGGTGTTCTTTGACCATTTGTTTATCAATCTCAAACTGCAGTCCTGCCCCCTCAACTTCTGCTTCACTTTTTCCAGGGGGGTCATAGACCCGCTTTTGGGAGAAGACTGAGGCAAAGTAGGAATTGAGCACTTCAGCCTTTTCTTTGTCATCTGTTATCAATTTGCCATCCTCATTAAGCAGTTGAACCACCATTTCTTTCCTCTGTCTTTTACTACTCACATATCTGAAGAAAGCCTTTTTATTGCTTTTAGCATCCCTCACTAATCTCAGCTCATTCTGAGCTTTAGCCTTCCTGACGCCATTTCGGCACTTCTGCGCCACTTGTCTGTACTCTTCTTTTGTAGCTTGGCCTTCCTTCCACTTCCTATATGTATCCCTATATATATATATATATATATATATATATATATATATATATATAATTTTTCCCTACAATACTTAAACATACACATTTACATTATCACAAAAAGAAATTTAAAAAAATAACATACTACATAATATTGAAATCTTGAATACATAATATCTTATCTAAACAACATAATCAAAATTAACATACAAGTGCACCCCCCACCTCGGGATCTCATTCCTAATTCCAAAATCTCATACTTTCTTCTGCTGGTGGTTTCCCACTTCCCTTAGAAAACACAAATATTAGGAACTGTTTCCAAATTCCTTCAAAATCATTTGATTTAGCTAAACCTCTTCTCCATTTAATATTACATGTCAATTTATCATTAATGGCTATATCCCATACTTCTTTATACCATTCTTCAATAGAATATTCCCCTTGAATTTTCCAGTTCCTAGCTACAATCAATCTTGCTGCAGTCAGCAAATTCGTTATCAATTCCTTGATTTCCTTTTTACATTTTAAATCTTCAAATAGTGACAGTAATGCAACTTTTGGTGTTCGTTCTATCTTCATTTCCACAATTTCTTCAATCTCCAAAAACACCATCTTCCAAAATTTTTGAACATAGTTGCATTCTCACCACATATGTAAATACGTTCCTTTACCCCCACATCCTCTCCAACAGTTTGCTGATTGCTGATTATTTATCTTATTCAATCTAACCGGAGTTAGGTACCACCTCCATATAATTTTAAAATAATTCTCTTTTATTCTTACTGACATATTTCTCAACGCTCTTTGTTTCCATAGTCCCTCTCAGCCCTGTTGTCCTATTTGTACATTCAAATCTGTCTCCCAAACCATTTTGCCTGAATTATCCATCAACCCTTTCTCCACCAGTATTCTATATATTTCACTCATCAACCCTTTTAACACTGTTCTTTTCTCCCTATCATTTTCTTTCTTAATTATTAATTCCTCAAACTTCGTCAATTCTCTACAACTCCATTATCTCTTACCCACTTTTTAGTCCACTGTTCTAATTGCCAATAATTTAACCAAGTTAATTTTTTAATCTTTAAGGACCTCTTCCATATCCTCTCTTGTATTCATTCCTCTTAACCATTCCCTTAATTTCATTTTATTTTTTTCTGTTAAAACTTTACTTAATCTACTCTTTAATTCCTCCGGGAAATTCTTTAACATTATTACCGGTGACAAAGGGGAGCCGCTTGGAAGCAGCTCCCCTTTATATTTACTCCAAATTTCCCAGTGAGACCTCAAAAGCGGGTTATCTATACTTTCTACCCATTTTTTTCCCTTCCCTAAAAAAAACATTTTCCAAATTAATCTCTATATTACTTGTAGTTTTATCCTCCATCCAATCTAATTCTCCTATTCCTGTAATTGCCTCCACAATATGTCTTAATCTGTTAGCTACATAATATAGTTTAATATTTGGGAGACCCAATCCTCCCTTTTTTTTACTTAAATACCATTTACTTTTATTTACCCTCACTTTCTTATCACCATTACAATAATTATTTATAATACTTTGCCAACTTTTTATCTCTAATTCTGAAATTTTTATTGGTAGCATCCTAAACACAAAATTAATCTTTGCTAAAATCTTCATTTTTATTAACGCTATTCTTCCAAACCAGGATAAATTTAATCTTTTATATTTTTCCAATTTTGCTGTAATTTCTTTTTTTAACACATTTAAATTCTCTTTCTCCAAATTCTCTAACTTCTGCGTAATTTTTATTCCCAAATATTTAATCTGATTCTTAACTCTCATTTCTCTTCCCTTTTCTTCCCAATCCTTCTCTTCCTTTTTAGTATAATTAAACAACATCATTTCTGATTTGGACCAGTTTATTCTTAACCCAGTAATATCCTCAAATTCTCTCAATTGCTGTTTAATTCTCCCCATCTTTTCTATTGGATTCTTAATAGTTAGCAGCGTGTCATCTGCAAACATATTCAATTTAATTTTTTTCATACTACCTATTCCTTCAATCTCCTCATCTTCTCGTATTGCATTCACCAATAATTCCATTACCATTACAAACAGGACCGGCGAGAGTGGACATCCTTGCCTTGTCCCTCTGGCTAGTCGTATCTTATCCGTCACACCATCATTCACTACCACTACAGCTGTATTTTGAGAGTACAACTGTTCTATTATAGCTTTAAATTTATTTCCAAATCCCATTTTATTTAACACCATTTTTAAACCTTGCCAGCTCAAACAGTCAAAAGCCTTAAAAATATCCAATGCCAAAATTCCAGCTTTAACCTTAGACTTATTTATCACCTGTATTACATTTAAAACTCTTCCCACTAAATTGTGCATTGGTCTGCCTGCTACAAATCCACATTGATCCTCCCCTATGTATTCATCTATAAATTTGTTCAACCGCCTTGCTAAAATAGTTGAAATTTTTTTAGCATCTTGGTTTATTAATGAAATAGGTCTATATGAATCAGGGACAGTCAGATCTTTGTTTGATTTTGGTATTAAAATTATTAATGAATGTTCCCATGATTCTGGTATTCTTTCTCCTTCCAATATGGAGTTGTACAGCTTCAATAATTTCGGTTCTAAAAAAGTCTTAAAAACCTTATAATATTCTGAGCCTAAACCATCTACCCCCGGTGATTCAAATTCTCAATTACTTCTTCTACTTCTCTTTGCGTTATTACCTTCTACATTAACTCTTTATGTTCTATTTTTATTCCCTTCTTTATATACTTTTCTATATAAGCTTCCAACTTCTGTTTTTGAGTGTCCTTACCCTTATACAATTCTTGATAAAATTCTTGGAAAATTTTTATTTTACCCTTCATTATATGACAATAATTCCCTTGTTTGTCCTTCAATATTCCTATCCCATTCCTGGCTTTTTCCTTTTGTGTGAGTCTGGCAAGCAATCTAGAGTTTCTATCGCTATTTTCAAAATACTCCCTTTTCAAATATATTAAATTTTTCTGAACTTCCTCTAAATTTAATTTTTCTAATTGCTTTTTCTTTGCTTGTATTTCTATTAATTTATATTTATTTTTAAATGGCCAATAATCTTTCTCCAATTTCTTAATCTCTTCCTCCAATTTTTCCTGCTCTGCTATTTGTTGCCTCCATAAATTGCACATTTCTCTAATACATATTCCTCTTGTTACTGCCTTCATGGTATCCCAAACTACTGCTCTTGACGTTCCTCCCTTCTCATTAATTTCCCAAGTCTCTGTCAGTTCTCTTTGCATTTTTTCTACCACTTTATTGTACTTCAAAAGTTTTGTGTTTAATTTCCACCTAAACGCTTCTTTATAATTCTTTCTAACTGTGAACTCTAAACTTAACAATGCATGGTCTGTTACCTTTATTACCCCCATTTCCATTTTACATACCTTACTTGCAAACTCTTTTGAAACCAATATATAATCTATTCTAGAGTATGTATGATGAACTGAGGAGTAGTAAGAGAACCCCGGATTTGACCCATTCAGTAAACGCCAGCAATCTACATAATCTTTTTCTTTTACTAGTTTATTCAATATAGTAATATTATTTCTCTTTTCCGCATTAGTGGGGTTTGACCTATCCACTCTATTATCCATTACCATATTAAAATCCCCAGCTAAAATAAGATGCCCCTCCCTAAACTCCTCTATTTCTTTAAATAATTCCATAAAAAACTCTCTATGTCTCTCATTGGGGGCATAAACATTAACTAATGTATATGATTCATTTTCAGTTTGTCCCTTTATCATAAGATATCTACCATTATCATCCTTTTTTATAGTTTTTAATATAAATCCACTTTTTTTAAAATCAAAATTGCCACTCCATTATTTTTTGATGTCCCCAATGACATTTCATAATAGACTGACCACTTTGTCCATATTTCGTTTACGCCATCAAATTTTTGGTGTGTTTTTTGCATCATAATAATATCAGATCTTTCTTTATTTAACATTTGTTCTATTCTCCTCCTTTTCACGACTGCCCCCAGACCTTTAACATTAAGCGTTGATACTTTAATTTTTTTATCCATATTTACTCTTTTGATTCTTCTTCCGATCCCGTGTGCTCTGCATCTCATAAACATAAACAACAAAAAACACAAACCCTAAACCCCCGTTCAACTCCCTCCCTCCCACCCTATTAAACCCCCCCAATCTCCCATCCCACCCCCCACCTCCTTCCCACCCCCATATCCCTGTAAGTCTACCACTCCGGCCATTAACTACCTTAAGGGAGGGGGGGAGGCGGAGCTCCGCCTGAGCGGCAAGATCTCTATACTTAACAGCTTTTATGTATTATTATCTCATAACCATTCAACATTTTACCCCATCCCAGATGCCCCCGCTTCAGCTCCGTTTCCAGCTTCAGCTCCAAGACTTGCTTCCTTAGATAAACCCAGACTCTTCAGCAACTCCTTGCCTTGATCCAAAGAGGTTACTCTGTACTGACTCCCACCATATGAAAACTTTAAGAAAACAGGGTAACCCCAAGCATATTTTATTGCGCATCTTGTTAACGTTTCAGTTATTTGCTTAACGCTGCGTCTCCATTGGAGTGTTTGCTGACAAAGATCGTTGAATACTTGCACTGCTTTGCCTTTATATTTTATCATAGCCATGGACCTCAATTTCTTCATCACTTGCTCCTTTTTTGTAATAACTGCCAAATTTCACAAGAATGTCCTTGGTTCCTCTGTAATTTGCTCCTCCCACTCTGTGAATCCTTTTCAGGTCACAGTCTTTTATATCCAGATCAGGCATCATATCATTGAACCATTTCAGTATTATTTTTCTCAAATCCTCCGCTGATTCTTCAACAAAGTGTTTAATTCGTACGTTGGAACGTCGGTCCTGATCTTGCAATTGGATCAGCTTTAATTCTTGTTCTTGGAACTTCACCTCACAGCCTTTTTCAAAGACATCCTGCCTTTTCTCCACTAATTTTACTTCAGCATCTAGCATCTTTATAGCTCTATCATTCTGAGCGATCTTGTCTGCGAGCACCCCCATCCTCTTATCTGCCTTCTTAGCATTTTCATCCATCTTCTTACTCATTGTTGCTGTACTGTCCAAAATCAGCCTCTTCAGAGCTTCCATTGTAGTTGAAGTTGGCACCATGCCAGGTTTCTCCGCCATCTTGACAGAACTGTCGCACTCGCTTCCACTTCCACTACTTTGTGTAACTTCTTCTGTAGACAGTTTCTCAAGACGGGCCAAATTATGATTAGAGGGGCGTTTTGTAGCCTTCCCAGGTTTTTTTTTTTTTTTTTTTGATTTTCTAACATTCGGCATGGATCTATTTTTGACTCTCACTTAATGTCCCGTATACAATCCGCACCGTCTCTTTTTCTACGCAGATAAACACTTCCTCCTTCGACGCTTTTTAAAGGGTGAATTTACTGCCAATTAGACATTCTTCTCAGATAAGGAGTGTAATTCACCGTCTTTATCAGACTGGGAGACGAAAGAGCTCTGACATTCACAAAGCCAGTTTCATTTTCATTGCTCTCCCCTCCGTTCCGTCTGACTAATTTACAGCCAGAGACACCGGGCTGCTTTTCTCCCTCCTTATACTGATTCTGCTTCCAAAAACAAGATTTTCACCCTCACTTAAAAGTCATAGTCCTTTCCCTTCATTTTCATTGACGACCCATGCCTTTTTGAATGAGGTAATTAAGTTCTCAGATCCCCCCCGTACGGGAGTCTCAAGGAGAAATCTTACCCGTCATGGCGTCCAGCTCCGCCCCCCATATATGTATCCCTTTTTGTTTTCAGGTCATCTCTAAGCTTTTTGTGGAGCCACATTGGTTTCCTTTGTTGTCTTCTATCTTTTCTCCTGGTTGGAATTGTTTGTAAATGTGCCTTTAAAATTTCCTGTTTTAAATACTCCCGCCCATCCTGCACTCCTTTTCTCATTAGGCTCATTTGCCATGGGACCTTAGTTATCATAGTTCTGAGTTTATTAAAAGCAGCTTTCCTAAAATCCAGAGTACGTGTATGGCTACACTCAACTTTTGTCTCCTTCATAATCAAGAATTCAAGTATGATGTGGTCACTTTCCCCCAGAGTTCCCATAACTGCCACTTTATCCACTAAGTCATTCCTACTGGTCAATATCAAGTCAAGGATTGCCAATCCTCTAGTTCCTTCCTCCACTTTCTGTAGGAGAAAGTTATCACCCACACATGTCAGGAATTTCTTGGAAGGGCCACTTTTGGCAGTATTGGGCCAGATCTATACCAAGCAGGATATGACAGTTTGAAACAGTTTGAAACCTGTATATAGAGTGTGTCCAGGGCCTCAACAGTTGTCACTACCATTTCAAAGTAGTAGTGTAGATCCTGCCTTGGTCTCCCAACAGATATCAGGGTAATTGAAGTCCCCCATCACTACTACATCACACTTCCTTGAAACACTGGCAATTTGTTTCCCAAAAGTTTCATCCTCATTTTCTCCTTGATTGGGTGGTCGGTAGTAGACTCCGATTATCATGTTCTTTTTATTCTTTGCCCCATTTATTTTAATCCAGATGCTCTCGATGGGGCTCCCAGTCTGATCCACCTGTATTTCTGTGCAGGAATAGGTATTTTTAACATATAGTGCAACTCCACCTCCCTTTCTATTTCTTCTGTTCTTTTTGAACAAGTTATATCCTTCAATTGCTATATTCCAGTCATGGGAGTCATCTCACCAAGTTTCAGTTATACCTATCAAGTCGTATTTGCCTTCATGTAATAAGAGTTCAAGTTAGTTCTGTTTGTTTCCCATGCTCTGGGCATTAGTATATAGACATCGAAGACCATGTGTTTTATAGTCTGGCTTTGTTCCTACATTGTTGCGGACACTATTTTGGGGCACTATTGGAGCTGTTCTCTGTACTGTGGTGCCTTGGCCTTCATCCATTGTTGCCTCGAGGTTTACGTCTCCCTCTCCCGTAAGATTCAGTTTAAAGCCCTCCTGATCAAGTTCTTCATGCTGTGGCTGAACACATTCTTTCCAGCCCTTGTAAGGTGCAACCCATCCCTTGCCAGCAGTCCACGTTCCATCTCTATGTGCACTAGACTCTATCCCTTATCTCCGCAACCTTGTGATGTTGAGCATTAAGTCGCAAGATCTGACATGTTCAGGAGAATTCCTGTGTAGGGCTTAGGAGATTTTTCTAAAATTAATTTCAGAATTAGAACAGGCATGGTTTGCCACAGCTCTCAGGGCCTTCATTTGAATCTTCTTCCCATGCTACTGCATTTCCAATGCAAATATGTGTATTGATTTAAAAAAAATTACACACACGACTGTGCGATTGCATCAAGGTTCTTTTTGTGTTCAGTTTTACTGAAGCACACATGAATTCCTATACATTGGTAAAACACTACACCAAAAGAATCTGGATACAATCTCACTGTTTGCTTTTCTTTTCTTATTGATGCACATCAATAAAACACCACATATGTATGATTAGATGAAGATAGAGTAGAGATGGAAATGAAGGGGAAATGAAGATAGGAAGATATATTGTATAAAGGAACTGAAAGTTGTGGTAAACAGCATGTACACAGTGCTTTGTACAAAATGCAGATTTATTTGTTTATTTAAAACATGGCAATCCTAATGAATTGATTCACTTTGGAAATAAGGCCTGGTGATTCAGAACTCTAAATTCTAAGAAAAACTGAGATTATTATTGTTAAGCATCCCTAGAGATGACCTACTTTATAAAAAGAATGTACCACTGAAAGAACCCTTCATCCTGTTATGTTCCAAGTAGCCACTGTTTCTCCTTGTGTGTGAACCAGGATTCAAATCAAGAAAAACTTGGAACAGGCAAAAATGAAAAGTGAAATCATTTAAACATTTTATGCTAAAAACTTACCACCATTCACTGACCGTTAAATCTATAGAACTTAATGGGTCCGACTTCTGAGTAGACATGTGTAGGACTGCACTGTGAATTATTGTTGTCCCTCCTATGAAGTTGGGGACATGTGACATCCCCAATTACCTTCTCTTCCCTCCCAATACTTTTGAACCATGCTGATCTCTGTGAATTTAATAGAATTTATGTGCAATGTTTTCTGACTAAGGCCTTATTGGCCTCCTTATGGAAGCCAACAGACAAAAGAAAATCTTGCTGACTTGATACAAAAGACTTCTTTGAGCTCTAGATGGTTTTGCAGCACTGCAAGAATGCAATACCGTCGATATTATAGTGAGCAGCATTAGAAAGTCAAGGAGAGCAATAACCTCATCTTCTGGAATTTTAATATCATTTAGATTTGGTACAATCCCCACAATGTCAATATTAAAAGCAGAAGGACCCATTCTCCTTTTCCCACATGCACACTTGAGGCTGCCTGGGTGGCATTAATAAAACATGGTGGAGGAATAAAAATAATCTGCAAGCCTATGGATCTTGCTTATGTCTAAGTGAAGAGTTATTGCCAGTTCTGAAGGAAAGGGGGGGTACTAATATTTACAGTTTAACATTTCCTTCTGACTTGTGAAGGACTTGACTGTTTCTTTCTTCAGTAGCTAATTTGTCTCAAGATGCACAAAGGGGCGGCGAAAGGTGTAAGATTTTATCACCCATGTGCCAATGCCAAGTAATTCAACAGATGTATCAACACTTCAGAAAGAGCAGTGATTGATGGTCTCCAAAAAGCTGTCGGTCGCGTTCGGCAACAATGATTCCTTCCCTTTTGTGGCTTGCCCCCTTCTTTTTCCCAGAACATTTAAACTGTTTTTCCCCTCAGTGCAAGAGTGGCTGCTGCTAGTTTGAACTGGAATTATTTTGGCCACAGTATTTTTAAAAAAGAAAAAGCGACAGGGTGGAGGGGGGGTTGTATTTATTGGGAAATGTTCGCAAATGTAGATGGTACACTCTGGGTTTTCTTTGGACAATTTCCCAGGCAGAACAAGAAAGCGATGTTGTAGATTTAATTTAAACAAATTGAGCTGGTTTGGAATAGCCCAGTGGATTGGCACGTAATAGCAACTAGTGCAAAGAACTTGTTTGCAACTTTTTATCAAGTCACTTGGTGAATTAGGCTCTTTGTGAACAATCAACCAAACAAGCAAAAAAGTGTAAAACAGTTTTATTTATTTTTCTTTCTTTAAACTGATTATACCACTTGATATCATAACATTTCTAACAGTATTAGAATATTACCCGCTCTAAGGAAGTGATGACTCCAGTGGAACATAGAGTCATGTTGCTATGGAACATAGGAAGCTGTCTTATACTGAGTCAGACTATTGGTCCATCTAGCTTAGTACTGTTGACACTGACTGGCAGTGGCTCTCCCAGGGTCTTAGGCAGGTTTCTTTCCTTGCCCAATCTGGGGTTCAAACTTGGGACCATCTGCATGCAAGGCATGTGCTCTATTACACTGAGCTATGGTATCTCCTTCAAGGAGAGTGTAACCCTATCCAGAACAGACTGAACACCCTCCATCTGGTCAGAAGAGCAACCCACTAACAGCATGTCAGTGTTGTCTGGATTAAGTTTCAGTTTATTGGCCCTCATCCAGTACATTATCACAGCCAGCCAGTCAATGATGTAGTATATGAACCACCTCACCTGTCTATTTGGGATTGCATCCTGTTTTTTTCTTTTTCTTTTTTTTGCAGGGGAGGGTGTGCATGAAAATGTGTGCATATTTTCATAAGATTTTCCCCAAATGTATGCATCAATTGTGCACCTTTTTTCAAATGTAAACATTTTCTCTCATTGACTAAAGTATGTTTGTGCACATTTCTGAAATGTATGTTGTTGTTGTTTCAAATGTATGCATTTTCTGGATGCATTTTGTTGTTGTTGTTCAAATTGCATCCAAAACTCAGAAATGTAGGGACTTCAGGTCGCAGGTGGTGTTCAGGTCAGTGTTCAGTTCTTAAAAGTATGAATTAGATAAATTCTGTTCAAAAATGAACTGAAAGGAATTTCTCACCCATCCCTATATATTTGTATGCTGGTAGTGCTGCTGCTGCAACATGCCTTTAGTTAGTTATTTAATCCACTTACCATGGGCTCATCTACACCAAACAGGATATTCCACTATGAAAGCGGTATGAAAGCAGTATATAAAAGGCAGGAGCCACACTAGCGGTATTGAAGTGCACTGACAACCGTTAGGGCCCATTGACACATACCACATAGCGCTTTCATGACACTTTCATAATATCATATCCTGCTTGGCGTAGATGTGTCATGGGCCCCAAAAGTTGTCAGTGCACTTCAATACTGCTAGAAAGCAATAGTGTGGCTTTCCTTTCATAGTGGAATACCCTGCTTAGTGTAGATGAGATGCATATATAAAATATATACCTTGTAGCAATTTACAATACCAAAAATAAAATACAAAACACTTACAACTTAAAATTAACTATTAGCAGAATCAGACAGGGAAAGCCTGGTTGGAGCGATACATCTTCATCTGGTGCCTAAACTTTGCAACAATTGGCAAATCCTCAATTAGAGGGAGGAGGACATTCCACAAGATGGTCATGGTTATGGAGAAGACCCCCTTCTGGGTTGCCACCAAATGGAAATCTGTAGGTTACAATACAAGCAGCAAGACCTACTCTGATGATCTTAAGTGATGTCAAAGGACTATAAAGCAAGGTGATCCACCAGATTACTGGTTCCAAGCTGTACAAGGCTTTATATGCCAGCAATAAATGGTAAGAACTTGGCTTGGTAGCTAGTAGGCAGCCAGTACAGTTGCTTCAACACCAGTGTGATCTGTACATGGACCAGTGACCCAATCAACATCTTGAGTGCTGCACCAGCTACTGTTTCTGGGCTAATCACAAGAATAGCCCCATATAAACATGAGATCACCAATGCATGAACTACAATGGCCAGGCTATCCCTATTCAGGGAAGGGTGTAGTTGGTGTACCAACTGAACTTGATAATTGTTGCTCCTCAAAACAGATGTTACTTATGCTTCTAATGTCAATGATGAATCCACTTATGTCTAATGCAGACTTCATTGATCAATCATCTATTAATTACATTATTGGCCATCTTGCAATGTGAATAATTAAGGTAAGCGAGTGCCAAAATCTTATAACCACAATTCAATATCCATGGGATTTAGCAAGTTTAACTGCTGGGTTATAACTATGGCAATTTTGACATTGAACTTCATGGAGTTCATGTAATGACATACCTGTTTCTGGTGGTTGGAACACATGACCAAGCATTCCAATGACTCTTTCTCTTATCACCTTCAAAGTCTTTCTTTCCTACTATAAATTAGGGTGTTGAACCTCTTGCAGCCTGAGGGCTGAATTCCACTCTGGAGAAGCTCTCAGGGGCTGAATTGCAGTGGTAGCCGGGGCCAAAATCCCCCCCCCCCCAGGACATTGGTGCTTAAAGCTTTTTACTGCTTGTAACCAAGGCTTAGGAGAGGTATTTCAATCTTTCAGAATGCGGAGGGCAACTGTGCAAAACCTGGGAAACAACCAAACAATTGGTAGTCATGTGAAAGGGAGTGGGGCCAGGATAAGGGGGCATGACCATCTGGGGAGCCTGATTTTCCAAGAATATGGTTTGCCCATGTCTGACATTCTTTTGCCACAATCAATCTGTTAAATGCCAAGGGCTCTTTAGCACATTGCAAAAATTCTAAATGGGCTTTTTCATACATGTGACATAGTATTGCTCTTGAGTTGCTGTCTTTCACATGTATACTTAAAACACATGGAAGATAGACGAAGGCCATGCCTGCAGGACCTGCCCCTGATGTTGTGTGGTGTAATGGTTAGAGTGTTGGACTGGGAGCCCGGAGATCTGGGTCTAGTCCCCACTTGACCATGAAAGCTTACTGGTTGATTTTGGGCCAGTCACAGATTCTCAGCCCAAGCTACCTCACAGGGTTGTTGTGAGGATAAAATGGAGAGTAGGAGGATTATATATGCCATCTTGGGTTCCTTGGAGGAAAAATGGCAGGATATAAATGCAATAAATAAAATTGTGTACACTACCGGGTGTAAGGCAATAGAGTTGGAACTTGGAATTGCCTGGAATCAGCTAATGAAGTATGTAAGGTAATCAAAAGGCAGACATGGGGAGTAGTTTGAAAGTATTACTGTGCTGGGCCTTACTTACCTAAGCAGTTTAACAGTGCCTGGGTTAGTTACATTGGCTGGGTTCATATCATAGGCTAGTATTATCTGAACAAAACACATCACAGTGCATTGTCCACAGGGTGCATTATTGTGTTACCTGGACACAGCTCATTTTCCACACGGTGGCTTGTTAACCATGCATATGGTATATTTTTCTTGAACAAGCCACCTTGAGAACCCATGGCTTGTTGTTGGATTATTTATGGTGGTTATGAAGCCACACTGCACAGTTAATGAGCAATCCTGCAGAAAATGTCTTACATTCAGAAAACATAACCTACCCTCTGGAAAACATGCTGCATTCAGACAACACTATAGTTGTTCACTATTGTGAATCCACAGTTCACAATAACCCACACTGGATTGGTTGGCATGTTGTATGACCCCATCCATTGTGTTATGTGTTACTACACAAATCTAACATCTAAGGTCCTCCTACGGTGCCTACTCTGAGAGAAGCTCGGAGGCTGGCAACAAGAGAGAGGGTCTTCTCTGTGGTGGCCCCCCAATTGTGGAATGATCTCCCTGATGAGGCCCACTTGGTGCAGACATTGTTATCTTTTTGGCACTAGGTCAAGACTTTTCTCTTATCCCAGGCATTTAGCAATATGAAATGAGCCTGGGTCTGTTTTTTTAGACTCATAGTTTTAAAAGTTGTTATAGTGGTTTTAAATGTATGTGCATATTGTATGTTTTTGTGGTTTTTAATTTTTGTATATTGTTTTTAAGTGTCTAAATATTATGTAAATTGCCCAGAGAGCTTCAGCTATGGGGCGGTATACAAATACAGTAAATAATAATAGCTTATCCCCCTGTGCAGCTACGAAATTAACAATCCTTAAGGGCTAATGGAGCTCTATTCATCCTTGATATGATGAGTATAATTTTCGTCATTGTTCAACATGACTTGCCAGGTCCCACTGACAGTAACATTAGATGTTCCTCAAGCCATGTTCCCCCCCCCATATATGTGAGGGGGCTACTTCTTCCCCTTTCATTAGAGATGTGCATTTGATTGCATAATGTGTCAACCAGAACATGCCTCTGAAAAAAATTGCTTCTTTTTCAAGGAGCACATTCTCACAGAGGTGGAGCATTGTCATTTGTGTGTCTCTGTGTATGGTGAGAGTGGATGTCATTGTCATGCACAAAGAAAAAATGTCACTGGAGAGGTGGTAAGTGACACTAATGATGTCACCACTGATGGAGGCAAGGAGAAGCCCATGAGGACTTTTTTGAAATTCTCACCCAGAGCGTCAAAAGTTGTTCAAAAAAATCCCTAAAAGCTGAATCAAATAGGAAAATGGTGCACACAACTGAAAATTTGCCTTTCATGAACATTCTTGTCTTTAGATAACATTTCATTATATCTGATTAAGATAATGCTTTAGGGTTACTGTTTCAAAGTTACACGTATTAGAAGTCTTTCATGGCTGTGAAAAAATATTAGAACATGAGTACTGAGTTGCCAGGATTAATAGCAGTTAACTCTGTTCTCCCTTTGCCACAAAGAGGAAACATTTATTCTAGGCTTTAAAACTAATGGCCAGTCTTCTTTCCATGCATATGCACCTCTCATCCATGATTTATGTTGGGTTAGAGCCTTACATTAAGTCATGGGTGAACAGATCTCCAAGGGTGGCTGACCAAATGGCTTTCCTTTGATTATTACTGATGCTAAGCCAATAAAACATATTCAATACAACTAATAAATGTGTTTAGATACAAAATGGCTTTGTAATGGTTGGAGAATGCAATTTATAATTCAAAACTGTTGGTCTGTATATATTTAGAGATGCTTAATTGCTATCCTTTGAGGGGAGAAAAGGAGTGGAGGGGTGGGGGAGAAACATTTTCATATGCTTTCAGAGACTCCACCAAGCTATTACTTGAAGTACTTTTAAGTGCAATACACTGAGGGGCTTCTCAGAGCAGACTGTTGCAATTATTTTTTATTTCTTTCCAATTTTCACATAAGAT
Source organism: Elgaria multicarinata webbii (assembly GCF_023053635.1). NCBI lineage: Eukaryota > Metazoa > Chordata > Lepidosauria > Squamata > Anguidae > Elgaria > Elgaria multicarinata. The sequence continues at coordinate 38,355,912 of NC_086180.1, read as the reverse complement.
GGAGTTCTTCCCCTGTTAAATGGCCTTCAGAAAGATTTGTTCATCTTTAGCTCTCCCATAAGGGCTGATTGAGAAATATATATAGTGGTTTATTGGTGAGGTGATTTTTAGGTTCCACAAGAATGGGACTCAGGATACATTTACACATCAAGCTGCAGTTGCCATGCCTCAGGGTATGTCAAATTTCCAAGTCTTGCTAAAATCAGTCACAGAGAGTAGAATCTTCTAATGGAAGAAACAACAAAGAATTTAAAGAGTCTTTGAAGACCTTAGGCTGAAATCCTAAGAGTACTTTCCTGACAGGAAGCCCTATTGAATACAAAGGGACCTACTTCTGAGAAAGAATGTATAGCATTGACCTACAAAATGTATTTCTTTTATTCATTTATTGCCCACTTTTTCCATTGTGGAAATCCAGGTGGCTATAGGCAATTGCCTGGTGATCTCCCTTCCAAGCACTGAATTGCCCCAAACATGTTCTGCTTTGACAAGATGGCTGCTTCATGTACCTTCAGATCATGCCCTGAGACAGGATGTCACATCACTTTGTTGCTTTGGATACAAAAGACCAGCATTTGTCTTTCCACTGGCAATACTTCAGCTTTTATTAATAGTAAACTCCATAATCTCAGGCATTTGGACTGAAGTACCTGAAGAGATACAGATCTTGCTCACACAATGGCTTGGCTAAAAAATCTGCATGTGTGAATAAGCCTTTGTTTTCTGTAGTGTGTCAACAGTTATTAGTGACATGATCATCCTGCCTTGCCCTTCAGAGAACTCAAGACAGCATACATGGTTCTTCCCCCAACTCCCCTGGAATCCCCAAAGTGGCCCTCTAAGGTAGGTTAGGCTGAAATAGTCATTGGTCAAAGGTCACTCAGCTTTGTCACTGAGTGGTGATTTGAACCCAGATCTCTCCAATCTTACTCCAACATTCTAACCACTACAGTGCACTGACTCAAGTGAAAGGTACAGCCTCCCTTTTCCTACTGGCAGGGATAAGCCTTCCTCACTAGGGACTCAAACTGTCAGCTGCAGAAAACACACAACACTTACTCACCAGCTAACTCCACCTGTATGGGTATAATGTGTTACATGTGACTTGCAATAATATCAGCATTTAATTGGAGGTTGGTGGCGCTAATGTGACTAAGGCAGTGAATCCAGTCTTGGTTTCAGACAGAACCCTAAGGAGCTATCCAAAGTGTTTCACGAATTTCCCACCCCACTGATGTCGGAGGCCCCAGACTCCACTGCAGCATTTATATAGTTCTTTTTGCATTCCCAGGGTGCTATGTACATTTGGACTTCGAATACCTACTCAGCCACAAAGTATTCTGGGTGATATTGGGCCAGCCATAAACTCTAAGCCTAACTTACTTCATAACACAGTTCAAATGATAAAATGAGAAAAGATGGATGTGCTTTGAGCATTTCAGAAGAGGGGTAGGACAGAAATAGGATTAATAAAAATAATTAGAGCATGCAGGTATGTGGGCATTAAAGATGAACAGCAGTTTAAGCCAATATGGTAACAGATGCAAAGGGGTTAATTTTTCTTTAAGAAATATTGAGTTGTTAAAATAAACTCATTTTTTTCCCATAGTACTTTATAAATGGTGTTTCGCTATACCTGGAATTTCAATTTGCACTTTATAAAGTACTGAAACAATTTGGTACTTTTAGTCTACCTTAGTATAATAGTCTATAAATGGAGTGTCACAATAAATAGAAGAGTCTATAAATGGGGTGCTAATTACGTAGCCAGATTGAATCAACTGGGACAAGCTTCCTGTGGAATGTTAACATTTTGTTTTAATTGATAACTTGACTGCCAAGCCAAAGCAGGGAGATTCATAGTTATAGAATGAATGTAATAATGGTATGGAACCTGCCATTCAAATGGTTTTGAAAGCATATAATACAAGTTAACTGTTGCTTGAAATATGAAAAGCCAATTAGTTTTAACATTTTTAATAATGTGAGTACAGCTAATAACGATACACATACAAATCCCATTTATACAATGCTGTTTTCATTTCAGCAGCAGTCTTACATTATCTTCAATGAGAAGAGACAACAAGAAATTTGAAATCTGGATTAAAAGGCAAGGGGGGAATATATATATATATATATATATATATATATATATATATATATATATATATATATAATGCCCAACACTTTAACTCAAAAAGCGGGGGGGGGGGGGACAACCAACAAAGTGGCATACTTCATCCGTCCAGAAAATGGGTTCCATTAAATATTAATATTTTACTGCTCAGAGAAGATGAATTTATAACAACATGACACTGAAAATACTAAGAATTTACTGCAGTAGAAAAACTGTAAGGAAAGCGGCAAATGTAGAGCTATATAGGTCTCTGGGTACATACTGGAAAACCTCATCCATTGGAGGTTTGGGAAAGATCCAATATGTAATGTATTTACAAATTACTAATGGGTGAACTCAGCTCAGTCCGTAATTGGCTCAGCATTTAATCCACTCAGAGAACATTAGCTATTGGATAGCTTAGAAATGTAAATAAATAAATAAATAAATAAATAAATAAATAAATTACGAGATTTCCCTGAGAATTCTCAGAGAAAAAAACCCAACCCTCTTCTATCTTCTGAAAGTTTTCCCCAGCCTCTTAATGTTGGTGCCTGCACGTGGACCATGCTACCTACCTACACCTTTTCAAATTGTCTTCTGTGGCTGCATAGTTTTAGTCAGACTAAGTGGCAAGCATGAACTTAAGCTGGCTTTAGTGTTCATCTCATTTTACAGCAATCAATGAGAGTTTCAGAGGGTCAGAAAGATTTACCATTCAAGAACTATCACTTTTCATTCTGAGCCAGAGAAGAAATTGTGAGGGAAATGCCGCTCAATTCAGACGACAACCAAGAATTACAAGTTGGACAAGTGTATATTCTGAATTACTTGAGAACTTCAGTAATGGCACTCTCTCTAGGATCTCATCTCAGGACTCAATTGCTGCTTTCTGCAGTCAGTAGCTGAAGAGAACTTGTCATTAAGGGAAAAACTATGAGATATGTTAGATGCTGCTTAGCCTTTTTTTTATGAGTAAACACACAGGTATCTAGATTGGGACCACTACACCTGTATAGGAGGAAGTTTAAATCTCCCCCTCCCAAATGGCCTGCTTATTTTCTTAAATTCACATCCCAAATGACCTGCTTATTTTCTTAAATTCACATCCCACCCACGTGAGAGGCTAAAAAAACCTTCTGCTTTATTTACAAATATACAAGTAGAGCATAATCAAATGTCAAGTACACTTCCAGAAAGCAACAGCTCTTCTATCCATATCAGATCCTCAGAGAAAGCGAAGAGACACCCTGCATGCATTGGACACCTTCTTAGGTGTCTCTCTGCTTCTGTCTTTAGCAGGGTACATCCATATGCTGAATGAACATGCAGAAGGGGTCACATTTACCCCAATTTGTCTCAAACTTAAAAACCTGCTTCTTCAGTCAGTCAGTCTGTCTGTCTCTCAAACAAACACACACACATACACACACACAATGGGGTTAGTTCGCACAATCACTGCACCTCATTGTGGCTTATTGCCACCCACCCATTTGAATATTTAGAGCATGGTGGTTGACCAGATTAGCTCATCATGCTGGGCAAAATTGGGAATGGTGGCTCATGTGAAGTTTAAACAATGGGCTGTTTTAGGATAATATGACAGCTGTTTAACCCACATATAAGCCACCTTCACCAGGTTCGCATGGCACAATAAGCTATGGTGGCATGAATATTGACATGACAGCTGAGGTGATCATTCAAACCCAGTCACAGAGTCCCCACCCTTTATGTAGGAGAGGGGGCAGAATAGTCACATTACCTCAAGATCCTTTGAATCTCCCATTCAAGACACTCTGGAGAAATCTCCTAAATATTTCCTAACTGTTAGCTCCCATATCCTGTCCCATTAACATGCAGCCTGCTTGAAAGAAGAACCAGTAATCAGATGGAACAATATTCATATATTATTCATCTAAAGCTTGATTCTTGAAATCTAAGGTAAATAGACATTCTTCAATTATTTTTGCTTCACTTACCCAAAGAATTGCATTTAATTAGATTCTTTGGATGCCCGATAATCACATTTTCTGTTCCTGAGCTGCTTGTATTGAAACTTTTTTTTAAAATTGAAGGAGCTAATTAAACCCAGGAGAAATGAATGGTAATGACCTGTCAATTTGGGAGTTTCATTTATCTCTTGCTCTACTAAGTAGGTGACTCACAATAATATACTGTTGCAATGCCAGCCAGAGAGTATAATCAGGCTAACAGTGTTAGATTACTAAGGTATCCGTGCTAATTTGCTGGGTTTTCATAAAATCAGGTGTAGTACACAATGGATCCAAATCCCCAAACCTTTCGCAGTTGAGTGAACTGATTACAAATTTCCTGAAATTGCTAAAGTAGAACAGGAGATTGAAAAGAATTAATTAAATATGGAAATTGGTATTATATATTTTGTGATAGAATTGGTTTACACAGAAACCCCTCTCTGAAAGGTCATAAACTAAATCTGACTCCTGATTCTCCTTGATAAGGCCTCAAAGGTTCCTTAAGTTCTCCCACAAACTGTTCTAATGAAACTCAATGTGAATGCTGTCATCTCACAAGTATAATATCGATAAAATACACATCTCAATATCTTGTTGATTTTCAATTGTTCCAGCACCCTTAATGTTAAAAATAATCAATTTCCATTTGATATTGCCTTTGAATTAATGCCACCAATTAGATTAATTCCACACATATTGTTGAGGATTAGCTATATTCCTCCTTAGAAACAAATGGCAAAATAAAAGTTGGTTGCAGTGCAGTTGTATACTGTACATATCTACCATTGGGTTCAGTTGAACTTAATCCCAGATAAGTGGTATGGGATTGAAGCATTAGCGTTTCTTCCTAGCACTGATAACTAAAGATCCAGATAAACTCAAGAACAGACCTGACCCAAGTCAACTTGTTCTAAAAGTGTTTCCTCCTATCTTCTTTTAATTTCAGTCTTTGGAAGACACATCTCTTCTCACTTTGGATTTGGAAGTGCCCAAACATCAAAGGCAGTTTTCTCAAGCACCATCCAAAGTCTTTATGTACATTCATAAAACCTAATTTCTATCTCATAGTCACCATTCATTAATTGCAGTGGAATACAACCCCATGTAAAGTTTAGCATGAAATAAAAAGTGCTAAATAGTTAAAAGTGAGAATTCTAATTCTAATTCCCTACTGAAAGATGTTTATTTCTTCCTTTTTACTTATTCCTTTATTCACACTAGCTGGTAGAGTCAGTGAATTTTAGTAGGAGACATTATCACAGGAATTTTTGCAGATGTTTTTATAACCCCTTGAAGAGGGCCTGAAAATAGAAATAGGCAGAAACACATTGGTCTTTCTTACAAATCTAATCTTTTTTTGAGCATCTTGAGATGTTTCTCTTCCATTCATGGGTCTATTTTGGATGCTCTCCCGCTTTTCCCTTTGTTGGTTTTTCACTTGCTTATAATGTAGCACACACACACAAAAAGTAAGGATCTGTCTCCACAATCCTTGACTTTGTCTTCATAAAGGCAAGATTTAAAACTGAAAAAGAATAGTATAATGTCCTGTAATAGGTGGAGCCTTAATGCCTAGTGGGTTTTTTTGTTTTTGTTTTTGTTTTGCTCTCAGCAGAAATCACATTGGTTGTGCATTTGTTCACTTAGGGCTCAACCCTATGTGATGCACTCTGGCTACTCATAAGCATCTGAATTTGGAGGCTTACACATACCCTATGCAGGGCAGAAGGTGCCTTGTTCCTCTGATTCTGCACTTGAGCTAGATGGGCATTTTCTGTCTCGTGGAGGCTTTGTGGAGGGAGAAGGAAGGAGGCTGGTTCTTTCTGTGCCAACTCCAAGGAGGAGGGAGCAGGGAGCACAGTTTCCTGGCTCCCAGCTCGGAGCCCTTTCTACGATCTCACAGGAAAGAAACCGAATAGTCCTATGTTTCCCCCATAGGATTGCTCCCTTATTTGAGAAATTCTTATTTTCAAGTAAGAAAAATGTACCACAAGGTGAATTTGATTGCAATCTTTCCCCCTCCACCTCCAATGTTGAGCTCTGGATTGTACTTAGTTTCAGTGCCTGGAACAACAAAGTGTATCTGACTATGAAATATTATTATGGAAGGTTTATTCTTAGTGAAATATTGATTCCTCATGCCAAGAGTTTAAAAGGATTGTAGCCTCTGTGATATAATAGCCAGGGTATCAATTTTTGATTTCTACATTAATTTGTCATGTTATTTAGCCAATCCGTTTTCCAAATATTTCTTCCAGTGAGCCATCTTTCCCCTCATTAAAGGGTGCCAATGGCTTTGGAGGTAATCTAGTAATAATCTTGTGACATATTTATGAATTGAATAACCAAGTGGGCAAGTAAATAGGAAAGTTTTTTAAACTGTACTTTTAACATCATTTAGCCTTCAAAAAATGAAATTTCCATGGACTACCTCCATTTGTTCCACGGAACATTGATAGCTCATATATCATCATTTGAAAACCATTGGAATACAGGGCATAGCTTTGCCATTTGTTCCCATTCAAGTTATTCAATACATCCCCACAGTACTCCTCACACACCCAATAGATTGTGTTTTTTAAGGGAGTTGGGCAGCCTGCCTCAACTTGGCACCCTTCATAAATTCTGACTACAGTTCCCATCATCAGTTCCCCCAGACAAAATAGCCATTGGTCATCCTTATGGGGATGATAGAAGTTGTATTCTAACACATCTGGAGGGCACCAATTTGGAAAAAAATCTGCCATAATGAAATAAGGGTCATTAGGTAAGAAAATGCTGTCTCCACTGTTGGTTTCTTCATGTAATGCTGGTGTTATGGTGGCATATTTGTGTGTTTATATGCTGGGATTAGTGTGAGGTAACTGCTTAACAACATTTTTTTAAGGTTTCAAATCTTGTTTAATGTTATAGCAACTCATTTCATTCCTCTTAATGTAGCTCCCGGAAAGCTACATTAATGGCAATTCTTCAGAATCCATTTCACCTAGGCTGGATATGACCTCAGTGGGCATGGCTAGATGAGTGTTTATCCCGGGGATCACCCCAGGATCATCCCTGTGCATCCACATGATGCACAAGGGATCCCGGGGGCAGGGAGGGATGAAATCTCCCTTTCCCCGGGATAAGTGGGACGGCTTTAATCCTGACTTTTCCCGCAGTCTCGGGATCATCCTGAGACCGCGGGACATGCGGGCAGAAGCGAGAAGCCGGGAACCAAGCATGTAGCACCAAGCTCCTCAGGAATGGTGGGCACGATGTCCTCTTCCTCCCAGGATGTTGCGCACCACATGTTGACTGAGGGGGAGGATCTCATGATCACCATATTGTGAGATCCTCCCCCTTCACCCCCCTGGTCTAGACATGCCAGTGTCGCAGGTGCCTGTATGCATGCTGACTCCAAAACTCCTCTCCTTCCCTAAAAGAGGAGCATAAATCAGAGCTGGAAGAAGAAGAGATGCACTGAGGTAAAGGCTTTGGAGAAGGAGAGGAGTCACAGGAGGTGGAGTGTAGGACGCAACAGGAGGGGAAGACAGACTTTTGCCTGATTCTTCAAGCTAGCCTTCAGGGAAGCTGTGACAACCAAACCCCACAGAACCCAGCAGGTTACACTAAGGATATTGATAACCCCCCCATATTTAACAACAGGACAGTTGAGGAGCAAATGGGAAGCTACGTTCTATTCCTCACCTAGGCTTTCCTTGCATAAAAAGGCAGATAACCAAACTCCTCTCATGAATTTATTTATTTACAATATTTAAATGCTGCTCCCCATCCAAAGATTTTGGAACAGTCAACAGCAACTAGAATAAAAGAATAAAAACAGAATAAAAGCACCACATTAAAAATTACATTTTAAAAATAAAAAAAGTTCCAGGGAAAGTTTCCTGAAACAACATTTTCAAGAGGCACAAGCAGCAATATAATGTTGGCACCTGCCTGACCTCCAAAGGCAGGAAATTCCATAGGAAGGGGGCCACTACCCTAAAGGCTCTTCTCCTGGTAGACTCCAATCAGAACATAGGCCCATGTGGAACCACCAGGGACATGCCCTCAGATGCCCTCAGTGACTGGGCAGGTTGGTAAGGGAGAAGGTGATCTCTCAGGTATCCTAGTACCAACTTGTTTAGGGCTTTGTACATTAGTACTAGAACCTTAAACCTGGCCCAGTAGCAAGTGACTTCTTTTAATAGTTGCCACTCCTGTGTATCTCTCTCTGACATTCCTGAAATGTATAAGTGGTAGCTCGTATACAGTAACAATATGATTTTCTTAGGTTACACAAGTTCTTTATTTGGATTAGATATAGAGATAACACAAGGGACATGGTTTTCTGTGTAAACAGAGGCCACCATGATATATATATATATATAGATATATACACACACACACACACACACGTACCTATATATACAATGTCTGGTTTTATCAAGTGAATCTGTTCACAGATGAAACTCTTGCTTGATTCCACATCTGGCAATCACTTTAATTTGTGTGTAATGACAAATACCAGGCCTCACCCATGTTGATTATCTGGATAACCTACCAGCAGCTAAGAAAAAAAGGTGTTTAATTCATGAAATATGTAAACAGGACCTTGACTTTTATTTAAACCATATGGACACCCATCATATTAGGCCTTTCAGTTTTGGAGAAAACTAATTGTACCTGATTTGTGTTAACAACACGAAATATAAACTGTGCCTGTAAAGCAGGTGGAGAGCTATTTTGCACATATGTTCATCTTAAAGCCCAGAAAGGCACATGGAACAGAATCAGAGATCTCTGTTAAGAAAGGAAAGAAACAAAGGGTAACAAGTCCCAAGTGTCAGATCAGAAATGAAAGTAAAAGGTCTGATTTGATTATTGTTTTACTTGTCTCTATTTCAATCACCCCTTTGAAGCTGGTGATAACTTTTCAAAATGGACAGGTGACAGCAGTTGGTATTTTTTTCCTTCTGGTTCTGCAGTAAATTTTCTTTCTGAACAATGCTGTATGGCCAAATACACACACAGGACTGTTTCTAGGGATAAATTCATGGGTGCAATAATCAACTTTCTTCATCTTCATCCGGTGGGAAGATCTGCAATTGTTATTTCCAGCAACTGAACACCAAACATCCCCAATAGTTAATATACATAAGTATTTTATCAGGAAAGCAATTATAACTGAGGTTTTGAGGTGGTAAAAATGGATCACTGGTCTATGTCATTTGTGTGCCCTCTTGTGGCACTGGGGAAAAAATTGCATCCAGAGTGGCTACAGAGCACCAAAAGGGTCAAAATTAGTTTGTTTTCAAAAATGCGTAAAATAAATGGGTTATAATGATTGGTCCGGGCACCATTTTGTTTTTTAAAGATTCTTTTACAGTTGTGGGCAGGGCCAGCAGGGATGACAGTGGGGGCTATATATGACTCACAGGCCACATGTTACCCACCCCTGCTTGTACATATTACAGCTGCCACATGGAGCACCCAACACATAAAGGCTATGTAAAGTGGCCTACACCTGGTGAATGTAATAATTTGAACACAATGTCACAATCTGTTTCCATAACAACATCAATATGCATGTGCTTTACAGAGTACAAGAGGGCAGATCCTGCCCAGAGGGTGCCATCCTGATGTTTTGTACTTCACCTCCCATCAGCCCAAGCCAGCATGCCCAATGCTCAGGAATGCTGGGAAATGCAGTCCAAAACATCTTCAGGGCACCAGGTTGGGAAAGGTCAGCTTATCATTTTTAATTTGACACAGTAGGTTGGATCCAGACTTGCTTCTCTGCAAACAGAAGGACTCCTATATTCACAGAGGGAACCAATATCCAACAAAAGAACCCCACTGGCATGAGGGGGAGGCATTTTTTCCCAATTCCCCCTTTCATCTGTAGGCTCCAGTGCCACTTCCCATTCTTTTCTGCTACCCCCACCTGTCCAGAGCAGGGACCCCCAACCTTTTTGGACCCATGGGCACATTTGAACATTTGAGAAATTAACAAATGGTCAGCATAAATGTATTCTCTGAACCCTTTTGACAGTTAAAAGACTGATAATACAATATTGGAAAGTTATTGCTCCTATAATGCAACGATTTCAATATTTGAATGGGCAAATGAATACTTTTGTCGAAGTGTAGAACGCTGCATGCATTTCTATGTATACATCACTAGGAATATGTTCAAACCTTTGTAAGTATATTTTTAAAAAATGGAAATAAATAAATACAACATTTTGGCCACTTTGGGACCCCTACTCTGGAGGTTCTTTTTAGAGGGCTGCAGAGGAATGAAGAATTGGCAAAATCCACTTCCAAGTCATCTCCTTCCTCCAGCACAAGTGGTAGTCTGCTCATTACAAGTCTGGATCCAACCCAATGTAAGAATTTAAGGAGGGACATTATGTGATCAAAGCGACTAGAAAGGTGAAGGACTTTCTGCAACAGAGTGAAGGGACCAAGGTGAGACAATGGCAAACTAGTGAGGAGAAAGCTGCAGGAGTGAATGAAGGCGAGAAATGACCTGGACATGACCCAGGAAATTCATAAAGGGACAGAGATCAAGGGCCATGTTGACCAGGTCATCAGCTGCCATGTAAAGCTGACAGACCACACAAATGGTACCTCCAAATGAGCATGGCCTGCCAGCAGTCCCATAAACATCTTACGCACTGACATGGGGTTCATCGGCTGGTATGTGTCAGCCCTAAGTCTCATGTAGAACATCAAAGCATGAGGTAGAAACAGAATAAACATGCAGTATATTAAAGTATAGCCCTGCTATTAAAGCTAGCAATTTACATTCACTGTTGTGCTTCACAGTGAAAATAAGAAGTGTTTATAAACACGTTTATTAATTTTGTTAAAGAATGTTCCATTTTCCCAAGAACATGGGAACTTTCATAAATGGCTTTGAAATTTACAAGTGTTTCCATTGTCTCTCTGCTTGATTTGTACAAGCTAATCTAATGTGTTAATTACTTAGAGTCAGGTCATCTCGCCAAATTACTGCTGTATCTCCTATTATTACTTTTAAAATACTCTCTATGTGGGTGGGCAAATGATATTGTGCAGTTGCCGCCATGCCAGCTGGCCACCTAAGTGTCTCACTGTGTGTGTTCAACTTTGCTCAGTTGCTGTATGACAAGAAACAGGGCTGTGACCTCTGTGATACTTCTGCTTGTAAATGTAAGCTAGCCTATAAAAACGACTGTGATTCCATCAACAGCCGGTTGTTCAGTGATACATTCTGTACTGTGTTATTTACCGTGCATGGTCATTGGAAATGACTCTGGGAAGAATGCAATACGTTTTCTCTTGGTTGTTGAAAGATGCCATAGCCAACCACAAAGTAGAAGTTGATTTTGTTTCGGGATAGTGTTCAGTTAAATCTGCCTTGCCATTTTCCTTCTACTCCTAAAGCTATTTTTTAAAACTCTTGAGGGAGGTGTGGGGGATATTTTGCCTTTATATGGGATTGGAGGTATTGTTGGATTAATGTGTACTACACATTGTATCTCTGAAAAACTAACATATATTATTAGGTCTGTTATTTCCATGTCAGTGATCCCTGATTACTGATAAAAAAGAAAAGAAATTCTGACTCAGGGATGTCTGTCATGTTGTTTTGATGATATATTGGCACTAGCTGGCCTGTACAGAAGGCATTGTATCCAGGGTCAGCCTTCCAGGGCTCCACTCATGCAAGGCGCCTCTACTTGGTTTTGGCAAGAAATCTATTCCTTTCCCCAGACCCCCATTCTCCTAATCACCAATCATTTGGGGTTTTTCTGACTTTGTCTAGTTTTCCCTCTGTTCTAGAAGGTTCAAATTAGTGCTGTGCCAATTTTTTTGACCATTTCATCTTCAGCATTTCGGGGTGTGTAGGGAAAAATGAAAACTCAGGAGAAACAGGCTGGGAGAGGTGAGAATTTCAGAGAATTTTCTCCTTGGGGAAGGGACGTGGTTTCCACATACCTTTTTAAATGTAGCCGGTAGTTGAAGGCTCTTCTTTCTTTTTATTCTTTTTAAAGCACCCCCAGCATTTTCAGGAGCTCAGGAGTTCTTCCTGAATGCTTATTGGAGAGGGCAAGGTCACATGGTCTATAATAAGCATTCACTAAGAACTCCTGGGCTCCTGAAAATGCCAGAGGAAGGGGAGTGGTGGGTTGTTGTTGTTGTTTGAAAAAACTAAAAAATAGGAAGAAGCCCCCCTCAGGAATCAGCTACACTTTAAAAAGGTAAGCCTGCCCCCTCCCCAAGGAGAAAAAAACTCCAAATTTCCCCCCTCCCTGCAAAAGAGGTAGAAAAAATAATGCCTCTTTTGCAGGGAGAATGTTCCTGAAAATAGGTGGCTGGATTCGGCCCAGAGCTAGTTGAAATGCCTCTCTTAAACCTTAGTTACTGGTAGGAAGCGCTTTCAGTAACAAGATGCTTTGGGGGGGGGTGTTTTGTTTGGCTTTACCCTTTTGGCCCTGCTCCTTTTGCCTTCAGCCCTACCCTACATGAATGTGGCCTCCAAGAGCTTCTCCAAAATGGAATCTGTCCCTCACGCTGAAAGAGTTGAACCTCCTCTCCTGCTGAATAGGAAATTGAGCTTTGACTGGCTTTGCCCTCAAGTTTTGGGCATTATAGAAAAGGCCCCAATTGGAGTGGATGGTGGTGGTGCAGAATGAAATCCTTTCCCCTCCTCCACTCCAATCGGGTTCTTTAAGGTGGCGGGGGAATAACGTACTTTCTGCAGGACTCAGAAAGCTGCTTCCCCACACACACACTAGGTGTCCTCTTTTTTGATTTCCCAAATATGGTCACCCTAGCTTACAGAAATCATATATCTGTGCCAACTTAGCTGAAAGCTTTTGTTTTGGCACAAATCACTCTCAGATGTGGCGCTTGCAGGAATTCCATAGAGAACTGAGTTCTTTTTTTATTATTTCTTTCTTAGGGTGCCTCCTCCTATATAAGGTTAGCTATCATTACAGCCACTGCTCTGAATAATTGCATAGAAGTACAGCTACACCATTCCTTCCAGTTCTTTAGCCATGATGTTCATCTTCTTCCCACTGTTTTTTCCCCTTCAATTTTCCCTTGTAAAATAAGTTGGAGTACGGTGTATTTTTTTCCTCAAATAATTTGACCAAGGTATTGCAATTTTCTTCTTTTGATGGTATTTATTAATTCTGTTCGTTTGTTTACCCTATGTAGTACATCCTCATTTGTTATTCGGGCAGTCCATGGTATCTTCAACATACGTTGGTATATCCACATTTCAAAAGATTTGATTTTGCTCAAATTGTTTTTCTTAAGTGTCCAAGCCGCCACTCCATAAAATAATATTGAAACATAGCCTCTTACCATCCAATTCCTTAGTGTAAGATTAAGGTCCTGATTACATAGCAGTTGTTTCATTTTAACAAAATAAATAATAAAATCATTTTATAATTTTATTTTTCTTTAGTTCTGGTTACACAAGTTAAATAATATCATCATTCATTTACATTCAATTTCAATTTCAATTTCTGCCTGGTTTTAATATTAATTGTTAATTTGCTTAATACACCTTATTTCATTACTCACAAGTCTTAATCCCTCGATTACCCATTTACAGACCAAGTTTACTTTCAGATGTGTTGGAAAAGGAACCTAGTTTCCTTTGATCTAGGCTCTCCATAGCTCTTTATATGCCAACAGAGGCGTTCTCTCATGTTCTGCTGTATTTATAAATTCAATGAATTTCCTCCATACCTCTCCAAACTTGTCTCCATAAATGTCCTTGTGCTATCTTTAACTTTTGTGTCAGTTGAATACATGTAGAATCTACATTCAGACCCATATGCTGAATGCATGAACATTGGTAATAGAGCGGGTGGAGTCAACACATGCAGGGACCTTGGGGCAGGGGCAGATCCTGCCCCAACTCCCTACACACTTTGTGTCCTAATGCATTTGGTCACAATGCCTGAACAGGGGTTTAAATGCCTCTGTGCCTCAAAATAAGCAGTAACCATTGAACATCATACATCATTTTCAAGGATTTGCATTGACTCTCTAATTGCTCATTTATTTCACTTGTTAGTAACATGTTTCTCATATTGACACATATTGACACAATTAATAGTGAGTATTTTGTATGGCTTTCAGCTACCATGGCATCTGAAACTGGATGGATCTTATATTTTCATTCTTGAATGCTGGAACCAAAGAGAAATATTAATTCCAAAAGGTGGGAGTTCACATCATTTTTGCCAAACTAGGAAACTAGTTAGTGGCTTCTAAATGAAACAGAATAAGAAAACAGGGTTTAAAGATGACTTTCAAAAGTAATAACCATAGTTCCTGATTTGAATGTAATGGGTGTCTGTGATCAACTATGATCGAAGCAAAGGGAGGAGTGAAGCAGCTGAGTACAGGTACTGGAGGCTCATACATATCCTGGTTTATAAAGCTGAGATTTTGATTGTCCAAAATGTGATTGTGACCAAAATGTGCTTATCTTAGAATGTTGGCCCCCCCTAGAGAGCTTAGGACACTTACTTGCCTTCAGTTGCTGGTTTCAAAGAAAAGCAAAATATACATGTTTAATGAAATCTGTATTTTTAATTAATTAACACTTACTCTTCTAAGGAGTTTTTTGATATATATTTTCATATCATTATGTGATGCATCAAGTAGGTGTTTCTATATATGAAAATTTTATAAGGTTTTGGTGTTTACTGGGAGAGAATTGCCATATAAATAATACAAGAGTTATTGCAGTAATATTCTTTGTATATATTATTGAACTATAGTTATAACCCACACATCACTTTCTTCAGAGCAAAGGCATGAAAATTAATGATAACATTATAATGTAAATTCATGTGTGTGTGAACTATAGCCCAAATCCTGTATTTCTAAGATGCAAATCTACAACAGTTCTGCCTCAATAAGAACATAAATATATTTTGCACTCTGCAAATTCTAAAACGTGTCAAACATAATCTCACAGGCATGATGATGATAACAAATATGTTTTCCATTCCATCCTCAGTTTTTCAGCACACACAATTTGAAGCAATGAAAGCAAAGAAATACTAATACTTCATTTCTAGCCATTGAAGTGAATATGACTAATGGTGGCAGCCATATCCCCTCCCCCCACAAAGAATGACTCTGGGAGTGACAATTGCAGTGTCTGTGAGTACACTGGCACCTCCCCCACAGAAGGCATCCTGCCCATCCTGATTTTTTAAATGCTGTTAATTTTTAAAATTCTTTTGGAGGCAAACTCTGTCTTCCAACCACCAGCCATATTTCTTTCTGTCCCCCATTATTATTATTATTATTATTATTATTATTAATAATAATAATAATAATAATGAATTTATTTCTTACCCGCCTCTCCATTCTGATCGAGGTGGGGAACAACAGTCAATATAAAATACATAAAACTGAATTAAAACACAATATACATTGTTAAAACATCCTAAAATCATTTTAAAAACATCCTAAAATTACACTGGATAGCCCTGCCAGAAGAGATCACTCTTAATAGCTTTCTTAAATGCTGTTAAGTTGACGAGTCTCCTCTGACAGGCCATTCCACAGTCTGGGAGCAGCAGAAGAGAAGGTCCTCTGTGTAACAGTTGTCAATCTAGTTTTTGCTGACTGAAGTAGATTCTTCCCAGAGGACCTGAGTGTGCGGGGCGGATTGTACAGGAGAAGGTGATCCCGCAGGTACCCTGGACCCAAACCATGTAGGGCTTTAAAAGTGATAACCAACACTTTATACTTTGGCCGGAAACTAATTGGCTGCAAGTGAAGAGATTTTAAAACTGGTCCCATGTGGAACCCAGGGACATTCTTCAAAACTGAAAGGAACAGGGTGAGGCATTTGGAGCTGCTGCTGTCCAGGACTTGCAGCCAAACTACCTTTTAAAAAGGGTGTAGGGGGGTGGGGAGAAAGAAAACATGGGGTGAAATAGATGTGTGTGTTGCATGAGTGTGTGGGGTACTGGTTTTTTGGGGCAGGAGTGTTTCTCAGAGTATCATCAGTTTTCCTTCTGGGGAATGGCCGTTTAATTATGTCAAATATCTAATTCTGCATTTGGGTCTCAGACTTGACTTGTACTCTCACAAGTTACTTTTCTTGGACTTTTCAGTTTCCCTTCTGGAAAATGTTTATTTTTGTTGTGCTATATGAGGCCAAAGAGATGGTTTGGCATTTGGGGCACAGTCACAACCTCTGCAGTGTAACTCAATTTCTTGGGCAAGTTACTTCTCTTTTGTGACTAACCACACCCCATGGCAGCCATTTTGTGATGGTGCCCACAATAGTTCCTAAGATTCCAAAATATGCCCATGGGCCCAAAAAAGTTGGGGCTGTGTGCTCTTAGACATATCCTAGCTGCTATATAATATATTTACATAAAATAACAAGGGATGTCAGAAAAATCCACAGTGGAATCAAATGAGCTCAGATTTCCATGAATCTGACCCACAGATTCCGCAGTGGACCAGCTTTTCTGAGGTTGCACAGATTCTGTGGGCTTACACACTGTCGTCGTCCCCAGACTTCCTAGAATGTTATGCAAATTTTATCATAGAAAAATATATAAACATTTTTTTAAAAAAGCAATCAGAAATACACATTTCACCCATTGAATAAAGCATAGAATGCACATTTTGTGAGGAGTGAATTTTCACATTTTGGGGGGATTTGCAGACCTTTAGAAAGAGTGAATTTGTGCAAATACAAATTTGTGCAAATTGGGGAAATTGGGGGAAAAGTCTGATTCAGCCATTTAGATGATGGAATGAAAAGAACCTGACGACAGACAGAATGGATTATAAAATACATTACATCGCTAATCATACCTTATGTGCTAGAGCAGATCTATAGCAATAGACAACAGTTGTACCTAAAGATCTGTGATTGCATTTTGTGTGTGTGTGTGTGTGTGTGTGTGCTTGTGTGTGTTTGAAATAGCAACCACTGAGACAGGCTCCTGAATTGGAATTAGTTGCTGAAGAGGTGGGGCTTCTCTTATGAAACTTTTCTAATTAAAATTACTTCCTTATGCTACTTTATGCATGGTGGTGAAAAATGCAATGGCTGAGGTGGACAATATTAATCTTTCGCATCATCATTGCAGATCCATTTTGATCTTGCCTGCCCCATGGCTATTATTAATTTACTAAGCAAGTAAGCGAAACCCAGGAGTTCCTTATGGCATTGAAACATAGGAGGTTGTCTTATACTGAGTCATACCAATGGTCCATCTAGCCCAGTATTGTCAAAATTGACTGGCAACATCTCCTCAAAGTTTCAGGTAGAATTTATTTTCTAGCTCTACATGGATATCATAGAATCATAGAATAGCAGAGTTGGAAGGGGCCTACAAGGCCATCGAGTCCAATCCCCTGCTCAATGCAGGAATCCACCCTAAAGCATCCCTGACAGATGGTTCTACATCTGCCTCTTGAAGGCCTCTAGTGTGTAAACCTCCCTAGGTAACTGATTCCATTGTCGTACTGGTCTAACAGTCAGGAAACTTTTCCTGATGTCCAGCTGGAATCTGGCTTCCTTTAACTTGAGCCCATTATTCCGTGTCCTGCACTCTGGGAGGATCGAGAAGAGATCCTGGCCCTCCTCTGTGTGACAACCTTTTAAGTATTTGAAGAGTGCTATCATGTCTCCCCTCAATCTTCTCTTCTCCAGGCTAAACATGCCCAGTTCTTTCAGTCTCTCTTCATAGGGCTTTGTTTCCAGACCCCTGATCATCCTGGTTGCCCTCCTCTGAACACGCTCCAGCTTGTCTGCGTCCTTCTTGAATTGTGGAGCCCAGAACTGGACGCAATACTCTAGATGAGGCCTAACCAGGGCCGAACAGAGAGGAACCAGTACCTCACGTGATTTGGAAGCTATACTTCTATTAATGCAGCCCAAAATAGCATTTGCCTTTCTTGCAGCCATATCGCACTGTTGGCTCATATTCAGCTTGCGATCTACAATAATTCCAAGATCCTTCTCGTTTGTAGTATTGCTGAGCCAAGTATCCCCCATCTTGTAACTGTGCCTTTGGTTTCTATTTCCTAAATGTAGAATTTGGCATTTATCCCTATTAAATTTCATTCAGTTGCTTTCAGCCCAGCACTCCAGCCTATCAAGATCATTTTGAAGTTTGTTTCTGTCGTCCAGGGTATTAGCTATCCCACCCAATTTTGTGTCATCTGCAAATTTGATCAGCGTTCCCTGCACCTCCTCTTCCAAATCATTAATAAAAATGTTGAAGAGCACTGGGCCCAGGACTGAGCCCTGCGGCACCCCACTCTTTGCCTCTCCCCAGTTTGAGAAGGTTCCATTGATAAGTACTTTTTGAGTCCGATTCTGTAGCCAACTGTGAATCCACCTAATAGTTGTTCCATCTAGCCCACTTTTATCTAGTTTGTTAATTAGAATATCATGGGGCACTTTGTCAAAAGCTTTGCTGAAGTCAAGATATATGACGTCCACAGCATTCCCACAGTCCACAAGGGAGGTTATCCTATCAAAAAATGAGATCAAATTAGTCTGACAGGATTTGTTCCTGACAAATCCATGTTGGCTTCTAGTAATCACTGCATTGATTTCAAGGTGTTTACGATTGACTTCTTTATAATCTGCTCCAGAATTTTCCCAGGGATGGATGCCAGACTGACTGGTCTGTAGTTCCCAGGTTCCTCCTTTTTGCCCTTTTTGAAGATAGGGACAATGTTAGCCCTCCTCCAGTCGTCCGGCACCTCACCCGTCTTCCATGATTTTGCAAAGATCATAGACAAAGGTTCTGAGAGTTCTTCCGCTAGCTCCTTCATTACTCTAGGATGCAGTTCATCGGGCCCTGGAGATTTGAACTCATTCTAGGAAATTAGTTGTTCTTTGACCATTTGTTTATCAATCTCAAACTGCAATCCTGCCCTCTCAACTTCTGCTTCACTTTTTCCAGTGAATATGTGGATATGTCAATATGTGGGGGATTGAACCTGAGAACTTCTGCATGCCACTGATATGCTCCACCACTGAGATACAACCCTTCCCCACATCACAAATAGAAGATCTCCATAGCGGTAGCTTATTAGTATTCCTCTTGTATAGACCCAGAAGAGGATGACTTGCTCCTCATAGCTACCTTATAAATCCATAGCTCAGCTGAACCTTGAAAAAAGTTGAGAGTTCTGCCTACTACAAAGCCGAACCACGGTTAATTTTTAAAAAGATAAAAGAGAAAGAATAACTAATGCGCTTCACAACCATTTGTCAGCCAAGCTTGTCATTTTTGCATTTCACTTTTATTTCTTCCTGGGATTCCTCCCCCCCCCCCCAAGAGAATGGTACTCTTAGATGTTAGCAGGCCAGCTGGAGCCAGTTGATGTTTCAGGTTTTCTGACATCTACCTCCCTACGTTCCCCAGTCATAATGCCAAATTATTATTCCTTTTGTTTGCAAAAAACACAATAAAATTGAACATGGACACGTAACAGGAATTTTTGCTTTTGTGTTAACTTTGTGCGAAGTTTACGAACAGCATGAGAGAAAGCTTAGGAAGTGAGTTTTAAAGAAAATAACATTTTGAAAACAAAGCCAAAGAAGGAAAAGAGGGGAGCAATGTGAAGAATGCTCTACGTTTTGTTTTTGGTACAATGAGGTAATAAACAATACTTTTCTGGGTCACATGAACATACATGGTGTGCACTTCAACAGATGGACCTTGTAAAACAAGAAAAGCTATTTTTCCTACAGAAATGTCTAACACTAAACGTAGCATGTCTGTAGCTTGTATGAGAGCACAGCAAGTGTTAGTGGAATGAATCATTTTTTCCATAAATATGGCCATTGTTAATATGCATAATAAAAACAGACAATGAAGAGTCACCAGTGAAGGCATTGCTTCTGATCTTAATATTTTATAATTAGGAGGGGAAGAGATGTTGCAATGGTTTTTCTCATACTCTAAAAATCATGTATCTGGAGAGATGGTTTTAAAATTTGACTATCCTTTCTTCCAAATGTTGAATGTGAAAACATTGGAAAGAGAGCCTCTATGGACTAATTTCTGCATTATTTTGTAATGTGATAAAGCCCTCATGTCGTGTCTTTACCATGTTGTTTTCACATTGTGAGATTTATTTATTTATTTATTTATTTTGGTGAAGAACCCCCACATGGAAGCACATTTTCTCATTCCAAGAACCCACACGGAAGCACGTTTTCTCATGCCAAGAAATCACTAGTTTTCAGAGTTGATGACATAGTAACTTTGATTCCATCCCCAACCCTAACCCCCCACCACATGGTCTGCCTTTCAGAAAATACCTCACTGCTTTTAAAATGACATGATAAAGTCAGGATATGAGGCCTTTCTTTCATATGAAATACCATGAAAATTACTGTATTTTCTGGCGTATAAGATGACTTTTTAACCCAGGAAAATCTTCTCAAAAGTTGGGGGTCATCTTATACGCCCAGTCGTCTTATACGCCGGAAAATACGGTACTCTTATGTCCTGTAACACAAAGGAGAAATTACATTCTTTTTCTCACTAATGATCACCAATTCAGATTTTCACTCATTTGTCAATTTATGAACTAGCTAAAAATATGAACTTGAAAGTATCTTAAAGCATTGTCAGCATTATATACTAGGGCTGCCACACTCCACCCCAGAATTACCTGGTAACCGCGAACATCTGCAGAGCATTCAATCTTCCAGAGATTTACTTCTACATTTACAAATACCTTTATTTACATTTTTACCCATTCATTGATGATAAATAGATTGAGTGAATCCTGTGCAGTAGCGATGGTGCTGAAGTTCCTAAGTTTGGTATATGAATCTGGGCATCTTCTAGACCAGAGCATTCATAGGATATATTCAATCATCAAAAAAATAACAACAACCTGCCAGTTTAAAAGACCAGAAGTTAAGGCTTTCCCATCTTTGTCCATACTCCACAAAGCCAGGAAATTGGAAGCTAAGGCTGATGCCTTATGTGATGTGCCTCATGATCAGTCATGACATTGTGTGATGTCACAAATTGTGCTTGCTTATGATTTACCCTCCATACACCTATACTTTTCCTGGGTCCCAGAAATTTCCTGCTGCTGCTGCTTTGATTCACATGCCAGTTATCCCTTCCTCCTCGCCCACCCTCAACATTCCAAGTACTGTCTTATGAACTCACATAGGCCCTTATAAGCAAATACAAATTATTTTAAAAATAAGTAAATTGATTTTTTTAAAAAAGAAATTCCATTCATCCAACTACAGTAGAAAGGGAATAAGAAAACAGCAATGTTAAAATATGGAGGCTATACTGGCTTTATACGAGATGGGCACAAACAGTTGCAAACACATTTTCAGAAATGTTTTTCTGTTGACTGCCCTTTCTCCCTCAGTCTTTAACCAATCTTCCTGAAATGTTCAGGTTATGTAAAATGAACATTACTTTTTGGCATGTGCAATTTTCAGGAAGTTTAATGAAACCCTTTCAATTTTATTAAGAGTATAACAACCCACTCCACTGATTTCCATTTAACCTTACAGAATTCTTATTTTACTGTTCACATTATCTATTGGAGCCAATATTATAGAGGTTATTATCTCCAGTTTGGAATGTTTAACAGGATTCTGTGCAAAGGCCACACTGGCTTGGAATAATGGAATTTGCAGTCCAACATATCTGGAGGGCACCAGGTTGGGGAAGGCTGTGTATACAGCTAAATGTTTGAATGTTAACAGCTTGCTTTTGGTTGTGACCAGAATTATCCAATCCACAACTCCCAGAACCAAACATGGACTCAAACACAATCTGAGGTCTGTACATTTCTGAGCTTGCAATGCTATTCATGCAACAATAAAAATGTGTTTGTTGAATGTGTACATTTGAAATGTGCACAAACATGCTTGAATCAATAGGAGAAAATGTGTACATTTCAAAAAGTACACAACTGAGCCATGAATTTGGAAAAATGAGCACGAAAATACGCACAGAGTTTTGTGTGAAAAAAACAACAGTTCACAATCCTATGTGGGCACAACTTGGAATGAGCTTCAATGTGGAAATTAGAGAACAAGCTCACATTTTGTTGAATGGGTCATTCCTAACAACAGATTAGCTTTTTCTAAACATTTGCAGAGAAAACTTATAAACACACCACACCAATTTTAAATAAACACAGGTGGAACTTAGTCACCTCTAGTCTAGTGAACATGTGTATAGGCAAAATCAGAGACATACTTTCATTTTTATGAGAGATGAACATGGGCCTCATGATTCAGCAGTAAGTTGTTTCATCCATTTCTATGACTGCTGATGGCATACAAAGGATTAACATATATATTTCAAAATATATCTTTCCCTACAGCACTTCATTGCCAAAATACATTGTTTAGAATGTCCAACATTAGTACACACTAGCCAAATTGCACAGAAAGCACTGGGCCATCTACATGGATCCAGATGGCAGACAGGCTGCAATATTAGGTACAAACTCAGCAGACATCTGCATGTGACATATTTAATTTAAAAAAGTACTAAGGGTGCAATACTGTGCATGTTTAGTAAGAAAAAACATCTACAATTCCCAGCATGCTGCAGTGTTTCTGACAAAACATGTATAGGACTGCACCCCAAGTTGTACCCTAAATCTCATAGATAGATAGATAGATAGATAGATAGATAGATAGATAGATAGATAGATAGATATAGATAGAGGTGCACTGAGGCTTCAATGCTGATCTGCTTCAGCCTCGGGGTGCCTCGGGCCAACCCAGAACTGCCTCAGCTCAGATTCAGGGATTCGGCCTGAGGCAGTGCACAGCCCCAGTGTATACTCAACATTTTAATTAGTCCATAAAAATAGAGGACCTGGTCTACAGACTAAGCAGTTCTGAAGAATGTGGAATTTCTTCCTCGAGTCTGTTCTTTGTAATTGTGAACTATAGAATAGAGAAAAGGAAGCTACTCCTTGCTCTGTAAGATGACGTTGCCCAATTTTTTCTCCCATTTGTCCCACTTAATGTGGACCTTTCCCCCACAAGGTCACATGTAGTTTTAAATTAAAATGCTCAAGCTCTAACATTTTGGTATTCTTTTCTGGCACTTAGAAAAATATATGAATTAATGGGCATTTGAAATATATCAGAATATTGCTTCACATAACAGAAAATGTAATATGTCCTGTTTTCACCAAGTTCTAAGTACCTGCGGCAATATGTCTTGAAAGACCTACTTTATACGGAACAAAAAAACTTGTTATCAGGAGTTTTCTAACATAATGCTCCTTTTTTGCTTCTAGCTTAGAAGGTCTTTGCACATCCCAATGTGTTAATTATTTAGTGCTAGTATGGTATGGTCCTCCTGTTTCACCATTAAAGTATTTCTCTCTTTATCCCCCCAACACACACACACACACACACACCCCTATATATCAGTGCATATTAATGAATCCCTTGACATTAGATGAACTAACTGCAGGTGACATTTACAATAAATATAAAGTAGTGTCAAAAACAGCTTGAAACTACAGAAAAACACACTTTAGGATAAGGAATGAGGACATGGGTAGGAGGAAGGTAAGGCATTGTTACATTTTGTCTATTCTTAACTGCTTGAATTGATTCTGGGGAAACATGACCAGGCATAACTTTTCAGGGTACATCCCGATGTAGTCTTTTGTCTGTGCTTTGAATCAGAGGACCAGAAAGACACATTTCTTGTGTTCAAATGGCTGGTCTCCATGTTGATGTCTGCTAGTCCACACATGAAAACAGCATTAGTATGGACAGCATAGCTACCACACTGCCAAAACCTCTTCAATAAGAACCTCTTTTTGTGGCTGAAAGTATGTGTTACTGTACTATGGAGAAGTGAGGCTTGGAATTATGGTAGGAAACATGAGTACAACATTTTTCCTATGGATATTTCCATCTTGCCTCCCACTATATACCTGGGTAAGCCACTTTATGCTTCCTTTGGGATTTAAATAAATTAAATAAACACAAATATAAATCTTATGTAAGCCCTTTTCCAGCCAAAGTCACAGGTAGCAGTCTTACCTCTGACTTCTCTCACAGTCATATCAGGTGGAAGAGTGCATACACAAGGTTTATTTCATTTAAAAAAAAATGAAACAGCTTAAACCCATGCTTCAGCCAAAAAAAAGGCTCCCAGAGTGGCTTACAATCCAAAAGACACAGCACAAAAGGAAAAAGGACTGAGAGGGAGGAGGAACAGATAAAGAAGGAAACTCAGACACTAGGGCAAGATCTATACCAAGCAGGATATAACACTTTGAAAGTATTTTGAAAACGGTATATGGAATGTGTCATGAGCCCCAACGATTGTCAATATTGTTGTAAGCCATAATAAAGCAGTAGTGTAGGTCCTGCCTAGTTCTTAGTTACCAAGTTCTTACACTGACCAACTGGAATAGAAACAGTTTAAAGAAAAGTGAGACGTCCAGTGATTTAATGCAATTTTGCTATTATTTGTAATGGCAAAAGTCATATAACTAGTCTTTAAATTTTCCTCTTTTAAGCCACACAAAGTTCAGTTTCTGAATTCAAAATCTGTTACAAACTTAAAATGGAACAATATGATTTAGTAGGAGTGGAGAACCTCCCCCCCCCCAATAGTTGTCAGCCCCAGAAACTGCAGCTACTGGTGGGTAGAGCCAGAGCTGATAGTGGGCAGAGTTTGCAGTATAGAAGTGTGTAGCTGTCTCTCTCTGCCTTCCTCCCTCCCTCCATTTCAGCTTTCCCCTCATTAACACAGGTCTGAATGTAGTGCTTTACATAGGGCTTCTTCCCTCCCATTGCTCAACCACTTCGCTGCTCACCCATTCCCCCCTCCCCTCATGAATAACAAATGCAATTCATTTCAAGAGGTCTATTCTAAATAGGATTAACATTAGATACTACCCCCTGGTTCCTCCCTATCCTGCAGTTCCCTTTTTTTCTCTCCTGAGCTCACCCTGTTGCACCCATGTACCCCCCCCACACACACACAGAGGAAGAGGAAGGAGGGCCTACTAGGAGGAGGGCTTTCTCTGCTGTGGCACCCTGGCTGTGGAATGAGCTCCCCAGAGAGGTCTGCCTGGCGCCTACACTGTACTCCTTTCATCGCCAGACCTTTTTATTCTCTCAGTATTTTAACACTTAATTTTAACTTAAATTTAAATTTTACTGTTCTAATTCTGTATTTTAATCTTATATCAATTTCTGCTGCATGGTTTTATCCTGGTTGTGCTTTTTATACTGTATTTTGTATTTGTGTTTTTAGACTATTGGTTGTTTTATTATGGTTTTAATTTTTGTGAACCGACCAGAGAGCTTCGGCTATTGGGCGGTATAAAAATGTAATAAATAAATAAATAAATAAATAAAGTGATTCCAAGATGGTTGGCTTGCAGTGTCCAGAGGCCCAGATAGTGCTGCAGAACACATGGAATTGGGAAAAGGGATGGATGCGATCCGATACACCCTAGGTTCTTCACATCAGAGCAAGGGAATGGACAAATAAACATGTTCTCTTTCTTTCTTTCTTTCTTTCTTTTGACAGAGTGAATGTCAAATCAGAAAGAGCCAGGACTTAAAGCTGTATTATGCTCCCTAGTGTGATAGTTCATGAGTAATCTATTGTTCTTGAGATTAATTCTTAATTACATTGAGCAAAGGAATGGTTTGAATTACTTCCACATACTTTAGTTAACATATGCTTGTTAAGACTTTTGGCTGGAAAGCAGACACACATTTGCCTGGATATCACACGTGGAGGTGATTGCTGAACGCTTTGTCATTGAGTCTAAACCCTCTAAAAACTTCATCCAAGTGTGTGTGTTTTTAAAACGGCTATCTTCATTTTGCAGCATGGATCTAAAATAAATGACATTTATGTCTCATCACATCTCAGCACTACCATTTTGGAAACTTCTTTGGACATCATGAGATCCAGATGTTTTCAGATGTCATCATTCATAAATTGAAATGAGTAAAAATGAAGAGAAATTTTGTGGGCTGTTCAACAATGATTGTAAGTTTCCACTGGCTTTCAGTACACTGCTATTGGTATTAGGGTGAGAAAGATTCTGGCTTCAGAGATGCTCAAACTTCACAATTACATCCCTTGTTATATGGGAGAAAATTGATTTCAGAGTTTGGTGGGAGATCCAGGAAGTACTTTTTCACACTGCGGATAGTTAAATTATGGAATTCATTATGTTAACACAAGATGTAGAGATGGCCACCAACTTGGAGGCTTTAAAAGGGGATTTAAATCCTCATAGAAGATAGGGCTACTGATGGTTGCTACTCAAAATGCCTGTATTTTCCTCCAGTATCAGAGGTGGTATGCCTCTGAATTCCAATTGTTGAGGAACACAAGCAGGAGGGTGCTATTGCATTCATGCCCTACTTGTGGGCTTCTGGGTGGCCACTTTGGTAACTGAATGCTGGACTAGATAGGCCTTGGTCTGACCCAACATGGCTCCTCCTATGTTCTTAAGTGATATTCTAAAGTTTAGAAGATTTCACATGAGATAATTTTGGCTTCACTGTATTGCTTCCTTATGTTTACATCATTGGAGCTAAACATGAAGTTTAATCCTCCCTTGATGTCATTTTTTTTTTAAAAAAAGATTGCTTACTTTGTGCATCTTTTTTCTTGGGACCTTCACATTATTTTACAAACACAAATATACTTCAACGGATGCTACTATATGTGTGTGTTTTAGGGGTCTAAACATCTATGCAAAGTTGTGTATGAATTGAGAGTCCTGAACTATACTTCCTGAAGATGTACATAAATAGTAGTTGGGTACTTCAAAGATTTTGCTTTTCCAATCCAATCAACAGACATTTACAGCACTGCACTTTTTAAAAATCAACAAAAACTTGCTTTTTGTTTTGTTTTTTTAAAAAACCTTAAATTTAAAATGATCTTCATTCAAATAGTTGTGGAATACAAATATAAGTATCTTGAATGATGTATAGTACATACCACAGATAAGAAACTGCAAATAAATTACCCCACAGGGTTTTTTTAAAGTTTATTTTTAACTATTTCTCTAGACTTAAGGAATTTTACAAGAAGAAACCATGAGACAAAAAAATTACACCATAATTATTATTAAGTTTAAACTTGCCCAGACTACCAGGCAAACCTCACCACAGCACAACTTCATTTTACAGTGAAGCTTAACATTTGTATGCCTTGTGTTAAAATGCAGAGTTGTAGCGGTGAGGGGGACTATCAGGGTTAAGATTTGCTGAACTTTGCATTTTCAAAGAGGCATTTATGAGGAGAGGTTATTGAATATGCTTTACATAGAACTGGCTCGAAAATCATATATAATACAATACAGATCCTACAGTGGGGAGGGAATCCTTTATTTGGCATGGAGAGCTTTGAACCAAGATTTAAGGACTTCAGAGCTATGTGTTCCTTGAAGGATCTGACACGTGCCCAATAGGAAGAATTGCAAGAGTCTTAAAACTGCACAGCAGTCATATGATCTAAATTGCACAAATGTATGCCCAAATGCTGTCTTGAGCAAGGTTTCAATATCTCCTCATTAAGTCATTTTTGGCATGGCTTATAGCTCAGAATTCTTGTAAGGGTTTTTACTGCAGCTCAAAACCATACTGTAATGCTCTCTTGGCTTTTTTCAAAGAAATAAATGGATATAATAAATATACTTCCAGTGCATACATGAGTTCTTTATGAGTGAACGTTGCTAATTTTTCCAAAACTCTTCAGAAAGACATTAAAAAAGAAAGAAAAAAGAAGTGAGGAGGAAAATTAGCCAAAAATATCCCAGCAGAGGAGTGTTTGAGCGAGATGCATGCTTAAAGGTCTGCCAATGCCTCATGGAACATTTTGAAAATAATTCTACTGTTCTGAGTGAGATTTTTACTCCCAGGTTATATTTCATGATTCCAAGGCTCTTTTGTTTACTATTTGAAAACTGAAAAGCTAAAAACAACTAGGTCACACATACACAAGAATACAAGTGAGTTAAGATTTTGAATTGTTTTGAATCAAATATTCATGATGAAGTCAAGTATTTCTCCAGGAAGCTAGCCATTCACCTTTCCTGCATTACTGCCTGGATATATGCAGCAGACATTGATTTGGCAAGTTGCTATTTTTTTTTCAGAAGTTTTAAGTGGACTTACTTTGGCACAAAAACACCATATTGCTTCATTTTGCATGGTTGAGTTATACAATTCCTGGCAGTAAAAAAATGTGCATTCAGAGCTTTGCATTCAGTCCACTTAAGACCCAGAAACCATACACCGGTATGTATCTCTTGGCAAATTATAAACCAGTATAAGAGCTTGATTCTCCTTGCACCCACACTCTGGAATGATGTGAAGTAGCTCTTTGAAATAAATAGGGTTACCGTGATATAAAACAGGCAAGCAAAGAAAATAATAAAATAACGTATTTATACATTAAACTTAATTTCATCAAATGTGGCTAATAAACCCAAGTAATTTCATACACATTTAGCACAATTTAATGTAGAAGTTAATGGGCTCATGGTCAGAAGTGATACTACATTATTCACAGCTGTTTTCTATAGCTAGCTTAAGCTACATTCTTGGTGCTTATATATAATTTGGAAAATTATCAGTACAAAGAATTAGTAAAGTTTTCATAGGATACCAAGCTTCATTTGGTCATTTGGGAGAAAATCCTGTTCCACTATGGATTTTCTTTCTCTGCTGATGTTTTTAATTAAGATGGCATTCTTCACTGTAATGTGATTATATATTTTCTTACTGGATGCACAACATAGAAATTATAGCTGAGTTTTTTGCTTACATTATGGTTTGCAAAATCATTCTTAGTACCGCAGGGTAAATACTTTAGTACTGAATTTATTAAGGGAAAAAAATCTGTAAATCTTATCCAAATATTTTGATTTATGCAGCATAGTAGCCTACATACTTGTCTGCAGAATGTTAACAACTGCTAGAAGAATAACCTGAAAGTAGACATAGCAAAGGATTGGTTAAGTAACCTCCAGTCCAGAACTCTAATTGAGCAGCAATTAAACTAGGGGCAGTACACAATATTAGTCCTACTTAGAGCAGTCTCATTAAAATGAATGGGACTTGTTAGTTGTGACTAATGTTGGATATTACCCTAGATGTCCACAGTCCCATTCTCTGGAAAGGGGTGACAGGAAGTGGCAAAGGCAGCTTCCTATAAAAGTTTTGCTTTTCTGTATAACAACAAGTAAGAGTGACATTTGGAAGATGCACCTGCCACAGTTGCCAATTCACTGGCAGGTGCTGAGGAGTGAGATAGTGGCTGAGGAAGTTTTAACATCTGCCATATTGCCATGGTATTGGGCTGGGACTAACGCCTCTCAGAACAAGAGGCCTCTGGGATCATGCATGGTTTACAGCATTTAGAAGGCAGGGTGGTAGTAAGGCCAACAGCAAGGCTTACCTTGGGACTCTGCCTTCCCTGACAACAGAGGCCATATCTAGATGGGGTGATACCCTGGGGATCACCCCGGGATCATCCCTGTGTGTTCACATGGCACACAGGGGATCCTGAGAGCAGGGAGGGATCTTGCCTTACACTTCTAGTCCGCTTTTTCCACACTCGGGCTGATCCCGAGACTGTGGAACGTGTGGGTGGGTGTCACGGTTTGTCCTGGCTCCTCGCGACTAACCATGAGGAGCCGAGAGCTGGGCACAGAGCTCCAAAGCTCTGTGCCCATTGCACCCGAGCACTTCTTCTCCTTTAACAAACAAACAAAAATGGTGGCTGCGATGTCGTGTGCCACGTGTAAACCAGGGCAACGATCTCACGATCATAAAATCGCGAGATCGTCACCCTCTGACCCCCTCTTCTAGCTGAGTACAGAATGTGCCTGGCTAGGAATTGGGGAGGATTCATTTGGTCATCATTAAGTTTGTTGTAATGTGGATTTGCCTGATTTCAGTTTTGAGCCAATACATGAACAAAAATGCTGTTCTTCCTTGAAATTCACACATTTTAAATTTTTGGATGCAGTTCTCCAATTAAAAACACATATAAAATGTGTGTATTTGGGAAAAGTAAATACAAAAGATCTATACATTAGTGAAAATAACATTAAAATGTTTCATATTAGGAAAATAGCTTGGAAAAATGAATATATCAGGCAAAAATGATTACAAAAATGGATGTACTAGGATAAACGTAGACAAAAAATATAATGTACTTTTATGCAAACATCATTTAAAAATCTCAATGTTAAGGACAACTGAAATTTAAAATTGGGGAAATTCTCACAGTTCAGGATGAATTGAATTTAAGATTGGAAAAATGAGAAACTGAGGGAAACCGAAGTTGAGAGATCATAGAATCATAGAATAGCAGAGTTGGAAGGGGCCTACAAGGCCATCGAGTCCAACCCCCATCTGTCCATCCTTAGGATTGGACAAGGAAGTTTAGGCTGGCATTAACCTACTTCCTGCTATACCTAAGGCCGTAGGGAAGACAAGCCAGAGTGATGGAACTCCCCAGACCCCAGCACTAGTATTGATATCTGTATTGGTTTACTAGATTGCATCAGAACAACATGACATCCTTACTGATTCAAGCGAGTTGACTTGACTTGACTAGGTCATCAAGTACCAATCAAGTATGTCATCAAGCCAGACATGGATGTGCAAATACTAATGAAGTAATGGTTGAGATCGTGAGGTGGTTAACATGTGTCAACTCCCATCAGTCTACCCAGCTTAACCAATGATGGTGAGGGATGAGGTGGGCATCCCCCCTCCCACCAAGCAAGCTTTAGGTGCCCAGTAAAGACCTATTTCTTTACCTGGGCTTTTGACTGTTTTTTTCTCTTTTCCTTTGCTGAATCATTTAAATGACTACTTATCTGTTACTGACCTTCTCAGTTTGTTTATGTGTGGGTTTTTCTTTTTTCGATGTTGTATTATTTTATTGTGTCTATTACTTTGGGACAATTTTACAATAAAAAGCAGGTAAGAAATTTCTCAAATAAATAAATAATGATAAGAGTTGCAGTCCAACAACAACTGGAGGGCTATATAGTCCCCAACTCTAAATTAGGGGTTCCTCAAGCTTATTAGATTTGGTCCAAGTCTGTTATCTTATACGCACTGGTATTCCATTTTTAAAAACAAAACAAAACAGACTGTCAGCTTTTAGTCATCAGCTTTTTAATTTTAAAGATGATTTTCATACCTGCTGTGCTTGTTTTTTTCAGTCCAGAATGCTTTTTGCTGGTTGGCCAGGGAATGTGGCAGCAGGAGTTGAAACATCTAATAGCTAACTGCTAGGAACCCAGCCTAAATGCCATCTGGGATTAGAATCTCATTTGTTCAACAGATTGCCTGATGGGCTCTTCATGTTGCCTCAAGTAGAACTGTGAGTCTCTCTATAAAGATTATTATTTAAAAATGAAAATTAATGCTTGCTTTCATTCTTGCCATACATTCACATGGAAAAGGAGATTGTTCCGAACACTTTCTGAACAAAATATATCTTTCTAACAAACTTGGTATCTTTTGTAAGTTCTAACATGCATTCCAGCTGCCAGACATGTCTTTGTGTTTTTACTAGATTGTCCAACTTGGAAATAGATTGCAATTTGAAAGCTTTCTTTGGCCTGCAATCTCACAGTTCACCCAAAAGTCCAGCACTACAAAATATCTATGTTGACAGAAGCAAAGAAAAAGCACCTAACATAATTTTAGAAACAATATTTTCCAACTCTCTTAAATATGCATTCTTTACTTTAAAAATATTTTGAGAAATGTGCACATAAGATCTCCCACTCTCTTAAGATTAGCTTTTACCTTCACTTATAGATTCGGGGATTTCAAATAATGCTGGATGTAGCTTGTCGATATTGGGGAGAAGCTACAGTATTTGTGTAGTAAGAGTAAGTGGTTGTGGGGGGTAAGGTTGAATCTTCTTCTGCTCAGCTATTGTAAACCGCCCAGAGAGCTTCAGCTATGGGGCGGTATATAAATTTAATAAATAAATAATTTTTAATAAATAAATATTTCATATCAATCATCTGAGTAGTGCAGGGGAAAGAGATTGTGGTTGCCAGGTGAGATGTAAAAGTCTCCTCCTCATGATCTCCCCCACCCCCCGGGCTACTCAGATGATTGGTAGGAAACAGCTAAGCAATGGGGAAGAGAGGAAGAAGTTATACCACCTCCTAGCAATCTCTCTCTCTCTCTCTCTCTCTCTCTCTCTCTCTCTCACACACACACACACACACACACACACACAGAGTCCGTTTCTACACCTGTGTTCCCCCCCCCCCCACGGATCATCCCTGTGCATCCAAATGACACATAGAGGATCCCAGGAGCAGGCAGGGACTATCCCTCCATTTTCCTGGGATAATCCTTAAGTGTAGAAAAGGACACACACACACACACAAACACACACACACAGCCACAAGAAGATGTTGCTCTGATCTGAGAACTGAAACAAAATGCCCATAAATGAACTAAAGGGCTTGCATGTAGCCTATTTTTTAAAACACAATTGTTTAGCGTTCTTTTTTGATTATCCAATTTTACAATTGTGAGGAGGACAAACAAAAAGAAGACACTGGTTATTCCACCCTCCCACCCGGGCAAGAAACCCACAGGCATTACAGCAGACAAGCATGTTTTCCAGTTCAAATATTTTTAATATTTTAAATGTTTACACAGGCTCAAAAAATCTTTGGGCACATGGATTAATGTACCAGAAAAAGAAAAAGAAACAAACCTTCAACCATTTCTTATTTTGCAGAGGCTTGCCACATGGAATGCAGTTGAAAACACTTTGCTTTAACAGGAGTCATGGGGTGTTTAATAGCTTGCAGAGTAACGTAGGCTTTACCTCCAGCAAAATGTGCTTTTAACACTGATGAGGATGTAAACAGATAAAGTATGTCCAGATTTCCCCAAGCAAATTATATGAATCAGTGGCCATCTGTCTGAATGGTAAGAGCCCTTCCACTTCAGCCACATCAACCTAATCTAAGTTCCTTCTCAAATTTATTAGCAGCTATATTACAGAGCTTGGACTGAAAAAGAGAGTTAGATTTTTTAAAAGAAAGAAAGAAAGAAAGAAAGAAAGAAAGAAAGAAAGAAAGAAAGAACACAGATGGATTCCCCCCCCCAAAAAAAAGTATATCTGCTCTTTTCAGCATTTTCTCTACCTGATTCTTTGGTGTTTGTGACCACCAACAGAGTTCTTCCTCCCCAACCCATACAGAATATTTTAAATGCATCTGTTGTACGTTTAACTATCCAGAGGGTTTCTGGTAAAGAGATTTATCTGTCGAATGGAATGCAGAGTGCCAGATTCAACATATGACAACTTAAGCCAGTCACTAGTGACCACAATTTGTGTGGTTTGCATTTTCTTGGCATGTTCTGTGTTCTGAGCATTTATTTTGGCTGTTTTGTTCTTTTCTATGGCTGATTCTCAATCAGAATTTGCATGCTTTTTTTCTTTCTTTTTTTACTTTAGGACTGATTTAGGGTTGGATTCAGAAATGCCCATCTGTGTGAATAGAAGTTCTCCTTCCATTCATAGACGGTACTGCAATCCATCACAGATTCCCACCAGAGTAAGGCAATTTTAGCCAGTGCCCCCTTCACCTTGCAGCCTACCTGTTCTGAAGGATCCCCAAACCTCCAAAGCAGATTTTCAGTGGGCTGCAGGGGAAAGGAGAAATTGGCCAAAACTGCCTTTCCACCCCCCATCTTCCAGTTGGAGCATCCCATATGCAGAGTTCCACTTGTGGGAACTCTGGATCCAAGCCATCCCTTTTTTAGAGGTAGAGACAGATGTAAATCTTAATGCCTACAGATTGTCCTGATGGTCTCATTCCAGTTCTTTACACACACTGACAGAATAGGTTGAGTCTGCTAAGACAAGGAAATAGTGCTTAGAAAGGCCAATACATTTTTTAAACAAAAAACCCTGAACTGTTGATACTATTATACCGATATTGATAATTAATTTAAAAGAGGCATAGGTTGCTCTAAAATCTAAAAATGTTCCTCAAATTCTATTTGCCAAAGATACATCCATATTTTTAATTTGGTGGGGGGGAATCAAACCCAGCAGAAAAAAGGTGATGTGAACATCTAAATATAAATAGCATCAAGTCCAAGAGCTTACCAGCATGGTTAACAAGCAGTGTCAAAGAAACTATTGTAGAAAAGAAGGCTTCCTTAAAAAAATGGAAGTCTTGCCCAAGTGAGGAAAATAAAAGGGAGCACAAGCTGGCACAAAGGACATGCAAGCAAACAATAAGAGATGCAAAAAAGTAGGGCTGTACTCTGCTCTGTTTCAGGTCATAGAAGTGGGAGTGGAGCAGCCCGATTCGCCTCCGCCAAAGGTGGATCCAAATCGGGTTGGGGGAGCTGTGGATCGAGGCAAAGCAGTTTGCCTCCATCCAAAGCTCTGAACGCAGGTAAGTGGGGGGGGAGAGGGGCTCACCTGCCATAGTCCATGCAGCGATGGTGGTGGAGCCAGGTAAGGGGGCAGGGGGAGGGGGGCTTACCTGTGTCCATTGCAGGCTTCAACTTAAGCCTGGGCCTCAGTTGAAGCCTGCACCAGACTGCAACAGAGGCAGGTAAGTGGGGGGAAGGGGGCTTACTTGGCTCCACCGCCACCCCCGCGGTCCATGCAGTGACAGTGGTGGAGACAGGTAAGGGGGCAGGGGGCTTATTCAGCCCCCATTTTGTCCCCCCTCCCCCCTTACCTGCCTCTACCATCCGCCATGGAGGCAAGTAAGTAGGGAAGGGGGCAAAATCTCAATCCACCCCTCTGGATCTCACTCGGCGGAGCAGAGCGGGGGAGGGTTGGATCAACCCAAAATGGTTCGGGCCCAATCTGGACGTTCCAGATCGGGCCACGAAGTGGTTCGGGTGTGTGTGTGTCCATGCACAGCCCTACAAAAAAGCATTTTGAAGAGCACATCGCTAATAATATCAAGTCCAACAATAAAGAATTCTTTAAATATATCAGAAGCAGGAAACCAGCTGGGGAAGCAGTTGGACCGTTGGATGACAATGGGGTTAAAGGAGTACTAAAGGAGGACAGGGAAATTGCAGAGAACCTGAATGAATTCTTTGCATCGGTGTTCACTGCAGAGGATACAGGAAAGATGTCTGAGGAACTGAGGCCAATAGTGGTGACAAAAGATGAAGTTCTCAACATTACTGACAAATTGAAAACAAATAAATCACCAGGCCCAGATGGCATCCATCCTAGAGTTCTCAAAGAACTCAAATATGAAATTGCGGACCTCCTCACAAAAATATGCAACATGTCCCTAAGCTCAGCCTCTGTACCAGAGGACTGGAAGATGGCCGATGTAACACCAATTTTCAAAAAGGGATACAGGAAATTACAGGCCAGTTAGCTTGACATTTGTTCCAGGTAAATTTGTTGAAAGCATTATTAAAGACAAAATCAGTAAACATATAGAAGGGCAGGTCCTGCTGAAGAAGAATCAACATGGCTTCTGCAAAGGTAAGTCCTGTCTCACTAATCTACTAGAATTCTTTGAGAGTGTCAACAAACATGTAGACAGGGGTGATCTATATAAAGTCCCCCACCAAAGACTCCTGAATAAACTTAGTAGTCATGGAATAAGAGGAGAGGTCCTCATATGGATCAGTAATTGGTTAAAGAACAGAAAGCAGACAGTAAGAATAAATGGTCAATTCTCCTAATGAGGGTAGTAAATAGTCGGGTCCCACAATTGGTATTGGGACCAATTCTTTTCAACTTGTTCATAAATTATTTGGAATTAGGAGTGACAAGTGAAGTGGCCAAGTTTGCCAGTGACACCAAATTATTTAAGTTGTTAAAACACAAAGGGATTGTGAAGAGCTCCAAAGAGATCTCTCCAAGCTGGGAGAGTGGGCATCCAAATGGCAGATGCAGTTCAATGTAAGCAAGTGTAAAGTGATGCACATTGCGGCAAAAAAACCCAACTTCAGGTAAGTATAACATAATGGGATCTGAGCTGGCAGTGACCAAACAAGAAAGAGATCTTGGGATTGTGGTGGACAGCTCGATGAAAATGTCCACCCAGTGTGCAGCCACTGTAAAGAAGGCAAACTGCATGTTAGGCATTATAAGAAAAATGAATTGAGAATAAAACAGACAGTATCTTACTTCCTTTATACAAATCTATGGTGTGACCACACTTAGAATACTGTGTCCAGTTCTAGTCACCACACCTAAAAAAGTATATTATGGAGCTGGAAAAAGTGCAGAAAAGGGCAACTAAAATGATTAAGGGGCTGGAGCATCTCCCCTATGAGGGAAGGTTATATCAACTGGGATTGTTTAGTTTGGAAAAAAGGAGGTTAAGGGGAGACATGGTAGAGGTACAAAATTATGCATAATATGGAGAATGTGGATAGGGAGACATTTTTCTCCCTCTCTCAAAATATTAGAACCCGGGGTCATCCCATTAAGCTGATTGGTGGAAGATCCAGGACAAATAAAAGGAAGTACTTCTTCACACAGTGCATAGTTAAATTATGGAACACACTACTATAAGACGTAGTGATGGCCACCAATTTGGATGGCTTTAAAAGGGGGTTGGATAAATTCCTGGAGGCAAAGGCTATCAATGGCTACTAGCCCTGATGGTTGTGTGCTATCTCCAGTATTCGAGGCAGTAAGCCTGTGTGCACCAGTTGCTGGGGAACATGGGTGGGAGGGTGCTGTTGCACCATGTCCTGCTTGTTCATCCCTGGTTGGCCATTGTGTGATCAGAGTGATCAGAGTACTGGACTAGATGGACTCTTAGTCTGATCCAGCATGGCACTTCTTATGTTCTTATATTCTAATCTAAAGAATATATATGGCAAGCTGGAAAATTATCTCATTTGTTTCCACCTGGGTGAGAAGTAAAATTGAAGCAAAGTGGTGCTATAGAAGCATCATGTTATGTCCATGACCCTTGACAAGACAGGAGCTGGGACCTTTTGCCTAAGGGAGGTGTCTCCAACCTTTTGGGCTGGTGGGCACAACTGAAAGCATTGAGAGCTTGTTGAGGGCACTTTCACAAAATGCAGCCATGGTAGATGTGGCCAGGCACATTTCCCATAAAACAAATGGATAAGGCTCAGACACAAGTATTCAGTTTTTCAGCCAAGTTACAAAGCAGAGGTGGGACCTGAGCCCCCAAATAAGGAATCACATATTTCTGTAAACCGCCCAGAGAGCTCTGGCTATGGGGGCAGTATATAAGTGTAATAAATAAATAAATAAGGGGCAGACAGCTTTTGGAAGCCAAGAGAGATGTTCCAGGTCATGTCGGTGGATATGAGCAGCATGTTGGGGACCCCAGCCCTAAGGGGAGAGTGTCTTGGACAGATCTATGAAGTCAATTTTGATAATCTGTGCATGAGATTTTGCCATCACACCAGAATTTAGGGATACAATGAACTCAATAAAAGAGATGAGTGTGCTGAAATAATGACAAATAAAGAAGTTAAGAATTTGATTGTATCAATTTTAATATTTCAACATTATAAAGCCAAGCACATGAATGATGTCATCCCATCCATCAAATTAAGATCTACAGACCACCCATAAGAGATATGAATAGAGATTATTTAGGAATATTTCTTATGTTCTGCCATGATAAGAACCAGCATCACAGTATTCAAATATTCTTAATAGATAACATATAGCCTCCTTATTGATTTGGCAGCTATTCCCATATCAGACAGACATAATGTCATTTACATGCTGTGTGGAAGGAGGAAATAGCATTTTAAAGTACAAGATGTACAAATGTGAAGAGAAATCAATTGTGTATTGAAAATTCTTGGGGAAGGGGTGATTTTAGAAAACAACAACTTTAAACCAGACATTTTAAATATATAAAAAGGGATTTTTATTTTTTATTTTTGGGGATAATATTTGTATGAGTCTGAGTTTTCTTTAAGTGGGCAACTGATGAGTAGCCAAGGGCTTCCATCATCATCATCATCATCATCATCATCATCATCACAACAACAACAACAACAACAACACTTAGGTTTCCTAATCTCTGGGAATCACTCCAGCCTTTGGAATTCAATGGCCATTAGGGTTTGGGAAAGTGATACTATCTGTCTAGTAAGAAGTAACAAAAATACAGTTAAAAGACAGAAGAAATTGATTTAGAGAGAGGCAAGCAGTGTTTGTTTTAGCTGCAGATACCTAAAAATGACAGAGCTGCCTTGGACTATGGATGAGCGGAATGTCCCAGTTCCATTCTGTGGAGATTTGGCAGAGAGTGATACATGACCTTGGAATGTAAGCTGGTGACCATATCCTGCAACAACAAGAGCAAAGGAACATATTATTCTTTTTATTGGGCCGTTACTGGATATAGACCAGAACCCATTAAAAAAAATCCCACTCTGACCACATCTCAGGCTTCCTTATATTTGTGAGTGGGTTCAGAACATTGACTGAGTCCATTCCAGAGATGCTCCCCCGCCCTCCACCCCAACACACTTGAATCTGCAGTTCTAGCCTGGTTTCCAGCAGGGGACAACTGTCCTAGACCTTCTGGAAAAGTCTAGAAATCTAAAGCAGGATCAGCAGCTAAGCTGCCTTTTCTTTGAACTTGTATTGCTTCCGCTAGGCTAGGTAGGTGATTTTGTAAATGACATAGATGATACAAAGAAACAGAAATCCCTGGTTATTGTCTCATCCAAAGGAAACAACTTCAGTGCTGGACTTTTCTCAGCTCAGGAGAGTGGAGAATGCATAACAGTACATGAAAATGCTTGCTCAAATGCGATCTATGTGGAAAATATGTAACGTGGCAGCAAGATATAGATAGATGATAGATAGATAGATAGATAGATAGATAGATAGATAGATAGATAGATAGATAGATAGATAGACAGACAGACAGACAGACCAGTCATCAGCTGAGACCCTGGCCTTGTGTCCTCCAATGGAGGTTTGGGGGAGAGGCAATAAGGAAGAGGGTGTTTTCAGTGGTAGCCCCCAGAGAATTGAATGATCTTTCAATGAGACCCACCTAGTGCTAACACTGTCATCTTTTTTGGTGCCAGGTTAAGACCATCCTGTACTCTCAGCTATCCAACAGTGTATGATAGGGTTTTTAACAGGTCCCAGAATTTCTATTTGTTTATTGTTAAGACGTGTGTGTGTGTGTGTGTGTGTGTGTGTGTGTGTGTGTGTGTGTGTGTGTGTTTATATGTTGTATGTTTTGTTTTGATTTGGTTTTAGGTTTTTTAATTTTTATAAAGTGCCCAGAGACCTTTGGCTACTGGGCAGTATAGAAATGTAATAAATTAAATGTAATGAAATAAATTAAATTAATGAACACCGTCTGTGTCTCTCATGGGAAAAACAGAATGGTATTCACCATATGTTGGACATCAGAGTCACATCAGAGGTTTTAATTTCACTAAGCTAGTAACTCTTTTCTAAAGACCAATCACCACCACCATGTGCAAAACAAAGCCACAAAGCCACAAAGCACCCCATTCAGAAAAACATTACAATGGATTCTTAACATTGTCCATCTAAAAATTTCTATAGAAACCATTGGGCTTGCTTCAGATTTCGAGGGAGGTCTAAATAATAGATCATCCCCTCTCCCACTGCCCTGATCAACTGTGTACATTGACTGAAGACTTGCTTTAAAAGAGGGTGACATATTACTAGGATCAAAATGTAATGACAACAATACCAGTATAACCTCTTAGAGTGAGAAACTGTTCCAAGACAGTAGAGTAGCTCCACTGGCTGAAGACCAATGTTTTACTCTCATTCCTCAAGGCGATGTTAATATCAGATACAGTTCAGACTCTCCTCATAAATCAAAGCTGTCAGAAGACTGAGAAAAACAACACTAGGCAGTAACTTTCAGTAGGGAAAATCCCTTGCAAGTGGTGTTTGAAACTGAACAGGGCTGCCTTTTTTTCTAACCAGGCAGCCCTAAAAAGTGGCAAACATGGACTTGGCCTACAGTTGGATTTTTCTGTCTTTCTTTCTTTCGTTCTGATATTCCCCTCAACATCTTTTTCTTTTCCAATTTTCAGTCATGTTTTGAATTGTACTCAGTGATATCATCACATCTGTTAATTGAGCTATCCAGGTGTTTAGACTAATGTATACTCTGTGCGGGTAAGGACAGCAGGTATGATCCTGTTCCCTCTCTGTATGTTGAATGATTCCACACTTAAGCTGAAGATCTGAAAAGGGCTGATAGGGTATCTGATCAAGTGATAGACGATCAAGTGATAGTCTATCTGATCTAGTGATAGACGATCACTATCTGATCGTCAGTGTTGTTCACACCCATGATTTCATTTATCAAACTTATGTAATGTCGCCTCATCATGCCTCATTCACAAAGTAACATCATCCTCTTTGATATGGTGTAGAGGCAAAAGTGGCAGTAGAAAAAAAGCAACAGAAAGCAATTGGAGGGTGGGAAATGCCATGATTCGATCACTGATTTTACAAAAATGTTACCACATTGAAACTACAAATTGTGAGATGAAAATGGGAAATGATGAGAATTCAGTGCCGCCTCAGCACTACCAAATGTAATAATAATTACATCCAATGATAGTAAATGCTACAACTTGTTCTTTTTGTTCAATATATATTTATAGCATCAAATGTCAAGAGCCTGATAACAATGAGAATTACAAAGTCATTCTAAATCTTGATTATTGCAATGCATTTGTGGGGCTGCGATCTTGATGAGTGGATTTTCTTGACAATGGCATTCCATTTGGGAATGGTCTCCCCAGAGAGATTTGGCTGGTGCACACTCTTGCATCATTTTTGCACCAGGCAAAGTCCTCTTATTTCCCAAGAGCTTTTAAACACTAGCTGAATTATTCTAATCTACTCTCAGTGACGATGCTATATTTTTATTCTGCTTGCCACATTTACTTTGTTTTCTTCTTCATAATATTATATGATTCATTCTTTTATTATTGTATTGTTACATTGATTAAATGAATATCAAGCCATCCTCGGATTACATTGATTAAATGAATATCAAGCCATCCTCGGATACATATATGTACAAGATATACATTTAATAAACAGTTAAATGCACAAGCAAAATACTAACACATGGTGTCTAGAAAGGATGGCTGAGAATTTCAGTTCGGTTCATTTTTTATAAGAATTTATCAAAATGTGCACTTACTTGATCAGGTTGGGGAGAAGTTGTTTTGTGAAACACAGGGCAGCTGTGTGCACGCTGTGGCTGAAGTGGCTGCTGGTGCTGAACAAGAAGGAGGGCTGAGGATGGCCAGCCCGGGCATGTCCAAAACTCAAGCCACGTGTGCAATGCAGCTGAGGATGGCCGGCTGGGCTGAAGTCCTGGGCTAGAGGACCAGGCCCGGGCATGCTGAAAAATGAAAACTCAGACTGTGTGCACCATGCGGCTGAAGATGGCTGATCTGTCTGGTCTGGAGACAGCGTGGGCATGCCCTGAAACCAAGCTGCGTACACCATGTGGCTGAGGATGGCCAGCTAGAGCTGGGCAGGGAGCAGGTTCAGGCAGCTACATGAGTGCCATGGCTGGAGAAGGAGGACCAACCATGTTGTGTACCTCCTCCTCCACTGCCACCAGTCTGGTGCCCATGCCGCCACCACCGCTGGTCTGGTGCTGCTGGTGGTCTGGTGCCACTGCTGGTCCAGTGCTGCTGCTGGCCTGCTACTGCTGCTGGTGCTTCCAGGCTCCGCTGTTGGTGCTGCTGCTTCTGTGCAGATAGCCAGCCAAGCAACTGGAGTCTTTTTGGCATGGTTTTCAAGTCTCAAATCTCACAATACTTCTGGGATAACGGAAGTCTCACGAGATTTGATACCTTCCTGGAAAAGCAAGCAGCTGAAAAATGAGGTGCCCATTTCCCCTGGTAAATTTGGCCTTGGCCCTGGTTGTACTGGACTTGCCTTGTTTTGCCGGAGGACTCCAGACTTTTCCAGGTATGATGGTCACCCTACTATTGGGGGCCTCTTGCCCAAGGGCTCACAGAAACCAAAATTCATACCTGTTAATTTCCCAAATCACTAATAACCTGTTAGTAGCCAGATCTACACGTTGTGTCAAATCATTACAAATGTGGAATAATAAGCGGTACATGGAATGTGGATTGTGCCCCAACAATTATCTCATGACACGAACCTACCCATACACTATGCTCAACATGTAAGGTCCTCCTCTGGCTGCCTACTCTGAGGGAGGCTCGGAAGATGGCAACAAGAGAGAGTGCCTTCTCTGTGGTGGGCCCCCAATTATGGAATGATCTCCCCAATGAAGCCCACCTGGTGCCAACATTGCTATCTTTTCAGAGCCAGGTCAAGGCTTTTCTCTTTTCCCAGGTATTTAGCAATATGTGGTGAGCTTAATCGATCCCTGATCTGTTTTAGGTTTGGCTGACAGCTTGTAGCTGTTTTTAGACGTTATGTTCTTGTGTATACTGTCTGTGGTGTGCTTTTATGGTTTTAAATTTTGTATATCGTTTTTAATGTTTTGATCTTATGTAAATTGCCCAGAGAGCTTGGGGCAGTATAGAAATGTAATAAATCATCATCATCGTCAATGCACTTCAGTACTACTATGAAGCAGTAGTGTAGATCCTTCTCCCAACTTTGCACCCTGTGAGCAGGGTGAGATTAGGTGGCTAAGCCTGCTAGGCACATCTAAAAAGTGGCCACTGTGTTGTGACCATCCTCCAGCTACAAAACTAAGTCGCAATAATCATGAAAGGCATCTTATTACTATAGCAGTCTAATTCATTGGAGTGCAAAAGGGGCAGTGCTTCTCTCATCTTTCCTACTCCTTAGCCATAAGATCTACATTATTCATGCAATTGTGTAAGCATTCCTGATATTCCAACTAAATAAATAAAATGTGAATGTGCAATTCCACGAAGGGTCCATAAATAACCATTGAGACCTACACTTCCTCTTTTAAACAGAGGGGAAAAAACCCATGCACTCTATGTAATCCAACCCATATAGAATCTTAACAGCAAAATATGGCTTTAATAAATAGCATATATCACTGCCACCAGCCCTTTTTTTTTTTTACAGTGGTGCATTATAAAACGGCTTCTGTGACAAATGAATCTGCTCTTGCAACTTTTATTTGCAAAGGGTGTTCTAAGATGTTAATGTACTTTTGAGAACAAAGTGGAAGGTGAGGGCTCCCAGGTGGCCAAATTAGGCATTCCAAGATTGTGCAAAAATGAACTGCAGTGTGTGTAAGATTTGATGGTAGTCTTTCAAGCAATAGCATTATCATCTCAAGAGTAAGATAGAAGTTTGTTTAATATGACAATTCATGTTCATTCATACAGTGTTTGACTTCTTCATTTGAAAAACAGAGAGATGTGTTGTTTCAAAAAATACCGGCATCTAATGATGCTAGAGGCTGTGCTATGCTACTATGTTGTACAGGCCAGGGAGACTTGGATTCAAATCCTGACAAAGCTTACTGGGTTACCTGGGGCCAATCACCATCTCTCACCCTAACCCACCACACAGGATTGCTGTGAGGACCAAAGAGGATGATGACCATGCGCCTGACCACAGCTCTTTGAGAAAAGGGTGGGATAATAATAATAATAATAATAATAATAATAATAATAATAATAATAATAATATCATCTTAATCCTAATACTGAACAAACTGCAAAATCAAAATATCATCTTTAGAAGGTAGAAGGTATCAAACTAATGTAAAGAAAGGAGACCTGTGTCTAGTTCTGGATTTTGCTGAAGGATATAGACAAATTGGTGTGGGTTCAGAGGACAATGAAGATGCTCACAAGTATAGAAAATAAGACCTATGAGGAGAGGTTGAGGAACTAGAGAAGGGAAGAGATCACAGGGGCATCAGTCCTATCCTGCTCCAAGCCACCATGCAAAGAGGTCTACATATATAGGAGGGAGAATATATACATACATACATATATATATATA
Organism: Elgaria multicarinata webbii; assembly: GCF_023053635.1. Taxonomy (NCBI): domain Eukaryota; kingdom Metazoa; phylum Chordata; class Lepidosauria; order Squamata; family Anguidae; genus Elgaria; species Elgaria multicarinata. Next base: position 38,311,783 of record NC_086180.1, on the reverse strand, counting down.
TATATATATATATATATATATATATATATATTAGAATAAAATAATCATGTAAAATAGGATTGATCCCTTAATGATTTTACTGTTTAAACATTCTTGTTTTTATTGTTGCACAACATCTTAATGGCCTTTTAGCAGATGATGATGATGATGATACATGGTGTAGTATGAATATTATGTATACTATATCAATTATCCACGGGAAAATTGCATAATCTCTGTGTTAATAGAAGTTGTAGTCCAGTTTTAAAGGAATAACTTCTAGATACTTGACACAGGGAGAAAAATGCTGTTTCCATCAATACCTCCCAAATACATGTACGGAATGTGTTATTTTTGGAACCTGACATCCAATTTGCCCCAGCCATGATGGCACCAATAATTTATTATAAAAACCTATTAATCTGTGTTAAGAAAGTCAATAGTTAAAACACAACAAAGATAAAGGAAAGGTAAATACTACCAAGACTGACCAAGACGCAGTAAAAGGCCTCAACAAATCTATGTGTCCATGGCAACAGCAGGTTTCACCAGAAGTTATTAGTTTACATTTGGGGAGGAAAAAAAGAGGGAGAGACCACAGGTGGTTGTCATGGAGCAAAATAGTATAAATTAAGGTAAATTATACTGTTTCCTATGATAAAATAGGAATAGACTCACTTAAAATTATCTGAATGTGCTAGCTAATTGGAATCTTTCCCCGAGAAGAAATAATACATACATATTTTAGCCATCACGTCTGTGTGTACACATTGCCATAAATGTGTGTGGTAATTTTTCTAGCATGGACACTTTTACACAGGCAAGGTAGAATATGATGTACCAGTTTAATGATAGGCATGTACAGCTGTCCTCAAATAAATCATACAAGCTGAAAAAAGTATGTATGTATGTATGTATGTATGTATTTTCCTAATACATGTATGAATCACCCTTTCAAAATAGGTGTTTGAAATTAAATACACATCAAATAAAAGAACAATAAAACTAAAATCATCATAACATCACAAGAACAAAACAAAACACCTCACAAACTGTTCAGTGCCATACAATTAATATAGAAAATAACGAGCAATGTTAAACACCATTAAAAACTTGACAGAACAAAATTAGATTGTAAGCCTATGCGGCAGAGTCTTGCTATTTACTGTTTTACTCTGTACAGCACCATGTACATTGATGGTGCTATATAAATAAATAAATAATAATAATAATAATAATAATAATAATAATAATAAATGCCCTTCCCTGCCCATCTGAAGCACTGTAAAGAAGGTGCCCATCCAACCTCTCTGGGAAGGGAACACTGTAATCGGGTTGCCGCTGTGGAAAATGTCCATGAGTGTCTCTCGTGTCCAAAATGGTCTCTAAGATAAGCTTCCTTCAGATGTCCATGCATTCCAAAACCAATCAAAAGATTCCCAGTCATGTTAAGGAGCCAAATGTGCATTCAGCTGAACATGTGTAGGTTCTCCTTTCAGATTTTCCACCCTTTGTGCAAAGGTCTGGGAGTGATACTGTTGGGATTGAGGATAATGTAGGAATGGGCGAACGAGCGATTTTTATGATCACCAAGATCTTCCATACACTACCGTAAAGCTCACCTTGGCTCATTTCCTGTGTTTGGTTATGTTCTCTTTCCTTTTATTCAAATGGGGAAATTGTGCATTTCAAACTAGGGGAAAAACGGGTGGTTGTTTGTTTGTTTTTTAAAAAGTGCACCCAAATATGCACTCCCCACGGAGTAAAGTGTGAAAATGCACATATTTGCAAAATGTGATCACTTTTTAAAGTGCACATTTCAAAAGTTTGGGGATTTGTAAACATTTTCCAATATGTGCTCCTGCTTGCATTCACATTCGGAGTTAAGAATAGGATGTGGTCACATGATTCGCAAACATAAACAAAATTCTTGTACAACCCTAGGATACTAGAGCTAGGGCCAGCAGAGGTAACTTCTGAAGGGAGAATTAACTGCGAACAAACATTACTGGATACAGATCAACCACTCAAACTATGTACCCATGCAAACAATAGTATGAGAGGTGTTATGTGTAAGAAGAGGATATGAAAGGTGTTGCCTCCTTTTCTACAATTTGAAAAGTCAGTCCTAGGCCCACCCACACTGGATCCCCTTTTATATGTGAGGTACCATTGTGCTGTTCAATTCTTACAGCTGAATTGCCTCTCCATGATCACATGACAGTGAACATTGTGATGTATCTCCTGTATTCACTGCATGATGCCTTGCCACATGTCAAAGTTCAGAGTGGGAGGTGCATGAGAAGTGGGTGGTGGTTTTTAGGTTATCTGGCCTTTCCAAGGGCACACCTTTTTCTTCCCCATGTAAAACGCACCTGCAGCTACATACCAGAATATTTTGTGTGTGGTTTCACTGCAGCCTCTTCTGGTGCACTCTGTCCTTTCACCATTCAAAGCACCCCAATTGTGCTGTTTGCTGTAGCTGCTCTGGCTTCTGTTTTTGGAGCTACTTCACCCTTCCAGATGCATTGCTCTTCCTTGCTGTGTCTTTGAAACATCCATAGCTATTTCTAACTTTGGTGAAATTCTAAATTCTCCCTTCCCCTTTTCCCTAAGTCCACCAATGTCCCCTTCAGCAAAAGACGTTCTCCAACCCCACTCCGAACCAGCACAAAAACTGGTTTCCCCTTCCCCTGTAACACCTCCACAGTTATATCTCAAGAGCACCACTTTCATCTTCCCTTTCTTGGTGTCCTCCTCCTGTGTCATCTTCTCCTACCATCTTCATCTGCAAATAAATAGTTTTTGTTTGTTTTTGTTTTTTAAGACAATGTCCTCCATGTTACTCTTAGGCTACAATCCTATTCCCTCTTCTCTGGGACTAGGCTCACTTCAGGTTATTGAGACTTACTTCTGAGTAGACATGTACTGAATTGCATTGTCAGCTTCCTGGTAGGTTTTTTGATGGGGGAGGGGAGGGGGGAATGAAAGAGAAAAGGAGCTGTTCCAGCCTCCCCAAACTGTGTTTCCTTCAAATGTGTGGCAGTAGGGTGGGGAGAAACTTACCTCTCTCTTTGTTGTGGTTCACATGTTCTATGATTTTGGCACACTGTGGTATAGATTGTAGGGTGGAGTTTGCTGTCTGTATGGGCCTAGGTTGCACTGATTGGCTGGAATTATGGCTACGTCCAACTTTATGAACCTTCTACAAAATAAATAATAATTACTATTGAAAAATGTTTTCATTCTCAGTTGCTAAAGCAAACTCTGGAGCCAGGGCCTGTTAGTATATGTACATATGTATAGCATCAGATAATTAAATCCAGATATTACACTGTTAATTGAGAACAAACACATGGCCAAAATCAATTTGGAGAGAGTTTACATGAGGTAATTCATTTGTACTTGGACAAAGATTCTGTGCCCCGCCTTTCCTCGCTCGGGAAGAAGTAGGCATTCAATTATACATGCCTCATAGTGTTAACTTGCTCAGTTCTTTTAGCACCTTGTAAAAAATAATAAGGGGATAAGGAGAGAAAGGACTAGTTGCCAATTGATATAGGAAAGATGCTTGCACTGCCAGTCTCAAAATAATTCATCCATACACGTGTGTATTTGTGTTTGCATATGTGTGGAACCACTTCCATGTGCACAGAGCTATGTACACATGCACATTAAAAAAAACCATATGTAAAATGGTTATTTGATTTTACTTTATACTTTCCATGAATGCTATGTCAAATTAATCTTATATCAATAAATCACTTCTGTGTGTATCATCGAAGTAATTTGGATGTTTTCCAGACAACCTATTATTTTAATCATGTTTGTTTGGATTTTATTGGAGATATGTTTCATGGGTGGACTTTACCTTATGCAATTCTGACCTAGTTTTCACTGGTGATAAATTTATTTGTAATTGTCCCACTTCAGACTGCAAGCAGGGGTTCTCATCATGGGAAGCTCTTCAGTAGAAAAGAAACTGCACATAGAAAACTAAACATCATGGAGAATCCTAAGCTAAAACCCTTCTATCAGAGATCCATTTTCCTATAGCCCTCTTCAGAGGTTGCCACCCACATGTAGGGGTAAACTAGGGTGACCATATGAAAAGGAGGACAGGGCTCCTGTATCTTTAACAGTTGCATAGAAAAGTGAATTTCAGCCAGTGTCATTTGTATGCATGTCACACCTGGTGAAATTATCTCTTCATCACAACAGTTAAAGCTGCAGGAGCTATACTGCAGCTATACTGTGACCAGATTTAAAAGAGGGCAGGGCACCTGCAGCTTTAACTGTTGTGATGAAGAGGAAATTTCACCAGGTTCTCCATATCTACAAATGACACCTGCTGAAATTCCCTTTTCAATGCAACTGTTACAGGAGCCCTGTCCTCCTTTTCATATGGTCACCCTAGCTAAACATGCAGACAGGAAGTGAGACAGCATGTCTTGGCTCCACATCTAATGTCATGGGCCCAAACCCCTGGTTTTCCACACATTGAATGCTACATCTGCAAAAGGGCAGCTACATGCATATAGCTGAATGTACATAGCCTTCCATGTGATTGCAACCTCTGACTACACAGTGTTTCAACTGCATGGAAGCCTCCATCATGAGTTTGGCTGTAGTCATATAGCTTTTTCCATGCTCTGCAGATGTTGCACTCAACATGCAGACATCCAGGGGGAAGGGGGATATGACATTAGCATCAGAGCCAGGAAGCATGGCTTATTCCTCACCCTCAACATATTTAGCCCAATGTATGACAACTATTGTCAGAAGAGGGCTTTTATGTTTTGTGTGTAAGCAATGTGTTTTATATGTAAGATTTATATGGACAGTATCCAAAGTGACACTACCACTAATGTGAATTCTATTGCACTCCCGTAAGTGACTTCTAGTGCAACACCAAACAAGGGATCAGTCATCCTTATCTAGAATTATATATGTTGTGGAGTGTAGGTGGATAAATAACGAGACAGACAACGTAGCTGGGTTTAAACAGGGCCACTTATTTATTGATCGATCTGCAAGAGGGGGTTGCAACCTATCGGGCATCCATTTTAGCCTGTTTCAGGCCACTTCAATCAGGCGAGTCATTCCTGACCCGTGGAGAGGCGCTACGCCATGCGTCTCCCCACGGGCCTCCCCTGTCGGGGTAGGGGAGCCTTCCTTTGTCACCCCCAACTCAGACCACCCGGTTCAGAGTGGGTGAGTAGGGTTGGCCCCAAATGTAGGTCTTATCTCCCTAGCTAGGCCGCTAGGCTCAAAACTGGAAGCCTCGGACCTACCAATCGCTTTAAATAGTGCCCATAAATGCTCACCAATTCAGAATCCCTATGGATGCCTGTACCTAGCGCCAAATAAATGTGACCAAATTAGCAAATCAACCTATTTAAGCTCCCAAACTGTCTTATAGTGTGAAGTAGGCGAAAAAACTCATGTACAATTCAGTATATGAGTAAAAAATTCCTACTTGGCCCCCAACAAGGCAACCAACAAGCCCACACTATTTACAGGGAGGGAGGGAGCCGTGCAGCAAAAGAGGAGGTGGGAGGGGTAAGGCTAAACCATATAGCCACAACACACCCTTCTACCTAGGCCTGGATGTGTCCATCCAATGAGAGATGAGCACGTCTCGTGCTCATCCCCCCCAACCCACAAAAGCTTCCCCGTGTCCAGGCCTTGCCGGGCGCGGCAGAAACGCCCTTCTTTAATGTACTATGCACATTCTCAGAGGCTGTGAAGGACTGCATCTGTTCAGACACTTTGGGCATCTCTACATGAGGCTTTTGTCGTGTGCTCATGATTGGTCACTCATGGAAATTTGTGGGTCCTTTACCCAATGCTGTCAACCTCCAGGACATATACTGTGCTTTGTGACCAGTATCACAGCTTTTTTTCTAAATGGGGAAAGTCTGGCATTTTTGTTTTATATTGCCATAGAGGTTAGTGTATTTATGTAATTCTACTATACCGCTGTGCCATATAGTGGCTGTATAATGAAACACATAGAGTGACAGAGAATGGAAATCCCCAGGAAAACAACACATGTAAAGAGGTCAATCTTAATCCTGCAAAAAATGCAGAAGCAGAAACCCTGTAAAGGTGTGGGATAAAAGCCTGGTGTAGAGAAACCCTTTGTGTACTGTTCTCAGTTATAAAATGGTTGCTTTTAGAACCTGTTCTTCAAAGAAGGGTCAAAAGTTTAGCCCAGGAAGCTGAAACTTAAGGGAGGAACAGAACTGAAAAGAGGGAAAGAGATCTGCAAAACGATGGGAAGCATAAAAGGTGCCCACTGCTCTTTCTGATTGGCCAAGAGGCTGGAAGGAGAAGTATATAATTAAAGCTAACAAATAAGAACTTCGCTTAACTTGACTGGTTAGAGCTGGAATAAGAAGGCCCATTCTGCCATGCCCGGCAAAGCCTGGGCGTGGGGAGGGTTTTGTGGGCGGTGCAGGCAAGAGATGTGGCTATCCTGCATTGGCAGGGCCACTGGGGGCTGGGAGGGGTTTGGGCCCTTTATCACTAGATGCCCGACCCCTCCAGGCCCTCTTGCCCTCGTGCTCCGCGGCTGCTAAGGATCTGGAGCTGCCTCCTGAGCGCGATCTCCGTGGACCTCGGCAGCTTTCTCCCGCCTTCTACTTCCTCATCGGGCTTAGGCCCTCAGATTTGGAAGCAGGGAGGGGAGGGAAATATGCTCCGCAAGCTACAATTTCCTTTAAAGGGCTGTAGCTCCCCAGCAGCAGCTACAGCGGAGAGTGGGGGGGAAGCAACCTACGGAGCCGCCTTTAAAAAGGAATCAGCGCTTCGATTCCATCTCCACATGGGCCCTGTCCTAGCGCGACTCCTTCTTTCCCCCGACGCAAGCGGCGGCGTGGCCCCAGCCTCCTCCTGGCCGCCTTCGCTGCAGCGCCTCCGCCCGCTCCCCGCGCCCTGCCGCTTCCACCCCACGCGCCGAAGCCGCCCCCCGTCTCTCACTTATCACGCAGCGCGGGCGCCGTGGCGGCCTGGGCTCCCAGTCCCGGCCTCATTGCTTAATGCTCGGCCGCCTTCCGCCGCCTTCGCCCGCCTCGGAAGCCCCGAACAGTCTCGTGTGGCGGCGCTTCTTTTACCGCGGACCCCTCTCTCTCCCGGCGGCGGGTCCTCCGGGGGCCCGGGAGGCACAGGCGGCGCAGCGGCCTGGGCGGCCCCCCCTTCACTTGTCACTCGGCCACTTCCGCCCCTCCCACCTAAGCTGCTGTGACCCACCACGGGCGATTAGCGGGCTGAGGGGTCACAGCAGGGCCCCGCTTGGTCATTGCCGTGCACGGGCCTACCTTTCTCCGGTTCCCGTGCATGGGCCGCTTTCTTGAGTCGCTCTCGCCCCTGAGCCTGCCTTCACTGGCCACGTGGGCCGCTCGCGTCCTCCATCCTCCTCATAAGCGCCGAGCGGCCACGTGCGCCGGCGCTTCCTCCTCCCCGTGCAAGCGGTGACTCGCGGAGGGCCCCTTCTTCCCGCAGCCGTCCGCTTTATCGCAGTTTGCTGCGCGGGCACAATAACGTTATTATTATTATTATCCTTATTAAAGGTTTTTTTTTTTTTTTTTGCTGGGCAGAGTAAAACAGTAAATAGCAAGAGCCTGCCGCATAGGCTTACACTCTAATAAGCCAGATTGTTGGCCTCTGCCTTTACAAGGGCCTGGGGGAGTCTGAGTTGGGGGCTTAGGGGCGGACTCATTCGGGCGGATGCTGCATTCGCGCCTCAGAGGGGACCCCCCGTGATCTGGTGTTGTGGCGCCGCGAAGGCTGCACTAGGTCCGTGTGTCCGGCGGGGCGGCTAGCAAGCTAGCCCCACGGACTGCGTAAGCTTGCAGGCCACAGGCCTCGCTCCTATTCTGCCTCCTCTGCGTGGCCCGTGTTGCCACGAGGGATCACCTTGGGTGCCTCCTCACGGTGGACGTGGCTTGCCCTCTCTAAGGTCATGGGGTGTGGGGGCGCTGGTGTAAGTGGAGGCGCACGCTGGTTACTAGCTGGCCGCGTGCTCTCCCTGCCAGCGCAACACGTCCTTTCCTGAAGCTGCGGTGTGCACGTCTTGTCTGTGTGGGCCCGGCCCCCTTGGGCCTGCTCTAGCGTTCCCCCCGGGCCCGGTACTAGGCTTATACAAATTCAGCTATTTGGTGGTATAGAATTTAAAATCAACCACAAGGGCTGAACTCTTGCACCCGGAAACACTCCCCTCGCTCCCCCCTTTGGTAGCAACAGTTACTATATCAACACCATGCCCCCCAAAAAAGGTTTGGGAGGAGCCAAAGGGAAGGGAAAAGCTCCCCGTACATAGCCAAAGAGGGTAAGGCAACGCAATGATTCCTCCGACGAGGAATTGGATCCACAAGTTGCCGCCTTGCTTGCCAAGGTGCAAGCCTTGGAAAGAGGCAGAGGGGTGGACTCCGCGCCCGCGGTTAATCCTCACACAACGGGGGCTAGGCACCGCCAAACTAGGCTTCAAACCCAGGCTAATTTACTGCAATCCCTCACGGCTAGGATTGAAGCCATCGAGCCACAGATTCTCCAGCACACGGAGCGGCCGCCCAGACCGGACCAGGATGGCGTGAGCGGCAACAGCGAGCACGAGCCATCATCCCACCAAACACAAACTGCTTCGGACGGGATACAGCCTACCGCCCCCATCCCACCAGCAACAAACGCAGGTACGCTAGCCTTCCGGTCGTATGTCAGGAAAATGTCATAACGCAGTCATATAATTCAACTACCTGACTACCCTGTCTATTTTAGATCGCGTGAGGAGGTGTGCGCCTGTCACGTTGTCAGGAAAATGTCATAATGCGGTCATATAATTCAAATACCTAACTACCCTGTCTATTTTAGATCGCGGGAGGAGGTGTGCGCCTGTTCGCGTTGTCATATGCGGCCACAGCATGGTCTTTTGGGCCGGCAGAAGGGCAGCGACCTCTTCATTTGGAACCCAGCTGGGCTTCAGCCAATTGGCCAACATCCAATGGCTGGGAAGACGCAGGCTGCAGTGGGAACGGCTCCTTCCCACGTTATTTCAAGCTGCGGCCTCGCCACCTCAGGTCCTCATCATTCACCTTGGAGGAAACGACCTGGTGTTACTCAAGGGCAAGGCGTTAATATTGCAAGCGATTGCCGACTTCAAGATTATTTGGCAGCGGTGGCCTGGAGTAGTAATAATTTGGTCCTGCATACTACCCAGGTTTGCGTGGCGATCAGACGAGATCAAGCCAATGGAGAGGGCGCGCCGCCGTGTCAATGTCGAAATCTTCCGCGATCTAATTAAACATGGGGATGTCAGCATCAGGCACCCCACGATTACACTGGCCCGGAGGGAGCTATATCGACAGGACGGCGTACACCTGTCCGACATTGGTAACGACTTATTTCTGTGTGATCTGCAAAGGGGACTTCAGGGCGTTCTAGGTCGATGGGGGGGGGGAGCGACTAAGCAAGTGGCTTGCCGCCCCCTGTGGCAGGTAGAGAAGGCATCCAGAGGGAATATAATGGCGAGATTCCAAGGCACTGTTACAGTGATTGGTGACTCCCGGTGTTGAGCCCTGTGGCCAGGCCGGGGGATAAGGACCACCTTTCAGGCCGACCTCGCTCACTCACCTTGAGCCCGGGGGGGCAGGGGTTGGGGGTGACAAGGGAAGGTCTCCCTATCCCTGGTTGGGGATGGACAGCAGGGTGGCGAAACTGAGCGCCACCTGCTGGGCCAAGAAAGCTCGCCCTTTCACTTAGGAAGTCCTGCAAGCAGGCCTGGCTGGATGCCTGAGGAGAACCCCCCTTTGCAGATCTTGAATAAAAGTGGCCCAGTTTAATTCCAGCACTTGTGTCGTCTCTTATTTCTTGCATCCATCCCACAACACAGAGTTGAAATCACAAGAAAGAAGCCAGGACAAAGAATGCTGCAGGGCATTCAGACATCAGAGGCAGAAGCAGAGGGCTGGAAGCTGCACTGCCACTGGTCTAGGATGAGCTAAAACTGATTGCTTGCTAGGTATTGTCTGAAGTAGGAAATCAGTTTAGACTAGGGTTAGATGGATGCATTTCCCTATGTTATTTTCATGTCTTATTATAATAAGTTAGCTGTTCAAACGGTTTTAAAATTTCTTTCTACGCCCTGCCTTTTCCCACCACGCTCTACCCACTGCAAGACAAAAGTTCACAATATCCATTTAAACTGCTGCCTTTCAAAACATCTTTAGCAAAAGCTGTTGTTGTTGTTGTTGTTGTTGTTGTTGTTTTTACCCCATACCAAATTCCTTTACTAAACTACAAAGCACTAATAGTTGATTGGATAAGTGAGTTCCAGAATTAAAGGGCTGTTTAGTGGAGGCAGCCAGGGAAGGAACATACCAATTGGTGGCTGTGGTAAGGTCCAAAGAAGGAGGGACTGGGCTAACTGGTTTCCTTGCTTCTCCTTCTTCTCCCAGTGCTGGCTCCAGGCCGTGCTGTCACAGAAGCACACTCCACAATTCAGAGCTAAATCCTCGTGTTGAACACCAGATTCCACTGCCCTAATCCTGGTGAATCCAGGCCAACATTTCTCGATGTGCTGCTACTTTAACGACGGGTAATATTCTATTGTTTAGCTGTTGCATAACTACTGCCTTTCCCGTCTTGCCTTTGGTAGACTCTTGTTTCTCTCCTCATTAGTTTGGTATGTAGGTGTGGGGCTGTTTGCTGGGAGGGGGTTCGTTATTGTTTTTGTCAACAAACTGTACTCTTTTACAACATATACAACTGCAGCTAAGCAAAACACAGCAGGGTAGTACAAGGTAGAATTATTCCAATGAATTTAGGATTTGATCCTAAGTAAAGCAAAGGGTGACATCATTGCAATGATGAATAATCCATGAACCATTTAACAGCAATGTCTTAATGAACAGGCCTGGCTTTTAAAAAAATACAATAAAATGTTTTAAACACATCGCCAACTCTTACAGTTCTGTCAGCCGAGTAGCCAGAGGAATGATGGATGACTGCACCAGAAAAGTCTAACAATAAGAGAGCCAGGATAGTAAAATTTATTGTGTTGCTGTATATATATATATATATATATATATATATATATATATATATATATTCCTGCATAGGTGTTTAGAGAAAAATAAAACTAAGCATGTTCTTGTGTTCAGGATTTCATTTAGTTGGCTTCATCAAGTGAAGCCAACCTTATTCATCTAATTATTGTTCATTCCAGTTTCTCAAAGGGACAGATTCCTGCATGCTTTGCTTACAAAAAAAAGTGGGTGCTGATATGAACAGTAGAGGGAAACAAATATTTGGCCCAATTCACATGTCACGGCATTACAGTTGGGTTTGTTCTAGGGTTGTTTGTCTGGCTTGTGAGGGGAGAGGCAAGCCAGAGGTCAGGGTTCGGATGCAGTACTAAACAAGCCAGGGATGTCCCTAGGTGGCTTAGCCCTTCTCACTTGTAGCAGGAATGATTAGGCAGCATATACTAGCACACTGCCTTGTTCACAACCTTTTTTTTTTTAAAGTGGGGCACTGTGCTGTGCAAACAGGGCCTTTCTGTTAAGCCTCTTCATGTTGTCAAAACTGTCCAAGGGATGGTTGGCAGAGATGTTGTGGGTGGGGCCAACACAATTGGTTCTGTGCCCCTTATGGGTATTTAACAGGACATAAGTCATCTTTGTCTATTTATTTCATTTGCCCGACTCTTGCATCTCAAACATTGTATTGTGAATTGAGAGAGGGGGAGACTTAGGTATAAAATCTTGGATCCAAGGGCAGTATTCATTACTGCTGCTTGTAGACATGGGCCCCACCAGTAGTGCCACATGAACTAGTACTTCCTACAGCAACCTCAGAAATGAGCGGAAATGCTTGCTTCCAGAATGGAATCCGTTCTGCAAGCTCCACTCACCTGCTGTGTTTCAGAAACAAGCATTTCCACTTTTTCGGGCAGTTTCTGGAACTGTTAGCTTCTTGTTGTGCTAGCAGTGGGTCCTGCTAGCTTGCAGAAAGAATTGGATACTGCCCTATGATATTAACTTAAGGAACTTTGGGATAGGAAATTTTCCTATACCCTCTTCTGCATTGCACAACCACTGGCCCACTCTGCCCCAAAGCCTCTCCAGAAGGTTGAGGGTCCTTTCTGAACAATGAAGGATAGGGCTGCTGGGGGAAGGAGACGATGTGAAGCTTATCTCCTGTGAACTTCTTCAGATCAACTTATCTTAGCATCCTTTCTCCATCAGCATGTGCACCCCACCTCAATCCCAACCCACATTGTTCAGGAGGCGCCACCAACCCTGTGAAATGGCTTTTTCAAGGCATAAGGGGGAGATGGAGGCAGGAAGCTTTCCTTTCATGCATTTCCTGAAGCTAACTTATCGCATGATCCAAGCCATTGACTACAAACAGGAATGATTAACACCGTATGCAAGAATTCTGTTCTGTAATGCCTCTTGTATATTACTATAGTTATTTATATGCTGTGATTTTATTTAATTATGAATGCTAACTATGGTGATAATTAGTACAGTCTCCCATGGTGACATCTGGTCTAATTAGATTACAGTGGGGCCATATGTGTCTAGCTGCACTTTTGTAAGCCAGTCCTCCCTGTTCGAATTCCAGTAAGCCAGTAAGAATTCCTTCTGCAAAATCAAAGCTGAAAGCAATAAGGTCATTAGTGCTGAACTAATTCTGCCAATCTTTTAGCAAAAAGGATAGATGGAGTTGTTGAGGAAACCTCGCAAATTAAATGCATCTCATCACCAGAGATTGGGGGGAAGGGGGGAAGCAGAATTTGATACAGTGATGAAAAAGTCATAAGCGCATAAGAAGAGCCATCCTCAATCAGGCCAAGGGTCCATCTAAGACCATAAGAAGAGCCATGCTGGATCAGACCTAGAGTCCATCTAGTCCAGCACTCTGTTCACACAGTGGTCGACCAGCTGTCGATCAGGGACCAACAAAGCAGGATGTGGTGTAACAGCACCCTCTTACCCTTGTTTTCCAGCAACTGGTGCACGCAGGCTTACTGCCTCGAATACTGGAGATAGCACACAACCATCAGGGCTGGTAGCCATTGATAGCCTTTGCCTCCAGGAATTTATCCAACCCCCTTTTAAAGCCATCCAAATTGGTGGCCATCACTACGTCTTGTGTGGTCGCACCATAGATTTGTGGTCTTGCACTTTCTCCATTTGTAGACTGTTTGTCTGAAAGTGGATTGGCAGAGCCCCAAATCCTTAGAAATGGTTTTGTAACCTTTTCTAGATGGATGAGCAGCCATTACTGCTTTTTTGAGGTCCTCAGAGATGTCTTTTGATCGTGCCATGACGTTTTCACACAACCATATTGTGAAAACCAAATTCACAAAGTTCCTGATCCTTTTATAGCTTTGGCTATTGGGCGGTATAAAAATGTAATAAATAAATAATTAAATAAATAAATAAACCTGTCCCTGAAGATCTACCTTATTATTTAAACAGCGGATTCTTATTCTCTTTAATTGAGCTGATGCACCCAGGGGTTCACATATTGCACATACCCTGACTCTTAGATATTCATGGTTTGCCTAATTTATACATCATTTTATTTCACAAGACATGGAATTGGTCAATATCAACCCTATTGGATATTTAGAAAAGGACTGGTTTTGATTCACAAAGGCTATTGTGATGAAACTATGGAATTTCCGTAATTTTCACAGACTTTTTCCCACCACTGTAATTATCAAATCTTTTCTTGGATAACCTAAATATCAGATGTCAAAGAGTTTGGTTTCTATTTTCTTTTCCTTGAAAAATTCAAATTTACTCATGATGTTTTAACCAATGTATTTGGAACATTACTGTTCAAGATGCTATGCCTATGTCCACATTTCTACTCTTTCTTTCTAAATGATTTTTTGTATTGGTTTTTGATAAGGAATCCTACCTCAGGCTAACTTTTTCATATTTTGTGTTTCACACTGACTAAATTAAAGACCACTTTGGACAAACAGGTGAACCCAATTTCCCCTTCTAACTAGTGACCTCTGATGTAGGACCACGGCTCCTTGATATTTTGACAAAATAAACAATGTGATGACAGCTCTTTCAGTTATGACATTCAGTTATGACATTGTAAACCGCCCAGAGAGCTTCGGCTATGGGGGCTGTATATAAATGTAATAAATAAATAACTTCAACTAAATACTGTTTAACAGCAATTTCCCATTCAAAATCTAATTTTCTTGAAGCTGTGTACTATTTTGAACATATTTATTTATTTATTTATTTATTACATTTCTATACCGCCCAATAGCCGAAGCTCTCTGGGCGGTTCACATGTTTGTGTGTGTGGAGGGAGAGGGAGAGAGAGAGAGAATATAAAATGTAAAAGGTCATTAATAAGGAGTTTTAGAATGAACCTTTTATTCAATTCCATACTACATTCTGACTTAATTTTTAATACATTAGGACATCATCATTTATCCCTAATTATACTTTTAACAGTACTCTTAAACCCTCTAATTGAATTCTTTATAAGTGAATTTTAGCACCACACATTTTTATTGTTTTCATGTGACAAAGGTACCTAGGATTAATTATAAAGCACAAACCATGGCATTCTTCAAATCCATTTTAGTTTTATGAAGTGTGAGGTTAAACTTATTTTCTCTTGTATGAAGCAGATCACATAAGAGAGATGGATGTAATTTTAATGCCAACACTATACCTGTGCCAGAATGTTCTTGTGCTATGTAGCTGCCCATATAATTGGGAACATTTTGGAACAGTAGTCTTGATTATCTTGCTTGAAGAGATTCAACATCATTTTCCATTTCAGTATTCCTTTTTTAAAAAATCTTCTAAAGCACTTAAAATATGCCCAGTGCTTAGGGTGATGCAAACATGGAAACATGGTTCTGTATATGTATCACTTGTTGGATTGGGTGCCCCACTTGGAAATACATGCTTCTCAGATTTGGGGCTTAGAAACTGTTTCTGAAGGGTAACCATTGCATTGGGAAGATCCTGTGGTCTTATTTCCCCCCCTCTAAATTCTATATAGAGCATTGTCCAACCATACGTAGCTTGCATCTGCCCAATCCCTTCAGTTCATTCTTGTCTTTCACTTCTACATTACCAATGCGTATGGTAAATGCACATAGATAAATGTACATAGATAAATGTTGATAAAATTCCCCATCTTACTATACATTATGTGTTTTGCAATTCCCCATTTATTGTGCATTATATGCTTTCGAAATTTTCCTGTGTTTTTAGCTGTGCCCTTGCAATTATTTGGGTGCTTGAGTTTGAATAGCATGGAAAGTTTGTTAGCTCTCAAAAGGCTCACAGGGTTTCCTTCTTAAACAACAGAGTTCCACCCTTAAAGGTAACCTGGACTTAACTTTAGGCAGATTTCAAAAGTTTAGGTGTAAGATATCTTTTCCTTCACATTGATATTGTGAACTTTATATTTAATGTCTTCTCCTGTATCCCGTCTGATTTTCTAATGTAATGTGGACTAACTACAAATGTCCTGTCCTGGCAGCTTGATGCATGCAAGGATTTGTAGGACCCATCATGTATATCTGTGACATTTTATGCAGTTTATGATAACCTATGTGCTTGGAAATTATTGTAGAATCCAAGCAATCACAGAACTACTAATTATGGCAGTCTTTAAGAATAGTATTAACAGATCAGGTACGGGCAGAATGGGATTTTTACAAAAATAAATAAATAAATAAATAAATTGTTAAAGATGCTTGTCAAGAGAGCCAAGAGGGCCATAACTTGTGGCTACCACCCACAAGCCAGTTTCTTTGGGCTAATTAATGGGACCATCCAGTATGGTATGGTTTATGTGCTGATGTCAGTACAGCTGCGGGCTTCTTTCAGTGGGACTGTGGTCTTCGGGTCATTCTGAAAGAAGTGGTTTGTGGTTTACTCCAGAGACTGTGGTTTGTTTTTTCACAGGACTACTGTAAAATCTATGGATAGAGTCTTTGAGTTTTAGGTTGTATCAAAACACTACATTAAAATAACCACTTAAGTGTGTGGATAAGGAAGTGAGTTCAAAAGAGAAAAAGTACTAAAAGTTCAATTATAACAAAAAAATAAATAAGGTAAAAGCTTTTCAAGGGAAAGATTGCAATCTTTTTTAAAAGAATGATTTCAATCATTTATATATATTAAAAATGTAAAACACCCCTCCCTGAAAATCTATCATTCTGACTATGTGCTATTGGTACAAACTGGCATTAGCTAAATGCAGAACTATCTCTGGCATTTACGGCTGACACAGACAATAGCATTTGCTGATAGACCACATTATCTCTGTATAGCTTGTTACCTCTGGTAGTATAGAAAACAGACTCGGTTCTGAAAGATAAAGTAATTTTCCACAGCACTGCTCACACTGGCAGATGCAAATAAAAAGAGCAAAAGACTCAATGCACACAAATCCTTTAATAGAACATCATGTTCTGGGTTGTATTCTTTTAAAAACATTTTCTAATTTTTTTTCCTACAAGGCCTTTTCATCTTGACTTATCTGCTCCTGCTGAGACAGACAGGCTGGGAATTTTTTTCTTCTCTCCCCTGCTGGTGTCAAGATACTTTTCAAAATTCAGTGTCATTTGGCATTAAAGAAGCTGGCTTCTCAAAGATTAATTCTTCCTCTTTTCCACTCAACTGTGCCATACACCAAATAACATGTGCCAGCTACCAATTCTTATTCTAAAGCACAGCTGTAAACTCTGATCAGAGAAACAAGGGATTTTCTCTCTCTTTAAGTCATGTAATATATATACACAACAGTAACTAACAATTTTATTTAAGAGTGAGAATTATTGCTTCCCTTGGCCTGGCGTACAATGGGTACAGCTGAGGCAGGCCATCCCCTTCACAACAGCTCACTGGGTGAGTGATACCTGATCAAGCCAATGGGAAATACTATGGCATGTGATTTGCTATTCATGAAAAATGTTGCTGGACTTGTCCCCCTTGCCCTTCTCAGCTAAATTTCCTGGCCACAACAAAGCTGCTGAAGGAGATACAAATTGAACCATTCCAGTAGATAAAAAAATAAATTAGGAAGCAGACAAATTAATGGAGAATAAGGCTATCAAATTGGAGGCAGAATGTAGGTGAAGACTATTGCCTCCTTGTCCTGTTTGTGGGCTTGACTGGTGGCCACTGTGAAAAATAGGATGCTAGATTATAGTAATCCCCTTCAATGCTCTCCCCATCCTCCACCTCTGCACCCTGGTGTTTTCCTTATATAGAGAGCTTGGAGGAAAATATATTAATTTTTACACACACACTCTCTTCCTCCAAATCATTAATGACATTTCAGGATGTTTCCGATTCAGGTTTGGCCTGGGTTGGATATAGGGATGTCAGAGGAATCTGTTTGTAGGGGAGGCTAGAGCACAGCAACTTTTAACCAGCTCAGCCCCCTGGACTCCATCTTGCTCATCCATGACCTGGCATGACTAAATATTTACAGCTATGATTTTGCACAAATCGCAAATAAAAATAAAAAGATACCAAAGTTCCCAAGTTTTGGGAACTGACCTACCTGCAAGCTGAGCCGGTTCCAACATGGTGGTCTGTTGGGCCCCAAAAGGGCTGGATTTCCCTGTGACAGACAACTCCCAAACCTTTCCAAATTAGCCTGCTTTGTTTCAAGATTCAGCTGAATGTAATGCACACCCCTAATCATTTCTGCCATTAGCAGGTTTCACAAATTGGGACATCCTGGCAAATCATAGAAGTGAAGAAATAATGCCAGGTTCTTCAGGGATGTTCTGCCTCTGAATATCAGATGCTGGGAAATAACAACGGGACAGAGGTATTGTCTTCACGCTCTACTTATGGACTTTCTAGAGGCATCTAGTTGTAGGGATGTATGAGAATTTCATTTTTACTCAAAAAACACTGAAGCATGTCCCACATGAAGCACTAAACATGAGCACAAGTGTGAGTCCGTGTCTGCCCAAAATATTCGCAAATTCTCCAACACATGCTCATGTTCGTCTTTCTGGGCGCAAAGATTACTGCAGACGCTGACTGCAGCCAGGAAATCAGAAGACGTTTACTTCTTGGGAGGAGAGCAATGACAAATCTTGATAAAATAGTTAAGAGCAGAGACACCACACTGACAACAAAGATCCGCATAGTTAAAGCAATGGTATTCCCCGTAGTAACCTATGGCTGCGAGAGCTGGACCATAAGGAAAGCTGAGCGAAGGAAGATAGATGCTTTTGAACTGTGGTGTTGGAGGAAAATTCTGAGAGTGCCGTGGACTGCAAGAAGATCAAACCAGTCCATACTCCAGGAAATAAAGCCAGACTGCTCACTTGAGGGAATGGTATTAAAGGCAAAACTGAAGTACTTTGGCCACATAATGAGAAGACAGGATACCCTGGAGAAGAGGCTGATGCTAGGGAAAGTGGAAGGCAAAAGGAAGAGGGGCCGACCAAGGGCAAGATGGATGGATGTTATTCTGGAGGTAACAGACTTGACCTTGGGGGAGCTAGGGGTGGCGACAGCCGACAGAAAGCTCTGGCGTGGGCTGGTCCATGAAGTCACGAAGAGTCGGAAGCAACTGAACGAATAAACAACAACAACCTGCTTTACACAAATCTCCTCAACAGGCTGAATCAGCCCCAGTTTAGTCTATGGAGGGAAGTTGCACAAATTTGAGGGTATTTGCAGACGTTGGTTTATCTACAGTATCTAACTCAATAGTGTCTATATTGACTGGCAGTGATTCTCCAGAGTTTTGAATGTAATATAAATGGAAATACATTCAAATAATATGAATGTAATAATAAATGAATGGAGATGCCTACCTGAAGATGCCATGGACTGGACCTGGACCTTCTGCATGCAAACCATATGCTCTACCACTGGGATAATACTAATGGATGATAAAAGGGAGAACTTGAAATTGAACCTTGGTTTAAATGGAAATCCTTATTAGACAATGTCAAACATGCTTTCCCCACATTTTATCTGGAAGACACAGGAGCCTTTGTTTAAGAAATTACTTTTTCTCTAGACTTTGGTGTGTCTACCGAGATACTATATTTAACAACAGGGCTGTTATTAAATGTATTAAGTAGCTTTAGGTACAATTCATAACTCGTTTTTTATTTGGGGCATAAGCATTATTCGTCTTGTAAATATCTCCTGGGAAATCCATTGCAGGCGAGAATGTAGTTTTATGTTCTATTCTTCTCTGTCTTCAATATAAAATCTAGTATGGTGGTCCAGTCTTTAACTTATATGACATGGATATGTTAAACCATTTTCATTTATTTGCTTTATTAAGTTCAAGCTTCAGATAACATCACATTGCTAGTCTTCACTATTTTTGGTTAGGCTGCAAACCACATTGACCTGCCAATCCATCCCTTCACTGCCAACAGACACAAAACCTCTGGTGTTTCCATTTTCTCCTTTCTAAAGTAAAAGGCATTCAAATGACCTAGTTGTAATGTGCAGTCTATGCCCAGGTACAAATTAAATTAAATTGACTGCAACTGCATTGAAGTATAGGTAGGTAAGTAACGCACTACTGTATAGGCGTTTATGGTTGGTGCCCCCCAACAGACCCTAACTTTAGTCTGTTTCATTCAGAAACACAACTCTGGCACAGTATTTTTCATGATCGCACATTAAAGAATATTCATGTAATGATTAAAAAATAGGATAATTTCTGATGGACCATTAATATTAAAACAGAGGCTGAGACAAAAAGAAGGGCCTCTCTAGAAGATCTTAAAAACCAGGCAGTCTCTTATGGGACAAAGGTTTTATAGGTCATAACCAGCACTTTGAATTCTGGTAGCCACTATCAGACCAGTAACCAGTGAAGCTGTTGCAGCAAAGGAGTCACATGTTCCCTGTAAACGTCTCCAGTCAACAGTCTGGCCAGAGCATTCTGGATCAGCTGACGTTTCTCAACAGTTTAAGGCAGCCCCATGTAGAATGGGTTACACTAGTCTAAATGGGATGTAACTGAAGTGAAATGTGTTGCATTTCTATTTAAATTATAGTAGTTATTTCTGGTTTTGCATCAATGCATATAAATTAGTACATGCAACTACTTTTTCAAATGGGTATGCTCTTTTTTAGGTCATGCATTTCCTCTTTTTTGACAGTACGTAAGTGGCCACCCTACCCAGATGGGCTCATGCCTTTTCTTGCTGGAACCACTACATTTTGTACATTTTTGGCTCCTCCTTTCTGCTATGGCAGAAAGTCAGCAGGACCTTTCAACTGCTTCCCCCCCCCCCCCGCCTATCCCCTGCTATTGCATATTTTCTTAGAAGTGGGGCTTCAGCATTCTTTTGTGGCTCACTACATATTTCATCCCAAGCGCACATTCATTGATAAAATGCATAAGGGGAACATCAAGAAGAAGCCCTTTTTGGATATTAGTTAATTTATTATTTATTTATCATTTATTTTATCTATTTATTACATTTCTATACTGCCCAATAACCAAAGCTCTCTGGGCAGTTCACAAAAATTAAAACCACAAGTACAGCATAAAAACATAAATAACATATAAAAGCTTAAAACTACAGTATAAATATGCAACCAGAATAAAACCTAACAGCAATGCAGAGATTTAAAATATAGTAACAAATTTAAACAGCAGAGCTAAAAGACTAGATTGCTAAAATGTCCGGGGGTGGGGGGAGAGTCCTTACCTGGTGCCAAAGGAGTACAACCGTAGGTGCCTGCTGAGGCTCTCTAGGGAGCTCATTCCATAGCCTGGGTGCCACAGCAGAAAAGGCCCTCTTCCTGGTAGACACCCACCTCACTTCCTTTGACAGGGGTGCCTGGAGAAGGACTGCAGCAGTTCCCTTTATTGTGAGCATTGGGCATACTCCAGGAGAATGCAGCAGTTAAAATGATGATAACATTTGCAGTGGCATAGTGGACATTTTAGAAGTGCAGCACTCCTCATGACAGTCCCCATAGCCCATCCCTTAGGAGAGTCCAAAAAGGCAAGCAGCTGTGTTGATCCATATATCAACAAACCAGTTTTAGCCATTTTCATCTCCACCAGGAGTCAGTCTTTTGTAAAGCTAATGGATCTGAATTGCCCATTGGAGAGCAAGCAACCCCAAAATACTTTGCATTGCAACAGGGATAGTGAAGAGGGTGGTGGCGGCTGATGAAGTCAGTGTCCTTGCTAATCAAAAAGCACTACTGCTCTGTCCCTGCATGTCCTGGCTCCACAACACCGCTGGATATTTGCTCCTTTGCTATTCCCCCATCCCCAGTATTTTAATGAGAAAATTGCCACGGTATACAAAAAGATCAGAGGTAGTAAGCCTATATACGCCAGTTGCTGGGGAACAGGGGTGGGAGGGTGCTGTTGCACTGTGTCCTGCTTTTGGGTCCCTCCTCAACAGCAGGATAGCCACTGTGGGAATAGAGAGTGCTGGACCAGATGGGCCCTTGGTCTGATCCAGCATGGCTGTTCTTATGTTCTTATGATGAAAAGTACGCCAGAATCAATAACATCTGAACAAAATTAATGAGATATTCAGAAAACAGCATTGATACAAGTTTCTAATTAAAATGGAAGCAAATGGCACTCTACAGAAATCAGCAAACTATCCATAATGCTTTCAGTGCTTTTAAGCCTTACTAACCCCATAATAACGATGCTATCAATCATCTCTCCATTGGTGTATGACAACAGGAACTGGAAGTATCACTTGTTATTGTAAGTATAACATGCCTTCTAATTCCTCCACTATTATGAGATTAAAGCCCTACATTTTGTTGTGCTAAGTTATGCATAGCATGTCATCCGTCAGAATATCATAAAGCTCAGATTTCAAAACCTGACAAATAATAATCTCTTATTAGTTCCTGTGGTAATAAATGTCTTCTCTTGCTTCAATGATCTGAAGTTCATGTCATTGTTTGGCTTGCAGAACCTATGGGAAAGCTTTGAATTCAAATGAGAAAAAAAAGGGGGTCAAAAGATGTATGCCTCGTTATTTAATGGGCTTCCTTTTGATTGTCTCAACTTCACACCCTGTGCTCAATTAACGATGGTATCGTTAATGTCCACTGTTTTTCAACTTTTGTAAACCGCCCAGAGAGCTTCGGCTATGGGGTGGTATATAAATTTAATAAATAAATAAATCAAGCAAACTTGATAAAATTGCTAAAATTGCCATCATCTACTCAGCTAAGAACATAGGAAAGACTTGCCATGCTGGCTCAAACTAGTGGCTCTATCTAGCAGATCACGCTCTCTGTCATCCATAGCCACCCTCATGGGTCCACAAGAATGCCATATTCACCCTGTATTTTACACAGGAGCATAAATGACTGTGAAACCAGAAGTTGCATATTGGCTAACTAGCTTCCACATGTTCTGGAACTGATGTGCATGGATCATTTGTCTTCCCTGCTTCTGACACATATACAACTTAATCTGTTTCATAGCCATTTCCATCAGAAATCTCAGTAGGCTTTTATACTAATATTTAAGCTTTTTTTTTTTAATGGTGAGTGCATTTTCTTTCTGCAGAAGTCACCAGATTGTTCTAGAGATTCTGATTCCTAAAAACCTCAAAATGTGCTAATGGTTTAACTCCCACTGTAATGAAAGTTTTAGACTTTGTGTTTCATTCATTTTACAGACAGTAAAAAAGTCACATATATATTTAATAACTTAAATGTACTAAGTTCAGACTTCCAGCAACAAGAAATCTTTTGAAATGTCTGTATTGCTAACTAACTGGATACAACATGGAGATTTTGAATGTATTAGAAATAAAAGTGCCCTGGACTATGGTTTTATATCCCACTTATTTCAGTGGAAGAGCTTAACTGTGAAATTCTATGCACATTTACTCAAAGCAAACACAAGTCCCACTGTGGTCAGCTGGGCTTAATCCCTGGTGTGTTTAAGGTTGCATTTACTTGAGAGTAAACCACATTGAAATCATTGGGAATTTTTTCTGAGCATACACTAATAAGATTTTGCTGTTACACCCCTCCCCCAGCAATCTATTCTGATAAACTTATTTTCATCACAAAGGATGAACCAATTATATAAAATCTACATTTCACCATTCCAGGGTTTCTTTTCCTTAGCATCCCATTGGTGCAAAGACAGAGTAGCTATGAATTAGCAAGGGTCAATACCAAAGGCAAGGTCTGAAGACAATCCAAGGCCATAGCAAGATGGGGCAATATCCCAGGATTACCCCAGTATCGTCCCTGTGCATCCACATGACACACAGGGGATCCCGGGAGCAGGGTCAGATGATCCCTCCCTTTGCCCAGGATATGGCCCTACAGTTGTAGCCCTCTTTTTCCGTGGTCTTGGGTTGATCCCGAGACCACAGAACATGTGGGCGGGTGTTGCTGTTTGTCTTGGCTCCTCGCAGTTACTCAATGAGCTTTGTGCCCATCAGGGGTGGGGGGAAGCAGGAAAAATTGTTCCAAATAAAAAAAACTTACAATTTGCGTATGAGCACTCCTGCACTCTTCTCCTTTAAGAAAAAACAAACAAAATGGTGGGCATGATGTCCTGTTCCTCCAAGGTTGCTGCGCGCTGCGTGTAAACAGAGGAGGAGATCTCGCGATAACAATATCGTGAGATCCTCACCCCTATGTCGTGCTAGACCCATAGGTCTAGCTGAGTCCCAAGACACAAGCACAGTGGTCCAGAGAAGAGCTAGGTAGTCAAGGGAAACACAACACTTTGTACCTAGAATTGATGGCTTTCGGGGGTGGGCTGTCAACAACCCCATTAATTCCAGAGAGTGGTATTGGGGGATTCCTGTTCCACCCCATGGCTATTAAGCTGTGGGGTGCCACAGGATTATCCTCCATGCTGTTCAACATCTATATGAAGCCATTGGGTGAGGTCATTCGGGGGTTTAGGGTTGGGTGCCATCAGTATGCTGATGATACTCAGCTGTACTTGCCCTGTTGTTGGAGACAACTGGGGTGATGAAGGTACTGGACCAGTGCCTGGAGGCTGTCATGGGCTAGATGAGGGCTAATAAGCTGAAGCTGAGTCCTGATTAAGACAGGAGCTTGGTGGTTCCCGAGTCCAGGAATTGGATAAGCGACCTGTTCTGGATGGGGTTGCACTACCTCTGAAGGAGCAGGTGCATAGCTTTGGGGTACTCCTAGATACATCCTTATCACTGGAGGCCCAGGTGGACTTCTTATTCCAGAGTACTTGGGGTCATCTTCGGCTAATCTGCCAACTATGGACTTTCCTGGACAAGGACAACCTAGCAACAGTAGTCCATGTGCTGGTAACTTCCCAATTAGACTACTACAATGCACTCTGTGTGGGGCTGCCCTTGAAGATGACTCGGAAGTTGCAACTAGTGCAAAATGCAGCAGCTAGACTGCTCACTGGAACATCCTATAAAGACCATATAACAGAACTGCATTTGGCTGCCTATATGCTTCCGGTCAGAATTCAAGGTGTTGGCAATGACTTTTAAAGCCTTAAATAGCTTGGAACCTCAGTACTTGAGGGAGCGCCTCTCCTATATATGCCTGCCCAAGATTTGAAATCTGTTGGAGGAGCCCTCCTCTGCATCCCACCAACCCAAGACATACATTATTATTATTACATTATGGTTGGATATGGGAGAGGGCTTTCTCTGTTGTGGCACCCTGGTTATGGAATGCCCTCCCCTTGGAGGCCCAGTTGGCACCAACACTGGTTTCATTTAAGTGCCAAGTTAAAACATGGCTCTTTATCAAACCCGTTGAGGGCTAAATTCTCCATGGTCACACATAGTTTTAATTGTTTTTATTGCTTTTACATTTTTTCTACTGGTTTTAATTTGTTAACAATTTAAAACTTTTAGCTGTGTATATTTATGTTTACATTGTTCTGACTTTATCTGCATGCCACCCTGAGACCCTAGTGATATAGGGTTTGATACAAATGTTTTAAGCCTGATACTTCAGAGCCCCACCCAGAGCACAGCTACAGGCTATTAATACAACCCGAATAATGGTCTACTCATGAGAAGAGTCTTGCTCAGGAGTATCTGATAACTGATGAAGATTCCTTATTCCACAAATAGATGCTTCTTCAACTGGCATCCAACCAAGCCTATATCTTTATGTCCCTGTGCTCCCTAGGGCTAGATGACCACTTGGTGTCCACTTCCAAATCAGAAAGATAGCTATCTACGTCTTGAGGGGAAGAGTTAACTGCCCAGGACACTCTCGTTTAAGATCCCTTGATACAGGGTGCTCCTCTGCAATGTTTGACTTGGAGAACACCAGCTCATCCTCCAAAGAGTACCTCCAGAAGGGGCAGGATGTCTAGGCACAATCTTAAAACATATTATTTTTTTCATGGGACAATTGCATCTACCAGGGTTAAGACTCCATGGGAAACCCTTGTAAGAATTCTGCTATTCTTCAGGTTATGTCAGCCAGCCAGCATATATGGGGGTTTGTTAACATATGAAGTTCTTGGTTTAGATAAAACCAGAGGGAAATAAAGAATAACCCAGGTATATTTGCTGATGTGATTTAATAATGTATGGCCTTCTTTTGACCCTGTGGCAGTGTCTGGTGTAGCTCTCTACTTCTGGGTCTAGAGCCATATACTGGATGCTAATCCTGTTGATATGGTACAGAAATACTGGGACAATATACATTGCATATCCTTTTCAGCATTTCTGCACCAAAGAATTTTTCCTTTATTCGGTTCACTAGAAATCTGGAGTTCTGCCACACTTAACAATTGAAATGCATCACATTTGTTGATTCATTTGTCAACAAAACCAGTACAAGTTACAGATGCCCAATCATTTTAACTCTCTGTGTCAGACTGGGAGAAGAGTAGGAGCACATACAAAGGACACATTTTGTATTACTATAAATAGTCAGCATATGGATCAAATGAAGGAGGAGAAAGTAATCACTCTTGTAAGTGTATTAATCTAGTGGCCTCCAGAAGCTAAAATATCCATTAATAAGGCATAAGAATGTGAATGGATCTGGTTGTGCAAAAATATTGTGGGAGATAGTTTTATTTATTTGTTACTCCTGTATCTGCACTGTCTCCAAATAGTTCAGAACAACTTATTCTGAGTTCCAGGTCGTCTCCTGTCAAGGTGGGTAAATTACAGTAATTAGACCATGTATATTTGTGCTCCTAGAAATACGACTGAAATATTGAAGACAAACATAGAAAAGAAACCAGAAGCATTCTTACTTGGATTAATGGATACACAAATACAAGAGAAGGGGGGAACTTTGTTTTTATATATGGTGACGGCAGCAGGACTACTTTTTGCACAGAATTGGAAAGACTCGGTAATACTGACAACGGAGGATTGGATGCTGAAGATGTTAGAGCTGGCAGAAATGGCAAAACTTACAGCAATAATGAGAGAAAGGTCAACAGCCACGTTTATGTTGGAATGGAAACCACTGATACAATATTTGAAAGAGACAGAAAACGATTTATTTGTTTGTAGTTTTTAGGTTAAGAGGGGGGAAGGGAAAACAAATTCTGTGAATTCAAGGTTGTAAATTAGGTGGAAGGGTAATTAAAAATATAAGGGGCATTTCTGGCATGAAAAGGATGGAAGAAATATATATCCTAACCTCACCCTTAAACGTTTTTTAGTCATTGTAGTTGTTATACGTAGTTTTGTGGGTATGTACAATGTGTGTGTATGTATTATGTGTGATGCTTGTTTAGATGCTGCTATAGAAAAAACAATAAAAAAAGAAAAGAAAAGAAATACGACTGGTATCAAGATACTATGGAAGAAGCGATGCATCAAGAGCTAAGCCCTATTATTATTATTATTATTATTATTATTATTATTATTATTCGTATCCTGCCTTTTTCCTAATACTGGGACTCAAGGCAGTTTTATAATTAAAACTTATAAATAGAAATATACAAAAGTTAAAAATATAATTAAGCCCACTGTAATATTAAAACATTTAAAACATTTGAAATACGACTAAAACTAAAAAAAATCGAATGCATAAACATTGTCTATCATACTCTCTTTATGCCATTTTTTTTTAAAAAAGCAACTACAGTAGTAAATCATAATGTGGAGCTTTAAAACATGGCTGTTGAACCTCTTTCAGTTTTGGAGAAGCTCTTGGCAGCTGCATTCTATGAGTGGGTGGGGCACGAACACAGGCAAAGCAGGCGGGATGGAAATAGCAAAACTACCAGCATATTTTAGCTTGGAGCTCTCACCACCAATGGCTAAGCCTTATGAGAGGGATTTCAACCTTTTAGAATGGGGAAAAACATGTACACTTTGGGAAATATGAGGCCCAGTATTGGGAAAAAAGCAGGATACAAATAAATATAATAATAATATAAAAACTTGGGGTTTTCCCCAGAGACACCCTGGAAAAGGTAACTTTTGATCAGGGTGCTGAAGGGAGGTGGATATGTGGAGAAATTCTAGGAGGCCATTCCAGGCATTCTTAACATCAGTAAAAAGCAGCCCTTCACTTAAAATCTTAGAACACGGAGGCTGCAGTCTTATATTCACTTACCTGGGAATAAATCCCATTCAACTCAATGGTGCTTGCCTCTGAGTAGTCATGTACAGAATCACACTGAAATGTTTAAGAGGTATGGATGATTTCAAAAGCTCCTTTGTTCATTGAGCAAAAGAAGGAATTAATTCCTAGAAAAAAGGTGCACTCACTTGAGTAGCATCATAGAGAATCCTT
Organism: Elgaria multicarinata webbii; assembly: GCF_023053635.1. Taxonomy (NCBI): domain Eukaryota; kingdom Metazoa; phylum Chordata; class Lepidosauria; order Squamata; family Anguidae; genus Elgaria; species Elgaria multicarinata. The sequence continues at coordinate 38,284,058 of NC_086180.1, read as the reverse complement.
TTCTCCCAAATGTACAAAGAGCAACTATTGATCAACCAAAGTTTGTCCAATGTTCTGAAGGATTATTTAGAATTAACGTGATTATTGGTGGCGGGAGGGGTTGTGTTTGCTTTTGCCAAGAGAGTGAGCTGCCCAGGAAACCAATATACATATTTACAGTGGTAGCAATAATCTTGTGTTTTAATATGGCCATTGTTCCTCTGGCTAATTACTGCTGACTACACCGGTCGGGAGCCTGCTATAAAACAGCATGAGACGACACCTCCCAAATGCATGCTCTCTTTCAGAATAGCTGGTCAAAAACAGGGGGGCGGGGAGACAAGAAAATGAAAACAAAGGTCTAATAGTTTATTTTTCTGGGAATAGACTCAATAAAGTCCATAATATATTCACTATATTTGTTGGAGTATGTGCACCAACATGAGTTAGTAATCATGGCTCAAGGGTGTCAATGTGATAACCACTCTTGTGTTCCTGGTGCCATTCAAAATAGCCCTGTTAGGCCTTGAACCAGTTCCAGCCCGTTCAAGCAAATATGTTTTAACTTATGACTGTTTTATTTCATATTTTTAAGGCATTGTTCCATTCTATAGTGGACCAGGCAACAGAGCCAAAAGCTTATAGATAGCCTGTGTGTATTTTGGAAAGTGGAGCAAAAAGTGAGCAATACTTGATTGTACAGTGATGAAAAAGTAACCATTTAGAATAACTATGATCACACTGTTGAGTTTTTGAATGTTTCTTTTCAAGAGTTTAAGCAGCATAACTGCAGCCCAGTATAATTTCACTTGGATTTATGCCTGCCCTACTGTCATGATACCCTCATACTCTCACCCTAAATTCCTAATTTGTCATGTTGTACTTGTGCAGTGATGGCATACCTGTTCCAGTTATACTCAAGTGAAGGTCTTCAAAATACTTAACTCTAAGGGTGAAAATCTGCACCTGTGAGTAAGCCCTATTGAATTTAGTGGGACTTAATTCTGAGTAGACAGGTATAGGGTTGCACTTTAAATCTTGTTTTTAAGATCCCTTGTGGAAATAAATAAGTAGGAAAAAAAGTCAAATATATTTCCAATGTTATCTACCATTTGATAAAACATTTTCATGGGTGAAAATAGAAATAATATTGTGAAACATCTCTCATATGAGTAAACACGGAGCCATAGTGATTTAGGGCAACAAAGCATAGTTCCTTATTTTAACCCTGGTATATTAATTTTTATTTATTTATTACATTTATATCCCACCTTTTTCCCTCCAAGGAACCCAAGGCAGTGTACATAATCCTCCTCCTCCCCTCCATTTTACTCTCACAACAACAACCCTGTGAGGTAAGTTGGGCTGAGAGTGTTTGACTGGCCCATAGTCACCCAGTGAGCTTCCATTGCCAAGTGGGAACTAGAACCCAGATCTCCCGACTCCCAGTCCAACACTTTTGCCACTGCACCAAGAATATAATAAAGGTCTCTTGAATGATTTTTATTTTTTTGTGATTACCTTTCATTCACATTGGTATGCTTATAATGGACAGTTCATTTGGCTTAGTTCCCCATGTCATCGATTCCACAGAAGACAGGTGGATTGTCAAATAACTCCATTGCAGTAGCTGTTATGTCATCTCCCCTTATCTCAAATACTTATGACTTAGAAACACGGTCAAAGTATGCCACTGTGTCAATAGCCAGGGTAAACCTGCTATGGCATTTCAAGACATCATGACAAAGCAAACAGCAATGTCAGTAGATATGCTGATGTGGAAGTTCTTATATTCATTTTGCTGTATGACCCTTTGCAGTAAAATAATAGTAGCTAATCTCCACATCAGTGAGGGCATATGAAGTCTAGGATGTTGGAGACAATTTTGTCTTCTCGATAGGATCAATAATTGCAGTACGTGTTTTCTGGCCAGCTGAAAGCATCACATCCAGAATGTGCTATCTCACAGGTCATATGAATTATGATCTAAATTACACTAGTATGCATATAATTTTAATTTAGCAGTGAAGGGCTGGAACCGTCAGTGGGATATGGTTAATTATTAACTGGGGCATTAAACTGCATCATGTTTTTCTCTGTAGTCATTTTTGGATTAACACTGATGCCAATGCTAGTCAAGGTATGTTGCGAACTCATATTTTACATGAATTGGAATTGAATTAATTGTGTAACCTGCCTAGCTTCTTTCTTCCTCTTTTATTTTTTCTCTGCTGCCTTGGCATTACAGATACAGTATGTTTCTCTTATCCTACAGTCTTTGATGTTCCAGTTCAGTTATAATGAAGTCAGTTCCCACTGTGTCTAATTTTTTAAACAAGAACAAAAGAAAGACTGCTGATTTTCTTCATGTTAACTATGCCTTTGGGGAAATGCTATAACAGTTTCTGAGAGTTGGAGGGAAATAATCAGTCCCCTGCCAAGGGAATAAATGATGCTAAGAACAATGTCCAACTTTTAAAGCTGATTGAGACAGCTGTTGCCACATTCAAATCTTTCTCTCACCGGGTAAAGTGGTCGCTTTACCAGGTGACACAAACTCATGCACACATACACACATAATCTCTATTGCAAATCCATATTGACAGATCCATCTGTTAATTTCCGTAGGCCCCAGATCACTGCAACAGACATATATTTCTATGTTACCATCTGCTAGGCATGCACATGTTCTGTTTTTGGATTGGACCAACCGCAAAGTGCTACTTCATAGCTCTCAATCAAATGGCTCAACCACACCAAGAGCCTTGCAATGCCTTTGGCAGAAAGGGACAGACACCTTGGAGTCTCATGTACATAAACAATATTTTAAATCAATAAATTATTTCTAGGTTGCCATTAAGGGTGGAACCTCCCAAGGTGGTATACAAGATAAAAACACACAGAACAGGTACAATAAAAATCCAAGAAATACATACTCCATAAAAGTTCCATAACAACAGTAATGAACAATTAAATAAATAAATGGATAAAAGGAATAAATATATAAATAAATGGTTATGTTTTCTTATAAATGTACCCCCATGTGGTTAGATTTATACTTGACCACATTCAAAGGAATGGTTTCAAAAGTAACCCTACAGACGGTGGTTAAATTTAAATCTGATCACAAGAATTAATGAGCATAGCAGAGGAAAGTAATCACTCAAAGACTATTTTCTACCATTGATGATTAGATACATTCAGCCCTAAAATACATTACAGACTTAGTCTTCTTTCTCTTGCATTGTAACGCACAAATAATCCCCAAACTATCCTTCTTCTTGTAAACACATAAATTAGGCTCTTTGGTGATCTTGGCACCATTTCCTATATACATCCTTAGTGTGCAGTGCAAAAAGGATTACATCAATGTGGGGCTGCCCTCGGTTTCTACACATTTGATTTCTCCAGTGCTATGGATATAGACTCCAGCTGTTTTACAGATGCAGACAAGCTGGGAGAGGGTTTTCAGGATTTTGTCAAAAGATCATGTAACAAGGGGAACGCAGCTCACTGCACTGAAAGGAACCCCTACTTGTGCCACCTTACAGGGTTACCTCAAATGGTTGTAATTTAAACCAAAGAAATGGGCAAACCACAGAAGATTTAGAAGCTTGATATAGAATTCAAATAAATAATCCCATGCTTAGGGGTTTCTGCATTTATTTTAACATTCACATAGGAAGCCAGACTAGATCAGGTTGTCTCTTAAAATCTCTTGCCAAGACATACCGTCCCACAACTGAAAACTGAAACTTCATATTTTTCTTTTTCAGTGCTGATATTCTCTGCATATCATTTTTCTTCAGGATTTGACTCCAAGCTATGGGTACATTTATATATTTTGTAGAAGTTTTTAGGTTTTTTAAACATTTCTCAGGACAAGGTTAAATATAAATCTGATCATGTGAATGTACTTGATTGGATTTATATCCAGTCATGTGGTGGGTATGGGGTGGAGGAACCATGTTTCTCTTACAAGACACAGCCAGGAGCTGACTGTTCAGGTTACCACTTTGCAGAGCTGCGGCTTGGGCCCCACTCTTAGAGACAAGCTGCAGCATCAGTTGGCTCTGGAGTTGGAGGTGGGGAGTGGACCAAAGGGAGAACTTTCTCTCTCCATTCCGACCCTAGGCCATAAATTGAGCCCCTGTGTAGTATCTCTGGCAGTTCCTTTACAAATTTCTGGAAAAGATCAAAGACCCATCTAATGGTAAATGTATTTTAGAAAGAGAAGGAGGTGGAAAAGCCTCTGTTCCTCCTCCCAAACACTGAAGCTGTTGCTGGCAGGACTTAAGATGGACTGAGATCTCCATGATCAGGATCCTTGGGCCAATATGTATCAGTCCAATAGCATTGTGCTCTGTGGCTTTAATCCCCCCTTCATTGCAGTTCCATAAGGCTATGAAGGATATGTTATCTATTCCAGCCTTTTGTCCTAAAATAGGATATTCCTTGCATTGAATAATATCTATAGAGCCAGTGTGGTGTAGTGGCTAAAGTGTTGGACTGAGAATTAGGAGATCTGGGTTCTAGTCCCCACTCAGCCATGGAAAGCCACTGGGTGACTTTGGGCCAGTCACACACTCTCAGCACAACCCACCTCACCTCACAGGGTTGTTGTTATGCGGATAAAATGGAGGAGAGGAGGATTATGTACACTGCCTTGGGTTCCTTGGAGGGAAAAAGGTGGGATATAAATGCAATAATATAAATAAATAAATAAATAAATAAATAAATAAAAATAATCTCTCCAACTAAAAATTAGGTGCTCCATGCTCTGCATGATTCAAAGAATAGTTTAATGAAACAAACTGAATGAGTCAAAATAGTGACCCAGCAAGATGTCATAACTAAAGATTAAGGTTATTTCTACAATATGAGACATTTATTGCGTGCTTGTGATTAGTCACTTATGGAAGTTTATGGGTCCTATATATGATGACATTGTCCTCCAGGGCACCTACAACTCTTTGCAAACTTTTTTTTTCATGATGTTGAAAGCCTGGCATTTTCTCCTCTCCCACGATGAACCTCAGAAAATCTATGGTGTACTGTTGAAATGGAGCTTCATCACAACAATAGGACAGCCCCATTTAGAGGTTTTATTTATTTACTTACAACATTTATATACTGCTCAATTATCTATCACAGATTCCAGAGAGGTGAACATAGCTATAAACAGTAAAAGAAAGAAGATTAAAAAGTAAATTCTATATTCTATACGAAAAATATAGAATCTACCTAGAAAGACAGAAAAATGGAAAAATCCACTTGAAAAGGAGCCAATTGTAAACCTGCAAGAAAGCCAGAAGCAGAAGACTTGGTAAAACTGTGGGATTTTACCTTCATGTGGAGGAGCCCTAAACTCTGGAGTTTTTTCCTCCCTAAGAAAGGAGTCATAGGGCTCATCTACACCAAGCAGGATATTCCACTATGAAAGTGGTATATAAAAGGTAGGAGCCACACTACTGATTTATAGCAGTATTGAAGTGCACTGACAACTGTTAGAGCCCATTGAGACATACCATATACCACTTCCATCCTGCCATATCCTGCTTGGTATGGCTCCTCCCTTTTAAATACCGCTTCCATATTGCAATACCCTATTTGGTGTAGATGAGCCCTTAGTCTGTGTCCATCTCGCTCAACATTCCACAACCAATTGTAGAAATCAGTGAAATGTTTCACTGTAAATTAGCAGCAATAATATAAAAATTATGCAAAGCAATCCAGATTTTACACGTAATCTGATATTTGTAAAAATGTCTCCAATGCATTGAAGTTAATCAGCACTTTTTCAAAATCTCTTGAATATGCATGCATATGATACAATGAATATCTAAAAACTTTTTATACATTAGTGATGAGAGATATAATACAACTCCATATCAAACAAGTATTGGCTTTTCTCTGAAGGCTAGTTTCAAAGGGTAAAATCCAAGATAAGGCCTGCTTACAGTATATCCATTGTGAATCCCATTCATTTTAACTGAAATCCCATTCATTTTAATGGGTCTACTCTAAGTAGATTTATGTTGGAATTTAGCCCCAATAGTGTGAATATGTTGTATATTAGCACATCTGTGAGGAGCAGTAAAATGTTTATAATTCTGTCAAACATGCCATGTGTGAAATAGTTGCCAGTTCTTCTTTGGTATTCAGTGTGTGGGATTCAAAAAAGAAAAGGAGAGAGACAGAGAGAGAGAGAGAGAGAGAGAGAGAGAGAGAGAGAGAGAGAGAGAGATCCTTGTTCCTCCACTGAAATGAAAAGTCTCGAATTGTGAGATGTTTTGTATCACTTCCACATTCTGAACTATATCTCATCAGGTTTAAATTCTTTGTGTTTACTCTCTGAAGCTCAGCTTTCCCTGTTAAATTGCTGCTTGCTTTCATTCTAAAACAAGAGAAAAGAATAGAAAAAGAAACAAAACAAAAAATCAAAGAATTCCAACCATTCATTAAATGTGGCTGTTAGCAAGAGGCTTTTGTGTGATGTGAACTTCCACAAGATATGGTTAATGGTGTGCAGCTATCAATTCATGGTCCAAAAACAGAGCCAAAAAATAATAATGAAGAAGAAGAAAAACAAAATAGCCTTTAGTGGGAAGATATTTCACATATATTCAGACTGAGAAGCAACATAAGGACCTTTTATTTGGCATCAGCTTGTTTTTGGCAAATACTGTATAAATCAATAAAAGTTATATAAAAACACCCCCCTTAGACATCAAAAATAATGTTATAATTATCACCATCAAAAGGCAAATAAGATATTTGTATCCTATGGGGAGCAAAGTACCCTTTTTAATCTCTTAGGATCTAGTGGGGTGTGTGTGTGTGTGTGTGTGTGTTTTAAAAAAACACCCAGGATCAAAGCAATATTAAATAAATAAAGATCTTCACGCTTAAACCTCCTCTATGAAAGCCAATAAGACAAGAGAGCTAACTTCACACAGAACTTGTTTAGAGAGAAAAAATAGATTGGCTGTGTAAAATAGAAATGGGTTTTACCCATACTCCCCAGAATTTTCAACCCTTTAAGCTGCACACAGTCACTTCAAATGGTGAACAACCATAGAATACTAAAACCCTTTGATTTATTTTGAAGCAAACTTGGAACATACACCTCATAGGCAGCTTTCTTCTTTCTTTTATCCATAGGATGGATTACCCCCCCCCCAAAAAAAAACCAATGAGGATGAGACTTCAGATATTTAAGAGACAATAATTCAACATGGCTTGCAATGAAATGCAGTTTCCAGAGCTTTTGCCTCTGGAAGAGACTCGTTTGAGATTGTCCGAAACCTTAGTGCACATGGTTTTGCTTTATGAGCGGTATGAACGAGATGAGTTAAAAGTCATTCCTGATCCCCTTCCATGGGATGACGAATTATAGAAGGGCATGTGGTTGTCTTCTTCAGTCAAAAAATAGTTGAAAACAGAGCATTCTAGTCTGCAGTTCCCACAATTTTACAAAAATGGACAGTTAATCAACAAGGAGAAGTTTTCATAGTGCCATTTCTTATTTATATTTAGCAGGGATAAGCTAGTTGTGTCCCTCCAGATGTTTTGCCTACAACTCCCATGATCCCTCACCATTGGCTATGCTGCCTAGGACTTATGGGAGTTGTAAGCCAAAACATATGGAGGGACGCAAGTTACCCAGCCCTGATACCGTTTATGGAAATGTCCACCATTGAATTGAAATGTGGGTCAGGGATTATTGTATTCCAATCTTAAATGTACATTGTCAATCAGAATGCAGGTGAAATTCACCTGAAATGGGCTCAGATACAAACTTTGTGGGCTTGTAAAAGTCCTCTTCAAATGAGAGGAGAACATCTAAAGTTCTCAAATTTTTCTCCAACTTGGAACAAAATTCCCCCTTCCATTTCTTCCATCTTTAGAAGTCCTTCCTATCGTGACCCCCCAAACATCTTCCCTTGATCTACATGTCAAGTGGTAGCAATAGAAGGAGGGGGAGTTTTTTCTTTCTTCCCTTCTTCCCTGTGACTCTGAATAGCAGTGCAAAGCCCCGGGAACTAGGGGTGTGCACGGACCCCCCGCTCCGCTTCACTTGCAGATCTGCCATTTTCCGGATCGGGCCACTCCGCCCCGCCCCCGCCCAGCCCACTTCCGCTCCGCTCGGAGCTCCGGATCCGGAGCTCCGTTTTTTCCCCCCATAGGCTTGCATTGAAAGCTAAAAAATTATGCAACTTTTTTTCTGTTCAAGTTAGAAACCTCATGTTTGGCACCATGACACCTCATGGGGGTATACACAAGCACGCCAAGTTTCAAAGCAATCCCATCATCCCCTGATTTTTGGGGAATTTTTGAAAATCGGGCACCCCATTCACACCCCTTTCCATAGCTCCGTCAATTTGCACGTTAGAAACCTCAAACACGCCACCATGAAAGCTTATCCAGGGATACATACGCACGCCCAGACTCAAGGCAGTCCCATCATCCCCTGATTTTTGGGGAATTTATGAAAATTCAACACCCCTTTCCATAGCTCCGTCAATTTTGCACGTTAAAAAAACCCTCAAACTCGCCACCATGACAGCTTATCCAAGGCAGTCCCATCATCCCCTGTTTTTTGGCGGGGCTTAAACCTGCAAAATTTGGAACTTCCAAAACTCCAAGTGAGCGCAGGAAGGACTTCTCCCCTGAGTCAAAGCCACACACACACAACATCCCTGCGAGGTGGGCAGGGGAGGAGGGAGGGAAGGCAGGCAGGCATGCAGCTGGCATTTCTGGGGGCATAAGGAAGTGAGCCAAGGATAAGCCAGTAATGCATATAAAATGGAATAAATCAATAAATAAACAAAGGAGGGGTGGAATTAAAAGCAGCAGTGTTGCTCAATAAACAGCAAGAAGAATTTTTTTAAAAAGGTTATATCTGTCTTTTACCAGCAATAGGGGGACGTGCCCGGGGGAGGGGGAAGTAGCTGCCAGTTCAACTCAAGACAGCCATTGCTTCACCACGAGAGCTCTAAGAAGCAAACGCTCACTTCAACTCATAACAGGCATCGCTCCACCACTAAGAAATGAACGCTCACTTCGACTCATGATAGGCATTGCTCCACCGTTTTACTCTCTTTGGAAGGCTCTAATGGCCTTCCAGTGCAGGAGAGAGTGGGGGCACGTCCACGATGAGATGTCCTAGGGGAGCTCATCCCCTTGCGCCACATCTTTTTAGTTGTTCCCCAAAGTTAGGGTGGGTAGCAGTGCTGTGTTTCTATCTCTTATTCTTGGCTTAGTATATGATTTCAGGTTGTGTTTGTGCATTTGGTGGGGCTACTGTTTTAAAAAACACTGGGAAAAGCCCGTTCAGATGAAGAAAGAGAAGTTTCCCAGAATCCCAAGTTACCTGTTTTGCCTATGCCCTCCTCTAACTTTGGGATCATCATGACCGGGAGCTGACTCTGCCCCTCAGCCCTTTGAAAAAGGTATTTTTCCCGCTGATTTTTTAAAAACTTCTAGTGCGCGACCCGCACGACGCAGAAAGTTGAGAGTAGTCTCAAAATGACCCCCATCCACGACTCTCTGAGCACAAGAATTTCCAGAACGATAGCTTCAAAAAGAACGTAGTTATCCGCGATTATTTGCCGCAATGCAATCCTATGGCGAAATGTTTTGAAGATGGCGACCGGAGCGCTCCGCCTGAACTAGGAGCTCCGAAAAATGGTCGCTTCTCTTCGCCTTGCTTCTAGGGGTCCGCGGTCCGCTCCTACTCCGCCTCTGGGTAAGGCGGAGCAGGCCAATCCGCTACTGCTTCTACGCTCCTAATCGGAGCGGATCACACCCCTACTGGGAACTATGGAAAAGGTAGCTCTCCTAATTGCAGCAGCACTAGAGAAAACTATATCTCCCATGGATCCCAATAGTGACTTGACACTGCTACCCAGAACATTAGGGGACAAAGATGGACAAAGGGATAGATGGAGGGGAAAGTCTCCCTGCTCACCACATGACTGCAGTTGCTTCTGCTGCTTGCCAGAAAAAAGAAGGGAAGGGAGGGGAGGGGAAATATTTGGAAGAACTAGTGGTGAGGACTTTGCATAATAGCAAGTGATGGGGCCTTTCTAGATGGAGGTTTAGCATCCAGATGATGCACAAGGGATCCCAGGGTCAGGCAGGGGTGAAACCTCCCTAGACGCGGGGCAAGTGAAACACCATTTAGCCCAGTTTTTCCCACAGGCTCGGGCTCAGCCGAGACTGTGGGAAAAACTGCAGGCGTGTAGCCCGTTCCACTGCTGTTCCCGGCTACCACACTTACACACGAGTAACTGGGAACAGCGGTAGATGGGCCGCAGCGCTCCCACCGCTGCCGATGTCCCCAGCCTGGGGGACATCAGCGGCAGCCATCACAGGCTGGGGGACATCGGCAGCAGCGGGAAATGGAGGCTAGGGACATGGGGGGTGCAATCGGTGGCCAGCGACATGGGGGGGCAGGAATTGGCGGCCGGCAACATGGGGGTGGGAATCGGCGGCCAGCAACATGGGGACGAGAATCGGCGGCCAGGGGGGAATGGGAGATCACGGGCGGATTTGCAGCCAGGGTGGGGAACTTGGGGGCTTGGGGGGCAGGAAACCCTTAAAAAAAAAAACTTACCTTTCCGGTGATGCGCTCCTGTCAAGACAATAAATCTTGGGATTTAGTTTCACCTTGTACTTCTGCTTTCTCATGAATTACACAAGCGTCAGTCTTTCTATGGGTGGAAAACATTTTCCACAAAGAAAGGACACTTCTGGATCCAACTCAATATATTCATGTTGATATGAAATAAATGCCAATCAAAAGAAGTCTGTCACACACACATTTTAAATTCAGCAGCTAGTCCTGGGTTGGATTTGATGTGGATTGGCTATTGTGGCCTGGGAAATGCCTTCTTGACTATGAGATAGAGTCATAGGCATGTGCAAGGGGTGTGCCAGTGTGCCTAGGTACATCCTAATATCTGAAGCAATAAGTGCTGAATTGAGGGAACCGTTGAGTAGGGAACCAGAGGAGGATTCCAGATGCAGCAGGAATGGTCCTATGGCTGCCTTCAGGCTGCGCAGCTGCTGCCACCCCTAGCAGTGTGCCATTGCTCCTGGCAGCAGGATGTGCTCTGCTGGGAGCCTCTCTGCTGGGAGTCACACTTCAAAGGGGCCAGGAGGAGGGGCCACAAAGGCTAATATCGCCTCGTAAGCCTCTCCTCTGGCCAGTGTCACTACAAAGCCCCACCAATGCTGGAGCTTGAGGAGCTTCTCCTCATCCCCCTCCCCAAAAGGCCCTCCTGGATAAACAGCCTAATGTGCTGTGCACACCTACGGATATGGTGGTGTGTCCCCCCCCTCCTATTAACAAAAGAGTGGAATCCGTTAGTATAAGCAGAAGGGATTATGCCTCCCTATAGAAACAATGAGAATAGATAAGCAGTTTTCTATTGAATAAAGTGCTAACAAGTGTCTCGTTAAAGCAATATTAAACGTCCAAAGAGAACTGAACTTCGATTTAAACGAAAATGCAGGTTTGCATACTGCTGACCTTAAAGAAACTCAAAATACCAGAAAAGAAATGAAGTGTGTTGTTCCAGAAGATGCATCAGCAACCCAAATATGTGTGTCTTGGCTTGAGAATTCAGCTGACTGGTGATATAAGAAGTAAAGGAATGGGAAGGATCACCGCTTGGCAATTACAGTACAGTTCTTTGTGGTTATAGATCAATTGGCTTTGTCACACAGGGTCAGTTCCCCAGCAGCGGATCACCCACACAGTGACACCCTTTTTGGGATTAAGGTTTTGTTTTATGGCCCTTAGTAAGCCAACAATAGACTGGGTAAAATCCACATTGTTCACATAAAGAAACAAAGATTTTACCACAATGCTTTGTGAGTAACTTGGGACTGTGATGTCCCTGAAGCTCTTTGGGAAGTCTTGACTTTCTCCTTTCCATGGATTCCCATACATGTATTGGTTTCAGGAGCACTATGAATATCCGTTGCTCTGGTCGCAGATGTCCAGCAGAGCAGGAGGAACGACAGGGGTAGTCTTCACCTCTCTGCCCTTTCTTTTGGTTTCCCACTGGACACGCTTCTGTGGATCCTCAGCACCTCCCTGACTCCCCCCCCCCCTCATTTGCATCATCACTTGACATCAGACCTCTAGTCTCTGGTGAGGAAGTCATCCCGGAGCTTTCTGTTGTGGCTGGGAGAGGTGGGGGTGGGGATAATTCCCCGTTCAGATTTCTACAGCTGGAGTGGACAACATACAGCCCCAGTGCCCCTGGTGTAGCCCTTGTCATCCCTTGATCCCCTAAAAAGGTTTTTAAAATGGGGAAAAGAAAAATGGCATCTGGAGCACAGGTTGTCAAACAGATCAAATTTAGCTGGTTTGCTAAATCAATTTGACCCATAGCCCAGCAGACTGGGGGGGGGGGGGGCGTCAATGGGGCTATGGGGTGGTCTGGGTATGTGTGAAAATAGCTCCCAGACCTCCCTAAGTTGACAAATCGTGGTCTGCAGCCTCAGCAGGGGAACTTTGCAATGTGCTATGGTTGCTGGGATCATCTCCCAGGGACCATTGCATTGCTCTCTAAAATGTTTTAAAATGCCTGGTTGGTGAATAATAGAAGGATTTGACTAACACCTACAGTAAATGTCAGTTAACACCAGGCATATTTTCCGGGGCAGACATTTCATACTGAAAAGACCTATCCATTGTAACAAACCTCTCATCTTATGGAGATGTTGGAGAAGGGCATTGCCCAGTGACTTTAGTGAACAGGCAGGCTATTATGGGAAGACGGGCTCCTTCAAGTATTGGGTCCCAAGATATCTTAGGGTTGTAAAGGTAAACACCAATACTTTGCACTGGGCCCAGAAGTGGATAGGCAGCCACTGAAGTTCTGTTAAGAATGGTGGGATAGGATGTGAGCATGAGCAATGCCAATCAAAAATCAAGCTGTTGCATTTTGCACTAACTTCTGAACAGTTTTTCAGAGGGAGCTCTGTTTATGATGACACAATTCCTGGTTTCAGAAGTGTGTTAAAATGCATCTAAAGTGTATATTTAAAGTGTGTGTGCGTGGGGGGAGGAGTAAATTTATAAATGCTTATTTTGAACTAAAATATGGTTAAAATATGTATTTAAATATTATTTTCATACAGAATATTTTCTTTTTTTCTTTTAGACATTGCAGATAAGTGTGGAAATGGAATGAATAGAATTAAGGGTGAACAAGTGTGAAAGTGACACAGATTGGAAATTGATTTGCTTTTTCTTACTATTTATTACGTATATTCTTTTTTCTGCTCATATATTCTATCACACTGTGTGTATATCCATTCTCTTTCCCATCTCTAACTAATGTGCCAAGACATATTCTTAAAATTTTGGGATTTTGTTTGGTCAATTTGCATATGAACCCTAACATTGACTTTAAGCAGTAATAATCAATTAAGAATGCTTCTCCCCCTCATAATTCTTCTATTCCTTTTTTCTCTTAACATGATCCAGATTGAAAGATCTGAGTGGATGATTATTAGACTCATTTTACTTGGGTAAAGCTTTGTAGATAATCTAAAGAGATGAATAAGAAGATCACAAATTCCGGACTGTAATCATTGGGCATTTGTAAAAAAAAGGATTTTTTCTTCTAACATCTGTTGTTCGAAGAGTCTTTTGGAATCCATAGCCTTGCTAGATAGCAGGTGGGTTTATTATCAACCGAAAAAGAAAAGCTACTATGTATTTTCCATGTGTGTGTTTGCAGATTTATTAGTAGCAACAACAGCAACAGATTGCTGTTACGCTTGCTGAACTGAGAATGGAATATGTTAAAGTTCATATTAAGAATCAGAAGCAATATCATGAGGGGGGGAGGGAGGAAGAGAGATCTGGCAATGTCATATTTAGGTTCTTCACTGTACAAGCGTGAGTAGTGCATGATTTGACAGCAGATAATTGCTCCTGGAATGTTAGATAATTTTGGCAAGTGTAGAGCTTTACAAAATGCTGCCACTTATTATATCTGACAGATGCAAATTGCAGTGGTTTTAAAGATGAGGGTTATTCCAGAACCTAACCTGTCATTCTAATTTATGTGTAGTTTTTTGAGAGAATATCATGTTGATAATATAAGTGGGTACAGCATGGAAATAACATAGATATTTCAGTTGTTTAGCCGAAAACATGGCAGAGGCAAAGCTAACAAAGAATTGTTGAATGCTACTGTAAAATATAAATAAAGATTTCAATGTGGCAAGATAGAGTTCTTCAAGTACAGAAATGGACAAACAGTTCTGTCATGATCTGTTGAATGGAGGAAAGCAGTATAAGCAAGCCAAGTTCCCCTCTTAGTGGGGAGCTATGATTTGTGGAGGCGCGCAGACCAGCAGTGAAGGGGGAAAGGCTGGTGAGGAGCAGTTGCACAACCGCAGCATTATTGCATTCCCAGGAGGGGACTACTGAGCCAATCAGCACTTTGATGGGGGTAGGGCCAAAGAGGTGGACCCACTGAAAGTGAGATCTCTCCCTTGTTCTCACTCCAGTTCAACCTGAGGCCCTTAGGAGATAGAGCTTCATGCGGCTCCAAGATTGCAGTTGCTGACTTCCACACCCACCCATTCTAGGTAGCCAGATGTTTTGTAGTGGCAGAAGTAGTTGTCAGTTAGGCTGGGAAGGAATTTTAAGTGCATATGAATTGGCAAAGACTGCACAAGGTTTTTTTTTTTTTTTTTGCTTCCCCATCGCAAGATTAATTCCATTGTAAATAAATTGATCTGGACTATCAATAAATTCTTTGTGGGTGCTTCATTATGTAACATTTGTCACAGCTGTAGGCATGATAGGCATTGGGCTGGATTCATTGGTGAGGGGGAGCAGGATTGGGCTCCCTGTTCACCCAGGGTGAGGATTCCCTTAAGGGATCTCGGGGACATGGCACCAAGACCAGGCCAGCTATGTGTATCAGATGTGATGATGGACAATTTCCTATGTAGACATTAAATCTTTATTGAAAATTCAGCTTGTTTGACAACTTTATGTGACTTGATCTCACAACACACTTGTGAAACCAATCTCATTCTATTGTAGCACTGATTCTCCTTGTTGCCACTCCTTGTTGTATCCAGTAAAGGCACTGCATCCCAGCCAATTCCATTCCATAATCAAAAAACACTGCTTGCACAACAGAGATTTAGCACTTCCAGCTGCTATTAGAAATGAGCAGGAAAAACTCATTTCTGGAATGGGGCAGCTCAGTGAGGTTCACATAAGAGAGCTCTGCCAACCTCTCAATCCAGAAATGAATGTTCCCCCTCCTGTTATTTCGGGGCTTCCTATAGGAAGCATTAAAGTTCCATTGCACAAGCAGTGGATCCAGCTTGCACAACGGAGGGCATATCTACACCAAGCAGGATATTCCACTGTGAAAGTGGTATATAAAAGACAGGAGCTACACTACTGCCGTATAGCAGTATTAAAGTGCACTGACAACTGTTGGGGCCCATTGACACATATCCTGTACCGCATTTATACCACTATATCCTGCTTGGTGTGGCTCCTCCCTTTTATATACTGCTTTCATAGTGCAATATCCTTCTTGGTGTAGATGAGCCCGGAATCAGCAGGAGGGGCTACCATGCAACAGCCACATTGGATGCTGCCCCCTGTTTGACTAAATACATACCAAGAAAGTATTGCTTGTGGTGTCTACTGTAATTGGAAGAAAACTTAACATTGCATAATGCATGCCACATACATTAGTCTACTCCACATAGTGAAGTGAATGTATTTGGTCAAATGATTCTTTAGTGATTCTATCAGTGAGATTTAGTGCTTTGCATAGCAGGCATATTATATCATTCTTCTTGTAGCTCATTTCTGGTTACTCCTTAAAGATGAAAAGGGACTTTGAAGCCAAGGGGGAATCCCTATAGCATGTCTGGCAGATCACATCCCATTTTGAAAATTAAAAACATTTTGCTGGAGTCCACATTCTGCCTATCCCTCAGCTTTGTGAGCTCTAAAGACATCTGTGAAACTCCCCTCATTTGCCAGACAACAAACCTTCAAACATTATACAGCATGTCTGGGCTATCTCATTTCTATCAACAAAGCTACTCTATTCATTCTGGAAGGAAGAATTAGGGGAGGGGGAATCATGCCAGAAAATGACCATCAGGGGACACATCTAATGAAAAAAAAATCTACCTACCATACAAGTTATGGTCATCAGCCCTTCTGTTTTCCAGGTCAGAAGGAGGTATCCAAAAAGCACTATAAACAAAAACAAACAAACAACAGAAGAGGGGCACCCAAACAGCATGGATTGGTGGTGTATGAAATATAGATGCCACCTATGTAAGCTGATGTAGCATGTTTTCAGCATTTGCATTTTATGATTGCTGCTGATGAAGGAGCTTTTGTCTCTGAAATGCATTGGGCTCTAATAAAGAAGTTTCCCTTTGAGAATACATTATCATTTTGCATTTCAAACAGCACTGCAAACCACTGAATTCCTCCCCTGGTTTTGATCTGAAATTCCAGTCTATTGACACTGTGCAGCAGCAAACTGCATCTCCCAAAGAGCCATCCCAGCACAAAGGCTACTTAAGGGCAAGCAAGACAAAGACTTGACTTGACCACTGTTTCTTTTATGGGATTGCAGGAGTTCACGTTTGTTTCAGGAGTTCCTTGTGGCAGTCAACTATATCCTAACTAGGGAAGATGGGAGCGTGCAGGATTTTGCCATTGGACAGTTTGAAACATGAACTGTTGAACTAACATTATGTAAGGGAGTGAGATGTAAACTTTTCAAATTCCCGCTTCTGTGGTTCTGACTGACTAGTTTTACATTCTCTAGTAATAGCTTCCCTATTTACTTCATTGAATGGTTTACAATGCAATTGTAACTAGGGCCTAAGCTACACCAAGCAGGATATTGCACTATGAAAGCGGTATGAAAACAGTATATGATATGTGTCAATAGCCCCCAACAGTTGTCAGTGCACTGCAATATCGCTACAAAGCAGTAGTGTGGTTCCTGTCTTTTATATACCACTTCCGTACTGCTTTCATAGCACAATATCCTGCTTGTTGTAGATTAGGCCTAAGACCCACTCAGGGTGTTAGGCAGAGATGCCTGCCTCGAAATCAAGCAGAGATCTCAGTGAGACTTCTCTCTACTCAGAAATTAAATGGGGATTGGATATCAATACCTTCATCTAGAATGTATGCATTTTCAAGAGCTTCCCCATAACCTGAAATCAAGCAGTAAATGACCTGAAGCATTTCAGGATCTAGCCGATAGAGTTACAGAAGTTAGCAATATGGGCTTGAGTCCATAGCAATGTGTCTTTGCATCAGAATAGTAAGCATAATAATTGTTGTCATCCAGAGTACACATTGATATTAAGCATCTCTACATTAAAGGAAATCACATTGTTTACCCAGGGTTGTTGTGCTTCCTGGTTCTTTTGCATGATTGATATAGACTGCATTAGCTGAGAAGCGGGGTGATAAGGCAGAAGATCCTGCTGTTCCAGGAGCTCCTTTAAACAGCAGACACGTTTGAATTGAAGGAGCACCTTCCTCCCTCCCTGACATGTGAGCAAAGGAGCAGGGTGGGGGTAGGGAGTCTTGTTTTCGCCTGCTGTAAGTCTGCAACCCTTGGCACACTTACTTGGGAGTAAGCCCCATTGAACACAATAGGACTTCTAAGTAGACACTTGGAGAACTACTAACACAAAACAAGAGAAAGAAGAAATAATTAAAAAGAAACACATTGAATTTAAAGCTAGCACAACTATAATCCAGAACAATGAAGGGTCTTGTTCTTGAGGTATTATAGAACCCTCTCTGTCCCCATGGCACATTTACTTGGGAGTAAGCCAGATCTGCCTCTTTTGTTGCAGGCCGGCATTTTACCCTCTTCTCCCTCCATTCACAGATACGTTCCTCAGCAAGTTCATAGTGCAATGCTAGCTTTACACACTGCCAATATCATGCCACTAAGGATTTATTCTATGTTATCTTTGATCTTTTAAAAATGGAATAAGGGGGGGGGACCACGGGATTCATCCTGATTGTTGACAACATCATGAAATCGACCCACAAACTTCTGTGAGTGCCCAGTCACGAGTGTGCTATAAATCTCTCATTTAGAGAAGCTCACTGTTTCAAATAAATAAATAAAATGTCAGCACAAAATTATTAACACCCATGTTCAGTCTCCATCTTTCTTTTGCTACATCTCACATGTGTGTGATCATGCCCTCTATACACCAGGCTCTTCAATGTCTCCCCTGAGTTATTCCATTGATCAGTATCAACACAAATCCTACAAGATCATGAGTTCATTCATGTCTGTTTATTCTTGGAGGAAGGATCAAGGGAGAGGGGGGGGGGCAAAATAGGGACATTTTATCAAAGCAGTTGGAAATGTTTAGTTCAGTTCATTAGAAAACTATTAATTCTTTTTCTTCATTTGCTTAATTGACCCAGACAGCCTAAAGATTTCTGGGTTTACCAGTGACCTCATAGGAATGGAAGAGGGGCATGATATCTGTCTCCACAGTGGAGAGGAACAGAGCCAACCATGTGTAGTTCTAATTATTGAGTTGCATGGAGATAAACTGCAGCCTCAAAGGCGTCTTGCAATCAGTTATCAGGAACAACTGAATAGGCACTAAGTTTTATTTATCCAGAGAAGAATGCTGTACTGCAAATATTTTTAAAGGGCTCCAAAAGCACTGCTATGTCGCAATGGCTCATGGAAAGTTTCACAGAACGATCTGTTTATTTTATGTTAAAATGTAAGCACTTGTGTAATAATTACAGGCAAGACAGAGAGTCCATCACTTGGCAAATGAGCATCTGTTTCAAGTATAATGGACAAAAAAAAATGTAAATTTTAGTTCTGAAAATGAGTGGGCTGAAATCTGTCACTATTCACTACAAGTGCAGTTTTGAGAAAGTCTCACACTTAAACCCCATTGACGCCAATGGTATTTAAATGCTCAACTGCACGCCTAAGCCTAATTGAGTTCAATTAACATTCTTTGGATTGTACTGGTGCTATTAAAATCACAAGTTATGCATTGGGCACAATCCAGATGGTTACAAGGAGAAGAAAACAAAATACTGCTTGGTCAGTTCCACATATATACAAGCAGTGGGAAATGCTAGTTGTGGAAGACATTCTTTGGATACACTTAATATCCTTTTCTTTCTTATTTGTTGTTTGTCTGTTGTTGCTGTTGCTTTTGTGGTGTGTGTTGTTGCTTTTTGGTACACTAGACTACTTTGTATATGGAACATGGTCTCTGGGTTATAATCTTGATAGAATCCAGAATCCTTAGGAGCCATAATATTTTTAGGAAGGGGTTAAGAAATTTCATTATGAATGCAGGAGATTCAGATTCACAGCAAGATTTGAAGCCAGCTTTTGTTTGTATTTATTTATTTATTTATTTATTACATTTCTATGCCGCCCAATAGCCGGAGCTCTTGCATACAAGATTAAATTGCCAAATAGGAAAGCGTTAGGGTTGAGAATTAAAGAAGTCCTAGAGATCATCTGAAATAAATAAATAAATAAATGTTAGCACATTTATTGTAGTTACGTTTTAAAACTTTATGATGACCAGACATACTATACTCCTAAAAAAAATGTAGTCTATATTTTGGCACTGGCTGTAACCTAGACTGTGAGAGGGAGGCAAGGTGAGCAAACCAGTTAACCCAGACCTTATCAGTGGTCCCCAGTGCTACCACCAACTGCATATATTTATTTTCTGTTACTTCCACTAAAATAGCCTTTAAAATCTGTATGTTATGTTAAAGTCTGTAACATTACAACAGAAGAAGACCTATGATAGCAACCAAGGGTCCAGCATTCTTTTCGCAAAGTGGCCAGCCAGCTGTCGACAGGCAACCCCCAAGACATGAGTGCAACAGCACCTCCTGACCCATGTTCCCCAGCAACTGGTGTACATAAGGATACTGCCTCTGATAAAGGAGGTAGCAGTAACTCTCTTTTTTTAACTGATCCAACCAATTCATTCTACTGAGCAATGGGTGGGGGTGAAGATTTTATTCAGTTATCGTGCATAGTACAATGAGGTTATAGTCAACAAATACAATAGTGCTCAACTATTCATACAAAAAATAAAAAGAAATTGCTCACATTATTATTCGAGTTACACAAACAGTATAATGTTCTCAGAACACCCCTCATTTAATTAGATCCCTCCAAGATGTAGTTTGGCGAATCAGAGGCTTATAGGCTGCCATCCCTCTGCTGACAAACACAGTGAAGGGGAACAAGGTTTTCATGAAGTGGTTATGTTTGACCACCCCTCTCAGAACTCTGCTAAGAAGAGTTAGAGCTTCTTTAGACAAGTGATTTATAGCACACTCGTTACTGGCCACTCACAGATGTTCATGGGTCATTTTGACGCCAATGTCAGCCTCCTGCATGTCTCCCGCTCCTTTTCTCAGTTTTAGCATCACAAAATAAACCTCAGAAAAGCTGACTCTTCTGAGATATGTCGAGTTTGTCAGGATTTCCTGCTCCATGAAGGGCAGGTTGCACTATAAAATGTCTACTAGAGGGCACTGTCCCATTGAAAAGTACAAGCCACATGGTCACTGCTCTGTTCTCTGTGTAATTCTGCTTGTTTCAAATGTGGAAGAAAACCATAAACAGAGCCACGGTAAAGAAACACAATTCTCCCCCTCCTGTCTGAAAGTTCTCTTAGGGCCTTGCTAGACCCTGCCAGATAAGCTGGCAGGGAGGCGTGGCGACAGCGCAGTAACTTTAGCGCGTGCCGCCCCGCCTCCTAGACGGCCGACGCGCAGGAACTACGGAAGCCCTGCAGTGTCGGCCATTTTTTGTTGTTGTTAAAGGGGCCACGTGCGCCCCGAAGACTGCAGACAAGGTAGGAGCCTTTTTTAAAAAATGAAGCCCCCTGCCCACTCTTTCCCCGCCCTCCCTCCCTGTCCTGTCCCCTGTGTCGCCATTCGCCATCTCCCTCCCCCTCCCGTCCCCTGTGTCGCCATTCGCCATCTCCCTCCCTGTCCCGTCCCCTATGTCACCGTTCGCCATCTCCCTCCCTGTCCCGTCCCCTATGTCACCGTTCGCCATCTCCCTCCCTGTCCCGTCCCCTATGTCACCGTTCGCCATCTCCCTCCCTGTCCCGTCCCCTGTGTCGCCATTCGCCATCTCCCTCCCCCTCCCGTCCCCTGTGTCGCCGTTCGCCATCTCCCTCCCTGTCCCGTCCCCTATGTCACCGTTCGCCATCTCCCTCCCTGTCCCGTCCCCTATGTCACCGTTCGCCATCTCCCTCCCTGTCCCGTCCCCTAAGTCACCGTTCACCATTTCCCTCCCTGTCCCGTCCCCTGTGTCGCCGTTCACCATTTCCCTCCCTGTCCTGCCCCCTGTGTTGCCGTTCGCCATCTCCCTCCCTGTCCCGTGTCACCGTTCGCATCCCTCACTGTCCCGTGTCGCCCTTCGCCATCCCCCTCTCCTGCCAGTCCGGCCTTCCCCCTGGGATCCCCCCCCCGGCCCGATGAGCACAGTGCTGAGCGCTGTGCCCAGTCCGTGGCTTTTCCCAGCTACTCGCGAGTAAGCGAGTAGCCGCAAAAAGCCACAGACCTTCCTAGACGTTCCGCAGCCCCGGTCTCAGGCCAGGGCTGCGGAAAAGGCGCGTTAGGGGAGGCTTTAGTGCGGCCTGGGCCCGGATTCCCCTGTGCGTCATGTGGACGCACAGCAGGGAAACCAGGCCTCAAAGCACGCTAAGGCCTCGTCTAGCAAGGCCCTTAGTTTCTCTGAAAGTGCAATTTTCCAGATATTGGTGAACCAGCCCTGCATTGTGCAGCTGGCATCTGTTTTCCAGTGTTGTACTATTTCTAGGCATGCTGCTAGCAATGAAAACAGGGCTACCTCACAGTGTGGAGAATTGCCTCTTACATTATCCATTAGAGATAGCACTGCTAAGAGGGGTTCTGGCACAATGATGCAAGCAACAATTTATTTATTACATTTTTATACTGCCCATTAGCCAAGGCTCTCTGGGCAATGCACAATTAAAACCATAAAGTACAACAAGTATCACATAAACTTAAGACGTTAGAAGTTTTTTTTTTTTTTTTTTAAAAAAAAAGCAATATAAAACCAGCTGAGTTGAAATCCAGGGAAAGCCTGTGTGAAAAGGTACATCTGAAATCACCCCAAATACTTCAGACCAGAAGTGTTGAAGTTGGAGACAATCCCACCACATATGGAGCAGGGTCCCAACATTCCCACACACCCTCCAGCAAAGTGGAGACAGGGAGGGGTTAATCCGATGAAGTCCGGCTGGAGTGAAGTTCCATCTGTATATTGTTTTAATTGTAAACTCTTTCAAATTGGCAAAGACAGTCTTAAAAAGTAATTTGGTCTGAAACTTGGTCCAACTGTCCTTGTCTCCTTAGCAATTTAGATTATTTTTCCAGATTGTCTTTAAACTTTGCATGTCACCCTTGTTGCTTCCAAAAGCATGTTATAAATGTCTTGTGATGATTTTTCCAGGTAGTTTAGCAGCTAACCATAAGAGCAATTAACTTCAACTCCCATCAGCCCCAGCAAGGGCAATGCTCAGGAAAGCTGGGACCTGTACTCTAAAACATCTGGTGGCACCACACTGCTGAAGGCTACCACCTGCTATTTTCATTTGGAAATGAACTGATGTGAAAACTGCTGGCATAACATGGTTACTCATCCTGAAAATGAGCATAGCTACCCCACCATGATAATTAACAAGTAGCCACCCGTTATTAAGATGACCAAATATTTCAATCATGGGTACTGCTGAGGGGGCTTTGTTCTGGAACTGGCTTTGATTGAAAACTGAAATAACAAGGTTCCCCATAAGGAGTTCAATCACACCCGCAGCTCTAGAGCTTAAAGACGTTTAATTATGAGCATCATTTACCAGTCACTTCCCAAAAGGAGAGTCATCCTTTCAGTCTTTTAGTAGTTCATCCCTTTTTCATACCTCATTCAACTGTGCCTCAGACTGATTCTGTGGTCCACTATGTACTCAGTCATGAGTAAATGTCATTGAAGCTAATAGGGTTTATTCATCAGTAAGTAAGTGTAAGAAGAAAACCATCACTACTAGTTAAAAAGGAATGTTAGGGTTTTAGAGAGAAGCAAACAAAACCACTGTGGATTGACAGGGCAGAACAAAATCCTCAGACAAGTAATTAGCAAGGCCAAAGAGTTTCTCATTAGCAGTTCAAACTAAAACTCTGGCATTTCTCATAGGGTTATTCTCACTGAAGGCCTTTGAAAACAGAGCTCTGTGTCTAAAAATAAAGTCCAGCACAATGGAAAGGACTTCCAACAAACGGGATGCAAGTGTGAAAATATTAAAATATGGAAGTAACTAGCTCCTATGCTACACTTTGTAGTGGGTGTTAAATATCTCTTGGAGCTTTCAGAGCTATGGGAACATGCATATACATTTAAATTGCATATAATATGGTGTTATAAGGGAATATTAAGTGAGAAACTTAAGTTATTGGGGGAACATGCTGTAATGAGTGAAATGTAGTAGGCCAATACTACTTTTAAGCAGATCACAGTATTTAATAAGGTGGCACCTCTGGGATGTTTTTTTTTTTTCCCAAGAATGGTAGTAAATTTATTTTAATATTAATAAAACCTGTAATATGTACTTTTTCTGGAGCAGCCCTCAATCTGACTTAAGAAATAGCAGTCTGCTAATGAGTCCAGGTCAGCACTTGTGTTCTGTCAGTCTGGTCAAGATCCCCATGTGAAGACCTTCTTGGAGTTCCAAAAGTGTCATGAATACCAAGGGAGGCATGTCCAGATCTTCCACTTCCCCTGAAGTGAATGACATACCCCTTACTGGTTGGGCGGTGCCATGTGAGTTAAGCACCCATCTGAGGAGAAGCAGCAGCTGGGGCAAGCTAGCTAGAGCTATATATGGAGGTAGGCTTGGGAGAGAGCCCAGCATGAGGAGCCACAGTGATAACACATTTCAGCCCCAATGACAAAGTGTCAGCACACAAGTGAGTGAAACATCTGTGTGAGTATAGCAACAGGGCAGGGAGGCCAAGACAGTCAACTCTTCCTGGACTTCTCCTAGTAAGTAACTCTAAATACAATTGATTTGTTTGTTTCATTTCTATACCACCTGATTTTGAAAATGCAGTTCTCAATGGGGACACCCAAAAGAAAAAGCTGAGGACTTTTAAGCTCCTGAAGGAGGAGTTTTATTCAAAATGTGTCCAGCTTATCAAAGAAGAATATATATATTCACCAGATAAACACCAGAGTTTGTCTCCCTTTTTGCTGCTATATGCTACCTGCAGTGTCAGAGGCAGTACGCCTTTATATAACGGCTGTTGGCGAACATGAGCATGAGAATTGAATTGTCACACTCATGTCCTGCTTGTGGGTTCCCCATGGTTGGCCCCTGGGTGAGCCGAATGCTGGACTAGATGGACCCTGGTCTTATCCACCATGGCTCTTCTTGTGTTCTTATGTCCTTACGTATGTGCACACTCGGGCACTGTTACCTGCGAGATTTTTCATGTCCAAGTTTTTTTCTGCATCCATGCTAAGAGCCCTCTTTTAGAGCCATGGTAAGCTTGTGAACATATTAAGCCTTGGCTCTGGGAGACTGGAATGGCAGGCCAAACTGATCTGTGGAATTGGTGATGCATATTTATCAGATCGCAACTTAACATTCTGAGCATACAGCCACCTGAGTTCTTAGGATGAGAAGGATTTGACCATTTTACCATTTGTTTATTCAAAAGATTTGAATAATAATGGTTCAGGGCAGTTTACAACAAAAAGCAAAAGCAGTGAAAAAACAACAACCGCAAACTAAAAGCCGGTATTTCGGGACTGTTGAAATCATCCAACATAAATAAACAACAGCAATTAAAAAAACATCAGCAATTAAAAACCATTGCCTAAAAGGTAACATAGATGCCAGGAGAGTTTCTCTAGGGAGTGATTCCACAAGCAGAATGCTACAACCAAGAAGGCCCTCTCTCCAGTCGCCACTTACCTCACCTCTGATGGTGGGGAACCCACAGGAAAGCCTCCGAAGCAATGCACCAGCAGATTGATTTAGGAGATGTTCCCTCAAGTATCCAGCTACTAACCATGCTGGACTTTAAAATTAAGAATTAGCTCTTTGAATTGTGCTTGGAAATGGACCAGGAGCTCGTGGAGCTCTTTAAATCCTGCTGAGATGGATTTCTTCCCAGAAACTGGTCCCGGTTTTTGGCTTAATGGCTCTGTTTTGAACTAACTGTAGTTACCAAGCAGACTTCAGAGGCAGCCCCACATACAGCACATTGAAGTAACCTTGGAGGTTACTAGCCAGTCTATCATCCCAACTCATCCCAGCCTACTGAGCAGAAGCACAGCTATAAAAATATTCTCTTCACTATTGTTGTGGGTACTACAGGTGAACTGTTTCCCTGGCTGTCTGATTTATAATAAGTTGCCTCTTGGTAAATGTTCAGTTACTCTACTCCTCAAATTGGCATTCTGGAGCAAATAATTGTCCACAGGATTCTAGATTGAAAAACCACTAGTCACAGTTCGTCAAGAGTTTCTCCTAGGGCTGGAACTGGGATAAAAGTGTATGTATGGTGTGTGTTTTTTTAAAAAAATCACACTGCATGTGATAATTGGCTTACCCAATGCCAAGATTAGAGATGTATGGATTTTCTAAAATCTATTCCATTGGCATTTTGCAGATTGTCAGGTGCCTTTGGTAGAACTGATTTCCCCCCAATTTTCTTAATTCGCCAAAGCTCTCTGGGAGGTTCACAGAAAATTAAACCACAAAATACAGCATAAAATACAATTATAAAACATAATGGCTTAAAACTGCAGTATGAAAGTGCAACTAAAGTAAATACCTAACAGCGGTGCAGAGACTTAAATTCAATAGCAGAGCTAAAAACTGAAATGCTAAAAATGTTTGGGAAAATGAAAAGATCTTCACTTGGTAATGGAAAGAGCACAATATACGTGCCTGGTGATCCTTTCTCAGAAGCTCCTTTCATATCCAGGGTGCCAAAGCAAAAAAGGCCCTTTTCCTGGTAGCCACCCCATCTCACTTCTTATGAAGGGACTCCCAGAGAAGGACCCCTCAAGATGATATTAGGGTCCAGGCAGGGGGAAATGTGAAGGGACAATCATTCATGTAACTTGGCCCCAAGCTGTTTAGGGCTTTGATTGTTAATACCAGCACTTTGAATCAGTCTTGGAAAGGAACTGGCAGCCCCTTTGGGTTTACATTTTACAGTCTTATAGGGGAAATATGCATTTTCAGCTGGTGGTTTGTTTTTAAATGTATTTTTCTATGGCTACATTTGCATAAAATTCCATAAAGAAATGGTCTGCAAGTCCACAGAATCCATGTGACTTAGGAAAAGTCTGTCCGCACAGAATCTACAGGTCAGATTCATAGAAAACCAAACTCATTTGATTCTGTTGCAGATTTTTCCAACACCCCTAGCCAGGATATTTGTGTTACCTGCCATTGCGGTTTTGTGAATGACCACTATTAATAATATGATTGTCACTGCCTGTACTATATGCCTTTCAGCTCTCTTCGACCCCACTGTTTACAATCCCTGCAACCATTTGCAACTCATGATACAAATTTTTAACTCACTCCATTCATCTGATGGACTCTAGTCCACCAGTGTTTATGCCATAATAAAGGTGTTAGTCATTAAGGTACCATAAGACTTTTTGTTGTTTTTGGTTAGTTAAATGTCCATCAGTTCTTTTTCATAGCAGATGTCCTCAAGCCAATAACCAGGTAACACAAGCCTTCATTCCACTGTCCATTAATCCCTAGCTGTTGACAACAGCATACCAATTTATCACAAAACTACTGCATTTTACATACAACTTCTCATGTAGCAGGTAGTGCTGGCTTTCAAAGTTAATAATAAAAGGTAGACTTCGTTAATAACATAGAGTGTAATTAAGAATCTTTCTGTGTTTTGATACAGAACTCCAGGTTAAGAAAAGGCAATAACCTTTATATCAGGCTTAAATTTTACACAAGCAAAATGTACTTGAGCGGTTATGCCCAAGACTCCAATTTTTAATGATTTCCAAATATACTCAGGCTGGTGAGGAAATATATATTCTCCTTATCATAACAAAGTTATTTTAGTATTGTGGCTCTAGTGCTGAAAAAAAGAAAATGGTAGAGTATCATTCCCCAAAGGAAATGAGACATATACTGTGCATGTTCAACTTTTCAATTCTTCTGTTGTTGTTCTTCTGTTCTAGCATGAAACAAGACCTCCCGTAAATCATATCTACATTAACACTTGAACTCGCCACACAAAACTTAATACACTGGGCTATGGAAAAGATTTCCTAATCTAACCTATATCTGAGCCAAGTGGAAGGGTTTTCCCCCTCCTTTTCTTTTAGGATGAAAAGGTCCAATATGCCATGGAATTATCCAGCTGTAATATGAATGGATTCTTAAATGGCAGCTCTAGCACTCTCCTGCAACTTTGAAAACCACAAGTATTTGTAATGTACTTCAGGAGCTTATTTCTTGAGTCCAGCTCTGTTGTACACTTTAAGTTTAGTATTACACTCCCCCACCCTGCTCACAATTCTCCCCACCCTTCCAACATCATGGAAAAATGAGCTTATGGTGGAATGTAAATTGTTCATATGCCATGCGGAACAATGCCCTAGAAGGTAGTTGCAGATTCTTGGCTGACAGAGATAGGAGGAATTGCATTGCTGTACTCTTTAGGCATCCATTTACTTTGTGATCCCTATAGAATAAAACCCATAGGTTTATTCTTAGAAATATCCTACAAATCCCAACAGCTATGAGGCCATTCAGACAACCAAACAATTTGAAGATGAATTTCTTATCTCAGAGTGGATAGGTTGTCTAAATCATCCTGGCATTTGATAAGATCAGTTTTGACATATGTTTATTTACTCCTTTATCAGTAGTACTGATGTACTGTTTAACACAATAAAATCTCTAAGTGCTTTAAATACAAAATTAAAAATCACTGTTAAAATGCATATATAGTAAATTCCTACAAGGGGCCTTTTACACAATGTAATCGGTGTAAATGGACCATATTCTCCTGCAATGTTGCATAATAGCCCCTTTATGGCTGCCGTTTATATAAAATTACATTTCTGGAAAACACAAGCTGCCATTTATACACAAAATGGTGGCTTGTTAAGGGTGTGGGTGGCCACCGAGTGTTTGCAGACCGTGCAAGTGCCCAACAAATGGGTTAGGTAAGTGGTGGCAGCTCAGCAAGCGGGGTCCAGTGGTAAAGTGGGGAGAGTCTGAAAGCAGATTCAAATTTCCAAATTCCACTTTGAGTATCAATGTATCAAAACTTAAACTGAGCAGCTGTTTATGTTGCCGATTTCTGACTTTTTTAGTAGAGCAAAATCAATGTAGCAATCATCAAACAGCATCAAAAGTTGCACATTTTCAGCAACTTTCAAATACAGATTTGGCAATCTTGAAATAGAGAAATATGGAAACTTTGCATTGCAAAACAAGTGTAATTGGTGCACGCTTTCTAAAGTTTTGTAGTAGAAAAATAAAAAGAACCATAACAATTCAATTTTACTTCAAACCAAGACCCATGACTTGATGGAGGAGGATTTTGATGGTTTCCTGTCCATTCTAGGTACCCATTTTCATATTCTTTGAATGAAAAAGTCATAATTTAACCATATGCAAACTCTTCAATATTATTATTTATTTATACAAAGAAAAAGGAAAACTATACACACATGTGATATCGAAATTACAATCTTTACAATTCACAAACAAGATAAGAGAGAAAGAGAAATAATATAAAGTTATCTATTTAAAAATATTACTTAGTATATATGTAATGTATCCAATTTAAACAAGGGAAAATAAAGTCTATGGATGTATATTATCTTGAAAATTAGAATTCCAAGGATTTATAAATAAACTCCAATTTTCCACAAATTGAACCATTGTTATTTTTTCTTTCTTTGTCTTACTTTTTAAGAAGTGGAAGTTGCTGAAAGTTTGGGAGAAGACTTCTCCCAATCCAATTGAGCTAAGTTTGCTCATCGCTTTAGGAGTTGGTGATCTTCCCTATCCATTATTCCAGAAATCTGAGTGTTGGACCCTATGATGTGGAAGTCCTCACCCCAGCAAGCCTTGTTGTGACAAGTTGCTGTTTCGACTTTTCTCCAAGGAAGATGGTCTGTAAGGTTATTGCTCTGACAGATTAAATACACCTGTAAAGAAAAGCGTAGGAGAGTATTTGTTTACACACATGCGCACACACACCCACACACGTGTCTAAAGGCATAGTTAAAAAATAGTAGCAAAGACTTCAGTCTTCTTTTTTCCCCAAAATAATCTTTGTAAACTGTCAGAGGAGATTGGCTATTGGGCAGTACAGAAATATAATGAAATAACAAATGAAAAGAACAGAACTAAATAAAATAAAGTAAACCTTTCAAAAAGGTAGGCACATGTTGGAAGCCTCAGTTGAGGGCTTCAAGGTGACAAATGATCTATTTGGTTTCACAACAACCTAAACATCTAGAGAGAGATGATCCTTTGAAGTTTGCAGCCCAATATTCCTTCCTGCCTTATCTGTGTTACTGACATCTTCATTCAGCTTCAGCTGGCTGCTTTGTGCATTTGTAATCACAGCCTTTCTTTGTGGACAAAGCTTAATCTTTTGAACTTGGAAGCATAATTATTATTGCAAAGGAGAGTGTGGGGTGGGACTTTGGGGGAGGAGGGGGGGCAGGTTGACCAAGGGTAAAGCCATGGGGTCATCACGGCTTCCAGTCTCTCTGGGCAGCAGAACAATGACTTTTTTGTTACATTTGGAAAGGGGTCAGTTTCCACGGCGCTTGGCACTCCACCTACCCACGTTATCTTTCACATATTGTAGTAGTGGATCATAAGAACTGCATTAAAAGATTTAGATTTGAACCTCACTGTTTTTTTAAGCACGGGGAGCCTATTTTTGAGGCTTTGGTGGTTTGAAGTCACATCGCACAATTTCCTGGAAGCCCAGAGTGGCATTTGCCTTCACTAAAGGAGTACTTTCAGGCTTGCCAATTTGGACAGGAAAAACAAAACACAACACAACACTAGCCTGGCCTTTTCCTACCCCTTTTAAAGAGATCTTTGATATGCAGATGTGCAGCGGGTGAAACGTCTCCTGGCATTGAGCAAAATGATCACGTGCTAATTGCTGCCAATCAGACTGCTGTTAAAGGCACAGCTACAGCAACTAATTGACAGGCCCTAACATTAGTCAGCCAGTTTTGGGGGTCATGAAAGGGTAGAAAAAGCTATGGGAAAGAAACTTGGGGTGGATCCAATGGTGCCACTCCACAGTGGAAGGGAAATCACTAGCAGAATGAGTTTTCCCTACCACCCAAAGCCCTGTGCACCCCCAAATCTGCTCTGGAGAGTTGGGGGACCCTCTGAAACAGATTTGGAGGATGTGAGGCTGCAGGGCAGAAGTGACAGTGGGGAAATCCCATTGCATGAGCAAGTCCCATTGTGTGAATGGACTTCTGCTCATGTGATGTTGGATCCAACCCAGTGGTAAGACTGCCGTAGTTACAGTCCTTTGCGGCCAATCAGCTGTTAACCAGGAACCCACAAGCAGGACACAACCCACAACCCACAACCCACCCTCCTACTGTCTCTGCAGTAAGTCTATGTACACCAGTCTAGTGTACAGAACCCAGAACATGAATGACTTTTTGTACTGGTAACCAGTCATTTATGACTTGATTTGGCTAATCTTGAAAAGCTGTCCTGAGCACTATTTTTTGGGTGGACAGGTGGGGTATAAATAAAATAAATATGAATGAATAGATCCTTACATTAGGGCATCCCCTTTCCCTTTATAACTGAGTGAGAGAGGAGGATACCATCATGTCCCCAGCTCCAGACCCAATGATGACATATACCTCTAGCATCTGCACATACAGCTGTACACACAGAGGACCCTTTCAGACTAATGCTTCACACGAAGCTACCAGAAGGACATGCCCATGGGCTAGTAGTGGGATCTCACTAAACACATGACAGAGATTCCAACTGAACAGTGCTACCCACCTCTCAGTGAAAAATGTCTGTGATAGCTGAATTAATCTGAACAGTCAGCTGTGAATGATGTACATGTCTTTATATAGGTATTTAAAAATTAAACCCTACGGTAGACTATCTCAGTCTTCTACAGTCAAACTGAAGTGCTGAAAACATATCGGGTTGGATCTTGATTTAGGTGCACACTAATAGGCTGGTGGAAGTAGACATCCCTGCTCCCTCCTGCCCCCAGCAGCCCCACCAGCTCCCTAAAAATGCTACACAAAGGGTTGTAGGAGGCTGCTGAATGGGGTGAAGTGTGGTGTGGGGATCCCCCCCCCCAAATTGGGCAGAAGCACCTTCTGTTGATCGTTTTCCATCAATGTAAGGGAGATCCTGTATCCAAGTTGGATCCAGATTTAGTCATATTCAGAGTAGACCCACTGAAATCAATAGGGCCTATGTAATAACTATTTTAAGTTCCATGGATTTCAATGGATCTACTCTACGTATAACTAAATCTGGAACCTTCTATCCCAATGTCTTTTATAACAGAAAGCTTCATCACACCTATCCATTTCCCTCAAATTAAGCTATCGTTGTTGTTGTTGTTTTTAGCTCATCACACCCGGGGCAGCAGCTCCTCCACTTTTTCTGTATGCGTTTCTCTACTCAAGAGTAAGTACACACACACACACACACACACACACACACACACACACAAGCAAACAGAACTTCAAAAGAGTTTACTATTTCTGTGACTGGCAGGGATAGGATTGAGCTGTCAGCATCTTTACTCAAAGGTAAGCGCCTTCCTGAGTGCCAGAATGCTTACTTTTGTATGGAGGGCTCTCCTGCGCTCGCTTGGGGGATGCCGATGGAGGCAGCTGGGTGACTCTGTTCTCGTCATCCTTCTGCACCCCCAGTGACCACTTGGAGAACAACAAAAGAAGATTCACACAAAAGATGGTCCAAAATACCTCATGTTTTGGGGGAATAAAGTGTAATCAAAGCAGGACACATTGGAGTACTTCGTTGTAACAGCATCATAGTGATTGCACAATATAACACTGGTGTAGATATCAGAGTATAGTAGTATTCAGTCTCCCTCTCTCTATCCCAAACTTGATATACAGCTTAGTGTTTCCTTTTTCTCTGCACCTTCTGCTTTGGTTATAACTGGGGTCCTGAAAAAGAAATGTTGGGATGATAGTGCCAGTTATTGTTTTTATTGAAGTTTTTATTAGAAGAATCACTCCACAGAGAAGATTTCATTGGCTTAGAACCACCACTTGCAGCACAATATAGCTAATGAAATAGTTACCCCTCACAATTGTTAATACTGGCACACCTCATCTGCACTATTGATCTCTATTAAATATTTTCTCTCGCTCTCTTCTTTCAAATTCTTCCTAAGTGGAAATTAGAAAGCTTTTGGCATGCACTTGAAGAGTTGAAAGCAGCTTCATTTCCTAGTTAAACTATATTATAAATATATGACAACATGATCCAGACTTCACCATTAATTCTAGAACTGTTGCCTTCAGTTTTAAGTTGTGAAGTATAATTAAATTTGAGTACTAAAAGCACATGTGATATAAACTACTGAAAATAAAATCACACAAATGCAGGCGGCATGACAAAATTGTAATTACATCTACAGCATTCAACTCAGGGTCTGACTGCCTGAACAAATATTAGATAAATTATTTGAATGATTTTGATAAAATCAACATTATTTTTGGTACCTTTGGGGCTCACTGCTTTGGGGTCTTCACCCCTGTTTAAGGATAGCTGGATCAGACCAAGACCTACCTTATCCAGGATTCTGTTCACACATAATGGTTTAGCACAAGTGACTCCAAAGCACTGTTCCAGAACAAACTGAATGATTGTAAAGTTGCCATAGATTAGTCCCATGCTATGTGTGAATTCAGCTAACTGCTTTACTTCCATGAACATGCAGGAAACCAGCTGTAATGTATTTTTTAGTAGGGATGGGGAACAATTAATTCAGATGCACTTTCAAACACTATGTAAAGTGAAGCTCAGAGATCATCTATACCTATGAGCCTTCCGGGAGGGAAGGGGAGGATCCCAGCCTTTACAGCATCTGGGATCATCCCCCTGCATGCACACACCTGTACATCATCCCAGAAATGAAGAGGGACATTGCAGGTGCCATTCCCCACCCCCAGAAATGGAGTGCAATTGCACTCCACCTCAAGTAAGTTTAAACAACAACAACACCCCACCCCTCCCCCAATGGGCACAGACTGCCCTCGCACAGCTCTGTGCCCATTTTCAGTGTCCCACTACTCATGGGGTAGAAGGGATGACCTGTGATTGCATGCCACACCGGCTGCGGTCCTTGGGGGTGTCCTGGGACAGCGGAAAAACTGGGAAATCTGAAGTCCCAGTTATCCCGGAGAAAGTTGCTATCCCTGCTTGACCCCAGGATACCCAGTGCATCATTTAGATGCACAGGGACGACCTAGAGATGACCCTGGGATATATGCGTGGTGTAGACATGGCCTCAGTTATCCTTTGAAATTCACAGATCTCCAAATTTTCAAAAATGAGTATATTAGGGAAAATAACATTCAAAAATGCATTATGTATTTTGCAATGGAGTTCTCCAATCAAAAGAATACTTTCAAAAATGTTTATATTAGGGGAAATAACATTCAAAAATGCATTATGTTAGGAATTCCCCCCCCACACACACACACACAAATGTGTATATTAGGACTAAATGCATACATTTGGAGAAATGCACAAACAAATGCTTTCAAATTTTTATGCAAACTTAAAAAAAGAAAAACCCTCAAAGTTTGGCACAAACTGAAACAAAGTTGGGAAAACAGAGAGAAACAGAAATGGTCAGATCCCTATTTTCAGTCACCTTCATCCACATCCATACAGAAATAACTGCTAAAATGCCATAATTGTTTCCTTCTTATAGCTGCTCCCATCTTGTTACAAACTTTATCCAGTGGGGATATTTTTTTTTATTAAAACTGATTAGCTGCTGAAAATAGAGCAAAAGTTGACAATGAGAATTTTGTGCAAAGAACAGACTCTGCTTCAAATATATTTGGTTGGTTTTATTGATGGTATTTTTTTCTTCTTCTTAAAGGGCAGAACATATTTTTATGTGTGAGCCAACAAAACCGAAAGTAAAAGGGGAAAATACTTTTCTCAAAAACATAATATTTATAGAACTTTGATGGTGGTCATTTCCCAATGCATGTTCAATAAATTTATATCATCTCCAAATATGAATTTACTAGTAGAACAAAAATGTTTTGGATACAGTGAGGAGTGTAGGTCTTACTCTTTTCCCTTTCTTTTTCTGATGCAAAATGGGAAAGAATGGTAGGCAGAAGGAAATTATTAGATCATATTTCCCTCCCGCCCTTGATAACAAGGACTAGTTGGAGTGCTGCTGGCCAGATTTTTTAACTGACAGATATTGGATGTGTGGTTAGGCAGAATGTATGTGATATGAATGCCTTGGAGTTTCTGATTCCCTTCCCTAGGCTGCAGTTTGCCATTTCATAGCACATTTCCTAAGCCTTGGAAATCTGAAGAGGACAAGGCCCACTGCTGTGTATGTATAAAGGTACTGCAGGGATCAGATGTTCTGAATAGAACATCTCTGATTCCCTAAATTAGCACTGGCTGGAGCCGCTCAAAGGATTATGTAGCCAAAACAGCAGCTGAATGGGTAAACACCAACATGGAAGCTGAAAGCTTATACACAAACACACACACTTTAACACGCTGTTCAAACTAGGCTGAAGTTGTCTCCCATACATTTTAGTGCTATGTAAAAAGGATGTGTTAGTAATATCTTCCTGTGAAAGTATTAGCTTTTTTTTTTTAAGTCAACTAACTTCAGAATCTCTATATTTAAAGCTTAAAACTTCAATCCCATCTGCTTGAATATGTTTGTGCATATGTAATTTCATTTATGAATTGAATTCTGACTCCCATCTAGACAGCTCACCATAATGTTGCCTTCCTATCATCTTGTAGGATATTCATGTGTGGGTGGTTAAAGGAACGTACAACATCCTGGAAGATTGTACTGCATGAACCAGTGAAGTGTCCCTGATGTCCCCAGCAATCAAAGGGTGCCTAAATGGACCAGAAAATCAGGGCGTCATCTCCTCTTCCTTCTTCCTGAGACATCTGCAAGCATTGCTTATATGAACAGCATATCACTTGATTACTGGAGAGCTGGTGTGTGTTCCTGACCCCACCGTAGATGTCCACCGATGGCATTATCTGCTGTGAAAAAGCCTACACAGTAGCAGGACACCAATGAGATAGCAGCCTATTAAAGTATTAAAATGTTTTGAAGTTCCCTGTACTTGCCATCTTGAATCTGCTCCTCCTCCACACTTCTTTCTATGGAAAACTCATACCAGCCACTATATCCAAATGAAAATCAGAGCAACGATGGTATCTTTAGCTAGGGTGACCATATGAAAAGGAGGACAGGGCTCCTGTATCTTTAACAGTTGCATAGAAAAGGGAATTTCAGCAGGTGTCATTTGTGTATATGGAGAACCTGGGGAAATTCCCTCTTCATCACAACAGTTAATGCTGCAGGAGCTATACTAAAGTGAACAGATTTAAAAGAGGGCAGGGCACCTGCAGCTTTAACTGTTGTGATGAAGAAGGAATTTCACCAGCTTCTCCATATATACAAATGACACCTGCTGAAATTTCCTTTTCAATACAACTGTTAAAGATACAGGAGCCCTGTCTCCTTTTCATATGGTCACTCTACTTAAGCACCACTGGGCTTGATGCAGCATTCCTGGTAGAGATGCTGCAAGGTCTCCATAAATAATATAGTGATTGTTCCTTTGCATGAATAACTTTCTTTTCCTGTTAGCTTTGCCTGTTTAAAAATAATACATTCCAGAAATGAAGGAGGGAAACTACAAGCGACAGGACATACGATAACTGCCAAAGAGACCAATACTTCCTGGCATACAAAGGCAGGAAGACACAGCATCAGTGGGACTTGTAGACTCTGATATACAAATTGTTTTAAAGGGACTAAAACAAAATCCCAACTATAAATTTATGTCTTGTGATTAAAAATCAAATCCCAAACTGGGAATTAGAAAAGAGTTTTACATTTCTGTTTCTCTCTGTTTTCCCAAGTTTGTTTCAGTTTGTGCTGAACTTTGAGGGTTTTTCTTTTTTTAAGTTTGCATAAAAAATTGTAAGCTTTTGTGTGTGCCTTTCTTCGAATGCATGCATTTAGGCCTAATATATTTCTCCAAATTTTGAAATGAAACCTCTGCAAATATTGATTTACTCTAATTTCTGGCTGTCTCCTTATTACAATAGAGATCTGTACACATAGGCACAACCCCAAATCTCTATGATGCATGGGGCTTTTTCCTTTCTAGATGAAAATGAGAAGACCCCATTCTCATAAAGCTTTAAACTATGGCTTTAAAATGACAGTGTGCAAATATCATCATGTTTATAATAGATTCAGATGTCTTACATTAGTTGACCTTCTTAGTTTAAGTTTACACATTGGAATTGCTGGGTAGGGGGGTTTCTATAAATTGAGTTTATTGCAAACCCACTGCTGTGTTTAGGGCTTGACCCAATCTTTCATTATTGTTTTCCTTCTAAATTTTTTTTTCTACAAAGTGATCCGAATGAGGGCATCACGACATTCTTGGTGCATTCTCCATAGATTGGAGAACAACTGCTTTTATTGCTGGGGGTGGAGAGGGGGGCGAGGGAAGAAATGTCACACTGCAAAAATAGTGGAACATAATTAGCTGAAATAAACACTTCTTATGGGGATCTTTAAATTTATATATAAGGAAAGCTGGAGTTGTCAACAAAGCAAAACATGTTAAAAAGGATCTCCTCTAGATTAATGACAATATTTACAAAATAGATTTCGGCCTAGACCTAATATTTAGCTGCACTTAAATGTTGGCTCCCAAAGGAATTAAAAGAGCAGCTGGTATTGTTGATCTAAGAGCGCCGTGTTAGCTTGAATAGACAGTGTAAAACGGCATGAGTTGCAGTGTCAACAAGCCATAAACCTGGAAAAACTGAGTTTACTGTTTTATATTGGGTTTAAATATTTTTCCTAACATGACAGCAAGAATCAGACAAAATGGCAACACAAATACAGTTTGAACCCCACTTTGTTTACACACACACACACAAGTGTGTTTCCCCCATCTCATTACCCCCATCAAAACTGAATAGTCCAACATCCACATTGACATCAAGTTTGCTGCCCTGAAGCCATGTAGGCCTCACCCTGTCCATGGAAAAGGTGTCAAAGACTAAGGCCCAAAGAGACCAGTAGCCTCATATACAGGGCCGGCAGCATGCAAAACGGCAAGTGATTCCATATTTTCGGATGGGAGGATGGGAGCATACATACATGTGCAGAACTGAAATTGTGCTTTCATGCTCTGAGTCCGTGTCAGCCCGAGTGCAATACTGCAGGGCCTGTGAGGCCACCAGAGCCCTGAGGTTATGACCTACCCATAGACTCCCCATTAAGAAAGAGACGCCATGCGTGAGTGGCTCTCAGGTCTGTGGATTGAATTGTTCACTTGTTGTGGATAGGGTTGCACTTCTCTCTGAAGGAACCGGTCCATAGTTTGGGGGTTCTTCTAGGTTCATATTTGTCACTGGAAGCTCAGGGTGCCCATTACAACTTCTGTTGGTATAGTAACTGTGCCGGTTTCTGGATAGGTGAAGCCTAGCAACTGTGGTTCATTATGCACTGGTATATATAATGCACTGGTATAATGCACTGTAACACACTCTATATGGTGTGGCTTTTCTTTATGGTTCAGAAGATACAGCCAGTGCAGAACACCCAGCCGTGCCCACAGTAAACCTGAGCAAAAAAGAACTGCACTGGCTGCCTGTTATTTTTATTTTAAATTTATTATTGCATTTATATCCCATCTTGTTTCCTCCAAGGAATCCAAGGTGGCATACACAATCCTCCTCTTCTCCATTTTATCCTCACAACAACAGCCCTGTGAAGTAGGCTGGGCTGAGAGTCTGTGACTGGCCCAAAGTCACCCAGTAGGTTTCCATGACCAAGTGGGGACTAGAACCTGGATCTCTCAACTCCCAGTCCAACACTTTAGCCACTAGACCACATTATTAGCTACCGATCCATCTTCAAGGAAAGTAATTGCCCATGACACCTTTTACATGCTCCTTGTCCCACCTCTTTCAGGAAGTAGTTGCAGATTAATCATTTGTGTTGGAGACTTTTTTTGCTGGGCTGCAGCTGTGGCCCACTTTAGGCATGGAATTCCCTTTCCTCCTCTTGCGAGGTTCGTTTGCTATTCCATGCATCAACTGCTAAAGAGGTGGCAAGATACAGTCTTAAAAACAGAATTTCCCCCCTTCTTTCTTGGGTGGGAGCAGAGGAAATCAATGTTCTGAGGGAGAATTAGTTGAAGTGCAAAGGGGCAGGCCCAGAATGCAAGTGTATGTGGGCTAGAGTACATGCCTCTGCTTCTTTCTGACACTACGGGATCATCTACACCAAGCAGGATATTGCACTATGAAAGCGGTATATAAAAGGCAGGAGCCACACTACTGCTTTATAGCGGGATTGAAGTGCACTGACAACTGTTGGGGCCCATTAACACATACCACATACTGCTTTCATAGCATTTTCATAGTGTTATATCCCACTTGGTGTAGATGTGTCAAGTCCCCCAACAGTTGTCAATGCACTTCAGTACCACTGTAAAGCAGTAGTGTAGATCTTGCAGTGCACTTCAATACCGCTATAAAACAGTAGTGTGGTTCCTGCCTTTTATATACCGCTTTCATAGTGGAATATGCTGTTCGGTGTAGATGAGCCCTACTTCTCTCTCTCCCTTGGCCACCCGTTTTTTATTTCTCTTTTTGACAACCCTATATTCTCTCTCTCTCTCTCTCTCTCTCTCTCTCTCTCATTTTGTCACTCCTTTCTCTCTTTCCTTCCCTCCCCCTTTCTCTCCCCTCTCTTTCTCTTTTGTACACCTCTATTTCTCTCTCTTTGCTATTCCCTTCCCTATTACACCCCTCTCTCTGCCACCCCTTTTTCTTTCTCTTTTTCTCTCTCTCTTTGCTACTCCCTTCTCTTTCCCCCTTCTCCCTCACCTCTTTTTGCTTTATCTTTTTAGCACCCCTATTCTCTCTCTATGGCATTCCCTTCTCTCTTTCCCTTCTCTCTCTCTCTCTGCCACCCATTTTCCCATTTTCTTTTTGATACCCCTATTTTCTTGCTCTTTGCCACTCCTTTTTCTCTTTCCCTCCCTCCCCATCCAGTGGGCTGCCCAGGGAGGGACGGATGGATTTTGCCAGAGGTTTGAAATGATCACTTGCTGCATGGAGCCCTAGGGCCATAAGTTGTCCGCCTCTGCTGAGAAGGAATAGTTTCAGTATTCATGGATAGATAAACATTACATAAAACATCCCAAGGTACGGACTGATTATTAGACCAAGGTCCAACTAGTCTAGGGCAGGATCTACACTACTGCTTTAAAATGGTTTATAACAGTATCACAACAGTTGAGGCCCAGGACACACTCCATAGACAGTTTTCAAACCGTTTTCAAAGTGTCATATTCTGCTTGGTGTAGATCTGGCTTGGGATTCAGTTTCCAGCAGTGGTCAACCCACAATCAGGACATGAAGGTGATAGCCTTTCCCTGCAATTTGTCCCCAGAATCTTACGTTAAGTGGGAAATGGCCTCTGAAGATGGAGACTCTGACCCATTAGCTTTAATAGCTAATCGAAATAGCTGATAGGATTGTCCTCCATGATTTTTTCCAATCCTCTTTCTATAGTAAACCAAACTAATGGCCATCACCCAGGGATGATGCCTAAGGAGAGCAAGGGCTAAAAACTTTCCTTTTCAGTCTCCCAGCATTGTCAGTATATGTGCACTGAATAACATCTTTGTTCCTCTAATAATGAGCTTCACCTCCCTTCACCCTCCCCCTAAAATTAGTTTTGTTTTTCGCTCTGGAGTCGTTCCTGCCATCATGACATATTGCATGAATGAATACTGTAATTTAATGACATGTTGTGTGAAGAAGCAATGTTTGCAGAATTGCTTTTTCTTATTCTGTTTTTCATGGAAAGTTAAAGCCTTTTCACATGATGCATTTATTGTACATTCATGATTCCTCCCTTATGCTAGTTTGTGGGTGCTTTACATGACGTTGTCATCCTCCATGGCCTCTCCTGTTCTTTGGAACCATTTTAGCAGGGTTTTTCCTAACAAGGAATATCTGATATATCCCTGAATAGTGGCATGAAATCCTCCTGTATTTCTGCAATTCCACTATACCACAGTGCTACCTAGTGGTTGTGTAATGGAACATATAGAAAATCAGAGAAAGAAAAACCCCAGGGGGGAGGGACATGTGTAAAGAGCCGATATTAATCCATCAAAGAATTCAGAAGTAGAATCCTCGGTAAAGTGGTGGGTTAAACATCTCAAGTTGATGGGGTTTTTTTAAAATTTGTATACTTTTTTTTAATGTTTACTGTTTTTAACTTTTGTAAACTGCCCAGAGAGCTTCGCCTATGGGGCGGTATATAAATGTAATAAAATAAAATAAATAAATATAATATAAAGGCCCTTGGTGTGTGGTGGGGATGTTAGAAGTAATTCAGAACACAGCATTGTTGGAATGATCTCCCTGAGGAGGCCCGCCTATCTTTTTGATGCCAAGATTTTTCTTGGTCAAGATTTTTCTCTTTCCCCAGGCATTTAGCAACATGTGATGAGTTTTTAATCTAGCCCGGATTTGTTTTTATGGTTTTGCTGATTCCACAAAGTTGTTTTTAGATGTATATTGTCTCTGTGTGTACTGTCTGTTCTGTGTTTTTTAAAAATTTGCATATTATTTTTAATGTTAATCTTTGTAAACCACCCAGAGAGCAGTATAGAAAAGATGATAACAAGAACACAGGAGTGGTAACTGAGGAGCTCAGACACTAACTCTGCCTTGTACTCAGTTGTCTCTCCTCTAGGGTGACCATATGAAAAGGAGGACAGGACTGCTGTATCTTTAACAGTTGTATTGAGAAGGGAATTTCTGCAGGTGTCATTTGTATATATGGAGAACCTGGTGAAATTCCCTCTTCATCACAACAGTTAAAGCTGCAGGTGCCCTGCCCTCTTTTAAAACTGGTCACTCTAGTATAGTCCTGCAGCTTTAATCATGATTCATGTGAGATCCTTCCTCCATTTACACGTGAGGCGTGATGACCTCAGCAGGAGAGGCGTTGTGCCCGCCATTTTATTTCTATTTTTTAAAGACACAAGAGCTCACGAATGCTCGTGCGCTAAAGGTAAGTTGTTGTTTTTTTAAAAAAAGTACTTTTCCCGCTCCCCCCACCCTACCCCTGATGGGCACAGCGTTCCTGGCTACATACGAGGAATCGCATGGAGCCGGGTCAAACTGCAGCAATGGGCCACCCATTCTGTGGTCTTGGGCCCAAAGGGAAGGGTGAGATCCTGGGGCAAAGGAGGGATGATCCCTCCCTGATCATCATGTGGATGCACAGGGATGATCCCGGGGTTTGCCCTGGGATTTCGCCCGGTCTAGCTAAGGCCTCAGTTTTCTGCCTTGAATAAGAGACCTGTCGCCATTTAGTCTAGCATTTCCAAAAGTGGCCAGTCAATTGCTTCTGAGAAGTAGTCAGTCAACTGCTGTTTGTCCAGTGGTATACTGCATCTGAACATGGAGGCGCAATTTAGCTACCGTGGCCAATGAGGAATTCCAAAGAAAGACTTTAGGGTTTACTAGGGAGGAGGAGCTTTGGGTGAGAAAGCGGAGAAAAGATGAAGCGGGAGGGTGTAGGCTGATTTGGCTGGTCAAGGAAGCAGGGAACATATAGAACAGCTGCTACTTACATTCAAATTACGGTTGGCTAAAGTTAGGACTAGGGAGATCTGCCCATTTTCACAGGTCGCAGGTTTACTTCTTTTACAACCTGATCCACAAAGGAGTTAAACTAA
This sequence comes from Elgaria multicarinata webbii, assembly GCF_023053635.1. Lineage (NCBI taxonomy): Eukaryota > Metazoa > Chordata > Lepidosauria > Squamata > Anguidae > Elgaria > Elgaria multicarinata. The sequence continues at coordinate 38,241,867 of NC_086180.1, read as the reverse complement.
TATGACTGGAAATATGCTGACTTTGTTCCCTTTACCCAATGCGACCCAACTGGCTACAATCCAGGTACAGCCGGTCTATAAGCTGATGTGTAAGTCAGGCTGCCAGTATCAATTTTGCTGCCTAAAGTTTGGCACCTGAAAGCATTTGCAATGCCTAACATTTGAAAGTAATCGAGGAACTGGTGCATGAATGTGAAAAGCCTCTGAAAAACATGGAGGCCAAACACAGTTGTCTTTTGCCATCATGAAACCAAACTTGCTTACAGATGTCATTTTGGACAGCGCAGTGCAGAAGTTCTGAGATGGTGAGTCATACAGCTCTCTCAACCCCTTCAGTCCAACTATGCTGAGCATTTCAGCTCACACTGGCCCTTGCTAGTCTGCATGCGAAGGATGATGTGTTGGGTTGGGGATTTGAAGCAGGAGTGCTCAACCATGCAAGCACCCTCATCACTTTGGAGGAGGGGGATGGGTTTGCAGTTGGTGGAGGGTGAGGATTTGAAGAGCTGCACCCAGAGAAACTGTTACTTTGGGACAAATTCCACCAACCATGTGAACTTGGGGTAAGAGGATCCTTTGTGGTGGTCAGGTACCCCCACTCTAGAAACAGTTTTCTATGGTGTAGCTCTCCAACGAAGACCTCTATGAAAACCAAAACAGAACCATATCCCACTGGATATGGGATTTTGGCCTCACAGCAGCAGTTTTCAGAATTGAAGGCTGTGGCCGATAATTACCCATGCCTTATCCAAAGTTAAGGAGGTTGCACTTTTCACTGTTTACCATAGGTTGTGAAGTTGGTGATTTCCCAAGTATTTTAACATTTTACCATCTTAGTCTTCTAACTTTGCTATTTTAAACCTGTATTTTAAATCTCTGTATTTTAAACCTCTGCATTGCTGCTCAGATTTCTTCTGGTTGTACTTTTATATTGCATTTTTATATTGTGGTTTATGTTTTTATACTTTAAATTGCATTTTATAGTTTTAATTTTTATGAGCCACCCAGAGAGCTTCAACTATTGGGCGGTATAGAAATGCAATACATAAATAAATAAATAAATAAATAAATGGCAGTACCTGGGATTATATGAGCGTTCTTCCTGGCTGAAGCATTCTCACTTCAGCTTTGGCAAGTACTCAAAGGGAATGCTTCCAATGTTAGTTCTACTTAGAGTAGACTCAATGAAACGAATGGGATTTAAGTTATAACTAACTTAAGTCTCATTCTTTTCATTGGGACTACACAAAGTATGGCTAAAATTATTTATTTATTTATTTATTTATTTATTTATTACATTTTTATACCGCCCAATAGCCGAAGCTCTCTGGGCGGTTCACAAAAATTAAAACCACAATAAAACAATCAACAGGTTAAAAGCACAATTACAAAATACAGTATAAAAAGCACAACCAGGATAAAACCACACAGCAAAATTGATATAAGATTAAAATACAGAGTTAAAACAGTAAGATTTAAATTTAAGTTAAAATTAAGTGTTAAAATATTGAGAGAATAAAAAGGTCTTCAGCTGGCAATGAAAGCAGTACAGTGTAGGCGCCAGGCGGACCTCTCTGGGGAGCTCATTCCACAACCGGGGTGCCACAGCGGAGAAAGCCCTCCTTCTAGTAGCCACCTGCCTCACTTCCTTTGGCAGGGGCTCACGGAGAAGGGCTCCTATAGATGATCTTAAGGTCCGGGCATGTACATATGGGAGCAGGCGTTCCTTCAAATAACCTGGCCCCAAACTGTTTAGGGCTTTAAATGTCAATACCAGCACTTTGAATCGGGCCTGGACTGGCAGCCAATGAAGCTGGAAAAGGACTGGCGTAATGTGATCTCGCCGGCCAGTCCCTGTTAGTAAACGGGCTGCCCTATTTTGTACCAGCTGAAGCTTCCGAACCGTTTTCAAAGGCAGCCCCATGTATAACACATTGCAGTAATCCAAGCGAGAGGTTATCAGAGCATGGATAACTGTAGCTAGGCTATCTCTGTCCAGATAAGGGCGTAGTTGGTATATCAACCTAAGCTGATAAAAGGTGCTCTTTGCCACTGAGTTCACCTGTGCCTCAAGTGACAGTTCTGGATCCAAGAGCACCCCCAATCTACGGACCTGATCCTTTAGGGAGAGTGCAGCCCCGTCCAGGACAGGGCAAACATCACCTCATCAGACAGATGAACCACCCGTTAACAGTACCTCCGTCTTGTCTGGATTGAGTCTCAGTTTGTTAGCCCTCATCCAGTCCATTACCGTGCCCAGGTACTGGTTCAGAACAGTCACTGCCTCACCTGGGTTTGATGAAAAGGAAAGGTAGAGCTGGGTATCATCCACATATTGATGACACCTCAGTCCACATCTCCAGATAACCTCCCCCAGCGGCTTCATGTATATGTTAAACAGCATAGGGGATAAGATGGAGCCCTGCGGAACCCCATGGCTTAGAATCCATGGCACAGAGCAATAATCCCCCAGCACCACCTTCTGGAATCGGCCATCCAAGTAGGAGCGGAACCACTGCAACGTAGCACCTCCAACTCCCAGCTCAGACAACCTATCCAGAAGGATACCATGGTCGATGGTATCGAAGGCCGCTGAGAGGTCCAGGAGAACCAACAGGGTCGCACTCCCCCTGTCTCTCTCCTGACAGAGGTCATTCCACAGGGCGACCAAGGCAGTTTCCATTCCAAAACCAGGCCTGAAACCCGATTGAAATGGATCTAGATGATCCGTTTCATTCAAGAGTGCCTGGAGTTGTCCTGCAACCACCCGCTCAAGCACCTTGCCCAGGAAAATTAGATAGAAGCGAGTGCTTGCAACAACCCAGTCATTTCTGGCATGAGCAGGAGAATGCCTCTCTCTACCAGAAGCTGGTGTAGGACCATGATGCATAGAAAGGAAGAAACGCCAAAGGTGTCAAAAAAGAAAACAATTATTACAAAAAAAAAGAATCTATCCTGCACACGATTCAAACAGCATGTTTAATTGGGAACATAGTAAGAGATACAAGCAAAAGGCTCTTCTAAAATATGCCAATATTTGGACATAAATTATATATTATTAAAGTGGTGTTTAGAATGTGTGTGTGTGGGGGGCGGAGCTTGGCAGCCTGAGCGATGGCGGGTTTCTTCTGAGGCTCTGAACGGCGCTTGCCGGAAAAGGCAATTATCTCTCTTTTAATGGGCATGAATCTTTGAGCAACTGACAGAAAATGATTATAAAACCAACAGGAGCCGGGAAAGTGGAGAGATTTGGAGAAGGGAGGTGAGATGAACTATGATTAATGCAATGTCTGTCTAAACGGCAACTCTATGAAAAGTGAAAGTAAACGCTGACTGACGCAGTTTAAAAAGAAGGAATTTATGTTTGCTGGACATTGATCTATGATATAACCTCTCATCTTTATCTCACATGGGAACGATTGGAATGCTGGCTTTCTAAGGTTAAAGTGGTTGACTGGATTTATTGGCGTGGCGAGAAGGGGGGTGAAGGGGTGAAAAAAGCTGCATTTGGCATTCGGTGAGGGAGATGTGGGATGTGAGAGACTTTGAGTGATTAAATCTGATCCCCTCTAGTGAATGCTGTTGTGAACTGGATTTTTCCCCCCTCCTCGTGAAGAAGGAGCTGTGAGTGCTATATAATAGAGAAGCCAGCATAAGTTGCTAAGGAAGAGAGTTGGACCCTAAGATTTATGCCCTACCCAGAAGGGACCCATGCCCAACGTTAAAAAAAAGATCAAAAGTTGGGAAAAGCTTAATAAACAAAAAAAGAAACCTTCAAATCATAATTTGGCTTACCTCTCCTTCCTGGGAAGTACAGCCCCTGGAGTTGAACAGGAAGAGGAAGATATAGACCCAGTCTCTTTGGATACAATACCAAATAAAGAAGGAAACATGGCAGAAGGGGGGAAAGAAAGTGGTAGTAACCCTCCCTCTTTAATGGAAATCAAGGCTATTATAGCAGAAAATAACATGATTATTTTTAAAAAAATGGATCAGCAAATGAGTGAATTTAGAAAACAAATGCGTACTATTATGGATAAAACGATGGAAAATTCAGATAAGATCAAAAAGATAGAGGCTAAAGTGGATCTGGACCAGAAGAAACAAGAGGCTTTCGAAAAATCAACTAATATACAATTTAAAGAATGGGAATTGCGTTTGATCGCCTTGGAAGATCAATCTCGTAGATCTTCGCTTCGAATAAAGCAGCTGAAGGAGACGCAAGGAGAAGATCTTAGAGAAATTATCGTGAACTGGTTCAAGGAGCTGACGCCTGACATTCCAATAGATGGATCGGATCTGGACCGAGTACACCGTGTGGGGGGGAAAAACTACAAAGGGACTAGAGACATATTGGTGAAATTTGGCAACTATTACAAAAAAGAGCAAATTATGAAAGAATTGAGATCTAAGGCTCAGATACAGTGTAAAGGCAAACCAGTGCAAATTTACAATGATCTTTCTCAACGCACATTAAATTGGAGACGTAGTCTTAAACCAATAACGGAAACATTAATGAAGAATAAAATTCCTTATGCATGGGGTTACCCGGTTTTCTTAAGATTTACATATGGGAGGAGGGAATACAGAGTAACCTCATTGGATCAAGGTAAAGATTTGCTGAAGAGGCTGGGTCTGGATGGGGAAGCAGATGGGGCTGGAGTGGGTGGGGGAGGGAATGAGGCTGGGACATCTGGAGAGTAAGAGAATTGTTAATTATGTTGGAGATAATTGCAAATAAAAATGCTAATATAGAGACCTGCCGGCCAGGCACAGCACTGCCTCCCCCCTCCCCCTTTAAAGTAGATGGCTGGAGTATTAGACTCACGGGGATATGGGGGGGGATTAGAGTGGGGGGGTGGGGAGGGGGGGAAGGTAGGGGAGGAGGGATCGGGGTAGGAGGGTGTGGGTTTTATGTATGGAGTTTGTGTTTTTATGTAAGCAAGTTTGAATTGCTGAGCACAAGGGATCGGAAGAGATTTCAAAAGGGTGATTATGGATAAAAAGATAAAGGTATCAACACTCAATGTTAAAGGTTTAGGGGCAGTCGTGAAAAGGAAGAGAATAGAACAAATGCTAAATAAAGAGGGATCAGATATTATAATGATCCAAGAGACACACCAAGGCTCCGAGAATTCGAATATGATAAAATTAAAGTGGTTAGCCTATTATGAAAAATCATTAGGGACATCAAAAAAAAATGGAGTGGCCACTTTGATTTCAAAAAAAAGTGGGTTTATATTAGAAGAGGTAAAAAAGGATGATAAGGGTAGATATCTTATGTTAAAAGGTAAAATTGAGGGAAAGGTTTATACTTTGATTAATGTTTATGCCCCAAATGAGAGGCATAGAGAATTTTTTATAAAGCTGTTCAAAGAAATAGAAGAATTTAAGGAGGGGTATGCATTATTAGCTGGGGATTTTAATATGGTTATGGATAATAAAAGGGACAGGTCAAATCCCACTAATGCTGAAAAGAGGAACAATATGACTATATTGAATAAATTAGTAAAAGAAAATGATTATTTAGATTCGTGGCGCTTACTTTACGGGAATAGGCCTGGATTTTCATACTTTTCCCCAGTTCATCATACATACTCCAGGATAGATTATATATTTGTTTCAAAAGACTTTGCAACGAGGATTTGTAAAATGGAAATGGGGGTAATAAAAGTAACCGATCATGCCTTGTTAAGTTTAGAATTTACAGTTAAGAAAGATTATAAAGAGGCATATAGATGGAAGTTGAACACAAAGATATTGAAATACAATAAAATAGTAGATAAAATTCGGAAGGAACTGTCGGAGGCATGGGAAATTAATGAAAAAGGAGGAACAGCTGGGTCAGTCATTTGGGACACCATGAAGGCTGTAGCAAGAGGAATCTGTATTAGAGAAACATGTAGTTTAAAAAGACAACAATGTGCAGAACAGGAAAAGTTAGAGATAGAAATTGAAAACTTGGAGGAAAGATATTGGCGAAGTAAAGATAAATATAAATTAGTGGAAATACAAGCTAAGAAGAAACAATTAGAAAACTTAAATATAGAAGAGATTCAAAAGAATTTAATGTATATGAAAAGGGAATATTTTGAAAACAGTGACAAGAACTCGAGGTTGCTTGCCAAGCTCACACAAAAAGAAAAAGGGAGGAATGGGATAGAAACGTTGAAAGATAGTCGAGGGAATTATTGTCATGCAATGAAAGCTAAAATAAAAATTTTTCAGGAATTTTATCAGGAATTGTACAAGGGTAAAGAAATTCAACAAGAAAAGGTGGAGGAGTATATTGGAAGGTTTATAAAGAAGGAAATAAAATCAGAATATAAGGAGTTAATGGAGTCAGTAATAACTCAAAGAGAAGTTGAAGAAGTTATTGATAAGTTAAAAGTGGGTAAATCACCAGGAGCAGATGGTTTGGGTCCAGAATATTATAAGGTCTTCAAAGATTGTTTAGTTCCAAAATTAATGGAACTTTATAATAGGATATTATCAGGAGAGAAGATACCTGAATCATGGGAACATTCAGTGATAATTCTGATCCCAAAACCAGATAAAGATTTGACTAATCCTGATTCTTATAGACCTATTTCTTTAATAAATCAGGATGCTAAAATTTTTACATCTATTATGGCCAAACGATTAAATAAATTTTTTGGCAGAATATATAGGAGCAGATCAATGTGGGTTTGTGGTAGGAAGACATATGCATAATTTAGTGGGCAGAGTTTTAAATGTAATAAATGTAATAAAAAAAGCAAATATTAAGGCAGGTATTATGGCATTAGATATTTTTAAAGCTTTTGATTGTGTGAGCTGGCAGGCACTAAAGAGTATTATAGATAAATTGGGATTTGGAAATAAATTTAAAAATGTAATAGAACAGTTATATTCCCAAAATACGGCGGTAGTGGTGGTAAATGACGGACTTACTGAAAAGATACGACTAGCCAGAGGAACAAGACAAGGATGTCCGCTCTCGCCGGTCCTTTTTGTAATGGTTATGGAAGTTTTGGCGAAGGCACTAAGGGAAGATAAAGAATTAGAAGGAATTGGAGAGGTAAGGGAGATAAAGCTAAACATGTTTGCGGATGATACTTTATTGACCATTAAGAATCCATTAAGAAAATTAGAAAGAATTAAATATCAGTTGAGGGAATTTGAGGAAATTACAGGGTTAAAAATAAATTGGTCTAAATCAGAGATGATGTTGTTTAACTATACTAAGAAGGAAGAAAAGGATTGGGAATTTAAGGGGATGGAATTGAAAGTTAAGAATGAGATTAAATACTTGGGAATTAAAATTACAAAAAATCTAGAGAATTTAGAAAGGGAAAATTTAACGAGGTTAAAGAAGGAGGTATTAGAGAAATTGGAGAAATATAAAAGATTAAATTTATCTTGGTTTGGGAGAATAGCTTTGATAAAAATGAAGATACTAGCTAAAATTAATTTCATATTTAGGATGCTACCTATAAAAATATCAGAAACCGAGATAAAAAGTTGGCAAAATATTATTAATAAATATTGTAATGGAGAAAAGAGAGCAAGAGTGAATAAAAATAATTGGTACCTAAGCCAAAAAAAGGGGGGAATGGGTCTCCCAAACATAAAATTATACTACGTAGCAAATAGATTAAGACATGTTGTAGAAGCAATTATGGGAGTAGGAGATATATACTGGATGGAAGAAAAAATCATAAGTAAGGTAGAGATGAATCTGGAGAATGTTTTTTTTAAAGATGGAGGAAGAAAATGGGTTGGAAGTATAGATAATCCACTCCTGAGGACTCAATGGGGAATTTGGAGCAAATTTAAAGGGAAGCTGCTTCCGAGCAACTCTCCCTTAGCACCGATAATAATGTTAAAGAATTTCCCAGAGGATCTAAAGGGTAGATTATGTAAAATATTAAAAGAGAAAAATAAAATAAAATTAAAGGATTGGGTAAGTGATATTAAAACAAGAGAAGATATGGAAAATTTGTTAAAGGAGAAGAAGCTATCTTGGCTAGAATATGGTCAATTAGAACAATGGAATAAAAAGTGGATTAAAGATAATAGAATGTGCAGAAAGATGACGAGGTTTGAAGAATTAGTAGTAAGTAAGGAGAAAGGAAAAGGAGGTAGTATAGTTTCAAAAGGATTAATGAGTGAAATATATAAAATATTGTTAGAGAAGGAGTTTAGAGAGAATACAGAGAAAGTGATTTGGGAATCAGATTTGAAGATACAAATAGGGCGACAGAGCTGGGAGGGACTATGGAAACAAAGAGTGTTGAGAAGTTTATCAGTAAGAATAAAGGAGAATTATTTTAAAATTTTATGGAGGTGGTACCTAACCCCGGTTAGATTGAACAAGATAAGTGATCAACATTCAGCAAATTGTTGGAGAGGATGTGGGGAAAAAGGAACGTATTTACATATGTGGTGGCAATGCAAATATGTACAAAGATTATGGAAGATGGTGTTCTCAGAAATTGAAGAAATAGTGGGAATGAAAATAGAACAAACACCAAAAATAGCATTGCTGTCACTATTTGAAGATATAAAGTGTGGAAAAGGAACTATAGAGCTGATATCGAGTTTGTTGGTTGCAGCACGATTGATGATAGCTAGGAACTGGAAGATCCAAGGGGAATATTCTATTGAGGAGTGGTATAAAGTAGTATGGGATATAGCCATTAATGATAAACTGACATGTAATATTAAGTGGAGAAAAGGCGTAACTAAAATAAATGAGTTCGAAGGAATTTGGAAACAGTTCCTAGTGTTCGTGTTTACTAAGGGAAATGGGAAACCACCATCAGAAGAAACGATTAGATTTTGGACTCAAGAATGATCCCGAGGTGGGGGGTGCACTTTTATGTTAAGAATGAAAATGTTGTAGTGTGATAAGGCATATGTAATAGTTTTTGATATTTGTACTCAACAATTATTCAATATGTATGAAGCAGATATTTGATGTATTTCTTTTTCTTATTGTGTTTGTTTCAATTATATTTTGGAAATGTTCATTTATGTTTATATAGTGTTGAAAATGAATAAAAATTATTAAAAAAAAAAAAAAAGAATGTGTGTGTGTGTGTGCGCATGTGGTTTGCTGAAATTGGTTCCTGAAGCGCTATTAAAAATGGAATTCACATTAATTAAGATCCTCAGTTAAACACTACGACTCTGTAAATGAAGGATAACAAGTAGGGCAAAGCAACAACAAAAACAAAGATGTTTCAGTAATACTACTTAAAGGTACAGCAGATGTTTACTGATCAAAGGGTCTTTCCAGTGGTGGCACCTGGTTTTGGAGCTCTGTTGCCTGTGAGATTGACCTGGTAATGGAAAATATCAGAGCATGAGCTGCCCTTTTGTTGACCTGTTTTATTCTGGTATGTACTTTTTTATGCTGCTTTAATTTATTTGCTAGTTTGGGGGAAGAGCAATCCTAGGGAGAGAGAGGCCATGGTGGAGAAGCTGCCAGTTCCTAAGACCTGTTGGGCTTATGCTGGGCAGAGCAGGAGACTGGGGGCTTTTTTGCCTTTTTTGTTCTTCCTGGTTTTTCTTTTCTCTTTTTGCCATGCTATTGCCCCTTGGTGCCAATGGAAGGGGAAATACCTCCAGGGCTGGCTTACTTAATTCCATCATTCTGGGGGCATGTATCTGGTGGAAGCAAAGACTCCCCCAGTCTTCCTCTGACATATTCCAGGGACACCTGTTCTTTTTGCCCTTACCCCTAGCACCTTTGCTGGCAGACTTCTCCATGGAGGGAGAAGTCAACGGCATCTTGTGGTCCCTGGGACCATAGGACTCTAGCCTTGGGCTGAAATCCTATGTACACTTTGCTGGCAGTAAAACCCATTCAACTCCATGGGTCACACTTCTCAATAGACATGTACAGTGGTTGTGCTGCCCATGTAGTCCTTATTTTATTGAGTTTTAAAATATTCTATATATTTAGAAACTTTCTTAAAGTGCAGGGTATAACTAGAAAGAAAGAAAGAAAGAAAGGCATCCATGACTGGTGTTAAAAGTAATCATCAAAAACCTTTGTGTCTTTTCTTTTTTTCTTTTTTTAAAAAAGAAAAAAATGCCTTTAACTGTCTGGCTATAATTCGGCAGCCCTGCCTATCCTCACTCAGCGGGAAATATTGACACACTTACTTCGAAAAAGAATTATGGAGGTACCATGTTTGGGATTAGAAGAGTCGGTTTAGTTAGAGCCGGCTCTAATGATGCCAAAGTTATCCTGATGCTAAAATTACACTTTTGTAATGTTCTACTTTGATCATGCAGTCAGTAATTTCATGGTCCATTTTCTTCAGTTTAAAGGAACAGGCTGAGTAACATAGCTTCAAATTAAAATGCTTTTCATTACAACAACGCTTCCATGTAGTGGGTTCTAAATTTTACAGATTGCATCATGCTGGATATTTAGCAAAAGCGCAGTTCGCCTTGAGCGGCATTGTGCAGTTTTGCCTATAGAAGGCCAACTCTGATTGAAATAGGCTCTCTGTTATCACTGTGAATTTGTTTTCAATAGGAAAAAAAGAACTGTGCTCCCCAAGCCCCTTTATAGGGAAGATTATTTTCTATCTTTGCATAGTTTTGTGCCCCTGGAAATAATTTCCAAGTGATTTAAAAAGCCGGTTGCTCTTCGTGGTTTCCTTTCCTAGCATTCTAATGCATCTGGTATATCAAACTTTTCAAAGAAACGTAAGCCCTGAAACACAGAAGCTATACATAATTTGTCTTCTATAGTCCCAGAGGCAAACTTTGCATTTAAGAAACTGTTTTATAGTGTTAGGTCAGATTTTATTTTTTCGGTGGGTCAGGTCGGTTGCTGTAGCAGGAAATTTAGAACTCAAGGGGAGAAATTGTATTTAATATCTCAGTTAAGTCCCTAAATAAGTTATTTTATTGTTCTCGAAAAGTATGAAGCATCAAGTGTTGTAACAGCTCACTCCTTATAAGTAAATGTTAATGACTGATATTATTTACAACTGTGGATACGTTTGTGAATACTCAGACGTGACCTGAATTATCAGGTCATTCCGTATATGGCAGGTTTCCTGCCATTCCCCTGAAGGTTCTCTAAAGCAAGTAGGTCTGGATGGTAAATCTATTTGGAGAATACAAACCAGGATGCTGCTGAGAAGGCATCCTGATGCATTTAGCAGATGTTTGAGTCAGGAAAGTGCTGCAAACCTACCATGTTTAGGAGTCTAGACCTTAATGGATTGAAATCTCAATGAAGGGTTGCATTTCCAGCTGATGATTTGATGGTGCCTTTATGGCATTTCGTCTTCTTTTCCTTGCAAATAGTTCAGGATAGGAATAAGTTGGATTTTTTTTTATGCCACAATGTTTGTACATTCTGCTTCATTACAACTCTAACAGCACAATCCTATACTGAGAAGTAACTCCCACTGAGTTCATTGGACTTACTCCTACATAGATATTATTCGACTACAGCCTTAAAGACTCCATCTGCCTAAATTCTTATAGCATGTGTAGGTAAAGAATGGCTTCTTGAAAATCTTTTTGATTTCTAGAGTAACATGTTGCTGTGGATAGTAGGCCTGTGCAAGGCTTCAGCTTCGAATTCGAAGCACGGAGGCGATAAAATAGTGAATCAGCCATTTTATGGCCCCCATGGTTCAAATCTCAAATTTGAAGCTGGAGCCTTGCATAGACCTAGTAGATATGTAAGGACAGATGAGATCCCCTTCTTTACAGGGGTTTCCCAAAACATAGGCTGCCACCCAGCAGGTTAACTGTGGAATGATCTCCCCGATGAGGCTCGCCTGGCGCCAACATTGTTATCTTTTCGGCGCCAGGTCAAGACTTTTCTCTTCTCCCAGGCATTTTTAACAGCATTTTAACAGCATTTAACAACGTTAAGTTTGTTTTTAATGGACCCCACAATTGTTGTTTTAAATGGATACTGTTGTTTTTATACTGTTTTTATGTGTGTGTGTGTGTGTGTGTGTGTGTGTGTTTAAATTGTATACTTTTAATGTTTACTATTTTTAAATGTTGTAAACCGCCCAGAGAGCTTCGGCTGTGGGGCGGTATATAAATGTAATTAAATAAATAAATAAATAAATAAATAATAACACCTCCCCCAACACAGCCTAGGCCATGCGCAAGCAAATATTTGGACTACTTCTAAATATTTTGGACTCGAAGTCCCAGCCAGCATTGGCAATGGTCAGGGGTTATAGGAGTTGTTGTCCAAATCTTCTGGAGAGCACCAATTTGTCTCCCCTGTGCTTTCAGAGTTCTAAATCCTGCTGCCAAGGACTCCAGCCCACCTGCCAGCCCCTTCCTAGGAAAAAGGATTCATGTAACTAGGGCTGTGCTCCACTTCATTTCGGAGCATAGAAGCGATAGCAAGGTGGCCTGATTCACCTCCAGAAAAGGTGGAGGAGAAGTGAGTCGGCGGGCTGCGGATCAAGGCAAAGAGGATCACTGCGATCTATTATTATTATTATTATTATTATTATTATTATTATTATTATTATTATTTGTATCCCGCCTTTTGCCCAATGCTGGGCCTCAAGGCGGCCTTACAAAGTTTAAAATATACATGGGGGGGGGGAGGGAAACAAAACCATAAACAATTAAAAAATACACAACAAAATTATAAGACAATAACATAGATGGAGGGCTGGATTATTCTCCAAAGGCCTGCTTGAACAAAAGAGTTTTAGCCTGCTTCCGAAAGCCCATCAAGGAGGGAGCCAGCCTAGCTTCCCCGGGAAGAGAGTTCCAGAGCACCGGAGCAGCCACCAAGAAGGCCCTCTCCCATGTTCCCACCAAGCGTGCCTGTGAAGAAGGTGGGACTGAAAGAAGGGCCTCTCCAGAAGATCTCAAAACACGGGCAGCCTCTTAAGGGAGAATACGTTCTTTCAAATAACCTGGACCCGAACCATATAGAGCTTTATAGGTCATAACCAGCACTTTGAATTGTGCCCGGAAACAGACTGGAAGCCAGTGGAGCTGTTTTAACAGGGGAGTTGTATGCTACCTGTAACCAGCCCCGGTCAACAATCTGGCTGCAGCTCTTTGAACCAGCTGGAGTTTCCGAACACTCTTCAAAGGCAGCCCCACGTACAGCACGTTACAGTAATCCAATCGGGATGTAACTAAGGCATGTGTCACCGTGGCCAGGTCTGACATCTCTATGAACGGGCGCAGCTGGCGCACTAGCTTTAACTGTGCAAATGCACTCCTGGCCACCGCCGAAACCTGGGTATCCAGGCTCAGGGCTGAATCCAGAAGTACACCCAAGCTGCGGACCTGCGTCTTCAGGGGGAGTGTAACCCCATCCAACACAAGCTGAATCCCTATTCCCTGATCTGCCTTTCGACTGACCAGGAGCACCTCTGTCTTATCTGGATTAAGCTTCAATTTGTTCGCCCTCATCCAATCCATTACTGCCAACAATCCATTACTGCCAACAAACAGCGGTTTAGCACAGAAACTGCTTCCTTGGAATTGGGTGGAAAGGAGTAGTAGAGTTGGGTGTCATCAGCGTACTGGTGGCACCGCACCCCACAACTCCGGATAACCTCTCCCAGCGGTTTCATGTATATGTTAAATAACATGGGGGACAAAACAGAGCCCTGAGGGACTCCACAGGCCAATGGCCAAGGAGTCGAACAGGAGTCCCCCAGTACCACCTTCTGGGTCCGTCCATCCAGGAAGGAATGGAGCCACTGTAAAACAGTGCCTCCAAGATCCATCCCAGCAAGGCGGCCCAGAAGGATACCATGGTCGATGGTATCGAACGCCGCTGAGAGGTCCAGCAGAACCAGCAGGGACACACTCCCCCTGTCCAGTTCCCAGTGAAGATCATCCACCAAGGCGACCAAAGCTGTTTCTGTCCCATAACCAGGCCTGAAGCCAGATTGAAATGGATCTAGATAATCCGTCTCATCCAGGAATCCCTGGAGTTGGGAGGCCACCACACGCTCCAATACCTTGCCCAAAAATGGGATGTTGGAGACTGGCCGGTAGTTATCCAATACAGTGGGGGCCAAGGAGGGCTTTTTCAGTGTGGGTCTTACCACTGCCTCCTTCAAACAGGCTTGGACCCTTCCTCGGCGAAGGGAGGCATTGACCACTCTGCTTACCCACTCAACCAGTCCCCCTCTGGCAGCTTTTATAAGCCAGGAAGGGCAAGGATCTAGTATACACGTGGTGGCTCTCACCAATCCAAGGACCCTGTCCACATCATCGGACTGTGCAAATTGAAAGGTATCCAATAATACTGGACAAGTAGGTGCCAAAGTTACACCCACTGGATCTGCATCAACAATAGCATCCAAGTCAGAGCGGATCCGAGCAATTTTGTCTGCAAAGTGCTGGGCAAATTGGTCACAGCAGGCTGTTGAAAGGTCTGAAATCACTTTTTGGGGGCCAGAGTGTAGAAGGCCCCTGACCACCCGAAACAGCTCTGCTGGACGGCTCTTTGCAGACACAATAGTGGCAGAGAAAAAAAGTTTTTTCGCTGCCCGAATTGCCATAGAGTAGGCCTTCAGATAGGCTCTAGCCTGTGTTCGATCAGATTCACTCCGAGTTTTCCGCCAACGTCGCTCCAGCCTCCGTCTCACTCGTTTCATTGCTGCCAGCTCACTGGAAAACCAGGGGGCTGGTGTGGCTCCACAACGTGAGAGAGGGCGCTCAGGAGCAATCGTGTCCACTGCCCTGGCCATCTCTGCATTCCAGAGATCAACCAGGGCATCGACAGAATCACCTGCCGAGGCAACAGGAAAATCCCCAAGAGCCATCAGGAAACCATTCGGATCCATCAGCCTCCTGGGGCGGACCATCTTAATCGGTCCTCCACCCCTGCAGAGGTTCTGAGTGCCAGCAAGTCTAAACCCCACCAGGTAGTGATCTGACCATGACAACTGAACTATATAAAGTTCCTCCACTCTCAGATCCCTGTCACCCCATCCAGCACAGAAAACAAGGTCCAAAGTGTGTCCAGCAACATGGGTGGGGCCAGATACTACTTGGGACAGACCCATAGTTGTCATGGTGGACATGAAGTCCTGTTGAACAGCGGGGTGGACGGTACACCAACAGAATCCCTATTCTATCCCGGGCACCCACCTTCAGATACACACATTCAAACCCTGCAGACTGTGGGACAGGGCACCTGGTCAGGGGGATGGAATCCCGATAGACCACTGCCATTCCACCTCCCCGCCCTCCAGGCCTTGCTTGCTGCTGGACAGAGAACCCTGGTGGGCAAAGCTGAGAGAGATTAACTCCCCCAGCTTCCTCCAACCAGGTCTCTGTGATACAGGCCAGGTCGGCATGCTCATCCAGGATCAAGTACTGGATAGCAGTTGTTTTCCCATTAACCGACCTGGCGTTCACCAGCAGCAATTTCAACCCAGGAGGTCTGTTGCCAGGGCCATCCAAATTATTTGAATTGGGAAGTTTGGGGACAACCAACACCCTGTCATTGCACTCTCTCTTATGACAGTGCAGCTGTCTCCCTGCCCTGTATCTCCCTCTGCCCTGTATAACTGTGATGGCTGCTCCCGGACTCCCATCACCTCCTCCACTCCCAGGAAAGCAGATGTTCATGACAGGCTGGCAGAACCCTCACACGACTAAAAGGAAGCAGGCTGAAAGTAGGGGGGGGGAGGAGAAAAGAAAAGAAACAAAACCAAACAAACAAGGGGACAGGCCCTCGCCCTTGTGTACTGCCCTGAAGTGGCTTCCCCAAATTGGCAAACCCCCTTGGAGTCCCCCTTTCGGTGGTGAGCCCACCCCCAAAGGAGCCTGCCTCTTAAGCTCCCAGTCCCCCAAAGTTGTTGCAGCTGGGGGTGAGATGTTTCTTTGCTGGGAGCCTGAGTCTGCTAGGAGGCAGTTGAAGGTTCCGCAGACTAGGCAGGACAACAGCAGCTGCTGATTGGTCCCTTGCTCTGCAGGCCTTCCTCTCCTGGCTGGATCAGATGGTCAAAAACCCAGGTAGTAGGAGCCTGCCTCTTAAGCTCCCAGTCCCCCGAAGATGTTGCAGCTGTAAGTGGGGGGGAGGAGGACTCATCTGGCTCTGGCGCCACCATCGCAGTCCCTGCGGCGACAGCGATGGAGCCAGGTAAGGGGGAAGGGAGGAGGGAGGCTTACCTGTGTCCATTGCAGTTCATCGCGGGCTTCAATTGAGGCCCCGGCTTCAAGCGGAAGAGGCCATGGCCTTCTCTTCCGCTTGAAGCTGGGGCCTCAATTGAAGCCTGCGATGACAGACACAGGTAAGGGGGTGGGGAGTTGGCTTACCTGGCACCGCTGCCGCCGTCTATGTGGCGATGGTGGCAGAGCCGGATTTCGCTCCGCAGAGCAGAGCGGGGGACAGGCGGATTGGCCCGAAGAGGATCAGGCCCGATCAGGAAGTTCTGAATCGGGCCACGAAGTGGATCGGGGAGTCCGTGCACAGTCCTACATGTAACCCAAACCCAGAAGACATTGAACTTATCAAAACCCCACAAAATATCCTAACGAAGCAAGGGCACCTTAGCAACTATGCAAAACTACATATAGGGAAGATTTTAGTGAGAAATTCCCTTCTAAAATAATGCAGCCAAATGCCAAATTACAAAAATGAATTTATTTGGGAAAAGGGGAGAAATAGGAAGAAAAGGAGGAAAGAAGGCACCACTTTACATGTACAGAATGCCAAATAGAAATGAATACAGTCAATCTAGCTTAACTACTTGAGTAAAATCTTGAGTTTCAGAGCAAATACACAAATCTTGAGTTTCAGAGCGAATTCCTTACAAAGTGTATGGTCTGTGAGCAAACATCTTTGGGATCCTGGTTAGATGTTGTCAGGAAGTCACGGGCTTCTTCAAATGAGTGATTTATAGCCCGCTCATGATTGGCCACGCACAGAAATCTGTGGGTCATTTTGCTGATGTCGTAAGCCTCCTCTGCATCTCCCACTCCTTTTCCCAGTTATTCTGTTTAAAAATGAACCTAGGAAACCTGATTCTTCTGAAAGTTGTGGTATAAAACATCCAGTAGAAGGCGCTGTTCCCATTCAACTATATGAGCTAGGAGGTTTCAAATTATAGGTGTTGTGGTCACTGCTCTCTTGCTTTGTAATTCAGCTTATTTCAAATGTGGAAGAGAAGCAGGAAGCAGAGCAATGGTAAGGAAATGTGATTGCTCCCTCTCTGAAAGCACTCAGAAACTGAGGGCAAAGTGTCACATATTTATGGGCATCTGAGATCAGTAAAAGCCACACTCTTAGTGGAGATGGACTGTTGTTTTGCCCAATAGTACAATAAGCTCCATCAGTGATATAGCCAGCCGATTAAAATTATTTAGAGGCTTCTTCCATTTTTTTAACGATTCTGAATTTACATGTCAAAAGAGGTGGCTGGTTCCAACCAGGCACAGCATTCTAAAAAGGATCTTAAGTTCTGGATGTATGCATTTTCTGAATGTATGGATTTCCCTCATTAAATAAAGCATTCTTGTGCACATTTTATTTCAAATTTATACTTTTTGTTATATATATATAATGTGTGTGTGCATTTTTTAAAAAAACAAATATAATTTTTTGTAAAGTATTTTTTATTATTATTTTGGGAATTGCATCAAATACTTAAGAAACATATGGATTTTGGCACAAACAGTGTTCCAGTTCATGTTTAGTTTGGGCAAAGTGAATTTAGTAAGTTCACATTGACAGGCAAACCAAATAGTTTTCTCACCCATCCCTAGTCCAGAATATTTGTCCAAATTCTAAAGAACTTGGGCGGTGTAAAAATGCAATAAAAAAACCCTATAAGGAACAAGTTAGTGAAGTGTCCTATTTAATCATCTATATTCTCCTGTTGTTTTAAAATGAGCTTTAGTGGTGGGCTGTTTATTTTAATGAGAATGGTGTCAGAGGCAGAACTCCTTGGTACAGCCCTAACTCTTGTCTTCCTCACCACCTACACTTTCTATTTCTGCACATCTGCTTCTGATCTCGTCTTATGAATACTTACACCTTGAATGTAAACTGATCCCCTTAGGCTTTTTAGTAGGCCACCCTTGCTCTTATTTTTCTGGTTGACGAAATGAAAAACAGTAAACTATGCAAGCCACCTCTTTACTCGAATTACATTGCCCCCCCACAGGATCTTCAGGACTGTAAAGACTAGTGCTGGAGATAGGAAAAAGCACTTCTTATTTATGTTGGACGATGATTACTGTACATTGGATTATATTTGGCAGGATTTTTTTCACATATCAAGTCAATATTTTTTTGTGTGTTCTAACATTTACACATGGTTACTTGTCGAGGGATTCTACTAGATGTTTTCTTTCTCAAAGAACATTTGTCCTCAGACCTGGAATAAAGAGACGAGACACAAGTCAGTGAGTTGAACTAAGCCCAAAATTTATTAAACTTGAACGCAACAAGAACTGCAACTGTGACCCACCTCACTATATTTCACCAGATACTTCAATGCTGGATAATACTATATGAGAATTTAAATGAAATTACTGTGACCAGAGGCTGGGGGGAATCCAAGGAGTACAGAAAAGACAGGAAAGTCTCCTGAGCACTGGCAGCTCCAGTACAATGCCCCTGCATTTAAGCAGCAGTTCTCTTGAGTTGGTCCATGGAGATACCTAGCCAACCCACGTTTTTATACTCCACAAACGGCCATACTGTAGCTCAGTGGTAAGGCACATGCTTTGCATACAGAAAGTCCCTGACATGTCCAGAAAAAAAGGATCAGGTGGAAGGTAATGGGGAAGATCCCTACCTGAAACCCTAAAAAGCTTCTGACAGTCAGAATATCCAACACTAGAAATAATATATAGCCTTCATGACTAGTAGTCATTGAGTGTCGCCAACCATTCGGATCTAAAACTATCCCTTGTTCCCCCGTACGTTTTGTTTTGATAAGTATTGCGGGCAGGATTGAATTTCCAAATGGCGGTCCACCATGGCGGCTAGTATTCAGAACTACAATTCGACTATGGGGCTGTTTAGAAATGCAGTAAATAAAGAAATAAATTCCCAGGGGAAATACAATAAGGTTCATGCACACACCACCATCAGCATGAATATGCTGGTTTTTGACATAGGGAGAGAATTCCTGAAATCAGATGAGATTTCATGTATATTAATGTTCTCCAAGGCGCAATCTACACCAAGCAGGATATAACACTTTAAAAACGGTATGAAAATGGTATATGTAATATGTCCTGGGCCTTAACAGTTGTCATAACCATTATAAACCGTTATAAGCAGTAGTGTAGATCCTGCCCAAGAAAGGTAAAATAAATAAACTGATTTCTGCCTTCCATAGGAAATGCATAGTGACAAAATAGTTCTCAATGACTTAGCAGTATAAGAGAAACTCTCCCAGATGTCAATAGACTGCATTCCAATGTTTACCTTTCTTAATGTAGTTTTCTTTGAATGGTACCATGAAGGAAATAAGCTACCCTCTGGCGCAATTCAGATACAATGGGAAACCAGTCTCCCACCCAAGTATTTTTTTTTTAAAAAAAAGCTGTGGTGATCTTCAAGCTCGCATTCTCAGAGGAAAACACTGAAACATCTGTTTCTGAACTAACTACAATTCCCCATGACATGCAGACTCAGGGAACTGTAGTTTGTTTAAATTTTGGTTAGTGAGAAAAAGGGATGGACAACTCTGCTTGAAATCCATATCACTTCTATGTGTTTTTACCAATAATTTCATTCCATCCAGTTCCTCATTAAACTATGCTTTTTAAAAAATCCTCTCAAAATATTTTAATATGTATTTTATTATTTATTATGTATTTTATTTCTATACCTTTCAAGGACCTAAACTCTCTGGTCTGTTCACATGCACAAAATGCACATCACAATACAAGATAATAAAAACATAATATAAAATCTCTAACATACATTTTTTAAATAATAATAATAATAATTAAACAGTCAAAACATTTACAATATGACCCTAGACTTGATAGAAACAACTGACAGAAATGCCTCCATGATATGCTGTCAAGTGCCTGGGAGAAAAGGACAGACTTTACCTTGTGCTGAAAAAATAACTGTGTTGGTACTAGGTGGACCTCAGTGGGGAGAGTATTCCATAATCAGGGGGCCAATGCTGAGAAGGCCCTCTCCCTTGTCCCAGGCCTCCCTTATAACAGGCACTGAGAGGAAGCTTCTGATCATAGTATCTAGGTAGGTTCATGTCAGGAGAGGTGCTTTATTAGGTACTGTGGTCCCAAGTCATCTAATATGTATTTAAATGTATATTTTAATGTGTATTTTTTCTTAAAATGTGGATTTAAATGCGTATTTTCTCATAAACTATTGAAATGCATATTTTGATAGTTTTTAACTGCTGAGAACTGCATTGCAACATATGGAGAAGTCAAAATGTTGTGCATAGCAACGTACTGATCCACACGACTCTGAACTTAGGTCATTTTAAATAGGAAATTTCAAAGATCAAATTCCTTGAGCTTCCTTAATGAGAATAAGCAGAATCTGAACCCATGCATCAAACCATGATTTCAGATCCTGTCTTGTTTGTGGAGAACTGTGGTTAATTTAAAAGTAGAAAGGATATATACAATTTCCTCCTCTGACATACAAAAAGGAAAGAAAATAGGGGAATGCATAAACCTGAGGCTCACCCCATTTCAATTACATAATGAGAAACCATGGATTCCTGTTATGTCTGAACTGGGACATTATGCGTACTCTGTTTTGCTTAGCTTTGTTTTGATTGCCGACTGAAAAGAACTGTTTTCAATGGTGCTTGATGTCTCAGTCTATTCTCCAAGCTGATGTGTCAGAACTCACAAGATTGATTCAAAATGCTGGTACAATGCCTGTGATAGAAGGGTCTGTCTATTTCACTTTGGCATATTGTACTGAAAATATATTTTATATACATGATGCATGAAGACAACAAAACAGTTTTGTGAAAATGCCCCAAGAAGTGGACAAAAAAATAAAATAGAATAACCTCTGACATTTGCCATTCCACTTCCTGAATTATAGAAAGAAAAAAAGATGTCCTTAGGTTTATCAGTACTTCTCCTTATAGCCTGCTGATTCTTTTGACACTCACAAATCAGAATGACAGCTCCACAAACCTCCAGGTCTTCTAACTAGACATGTCAAAAGAACTGTAAGAACTAAGTTAGTGAAATGTCCACTTCAATATCTATTTCTTTCAATATTTGTTCTACAGTGTACTATGGCACAATGAAAAGAAAAGAAAAAGTTGAAATGATTATTTCTACCATAAAATCATGTTTTATACAATGAATTACAAACATTAATAAATTAATACATTTTTTCAGCTCTGCCCTCTATTTACTTAGAAGATGTACATGATCTTTGCATACATACAGAAATAAATTTATTGTAGAACTTTTATTGCATTCGTTCATATGCTTCCTTGTTTCCTATAAAGTTTATAGTTACCTCTGGAAGTGTCTGGTTAAAGCTATATAATAAACAACAGATTTGGTATCTTTCAATCTAAGACAATCTTCAAATGAAATCAATGCATTTTTATTTCCTATTGATAGCACAACACTTATCTGACTGAGGGAGAGAGAGATCCTATGGTCCCTGGGAGAGCATCCAAGGCTGAAGACAGTGCTCCAATCTTGTATGGGGAGTTGGAGAGCTGACCCCAGAGCCTGCCCCAACGCACACACACAAGTAGGTACTGCCTCCCCGAGGTCAGAAAAGCAACCTTTGAGCCTCAGGAAAAGGGGTTATTCTGAGGGGTGTAGGCATATTTTGATTGGAGAAATCCATTGCAATATTTGGGAGAAAAGGCAAATTTCAATGAACAACTGAGTTTTGGTCCGCATAATGGTTTTAAAGTGTAAAATTAGGTAAATTCTCATGAAAATATGAACAAATGAATTTATCCCCATTCCTAGATGTATAACTTTATAGAAAATGTCAACTAGAAGAGACAAGGTGGTAATCAAATGCATCTCTCAGTCCCAGTACAGGATTATTTACAACACACCCTGCTGGATTTAAACCATAATATTCCAATGTTTTAAAAATTATGGAAACATCATTTCATTATATACATAACATATGTATATAATTTAAATAGACACAAATCTTTCAAGCTCACAAACAAAGCTAAGCAAATAATCTTCTAGGACAAGAGTAAAATTAAAGCTGAATATCTGGACTTTTTTAAAAAAAAATGAGAGAGGAAAAAAAATGCATCTTTTTCAGCTTGACCATTAGAGTATTTGCTATCAGGGCTGTTATATATTATACTGCCAATCTTGACAACGAAATAAGTTGAATGCAACAAGGGGCAAGGTAAAATGAAGTTCAAGGAACCTTTCAACATACTTTGTGAGTCCATGGAGTTCATATGACGAATTGGAGGTTGAAAAATATATACACCCATTGGATAGCAAATGACTTATGATAGATTTCTCACTGAAGGAAAGCATGCACTGCATTACATATTGCGAATCAAGAGGCCACTTTTTTCATTTATTATATCTGCATCCCACCCTTGCTCCAAGGAGCTGAGAGCATACTATTTTAATCTCTCTCTCTCTCTCTCTCTCTCTCTCTCTCTCTCTCTCTCTCTCTCTCTCTCTCTCTCTCTCAAATGAGAGAGATATAATGAATATAAAAAAATTAAAAGTAGCCATAGACCTCAAAAAGCTTGCACATTTTTGGTGACCTTTGAGATGGCCTAATAGATGTATTGCCCTAACATGGGCTTTGAACTATCCAATATAGTTTGCTTTATATATTAGATTGGCTTCTACATATTGGTGTTGCATCATGTTAACTTTATCTGAAGCTCTTTTTCCTGTTTGACTAGCGAATGGAATCTCCATCCCTAAAATGCCATCTTAGCCTCCCATCAACCTTATGGGGAGCTTGTTGGAACATGATGTTGCTTTGCCTCAGAGGTACCAGCTATTGGTGGATCAAATCAGTGGGCACATAGACTAGCACTGCCAAGCTTCAGATCCCAGAAAATCTACTAAGGGCTCATTTACACCAAGCAGGATATTGCACTTTGAAAGCAGTATGGAAGCGGTATTTAAAAGGCAGAAGCCACACTACGACTTTATAGCGGTATTGAAGTGCACTGACAACTGTTGGCGCCCATTGACACATACCATGTACCGCTTTCATAGTGTTATATCCTGCTTGGTGTAGATGTGTCATGGGCCCCAACAGTTGTCAGTGCACTTCAGTACCACGATAAAGCAATAGTGTAGATCCTGCAGTGCACTTCAATACCGCTATAAAGCAGTAGTGTCACTCCTGCCTTTTATATACCACTTCCATAGTGGAATATCCTGCTTGGTGTAGATGAGCCCTAGATTAAGGCAAATGAAACAAAGATTTGGAAATTTTCAGAAAGTTTTTCTCAGAGCTTGAATAAGTTATTATGGGTGTCTCTCTTATTATAAGAAGTGAATTACCTCACATGATTTGTTTCATACTCATGACTGGTTGTATCCAACAATTTCTTTCCTCTAGAGGAATGAAACCATTGGATTCAACCCTGTATGTGTAATAGTCCAGCAATCAGTATGCCATTTATATTTAGATTGTCCTTATCTCTCATTATTGTTCATTTAGCACACTTACCAATTTCTCAAGCTACTTAATGTGTTTGAAGAAAGTCAGATGAAACCATAAAGGAACTACAATATTAAAAATAGTATTTTTATGTTCTATTTTTATGTACCTATTTTTTTTAAAGAAAATATAGGTGCATAACACTAGAACATAAAAACACTATTTTGCTCATTTCAAATTCCTCAGAACTGCAGGGAATTATTCCTGTCTAAAATATTCATTTTTGTCTTATTAATAAGCTACCCTTTCATTCTTTTCGTTTTTTTGGTTACAGGCCCGGTTTGCGCATCCTGATCACCCTGGGATTTGTTAACACCCTGGGTAGACTTGCATGAGTGGGAGTGATCAAAGATGCTGGTTCCTGGCTGCCCAATAACTCCCACTTTCAATTCTTTTTATTACAGTCAACAGACCAATAAAACGAATAACTCCCACTGCAAACAGGAATAGCTAAACAAACCAGGGACACTCCATTTATCATACTGTCCGAATCCAGAACTCTGGATTGTTCAGGGAGATACAATCCAGAGTTGGAACGCATGGTTGTTTCTTCCCCAACAAACCAGAGTTCTGGTTTCAAACATCATGGAGCATCCCTGGTTGTTTAGCTCAGCAAGTTATTTAGCTCATTCTCACTCCTTCACAACCACCCAGGTTTTTTTTAAAAAACCTGTGAACTGGATCATAATAGTACTTGTATACAACAGACCTAAAGCACTGTTTGCTGAGAGATGCAGTCTAACTGCACTGGAAAGGCAAGTGAGGGGAGGAGATATTTTGCTTATAATGATAATCTTATCTTTTTGTCTCAGTTGTATGACAAACACTACTGGGCCTGTTCAGACAACATGCTAAGACATGGTAAGGCCGCTGACCCTTTTGCAGCAAATGGTTACTGAGCATGTTTAAACCATGGTTATGTAGCAACCCTTGGCCACAGCTAGACCTAAGGTTTATCCTGGGATCATCTAGGGTTCGCCCCTGCCTGAGCACTGGATCCCCTGGGTGTCACTAGATGAACAGGTTTGACCCCTGGACGATCCAGGGATAAACCTTAGGTCTAGCTGTGGCCATAGTTAGGAATAGTTTACATGCCATGCTAAGTCATTGTTCACATGCCATGCTAAGTCATAGGCCACAGCTAGACCTAAGGTTTATCCTGGGATCATCCAGGGTTCGCCCCTGCCTGAGCACTGGATCCCCTGTGTGTCACCTAGATGAACAGGTTTGACCCCTGGACGATCCAGGGATAAACCTTAGGTCTAGCTATGGCCATAATGTTTAGATCAAAATGCTTAGCCACCATGGTTTAGCATGTTGACTGAACAGGGTCACTGTGCCCTATACATTTAGGTTATTGAATGTGAGGACCTCACTGTAAGACTGGATTTGGACGTTATAACTTGTGAACTGCTCAAAAGCTTTGGTATTGGGTGGTATAGAAATACAACAAATAAATAAATGGGCAATGTCCAACCATGTAGTGTCATTTCAAATAGCAGTAGCGGAGTTCTGCCAAATCTTTCAACTGCACAATCTTGCTTTTGCAAATGTAACTTTAGTAGGATTCTCCTCTCGCTCCTCTAATTCAGAACTTAGTTCCTGCTAACACAAATGGCAAAATGACACAGCTGGATACTGCCCAAAGTAAAAGGAAACATGAGCAGCTAATGCTTACACATTTCAACTCCTCATGTATCATAAGAAGAAGGTTTGACAAGTCCTCACTTTTCCGTAATACCAGGAATTAGTAAGTGCTCTCAATTCCTGTTTTCACCAAAAGATAAAACTCCAAAGCTGCTCTATGGCCTTTCAAAGTTAGTTCTTCTAAAAGTTGTATTTATTGGCCTTGATATGTTAATTAAACTTTATTGTTGTTAATTAAGCCAACACAAGATTTTTAAAGCAAAAGGTCCACCTCTTTCCCTTGGAAATATAATCTTAAATGGCCTGTGCTGCTAACTCTTAGATCTGACAATTCTTCTTATAACAGAAAAACATATTTGTATCTAAGAAACATGCTTAGTATATTCCAATTCAAATGCAGAGCTCTGTTTAATTCGCTTTTTAAAACACACACAAAAAACCCCTCATTTGATAAATGTCATCTCAGCAACTTCTATAAAGGTTTCTTGTGTTATCAAAACTGGCAGATGTTAAGCAGAACATTTTTCAGAATAATGGCTATGGATGAAAGAATAAGCATTTAGTCTCCCAGTAGCCTAGCCACCTGTGCAAACAGCAATTCTAACTTCAGTCTGAATTGCTGGATTCTGAACAGCAAATTATTTGACGCTTTGTAGAGAACATACTGCAGAAAATATTATCCAGGCCCCGTTTGGGTATGTTTTCTAAATGGGGCTTTCACAATGTTTCCCCATATACGCACACAAGCTACTCTTGCTTTGTTTAGATTTGGGAGATGAATTCTGCTAGAACAGCATTCTCCAACCTGAATCCTTCCAGATGTTTTGACTACAACTACCATCATGCTCAACCAGCATATCCATGATACAGTCCAATACATCTGGAGGACAGCTTGGAGAAGGTGATGCTATAACATTGGTATATTTGCCATCACATCGTCAAAGTCCTATCACTTTTTACAATTCAAAATTAATTGAATTGGGGGGAGGGGGTTGTATTGGTCAGGTTCCCAGAACAACAACCCAGGGCTTTTTTAAACCCTGGGTTGTCAAGCCAACATGCTAGTTACAGCATCTCAATCACTCCTGCTTGCTCTCTATGGAGTGGCTAAATAATGTCATGTTTATCATGACATTCAAATACACAACTCTGGGTTGACTCTCCCCTGACAAGCCAGAGTTGGAACCCAGGGTTTATTTATTTATTTGAGGCATTTTTATACTGCTGAATATAGTAAAATCTTTCAGCAGTTCACAAAGCTAGTTTAAGCCACAGTTCCATGTTGTTATAATAAGAAGACAGAGTATCCCTGGGTTGTTTAGTTCTTCTCGTTGCCAGGAGGAGCCAAGTGAGAGCACTTAGGCAATGATGATGAGCCTGCTGGCCTGTTTACGTGTGAACTGGGCCAGACTAAAGGACTGAAGAATCTAGTGAATATATGTTATCTCCAGTTTCAGAGCAGGAGGCCTCTGAAAGTCTGATGATAAAAGAGAGTGGCAGGAAGGTCTATTGACCTCATGTCATGCTTGTGGACTTATCACATGCATCTGTTTGGCCAGTAGCACAGTGGGAAACCGAATGCTGGATATTGATCATTGGTTCTTAACCATCAGGGCTCTTCTAATGTTATTATTATAATATAATTGAAGCCCTGTTGAATAAGGCCAATGATCAGTTATCATGCGAACTTTAACTCTGCAATTTCTTTGTTTAAAATAATATAGCTATACGTGCACATGCACACATTTAGACATCAAATATGAAGTAGTTATATAATATAATGCAGTTTATTTATTTATTATAACTTTTATTTACATGGATTATACCCCACTTTCTACCAACAAATGACTCAATTAAAAAAACAATGTAAAATATATTCTAACAATAAAATACTTTACAGTACAATAAAATAATAACAATTGCAGGCCAAAGTCCTTCTTGAATAAAGCAGTCTTTGCCTGCTGTTGGAAGGATAGTCTGGCAGGGAATGACCATAGAAAGCCTTTTCCTTGAGCAAAATGACTCAACCAATTGCTTTTAATTGATATGTGGTAATAGTGAGGATAAAGTGAAGCGAAGTTCTTGACAAAGATCATGGTGGAGGAATCAATTTCCAGAAGGAAAATGGTTGGTCACAAGTGCTTGCTTAGAAGCCACTTAAGCATAAATGAACAGGAAAGCAAGGTAAATCTGCTGTTCTAGAAAACATGCCAACCATTCGTCTTTGAGTCATGGCCCACTACTGAGTTGCAGCCTCAACTAAGGTGGGTCTCAATAACTTTCACCATCCAAATATATGGTAAAACGAAGAAGAAGAAGAAGAAGAAGAAGAAGAAGAAGAAGAAGAAGAAGAAGAAGAAGAAGAAGAAGAAGAAGAAGAAGATCATCAGAGGTATACAGGCTACAGATGAGTTCTGTAGACTACAGAACTCATGCAGACTACTGACATACTTTGCTAAAAAATCAATCTGAACTGACTATACGGGTGACTGCCAGATGAAAAAGCATATAGTGTCCACTGGCTAAGTCCAGTCAGGCTTATCCTTTGTCATTGGCAAAGTATGTGCAAACACTATCTTGCAAAATGCTCGTGCACAGTATTTACTTTCATTACAAAGTTGTCTTTCCCTCACTAAGATATCTCCTCATAAAAGGGGGACTATCTACATGGCCTCATATCCAATATTGCTATCATGTTTTGGTCTTTAAAAAAAGTAGTAAACTAGGGCTTTCCTCTATTTCCTTTAAGTCTCTGGCAGTACGTTTAAGTGCTTTTTTATGTGTTGATATTCACTGTAAACCAAACAATGGCTGGCCAGTTTTTGATTCCTATTTTCAAAACTGTATATAATTGGCTTTGGAGGCTGCAAGTGACATGAATGGTCTGTCATAAAATGCAGCTTTGAGGCTTTCATCTTATCCTCTCAGTTCCTTTGCAGTTATGAACTGGGCAAGAATAGTTTATGTCAAAAAAAAGGGGGGGGAGAAAAATGACCCCTTTACTTTCTAGTGAAAGGGTTCCATGTTGCAAACTTGTTTAAAATAAATGCTCAAAAACAATCTCATTCCTCTCCCCTATGCTAAGGCTGTGGGCAAATTTGCTCATGCTCCAAGAAAAGCCTTCTCCATTCTGGTTCCCTCCACATATTTTGGATTATAATTTCTAGAATTCCTGACCATTGGCCATGGGAATTGATGTCCAAACCATCTGGAGAGCACCAGATTGGGGAAGGCAATCCTAGAAGAACTTAAATCTGAATAATTAGAGGATGGCTTACACCAAGGCCATTGCTAGATGAGGGTTCAGCCTGGGCTGATACCCAGGCTCACCCCTGTGCATCCAGATGATGCACAGGGGATCCCGGGGTCAGCCTGGGCTAAACCCTCCCTTGACCCGGCAAACCGGATCCGCTTGTGGCCTGGTATTTCAGCAGCCCCGAGCTGAGCCCGGGGCTGTGGAAGGTCTAGCTGGTTCTGCGGCTTTTCCCAGCTACGCAGCTTACTCGTGAGTAGCCGGGAGAAGCCACGGCACTGAGCATAGGAGCGCTGTGCCCATCAGGCTGGGGGGGAATCGTGGGGGGGAGAGATAGGGGCCAGGGGGGAAGAGCGGACCCGGCAGGAAAGATGGGGGGAAAGAGCAGAGCCAGGGTGGGGAGATCGCGGCCGGGGGGGGCATCGGACATGGCAAGCAGGGGGGCCAGGTGCGCGAGCGAGCAGGGGGGCGGACGGGTGAGGGGGCGGGTGGGCGAGTGGGGGGTGGGCAAGCGAGTGAGCGGGGGACCAGGCGGGCGAGCGAGTGAGTGGGGGGCAGGGGTGAATGAGCAGGGGGCGGATGGGCGAGCGGGCAGGGGGGATCAGACTTTGTAGGGGGGAAATTGGGGGCAGGGGGAGCGGGGAACCCTTTATTTTTTAAAAAATGACTTACCTTATCGTTGGTGCACTCCTGCGCACATGGCACTTTAAGTTTTATTTTAAAATGGCCAACACGACGGGGCTTTCCCTTACCCCATCGCATGTCACATGTAGACTGAGGCTACGGCCTGCGCTAGCAGCAGGTTGGCCTCGCCCCTACTCCCCACCGGATTAACAGGTAGGTCTAGCAAGGCCCCAATTCAGACTGACATCGATGATCAGGCATCTGGAAACCAAGCCCTATGAGAGAGTCTGAAAAAAATGGGCATGTTTAGCCTTGAGAAGAGGAGACTGAGGGGAGACATGACAGCACTCTTCAAGTACTTGAAAGGTTGTCATACAGAGGAGGGCCAGGATCTCTTCTCAATCATCCCAGATTGCAGGATACGGAATAATGGGCTCAAGTTACAGGCAACCAGATTTTGGCTGGACATCAGGAAAAATGTCCTGACAGTTAGAGTAGTATGACAATGGAATCAATTACCTTGAG
The DNA here is from genome assembly GCF_023053635.1 of Elgaria multicarinata webbii. Classification (NCBI taxonomy): domain Eukaryota; kingdom Metazoa; phylum Chordata; class Lepidosauria; order Squamata; family Anguidae; genus Elgaria; species Elgaria multicarinata. The sequence continues at coordinate 38,212,192 of NC_086180.1, read as the reverse complement.
AGGTAGTGGTCTTTCCCAACCTAGAGGCATTCAAGAGGCAGCTGGACAGACATCTGTCAGATATGCTTTAAGGTGTATTCCAGTACTGAGCAGTAAGTAGGTTGGACTTGAATGCCTTATAGGCCCCTTCCAACTATTCTATGATTCTTTTCATCTAACTCAGTGGCATCTACACTGACTGGCAGTGGCTCTCCAGAGTTTCAAACTATAATCGTATTTACTCCCATGAGAGGAAATAAAGGGATGGAGCATAACAAATGGAGGGATATTTTGGCAACTTAACACAATTGTACAGTAATATTCGGAGAGGGAGTTTTTAATTCATTAAAGCTTTTCATCTTCTCTGCCATTAGACATATCTACTGTGATAAAGAATATGCCAAAGAGATATGGTCTTCCGCAGCCCAAACTGGAGATGCCAAGGATTTAAAGGGGAGTTCTTACTGTGAAACACAGGGGTGTACCAGATTCCCCCACTGCACCCATTCTGTTCCTTCATTCATTTTCATAGCCCTAAATAGCTTACCACCATCCAATACAGAGTGGGAGGAGGAGCAGAGGCAGTCTTTGTCTATGCACTCCTCCCGCTCTGGATTTTAGCTTTTTCGCCCATCTATCTGAGGCTCTGCAGAGCAGGAGGGAGGGAGACTTGGGGATATAGCATAAGCTGGCCTCCCCAGTCCAGTCCCCACTCACCAGCACAATCCTTTCCCCTCCTCCCCATGGTCACCTTTGTGATCTCACAGAGGCAGCTGGCATGGTTCTCTCTGCACCAGCTGTGAAGGGGAGGGAGAGTGGGCGGGGAATATGAACTATCCTATGCCCACCCCTGATTCTGTTTAGGGGACATAGAATTGCTCTTTCCTTCATGCAAATCACATTTAGTTAGTTATTCATTCATTGCAGTCACATTTCATTTGTGTGTGCCTTTTTGGTTTTGTCTCCATGAGCAGCAAAAGTCTTCTCATTGCCCTGGTGGCTTCCTGGTGGCCATCATTTTACATTGCCACTATATTACTTACCCTTATAGGTGTCTTTATGGTGCCTGGTTGGTGCTGCCTCCTTCTCAAACCCATGCTTTCCCTTCCCAGGACTGGCATCTGGTAATCCCAATGCCGAAAAGGGAGCACATGGTTTCTGGGCTACCATCCAGGGACAGGAGCAACCCTCACCTTTTTCCTGGTGGAAGGTGACCAATCGCAGGCCACTTACCACCAGGCACTGCCCAGCCATGTCTCCACTGTGATTCCAGGGCGAGGTGAGGGGCTGTCTCGGGGCTGTCTTGCGCATCCTCATCTTGCTCTAGAGAAAAAGGTTGGGGTAAGTCCCTGACTTCCCCTTACCCGCAGCTTTGGCAAAAAGCCCCAGGGTGGGTATGCAATTGCAGTGGCACTATATAATCCACGCTGTGCCACTGCACACCCACTCCAGGGCTTTCTGAGCATTTAGACAGCCTCCCCCTCCGGTTTTGCTTTTTTTCTGTGTTATGTAAATCCTGGCCTATTTTCAAAGCCTTCTATATCCTGACAATATACCAGAAGAAGAAAATGTGGCTGTTTTATTCCATATAAATAACATTTAGTTATGACAGTATTAATTCTAATACTGTATTCATATTCCCAGTTGTGACAATGGGATGAGACAGTGGCCTACTGTAGACTAGAGTGTATAGCAGTATATATATAAACGCCGGGTAACAGACAGGGAGGAGACTGGTAATAAAGATTAGTGTCCTATAATCGTATTTACTCCCATGAGAGGAAATAAAGGGATGGAGCATAACAAATGGAGGGATATTTTGGCAACTTAACACAATTGTACAGTAATATTCGGAGAGGGAGTTTTTAATTCATTAAAGCTTTTCATCTTCTCTGCCATTAGACATATCTACTGTGATAAAGAATATGCCAAAGAGATATGGTTAAAGAACTAACATTTGTCAGTGACATTGAACCGAAAAGCTCATTCAAGCAAAGCTCCTCCATGCAAAATGAATTGACAGTTGTTTTCAACAGGTTGGAGGGGTGTTATTCTCGGGATCAATTATTCTAGAATAAAAACTCCTTCACATACTTCAGCCTGTGATTCAAGCAGCTGCCAACAGCTTCATGTTAACTGAAATGGAGGAAAGCAATTCCTGGTCAAATAGAGGCTCTTCTTCTCTCTGAGATATGTGATTGTGTAAAGAACAGGAGAGTGATTGTGCTGAGCAGTGGAAGCTGGTGTCTCCAATGTCAAGGGGGTTGTGAATCCACTCCAGGTTTTAGTCAGAACCAGTCAGAACTCTAAAGGTGATATCCAAAGTGCGAAGCTATCCAAGATTTACCAGCCCACTGACATTGGAGCCACCAGCCTCCACTGACTTTGGGGATTTAGAGTTAGATAAAATGCAGAACTTTCTCAATGCTCATAGAGATTTGGGAATAAGCCAGAAAAGTAATTGAGGTGACAATCCTATGCATCTTCACCTAGAAGGAAGCCTCATTGAATATAGTGAGGCCTTTTTGGATTGCGCTGTGGTTGTCCCTGCAGTAACCTGAAGCTTTTTCTTTAATGTATACAGAGATTGTTGATCCAGGGTTTGGTTTTGTTTGTTTTTTGGTGGGTGGGGGGGGCAACCGAGATAAAATTATTATCTGGAAAAGAATCCTATATTAAAAGGTTTCTGTGGCCATGTAAATAAGAAGTTCTAATTTTTAAATTTCTTCAAAATAAGTTCTCACCTTTCTCCATTTGCATACTTTCCCCAGTACCAAGAGGATATACAGTGCAATGCTATACATGTCTACTCAGAAGTAAGCCCCACTGAGCTCAAAGGTGCATATTTCCAGGCAAATGGATTGCAGCTTAAAGTTCTGCTCTTTCCGCTATGAAGAAAATACTTTTTTTTAGTGTGACTATGTGCTAAGGCATCTTATAGACTGAGGTTGTGATAATATACACACCTGGGATTTAAGTCACAATTGAATTCATGGATCTTCCTTCTTTGTAAACATGTATAGGATTCCATTGCAAGTGACTGGAGGCTGACTTGATAACTGATGTGAAAAAGTAAGTTAACAAGGTGAGAAGTAAGGTAACAGGAATACAAAAGGTGCCAAGCTTATAACGGGCCTATTCAGAAGACACCTTAAATCATGGCTTTAACCATGGTGCTTAAGCCAGAAAACTGGGCGTTGTTCAGAAGACTCCTTAAACTACAGTTTTAACCACAGTGAATAAGCCTTTTTTGCTTTATTCACCATGATTAAAGCCATGGTTTAATATGTCTTCTGAACAGGGCCAGCATCACTTAAGTATTATGATAAATAAAATACACATCCAAACAGGCATTACACCAATGCCAGGCTTGCCTGGGCGTGGTGACGCAGTTGCTGGTGGGGGCAAGCGAAGCGAGGCATAGACGCACGCTATTGGCAGCCTCTGCGTGGTGCCACTGTGCAGGGAGGGGCCTGTGATTCCCTCCTTAAGGGGAGGATACCCCTCTTAGCCACCTCTTCTTGGCATGGCTCCCTCCTCCCTCCGTGTAGACAGAGTGGGTTCACTGGTCGCCCCTCAGGGGGGCAAGTAGGATTGTTTTGCTCTTAATCATTTTGGGAGTTTGGGAGCTTTTTCGCCTTCTTCACACTGTAAGACAGCAGGGGAGTATTAATTAGGTTAATTTGGTACAATTTGATCACATTTACCTTTGAGGCAGGTGTATGGGCATCGGGAGCAAGGTTAGGGTTGGTGAGCATCCTTAGGCACCATTCAGGCGATTGATAACACCTGAGGCCCTCAGCTAGGAGTCCTGCAGCACCAGATAATGGGATAAGGGTTACCACTGATGCCAACCTTACTCACTTACTCAGAGTTTTGCAATGTGAGTGGGAGTGACATCGGAAGGCCTCCCTAACCCAAAAGTGGAATCAGGGTGGGTGGTGACATACGAGCATCACCTATCAGGATACGAATGGCTCACCTGATCCCAAATACAGCCTATAAGTGTCCTAGTCAGGATGCCCGTTTAGGCCTCCATCACCCTTTGCTCTACTCAATAATTGTGGCCCTATTTAAACCCAATACTTTTGTCTCGTTATTTCGCCTTCCACTTCCGCAAAGATTTTCACAAAGAAAGAACCGCAGGAAATTCCAGCTCAAGCCTGAGCATCATAATTAAATTCTTCAATGAACTCCTGGTTGGTGATTTGCCCCTCTATCTCTTCCCTGAATTTGGCCTTTTTTAAAAATTAAAAAAACCACAGCTGGAGTTCCAAGGACAATAAAATGACCCCTCAAGTGGTTTCTGTTGGTCAACAGAGAGGACAATTTACAAGAGAAAATTCCTGTAGCAATTTGATTTTTTAATATATCAATTTAAAATTTTTTTTATTCATTTCACAGAGACAATTCTACAAGCAAAGCAAAGAAAATTTCAGGAAGTTTAATTCAGAGGAAGTGACATTTAACATATTTTCCCTTTTACATTATGAACAAAAATCTAGGTGGAATCTACTGGCTGCTTGGAGTTTTTCTTTATGTTTCTTGATAACAGCAAATAATATTTAGTCTCTCTTTCTGAGAAATTTGATAAACTGCCTCTATCATCCTGTCAAATTCAGAAATCCAGGGAAGCAGAGAATGGCAAAATTATTTTCACCACTTTGTAGGACATTACACAGATGTCCATCTTAGCAAGAGGTTACATGCATACCGTCGTAAGTTAGCACTGGGTAAATGGTAATCTGTATTCACTGTATATGTTCCCATTATTAAAGTATGATTTGTGTATCTTTCCTCACAATAATCAGGATTCCTTGTTTGTTAAGAGCAAATTGTTGAAGCACAGTGCTGGCAGATAAGATAATATATAGTTGTACCTCTAACATAATTCTCATGTAACCATGGCAGCTGTTTTCTCTCTGTTTCTTTTAACTCTATACAGATGTTATTCTTTTGACAGGGCGCTGCAAGGAAAAAGGGGGTGTGGGTCTGTAGGCCTGACCAAATTGTCACCTGGCTACTTACAGCTTTCCAGGTGTTTGAGGAAAACATGTTCAGGAGGAAGCCTAGGCCAGATCTACACTAGTCTTATAACGTTGCTAGTGTCCCTTTCTAACGTGGTTCTCTGTATCGGTTCTCTGTAGCTGTAATGTTACTGCAAGTCACATTGTTAAATCCTTTCGTTGCTGGGTTTGCTCCGCCCTCTGCCTGCCTCATTCCTAGCCAGCAGTGCAGGGCAAGTCATTAGCACACACAAACTCACTCACTCCCAAAACATCTTAACACAAATCCCAGGGAATTGCCTGAACACACAGGAGCCAGCCACTTTGCTGAAGCTAAGCTGGGTTGGGTCTTGTCAGGGTTGGGATGGGAGACGAAATTGAAAAGTTTTAACAGCAGCCCCATTTAAGCCCCGCTGGTCATGAGTTTGGGACTTTGGACCCTTGTTAATTTTCCTGCAGGGAGCTACAGCTCCTTTTCAAAGAGGGGGGAAATGTTTTTTAAAAAATCATAAAAAATCAACCGATGACCCAATTTGATTCAAATTTTAAGGCAGGATGCATGGGAGTACTTCACAATAAAAGCAGATTCTAAGGTGGAAAACTTCTGCGTCCTTTGCATACAATTGTCAGTGATTGCACAGTATAAGGCTGGTGTGATTTAGCTGCTGTAGCAGATAAGATAGCAAACGGGGCGAAGGAAGGAGAACAGGAAGTGGGCGGAGCAAACTCAGCAGCTATGGGTTGCGAGAGGAGACTTACCAGTATAAGGAGGCACATGAATCTGCAGCCACGCTGGAATGAAGAAACAGAACCTATAAGTACGACTCATTTACAACGTTGGAGACCCAGGGTCACGTGACACTATGCATCACAGTAACTCATTCAAAACGTTAGAATAACACCAGTGTAGATTCCCACCTATTCTACTCAGGGAAGACCCTCCCATTAGGCAGAGTGAAGTAGTCTCCTCAGGCAGCTGATGCTGGAAGATGGCAGGAAGGTGTAGGAGGAAACAGCAGTGGACCATACAACCTGACCTGTACCACCTAAAAAAGAGTGCTGCCTTCAGGTGTGGTGGAGGATGTTGTCCCATCACCAGTGTCAAAGGAAGATTCAACTGCCAGCCCGGTTAGCTTTTGTACATTGACTGTGATAGGGTGCCATCATGTCTACCTCAGGCAGTGAAATATCTTGGTCTAGCCCTGGTTCTACTCTTGTCCTTTAATCTCCCATGCATTTTAGAACCCTGGAAAATCAGGGTTTGAAATCACATAGGGTGGGACAAAGGTCCTTTCTACATCTAAGGGCCTTCAGGGAGGGAGGGGGGCAATCCTGGACTTACCTGCTTCTGGAATCGTCCCTCAGTGTTTAAATGGAAGTGTGACATCCTAGAAGGAAAGAGGGACATCACACCTGTCATGCCTGCCATTTTTTTTAAAAAAAACCAGGAGCTAGAGCTCACTTGAGCTCCAGCACAAGGTAAAAACAAATACAAAAAAGTCTGACCCTTCTCCCATCCCCCACCCCCAATATCCCTGGACTCCCCCCAGCCCAGCTCCTTCCCTCTACTGACCCCTGCTACTCATGGAGAGGAAAAAAGCCAGGACAGGTGCCCACACCACCTGCGGTCCTCAGGATCGTCCTGTGACCACAAGTAAAACCGGGATAACCAAGGTCTTGGAGGGATTTCCCTGCCTGCACCCAGGATCCCCCGTGTGTCATTTGGAATCACAGGGATGATCCCAGGTTGATCCTGAGGGAAAAGGCAGGTGTAGAAAGGACCTAAAAGTACAACATGGCAGCCTTCTTGTAATCCTGTTGTCCCTTCACACACATAATGCATGTGGCTTTGCTCTAGTTAACCTCTTCTCGTGTGAACATGTTACAAGCAAAAGCAGTTGTGCAAGATACCAAAAAAATATGAATGCTACTTGAGAAATGATAGAATTGTCACCAGGCAAACAGTTTGTCATGGGCAGGGGGGTTCTACTGACATTTTTTAAAAGAAGAAGAAGAAGAAGAAGAAGAAGAAGAAGAAGAAGAAGAAGAAGAAGTAGTAGTAGTAGTAGTAGTTATGTACATTATTATATTATTTGTGTATTCCCCTCCCTAAACAAAGTATTCACAAACAAGGGTCGTGAAGTGTTCTAAATCATGAGAAACGGGATTTAAGAGAGATCCTCAGAATATATAAATGTTAGGTACTGCCCTTGAATAAACATAAAATCAAATTCTGAGGTTAGCCCACCAACCTGCTTTGAGATGCCATGACAACATTTTTGTTGTTTCTGAGATTGCAACTAATTTGAAAAGTAGGGGAAACCACCACTATTGAAGTTCACAGCCCTTCAAGTTTGAATTCAGACAGTGTAGGTATTCAGATAAAGAAGGATGGTCAAGATCTTTCTCAGAAAATAGAACAGACTATTCTTTATGTTGCCAAAAGGCATACAATGGCGTGTATTCTTTATTTTTACAATAATTGCTGGTGATTTAATTACATGGGAACTACCATATATTTACAGAGAAAATACATGGACATTTTTGTTCTCTAAATCATAGTACAGATTCTATCATACAATAATTATCCTTTGAACTCTCACTATGCAGTCACAAAGTATGAGAGAGAGAGAGAGAGAGAGAGAGAGAGAGAGAGAGAGAGAGAGAGAGAGAGAGAACTGTAAATGAGAAATCAAGGAAAGGAAGATTGGCTAGGTGACCAAAGGTTTCTTTCATCTCTTGCATTAACCGGTTCACCTGCATTTAAGAGCTTTTGCTCTGAGGCTATGTAATTAGAAATGTTTTACGGCCTTCAGTCATGTACCTTTCATATGGTAGTCTTTATTTTTATGTATTTATTTATTACATTTTTATGCTGCCCAATAACCAAAGCTAGAGGGACCATATGAAAAGGAGGACAGGGCTCCTGTGTCTTTAACAGTTGCACAGAAAAGGGAATTTCAGCAGGTGTTGTTTGTATGCATGGGGTCAAGAGGGCAGGGCTCCTGCAGTTTTAACTGTTGTGATGAAGAGGGAATTTCATCAGGTGCTACATGCATACAAATGACGCCTGCTGAAATTCCTTTTTCTACACAACTGTTAAAAATACAAGAGCCCTGTCCTACTTTTCACATGGTCACCCTAGCTCTATATATGTCAATTGTATGGTGAAAATGTGGAAGTGAGGAATTTGAATGGAGTATGCACTACCAGAAGTTGTGCTAATGAGGACCTTGCACTTAGTCTCTCACATGTGTTCTGACAGCAATGCTTTACAAATGGCATGCCCCTTGGAGGTAGCCCAAGGTGGAGCCTGTCGTGGGTCAGAGGTAATATATTCAAATCTCTTGTGGAAACAGTATAAGTTTGAGAATATGAGAAATATACTAGGGAGTTATCTGAATCTTTTGCTTTTGTCTGAAGAGGTAATGCAGGATGCTTGGCAGGTTAATTCTTTGCTAGCATCACATAGGATAATAGCTCCCAGATTTGTAACTCCATTTGCCATATGAAATCCTTCTTGCTTTCTTCTTCCATTTGCTCCTCATTTCCACCAATAGCACTATTTGATCATTATAGAGGCAGAAATTGTGGTGAGCTTCAAATGTCTCTTGAAGACACATTTGTTCACTCAGACTTTTCCAGTCTTGCAATCAATCATAACACTGTTGTGTTTTACTGCTTTTGTTGTAATGTTTTTATGGTATTTATTGTTTGATACTGATTTTATGTTGGCTTTATATTGTATTCTATGTGTTTTTATGTAAACCAATTGGAAATCCTTGGATGTCAAGCAGTATAGAAGTAGCATGCATGCATGCATGCATGCATAAATAAATAAATCCCCTTAATTTCCACTACACTAACCATTTCTTATTCCTCTTCACTCTTGTGTGTGTGTGTGTCTCCCTACTCTCTACCCCTCTCTTATACACATGCACACTACTTGAGTTTAGGCACAAACAGACCAATAAATTTACTTTAAAGATGGAACAAATGTAAAAAAAAAAATATGTAAAGCTTATTTGCACCAAAAGTTATCTTATAATTTAGCAGGCTAGATATTAAAACTATATTTCATCTCTCTCTGTGTGTGTCTCTCTCTCACCCCCCCCCCAAATGATACTTTTACTTAAAGGAAGCAACTATTCCCTTAAATTCTTTCCTTTATCTAATAAAAAGTAATTGCCCATTTCTCTTTTCCCACCTTCTGCCCTACCTTCTCCCCTATCTCAGTGCTCTGAACCTGAAGTCTCCCTCTTGTCAGGAACTCAGATACAGCACCAAAGTTGTATCTCGGTTCTCTCTCCCTAAAGATTGACACTGTCTTTAGACCAATTGCTTTCAACTGTAGGGGTGGGGAGAAATATGTTCCATTCACATTTTAATGTTGTGATCCTTTCCAGAAAGGTAATTGTGTTAGTCTGTTGCAGCAAAAAACAACAAAATGCCATATGGCATCTTACAGACTAGCACTTTTATTTTGGCATAAGCTTTCACATTGTACTTCTCTGGATTTTGCAATAGGCTTCAATTAAAATGCTTACAAAAATGCATATATTAGGAGAAATGAACACAAAAATAAGTATGAATTTTTATAAATCAAACTTCAGATTGGAAAAATTAGAAACCAAGAGAACAAAACTATACCTGACAGCCAATATGTGCAATAGACTGTTCCCTCATGGAACTATCACAACCTGACCTTTCCCCTCCTTTTTGATTCCTTTGTCCAGTAAAAATAATAAATGGATTTAATTGTAAACCTACTAAGACACATTCACTTCCTTACTGACAGTAACAGCTCTGTTTCTTGGCACATTGCCAATGGTAGGTCACATCTATAATGTAACTTTTAGACTTCACTTAGAGATAAACTGTCACAATTAACCATTTAGACTTCAGTTAGAGATAAATTGCCATAATTAAACATTCAAAATCTCAATAACTTTATATTACATAATGCTCTTAATTATTAAATTATCCAATATTTAGACAACTTTTTTCCTCAGCATTTACTGATTCCCCACATGCCATATGAAATCTTTCTCACTTTCCTCTTCCATTTTCAATAATAGAAAATACTATGTGTATATATAATTTTGGTAATGCTGATGGAATTTTATTTAAAGTAAAAATAAACAAAAAAAGGACTATTTTAAAGGTGCGAGATTTGGCATCTTGGCAGTTTGGAAAATGTAGAACTAGTGAGGGGACCTGGAAGAAATAGCAGTTATATTGGTGTGTCAGTCAATCATTTAACACTTCTGTCCATTCATATTACTCATATATTATAAATCGTGTAATACTAACTGTACAGTTTATATTGGATAATGTGATGCCACCTGTAAAGTTACCACAGTTGGCTTTTGCCATATTACTGACACCTTGTAACTGCAATAGTAGATATTGTACAAAAGATGATATGATTTGGAAGAAAATGGAATAATAGGAGAACATCATTTCATTTTATATAGGCACTTTTTAATATCTATGTGACTGGGAAAAGTGAGGTGAAGGGGTTTGAGCTAAACCTGTATGCAGAATAAACTGCAGCTTTGCCTCTTGTTTCCTCTACCTAGTCCTAAGGAGGCTGTGGAGACCCTGAATAAATGTCTGGAGGCAGTTTTGGGATCAGTGAGGCCAAAAAAGTTGAGATTTAATCCAGCTGAGATGGAACTACTGTGGGTGGAGAAACCTGCAGATCTGGTGGAGGTGAGAGAATGGTGTTGGATGGGTTTGCACTCTCCCTGAAGGGCCAAGGGTGTAGTTTAGGGGTTCTCCTGGATGCAGTGCTATCTCCGGATGAGCAGGTGGTGCCAGTTACTAGGAGTGTCTTTTATCAGTTTCAGCTATCTCACCAACTGCATCTCTACCAGGAGAAAGCAAACCTTGCTATATTCATCCATGCTCTGGTTTTATCCAGACTAGATGATTGTAATGTGCTCTGCATGGGGCTGCCTTTAAAAATGGTTCAGAAGGTTCTGCTAGAGCTGCCCAGGAACATACAGGGACTAGGAAATTAGAACATATAGCACTGATTTTGTACCACCTACGCTGGTTGCCAGTGTGTTTCTGGGCCCAATTTAAATCACTTGTAATGACCTTTAGAGTCCTTAACAGCTTGAGACCAGGTTATCTGAAGGATTGTCTGCACTTATACGAAGAGATCTGGGCTTAAAGATCAGCCATAGAGGCCTTGCTTATGTATCTACTGGTTAACATCTATTAGATTGGCAGGCACAAAAGAGATAGAGCCTTTGCAGTGGTGTCCCCATTCTTGTAGAAAACCCTACCATGGGATGTACATGTGGTTCCCTTCCTTTTTATATGGGACTTAAAGACCTCAATATTCCATTCTGCTGTTAAATGAATAAATGCCCTTTTTATTTTATAAATTGGAGTTTACTGTTACTGTTATTTTAAATGTGTTATGCTGCCCTTTTAGTTAATTGTATTTTATTATAGAATCATGGAATAGTAGAGTTGGAAGGGGCCTATGAGGCCATCGAATCCAACCCCCTGCTCAATGCAGGAATCCACCTTAAAATCATACCAGTCAGATGGCTGTCCCGCTGCATCTTGAATGCCTCTAGTATGAGAGAGCCCACTACCTCCTTAGGTAATTGGTTCTATTATCATACTGCTCTAACAGTCAGGACATTTTTCCTGATGTCTAGATGGAATCCAGCTTCCTGTAATTTGAGCCCATTATTCTATGTCCTGCACTCTGGGATGATTGAGAAGAGATCCTGGTCCTCCTCTGTGTGGCAACCTTTCAAGTGCTTGAAGAGTGCTATCATGTCTCCCCTCAGACTTCTCTTCTCAAGGCTAAACATGCCCAGTTCTTTCAGTCTCTCCTGAAAGGGCTTTGTTTCCAGACGCCTGGTCATCGTTGTTGCCCTCCTCTGAACCCCCTCCAGCTTGTCTGCATCCTTCTTGAAGTGTGGTGCCCAGAACTCAAGATGAGGCCTAATCAGTGCTGAATAGACAGGAACAAGTACCTTGTGCGATTTGGAAGCTATGTTTAGGTACAAATTGTTGCCTTGCACTTGTTGTTCAAAAGTGGTTTGAAAAAATCCATTCCATCTCCATTTTCCACATTGCTATCCGCCATGTTGAAGGATGGGTATGTGTGTGTTTGTGTATCTTCTCGCTGGCTGCTCCAATGCCATAAAGATAATAAAAGACTGGATGTATGGTCACAGTTACACTACTTTGTAGTAAGGACATATACTTAACAGATGGAGCAGAGAGAATATGTTTCATTGTATAACACATTATTCATTTCTATTCATTTCTAATAAAACAGAATAGCTTGCACAGTGGTGATTAAAGTACTTTATGTGCATAGTAAATGGAGCAGAAGGAATATATTTAATTGTATAGCACTTTATTTATTTCTATTAAAACTGTGCTTGGGATAGTTTACAATCTGAAAATAACGCATTACAATAAAATCATAAGAATATCAACAATCAAGAGTCACAAAATCCATAATACATTCAAATAATAATAATAATAATAATAATAATAATAATAATTTATTTATTTCAACAAAATCCATAATACATCCCATCAACCAACAGATCAATATTCTGTTTTCAGATTTATTTATTTTTGTTATTGGTTTCGCCATAGAAACCACTGAAAACTTAAGCCATCCCTAGCCATAGGAACACCTCCTCAAGTCTCCTAATTATGTTACATTATACCAAACACTTAAACAGGCAGGAGACCAGATTCATCTCTCCTCTGGCAGGAGCTGAGTAGGTCAACAGAATCTGGATGTTTTACTGGCACATTAGAAGCATTGTGAGTCTTCATAAATAGTGCCTATTAGCAAGAATTTAGGTATGTAATATACACAGATTAATGGAAGAAGGTTCATCTGTACATAAATTGTTAGAATGCCTTGAAGTGCTGTTCATGTTCAGATACCAGTGAATATAATGCATTGACAGCTGGAATTCTTCATGTCGCATCAGTCCAGTTGACATCTAATCTTCTCTGAAGCAATGAGCTTAACAAATGTTAAATTTTCTTTTGGTGTTCTCCGTAGTTGTAATTTGGTGTAGACAATTAATATTAAAATGATGGAAATTCTTTACATTATGGGTTGGATCCAGACTTAGTCAAACTTGGAGCAGGCCCATTGAAATCAATGGGACAATTTAGTAACGACAAACTTAAGTCCCATTGATTTCAGTGGGTTTACTCAAAGTGTGAATCCAACCCTTAGCCACCCTTGTAGCAAGTGAGATTTCCCCCCCTTTTAAATGTTCCCGCCTGGTGAAATTTCAGGGGGGGGAATGGGGGGGAAGCTTAAGACTTCCCTCTTGGAGCATCAAGGTCCCAATCTAAATTGGACCATGTGTACTTACACGAGAGTAAGGAAAACTCTCATGCATAGCTCCAATATGCATGATAAGCAGAATATCATGCTTATCACTCTAGATAGTTGAAGAGTGGAATAAAATGCACTATATATGAAAGCATAACATCATTATTTTCTTGATTATTAAAAACATAGGTAGTAATATACCTGAGTGACTCAAGTGACACTTTTCACGACACCTGCATGAATTTATAGAAGTATTAATTTACTTTTCTTGGTTAACATGTTATATTTTGTGTATGTATTTTGTCATGTTTTTGTAAACTGCCATAGAAGCTCTGCTGGAGGCTAGCATATAAATCTCTTAAATAATAAATAGATAGATGAAAGAAAGAAAAAGAAAGAAAGAAAGAAAGAAAGAAACCAATGTGCTCACTCCAGAGCAAGTGACTTGCATTGCTGACTAATTTTCAGTGCACCAGCATCATTAGACAAAATAAGCCTTCTGTCAAACTCAAAAATTAAATGTGCTAATTTTATATATTGTTTCCTCTGAACACTATAAAGTTATTGTAAGCCAACCATAAGAAAATTGTGTCTAAGAATGTATGGATTCATAAATAATACCACACATGTGGAAAAACAGACACATAATTACAAATCAGAGTAAAGCCACATCGTACTAATAAAAAGACATCTGAAGGCTGGGGGAACCAACTCTTGTAATGGGTTTATTAAGAGGGATGAATGCTTTGTAAGGATGTAGACAATATAAAACTTTGAGTGTAAAACGGGCAATCAGCTCTCACTTCATGTATTGTCTATGTGTTGTTGGTTCCTTGTAGGAGCATCATACACCTTTATCTAGGCCATGATCCTTCCAATCTGTGTGTGGGATGGTGATGGTGAATCTCTATAAGTTTCTGTTGAAGCCTTCTATTCCCCCTGCCAGCGCTGAACATTCCACTTCTTTGCAGGACAACGTGAAATGCTCTTTTTCCATTTTCAGTAATGTAAGCCCCTTCTGTACCTCATATATTGTTATTCAGAGGGCTCCAGGCCAGATGTTTGGATTTTATTAAATCCATTCTGTCTGTGTTTTCCAGATTGTCAGGTGTTGTTCATTCTGTCATCCAACAATTGATGGAATCAGTTGCTTTTTTTTAACGAGAATTTTCTTCTACTTGTGCTAATTTTGTACTAATATGCTCGTTAATTGCATTAATTAATGCAGATTGGTGTTAATTTGTATTAGCTAATATGGATTAGCTCATTAGAATTTGCACTAATTCACATTACCACTTATGTGGACTTGCGCTAGTCCATGTAAGCGGTAATAAAAATTAGTGCGAATTCCCACCAAAAGTGAAAACCAGTTGGCAAGTCTGTGGAATCAGTGTGAGTTGGAAACAAGTGCTCTATTGTGGAAGGCTCAGGTTGGATTAGAAGAAATCCAAACTCATTTGAATCCATCGCAGATTTCTTTGCCATCAGTAACCCAGATCACCGAGTTACAGCATCCTAATTCATTGTAAGAAGAGCCCGTGTGCTAGAGATGTGTTGCGGGGGGTGGGTGGGTGAGGTGTCCTCTTTTTGAAAGTGGCCCTCTATTTGAAGGGCTGTCCAATCCAAATCTAATTTAAAGATCAAAAGCCATAAGGATGGAGAGCAGAGCCTATGAAGTTGCCCAACAAACACATAGCACACGGACAGCAGGCTAAACAGACAGGAATGCAGGCCACATGGTCACTATATTTCTGACTATGACCTTGGATTTCTATTTAATGGTCATGACATTTGCATTTATACACATAAATTAGCACATGTACGCAATATGTACGCAAATCTGTGCCTTCCTTTGCCTTCTTATTTTGGCGATGCATTTCCTCTTTTTTTGGTGATGTATAAGTGGCTACCCTAAGTTCTGGAGAGGAATGCACCAGGGCCTCTCCTTCTGGGGAATGGCTGTGCACATTATGAGTGGTAGAGCATACGCTTTACACATGCAAGGTCCTCAGTTCAATCCCTGGTATCTCCAGTTATTTTGTTTGTTTGTTTTATTTAAAAGATTTCTACATCCTATATTTGGGCAGTTCAAGGGTCTGAGGTTGCAGGATGTGAATGGACCTCTGCTGATAAGACTGGGGTAGATGGTCTCAGTATCAGGGAGCTGCATAGGGTCCATTTTCAGGGTCTGCTGTCTTGTGCCCAGTGAAGGCTCGTGCCTCTGATGGGGTGGTGAGTTTGCTCTGGCTTTCAGTCAGTACCAGTCAGAACTCTAAAAGAGCTATCCAAAGTGTGAAACACTGACAATGGAACCACCAGCCTTCACTCCTTGTCCCCAGGCAGAACAATAGCCAGATGCAAAATAAAAAATGAACAGAATTCTTGTACCTTGAATGACTGCATAGAAGACTGTGATCTCCACCACACCAGTGACTTATCGCACACTCGCCATTCCTGGTATGTGGATTTGCAATGCGGTACTCACGTGATGTTGCCTCTGTCCGATACTAATCTCGCCCCTTCCCCCCTTGTGGCATTTTATTTTGGTGCGGGGAAAGTCTGGATTATTTCCCCCTCTTGTTTTTTCCTTTGTTGGGGGTGAGTCTTGATGACAAAAGGGGGCAGGGCAGTTCTCCTCTTCCAGCACAGTCATCATAGGGACGTGTTTGTCGGATGAATGGACATTTTAGTGCTCCAACCTCCCCCCCCCTTCATTGCCCACAGAAACGGAGCCCAGATGAAACCTTAAAAGTAATTGCTAGATAACAAAGCCAGAGCAAGTGGGGAGAAGCCCACGCCCATCAGAGTACCACAACCAATGAAGAGAAGGGGTGGAGTGGAATGGAATTGCAAGCAAGTGAAACCCCATGTGAAAGGGACTGTGTGTGAGGGAGCCCTTGCAGCACTTACGAAACAGAGGTAAAAAAAAGTCAGAGACAAACCAGAGGGAAAAAATAGGTGAGATAGAGCCCAGTGCTGGCAGATGTAGTTTGGAAGTACAGATCCCTCTGCCCTATGCTTTTGGCTGCCCTTCTGGGAAGTAATGTCCTGTTACTGAAGACTATTGAAGATGATTGTTTGCATGATGGGATGGATTGTATGATCACAGCTTATTTTCCCCATCTCTTGTGGATGTCACATGCTGGAGAGTAGCATAATTACCCCCAGCAGCACGTCTTGTCATGTTGCATGGGCTCTGTCAGGGTGGCTTGTTGCCACAGGTAATGTGTTTCTCAAAAACCTCCTACCTTCTTGGGAGACAATAACAAGGCCTGCTAAGTAATCCACAAAGCTTTATTCAAGCAATAAACATCTCTTTCTACCTGAAGAGAGTCTAATCTCTAGGAACTTCCCCTAGGCAAAACTATGCAAACTAAGTGAAACAATTGTCCTTTCAAGAAGAATGGAAAGCCTTTTCCCCAGATGCATTAACTTCAGAGAGACTAGTTCTGAGGCAGCTTCTGACAGGATGCGAGTCAGGCTGACTTTCTCTCACCTTCCTTTAGCTCCACCCATTTTAGTCTGTGGCGTACTCTAGGTTCAGCTAACCTCTCCATGCTCTCTTCCTTGGAAGAATGTTGGCTTCCCAATGACTGTGTATTATTTGCCCTTGACAAGATAAACTCTGGAAAGAGTTCACTCCCAGCTGATGAAGAGCCCATGAGAGTTTTCTCCCCCACTGTACAGGCTGGCCTGTTTCTGGCACCGACTCCTCTACTTCAAAGTCTGATTCTGATTGATCACCTGAAACACCTTCTTCCAACCCAGGGGGAGCAGGGCTAGACATGATAGGTAACAAGTCACCCAGAATCCTACAACAGCCCATGGGTTCTAGGTGGCTTGTTAACCACAGAAACAAGTCACCCTGGCCAAGTTCACAGGACAAGACAAGCTGCACTGCAGAGGGTAATTATGCTAATCCCGCCCAGCATGTGACTGGCATGCACAGGGTGGTTAAAAACCACCCTGTGATTGTATGAACCAGGCCACTGTTTGCTGGACCCTTTCATAACCATAAAAAATCACGATGTTAAAATCTGTACCTGGTGGGAAGAAGCAGCCATGTAAATGAGCAAACCAGTGTATGATTGACAGGCCAAGCAAAAATATCCTCTTTCTTGATAATCCTAAAATACTAATAGAGAGCACATTCTCTGAGTTTGGGTCCTTGCATATCCATAATGGCACCATCCACACACAAGAGGGAGGTATCAGAAGGCTTGGGGAGAACCCAAGGTTTGCAGATGTATAAAGCAAACTTGCGGGGGGCAAACCTAAGGGGGAAACCCCTAAATAGCCCAATGGGTACTGAGCATGCTTTGTCCGCATGGAATGCCGACTGTCTGTTGGGCAGAAAAACAGGAAACTGGGTGGGAGGAAGAGTAGATTGGCCTAAAAGAAGGCAGGGCAGGTTTGATGGCTGAACAGGATCATTCCACCACGTGACATCTTGTTGTAGGTCTCCACTTTAGACACTTTATATTCTAAATCAGTTGGAATGTTGAGAATGAAATCATGTTTTCCTTTACTGATCCATGACTCCTAGGAAAATACTCACACTCCAAGAGAAAAGAAAACAGTATCCAAGGCAATTAAGAGTTTACCATATAACTTTCAAGTACATAAAATAATAATAAAAAAATCTCTTTAATTTTCATTTTAATGTTTTTAATAGTTTCCCATATTAATAATGATCTTTGCCTTTGAGTTAATGCCTCATTAAATTACGTATGAATAGGTTTGCTTTCAACCTTAACCAAGTCCACCATTCATTGCCAAGAAATGCCCTCTCTTTTGGTTGTTACATCTTACTCACATTGATTAATTCTACCTTTCAAATATAGACATATCATAATTTAAAATGTCATTTGAACGTAACATTTACATTTTTGTGATTCTTCTCTTGCTTTTGCACAAATACAAATTCTCCTGCTTTTGCACATAATTTAAGGTTATGCCAAGTTTTCCCATTATATAATTATAATTATCTCCAAGGTTTATTAGTATGAATAATAACGTCATCTTTTAATTAAAAGAAAATCAGTAAGCAAGATTATAATGGGGTATAAGATTGAAAGCAGAAAAGCCATATGATGGATTGAAGGACCAAAGTAAGCATGACAGTCATGGGTTTTTCTTTAATGAACAGCCTCTCTGTGTCTGTAAACTAGGGATGTGCTCCGCTCCGATTAGGAGCGTAGAAGCAGTAGCGGATTGGCCTGCTCCGCCTTACCCAGAGGCGGAGTAGGAGCGGACCGCGGACCCCCTAGAAGCAAGGCGAAGAGAAGCGGCCATTTTTCGGAGCTCCGAGTTCAGGCGGAGCGCTCCGGTCGCCATCTTGAAAACATTTCGCCATAGGATTGCATTGCGGCAAATAATCGCGCATAACTACGTTGTTTTTGAAGCTATCATTCTGAAAATTCTTGTGCACAGAGAGTCGTGGATGGGGGTCATTTTGAGACCACTCTCACCTCTCTGCATCGTACGGGTCACGGGCTATATTTTTGTGAAAATCGGGTCAACCGCGCGGCTCAAACTGCGTTTTCGGCTTTTCGCCCATAGGATTGCATTGAGGGAAAGAATCGGGGATAACTGGGGGGGGTTTAAGCTATTGTTCTGAAAATTCTTGTGCACAGAGAGTCGTGGATGGGGGTCATTTTGAGACCACTCTCAACTTTCTGCATCGTACGGGTCGCGGGCTAGAAGTTTTTAAAAAATCGGCGGGAAAAATACCTTTTTCAAAGGGCTGAGGGGCAGAGTCAGCTCCCGGTCATGATGATCCCAAAGTTGGAGGAGGGCATAGGCAAAACAGGTAACTTGGGATTCTGGGAAACTTCTCTTTCTTCATCTGAACGGGCTTTTCCCCGTGTTTTTTAACACACCTCGCAGGGATGTTGTGTGTGGGGTGCCCGATTTTCAAAAATTCGCCAAAAATCAGGGGATGATGGGATTGCTTTGAAACTTGGCGTGCGTGTGTATATCCCCATGAGGTGTCATGGTGCCAAACATGAGGTTTCTAACTTGAACAGAAAAAAAGTTGTATAATTTTTTAGCTTTCAATGCAAGCCTATGGGGGGGGGGAAACGGAGCTCCGGATCCGGAGCTCCGGGCGGAGCGGAGCGGAAGTGGGCGGAGCGGGGGCGGGGCGGAGCGGCCCGATCCGAAAAATGGCGGATCTGCAAGTGAAGCGGAGCGGGGGGTCCGTGCACACCCCTACTGTAAACCAGATGAAAACCATTGTGGGGGGGAAGTGGCAGAATCACCCACACACGCATATGCACCTGCTATTTGCAATGTTAGGAAAGGTCCCATTGGTATCAATGGGAGATTTCTTCCTGTTCCAGATAAAAAACACCCACCCCACAACTCCATTCAGGACTGTGGCAAGGGCAACGTGTTAAATCTCCCCTCCCACCATGCAATGACCCCAGTCCAGCTGGTCAGGGGGCATCTCTTCTTTTTATTAAGGAAAAATGAAGTGCACAAGGGCAAATGACGTGGCAAACATGATGGGCGCATTCACATGACACACCAATTCACAATGGATGGCAGGCTACACCCTGTGGCTTACGAACAACCCACAGTGCATGGTTTGTGTGCCTACCAGATGATCAAGTGTACAGCTCTTGTTGTTTTTAAATGGACACTGTTGTTTTTATACTGTTTTTTATGTTTTTTAAAATTTTGTATACTTTTAATGTTTACTATTTTTAATTGTTGTAAACCGCCCAGAGAGCTTCGGCTGTGGGGCGGTATATAAATGTAAGTAAATAAATAAATAAATAAATAAATAAATAAACTCACACTGCGTAGTTTATTCCTGCCCTTCCTTCCCTTCTGCTCACTCTGGCAGGTATCCCAGCTGCCTTTGTAGCAGAATCCACATCCCACCATCGCTTAGCAACCTGTCTCTGATTGCTCTGCTGCGTGCTAGGGAAATCTTCTGCCTTTGCCAGCTCCTCCCTCTCTCTGGCACTCTCAGCCCATTTCCCCCACCTCTTCCATGTGCTCTACTACCCTCCAGGTGCTGGTTTGTTTAGCAGCAGCCCTCCACTTCCCTCCCTGCTCTGCTGCGCATGATCCCGCCCCGTGTCCCATTTTCCCAAGCATTATTCTCCCCAAACCCTTTCCAGCAATAAAAAGCACAGTTTTCATTCAAAAGTAAGTTTTTTTTTATTGGTATACAAAGTGGCTTTGCAGTTTCCTTTGGCTGGCTTAATACACAATGGCCCTTTCTACATCTAAGGCTGTAGAGGGATGTAGGGGAGACGATGACAGGATTTCCAGCTTCTAGGAGCATCACACTGCATCCAGACAGCCGCGCAATGTCCCAGAAGTGAAGAGGGATATCCCTCCCCTCAACCCCACCATTTCTTAAAACAACAGAAGCTGGAGCACACTTGCACGCTAGTGAAAAGTAAGTTTTTTTAAAAAAAAACCAAAGCTCCAACCCTGCTCCCCACTCCACCCCCAATGTCCCTGGACACCCTCCCCCCAACCCAGCTCCTTCCCTCTGCTGACTCCTGCTACTTGCATGGAGGAGGGAAGAAGCTGGGATGGGCACTGACACCGCTTTCTTCCCATGATAAAAAAAAAAAAGATCCCGGTAAGTCCAAATTATTTTTTGAGACGGAACCTGCCGCTATCTCCTGATGTGTGCAGGAGAAGTGGTGTGATGAAAATGGCCGACTGAATGGGCCACGTGCACATTGTTTACTTCTTCTTTTGAAAGAGGAAGTGATGAGGGACAAAAGCATTGGTGGAGAAGCAACACTAAGGAAACGAGATTTTTCCCCATATGGTGACGCTGTAAGACACTAGGCATCATCATACAGGGGAAATCGCCTTTTCTTACTGTTACTTATCAGCCCGGCTTTTGTCCCTCATTACTTTCTTTTCTGTCTTGAGGGGAAAGAGGAAGTAAACAAAAACCACATGGCCCACTCTAATCATGGCACTTTTCCTGCACACAGCAGGAGATTGTGGCACATTCTGGTTTTTTGTTTTTTTTTTAAGTCAGATTAAAAGAGATCTATTTTGCAACAGAAAAATAAGTAGAAGGAGTGGGAGGCACGTGGGAGGCAGACGTCATCTAAAGGATGTGTGCACTTCTGTAAGTGGGCAATAGTGAGTGTGCAATAAAGCGCTGGTCTGATGAACCTCACTGTTAGGCATCACTTTGGAGGGTGTGTGGATGGCTGGTTTGAGAGAAGTGATGATGAAAACTGGGGGCTGGAAAGGTTGTAGTCTCTGGGACTTTGGAGCCAATGCATATACTGGGGTGGAACAGATGCTGCAGTTAGGGAGCGGTATATAAGTGAAATAAATAAATAAATATATAAATAAATAAATAAATATCTTCAAATACTGTGAGCTCCATGAACTGTGGCATTGCTTGGCAGATGGGGTAATTTATTCTCTGGCTCTAAGACCCCTAACTGGGAAGCAGTGGGGGCTCATTCCTCCACCCATTGATGGCCATGGTCATTTTCAGCCATAGGGGTTCAGAGTTGTCCTGAAGGACCTAAGTTGTATTTTCAGTGGTGGTGGAGGTGAGTGGTTGTTTGTGAAGGTAAATGCCTAAAACACACTTCTGTTTTTCTGTGAATCACCTTCACAGAACAAAATGTGCTATTTACATGATGCAGTCCCTCTCCTTCTTCCACCAAAAAGGAGATCACTATTACCAGCTCATCAGATGAGTGTTTTATAGCACACTCGTTATTGGTCACTCAGTTTGTCACGGGTCCTTTTCACAATGTCGTCCACCTCCTGCATGTCTCCTGCTTTTTCTGCTCATTTTTCCATTACAAAAAAGACCTGGAAATATGATTTAGTTATTTTTTCTGTAACGGAACTTGCTACCATTTCCAGCCATATGCAGGAGAAGCACCTATCCATCCATACTGGGGTCCTGAAACAGGTAGGAAAAAAGAAAAAAGGGGAAAACACATAGCTGCTAGCTACATCTTTCAAGCAACACGTGTTTGGGCCCTAAGCTAGTGTCCATCCCTATATCTTATAGCTGTGAATTATCTTTTCTTTGGTCTGTCCTCAGTCTACTACTGTCAATAAATTTGATCAAATTAGTTCTAGAATTTCAGAGAGTGAAACAAACTTCTTTCAATTCTCTTTTTCCACCAAAGGGGTGGTGAAATGGTAGGATGACAAAAGCATAATTAATTTTATATGCCTTTGTCATTCCATTTAGTTGTTTAGCACTCTACTCACCCCCCAAACCCCATAACCGTTCTTCAAGCACAAGGTGTTTGCTCTTTTTCGCCCCTTTCCGAGCTTTACAATACCCTTTTCTAGATGGAGCACTCAGAATTGCAGACAGTATTCCACATGTATTCCAAATGTAACCATACCATATTTGTGTATTAAAGCATTACAAAAACAACCCCAGGAACTGGATGTGACAGACTCCCTCACCTGCAGCAGATCCTTGTGTTAGGAAGTGTAGGGGTGGGGTTTCAAATCTGGGAAGCTGTTTCTACATGCAGACCATTCCTCAATGGATCAAATTGTTGTTGTTGTTGTTATGACAACCATTACCAAGAGGGCCTTCTCTTCTGCAGCTCCCAAACTATGGAATGGCCTGCCGGAAGAGATCCGCCAGCTTATTTTTATATATTATTTATTATTGCATTTATATCCCGCTTGTTTTCTTCCAAGGAACCCAAGGCAGCATACGTAATCCTCCTCCTCTCCATTTTATCCTCACAACAACCTTTTGAGGTAATTTGGGCTGAGAGTCTTAATAGTCTTTTTGAATTTAAAAATGCCATAAAGACGGATCTCTTCCAGCAGGCTTACCCAGTCAAATTTTAAAATGTCTCAAAAGTTTTTGAGGTTTTAATAATGTATTGGTTTTATGTTTTTAATCAGTTTTATGTATTTTATATTTTGTATTCAATGTTGTTCCCTGCCTTGATCCAGAGAGGGGTAAGAAATAATAATAATAATAATAATAATAATAATAATAATAATAATAATAATATCTCAGCTATCAATTAATAGCTATTTATTGGGGTAATATTAACAGGTGCGCTTAGAAGCAAAAACTTTGACTACCATGCATGTGCAGCAAAGAATATGAAAAGTTCAACAAAGAAAATTAACTCCGAGGTTCAAATTCTAAAGGCCCTGACACAATTTCAGTTGAAGTCAATAACAAAACTCAGCCTGACTTAAGTAGGTCAGAAACTGTTCCGTCCGTGCTGGAAAAGCTACCCCAAGAATGCTTACATCTCTTCTTAAAGACAGGGAATCCAACACTCCAATCATAGCTGGGTATCTCAATTTGCTCTTGAAATCATTCTCCCCTGGAATTCTGCCCAGCATCATAATCGCCACTGAAAGAATTCCCCCAGAAATTGGTTCAAATGTTACAGGTCCATCCCACTACTAAATCCTGATCTGAACATAGTTTCAGCCACTTATGAGTCAGACTTACAAGCACAACTGTTTATGCATTTTTACAATATTTCGATCTCATTTTTGCCAAACCATCTGTTCTAGATTGTATTTATTTGTTTGTTTATTTTGAAATGTAGTTGCTATATATCCTGAGCCCTTAAAGGACAAACTTCAAAATGAATCATTGGAAAAAGGCAAGGCTTTCCTGTCCCTTTGCTCTTGTGGAGCTTTTATTCATTTCATTGAGGCTTGTGCATTAGAACTTTCTGGTTGACTGTACCTTCCAGTCTCTGAATTGTTTGTCACCATCGGTCTTGCCAGAATCCTGGTTCAACTAACCTATCAAAATTATAGAGTGTGTCTAAAATATTCCACATTTGAACTAGGCTCTCTCAGGAGGTAATCATGAATGCATTTTGGTTTTTTAGAGGGAATGATAATGGAGTGGGGGAAACCATTCTGTAAGCATGCAATCACAGTTTCCCATAGTCGCCTGTCAAAAACATGAATGACTGTATGTGTTGAAATTATACAGGTTCTTCTTCGGAGTTCAGCACTTCCATATATATATATATATATATATATATATATGAGAATGGCTGTTTGAAATTAATATTCCAATGGCAGCATGATTTCTAGAAAGGAAGGTTAAAGCCTGTCTGGATTCCACAATATCACTGCCGATCCTAAGGTAAATCAGGCTGTATTTATTCAGCAGTAAGAGAAATGCACTTTGAACATGCTTAGAAACTCTTTTTATTAATGTTTTATGTATTACAAAGTTGGGAGATATGAAACAGCACCAGGTTATGAGAAACCCCAACAAATAACCTTCAGCTCATTCTAGGAATGCATCCAGCCACCTCCTTCACAATGTATGTTCACATCTCTGAAATGGGAATAGGGAGATAAACTGCAGTAATCCCCTTGGACGGTGGGTGCTTCAACCACCTGAGGGAAGAACAAGTTATTTCTGTGTGGTTTAGACAAAGTTACATTCTATTTATTTCACTTGAACTCAAAGATACAGAAATCTCTACTTGTGATTGTGTTGCATAATCCATGTATCAAAACTCCCCGGATTCTTCTCAGACCCTACAATTCTATCACACAATAACAAAGAAATGAACTCATTAAACAATTTCCCCCTCATCAGTTTTGGTATGTGATGAATGAAAGTCCATTAATTTAATTGGAATCAGTCCGTTGAGTTCAGTGGGCTTTGGCACAAGCCCAGTGTGAATTATATCATCAGAAAAATATTCTTGAACCTCTTGTCATGTGAAACAAATGAGCAACAGGGAATGAATTATAACTGGAGTACTGAAGTAAGGGAAGTGTGCTATAAGAACTCCATTGCCATGAGATTTTACTGTCATAATGTTTTTAGAAAACAAACCATGGATAATAAGCACTGTCTCAGTTGAGTGCTAATAAAGACTTTAAATCGTATTGTTGTACCCAAATGAATTTGTAGAAGAAAAGCTCTTGATAGAACAATTCTGTACAGGACTTCTTCTGCATAATACAACTTCCTCATGCATACAGCCACCACCTGGAAAACTGTTGAGCAGTGGGTGAAATAAAAGAAACAATAAACAATGGTCACAAATAACCTTCCTAGCTAATAAACTAGAAGAGATTTAAATGTTAATGCATGGTATAATTTGGGGTTCACAGTCTCCATGTGCCTCTGCCACCAAATCCTCCTCGCCACACAAACTGAGGTTTCTGCTTCTGCACCAAAGCACCAAGGCCGATCCTCCTCCTCCCACAAGACAAATCCTCCCCTGCTTCCCAGCATACCAGAAGCCACTTGCATTGCTGCTTTTGTGCCCCTAAGGGCAATGAAGAAAGAGTTTGCCATGTTTGCAGTCAGATAAAGAAGTCAATCTTTTAGTAAACTAGTATAAAGCCCATGTAGCCATGGGTGCTAGCAGTTCCTGCTCCTTTCCCACTTTTTTGCCCCTCAATCCCCTTCCTGCTCCCCACCAGTGGCAACAGTCTAACCACATGACTGTATCTGGGTCCTGCCTTTATGTCACTCTGATTGCCTGATTAGGGCTGTCCATCAACCTGCTGGTGGAGGAGCTACCCTGCTTTAATTGGTATTAAAGCTTGAACTTTGAACTTTTTCAAACTTTCAAAATTATTTGCATGACCTCACTGCTCAAGCTTCCGTTTAAAACAAAAATGAGCAAAATCAGTCTGGTAGATCTCGAGTAATAAGGCTTACACTACATTATTCTTACATAGATATAGATATAGATATAGCTATAGCTATAGCTATAGATATAGATATAGATATATAAACTATCTTCATTGATTGTATAGTGAGATTTCAGATCCAGTTTCTAAGTACGAGAAATAGCCCTGTCTCCTCCAGTTCTAGAAGACAGGGAATAGATCCAGATTACCACTTAGTGGCGTTCTGCTCTCACGGGCAGAAGAGGACAATGCAATAAACTACCATTTCTTCTTTCCCCTGCAGATCCTGCATGTTGTGAAAAGCTGTTCTAAAGGTTGGGCAGCTCTATAAAGCAGCATGAGAGGTGATGTGAGTGGCTCCATGGGAAAAAGTAATGGCGTGTGTGGATTATAGTGCTTTCCATAAATGGAAGGAGCCCTTCCATTCATTCAATAGCAGGTCTATACCCACACCTGTAGGTATAGTCTAAACTCTGAAAGACATGTCAGATTTTGTACACAGGAAATTCTATGGAGTAAAAATTGAAGAAAATATTGGCCAATTCTATTTTTTTAAAAAAAAGAAAAAGAAAAAAGGTACTTGAAATACTTATTTTAAAAGGCTTAATGAATGAATGATATAATTTCTGCATTTGAACATTATAAAAAAGCATAGTACATTGTGTCAGAAATTAGTCTAGACACCTGGCCCAAACTCACACAATCCTTTTTCATCCACTGTGGCCATGAGGAGAAAATTTGAAATGTTCACTTCTAATTTCACTTTACCACAGTTTAGCATTATGTGTGAAACCTAAACTTAGGTTAACTATGGTTCATTGAAACAAGCCAGCTTCATTAGGCACAGTTTGAAGTTGGCTTGTTTCAAACAAACCATACTTAAAGATTAACCACACAACAAGCTGCTGTTAATCAAAAACAAAAGTGAAAGCTTCCGATCTCCTCCTTGTGGCCATGCCAAAAGAGTAGAGGGGAAGGAAAGAGTTTGAGAGAAGGTTAGGCTCATTCCCATCATGTTATCCAAACATCTGGACATCCAAATTCAGCCATATTCTACAGAACATATGGCAAATGAGCATGTATGGTATTTACTATTCCTAAGCAATACTCCCCTGCCAGCTCCCACCCCCATAAAGGACATGTACCAACATGAGCATGCACACTTGAACACACCTAAAGAATGCCCTGTTGAAAACTGAGTTTTCCTTTTGTAGTGTTATATATTCTTATGGCAACAAGATTATGGCCTGGCAAAACAATGTTATCCACAGTTATTCAAACAAATAATCATGATCTGGATTTTGAAGAATTAATCATCTGTTAAAACATTTCCATTACATACTGCCAACTCATCAGTTTCATGTACACCTTGTATCTTCCTTTCTGATTTCTGAAAGAAATGTAAAACTCAAAAGTCATTCCTTCTACATCACTTTCTGTTGACACTGCAGTTTTGCCAGAAACAATCCTGCCTTAAACCTACAGAGTGTGAGCCTGGTTTCAATATGGCCTGTAGCTGTAGGGAAAATACTCTTCAATTACACAGGCCTGGTGGTGCTGGCAGAAATTCAGAGCAGCTGCAAAAATTACTAGCATAAACTAGGACATCACTTGGTGAGTGTTCCTTGTTTTGAATGTAGGGTTAAACAAGATAATCTAGGAAGTGCATAATTCATGAGCTCTTTTCTATGGTGAAACTAGCATCATCTGTTTTAGTGAAAAGAGAACATGTTCACCTTTGGAGCTCACTGTAGCCTTTTTCAGAAGAGTGGAGAGAGGGACTGTGTCAGCTGTCCACACACCCAATGACAGTGTAACCTTCTGGCCACACCACCAATGCCTACACATGCAGCTGAACACATGGAAGGGTCCCTTCTGTGGTTTTGTGTGTTCAATCGAACACATGGATACCTGGGGGGATGGCCAATGGGATGTGATGGTGGAAGTGGTATGATTAAATGGCTTGGCCTTACTCTTCACTCCCACATTTGGAAGAACACCTTCATTTCTTCCAAACAGTACTTGCATGGCATTGTTATCCTGTCTTTGAGCTAATCCACATATCCCAGTTAACCTACTGAGGATGTGGCTTGACATGAATCATGCAGCACTTGTCAAGTAGCAAATCAATCATGCTCTACCATCTACCAAACCGTGCTTTAATTGTTCTTTTACAACATATTGGTTTTAACCCTCTGTAAGAAATGCTTGGAGATCCTTTGGCTCAATGGTAGGACACTAAAATAAAGTAACAAAATAGAGTAACAAAACAATGAATAAAAGCCTAAAGGGAAAGGATTCTGAAAGTGATGTGAATCCTCAGTATTGAGAATCAAAAATCGTGGTGGTCTGTGTTTAGATCATGAATCTGACTAGCTTAACACTGTGTTACTGGGCTTAATCAACCTGTCTAAGTCCAACCAAGGGCACAAGACCCAGCATAAGAAGTTGGCACTTTGGGGCACCTGCCAATGTCCATGCCTGAGCAGGGGCCCTCTGCTGACCACTAGAGCCTCCTCCTGGCCCTGCTGATGCTCTTTTTGTCATTGGCACCTGAGCACAACCTCTGTTTGTCTGGTCTAGTGGGAGACCTTCAGCAAACCATGGGAACAAGTAGAAGAAATAGCGGTTGCCATTGCCTGCTCACTTCCCTTCCCTTCCCTCTCTGAGGAGCAGAGGAAGAGGACATGGAAGATTACAGGGAGGAGGAGAGGGCCCCACTGTAAACATCTTACCTAGCCTCCCTCACCACAAAGGTTGGAGCTGGCACCAGCTAAGGGCTGAGCTTACGCCACACTAGCAAAGGTTTTTTCCAAATGAAAATTCTGCAGACAGCGTAAAACAAGAATGAAAACTCTTCAGAGCAAATGAAATATTCTGGTGGTTGTACTCACATTTTCAAAATGAGAATTTAAACAGTGGACTGCCATCAAAGTGTAATTTAGAGAATAAAATGGAGACAGTGGTAACAAAGCAGAGAGAATGTGGGTAGGTAGAAGGGACCCATAATTCATCGCAGAAAGAGACAAACACACAAACAGACGGATACACACTTTTGAGAGGTTTGGTTCCAGGGCGGAATTGGGAAAGCAGAAATCCTGATTCAAACTTTATTACTAAGCATTTGTGACAAAATATCTGCCAGCAGCACCACTCAATATCTGAAATGCTAGCACAGTATCATGTTTTATAATCATTGCTTCTTTTCTAAAATGAGCATCTGCCAGGATGTCATGTGTTCTCATATTAAAACAGACAAACAAAAATAGTTATCCTTGTCATCTTAAATGTGTGAAGGCTGGCTAAGGTTACTCAGATAAAGCCACGTTCTACATGCTCAGAGGCACTATTTGTAGTTTCTTTTGACCTCTATATCAGGAACTGCTGGGGGATTGAACTAAGGAATGCTAATTTGTGTGAGCCACACACACACACCCCGTGTGGTGAGCCACTAACCTGCGTGTTGTAGCCTTTGTGTTGTAGAACCTGGACTGGCCTCATACCCACTCAGGCTGCCTATTGGATCTTCCAAGGCAGGATCTACACTATTGCTCTATAACAGTTTATAATGCCATATTTCTTCGATTTTAAGACACACTTTTTCCCCCATATAAACATCTCTAAAAACGGGGTGCATCTTAGAATCGCAGGTGCATTTATTATTTCTTAGAATCAAAGCTTTTTTTTCTGTTGGTGGTACTGAAATTAGTGTGCGTCTTACAATCGATGGCGTCTTAGAATCGAAGAAATACGGTAGTATTGACAACTGTTGGGGCCCAGGACATATTCCATATACCATTTTCAAACCACTTTCTAAGGCCTAATCTACACCAAGCAAGATATTGCACTATGAAAGTGGTATATAAAATGCAGGAGCCATGCTACTGCTTTATAGTGGTATTGAAGTGTACTGACAACAGTTGAGGCCCATTGACACTTAACATACTGCTTTCATACCACTATATCCTGCTTGTTGTGGCTCCTGCCTTTTATATACTGCTTTCATACCACTTTCATAGTGCAGTATCCTGCTTGGTGTAGATCTGGCCCTAGACAGGAAGGCATATGAGAGGTTTTCCTATTCCAATTAAGCCTTGTTTGACCAGCAAGGCCCCCCTGAGCTCTGGTGTGTTCCAGTATCTCTTGGTTGGCCTTCAGTCCCCAATTCTAACTTGGGCTGTAGCTAGACCTAAGATTTATCCCAGGATTGTCCTGGGGTCAAACCTGTTCATCTAAGTGCCACACAGGGCATCCAGCACTCAGGCAGGGACGAACCCAGGATGATCCTGGGTTAAACCTTAGGTCTAGCTACGGCCTTGGTCTTTAAGCCTGCCTCTTGGTTTGTTCTTTGGTCTTGACTCCTGGCTTGTCCCATGGTTCCTCGTCCTCATCACTTTTATTGTATTTCTATGCTTCCCCACAGACAAAGCTCTCTGGAAAATTCACAAAAATGGCTCACTTCAGACTGCTGCCTGTGGTATAGCCCTAAAACTCTAGCATT
This sequence comes from Elgaria multicarinata webbii, assembly GCF_023053635.1. Taxonomy (NCBI): domain Eukaryota; kingdom Metazoa; phylum Chordata; class Lepidosauria; order Squamata; family Anguidae; genus Elgaria; species Elgaria multicarinata. Next base: position 38,181,732 of record NC_086180.1, on the reverse strand, counting down.
GAAAATATATCCCAGGAATCAGTCTCCTGTTGAAACTTGACTCAACAGGAGACCTAACGTTCTGCTAATATAGGAATGGGCCAGCTCTACCTGATGTAGCAAATTTCAGGGATAAGGTCATTAAATGTCATTTGCTATACAAAATATAAATCTGCTTAGAATAACTAAATCTTTCACCATTTTGTCTTGAGTATGAGTGTCATATATTTTATGCAACTAATAAGTTTTGTAGGTAAGAAAAATGTTTTATTTGTAATAATGCTATTAAAGGCTTAGCACTTACTGCTTTGTAATTAATGTATGTATTTCTTTCTCTTACACTCAGCTAGTTACTACCTCTCTCTCTCTCTCTCTCTCTACATATATATATATATATCCAGCACCAGTCCTCTCCTGCCTCTTTTATTGCTTTATGCATGAGGGTTATTTATTTTAAAACCCAAACCAAACATGGGACTGAAAAGCAGACATTCAGAATAAAAAAAAATGAATAAAAAGAAAACAAACCTTCACCTTTCATTATGCCTGTTGTAAGGGCCTCCTTTATTAAATTTGCCTGATGTTTAAACCCTCTTTATTTAAAAAAAAATGGGAAAAAGTAGGTTTAACTTTTACTGTTTTGAACAGACGGTGCTGAATGCAATGATTATGCTAAAGTAAACAAAGGAGTTATTTGCTCTTTAAAAATTAAAGCAAAATGCTTCAAGACATTCATGTGCAAAATACGATTAATGACACTCATATAATTTAGCAGATGTCATGACATAACTTAATTTTTAAAGAATAGAAACATAAATGTGTTTATTCCACATGGTAATGTGGTCGTGCATTAAACTGCACTGTGATTTGTACTTTGAAAATAATTTCAGAATATTAAAATGTAAGGCTATGCGGCAGGGTCTTGCTATTTTATTGTTTTACGCTGTACAGCACCATATACACTGATGGTGGTATGTAAATAAATAATAATAATAACATCATATAAAATGTGATCCTGCAAAAGTAGCTGCTTCAGGACAAGAAGAGCAGTAATTTGCATCCTTACGTGAATCCTCCAATCTATACAGCTGTCAAATGGGGACATACCCCACAAATGAGTGTAAACTGGCAATGAACAGAGCTGTTTTGGTTTCTTATTTCTATTTTGGTTTCAAACTATTTAAAACATGTAAGAACATAAGAAGAACTATGCTGGATCAGACCACAAGTCTATCTAATCCAGAATTCCAGTCCACCAACCAGCTGCCTGTGGAAAAGTAGAACATGAGTGGAATAACACTCTTCTGACATCCCCCCACTTGGCCTCCCATCCTCAGATTGGAGTCTGACCCTATAAACAAGCCCATTTTTGCACAACTACAGGTATAAATTGTCTAAATAGACCATTTGTGCTTGTAATTCTGAGTCAACAGGCTCACTTATGGGTACCATTTGAGTAAAAGCAGCCTTTCTGTAAAAGAATGAGCCACCATTTATTACAAAATGGCAGCTCAGTGAGTAAATGAGAGGCCACTTGCCAAGTGCTCATGGACCACCCAGTGGCTCGCAGCATGCGGCAAGCAAGTTGGGCAACCAGCAGGGGTCCAGCAAGTGGTGCGCAGCATGGGCATCAGTGAGTTCGCTCATCCCTAGTTGTAATCTTAACTCGTAGAGGTGTTCCTTCAGCCCATTGATCATTTTAGTTGTCCTTTTTTGAACTTTTTCCAACTCATCAATATCCTTTTTTAGGTGCAGTGATTAGAACTGTACACCCTGTAGTATCCCTCAGGCATAGGGACCATACGGGTGAGCTTACCTGCTCAGCCTGCCACTTGCCTCTAGACTACCAGGCAATAACATCAGAGTCTTTTCATTGCTGGATTCTTTTATTACTAAAACTTCTTAGAACAGTGACACCAAACTCCCTCAGCAAGGCCCACAACACCAACTGACAGAAACAGAGGCTCCGCCCAGGCCTTCGATGAGGACCTGGAGACTAGCAGCTACAGGCCTCTTAAAGGTATATACATCCACATATCACATCCCCCCTTCTCCATAAAAACAATAACTTTTGTTCAATTAAATCTTAACTTGTCAATCTCAGCTCTTCACCACTATCCCATAACATAGTCCTTAAACTTTGCTGGTAGTCTCACTTCTCGCCCACTCCGTGTCCGTTTGATTCCATCTGCTGTTACATCTGACGATAGCTCCAGCTCACCTTGAGGTCCTTCTGGCAAGACCACTGCCTCAGGGGATGCCAGCTCCTCTGCAACCCCTAGATCCACATTGGTTGCACTCACAGGGGAAAAGCAATCCCTCCTGAGGTGCCCCCTGTTCCTTCTATAAGTTTGACCTTGGGGAGTCTCCACTACATATGAGCGTGGCTCTCTTCTTTTCTGAGCTACTGATGCTGGCATCCAACCTAAAGTTGTTTTCAACCTGACCCTGTCTCCTACTTGCAAAGGTGGAAGAGGTGCTGTGTGCTTGTCATAATATGCTTTCTGCTGCCTCTGTCGATCTTGTAATCTAGGGTGCGCTCCACGTGGCACCCTGGGCTTCAGGGCAGATGTAATAGCTGGCAGTGTGCTCCGTAGTAAACGTCCCATGAGCAATTGGGCAGGAGCAAAATCTAAACCTGTTACTGGAGTATTACGCAGGTTCAACAGAGCCAGATATGGATCAGCGCCATCTTGTAGAGTTTTCGATAGCATGTGCTTGATGGTTTGTATAGTACGTTCTGCTTGCCCGTTGGACTGGGGGTAAGCTGGGCTCGAATGTGTCAAGGTGATCCCCCACTCAGTTGCAAATTGTCTCATAACCTGGCTCGCAAATGGTACATGGTCACAGATTATCTCTTTAGGTATACCATGACGTGCAAATGTTGCCTTTAATCTGGCAACAACAGTCACAGCTGTTTTATCTGTCAAGTGGAGAACTTCAGGGAACTTAGAAAAGTAGTCCATGACTACCAGGTAAGAGTGACCTTGTAACTCGAAAATATCAGCTGCTACCTTTAGCCATGGCAGGTCTGGGATCTCGTGAGGGATCATTGGTTCCCTCTGATTGGCTGGCTGATGTTCCTGGCATGGCTGACAATTGTTGACCCACCGTTCTATCTCTTCATTCAATACTTGGCCCAATACATACCTAATGAGTCCAGCCTAACAGCTCCCCTCAGGACTCTTCTACGAAATGATATTATGTGGCAATGGGGGCCTGAACAGCAGGCAGCTCTTGATGGACTAAAACAAGCCATTACAACTGCACCAGTCTTGCAGTATTTTGACCCTAAGGAGCAACTATGGGTCCAAGCTGATGCATCCAAGGATGGTTTGGGGGCATGCCTATTCCAGAAAAAGAGACCAATTGCATATGCTTCTCGTGCCTTATCCAAGGCGGAGCAAAATTACGCACAAATAGCCTATGCGGCAGGGTCTTGCTATTTACTGTTTTACTCTGTACAGCACCATGTACATTGATGGTGCTATATAAATAAATAATAATAATAATAATAATAATAATCTTGGCAATCGTCTTTGCAATGTCAAAATTCCATCAGTATGTTTTTGGTGTCCAAGTAAAAGTCCAATCAGATCATAAGCCACTGGAGGCAATTTTTGCCAAGCCACTGGGGAAGGCCCCAGCAAGATTACAGAGAATGTTATTACAACTGCAGAAATATGATATTCAGATCCACTATACGAAAGGCAAGGACATGTTTATAGCGGACACACTTTCTAGGGCGACTACAAGTACTCTCCCCACAGATACAGAACCTCTGATGGAAGATAGAGTGATCTACAGTTTGTCCAGTACAGACCCGCTTAGTGATCATATGCTCAAATCATTGCAAGAACACACGTCAGCAGATACATGCCTACAGGGCTTGAAGACTCTACATATTAATGGCTGGCCCAGGAGGCGCAAGCAGATTAGGCCTGAACTTTATCCCTATTGGCCTCTCAGAGACAGTATTCGAATTGAAAATGACTTGTTGCTGGTGGGACACAAAATCATCATCCCCAGGGCGCCAGAGACAACATGTTAAAACTGCTGCACTTACCACACCAAGGGGTCAATAGCTCTAAAGCACATGCTCGGGCATTGATGTATTGGCCTCGTATGAAAGCCAGCAACAAGTCATTTTCAATTCGAATACTGTCTCTGAGAGGCCAATAGGGATAAAGTTCAGGCCTAATCTGCTTGCGCCTCCTGGGCCAGCCATTAATATGTAGAGTCTTCAAGCCCTGTAGGCATGTATCTGCTGACGTGTGTTCTTGCAATGATTTGAGCATATGATCACTAAGCGGGTCTGTACTGGACAAACTGTAGATCACTCTATCTTCCATCAGAGGTTCTGTATCTGTGGGAAGAGTACTTGTAGTCGCCCTAGAAAGTGTGTCCGCTATAAACATGTCCTTGCCTTTCGTATAGTGGATCTGAATATCATATTTCTGCAGTTGTAATAACATTCTCTGTAATCTTGCTGGGGCCTTCCCCAGTGGCTTGGCAAAAATTGCCTCCAGTGGCTTATGATCTGATTGGACTTTTACTTGGACACCAAAAACATACTGATGGAATTTTGACATTGCAAAGACGATTGCCAAGAGTTCCTTTTCTATTTGTGCGTAATTTTGCTCCGCCTTGGATAAGGCACAAGAAGCATATGCAATTGGTCTCTTTTTCTGGAATAGGCATGCCCCCAAACCATCCTTGGATGCATCAGCTTGGACCCATAGTTGCTCCTTAGGGTCAAAATACTGCAAGACTGGTGCAGTTGTAATGGCTTGTTTTAGTCCATCAAGAGCTGCCTGCTGTTCAGGCCCCCATTGCCACATAATATCATTTCGTAGAAGAGTCCTGAGGGGAGCTGTTAGGCTGGACTCATTAGGTATGTATTGGGCCAAGTATTGAATGGTGCCCAGAATTCTTTGGAGACCTTTCTTATCTTCAGGGGGAGGTAATCGGATGATTGCTTCCACCTTGCTGTCATCTGGTCATACACCATCCTTAGAGAAGATGTGGCCCATATACTTGACAGTATCCACCAATAATTGAATTTTGTCCTTATTAAACTTGACACCCTTTTTCCTCGCTCTGTCAAGTACCTGTTTAAGTATCTTATCATGCTCCTCCTTGCTGGATGCTGCAATAATCATGTCATCGGCAATGATATGGATGCCAGGAATGTCCCCAAAGCACTCATAATTTTTCTGCTGGAAGACTTCACTTGCTGACTTAATGCCGAAGGGCAGTCTATTAAAATGATACCTCCCCCACGGGGTGTTAAACGTACATAGTTCCGATGACTCCTTGTCTAGGGCCACTTGCCAGTAGCCATCCTTCTCATCTAAAATGGTAAACAACTTTTTGCCAGCAAGTTCTCTCTGCACATCCTCAACTGTAGGGATTGAAAAATGTTGTCGCTTCACTGCCTTGTTGAGATCCCTGGGATCAAGGCACAGCCTGAGTGAACCATTCTTTTTTTGTGTTATCACCATGCTGTTGACCCATGCTGTTGGAATAGTCACCTTTGTAATGACTCCCTTTGACTCTAGGTCTTCCAATGTTGTTTTCAAAGGGGCTATGATTGCATATGGAATCTTTCTGCATCCATGCACCACAGGTGATACTGTGGGATCCACATGAATATGATGCACACCTGGGAAACGACCCAGGCCTTCAAAAACATCAGAATAGTGTTTGAGGAGACCCTCCATCTTGGTTGGAGAATGTACTGCTAATACGTGCACACGTCTGATCAAGTCAAGGGCTACACAGGCTGACCGACCCAGAAGTGGTGGATCTCCAGTTTCTGTGACATAGAAGGTTAGATTTCGATTCTTCAGACCAGGCAGGCTGACCGACCCAGAAGTGGTGGATCTCCAGTTTCTGTGACATAGAAGGTTAGATTTCGATTCTTCAGACCATTTTTGCAAGGAGCTATAATGGTACCTCTTGGTTTGACCTTTGCTCCACCAAAGGCAATTAGTGTCACATTTGTCATTGCTGTATGCACTTTATCCTGCAAGCACTCTGCAATATCTTTTGGAATTGTGTTAGCATCAGATCCAGAATCTAACTTGAAAACAACTGGAAGTCCTGCCACAACTACTGTGCTATACCAGGCTTCTGGGCTTCCCATGAGCCTAGCTTGATGGCATGTAGTTATTACTCCCATGAATAAGGCATTTACATCTTTGGTGAGACTGGAAGGCTCAGATTGTGTCCTACACATTTTAGCAAAGTGATTCCTTCCTGCACACCTATTGCAGGTCTCTCCAAAAGCTGGACACTGCCTGGGCCTGTGAACATAACCGCATCTACTGCAGGAATTGCCCCTTGCCGCTGTAGGTTTAACTGTTGCAAAGGTCTGCTTTGGGGCCCTTTTACTTTCTTGGTAGCTTATGGTCCTTCCGCTTTTATGTTGGATGGCTAAGATGTTTGTTTCTGAGGTCATTGCTGTTGCCTGAGCCCTGATAAGAGCCTTTGCTCTACAGATGGTAATAGCTTGCTCTAGAGTCAACTTAGGGTCTTCTAGAAGCTTTTCTTTAAGCTTGCTGTCTGAGATGCTGAAAACAATTTTGTCTCTAAGCATCAGGTCTGTGGAGGCCCCAAATTCACAATGCTGAGATTTTTCTCTAAGGGCTGTAACAAAACAGTCTATGCCTGCTTCCTCATTATAAGGAAGCTGCCAGAACTGGTACCGTTCAAAAACAGGGTTTCTCCTGGGCTCACAATAAGTTTTGAATGCAGCAAGGGCTTCTTCTAGTGTCTGACTTTCAGGATCTGCATAGATATTAGGAATGGTGTTGTAAATTTCTAAAGCCTTTTCTCCTATGCAGTGCAGCATTACAGCAATTTTGTAGTCTTCTGACTCTTTCTCCGCTTTTGTAACTGTAAGGTATAGTTGTAGTCTCTGTTCCCATTTCCTCCAATTTTCTCCTAAGTTCCCAATAAAGCTTAGCTCAGAAGGAGGTTTAAAATGCTCCATGTTTTATTCCAATATGGCGGCGGGCACTAAAACCCCTCTTCAAGTGGATTTCTGAAGGGGAGAGTCCACTTCTGACACCATGTAGTATCCCTCAGGCATAGGGACCATACGGGTGAGCTTACCTGCTCAGCCTGCCACTTGCCTCTAGACTACCAGGCAATAACATCAGTCTTTTCATTGCTGGATTCTTTTATTACTAAAACTTCTTAGAACAGTGACACCAAACTCCCTCAGCAAGGCCCACAACACCAACTGACAGAAACAGAGGCTCCGCCCAGGCCTTCGATGAGGACCTGGAGACTAGCAGCTACAGGCCTCTTAAAGGTACATACATCCACATATCACACACCCTATTCCAAGTACCACCATAGTTTGGTATAAGGGTAGCATGATCTTGGCAGTTTTATTTTGGATTCCTTTCCTATTATGCCTAACATGTAATTTGCCTTTCTCCCAGTTTGGAAAGATCCTTTTGGAGCTACTCAGATTCCCTTTTTGTTTTAACCACCCTAAATAATTTGGTGTCAAACGTGGTCACCACACTGCTCACTCCTGATTCCAGATAAATGATGAGCAGGTTGATACAAATCCCTGTAGGACCCCACTGTTTACAACCCTCTATTGTGAGAATGTGCCATTTATTCCTACTCTCTTTTTTTATTCTTTAACCAGATCCACAATGTCATTCTGTCCCATTTTTAATCAGTTTGCAAATATTTTGGTTACAAGTCTTCATGAAAATTCATATGCATTTACATACACATTAATTTGGTTTTTTACATTTATATGTTGCCTTTCCTCCAAGGATTCTCCTCTCCATTTTTTCTACACATTTCTCCAAATGTATGCATTTCTCCTAAATATATATTAGAAGACATGCATACAAAAATGTATGGGTTTTGGTATGCATTTCTCCCTAGTGTATGCAGTTTTATATGCAATTTTTAAATTGGAGAACTGCACCACAAATTCCAGAAAAGTGCAAAAACCGAAGGATTATTGTATTCTGGTTCATGCCACGGCAATTCCCACTACCAAAGAGGTAAAACTTTAAAAACAAAACAAAAACAAAACTGCCAAAGGAAGTGAGGCAGGTGGCTACTAGGAGGAGGGCTTTCTCCACTGTAGCACCCCGGTTGTGGAACGAGCTCCCCAGAGAGGTCCGCCTGGCGCCTACACTGTACTGCTTTCGTCGCCAGCTGAAGACCTTTTTATTCACTCAGTATTTTAACACTTAATTTTAACTTAAATTTAAATTTTACTGTTTCAACTCTGTATTTTAATCTTATATCAACTTTGCTGTGTGGTTTTATCCTGGTTGCGCTTTTTATACTGTATTTCGTAATTGTGTTTTAACCTGTTGGGTGTTTTATTGTGGTTTTAATTTTTGTGAACCGCCCAGAGAGCTTCGGCTATTGGGCAGTATAAAAATGTAATAAATAAATAAATAAATAAATAAACACTGACTAGAGGTTTGTCTGTTTTGCAGTGGAAATTGCTAATCCAAAACAACAAAACAAGCTCCACTATGTTAATAGTAGGGGTGTACAAAGTGCATCTCCTCTGCATCGAAATCAGATCTGGAGCTCCGTAGAGGTGAATCTCTGTCTCAATTTAGGAGCCCCTCCCCCCTCTCCGCCTCATTGAATTACCCTCGAAGAACTGTTCAGCATTTGGGTAACTGGTATTAACAGAAATGCTTACAGATCCCTCATTTTTAAAGATTAATAGATAAAGCTTGGTACAGTGATAGCTCTTAAGGAGACCTTTAGCCCCACCAAGTTTGAATCAAATTGTTTCATCTTTGATTTTATAGGAATAGCCATATTGGTGGCTATTTCCCCCATTTTTAAGTGGAAATTACAAAAGTGCTTACATCTGCATAATTGTTATAGATAAACAGATGAAACATGGCAAGATGATAGCTGTGTTGTATCCTGCTTAGTGTAGATGTGTCAATGGAAACCAACAGTTGTCAGTGCACTTCAATACTGCTCTAAAGCAGTAGTGTACATCCTGCCTTAGACTAGCTCTACCAAATGCGTCTGGAACAACATGTGAAAACAACATTTTCCTTCTCTGGAGTGGGACTTTTTTCATACTATCACCTCAAGTAACAAATAATGAGAAAGACCTATGTCTGAGGCCCTGGACAATTATTGGTCTAGATCAACAATAGTTTAACCTGGTAAAGTACAAGCTGCAGATGATTCCTAGGCTTAATGACACACAGGCCTCAGCTAGACCTACCTGGTCTAGCGTGATAGAGGGGTGAAGATCTCGCAATATTTTTATCATGAGATCTCCCTCTCTGTTTACATGCAGCGCGTGATGACCTCGGAGGAAGAGGATGTCACGCCCGCCATTTTGTTTTTTGTTTTGTTAAAGAAGAAGAGCGCACAAACGCTCGTGAGCAAAAGGTAAGCTTTTTTTTTAAAAAAAAAAATCCCACTCTCCCCACCCCACCCCCCAATGGGCACAGAGCTCCTGAGGAGCTCTATGCCCCATGCGCAGGTCCCAGCTCCTCATGAGTAACCGTGAGCAGCTGGGACAATCCGCAACACCCACACAAATGTTTCGCGGTCTCGAGATCAGCCCGAGACCATGGGAAAAGTAAGCTCAAAGGCTAGGGTGGGATCTCTGGGAAAGGGAGGGATCATCTCTCCCTGCTCCTGGGATCCCCTGTGCATCATGTGGATGCACAGGGATGATCCCGGGGATTGCCTTGGCATATCGCCCCGTCTAACTATGGCCACTGTGATGGAGAACAAACTGTCCTCTCTGGAGTCTGTGGCCCAATCCCCAACCCTGCCTTTTATGGCATCTGCTGCCATATGACTCCTTCTTCACATTGCCTCATGATAAGGGCAGCCCTACACTGAATTACCATACAATAATGATGCACAAATCTATCAGGTTTAGGGATTAAGTATATAGGAAACATGGAAAATAGCCGGACTCAGTTTTCGTTCACATCTTGAGGCCAGCACAAGTGCTTAATTTTAAAATATGGGGTTTTATTTTCCCCTTTTACCTCTTTGTTTACTTTTGAGCTCTCTCCATTGTTCTTTGAATCCACATAATCTTTTTTTCCCTTCTCTTTCATTTGTAAATACTCACGGAGGGGTGAGTATTTACAAATGGGGACTTCATTATAGCTCCACTCTCACCTGAAGTAGCAGCAATGCTTGTTCCGCAAGAGAGAGAGAGAGAGAGAGATTTTAACCTCTTCCAATGCCTTGTCTTCATGATACCCCCACCCCCGTCCAGTGGTGTAGTGGAACCAAGGGTTGCAGAGATGCAGCACTGGCACTTCTTTATTAGCAGGGTGCTGATGACATCTGCCACCATTACCGCCTCTCAGAATTCCCTGCTCCCTCTGAGCTTAGCTGCAATTCTCACAGTAGTTCCAGGAGGGGGGGATTAATTTTCCAAGTAACAATATAATATTCCCTGCTGTAACGCAAAGTTCATTGGGATGGCTTGCTCTCAAGACCCATTAAGGCCCGTTATGTTTACAAAAGACCTGCTTCTGGTAGATAGGAAAATTGGCAGAACTAGTTGGTTGATCTGGGTTAGCATGGCTGTCTGAATTCTTGGACTCTCCCTAAGGGCGTGGCTATAAGGACTGTCATGATGAGTGCCTGCACTTAAAAATGTACCGTTACTGCCTGCATGTCCCTTCAAATGACTAGGCCCTCGACCTAAAAGTAAAGCCAGCTTTCTCTTTTTTGCTCCATCCCACCCCACCCTTCAATCCCCCAAACATTCCCTGAAAGATCAGGGCAAATAATTTAGCCCACCTCTATTCCAGACTGGTGCCCCATGATTTCAGCTGGCACGACTATTTCATAAAGGTTTTAGTGATCGGAACCAAAAAAGGATCTGCCCCAGTGCTGTGCTGTTGGGCCAGTGTTGAAGGCTGAGAGGATGGAAGTGACATGAGACTAGATGGTAGATAAGGAGTACGAACGATGGCTAACATTATTTGAAAAGTATTCTAATTCATACTCTGACAGGCAATGGATAATCAGTCTCCACTGTTTACTTTTATGTTTCACATAGGACTGTTTATAAAGTAACATTCTAAGTTTACATTTTGGCACCACAGTGTTTGTATTGTGTTTGCATTTTTCCTTACAGTTTCTTTTGATTTTATCATACAGAGTCATATGAGGAATTGGCAGTTGGCTTCCAGACTAGGAACAGGTGTAATCAATTTTAGGGAGACAAGGAAGGATTTTGAAAATATATTTCAGTTATGTATAGATGTGCAAGGAATGCATTTCTTTAAAAAGTATTTGCTTGAGTGGAGTTCACTAAATTGACCAAAAACACATGATAAAAATACTCAGTTTCAGCCCCCAGTGCCAGATATAGGAGTAAACATTACAAAATTATATGGTGTTATTCCAAAAAGCACCCAATAAAAAGCATTCATCTTTGGTAATTTCTAAACAAGGGTGTCCTAAATGCAGCTGTTTGTTGCTGAAATGTAGACAAGCCAGTACAAATTAGAAGAAAGAAGATCAGAGATTGGGCAATATACAGTATATATTATTTTATACCCAAATTAGACACAGGCCTCAATCCTATACGCATAGTTAATTGGGAGTAAGTTTCGTTGAGTTCATTGTACTGTAAAACTTGTAAAGTGGTAATTATAATATTGTTTATCATTAAAGGTTTGCAATGGTGCAAAAGATCTTAATGCTGACAAGGACAGAGCATATTTAGTCTCTCCCAATAGAGTTTCTGTCATAATGGCTGTCGAAATTTGCTACATTTACCTCCAAACAAGGACAGGAGTTAGGTTAAATCCTATTCCATCAGGAGAAAATGTGACAGTCCATTCCAGGCCTGATACAAAGTGCTGGTATTAACATTCAAAGCCCTAAACAGCTTGGGGTCAAGTTATCTGAAGGATGATATCCTCCCTTATTTATTTATTTATTTATTTATTTATTTATTTATTTATTTATTTATTGCATTTTTATACCACCCAATAGCCAAAGCTCCCTGAAGGCCCCACCAAAACAAGTGAGTTGGTTGGCTACTAAGAAGAGGGTCTTTTCTGTTGTGGCCCTCTGGTTGTGTGATGAGCTTCCCAGAGAGGCTTGCATGGCCCCTACCCTGCAAACAAGTTTAGTCAATTCTTCTTTAGGGGTTTATAGTCTAAGGCGGTCATCCTGTGCACACTTAACTAGCACTAAGGACTATTGAACACAGTGTAGATTACTTCAAGTAAACCCACATAGGATTGGACTGCAGGAGTCTCTTCAACTATTATGTACCTTCACGACACCTTAGTTGGCAGTTGGATGGTCTATCAGATCTATACTTAGGCTCCAGAAACCCATATGTTTCAACCAGTCCAGAATGCAGACTTATGAAAGAGTTTGAACTCCAACTCCCATCAGCCCCAGCGCTCTAAAACCAGGAACCATGTGCACAAGAGAACTTCATGTGGCATATCAGAGAAGAGATGATATTATAACCAAGTTTGCCAGCAATACAATTTATGAAAGAAATGCATATATCCTTATGTTTGTTCTGATTTGCCTCGTCCAGATATAAGAACCGAATATATTGAACAGGACATGTTCATGTGAGTTCCCTGTTTCTGACTGAGCATGAAATTACATGCTGTAAATTAAAAATGCTCTATCTGGCCACCTTTCACTCTCTATTAGTTCATCTTTACTCTTTTTCGTGATGTCAGGGAAAGTCTGCTCATGGATTACACAAGCTTTTGGGAGTCGAGGAAAAGAGAAGGGCCATTAAAACTGCGAACAACAAATGATATATGTCTGAGGAAGGAGGAAAAGAATAGACAAAGACAATTCTTAGACCTCACACATGCAACTTTCAACAATTGAAGAAAAGCCCTTAGGAATTCAGACCCCAGAAGTAATGAAAGAATTCTAGAATAATGACTGTTGGCTCAGCCATCATGGACTGACCTCGACTGTGTGCACTATAAGCAGTCATTACATCAGCCACTGCAACTGAGAACAGACAATAAAAACTGTCAATTTCCTTATATCAGATTCCATAGCCACAGTGTTACATTTTTGTGCATTTAACTAATCATTCATTTCCTGTTTTATAGAGATTATAATGTCATTAGGTTCCTACAGCTTTCTCTTTTCTTGCTAGTTAATTCTGTCTTTATGGAAGACCATAAGCTTAGTCAAGATGTTGTGCAGAAATGATGAACGTCTGCAAAACTCTTTAAAAATCCTTGGTTGGCTGCAGTTGAAGATAAAAATAAAGCCTCCAATTATGATTTCTTTACTGGAAATCTTTCTACTGAACTTTGGCCAGTACTGATTTTTCTTGAGCAATCTGATCTCTGCTCAGCGACAAAGAAGAACATGTCATTAATGGACTTTATTAAGGATCACATCACATATCCGCATACAACCATGGTGCCCGGAAAGATTTTACTGTTCATTTTTCAGAAAATCAATACACTCCTTTTTGGGCAACAGTGACCCTCAAAGCAGATTAGAGGAATTAATAAAATAAAAACAACTAAAGACAAAACCGATAAATCAGGACAGTGCTAAAAGAGCAGATATAAGACATGTATAAAGTACAGCGAAACCCTGGGGGCGATGTTCAGCAGGGTTTACTATTTAAGACTTCTGAAAAAGGGACACTTATAACTAAATTCCTAAACATGAGAAAAAATAGGCCCAGGTGATGGATTGGACCCTGTGTGTATCTCAGAATAAGGCCTCCAGGGTCTTCCCTCCTGCACCATCAACACCTTAGTTTCTCTGAAGGCCAAGAAAATTAGGCCCTGTGAATCAAGGTTGCCCTTGGCTGCCATTCCAGTCAGAAGAGGCTCAACTAATCACCCGCCTTTAAAATTGTCATCTGACTAAAAGCCAATCAGGACACGCCAGGCCCTATAAACACACCTGTAGCCAAGCCAGCTTCTCAGTCTGAGCAGTTCATCCCATCCTTATGATTAACACCAGCAGATTCCTGATGCTTTCCCTTCCCAATCTGGTATTTTATTCATCTCTCTCCACCGTAGCCTGTCTCACTATATCCCCCATCTCTGGCCCTTCCATTCACATCTGCCTAATTTACTGCCTGACCTCCAGCATTGTCTGTGTTCCCCAGGCCTTACGATCCTTATCCACTTTTGCCTGGACTGAATCACACTTGTAGCCTGTCTCTTGGAGATCAGCTAAAGCTTGAGCACATTGCTCAAAATGAGGATGCCACTCATTTATTTATTTATCACATTTTTATACGGCCCAATAGCCGAAGCTCTCTGGGCAGTTCACAGAAATGGGTGGTTCACTCATGGATAATGCCCTGCTCTAATCATGATAAACTTTTCTGCGCTTTGCAATTGCATTTGTAATTTGTGTGGCTGTTTGTGCCTTCAGTGTGCTGTCCAGGGGCTGGCCATTGATGGGAAGCTTCATGGCCCCTGCTCTCCCTTTGAATGGTCCATCCCTTTATTTATTTATTTATTTATTTAATTAATTAATTTTATTTAAAACATTTCTTGGCCACCATTCAGAGCAGAGCCCCTCACAAAGTGGCTTACAACAATAAAATACATAAAATATTAAAAGCAATAAAATATTAAAAGCAATTAAAACTTTATCACAATACAATAGCAGTTAAAACAATAAAACCAACAATAGGATGTGGACTGGAGAGCCAAGTCCAAAATGCTTAAATTAGAGGACTGTTCTTTGTAAAGTAGGGCACATAGGCACCCTATTTGTAGAGGCTCCCAAGCCCTGAATGCACGTTAGCTATCCATACCCTGACACAGCAAAGAAGACTTCTGGAATACTCACCAGCTGCATTGGCTTGAATCATTGCCAAACAAAGCTGAACCCTGACCGGACCCTGTTTCACAACTCGACTATGAGTAGACAAATTGATAACATGGACAGAGATAAGCAGCTCTTCCCCTCCCCCATGTCAGGCCTTCATTCAAGAGTCCAGCTTCCTGTTTGATGCTTTTTCAGGGGCAGGGGCATACTAGTACAGAGAATAATGCAGATTAGCCCTAAGAGGCTACAGGCTGAATTTAGGGTCAACCTAAACATTCTTCATGCATTGCCAGCTCTGCTATGCATTATTGAATTACTTACTTGAGTGTAAGCATGTGCAACCCCAACTGGGATAGGGTCCATGGTGATTCAGGAGGGGGAATTTGAGCTTTCCCACTCCCATTTTCATCCTGAAATTCCACTGCCCCCCCTCCCCCGGGTGGGGGTTAAAAGAAAAAAAGAAGTCTCCATTGGAAAATCCTCTGTGTGACCAAACAATGAACACTGCTTTCTTCCTCTCCTTTATTTTCAAATGTGTACAAGTTTACCAGAACTATTTTAAATTTCCCATGGTAAGCAAAACAGGATATGCTGCCAAGCACTGAAAGTATTAAAACTTTTTCCTTTATCTCTTTCTCCTGAATATTAAATGTCCTGGCTAATTGGGTTATGAAGTATAATCCTTAACTCAGCATTTTTACAGCTAAAAAAAGGCTCCTTCATATCTTCCCCCCTAAAATGCTTGTAAAATTCCAGGAGGATGCAAACAAAATATGCTTTGTAGTATTTTTATGACACCCACTCCTTCTAACATATAACCAATTAAAAGCTGGCTCTTGCCTTCCCTATGCTGTAACAATATGGCTAAATTGAGTTGCTACAATGATGGGAATGTTCAGAAACACTCAAACTGCTCTGGCAGAAAGTGTCAGCAACAGCATGTTCACAAACAGCTGTGCAATTGTCAGGATGGGCTTATGTATTTGGCTAGCACTTATTCAGTGACTTCGGAAAAAGGAAAGATGTTATAGCCTTGCACTAATGTAAAATATACTTTTGCACTGAAAGTTCACAAGGGCCCTTTCAAGCAGAAGAAACAGATTTCTGTTCGGGGGAAGATCTGTCAAGGTCACCAGGGGCTAGGAACGTGAAGGAGAAAAAGGTCCGGGAAGTAGGGTAGTTCAAGAGCTAGGGCTCCAGTGGTAAGTTAAGTGGACAATGTCCTAAGAAACAAGGAAGAGTGAGAAAGATAGCCACCTGAAATGGAGAGCGGCAAAGAGGGGAAGTGTAGTCCACTTGAGAAAAAGAGAGGCCAAGAGAAAGAGAAAATTAATTTTATTTATAGCAGACACCTTCAAATAGAGGAGTATCCTCTGTAGAGCAGGGCAGGATCTACACTACTGCTTATAATGGTTTATAATGGTTTTGACAACTGTTCAGGCCCAGGACACATTACATATGCAGTTTTCAAACCATTTTTAAAGTGTTGTATCCTTCTTGGTATAGATCTGGCCCTAGCTGACCACTCTAGCTGCAGTGTTCATGATTTCTTAAGCCATTCATACAGTCGTAGAATCATAGGCTACGGCTAGACCTAAGGTTTATCCTGGGATCATCCAGGGTTCACCCCTGCCTGAGCACTGGATCCCTTGTGTGTCACCTAGATGAACAGGTTTGACCCCTGGACGATCCAGGGATAAACCTTAGGTCTAGTTATGGCCATAGAGTTGGAAGGCCATTGAATCCAACTCCCTGCTCAATGCAGGAATCCACATGAAAGCATACCTG
Organism: Elgaria multicarinata webbii; assembly: GCF_023053635.1. Classification (NCBI taxonomy): domain Eukaryota; kingdom Metazoa; phylum Chordata; class Lepidosauria; order Squamata; family Anguidae; genus Elgaria; species Elgaria multicarinata. Next base: position 38,165,157 of record NC_086180.1, on the reverse strand, counting down.
ACAGATGGCTATCTAGCTGCCTCTTGAATGCCTCTACTGTGGGAGAGCCCACTACCTTCCTAGGTCATTAGTTCCATTGTCGTATTGCTCTAACAGTTAGGACATTTTCTCCTGATGTCCAGCTTGCATCTGGTTTCCTGTAACTAGAGCCCATTGTTCCGTGTCCTGCACTCTGGGAAGATCGAGAAGAGATCCTGGCCCTCCTCTGTGTGACAACCTTCCAAGTACTTGAAGAGTGCTATCATGTCTTCTCTTCTCAAGGTTAAACATGCTCAGTTCTTTCAGTCTCTCCTCATAGGGCTTTATTTCCAGACTCGTGATTATCTTCGTTGCCCTCCTCTGAATCCCCACCAGCTTGTCTACATCGTTCTTGAAGTGTGGTGCTCAGAACTGGATGCAGTAGTCAAGATGAAGCCTAACCAGTGCTGAATTCAGTGTAACCAGTGCCTCACACATTTTGGAAGCTATTTTGAGGGTGAAGTACAACTATTGGGAATCACTATCGCTGCACCTTATCCATGTTGTCAACCTTATTCCTTGCTTAAGAATGTGGTGCTTAGGCTGAACAATGGAAATAGCATTTAACACTCAGTCACACTAGGCCTCACATACTAACACCCAGCAACCTGACACACTGAAGCAGACTCTTCTTTCTCAAGTCGGTGACGAGAAGAGACAGCTTTTGTAATCTTCTGCTTTCCCTCTTTCAACCAACACAAAACCTAACTGTTTAATAGAGTGGGAGATTTCTACCAATAGCATGCTCCTCTCCACCCCCTAAATAAAAATTGTAATTGAAACACAGCTGAGCAGACTGCAAAACAATTCATCAATCACTGAAAGACATTTCACCATGACCAAAACCCTGCTCAGTCATTCTGCAATGCATAGGCCAACATGATTCCTGCATTGAGTAGCGGGTTGGACTCGATGGCCTTATAGGCCCTTTCCAACTCTACTATTCTATGATACTTGGTGGAAAGGGATGGGGCTGCAGCCACTGTCATTTCCCCCAACATCCCTGGTCCTACCACTAGAGCAAAAGTATGAGCCCCCTTCAGGTCTTCCTGCTCAATGCAGGAAGACCAGGGAGTGAGATGGTAGGGCCAGCACACATGACTCCATGCCCCTTACATGTGTTGCCCTGCACAGTGCAGCCTCTAGGTTTTTGAGGGCTTTGGGGCAACTCACCCTCAATGCCCCCCTCCCACAGTCTGTTTACATACTCACTGCTATTGTCACCAGATATTCTTTCTTCTCTGCCTCTTCCACATTGATTGTACTTGTACGGAACCAGTGAGCAAGCATGCAGTGACATCCACTGCCCCTCCTCCTCAGTACTACTATTATCTCAGCCAGAGTGAGAGATGAATGAACTGGCAGGTTGCAGTGATCAAAAGGAGGCACAACTCCAAGAAGCTCTTTTCAGTGGGGTACCTGCTGGGGTTTTGGTCCTCAAGAGGTTCCCAACAATGTCTACCATTGACGCTGGCCCTCATCCCATATAATGCCTGAAACAGGACTCACGTCAATCTGATATAGTGACAGCACAATGGTATGGAAACATATCTAGGAATAAGAATGTGTGGATTGGGGAAAGCAAGATTGTCCCCACAGCCTACCTGCACGCATTTATTTGAAGTGTGAACAACTTGCATGCATAGAGGCTCTCGTTTGAGTGATGGGACCCTGCGCACCACTGACCTTAATCGTAGGTACAGACAGGGCCGGCGCTGCCATAGAGGCAGCTCAGGCGGCAGCCTAGAGCACCAAGCAAAGGAGGGTGCCTAATGGCATGTCTGGAAGCCACTTCCGGGTGCGCTGTTCCAAAGCCACCATCCTGGCCACCCCCCAACCCCAGCGTCCTGGCTTTGAAGCCAGGATGCTGGGGGTGGGGGGCAGCATGCCGTTCTGAAGCCACCGTCCCACCCCCTAACCTGGAAGTGGGGGAACTAACATCTACCCCCTTGTCATGGTCGGATCACTTCCTACTGAGGTTTAGACTCTCGGCGGCCTTTCCCCTCTGCAAGGGTGGGGGGCCTATTAAAATGGTCCGCCCCCAGAGGCTAATGGACTCCGATGGATTCCAGAGGGCTCTGGGGGATTTTCCTGCTGATATGGCCGGTGCTCCTGTCGAAGCCCAGGTCGCTCTGTGGAATGCAGAGATGACTCGGGCGGTTGACACGATCTCACCCAAGCGTCCTCTCCCTCTGAACAGAGCCCGGTCAGCTCCTTGGTATACACCTGAGCTGAGGGCAATGAAGCAAGAGGGGAGACGGCTAGAACACAGGTGGAGAAAAACTCGTGCTGGGTGTGATTGAACACGGGTTAGAGCTCACTATCGAGCCTACTCTGTGGCGGTGAGGGTGGCAAAGAGGCAGTTCTTTTCCACCAGCATTGCATCTTCTCAGTGTCATCCGGCGGAGCTTTTCCGGGTGGTTCGCGGCCTGTTACACTCTGGGCCAGGGCGAGAGATGGTGGAACCCTCAGTAGCATGCTGTGACTAGTTTGCACAGCACTTTGAAGATAAAGTCGCTCAGATTCGTCATGAGTTAGACACCACACTTAATGCAGCTCCACTAGTAGAGGCGTTCAGAGCGCCGTCCGGTTCAGTTTTATTGGATGAGTTTCAGTTATTGAGGCCCGAGGATGTGGACAAGGTGCTTGGCCAAGTCCGGTCGACCACCTGTGTGCTTGACCCTTGTCTTTCATGGCTTATTACATCAAATAAGGAGGGGATCGCCGGCTGGGTCCAGGAGGTTGTAAATGCCTCCTTGAGAGAGGGAGTGGTGCCGGCCTCTTTGAAAGAGGCGGTAATTAGACCACTCTTGAAGAAGCCTAATCTGGACCCGGAGGATGTTAACAACTACAGGCCGGTGGCTAATATCCCCTTCCTGGGCAAGGTGCTTGAGCGGGTGGTTGCAGGACAACTCCAGGCACTCTTGAATGAAACGGATTATCTAGATCCATTTCAATCGGGTTTCAGGCCTGGTTTTGGAACGGAAACTGCCTTGGTCGCCCTGTGGGATGACCTCTGTCGGGAAAGAGATAGGGGGAGTGCGACCCTGTTGATTCTCCTGGACCTCTCAGCGGCCTTCGATACCATCGACCATGGTATCCTTCTGGATAGGTTGTCTGAGCTGGGAGTTGGAGGTACTGCGTTGCAGTGGTTCCACTCCTACTTGGATGGCCGATTCCAGAAGGTGGTGCTGGGGGATTATTGCTCTGTGCCATGGCTCCTAAGCCATGGGGTTACACAGGGCTCTATTTATCCCCTATGCTGTTTAACATATACATGAAGCCGCTGGGGGAGGTTATCTGGAGATGTGGACTGAGGTGTCATCAATATGTGGATGATACCCAGCTCTACCTTTCCTTTTCATCAAACCCAGGTGAGGCAGTGACTGTTCTGAACCAGTGCCTGAGCACGGTAATGGACTGGATGAGGGCTAACAAACTGAGACTCAATCCAGACTCAATCCAGTACTGTTAGCGGGTGGTTCATCTGTCCGGCGAGGTGATGTTTGCCCTGTCCTGGACGGGGTTGCACTCTCCCTAAAGGATCGGGTCCGTAGTTTGGGGGTGCTCTTGGATCCAGAACTGTCACTTGAGGCACAGGTGAACTCAGTGGCAAAGAGCACCTTTTATCAGCTTAGGTTGATCTACCAACTACGCCCTTATCTGGACAGAGATAGCCTAGCTACAGTTATCCATGCTCTGATAACCTCTCGCTTGGATTACTGCAATGTGTTATATGTGGGGCTGCCTTTGAAAACGGTCCGGAAGCTTCAGCTGGTACAAAATAGGGCAGCCCATTTACTAACAGGGACTGGCCGACGAGATCACATTACGCCAGTCCTTTTCCAGCTTCATTGGCTGCCAGTCCAGGTCCGGGCCCAATTCAAAGTGCTGGTATTGACATTTAAAGCCCTAAACAGTTTGGGGCCAGGTTATCTGAAGGAACGCCTCCTCCCATATGTACCTACCCAGACCTTAAGATCATCTACAGGGGCCCTTCTCCGTGAGCCCCTGCCAAAGGAAGTGAGGCAGGTGGCTACTAGGAGGAGGGCTTTCTCCGCTGTGGCACCCCGGTTGTGGAACGAGCTCCCCAGAGAGGTCCGCCTGGCGTCTACACTGTACTGCTTTCGTCGCCAGCTGAAGACCTTTTTATTCACTCAGTATTTTAACACTTAATTTTAACTTAAATTTAAATTTTACTGTTTTAACTGTGTATTTTAATCTTATATCAACTTTGCTGTGTGGTTTTATCCTGGTTGTGCTTTTTATACTGTATTTCGTAATTGTGTTTTTAACCTGTTGGATGTTTTTTGTGGTTTTAATTTTTGTGTACCGCCCAGAGAGCTTTGGCTATTGGGCGATATAAAAATGTAATAAATAAATAAATAAATAAATAACCCCAGCGTCCTGGCTTCAAAGCCATGAGCAGGCACTGGGTCTGGGGGTCGGAGTTCGGCTTCAGTACGGTGCGCCTGCCACCAGCCCTGGGTACAGAGTCAACACACGGATGTTGAAGGCATGTTGATTCTATTCAGAGAGAAATCTGAAGGGCTTTAAAAGGTGAGAAACTGGAAAGACTACCTGGTCACCATGAAGTTGCAATATGCTATTTGCCCAAGTGAAACACTTTTAAGCCTGAATGATTTCTGTGGAAACCAGGTAAGGATGTTAAACCATCCCAGCTTAAAAGCATCAAACTGCCTGGATCATGTCCTTTCTAAAGAAATGGTGGCAGGTTTGATATGATAAGACCACCTTACAAAGCATTTTTTCTCTTTCTTTTTTAAAGGTGGCTGTGCTGGTCCATGAGAGAGAGAGAAACTTGAGCAAATTTCTTTTTATGATCCAACCCTCCGAGAAAAGTTCTCAGATTTTGGGGAAAGCCTGCTGCTTGGCATGCAAATGGAAGCCGAGCTGAACAGGCAGTGGGCATCTGTTGGTTTCAGAAGGGTCAGAAAAAAAGGAGAAATGGGTTCTCAGGATGCAAATAATTTATTTTCACAAAGCCTGGCATTTTGGCCTGTACTTTGTTCAAAGGCCATCCTCAGGGGGTTGTTAGAAGATAGTGTCTGTAGATTTCCTCTAGTCGTGATAGTTGCCATAGATTATAACAGGAAACAGTTATCTTGCTAGAGGAAATCTGCAGCCATCATCTTGTAACAGCCCCCAGAGGAAGGACTTTGAATAAAGTACAGGCTGAAACGTGTTGGGCTTCATGAAAATAAATTATTTGCATCCTGAGGAACCTGTTTCTCCCTTTTCTGACCTGATTTGGATGCTCTCCTCCTTTTGTTTTTGGGGTCCAAAAGGGGCCAGATTTTCAAACAATGGACACACTCCTACTTTGGGCAAAATGCACAGCTTCCTAAGTCAGCTTAGAAAAAGAAGTACAGAGAAACACGGCTGTCTTTATATTAACAGATATATGCTAATATATAAGTGGCCATATTACTCTGTGATTAGTTGCCCACTTGAATGCTGGTCTTGTAATAAAATCTATCAAATGGGACCTTAAGGCTAGTGTTCCAGTACTGACACCCAAACCTCCAAAATAGACATTCTGGGCAGCATAAGGATGATGCAAAATTGGCCTTGCCATGGAACACCAGAGTTTAATTTGAGCCTGTAGGCACAAGAGCTCTATTTGAGTGCTAGGACTCACCCCCTGGGACATATGAAGTAATAATAAAAAGGTAATGCCTATGAGCTGCGATGTATGTTTCCCCCTTACCACTGAATAACCACAGCCAGCCCCCAAACATCTGGGAATAGTGGAAGGGAGCCAAAAGGCATGACTTCCAGGCAATGATGGAGGCATGAAAGCATGATCATTTGAACACTTCATCATGCAGTGGTTATGATCATACTTGAGCTGCACGTTGTTGCTAAAGACACCTACTATGCATATTGAACAAGCTTGGAGCCTGGCTGCAAAAAGAGAAGGGAATGTGAAAAAGTAGTGCCAAAAGGATTAAATGGGAGAGGACAGGACTGAGCTGAGGCTAGCTAGGGCTAGCTGGGAGCAATTTTTACTGCTGACATGGTTTGGGGACAAATGAATTCCTGGTTTCGAATGCATTGCTTGTTAGAAACATTCATGTGGAACAAGAGAAAGAAATGATACAATTGTTAAGGAGCGCCTGAAGTCCACTCACTTTTCCAACTCAACGTTGATCGAATCATGTGCTACACAAGAGGGATGCCAAAGGATGATGTCAAGTCGTTGTTTCTAATTCCCAGGGGCATGAGTCTCATGTCATACTCTGTACCAATTCAAACATTATATCCAATGATGTAATGGGTGTAAAGAAAAAGAAATGCTTTCCCGTGTTATTTATTTAGCTATTGCTGTGTTTATAGAGCTGTCCCATAACAGAAGTTCTCTGAGCATGGCTCACAAACACGTAAATATTATTTCCTGCTGTGCAGCTTCAGCAAACAGAGCTGGTCATGGATTCCAAGTGAGCTCACTGTCATTTCCAGTTTTCTGCATGCTGGATGCTTACAGAGTTCATTGTGTTTCAGAGAACCAGTTGCAAGAGAGTCACTACAAGTCAGTGAAGCTGGAGGGCTTTGATTTCACTCTCCAAATTGCTTCCAGGAGACTTACGCTGCAATCCTATACATGTCTGCTTAGAAGTAAACGCCACTGATTTCAATGGGGTTTACACCCCATTGTAGCCTTTATCAACTTTAATTTTGCCTTTTCTAGTTTACAAAGCAATCCTGGACATGTCTACTCAAACATCCCTTTCTTCCTCTGTGTATTATATATATATATATATATATATAGAGAGAGAGAGAGAGAGAGAGAGAGAGAGAGAGAGAGAGAGAGAGAGAATTTTTTTTAGAAAAAAGTATAAACTATTGAGAAAATAAGCTTTTAGGGGGCAACATCCAACAACCCAGGAAAAAGAAAGGTTGCATATGTGTGTGGTTTTGCACAGGACAGGAGACAGGAAGAAGCAGAAATCAAAAATGGAGACAAGGAGGATCCAATAAGCTGCTTTGAGTTCCTTGGACGGGGAAAGAGGGTGGGATATAAACATATTTTTTAAAAACAAACAAACAAACAAATAAGTGCTCAGCAGCTCAGCCAAGCCACCTGATCAAAGCACAAGCCAGATTCAAACTGTAAAGGGAGAAAGGTTAGGCTAGCTAATGGAAGAAAGTAAAGGAAGAAGTAGGAAGAATTTGAGTAGGGAAGGAGAAAGCAGAGGACCAAGGGTAAATGGAGAGTAAGACAAGTGAGGACAGAGAATACAGTGGAAGAGAGTAGTTTATATTAGGTTTTTAAAAAAGACAACCTAATAGGGCCACAAAAGCAAATCAGAGGCAGTAAGCCTATATATATGGTGCTGGGGATAATAAGTGGGAAGGTGTTGTCACACCTGTGTCCTGCTTGTGGGTTCCTGGTCACCAGCTGGTTGGCCACTATGTGAACAGAGTGCTGGACTAGATGGATTCAGCATGGCTCTTCTTATGTTCTTAACAATAGTCAGATTAAGAGCCCCATCACATCTAGGTTGTAACGCACAGCTCCTGTCACTTCTCTGTCATCGCTCCAACATTGCTTCCTGAAAACAGGAAGTAATTAGGCCCATTCAGTCAGGTAGGAGAGAGCAGTAACTGGATGTTTTCAGGGTGTGTGTGTGTTGTGTCGCAACGAAGGCCAGAAGGGGTGGAAGACGCAAGAGAGGCAGACGACGTCATATGAGCAACCCGTGAGTGCCCAGTAATGAGCGTGCAGTAAAATGCTCGTTGGATGGAGCTTTAAGAATGCTCAGTGGCCAGGGAATATGGACTATTGGTTTGAAAACAGAAATGGAAGACTGTGGAGGATCTTTTATTTATTTATTTCATTTCTATACGACCCAATAGCCGAAGCTCTCTGGGCGGTTCACAAAAATTAAAACCACGAAGAGCATAATAAAACAACCAACAATTTAAAAACACAAATACAAAATACAATATAAAAAGCACGACCAGGATAAAACCATACAACAAAAATTGATATAGGTTAAAATATGAGATTAAAACAGCAGAATTTAAATTTAAGTTAAATTAGGTGTTAAAATACTGAGAAAATAAAAAAGGTCTTCAGTTGGCGATGAAAGGAAAACAATGTAGGCACCAAGCAAACATCTCTGGGGAGCTCATTCCACAGCCGGGGTGCCACAGCAGAGAAAGCCCTCCTCCTAGTAGCCACCTGCCTCACTTCCTTCAGCAGGGGCTCACGGAGAAGGACCCCTGTGGATGATCTTAAGGTCTGGGCAGGCACATATGGGAGGAGGCGTTCCTTCAAATAACTTGGCCCCAAACTGTTTAGTGCTTTGAATGTTAATATCAGCACTTTGAATAGGGCCCGGACCTGGACTGGCAGCCCATGAAGTTGTAGAAGGACTGGTGTGATATGATCTCATCAGCCAGTCCCTGTTAGTAGGCGGGCTGCCCTGTTTTGTACCATCTGAAGTTTCCGGACCATTTTCAAAGGCAGTCCCACGTAGAACGCATTGCAGTAATCCAAACAAGAGGTTATCAGAGCATGGATAACTGTAGCTAAGCTATCTCTGTCCAGATAAGGGCGAAGTTGGTATATCAGCCTAAGCTGATAAAAGGTGCTCTTTGCCACTGAGTTCACCTGTGCCTCAAGTGACAGTTCTGGATCCAAGAGCACCCCCAAACTATGGACCCAATGCTTTTGGGAGAGTGCAACCCCGTCCAGGACAGGGTAAACATTACCTCGCCTGACAGATGAACCACCCACTAACAGTACCTCCGTCTTGTCTGGATTGAGTCTCAGGGCCTTGCTAGACCAGGCCTTAGCGCGCCTTCTGACCCGGTTTCCCTGCTGTGCGTCCAGATGACGCACAGGGGAATCCGGAGGTAGGCTGCGCTGAGGCCTGGTCTAACGCGCCATAAGCGAATGCACTTATGGTGCGCTTTTTCCCCAGCTCCGGCCTCAGGCCGGGGCTGGGGGAAGTGTGGAGACTTCCGCGGCTTTTCGCGGCTCCTCGCTTACTCGTGAGGGGCCGCGAAAAGCCGCACACCTGGCACAGCGCTCATAGGAGCGCTGTGCCCATCGGCAGGGGGGGAAGAGAAGCACCGCTCGGCTGCTTGCTCGGGCAGTGGCGGCGCGATCGCACCCGCCCTCCCCCCGTGCCACCCACCCTCCCATCCTTCGCCCCCCCCCCGTTTTTTTTAAAAAAGTAAAAAAGCCACTTACCTTCCCGGAGTCTTCGGGCCACCCGTGGCCCCTTTAAACAAACAAACAAACAAAAATGGCGGACGCCGCAAGGCTTGCGTCCTCCCTGTGGCTCCACCATCTGGAAGCCTGGGCGAGGCGCTCTAACGTTAGTGCGCCTTGGCCCCACCTCCCTGCCGGCGTAAGCCAGCAGGTCTAGCAAAGCCCTCAGTTTGTTAGCCCTCATCCTGTCCATTACCATGCCCAGGCACTGGTTCAGAACAGCCACTACTTCACCTGGGTTTGATGAAAAGGAAAGGTAGAGCTGGGTATCATCTGCATATTTGTGACACCTCAGTCCACATCTCCAGATAACCTCCCCCAGCGGCTTCATGTATATGTTAAACAGCATAGGAGATAAAATAGAGCTCTGTGGAACCCCATGGCTTAGGAGCCACGGCACAGAGCAATAATCCCCCATCACCACCTTCTGGAATCAGCCATTCAAGTAGGAGCAGAACCACTGCAATGCAGTACTTCCAACTCCCCGCTGAGACAGCCTATCCAGAAGGATACCATGGTCGATAGTATCAAAAGCCGCTGAGAGGTCCTGAAGAACCCACAGCGTCGCACTCGCCCTGTCTCTCTCCTGGCAGAGGTCATCCCACAGGGCGACCAAGGCAGTTTCCATTCCAAAACCAGGCCTGAAACCCGATTGAAATGGATCACGATAATCCATTTCATTCAAGAGAGCCTGGAGTTGTCCCACTCAAGCACCTTGCCCAGGAAAGGGATGTTCGCCACCGGCCTATAGTTTTTAACATCTTCCTGGTCCAGGTTTGGCTTTTTTAGGAGTGGTCTGATTACCGCCTCTTTTAAAGAGACCGGCACCACTCCCTCTCTCAAGGAGACATTTACAACCTTCTGGGCCCAGCTGGCGATCCCCTCCTTATTTGATGTAATAAGCCATGAAAGACAAGGGTCAAGCACACAGGTGGTTGACCGGACTTGGCCAAGCACCTTGTCCACATCCTCAGGCCTAAATAACTGAAACTCATCCAATAAAGCTGGCCCAGACGGCGCTCTGAACACCTCTATTAGTAGAACTGCATTAAGTGTGGTGTCCAACTCAAGACAAATCTGAGCAACTTTATCTTCAAAGTGTCGTGCAAACTAGTCACAGCATGCTACCGAGGGTTCAACTATCTCATGCCCTGGCCCAGAGTGTAACAGGCCATGAACCACCTGGAAAAGCTCCGCTGGATGACACTGTGAAGATGCAATGCTGATGGAAAAGAACTGTCTCTTTGCCACTTTCACCGCCACAGAGTAGGCTCGATAATGAGCTCTAACCTGTGTTCAGTCAAACTCAGCATGAGTTTTCCTCCACCTGCGTTCTAGCCGTCTCCCCTCTTGCTTCATTGCCCTCAGCTCAGGTGTATACCAAGGAGCTGACCGGGCTCTGCTCAGAGGGATAGGACGCTTGGGCGCGATCGTGTCAACTGCCCGAGTCATCTCTGCATTCCACAGAGCGACCTGGGCTTCGACAGGAGCACCGGCCATATCAGCAGGAAAATCCCTCAAAGCTCTCTGAAATCCATCGGAGTCCATTAGCCTCTGGGGCGGACCATTTTAATTGGCCCCCCACCCTTGCAGAGGGGAAAGGCCGCTGAGAGTCTAAACCTCAACAGGAAGTGATCCGACCATGACAAGGGAATAGATGTCAGTTCCCCCGCTTTCAGATCACCATCCTCCTGTCCAGTTGAGAAAATCAGATCAAGCGTGTGTTCTTTTACATGTGTTGGGCCAGTGACATGTTGAGACAGCCCCATGGTTGTCATAGAAGCCATGAAGTCCAGAGCTGCTCCGGATACAGCGGCCTCAGCATGGAAGTTGAGATCCCTCAGAACCACCATCCTGGGGGTCCTCAACACCAGCTCCAAGACAACCTCCGTCAGCTCAGGCAGGGAGACTGTAGGGTAGCGGGGTAGACGGTACACTAGCAGAATCCCTAATCTGTCTTGAGTACCCAACACACAGTACAAACACTCAAGACTAGCACTCGAATTAACAGGAAGCCTAGAGAGGGAGATTGTATTTCTATAGACCACGGCAACCCCCCTCCCCGGCCCTTGAGTCTGTGCTGGTTCTGCAACAAGTACCCAGGAGGGCAAAGCTGGGTGAGAGTACCCCCCCAGGCCACCCCCCCCCAGGTCTCAGTGATACATACCAGGTCAGCCCCCTCATCCACAATCAGATCATGGATGAGGGAGATTTTGTTTTGGACTGACCTGGCATTCAGCAGCAGCACCACCAGACTTGAGAGCAAGCTGATAAGGCCGCCAGGAACTATCTGGGGGAAGACCCAGAAGAGGGGATAGCTGTAAGGAATCTAGCCCCTCTTCTCCTCATATGGCCTGTTTCTGAAATGCTTCTGAAGTTCATAAATACCTAGTTCAGATTATGAGTTTGTTCAGCTCATAATGTTCAGACATAGAATGAATCAATTGTCATCGTCCCTGACATTTTTCTTTGCATCGGAATATTAAATAAGGGACTGCACGTGCACATCCAGCATTTAGGGCTAACCAGATTGGTTTCTAGATGGCTGCACTTTTTTTTTTTTAATGGTCGAACTTTAGCCTCAATTAAGCTCTCATTGCTGGTAGGGATTTGTGAGAAATTCACTGTTTTGTTTTTAACAGATGAACCCAATTTGCCTCTCCCACACAATGTGTTAAAGAACATACACACATTTGAAAAATGCACAAAGAAAATGCACAAAATATCCATAAACACTCTTTAGTCAACGGGTGCATGAATCCACAAATGTGTATATCTAAAATTGTGCCCCAAAATGTGTACATTAATGTGTACATTATGAAAAATGTGTACAGGTTTCCATACAGATTTTTTTAAATGCAAGTTAGTATGGAATGGGGACAGAATGTGCTTGACCTCAAAAAGCTAACAATCTCAGCAAGACTGAAATGGACAGATTTGTCCATCTCTAATTGCTAGCTGTGAAACAACGTGATCTACAATGGCTTTGTAGGCAACTATGCACAGAAGATCATCAACGTTATCCTCTTACTCTCTGTGAAACTTGTTGATTGCTATAGACTATTTGAGCAGACCACCCAAGTAAACAGACTCTTGTTTTGGTGAATAAACAAACACGGAGTGCCTTCTACCAACAACGCTTGGTGGCACAGCTACACCTCTATCTGGACAGGGATAACCTAGCTTCAGTTGTCCATGCTCTGGTAACCTCCAAATTAGATTAGTGCAATGCCTGCTACATGGGCCAGCCTTTGAAGACGGTTCGGGAGCTGCAGCTTGTGCAAAATGCAGCAGCCAGATTTATAGCGGGAACCAGAAGGTTCGAACATATAACACCGATTTTGGCCTGCTTGCATTGGCTGCCTATACATTTCCAAGCCCAATTCAAGGTGCTGGTTTTAACCTATAAAGCCTTACATGGCTTGGGACCACACTGATTTTAAATGTTTGAATTAGTTGTATGTATTTTATGGTGTTTTTATTAGTGTTGTACCCCACCTCGATCCAGAGGGAGAGGTGGGTAACAAATAAATAAATCTATTATTATTATTATTATTATTATTATTATTATTATTATTATTATTATTATTATCTGATGGAACGCTTCTCCCGATATGAACCTGCACTCAACATCTGCACTCAAATCTAAGGTCCTCCTCCAAGTGCCTACTCTGACAGAAGCTCTGAGGATGGCAACAAGGGAGAGGGCCTTTTCAGTGGTGGCCCCCCAACTGTGGAATGATCTCCTCGATGAGGCTCGCCTGGCACCAACACTGTTATCTTTTCAGCGCCAGGTCAAGACTTTTCTCTTCTCCTAGGCATTTAACAGCATTTAACAAAATATACTAAGTTTTTTTTTTAATGGACCCCAGAACTGTTGTTGTTTAAAATGGATCCTGTTGTTTCTATATTTTTGAAGGTTTAAAATTTTGTATACTTTTTAATGTTCACTGTTTTTAACTTTTGTAAACCACCCAGAGAGCTTCGGCTATGGGGAGGTATATAAATTAAATAAATAAATAAATAAATAAATATTTTCTCTATCTTCCTTGTTTCTTACAAATGATTCTTTCTGGGTGGCTGGTGTTGCCTTTCCAGACCTAAAACGCTTTCCCCCCCCCAGCTGTTTTTTTTTTGTTTTGTTTTAGGAGAGATCGGGGCAGTTGGATTTCCAAGCGGCTTTCAGCCACAGGAGGTGCTGGAACTACAATTTCCAGAGGGCAATATAATAATAATAATAATAATAATAATAATAATAATAATAATAATGCCTATGGCACTGTCACCATACAGATCGTCTTCTTCTGAAAGTTCTCCAAGAAAGCTCATATATATCATTTGATTCTAAGCCAACCTAGGGGGCGTTCGCTCATAACTAGGGTGGCCCAAAAAAGAGGAGATGCATCACCAAAAAAGAATACAGAAGAGAGCACAGATCCGCATTACATTTGTATATGCTAATTTCTATCTATAAATGCAAAGTTAAATATAATTACTATAATTTAAACAGAAATACAATACATTTCATCATGGTGGAGAAGACTGTGACAGATGACCTGGTCCAGGTGCTACCTGGTGACACTGCTGAAAATGTAGAATCCATTAAGGGTGCAATGCAGACAGAAATAAGACAGAAATAAGTGATACAAGTCTCAGCATCCCCCAGCCAGATATGGTGGCTGGGGAATGCTGGGACTTGTAGGACTTATTTCTGCCCAACCGTGCATAGGATTACACCCTAAATCTTTCACAACCGAATGATCACAAATACATGAACATTTTCGTCTACATAAGAAAGTTGTCTTCTTTAAGTTGAAGCTGTCCAGTGGTACAGAGAGGTGTGAATGTGGCTCCCTTGAAGCCAAAAAGCAGGCCAACCTTCTTCTGCCAAAGTTGAACATATGGTTGCTTCATTGTGTTTGTAAAGTATGTCATGTCTTTCTCTGTTAGCACCTCCAAACTTTAGCTTTGTCTGGCAATAGAATCCCCCTCAGCTCCGTTTGCTTGGCATTCTAAGAAAGGGAGCATCCTACTAGTAATTAGCACATTCAACCAGAGAAGGAGAAGTGTTGGAGACTGCCTTAAGGCCACCTCATCCTGCCCATGCGAAGAAGAACAATTAGCAGAAGAAGCCCACAGCTGCTGCTTCACTCCAATCTATCTTCTTTTCTATCAGTCATAGCTTTCTCCAGCTTGGTGTGTTTAGCTTCCATTCTGGATGATTTTGATGGGAGTTATAGTCCAAATGCATTTAGAGGGCACCAGCATGGGGAAAGATGAACTTTAAAGAAAAAATCCCTTGTTTGGTCTAGTTAGCACAGCTGATCTCATCTGATTAGACAATGTGGTTAGAGTGTTAGACTGGGACCTGGGAGATCTGGGTTGATGCCCTCAGTTGGTCATGAAGCTCACTGGTTGACTTTGGGCCAGTCACTGACTCTCAGCATGATCTACTTCACAGTTGTTGTGGGAATAAAATGAGGACCATGTAAGACACTTTGGGTTCCTCGGTGTGTATAACTGAGGCCTTAACTCTGAATCAGGTCTACTCAAGTTGTGACAAACCAAGCTAAAGACAGCCCCCAGCAGCTGTTTATGATGGACTACAACTCCCAATGTTCCTGTTCATTGGCCATGCTGGCTTGGGATGATGGGATTTGCAGCTCAAAACATTTGGAGACCACCAGCCTGGGGAAGGCTATATTGTGGTCTGTCAGATACTTAACAAACAAAACAAGAGGTTTATTGAGCCCTGGTGGGCTGTGTTTGGTTTGGTGGATCACTCTCCCAGGTTTTTGAAGCCTGGCCTGGATTAGTTTTTCAGATTGTACATTGGCATGGCTCTGTCTGTAATATCGTTCACTTGCATGACTGATTTTCCTATCTTACAAAGGAATATTTTCAAGGAAGATAAGGTCAAATAATATAACACACATTTGTATAATGTCTCAGTTTTTAGGGAATCCAATTCCAACTGTTATAAATACATATATTAAATTATATGAAGTCAGTTAATGCCTGATGGCTTACTATTACTTCCATGGCGACATTTATCAGAGGCAGATGTCTTCAAAAATTAGATAAAAACAATGCTTTTCAGACAGCTTCCCTTCCAAAGTGGTAGCTTTGTGCATATAGTTCTCAAATCACATCACCATTATTATTAGCCTTTAGGGTAAAGATGCTGAATTGGTAGAATAAGTAATGTAGCATATGGTAAATACTTGGTAAACTCTAAAATTGCACTTTGGTAAATACTTGGTAAACTCTAAAACTGCACTTTTCACCAAAACTGGAGTTTGAAATATATTTTCGAAATTCTTATTGCATTGGGACAACAGAACAGAAGAATGAATCCAAGCTGATCTGAGGAAATAAACTGTAAATGATCATTCTAAAATGTTATGGTGAAAATGTCCCCATAATCAATTCATTTCTTGATATAATCATGTAATTTTACAGGATTTTAATTTTGAATGCTTCTGCCATTTTGTTTTGTTGATTAAAAGGTTTTGTAAGCTGCCTTTTCGAGGCTTGGTAGATTAGCATTAGCTTCCATTGCGACAGCAATGAGACCCACTTGTGTATGGGCAGTACTGATGCTTCCCACTATGCTGAATGGGATTTGTTCTCACATAAGGGGATGTAGGATCACACTTCATACTTTTCAAGTGATTGAGGCTGCAGTCATATAATCACTTACTTGGGAGTAACTCCCATTGGACTTTATGGGGATTACATCTTCATAGGCATGCATCGGATTGCACAGCCATTAATTAAATGCAATTCATTTACATATGACCGGAATCTTGACATAAGTATTATACTTTGATATTGCTGGACCTCTAAAATAAGTTGCAGTTTAGTAAACAAAATATAGTACCCACTGTCAGAAGGAAAGACCATATTTTAATTTTTGATTAAGAGCATCATCAGATGAGCATTTTGTAGCACGTTTATTACTGGGCAGTCACAGGTTTTCACGGTCCCTCTTCAAATGCCATCCACCTCCTGCGGCTTCCTGCTGGTTTCCTGCTCCTTCTGCCATTTTTTTTTGTGGTAAAATAATCCAAACACAATGCGACTCTTCTGAGTTATAATGAAATTGGTCACCACTAGAGGGCGCTGTCCTACTACACTGAATGGGCCCTGTGGTTGCAGCTTGTTTCTTCGTTCTCTCCTTTGTGATTCTTCTTGTCACTATAGCAGAAGAGCAGCAGGAATCAAGAGTGATGGTAAGGAAACAGGATTTTCCCCCGTCTGATGATACCCTAAAAGTTTATTTTAAAAAAGTGTAGGAGAATATAAAACTTTTCATATGGCGCTGAAAAGACCAGAACATAAACACCAGGCAAGCTTCTCTGAGAGGGACATTCTACACCTGAGGTGCCACCACTGAAAAGAGGACTTGGACTGAGAAGATGCAGTTCTCCGCCTGCCCAATGTCCCCAGGTCTCATCCTAGCCTACCTCACAGGGTTGCTGTGATGATAAAATGTGACAATGGTGATTTACACTTCCCAGTGCTTTTTGGAGGAAGGAAGAGATAAAAATAAATAAAGGTAGCCTTAGTTGTTACTACCACAACAGGCAAAAAGGGACCCCAAAGCAGAATTGTTCCTATCTCCATCATACCTAACTGGCTCCATCATACAGCCTTGAATGCATGAAGTGATAAAATCCATTAAGTATCACAGTCATTTAGGACAGGGCAACCAGCATTACACATTTCTGAGAGTCTTACTTATATCGACTGCTAAATAACAATTCCTGTCATGGTTTCAAATGTTATCGTCCACAGTCCAACAGAATGCTATGAACCATCATGTAAATCAACGATGTCTTCCAAGCTTCCTAGCCGTAAATGAAGGACTGACCTAAAGTAGATGACCCAGTGTTGGTTATACTGTAAAATACTTATAAATGAATTATTGTGCAAAGCCTCAACCTGAAGTTTTTATGTAAATATCCTGATCTTAATTTATGGTGTTCTTATTTGTGTAACATTCTAGCTATTGGCATTTGTCCTATGAATATATGGGTTTGGAAATTGTGCACCAAGGTTATAAAACACTCTTGTCCCAATTCACAGCTGTAACAGAGAAAGAAGAAAGAATCATTTCTTTTCAAAAGATTTGCCTGGTAAACTGTTTTACCTTGAAGAACAGCATAATAGTCATATATTTGATTGAAGTAAAAGTCCAGTCATTGGCAGGTTTAAAGTCAACAAAAGGATTCATTTTTTTACACACTGAACAATTGAACTGTAGAAATCATTGTCAAGGAATTAGATGCCAGGACATGACTGGATATTTTTAAAGACAAAAAACAAAAAACAAAGACAAGATAATCAGGATGTGTATGCATTTAATGAGAGTTACTTCATTGTAAGTGTGCTTAGGAATGTGGCCTTGCAGTCTAATCCTTAACAGGTTTACTAGTGAGTAAGTCCTATTGAATTCTCTGGAAAGACATCTATGTATACAACTGTGGAGGGCTCTTCTCTGCAGTTCAGAAACTCTGGAAATTTAGGCTACGCTTTTATTTATTTCTTGGCTGCCTTTCAGAACAGAAGCCGTCACAAGGTGGCTTACAACAATAAAATACCGAGAAACAGTTAAAATATTAAAAGCAATAAAAACATAAGTCCAATAAAATGGCAATTAAAAACAATAAAAGCCAACAATAAAACTAGCAAGAACAACAATGGGAATGGCAGCAGCAACAGTAATATACAATGTTTTAAGGCCTTATTAAAAGTCTGTAAGGATGGTGCATGGTGGACCTCTGATGGAGTTTGTTCCAAAGGTGTGGGGCCACTGCAGAGAAGGCCCTGTCCCATGTGATCACCCACCTAATTGCTCTCACAGGTGGACAAATGAAAAGGGCCTCTCTTTCTGATCTTAAACTGCAGGTGGGCTAATATGGGTGAAGGTGGTCTTTCAAGTTACTTGGTACCAAACCATTTAGAGCTTTAAAGGTCATGCATCCACCGTCTCCTCATGTGATTATTTCATCATCAGCTTTCCACTTTAATATTTATATAAAACTTGGTACAAATTCTACCTCTAGAATTTCAGTACCTATATGCCACTTACCACCTCCATGAGGTAATATCTTAGAATGAGTTTTTGCGAGAGGAATACACCTATAACCTCTTTTAGGGTTATGCTCACTGCCTTACCAGTTATACCTTATTCACCTCAGCAACCACTACTCTTTGAGTTTCTCCTCTTCTGTATATTTTTATTTTGAAACTGCCACCACCTCCCTCCTTATGAAGGGAGAACCATCTTTTTTTAAAAAAAAAATGTGTGTAGATGTAACTTTATAGCATTTGGCTTATTTCTTCTGTAGTTTTATTTAGCACTTTGTTAGTAACAAATGATACCAAGCATGGCATTGTTTGTAAGAACAAAACAAAAATAAAACGTTATTTATAAGATTTAAGGAGTTTCAATGCAGCTTAAGTTTGATGTTATTAAATTGACATTTCAAGTTTTTATTATTTCCTTTTGCACTCTATCCCTTCTAATAATACCTCCCTCCACCTCCCAGGATAATCTAACCAGCCCTCCTCAAGCTAGGGGCCAGATGACCTCCTCCTCCCCCTCTGAAATCCAATCCCTATCTACTTCCTCCAAGAACACAAAGAGGCTGTTCATTTCTTCTCTCCCTTCCAAATGAAAAATGAATCAGCCAATCAGGAGACACCACTCAAAAACTAAGCATTGTAACTCCTTCCTCTTACCAACTTACCTTAGGAGAAAGTATATGTTAAAAGACATCAAGCATGAAAATAAACATTCACTTATGCAGCTAAATAATAAAATAAAATGCCATTTTGTCACAAACACCCTCTCCTGCCCATGGGAACATCCCCTTTCCCTCCTTACAAGCTCGCATTTGTGAGCTCGTAGAGGCAGCTGATGTGATTCTCTCTGCACCAGATGTAAAGGGGGGAGGGAGTGTAGCACGTTTTCCTGGCTCAGAGGTCAGGGCCTTGTTTCCAACCTCGGAGCCAGGGATCTGAACAACCCTATGGTACTCCAGATGCTGTCTAGGGGCCATAACATTGCTCCCTCAGTTGTTGTATCCGTATTATATTTCATTATGCCGCCAATATATGTCGACTTGGTTTTGTATTGTGTTGGATTTTATCGTTCTGTGATCTTGTATTTTTATTATGTTGTTATTATTATGAGTTTTATATGCTAATTGAACTGTGCAAAGCCTAGTGAAATCTGTTTTATGAGGCATTTAACACTTGAAATAAATAAAAGTAATGAAAGAATAAGTGGATGATTACAGGCCCTTAAGCCACAAACATGCGGAGAGAAAATCTGCTCTCCACCAGTATCTTGCCAAATATTTGCCATGCAGTGTATATATACAATGTGGAAGTCAGTCACAATAGATGCCATACCACAAATGATGGATATGTTTTTGGCTGAGGTGAAAGTTTATGATGATTTTTTTTTCTTTTTACATGTTGATTGATTGTAAGCTGCTGCCAGAGCATTTTTGGCTGAGGAGCAGAATAAAAATACTAAAAACAAATGAATAAATAAATGCTGACTGCTTCTAGTAGTAAAATCTTGACATTTCTCTCAACCTTGGGCGCAGTGGGGCGGTGAATCCGCTCCGGGTTTCAGTCAGGACCAGTCAGAACTCTAAAGGCGTTCTGACGGCTTCTGACTGATATCAGGCGCAGAATTATTGCCCCACTGACATCAGAGCCACTAGCCTCCACTGTCTTCAACTTCAAAATATTTGTTTTCCATATGGTAATATTGGAAAGGTGGATTTCAGTTGACCTTAATCTTCTAATGCTGTTAATGCAATCTTCCTTTACAGCAATAAGTGTCCTCACAGCTAGCTTTTTGACAACTTCTTTCATTTGTTCAATCAGCAGCCATGAAAATAGGTGGTATTTATTTCATGTATTCCCCCCCCCTTTTTAACTCCTTATTCTTATCATTCAGAATTGTTGTTTTTAAATGGATACTGTTGTTTTTATACTTTTTTAATGTTTTTTAAATTTTGTATACTTTTAATGTTCACTAATTTTAATTGTTGTAAACTGCCCAGAGAGCTTCGGCTGTGGGGAGGTATATAAATGTCATAAAATAAATAAATAAATAAATAAATAAGCATGCCTTGCCATATTGTGTGTATGCCTGTGTATATGTATGTGAATGCATGTGCAATTTTGTTTTTTTTAAAAAACAATCCTGAAGTTCTGGTCCTAAAATGGTGTCTTTAGTGCAAACCATATGAATTTCAAATTGGTCTTGAACCAGGGACCACAGCATATTGAGGACCCGGGTTTGAGTTGAGTTGATGAGTTTCCTTACTGTGGCTCTCTTCCTGGTTCTCTTCCACATTTGGAAGGAGGATAATTTACACGGAGAACAGAGCAGCATTTCAATGAGAAAGCACATTCTAGTGGGCATTTTATAGTGCAACCTCCCCTGCACATGGCAGCAAATCCTGACAAACGCAGCTTATCTCAGAAGAGTATTTTTTTCTTAAGTTTATTTTGTGATGCTAAAACTGAGGAAAGGACATCATCAAAATGACCTATGAACATCCATGAGCGGCCAGTAATAAGCATACTATAAATTGCTTGTTTAAAGAAGCTCATTGCATACTAAGAAAGAGTGCATTGAAATAGTGCATTCTACTGTTAACATATCTTCCTGAAATGATTACTTCAGTCCTTTCCACCTCTTCTTATTCCCATCAGCTACTCTTCCAAGTGCTGTACCTTTGGATAGAGCATGTATAATCCTGAGATGCCAAAGTTCATCTCCAACTTCTGAACCATTGAGAATAGGTGTGTCGCTCAGTTCAGCCATGAGTTCATGGGAAAGGCAAGAAAGAAAAAGGCTTCAATTGCCTGGCCTGTTTTTTAATCCTCCCCTTTCTCACAGAATCTGGCAGATTAGAAAAGAGAAAACAGAGATGACACCATGTCAGCCATGAAGCACAGTTGGGTTCAGTTTAATTGCTCTGCAGAGCAAACTTGAGCATGGAGTTTTAACAATTTCCGAGAAATCTTTGTGAATTTCTCAGCAATCTTATGGATGTGAATAGTATTAATCTGCAGCCAACTAATGCTTATTCGTTGATTCTTGTCTTGGCTTTCTCTAACGAAAGTTCAAGCTGGTGAAATGAAGAAATCTATGCCTAATGAGGTAGGAAATATATAGCTTTGAAAAAATCGCTGTCAAATCCTATATATCTAAACTTATGTTATCATAGACAATGGAGTATCATTGGTGGAGGGCTATGAACTGATGTGCAAAATCAGCAAAAAACAAAACAAAACTCATCCTGTAGCTCTTAGTTCTACTTGCTCTCTGAATGAATGTTTCCTAAAAAAGAAACCTTTGTATGATCTTTCTCTTCTTCAGGGGGAAGAATTATAGCTTGGTATAGGGTTGTCGCAGGAGCCTGACTGGGTCCAGGAGTTTGACAGACTCTCCCTGAGTCCACCCTCTGGACCCATCTCGCTGGACTGCAGCATGTTCACAGGCCCACACTTTGAGCAGTCACACATTTAATCTTGCGTAAATGGGGCCTTTACAGCCACCATTCACACAATATGGGAAACACATAATTTCTGCAGCCTCCATTGTGTGTAACAATGAGGCTCCAGATGAGGGCAGATGGGTTCGCAAGTTCGTCAGACACTCGCTGAGCCTCTAAGAAGCTTGCATGGCACTGGGGGTGGGGAGATGGCATGGGGGCGGGGGGGGGGGCTTGCCAAGTGCCTGAAGAGCAAGATGCACGTGGGTCCATCCATCCCTAGCTTGGTGGTAGGGCCTACACTTCACACACAAACTTTCCGAGTTTTAATCCCTGACATCACAAGTTAAAGATAAATTAGCAGGAGATGAGCAGGACCATGTCCTGAGTCGCCGGAGAACTGCTGCCAATTGGAGGAGACAACTCCAGGCTAGATGGACAAATGTTATACTGTGATATAGCAGGCAGCTTCCTTTGCCCTTCTCTTCCCTTCCTAATTACAAAGGGTTTGATTTACTGCTAAATGGAGAGAACCAGAGAGAGAGAGAGAGAGAGAGAGAGAGAGAGAGAGAGAGAGAGAGAGAGAGAGAGAGAGAGAGAGAGAGAATTCCTATCAAATAATCAACAATGCTTTCACCAGAAACATGAAATGCAGACAGGCATCTTGATAAAACTGGGTGCAGTCTGAACTGACATCTCCGGGAGAACACCCAGCATGGAGATATTAGCAGTATTTGGTCAATAGTTTCCCAGGCCTCTTTTGCACTTCAGTCTGGCTCATGTTAATTTGGCCCCGTCATCCCTGGCCCAAATTGGGCTGCATTTCAGCCTTCTATGTGGAAGGTTGACTAGGCAGGTCAAATCCATGAATGTTTTCCATTCCTGGTTAGAACTATGTTGGTGAGAAGAACTTAAGAAGAGAAGCAAAACTAGAAGTTGCAAGTTAGGAACTATTTAGACTGCAGACCCTACTTTTGAAGAAGACACTGTGAAGATGAGAAAGAAAAGAAAGAAGAGAATAGTCCTAGATTGCAATGATGCATGTGCTTGCCTGGAATAGGAACAGAAGTAGTTATGGTAGTCTATTGAGTTAAAATATGATATTATCTCTTGCTCTCGCTCTCTTTCTCTTTGTGTTTGTCTTGTGTGTACAGTCCCATTCAGACAACATATTCAATTAGGATGAGCATGTGGAGGAGGATTCAAATCCACATTCTCTGTTCCTGTCCACAATCTCCATTAATTTATCATAATCTCTGAAGAGAGCGTACATATGTACCATTTATATGCATGCAAGTCCTGGTCAGATGGTATTGATGTTATGATGAATTTATACTGGTTGGGGCTCAGCAGGCATAATCCTCTCTCTCTCTCTCTGACCTTAGCTAGACCTACCAGATAGGATGGGCCTCCTGGATGGAGGAGGGGTGATCTCACATTGTGATTAATGCGAGATCTTGCCCTCGTTTACACGTAAGGCACGGCAACCTCCAGAAGAGAGGTGTCGCACTCGCCATTTTTTTATTTTAAAGAAGATGGAGCACATGAATGCTCATGCACAAAGGTAAGGCTTTTTTTAAAAAAATAAAGTTATTGCCCGCTCCCCCTCCCTACGCGGCTCCCGGCTCTGCACGAGTAATCGTGGGGAGCCGGGTAAACCCGTAGAAACAGGCCACATGCTCCATGGTCTCAGGCTCAGCCCAAGATCATGGAAAAAGTGGGCCCAAAGTGTAGGGCTATATCTTGGGACCAGGGAGGGATGATACCTCCCTGATCCCGGGATCCCCTGTGCATCATGTGGATGCACAGGGACAATCCTGGGGTTTTCCCCGGGATAAATGCTGGTCTAGCTAAGGCCCTCCCCCCCCCCACACACAGCATGGATTTATCTACATGAATACATCTACTCTTCTGCTTTTGTGGTGTACACATGCTCACAATACCAAAGGAGCATGTAAATATAAATGACAGAGTTTGTGTGCATATCTTTGTGCAAAAGTGTGCAGTTAGGGATGGGGGAGAAATTAATTCGGTTTGCATTTGAATGTGAATTTACCTAATTTTGTACTTTTGAACCAATATGCGAACAGTAACTCAGGGCTCATCTACACCACGCAGGATATTCCACTATGAAAGTGGTATATAAAAGGCAGGAGCCACACTACTGCTTTATAGCGGTATTAAAGTGCACTGCAGGACCTACACTACTGCTTTATATTGCTACTGAAGTGCACTGACAACTGTTGGAGCCCATGACACATCTACACCAAGCAGGATATAGCACTATGGAAGTGGTATGAAAGGGGTATATAAGAGGCAGGAGCCACATGACTGGTTTATAGCAGTATTGAAGTGCACTGATAACTGTTGGGGCTCATGGCACATACCATATACCGCTTTCATACCACTATATCCTGCTTGGTGTAGATGTGTCAATGGGCCCCAACAGTTGTCCGTGCACTTCGGTGCCACTATAAAGCAGCAGTGTGGCTCCTGCCATTTATATACCACTTTCATACCACTTTCATAGTGGAATATCCTGCTTGGTGTAGATGAGCCCTCAGTTATCCTTTGGATTTTGCACTTCTGCAAATTTTGCAGAGGAGTTCTGCAATCAATGTGTGCAAATATATATAATTAGGAAAATGCACACACACAAATGTGTCTATTCATGAAAATCATGTTCAAAAGTACATTAGGAAAATTGCTTGTAAAAATGTGTATATTAGGCAAACCTGCATACAAAAATGCATGTGTAAGGAGAAATGTGCAGAAAAACTATGTATGTATTTCTTTGCAGACACATTCCTCAGTGTTCAAGGCAACGCACATTTAATATTAGGAACATTTCCAAAGTTTGGGATGGACTAAGCTTAAGACTGGAAAAATGAGAAACCGAGAAAAACCAAAAGAGGCAGATTCACTCATGAATAGGCTTTGTGTGTCTACACGTGTAAGAGACTGAATAGAAATGGAGAGAGAAAACCTACATGTCCAATTAGGGTAGGGCTGCCTTCTAGCCCCTTTAAATTTTGAAGGATGTGAACCACTGTTTAGAATTTTCATCAAATAGATTTTGTATTTGGTTCTCCAGGTACTGCTTAAGAGATTGCTGGCAGAGTAATAGACTTGACAGCTGTGGGATGCAGACAAGAGATACTGCACATATATGGCAAAGTTCAAGGTCAGAAGTAGTTCAAATACCTGATGATTACAAAAAATATGAGAAACATCATGGCTGTGATCTAAATCTGTGATCCATGTGAATCAAGGGAAAGATGAGTCAAAACGTACTGCTCACTCACCACAGGAAAAAAAAATGTGCTGAAGCATCTGGTCAGCTCTAGGGTGCCTTTGTTGAAGACAATGGAAGCACTTGTGTTTAGAGGGGGAAAGCTTCTGGTCCTGGTTATCCATGGAACTGCAGATGAATATGGAGCTCTAGTTCTTAGGCACAAAGGGCAGGCAGAGTATATGAAACCTGTGTCTGTACCACTGAAGGATGCAAGTGAGAGCTCCCATGATGGAACCATACATCAGGTCTATGTCAGCATTTGCCTGTGACATGAGCAAACCTAAACCAAGGAGGGGACCTGGGCATATACCTAAAGCTGGCCCCACAACATCCACATAGGCTCAATTATAGATCTTTGTGTGTTTAGTGTAAAGTTCTGAAAAGGGTTCCATAAGCACGTTCCACTGAATGTGCTTACAAAGCTCCCATGATAGGGAATCCTGTCTCGGGTTTCCCCCTACCCCTTTATGTCCCTGTCCCCCAAGGTCCTGAAACTAACTAAATCCAGCTAGGCCAAATACATCAGCCCAGCATTAATTAATCAATTAAGGATATGGGTTTTCAGTTTCCTTCCTCTAAAGTAAGCCCCATTCAGTTCCATGAAACTTACTCCTGAGTAAGGTTATATCCAATGATGTCCTTCCACCAGCTAAAGAGACACTGTTGGTGGACTGCATTTTCCAACCTCTCTGCAGCTTCCCACATGCACCCTGAACCTGCTCCAGAGGATTGGGGCACCCTCTGAAGCAGTTGTGTGATGCATGCCACAGGGAGGGGCCAGTCATGGTTAAATACATTTCCCCTTTCTCAAAGTAAGGACAGAGAACCCTATCTAGATTGGGACCCTGGAGTCTTTCATTCTTTGCCCCCAATGTGGTCCTGGTTAGGATTACAACACAACCCACACCTGCAATTTGCTTTACCAGTAAAAGAAATCATTGAATGGATCTTTTTCTTTTCTTTTCTTTTTCTTTTTGGCAATGCAAAGTCTAGGGATTCTGAACTGGATTGAGACCTCAGTAGGGGGCAAAAAGTTAAAGCCCCCCACCCCACACACTAGGTCCTGATCCAGATTAGATGTGATAGCAATTTGTCAAAACAAAACAGAAGCAAAACCATCCCACACCTACCCACAACCACAATCAAGGCCAGAATTATACAGCACTAACTAAATCAACGGAATAGATTTGGTGCACAAAGGTGGGTACATTGAAATGATTTCATATCAATAATCAAAATTCCTGCAGGTTCAAATAGGCTTCCTATCATGCAAAATATTGCATTTAGAGCATTGTCAGAGGTGAATGAAAAATGTAAGTGGAATCCAAACAGTTGAGGGATCAGTTTACACATTCTCCAGACTTCATCTTTATGTTATATTACTGTTCCTTTGGAATGTAGGTTATGATGTATATTCAGCCCATGAGAGCCAGAGAAGGGGTCTTTTTTTGTATGCAGCAATGTATGGCATACCCCCTGCCTCATATCACCTTCAAATGAACACAATGGGAATGTGAAAAGAACAAGCAAAGTATTAATATTTGGGCCATGCATTCAGGAGGATTTAAAAAAAAAAAAGAATTCTGAGCAAGATAAAAACACACACCCAAAAAACACTTTATAACATTTTTTGACATTGCCAAATAGTTCTCTCTGGAAATTGTTCCAATCTATAAATGTTAAAAGTTTTACTTTACAGTAATGTTATATATGGTTCTTAAAATAAATAAAATAATAATAAAAAAGGCTCTAAAGCCAAATTCTAAATTGGAAGAAAAATCCTTTTAAGGCTTTATCCATCCTGTAAATCCCAGGGAATTGGTTATCAGTGTAAAAGTAGTTTCATTCTTCACCAGCTACTTATTAGTTCCCTCTGTTGCATAAAACCGATGACTCTCCAAATCTCTGACAGGGCATCTTGGGTTTTTCCTTCTTTTTCTTCTTCTTCTCTCACATTTTCTGGCAAAACGCCCCCCTCACATAGAGATTATCTATTTCACTCTCTTGAATCTAAGCAGTTATAATTAAAGTCAGTTCCTTTTGCAGCTCTTCTGGCCCAGTTCAATGCATTACTAAGGCACCCAAGTTGGTGTGAAGGGGTGATACCTCCTCTCACATCAACCTGGAAACTCAGCCTGATAGAACATGCAACCACTGGAATTGCATTTCATGACTCTTGCCCCTCCTGCTGTGTATTTAAACTGTGCCAAGAGCCTATTTATTGATTTATTTTCTTCCTATCTTTCATTGAAGCAACTTTAGTATTAAGTTAGGGTGACCATATTTTGGAAACCAAAAAGGAGGACAAAATGGCCGCCCTCAGGAGGCGTGGCCACCCCAACATGCCCACCCCCAAGGCGGAGCCAACTCAACATGTCCGGCCCCCAAGGGGGTGTGGCCTCGGTCACATTTATTTATTTATTACATTTTTATATGCATTATTATTATCATGTGCATTAATTAGTTCAATGCTCTCCCACAGACACCCACCCACCTGCCATTCCTCTCCTTTTAAAAATTAATTAGATTAGTGCAATGCTCTCCCAGACACCCACCCACCTGCCCTTCCCCTCCTTTTAAAAATTAATTAGATTAGTGCAATGCTCTCCCACAGACCCGCACCCACCTGCCCTTCCCCTCCTTTTAAAAATTAATTAGATTAGTGCAATGCTCTCCCACAGACCCACACCCACCTGCCCTTCCCCTCCTTAAAAAAATTAATTAGATTAGTGCAATGCTCTCCCCCAGACCCACACCCACCTGCCCTTCCCCTCCTTTTATAAAATTAATTAGATTAGTGCAATGCTCTCCCACAGACCCACACCCACCTGCCCTTCCCCTCCTTTAAAAAATTAATTAGATTAGTGCAATGTTCTCCCACAGACCCACACCCACCTGCCCTTCCTCTCCTTTAAAAAAATAATTAGATTAGTGCAGTGCTCTCCCACAGACCCACACCCACCTGCCCTTCCACTCCTTTTAAAAATTAATTAGATTAGTGCAATGCTCTCCCACAGACCCACACCCACCTGCCCTTCCCCTCCTTTAAAAAATTAATTAGATTAGTGCAATGTTCTCCCACAGACCCACACCCACCTGCCCTTCCTCTCCTTTAAAAAAATAATTAGATTAGTGCAGTGCTCTCCCACAGACCCACACCCACCTGCCCTTCCACTCCTTTTAAAAATTAATTAGATTAGTGCAATGCTCTCCCACAGACCCACACCCACCTGCCCTTCCCCTCCTTTAAAAAATTAATTAGATTAGTGCAATGTTCTCCCACAGACCCACACCCACCTGCCCTTCCTCTCCTTTAAAAAAATAATTAGATTAGTGCAATGCTCTCCCACAGACCCACACCCACACCCACCTGCCCTTCCTCTCCTTTAAAAAAATAATTAGATTAGTGCAATGTTCTCCCACAGACCCACACCCATCTGCCCTTTCCCTCCTTTAAAAAATTAATTAGTTTAGTGCAATGTTCTCCCACAGACCCACACCCACCTGCCCTTCCTCTCCTTTAAAAATTAATTAGTTTAGTGCAATGCTCTCCCCCAGACCCACACCCACCTGCCCTTCCTCTCCTTTAAAAAATTAATTAGATTAGTGCAATGCTCTCCCACAGACCCACACCCACCTGCCCTTCCTCTCCTTTAAAAAATTAATTAGATTAGTGCAATGCTCTCCCACAGACCCACACCCACCTGCCCTTCCTCTCCTTTAAAAAAATAATTAGATTAGTGCAATGTTCTCCCACAGACCCACACCCAGCTGCCCTTCCTCTCCTTTTAAAATCCTCTCCCAAACACCCACTCACCTGCCCTTCCCCGGCGTCTCCATGGAGGAGACGCTTCAATCGACTGAAGGCCCCAGCGCCGCGTGTTTCCCAAATGCGGATACACCCGGCTTTAAGACCCGCCCACCTCGGGTCTCTCCGATGACATCATCGGAGAGACCCGAGGTGGGCGGGTCTTAAAGCCGCGTGTTTCCGCGTTTGGGAAAAACGTGGCGCTGGGGGCCTTCTATCGATTGGAGTGTCCCCTCCATGGAGACGCCGGCGTCTCTATGGAGGGGACGCTCCAATCAATAGAAGGCCCCAGCGCCGCGTGTTTCCCAAACGCGGAAACACGCGGTTTTAAGACCCGCCCCCCTGTTCCATCCGGGTCTCTCCGATGACGTCGACGTCATCGATAGAAGGCCCCAGCGCCGCGTGTTTCCCAAACGCGGAAACACGCAGCTTTAAGACCCGCCCACCTCGGGTCTCTCCAGGTGGGCGGGTCTTAAAGCCGGGTGTTTCCGCGTTTGGGAAACACGCGGCACTGGGGCCTTCTATCGATTGGAGTGTCTCCTCCATGGAGACGCCGGCGTCTCTATGGAGGGGACGCTCCAATCGATAGAAGGCCCCAGCGCCGCGTGTTAAGGCTCCCCCGGCTTCTGTTGGGGCCTCTCCTTGGTCGCCATGGTGACGACGACCAAGGAGAGGCCCCGATAGAAACTGGGGGAGCCTTTTTTCCCGGGCAAAAGGGGGGGGGGGGAGGTCATTTCCGGCCGGACGGTGTTCCCCCCCCAATTTCCTGTCATGTCCGGCCAAATCCGGACGATTGGTCACCGTAATTAAGTTAATCTGCGTTAGTAATGTTAATGTTCTTTCCTCTGCTTGTCACTGATGCTACTCAAGGAGTAGCATTGTTGAGGATGGGAGGAAAGCGGCTCTCAGTGGATGCGGGCAGCTCCAGGCAAGGCATGCTGGGATGTGTAGCTATTTCAGAGATCTTGGGCGATCGCCCACGTGGCCGCGCACGATCCCCTGATATCTCTGAAACGTGTACAGTTCCCAGAATGTATTTGACAGTCTGCAGGTGGCCCCATCCTCTGAGAAGCACTTCCTCAGCAGTTGCTGGGAGTTGTAGGCATGCTGGGAGTTGTAGGCATCAGTGTAGGATTTGTTTTAAATTGTTTAAAAATAGTTATACCACCCAAAAAAAAGGGGGTTTGGGGGCTTCTTTTACAAATTGTACAGGAAGACCTATCAGTGCCCAAATTTCAAGTTTGTAGCTCATCTAGGAGTGGGTAAACATTTCTGGACATACAAACTCACACATATACATTCAGCTTTATATATAGAGAGAGATTAACAAGCGCTTTGAGTGGGGCCTAGCAGAGTGTTTCCTGGCTGACAGGTCTATCTTATGTAGAGAGACATAAGTAAAACCTGAGTTGGAGCTCTTCCAGATACTGGTATGCTAGAAAAATGTGGAGTGGACTTCTAAGCATCACAGCTATTGTGGTTCTCTTCCTTATTGAATCTAACCAGGGCTAAGAGTATCAAAGATACCTGTCCAGGGAAGATGAGAAAAGTCTTAGGCTGAATCTTGGTCCAGTTTAAGCGAGAAAAGAAAAGACAAGCTCTCTGGATTTTCCTGCATCCCAGGACAATCCTAGAGTAAATAATAATAATAATAATAATAATAATAATAATAATGCCACAGCTTTAAAGGATGCATTTTAGAGCATCTTATATTGGGATCCTAGTTGCCAGCTGCTCGTGGGTCACTTTTCAATTGTCATTCCATGCACAAGAATAGGTGGTTTCAGTGAGGTAAAGCCTTGGTACATCATCCCAACGATCCACCAGAGCTGGGGGAGTCACTTCATGGCAATGCCTTGCCACCACTTTGGAGAAAACCCCACGGTTTCTATGCTGTGGGGTGGGAAATCCCCCACAGCAGAGGGCAGTGCAGGCTTTCCGGATTGCACCAGTGACCATTGAGCTGTTGGAGCCCACCCCCTGCCCTCTTCCTAGCCTTCCTACACATCCCCTCAGTGTACCATGAGGCCTGATCCACCCCCAGAATGCCCCCAGCTTTGATACCGTGAACAGATGACAAGAAGAAGGCATTAAATGTAAAATATAAGGTGGGAGGGGTTCTGTGCAGTTGCCCTGTAAAACCCTGCAGTGGGTGCGAGTTGGTGGCTGAGTCATATAAATGATGCAGCGCCACTCTGCTGCCACCACATGGTATCCAGGGCATCTAGAAAGGCCATTAGGCAACCTGGTTATCAGCCACTGGTGTATGCCAGTGTGTAACACATTCAGGTTTACTCTATCACATGCTTTTAAATTGTAACTTTCCCTTTTATTTTTAGTTTAAATAATTCTGAGAGATCAGGATTGCTTGTTGCTTTTGTTGAACAGTTGCCTAAGGGCTCATCTACACCAAGCAGGATATTGCACTATGAAAGCAGTATGAAAGCAGTATATAAAAGGCAGGATCCACACTACTGCCTTGTAGTGGTAATGAAGTCCGCTGAAGGATCTACACTACTGATTTACAGTGGTACTTAAGTGCACTGACAAATGTTGGGGCCCATGACACATCTACACCAAGCAGGATATAACACTATGGCCTCATCTACACCATGCAGGATATTGCACTATGAAAGTGGTATATAAAAGGCAGGAGCCACACTACTGCTTTATAGGGGTATCAAAGTGCACTGACAACTCTTGGGGCCCTTTGATGCATACCATATACTGCTTTCATATCGCTATATCCTGCTTGGTGTGGCTCTTGCCTTTTACATACTGCTTTCATAGTGTAATATCCTGCTTGGTGTAGATGAGGCCTTAGTCTCATGCATCTAGTCTTTTAGCTGTTAAATATATATATATATAGATAGATAGATAGATAGATAGATAGATTAAGATACATGCTTTTAAAGAAAACATCACATAAATTAATTTACAGTTTATCCTTCTCATAGACCCTCTCAGCCATTACGGTTGCTCCCTTACTCACGTCAACTTGTTTCATTTTGAATGCATCTCCTGCTGCATGTGAAGAATTACTATATAAACCCTAGCCTTCACCAGCACCAAGTGTAACAAAGAACACCATCAAGACCAGCGATAGTAGAAGGGTCGTGTGTTTCAATGAGACCAGATGAAAACCTTTCCTTATGTGAAGTTTAGATGTTCAGTTAAACTGTTGCATATGTACTTTGCATTACCTATTACATACGGCAGAAAATATTTGCCTGATTTTAATTAGAGCAGCATTTCTCGAACATCACTGGGAAACTAGGATTAGGTCAGTCTATCAAGAGAAAGAGAGGGAGAGGGATGCAGGGAGAGAGAGGAGACATTTAAATAACACCAAAATGTGTCTCTGCTGTGAAAAATGAGGCTGTTCTGTGGAGTTGCGGAATTCCAAAGTCACTCTTCATTGAAGCTAAGAAAGGCTTCTGCCAGCTGGTAGGCCTGCTAGACAGAGAGGTGAGAGAGAAGAAGTTGTCATCTTGCTGCCTATAACACCAAGCATACAGAAAAAGAAGGGATAAAATGTGATGGAGAGAAAGGGATTGAACGTCCTTAAATTTATGGAGCACAACAGTGTAAGTCTAGAAGAGCTCTTGGGCATGATGACAAGGAGCACCTGGGGGAGGGGGAGGGCCACTGTTTTCATACCCAGATTACATCCAGATATGCCAGATTTCATATATGTTCTGGTTACTTACTGTGTAAGGACTTGGATGTGTCAGGAGTCAGCGGAGAACAGTTGCAAAGAGGCAAGTGACCAGGGAGCGCACCCTCTAGGATGGTGGGCATTATGAGCCCCCTCCAGATGTTGTTGCTCTGCAGCGCCATCATCACTCACCATTGGCTATACTGGCTAGCGCTGATGGGAGTTGCAGTCCAACAACATTTTGTAGCGGAATATGCATTGTAATTGATAAGAATCTGTTGTATCTTGTAGGTGTGACTAATTCCATATGTATGTGTTGTGAGATAACTATGAGTAATGGGATATATTTTGGAAACGAAGAAAGGTTGTCATGAATGGGTCAGTCAAATGCTGGAAGCAGCACGTAGCTTAACTTATCAGGGATACCTTCATCTGGGAGTTATTGCTATGAGTGGCAGACCTGGTTAAATTGAGAAAAATAGGAATCGTGGTATGACCAGCTCCAAAACTAAGGATTAGGTCATTAGCATCATGGGGGTTATAAAAGGCCAAGGTATGATCTGTTTGAGGGAGGGATCCTGGGAAAATGAGAAACCTACCATATGTACTCAGGCTGGCCTTGTCCACCATGCCTTATATTTAGGTAAATATTA
The DNA here is from genome assembly GCF_023053635.1 of Elgaria multicarinata webbii. Taxonomy (NCBI): domain Eukaryota; kingdom Metazoa; phylum Chordata; class Lepidosauria; order Squamata; family Anguidae; genus Elgaria; species Elgaria multicarinata. The sequence continues at coordinate 38,131,945 of NC_086180.1, read as the reverse complement.
GGGTGACCATATGGAACGGAGGCCAGGGCTCCTGTATCTTTAACAGTTGCATAGAAAAGGCCATTTCAGCAGGTGTCATTTGTGTGCATGCAGCACTAGGAGAAATTCCCTCTTCATCACAACAGTTAAAGCTGCAAGAGGCCTGCCCTCTTTTGCATCTTGGCTCCTGCTGCTTTAACCCTTGTGATGCAGAGGGAATTTCACCAGGGGCTGCATGCATACAAATGACACCTGCAAAAATTCCTTTTTCTATGCAACTGTTAAAGATACAGGAGCCCTGGCCTCCCTTCTATATGGACACCTTAGTAAATATGAAACTTAATACTGACTGTTAGATTGAGAGGCACCTAGGTTTTACTATGTTTAGAAGACTCTTTCTACTATCTTCATTGTACTTTTAGTGATTATAACTTGTGTGTATTTAGGGATGGTTGTGATCTGCCTCATCTTACCTAAAGCTTATTATTCTCTTAGACTGTTTGAGGGGAAAAAGTATTCTTTAAAACCATATTTGTGTTGCCTTTCTTGAGAGAAGTTTCAGGGATGCATACTTTAATTCTTGAAGCCCAAAACACTTGGTAAAGATTTACAAATCTATCACTGGGTGGTGTCCGTCCTTTAAAGGTGGTGATTCTCTCTTGTTCTGGTGAATCTCTGGGCTCATCTACACCAAGCAGCATATTCCACTATGAAAGTGGTATGAAAGTGGTATATAAAAGGCAGGAGCCACGCTACTACTTTATAGCGGTACTGAAGTGCACTGAGAACTGTTGGGGCCCAATGACACATACCATATACCACTTTCATACCGCTTTCATAGTTTTATATCCTGCCTGGTGTAGATGTGTCATGGGCCCAAACATTTGTCAGTACACGTCAGTACCACTATAAAGCTTTAGTGTAGATGCTGCAGTGCACTTCAATACCACTATAAAGCAGTAGTGTGGCTCCTGCCTTTTATATACCACTTTCATAGTGGACTATCCTGCTTAGTGTAGATGAGCCCTCAGATACACCCATTCAAGTTTGGGAAATAAGCTGGTTGGATGGAGTGAGAAGTAGTTACTCATCTCAGTTTGTAGGGGCATAGATTTTCCATCCTTCCTGTAAGATCATGTGATGGGCAGAGAAAAGTACAGGATGGAAAATAGTAAAGATAATAGAGGGTGGAGTTGAAGGCATATGATACTTGTGTCTCTTGAACATTTTTGGGTAGCATTGTAAAATGGCTGTAGGTGTTAAAAAAAAACACACCTGGAGTTTGGTCACAATGGAGCAATCACATGAATGATTGATAGCACACACCTTTACCCATATACACTTCTAATCCTCCACTCAGCTCAGCTCACCTCATGGAGGGGTTCTATGTTTATTTTTTAGAGCATCAGCCAAGATTCAGTTACAGAAGAATTGTTGTGATCTGTACAGACTCTTTGACAATCTAGAAGCAGCTGCAGTTATATAAACTCCCACTTCTTGGTTGTTTTTGTTTTTTTCTCTCTTTAATTTCTTCTTCTTTTCTTCTTCATTGTATTGTCTGAAATGGAGGCTCTCACAATGTGTGAGCAGTCCTAAAATGGAAACGCATGTGTCATCCTGTGGGGAAGATGAATGCATCTCTCTTTGGGAAGTTACAAAGAAATTGTTACCATGTTTGCTCAGAACACGTGTCACTGAACTCATCAGCAGACTACTCTTCACGTTTATGAATTATGACTTGGGAGAATTTACCTCAGATGTTGTGCTAGGTGGATTTTAGCTCAAATGTGCTAGGAGAACCATCTATCCCATGAAGTTGATTGGTGGGAGATTCAGAACAGATAAAAGGAGGTACTTCTTCACACCGTGCATAGTTAAGCTATGGAATTCACGACCATGGGATGTGGCGATGGCCATCAATTTGGATGGTTGTAAAAGGGGGTTGGATAAATTCCTGGAAGAGAAGGCTATCAATGGCCATTAGTCTTGATGCTTATATGCTACCTCCAGTATGAGAGGCAGCATGCCTGTGTACACCAATTGCTGAAGAAGATGGGTGTGAGGTGCTATTGCACTCATGTCCTGCTTATGGATTCCTGGTCAACAGCTGGTTGGCCAGCGTGTGAACAGAATACTGGACTAGATGAACCTTTGGTCTGATCCAGCATGGCTCTTATGTTCTATCCTTCCTTTTAGGTTCTGTCTGAAAACTGGTGATAATCCAAAGTGCAAGCAAACACAAACTGAAAGCTTGTGAACAGGCAGGCAGTATAACTCTATGGAGGGGACATGGACTCAAGGTAGGATGGACACAAATTTAAGGGAAATCTGGTATGTTAGGTGCAAGAAACATGAGTAAGAGGGGGAGAGTCATGCACACTAGCCCTGCCCCGACACCTTTGTGTGCCGTCCCTGTCTCTAACCTCCCCATGTTGAGTAGAGAAGTCCACACAGCCAGGAACCCTGCTTTATTAGGGCTCCTGATTCCACAAGGGATTCTACTCGCATTCAAGTGAATGCAAATAGAAGCCTGCCGCAGACATTCCCATTCAACAAAGGGAGGTGAGTGACTGAGTGTGTATGAGCCATGCCTCCATGCTCTTTTCCTTGAGTTGCTTGTACCATACTCAGATGCAACTTATCCAGCCTTGCAAGGAAAGCCATTTCTGGTCCACTCTATTCAGATGCAACTTGAATGGAGTGGTCCAGAAATGTCAATTCCCAGGTGTATGAGAGGGAAACTGTTCTTCTATGCTTGATTAACAAAAGAGGGTGAATGCCTTTTCCTTTGATAGTGCAGTGGGGTTTACAAGGTGGTAAAGGTTTCTTACTTCTCAGGGCTTTCAGAACCAATTTAATAGGGGGACAGTGAAAGGGAGTCCTGATCAAATTGGAACTGGGGGTGAGTTGTGCATTGCATACTCAGGGAGAGTATGCAATGGGAGAGATCACTTCCTTTTACATGTCAGTAGAGTATTTTTGGTGAGAAATTCTGGTTTGGTACGACCTATGCAGCCAAGCTTCTGACTTGCTTTCCTTGCAAGGCAGAACAAACAATAAAAGCACTTGGGTCCAAGGAGTTCAGAGAGGGAGGACACACAAAATGGCACTGGAACGTTGCTGTCCTGGCACTGAAATTCAGAGCACAGGAAGCTCAAGGCATTCATGCTTCCTGTTCCCCACCACAATTTAGGATGTCTGAAGCCACTCAAACTATGTGCAAGAAATCCATTGACTTCAGTGAGTACAGAGCCAAACTCCTAATTCTCAAATGGCTGAAATGCTATAAGTGTTAATAAAACATTCTCCCCATTCATGCTCACCCCATCAAACATGTCTTGATTGGCTGTTCTTGGACTGGTGCCTGTGAAATGTTCTCATAAATGAAGATTAGAATTCTGATATGAGAGTAGGTTTTCTTTTTTTAAAAAAAATGCAGATGTCACACATAAGCAGTAGTGGTGCATAAGTATATTCAATTGTCATGTGAGCTATTAGAATAAATTAAAGACAGAATGTCAAATAAAAACTGCTTGGAACCTTCTTCAATTAGATCACTATATATAGAATAATAATTAGGAACTCTGGAATTGCTGACATTACTTTCCCTCTTTCTCCCTTTAGTTGCTTTCTCTTTTGCTCCTTTTAAAAAGAAGATGAAAGCCACTCTTGTTGAATAGATGTTAATGGTCCATGCACTCATTTGCTGAAGCTCCCAGCCCCTAAAACCTGCAGGATCCCCCCTCCCTGTTCCGCTTACAAAGGGGACCAATAGAAAGTGTATCTGACACTATTGGCAGGAATTATGCCTTCTTAACTAAACAAACCCACCTTATTATGTGTGAAGTAGCAGCTAAATTGTGGGCTGTGCAACCTTTCATCTCCTGTAATGAAACAGGGACATTGAAGTCCTGAGCTATAGGAAGGCTAATCAGTCTCTTCCTCATGCATATGTACCTTCCCTCAAATGGTTCTCACCAAAACCTAGATGATAAAGACTGACAAGCTTGGGAAAAGTACTGAGCATACATAATAGGCACGAGGGCACAATATTAGTCTCATAGGTTACGCCTTACTATTGAACTGTGATTTCTTTGTACGTTTTCTTAGAACTCTTTTAACTTGCCTATCAATAAAATATTCCTAATTTGGGGAACAACAATTCTAAGCAATAAAGTAATAGATCAGTAAAAGATATTGACAAACATGTGGGATGGTTCTGCCATCTTGTTGCTCTATCAGAAAAAGCCCTCTCAGCCATTTCCCCACTACCTTTACAATAGCTGGCACGTGCAATAAATGGTTACTACTACTTCTCATGGGAGGGGTGATAGACATGGGACAAGTTGCTCTCTCAAATATCCTGGACCCAGACTGTAAAGGGCTTTAAAATGGCAGCTCTAAACCCAGCTGCTCAGTACTGATCAGGCTGCTCCTGCTGCTGCCTGTTGCTGCTGCCAGGGAAGCTCAATGGAGGAAGCCCATTGGCACCTCTGGAGGGCCTCTCAAAACCTGAACTGGTTTGGTGTGTATGAAAGTATTTAATGGTTTGGTCCAAGCAGGCGTGCATGAGAAGGAAACTCAGCACATGGGCAGTATCCAGCAGGGAGCAACCAGAAATATAAATTATATTATGCTAATATACTCTAGCACAACCCCAATAGCATTAGCTGATACATTGATTTCCCTGGGAAATCATGTCCATCCAGTTCCCTGGGGAAAAGGGGCACTAGCTAATGCTATTGGTGTAGCGGTGGAGTACTCTACGTCAGTACAATGTAATTTACAGTAGCATTTCCACACCATTGGATACCGCCCAGTTTAATACAGTCGATCTCTGAACTGTGATCAGTGAGTATAATCCTCTGAAAGGAAACCCCAAGTGCTAGATAGAATGGATTCTAAAGTATCGGGGACTGGCATCCTGCGAGAAAAATGGGTGCAGTCTGAATCTTGGGAAATGATGTTGTTGACTGGCTTTCAATCAAAGAAAATGTGGGACCAAAGGGAAGTGTTACTGAACAGATCGTAGGACTGGAACATGGGACAGGAAAACTGAAGGCTCCATCATGTTTCTTGTTAATACCGCATTAGCAAAATAAGCTTGGAAATCAGCCGGTACGTGCTTGAGAGGCCTGTTGCCCCTAGAAGGTACAGTATATTGTAATGCTGTATAAATAATAGTGGCAATGCAGGATTTCATCACCGTCATAAACAATTGATCAGCCTACTGTGCTTAAGAAGGGAACATGCATTTGCGCCATTGGAGCTGCTCCCCCTAAACACAGATTAGGTCACCTAATGAATTTTCCACATGTTCCTAAGAAAGACATTGTGTGTATCTACTTCTGGCAGATAGGCACTGTGGCTCGAGAGTTTCATATGATATTGGCCACCAGATAATGGGTTTTTTATTATTATTTTGCTGGTGAGGTACAGCTCTACTATATAACATTATGCCAGCCTTTTTAACTATTAGCTAAGGGGCGTTTGAGTCCCATAAAGATGCTTAGCATAAGAAATGAGAGTGAATTCAAACAGCCCCGCATTGGGCTCCTTTTTCAGCCCCTAAGGGCTTCTTAACCAAAATATGCCTGCATTCATATTAGTTTTGAACTATGAGCCACTGTGAGACAAATGGTCACCATCACTGTAATGCTCATGATGAACATGCAGTGATTTGGGCTTTTTACATCCAGTTCATGCAACCCGCACAGACCATGCACATTCAATATCTGAAGACCAAAACAATGCAACAAAAAAATAAAACTCTTATGACACTTAGTCCTTTGTTTCCCCTGTCAACACAGATGGGCAATGAAGAATCATTTCCTCCCGTATGTACCTGCCCAAACCTCTAAGATCATCTTCAGAGGCCTTCTTCAGGGTGTGTCCCACGCCCCAACTGAGATGAGACATCTGGCTCCTAAGAAGAGGACAAGTGATATTGCAGTTGTGGAATGGCCCTTCCCCAGATAGATTCATCTGGTTCCTATGCTGTAGTCTTTTGGGCACCAGGTGAAGACCCTTTTTTAATTCTCCCGAAGGTTTTAGTTCTTCAGTTTTATTTCTTAAATGTGTTATTATGTTGTTAGATCTCACTTTTAACAGCTCTACACACACACACACACACACACACACACACACACACACACACACACGAGAATCAATTTGGATAATCGTTTTTGCCTACATTGCTTTTCTTTTCTTTTTTTGGTGACTGCATAAACAGACAGAGGCCTTGTTCAAGCCTTCAGAATCCATGTATGCTACGTGTATACTAGCCATGTATACTAGCTCCATCCCTTCCTTCATGGTTTTCATTTCCCTCTATGCGTGGAGGGGGTGGGAAGCTTCTCATATCTGAGGAGGCCCTCGGCATGTTCTGAACCTTGGAAACTAAATCACAGGGAGAACCTCAAGGACAGAGGAGGTTGCCTCCTTCAGAGATTTGCCCTCTTCACGTAGGTTGTGACGAGAATGGGGCCGGGAAGGAGCAGGGCTAGCGTGCTTGTGCTTGCTCCCTCTCCTAATGTGTTTACTTTCCCCACATTTTGAATGCCTGAATAAAACTAGAATATAATCAGCATGGGTACAATGAACATTACTAATTGAGAGTAGGTTACACATGATTGGAACTTGACTGGATTCTGTATCTATTTGTGCCCTGCTGATAGCATGATATTACATAAACGTATTGCATAAAGTATCATATTACCATCACATGCCTACTTCTGTCTATTGCATTGTTTGATCTCTTGCTTCACTTTGTAAATCTGTGTGTACGTGTATACACACACACACACACACACACACACACACACACACACACACACACTTTCCCTTCTCTCTGTACTCAGGGTTCCTCCCCACTTTGGAGATACTAACATACATATTGACAGTCTTTTAGCATTCAGGAAAGCTATCACGACTGATCTCTTCCAGCAGGCTTCTCCAGTGGAATTTTAGGATGCTTTTAGGATGTTTTTAGGATTTTTTTTAACAGTGTATACTTTGTTTTTAATCAGTATTTTATGTATTTTACACTTGCTGTTGTTCTCCGCCTCAATCCAATCGGAGAGGCGGGTAAGAAATATTATTATTATTATTATTATTATTATTTCTTTACATTTGTATAGCACTTTTGAGGGCTAAACTATGCATTATCTTTTTTTCATCCTTATATTATCCTGCATATTGCAAATAGGAGAAACTTAGGCTGAGAGAGGGTGTGTGTCTCGCCTAAGGCCCATGTGAGACACCATCCCCGGCAAGTGTGCAGTGGATTGCACCCTTTGTGATTTCATGGCAGATGCAAAATTTGGCCCAGAAACCTCCTGATTTGTAGCTCAGTCTCATAGCCGCAACGCTACAACAGTTCTGACCCCCATCACAGTAGCATTTCTCACAACAAAGATGGCCATGTATAAAATAAGCTCAAATAAATACATTTGAGAAATTTAATAATGCATGGTTCTTTCACTTTTTTTTTTAATGGAAAACAATCTAGAAAGACATGGCAGCCGATATCTCAGCAGGTTTCAAAAATGCTTATTTTCAGAGATGCTCAAGCAAGAGTGGTGGGAAGGAAGGAGTGTAAAAGAGAGAGGGAATTTGTAAGAGGAGACAAAATAGTCCTGAAACAAGCATTTGGCCACATGTAGTTTAATGGGTTGATTTACGGAGACTTCACTTTGGAATCTGTGTGTGTGGTTTCTCTCTTTCTCTCTCTCTCTCCGACTGAGTTTGCCATATCAGTTTGCAAGCCTGGCAAACTCCGAGAACGTCCTCCGTCTAATAAAAGTAAATTTGCTCAGTAGGCAATTTGCATCTTGCCTCTGTCTAGTCATGAGATCATTATAATCAAGAAACAGAGTCCCTAGAAATCTAGGTCACTTGGAGGCATTTTTTTCCAGCAGCAAGAATAAAAGAATGGCACAGCATCTTTTATTGGAGGCTGCAGCTGTGGAAACGCAGAGCTGGTTATTCTTTCACACTCTCAAGAGCTCAATGCAACTGGTAAACCCTACACATGCCGCCACTGACTGATCTTATGATCACAACATTACCCAGATTAATTGCCTTGAAGCTGTACAGACTTAGCAGTAACCTTGATTAGGGAATCAGGGTCTTCATTAATTTTGATGTCCCCTTTACATTAAAGGACGAGGCTTGTCTTAACTGACTAGCTTTCAGTGGTTACTTTTTTATTGGTCAGGAACTAAGGGCCAAACTCCACACCAGTGGACGCTGGTGGCTTCAATGGGATCATCTACACCAAGCAGGATATTCCACTATGAAAGCAGTATGAAAGCAGTATATAAAAGGCAGGAGCCACACTCCTGCTTTATAGTGGTATTGAAGTGCACTGACGACTGTTGGGGCCCATGACACATCTTCACCAAGCAGGATATAACACTATGAAAGCGGTATGAAAGCGGTATATGGTATGTGTCATGGGCCCCAACAGTTGTCAGTGCACTTCAATATCTCTATACAGCAGTAGTGTGGCTCCTGCCTTTCATATAGTGCTTTCATTGTGGAATATCCTGCTTGGTGTAGATGAGCCCAATGTCAATGGGGAAGTGAATCCGTTCCAGTTTTTATTCAGAACCAGTCAGAACTCTAATGGACCTATCAAAGGTGCTTTGCAACTGCTGTACAAAGGCTTACTGTTTCTGATACTGGAGGTAGCATATAGCCATCAGGCCTAGATAACTCTGTTCTCTATGAATTTTTCCAATCCCCTTTTAAGGCCATCCAAACTGATGGCCATCACATAAAATTTATTAGCATCAACACAACAATGTGGTCTTGTACCACATAGATCTGCTTCAAAATGTTTTAGAAAGTACAGTAAGGAAGTTACATCTAATGTACATTAAAAAAGATCTTAAAGAAATAATAATAATAATAATAATTAATAATAATAATAATAATAATAATACATTTATTTCTTGCCCGCCTCTCCACTTCGATCGAGGTGGGGAACAACAACAAATGACAAAATACATAATACTCAATTAAAACATAATATACATTATTAAAAACATCCATCCTAAAAACATTCTAAAAACATCTTAAAATTCCACTGGATAGGCCTGCTGGAAGAGATCAGTCTTTATAGCTTTCTTGAATGCTAGTAGACTGTTAAGTTGACAAGTATCCTCCGGCAGCTCATTCCACAGTCTGGGAGCAGCAGAAGAGAAGGTCCTCTGGGTAACAGTTGTTAATCTAGTTTTCGCTAGCTGAAGTAGATTTTCTCCAGAGGACCTGAGTGTGTGGGGCAGATTGTACGGGAGAAGGCGATCCCGCAGGTAGCCTGGACCCAAACCATGCAGGACTTTAAAGGTGATAACCAACACTTTATACTTTGCTTGGAAACTAATTGGCACTTGTGTTTGGGAAAGGTCTGTGATTAAAATGGTGTGTTTTCCAAAGAGGACAATGGATACCCTCTTCCCTGTATGTGCTGTATGGTATTCAGGGCAGTGCTGGAGCTGTATGCAGTTCATCAAACAACTTTTTAAACTTGAGTAAGCAGGAACAAGTGAAACAAAGGGAGAATGCAACGTGAGAATTAGAACTCTATAAAGCCTTTCTAGTATAAAGGGCTATAAAGGAAGAACTTAACACAACTTCTACTCCTCAATGGTCTTTGAATCTATAATAATGGTTTGTGTGTCCTTTTTTAAAAAATTTTTTAAAGCCTTTGGAAATTTTTGGTGACCTGCTGCTTTCCGTAGAGGAGCATCCTGCCAGCAGAGTCAGCAAAAGGAGCACGTGCACCTGTTTGAATAACTCTATAACGTGTTCTCATTTGGGATAGTGGATTTACAGGCAGGAGATCCAGGCAATTGCCCTTGCTGTCTACTCAACTGCCCACTCAACAGCTGAAACAAATAGTACAGACAGTTCATCTTCACTTCTAAAGCGGCAGCACTGACCACCTGCGTGGTCAGCGGGGGCTTTACATTCATTTGTTACTGGCAGGGAAATTGACAAGAGCGCCCATTCAACAATTGCAGTGTGTGAGAGAGTGCTTGTGAATGACTGATCAGATCCACACATGCAAGTGTATTATTTTTAGTGAAAGAGATAAATCATGCAAATACAAATTGTGCATCGAAGCTCTGAAATAGGCTACAATGTACAATTTTTTTTTTTAAAAAAAAAAAGTTTTCAAAACTCAAACAGTGGAAAAAGGTGCCAAAATGATTCTGGCCTGGCTGAGGATGCTATTTGGCACAGCTCGTTTTGTATACCGTTGATCCACTGTGCACAAGGTGGCAGTGAGCACTGCCGTCGATTGGTCTGAAGCCATTTTCATTCATGCTGGAAATCGGTTGTTTCAGTGCATCTGTTTTTTATGTATTTACTTATTGAATTATTACATTTACATCTGGACTTTTTTTACTCTTGCAAGGTGGCTTACATGGTCGTCCTCCAGTTTATCCTCACAACAACCCTGTGAGGTAGATTAAGCTAAGAGTCAGTAACTGAGCCAAAGGTGGAGATATCTGGAATCCCAGTCCAACACTCTAACCAATACACCACACATGCTTTTGCCCCCCCTGAAATGGCTTGCAAACCCCCAAAGATAATGTATTTAGTTTTAAAAGATGTCCATGTATGTGTGTGCATGGCCTTCTGTTCATCCCGAAATGAATGGAATGCTGCCATGAAGAACCTTGATGGTGGGCCTTCTCTGTAGTGGCACCCACCCTCTGGAGAACCCTCCCTTGTGCAGTTCAGGAGGCGGAAAATGTAACATCTTTTAAACGCCTCCTGAAAGCACACTTTTTTACCCAGGCTTTCTCTGGTTTTTAACTTAGCTGATTTTTATATTGCTTTTTTAACTTTTAATGTTTTAAAATTTATCTGTACTTGTTTTATGTTTTTTAATTGTGCACTGCCCAGAGAGCTTCATCTGAAGTGTAATTTATAAATAAATAATAAATATGTGGAAGAGTGCCATGTGATGTACATTTTAACAGAAGGAAACCCTATTCTCTGGATTTACTCCCAAGTTTTTATTTATTTATTTATTTATTTATTTATTACATTTTTATACCGCCCAATAGCCGAAGCTCTCTGGGCGGTTCACAAAAATTAAAACCATCATAAAACAACCAACAGGTTAAAAACACAAATACAAAATACAGTATAAAAAGCACAAAAAATATGTTGCTGAAACAGCAAAATGAATCACTGAAACAGTGTGTGTGTGTGTGTATGGGGGTGGCATTTCATGAAACCATTTAACTTCTAGCTGTTGGGTCAATTTCAGAAGTGTTTGGTTGAACTCAAGTTTCTCCTCAGCTATGCCATCAAGCAGGTAATGCCACCAGCCTTTTAAAAGCCACCACTTAAGTTACTGTTGGGAAGTTTCATTGTGGGGGAGGGAGCAGCACATATAGAACATGCTGTACTGCACACTGAAGCACTTAGATCAATGCACGTCCAATTATGTCATGGTTGGAAATAGAAGGATCTCACTTGCTGCTGATGCTCTTGATCTTCTCTGTTGTTTTTTTCTTCCGAGTATTGAATGTCACTTGCAATGCAACAAATTGCCTCGTTGGTCTCCTGTTACAACCGTCCTGGGAAATCACAAAGTCAAAACAGAAGCAGCGAAAATCATGAGGCAAAGGGAATGTCACTGGTACTGCAGAAAATAAACATACAAATAAAATTTGACAGGCTCAATTATTTCGGGCAGCCTGCGGATGTATTGGACTGCAACTCCCATCATTCCTCGTTGGAAGTTGACAGGTTGGGGAAGCTGATTTAGGGCTTTGGAAAGGGTTGGAAAGAGTTTGTTTCTCTAACACCTTTGCACTGTGCATGAGGGGAGGGGAAAGGGAGGCATGGGGTTCTTTGACATACATGACCTAGAAGGAGCATTCAGAAGTTTCTGAGATACAACACTGACTACGAAAGGTAGAAGATAACCATACACCAAGGGTCAAGCTAGATGTGACATCAAATGCATCTTTGCATTTCCCATGCATAGCTGGTGCTCTTTGCTCTGCATTTGGCTCAGAGGAAGAAGCGTTTGGCAGCACTAGGAACAGTGCTAATTGTGGGCTGAAGTCAGTCTCTAACTGTGTCATTCTGCTAGTCCAAATGACATTGCACTAGCAGATACTAATTTCCAAACTATGCACAAGTAGAGAATTTGGGACAAGTACTGTGTGGAAAAGGTTTATAGGGAGACATTTTTCTCCCTTTCTCATAAAATTAGAACCCGAAGTTATTCCACGAAGCTGGGAGATTCAGGACAGATAAAAGGAAGGATCCTTCACACAGCACATACTTCAATCATGGAATTCACTTCCACAACATGTAGTGATGGCTACCAATTTAAATGGCTTTAAAAGGGGACTGGACAAATTCCTGGAGGAGAAGGCTTTCAATGGATACTAATCCAGTTGGATGTGTGTTACCTCCACTATCAGAGGGCGAATGTCTTTGTACACCAGTGGCTGGGTAACTTGGGCCAGAGGATGCAGAGGATGTCTAGCTTGTGGGTTTCCTATGGGCTAGCTGGACCTTTGGTCTGGTCCTGCATGGCTCTTCTTATGTTCTTATGAGAATCCAACTTACGTTTGCATGAGTGGTTGCGCAAGCATAATACACACTCACTTGTGCAGTGGAGATTCTGCCCAGCTCTGCTAGTGCTATTTGAGTTTCCAGAATGACACCATTTGATACTACCCTGATACTGGGATCTACACACTGTAAGCCGGATGCTCAGTGAGCCTCTTGGGATTGCTTTTTAGACATATGGTAATTTGAGGGCGGATGCACTGAGCAGCTCCACTTCGGCCTAATCTACACCTACTGCCATTGCTCAATGGAAGAGGGATAATTGTGAGGTTTCCTGCTTCCACTATCGTCCCTCACAGGGCACATGTGAGGGAAGTTTCCTGCGAGTAAAGGAGAGCCATTGTGGGAGGACATGTGCCCCGTGATGGCACTTCCGAAGGTGTATCAGGAGAAGTAGGAGCAACTGGACAGATGGGTAGAGGACACAGATTCCCCCCCCCAATAAACTCCTCCAAGATGCACACCAGCACAAATAAACAGAAACACAGGGAGGATAGTAGTTACTGTGTCGAAGATGGGCCCTTTCTACAGTATGGTTTTTTCCTGGGATCATCCCTGGATTGTCCCTGTGTGTCCAAATCATGCACAGGGGATCCTGAGAGCAGGCAGGGATGACCCCTCCATTTTCCCAGGATAACTGTTTCCGCAGTTATCCTGATTTTACCTGCAGTCCCGGGACAATCCCAAGGACTACAGGTGGTGTGGATCTCCTCCCTGCGAGTAGCAAGGCTCAGCAGAGGGAAGGAGCTGGGCCCGTGTGTGTGTGTGTGTGTGAGTCCAGAAACATCAAGAGGGAGGGGGAGCAGGGTCAGGACTTTTTGTTTTTTACTTACTTTTTGCTGAAACGCAATTGCTCTCCGGCTCCTGCCTCTTTAAAAGAAAGAAAAAAGGCGGGCGGATGGATGCGACATCCATCTTCCCTTCCAGGACGTTGTGCTTCCGTTTGGATTCCTAGGGAGGATCACGGAAGCAGGTAAATCGGTGATCCTCCCCTCTCCCTCCCTCTACATCCATAGGTGTAGAAAGGGCAATGGTTGTGTTAAAAAAATAATACACATGGTGGGTGCCAAAACACACCTTTAAGACAATATTAAATTGTGCCAATAACGGCAGCCACCCACTCCTGCACACATCTGAAACTGCTAGATTCACTCCTGACAATGGATTGGCTGTTCACTGAGCTGGGAGCTCGCACTGAATAGCAACAGCTTCCAGAAGGGGGTGGGGCACACCAGCCACACATGGTAGCAAGAGATCCAGAAAAAACATGGCAAAAGCAATCAGCAATATTCCTGAATAACTATGGGGTCATCCCTAGATCACCATGGGAGTTGGTGAACGTCATGTGGCATGATAGGGACGACCTTGATATTATTCTGGAATAAATGGCTGGTGTAGATTAGGCCCAAGTTTACTTGATCCAGAACAAGGAAAATATTGATTGCTGTAGCAGCTTTTCTTTATAATGGTAATGGGAGATGGTGACTTATGGGACAAGGAAATATATGTTTTTACAAGCACATAGGATCTTTGATCACCTGGGTTGCCGGTAGTTTTAAAGGGGAACAAGTGAGACTGGTAACAAAATGTTGCAGAGTAGAATGCTCCCCGTTCAGAATTCCAGCCACTCCTTTCTGTCCCCCTCCTAGTTTTCCATTTTTACTCCCTGTCAATTAGCATCCTGTGTAGTGGGCTCTCTCACACTAGAGGTATTCAAAATGCAGCTGGAGAGCCATCTGTCAAGTATGCGTTCATGTGGATTCCTGCGTTGAGCAGGGGATTGGACTCGATGGCCTTATATACCCCTTTCAACATTACTATTCTGTGAATCTAATGTTTTACTTATCAAGGCTAGCTCCAGGAATGACTGGTCTCTAGCAAAATGCCCTGAGGTGGACACATTGATCTGGTGGTGGAAGTAGGCAATGGTAGGTTTTGAGGAGTAATATTTTTTTTAATTACCCCCCCCCAAATAAAAATAAAATAAAATAAAAATCATGTGGGGTGGGAAGCCTGTCAAGAGAGATGTCCACAGGCACATAGGTGCCCATGGACCCCAAACCTACTGTATGTCCTAAGCAAGTAGTAGTCACTCTCATAGAAATTGAAACAAGCCGTTTCTTTACATTAGTAGTTGATTGGGAGTCTTACAATGTCAAGGATTTTATTTTAAAATATGAGATGAGACGTAACCAGGACAGCTGCAAATGTTACATGAAGCAGTTATAGCCCATAGCACAAATGACAAGGACCAACTTGCACATTTTCCCAATGAAGGTTTCCCTTCAGACAGTAACAATATTAAACAGTCAGTCAGTGCAACAACCAATTAAAACCAGACAAAGGTGGGGTTTTTTTTCCAGATAAGGATATATTGACCAAATGGTCTACCAGATTTGTAAGCTGGTTACATTAGTGTCCTTAGGCAGGGAATTACAGATAAGCGGGTCGCAAACCCAAATCTTCTGTTCCTTGCACTAGCCATTGAGCTCCAGAAAGTAACATCAAGAGGATGGCTGTGGAGTTGCTGGCCCATGGGAGTACCTTTAGCCTAGTCTTGGGATGTCCCCTGGACATTGAATCATAATCTAAAAGGTCACCTCCATGCTGATGGGGCTATTTACAGCCAAACAGCATGGAAGCAGTCTAGGTTGGAGTTCTGGACTTAATGTGGAGAGGCCTCAATTCACGTCTGTACTCAGCATCCAAAGTTTACATCTTCTCTAAGTTACTACATAGAGTTGTTATGAGGATAAAGAGGTAGGCCATATATGCATTGTTGAGCTTTTTGAAGGAAGGGCTGGATAACATTGTTGTTGCTGTTGTTGTTACTATTACCACTACTACTACTACTACTACTACTAAATCCCTTCTGTATGCCAGAGGCCCAGTAGTATGTTCCAAGAGGTCCAGCCATGCCTGGAATCCATGTTGATTATCACAGTCCATGCTGGAGTTTTGGTCCAGCGGAATCCATACATTCCACAGTCCAACCATGTTGTTTCAGAGTAGAACTTTCTAGCTCATTCTTGAGCTGCCTGTCATGCCCTCACTCTGTGGTTTGGATGCAAAGCCAGACTAATGCTGAACTTTTGTCTTTGTTCTCATCTTCATTTGATTTCATTTGTTTTCATCTCTGTCTCGCTTTTGGTTTGTGGTCAGTGTCAGTTTTAGTCCTTTTCCAGTGAAGCCTGGTGGCTCTGATTTCAGTGGGGCAATGAATCCATTCTGGGATTTAGTCAGAACCAGCCAGAACTCTAAAGGAGCTATGCAAGGTGCTGAACCCAATCCCTAAAATGGCCATTTAAGGATAATCTGCAACATTTATATTTACAGTTTTTTATTTTTAATCTCTCTTTAGTCACCATGGTGGGGTTATGAAAGGAGAGATGGGTTATACAATAAGTCACCATAGAACTTCCACTTGCATCTTCACTGGGTGATCAAACACATAGAATCACAAGGTCAACAGTAAAGGATGGAATGGATGTTTTGATTGAACACAGATAAAGTAAAAAAGGAGCTTACACATACAACAAATGTGAGGACACAGAAACCCAATTTAAAGGAATGTTGTCAATTCAGTTTAAACCCGCACTGTGTATAACTTTCCTGGAACAAAATAAACTGATAATTTCAAACATTTTTTCACAGACATTCTGCAAACCCTAAGATGCCTGGTGTTAATTTCACAAGATTTTGTTCACAGCAGCTTTCAAGTGCAGTTAAAATCAGAGTTTGGCTTGGGTACAATCAGTATTAAGAGGATAATATTTGACCCAAAGAGGCAGCTTTTTAACAGATGCTTAATTACAGCAAGCACTGGACCAATAGATCAACTGTAGATGTCCTGTTATTCCAGATGAAACTAATTAGGAATGAATGTATACTGTTCTGGCCCACCATCTTCCACTGAGTTCATTGACATTGGGCAACAACTTGATGACAACAGTTTTTTGCATACAGTGGCAGAAGTAGAAAGATGTGAACATACAGCATTTTCCAATACTACACCCATCCAGATCTCACAGACTCCACCCCTGCTCCTGGGAGAGAAAACTAGCAAAGCAAAATGGATCCTGGATCAATCCTGAAACATATTTCTTCAATAAGAAAGCACTGGGATTGGAGAGCTTTGGTTAAATCATTCACTGTGATTAGAAGCTAGAGGCCCAATCACAAAACTACACCCTTCTCCTCTCTCCCCAATCTGGTATTTTCCTTATATGGAGGGCTTGGGGAGAAGTGTATCAATTTTTGGAGACATGCCTGTGTCTTCAGGATTGTTCAGATTTGGATCTGGTCCACTTCTGAGGAGCCCCACTTTGATTCGGACATCAACCAAAACAGCCTGACTTGCGTCAGGATTTGGCCAAATCTGAAGCACCCTGCTGATACATAGTATTCTTTCAGATACACATTTTCTAGGGCAAATCCATCTTGCATAGTGGACACTATAAAAATTAAGTATGGGATAATTACAGGGGACACGGTAGTGTCCCCTGTGTTAAGGCCCGTCAGTGAAATGAACATTCCGCCATGTTAAATTTAGTTAGTGGGGGGAGGGTCAACCTAGCACTCTAAAATGAAAAATATTTCAGGAATCTTTCTGAAACGTGGTACTGCCAGAAAGAAATGCTGGCTTTACATTCCCTGCGCGTTTCAGGGAGATTCCTGCAATATTGAGGGCTGGGTGGGAGTTTAAAGCAGAAAATGGGGGGGAAAGTATGTTGGTCACAATCTGCTTTGTTTTACTTCCGGGTTGGCGATGATTTTTTTGCGCACTTATAGCACAAAAGGGGAAGCGTTCCTATGCAATCCATTATTTGGATTGCATTCCCCTATCCATCCCATTGATGGAATGGCCTTTCTTTTTTCGAAAGACTGTTCCATCAATTTTTAATTAATTTTTTGGAGGGCACCAGGTTGGGGAAGGGCTGCTCTAAACAAAAAAAGAAGTAGGTGGCTCTAAGTTGTTCATCATCAGTTTTCCACAACCCCACAGTCACCTCTGCATATCCTATTCTCCATCCTGTCCTCATGGTTTATCTGCTTTGGCAGAATGAGAATTTCACTGGTACTTTCTGCCTCCTTAGGGAGGATGTGGTGTTAAGGCTGGCGAGCCTTAACTCCCAATTTCCCCGCTTTTTGGTGCTTGGTGGAAAAGTGTACGGCCTTAACGTTGTTTTATAAACCGTAGGTTTTTTGTTCATTGAATATTATTATATAAAAACAGGGCTGACCTAAGGATTTTGCTGCTTCCAGCAGCTGCACTACCACACAGTTCAAGTGGTATATCCCATGCTCCCTTGCTGTATTCCACAGGATGCTGTGGAACAGCAATGAGACCTGGAACACAGGATCCTCTTCATATCTTTCAGGTTATGTGCTGCTTCTCTGGCAGTCCCAGAAACATTGCCATTCCAGGATGCTCCATAGGTGGCCTTAGCAAGCAGGCTGTCTCTGCTTCACATCTCACAAACATTTTAAGAAGAAGGAAGTATTGGCGGTGAGCATTACAAGCCTATTTGCCAGGCAATATGAATCTCTCCAGCAGCACTAGCTGAGGCCCTTGTGACAAATTAATTTTAGCGAGGTACATTGAATCTGTATATTGTTATTTATTCTGATTAATTCATGGCTCCGACTTCCAGGGGCTCCTGGTTGAGCCTGGCATGCGAGGGGAGGTTGTAGGAGGTTGAGATGATTCCTCTATGTTCCAGCCAGGCAGTGGTCTGAATTGAGTTGCTGTCTAACCACATTGCAGCCCAGGACCAAACCATGGAAACCATCTGCTGTGCTAACTGGTCTGCTAGAGGCAGGGTCTTGGAATAGACCAGAAGAGGAAACAGTCTCTTGGACTGCTGTTGGGCTATAAATTGGGGGTCTGGTCTAGGTGTTAGCCAACTTTCTTGTTACCTGCCTTGTCTTGCAGCTCATTGTTAGCCAATAGTTAACAAGGCTGGAAAGAAACTTTATCCACATTCATAATTGGCTTAAGTGATAGAGGGCTTTTGCCTTTGCCATAGCAATGTTCTTCATTGTGTGCTCAAAGACGTCTCATTGTAGGATCCTCTCAACTTCTTGGCAGGTGCTGGTGGTGTTGGACAGGAGCCATAGCAGGGTTAAGTGGGCTGGCCTCCCTGATTTCCACTGGGGAAATGCCTTAAGGGATCTTGGGGTGTCACTTCAAGGTACAGACCAGCTCAGGGGCCGGCATGCCTGCTGCACACCCAGGGTGGTAGCACTGTCCTATGGTATGTGTAGGGAATCTCAGGCCTAGGGGCAAATCCTGCCCTCTGGGGTTCCCCAGAAAGCCACTTCCCCTTCCCCCTGACCACTGATGTTGGGCGGCTTCCCTGATTCTGTGTGGTTTTTTTTCTCCAATTCTAAAAGATTGAAATATGTCTACCAAGGCTCAGTTATGGAAAACCTTTAAGCTAAAATAAGCTGGGCTTTTGTGTTATTGGCCCCAACCACTACTGGGATGTGGCCTCTGAGAGCTCCGGCAAAACTGAATTCAGGTCTCAGATTGAAAGAGGTTCCCCACCTCTGGCCTATGGTTTCAGCATTCACTGTGGTGGGCCCAAGCTTGCCTTCCAACCAGAAATCTTTTCCTAGTATGAGGGCTGAATGGTGGCATTGGTCAGCAGTCGGGCTGTCCTTGCCCTATGACCTTTAACCTGTTTGTTGTCGTAGCATAATTCTTGCTGGCAAGAGGAACTGCAACAGATTAAGTAGTGGCTGAGGTTTAGCAGATTGTCTCCACTGCTGTACACCAGACATTTTAAATAAATATTTTAATTCTATTATTGGCATTTACACGTAGAAAGCATACGGTATGTTACAATTTTATCAAAATGTGAAAATATGAATGTTACATAAGTAACAAATGTAAAAAAAAAAGAAAGAAAAAGAGAGATAATTTTTCTTACTTTCCCTGAAAGTAAGAAAACTATTCATTATAGGAAAAATATTGATACCAAAAACACAGTTTAGCTTGAAAGAGAAAGAGAAGCAACCCCCACAACACCCTCATTTTTTTTACACAGTACAATAGGACCTGTATGGAAACACATGGTTTTTCTACAAAAAGCGAATTTAAAAGTTGGAAATTTAGAACAGTCACCTACTGTGAGTGAATCAAGGAGATCCCCCTCATCGCAGGGCCACTTCTCATAATACATTTTGTATTCTTAGGCATGGATACCCAAGAACAAGACTAGTGCTGCGCCAAAGATTTCAACCATTTCATTTTTGGCATTTCATGGGGGCAGGGAATGAAAACTTGGGCAAAAGAGGCTGGAAGAGGTGAGAATTTAGGAGATTTTTTCTCCTTGGGGAGATGGACAGGGTTTCCACATAGCTTTTTAAATTTAGCCAGTGGTTGAGAGGCTTTCTTTCTTTCTCTTTTTAAATACCCCTGTCATTTTCAGGAGCCCAGGAGTGCTTCCTGGATGCTTATTGGAGAGGGTGAGGTCAAATGGTCTCCAATAGGCATTCAGTAAGAACTATTGGGCTCCTCGAAATGCCAAGGGGGAGGGGGATGCTTTTCTTTTTTTTAAAAAAAAAAAAACTAAAAAAGAGGAAGAAGATCCCTCAGCAATCAGCTTCACTTAAAAAAAGGTATGTGGAAACCCTGTCCCACTCCCCAAGGAGAAAATTCCACGAATTTCCCCCCTTCCCTGCAAAAGAGGCAGAAAAAACAATGCCTCTTTCGTAGGTAGGAGGAAAGTTCCCGAAAATAGGGGCAAGATTTGGCCCAGCGCTATACAAAACGCATGCATCTCATATTGGTAATGATTATATAGATTACTGCTTTCCCCTTTTAAGTACCTGTAAGCAGCATGAGAAAAGGACTGGTCCCCCTTCTTGCATCATGTATTTTAAAGGGAAAAGTAGAGATGTTGTGCTCATCATAACAGATACAACACCTACATCTGTCATGCTCGAGTATCCATACCTTGGTACTAAATGTATTTTATTATTATTATTATTTTACAAGTGGTCCTCTGTTCCAAGAGTGCAATGAATATTTCCCCCAATAAATATTTTTATTTCAAATGCTTCTGTCATACAATATTCTCTGTTGTAGCAAAACATAAGAAAGAAAGAAAGAAAGAAAGAGAGAGAGAGAGAGAGAGAGAGAGAGAGAGAGAGAGGTCACTCCCAGTTCCTGGAGGCAAGGCAAGGCAGTGTTTACAATACTAATTGCAGTAATACTAATTACAGTGCTTTATGGCTTTTAAACACTTTTATAGGCAAGCAGTCCTCACAATGGCCCCGTGAGGTAGGTTTTGTCATTTTTATGACATTCTCCTCTTATTTCTATGGATGGCAAAACTGAAACACTGATATTGAATGTTTTGCCAAGACTAGCCATACCCAAACTGCATTGATCTTTAACTCTGATCGTCCCCAGCCACATCATGGCTGTTTGGGCATGATGTGGTTTGTAGTCCGACACAGCTGGAAGATGCCCAGTTGGAGAAGGCTGCCCAAGAACATACAGAATTAATGTTCAAGTTGAGATTAACTTAGAACCAATAGTGTTTGGCCTTGTAGCCTTCCCTTGCACTTTTCCACACTACTTATCAAAATGTTTATTTTGATAATGCCCATCAGTTTCCATACTACCTAGATATACTGTTCGTTGGGGGAAATAGGGATAGAAGATTCAGAAGTTCTCACACAACCTTGTCAAAAATAAGAAAATCCTAAAGTGCTGATGAGCTTGAACTGGTTTCTAGCACCCTTTGTTTTGAGAAAGATAATACAGAAATTGCTCAAGCTTATCGTTCCTTAAAGTATCCAGATCTGAGCAACTGCAGGATGTAGGAAGTACATTTTTGAAAAGAGCCCAAGGGCATCATTCCTTCATCCAGCCTCTGCAGAATTGCTTCAAATATCTCCCAGCAAAAACAACATACTTGATATTTTTTTTGCATTTCGGAACAACGTATTAAAACTGGGTACAAACACTCTTTCCACAATAAACCATCTTGTGTCCATTTTGAGAACTGATCATTATTAATTTAAAAATCACAAACCAAACAGGGAATATAGAAAATTATTTCCAAATGCCGCATGCCCAATATCTTGTTTGGAAATATAATGCATGCAGGAGAAACAAATTCAACCAATCCCAATTAAATTAAACAACAACAAAAATGTATCTGTCCTTTTCAGCAGCATAAAAGGTGATTATTTTAAAAATGTGTCCTAATCACTGGCCCTGGGTAAAAAAAAAAGTCTGCCCTTCTCTTATCTACAACGATAGAATGGCTTGAATGTTTCGTGCTTTTGCATTCTGACAATGTCAGTCTGAAGTCCTATACATATTGTTCAGCCTCCCCATCTTTTGGTTGTGTTGTACCATTTTTGCTCTCCTCATTTACATTTGCTGCTGTCTTTTCTGGAAGAGATGCCAAATCTTTAAAAACATCCACATAATGCCCAAATCCTGGCCCCCAGTTCAAAAGGTTGTCCCAGTTGAAGTTACCACCTTGTGGCCCAAGTTTTAAAAGTGATGCATTGTCATGAATGCTGGGTGCAGGTGCTTGTGCACCCACGGGTCCACCACCCTCTCCTCTGCGTCCTGGGTATCTCCTAGGCTTCAGCCTAGCACCATAATTGTCTTCATCATCTGCATCTGACTCATTAACTTGAGATAATTTGGGCATTCTGGAGTTGTACACGATGGGCTTTTCCCTATCATATTCCATCTCAGAACATGTGAAAGAGTCATGGGAGTCGCTGTCAGATGATGATTCTGGAGCTGTAATGCCATCAGCTGGATTCCTTGTTCTTGATAGAGGCCTTCTGCAGTCCTCCTCAGATGAAGACCTTCCATGGTCAGCACTGCAGATGCTTGGATTTCTAGGACGTGGTGTGTTAAGCCTCTCCACCTCCTCAATGGAAAGTCCTACAGGAGGAATGCTCTCCAAAGGAATCTGTCCTATTGGTTGCTTTAAGCGACTTCCTGGCCTGGAGCTATGTGATGACATCATCTGAGGACTCTTGCTTCTTCTTCCAAGTCTAGTGGGATAGTTAAAAATGCCTGTTTGGCAGACATCGTTGTGCATTTCCAAAGGGCTCCCTTCTCTTATTGAAAGATGCATTTCCCTTGCAGGGCTGTTTCTGTAGAAAGTTGACGACTTGGAGAATGGAGCAGGGCTGTGACGAGAAAGATGGCTGGGTGTCGGGCATGCAGAATGACTTAAGGAAGTTGTCCTTAGACTTTGACCATATGAAGGCTGGTAAGTTAAGCTGCTTGCTCCCAGGGGCATGGGGGACTGCCTTGCAAACCCCAATGGACTGTGCCTCTGGATGGAGAATTTAGGAGTGTGACTTCGGAACTGCTTATAGTGCTGGATGATATCTGCATCGGAAGGGGCGATGCTGCTCGCATTGTCAATGTCATAGTGTTCTATCTCCGGTTCAGGGGAAGCTAGAGGGGCACTGGGTATAGTCTCTGTGTTGTGCGGTATGTCCGTCTCATCAAAGATGAGGTAAGGGTTTTCTCTTTCAATTATGTCAGGCTTAGGGTTTCCTTCAGGCTGCTTCCGGATAGTCATGTCATCACCATAGGGTGGTATATTATCGGGGTCATCAAAAGCATCATTCTCACTCCCCTTCTTTTTCTTTTCCTTGGTTTTCTTTTGCTCCTTTGGCACTTTGGCCTTCTTCCCCTTGCACTGATTACACAGGATCAAGCTAAGCACCAGCAAGGCCAGGACTGTAGCACAGCTGCCCACAATGGCAGGAACGGCCCACAGTGGCAAAGAGAGCTCAGCTGGGTAAGGCAGAGGGACACATACATGGGCTCCATTCGTTCCTGCCTTGCACACATGTCCCTGGGCACAGAGGACACCAAGGCAAGCCACCACTGTCTCACATGCTCTTCCAGTGTAAGATTCTGGGCAACTGCAAATAAATCCAGACCTTTCTCCAGGTTCACAGCTGCCCCCATTCTGACAAGGGTTGGAGGCACAGGCTCCGGGAGATACACACTTATACGTATACCATTGGTTAATGCACATTAATTCACCCCCGCAGGGATTGCTGGCACAGATGTTGGGGCCTCGGCAGCCAATCTTCACAGAGGGGTCTGTTTTGGATATGGTCGCAAGGCTGTGCTTTCCCAGGAAGGGAAGGGTTTCTTCACCATACTTCAGGTAGGCAATGCAGCCATCAAAATCTAGGGAAAAGGAAAACAGGGATTTAGAAGCTGGAGGAACTTAGTTTGTTCAACAAATGTTAACTTAATTAGCTAGTGAAGGCGAAGCAATATAAATTAGGAAAGGAAACATAAATAACACTAGGGTGACCATATAGAAAGAAGGCCAGGGCTCCTGTATCTTTAAAAGTCGAAGAGAAAGGGGAATTTCAACAGGTGTCATATGTATGCATGCAGCACCTGGTGAAATTCCCTCTTCATCACAACAGTTAAAGATATAGGAGGCCTGTCCTCCTTTCCATATTATCACCCTAAATAACATGTAGTTATCTGTACAGAGCGCGCGCGCGCACACACACACACACACACACACACACATACACCAAGCGTGACTGTCATATAAGCTTAATTCAGGTCAGTGGAGGCTGTGAGGGAGCTCTGTGCAGCAAAGCACTGGCATGAACTTCATAGGAAAATCAGGCTCCAACTTTTAGCACTAAGATTTTATTTTATTTTTATTTTAGCCTCTGCATGCACTTGGATTGTTACCATCATTTTCAAAGCAGCAGTATCCAGTGCTGAAATATAAAACCAGCTTTAAAAAATGACTTTCACTTGGACAGTAGAAATGGAGGGGAAAACCCAAGCAAGTACATGTTTTCTATTGATTTGGTGGTTCAGCCCATTTGCTCAAAAATGCTGATAAGGTCAGCATTGCTGATAAGTTTACTTTTGAAACAATTACTGAACTAAATAGACTTAAACAAATAATGAAATTAAGCATTCTCTACATAAGCATATCAGACGTAGTCATTTCTTTTCAAAAACACACACAGATCAAACATATTACCTAATTTTGTTTTATGTCAATCTTTTTCTGGTCTTCCTTGGCTTGAGTGGATACTGGATAACCTACGTGTTTGCACCCAAATTTAGTAAACTAAATAAATGTGTGTTATTTTAACATTTCTAATCTCTTCCAATCTGCATGGGAATTAACATCTCCAAATGATTAAAGGTGCAATCCTATTACTCAGAAGTAAATGCAGTTCAATGGGACTCCCAGGTAAGTGTGTATAGAACTGCAGCCAAAACTCTTTTTAGAGAAGCATACATATTTGCTAAAATGTGTTTAAAAATATTAAAACACTTAAACTTTTAAAAGTCACATTGATTGCAATGTCGGAGGCAAGTATGTATAGAATTTCTTAATGCAATCCTATACATGTCTACTCTGAAGTAAGCACCGTTCAGTTCAATGGGGCTTACTCCCAGGTATGTGGTACAAAATTGCAGCCTAAATGTTTTCCTCTGAAATTACAGGACTGATTTTTTTAAAAAAAACACACGTTTGAATGGATCATGCAGTAAACACTGCTTTATTGTTACACCCTAAATTCAACTGATGGCGATTGAATTTCCTAGTGGCTTTGTTTAGGACTGCAGCATTAGCCTACACTTTTAAAACTTCCGCTAGACTTTGCAACACAGTCTTCACACACATTTTCCCCTTGATGGTTGACTGCCTCCAGAAGCTTGGAAATAAAACAAAGATGAAAAGAAACCCCTTTAGGCTAAGAAGGGCACTTGCTAACAGACACATCTCTGTCAGCCAGTGACCAGATTACATCTGAACTTTGTAATTCAATTGCAGATTTTTGTGACGGTAGCCTGGGTACATGGAAATGAATTGTGATCTACCAACCAACTGCTGAAATGTATTACATTCACAACTCTTTGCCTAATATCCCTGTTTCTAGGTGGATAATGGGAAAGCAAAGGCATTAAGGGTATAGGTTCAACCATATAACACCTGCTCTGGTCCACTTGCACTGGCTGCCTGTATGTTTCCAAGCCCAATTCAAGGTGCTGGTTTTGACCTATAAAACCTTACATGGCTTGGGACCACAATACCTGATGGAACGCCTCTCCCGACGTGAATATACCCGGTCACTACGTTCAACATTTAAGGTCCTCCTCCGGGTGCCTACTCCGAGAGAGGCTCGGAGTGTGGCAACAAGGGACAGGGCCTTTTCGATGGTGGCCCCCAGACTATGGAATGATCTCCCTGAAGAGGCTCGCATGGCGCCAACGCTGCTGTCTTTCTGGTGCCAGGTTAAGACTTTCCTCTTTGCCCAGACATATGGCGGCACATCTTAATCACCCACATGTTTAGTTTTTTAACGGTTTTTAATGCTTTATGTGTGTATGTTCTGTGTTTTAGAATTTTAAAATTTGTTTACTCATTTTAATCTTAATTTTAGAATGAAGAGTAACATCATGTGTAGTTTGGCCCTCTGTTGCTTGAGACTGGTGTCTATGTTTCAGTAAGTCATAGGTAGGCTTAATTGCTGGTAGGTTCCATAAAATTTCTGCATTCACCAAGTTAATTTCTGTTTTCAAAAATACAGAATACTTATATAATATTGGGGGTGGGGATTTTAAATACTATGGATTCAATCCATTTTAAACTGAGCATAGAGGGATACACTCAGCACATAAAAGAGCACCATTCCTCTCCTGCTCTATGCACACAAATGAACAATCAGTATGCCAGAGAATGGGAACCCTGTAACAAGCTGGCATGGTGCCTGCACAGATGTAGGAATGAACAGGAATTTTGCTTCAGTTTGCAAATCATGTGAAAAAGCCCCATTTGCCACCTTGAACAAGAGTGCATGTTCTCTGAAAATGTTTGCAAATCTCCAAACATGTGTTTGCATCTGCAAACTGTGCATTAAAAAAATGCGCACTTTAAAAAATGTGCACTTCCAAAGTTGCGCAGTTCAGACTCTTAAATATTCCCGTGTTCCATCTTTAGTGGGGGCAAAATGCATACTTTTAAACATCCACACATTAAGAAATCTACAACTTTAAAAATGCATATATCAAAGTTGTGCATTTTTAAAATACATTTTTAAAATAATAATCACACATTCATGCTTTAGTCCATGGGGGGAAAGCAGTTTTGAAAAATGCACACTTTTCCTGTTTGAATGAACCCCAAAATTAGACTTTAAATGAGAATGGCTTGAAGTAAAGTTTGGAGAACTTCAAGAAGCTTGCACATCCATGGTTTTCCTATCCCCACACATACGTCTACATATGTACGTCATGGCACATGAACAGAGCTGTGTTATATGCTATGCAGATACCATTTTATATGGGCACTGTGCACCCAGTGCACTGAATCAAGCTTTGTATGAAAATAATAAAACTAGTTAAGGCTTCCAATAGTTACACTGAGGATGTAAAAATAGGTCCCTTGAGGTAAAGCCTCTTTTTTCTAAAAAGAGGAAGACTTTTTTTTTGTAACATCCATAGCTGAAGATTCTGACCCAGAGTTTGTCAAACTGCCAATGGAGCTTATGATAGAAATGTAAACTTCTACAGAAAATTTTAAAAATCCTTCATTTGATCGAATTCATTTGAAGTTGAAAAAGTCAGTTGTCACTTGAAAAGTGTAGACAACTTTTCACTTTCTTGAATCTATGAATAAAACAAAGAAGCATAAAATCACTAGTTTTTTGAAGGCATTTCAAATAACTCCAGGAACCCACATCATGATCTAAAGAGGCAGTTACTGCAGTATGTAAAATTATAGAGCAGGAAAATGCTCAGAACTTCCTCTACATTGGATTGTAGGGTTTTATCTGATGGGCCTGTTCAGACAATACGCTAGGCCATGTTTAGGTCGCTAACCCTTTTGCAGCAAATGGTTTGTTAGCATGTATAAACTGTGGTTATATAGCCACCATGGTTAGAAGTGCTTCACACAAAACATTACATCATGGTTCACACAACACACTAAGCCATAACTTTTAGCTCAAAATGCTTAACCACCGTTGCTTGGTGTGTCGTCTCAACAGGGTAATTATTTGTACACCTCTCTGATTTTTAGGTATTTAATTTTGCTTTTCTTTCAAACATTTCTGACCATTGGAGTTCATACAGAGTTTTATACCTATCTTTGGAAATCTTTTGGCATCCCACATGTAGTGAAATCCAATACTAACAAAACATTGTAGGGAAGAAAAAATTGGACCGTATATTCATACTGCAGTCCAGACTCCTGTAAGGTGTCAACTTCTACATTAGTCATTTTATTGAAAGACTTCCTATTCTCCTCGTTCCCCAAACATTCTCCCTGGTAATGCACAAGCTACCATTTTGACTGCAAAATCAATATACAGCTATAGGGCAGGAATGGCAAATGCCATAACTGTGATTTCATTCACACCACATCTCATACCAACTAAGGTTCTGTGGATTTTATTGTTTTTATTGGACACAGGGAAAAATGTGAAGTGTGAACTCAGAACCAGCAAAGTTACTCTATCTGGTGATAATCCTTTAAGTAAGACAGATTCTTAGTATAAAGAGATCTCTCTGAAACATCACTCCATACTGCTTAGCTAGCTTGGGTGTCTGTATCTAAAGTTCACTTCCATATATTTTCTTTAAAAATCCAGGCAAGACTATTAACACCTAAACTGCTGATTTAATCCATAAATGGGACTAATCTTTTTACCATTTCTCTGTGTGGTTCTGACTAAGTTGTTCCTGTTTTAGCATGATACAGTAGGCGCAATTTCTTAAGATACTGGCACCACTTATTAAAGATAGTGTGAACATGGGGACTGATGCATCTGATCCTATGTGTTGTATGCCTGTATGTTTCCAAGCCTGATTCAAGGTGCTGTTTTTAACCTACAAAGCCTTACACGGCTTGGGATCACAATACCTGATGGAATGCCTCTCCCAACATGAACCTACCCATACACTACGCTCAACATTTAAGGTCCTCCTCCAGGTGCCTACTCCGAGGGAAGCTCGGAGGATGGCAACAAGGGAGAGGGCCTTTCAGTGGTGGCCCCCAATTATGGAATGATCTTCCCAACGAGGCTCGCTTGGCACCAACATTGTTATCTTTTTGGCTCTAGGTCAAGACTTTTCTCTTCTCCCAGGCATTTAACAGCATATGCTGAGTTTTTTTAACTGGGTATTGTCTGTTTTTATGCTTTTTATGGTTTGAAATTTTGCATATTTGTTTTTAATCTTTGTAAACCATCCAGAGAGCTTTGGCTATGGGGTGGCATATAAATGTAATTTAATCATCATCATCATCATCATCATCTCCACATTGGAGCCTGGACCTATAGAGCTGGCCTCCAACTTATTCAATATTGTTGTGAACTGCCCAGAGAACTTTGGTTGTTAGACAGCATAGAAATATAATATTAAATAAATACATTTTAAGGAACAATGAAAAATAGGCACAATGTTGCATGGTTTATGATGCAAGTGGATTTAATCCCTAAAATATTTAAATGTACCCTTCAACTTTCCTATGTTGTTCAGCAAATGATGCTCAAAAAATGTAGACCGCTCTATTTGTGATACTGCCTGTATGTATTAATTTTCTTCTTACCTGGGTCACTGCTTCTGAGGGCCTGATTAGTTGGGATTCCACCAAGAGAAATTGTAAGGACATTTAGTCCTCCAAAATCTTGTGTGACATGTAGGATGTCTCTACTATGGGTCTTGTCAACTGTTAGCATTGTGGAAGTTCCATTCTTTTCAATGAAGAGAGAATGCCAATGGCCATCAGAAATGTAAACTTCAGGGATACTTCTTTCCACTTTTCCACCAATTCCAGCATCAGAGACATACTGCACTTTGCCACCTTTTATCTATAAGGAAAAAGAAGAAGAAAACACTTAAAGATATAATAAAGGACTATAATTAAATAGTTGTACATTTTGTGAGCCATGTTATAAGTGTAATATAAATTTTACTGTTACAGGCTTTAATGTCTTCCCTTCTGGCATTTCTTTAATATTATATAGTTGGTTATCCAAACAACAAGCCCTATCAACTGAGAAGTTAGTTGAAATATTGATGGAAACATACAAGGCTTGATATGACACAACAATGGCAGGTTTTCATAAACTACATTGATGAGAGATGTAATGCATACACCTCTGAAGATGAAAGGTCGATTTCATAGCTTCTACATTCATGTTAGCAGTAACATGAACTCACTCTTTACAGATAGAATACAACTCTCAGGGAACTAACCCACACATGTTAAAGATAACATTAAAAAAAGTAATATTAACAAAAACCATTGGGAATACTAGACTTCAGACACTCTTGTTGTAAATACCCTGCGTACAGTTGGGCAAAGGCCATGGCTACTAGATGTTTGTCTGGGAGATGCAGGGGCCTTGGCTTTGCCATTTTATAGTTTGCTCAGTAGAAACGCCTCTAGTACAGTTGTGGAATAGCAGAGTAGGATTCCATGTTACTACTCCAGATTGCTGGATCTGAATAAAGATTACTTGTGCCTGTGTTTGCCCAATCTGCTTGCTATATGGACACGCACACACACACACACACACACACACACACACACACAGTCTCCATGCCTTGCTTTCCAGGCTCCACTAGTAGAAATTGGTTCATTCTCTCCATCTGCAGTCTTTCTATGGTTATGTTATGTCCATAGACATAGAAAAAGAAAGTACAAATAAAAGAAAAGATTGCAATTTGCCTGCTTAAACCCCCCACCCCCACCCCCATCCCCACTGTAGATAAGAACATGAGAAGTGCCTTGCTGGATCAGACCAAGGATCCATCTAGACCACCGCTCTGTTCATACAGTGGCCAACCAACTGTCGACCAGGGACCCACGAAGCAGGACATGGTGCAACAGCACCCTCCCACCCATGTTCCCCAGCAACTGGGGCAAACAGGCTTACTGCCTTGGATACTGGAAGTAGCACATAACCATCAAGGCTAGTAGCCATTGATAGCCTTCTCCAGGAGTTTATCCAACCCCCTTTTAAAGCCATAGAAATTGCAAATTATATGATAATGTCCTGAGAACTTGCTAGTATAGCCTTATGTGATGGAAAGTTTGTGTACCTCGCAGGAAAACCATATAAAACAGTTAAATTAATGTTGGCTGAAGCATAAAAGTGTGGTCTTATACTGGATATTCTTATAAGTTGGAGGAAAAATGGTAAACACTTGAATCTTGTACCCACCCAATAAAGATATTTGCCAGTACTGCTGTTTTACTCATTTAGTGATATGACTAATTTGTCATCACTAAAGATTGAATACATTCCTTTCTCTTGCAAAAGCTACACCTGTAGGCTAAACACCTTGAAATCCATTTCATGATGTTGTGATGATTGTTCTGCACCTCTGCCAAGAAGAAGGGCACATATATTCCAAGAAGGACTCAGCTGTACCAAAGTCAAGGAAACTTAGGTAGCTTAATTCGAGTACTTTGGTTTAATTGATTTGAAGACTGGACTGTGTGCTAGTATGCTTGAAAAAAAAAGATGAGAGTTCAACATTTGAGCTAGTACTGGGCCAAACCTGTTCTGTATTTTTGGGAACTTTCTTTCTCCTTGCAAAAGAGGCACTGGGTTGTTGTTGTTTTTGCCTCTTTCTCTGTGAGGGAGGGGGGGAATCCAGAGGATTTTCTCCATGGGGAGGGGGACAGGGTTTCCACATACCTTTTTAAAGTGTAGCCAATTGCTATGGGGCATTTTTCCTGTGTTTTAGTTTTTCAAATAATAATAACACCCCTTCCTCCAGCATTTGGATGAGCCCAGCAGTTTTTCATGAATGCCTGTTGGAGACCATGTGTCCTCGCCCTCTTCAATAAGCATCCAGTAAGCATTCCTGAGCTCCTGAAAATGCCAGGGGTGTTTTTTTAAAAAGAAAGAAAGAAAGAAAGAAAGAAAGAAAGAAAGAAAGAAAGAAAGAAAGAAAGAAAGAAGACCCCTGATTAACTGGCTACATTTAACAAGCTATGTGGAAAACCTCTTCTCCTCCCCAAGGAGAAAATTCTCCAAAATTCTCACCTATCCCAGTCTCTTTCACCTGAGTTTTCATCCCTCCCCCACAAAATGACAAAAATGAAATAGTTGAAATTTTCGGCCCAACACTAATTTGAGCTTGGTGGTCACATTTTATAGGAGGTCTGAAGAAGGGTGGAGGGAAGTTAATAGGAGAACAGATTTCACTCTAGCGTGCAATGTTTCATTAAGATCATACGCAACAAACATTGTTCTGGCTGCCATTCAAACAGTCGGTACTGGGAGTCTAGACAAAGCTGATTAGAAGTAAAATCATTCAGGCCTTCTGATAGCTGGAGTTCTGCCCAGCACTAGTCAGCACTCTGGTATTTCTGAAGTAAAATAGTGGGGTGAATTCAGAAGGGTTGAAGATCACTTCACAGCAAGCGGCCCAAAGAAATTAACCCCATCTTACCTTCACAGTAGTATAATTGCTGCTTTCCTGGATATGAATTAAGACTCCACTTTTACTCCTTGTCCTGAACTTGACTTCTATACTATCCATACTTTGAGGCTCCAAAATGGCATTTCCAATGCTAGATCGCATCATGTATTCCCATTTCCTATTCTGTCTTAGGTGGTAATCAAGACGCCCTTTGCCTTCGAATGATAAGGCAGTGTCGGCTGTAACATCTAGAATAAAGAAGGTTGTAACACCAAACTTTTGTCATTCATAGTCTTCTCCCTTCCCTTGCCCTAAATAAATACACAAACCATTTTAAAGGCCAGAAAACTGTATGCAGAAAATAATCTGATTCTTAATCAGTATTTTTTTAAAAAATCTATCTTCCTTTTTAACAATATGGGGAAAAGATATGTATTCCTCCCATTCTGTTCTATTCCATCCCAATTAATTTTCAGTATGAAGATGTTTTCAAGTAAAAGCAAACAAAAACAAACCTAGTTGCAATGCTGGATTAGAAATTTATTAGACAACAGTAAGTGACTGGCTGGCTGGGTTTAATACCAGCAATTTCTATTATTAAAAGTGTTTCTGTTGAAATTGCTGCTCTCTCGTGGAGTTGACTAGCATGATATTTTACTTCAGAATTAATGTTATCATGAATTCAGTCACTACATAGTTTTTTCATGAGTAAAGCAGAAAACAGAAATTTTGAAAGATGAAAATGTAGGTTAAGAGCAGGGGCAGGGGGGGGGAGAGGTGCGGAATAAACACTCTATTTACATTTTTCACAGTGTTTTCCGGTCAGTCCTTCCTTGCAATGACACTGCTGCCAAGACCAGTAATCCACACATGTGCCACCATGTTGACAAGGGTTCATAGCACAAGTTCCTTCCAGCCTAGGACACCTAAACAAACAAAATGATAGTTTTAGTGCTTTATTTATTAATCCTGCCCTTCTACTAAAGAAAACAGGGGAGACCACATAATCCCCCCCTTCTTTCCTCACAACAACCTGGTGAGGTATGTTAGACAGGCAGCTAGCAACTGGCCCAGGTTCATCCAGTGAGCTTCTTGGGCGAAAGCAAATTGGTACCCATGTCTCCTTAATAATTTCGAAAATATCACCTCCACACATTCAACATACCTTTATTTCAAAATAATACTTCTTTGCTTAACTTTTTAAGATGAAATATACATTTCACTGTAGATATTACAATATTCTAACTAGGGATGGACTGAATAGATGGTGTCTGGTCGGGGTCACTTTCACATGTCAGTTCATCTAAGTGTTGTTTTTTAAAATCCACAAAAAACGTGTATTTAAATACACATTTCCGTTTTCTCTCAAAGCACATATGTGCAAATGAATTGTTATCCTAAACTATACATTTGATATTACATATTGATTTTTCAACTAACAATGGAATTGCAAAATTTGGAAAAGTGCAAAATTCAAAAGATAACTCTGTTCCAATCCTCACATTAGCTGAAGGGGTGCCAATCAGGTGAATTTGCTTCAAAATGTGGACTGAATGAAATATTTGAGCATCCCTAATTCTAACTGTGTCTTTCAATTTTATTTAGATTTTAGTTTATTTTTATTGTACTGAATTTACTTTTTAGCATTCACCCGGAAATGCTCTTTAGGATAAAGATGCAGTTTCTACTTTTAAAATAAATCAGTAAAATTAATAACCACTATGTTTTAGTGTTAAATATAAAATATACTTCATTAAAAAATATTCTTGGAAATAAGGATGTGAATACTCCTGAATGGTTTATATTATGCTCCTACTACACTGCTGTTTAAAATAATGTACAATTGCTTCATGAGAATCTTATGCTTCAATTTTACAGCTAGAACAAATGAAACCCACATAATTGTCAATTTTATGGCTTCACAATAGATGCTGGCCACTTGTAAGCTTATGGATTTGGAGGCTGGGGTTTGTACATGTTAAAACTAAGAAGGAAAAGGTATTCCAGAATCAATTTTAACAACCACATCGCACACATTCTGAAAGTACAATGCAACAAGTAATCAGAGCGGAATGCACTGGAAGTGTCCATTCAATTTAGAGCAATATGATTTTTACTTTATTGTCTGCCAAACAAATCTGAAAGGAAGCCTGAAACCACTTTTCACTATGGAACTGTCCAAGGCACTGAAGAAAGATTCCTGGTGGACAAGAAATACAAAAAATATAGACGCAGCTATCCTCCGCTAGTGAAAGTCCAATATTTGGCTGTCTGTGAAAATGTAATTGATGTTGATCTCTATGCTACAGAGCTTTAGGAAATCCTATGCCACAAGCTGAGGCCATGAAAGGCGGAGTGATGAGCTAACCACTGAGGATATTCTCTTATTCCATCTCTAAGTTCAAACAGCAGGATGGAAGAAACAACAGGTTCAGCTAATCAATCATTTTGGAATAGCATTCGCAGGGGGAGATGGTCTGGAGGAAGTACATTGATATTTAAGAGGAAAAGTGAGATAACAGACACTGGCACTGTAAGGAGTGCATTTAATGTACTGAATGTTACCAATGCAGTCAGATCCCGCAGGTCACACACTGAAATGTTAAATGAATGTTGCCTTTCTGAATGCAGAATACCAGATAGTCTATTCTTGCTGATTTGCAGAAAACATACTTTCAAATTCATATTCTTTCAGCCCCCAGTTCTGATATAAGAATGCACAACAAGGAAACCTAAGATGATTCCTGGGGATTCACATGCCCATGTGCACAGTTGTATCAATGTAAATGTGTGCTATTTTCTACACTCTGTCATGCAACAAGGCACATTCAGACTCCCCTAGTAAAAATGCACATTTCAGCGGAGAATGAGTTCATTCTCCAATTAAATGTGGATTAAGACTATGGGCACAATCACCAATCCAGCAAGAGAATCTGAATATGGATGCTGTCTCTGCATACATATGTCCCATGCTGAATTGGAATATACATTAATTTTCAGACAGATGATGACTATGGAAGGCATAGGAACTAGTCAATTAGGATATTGTATAAATGACATACTGATCTAGGATTCCTTCAGCTGACGAAGCTTGGCTGGGTTCTAAGGGACGTCCATTGACTGCAAATTCCATTATGCAACCCACAAAATCATGACTTTCCACCTGTCCCTTCCTTTGAAGTATTGGCTCCAAGGATCTGATACCTCCAATGGTGACTCTGTTTGGTTGTACGTCTAGAGTCCTGGGGGGTGGGGTGAGGGGGAAAACCAAAGAATAGAATAATTAATGACAACAAGGACTACAGTTCACTGTATCCCTATCAATATTTACTTACAATTACAATGATGTTGAAGTTCATGTGGCAAATAAATTAATAAAATTACTTCAAGAACCTTGCTATGTCCCCTAGATAGTGTCTGGGGGAACATAGGATTTTTTGTTTTTTCGGCTGCAAGCTCAGAGACAACATTCTGAGTTCAGCGACAGCACTCCCATCTCAGAGCCAGGAAACTGCACTCGCTGTCCCTTCCCCCTCACAGCTGCCTCTCTGTGATCATAAAACTGAGCATGCAGCGTTCCTGGGAGTGGGATGGGGGCGTTCCTGGGAGTGGGATGGGGATGGGACTGTGGAAACTGCTTTAGACAGCTTTAATCTTATGTAAACCACCCAGAGAGCTTCGGCTATGGGGCGATATAGAAATGTAATAAATTAAGATGATGATAATGATAATGATGTGCAGCCTCCCCCCTTCCACTTTGAAGCTCCTGGATAGATGCTCAAAAACTGCAGGGCGGATGGAACATGGATGAGAAGTTCCCCTCTGTTCTCCATCTGCCCTACATTGGATACCCAAGTTCAGGGGTTATGAATACCCAGGACATAACCCAGAGGAATAGCAATAGTAATTTGTTGAGAACTGAATCCTGAATTTCCTGTGTTGAGTTACTCAGAGTGTAATGAATAATCAGAATGCTGGATTCCAGAATATATGATGTTGAAAGGCAGCTATGAAGTTTTGAAAAGGGGAATGAGGGCGGGCGAAAACACCCAATCCCTTTTAATGGATTTGGCAACATTTCACTGAACGAAAACCATTAGATAGCATATATGATGAGAATAAAGTCATTTGTTGTATAATAATGAATAAATGTAATAAAAATATCATCTTCTGAAACAAGTGAAGCGTACATTTTGTAACTAAAACCGAATAGTACATCACTACAGTTGCAGTCCTATACCTATTCCCACTTGAACTCAATATGATTGCACAGGTTTTTTTAACTAGTAAAACTCTCATTTTGAGTGTACTGACAACTCTGTGTATAGTACGGCTACTCTGAGAATGCCATGATTTGGATCACAATCTTACTTGATTACTCAAGGTATATATCTGTCAAAAGGAACTTAAATATGATTGTGATATTGTTGCTCCAGTTGAACGTAGATCAGTTGCTGTGCGGGTGGGGAAATGTCTTAGTGATTGGGTCAAGATATGACCTCAGATCAGATAGAACTGGACTGTAAGCATTTCTTGTGCAAGTACTTCCATTATTTCACTGAGGATGTATAGTTTGAAGGGAAATGTATTTGGTCCTGTGACAAATCTGAACTTGGACTCTGTTTCTGCAATCTTATGAACACATACCCTTCCAAAGTGTTTGAACTTTTCAGAGATAATACATAAATAAAGGAGGGCTCCTTGAAGGGAAAAAGGTGGGATATAAATGTAATAATATATAAATAAATAAACTGGGTTATATAGGGCAGAGTTTGTTTCTGCTGCTAGTGAGTGGGGCTAGTGCACTCCCCCTCCTTGTGTGTTTACTGTACTTTAACTAGGAACGCTTGAGTAGGGCTATATTCCATTCTAAATGGTTACTCGCCTAGCCATGTTATATCTCTAAATAGCAATGTTCCATCCAAGTAAGGAATATCTCTACCTTTTAGAACTACTGTAATCATATATATTTTTTCTTCATGACTGAAACTGTGAGGAACACCCCCCTCATGTTTTGATTAATGTCTGGTAGGACACTGGAGGACCAGATGAATTTGATTTGTAGATCACATCTGGTCCACAGACTAGGAGTTGATTATTCCTGATGTAGATTATTATTAAAAATTGATAAAAAAAAACCTCTGTCACTGAAAAGATGGATTTTCCTTTGTTGTTAGATGAAAGTTTTCATCTGAAACTGAGTGAGTAATATATCAATGTCATATGCATAATAGGTTGTAGTGTTCTGCTATTAAATCTAATTGTGGCTTATTTCAATTTGATAGCTCGTTTTATAGTGTCAGTAGTTGCATTACCATGACCAGTTCAGACTGATATTAATCTGAACAGTTTTTCTCCTAGCTTCTTCTTTTGCATGAGAAAAAAGAGAGGAGAAAAGATGGCAGTTATCTCTCTCCAACAGCTTAACCAGAAACTCCATCGAGTCCAAGTATGTGGACTGAAGATGTTTTAACTCCATGGACTCAGTAGGCATCATTCAGCACAACCCCTTGTGGACCAGGCTGTGTATATTGAACCTATAATTACCAAGAATCCAGTATCAGAGGCAGTAAGCCTATATCTACCAGTTGCTGGGAAACATGGGTGGGAGGGTGCTGTTGCACCGTGTCCTGCTTGTGGGTCCTCAGTCGACAGCTGGTTGGCCACTATGTGAACAGGGTGCTGGACTAGATGGACACTTGGTCTGCTCTAGCATGGCTCTTCTTATGTTCTTAAGAATATAATGAAATGTTCTTTACCAGTCACTAGATACAGCCACATTGCTAACAGTGCAGTAGCCTGGTTCCTGTTCCTCTGAGCAGGAGTCCACAGTCAAGGATGCGGCCTGGAAAATGTGCATCAAGATTAGCATTTATGCATTATGCATAACCAATCAATCAATCAATGTACCTTTATTGGCATAAAACAACCACAAACCATACAAAAACATCTTGACATCCTCCAGACAAACTAGTACTCTTACATTGTGCAATTCAGCCTGCTAGTATAGTAGACAGTACTAATCTCCCTGCTGACTATTCCACCATGCCTCTGGGTGTAGCTCCCAGTCTTTGATAAGTCATTACATAATGGGCAAATAATGCAACATTTTCAAGCATTCCACTCCCCCTCCGCAGATAATAGGGTCCGTAGAGTGTCAGACCCTGCGGATCCTTGACAATTTAATAGGATCTTTTCCAGATATCTCTGCTGTTGGGATACGTGGAGAGGGCAGTGTAAAAATATATGTTCATAACACCTCATTCAGTTTTGATTTCATTTATTACTAAATGTACAATATTCAAGGGATAAAACTATTATTTCATCGCTTAAAAAGAGAATCCAGTGCTGGCAATCTGACAGTGCTAGACACGTTGCACTCACAGTTGTTCCTGTTGGTGCAGTGGCAGGATTGGGTACTGCCCTCTCATTGTCTTTCACTATTGGCTGTGGCTTTCACATTACAGAATTCATTATAAGTGGTCCTAGAAAACTAAGGTAGAATTTGGAGGATGGGGAAACCATGGCAGATGAAGCAGCTAATATTAGTAGCACAGATATACCCCTTAGCCCTTAGATTTAGAGCGGCCAGAGAAACTTGTATTTCCAGGGCACGGATATGGGTTTTGGAAATTGTGATGCTTGCCTCCAAGAAGACAAGGACATTGTGCTGATAAATTTTCCCCTCCATATCTAATAGCAGATTTGGATGGGCAATTTATGTCAGGAAATTGGAATAGGAGTAAATGGTTAAACCTTCTCCGCTGCATAAGAACTATGGCTCCACTATAAATTGTGCTTGCGAGGGCTGCTTTTTGAAGACCAAATTAGGTTGGAAGATCAAATCATGGAACCCAATGTGAAATTTCGCCCAATCAGATATTTCTACCAATGAAAATGCAACCAACAGACTTTCCCCCTTTATTTCATTTTCTAAGAGCTCCTTAGAGCAAAACAGGCTAGATATTTTGATATTCCACCCTCTTGAAATACTGGAATGATAAAGGGTTGGGGGGAAATAACTGGGTATTAATTAAATGTTAAAATTTTGGGAATTAATTGAATGTTAAAAACTTGGCCCATGTTTATGATGCCGAAAAGGAGCTACAGAGACATAGAAGGCATTTAGTTTAATCTCTATAACAGTCATTACCAATGTGTCTCATCCATGAATTAAAGAACATGCTTTCATTTGTCCTTCTGAAACTTTTGTGAAGTACGGACATCATTAAAAAAAATCTCCTCAACTCTCTGTCTTTCAGGTAGCTCCTTACAAGGAATTTATATGAATGTACATAGAATGCTATATTTTCTATAAGCTGGATGAGAGTCACCCTAGAGGAAGAGTTATTTGAAACGGTATTTTACTTGGATCTGATTTCATACAGTTCAGTTTTCTAATGATAGTCAAACGTTCATGCTTGTTACTTTAGCAGTTAATTTGCTACCGTTACCTCTTCAGTTATGACACTTTCTACCATGTCACTTTGCTGTATCTCAAATCTGACAAGTTAATGATTTTAACAGTTTCCCATAAAATTCCCACAGCCCTGTAGAAAATGGCTGCTTTTAAATCCAGTAGAGAGTTATTTTATACACTTTTGACATCTAGAAGATTTTTTTTCAGCAGAAATATGTACTTCAGATAAAGATAGTTGTGCCTTCACTTCTTTGACTTGCAAACACAGGGCGATAATGTTATTGCTGAGGCCTGGGCAGGAAAAGTGTACTTAAATTAGAAAGGGAGATATCATAAATAGTAACAATAGATGTAATCAACTGTTTACTAGGGCTGGGTCTACACTAATTTAAGAACTACATTTAAAATGAAGAACCTAATAAATTAATATTTTAAGTGGTTATGTTATCAAAGACAGAAGTAATCATTTTTTTCTTTATGAAGGAATAAGGGTAACATTAAGGAAAGGTTCCATCTATGATAG
The DNA here is from genome assembly GCF_023053635.1 of Elgaria multicarinata webbii. Taxonomy (NCBI): domain Eukaryota; kingdom Metazoa; phylum Chordata; class Lepidosauria; order Squamata; family Anguidae; genus Elgaria; species Elgaria multicarinata. The sequence continues at coordinate 38,091,970 of NC_086180.1, read as the reverse complement.
GACCAAGTAAATTGTCATGTATAAGGCATGATGTGTGACTTAAGCTTGTCTTTTAAAACCTTGACGTTTTTATTGACATACATGCAAAGGAATTCAGATACTCTGAAACCAACTGCCATTTTTTCCATGAAAGAAAGCCTGTGTAAAACATCCTTGAGTAATTTCACTGACCTTATTGAAATAAATTTAATTTCTCTCCAAATTATATTTGAGCAGGGCCAATCAAATTCAATTTTAAGTAAAATTTGAAAGTAACTCTAGCAAACTTTGACTTATATATTACTTGGCCTGTGTGATTTCAGAATTTTAAATGTTCTGTTGTATAAACAAAAGTCTGCTGATGTGATGGATCTCACCCAATTAATTCACATTAATGAATTCCAACTATGTCAGTGTGGGATAGTAGCTTCATAAATGTTTGCCTCAATTTCTCCTCCAACTAAAACAGGATAGGAAGTTTCTAACAGAAACATTTAAAATATGTTTCCTAAATTATCCTTTGAATTTCCAGAAAATCTCAGGGTTATTGGTAAGCACCAATACTGTGTAAACACTACACAGTAACATTACAGCTGAGCACAGCATCCTATAATAAAAAAAACATGCAGCCCACAAAAAAGAAGCTGTCACAGGAGAAAATATTTTCTCCTTAGAGAGCTGTTTTTCTCCCGCTGCGTGACACTTAATCTTTTTACTCTTCAAGTGGGCAATGGGAGATGCTACAAATCTTTGATAATATTAATCACTATGCACTATAGAGATGTATTTCATTGGGTAAAAACGCAAAACACCCTCACATACACCACCAAACCCTTATGTCTCATACTCTGAAAAGAGCATTTTATTAAAGTTAGTGAGTAATTCCGAATTAGCGATTTGAAAACTGAAACCATAGTAGCTTGTCAGTGCATTTAAGGCGGGATGGTTTCCTTCCATTTTACAATGCCTCCATATGTTGTATTGGGTCCCTCTACACCTGTCTTCTGATTTTATACTGAAAACGTTTCTAATCAATGTAGGTGTTTGTTCAGTTTGCCCATGCCATGTGTACAAGTGATGGTATACATTCATACACAGGCAATCTTTTATTGGGCAGAATCCAATGGGTGATTCTCGGTGATTCTCTTACATCTCATCAATTGTCTTGTGCAAATGGCCCCCACCACTTGTGCAACAGGGATTTAGCACTTCTGGGGGCTACCCAAAATGAGTGGAAATGTTCATTTCTGGAAGGGGGCAGGTAGGCAGAACTCACATAATTTTTATTCGATATATTTATTTAATACATTCTAATACTGCTCAATAGCTGAAGCTCTCTGTGTGGTTCACAAAAATTTAAACCATGAAAAGCATAATAAATCAACCAACAGTCTAAAAACACAAATACAAAATACACCAATCTGCCTCCTCCCAGAAAGGCATTTCTGCTCGATTCAGGACTTCCTTTAGAAAGACCTACATTTCCTTTGTGTAACTGGTGTGACCCGCTTGCAAAATGGAATTGATGGGACCTGGGCCGGAAAAGAATCGGCAGGGGCATAAGCACCCCACTGGATTCTGCCCTTTGTTTTCAATATGTGATGGTGTCCACAATTGCACTAATATTCTTTTTAGTTAACGGAAAGGTCCTGACTTGTTAGTTCCAGTAACAGTGCACATCCCCGTGCATGTTGTTCCCCATTAATTTAAAGGTGCAAACACCTCTGTGATTTTTAAAGAAGTTCATATGCTCACATCCCTTTAAAAAACACCTCATGATTCTACATTGTGATTATGATTGTTTCTGATGCATGAAAAAGTGTCTTAACATAGTGCCCCATTTAAAACCTCACCAGGTGCTTAGCTATGGTGAGGGGATTCAGAGGGAAATAAATTTGACAGCTTCTTTCAAATTTAATATAAAGCCGTCCTCTTTATAGCAGAATTGGGAGATATCATCCGTGAGAAGCTCTGGCCTGTTTTACATTTTCCCCTAACTTCAGAACATTTGCAGAATGGACAAAATGTTCTAATTTGTTCAAAAAATAATGTATATAACAATTATATAGCCTTCAGTTACAAGGGGTTTTGTCCTTGCATTATCCCAAGCATTAAATTTCCCTCTTAATTAGTCCCCAGTAATTATTTTTCCCATAGTCTGAACCAATTAATTAGAGCTGGATAGTCATTAATTCCCTTCATTAATCATCCTCATTTTTAGAATTTTTCCTTTGAAGAAGCCATTTCAATGCTTCAATACAGTTTTTATGGAACAAAAACAATTCTACTTTTTAGAAAACAATGACAACATCCATTTGTGTCTATTTGAAAGCCAAAGTGACTGGGAATGAGTGAAGCTTTATTTAATTATTTGTAAAGCAATGCTTACCATTCCAGCCCTCCGGGCAATGACAGTGTGAAATTGTCCATCAGACACCTTCTTTGCTGTGGTAAGTTTATATGTGCCACTGCCAAGGTTGTATGAGAATCTCAGCCTCTCTTCTGTTATTTCGAGGGCCAGGAATTCCGCCCGGTCTCCAGTCTGGTTGTCATAGTTATACAACATGAGAGCATTACTTTTAATAGTTGCAAATTTTATGTAAATATAATTGTTGTTTGGATCCATACTGGGGAATTCCATGTAGGACAATTCTTCAAATCCATAACTGTTCACTTCACAATACTTTCCAAAAACACCTGTAAAAATGTAAACATAGCAATGATTAAGAACTGTAGAATTATTTAAAATATAATTCATTTGCTGAGGAGGCTGTTAAAAATTAAGATACTAAGCATGATCCAGCCAAATTAAACACATTCATGTCTTACTTGATGCTATGGAAGAATTAAGTCATGTGTTTGAATCTATTCTAGCAGGATTCAAAAGTGCTTAATTTATGCTTAATTGTGATCATTTCAAAGAGGACCAAATAAAGGCTTTATGTGACTTAAATATCCAACAGAAGCAATCATTTATTTATTAAAGTCGTTTGGTCTATATACTTTTACATTTCCACTGTCTGGTTAAGAAAATCATGCTTATATGGGTTTTTTATTAGCTGGGTATTTTATTCTGGTTTTGATAAGTTAATTTATCTGTTGCCCTGTATCTTTTTAATGATTCAGTAGTATTGATTTTTTTATTGTTTTTATGATTGTATTGTTAGTCACGTTGAGCACTATATTTTGAGCAGAACAATGGAATTTTAAAAATTGAAGATAACTTAAAGCAAAAAAATAATTGCAGTATTTGGCAATATTTTCCCCTGGTTATAAATGCTGATAAAATGTTTTCATTCTGAATGCTAAATGCGGACTGATCTGGATAGAGGTGTGCTAATGATGTTGCAGTCTCCCTGAAGGACTAGGCACTTCTGGATTTGGTGATATCTATGAAGGTACAGGGAGCACATCACACCAGTCTAAAAATCTCTTAACTGGCTGCCAATTAGTTTCTGGGTGAAGTACAAAGTGTTGGTTATCACCTTTAAAGCCCTACATGGTTTGGGTCCAGGCTACCTGCGGATCGCCTTTTCCTGTACAATCCGCCCTGCACACTCAGGTCCTCTGGGAAGAATTTACTCCAGCCAACAAAACAAGGCTGACAACTATTACCCAGAGGACCTTTTCTTCTGCCACTCCCAGTTTGTGGAATGGTTTGCCGGGAGAGATTCGTCAACTTAACAGTCTTCCAGAATTTAAGAAAGCCATAAAGACTGATCTCTTCCGGCAGGCCTACCCAGCTGAATTTTAAGATGCCTTTTTTAATGGTGTGCTGCTTTTAATGATGCACTGGTTTTAAATGTTTAAATTAGTTTTATGTATTTTATGTTGTTTTTAATTGTGTTGTACCTCGCCTCGATCCAGAGGGAGAGGCGGGAAACAAATTATTATTATTATTATTATTATTATTATTATTATTATTATTATTATAGTTTTCATGACCTTTTATTCAGTAGGCTAGACTACTGAACTGTTTTTTTAAGTGGGGCTGCCTTACAGCAAAAAGGTTAAGCAGTTTCAGTTGGTACAGAATGCAGAAGCCTAGTTGAATGTGACGGCCAAGCAGTCAGAGCATGTAACACCCATTCTGTACCAGCTACACTGGATCCTGGTACGTTTCCATAACCAACTTAAAGTGCTGATGGTTACCTTTTAAACCTGAAACCATTTGAGACCAGGTTATCTGAAGGACTCAACACACTTGTATGAACCTACCTGGGCCCTGCTTGCAGGTCTGCCACCAAGGTCAATTAGGATGGTAGGCACAAGAGACAGGGGCTTTTCAGTGGTGGTTCTCTGATGGATATAAATATGGCCTTCTCTTTGGTTGTTTTTAAAGGCCCTTAAAGACCTTTCTATTTCAGTTTTACTTTAATTGCTGATGCTGAACTGGAGTTCTAAAAATTTTATTGCTCTGTTGTTACCTTTGCTGCTCTGGAATGGGATGGTTTTATTTTGCTATCTTGATTTAATTTGCCATACATGTGTTTTATAGTTTAAAAACTGTTTTTATGATGGGCTGTATCCAACTGTGTCCATTCACCTGGAGAATGGACACTATTAGCAGAACACTCTCCCCCTCCAGAGAAGATTTCTGTGATCACCTAGGGTGAAGGGAGGAGAAAAGGCAGGGGAAACCATATGAGTAGGTTTCTGCTCACAGTAAGTTGGATAGAAGCTGGTTTTTGTTAGTTGTACATTGTATTTATATAACATTGATTGTATTTAAACTCCCTTGTGGAGGCTTTGTGCCTGGAAAAGCAGGATATACATATTTAAATAAATACATGACATTCGTTAACTATGTTCATGAATTCAGAATCCCTTTTCCATAAACAATATACTGTTTACTTGCTCTTCGATGATCTACATGCCTATGCATGTTCCTTATTATGTTCCCTATCATACTCATTTTCCTTGATGTGTTCGCTATTATATGCCACTTCCTTACAAAAGCATATTTAGTTAACCCCTCAGGGCACTTTAATTTTCTTTCCTTCTTCTTTTCTTTCTCTGTTCCTCTGTGCTGCTTCTGTTTTCCATGTTTTAAAACAGGTTTATTACAGAACAAAGCATAAACTCTCTGGCGATCAATATGTGCTGGCTCTGTCAAATTATATGATATAAAAACAAGAGCCAATGTGGAACTGGTGACAGTTGCATTCCTCGAATTTGGCAGTATACCACCTACTATTCTTTAGATCTGAAGTCAACATACAATACATTTCTAACAGTATGTGTGGTATTTTCCTATGCTGTTAGCAACCTTTTAACATATGGGCCCTATATACTATCCATATTCTATTTCTTTCCGATATGAATGCCTTTATAAAATCTTTGCCTGTGGCCTTCTAAATGTTTCAAAACGTATAATATCCATGCTTGTTATGTAAAATGGAAGACCTGAAAACAGACAAGCAAGGAAAATACACAGTGGAGTGAGCGAGAGGAAGAGAACTGGATTGTGGGTTTGGATGGGGTAGGTGGAATTTGAGGTTGGTTGGAGAACTGGGATCCAAGATTAGGGCTGATGAAAGTGGGAACTGAAGTGAGGAAGGAAGAGGAAAGAGTGAGATTGGGATTTCAGATTGGGGTGTAATCCAGAGTTAAGACTGAAGGCCCTCAGGGAAGAGTGCTCATCTCCTTCATTATCTCAGCTTCTGCTAGAAAAGAGCCATCTCCTCTTTCTTCCTTGCTAGAGAGGACCCTCTAACAATGAAGAAAGGAGTCTTTTATAAAGCATTTGCTCCCATATATCATCTTGGCAATAGAAGTGAGACAAACCAAATTCCTCCTCTTCTATATAATGCTTATTTTGGGCATGAAGGGAAGTTGAGCCATCCGAAACTTACAAATAGAACTAAATCCAACAACTCTATTTTCTGTGAACAGTGGTAATTTAACATGGATTTTAAATTCATGCAAGACTTGTATGTGATTGTAGCCAGATGCTGTATCTCCTCTTACATTTTCTATACATAGTAGCCTTATGGCCTAAGCTAGTGATTTCTAACTCCTATAATTGCTACCATATATTTGTGCTGCAAAATGTCTTTCTGGCTTCATACATGAATTCCTTGAAACTATTGCTTGGCAAGTAAGTTGCAATTGCTGCAGTGATAATGTAGTTTTTATTTTTGACATATCTTTAAACTATTAAGAGATGCTTTTATAATTATATTGAAGTAATTGTCTGTTAATGGGAGTATTATACTAGAATATCTGGTACGTTTGAGACACTGGGGCCTGTTTTCTCTCCACTCTTTAATGTTTTGTGGTCCAACTGCCCTCACTCATCCTGTGCCTGCAGAGCTCTTCTTTATCAAAGGGATTTAAAAGTACCAAAGCCCCATTCTGGGGATTATATATGATTAAGGAGGGACAGATCATTCTACTTCCATCCTGTTTCCATCCCATTGAAAATTCACATTTAAATTTAATGTTTCCCCCCTAAGACATTTATTTATTTATTTAAACATGTGTATCCTCCATATCACTGGGATCTCAGGGCAATGTACAAATAAAATCAGAATAATGTAAAACTAAATAATATACACAGCTAAAAACATATTAAATCGGTAATAAATTAAAACAACAATTAAAACTATGTGTAACCATGCAGAATTTAGCCCTCAAAGGCTTTGATAAAGCTGAAATGAAACCAGTTGGGACACTAAGGGGAGGGTATTTCACAACCAGGGTGCCACAACAGGGACAGACCTCTCCCATGTCCCACTATAATGTATGTCTTGTGTTGGTGGGATGGTGGGACATAGAGGAAGGCTCCTCCAACAGATCTCAAATCTCAGGCAGGCATATATATGGAGAGGCACTCCCTTAAGTATCAAGGTCCCAAGCTATTTAGGGCTTTAAATGTCCTTGCCAACACCTTGAATTCTGACTGGAAGCATATAGGCAGTCAATGCAATTCCTTTAAGACCAGTGTTATATGGTGCACAATTTGCAAAAGTGCCCAATTTGAAGAATAACTATTCTTGTCTGCATATTAGCCCAGGAACTGTGGATTTGTTCAAGTGGTTTAAAAACATGGACCAATCAAAATCCTCAAGCATCCCTTAAAAGTGATATGCCGCAACTCGAGCATAGATGTAAAGTGAAGCGAGGTTTAGAAAGTTGGAGTTAGATGCAAGGTCATTTGAGCCTTCATCCAACTCTTCATCCAACTCTTCTGTGTGAATTTTCTTTATGTAGTGTCAAGTAATTCTTGTGTTATATACATGACTGTTATTGAATGATGTTAAAATGAAACCATGTAAGCAAAGACATTTTTATTCAGATAGATCTTTGGCATATAAGCTAGGCACTTAAGCTATGCGGAAAAATACATAAATAATTCCGTAAGAAAGTTTGCAACGATTAATATAATTTAGGTCAGTAACTTATGTAACATTTTGTAAAATACGTAACATTTAGCATATTTCCCCCATTCCATTTAACTTTCCCCGCATATATTTTTCAGCATGGCATATGTCTCAGGAGAAACATGAATGTTTTCCTGCGAATAAATTTGCATCAATTTCAGAAAGTAAATAAACAAATCCAGAAGTCTGCGTATTCCATGTGGCCTTGGGAGGTCAGTCTGCAGAGGATTCTGCAAGGCAGATTCTTAGAAATCCAACTCATTTGAGTCTGTCTCGAATTTCTCCAGCATCCCTTGATTACCAGTTGCTGGGGAACACAAGCAGGACGCTGCTGCTGCTGCTGCTGCTGCACTCATGACCTGCTTGTGGGCTTTCCAAAGCCATTTGGTTGGCTACTGTGAGAACCAGGATGCTAGATTAGATAGGTCTTTGGCCTGAAGCAAGGCTCTTCTTATATTCTTAATAGCAATCGACCAACTGAGTCATGTTGTTCTGCTTTTCTACATTTATGTGGTTGCTGTTGCTGTTTCAGAGGTTTTTATTAGTTATTATGTTTTATAATAATAATTATAATTTATAATAATATTTTTTTCAATCAATTTTTTTCAAGCTGTCTTGGGAACTAAGGTCAAAAAGATTTGGGTTCTGAATGAACCCAAATTTCTACTCACCAAATGGACAATGGCAGTAATATCCGTCCACTCCACTTTGACAGGATCCTCCATTGAAACAGGGATTGCATTCACAGTAATTGACAGTGGAGTCACAGCTTTTCCCTGAAATAGTAAAAAGAGTTGCCAGACTAAAGCTTTCTGCCTCATCTAAATAAATTTGCATTATGACCAGAGTGGGATCATTTTCATGAAAGGAAGAAATCATCTCCACAAGAGCCCATACAGAATTTGTTCACTGATTGTTGACTCTTAGCATTCCAGGGTGAGTTTATATGTTATTTATTTAATTTATTTATTCATTGGTAATGCAGAAACATGAAGCGTAAGTACCCATGTGGAATTTCCCTGTAATACGTTCATAGTTTCTAATGTCACATAACGTCCTGAAACTGAGGTGCAACAATATGGAGCTCAAGCACATATGATCCATATTTGTCTTTCATTTAGTGCATGGGGTGAATTGATAAGAACTGTACCACCTTGACAGCTTTTGGTATTAAATGATGTGGTGATGATCATGATGATGATGAAGATAATAAAAAACTGGGCTTTGGCCACTGCTTGCTAACACAGATGAGGTTAAGGACTAAATAACACGTACTGTTACGCATGGTTTTTAAATAGCATGCTTAATGCTGCAGCTTTCATTTTGAAGGAAAAGCAACCACATGAAGTCTGGATTAGGGTCTACTCAGAATTGCCTCCAAAAAAATCTCCCCTACCCTCAAAGGCGCTATTAATTGAAAAAACAGGCCTTTAAAAAGCAAGGATTAGCTGGGGACAGGGATTTTTGGTTTGGAAACTGGGACAGGACCCTGCTACAAACTGGGAGCGCAGCACTTGATCAAGGACTCAAATGGCTGCTTTTCTTTCAAAATAAAAGTTTCAGCGTTTTAAAAGTGTGAATAATGTAACATCTAATTTACATTATTCACATTAACTCTGGTAGGGAGTTTAGCCAGGGGAAAAAAGCCCCACGACTCCCAGCATCCCTCCAGCCAGCATGGATGCTGGGACTTGCAGGGCTTTTTTCAGTCTAAACATGCATGGGATTATGCCCTAAGTGGAGTTGTTTTCTCAACTTTTGTGACTTGCCCAATTCACCATGATAGACTTATTTGGATATGTAGCTGTTCATCCCTGCAAGGGATTCTCAGCATGGTGCAAACTGCTCAGTTTTATTGGCTTTTGTAGAGATTTCTCCACTGAATTTAATTAAATTTGCAAGCCTGAAAACGGGTTGATTTTTTAAAATACATTCCTCGGGCTATTTTTTCCTCCCAAACATTTCACAGCTCTATAATTAATTGCATATGTTTCAAATAATAATGTTTTGATGAGAGAAACCAGTGATTTGCTTGGGTAAATCATGCCCTGGAGTTAAACAAATCACCAAATGACTAGCTTCATGAACTTTCAAGGACTTTGAGTAGCTCATCTACCAGTTTCAATTTCATGGATTTTGATCACTTTGCCCATTTCAACCAAACTGGGCAGGGTCTAATTTGGCATGTTAGGGGGGGATAACAGTTACTTGAGATATGCCTAGCCAAAGAGGGACTGGAAGAAGAAGGAACCACCTTTTTAGTTTTTAGCAGAATGGTTTAAAAATAGTATCCAAAGACTGCAATACTATACATGCCTACTCAGAAGTAAGCCCCATTGAGCTCAATAGGGCTTATTCCTGAGTAAGGGTGTATAGAAGTGCATCTTAATTAATTTGAAAGTAAGTTGCATTGAAATCTCTGCTCTTCTTTCTCTCGCTTTCTCTGTGTTTGTGTGTTTTTCAAATGAATACAGGCTGTTGGATTATATGCAATGGAATACCCACTGATGGCCAAATACCAACCAAGCAGGGATAGGGAAAGTGGGCAGTTAAAGCTGCAATTATATACACACTCACCTGAGATTAAGTACCACTGAAACTGATGGGGCAAGACATGTATAGAATTGCACTGTAAGGGTAATATCCAATGCAACAATACTGCTAATGCATATTACATTGCACAAGTGTAAATGACTTCTAGTATAATGCCAATTGCACTTGCTGGCATGATGGGTTTCCATGAAAAACCTGTTGCACCAACAAATGCTATTGGCATTGCACTAGAAGTTGTAATGCTAGCACAACATAATGTACATCAGCAGAAGTGTAGCATTAGGTACTGCCTTACGTCTCTACTTTGCTGGATCAGGAGCAATAGAATGAAAAATAATTTTGTTACATCACAGATTTGTAGGAAGCAATTCCATGAAGCTGGTGGAAAGCACTGATTCAAGACAATGCTAATCCTTCTAAGATGGATGCAACTTTTAGCTCAACTCCTTATTTCAAATTTGAAATGATTTAACAAAAAATGATTTGTTCATTCATCGTAACAAGTTCAGAAAATGGGAAAAGAGGAAGTTCATAGAAAGGGTAGCAAAATACTACTGTATGCCACATGATATAGTCCATCTTGCAACTGATTCTTTGCAAATAAAATATGATCATCATTAATAGCCATAATTATAACAGATTGCTTAAATCTCCATGTTACACTGGGGTACTCTTTCATTATAGCTGTGCTCACTAGAATGAGTCTAATTGCCTTTATGGAATGATGAAGTGAAATGCAGGCCAAACATAATAAATCAGTGAAAATCTGTGTAGCCTCTCTGTCTTGAAGTAAACCATTCTAGTGGTCTATAATTCATGATCTCCAATTTACAATAAACAGACAGTTTGTATTAGAAAACATCAAGAGATACAAATAAGAACCAGTCAGTTGCCCTGATCCAGTTAGGACCATGAACACTTATATCTCTCCTGGATGGGGAATCAAGCATGCAAATGTATGCAAGTATGATTCTGCAGCCTGATTCATCTAGGCTCAACTGGATGTGCTAATATGTCTTTATGGTTGTATGACATTTTGTGGCAGAACTACCAGTGCAGGGGAAGAGAGGCTTTTAATTCTCTCCCCTTGTGCTAAATTACCCCATTGTTCACTGCTGCTTTTACCCTACAGGAGGCAGGATAGGAGTATTTGTAACTTTTACCCTGCAGGAGAAAAAGCAGCTGGGATGGGGACAATTTTCAGAAGGAAAATGGCAAAGTGTTAAGAAGTCCTCTCCTCTGCACTAATCTATTGCTTCAAATTGTGGTGTGCATTTGACTGGCATTGTACCAAAACAAATCCACTCCCCAAATACATACAACATGTAGTTCTGCCCAGGGCCGGTGCTACCATTAGTCGGTGCTACCAACTAGGCTGCCGCCTAGGGCGCAGACCTCAGAGGGGTGCAGTTACTGACTTTTAAGGTTCACCGTTTTATACAAATTAGCTGTTTTAAGAAAAAACATAATACCCTCAAGTTTTGTGCTTTTCATTTTTTCTACAAAACATCTGTTCTTAAAAATTGAAGTTGGCAATTTTGGGGGGTGGGGGGGTGCAAGTAGCTCACCTTGCCTAGGGCACAAAATAGTCTGGCCCTGGCCCTGGTTCTGCCCTTAATTCCAAAAGTTATTCTAGCATCTCTCTTTTTCCTTTTGACATATGAGTATGTTAATGGAATATGGCAGACATGGGCAACTTATGGCCCTCCAGATGTTTTGACCAATAACTCCCAGCATCCCTTGATATTGGCTCAGTTCAGACAGCACATTTCTCAATGGTGGTTTTAGAACTCCATGGTGTAGTTGTTACACCACCATTGAGAAACATGTCATCTTGCAGTAAAACTCCATGCAATGGTGGAGGGTTCTTTTGGAAAACACTCCATGCAGAATATTCATGCTGTGCATAGGAGAGTTCCTGCACAACCATTGTGTTGTGTGGCAGGGTCCATGGAATTTTCCGTTGCATTGAGTTGACTTTTCCCACTGGCCACAGAATTCTCTGGCAAGAGCAGTGGAAGGAGCAAGTACTGCTCTAAGCTGATGGGATACCGTTGGGAGGACCAGGGCAGGAGAGAGGGTGAAGGAACTGTCAATCAAATGTCATGCTGGATTTTACTCAACTCCATGGAAGCCCACAGTCACACAATGGTGGAGTTATAACATGTTGTGTGGGGAGTACCCCCTAAAAATTCAACCGTTGAGTGGAGTTTTCACACTGCGTTGACTAATGTGTTGTATGAACTGAACCACTGTCTATGCTGGCTAAGGCTGATGGGGAGTGTAAAACCAAAACATCTGGAGAGCCGCAAGTTGCTCACTCCTGGAACTTGGGGAAATACTTCTGACTCTGCAGTTTTGCAGGCATTGTCTTATGTCTTCTATCATTTTACATTTTTTTCAGGATAAAAGAACAACTTTTCCTATTTACTGGGTACTGAAATTTTACACACACACACACACAAACACACAATGTCCCTCAAATGTCTTCAATGAAATATTTATAATTTCAGCAGATGAACAATGTAGGCATGTATCATACGTCACCTGACTTGAACAGATCCGTCACTGAAATGGTTTACTGAAGTTGTTTTTAGCTGTTTAAATTGTTTAAATTTTGTATGTTACATTTTTTTAGACTTTTTTTAAAATAATGTTGCATTATGTAATGTTGAATAATGTTTATAATGTTATTTGTATTTTTTTGTGAATTGTCGTGAACTACTCAGAGAGCCTCGGCTATTGGACTGTACAGAAATGTAATCATAACCATAACGTGCCAGGCATCAGATATGACATTCATCTCAGCATTTCACTGTCATTTCATTAACCCCAATTATAAGCTACAGGGCTGATGTAACTGTATTGTGTGCTATAGCTAAAATGAATCTTCTGCTGAGGTGTCACAGTGAGCATATGCCTATTTAACCTCTGGCGCTAATGATTTAAAGGGTTGCCCACAATTGTGCCATTGAATTGTTCTGCTATGCTGCTGGCCAAATAATTTGATGTGCTGATTCAATGTGAAACACAATCTCAGATCATTAGGTTAATTAGAACAGCCATACAATTACGAATAATTACTCATGACCTGAAGCTCAGCAAGCTATGTTGACGGAGTATACATAAAAGATCCTATCAATGTATTTCATGTCAAGAAGACATTTTCAGACAACATGTGTCAGTTGCTACATATGAGCTTTCAAAGAGATGGAGCTGACAGCTCTTGGTATTTTTTCTGGCAAAAAAGGCCAGAAGTGGCATCTTTTGTATTTAATTGACATGTTCCATAGAAAGGCTCAAAATGTTGATTTTGCTGTTCATACAAGGTTTTCTATGGGAGATGAGTAGTATGGAACTTGCTAGTTTTAATGTTAATCTGTTTCTGGAAATCTAACACACAGAGAGACACACGTGCACATACACAAACACATATGATGAGCTTTCCGGTGAAGACCTTTTTTTTTTATTTCCCCAAGGATTTTAGTCTTTTAGCTCTGTTGTTTTAAAACTGTCATTATATTTTAAAACTGTGTATTGCTGCTACGTTGTATTGTGGTTTGCACTTTTATATTGCAGTTTTAAGTTTTTAAATTTTATATTGTATTTTATGATGCAATTTCTGATTTTAATTGTTGTGACTCACCCAGAGAGCTTCAGCTATTGTGCAGTATAGAAATGTAATAATAAATAAATAATTTTGTTTATTTACTTAAGTATTTTAGGTATCCTGCTAGGCCAAAGCTCTCCCAAGCCAACTTCCATAAACACAGGGGCTTAATTCCCTAAAATACCAGTTGATGTTAGAAAGCAGTTGTTTCAAACACAGGGGCTTAATTCCCTAAAATACCAGTTGATGTGAGAAAGCAGTTGTTTGTACTGAAGGTGGATGCACATTTTATTGAATGCTCCTCTATATATTACTAGATGTCATGGAGAAGATCTTTCTCCCTGAAATACTACTTTCTTGATGTAGGGATATTTGTTCATTCATTATGTAATCTGAAGTAGCACAATCCAGACATAAGTTTACTACCTCATTTAATGTTTGAGGGAACTAGGCCTTATATGGGCCAGGAAAGAAAGCAACTGACATAAGCAAAATAAGGGCATGTCTTCACCTACCAGAAATCGCGGGGTTGTCTGTAGGTTGTCCCTGTGCATCCATAGGATGCACAGGGGATCCCCGGGGCAATCCAAGACAACCAGGGACTTACCCCAGGATATCTGGGAACACGGATTTCCCAGTATTTCCTTGGTCCTGGGACCATCTCGAGGAGAGTGGGTGGTGTAGCCACCACTCCTGGGTTGTTCCTTCCCTGTGGGTAGCAGAGCCGGGCATGGAGCTGCACGGGGTGACTCTGGGCCCATGGAGATGGGACGGCAGCAATTTTCTCATTCCTAGGATGGGGGGGGGGGTTGGACACAGAGTTTGGCAGTGGGATTAACTTACTTTTTCACCACATGCATGGGACTCCTATTAAAAAAATGGTGACCACGACGTCCCTCTTCCCTTCTGGGATGTTGCACAGCCATATAGATGCTGGGGGAGGATCGCGGAAGTAGGTCAGTCCGTGATCCTTCCCCCTCCCCCTGCTACACCCTTAGGTGTAGATGTGCCCTAAGAGAATAATGTTGCTAGCATTTAATTTGGATTTCTTTAATGGTGTCTGGCTTAACTACAGTGTATTATTATTTTTTAGAATGGAACATAAAAAGATGCCACTAGTTAATCCCTCTGTTTTACATTTAGAATATTTGCACATACAGAAACAACTTCTTACCTGTATAACCAGCTTTGCAAACACAGTTGAAGTTTCCTGGGAAGTTCTGGCAGAGAGCACCATTTTTACAAGGGTTGGACAAGCATTCATTGATATCTCTCTCACAGGCCATTCCGGTAAAGCCACTGGAACAAGTGCAAGAAAATCCTCCCACTAGGTTATGGCAAGTTCCACCATTGTGGCAAGGCAATGGGAGACATTCGTCTATGTCTGTTTCACACAAGGTTCCATCATATCCTGGCATACATCTGCATGTAAAAGGCTGAAGAGGTTCATTTGCCACAATGATGACTGGAACACTGTCATGGCTCCTTAATTTAGGACTCACACCTAGTTTTCTTAAGCAGCTACCTCCATTTTGACAAGGATTTTGTAAACATGAGTCATGGTCCACAGATTCTATCCGAACTCCACTTTGGCGAAAGAGGATTTCTTTGATGCTTTCAAAGAAGGTAGTCACACCACCAGGATTCACATACTGATAGTTGTTCCGCTTCACAGCTGCCATCAAAAACGTCCGATTGCTCTCCTCATAAACTCCATAGAGTTGCACAGCAGTTCCTAATCCAATTAACTGTGAATTGGCAATTCGCAAAAAATGAAGGTAGTGATTGGTCAAAAATTCTCTCAAAGATTGCACACTGAGACGAAGCAGAATACTATTATCAATAGTGGCATTGCTGAATCCTGAAAAGAAAACCCGAATACTGCTAGTAACTGCATTGTGTAACCCATCATTGCTTAGGACAGTCAGATCAAATGTCCCATCTGTAGACCTTGCCAGGGAATTCAATTCACAAGTGCCTGGTGGAATATTGAAGAGGCTTGTAACTCCTGAAGTAAGAGAACACTGAAAGCTGTCTAAAACATCTGGATCCTGAGGTTTTACATTGCCTAATGTTCCTCCAGGGAACAGATTGCCATAATAATGAACAAAGATCTCTACTGTTCTAGGTTGGGATGGGTTATCATTCTGATCTATTACTTTTATGTGTACAGTTCCTGTGGAAGACATCTGAGGAATGCCGGAGTCTCTTGTAATCACTGACAAATAGAAATCACAAATTTGTTCTCTGTCAATTTCTCGAGTTGTGGTTAAAACACCAGCAGTGCTAAGACTAAAATAACTGGTTGCTGTGCCAGTGCTCAGCAAATAATAAGAAAAGGGGCCTTGATTTGGAGGAAGATCAGGATCAGATGACTGAAGGGCCATCACAAGGGTGCCAGCGCGGATATTTTCTATTATTTCCCCTTCAGTGGTGGAAAGGATAGGCCCATTATCATTGATATCTTCCAAAGTTACCAGTAAAGAGGCACTTCCTGTAGCTGATGGTGCTCCTGAGTCAATTGCTAACACAGATAAATTGTACACTGGTAAAGTCTCTCGATCCAATTCTGCAGTCACTGTAACCTGTCCTGTCTGTGGATTAATTGAAAAGGCACCATCGTTGTTCCCATTACCAATAAAATAGGAGAACCTGTTCCAGCTAGGGAGAGAGTCGGAGTCAAAGGCACTTACAAACGTGACATGGGTTCCAGTTGGAACACCTTCACTGATTTGTACATTGTAGACCTCCAAGCTGAAAACAGGGGGGTCATTGGCATCTAGTATTGTGATATTCACAACCACTTCATCTATATCTGCACCACGAATGCTTCCAGCATTTTTTGCAAGCACCTTCAGAGAGATCCTTTCTTCTTTTTCCCTGTCAAGAGGACCAGTGACATAAATCTGCCCACTGCTGTCATCAATTTGGAAACCCTTTCTTCTGCTATTGCCAAAGATGAGATAGTGGACTTCGCCATCAGTGCCCATATCACGATCACTTGCAAAGACTTCGCCCACAATAGTGCCTTTAGAAGCTGCTTCAGAAACCTCAAAATAGTAAAGCTTGGACACAAACCGTGGCACATACTCATTCGTTCCTTTTAAATGGATGTTGACGTTAGCAAAGCTGCACCTCTCTTCATCAGGAACATTAAATGCCTTGATGGTTAAATGATAGCTCTGTTTTGTTTCATAGTCTAGAAAGCCTTGAGTAGTGATAATTCCAGTATTGGGATCAATCACAAACAGATCACTGTCCGAAGACTGAACTGCATAGGCAATCACAGCATTAGGTCCAGAATCAGCATCGGTTGCACTGAGATGAATAACAGTTGTCCCACTTGGTGCATTTTCTAAAACACTTGGAAAGTAGTCCTCAGGGCTGAAAGCCGGAGAGTTATCATTCACATCAATGACATTCACGGTGATGCTACAGTACCCTGTCCTAGCAAGCCACCCTCCATCTATAGCACTAACAGTCATCTTGTGTATTTGGTATAACTCGTAATCAAGGGACTTGGCAAGCCTTAACGCACCAGTAGATGAGTTAATTGCAAAGTTCCCAGCCTCGTTTCCCGAAGAAATATTGTATTTGATTAGTCCATTCATAGCAGCATCTTTGTCCCTTGCTGACACAGTCCTGAGAATAGCCCCAACAGCATGACTCTCAGGAACAGTTATACTCATATGGCTTTGAGAGAACTCTGGTGTATGGTAATTTTCCTCTGTTACCACTATCTGCACAGTCACTTCTGATGAGAGAGGAGGGTTACCTTTGTCCTTAGCTTTTACTTTGACTAGAAACTTTTTATTCATATCGTTCATCAACGAAGATGCTACTGAGATCCAGCCTGTATTACTATCCAAGTTAAATTTACCTGTTAGGTTGTCATTTGAAATAATATATTCAACTTCTGAATTTAGACCAAAGTCCCTCGCATCGACTGCAGTAACTTTAATTAGTTTGGTCCCAACAGCTACATTTTTTGTGACGGGTGTAAAATATTGACTGGAGAGAAACTGGGGAGCATTGTCGTTACTATCCACAATGTTGATTGTGACTGTTGTCTCACTCAGCAAAGGGGGGGTGCCTCGATCCGAGGAGGTAACTATGAAACTGTGCCTGTTAAGATTTACATTGCTGGAACCACTGGAGTTTTGGAACTTTAAAGACTGCTTATTGAAAATTGTCCCCGTAGAAGCATTAATTCGGAAAAACTCTGACTGTGATTTAATGAAATAGAAAACCTGCCCATTAGATCCATCATCTGGATCGGTTGCAGATATCTGGGTCACCTTTGATCCAACTTCATTATGTTCAGGACAATCTAGGTAATAGGATGGTTTTGTAAATCGTGGGGAATTGTCATTGATATCTGTCACAAATATGGTCACGTCTGTGCTAACTGTCCATCCAGAGTCATGTGCTGAAACTCTGATTCTGTAGCGATCCGTATCTTCCCTGTTTAGAAGCCTGCTAATGGTTATATCCCCTGTGGTGGGATTTATAACAAATGGTATACTTGTATCCCTTATTGAATATCTGCTGACAGCATTGATGCCAATATCTTCATCTGATGTTGTGACTCGTGTAACAGTGTAACCCAAAGGTGCATTTTCAGGTACAAGAGCACTGAATATCTGAGAAAATTTGGGTGCATTATCATTTTCATCTAACACATTAATAACTACCTGGACAGTTGAACTCTGAATAGGGATACCTCTATCGGATGCTTTTATAGTTAGGGTGTACTGGGCCACATTCTCCCTGTCTAAAGGTCTGAGACTTCTGATTTCGCCATTGGCGTGATGGATACTGAAACTGTTCTCCGTATTGCCACTGATTATTTCATAATTTAACTGTCCATTGAGACCGCTGTCTTTGTCCACGGCAGTTACAGTAATTATTTTAGAAGGCAAAAGGTTCTCTAGCACTTCAGCAATGAATGGATCTTGTTCAAATAGTGGTGCATTATCATTTATGTCTATCACTGTAATTACTAGTTTTACATAAGAAGAAAATGGGGGAAAGCCCATATCTCTTGCTTCAATCCAGACAACATATTTCTGTATTGCTTCGTAATCTAAAGGTTGGCTGATGGAGACCTGCCCTGTTAGTTGGTCAATCTGAAAAGAGCTGCCGAGGTTACCACTGGCAATATAATAGGACAAAGAATCGCCTCTGGATGACAATCCAGAAATAGAAGTGACAAAAGTGCCAACTGCTTGATTTTCGGGAAATGTGAAACTGTGCTGTCCAGCTTGCACTTGAGGAAAATCTGCTCTGTTCACAAATCTTACAGTCACGGTTGTAGAATCTGTCTTGGGGCGCAGACTGCCATCATTCACGTTAACAGAAAAGGTCATTTCAGAAGTCCCAGACAGTCGGTCAGCAGCCATAATCGCACCTCGCGTTGGATCAATATGGAATTTTTCAGAATTCTTTCCGGAAAGGGAATAGTGAAGCTCAGCATTAGGTCCAGCATCAGCATCTGTAACTGTCACTGCAAATACAAATGTACCTGCAAAGGAAAACAAAAAGAAAACAATTAATGCAGTGAAAGTAAAAATTAGTGGTCACTGCATAGGGAATAAGAACATAAGAACCATGCTGGATCAGACTGAGGGTCCATCTAGTCCAGCACTCTATTCACACAGTGGCCAACCAGCTGTCAACCAGGGACCAACAAGGCAGGACATGGTGCAACAGCACCCTCCCACCCATGTCCCTCAGCAACTGGTGCACATAGGTTTACTGCCTTGGATACTGGAGGTAGGACATAATCATCAGGGCTAGCGGCCATTGATAGCCTTCTCCCTCCAGGAATTTATCCAGCCCCCCTTTTAAAGCCATCCAGATTGGTGGCCATCACTACATCTTGTGGTAGTGAATTCCATAATTTAACTATGCACTGTGTGAAGAAGTACTTCCTTTTATTTGTCCTGGATCTCCCACCAATCAGCTTCATGGGACGACCCCGGGTTCTAGTATTTTCAGAGAGGGAGAAAAATGTCTTCCTATCCACATTTTCCAAACCATGCATAATTTTTTACACCTCTATCATGCCTCCCATTAGCCTCCTTTTTTCCAAGCTAAACTGTCCTTTTCTGCCTTTTTCCCAGCTCTATAGTATCTTTTTTTTAGGTATGGTGAGCAGAACTGAACACAGTATTCTAAATGTGGTCACACCATTGATTTGTATAAAGGCAGTAAGATACTGGCAGTTTCCCCCCCTCAATTCCTTTTCTCATAATGCCTAACATGGAGTTTGCCTTCTTTACAGCTACCACACACTGTGTGGACATTTTCATCGAGCTGTCCACAACCCCAAGATTTCTTTCTTGTTTGGTCACTGCCAGCTCAGATCCCATCAGGTTATACTTGAAGTTGGGTTTTTTTGCCCCAATGTGCATCACCTTACACTTGCTTACACTGAACTGCATTGGGATGCCCACTCTCCCAGCTTTGAGAGATCCCTTTGGAGCTCTTCACAGTCCCTTTGTATTTTAATGACCTTAAATAATTTTGTGTCATCGGCAAACTTGGCCACTTCACTGCTCACTCCTAATTCCAGATCATTTATGAACAAGTTGAAAAGAATTGGTCCCAATACCAATCTCTGTGGGACCCCACTATTTACTTCCCTGTATCGGGAGAATTCACCATTTATTCCTACTCTCTGTTTTCTGTTCTCTAACCAGTTACTGATCCATAAGTCATGCCCATCAGCAGATATAGTGTTTATACTTTGGGCCTATTTCCTTCTTTTCATAGTAATTTAGATAATTAGATGAGAGCATAGATTTTCAACCACTGGAGGCACACAGTAATATAAATGTATTTATGCAATTTCCCCCCATAAATCAGATAACAGCACTCATGTAAGAGTTTACAAAATGGGTATATTGATATGCAGCAATGTGTATGAGGCACTTGATCCTCTATCTTTAAAAATATCTTAAGCACACTTGCTAGAAATTTTAAGTGCGACTGCCATCAATAATAGTAAACATCTGAGTAAAATGAGTTTAGGATATTGTTGTTAGTATTGATGAAAGCAAACAACATATCATATTAATTCAAAGGTCTATCATATATTCTGTCATATATTCTACTAAACAACGCTTTATATTACAAAACAAAAGTGAATTGTCAAGACTGGAGGTACACAGGTTTTATGTATCCCCACACCATAATTATACCCCACACCCTGCCAACAATGTAGGGTTCTATCTAAATAGCATGTTATGCTTTTTCAAATCAAATGTACATGCATGGTATAGACTGAATATTTACCTCAGTCTTACAGCCTGATATTATGCATTATTTATTCAAAAGGAACCCCCTCTAAGTTCAATCTGCTTACTCTTAATCAAACTCATGGCTGTTGTCTAAGTTTATTTGAACCACAGATGAGATGAAATAAAGGAGTAGGGATGGATGGACTCACACGTGTCTGGCTCCGTCGGACGCTTGCAAAGCTTGTGGTGCTGCATGAGCTGCTTTGCAGCTTGGCGAGCGCCCGACAAGGTTGTGAGCCTGTCTGCCTTGGACCGGAACCTCTGTTGTTGTGCACAAGGGAGGCTCCAGAAATTGCGTATCTCCTACCTTGCGTAAATGGCAACTGTAAACGCTCTATTTACGCAAGATTAAAGGTGTGACCATTCCGTTCACACTTTTAACTGTGTCTAAATGGGGCCTTAATGGCTGCCATTTACGCAATGTGGGAAACATGCAATTTCTGGAGCCTCCATTGTTGCGACCAATGGAAGTTCTGGAAATTGCATATGTCATACCTTGCATAAATGATGCCTTTATGGTTGTCATTTACACAGGATAGGAGATATGCAGTTTCCAGACCAAGACAGATGGCTGCTGGGGCTGGGCTCTCTTTGGGCTGCGGGGACATGGAGGCAAGCACAGGGAGTCAACTGGGCTCCTGAATCCAGTTGGATGCTGCAACATCCCTATGAAGGAGGTCAAGTTTGGGAACCTTTTTTCAGTCCCCACAAAGGCACCCCCTTTTGAGAGATTTTGAAGAGGAAGTACAAAGATGTTCTTAGGGAGAAAGAAGTTACATGTCAGTCAAGGTACATGTTAACAGTCCCTGTTGTGCTCCACTGATCTAATGGGCAATGAAACTAGGGTGACCATATGAAAAGGAGGACAGGGCTCCTGCATCTTTAACAGTTGTATTGAAGAGGATATTTCAGCAGGTGTCATTTGTATATATGGGGAACCTGGTGAAATTTCCTCTTTATCACAACAGTTAAAGCTGCAGGTGCCCTGCCCTCTTTTAAATCTGGTCAATCTAGTATAGCTCCTGCAGCTTTAACTGTTGTGATGAAGAGGGAATTTCACCAGGTTCTCCATATATACAAATGACACCTCCTGAAATTCCCTTTTCTATGCAACTGTTAAAGATACAGGAGCCCTGTCCTCCTTTTCATATGGTCACCCAAAATGAAACCAGCAGTGCAGTTCAACAATCCTGGCATTCTGCACCAATGGTATATGCATATGAACACAGATTATTATTATTATTATTATTATTATTATTATTATTATTATTTATTTATTTATATAGCACCATCGACATACACCCCAAAACACATCACACTGAAAACAAATGCAGTGCAGAAGGACAGCACTTAGAAGTGTATCCAATTTATACAATTATGAGTTGCAGAAACCTGCTACAACACAAAGATCTCCTTCGTGGGACTGGGGTTCTTGTTTTCCCATATGTACTGATGGTTTCATTGCCTGCCAGAATCAGGTTTTTTAAAAGAAACCTCACATTCTTTTTCTCCTCAACATGGAGAACTTTGTAATGTTGGTAAATTCTTATCAAAATCGAACTGAAACAAAATTCTTACCCATTGCTAATTAAAATGAAATGGAACATTGACCACATTTCTTCAATTTTGTTTCTACGTGTGCTTTTAAGAAGTCCAAATTAAATGTTCTTGCAAGGCCCTTAAAGAGGGAAATCTGTTAAGAGATGTCACCTCACAATTGTCAGTCAACCACAAGAACCTATTGTCTGTGCCCTTGTAAGGATTTACAATATTCAAGATATAGAGCGTCTTCAGATGAGTGTTTTATAGCACGCTCGTTACTGGACACTCATGGATTTTCACGGGACATTTTCATGATGCCATCTGCCTCCTGCATGTCTCCCATTCCTTCTGCTTGTTTTTCCATCACAAAAAAGACCCGGAAAATCTGATATTTTTAGCTGTAACAAAAATTGCCCTCATTTCCTGCTGTGTGCAAGAGAAGCTGTGCAATAGAAACACCCACTGAATGGGCCATGTGGTCATTGCTTGCTTCCTCTTTTTTCCCTGTGTGAAGAAAGAGGAAGCTGTTTGTCCCTATTGTGGGACAGAAGGAGGAGGCAAAGCGACGGTAGGGAAATGTGATTCCCTTGCCCCCCTACATCTGATGATGCTCATTAACCAGAAAGTTTTTGTTGTTGTTTTTAAATTAAATTATTTTACCAAGATTTGGCTGATTGTAGACACTGAGGGCTCATAATGGTGCAGGTCTTGTTGCCCATCTCACCACATAGAAACCGCATAGATGGGAAGGAGCAGTTTCCCATAGGTTGTGGCAGTGCTGTGATGGAAAAATGCCTATATACACATGAAAAACTTGGTGATCAATGTGATTACACAGCCTATTTCTCT
Source organism: Elgaria multicarinata webbii (assembly GCF_023053635.1). Lineage (NCBI taxonomy): Eukaryota > Metazoa > Chordata > Lepidosauria > Squamata > Anguidae > Elgaria > Elgaria multicarinata. Next base: position 38,068,748 of record NC_086180.1, on the reverse strand, counting down.
CCCTTACTGTCTTGGCTAATAAGCACATTATAAGATATGCTCATGTTATCAACTTACCTGAACTTGTTGGTGAGGGAATATGAGTGACATAAGGATGATGTTGAAATTTGGGGGGATTGTCATTGATATCTGCAATAGTGACAAGAACACTTGTAGAACTCGAAAGCATCTTTGGGAAGCCGCCATCCTTGGCCACAATGATCAAAGTGTAGTTTTCCTTCGTCTCTCTGTCCAACAAAGCACTTGTGATGATCTGTCCAGTGGAAGGGTTGATTGTGAACTGCGAATTTCCACCACTAAGACTATAGCTGCATAAAACAAGGAGAAAGGCATTTCCATACCTAATTTTATGTGAAATATGTTTATTATTTATATTTCTGTATATTGCATACAGGGAATCAAGGTGCTCCTATTTATTAAAAAAAAAATTAAGTCCTTCGTATTCATTCAAAACAATCTACAGCGGCTTTACTTCAATGTAAAACACAACATACGAAAGCGTAATCAAACAAAAATGCAATCACAGAACCAGTAGCAATAAAATGATAGAGATTAATTAGGGCATAAAGACAATAATGCTTATATCTTTAGCCATGAATTGTCTTCTAGATGAGCGAGAAAACTGCAGTTTGTTCCCTCTATTTCTGTTTTGTTTTTCTCCCATCCATTTGCTAGCCTTCCCAGCAATTTCAGGGCACAAAGCACCTCAAACAAGCAATGGATAAGCCACAGTTCCAGATATAGAAAACAGAACAGCATGGTTTCAACAAGCAAAACTTTGTAAACCAATACCTAAACATGGCTTCTATTTGCACCTTACGATTAACTGAACCGCCCAGAGAGCTCTGGCTATTGGGTGGTATAGAAATGTAATAAATAAATAAATAAATAAATACTTTGGGTGGGGGGAATTATATGTCCAATATCTACAATTACACATGTTTCTATATCCTGTGACCCTCGGAGAGTCTTGCTTGGTTACGTGGATGAACAGATACAGCCCCTATGAAAAGAGATGGTTCCGATTCTATTGATTACTGCCAGAATTTTGGTTGCCAGAAACTGGAAGAGTAATGCTATCCCCACACTAAAAGAATGGTTGTGCAAAGTCTGAAAATTAGCAGGAATGGCCAAGGCAGGATCTACACTACTGCTTTAAAATGGTTTATTACAGTAGTGACAACTGTTGAAGCCCAGGACACACTCATTATACAGTTTTCAAACCATTTTCAAAGTGTCAGATCCTGCTTGGTGTATATCTGACCTAAGTTAACTGAATGTACTCGTTTAAGAGATGGTAGTAAAAAAAAACCTGCTTGTTTTTCCAATACCTGGCATGCTTTCACTGTTCATATGAGAGACAGATATAATTTAGACATTGATAGCTTACCAATATACTCTCTATAATCTCTGTGACAGGCATCACCTTATATCCTTGTCAATTTCCAAATCTATGTTTATATGCAATTTGTTGTTGTTGTTGTTGTTGCTAATATGATGATGTTAAAACAACAACAATCAACCCTCATCCTGGCTTTTATGGACTCTCACTTAAAGATCTGCTATCGGAAGTAAAATAAAGATGCGAAGACCTTGATTTGATTGCAATGAACTCCTACAGTTAAACTCTAGTAACATTCTAGTAGATGACAATTACCAGCTGTTCTTTTTTGGATTCTGCATACAAAACACATAATGTATAATATACCGTGTTTCCCCCAAAATAAGACAGTGTCTTATATTAATTTTTGCTCCCAAAGATGCGCTAGGTCTTATTTTCAGGGGATGTCTTATTTTTCCATGAAGAAGAATACGGTACATATTTATTGTTGAACAAAAAAAAAAGGTCTTATTTTCGGGGGGATGCCTTATATTACAGCGAGAGGCAAAACTGGAAGTAAGTCTTACTTTCGGGGAAACATGGTATGAATGTGAAGAAGTATATACTTCAATTTAGTAACCCAGAGAAGTGTTGTCTTATTGATTGTAGTATGTATTCCCTTACTGATTGTTTACATAGTATGTATAATTTATAATAATAAATTTTAAAACCAACCAACCTTGGTTTGTTTGCAGGAATTTATTTGGACAGAGCAACAAGCCAGATTTCCACAAATGATGCCATGGGTTAGCATTATGTGTGAACCCAGGCTATTGTCTCCTATCCCAAATGCCTTGCAAAATAGTACAGTCTTAATTTGCTACCTGAACCCCATTTGTGGAAAGCAAATCAGCCCTCACCAGACAAGGGAGCTATAATATCAGTGTCACTACTAGAACAGCCCTGACCTCTGTAGCCACCACACATCAGGCAATGGGGAAGTATAGAGCAAAGCTTCCAAAGATTTTAACATATTTATTTTATTTTTGGGGGGAAAACCAACTGCTTAAACCACCCTTCATGGAAAGGATTCCAGGGCAGTTTGAATAAAATGAGTGGGTAGGTTCATATTTAGATTTATTTTATCTATTTTAAAAATGTGCATCCTGCCATTTTTGCCAAAAACCCAGATTAGCTAATAATTATACGTGGGAAGGCAGTTCTTAAAATGTCCTGGCCCCAGATCATTGAGGGCTTTGGAAGAACAAACCAGAATTTTGAATTGGGCTCAGAAACCAACTGGAGGCCAGTGAAGTGATGTAACATCACAGTCAAATGCTTTGTGTGACATGCTCCAGTTAAAGAACATGCTGCTGCTTCTGGACCAGTTGTAATTCTGGATTACTTTTTAAAGACAGTTCTATATATAACACATTACTGCAGCCTAATCCAAAGTATAATGGCCAAATCCCTTTTGTCCATCATTACTAATAAACTTTTGAATATCAGTATAAAATAAATAAGGCTCATGGTAATCATGGTAAGACTATTTAATATGCATGCAAATAAACAATGACTTTAAGAGATTTATAGTATCGGTGGATAATTTTAGGACTGCAGCCTAATTAAATAAATAGAAAAATATTAGTTTAGTCACAGTTCTGATTGTTAACACTGTATGAAAGAGTGTTGAAGAGCTATTATTAACCATCACTGATTTTTTTTTCATTTATTTTACTCGCTGGAACACAGGAATAGTCTACTTGATCTATAGCTGGCCTAATCTTCTGATAGAGCTGTACGATCTATAATATGATCCATAAATACATGTATTATTGACCTATAGAGTCTGTATACATACCTTTCTATGAGTCATTAACTCATAAGAAAAGACCTCTTCAAGTGGTAGGTCTGCATGTAAGTGAGTATGTTGCATTCAGTTTACATTTTTTCTACTTTATAGTTACTGACATAATTTCTTTCCCAAAAGAGGAAGAATGAATTTGAGTTTGAAGTGATACCCATTTTGTTATGTATTATATTGTATTTAATGTTGTTCCCCGCCTTGATCCAGAGGGAGAGGTGGGTAAGAAATATATTATTATTATTATTACTATTATTATTATTATTAATAATAATAATAATAATAATTGTTATTGTAAATCTCAAAGCACAATGGGCCAGGTTGAATGATGATCATAGGTTAAACAAGCTATGGTGTTTGTTTGAGCCCTGGTGCATGCCCGGTGCAGTTTGCCTAGTGAGGGGCGGTTGTGACGTCAAACTCCAGGCAGCATGGCTTGTTGGAGGGGGAAAACAACCCTCAAATAACCCTACAACTCATGGGTTATCTGAGGGCTGTTTTCCCCTCCAACAAACCACATCGCCTGAGTTTGGATGGCATGACAAGCTGCGTCCAGGTGTGCGATGAGGTAAGTGGCACCCAGCATGCACTGTGGCTTAAGCAAGCCACTATGGCTTGTTTAACTCATAGTGGTTGTGCAAACCAGGTCAATGTTTCACATATATAAATGTGTTCATCTACAGAGATATCCATGACTGCAGCAGCAATACAGTTTGAAATTATCAAGAAGATGAATGTTAAGATAATTACTTGGAGATATTACATTATTTTCTAATTTTAAGTCAAAATGAGGAAGGGAAAAGATAATAAGAAATGTCGAGTAATTGCCTAAAGACTATAAGTCAGCTGACGTGAATGGTAAGAAGCATTCATAACTAGCCAATTCTAGGAAAAGGCCATAGGAAGAAAAGAAAAAGAATGTTCAATTATTACTTAATATAAAAGTCATGACTTTATAATGTAGTGGTGTTCATAACCTACAGATAAGGGAGAAGGAGAGGAGGGAACTTCCACCATCACTGAGTCCCAAGAGACTATTTTCAGGTGAGTGTCACTTTTCAAGTAATTTTGGGATTGGCTATAAGATAGCAGTAAAAAAAAAGTGAAGCAAGCAATCATGTCTCTGATATCACAGTTCCTTGGGATTTAATATGTAAGAAATCTGATTGACAACAAGGATAATTCTCCTTGCTGCTACTGTATATCACACATTTCATGTCCTACTGTTATTGTGGGCATTTCCAGAGATGGTATGCTGAATAAAATCTCTTATGTGTCGATATGGCATATGAGATTGCTCACGGGACTAGTGCCTTAAAGTAACAATTGTACATGTGGTCAATTTCGTGCCTACTCAGCAGTAAGTTTCAAAGCAGATAATCATATCACTCAGAACTAAATTTATTATGTAAAAACATATTACACATTTTAAACACATTTTTTTAAAAAAACCCAAAAAGTAAGTCTTTAAATGTAATAGTGATTTTTTAAAAAAATAAAAAAGGGATTGAAAGGGTATTTTGATTGCCAGAACCCTGGTAAATAGCCATATCCTGGTAAATATTCCAATAGATATAACTCAGCCATGGCATCTCCTGGTGGTTCCTTCTCCAGTCTTCTTATCCAACCTCTCCCCAACTTACTATGATCTAGATTCCAGGAATTTCACATAGGAATTAGGGGAAGAGGGGTGGATGACAGAGCTGGGTAGCGAATGGGGGATTTAATCTATTTTGGGGTGCAATCCTATGCATGTTTAGACAGAAAAAAAGTCCTCCAACACCCCAACCAGCCATGCCCCAGCCAGCTATTGGGTGGGGTGGGGTGGGGGAGTGCTGGGACTTATAGGACTTATTTCTGTCTAAATATGCATGGAATTGCATCCATAGTTAGTAAGTTGGTTGGTTATAAAAACATTTATATACTACCTTTCTGCCACCACAAGGTGGTTTACAACCCTCAAAATGCAGTCATGGTACAATAAAACCACTATACAACAAATAAAACAATAAAATGAAGCTACAACAAATAAAATAATAAAATAAAACTACGGTGGGGACCCCGTGTCGCTCCAGAGGTTGCTCGACCTCAAAGTTCATCAACGCAAAACAGCACAGCCAGTGGTCATAGAAAATGGGTATTGTACAATAAACTGTGCATATCAAATTGTTACACATAACTATTGGGTACTTGATAGCATTTTTTGGGCGTTCCTTATCTGATCGTTGCCCTATTTATTATACTGCTAACTGTAGTCCTGTGGTTTAATCTTCCCCTAGTGGCTCTGATATCAGTGGGGTGGTGAATTCACTCCAGATTTCATTCAGAAACAGTCAGAATTGCATAGGAGCTATCCAAGGTGTTCCACATAAATGTAAACTGTTTGTGACATTCTTGTTGTTTACAAAAGCTTTCTGCTCTCTTCCATAATGAATTTTTTTTTTACTAATCTATGCAAAGTTTGGATTTCTGGGTTGTTTACCCATGTCTCAGGCTTTATAGTTCTGTTTAATTCATATAAATACCTTGCATTTGAGCATCTTTACAAAATGTGATGGATGAAAGATTTTTTTTAAAAAAAAAATCTTACTCACTAAGGTTGCAATCCTGTACACACTACAGTGGGGCTTACATCTGAGTAGTCATATACTGGATTGTTCTCTGAGGCTGAATGTCTGACTATATTTATTTCCATAGCAAAATATCAATTGATTTCCAAAACTTCACTCCAAGCTATGTATGTATATATCAAATGTCATTGTAAAGAATACTTAAAAATGTATCACTACAAATCAGTTTTGGCAGATGCAAGGATAAAACCTCAAATCAGACACCTATTAAGGGTCGCAAGGTAGAAATGATAAAACAGAATTGTGCGCAGAGTCTCTTTAGTAGAAGTAGCAGTAGTAATTTTAAAAATGTCACAATAAACTCTCCTTTGCAATGCCATTTCCACATGCTTATAAGACTTCCCAAATCCAAGTATCTATGAAATAAAATGACATGCAATCAAAAAGGTTCATTATTCCACAATTTTATACTGTTTTTGGGATGCTTCTCCGGCAAACTGTAGAGATGCCAACAGTACTAAGGCTTTAAACAAATTAGCAAGAAAGTAACTGCATTTTAATATTTTGCATGCTGTTTTATTCCTTTTGCACTTTAATAACTGCAAATTACTGTTATTTTAAAATATGTGAAGCAAGTAGTTTAGCCCCATTTGTGCCTTTTAGGAAACAGTAAACTAATGTTTATATTTACTGAAGCCAAATGGAAAAGAGCTTATCTTGGTTTTCCTGAATGACAGGTAATGATTAGTAACAAACATGAATCTTCTCTGCATTCCATTAGCAACACATCACTCTTCTGAGTGAAATGCTGAAGCTGACACAGCCACTTAACCTCTTCATTTTCCCCCTTCTTCTCAACAGTCAACAATGGGAATTTCCCAGCTTCCCAGGTCAAACGTGGCAGCGGCAGTGGAAATGTGCAAGCCATTTGGCCATAAAACAAATCAGCTAGACACTGACGTTTCCGAGTGGTAGAAAGAAAGAAAGCCATTCATTTGCCTTGCACACATTCTTTCTTTGTATGCTTAACTTTGGCAGAAAGGTTACTATTTCCTCTGAACCTGCTCAGTAGGACCAAGACAAATAGGTTTGCCATCGGATCCAAAGCTGTTTACTACATGGAAAGATAAGACATATAAACGATTGCATTGTATTTCCGTAGCTATCATCAATTCACCATTCAATTCACACTAGGGAAAAGCTTAATTGCCTTCAGAAATGTTATAAATCCAGTTTTCAGATCTTAACATGTGAGGTTAAGAATTTAAAATACATATTCATGTTTCTGAACACAGGTCATCCGTCATAGAGTGCACAAACTGCAGGATGGGACCCAGATAAGTCAAAGGAAAGGGCTCTGTGCCTGCAGGCCAATTTGAAGGAGCTGGCACCTGAATGTGTAGTGGTTGCTGCCAGATTTGTGCATATCTGTCATGCGCCATTGTAGATTTGGTGGCCAAAGTACCCTTCAGAAGGATCACTTGCGAATTACCACGTTCCTGCCTCTTTTCACCATGGTCCATCATTTTTGAAGACATCAAATTCGTGGAACTGTTCTGTCCATCATATAATGGTGGCAGTTACCAGCACAGGAATTACACGGCCAAGTCTGTGAGACTTGTTTTCTCATAATGGATGAACCGTATGAACCCAGAAATGGCACTGTTATGCTTGGTCTCTTGTGTCACCTTGGAATGTTGATGCAATGCCACAGGTTATAATGGTCCACAGGATCATGCCTTGCGTTTGAAAGGTAGTTTCAAGAGTGGCATCGGCACCAGTTCAGTTTAGACTAAGCTTTAGTAATATTGTTCAGTGCACCATTAATTCTTCAGGCTATATGAAATCATTTCAAGGACTATGGGAGAACAGGTCCTAAAGTAATACATCAAACAGCATCAAAAGCACCACAAGCACAGATCATACCTGATAATAGCATTCACTGATGCATCAGAATCTGAGGAGTTTACAAGCAAAACATCTGTCCCCGTAGGCGCATCCTCCGGAATGGTTTTGGAATACATATTAAAGGCAAATTTAGGGATGTTATCATTGACATCATCTACTTTGACAGCAATAGTCCCAGTACCAGTAAGGGCCGGACTTCCTAGGGAAATAAAGAGATTTGAAATGCTAGAGGTTACACAAGTTGCAGGCCTAACACTGGATATGCCACTCTTCATTTATTATCTCACACTTGAACATGTCACAGTTCACAGCGCTAGAAAGTAAAATCCAAAGAATGGGCAAGGTCACTTTTTATTTTGAAAGGCAGTCATACGAACTCAGAGTATGAAGCCACACAGGAAAAGTTTTGAATCTCATATTGTTCAATAAAGAAAGGGTTTTTCTGTTTGCAAAGAGAAATTGAGAGCAATGACCCAATGACCCAAAGCAATCCAGCTTAATTTGATGACCGACCAGTGAATGCCACCACAGTAAAATGAGGGCACAACTGAATGTTGCGTGCCAATACATATAAGAAAATCTGGATGTCCACATTCGTTACAGGGAAGTCAAGTGGGGCAGAAAAGCAACTGGGGAAGAAATGCTTAACCATGTCCTCTGCATAGAACACCTGCTGCACAAGATATGCACAGAATCATAAAATTGTTGAGTTGGAAGGGGCCTACAAGGCCATGAGTCCAACTCCCTGCGAAATGCAGGAATCCACTTTAAAGCATACCTGACAGATGGCTGTCCAGCTGCTTCCTCCATGGAGTTCCAGATGTACATTTAAAAGGGTAAAGACACCTCTGGAACCTCACAGCAGGGGAGGGGGGGAAGTGGAAGAAAAGTGAAGACAGCAACATGAAAATGGACCGGGGGGGGGGGGGGGCGCTAAATATCCTTTTGGTGAACAATGTAATGCCAGAGCTACATGAAATGCTCAGAAATTAATAGCAACCTGTGCAGATTACTGCTGCTCCCAAAATCAAATGAACAGACAGAAAATACACTGTAACTGAGATCAAAGCATTACAATTTATTATTTGTTATTATGCATTATGTAAACTGCAGGTGGATCAACATTTATGTAGACCCCAGTATATTAATTATATCATTACCCTGCTATATAGAAGCAATTTGACAGGGGTGGAATTTTTGTTCAACTGAAACCTGTTGCTTTGCAACAAGGCTGGAGTCAAACATCCACTGAATAGGGCCTCAGAGTAGAAGTTATGTATTATTAGAAAGGTTGAGCTTTTTCATGGAATAAACTAAGCTTTCTCACAGTAGGGAAGCTAATCTTTCAAAATGTATTCCAATTCAGGCAAAGTCATGAACACATGGCTGTGATTTTGAATTTGTTAATAGAATACCCATGATTTATTTAGAGTTCACCCTATTTTAACTGGAGTGCATAAGGACAACTCAGCAAATCAATTTATCCTCCTCTAAAAGAAATCCTTAAGCATGTGAGCAATGAGAACCAAACATAGGAAACTGAACACATTTTCTTTAAATGCAAACTCCTAACCTAAACCCTAAAATAAAGTATCTAATAGAGACTTACTGAACTTGGTGCCCTCCAGATGTTTTGGACTACAAGCCCTATTGGCCAATATGGCTGGAGCTGATGGGTCCTACAGTCCAAAACATCTGAAAGGCACCAAGCTGGGAGAGAATAATATGATGAAATAAATGCAAGTGCAATGCTGCACTACGCGGTGCATATCCATATTAAAAATAACTTAATATAAATGCATTCCGGGTGCTATATTACTGTCTCCTACAATCTCGTTTTTAAAAAAATGACTACTTTTTTGAAGTTTTCACACATTTGCCCATGGTCTGGAAACCTCCCACTAGACTATTGCAATGCACTGTACATGGAGCTGCCTTTATAAATCGTTTGGAAACTGAATGGGGAAATACGATTATTAAATGGCACCAGGCATTTCAACCACATTATACCCATGTTTTGTCAGCTGCACTGGTGCTCAGATTGTTTCTGGGCCCAATTTAAAGGGGTGGTTTTAACCTTTAAAGCCCTTATCGGGTGGGACGAGGTTAGTGGAAAGAGCACTTTCTTCTGGATATGCCTACTTGATCCTTAACATCTTCATCAGACACCCTCTTCTGAGTGCCCCCCCTAAATCAATTGAGGAAGCTAGCTGCTAGGGAGAAAGCTTTCTCGGTGGTGGCATCCCAGCTACCTGACAGCCTCTTCTGTCTTTATGGTCCTTTCGGCACTAAGTGAAGATGGTTTTTTAATTCATTCAGACATTTTAAACAACTTGTGTTTTTCCAATCTGGGCGCTTTAATTTATGATTCATATTTTTATTTTATTTTATTTATTTATTTATTACATGTTTATACCGCCCAATAGCCGAAGCTCTCTGGGCGGTTTTACTGTTATCTCTCTTTCTTCCTTTGCTGGAAAGAACAGATTTAATGTTGCTTTTAACTGTTTTGATATTATATTTTAATGTTGCATCTTATTCTTTAAAAATTATTTAAGCTGCCCAGAGAACCTTTGTTCTTTGTATAGTTGTATGGACAGACATACAAACATAGTAAATAAATAAATACAATTGCACTTCTTTTACTCTAACTAACCCATCCATGATACACAAAAGACTGTAATTAGTAAGTCTCTTTTTCTTCTTCTTTTCTCTTAATTAATGATCTTGTATTTCATGGACTTGTTCAGACAACACGCCATGCCATGGTCAGGCGGCTAACCCTTTTGCAGCAAATGGTTAGTGGTTGTGTTTAAACTGTGGTTTTATAGCCACCATGGTTAGGAATGGTTCGCATGACATGCTACATCATGGTTCACATGCTTGACCTCCACCACAGCTTAGTGTGTTGTCTGAAGAGGGTCTATGTTATATTCTTTCTTTGTATGGCCTATGTTTTCAACTTTATTTAAAAAAATGTTATGCTTAAAGATTACACTGGAACTTGCATACAAGCTATCTCTGAAGACCCCTACCTACACACAAACACACAGAAACGTGTTTCAGTATTAAGTTCTTGGCACTGATTTGTTTGTGACATTCATATCCTTTCTTTCTATAAAAAAATAGCCATAATGAGGGCCAAATGAAATGTTCTTCTGATTGGCTGACTTACTTGAGTGTAACCATGTATGGCCCTGATTACACCCTTCTATTTTCATCTCCAAATTCTACCCTCAACAATAACAGTGGGGACCTTTTTTAATATTCTTGTGAGGCATTGGAATTTTAGGGACAAAAATGGGAGGGGAAGCTTAAATCCCCCCTTCCTGAATTGTCATGGCCCTGATTCAAATTGTGGCTTTGCACTCTTATACTCAGATAATTAAGCCAGTGATTCATAGCTCTGCTATGCATGATTGGCAGAATGTTTAATCTTTAGTCTGGTGCTGTGGCAAACAATCTCAATCATAAGCAATAATATGGTTTCTAATAAAATTTCAGTCCTGCTTCTTATTTATACTTCAATGTTTGTCATTCATGCTCACAACAGTAGATGCACATGTTGGATTCCACATTAAATGTGCCAGCAACTTTGACATGTTTTTACAAAGTTTGAGCGTTGGTTGGTGGTTGTACATTACACATGAACAAGAATGCAGGCATGTGCAACCATCTAAGAACTGATTAAACACTCTATAAACTAAAGTGCCTAATGGTACCATCTTATGAATGTTTAGAGAGCTTCGGCTATTGGGCAGTATAGAAATGTAATAACTAATTAACCAAATAAATTATTTCTACAATTGATAGCATTTCCCAGCCAGCCCTGCAGCTTTAACTGTTGTGATGAAGAGGGAATTTCACCAGGTACTGCATTATTATTATTATTATTATTATTATTATTATTTATTTATATAGCACCATCAATGTCTGCTGAAATTCCCTTTTCTATACAACTGTTAAAGATACAGGAACTCGGTCTTCCTTTCCATATGGTCAGCCTACCTTAAACTTGAAAGTAAAACAATCTTGCTTAATCCAAATCCTGGGAAAGTTGGGAGGGTTTGGCTTCCTAGTGTGAAATTCTCACTCTGAATGGAAAGCCTACTAGATTATCTATCTGTGCAGAAAAGCTGCCATCAAAAACTATGAAGTGATAACTACGTAACACTTACTATTGGGATGATCCATGTTGCACAGAATCTGACTGAAGCCATATGATTTTATCTTGGATAATATCTCTCTTTTCAAAATCTCAAGTCAAGCCAATATATGCTTTGAAGTGACACTCAAAAGATGTATAATGCATCCAGAGGGTCAAGAGTAGACTGTAATTCACTTCATATTCAAAGTGGAATGAGAAACCTATGAACTGCTTTAGCTTCATGCAGATTTTTGATTTGCCATGCTATTATATCCCCTTTCCTATGATCTATGGGATCATACCCATAAGCAGGCCCATATCTTTGTGTGCAGCATAGTATCCTCTTCTTAAGTATAGGCCTTCAAGAATGTGGGTTTTGCACTGCAAATTAAATTTGTAAAAAGCCTTTAAATTATTTTCTTAAAATCACTTGCTCTTTTAAAAAGTTACTGTTGTTAAAAGAAAACAGCAGGAAATCTGGTTCTTTAAGAAACCACTGACTAAGTCAGTCTCGCTCTTGCCCCTCAATGACTCCTGCATAACCCTCACTAAGCTGCCTTCTCTTTGTTATTGAATTATACTTTAAAAACACCCTGTTCGACTCTGGAAGATTAACCTACAGGATAAGTATTCCATGCCATATGTTCATGTTCTACAGGTCTTATCCTAGCAATTAAGATTTCAGTAGTCTTGGAGCGGAAGAATTAACTAGCAGAATTAACTATAAGAATTAATTTTATAAGTTATAGCATTCTGTTTAATCAGCAGTCTGAGATCATTGTTTCTAGGAAATTTTAGGATAAAGTCTAAGTTGGGAAATGTACTTAACAGATCGCTATGTCTATTCAACCAGCACCTGCAATTACAGGAACAATCCTTATGTTGCTGACCCATAATGTCATAACCACTAAAAAAAAGTTTAGGGGGCAATCCTATGCGTGCATAGACAGAAAAAGTCCTACAACTATCAATATTCTCCAGTCAGCCATGCCAGGAGTTATAGGATTTTTTTTATGTACTGACATATATTGTATGCATGAAGTTCAATGCTATGTATGTTCAGAGAGAAAGACGTACTAAACTCCCAGCATTGCCCAGCTAGCAGTCCTGACTGAAGAATGCTGGAAGTTATAGGACTTCTATCTAAACACACATAGGATTGTGCGCTTAGTGTGTTTATAAAATCCACACATGAGGATATAGGCTAAAAGAAAGTGAAAGATGTGTAAATGATCTAGGTATATTTTAATGCAGAATAAACATTTTAAAATGTTAAATTTAATTTGTTAGTAGTTTGACAGTCTGCATTTTCCTCCAACAGAGATAGCTAATTAAAAAAAAAAAAAACAGCCAATAAATGCATAAGGCCAGAACAAAACAAAATGGGGATGCTTGATCATAGTTCCACAACACAGGGCGGGACCCTCCTAGAGCTCCATCAGATGAGCGAGTTATTGCATGCTCATTGCTGGGCACTCATGGATTTTTGCGGGTCCCTCTCATGTCATTGTCTGCCTCCTGCGTACATCCCACCCCTTCTAGCTTTCTTTGCACCACAAAAAATACCCCAGTAAGTCCGACTTATTTTTAAAGGCGGAAGTTGCCACTATCTCCTTCTGTATGCATCAGAAGCAGCGGGATGAAAATGGCCCACTGAATGGGCCATGACGAAGTTGAAAAGAGGAAGTAATGAGGGATAAATGCGCGGGCTGAGAAGTGACGGTATGCAAACGCAATTTCACCCTCTGTGATGATGCTCCTAGAGCCTCCTAACACACACACACACACACCAGCATGAGGAGGGGGTAGCAGGACATGACAGCAAGGATGAGGCCAGAAGGCATGACAATTAAGATCTTGCAAGGACAATGAGTGAAGAGTGTTCTGCCCCAAGAGGGCATTATGTTACTTGTTATATGGTTCCTGCATTAAAAACTGCCTTAATTTTCCTTCTACAGACATTGACTGTTACCAAGCATTGAGTGGGTTCCCCATCTCCAAAAATTCTAGTCCTGTTTGAGCTGGGTTTTTCTTTTTCTTTGTAGAAGTAAAGCCTTCTTCTGCTTTCATTTTCCGCCATCCTAAGTTGAATCTTGGAAAGCCTAGCCTTGCATTGTCTTTCCATCTTATCCATTCTTTCTCAGTCAATCTGGTTCAACCTTCCATTCTGTCACCTTCTACAGCCGAGTATTTGACCCTCTACTGCTACTAGTTGTTTGCTGCTCAAGTTGTGTTATCAACTAAGGCCCTTTCTACACCTAAGGGTGTAGAGGAACGCAGGGGAGACAATCCCGGGATTTCCTGCTTCCAGGATTGTCGTCCTGCGTCGTCCTGCATCCAGTCGGCCACGCGACGTCCCAGAAGTGAAGAGGGACGTTGCACCCATTGCGGCCACCTTTGTTTCTTTTAAAGTAACAGGAGTCGGAGTGCACAGTGAACAGTAAGTTAAAAAAAGAGCACTGCCCCTGCTCCCCACCCCACCCCCAATGTCCCTGGACTGCCCCCAGCTCAGCTTCTTCCCTCTGTTGACCCTCGCTACTCACAGGGAGGAGGGAAGAAGCCAGGACGGGTGCCCAACCACCCGCGGTCCTTGGGATTGTCCCAAGGACTGCTGAAAGAATAGTTTTTTCCCAAGGTTTCCCAATCCCAAGAAAAAAGGCCAGTGCAGAAATGGCCAAAGTTGAAGACTGATTTTCATGGCAGTGTGGATTGGATTTGCGTTTAGTTGATTGGATAGCAATGCAAGACGATGTGTGTGGAGGCCCAGACAAAGGAAATATGGGCAAGATGTATTCCTTGACTTTGACTTATTAACCAGCCTGTTTAGATGCAAAGCGGCATGCAATTACTAAATTATTACTGACAGCTATATAACAGCAGAATGAGGTGGGGTGGGGAGATTGCATGTTCAGCTACTGGCACAAAATAAGCAAACATAATAATTCTATTCAATGTCAGCTGTATGAAAGGGAAATGAATAAATGCATTTCCCCTCTATCTGACATAGCTAAAGTTATAGATATTAAGGCTGCAATCCTATTCACACTTACCCGAGAGTAAGCCCTATTAAACTCACCAGGACTTACTGGTGCATAGGATTGCATTGTTAGACAAATAATGATGCTCTTTATGTGGCTAGAAAGAGATACAAAATAGAAAGAGTGCTATGATGCAAGATAAAACACACTGTAAGAAAATGCAAACATTTGAAGATATACAGAACTCTTTAAAAGGCAATAAAGTTACTTGGAGACCGCAGCTTGGAATGCACAGGGGGAGGAGGGTTAGAGGATAGAATAGCTTTTTTGAAATATGTAATTTGCCAAACCACTTAAGGGAACAGAGTTAACTATGAGGAAAGAAGTGTAACGAATCAAGATTGTGAAACTGCATGATTTTGGTTTATTTTAAGCCCAAAAAAACATATGCCAGTGAAACAGGCTGGCTACAAATGTAACCCTTTGGCGTGCATAGAAAGAAAAAGGATGCACCACAAGGTTTTCTACCAAAAGAATAAGGAATAGAAATACTGAACAGCAAACACAAAGTTGCGTCAAAGTTCCCCTTATAAATATCCATCTAATCTGGCTAGCAGCTTGATTAAAAATAGCTGAACTATGCAGAGTCCTTTAAGGTTAGAAGCAAGAGTATTTCAAGTTGAAGCAGTTCTTCAGGTGAGAGGACATCCTGTTCTATAAATGAGAATATGAGTATGTATGTGTTGGAGGGGGTGGGAGGGAGAAGCCATGTTATACTCAGACAATAAGTTAAGGAAGCTAGTACAGATCCAGATGTGCTACTCTATAGTCAGGCAATTAAGAAAAGAAGGAATGGAAGCCAACATTTCTCCAGAAAAATACTCAAAGTAAGGATAAAAGCTGCTTCTTTTTGTCAGATGGCATACTGCCATTTTGCACATCTTTTGAGTTTCAACATATGGATTCTTTTTTTAAAGGAAAGTTTCTCTTTTCCTCATCATTTTGTTTCCTCATAAAAAGGTAGCACTGCTCAAAACAATTTATGTGTTAGGAGACTCATTAAATCTTTTTTTTTCAAATGGTTGCATGCCACTTCTCTGGACAGTTTACAAGTGGAAAGCTTGGTGTGGAAATCTAAACACTATCACATTTTGAACTTCATAGTTAGCCTGACACACTCATTTATTCACCACACCTCCCCTTTGTGGCCTACAATAAAAGAAGGGCAGTCTAATTCAGAAACTGAAAGGATGATGGCCTTAACCATATCTTTTATGAACTAACAAAAAAAGGGCATGGGGCTGAGCTTCCAGCCTTGTGGATTTCACAATTGGACCTCAAGGATTTGACTTCAGGTTAAGGGCCTATATGTGTCACAGCCACCAGCAGCCATGGGAAAAGGTCACCCCCATAAACCTGATGCAAGGCAGTCCTGAGAAACCAATGCCCTGTATAGGGTTTATCTGAGATTCAGCTTCTCTTATCCCACAACAAAGCACAAGAAATGTTGTGTGAAAAGACTAAATCTAGGCTGGATTCTACGGGTTTTGGTAGCAACTTGCAACCATCTAACCTTTAACATCACAACATGGGCAGCTTTTCCCCCTGCAGCTTCCATGAACTGATGTTGCCTTGGAAAAAGGATATTAGATACATTAATATACATAGCTGGAAATAAAAATGAAAATTATAGAGTGAAAGAGAGGGGCAAGAGAAGAAAGTCCATGACGCCCCTTTTATTGCAGTCCTGTTTATCTTCTGAGGTAAAAAGTTGCAAGATATCACCACCCAGAGAGCTTCAGCTATGGGGCAGTATATAAATTTAATAAATAAATAAATAAAATAAATTACCCAGTCCCCAAAAGGAAGCCTTTAGAAGCTACTGAATTTTTGGTTCCTGTCAACTGAAGTGAAAAGGGCATTCTTTGAGTATAAGGTATCATGCAGCAACCCACCCCTCTAAGGGCAGTGTTGCAAAACACAGCTGAAATATTTAAGGGACAACTGCAGGCACTGCCCTATCTAGCTTAAGTGCATGAGATAAGGGGAAGGAACATGAACTTGAAAATGCAGATGTCGGTTATCTCAGAAAGAACTCAGCAATCAGCAAGCACTTGGGCTATGTTAGCAGTTAATCTACAAGGGCCCCTTCTACAACTCTCCCAGGTGTGTTCACTGCTGGGAGCAGCAGCTCTATAAGGGGCAAGAGGACATGCAGAAGTCTGTGTGCATTGAGGCACTTAGTGCAAATGGCTGGACATATGGCTTTGCTAACATTCAGTGAACAGAGAGTTTTGCATGAACTCTGTCCCCCCATACACCACATATAACTCACAGTTACTGAAGCTCATCATTCACTAGATGACACACCCAAGAGGCTGGTATAAAGGGGTAAAATCCAACATGTGTGCTAGCTGGAGTAGATCCATTGAAATGAATGGTATTTAAGTTAATCATTTAAGTACCATTTATTTCAATGGCTCTACTCTAGGTAAGACATAAGTTGAGTTTTAACCAAAGGGTCCTCAGTTTCTAGTTCAACATAAGGTATAGTGAGTGAATATTTGATGCTTCATACATATAACCCTACCATAGCCATCCATCCATGGGAAACTTATTTGCCGCCATGTTTGCCATCATACCAAGTTTATTTATTTTTTTGGAAACAGAAAACTGAACAAAATAAAACATGAAAAACTAGATGAAGGAGTCAACATGAGATAGGTAACTATAGTTCACATGTGGATTATGTGTACACACTACATCACTCATGGGTCCATTAAGAGAAAGAAAATGAGCAGGCAACGAATATTTTCCTCTTCATGTGGTGCTCTATTTTTTTTATAACTCACCAAAAACATGCAAAGTTTTAAATGTAGACACTATATAATGAAGGGCACTGTGCAAAATGACAACTACATTGTTGAAAATAGCCAAACACCATTTTTTCACAGGTAATAAAAACCAAACTCATGTCCATGAGGTAATATCTATTGCTTGATTTATGTTCAGAGATCCTATAGATGAGTATAATTTTTGACAAGTTGCTTTTTTCCCATAGTTTTGGCAAGTATAGCTTTGCTTGCTACAGATAAATTCTGCCATATTATCTTGGTTGAAAACTGTGTGACTAATGCAAGCTGAAAAACAGAAGTGATGCTTAGTAGATATTAAATAAATATTTTTAGAGAGAGTGAGAAAGCTACTGTTTCACAATGAATGGGAATCACTAGAGCTTATTTGAGAAGCAGTAACTTATTCGTGGGTAGATCATGTTATCTTTCCATGAGTTTAGCAAGCAAAAACTTTGCATTTTTTTTTCAAGGTAACGATTATAGAATTTATTTATCTCCAAAACATTCTGTTCATTTTAGTTCTATGAACTTTTTGAGTGCACTTGAAAGAATTTCAACAGAAACAACAATTACCAGAAAGTGTTCTACGAGCACCTTCTATATCTGCTCCCATTGACTCATTGAACCCACCTAGATGGCTGCTCAAAACATAACATGGATTGAGCTCCTGTGTCAAGCCATATGTAAGAGTAGTTCCCTCACACATTTAGGAAAGATTTTGACCATGCCAACACATCTCATATGGGACTCAGGAAGAGGTGTATATTAACATACCTAAAAGCTACCCAAACAGTTTGAGGATCCATTCAGAAACAGGTCTTAGTACAGTACATGGAGTTCTGTTTACACATTTATGTAGTTGCTGCATAAATGAAGTGGGTTGTACTATATGCTAGAAAGGTGAAGACTGGCTTGATTTCCCACACCATTAGAAAATGGCTAATATTTTTCAACATGGTGTGGTGTGCTCACAAGACAGCATAGAGCAATTAGGCGTACAGCCAGATCTGTGTGTTTATAATGATTCATCTTAATGTTTGTACTGCAGCTCCTTTTGTTGCTACTCCTCTTTCCTCTTCTCTCTTTTAATTTTCTGCCTCAGTTTTAGCCAGACTACACACTTCAGAAACTGATTGCTGTCTATCATCATCGTCGTCATCATCATCATCATCATCATCATCTCCCATCCCACTGCAGCTACTGCCAAATGCTGAAAGAAAATTCATCTAACAGGGACTACAACATTCTAAAATTCATTTATTCCTATCATATTGCAACATGTGTTATTTCCATCCAGACTTGATCCAGCAGATGTATTCTGATGATGATTCCGGATTGAACTGAAAGCAGATTGAATTAGTTTACCTGAATCTGCTGCTGTGATCAGCATGATATATTGGTCCCTTTTTTCTCTGTCCAAGCTCTGAACAAGGTGGAGCTCCCCATTGGCTGAAAGTATAAAGGCACCATCTTCATTTCCACCAATAAGGAGATAGGTCAATTTGCTATTTAGGCCTTGATCATCATCCCTTGCTACAACCTATGGAAGCAATGAAGCACAACATAACAGTAAATACATACCAAGAAATGTGCCTTTGCTTTTCTAATTCCCATTCAATTATTTCTCATGTAGAATGCGCAATGGCCTTGTGCTTAACAGAGCAAGTAGCAAATGCATCTATCAAAACTATAAAAGGATCTAGTACACAATTAACTACTCTTTTAAAAATATGCTATCCCCCCCACCCCGCTCCTGGCAGCCAGCTGCTGATGTCAACAAAATGTAACTTCCCTAATTTGGGAAACAAATGTTAAAATGAATCCATATGAAAAGATTCAATAACACTTCAATAACTACAGCAATAATTTAATCTAAAGCGAAGAGAATTTGAAGAAAAAGAAGGAGGTCAAGATAACAATCAGTCTAGTCTATGTGTAATGAACTGGCAACAGTTAACGCTAGTATAGTTATCCAAATAAAGGCACCTCCAGTCATGATACGTGCCATTTAACTGTACAGAACATGCTGTGTAGGTATGTTCAGCACAATACAACTTACTATTTATTACTTTAAAAAATATACCCACCTGAAGAATGACCTTTGGTAATGTTTCCAAATTTTCTGGGACATTTACCAAATAGGGAGAGAGCTCAAATGTAGGAATGTAATCATTAACATCCATCAGAATAATGTTGAGCATAGTGGTATCCATCCGTGGGCTACTTCCACGATCAGTTGACTGAACTGTTAATGAATAGGAAGGCTTTTTCTCTCGGTCCAAAGGTTTAGCTACAGTTATTACCCCTGTGACAGAGTCAATCCGAAACTCATTATGAGTGTTTCCACTGATGATGGCATAACGAACTTGCCCATTGGAACCCTCATCTCCATCTGAAGCAAATATCTGGATCACATCTGTCCCTGTCAAAATATTTTCTGCAATCTCAATTTTGTATAATTTTTGAGCAAAAACGGGGTTATTATCATTGATGTCAAGGACTATCACAACTACATCAGTAGATGAAGAAAGAGATGGTTGTCCTTTGTCCGTAGCAATTATAGTTACAGTGTAATTAGAAATTGTTTCTCTGTCAAGTTCTCCAGTGAGTCTTACTTCTCCATCAATAGTACCAATACTGAATTTCTTTCCTAAGGGATTTAACAGATTATACTCAATGTAGCTGTTTGGACCACTATCTGGGTCAGTTGCTTGGGCTTTGAATACAATGGTGTCAATAGGTGTATTCTCTGGGATGTAGGTCAACTTGGGAGAGATAAAACTTGGAGGGTTATCATTCACGTCAAGCAGAATAATAGATACTTGTGTTGTGCTGGTGTATCTGGAGGCTGGAAGAGATGCCATATCGTGAACTTGAACAACAAGGCTGTAGAAAGATTGGCTTTCACGGTCCAATGGCTGCCTGATGCTTAGAACTCCATTTCTGTCAATATTAAATTGGCCTAGGCTATCTCCAGAAGTAATACTGTAGGACAATTGTGAATTAGAACCTGAAAAACAAAAGAAAGAGATTTATCCACTCTGATTTTATGAACACAAAGCAAAATAGTCATCCTGAACAAACGAAAATCCCCTCTTCAGTTGTTATTGCTCCCTTCTTATACAGAGAACATGTGGAGAAGTGGGATCATGCCCGCGGCCCTAATCCTGATGTGCCCACTGCCTCCATGCCCTCAATGTCAGTGTGATCAAAGGAAAGCAGAGTCTTTGTGCTTATGACTGTAAGATGATTATTACAGGGGCGCTTGTTAGAGGTGTATTAACAAAGCTGAAGAGGCTGCTTTCTTTGGTGGTGTCCTTATGGTGTTGAGTCGGCATCATGTCCCTTTGAAACCCAGCAGCTTCCCTCCCCCAGGCTGGCACTGGGGAGGGAGGGCAAGGCAGCCATTCGGGGACTGGAGCCACCACCGCCCTCTTCTTGGTGGAAGGCGATCAATCGCAGGTTGCCTTCCACCAGGCACCACTCAGCTACACCTCTGCTGCGACACTGGCTATCGTGACATCAACTTGCACATCCTCACCTCTCTGGAGAAAAAAGTTGGGGTAAGTCCCCAACTTTTTTTCTCCGCAGCTTCAGCAGAAAGCCCCAGGGTGGGTGCGCAATTGCAGTGGCAGCGTATAATCAATGCTGCACCACCACGCACTCACCCCAGGGCTTTCTGAGCATTTAGGCAGCCCCCTGATGTCTTCCATCATATATACGCTTGGTCTCAATTGGAAGTTGGAACAGACACATTAAAAAAAAAAGTTTCAACTAGTTGTTAGCTTGTGTTACTAAATAATTAAAGTGCAGAAAATCCACGGTGTGACTGAACCACACTGATATTGAGGCCCAAGCAGGTTTCAGATCACAGCGCATGAGTGAACTGTTGACAACTGCGTTCTGAATCATTATTTAACTTGCTTTTGGAGAAAAACGAAGACAGTTAATATTTGCAATTATTTTTCAGCTGTTGCTAAAAGGAAATAAGTACATTTTTAAAGAAGTGCACATTTTAGGAATGAAATATCAGAATGATCTTCAGTGGTTTGTTTTATGGCAACTAAGAGTATGGGAAACATATATCTCATTTTTGCACTACTGTGGTCAAAGCAACAGCACATGATTTTGGTAATGAATAGTAGTTTAAGAAAGAACATTGTGCACCCTGGCTTCAGTGGGATTTCAACAACCTAACTCTACACAATATTGCATGAAAACTGGTAAGCAGCTCCAAGCATGCTATACATCGGGAAAATATATGGTGACAGTTAAAAAACGCAGAACCCATTGTGTTTGTATTATTCATTGTAAAGTCAACCCAACGTCTATTACTTTCTCATGTCCCTGCATTAATGGCTGAGACCTTAACAGCACTAAATAAATAATGTGGAAATTTTATCTGCCTAATTGGTCATAAAGGCTGAGGTTTGCATTTAATGGATTTTATTTTCTATCTTGCCCTTCCTAAACATTCTATTTTTTCACTTGGTATAACATGATATTAGGTATTGATACAGTCAAATGCTTTATTCTTTGTGCTAATACTTCTTACGAGCAATCTGAGGTTCTTAGGGAGTAAATTAAGCCCTGTAATATGCAACATATTAAT
Organism: Elgaria multicarinata webbii; assembly: GCF_023053635.1. NCBI lineage: Eukaryota > Metazoa > Chordata > Lepidosauria > Squamata > Anguidae > Elgaria > Elgaria multicarinata. The sequence continues at coordinate 38,046,493 of NC_086180.1, read as the reverse complement.
CACCGTTATTTATTATTCAAAAATTAAAGAGATACATTACTATATCATTTTAGTTTATATATAAATGAAGAATTAAATAACATTCTGGATACATTTTATGCCAGACATAAATTAATGTTTCATCCAATATTTATTTTACACTTAGTATGACTTCACAGACCCCCCCCCCCAAATGCTGTGATACACTACAGAGCCATATGTGAGCTACAAATTGAAAAAGAAAAAAACACCATATTTATCATATGACAATTTATTAGCTGGAGGATTCCCCCTCCCTGATTTAAATTGAGGAGAAAAAAAGAAGACCAGTTCAACTGCTTGGTTGAATTGGTGCAATAGCTTGAAATATTCTGCCCCTTAGGTAACGTAAACAGTTTGTATTCCAATACTGTGAGGGAAAGGAAAGTTGTCTATTTGGCTGGGGTTAAAACCTTACATAGGAAATGGCAGAAGAATGAGCAGGGGCTTATAGAGGTAGAGAAATGGAGTGCAGAAGAAAGAAGACTGATACAAAGGCCGGATCTACACTATTGCTTTAAAGCGCTTTATAACAGTTTTATAGCGCTTTAAAGCAGTTAAAGCGCTTTATAACTGTTATAAAGCACTTTAAAGCAGTAGTGTAGATTCGGCCCAGGTTGCAGAGTAGGCAATGAACTAAGAAAGAGGAACTTAAAAAGAAAAGAGGCTCGTTGAAAAGAGGTGAATGAGACAAGAAATTTTTAAGCGGAGAGCAGAAGATTCACAGCATTGGTAACCTCACGATTAGACTACTGTAATGCACTCTATGTGGGGCTATCCATGTGTGTGGTTTTGGAAGCTGCAGCTAGTGCAGAACACAGTAGCTAAAGTGCTCACAGGAACACCTAGCTCTGCTCATATGAAACCTGTGTTAAAAGAATTGCACTGGTTGCCTGTTAGCTACCGAGCCACATACAAGGTTATGATGTTATCCTACAAAGCCTTAAACAATTTGGGACCAGCATACCTAGCAGGCTACCTTCCCTTATACGCAGCCGGATGACCGTTACGATCTTCAGAGGAGATCTTATTGGCCGTTCCAAAATGAATAGAATGCCACCATGAAGAACCTTGGCAGCAGGCCTTCTCTGGAAAACCCTCCCTCATGTGGTTTGGGAGGCAGAAAACAAAACGTCTTTTAAACGCCTCCTGAAAACAGGAACTTTTATTCTTTACTTTGCTGATGCACAGTTGTGCATCTCCAGTTTATAAAAATAGAGCTCTGCTGCATTCCCTGACAGTTTGCTCCCTATGAGCGCACCCCCATCCCAATTTTGCCCCATTAAAGCAAATGATCAGGGAATGCAGCAGAACTCTATCTTTGTGCATCAGCAACGTAAAAGATGAAAGGTCCTGCACAATTTCAGGTGTGTGTGTGTGTGTGTGTGTGTATGTATGGGGGGGGGGGGCTTGAGAGGGTTTCTTTAAAAAAAAAAGTTCTAAAAATCAAGGGTGAAGGGATCTGCTTCACACTTGGCATGCCTAAAGCCTTGCAGAGCTATCATGCTGTCAAGTTTCATATCTTTATCTTTCAAAATGACAGAGATGTAACCATTTTGTTAATTACCATAGGCTAATGGAACAGCTGACTGCCAAACTTTTGAGAGCTGAGCTGTGAAACATTTTAAAAATCCTAAAAAATCAAGGTATGAAGGGATCTGTTTCAAACTTGGCATGGCTAAATCCCTACTTCAGAACTATCACAGTGCTACATTACATCTCTTTATCTTTAAAAATGACAGAGCTGTGAGCATTTTGGGTAATTGCTGTAGCCTATAATGAAGCAGTTATCCGAAAATGGGATGGAGCTCTGTTGGATAACTCAACAGAGTGGAGGAAGGGAAGCCACTCCAAAATAGGAGTGGAGAACACAGCCAGCGGAGCTCCAGAGTTGCTCCATACACCTCTACCAAATACCCTTTCATCAATGGGAGAAGAATGTGTACATTTCAAAGATGTGCATACGGATGTAAATACGCATGGATTTTCATATATAAAGCTCACAATTTAGTATAGACTTAAATCAGAATGAGCTTTGAAATGGAATTCAGAGAAATTCCAGTTTTGCTTATTCACACCTCCCTACTCCAATTCAAAAATTTTATGTAGAAGTCCTGGGAATAACTTTACCCTAAGACCTTGGAGAACAGCTTCCAAATAGAATAGTCAATATTGAGCTAGATGGACCAGCTTCATAGGTTCACATGAGTTGAAGAGTTGCTTGGAACTAAGGCTGAAATGTAAGATTCAAGATAACATGCCAATTCTATCAAGTATTGTGAATTATGTTTCCAGACTGATGGATATTAGCTTTGCAATAAGGATTTTTTTGCATATCGGGCATCTGCTCCTGTGCATAATGCCTTTGCCTGAATTTTGGAAAATTGCAAAGTTTGTTTTAAAAAATCTGTGTATGAAATGTGGCTTTTAAAATGATAACTTGCATTTAAAATTTAAAGTTGAATCACCACTTTATAGAATATGGCTTACTTGCTCAAAATTTGAAAGCTGAAGTTAATTATCTTTGATCTCCATTTTGTTTATACAATGTCATTGTATATTTTTTAAAATCCCATACCGATATGAATAGCTATTGTTTTCTGAAGGTGTGTTAAGGCACAAAAGTGACGATAGATATTTAGCTATCTTCATCATTGTTTATAATGGAAAAACAGGAAATTAGCCAGAATTCTGGCAATGTCTTATTTGTAGGTTGACAATGTCTTAAAGACAACAGTTTTTTGTTTGTTTGTTTTTTAAAAAATGATTATTTTCTATGGGCTATTTATTTGGGCATGCAAAAGGCAATTCCATGCTTTTGATCAGTATGCAGGAAAACGTATTGATCTCAATGCAGAGAGATCGAGTCAAGCTTAAATTACTGAAATCAATGGGACTTGTGACAACCTTTCTCTAGTCTGGGAACATAAATTATATACTGTATAATTTGGAATAATATCATGTTGATACAATTACATTAAAGATCTAATACTGCATATTATATAATCTGTTGCAGGACTATACATGTTCAAATTAACAATTTTGATAATAAATCTTACGTCATGGGCAAATTCTGGGTTGTTTAAATCAGGAATGAGGGGAGGATGTGCAGGTGGGAGCTAGTTAACTCAACAACAAATCACCCTAGGACTTGGCTGTGATGTGCAACTGGGTCAATGGGTTGGATCCAGTGTTCTCATAAGTAGAACTCTGCTTATGGAAGCTCCTGCCAGAGGAAAGGGAGAAGACTCTATTCACTGATGTGTGTTTTTCCTGCCAGAGCCCCCTGGGCCCACAGCTTTGAAGGGATGGGGAATCACTGGTACAGTGTGGGAGTGGTGTGAGGGTGAGGCTGAAGGGGGTGGGGAGTAATTGCAAAGATCAACTCCCATCACTTTCCTAGCAGGAACCTTTTGTTAGTGGAAGGGACACTTTGGATCCAACCCACAGAGAGTTCTAAGGCCATAGCTAGACGGGGCATTTTCCCAGGGCGATCCCCGGGATCGTCCCTGTGTGTCCACATGCTGCAAAGGGGATCCTGGGATCAGGGAGGGATGATCCCTCCCTTGCCCCAGGATATGGCCCTACACTTTAGGCCTGCTTTTTCCCGGTCTCGGGATGATCCCGAGAACGTGGAAAGTGTGGCCCACTGTCACGGTTTGTCTCGGCTCCTTGCAGTTACTCACGAGGAGCTGGGACTCATGCATGAGGAACTCTGCGCCCGTTGGGGGTGGGGTGGGGGGAGCAGGAAAATGTTTTAAAAATTAAAAAACACTTACTTTTTGTGCATGAGCGCTCGTGCGCTCCTTCCTCTTTAAAAAACAAAAACAAAATGGCAGGCGCGACATCCTCTCCCTCTGAAGTTGTCACGCACTGCGTGTAAACAGGGGGAGATCGTGCAATAAAAATATCGTGAGATCTTCACCCCTCCGTTGTGCTAGACCAGTAGGTCTAGCTGAGGCCTAAGTTGGCCTTGAATCAATTTGAGTGAAAAGTGACCAATTCAATTTTTTTTAAAAATGAAACTGCTGACTAAATACTCTACAAGTGACATTTACCTCCATCTACCATGCAGAGGATCAACACAATGCTTTGACATTTCATAGTATGTCAGAGGCTGCTATTCTAGACCACTAAGGTTGATGTCCATTATAAAGTTTATATATTTATTTATAATTTTATAACAAACACTGCTGTTTGCTCCTTTATGAGAGATAATATTCACTCTGTGTTGTTAAAAGTAAAAAAAAAAAAGTATATCTGCAAATATACTCTAAAATTCATACAGTTAAAATATATAAAGGTACATACCATCATCTGCATCAGTAACATTGAAAATAAGGATAGTGGATCCTGGAGGTAGGTTCTCTATCAAAGACGTGCTGTAAGAAGACATGCTGAATATTGGAGAATTATCATTTACATCTAATATGTTGAAATAAACTCTGACAATGGTAGATTGTCCACCTCCATCTTCCGCACGAACTGTAAGAATGTAATATTTCTGCACTTCATAGTCTAACACACAAGTTAAGTTGAAAACTCCAGTGACTGGATTCAGGAAAAAAGTTCCATCTCCATCATCTTCACTCACAGTGTATGTGATTTCTCCATTCACGCCTGAATCTTCATCAGTAGCTAAGATGGCTGCTACTAAAGAACCTAGAAAGTAATTCAGGAATTAAAAAAAAGGCAAAATGGATCACTCTATGGAACAGTTTGGGGGAAGAGAACAACTAGATGATTCATAGAAACAAGTGCCTCAAAATGTATTTCTATAAATGCCATTTGCTAAGTGTCATTGATTTCAATGGAAGAATTAAGCATTAAATGTGAACTACTCTTAGTGAATAATTTGTGATCCAGAATCTTAGTGAATCAAATTTTAAGATATGTGCTATCCATTATTATGATTGTGCCAGTATGGCACTGAACAGGATCTCAGCGATTAGGAAGCTGGCTTATACCAAATCAGACCAAAGGGTCATCTAATTCTATAGTGTCTACACTGACTGGCATCCACTCTCCCAAGTTGCTGGAGAGACCACAGGGCATGTTTACACAAGACTTTTATACTGGGGTGATCCCTAGGTGATCCCTGTGCAGCCAGTGATGACTGCTTCATTTCCGCAGGAGAACTGGTTGCTCAGTTATCCTGATTATGCCCGCAGTCCCAGGACCATCTCAAGACCGCGGGAGGTGTGGACGCCTGTCCTGCCTGGTGCCTGCTTACTCACGAGTAAGCGTGGCACTAGAAAAGGGGGAAAGAGCCACACGGCAAGGCTTCATGCCCATCAGGGGAGGGTTTGGCAGCAATTTCGCTACTCCGGGGATGGCAGAGAGGAGGTTTGGGGGGCAATTCTGGAGAAAAGTTTTTTTCCTTACTTTTTTGTTGGAGCATGGCCTCACCCTTGTGTGACTGGCCCTGCTGCTTCCAAAAATAATAATAATAAAAAGCAGCCACAACATCCCTGCTTCCTCCCTAGACGTCGCGTGCCACGTGTCAAACCAGGGGGAGGAACTTACAATCAGCATATCGTAAGATCCTCCCCCTCCCTCCCTCCCTCTACACACTATGGTGTAGACATGCCCACAGTCATTCAAAGATAAATGAGTGCGCTGAATCCTCAAAGAGGTAGCACATGTATTTAAGGAAACACCAATTAATGATGCAGTCTATTACCAGAAAAATATATATCTTATACCTGGTTGTTAAAATTAAAAATGTCATATTTTTAAGGGGGAAAGAATCTTCTGAGCAATGTTTCAAAACGTCTTTCCACTCTATTTACACATGGCCCTCTGTCAGCATAAATCAGCATGTCTATGTCTTTTCTTAAGGAGATCATATAACCTCTTGTGGCCTCCTATGCACAAGTGACAAGCACTCTTGATATGTACTGTGAGATTTCAAAAGCTCAACAGCTATTGCTCCACTTGCTGGCTCTGAGTGTTTTTCTATACTTGAAACAAAGGATTCCCTAGCACTGCAGACATTGCACAGGTGTTTCCACTCAATCCACATTCTGTTCTTATGCCAATCAAAGAAATAAGAATAACAGAGTAGATGCGGTGGACTTACTCCCCCTCGTCCTCCTGCAGAAAGCTCAAGGAAAAGAGATCTGGGTTGGTTAGTTAGCTCCAATGTTCAAGCCAATAGCTAGATAGTAATTTGCTACTCAAGTAGTAGCAACAGTAGTAATAGTTTAAGAATTTTATGGGATAAGAGCAACTAAATCATACTGTTCAGTATACAAAATTGTAAGCAAAAAATGTTATACACAAATCACTTAAATCAACGTTCCTGACCAATTAATCTCATTGCCTGCAAGATACTTAAATGGGGTTGAATTGGTTTAAATTCAAGAACTGCTTTGTGGAATGGACTGGAATCTATTATTTCCAAAGGACCATGAGTTACCACAGCTGTGAAGATGACATTAAAGTAGGGGTTGCAAGTAAAAGAAGGGCTTCTCCTACTTACCTGGTGTGGTATCTTCTGGTATGTCAAAAGAATACCATAGTTTGGAGAACCTGGGTATGTGATCATTAACATCACTAACAGTAATGTTTATTCGCATATCTGAAGACTGCAGGCCATCATCAGCACGAACCAGCAGAGAATATTTGGAGCGGCGTTCTCGATCCAAACGCTTAGTGGCTATCAACTCCCCTGATTCCGGATCCACGTGAAAGCTGTCATCTGCACCACTGATGATAGTGTAAGTGACAAGAGCATTTGCACCCTAAATATTGAAAACAGAGGCTAAAGTGAGCTTTGTTTCATCCAGATCAACAGTCATCCATAACACTTGTTTCAAGATTTGGTTCCAAAGGATAAAACAAAACATTTTAATAAAAATGAAACAGAGCTGGTCAGATACAAATAAATTATAGATTTCTTTTTATATATAGTAAAAGGGATACAAATTAACAGGGGAAATTGGTAGCCCCAATTTCAGTGGGGCAGAGATCCCATTTTGGGTTTTAGTTAGAACCAACCAGAAGTCTAAAGGAGCTATCCAAGGTGCTGAACCCTATCCCCAAAATGGGGCCCACCAAAATTAGTGCCACCAGCTTCCCCTGCAAATAAGTAAAATAATGCAAATATTTGAGATTGTTATATTGGAGTGGAACTTCCCTGTACTGTCCCTGGAAGGTTCCTGAGAGAACAGGTTTCCTTACCAAATAGAAGTCTCTTGTGCAGCATAAGGCTTTAGTCCGTAGTAGATTTATATATACTAACATATATAAATATTTTTTAAAAAAAGATGCTCCACCATACATGTGAAAGTATTAAATGTAAGAAAGTGAAACAGAGCTAAGTCTTGAAGACAGCCTACAACCACAAGTGTAGCACAGAGGTGTAAGTATTCAAAAGTACTTCTTTGTTGAGTTGATCTAAGGTCAATGCTTGCTAAAAGCAGTAATCAAATTCTGTCATATGCAGCATTCTTTTACATATTTAGAGAATGGGTTTTAAGGGAACCTTTACCTAGCCTTGCTACTGGCATCCATACTTTTGTAAGCATACATCAGTACAGATTTAAGTAAACGTTTCTGTATGTCACCAATGGATAAACCCATTTGAGGTTCCCCACAATTAGTCATGCATAGCTTCCTTGCACATGGCCATAGGGACAAAGACTACACAGAAGTTTGCTCACAAGGCAAACTCAGAGAAAGGGAAGAAATGCATTCAAGACTGGAGTGTTCCTTAAACTCCCCCTTTGGCTCTCCAGGTCTTCTGCCTGACACATTTATGGAAAAAAAAAAGCATGGATCTCTCCTTGCAGTCGAAAATGAAACACATACTTTCCAAACCCTGACCCCCACCCTTTACTCTTCAGTGAGAGGAGAAAGCCAGGCTGGAAATTTAAATCTAACAACATTGTTATGACATTTGTGTAGTAGCACTATTCAAAGAAGCAATGATCTCCTACCTCGTCAGCATCCATGGCTGTCAACTGCATTATTTTAGACCCATCTCCTATATTCTCTTCTACAGTCAGATCAAGCATATCTGTAGGAAACACTGGTGGGTTATCATTGACATCTTGAAGAGTTATTTCCACCTATGGAGGAAGCAGAAGGGGTGGGGGAGAAGTCAAGATTCATGTATTAAATGTAAGTGCTACCAGTTACTTAACTTTACATTAAATTACAGACATGGCGCACAATGTAATGTTCAGGAACTTTCCAAACAAGAACTACAAGTAAGACAGTGCCTGTTAAAATTCCACATTGTTATGAGACCTTCCGAGAAAAGCTTCTAACCCACATAAAGCTAATTTGACTTGTTGATGGTAACTGATTTTAAATGGTCGTAGTCTAGTTTACATTGGACATGGTCCACTGATTGACTGTCAATGTAATCCCCCAGAGTTGGCCCCTGGAGGATAGCTGCCAAGACCTGGGGCACAAGATCATTCAACCATTAAATGCTGCCTGACATAAAGATGAGGTGGTGTAAAATTCTTCCTGAAATGTTTACATATTGGCATGTCGAAGAACTAAAAAAGAAAAAAAAGGGGGGGGGAGAGTGCAACTTTTAGCATTGAAATGGGTTCTGGTTGTCCCTTTTGGTCTGAGAGAGTTTTGGGGTTTTAAAAGTTAATATTAGAAGCATGTTTTTAACATCCCTTTGGAACTACTCCTCTCTTTGCATCTAAACCCAAACATTCTATTTTTCACAAGTTCTGTTTATATACTTTACAGACATTAATGGCACCGTCTGAAATATTTGCCAAAGCTGTTTACTCCTTCTTCTATGTAAGCACGATTGTTTAGTTCTCACAGTCTTGCCGATGCTGCATTTAAAAGGATGAGAGCTTAGATTTCCACTCTTAGGTAGACACACACTAATAATGTCCCAATAAAGAAAAGACAGACAACAGCTGGTTTATATCTCTAGTGAAAGCAAGAGATTCCCAGAGGGCCTGAACCAATAAGTGGTCACCAAAACGTGAAGACCACCAAGGAGATAATGGTATAGTTGGGACCGAGCTGCCTTCAGCAAACATCGAAAGCAGATTGTTTAGTAAGAGTGAAAAAGAAGCAGACTGAGGAGGGCCAACTTGAAAGTCAAAGAAAGTAAGTGGATTGACAGACAGAAATGTCATTCTTCAGATGAGATTTCCCCTGATCTTTTTAAAATGCACGACTGAAAATGACCCGAGTATAAAAATCAGCACTCGTGTCTTCTAAAGTTGTGCTTTTGGTCTTCGAGCCTTCCAATACATTTGCATATTTTATACTATTTTGGTTGAACTATATGAACAATACAATACAAGAACAGGTTTATTTGATCAGGAAAGCAAACGCCTACATATTTTTTGTGTTGCAAAATGAATGCAGTTAGTAGTAATTTAATAAACAGTGGAAAAATACACTGAACCACATTGTCTAATTTATATTCCCATTCCCCATTTGTATTTATCTTTCAAAGTACACCATCTATTGCAGGGGAGCAGGATTTTCCTGCTGTCCTACCCACTGTTGTACAACCACATACGTAGGCCCTACTTACAGTTGCAGATATACTAGGGGTAACACAGGGTGAATGGTTGTTATCCAGTGGGGCATAAACCCAATTCTGAGCTACTTGTTAATAGGGCTTCACTCTCACATACATGTTCACAGCTCTATCAACTGCTCAAAAACAGCCCTAGTTCACCTGAAGCTCACCCACCCTTTTACAAAATCCAATCACAAGACAAAGCCATCAACATGCCAACACAGCCTAAGCAGAGTTGGACTACAACTCTGAGCCAAATGCTGGGAGTTGTAGTCCACCACATCTGGAGGGCACCAGGTTAGAGAAGGCTATTTTAACGGTATCACCCACACTGTTGGACAATCAGTTTTGGAAGTGGCACTCAAGAGCCCTTTATTTGGGAGGAAATAAATCAAAGAACTGATGTGAACAAATTAAATTTGATATAAATAATGATGACCTCCTTGGCTCTCGCTCTCCCATGCACCTGGAGACTTCAACAGTCATCTTAAAACCTCTGAATGTAAGAATTAGCATAAGCATTGCTGATACAGCATTAAATGTAGAGCCCTAAGCAGAGCTCTAGAATTAAACGGCTTTAATTTTCAAAGAATTAAACTGCCTGAGAGGTTCATTGTTAAAAGTGGGGGTAGAACCACCCTGCTGCAGTATTCTGATAATTAATTTAAACACAACAGCGACAATCCTAAAGAAAAAGCAAAGAAAGATGAAGAACTTCTATATGTTAACGCTGCCAATCAAGTCTTGGCTCTTAAACGAACACAGCTAGAGCAAGTAGTCATGCTACCAAATCTATTACATTTCACCAGATCCTGTTTCAAGGCACAGCAGCTGTGAAGCTCTGCAATTTATTTATTAATACCATATATATCATGCACAGCTAATGTTTCAGCTACAAGTTGACATTTTACCACCAGAACCCAATTTCACAATGTGCAATTGTCCACCGTAAAAGGAATATGTCAGCTTTTAAGTTTCGTCTGGCTAACTTTGCACTTCCAAGTTTTCTTTTCCTAAGGTAGTTGTATCCAATATAATTTGCTATATTATAATTGGGCATAAATGGTGAAAGCCCATGAAAGCATGCAGAGAATTAATTGAAAGAAAGGCTGACTAACAGTCTGGCATTCAGAATGATTAAAAAGAAGGAAAAGGGGGAATAACAGATGACTGTCGAACTTTTCCTGAAAATTCAGTGCACCTCATAAAATACAGCAGTAATATTTCATGTCGAAATCACATTTAAATTCAGCAGCCTAACAAGTTCATTTAAAAAGAAAACAAAAACCAATTAAGAGTAGGTAAAAGCTGAAGATTTTAGGAATGTCTCAGCAGCCTTTTTAAAGAGATATTTTAGCATTTGACATCAAACAATAAGAGTTTGCACAGCTGATTAATATGCAATGGTTAATGTATTGTTCTCTTAGACAACACAAATAATGTAATGTGCATGAACTCTGCATTACAAACATACAAAAAGAGGGGAAATACTTTGGCACATAGTTATTATATTTTTTATTTTTTTATTTATTACATTTATATACCGCCCCATAGCCGAAGCTCTCTGGGCGGTTTACAAAACTTTAAACCAGTGAACATTAAAAACAAATATAAAAATTTAAAACCATCAAAAACATAAAAACAACAATATCCATTTTATGTCACTAAAATAAGTCAGTCCTTCAAAGGAATATAAATTGCATAATTCATTTCACCCAACTCCCAAACATTGTTATTTGCTTTTCCATGATGAAGAAAGAACTAGGATCACTTTTCTGGGCTATATACCCCCTACTCATGTCTGTTTCAAGTTAGACATTCAATCACCAGTGAGAGCAAGGCAACTCACATCACCTCTTCATATACGCACAAATACTTAGGGTAGGTGGGTGAGGCATGGGTTCAGCACCTATCCCCCACAGTTTTTGCTTGATTTTTGGTTTTTGACATTTGATCAACTTTTCTCCTTGAGTGACCTTAAAACAGTTTTAATCAGGTTCTTCCTTGAAGAACCTAGAATTTCTACATTTACCATAATAAGATGTCCATGATGGGTGGGAAGCAGGATGAGTTTCAAGGGTACTTTACTAGCTGAATATAGCCCTGCTTCAGAGCTCTTCAAATGTGGCATTCCCATCCCATTGGATTTAGAGGTCACCTAAATCATTAGCTTCTATTTAACTCCCAATAGTTTAAAATTATTCTGAGGAGAATCCACAATGTCATGAAAAGAATTCAGACTCAATTCGATAGGACTTACTCCCTAGTAACTGTGCACTGGATTACAGCTATTGGGACATGACCAACTGTTGCTGAAAGGCTTTTTGATCCAGTGAAGGCTTTCCACAGATACAGGAGGCCCTCGTCGTCAGTCGGCCTCCCTGAACAGAGGGTGACAAATGCGACAAAAGACAGGAGCGGTGCTACTACACTCCCTCTTATCATATCTTTTCCCTGTTCAGGTACAGAATGACTAAATAGGGAATATGTGTTTGACAAAATGGTGAAGAGAGCTTGTGCTTATGAAGCAGAAACAATACTAGTTCCTTTCAACGAAATCTTTTCAATTGCCTAGTAAAAGCAAGGAAACAAACAGGCCACAAAAATGCTGAGCTAGCTTATATGTGGCAAGCATAGTTTGCACTGGCAAAGCAAACATCTATTTGGTAATCCTTTCTACTAACCACTATGTCCTTCTGCATGTGCTTCAACAGAGCATTACAGATGGAATATGATCTAGGAAGAAAGGGGCCGCCAGATGTCTTACATATACTTATTTACACAGTAATACTGTTTTGTTATAGAAAAAAAAATGAAGAGGAACCTAGTTAGATGTTGGGCAACTGGATTTTAGGTTTCCTGTGTCTTCATCACTGAAGGTCTAGGCCTCCACGGAAGATGGTAGGGCAGCAAAGGATGCACTATCTAGAAAAAGCTCTTTGTGCACACAGTGGCCATGGCTAGACCAGGCCTATATCCCAGGATTGTCCTGGAACCATCCTTGTGCATCCAAATGACACACAGGGGATCCCGAGAGCAGGCAGGGACAACCCCTCCATTTGCCTGGGATAATCCTTAGGTGTAGCTAAGGACAGTGTGGCAAAAAGCCTTCATCAGTGGATTGAGACTTGGATGAAGATATCTGCTGGCGTGACAAATAAACATATATATGTTCATTCACCACTGAAGACATTATCAGGGTGCCACAGATATGATCATGAGGCGAGGGCCTGAAGAAGATAGTCCATGTGGAAGTAGAACAATACATCACTAAGGGGGTAGAAGTGGCTTAAGATGTTGCTTGTCATGCCTCCCTCGGATTCTTCTGAGGATAAAGAGGAATGGCATTGCTTTAGATCTAAATGTAATTGCAGTCTTTGTGTACTCATGGATTAGGTTTTGCGCATTGTTCTGCTGAATCTACTATACTGGTTTGCTGACACTGTTATTGTTATTATTATTATTATTTATTTATATAGCACCATCAATGTACATGGTGCTGTACAGAGTAAAACAGTAAATAGCGAGACCCTGCTGCATAGGCTTACATTCTAATAAAACCATGATAAAACAATATGGAGGGGAAGAGAAAGCAAACAGGGTAAACAGGCACTGGGTAGGGTAAAACTAACAGTATGAAGTCAGAACAAAATCAAGTTTTAAAAGCTTTAGGAAAAAGAAAAGTTTTTAGCTGAGCTTTAAAAGCTGCGGTTGAGCTTGTAGTTCTCAAATGTTCTGGAAGAGCGTTCCAGGCATAAGGGGCAGCAGAAGAAAATGGACGAAGCCGAGCAAGGGAAGTAGAGACCCTTGGGCAGGTGAGAAACATGGCATCAGAGGAGCGAAGAGCACGAGCGGGGCACTGCTGGATTGATTTGCTGACATCACTACATAGGCCATTTCTACACCTGCCTTTTTTCCAGGGATCGTCCCAGGATCATCCCTGTGCATGCAAATGACACACAGGCGATCCCAGGAACAGGCAGGGACGATCTCTCCATTTTCCTGGGTTAATCCTTGGGTGTAAAAAGGGCCATAGTTAGCCTGATCTCAGTATTGTATATTGTAAGATAGCACAGGGAGTAGCTTGCATCTCTGTACACTGGTTTTGCTAGAAATAGTAGTAGGAACAGCCAAGGTGAGTGAGAACTATCTAAATCAATTAGCTCATTGGATTGATTTAAGACATTTAGGGAGCAATCCTATGGCACCTAGATAGAATCGGGGGGTTCATAGAATTGGTCGGATTCATGGATCTGAGGTTGGAGACACCACTCTGAGCTTGGACCCAGGAAACTGAGATTGCCTCCACACTCGTCCTGTCAGCCTCTGTTTGCACCCTTAGGTTTGAAAGACTCTCTGGTCAACTGATCTCAAGGCAGTCTGCCTGTTTCATCATCAACACCTTCCCCTCAACCAGCTGGAAAGCTCCAAGACTTCCTTTCCCTGAAGATTGGAGCACTGGCCATCTTCTTTTGCTGAAAGTGTCAAGTTCAGTTTCAGTGAGCCATCATTGTTCAGCAATTATGTTGTCTGTTGTGGCGCTTGAGTTGTATCATATAGTAGCCTTGTGGGCCAACACATTACATTTGTAATCAATAAAACTGAGTTGTACCATTTTCCTTTTGTGGCCTGGACTTCTTTTCCTGAGTATATGGTCTGTTTAACCTTTGTTAGCCCTTTCACTGAATTTTAAATTTGTATTTTTGCATTGCTGCTGTTTTTATCTTGGTTGTGCTTTTATACTGTATTTCATATTATGGTTTTATACTGTTGTTTTACACTTTGAATTGTCTTAATTTTGTAAACTGCCCAGAGAGCTTCGGCTTTTGGGCGGTATAGAAATGCAATAAATAAATAAATAAATAAATAAATAAATAAATCTCCCAGCCCCATGTAAGTGTTAAATTTTCCCCACCCCATGTAAGTTTTTGTGGTACACTTTATTTTCATTTGCTGCAGTAATGGCTTCTGGAAGTCTTGTGAGATATTATACCTTCCTCTGTGAAGCAGAAAAGGATATGTGTTCATTCTTAGACCTCTATTCCATAAAATATTCAAATAAGCTGCTCTTTTCCTCTGAAGAACTCAGTCCTGCCCCTGGTCTCACCAGCTTAGATAACAATATTTATCTTGATAGATCCAAATATTTGGGGTACATGGTGCTGGTTCTGAAGACATTTTGGAAAATTCAGTTACTCTAACTACAGCTGGGACCAGCCAAATGGAATATGTCCTACCAGTTATGAAATAACTGCACTCTCTGCCAATCCATTTCAGAAAACAATGCAGTCCTTGCACTTACCATTAAAGTCCTAAATGGCTTCAGTCTCCAGTATCTAAAGGAGTGCTCCCCTCACATTAACCTGCCTATAAACTGAGGTCCTCTTTGGACTGGAGGTCTTTTTCTGGGTGCACCTGTTAGTTGGGGTGAAGTGGATGGTAACAGGAGAGAGGGCCTTTTCAATTCTTACAACTCCTTCTTTGAAACATTCTCTCCTAGGGAAGCTCATTTGGCACCTATTCTCATATCTTTTTGGCAACAGGTATAGACCTTTTCATTCTCCCAGGCCTTTTAAAGTAGTATGTGATCAGTATTCTTGTTGTCAATATGTTTCTATTACATCTGCTGTCTTAATACATTTTTTAAAAAAAATGGTTTTATGTATTATTTGACTTTAAGTACTGTCAGCTACCTTGGAAATAGAAATGCTGATGTGATGGAGATAAATATGTAAATAAGATATACAAAAAGTATATTAAATTCTATTTCATTTATTCCAGTGACCCTAAGAATCTGGGCTCATAATTTTACAAATAATGAAAGGAAAGTCATAATTTTACATTCTGATACTTAATATATTGCAGGGTAGAGTTTCTGATGTCAGTAATCCCCACTTAACTAAAGTCAGAAGCCCAGCACCCTTCTCATACAGTAACCCATCCACTTACCCTCATCCTGGGCATACTGGTTCCTGTCATATCCTGCTACAGTAACACAGCAGGAACAGGAGTTACAAGCAGGTTCACATAGGTGCACACAAAGACTTAAGTACTTAGGATGGGTCATATGAATAGTTCTGCCACTGAAATGTACAGTAGCAGATATGTTGCTTCCTCACTAACTTGTTCTTACATCTGATACAGATTATAACACAGCCTTTACATGCCCACTGAGAAAATAAAAATCCAGAACAAAATAACAACAACAACAACAACAACAACAAATCCTTGCCATGCATCTTCTTTTCGAGGGCATAATTATTTTAACTTCAGCAGACAATTTTTCTACTCATCAGGTTACATTTCCTATGAGTCAAACTCAGCTGTCTATCCTAAATGTACAGATTATAACCCACACCATCATCACTGTAATGATGACCAATGTTTTCTATCTGTCATTTGAAATTATTTGTTTCTAATCATTCCCAATTATTGTAGCATTCAAACTTTACAAAAAAACAAAGAAAATAAACAAATTATGGCAACTTCTTTCCAAATTATACAGCCTGGGGTCTGGATTAAGTGTTTCACTGCATCCAGAATACTTCATCATATAGCATAGCCAAAATCTATTCTGGTTTTTATGTGACTCATGCTTGAGCTATGAAAAGGCTTTAATAATTAACATTTTTACATTAAAATGCCAAATGTTGGCAATTTAATCTTGATTCCATGAGGATACAAAGCCTCTGAATCCATCATATTGCATAGTCTTGTCAGGAAACCTATTACCTGCTGTTGGTAAATTGAATAATTGCAAGTAGGTGATTCAAGTGGTATTAGTAGACGAAACAATTGCTATGTTTGGATGGGAGGCATGGAAGTGCTATTTTTAGCAAAGTATGGTAGTTTTTTATCTCCTTGAGTGAAAAATCCATCTTAGAGAAAAAGGGCTCATTAACGTCTGTGGCATGGGAAACCATATTATTGGTGGGTGAAGAAATGCATGTGCCTGATAAATTTTATCCCTTTCAAACTTTGCGGAAACAGATGAATAAACATTACAGTATGCACAGCCACTTAGATACCATTATTTGTACCACTTAATCCTAACATACTTGCCATAAATTTGCAGGCATGAAAAGAAAAATTCTGATACATTGTCTACCGAAATAAACACTAGATCCAGGGATTGATCCAACCCCCTCTGTCCCAATGTATACTTCCTGCCTTTACATTCCCAAACAAAGATGCACTTTGTGTTTCTTAGCCCAGCGTTCCTGATTGAAACAAACTCATTTATAAGTCTAAACATTCTGTCAAATCAGTTTGTGCAAAGATTTATCGTGGTGCTGGGTTAAACCCCTCTGGGGCAGGCGGAGGAGGAAAAGGCAAAACATAAATCTAAGCACCGTTTCAATTTCATATGAGCCAGCAATGGAGACAGTCTTCCACTTACCTCTTGACTGTGGCTCATGCGTGTGGCGGGCACTGCTTTTATTCCACAAACTAAGATGATTATTTCTATTAATCACTAAGTATCACCTAGCAGCCAGAAGCATGTGTTTCTGGGGCCTGAGTGTATACCTTATCAAAAAGAAGGGGGGCAGTGAGAATGACAGATGAACTGGGCAATCAGCCAAGATCTGCAAGAACAGCCAGTAGTGTGGACAAGTGGTTAGCTCTCCTCTTGACACAGAAATACGTTCAAAAGCCCACTGAGTGTGTGGTGACATAATAAAGAGTTGGACTTTCAAGGACCATGTTCCTTGAAAAGCTGGGATTGAGTAAGCCCTCCCCCACACCCAAAAGAGTCAAAGCAAATCACATGACCCTTTTTAGCTTTCCTTGAAACTAATACAGCTTAAGCAATTGTTGAAGTCATTTGCCAACCTTTTCAGAGAAGTGCTGCTTCTCATGTAGCTGACAGATTGATTCACAAAATGCTTTTTTGCATCAAAAACACCAGTGAAATCAATGGAGCTCTTGCTAACAGAAGAGCTTTAAGCAGTGAATATACATTGGAATTCTAAGAGTCAGTCCATGAATGTGCGAGCACTAGGAAACGTAAGCACATGAGTGTGTATGGGTTTCAGCATGTGCACTTTAGGAAGCGAAATATAGCACATAGATGGGTCATGGCTCAGTGATAATGTGTATGCTTCGTAAGCAAGAGTTCCTAGGTTCATTCCCCAGCGTTGCCATTTAGTGAAGGGAAAGAGTCCTGTTGGAAACCCTGGAACGCTGCTGCAATTCTACGTAAACCATACGAAGCTAGATGGGACCTGTGAAGAACATGTGGAAACAGCTGTGGCCTCCATTACATGGTTGTTCTGAGTTGCAGTTAGCCTTCACACAAAAACACCACGTGGCCCTGTTATCAGGAACTGTTGGAGCTGGCCGAAGCCTCAAGGCCATGGCTAATTGGAAAGAATGATTACAGCTGCTCCGGTGAGAACTGTCCTCCAGTTGAGAGGGAGGAGCCTGGAGGAGCAGCTTGGGTCTGGATTGGTTGAGCCCAATTGGCTCACTGGCCAGGCCTGGGGACATAAGACGGGTTAGTAACTTGAATCATTGGTCTCCTGGGGACTCTCAAGGCATTGAGGGTGTGTGTCCATCCGGCTGAAGCGGGAGATCCCTGCGTGGTAAAGTATTAGTGTAGGCAGCCAGAATTTCTTATTTTGCTTGGTTACTCTGGTTAATGGCTCTCTATCTACCTAAAGTTCTGTTTTATGGAATTTTCTATTGTTTTATTGCATCACTGCTTTTACCTAGTCATTCCTCTTAAAGAACTCATTTTATCCATTTCCCCTCCTCCTTTAATAAACTGCTTTGAAGCCTTAAACTGGTGTGGTTTCTTCAGGGTCACTCCTGATGCTAAGTTCAGTGTTGGCTGGCTGGAGGTAGGCAGCTGGGTGGTTTGTTGGGATTGACCCGGCCTATCTTGCAGGGAGAGCATATTGACTGTGCTCTTGTTTCACAGAACTAGTGATCTGAATTAATATAACACAACTTTCTATGAAACGTTAGCAGGAATCTAGGAAGTTAAGTGGATACCACATAGAGGTCTTTTTCTCCCTGTAAAAGTGGTGATGCAGTACAATACTGGTACTTGAACAAAACTGGTTGAAAAAGCTGAAGCCATGTTCTTTCAACATTATACAGCTATTCCATTAAAGTGTTTAGTGTATTTTTTAAAATTCCAAAGTCCAGGTAAAATTTAATCTGAGTTCCGGAGTCTCATTCTGCCGACATATTAGGACTGGGAGAACCACGGATTGCTGAGCTCACAGATATTCTCCAAACTTCACTTCAAAGCTCGGTTCAGCTCAGTTTTTGTTTGTGTCGTATTTTTCAGTTTGTTCAAATGGGGAAAGTGACATTTTGAAAGTGTGCATTCCCCCATTTACTGGAGCATGAAAATGTTCTGCATTTCAAAATGGTACCCCACCACCACCACCACCAATAGGCACTTTTCAAATGCAATCTCAAATTCAGGAATGTGTACACATTTTTCAAAAGAATGTGTTTGCATTTGGAATTGCAAATGAGCAAGCTAGGATGATTTATGAACTGGAGCGTAAATCTGTACATCCCTAATCTGTATTAGGGATGTATGAGAATTTCGCTCCAGTTTGTAAATTGACCATTCCAGTGAGCAATGGTTTGTTTATTTCCTTGCTCAAAAATTGAGCTGCATTTGGAGTGGAGCTGAACTGCTGCTTGTGACAATCCAACTCTATCAAAGGAGACTCACCTTCATCGTGCAATAATACATATTATCTCTCAAAAATCTATGCATCTGAATATGTATATTTGTGCATGTGTGGGAGAGGAGAAATTATTTGGGGCAGTGATGTTCTCTCAAGCCAAGTTCAGAAAAGAACATTGGGAGCTCAAAAAGCCCACCTGATAGAAGAGGCAACCTTTATTAGCCCCAAACGCCTTCCGTTGATCAGACTAAAACCTTTAGGGATTATGCTCCAAGGGATAGTATGCTCACAGTTTGTTCGGCTGAAACTGTATTTTTTATTTGCACTTTCTCTGCCTCCATCTTCCTCTCTCTATCTTCCATACTATCTCTTTATCTCTTCTACCCATATCCTGTTCCCTTTGTTGTCTCTGTTTCCTTCCAGTTATAACCTACACCCAGGAATTTAGTAAAACAACAACAACTAACATTTATTAGTTACCTCCGTTATTACACTGCAGGCAACTTTAACTTCAACCATAATTACAATTCAGGCTGTTAAATGGTGATTAAAAGATGAACTCCCCCCGCCCCACCCTTCAAACCATTATTAACTCAATGTAGAGATAAGTATTTGCAAAATCAGGAAGCAGTAGTGAAATTCAGCATGAGAGTGTGTCCTCTTGTGTGTGGCTGGGTTGTTCCAATGGGTGTTTAATGTGGTGTAGGGATCTGCATACAACAATCTATTCTAGACAGATCATGTGAGCCAATTAATACATTAATTTGGCATGGGTTGCAGTGGCATGGGGAAAGACTGATTTTGCGGGTTATGGTGCCTGAGCATGATCAACTCACCTTTGGGAGGGAGCCAACATACACATCAATTTCAAGTGGTTTTCCAGTAGTCACTATGCACTGGATGGCTTGTGAATAGGCCTAAATACCACCTTGTAGTTTCTTCCTTGAATAGTTTATCCAAGTCATGAGATCAATGTTGCATGTGATCACTATGCTTGCATATGTCTAGAAAAGTTATATATGAATGGTTACTGCTTCCTTACTGAGTACAGAAATGAGTAGGGGACAAGGCTCCTCATTTTACACTTTACACCTGAATAACCTGGACCTCAGAACTTAAGTCTTACAGACAGTGTGTCATTCCCTTTGGTAAAGTCTGGTGATTTTCTTTAAAGCCTACACTAAGCTTCTTGCAGCTAGCATTACCTTCAGTCATTAAAATCTGTTTTAGCCATCTGCCAAACTGATACAAATGCTTGGCAAGCACCTTTTCATAGGATACTTTAAGGGTAGAATACTGGAATTTTATACATTTGGGAATCATATAGTTTATAACTTTATATTTAACTAAATGAGATGCCTCATTGTTTAATAATAGATGGATTTCAATGGTGTGTACTTTACCATTCTGGTAGCGGGGTACCTAACATGCAATGAAAGGATAGAAATGTCACAAACAGTAAATTAATAAATGAGCAATTAGGTTTACAGGTGTAATTTCATACTACTAGTACATTAATCAGAGCCTGTTAGACTGAACCCAGAAAGGAATTAATCTCATCTGGCTAGATGGGGGTTGAAATCAATGGAAATGGAATCAGTTTAAAGACCATATAGCCCACATTACATCAGAGATGAATCATTAAAACCTCTCTCTCTCTGTGTGTGTGTGTGTGTTTGTGTGATTTTTTATGCTAACACCTTTTATACAGAACTTCTCTTCTGTTATATCCATTTCAAACTCCTGAAGTGTTTAGCAAGTGTTTCCTAAAAGATTTATAGTAAGGAACGTAAGAAACAGATTGACCAGAATGACCTTTTTTCTAGCGTTTAAAAGAAATACGTTTTCAAAAGGGTGTCTTGCATAGTTACAGTTGTTCCCTTTTCTTATATGAAACCTGTCTCTTTATTTCCTCGGAGTTTTCCACTTTACCTCTTTACACTCTGGAATATCAACAAAAAGGCCAAGACATATCTTGGGGGCATGGCTAGATGGGGCGATATCCAAGGGATCATCCCTGTGCATCCACATGATGCACAGGGGATCCCGGGAGCAGGGAGAGATGATCCCTGCATTTCCCTGGGATATAGCCCTACACATTTTTCGCGATTTCCCACATGGTCTTTGGATGATCCTGAGATGGCAGGACGTGTGGGCAGCCATCCCGGTATAGTCCCGGCTGCTCATGAGTAAACGCAAGGAACTGGGCACAGGGCATGGAGCTCTGCAAGTGCTCCATGACCATCGGGGGTGGGGGGAGCGGGAGCAGGGCCTTTTGGTTTTTTTTAAAAAAACACTAACCTTTGCACTGGAGTGCTGGTGCGCTCCAGCTCCTGTTTCTTAAAAAAAAAAAAAAAAAAATGGTGGGTGTGACATCCTCTTCCTTGTGGGACATCGTACCACATGTGGACCGAGGGGGACAATCTCGCAATCATAAAATTGTGAGATCATCCCCCTCCACCCCCCTCGTCTAGCCATGCCCTTGGATATTCATGCTTTTCAAAAGAGCTTTTGTGGGTTCTGGGTTCTTCCCTGCCCGCCCGCCCCCTGCAACAAAGCAATTGCAACAACATTATAGCAACAGGCTGTGACTATAATGCATTGTATCTTGACCCATAATTTCCATTCTACTTTGTTCCCTTTGCACTTTGAGAAAGAGAGGGAAGCCAAATCTGTAAACATGTCAAGTGCCTGCTTGGGAAAGTGCCAATTACAGGCACCAAATGTTTTGCTATTTTAACGTGGAACAATATGTTTTGCCTACAACCACCCTGATCCAGCTATAGATGTATCTATTTGATACTAGAATCTGATTGGTGGGAGGCTGACAGATTAAAGGAAGTACTTCTTCACTCAATGCATAGTCAAACTATGGAATTTGGTACCACAAGAAGTCATGATGGCCACCGATTTGGACGGTTTAGACAAATTCTTTTATTGTTTTAATTCATTTTAACTGCTTCTGTAAGATGCCTTGAGAGCTAT
The DNA here is from genome assembly GCF_023053635.1 of Elgaria multicarinata webbii. NCBI lineage: Eukaryota > Metazoa > Chordata > Lepidosauria > Squamata > Anguidae > Elgaria > Elgaria multicarinata. The sequence goes on along the minus strand of NC_086180.1, from coordinate 38,024,320 downwards.
TTTAGTAGAAAGGTGGGGTACAAACAAATTAAAGTAAAATAAATAAATAAATTTTAAACGTGTGGGATTAATTCTGAACAAACATGAAAATACCCATATTAGAAATCCTACCTGGTGCATTATTGCAATAAACCAAGCAAACATCCTTTATTGAAAACAGCACTGCAATTGTCCATGTTTCCAATTACACTTTGTAATATAATAGAAATGAGCTATATATTTTTTTATGTTTGCCACGAATTTGAAATTGCCTAGCTTTGTCATTACTGGACATACACACACACAACATTTTTAATGCATACTGAGTAGTGTGATCAGCAAATATTCTAGTTGTAGCTGGTAGCAATAAGTTACAATTCATCATTAAATATTCAAATCAACATCACATTTCAACACTTAACCTGCTTAGAATGAAACTAATGAATAGGAAGGCAAATCCTTTGGCTAAATACTTGCAAGTACTCACTGAATTAGGTTAGTCTTCATAACTATAACGTAAATGTTTAGGGGGCAGATTTAATGACAAGAATTTCCTTGTGGAGCATTGATTTTCTAAACAGACGCAACAATAGGACTAAGAGAGAAAATCAAAGTTCTCCAAACCATTAATAATCAGCATCCCTAACAGTAGCCAGATATCACAATATGATGCAAAATTGAAAGAGACAAGGCCGAATGCACAGCTACGTCTTTGTTGGGTTATTTTACTATTACCGTCACAATGAAAAATGTGAAATGTGAACAGTTGTCCATTTTAAACCTTTGCTTACGTAGGACATCTAACCACAAAAGAACTGTGCCAAGCTTTGTAAGTAAAGGTGAAGACTATGATGTGTCGACTGAACCCCATGGAACTCAAACAGGCACAGTTTCAGAGATTAAGTACCACTATCCCCGTGTTCACAGTTAAAGAGCAAGGCCTTATTGACACCAACACTGATATTCAAGTTTGAGATTTTAGTTCAGGCCTATAATTTCTTATATAAAATTATTATTATTATTTGTTTACAAAAAGTTTAGATTTTGAAGTTAATATGGTGAACTGTAATAATGTAATTTAACTTGAAGGTTTTAATCTAACAGTATTGAAACTCTTATATATCTATGGGTATTCCTTAATGTAAAGTTTTGCTAGCAACTTCTATTATTTCAAATCTTTTGTACTGTAGAGTTTGTATATGTATATTACTATTTATGTATTTTTACTGTATGCATTTATGATTGCTATGAATATGGTAGTTGAAACAACGTATCAAATAATAGTAGAAGATGTAAAATTATTGTGGTTGATTGTCCGTATTTTCCCCAATTCTGTCACATATATTGCAGTCGTGTATGAGGGTTACTTCAATTTGAACTGATGTTCACAGACAGTTACAGTTGATTATGATGATGATGATGATATACTAGTTAAAGATTGATCTCCTTGTCTTCTTTCCCACTTCCCACGACAGCACTTGACTATAAACACACACATATACACTATTTATTTTAATGCCATTTTATCATCAGGAGCTCACAGTAGCTTAGCCAAAATGAGCAAAGCTATCTTAAACCTGCCAAATGCCTGTGGAAAGAGAAACAATTCACAGCATTTTCTAGAAGTCATTGGCGTCTATCTCGCAGAATTGAGTGGAACAACCTGTGTCTATCAAGACGATAGTTATAACTCTGTATGTTACATATTAAGTAGATAAAATGGCAAAAAGTACATGCTGAGAGTTTACTTACTAAGGTAGAGAGGTCGTAAATTGTCTGTAGATGAGCAATTAAATTCATAAAGAAAGATGTTTAGCATTTGAGTGAACTTACTGAAGTTTTTTTTTTTTTTTAAGATTCCCATCAAAATCTTCAGCATTACTTAATCACTCTGGAGACCATGGTATAACAGCGAAACTGCTTAGTTCTCCTTTTTTGCATACCATTCATTTCCAGAACAAACGTATTATGTAAAAATGACATCCTAGCAGTGAAATATAATAGTCACTAATGATTTTTGCAGACAGCATTGTAGAACGGTAACAAATTTCATCAGTGTCAACCTCTGAAAGAAAACAAGGAATACCAGTTTGACTTCCACAAAAATGCAAAATATATTACAATATGAAATTCCATTTCAGAATTAAAACAATGGATTCAGATCTGCAAAGCACTGCAAGTATTAACCTCCACACCATTTTTAAAGGGGAAACTGAAAAGTTTTAAAAAGATAACACAACAATATATATTGATTTATCGGAACTATCTGCCTTTCAAGAATAAACACTAGCTATACCTCACACACATTTTTTAGGAATCCAGGATAGGATGCTCAACGATTTCATTATGTCCATGTTTCAAAGTGATGTAAACCTTTAGGACTAATATGTGGATTGGAATGCAGTAATCATTCAGATTTTGCACTTCTCTGAATTTTGTTATTCAGTTCCCGGTTCAAAAAACATACCAAAATGTATATTTTATGAAAATATATTTTTAAATGTATATTTTAAGATAAAAGACATTTAGAAATGTATATTCTGTGGATATTAAATTAAACAAAGTTTTCTGATTGATGTGAAAATGGGATGGAATAGACTTATGAATGAACACATATGAATTTGAAACAGACTGGAAATAGACTGATCTGCCCATCCTTGGGCCGGGAAAGATGGAAAAGACAATGCAGTGTGATACCTCCCTTGCACACTGAAATACTGGAATGAAATTTGGTGTGCATGTTCAAGACAGAGTTGAATCCTAACTTAGGCCTTAGCTAGACCTAAGGTTTATCCCAGGATCATCCCGGGGTCATCATGTAAATGACACACAGGGGATCCCGGGAGCAGGCAGGGACGTCCCCAGGACGATCCAGCGATAAACCTTAGGTCTAGCTAAGACCTCTGTCATACTTAAGAGTAGACTCTTGAATTCAATGAGATTTAAGTTAGATATTACCTGGAGGCCCACTGTTATTAATGGGTGTAGGGTATGACTATGGCCATGGCTAGACCAGGCCTATATCCCGGGATTGTCCCAGGATCATACCTGTGTATCCAAATGCCACACAGGGGATGCTGGGAGCAGGCAGGGACAAGCCCTACATTTGCCTTGGATAATCCTTAGGTCTACCTAAGGCGTCTTGATCCAACCCATAATACTGCATTTCAAGTATGACCTCTAGCTTGACTTCTTCATTCTCAAGAAGGCCAGAGGCAAGCAAGATTCTTAAATGCAATGATTTACTAGTTTAGGGAAATTTTAAACCTTCAGCCTGACTTGCTGGTTCTTGCTTATTGGGTTACCTTCAGATGACCTAGTTCCACTTGAATGCCCCTGCTTGGTGACCACAAAATCATACTTACAGCACAATCAGCATGCCAATTCATTGAGTTCAATGGGTCTTACTGCCAGGTGAGTAGGTATGGGATTGCAGCTGTACTGGGAAACCATAGCTTACCCAAAGAATTAATAAATTATAAAGAAGATAAATTGGAAAAAAAAAGAGACAGATTTGAAAAGTATTATACACAATAATGATAATCTCCATGACTATATGGAAATATTTTAAGTACTACATTAAATATATTAATATATTTTGGTTTTTAAAAAATTAGAATTTGAAATGTAATCAAAATAAATAGCTGCCTTGGTTCATTTTTATTTAGGAAATCAATTGTATTCAACCAGGAAATAATTCTCCCCAACAAGTCAATGACAGTTTGAGTAAAAGCTAAATTACAGCTGAACAAATCCATTTCATTGACCATAATTTGACTTTTCAAATTGTAAACAAGAAGTTCATATACAAGATGATTGAAAAATAATGATTGGTTTGAATGCACGTATCTAATTATTAGGCATTTGTTACATTTATTTTTAAGTACCCTGTGAAATATGGTATTGTTTATCTCTAAGTGAATTATGTATTATAAATATGTATAACACTCTTCAAAAACACCCCCCCCCCCACACACACATGCAATTGTATTCATTTAGTGCCTAGAAATTATTTATAAGGTTGGCTTTGATTGATCCTAACACTTTTACTACATAGCTTCACAGAAGGAGTTCGCTGCCTTGTTAGCAAAACCAGACAAGGCAATAAGTGAAAAAAAACTGAATGAAGCCATTTGTATCTTCAAAAGACCATGGAGTGAAAAATACCAGAGCACCTGCTGATTTTTCTATCCCCAAGCACGCTTGACTGAAGAATAAAACCATAATAATTTCTGTCCTATAAAGTTCACAGTGCCAATTAAGAATGTTGCAAACACTTGTATTCTTTGGTAATTCCAGTGTGTACAATGGGGTTTCTAAATAAAAGCATTTTGAGCTATATCATACGTAACCCTAGAAGCAGGATAGATTGAACTGAAAACTAAGAAGAATAAGGAGTGACAAATCAAGGTCTGGCAGGAAAACAACAACACCCACCCTATTATAAAAACAAACAAAACCACAAATATGGTTCTAAAGCAAAAGAACCAAATAATACTTGCTGCTGTTTTCATCCTAAAGTACCCTGAAGGCTGGGCTATGTAGCAATCACTAAGAAAAAAGAAAAGAAAAAACAGTAAGCATGAAGTCTTGCTTTTAATTCTTATATGGAACTCACTTGTTCTTATATGGAACTCACTACCACGAGAGGTAGTGATGGCCATCAAGTTGAATGGCTTTAAAAGGTGGTTGGATAAATTCCTGGAGGCAAAGGCTAATGGCTACTAGCCCTGAAGGTTGTGTGCCATCTCCAGTATTTGAGGAAGTAAGTCTGTGTGCACCAGTTGCTGGGGAACATGGGTGGGAGGGTGCTGTTGCACCATGTCCTGCTTGTTCATCCCTGGCTGATGGGTGGGTGGCGACTGTGAGAACAGAGTGCACCCTTGGTCTGATCCAGCATGGCACTTAGAATCATAGAGAATCATAGAATAGTAGAGTTGGAAGGGGCCTATTAGGCCATAAAGTCCAATCCCCGATTAATGCAGGAATCCACTCTAAAGCATCCCTGACAGATGGTTGTCCAGCTGCCTCTTGAAGGCCTCTAGTGTGGGAGAGCCCACAACCTCCCTAGGTAAATAGTTCAATTGTCGTACTGCTCTAACAGGCAGGAAGTTTTTCCTGATGTCCAGCCGGAATCTGGCTTCCTTTAACTTGAGCCCGTTATTCCGTGTCCTGCACTCTGGGATGATCGAGAAGAGATCCTGGCCCTCCTCTGTGTGACAACCTTTTAAGTATTTGAAGAGTGCTATCATGTCTCCCCTCAATCTTCTCTTCTCCAGGCTAAACATGCCCAGTTCTTTCAGTCTCTCTTCATAGGGCTTTGTTTCCAGACCCCTGATCATCCTGATTGCCCTCCTCTGAACACGCTCCAGCTTGTCTCCGTCATTCTTGAATTGTGGAGCCCAGAACTGGACGCAATACTCTAGATGAGGCCTAATTTTGCAGCCCAAAATAGCATTTGCCTTCTTATGTTCTTATAAAAAAAGCCATGCTTAATATGTCAAAAGGCCTATCTAGTCCAAAATTCTGTTCATACAGTGGCCAACCAGATGCCTTTGGGAAGCCCACAAGTAGGACATGAGTGCAATAGCACCTTCCCATTTGTGTCCACAGCAACTGGCATAGGCATACTTCCTCTGATATTGCAGGTAGCATATTGCCATCAACACTAGTAATTATCAATAGCCTTTCCCTTCATGAATTTGCCCCACTCCCCCTTTAAAGCCATCCAAATTGGTGGCCATCACTACATTTTGTGGTAATGAAGTCCACATTTTAACTATGCACTGTGTGAAGAAGTACTTCCTTCAGACTACATGACAAGCTGCAATCACGACCTGATTATTCAAAATGGCTGCCCACACATGCTGCAGCTCACTGTGGCTTAAATAAGCTACAGTGGGCTGTTAGATCATATGAACCAGTCAGGAAAGTCATCTGTCCTGAATCTCCCACCAGTCAGCTTCATGGGATGACCCCAGGTTCTAGTATTAAACGACAGGGAGTAAATTATCACCCTATCCACATTCTCCACACCATGCATAATTTTATACACCTGTATCAGGTTTCCCCTTAGCCTCCTTTTTTCCAAGGTTGCAACAATCCCAGCCTGTTGTAACCTTCCCTCATAGTCCAGTCCCTTGATCATTTTAGTTGCCCTTTTCTGCCCTCTAGTTCAGCACTCTGTTCACACAATGGCCAACCAACCAGGAACCTACAAGAAGGATGTGGGTGCAACAGCACCCTCCCACCCATATTCCCCAGCAACTGGCATATATAGGCTTAGCTGGGAGTACATCCCATTGGCCAAAGGAGAACTTACTTCTGAGAAAATGTGCATAGGAACATGAAGTGGGTGGGTGGGTTATTTTTATACTTCCTAATAGCTATAGCAATGATATCAACATAGGTCAAATAGTCAACCCTTTTATTTTACTTTTATTTATTTTTTAAACAAAAACACACAAAAGGTTTTATTGTTTGGCATTGAAAGCTAGCACATAGCCCCTTTAACTGTTCAGAACAATAGTCAGTGAGCAGAAACCGCATCTTGGCCAGAGACTGAAATGTGGGGTGGGGGAACGACACTCCCCCCACCCTTCCTACATGGCATGCCCGTACGAATACAATAGTTCAGGTTGCCATACTGGTTTAACCACTGACCATCTCTCAAAGACAAAGGGCACCACTGCCCCAGTAAAATAGTGTACTCAGCATTCTAGTTTTCCACAGACTGCTTAAAGATATGGGATGAACATGGTAACTTGAGATGCAAGCACCAGCCGGAAAATAAGAAAGAAAAATCTGTACCTTATATTAATACTGAGATACATTGTGTTAGACCAGGGTAAATTTTAAATGATTCCAATTGTATCAATGTCCCTCTCCTCAGATTACACAAACTGCCTTACAAGCTCACTTTTGCTGAGCAAGACCTCTGAAGCATAAAAAAAATGTTAATCAAAACATGCTAGTGCAAAAATGCAAACTACTCAGATCTGTCAAAATTAATGAGGTTGGCAAGAAGGAAACAATACAGTTCTCCTTTCTAGACTGCCAGAACTTTCATGGTCTGCATCATGTTAATAAATGCTATAGAAAATCTATGCTGTTGCCCTGGTTGTGGTATTTCTATATTTTATAGTCTATGATTCTTAATGCAACAGGGAATATTCTATTAAACAATGGAATCTCTTGCAATCTTAATGGCCTCTCTTAGTATGCACTCTTCAGGGCATGGTAAATTCTAAACATTCCCCTAGTATTCCATAGAAAAATATATGCTAAATCCCAAAATGTACAGCAAATTTTATATACAAGATATATAGACTGGGCATACAATTCTGAAAGTGGTTATATCCATAAAACCCAAACAGATGGCCAAAATACACATTCTACTAAATGCATGGTTTGCATTTCCAACAAAGGACCTGATCCAGGATTGAATGTGGGGTGGAGTGGGGTTAATTCTTCCCCACCATGCCACCATTCTAATGAAAATTGCCTTCTCAAAACCATTTGTGATGGGAGGCAAGTTGCTATTGTCTCCAATAGAAGATTAATTCCCAAGGCAAATATCAGCTTTGGCAATTGGGTGGGGGGAATCTTCCTTGGGATTATGGCATGTGGGGGGAAGGGTTTACCCCACTGCACTTCCCAATCCAGATCCTTCTCAGTGGCTCCCCATGGGCATTTCCATTTGAAGATCCATGGCCTAGAACAAGAATTTTTCATCTGAATATATGACCAAGGGATTTTCTTTCCACAGTAAAATTTCCTACTACTGTGACTACACTTACTCTACATTAATCCCTGTTGCATTCTAACTTTACCTATTAGTTTACATTCCTAGCATTGTTTCTGCCTATGTACTTCTCACATACAACTGGATATATCTCCAAAGGTGATATTCAATACTCACTGTGTTTATACTCTTGCATTTTTAACCTTACTGCCAACTATAAAGATATTCAATAATCAAAAACCCTGTCAGTTTAAAAGACCAGAAGATAAGGCTTTCTCACCTTGGTCCAAACTCCACAAAGCCAGGAAATTGGATGCTAAGGTTGATGCCTTATCTGCCTGGGACCAGCGTCACTATAAGACTGAATTACATTGAAATTCAAGGTTTTTATTTGGGATTTTGAATTGCTGCATCATCATCATCATCATCATCATCATCATCATCAATCACATTTCTTACCATGAATGAGACAAAATAAATCATTCAACATCACACCGAGATTTCCACCAGAAGGCATGCTGCAAGATTAGTGGGGTTGCTTTTAAATACAAGTTGTATTGTTACAATAGAATAGGTTTGGAATCTGAAAGGAAAATATTCATTCTCTACCACATGTGCCTTACTTCCACGCCCGGCATAGCCTGGGCGTGAGGAGGCCATTGCGGGTGGAGTGGGAGACAAGGCAGGGAGGCACGCCAGAGGCGGCCTCCTCGTGGCACCACCAGAGAGGGAAGGGGGAATCTGAGCCCATATCTTGGCTCTCGGCCCTCCCCTCCTCCCCTTCGAAGCATGGCTCCCTCCCTCCCTCCCTCCCTGTAGGCAGTGTGGGCTCACTGATTGTCCTTTGGGGCCGAGAAGGAATTTTTTGCTCATTATCTGTCATTGGTTATGAGTTTTTTTGCCTACTTCACACTGTAAGACAGGCGGGGAGAAATAATTAGGTCAATTTGCAGTATTAACAATGTGGTTGCATTTGATGATAGGCAGGTATGTGCAGGCATCTTGAGCGGGTTAGGGTTGGTGAGCATTCAGGGGCACCGTTGTGGTGATCAGTAATGCCTGAGGCTCCCCAGCTGTGAGTCTTGCAGTCCAGCTGGCGGTGATAAAGATTACCTTTGAAGCCAGCCTTCCTCACCCACTTGGAGCCCTACGGTGCAAGGGGGGTGACACAGAAGGCCTCCCTAACCCAAAAGGGGAAGCCTGGGAGATGGTGATCTTTGACGTGCCACTCACAGGCCATGAACGACTCACCCGATATAACAATGGCATGAGGCCGGATTAGAGAAGATGCCCACTTAGGTTTACTCTTTCTGCAGATCTATTAATAAATGGGGCCCTATTTAAATCCCAACTTTTGTGTCTGCCTCATTATTTCCCACACTCCACATTCCCACAATGAGATTTCCACCAGCACACATACTGCAGGAGCAACCTGTGGTTGCTTTGAATATTGAGATGGTTGGATAAGATAAACAGTTTGGGTGATATGGTGTTGTAGTTTGAAAGAACTGTTAAGTGGAAGGTTTAAACACCCCGTTCGAGCACATTACTTGTTTATTTCAAACAGCATCTTCCAACATCACTTCACCCCAGAAAAAATGTGTGGGTTCACATTTGTGAGCCTCTGAAGGAAAGGCTCACAAATGTGAACCCACACATCATTTACTTGCGAGGAGCCGGGATGAAACCAGGATGGGTGCCCACACCTCCCATGGTCTTGGGACAATCCCGAGACTGCGGGGAAAATCGGGCTAAAGGTATCCCAAGATATCCCAGGGAAATGGAGGGATCATCCCTCCCTGCTCCTGGGATCCCTGTGCATCATGTACATGCACAGGGACAATCCTGGGACTATCCCTGGGATATTGCCTGGTGTAGACATTCCCAGAGAGAGAGAGAGAGCAACTATGATAATTGAAATAAAATACAATGAGTTACAGTATGTTAAGATAGTACATTAAAAAGCCTGGAAGAATAGAAACATGTTTTCCTAGTACCAAAAAGATAATAACGTTGGTGCCAGGCAGGCCTCTCTAGGAAGAGAATTCCACAAATAGGGAGCCACAACTGCGGAAGCTCTTTCTCTGGTCGCTATCCGTCTTATCTTGGATGGTGAAAGTGTCTGGAAGAGAGTCTCCAAAGAAGATTCAGTGCATGAGCAGATTGGCATGGGAGCAGGTGTTCCATCAGTTACCACACTCCCAAACTTACCTTTAAAGCATCAGCACTTTGAATTTTGCTCAGAAACGGACCAGAAGCCAGTGAAATCCTTTCAATACCAGCAAGAAATGTTCTTATCAACCAGACCCAATCAACGGCCTAGCAGCTATGGTTTGAAAATAGCTGCAGTTTCCTAACAGTCTTCGAAAGCAGCTCCACATTAAAACACACAACATAGGAGTCAATCCTGGATGCTGTCAGAGCATAACTTGTCCCATTGGTTTAAATTAGACTTTGTCATTCTGAGTAACTTTTGCTGAATCAGGTCCACACTGTTTTAGCTGCTCAGTAAATGTTAAGATGCCTATCCTGAATCAATAGTTACAACAGTCTAATTTGTATAGTGCAACCTTTACACAACCATTTTTATAGACCCTGAGACCATCATTAATCCAAATCATTTTGTATTCATTGTGCTTTCATTGGATGGGCCAAAGCTCTTTGTAAGACAGGAAAAAAAATGCTCCCTGGTCTTTACTTATAATTCTACACCACTAGCCATCACAGCTTCAAAGGGATTGTAATCAATGAAGAAAAGAAAAGAAAAGTATTTGCATATTTCTTGGCAATCTTATTTTTTATCCCCTTCCTCCCCTCCCCACCAAAAAGAAGGAAAGTCATGTATAGGATTCTCCTGTTAGTCTGGAATGGATTTAGAGCTGACCACTATAATGCAATCACTTGGATTTCCATCCGTTTCATTAAAAATGAATGTCCCCCCCTTTCTGTGGTTGTATGTATATAATAATTCTTGTAAGACAGTAGCTTTCTGTCAAAATTCACTGCTTTCTTTGTGAAGTTTGTCAGTTTAGAAGACTTCCCAGACACAGCCATGAGCAAATTATGCTCACACAAATTATGCTGTGTTTCAGTATATTTCCATGAAACAAAGCAAGTAATTAATGTACACGACTCAGAATTGCGCCTGAAAGAAAACAGTCATAATACTTCAAGAACAAAAGTTCAATGCAGACATTCAAGTGTGAACCGAAGTAACCAAATACAGTTTTAAAAAGGCAATTATCTGAATACCATTCAAAGCATCCTATTGTACAAATCCACATCATAGTAGAGTATTGATCTATCAACTCTACGAATATCACACTTGTATTAACTTCTGATTAGCTGAATGTTCCCCAGTTCATTGAGATAGGGGAAATGGTTGTGTTCTAAGTGGACTACCTTGACTACCTGTTTAATAGTTTGTAAAACTAATAAATATGGGCAGGGCTTCTACCAGCCTCTCTTTGTGTGCACTTGGGGTAAGGCAATCCCTTAGAGCTCTCTGGAGTCCTAATACTCATCCTGTGAACTTCTGCATCCACCTCCCAGTGCCTATGTGTACACAAAACCCAGACCACACACTTATTACCCCAGGCCAGATCCAGTACTTGCACCAGATCACAGCAGGATACTGTGAGGCCCTCTATTTTGCCAGAAGACGTCACTCCATATGAATCCAACTTCCCAAAGTATTTAAGTTGCTTATAGAACAATAATACAAAGGGCCCAGCTGAACAGGATTATTATTATTATTATTATTATTATTATTATTATTATTATTATTTATTTATTTATATAGCACCATCAATGTACATGGTGCTGTACAGAGTAAAACAGTAAATAGCAAGACTCTGCCGCAAGCAGAGAAAGAAATACTGTTGGGAAACAAAAAGGTAAAGGGCTCCCCAAAGTTCCTACTAATCCCCCAAATTTACTAGAACTTTCCTCATTTTCCTTTACATCTTGTCACGGCTCCTCACAAGCCTGTTTTATTGGTTGTCATGCTGCTACAAAGATATTCGAAAAGAAGCTGAAAGATGTTTTGGTTCAGAATGATCTAACTTTGCTTCCCAAAGTAAAACTATACTATATGATTATTAGATTTAACCCAAACCAGCTGCTTAACAGAACTTATGAGGTTTCCTATCAGGAGGACTCTGCCCCTTCCACAGGTCCAGAAGCCCAATGCAGTCTTAGGCTAGATCTACACCAAGCAGGATATGACACTTTGAAGACGGTATATGGCGTATGTCCTAGGCCCCAACAGTTGTGACTATTGTTATAAACCGTTTTAAAGCAGTAGTGTAAATCCTGCCTTAGACTGAGTTGTAGAGATGGTTCATACAATTTGAGGCTTTGCATTTGTGGGGATAATTTGCTTTTTCATGAGTTGCCATGTTTACAAGGCATTAAGGCATATATAGTACCATTTCTTGCCAACAGTATTTTTTTTAACCAAATCAATAACAACAACAAAATCAGTTAGCCAATAGAAACAGATACATAAATGAACGGGTGACTTTATTGGCCCTAGCAGCTGAGCAAGTAACCAAAGCAGGGGCCCAAGCATCATTTTGGAGGTCTAGTACAAACGTGCTACATGGACCCGATGACATAATGTGGCCACAATCCAACGGGGTACTTACACCCCTGCTAATTCCTTACTGTCCCACCAATTCCCTTGCACAAGTGAGAACCAACACTAATGCAAGGCAAATTTAGCACTTCTTAGGGGAAGGCCAGAAACAAGCGGAAACAAACTTCCTTATATAAGCTCTTCCAACCTGCCTCCTTTCAGAAACGAGCATTTCTGTTTATTTTTTGGTAGCTCTGGAACTGCTAAATCACCATTTCACAAGTGGTGGTGGCCAGTTGCACAATGGAATTGGTGAGGCATAAGAAAATCAGTGTGGCATAAGTGCCCCATTGGATTTTGCCCCATGATCACATCCAATCCATACAATTCATCTTCTTTCTGTTCCTTTTGTTTAACTGACTAGAGTTCTATATACCCAAAGATGGCAGTTACGTGTATGAGAATTCACATGTATTTTTGTTCTGTAAACCCTATCAGCAGCCCTGGCTCGCATTGTCCCTTGGACCTAGTTATTATTATGGTGCTTTGACCCTCACAACAGCTGTCCCTCCTTCCTGTCTATACACAAAGGATGCTGGGCCTGGTCATTCCTAAGAAAGAATGTCACATAGGGAAGCAAAAATCTGCCTCTCAAACATCAACAACACCTGGCTTGACTGCACAAGCACATTTTCTCTGGGCCAGTAACTCACTGTTCAGAACGTTGCTTGTTCTGCTGCAGCACTACTTCTGATCTGGCTACAGGAAATCTCACAAGAACTCTATACAGGCACATAGGTACAGCGAAATATGTTTCCATAAATATCCTTATGCATGAATATTCCAAACTGTGCACCCTCCAGATGAGCTGGACAGCATAATTCCTAGCCAGCATGGCTACGTTGACTGGAAATTATGGGGGTTGTTGCAGGCCAAGACCAGGGCACCAGGCTGGGGAAGGCTGATCTTTGAGCCTCAATTTCCCCTCATGGTAATGGGGTTGAAGCATGGGCTGCACCCATGGATCTCTGGGTCCTAGTAAAGTGTTCCCTTCCCTTCCCCTCCCCCATACTTGGGCCATGAGACAAAGTTTTTTTCCTGTGTGTTCTGGCTGACTTTATATATTTTGATAACTTGCATCATGCTTATCTAATCAGTGTTCTTCTCAGTGAATAGTACATATGTCTTGTTCTTGGATTTTATGGCCAAATAAAATGTACTTATTTACGTACTATAGATAGTCTTACGTTTATTTCTACTTACTGAAAATGAGTGCGCACATTAATAAATACGTTGTTCAAGCCGCTTGACATGAATTTTAATTTAATGTCGAGTTGAACTGAGGTTGATAACTGGCATGTCCGTGCTGAGAAATGCAAGAGCCCAATCTTTTATGGTACTATAAGCTCTTTCCTGATCTTCATCGTTAAAGTTTAGATAGATACACACTCATAATTCTATGTACTGTTCTGGTCACCACATCTCAAAAAATAATATTGCCGAGCTGGAAAAGAAGCAGAAAACGACCACCCAAATGACCAAAGGGCTGGAGCAACTTCCAAATGAGAAAAAACAACCATGTTGGGGCTTTTTAGCTTAGAAAAAGGACAAGTAAAGGGAACACTATAGAGATACTGTGCATCTCATAATGCTAGAAGCTGGAGTCCTCCAATGAAGCTCAGCGCTGAAAAATTCAGGAGAGATAAAAGGAAGTACTTCTTCACATAGTGCATAGTTCACACATATTTAAAATATGGAATTCACTACCGCTAGATGTGTAATGGCTACCAACATGGATGGCTTTAAAAAGAGTTTAGACAAATTCATGGAGGCAAAGGCTATCAATGTGCTACCTCCAGTATCCAAGGCAGTAAGCCTGTGTGCACCAGTTGCTGGGGAACATGGGTGGGAGGGTGCTGTTGCACCATACCCTGCTTTGTTGGTCCCTGGTCGGCAGCTGGTTGGACACCATGTTAACAGAATGCTGAACTAGATGGACCCTTGTTCTGATTCGGCATGGCACTTCTTATTTTCTTATTACCTCCTGTACTCATGGACGTAGGCCTCTGAATACCAGAGAACAGGAGCAGAAGGGTGCTACTGTACCCCTGTCCTGCTTGTGGGCTTCGCAGTGACATTAGGCTTGCCATTGTGGGAACAGAATGCTGAACTAGATAGGGCTGATCTAGCACAGCTCTTCTTATGTCCTAAATCCCTGCTGAACACTGAAGAGCATATGATTTCTATTACACATTGTAGTTAAAGCATTTTGACATTTTCTAGTTTATTCTTGTAACACAGATTTCACGGTAACCAGTCCAATCCCCAAGGGGCTTTTTAAATGCACACCTTTCAAATTGCAAACCCTTAGCAGGGAACCCTCCGTTTCCTAATAAATTCCTTAACAGTAAATTCTGTATAATTACATTATGCTGGTAAGCAATGAAAAACTGTGAGTGCTTTAACGTAGCCAATCCATATATATTTCAGTCGGCAAGATGAGTTGGATACTGCTTGCTTGGGGAAATCTAGTTGCATAATAATTTGAACCATGACAGCAGTGTCCAGAATTTGTTTTTTGCATGGCAGACTGGGCGTAAGAATCTGCTCCTGTATCAGTGCTTGATGAGACAGAAAACAGATATGACACGCCTAGCAACAGATATGACATGCCTAGCAATTTGCCAACATTAGAAAATGAACATAGGAAGTTTGATGTTCTGTGCAACAGCTATCAATTAGCTCTTCTATGGCACTCGAATGTGCAGCTCCATCCCAAGGAGGCTCACCTGGCACCCACCTTAATATCTTTTAAACATTTTAAGGTTAAAGACATTTTATTCCCTCAGACATTTTAATGGTTTGTAGTTTAAAATCATATTGGGAGGATGCTTTACTTTAAAACAAATTCCTAAAAATGGTATTAGGCATTGCTCCAGGAATCACAGCAGCATAGAGCAGAACAGACGTAGAAGCAAAATTACACATTCTCATGTCCGTTTCTGTGAACTATTTTAAATTATTTCAAACAGGTAAGAGGCTCCTTCCCTAGCCCCACCCCCGCAAAAGGTTTCCTGGAACACTCTACAGATAACCATCAGAAGAGCTGGATCCTGTTTTGAAAATAAAATAGACACATTGGAGACTGACCCTCAAAGTGCAAGAGCATGGACATATGTATTAAAAAATAAGTTGGGGGTGTTAAATCGAGGGAGAAATTTAAAACAGTTATATTGCATTTTATGTTTTAAACTGTATGGCATTTTAACCTTTTAATTGTTTGTAATCCACCCGGAGAACACTGATTATTGGGTTAATTAAAACATATAATAAATAAAATAAAATAAAGGGAACTGATTGAAGGAAACAAATAAATTGTGCACATGTTCACCTTCCCCTGTAAATATTTAATTAGTTAGTTCATCCTCCCCTTTTTCTATTGTTTACCTCATGTCTATTTTTAGAGACAGGCCAAACCTGCTCTTTATAAAGCACTATGTGCATAGATGACACTACATGAAGATTTATTTATTACATTTATATCCTCCCATTTCCCCAAAGAGAGCAAAGTAGCATACATGGCTCTTCTCCCCATTCCCCATTTTTTATCATCACAATGATCTTGTGATGTTGATTAAGCTGAGTGGCAGTGATGAGCCCAAGGTCACCCAGTCAGTTTCATGGCTGGGACGTAGGCTTGAGCCAGTGTAAAGACACGAGACATTCTTGCTGTAGATAATTTCTGCAGGCATTGTTGCAACCCCCTGAAGAAGGCCTAACAGAATGCCAGAGGCCAAATTTTATTTATTTATTTATTGTATTTATAGCCTGTCTTTTTCCTCCAAGGAACCCAAGGCGGCGTACATAGTCCTCCTCCCTATTTTATCCACACAACAACCCTGTGAGGTAGGTTGGGTTGAGAGTCTGTGGCAGGCCTAAAGTCACCCAGTGAGCTTCCATGGCCAAGTGGGGACTAGAACCCAGATCTTCCGACTCCAAGTCCAACACTCTAGCCACTACACTACACTGGAAATATGTTGGGCTTGATCACAATAAAACTGTCTACAGCATCCTGAGATGTTTCTCCTCTTTTTCTGGTTCATCTTGGATGCTTACCCACCTTGCACCCAGGCCTGAGCCAGGGCCTGCCACATTCTAATCCAGCACTCTAGCCACAATGGTTGGCAGTTATTGTTTTAAAAATCACCTGTGATTTTCTGATGACTGTTTAAGTTAATAAAACTGACGATGAGGTTCACACATTAATATACTAGGTGGGGGTGTCAAATAATGCTTTTGTACTTAGTAAATGTATATACTTGCATATTTGCAAACACTTCCACATTAAAAGTAATAACAGTAAACAGTATGAGAGGGTTCCATCCTTAAAAGCAGCCTAGAAATAATTTTAGATGGATTTAGATTGATAGACTGTTTTATCCGCAGGCCACAATTTGTTGTGCTTGCAGCTATTGAATTGCTCACTGCACGGACTTAACAGTTGCTGTGGAATTGCCTTTATTTCAACTAGGGAAATAAAAGTTTTCATCATTATTGCTAACATACTTGCACAATAAAATGGCTCTTCGTGGGAAGCCACCGAAGTCCTGCTCTATAGCCACCCAAGGGGAATTAATGTGAATTATACTATCTGATGCAATGGATTACTTTCAACTATCCTGTCAAAGCGGCTATTGATAGTGCTAATAACACAGCCATCCATTCGACCTCTCAATGTCTTTACCATTAAACATTTACCAGTTTACATCACACACATTTCCTGCCGTAGCATCCTGCCATCGCTCCCTTCAGTCCACACCTGCAGCCACAAATAACCTCTTTCCTTCATTTATTTTGTTTGGTTAAATATTATTTATAGGCTTTGAGTAAGAACTGGCTGGATCTTCTCTCCTCTGGTCTATGAAAAGTCTCTCCTTCCTATTTATCCGCATCGTTCTCTACTGTAGATTCAATCTGGGTTTAATTTCTTATACTTGGAACTTTTCCCCCTACATCCTTCCTGATGCAGAAGAATGACATTACAGGTGGATGCAGTAGCGTAAGGACTGTATAGAGGACTGCGCACACTCGATGCAATACGACTTCCTATATTTTATAACTGATGCTACCACCATTATATGCATCTAGAGTGATGAGGGACTGGCTCTGAAATGTGGTCCAAAGGACAGCAGCTGCTTTACTGCAGCAGCTGCATTTACTCCTCTAACCATTCTCAGTGTGCTCATCCAGCTGCAGGACAGTCTGACAGAATGGCTGAAAAATTACATAGCAAACCACTGTTGTATTTAAAGAAACAGGTGAGAGTCAAACTTGTTACCTGCAGAAAAAGAAGTGTCTATCCAAGGACAGAACTAAGTCTTCTGTAGCAACTTCCAGGATAACTTTAAATGGCTGTCTGGGGCATGCTGGGAGTTGTAGGCCTTTTCTCTGTCTAAACATGCATAGAATTGTGCCCTAATTTACAAAAAAATCTTTCCTAACACCAGTGGAGGGTGGTTGCTCCAATGTCATGGGGCCGTGAATCCGCTTTGGGTGTCAGGCAGAACCAATCAGAATGTTAAAGACCTATCCAGGGTGCTGAAACTATAGGGTTCTGATTCATCGCCCCACTGATATGACCAGCCTTCACTGATTAACGCAAATTGATTGTGCTTGCCCTTGATCCAAAGATAATTATATGTAACAACTAATGCATGAAGAAAACCCACATGATGGTCTGTGATTACCTAAGGTGATGTACATTCTCATTCTTCCTGTGGGGCAGAATGTGATCTACAAGTGGACATTTGTATCCCGCCTTGAGGCCCAGTATTGGGCAAGAGGCGGGATACAAATACATATAAATATAATAATCATAATCATAATCATAATCGATCCAGTCTCTAAGTATCAACAAAACTAGATCAATGTACCTATGTGCAATGTTATCCAACACCACCTCTGTATGCATGGGTGGTGGATCTCCGGATCCCCTATTTTCTGAGTGTAGTAGAACCCTTCAGAATTTTGCTCACATAGATCAGCTGTTCCATGTGCACAAGGCTATTACCAGATGTCGAAGGCAGTTGCTGGGTCAGGCAAACCAAGAGTAGTCACGTATAAACAGTTTATAGCATGTGCCTTTCTTTATTCCCTTTTCACACTGTCAACGTCACCTTGAGGACCACATCACTAATAAATGTCAAAGTCTTCATGCAGAAACATCTGTGTTTGATTTGTCCTTCCTGCCGTTGAACATACCACCACCACAATCACAACCAGACGGATTTGGCTGGACACACTGCCCTTTTATTACTTTATTACGCTTCACTGCCAATCCTTATGACAACATAATATGCAAAGTCATGGACTCTTATAGAAAAAAAATAGCACTCAGCTATGTTCAGGACAGCTCCATCTGCTTGTAGATATTGTAGATGTTTCCTGGAATTGTTTTCACCCTAATTTCCTTTCATATTCAAGATAATTACCAGAAATGTGAGCCTACAACAACAACATGCTTAAAATGAATACATTGGTGGATAAATAAATAAATAATCCCAGTTATTTCCTTCTTTGGGCTCCCAAGTACATTCTGTGAATCTTATGTAGACTCACAGATCAATCACGCCAAACTTGAAAAATGTTGAACCTTGTAAAACTCTGCAATTCTAATTAAGGTCAAACTTGTGCACAATTGAACTTCTGCTGTATCATAAATCTACATGGCAACATGTGAAACTGATTTTCACCAACTAAAATTATTGTGCTGAATGACAAAGTATAAGACTTTCTTTTAAAATGGAACTAGCTTTTTAAAATCTAGAAACATTAATTTTACATTGTTGTATAAGTCCAGTTTCTTAAGACAAGGTAGAATGAAGCCACATAGCTAGAGGGTAAATATGAATTGAAACAAAACAACAACAACTTGGGTAGGTTGGAGGAATGTCGTGCTTTTCTCAAATCTAAGTTGTTTGCAAAATTGAATCAATATCTTCCCTATTTAATTTAGTCCGTAGTCTCATGGATACTGTTAAATAGATACTGTTGAATTTAGGGAGGTTGCAAACAGTAAGATGAAGTACTGATTCTTGGGAAACTGGTCCTTTACTGCTTTAAAATATGTGAAATTATTTGCTGTTATATATTAGCAATGATGGATATGAATGGAAATTGAATAATGATGATGCTTAAATAAGAGTGAAGCTCTATGTTGAAAAAGTATACTTGTATTTATGGATAGCGATAATTGAAAATATTATTTTAAGTATTTTCAAAGATTTTGTCATTGAGGCAGCCACTAAAATCACCCAGCAACTCAAGAAGAGTCTACACAATATTACAATCAACCATAGGTTGGGCCACTTACATATCACAAGAGAAAGAGAAAAATGGCTTGCATAAAATTTGCATATGGCAATTTATATGTATATATGCAAATTTAGAAATAATAATTATAAATCAAAATACAGTCCATCTCACCATAGTGTGACCAGGTGAACTGCATACCTTGCCCAGTCTGCTGTCCAGGTGCTATTGTTTTGAAACTTCAAGTCCCAGGTCATCCTTCTGATGGTTCTTTATCTTTAAACTGGACTTGAACTGGACAGCTCTTCAAACAGAGGATGCCTTCCAAACAGAGGACAATTCTCTTGCAGCCCTTCAAGAAGAGGACTGTCATCTGTAAAAGAGGCCACATGGCCACCCCAATCAACCATAAACTGATGAAGAATTATATAATATGATGGTTGTGTTAATGCGATGCTGACAATAGCAATAGCCTCAACTGATAACTGGCCTCTCAAAAATGAACCTTCTCACACTCACCATTCCTCAAGATGACACATGAAATGTCACAGGCTATGAGTCCTTTGGCTTGTCTTGAAAGCTCACACCTCCAGCAAGCTGGAGGCTTAATATTACCTGTAAGTGTGGAAAAGCCACAGACTCACACTGGTACCAAGGTGGTGCTACTTCTGTTAACTCAGGCCTCAAGACAAACATTCTGTTGTTCTTTGCAAAGCTACTCTGAGTAAAAAAAAATGTTTGGCACTTAAAGACTAACCTTTAATATGTTTTCTAGTTCAAAAAGACATGAATTTTCATAGGCAACAACCTACTTTGTCAGATGCTGTGGTGTCTTGGGAAAGCAAGGTGGAGAAGTCAGTGAAAAACTCACCAAAAGAAAACAAATAGCAATTCTATGGACCCTAGACATTGTCTGAAGGGCCATAGGATAGTCGGGATCCCGCCCCCTGCTACCAAGGTTGGACAGTGCTCAGAGATCTGCCCCCACCATGGAAGATGGTGCTGAAAGAACAGCTCCGACAGGCTTCCAAAAAAGGGATGTTCCAGTGGGGTGGGGAAAGGAGGAAACCCTAAGCCACTTCCACCTGCCCCATCTGAAGCACTTCCATTCCCTCCTAAAACATCCTTGCAAGACAGGCAAAAAATCCTGTCTAACAACAAAGTAACGATCGGAGGACAGGGAGGGGAAGATTGTCTCTGCTGCTCCTCCAGCTTTGCTGGCTTCAGCCTGGCAGGGCATTGGATACATGGAAGCCTCCAAGTTCGGATGCTTCCTTCTTGTGAGAGCACAACCCATAGGATTCCTCCCTTAAGTTCTTAAAGCTACAGTAATAGTACAAGTTTTGCAAGATCTTTATAACATGCGTAGAAACCATAATCTCTGTTAAATCTCAGTTCAATATTCTCAAGTTTCTGAATGAATGGCTGTTCAACAATTCAGCTATTTCAGACCTACATAGACTCCATTGAAATAAATGTGAATTAGGTTTGTCACATTTTAGTGGCTCTGCTCTACATAGGACTGACACTGCATACCAGATGACTTGACCTTTCTGAAAGCCAAACTACATATTACACTAAACACATTGAGTGTAGCAGAGGCTTTACCTTATTTTATTTTTTTATTGTTCTAGTCTAAGCATGTGAAACCCTGATTCAGATTGGGACCACCACCCTCCTTTCCCCACCATCACCATTTTCCCACCACCATGCAACACACCTGATAATTACAAGGTGGTCATAGTCACACTCCGAACAAAGTAATTACAAACTTTGGCAAAACTTTGACAGTTACATTCAGCACTGACCATATCTCTGGCAGACGTGATCTGAATTAAACATTTTGAGATCTGTGACTTTGCATGATTGGTATTGCTGGGTATTTGCATCATGCCCAAGCAAAACTATTTTGCATGGCTTGAACTTTAATTTTAAGTAAGAGCTTTTATGCTGTAGTGGCGGAAGAGGGTGCTACTGCCATTATCAACCCGTGGATGTAGATAACGCAAGGATGTCATGACACTGTTGCATATATTGTCTTTTTTTTAATTGAAGAGATTTCATTAAGTCAGAACCAATCTATGAAATCTCTCATCAGAATTTTTGGAATTATTTCAGTGTATAACGGCTTCTGTGATCCAACCAGCTAACAGAGAAAGAAAGGGCAGGACGGGAAAAGAAAATCACTTGGCTAGTTCTATTACATGTAAATCACAACTGTTTCTCAGAAAATTACAATACTTCCTTTAGTACCAACCCATGATAATCCTGCCTCTGGGAGGCATCAATCACCATTGTGACATATTAAATAAGGGTGCAGTGGTTAGAAGAAGGCAAGTCCTTAAACAAAGCTTCTTATCAGGGGAGAAGAACACTCAACAGAGACCCTTTTTCAGCCTTAAGAGTAGAATCACTCTAAATTTGTTTCATATAGGGATAATTCCCACAGCAGGGGAAAAAGAGACTCAAGAATGCAACTCAATTTATGCTAAGCCCCATTCTGCACTGGGACCTTAACGCCTTAATGGCATCTTCAAATGGATGAAAAAAAGGGGGGATGCATTTTTCACCTTACAACATTTGTTCCCTGTGTTCATATGACTTTAACATCTTAATCCCAAGAACTGATTACCGTAAGTGTTTAGGGTGAAAGATAATAATTACTGCCCTAAAAATGGTGCTATGCTGGCACAGTAGATATTTATTTATTTATTTATTTATTACACTTGTGAACCGCCCAGAGAGCTCCGGCTATTGGGCGGTATAGAAATGTAATAAATAAATAAATATAACCCCCCCCCCCCGCCCCTAGCCAGAGTTCTCTGGGCGGTTTACAGAAATTCTAAAATTGAGAAAAAACAAGCACATTTGAACCACAGGCATGATAGATAACTTCTGCAGTCACAGATTCTAGTGCAAATGGTTTTGATCAGAGTGTAAATATATGTGTATGGGAGCCGCAAAAGAAGAAAAGTTCATTTATCTTCGTTTGTATGCATTTGAAGATGAGTTTACGTTGCCAGCATTTTACCACAATTAAGGACAGTCACAACAATTATGCAAAGAGTTAATCATTTTTTAAAAAAATTAGCTTGAGTATAACCAATCCCCCCATATAGCTTTATAAGGTGATTTGAAGGAATGCCTCCTCCCATATGTACCTGCCCAGACCTTAAGATCATCTACAGGGGCCCTTCTCCGTGAGCCCCTGCCAAAGGAAGTGAGGCAGGTGGCTACTAGGAGGAGGGCTTTCTCCGCTGTGGCACCCCGGTTGTGGAATGAGCTTCCCAGAGAGGTCCGCCTGGCACCTACACTGTACTCCTTTCGTCGCCAGCTGAAGACCTTTTTATTCTCTCAGTATTTTAACACTTAATTTTAACTTAAATTTAAATTTTACTGTTCTAACTCTGTATTTTAATCTTATATCAATTTTGCTATGTGGTTTTATTCTGGTTGTGCTTTTTAGACTGTATTTTGTAATTGTGCTTTTAACATGTTGGTTGTTTTATTATGGTTTTAATTTTTGTGAACCGCCCAGAGAGCTTGGGCTATTGGGCGGTATAAAAATGTAATAAATAAATAAATAAATATAAAGTTATATGTTTATATGTCCCATTTGAGAATCTCTTCCATTCACGTAAAGTTGATTAATTATAAGTCATCGTAGGTAAATGCTGCCCTCTACACATGGTTAGTAAAAGGGACGGTGGTAGCTATGCCATTTGCCAGAATTATGAGAACTGATGGATCCCATCCAGCAAGAAAAGAACATATATTCTTTGTTAAATCTAACACACACTTGGATATGCTCCTGTATTCTTTAATATAGCAACTAAAATGATCAAGCAGCTGGAACAACTCCCCTATGAGGAAATGTTTGGGGCTTTTTAGCTTAGAGAAAAAGGCAATAAAAGGGGACATGATAGAGGTGTATAATATTAAGCATGGTGTGGGAAAAGAGATAAAACCTCCTTCTTTCATAATTCTAGAAACTAGGATTATCCGATGAATTTATATGATGGGATATTCAAGATGGTTAAAAGGAAGTAGTTCTTCACACAGCGCTAAGCCACAGTACGGAATTTGGTACCATAACATGTAGGGCCTGTTCAGCCAACACACTAAGCCATGGTTAGGCCGCTAACCTTTTGCAGCAAATGGTTAGTGGGCATGTCTAAACCATGGTTATGTGGCCACCATGGTTAGGAATGGTTCACACGTCACGCTAAGACATGGTTCACACGATATGCTAAGCCATAATATTTAGCTAAAAATGCTTAACTACTGTGGCTTAGCATGTTGTCTTGAACAGGGTCATAGTTATGGCTGCCAACTTGGATAGCTTTAAAAGGGGATTAGGCAAATTCAGGGAGAATAAGTCTGTGAGTGGCTATTAGTCATGATGGCTATAACTATCTCCAGTAGCAGTGGCAATATGCCTAAATACCAGTTGCTAGGGAACACAAGCAGACAGGTGCTATTGCGCTCATGTCTTGTTGTGGGCTTTTGGTAAGCCACTGAGGGAACATAATACTGGACTATATAGGGCTTTGGTCTGATCCAGGGCAACTCTCACGTTATTACTTAAAAAATAAAAAAGAGCTCCTAATTCAATTCTGTCAATTTTAATTGCTTAAGAGAGATTCACAAGAACTTTTATTAATAATAGTCGCATTAATACAACTGCGTTTATAGCAGGGAACGAAACAGGGGTCTGGAAACAAAGCCCTATGAAGAGAGACTGAAAGAACTGGGCATGTTTAGCCTGGAGAAGAGAAGATTGAGGGGAGACATGATAGCACTCATCAAATACTTAAAAGATTGTCACACAGAGGAGGGCTAGGATCTCTTCTCGATCATCCCAGAGTGCAGGATATGGAATAATGGGCTCAAGTTACAGGAAGCCAGATTCCGGCTGGACATCAGGAAAACTTCCTGACTGTTAGAGCAGTACGACAGTGGAACCAGTTACCTAGGGAGGTTGTGGGCTGTCCCAAACTAGAGGCCTTCAAGAGGCAGCTGGACAACCATCTCTCAAGTATGCTGTAGGGTGGATTCCTGCATTGAGCAGGGGGTTGGACTCGATGGCCTTCTAGGCCCCTTCCAACTCTACTATGCTATGATTCTATGATTTGTATGGTATTCAAAGTAAGGGCCATGCTATACTAGCTGAAATCTGCCAGTTATTTCCTAATTGGTTTATTAAATCAGGGTTTTTTCCCTCAGACATTGGGAATTTCATTAGTCATGACATTGGTTAGACTTAATGTCATGACCAATTTAAGTCCCATTGATTTCATTGGGTCTACTCTAAACATGACTCAGGCCGTTGCTAGACGAGGGTTTAGCCCAGTGCGAGGCCCAAGCTCCCTGCTGTGCGTGCAGACAGGGGATCCCGGGGTGAGGCCGGGCTAAACCCTCCCTTGACCCGGGATAACCGGATCCGCTTATGGCCCAGTTTTTCTGCAGCCCCGGGCTGCAGAAGGTCTAGTTAGTTCCATGGCTTTTCCCGGCTGCTCGCTTACTCGCGAGTAGACAGGAAAAGCCACACACTGGGCACAGCGCTCCATAGGAGTGCTGTGCCCATAGGGCCTGGGGTGGGCAGAGGGGGCATTGGACATGGTGAGCGGGGGGGGTGGACATTGTGAGCGGGCGAGCGAGCGAGCAGGCAAGGGGGAGTGTGGGAGGGTGAGCAGATGGACGGGCAAGCGAGGGGGCGAGCGGGGGGCATCATACATTGTGGGGGGAAATTGGGGGCAGGGGGGAGCGGGGAACCCTTTTTTAAAAAAACCCAAGGACTTACCTTTTCGTTGGTGCGCTCCTGCGCACATGGCCCTTTAAGGTTTGTTTTGAAATGCAGGACGTGATGGGGCTTTCCTTTCCCCGTCACGTCTTACGTATAGAAAAGGGCGACGGCCCACACTAGCTGTAGCGCGGCCTCGCTCCTTCTCCTCTCCGCATTAACTGGTAGGTCTAGCAAGGCCCTAAGTCTGGTCCCAACCCATTTAACATTTTTATTTTCATGAGTACAAAGTTGTTGGTAATCTGAATCTTAAGAATGCTTAGAAACTATCAGCATTATTTATTTATCTATTTATCCACCCCGTGTCCCTTGTAAATAATACTCCTGCCTTCCCTTGGGTTACATGCTGTGCTACATGAATATTTTAGTAGCCTTTAGTATCTCAGGTACATGTCCAGAGAGGCTTTTGTATAAGCTATGACAAGACTTAGGTTGCAGTTTTGCACAGTTACACATCTCCTTGAAAACACTACAAGAACTGCAGAAACCACTGAGTTCACAAACAATAACAAAACGGTATCAAAATATAATTACTGATTCTTGTCATGATCAAATTATTAATGTTTGGTTGTCGAACTCATTTTTAAGGAAATCATAAAAGAAATCATAAAAGAAAGAAATTGTAGGCACTTCTGTTTACTTTGCTTTTCTGCAGCAAAGGCAGAAAGAATATTTCAGTGGGACAGACAGAGTGTATGAGGTAGATGCTAGCTGGAGATTCTCAAACACTTCAGATCTCAAAATCCCATTTTTTGGGGGGAAATATAATCACCTTTTTTTTAAAGAGTTATTTAAAGCAACAGACTGAAACATCATCAACTGCAAATGAGATTTGGACTGAGACAAAGGCAATATTCAGCTTGTATTTCTTCTATATGGTGTTCCAGGCTCTGATAGCCTATTTGATAATTGTAGAGCAGCAGCTTAATTCATATTAATTCTGACATTTTGGCATGACATACTTTTTCCCTCTCCTTCAGCAAACTTCACCTCAACACAATAGCTAGTGATGCTTATATGCACAATTCAAGGTGCTTAGGCCCAACTACCTAGCTTAATGAATGTGGGTGGTACATCTCTGAACTCTATGCAGATGTGCGCCATAAGACCTCATGTTCAAACTGAGTTCAGTTGGGCACCCTAGGAGAAAAAATGGTATCGCCGCTCCACCATGTACATTCAATATATGCGAGAAAAGAGCTCTGGTTACCACATTTAGAGCAGATTGTAAGCCAGCAATATCCCTGGCACCATTTTGTTTTACTTGGAGCAGTTTCAATCTTTTACTAGCTCAGTTATTGACAGAATGCTGAAACAAGTGTGAGTAACCATATGTGAACGGCTCATGACCATTTTGGCTGGTCCACCTCTCCAAAAGAAAATTAGGTCTGTTTTTAGTCAGCACCACATCTTTGTGGAAGGTTAAATGTGAAGCCAGATGCTTTGCTGGTGGGGATGGATGGATTTGTTTCGCTTTCTACAACGCATGTTTTAAAGCATAAGTTAATTCCACCCCATTTCCATATCGGTGTACAATTTTTTTTTAAGTCCCCATGAAAATGCATTCCCATGCGCACAAAAAATTGTATGTTCTTTACACTCTTTCCCCTAAAACACACAATGTTTGCAAGTGATTTTCCTTAACAGATGTCTTTTGCTACAGTACAGGGCGACCATATTTGGGAAACCAAAAAAGAGGACACCTAGTGTGTGTGTGTGGGGGGGAAGCAGCTTTCTGAGTCCTGCAGAAAGTACGTTATTCCCCCGCCACCTTAAAGAACCCGATTGGAGTGGAGGAGGGGAAAGGATTTCATTCTGCACCACCACCATCCACTCCAATTGGGGCCTTTTCTATAATGTCCACAAATGACCCACTTTCCCCTTTAAGACCTCAATTGGAGCTCACGGTGGGGGAATGATGTGCCTCAAGAAAGCATGTCATTCCCTCCTGCCATGCTAATGGCAGCCTTAAAGAGGAAGGTGTGTCATTCCAGGACATTATTGAAAATTATAGAAAATCCCCCCCTGACACCATGGAAAGAACAAAAACCAGGACAAATCCGGGGAAATCCTGACAGTTGGTCACCCTACTACAGTATTTTCCCTGATGTATGCATTATTGAATGCATGTTTGTACTCGATAACTGCATCACAGAATTTGGAGAAATGCAAAAATTGATTAACTGTGTTATGGTTCATGCATTACTTTGAGAAGTGCAGCTTAGGCTGGTTTATATTAAAAAGGAAACACATGAATTTCTTCCCCATCCTTCCTTGCAGGAGTTCTTACCATCCCACCATTAGATTGTGGGGATCTTAGTAACTATGAACCAATCTCTAACATTCCCCTTTCAGTGTATACTTGTCTGCACTTTAATGTGTAGAGTTAATTTTCTGTAGATTTTCTGCTCTTTAAAAGGGTGTCTTTTCTATTTCATTTTGAGGCTGCTCAAAATGGGAAAAGTGAGACAGGACTATCAGTTCTATATTTTAATTCACTAAGGGTGTATCCCTATGCATGTTCAGACAGGAAAGAGTACCACAAATCCGAACATGCATTAGACTGTAACCCCATACATATGTACCTGAGAGTAAATCCCATTGAACTCAATGGAGTTTCCTTTTGAGTAGACATGCATAGGATTGCATTGTAAGAGATTTTGTGCTGAGACCATCATATCAGCTCGGACAGCCAGCATCAAAAGCTTTATTGCCACCGCAAACTTCCTTAACACACTATATATAATTTCTGATTATATATAATTTCAGACTTTGTGGTGGCAATAAAACAATGAAGCCTCTTCACAAAGCTGAGTGACAGCCATTTCTGAAGCAGTTGTACTGCTCACTGGTGGCGGTGGAACAACCAAATTCCCCACCCCACTGCTAGGAGATTTACAAAGAAGTACCCAGTAGCACAAAACCATTTTAAGAAGCAGCTGCCTTATACTAAGTCAGACCACTGGGCAGTCAAGCTCAGTGAAGGCCGAAGTACATAGTTATCATGGTTACTGAATAGTTGGAAAAATACTATACTAATCACATCTTTACCCACACCCATAAATCTAGTACTATTTAAACAAACAAACATGCAAACTAAAACCCAGACATGGTTACTAAGTACACATTAAGTGTAATGTATAGTTTGACCCTGAGACACAGAGGCACTCTAGGATTTTAGACAGAGATTATTTCCCAGTCCTTGGTCAACACTACACCAAGCAGGATGTAGCACTATGAAAGCGATATGAAAGCAGGAGCCACACTACTGCTTTATAGAGGTATTGAAGTGCACTGACAACTGTTGGAGCCCAAGTGGTATACCATATACCACTTTTATGCTGCTTTCATAGGCCTATATCCTGCTTGCTGTTGCTCCTGACTCTTATATACCACTTTCATGGTGCTATATTCTGCTTGGTATAGATCTGGCCCTTGTTTGAGAGATCAGGGATTAAGGGTGCAATGCTATGCATGTTTAGACAGAAAAAAGTCCTACAATTCCCCCCAAGTCGTACAACGTCCATGCTGCCTTGGGAATGCTGTGAGTTGCAGGATTTTTTCCATCAAAACTTGCATATAGGGATGTTTGCCTTCTGCTCACTCTGCTCACCAGACTCCCACCTGTCGCCCAACACTGGCAGGTGGGCAGGGTGAGCCTCCAAATGATCTGTAAGTGCCGGGCGAGAGCTCGCATTCTTTTTCTTTCTCTGCACAAATTCATGGCGGAAAATGTTTATGAAAATCGTGATATGCGCAAAATCGCAGCCATAAATAACATGAGTTGCCTAAAATGGAGGTGTAAAGGACCATTTACACCTGCAATTTTGTATAAATTCCGCTATTTATGGCCACAATTTTGAGCAAATCACAATTTCCATAAATATTCCCAGCTGCAAATTTGTGCAAATCCCATTTTGCGCAAATTGAGATTTGGGCAAATCAGGATTTGCACAAATTTTAAAAAGCAGGAAATTACTAGCTTGCCTGACTCAGCATGCACTGAGTCAAGCCAGCTCAGGGATTGACACGGTGGCATCCAGGAGGCTAATCAGGCAAATACCCACCAAGCTCCATCTCCAAAACAGATTCCTCTGACATCTCTACTTGGATAGTATTGCATTCAAAATTGAGACCTTTCACATTGAAAACATTCGCTCCACCACTGAGATGTCTGTTCCCTTCATATTTACTAGACATCACATTTTCACCTGCCATCCTCAAACACACACACACCCCTTTTCTTCTGGCAATAATTTCAAAGGCTTGAATTTAAAGGTCGCTGAGGATAGAAGTCTTTATGTAAAATTATTATTTACTGTTTAAAAAATGTGTAAAACATGTTTATATTTCAACTAGCTTCATTTACCAGTACTGGAAGTCACAGGTGGAAGTGAAAATTGTATGATGAAATTGTAAATCACAGCAACTGCTCACCTGCTGTATTTTAATGTCATTCAAAACACAAGCATATCCACATTCTGTGATCGCTTTAGAAGCATTTTAAGTAGGCAAGGATCTAAGATGTTTTGTTCAGAAAATCAAGGGCAAAGGAGTACTCAGTAATAATACTGTCCTGTAGGCTTATTGTCTCAAATGAATAGACTTGCCCCCCTCCCCCCCACACATTATTTTAACACTGAAAGAGGTTGTGCCCACGGGTGCCTGCTTGTGTTTTCAAAGAGAGATACAGAAATCTGGGCTTATAGCAATAGAAACTGTGCATGTTCAATAACCTTTAGTTCATACAATGACTACTCAACAATGAGAAGCTATGCTATTGGCATTTCTTTTCTGAAATACATCCCTAAAGCTTTCGTTTTGGCATATGACAAGCCTTCTGCAAACACATCTGTGACCCATTTAGGGCTATGCTACAAGAGCCATAACGCTTTAATGTGTGTGCTTTTTTTTTTAAAAAAAAAAAACTTATGAAAGACAAATTAAATGCCCTGGGCTTAATAACCAAATAGCCCAGCTAACGATGTCTTTGTGTCAATGTACTTTTGCTATCATACTTACTGCACATTTACAGCCACTGATCACAAATACACATCAAATCAAACGCTTGGGCTGGCATCAGGAAAAAACCATACAAGTTGTCAGAAGCTAAGATTTTCTTGTAAGAGTGCAGCATTAAACTATAAGGATAAGAAATTCAAGCTGTAATCCTATACAAATTTACCTGGGAGTTAGTCTCATTGAACTCAGTGGGATTGATTTCTGTGTAGACATGAGTAGGATTTTAACGATGCAATCATATGCATGTCTTCTCAGATGTAAGTCTTATTTTAGTTTAATTGCCCTTATTCCCCAGTTGATTTGTATAAGTTTGCAGATGAACTCTCTTACATAAGAATTCGAGGGATAAAGAGGTCATTATCCAAGTGTCAGTTCCTATCACTCTTTTCCATTTCATTATCCTCCCTTCTTTTAAAACATAATGAGTGAATGGATGGTGTATTGATTGTTTCTGGGAAGATTGAAACAATTAAACAATAATGAACATCCAAGAACAGGTATCACAATAAACACATCGCAGAATAGACAATCCAAATGAGAATCAAGAAAGATATACCTGAAAAGTGAATGCATTTTTTTGAATAAATCCATGATGTGTACTTTTGTGAAACAGCAGCATATATTTCTTAAACACAAAATTTGTTAGAAAAGCCTTAGATAGTAAGTCTTCTGCTTTTTTTCTAACCATTGAATTGCCAGGTATAATGTTTTGTATATTAGCCAACAACAATTAAATGAAGTGACTCTCTCTCCTCTTTTCTGCTCCTTTCCTACCTTCCCAATCCTGGATTACAAACTAGGATCAAATCAGAAATGGTGGTTTAAGAAACGCTGGAATGATTGCATCAAGACACATGAGAAAAAGAAGGGAACGAAGAATCATGTAGGCACAATGTTCATTCTCAATCCCATGAACCATGGTTTATTGGATCAAGATCAGCCCTGTTCAGGCATCCTACTTTTTGACACAGTAAACGTGAGGATTTTCCAGCATTCTATCACATGGAGAGCCTCCTCTTCAGAAAAACATCCCTCTCTTCACCCATTTACTGTACTGAGATGTAGAATGCATGAACAGAGCTATTGTTCTGACTGAATAAAGTCTAAAGGATGAAACTTTTAAGTACTTTAATAGCCCTTTGTAATATTTGTGACAATAACTATTTGGAATTACAGTTTTATACATTCATTTTGTTAGCTTATTGGAAAGTGCGCAACTTTTCCTAGAAGCAGTTAATTCTCAAACACTCAGGAGCCTCAGGGTAAGTAGATTTAAAACTAGACACTCTACAGCTGTGGGTGGATTACCTTTGCTTATTGGCTTTCTCGGGAGAACAGGTGAAAAGCAGACCCAGTTCTCATTCACACCAAATGAACCTCTATTTACAGTCACTAATCTATGCTTTCTTGCAATACGTTAATTAAGTCAGCATTGACTATTGTGAATTTCTATTGTTTAACATGTATCATGTGCACACCAAATGATCTGAAATTTCATAACTCCTAGCTATGTCTTTAAAGTGACATGTAGTTTGACCTAAAGTAAATTCTAATAAATATAATCATGATATTTAAATAGGAATGAATCTGATCATATCTCAATATCCACATATTGAATATACCCAGGACTTTGTATGAATTATCATTATTTATATAACACCATCTGTGTGGGTGGCACTTTACACAGTACAGGAGTAAAACTCCCCCCACCCCCATGACTTACAATCTAAACCTGGACACAAGAGTGTCAACAGAGGAAAATGAGGGAAGTGGAGACAATATGCCGCTAAGGCCAAGTTATAGACAGAGTTCCAGTCAGGCAAAGCAACAAGGTGATTGTGCCAAAGGCTTAATGGGAAAGGTGGAGGTTTTGAAAAGGATTTTGAAGGAAGAAAGGGAGGTGGCACCACACAGGCTATTGGACGGTATAAAAATGTAATAAATAAATAAAAATAAATAAATTGCTGCAGGCTACATTTGATGCCATTTAATACAATGCTTCTGGTTAGAGCTGGGAATTATTAGGGTAGGAGGGGATATTGTTTTCCAATTGAAAGAACTTCTCTACTAAGGAGAAAAGAAAAGATAAAGGCTAATCTTTGACTCCAATTTTTCATAGGGCTTCTAAAGCCCCACAGTAACCAAATGCTTCTGCCCACCTTCTCTTTCTGTAATACATTTCTTCGAAAACCTTCTAACACTCAACAGGAGGAAGGAAGTCTATCATTTAGTATAGTAACCAGAACATCAGAAAACTGGGTGTGGGGATGCTTGCTTTTTTTGGATAAATTTCCCTCAGATATAGGCACCCATATCAGCATTTCCTTCTTTGACAATTTCAGTTCAAAAATGATTTATGGCAGCAGTGAACTTTTACTCTTTCCCCACTTAATAAGCAGTAATTCAGTGATTAAGCAAATCATGTTTCATATATATTCTGGAGACAACAGCAAAGCTTGCATCAAGAAAAACAAAAGCTGAATCACTCTATGATCAATGTTCATACATTTTCAGTGATTTTTAAAGAAAACACAGTGACTGATACAAGGGTTCCATTACAAAAAACAACAATCCACAATTATTGAATTGTTTGACATTTTAATTAATCTATCATCTATCTTCGTTTCAGAGCTGGCATCTGGTTTCAGAATGTCTTCTGAGCGATGGACCCATTCTGAAATCCCTGCACAATTATAAAGAACTTTCTCACCCTCTTTTTTTAATGAGCTGGTAAAAGTTTCCAGTTACTCAATTATGAATCAGTGTAGCAGCACAATGCAAGCAGTGATAGTCACATGATCTGCTACAAAAACATCTCTTGCAGGTAGGGTGGCTATGTGTCCTAATTTACAGAGGACAGTCTTCTGTTTGAAGGGCTGTCAGATAAGTACTACAATTCAAATGCATCTCACCTTAGTGAGGAGGACTGCAACCAGGTGATCTGTATGCCTGCTCAGTCTAACATCCAGATCCTCACTACTGGTGGGCAACTTCAAGGACCCCTGCTCTCCCTTGTTATCATTCTTTATTTTGGAACCAGACTTGGACTTGACAGCCCTTCAAATAAAGAACACCTTCAAATAGAGGACTGTCCTCTGGTTTATGAATCACCTTTAAGAAAAGCTTGTGCAACATCTTGTGGAATGACTTGCGGAATGGCTTTCAGAACAGCTTGCACAGGTGGAATCAAAGTATCAGATTGGACATGTGTGCAAGAATGAAAGTAATGTTTCCACAAATGGTAGAAGCTTTGTGCTAGTAGAACAGCACCACTGGACACAACCTATAGTTGTCTCTTGTCATACAATTTATGCTCATGTAGGATGAATAAATTCTCTAACTAAGCACTAAGACTACAATTTTGTATCTACTTACCTGGCAGTGAATCCCATTGAACTCAATGGGACTTATTTCTGAGTGGACATGTACATGCTCTAAGAGATCAGTCATACTCTGGTGCAGGAAACCTTTAGTATGAACTCTATTTTCCAAGAAAGGTTTGTAGGATATCTCTCCAAATAATGTTACTATTAACAGAGCTCCTTTTAGGACAAAATTCTAATACAATTAATCTTATGAGTAGAATTTCTTCCCACAAATGATCCAATTAAAAGAAGAAAGTCTATATTCTTTTGTTACTATTAATTTAATAAATTACTGTATTCTGCATTTTTACATATTTCAGCTGATGCAACTACATGTATATGTATTTTTCATCTGAATCTTATTGGGAGCCATTTCCTTTGCCATTAACTGTTTTAATATTAATCACATTACTTATCCTCCTCTTTTAAAAATAACGTGTTTGTAAGAAGAATGAAGAGCTGTGAAGTTTGTAATGGGATACAAAGCTTTTCACCTTGGGGTCAACATTTCAAATCCATCTCAGGTCATTATTCATATAAGCCTGTTACAACTTGACAAACAGAGGACATGAGAGATGCAGCTGGAGGTATCATCCATGTTGTTTGCAAAAAGAAAAAGTGTTCAACTGAATGAAGACTATAATAAAGCAACACAGCAAGAACTACTTTAATGACTGATACAAATCACCCAGAAATAGAAAATGCCAATCCTTTAAAAAAAAAAGATCATGTTATTAAACATAGGAATGTTACTAACTGAAAAAGAATTACGTTGAATAACTACAAAATTTGTTTTCAGTTATACAAAAAAATATAATCTGAGGAGGGTCTATAATCAATTAGAGACAGCACAGACATTCAACAGCCATCAACAATAGTGACAGTAATGTATTGTCTTTGAGATAACTGGGACAAAGACAAAGAGTAATGATTATAGAGCAATGGCCTTTCATTCCAAATCTTTCTCTTAATTTGGTAATAGATGGGTGTAGGGAGAGAAATTTGTTTTCTCTCATTGCAGCACTGATATTACCGTTGGGGTTGACTCTCTGCCTTTTTAGCTATAGGTATTAATGCTACACTATTACTTTGAAATATAACTTGACCTACACTATAAAAGCATAATGATCCCACTAGCATCCCAACCAGAAACATGTAGTTGAAAAATCCATTTGATTACATTGAAGTATATTTTCATGCATTTTCAGAATTGGAGCTGAAAATTCAATTAATCTGGAGAATCACAAGCAAAACAAAAAAACAAAAAACCTACAGGTAACACCTCCCAAGTTGCTGGTTGCAGATTTAATGTTAAGTCAAAAGAGCAAGAAGTAGTGCCTGGAAAAAGAGGGGTGGAGCACTACACAGGGTTTTACAAAACTATTCCTGGGTAATTCCTTGTGCAACTCATACTCACCATACTAATCCTCCAAAATACCTTTTGAACTAACAAAGACTAATGGTGGCTCGTGGTTGTCAAAGGTATGGAGTGAAACACCCCACACCTTCCCACTAGGGAAGCATCTTCAATTTTCACATATGTTCAATAGGACTTAATGGAAATTGCTATGCAGTAACCATTCTTGGCACATTGTGCTGTTCATGTACTTCACTTTCAAAGCAATCCTATGCCTGTCTACTCAGACATAAGCCTCACTCAGTTCAGTGGGACTTACTCATACACACAGGTAAGTGTGTATAGGTTTACAGTCCAAATCCGGTTTGCTGGAACAGAATCATAACAGTCTACACCAATCTTCCCCAACCTTGTGCCTTCCAGATGTGTTGGACTACAGCTTCCATCATTCCCAGCCAGCACAATCACTGGTTGGGGTTTATAGGAACTGTAGACCAAAATATTTGGGGGTGCTGGGTTGGAGAAGGCTGGTCTATACTTTACTAGCTTCATTCAAAGCCAGCACAATGGGAAAGCTACGGCAGTAAGATCTGAAATTTAGCATTGACATACATCAGTGCTTTGCTAAAGTAAAGATTAATTCAAATACTAAAGGTTTCTACCACTTCCTGTAAATCATTCCAGATTTTAGTTCCATTGGAATGTGTAATATTAATCAAAGATTGTAGCAAAACAAATAACAATACAATGCCAAAAACTCACAGTAAGAATATACCTTTTTCAGACCAAGTTGCAAACATTGTCATAGGCCACAAATCCATAGTGTAACACACTTGATACTCTGCTGAGCAACTTTACAGGCTCAGCTGTGATATCAAAAACAAATACCTTGTTTCTTCTTAAGGGTGGATTCATATTACAAGGGTTTCTTCCCCTTACCTCATCATACAGTGACTTTAGAAGTCACAGTACTGAGTGGGAGAGAGTCCAACTTTGAATGGACTCTGTGTTCATCACAGATTCAGTAAGATACTCCATGCAAGTAAGCTATTCCGTATTTTTGCACTCCATATGCCATACCAGCCTTTTCATGTGATGACTAGCTTGCATCAAAGGGACCCCCGCATTCACTTACTGCCAAAGACATTTTCCGTTGCTCTCAGGTCCTCTGAATTTTTCCTTGCGAGAAGGCGCTGTATTCTACATCTTTTCATACAATGTGAACAATTCATTGACTGTAATTGAATGAACAATTTATAAGGTAATTTACACTTACTCTACACTTTAGAGTTTGCCCATAACTGTAAGGAACTGTTCAGATGTTTTGTATGTACAGACCAGTACTATCTACTCTAGCAGTGGCTCTTTCAGGAAGACAACGGTCTTTCAAATCACCTGCTTTCTGTTCCTTTTAACTTAAATTGCCAGGAGATGAACCTCGGATGTTCTAATGCAAAGCATGTGGTCTGCATCACTGAGCTATGCTGGAGGTGGTAGAAAGATGTAACATCTGTTCTCACTTTCAGTTTATTCAAGAGCCATCACTTAATGGGTGATAATCAAGCAATAGGTTTCTTAAGCCTATCACCTCTTAACCTGGACAGTTTCCTGTCGCATCAATGTTAAGAACCAATGTACACACTCACAAAAACGATGCCATACAGCCTAGCGGAAATGTATAGCTTCAGAATGCAGATGAACAATCACACCGAAGTTCTGCCACATCAACACATGCTCACCTACAGAAAGCTAGCAGGGTTCTACCCTCACCATCTTCACAGGCTAGATTTCTATTTTCTACATGAAAGGAATTTTTAAAACAGGGAAGTACTTGTTCAATCACACACATACACCATCTGTATTCTGAAGTAATGAAGTCCTGGAAGTATATACTAAATTATTTTTTTCAGAACATGCTGTTTGACACTAATTATAGCATTTCCCTACATTTAAGTTATTAAGCAGTGAAAGAAAGCACATCAGTGAAGAGTAAAATGAGGTGTTCTACTCTGTTTTCCTAGAAGTATTGTGAATATTTGCACTGAAGCATGTTCATATCAATAAAAATCCATGGACATCAGTAGGGAGTACATCTGAAAAGAACAAGCTCTCTTCATCTTCCTTGGCATGACTCCGAATGGCACAAGCATTCCCTTCTGTGCCATACCAGGAAGGAGACTGGCATGTCTCTTGCACCATATTATTAGAAATCAGTCAATGGCTTTGTACAGTCCAAGGAGCACAAAAAGAGTGGGATTGGGCTCAGCTCCATTGTTTTTGTCATAAGTGGCTCAAAACAATGTTGAGGTTCATAATATCTTTAAATCTGATGCCTCCAGTGCAGCCGTAGTAAATGCTCAGCCTTAAAAAGGGTTATAAGAATCCATTAAAACATCCAGCAGTTCATTATTTGCAGTCGCTGCCAGATAAAAGGGATCGTGGTTGAACTAAATAATGACATGCACCACTTTGCTTGACAAATTATTAGTTTGCACAGAAATGAGGCCACCCTAGCTGCCCATATGAGCAATAAGGCAGCTGCCACCTTGGCCTTTGAAATAATTCAAAGAGAGTTACAATGACAAGGCAGCTTTTATCAGCTCCACACTTGTGCCCCGCTGAAGAAAATTCTGTGGGTATACCGCTGACAAAAATAGAAAACCCCGGTAAAAACAGCAGGACTGCTTCTTTTATGGAATTACTGTGTCAATCAGGGTATGCAGCTGTGGTACAGATAGCTTTTTAACATGGCATAGACACTTAGCTATGCAAGACATCATCAGGTTTACCTTTAGCTAGTATGTTGATATGCTAGGAAGAATAATAGCCTCTATAGTTTCTAATAAATATTTAAAATGTACTTACATTCTTCAATCTACAAATGAACAGATCTAGTAATACCTACTCATTTGCAAACTGAAGGATTTGAATGAATACCGCAAATATGGTGTGTTCTTCCTTATATTCTTCCTTTATTCTTTCATTTAATGCAGGCTGTGTTGCACTGCTTGGTGAACAGTTGCACATTCACCATCACCAATGCTTAAAATGTAACAACACCTGAAGGCTTGATAAATTGTGTGAACCTGAACTATGACTGATCATTCTCAGGGATTACCAGAACCTTCACATCCTGTCTTTTGCGTCGGCTTCCGACCAAAAGCTTAAGCCTGTGTCAAGTACGTTTTTAATCATGGGTTTTAACTATGTGAACTTAATTAGTTAATATGATTAGGGGGCTGCAATTTTGACCTACCTATGCATACAGAAATCACATAGATTCCAATCACATCTATCTATCCCTAGTAGAAAGCAGGAACTGTAACTATTTAAGCAAAATCATCATGAAAAAAGAAAATGCAGGTTACTATCAGCACTTATCTATAAACTCAGCTGGCAATGACCATACAACAAAAAAAGTCTATGCGATGAGATGTATGTATTTGTAAACCTTTCCATTCTTCCATATGACCTATAGGTAACTCTGATTTTCATGAGGTTATTGGAGCACATTAAACTAGAGCTGTAGAGCTCTAGTTTAATGTGACTTGGCATCCAAAGCAACTAACAAGTGATTATTTCTTAATGCCAGTAAGAAATGATCTGCCACTTTGGACAATATCTCATTTTCGTTTTGTGGCTGTATACAGGCCTTGGAATACTGCTTTTCATACAACTGGCTGCTTCAATGAAGAGAAGACCCCTTTGTGTATTAAAAATATGCTCCTTGGAAAAAGGATCTGAATTGTAGATGGCATTTTTCTTTTTCAGGATTAACAAGGTGTCACCCTGCAAGTCAGATAAACAGAGATAATCTCTTAGACAGCGTGTCAAGATTACTGATCAAACCCATTCCATTTTGCAAAGCTTTGTTGTGACAAATTGATTCAGGCATTTCAGAGCTGAGTTAAGAACACTGGCTGATCTCCTTGGTACTATGTAGACCGATGAGTTATATACCTTAAATGTGTTACATACTGGATAATGGTATTATTAGTTTTATATAAACTAGATAGACAATTGTGGTGTCGAACACGAATAAGAAGAGCTTATGACTATTTTCCACCTGCACATCTCTTACATGAGACCACTATCATAATGCTAGAAGGACATAGAACTATTTGTACTATTCACCAGCCAGAAATAAATATGCCAGCTGACTTCCAGCATTCTCTGCATATGCAGATTTAAATTCTGAAAAACGTCTTCTGACATTATCATTTTCCTTACATGTATGGCAGGCAGGTGCAATCACTTAAGTAGAAATGATAAATGTCCAAAGTGGCACCAAATGAAGATGGATGAGAATTTGCACACCTTAGGTAAGAATGGGCACTGAGTGAGGAGACTTGAATCTATAAATGTCAAGTCTGCATGCATAAGGGAGAAAATAAACTTTATTTACAAATGGAGTGAGAGATGCGGGTGAGAAAATCCAGATAGGTTTATGGATAAAAGAATACAACTGCCACACAGTAAAAGACTGAGGAATCAACAAATGTTTCAACAGATACTAAATTTTATATGTATGGAGGCATGTAATAGAAAAAATAAAAAGGCTCAAACCTCTCTTTGTAGCCAATCCATTCAACAGGTATTTTGTAAAAGAACGTCCATAACGGTTGAGTCCAACATTAGTCCTACCTAGAATAGACCCATTGAAATGAATGGGGCTGAAGGTTGACTAACATTGGATGCAACAACCCTATGCACAAACAAGATACATTCCTCATTGATTCCCCCTCCCCTATCAGACTCTACTGAGGGCATTTTGTATTTCTTTTTTTCTTCTTCCATTTAATTAAGTGGTGTTTCTCACTTTAATGATAAATATTTCTCCCGTCACAATGCTAAATGACGTTTTCAATAAGAAAGCAGCAGTTTTATTAGCCTCTAATAAGAAGCAGCCAGTTGGCGGCTCTGGGACACTAGAACTACTGTTCTCTTTTCAGAGCTTTCTTTTAAATCTTGCCTTGTTTTGCCTCAACAAACCAATGCACAATGCTGCTCCAAGCCGCCCTCCTCAAACCACAGCTGTCAATATCAGGTTGTTTAGCCTCCGAGTATGCGAGCAGGCTAGAGTCAGGCTTCCCATGAAAATCAAGTCAATGACCTGCATCCCTTGGTCCTGTGAACCAAGTGATGGCTATAATTTTTCTTCCCCAAGTTTTCAGATGTTGTAAATGTTCACTCAAGTCATTAGCCAATGCAAAAAATGCATTAATTCCTGCAAAGTTAAGTTCTCCTTGAATGGTTTTATTGTGGCTGATTAGGCACAGTTTTCTGCTTTGTCAAATTAAAAAAAAATAGGGAGAAGAAAATAAAGGAGGAAAAATCAGGGAATGTTAAGGTATTTTTTACTCACAGACTGAGTTCGCCTTACTATCTAATCAAGTGGAAACAGCCTTTATCTGCTATGTTCTATTGTGAAAAAGTGCAGCCATAAAAGGTCTAAAGATTTTCCAAAAACTTTTGTCATCCCCAAAATCCCATGTTTAGTCAATTGCCATCACATCAAAAATAAAAAAGGATTTAAAAGGAAACAATGGGAAAGAAAAATCAACTTCTGTAGTTGTTTAAAAAGAATCAGCCAATGAGGAACCAAGAGCCCTTTTAATTTCCAAAGATCTGCACTCAAGAGAGAGAGAGAGAGAGAGAGAGAGAGAGAGAGAGAGAGATGTACAGAGGTTTGAATAAGGGTTGCTTCTTGGTGACCATAGAAACATTAGAAAAGGTGGAAGATGCAGTCCACTGAACCTCAAATGACTTTATTAAAGCATCACTAATCAGAATCCAGAGTTTTAGTGTTAGGGCCAAAAGAGTGAATAGTTCTGAAAAGTCTAATGACCTTCTAAGAGCATTACTTTAACAAAGAAAAAACACAAAGCAAGTTAAATAATAATATTTTAAAATTACATCCTCTGTTTACAACAATCAATGTCCAGTAGATAGCATTCATTCAAATGAACCATGACTGTTGTTAGTATGGAATATCCTGTGGCTTGAGATGAGGTAGGAGGAGATAATGAGAGAGGGGAGGGGACACTGAGCTTTATAAAGTAAATTAACCATTTCATAATCTCGGGTGCAATAAAACTTGCACACAATACAAGCACAATCCAGGATTGTTTGGTCCCATTGACTTAAATTGGAAAAAGGTAAGCTTGCACTTAACTTGGATTGAAATCAATGGGATGTAAATCCCATTGGCTGTAACTAAAAAAATTTCATTTGAGAAACAACTGTAACTTGAATGCACATCGTGTTACAGGCATTATTGTAAGACTTACAAATATGGCGATAGGAAGATCTACATTCAATTTACATTTGATACTCAAATAAAAGGTACCATACATAGGTACCATATAGCCAATATGCCAGCGATGGAAAAACAGTGATCTTGCTACTAGTTCCTGAGAGCTGAGAGAGGCGGAACACTTGAATAAGAGTTGCTTCTTGGTAACCTTAGAAACATTAGAAAGGGTGGAAACACAGAACGAAAGCTACGCATCAGCAGGGCGCAGGAGGAGGCTTATGAGGAATTTACTCTCAACACTGTCACCACTCATGGGGGAACTGCTCCTTCACTGGGCAATGCCATCTATGGGGTTTCTTACATATAGAAAAAGCTTATATTTCAGGGCCTGAGGAACTCTCTGTCACTATAACCCAGAATTCTACAAGCTGACACTTTTCTACCACCACCAATTCCCTTAGAATATTTTAAAACCTCCTAGTAGCAGGTATAAGAAATTCAGATGAGATGGGCACCAAAACAATGTACTATTAAACAAGTAATTTATTAAAAGGATATTTTGTACATAAGGGATTATTAATATTTAATTTGGGGTTTTAAGAAAACCAATTAATGACCATTCTTAAGGACACCAGAGATACTGTTGCTGCAACAAGCTTCTAATGACTTCATTTACCGTATTTCTTTGATTATAAGACGTCATCAATTGTAAGATGCACACTAATTTCAGTACCACCAACAGAAAAAAAAAACCTAAGACACACCCGCGATTCTAAGACGCACCCCGTTTTTAGAGATGTTTATATGGGAAAAAAGTGTGTCTTAGAATTGAAGAAATACGGTACCTCAGCCCAAATTCCCTAAACCTCCACTTACAACAAGGTCTCAGTCTTCCTCTGACTCCCAAAGCTCACCCTGTTGTATTCTTGGCTGCTTGGACAGTTTATCTGGGTTTTTTTACTGCCTGCTTGCTAACCTTGGCCAGATCTTTAAAGTGCTTTAGAACAGTTTTGACAACTGTATATGGAGTATGTCCTGGGCCCCAACAGTTGTCAAAACTGTTATAAAGCACTAGTGTAGATCCTTCCCTGCTTCTGGCAAGATCTTAGGGAAGCCTCCTGCCGTAACACAGCAACCTGCTCCTTACACCTGATCTTCACCAGCCTCGGATGGTTCTCCCCAGGGAAAGAATAGATTAATATTCATGTTTTAGCTATGCACTCCTCAGCTTTCCCCTAGTCCCTCTATAACACCACACACCACCCAGTAGTCCTTTTCTCTCACTCTCCACAGAATGACTAACTGCTC
This sequence comes from Elgaria multicarinata webbii, assembly GCF_023053635.1. NCBI lineage: Eukaryota > Metazoa > Chordata > Lepidosauria > Squamata > Anguidae > Elgaria > Elgaria multicarinata. Next base: position 37,981,596 of record NC_086180.1, on the reverse strand, counting down.
CATCTATCAACTGTCTCTGTCATTTCCCAACCACACTTTTCCATCTACCTAGAATTCCAGCCAATCGGAAATGAAACCAAGCCACGTCTAAAAATATTCAAAGCAATTCCTTCTCTCTCCCCCTTCAGAACATCACTAAGCAACTACTATACAGGCCTTGACAGTAACAAACCAAGGCCGCAGGGCTACTCAGATATATCGTAGCCTCACAGAGGCCACTCAAAGTAAACATTACATAAGAGCAACAGTTTATATGCAGAGCATTTTTTCACACCTCACCATTCCTGCACAATAAGATGTGGGGAGTGGAAGGAGAGTGAGTGTTGGAGGAAGTGTGTGTGTATGGGGGGGGGGGGCATATGTCCTTGACCCTGAAGTTCCCCAAGACACTCAAGCTGTTCCAAAGAGACCCACAACCTTCCATAGCTGATATTGGGAGATTGGGGGAGGGGCACTGCAAGAGGGGAATCTTAAAGGAATCTTAAAAAATAAATTAAAAAATCACGCCTTCCCCATTCTGTCGAAAGATGCTTTCTGCCAGTGGAGGGACACCAGTCAGAGTCCTTCATCTAGATTTTTTAAATAGAATGTTTCTGAGAGTTATCTATTTATCCTCTAATATTATAAACTACCTTAGTTATCCCTAAATAATTGGACTGATTAGACTGCATAAATATTAACATAAACAGTATTGTCAACTTTGTATTATCCAACAATATCAACTTCCAGAAGCCATCTCAGTGTTTTCCAGTGCAATAACCACAAGATCCAGGCATTATTCTCATGGAAGCTGATGCTATATGTCTGAAAATTCTGTTTCTCTTTCTGCTCCCCTGTGTGTATTGCATAAAAGAATTACACTTTAAAGCATAACATCAAAGTGAAATGATGCCTCAGCAATGATGACTTCAACTTCATGTACTACTATCATTTGACTCTTTCCACTTATATCACCTGTTTATAATATAAAAACTATTTGCCTTCCAGCATGGGTAGTCAATCGACAGCATGATTGCCACTGACTGTACTTGGACTACTAGACACCATGTATTCGGGAATAAATCATAATATACTAGTTGCTGAACCATTAAGAACTACTACAGATTTTTAATGGGTTAACAGCTAACTGAGATTGGAAGAATACAGGTGTGCAAAGTTAAATATTTTTTTAGCACTGTAGATGACAACATCAATATTTTCCTTTAACTTTGTCTGATCCCCCCAAAAATAGGCTTAAATGGGTATATAGGTGATTTAAATGGCAGACTGTTCAAATTGTTAGATACTTGATATACTGATCTGTATGCCTGCTTAAGCCAATTTCCGGAAATGTGTTTAGATGTATTTCTTCAGGTCTCTTGGGATCTCAGCATAACTGACTTTCAAGAGTCTGATTATCGTGTATTGCTACCTTTAAAAAGAGGAATATAAAGATCAACAGCAATACAATCTGCTATTGGCAAATGAACAGTACTATGAAAATAGGTTTTGAAAGTCCTATGAGTAGCCAAATATCCTGAGTAGCCAAATACATTCAATTTCTTTTTTATTTGTGGGTTCTTTATCTTAGCTAGGCTACACACAGTTCCGTTCTTGTTACTTTAAAACCTGAACAGAGTTGTTATAAATGTACCATATAATAGGATAACAGCTAATGCACATAATCCACTAGTAACAAAACAAGCATAGTAAAGGAAAGATTTCTGTAAGAAACCCCAGGGATGCCTCACACTGCTTGCCTACTAAGAGTATCTCTGAGCATTCATTGAAGAGAATACAGTAAAATCTTTTGTTTTGTCTTGTTTTGTTCATTGTTTCTTGAAAGGTTGTACTACTTCAGTAGTAAAATCACAATACAAGGCGAACACTAATTTGCATTGGCTTTAAATATGCACTCTTCTAGAAAGCTTATGTCTAATAAAGCACAGCTATACATAGTTATGCAAATGCAAAGTCCTGGCAGAAAGATATGTGCATCTGAATTACTCTTTTGAGGACCATGGGGAATTTGGAATATTCACTACTGTACTACCATAAAATAAGGAACGATGCTGGTTCCAAGTTTTGGAGATCTATGGGCAATATGTCCTCACTCCATGACCCTTCCTCAGCAATTCCACCTCCTTCTAACCATTGACACAGTTGCCCATTCATTGCTCTCTCCTTCTTGAACCAATGAGCACCATTTCACAGCGAGAGTGCAAAACAAGTAGAGGGTTGTTGGTCACCAATGGCAGCAAAGAGGACAGGTGAACAGGCTATACAGCAGCAAAGAGGAGCAGCGGGGATGTGGATCGTGGCAAATGCCTGTTGATGCCAACTTCTGACACCAGCCCTGCTTGAGACTGCACTTACTGTTAAGTCTTACACAGTCTTAAGTAATCAGTTATATTTCATACTAGGTGCTGGGTCCAGAATTAACACTGTCCGCTCTCCTAACCACAGTTAAGAGAACTCTAGTACTCCATGGATCTGCACACTCCTCTTCCCTCCCCCCCTCCTTCCTTGGTAGTTTCAATTCTTGTAAGTTTTGTTTTGATTTGTTAACTGCTGTGAACAGAAAATGCTATTAGTTCATTTAAACTATTTGGAAACGCGAAGTGCATTTTTCAACAAAACTGGAAATGACTGACAGGTAATGTACATGGCACTGCACAATGACATTGCAGCATATGTAACCACCCACAAAGTACTGAAATATGTAAATTACACCAGGCTATGTTGCAGCTTTTATACCAAACTATATAAACAAAAGATCTGTCAACTCTTCTCTACATTCTCTAGTTGAACAGACAGAAAGAACTAAAAAGCAGGAGTTCCATGGTACTTAATTGAATACTTCAAGAAAATGGACATGATATGAATCTTTCTGCCTAGAGATGCTTTTTTAAAGAAGTATTTAATTCAGAGCCATCTATAAATAGCAGATCTACTACAGAAGACCAGGTTTTCAGATTTGTTCATTCTGAGGCTCATGCATGTGTCAAATTCTTTTCTGAATTAAATCACTCCAGGCAGCAAGTGAGAGATTGGCATGTTTAAATGCTCTCCCAACCATCCCCAAATAATAATCATAATAATAATCATCATTAGGGGTGTGCGCTCCACCTTGGCAATATCTGATAACTGCAAACATCCGCAGAGCATTCGATCTTCCAGAGTGGAGACTGGCCACTTTTAAACCCATCGAGAAATTTCAGAGCAGAGAGTTGCTCAATCAGAGCTTCTAAAGTCAATACTTGTGCAGTTGGGGGTATCTCTTAATTTAACATCTTCATATTTGGAAGATGCTGAGTGGGGTGAGGGGTAGCTGTTCAAGACTCCTCAAATCTTCCATGATAGTGAAACAGATACACACACACACAGAGACACATACTAATATGTCACCCCATATGATATCATGGCAAACAATGTACACATACCAAAGCTCTCCCATGTGTATTTTTTAAAATGGATTTAAATAAACTATTTCCTATCACTTGTTAAGAAATTAGAAAATATTAATTAAAAAGAAAAGCTTTAAAACCTAGTCAAAGTTGCACCTTAAACCTTTTTAGTTTCTTGATCAACGTCATGCATAAGTACAAGAAATGACTGATGGCTGAAATGACCACGAACTTCATCCACACAATGCAAGCCTCCCAATACAATCTTGCCTGTTGTGGCAGCTTTTTCTCCTTGACAGCAACTGATGCCAGCATAAGCAGAACTCATTTCCCTTCAAATCTCACAGATATAAAGAGAAAATGGTGTCTCCCTTTTATCTTGTTAACATTATATCTCAAAGGAAGCTGGAAAAAAATCATAAAACTCTCTTCCCCAAACCCCTATTTATTAAAAGACATGTACAATAAACACTGCTTTAAACTGGATCTAATTGACTCTCTGACTGAGGTTTCTATAGAAGTGTTCTCTATTAAGTTGTACTGTTGTCCTCCTAGGACTTGAATTTATCACTAGCCTCATTCAAAGTGGTACTTAGTTAACAATGTTGTCTCACAATTCTAATTAATGAATTCTGCCCATGTAAGCTGTCTAATTATAGGATAAGAATACCTTGATTTTCTTTGGCAAGAGATGAATGTTAATAATGAAACTGAGTTAATCCTGTGACAATTTCTCCATAATTATATATATAAAAATATAGATATATACATATATGGTCTAAAAAGGGGACAGTACTCTGGACTCTATATAAATTGATTAAAAACAGATATTTTATTTTTAATAATAAGTAGAAGTAATTACTTCAAGTGCAGCATATTACATGACAAAAATAGATTGCATACCTTTTGTAACAGGCTTCTGCAGAATACTGCAGATTTTCAATGCATAAGGGACATGGAGTTGGCACTCACAGTACCACTGATCTCTACATATTCAGCTGAAGGATTCAACAGAGTCAAGGGATCTACAACTTATATTTGTATATCTTATATTAAGATCGGGTTGTACACATTGTGCGTGTCAGGCTTTCTTTTGTTCAGTGGGGACCACTATCCAAGTAAACAGAAGATATACACGTACATGTGCAGATTGTGTTTGGATTTTCATGTGAATATGAAGAGGTCAGGAACAGGTATATAATACTTCGATGGCCCCATGGGCTGCAGAAGTGGACCAACATTTCCAAGGATTTTTTTTTTCCAGGGAAGAGGAAATTCCATATATTTTCAGGTGGGGGTAACCAGGAAAAGCAACAAGCAGCACCAGGATTTTCCCTGTCATCCTTTTAAAAAACCTGGTTTGGCCACTATCAAGAGGGGAGAGCTGCCACTGCTACATGCAATTACAAGGAAGCGGTGTGTGCACTGCCCTGGCATTGGCCATGTTCACTACCCCTACCCCTTGAGATGTACATATTGGTGCAGCTGTCTGCACTTACTAAGCCTTTGCATGAGCAGCTGCTCAAGCGCAGACTTCCACATGCGTGGAGTAGGCCATCACTTGGAAATCTACATAGGCTTTGTCTCTATAGATGCTAATGCACAGACAGGGCATTGGCATCTTCACTCAGGGGACAGGGGCAGTGATGCTAGGAGCATGGCCCCCAGCATGGTTCCACTCCCCAGTAATCACGTAGAACACCCTTCACACAATTAATGCACAAAGGGGGCTCTTCTGAAATTATATAAAATGCTTCTCACTGAGGCTATTTCCCCCCATCTCGTGGTGATCTTAGAACTGTGCAGATATTCTATATGTGAATAGATGCATGCATATGAAGGGTTTGAGTCATGATTGCTGACCCCAATCCCTCACGTGCCCAACCTCTATATGTTTAAGGTCCTGTCTGGTACAAGATTTTGTGCTCATATATCCCAATATTTGTAGGCTTGAAACTCAAAATCCACACCTGAAAAGACAGAGGTTACAGCTGGAGGACAGGCAGTAACTCAAATACACAGAGGTCAGATGAATACATCTGCACTGACACAGAGGGTTCCTCTAAATGAGTGATTTATTGTATGTTTATGATCAGCCACGCACAAAAGTTTCCAGGTCTGTTACATGACATCCTGAATGACCAGGGTGTCTCCCGTGGTATCCCCTGGCAATCCAGATATGAAAAGAACCACTTTTAAAGTGGTAATAGTCGAAGAAAAATGGGATTTTCCACCTTTAGATGGCTCAAAAGACGTGAAGGGAGAAGAAGTATTCTATTTAAAGCATGTGGTCACCCCTCTCCGACTGTGTAATGCAGCCTATAACAATCATGCCAAAGAATATGGAAACAAAAGCCCCGGGCAAGCAACATGATTTCCCTCAATGCAGAGATGCTCAGAATGTCTAGAAGGGGCCCCAGCTGTGAAAGATACCAAATTTTTTGTGATTCCAGGACTTTTTACTAGCCCAAATTAAATTGTTGGTAGAACAAGACTAAGCACTCAGTCCTTTTGTACAGATTTATCTTCCACACAGTGTAAATATAAAGGAAACAGTCTTTGTTCTGCACTGTTCTTTAAGTTTGGCCTGCTACTGAATAAAGTCACAGCAGAACAATGAATTCATGAAATTTCTTTTACCCCTTTTTATTTTTAATTGCTGCTCTTCCTCTCTCTCTCTCTCTCTGCATATTCATACAGAGTGCTGATCAGAAAAAATAACAATAACAGACATATTTATCAGTTACAGCCATCTGTGCTCCTTTCATTTGAGCCAAGTATTTTGGCAGGCATGTGTATTTCCCTCTGCTATCCAATAAGATCTAGTTTGGTAAAGAAAGTGTTTACTCCCAATTCCTTCTTTCTTCATCAGTACAAAGGTCAAGTAGTGTTTTAAATCTGTCAAGGATTGGATTTAAAATAATATAGTATCACTGCCTATCTTTAATTAAGCATGAGCTCAATAAGATGACTGAATCTGAATTTTTAAAGATGTTGAGACAGAAAAATGGAGAGAGAGAGAGAGAGTACATGTTACACACAGTTGTGTGTTTTCTTTCCCAACTTTTTTTTTAAAATGAAACCAATCTTGGTAGTTGTAATCGAAACAAGCTTTTTGTTAGTTCAAAACTTCCTTCCCCACCTCCCTTTTCTCCTTCAGAGGAAAACAATTAAAGAAAAATGATTTGTTTTTTTATTCTCTACCCACTACAGTAACTTTATGTGGTTCAAGGAATGCAAAGTTAACCAATTTCTGTGAGTTCAGTGGTGCAGCTAGACCCTGGACTTAATGGCCTTGAGGTAGGGCCTTGTGTATTCCTTCATTTGTGACGCTCACAACTAGCATTCTTCCTTATTCCCTTCCAACAGCCATTACATACTTTACAACTGCTTCTACATTTCATATATGTTAGAATTCTGACCAACCCTTTTTTAAAACCAAAACTCTGAGCATGGCCAATTTTGCATTGTAAACTCACTTAAATTATAACATCATCATCATGACTACAGGAACAAAATGGAGTTGATCACCTGCCGCTCTCTGGGCTGGGAAAAAAAATTTAATTACTAGATTCACCTCAATAATTTTGTGCTGGTAATGGCACCAGGAGCCCATATGCTTGTATGAAAACTCCAAGGAAAACATCAATCTTTAGTTGTACAGTGGTATTTTAAATAGCATTTTGCTTAAGAAGTCAATATCTAGGATCTAGTAATGATGAAGAAAAAAACCAAAGAAAAGAACTTCAAACAATTAAGAAGTTAAGGTAATATCTTCTGCTAGAGGCAGTATTTCTTTATCATTTGGACAGCATGAGGCTCTGTGATGGATTACAAAAACAGCAGTGGAGGAAGGCAAAATTGGGAGGGAGCTTAAATTGTTATATGAAAACTCCAAGGAAAACATCAATCTTTGTACAGAAGGATTATTAAGATGCTTGAATTATAAAGTACAGAAGTATTTTATAATTCAGGCATCTTAATAATCCTTCTAACAAATTCCTAGACTTCTTAAACACAGTTAAGTGAAAGTAATGAGTTTTAAAAATCAAAATTACAAATGCATATACTGGAGTAAGTCACTATAAAACTCTGTTTTACGCAACATAAACACCCCATATCATCCATTTCTTCTTTTGCATCATCCTCTCTGACTAAGGGTGTATGTTTGAAATTCTATGCACTGTTACTTGTGCTTAAATTCCTTTTAAGTTAATGAAGCTTTCACATCACCTAACTGGGCAGGACTACAGTGTATGTGTGTACAAATCAGAGATATACGTGAGGTTTAACAGAATACCGTTCTGTTCTGTTGTGTAATAGAAGGCAGGATTCCCCAAATATGGCATGCTTAACACAGCCAGTATCTCTCTGGTTGGAGGTAGCCAAAGACAATAGTTGAAATCCTGCTGTATTCAAATCAGAGGATCTTTCTCCCCAGTTGGCTTCAACAAAACAAGAGAGCATAAACAAGCGACATCTTAATTACTTTATGAATTTGTATATCAAGGAAGTTAATTTTAAATATATCTTCAGACAAGCAGTACAATATACTTTGATATAAAAGCTCATAGTGCATTTTTGGTCTTCAAGAAGTGGTCAGGACAAGGGTGGGGCTTTGTACATTACTTGGGACAAAACAGACAGGAAAAGCCAGACCACTCCCCAACCCCCAAGGCTGAAAGGCAGAGAAAGAGAGAGAGAGAGAGAGAGAGAGAGAGAGAGAGAGATTTCCCCCAGACGTCTTGCCCTGGAGATCTTTCTTAAAGAAGTTGCCACTATTGGGGCTTGTTGAAATACAGGCAATGTGTGACAAAAAGCCGGCCCAGTGGTCCATTCTCACTGACAGTGGCAGTAGGTTCAATGAATGGCTGCCACCTGGAGAGAAGGTGGAGAACAGAGCTCTTCACTGAAGCCACCTCCACTGCCGCCTTGCCAGGACTGGGATGTGCACAGTTCTAGTTCCTGGACCTTTGCTCCTATTCACAGGAAGTTTATGATTATGTCATAATGCCCAAAGCTAAGTCCTGAGATATTCTGGAGCTCTGGTTTGGCAGGCAGAAAATCAACAAACAAAGCCTTCCCTATCACTGCATCTACATGCTGATGCACCTGTTGACATTTCTGCAGGTCATATAGTTGTTTAGGGACTAGAAGTCCTGCAAATTCTGGGTGGGGGAAGATAATGTGATGCTCTTAAACATAGGAAACTTTCAAAGAGGTTAGAATTATATTATTTCAATTGTTTGTATTTGTTTTCCAGAAGGGAAAATGTGTATACCTTTGTAATACAATAGTGAAATTCCTATTAAACCGCCAAAATAAAACTAGCCATTGAGCATAAATGAATAAAATTAGTAGCAGTTAGCCTATTCAAAATATCTTCTTCCATATTTCTTGTTTAACTTAGGGGTAAAAAAGTCCTGTCATAGAAACTTAAATAAGCAGTACAGAGAACATAAATATGTTGTTAGATCTTTAAAATCACTATTTTAAAGAGGAAAAAATATTGGACAGATTATTCTGTTTGTACAAAGTAAATAACAGGATTTAGATTGAAATCCTATACATAGTTATGTGGGAGTAAGCCACACTGTTCACAGTGGAACTTACTTCTGAGTAAGCATGTACAGAATTGTAATGCCTGATAGTTTTACAGTATGTCCAACAGTTATGTAGCTACTGGATTATATAATATATTTAGTTTTAATTTTATTATTTTATATTCTGCAGTTCTAAAGCATGGCTCATTTGCTGTTTTACCATAGTACACTGAAATCTCCAGCTGAAACTTTTCTTTGAAGTAATAACTTATTCCTTCCACAAAGACCTGGTTGTCCTTATTTATATAAATAGTTTTAATGCTTCAATTAAGCTACTGCAAATTCAGGCTTGCAAGCTTGAATTTATCTGTCCCATAATGAGATCTATATTAACACCTCAATCCAAAACCTGATTAACAGTGCAATCCTATACATACATGTCAACTTAAAAGCACAGCCTATCGACTTCAGTGGCATTTACTCCCAGGTAAGTGGATATGGAATTGCAGCCTCAGTTGTAATATGAAGCCCGTTTTGTCTCAGCTTCTTTAAGTTAACGGAGTTGAATTTGTAGATGAAGGTGAAACCTGTCACTGATATTATCTTTTGTGTGATTATATACAAATATTTAGACTTATCGCCATAGCATGTATGAAGCACAATAAGATATATTCTAGTAACACTAATAGATAGCATTATAAGAAACCAATAGTTGAAATCACTAAGGTGATCAAATTCCTTATGGATTTTCTAATGGAATGATAAAACGGTGAAGAACAAAATAAATAAATAAATAAATAAAATGATGAAGAACGAAGATTGCAATGTTTTACACATTTTCACCCAATTTTTCTTTTGGTTACAATTTCCCTGCCCCTCTCTTAATACTCAATCTGATAGGAAAAAAAATCAAATCACAATTATGACAATCATTAATTATAAAAAAGCTCAATTTAACTCAAGGTACTACTACAGATTAAACCAGTGCAGGCAAATCATGTGGATTAAACAAGAGATTCTGCAATCTTTCAAGAACCATACCACAACCCCCCCCCAAAAAAAACCCTCTGTTTTAAACAATAGCGAAAGCTATATGCATTATAGCAAATAACTATATACCGTAGATCAGCCTTTCCTAACTTGGTGTCCTCCAGATCCTTTGAACTACACTCTCCAGTCTTCCTGGTCATTAGCCATGCCGGCTGGGGCTGATGGGAGTTAAAGTCAAAAACATCTACTTGGGGAATGCTGCCACAAGTGATGTACTTCATATGTAGCATCATTAAGTAATGCTTCAAATTAAAATGCAGCATTTGTGTAGTCCAATCCCCCCCAAATATTTACTCCTTAGCAAGTCTGACTGGGTGATTCCCAAGTACGTGTGCATAGGACTGCAGCATTGGTGTATTAGTACCTGACAGCCATCTCTGGAATGTGCAATTGTGTTCAGTTTCAGAGTTAAAGCGCTTAGAACAGGAGGGAAATGTTTTGACTCATTCTACACTTCCGGCATCCCCTGCTGGTTGGCTGTTGAAAAGATCCTGCTCTGAATTTCCAGTGAGCAAAAATTCAATGACTCAGAGTGCACTGCAGGACTCAGGATCTAAACAATGACAAAATGAAAAAGAAAATTCCCAACTAAATTGGCCTAGTATTTTCCAAATCTAACTCTCTGGAAGACAATACCCATTCGAACCACATGAAAGAGTATACAAAGACACATGCTTACAGCAAAGCATCATTAGTACAAACAGACATTTGGCATATCATTCTGATATAACCAATGTTTTGGAATCTATGTACTCCGAATCACTAAAAACAGGACCATTTTAGCATTCGTCAATTGGCTTCCGCAAAAAAATCTGCAAGTCTTTAGACACAAACCTGAATGTTGGCAAGGCCAGAGGAATAGAAACCGTGTTGAGAGGTGAAAGGAAACTCATTTGGAAGAAGAAACTCAGTTTTCCTGGGCCTTGTCCAAACAGTTTAGTATTGTACAATGATCAGTAAGAAAGCAGCTCACTCTCCAGTACAACCAGCTAAAAGCTCATATTCTACTTTGTAAGTTAACTAAATTGAAATGATAACTAAGAGCCTTAAGGTAAGTGCCATTCATCTATGGCATTTTTCCCACATGAAGAAAAGGTCTGGTGTAAAACAGCCCACAGTTAAAAGTCAAATACTAGTGCCAATTGCTGGCCTATGCAGCTCGAAGGAAAAGCCACTTATGTAGCATGCTAATCAGTTAATTGATGTCAGGCTAAACAACACCAACTCTGTGTTTGTTCTAATCTAACATGATGCTTTGGGCAGATACTAATGGTGAGGAAAATACTTGCTTAAATGCCTTCTCAAAGGTTACCTTTGTACAGCAAACCAGAAATTGTAACAAGGTACCTGTAAAATAACACTGCAATCCTACAGATGTCTATTCAGACATAAATCAATGGGGCTTACTCCCAGGTACATGCATATAGGATTGCAACCTTAAAAACTGAACCGACAGGACACATATATTCACATGCTTCTAAAATCTAGAGAGATGTAGTTAAATAGTAAAAGACTTTACCTCTGCTCTCTGGGTTCGTGGCAAAGCAGCAGATTTTTCAATGGCATAAACGTCCACCAGGTACAGGCGGGCTCCTTGTTCCCTGTCCAAAATAGCAGCAGTCTGGATCACACCAGTATGGCGCCCAATTGTAAAGAGTCTGCCAAACATTTTATCTTCACAACGCACTGAAACGATGAAATACTCCACTAGAGCCTCATTTCCCCTAGGACTAGCTGCTTCTATGGATATCACATTAGTCCCAATCGGTTCACCTTCTTTTAAAATGGTAATATATTTTGGCTGAGTGAAAACCGGGCCATCAAGTCCTTGTAGAATGACAGTCATCTCAGTGGTTGATTTTTTTCTCTCAGGGCCAAGATCTGAGGCTGAAACTATGAAGCTGTACATAAGCTGTGATGGTATTAAACTTGACGAGACTCTCAGTTCCCCACTGTAGCGATCCACAATGAAGGTGTCTGTGTCTCCATTAATTATTTCATATTCAACCTCCCCATTTGATCCTTCATCAGGATCGGCAGCAACAATTGTAGTTAGGACAGTACCAATCACAACAGAGGGGTCTGCAGCAAGAGCGTTTTGTGATACAAACACAGGAACATTGTCATTCTGGTCAGTTACTAGAATGGTCACATTTTTCAAAGCAAATCTTCTAGATTCTACAGGGACGGCCTGGTCAGTGGCTTTCACTGTTAATTCAAAGAGATTAGCAAATTCACGGTCTATTTCAGCATGGGTATATATCATTCCTTTGACTTCATCTATATGGAAATGGTTCCCTCTTGGCATCTGCTGAATGATTGTATATGCTAACTGCCCATTGATATCTGCATCTGGATCATGAGCAGTTACAGAAATGACAGAGCTTCCAACAGGAATGTTCTCAACAATAGACTTAAAAATGTCCCCAGGTGGAAACTTAGGCGGGTTGTCATTATAATCCCTGACATATATTACAACCGACATGGTAGAGGACTGCGGAGGCCTTCCTTTGTCTTTTGCCGTGATGTTTAATTTGTACATTGATTGTGTTTCAAAATCCAACTTTTTTGCAAGGAAAATACTGCCAGTGTTGGGACTAATGCTAAATGTTCCATGATTGTTTGTCCCTGTAATACTATAATGAAGGTCAGCATTGTCACCTGAATCCGAATCAGTGGCAGTGACAGAAGATACCAGTTCCCCAATTCTCATGTTTTCCAAGACATCAACAAACAGGGTTGATTTAGGAAATGAAGGGCTGTTGTCATTTTCATCCAGTACATCAATGTTCAGTGTACAAACTGAGCTTAGGGAAACTGTCCCAGAATCTACTGCTTGGATGGTAAGGGAGTAAGCTGCAGTAGCCTCGTGGTCCAGTTTGCCAATCAAAGTCACCTGGCCGGTGCCACTGTCTATTGTAAATTGGTTTTCTTCATTGCCCTTAATTACAGAATAGTGGATCAGTCCATTATTACCTTCATCAACATCTGAAGCAGAAACTCTTAAAACCTGTGTCAGGTTTGCAGCTAATTCTGAGATTGTAGCTTGGTAAAGTTCTTTTAAAAACTTTGGCACATTATCATTTATATCCTTCAAATAAACCTGCACAGTTGCCTGATCCCTTAAAGGCTTTGGCAACCCTTGATCAGTTGCAATAACTGTAAGTGTAAACACGGCAGCTCCCCTTTGCCTCATAAGGGATTCCCTGTCCAGCTGATGAGTACTTTTTATTTCCCCACTTATTGCATTCAATTCAAAATCAGGCTGCATGTGCTCAAATGAATATCTGACTTCGCCATTAGATCCGGAGTCTTTGTCAACCGCACTTATTTTCCCCACAAATGATCCGCCCTCCTGCTCCTCTTCATAATAGAAAACATAGTTGGTACTGTTAAACAATGGCCTATTATCATTTACATCTTCCAGGATGATGGTGACATTCACTGTGGCACTGAGCGGTTCTACTGCTCTATCAGAAGCCACAACCAGTAGCGTGTATCTTTCCTGAAGTTCCCGGTCCAGCTCACTCTTTATATACAGCTGGCCATCTGGAAAGATGCCAAAGGCATCTCCAGTATTTCCTTCAATTATGTTATAAGCTATTTCTCCATTTGTGCCTGAGTCCTTGTCAGAAGCATGCACACAGAAGAACCTGGAGTTCACAGGCTCCAGTTCAGAAATAGTGACTTCATAGGAAAGTTGGTCAAACACTGGTGGGTTGTCATTTACGTCATGAACAGAAATGGTTAAAATGAAAGTAGACGAGCGTCTTGGGACTCCCAAGTCAGAGGCCATAATCTCCACTTGGTAAGACCCAGCATTTATGTCCAGCGGCCCTGTCAAACGGATGGCACCACTTTGCTCATCGACACTAAATAGGTCCTTGGGATTCTGCTTTAGGCTGTAAAGGACCATGCCGTTGACTCCTTCATCAGGGTCAACAGCTTTGGCTTGGAATATGGTGTGCCCAGTGCTCCAGTTCTCAACCACATTCACACTTTCCACGGCATGAAGAAAATGGGGGGAATTGTCATTTAAATCTTTGACTGTTATATTGACCAAAGCATCCCCAGTGATTGCTCCACCATTAGCCACCACTTTCAGCTGATAAAACGCTTCCTCCTCACGATCAATAACACTGGCGGTGGTGATCAGGCCTGTCATTTTGTTAATTTCAAACATGCCCCTGTGGTCGCCTGTTGTGATAAGGTAAGTGATGTTGGTGTTGAGGTCCATAGTGGAAGCAGAAACACCACCGACATGAAAACCCAGGGCAACGTTTTCGAACACCACAAAGCTGTATATATCCTGGCTAAATACTGGGGGATTATCCTGTGTATCCAAGACAGTCACTGTAACTATTGCCTGGTTTTGGGACTGGAGGTTTCCACCATCACTAGCCACTACTTGTAGTTGGTAAGCTGTCTTTTCCTCCCTATCCAGGACTGTTTTGGTGGTGATAACCCCTGTCTGGCTATGAATTTGAAACCTGGAGTTGTCTCCTGCTGAGATGCTGTACCTAACTGTCCCATTGATACCAAGGTCGGGGTCACTGGCAGACACAGTGGTAACATAGCTGCCTGCAGGTTCATTTTCTTGGACATGGGCAAAGTATTGGACAGGGTAGAATAGGGGACTGTTATCATTCACATCAAGCAAGGTCACATTGATTTGAACCACTGAGGAGAGGGCCGGAGCACCTAGATCAGTAGCCAGGACCTGCAGTGAGTATTGTCCCTGTTCTTCCCTATCTAACTGTGAGATTGTACTGAGTCTGCCCGATACAGGATCCAGGCGAAAAATCCTCCATGTAGCCATCAAGGAACTACCTGCAGGCCCCCCTGGCTCAGTCTCCTGCAAGGAGAAGCGGACAGTCCCATTATCTCCCAAGTCACGATCGACAGCCATGAGGACTAGCAACTCAGTTCCTGAAGGGGAATTCTCTGGCACAGACACATTATAGCCATCTGCCTGGCTAAACCGGGGTCTCTCATCATTAACATCCAGGATATTCACTACCAGTTGGGCATAGGAAATTTTGGGCTGCACACCTTGGTCACGGGCACTGATGTTCAACACCACCTGTGAAGCTATTTCCCGGTCCAGCCCACCCGATGCTGCCATGCTCGGGCCGGATACACCCAACAGAGCTCTACCCATGTTAGTATCACGGCTCTGAGTGGTGACTAGGCCACTGTGCTCACTAATGCAGAACCAGCCCAGCTCATTGCCAGAAACTATGTTGTACTTGAGGTTGGCGTTAAGGCCGGAGTCACGATCAGTAGCACTCAGGCCTTGTACATAGCTGCCAGGTGGCACCTCTTCACTGATATTCACTTGGTAAACCAACTGCCCAAAGACTGGTGGGTGGTCATTGATGTCGTTCACAAAGATGACCAGGCTAGCCACAGAGGAGCGGCTCACTGGGGCAGGAATAGCTCCTTCTGGGCTCAGGGAAGACGGGAGTGAACTAGGGGGAGGGGAAGCAGCTCCAAAATTGTCAGTCACAGCCACAGTGAGGTTATAGGTGGGTATACGTTCCCGGTCAAGAGCAGCTGCCACTTTGATCAGGCTGAGGTTGGGAACTTTGCTGCTCTGCACCTCAAAATGGCGCTGCTCATTCCCACCCAAGATAGACACCGAGATATTCCCATTGGCCGCCGGCGAATCAGCATCGCTCACGGTCAGCAGCGCCACCACTGTGCCAGGGGCGGCATTCTCATCCACCGAGGCAAAGCGGGAGGTGGCAGGGAAGTAGCGAAATTTGACCCGCGGCTCATTATCATTCACATCCAGCAGGCGGATCAGAGCCTCGGTACGGCCACTTAAAGCAGGCACTCCTCGGTCCGTGGCCTGAACCGTGAGGGAGTACTGCCGACGAGACTCATAGTCCAGCACCTCCCGGATGCGGATGACCCCACTTTCGGGGTCCACCTCAAAAGGAAGTGCCACGGCACCATCTCCGCCAACACTTTCTACCCCCTCCAGGCGATATCGGATGTCAGCGTTGGTGCCCTCGTCAGCATCCGCTGCCGCCACCTGCAGAACACTGGCTCCGACAGGTGCATCCTCAGGAACGCGAGCTTGGTAGAGGGTCTGACTGAAGGCAGGTGGGTTGTCATTGGTATCCTGCACAGTGACATTGACTTGTAAGTATCCACGCCTCCGGGGCTGCCCTTTGTCCTCCACCTGCACCAGCAGCTGGTAGGCAGGGGTGGCCTCTCTATCCAGCCCACCCCGAGAGACCAAGTGCAGGAAGGCCCCTTCGCCACTAGGGTTGAGAGTGATGTTGAGTCGGAAGCGGCCTTCTTCGTTGCCACCCACAATGCGGTAGGAGCTGTGGTCCACGCCATTGGTCCCGCTGTCCGCATCAGTAGCTGTGTCCAGGATGAGCTGTCGGCCGCTGCCTGTGTCCTCCTTGAAAGTCACCACGATGGACGGGTCTGGGAAGACAGGCGCGTTGTCATTCAGGTCCAGCACCACGATGCGCACCTCGCTGGGATAGGTTGGCTGGCTGGAGAGCACCACCAGGTCCATGACGTCGCTGGCCAGGCTCTCTCGGTCGATGGTGGCGCGGGTGTGCAAGTCGCCCGAAGTGGCATTGATGGAGAAAAGAGCATGGTGCTCACTTAAGCGGTAGGTGAAGCCCGGGCGGATGGCAATGGTCCCTACCCAGGTGCCCGGGGGTTGCTCCTCCAACACCTGGAAAAGCTGCCTGGGTTCAGCGGAGGCATGTAGCGGCAGCAGCCAGAGCAAGGCGAAGAAGTGGGGAAGCCAAGCAGAAGAAGCCCTGCTCCTGGCTGAGAGGCCCATGATGCAGGCGAGGCGGCCTCCTCGCAGGGTGGGGCAAAGCCTCACTCGCAGCTGAAGCCCAGGTGGCCAGGCGAGGCCAAACAAGGTAATCCAGCCAGGCCCAAAGTCCAGCGAGTCTCAGGCGAGCAGCGCCGATCCGCATCACCAGGGACGCCCAGGTGAGGGAGCTTCGAGGGCTGCCATCGCCTCCACAGCAGCGGGCGGCGCTCACACTGGGCGCCAGGAGCCGTCGGGCCAAGTGCCGTCGCTCCCTCCCAGCAAGACGCGGGCTTGTCCCCTGTTCTCCTCCTGCAGGCGAACCATGCAAGCGGGGGGGGGGGGGGCGTTGGCAGCGACAAGAAGAGCCAGCCACCCGCCCCGCGGCCGCGCAGCTCCGGGGTTTTCTTACTCACGGCGAGAGGGAGAGAAGTCCAGCCAGTCCCTCCAGCCAAACTCCCGGGGAGGGACGGTGCGAGCGAGCGAGCGGGGAAGTTCACTTGGAAAAAGTGCCAGTGCTTAAGCCGGACTCCCACCGCGGCTCTTCGCTGTGAACGGAGCGGAGACCCACCCCCTGGATTTCTTTGCGGGGAAGAGTTGCCGGCAGCCGGTCCCTCCTCAGCTAGGGGCTTCTTCTTACACCCTTTCCCCCGTCTCGCCGCTGCTGGAGCTGCTGCTGCTGCTGCCGCCGCCGCCGCCGCCACTCGAAGCCTTTCTGGATGTGCGCTCAGCCCGGAGCGCTCCTGGGCATTGTTCAAAGTTCTCCTTCAGCTCCAGCTCTCTCCCTTTTTGTACATCCCTCGGCGCACCAGTTCTGCTCCGGGCTGGGCAGTTTTTGCGAGCACCCCTCGGAGCCCGGGTTGCCAGAAATTGGGGGTGGAGAGAGAGAGAGAGAGAGAGAGAGAGAGAGATGCAAAAAGGCGACGGTGGTGAAGGGCGGGGGTCCCTCGGTAAAAAGGATGGAAGGAGGAGGAGGAGGAGAAGGTCTTTGACTCTGAGCAGCTCCTCAGTTGCACTTTTTGTAATCCCCAAAGTTGCCGCTCTGCTTAGACGGCTCGGGCGCAGCCCCTCGCTTCGGCACGGAGCGCCCCTTTGGTGAGAGATCAGCTGCTCGGTTTCTGCAGGGGGAAAGGAGGGGCGGGGAAGCCTCCTGCCCGCACACACCGCACAGCAGCGAGCCAGGCAGAAACTTTGTACGCTACTCATTGAGCTCTTCCCTCTTGACTTCCAGGCGCGGCCCGCCCCCTCTCCCGGCGCCAGGGCTCTCTCCGCCGCGACCTGCGATTGGCCCGCCGTCTCCCGGCCCGCCCATCCTCCTTCCCATTGCCTGGGAGCAGGCCGAGGCTCCGCCTCCGCTCCGCCTTACCTCGAGCGCTCCGCTCCTTTGACCTGAGCTCCAGTGGCTCGTGGGGGTGTCAGTCAAGTCAGAGGGGAAAGGAGAGCGGGCGAGCGCTGCTCTGCCAAGGTTGGGGGTGCGTGCGCGCGCGCGTGTGTATTTTGGGGGGAACGGGGGTGTTGGTGTTGGTTTTGCAACAAGCTGTTGGGCAGCGGCGTAGAAACCAGGAGGCTCTGCCGGTGCTGCTCCTCAGATGGCGGCTTGGCGCAAGGGGGGCTGGCGGGGCGGGGGAGCGGGGCGGTCAGCGTTGAGTCGCCGCGATAAACAATAAGTCCGAAAGGGATTAAGCAAAGCATGTCTGGGAAGGCGCGACAAGGATTTAACATTAACTCTTCCCACTCCGGGGGGGGGGGAAGCGGAGGATGGATTCCCACCATCACTTCGGGTGTTCCTTTGCGGCAGTAATAGCACGTGTGGAGACCGGACACACACACGCACACACTCATTCTGACAACTTTTCCTGCGGACAAGGGGCGATACTCCGGACGGAGTCAGGCGCAGACTTGGAGAGTCTCGCCCCCCCCCACCCCAAGTCTCGCCCCTTCCTCAGCAGGTCCTCTCGAGGCGACTGAAAGCAGCGGCCGCCGCCTCATCCCAGCAGCCAAGTTGGCTCGGAAGCTCGGCGAGCGCCCTGATGGCGCGCTCACTCTTTCCCGACGGCGCTTGGGAGCACGTGGAGAAGTGGCTGCTCCTTGCAAGGGTCTCCGATCCTCGTTTGGCGAGCAGAAAGAGCGCGCGCTGCCTCCCTCCCCCCCCCCCCTCTGGAAGGCGCAGTAATTTTGGATTGTGCGCAGCCAGCAAGCCCCAGTTTCTCCCCGCTGCCCGAGAGAGAGAGAGAGAGGGGTGGGGCAGTGAGTGGAAGGGGACCGCTTGCTTGCTTGCCTGCCTGGTCAACTGAGGTTCCTACAAGGAGCCCCCGGTGGCTGCCTTATGTCTCGGTGCTCTGGAGCCGGTCCGTCGTGGCTCTCAAAGGTCAAGTGAACAGAGCTGCTCCTGGCTTTGGTGGTTCGCTCAAGTGCGTAGCCGAGCAGGAGAGGTGACTGCAAGGAGCAACTGCTGGGCAGCATAGCATTTGGGCCTGGGCTCAGGGCGAACCTCCTATACACGCAGACGCGCAGGAAAGAGCAGCTGCTCTTTGCCACCCTCATTCACCCATCCCCATAGGAGCAGGCGCCTCTGGTCACCTGCCTACTCTCTCCGGGTGGCAGCAGTGGGCCCATTTCCCACCAACAGGGAAGCAGGGCGGGGAGCTCTTCCTTTGAACTACCACTCGCCTGCCTGCTTTGGAAGGAATCCGGTTGCGATCCGGAGACTTGGCTGCAGGCTGCTGCTTCTCGGGCAGCTAGCTAGTCAGGGGTCTTTTTGTCCCACTGGTTTCAAGGGGAAAGATTTCAGTATGAGGGAGCTCTGGAAAAAGAGAAAACAGCTCTATAATTAGGGTAGGAAATTTCTTACTCAATTTGACTAAAAAGGGTCTACCAATCATACAGACTTTCATTACTATCACATTTCTTTCATCACTGAGCCAAATTGACAACCAGAGTTGAGTCCCAGTGGTTCCAGGATCAGAACAAAACACCTTCTAAGTGCATGGATTTCTCGCAAGCACATCAGTTTGTGTTTTCAAGGTGTTGGATGCAGTAAAGGAACCAGGAAAACAGGGATAAATCAGATAAATTTGTATCAGTATAAATTTGATTTCCAGTTAAGTGGGATTTAGAAAACTCACACTTTCAAACACACACGCACACAGAACTCTCTCAAATACTCAGTTTTCAGATAGTTAATTTCAATGCTTTTGCAATCATGACTTACAATCATCCTGGTAAAACGTCCCTAACAACAGTAAATTACATTTATTTCAATGTGAAGCACCCAGGACATAACTCATGATAGTATAAGGAAGTGGTTTATAACATTTGCTGGGTGGGGGTGGGGGGATAAGGTAGCAGACCAAAGATACTGCATTTCTTGGTTTATTTAGAGTAAGTGGATGATATTATGAACAGTTGCAGAAAAAACTTTCAAATCATACATTTAGGAATCAAACATTTAAGTCTTTTCAAATTAGCGGAGGGAGTTGCACAATCCATCTTTTGCACAATGATGATTCTACAGTTGTAAAGGGAATGAAACGAAGGGCCACTTGCCAGGCAGTAACCAGGAGAGACGCAATTGACCACCGTCATACCCCTATCGATTTGCGAACTTTTCAAACCAATTCAAAACTCTTCAAAGGTTGCTCTCCCAGGGGCTTCTGCCGCAGCAATGCCCCCACCATTTCAGACAGTGGCTTTTGTTTGGTTCTGTTTTCACACACACAGCCCAGTGCATTTTGTTGAGTCCTTCTGGAACAAGTGGTAGAATACACTTTTTTCTTCTTAAACTGAACCTGTGCGCTTGCTCTCTCGAGCTCTGCAGTGTATGAAACATAGCTACACATCTCCCCATAGAGGAAGGCTATCCCAGCTGCAGAACGGCTCTGTTCCTCCCAGTCCTTACACGGGGAAAAGATATTTCACTGCTGGCTCCCATCAGTCTGAGTCTGAGTGTGACACTCAAAATAATATTGGGGGTGGGGAGGCGTGTTGTTGTCTGGGGAAGCCCTTTGTTTATGAAAGTAGAGTGTAAATTAGCAATTGTAAGTCAGATATAAATACTTACATTTCAATCTCCTAATGTGTTCTCAGTCTCGTCTGCAGATTAGTTGTCTGCGATGTCAATGTTGAGTGTCAACGAGCAGCTCAGGAGCAGGTAAAGAGTGCCCTCTGGCGGTCTTTTGCTGTTCGACATGGTGGGCCTGTGGTTGTTTTTTCATTCAAATGTCCAATTTAATTTTATTAGTAAAATAGAAGTCTCTGATTACAATGCTATTTCCTCTTTATTGCCTTGGGATAGTAGCAGGGGGAAAAAGATTTGTAGGAATCTCTGAATAGCACCTTTGGGGAGAAAGTATAATTTCTATTCTACAATAACTTCAAATTGTATTCAACCGCTAGTTATTTCCTGAAGAAGAAACTTCCTGGCAATTCCTGATCCTCAAACTGCCAAAACCCAAATAGCACATTATGGAAATCAGGGAATGGCAGCACACCAAGCATTTAAATACATGTAAATCTGGATACTTGCAAAAGAGCACTTGGTGTTTCGCAGCCTTCTCACACACATGTCCCACAGGCAGGCTGCACTCTATACATGCTCAAAGAAGGAAATTCAGCTCTCAGAAAGGAAGCCTGTTTACATAGAAGCAATTTCCATGGAGTTCAATTGTGGTTTCTTTTTTAGTAAGCAGATGTAGGGATTGCCAGCTTACTCTGCTGCTGCTTTCCAGCCATGGCAGGAACATTGAGGCTACAATCCTAAAGACACAATTAACTAGGGAGTGAGCCGCGTTGGACACAGTGGGACTTGCCTCTAAAACATGCATGAGATTGCAACAGATCAGATCCAGATTCTGTCCACGTTTGAAAACAAGGCTTCTCTGTTCTCTGCATTGTGCTTTATGTCTGGCTATTCTAATAACCCAATAAAATGAGTTTGCTCTTTGTTTGTTTATTTGTTTGTTTTTAAAGACAACAAATTCAACAATCTGCAATCACTCAGATTCTGCCTTTGGGCTTTGTGGCTGCTACTTTTTCATCACTATCACAGGCAAATCTGAAGTGGAAAGAATTGCATGTGCCTTCCTGCAGAAACTAAGAAGAAACAGGTTTTTTTCTGCAACACTCACAGCAAACACCTCTCTTTTAAACAACAACAACAACAATAACAACATGGGACTGGGAATCAGGAGATCCGGGTTCTAGTCCCCACTCGACCATGAAAACCAACTGGGTGGCTTTGGGCCAGTCACAGACACTCGGTACAACCTACCTCACAGGGTTGTTGTGAGGATAAAATGGGGAGGATGAGGCTTATGTACACCGCCTTGGGTTCCTTGGAGGAAAAAAGTGGGATATAAATGCAATAATAAATTTAATAAAATAAAATAAAATAAACAACAAGGTTCTCCTCACCCTCTGGGCAGCGAAATGGTAGAAGAGCTGCTATTTCTAACTACAGTATTAGACCAGGGGTTTCTGTTTTGCTTTGAACTCATGAGGGGATAAAGTACACACACTGGGGGTGGGGGGATGGTTATGCTTTTTATGCTATCAAACATAGTGACGTCAGTCCTAGCCAGACCACCCCTTTCTGGAAGGCTATGCCAAATCCCGCTCTCCTTTCCTTCCTCCAACACCTCCTCCTCTTCATCATCTTCTTTTAAGGATCTTTTCAGTAGCCTAGGAGCCTGCAAGGGGGGAAATGGAAACGAGTCAGAACCAGAGAAAAATAGACTTCAGTTATGCACCAAATGGATTCTATAAGAAATTTCTAGAAACAGTTCTTTTGAGAAAAAAGAAAGAAAAGTGAATTCATAGGATGGGATCATCTAAATAGAGTATTTGATGCCAGTTCCAGCCTATGGCATTTTGCTGCCTGAAGTGAATCCCAATTTCCCTCGTGTCACTACTCACTAGGGCCTACACTTTAAAAAGTAGCCATTCAGACACCAATTCCTATCTTTTTTATTTATTTATTTACAATATTTATATACCCCTTCCTACTGAAAATATTGGAGCGGCGTACAAGATAAAATAAAAACAGAATAAAACAGTTTGAAATAGATTTTAAAAGATCTCCATCTGTTTCCCCCACTCCCACCTTGGTGCCACCTGGAGCAGGTTGCTTCGCCCTGCTGCCTGGCTGGGTTGGCCCTGTTTGGCCCTTAATTGAATGAATAAGATGTGAATGTGACATTGTGACCTATTCTGGCAGTAACAGACTCTCGCTACAGTTCAGATTACAATAGCAGTGGTCAAATTCCAAGCTGAGGTCAGAGTACAGGAGGGCAGGCAGACAAGGGGAGCAGGCATGAACAAGAGTGGTCACAAAGAACAGGCAAGAGGTCAAAACACGGGTAAACAGTCCAGTACGTTACATAGTCCAAGAGCAGAGTCATTCGGCAGTCCCTGGTTGGGCTTTGACTTCTAGGGCATCCTGAGCTTCTGGGTCCTCTTGCTCCTCCTCTGAAGAGGACTCCTCAAGTAGGGGCATGACACATTGATAGGACAATTCCTTCAATTGTTAATAAAACAGTTTACCTTAATTCTATGCATGTTTACATGGAAAGAATTCTTATTGAATTCCGATCAGGCTGCTCCAAGGCAGCCATGCAGCTCAATTCTTTCTTTCATTTTAATTTTAGAATTGTCAACACTCATTAGAAAATTTATGTCTACAATATATTACTAAATTATGTACACAATTCTATATGCAATACCAAAAGTCATACTCATATAAATATATTTTTAAAGAATTGATGTCAAAAAGCATGTTTTTCCCTTAATCAGATTTTTCCTTAATCAGATTTCTGCCATAACAAAATACATTAGTTTTTGTAATGCCAGAAAACTCTTTAGGTTAGATCCAGACTTAGAGATGCTTAGTGTAACTCCATTGATTCCAATAGGTCTACTCTAAGTATGACAGTGTTCTCATCTACACCAAGCAGATATTCCACTATGAAAGTGGTATGTAAAAGGCAGGAGCCACACTACTGCTTTATAGTGGTATTGAAGTGCACCGACAACTGTTGGGGCCCATGACACGTACCATATACTGCTTTCATACCACTTTCATAGTGTTATATCCTGCTTGGTGTAGTTGTGTCATGGGCGCTGTTGCACTTCATTACCACTATAAAGCAGTAGTGTAGAACCTGCCTTTTACATACAGCTTTCATAACCACTTTCATAGTGTAATATCCTGCTTGGTGTAGATGAGCCCTAAGTCTGGTTTCAACTCCTTGCTGTTTGAAAATATATTGCTATCAGATTTTTATATTTGACCTGACTGTTCACTTGGTTTAAGAGCTCCATTGAGCCAAACTGCATTCCATGTTACAATCTCATGCCAGTTCAAGGAGAGGGAGCATCACTTCATCTTAGCATCATGTCAGGAACGAAAGCTACCCAACCCAAATACCCTGTTGCTAAAAGAGGAGGAGGAGGTTTCGTTGAACCAATAACCTCATTTTTCCTTTCCTTTTAAGCTGCAGGATTCGACATTTCTTCATGTGAAGGAGAAAGGATAGAAGATCTGTAAAGAGCAGCGGGAGCAAACTATTAACAAAACATCCAAACATCCTCAGCTTCCTGTCTGGCATGAGGATGAGGTGCCAGAGGCTTCCCCCACCCCCTGTTGTGGTGTTTTCCCAAGGCTGCAATGAAAGAGGGAGATCAAATATAAACATGACTAGAAGCTTTGGCTGGAGTTCATTACTAAAGAGATGCTAAGGCTGATTCCTGGATGCCTTTGCTCTCTGAAACAAAGAGATATCACAGGTCATTAATTCTTGCAAGTCTCCTTTTCTTTTATATGAGCAATTTGGCATCTGGCATAAATATGGGAGAGCAGCAGATATTCAGCGATGGTCTTTACAGATTAGAATCTTTCAGAATCAGAGAGAGATAAATTCTGATGGTGAAGACTTTGATGTGCATTTGATTATCGCATTTAGCTGTATCCTGCTGTCTGGCTACTATTGATTCCTTTACTATTCTTGGTTGCAATTTGCTTACACAAATAAACAGCACTCTTTAGTGTCACTGTCTCTTGTGAGCAAGACAAAAACCTTTTGAGGCGGGAGAGAGATGAAAGAATATAATTTGTGAGTACAGGTTGTGTACTTATGGCAAAGGCCGTTTGAGGCTGCAATCCCATACAAACTTGGAGTGGAGTAATTGAACCCAATGCTAAGTATGCATACAATTGTACTGTGCATCATAAATGCAGTTATTTTAAAATTTATCTTTTTAAAAAATATATAATCAGATGACAATGTCACTTTTTTACATATCATGAGAGATCTCATACCAATTCTTTAAGAAAATGCTAAAGAGCATAGATCAGGTCCAACATTGCTAAACAACCTCCATGCCACTTCTCCCATTTTGGGCACTAAGGAAAAAGTTGGGCAATAGAAATACAGAATGTAGAAGGCGGGGTTGAATTTGCAGATTTAGATAAAATATGCAATAATATGTTGTTTGCTTTGACGATGGTTCCACGTTGTTTTTGCAAAAGTTAAGGGCCAGCCACATTTTTCTGGAGTGAGAAACAAAGCTCTCATGTGCCAATGTGATAACAGGATATAGCAAAATGAGATGGATACAGGAGATACTGAGGTGACAGAATGCGCTACAGCGGGATGATCACATTTTGGAATGCTTTCCCACATTAGAAATTCCATTACCACCCCCAAACAGTAAAGCTTCACGGCAGGAAAAGGGATAGATTAGAACCTTTTTTTTTTCCTGGATGTGCTACATGTTCTACAGGCAGTTTTTCTTATGGTGGAAGAGTCAAAGGTGGTAACCTCCCACCTGCAATATGAAATGATACAGGCCATTCCGTCACACCATTCCCACATCATTCTGTTGCATAGGCTGATCAGTGTTCTCAGGGAAGGATCCAGCGGTGTCGGCATGTTGGCATGATTGATGTTGCACTAGTGGAAACAACACTTGCACAACATCCGTGCAAATTTCCAAGGCAACCCATCAGGCTTTCAAGTGCAATTGAGGTTGCACAAATAGTGGTCTCCAACCTTCGCAATGTTAATAGCGTTAGCGCACGGGCAACATGGCATCCCTCCCTCAGTGTCTTATTCTAATCTCCTTCCTGCCCTAGCCTTCCTCTGCATTATTACTTTCACTTCACAATTTCTAGAACCCTAGCACAGGCAGAAGATCCAAGGAAGCCCTGGTTCAAATTAAGGAAGTTGGGGCTCAAGGGAGGCTCCACAGCAGGACACTTGGGAGGCAGAGAAACCTCCACCCACCTTGGTGCTTGGTTAGTCTGTGATGCTGCTTGCATGTTTGAACATCACCAGTACTAGCACCGAACCAAACCAGCACAGGGACATGTAGAAGAAGACCTGGAGTGCAGTGGTAGAGCAGCACAGCATGTGCTTTGCCTGGAGACAATCCAAGGTTCAGCAGACCTAACAACAGAGGGGATGAAACTGCTCCTGCAGCAAGTGGAAGGGAAGGATGTTTGGGTTTGGTGACTCCATACTGTGAGGAATAGAAGGGTGGGTGTTCTAGCTAGATCCGTTGACTTGAGAAACATGTTGTCTCTCAGGAGCATTGGTTGCAGATGTGACAGAGTGGCTGCTGGCTAGCGTGCTGAAATTTTTGACCATTCTCATTCAATTTGATAGAAAAGAAATTGCTTTTGAAAAGCAATTCAAAGGAGAAGAAATTTTGGAGAGATTCCAATGGATTTGGTTGAAAGTTCTTGTGCTTACCTTACTTATGAGATGGCTGAGGAGTGTGCGTGAGCGTCCTGTCTTTCATTATTCAATCATCTCTCTGACAGCCTGTAGCTTCCTTGGCTTCCCGCACTTCCTGCCCAGGGGAAGAAGGCATGAATCTGTTCTTCCCACAGGGCCTTTTCCGAACAGGAAGTGCAAGCAGCCTGGGAGACTCCTGAACAATGGTGAGATGTACAATAGAAAGAACAAGACAGATGGTATCTCGGCTGCCTCACAGTCAAAAACATCACCCATGCACGTTCAAAATGAATTATAAAATGCCCTGAGAGTGAGGTAGAAAAATGGAAGCCTCTTTCATGGAGAATAAAACTTTCAGGAAACTGGAGGATGGATTTTGGCACAGTGTTAGCCTCACCCTTTCCCATGGAGATGGATGCAACACTGCCCCCCCCTCCTTACACTTGCTACAGGGCTGTCAGGGAAGGAGCGGTGTTGCCAGCGCCTGCATTACAGGCAGAATGTATCCGCAATCACCCCTCAGAAATGTAACATAGGGAAGACCCCAGGGAAGGTGCTGGACCCTGTAAACTGCCCAGAGAGCTTTGACTAAGGGGCAGTATAGAGATGATGATGATGATGATGACGAGCCAAAATTTCTCAGAATACCTGTTTCTCAGAAAAAATGAGATTTTTCTTTTCTTAGGCCCTAAAATAAAAGGACACCTGCAGATTTTTCTATTATTATTATTATTATTATTATTATTATTATTATTATTATTAGTGATGGCTGCATTCACTTCCCCATCCCCTGCCATGCCCTGGAATGATAAAAACACAGTATAAAGGGACACTTGGTGACCTGAGTGCCTGTTCAGTCTGCTGACCAGGCACTAACTGTTGATGACCAACTTCAAGGCCCGTATTCTCCTGCCTTATCGTTCTTTATCTTTAAACTGGACTTAGACGGGAAAGCCTTTTAAGTACAGGATTGGCGACATTTTGAATAGAGGACTGTCTTCTGTAAAAGAGGGCACATGTCCGCCTTAGGAAAGGAGGGAATGGTGGCTGAGAAGAAGTACATGAATAAATGTGTCACATTGCCTGGTAATTTGGGGCACCCTGAAACAAGCTGGAGGAGAACCGTGCTGCCCTCCTCTTTCGTCAGCAGGGACGCCCCCAACAAAAGGAACATAGTGGGAGGGCAGCAATACACGAGATGGAAAGGTGCTTTTATTGCACATGGAGAAAATATATTGAACTTTCTCGGTGTTTTTTTGTGGTGCAAGGAAGGCCAGAAGGGGCGGGAGGCACACGGAAGGCAGGCAACGTGAGAGGAACCCGCAAAAATCCATGAATGCCCAGCAACGAGTGTGCAATAAAATGTTCGTCTGATGGAGCTCAATAAATAAAGGAAGAGGCATGGAGAGCATACAGGAGAGAGAAGAGGAAAGAGGCTGCTGAAGGAGTGTTGAGGGAGAAGAGACAAAAGCAGCTAAACACTAAACATTATTATTTGCATTTTTATACTGCCCAACAGCTAAAGCTCCCTAGGCGGTTCATTGCTGGACTTAGTCCAATGGGTGAGAGACTTTTTCCAGGCTTTGCAGGATTCATCTAGGATGGGAGAAGGGGATTACTTTGCCCCTTCCAAGGTCTTTTCTCTTTTCATATGGCATTAGAGGGGAATTAATCTGCAACTGCCCCTGGTGTCATAATTCTCTGCAAGATCTTTTTTTAACAGCCAGACATTTCTGTCCTCCAACCTCTGCACCTGGAGCAGTTACAGATTGATTGATTGATTATTTATTTATTTATTTAATTACATTTATATACTTCCAGATAGCTGAAGCTCTCTGGGCGGTTTACAAAAATTAAAAACAATGAACATTAAAAACAGATATACAAAATTGAAAACCACGAAAAGTATAAAGAACAACAATATCCATTTAAAACAACTATTTTCGCGTCAGTTAAAAACTCAGCATATGCTGTTAACTGCCTGTGAGAAGAGAAAAGTCTTGACCTGGCGCTGAAAAGATAACAATGTTGGCACCAGGCGAGCCTCATCAGGGAGATCATTCCATAATTGGCAGGCCACCACTGAGAAGGCCCTCTCCCTTGTTGCCATCCTCTGAGCTTGGACATCTCATCCCATTGCTGTAGTGCAGGCTTTCTCATGCTGGCATCAGAAAAAAAAAACACCATTTAATTCTATCTTCTATTCATGGAAGGATTCTGCAAACGCATGACATTATCATCAAGCTGTAAGAAATGCAAGGAAGAAGAAGAAGATCCATTTTTTAAGCCAGAATGGGAGGAAGATTTTATATTCACTGTTACAGCGAACTTCCTTTTCTCCAATGCATCGCTGGCTAATTACAAAGCAAGCAACTTGAAATGCCTATAGGAAGCCAATCACAAAGCTTTTTTATCTGAATACTTTCCTGGATCAAAAAGAATTAAGGGGGGAAAGCTAAATACATTAAAGGCATGTATAAGCAACCAACAAACACTACTTTTGGCAACTGCTAAAAAAACCTGACACACAACAGCTCAGTTTATTATAGTTTTTATATTATTAATAAAAATATTTAATATTTGTATAAAGACTGTGCATGTCTTATGGGCTCTCTGGGTTGTGACATGTGGCCTGAATGATCTGCCCCAGTATGGCACAAATACACTCTGTTTGTTACACTAATGTTCCTACAGTAACTACTGAATTCTATAGAACATGTAGGTTCATTCATTAGTTGCATTGTTAGTATTTTTTTTTCAATGGAGATACAGTATATCATGTAAGGATGGAACAATCTGTTCATTTCTGTTTCTCTCAGTTTCTCATTTTTCCAGTCTTACGTTCCGTTCGTCTTGATCTTTGAGCATTTCTCCCATCTTAACTTCAGTTCATCACAGGCTTTGAGACTTTTTCTTTTAAGTTTGCACAAAAATTGATAAGCATTTTTGTGCACATCTCCTAATTCATGGATTTTTGTATACCTTCTTGCCTAGTATACACATTTGTTGCAAGCAGTTTTCCTAGCATAAGGCATTTTGTATGTTATTTCCTCTCATATATGCATTTTTGCATGCATTTTTTTTTATTGGAGAATTTCATTGCAACATTCAGAGAACAGCAGATTTTGAAGGGTAAAATGTGTTTCAGTTTGCATAGTGGTTTGAAAGTGCAAAATTAAGTAAGTTTACATTAAAATGCAAACTGAAACAGTTTCTCCCCTGTTCCTAATATAATGTGCTAGTTTGAAGGAGAAGAATTTTCCTGGATGTTTCGTTTCATTTTCTTTCTTTCTTTCTTTCTTTCTTTCTTTCTTTCTTTCTTTCTTTCTAGGGTGATTTTAAACAATAAACAGTATATACATACCAAGTACTTTACAAAATAAGTAAATGTAATTCAATAATTGCGATTTTCTGGAAGGCCACCAGGTGGTAGAATTGACTTAGACAGATTATTGCTGTGGCCGTTACTATGGGAACACTTAGTAACTGCAGCCATACATCATGGTTATTTTTTTAAGTTTAGAATTTAATGCATTAGGCCGTATAAAATCAATTGGTAATATATTATTTACGGATCATTAATTGTTTGCTGGAGAAATTGATATATAGTAGTAGGCAAAAAGCAAATGTATTTTATACATTATTGACAAGTTCATTATTCAGATGTGAATTGCGGAATGCTAATAAATTGGAGCTCATAAGGCTTCACCGTGAAACAATGCCCCCATGTTGCTCAAATGCACAGCATAGTTCTGCATGCATTCTGTTTTGTTTTTTTTAAAAGATAAACTTCGTATTGCTTATTATGGATAGGAAATGTCGTCCATGCCATCTAAAACGTATAGTTGTAGAAAGGCTATCAAAATGTATAGTTGTAGAAAGGCTATCAAAATAAATTTACATTAAAAATGCCCCCTCCCACGCTCGGCTTGCCTGTGCGGGGTGGCAAGTTGCGAGTTGGGGGTGAGCGAGGCAAGGCGAGGCACGGAGGCTGGCCCTTGGTGGGCCTCCAGATGGTGCCACTGGGTGGGGAGGGGATTGCAAGGCTTCTTAGGGCTCAACTCGCCCGTCCCCTGCCTCCTTCTGCTGCGCAGCTCCCTCCCTCCCTCCCTCCCTCCCTCCCTGGAAACAGTGTGGGCTTGCCGGTTGCCCTTTTCGGGGGGCAAGTAGGAATTTTTTGCTCATAATCTAAATTGGTTATGAGTTTTTTTCGCCTACTTCACACTGTAAGACAGTGGAGGAGAATCAATTAGGTTGTTTTAGCTCATTTAATTTGGTCACATTCGAGTTAGGCAGGTAGGAGCGGGCATCTGGAACTTGGTTTGCTGTTGGTGAGCATTCACAGGTGCCATTGCTGGTGATGGGTGATTCCGAGGCCCACAACTAGGAGCCCAGCAGCGCCAGTTGGGGGATAGGGATTACCTTTGAGGCCAACCCTCCTCACCCACTCAGAGCCCATGCGGCATGGGTGGGGTGACACCGGAAGGCCTCCCTACCCCAAGAGGGGTAAACCTGTGAGGTGGCGAAGTGACAAGCGCCACTTCATGGGCTGTGAATGGTTCGTCCAATCCTACACAATGGCCTGAGGCTTGGCCAAACAATGATGCCCGCTTAGGCCTTCATTTCTCTTGTAGATCTTATAATAAATGTGGCCCATACTTAAACCCATATACGTGTCTTGTCTCGTTATTTCTCACTCTACACTATGCAAAGAAAAATCCTAGGTTAATCCCCTGGAATTTCCAGTTGGATTCAAGTTACAGGGCTTGGAAAGATCTTTGCCCAGGAGAATTACTACTAGTCAATGCAGGTGGTGTCAAGCTGTATCTGTTGGAAATCTGACTCAAGAGCTGATGTGGTGTATCGGTTAGGTTGTTGGACTGGTCCTTAGGAGGTCTGGGTTCTTGTCCCACTTGGCCATGAACCTCACTGGATGGCTTTGGGCCAGTCAATAACTCTCTAGCCTCATCTACACCTGTCATTTATCCCAGGGTGGTCACGAGGTTGTCCCTGCATGTCCAAATGATGCACTAATGTTAAAAACAACAACTCACCTTCATGCAGGATTGTGCCTGCACAAATGTCTCCTCTTTGTAAAAAGAAAAAGAAAAATGGAGCCTTGGAACATCCCTGTTTACTTCAAGACACTTGCTGGCATGTGGCCCCTGATGGACGATCCTGTGAAGTGCAAAACTCCATGATCGTCCTCCCCAATCCCCAAAGGGCTGCAGGTATAGATGATCCCTCAGTCTAACCTACCTCACAGGGTTTTTGTGGAGATAAAATGGGGAGGAGGAGGATATATTCTGCCTTGGGAGGAAAGGTGGTATATATTAGGGCAGCTTCAAATTTGCAGGCATGCAATAAAGATTGAAAGCTTAGGACATCTGTAAGAAATAAGAGTATCCCAATTAGTGGCCAACCAGCTGTTGGTGGGAAAACAACAAGCAGGACATGAGTGAATCAGCACCCTCCCGCCTATGTTCCCCAGCAACTGGTGTACATAGGTATACTGCCACTGCTGCTAGAGGTAGCACATAGCTATCAGGACTAGGTTTGGCCTTTCTTTCTGTCAGTGATAGGGCTGGGGCAGGAGATGGGGCTAAGCTCTGATTGGAGCCAAAGCAAAAGTAGGTTGGGCCACCCTCTCTCATACACACACACACACTGTGCTGTCCCAAAGAGGCAAGCAGCCCTGTCTCTCCACTGGTGATGCTCCTTTTGTGGAGTCTCTTGTCATTCATATTTTATGTCCAAACATAAATGTTGAGGCAATTTGTAAATAAATAAATAAATTGCTTTTTTTGTTTTGGTTAGAAGTTATTTGTGTTTTTACAAATTTTGAAAATAATTAGTTTGTATACTGTTAAAAACAAATTAATTTTTTTACTATTACTTTTTTTATAACTTGTCCTTTTTTTTGGCATGTTTTATTTTTGCACTAACTTTCCCTCCATCAAAAGCAAAATAAAGAAATAAATATTGAGACAATTTGTAATTCACTTAAAATAAGGCAATCGAATGGGTATAATCATATTAGTTGAACCATTTCCCAGCACTTTTTCTTAATCCCTTTTTACAAGTACTGACTAGGCACTAGGCTTTCTAACTGCAGTACACAGGGCTTTCTATCACCGTGATTTTAAAGATGAATTACACACACACACACACACACACACACACACACACACACGGGTACTAATATATGAGTAAATGGATTCCAACAACTCCTTGTCCCTCCTGAAATGTTTCCATTCATAACACTCACCAGTTTGGTGGTCCCACACCAAGGGCACAAGCAATTACACTGGCCAACCCTGCTTAAAGCATTTTTATTACTGCAATTATATACTTACACAGAAAGTGTCAAAAAGTCTTCCACTTACATTGCTTCCTGAGAAAAGTTAGTCACCTGCCAGTTCAAACTGCAAGCCGCACTTTAGAGGACTATAATGATACAGTTCTCAGAGCTTTAATTGCGGAAGAATGTTTAAAAGAGTTGAGTCGCTACAGCTCTCTGCATGGAACTCTCTGTTCCATGCAGCTCTCTGCATGGAACTTCCATAATACTAAAGCCACAACCCTGCACACGCTTATCTGTGAGTAAACATTGGCTACTATGGAACTTACTCCTTCCTAAGCACTGTAAGCACTTATGCACACTTGCCTAGAGTTAACCCCATTCAGGAGTAGGCAGCCAGTGCCGTCCAGATGTTTTGGACTACAAAGCCCATCAGACCCAGCTAACATGATCAATAGTCAGGGATTATGAGAGTCATAGTCCAAACCTTCTGGAGGACAGCAAGGTGCCTACCCCATTGATCATAAGGGGACTTACCTCTGAGAAAACATAGATAGGATTATGCTGCATGATGCATTATGTTCTGAGAATAATATTGCTTTAGGTCAAATTTGACTCATGCTGGGGGAAATGGACTCTGTATATACTCAGAGTGCCAGTCCTCATGTCACCATAAGCCACGGTGGGTTAAGTCACCCACAGGCTTCTGAGATGTGCGGCAGATGCCATTTTGAATTTGCAACCCACAGTGGGGATGAACCCATGGGTAGTTCTAGGGTTATCTGAAGGTTAAGCCACGACACCCGGGTTTGCATGACATGACAAGCTGCAGTGCTGCCACCGCCGCTACAGCTTGCATATTTAAAAGGGCAACCAGTGCACATCTTGGAGCCTGTGGCTGAATTAATCCACGGTGTCTTACCGTGACATGCAAATGGCTCATTGGTACTCAATCCATAATCCTGGGTTATTAAAAAAAAAAAAAACAAGATAGTTGCAACCCAATTTTGGGATAGAATAATTTTGCTTGTGTATGTAGATGGCACATCAGCAAGAGTTCATTCTGATTACATAGTGTTTTCTTCCAAGAATGAAATAGCAACACATTGATATCACACACACACTTTTTCCACCATGTGTCTGCTAAGATATGTTATATAAAAAGTATGAGATTCAAGCTAAGGGTTAAATTCAACAACTTGCTAGTGGAAGCCCTCAAGTGCAATGGGACTTCCTTCCTTTCTCCTCGCCACCCCAGCCCCCCACCTTCCATGCCACCCTGTAATCTACTTGTCCTTGCAGTGGAGGTTTTAAAGGCTTGCAGGGGTTTGTGGGAGAATCACACACACACACTCACACCAGTTCCACTGACAGAACTGCTTGCACCAGTGGAACAAGTGCATTGAAACCATCTTTGTGGTGCTGTTCACACAACACACTAACTCACACTCAGTGGTTGAGTATGGGTTGTTGTTGAGCTGTAGGTTGTTTGTTGAATTGTGGGTTAACGTGTTGTCTGAACCTAGGATATTTTCTGCAGGGTGGCTTGTTAACCATGGATGTGGCTTTAACCTCCCTGAACAACCCAGCAACAACCATGGGTTCTCACAGTGGCTTGTTTGAGAAAAAATATGCCACACTACATGGTTAAGAAGCCACCCTGAGGAAAATGTCCAGGGTTCAGACAACACACTACCCACAGTTCAAAAACAATCCCCACTCAACCACTGAGCGTGGGTTAGCATGTTGTGCGAACCCAGTCTAAGACTGAGCTTGCAGGCTGTAAGACCATTCATCTACTTTCACTCTTAAGATGGGGAGACCCTTTCAGACTGCCAAAGTGACAGAAGCAGTCTAGCCATTTCTGTTCTACAGGTGCATCTCCAAAGTGTCGTCTGTACAGATTCAGACACATGCATCAAAAAATTCAGATCCGGACCCTAGCATGGGGCACTTGTAAGATCTGGATCAGAGTTACTTAAAATCAGGGATTCTGACAGGAAAAATTACAAGAAAAGAAAAGCAGTTGCTGTGTAAACAGTGGGGAGACAGAAATGGTAATTTTTGGAGATTTACTTCAAATCATCCACTGTTCTTCTAATACCCAATGCCTCCCTCTTGCTTCATCTGACCTGTCTCCCAGATGCCCAATGTCCCTTCCCTCCATGCAAGATTTGGGTAGGTAGCCTCTGGTTATATGGCTTTGTCCTCAGGGAAAGCTTTTTCGGCTTTGTTGCAACCCCAGCAGAGCGCACATTAATTCTTCTTAATTAACCTTTAATTTGCCTTTGATAGATCATATGGAAAGCTGAGCTGGCTGAGCCCAATATTTGAATCATCGACATATTTATGCAGAAACACAAAGTCTTTAATTGCTTCTTTTCGCCCCTCCAGGCTTTGGATGACATTTCTGGAGCATGTTATGAAACACGCTTTACACTAGAGGCCGCTAATGCCATTTAGATTTTAAACAGCTTAACCACCTCCTGACAAATATTATGCAAACAACCATTTGATCTAAAAGTGTGGGTGTGATTTTTAGTATTTAAGGATGTGTGTGAGAGAGAGATGATTTGCATAGTCATCACTATGCTTTCTTCAGCAACAACAAAAAGGAATCTTTTGAAGCATCACCCCTGGCATGCCTATTATTGCTTTTAAAGTTAAATAACAGAACTAATTAGCAACCTCAATATAGAAACCTCAAGGAAACACCACAAAAATAAAGATGTTCTCTCTTTGCTGTAAGCAGACAGAATTATATAGTTAATTACAATGGTGATTTCAATAAACCTATATCCTAAAGTAGACATTTGGTGTTTTTTAAAGATTATTTCGCAAGTGTATATGCATGCATGAGTGTGTTTAAAGTCAAATGTGCTAAATAGATAATTAGTGGCTAGAGATCCATACAAGAAGTCTAGCAAATTAAAGAACAATACAAGGAACAAATAACGGTAATAAATGCAATGATCCAGTACATAATATTTAATTCTGATTGCATATTTACAGTCTCTGTTTATTATTTATCTCGAACTGCTTCTTTTACAGAGCAGTCATACCAGAAAGCCATTAGGATGAAAATGGCTTCCATTATCCAAGCTTCAGTTATGCAAATCTATTCTGTGTCTCTCTCCATACCGGGTTCATCAAGGTTGTACCACGTAGTAGACAATAGCTACATCTTCTCCTGCTTGAGGCTGAGCAATCGTAGTTCCATCTGCTGCCCACCCCTAAAGATACACACAAAGGCCTGATATTAAACTCAGTTTCACGAGGGAAATCCTTTCATGTCAGTGAAACCAGCGGCTTGAACATTGAGTCTCGTATGGTGAATCGGAGCCCAGCTAAAAATCGTTTATGTGATTATTATTATTATTATTATTATTAATAATAATAATAATAATAATAATAATAATAATAATAATATCCTGCCTGTTCCCCAGTACTGGGACTCAAGGCAGTTTACAAGATTAAAACATGTACAATGAAAATATAGAAATATAAATTTACAAAAGTTAAAATGGAATTAAACCCACAGTAAAATTAAAAACATTTTTTAAAATTTGAAAAGCGGTAACAACAACAACAACAACAAATCCAATACATTAATACAGGTCCATAGTATTTCCAAAAAGTCTTCCGGAACAAAAGAAAGCAAAAGAAGAAAATGAAAAAAGAAAACAATATATTACAATTATGGAATCAATATATGGAATCATTGAACTAGTACATAGTTTAATATAACTGTGCACAATTGTGCCATTTCCAGACATCCTGATGTGGTATAGGCAGGGTGTAAGGTGTTTGGGGTGGGGTGGGGTGGGGTGGGGGTGGAGTGGAATCTCAATGGCAGGCTCCATCCACAATATACTTGCATTCATTAGGGCACTTGAACAAAGACCTTGAATTTACTATGCAGTTTTTGAAAGCATTTTGACCCTGCTCTTCAACAAAAATGGCTCCCAGAGAGGTGTACACAATCAGTAAAACAAGATGGTCCCTAACTTGAAATCCACCCATTTTCCCCTGAAATGAAATCCTGTTCCTCCCCCTCCCCCCCCCCACACACATATACACAAACACACAGGGAGGTTTTAAAAAAATGAAAATGGCCTCCATTGAAATCAATGGAGACCTTGTTTCTTTTTTATAACCCCCACCCCAACAAGGGGATGAAATTTCAGGAGAAAACCTATGGGGGAGAGGCTTAAACCTTCCTCTCCTGAACTACCATGGTCCCAATATGGATTGGGACTCCACATGCTTACACAAAAGTAAAATAATAATAATAATAGCAGGCTCAACTATACCAAAGTTGTTAGTAGAACATGTAGTTTGTCTATAACACTTAATTACTGGCAGTAGGAACTTTAAGTTAAAATATGCTGGTATATTTGGTATTTTTTGCTGTTTTGAATTTGGCCCTTGCCTTGGGCTAAAAGAGATTCAACATGTACATTGATGGTGCTTTAGAAATTAATTCAGGGCAGGCGCAAAACATTTTGCTGCCTGAGGCAAACACAAAACGGCACCTTTATCCCCTAGAATTCCATGTACAGAAGCCGACCAGACTGGTAGCTAAACATTTCAACACTGGTGACAGGATCGCATCCCCTCCACTGTACTAGAGGGCAGCAGAGTTGCAGGTCATATGGCCGATACAGAATGGAATTTCTATCATGTCCCTCAGCATCTGCCCCCTGAGGCAGCTGCCTTATTCTACCTAATGGTAGGGCTGGCTCCAATTTAGGGCATGTCTACACCAAACTTTTATCCTGGGATCATCCCGGGATTATCCCTGTGCATCCAAATGACACACAGGGGATCCCGGGAGCAGGCAGGGACGATCCCTCCATTTTCCTGGGATAATCCTTAGGTGTAGAAAGAGCCTTAGTTTATATACATCAAATATAAAAGTTGAATGAGATTTTTTTTATTGGTAATTTGATCATTTTAATTTCTGGCTGCAACAATATTATTCAGCATCCAAATATGGAGTTTGCTCTGAAGCCCACAAAGAGTTTTGCCTTGGAATTACTATTTGGTGTATTTCATTCCTAATACACAATGGTTTTGCCAAGCAGCTATGTCCTTTATGTACATACAGCTAATCTTTTCCTAAGAAAATGAAATGGTTGCCAAAAGCAGCCCTGTCTTCAATAAAAACTAATGAAGTCTGGGACTGTATAAATGTCTATTCTACGTGCTTTGCCATGCTTACATTCACAAATGTCAGGGTAAATCATTGCTGACGGCCAATCAGAATGTAGATCCTTTTATGTATGCAAGTAGTATAGTGTTTCTTATGTTATAGGGAATTTAATAGAATTACCGCCCCAACATTTGACTGATTTCCTTAGATGAGTTCAGTGGGACTCGCTCCATCTCAAGTATGTGTGTACAGGGCCTAATGGTGCAATCCAAAGCATATTTACTCAAAAATAAATCCCATTTAAGACAATGAGCTGTGCTTTCAGGTCAAGCAAGTTTAGCATTGGGTTTCAATAGAAGAATTCTTAACTGGTACAAGTGTCAAATGTGGCCCAGTATAATAAAGGACCTGCAGCTATTATGGGGGAAATCAATTTTTGTGGTTCTTATGATTACTAAGATTAATCATCTAACACTTCTACAGCCTGAATGGCACCATGTAATTATTAGCTACAGAATACATTTGCCCTACTGAGTTTCAGGTACTGGAAGCCTGCATCCTAGGGAAAGGATACATGCCTGGGTCCACATCTTTTCTGTAATTGGTCTCTTTGTGGAGACTACAAAAAGAAACTCTAATTAGGGATCAATATTGACCATTCCTGAATTGTAAGCTGTGACCCAAAGGTCAGGTATATGAGATCCCACCATCACATTAATATGGATTTGTTGCTCTAGTTTAACCCAACGGTTTATCATATCTTCAGGCTTATATAATTTCAGTCCACAGTAGTCGTCCCATTTGTAAACCAGTAAAGAAAAATTAAGCCAGTAAAATTCATCATTTTGTAGATATTGGTAAAAAAACTGGGGTGGAGCACAGATGAGCCACTGATCTAGTAGTCCCACTGAAATTAAAAAGGTAAGTTAACTGTGACTAAGGCCAGATGTATATCAGTGTGATCCCATCATGATTGTGAGAGCCAGTGTGGTGTAGTGGCTAAAGTGTTGGACTGGGAATTGGGAGATCCAGGTTCTAGTCCCCACTCAGCCACCACTGAGTATATAAAAGGCAAGAGCCACACCAAGCAGGATATAACGGCATGGGGCATGGAGCTCTTCAGGTGCTCCGTGCCCATTGGGGGTCAGGTGGGGGAAGCGCGAGTGCTCCAACGATATTTTTTTTAAAAAATTATCCCGCTCCCCTCACCCAACCCCCGATGGGCACGGAGCACCTGAAGAGCTCCATGCCCCATGCCCGGCTCCTCGCGTTTACTTGCGAGGAGCCAGGATGAAACCGGGATGGCTCCCCACACCTCCTGCAGTCTCAGGACAATCCCAAACCACAGGAAAAATCGGGCTAAAAGCCGTCCCAGTAATCCCAGGGAAATGGAAGGATCATCCCTCCCTGCCCCCGGGATCCCTTGTGTGTCATGTGGATGCACAGGGATGATCCCGGGGTGATCCCCGGGATAAAGCTTAGTCTAGACATGCCTCTTGTTTCTTGAACAGCACATGTTTTATTCACCTATGCACATGAATGGAAAACTCACTCCACTGACTTTCATATGGTGGGGTGGGACTGGGGGGGGGTGCGGGGAGCTAGCAAGACCCTGGTGGTTTCACCAGCCTAGCCCACAACTGCAGTGATGCCCATGGGCATCACCACATTGGGAATGCCAACGAGCTGAGTAAGCATTTTCCGCCATATCATAGAAGTTTCTGTGGCTCATTTCTCTATCTCATGCTGCTTCATTGGTATCCCTAAACATTTTGCAGCATAAACAAATGTGTGGCTTCCTCATTGTGTTATAACATCTGCTGTAATTTGGGGTTGTAGTCCTACCAAACCTAATAAGGGTGCAAGGAAACAGTCAGCTAATCACGCAGAGGATATCTATGCATCATTGGCTTACTTAGTTCAAATGTTAGCATGTGCAGGTGTGATTCAGTTGAAGACCTTAGCGATTCAGGAGGGGGATTTAACCTTCTCCCACTCCCGTTTTCAGCCAAAATTTCCACACACTATAGTGTATTCCTTTTTCTCTATGAATGGACTCCCAGCATCATCATTGCCAACTTGCTCTGCTTTGTCAAATCTTCTCTCTAGTTTCATTTGCTTGGAGCTTAACCCTGCAGCTCCTTCTGCAGCTATTATGATATTTTAGAGACATGTAGCAGTTAAGTGGATTATTTTATTAATGAAGAATTTTTTCAACAGTCAACACAATGAATATTTCTCCAAGTTCCATATTCCCAGGAGAATAATTAAGGTTATGCATTGGAGACATGTTTGTTTTCTTATTCATTTTAAAAACCATATTTGTTTCATTTTACCTTCAATGGAATTGCATTTTCTTTTGTTTCCTCTTTGTTTACGTTGTTCTATTGATTTCAGTGGAGACCCACCTTATTCTGCTGCCTGTAATTTTGGTATTTTCTACTCAAAGGGCATGAAATTTGCAAGTGTTGTGCTACTTCTTTAAGACATCCTGCTTGCCAAATCTAAGACAGATAAAGTAAAACAATTAAGAAATATCGAATTGAATGCGGCAACGTCTCCATATTTGTAGATCAATATTTTACATTGATCTATGGCCAGATCTACATGTTTTTGCGAAGGCGCTTCTGTGCGCCTTTTTTTAAAATGTACCTAAAAGAAGTGCCTCTTTCTTTACTGTGTGTACTGTGAGCTAGGCAGCGCCGCCTGCGGAAGAATCTCTAAGCACACACCGAAGAGAGTCCCGGGGAGATGACACCGCGGGGGAGAGCAAGAGGCAGGAGCTGAACTCGTCTGCCGCGCGCACGCAAACGCAAATACAAACACACCGAGGGAGAAAAGTGTTTTGCAGGAGGAGCCGCCACCGCCGGGACGCGCCAGAAGAGCCGCCGGGTGGGAGGGGGGATTATTCAAATAGAAGAACACGCAAGGGGGAAGCGGCCAGAGCAGCATCTTTGAATGGGGTAGAGATTCTGCCGCAGGCGGCGCTGCCTAGCTCACAGTACACACAGTAAAGAAAGAGGAGCTTCTTTTAGGTACGTCTTTTAAAAAGGCACACGGAAGCGCCTTTGCAACGACGTGTAGATCTGGCCCAGGTTACATTAATGTAAAACAAATGGAGGTGTGTGTGCATTCATGTCATTTTTTCATTTATTTAAAAAATGGATT
The DNA here is from genome assembly GCF_023053635.1 of Elgaria multicarinata webbii. Classification (NCBI taxonomy): domain Eukaryota; kingdom Metazoa; phylum Chordata; class Lepidosauria; order Squamata; family Anguidae; genus Elgaria; species Elgaria multicarinata. The sequence goes on along the minus strand of NC_086180.1, from coordinate 37,940,469 downwards.
CCTAGGGAATATGAGCACCCTTTCAGTTCTTGCATGACAAGCTGCCTTCATTCCCTTACCTCAACTTAACTTGAAGGTACAGTGAGCTGAGGGCTACATCGGACCGATTGTCATTTCCAGTGCTAGCAAAGGAAGCCCAATAATTATAGTATCTCTTTTTGTACCTCCAATAGTGGATATTCTCCCTGTGGTGTCATTTTTCAAGTGGCTTCGGGCAGCATTTTCTAACCTAATTCCATATACAATTGAATTCCATATTCCCACTTATTTAAATGGGACTAAGGAATGCTGCCATAAGAGGCTGAGAGAAAACCAGTAGCTTCTGAACAGAAAATGTTTTACTGTGTAGTAAATCTCTTCTGCACAGAAAATCTGCACAGAAAATCTCCCTACCAGAAATCCTTGGAAACAAGTGCACTTCCCAAACCCCCGTAAGCCTCCAGAGTGTCCAACGTTTGTTAGGAGAAGTGGCACAAGATAATTATTTTTATATATGCGCATAGAAAACGGAATCTTTTTTTGATGCCCTGCTATGTCAGTCAGCCATTTGACATGAGCATTTGCTGGCACTGCGTGTGGTGCGGGTGGGTGGGTGCATATGAACACATGCCATTTTGTAGGCTCAAGTGATGTTATCTTTTACATTACCCAGGCCCTGTGTTTTTTTCTCCAGTTGTGAACAATAGTGCATTATAAGTTCAGGGTCCTGACACATGACACTCTGAGACAGAGCCAGCAGAGGAGAGCAGCTGCCTCCTGAGCCACGCATCTGAATTTCCTCCTTTCTCCACCTCGTCACAGCAGAGCCAAGCGATTCCTTTCAGGAAAAGGAACCACCATCCCTGGAGCCTTTGGAAATGTGGCTGGAGAGGAAGTAGGCCACATGGTTTGTACAGAGCCTAAGGCTAGAACAAAAGGCAGCTTCTCATCTTCCAGAAAGCAGCAACGCTGAAGCAGCATTGCAAGGCCTTTGTTCACCACCCTCACTCAAACCATTAGAAGAAGAGGGCATTGTATCCAGTCCCTTTTTCGTGGAACTCATTGCATCAGATTCTTTGTCTTGCAACATGTTATTATTGCTGCTCTGTACAATAATATGCACAAGGAGCTTCTTAACAGTGATAAGAAGTCCGGTTTGCTGTAATGATCAGACACCAGGTGGTATTTTCCTTTTTACATTCTTTATTTTCACATGTAAATTAATCTCAATAATCTGCATTTGAAAAATAATTTGACCAATCGGTGGATAGGCTTTTCAAAACTGAACTTTTAATAGTGGCCCTGTTCAGATGAAACACTAAGCTCTGGTGGTTAAGCATTTTAAGCTAAACATTATGGCTTTGATGTGTGTAAAAAGGATTTTCATTTTGTTGAATAAGTCTATGCTCCAGATGAAAGATTAAGAACCACCACGCACACCCCAACATTCCTGCATGGCGGAGTCTATGTGCATCTTAGACAAAGGAAAAACTTTCAACCAATCAGTGTCGAATGTGAGCTGTGACATATGAATTGTATTCACCTTACCTTGCATTGGCAATGTTACTTAGTTTGATTAACAGAGCATGGGCCAGTAAGGTCCATTAGAAATAAGCAAACTGACCAATAATGTTACTTACAAAGTGATGTAATCAGAGTCTATATATTCTAGAGGATCCCTTTGTTTGGAAAACTCTTAATTTGCATTTTGCACTGGAGTTCCATGTTGCAACATTAATTTACGAATAAATCTTAACTTGCATTCTCCTACCTTGTGTGTTCATTGGCAAAGTACACACCGAGGAAGTGGACCTACTCAGCCCCCCCCCCTCATTCTGGGGGCTATCAGCTTAGCATATCATGCAAACCATTCCTAACCCTAACCATTTGCTGCAAAAGGGTTAGCGGCCTAACCATGGCTTAGTGTGTTGTCTGAACAGGACCAGTGAGTGTTATAGCTACTGAAGATTGCCTGTCACCAAACACACTTCGGAAGGGTCAGAATAATGGCAGAAACGTCCCATGCATTAGTAGGGTGGCCACTAATGCATCACTCAAAAAGAGGAAATGCATCACTCAAAAAGAGGACAAAAGAGGACATCAATTTGTATAATATTTGCATATACTATATGCAAATATTAAGCAGTGTGGGTTCAGATGACATGACAACCCACCATGGCTAATTACCCACAATTGGATGTCATATTGTGTGAACCCAGTTGGAATAAGGTCCTTCCAAAGTCTATACATGGAAACAAGTTGGGAAGCTGCTCAGATCCTTCCTCAGCCACTGTGCACATTAGCATACACATAACAGCACAGAGGCAATATTTATGCTCACATATATCACACTGCTGAGAGTTTTGGCGGTGCATAAAACCAGAATGTTGGCCAGAAATTCAGGTGCTGAGGAATCATCACATGTGGTTAGAAACATGAATGGGGACCTCCCCTAAAAGTGCCTCTGACAAGTAAGCTGTGCATGAAAATAGCTGGCCCACAGATTGTTTTGTGTGGACAAGTTCTGCCGAAAGCAATCTGCCAATATCACAGTGATAGTCACTTCCAGTGTTCTTTCAGCCACAATATTTATGTAGGCACAATGGTTTCATGTGTTCTGTAACCTAAAGTCCTTTGTGGTTGTTGCCAAAGACTTCACTGTAATATTTTCCTTATGCACCCATCACTATTTTACAAACCAGTGAAATGGCACATGCAACTCTTTGGGTATTTATGCATAGTTTATTTCTTCAATTGTTGGAAGACATTTTTATCTCAAATCAAGGATGCCAATATACAGTTTACTCAGGATCCTTCGTCGTAATCTGTTGCATCTGTGTTTATATCACACAGTGCCAATAAGCCTGCATTGAAAATTAATGGAGTCGTTTTGGGAGCCCTGTGTTTTGGCTGGTTTATGATTTTTATTTTTATTTTACTGTATGCATAAATCTGTAGTGGTAGCTAGATTTTCAATGTGTACAAGCAATTATTCAACTGTTTTGATTACACTATAGGATTATTCTCTATGGATATTTACAAATGCAATGTATTGTTACTGCAAATTATTCTTAGTAAGAAACACATTTCTGCATTGCTAAATAGCAAGTGATCCCGCTCCCCAAACCAGTAAGTGATAGTCAATGCACCTTCATTCAATAAAAAAAAAGCATTTTAAATATATAAGCATTGGGGTGGGGTGGGGTTTATAATGTTACCATGGAGCCCAGCTTCAGTGTTATTCAGTTCACTAGGGGAGATACACTAGGAATGTACGGATTTTGTTAAATAGAATCCATCTGTGTTTATGGATTGTTAGGCATCATTCATTCCATTGTCCACTCATTGATGGAATCAGATTTTTTTTAACCAGAATTTCATTACACTTGCATTTATTTGCATTAGCATTAATGTACATTAGTAGTAATCCATCCCCAAAACTTAAAAATCGGACAGTGAGTGTGCAGAATCTGTGTGACTCAGAAAAAGCTGGTCTTCTGCGAAATCTTAGACATCTACACTCATTTGAATCTGCTGCAGATTTGTCCAACATCCCTACTTTCCATATGCCACCACTTTGCTGCTGCTACCTCTGTTGCTTGCAAGGTAAGAGAAGGATGGAAGTGAGCTGCAGGAGGGATTGGCAAGGAGAGCTCTGGAATGGCTAGAAGAATCTGGGACATTTCCTCTTGCTTAGAATTTGAGCGTCATCACACGGGAGAAATCATGTTTCCTTACTGTTGCTTCTCTGAACCACTTTTGTCCTTCATTACTTCCTCTTTCTTCCAGGAGAGTAAAGAGGAAATAAACAAAGACCATATGCCCCATTCGGAGGCCATTTTTATCATGCTGCTTTTCCTGCACACAGCAAGAGATCACGCCACATTTATTTATTTATTTTATAAAAAGTCAGATTAAAAGAGGTCTATTTTGTGACAGAAAACAGGGCAGGATCTACACTACTGCTTATAATGGTTTATAAGGGTTATGACAACTGTTCAGGCCCAGGACACATTACATATACTGTTTTAAAACTACTTGGTGTAGATTGGCCCCAGGTGGAAGGAACAGGAGGCGTGCGGGAGGTGGACATGCAAACATCTGTAAATGCCCTTTGTTTAAAATTCCAATAAGAACAGTGGCCTTTGATTTGGAGAAACATCTAAGCTATTTACTCAGTTTAGCTAATAACTCAGCTAATAAAGGGATTCTTCTTTGTGCTGCTCACCTTCAGGGGTTGGAGTTGGGGAGGGGAGGGGAGGGCCTGTGGAGGGGCCTGCAGAGGGTCTCAACCCTCCCCAGGCTGGATTGGGCCTACTGGCTGGAGATTACCCTCCCCTCATTTAACAAGACAGATGTGCTTCCAACTGGATGGAAGCAAAGTTTAGTTTGTCCAATATTTTAAATAGGCAGTAGATAGAACCCTTCTAACTACCACCAATTTGGAAGCTGTTTCCAAGTTATATGGCATCTATCTATTAAAGAACTTAAATCACAATGTTAAGTGCCCTAAATAAGCTGGCGTCCAAAGTGGAGACAGTACAATTGATTATTATACAGCTGTACTTTTGATCATTTATTCTGTTGCCCAATGGTGCTGCTATTAAACATGTATACACTACTTTTGTAGCCCTTTCCCTTAGAAGAGCTGAAAGAGAGGGGTGTAGTTTGTAGTCACCAATACACTGTGCCAGTAAACATCATTCCTGACTGGACAAGATCATGGGGGAGGGGGAACTGCCACGCTTCCAGCCACCAGCCACTTCACCACCCCCACTAGTACCCACTTCCCATTTTGCCATTGCACCATCCATCCTGAAGGCCAATTCCTCTTCCTACACTCAGGTAGGGTGTAGCATCCTACACCCTACCTGAGGGAAGCCGGATAGTGTAGGGGTCCAGAACACAGTTCTCCAACAGAACACAATGTATGGAGGGCTCAGGAGGAACAGCTGGGGAGCTGCAGCTGCCGCTTCCTACCCCCCACCCCACCCCACCCCACCCCACCCCACCCCACCCCACTCAGCATCTGTCACCTGCCTCACTCTGTGTAATGATAGGGCTAGCTCTACCCTCAGTGAGAAACACTTGGGGGGGTATCTTATACCACAGTACTGAGGAGCCTCGGTTGGCCTCAGCTAGCCAGTCCGCCTGGTCTGGTGAAGAGAGCCGTCCGTCTCAGGAGTGGAGCATGGCCGGAAGGGGGCCGCCTCTTGCCCGTAGCCCACCACATGTTTTTATGAGCTCCTTGTTCATTTCCAAACCTGTTTTAGGAGACCTTCAGCAATCTCTAGCAATCCCTTCACTGCCAGGAACAGAAGAATCCATTTCATATAATTTTGCCAGCAGGATTCTTGATGCAATCAAACATATTTGCACCTGCAGAACTATTTAAGATTTGAATAGCATGCTTTCCATTTCAAATGGATGTACAGTAGATAATATAGTGAGAAAAAGAGTATATAAGCTTACTTAAATATAGGAGTAATTTTGTATTAAAATCTGTGCTATTTGGCTGACTTGTATTTTTTGTTCTTTATTATAGTGAATGTACATTGATGATGATATGAGACAATTTGCAATGCATTGGGATGCCATACAATGGGACATTATTTCTATTGTATGTGACATCTGGGGTTATAGAAAACAATGTTGATTGTGGTGATAAAAGATTGATTCATTTACTTTGTGACAATAAACCTAACAAGGTCAATGCAGCTGCATGGGAAGAATAGTTTTGTGAGTCTGTATCACAGTTGTTATGCTTTTTATTTGAAATTTACATTTATGCATTTTATTTTGTCTATAGCCATACTACCCTGAATGCGCCCGATCTCATCTGATCTTGGAAGCTAAGCAGGGGCAGGCCTGGTTAGTACTTGGATGGGAGACCGCCTGGGAATACCAGGTGCTGTAGGCTTAAAAAATGCTGGACTGTGACCGTAATAAATAACAATGAATGTATTTTATTTGGAATTTACATTTCTGTTAGAGGATCATAAATTTCTTGTAGTTTTAATTTAAAGGAGCAGTTGTAGGGGTATTGCTAGACATGTAAACAATTCAGGGACACAAATCTGCATAAAATCTGCATATATTCGTATCAAGCCAATTTAGAAATAATTACTAGGACTTATTTAAATTCCATAGGCCAGGCAATTAATTTCCCATCCAAATAGCCTCAATTAAAATTTTTAAATTAATTTGTATCCTGCCCCACATCATCCCAAACCAATGGAAATACGTTTTTGGCCCCAATGCACATGCAGGGGCTAAGGGATGCCATTCTAGCTAGGCGGGGAAAGAGTGAGTAAGCAGAGGCTTATCTCTCTCTTTGGTGGATAGGAGCAAGCATCTGGTGTGAAGTGTAAATTGGTGAGCATTCACAGGCACCTTTTTGGTGAGAGGTAATCCCTGAGGGCCAACCACTGGGAGCCCTGCGGCACCAGCTGAGGGGATAAGGTTACCTTTGAGGCCAACCCTCCTCAAACCACTCAGAGCCCTGCGGCATGAGGGGCATTTGACACCGGGAGGCCTCCTTACCCCAGGAGGGGGAAGCCCATATGGTGGCGAATGAACAAGCGCCACTGGACAGGCCGCGATTGCCTCGCCCAATCCCAACAATGGCCTCATAAGTGGCCAATAGATGATGCCCGCTTAGGCCTTCCCCCCTTTTGCAGATCTTTTAATAAATGTGGCCCATATTTAATTCCACTCTTGTGTCTCGTCTCATTATTTCTCACCCTTCACTTTCGCAAATAGAAATGGCGCCCTTGTAAATAGATTCGGGGATGATGCCCATGAGCCCAGGCTTATTATACTGTATTTCGCTTTTTATACTGTATTTCGTAATTGTGTTTTTAACCTGTTGGATGTTTTTTGTGGTTTTAATTTTTGTGAACCGCCCAGAGAGCTTCGGCTATTGGGCGGTATAAAAATGTAATAAATAAATAAATAAATAAAATAATAAATAAATAAATAAATTAGCAATGCTCTTGAGCAGTAGACTAGATTAGGAACACTTTAGATTAATCTGCATAGAAGGTTTTGAAGCCCTTATTATGAAGAATCTTCCAAGGCATCAGTCAGTACCAAGACAAAGGTCTAGATGGCCCGGATATAAGATTCAAGAGAAAATGATAAAGCATGTGTGCGTCTTTATGCCGGCACTGAACTCCAAGGCTACACCTCTTTCCAGATATCCTTGGAGAGTAGAGTATGGACCATTTGCCAGAAGGCTGCTATAACGTACATTGTGCCACATCCATGCCAAAGCTGTTTTCTTCAGCCAAAGCCATCTCCCCATCTATGAATCTATTCATGCTTCTACTCGGTCAAGTATCCGGGGGCTGGGGAAGAATAGGCTGCTTTTGATGGAAGGTGAGAGGGCCTCAAACACATCTTGATCATATGCCAGTGCACTGAGTAAAAGCAATGCTGTACCAAGTTGGGAAGTGGCTTCCAGTAGAGGCCTTTCAAAGTGGTGTATGACCCTGCTCTCCTTGGGTAAGCAGGGCAAAATTGAGGCTGCAGATTTTTCTGGAGATGCCTTTACATGAGTTCGAACATTAAGCAGCATTTACAGCCCTAAGCAGACATGCTTAACCTCATGTATGTTAAGTTTGGGGAAGGGCCAAAACTCTGTGATGGAGCACATGTTTTGCATTTAAAAGGTCCAAGGCTGCAATATCCAACATGGTACTTATGGGCACCAATGTGCCTGAAGATTCCTTTCTTGGTGTCTCTCCTGATTTATATTTTTATTTCTTAAGGTTGTTTGTTTGCTTGTTTTAAATAACTGGAAGGCTGTGAACTCAACTTCTGTACTTCAACATCAACTTTATTTGGGCTGAAATGAGTGTTTGTGTTCTGGATCTCAGGCCCCACTTTTGCCTTGTATTTAGTTTCTTGGGCAAGAAACTTTTCTTTTAGTTTCACCAGTTTGCCTTCTGAGATGGGAGTGTTCCATGACTGGCGATGCCCACCATGACAGCCATTTTATGGATGGGCAAACACCCACTGCCCATGGCAGCCATTTTGAGAGAGCGCCCACAACATTCTCTCAAAATTTCAAATGTGCCTACTGATTCAAAAAGCTTGGAGACCTTTGGTCTAAGATTCAATGCCTGGCATCACAAGGTAAGTTTTTACTCCTGCCTGAAACTCTGGAAAGATGCTGACAGTCAGTGTCATCAATACTGGGCTAAATAGACCAATGGTCTGACTCAACATAAGGCTTTCTATGTTCCTGTTTTCAAAAAGATATTTGGATAATGAAATGGAAATTGGATCTTAGTACATTTAGCAATCTCTTCCTCCAGAGCAATCCTACTCCAAAATTTCTGGAGTAGGCAGTTAGAAGTTTACAGGCTTTCTTTCCAGAAACAAAAAAAATTGAGCCAACATGTGCTATTTTTTTCTTGAAGGTCTTATCATTTGTATACCATAGCATTTGGTTTCGAGGTAAACACATCCGCTGGAATTTTGCCAGACTAAGAATAGGAAGATGGCAGGTTCTGGGGGGAAGAAATGGAGAAAATGACAAGTATTGGGATGAGATAAGATAACTGCATAATTTGTGACTAAGAGAAATTCTGATAGATGCAGATCTCAACTCTCCCACTGCACACAGCTGTATAATAAAGCAGGAATTAAATTGCCTCATTTTCTTTCATAATTGGCCCATTTAATCTAACAAATGAATCAAAGTTCCTTACATCCTCTCTCTCAGTTTTGGTGTGTGGGCTCATGCAGGACTCTAAACGGAGTTCTTTCCTTTTCCTTTTTTATACAGTTTACTTAATAAATCCCAGTGTGTTGTCATTTGCATCCTTGTTAAATGTATTTTCCTCTACTTGGAACATTGTGCAGTGTTTTCTCCAGAAGGGGGGAAAAAGTGGATGGAAATATAACAAAAGCAGTTCAAGATTCTTAAGATTTATGAAGTTTTAGATATACAAAGAGGAATATTTTTTATGTGGTAACCAATGAAATAATCACAAATATAATATGCTGATGGTATAAATGGACACGTAGCTTGACATAAAAACAAATCAATAACAACTCTTCTCTTGCAGACAAAGGAGCTGAAGCTGAAGTTCTCTTTGCATTTTTAAAGGAAAAGTTCTAATGACCCCTTCAAAGACAGCCGTGTTATATTGTAAAAGTAGAAGGAATAGGTGTTTTTAAAATAACTTTATTGAAAGGGTCAAGTCATTCACATTTGTTTTCATGCAAATTTATTCCATAGGTTACTAGAATTATACAGGGAGTTACCAAGACTTGCATTGTTGGGCTTGAACTTTGGTTGAAATATAGGCTGCTTCATGTTTTTCCAGCCAAAAGACATGTATTTGAGAACTTTCTATCTTGCTTTTTCCATATAAAACATTTTCAAGGTGGCTTATGATAAACATGAAAAAGTCAAAACAATATTTAAAAAACAACAACATCCAAACCTTACCTATACTAAAAGAACAGTATCCATTTTATAAAACCTAGAAGTTTATGATAAAACTCAACAAAACCTGAAACGTAAACTGAAATCTCTGATGAACACAACAGACTTATAGTGCGATCCTATGAAGATAGTCAGCAGCCTCCAAAGTCGGAAGCTGCTAAGTACCCAATGCGGGGTGGGGGGCGGGGCGGCAGAGCACTGAGATGAACCTTGCCACTATGCTTCGGCCACCCTGCAGTTTTACTATGATGGCCGATTTCACCCATCTAGCTGCAGCACTTCAGAACATGAAGGAAGAAGGCTGCAACGGGGGGCGGAGCCGGACGTTATGACGGGTAAGATCGCTGTGTGAATTCTCCCATCAGGGGGGATATGAAAAGCTTATTATCTCACTTAATGAGGCGTGGATTATAAATTAAAGTGTTGGATGATGCTTATGAGTGTTGAGTGAAGATGGAAATCCTGTTTTTTGTGAAAGAAATCACAGATTAAGGGGAGAAAATAGACTGTTCTTGGCTGTTTTCTGACTGTAAGCAGACGGAAGGAGGGGGGAGCAAGCAACTTGGAATGTTTGGAATGTTGGAGCTCTCCTGTTTTCCAGTCTGATAGAAGCTGATTTATATACCCCTAATCTGAGAGAGATGTTCTGGTAGTAAATTCACCCTTCTTAAGGAAGAAAAAAAAGTATTTGAAACGGACTTGTTTGGATAAGAAGGGGGGAAGTGAAACGGGACTTTGACGAAACGTAAACATAATCCATGCCGTATATTAGAAAGAAAAAAACCCCGGGAAAGGCTGCTTGGCAAAGAGCACACCCTTCTAATCATAATTTGGCCCGTCTGGAGAAAGTGCCTGCCAGAAAAGAGTCACAATCTTCGGGTAGCGATTCAGCTTCAGGCTCAGACGAGTCGGTGAAGATGGCGGAAGGTTCTGGCAAGGCGCCAGCTTCTTCTGTTACAATGGATGAACTTAAAAAGCTGATTCTGGAAACCAAGGCTGCACTCAGCAAGCAGATCGCTGATAATGAAAAGAATGCAGAGGCACGGATGGGGGCGCTAGCGAACAGGCTGGCTGATAATGAGAAAGAGCTAAAGAAGGTTGGGGTTGAAGTTAAAGCTCTTGCAAAAAAACAGGATGTATTTGAAAAATGTTCTGAGGCAAAGTTAAATGCTCAAGATTCACAGCTGATTCAGCTTCAGGATGAGCTTCGATGTTGTAACATTCGCATCAAGCAATTTGCTGAAGAACCAGGAGAAGATTTGAGGAAAGTTGTATTGAAGTGGTTCAACGACATGATGCCTGATGCGGATATAAAGGACAGCGACTTGGAAAGAATCCACAGAGTGGGAGGAGTAAAGTACAAGGGATCATCTAGAGATTTGCTTGCGAAATTTGGCAGTTATTATAAGAAGGAGTTAGTAATGAAGAAGCTGAGAGCTATGGCTATGATTAAATATAAAGGCAAAGCAGTGCTAGTTTTCAACGATCTTTGTCAGCAAACACTCCAATGGAGGCGCAGCATCAAGCCAATAACTGAAATATTAATAAAAAATGTAGTGAGATATGCTTGGGGTTACCCGGTTTTTTTAAAGTTCTCCCATGCTGGGAATGATTATAGAGTAACCTCTCTGGAGCAAGGAAGGGAGCTGCTGAAGAGATTGGGGTTAATGAAGAATGGAAGTGTTGGAGCTGGGGAAGAGAATGGAGCAATGGCAGGAGCATCTGGGATGGGGTAAAGAGAAATGTTATGAGATAATTGATATGATAATTAATTAAATACAGAGATCGGGTCGTCATGGCGGGGCACCGCCTCCCCCCTCTCCCCTAATTGGGTGGCTGGAGTAATAGACTCGCGGGGATATGGGGAGGGGGAAAGTAGGGGGTGGGAGAGGGGGAGGGGGGTTACTAGGGAGGGAGGGAGGGAGACGATGGGGGGGTTAGGGTTTATTGTTATATTTGTTGTTGTATTTGTTTATGAGGTAGGAGGGGGGGAGTATTATGTGTGGAATTTGTGTTTTTATGTAAGTAATTTTGAATTACTGAGCACGAGGGATCGGAAGAGATTTCAAAAGGGTGATTATGGATAAAAAGATAAAAGTATCAACACTCAATGTTAAAGGTTTGGGGGCAGTCGTGAAAAGGAAGAGAATAGAACAATTATTTAATAAAGAGGGATCAGATATTATAATGGTCCAAGAAACACATCAAGGCTCCGAGAATTCGAATATGATAAAATTAAGGTGGCTAGCCTATTATGAAAAGTCATTAGGGACATCTAAAAAAAATGGAGTGGCCACCTTGATTTCAAAAAAAAGTGGGTTCGTATTAGAAGAAGTAAAAAAGGACGATAAAGGCAGATATCTTATGTTAAAAGGTAAAATTGAGGGAAAGGTTTATACTTTGATTAATGTTTATGCCCCAAATGAGAGGCATAGAGAGTTTTTTATAAAGTTGTTTAAAGAAATAGAAGAATTTAAGGAAGGATATGCTATATTAGCTGGGGATTTTAATATGGTTATGGATAATAAACGAGACAGGTCAAATCCCACTAAGGTTGAAAAGAGGAATAATATGACTATACTGAATAAATTGGTAAAAGAAAATGGTTATCTAGATTCGTGGCGTTTACTTAATGGGAATAGGCCTGGGTTCTCATATTTCTCCCCAGTTCATTATACATACTCCAGGATAGATTATATATTTGTTTCAAAAGATTTTGCAACGAAGATTTGTAAGATGGAAATAGGGGTAATAAAAGTAACTGATCATGCCTTGTTAAGTTTAGAATTTACAGTTAAGAAAGATTATAAAGAGGCATATAGATGGAAGTTGAATACAAAGATATTGAAATATAATAAAGTAGTAGAGAAAATTCAGAAGGAACTGTCGGAGTCATGGGAAATAAACGAAAAAGGAGGAACAGCTGGGTCAGTCATTTGGGACACCATGAAGGCTGTAGTAAGACGAATCTGTATTAGAGAAACCTGTACTTTAAAAAGACAACAACGGGTAGAGCAGGATAAGTTAGAGATAGAAATTAAAAATTTGGAGGAAAGATATTGGAGAGTTAAAGACAAATATAAATTAGTGGAAATACAAGCTAAGAAGAAACAATTAGAAAATTTAAATATAGAGGAGGTTCAAAAGAATTTATTGTATATGAAGAGGGAATATTTTGAAAATAGCAATAAGAACTCGAGGTTGCTCGCCAAGCTCACACAAAAAGAAAAAGGAAGGAATGGGATAGAAATGTTGAAAGATAGCCGAGGGAATTATTGTCATGCAATGAAAGCCAAAATAAAAATTTTTCAGGAATTTTATCAGGAATTGTATAAGGGTAAAGAAATTCAACAAGAAAAGGTGGAGGAGTATATTGGAAGGTTTATAAAGAAGGGAATAAAATTAGAATATAAGGAGTTAATGGAGTCAGTAATAACTCAAAGAGAAATTGAAGAGGTTATTGATAAGTTAAAAGTTGGTAAATCACCGGGAGCAGATGGATTGGGTCCAGAATACTATAAGGTCTTCAAAGATTACTTGGTTCCAAAATTAATGGAACTTTATAATAGGATATTATTAGGAGAGAAGATACCTGAATCATGGGAACATTCAGTGATAATTCTGATCCCAAAACCAGACAAAGATTTGACTAATCCCGATTCTTATAGACCTATTTCTTTAATAAATCAGGATGCCAAAATTTTTACATCTATTATGGCTAAACGGCTAAATAAATTTTTGGCAGAATATATAGGAGCAGATCAATGTGGGTTTGTGGTAGGAAGGCATATGCATAATTTAGTGGGTAGAGTTTTAAATGTAATAAATGTAATAAAAAAAGCAAATATTAAGGCAGGTATTATGGCATTGGATATTTTTAAAGCTTTTGATTGTGTGAGCTGGCAGGCACTAAAGAGTATTATAGATAAACTGGGATTTGGAAATAAATTTAAAAATGTAATAGAACAGTTATATTCCCAAAATACGGCGGTAGTGGTGGTAAATGACGGACTTACTGAAAAGATACGACTAGCCAGAGGAACAAGACAAGGATGTCCGCTCTCGCCGGTCCTGTTTGTAATGGTTATGGAAGTTTTGGCGAAGGCACTAAGGGAGGATGAAGAGTTAGAAGGAATTGGAGAGGTAAGGGAAATAAAGTTAAACATGTTCGCGGATGATACTTTATTGACCATTAAGAATCCATTAAGAAAATTAGAAAGAGTTAAATATCAGTTGAGGGAATTTGAGAAAATTACAGGGTTAAAAATAAATTGGTCTAAATCAGAGATGATGCTATTTAACTATACTAAGAAGGAAGAAAAGGATTTGGCACTTAAGGGAATGGAAGTGAAAGTCAAGGACGAGATTAAATACTTAGGAATTAAAATTACCAAAAATTTAGAAAATTTAGAAAGGGAAAATTTAACGAAGTTAAAGAAGGAGGTATTAGAGAAATTGGAGAAATATAAAAGATTAAATTTATCTTGGTTTGGGAGAATAGCTTTGATAAAAATGAAGATATTAGCTAAAATTAATTTTGTATTTAGGATGTTACCTATAAAAATATCAGAAACCGAGATAAAAAGTTGGCAAAATATTATTAATAAATATTGTAATGGAGAAAAGAGAGCAAGAGTGAATAAAAATAATTGGTACCTAAGCCAAAAAAAGGGCGGAATGGGTCTCCCAAACATAAAATTATATTACGTAGCAAATAGATTAAGACATGTTGTAGAAGCAATTATGGGAGTAGGAGATTTATATTGGATGGAAGAAAAAAACATAAGTAAGGTAGAGATGAATTTGGAGAATGTTTTTTTTAAAGATGGAGGAAGAAAGTGGGTTGGAAGTATAGATAATCCACTCCTGAGGACTCAATGGGAAATTTGGAGTAAATTTAAAGGGAAGCTGCTTCCGAGCAACTCTCCCTTAGCACCGATAATAATGTTAAAGAATTTCCCAGAGGATCTAAAGGGTAGATTGTGTAAAATATTAAAAGAAAAAAATAAAATAAAATTAAAGGATTGGTTAAGTGATATTAAAACAAGAGAGGATATGGAAAATTTGTTAAAGGAGAAGAAGCTATCGTGGTTAGAATATGGTCAATTAGAACAATGGAATAAAAAGTGGATTAAGGACAATAGAAAGTGTAGAAAGATGACGAGGTTTGAAGAATTAGTAGTAAGTAAGGAGAAAGGAAAAGGAGATAGTATAGTCTCAAAAGGATTAATGAGTGAAATATATAAAATATTGTTAGAGAAGGAGTTTAGAGAGAATACAGAGAAAATGGTTTGGGAATCAGATTTGAAGATACAGATAGGGCGACAGAGCTGGGAGGGACTATGGAAACAAAGAGTGTTGAGAAGTTTATCAGTAAGAATAAAGGAGAACTATTTTAAAATTTTATGGAGGTGGTACCTAACCCCGGTTAGATTGAATAAGATAAGTGATCAACATTCAGCAAATTGTTGGAGAGGTTGTGGGGAAAAAGGAACGTATTTACATATGTGGTGGCAATGCAAATATGTACAAAGATTATGGAAGATGGTGTTTTCAGAAATTGAAGAAATAGTGGGAATGAAAATAGAACAAACACCAAAAATAGCATTGCTGTCACTATTTGAAGAGATAAAGTGTGGAAAAGGAACTATAGAGCTGATATCGAGTTTGTTGGTAGCAGCACGGTTGATGGTAGCTAGGAACTGGAAGATCCAAGGGGAATATTCTATTGAAGAATGGTATAAAGAAGTATGGGATATAGCCATCAATGATAAATTGACATGTAACATTAAGTGGAGAAAAGGCATAACTAAAATAAATGAGTTCGAAGGAATTTGGAAACAGTTCCTAGTGTTTGTGTTTACTAAGGGAAGTGGGAAACCACCAGCAGAAGAAACGATTAGATTTTGGACTCAAGAATGATCCCGAGGTGGGGGGGTGCACTTTTATGTTAAGAGCGAAGATGTTATAGTTTGATAAGGTATATGTAATAGCTTTTGATATTGTACTCAACATTTATTCAAGATGTATGTAACAGATGTTTGATGTTATTTTTTTTTCTTATTGTGTTGTTTTAGTTATATTTGGTAATGTTTATCTATGTTTATATAGTGTTGAAAATGAATAAAAATTATAAAAAAAAAAAAAAAAGGAAGAAGGCTGCAACGAGCATAGGAGCTGCAGCCTCCTCCTCTCCCTGCCCCTAGGACTGCCCCCTTTTCCCCATCTCCGTGCTCAAGATTCCAAACATGGAGAGGCAGACAGTGCAGTTCTCTCCATGCTGGCTACAAGGGGGAGGGGGCGAGGAACCCGGTTTACTGGCTCTGAGGTCAGAGGCCTGTCTCTGACCTTGGAGCCAGTAAACTGAACAATCTCATGCCCCCCTCCCAACACTGTCTGGGGGTGCATAGGATTTTTCTTTCTGGGTGCAATCCTATGCGTGTTTAGATAGAAAAAAATGTGCTACTGCAAGCTGAGGAATGCTGAGAGCTGTAGGGCTTTTTTCTTTCTAAACATGCATAGGACCCTAAATGATAATGATGAGGGTAGCAGGGGAGGGAGTTCCAGAGTTGGGGGTGCCACCACAGAAAAGGCCCACTGTCAAATTGCCACCTGCCTCACTTCTGTAGTGAGGTAATTTCACTACAAATGCCATCATCAGGCACACCTGGTGGCTACAAAAAGAAAAGTTCTCCATTCTACAAAGTTTTTTAAAATTTCACTTCGAAATTCCTTTTCATCTTCGTATCCTTTCTTAGCATTGATAGAATTATTATTTTGTGTTGTTAAAATAAATCATGGGTGGGCAGTCTCTGGGTGTTGGAGGGTGTATTGCTGCCCCCTCAGCACCGTGCCTTCAAAATTTCCAACAAAAATTCAACAGCATCAGCAAAAAAAGGCCGCAATTTCTCATCAAAACAAGCTACGCAGAGAGGCCACGCCTTGTTTGGAAGCAAAACCATAAGACTTCTGGGAGTATGATTCTCTTTCCAAATAATCTATGTGCTTCCTGCACAGCATGTTTTTTGTTTCTTTTAAAAGAAAATGTTGCTTTTTTTGCCAATGCAAAAAAGTGGTGGTCGTGGACCTCAAAAAAAGTCCAGGGGACTGCATGCAGCCAGTGAGCCATGTGATGCCTACCCCTGAAACAAAAATTATTAAGAGGAAAATATATCCATTTTTACAAGTAGGCATGCTTAAGGAACGGCAGAGCTGTAACTTCCTTTCAAGACTTTCTTTTCTTGAAATCCCTTCTTGTAAGTGCTTTGTTATTTTCAATGGACTTGATATACTAGGCAGACCTTTTGTACTAGTCAGTTACCTAGGACTGAGAATGAGCAATCCTGACATCCTAAAATAAATGGAAGAAAGATTTTGTGTCCCTGGACGTATACCTGCATATTGGTCCAAAATGAAGAACTGTAAGCAAAATGCACAAGCCATTAGTTTTTCTTCCTTTCAGGAGAAGAGAGAAGTCCAATTGCAAAGGAATTATATTGAATGATCACTTTGAAAGAAAAGATTAAAGAATTACGAATTACACTAAAGTATGATCTTTCTTTCTGCAACCTGTGACTAATATAATAAAATGGCATTAGTTTTCCTGGATCCCTGGTTGTAATCTTTGCATCAATTCCCCCTAAAAGTGAAATGTTATAGACATTTAGGGGAAATGTCTGAATAGCTTATTTAAAGTAAAATTGGAAGTTCAGCTGAAATAGGTGACGCTTTCCACCAAGGAATGTTTCTTAGTATTGGAGTATCAGTTCAAAAGATGGATCTGTATGCAAATCTCAATATATTTCTCCCCTTTCTTCAAATGCATTCGTTTTCATAACACCCATGAATTATGGTAGATCTTCATATACTTGGAAGAATGATACGTTGAATATGGTTTCAGAGTAAAACGATGTGAAACATTTGATCTGGCGTGTAAGGAAATATTTTGTGATCATTCTTAATCCAATGATCTAGTATATGAACATAGGAATCTAGATAAGTAGCACATCTGCCCCAGAGGCCATTTGTATGCTTGTGGAAATGTCTGCAAGCCTAGATATACCACTGACAGTATTCCCGCTAATAGAACAGGTACACACACAGTGTTCCAGGGCAGGGACAAGTTTGCCAGAAACTGCACCAATATGGGGTAGTAATTTTCCTTCCTATTAATTTCAGTAGAAGAGAAAAAATACAGAAAAAACTTCTAGGAATAGAAAGAGACCCCCCTCTCCAAACACACACACTTCCCATCCTGGCCACAATGAGTCAGCAGGGCTTTGGATCATCCACCACATAACTCCCATTTCCCTTAGAATTTCCCATGCCTAGTGAAATCTTCTTTGGAAGAGGACCTAGAGCTCCTTGAGACTAACAGCATCAAGGAGCAGCCCATATCAGAAGACCAGGAGGTGATGTCCATCCCTGCAAAAGGAGTGGAATTTCACCTCTGAAATCAAGGCAGTATGACCCCTTAGTTCTCATGACTGGCAATGTCTCAAAAGGCATTGAGAAGACCCAAAGTAAGGAGGAATGGCCATTTGCAAAGGAAGGCTCCTTATGGGGAAAGGACTCCTTGTGAGAAGGGCCCTTCTCATGTGGAGGACCTCTTCTAGAAGCCTCTGATGTGCTGCAACTGAGTCCTAGATGGGAATTGGGAACCTCCAGTTCATAGGAAAGAGAGCTGCTAGAGTGGGCATTGCATTTTATGCAGCAATCTGTTTTCAGGAGAGCAGATTCGGCTCTCTGTGAGGTTTGTGGAGTGGATGAAACAAGAGACCACCTTCTCTGAGATTGCCTGACATATATAATACAGAACAGTGCTTTTCTTTTAATGACCTCCAGACTTGAGCCTTTGAAGTGTGGTCCTCAAAGTGTTTTGGAGATTTGTTAGAGTTAAAGGGATCTATGCCTGCTTATAAGAATTAGTTGTGGGTTCCTTCACTATTTTTTTCAGTAGGTGGTGTACATGGGGACTTTAGGTTTGATCCACCATTAAATCCCAAAAGAAGAAGAAGAAGAAGAAGAAGAAGAAGAAGAAGAAGAAGAAGAAGAAGAAGAAGAAGAAGAAGGGAGGAGGAGGAGGAGGAGGAGGAGGAGGAGGAGGAGGAGGAGGAGAGCAGCTACTGGAACAACACATTTTAATTTTTAGTACTTTATTTCTCCATGAACCGATCTCTTGTGCTGTTGGCCCCGGAATTTGTGATAAGACCCTGTTTGTTGGATTGTGTTTATATTGGACTGCTGTCTGTGCTTCTAATCTCTGCCTGCCTTTTGACATTTGAGATGGATTTAGCCCATAGACTATCTCAGGGCTGAGTCTGAGCCAGCAACCAGAGGAGAGGACTGAAAACAATGCACTTCCATTATTCTCTCTCTCTTTCACTCACATCCTTTTTCTAACACCGGCCAGCCAGATGTTTTGGGACAGTTCAGGACATGAAGGCAACAGCCCTCCTCCTCCTCCAACAACAACAACAACAACAGGTATTTAACACAATACTGCCTCTGGAAACTGAAGATCAATTCAGCTATTGTGGTCAAAACTTATTAATAGACTAATAGAATTCATATTCCATGAATTCGTCTAAACCCCACTTTAATAAGGTGAAGAGCCTGAGGTTGGATGGATTGTCTGATCACATCCAAGGGCTCCAGGTCAAAGCTTAACTAAAAACTCTTGGTATTGCAGCAGAGAAAATCATGCTTCATTTTTCATAGATTCTACTGAAAATTTATTTCCTATGCTCTACATCCTGGTTGGTTGTTTACTTTTAAAGCAAAACTGATGGGCAGGGCAATTGTTTATGATAGACCAGGGATTAAAGGAAAAGAATAACAAAGTTCTAAGGGCTTCAGGACTATGTAAAGATGGCCACTGGTCATTTTGTATTACCTGACAGTAATGAAGAGAGAAATTATGACATAAAATTAATGAGCAAAAAATAACAATCAGCCTATGGTGCAAAGCTAATTATTAACAATGTAAACTGACAAACTGAAGAGCATTATACTTTCACAGTTAATGAACTATATTACAAAGTTTGAATTAAAATTCCATTCTAAAGATGCAAAGGCAATTTGACACAGGCAAAAGCCCCCACAGTATCTAAGTTTATTTTATTTTATTTCCTTTGGTGACTAATCCGTCACCACTCCCAGAACAATGATTAGTTCATTAAATAAACTTCTCTTTTTGGGGGTGATACGTATGAAGGGCTGTTGGCGAAATCTACAACAGATTGAGATAAGGCACACTCTGTTGGAAGGGCTGTCCACTCCATTTAAAGATAAAGAATGATATAGAGGGAAAGCAGGGACTTTGAAGATGCTCATCAATAATTAGCACATGGACAACAGGCACCCAGGTTGCCTAATCACAGTCTTCCCCACTATGATGAGATGTAATGTATTTTTATTTAAATCATACAATAATTTTCTAAATATGCATCTATACACAAATTAGCATAAGTACAATTTGTGAAAATTGGTGGCCCTTTCACCCTCTTCTTTGGTGATGCATGAAAAAGGATGTTAGAGAAATCTGAAACAGAATCAGATGAGTTCAGATTTGTATTTATCCAACCTGCAGATTGGCTTTTCCTGAGTTCCATGGATTCCGTAGACTTGCTGACCAATTATTTTTACTTTCTGAATTTTTTCACAAATTTCGTCATATATATGAACTGAAAGTAAATTCCCCCAAAATGCATGTTTCCCCCATAGGCTAAAGCATGTAAATGCACATTTTGTAGGGATTTGCGCGTTTTGGAGGAATTTATGAATTTTGGAAAATGCGAATTTGCAGAAATTTGGGAAATTGGAAGAAACCTGATTCCGTCAATGAGCGGATGACAGAATAAAAGGCACCTGACAGTTTTCAAAATGCAGACAAAACAGATTTTTCAAAATCCACACATCCCTATGTTTAAATGACCTCCATTGTGTGTTTATATAAATGAAACTACACATTATGCTAATTGTGCAGTGTGTATCTGAGGTTTGTCTTTCGTTTCTCTCTAGTGTAAATGCACATAGACCCAATTCATATCAAGACCACCCTGCTCCAGGATGGGAGGATTAAACCTTCCCCTTCACACCTACTATTTGCTTCCCAAAATTCCTCCACCCTGGGGGGTTAACGAAAGTAAAATAGTCTCCATTGATCTTACACACCTCAGGACCACAATACCTGTTGGAATGCCTTTCTGACATGAACCTACCTGTACACTACACTCAACATCTAAGGTCCTCCTCTGGGTGCCTACTCCGAGGGAGGCTCAGAAGATGGCAACAAATGAGAGGGCCTTCTCTGTGGTGGCCCCCAATTATGGAATGATTTCTCTGATGCAGCCTGCCTGGTGCCAACATTGCTATCTTTTCAGTGCCAGGTCAAGTCCTTTCTCTTTTCTGAAGCATTTAGCAATATGTGATGATCTTAACTGATTCTGGATCTGTTTTTTGGTTTGGTTGACAGCTTATAGTGTTTATAGCTGTTTATGAGTGCGTATATACTGTATGTTTTTATGTTTTTAAATTTTGTATATTGTTTTTAATTGTTTTAATCTTATGTAAACTGCCCAGAGAGCTTTGGCTATGGGGTGGAATAATAATAATAATTTTTGTTAAGTACATATATTATCTCTAGTATTGATACAGATTACAGAACATAAGCAGGAGGGTGCTGTTGAACTTATTACCTGGCTGTAGGCTTCCTGTAGGCATTTGTAGGAACAGAATACTAGACTAGATAGGTCTTTGGTCTTATTCAGCATGACTCTTTTTATGTTTCCATAATGAGGAAAATAGCAGCCAGCAGGAGTATTTTTTCCTGTGATAATGGCACAGGGAGAAAAAGTTGACACCCTCTTATGTCATGTTCCCAATCTGGACCACCATCACCACCCCTCCCCACAGCTTAAAGTGTTTAAAGAAAGCAGCGATGATCACCAGGATTACATCTACTTTGGCTTCAGTGAAGAGACAAAAAAACCTACAGTGATCTGGTACAGAAATAACTGACTACTCTAACAAGCTTGTTAGGAGATTAAAAATAAGAAACTCAAATCCTACTCAACTATTATGGCTTGCACAATACATACCGAGAACTGAAGACTGAAATCATTGATACAATATGCCTCAAACAGGTAATTTCCTTTGCAAAATCTGTCAGAAGAGATGCAAGTTTAGAACAAATTTAAAAGGATTGCTTCTAAAAGCTACAGCTGGATTTTGTGTTGCTATTTTCACATCTAGATCTATTTGTACTAGACAAAGTAATAATAAGTGTTCCCTCTGCTGCTGTAGAGTATCTTCAAGCAATACTCTTGACAACATAATGAAACTGATACCTGAAAGACGTCAAAGGAGTGCTCATTACTGTGTCTCTAGGGATCAATTCCTCTTCTACGCTTTTCAGGCATTTTAAAGAAAAACCGCTGCAATCCTTGAGCCACTTACTCGGGAGTAATTAGGTTCTATTTAATTTATTTACTATTACATTGATATATGATCTTTCTGCCAGAACAGTCAAGATGGTTTATAATAATGGCTTACAATCTAAGAAGGATTATATAAAAGAAAAAGAGAACGGAGGAGTAAAAGAAAACAAGCTAGTTCTGGTACCATGTCTTTCATATTACTACATAGAGCAGTTACCTAATGAGCAGGCCAAATGGTCACCAGTGCGGCCTTGAAAATGAAGAACCCACATAGCAGTTGGTCCTAACCCAACTGATAAATGTGGCCTTGCTGTCTTATGTCCCCTCCATCCTGCAAACAGGAAGATCTATTAAGTTAGTGGTTTGAAAACTGCTTTACATTCCAACACCAACCCAATGTTCCAGTGATTTCCTGTGGCACAAAAGCTCCCTGAGAGGATCTGCCAGGACTCACTGCCTCTTCCCAGGCACCCATGATGCTGAGATCAGCCTAATCACAGTGGGTGCAGATGGCAATGACTTGATCTGATAACATGGACAGCATGCTTCATTCTGACTGCGGCCACAGCTAGACCTAAGGTTTATCCTGGGATCATCCAGGGTTCACCCCTGCCTGAGCACTGGATCCCCTGTGTGGAACCTAGGTGAACAGATTTGACCCCTGGACGATCCAGGGATAAACCTTAGGTCTAGCTATGGCCTGCCTGAATGCACTGCAGTTGGAACTGGTTGGAACTGGTGGGGAGTGGCCAACCATTGTGGAAATGAAGGATAAAAGGGAAAGAGATGGAGCAGGCAATAGAATGAGCCATGAAGGAGAGTGAGCCAGGGCCTTGCTAGACCCAGCCGGATAAGCGCGCACCGCCCTGCCTCCTAGACGCACGGCGCGCAGGGACTGCGGAAGCCCTGCAGCGTCGGCCATTTTTTTTGTTAAAGGGGCCACATGCGCCCCGAAGACTCCGGAGAAGGTAGGTGGTTTTTTTTTAATTAAGCCTCCACCCTTTTTTTAATTAAGCCCCCTGCCCCCTGCCCACTCTTTCCCCGCCCTCCCTCCCCAGCTCCGTCCCCTGTGTCGCCCTCCGCCATCCCTCCCCATCTCCCGTGTCGCCCTCTGCCATCCCTCCCCGTCTCCCGTGTCGCCCTCCACCATCCCTCCCCATCCCGTGTCGCCCTCCGCCATCCCCCTCTCCTGCCAGTCCGGCCTTCCCCCCTATCTCCCCCCCCCCGGGATCCCCCCAGCCTGTGCCCAGTCCGTGGCTTTTCCCGGCTACTCACAAGTAAGCGAGTAGCCGCAAAAAGCCACGGACCTTGCTAGACGTTCTGCAGCCCCGGCCTCAGGCCAGGGCTGCAGAAAAGGCGCGCCATAAGCGACTTCGCTTATGGCGTGTTAGGGGAGGCTTCAGCGCGGCCTGACCCCAGATTCCCCTGTGCGTCATCTGGATGCACAGCAGGGAAACCGGACCTCACAGCGCGCTAAGGCCTCGTCTAGCAAGGCCCACTGAGAAGTGGAAAGGAGAAGAGATGGAATCAGAGAGAAGTGGAAGTGAACTGAGAAGGGAAACAGAGGATAGCAGGGGAGAGAGAGGTAGAAGAGACATTGGAGGAAGAGAAAAGACGTGTTTATCTGGTGGCAAAACATTCCTTAAGAACTTCCAGGTAGAACTTGGGACACAGAAGAATGTAAGGCTTGGATTTCAGAGGAAGTCACTAACCCCTCTGGGTAGAGGAACAGGCTGCCCAAATGACAGGCCCTGGTCTGGCTGAGAAGACCCTGAACCCAAGCTCTCAAACCTGTATAGCCAAAATTGGAGGCACTGGAATGTGGAAAGAGACACCCTTCTAGAAAAGAAACACCCAGGAGAGCTCCAGGAAAAGGAGCTGATTGCCTATGGCCTAATTCAAATGGAGTCCACCTAGACCCTTCATACGTCCAGAGCAGAGCCTGTTTCCCAATTTCTGAGTGTTAAATTGCAGAGAGAAGGCGGGGAAGAAAGACTCCACATTTTTCTGTTGAAGAGATTTCAAACCAGTGATGTAATTAGGCTGAATCTTAATAAAACCTCCAATATTCATACATTTTATGGAACCCATGGACCATGGCAGATTTTACTTGATGCTCCCTACAGTATGCACTCCCCTCCACACTTAGATCTGTGATTGCCATTTGTGCGTACATTTAAGCACTAGCAGTCATTGAGTGACCAGTAGGCATGTATTAACTAGCCATTAATTTTTCCTGTGCAGATTTGCTTCCCCATTCAAAACTCCACTAAAGTGACTATGGAAATCCTCATATGTGTGGATGTTGTATTTCCACTTTGCACTGGAGTGTTGTGTGTACTTCAGCCCTCATTAATATATGTTCCTCACTTGATGTCTGCAACACCAGAATAAATTGCATGTGTAAATGAGCCATCATAGATCTAATACCATAGATAAAAATGTTATCTCCTAAAGTCACCTGAAATGCAGCACTTTTCAGTGGAGTCGACTTGCAGATTCGGCTTCTTGTTATTATGTGGATAAATGAGTTATGATAAATCAAGTGATGTCTCTTTTCACTGGCTGCTTGAGGGAGAGAGAAGCCAGTGATCCTAGTTTGCATTTAATGCTAACCAAACCACAAGAGGAAGGTTCATGGTTTGTTTAGCCACTGCTGCTTGCACTGGAAGCAATGAGTTAGCTGCCTTATTCATGATAACCCAGAATTAAAAACAAAACAAAAACCATGATAATTTATATTTATTTATTACATTTATATACTGCCCCACAGCCAAAGCTCTCTGGACGGGGGGGGGGGGGTTCCAACAGTAAACTGGGCGGTTATCTGTTATACGTATGTGAACTGGCCCATTATATCCAAATCTTTGCCAACAGGGGATAATACTTCATATAGAAATGAGCTCTAGTCCACAAAAAGCTTATGCCATAATAAATCTCTTTGCCACAAGACTCTTTGTCGTAAACCTGTTACCAGATCCTTAGGCTGCATTCCTAAACACACATAGTAAGGAGTAAGCCCAATTTAACTCAATGGGACTTACTGTGGTGGAACCTGGTGGATCGCCAACATGGTGCCTGGATGTACCACTATATTCACCAGATTCACTCCAGATTTTCATTTTTCTTTTTAGCATTTATTTTATTT
Organism: Elgaria multicarinata webbii; assembly: GCF_023053635.1. NCBI lineage: Eukaryota > Metazoa > Chordata > Lepidosauria > Squamata > Anguidae > Elgaria > Elgaria multicarinata. The sequence continues at coordinate 37,915,442 of NC_086180.1, read as the reverse complement.
TGTGGGGGAGATAGGCATGCTGAAAATTGATGTTCTGTTCTACAGAGGCACCTTTATTGGGGTGCAAAAGAATGGTTTTTTGGAGTGTTTTGGGGCTCAGACCACACTTCTGCCTTGTAATTTCTTGGGCAAGTTACTTTTCTTTTAGTTTCACCAGTTTTCCTTCTGGGAAAATGACCATTTTGTGACCAGCTGAGCTCACTGTGGAAGCCATTTTGTGAATGGGCAAGCCCTCACATGGCAGTCATTTGTGAGAGTGCCCACAATATACTCTCAAAGGTCCAAATGTGCCCACCAACCCAAAAAGGTTGGGGACCCCTGGCCTAAATAAACATACATAGGGTTGTGTTGCTAGTGACATTACCTACTGTCTTGGGGAGATATCTAAAGGCTCTAAACCAAAGCGGTTTGTTCATTTTAAACAATGGCAAAGCCATCCCTGGAATTACTAATCTCACATCCTCCACAAGTGAGGTGTGATTTCTTAGGATGCCAATGGCAGCAGCTGCTATATTACTTAAATGATGCAGGCATTGCTGGGATTTCAATCTTTTTATCTACCATTCTGGGTTTTCCTGAACATGTTGTGGTTAGCTGAAAAAGGTGACTTTGAATACTTATGTTTGTCTTCTGTTTTCATAAGCATAACTTAGTGAGCAAGATATTAAAATAGTAACAAAGAATGAGAGATTGCACCAATGATGGCAATGCAGAAAGAAAATAAGAGACTGCAATGAGATAATTACCATCTTATTCCAAAATAATAGCTAAGTGCATTTTCAGTAGCTGCAGGAAGTCCGTAAAGTAACTTTGATTTCCATCAATGTAAAGAAGCTGGAAAGGATTTTCCAAAATAATAATATTAATATTACTATTATTAATAATAATTATTAATTATTATTATTATTAGTAGTAGTAGTAGTATATTAAAAACATTTTAACATTTTCCCAATTTAATTTCATTATATAGATAGATTTTTCATACTTTTGAATATGGATCCCTAAAACTGTGCACACTATTCCTCACTAGTTCCTTGCAAAATGGTATGAATTCTGTCTCTTCACTGCTAGGATACATTCTTAATGTGTGCAGGACTGGCACTTGGATCACATTGGTGATGTGACTAGTTTTATATAATGATCCAAGGTCTCTACTTCGTTAGGGCATGTGATTATTTCCAGTACGGACTGATGCACTTCTAGTTACAACTGAGATTATATTGTCTGTGATGGAGTTTGGACTATCAGCAGAATCAAGTGGTAATACTTTACTTCAATTTTTGTGAACCGCCCAGAGAGCTTCGGCTATTGGGTGGTATAAAAATGTAATAAATAAATAAATAAATAAATAGGCTGGACTATATGGCTTCAGACTACAAGTGCATGTATGTGTTAGGATGGCCCATGTGTCTGACATTACAGAGAATGGTCCTCTGCTTGAAGGGCTGTCAAAGGGCAGTCCTCTATTTGAAGGCACACTCAGTTGGAAGGGCAGTCCACTCCATTTAAAGATAAAGAATGATACAGAGGGAAAGCAGGAACTTTGAAGATGCCCATCAATAATTAGTGCATGGACAACAAGCACCCAGGCTGCCTAATCACAGTCATTGCCACTAGGATGAGATGTAAGGTATTTTTATTAAAATCATAACAATAATTTCTAAATATGCATCTATACAGATAAATTAGCATTTGAGCATTCTACACAAATTGGTGGCCCCTTTCATCCTCATTTTTGGTAATGCATAAGAAGAGATGTTGGAGAAATTTGAAACAAAAATCAAATGAGTTCATCCAACCTGCAGATTCCACAGCAGACCAGCTTTTCCTGAGTCACATGGATTCTGCAGATTTGCGGACAATTTTTATTGTTATTTTCTAGAATTTTATGCAAATTTAGCCATAAAAGTTACGTAAATTTAAAAAATGGCTAAAAGTGCACATTTCCCCCATAGGCTAAAGTGTGAAAATTCACATGGGGGGGGGGGGGCTTTGCGTATTTTGGAGGGATTTATGAAGTGTTGGAAATGCAGATTTGCAGAAATTTGGGAAATTGGAAGAAATCTGATTCCATCAATAAGCGGATGACAGAACAAAAGGCACCTGACAATCTTCAATATGCAGACAGAACCGATTTTTCAAAATCCACACAGTCTCTATGTGTAAATGACCACCATTGTGTGTTTATATGAGCCAAACTACACATTATGTTAATTGTATCTGAGGCTTCTCTTTTGTTTCACTTTAGTGTAAGTGCAGATGGCCCCAATTCATATCGGGACCACCCAGCTCCAGGAGAGGAGGATTAAACCTTCCCCTCCCCACCCACCATTTTATTCCCAAAATTCCCCCACCCTGCACAGAGGGTTAACAAAAGAAAAATAGTCTCCATTAGCCTTACATGCCTCAGGACCACAATACCTGCTGGAACACCTTTCCCAACATGAACCTGCCTGTACACTATGCTCAACATTTAAGGTCCTCCTCTGGGTGCCTACTCTGAGGGAAGCTCAGAAGATGGCAACAAGGGAGAGGGTCCTCTGTGGTGGACCCCAATTGTGGAATGATTTCCCTGATGTGGCATGCTATCTTTTCGGTGCCTCTTTTCTGAGGCAATATGTGATGAGCTTAACTGATTCTGGATCTGTTTTTAGGTTCAGTTGACAGCTTATAGTTGTTTATAGTTGGGGTTTTTGTGTGTGTATACTGTATGTTTTCATGGTTTAAAATTTTGTATATCATTTTTAATTGTTTTAACCTAATGCAAACCACCCAGAGAGCTTTGGCTATGGGGCAGTATAGAAATGTAATAAATAAATAGAGAAGGAGGAGGAGGAGGAGGAGGAGGAGGAATGCTTTCCCCCTTTTGTTAACCCCCCTTCCGGGCAGGGGATTTCTAGTGTGTGTGTGCGTGTGTGTGTGTGGTGGTGGTAAGATTAATCCTCCTCTCCGAGAGCATGGTGATCTCAATACCAATCAGGGCCATGCGCATTTACACTAGATTAAAGCAAAAGAACCACCCAGGGAGCTTCGGCTGTTGGGCGCTATAAAAATACAAATAATAATAATAATAATAATAATAATAATAATAATAGAGCCCCAGCTACACACTCCACAAACATGTAGTTTGGCTTCATCTTAAGGGAGGTTACTTGCTTGAATACAAGAGGAAAAATTGTTGGAGAAAAATAGCATGTTAAAGAGAAGACCAGAATATCAACTTGAGATGCTGAGTTTCTATGTGTAGGAAGATTTGTACATTCACACTTGTAACCTTACAGTGTCCATGCCTGCAACGTCAAGTTTAATAGTCCAGGGAACATTTTACCGTCTTATTATGCCACTTGTATAAGCTATCCCTTAGTCCCTGTTGTGGAGGGAATTATATATGAGATATTAACTTTTAGTGCAATACTAAAGTAGGCTGGCATTCCTTTGTTTGGCACAGATTAGGCCTGCTGTACAAAGTTATATCATCAAAATATAAGACTGTTTTCAATATGATGGATAGAATAATCTCTTCAGCTGAGAAGGGACAATGGATATAGAATTTCAAATCTCAGAAGCTGAATGCTTGTTTCAAAAATCTTTATGTTGCTCCATTACAAAAACATAATGTGGAGTTCAGAAACAGGATGTCAGATAATCTCAGCTCTGGGAAACCAGGCAGCTGATTTCCTCAGTCTCAACAAGCAGGTGTTGACTTTGCAGCAGGAATACACAAAACAACCTGCAGTCTAGGAATTCAGGGAGACATCGTCTGATGGATTCAATATGCCTCGAGAACAGCAACAGAGACAACAGCAGCAGCAAAATGCAAATGCCACCAAGATATGCAATTGTGGTATTGCATATGTAAATAGCAAAGTCCTCTCTCGCACGTCTATTTGCATTGCAAGAGGCATTTTATACATTTTAATGCAAAAAACCTGTGAATGCACAGTTTGCTGTAATGATACAAGAGCTCGATTTAACACTATATTTGTGGACTGTTGTATGCATTTACTAAGGCCATACACATTCTTTTCTACCTAGTTATCAGGAAATAGTCATTCTGGGATTAATTCATGCTAGATTCCTTGCACAAAAAGTATTTTAATTGAAAGTGACAATATGTGCATAGGGGCTCATTTCCTTACAGTGATTTTTTTCTTTAGTGAAAGTTATCCCAATTGATTCAATTGTGGTGTAGCTATTGATGAAACAGCAAGCCATTTGATGGCAGAGGTGGAATGCAGGCCTATAAACAGGATGTGGCCAATGACCTAATTGATCAAACTACGTTCAACTACTTGGTTCAGGAAAGCAGACAGTATAACTCCACACAGGATTGAACTATTCTGTGGGAAGCTGTGGATTTAAATTGAAGATACTGCAGAATTATGTTGTGTACTGCTATACACAGCATTGTTGCTAAACATTGTAGGGGAATCCTAATAGCGATTCTGCACTGATGAACAGTTTTGGTCTAAGGGCACAGGGTGCTTAGTGGGTTTTTGTTTTGGTTTTTGATAAATGAGAATATTAACAGATGTGAATGTCCATAGCCAATAGTAGGGCACATGCTTTGCATGCAAAAGGTCCATGGTTCAATCCCTGACATCCTATCTGGAGAGCTGCTGTCACTAAAGTAGACAGTTCTGAGCTAGTTAGACCAATGGTCTAAGAGCATCATCACACATGGGAGGAAATTGTGCTTCCCTACCGTCACTTCTCCACCCACCCACCCACCCACTTTTGTCCCATTGTTTAATTCCAAAGACTACATGGCCAAAGACTACATTTTCATCTCACTGCTTTTCCCGCACATAGCAGGAGATCACAGGACATTCCATTTTTTTAAAAAAAAGATCACATTGAAAGGGGTCTATTTTGCAATGAAAAAACGAGTGGGAAACATGCAGGAGGCAGATTAAGTCATCTAAAAGACGCGTGCACATCCATAAGTGGGCAATAGCGAACATACATTAAAACACTCATCTGATGAATCTCTCAGTCTAAGACATTCAAGCAGCCCTTGTTCTGTGTGTGCATGCATGAGAGAGAGAGAGAGAGAGAGAGAGAGCAACAGAGAAAGGGAGTGAGGGAGAATCCCTTGTGCCACAGGGGCAGGTCCATCTCCCCTACTGTGGCTACCACTTTATTACTTATATAAAATTACATAATTCTAAATATATAATATCAAAGTAATATTCTCTTGAAAATTGGGCAAGCCTATCCTACTGCAGTTTATGAATAATACTCCACAAATACCAGGCGGTGCCAAAATGTCTGGAATACGAAGTACCAGCCATCTCCCAGACCAACATAAACCAGCAATCTAAGCCACACTGGGTAACATAGTGAGAAATCAGACATATCACAGAAAGGTGGCTATGGAGCAAAGGGGTCCATATTATTCTAGGAAGAGAGCCAAGCCACATACTACACCCCCATTCCAGTCAAAATGACTTCCCAACTTTATATTTGGCAAATCATCAGTAAGAATGATCAAAACTCATGCAAAGAGGATGGACAGAGAACCATGCATTAACTGAAAGAGCAAAGATAGCCGTACTGGTCCATAAAGGGGGGGTGGGAATCCAAAATCCATTAGGACCAACCAAAATTCTACAAAAATGTCTACTAACTTTAAGAAACTCAACAGCTTGCACTTTTTATTGGTCTTAATAAAGGTATTGCCCTACTGTACATTTTGGATTTATTATCTGGCAACTTATCACAATGTTCCTGTGATTACTTGGTAAGCTGGTTTTCTGAGTCCAACTTTTCAGATGACAAAACCAGGGAAGCTGACTGCTTGTATCATTCTGCCAAGTATCTGGTTCACATGTCACACTTACCCAGGGTATACATTCAGAGTAACCATGAACAACTGAGTAAAACAAGCCCACATCACCAAAAAGAAAAAGAAAAGAAAAGAAAAACCAGTAAATGCATCACTAAAAAAGAAAGCAAAAGGGAATGCCAAGTTGCATAACATCTACCTATGCAAATGTATATGTATAGGTTCAAATTTATAAATAATAATTATAAAATACAACATAACTCACCATAGTGGAGAAGACTGACTAGGTGATTTCTGTGTCTGATCAGGCTGCTCTCAAGTGCTAATTCAAAGCTGCTGCTCTCCCTTCTTGTGGTTCTCCAGTTTAAAACCGGACTTGGATTTGACACCCTTCAAATAGAGGACACCTTTAAGGAGAGGATTGCCCTCTGCCAGCTCTCCAAAATTGAGGATTATCCTCTGTTCAGTAGGACACCTGGCCGCAGTGTATGGGGGCACAACTGTACATTTATTTATTTATTTATTTCTAAAACGCCCAATAGCTGAAACTTTCTGGGCAGCTCACAAAAGTTAAAACCATAAGTATACCATAAAATATAATATGAAAGCTTAAAACCGCAATATAAAAACACAATACAAAAGTACAACCAGAATAAAACCGAGCAGCAAAGCAGAGCTTTAAAATACATATATAAAATGCGTATTTAAAACAACAGAGTTAACAACACTAGGATAGTAAATTGCTATAACACTGGGAAAACAGTATTTTTGTACTCTTTCCACCTGACACCAGAAAGTGTACAACTTAATTGCCAGGTGAATCTCTCTAGGGTGCTCATTCCACAGCCAGGGTGCCACAACAGAAAAGGCCCTCCTCCAGATTGCCACCTGGCTCATTTCCTTTATATATATATACATACATACATACATACATACATACATACATAACTGCAGACTTCCAATGCAACACAAATCTAAGATCAAATTTCATTTCCAAAAGAGGATCTGATGTGCAAATGCCATCACCTCTAATGAGAAGCATTTGTGAGAGTTTATTCATTTATAATCAATTGTTAATAATGAGTATTGCCTCTGCGCAAATGTTTCAGGGCCTATGAACATCACGGATTGTAATTTATTTACTGTTATCCAAATCAGTTGCAGCAGCTCAGTCCAACTCCCCTAAAGCACGCACACACCAGAAGAATGGGAAATGCTAAATTAGGGTGACCATATGAAAAGGAGGACAGGGCTCCTGTATCTTTAACTGTAATGTAGAAAAGGGAATTTCAGAAGGTGTCAACTGAAGAGGGTGAAATTATCTCTTTATCAACACAGTTAAAGCTGCAGAAGCCCTGCCGTCTTTTGTATCTGGCCACTCTACTATAGCTAGTGTAGCTTTAACTGTTGTGATGATCTGGGTTTGGCAGGAAAAGAGCTCTGGGCAGGTGTAAAGGAAGCTTGGAGAGGGTCATGAGGAGGAAGGCCAGGAAAGGAAATGAGTTCAGTCTGGGAAGGAGATTAGGAAAAGGCAGCTAGAGCAGCAGGGACCAAAGCGGAGCTGACTGACCTAGAAAACAAACAACACTGGAAATGTACAAATGATGCAGCAAAGGGATTGCTAAAGATGGGGGTGGGTGGGAGAAGGATCTGCACAAGCATACAGATGGGGAATTAATAGGAAACTAAAGAATATGAACCCAGAGTGCAGCTTGTATAATTTGGCTAGTTCTGCTGTGTGAGCAATATCAGAGCTGAAAGGGAGGGCAGTTGTGTAACAGCTTCTATTAATTTCTATGGGACAACAAAACAACAACAACAACAACAACAACATACAGATTATTGATATTATTTTCATTTCTATATCCAAAGCTCTCTAGGCAGTTTACAAGAATTCATATAATAATAAAATACAACATAAAAACACAGCGAGAAAAGGGCCAAACTAGTAAAGTTAATTGCAGCAATGCAATAAAAATGCATGTTTTTTGTTATGGAAAGAGCAGACAAGGGAAGCCAAAGTAGTTCCTCCATTGGTGTTTGGAGGCTTCCCTTGAAATGCAAATAGATTTGAGAGGAGATTTTTATCTGGACTGGGGCAAAGAGAAAAAGGGTTAAACTCCCCCTCTACATTCTGCTTGAGGCTGCTCTGGTTTCCTCTAGGTAGCTATTGACAGAACAATGAATGTGCACATTAACTGCATTCCTGTGTAACCACTGCCCATCTAAGTGAGCCTGGCTAGGTGGAACTATGGTCTCTGTCCCCATAAGATCACTTCATATATCCATTAGCTATGATATCCGCATGACAGGCATCCTGTGGTGAGTATAGAGAGAGCTACCTGCTTTACCTTACTCACAACCTTCATATACCATGTACAGAGCTGTGCACAAATGGCCTTTCAAAATTCTCCACCCTATTTGTGGGTAGAGAAATTGGAGGGGCAATTTCACCAGATTTCTCCAGTGCGAGGAGAAATTCTCCAACAATTTCTCACAGGCAGGCATCACCATTGGCAAGGAGTGTAGAACAGCTTCTTTCTTTTTTCTTAAGGGCTTTTGGGTTGTTGTTGTTTTGCACTGCATCAATTGTATTAGTATCCTGCCCCCCCTGCATCTTCCACAATGCCCCATATACCTAGCATCACTTGAGGGCACTGAGGGGAGGGAATGCAGCCACCATACCTTTAATTTCTAGGAGGTAAGAAAAGAAAAAGCTCAGGCATTTCCTGAAAGTTTTCTTTCTTCCATGAAAATGGCTTCCATTTTTATGCCTCATTCTTGGGGCATTTTATAATTTATTTGGTGGTGTTGGTGTTTTTGACCTTACCTAATCGCTATATTTTTATTTTTATTATGCATCTCACTATTGCTGTACATTGCTGTACAGTGTCCCAAGCTGCCTGCACTTCCTGGTCTGAAAATGCCTTAGGGGGAAAATAAATTTATGATGTTTTCCCCTGAGCTGAAAGTGCAGGAAGCCAAGGAGGCCACAGGCTGTCAGAGAGATGATTGTACAATGAAATACAGGATGTTCACATGCACTTCTTAGCCATCTCATAAGTAAGATCAGCACAAGAAGTCTCAACCAAACCCATGAGATTTTCTCCAAAATTTCTTCTCCTTTGAATTTCTTTTTGAAAGCAATGTATTTTCTATCCAACTGAATGAGAATGGTCAAATTTTTCGCACAGCACTAGATAGGACTGTGAGTCAGTTGACCTGCTTACATGGCTTGCAACAGCCTTTTCTTATGGACACAGCCCCCATGCTTTTAAGAGCTGTATGAGAGACAGAATCCACAGGTCAATGTTTTCCTAGCACAGATATGCAGTGATGGTGGAAAGCTACAGCTGTTGGTTTTCTGCCTCTCATGCAGAGCTCCTGTCTATAAAAAGATGGTAATCCTAGACAAGTAAAAAACCCTTCTGAGAAATGTTGCTGATCATATTGAAAGGCTTTTTTTTAAAAAAAAAAAAAAAAACTTCCCTCAACATTTCTACAGATTTTTTTTCTGGCAAAACTCTCTAGATCCATCTCAAAATTCACTTTAGGTGATATCTGGTGTCAGCTCTAATTCACATGTACAGTTCTTTTCCTCTCCATTGTTTAAAACGACAAGGCTTTTTTCATAGGTGACTGATAAATGATGGACATCTTAAATCACCAGACTACTGCAGGATAAGTTGTGATCATCACTGGGGGAAAATAGGATGAGTTAAATTGACTTTCTGTGAATGACAATGGCCCAGTTGCCCACATAGACATACACCCACACCCACACCATAGTGCCAGTAACTTTTCCCATTAGCCCCATTGCATTTCCTTGTTCAGAACCTTATATACACACAGTATGCTTGGAAACTAGGTCATATTTGCAGATATGCCTTGTTATAACAATATTTTTATTCATATCATAGTTTAAGTAGGGTTACATTGGAAGACACTATCTCAGCCAGACCGAGTCAGAGTCTAATGTATTGTAATCAGAATAGTTCTTGAAGATTAGGACTCAAATAATACTATAATGTAAGAGTGGAAGGTTTTTCCAGGACAACACTACTATTGTGTTAAAGAGATCATATAGGAAGCCTAAGGAGATCACTATCTTGTAAATTACTGGTGGTTAGAGTAGATATATTCACAATACTGCCAGGTTTCTATTCTGATGGTTGTACAGAGCTATGTTAATCTAAAAACTCTGATCCACTTGATTGCACATCATGCTGTTAAATCAGAAATGGGCAACTTGGTGCATGTGACCCTCAGCTAAATTTCAAAAGCCCTCTGCAAGTGATCAGTTGAGACTTCTAGCAAGAGCAATCTCCCCCTCCTTGACAGCCTCTTGGGTGGGAAGAGAGAGAGGGGATGGGGTTAGAGAAAGAGAGGGGGAAAAGAAAAAGAGGCGGCAGAAAGAGAGCGAGAGTGCTTTGCTACACAAGGCTGAAAATCGCTTTATCTACCTTCAGTTGCATCACAAAACTGAGATCTAAGTTCTATACTTTCCTTTCCTTCTAGAGCTTCGGCTATTGGGCGGTATAAAAATGTAATAAATAAATAAATAAATAAAAATAAATTCTATACTATCCTTTCCTCCTTTTCCACTGCATAATATCTAGGTGGCACTGTGGTATAGTGGAATAGTGCAATTACAGAAGTAGGACAATATCTTTTATTTGACTTTCAGAAATAATACCCCATTTTCCCCACTCTAAAAACACTGGGAATAGAAATAAATATATATTTGTCCAATTTCCACTTATTTTGGGGTTGTCTAGAGGATGAATGCTGACCTTCTGTATATATGTACAGCAGGAAAGTGACTGACCATTTAAACATGCGGAGCCCTGGTTAACCACTTTGTACAGAATGTTTCAGAGGAACTACGATGGCTTTTCAAGGTTCTAAAATTAGGCAACTTCATGAGCAAGACAGCTACATGTAATGTGTACACTGTATATGCTGTAGTCTTTAGCTGGAACATCATTTGCATGATGTGCAAATGATTACTGTGGTTTTAATTTTTGTGAACCGCCCAGAGAGCTTCGGCTATTGGGCGGTATAAAAATGTAATAAATAAATAAATAAATAAATAAATAAATAAATAAATAAATGCTACCATAGAGTGTGCTCAGCAAAGATATGCTGCTAATGGTGTGAGTTTGGGTGTGGCACTCAATAGGGAGCTTATGAAGGATTTTTTAACTGAGGCCTTAGCTAGACCTAAGGATTATCCCAGGCAAATGGAGGTGTTGTCCCTGCCTGCTTCTGGGATCCCCCATGTGTCATTTGGATGCACAGGGATGATCCTGGGACAATCACGGGATATAGGCCTGGTCTAGCCATGGCCTGAGTTGAGATTTCAATATAGCAATGAAGATGTATTCTCACAAAGGCAAGATGCCCTCCAAAGGAAAGCTTATTTAAAGAACAGCCAGTGTGGTCTAGTGGCTAAAGTGTTGGACTGGGAATCGGGAGATCTGGGTTCTAGTCCCCACTCAGCCATGGAAACCCACTGGGTGACTTTGGGCCAGTCAGAGACTCTCAGCCCAACCCACCTCACAGGTTGTTGTGAGGATAAAATGGAGAGGAGCAGGATTAGGTATGCCTCCTTGGGTTACTTGGAGGGAAAAAGGCGAGATATAAATTCAATAAAAATTAATGTTACACCATGTTTATATATGTTTGTCTATCCAGAGAAAAAAAGAATCCAAATTTGTGTCCTAGGCAATCAAACTCATAGGCTAGACATAAGGAGACTAGAACATTTGAGATTCCTTTTGACTTCTGATTCCTTGAACTTCTTTTCATTGCCTTACCATGTGCATTTTTTTCAAGCAATATGTCTGTAGCAATAAGACTGGGGATTCGTTTTTACACTGAAGCTATAAACTTTTAAATATGCTATGAAAGATCTGTGGGCACACAAAAGGACTTGTAGGTCGGATGGGGATGTGACACTTGTGTACTAGTGTTTTCCTACTTTATTGCAATAGTTGGTCATTTAATTATTTTTGAATTGGCTGCTGATATGACAACCGTCCGCAACTGCACATGACTATCTGATAAATATATGCCATCAAAAATGTCTCCATCTAAATGTATCCAATTATGAACTATGAGAACTGGACAAATTACAGAGCACAGTAATAATCATATTTGTGTACATGCACATCTACCAATCTCTCGCTCTTCATAGCTAGCTGCAATTTATGACATATCTGGAGAATGTGAAAAAAAAGGTCCTCAAATGACTGAATCTACATCTATAGAGAACTAATAAGGGTGATCTTTGTGATCTTCAGTTGTTGAACACAATAGGCATTCTGTGTGAGCAATACCACAGTGTTATTTTAGGAATGAAATTATAGTAAGGCTTCTCTCTTCAATTACAGGGGAAATACAGATATTTGAAGTCAGAATGTGATTAGGCAGCTTGGAATTCGGCCAAGCCGCAGGGGTTACTAACCCATCACTTTGGAGAAAGCTTGTTGAACTGCTCATGGCATAACGTCTACAGCTTTGATGATAGCAAGTCATGTTTGAAAAACAGGCATTTGTGATAATGTACTTTATCTAGCAAGCAAACAATATGGATTTATTTATTTATTTATATTTAGTTATTTAACATATTAGCTGGTTTGAAACACTATACATTGCTTTAAATGTCTTATAAAAGCCACAAATAAATAAAATCAATAAATATTAAAAGCAGTCTCCACGGTTACCCTTACAGTGCCAGTTAGAGTTACAAAACCAACTGCAAAATTCTACCAAAGATCCTGATCTCGCTAATCTCCTTCTTTGTCAGCAAAAAAGGGACCCAACTTTGAATCAGTCCCAGTTAGCATACAAAATATGCAATTCTAAAAGCACGTTCCTGGAAGTAAACCCTTTTGAATCCAATAAGTTTTTTATCTAAGTCGGTGTGCTTTCTCTGTACATAATGAATATATCAGCAATCTTACTTTAATATGGAATAGGTGTGTGTGTTATTTGTGGTGGTGCACTTGTGAGAACACCAGCACAAGTGTGCAAGCACATGAATAGATTAATTTATTAACTGCAGGTTTCAAAGGAATTTAAATTAAATTGCTCATGTGGAAGAGTGTTCAGCATAGACAGTAGTATTTAAAACAGTGCTATATCTATTGAATACAGCAATGATTTGCTCCCACAATTACTGATTTGTCTGTATTCTTTCTTCCAGAGATCTAGTTATCTTCATTAAATATTCTCAAAATATCTCTAAAGCCATGACACTGTAGTATTTCTTTTCCAGTTCTGCAGCTCTAACACATGTCTACTCAGAAGTAAGTTCCACTGGTCTTGCTTCCTATGCTCATTTACCTGGGAGTGAGTCCCATTAAATTCAATGGACTTTACTTCTGTGAAGTAGATGCATAAAGGACTGAACTGTTGATTAGTGAATGACTTGCCTTCAAAGGGAAGAGAGAGAAACAAGCAAATCTTGGGAGTTCCAAAATATGAAGCCATTTACCCTACACAGAAGGCATCTGAAGCTCTATTGGAATGTGATGCCCTGACTAACTTTATGGTGTGGGAGTTCTTTACACCTTCTTTATAAAGAAAGGTGGGCTGCCTGCCAGGATTTAGCAGCTGGGTATGAGGAGGAGGAAATCCAATGTCATGCAAATTAAGTGCCTGGGAAAGCTGATGTGGTGTTGCAAAGGTAACAGCTGCTGTTTTAAGCCCTTAGAAGGTGAAAAAACCCACACAAAATGGCTTTACTTAGCCGCCCTCAGCAGCTTTGTTTCCATCATACACGGCACCCACACTGAGCCAATTATTCTGCGTTGCGTGCAGTGTGGTTTCAAGGTACAGGAAAGCAGGCGGTATTCCTCTTTTGGTATGGTTGTAGGAGCAACATTAGAATAATGGGTGCGGGAGGAGCAGGAAAAGAGGATGGAGGCCATTTGCAGCCACCTGATCTTAATTTGAGCAGGGGTGAAACCAAGATTAGACCAGTGTTTTCAAAATTGTGTGCAATAGCAAGCTTTGAAAAACTGAGTCAGGTTGGATGGATCCCCAACCATACACCTCCAAGATTTGCAAGTCCTCTGCAGCATTGATAATCTCCACCCTCTCCTCCAACTTATGGAGGGAGAGAATCTAGGAGCGCTGGGTTTCCCCAATACAGCCTGTGCTCCATCTGGCAGATGCAGGGCAATCCTAAAAGCGTCATTGTTGTCCAGGAACTGTGGCCTCAGACATGAGCCTTGACCGACCGGAAAAAAGAGATAGAGAATGGAATTCAGAGTGGTGGTGGGGGGAGGAGATTCTGCAGTAGGTTGAAACAGCTGATCAAGAAAAAAAATTCTCTTCATTTATTTATTTTTATTATTAGAGTGAAATGTGTCACCAGTGATAATTCAAGGGGGAAATTGCAGTAGATAACCAATGACTGGGACTCACCAGATTAGGCCGAGAGCTTCTTTCCCCTGCGCCTGCTCCTGGCACGAGAATTGTCTGTTGACCTATGTCTCCTTTTCAGATTTCTCCAAAATGTTCAAGGTGCTCTTCCCCATGGTCTCTTCACAACAATCTTGAGAGGTAGATTAGGCTGAAGCACAGTAACTGTCCTAGGGTCACTCAGGCCAGCTGTGTAACTTCATGGGGATTTTATACCAGACCTAAGTTTTATGGTGTAACCAGTGCACTGCATTAGTTTCCAATTATGCATTTACACAAAAGGTTTATAAGCTATGTTTCAGAGTAAACCCCATGATTAAGAAAGATGCACTTTTAAGCATGTATAGAGATCTGTTTATTTACCTCTGAGCCAAGCACAGTTACTTTCTGCACATCTCAATTGAATTTCAGAGCTGAGGGTGAGTTTCCAGAGCAGGCTGAGTACTGGCACCACCTTTTATAGAAATTAGGTACTGGTGTTAGGGATGGGCAAACCTAGAGTGTCATCAGACAGGAGAAATCACATTTCCCTATGGTTGCTTCCACCCACCTTCCCACCCAGCTTCTGTCCCACGATACTCCCTCTTTCTTCACACAGGGAAGAAAGAGGGAGTAAACAATGAACACATGCCCCGTTCAGTAGGCGTTTTTATCGCACTGCTTTTCCTGCATGCAGTAGGAAATACTGGCACATTTCACTTCCATTTTTTTAAATAAATAAATAAATTGGGATCTTATTTTGTTGCAGAAAGAAGACCAGAAGGAGCAGGAGATATGCAGGAGGTAGATGTTGTCGTCAAAAGGATCCACAAAAAAACTGTGAGCGGCCAGTAATAAGCATGCAATAAAATGCTCAACTGTGGAAGATCCTAGTCTATTTCCAACCGAGGCAATTTTTGCATGTTTTTTTTAATCTTCAATTTCATTCTCTTTCTGCATTAATCTGTAATTTAAAAAAGAATTAAATACAAGCTATAAGAGAGAATATGCATCTCCTCTTCCTAGTAGACCTTGGTCTAGAGTTCATCAATCCTGACCTGAATGTATCTCAGCTTACCTGGGCTTCAAAGAGAGGCAGCCTCAGAACTGGGGGGCTTGAAGAAGGGGCAGGCATCAGCTCTGCAATCCACACGCTAACTGAAACTTGCAGGAGTAATGTGCTTCATGTAACAATTTTCTCTGTCCTAATGCAGTTGCGAAATGTGACTATTGTGCATAGGCTGCTCAGGTAGCACGTGCTGTGGTTGCAAGTTCTTTGAGATTTATTTGTGTGTTTATTGTACATCACCTTGAGAGCTATTAGCTATAATGTCACATCTTAGAAACTAATAAATAAATGTGTTGCTGTTGTTACTAATAATTCATAACTCATGATTGTTGCATGGTTATAATTGTATAATTATATTATATGTATGCTAGTGGCATAATACAAAGCTTTAAAAACGGTGGGGTCAATTTTACCCCACATACCATTTGTGTGCATGTTTGTACATTACATTGTGGCGGTATTATTTACCCCGATGTCCAATGTGCAACAACTACATTGTTTTACCAGAAAAGGAAAGGTCTGAATAAAGGCATGTGTTTTGATTTGCAAATGGTGTCATGTTTAATAACCTCCATCAGGTGTTTGGCTTTCTTGGGCTATATTTGACCCTGACTGCAGATTGATACAGTCCACGTTCCTATTGATCAAGGGTTAAACTTCTGAGAACTCTTTCACAACTTTTGGAGAAATGTGAAATCCAGTAGATAGCTCAGTTTCAAGCTGCACCAATCAGATGTACCAATCAGAAGTGCCCAAAGATGGTCATGGACAAGCCACCTACCCCCCTTCTGGAATGTTATTGCTCTATCTGTGCTCCCACCACTACCCCTCAGCAGCTTCAACATTCTTGATCACGGGGAGTACTTTTTGTTAACAGTCGTGAAAATCTGTGCAGCAAAATCTTTGCTCCTGCAAATGGTATTTCTCCTTCCTTCCTTCTCCTGCACTAGTGAGTCTAGTTTACAACTAAAACCAGCTGAATTTCAATTTGAAAATAAAATGCATTTACCTTACAGTGCATAGGCATTCCAGTGTGAGGCTGTGTGTGTTGTGCAGGTGTGTGTGTGTCATGCAGGTGAGTGGGTGCCTTTTATCGTTCATAATTAGAAATGGTGGTTTCAAAATCTATTGAAAATCATTAGCGAAAATACCAAGGGAACAGGCCATTTCTTCTTGTAATTGAAATGGATTGGTTATTAACATTTGAAAAGCAGCAACTGCATATCTGGAATCATTTCTGACATCCTTTTAAAATACATTAAGTTGCATTGTCTTGTCCCTGGGGTGAGGAGTGGGCGCGCAGTAAGTTAAAGAACTGCAACTCCCAAATGTACATTCAAACTAATAGTGGCTCACTAGGGAGTCTCATTTTCCACTCATTCATCACCTTTCTTCTTTTTTTCCTAAATATTATTAAAAAGGAGTGGTGCATAAATATTATTTTAGAGTTTTTAGTAATGCTAATACTAATAAGGGCATTCAATTATTCATTTGACGCCTCAGCATACTTAGTACTTTATTTGAAAGAATCCAACTGTTACTGTTAACTAATGAGATGCCTATCCTTATGGAAGTTGCAAATGAGGACAGAAAGAAAGCCAATATTGCAGGAACCCCTCCAATAGTATTACATATTTCACTTCCTCAAATATCTTTCTGATAGGAACTCAGTTATTTTCCTATATATGTATTCACTGGGTAATATTGCAGGGTGAGGGCAGAGGGAGGTTTGCCATGTAACCTAAAAGGGTCCTAAATTTCTTATCACCTAAGGGAGACAATGGGCAGGTTGTTACAGGGTGTTTACACCTCCACTGATACCCTCATGCTCCACCAGTTCCTGTCTACATGCAGGACTGACCTCTTGTGGGAGGAGCTCTTTGTGCTTCTGGATCCCACTTGCACTACAGAATTGACCTGACGCATCCAAATCAGCAGGGCACAAGAGAATTAGTGGAAAAGGTGAACTTGAAAAAGGTGGAAAAATGGCAAACAAAGTGTTCAAGGGGCTAGAGGAGTGGTAAGTAACTGTTCTGGGCTTGCGTGCACATTTCACAGTATAAGAAACTCTCCTGGGCACCTTCACAAAATGGCTGCCATGGAACACGTGGCTAGTTGCAATGGAGAATAACCTTCCCAAAGGACTGAATACAATGCAGAGGTAGGATCTGAGCCCAAACAGATTAAACAACACAAGTACTAGGCCCATGGTAAATGAGATACAAATCAAATGATGAATCTTAGTGATTAAGCCTCTGGAGAACAGTGGCTCTGATTTTGGTGGGTTTGAGTCAGAACCAGCCAGAACTTTAAAGGAGCTATCCAAGATACTGAACCTTATCCCTCAAATAGGTTCAGCCCTTTCAATAGCTCCTAGCTGTTTCTGGTACTGAAACCCAAAATGGATTCATAGCCCCATCAAAATCAGAGCCACCAGTCTGCACTGGATCTAGCCTAGCCTTCCCTAAGCTGATGCCCTCCAGATATGTTGAACTACAACTCTTATCATCCCCAACCAGCATGATTATTGGGACCTGGAGGGTATCAACTTGGGGAAGGCTCTTCTAGTCGTGCTGCATGACTTCCACTGGAATGTGCAATGTACACCCAAGTGCTCCTTCCGCTGAAAGACATCCACACAGGGATGTATATTTAATGAATGCACACCCCTAAAGAAACAGCTATTTTATT
This sequence comes from Elgaria multicarinata webbii, assembly GCF_023053635.1. NCBI lineage: Eukaryota > Metazoa > Chordata > Lepidosauria > Squamata > Anguidae > Elgaria > Elgaria multicarinata. The sequence goes on along the minus strand of NC_086180.1, from coordinate 37,897,482 downwards.
GTTCTAAAGGTCTGTATTTGTTTATTTAATACATTTTTATACCGCCCAATAGCCGAAGCTCTCTGGGTGGTTCAAAAAAATTAAAACCACAAAAAGCATAATAAAACAACCGACAGTTTAAAAACACAAATACAAAATACAATATAGCTCCTGTATGTCTTCTTACTAACCTGTATTGTATTCAGCTGCTGCAATGAAATGAAAGTGTGTTGTTTTCATGTTGATGTTCCTCATGAATTTTGAATCCTAAGGTGGAATGCGGAACTTGCTATGATTTCCATTTTCTATGACTTAAAAAAATAAAATAATAATTACTGGACTTTGCAGACAAAGGTTCATGAGAGCTTCATCACTTTCATATTACGGTAGGTTTTACGGCCACAGCCACTTAATATTGTAATTAATTTAATTAGACAATTTTCTGTCTGTATAAATCAGAAAGGTCTGGGCCTGAATGCATTTTGTGCTATTCACCTTCGCTGGCATCCGACTGTGGATAAATGAGAGTAATTCACCTGCTGTAGATTCCATTTCAACATGTCAGGAATTAAGGACAGATTTTTTTAAAAAAAAAAAAACCCAAAAAAACCCTCTAATGGTATGTTCATCTGAGAATTAATGGATTTAGCCTCTCTCCACCTTTTGCCAAATAAATAAATAAATAAAAATTGCCATGTCATTTTTCTCTGAGTTTTAATTTGAAAGAGATTTAAAACTAATCCCCACTACTTGACTCATTTAAGATGATTTAAATTTGGATTTTGCTAGGTAAGGTGTTCCACACATTTTCAACAGCACTAGGTATTCTGCTAGAGGGAATCTGACAACTAAAGCTTTTCGATCTATTAGTTCAATCATTCCACTTCCTACACGTGAAATAAAATAGCAGTAGGCACAATGAGTACAATTTAATCTATGAAATATTACTCTCTGATAGAATGGACATCCACAAATAATATAGTGCTGAGATCAATTACACTACAGTAATTTTCATCATTGCAGAAGCTGCATTTTAAATCCACTTAATAATGATGTACGAAATGTCATATTTCATATTTGAATGGGAAATACTTTCATATGATCTATGCCAGACAATTCTGGTTTCCATTCAGAAATTAACCATTTAAACAAAGATTAAAAGAAAAGTTACTGGAAGCAACTGAGACATCATTTCCGTGAGGACTTAACCTAATGGGATCAGAGCTGGCAGTGACAGCAGTATTGAGGAAGTAGCTAAATCCTGTCGTTTTTTCCTGTATAATATTGCCAGGATTCGATCATTTTTGTCTGTCTCCTCTGCCAAGACTCTTGTTCGTGCATTGGTTATTTCTCGGTTGGACTACTGCAACCTTCTTCTCACCGGCCTTCCTTCTTCTCACATCAGTCCGTTGGTTTCTGTTCACCACTCTGCTGCTAAGATCATCTTCTTGGCTCGCTGCTCTGACCATGTAACTCCACTTCTGAAATCTCTTCACTGGCTTCCAATTCACTTCAGAATCCAATATAAACTTCTCCTGTTGACCTACAAAGCTTTTCACTGTCTAGCTCCTTCCTATCTCTCCTCTCTCATCTCACACTATCGCCCCGCTCGTGCTCTTCGCTCCTCTGATGCCATGTTTCTCACCTGCCCAAGGGTCTCTACTTCCCTTGCTCGGCTTCGTCCATTTTCTTGTGCTGCCCCTTATGCCTGGAATGCTCTTCCAGAACATTTGAGAACTACAAGTTCAACCGCAGCTTTTAAAGCTCAGCTAAAAACTTTTCTTTTTCCTAAAGCTTTTAAAACTTGATTTTGTCCTGACTTTATACTGTTAGTTTTACCCTACCCAGTGCCTGTTTACCCTACCCTGTGCCTGTTTGCATTCTCTTCCCCTCCTTATTGTTTTATTATGATTTTATTAGAATGTAAGCCTATGCAGCAGGGTCTTGCTATTTACTGTTTTACTCTGTACAGCACCATGTACATTGATGGTGCTATATAAATAAATAAATAATAATAATAATAATAATAATAATAATAATAATAATAATAATAATAATAATGATGATGATGACAGAACAAGAAAGAGATCTTGGGGTTGTGGTGGACAGCTCAATGAAACTGTCAACCTACTGTGCAGCAGCTGTAAAGAAGGAAAACTCCATGTTAGGCATTATAAGAAAAGGAATTGAGAATAAAACTGCTAGTATCATGCTGCCTTTATACAAATCTATGGTGCAACCACACTTAGAGTACTGTGTACAGTTCTGGTCACCACACCTAAAAAAAGGATGTTACAGAGCTGGAAAAGGTGCAGAAAGGGACAAATAAAATGATTAAGGGAAGGTTACAACAGCTGGGATTGTTTAACTTGGAAAAAGGAGGCTAATGGGAAACATGATAGAGCTGTACAAAATTTTGCATGGTACAGAAAATGTAGATAGGGAGACATTTTTCTCCTTCTCAAAATACTAGAACCCGGGATCATCCCATGAAGCTGATTGGTGGGAGATTCAGGACAAATAAAAGGAAGTACTTCTTCACACAGTGCATAGTTAAATTATGGAACTCACTACCACAAGATGTAATGATTGTCACCAATTTGGATGGCTTTAAGAGGGGGTTGGATAAATTCCTGGGGGAGAAGGCTATGAATGGCTATTAGCCCTGATGGTTGCGTGCTATCTCCAGTATTCGAGGCAGGAGCCTGTGTGCACCAGTTGCTGGGGAACATGGGTGGGAGGGTGCTGTTGCACCATGTCCTGCTTTGTTGGTCCCTGGTCAACAGCTGGTTGGCCACAATGTGAACAGAGTGCTGAACTAGATGGACCTTGATCTGATCCAGTATGGCACATTCTATGTTCTAGATTCTCTGGGTTATATCCTATGAAGTCCCATTCATTTCAGTGGTTCTACTCTAAGTAGGACTAGCTTTGGAAACAACCCTTTGTTTCCACAATATGCCGTTTTAAACTACAAAGCCAGCCAGATAAGGGAATAAGAATCAGACAGAGCACTCTTGAGCCAATAAAGGAAAATGCAGATCTAAGAATATCCAAGCATATTGGTTACAAGTATTCCCAACTCTGATTGGCTCCTCATGCCACAACTGCTGCAGGCAGATCAACAGTGTCTTGTTTAACCAAAAGATCATCTGCAAAATGTTTTTGAGGCCCCTGTTCATGCAGTTCTATACATCTAGCATACATTTGCCACAACTTTGCTTATTAGACTGACTTACCAAAGTGCCTCACTACCACTTTGTTCTGGACACCTCCACAAATCCAGAGTGGTTTCTCACCTCCCATGTGGGTCCTGTCTTTCTTTTCCTTATTCAAGTAAAATGTTGCAGTCCTCTAATTTGAAGGGATGTTATTGGACAGTCCTCTATTTGAAGGCAACCTCTGTTTGAACAGCTATCCTGGTTTGAAGGGCAAGAAACCAGCCACAGGACCATGAACATCTGAGGTTTTCAGCCACAGCGTGTGCTTACAAGCCCCCTGCTATCAAGCAATACATCCATACATGACATTCGGCCGGCACAGATCAACCTAATAGAATCCAGACTCAGTCATGTGTCACAAGCACAAAGCAGGTATTAAATGCATAACTCAAGCAAGAGGGCTCAGCTACAAACTACATGGTACATCTCATGTGTATCACACATATAAACTGTGTTTTATTAAGGAATTAAGCATTAAAAGGCAATTTAGTAAATATAAGACGAGCCATGCTGGATCAGACTACACATCCATCTAATCCAGCATTCTGTTCACACAGTGGCCAACCAGCTACCTGCAGGAAACCCACAAGCAGGACATGAATGCAACAACAACCCCAAGCCTATGTTCTCCAGCAATTTTGTCCCTGATGCTGGAGGTAGCCAGCAGGAGAAGTAGCCATTAGCGTTATCCTCCATGAATTTGTCTAAGCCCCTTTTAAAGCCAAATCTAAAACAATCACCTATTGTGAGTGGAGAAGGAAGCATAGAATAAAGACACAGACACCAGAACTTGGGTTAAACTAAGAGCCTCTTTATTTGAAATAATATGGGTAGTTCACCCCCTCCTTGGATCTGCATGTGAAAGTGCAGGAATCAATGGGTCCTTCCTCAGGCCACAGATTTTTACAGATGGGAAATATTGGGGTGAAGGCTACAATCTCATATCTACTTACCTGGAAGTAAGCCCAGTTGTACTTACTGGGACTTCTGAATGATATGTATAGGAGTGTGCTGTGAGTAGGGTGACCATATTTTGGAAACCAAAAAGGAGGACAAAATGGCTGCCGTCAGGAAGCGTGGCCACCCCAACATGCCCACCCCCAAGGTGGTGCCAACTCAACATGTCCGGCCCCCAAGGGGGCATGGCCTCGGTCACATTTATTTATTTATTACATTTTTATACTGCCCAACAGCCGAAGCTCTCTGGGCGGTTCACAAAAAGTAAATGATAGCAACCAATGAGTAGCAAAGGCACACAACTGCTATAATAATATACTAAATACTAAAAAAGGAACTTACACTTATATAAAACCATTTCTTTATTTTTTATAACATAATAAACAACCACAACAGTCATAGTACTAGGGTGACCATATTTGGGAAACCAAAAAAGAGGACACCTAGTGTGTGTGTGGGGAAGCAGCTTTGTGAGTCCTGCAGAAAGTACGTTATTCCCCTGCCACCTTAAAGAACCCGATTGGAGTGGAGGAGGGGAAAGGATTTCATTCTGCACTACCACCATCCACTCCAATTGGGGCCTTTTCTATAATGTCCATGAATGACCCACTTTCCCCTTTAAGACCTCAATTGGAGCTCGGGGTGGGGGAATGATGTGCCTCAAGAAAGCATGTCATTCTCTCCTGCTATGCTAATGGAAGCCTTAAAGGGGAAGGTGTGTCATTCCAGGACATTATTGAAAATTATAGAAAATCCCCCCTGACACCATGGAAAGAAAAAAAACCAGGACAAATCCGGGGAAATCCTGACAGTTGGTCACCCTAGCTGTGAGAGACTCTAGCGATTCCAAGGCAATGGAATCCAAACCCACAGGAAGCAGAATGCTCAAGGAAGTGAGACAAGTCACAGACTGCAGATCAAGTGAATCTATGGCACAGATCTCAAAACAAATTCAGATCACTCCCCAAAGGGGGAAGAGTTTAGCCACATACTGCAAGCCAAGTCACATCTGTGTTATATCATCAAAGAATTAAATGTCTAAGAGGCATTCATCCATTGCATATTTCCTCCCATACCTACATATAATATTACACATGACACACACACATATAGTACCATCTCTCACTTGTTTTATTCACGAGGGAGCAGCATAAAGATACATGCACTTTCTCTGGTTTGCCTACCCCTGCCTTATGATCACCACCCCCATATTATAAATACAGACACTTTTGTAGCATCTTTCCATTTATCCACTAGCAATGAAGTCCTATGGACTCTAGTGGTACTTGTTTCTCATTGATGTGTTGAAGATTGCAACCTGAGACATGACCTCAAAAGCTACATCAAAGAAAATGGCTGCATCTTAGCGAGGCCCACTAATAGCTGAATTCCAGAATTTAGTGCTCAGTCTTTGTGTATTTCTTTTGAAGTATTGGTCTCTGCAAGCAGGTGCAATATTCGGAGTGGCAAAATGATATAACATTACTTACAATGCAGTCTTAATGTTCTGGAAGGAGAGTGGTTTTTCAGGTAGGGATTATGAGGATTAATGCATGCTGAGGCCTCTCTGAATAAATGTTCTAAGACTTGCACAGCTGGTCATACATTGAACCATGTCAGGATTTCTTGGGGTAAGATTAAGTTTGGTAAGCCAAGGAGCAGCGGAGGAGAAAAGCATCTGACTTGGATATAATTCAGGAGCTGGAATGGGATTTTACCTTCTCTTCTGTTCTGCCACTAGCTCTCCTAGAATTATTTCCATGCTGGTACCGAGAACTGGGAGAGGTCAGGAGAGTTTTATTTGATTTATGTTTGTTTATTTATTTATTTATTTATTTATTTATTACATTTTTATACCGTCCAATAGCCGAAGCTCTCTGGGCGGTTCACAAAATTTTTTATTGACTGCCCTGTGCTATGGCTGCATCATCCACACTGGGTAGAAGGTGTAGCAGTGGGAGTTGGTTAGAGAGAAAAACTAATATTTTGTAATAATAATACATTTTAAAAACTGGGAATAAGGGAAAGGAAATAAGGAAGGGAAGCTGTTATAGGAGGAAATAATGTAAAAGCAGCAGAAAAAACAACAACAAAAACTGTAGTTGAGGATAGGGTACAAGTTAACTTTGAAAGAAGAAATGACCAGAGATGTGTATGAATATTTTGATAGGCATGTGGAGGAGTGGGGAAGGAGGAAAATGTAAAAACAAAAGTCTTGACTTTAGATCAGCCTCTAGATAAGCAAAGTTGGGTTGTGCTTCTGGATCCATCGTTGTCACTGGAGACTCTGGTGGCCTCGGTGGCCCAGAGCACCCATTATCAACTTTGGTTGGTATGCCAGCTACACCCATTCTTGGACAGGATAGCCTAGCCATGGCAATTCATGCACTGGTAACCTCATGATTAGACTACTGTAATGTGCTCTATGTGGGGCTACCCATGTATGTGGTTCAGAAGCTGCCGCTTGTGCAGAAAGCAGCAACTAGGGTGCTCACTGGGACAGTAGCACTGCCCACATAAAACCAGTGTTAAAAGAACTGCACTGGCTGCCTGTTAGCTACTGAGCCATGTACAAGGTTATGCTATTATCTTAAAAAGTCCTAAACAACTTGGGGCTGGGATACCTAGTAGACCACCTTCCCTTATATACACCCAGGCAACACTTATCTTCAGAGGAGGCCCTGCTCGTCACCCTAACATGAAAAGAACGTCGCCATGAAGAACCTCGATGGTGGGCCTTCTCTGTACAGCACCCACCCTCTGGAAAACCCTCCCTTGTGCAGTTTGGGAGGTGGAAAATGTAATAACTTTTAAACACCTCCTAAAAACATATCTTTTCAAACAAGCCTTCCCTGGACTGTAATTTATTCTGGTTTTATGTGACTGGGTTTTATGTGACTGGGTTTTATGGTTTTAGTTATAAACTGCCCAGAGAGCTTAGGCTGTTGGGCAGTATAAATATGAAATAAATAACCAAATAAATAATAAATTCTGCCTGAAATGGGGAGGTTGAGTCATGATAACTCCAGAGTCAATGGGCTCATCTACACCAAGCAGGATATTGCACTATGAAAGCGGTATATAAAAGGCAGGAGCCACACCAAGCAGGATATAGCAGTATGAAAGCGATATATGGTATGTGTCAATGGGCCACAACAGTTGTCAGTGCACTCCAATACCACTATAAAGCAGTAGTGTGGCTCCTGCCTTTTATATACCGCTTTCATCGTGGAATATCCTGCTTGGTGTAGATGTGCCCATAGTCTGTACTTCACTTGAGGAAAGTTAAACTGCGGAACTCCCTTCTTCAAGAAAGTAGTGATGGCAATGAATTCAGTTATTTCCAAAGTTGGATTACGTATCAATATACATTTACATCACTAAGTGTCTTCTGATTATGCCAAACATGCCTCCATCTGCCACCATTTTGTGACTGGTGGGCCTCAATCATTTTCAGCTCTCTCAAGATGGCCCTGGGAGTAGAAAATTTGAGGAACCTTACTTTAGCTCCTCCTTCACCATAATGCAGGAAAGCAATTTGGGGGAACTTGCTGTCTTTGTTAGATATCCTTAACTAGGATTCTCTAGTATTATGCATTATTTATTTCTATCTGAATAATATGTGGCAGTCTGACTGAAGAATATCAAAGATATTTGTTTTAAGGCAAGGGAGAATTTCTGTTCATCAGTATAAGGAAAAGGCAGCCGTTGTGTGGCAAGTCTTTTATTTCATACAGATAATTGCTTCTTCTCCCTTCCTCCCTCCCTTTAAATTCTTCATGATGGGCACTAAAGAGATTTACACTGCAGTACATGGAATAATGCTGACTAATTTTAAGCATTGTGGGAGGGTGGGAATCAATTTTACTTGACCAGTGCCATATTTATTATATATTTCTAATGTAAAGTGTGCTAAAAACATAGTTGAGTAGCATTTAGTAACATAGATAGGCTCAGTGAATTATTCATCCAAGTCTTTCTGAAGCGTGCAATTCATAAAACACTGACAATGGTGCCCTTCCACTTAAAATAGCCTGCCGTCCAACAAATCAGTAGTTCGATTTTAGTCATTCTAGACCTACTGAAGTCAGAGAGACTATTATTATAAGAGTTTTTGTCCCTGATCATGTCATTTATTCAAGCTGTGATCCACAAATATCTTGAGCCATTGTAAGGGCCAAAGTACCCACTCCCTTTACTGCATCCTACTGCCTTAGTGCAGGATTGACGTTGCATATTGCCAGTGTGAGGAGACAGTCTAAATCAGAACCCTAGTATTTGTGGGCTAGGGGAAATTTAACATTTTGCCCCCTACCGTAGTCCCAACTTGGATTGGGGTCCCTGCGCCAGCAATCTGCATCCCCCCCCCAAAAAAAAGATCCATTTGTTTCAATGGAAGATATAAAATGGAACAGCCAAATCAACCATCGCTTCTTTTTAATGCTCATTTTTCTGGGCTATTTAAATGAAATTGCCTTATTTTTTCATACGTACTTTCGCTTTAATGGCTTTCTTTATAGATTGCCCTTATTTCAATTTCAGTTTCTCTCTCAGCACCACCATCTCCAATGGCTCTTCTTATGCCCCCCCCCACTTCTTCTTGGAATGGGTTTTAAATCACACAGTTCCCAAGACTGAAAGCCATCAGCTGTGCAAATTGCAATAGGATCAAGTGGTAGCAGGGGGCTACAGCATGCTGTTGCTTAGCAACATGGTTATTCCCATCCCCACTCCCATTATCTAGGATTATTATACTCTTCCTCACATAAGCAGCCAAGCAAAGATAGAAGCACAGTTTTATACCACATAGAAAATAAACGAATGGGCGGGTCCTTCCTTTCAGGGGTCAAAACCTCTCCAAACAAACCACCATCATTTTTTTCCGCTGAAGATACTTATCTATAGTTGCTGAGGAGGGAATAAAAATATTCTTACAGTGTTGTTGTTGTTTTAAAAACAAAATCCTTCAGAGGAAAAAGAATCAAGAGCCTTTATTCCTTGTGCTAGATAGAGGCAGATAAATTCCCACACAATTTATATAGCCTTTATCTGTTATTCGGCTCATGTAATTTGGCTCTCTTGGGATCAGTTTTAAATAAGCTCAGGAAACTAATTGTGGGCCAATAAATCACAGACATGACAAAGTGGCTGGGGCATGCTGGGAATTGTAGGGCTTTTTTCTTTCTAAATATGCATAGGATTGCTCCCTATAAAATGTTATTTATTTATTTATTGCATTTTCTATACCACCCCAATAGCTGAAGCTATCTGGGCGGTTCATTTTAGTGTAATGGCTTCATAAAGATTGTTAAATAAGGGGGCTTGTGAAAGGGCTTCTATCATAATATTCCACATTTTCCTTGAAAAATGCTAGACTTAGGATCCTTGCTCATGGTTGACCTTTCACAAGACTATTTCATCACTTGATTCTGACAGGAAAATTGATCTCCCACCAAAAGGGTAAATGCTGGGATTCAGCTCAAGTAGTACAGTTTCCTCACTTCTAAATTCTGATTTGAAAATGTTGGCTGAGGTTTTGATGCATTATGTATTCTCATGGTATTTTGCTGTCTATGTTGGTATGACACCTAGGGTCCATACATTATTAAGAAATTGCTAGTCAACCTCCATTTCATACAAGATGCTCACACCACTTTAAAGATGGAAAAAGCTGATGAGGTTTAATTTTTTTTATAATCTTCTGTTTCTCTTTGGTTCCTGTTTTTTTTTAAGCGTCCCACCAACGACAACAACCCCAAATCATTTTTATTGTCTTTGTTTTGGATTATAGCTTTCCAGAGAGCATGTATAGAGTGAGAAGCATTTTGAATATTCCTTTGTGATTTTTCTCCCCAGTTGAAGCTGCAGTAGAGCTGTAATTCTCAGAAATCAGACCAGGACAGGGGCAGGGGGTGTTCTGCTACTAGAATGAGAAGAAGAGAGTGAAACAAACAAACGAAAAATAGCTTTTGTAAAATGCCTTTTTCTAGGGGTGTGCACAGACCCCCCGCTCCGCCCCGCGGGCCGATCCAAAAATTTTGGATCGGCCCGCTCCGCACTGCTCCGCCCATACTCCGCTCCTCTTCGCCGCGGAGCTCCAGCTCCAAATCGGAGCTCCGCAGTGGAGGGGAGTGGTGCCAGGTAAGGCCGGGAGAGGAGGGCGGGGGGGTTACCGGGCCCTGCCGCCGTCGGCGCCCATGCGGCGATGGCGGCAGAGCCCGGTAAAGGACCAAGGGGGAGGGGGGCCTTACTTGCCTCCATCCGCGGTCCGTCGGCTTCTTCAATTGAGCCCGCGGTTCAGCCAGGAAGTCTGGGCTGCAAGTGCAGCCTAGACTTCCTGGTTGAACCGCGGGCTCAATTGAAGAAGCCGAGGGACCGGGGACAGAGGCAGGTAAGGGAGAGGAGGGGGGGTTTACTGGGCCCTGCCGCTGTCGCCGCATGGGCGACAGCGACAGTGGCAGGGCCCGGTAAACCCCACTTACCTTTCCGGCGGAGCTCCGGATCGAGGCGAAGGATCCGCCTTCACCTCGATCCTCTTCGCCACGCTCTGCCGGCCCCCCAATCCTCTTCGCCTCCACCTTAAGGGGAGGCAAAGCACCCCGCTCCGCTTCTAATTCGCTGGTCCGATTAGAAGCGGAGCACATCCCTACCTTTTTCCTGTCTAATTCAATACCCAACTTCAATATTCTCACTGTAGCACTACATTTATATGACAGTGCAGATGGTTCACATATTTTTAAATTTAATTATTCCATTCTTAATAGTGTACTACCAGAACTTCAATGAGTTCTTGGCATGTTTATGATAATGCTACTTTTTATTGCACAAATGTGGCTTTAATACAGGGGCATTCATTCATAGTTAAGCCTTTTTGATTTTATGCATATTTGGAGTCAAAAGAGGACTTGCCTTTTATGTGTGGACACTGGACGGTTATTTCTTTTGTACAGTAAAGCTTTGTTTCGTATTCAACATTTCTTTATGACGGAAGCCATTGGATTGCTCAAAAGTCTAATAGCATTTTCTCATGTGATGCTAAGAACAGCATTTAGTCTGGAATGTGTCATTTGTGGATATTGTTAATGTGATACAGAAAAGGGGTAACAACATTAAAAACAACTAAATGTACATTCTCATCAATGCTACTCTTGCTTCCAGTTTGCAAGCATGGGAAACATAGAAGACAATTAAACTTCAGTTCTGAAAATGGTCTAAAGTGAAAAGACAAGGTAGGGACATCAAATGAGATCCAGAGATAGCTATAATCCAGACATTAATTTCCCTCACACAATTTTAATCATGTGAGGGAGATTGGGGATAACAAGCTAGTTTTGTCTTTTCCATTTCTGTCCATAACATATTTTGATGGCTATGTGCTACCTCCAATATCCAAGGCAGTAAGCCTGGGTGCACCAGTTGCTGGGGAACATGGGTGGGAGGGTGCTGTTGCACCATGTCCTACTTTGTTGGTTCCTGGCTGACAGCTGGTTGGCCACTGTGTGAACAGAGTGCTGGACTAGATGAACCCTTGGTCTGATCCAGTGCGGCAATTCTTATGTTGTTATGTTCTTATTCCATGCACTGGAGGAAGACAAGCCACACAAAGTACCAATGTATTTAAGTCAACTGAACAAAATTCCATAGCACAAAATCTCAGGATTGTTTAAAACAATCTCTTCTGGTCTATAGCCACTTAAAAACTCTAACCACACATCAGGTGCATCCATAACTGTCAACCAAACAGCAAGGAGGACAGTTCCATGTACCCTCCTCCCCTGAATTTTTGAGTGATTTTAGGAGCCAGGGAGTACCAGGTCTCTCAGCAGTCAGAGCCACTACAAGAAGAGAATTTAAATGGCCACAGTGCTGCAAATGGGACTTGATACAGCCCTATCGAAGAAGACATATAGTAGGGACCCTTATCTCATTGTCTACAGGACAATGGTGGTGCTTGAGTGTCCAAGAAGCCTGCTATACAAGGGAGGCATCATCTGAATCAATGTGCATGCCAAGTGATTGTAGTAAAGAAGTTAGCTGTGTGTTTTAAAGAGTGATAATGACATATCGGTTGTATGGATGTTACCATGGAGCTTTTATACATACATATCAGGCCTGGGACACATAGGCAGGAAATAGGAAAGAGAGGGCTAAAGGTTAATGAGGATATAGTACAGGGACTGTTTTTAGTCATGAATGCATTTGCTGTCTGGAATTATGTTGGAACTCAAAGCAAACCATTTGCAATTTCTTAAGAGAAAAAAAAGAGATGCATTATAATAGCATAAGAGTAGTCATTGATAACGTTCAAAAGGGAAAATAATTTAGTAATTACTTACTAAATATAAAAGGGCTGCATTTTAAAGTATTTTGCAGACCAAAAAAGGGGGTGTCAAGATCTACATCCCAAGGCATTTATTCTAAATATAAATTCAGACACAAAAATGAAGCTCTCAGAGTAGAACAATGAAGATAGAATATGCTCATGAAGATCTGAACATCTCTTGAATGCTGAAGATGTTTGATCTTGTGTTTCCACCATCTTTTAGATGTACTTCCTTCTAATTTTTATGAATTTGAAAGGTTCACACTGATTTCAGGGGTATCTAGGAAGGAATTCAATTTCATTTGGCAGGTGTAGGGAATGTTTTTGAGGCCAAGGGCCACATTCCCTCCCAACCAATCCAGAGGCTGGATTATGTCAGGAGGGTGAGGTCCCTCCCCCAAAGCTCCTCCCCATCCCCTGATATCATTACACCCTGTCCCCGTTGCCATTTTCCTTTTCTCCATGCAAAGAGAGGTATGGAGAAAGGGACTCCGATGGTGCTTGGAGAAGCAGCACCTCCAAGCACTAACCAAATCACATGTCAGCTTCAATTGGGATGGATGGCACATGTAGAGACTCAGCTGCCACTTGGTCAAGTCACTCCTTCAAGTGTTGTCTGAAATATCCACGGTTATCTCTAATCATTGGTCATAGATAACAGTGGGGATTCTTCTACTAGTGCTAGCACTGAGAATCCCTGTGGAAGGATCAGGGCCTGGGAGAGGGGATGAGGCCTTAGGAGGAACCTCCACAGGCTGGATTAAGATTGGTCTGCAGCCAGAGATTCCACACCACTGGCATACAGCAATGTTTCTCCATCTTTCCTATTATGTACCTCTCTCTATGCAAAACCCCAATCTATATCATACCAATCTGTGGGGGTACAGAAATTTTAGGACATCTAAAAGAAAGGTAGTAGCTTCTACATAGGGGACACCCCAGATATGCATAAGTACATAATTTTGTGAATTAAAAGGAAATAATATTTTAAAAATATCCTGATCTCTTATCCACTCCTCCCCTGCCACTGTGAGGCTGAAGCAGCACTATAAGGCTCCTGTTCCAGGACGTTTGGCGCTGTCCTGTTTCCAGGCATCCTGGAGTCAGGATGCACTTGTCTTACGGGAATGGAATATGCTACAAAACTTCGTCGTGGGTCTGAACCCTGCTGTTACGTTCTCTCTCTTAAATGAGGAGATGGTCAGAGGAGATATCCAATGAATTATTTTATTAAGGAACTATATATAAAAGGTCTTCTCTCCCTGAGCTACTTTTTTGAGGACCTGGGTTTAACCTCCTAATCCAGCTAGGGTAGGTGCCCTTAAAGGTATAGACACACTTATACTCACACCTGATTCTGGTCACCCCTCCCCATTTTTTTATTTTTTTAAAAAATAATTTTTTTATTCATTTTCTACATTATATAAACATACATAAACATTACCATAATAATAATGAAAACAAAAAAAAACAGAAAAACATCAAACAACTGCTGCATACATATTGAATAAATGTTGAGTACAATGTTGAAAAACTATTACATATACCTTATCATACTACAACATCATCATTCTTAACATAATTTTTATTTTAAACCTGATCTTAATAAAGTCTTTTTATGATAGTTCTTCATTCCGCAGAAAGAAGAGGAAGAAGAGGAGGAGGAGGAGGAGGAAGAGGAGGAAATACATATTATTTGCACTTGGTTTTGGTCAAATTTAGTCTCAGCTGCAGATGATAGGAATATAATGAGGCAGGTTGTGGAACAGTATGATTTTAGACTCTCACGCAAACCTTTAGATCCCACATAATCTAGACAACAGTGTTGTAGCTCTCGCATTAACAAAAGTTATTATGTTGTCCTCTGAAGCCAACACATTATTAGCCATGAGAGTCATTGCACTAATCATGCTGAAATCATCATCATCATCATCATCTTAAAAAAGCTTGGCTTTGTGACTTCTAAACCCTCGTTGGTATGGCATGTTTGAAAGACAAGATAATGTGTGATCTGCAGAGCTCCGTAGATCTGTGTTGGGACTTCATCTGTTGACCTCTGTTCATTTTTGCATAGGAGGTGGAGCAGAAGTGACAAAAAGATTAAAATTCCGGCACTGGCTGATTTTCAAAAGAGCTCTCAGTATTGCTGTTGAGCCCTGACCCATATAGTGAGCTAGTTCAGTCTTGACTAGAAGATTCCCTGATTCTCCCTGTTCTATTTCTCTGCATCATTTCAAAATATGTTATTGCTATAGTCATAGACCGAGTCCTTATGTGTTTAGATTGCTAAAGTCACTACTGTTTATTTGATTGTTGCATTTCTAATCTGACCATTTACTAATGTTCTCCAGGCAGATCAGAAACAGTTAGAAAGCTGAAATGCAATAGAACAGCTAAAATGTAAAATACAATACAAATATTAAAAAGGATAAAAAAGAATAAAATGCAATACAATGCAAAACAACAAACAGCACAGGAATCGTTAAAACAGCAATAAAATGCCTAAAATAAAGTCAATTTGAGGGGGGGAATTGTGTTAATGGGAGGAGAGAAATTTAATGTAGACGCACACACAGTACTACATCAACACAACACACACTAATATATACAGTATAAAACAATGTAAAACTGTAGCTCTATGCAGGCATTTTCCATCCAGTTCAAGTGAGGACTGTAATGTTTGGGACAGGACATGGGTGAGAATGGAAGCCCCAACCCAAAATATCTCCAAGTGCCTGGTTACATTAAAGATCTTCATGTGTTTAGCACAAAGTGGCTTACAAGCATATCTGAATGAATGTGCTTGTAAACTCCATTGATCAGGAAACCTGCCTTATCAGTCTTGAATAACACTAATTTGAAAATGTAACTAAGCAGTTTTCAATATCATAAAATAAATCAGGGGTGGGCAGATTCAGGCTTGCAAGTCCTCCTTTATTTTTTCACTAGAACCAGAGCTAGTTCACCAGCCAGAGCAGTTGCAATAGAGTAGATCAGGTAGATGGACACAAAATTGGGGAACAGGGTGCTTCTGAGCACATCTCACCCATATTCTCACCCATATTCTTTTTAGTATCTGGACAGAAGCTTGCATAAAATCTTGCATAAAAACCCTTTTGCACAGAAATCCGCTGCTATTTTCCCCAGCCCAGCCCAGCTTTCTTGCCTAATTTAGGAGGGGAAAACAGTTTTGTTGCCACTAAAGGGCATTTTGTAATCCTAAGTATGCATATTCAGACGTAAGCCTCATCTCATTCCATAGGACTTACTATTTTGTAAGTGTGCATAGAATTGCATCTCCCATGAGCTTCATGGCCATGCAAGGATTTGAACACAACACTCTCTGAGTTCATCTCATACCTACTAGAATTTATCCATGAAAAATATGTTATTGATTTGTGCTTATTATGCCTTTAAGACCCTTGGCCACAAAGATCCCAATGACTATGGCCTTAGCTAGACTGGGTAAAATCCTGGGGTGATCCCTGGGATCATCCCCGTGTGTCCACATGACACACGGGATCCCGATATCAGGGAGGGATGATCTCTCCCTTGCCCCGGGATCTTGCCCTACACTTTAGGCCTGCTTTTTCCACGGTCTTGGGCTGAGATCGCAGAACGTGTGTGTGGACATTGCAGTTTGTCCCGGTTCCTCATGGTTCCTCGTGAGGAGCCGGGACCCGTGCACAGGGCGCAGTGCTTGTCAGGAGCACTGCACCCATCAGGGGTGGGGGGAGAGAGGGAAATTTAAAAAACAAAAAACAAAAAACTTACATTTTGCACACGAGCGCTCATGCACATCTTCTTTAAGAAAAAAAAACAAAATGGCAGCCGTGATGCCTCTCCCTCTGAGGTCGTCGCGTGCAGTGTGTGAACAGAGGGGGAGATCTCTCGATAAAAATATCGCAAGATCTTCACCCTTCCGTCCCACTAGACTGGTAGGTCTAGCTAAGGCCCAAGAGATCTTTGTGTATAGCTGGATATTTGTTATCTTTATAATTCCATCATCCCCAAACCTTTGTCTCTCACCACACCACATCATTACCTCAACTGAACAGTTTGTGGAGGATGGGAGTCTGCTGAGTTAGGAGCAAACTGAAACAAAACTGTGACCTCCTGCATCTGTGTAGCATTTTTGTTAGGCTCGAAAGGAAACAATGTTTGTTTGTTTTTATGGAAGGTTGAATTGTATCTAATTTACCACTTCATCATATTTATTGTATAGTTATTCTCTACAATATTCTTACATTATTCTTTTCTTACATTTAAAATCACTATAGCTGTTCATTTATTTAACTTTTTTTTTTTTTTTTGGCTGCAAGAGATAGATAGCACAGTAATCTTGTATTGCTATGGCTTGCCCAAATCAATTTCCAAGACAATGAAGAAAGTTAGCTCTAAGTGCAATAGTCTGAATTAATCTTTTCTCCTTGCTAGGGAAGTGTGTGATTCATAATTTGGGGATAAAAGTTCTTTCCCCAATGAGCTTCATGCAAATAAATTTAGTAGTTACTTTAAAGTCTTTGGTGAATTCATTCAGTGAATAATTTGCTAAGATGTTTGCAACAGATCATTGCTGACATTAAAAATGCATGTGTGTCAAGTAAAATTACACAATATTTGTGGTGTAGGTTTGCGCTGTTGCATAGTTATCCTTCATTGCAATGGGATTTGTTGTAGATTGGGACCCACATTTCTGTTTCCATATTAATTGGTTAAATCACTTGGTAACCTTTGTATAATAAACTGCATGTGCTGAGCCCAAAATGCACATTTCATTATTTCCATGCTAGATGGTTAGTTTAGATGTTGCAATTTAAAACTAATGTTCAGTGTAGATTTTGCCTTTCAGGCTTGCTACCTATGATATTTTCTGAAAGCAAATACAAAACTATATAAACAAACATTAAGGGCTTCTTTAAAAACATCAATCTTTTAAAAAATTACATTGCACTACAGCTTGAAGATAGATATATTGGATTAAAAAACAAAATGTGTGCCACAAGTAAACATAATAAGCGTTTCTCCCTTCATAGCTCTTACCCATGCAATCCCAGTGAAGTGAATCTAGCTATAATATTTTCATGCGCCAATATAGTCATGCCTGGGTACTTGAATTCTTTAGTGATTAGAATAAGCCTTTAAACCAAAAGCCAACAACATTTTTGGGGGCTCACTGGAAATTTCCATTTTCAACAAATATATGATAAAATACTGGTTTGCTGGAATGCAAAAGTAAGACCTGAAAATAATGTTGCTATTTCACAAAGAACAAGCAAATGAATGGTCATCCACAAATGAAAGAAAATCTATTTTTATTTTCTTTATAAAGTTAAAGAATATGCTATATTATTTCTGGCATGAGACTGCTGATGAAAATTGTGAATTCTCCATTTCTGCAATGGAATCGTTACATATCTCACTGGGTGTCTGCCATCACAATATGAGTTGCTTCACTTGTATTCCACTTACCTGGTAGTTACTACTGTCGAAGACATGGAGACTCACACTGTGATGGCAGCATCCTAGACTGAGGAAATACTTTGCAAATGTTATGGCACAGAGTGGAGAACTCACCATGGAGATGGTGATTTTGGCAGCATCCCTATTGCAAACAAAAACTATATTCAAGCATCAGTACCATTGCCTATTTAGCTTCTTAATTATTTGTATTTCTGTTTTTAAAAAATCTTCACTTTCTTCTGTTTTGCACATAAAATCTCCAATGGAACAGACAACACAGAATGTCATCACACCGGGAAAATCATGTTTCCTTACCGTTGCTTCTCCGCACTTCCTTATTCTTCCCGGAGGGAAAAGAAGAAGTAAACAAAGACCACGAGGCCCATTCAGAGGCTGTTTTTATCACACCTCTTTTCCTGCACACAGCAGGAGATTGTGGCACATTCCCTTTTTTTAAAAAAAGCCAGATTAAAAGGCTCTATTTTGCTACAGAAAGGTGAGTGGAAAGAGCAGGAGGTGTGCGGGAGGCAGATGTCGTCATCTAAAGGATGCACACACATCCATAAGTGGGCAGTAGCGTGCGTGCAATAAAATGCTCGTCTGATGTACCTCATAGGAAAGCTTCTGAATATTCTTCTATGGTAACTTTCAAGGAAAGATTGGGTGGGCATATGCTTGAGAGGGTTTAGGTATACACAATCATTTTTCTAGGACAAGAGTTTTTATCAGAACTGATATTCGTTCCAGTTCCGTGTTTCTTTCAGACTCTTAATGCTTGAAAGTACTAAAAGTTTATTTGTTTTTGTTTTCACTTTTGCTACAAGGCAGAACCATATATCACTGAGCCCATTTGGAAAGTCTAAATGACACTAAGGGGGGATCCGCACGTCACTCCCAGAGCGCTTCTATGTGACCCCAGAGCACCCCGAAAACGATAGTCTGACTTCCCTGTAAAAGAAATGAGGAAGAGCCGTCCATGCCACCGCCGCCGCCGCCAAGGAGAGCTCTCCGCCGGAGATGAGAGCTCGGCAAAAGAAGGCGGGTTAGAGAGCTTCACCCCGCCTTCTTTTGCCGAGCTCTCCTCTCCGGCGGAGAGCTCTCCTCGGCGGCGGCGGCATGGACGGCTCTTCCTCGTTTCTTTTACAGGGAAGTCAGACTATCGTTTTCGGGGTGCTCTGGGGTCACATAGAAGCGCTCTGGGAGCGACGTGCGGATCCCCCCCTAAGAGTGCAGTCCTAAATGACTGCAACTCTGTAGACAGTGGTTTACAAGATCAGAGCTCTCAGTCTGTCCTAAGCCCTGACAGGCAAGGAGGGAGGCAGCAGTTTCTGCAGCTGAAACTCTCCCCACGGCCTGAGTTCGATCCCAGCGGAAGCTGGTTTCAGGCAGCCGGCTCAGGTCAACTCAGCCTTCCATCCTCCCGAGGTTGGTAAAATGAGTACCCAGTTAGCTGGGGGAAAGGTAATAATGGCCGGGGAAGGCAATGGCAAACCACCCTGCTATAAGGCCTGCCAAGAAAACATCAGCGAAAGCTGGTGTCCCTCCAAGAGTCAGTAATGACTCAGTGCTTGCACGAGAGGTTCCTTTCCTTTCCTTTCTTCCAACTTCTTAGCTTATTTAGTAGGGGTGTGATCCGCTCCGATTAGGAGCGTAGAAGCAGTAGCGGATTGGCCTGCTCCGCCTTACCCAGAGGCGGAGTAGGAGCGGACCGCGGACCCCCTAGAAGCAAGGCGAAGAGAAGCGCCCATTTTTCGGAGCTCCTAGTTCAGGCGGAGCACTCCGGTCGCCATCTTGAAAACATTTCGCCATAGGATAGCATTGTGGCAAATAATCGTGCATAACTAGGTTGTTTTTGAAGCTATCGTTCTAGAAATTCTTGTGCTCAGAGAGTCGTGGATGGGGGTCATTTTGAGACCACTCTCACCTCTCTGCGTTGTCTGGGTCGCGTGCTATATTTTTGTGAAAATCGGGTCAACCGCGCGGCTCAAACGGCGTTTTCGGCTTTTCGCCCATAGGATTGCATTGAGGGAAAGAATCGGGGATAACTGGGGGGGGGGTTAAGCTATCATTCTGAAAATTCTTGTGCACAGAGAGTCGTGGATGGGGGTCATTCTGAGACCACTCTCACCTCTCTGCGTTGTCTGGGTCGCGTGCTATATTTTTGTGAAAATCGGGTCAACCGCGTGGCTCAAACGGCGTTTTCGGCTTTTCGCCCATAGGATTGCATTGAGGGAAAGAATCGGGGATAACTGGGGGGGTTTAAGCTATCATTCTGAAAATTCTTGTGCACAGAGAGTCGTGGATGGGGGTCATTTTGAGACTACTCTCAACTTTCTGCATCGTACGGGTCGCGCGCTAGAAGTTTTTTTAAAAATCGGCGGGAAAAATACCTTTTTCAAAGGGCTGAGGGGCAGAGTCAGCTCCTGGTCATGATGATCCCAAAGTTGGAGGAGGGCATAGGCAAAACGGGTAACTTGGGATTCTGGGAAACTTCTCTTTCTTCATCTGAACGGGCTTTTCCCCGTGTTTTTTAACACAGTAGCCCCACCAAATGCACAAACACAACCTGAAATCATATACTAAGCCAAGAATAAGAGATAGAAACACAGCACTGCTCCCCACCCTAACCTTGGTGAACAACTGAATAGATGTGGTGCAAGGGGATGAGCTCCCCTAGGGCATCTCATCGTGGACGTGCCCCCACTCTCTCCTGCACTGGAAGGCCATTAGAGCCTTCCAAAGAGAGTAAAACGGTGGAGCAATGCCTATCATGAGTTGAAGTGAATGCTCACTTTTCAGTGGTGGAGCAATGCCTGTTATGAGTTGAAGTGAGTGTTTTACTTCTTCTCAGAGCTGTTGGTGGCTGTCTTGAACTGGCAGCTACTTCCCCCTCCCCCGGGCACGTCCCCCTATTGCTGGTAAAAGACAGATATAGCCTTTTTAAAAAAATTCTTCTTGCTGTTTATTGAGCAACACTGCTGCTTTTAATTCCACCCCTCCTTTGTTTATTTATTGATTTATTCCATTTTATATGCATTACTGGCTTATCCTTGGCTCACTTCCTTATGCCCCCAGAAATGCCAGCTGCATGCCTGCCTGCCTTCCCTCCCTCCTCCCCTGCCCACCTCGCAGGGATGTTGTGTGTGGGGTGCCCGATTTTCAAAAATTCGCCAAAAATCAGGGGATGATGGGATTGCTTTGAATCTTGGCGTGCGTGTGTATATCCCCATGAGGTGTCATGGTGCCAAACATGAGGTTTCTAACTTGAACAGAAAAAAAGTTGTATAATTTTTTAGCTTTCAATGCAAGCCTATGGGGGGGGGGAAAACGGAGCTCCGGATCTGGATCCGGAGCTCCGAGCGGAGCGGAGCGGAAGTGGGCGGAGCGGGGGCGGGGCGGAGCGGCCCGATCCGGAAAATGGCGGATCTGCAAGTGAAGCAGAGCGGGGGGTCCGTGCACACCCCTATTATTTAGCTAGGTGAGCCTCTGAGCCTTCGAAGTAGCTGACCCCTCGGTGGGTGGGGAATGGGGATGGAGAGGTTCATGGAACCAGCAGACCCACAGCCTCTCCCCTCCCCTACCCTTCCCATCATTCATGCCGCCCCTTTCCCCACTTCCTATCCTTTCCGCAGTGGCTGGGAGCAATGTGCATAGACTCAGGGAGAAGGGGAATCCTATGGTCCCTTGGACATGCTCCCAGGGACCATTGGATTTATTTATTTATTATATTGATTGATTTATTTTATTTATTTATTACATTTTTATACCACCCAATAGCCGAAGCTCTCTGGGCGGTTCACAAAAATTTAAACCATGAGGAACATAATAATAAAACAACCAACAATCTAAAAACCCAAATACAAAAACAATATAAAAAGCACAACCAGGATAAAACCACACAGCAGAAATTGATATAGGATTAAAATACAGAATTAAAACAGCAAAATTTAAATTTAAGTTAAATTAGGTGTTAAAATACTGAGAAAATAAAAAGGTCTTCAGCTGGCGATGAAAAGAATACAGTGTAGGCACCAGGCGGACCTCTCTGGGGAGCTCGTTCCACAGCTGGAGTGTATTCCGCCTTCCCCCACCCCAATATTAGGACTCAAGGCTGCCTTACAAACTTTTAAATACATACAATTAAAATATATAAATAGAAATATACAAAAGTTTAAAATATAATTTAATAATTGATAGTGTTCAAATATTTAAAAGATTAAAAGACAAATGTCAAATAAAATAAGTTGCTCTTTTACGCCACGGACATTTCTACCTAAGTAATGTTTGAAAGAACAGTCAGTGGAAGCCAGCTAGTTCTTTAAAACGTGTTCATGAAAAAAGCAATAGCAAAAGCAATCAACAGAGTTCCTTAGAAATGTGAGGTGGTATTCTGATGTAATAGCAGCACTACACAACCAATTACTACAAAAAAGGATTTTGCATCCCAAGTTTAAGAAGATGCACAATTTAGAAAATAAACGTTTATCTTTAATAGATCCAGTGGTGAAAGTGAATTGCATGTCATGTTAGTGCACCATGACAAGCGTAATCTCCATACCTGTCCACATCCTTCACTGAATAAAACTGCACTAGTTCCCTCAAATGACAGCTTCCAGAATGCAATGAAATGTTTAGGAGCAAGCCCAGTCTGGATGTCATTTGCTATCTAATCAACACAGCTTAGTTTTCAAGTAGCCTAGGCCAGATGGCTTGGACTGAAGCTATACACCAGGACTTTCATGAATAAAAGGAGACTAGCAGCAATTAAGGAAAGAAGTATGCTCTTTAATCAGACTGCAAGGGATTGGAACAAGAATGGTCCAAGGTAGGCATGCTACAGGGAATAAATAAATAAATGGGGTCAGTTCACAGTGAATGGAAAACAGGTTTGTGAAAAAGGTATTCAGGCTAAATTCAGCTGATGTGCTTCAAAAGGACATTGTTGGCAAAAACATGATATATGCTAAAGCCCATCAAGTAATAGCAAAATCCTTTTTGGGGGATGTCCAAGATACTAATTATAGTTCTTTCTCCCCCCCTTTTTTATTTTTTGGTTACCCCAAATTAAACAAGTTCAAAATAGTCTGCCAGCTTTGCAACTTGATAAATATGGGAAACCTATGCATGCTTCCAAAATTATCTCTTGGATTTTGGAGTTCCAAATGACCCAGCATTGTTTCCAATGTAGAACGGATGCATTGAAGAACCTCCCTTGTTCATTTAAAACAATCTGAATGTTTTATAGAATGCTGTGCATGAGCAGTTTGCTACAGTTTTCAATTTCTTACAGTATAATCCTATAGATGTCTATTGTGAAGAAAGCCCCACTGAATTCAATGGGGATTACTCCCAGGTAAGAGCTTTAGGGTTACAGCCTCAGAGCATAAGCCTATACATGTGTACTCAGAAGTCCCATGAATTCTGTCAGGTTGATTCCTAGGTAAGTAAGTAGAGAACTGCATCCTTAGTTCATTCATGTCTCTTTCGCCATTCACATTTTTGTCATATTTACATTGACAAAACCACCAAAAAAACAACAACATCTTGATGTGATTATAGCAGGATTGCAACAAGATTCTTTGGAGCTGTGTTTTAGCAATGTGCATATGCATTTGTATATAATGCTAACACAAAGGCCATTTCTACACCTGCCTTTTCCCCTGGGGATCATCCCTGTGCATGCAAATGACACACAGGGGATCCCGGGAGCAGGCAGGGTCAATCTCTCCATTTTCCTGGGATAATCCTTAGGTGTAGAAAGGCCCAAACACACACACACAC
Source organism: Elgaria multicarinata webbii (assembly GCF_023053635.1). NCBI lineage: Eukaryota > Metazoa > Chordata > Lepidosauria > Squamata > Anguidae > Elgaria > Elgaria multicarinata. The sequence continues at coordinate 37,873,758 of NC_086180.1, read as the reverse complement.
ACACACACACACGCACACACACACACACACGGTATTGATGAAATTGTACATAGGGTTGTTTCAAAATTCTTTTCATGTGATATTTTACAAATGGACAGGAGTGCATGTGCTTGTCAATAAACCACTGAACAAAAAGAACATTAATTTAATTATGTGTACAGTCAAATCAACATTTCTCTTTTGTGATGTTTTAATAGGTAAAGCTGGAACGGAGAGCCCAAGGATTACATGCAAGAAGAGAGGGAGGGAGGGAGGGGGAGAGAGAGAGTGGTAGATCTCTTCTGGCAGGCCTATTCAGGTGAATTTTAGGATGTTTTTAGAATGTTTTAACAATGTATATTATGTTCTTATTTCAGTTTTATGTATTTTATATTTACTGTTGTTCCCCGCCTCCATCAAAATGGAGAGGCGGGTAAGGAAGAATAAGAAGAAGAAGAAGGAGGAGGAGGAGGAGGAGGAGGAGGAGGAGGAGGAGGAGGAAAGGGAGGTGCTTAGGCTGCTGTGGCAATAGAAAAAACATTACCTAGAAATCTGATAACAAATAAAACATAATGGTTGGGTTCAGACAATACAATAACCCACACTCAAGAGTTGAGTATGGGTTGAATGCTAAGTGCGGGTTGCTATTGAACCATCGGTTGTTGTTCAAATGTAGGTTATCATGTTGTCTGAACCCAAATGCACTAAAAAAAAAAAAACCACCACAGTTTGTTAACTCCAAAACAACCCATGAAGAGAACCCATGGTTGTTGTTAGGTTGTGAACTGTGAGTTGTGAACCACATGTGCAAATAGCAGCCAAGGCTTTGGATATACAGTAGTACTTTAAAGAAAAAATGTTGACATTTTGCTTTCAGTAGTTTTTCAGGGACTGAGAATCCATCCAATTATCCTTCCTGAACAGCTGATAGGTGGAATTTCAGTCCTTTTTAAAGCGCTAGATACACACAGGTAGCAAGATTTGGAAAGACGAACCATGCGCTCAGTACCCATTTGTGTCTGTGCTTGTCCAGCTAGGAATAGCTGCTTTGAAACCTGAATAGTGTATATATAGCTGCACTACCCAGTATGTAGTTAGAGATGGGGGTGACTTGAGCAAATATATTAACTGATCTCCATATCAATCTCTATGGGAAAGGCTATATTTATTTAGCTACCTGATATGGCAGTGCGAAATATTCACAGGAAGATTTTCTAGTCTAAAAAAGTACAGCTGAAGTGGTAATTCTACCTACAAGCAAGACGGGAGATATTGATTTAAGAATAATACACACATCTATATACAGTATGGTAGGCTATAGCACTTTAGGTTTGACGTTAATTACTGTACTTTAGCAATAGTTTTATTTTTTAAAAAAACCCTGCAGGGGCTGTAAATGTGTTCTTCAGACAGCAATTCGATGCCTAATCATTCTTCTTTAAAAATTCCTTTATGGGCTGTTTTCTTGACAAACAACATCAAATTTGATTTGGAGAACCATTAACAGCTAAGAAGACTCTTGTGGCATTTTAATGAATGGCACAAGCTTTCATGGATTCCATCCCTCTTCTCTTTGGGTGTTTCCATGCCAGCCATTTCCCTCTGGTATTGACATTACTTGCTTACTCATTTCTTCCTAAGAATCCAGAGAATGTTTCTACAAAGTATTTAAACCTTTTCTCTGGTACTATCCTATTATGATGTTTTGTAAAATAATAATAGAGCTTGGTTTGCAATCTAAGTGGAATCCCATCAGGTGTAGAAAGTGGGCCAGCATAGCAGTAGCCTATCCCACCCACCCCGCCTCGTCCTCGCCAGCATATATAGGATTGCTCTGCCCATTATCCACTGCCTTTTTCACTTCTTAAAGGTTCCTACACAGTTCTCTGCTCGACAAAGATGTCAAAATATACTTAAAATATGTATATTTTGAAAGGAAATAATTTAGGATGCAATGCTATAATAATTTACCTGCGAGTAAGCCACACTGAACAGTGGGACTTACTTCTGTGGGCAGGGACAGGATTGCACTGTTAGGGTACAATCCTATGGTTCCTACTAGGGCATTCCAAGGGCCATAGAATACTATGGATGTCCCCCAGAGCAGAGAGGGAGTCCGGCTGTGGACGTCCTCCCTTGACCAGCTGCAGAAAACTCTGCCACTATGGTGTGCCTCCTGGCAGTGCTTCTGGGCAGGAAGGGCAAGAGGGGGCAACCCCACTCATTTCCTTGGCAGAGCTCAGAATAGAGGGGGGGATTATACCAACCCTGGAGCTGGCAAAGCTATTTCCTTTCCCATCTGAACCAATGGAATGGAAAGAAATTTAAAACCCCAGTGAGGGGGGGTGGAGAAAGAAAGAAAGAAAGAAAGAAAGAAAGAAAGAAAGAAAGAAAGAAAGAAAGAAAGAAAAGAGAAGAGAAGAGAAGAGAAGAGAAGAGAAGAGAAGAGAAGAGACGGTTAAAAAGCCACTGTGCCATCTGCCCTGGTGGGTTCGAGCCGAGCAGGGCCTTGAATGTGGTGGTTCCCATCCCCATCCCCAATAAGATTACGTTCTTAGAAAGATATATTTTGGCTAGAGAAAATACATTTCAAACATGCATGTAAATGCATATCTAAATACATTTTTTATACTTTTTTAAAACAAACAAACAAACATGTTTTTGCAGATTAATGCAGAAATTAGGGATGGGACAATCTGTTCATTTCCGCTTCCCTCAGTTTTTCATTTCTCTAATCTTAAATTACTTTGGGTGTAATTTACACCCAAACTTTGAGGATTTCTCCTGTATTAAATTCTGTTCATCCCAGATTTTGAGAATTCTTCATTTAAGTCTGCATGAAAATCCATAAGCATTTTTATCCCTGTTTCGCCTAATATACACACTTTTTGAAAATGCTTTTTGTAATATTTTGAACATTATTTTCCCTAATATATGCCTTTTTATTTATTATTATTATTATTATTATTATTATTATTATTATTATTATTGGAGAATTCCATTTCAAAGTTAGGTACCTTCACATTAAAATGCACACTGAATGAATTTCTCCACCATCCCATGCAGAAACAGGATAAAATGGATGTATGGGTGAAGGCATGTGAAAATGACAGACCAGAATGCCCATTCTGCTGTGCCAGGCAAAGCCTAGGCACGGGGAGGGATTTGTGGGAGGAGCAAGGGAGAGAGTGGCCATCCTGCATTGGGCAGGATTTCGCGCCTTTGGACTGGGAGGGGACTTGACCAGATATAAGCTGGTCACTCACCCCTGGGAGACCCTCTTCCTCGCTTGACGCCCCCCGTGACAGATAGGGACGGGCATCCAGAGGGAACTGAATGGCGAGCATTCATAGGCACTGTTGCAGTGATAGGTGATTCCCGAGGGCTCCCAGTGTTGAGCCTTGTGGCCGGGCTGGGGGATAAGGACCATCTATGAGACCGACCTCTCTCACCCACCTTGAGCCTAGGGGGCATGGGTTGGGGGTGACAAGGGAAGGTCTCCCTACCCCATCAGGGGATGGACAGCAGGTCGGCAAGAAGTAGAGCGCCACCCGCTGGGCCAAGAAAGCTTGTCCCTTCGCATAGAAGGTCTGCTTGCAGGCTTGACTGGATGCCCGACAGGAACCCCTTTGCAGATCTTGAATAAAAGTGGCCCAGTTTAAATCCAATACGTTGTGTCGTCTCTTTTTTCTTGCGTCCGCCCCACAAATGGTCATGCACCTATAGTGACTACCTAGGTGCTTTCACCATTTACTGTTATGAAATGCTCTGTCTCTGTTTGCAACAGTAAATCCTGCAAATCCTGCTATAGTCTCAAGGCAAAAAAAAAGGAAGGAAGGAAGAGGTGAAACAATAGTGAGTCTGAAAGTGAAGGAAAAACACCTGTCAATTTCATCTTTTATGATTAGAATATGTAGCATGAGCTCCATGAGCTCCAGCAGTGGTTTGCACATGCTGCTATCGGTGATGATGTCTAACCAGACTGCCTCTCTGGAAATCACTAAGGGTGATTATGTTTATCAAAATAGCAACAACAAAATAGCACCATGATGTAATCACAATGCAAATGCCCATGCTAAGAAAGCACTACTGAGAGATACCATTTGCAGGAGTCCCCAGCAACAGAAAACTGATCCATGCCAATGAAAGCTCCAGCTGCCAGCTGCCAGAAGTCTCAATCATGACACTCTGCCATGTGTCTTTGTTTTTGTGTGTGTGTGTGTGTTTCTGTGTGTGTGTGTGTGTGTGTGCGTGCGCAGGTGCAATTATGGGAGGAACCCACACTATATAAATGTATAAAGTTGTACACCAATTTAACTGCCATGCCCCCACCTCCAACCCCTAGAACCTTGGCAAAAGTGCCAAGTTTGGTGAAAGTGCCAAGAATTCCCTGTTCTTGGAATCCTGGTTCCCATACAGCTTTATCAGTGTTCCTTGGGGAAAGGGAATGGCTTTTAAACCAGTTTAAGTCAGGTGTGTACATATGCCCATGATGTCAGACTTACACTGACCCAGTTCAGATGACACACTAATCCACAGTGGTTAAGCATTTTGAGCAAAACATTATGACTTAGCTTGTCATGTGAACCATTCCTAACCATGGTGGCTACATAACCACAGTTTAAACAGACTCACTATTTGCTAACCATGGCTTAGCGTGTTGTCTGAACATGCCCACTGTAAGTAGTGGTGAGCTATGTGGTTTGGAGCCCAAAATAAGATGACTTAAGAAACTTCTTGGAAATAACATTTTTCAACCCCATCTTCCTCAGTGCAGCTATCTGTGATTCCTGAAAATCTGGGTTAGAGGGTCTGGAACAGTGGTATAGCAGAACCAGGGCTCACTAGGGTTGAAGCCTCAGGACTTTGTGATTAGCATGGATAATAGGACTCCCATTCCCCCCCCCACTCCCCCATTCCCCCCCACTCCCCCAAACCTGGTACACTGCTGCTACCATCACCCCAGCCTGCAGTATTTACCTGAAGTCTCCGCTTGCACTGGTGAGCCGCTCATCCTCCAGGAGGGCTACTCTGACCTGCCATAAGATGTACTATTGTAAACTACAGTGGCTGGAAAAGGCCATTTCCAAAGCTGCTTTAGTCTGAGGTAGCCCAACCAGTTCTTGAACTGGATTCAGTTAAAGCAGGCCAAATCAGCCTGCTTCGACTCAGTTTCGAGGCGGTGCACACCCCCTACATCTCACCATTGTTGTCTAGGCCAGAGCGAGAGGCAGCTGAGCAAGCAGGTTGCAACGATGAAGAGGAGAACCAAGTCCTGTAGGATCTTGTCCATGAATCCCTATGGGTGTATGGTGCCCAACTATGTCTATGTTAGATTCAGCCCTGCAGGAGGTTCTATCATCAGGGGGCTCCTCAGGAAGAAGGGTCTGGTCAGGAGAAGAGAGAAGTCAGAGGATATTCAGTTGCAAACAGTGAACCCCAGCAGACAACCAGGAAGAGGAAGTGCTGGCAGTGAGGATATAAGCCCCTCAGTCTCCTGTGGACCTTTGATAGGTTAAGAGCTCCCTACTGGGCACCTTTGTTCTGGCTTCCACTCTGGGTGCTGGTTATGGACAACTTAAGTAGTGATCTTACTGAAAGCAAACCAAATTCCTACATTGACTTGTCTCTGAACAGAAGAGGGAAAACATCAATCTGTTGCCAAGACAACCCTACAGCCCTATTCAGGCCTTCTCCATGAGTACTGAACCAAGTGGGACTTACTTCTGAGTAGATATACCTCGGATTGATCTGCAGGGATTATCCATCTCAATAATATCCCAATGCTAACTCTTAAATCCCAGGTAGATGGAGATTTTCTGAAAATAAAATGTAATTTCTGAGGTGGCTTTAGGGTTGTTCTCAAGAAAGAAGAAGAAAAGAGAGAGAGAGAGAGAAAGAAAGTCAAGGAAGTGCATCAATACTTATCAATGAAAAGGGTTGCTGCTCTAAAAAGTGCTTTAAGCAACTTATCAAAAATCCGCTGTGAATCCTAATGTTGCAAAAATGAAAGATGTATGATGTTATGTAATAGCTGTCATCCCACAGACGTGACACATTTCATGCATGAATCTCCTACGCCTTCCTCCATTAGAAGAGGTTAAAGGCGGCTGCAATAAAGTGCTTTTCTCTACTTTGGCCTATATGCTTAGTTAAAGACCTGTCTGTGAGAAGCGGATGGTGCATTTATGAGACACTGAATTCACTGCTTTTAGGGATAGCTGAAAAATCCTTTGGGCGTGAAGCCAAGCACTGGTGGATTTGCATTCTGGAGATTATTATTTTTTCATATTATATGCCTCTGAAGCTTTCACTGTGATCATTCCCAGAGACAAAAGAAACACACTTCTGAGCCCCAGAAGGACACATTAACCTCTTAGAAATACCCTTTTTATGTTTTACTAATAGGCACATTCAAGTGCAGTGTGGAACAGGAGAGAAATGGTCAAAGCTGGCACTTCTAAACATTTGCCTGAAAAGTTTCAGAAATTCAGCTTTCATGCATCTGTCAGACAAAGCAGATGGAACAGACATAGGGTAAGTCAAGCACCATAAAAGCCACAGCTCCAACTGAGTCATCACTCTTATAAACACTGACTAGTACTCACTGTGAGGCATTTTTACCATTCACCACCCCATATCTGTTGGGGGGAAACCAAAGATAATTATCCAGGGCTGGCTTAACAGTGCAGGCAGCTGCCTTGGGCGGCCTAATTAAAGGGGCAGCTGCTTGTCTATTCCTTCCAGATGCCTGGCTTCCCTGCAGGGGAAACCACTGTTCCTTTAAGAAGGACCTGATCACAGACTCTGCCTGCAGCACAGTGGAGTGGGGTGGGGGAAGGGTGATTTAGAGTCATGTGACTGTGACTGATTACTTCTGACTGAATGCCGGCCAGCCATTTTTCCACCCTTGCCGTCAAGCCCGGAGCTCTAGCCAGATCTTAAGCACTGCATGCGCAAGGAGAATGTTTAGTATCACAGCTGTCAAATCATTCTGGACCCTTACTGGGTTGTTCTGGCCCAGGCGCTCTGTGGCTTAGTGGATAGATGGCTGGGCTTTTATTGGGGAGACCTGCATTGAAATCCCTGCTCAGCTCTAAAGCTCACTGACCTTTAGTGAGTTACTGTTATCACCTAACCCAGGCTGGGTTCAGATGACATGATAAGCAATGGGGGGGGGGGCGTAAAGAGTCCACCGTCTGTTGCATTGCTCATTGTGTTGTCTGTGGGTCAGACAAACAACTCACAGTGCACTAATTTCTGGGATTAAGCAACGGAGAAAAACAACGGGCTGCTCCCTTGGTTATCCGGAGATCCATGGGTTATTATGTCGTGTGGTGCCGCCATTACTGATTTCCCCATGTTGTGTGCGTTATTTAAAAGGACCTAGAGTTCACTGGCAGGAGCTGCCAAAAATGCCCCGGACGCTACTCTACAGCTGGCAATGGCTGGTGGGATAGCCCTGGGAAGAGGGAGGGAGGGAGGAGCAACAGATAGCCAGAAGGATGACAGGAGTTCCAGACATTCAGTGGGGACGGGCCAACATGTTGTGTAGGGAGTACTAGCGAAATAACGCACAGTGAGTTGCCTATTCCCCCCTCCGTTGCCTAAAGTGTTGTCCAAACCCACCCACCCCTAGTCTACATGGCAGGGTTGCTGGGAACATAAAAGAGGGAAAGCTTCTCCTAGCATTCCACCTTGTGCGCCTCAGAAGAAGGATGGGATGCAAGTGTGAGTGATCACCTCCAGACTTCTGAGGCCATGGTTAGACCAGGCCTATATCCCAAGATCGTCCCAGGATCATCCCTGTGGATCCAAATGACATACAGGGCAGCCCAGGAGCAGGCAGGGATGACCCCTCCATTTGCCTGGGATAATCCTTAGGTGTAGCTAAGGCCAAAGATGCACTGAAGACATGCCCTCACTAACCCGAAAGTTTGTAGGGCAGAGCTCCCCAAGCTTTTTGGAGCTGTGGGCACATTGGGGAATTTGAGATAATTCAGCTAATTGCTGGTGTTGCAATACAGCTAATGCTTCTTTTAAACACATGTTTTGCCAATGCCCAGGAAAGGCTTCTTTTTGCAGGGCGATTATTAAACAGAACAAAAACAGAACTGTCTTTAATATTCACTTACGTAAAGACTTTTTAATTATTTAGCTGCCTTATGGAAATTAACAAATGGTCAGGGTAAATGGATTCTCTGCATCCCAACTTAAAGTCTGATATTACAACAATGGAAGCATAAACACTCACCTCCTATAATGCAATGGATTGAGGACCTCACTACACTTTCGATATTTGAAAGGGTGGCATATTAATGTCCCCTTCAAATAGATACTTGTTTGTATATTTGGTCCACTGTTGTTGGAGCCCATGTATAATTGCTAGAAAGTTGTATGCATTTTATGTATATTCAAAAAATGAAAAAGTTGTATGTATATTAAAAAAAATGGGGGGGAATTAGGGTGCCCGTTGTCACCATGATGGGAACCCATTTGCACATGTCACTGGAGGGGCTCATGGGTGCCATGGTCCATGGCACCTGTAGGCACCATATTCAGAACCCCTGCTATAGGATTATTATTATTTATTTATAAAGTGACACCAATTTTCATGGCACTGTACAGAATAAAACAAAACAAGACAATCTGCCATATAGCTTACAATCTAAAATCACAGTAACAGACAAGGGAGGGAGGGGATGCATGAGTTCAGGAGTGCCCACACTTGTGTGTGTCTAGTAAGCAGTGAGGCAAAGGTAATTTGCAGAGGCTGAGATTCACTCTGAGACCTGTCACTGAAATAGCTTTTTCTTGTTGTTGAACTCCAGCTCTTCAACAATGGAACAGGTTGCCTTAGGTTGAGGTTTTGAGCAGAGGCTGGATTGCCGCTAAACTAGATACTGTAGCAGTGGAGTTCTTACGTTGGCAGGGGGGTTGACTAGATGACTTTTGAGATCCCTTCCAGTTCTGTGATTCTATGAGTCCTGAGCCAGTCTTATTTCTTCTCTCTGCCCTCTTATGATGGGTAGCTGTTGGCACAAAACAACAAATAGTAATGCTATGCCTCAAAGACAAGCAGGTTTATTGTTGGCACAAGCTTTAGGAAAGACTCCTAATTTTAGACCTCAGCAAAACTGGGACACTGAACACCTTGTAGGGATTAGGCCCTCAAACAAACAAAAAACACAGATGCCAAATCTGTCCACTAGTACAGGACAGATGCACCACCATGAGCTCATTCATTTGCTCATCCAGCAATGTGATATATGTCATCACCTATGAAGAAGGTCTTTCTGCTGTTCTAGTTCCCTTTTTAAAGCTAATATCTTGTAGGTCATTTGAAATAAGCATTCAGTGCTTGTGCTGTTTACTCACATTCATGTTTCATGCATAGTAAATTAAAAGTGCCTGTGATTAATTTGGCTTTTAGCAGTTGAAAAGAATCCAAAATGTGTCTGTCACTCTTTATCAGTGGCTTTAATCGCCTGCAGCTTTTCAAGGAATACAAATCAGGAAGTGTTAGAAGACTTTATTTCAAATAGGCTCCAGGTGGGGAGGGCTGAATTGATTTAGGTTAGAAACTAACAAAAGCCCACACTTTATTTACAAAAAGGCTGCCCTATAAACCACACCCCTTTAATATACACACTCCCTTTAATTGCCTAGTGGAATGCCAACTGGATATAGTGATTCAGTGGGCAGAATCCAACAGGATGCTTAAGCCTCCACTGATTCCTTTCCAGCCTGCCAATTCCCTTCTGCAAGCTGTGGGTCCCACCAATTCCGTTGCGCAAGCAGGACTCACTGTTTATGCAAGGGAGATTTAGCACTTCATAGGCAAAGCCCCAAAATGAGCAAAACAATTTGGGGCTGCATGTGCAATGGACTCAGCAAGGCATAAGTGCCCTGCTGGAGTATGCCCAATGGCTATAGGATGGCCCATATAGTGGAATCAAAGGCATTCCAATAGAAATGGTGCTTGAAGGACTTCCTAATCCATGAATCTGTCCAGGTATTAAGATGATAGTCCTTCTCTGAATGCCCCACCATCAGAACTGAGGTTGGTGGTGACCAGACCTAAGGCCCCATTTATTTGTGTGGCATCTTCAACAGGTCCCATCTTTGTTTTCTTTTTGGCACCAAGACCATTTTATTTTCCCAGATAATTTAGATTGATCAGTTTTTAAATGCTGGCATTTTATCAGTTCTGGCCTGTCTGTGTTTTTACTGTTTTGATTTTATTGAGAGTTTGCATATGCCTGATGTGCTCTGCAGTGTGGCTAGGACTAGAGCTCTTGCTGTCTAATCCTATGCATGAATTATATTTTATTATATTTACATACCACTTTTATATAAAACTACGCAAAGCAGTTTGCAACAACTTCAGCATAAAATTCAATCTAAGATTCAATCCCATAAGAATTATGTTCTTACGTTCTAACCTGTGGGCTATTAGGCTATAGAAATGATGATTATATAACTGGCTGTTTCAAGATCTGGAAATTCGAGATACATTTGACGCATTTTAAGGCCTTTTCTTTTGCTGTGCAATACATAAGTGTTGATTAAATAAAGCTCACAAATTTGATTGGTTATTTCTATTTCTAGAAAATTGTATTTTATGTTATTAAATGTTTTCATGAGCTGGCTTGCAAGGGTTTTGCCCTAAAAAGGCAGCCTATAAATACTGGAAATAAACGATCATTCACTTTTGCACAAAATTGTTTACTTGCCATTTTCTTCTTGGATCGCCAGTGTTTTAATATGCAACATCATATTATCTAGAAAGTAGGCATTGGCAATGTAAAAAATCCCAAGGTGAGCTCTCATAAACCTTTTGCTTATAATAAGCCCTGCTTGATGTTAGATGAGAACCATGAATCTGTAAAGATTTTGAGGAAATACATGGTAAGCTAAGGGGCAAAGAAAGTGTCAGACCTAAGTGGTGTCCTGGCCAAAGAAATTTATGACACACCGAAGTGGCAAGGGATACATATATGACACTCAATGGGGGAAGAAATTCACACTGAAGGGCAATATTTAAACAGGCATGAAAAGTGAGCCACTGGGGAATGGAGATTAAAATTAAATCATGGTCTGGAGATTTATTTGCAAAGGCCAAAAGCCCCATACATCAGGGAATGTGAGTGCTTGTGATTTAATTAGGTAGCCATCATTGGGTGTTGAAACAGAAGCAACACTGTTTATCCAAGATAGATTTGGATGTGATTGAGCAAGAATTTCAAGCATCCTTCTTTCATTCTGTCAAAATAAAATAAAATAAACCAGAAAAAGAAAGTTGGGGTGGGATTTTTCTCTAGATGCACTGTGTAAAAAGGCTATTCACGTTATTTCATTGGCTAGAGATTTTGCAGCTGCTGTAATAGCATTTTACTACTGTATGAAAACACCAACTATCTGCAGAATTCCTCACAGCAGGAAACTCTTTTAAGTGGGTACTTCTTTTTGGTGTCTTAATTATAGGGCAGGGTAAGAACATTACCGTTCCATTTACTGAGCAAATGCTTTTTTTCACTTCTGTTTTTTTTTAAAATGCAAAACCATAGAAAATATTTGCCACATCTGTTAAGAAATGAGTTGGTATGTGCATAGAGACAATATGGTTTGAGCGTCAACAACATGTAGTTTGAAAATAGCTCATTTACGGGAGCCATCTTGGACCATTGATTTTTACACATACTTCACTCTTGGCTGAATGATTGATGGAGTGCATTACAGGTTTCTTGTTAAAGATAAATAGCTGATGACCTCCAGGCCAGGTGTCAACACCAGGTGTGGTAAGACAAATGCCAGGCCCCACTTGGGCTGGTTCTGTTCACCGACATTTTTTATTTTATGTTGTAGTTTTTAAATAGGACGCCACCAGCCTTAACAAACCACTTTCTTTTAGAAAGAAAAAGTGATGGCCATTGCTGCTGATGCCTACCAGGTAAGCTTACAAATGCCCTACCTTGCATTTGGCTTGCCGGCTTGCTGGGGAGGGGGGGGGAATTGCAGGGGGAGGGATTAGGAGATGCTCCTTCAAGCTTCACCATTTGGTGGGACTTGGTGGTGCCACCGGCCAGAGGAGGGGCTTGCAGGGCAATATTAGCCTTCTGGGCTCCTCCTCCTAGCCTTTTTGAAGCATGTCTCCCTCCCTCCCTGTATGCTGGGGGGGGGGGCGGGTTTAACTGATTGCTCTTTTGAGGGCCGAACAGGAAGTTTTGACACACAGTTTGATTGGCTTGTTGTTCATCTTTTTACGTGCTTCATACCGTAAGTGGGGTGGGAGTGTCTCAGGTTGATTTGGTGGGTTTTCTTTTGGTTCAGTTGGTCACATTCTCCTAGGTAGGCTGGCTTGGGTGGGCTATAATTATATGGATAGGGATGGTGATCATTCTGAGGCATTGGTGGTGGTGACAGGTGATGCCTGAGCCCCCCCCCCCGCTGTGGTTTTGTGCCCCCAGTGGGGGGCATACAGATTGCCTGTGAGGCCATCTCCCCTTGAACACCCAGCATTTCGCAGCCTGGGAAGATGTGGCAAGGGATGTCCTCCCTTTTCCCAAATGGGGAAATCCTGAGGGGTGCCAATTTTATAATCAACATCCAGCAGGCAAAGAATGTTTTCGCTGCTTACATTAATTGGCTAGTGCTGGCGTAGTAGACTAGCCACCCAGGGATCCCGTTTTGCAGATCAAATTTAATAAATGTGGCCCGATTTCCATTCCATCCAGTTGTGTCATCCTTTTATTGTCTTGCCTCCTTCGCTCACAATGTGGCAGTGACTCACCAGGGGGAGGGGGCTAGAGGAAACTTTGCTGAGAGTCCATTCAAACCTGATGCTGGCAGTATGATCTCCAAAATTTTGTAGTTTTGCAGTATGCCCTGATTCTCCTTCCTGTGACACTGATGTTAATTATAACTCAGTTTCAAGCAATGAATCCGAAGGTGGAATGGGCAGCTAAGAACTCAAGCTGTGAAAGAAAGAAAGAAAAGAATCAAGAGACAACCTGAAGACATAATGAGCAATTGCAATAGGGGTAGAAGATGTTTTCTCTTTAAAAGAATGTGTGAGCAATTCCAAACTGGACAAGTGCAGCAGGGAGAAACGCAAAACAGGGATGCATAAAAATTCGTTTTAAACATTTAATCAAATGTTGGAACATGGAAAGCATCACTCATCACCATGATATCAGAGGCACTAGCCAATAGGTGCCCACGCACATTCAACATAGCACTCCAATCTGTGCTTGAGTTAAAAAAACACTTTTACTAGCATCTTTGAGGGCTGAGAACAGGTATTTTCCTACAGCAGATGTGCTAGCTTGGGAAATATATTTGGATTCCTTGGAACAACTGAATAATAACTGCATATTTATCATGAAATAGCATGATCATCTGTAAAGATCCTTAGCAAGTCTCTTGCTTTCATCATTTAACACTTGACAAATTTGCTGGGCTTTAATTTTGATTTAAACCCATTAAAATAAAAGAAATGAGTAATCTTTTGGGCTGATTATCTGTTCATAACAAGAGGTGATTTATCAAAGCTGATTATACAGCCACTTAAATCTTCCAAACAATGAAGTCATTTTCCTATCTTTGGCAAAATGGTATGTTAAAAATATTACACATACCAGAAGGCAAATGACACTGAAGATGAAGAAAACTTGCCGTAACATAACCTTCTTTCGGTGCAGCTATTAACACTTTTCTTGATGTAACATGTGTGCTGGAGTGCTGCTTCTAGCACTCCTGCCTTTCCTGATCTTTTGACTCTAATGGTGCAAGGGTCCAGTGGAGGCAGGTATTACCACTGCCTGTTCAATTACAAAGTGGAGAGGCTTAATGCAGCCTCCAACATTGTAGGACTTCAGGGTAGGCACTCAACAGAAGGAGCTGGAGGAGCTTTTAAAAGTCTACAATCTAAAATTACTGAAGTGCTCCACTGTCATAAACCAATGGGGACCATGGCTTGCATCTTTGTGCAACACACCTTTGGCCCTGCAAAAAAAATGGCTGGCCCATTGCAAGTATGGCCTTTGTCCAGTTGATGCATGCACTTTCAGGAATATAAAGAGGGATAAGACTGGGCTAGCACCGGATGTAGAGGGCAACAATGATAGCTCAGTGAGGGACCACATGCTTTGCATGCTGAAGGTCCCATGTTCAATCCAAGGCATCTCCAGTCAAAAGAACCAGGTGATGAGAAAGACCTCAACCTGAAACCCTGGAAATCTACTGCCAGTCAGAATACACAATAATAGACTCGATGGAAAACATATTCTGACCTAGCAGTTTTTCGTGTTTGAAGGGAGGTTCAAAAAACCTCCATGAAGGATGCTTTACAATAAATTTGCCCAAGAATTTAGTTTGCTTCCCACTGGTGCTACAGGTTTAGAATGGGCAGACTGGATCTTTTCTTCATACCCACAGAATCAGAACAAACAAAAAAGTGTCCAAGCACCTTTGTTTGTCCAGGAGGGAAAGACGTATAAGCATCTTTGTAAAGAAATAGGTCAAAAGTAGCAAAAAACCAAGCTGTGACTCAGAGTTTCTCTACATGAGTGATTTATTGCATGTTCATGATTGGCCACTCACAGAAGTTTGCAGGTCCTTTGCATGTCATTGTCAGCCTCTAGGATGTCTTCTGCACTTTTTCCTGGTAATTTTGCTTTTTTTTAAAAAAAATGAGATAATGTAGTATTTAAAATAATTGTGGGATGTCTCCCACGTATAAAGATGATGTGGCGCTACAATTCCACCACTAGATGGTGCTGTCTCATTGAACTCAATAGCATTGCTGAGAGGGGAAGTTTTCAATTCAAAATCACATGGTTGCGCCTAAAAGAGCCTGTCATAAGCACAAAAAGTCTCCAGAAGAAGAAACCCCAGTAAGGATGCAGGTTTCCCCCACTTAATGCAGAGACACCCACAGAGTCCTTTGCACTCTGACACAACCTAAACCATGAATTATGTGCTGCGATAAGTCTAGAAAGCATAGCCTGTTTGACATGTAGAAGCAACAGTGCACAAAACATTCTGTTATAGATATTCCAAAAGAAGTTAGGAGTCCCAGTTGGTTTGGAGTTAGGTAAGATATTTTATCAAGGATGTAAGGAAGTATCACTTAGTAAGAAGACTTTGTTCAGCCATCCATTCAGTCAGAAAATAATCATCCTACCAATAGATCAGCAATGTGCAGTCTTGCCTACACACCGAAGTGAAATCATCAATGATTTCCTTTAAGTGATTTCTCTTTACCAAGTGTTCATTTTCAGTATTCAGCTCTTCTTGTCTGCCTTTCATCATCCTGTCCCAGGGTTTACCGAAAAGTCTTAGTGGGCGCCATTGCTGAGACAGGAGGCAAGAAACATGCACACAGAATCTGCAAATGAATTTCTTCAAGCAAAGTTCATCTTAACATTGTGAATCACATCCATCACTAAAGACTCAGAAAATGCATCCCGCTACTTGATGCTAGACAGGAAAAGGGTTGCAGTATATTGGTTGAAGCTTTATTACTTTAATTCCATGATCTGACTCCCTCGGCAAATTGGGGGGCACCAAACATATAATATAGGTTAGAGCAGATCTGAATGGCATTTAAAAAAACTAAAAAACTTGAAGTAATGGAATGCATCTAGTGCTAAAACAAAGGAATCACAAAGGTTCAAGATTCAAAGGATGCTCCACTCCCAGCGTGCACCTACTTAGATGGAAGAAGTGGAGCTGCCACCTCTTGCCATGGTCTCTGCCCCTGTTAGCTGTGGATTCAAGTGCAGCATGGGAAACAGAGACTTGTGTGTGTACAGCTGCATGCACATTAGTGTGGAGTAGCTATACATGTACAGCTATACGTACTGCCCCTTGTTTGTGCTGAATGTATGTATGTTGAGGGTGGTGTGGTGGTGGTGGTATGTGGACATCATGAGTGGAGCTGGGGGGTGCAGTTCTGCTTCTCCTGCCACTTGTCCGACACCCAATCAATGACTCGCATAGTTGCTTGCTGTGAACAGGATTGCCATTAGGAAAGATCTTCAGTCACAGGGTCAAAGCTCAGTGAGAGCACATATGCTTTGCATACATCCAGGTCCGAGATCAATGGGTTGGGTAAAGGCCTATTCAAGACCTTGGTAATGGAAGGCCAGTCCAAGTGGACAATACAGGATTGGGACAGATCAATAGTCTGATTCAAAAGTAGGGCAGCTTCACATGTTCATTAGTGACACTGAGGCACTAATGAACATCAGACTAATGTTTTATAGCATGCTCATTAGTGGCACTTATGGATGTTTGTGGGTCATTTCGACAATGACGTCCACCTCCTGTGTGTCTCCCGCTCCTTCTGCTCTATTTTCCGCATAAAATAAAACCCAGAAAATCCTTTTGTTTATTATTGAAGCAAAACTTTCTGCCATTTCCTGCTGTGTGTAGGAAAAGCAGCATGATAAAACACCCGTGCAGCAACCACATGGTCATTGCTGCTTCCTCTTTCTTCTCCATGTGAAGAAAGAGTAAGCTGCTTGTCCCTATTGGGGAACAGAAAAGTGACGGTACCCATCTGATGATGCTCACTGTTTCTTGAAATGTATATACAGTTTGGGGTTTTCTTACATCGATTCTCTAAATTGTTGCATGTGTTATAAGCCAATTGAGAATATAAGTGGAACCCGTGCAAATTAAATCTAAACAAAAAATAAGTTTAAATAAATGATTAATTTATTTTGAATACTACTGCTGATTACTTTCATGCTCCCCCCCCCACAATGCTAACTTTCACATAGCTACAACAATCCCTGAAAATATCTAAGTTCACGTGCCATTATGGCTGAGTAATGGGGAGTAACACAAATCGTATTAGCAGGATTTGGCTTTTAAGCAAAAAATTAACAACAATGGGATTATATCTTTGGATAAAGCCATTGAAGTTAGCAAATTAGTGGTCCCTGAGGTCTTTTTGTTTTCCTTGACTACCATGGAAACTGTGGGGTTGCTTGTTTTTCAATGGCTTACAGATGTATTCTTCGAAGCAAAGCTATTTAGTGTTAATGAGCCTCTCATAAACCATCCAGTCATTCTTACAGACCTAGTTAAAGGAATTAAAAATGAGATGCAGTTTTCAGCATACTTTTGACAAATGGCCTATTCAAGTAATGCTTAAATGTCAAATGGGACATTTCCCCCACACATTTACTTCTGTCATTTAGGGGAAAACGTGGAAACTATGATAATCCTACATAGCACTATTTTACTGTGTATGTCTACACGGAAACAAATCACATTTGGGCAGTCCTAAATTAGAGTATTTTGGGGAAAGCAGGAACAGTGGAGGCCATCACCTCCATTGGATAGAGCTCTGTTGTCATCACTTACCACCAGGGCCAGTGAGTATTTAATTCTGCTCTGTTGGCACCTGGGATGGAGAAATAGCCCACTTAAGTTCTGTAGCTCTTCAAAGGGGCTACTGCTGCTTGACTACCATCTCCAGTGGAGACTGCACCACTGCCATCACCTACCTCCAGGCCAGAGTATTTCCTTCTGTCCTGCTTGGAATGTAGGTCTGGTCCCACTGATGCCTCTATAATTCTTCAAAAAGGATCCCCTTGTCTGTTCCTAACATGTGGGATGGAGTTCTAGTCCCCTTGATCACATGTGGAGGTTATTGACATGTGGGATGGAGGTGGAGGTTGCTAATATGTGGGGTGGAGATCTGGCCCCAATTACCCCCACCCCCCACTACAGTTCTTCAAAAAGAGCAACCTGGGCTGTTACGGCTTGATAAGCATCTCCAGAAAAGAGCTCCGTGGCCATCACTTATGATCAGGGCCAGAGAGGGTTTTGTTCTATCTTGCTAATGTCTAGGATGGAGGACTGGCCCCATCTCCCTCTGTAGATGATAATTCATTATTATTTAACTTTTTTGTTCTTGATGTTTCATTTATTTTTTGTTATTAAAGTGTGTGTGTTTTTAATGGAGATATTATGGATCACAAGTGTTGATGTATCTATTTTGGGTCTTGTTGCCTTTGACAGACTTCCTTGTTAACCATTTTGAGCATAATGTATACCGAAAAGGGGTATGCAAATAAAGTGACTGATTGACTGGCTCCGCAGTGCCAACATCACTTGCAAATCTGGGTATTACAGATTCATCGTTGGAATCAACGTCTGTTTCATCTACTACTAATTTTGAGGACAGGAGAATTAAAGTATTGCTCTTTTATTGTCTACTGCTTAATGGGCACGATTGCCCATCTGTGATTATTGGCTTGAGCTTTTGCAGGAATAACATTTTGGTTCTGTTTGGCAAAGAGATCAAAACACTGAAAGAGTTTACCTCTTTAGTGGCAACATAGTCACTCAACAGAACAGCCGGCGGAGAAGAACTCAAAGAGCAAAAGCACTAGTTTGGAGCTAAGCACAACCTTTACTTGTGCCAAGGGAGAAACTGCTATTTTTTTTGTACGAATTCTAGAGAACCCCCTGGCAAGTGCAATCTCCACATC
Organism: Elgaria multicarinata webbii; assembly: GCF_023053635.1. Taxonomy (NCBI): domain Eukaryota; kingdom Metazoa; phylum Chordata; class Lepidosauria; order Squamata; family Anguidae; genus Elgaria; species Elgaria multicarinata. The sequence continues at coordinate 37,855,267 of NC_086180.1, read as the reverse complement.
AGAAAATTTCTGAATAATAAAATGATGACAGCTGCTAGTTTGACTGATGAGGCTCCATTTGGATCTCTATGGTAAGCTCAGGCTTGCTTAGTACCATAAGGGAGCAAAGGGAATTTAAGATCCAGGCAGCAGAATATTATCACATTATTCATCCATGTAGGTAGAGAGAAAAGTGCCTGAACAATAGGAAATAGGGCTGAGTTAATTTTTTCATGGTTTTGAGGGTGTTTCAATTTGCCAGGGGGAGGGGGCTCAAGCCATTGAGCTTCCATCCAACCTTTGGAACAGAGGAACTGTGCAGTCTCTGAACCAGCCCCCAAACAGTCATGCCTAGAAAAGCTCACTAACCTTGAATACTAAGGTCCCTGAATGCTAAGATCAGAAAAGCTCCTTTAGCCACACTGAGCTACTGCTCAGCTCGCTGAGACTGTTCCATGTTCAAGCCTCAAGGGTCAAGGTGGGCAGATTTCAAGCTTCGAGAATCCATCTTTTACTAGAACCTGAAAGCCCAGCAGCTGGAGCCTGGTTCACAATAGTGGCTGAAGAGGGCCTCTGTGCTCAATCTAGTAAAAAAGAAAAGAAAAAGAAAATTTCAATTCCACTATTCCAGCATTGCGCTCACACTCCTTCCGTGCATAAATCCACTCTGGTCATCCCCCACTGCTTAGCTTCTCTGGATTTTCCAGGGATCTCCACGCTCCCTTGAAGGGGATTATGATAAATGGTCCAAAGACATGAAAACAAAACAGAAATGGTGACAGTGGTCACCATTACAAACATGAAGAAGTCTGGAATTTGCAATTCAACATTGACAACAATGTATATTTAAAATAAATGCATCATAACACAAGAACATACACTGGCTCAGTTCAGACAACATGCTTCCCAATGGTGGAACTCCATGGTGGAGTTTTTACACCACCGTTGAGAAATGTGTTTTGTGGCAGAAAAACTCCACCCAGATGGAGGGTTTTTTTTAAACACTCAATGCTGAATATCCATGCTGTGCAGAGGAGAGTCACTGCACAACCATTTTGTTTCATGTTGTGTGGCGGAATCTATGGAGTTGACTTTTCCCACTGGCTACAGAGTTCCCTGGCAAGAGTGGTGAAAGGAGTGGGTGTCACTCTAGGAGAGCCATCGGAATTGTTGATTTTATAGCAATGGCTGATGGGATACCATTGGGAAGACCGGGGTAGGACAGAGGGCGGAGGAACTGTCAATCAAATGTCAAGATGGATTTTACTCCACTCCATGGTAGCCCACAGTCACATAATGGTTGAGTTAGAACATGTTGTGTGGGGAGTACCCCCTAAAAAAACAACCGTTGAGTGGAGTTTTCACATTGCGTTGTCTAATGTGTTGTCTGAACTGAGCCATTTTCTTCCATATGCTGCTGATTTGTAACAGAGAAATGGTTTTAGCTGATCTGTTTCTGTAAAACAAAAGCAATCCACAAAACCACTTCAGAACGCAAGAGAAAAGAAAGCCCCCGTGTTTGTGATGATTGCATCCTTCTAATGAAACCCATGCATCCTGTAAATCCAGGCTGAGGTCTGTGACTCAGACAGGCCTGCTGATACTAACATAAAACAGTGGTTTTAAGAATGGAAGATTGTCAGCACCTGCCCTATAAAAGTCATCTGATAATATCATATTTTACCAAGGTTATTAAATGATGGGGGATTTACTGAGCTGAGCCTGAAGAGGACTTTCATGTATCCATAAGCATGGGATCTGGGACTGCTTGGAAAGTAGGGCACAAGAAAGGACACACACACACACACACACACCACTTTTGATGGGAGTAAATAGGCCGTTTCATAAATGGCCACCATATCGCCTGGGGGTTCATTTCGCCCTCTGGATCTCTTGGCAGCCTGGGCGATTGCCTGCTTTGCCCCTCTTAGAATTGGCTATGATCTGATTTCACTGCTAGAATTTCAGTTACATTTTGGGATGGGTAAGAAGATGGGGGGGGGGGAAGGAAGACTGAGTTCTCGGGCCAAACAGGCAATGGGAAACTCCCCTACTGCATGAAGAATTTTTATGCAGTTTGAGAACTAGTATGTTGAACTGCAAATCTAGGCTTTGTCCTCTTACAATGATATTGATCCAAACACTATCAGTCACAAGGTACATTGTAATAAATAATATATTTTTATGTAGCACCCTTTCCCCAATAATAATCAATATCCAGGGGCTTTATGTTAGTACAAGGAAACACAATCAACTTCTATTGCAACACACTATATAATAAAGAGAAACCAGCAGCAGATCTTCTAAAAAAACAAACAAAAAACAATTAAAAAGCCTTCAGATTGCCTTTTAAACATGCAGTGGAATGTATAAAAATATGCTGCAGGGTATTAAGACTGAATGTCAAGATCCACCCTGAACACAGAAAGCCATCAGGATGACGTTTTCCATATAGCTAATCTTAGACCATAAACTGCTGTGAAATATCCCAGTGGTATGAAGAGATGAATCATTTGCAAGAATTGATGCTACATTATTGAGGTGTCCAAATATGTGGAACGTATTGAATTTCTGATTTCCATCTTCATCTTTGGAATAAGCTATTTATTTCCAGCATAACTCCTGGTGTCTACTTTAGCTAATGTAACTGGGCCACCTGTCCAAACAATTAAAAAACAAGCTTTGGATGTTTGGGTCCTGAAATCCAGCATATCATGGAACAGTAGAGGGGGGAAAGCTCAGTGTGTGTGTGTGTGTGTGTGTGTGTGCGTGCTTAGGCAGCTGGATATGTAAGGAAATGTAGTTAATGCGATTGATTGAAGTTTGCCAACAGTAAATTGTTACAAAATGACCTGATATAAGTGATTGCTAAAAGGCCACACAAACCACATCCTGCTCACTTCACATGAGAGAGTGGCTCATTTGTATTTAGATGCAGTAAAGGAATTAGTCAAGGTTATTTGGGAAATATTGGCTCCTTGAATAAGCATAATAGCCTTTTCCTTCTGCTTTGATTTCCTCCTCTCCTATGACTGAGGTATTATGCTTTGATTTCTCTTTCCAGCCTCCACTTGGCTTTTGTGGTATAATGTTGCTAAGTGTTCTACCAGACAAGTCCACCCTCACTTTATTGTGGTGTATCATGGTCTGCCTGCAACATTGCTCTAAGCTATAGGCTGGCTTTCTGCAGTACAACCACTGCTGATCTTTTACTTGAGCCAACACCAAAATCTCGTGTGAGTCTGCCTGCATCCTTCCTATACACATTTTCAGATTTTGGATGTTTATGTGGAAATTATCATCCTGATTCTCAAGCTTTGAGTTTGAGAATCTAAAAATAAATCCAAGGATCTCAAAAACTAGATTTGGCATTAGTTATTTGAGTGTTACAGTTCCAGTGAGTTCTTTTAATTCAATAGGTTCCTTGGAAATGTTGTAGATATTAACAATATCAGAAAATGTTAATACGTACAACATTTGAACAGACATTGAATCCCCCATTCCCCCATATGAGAAAACAATTACAATCCAGTACAGAGTTAGGCCCATTCAAATAAGGCTTTATGTTCCTCTAACTTTGTGCTGAATTGTGTCCAAGATTGCCTATCTCCTTGAATTTGTTTATGTGAGCAACATGTCCCTTTACTGTGAATTTTGCATGACATCACAGATTTACACATCCGTTCCTAGCATATTTTGAACTGTAAAGCTATTTTCTCACCAGCTGTCATTTAACCAGCAGTCAAAATGAAAACTTCATATATTGTGCTAACACGTTGACACCCACAGCCTGAATACAACAGCTTTCTACTTGCAGAAAGTTGTCATATTTTAAGTTGTGGGCTCATTCAAGCAAGCAACCCCATGTACTGACTAAGTGGTATAGCCCCTTGAAAGGCTTTACCACTTCCAAAATTTGAAATAAGCTCCCACAAATCATTTGCATCGATGGAATGCATTTGGCTTTAATAACACAACACTAGTACAAATGGCCAGTGGAAGTGTGAAGTTGGGAAGCATAATTCATGAAGTCAGTTTTTTGTTTTCTGGTTGTTGTTTTTTTAGTTTGGAGTTCACTTCCATGACTGATTTGAGTGCCTGGGTACCAATAAAGATACCAAGGATCTGATACAGCACATTAAGGTCTGTGCAAAGTCCAGCACCTGCTTGCTGTCTTATGTGCATTTGTGTGTATGCCTGCTGCTGCCTTCTATGAGCAATGGGATGTTCTATGCAGGCAACAGCATGAATGGGGATTTACTTTCCTAGCAGAGAACAGGAAGGCCTGAACGTGCAGCATACATAGTTTGCCTACCCATGGATCCCTGTGCTGAAGTCCAATCTGTAGGGAAGCAATAATTCATTGTTTAATAACACTTACAAATTGTATTTTAACAGCTATCCAAACACAATAATCACTTGCATGAATAAGCTCAGACCAGAAAATGAAACAGGCAAATTGATCCACTGTGTTAAACTGATGATCAATTCACTTTAAATTAATCCCACTAAAATCAATGGACCAGTGTAGAGTAACAGAATCGAGATTCACCTTGTATGTAAAAATCAAATCTGGCACGAGATTGGCAAAGCTGTTCGGTGCCTGAAAACAGGTGCAACAGGAGCACACAGGGCACTAAACAGGTGCCAGGCAGAACATGCTTTGTGTCGCAGACCAACTGTTGACATGGTGATGAGTGAAGGAGAACTGAGCATTTTATTTAAGCGGGACCAAAATAATCAGTAGATGTTGACAGCAAAAGCAGCGTTGGAAAGATATTCTCAGGGTGTCCTTGAAACGGAATCTGCATCTTATTAATCTGTAGTTGGCTCACGACACAATTTACAGAGGCTAATGAAGGCTGACTATGATTACACCGGCAGTTTAGTTTCTAATCCAGGAGGCATAGCTCAGTTTAGAAATGATGCTGAGTGTCTACTTGCAGGGAGAAATAAAATAAAACAAAATTGGCTGGTTTCCATCAGAGCCACAGTTGATCTTTTCCAGACTGCATGTACTGAAGCTTTCTCCTTCCCTGCACTTTACCTTTCCAAAGGATGGGTGAGATCAGATGTGATTCTACAGGCAGGTTCTTCTTCTTCTTCTTCTTCTTCTTCTTCTTCTTCTTCTTCTTCTTCTTCTTCTTCTTCTTCTTCTTCTTCTTCTTCTTCCTCTTCCTCTTCCTCTTCCTCCTCCCCCTCCTCCTCCCCCCCCCCAAGCCATTTAATGAGGTGGAGTGGGACTGGATGAAAAAGCTGGTAGCAATGGGATCACAGAGAGGTTAAACTGCATGAATTTATTCATTGGGATGCGGCTGTTTTACTCCTGAAATGAGATGTTATCATTAACGTTGTGGATAGCACTGTTGCCCAAGGATGGTTCATGGAAAGAAACTGGTGGCTGGGGCGGGGGGGATGTTAAAAAGGAAAAATAGCAACATGAAAATTGTTATAATTTTTGGCATCTTTGTGCTGTTAAGGCAGAAGACAAACTCACCATAGAGAAGAAGGGTGCTTGTGGAAACATCAGTGCTTGAATGCTTTAAACAGAGATCTCTTTTCTCTCCTCTAAAAAAAAAAAAAAAAAAAAAAAAAAGGTCTTACCTTAATTTCTTTCCAAGAGATGAAGAAACAGCTGCAAACATAAAGGATGGTTTTCTTTAATGTATCTTTTAAAACAAGTTTGAGGAAGAATGCAAGATGTTGAACATAGTGTATCAAAAATGTTGAAAGGGACAACATTTTTCTTTTTCTTTTTTTAGAAATTTGATCAATGTGATCCACAATCCAGTTTTTCTCTATTAGCATTTTTAAACACTGATCAGCCTTAATCCAAGCATTTTGATGCACCTTGTTGGTAGAGTCAGGATGTAAATAACAAAGCTGTTCTCCTTTATACTAAGGGGGTGGGAGAGACCCTGCTTCTGAATTTGTCTAAGTGGGTGATCTACACCTTCAGTTTAAGAATAGGTCACGATGTGGTCAACTGGCTCCTACCACCATGTGTCCAGATTGCAACTCAGTTCCAGAGTTTGGTTGAACAAGAGAAGATAGCATGGGTTGCCATTGGAAGGCATGTTTGAATAAGCACACAGTTGGCACCACATATTGGAAGTTAACTCAGGTTAACTTGCCATTCTAGATGAACTTGTCCTTTGTGAATTGGCTGCTATGCATATGTGCTGGCACAGAAGAAAGAATTGCTTTAAAGAAATCTGAAATCTCCGAGTGTGGTTTCGCACTTGGCCTGTCTATTAATCTGTCTGTGGGCAAGATCAAGACGCTTGCTGCTAAGGCATATAGTAATAATGGCAGGTGAGAAAGAACACAAGACTGGTTGATCATTACCACATGTGTCCCATTCAGATGTAATGCTAAATCATGGTTTATTGTTATGAGAATGCATCTCCAGACCATGTGTCCTGCTGAACACACCATAGGGGTTCTCCAGCTGCATCGAGAAGTCTACACATGTTCAGCTAATGCACATAGGTTCTCCTTTTCTGTCCAATGTGCAAAGGTCTGGGGTGGAGCCACTGTGCACAACCCTGCTCCCCCTCCATGCACTCTTGGAACGTGCAGAGGGTAGCTCTAAAGGAGATGACAGTGTAAAGAAAAACAAGAGAAACTTTGGATTGGCAAAACCCACAAGAATTTTTTGCCATTTCTTTCCTAGCTCTTTTTTATAATAGCCTCAACGTTACTACTGAAGAGAAAATGTTAGGTGTAAGAAACGAACACATGTATAAAAAGAACACAAAGAGATACATAGCAGCACAGCAGAGAAAAATTGCTTGTATATTCATGTTAATAGAATTGAGCTTTCTCTGTAAAATCTGTAACTTTTAACAGCAGAGTTTACCAAATCCACTCCTGTTTGGCAGTCTTCAGTTCTTTGCATTCTCTCACAACTATGCAGATTTGGAATGGATTGACCTTCCAGATATTCCTAACCATCCTGCTGCCATGTACCGCTAAATATCTGTAAGGTTATACTTTCTACTGTCTACTTACTTCTGGAATTAATTTAGCAATCCCTTTGGCCTTTTCTTTTCCAGACTTCTAAGATAGTATGCCTTTAAAAAGATGGAAGCATAGGTGCTCTGATTTGCTACTGGTGTATGATTTAATGAAGAATTAAAACATTTATTTTTGCACATTGTAAATTTCAGTGTTAAGGAGCATATTTTTAATGAGCTGACTAACAAGCTGCTTCAGGATATTCCATTTGCTATTGATAGGCAGCTATACATATCCGTGTATCTGATACTGGTGACACTATCAGTTTGAAGCCCACGCAGTTAGCATGGGTGTTAGACAATAGGCCTGTTCATATTTTCCCCTCCAAACATAGAATGAACTTATGGCTCAAGGTGGTGGTGGAAGTGAGACGGTGCCCACTTGCCTGGCCCCTAAAATTGCACACTTTGCTGGACCCAGCCTCCAACATCTGCATGTTTGATAGAACATCTATAAAGGGGTGCCTATGCATGTACAAGAATACACATGGACACAACTAAGTCCCTGATCATCTGCCCTCCTCTGCCCATAAAGCTGTATATATGTAGGCTCTCCATATTACCGACAAAGTGATGAATGCATGGAGCTGGAAGATCCAGTAGGATGCAGAGCATTTATGGGCACAGTCCCACTCTCTCCTCCTTGTGCTGAGAGAGCCAACTACATGTTACATGACTCATCTAGGGTGTAGCTGAGACTTGTCTTCTTTTTAACTGTAGTGTAAGTGCATGCAGCCTCAATTTGGATCATGGCCATCAGAGCAGAACCATAGGGATTGTCTTCCCTAGAATCAATGGTTTACTCACACACATACACACCAATTTCCCTGCAATGAGGGGATTTTAGGGGGAAATGCAGGATGGGCGGTTTAACCTTCCTCTCCTGGAGCATGGTGGTTCTGATCCAAATTGGGGTCATGAATATTTACACTAGAGTATAAAAAGAGACAAGCCTACACTATACAGTACACATGTAACACATAGTTTTGCTGTGAGTGTATGCATGCAGAGGACCATATGAAAAGGATCAATCCATTCATCCCAAAGTATGTTATAACGTTACATGCATAACCTCCCCCACCCCAATGTTTCCAGTAAATCATCTGTTAGTGTTAAGTATCATATTATACTGCTTTATGAATTTTATTTAGAAACCCAAATGTATCCTTGTTTTAAGGCCACTGCAGTTGCAAAAGATGAGTTATTAGCTACGAAGGATTTATAACAAAGATGTAGCTGGCTGACTGTTACAACATGTTCAGTACGGCATCTGATCTAGTAATATACACAACGTTTTGGAATGCCATAAAACGTGTAGCGGTTCCCTCCCGCCACACACACACAAAGTATCCCTATAACCCAAAATGTACACTAAAGGAATGAAGAAATTGTTGACTGGGATGGAATTCAGAGAGAATTATCACCAGCTGAAATCTGCTCACTTGGGACAGGCCCTATTTACAGAGTGATCTTTTTGTGTGTGTGTGGAAGTGTTTCAATTTGAATGCTTGTCAAAGGGAAATATTTTATTTATTATGTTTATATCCTGCTATTTCTTCAAGAAGCAGACTTTTGGCCAGTGTAAAGCAAGAGCTCTGGGTTTTTTGCCTTCATTTCCCCCCTCCCCTCATTTTTGTCCTTAACCCAGCATTAAAAGCATGAAACAAAGAGGAAAGAGCAGACAACACAGAGAATAGAAGCAAGTAAAGAAGGGGAATGGAGGCTAGGGGGTGGAAACTACAGAAGGCTAGGGGGGTGGGGAGAAACAGATTTGCAGTAAGTGGCTCAATCCAACCATCAAGAAGGAAGTTCTCCAGCTCCTTTTTTTGAAAATGTAATATTAAATAAATACAGCACGCTAAGGACAATGTTAAATAAACACTGCATATGGACAGCTGGGGTATGCTTGGAGTAGTGAGGTGTTTCCCCCTCCTGTTTAAACCTACATAGGATTGCACCCTAAATGGTTGAAATTAGACTATACTGAAGTTAATATAGTCTATTCAGTAGGAGTTAATATTCAGTAGTGGAAGACTTTTGATGGAGGTTATCAGTGATGGAGCACAATGGAAAGAAAGCTCCTTAGAATCTTCATTGGTCAGTATTGTAGACTATTAATCTTAAAGCCAAACAATATGTTAAAACTAACACAACAGTTAAAAACATTTAAAAGAAACTCTCCACCCCTCCAGCTCCTATTTGGCCATGAAAGCACTGTTTTCTAACAGCACCGGGTGGGGGAGGTGGTAATAGCAGCTGGGATTGGCAAACAAAACCAAACAAAACCAAGCACTAATCTGGGCCCTAATCTGAATCTGAAGCATACTCCAAATCAGGACCCTGCAGCTGCTTTTCCTTCAAAATCGAAATGGCTGGTTAAGCATGTTGTTTAAACGCATATTTATCATAAGATGTCCTTTGACCCATAGGATAAGGAATACAGAAAACATGGTTGATAAAAAGGCTGACTACCCCAATCTGGTCAGCAAGCCTGGGAGCGGTAGTACAAAGCATCTGGGTGACACCAGATTGTACACCTCTTGACCAGATACAAAAGAGGCCAAGGCTCCTGCAGCTTCAACTGTTGTAACGAAGAGGGAATTTCACCAGGTGCTGCATGCATAAAAATGACACCTGCTGAAATTCCCTGCTCTATAAAGCTGCTAAAGATATAGGAGCCCTGTCCTCTTTTCCATACGATCACCATACTTGCAGTGGCAGTGCAAAACCCTTAGGAAAAGAAAACAAAGAAGCTGTTCTACACCTCTTGGCAATGGTGAGGGCTACCTGTGAGAAATTGTTGAAGACTTTCTCCTCACCCTGGAGAAATTCAGTGAAATTGTCCCCGCCCCATTTCTCTACCCACGAATAGGGTGAAAATTTTTGAGAGGCCACTTATACACAACTCTAGTCTAAAAACAACAGTCTGTTTCCTATTGTGGTCAACTAAATGAGGGCAGAGGCCTTCTGCTGCTGCTGTTCCCCAGCAACTGGTATTCAGAGGCATGCCGCCACTGACCCTGGCAGTATTGAGCTATCATGACTAGAAGCCATTGATGGGCTTATTCTCCATGGGTTAGTCTAATCCACTTCCAAAGCCAGATAGCTTGATGACCATCAATGCATCTTGCAATAGTGGATTCTATAGTTTAACTATGGATTGTGTGAAGTACAGGCTGATACCCTGCAAGGAGCTGAAAAGGCTACTGGATGCATCACCAGCCTTTACACCAGGGATGGGGAATGTGTAACCCTTCAGATGATGTTGGACTACAACACCCATTATTCCTCCCTATTGGATATGCTGGCCAGAGCTGATGGGAGTTGCACTCCAACAACATTGGAAAGCCATACATTCCCCACACCTTTACATCTTTGAAATCACCAGTGACCAAGGGTGATTCCCTGTTACATTTCTCCCCTATCCACACCATACCTGCCTTATCCACATCATACCTGACTTTTGATCCCCTGAAGTGTCTTGTTCTCCAGGGATGCAACCAAACACAAGCATCCTTGTCTTACTGACTCACTTATGTTTCCCCAGAGCCCATGGTAGAGTAGGCAAGGGGAGGGGGGATCAACCTAGGCTAGATCTGCACTATTTCTTTATAGCAGTATTGAAGTGCACTGATAACTGTTGGGGAATAATCCATATTCCATTTACTGCTTTCATAGTGTTATTTCCTACCTGACCCTTAAACAGCACTCATCATGTACCTCTTCCCAACCAAAACATGCAACACCACTACTATGGCTGCCACCAACAGCCTCACCCAGTTCTTGCCCTAAAAGTGGAGCAAAGACACTGCTTCCAATGACCCACTTCTCCCCCAACCACATGTACCCAGATTTGTTTGTGCCTCATAGATCTGAGCGTTATCCGAGCTATGTCACTCGAAGTGCTCTGGGTCATTGTTCCATCTCCCGCTCCCAACAAGGTGTATTTGTTTATCACTAATTGCAAGAAATTCAACTACTGAAGCCTTTCACCTTCCTTGTCTTTCCATGCCTAGAAGTGCCGCATCTCTTCAATTCCTGCCTGTCATGCACGCGTTAAAAACACAGAAGCCTTCCCCCGCAAAAGGCAGTAAGGTGACTTTGGGAAAAGATTAAATGTAACAAATAATCCAGATGGCAGAAAAACAATGAATTGAGTCTTTAGCTAGAGGGGAAAGAATGAGCACCAGATCTGTTGAAGAATCCTCATCCCCACAATAATAACAACATAGAAGAAATAGCTATTTATTATGTTTCTCCATGAAGGCAGGGGGAAGTAAGGGTGAGGAACAGTCCTTCTTTTCCATTTCTCTAGTTTGTAATGCAGAATGAGTTTGGCATATAATCCCAATAGGGTAAGAAAAACAACCACATACCCTTCTTAAATGAATGAATGAAATTACTAGTGCCCATCCTATCAAAACCCATAGCAGTCTTGATAGCAATTGATAGCAAACTGGCTATTTATTTGTAGTCTGCATGACTTTCATGAGGTCTACGTCATGGTGGTCCATTTTTTCTTTTCCTTTCATTGAGCAAAATAAGGGGGAAAGTGGTAGAAGAATCTGAACAACTAAATGCTACTCTTCAACAACAACAACCCCAAATGATCAGGCACTCACACATCTATGAAAGGGCATATTCTGCATGCAAAAATCAAGAATTAACATATATTGTACCAACTCCATGAAACATTGACAAATTATCAACCATTTTAACTTGTACTCTACATTGGCTCTGTCTTCTACTGCTCCGTGCGTCATGTAGCCAACAAATGTGTTTCTGATTAGGAGCTAAACCGCCTGATAAATATCAAAGAATTATGCTTGGCTAATATTCATTTTAAGAGTTTCTTTAAGAGAACACAGTGAACTAATACCTATGGTATTTTTTGCTTCTTTTCAGTAGCATTTAAGAACTTTAATGCATAATTCGTGTTTAAATGAAGGCAATATACATTGGTATTCATTTTGTGATTGCCATGCAAAAAGGACATAATTTTAGCAATTATTATTGCTCCTTCTAATAGCAAACCTGCTGTCACTGTGTGTCCTGTTGGGCACTTGCCCTTTGAGTCTGAGGGAAGGGATAGGCCACATGTTCAGGATAGGAGATCATGGATTCCCCTCTGAGGAGAGCAACCTGCACCTTCTTCTCATCTGAATCTTCTTTGAGGCACTGCTTGCCATGATTACAGCTGAGCAACAGTTGAAGAAAAAGAAAGCAAATAAAAGGAGAGATTGGTTTGATTGAGTCCTAATAGCTTATAATCAAATGAAGGAGGTTAGAGATTTAGGGTTGGCACCACGAGGCGGGAATCCACCCATGCTAAATCTACCCCCCTCTCCCGTCAAGAATGTTATACCCTTTTAAGGACTCCTACCACATTAGAGCTAGAATGAGGCAACGGGGAGGGGGAGCTCTTGGTAGGAAGACGGACATTCAATTAACTGCTCCTCCCACTCTGCTGCCTGAGGCAGGGGATTCACCCAACCTCATGGGAGTGCCAGCCCTGCCATGGGTAGTGAAAAGTCAAAATGCACCTCTCCTACACTGTACCACAGGACTAATTGAGATTCCTGCTCACCTAGCCCAAACCTCAGCAATAATAGCTACTTTTGCTTAAATTCTCTCTGCTACACAACTATTAAAAGTGCAGAAGCCCATTTTCTTTCGCATCTGGACACTCTAGTTGGCAGTCTCCTTGTGATCACACAGGATGGTCTCACAAATCCAGAGGAGATAACCAGGAGATTCACTTGTACGCATGGCAGCCCTTTTGAGGTGCAAATCACTGCAGCTGTGCACAGAGCTCCATCCTAGATTACAATCTTGCTGACAGTGCCACACATTTCCACCGTTGGTAGTGTAGATTAATCCACAAACTGTCCTCACAGTACGGAATGACTGCAGGTTTTTACACAACTAGCTTGTGTATCAGTTCTTGCCAGATAATATTATATCCCCATCTGTGCGCACAATTTGTCTCAGGTGATTATGCTTTTGTAGCTCCTTTAATTCATTTCTGTCATGATTTCACCACTTCTGTGGTAAAGAAGGGCTCAAACAGAAGATAGAGATTCGGTTGTTGTGTTTCATAAAACTAATCACAGAGGGGGGGAAATTGATTACATTTCTATACTGCCCAATAGCAGACGCTCTTTGGGCAGTTCACCATAAAATTAAAACCATAAAATATAGCACCGGTTTTAACAAAAGTTAAAAACCAGCAGCAATGTAATGATTTAAAAATACAATAACAGAATAAAAAAATAGAAATGGAAAGACTAAAATGCCTGGGGGGGGAAGTCTTCACCTGGTACCCAAAAGACCACAATGTAGGTGCCACCCTGGAATGAACTCCCCACAATGTAGGTGAGAAGCTCATTCCAGCGTGCCACAACAAAAAAGCCCTCTCCCATGTTACTTCATTTGGTGGGGGCACTAAGAGAAAGGCCACTGAAGATGGGCTCAGGGTCTGGGCAGGTATGGGAGGAGACTATCCTATTTCCACCTCCCCCCACTACATCCTTTAGCCTCACCATTTTGTCTTTCCCCCAACCTCTTTAGCTCCCTTTTGATTAGCCAAGCCCCAATGTCAGCCATTGTGTGACTAGACACATGCTCTGTGGGAGCTATTTTGTAACGGTGCCCTCAGCAGTTTCTCAAATTCCCGATTGTGTCCACTACTCCAAAAAGTTGGAGACCCCTGAGCTAGGCTATCTCTGTCTAGATAAGGATGAAGTTGGTAGACCTTCCATCAGGACACCACTGCAGTTTCTGGCACAAAAGAACGGTTGGTCCATCTTCAATCCAACAGTATGGCTGATGGATTGAATGTCACAATAGGTGTTATGTGTGTAACTGGGAACTCCTGCAGCAATGCTTCTAAAAAAAAACCTACATAGGTCTGTGAATATGAGTATTTTTTAAAATAATAATAAATAAATAAAAATTGTTTAAAGGGGGAGCGCTTTTCCGCTATGTTACATGAGTGTTTGTGTAGCTTTTGAAAAACTAAAAATGTAGCAAATTAATGTAATGCCTTCCCAAATCAACAACACTTTCTAATTAAAACACATACAAATATTTGATGTATGTACACTTCCCAGACATGATCCAAGAGAAATTTATAGTGCAACCCCATACCTGCATATATGGGAGAAAAGCCCTACAACTCCCATGTTGGCTGGGGAAAGCTGGAAATTGTCAGATTTATTTCTGTCTAAATATGCATAGAATTGTCCCCTTAGTTATGCTTCAGCCCATTTCAGGATGCTGAACAGTACAATCTCTGAGGGATTGTGATCCCTCCCTTTGGATACGTTTTTGTCCTTCCGCAAGGCAAACTGACAAGCTTTCTTCTCCCTTAGATTTGAACAGTGATGCCACTGGTGCAGTTCATAATTAGCCAGAAGGTCCATAGGTCCATCTAGCCCAGTATTGTTTCACTGACTGGCAGCAATGACTCTCCAAGGTTTCAGGAGGGATTCTTTTCCTTTCCCTACCTGGGGATTGAACCTGGGACCTTCTGCATGCAAAGTAGGGCTGTGCACACACCCCTGAACCGCTTCGGATCCCACTCCAGATGTTCCGGATTGGGCCCGAACCAGTTCGGGTTGATCCGGAACCCCCTGACCTGCTCTGGAACCAGATCTGGAGCAAGATCCAGAGGTCCGGATAGATATTTGGATGCCATTTTGCCCCCCTTCCCTACTTACCTGGCTCCACCGGTGTCGCCGCTACAGTCCATGCAGCGGCTTTGACTGCCGCCAACGCTAACGCTGGAAATAGGCCAGGTAATGGAGCCAAGTAAGCCCCCCTTTCCCCCTTACCTGGCTCTGCTGCTGTTGCCACATGGACTGTGGCAGAGTCAGATAAGCCCTCCTCCCCCAACTCACTTACCTGGCTCAAAAGCTTCAGAATGGTCAGAAACGATTCGGAACATTCCAAACTGCTTTGGGTCAATCCGGACCTCCCCCGATCCACTCCAGAAATAGCTTTAGGAGGTCCAGATTGGCCTGTTCTGCTTTGGATTCAGGGATCCGAAACAGAGTGGAGCACACCCCTAATGCAATGCATGTGCTCTGTCACACTGAGCTGTGGCCCCTCCATTGAGGGGCCAATCCTAAAACCTTAGCAGACAAACCATCTTTGAGTCTTTCAAAGCTGGTGGAAGAAAGGAGAAAAGATTCTTCACAGGAATGAGTCCCGATGTTTAATCTTGTTGTGAATACTTTTATAATTTTGATTCTGTCATGGTAAAGTTTTTTAACCAATGGCATAATAATAATAATAATAATAATAATAATAATAATAATAATAATAATTTTTAAAACAGCTGCACTCCTCTCCTCTCCTCTGTACATAGGCCAAGAGTCTGGGTTTGTTTTTGTTTCGTTTTTCATTTATATACTATTGCCACATGTAAATTTATGAACTCGTTTCCACAATGCTGAGGTCATGTATCATTTATATCCAGCTGTAGCATGTATATATAGAACTGCCATTCTTAGAATACCATAAATATTCTGAATGTAAACAGGAAACTGGAAAGAAGAAGTAAATAGAATCTCTAAGCACAGCAAAAGAAAAGAATTGTAGATAGCCCAACACGGCACAAAGACTGAAGAGAAAGGAAACACTTATTGAACTTTGACCGTGTGATCTTACTGGCTTTGGAATTTGTAGTTGTTTGAAAACTTCGTAAATTGTTTCTTCATTACATTCTCTCAGAGGACAGGATGTCAGCAGGCTCTCGTCAGCCCTGAAAGCCTTAGCTGGAGGGAAGGGGGGGGGGGGGTTCTGCACCTGGTTCCCACTTCTTCCAAGCTAGGAAAGCTCCCCACTGAGAGCCAATGTGGTGCAGTGGTCAGAGTGTTGGACTGGGACTCAGGACAACCAGGTTTAGTCCCCAGTTGGACATAAAGCTCACTAGGTGACTTTGGGCATCACTGACTCACAGCCTAACCTGAAAGCAGGGATGTAAATGTAATGAACAAACAAACAAATTATTATGCTGGCCTTTTATGCTAGATGATGGTGATGATGATGATGATGATGATGATATTTAATACATTTATATATCACTGAACATATTAAAAAATATCTCTAAGTGGTTCTCAGAATTCATTATAATATACATTAAAATACAATTAAAATATGTTAAAATGCTAAAGGATTGTTAAAGACATTAAAACCAATAAAACGCCATAATTTTAAGCAAACAGAGGCCTTAGCTAGACCTAGCAATCTAGCGGGACAAAGGGATGAAGATTTCACATTTTTTTTATCATGAGATCTCCTCCTCTGTTCACAAGTGGTGCACAAGACTCCATCTCAGATGGAGAGCCATCGCGCCTGCCGTTTTTTTTGTTAAAGGGACAGCAGCACATGAACACTCGTGCGCAAAAGGTAAGTGATTTTTTTAAAAAAATAATTACTTTCCCCGCTCACCCCACCCCACCCCCGATGAGTGCAGTGCTCCTGAGGAGTTCTGCACCCTATGCATGGGTTCTATGTCCTCGCAAGGAACTGTGAGGAGCCAGGACAAACCGCGGCAACTGGCCACACATTCCTAAAGGGTAGGGCGAGATCCCAGAGCAAGGGAGGAATCATACCTCCCTGATCCCGGGATCCCCTGTGCATCATGTGCGTGCACAGGGCCGATCCCGGGATCACCACAGGGTGTCCCCCCATCTAGCTATGGCCAGATGAGAACTACATTCACTCAGGGAAGGCTTGAATAAAGAATGGATCTTTAATTGGCACCCAAAGCATGATACAGTTGATGCCTCCCAAATACCAGGGGGAGATCATGCCATAAATCGGGGTGTGTGACTGAGAAGGCCTGTTCCTGTTTGCTGCGAGATGGCAATCTGCAGGTCACAGAACAACCAGCAAGAACTCCTCCAATGATAGTGTTTGCATAGGTCTATATTGAGAAGGTGATCTGCCAGGTAACCTGGTCCCAAGCTGTTCAGGACTTTATATGCCAACAGCAAGGACTTGTACTTGGCTAGGTAGCCAATAGGTAGCCATATACTGTATGATCCCTACACCTGGCCTGAAGAACCACAACACTTGCTGATCTTTTGAAGATCTGATCCATTCCAATTGCTTAGGAGATACACTGATGATCCTTCTGTTTTGACTTTTTCTTAGATGGGGCTCACTCCTGAATTCACTAAAAAGCAATGTAATGCCACGCAGTGCATGAAATAGGAGGTGGGGAGGTGGATAGTTTCATTTCAAATTAGGCTCAGTTTAGCCATTCCATTCACCATCTTTACAACTACAGAAATGATTTGCCAACAAGCTCAAATTAGTATATTTATAGTCTGCAATAATTACAGTCAGTTATCAGTCATTACCACGAACAGAATAGAAAGAATAGAGTTGCTACAAATGAAGTCAAAACCATTAATGAATGTGCCTAATATTAGGGATGACATACCTTCAACAAAGGCCCCAAATATAATCATTTGTCACTGTGTGCACTTCCTCACTCAAGGGGCAGGGCAAGAAGGGTAGTCAGCATGACAATGCCCTCTCACCAACGATTATTTTACATAATTAAAATGTCAATGCCTATTTCCATCTTCTGACCTTGCCCAGGCCAGAGACATTGGTGAGGAAATGCAGCAGCAGGCAGCCACTGCAGAGGCAGGCAGGCAGGCACTTCGACAGACGGCTTTCTCTTCCTTCAAGACCTAAATGCAGTTGAGGTATCCTGCCCTTGGGGTTTCAGTTATTGGAAGAAGAGGAAGCTCTCTTTGCAAGTGCCTGCTGTTCCCAACTTTACTAATAGCTATGGCCTCAGTCAAGTGACTATTCACGCCCCTTTCGCATCCCAGCATAGCACCCCAGGTTGAAAAGAAGTGGGATAGCTTCCAAGCCCAGGTGGCCAGGTGTTCTACTTTTCAATGCATGGTTCTCTATTTAAAGATCAGTCTGAGGACAGTCCTTTATTTAAAGTTGTCCTCTATTTGAAGGTGTCCTCTATTCTCAACTCTGGTTGAAATATAGAAGAACCATAAAGAGAGAGAGCAGAGGCCTTGAAGTTGCCCATCAACACTTAGGACCTGGACAACAGACTGAACAGACACACAGTTCACTTAATCAGCCTTCTCCTCTATAGTGTTATATTTCAATTTAAATTAAAGTAATTATTTCTAAATTTGCATCTATATATATCAGGGATGGGCAACTTGTAGCCCTCCAGATGTTTTGGTCTACAACTATTGGTCCTAGTCACCATACCCTACAGTGAGGGATGATGGAAGTTGTAGTACAACATATCTGGAGGACTACAAGTTGTGCACCCCTGTTATATATAAATTAGCCTATGCAAATATTATGCAAATAGTTTGCTTTCTATTTTGGTGATTTATTTCCTCTTTTTGGGTGATGTGTATGTGGCTACCCTAGAACCCACTCCACTTCTGGCACCAATGCCACCTGATTGTAGTGTAGGGGAACCATTGCAAGTATTTTTCTTATGCCAGGGAAGCTTGAAAATAATTGCCCCATAGCAGGCGATCGAGGTTGGCTGCAAGATATGCCGTCCAGATGCAGATGCCATGTTCTGTTGCCCTTTCTGCTACCATTCACCCCATGAGTCCGAGGTTCTGCTATATCAAAGATAGGCAATATCTTTGCCTATCTTTTTGCCTATCTTTGCCTATCTTTTTGCAAGGGATTCTTGCTGTGCGAAGCACTCTCACAGTTGGCAAAGCCTCGCCTGCTCTTCAAGTACACCCACACGGAGGAGCCTGCAGTTTTGGTTGCAGGAAGGCCAATTTGCAAAGATACTGAAAGGGAGAATATAGGGCAGCTTTTGAGAAAATGAAATCAAATGCAAGAGCGTTCTTTTGCAATGCCAGACACTTGAGATAACAGTTCACTGTTGTTTTGCTTCCTCTGATGAGAAATCTTGGAGTGTTTGTGCAAAAGAGTATAGAGAAGTGAGGGAGGCTGAATGTTATAGATTGATTTTTTAAAAAGCCATACAGGTCTCTAGTCATTAACAGTTTGCAGCATTTCATTGACATGTATTAGCTAGAACCTCCTGACAATTGTTTGACTTCAACATGTTCATTGTATTTATATTCCATTATTTCAGTTAGGGCTCTGTGCCCTTGACATCTGCTGATGATTTGTCCGTCCCCCCCCCCTTACACACACACACACACACACACAGAGAGAGAGAGAGAGAGCGTCTCCCAGAAAGTGGAACACAGAGAGCCTCTGTGGAATTATGCTGCTTTTAACTATCTGTTGAATTTGGCTAATCTCTTTCTCCAAAACTTCAGTGTGCAGAACAGTTGCTCCACTAAAATGTTGATAGGCTGCCATGATTTCCAGGGCCAATGTTTTATGCCACGTAAAAAGAGCTGCAGCCCATATTTAGTATATTTTAAAAAATACTGTATTAACAGAATCATTTATTTTAAAAAAGCAGAAAACCATGAACATAACCACAACTTCTTGCAAACTGATTTTCTTTTGAAGAAGGAATCATTCACTTGTATAAATACACACAAAAGTGTTCATTTATGATTCACAGCATGAAAGACATTTAAAACTATTAACATTTATAAGGTTGCAAATGAAAAGAACAATTATATTTATCTTTTGACCAGTTGCTCTTTCTTTATTTATCAAGCTAACAAGTTGCCAAATAAAATAAATTGCAGCTTATTAACCTAAGAGTGGAAAGCAAGCCAAATAAAGTGACTTTTTTTTCAAAGGTGATCAAATTTTTATCCTTATCAGATGTGCAATACATGCAACTAATTCAAAACCTTTTCCTCAACCCTCATCTCATAAAAAATGCAAACATTCCAGTTTTGGAGTCAAGGCAAGAACCATATTCCTCTAAAGACAAAATTCTATGCATGTTTATACAGGAAAAAGTCCTACAACTCCCATCATGTCTCAGCTAGCATGGTGGGCTGGGGCATGATGGATGACATAGAACATTTTTCTGTCTAAATATGCATAGGATTGCACCCTAAACCAACCTTTCCCAACCTGGTGCCCTCCAGATATTTTGGACTACATCTCCCAGCATTCCTGACTGTTGGCCATGTTGGCTGGGATTGATGAGAGTTGAAGTCCAAAACACATTGAGGGCACTAGATTGGGGAAGACTGTTGTAAAGCAAATTTTGGATGAACATACCCTTTCTTTCTTTCTTTCTTTCTTTCTTTCTTTCTTTCTTTCTTTCTTTCTAATGTGGGGGACCATTCAAAATTTTGATCCCTCACTTACAGTATCAAGTGGTCTAGTCCAACAAAAGATACACAGTGATGGGCTTCTTATAAAATGTTTTGAGCTTTGTCCTGTCTGGATCACAAATGGTGTAGATGCATTTAAGTTACAACATAGAACCAGTTGCCTTAGGCTTACTTAAGAGATTATTTGATTCACAGCTTCTCCACTTCTGTGTTGTTTAGTTGTAACCGTGGTGTCTGTAATGAGCTCTTGACAAAAATAACACCTAATCCACATTCAAGCATTCCTCATAAATATGTAGAGAAAGTTGCAAAAAGCCCACTGCATATTTTGCTATAATGTCTTCAGTACAAGCTGATGGCATTTAAGGCACTGCTTGTGTTCCCGGCCTTAGGTGTAATCAGATGGGTAGATACCTATGAGATCTAGTAGAGGCCCCAAGATTGTAGAATATTAGCCCTGGAGAGATCTGCTGGACCCCTTCTATTTCAGCATCTAGATTAGGGTGACCATATGAAAAGGAGGACAGGGCTCCTGTATCTTTAACAGTTGCATAGAAAAAGGCATTTCAGCAGATGTCATTTGTATGTATGGAGAACCTGGTGAAATTTCCTTTTCATCACAACAGTTAAAGCTGCAGGAGCTATACTAGAGTCACCAGATTTAAAAGAGGGCAGGGCACCTGCAGCTTTGTGACGAAGAGCAAATTTCACCAGGTTCCCCATATCTACAAATGACACCTGCTGAAATTCCCTTTTCAGTACAACTGTTAAAGATACAGGAGCCCTGTCCTCCTTTTCATAGGGTCACCCTAGTCATCACTGAATATTTTGTTTGTTTTAGCATGCCTAGGCTTTTGGTTTGTTTTTCTGCAATTTTGTTGTGCTTGGCTTTTTTTTAAAAAAATAATCTTCTGAAACAAGTCTTTGATTCTGCTGTTGCTTAATTTTATTTATTGATTTTTAGCTTTGGTGTGTGTGTGTGTGTGTGTGTTTTCTGCGGCTTTTAATTGTTGTGTTTTAATTATTAGTCATTGTTTTTATGCTTTATAGTCTAAAGACAATCCTTTGGGAGACAGGGAAAAATGCAGTAAACATTTATCAAATAAATAAACAAACTGCTGTTTTGAAGTTAGTTTTATCTGCTGATGTCTTCAGACAGAAAATCTGGATTAATAAATAAATAAATCTAACCTAAAATGTAAATATAATCTATCCCAAGCAAGTTAAATTCTTATAAATTGCATTGGTATCATTGAGTTTGCAATCAGTCTGATTTAACATTGTTTGACATTAGCTGGATTGTGCTCATATAGAGGAAATAGAGATGAAGTGGTCCAATAGGACAAGGATGCAAACCCCTGCATACAAAGGGAACGCTTTCCATTCCCTTCTATGAAGAAAAAGGCTCCATTCCTGCATAGGGATTCAGTACTTTGATGGATGGACCCTTTGCTCATAGAAAAGCACATGTTGGAGTTATGGTGTAAAATTTACACAGTAAGGTGACTTGCTGGAGAGAAGCCTTAAATCTGTCTTTGGTGGATTATTACTTCTAAGCTATTATTTATATCTTCTTTTTGGTGATCTCAATAAAGTAAATACCAGAGAAGGGGTGAAGTTGTAAAAACTCACAAGCACTAGCAATCACGCTATCTCATGTGTACATCCCCTCTTTTTCTCTTTTAAAGGTATGTATTAGTGATGCCAATCCTGTTGTTTTAGAAAGAAGAGTTGAACATGAATGACCTGGATACATAAACATTGCAAATGGGCCTTAAACATGTTGGAAATTGAATGGTTGTTTTTGTAATGGTACAGAAGGTGTTTATCATTCTTCCTTATTTTGAAGTCTCTTTAAAAACATTTTTACACCTTAAGTCAATAAAATAATATTTTAAAATAAACCCACCCCACACTGATACCCTTTGATTCAGAGAGTGAAGTGTGCCTCAAAGTTATAATTCTGTAAAAACATGGCCCTAATTATTAAATGTTGGGAAAATAGAACATTTAGCCTAACACAATGGATTGTATCCAGTGTTAAATTGTATCCTACTTAGAGTAGGCCCAATGAAATGAATGGAACTTAAGTTAGACTAGCATTGGATACAACCTATTGGCTCCACCATCCATCTTTTTTAAAAACATATTACTGTCCAACACTATTATTTGGGAAATGACCTTCACTTATCAGAACTGCATTGATAATGATGACCAATTAGTGTAGAAAATTTTATTTTTAAGATGGATGAGATTTCCTTATGGACACTTACTGATGGGAATATTTTTTAAAAGTAGAGCTGCCAGACTGCAGTTTGGAACAAAAGGGATGAATTATTAAACTATGTAGCGTAACGGATTTTGAAGAAACGACACCAGACTGCACTGTCAAATAAAACTAAATCTGGCAACTTTTCCCAATCTATCTCTTAAAGAAGGTCATATTTAGCCATCAGACTTTCATCAGTTTTTTATAAGCACTCATTGCACATTGAGGATATTTTAATCAAATTAAATAAAACACACACACAATTAACCTATTCCACTGCCACAAAACACAAGCTTACAAATGAAATAAACTACATTCTGATATGCTTGCAGTGTAAAAAAGAGAAGGGCTTGGCTTGGCTTCATCATTGTTATTCTGTTCTATATTTACAGTGCCTACATGAATATATTTCACCAATGAATGTTTAATGACATGTGAACATCTTAGCTTCTTTTGTTTAAAGGAAAACAATCCATAGTACACTGAATGAAAAAAGAAAAGAATAAACTAGAAGGCAGGAGCAGATATTTGTATGCATTGCAGACACCATGACACATGACAGCATCAACACTCCTGCATGCGTGAAGAGCCACAGTGGGTAATGTGCAGTGTAACCCTATGCATGTCTACTCAGAAGTAAGCCAATGACGTAAAATTGGGTGGGATAGCTAATACCGTAGAAAACAGAAGCAGAATTCTAAGTGAACTTAATAGGCTGAAAACAACAGAATGAAATTTAATATGGATAAATGCCAAGTTCTACACCTAGGAAAAAGAAACCAAATGCAGTTATAAGATGGGGGATACTCTGCTTAGCAATACGACATGTGAGAAAGATCTTGGAATTGTTGTAGATCACAAGCTAAATATGAGGCAATAGTGTGAAGAAAAAAGCAAATGCTATTTTGAGCTGCATTAACAGAAGTATAGCTTCCAAATTGCACAAGATACTGGATCCCTTCTATTTGGCACTGGTTAGGTCTCGTCTTGAGTATTGCATCCAGTTCTGGGCACCACACTTCAAAAAGGATGCAGAGAAGCTGAAGGGGGTTTGGAGGAGGGCAATGAGGGGATCTGGAAACAAAGCCCTATGAGGAGAGACTGAAAGAACTGGCGATGTTTAGCCTGGAGAAGAGAAGATTGAGGGGAGACATGATAGCACTCTTCAAATACTTGAAAGGTTGTCACAAAGAGGAGGGCTAGGATCTCTTTTCAGTCATCCCAGAGTGTAGGACAAAGAATAATGGGCTCAAGTTACAGGAAGCAAGATTCTGGCTGGACTTCAGGAAATACTTCCTGACTATTAGAGCAGTATGGCAATGGAACCAATTACCTAGGGAGGTTGTGGGCTCTCTCACACTAAAGGCATTCAAGAGGCAACTGGACATCCATCTGTCAGGTATGCTTTAATGTGGATTCCTGTCTTGAGCAGGGGGATGGACTCAATGGCCTTGTAGGCACCTTCCAATTCAATTATTCTATGATTCTATGAAGCCCTGCTGGGCTCACAGGATTACTCCCAGGTCAGTATCTTCAAGATTGCAATCTAAGGCTGCAATCTTATACCCGTCCAACTAGAAACAAGCCTTATTGAAATCAATGGGACTTACTTTTGAATAGACATTTTATGTGGAAGGTTAAAATAAAAAAAAATGCAACCTTACACCTCATGTAGATGAATAGTCTACAGCATGGGTGACCATACTTCAGGCTTGAGAAATCTGATTTTTAATAGAACCTCAAGATCCACCAACCAGAACCTGGTGCAAAATTCATACTCTTAAAGAATTCTGAGCCTAGGAATTTGTTTTGTGTAACATGGAACTCACAACCCTTCCATACTCCACTACCAGGTGCCAAAGCACACCTCAAAATTCATGCCCAGGTACCTTAAGTTTTCTCCATTTCAGCGGTATAATTTAGGGTAGAGTAGAGTCATTTCATTGTTGCTATTCTTAAACAATTAGGGTCCATTGTGTGTTAGGTGGTGTGTATTTATCCTTCCATGCTTAAAGTATAAGTCTCTTTGCAACTGTAAGGGTTCTAAGTATCTATTTTTGCTGTCCATCTGTTAATACCCACATCACAGGGATGCAATGTAAAAATTGTAACAGTTTTTCCAAGAACAAAATTTATACATGCAATGATTCCAACCCAAAAGAAGCCACTACAAGACATGCCCACATTGTATGCCTAAGGTTGTTTCCCTTGTGTTGAACTCTGGGCAGGGATTGGTCCTTTTGTACTCCATAAAACTCCATGCACACTGATGCCATTATCATCATCATCATCATCATCATCATCATCATCATCATCATCAATCATCATCATCATCATCATCATCATCATCATCCATATAAGTAGAAGTTTTGGATTACTGACATAGGTGGCTCTATTTTGTAATCCTAAATGTGCAGACTTTGACCTCAACTGCACATAATCTTGAAGGTAGCTACTACTTTCTTTTTTATGTATTTTATGCTTGCTGTTGTTCCCCACCTTGATCCAGTCAGAGAGGCGGGTAAGAAATAAATTATTATTATTATTATTATTATTATTATTATTATTATTATTATTTTAACTTTACAGTAAGTGCAAGGAGTTTGATTGAGATCATAACACTACTGTGGGGGACCACATAGGCAGAGCAACAATGGGAATCTGAATTGTTTGTTCTAGAGAAGAATTCTTTATTAAGGAGTCAATGAAGAGGACATGTGGCAGTAGAAAATGGAAGGTGTATTTAACTGTATTTGAAAAAGACCTTATAATGACATATGTAGGATAACATGAAGCTGAGCTTAAAATGGGTTGTTTTAAGCAGGATCTCATGAGACATTTCTCCAAAATGCTATCAGCCAAGCACACAGTATCCCTACTGAAGGATTTTGTAAAGTGGATGCATGACGGGCCAGGGTTTGATGGGATCTGGACAAAATTTCCTCTACTGGACTCCCTCCTCTGTCTGATGAGCTTACCTAATAATTCCATACAATAATACTAATATTCAACTTACTCAGGCAATTTACTATACATCCTCATTTACGTGTAGTTTTATTCTTGACATGTTTAGTTTAAAAACTATGACGCTCTTCCAGAATCATCTTGAATATAGAAATTATGACAGATGGCAATGAGAAGAAACATAACGGGTTCTACTTTATTAGACCAAGGTGAGCTACAGCTATGATCTTAAAACTATTTTCTTGCTTTAAAATAGCTGTTCTACTTTATGATACCTTCCCATCACTAGCTGCCTGCAATGAGTCAAACACTCCTGATTGCAAAATGAAGACGAGCAGGGAGACAAGCAATCTGATTGTTGTCCAAAACTATCTAGAAGTGAAGCAAAGGGATATTTACAATATCTTGATACATCACTGTCAGAAAATGTGAGAGACAAAAGAATAGACAACAATAACTTTGAAGGGCATGTCCAAACGTAAGTCTACCTAGCTGTTAACAATTTAGAATGGAGGTCAGTACCAAGGGCAGAGTAGAAATGGGATCTTCTCTGGAATGTCCATCCATCCATACCAGCATCATGGTTATTAAAAGACGCTTGATAGATCAACTCTTCAAGGTTAAAGAAAATGAAGACCAAACTAAACCAGGAGATATCTCCAAACTGTTAGAAATATAGCAGCAAAACAACTGGGTTGGGCTTACTAATGATAATAAATATAAATAGAACAAAACTTAATAATCAAGATTTTTTTCTCTATGTAGTTAAAATATATACATAGAATCAATAAGAAGGAATACAGTGTTATCGCGTGGTAAAGACTGAGGCCACAGCTAGACCTAAGGTGTATCCTGGGATCATCCAGGGTTCGCCCCTGCCTGAGCACTGGATCCCCTGTGTGTCACCTAGATGAACAGGTTTGACTCCTGGATGATCCAGGGATAAACCTTAGGTCTAGCTATGGCCTCTATGTCAAGTCGTGTTTGGTTTATTTGATATTGTTAATTTTGATATGGTTAGATCTTTATAACACAATGAAATTGTATTCTCATTGGTTTGATGTATGATTCTTTACAGCACAATAACAGTGTATTCTTTCTAACTGTTTTAATGTGTGTGTGTCAAGCTACACAGATAAAAAAAGTTATTAGATTTTGTTCTATTAATTATCACCAGTAAGCCCAACCCAGTTGTTTTGTTGCTAAAGAAAATTCAACAAGATAGTTTGGCCACTGATTATTGTTAATCCTACAACCTGAAGGTCTAAAGGACTGTTTAACTCCCCCTTTTGAAACAATTCATATGAATTTTATCCACAATCTCTTAGTATATAAGTATCTTAGAAAACTTAGTAGGTTTTGCAATCCGATCCAGAAGTAAGCCCTATAAAGTTCATTGGGGCTTATTCCCATGTAACTGTGTAAAACATTGTCTATGTTTTTATTTATGATTACATTTATATGCTGCCTTCTTTCCTCTTACAAGGAACCAAGGTAACTTATATGATCCTCCTCCAGCCCATTTTATCCTCACAACAACCTTGTGAGGTAGTTTAGGCTGAGAGTGACTGGTCCAAAGTCACCCAGTGAGCTTCATGGCCGAGTGGGGACTAGAAGCCAGATCTTCTGAGTCCCAGTCCAGCACTCTGACCACTATATCACACTGCCTCTCAGCAGAGCCTTAGCATGAAAGATTCTGAATGCAACTGTATTTACTTGATCTTTCTCTGAAGCACCTTTTTGGCAGATGTAAACACTCAGCTTCACATCTTCTGCTGTGTAAGGTTAATGCTTTTATGTGTAAGTCAAGATTGGTAATGAATTTTTCAGCTGGACCTTTTGTCCAGCACCAGTTTACTTGATTAATAGGCACTGGCATCTGTGCAAATGACAATCAAAAGGTGAATTTCTTCTTCTAGATCATTATTATTTATTTTTTAGATGTTTCTTATTTGAAATCAGTCAAATTTATGGTGAAAAAAATGACTGGCACAAATGTGCTCCATCAGCTGCAGAAATATCTATCCCTAACAGAAATCCCCATTTAATAAATTGAATGAACCTGAGAGCCTTAAGCAGCTATTTTACATTAGGTATTATGGGCACCATGCTCATATATTTCACAGTGCTGGTTAAAACTCATATAGATAAACTGATGAGGTCCTTTACAAGCTGTACAACTGTGATAAATGCACAAATAACAACAACAGAAACAACAACAGCTACATAAAAGGTCAACTCATTTCCAGTGCAGCGTCCCTTTGTAGGAGAGAAACGGTATATGACACTACTGGTAACGCTAATGAAGTTTATAAGACAAAAATGTCACACAGATTCCAAAAACGGCCAAATATCCAGAGCCCTCCATCTCTAGTACATCCACATAAAAGAGCATGAAGAGTGTTCCAGCTTCCAGCTCTGCTAGGATGTTTTGCCCCTGGGAAGGTGCTGCATGGATGAATCACAGGGGCTTAGCATGCAGTGCATGAACAGACTTGACAGGCATTGGGAATAACAGCTCCTCCCAGCACTGGTCAAGATCTGGCTTCCCCTGCTGTTATCTCTGACCTGTGATTGGAGATAACAGCAGGGATTCCTCCAGGGGGTGGGGCTTGAAGGTGAAGAACCACCCCTTTGAGGAATTCATGAAGACTCCACGGGCTGGATGGGGGACTTCATTGGATCAGATTAGGACTGCTGACATGGAGCTCCATCCAACAAGCATTTCATTGCACATTACTGGGTACTCACAGATATCTCAGAGGTCCCTCACATGACATCGTCTGCCTCCCGCGTGCCTTCCGCCCCTTCTGGCCTTCCTTACGCCACAAGAAAAACTAGAAAAACTCCAAAATATTTTTTAAACTGAAATTGCTGCTCTCTCCTGCTGTGTGTGGGAGAAGCAGCATGATTACAATGCCTGACTGAATGGGCCTCGTGCTCCTTGTTTACTTCCGGTTTTCAAACAGGAAGTAACTGAGCGACGATGGAGAAGCGATGGTAGCCAGCGTTTTTTCCTAGTTGTGATGGTGGTTGTTCCCTTCCCAGGTTCCAGACAATACTTAGCAATGACAAGTGGGACCTGCAACAAAAATTTGCAGTGCAGAGTGCTCCGAACAATGTCTGATGGTTACTGAGAACACTTAGTCCTCACTTGACTGCTTTTGGGGGACCCTCCCTTAGGACATTTCCCATAAAGTTTTATTGCACTTCTGCAAACCTCAGGGTTTCCCCCCTTCGGCAGCTGGCTGATATCTCTGTCTTGTGTATGGATAGTGCCGGTTGGCACTAATAATGCAAAAATAATGCACTCATGCAAAAATAATGCACTAATAATGCAAAACAGCACTCACAACCAGAACATAGGAAATGAGACAACACTTAAGGCACTTTGGGGATATTTCCTCTGTAATCATTGCAACAGCCCTGTAAGGTAGACTAGTATTATCATCAACATATTACAGAAAGGCAAGGACTGAAAAAATAAGAGTCTACACAAGAACTTGAGATTGATTTAAGCATGATAATTCTAATTTCTGGTCTTAACCATGATATACATATGTCCATTTGTATTAAGAGATGGACACTTATTCCACAGCCACTGTTTCAGAGAGAAGCAAGAGATATTTCATTTTGAGGGCTATGTGGTAAACAATAATAAATAAATGATGGTGTTTGCTTTATATTTGCCTTAAGAAGGAGGGACTGGGAGCAATGTTTTACTGAGAACAGCAATTATAATGTAATTGACTCAATTTTGCTTACTCCAAAGGTACCCTGAGTCCACAGGGACATGAATTATGGATGACAAAAGGCCGGAGCAAAAGAGGGAGAGAAACAAGAGAGAGGGAGAGATGTTCCAGGCTGACACATGACCTTCCCCCTTACTCCTCTTGTTTCCCTAGCTAATGAGTGACATTTACAGCCTCGAGAATCACACAGCACTAAAATTCCACTAGGGCCTATGGGTTTTATTCGCTGATGATTTAGCACTGTATTGTTGCTGCCAAAAGAAAAGAAAAAATGCTTTGTAGCTTTTGCTGATGTGGCACTTTGCATTCTCTCCAGCTTTTTAAAAGCTGGATTTGCCTGCTTGTTTGCTAGATGCTTCCTGCAGTTTGGCCTATGCTTTGTGTAAAAGAGTAAACAAAGATCAACAGTTCCAGCTGCTATCTTGTGGCTATGTAATGTCTTTAGCAGACCAGGCTGCACATGCACACATGCACACTCTTGTATCACTATTTTTCACACCTAAAGAGCCAATCAACCAGATGTGTTAAACTGTCTACAATGGAGTCAAGACAGGGTTATATCAGATTTGAATGCTTAAAAGTGGGCAGTATTCTAAGGCACTTTTAGACAGGGTTTACCATAGGGACACATTAGATGTGCATTTAATAGGTAGTGTGCAATTATGTATCTTAAGAAACTAAGCACCCTGCTGAATCAGACCAAGGGTCCATCTAGGCCAGGGTTCTGTTCACATGGTGACCAACCAGCTGCCTGTGGGAAACCTACAAGTAGGACAAGTTCAATAGCACCATCCCACCCATGTTTCCCAGCAACTGGTGTACATACTGCTTCTGATATTGGAGGTAGCATATAGCCATCCAGACTAGTAGCCATTGATAGCCTTCTCCTCCATGAATTAGTTCAATCCCCTTTAAAACCATCCAAATTGGTGGCCATCACTACATTTTGTGGTAACGAATTTCACAGTTCAACTTTGCGCTGTGTGAAGGACTCCCTTTCATCTGTCCTGAATTTATCACCAGTCAATGTTATCGGTTGAACCCAGGCTCTTGTAGTGAATGAGAGAGGTCTATCCACTTTCTCCACACCATGCATCATTTTGTATACCTCTATGATGTCTATCTGTACTTGCCTCCCCCACCTCCACCCCCACCCCCCAAGCTAATCAGTCCCAGATATTGTTAATGTTTGTCATGCAGGAATTGCTCAAGGGACAACGGGTGTTGCTTGTTTTTCTTCTTGTTTTTATTTAAATTAATTCCATGTGCTGAAGGAGCAATCCTTAACAGAAAGACAGTGCAGGTGGAGGGGAGTTTATTTTTTCCCTCCCAAGTGCCATAGGAATGAACTTCCCCCACCTTTTGCATAGAAACCAGCCTTGGCGGAAAAGATCCTATTGCCACTAATGGGAACTTCTTATCTAAGTGTTCTAGTCATACCGGGTGTAGGTACATTTTTTTAAACTGAATGAACTAGGGAGGGAAATAATAAGCCTCTCTCCCTACATGCTGTGTTCCCAGTAAGGATTCATTTACACACACACACACAAGCACACACACACACACACGACCCTGAAGTCTTCATGAAAATATTAGCCTTTTAAAAACTGATGTGCTGTACATCTATGACATCTAAACATGGAAAAATATTTTCAAGCTTATCACTAGACTGATTTACTTGCCAACATTTGACAATGGGAAAATAGGTGGGTTGGTTTTATTTTCAACTTCTGTTTTCTACGATAGCACAGTCTGTTAATGCCAAAATAGGTTTATATACTCTGGTCACTTTAGGTTAGTCATCTAATTTCATGCTTGACAACATTTTGTTCCAATAGTCTAGAAAGCATGCCCCCCCCCCCACACACACACACTTGATCTCATAGGATTTTTAGCTGTTCCATGTATTCAGATGTAAGCTAAAATAACACTGCAGCATATTTTTCCCCACAATTTATCCTTGATTTCTGAAACAAAATAGGTTGCCCTGGGAAAATACCATAACTGGAATGTACCCCATTCAGACACAGAAATGCAAAACTTATGGTATATGATATAGGCTGACCACAAACATTTGCCATATACACTGTATGTCCTGGGATCATTGCTTTGATTTTTTTTTAAAGGAGTACCCAATGCATTGGTGTGTTTTTTTATTCAGAGTAAGATGAGAGAACCGATGGAATCAGATATTTGATTCCAGTGCAGTAAAGAGTCTAGAACATGGGTGGGCAATTGTGCGAAGTCCAGGGACCATTTTTGCCCCCAGCCCTTCCCTGTGTGGTTACCAGAGTGCTCAAAGGGTCAAAATTAGCTTGTTTGCAAGCTAAATTTTATCTTTTGGGCACTCCAGAGTAGCTACAAAGTGTTCAAAGAGTTAAATTTAGCTTGCAAAGAAGCTAACTGTGTTCCTTTTGTGCTCAATAGCACTAAAGATGTCATTTTCCCTTCCTGAATTTCTTTTTCACCAATTTGTTTTGGGGTGGGGGCAAAAATGGGATGCAGCAGTGAGTATTTGGCCATAGGCCGGATGTCGCCTAGCCCTAGGCTAGAGGGTTGAGCATAAATCTGAGAAGTGAGAAGCAACTGGCTAAGTTACTGAATTCACTAGAGCAGGATCTACACTACTGCTTATAACGGTTTATAATGGTTATGACAACTGTTTAGGCCCAGGACACATTACCTATACTGTTTTCATACCATTTTTAAAGTGTTATATCCTGCTTGGTGTAGATCAGCCTTAGAATGATGGTGTTGGGCAAATCATTAAAATGCATCATAAATGGACCACATGCAGCCCTTGGCTGAATTCACTGTGGCCTGCAGGCCCCTTCCTGCTCCCCAGTTAATTCCCCTGCTTCCTCTCTTGCCGGCTGATGACTGATGGAAGCAGCTAAGGATCACACTAAACGGTGTACTTTTCAGCTGTTTCCAGCACTAATCAGTGTGTGCCCACTGCCGGGATGCCTCAGCAGTCTACAAAAAGACGACCCACCCCTGAATTTCATGGTACAGATTTTGCAGATAGAGATGACAAGCGCAGCATTTGTACGTATGTAGGATTTGTTCAAAAATTATCAATAACAAAAGGGTGTGTGTCTGACCATTAATCTAACCTTCAGTGCCACAGCCATGAAATCTAGATGCCTGAAACTTGGCATGCATACTAAGCAGACCTTAGGGGTGTGCAGTCTGGCATGGGAGTTCCGACCTCATAGAAGAGGCCATTGCAGAAACCTCCACAGGGGTTGGGAAAATCCTGAAGAGAAGGTCCAACTTCAGGAAAACCCTTCTGGGATCAGAGCTCTGAGTAAGACATCCAAAGGGTTTTTCTAGACAATCCTAATCATCTATCCTCAGGTTTCAGTGCTGAATTGAGGGAACTGGCGATATCACAGCTATACTATGACATATATGCTTCTAGGAGTAGTCTGTCCACTATGCTTGCCCTGACCCAGTGATTCTTTATAGATTCAAGAGCTCCGGTGCACGTATATATTCTTCCACCAACAGCAATTCTTCCTTGTTCACTTCAGCAGAGGCATCAGTTTATATGAATATTTATGAATTTTATCCACAATCTCTTAGTATCTAAGTATCTTAGAAATCTTAGTATCTAAGAATTGAATCCAATCCAGAAGTAAGCCCTATAAAGTTCATTGGGGCTTATTCCCATGTAACTGTGTAAAGCATTGTCTATGTTTTTATTTATTATTACATTTATATGCCACCTTCTTTCCTCTTGCAAGGAACCAAGGTAACTTATACGATCCTCCTCCTGCCCATTTTATCCTCACAACAACCCTGTGAGGTAGTTTAGGCTGAGAGTCAATGACTGGTCCAAAGTCACCCAGTGAGCTTCATGGGTGAGTGGGGACTAGAAGCCAGATCTCCTGAGTCCCAGTCCAACACTCTGACCACTACCCCATACTGCCTCTCAGTGCAACGTAATGGTAAATAATTCCATGTTTAGAAGACATCTTGATCTAGCTGTTCTACACGAAAACTTTATATATGATATATACTTTTCATGAACTTGACAAGCAATATTACATACTTGATACTATACATGTCATAGATTGGCATATTTATGCAAGATATGGTTGCAGGTTTATACAGTCTGTGCCAGCTTTTTTTAATCCACTTGTTATAAAACAAATAAATGAAAGAGAGTCCATAACTAGGGATACTCATATACTGCATATTCTTCGGCCAACAGCAATTCTTCCTTGTTCTCTTCAGTAGAGGGATCAATTTCTCACATAATAGAGGATACCCCTATCATTGAGGTAAATAAAGGGCAAGTTTGTTCTCACTGGTGTTCTAGAACCACACTGGAATCTGTGTACAGCTGTGGATTGAGGGCAGTAAATCTATTTAGAGTTGGGAAATGAATTTTAGTTTAGAATTGGTCTTTTAACACAGCTTTACAGAATGCACTAAACCATAAACACAGTGGGTGTGCAACGTACAATGGAATGTTCATGGGGGAATTACAGTGGTTAGAGAAATCACTAAAACAGAAGAAGTAGAGGCAGCTGTAGTTTAAGGTGAATGCTCTACCAGAAGACGAACAGATAACAAAGGAAGTAAATCAAGAGCAGCAAGCTCAGAGTATAATCAATAACTTATCAGGGCTGAAATGTAATAATCTATGAGGCAGGCAATACTTTATCATGTCTGAGCAAGAATAAAAACAGCCAAGTAAATCGGACATAAATTTGAAGGTGGCTTTGATTTCTATTTCTTACTGAAAATTGCTCTCTAAAGTGGCCTCAATAGTAGCAAATAGGAGCTTTGTACTGGGATTTTCAGAATGAAAATGGGGACAGTATAAGGAGCATCACTACAACCCATCGTTATATGTCCTTAATCATAGAAACATAGAATCATAGAATAGCAGAGTTGGAAGGGGCCTACAAGGCCATCGAGTCCGACCCCCTGCTCAATGCAGGAATCCACCCTAAAGCATCCCTGACAGAAGGTTGTCCAGCTGCCTCTTGAATGCCTCTAGTGTGGGAGAGCCCACAACCTCCCTAAGTAACTGATTCCATTGTCCACTGTACTGCTCTAACAGTCAGGAAGTTTTTCCTGATGTCCAGCTGGAATCTGGCTTTCTTTAACTTGAGCCCGTTATTCTGTGTCCTGCACTCTGAGAGGAGCGAGAAGAGATCCTGACCCTCCTCTGTGTGACAACCTTTTAAGTATTTGAAGAGTGCTATCATGTCTCCCCTCAATCTTCTCTTCTCC
Source organism: Elgaria multicarinata webbii (assembly GCF_023053635.1). Taxonomy (NCBI): domain Eukaryota; kingdom Metazoa; phylum Chordata; class Lepidosauria; order Squamata; family Anguidae; genus Elgaria; species Elgaria multicarinata. The sequence continues at coordinate 37,820,793 of NC_086180.1, read as the reverse complement.
AGGCTAAACATGCCCAGTTCTTTCAGTCTCTCTTCATAGGGCGTTGTTTCCAGACCCCTGATCATCCTGGTTACCCTCCTCTGAACACGCTCCAGCTTGTCTGCGTCCTTCTTGAATTGTGGAGCCCAGAACTGGACGCAATATGTCATCCTTAACTGTCATCATACCAAACCATGGTTTGTGCTAACCCTAGTTTAGAAGTCAAACCATAATTTGACTTTCCCAATGCATTTTGAACTGCTTGCCTGCTTTCATATTGTCATGGTTCAGCACTCCAATGGTTAATTGCAGTCACTGCAGGGGGCTGTCTTGACGATGGCACATTGGTGCCTTAAGCCCCCCAAAACCCTGCAGTTTTGCTCCTATTGGGTTGCACCATGTTATCCCCATGCCAAGGAGCAACTGCAGGGTTTATATGGATCGGGGGGAGCTGCCACTGACACCGCCACTGCCTGTCCCTCACTGGCTTTTTCCCCCTGACCTCGCTGGGATTGAAGCCACCTCCTCCCCCCTGCCCAGGCAGATGGTGACCAATCAGACTGCACTTCAGTCAAAAAAAATGGTTAAGTCTGGCATTTTTGCTTGGGAGCTTTGAGGGGAAGCCCTGGGAAACCTGTACGGTAACTTCTGCATCATAGAATCAACGCCGCACCACCATGCACCCAAACCAGGGCTTTTGTTGCATATAGACAGCTCCCAAGTGGCAGAGCTATGACTGTTCAGTATGTTTTCTTAGTTCAGCTATCAGTCCAAGCTATAGTTAACTTAAACCATACTTTTCAAACTTACTTCCAGCCATGCTTTCTGATTCTGGTTTCAGAATCCGTGGTTTGTCGATTCAGACCTCATGCCATCACACTTTACTGTGAGTTGGTGGTGCTGAGCTGAATCTGTGTTTACAGTTCTTTTCCACAAAGAAACTGACCCTATAAAGTGACCTGTATCTTCCTACTACCCAGGGAAATAGGGAGCATGAAACACTATCATCACAGGTTAAAGCATCTAAACCTGCCAGTTTAACTTCAGCCTCTAAAGTGCTATGAACATCCAAATTCAATTGACCTATTCTTACCATCTGTCAGACAAAAAAGGGAAAGAATCATTGAACAGCACAGCTTACTCTTCCAGATCAACTGTGTTTCAGGGAGCGTCAGAGCTTTCATTCATATTAATATCATATCCAGATTCCTGCCTTGCAAGAGGCATTATTGAGGAACAAGAATATTAACTCCATTGCTTTCTTAGCATTCTGCATATGTGGGTTTTAACCAGCAACATCAATTTAGGCTTGTGGAAGGAAATGAGTTTGTCGTTCCTCTGTAGAAGCACCCGGATTTCCAGATTTGGTGCCCTGAAGATGTATTGAACTACAACCCCTAGCAAGCATAGCCAATGTAGTCTGCCTAATAGTAGGGCCAACCTTGACTGCTCATTCATCCCCCTAAAAACTGGGTTTGTATTTCTTTTAACTTTCCTTGTGTTAAGGCCCTATTGGCGTAGGTGTGAGGGGATGGCAGCTACCATTAACACAACAGAAGAAAGACAGGTGACTGCTGACCACTCACAAACCTCATGACCACTCAGCAGGGGCTCGCAGGATCTGGTTCATGGGGGGTGGGCCAAGGCGGCGGACAGCACGAGTGCTTGCAGGGTGAGCGCTCCTTAGCTCACCAACCCCCAATTCAAGGCCCAGTGATTGCAGAAGACCCTCTGAAACTGCTCCTATTTGTGCACTGAAATCCCCACTTCTGAGTTATTTGTTCCAAGAGAAATCTTCAATCCCCCCCATACCTTATCAGCCACCAGTGACCAACTGGTGGGAGTAAAGTAAGTATTTATACAAAAAGCAAACATTTCATTCTTCAGATTTAATTTGTAGGGGTAGAAGGTAGTTATTTTGTGATACAAAGTCCACCACCTGGGGGTCTCCCGCCAATTCTATTGAAATAAAGGTAGCTAAGCCCCAACCTCCTTGGCCTTTTTTTTTTTTTTACATTTCTTTATATCTGGCTGACTGAATGATGTGTAACCCTGGAGATATAGTGGGTTGTGTTCATGGGACCATATATCTTGCAGACAGACTGTATCATATTGCTGGAGCATTCTAGCAAATTCCTTACCTACCAATTTGTTTCCCAAACCTGCCAAGTTCCAGGAAATTATACCCAGCCCTTTCTGGTTGCTACCTAGTCAGTTATGATGTCTAGTGAATGATATGAAGGGCTCTGGGCTTTTGAAGTTGGTTCTTCTATAATTGCCCCAAGGTCTAGAATATTTTGAGCAGTTGACCTGTGGAGGTCTGTCCAATCTCTACAAAGTGGCTTGTTCATGAAATGAGGATTTTGATCCTCAGACCTATTAGGGTATATCCCATATCCTGCTTTGGGGCTAGAGTGTATGTTCTTCCTTTCATGTCTATGGTAATATATTTGAATATTATTTGGGTAGGTAACAAATGAGGGGATCTTATTTCTGTGGTTCTTCCATCTCTTACTACCCCATTTACTGTCTTTAAGTTGGGTTTCTCTTTCTCTCATAGGGGAAATGTGGAATTAATATGCAAGTGGGATGATTCATTTTGGGATTGTTTTAGTTCAAACAACAATTCTCTTTTGGTAAGCCTGTACAGTAAAGAAGGGGACATTTGCCTGGCATGTGTTAAAGGCCAGCCAAATCTGAGCAATCCCCATGAAGGGGAGTTTAAATTGGCATGTGTGAACCCTGGCTATATTGTGAATCAACCCCATGAAGGGGCTGTTTGCCTGGCCTGTGATAAAAGCAGGTCTAATCTGAGCAATCTCCATGAAGGGGAAGCTTGTGAGGTATGTTTGAACCCCAGTGCCATGACTAGGTTTGTTCCCCTTAGACTGGGGGAAGGAGTTTCAGGTGATCAATCTGAATCATATTCTGAAGCAGAAAAGACTGCTCCAGAAACATACCACACTATGCAGGGAGTGGGGGAGGTGACTCTTACAGACTCTTCAGCAGCTGGGAACGAACTTTTGCCAGACTTTATCTCATAAAATATTAACAACAAACAGTCTGTGAGAAAACAGTATTCTTCCGAGAGGAATGGCACCGAAAGGCTAGCTGATCCTAGAGTACGCCGCAGAATAAAATGGGTGGATCTAAAGGAAGGTGAGAGAAGGTCGGCCCAGCTGGCTTCTTGCCAAAGCCTTCTTCAGAACCAGTCTCCCTGAAATTAAAGCGTTCTGGGGAAAGGCTTTCTGTTCTTCTTGAAAGGACAATTGTCTTGCTTAGTTTGCATAGTGTTGCCCAAAGGAAAGCTCCTAGAGATTGGACTCTCTTTAGGTAGGAAGAGATGTTTATTGCCTGAATAAAGCTTTGTAAATTATGTGGCAGATCTCTTTATTGTCTCCCAATAATGCGGAAGGTTTTGAGAAACATGACACCCAGCTATATTGTGAATCATCCCCAAACAGGGCATGTTTGTCTGGCCTGTGTTAAGGGCAGGCCTAATGTAAGCATTCAGCATGAAGGGCAGAATTGCCAGGTATTTGTGACCCACACTTCTATACTGAATGATTCCCATGAAGGGGATAGGTTCCTGTGTTATTAGTCTGTAAAATCTGAGCTATCCCCATGAAGGTGACATTTGCCTGGCATGTGTTATTTGTTGGTCAAATCTGAGCTATCCCCATGAAGGGGAGTCTGACTTGGCATGTGTGAACCCCAGTTCTACTAGACACATCCCCATGAAGGGGAGTTTGTCTTGCATGTGTGAACCCCTCTATATGGTGAGTCATCCCCATGAAGGGCATTTTTGCCTGGCATGTGTTAAAGGCAGGTCTAATCTAAGCAATCCACATGTAGGAGAAACATGTCAGGTACGTTTGAACCCCAGGTATGTTGTGAGTCATCCCCAAGAAGGGCATGTTTGCCTGTCATGCGTTAAATGCAGGCCTAATGTAAGCTTTGCCCATGAAGGGGAGACTAGCCTGGTATGTGTGAACCATACCTATACACCGAGCAATCCCCATGAAGGGGATGTTCGCATGGCATGCCGTGTATTTGTGAACCATATCTGTAAGCCCATGAAGGGCAAGTTTCCCTAGCAGGTGTTAATCATTGGTCATTTTGATTTGGCGCTTTTTATCTTTTGTCTAAAATTTTGATTTGAGGGCCATCCCTAAAATCCTCCAATGATTTCCTGTGGCCATTCAGAATAAACCAATGCATTTATTTCAGTGTCCTTTTCAGTATGTCCCCATTACAGTGGAGGTATTGATTTGTTTGGGAGGTTTGGACATAGATGAATTGACTATTCAGTCTCCCAACAGCAAGATGCAAGTGATGATTGTTAAATAATTCTCAGAGTGGAGTCAAGAGTATTAGGTAAAGATTATTAAGTTGGCAGCCCCTTCACTCTTCACAGGAAATATGTTGCTACAAGAGTGTTGTTTTTCAGTCAAGACAAAGTAACCCATCTTATTTTCTCTTACTAACAGAAGCATAGGCCTTGGTTTGAAAGATGACTGCCTTTCTCACCCTTGTTATTGCCCGTAAATGATCTTTGCTCAATTAAGAGTGGTTTTAAGATCTGAAAATGGAAGAGAACAAATTTTGTGATTTTTGTGAATGTATTTTTCAAAATGTGTGTGGAGGTGGGAGGGCATATAGGTGATTTTAGGGGGCATCTTAGGCACTAATGTTATCGTTGTAGTAATATTATATCTTTGTTTTTTAAAAAAATTGACAATCATGTAGCAATATTCTGCTTTTGTTTGAATGACAGTGCATCTGTTCACCAGAGTGTGGTCATGCACCTGTAATATTCTGAGCAATCAACAGAGCTGGAATCATCATGCAAATTCGTGTTTTGTGTGCATTTAAATCAGTGTTTTCTAAAATCATGCTCTTCTCCAAGGGAGAGAAATTTGGTTATTTATTCTCAGTGATTACAGTATTTTTCTTTCATTTGCCCCTGCCTCCTTGAATCCAAGGACTTTTATCTCATAAAAACATTTTCACTTTGAAACCTTATTGTTTAGTGTGATATATATATATATATATATATATATATATATATATCCCTTTCTACACCTAAGGATTATCCAAGGAAAATGGAGGGATCATCCCTGCCTGCTCCCGGGATCCATTGTGTGTCATTTGGATGCACAGGGATGATCCTGGGACAATCCTGGGGAAAAAGACAGGTGTATAAATGACCAGAGAGAGAGAGAGAGAGAATCCAGTGTGACACAAAACACAGATCTAATGATAGGATTAAATCTCAAATTGGTAGTATATAGGAAATCTTTCATAGGATCTGAAATTGTGTACTATGGATGAATAAAGGGATATGTCTGCTGTCTGCACCACCCACACTTCAAATTTGTACCCCATACTTAATGTACACGTAGAGAAGACATACAGCAAAGAAGTCAAGGGAAAGAACAGTGGGAGTGTTTCTGCTCCCATTCTAAAAATGTGTGTTATACAGAGTTTCACATTATGGGGAAAGGGCTTACATTAATATACAATGCCAGATCTCTCTTAATAGAAACAACACCAGTCAGAAGTTGCTTTTAAAAAGACATGAGTAGAATTACTTGGTTCCACTCTGTAAAGTCAATCAGATTTCATCAGTAACAGATTTCTCATCCATATTCCACCAAACTGTGATATGGAATACATTTTGTGTTTTGGTTACTCAGTTCTACTTCTAACTTATTTCTAGCTTCATGCGGGCACCTCCCCACCCCCACCCCAGTCCCCAGTGTGTGCAAGGGCTTCATTATTAATTTGAAAGAAATCAACAACATCATGCATGCATCTCCATTATACTCAGAGAGTTCCCTTTGACATGGAATCTGAAAAGGAAACTCTCCCATAGGTATGCTCTGTGTGTGCACTGAAACCCTTAACAGATCTTTGGATCAGGGGTTGAGGCTATCGCTAGATTAAACTGACTCTGTGTTGTTAGGGAACAATAAATACCTTAAACAAGAAATAATGTCTGTTTTTCCCATTCTGCATTTGAAAGCACTCCAGACTCCTATAAAAACCCTGGGGCATCTCCACTATTCTCTGTTCCATTTTTGGCAAAAGAAAAATGCCTTGAGTTTAATATTTGCTTTGGGAAATTTGTTTTCGTCTCTTGTCACCAATTGCCAGTTATTGCCACATTTTTATGTCTGTGAAAGGCACATGTCGTTCTTCCACAAGGAAGAAAGGGCTTGATCTATATATAATGAATTCTGCAAAGCCATTTAAGTGCCCCTCAAGGAAATTCTCAAACTAAGAATAATTATTATGGGGGGGCTGGGGGGGGCAATGAAGGCTGTGACTGAAAACATTAATGAAGTGCCCTGTGGTAATTAAAAATATAGATCACCATAGCATAACAGGACAAAAGTTATTCATTTATATCTAAATGTTCTTATGTTAAAATGCACAAACTATTTGTGGAAATAAATATGCATATTTGGAATAGGTTGGGACATCAGAGAAATCTACAAAGGGATATAAAAAAGCTGTTTTTAAAAGGATACTGTGTTTTTATGCTTTTTTGTTTTTAAACTTTGTATATTTGTTTTAATGTTTACTGTTTTCAACTTTTGTAAACCGCCCAGAGAGCTTCAGCTGTGGGGTGGTATATAAAATAAATAAATAAATAAATAAATAAATAAATTTGACTGTATTTGGATTTCTATAAATCCGATCTGTGGGTTCTTCAGCAGACCAGTCCTTTCCAATAGGGATGTGCTCCGCTTCTAATCGGACCATAGAAGCAGGAGCGGAGCGGGGGGCTTCGCCTGCCCTTAAGGCGGAGGCAAAGAGGATTGGGGGACTGGCGGAGCGTGGCGAAGAGGATCGAGGTGAAGGCGGATCCTTCGCCTCGATCCGGAGCTCCGCCGGAAAGGTAAGTGGGGTTTACCGGGCCCTGCCGCTGTCGCCCATGCGGCGACGGCGGCAGGGCCCGGTAATCCCCCCCGCCCTCCTCTCCCTTACCTGCCTCCGTCTGCGGTCCGTCAGCGTCTTCAATTGAGCCTGTGGTTCCAGCAGGAAGTCTGGGCCACTTGCGGCCCAGACTTCTTGGTGGAACCGCGGGCTCAATTGAAGACGGCGACGGACCACGGATGGAGGCAGGTAAGGTCCCCCTCTCCCTTGGTCCCTTACTGGGCTCTGCCGCTGTCACCGCATGGGCGGCGAAGGCGCCAGGGCCCGGTAACCCCCCCATGGGGGGGAACGGAGCTCCGATCCGGATCCGGAGCTCCGAGCGGAGCGGAGTGGGCACAGGCGGAGTGGGGGCGGGGCGGAGCAGCCCGATCCGAAAATGGCGGATCTGAAAGTGAAGCGGAGTGGGGGGTCCGTGCACACCCCTACTTTCCAAGTTGCACAGATACTGTGGAGCTGTAGACTGCTTCTTTACTTTTGGGGTTGGGAGAGAGTTGCACAAATGCGCACTTTTAAATTCTACATTCCTAATAAAAATCTAATTCCATCTCTAGACAGACAATGGCATGAAAGATACCTGATAATCTGCAAAACATGGATGGAAAGGGTTTAAAAAGTTCCCTACGTCTCTAGGTATATATAAGTACCAATATTTTATTTGCATATGTCAATAAAAGTTGGCTCTTGCCTTCAATAAGCATATATTTATTTATAGCAGGTTTGTTGGATTGTTTTGTTTTTTGTCATCGTAACATAATGCCTCTAGGACAGGGTTGCACAACCTTTTTGTCTCTAAGGGCCACAGGCACATAAACCCAAGCCTGGGGATTCCTTGGGATTTCTCTTGCTACAAAGGAGATCAGAAATAACAGATTGGATTCCCTCCTTAGTGGTAGAAAGGGGTCCTTAGAGCCTTAAAAAAGCAGGATTTCACCCTTGGGAAGAAGAGAAGCAAGAGAAAACCAGCCACATCTCTGATCCTACTTTATCATGCCTCGTAATTTCCAACTTCCTGCCCCCTCACACTTGTTTAACAACATCAGTTTAGGATTTATAATTACTTAAAGTTATATCATTGCAATGCCATCATAATCTACCATTATAACATATACACAATGAATGGGGATCCATTACACCAGCCAGTATGATATGAGCATAGGTTTGCACTGTTAGTGTGGAAGACATGGTTTGAACACATGTTCTCTGAAGACAAGTGCCTTGAGTCCTTTGAATAATAGTGTGGGTTTTTTTTTATCAGTACACCCTTTTGAAAATGCATAAAATGATGGCACTTGCTTTTTGTTGCGACTCAATAAACAGCCCAACTTCAAAATGCTTGATATCCAGGTTATATTGTTAATCATTTAATTTGAAAAATATTAGGAAGTGCCTTGACAAGTGCCTGACATTTGGAGAGGCTGTTATGAGCTTCCCTTTTGGTATCATAAATGTCACAACTGTCCAGCAGTGGAATTATGTGGCTCAATGACTGTTAGGCTGCAATGCAACACAGACAAGGTTAAAGGGTGCATGTGTGAGACAGAGATCAAAACAATAACATTAAGCATGGGGATAAGTGGTTAGCAATTAATGACTCTCAATCCAGATAAGATGGAGATACTTGTTGTGGGTGGTTTGTCTGGTTAAGTGGTGTCTTAACCAGACAAGTGGTGTTCTAAAGTGGTGTTCTAAAGGGGGCTAGATTCCCCCTAAAGAAGTAGGTGTGTAGTTTAGGGATGATCTCGGTGGCTCAGAATGCTTTTTATCAGCATAGGCTGATATAATAACTATGTCCCTGCCTGGACAGAGATAGACTTGCAACATTCATTCATTACATTTCTGTACCATCCAATAGCTGAAGATCTCTGGGCAGTTCATAAAAATGTATGCTCTGGTAAGCTACCATTTATAACTGCAATGTATTATACACAGGACTGCGTTTGATAATGGTCTGGAAACTTCATGCAGTTCAAGACAGGGCAGCTAGAGTGCTAATTGGAACTGGCCGGCCACTGTGATCATACTATGCCCGTGTTTTGCCATCTGCACTGGCTGACAGTGTTTTTCTGGGCCCAATTCAAAGTGTTGGTTTTAACCTTTAAATCCATTTAAGGCTTGGGCCCAGGTTCAAAATGGCGAGATTCAATCAGACAAAAGGAAGTTCTTCTTCACACGGTGCATAATTAAATGCTGGAATTCACTTACAGAAGATGTAGTAATGGCCACCAACATGACTGGCTTTAAAAGGGGATTAAACAAAGTCATGGAGAATAGGGCTATCAGTGGTCTTTATGGTTTTATACTGCCGCCAGTATCAGAGGCAGCGTGCCTTTGAATACTTTGCTGAGGAGCAAGGGCAGGAGAGGGCTATTCTTTTCAAGTCCTTGTGGGCTTCCCATAGGCATCTGGTTGGCTACTGTGAAAAATAGAATGCTGGACTGGATAGGCCTATGGTCTGATCCAGCAGTGTTCTTCTAATACAGTGATGAGTAGAAGGTTTGGGGGTTACCTTCACGGTGCCGAGTTGGCACCGCATTCCCCCCCCCCCAAACCTTTGTTTTTGCTCCTGTGGGGTTGTGCCCCATTATCCCCATGCAAAGGAGTGACATGGATCATGGTAGGGGGAGAAGCCGCTGGCATTGCTACCATCCCTTCCTGGCTTCTCCCCCAGGGATTGAAACCAGAGAAAGGGAGAATCTTCCCTCCAGCAAAAGGAAGGCTCTTCTCCCGGCAGAGTCAATGCAGGGGTGTTCCAGCAGCCATTCAGCTCACCAGCTCGCCCCTGCCCAGGCAGACAGCAACCAATCAGGGGTCGCCATCCACCTGGCCATGCCTCCCCAGAGCAGCCGTGACAGACGGCGGTGATGTGCCATCCTTGCTGTACTCCAGACAAAAAAGTTTGGATAAATCCCCAACGTTTTGCTTCGGAGTTTTGGGGAAAGCCCCAGGATGCCTGCACGGTGGCTTCTGCATCATATAATTGACCCCACACCACCACACACCCATCCCAGGGCTTTCGTCAGGTATAGACATCCCCTTGGACTTCAACTCTCCACAGCCCCAACAAGCATGGCCAATGGTCAGGAATTCTGAGAGTTGAAGTCCAAAATATCTGAAGTTCTACTTTCTGCCTACCCTTGTGTATGTGGGGCAGTGGTTGGCTTGTTAAGCTGTGTCTGCACCTATGCACAACCTGTATATATGTAAATCAGTTCAAATATTACAAAATAGCATTAGTCTCCTGTGATCTCTTTACAAAGAAAAACAAACTGCTAAACACTGAACCACCAGAGTGTCTCATGACTTGGGGAAGTTAGGATGAGCCTAACAACAATAATTTGTGAGCTGGTAGCTGATGAATCTTAGCCCTGGCAATTCCAAAAATGCCCCCAAAGACTGTCATAACATGTAGGTGAGGCATACAAATTTCTGATTGTGAATGAAGCCGTTCTCCAGAGTGTTGAAAAAGAATAGTGAAAACATAATTCTGCCTTGAAAATTAATTGATATTAAAAGTTATCATCACCGCAAATTAATTTCCACTAAAAGAAGACAGTGTTGTGTATTTGCAGACTGCATTTGGGTTTATAAGCTCTGATTGAGGTATAAGATGCAAAAGCATGCTGCATGCTGCCATAAATTTAGCATGGTTTCCATCAGCAGAGGCAGGAAAAGCTTGTGGCTGACCTGGAAATGAGTTGTAGTTGTGAACCCTGCAGGTCCTTGTTCACATCTTGGCTGCAGTACTGAAAAGGATACACACCCAAGGTTTTGGCAGCTAACACTTCTGAGCCCGCTGTGTGTGTGGGATTTGTTTACAGCAAAAACCTCAAAGGCTGTAATGTACGTCCCGTGACTCTCTATCCATATAGCTGCAGGATTGATATGTGGGAGAGGTTATTTTTAAAGCTTTTGCTGTGGTAGTTTTTAATCTTTTAATACATCTGCAGTGCAATCCTATACATGTACAGTGTACTCAGAAGTAAGCCCCGCTTCATAAGAACTTGACAAGAGGCATAAAACAGAGTTAACTGTTTTAACTGCATCTATTGCTTTTAAATTATATATTGTTTTAATTTGGATTATGGTTTAATTTGTTTTTAATTGTGTATATTTATTGTTTTATACTGCATGTTTTTATCTGTATGCAGCTTTGGGATCTTAGTGATATAGAGCGGGATATAAATATTTTAAATAAATAAATAAATGAAATAATGGATCAGACCAAGGGTCCATCTAATCCAGCACTCCATTCACATAGTGGCCAACCAGCTGTCAACCCATGAGCAGGACATGGGTGCAAGAGCACCCTCCTGCCCATGTTCCCCAGCAACTGGTGTATATAATAAGCTTACTGCCTATATACTGGAGGTAGCACATAGCCATCAGGACTAGAAGCCATTGATAGCCTTCTCTTCCCTTTCAACGTTCAATGGGACATACTCTTAGGTAAGTATGTATAGGATTGCAGTCTTAGGGGCTCATCAGAAGTGGGGTGTGTGTGTCATGGGAAATCGTGTCTCCTTAGCACAGGCTCTCTTGCTGGTTCTTTTCTGCTTTCAAAACCAGCACTTTTCACCGAGGAGAGACCAGGGACCACAGGGCCTGTAGATTTCAATGGATTTCAGTGGGGACAGCGCCCTCTGATGGGCAAGTTATAGCACAACCTCAAAAGTCTCGGATTGAAAGAGGTTTTTTTTGTTACTTTAAAACCGAGAAAAAGAGTGGGAGGCGCATGGGAGGCAGATGTTGTCATCACAAGGACCCACGAAAAGCCATGACTAGCCAGTAACAAGCGTGCAATAAAATGCTTGTCTGATGACACTCTTAATGTGGACTTTAGCAGACAATCCTTTACACTGTAATAAATGTGTTAGAAATTTTTAATATGTAAAACAAAAACAAAAAGGACACAATTCAGCTAAACTTAATCACTTTTAACTTTCTGCTCAGTTCTCCTATTTAAAGCTTTGGGACTTTAAGAGAACAATCCCATAGCTCCTTGACAGCATTGGGGGGTGGGGAGCATAGGATAGTTCGATTCCTGAATCCAGGGACAGAATCAGTTCTCCAATCTTGGACCCAGGAGTCTGAGCTCCTGCCTCCCCCCCCCCCCTTGAAGCTGGTGTGAAGAGAACTGCACCAGTTGCCTCTATGAGGTCACAAAGGTGAGCTAGGAGGGGAGGGGAAAGCACTTGAAAGGCTGGCTTATAAAGAAGCCTCTGGCTTCCCCAGCTTCCTTCCCTCCCGCTCTGCAGAGCCCCAGCTAGACGGGGCGAAAGCCTGCCTAGCAAAAATGCAGAGCGGGAGGAGCATCCAAATAGGACTGCACCCGAAAGCACTTAATTTGGCACTAAGATTTTCGGTGTAAACATTTTACTAACTGAGATGAAGGACAAGATGGCATCACCCTCCATTTGTATACAGAAGAAGGCCAGATGGCCAGTTGAATCTTCCTTAGGCACTGGAGATGGAACAGTGTCCTCCACCAAACCTGAGGGCAGCAGGCTAGCTTCGGCAGCAGACGGCATTCTCTTTGGTTTATACAGCTCTGTCCTTCATCAGAGGGGAACCACAACAAGGCTCAGAAGGATTGGCAGGGGAGGTACAGCTGCCGTCCCCTCCACATTGAGGAAGCTGCCACCTGATGCAGCTGTCTCACAGTGCCTCAGGGCAGAGCCAGTTCTGCCTCTGTCTTTTCCTTGAAGCTTAGACATTCTTATGTAGTTTGTTTTAATGTTTATAGTCATCATATATAACATCACTTACAAGTACATCTCCCTCTTGAGATGTTGTAGCTACAATATGTAGTTCAACGTGATAATTGTTCAGAACATGTTGGAAAAACTAGTTAGCTAGAGCCCTAACTCTTTGCTAGAGCAATCCTATGTGGCCAGGGGACAAGAAATGCATGGTAGAAGAATTGCCACATCCCCCAAACCTGTCAGGCTCACAATGACCGGAGCCACAAGTGGGGACAGCTTTCACCCCCTCCGTTATCCTCCCTTTTTGTTGGTGCTGGGTTTTTTCCTTTTATTTGTCTTCCTTCACATTGGTTTCAGCTCCAGAACTGGCATACGTTTCCTCCCTGTTCTAGGAATGTCTGTTCCTGTTCTAGGAATCTTCTAGAATCTTTGGTTCTAGAAGATTAAAAAAAGACCCAGGATTTGCCCCAGGCATGTTCTGGAGCAAATATTTTTGCACTTGCTACTGGAGGGGCATAGGCAGTGGTGCAGCCACAGCTGCAGAAAGCTTTACCACCATCTAGGGAAGCCTTCCCTCGCCACAGGCAGGCTTCCCTCTGCATCCGCAGAGTGGCAGGTCTACAGTATTCTATGGTTCTTGGGACAATCTCCCAGGGACCATAGGTTTGCACCTTAAGTCTGCAAAAGAAGGTAACATGAGAAGCCTTCAACCCATGTAGCAATAATTATGGACTTTGCTGATCTGTGTGGACATGCAGTTAGGTTATTTACCAGAATTTCAGTCCTATTATTAAGTTAAATTAAAGCAGGGTTTTGGGGTGGGTGGGGTAGAATTTGAAACAATCCTCAGAACAGAGACAAAGGAAAAGGAAACATTTCAGCTATGTCTGGTCTTTTTATTGCAGGGGGAGCTATGATTCTCTACTGACACATACTGTATATTTGGCTCCAAACTGAAGCTGGTTGTCACTCCTCTCACTTGATTCAGACAAGCCATCTGCTTTGCATGCCTGCATGTTTATTTACTCAAATGGTTTTCATTGCTTTTTCACTGTGTGTGTGTGTGTGTGTGTGTGTGTTTATTCTTTGTAAATAGCTCAGAGAGTAACTTTGTGATTGATAGCCAATCAGCACTATGCACAGTTCTGCCCTGAGATGGGTGGAAACTGATTCATGACTGACAAGATGACTAGCCAATCAGTTCCTTCCAGCAAACCTGATTTCCATTTCAAACCAGAAAAGCATGTTCCCTCTGAGCCTCCGCTGGGTGGAAAAACCAGGAGAAATGTCAGGAATATTACGGGTTTACCATGGGTATTATATACCACTGTAAGCATCCATAATATTCGCTTGTCATCCAGTACAGGTACATACACTTGTTAAAAATGGAAAATACAATAAAGCTATCATTAGTAGTATGCAGATAAAATGCTGGAAGATTGTGTTTAAGCTTATTTCAGTTTAATTTAAAATACTGTTAAGAGTTACTTTAATCTTTGTCCTGTTCAGGTTTGTTATAACTTTAAACTGTAATTGCAAATTGTTTTATACATGGGAGTTAACAAAATATGGTTATTAAAAGCAATGGCTAACTATTATTATTTCCAGAGGGGTAGCTGGTGTTTCCAGCTGGGGGCCCTCTAGCACTACCAGTCAGCAGGCATTGTGCAGGAATTCCATCTCGTTCCCTTAACCAGTTTTCTATGGTAAAGAAAACACTGGAGGTTTACTGGTGGAAGATGTTGTCTAGGATCCCAAAGAATTCCATGACTGAGGCAAGGTCACAATGGGTTGAAATCCTGGACTGGAAGCGCCCATAATGTTAGTCTGTTGTCACCAAAACAACCTTAGAGTACAACCTTATGGTTTCTGTTTTAGGATTGTGCCCTTAAAGACTAACAAATCTATTATGGTATAAGCTTTCACAGACACTGTCCACTTCATTAGTCTTACATGTCCACAAGACTTTTTGTTGTTGCTGTTGCTCTTATCACATTACGCTGACACAGCAGGGGAAATGGAGGCTGCCACGGAATACTGAAAATTCCCACCCCAAATCAAGAAAAAGGAAGAATGTGAAGCTGGGCCTGTTTTCACCTCTAGTGGTGATATTGTTTGCAGTGCTAGAAATACAAACTAGGCTGTAGTAGGGATGTACAGATTTTGTTTAATCTGTTCCGTCTGTGTTTTGTGGATTGTCAGGCATCTTTTGTTCAGTTGTCCGCTCAATGATGGATTTATTTTTGGGGATGCACAAGAATTTTTTCCCTGCTTGCAAATGTCAAATCCTCTGCTCCAATTGGGGCCTTAAAGGCCCTCTTAACGCAAGGCTACCTCATGTTAAAAGGGCCTTTAAGGCCCCGATTGGAGCAGTGGGGGGAGGGGCTGGAAAGTCCACTTTCTGGAGCCTCTGGAAAGTATGCAGTTCCCCCAGGCATGGCCAGGGGGATTATGCACTTTCTGGAGGCTCTGGAAAGCACACTTTCCCCTCCACTGCTCCAATCAGGGACTTAAAGGCCCTCTTAATGCAAGGTAGCTTTGGAGCGGGGAAATGGAGAAGCGTGCTTTCTGGAGCCTCCAGAAAATGCACACTTTCCAGAGGCTCCAGAAAGTGTGTTTCCCCCCCACACACCAATAGGGGCCTTATGGCCCTATTAATGTGAGGGTAAACCTTCACCCTCATGTCAGTAGGGCCTTTAAGGCCTCCATTGGCACAGGGGGAGGGAAATATATGATTTCTGGAGGGTCCGGAAACTGCGCATTTCCCCCTCCACTCTCATGGCACCATAAGTCTGGAGGGGAGAAATACACAGTTTCTAGACCCTCTGGAAATCATGCCTTTCCCTCTTTTGCACCAATGGCAGCTGTCATTAGCATGGAGGGGGAAAAGGGAGGGCACTTGCCGAGGGCTCACAGAGCATAAAAAATGTTTTCTATACCATGGACCATCTTTCTTTCCTTCCTCTGAACCTTTTGTAATTATCTATATTCTTCAAGAAAGAGAAGACCAAATCAGGTTGGTGTTTTTTTCCCTAGTTAGTTGGCAAACCTAAGCCCTACCCTAGGTATAGGGCACACTGTAAACAACTGTGTATATTTAACCAATGGGTAGTATGCAGTATTGTCATTCCACTAGTGGAAATGCTGTTGCACTAGCAGAAACTAAATTCTGAACTTTGCACAAGTGGAGAATCCAACTAAGTTCCACTTGCGTAACTGCTTTCTGGAGACTGGGCGAGGTGCTCTGCTAGCGCATGCTCCATGAGTGGAATGAGCAAGCGCTTGCACAACTGCAAGATTTGGTTGAGCTCTGCTAATGCTGTTTAAGTTTACAGAACAATACTGTTGAGTACATCATTTATATGTCGAAGTTCTTGGGAGATGTGGAGTGAGCTAGCAATCACACATGGTGTCTTCCCCCCTTTCACTTCCCTTATTTAAGAGTTAGTAAATTATGATCAGAATCCAATGGGGCACATGCACCTTTGCTGATTCTCTTTTGCCTAAATGTAGAACAAACATTTAGCATTTCTGGGGCAATCAGAAATGAGTGAAAATGCTCATTTCTGGAAATGGGTACATTGGTGGAGCTTGCAGCAACAGAATCTGAAGAACGCAACAGAATCAGCGGGGCATAAGCCCCCCACTGGGTTCTGCCCAATATGTCTAAGAGTAAGCAGAAACAGACTCTATAATATTTCTATAAAAGTTACTTTATAAAAGCTGTGTAAATGTTGTGTTCCATTTCACATCGTTTGCCCTTATGCAATTAGCTGCAGTGGACAAAAATATAATGCTTAAATGGAACCACGGAACGTTGCATTTCTATTAAACTGTTGAAATAACCATTCTAGAATGCACAGTAAGAAGCAGAAAGCAGAGGGCTGCTGAAATGCATACATCAAAAAGGAAAGAAAATGAGATAAGGTCATATTTCTGCTGTCATACTTTGGGCCATGGTAGTGGTGGAAAGATGTAAGTGGAAAATAACCTGAAGCAGATCCATACCTTTTAATCTAACTTTCTATTTATAACATGCATTTTTATAGTTCTCTCCCTTTTCACTCCCTACAGCTGTCTAATCAGAATGATATTTTCAGACAGTATTGGGAAGATTTGAATTATGATCCTACAGAGAAGAATGGCTTGCAATAAATTTACCAAGCCAGCCAGTAGGTATTCTATTTCAGAAGACTATAAAGGCAATATGGCTGCATATATGATTTTGTTCAACACTTGAAGGATTGATATACTCTATATCACAGTTAGAGATTTTACACAGACTAAATTCTGTCGAGCCAATGCTTAAGGACACATTTAAAAACACTTCAAAATCTCTCAGTTCCGCACAGCGGAAGTTTTGCCAACCTACTAATGTCAATGGAGTCTAAGGCCTAATCGACACCAGCCAGTTATCCCGGGGTCAGCTTGAGATTGTCCGTTGGTCCAAATGATGCACAAGTGATCATCGATTTCTCAGTTGTCCCAGGATAACTGGGACTGGTTTCCCCCCGGTTTTTCCTGCAGTCCCAGGAACAACCCTGAGGTCTGCAAAGAGTATGGCTCTCACTCCCAGGGTCGTCCCTCCTCCCCGTGAGTAGTGGGGCTCACCAAATGGAAACAGATCTCTGTAGGGGGAGTCCATGCCCGTCGAGGTGACAAGAGAGCATTTTCATCATCCCTGGGATGGGTTTTGGTGGGTTTTGGCACTGAGTTTGCAAGTTTATTGTTTTGTTTTGTTTTAAAAAAAAACACTTTTGTTTGGTGCAGGATCATGCCTGCGCAATGGCACAACATCTCCTTTTTAAAAACAAAAAATGGTGCACCAGAATGTTCCTCTTCTGTTCTGGGACAA
This sequence comes from Elgaria multicarinata webbii, assembly GCF_023053635.1. Lineage (NCBI taxonomy): Eukaryota > Metazoa > Chordata > Lepidosauria > Squamata > Anguidae > Elgaria > Elgaria multicarinata. Next base: position 37,803,312 of record NC_086180.1, on the reverse strand, counting down.
CGTGCTGGCTTTTGGACCCTAGCGGACGATCCCGGAAGCTGGGAAGCCTGAGATCCTCCCCCCACCATCCTGGAAGGCCTGCAGGTGTAGATTAGGCCTAAGGGTGTATAGAACTGAGAATGGCATGCAAGTCAGAATGGAAGACCCAGTAAATTATGTCCAAGGTCTCATGTGCACAACACCACTTTGCGTACTGATTCCCCCCAAACCCCACAGCATCGCTGCTGCAAAGTCGCAGTGATAGGGTTATATGGCAGGAGTGAGTGTGGGATAGCCAAGCAGGAAAAATCTCAGCAACATTGTCAGATGGTGGTAATGGGAAGCAAATATTGGGGGACCGGAAATGGTGAAAATGTTTTTGTTTGTTTTCTGGCAACTCTACGCAACTTTGAAAGCCTGTACCAATGCAGATGCGCTGCTACATTTCATTGAACTCATGCAATATTCATCATAACTGCCCTTACTTTCATTCCCCAGACTTTAATATTGCCATGATGGCCATGGTTAGGCTTGTCAAGCCGGCCCCCTGCCCCACATTCCTGCACCTACCCTGCACTGGGACCTGACCCTAACTATGCCCACTCTCTTAATCTGAACCAAGGCCACGACTGACAGAGAACAAACAACCATGGTGACATTGGAGCAATGTAAAAGTTGTGGTAAAATGACACTTTGAAAACCCACAGTTTTGTAGGGAAAAGCCGAATGTGGCTGGTTGCATCAAATAAACAATGGGGAACAACTGTGGAGCCATCAACAGGTACATAAAGTGTACAGACAAGCCCTAATACTGCATGCACAAGATGGCAACCCTTGGTCAAACTGGAAGAATCAGACTGGAATTCTGACCACCTATAAGGAGACACCAAAAGGGTGGGGGAAACCTTGTCCTTTCCCCTTTTCATTAACCACTTGGAGGATGCAGCTACAAGGCCACTCCTAATCCCATTGATCCTGTTCATATGACACGGGGAGTGGGACCTTGCCTGCTAGCCTCACCCTCTGTCCTGGTGTTCATCCAAGCTGTGAATGGATGGAGCCTACTTGGTACAAGATGCAGGCATGGAGGCACTGTATGATAGAAGTGCTTGAATCTTGCTATTATTCCCACCCCTACCCCCATACTTCAGACAGAAGCCTGATAGGTAGTGGCTTGCCTAAGTCTAACTAGTGAGTTTAAGGAAGAAGCAAGCTTTTATTATTTATTTACAGTATTTTACTCTGCTCTTCAGACAAAAAGCCACCCAGAGTGGCTTACAAAAGTTAATAAGGGAGCAGTCCCTGCCCTCAGGGTTGCAATCTTGAAGACATGACACAAGGAAAAATGATTGGGAGGGTAGAGGAAAATAAAACAGCAAAATGTAGGCACCAGATCTTCGTTTCAAAGTTTTTATAGTTGTTCATTCTGGCAGGGATGGTGAAACAAGCTCCCTGCAGATGTTCCATCTCCGGCCTATGTAGGCGCTAAATTGGTCTCCCCCTTGCCATGATGTTCTTCCTGGATGGAAGGGGTTGCAGCCTCACAGTGGCCCTTGGTTCTCTGGCTGATGGATGAGGCTGGAGTCTGCAGTCCTGTGGAACTGTCAGTTGGAGCTGCGTGTGATTCATAGCTCCACTGCTTGGCCACTGTGATAATTCTATCAGGGCATTTTTGCTCAGGGATTTGTTAAGTAATTATTCTATCTTGCCTTCTCATCTTCAGTTGAGGTTTCCTGAATTTTTTTTGTCCTATCATTTCAAGCACAATCCACCACCACCCCTCATCCACACTGAGCTTTGTTGCAATGGATGGGAGTTGCACAAACAAATCCTTGCACCGAAGAACCTCTCTGTCGACCGCACCCCATGTCTCAGTCTTTCCATCATGACTGTAGTGATCTATCTCCTGCCACCTCCTACAGACCTATAGATAACTGTGAGGATTTCCCCAGGGTATAAAATAAGCATGTAATTTCTCTCCCAATATTTTTGTTTTACAGCAACATCTCATTTGTTTAGAGTAGCCCCTGCAGGGTAAGCTTCACTGGTATCTGCACTGGTGATTCATTACTCTCACGCCAGCCTGGCTATATATAGTCAATTCATCATCCCAACATGATCTGATGTAGCTGGCTGTACTGCAGAGGCATTATCGTTGCTTATAGTTTATGCAGAATTCCAGTGTCCCATTTCCTTGCAAGGCAGAAGTCCTCCCTTCATTTTTCTTCATTTGCTTTGGCATCCCCAAACACATTTCCTTCTCTGCATACTAATGTGAATTGTGGCTTAGGTGGTTTGAAAGGAAATCTAGTTTCTCTCGCATGTGTTTGGATGCACACCCACAATCAATTATGCCCTTGTGCTCAGAGCTACCCTTCCTTAGGTGGAAAAGCCTTTAAACACTGACCTGGGAGTAACCCCCATTGAATTCAGTGGGAATTACTTCAAAGCAGACATGTCTACAATTGCACTGTAGCACAGCAATCCTACCATGGATGGTGGAAGTACCAAGGCAGAAGATCTGCAATAGCCAAAGTCCTGGGCTCATGTTGGCAGAGTGGAAGGGTGGAGTCGAGAGCCATTTTGTCTGTTCCTTCTCTTTTTTCAGGCCATTCCTTCCTTCTGTCCTCTTTCAAGTTCTCTTGCATTGTTTCCAATTTGGGGTGGGTGGGTGGATAATCTATGCCAGCTGCAAGGCTGGTGTATAGATTTACTGGTGGTTTGAGGGCATGCTGAGGGAACGGAAAGGCCATGTATCCTGTGGATCAAACTTCTCTCCTGATCCGGCCTTCCACGGAAGCCCCTTTTTGCTTCCGCTGATGACATATCTCCAATATGGTAAGGCAAGAGCTGTGGGGGGTTCCACAGTGTCTGCAAGGGTATTTCTGAGGTTGGATCACATTCTGAGGGTGGACCTTTCCCTTTGCCCTTGGAGAGGGAGATTGAAAACATCCTATGGTCCTTGTGACACCCTCCTGGTGTACCATAGGGTTTTCTGAGGCCATAGTTAGACCTAAGGTTTATCCCTGGATCGTCCAGGGGTCAAACCTGTTCATCTAGGTGACACACAGGGGATCCAGTGCTCAGGCAGGGGCGAACCCTGGATGATCCCAGGATAAACCTTAGGTCTAGCTGTGGCCTTAGTCTTCAACGAATGCCAGAGTGTACTTCAGAATTGGAATGCTCAAACAAGTAATTTTAAAGCACACATTCCTTATTACAAAGAAAGAAAGAAAGAAAGAAAGAAAGAAAGAAAGAAAGAAAGAAAGAAAGAAAGAAAGAAGTGATGATCTAAAACCAGTTTTCTTTTCATTGTCAAGATGGAGGTAGGGGGTTGGGAAATCATATGTAACATGCTATTAAAATGATTTCTATATAACTGGCCCTTTGCAATTATTAATAGCATAAACCTCGACCCAGGCAACTCGCTTTTTTGTAAACATTTTTTTGTATTGCCATAGAACATTCCCCTTTCTCAATGGTCCTTCATTTATTCTTTTATTTCTTTTAATCTCCCAAAACAGTTTACCAAATGTTGAAAAAAGGTACAGATTCAGTAAAGATTTATATTGCATTACAGAATAAGATTGCAGCAGAAGAACATTTAGAAACCAGATGACCCCATCAGTCAAAAACTAGATGACCTGAAAAGCCTGGGTGAATAATATCTCCTTTTGATACCAGAAAGATAACAGAGACGGCACCAGACAAGTTCCCCTATTTTAACACACCTTACAACAATGTTCAGGTTTTATCCCCCTTCAAGTTTAAGTGCCCTCACTTTCATTTGCTCTCATTTGCCCTTAGTGACTGGGAGGCAGAAAGAAGGGCGGGGTCTGTTTTCAATCTGGATGTGTAGCAACCCACATGGAAAATGTATGTCACATGAAAAACTGATGTTGACCTCAAACCTTACACCAGAAGGACAGCTGTCATTCTAGCCTTTCTTGAAAACATTTATTCATATTCCTAGAGGTCTAAAGCTCCTTCCCTTCACTGCCATGTTTACCAGCATCACTAATCCAATATAACCTTGGGCAGGTTGACCCAGCTATTTATGAAAAGTGTTGGGCCTGCTGTTTGACAGCCATAGAATTGATCCTGCATACATTGTGATTGCCTAGGGAGTAGGCTCATCTGCATCTTCATACATTTCAATAGCATGAACGGGAGAAAGTGCCACTCTTCTCATTCGGTTTGAACGTGAGGGGCTTCTTATATCGCATTTATGAATACCAGGGGATGCCTGCAAGGCATTCCTTTGGCTTTGAATACAACCACAAATGTATTTTCCTAAACAAATGAACACATCTGTTGCTGGACAGACCAATGCCTGGACTAATCCAAGAAACAGTTTTACAATCCTGTCCCCCCCAGCACCAGGTACCAGGAAAGGGCAAATCCTACAACAAGACTTAAAGGTTTCTTTTTGGATACATTCAATATTAAATTGCGCTGAAAAGCAATGTGCTTGAGAACACTTGTGGTGATTGCATATTTAGATTTTGGAATAACTATACAATGTTATTAACACAGCTCAAAATTAAGGGAATTCGTGACTTTAGAATGCTCATTTGCTGCTGTTTGGTTGGTGTGTGGGTATGTGTTGCAACTGCTGAATTAGCTGCAATTTTTAGTTTGTTTTCTTTGTTTTACACTGTAACCCTGAACAAATTTACTAAGTAGATTGGAACATATTCATAGGATATATTCCTATGGAATATTCATGTACTGTTAATATTGCTTCTCCCCCCCCTTCTTCTTCTTCTTCTTCTTTTTTTTGCTTTTAATGATATGATTATAAGATGCTCTGAGGACACTTTTTGGAGCAGAAGAAGGGGGTATACGTTACTTTATAAATAAATAAATAAATAAATAAATAAATAGGTCGATTTAACTGTTTATAATGATCAATGATTTGGTTCCAAAGTTTCCATTGTAAAGGTAGACGATATGTCCATATTATGTACGATGTATGGATTTTGTAAAATCCATTCTGTCTGTGTTTTATGGATTGTCAGGTACCTTTCATTCCAATGTCCACTCATTGATGGAATCAGTTTTTTTTTCCAATTCCCCCCCCCCCCCGACACACACACACCAATTTGGCAAAATGTGCATTTTCAAGCTATGGCCCATGGAGAAATGCACATTTCTGGACAGTAATTTTTCTATGAAATTTGCATAAAATTCCAGAAAGTTTTTTTTTAAAAAAAATGTCAGCAACTCCACAGGATCTGCGTGACTCTGGAAAAGTCAGTCTGCTGTGGAATCTACAAGTTGAATTTATATTCTTGGGAAGGAGGAATACTATATAATATATGTTGTGGATGGCACTGTTTTAGATGAATGCTCACCTAAAAAGCATCCCTAGTTTAGGCTTGTGACATGGCAGCATTATCAGCAGGAGGTGAAGAGCTAGTATTGCAGCTAGACCTCTGGACCACTCTGACAGACAGAGCGGAAAGCAGGAAGGGGACAGAATCTCCCAACAACAGTCTCATTATATGCCAGAGCCACAGTCACTGAGCATGCTCTTATCTGCAGCATAGGTGTAAATGTGTAAATGCCCTTGCTACGTGTCAGTGTGGTGCCTGGCAGATATATCCAACACAACATACATCACATATTGACTTGTGGTATGCAGACAACACATTGAGAATCATAGGGCTTGTCTAGACCTGCCAGTATCCCAGGGGTCACCCCGAGATCATCCCTGTGCATCCACCCGACACACAGGGGATCCCGGGAGCAGAGAGGGATGATCCCTCCTGTTCCCCGGGATATTGGCATACCCTTTAATCCTGACTTTCTCCACGGTCTCGGGCTCATCCTGAGACCACGGGACGTGTGGGCGGATGTCCCATTTTCGTCCCAGCTCCTTCTGAGTAACTATGAGGACCGGGAACCAGGCATGGAGCACGGAGCTCTTCAGGGGTGGGAGGGGGGGTGCAAGATCTCTTTTTTTTAAATAAAAATCTCAACTTTTTCATAGGAGCGCTCCTGTGCTCATTTCCAATAAAAAACAAACAAAATGGTGGGCATGACGTCCTCTTCCTCCCGGGACGTCACGCGCCACATGTAGACTGAGGGGGAGGATCTCATGATCATCATATCGTGAGATCACCCACCCCCACCCCCCTGGTCTAGCCATGCCCATAGTGTGCACTCTGTGGTAAAAAGGAGGAGGAGCAGTAGCAATACTTACCATCCTTTCTAAAAGGTCAAGAAAATTTAATCCCAGTGAGATCCCCTTCCCTCCTAGTTTCTTTATTTAAATGCCACTTTCCTTTAGTTAGTTGTCTCCTGTTTGATTTATTCCTGCTCCTAGGTATTTTCAGACTGTGTCATTTTATATTATTTTAGAATAGATTTAGGATGACATCATGACTCCTTTCCGAAATGTTACTTAAAGTTACCTTTAATCATAAACCTATCTCTCAGTTGGATATCTGATTCTATGCTTGCCCGACCTAGTGGCATGGAAATAGTTCACATTTGGGTTAGGCACTTTGCAGTTTGCATGTTGATTTGATTGTTAATGGAACTGCTAATCTCCAAGACAGAAACTGAGTTGGGGGGACAGCAACACAACTATTGAAAAGAAATGTCTCAGAAAAATGTGGACTTACATTTCTCTGAAACCATTCTGTTCAGTAGTAGTGCCCCCAGAAAGCCCCCAAACTGTTCTTCGAATTAAAAAATCCAAGAAAACTAGGGCAGGAGGACAAAAAAGATGCTGCATGCACAGCAAGGGCAGATTCCCTTTACGTGTTTCTTGACCAAAATCTGCAAACTGAAGTCTTAAACTTGGGGGAGTAGAAGAAATTTGATAGTTCTGAGTGGATGTCCTTCCTGATTGCGGTTCAATATAGCAATGAATCCGCATTAAAAATGGAGAAGCAAACTGTCCTTTTCATGATATTAATACACAAGACCACATTCTACATGAGCAACAATGACATATGTACAATAATATTCCTGTGGCATTGTAATCGTTAAGGGAAGAATTAGGGTGACAGAAGTACCCCCAAACTCAGCCCTGACATTATGAATACTAAGTTTTATCTTCAACAGCTGGCTCCCTGTGCTGGTGGTTCATTCAGCAGTTCTCATAGGAATATAGAAAGCTGTCTTACTCAACTCAGTGGCTCATCTAGCTCCGTATTGTTTCCACCTCCAAGTAGGTCTCCAGGATTTCGGAACGGAGTCTTTCCCAGCTGGAGATGCCTGAATCTGACACCTTTTGCATGAAAAGCATGTGCTTTGCCAATGAGTTACAGCCCTTCCAAATGAAGTTCTCAGTCTTCATGCCCACAGAGTTCCAATGTCACATATAAACTATTTGGCAGGATATATGGTCCACTGGAGAGGAGCATGTATAGCGTCACCAATTATTACTCCACGAGTAATATGTCTTACTGGTTCAGTTTCTATTCATTTAAGAATAGGTGTATCACTGGCTATTAGTAATGGTGGCTATGAGGACCCTTCATGTTCAAAGGCAGTATGTTTCTGAACACCAGTTGCTCTGGAACAACAGCTGGAGAGGGCTACTACTTTCAAGTCCTTCCCAGGACTTCCCAGGGGCATCATGATAATCACCACAGAGAGCAGCATGATGGACTGGATGGGTCTTTGGTCTGATCCAGCAGGTCTCTTGTGGCAAAGAAACAACTCCAATTTGTACAAGAAGAGCATCTGTCTGCAATGGTTCAAATTATCATTCTTGGCTATGTGCAGAGAGCTGAGTTCAGCATTTACTCAAGTAGGAATTAGGCGCATCATTACACTTTTGAGTTTCATGAGTTATAAATTAAAATGAGGGGTGTGTTGTTGTTTTTCCATTGCTGTGATGGGCTTACAAGTGCATTTAGTGCCAAGAGCCAGCCTTTTCTAACATACTTGGAAAGAAGAGGGGAAAGCAACTCATTCTTTCCATCGCTGAGAATTAGTGACCTTTTTATTCTGCATGATGAACACGTCTTTGGAACTTAAACACTCTTTTACCCTAAAATCAGGAATATAAATTGGCAAAGTGGATCTGTGGGTGCATTTTCACATGAAGAGCAAGGCACTGTGCACAAAGAAATGGGTAAAAAGCTGACCCAGGGTGCTCCCAGAGGGTGAGATCCTAGTGATACAAGTCAAAAGACATTGTGCAGCTATTCTGCCACAGAAAGAAAAAAGACAGAAGAAGCCAGTGGGAAAACACAGGAGGATTGCAAGTGGAGACATGATCATCTGCTCCCCACCCCCTTTGTAAAATTCTGTTTTGAATGAGGCAGGGCAATTGCACCATAAAAACTTCATCTGGAAGCACCCACACTGTAGCAGAGTTGCGTCCAATTATCCACATTCAAATGCAAGAGAGAATGCTAAAGAATGGGACACAATTGAAGTTACACACAGAACTCTTGTTTGCCCCTTATAGCCTCCTAATAATTAGTGTAGTATAGTGTAGTATAAGCTGAGAAGTCCAGACTCTGACATGAATGTACTAGGTGTCTAGTATGGCATTGGCTCAGTTTGCACAATCAAAAGGTGGTTAATAAGCCACGATGATCGCATGCTGGAGGGATTTGCATAATTACCCTCAGCAAACCAGCTTGTTGTGTTGGGTAAACCTGGCCAGGGGTTGGCTTGTTGCCGTGGGTAACAAGCCAGCCAGAACACATGGGCTGTTGTAGGGTTCTGGGTGGATTGTTACTCATGGCAATAAATCACTCTGGCCAGGTTTCCGTGATAAGACAAAATGTGCTGCTGAAGGTAATTATGCAAATCCCCCAGCATGTGACTGGCATGCTCAGTACAGTTAACCAGCCACTGTAGCTTGTGTTGGTGTGCGCAGGCCATTGGCTGTGCTAGCTGGGAATGATGGGGATTGCAGCCCAACACGTCTGGAGGGCACCAGTTTAGGGAAGGGTGCACTCTCTCTTAGCTTTAAAGCTTTGATACGCATTTTGTGGCATAAATATTATTGGCCAAATTTATAAGGTTATTGTAAAGATTACAGAGATAATTTATATGAAATGCTTTGACCCCCTCGAAATGCATTATTTGAATTATGATTATGATGCCCATACAGATGGTAATAGAAATAAAGCTCCACTCTAGTTGATAGCAAAACAAACAAACAAGAATTACATGGCTTGGGACCATAACACCTGATGGAGCGCTTCTCCCGACATGAACCTACGCTACATTCAACATCTAAGGTCCTACTCTGTGTGCCTATTTCGAGGGAAGCTCGGAGGATGGCAACAAGAGAGAGGGTCTTTTCTGTGGTGCCCTCCCCAATTGTGCAACGATCTCCCTGAGGAGGCCCACCTGGCACTGACGTCGTTATCTTTTCGGCGCCAGGTTCAGACTTTTCTCTTCTCCCAGGCATTTAGCAATATGTAATTAGCCTCGGTTTGCTTTTGTATGTTTTTGTGGTTTAATTTTTTTTGTATATTGTTTTTAAGTGTTTTTTATCCTATGTAAACTGCACAGAGAGCTTCGGCTATGGGGCAGAATACAATTGCAATAAATAAATAAAATTGCATGAGAAGAAGAAACGTTCATAAAGCCACTGAGAAACTTTAAGATTCTTGCAAATCTTTAGAGACCATCTGAAGGCTTTTTGAAGGAGTTTCCTCTTTGTTGTTATTGAGTACATTTCCATTGGGATGTGTGCAGGAACAATAATAGCTTGTCTCCTGCTCTCTCCTTTTCTCTATTGAAAATCTGCTTTTTGTTTTTCACTTGAACACATTGCCATGTGCATGGCATACGTGTGTTATTCTAAGCCTGGGAAATACACCAGTTCTAGTGACAATTTGTTACAAAGACACTGAGTTCAGTTCTATTTCTATACTAATTTTCAAAAGTCCATGCCTGTGGTTATGGATTCTATTAGTTATTTAATGATTATTTCAGGGGCAGAAGTCACCTGCAGAAAAAGGCAAGAGGGAGCGATACCCTCAGGTGTGCATTACGGTGATGGGATTCAGTAATCCATGACAGTTGCCAAGTGCTCTCAAAAACAAACAGTTCATAGAATTATGATAAAATATTTAGAGAGAAGCTGTGCATGCACATCATACAATAGACAGAGCACTAACCTGTAATTAACAGCTATAAAAAGTTTTAGGACATGGGGAGAGTGCACAAAGTTGATTCATGACTATTATTCGATATTTGTTCATAACCTCCAAGAGGTTTAATACAGTATACATGGGGCTGTCTATTTTATTTTACATAAACCCTGCGAGGTAGGTTAGACTGAGGTTCAGATCCAAAGACACCCAGTGTGAGCTTCATGGTTGAAAGGGAATTGGAAGCCATCTTCCTGACCCAAAACCCTTTCTACTGGGCCAAGCTTAAGGTGTTAACATACAAAGCCCTAAACAGCTTGGGACCAGTTACCTCCGAGATTGCCTCACCTCTTATGTCCCTGCCCAAACTATGTAGTCATCATAGTGTTTTGTCTTGCAGCACCCACCCCCTGGAAAACATTACCGATTGTCATTAGACAGGCCCCACTGTTCTCACATTTAGGGTGCAATCCTAAGATTCTTTAAACAGAAAAAAGTCCTACAATTCTCATTGTTTCCAAGCCAGAATGGGTGACTGGGGAGCGTTGAGAACTTTGGAGAACTTTGTTCTGTATAAACATGCATAAGATTGTATCCCTTACATGTCTTCTTCAGATGCCTCTCTTCACACAGGATTTCCCTGTGGCCTATAGTGCACAGTAGAACATGATTTCACCATAAGAAATCAGTGGTAGGCTGCAGCCCTTTTTTATTCCCATCCAAGAAGTATGTTTTCAAGTTTTGTCTATGAATGCACCCAGCATGGAAAACCAAGTGCCAAAAATTTTTGTTTTGTTTTTTCTTCCTTTTTTGCATTCCTGCCTTAACCTCTTTCTTCCTGCAAATCAAACACATCAAACTTTTAAATCCAATTCCCTGTGGTAGCTGATAATTAGCGGCATTGGTCAAGACTGGTGAAATAGTATTCAATCATCCCTCTGCTATTCTTATGGCTATGTGTACCATAATTCTGGCAAAGGAGTAATTGACAAGACAAGAGATGAATTATTATTCAGCTCAAGTTCAGCAAACGGAGATGAGAGGATGCAGCTGAGAGGAAATATTTACTCAAAAAATATCCAAGACTAGACTGAAAAACTCCTTTGAAGAATCAGTTTAATAAACAGTACAATCCAATACATGTCTACTTGGAGGTAAGTCCCATTGAGTTCAATCAAACTTACTCCCTGGTTAGTCTGTATAGGATTACAGTTTAAATTAATCATATTTCTGACTGGAATAACTTTGTTCATTATGTTTTCCCATCTTGTCCACTATACAATTAAATAAAGCAATGAAAGAAAAATATAGGCAATGATCTAAGTATTCAGTTTTTTTTAATTCCAATCCTGGCCAATTTCTTGTAGTAACTATGTTTTGAATCAGCATGATCACCTCCAAAAATAGCCATATAAAATCAGAACACAAAAGCACCAACATTTATGGAAATTGTGGGCATATTTTTTCTCCAAAAAATTGAGGTGCAGGTTCTCATCATGACAGTCTCTATAACACACCACCAAGGAAAGTAAACGAAAAATAAAAATGCAGGCAGCTGTGTTGACCAATATCAACAAATCAATTTTCTTCTATATCAGGAGCAGGCCTTTTGTAGAGCTAATGGGTCTTAATTGCCCATTTAAAACCAAGCCACCCCCCAAAAAAATTGCATTATAACAGCGATCAATATATTGTTGCTGAGAAAACCTATTTCTTAACCAGCTACTGTGAAGACTGCAGATAAACCCAGACAGAGGGATTGTGAGTGGAGGATCTGAGAAGGGGAGACAGATGATCTCATTGTCCCAGCACTTTGATACTGTGAACCCTGGTTCCACTACACCATTGTCCATAAATGGCTTGTTCTTGCATTTCAGTGGAGGCCAGAGGATGGCTTCTAGCTCTGATTTTGGTGGGGCTGTGAATCCTTTCTGGATTTCCGTCAGAACCAGCCAGTACTCTAAAGAAGCTATCAAAGGTGCTGAACTTATTTTGGGGGTAAGGGTTCAGCACCTTGGACAGGTCCTTTGGAATTCTGTCTGGTACAAGGCTTGTTGAAAATGAGGTGTTCACACACTTAAAGGACTTGTTCAAGAGTTCCTCTTAGGTCTTATATGGGCAACTGGATGGAGCTATCAAAAAAGTTTCTGACAAACACAAGGAAATTGGACACAAGGAGTACATGGTGTACTAACAATCTTGTGAAATTATAACAAGCTGATATATGTCTCTCTCTCTCTCTCACACACACACACATACACTGTGTACACCAGCTAACGTTGTTTTGGGGATACAAAGCCAACCATATTCTTTGTAATATCAGATATTCAAAGTATTGCTGTCCAATTTTTGCTGGGGTAAATGATAAAAGTTTATGCAAATTTTACTGCAATGATTTGCCACTGCCAGGATACTTTTCCCAATAGGGAATTAATGATAAAAATGTAATTATTAGATTGAAGGGGAGAAAGGCATCAAGTGTGTCATAGCCTTTGGGAAATGAGTACATGAATTCAGCTTCATAATCTTTACTGCAAATGGTTCTATTTCTGTTCTAATTCTGATGTAAGCCTGCAAAAGAAATCAAATTTGAACTTACAGACTTCTGCTGAATGTGACATTACTCAGTGGACAGACACCTGGCATTTTCTGCTATTGATAGGTTGTGACACAATCTTGACGTCCATAAATAAAATGTGATGATCAAGTCATTTTGTAGTTTTTTTAAAAAAAACAGACTTGATAGATTCTGATTGGAAAGTACTGTTGTCATCTTTTGAAATGCTGGTTAATTACATATTCATTTTTGAATTAGGGTAAAAAAGGAGGGAATGATCATCATCATTCCACTTTCTGAATGCAAGCAATATTGCTAGCTAGATTTACAAAGAAAGAAAGCGCTCTCTCTCTCTCTCTCTATCTCTGTGTGTGTGTGTGTGTGTAAGAGAGAGAGATGCAGAGAGATTGCATTTCATTATTTATCACAGTTTGATGAGACATTAGACATTGTCTGAATCCAAAAAGAAGGAGTGTGGCAGGTCAGCCTTTAGATGCTCTGGCATGCAATTGTTCATAACAGAATGCAAGTGTGGAGAGTTAGAACGACCATAGGTGTTGGGTGTTGGAGCATATAACCCAGCAAATAGATATTGAGGTTTTATACTCAGCTGAGGTCAATGGACCTACACAACAGTTTACACCATCCGCTGACTCAGCCATGACAAATGACCTGTTAGCCAGCATGTGGCTGCAATAAGCAGGGATATTAATGGAGTTTCATTCCTTTAAAAAAAAAAGGAAAAGAGAAAAAAAGGGGGTGAAGTGGCATCCTCAATGATACTTGAGTAGAGAGGGTGGGAAAGAGACCCCCTTCATATGCCTTCAATATAATACCACATGTTTTTGAACCTATATCGGATTTCCTGACCCATCTAAAAGTGAACTAGCCTCTGCAATGTTGAAGCGAGTACCCTGGCTATGGGGATATTAAAGAAACAAAGAAGAGGAATCATTATTAGCAAATTGTCCAGTTTCAGGAGAAGGTCTGTTTCCTTAATGAACCCACCAGCATGCTGGGCCACCGCTCTTCATATGCAGGGCTAATCCGCTTGCCCTCTCTGGCAGACGGTGTTTACATTTGCAAATCAATCCCTCCAGCTAGCCATATTGCTTGCATTCAGAGAGGGGAAAGATGATGACGAGACAAAGATTTTACAGGCATTGCCAGACCCTCTCTAGCCCAAGTGGTCCCAGGGAAAAATCTGCCTCAGTTGTTAAGACATCCTTCATTCTGAGGCGGGGACAGTAATACATGCACGAGTGACAAGAATACAAATGGAACCTTTATTGAAGTAATGCTGCTGAAAGGTAGACAAATGAATATACAGGCATGTGTACAAAGGGAGAGATTATAGGATCCACATTCTTCGAACAGTCCGAATTCCCATTACAGTCAACTGGAGTGTGGGGAGTGTTACAGAGAGAGAGAGAGAGAGAGAGAGAGAGAGAGGAGAGGAGACCAAAACAACTTCAGCTAGACTTTCTTGCAGCCTTGCTTCCAGCAATTCAAAGAGAGGAGGGAAATGATTGCTAAAAGGTTACACAGATGCTTGGCAACATCCCACCCTTCTCTTATTGGGAGAAAGCCTCTTTGGAGGGCCAAAATTGCAAGAAGAATGTGGGGGTCTTGTCTTAACCAGGACTGTGGCCAACAGAATTTTGCTGTGGAGATGAGGCTCTAGCTGCAGCTGAGAAACTGGAAGTGCTGCTGGCTTCCAGGTACTCTGGAAAGACATTTCCCCAGATTGTAATGCCCAGATATATTCTGAGGAGAGCTTCCGCGTCCTAACATTCTTGCTTGGAGTGCAATGTTAGACTATTATGGATTTAGGTGCCAATTTTATGTCTGCTAAGTCTGCATTCAGCAGTCCAGGAAGCCACGGTCAGTGCACATTCATCTGCTGATTATGTTAAGGCACAATCCTATGCACATTTAGATAGAGAAAAGCCCTACAGCTCCCTGGCTGGGAATTATAATACATTTTTCTGTCTATAGGATCGCACCCATAACCTCTTACTCTGCTGCTACAATTGCCCAGAAGTTTTAAAATGAGAATGTAATTTACAGAACAATACCTTGACTCCTGAGGAATTGGCCTTTGAATGTCCATATTTGGAGAAAAATCAGGCATGCCCCATGGTTTTTGTAGTATGTAAATGTGAGCTTTAAAGCAATTCATGAGTCAACTGCTGGGGTGGGTTTGGGGAAACAGCTCACCCTGTCAGTTACAGGGATCTGGCTGCTGGCTTTGTTTGCACTGGGGAGCCCTCTTCAGAGGAGGAAGATTTTGATTCCTCAGAGCAACTCTCTGCAACAGAAGACATGGGGCAACCTGAGGAGTAGGAGTTGCAGGGATACCTTGACTTAGGTCTCAAAGAACCCCTTTCACCCCAGCCCTGCTGTGGTTCCGACTTCGTCCCATGGCTCTTCAGAAAACGAGTGGTGACAGAGCAGGTGGGATGTTCAGAATGGTCATGGGAGGCTCAGAATTGTCACTGGAGTGCCTGCCCAGCTGCCAGAAGATGATGGGTTCTAGGTGGCTTGTTACCCATGGCAACCAACCTCCATGGGTTTGAATGACATGGCAAGCCCCACTGCCAAAGGGAGTTATGCAACCCCCCTGACATGCAACTGGCACATGTGTGAACTTGGTCATCATATCAATGCCTCCATCTATGCCACCAGAGTTGGCTTACCCCACTATATTTCCCATGCAGCAGCATCTAGAAGCGTATAACTGTTCTGGAAAGGAAGTGGCCATATACACCAACTTATCAGCCAATTTAAAATTCGTAAAATAAAACTTTAAAAAACCTTCCGCTGTTGATGTGCATAATTGCCAACCTGATTCTGAATTTTGTTGAAGGGGAATTTGCCCATCACTAATTTGGGCTTGTGTTCTAGCAGCCCCCAGCTTGCCAGCACAAGGTCTTTAAACTCCTCCTTTCAGAGAAATTTCAAAATCAGTTTTTGATAAGGCACAATGGATCTACTTAACTAGAGAGTCAAAATCCATTAGATATATCTAAAATAGCTTTTTGGACCATCAAAGCTTTTAGCAATTACAGGTAATAATAAAACAAAATTGCAATAACAAACTTCACTTATTGAATTGGATGACACACACACAAAATCACCACCGGTGTCAAACAGAAACCATTTTGCAGCATGTTGTCAGTGCTTGTGACATAGGTCAAATTAATAAATGAATGAAAATTAATAAATATACATTTGGGAGCTGCTTTTCTACTATATACTGCAGATTGCTATAGAGATTATATGTCTTTTAGCACAGCACTGGCCCATAGTAAACTCCTGGGGAAGACCTGTGCCGTCCTATATAGAATTAGATAAGAAAACTTGACATTTGTATCTGCTTATTTCATTGTTCATTTCCCTGATTCTTGGGCATTGCTGCAAAGAAAGATAGACAAACTGTACTTATAGGCCTAGGTGAAAAAGTTGCAAGTCTTCCATTACTGAGCAGTCAGTATCCAATATATGTCTCTGGTATTTTACTTATTTATTTTGCTGAACTAGCAATTATGATGCTATAAATAGCATATCAATAACAGCTTACTTGTAGGGACTGCAGTGAGTATTGGGTTATAGCACATGTTTGTTTTTATTTCAGTCTCCAGGCAGCAGGGAGCTGATCCCCTTTGTTCTTTACTGGGAGTGATGGGAAATATTTAAACACCAGGACGTAGAGCTCATTTTCATGTGTTTCTTGTTAGTAGCAACTGTTTTGCAGTTTAATTTCCAGTGCTTTCCTGCCCTGTGGATATTCCCTTCTGAGGGTTACAAAATGAGAAGGTAGCTAGAAAATGGGAAAATATGATAGAGTTTTATGCCTTGGTGGCTGAAGTTATATGTTTATGATGGCCTTGTTCTCTCGGAACAATGAACAATAATTAGAATATCTTTTTCAGTGAGAGATTCAGCATTCAGTCCACAAATCACCTAAACTAGCTTGCTCCGCTTAAGTAGGCTTTGTCCTTTTGAAGCAATAAGACTAAGCTTCATTAAATGCAGGTTCATTGGTTTGCGGTTGTGTAAAAGTTATTTGTCTGTGAAAAATAGCGGTCGCAGGAGGTGGTAGCTTCAGGAAAAGGTTGAGAGAATAACCGAAGATTAGACGGGGAAGGTTTTCTGGCCTTCACACAGAGCTATTTTATAGCTACTCCTTAAAAAGAAGTTATCAAATACTTTGCCAACTACAAAGTAACCTTAAGGATGTTGTTATTGCATAAATAACATTGCATAATGTTATTGCATAAATTGCATAAATCAATTGGTTTTTTCACATTATTCTAATTGAGTCCTTTTGCATCTCAGCAGGCTGGTGTCTGTTGGGCAGTTGATCTTTCTCTTTACTGTACTGTCACCCTGGTTTTGTCAACAGACCCTGGTCTTGTCCAGGGATCAGGTCTTTCTGTACACTCCAAGAGAACATAGGCAAAGCCCTCAAAGACACTTGAGAAGAATCTGCAGCCACCACGGTCCCTTCTCCTGTCCGAAGGTGAAAAAAAATCTTCCTTTGAAAAGACAGAGGCAACAGTGACTGCAGGTGTGCCCAGCTCCTAGGGGAGCATGTTTTCCTGCTGAAAATGGAAACTACAAGTCCCAGAATTCCCAGTGGAAGACACTGGCCACAGCTAGACCTAAGGTTTATCCTGGGATCATCCAGGGTTCGCCCCTGCCTGAGCACTGGATCCCCTGTGTGGAACCTAGGTGAACAGGTTTGACCCCTGGACGATCCAGGGATAAAACTTAGGTCTAGCTATGGCCACTGTGTATGCCATTCCCACATTGGAGAAGGTCCCCAGGGGCATGTGCGGCATCATTTTCCTGCTGGGGATGCATTCTTTGTTTTTGCCTTTCCCTTCATCTGAAGGTAACAGCCTTTGGCCTAATGTACCATTTATTCTGGAATAATATCAAGGTCACCCCTACCATGCCACATGACATTCATCAACTCCCGCTGTGATCTGGGGTTGACTCCTCAGTTATTCAGGAATATTGCAGACTGCTTTTGCCACAGTTTTTATAGCTCTCTCACTACAATCCCAAAGTCCGTGGCTGGTGTTTGCCCCCTTCCCGAAGCTGTTGCTGTTTGGCACAAGCATCGACTCGGCAAACAGCCAACCCACTGTCAGGGGCATGTCCAGCAGTTTTGGACGTGTGCGGAAGTTGGCAGCTGCCATTTTCAGCACATTTTTGATTGATTATCAGTGTCTTTTGGCCCTGAACATGTGTTGTTGTTTTTAACACAAACATCTCAATGTGCAGGAGTGCATCTTTGACTCAATACCTATCCCCCCTGTGTTTCTGTGTATTTGTGCTGGTGTGCATCTAGAAGGAGGTGTTAAAAAAAATCCATGCCCTGTACCCATCTGTCCAGTAGCACCCAATTCTCCCAATACACCTTCGGAAGTGCCATCATGAGGTGCACATCCTCCTGCAATGGCTCTCCTTTACTCCTGTGAAACTTCCCTTGTGTGTGCCCCATGAGGGATGATCTTGGAAGCTGGAAACCCTATGATCTTCCCTCCTCCCCCCCTCTTGAAAGGGCTCTAGGTGTAGATGAACCCTCAGTGTCCATGAAAGGGGAAGCAGAGGCAATTTGCAGGATCCAGGTGAACAGAGCCCTGTTTGTAATAGGCTGTGTGCAGGGCTGTATTCACCCCAATCTTGTTCCCAAGCACTAGTCAGGAGCACTAGTGTTTGCAGGTACACTCCTAACCAAATGCTCGAGATATCCCTAGACTTGTTGCAAGCAAGAGAAGTAAACTATTGCTGTTTGTTGCCACTGTGACTGCTATCCCTACCATTCTGCCTTCTCAGCAGCTCCGTCTCATAATTGGGTGTGTACTTTGGAATCAGCATGTGTTTCCGATATATCAGGAGTACAAGTGCACATGCAGAATATTTTCAGACGGGTCTGGGGGTGGGAATCATGTTTCCTTACCATTGCTCTGCTTCCTGCTTCTCTTCTGCAATAGGAACAAGCAGAATCACATGGGGAAGAAAGGGGAAGAAAGCAGCGACCACATGGCCCATTCAGTTTAGTAGGCCAGTACCCTCTAGTGGGCATTTTATAGTGCAATTTCTTCTGCACAAGGCAGGAAATAGAAACAAATATCGTTACAGTTCAGAAGAGTTGGGTTTTTGGAGTCTTATTTTGAAATTAAAAAAAAAACAGCAGAAGGAGCAGGAGACACACAGGAGGATCACTGCATCATCAAAATGACCCTCGAACATCCATGAGCATGCTATAAAAAGCTCGTTGTTTCCACATTCAATGGTTTCTTATGCTAGAATACATCCAAACGCTATAACATGGAAGTGTTCAGTAAAATTCTATGGTTTTTCATTTGCAGAAAGTTACTATTGGTGACCACAAAGCTCACTTTGAGGGCCTTTTCAGTGGTGCCCCCACCCCCAATTCTGGAACAATCTCCCTGACAAGGCTTGCCTGGCACAAACATTGTTATCTTTTCGGCACCAAATCAAGACTTTTCCATTCTCCCAGTCATTTAACAACATACAATGAGTTTTTAACTGACCTGGAATAGTTGTTTTAAATGGATATTATCTATGCTTTTTATGGTTTAAAATTTTGTATATTGGTTTTAATGTTCAGTGTTTAAATCTTTGTAAACTGCCCAGAGAGCTTCATGTAGGGGCGGTAGATAAATGTAAAATAATAATAATAATAATAATAATAATAGCTTAAGAAATGTAGTAGATATTGAATTGTTTGACTTTTGAAAAGCCTGAGTAATGGCAAAAGCAAACAAACCATTGTACAAGTTATGGCAGCTAAAACACCATGTTATAGCAGCCATTGCTATAGAAAATCAGAATGCCCATCATCCACATAAGAACAACAGTTCCATAATTCTGTTTAGGTGGTGTTTTATGAAAATACATGTAGCTCAAGCTAATTTAAAGTAAAGCAAAGCAGGAAACCCCAAAACACCAGGCATCAGAACACTTGAAAAGAGTGATTTAGGGCCTTGCTAGACGAGGCCTTAGCATGCTTTGAGACCCGGTTTCCCTGCTGTGCGTCCAGATGACGCACAGGGGAATCCGGGCCCAGGCCGCACTGAAGCCTGCCTTAACGCGCCATAAGCGAAGTCGCTTATGGTGCGCCTTTTCCGCAGCCCCGGCCTGAGGCCGGGGCTGCGGAATGTCTAACAGGGTCCGTGGCTTTTTGCGGCTACTCGCTTACTCGCGAGTAGCCGGGAAAAGCCAAGGACTGGGCACAGCGCTGTGCCCATCTGACCGGGGGGATCCCTTGGGGGGGAGATGGGGGGAAGGCCGGACCGGCAGGAGAGGGGGAGGGCGCAGGGCGACACGGGACGACGAGGGAGGGCGACACGGGATGATGAGGGAGGGCGAAGGGTTGCACGGGACGACGAGGGAGGGTGCAGGGTGGCACGGACGACGAGGGAGGGCGAAGGGTGGCACGGGACGATGAGGGAGGGTGAGATGGGATGGGGAGGGATGGCGGAGGGCGACATAGGGGACAGGACGGGGAGGGAGGGCAGGGAAAGAGGGGGCAGGGGGCAGCGGGCTTACTTTAAAAAAGGATGGGGGGCTAAAAAATTTTTAAAAACCCTTACCTTCTCCGGAGTCTTCGGGCCGCACGAGGCCCCTTTTTTAAAAAAAAATGGCCGACGCTGCAGGGCTTCCGTAGTCGGCCGTCTAGGAGGCTGGCGGCGCGCACTAAAGCGTGCCGTCGTCCCGCCTCCCTGCCGGCTTATCCTGCCGAGTCTAGCAAGGCCCTTAGTGCCATAAATCAAAGCAAACATATTTGTAAATGAAACTATTGAGATCTCCTATGCATTGCAAACCATCTGTTGGTATTTCACCAAACAGACAACTAAGCAGAGTTTTGAAAATGATCTTTTCACATTGCAGAACAAGGAAGCATGATAAACTTTCGCTCCAAAAGGTCAGTTACCGTCCATCTGCAATCAGTACACCTACAGGCATCTTTCTAACGTCAAAACAGATCTGGTTCAGCATCATCTCTTTTCACCGATGCTTCTCATGTTCTTCACTTGTGGACCCAACAAAATGCTGCCTCAACAGCTGCTGCAGTTGCTGGTATTATGCGCTTGTTGTCAGTAGGAATAGAGGCACACGTGCTGACCCTTCGCATACCAGTGAAAGAGTATTCATTTCATGCGTTTAACAGATAGTTAGCTTGCATTGCAGCAAAATGCATGCCTAGATGAGGAGCAAGGTTTCTTCCAGACCCCCATTATCTATTTCCTGGGCTGCTTACCATAGGATCTAAATAAGAGGCCTTAAAGAAAATCTCTTAAGGCTTAATCTTAATGGACGGTAATGGACTGGATGAGGGCTAACAAACCGAGACTCAATCCAGACAAGACGGAGGTACTGTTAGTAGGTGGTTCATCTGTCCGGCGAGGTGATGTTTGCCCTGTCCTGGACGGGGTTGCACTCTCCCTAAAGGATCGGGTCCGTAGTTTGGGGGTGCTCTTGGATCCAGAACTGTCACTTGAGGGACAGGTGAATTCAGTGGCAAAGAGCACCTTTTATCAGCTTAGGCTGATATACTAACTACGCCCTTATCTGGACAGAGATAGCCTAGCTACAGTTATCCATGCTCTGATAACCTCTTGTTTGGATTACTGCAATGCGTTATATGTGGGGCTGCCTTTGAAAACGGTCCAGAAACTTCAGCTGGTACAAAACAGGGCAGCCCGTTTACTAACAGGGACTGGCCGGCAAGATCATATTACGGCAGTCCTTTTACAACTTCATTGGCTGCAAGTCCAAGTCCGGGCCCGATGCAAAGTGCTGGTACTAATATTCAAAGCCTTAAACGGCTTGGGGCAAGGTTATTTGAAGGAACGCCTCCTCCCATATGTATCTGCCCGGAGATTAAGATCATCCACAGGGGTCCTTCTCTGTGAGCTCCTGCCAAACGAAATAAGGGAGGTGGCTACTAGGAGGAGGGCTTTCTCTGTTGTGGCACCCCGGCTGTGGAACGAGCTCCCCAGAGATATCCGCCTGGTGCCTACGCTGTATTCTTTTTGTCGCCAGCTGAAGACCTTTTTATTTTCTCAGTATTTTAACACCTAAATTTAAACTTTGCTGTTTTAATTCTGTATTTTAATCCTATATCAATTTCTGCTGTGTGGTTTCATCCTGGTTGTTCTTTTTATATTGTATTTTGTATTTGGGTTTTTAGATTTTTGGGTGTTTTATTATGTTCTTAGTGGTTTTAATTTTTGTGAACCGCCCAGAGAGCTTCGGCTATTGGGCGGCATAAAAATGTAATAAATAAATAAATAAATAATCTTTCAAATAAACAAACACAAAAAGAGCCACCAACATGTCAAGGTACGATTGAGATGGGTCCCTGAGGAGTCATTTTGAATGTCCCTAACTTGAATGACCCAGACTTTAATGGTTTCATGCCTTATAGCAGGGGTGGATGACTTGTGGCCCTCCAGATATTTTGGCCAACAACTCCTATGAGCTCCAGCCAAAGGAATGATGAGAGTTGTAAGCCCATTTGGAGGGCCGCAATTGGCCCACCCCTCCCCTATAATTCCAGCTGGAGGAGTCTGAAACCACTCTTGCATTTTGGGAATCCACATGGGGGCTGCAAGTCCCCTGCCATGCTACATATGCTGGCCTGGGAGCATTAATAGGCCGAAATGTTTCGGTGGCCTCATTTCTGGGTTGGGTTGGGGTGTTAGGTTTAAATAGGTGACTTTGTTTCTGGAAGAATAGGAAAAAATGCAGCCCAATCTTCCTATCCAAAGGCCTCAAGCACCATATACCCTGGGCCTAATCTACACCAAGCAGGATATTGTACTATGAAAGTGGTATGAAAGCACTATATAAGAGGCAGGAGCCACACCACTGCTTTATAGTGGTACTGAAGTGCACTGACAACTGTTGGGGCCCATTGACACATACCACATACTGCTTTCATATCACTTTCATGGTGCAATATCCTGCTTGGTGTAGATTAGTCCCCATCTCTACATAAAAGTGGATAGCTAACAGCTATACTAAGGGCTGGGGGGAATTCTTGGCTGCAAGGGTAGGGAATGGGGGAATCACTGGTTTTTTGCCCATAGTAGCTGCAAGAGTGAGTATGAATCACCAACCACAGGACAAGGCTTGAAATGCAAACCTCCCAGGAGCTAAGCACCTACTTTAAAAACAAGAAGCCTTCTTAAGCTCATGTCAGGGAGTAGTCTGGGGTGAGCCAGGAGCTGAGGACCAGGAGCAGTGAGACAAAGTAGTCAGGACCAAAGAGCAAATTAGGACCAAGGAACAAACTAGGAGTCATGGTCAAGGCACAAGCCAGAATTCAGGACTGATAGTCAAACTGAAGGATACAGGAAATGCCAGATTGGAAGACCTTGTTGCTCATTCAAAACTTAACTAAAACAGGAAGCCTTCCAATACTTCTTCCTGTCCAGAATGGTCGAATTGCAGCCTGGGTGTGCGGGGTCAGTCCAGAGCCCAAGGATACATAACTGCCAAAGCAAAGGCTACAACATGTATTTCAGGGTAGTGCTGGGCCAAACCTGCCCCCTATTTTGGGGGACTTTCCCTCTCTCAGCAAAAGAGGCATTGTTTTTTTCTGCCTCTTTCACAGAGAGGGGTGGAAATTTGGAGAATTTCCACATACATTTTTTAAGTGTAGCCAATTGCTGAGGGGTTTTCTTCCTATGTTTTAGTTTTGTTTTGTTTTTAATAATAATAAAAAAACCTCTTCCTCCAATATTTGGATGAGCCCAGCAGTTCTTAGTGAATGCCTATTGGAGACCATGTGACCTCGTCCTCTCCAATAAGCATCCCATAAGTATTCCTGGGCTCCTGAAAATGCCGGGGTATGTTAGAAGAAGAAGAAAAAGAAAGACCTCTCAACAATTGGCTACATTTAAAAAGGTATGAGGAAAACCTGTTCCCCACCCCAAGGAGAAAATTGTCCAAATTTCTCACATCTCCCAACTTCTTTCACCCAAGTTTTCATCCCCCCCCCTCCCACGAAATGCCAAAATGGAATGGTCGAAATTTTTGACACAGCACCATTTCAGGGGCTCACCACACAGGACACCCATTCATATGCTCCATCAAGAAGCTTTGTGACTTTGCCCTTTTCTGTCCTATATAATGATTGCTTTATGACAGCAGATTTTGCCTCTGCACCAAAGCATGCCATGTGCAACGCTTTGCTCTGTTCCCGCTTCTGCATCTTAGACCGTGCCCCTTTCTACACCTAAGGTTTATCCTAGGCAAATGAAGGGATCATCCCTGCCTGCTCCCGGGATACCCTGTGTGGCATTTGGATGCACAGGAACGATCCTGGGATGATCCCAGGATATAGGGATGGTGTAGACATGCCCTGTGTCATGCCCTGTTTTCTTCATTCCCTGTCGTGCTGGGATCACTTCCTGATTCTCCTTTTACACCTGTCTTACCCAAGGCACATCCTTGCGGGAATTGCCTCACTGGACAATGGTTTTGCCTCATCATCTGGTTAGGCATTTTGGCCCATGTCTGTAGGAGGTCTCAGAGTCCCCCAGAGCATAACAGCACATGTTATGACATGATGACATTTGCTACAGAGTGAAAAGTTTTAAGGTATCATATAAAATAAAAGATAATAATCAAATAAAACCTAGCAGCAGTGCAAAGATTAAAAATAAAGTAACAGATTGAAAACAACAGGAACTGAAAGACTGAAATGCCCAGGAAAATAAGGTCTTCACCTGGCAACGAAAAGAACACAATTGAGCACAATGTAGGTACCAGGCAAGCCTTCTTGGGAAGCTCATTCCCAACCATGGTGCCACAACAGAAAAGTTCCTCTTCTTAGTAGCCAGCCACTTCAATTTCTTTGGTGGGGGCTGCTGGAGAGGGACTGCTGAAGTCCATCTAAGGATCTGGGCAGGAATATATAGGAGGAGATGATCCTTCAGGTAACTTTCCCTCAAGCCATTTAAGGCTTTGAGTGTTGATACTAGGGGTGTGCACGGACCCCCCAATCCGCTTCGTGGCCAGATCCAGAAAATCCGGATCGGGCCCGATCCTCTTCGCGCCGCTCCGCCCGTCTCCTGCTCCACGGAGTGAGATCCGGCTTCGCCGCCATCATTATATGGGTGGCGGTGGTGGCGACGCAAGAGAAACCACCCACCCACCCCACCCCCTTACCTTCCTCCATCGCGGGATTCAATTGAGGCCCCGGTTGAAGCCGGAAGAGGCCTCGGCCTTTACTTCCAGCTTCAACCGGGGCCTCAATTGAAGCCGGCGATGGAGGAAGGTAAGCGTCCCTCCTCCCTGCTCCCTTACCTGGCGCCGGCGCCGCTGCCGCTGCATGGATGGCGCCGGCACCAGGCCCCCGCCCCGTCCCCCATCCCAGCCTCCGCCCCCTTACCTTCCTCCGTCACGGGATTCAATTGAGGCCCCGGTTGAAGCCGGAAGAGGCCTCGGCCTTCACTTCCAGCTTCAACCGGGGCCTCAATTGAAGCCGGCGATGGAGGAAGGTAAGCGTCCCTCCTCCCTGCTCCCTTACCTGGTGCCGCCACTGCATGGATGGCGGCGCTGCCGGCGCCAGGTAGGCCAGACCCCCGCACCAGCCCCCGGCCCAGCCCCCGCCCCCTTACCTTCCTCCGTCGCGGGATTCAATTGAGGCCCCGGTTGAAGCCAGAAGAGGCCTCGGCCTTCACTTCCAGCTTCAACGGGGCCTCAATTGAAGCCGGCGACGAAGGAAGGTAAGTGTCCCTCCCTGCTCCTTTACCTGGTGCTGCCGCCACCCGCCACCGCATGGATGGTGGCGCCGGCAGCGCCAGATTAGTCCCCCTCCCCCCACTTACCTTCAGGCGAAGCTCCAGATTGAGGCAATCCTCTTCGCCTCGATCCACAGCCCCCCGACTCTCTTCGCCTCCGCCTTAAGGGTAGGCGAAGCCCCCCACTCCGCTCCTGCTTCTCCAGTTCGAGGAGAAGCGGAGCACATCCCTAGTTGATACCAACACTTCTTTCGGATGCAGAAGTAACATTCAGGAATTGGCAAATCTGAAGATGAATTTACACAATCACTTCTGACAGGAAAGAATCACCATCAAATGCAATAATTTTCTTTGTCAAAACTAGGGGTGTGCACGGACCCCCCGCTCCGCTTCACTTGCAGATCCGCCATTTTCCGGATCGGGCCGCTCCGCCCCACCCCCGCTCCGCCCACTTCCGCTCCGCTCCGCCCGGAGCTCCGGATCCGGATCCGGAGCTCCGTTTCCCCCCCCCCCATAGGCTTGCATTGAAAGCTAAAAAATTATACAACTTTTTTTCTGTTCAAGTTAGAAACCTCATGTTTGGCACCATGACACCTCATGGGGATATACACACGCACGCCAAGTTTCAAAGCAATCCCATCATCCCCTGATTTTTGGCGAATTTTTGAAAATCGGGCACCCCACACACAACATCCCTGCGAGGTGGGCAGGGGAGGAGGGAGGGAAGGCAGGCAGGCATGCAGCTGGCATTTCTGGGGGCATAAGGAAGTGAGCCAAGGATAAGCCAGTAATGCATATAAAATGGAATAAATCAATAAATAAACAAAGGAGGGGTGGAATTAAAAGCAGCAGTGTTGCTCAATAAACAGCAAGAAGAATTTTTTTAAAAAGGCTATATCTGTCTTTTACCAGCAATAGGGGGACGTGCCCGGGGGAGGGGGAAGTAGCTGCCAGTTCAACTCAAGACAGCCATTGCTTCACCACGAGAGCTCTAAGAAGCAAACGCTCACTTCAACTCATAACAGGCATCGCTCCACCACTAAGAAATGAACGCTCACTTCGACTCATGATAGGCATTGCTCCACCGTTTTACTCTCTTTGGAAGGCTCTAATGGCCTTCCAGTGCAGGAGAGAGTGGGGGCACGTCCACGATGAGATGCCCTAGGGGAGCTCATCCCCTTGCACCACATCTATTCAGTTGTTCACCAAGGTTAGGGTGGGGAGCAGTGCTGTGTTTCTATCTCTTATTCTTGGCTTAGTATATGATTTCAGGTTGTGTTTGTGCATTTGGTAGGGCTACTGTTTTAAAAAACACTGGGAAAAGCCCGTTCAGATGAAGAAAGAGAAGTTTCCCAGAATCCCAAGTTACCCGTTTTGCCTATCCCCTCCTCTAACTTTGGGATCATGTGATCATGACCGGGAGCTGACTCTGCCCCTCAGCCCTTAGAAAAAGGTATTTTTCCCGCCGATTTTTAAAAAACTTCTAGCGCCGACCCGGACAACGCAGAAAGTTGAGAGTAGTCTCAAAATGACCCGCATCCACGACTCTCTGTGCACAAGAATTTTCAGAACGATAGCTTAAAAACCAACCCAGTTATGCCCGAGTCTTTCCCTCAATGCAATCCTATGGGCGAAAAGCCGAAAACACCGTTTGAGCCGCGCGGTTGACCTGATTTTCACAAAAATATAGCACGCGACCCAGACAACGCAGAGAGGTGAGAGTCATCTCAAAATGACCCCCATCCACGACTCTCTGTGCACAAGAATTTCTAGAACGATAGCTTCAAAAAGAACGTAGTTATGCGCGATTATTTGCCGCAATGCAATCCTATGGTGAAATGTTTTCAAGATGGCGACCGGAGTGCTCCGCCTGAACTAGGAGCTCCGAAAAATGGCCGCTTCTCTTCGCCTTGCTTCTAGGGGGTCCGCGGTCCGCTCCTACTCCGCCTCTGGGTAAGGCGGAGCAGGCCAATCCGCTACTGCTTCTACGCTCCTAATCGGAGCGGATCACACCCCTAGTCAAAACTATATTCTCCATAGATCCAAAATGTAAGTTCAGCCATCTTCTGGAAAATGATTTTAAAAAATATTTATCGTAACATGGCTGTATATAAATACATCTGACTGATCTTAAAGGTGAAATTCAGTTTGTTCATGGAGACACATTCATCACCAGTGGGAAAGGATAGGATTTTGTGGGCATTTTCCCCAATCAGAAGTGATGTTAGGATATATATACTCCAGTGAAGGTTATATGGAAATGTTTCTTTGGAGCAATGCGGACCAATCTGTATGACTTGGGGGAATTTTTTGTGATAGCTATATACTGTTGCAGAGAATACGTTTGCTAAATTTCAATAAACACCTCACTGAATGCATATCAAGTTTCTTCTTCTGCCAGAAGTTGAGGGCTCTCCAGTTGCTTAAAGGCCAAGTTCACACCTTCTTTCTTTCTTCCTTTTAATTTTTTTAAACTTGGCACTTTATTTGCTACTGCTCATATATTGGCAAAGCTGGGAGTAAAGTGGCAATTAAACACTTTTAGAAAGCAGAACTGGCATTCAAACAGCTGGAATGCTCCCAGCACCATGACATCCTTACTGTCACCAGTTAATTGGGGGCACTTGGAGAAGTTATGAAACACTCCCTCAGTGTTCTCTCATACTTTCCCTTTTGTATTGTCATGGCATTTTCTAAACATGTTAGACAATCCAAAGAACATCAGCAAGCAGATTTTCAAGTGACGTGCATTTGATAATTGCTAGCACAGTGGCAATGTCATGAAAGGGAAGAGTCAGGTGAAGTAGAAGAATGAACGAGTGAAAGGAGAGCAAAATAGGCAACTGTAAGGGAACAGCCTTCTTGTGCTAAATTTGTGTTCATCTATGGAATCAGCAATCTCTTATCCACAGTTCAACCCTTTTCAGACCTCTCGGAATTAATGTCCTAACAATAGAAGATTCTAAGCATGGTGGGAAATGTGTTATAATCATTCCTATTGACTGATACATAATGGGAAGAACTATTTGCAAGATTTGTTCTTTAATCCTGCTTATCTGTCAACAAAACTGCTCTTCCCCAGTGAGTTGGAAAACCTCCAAACAACCCAGGACAGTCTGCCAGCTGAGTGAACACAGCATCGCTTGTGGCAGTAAATAGCAGATTTTGGGAAGGGAATGGGCAGAGAGATTTTTTAAAAAGAAAGATAAGGAACCAAGGCATCGAGGATGTCCTGAGAATGCAAAGCATCTCTCCTCCCCAAGCAATATTGTATCCTAAGATAGGAAGAGAAAGTCCAGCTTCCTTATCAACTCTATGGTTACCTCTAAGGAGGCTTAGGCCTTTGCTAGACCTACCGGTAAATGCGCAATGGAGGCGTGGAGAGCCCGCGATGCAACTATCGTGGGCTGTCATGCTAGTCTATACATCAAGCTCAACGAGGTCAAGAAGAGACCCGTCGCGCCTGGCATTTTGGGTTTTTTCCCTTAAAGGGCTGGCTGTGCATGAGTGCACAAGTGAAAAGGTAAGTTTATTTTTTAAAAAAAATAGATCCCCCCGCTCCCCACACCCAGCCCACAATGGGCGCAGTTCCTGGCTACATGCGAGTAATTGTGTGGAGCTGGGGAAAGCCGCAGAAACGGGCTCAGCCCGAGACCGCGGGAAAAACCGGGCCCAAAGTGTAGGGCTGTATCTCGGGGCCAGGCAGGGTTGATCCCTGCCTGAGCCCAGGATCCCCTGTGCAGCATCTGGATGCACAGAGGCAATCCCGGGTATCAGCCCAGGATAACCTCTTGTCTAGCAAAGGCCTTAGCAAGGGTTCCCAAGACTGAGATACTATCTTAGAAACAGATAAAGAAAGATTTACCTTAGGTTAGAATAAAACAGAGGTTTCCTTAGTCATACTCTCTGTCACACAGTTTCCCCAGGACTAGAGTAATAATTATTGGCAGAAATCTAGGCCATTCTTACAGGATTCACCCTCCAGTGATTGAGAAAACATAGAGCGCTGTGCCAAATGAGTATTTTACCAACTGCTCTAAACACAATTAATCAGCAAACACAAATGAGTCCAACAATGGGAATCAAAGTCAGGTAGATACTTTGACCCAACATCAACATTTACAGGGTCAGGACAATGCATCTAAATTAGGAGCAACCAATGAACAAGTGAGCATATGAGGCTGTTTCTACACCAGCCTGATAGTCCGGGCTGGTCATGGCTCAGAGCCTGTGCATCCAAATGACGCACAGGGACTCCTGGGGGCAGGGGGGATGGACACGGGTTTTCCCAGGGATAAAGGAACCCTGGGAAAACCCGGATTTACCCACAGTCCTAGGAGCATCCTGCAGACCATGGGCATTGTGGGCGCCCGTCCCAGCTTCTTTCCTCCTTCCCTCAAGTAGCGGGGGTCAGCAGAGGGAAGGAGCCAGGCCAGGAGAAATGCAGGGACATCGGGGTGGGGTGGGGAGTAGGGTGGCCCCTTTTTTTACCTTAGCTTTCACTGGAGTGCAAGTGCACAAAACTCTTCTTCAGGGTTGATGTTCAAAAAACATTAAGAGAAAATAGATTTTTTCAATAGAGGATATGATGTTATGCCTTGGTCTGTAGATTGTTTCCATTTTAACATGGTAAAAGGAGGAAATTCTTAATTAGCTTAAAATTTTGCCATGTGTTAAAATGTTATACAGAGGCATGCTGAGACAAAGAAGGAATGAAAAAAACAATAGTAACCTAGTCACATCTGTTCTACCACTAATCGGAACTTGATGTGAATTCCATGCTAATTCAACAATGGTGATGCCTCTCTGTACTACATTTTATTCAGTCCATTTTGCCTTACATCAATTCCATGTAGCTAATGTGACAAAGGATTCTCATTATAATATGAAAAATCTATGCTCCATTATGCTGGCCCCACACTTCAGCCTGCTATTAGTGTAATTGGTTTTTGCAGTGTGCACTTTTTTGCCATTTTGATGGTACATAACATGTTCAGTTGCACTGTTCAGAAGGATAGCTTGAAAGGCTTGTCTACATCCACCTCCAGATGTGACTTTTCATTCATTATTTTGAAAGATGAAGTATTGATAGCAGAGTTGTAACAATAGTCCCATGTGTTGCTAGTCAACCAAGGCAATAATATATTAAGCCTTAAACTGCAAGTTCTTTAGCTGCTCACTACTGAAGCATTCATACATGGCTATTTTGTGTAATGCCAATTTAATGATACAAATTTGAGGTGGTAAAGTCCAGAATTTAGTGATTTCTTAAGTAGCATGGAGCCCATTCAAAGCCATTTCTCATGTTACAGGAGCAGAGGAGTTGCTACTCCCCTGTGGTTACTTTCCAGGCTACTCCAATAAAACTTCAACTTGAGAGATCACCTGGGAAGGCCCAACAATGAGGTTATTTTCCTTGCCAGTGTTGCATCCATATTATCAGCCCCTCTCAAGTTATTTTACCAAGTTAAGCATTACTGGAATAGCATGGGATAGAATCGTATGCCATCCTGTAAGAGAAGAGCTGGCCTTCAGATATTTATTCTGGGGTGATAAATATTCACAAGGCTGATTTTTACCACCTCCTTTTTGTGGAGTGACCCATATGTATTGTTGCTGTATGTCCTTGATCACACTTGTATATAAAGATGTATCTGTATATGTGTACTCAAATGATATAGGAAGGTTAGAATCTTTTGTAGAGGTGGAGAAATTAACTCAAGAATACTTACGAAGTTCAAGGGTAAAAAAAATACGTGTTTTTATTGTACCACTAGTATTTGAGAAATAAAACATTGGTTAATACACCACTCCTAGTACTGGACCAGCAGACTATTCTTGTGTGATCCTTAATGATAGAACAAGAAATAACAGAGTCAGGAAATTATGGTTTGCCAAATAAGGAGTAGAAAGGGCACTAGGGAAATGGTGAGGCAGTTGCTGGATGACTAAACACAACAGGGGAAATGCAAGTTTCAGTGGCATGGGGTTGGCTATGTAAAGGCCAGAACAAACAAATTTAGTGTAATTTCAGGAAAAAGAGAGAGAAACCTGTTGCAAGGGGAAAACGTAGAGCTTCACTTCCAAGTGAGTGTAAGTCACTTGGAAATTCACAGAAAGCAATGGTTACTCTGGCTTCTACAGGCTTCTGGTCATGAATTCACAATGTGGTGATCACACCTGTATGGAAATAAAGACCACAGATGATCGTGGGATTTTTTTGTCCCTTGTGGAGAAAGCATCCAAAGGGACCAACAGGAGGCTAAGCCATTTTTAGAAACCCCTAAGCCCCACATGATGTGGAATGCAGTTGTGAAAACAAAACTTGAAATGGAGGGCAGCGAAGCTGTGTCTCCATGGGGGACATACATGGAGAAGAGGCAGTGGAACTGGGAAAAGGAGCCAAAGAAGGGAAACTGGTTGGATGCTGGACGTACTGGGCTTGAGATCCTGTGAAACATGAGCAAATGTCCTTGCTTCTTAGCTTGGCCATTGAGCTTAAAACCCCAAATCCTTAACAATCAGGCTACTTAAACTGAACGTGAGGTGTGGGCCTCCCTGGATCTCTGAGTGACACACAAAGTGACAACATGGTTTGATAGGGTTTAAAAAATGCAGAGCATAAACATCCCAACAGGAGTTTACAAAGAGATTAAAATAACTACTTTCTTTTCTTTTTGCCAGAAATGATTCAGAAACCTATCTTCTAGGGGTGTGCACGGACCCCCCGCTCCGCTTCACTTGCAGATCCGCCATTTTTCGGATCGGGCCGCTCTGCCCCGCCCCCGCTCCGCCCACTTCCGCTCCGCTCCGCCCGGAGCTCCGGATCCGGATCCGGAGCTCCGTTTCCCCCCCCCATAGGCTTGCATTGAAAGCTAAAAAATTATACAACTTTTTTTCTGTTCAAGTTAGAAACCTCATGTTTGGCACCATGACACCTCATGGGGATATACACACGCACGCCAAGTTTCAAAGCAATCCCATCATCCCCTGATTTTTGGCGAATTTTTGAAAATCGGGCACCCCACACACAACATCCCTGCGAGGTGTGTTAAAAAACACGGGGAAAAGCCCGTTCAGATGAAGAAAGAGAAGTTTCCCAGAATCCCAAGTTACCTGTTTTGCCTATGCCCTCCTCCAACTTTGGGATCATCATGACCGGGAGCTGACTCTGCCCCTCAGCCCTTTGAAAAAGGTATTTTTCCCGCTGATTTTTTTAAAAATTCTAGCCCGCGACCCGTACGATGCAGAAAGTTGAGAGTGGTCTCAAAATGACCCCCATCCACGACTCTCTGTGCACAAGAATTTTCAGAATGATAGCTTAACCCCCCCCCCAGTTATCCCCGATTCTTTCCCTCAATGCAATCCTATGGGCGAAAAGCCGAAAACGCAGTTTGAGCCGCGCGGTTGACCCGATTTTCACAAAAATATAGCCCGCGACCCGTACGATGCAGAAAGTTGAGAGTGGTCTCAAAATGACCCCCATCCACGACTCTCTGTGCACAAGAATTTTCAGAATGATAGCTTAAACCCCCCCCCCCAGTTATCCCCGATTCTTTCCCTCAATGCAATCCTATGGGCGAAAAGCCGAAAACGCAGTTTGAGCCGCGCGGTTGACCCGATTTTCACAAAAATATAGCCCGCGACCCGTACGATGCAGAAAGTTGAGAGTGGTCTCAAAATGACCCCCATCCACGACTCTCTGTGCACAAGAATTTTCAGAATGATAGCTTAAACCCCCCCCCAGTTATCCCCGATTCTTTCCCTCAATGCAATCCTATGGGCGAAAAGCCGAAAACGCAGTTTGAGCCGCGCGGTTGACCCGATTTTCACAAAAATATAGCCCGCGACCCGTACGATGCAGAAAGTTGAGAGTGGTCTCAAAATGACCCGCATCCACGACTCTCTGTGCACAAGAATTTTCAGAATGATAGCTTAACCCCCCCCCCCCAGTTATCCCCGATTCTTTCCCTCAATGCAATCCTATGGGCGAAAAGCCGAAAACGCAGTTTGAGCCGCGCGGTTGACCCGATTTTCACAAAAATATAGCCCGCGACCCGTACGATGCAGAAAGTTGAGAGTGGTCTCAAAATGACCCCCATCCACGACTCTCTGTGCACAAGAATTTTCAGAATGATAGCTTCAAAAACAACGTAGTTATGCGCGATTATTTGCCGCAATGCAATCCTATGGCGAAATGTTTTCAAGATGGCGACCGGAGCGCTCCGCCTGAACTCGGAGCTCCGAAAAATGGCCGCTTCTCTTCGCCTTGCTTCTAGGGGGTCCGCGGTCCGCTCCTACTCCGCCTCTGGGTAAGGCGGAGCAGGCCAATCCGCTACTGCTTCTACGCTCCTAATCGGAGCGGAGCACATCCCTACTATCTTCCTCCATTGTCCGGGCTTAAACAGTGTATACCATGTTTTTAATTTGTATTTTATGTATTTTATGCTTGCTGTTGTTCTCCGCCTCGATCCAATCGGAGAGGCGGGTAAGAAATAAATTATTATTATTATTATTATTATTATTATTATTATTATTATTGATTCAATGAGCTTTTCTCTTTTCTCTCTGACCAGGTTTGGATGATCCATTGCAGTTCAACATGGGTTATTTAACCCATGACAAGCCATAGGCTTGTGGGCATCAGGTTGCGTATGCAACCCAATCAGGGCTTATCATGTTGTGTGAACCCAGCAAACATAAGTAATGCAAAGGTAAAACAACCTTTGCATAACTCTAAAATAGACCATGTATTAGGCAAGGTTTCTTTAGCCCTCATATAACTTTTGCTTGTGGGTTTGCACAACACAGCAACTCCTGAGTTGGGGTTGCATATTCAAAATGGCAGCTGCATGCACCTTGCACAGCCTCACCATGGGTTAAGTAACCCACAGTGGGCTGTTGTATCATTCAAAAAGCTCCCCACTCTCTTACACACACACACTCTACTGCTGCAAGAAATTGTATAGAAATAAAAGAGTCCAAGAGGCAAGAGCAGTTTCCACCGCACTGCTGCTGCAAAATCAATCTTGTTCTGCTCTGCTCTCCAGGAGAAAGGAGAAGAACAATGCAATAGTCATCCACCCACATTCCCCTGCTGCACAGATGTGGCAACCTTCCAAAAAAGAAACCAGTCCTCTTACTGGTTGGAGGTGTCCTCTTTGATGTCCATTTTCCCTTCTGAATCCTTCATTCTGAGTCATTGGGGGGGAAGGTATGCCCAAATATGGGATCCAGCCAGTGCAGGAGAATCTGACGAACTGCCTGTTATGCTTGGGATCATGGCTACAATGAAGGAAGAAAAATGAGCATGAGCAGAAATCTCATTGGGTTGGGTCATGAATGTGAGTAATGTAGAGGGGTCACTGCTTTCCACCCATGTAATAAAACTGCATTTGCATTCCACGGTCTATTTTCAGACTCTCTTTGACTCAGCAGCTTTTCATTATGTGGCTCTTTCACACAAATAGTTCCTCACATGAAAATGAGGTGATAAGGCACTGCTTTAGAAAACTTTATGATATCCGAATAAATTCATGAACCAATTGCAACTTACCCAAAGGGGAAGATATTGATAATGCCGGAGAAAATGATAAACAAAATAATGGGGATAAGAAAAGTGGTGCAAAATAAGATACCTTACAAAGCAGAAATTCACATTCAGTACTTTGTTTTTGTACTGTCGTGTTTTCCCTCCTACAGTTCTGAATTATTAAGTGAACAGCTTTCCAGTATGTCTATGCATATTTAATGTGAAAGATTGTCATCTATTTAAATAGGCATTAAAAACACTACTGGAGTGAAGAGAAATAGTCCCCCTCATTTACTGAACGGCTAAGTACTGAAATACCAGATCCCCAAATCCACACAGAAATACCCACTCAGGTCACTGTAGCTAACAGGAATATTGAGGAAGTGTCTCTGTGCCCCATCAAGTTCTGACAATGACATTGGGAACATCCAAAATTTGGAAGAGTGTCCAGAAAAATAAGCATTTTTAATTGAATTGAACTTTGTGTGTGAAAGATAACTTTTTTTTAGCCAAACTCATTGCAAACTGAGGCCTCAGCTAGAACTACAGGTCTAGTGTGACGGAGGGGTGAGGATCTCACAATATTTTTATCATGAGATCTCCCCCTCTGTTTACACATGGCACGTGACGGCCTCAGACAAACAGGACGTCACACCCACCATTTTGTTTTTTAAAAAAACACACAGAAGGAGCGCACAAGCACTCGTGTTCTCAAAGGTAAAGGTGGTTTTTTTAAAAAAAAATCCCCACTCCCCCCACCCCACCCCCGATGGGCTCAGAGCTCCAGAGTAACCTCAAGGAGCCAGGACAAACTGTAATGGTGGGCCACACTTTCCACAGTCTCGGGATCATGGGAAAAATGCACCTAAAGCGTAGGGTGATATCCCGGGCACAGGGACGATCCCTGGATGAACCCCGGGATATCACCCCATCCAGCTGTGGCCTGAGTTGAGAGGAGAGTTCAACCACCACTAAAAAACCCCAAAAAACCACAGTCCACATTATCCACACCTTAGAATTTATGTCTGCCTTTATGTTAAATGTTACCTACATTTTACCATCTTAAACTGGAGGTTGTCTAAAGTTATTTCTTGGTACCTTCTTGCTCCTTTCTGAATATGGCTTAGGAATGGTAGCTACCTAGATGCAAATCTGCAGCTGAAAATAATGTGTGCACATGGCATGCCTTACGGAAGTGTTTTCCAAACTGTGCTACAGAACACTTTGGGGTTCCTCAGAAACTCTTCAATGAGAAGATCACTTCAACTTCAAGACACAACCACAGGAGGGGAGTGTTGAGTGTGCTCTAGAGCTCAATCTCAGTTCATACAGGGTGAACAGTGAAGGTCAAGAAGTCTGATATACCATGTGACCTCAATGTACACTCTGAATATTCACCAGAATTCTCTACTGTGGACAGGGTTGCATGGTTGACACATTTCTCAGCAGTCAGGTGGAAGTGGAAAGAGTTCTCCTCCAGATAAGGTGCTGGTTATTAGCCTAAGGCTTTGGGGATCTTCTTCCTGGGAGGAAACCCTCCCTCACTTACTTTAATTCATAGGAAATCCTCTCCTAGACTGGAATTTGAAATAAAATACCCACATTTGGAAATGACCTACTTTGTGCAATACATTTGGGTCCCAGAATAATGGCAGGCAGCCAGCAAATACAGCCAAATGTTACTTTTAATTAGGATAATGAGAATGTTGTCATTATCTTACACAGGAAAACATTTGAGTGTTGTACAATATGGGCTGATACACATAGGTAGCTAGCACCAGCCAAAGTAGGCTATCACGTGATAATTGCTATCGCCCCATGGAAAACATTGGCCATGTGGCATCATCATTCCCTATGAATATCATAAAATTTAAAAGAAACAAATGATATCAAGAATTTGTTTGTCTATTTCCACCTTCCTCTTATGTACATCTTAAAAGTTAACTTGCTTGTCATTCCACTTTGAAACTACAGAGAGGAACTTGTTTTCACCTCCTATATTTCTTTAGTTGTTATTTTTTCCTCCCTCGCAGACCATGGGACAGAAAGCAAAATTAACATGAATGGTTTGCTCTGAACTATGTAGCTAAAGGGATTGTATTTTATTTTAACTGGAAGTTAAGAGCTTCTATAAACTGGTCCATGCAATAAATAAGTCCAGCATGACTTATGCCTGTAGGGGTGCATTACGGCTTCTTCTACCCAAGCTTATTGGTGAGGGAAAAGCATGTGAATCCTGTTGCCCTCCAACTAACATTGCTGCCTCTTCTCTGAGCACACATATAAGCATGCAACACCTCAGGGGGATATGTATTAATTCAAGCCGGGGGCATGAACCCTGTTTTTCATATGACAGTAAATCTCAACATTAACTATCCGCAGCACACTCTCAGTTCCAGAGAAGCACATTTCCCCATATCTAAGCCATTGACATTGGTTTAGGGTTTGTTTGTTTTACAATGAGTTAATGCAGTTTCTTCTAAATTTCTAATACCAGTGAGAGGAACTACTGACCACTGCCACATGTGGCGAGCTGTTGCTGCAGCTTTGCAATGAGACCCGTCTAGGCAGACTCCAGCCATGCTGGCCATTGGCTTCTCCTGACAAGGAACATAAGAAGGATTGCTGTCTCTATGGTACTTTGCTTGAGCAACAATGAGGTATACCTGAGTTTCTGGTGTGTTTTGTGGTTTTAGTAGGGCTGTGCACAGACCCCCCAATCTGCTTCGTGGCCCGATCTGGAACTTCCAGATTGAGCCCGATCCTCTTTGGGCTGATCCGCTGATCCGCCTGTCCCCCGCTCCACTCCGCGGAGCAAGATCTAGATCCGCTGCTATCGCCGCATGGATGGCGGCTGTGCCTGGTAAGAAAACCCACCCCACCCCCTTACCTGTGTCCGTTGTTGCAGGCTTCAATTGAGGCCCCGGCTTGAAGCTGGAAGAGGCCTCGGCCTTTACTTCTGGCTTCAACTGGGACCTCAATTGAAGCCCGCAGCGGAAATTGATGGATGCAGGTAAACCTCCCTCCTCCCTGCCCCCTTACCTGGCTCCATTGCCATTGCCGCAGGGACTGCGGCGACAGCACCAGCACCAGATGAGTCCCCCTCCCCCCCCCCACTTACCTGCGTCCGGAGCTCCAGATTGAGGCGATCTTCTTTGCCTCGATCTGCAGGGGGGCCCCGACTCGCTTCTCCTCCGCCTTTTCAGGAGGAGAATCAGGCCGCCTCACTACTGCTTCTCCGACCCGAAGAGAAGCGGAGCACAGCCCTAGTTTTTAGTCCTGCTGTTTGAGCGAGATTCCTGGCTTGTTCTCTAGCCCTGCCTTCTGGTTTGCCTTCTTATCCTGATTGCTCATCACTCATGGCTTCTACCTCACCCGAGCCTGCCACAGCCCAGCTCTGGCACAGAGAGGTATTCCTGAATTAAAACTGAAAGCTCATCTCAGTTTTAACCCTCAAGAAGTCTTAGTTTTTGAGTTTGCAAGTACAAACATTATCTATCCCCTCACGCTCCCCATTTTCCCTGCATGCTCCAATATCATTGGCTATAGGCAATCTCAGAGTTGTTATTAATATAGAGATATGATGTGTAGCCTCTCCTGAGTAATTCTCCTGCATCTTTGTATTGGGAGCCATCAGTGCTCCAGTTACACCCAGTGCTGTGACATGGAAGGTTAACCCATTCCAGCAAAGGTGGATAGGAAGGGAAGCAAGGGTAAAGCAGAGAATTGTGTAAAGGGAAACATAACAGATATAGATCCTCCTTTGAGTTTGGGTTTACAGGAGTCTTTCATTATTTACATTTATTTTTATTTGTTTATTTGGGTCAGGGGAACTAACATTTCTTGGATAGCACACTATCGTGCTTTGCTGCAGAGTTTGGAAACTATCTCACCTTAGTGTGTAGGCATAATGTAATTGAGTGTAATGGCAAAATATAAAATATATACCACATAGGAAAGGAGCACATTTTCTCACTTCAGCTTTCCACACTACAAGAAAAAATATGTGGGTGTAAATCCAGAAGAGGAATCATTTGTATCTCCTTGAGTACCCTTCTTTCTTCTCATTCTTCCTGGTTCAAAAGTTGAGGTTTATGGTAAGAAAAAGGAACCAAGGAGTAGAGAATGTCCTGAGAATGCAAGGCATCTCTCCTCCCCAAGCAATATTGTATCCTAAGATAGGAAGAGAAAGTCCAGCTTCCTTATCAACCCTATGGGCATCTCTAGGGACGCTTAGCAAGGGTTCCCAGGGACTGAGATACTACCTTGCAACAGTTTGCCCTTCTATGCAACTGTCTGAAACAGGGGTGGGCAACTTGTGGCCTTTCTGATGTTTGGGCCTACAACTTCCTTTAGTCAGCATAGCAAATGTTGATAGATGATGGGAGTTGTAGGCCAAAACATTTAGAGGGCCACAAGTTGCCCAGCCCTGGTGTAAAGGGTTAGTGCACTCTGAAGTCCATACCACATGGATAGGGCTGGATTCTACACTTTTTCTGATGTCTATTGAATTATGAAATTTTTAAAAGTTTAAGGCACACCAACTTCATGTCCACCTATGCACACACAGACAGGTCATCACAGTGTTCCAGAAGTCCCTATCCTTTCCTTTCCCATCCTCAGAGCATGTGCATTACAGCATGCCACACGAGGCCAGCTTACTGGCTGTTTCCTGCTGAGCCCATCCTTACCCACTGAGGCATTAGAATTTACTTTGAGCTCAATACTTTCCAGAACCAGAGCTGCTGATTGGACAGGAAGGACTGTATGCTATGATCAATGCACATGTACCAGGGATAGGAAGGGAGAGCAAAGGGCTCAATTTGGCCTTATTTTTATTTTTATTTATTTATTTATTTCATTTCTATACTGCCCAATAGCCATGATTACTCAAGTACATGCACACTAGGGGAGACTATAGTTTAGTATTTGGGCAGTGTGATGTTGTGTAACAATGAGAATAAATTATCAAATGCACTTTCCAGATTGTAGGGAAATGTCAGTTTTGCAGTTAATATTTCAAAATGTATTTGTTGAGTCACACCACTAGACCCCATGGGGGTGATCTCATCATACTGTGAATAAAAACATATGCCTCTTTTTCTCTGTCTGGTGTTGGACACTATACAACAGACGCCAAATGGAGCCACATTTGCCTGCACTGTAGTTTGATTGTTCTCTCCCTGTTCCAGGGCTCGAGTATATCACGCTGATGACTCTTCTATTAGTAAAGATTTCTTTAAAACAAAACTAAACATACACACATATGTATTGGGCACCAAAAATGACACCCAAAGGTTTTAAAAAAGGCGGAGGGGGGGGTCAATACTGACCACAATTCCAAACCTTTTAGAAAATAATCTTGAAGGTCACTTTTGGCCATAGGTCTACAAACTGAAAATGCCTGACATTGTATTTTCTTCCTTGGTATTTTCACATGTATGTACATGAATGTATGACTTTTGATATCCCTAGACACTTTTCATCTGCAGATTAAAAAGAGCAACAGAGCATTGACAGGTTATTTTGTGCAATGAGTGCTGTGCTGTATTCGTTGTTCTCTTTTTTTAATTTAAAATTTACCAGCTTGTTTTACAAATTAAAATAAATACTAATATCTGTTGAGGTTGCAGAAGCAGACATTTGGTGCTTGTCATCTTGGTGTTCTTCATTTTGTTAGCCGTTCAGTGATTAGCCGTTCATTTCCTTGTTAATAAATTATTCATTCACTTCATTAGACATTCACTTCATTTAGCTGGCTTGCGGTTTTCCTTTCTTTTAAAAAAAATGTTTGCCATTGCTTGATTCCTTAAGCTGAGTGATACACTACACATAAATGTAGCATAGCATAAGGACTAACAGCCTAGCTAGATCTTCCATTGGGACATCCATGATCATCTGTTTAATCTAGTACAAGAACTTGGTAGGAATAGGGATGACAAAGAAATTTTTCATGGGTTCAAATGAGGTCAGATTTCTATGAATCCGAATTACTGACATTTTCCATGGTGGCTACATAACCACAGTTTAGACACACTCACTAAGCATTTACTGCAAAAGGGTTAGCAGCCTAACCATGACTTAGTGTGTTATCTGAACAGGCCCTATGTGAAGTTCACTGAACATTAAGGCACTTTTTTTTGTGTGCTAACTATTGTTATTAGTAATATTAGAGACATGGTCCCCAAATAATGTATCATATACATTCTCTTATTTGTTAAGTTTAAGCTTATGGTAGCAAGTTATTATTACATTATCAGTTTGTGTGGACTCCGGCCAGACCAGGGCAGATGGAACCAGGATGGTGGACATTCTCCTTTGGGGGAAGGGGCAATTATGTTGTTCCTTCTCATATCAGCTGTGCCTTCCCTCATGAGCAGCCAGTGTGTTTCTGAGATGTAAAGTTCTGTTAATATGCTTTATGCCTTCTAAAGGCATACTGGAAGGGAGAAATGTAGAGAGGCAGGCCCTAAAGACCAGAGAGAATTCTGAAAACTTGAAGGCTTGTGTGTGGGGCAGGATTATTTTTCTCTCTTCTTTTTTTACTGAGGAGCAGGCCTGTGAAAAGAACTATAAAGAAAGGGGCCCACATTGCAGAACAGTAGTTAACAAATAAAACATCTGTTGATTTCATAAACTGGATTACTGTCTTTGAAAAACAACCTGACTGCCTAAGCTACTGGAATAAGCCACAAATCTATGTAACACTTCATTCACTCGTTATCAGCATGGCACATTATCAGGCACGAGGAAGCAGCTCACATGCTACTGTGGCAATGTATGAAACAACCATCTGTAGTTATCCTAGCAAGGGGTGAAGAGAACTCCACCACATGTCTAGACCCGATAGGAAGCTGGGGAAATAGTGAAGAAACATCATTTTCCTCACTAGGCAGGATGATGTTGACCATGTGGTTCAAAAGACACTTTTGCAACAGGTATTGTAGTATAATAACTATGGGCACAATCCCATGTATGTTTATAAGGGTGGGGGGAGTCCTACAACTCCCAGTGGCCCTCCAGCCAGGCATGCTGGCTGAGGCATGCTGGCTGAGGCAAAACTGTAGGCCTTTTTTCTATCTAAATATGCGTAGGATTGCACCCTTAGAGATATAAGTCAGGAAGTGCTGAATTTCAATCCAATCCTTGCCATGAGCTCATTAAGGACATTGGCAATTCTCTATCAGTCCAGCAGCTCTCTTTCAGTCCCTCCCCCCCTCACAACATGAGGATAGTAATGCTGACCTACCACAAACGGCTGTTGTAAGGATAACAAAAAAGTGGACATTTTGGCTATTTGGCAGTGCTATATCTTTATATTATAGACTAGAATTATTATAGGTTGCCACTTGGTAAATGGTTATTAGTAATGACTAAGGCTGCTTACAGAATCTGTCTGCTGGATTCTAAACTGGATTTCGATTAGCCTTAGACAGGTGTTTAACCTGCTTAAAACTAGGAAAGGGGCAAGGGGGTACAGGCAACCCCCCACCCCCAGTTTCCCATCCCCATAGTCCTTGGCATTCCCATGTTGAACAGCAAGGTCTGAAGGAGTTTGTGTGTGTGTGTGTGTGTGTGTGTGTGTGTGTGTGTGTGTGTGTGTGTTCTATGCATATTGACTTGAATGTGAGTAGAAGCCTCAGTGCAATTGGCAACCCTAATAAAGAAAAAAGAGCAGTCTTAAATCTAAGACAAATAACACTTCCTTACGAACAAGTAGTAAATCCTGCTCCCACTAGAAATGAATAAAGCTTTGACTTGAGCATCTGTGAGATCAAGAGTATCTCAGATCTTTTCAAGTGATTAATCTTAAACCTAATGGCACAAAAGACTAAAAATATTTTGTTTTCTTAGGCTTGAACATGCTTACCTCAGCCCAGTACTGTACACCTGGTTTACCAGACACTTCTAAATCTCCATAGTAAATACCACCAATAAAAGATTGTAATATCCATGTGTTGAGTTTCCTCAGGAGTGTTTATACTGTTAACGAGAATACTAGTTCAAATTTCTCTCTAGAGGCTGCCATGCTATGTGAGTCTGTGAAGTGAAGTGCATTGAGAAGCATTGTTATAATTCAGTTCATAAACATAATCTCTCCCTTCAAAACTCTGGGGAATGTGATAAAATACAAAAATGGTCATGATTTGTCCAGAGAGAGAACTAGCATATTCAGAAGTCAGGAATTCAACAGCAATGCAGATGCACCCCTTAGGAAAAAGAAACAGGAACATGTCTGAAAATTATAAAGGATTATGCAGTCTGCTAGAAATGATACTGGTATCTTTAAAAGATTTATTATTTATTTATTTATTTATTTATTTATTACATTTCTATACCGCCCAATAGCCGGAGCTCTCTGGGCGGTTCACAAAAATTAAAACCATTCAAAGTATAAAGCAACAGTATAAAACCATAATATAAAATACAAGATACAGGACTTCTTTAGAAATGGATCAAGCCGGGCCCCTGGCACATCAGCAGAGTCTATCACTGTACTGATGCCTACCTGGCCCCCACCCCCATATCACATTAATTGCTGGGACTGGGAGCCTTCCTCATCTCTCACATTGCTCCAGAGTGATGTTATGTCAGTGGCATAGTGGTAAGTTAAAATGGCAGCTCTAAGCCACCAAGTGCTCATTATAGCACTGCTGATGTCCACCGTTGCACTGCTAGGGAAGTCCACTGGGGCCCACAAAAGTAGGAGGTGCACCAGAAGACACTTTGCCAAGGCTCCGGTCAAATCTGGATATGGCCTGGAAGAGATCAAAATTCATTTTATTCCAATCTTGGAGAGCCTGGGCACATAGGAAAGTGATTAAAATATGCAACATCTCTACTCTGTCTCCCTTATGAACAATTTAGACCAATGCTGACAACTTTTTGCCATTGAGGATAAGTCCTCTATAGTCCTCTTTTATGTTGAACACAATGAGTTCACTTCAAATCAGCCAACAGTGGCAAGCCTACAGGTGTACATGTCATGAAAAATCACATTGACCATTACATGCTGTTCACTCACCTTGGATATGCTCCAATTCTAATGTTACAGTATATTTTAGCTTTATTCTGTTAATTTAAGAATGGCTTGAGATCAGTTTTGAAAATACTTAAAATGTTGTGAGGCCTCCTCTTTGGGTCAGCTGGCCTCACTGACCCACAAGCTTCAGCCCCTATATTCAAGAATGTAAGCAACACCCAATATGCCCAATTGGTTCCCTTTACCCAAACATGAGATACTAAGGAAATACGTTCCCTGTTGGTAGCGCAGAAAGATGTACAGCACATGGGATTTTATTTTTTAAAAAAACAAACAAAAAAAACACCCCACAAAGTTTATTTAATGCAAAGGATGTTATATCATATAATCAATCATTC
The DNA here is from genome assembly GCF_023053635.1 of Elgaria multicarinata webbii. Taxonomy (NCBI): domain Eukaryota; kingdom Metazoa; phylum Chordata; class Lepidosauria; order Squamata; family Anguidae; genus Elgaria; species Elgaria multicarinata. Next base: position 37,758,987 of record NC_086180.1, on the reverse strand, counting down.
AGGTTTTGGTCTTACCCTGCCTATTCTATCCCTTCTAACCCCCATTAACTTGATGTAGTTTCATCAATCCTTAAGGCCCTCTCTAGCTAAATAATAGCTTCATCCCATGTACCTGTTTCCCTCGAATTGTCCCCTACAGCACTAAGCTGTTGGCATTGTGTTGTTGCTAGCTAAATCACACCCCGGGCGGCAGCGCTCCTAAGATCCTTAGCATACCAGGAAATGGGTTTAAGGGGGGAAATGTAAAAAATCATAAAAAATCAACAGATGACCCAATCTGATTCAAATTTGGTATGCTTAAAGCTCTCCTTAATATCTATTATTGTGCCAATTGTAATGTCTTTATTTTTAAAACTTACACAGATGTAAGCATTTGTTTAATTTTTCTTTAAACATATCAAATCCTGCTCCTGCATCCCCAGTGGCCGCTCAGAAAACAACAAATGATTCGCTCCAAAACTAGTAGCAAAATAGGTTGCATCTTTTGGCTTTGTAGCACAAATAAAGCAGGATGCATGGGAGTACTTCACAGTCAAAGCAGATTATAAACTGGAAAACTTCAGAGTCCTTTGCATGCAATTCGCAGTGATTGCACAGTATAACCCTGGTGTGATAAAGCTCTAACTGTCTGCTCTCCCCTTATATAAACATAGCCTCCTCTCTCTCTCTCTCTCTCTCTCTCTCTCTCTCTCTCACACACACACACACACACACACACACACACACACACACTTCCCTCCACCTTTCACTCATTCTCTACCAAACAATTAACCCTAACTTACCTGGATTCTATTTAATACAGCAAACATATATAAACATTAATATAGATACAACATGGTAAGCATTGTGATACTTTCTCATTGTAATGTTAATGTTAGTTCTCTTTGACATCCACTAAAAATGGGAATGATCTCACCACATCACGAACACTCAAAGCTCAAATTAAGTTTATTTATATCACAAATGCAACAGAGCCCTAAAGATTAATGAATAACTTCTGACCTATCAACACTCAAATCCTATGTGCTTCCTTAAATACGATAATCTAAATAATAAGGTTTTACTACTAGCATTCCCACATCAGCCCATGAATCAGCCCTAGGGCAATACTCATTTTCAGGAGACAATACATCATGTGTTCAAAAGCAAATGACCTAGCATGTGACATTTTCCCCAAGTATCCATCTACTAAACATGTTTATGAGAATTGACTAATCTGAAAACTGTAAAAGTTTACTATGAATGACTTCCTTTTGAAGGCCTTACAGAGAAGGCAACCAATTTGCAGCACAATCATATACATGCAGGATCTACATGGGGCTTTTACTCCCATTCCACTGCACCTCATGCAGGATCGAGGCGCACAACGTCTCCCCCTCTCTGCAGCAACACAGGTTTTCATGCCTTGGGGTGCAATGCTACACACTTCCTTGGGAGTGAGCTCCATTGAACTCAGTGAAACTTACTTATGTCCACATGTAGGATTATATTATTATAAATGCATTTAATAAGAATTTTAAAAAAGTCTATTTTTACTACACAGGCACTAGATTTTGAACAAACATTCTTCCTAAATAGTGAAGCTTGGGGAAACTCTTGACAGAGATCTCATTTTTAAAACATGTTTTTAAAAATTGTGATGAATAAGTCAACTGTAGTTGAAGAACACGTTGTTGTTGTTTAAAAAACAACTAAGCAAGTCTGAGTTTGGATGGTACCTAAATGAGAGATTATTGAGTTTCCTAAAGGAAACAGATATAAATATAATAAAGTTGTAACACCAACTCCAGTGGGACTCCTCAGAGGAGAGTGGTAAGGTGTATGCATGTAGGTATGACACAAGGCATTTTGTTACCTGGAAGATGTGCTACGAAACCATGCGGAATGGTTCTGTGGGGAGTGCCTGTTATAAGCACAGCACAGTCATATAAATCCCTGTCTAGCAAATAGATGGAAAATGTGTCAAATTTAAGTTTTTTTGTAACATGCTTAAAATTACAGAAAGACTAACAGAAACAAAGAACTCACACAATCACTTCATTGGTGCATTTAACACTAGGGATGGGGGGGGGAATTGTTTCAATTCAATTTTGAATATAATTTATACAATTTGCACCTTCCAGAATTGACTGTGGATTTGAATGCAATTTCTAGTTGGAAGTTTGCAATGTGATTATGCAACAACAGAAATGACATGTGAAAATGCATACAGTATATTTGGGAAACACACATTAAAAAACACTGTGCATTTAAAAAATGCTCATAAACACACTGTAGTCAATGGGAGAAAAATGCATCGAATTGAAAAAAATGCACAAAATGTGCACAAATTTCCATGTGGAGAAAAGAAGAAGAAGTTTGTAACCTGATATGAGCTTGAGTTTTGCGGGGGAAACTGGAGATCCTCACATCTCTAACCCAGAATTACTCAGCTCTGGAAGATGAGCTTGTTGTTGTTGTTGTAGTTGTCGTTGTTGTTAAATTGACCAGAAGCAAGAAATAATTTCAAGGCATACTCTATGACAGGGATGGGAAACCTTCAGCCCATGGACTTTATCAGAAACATGGGGATTCCCTGTCCAGCTCAGCAGCTTGTTTCCCTGTCCTTGCCCACTCTAGGTCACAGAGGAGAAAGCTCTTATCTTCAATCAGCTGCTGAACAGATATAAGAGCTTTTAGTTTTGGAGCAGAGTGGCTAAACCCAGAGGAGGAAGCAGTTGAGTCATTTAGTCCTGCTTCCTTCTGAGCTTTGTCTTGTAGAAATGTGTCTTGCTTATTTCTGAGTAGTCATGGCACGCTTACATCTAAGTAGACTTGATGCTCATGGTTAGAAATGCTCTGTGTAGAAATACTATTTGAAACGACTTCTGGGTGATTTAGACCTTGTCCTGCAGAGGCTTGCCCTGCTTACTTGTAAGAAGACATGATGCTCATGTTTACTTGAAGCTTGGTGTTTGATATGCTCTTAAAGTGCTGCTGCATGATTCTTTTCTGCTTACCTCTGAGTAAACATGCAGAGGACTATCCTGCTTACTTGTGAGTAGATATTCTGCCCATCCTTATATCTGAGTAGACATGCATAGACTTTTGCCAGTTATAGTTTTCAGCCCTGCAGCTTTAACCATTGTGATGAAGAGGGAATTTCACCAGGTTTGCATGCATGCAAATGACACCTGCTGAAATTCCCTTTTCTAGACAACTGTTAAAGATACAGGAGCCCTGTCCTCCTTTCCATATGGCCACCTAGTGGTTTTTTGGGGAGTGGAGGGGTTATCCCCTTAGGGGATTAAAAAATGTTTTTTTAATTCTTCTGCAAACCTCCCCAGAAGTGTGCTGAAATATCCTTTTTCTCAGCGGTCCTATTTTTGCTCCATTTCTGTTGGTACACACCACCTGAGCACACTATTAGAGGGAGTGATAAGCTATCACATCCTGCCATTCCAGGACCACATGCAGACACTCAAATTGCTTCTTCCGCCAGAACACAAAATGAGCAATCTCATGCCACAGATAAATGCTTTCAAAATGGAAAGCAGGGCTTTGCAGGATGTCAGTTGTGTCATGGATCCTGAGAAGATCTCTCATAAAACTGTTGGCAAGAAGAATAAGAGTTCTTTCTTCATGTCTTTCCCCCCTTGAATGTGAAGAGCACATCATTTTAAATAACACCAGAAAAAAATAATGGCTTTTAATTAAAGACAAGAACATAGTTAGCAATTTAGAAAGTGTTAAGCAATTTGCATAATAAAGTAGAATTGTGTTCATTTTTCTAAGATACTTAAAACTTTCCCTGCTTCTCAATTCTTAACATTCCAAAGAAATCCATTGTAAGATAACACCAAATCCATTAGTGTAGCAGGTCAGCTCATGGACTTTGAATAACTGCACAATATTTGCTACTGTATTTCCTCCCACTAATCTGGATCCATCCTTCAGGAATAGCTGCTTGTAATATTACAACACCTCACTTCCCATTCAGAGCTACCTAATTTCCTTTAAGAATTTAAACACACAAACTTTCTACCCACTCATGTTTGACGCTATCACAATTCCTTGAGAATTGTAAATGAATATTGGCCTGCAGAACATCAGATTATTCAACCTATATTGTGAAGTTTAACCTCCACAGGGAATATTTATCTTTAAGGGGAAAGAGTAGTGTATCAACAGGAGTCTTATGTTTATGACGTGTCTGTGATGTGAAACAGAAACCCAAGAATTATAGTAGGAGCTACTGACAAGGCTGTCTTTCCTGATAACCCTAACCACACACTATAAGCAGTTGAATTTCGCATGCTCATGGAAGTTACTTATAACTTCTGACAGCATCTCATAATGATATAACAAAATCAAAGAATATGCAATGTGATCCTTTGTGTGTTTACTTAGAAATAACCTCCAGTCAGTTCAATGGGAGGTACTCCCAAGTAAGAATGCATAGGATTTCTGACTTAAGCAACTATCTTTAACCAATGATACACGTACAATGCATTCTAAATTGCACAGAACTGCATCCCTACCATTTTAAAGGCCTTACATAAATACTGTCAAGTATCATTTCCAAAGTGCTTAGATAAACAAAAATGTGGTCAAGTGTTGTCAGATCATTGCACAGATGTATGTTTGAATGTTTGCTGAAATAATGATCACCTCTTTGCTTTAGCAACAGTCACCATTCCTCTAATTTGCCTGTTGTGAATGGGAAGAAAGCAGAATTTCACTAAGAAATATGCTTTCTAAGGTATCATGTCTCTACTAAATGTGAACGGATCATTCTATTTCCAATCTGTGTCAATTTCACGTTGTTTACTCACAAGTCTGTTCTGTCCTGTTTTCATTTTAATCTGACTTTAAAAAAACACCACTTGAATATTCTTATTTAAATACATTTTAAATACATTTTAAAACATTGGGCATGGTTAGACAAGGGGGGTTGGAGGGTGATGATCTCGTGATTTTATAATCGCGAGATCATCGCCCTCGTCTACACGTGGTACGCGATGTCCCAGGGAAAAGGGGACGTCACACCCACCATTTTGTTTTTGTTTTTGAATCAGAGAGAAGCGCAGGAGTGCTCCTGTACAAAATGTGAGTTTTTTAAGGAAAAAAACCCTCCTGCTCCCCCCACCCCTGATGGGCACAGAGCTCCTAAGGAGCTCCATGCCCCATGCCTGGGTCCCAGCTCCTTGCGGGACATTCCCATTGTCTCTCAAAATACACTTTTAAAACACATTCTCTCTTAGAACATGCATTTCTAAAGGTATTTTCTCTCAAAATAACAATATTTAAATATATTTTGATTTGTGTTTAACCTATTTTTGTTGCAACATTTGGAGAAGTGTGAAAACTGATGGAGCACTACATTCTGATATGTATGTTACTCATGGTCTGGGAGGTATGGAACAGGTCAATTTGCAAAGATCGAGTTTCTCATATATCCCTACTTGTCACTAATTGAGATTTAATATGCAATGCATACAATTTGTGGAAGCAAAAAAGTAGACTTGTGATCCATATCCATTTATAATCAAATCGTCTTGGTTAATATTTTAGGCCCAAATCCAGAGGTTTTCATGAGCAGCAGCAGCCTGAATGTAAACTGTTCTGTCTGACCATCACCCCACCAGATTAGTAAAGTACAGTGCCATCTTTATGGGCATGTAGGCAAAGTTGCCCAATATCCATCTGAGTTTTCCACCTTTCCCCAGGTGACCACACCATCAAAACTGATGGAGCCCCAGCTCCAGGGCCTGGAAGTTGGACACCTTCTCAGATACTATGAGCTAAGAGAGAGCTTGGACTCCACAAGAAGATTACACAGTGACTGAATTTATTCCACTTCTTAGTGTTGCCAGATTACCAATTTGGAAACCTCATCTCAGTAGCTCCATAACTATTATCCTAATGATTCTTGGCAAAAACTGGCATTCCACTTATAATATCCACCAGTCCTCCTTCCACAACGTAATGCTTTCCTTTCCTTTCCTTTCTTTTCTTTTTTGATTGAGGCAGGCAGACTGACAGAGAGGTGGTGCAGGCAGTTTGTTGTCAATCCCATTTTGAGGAAGGCTCAGCTTGACAGAGATTGGTTCAAACGCCAAATGGGTCCAGTCTTTTTGTGAGCATGTGGAGGAGTGGTGGTGGTTTACTCAAACAATCAAGCTTCCTTTCCCAGATCTACCTAGAGGCCTCCGTGCACATACTGCTAACACTATGCATAACACACCTTTGCACATGAGGAATACAATCCAGAAGTATGATCCATTTGCACAAACTTGTTTCCATGTGCAAATTGCCCTTGCTAGATTGGGACAATCACCTGTCTTACTATGCTGATTGCTATCACCATTGCCAACAACTTTTAGAAAAGTATCTATCAGTCCTTTCACACTGCTAATGTGTGTTCCAATCTTTCTCACCATCTTGCCGCCCAGAGACATAGATCAGTGAGCCAATTGTAAATAGGATATCTTTTGAACACCACTCCTACAAAGGCAGTAAATTGGCTGAGCTGACACATTTACAAATCACTGGCGTTCATGGAAATCATAATCCAATTTGAAAAGCCATCATAAGCAGAAAAAGATGTGTGCATTAGTCATGATACCGAAATAATTGGGGCTGGCCCTTTACATGTGAAGATCTGTGTACATATCAGACCCTACATGGTACAGTGGAGTCAGTTAAGTTGCAGGCTTTTAGTCTTAAATGCTCTGTCTAAAACTAAGGGCACATGTTTCCATTTTTAATACTTTCTATTGGAGTTCAAAATTCATCATCATCTATCATCACTTTAATTTGTATGCCACTTTCTCACACAAATGTGCCCAAAGTGGCTCACAATACAAGAAGAGCAATACAAAAGAAGTACAAGTTAACACATCATTACAAAAAACATTGGTAACAATTCATTTCAAAATGTAATATAGCCCAAACAATTTGTTTTAATAATACTTACTTGATAACATGTTAAATTCATTACAAAATAGTCATTGTTTGAGTACATCAACCAAAAATAAGTTCATGCATCAGGTATAGCTAAATATTTTCATTCCTCATTCCTCACTGTCTAAATGTATCAGAAACAGTGCCTTTGCATCAACAGTTAATATCACAAGATCAAACTGATCTGTGGGAAGAGAACAGGAGATTGGCAGAAGGATATCCAGTTGCAGAATGAAATGGTTTCCCAGAAAAGGCATGTCAACATTGTGGTTGAAAATTATTCTGTTTGTTTTATCTGTCTCTCCATGTTAAAATGTAGCCATCATGAGCCAATATATTGTAAAAGGAATGGCCAATGGATGTCATAATCACTTTGAATATTGTTATTCAAATGGGTCTTATAGAGGGGGAGGATTGTAATTGTAATGGAATTACTTCATAGACGGTGCTAAAACAGCACTGAACAAGTAATGTTAGATATGAAATACAGATTAACAAAGGAGGCGGAAAGTTACCAAAAAAAAAATATCTTATAATTCCATTATTATTTAATTATTTAAAATATTTATATACTGCCCTTCATGATCAAATGCCAGGGTGGAGTACAAAATATATCAAAACAACAGTAAACATAAAATACAGAGTTAAACAAAATCGACAAAGAAAATCTACCATGCTCAATATTAAAACCAGCAAATGCCATTGTAATGGTGTTGCGAGTGGAGAAGGAAGCCTAGGAATAAAACACAGACACCAGAGCTTGGGATAAAACTAGGGCCTCTTTATGTAAACAGTGAAATTCTCCCCTCCATGGATCTGAGCGTGAACATGCGGGAATCTAACTCATTTGTCTTCAGGCAACTAGCCTGCCCATCAGGGCGAGGCACTTAGTTGAACCCAGGGGTCGGGTGATCTGGCCCCCTTTTCCAACTACACTTGAGTGTTTGGTGAGACCAGTCTGCGTCATCCCCACTGAGGGCTGCACAGCTCTGAGTAAATGAGACAAGAGGGTCCCCAAAGGCAAACCATATCTGGACTCGAAAGCTGCACAGCCCCCGAGGAGCAGGGCCTCCGGCTTGCCAATCACCATAAAGGTGCCAGAGTGCTCACCGCCCCTATTCTGCCTTCCCAAAATTCCCGCACAACCCTGCCATTTATAATTAACCTATTTATCCTCCATTTCTAAGATTAGATCCAGTATAGAGTAGGCGAAAACCTGAACATTAGTAAATGACAGGGACAATTCCTACTCAGCGCCCCCTTCAAAGAGGACAACTGGCCATTCCCATACTGGTTAATAGGGGAGGTAAGGTGGGGCTGGAAATGAAAGAGGCCGAGATCTGCGTGGGGTGAGCCTTTATATCCTTGGCTCTGCCCCTGCACGAGGCTGTATGCGTGTCATGCACGTACACAGTTTTCTTTCTGGTTCCTTCCCCCTCGCAACAGCCGTCCCCCACCCAAGCCATCCCGGCGGGGTGGGGATCAGGCTTCTGGGCAGGTTACATGTGAAGATGAAGTTGAGGTACTTACCAGACTTGTACTGACCTAGTGTGGCACTTAAATGGAACTCCACATGCAGTTGCTCAAAAAAAAAAAAAGAAAAAAGGAAGGGGGGGAGAGTTGAGACACATGCAAAAAAAAAAAAAAACTTTACTAGCTGTAGGATTTCAATCAGGAAACAACTTCATTGTACAGCAATTTACTAAATGCCTCCTCCTCTATGGACCTGCCCATACTTTATGATCTGCTTAGTTTAAGATCTTCATAGAAAGACCATCCCACCACCTAGGCCAGATCTACATCAAGCAGGATACGACACTTTGAAAAAAGTTTGAAAAATGTATGTGGACTGTGATCTGGGTTCCAACAGTTACTACTGTTATAAACCGCCCCTTTGTAAACCGTCCAGAGAGCTTCAGCTAGGGGGCAGTATATAAATGTAAATAAATGAATAAAGCAGTAGTGTAGATCCTGCCCTAGAAAGGCTACATGCAGAGCCCTCTCCATGGCGGTACTCTGTGCCTATAGAGGTTTGACTTGAAGGGCTGTAGTAGAGCTCATGCTTTGCATGAAGAAGGTCCCAGGTTTGATATCCAGCATCTCCAGATAGGCCAGGAAAACCTCCTGCCTGAAACCTGAAGAGCAGCTGCCAGTCCGTGCTGTCAATACTGGGCTAAATAGACCAATGCTCTGAATCAGTATAAGCCAGCTTCCTATGCCCCTATGACATGCTTAATTTTAGTTGGCTCTTAAAACTTTTTTTTGTTCTGCACAGCGCCCAAGTGATTTTAAATGTATTAGTTCTGTTGTGTGTGTTTTAAAAAAGTTTTACCACTGTTCTTAATTGGGCAGTGTGTTCTGTTTTAATTGTCTAAATTGTTTTAAAGTTTTAAATCATGTCACCTTGCGGGCCCCTTCTGGACCAAAAGGCAACTCAGAAATATATATTTTTATAAATCAATATAAATAAAATGTTTTTTCATGTAATGTTTGCTTATGGTCTGCAGTCGTTACCTGCTTCTACATTCATTTTGACATCAGCTTCTGCGCGTTCTCTTTATTCATGTCCTTAGAGAAAAACACACCTTTCCCACTAGCAAGGAGATATAGAACTTCTTTGACTGTGTTCAGAAAAGAAAGTGAAATGTAGGTCAGTCTTTGCATTTCCCCCAAGCTTTGGTAGTGGAGACGCCATTGTCTGATCCAAAGCCTACAAGAGGGAAAAGGTGAAAACAAGAGCCTATTGTCAAAATGCTTTGTATTGATTGGCCTCGAATGGGAAATTGCTCCTTGAAGCAAGCTTTAGGTTAAGAATCCCCTGTGCAGCTCACATTTCTTCAGATAATTAAAAGAAATAGGAGGACAAGAGCTTTGACCAGACTGTATGTTAAAGCTTAGGACTTACAGTGTTCATGTTTCACAGCATCTCTAGCAAGGAGCTTATCTTAACTTGGATAACAACACATGGGCTGAAACTGGAGAAGATAATCACATGGACCACAATGAAGCAAAACCTGTGAATTTATTGCAGCTTTAGAGCCTGATCGTGGGAGGTGGTGAGCACCATTGGTTCACCTTGGTCTCAATGAGAACTCAAGCAGCTGAGCTTCCCAAAGGGATTAAGTCCGTACACTGGTAAAAGAGCAACAAAGTGTAGCAGAAACGTTCTGGAGTTGGCTTCATGCCATTTCACACCAAAACCAAACAGCCACACAGGTTTGTTTACAGGGCAGTCTATGATGGTGAACACGTACTTTCCTGCATGCAAGGAAACTCCATGACCTGGTTCACATGACATGACAGCCTAATGTGGATTTCTTTGCCCACGGGTGCTGTCGCATCATGCCAGGCGTGTCCGCAGGCACCCAGCTTGCCATGGCTTGTTATGTTGTGTGACCCCAAGTGGCAGGGGTTGTTTGAGGTTTAGACAACCCCCAAATAACCCATGGCTTATTTTAGGATTATTTAAAGGTTGTCTAATCCTCAAACAACATGACATGACAAGCTGGGGGCCCATGATACAATAGCCGCCCTGAGTAAATTAACCCATGCTGGGCTGTTGTGATGTGTGAAGAGGCCCTATGAGTCATTTTCACTTTGCCATAGAAAATGAAATAATATGCCATGAAAGGCATGCAAAAACCTTTCCGCTAAGGCTCATTTCTCCAAAGATGAAATTTTAACTTGATGAAAAACATAAACAATTATGTCCCAAGTGGAAATGAGACCCAATTCTCATTCTTTTCCAGTCAGAAAAAAACAAAACAACCATATCCCTACCTGCTGTACTCATGCCAACGTGGGAAGAGTTCATGCAAAGACCTGTATAGATTCATTTCCCCTCTGTGTTTTGCACATGGATTTTGAATATAAACCAGCACATTGAGAAATTATTAATGTAATTTAAATGGAAATGTAATACACTTCACCATAACCAGGAGACCTGTGTGTCTGTTCAGTGTGCTGCTCTCCAGTGGCTATCTGTTGATGGGCAATTTCAAAACCCCTCCTCTCCCTTCTTATGTTTCTTTTGCTTTAAACCAGATTTGGGGCAGATCTACACTAATGGTTTATAATGTTCTGATAACTTATTGGGTCACATGATGCTCAGTTTCTTACGTTTTATCATTGTTGTATTCTCCTTCATTCTTTTGTTTTATTCATTCCGTTGTTACATTTAAATACCATTGGAAGTGTTTGTATGTGGCCCCGTATGTCGTAATAGTTTTTGCTGACTGACTTTTGAATTGTCACTTGTCAGCCAATCGCTTTCAAGGGGGCATGGAAACTTCCTTTCGGCGTCTAAATCAGAGCACAGAGATAGCACTAAATGGGGAGGAGGGAGAATGGAGGAGAAGAGGAAGTGGGCAGAGCACAGAACAAACCAGGACTGGGAACCTCAAACGTACAGCATTAGAAGACACAGTTTGAACCAGCTTAATGAATTAATAACTGGAAGGAGAAAAGCAAGTAGCGTTATAATGACTCAGTGTGCCCCGTGATGTTTTAAGCCAGTACAACATATTACGTTATCAGAGGAACTATACTGCGTTATAAACACTGGTGTAGATCTGCCACTGGACTAGACAGCCCTTCAAACAAAGGACTGTCCTCTGTAAAGTAGAACATATGGCCCCTCTATCTGCAGTGGCTGGGGACCAGGTCTCCTATAGCTTCATCCCACACTGCAGCAATAATATTTGGGAGCTGGAACCAGGTTGGCAGGGGCAATTTGGCAGCAAGAAAGTCCTGATCTGTATCAAACAGTCTGGAGACTTCATAGAGGCTCTCAGTGCTTCTGCACACATACAAACCTTTGCTGTGCAAAAGGTCCTAGAATTCCTATGATTCCATCTGTGTCTCACCTTATCCCATGCATGTAAGGCATCAGTCAGGGCCTCTGTAAATCCTTTCCAGTATAGCCAGGCTTGTCCCTGCCACACTTAATCTTGTTGATATCCATCTCCAAGGGAGCACCAGGGAAGACCTGATATGTTCTGAACATGTCATGGCCTTTGCAAAGGCATTATTGGGATATTTCAATTCTTCCTGGTTCCCTCTCTCTTTAAAACTTCTCTGTGCTTTGCCTATTGAGGGTGCCAGAATTCTGTGGTGCTAGAACAAACAAACACAGCAATTTTGGTGAATCCCCTGAAATTCTGATGTGGGATTCATTCAGATAACCCTACAAAATTAAATACAGATACAGGTCAAGCAGATATATTGATTAAATAAACACATCATTCATTTTGCTCTAAAAATTAAGGGCAGTTTAATCTTCCTTGCTGATAATTTTAAAACACAGTGTCTAAAATGTTGCAATTTGGACTCTAATACAGCACTTATCTTGGACCCATTGAATTAAGGATCAATGAGGAATGATTTTATGACAAGGGCTTGGAATATAACCAAGATATATTTGACAACTCCTTCCTTCAGGAATCCTATATCACCAATAAACAGTAGAAAGGGGTGACCCACTCAATATATCTTACAACATATTATTTTCCCCTGACTTGCATTGCTTGATGTAATATCTATTAATGTATGCTATTGCCTTAAGGTTAAATGTGGATATTAAGAATTGCTGATTGGAAATGCAAAGACCCTTGTCATCCACAGTTCTAGAGAGATCTGGTGGTGGTTGTTTTCCATTACATGTCCACACAAGTTGCTAAATCTATAATTTACTAAAAGAGCACAACAGAAGAGGAATAAAAAGTTGGGGAACCATTCAGATAGGCACAAAGAGCTTATCACACACACATAGGCAGGATCTACACTACTGCTTTATAACGGTACTGAAGTTCACTGACAATTGTTGGGGCCCTTGACACATCCCATGTTCTCTTTTCAAACTGCTTTCATAGTGTTGTATCCTGCTTGGTATAGATCTGACCATAAACACACATCATGTGTGTTGAGATTGAGGGGAGACATGCTAGCACTCTTCAAATACTTAAAAGGTTGTCACCCAGAGGAGGGCCAGGATCTCTTCTCGATCCTCCCAGAGTGCAGGACACAGAATAACGGGCTCAAGTTAAAGGAAGCCAGATTCCAGCTGGACATCAGGAAAAACTTCCTGACTGTTAGAGCAGTACGACAATGGAATCAGTTGCCTGGTGAGGTTGTGGGCTCTCCCACACTAGAGGCCTTCCAGAGGCAGCTGGACAACCATCTGTCAGGGATGCTTTAGGGTGGATTCCTGCACTGAGCAGGGGGTTGGACTCGATGGCCTTGTACGACCCTTCCAACTCTGCTATTCTATGATTCTATGATTCTATGTTTCAGACCCTGTAATGCTTGCAGCTGGGAAGTGCTATTAGATTTGGCCTTATCTCTGCAAGCCCAGGTGCATTCCATGGCTTATAGCACCACTTCATTGGTTTTACCAGATGTGTTAGGTGCAGTTCATCCTAGACAGAAACACCCTGGCCACAGGTCTCCATATATTACATCCTCTGTAATATATTATACATGGATTTGACCTTGAAGGTGATATTTAGTACAAAATACAGCAGCAGGATTACTAAGTGGGACCAGTCAAACAGAACATGTGTTGTCAGTCTGGAAACAACTGCACTGGTTGTCAGTCTGCTTATGGGCATAATTCAGTGAGCTGGTCTTTTCCTTTAAAGTTCTAATTAGCTTAGGACCCAAGTACCTGAAAAGCCTAAATGGCTTAGGACCTGCAAGGCCATATTCTGCCTCATGGACCTGCCCAAGTGTTAAGATCATCCTCAGGCGGCTTTCTCCAAGTGCCCCCAACTTCTGAAGTATGGTGGTCACATGCCCGCTTTTACAAAGGACACTCCTCTGTTTAAAGGGCTGCCAGAAGGCTGACATCTATTTTGAAGATATACTCTTTTTGAAGGCTGATCTAGTCCAAGCCCAGTATAAAGGTAAAAAATCACGAGAAGAAATAGTACCTGGGCAGCAGACTGAGTGAGGCACCCAGTCACCCAGTCGCAGTCTTCCAAACTGTAGTGGGATGTAATGAATTTCTATTCAAATTATAATAATAATGTCTAAATTTATGCAAACTTGTGTCCTCTTTTTTGATGATGCATGTTCTCTTTTATAGCAATTCACAAATAGCTACTCTATATCTGAAGTGAGTCCTTGTAACACAAGAGTTGTATTTGTTTCACTTATGATTCTATTGATACTGCTGTTTTTCAACTATCAGTAATATTATTTATACTTTTAAAGTATAAGTTGCAGGGCTGGTCCTATCATTAGGCTGAGGCAGCTGCCATCCTATCCCCAGTGCTGTTCAACATCTACATGAAACCGCTAGGAGAGATCATCCGGAGGCATGGGGCGAGGTGCTATCAATATGCTGATGACACCCGAATATATTTCTCTATGCCTTTGACAGCAGCATCAGCTAAGGATATTGTGTCTCCTATGCATAAATGCTTGGAGGCAGTAATAGGCTGGATGAGGAGAAACAAACTGAAGCTGAATCCAGACAAGACAGCGGTGCTTATTATCAAGGGCCGTAACCTGGCTTGGGAGGTATGTCAGCCAGTTCTGGATGGGGTTAGACTCCCCCTGAAAGACTGCACTCACAGCTTGGGGTACTTCTGGATCTGACACTCCAAATAACAGCCCAGATAGATGTGATGGCTATGAGTGTATCAGCTTCGGTTGATACGCCAGCTGCATCCTTTCCTAGAGTTAGAAGACCTAAAGATGATAGTGCACATCCTGGTGACTTCTAGGATTGACTTCTGCAATGCACTATACATGGGGTTACCTTTGAACCTAGTTTGGAAACTCAACTAGTTCAAAATATGGCATCCAGGTTAGTCACCAGTACACCTAGGGGTGACCATATTACACCAACATTAAAATCACTCCACTGGCTGCCAATTAGTTTCCGGGCAAAGTTTAACGTTTTGATTATTACCATTAAAACCCTACATGGTTTGGGTCCAGGTTTCCTGTGGGATCGCCTTCCTCCCAACAATCTGCCCTGCACACTCAGCTCCTCTGGGAAGAATTTACTTCAGTCAGCCAAAACTAGGCTGACAAGTGTTACCCAGAGGACCTTCTCTTCTGCTGCTCCCAGACTGTGGAATGGCCTGCTGGGAGAGATTCATCAACTTCATACTCTCTCTGAGTTTAAGGCAGCTATAAAGACTAGTCTCTTCCAGCAGGCCTACCCAGATGAATTTTATATTGTATCCATTTTATATGTTTTTAAACAGTTTTATGCATTTGATTTATATGGTATTGTTTTTCCCCGACTTGATCCAGAGGGAAAGGCAGGTAAGAAATTATTATTATTATTATTATTATTATTATTATTATTATTATTATTATTATTATTATTGGGATGTAGAAGGGGGCAGTGGCAGCAACCTCTGACCATTCCTGCTGAGTCCACTGAAGTCCACTAGCCTGCTGCCTTCAAGCGCAATCGGGGATGCTCTCTCTCTGTTACCAGCGTTGAAGCAAGATTCAACTGTCAATCCAGTCACATTCTGTACATGGAATATGGGAAGTCTCTCTTGTCCTTTGCCTCAGTCAGCAAAATGTCTTAGGCTTGGTAAATCACTTGGGTACTATTTGGGCTGAGGAGCAAAGTATAGATATGGCTCGGGTCCAGGTTATTTGAAAGAATGTATTCTCCCTTATGAGCCTGCCCATGCTTTGAGATCTTCTGGAGAAGCCCTTCTTTCAGTCCCACCATCTTCACAGGCACGCTTGGTGGGAACATGGGAGAGGGCCTTCTTGGTGGCTGCTCCAGTGCTCTGGAACTCTCTTCCCGGGGAAGCTAGGCTGGCTCCCTCCTTGATGGGCTTTCGGAAGCAGGCTAAAACTGTTTTGTTCCATCAGGCCTTTGGAGAATAATCTGGCCCTCCATCTATGTTAATGTCTTATAATTTTGTTGTGTATTTTAAACGTTTATGTTCTTTTTCTTTTCTTCCCCCCCCCCCCCCATGTATGTTTTAAACTTTGTAAGGCTTCCTTGAGGCCCAGAATTGGGCAAAAGGTGGAATACAAATAATAATAATAATAATAATAATAATAATAATAATAATAATAATAATGAGAAATTAAATAAAAGCAAAAGCAAAAAATAAGTACATTACCCCTGAGAAGTATCTATCTTTTTGGTCAACCCACTGATTCTACATGCTTAATTACTGTTCTTATGAACAATTAAATGCATCAGTGTACTATAACATCAAGTCAAAGACACAAATCCCTTTTCTGAGTAAAGGATGTTTGACCTCTGTTAATAATAATGCTATCGTTATTATGAGGTGATATATATATAAATGCTCTTACACTGGTGTTGTTGTATTTTTTAAAAAAATGGTAGATTAAAATCTATGTAAAACTAGACCTTTAAACCATGTAGAGAATGTTCCCCTTACTGAAATCCTAAATGGCTCCCTGGCTTTGGGGGTAAAGGGAAAGGAGGTATGTGCAATATGAATCAGTTCACACAACTATATAGGCATTCTTTTAAACATATAGTTCTAGAGATTGTGCAGAATGCAAATGACTTCCTGATGTTTCCAAAACTCCATAGAGAATTCATGCAAAACATTATCCAGTTCACAGGAGATGATGAACCCCGAAATCCTCACTGGACTTCAGTGAAGAAACTTTGAATAGAACTGGCGGAAAAATCTTGCTTCAATGCCATGTCCCATGGCGATTTGGTTTTGTGCACGAAACTGAGAAAAATGAGACCCACCGACACTTTTCCCCTTTAACCTCTCTGCCATTTTCAACTCAAGCATCCAGAGCTCAAAACATTTGAGCTAATCTTTCATGTCACTCAGTCATGCCACTTACCATTATTTTTGTAACACTGTTTTACTGCCAGGCATTAGAAACAAAAATACATATACAGTTACACAACTTAAAACGAACCACATGATATCTACCATAACCCACCAGAGAGTGAATAGAAGATGAACAACTAAATTGTTTTTAGCATAGTCAAAACATTTCTTATGTACAGTTTTTCACTTGTCAGTTGGTGTCAATTGGAATAAGACTTCTAGGAGATCAAGGGAAAGCAAAACATGATGCTAAAGCAAGATTTTGACAAAGACAGTTCTTCTGAAAACAACCACTACGTCCTGGTGCAACTGAGTTGTTAGAGCCCTTGACAGCATGTTATCACCAATTTGCAATACATTTTCCAAGTAAAATTGATCTGACCTGGAATTCTGGGTGAGTTCAGTTGATAGAAAGTCATCCAGAGTCTGAATTTTCAGTTGATGCAGGGCTATTTTGCTGCCTCAAGAGACGGATAAAATGACATCCCTCATTCCACTTGCATAAGTCAACTATACTGATAGCTGAATCTTACTTCAATAGTGATGATGAGACAGCATCTTCCACCCTTTCTGAGGACAACAAGGCAACTGGGCAGCAAAGTAGCATCCATAGCTGGCTACATAGAATTCACAGGGGTGGAATTCTAACTCTAGAAGAAGGTAGTCCCCCACAGGTGAAAAAAGAAAAAGGAAAAAAAGAGGTTAATCCTATCAATCTCCTGTAATCCAGTTCTATCCATCTCCCATAATCCATAGTAGTACAATATGCCACAAGCATACAACAAGAACTAGTGCCTTCAAACACATTATCTCATCCACAGTGCAATGACATTGGCACAAGTGGTGTGACAGCATTGGATACTGCACTGTGTTTTACATAAGGAGTACACTAGCAAAATGTTTTTTTTCCTAAACATTTCTCTTGTTTACAGTATTGTTTAAGTGCTTGAACCCCAAGATAATAATAAATAGGTACCTAGGTAGGCTGTGCCCACTGTACTCCCTGTTCCTGAATTCCACCCCTGGATGAATATGTAGCTAAAAAAAATCAAGGTAGGGGAAGCAATGGAAGAAGCAGAGATATATGAGGGAAACACAGAAATGCCAAATCTGATAGATACACATTACTTCATTGGGAGGCCCATTACTAAGGGCCATAGCACATGCTTTACATTCAGAAGGTCCCAGTTTCAGTCTTTGGCATCTTTGGAAGCAAAACTGTGAAGAACCTTCACCTCAAACTATTGGAGAGCTGCTGCCAGCATGGGTGTACATTATGGAGTTGGATGGGCCGTAGGACTGAGGTTGAAGACAACTTCATTAATCTTAAGGATTACTTTTAATGTGAAAAGAGTTCTTTTGATTGCTGATTGGGCCATGATTTCTAGTTACACCTAAATGATTAGGTTGTTTAACCTATGGCGAGTTAGCGTGTTGTCTGTCACGCCCACATGCATTGTGGAGAACACATGCAAAGCTGCTTGGCAAGAGTGGCCAAAAATAACGCCACCACTCTGCTCCTCTCAACTGATCACTATTCCTGCCACAAAGGAAGTTGGGATACCTGCTTGGTTGGGCAGGAGGACTATAGGGTGAGGAGAGGTGGGGTGAGGTGACATAAATTACTCTGTGTAGCTTGTTTGCCTGATTGTCTGATGGCAGTTCGCAAAACCCCCTCCCCAGCATAGCTTTCCACCCATCAGGGGTTAGGGTGATATGTGAACCCAGCCTGTGAGTTTGAGCAGAGACACAGCTGAGGGAAGGGGGGAGGGGCTGCTTAACACTTTCTCCTCCTCCAGCTAATTCCCTCCCCCCTCAAAGTTGCTCCTTTCCTTAAACTGCCTTTTTTCTTACAGTGGAACAGATGCAGATGTCCACAAACCACCAGGGAGAAAGATTCATATATAAATGCATGCACACATCTCATCTTGGCCTTAGGTTCCAACTAGATGTAATAGCTGCAAACATTTATTTAAATCTGACACTAGCCCAATTGTGTATAAAGCAGGAGTGGGCTTCCAATTTTTGAGTGAATGGAGTTCTGAGGAGACACAAACCATTCCCATGCCTACTAGTTCCCCCCACCCCCAGAGATTAAAACTGGACAGTTTTCTTTCAGCTAGGCTAATTTCTGGCATCTGAGTCCAGCTGGGAAATAAATGAGATTGGGAGAGACTCTGAAGAGAGGTAAGGCCTCCAACTGAGGGAAAGATTTAACATATAGTTTGAGGCTTAATACTTAGGATTGAAAGTTCAATATTGTTGAGTCCAAGAAGTCAATGGCTATATAACTCCCACCATAAATACAATATATAAATGTACAACTTCAGCATTGGGTTGAGATACACACATACACAAAACAGGCATGTTAGTAGACATATTAAAATTAATGTGAAGCTAGGCCTTTGATGAACTTTAATTGATCATAATGAATGCAAGGTAGAGGTCCAATATAGATATTAAATGTTATTATAGTGGCCATTATTTAGATTCTCCAGTATTGAATTCTCAGAGCATCTCATTGGGGAAATTATTGATTTGGCAGCTGCTAAGGATTCAGTATCCCTGTTGCTCTTAGTAGCTGCTAAGGACTCAATATCCCCTCTGAAATTACAGCATAAAATATATTCCTCTTGCTCCTGTTGAAGTCAGTGTTAAACCCTGTTCAACAATCAGAAAAGCAAGAGCTGCAATTACATGATAAGAAAGGCAGGCACATGAAAGGCCGTTTGGAAAAGCGGTATAAAATTGGGGGAATTTTGTGCGAGCATCTGTATACGCAACATAACATGTGACTTTATTGAAGATCATTGGTTTTTTACATTTTTTTTGCATTTTTCCTTCCTTTTTTCTGTTTTTTTTCCTCCCCTACTTCACACACTCATTTTGCACAGAAAGTGTCAATACACTGTTTAGACCCTAAGTGGCACTGGAGTCAGTTGTACCAGGGCAGAGTTGGGAGTTTCCAGTGACTGTTTTGTCTTATTGAAGAGAAATAATAAAGTCCTTGACTTGTCTCCTGTCCCATGTGTCTTCTAAACATTCCATGAGACTTTCCCTTTGTTTGTCCCCTGTCCCTTTATTCTGGCATCCTTGCTTATTCAATTATTTCTTTATTGCGCATTGAGATATGAAAAATAGCTGATGGCTCTTCAAACTAATTTTAAGGCAAGAAGGAGAAATTAATATATTAATCCTGTTCAGATGACATGCTAAGCCACAGTGGCTAAGCAGTTTGAGCTAAACATTATGGCTTCAAATGACATGTGAACCATGACTTAGTGACTGGGTTCAGACAACCCAATAACCAACAGTGGTTTAAATTGTCAACAGTTGGTTATTTAACCTACCGTGGAGTATCATGTTGTGTGGAGGGAGTTTATTAATCAACGGTTGGTTATTTGGCAAAAATAACCACACAAATAACCAACACTGTGCAGAGTTGGCTATTTGAACCACCATTGGTTATCATGTTGTGTGGAAGGCAGCGTTGGCTATTTCCTTGGCCACTGTTGGCTATTTTGTCAGCCACAGAGTCACAAGCAGTGGCTGCAGTCAAAGCAGTAACTGACACTCTAGTCTAGCCAACAGGATAGATTTTTTGGCAGCAATGGCTGATGGAATACTGTGGGAGGACTGAGGGGTGGAGAGAGAGGGGATGACTAATACTCAACTCAATAATGATCCTAATCCACACCACATTTGATTATTATCATGTTGTGTGGGGAGTATCCATGAGATAAACAACTGTCGAGTTGATTATTACCCCGTTGTTGACTATCATGTTGTCTGAACGCAGCCATTGTGATGTGTGAACCATTCCTAACCATGGTGGTGATGTAACCATGGTTTAAACATACTCACTAACCACATGCTGCAAAAGCGTTAGCAGCCTAACCATGGCTTAGCATGCTGTCTGAAAAGGCCCACAACGGAAAGCATTGCTCGGAGGACACTTCCTGACAAGTTCTTGAGGCATGATCTACAGTTTTGCAACTGATATCCATGGAGGTCATGTTGGAGACATTAGATGTACCCAAAAGGTGCTTGCAAAAGTGCATGTACATAGTTCTGCCTGGGACATGCATAAGCCTATATTTTAATCATAATGGAGCCTCTCTTTCCAAGTGCAGGCTACTGATACGTTTCACAGAGAGAAAGAAAGTAATAATAAAAAAGAAGGCAACTACGGTAATGAAGAAATTGAAAGCCTAATGCAGCATATTAGCCGCTGTTCAAAACAAGGCATGTGAAGAATTAAGCACTCTGAAATATCCTTTCATAGCTAGTGTGTCTCACTCGAGAAGAGAATGATTTACAAAATATACATATTGAACTGTATGAAAGCATGGAAAGGAAGGGCAAAGTCTATGCTTCTCTCAAAGCAAAATCTAGGATCAATAGCAGTCCATTTGGCAAAAGAGCTGCAGTAAGGATTATATATATATATATATATATATATATATATATATATATTGACTCAGTCAAATCATTATCTGATCTCCCTGAACTCTTCCAGAGAAGCAAAACATAACTGAAATTATTTATTGCCCCCTGCCCCCACCATTTCTTTATTTACAGAAGCCAACACAGCACTGGCCTTAAATAAATATTTAAGTCGTTATGATTGTACTTAAAGTCTTCTAAGGAGTAGAGTACTTTGTATTATTCATTTGGCATAGAAGCCCAACTTTTAGCACCAGAGACTCTAGACAAGATTGTGTTTTGGCCTTTCTGTGGGTGAATGGGGAGGTGAGAGTTGGCACACTGTTCCCCACACACCCTGCCCACTTAGGAAAACAACCCAGGCAAAAAGAGGCAGGCCAAACTCTGTGCAAGGTAACAACAATCTGTTGTGCTTTTGGAGAAAAAAATGTTCCCTGTTCCTATCAGCTGGCAAGGAAACAGAAGATGTCACAAATCCTATGAATAGCCATAGAAGCCCCTGCCTCCCCCCCCAAAAAAAAACTTCTGGGTATTGAAGACAAAGAATTATCTTTAAACATTCATAGTGTAGACCCATTGAAATCAATGGGACTGAAGCTAATCATGATTAATTAACCTAAGTCCCACTGATTTCAGTGGGCCTAGTCCAAATATGACCAAGTCTGGATCCAGTCCAAACATCTGAACTGAGGTGTGGTCTAATCCACATTTCCTTAAGAATTTTATGTATTTATAGTATTTTAGATACCATATATTGATTCTATGTATTGGTGTGTGTGTGTGTGTGTGTGTGTGTGTGTGTGTGTGTGTGTGTATGTATGTTTTGAAATTTGTATATGTAAAATGGTTCATAAGTACTTGCAAATGAATCAATAGATATTGAGTTTCTTCACACAAGCAAAATAAAGCAAGCTTGTGGCTGGCCACTCATGGAAGTTCACAGGCCTTTTGACGACATCAGCATCAGCCCGGATGTCTCCCGTGGCTTCCCCCCTTATTCTGTTATAAAATAGATAAAACTGGAATAAACCCTAATGGTATGAAATTGGCAGTGTGTAAAGCTGGGGTTGGCTATGAACTTGCCAAGGAAGGACTTTCCTGTGAGGGAGAAGAGGGGAAAATGCTTCCCTGCAACAAAGGGAGGAAACTGTGGTCCTCCACCCAACCAAGAGCACCCCTTTAAGTTCAATGGGGCTTATCCCTAGTAAGTGTGCTGAGGGTCTTATGTCTACTCAAAAGTAAGCCCCATTGTGTTCAATGGAGCGTACTCTCAAGTAAGTGTGCCTAGGGTGGCAGATTTACAGCACAATCTTACATCTCTGCAGAAGTAAGCCCTGGCTTTCCTGGGGGCTGTGAGGAAACCTGATACCCGCCCAGCTGGAACACCTTGGATGGGAAGTGGGCATTGCCAGTGGGGAGGAGGAGAATGAAGGCACCGCAGCACGTGTGCCTTCGAAGCAGGGCGGGGCTGGGACTATAAGAGCCAGCCAGCCGAAACCCTCTTCCTTTTTCATCACAGCTCACACCCTCCCTCCCTTAATATAGTGTGGGATTAGCCAGTCGCTCCCTTTGGAAGGTGAGCTGAGTAGGAGTTTTTCCTCCCATTAAAGTGGGAGGTTTTTGCCTATTTCGTACTGGAATTGCTAAGGTGAAGGGTGGATAAATAGATCATTGGTTACAGGGATGTGTGGGAATTGGCAATATCAGAATAGGGGCAGTGAGCACTATGGCACTTTTTGGAGATTGGCATATCCAGAGGACCTGCTCCTAGGGAACTGTGAGGCTCCCATGTCAGGATATGGTTTGCCTTTGGAGACCCTCCTGTCTCACCCACCCTGAGCTGTGAGGCACAGGGAGGGGGTGGGGTGGGGCAGTCTCCCCACATTTGCAGAGTGGCATATAAGAAAGGAGCTGGGTTTTACCCAACTCCTGGCTTTGGAGGGTGCTCACCCATGAAGCCAGGCAAGTGGCCTGAGAAAAGACACATCGATTCTCGCACTTTCACATGCTGATCCAGGGAGGGGAGAACTACCCATGTTATTCATATAAAGAGGCCCTCGTTTAACCCAAGTTCTGGTGTCTGTGTCTTTAATCTATCCTTCCTTCTCCACTCGCAAACAGTACAGCACAAGTTATCCTAAGAAAACAAGACTTCCCCTGCCCTTCTTTGCATAAAGGGATGCATTCCTTTGATTCAAACCTTTAAGGAAGCCCCAGGAAATAGCAGGATCTTCCGCCTTGTCACCCCTCTCCTCGGGTATAATCAGCTCATATCAATCACCCCAAGAACCAGGAAGCATAGCAGCCCCAGGTAAACAACGTCATTTCCCATTAGTGTAGAGATGCTTATTCTGGTGGTCAGGGAAAGATGAAACTGTTCCTATTCAGGTCTACCTCTATTATGTCTGAATCCCAGGATGACACTAGCCAATAGGTCAGGACATGTTAGTGAAGGTAGTGTGGAATGATATCGAAGTCTCTATGATTTTGATGTACTCTTTCTTCTTAACCACGTTAGACAATTAGGCACCCATCCAAAGACAAGGGCAGCCCATACTATTGCTCTGTATATAATAGTTACAAGATTATTGATTTGTAGCTATTGGAGAAAAGGAGATATATTTCCCCCATTATTATTATTTTTAAAAATCTCTTTCTTCCACAGTCTCCAGCCTCATGATAAAAGGCCAGTTCACAGATGCACATTCTTATGCATAACCATAAGCTGAATAGATAAATTTCCTCTAGTCAAGAGCATTGTGTTTAAAGGGATGTATGCTAACCAGTTCATATCTGTATTAATAAAGAGGGTCTTTTGCATGCAGATGTGCTGGCAGACCAAATTTGCATGGGTGGGGGGATGGGGAGAAAGCAGTGTAGAACATAATATTTATTTGCCTAGAATTATTTTATGTATTTTTTTATTTCATTTAAAGATGCTTACAGGCCACCTATGGGACAAAGAGGCCTCTCAAAATTCATAAAACATCAATAACAGACAATTAGAATCCAACTAACAAAGGAATAACTAATGAAAGCTAAACAAAAGGATTAAAACTGAAACCTCTCACTGGGAAGTGGACAGATTGCTCTGCCCCCACAGAATATCCATTGTAGCAATGGTAAGCATGGACACTACCCCTGACCACCTCTACACTAACTGTGCATCCAGAAGGAAACATGCACAATTCACCTCTCAAGCCAACAGAAGGAGCAGCACAATGGTTGCTTTCCCACAACAGTTGCTTTGGGGTGGAAATTGAGGCTGCAATCATATGCATACTTCCTTAGGAGAAAGCCCCACAGACCCCAGTTTGCTTCTAAGTAAACATGGTTAAGTGTTCCTCTATAGGAGCAATTTATTGCACACTCGAGATTGACCACTCACAGAAGTTTTCAGGTCCATTACATTACATTGTCAATGACCAGGATATCCTCTGGCAATCCCGCTATGAAAAGAACCACTTTTAATGTAGTAATATCCTGGGGGGAAATGGGAACTTCCACCACTAGATGGCACTGTCTCAATAGAAATGAAGTGAGGGATTCAAGTATTCAATACAAAGCACATAGTCACCCCTCTTTGTCCATATAATGCAGCCCATAACAATCGCACAAAAGAACCAGGAAACACAAAGTCCCGGGTAAACAACACAATTTCCCATTAATGTAGAGATGCTCTAAGGTTGCACTGCACATCTTTTCCCTTCCAAAGCAACTGCAAGAAGATGAAAGAAATGGACCCAGGGGGCAGTATCCTACACTGCTCATGCAACAGTGGCGCAGGGAAGGCGGCCTCCAGCCTGGCCACCGCCCTCGCGGGACAGGTTGCGGGGCTTCGTGGGTGGGTGCGGGGGGGAGCAAGATCCTCCTTGAACTGCGGTGCCCAGGACTGGACGCAGCACTGCGGATGAGGCCCAAGCACCACCGCTCCTTCTCAGGAGCCAGGTCCTCCGCTGAGCCTATTGCCGCAGCTTAGAACCGCATTCGCCTTTTTAACTTGATTTTGTTCTGACTTTATACTGTTAGTTTTACCCTACCCAGTGCCTGTTTACCCTACCCTGTGCCTGTTTGCTTTCTCTTCCCCTCCTTATTGTTTTATCATGGTTTTATTAGAATGTAAGCCTATGCGGCAGGGTCTCGCTATTTACTGTTTTACTCTGTACAGCACCATGTACATTGATGGTGCTATATAAATAAATGATAATAATGATAATAATAATAGATCAAGGTGGAACTAGTGGTTCTTAAAGCATCTGGAAATTAGTGGAAACGCTTGTCTCCTGAATGGTGCCAGTCAGTGGAGTTCACAAAAGGGAGACCTGCTGACCTGTCCTGATCTGGTAATAAGAATTTCCACTCATTTCTGGGTTTCTTTAGGCAGCACTAATTCACCATTGTGCTAGCAGTGGGTCCCAGCGATGCAATGGAATGAGCAGAAATACAGCACCAGCAGGATGCATATCTGAGCCCAACTCCCTTCCCCCAATGGTCACCTCAATGGCAAAGGGAAGGAGGAAGAGGAGGAGGAGGAAGAACATTTGCCATTGATTTTTTTAAAATAGGTATACACTATTGTAATTAACTATGGGTTGTGGTGATGTGTGAACCAGGTCTGTATTAAGCACCGAAAGCAATGCCTTGCATGTATTTCAAATTGTACTTTTTAAAATTCATTAAATAATATGCATTAATCAACATGGATTAACATTAATGCATTTACTCCAAATTGTTGTGCATTTTAAAATGGATTACTTTAAAATGCATTAATTACTTGCCATTCATTTGTTGGTGTCCAGTCTTCCTAGTTGCCACCTACAGGAAGTTCAAAGGAATCTCTTCTCTCATCTACCAGTCAACAGTGTCAGATCAATCAAGGCAATACAGCAAATCATGATGCAACCTGAAAATATAATTTGGAAGAGTTTGTCTCCCTCTCAATCACTGTTCCAAGTCGGGGAGGCTGGTGGCTCCAGTTTCAGTGGGGTAGTGATTCCATTCTGGGTTTTAGTTAGAACCAGCCAGAAATCTAAAGGAGTTATCCATGGTGCTGAAACCTAGCCCCAAACTAGGTTCAGCACCTTGAATCGGGACTATGTGCATTTACACAAGAATAAGCAAAGATATCATGGATAACTACACTATACAAGATTAGCAGAACATTTAGTTTAGCCCTAACTAATTTATTATTATTATTATTATTATTATTATTATTATTATTATTATTATTATTATTTGCACTTATATACCGCTCCCATAGCCAGGGCTCTCTGGGCGGTTTACAGAAATTCTAAAATTGAGATAAAAACAAGTATACAAAATTTAAAATTCTAAAACACAGAACATACACACATAAAGCATTAAAAACCGTTTAAAAAAAACCTAAACATGTGGGTGATTAAGATGTGCCGCCATATGCCTGGGCAAAGAGTACTTAAATAAGTATGCAAACTACAGCAAGCAAGCTAGAGACTGTTTTTCCTTGTTGGAGGTGAGGCAGACACTAGGCCTACTCATGTAGTAAATCCATGGATAGGAGAACATGGAGGGGAGAGTGGCATCATGCCTGCTGGGCCATGCACCCTTGACCTCCACATGTTTATTTATTTATTTATTTATTTATTACATTTTTATACCGCCCAATAGCTGAAGCTCTCTGGACGCTTCACAAAAATTAAAATCATGAAGAGCATAAAAACAACCAACAATCTAAAAACACAAATACAAAATACAATATAAAAAGCACAAACCAGGATAAAACCACACAGCAAAAATTGATATAGGTTAAAATATGGAATTAAAACAGCAACGTTTAAATTTAAGTTAAATTAGGTGTTAAAATACTGAGAAAATAAAAAATAAAATAAAAATAAAATAAGGTTCATCTGAAACCTTGAATAGAGCCTGTGTGCATACAGGTTGGACCTTCATGGATTTGATTTACAGTTTCAGGTGACTATGGGGAAGTCAGAAGCAGGGCCAGTGGGCACATTCCCCCATGCATTTATACACAGAGTCAACAAGGCAACTGTCACATGCTGCCTCTGTGCTATGCATGGAAGAAACAATATTCTGTCTCTCTTGGCCGGGCCCAAATGAGAAGCGCTCAACCTGTTATTTTGCAGCATGGGCACAAAGGGAAGGAGTCTGTGCGCTGCGCACAGTTTGTCATTTGCCACTGGCAAATCTGGAGTTATTTCCCCAGCCAGCATGGAGCAGCCATTGTTTCGCGTTATCTCATGCACTCAGGAGGCTTGTGAAAGCCAAACGGGCTCTGAAGGAAATCTATCAGCATGAATCACAGTCAGAATTTGCAGGCCAACATGGGCCAAACCTTTGGCAACTGCCACTGGGTGCTTCTCAAATTGTAGAGGAACGCCAGGCATGAGTCTCCAGGCACATCTTAAAAAGGAGCATTAGACAAAGTTCAAAGGTTATAGGCTGACAGCGACACAGTCAAAACAGAGCAATATTAAAAACACCTTTGGCTTTCTGTGAGAAGAATGCCCTTTTATGACAGTAATTGGAATGGGAGCTGAACTACAAAGCTCCTAGTAGCTACACCGCTAAAATGACTTCATAAAACTGGAGTAATTAGATTCTTCTCGCAAAGCAACAGAGTGTGGGACATATTAGGGAATGTGAGAAGCAGAGCTTAGTTTGAGCCAAGGACTGGAACCTATAAACGTAGCCCTGGAATATGTGAAATAACAATAATTATTATTTTAAAAACAGTACCTTTAAACACATGCAAAGAGTCTTACCTTCACTAACAAACAAACACACTTGGCTTCCATGCCTGGGAGATGATGATAAGGTTTATATTGATGCTGTTTTAGAACTAGCATTTCATTTATCCTGCTATAAGACTTTTGATGGTGTCTACAAAATGTGGAATGAACCAGTTTTCTCCCATCCAAAGGAAATAAATACATAAATAAATAAATTGACTAGGAAACTGGTACGCTGCAGATTTTTGGATTACAACTGTCATTTACCTCATACAGCATGGCCAATACTAAGTGATGGTGGATGTTGTAGTCCAAAACATCTGAAGGACACCAGGAAAGCTGGACTACGGTAGTCAAATGTCAGAACTCCTGTACCTTTAAAGAGGAAATTACAAAAGTGTTCCTTGGGTATTGAGGTGACAAGAACGGCATCTGTGAAAGTTTGCTCTTCTACAATGTTACAGGAGCCCAGTTCTCCTTCATCTTTGGTTACCCTAATAAGACCAAACACATTAGACATAAATGTAAGAATCCAAGGAATCATTCACATGGATCTCACTGAGCCCATGGCAGACATAGTTTAGTCAAGCCCATGCCAACTTTTACTTGAATAGTTACTGAGCTATTTGTGTGAAAGTTGACCACTGCTGATTACCATGTGCAGATCGGGGCGCACTTCACTGTGTAGCAGAGAAAAGAGGTTGTCTTTCACATCAGCTGTTTGTTCTGTGGCACTATAGCTACATGTTGATAGGCTGAATATGGATCATTCACAGGCTCAAATGACCATATGAATGAATCCTAAAGGAAATAACTTTCTGTAGATGTATCTCAACATACAAAACTTTTGTCTCTTCTACTTTGACATTAGGAGTGTTCAAGTTCCATCCCCCCTGTCCACCTGCACATGGAGCGGGGAGGGGAACCACATCCAATGGCCCACCCAGAATGTCATACATTGATCTGCTGGCTCCGCCCCTGACATTTGCATTGCACATGTATAGGTTCTCCTGTATTTAGGAACCCAAACAAGCAGAGCTCCTGGTTGGAGGAAGAGCCTATGTTCATATAGCTGTACATGGCTTGGCTTCCCTTTAAGGCATTGCAATGAATGCATGCATGTCAGGAGTAAGGCCGGTGGAACACATGATGTTGGGGGTGGGACTCCTCCTCCAAATGTTGAGTGTAAGCATAATGGTGATCATTTGAACACCCCTATTGTTACTTTGAATCCCAGTAGAAAACCTAGGCATGCATTCCCCCACCCCCACTCCCACCCCTACATAGATAGGTTAATAATTACATGTTTTGGAAAGTATGTTGA
Source organism: Elgaria multicarinata webbii (assembly GCF_023053635.1). Classification (NCBI taxonomy): domain Eukaryota; kingdom Metazoa; phylum Chordata; class Lepidosauria; order Squamata; family Anguidae; genus Elgaria; species Elgaria multicarinata. The sequence continues at coordinate 37,729,732 of NC_086180.1, read as the reverse complement.
TACACTGAATGGACCAGTGTGCCTTCAAAAACATAAAGACTTTCACTGAGTATTTCATGGCACTTTTAACATCTTCTGGAGGTCTAAGAAAATGATCATGAAGTGTTTACAAATTCCCATTAAACCCCACTTTGTGTATTAAAAGTTTCTTAAGGCTACAATCCTATGACCGCATACCTGGAAATAAGTCCCAATGAACAGAATAAGGCTTACTTCTGAGTAGGCATATATAAGATTGCACTGCAAATGTTTGAAATGCACTGAAAGGTTCCAGTGCCCAGTGGGCATGTCTACACCAGCTTTTCCCCCCGGGGTCATCACTAGATTGTCCCTGTGCATGCAAATGATGCACAGGGGATCCTAGGGGCAAGCAGGGACAACCCCTCCATTTTTACAGGATAACTGGTTGCTCAGTTATCCCAATTTTCCCGCTGTCCCAGGACCATCCCAAGGACCATGGGAGATGTGGCATGCGATCCCGCCTACTCATGAGTAAGCACTGCACTGGAAATGGGCACAGAACTGCAGGAGGATCCATGATCTTCAGGGTTGGGGGGTAAGGGGGGGTGCAATTTCACCATCCCAGAGATGGTGGTGTGGTTGGGTGTGGGTTTTTTTTAACTTATCTTTTTTGCCCCACATGCACACAGCTCCTCTCCTAAGAAAAAAATGGTGGCCGTGATGCCCCTCTTCCCTTCCAGGATGTCGCACACCCCCTCCCTCTCTTTACACCCTTAGGTGTAGACATGCCCTTTGTCAGCAAAAACAGGGTCTCTTTCAGGAGAGATGTCATATTCTTATTCTTATTTATTTTATTTGAACCCTGCCTTTCTTCCAAAAACGATGGCACTCAAGGCATAGAGTGAAAACTGTTAGTTGTTCTGAGTAAAGAGTGATCAAACTGCAGCAAAGGGAGCATCCATCCCCCCCCCCCCGATCAAGAAAGAGGCTGTTTGGGATTCTATACATGAAAATGTGATAAAACTAGGAATGGGTGAGAATTCTGTTTCAGTTCATTTTTTAATATAAGGATTAACTGCAAATTTGTTCATGTTTAGAATGGGAAGAACTTGAGATTTAAAAACCGTGAACATGAGAAGAACCAAAACTGTCAGAAGCCCAGAGCTTTGACTGCTTAGCCCTTAAAGTTCTGGGTTCGAATCCCTATTCAACCTTGTCATTTCTGAAATATGGTTGTCACCTCTCTTTTTTTCTTGACAGCCTCCTAATCTTTAATAGCAATAAGGCAGGCAGGTATAATATAGTCCTCTTCATACTGGGAATAAGGGTACCTATTAAATTGGGCCAGTGGAGATAGATGAGAATTTCATTTCAATTTATTTTTGATAACAATTTACTGAAAGTCACAAATTTCTTCCTCTTTGGGATGGAAAGAACGTGAGTTTTAAACAACCTGGATGCTAAAGAAATCAAAATGCACAGACCCTATCATCCATAGACAGAGCAAATGCAGACTGTTGTGCAAACTATCCCTCATTCCCATTAACAGTTATATCATAGGTCACAGTGTGTATGGGGATACACACACACACACACACAACTTTTTGTCTGTGGACCAGATTGCCCCATGGCTCAAGCCTGGTGGGCCAGATGACATCAAGGGGGAGGGCCCCTGCCACAAAGCCATGACTTAGACATACATACAAAATCCCTTTTGGGCCTAGAATCAACAGGTGGAGATGAAGACAAATTTCACCTATTTATTTATTTATTTATTTATTTATTACATTTTTATACCGCCCAATAGCCGAAGCTCTCTGGGCGGTTCACAAAAATTAAAATCATCATAAAACAACCAACAAGTTAAAAATACAAATACAAAATACAATATAAAAAGCACAACCAGGGTAAAACCATGCAGCAAAATTGATATAAGGTTAAAATACAGAGTTAAAACAGTATAATTTAAATTTAAGTTAAAATTAAGTGTTAAAATACTGAGTGAATAAAAAGGTCTTCAGCTGGCGACGAAAGGAGTACAGTGTAGGCGCCAGGCGGACCTCTCTGGGGAGCTCATTCCACAACCGGGGTGCCACAGCGGAGAAAGCCCTCCTCCTAGTAGCCACCTACTAACTATCCCATCAAAAACAATGCATAAGGGTCGAGCAAACCCTTCATGTATAACGCATCTACATGCACAGGCTGGGTACCCATGACAAGCAACTCAGAAAAATGCAGTATTCCCGATTGTGTGGAGACGACTTAGATACACACAACTTGTGCATTTGTATACTCTATTCCAACCTTAGGATCAATGAGCAGTGGTCACGAGTAGGGAAGTCAGAGAAACCCACAGCAGGATCTATGAATCCAACTCATGGATTCTGCCGCAGACTGGCTTTTTCCAAGTCACACAGATTCCACAAAGTTGTGAACAATTTTACACAAAATTAATTTAGAAAAATAAGTAATTAAAAAAAACAGCTGAAAATGCACATTTCCCCCATACCCTAAGCATGAAAGTGCACATTTTGGCGAGATTTGTGCATTTGGAAGGGGGATTTGTGCATTTGCGCATTTTCGCAAGTGTGAATTTGTGCAAATGCAATTTTTTGCAAATGTGAATTTGTACAAATGCAGGAAAATGGGGGGGGGATCTGATTCCACCAATGAGCACACAATGGAATGAAAAGCACCTGAGAATCCATGAAACACAGATTTTACAAAAATCTATACAACCCTAGTCAGGGATTCAGTCTGATGACCACCCCCACACATTGATTCCACATGCAGTTGTTGTATGAAAGGGGTTTTATTCTGAACACAATAGTGAATTGGGTGCTTTTCTGTTTTGCTTGATAAAGAGTCCTTTGTAACCTCTTTTGCATCCACTGGCTTATTTTAATGCTTGGTGCAAAGGGAAAAGATATATGCCAAATGATCTGGAGACTCAGCAGGGAAGCAGTATTCCAGCACTATATTATTAATCACATGAGCCGGATTGGTCAGCATTAAAATTTCAACTGAACTCAGTTTAGTACCATCAGTATTAACTGAGACCTAGGTAGAATAGAAAAGACAGCAGTTCCACATATCATAATAGTATCACTGATGGTTTGAAAAACAAAATGCAGCTTATACAGAGGAAATATATTTGGGAGGCAAACAGAAAGTTTATTTGTAAGTTGATGTACAGGCAATAAAAATGATGATTTGTAATGTAGTGGGGTTGGGTTTTTTTTTAAATAGTTTTATATTGGTGACTCTTATTTGCTACAATTTAATTGCTGATAAACATTTCCAAGTGAAAGGTGGTCAAAATAATCAAATCAGCCTTCAGCAGTGCAAGTACATGAAAACAAATAACTCAAGGCTGGACTACTGTAATGTGCTTGGGATGCTTTGGGTGCCTATTCAGAAATGCCATCTGATTCGAAGTGCAGTTGCTTCCCACTGACTTTCAATGACAAGTGTAATTTAATGTAATTGGATACATACTGTATAAGAGAAGATGTTATCTTGGAATCTATGTAAATAAATAAGGAAATAGCATTTTTTTTAAAAAAAATACCTTCCCTCATGGGTAAGGCAGTCTATGGAGCTAATCATTGAGACCAATTGCTCAGACTGAGGAACTGACTCAGATGGGTTTTTCAAGGCCTTGTTTATCCCCATTGGCCCCTGGGGTCAGCCAGTATGAACTGCATCCTAGATGGCAAATTTGACACTCAAAATCTAATGTACCTGATTTGCTGAAGGACTAGAGAACTGGTGGAACATGAGGTAATGCACCAAAGAATGCCTACTGGAGATATGAGACCCCCTTCCCTTAATGCCTTACACTAGTTATGTTCTATAATTATAAGACAATATTGAGTTTAGGGATAAGCCCCACTTATTGAAGAGTATTCATTCATTTTTTATCTTGTCAAGTCTTCTGTTCACAGTATCAAAAACTCCAAGAACCAAAGGGATTTGTGGGAGGCTACTCTAGTCTACTCTAATCCCCTGCAGCAAGGCTTAACCACCCACCATTGACTTGTGGCTAGAACCATGCTTGCAAAGTGACACCACCTCCCAATTCAAGTAAACAACCCAGCCAAAACTGATGCTAAAGAGGTGTTGGCAAACTTTTTCTGGTGTAAGTCCACACCAGTGGCTTGGGGGATCCTTCAGGAGCCTCAGTTGTGGGAAAGGCTGTTGGGGAGGGAAGTAGAGCTAAAAGTCATGGGGCTGTGCATGCTAAGAATGTCCCCCTCTCTGGTAAACACATGTACAGACACCCTTCACACAGACACAACTTTCACACAGAGTCTTCCTTCCCAGACATACACACACACACACATACACACACACTTTGGCTGCATCGGGATCACGCTGAGGGCAGTTCAAAGCCTATTTATTCCCCCGCCCTTCACCACCACCAGTGATCCTGCTCAAGATTGCTGTTTCCCTGCTGCTATTAGCAGTGAGAAAACAGTAATCTTGGCTGCATCGGGAACTCTGAAGGAGAGAGGTGAGGATAAAGCAGCTAAAGGGAACCCAAACTTCCCTAACTCATCTTAGATGTCAAAACAGGGAAAGGAGAGTTGTGCAATCAAAAGAAGGATTTGGGGCAGGCAATAGGGTAGTATGACCATTCAATAAATCATAATAAAACACACCAACTGGAGGACCAGGTCTCCCACCATGCACTCCAAGTAAGGTTGGACAATTTGTGGTGCTCCAGATGTTTCCGACCACCATTCCCATCAGCTCTAGCCTGTATAGCCAATGGTGAGGGACCATGGGAGTTGTAGGCCAAAACCATGCTCTGAAGGACCACAAGTTGTCCACCGCTGCTCTTGATGCCCTTGATACTGTAGGAAGACAGAGTTTTCCCCAAGAAAGCAATAAAACTATATGTATTGTTAATAAATGAGCTGGGTTAGAAAAATAACCCACCCTATTCCTCTACTGTAAATTTTACTGTTTTGTTCCTAGTAGGCTGGAAATAGAAAAAAAATCTGATTAGCCTGGTATCTTTCCGGGCAGGAAACGCAGAAAGAAAAGGATGGTAAATGCCAGTACAATAGACATACTCATGGAAAAGAGTTCCATGTTTCTTTCACTATGATATGAAATACACAATACATATTTCTCAAGAGGCTAAAAAATTAAACAGCCCACAAATAGCAGTGCTCCCATGATGCCATGGGAACACTGCTGCTACTATGACATCATATATTGAGACAAATGCCTTTGCATGCCAGAGCTGACTTCGTCAGTGATGTCCTGAAGGTGAACCAGAGTCATTCACACCTATTTTGTTAGTGAAATATGATACCATCAAGGCACTTTAAATACTTTGATTTCTTGATGTTACCAGCAAAATATAGCCTTGTTTATACTATGCAAAATATTTCATAGTTATTTAAAAGATTTTTAAACCACCTTACAGGGAATGCTGCCATCACAAGGCAACTTATAATATTATAAAAACATGAACATACAAATTACAATTACAAGCCAACTTGAGAACACATAGTTCATTGTTGGGCTGTTCAGGGTGGTTAACAAGCCACCCTACAGAAAATGTACTGGATTCAGACAACATGATAACCCATGGTTCACCAACAACCCACAGTTCAATGACAAATCCACACTCAACCCCTACTCAACCACTGTGGGTTATCATGCTGTGCGAACCCAGTCAATAAGAGAGGGGCAGGGAGAGAAAGCACAGTAGTGATTTTTAAGCATGAAATGCAGACAGAAATAAATGTTTGTTTGTTTTTTAAGCCGGCAGTGATGAGCCCATACTTTTCTCCCTGGGGAGGGAATTCCAAAGATGTTGGACTATTCAAACATTTCCTGTAATTTAGCCTGTGGTGGATCACACTACGTTTTATTTCCTTTCATAATTAACATATGATAAAACACCAAGAATATCAATGGGACACTTTCAGCTCAATTCCCCAAGTTATATATTAGTCCATCTTTCCCAAACAATGGTGCCTTCCAAATGTTTTGAACTTCAACTCCCATCAGCTGCAGCCAACATGGTGAAGAATACTGGGAGCTGTAGACCAAAACAGATGGAGGGCACCAAATTGGAGAAGTCTGCATAAGACTCATAACAATGGTCTTCATCCTCCAATTTACAGGTACGCATTTCATCCATTTGGTCACTCAGTTATTCCACCTTCAACACGGTTCAATAAAGGAAAACCTATAATTTCCCCATGACTGAAATTTTCTTCCTGTCCTCCTTGAACCTGTGCCCTTGTGTGAAGGAGAGGGCTGTAAGGAAAAAGGCAGCCTGCCAGTCATGCTCTCTGGGCTGAAGAGACCAGATGTGCCTCTGTCAGAGCTCTATTAAAAATTGAAGCGTGCGTCTCTGCCAGGCAGCCGAAAGCAATGTATTGATTGACACACTCTTTTGCTCTGAGCAGAAAGGTTGTGTGATATGACATGGAAAAGCCATATGTTCCTTTCCTCTTTTGTCTGTCAGAAAGCAGACTTGCAGAGAAGGTCTCTAATGCAAGTGCAAAGTCATGAGGCCCATTACATCACTATTGATCCCCCAGTGGAGAATGGGGCTTCTAGCATTTGGTGTCAGTGATGTTCTAAGCTTCTTACAGATTGGGCTTGGCAGCTGCTTTCGTATCAAGTGTTCAAACAAAGGCTTTTGCAGTCACTGGGGGCTTGTAAATGGCCTGTTGTTAATACCTTAACATCTGCATGGTAAACAAAGGGCAATTTTATAGCTTTGGCCATAAGATGTGTTGGAGGTCACATAGTTTCAAACATACAAACATAGAGATTGGGTTCCAGGAGGATTTATTAGTCCTGTTGGGTGTCTAAGTAACTAGGAAAGTTCATGACCTGCTCAGATTTGGAAGTACTATTCCAAAATCCTATATTTACTTTGGTGATTTGTTTTTCTGAAAGATACTATCTTTAGTACTTACATGGTGCCCTAACGTGCTAGGTACTGTACAAAATAGGATCATGCTATATAGCCCATTGACTAGTTGATAATTGTAACAAAAACAGAAAGTATACCATTGGCATCAATTCATATAATAGTGGCATCAAACTCTGGGTTTATTAACAGTAACGTGTCTGACTATTCAAACATGTTGCGAAGCATCAATAAATAATGTATTACACTGTTCCTAATACAGTTAGGATTTTATCTACATAATTTCAAAGAATCTTTTTCAGACCTAATACTGTACTATTTGCTTTTAGGAGAAGAAGGGGGGGAAAGATGATTGCTTTTTCTTCTGACCGTTTTATGATTAAAGCAAATGTGTTTATTGCATAAATAAATACAAAAAAAAATAGAATACAGAACTGAAGAAATATAGTGATAGATGTTTTACAGGTTTATAGTAAAAATTCATATCCAAACTATAATTTTCACAATTCAATTAATTGATGCCAGATAGGTACAACAGTATGTCTTTTGTCTTCTAGAGATAGCTGAGCTTTTTCAAGTTCAAGATTGACTTGGGGTTTACTGAGTTCTTCCCCCATCCCCCACCCCCACCCCCACCATGTGCACGTGCACACAATCAGAAGAACTTGAGTAATTTTTCTAAGCCAATGCAAAAGCTCAGAAAAAGTATCCACCAATTCTGTGCCACTCTTCCCCCTTCCCCTGACCTAAGCAAAAAAAACTCTTCCCTTCCCTATCTTAATTTGTGGTAGAGAAACTAACCATCACAACAGCACAGAAGGTGCATATTGAGGCTTGAGATTTTTTTCCACCTTTCTCTACATCCTTCCCTTATTCTTACATACTAGCTAACATTAGTGGATTTACCATGGGAGATAATTTTCCTGAGAGCTCCTGCAATTGCTGTTATTAGTGCTGGGCTGAAAATTTTCAACCATTCCATTTTCTGCATTTCATGGGGGGTAGGGGGGAAATGAAAACTTGGGTGAAAGATTCTGTGAGAGGTGAGAATTTTGGAGATTTTTTTCCTTGGGGAGGGGACAGGGTTTCCACATAACTTTTTTAATGCAGCCAGTTGTTGAGGGGTCTTCTTCCTTTTTATTTTTTCAAAACACCCACAGTATTTTCAAGAGCCCAGGAGTTCTTCCTGAATGCTTATTGGAGAGGGAGATGTCACATGGTCTCCAATAAGCATTCACTAAGAGCTGCTGGGCTCCTCCAAATGCTGAGAGAATGGGGGGCTGTTTTTTTAAACACTAAAAAATAGGAAGAAGCTCCCCTCAACAACTGGCTACACTTTAAAAAGGAATGTGGAAACCCTGGCCCTCTCCCCAAGGAGGAAAATTCTCTGAATTTTCCCCTCTTCGTGTGAAAGAAGCAGAAAAAACAATGCCTCTTTTGCAGGAAGAGAGAACATTCCCAAAAATAGGGGGAAGGGTTCTGCCCAGGACTAGTTATTATTTTGGGGTTCAGCATGAAGGTTTTTGAGAAGGATTAATAATTCTCAGGATTAATTTACTTTGCTATGGGTAATTGTTGCTGAGTTGTTCTCAGAGAGTAGGACCACAAAATATGTCAAGAGATACCTCTCAATGGATTAATCTCTGTGGGATGAATATATACCAGTTCATTTACATCAGCCTTCCTCAACCTGGTGCCCTCCAGATGTTTTGGACTATAACACCCACCATTCCTGACCATTGCCTATGCTAGCTGGGGTTGATAGGAGTTGAAATCCAAAACATCTGGAGTTGTTCAGGCTGTTTCTTTATCTGTTACAGGGGTAGGCGACCTGTTCCTCCCCAGATATTTTGGACTACAATTCCCATAACCCCCAGCCAGCATAGACAGTGGTGAGTGATTTATTTATTTATTTATCATATTTTTTCCCTGCTTCTCAGCTGAACAAGGCGCTCAGAGTGGCTTACAATCAATTAGCAAAGACAGTCCCTGCCCTCAGGCTTACATTCTAAAAATGACACGACACACAAGGAAAAGGAGTTGAGGAAGGAAGAGGGAAGCTGTAGTCTCAAACATATGGGGAGCATAATGAATGACTGTTTCAGATCACTTTCAGATCGCTTTTTCAAAAAGCACTCATCCCTAATAGGCAAACTGTTGCTGCCACTCCTTGATTGATTCATTGAATTCAAAGAGCAACTGGTGGCTTCTGGAAAGCACAAATGTTGTTTGATTCTCAATTAAGACCAAAGTTTTAATGTTTTTAGTGGATTCAGAAATGAGTAATAATTACCATTTCTGTCTCTTCACACTGTGCTGAATTTAATATATTGTTTGGCCCTTAGTGGGGTTTTGTTGTTGTTAAAGAAGTATTAATACAGTGCTGATGCAGGAACAAAAAAATGCCAGCATAACCTTCCCCCTCCAATATTTCTTCTCCCTCCCTTTTTCTACCACTGACATGGCTTAAAAGATTCAAGCGTGAAATCATTTTGAAAGATGACGATTTCCTATCTATTTCCGTGAGGACTAACTAGTCAAATTATGTCAATGCTGGAATTCAGGGATGGATAGGAGGAAAGACATGTAATAACCTACGGCCAAGTATTATCTACTTTTTAGCATTGTTTACCCCAGCCGAGACTGATAGGTCAAGAGAAGATAAAATCCTAGAAGGTCACCAGCTTCCTTGTTTTTACAAGAACTTACTAAGATATCTTTTAAATTCCATTGTTATCTCCCTTGTTATCCTTTTGGCTTTCACTTGATTTATGGTGCTACCATAAAACTAGGAGGAATTGTTTCTCTAACAGTATGTAAATGACAGGCACCAGTAGCCCCATAGTTTATGTGTATGGTAATAATAAATCAACAAAGTCCCTTAGAAAACCAGGCTCATTAACTGTGCAGTTAACAAGCCTCACCCTGCCAGCTTGTTCTTTTAAATATTTTGAAAGAATAGAGAACTATTAGTGACTATGGGCGGCAAGGAATGCTTCAAAGCATTCTTTATGCACCACGGTCAAAATGATTATATTGAAACATAGATAAATTTCAAGGCTACAATCATAGGAAACATTCATAGGAACATAGAAAGAAGTCTTATAGAAGTCTATACAGAGTCTGCTCCATCTAACTCTGTATAATCTTCAGCAGCCTTCCCCAACTTGTCTTCCCCCAGAGGCATTGGATTAAAAGTTCTATCATTCCCATCTATGCTAGCCAAGGATGGTGGAAGTTGTAGTCCAACAGTTCTAGAAGAAAGCAGATTGGAAGAAAACTGGTCTACGCTGACTGTCAGTGTTTCTTTAGGATCTCACAGAGGAACTTTTCCCAGCCCAACTTCAAGATGCCAGGGATTGAAACGGACTTAGGCAGGACTTCCTCCCACCATTATTTATTTATTTATTTTGTACACGTTTACTTCAGCTACACTGCAGAACACTGGTGCATATCAAACATATTGCTAACCTCTATTAATAATGTGTGTTGATATCAATGAAATAGCCACAGGCAGTCAGGCATCGGTGTGGACTGTACAAAACACATACTTCTGCACTTCCTTGTTGCTTCTTGTCACTTGAAAACTGACACTACTGAGCCTACGAGAGATGCCGTTTGTTTTACATGGAGGCTGTTAAAACTTGAATGAGCTGAACTGAGTCAATGGCTTGGCAAGACGTCATGGGCTTGAGGAGGTAGTTCTAATCCACTGAGCTCTACTTATCATATGCTTGGATGGATTGACTGCATAAGAATTAATACTCCAAAGATGAACGGCAAAGCAGATGTTGCCTTGACCCCAACACATGGGCCACGTTTGCCAGCTTGGCTGAATATCTTCATCCTTTTGAGATAGTTTCCTTGCAACTCTAGGGATGCAAAGACACATACCCGATTAACTTTATGCTCAGTAAAAGATTAATTGCATGCTTTATCTACCATCGTTTAGTTGTCTAGCAGAACGCTGCCATTTTAAATATTTCCTAATGACAAACGAGATGGCAATTCAGAATGACATCACATAATTGATCTAAATTAACTTTTCCTTGCAGTATTTTCTAAGAGTAGCCCCCAGATGTGCAGTCACTACAACACAGACTCAAGCCGGCACCTCTGCCTTCTGTAGCACTTGCTACAGAAAGCAGAGCAGGGCAGGGCCAGAGCTGAGCACCAGAGCACATCTTTTGCGTACCGAAGATCCCAGGTTCAGTCTCTGGAAACTCTGTGTAAAAGGACTTCAGGTAACAGGTATCATATCCTTACATAAAAAGACCTCAGGCTGAGATTCCTGCAGACCAGCAACTTGTCAAGATAGCTAGTATTTATTTATTTATTTATTTATTACATTTCTATACCGCCCAATAGCCGGAGCTCTCTGGGCGGTTCACAAAAATTACTGGACCAGTATTTTGACTTCATATGAGAGATCCTTACCAGGACTCTAACCAAATAACACATAGAAAGGAGGAAAATAGTACTAGATCCTCCTGAGCTACCAAGGTGTGTGGATGGATAATTTTTTTAATTCCCTACAAAAAGAATTAAAAATCGAAGCTGCATTATTGTTTTGCAAAGTGTTCATTCTGAACTCTGCTAAAATATAAAGAATAAAAATACTATTTTATTGTAAATCACTACAGTATTGTGATTGCAGAAGCCTTTAGGAGAACTACATCTCTCATAGTTTCTTGCTCTCTGGCGTGCTGTTACTGATTGCCTCAGGGCAATGAAGAGGTGGGAAGGGAGCAAAAAAACCTCACACGGCTTTGCTGCGGTTCCCATGACCACCAATGATTAAAGAGAAGGAGAATGTGGTGGACATGGGTCTCATTGATTGGCTTGGGGGGGGGATGTCTCACTGATTTTTTTTATTTTTTTTGCAGGAAATGTCAGGTCCTTTCTAAGTTAATCCAAGGCAAGCTTTGGATAGCTCACCTATCTGTAGCATAAAGACAAGCTCCTACTTACCTGATGGAGACGTGCAGATGAGCCGTCTATTTATTATTCTCAGATTAAATAGAACATCATTTTCTAGTATTAGAAGCTAGTGCTGTGCCAAACCCTGCCTCCTTTAATGAAATTCTTCTCTCCTTGAGAAAGAGGGGTTGTTGTTTTTCTGCTTCTTTTGCAGGGAGGGGGAGAATTCTGACGAAATGTTTAATGAGGACTGGAGAGGCAAGGATTCCGTTGACCCTATAAGTGCCAGAGGGGACCAAGAATTCTTCTTTCTGTTTTTTAACTCTCAAAGTGTTGTGCTTGCTGTTGCAGTGATGTGGGGCTCTTCACACAGAGTCTTTTAGCCTTGCAACACTTCCAGAGCAAGATCTACACTATTGCTTTACAACGGATGATAACAGTAGTGACAACTGTTGAAGTCCAGGACACACACTATATACAGTTTTCAAACTGTTTTCAAAGTGTCATATCCTGCTTGGTGTAGATCTGGCCCTGGAATGCACAGGAGACCATGCAATGTCACATGGTGTCTTCACCATTCAGCAATTGCTGCTGGGCTGAAAGCTGATGTTCTAAGAGCCCTGCACGACTGCAAGCAACAACAGGGCTTTTTGAGCTTTAGGGAAACTCTCTCTAACTTCCCCTGTACCCTAAAAAAAAGGGGGTGGGAAAAGGCCATTTTAAAAAATGTTCTGCCTGGCTGTCCTGCCACATCATGAACATTCCAAGCAATCATATCTTCTAATAGCAAGGTGAATGGTGTTTGAGGACTAGACCTATATACTGTCCTTATGCTACCATTAATGGCTACTAGCCCTGATAGTTGTGGGCTATCTCCTGTACTCCCAGCAGTAAGCCTGTGTGCACCAGTTGCTGGGCAACATGGGCGGGAAGGTGCTGTTGCACCGTGTCCTGCTTGTTGGTCCCTGGCCGATGGCTGGTTGGCCACTGTGTGAACAGAGTGCTGGACTAGATGGACCCTTGGTCTGAGCCAGCATGGCACTTCTTATGTTCTTACTATGGAATGTGGGCAGAATGCTGGCAGAACAAAGGCTCCCTAGCTGGCACCCAGGCTATGTGAGCTTTGTAGCCTGGGCATTGTAGCCTCTCATTCAAGCTCAAAGGAAAGGAAGGTAGACCTTCCTATCCTAGAAGAGCCTTGCAAAATAGGAAGACACCAAGCCCCCTCTCTTCTCCTGCCTCAGAGGAAGAGCTTGGGAGTCTTCCCCCACTATTGGTCAGGTTCTGGGTTGCACTGCAACATTTTGTTACACCTCCCACCTGTCTTTGTGTGCACTCCATATATAGGAAGGCTGCCCATGGCCACCCCTTTGAACTGTCATTAGAAGTAACTGTCCTGTCTAGCTCGAGTCAAGGTTCTCATAGGAGCAAATCTGAAGCAGCTGCACTTACTAGAAGGCCAGGGAAGAGTCAAGTCCAATGAAGCAGAGTCAAGCCTGGTTATGCAGGATGGAAAGGCAAGGTCAGACCAGGCAGGCTCTGTCAGGACTTTGGACAGATCTATGATGGCTGGAAGTCACTCAGGAAAAGCTGTGGTCTCAGCAACATGCAGTGGTCTACTGAGGCTGGCTGATCCAGGCCTGCTGTTAACCTCCACTGTCTGAGGAGCTGTCTGTTTCTTAAAGGGCCATTGCTTAACTCTGCAGCTGCTGGCTCCTCTGGCATGGGGATGGTGAGCATGGTGAGTAGTGTACTGGTGTGGGGGGTGCCCTCTGAGTTTGAAGAGCCCAGTAAGGCCATCACTGCATCAAAAGATCCTCCTCCTTTGAGCCAGGGGGAGCATCAAGGCCAAAAAAGATGACAGACTTTGGAAAAAATTATAATTCTTATGTAGATCATTCTTATGTATGACCTGTAGTTTGGAGGTCTCTTAGGCCTTTGCTAGACCTACCTGAAAGTCTGGTCAGGAGGAGGGGTGAGCCCGTGCTGCAGCTAGCGTGGGCTGTCGCCCCAGTCTATACATCAGACGTGACAGGCTAAAGGAAAGCCCCATCATGTCCGCCATTTTTTTCAGTTTTAAAGGTCCGGGTGCGCAGGAGCGCACAATCGACAAAGGTAAGTTTTTTGAAGAAGAAAAAATGGTTTCCTTACTCCCCCCTGGCCCCGATCTCCCCCCACCTCGATCTCCCCCCCCGGCTGCAATCTCCCCCCCTGCCCCATGTGTGGCTTCTCCCAGCTATGCGGGAGTAAGCTGCGTAGCCGGGAAAAGCCGCAGAACAGGCTAGACCTTCCGCGGTCCCAGGCTCAGCCCGGACTGCGGAAATACCGGGCTACAAGTGGAGCCCATTACCCCAGGGCAAGGGGGGTTGACCCCTGCCTAAACCCGGGATCCCCTGTGCATCATCTGGATGCACAGGGGTGATCCTGGGTATCAGCCCGGGCTAACCCCTCGTCTAGCAAAGCCCTTAGTATCATTCCACTGATTTAAGATGTTTTCAACTATATTTAAAGCCTCCCGTTGGTCAATGCTGCTATATGGCAACATTATATCTAGCATATCTAAGGGTACGATCCTATGCATGTTTAGACTATGGATTCTGGGAGTTGTAGGACTTATTTCTGTCTAAACAAGCATAGTATTGCACCCTAAAATGCCTTCCTGACCAATGGCATGTATATACCCTGTTTTATTAAGGAAATCTATGGAATCCCACAAATATGACAAGTTTAAGAATGAAAGGAATTTAATAGGTCAGTGGAAAAATAATTATTCTTAGGAAAAATGTTTGTAGAAACTTTTGGTAATTCAAGAGGCCAGATTTTCATAACTGTTTACCAAAAATGAATATTATTATTATTATGTCTCTGTGTTTATGTGCTTTACAATCTCTATGCAGATAGCTTTCATAAAGAGGCTTTGAAAAAAGAAATTTCAAAAGAGAAGAGATGCATAGCTCAAAACACCCTGGGATTGTGGATATGTTTGTGATTTAATAAATCTTCTGCGCACCTCCAGCAGACTGCTTTGATTCAATATAAAGCAGCCTCCATGTGTTCATGCAGGAAAGCAGGATACCTTAAGCCTCTTTTGATAATATGTTTTAGTAAATCCTTCTGCAGGTCAAATCCCTCTGAATCAAAAAGCTTACTCAGTACTTTTTCCATACGTTCTAGGAAGATGCACTCAAATCATCATTTAGTAATTTTTTTCCCTTTTAAAATCAGCTTTACATCGAAATATATACAACTGGCAGCAGGGAAGGAAATCCTCATAAGCTCTTTTACCCAGACTGGAATACAAAACTTCACAGAAACCTGAAACAGAGTCTCACAGTGTCCTTGTAAGTTATTTGGCATTGTTGGGCCACTTACCTCTTTTATCCCCATGGGAGTTTTCCCATTGACTTCAGGGGGGTTGTTACTGCAAAATCCAGGGCTGACCCTGTCATACAGCACATTGAGGTAACATACTTCCGGTGGCAACATAATGGGAGGGGGCGATAGATATATAAACTGCATATTTGACTGCTCTAAACTCTCTTTGTTTCATTAGCTGTTGTTTTAGATTTTAGTGCTGTAGGCTAGATGTTTTATTGGTGGTGTTTGCTGATTTTGTTAATTATTAATTTTTATCTCTGGGTGGTTTACAAAGATGTATGAGTTTTTACAGTACGGGGATTTTCTTGTGTAAACCACACTGGGAGAGCTCTTGCTCTGAAAGGAAGCCTAGAAATATTTAAAATAAATAGATTGCTAATTCTCCAGCTCTTAAGAAAACCAATCTTTGCTGTAGCGCATCATGACTTTTGATGGAAATTCCAAACACATGTCTCTTGAGAGTACATGTGTAGTAGTATAAACATGTAGGCAAGGACACAGAGTAACAAGATGAAATGTAGCCTATCCTATGAGGGCAGGACATGGAGCAATGGTTTTAAGCTACAAACTTGCAGATTAGGGTTAAACATGTGCGTCCTTCCTTAGAGTTTTCCAAGACAAAGTTGTTCAGGAACTGCCAGGTACATTCATTACAGTTCTCCTGAAGACAATGCAGACTAGATGGTCCATTTGCTCCCACGTCAGTGTTCGCATGATAAAGCTACTAAATTTTGTAATGTATTTCAAATGTGCAGAAGAACCCATCCCTGCCCTCAATAGAGAATCTCACCCATGCTATGAACATAGCAATGGGAAAATTTCTTATTGATTGACAAACACCTTGGTTAGCTGAAATAACATTATTACCTGTGGCTTTTCTCACCATACAGCTGTAGAATGTGCAGTCTGGCATGCTAATAAATACCAGTGCTATTGAGTTTCAATTCCAGTCTTGTTTTTCATGGCTTTATGTGGTTTTTATAGTAATAACATCTCATACAGGATTAGATGGGATGTTTCTTTCACACCTGTTCAAGCTTTGTTCTTTCTCTTTGATTCTTAGTATCAGCTTTTAAAGATGTCTTAATAAGAATTTTGTGTTTGCAGAAATCATATCTACAAGAGGAAAAATTACATGTTAAAAAAAATGTTAAAAGCCAGAAAACATCACATTTGAACAACAACAAAAATACTGGATTACACAGATTCGGAAGTTTGATAGATTGAATTAAATCTACAATTAGATTTAAATTATAGTTCTGTTTATATATTATTGAGAGAGTTTCCATTTCACTGTTTTGACTTAAGTCACTTTAATTTCAATTAAAGAGAGTTAAGAGCCCTATTCCAGAATTTCAACCACACAATTAATCATGTGGAGGGGGAGGGTAGACCTGTGCCTGTTAGCTCCACTGTCATATCGCTTCCATCTATACATAGGGGGTGTCTGTAGAGGGGAGGCTGCTGTATATGTATGTGTGCAGGTGTACCATTTCTGGTCATGGGTTCTGATGATGCTCAGTGATGTAGCTTGTGCTGCAGGGTTCTGCTGTGGATCCGATCTTGAGCATAGGTCCAATCAGCTTAGGTCAGGGTTAGGGTTAGGGTTAGGGAGCAAGGCAGAGAGAGATAAGCACCATGGAAAGCTCCAAGTGGTGCGAGACTGCAAACTAGGCAGGAATGTCTGTATGTTGCTCCAACAAGAATTAGAGCAACACTGAGGCTTAAATAGGAGAGTCATTACGTTTATGCTAGTTGATTGGCCTCCATACTGACTGAGGCTTGGTCTCTTAAAGGGGCATGACCTGTTTTAAGAAGCTAAGACTGCAACAATGTAAGGCTGCCTTAGGCATGCTAGTGTCCTCATGGGCCAAGTCCTCAGTCTGGGGTTTGTAATGGAACCTTTCTGGTTGCAAGGGAGCTGACCCCTGAGGTGTTTCTGGTAAACTGGTTACTGGAGAGGTGGAGGCCTCATGCCACCTCTCCATAGTTGATCTCTCTCCTTGAATCATTAACTATGGAGTCTCCATGGAAGACAAGGGATGAGTGTATAATATGGAGCTTTTGCCTATAGAAGCCTTCTACATGTGCCCTTCATGAGTGAAAGTGGCATGGATGCCATTGCAAATCAGGTGCTTTTGTTATAGTTTAGAAACACTACTGGTTGGAGAATGTATGTACACATGAAGGTATTTAATTCCCCAGTTTCTGAGTCAGTCACATAACCACATTTCTAACAGTGCTTTATTGTGAGAACATTTGCCAGTAGCCTAGTATTGCTTCAAATGGTTAGGAGTTATGAGCAGGTTGGACTTGCTGACAATGTTGAAGTAAAGCAGGGATCACTTTTACAGAAATAAAAAGTGTGATGGAACAACAATCAGAGGCATATGAGAGGTGTAAACCCAGGTGCTTATGGATACGGAGTTTATTGTGACTGTTAAGGGAATTGATAATTTATGGTTTGTTTGTTATTTATAAACTATATCTCTGATCATAACTGGAAGCTCCGCATTTCTTAATCTTCTGTAGTAATAAAAGAAGCATTCAGTAAACAACTGTAACTTTTATTATTATTGCCTGTTACTCTGGTTATGATCAAACTTAGCATTTATGCAATGCACATTTCAACCACTGAAAGCACTTCACATACATCATCTCAACTATCTACAATAAAAAATTCTGAAAAATTCTCAGGAGCTACCAGGTGCTACCCACCAGCACAACAGGCTGTAATTGCTTACACACTTCTTTTCTTACAGTCTCTGGCCTTTTTTCCAATCTCTTCCCTGGCCCCTAATTTCTCTGCCTGGCCTGGTCTGCATATGTACTGGCATGCAACACACCCATTAAAACATCATAAAATGTTGTGTAAACTATCTGTACTAAATGCTAGACGTTGAACAATACATAACACTTTGGCTTGGATCTAAAGAGACCACTGCATGAGTAGAAAGAAGTAGCATTTTATGCAAGGTGCCCCCACCCCACCATTTCCACAGAATTGCATTTTTATATATATTATTTATGTAATAGATTTATATACTGTCAAGCATATTTAATCATATATCTTAGCAATTTACAAGAAAATTAAAAGCATGTGCATCAAAATACAACTAAAATACATAATAATTGTTAAAACATTTATATAAAACAATTAAAATCACTACAACACATAATTACAAACAAATTGGACAGCACACTCACTCAGGGAAGGCCTTGGTAAAGAAATGGGTCAGGCAGAGTCTTGCTATTTACTGTTTTACTCTGTACAGCACCATGTACATTGATGGTGCTATATAAATAAATAAATAAATAAATAAATAATAATAATAATAATAACTGTTGCCTTAAATATGTTATAGTTGGTGCCTCCTGGATACCGGGGGGGGGGGCACAGGGGGGAATCTGGTAAATCGCCTTTCCTAATACAGACCTCTCAGATCATTAAAATCATCAGAAGAAGTCTTGCTGGAGGTACCACAACCTGTAGACTGCCGTCTCGCAGCAACCCGGAAGTGGGAACCACCACAGAGGAGGCCAAACTTGTGGAATCTGAAGCAGCGCTATCCACTCTATCATCTCCGGATTCTATCATCCGATCTGCTGTGGTGCCATAGTGGGACTTTGCATGCCCTTCTGGCAGAAGATCATCCCAGCTGACCATGCCTAGGAAACTCTGATGCCACAGTGGAATTAGGCAGACAGCCTGAAGCCAGAGCATTGAGTACATAACAGCTTGCACTGGAGACTTTAGCATCTGGATTACAACTAGGCCTTTGAATATTTTTTAGCAAATGAAATGCTTTCATCTATGGCAGTAATCATGGTTTTGCAAATGATGTCTTGTTGGTGCCCATCAGCTTACAGTCTTTTCCGGGCTGTCTATATGTGGGTAAAGCCCTGGGGTGGCTCTGCGGTGGTGCTGTGGCACTTATATGATGCAGCAGCCACTGCAGAACCTTCTGGGCCCTTTCCTGGAGTAAGCTCCAAAGCAAAGAAGTCAGGAACTTACCCCAAGTTTTTTCTCCAGAACAAGGCAAGGACAGCACATCTGCTTTCTATTGCAGCTCCGGAGTGAGGTGGAGGTGTGGCCAGAGGGGGGCAGCTTGAAGCACCAATGCACCATCATTAAGACAGGGTTGTGGAAATGGACTAATTTGATTATGCCATGTTCACTACACAGTTTTTACATTATTTGCTGACTAGGTGATGGTGTCATTTTATGCTCATGCACTATTTGCCCATCACACAGAGAGAGAAAGAGAGAGAAAGGGTTTTAGAACATGAAGCTAGAAATGCAAAAGATACATATTAAAAATTAGCTGATACCAGCTCAAAAACACAGCCAATAGTCACGGCTCTTAGATTTCCCACAGAGTGCAGTGGAGATAAAGTGAAACTCTTGAATAAAGAGTTTGTCTTGGCACCACAAGAACTGCATGATTCACCTTTTTGAAGGCAAAGCAACTGAAGCTATAACCTTTACCCCACTTAACAATGAAATAACAGATTCTTGTAGTGCGTTTAAAAATGAACTGGGACCATTAAAACCATGTTGCTGCTTTGATTTCCTCCACCTTCTGCTCCATGAATGCCCTTCTCTGTGTGGTTAATGACTTGCTCAATGTCTATGAACATTTCTCTCTCTGCGTTCTTTATGCTGTTTGATCTCAGCTTGGCTTGCAATACCAACGATCGCATCTGAAGCTAAAAGTAACATCTCAGGCTCCCATCTGATCTGAATTCTAATTCATTCATTCATTCATTCCTTTCTTTCCTTCTTTTTTTTAAAAGCAGCTAAATGTATTCTCTATGCAAATCTCATTATTTGATTTCTCTGAAGTCAACTGTAGCTATATTTCATTTTTCTTCTCCTTAGATTCTAGCTTGGATCCAAAAACCCAGAAGTTGCTTTCTTGCCGCCTCCTCTTGCTCCTCTGAAAATACCCCAAAGCTGGTTGTAAAGGCTACAGTTGTAGGCCAAAACATCTGGAGGATCACAAGCTGCCCCCCTCTGCATTACACTTTCCTTAGGCAAATAATACAATCTACACATTTTTCCTCAGTTGGCCAGATCTTAGCTCCTATAAGAATATCTCACTTGCACAATATTTCAACATTTAACTTGACTTCATATATTGCTTCAAAATATCAATGATACAAAATGTTAAAATAATCTAATGCAGAGGAACAGTATGATGTGAATTAAAGGACACACAATAAAACACTTCTTATAATAGCAAATCATACTAGCATTTCAAGATAGTTAACTATAGTGAACAGGCCTTCCAGTGAATCTCCCTAGCATCATATACATTAAGCTTATGTTGGTCAAATTTTCCTGTTGTTGCTTTTAATTAATTAAGTAATTAATTAATTTCTATACCACCCAATAACTGAAGCTCTCTGGAAAGTTCACAAAAATACAAGATAACAAAAACAATATACAGTCTCTAACATACAAAATTTAAAGCAATTTAAACAGCTAAAACATTTGCAATAAGATACTGGACCTGGCCAGCACAAATGTGCTGAAATTAGTGACATGCAGTACAATCTCATGCCTGTCTATTTAGACTTAGATCCTATTGAGTTTAATCTTACTCCCAGATAAGCATGCATCGGATTGCAGCCTTACTCTAAATTAATATGACTACATTATATTTATTATTATTATTATTATTAGTCAAAGACTTAACATGGTATACAATACAAAATTTAAAACACTTAAATGTGCTGAACGTAAGAAATTAAAAGCTGAGCAATGCAATTAGGAACAGAACCATAATCAACTCATAAGTCATGGAATGCTAAGCCAAATAAAAATATCAGTGAGGGAGCCAATCTGATCTCCCTGGGCAAAAAAGTTTCACAGATGGAATGCCACCACAGAAAAGGCCCTATCCTGTGTTGCTACCAACCTAACCTCACTTAATGGCGGGACACTGAGTAAGGGCCCAGATGATGATTGTAAGACATGGGCAGGCTCATATAGAAACAGGCAACTTACTAATGAGTGAATGTGGAAAAGATTATTCTAATTTTTCCATGGGAATCACCTAATTAAACAAAAAACAACTGTTTTTTAAAGCAGCAGTTAAGTACATATTTCCATATATATTTTTGTGGGGAAATGAATTTGCAGGGAAATCTGCATTGCTTTATTAAAAAAGATAGAGCAGCCAGATGTTCTTTAATTAAATAAACATCTTATATTTTAAAGAACTATGTTTAGAACAAAACAACACCTTTATCTGATTTTGCATCTTCAAAATCCAACAGAACAACCGTCACCACTCTTGTTATTGAAATTGTTCTGAACTTTAAAAAGACATTAAGCACAACACATTTTAAGAAGTGAGAATGAACTTTCATTATCAGAGTCTAGTTAAACCCAGATGTCCTATAAGTTCTGCTAAAATGAGGAGCCTTCATACTAATTATTTCTTCTCTAATGTAGACAGTTATCTGCATCTCCCACATCACATGTGCTTTTTCTCTGTGTAAGCTTTGCAAATTGCTGAACCTTTTAATAGTAATGACTGATTTCATAATAGAAAAACATAAGTGCATCACCATATTTAGCCTTTGGCATAGCACGCACATGGCGTACATACTAAATGCAGGGAAAGGCCTGGAGCCATGATGCTTAGCTCATTACAGCCCTCTCATAGCAGCCAAGGGGATCTGGTCATTAGTTTCCTTAAAAAGCTGTAATACTGAAGGTGACAGATTATTTAGTAGTCTGTAAAATGTTCCTGAGTACTCAGCTATTCTGATATAGATAGATAGATAGATAGATAGATAGATAGATAGATAGATGATAGATAGATAGATAGATAGATAGATAGATAGATAGATAGATAGATATTCCATGGCAATTTGAAATACCCATGGTGATGGAGATGTGGATCTCACATTTAAAAATTATGAATGATTTGTAATCCACCATTCAAGAAAGATTATTCTCACTGAATTGGCTGTTCACACAACACAACCCAGAATATGATTTGTCATTGTATTTTTGCTTATTGTGTTGTGTGAACCCAGCCACACTAACAAGCAATGATTTGTTAACCACAAACAACCGATGAAAGGGACTCATGGTTTGTTGGGCTGTGAACTCTGGGTTGTACATAGTTAACAAACCATGGTTTGTTAGTGCAGCTGGGTTCACACAACAACCCACAATTCAAACCATACTCTGGGTTGTCATGTTGTGTGAACACATGCAAAGCAGAGTTCAGGTTTTATAAAAGAGTTGATGTTCTTATTCACTAAAGTTAGAGAGAACATGTCTTTGAAATTTATATTTAGGAAATATTTGGTTAATGAAATGCCAGTAACGTTAAAGGACTGGGGTGTGCGCTCACATGTAGTGGGTTTTAGCCTGACCATATGGAAAGGAGGACAGGGCTCCTGTATCTTTAACAGTTGCACAGAAAAGGGAATTCCAGCAGATGTCATTTGTATATATGCAGCACCTGATGAAATTCCCTCTTCATCACAACAATTAAAGCTGCAGGAGCCCTGCCCTCTTTTGTATCTGGTCACTCTAAGAAAGAGGGCAGGGCTCCTGCAGCTTTAACTGTTGTGATGAAGAGGGAATTTCACCAGGTGCTGCATGCATACAAATGACACCTGCAGAAATTCCCTTTTCTGTGCAACTGATATACAGGAGCCCTGTCCTTTTCATATGGTCACCCTAGTAGGTTTGGGTTTCTCTTACTAAATAGCTAGAAAGCAAAAAGTCAGATATTTTAGACCAAGCCCATTTGTCCATTTCGCCAGAGCATAATGATTTTGGAATGATAAGATGTAACCATTTAAATGGAGGTGCTTCTTGTGCAAGGCTCATCAAGCCCTTGCGCTCACGCTCTCAGCATGTGGACCTGGCCTCTGGGAAAAACAGATCGATGGAATTTCCCATCCCTAGCCACTAATTCCAATGGGGACCAGCCACTACTAAATTTTAAACTAAATATTATTAATGGTGTTATATTATACTAAGGGAAGCAAGTATAAGAATCCAAACCATTGGTTATTTTGTTTTGTTGCTAAGAGCTCCATCAGACAAGTGTTTATTGCATGCTTGTTACTGGGCATTCGTGGATTTACGCAAGTCCCTCTCATGACTTTTTGAGATGGAACTTACTGCTATGACCTGCTGTGCACATGAGAGGCAGTGCAATCAAAACATCCCACGTGCACGTTGTTTACTTCCTCTTTCCTCTCCCTTGAGAATGAGGAAGAAATGAGGGACAAATGCACGGGTGGAAAAACAATGGTAAGGAAACACAATTCCCCCCCCCCCCATGTGATGACACTCTAAGGCCATATCTACA
This sequence comes from Elgaria multicarinata webbii, assembly GCF_023053635.1. Classification (NCBI taxonomy): domain Eukaryota; kingdom Metazoa; phylum Chordata; class Lepidosauria; order Squamata; family Anguidae; genus Elgaria; species Elgaria multicarinata. Next base: position 37,706,218 of record NC_086180.1, on the reverse strand, counting down.
CCAAGCAGGATATAGCGCTATGAAAGCAGTATGTGGTATGTATCAATGGGCCCCAACAGTTGTCAATGCACTTCAATACCACTATAAAGCAGAAGTGTGGCTCCTGCCTCTTACATATCACTTTTATACTGCTTTCATTAGTGCTATATCCTGCTTGTTGTAGATCTGGTTTAAGACCGAGCTTCCTTAGTACTACTATTCCAAAGACATTGCACAGCTATTCCATCCTTTTCTCAATAAAGAATTCCATTTTATTTATTTTTTAAAAAGAAGTGTTAACCCCCAACCCTCAAAGTCTGGTAAGTCATCAAACTCCAGCCAAAGACTTGTGCTAGTTTTGTTCCACAGCCTTCACGTTTTGTGCTACCTCTTTCAAGTATGTAACTGACATATCCCATCAAGATTCCTAGTTAACACACCAAAACAAAATTGGCACAGCCCATGAAAATCTCGGATGAGGATTTGTGCTAGTTTTGTATCACAACCCCCCTGTTTTGTTCCATCATCCACAAGCATGTACCTAAGCAACAGCTACGAAATCCACATTAATCAGCAGGACTGTAAACCTGATTTGTGAATATTTCCTGAAACATATCTATCATGGCCGTTAAGCCTTCCTAACTGAATCAACTTTAAACTTCTCTCTCTCTCTCTTTTGTGCACAGGCTGTTGTTACCATACACCTGCTACATTGAGTCAGCAGGAATCAATCAACATTTCTTCCCAAGGCTTCAACACCTGTTCACTGGGTGGGTCAATGCTGACAACATTCTTCCCTTAAAACAGCAGCATAGAATTCTTGCCACTCCTACATAGCTTCAATAAATGCATGGCTGGCAGGCATAAGCAGAGAGCTTGTTAATTAATATATTCTAAAGATGTTGAATGTGTACGATTTAAAAACAAAACAAAAACAGACATCCCTTGAAAATAGCATAAAGAAAATGCAAGATATTTGATAGGAAACCAATGTAATATTCTTCAGAGGCCAGAAGGTAAAATCCTAAGCATATTTACTATGGACTCATCCCACTAAAGTCAGTAAGAATTACTTCTGACTGAATGCTTAGGATGGCACTGCACAACTAGTACGAAAGCCGTTGTTAGAAGACATTATTGTGTAGATTTTAGAACAATTTTTTAAAAATATTTTTAACTGAGGATTAGAGCCCATTATTTAGATCCCTTTTATTAAAAAAAAAAGACATTTTAGCATGTAAAGAGGAAATTGGGATTTCTGCTACAAGGAACTAACCAATATATGGTTTGGAGGGTTTCTTCTTTTGCAGTGAAGGCTGCTAAATATAGGGAGAAGTATATAGAATCCACTGCTGTGAATTGCCTGGAAGACTCTGAAGTATGAGAAATGCATTCTGATATGAAATTATAACGTTATGTATTTTATAAGTAAAACTTGTTATTTTAGGAATGTTTTAACCTCAATAACTTTAATGACTGATTTTAACTAATGATTATTGTAATTTTTACAAGAGTCCTCACTTGATAATTGGTCAGTTTGGTCTGTGGGTCATACTATGACTTCAGCCCTCCTCTGCAGCAAGAGATAGTGTTCTGTGCATACAAACATATGGAACTGCTTGCTATTTTAAGAATATGTTTTCATCGTAACAAACTTTAATGTGTAATTTTAATTGGTGATTATTGTATTGTTATGTAAACTCACGTAATCTTTGTTCCTTGGTTGTGTGCTGCCATGGTCTAAGGACTAATGCAATAAATGTTACTCATTTAACTGCTGTAGAAAGTGCCTAATCATGAAAAACTGGCAATTTGATAATGCAAACGATTATATAAACCTCTGATTGCCTCAATCCAAAAGCGGTTTTCTTTTCCTGTGCCTGTGGTTTGCATAGCCATGGTGTGTACCATAGGAACATAAGAGCTACCTTACACCAAAGTCAGATCACTGGTCTATCTGGTCCAGTATTGCCCACTCTGACTGGCAGCAGCTCTCCAGAGTTTCTGACATGAGTGTTTTTCCAAGGCCTACTTGGAGATGCCAGGAATTGAACTGGAAACATTTTACAAGTCAAAATGTGCACTTTGCCATTAAGCTACAGTACCTTCTTTGACATAATGAAGTCTGGGTTGCTATATTTGTGTCTGACAAATGCACTGAGCCTTTATTAGCAGGTATGTTTTGCATTATGGAAATGCCATGATAAAAACCATCATGTTAAGGGCAAAGGATATATCTACATTGCAAGCACAAATTGAATTGAGTTAATAGTACCCACTCCCAGGAAACCTTGCCAGATATAATGGGCTAGGCTGGCCCTGCTGTTAGGCAGAGTGAGTCAGTCACCTCAGGCAACAGATGCAGGGAGGTAGTGAGTGGTGGTAAGGTACTGGAGGACAGAGTTGTGCATGCCATAAGACATACACTGCATCGCCTAAATTCGGTGCAGTGAAGATGCCACCTTACTGCCAGTTACAAGTAAGATTCAACTGCCAATGTGTTGGCTTACATACAAGGAATGAGGGGTGAGGGGGATGACCACCTTGTCCTTTGCTTTGGACAGCAAAATGTCTTGGGCTGGCCCTGTAGTGAGGGCTAGAGTGATGTCTTGCAAAGGATTTGTAGCAAAATACAATTCCCAAGATCCTTCTTGGGATGCTCTGATATTTAAAGCAGAGAAGAAGAAGAAGAAGAAGAAGAAGAAGAAGAAGAAGAAGAAGAAGAAGAAGAAGAAGAAGAAGAAGAAGAAGAAGAAGAAGAAGAAGAAGAAGAAGTCTGTTGTCAAGATTTGCTTAAAGGCTGGGCATACCCATTCAAAATAATTTGGTGATATAACAAAGTGTCAAACTAGACATTTATGACTATCCAAGGACTCCACTTATAAATTTGTGATGCTGCATGCTTCAATAAACCCCATCCACCATCAGTATCCATGTAAATTGCTGTTAAGAGACAACAGAGCTTCCATAATACTGGCACAGTTAATGAAACATGGTACATTTGAGGACCGCACTCTATGAGACAAATGTATGAGAAAGGTATTTCTACAAATTATCAGTGTCACAGAATGGAAGTGAAAACAGGTAAAATAGTGTAGCCAGACTCCTTTTTGCCCTTCCATTACTATGGCCTTTTCTACTGCAACCAGATGGAAACATTTTCTTTCTCTGCCTCCACCAAACTAGCAATAAAGCTCTCTGGGTCTCAGATGTGATGGAAACCCCCCCAAAAGAAAAGTGGCCACAAACAGCAAAGTTTACTGAAGAAAACCATCATCAGCAAAAATATACACAAAGACACTGAGGCCCTTTCTACACCATACGGGTATAGAGGGGGGAAGGGGGGCGATCCTGGACTTACCTTCTTCTGGGATCATCCCACATATCCAAATGGCCAGTGTGACATCTGGGATGGGAGGAGGGATGTTGCGCAAGTCACAGTGGCCATTTTTTTAAAAGGGGCAAGGAGCTGAAGCAAAAGGGAAGCAGGGGGGAAGCCCTGACCCTGCTCCCCACCCCTGATTCCTCTTGGCCCGGCTCTTTCCCTCTACTGATCCCTGCTACTTGCAGGGAGGAGGGAAGAAGCCAGGACAGGTGCCAAAACATCCCATGGTCTCAGGACAATCCCAAGACTGCAGGAAGAATCGGGGTTTCCCAGGGATTATTTATCCCTAGGAAAACCCATGCTCATTCCCCCTTGCCTCAGGGAGTCCCTGTGCATCATTTGGACATACAGGAACTTTGCCATGACCAGCCCGGATTTTCAAGCTCATGTAGAAACAGCCTGAGGGAGGGAGAGAGAGAGAGAACAAACAGGGAGCAGTCAAACGGCAAGGTCTCAGCAATCCAGAGCCAGATATGCAGGATATAACACTTTGAAAATAGTTTGAAAACTGAGTATGGGGTGTGTCCTGGGCCTCAAGACTGGTCACTACTGTTATAAACTGTTTTAAAGCAGTAGTGTAGATACTGCCCAATTTACAGGCCTCTGGCTCAGTCTAGCACTCTGTCTGAGTTCCTGTTGTTTCGGTCGGCATCCTTCCCAAGGGTTTGGGGGTTTCTCTGCCTCCACCTCTAAGACAGGGTTCTTGTCCTCCTAAGGTGATTCCCTCATGCCATTCACCCCTGAGGGCCTGGACTCCTCCTGGTCTACTGGTAGAACCTGGTCAATGCTGATGGTGGGTGGTTCCTGGCCTTCTGAGCAGGAGACTTCTACCAAAAGCATGACACAGCAGGGTGTTCTGTGCATGCATGCATGTTTTGCTCTTTATACAAGACAATGGAGTGACCCACTGGCTTGTTTAGGGAACAAACCCTGTCCCCTGCTGAACAGGGTTGCCCCAAGTGCCCTTCGTGCGTGTGGGTTCACTTTGACCCCCTTCCCAGTCATTTCTCAGCAAGAAGGACTTCTTTCGCCCTGAAGAAGTGAACAGAGTAATCACTCCACACACTTGTAGAGGTCAGAAATAGCTTGGTGGGTGCTTCACCGTGGACACGTAGGGCACCCCTGTGATAAGCTTTGTAGACATCCTGGCCCCTATATCTTGACTTGAACCTTCTGCAAAATGGACACCTATAATCTCTAACTAAACTTTAGTATGGCTGAAACGGACCAACATAAACACACACACACACACACACACACACACATGTGATTTAATCCCATAGTTACGGTAGCAAATTCCATAGTTTAACTATGTGCTGTATGAAGAAGTTCCTTTCACTTGTCCTGAAACTCCCACCAATCAGCTTCATGGAATGACCCCAAGTTCTAGTATTACGAGAGAAGGAGAAAAATACATTCCTACCATTTCTCCACACCACACATCCTTTTGTATGCCTTTGTCGTGTCTCCCCTTGCCTTTTCTTTAAGCTAAACAGTCCCAGAAGTTGTAACCTTTCCTCATAAGGGAGTTGCTCCAGTCTCTTGATCATTTTAGTTGTCCTTTGCTGCAGTTTTTCCAACTGTTCACAGCATGCCAAGTGTGGTTGCATCATAGATTTGTATGTGGTCAATATATTAGCAGTTTTATTTTTGATTCTTTTCCTAATCATACCTAACATGGTGAAAGCCGGTGTGGTGTAGTTGTTAGAGTGTTGGGCTGGGTGTCAGGAGATTTGGGTTTTAATCCCCATTTGGCCATGGAAGCTTACTGGGGCCCTTTCTACACCTGAGGATTATCCCAGGAAAATGGAGGGATTGTCCCTGTCATTTGCATGCATAGGGAGGATCCTGGGGAGAAAGGCAGGTGTAGAAATGGCCTGGGTGACTGTGGGCCACACACAGACTCTTAGCCCAACCTACGTTACATGGTAGTTGTTGTGAAGATAAAATGGAGAGGAGGAGGCTTATGTATGTCACTTTGAATTTACTGGAGGAAAAAAAGATGGGATATAAAGACAATAAAAAAATTAATTGCCTTTTTCACAGCAGCCACTCAATGGGTCAACATCTCTCGATGCAGATGTCATCAGGTGATGTATATGCCTGTGTGGACAGGCCCAATCTGTTTCCCAGTTTGGCGTTCACCAAATCCCCCAGAGCAGGAGAAGGATATTTTGGGGACTGTTCTTTCTTGCCCAGCATTGTCCCAAGATAGCCTGTAGCTTCATACAACTCTGATAAAAAGAATGATTCTCGGTGTCAAATCTGGACCTTGTGACAATGAAGCTGTAGCACATTTCATGCGTTCATTCTTTTCGCTAGCAATGATGAGGATCTCTTCAGTGCTTCCTGTCTTCTTTGCTGCAAACCTGCTTCTGAAACCAGAATGAATAGCATTACGCCAAATTAATACATTCGAAAATGGTTTGAGCAGAAGAGCTGTTAAGTAAAGGCACTGAGGTACAATAATAGACCACACAATAGCAGCCTTCCAGTATTTCAGTAACGTTACCAGCAAGGTAATTGCTTGTCCTCTTCCCTAGGAGAGAAATAATAGAGTTTGTCATTAATCCTCCTTGCCCCACTGTGTAGACTGCACCACTCAGACTGTCCTCAAATCACTCCTGCCAGCCGTTTTCTCCTTCAAACCTCTTCTCCATTGTAAAGCATTGTTTTGCAATAGCCCATCAAAGCTGAACTTATGGATTAGAGGGTCAGGGTGCATTTTCCACACACACCCCTCCATCCAATATCACTGGAAATGGAAAGAGGAATGGTAGGAGAAAAGGCTTTCAGGGGAGCCCGTGAGAGGTGTGTCTGCAATGCTAATTTCATTGCTCAAGCTCAAGCTTTAGATGCACTGTGGCTTTACAATGTATATTTATAGTTAACTTTCAAAGCAGATTTTTATTACAGGGAACTATAATAAAACGTCTGGGAACTATATATGGAAGCAGCACAGCAACAAGAGTCTCAAAGTGAAATTGCTTTTCTTCTGGAAATGTTGGACATTCTCCGTTTAATTAAAATTACCAATATAAATGGAATCTTGAGCATTGTACTGCATTTCCTGGAATTGCCTATTGTAATGGATGTTGTTGCTACAGCTGTACATTTCTTTTAAAGGAAGAGGCTGCAGGCTTTTCCCCCTCCCCCCCCCCCGCTCTGGCAGAAAATGTCATTCATAAATATGGCCTTGCTACAACCAAATATTGTAGTGCAAAGATCTGAGCATCTCCCCCAACCTTGATTTCAGATTCATCCACACTGTAGAACTCCACACACACATAACACATATACCATATATTTAAATACATACACACATACATTCACTTACATCTTATTTGATTTGGTTGTTCTCTACCGTTGGCTTCATGCATTGATTAGAAAGCAGAGAGAGCAAGAGGAAATCATAGGTTTTAAATCTGCTAAAATATCATTGGTCTTATTTGGGAGGAGAGGATCATCACTCAGTGGCAGAGTATGGCTCAGTTCACATGCAGTGGTGGCAAATCATGGTAAATTAATTTAATTAATCCACAATTTGCTATGAAGCATGCCAGGTGTGTTTCATGGCTGTTTTGAATATTCAGCTTGCAATCGGGAATTGCTATGTGACATCTGAACCCAGACAGTATAGTTTAATCGTGGGTTAAATAACCCACAGCTAACCTAGAATTAGTAACTGAGTTAACTGTAGGTTGTTTAACCCACGATTAAGCTCTAATGTTTAGGTTCGGATGTCACATAGTGACACCTGATTGGCCTGATCTGGGGTTGAAAATTCAAAAAGGCTGCGAAAAGTGCCTGGCATGTGCCATGGCAGTTCATCAGTTAATTAACCCATGATTTGCTACAGTTATGTTTGAAGAGCCGCTGAATGTGCTTCATGCTGAAGATTCAATTTCATGGCATTTCTCTGGCATTTAAAGGCTTTCCCTGACTAGCATCAGCCAATGATAGGGAGTGGAAATGAGTAAATAAAGAAGGGGGCAGGGAACTATAGTTCAGTATAGACCACATGATTTGCATGTAGAAGGTCCTAAATCCAATCTATGACATTTCAGGAAGCTGATGCTGGAAAGGCCTTGGCCTAAACTCTTGAAGAGCTACTGTCAGTCAGAGAAAACAAGGGGTGGACAACACACTAATTGCAGCCTCTGCCACCCCCTGAGTTGTGACCAATTCAGCAATTTGACAGCAGGAAAAAAAGCCAAATTTCATTTCAAAATAATAGATGCAGGGGCCACATGCCTTGTTTTAATGCAAATGTGCACTCCCCTGTGGTTTCCAGGAGTACAAAATGCTGCCTTCTGCATGCTTTGTTTTAAATTCAGCAGGTTTTGCTCCTGCCAAATTTTGGTGGCAATTCAGTTGTGCCAGTGATTTTGGTGACGGGGTGGGTGTGTGCAGTCCATGGTGGATGCTAGGGGTGGCAAACTGGCCCCTGGACCATCAGAGGTTCCCCACCCCTGGAGTATGCCATACTGGGCTCAGTGGACAAATGGTCTGACTAGTAGGGGTGTGCACGGACCCCCCGCTCCGCTTCACTTCCAGATCTGCGATTTGCAGATCAGGCCGCTCCGCCCCGCCCCCGCTCCGCCTATGTCCACTCCGCTCCGCTCGGAGCTCCAGATCCGGATTGGAGCTCCGTTTCCCCCCCCCCCCCATAGGCTTGCATTAAGCTAAAAAAGTATACAACTTTTTTTCTGTTAAAATTAGAAACCTTAAGTTTGGCACCATGACACCTCATGGAGGTATACACACGCACGCCAAGACTCAAGGCAATCCCATCATCCCCTGATTTTTGGGGAATTTATGAAAATTGGGCACCCCATTCACAGCCCTTTCCATAGCTCTGTCAATTTGCACGTTAAAAATCTCAAACTCGCCACCATGATAGCTTGTCCAGGGATACATACGCACGCCGAGACTCAAGGCAGTCCCATCATCCCCTGATTTTTGGGGAATTTATGAAAACCGGGCACCCCATTCACACCCCTTTCCATAGCTCCGTCAATTTGCACTTTAGAAACCTCAAACTGGCCACCATGATAGCTTATCCAGGGATACATATGCATGCCAAGACTCAAGGCAGTCCCAGCGGCAAAGCCCGGTAAAGGACCAAGGGAGAGGGGGACCTTACCTGCCTCCGTCCGCGGTCCGTCGCCGTCTTCAATTGAGCCCGCGGTTCCACCAGGAAGTCTGGTGGAACCGCGGGCTCAATTGAAGACGCCGACGGACCGCGGACGGAGGCAGGTAAAGGAGAGGAGGGGGGTTACCGGGCCCTGCCGCCGTCGCCGCATGGGCGACGGCGACAGCGGCAGGGCCCGGTAAACCCCACTTACCTTTCTGGCGGAGCTCCGGATCAAGGCGAAGGATCCGCCTTCACCTCGATCCTCTTCGCCATGCTCCGCCGGCCCCCCAATCCTCTTCGCCTCCGCCTTAAGGGCAGGCGAAGCCCCCCGCTCCGCTCCTGCTTCTCCGGTCCGATTAGAAGCGGAGCACATCCCTACTGACTAGTAGAAAGAAGCTGCATATGTCCATGTTGTCATATGCAGTCAGTTCTGGGGGGGATCCACACGTCGCTCCCAGAGCGCTTTTATGTGACCCCAGTGCACCCCGAAAACGATAGTCTGACTTCCCTGTAAAAGAAACGAGGAAGAGCCGTCCATGCCGCCGCCGCCGCCACCGGCGACGAAGAGAGCTCTCTGCCAGCGAGGAGAGCTCGGCAAAAGAAGGTTGAGCCTACGCCACGCGCACGCCCTCCGCCGCCGTGGGCTCCAAAGCCAGCAAAGTCACTCCTCCACCTGCGGAAGCAGCGACGCAAGCAGCCACTTCTCGTTCACTCGCTTTGTGGGGGGGCGTTTTTGTTTTGTTTTTATTTCTTCGCTTCGGGCCCGTCCCCAGCCGGAACGGCTTCGGGCTCCCACAGCAGCTCTCTACCCCGCCTTCTTTTGCCGAGCTCTCCTCACCAGCGGAGAGCTCTCGTCGGCGGCAGCAGCGGTGGCGGCATGGACGGCTCTTCCTCATTTCTTTTACAGGGAAGTCAGACTATCGTTTTTGGGGTGCTCTGGGGTCGCATAGAAGCGCTCTGGGAGCGACGTGCAGATCCCCTCCTACTATCTGTTAGAGTGGAGAAACAAACTGCATGGTGCTGATTCAGAGTGTTTTTAGCCTAATTTCCTGTGCCTCTGAAGAAAGCAAACTCTCTCTACACTGGTGTGTGTCTACACCAGCCCGATAGTTCGGGCTGGTCATGGCTGAGTTCCTGTGCTTCTAAATGACACACAGGGACTCCTGGGGGCAGGGGGGGGCTGGGCACAGGTTTTCCCAAGGATAAAAAAAAAACTAGGAAAACCTGATTCTTCCACAGTCTCAGGATCATTCTGAGACCGCGGGAGGTGTGGGCACCTGTCCAGGCTTCTTCCCTCCTCCCCGCAAGTAGTGGGGGTCAACAGAGGTAAAGAGCTGGGAAGGGGACAGTCTAGGGACATCAGGGGTGGGGTGGGAAGCAGGTTGGGCCTTTTTAAAAAACAACAACAACTTACCTTTAGCTGGAGTGCAAGTGCACTCCGGCTCCTTTTCCTTTTAAAAAAAATGGTGGGAGCAACGCGTACGATGTCCCTCCTCCCATCCAGGATATCGCTCTTCCATTTAGACATCCTGGGACGATCCCAGGAGCAGGTAAGTCTGGGGTTGCTCCCCCTTCCTTCCTCTACACCGTATGGTATAGAAAGGGCCTGTGTGTGTGCGCGCGTGACAGAGAAAGGGAGCGCAGCACAGCCCCCAACCCACCTACCCTTGCCGTATGCAGGCCTTGGGCTGCAGAAAGGTTGTCCACCCTTGTTCTACAACAAAGGTGTAAAACCACTTTCAGCCCAAGGGCTGAATTCCATTTTGGGGGAAATTTTGGGGGCCACATTCCAGTGGTACATGGGGCTGAAAGAGGGAGGAACAGGGTCAAAGAACCAAAACGCCAGCATATTTTCACTTAAAGCTCTTATTGTGCATAACCACGCTGTAGGAGAGCATTTCAACATTTTAGAATGGCCAGAACAAAACATGCACAAGCTGAGAAACCATCAAATGATTAGTGGTTTTAAGGAGAAGGAGGGGGGCAGAGGAATGGGGCGTGGCCATCTGGGAAATCCAGGATGGTAAAAGGGCTGGATTTGGTCCCTAGGTCTAAAGTTGTGCATAGTGCTGAGCTGAATCCTGCCCCCCTATTTTGGGAAACTTTCTCTCTCACTGTGAAGAAGACATTGTTTTTTCTGCCTCTTTCACAGGAAGGGGACAATGTTTCCACATACCTATTATAAGTACAGCTAGTTGCTGAAGGGTCTTCCTATTTTTATTTTTATTTTTATTATATTTAAAAACAAACAAAATATCTCTGCCTTCCCCTGGCATTTGGAGGACCCCAGAAGTTCTTGGTGAATGCCTATTGGAGACCATGTGACCTCACCCTCTCCAATAAGCATTCAGGGAGAACTCCTGGGCTCCTGAAAATCCTGGGGGTGTTTTAAAAAAAATAAAAAGAAAGAAAGAAGACTCCTTAACAACTGGCTACATTTAAAAAGGTATGTGGAAACCTACCCCCCCCCCCCCACCAGGGAGAAAATTCCCCAAAATATTCACCTCTCCCAGCCTCTTTCACCTGAGTTTTCTCCTTTATTTTCCACTCCCCACAAAATGCTGAAAATGGAATGGTCAAAATTTTTGCCCCCTGTTCTACAGCTTGGAAGGAAAACACCTTCTGTTCTATGATCACTTCCTTCCAAACAATCACAAGCACAACTAACCTATAAAATGAAAATTAAATAAAAACAGATGTTACAGCCACCACAGCAACTGTTAACCATCTTTAATTATACAAGAGAGACTGATTTTGACAAATCACTTGAGGTATTGCTTTATGAACTGAGTATTGTGATTCCTCTGCCTTTGTTTAGTGAGATTGCCATCTCCAGAGTAGGACAGAAGGCAAGAACAAAATATTCATCATACTAATTTTACAAAAATTAAATTATTCAATTATTCCAAATATTAAATTTTGCCACGGTGGGGGCATATGTTTTCTGTAGGTTCAGTTTTGTTTCATTTGCACTCCCTGTCAGACATCAAAATAGAAGTGTTAGGGCTATATTAAGATTTTAGGCATGTCTCAGGGTCTCACCCACTGAAAGTTTTTTCCGTGCATAGTAACATGGAAGAAATTGTCAGATGCATGTGGCAAAATGTAGGGTGGCTATGGCCGGCCATTCACAAATGGGGATGCTAAAATGCAGACCCCAAAGTCCCCAGATTGAGTTCTGCTGATGTTAGGTCTAAACTACACATCATGCTAATCACGTAGCACATAGCTACACATGCTAGTTTTCTTTACTTTCATGTAAATGTGTGGTCTCAGTTTGGATCATGATCATGGTGCTCTAGGAAGGGATGGTTAAATCTTTTTCTTCCTGTAATTCCAACCCTACCCCATGAGGGTAAGCACCATTGAATTAAAAAAGGGAGTTACCATTGATCCCAGTGGAGAATTTATTCTTCTTTAACCACCCACCCACCCACCATCAATACCACCATCACTGGACTGGCTGGAATTTCTCATTAACCCTCCCCTCCCATAGTGCCATGGTCCTGATCCAAATTAGGGTCATGCATGCTTACACAAGAGTAAAGAGTAAAAGAAGCCTCTGCTACATGCTGCACAATTTGTGAAACATGTAGTTTGGCTCTCACTGGGTGACCTTGGGCTGATCACTGTCTCTCAATCTAGCCTACCTTACAGGTAGTTGCATGAGGATCAACCTGGAGAGCTGCCTTGAGTTCCTCTGGGATACAAATATAAATAAAGAAATGAATTCCTTTCCTGGCTGTCACCTGCTCGGTCCTTTCCTATGTCACAATGTATTTCTGACTTCGGGACTCAATCCTGAAGTCAAGGATTTTGTTTTAATGAGGAATGAAACAGCACCTCCTTCTACATTTCTGTCACGGTTCACAGATTTAAAGATTAAGACAAGCGTTCAGTTGCATAGTCAAGGCAGATGATCTGATCTTTAAAGTGTGTTTTGCTCTCCAGCATGTCTGTGGAGTGACAGTGTCAGCTGACTCCCATTGAAAGTGCCAAGTGTCATGCATACTCTAACTTACATCTACAGGTAATGACAGTAAGCACCACTGAGAATCAAGTGGGGCCTGTCAAACACCATTGCAGCAACTGCTTCGTCCTGACTTGCCTCTTCGGAGATGCAAAGATAGCTTAACAGCCTCCCCATAGAATTCCTCTGGATGGTCCCTGCTTATTTTTATACCACTTTTATATTTGCAAAGCAATAAGCTTAAAACAGCACATGAGTTCCCATCGTCTCCCACGGGATCCCTTAAATAGTATTTTCATAAACAGAACTGCCATGTTTTTAGCTTTCTTACAAGTTGGTAAAACTAAGCAGAGAATGAGTCACAGAATACTTATTGCCTGGTTTCAGCAGATCCCAAACTTTTCAGATTTTGGTGATTCTTGAGGAAAAGCAATGCACAGTAATAGTAGTTTTGCCTTGTGTTTGTGGATACTGTTCCTGGTGCTGTTGTTTTCCTTTAGAAATTAGCTGTATGTGTTTGTGGGGGGGGGATGGGGCGGGGAGGATGTGATTAAGATTGAGATACTAGTGGATATATTTTTTTCAAAGAAAAAATCTTCTTCCATAGTATTCTCCCAAAAGAGAGCCCTGCCCTCTTTTGTATCTGGTCACTCTAGTATCTCTCCTGCAGCTTTAACTGTTGTAATGAAGAGGGCATTTCACCAGGGGCTGCATGAATACAAATGACACCTGCTGAAATTCCCTTCTCTATGCAACTGATAAAGATACAGGAGCCCTATCCTCCTTTTCATATGGTCACCCTGCAAATGTGCTGTATCAAATGTCTATGTACCAGCTCCTGCTTTGGGGTTTTCCTGTTGGCCTAGATCTTCTCTGAACCCCGCCCCCCTGTGTTTGGACCACAGACTACCTTCAGACTTTGCCTTTTGTACTGAACGTTGCTAATTCCTCTTTCCTCACGCCACTGGAAGTGGGAGAAGGAGAAGAGTGACGCATGTTCCCAGGGCAGTATGCGTAGGCCTGGCTGAGTGGGAGATATTGCGTGTCAATGGATGTTAGGCATGCATTTCCCTGGGATGAAACGCCCCATCCTGGAACTTGGGCTTGTGCTGGTGAAGGATGATATCTCAGTAGCAAGCCCCGTACTTTACATGCAGGAGTTCCCATGTTCTTTTCCTGGCATCTCCAGTGAAAAGGATCAAGGAGCAAATGGTATGATTGGGTAATCCACATGCCTTTGAGGCACTGCCAAGTTTTTCCTTGGCAGCTGTTTTAAAGCCTTTGTTTTGTTTTGTTCTGTTTTGTTTTGTCATTTTGCATCATTTGCTATCTTTGTGCATTTCATAAAATTTATTTATTTATTGCATTTATATCCCACCTTTTTTCCTCCAAGGAACTCAAGGCAGCATACATAATCCTTCTCTTCTCCATTTTATCCTCACATCAAAAACTTTGTGAGGAAGTTTAGGCTGAGAGTCTGGGACTGCCCCAAAGTTACCCAGTGAGCTTCCATGGCTGAATGGCGGCCACAACCCGGATCTCCCAACTCCCAGTTCAACACTCCAACTACTACACCACACTGGCTCTCAGTGCTGTGTGTGTGTGTGTGTGTTTAAAAAAGAAAACTGGGTAGAACTTAATAATTGGTGGAAGTAACTATCAAGTACAGTTGTCCAAACCAGCCAATCCTATGCTGATTGACCAAAGTGACCGAAGTCCAGAAGTCAAATGCTTGCCCCTTTTCTGTAACTCCATAACACCTGTGATCTTAATAACACTATCTTGAAAGTGAGTTAAAGTGGGATTTCTTTCAAAGTGGGGGAGGGTTTTGGATAAAAAAAATAACTTACCCTACAGTTTCATCTGAAGGAGCTCTGTTCAAATCCATGTTCCCCTCTGAGAATCCTCTCCAAGGCAAGGAGTACCTGAACTTTGGCTCCAAGGGGAACAACTCTCATATTGGGAGGGACTGATGGGATTTGAGGGCCAACAACATCTGGAGGACCATAGGCTCCCCAGCCCTGATCTGTGGTGACACAACCCTCTTACTTACTCTCCAGGGAGAATGGTCTACCTGGTAGCTTCTTTTGCAAATTGCTTAATCTTCCTCTTTTGGAAGGCTGGACTAGTTGTAGTGAGTGTTTTATAAAACTGTTTTTAATTCTACTGGTTGACACTTTTATTGACATAATTTGTTTTCTTCATGTTGTTAATTTCATACACCTTTGCCTGAGCCGTTCTGTTAGATGTGTGGCTCAAAATACCAAATAAAATGTAGAAAACAACCTCAATGAACTTCCTGACCTGAAGGAAATGAATGGCTATATCAGAGTTAATCATCAAGCCCCCAAAGGTGTGTCGTTGTATGTGAAGCTGTGCTCTATCAGGGGTTCTCAGTAGAGTTCCAGGGCCTGCTGTAATCCAGTGTCCTTGGGAAAATCCATTTCACCCACAATTATTGTGGGGACTGCAGCTAAGATAGAAGGGAATAGGACATTCTGAAGGGTGGGAATGGTGGAAGTTGTCAGCATCCCAGCTAATAAACAATGTACCAGCATGGCCTAATTGTGAGCCCTGGTACCACTACCCTGGGAGTATCTAGTGGCAGTTTTCACATTGGCAGCAGATGTCTGGCTGTGGCAAAAGGGGCAGGCCAGAGACTACCCTCTGTATTTTCTGACAGCAGGCTTTCCTTTTTCCTTCCCAGGCCGAGGACATGACAATCTGCCAGACAATCTGGCAGCAGCATATCTCCTCCCTGGACATAATCTTAAATTATGTTGCTCTGCCCAAGGTAAGTGAAATAATAATAAAAGAAGTCTTAATAGAAAGCCTAAAGCTAAAGGGAGGGAGGCAAGGAGGGAGATGCATAACCTGAGTGTTGCAGAACAAACCTAATTTTGCATCCCAGCCAACCACATCTTTGAAGGTGGACCGCAGAGCAGGAATTTAGCTAATCCCCTTTGAAGCATCTCATCTCTCTTCAGTAACACCTATATTCTTGATGATAAGATGAAGGCATACATGGGCTATATTTTTTATCTATTGAAGGGGTAGAACAACATGACACATCAAGGCAACATCCTTCTGCTCCAGCCATCCTTGCTTTATCATCATCAGCAGCAGCAGCATTTATTACATTACTCTACTGCCCCATAGTCAAAGCCTTCTGGATGGTTTACATAAAATTAAAAATATACCACATTTAAAACCATAAAAACATGCAGCATTTGCAACATACATTTTAAAAAGGCTATAAACATGCTTCTTCTGCCTTTATGCAATTCCAATGTGAGGTGGCTGCCCTCTGCCATCCCCATTTGTACCCGAAAGGAAGCCTAGGCAGGTACAATTGAATTGGGCTCACCTTTGTTGGCACCTTCTCCATAAAATTACAGGTATATTGATATATCAGCAATCCCCAACCTGGTACCCTCCCTAATATTTTCAACTTTAACTCCCATCAGCCCTTGCCAGCACAGCCAATGGTCAGAAATGCTGGGCATCGTAGTCCAAAACCTCTGAAGGGCACTAGATTGGGAAAGGTTGTGCTCTATAAACTAGTGATGGGGAAATGTGCCTCAGGTGAATTTGTTTTTTTTCCTTTACTGAATTTGCCTGTATTCACTCAAACAAGAGTTCCCATTTAATATGAAATCTCATTCAATGTGTCTGGGCTTTTCACCTTGGAGGTTTCCTCACATTCAGCTACATCTCCAGAAAGGATGCATCAGGATGCCAGTAAAATACCATTAAGCCCCCTTCTATTAGGGCATCGTTGCTAAGCTGAGACGTCCTCATGAAGGGGACTCTGGCTATGTGCAACACAGTTCTAAGCCAGCCATGTGCTGATGGCCTTGGCAGCCTTCCCAACATACAACTTGAAGCAGCAAATGGACATTTGAAAGCAAGCAGAACACATAAACATAATGCCCCAAACTATTGCCCCACACATGAGTATCTTCTTCCTCGAACTACTTAATAAATTCCATAGTGGTCCCAAACGTTCCATTGCGCTCCCTCAACCATTCTAATTTTTAGGGACAATTTCCTTACTGGCTCCATTTCAGAACTCATGGCTCTGGCCATAGAGTTCCCCAGTTCTTCTAGGGCTGCAGATAATTTTAAAATATCCACGTGATTGGCACCTGCCTCATAAAAGGGAACAGCTCCTCTGAGGTACGTTTCTATCATTGCTCCTCCCTTAGCATTGAGATAATTGTGAATCTGGGGAGCAGACAAGGATTTCAGGGTTCTCCCAGAGGAGGAAGTATATGAAAGGGAACACAGGCCAGTGTCATTGTATGGAAGCATTTCATGAAGACTCTCTGCATTGCCAAAATGTTCCAGCTGCATATGCATAGACAAATATAATCTGCACATTGGCCAAACTGTCTTAGAAGGGATCGGCTAGACTCCTGCTTTTCCATTGGCTCATCTGAACATATATTTGGGTACCATCAGCATATGGGGAGGGTACCCACTTGTACTAGAGAGTAAAAGAGTTAATTGTCCCTCCCCCACCCCCTTGTGATTCTTCAGGGTTTCATTACTTGGGGCCTAAATTGAGGAGACATTTTCCCCATCCCACTCATGACTGGCCAGGATGGGTAGGCGACTTTGGGCATGTGAGAACAGACCCAGTAGTGGGTCTTATTCTGTGTCTTGTTCTATCTGCTTTACATGGTGGAGGACAGTGTTGCCTGAGTAGAAGGAACTCACAGGGGTTACTAATGGGAAGACTAATAGCAGGATTTCTCTCATCATGAGGATTCTATCAACAGAATTATGGTAACAATAATAATGACTATGAAAAGCAAAAACACTAAGCAAGGCCATCATGGCTGAACCCATAAGTAACTGGTTTCTAAACCAGTTTTCACTGAGGGCAAATCCTGTCAGTTCAGTCTCTTCAACTTCACTTTGAGGTCTCCTGAAGGGGCGGCAGTCCACCTGGTGGTCATGAGAAAGCCATCCGCGACTGCAGTCAGTTTTATCTGGGCTGGGCAGCTGGCATCCTTATGTTGGGGATCGCTGTCTCTGTCCCTTGTTGTCATCTCTTGGCTGGCGTCGGTAGTCACCCTTTTGCAGTGCGAGAAGTGGGCCCAGCTGTTGTAGCCCTCACACTCACGGCGTTGGTTACACTTAACAGCGGCATTGGCCACAAGAAGTACCTGATACGGACCTTTCCACCTCGGTTGCAGGACGTTCTTCCCCTGAAACAATTTGATGTAGATCCAATCTCCAGGCTGGAGGAATTGGATGCTCTTGCCTTTCTCTAGGAGTTGATGCAGTCTTTTGACTACCTGTGAATGAGAAGCTTGAACACACTTCATTAGGTTCTTGCAATAGCTCAGCCTAGCAAACCAGTGTAATTATGCTGTTCATCGTGGCATTACACTCTGCATATGGCTCAGAATACCCAGAAGGTATGGGTTTTCCTCTCCTCTGAAACATGGTGTGTCCTCATATCCTCGATATTCCCTTTTCTTAACAGCACAAAGGGATTTCATTAAATTCCAAGACCCCCAGGTGATCAGGCTGGAAGTTGGAATTTCATGAAGAGGAGTCAGGAAACTCAAAAAAGCCACCAAAGGAGGGAAAAAACTACATCATGCCTTGCAACAAGGTCACAACACGTTTAGGGTATCAAGAAATACACTTTGTGATGAGTAATAAACGTTACATTCGTTACTTACAGAGGCGGTCAGGTCTACTTTTATAATTCTGTTTTGCTTAGTCTCACAGACCTCCTAGGTTGGGATTCGAGTGTGCTCTGGACCTACGATTCCACCCAAAGGGGAGGCCAAGACAATAGGGATTTCAAAAGGTCCCTTACCTTGGTGTGCGCTGGGATGCCAGTCCCCAAAGGGCTTCTACCGATGTTATCATGACGAGCATTGTCGACTCCCACGTAAGGACCCCAGGAATTGTCATGGATCTCCAAGACACTAGACCAAGCCACTAGCAACAGCATTAGTTTTGGAAGAAAAATCCTTATACCACAGAGTAAAAAAACTCAGTTTCCATGTCTCTTTTCTGTAATAATGAATTAACAGTTTATGAACTCATCCTTCAAGTTTAGAAGCTGCTGTGCAGGAAGTTAGTCCAAATGGACTGTTGAGGGTCCAGGAGTCAGCAGAGTCCGGAGAAGCAAGGTTTAACAGGGTGGCAGGATATGTTAAGTCCCTGCCATCCCAATGAATGGGATGCTAACTGCCTCTAACACAGCTTTAAGTCTGCCAGCCCTGTAACGGAGTGGCAGGGTAGGTTTAAGTTCCTGGCATCCCTATGAATGGGATACTAACTGCCTCTAACACAGCTTTAAGTCTGCCAGCCCTATAACGGAGTGGCAGGGTAGGTTTAAGTCCCTTCAATCCCAATGAATGGGATGGTAACTGCGTCTAACACAGTTTTAAGTCTGCCAGCCTTTAACCGAGTGGCAGGGAAGGTATAAGTACCTGGCATCCTAATGAATGGGATGCTAACTGCTTCGAACACAGTTTTAAGTCTGCCAGGCTTTTAATGGAGTGACAGGGAAGGTTTAAGACCCTGACATACCAATGAATGGGATGGTAACAGCCTCTAACACAGTTTTAAGTCTGCCAGCCCTTTAACGGAATGGCAGGGTAGGTATAAGTACCTGGCATCCCAATGAATGGAATGGTAACTGCGTCTAAAACAGTTTTAATTCTGCAAGCCCTTTAACAGAGTGACAGGGAAGGTTTAAGTCACTGCCATCCCAATGAATGAGATGCTAACTGTGTCTAACACAGTTTTAAGTCTGCCAGGCCTTTAATGGGGTGGCAGGATATGTTTAAGTCCCTTCCATCCCAATGAATGGGATGCTAACAGCGTCTAACACAGTTTTAAGTCTGCCAGCCTTTAACGGAGTAGCAGGGTAGGTTTAAGTCTCTGGCATCCCAATGAATGGGATGCTAACTGTGTCTAACAGTTTTAAGTCTGCCAGCCCTTTAACAAAGTGGCAGGATATGTTAAGTCCCTACCATCCCAATGAATGGGATGCTAACTGCCTCTAACACAGTTTTAAGTCTGCCAGCCCTTTAACGGAGTGACAGGGAAGGTTTAAGTCTCTGACATCCCAATGAATGGGATGCTAACTGTGTCTAACACAGTTTAAAATCTGCCAGGCCTTTAATGGAGTGGCAGGATATGTTTAAATCCATTCAATCCCAATGAGTGGGATGCTAACTGCGTCTAACACAGTTTTAAGTCTACCAGCTGTTAACCGAGTGGCAGGGTAGGTTTAAGTCCCTGCCATCCCAATGAATGGGATGCTAACTGCGTTTAACACAGTTTTAAATCTGCCAGGCCTTTAATGGAGTGGCAGGATATGTTTAAGTCTCTTCCATCCCAATGAATGGGATGCTAACTGCGTCTAACACAGTTTTAAGTCTGCCAACCATTTACGGGAATGGCAGGGTATGTGAAGTCCCTGGCATCTCAATGAATGTGACGCTAACTGCATCTAACACAGTTTTAAGTCTGCCAGGTCTTTAATGGAGTGGCAGGGAAGGTTTAAGTCCCTGCCATCCCAATGAATGGGATGCTAACTGCATCTAACACAGTTTTAAGTCTGTCAGCCTTTAACGGAGTGGCAGGGTAGGTATAAGTACCTGACATCGCAAAGAATGGGATGGTAACTGCATCTAACTCAGTTTTAAGTCTGCCAGGTCTTTAATGGAGTGGCAGGATATGTTTAAGTCCCTTCCATCCCAATGAATGGGATGTTAACTGCATCTAACTCAGTTTTAAGTCTGCCAGCCCTTTAACGGAGGGGCAGGGTAGGTATAAGTACCTGACATCCCAATGAATGGGATGCTAACTGCATCTAACACAGTTTTAAGTCTGCCAGTTTTTAATGGAGTGGCAGGATATGTTTAAGTCCCTTCCATCCCAATGAATGGGATGCTAACTGCATCTAACTCAGTTTTAAGTCTGCCAGCCCTTTAACGGAGGGGCAGGGTAGGTATAAGTACCTGACATACCAAAGAATGGGATGGTAACTGCGTCTAACGCAGTTTTAATTCCGCAAGCCCTTTAACGGAGTGACAGGGAGGTTTAAGTCCTGCCATCCCAATGAATGGGATGCAAACTGCATCTAACAGAGCTTTAAGTCTGCCAGCCCTTTAACGGAGTGGCAAGGTAGGTTTAAGTCCCTGGCATCCTAATGATGAATGGGATGCTAACTACGTCTAACACAGTTTTAAGTCTGCCAGTCCTTTAACGGAATGGCAGGGTAGGTAGAAGTACCTGGCATCCTAATGAATGGAATGGTAACTGCATCTAAAACAGTTTTAATTCTTCCAGGCCTTTAATGGAGTGGCAGGATATGTTTAAGTCCCTTCCATCCCAATGAATGGGATGCTAACTGCGTCTAACACAGTTTAAAGTCTGCCAGCCATTTAACAAAGTGGCAGGATATGTTAAGTCCCTGCCATCCCAATGAATGGGATGGTAACTGCGTCTAACTCAGTTTTAATTCTGCAAGCCCTTTAACAGAGTGGCAGGGTAGGTTTAAGTCTCTGGCATCCCAATGAATGGGATGCTAACTGCGTCTAACAGTTTTAAATCGGCCAGCCCTTTAACGGAGTGGCAGGATATGTTTAAGTCCCTTCCATCCCAATGGATGGGATGGTAACTGCCTCTAACACAGTTTTAAGTCTGCCAGCCTTTAACGGAGTGGCAGGGTAGGTTTAAGTCTCTGACATCCCAATGAATGGGATGCTAACTGCTTCTAACACAGTTTTAAGTCTTCCAGCCATTTACGGGAATGGCAGCGTATGTGAAGTCCCTGCCATCTCAATGAATGTGACGCTAACTGTGTCTAATACAGTTTTAAGTCTTCCAGGTCTTTAATGGAGTGGCAGGATATGTTAAGTCCCTGCCATCCCAATGAACGGGATGCTAACTGCCTCTAACTCAGTTTTAAGTCTGCCAGCCCTTTAACGGAATGGCAGGGTAGGTATAAGTACCTGGCATCCCAATGAATGGGATGGTAACTGCATCTAAAACAGTTTTAAGTCTGCCAGCCTTTAACTGAGTGGAAGTGTAGGTTTAAGTCCCTTCCATCCCAATGAATGGGATGTTAACTGCATCTAACTCAGTTTTAAGTCTGCCAGCCCTTTAACGGAGGGGCAGGGTAGGTATAAGTACCTGACATCCCAATGAATGGGATGCTAACTGCATCTAACACAGTTTTAAGTCTGCCAGTTTTTAATGGAGTGGCAGGATATGTTTAAGTCCCTTCCATCCCAATGAATGGGATGCTAACTGCATCTAACTCAGTTTTAAGTCTGCCAGCCCTTTAACGGAGGGGCAGGGTAGGTATAAGTACCTGACATACCAAAGAATGGGATGGTAACTGCGTCTAACGCAGTTTTAATTCCGCAAGCCCTTTAACGGAGTGACAGGGAGGTTTAAGTCCTGCCATCCCAATGAATGGGATGCAAACTGCATCTAACAGAGCTTTAAGTCTGCCAGCCCTTTAACGGAGTGGCAAGGTAGGTTTAAGTCCCTGGCATCCTAATGATGAATGGGATGCTAACTACGTCTAACACAGTTTTAAGTCTGCCAGTCCTTTAACGGAATGGCAGGGTAGGTAGAAGTACCTGGCATCCTAATGAATGGAATGGTAACTGCATCTAAAACAGTTTTAATTCTTCCAGGCCTTTAATGGAGTGGCAGGATATGTTTAAGTCCCTTCCATCCCAATGAATGGGATGCTAACTGCGTCTAACACAGTTTAAAGTCTGCCAGCCATTTAACAAAGTGGCAGGATATGTTAAGTCCCTGCCATCCCAATGAATGGGATGGTAACTGCGTCTAACTCAGTTTTAATTCTGCAAGCCCTTTAACAGAGTGGCAGGGTAGGTTTAAGTCTCTGGCATCCCAATGAATGGGATGCTAACTGCGTCTAACAGTTTTAAATCGGCCAGCCCTTTAACGGAGTGGCAGGATATGTTTAAGTCCCTTCCATCCCAATGGATGGGATGGTAACTGCCTCTAACACAGTTTTAAGTCTGCCAGCCTTTAACGGAGTGGCAGGGTAGGTTTAAGTCTCTGACATCCCAATGAATGGGATGCTAACTGCTTCTAACACAGTTTTAAGTCTTCCAGCCATTTACGGGAATGGCAGCGTATGTGAAGTCCCTGCCATCTCAATGAATGTGACGCTAACTGTGTCTAATACAGTTTTAAGTCTTCCAGGTCTTTAATGGAGTGGCAGGATATGTTAAGTCCCTGCCATCCCAATGAACGGGATGCTAACTGCCTCTAACTCAGTTTTAAGTCTGCCAGCCCTTTAACGGAATGGCAGGGTAGGTATAAGTACCTGGCATCCCAATGAATGGGATGGTAACTGCATCTAAAACAGTTTTAAGTCTGCCAGCCTTTAACTGAGTGGAAGTGTAGGTTTAAGTCCCTTCCATCCCAATGAATGGGATGCTAACTGCGTCTAACACAGTTTTAAGTCTGCCAGCCTTTAACTGAGTGGCAGGGTAGGTTTAAGTCCTTTCCATCCCAATGAATGGGATGCTAAATGTGTCCAGCACAGTTTTAAGTCTGCCAGCCTTTAACTGAGTGGCAGGGTAGGTTTAAGTCTCTGGCATCCCAATGAATGGGATGCTAACTGCGTCTAACTCAGTTTTATTCTGCCAGCCCTTTAACGGAGTGGCAGGTAGGTTTAAGTCCCTGGCATCCCAATGATGAATGGGATGCTAACTGCCTCTAACACAGTTTAAAGTCTGCCAGCCCTTTAACGGAGTGGCAGGTAGGTTTAAGTCCCTGCCATCCCAATGATGAATGGGATGCTAACTGCCTCTAACACAGTTTTAAGTCTGCCAGCCCTTTAACGGAGTGGCAGGATATGTTAAGTCCCTGCCATCCCAATGAATGGGATGCTAACTGCGTCTAACACAGTTTTAAGTCTGCCAGCCTTTAACTGAGTGGCAGGGTAGGTTTAAGTCCCTTCCATCCCAATGAATGGGATGCTAACTGTGTCCAGCACAGTTTTAAGTCTGCCAGCCTTTAACTGAGTGACAGGGAAGGTTTAAGTCCCTGCCATCCCAATGAATGGGATGCTAACTGCCTTTAACTCAGTTTTAAGTCTGCCAGCCCTTTAACCGAGTGGCATGGTAGGTTTAAGTCCCTGGCATCCCAATGAATGTGATACTAACTGCCTCTAACTCAGTTTTAAGCCTGCCAGCCCTTTAACGGAGTGACAGGGAAGGTTTAAGTCCCTGCCATCCCAATGAATGGGATGCTAACTGCCTCTAACTCAGTTTTAAGCCTGCCAGCCCTTTAACGGAGTGACAGGGAAGGTTTAAGTCCCTTCCATCGCAATGAATGGGATGCTAACAGCGTCTAACTCAGTTTTAAGTCTGCCGGCCCTTTAACGGAGTGACAGGGAAGGTTTAAGTCCCTTCCATCGCAATGAATGGGATGCTAACAGCATCTAACACAGTTTTAAGCCTGCCGGCCCTTTAACAGAGTGACAGGGAAGGTTTAAGTCCCTTCCATCGCAATGAAAGGGATACTAACTGCGTCTAACTCAGTTTTAAGTCTGCCAGCCCTTTAACGGAGTGGCAGGTAGGTTTAAGTCCCTGGCATCCCAATGGTGAATGGGATGCTAACGGCGTCTAACGCAGTTTTAATTCCGCAAGCCCTTTAACGGAGTGGCAGGATATGTTAAGTGCCTTCCATCCCAATGAACGGGATGCAAACTGCCTCTAACTCAGTTTTAAGTTTGCCAACCCTTTAACGGAGTGGCAGGGTAGGTTTAAGTCCCTTGCATCCTAATGTATGTGATGCTAACTGCGTCTAACACAGCTTTAACTCTGGCAACTCTTTAACGGAGTGGCAGGGTAGGTTTAAGTCCCCGGAATCCCAATGAATGGGATGGTAACTGCGTCTAACACAGTTTTAAGTCTGCCCTTTAAAGGTTTAAGTCCCTGGCATCCCAATGATGAATGGGATGCTAACTGCCTCTAACACAGTTTAAAATCTGTCAGCCCTTTAACAGAGTGGCAGGTAGGTTTAAGTCCCTGCCATCCCAATGAATGGGATGGTAACTGCGCTTAGTGCAGTTTTAATTCCGCAAGCCCTTTAACGGAGTGACAGGGAAGGTTTAAGTCCCTGCCATCCCAATGAATGGGATGCTAACTGCCTCTAACTCAGTTTTAAGTCTGCCAACTCTTTAACGGAGTGACAGGGAAGGTTTAAGTCCCTGCCATCCCAATGAATGGGATGCTAACTGCCTCTAACTCAGTTTTAAGTCTGCCAGCCCTTTAACGGAGTGGCAGGGTAGGTATAAGTCCCTGCCATCCCAATGAATGGGATACTAACAGCGTCTAACTCAGTTTTAAGTCTGCCAGCACTTTAACGGAGTGGCAGCGTAGGTATAAGTCTCTGGCATCCCAATGAATGGGATGCTAACTGGGTCTAACAGTTTTAAGTCTGCCAGCCGTTTAAAGAAGTGAAAGAGAAAATTTAAGTCCCTGCCATCCCAATGAATGGGATGCTAACTGCGTCTAACACAGTTTTAAGTCTGCCAGCACTTTAACGGAGTGGCAGGTAGGTTTAAGTCCCTAGCAACCCAATGGTGAATGGGATGCTAACTGCCTCTAACACAGTTTAAAATCTGTCAGCCCTTTAACAGAGTGGCAGGTAGGTTTAAGTCCCTGCCATCCCAATGAATGGGATGCTAACTGCCTCTAACTCAGTTTTAAGTCTGCCAGACCTTTAATGGAGTGGCAGGGTAGGTATAAGTCCCTGCCATCCCAATGAATGGGATACTAACAGCGTCTAACTCAGTTTTAAGTCTGCCAGCCCTTTAACGGAGTGGCAGCGTAGGTATAAGTCTCTGGCATCCCAATGAATGGGATGCTAACTGGGTCTAACAGTTTTAAGTCTGCCAGCCGTTTAACGGAGTGAAAGGGAAGGTTTAAGTCCCTTCCATCGCAATGAATGGGATGCTAACAGCGTCTAACTCAGTTTTAAGTCTGCCGGCCCTTTAACGGAGTGACAGGGAAGGTTTAAGTCCCTTCCATCGCAATGAATGGGATGCTAACAGCATCTAACACAGTTTTAAGCCTGCCGGCCCTTTAACAGAGTGACAGGGAAGGTTTAAGTCCCTTCCATCGCAATGAAAGGGATACTAACTGCGTCTAACTCAGTTTTAAGTCTGCCAGCCCTTTAACGGAGTGGCAGGTAGGTTTAAGTCCCTGGCATCCCAATGGTGAATGGGATGCTAACGGCGTCTAACACAGTTTAAAGTCTGCCAGCCCTTTAACGGAGTGGCAGGATATGTTAAGTCACTGCCATCCCAATGAATGGGATGGTAACTGCGTCTAACGCAGTTTTAATTCCGCAAGCCCTTTAACGGAGTGGCAGGATATGTTAAGTGCCTTCCATCCCAATGAACGGGATGCAAACTGCCTCTAACTCAGTTTTAAGCCTGCCAGCCCTTTAACGGAGTGACAGGGAAGGTTTAAGTCCCTTCCATCGCAATGAATGGGATGCTAACAGCGTCTAACTCAGTTTTAAGTCTGCCGGCCCTTTAACGGAGTGACAGGGAAGGTTTAAGTCCCTTCCATCGCAATGAATGGGATGCTAACAGCATCTAACACAGTTTTAAGCCTGCCGGCCCTTTAACAGAGTGACAGGGAAGGTTTAAGTCCCTGGCATCCCAATGGTGAATGGGATGCTAACGGCGTCTAACGCAGTTTTAATTCCGCAAGCCCTTTAACGGAGTGGCAGGATATGTTAAGTGCCTTCCATCCCAATGAACGGGATGCAAACTGCCTCTAACTCAGTTTTAAGTTTGCCAGCCCTTTAACGGAGTGGCAGGGTAGGTTTAAGTCCCTTGCATCCTAATGTATGTGATGCTAACTGCGTCTAACACAGCTTTAACTCTGGCAACTCTTTAACGGAGTGGCAGGGTAGGTTTAAGTCCCCGGAATCCCAATGAATGGGATGGTAACTGCGTCTAACACAGTTTTAAGTCTGCCCTTTAAAGGTTTAAGTCCCTGGCATCCCAATGATGAATGGGATGCTAACTGCCTCTAACACAGTTTAAAATCTGTCAGCCCTTTAACAGAGTGGCAGGTAGGTTTAAGTCCCTGCCATCCCAATGAATGGGATGGTAACTGCGCTTAGTGCAGTTTTAATTCCGCAAGCCCTTTAACGGAGTGACAGGGAAGGTTTAAGTCCCTGAAATCCCAATGAATGGGATGCTAACTGCCTCTAACTCAGTTTTAAGTCTGCCAACTCTTTAACGGAGTGACAGGGAAGGTTTAAGTCCCTGCCATCCCAATGAATGGGATGCTAACTGCCTCTAACTCAGTTTTAAGTCTGCCAGCCCTTTAACGGAGTGGCAGGGTAGGTATAAGTCCCTGCCATCCCATTGAATGGGATACTAACAGCGTCTAACTCAGTTTTAAGTCTGCCAGCACTTTAACGGAGTGGCAGCGTAGGTATAAGTCTCTGGCATCCCAATGAATGGGATGCTAACTGGGTCTAACAGTTTTAAGTCTGCCAGCCGTTTAAAGAAGTGAAAGAGAAAATTTAAGTCCCTGCCATCCCAATGAATGGGATGCTAACTGCGTCTAACACAGTTTTAAGTCTGCCAGCACTTTAACGGAGTGGCAGGTAGGTTTAAGTCCCTAGCAACCCAATGGTGAATGGGATGCTAACTGCCTCTAACACAGTTTAAAATCTGTCAGCCCTTTAACAGAGTGGCAGGTAGGTTTAAGTCCCTGCCATCCCAATGAATGGGATGCTAACTGCCTCTAACTCAGTTTTAAGTCTGCCAGACCTTTAATGGAGTGGCAGGGTAGGTATAAGTCCCTGCCATCCCAATGAATGGGATACTAACAGCGTCTAACTCAGTTTTAAGTCTGCCAGCCCTTTAACGGAGTGGCAGCGTAGGTATAAGTCTCTGGCATCCCAATGAATGGGATGCTAACTGGGTCTAACAGTTTTAAGTCTGCCAGCCGTTTAACGGAGTGAAAGGGAAGGTTTAAGTCCCTTCCATCGCAATGAATGGGATGCTAACAGCGTCTAACTCAGTTTTAAGTCTGCCGGCCCTTTAACGGAGTGACAGGGAAGGTTTAAGTCCCTTCCATCGCAATGAATGGGATGCTAACAGCATCTAACACAGTTTTAAGCCTGCCGGCCCTTTAACAGAGTGACAGGGAAGGTTTAAGTCCCTTCCATCGCAATGAAAGGGATACTAACTGCGTCTAACTCAGTTTTAAGTCTGCCAGCCCTTTAACGGAGTGGCAGGTAGGTTTAAGTCCCTGGCATCCCAATGGTGAATGGGATGCTAACGGCGTCTAACACAGTTTAAAGTCTGCCAGCCCTTTAACGGAGTGGCAGGATATGTTAAGTCACTGCCATCCCAATGAATGGGATGGTAACTGCGTCTAACGCAGTTTTAATTCCGCAAGCCCTTTAACGGAGTGGCAGGATATGTTAAGTGCCTTCCATCCCAATGAACGGGATGCAAACTGCCTCTAACTCAGTTTTAAGTTTGCCAGCCCTTTAACGGAGTGGCAGGGTAGGTTTAAGTCCCTTGCATCCTAATGTATGTGATGCTAACTGCGTCTAACACAGCTTTAACTTTGGCAACTCTTTAACGGAGTGGCAGGGTAGGTTTAAGTCCCCGGAATCCCAATGAATGGGATGGTAACTGCGTCTAACACAGTTTTAAGTCTGCCCTTTAAAGGTTTAAGTCCCTGGCATCCCAATGATGAATGGGATGCTAACTGCCTCTAACACAGTTTAAAATCTGTCAGCCCTTTAACGGAGTGACAGGGAAGGTTTAAGTCCCTGCCATCCCAATGAATGGGATGCTAACTGCCTCTAACTCAGTTTTAAGTCTGCCAACTCTTTAACGGAGTGACAGGGAAGGTTTAAGTCCCTGCCATCCCAATGAATGGGATGCTAACTGCCTCTAACTCAGTTTTAAGTCTGCCAACCCTTTAACCGAGTGGCATGGTAGGTTTAAGTCCCTGGCATCCCAATGAATGAGATACTAACAGCATCTAACTCAGTTTTAAGTCTGCCAGCCCTTTAACGGAGTGACAGGGAAAGTTTAAGTCCCTTCCATCGCAATGAATGGGATGCTAACAGCGTCTAACTCAGTTTTAAGCCTGCCAGCCCTTTAACGGAGTGACAGGGAAAGTTTAAGTCCCTTCCATCGCAATGAATGGGATGCTAACAGCGTCTAACTCAGTTTTAAGTCTGCCGGCCCTTTAACGGAGTGACAGGGAAGGTTTAAGTCCCTTCCATCGCAATGAATGGGATGCTAACAGCATCTAACACAGTTTTAAGCCTGCCGGCCCTTTAACAGAGTGACAGGGAAGGTTTAAGTCCCTTCCATCGCAATGAAAGGGATACTAACTGCGTCTAACTCAGTTTTAAGTCTGCCAGCCCTTTAACGGAGTGGCAGGTAGGTTTAAGTCCCTGGCATCCCAATGGTGAATGGGATGCCAACGGCGTCTAACACAGTTTAAAGTCTGCCAGCCCTTTAACGGAGTGGCAGGATATGTTAAGTCCCTGCCATCCCAATGAATGGGATGGTAACTGCGTCTAACGCAGTTTTAATTCCGCAAGCCCTTTAACGGAGTGGCAGGATATGTTAAGTCCCTTCCATCCCAATGAACGGGATGCAAACTGCCTCTAACTCAGTTTTAAGTTTGCCAGCCCTTTAACGGAGTGGCAGGGTAGGTTTAAGTCCCTTGCATCCTAATGTATGTGATGCTAACTGCGTCTAACACAGCTTTAACTCTGGCAACTCTTTAACGGAGTGGCAGGGTAGGTTTAAGTCCCCGGAATCCCAATGAATGGGATGGTAACTGCGTCTAACACAGTTTTAAGTCTGCCCTTTAAAGGTTTAAGTCCCTGGCATCCCAATGATGAATGGGATGCTAACTGCCTCTAACACAGTTTAAAATCTGCCAGCCCTTTAACAGAGTGGCAGGTAGGTTTAAGTCCCTGCCATCCCAATGAATGGGATGGTAACTGCGTCTAACGCAGTTTTAATTCCGCAAGCCCTTTACAGAGAGACAGGGAAGGTTTAAGTCCCTGCCATCCCAATGAATGGGATGCTAACTGCCTCTAACTCAGTTTTAAGTCTGCCAGCTCTTTAACGGAGTGGCAGGGTAGGTTTAAGTCCCTGCCATCCCAATGAATGGGATGCTAACTGCGTCTAACACAGTTTGACGTCTGCCAGCCCGTTAATGGAGTGACAGGGAAGGTTTAAGCCCTTGCCATCCGAATGAATGAGATGCTAACTGCCTCTAAATCAGTTTTAAGTCTGCCAGCCCTTTAACGGAGTGGCAGGGTAGGTATAAGTCCCTGCCATCCCAATGATGAATGGGATGCTAACGGCGTCTAACACAGTTTTAAGTCTGCCAGACCTTTAATGGAGTGGCAGGGTAGGTATAAGTCCCTGCCATCCCAATGAATGGGATACTAACAGCGTCTAACTCAGTTTTAAGTCTGCCAGCCCTTTAACGGAGTGGCAGCGTAGGTATAAGTCTCTGGCATCCCAATGAATGGGATGCTAACTGCGTCTAAAACAGTTTTAAGTCTGCCAGCCGTTTAACGGAGTGAAAGGGAAAATTTAAGTCCCTGCCATCCCAATGAATGGGATGCTAACTGCGTCTAACACAGTTTCAAGTCTGCCAGCACTTTAACGGAGTGGCAGGGTAGGTTTAAGTCCCTTGCATCCCAATGGTGAATGGGATGCTAAGTGCCTCTAACACAGTTTTAAGTCTGCCAGCCCTTTAACGGAGTGGCAGGATATGTTGAAGTCCCTTCCATCCCAATGAATGGGATGCTAACTGCGTCTAACACAGTTTTAAGTCTGCCAGCCTTTAACTGAGTGGCAGGGAAAGTTTAAGACCCTGCCATCCCAATGAATGGGATGCTAACTGCGTCTAACACAGTTTTAAGTCTGCCAGCCCTTTTACCGAGTGGCATGGTAGGTTTAAGTCCCTGGCATCCCAATGAATGAGATACTAACAGCATCTAACTCAGTTTTAAGTCTGCCAGCCCTTTAACGGAGTGACAGGGAAAGTTTAAGTCCCTGCCATCCCAATGAATGTGATGCTAACTGCCTCTAACTCAGTTTGAAGCCTGCCAGCCCTTTAACGGAGTGACAGGGAAGGTTTAAGTCCCTGCCATCCCAATGAATGGGATGCTAACTGCCTCTAACTCAGTTTTAAGCCTGCCAGCCCTTTAACGGAGTGACAGGGAAGGTTTAAGTCCCTTCCATCGCAATGAATGGGATGCTAACAGAGTCTAACTCAGTTTTAAGTCTGCCAGCCCTTTAACGGAGTGGCAGGTAGGTTTAAGTCCCTGGCATCCCAATGGTGAATGGGATGCTAACGGCGTCTAACACAGTTTAAAGTCTGCCAGCCCTTTAACGGAGTGGCAGGATATGTTAAGTCCCTGCCATCCCAATGAATGGGATGGTAACTGCGTCTAACGCAGTTTTAATTCCGCAAGCCCTTTAACGGAGTGGCAGGATATGTTAAGTGCCTTCCATCCCAATGAACGGGATGCAAACTGCCTCTAACTCAGTTTTAAGTTTGCCAGCCCTTTAACGGAGTGGCAGGGTAGGTTTAAGTCCCTTGCATCCTAATGTATGTGATGCTAACTGCGTCTAACACAGCTTTAACTCTGGCAACTCTTTAACGGAGTGGCAGGGTAGGTTTAAGTCCCTGGAATCCCAATGAATGGGATGGTAACTGCGTCTAACACAGTTTTAAGTCTGCCCTTTAAAGGTTTAAGTCCCTGGCATCCCAATGATGAATGGGATGCTAACTGCCTCTAACACAGTTTAAAATCTGCCAGCCCTTTAACAGAGTGGCAGGTAGGTTTAAGTCCCTGCCATCCCAATGAATGGGATGGTAACTGCGTCTAACACAGTTTTAATTCTGCAAGCCCTTTACGGAGAGACAGGGAAGGTTTAAGTCCCTTCCATCGCAATGAATGGGATGCTAACAGCGTCTAACTCAGTTTTAAGTCTGCCGGCCCTTTAACGGAGTGACAGGGAAGGTTTAAGTCCCTTCCATCGCAATGAATGGGATGCTAACAGCATCTAACACAGTTTTAAGCCTGCCGGCCCTTTAACAGAGTGACAGGGAAGGTTTAAGTCCCTTCCATCGCAATGAAAGGGATACTAACTGCGTCTAACTCAGTTTTAAGTCTGCCAGCCCTTTAACGGAGTGGCAGGTAGGTTTAAGTCCCTGGCATCCCAATGGTGAATGGGATGCCAACGGCGTCTAACACAGTTTAAAGTCTGCCAGCCCTTTAACGGAGTGGCAGGATATGTTAAGTCCCTGCCATCCCAATGAATGGGATGGTAACTGCGTCTAACGCAGTTTTAATTCCGCAAGCCCTTTAACGGAGTGGCAGGATATGTTAAGTCCCTTCCATCCCAATGAACGGGATGCAAACTGCCTCTAACTCAGTTTTAAGTTTGCCAGCCCTTTAACGGAGTGGCAGGGTAGGTTTAAGTCCCTTGCATCCTAATGTATGTGATGCTAACTGCGTCTAACACAGCTTTAACTCTGGCAACTCTTTAACGGAGTGGCAGGGTAGGTTTAAGTCCCCGGAAACCCAATGAATGGGATGGTAACTGCGTCTAACACAGTTTTAAGTCTGCCCTTTAAAGGTTTAAGTCCCTGGCATCCCAATGATGAATGGGATGCTAACTGCCTCTAACACAGTTTAAAATCTGCCAGCCCTTTAACAGAGTGGCAGGTAGGTTTAAGTCCCTGCCATCCCAATGAATGGGATGGTAACTGCGTCTAACGCAGTTTTAATTCCGCAAGCCCTTTACAGAGAGACAGGGAAGGTTTAAGTCCCTGCCATCCCAATGAATGGGATGCTAACTGCCTCTAACTCAGTTTTAAGTCTGCCAGCTCTTTAACGGAGTGGCAGGGTAGGTTTAAGTCCCTGCCATCCCAATGAATGGGATGCTAACTGCGTCTAACACAGTTTGACGTCTGCCAGCCCGTTAATGGAGTGACAGGGAAGGTTTAAGCCCTTGCCATCCCAATGAATGAGATGCTAACTGCCTCTAAATCAGTTTTAAGTCTGCCAGCCCTTTAACGGAGTGGCAGGGTAGGTATAAGTCCCTGCCATCCCAATGATGAATGGGATGCTAACGGCGTCTAACACAGTTTTAAGTCTGCCAGACCTTTAATGGAGTGGCAGGGTAGGTATAAGTCCCTGCCATCCCAATGAATGGGATACTAACAGCGTCTAACTCAGTTTTAAGTCTGCCAGCCCTTTAACGGAGTGGCAGCGTAGGTATAAGTCTCTGGCATCCCAATGAATGGGATGCTAACAGCGTCTAAAACAGTTTTAAGTCTGCCAGCCGTTTAACGGAGTGAAAGGGAAAATTTAAGTCCCTGCCATCCCAATGAATGGGATGCTAACTGCGTCTAACACAGTTTCAAGTCTGCCAGCACTTTAACGGAGTGGCAGGGTAGGTTTAAGTCCCTTGCATCCCAATGGTGAATGGGATGCTAAGTGCCTCTAACACAGTTTTAAGTCTGCCAGCCCTTTAACGGAGTGGCAGGATATGTTGAAGTCCCTTCCATCCCAATGAATGGGATGCTAACTGCGTCTAACACAGTTTTAAGTCTGCCAGCCTTTAACTGAGTGGCAGGGAAAGTTTAAGACCCTGCCATCCCAATGAATGGGATGCTAACTGCGTCTAACACAGTTTTAAGTCTGCCAGCCCTTTTACCGAGTGGCATGGTAGGTTTAAGTCCCTGGCATCCCAATGAATGAGATACTAACAGCATCTAACTCAGTTTTAAGTCTGCCAGCCCTTTAACGGAGTGACAGGGAAAGTTTAAGTCCCTGCCATCCCAATGAATGTGATGCTAACTGCCTCTAACTCAGTTTGAAGCCTGCCAGCCCTTTAACGGAGTGACAGGGAAGGTTTAAGTCCCTGCCATCCCAATGAATGGGATGCTAACTGCCTCTAACTCAGTTTTAAGCCTGCCAGCCCTTTAACGGAGTGACAGGGAAGGTTTAAGTCCCTTCCATCGCAATGAATGGGATGCTAACAGAGTCTAACTCAGTTTTAAGTCTGCCAGCCCTTTAACGGAGTGGCAGGTAGGTTTAAGTCCCTGGCATCCCAATGGTGAATGGGATGCTAACGGCGTCTAACACAGTTTAAAGTCTGCCAGCCCTTTAACGGAGTGGCAGGATATGTTAAGTCCCTGCCATCCCAATGAATGGGATGGTAACTGCGTCTAACGCAGTTTTAATTCCGCAAGCCCTTTAACGGAGTGGCAGGATATGTTAAGTGCCTTCCATCCCAATGAACGGGATGCAAACTGCCTCTAACTCAGTTTTAAGTTTGCCAGCCCTTTAACGGAGTGGCAGGGTAGGTTTAAGTCCCTTGCATCCTAATGTATGTGATGCTAACTGCGTCTAACACAGCTTTAACTCTGGCAACTCTTTAACGGAGTGGCAGGGTAGGTTTAAGTCCCCGGAATCCCAATGAATGGGATGGTAACTGCGTCTAACACAGTTTTAAGTCTGCCCTTTAAAGGTTTAAGTCCCTGGCATCCCAATGATGAATGGGATGCTAACTGCCTCTAACACAGTTTAAAATCTGCCAGCCCTTTAACAGAGTGGCAGGTAGGTTTAAGTCCCTGCCATCCCAATGAATGGGATGGTAACTGCGTCTAACACAGTTTTAATTCTGCAAGCCCTTTACGGAGAGACAGGGAAGGTTTAAGTCCCTGCCATCCCAATGAATGGGATGCTAACTGCCTCTAACTCAGTTTTAAGTCTGCCAGCCCTTTAACGGAGTGGCAGGGTAGGTATAAGTCCCTGCCATCCCAATGATGAATGGGATGCTAACGGCGTCTAACACAGTTTAAAGTCTGCAAGCCCTTTAACGGAGTGGCAGGATATGTTAAGACCCTGCCATCCCAATGAATGGGATGGTAACTGCGTCTAACGCAGTTTTAATTCCGCAAGCCCTTTAACGGAGTGGCAGGATATGTTAAGTCCCTTCCATCCCAATGAACGGGATGCTAACTGCGTCTAACACAGTTTTAAGTCTGCCAGCCTTTAACTGAGTGGCAGGGAAAGTTTTAGACCCTGCCATCCCAATGAATGGGATGCTAACTGCGTCTAACACAGTTTTAAGTCTGCCAGCCCTTTAACCGAGTGGCATGGTAGGTTTAAGTCCCTGGCATCCCAATGAATGGGATACTAACAGCGACTAACTCAGTTTTAAGTCTGCCAGCCCTTTAACGAAATGACAGGGAAGATTTAAGTCCCTGGCATCCCAATGAATGGGATGATAAATGCGTCTAACACAGTTTTAAGTCTGCCAGCCCTTTAACAGAGTGGCAGGTAGGTTTAAGTCCCCGCCATCCCAATGATGAATGGGATGTTAACTGCCTCTAACTCAGTTTTAAGTCTGCCAGCCCTTTAACAGAGTGGCAGGGTAGGTTTAAGTCCCTTGCATCCCAATAAATGGAATGGTAACTGCGTCTAAAACTGTTTTAATTCTGCAAGCCCTTTAACAGAGTGACAGGGAAGGTTTAAGTCACTGTGCCATGCCAATGAATGGGATGCTAACTGCGTCTAAGACAGTTTTAACTCTGCCAGCCCTTTAACGGAGTGGCAGGGTAGGTTTAAGTCCCTGGCATCCCAATGATGAATGGGATGCTAACTGCCCCTAACACAGTTTTAAGTCTGCCAGCCCTTTAATGGAGTGGCAGGATATGTTAAGTCCCTGCCATCCCAATGAATGGGATGGTAACTGCGTCTAACGCAGTTTTAATTCCGCAAGCCCTTTACGGAGAGACAGGGAAGGTTTAAGTCCCTGCCATCCCAATGAATGGGATGCTAACTGCCTCTAACTCAATTTTAAGTCTGCCAGCCCTTTAACGGAGTGGCAGGGTAGGTATAAGTCCCTGCCATCCCAATGATGAATGGGATGCTAACGGCGTCTAACACAGTTTTAAGTCTGCCAGACCTTTTATGGAGTGGCAGGGTAGATATAAGTCCCTGCCATCCCAATCAATGGGATACTAACAGCGTCTAACTCAGTTTTAAGTCTGCCAGCCCTTTAACGGAGTGGCAGCGTAGGTATAAGTCTCTGGCATCCCAATGAATGGGATGCTAACTGGGTCTAAAAGTTTTAAGTCTGCCAGCCGTTTAACAGAGTGAAAGGGAAAATTTAAGTCCCTGCCATCCCAATGAATGGGATGCTAACTGCGTCTAACACAGTTTTAAGTCTGCCAGCACTTTAACGGAGTGGCAGGTAGGTTTAAGTCCCTAGCATCCCAATGGTGAATGGGATGCTAAGTGCCTCTAACACAGTTTTAAGTCTGCCAGCCCTTTAACGGAGTGGCAGGATATGTTTAAGTCCCTTCCATCCCAATGAATGGGATGCTAACTGCGTCTAACACAGTTTTAAGTCTGCCAGCCTTTAACTGAGTGGCAGGGAAAGTTTAAGACCCTGCCATCCCAATGAATGGGATGCTAACTGCGTCTAACACAGTTTTAAGTCTGCCAGCCCTTTAACCGAGTGGCATGGTAGGTTTAAGTCCCTGGCATCCCAATGAATGAGATACTAACAGCATCTAACTCAGTTTTAAGTCTGCCAGCCCTTTATCGGAGTGACAGGGAAAGTTTAAGTCCCTGCCATCCCAATGAATGGGATGCTAACTGCCTCTAACTCAGTTTGAAGCCTGCCAGCCCTTTAACGGAGTGACAGGGAAGGTTTAAGTCCCTGTCATCCCAATGAATGGGATGCTAACTACCTCTAACTCAGTTTTAAGCCTGCCAGCCCTTTAACGGAGTGACAGGGAAGGTTTAAGTCCCTTCCATCGCAATGAATGGGATGCTAACAGCGTCTAACTCAGTTTTAAGTCTGCCGGCCCTTTAACGGAGTGACAGGGAAGGTTTAAGTCCCTTCCATCGCAATGAATGGGATGCTAACAGCGTCTAACACAGTTTTAAGCCTGCCGGCCCTTTAACAGAGTGACAGGGAAGGTTTAAGTCCCTTCCATCGCAATGAAAGGGATACTAACTGCGTCTAACTCAGTTTTAAGTCTGCCAGCCCTTTAACGGAGTGGCAGGTAGGTTTAAGTCCCTGGCATCCTAATGGTGAATGGGATGCTAACGGCGTCTAACACAGTTTAAAGTCTGCCAGCCCTTTAACGGAGTGGCAGGATATGTTAAGACCCTGCCATCCCAATGAATGGGATGCTAACTGCCTCTAACTCAATTTTAAGTCTGCCAGCCCTTTAACGGAGTGGCAGGGTAGGTATAAGTCCCTGCCATCCCAATGATGAATGGGATGCTAACGGCGTCTAACACAGTTTTAAGTCTGCCAGACCTTTTATGGAGTGGCAGGGTAGATATAAGTCCCTGCCATCCCAATCAATGGGATACTAACAGCGTCTAACTCAGTTTTAAGTCTGCCAGCCCTTTAACGGAGTGGCAGCGTAGGTATAAGTCTCTGGCATCCCAATGAATGGGATGCTAACTGGGTCTAAAAGTTTTAAGTCTGCCAGCCGTTTAACAGAGTGAAAGGGAAAATTTAAGTCCCTGCCATCCCAATGAATGGGATGCTAACTGCGTCTAACAAAGTTTTAAGTCTGCCAGCACTTTAACGGAGTGGCAGGTAGGTTTAAGTCCCTAGCATCCCAATGGTGAATGGGATGCTAAGTGCCTCTAACACAGTTTTAAGTCTGCCAGCCCTTTAACGGAGTGGCAGGATATGTTTAAGTCCCTTCCATCCCAATGAATGGGATGCTAACTGCGTCTAACACAGTTTTAAGTCTGCCAGCCTTTAACTGAGTGGCAGGCAAAGTTTAAGACCCTGCCATCCCAATGAATGGGATGCTAACTGCGTCTAACACAGTTTTAAGTCTGCCAGCCCTTTAACCGAGTGGCATGGTAGGTTTAAGTCCCTGGCATCCCAATGAATGAGATACTAACAGCATCTAACTCAGTTTTAAGTCTGCCAGCCCTTTATCGGAGTGACAGGGAAAGTTTAAGTCCCTGCCATCCCAATGAATGTGATGCTAACTGCCTCTAACTCAGTTTGAAGCCTGCCAGCCCTTTAACGGAGTGACAGGGAAGGTTTAAGTCCCTGCCATCCCAATGAATGGGATGCTAACTACCTCTAACTCAGTTTTAAGCCTGCCAGCCCTTTAACGGAGTGACA
Organism: Elgaria multicarinata webbii; assembly: GCF_023053635.1. Classification (NCBI taxonomy): domain Eukaryota; kingdom Metazoa; phylum Chordata; class Lepidosauria; order Squamata; family Anguidae; genus Elgaria; species Elgaria multicarinata. The sequence continues at coordinate 37,668,495 of NC_086180.1, read as the reverse complement.
GGGAAGGTTTAAGTCCCTTCCATCGCAATGAATGGGATGCTAACAGCGTCTAACTCAGTTTTAAGTCTGCCGGCCCTTTAACGGAGTGACAGGGAAGGTTTAAGTCCCTTCCATCGCAATGAATGGGATGCTAACAGCGTCTAACACAGTTTTAAGCCTGCCGGCCCTTTAACAGAGTGACAGGGAAGGTTTAAGTCCCTTCCATCGCAATGAAAGGGATACTAACTGCGTCTAACTCAGTTTTAAGTCTGCCAGCCCTTTAACGGAGTGGCAGGTAGGTTTAAGTCCCTGGCATCCTAATGGTGAATGGGATGCTAACGGCGTCTAACACAGTTTAAAGTCTGCCAGCCCTTTAACGGAGTGGCAGGATATGTTAAGACCCTGCCATCCCAATGAATGGGATGGTAACTGCGTCTAACGCAGTTTTAAGTCTGCCAGCCCTTTAACGGAGTGGCGGCGTAGGTATATGTCTCTAGCATCCCAATGAATGGGATGCTAACTGGGTCTAACAGTTTTAAGTCTGCCAGCCGTTTAACGGAGTGAAAGGGAAAATTTAAGTCCCTGCCATCCCAATGAATGGGATGCTAACTGCGTCTAACACAGTTTTAAGTCTGCCAGCCCTTTAACGGAGTGGCAGGTAGGTTTAAGTCCCTGCCATCCCAATGGTGAATGGGATGCTAACGGCGTCTAACACAGTTTAAAGTCTGCCAGCCCTTTAACGGAGTGGCAGGATATGTTAAGTCCCTGCCATCCCAATGAATGGGATGGTAACTGCGTCTAACACAGTTTTAATTCCGCAAGCCCTTTAACTGAGTGGCAGGATATGTTAAGTGCCTTCCATCCCAATGAACGGGATGCAAACTGCCTCTAACTCAGTTTTAAGTTTGCCAGCCCTTTAACGGAGTGGCAGGGTAGGTTTAAGTCCCTTGCATCCTAATGTATGTGATGCTAACTGCGTCTAACACAGGTTTAACTCTGGCAACTCTTTAACGGAGTGGCAGGGTAGGTTTAAGTCCCCGGAATCCTAATGAATGGGATGGTAACTGCGTCTAACACAGTTTTAATTCCGCAAGCCCTTTACGGAGGGACAGGGAAGGTTTAAGTCCCTGCCATCCCAATGAATGGGATGCTAACTGCCTCTAACTCAGTTTTAAGTCTGCCAGCCCTTTAACGGAGTGACAGGGTAGGTATAAGTCCCTGCCATCCCAATGATGAATGGGATGCTAACGGCGTCTAACACAGTTTAAAGTCTGCCAGCCCTTTAACGGAGTGGCAGGATATGTTAAGACCCTGCCATCCCAATGAATGGGATGGTAACTGCGTCTAACGCAGTTTTAATTCCGCAAGCCCTTTAACGGAGTGGCAGGATATGTTAAGTCCCTTCCATCCCAATGAACGGGATGCTAACTGCGTCTAACACAGTTTTAAGTCTGCCAGCCTTTAACTGAGTGGCAGGGAAAGTTTAAGACCCTGCCATCCCAATGAATGGGATGCTAACTGCGTCTAACACAGTTTTAAGTCTGCCAGCCCTTTAACCGAGTGGCATGGTAGGTTTAAGTCCCTGGCATCCCAATGAATGGGATACTAACAGCGACTAACTCAGTTTTAAGTCTGCCAGCCCTTTAACAAAATGACAGGGAAGATTTAGGTCCCTGGCATCCCAATGAATGGGATGCTAAATGCGTCTAACACAGTTTTAAGTCTGCCAGCCCTTTAACAGAGTGGCAGGTAGGTTTAAGTCCCCGCCATCCCAATGATGAATGGGATGTTAACTGCCTCTAACTCAGTTTTAAGTCTGCCAGCCCTTTAACAGAGTGGCAGGGTAGGTTTAAGTCCCTTGCATCCCAATAAATGGAATGGTAGCTGCGTCTAAAACAGTTTTAATTCTGCAAGCCCTTTAACAGAGTGACAGGGAAGGTTTAAGTCACTGTGCCATGCCAATGAATGGGATGCTAACTGCGTCTAAGACAGTTTTAACTCTGCCAGCCCTTTAACGGAGTGGCAGGGTAGGTTTAAGTCCCTGGCATCCCAATGATGAATGGGATGCTAACTGCCCCTAACACAGTTTTAAGTCTGCCAGCCCTTTAATGGAGTGGCAGGATATGTTAAGTCCCTGCCATCCCAATGAATGGGATGGTAACTGCGTCTAAGGCAGTTTTAATTCCGCAAGCCCTTTACGGAGAGACAGGGAAGGTTTAAGTCCCTGCCATCCCAATGAATGGGATGCTAACTGCCTCTAACTCAGTTTTAAGTCTGCCAGCCCTTTAACGGAGTGGCAGGGTAGGTATAAGTCCCTGCCATCCCAATGATGAATGGGATGCTAACGGCGTCTAACACAGTTTTAAGTCTGCCAGACCTTTAATGGAGTGGCAGGGTAGATATAAGTCCCTGCCATCCCAATGAGTGGGATACTAACAGCGTCTAACTCAGTTTTAAGTCTGCCAGCCCTTTAACGGAGTGGCAGCGTAGGTATAAGTCTCTGGCATCCCAATGAATGGGATGCAAACTGGGTCTAAAAGTTTTAAGTCTGCCAGCCGTTTAACAGAGTGAAAGGGAAAATTTAAGTCCCTTCCATCCCAATGAATGGGATCCTAAATGCGTCTAACACAGTTTTAAGTCTGCCAGCACTTTAACGGAGTGGCAGGTAGGTTTAAGTCCCTAGCATCCCAATGGTGAATGGGATGCTAAGTGCCTCTAACACAGTTTTAAGTCTGCCAGCCCTTTAACGGAGTGGCAGGATATGTTTAAGTCCCTTCCATCCCAATGAATGGGATGCTAACTGCGTCTAACACAGTTTTAAGTCTGCCAGCCTTTAACTGAGTGGCAGGGAAAGTTTAAGACCCTGCCATCCCAATGAATGGGATGCTAACTGCGTCTAACACAGTTTTAAGTCTGCCAGCCCTTTAACCGAGTGGCATGGTAGGTTTAAGTCCCTGGCATCTCAATGAATGAGATACTAACAGCATCTAACTCAGTTTTAAGTCTGCCAGCCCTTTATCGGAGTGACAGGGAAAGTTTAAGTCCCTGCCATCCCAATGAATGTGATGCTAACTGCCTCTAACTCAGTTTGAAGCCTGCCAGCCCTTTAACGGAGTGACAGGGAAGGTTTAAGTCCCTGCCATCCCAATGAATGGGATGCTAACTGCCTCTAACTCAGTTTTAAGCCTGCCAGCCCTTTAACGGAGTGGCAGGATATGTTTAAGTCCCTTCCATCCCAATGAATGGGATGCTAACTGCGTCTAACACAGTTTTAAGTCTGCCAGCCTTTAACTGAGTGGCAGGGAAAGTTTAAGACCCTGCCATCCCAATGAATGGGATGCTAACTGCGTCTAACACAGTTTTAAGTCTGCCAGCCCTTTAACCGAGTGGCATGGTAGGTTTAAGTCCCTGCCATCCCAATGAATGTGATGCTAACTGCCTCTAACTCAGTTTGAAGCCTGCCAGCCCTTTAACGGAGTGACAGGGAAGGTTTAAGTCCCTGCCATCCCAATGAATGGGATGCTAACTGCCTCTAACTCAGTTTTAAGCCTGCCAGCCCTTTAACGGAGTGACAGGGAAGGTTTAAGTCCCTTCCATCGCAATGAATGGGATGCTAACAGCGTCTAACACAGTTTTAAGCCTGCCGGCCCTTTAACAGAGTGACAGGGAAAATTTAAGTCCCTGCCATCCCAATGAATGGGATGCTAACTGCGTCTAACACAGTTTTAAGTCTGCCAGCACTTTAACGGAGTGGCAGGTAGGTTTAAGTCCCTAGCATCCCAATGGTGAATGGGATGCTAAGTGCCTCTAACACAGTTTTAAGTCTGCCAGCCCTTTAACGGAGTGGCAGGATATGTTTAAGTCCCTTCCATCCAAATGAATGGGATGCTAACTGCGTCTAACACAGTTTTAAGTCTGCCAGCCTTTAACTGAGTGGCAGGGAAAGTTTAAGACCCTGCCATCCCAATGAATGGGATGCTAACTGCGTCTAACACAGTTTTAAGTCTGCCAGCCCTTTAACCGAGTGGCATGGTAGGTTTAAGTCCCTGGCATCCCAATGAATGAGATACTAACAGCATCTAACTCAGTTTTAAGTCTGCCAGCCCTTTATCGGAGTGACAGGGAAAGTTTAAGTCCCTGCCATCCCAATGAATGTGATGCTAACTGCCTCTAACTCAGTTTGAAGCCTGCCAGCCCTTTAACGGAGTGACAGGGAAGGTTTAAGTCCCTGCCATCCCAATGAATGGGATGCTAACTGCCTCTAACTCAGTTTTAAGCCTGCCAGCCCTTTAACGGAGTGACAGCGAAGGTTTAAGTCCCTTCCATCGCAATGAATGGGATGCTAACAGCGTCTGCCATCCCAATGATGAATGGGATGCTAACTGCCTCTAACACAGTTTTATGTCTGCCAGCCCTTTAATGGAGTGGCAGGATATGTTAAGTCCCTGCCATCCCAATGAATGGGATGGTAACTGCGTCTAACGCATTTTTAATTCCGCAAGCCCTTTAACGGAGTGACATGGAAGGTTTAAGTCCCTGCCATCCCAATGAACGGGATGCTAACTGCCCCTAACCCAGTTTTAAGTCTGCCAGCCCTTTAACGGAGTGGCATGGTAGGTTTAAGTCCCTAGCACCCCAATGAATGGGATACTAACAGCGTCTAACTCAGTTTTAAGTCTGCCAGCACATTAACGGAGTGGCAGGTAGGTTTAAGTCCCTAGCATCCCAATGGTGAATGGGATGCTAAGTGCCTCTAACACAGTTTTAAGTCTGCCAGCCCTTTAACGGAGTGGCAGGATATGTTTAAGTCCCTTCCATCCCAATGAATGGGATGCTAACTGCGTCTAACACAGTTTTAAGTCTTCCAGCCTTTAACTGAGTGGCAGGGAAAGTTTAAGACCCTGCCATCCCAATGAATGGGATGCTAACTGCGTCTAACACAGTTTTAAGTCTGCCAGCCCTTTAACCGAGTGGCATGGTAGGTTTAAGTCCCTGCCATCCCAATGAATGTGATGCTAACTGCCTCTAACTCAGTTTGAAGCCTGCCAGCCCTTTAACGGAGTGACAGGGAAGGTTTAAGTCCCTGCCATCCCAATGAATGGGATGCTAACTGCCTCTAACTCAGTTTTAAGCCTGCCAGCCCTTTAACGGAGTGACAGGGAAGGTTTAAGTCCCTTCCATCGCAATGAATGGGATGCTAACAGCGTCTAACACAGTTTTAAGCCTGCCGGCCCTTTAACAGAGTGACAGGGAAGGTTTAAGTCCCTTCCATCGCAATGAAAGGGATACTAACTGCGTCTAACTCAGTTTTAAGTCTGCCAGCCCTTTAACGGAGTGGCAGGTAGGTTTAAGTCCCTGGCATCCCAATGGTGAATGGGATGCTAACGGCGTCTAACACAGTTTAAAGTCTGCCAGCCCTTTAACGGAGTGGCAGGATATGTTAAGACCCTGCCATCCCAATGAATGGGATGGTAACTGCGTCTAACGCAGTTTTAAGTCTGCCAGCCCTTTAACGGAGTGGCGGCGTAGGTATAAGTCTCTGGCATCCAAATGAATGGGATGCTAACTGGGTCTAACAGTTTTAAGTCTGCCAGCCGTTTAACGGAGTGAAAGGGAAAATTTAAGTCCCTGCCATCCCAATGAATGGGATGCTAACTGCGTCTAACACAGTTTTAAGTCTGCCAGCACTTTAACGGAGTGGCAGGTAGGTTTAAGTCCCTAGCATCCCAATGGTGAATGGGATGCTAAGTGCCTCTAACACAGTTTTAAGTCTGCCAGCCCTTTAACGGAGTGGCAGGATATGTTTAAGTCCCTTCCATCCAAATGAATGGGATGCTAACTGCGTCTAACACAGTTTTAAGTCTGCCAGCCTTTAACTGAGTGGCAGGGAAAGTTTAAGACCCTGCCATCCCAATGAATGGGATGCTAACTGCGTCTAACACAGTTTTAAGTCTGCCAGCCCTTTAACCGAGTGGCATGGTAGGTTTAAGTCCCTGGCATCCCAATGAATGAGATACTAACAGCATCTAACTCAGTTTTAAGTCTGCCAGCCCTTTATCGGAGTGACAGGGAAAGTTTAAGTCCCTGCCATCCCAATGAATGTGATGCTAACTGCCTCTAACTCAGTTTGAAGCCTGCCAGCCCTTTAACGGAGTGACAGGGAAGGTTTAAGTCCCTGCCATCCCAATGAATGGGATGCTAACTGCCTCTAACTCAGTTTTAAGCCTGCCAGCCCTTTAACGGAGTGACAGCGAAGGCTTAAGTCCCTTCCATCGCAATGAATGGGATGCTAACAGCGTCTGCCATCCCAATGATGAATGGGATGCTAACTGCCTCTAACACAGTTTTATGTCTGCCAGCCCTTTAATGGAGTGGCAGGATATGTTAAGTCCCTGCCATCCCAATGAATGGGATGGTAACTGCGTCTAACGCATTTTTAATTCCGCAAGCCCTTTAACGGAGTGACATGGAAGGTTTAAGTCCCTGCCATCCCAATGAACGGGATGCTAACTGCCCCTAACCCAGTTTTAAGTCTGCCAGCCCTTTAACGGAGTGGCATGGTAGGTTTAAGTCCCTAGCACCCCAATGAATGGGATACTAACAGCGTCTAACTCAGTTTTAAGTCTGCCAGCACATTAACGGAGTGGCAGGTAGGTTTAAGTCCCTAGCATCCCAATGGTGAATGGGATGCTAAGTGCCTCTAACACAGTTTTAAGTCTGCCAGCCCTTTAACGGAGTGGCAGGATATGTTTAAGTCCCTTCCATCCCAATGAATGGGATGCTAACTGCGTCTAACACAGTTTTAAGTCTTCCAGCCTTTAACTGAGTGGCAGGGAAAGTTTAAGACCCTGCCATCCCAATGAATGGGATGCTAACTGCGTCTAACACAGTTTTAAGTCTGCCAGCCCTTTAACCGAGTGGCATGGTAGGTTTAAGTCCCTGGCATCCCAATGAATGAGATACTAACAGCATCTAACTCAGTTTTAAGTCTGCCAGCCCTTTATCGGAGTGACAGGGAAAGTTTAAGTCCCTGCCATCCCAATGAATGTGATGCTAACTGCCTCTAACTCAGTTTGAAGCCTGCCAGCCCTTTAACGGAGTGACAGGGAAGGTTTAAGTCCCTGCCATCCCAATGATTGGGATGCTAACTGCCTCTAACTCAGTTTTAAGCCTGCCAGCCCTTTAACGGAGTGACAGGGAAGGTTTAAGTCCCTTCCATCGCAATGAATGGGATGCTAACAGCGTCTAACACAGTTTTAAGCCTGCCGGCCCTTTAACAGAGTGACAGGGAAGGTTTAAGTCCCTTCCATCGCAATGAAAGGGATACTAACTGCGTCTAACTCAGTTTTAAGTCTGCCAGCCCTTTAACGGAGTGGCAGGTAGGTTTAAGTCCCTGGCATCCCAATGGTGAATGGGATGCTAACGGCGTCTAACGCAGTTTTAAGTCTGCCAGCCCTTTAACGGAGTGGCGGCGTAGGTATAAGTCTCTGGCATCCCAAAGAATGGGATTCTAACTGGGTCTAACAGTTTTAAGTCTGCCAGCCGTTTAACGGAGTGAAAGGGAAAATTTAAGTCCCTGCCATCCCAATGAATGGGATGCTAACTGCGTCTAACACAGTTTTAAGTCTGCCAGCACTTTAACGGAGTGGCAGGTAGGTTTAAGTCCCTAGCATCCCAATGGTGAATGGGATGCTAAGTGCCTCTAACACAGTTTTAAGTCTGCCAGCCCTTTAACGGAGTGGCAGGATATGTTTAAGTCCCTTCCATCCAAATGAATGGGATGCTAACTGCGTCTAACACAGTTTTAAGTCTGCCAGCCTTTAACTGAGTGGCAGGGAAAGTTAAAGACCCTGCCATCCCAATGAATGGGATGCTAACTGCGTCTAACACAGTTTTAAGTCTGCCAGCCCTTTAACCGAGTGGCATGGTAGGTTTAAGTCCCTGGCATCCCAATGAATGAGATACTAACAGCATCTAACTCAGTTTTAAGTCTGCCAGCCCTTTATCGGAGTGACAGGGAAAGTTTAAGTCCCTGCCATCCCAATGAATGTGATGCTAACTGCCTCTAACTCAGTTTGAAGCCTGCCAGCCCTTTAACGGAGTGACAGGGAAGGTTTAAGTCCCTGCCATCCCAATGAATGGGATGCTAACTGCCTCTAACTCAGTTTTAAGCCTGCCAGCCATTTAACGGAGTGACAGGGAAGGTTTAAGTCCCTTCCATCGCAATGAATGGGATGCTAACAGCGTCTGCCATCCCAATGATGAATGGGATGCTAACTGCCTCTAACACAGTTTTAAGTCTGCCAGCCCTTTAATGGAGTGGCAGGATATGTTAAGTCCCTGCCATCCCAATGAATGGGATGGTAACTGCGTCTAACGCATTTTTAATTCCGCAAGCCCTTTAACGGAGTGACATGGAAGGTTTAAGTCCCTGCCATCCCAATGAACGGGATGCTAACTGCCCCTAACCCAGTTTTAAGTCTGCCAGCCCTTTAACGGAGTGGCAGGGTAGGTTTAAGTCCCTTGCATCCCAATGATGAATGGGATGCTAACTTCCTCTAACACAGCTTTAACTTTGCCATCCCTTTAACGGAATGGCAGGGTAGGTATAAGTACCTGGCAGCCCAATGAATGGGATGCTAACTGCGTCTAACACAGTTTTAAGTCTGCCAGCCCTTTAACGGAGTGGCAGGATTTGTTAAGTCCCTGCCATCCCAATGAATGGGATGTTAACTGCCTCTAACTCAGTTTTAAGTCTGCCAGCCCTTTAACGGAGTGGCAGGATATGTTTAAGTCCCTTCCATCCCAATGAATGAGATGCTAACTGCATCTAACTCAGTTTTAACTCTGCCAGCCTTTAACGGAGTGGCAGGGTAGGTTTAAGTCCCTGCCATCCCAATGAATGGGATACTAACAGCGTCTAACTCAGTTTTAAGTCTGCCAGCCCTTTAATGGAGTGGCAAGGTAGGTATAAGTCTCTGGCATCCCAATGAATGGGATGCTAACTGCGTCTAACCCAGTTTTAAGTCTGCCAGCCGTTTAACGGAGTGACAGGGAAAATTTAAGTCCCTAGAATCCCAATGAATGGGATGCTAACTGCGTCTAACACAGTTTTAAGTCTGCCAGCCTTTTAACGGAGTGGCAGGTAGGTTTAAGTCCCTGGCATCCCAATGGTGAATGGGATGCTAAGTGCCTCTAACACAGTTTTAAGTCTTCCAGCCCTTTAACGGAGTGGCAGGATATGTTTAAGTCCCTTCCATCCCAATGAATGGGATGCTAACTGCGTCTAACACAGTTTTAAGTCTGCCAGGCTTTAACTGAGTGGCAGGGAAAGTTTAAGTCCCTAGAATCCCAATGAATGGGATGGTAACTGCGTCTAACGCAGTTTTAATTCCGCAAGCCCTTTAACGGAGTGACATGGAAGGTTTAGGTCCCTGCCATCCCAATGAACGGGATGCTAACTGCCTCTAACCCAGTTTTAAGTCTGCCAGCCCTTTAACGGAGTGGCATGTTAGGTTTAAGTCCCTTCCATCCCAATGAATGAGATGCTAACTGCATCTAACTCAGTTTTAACTCTGCCAGCCTTTAATGGAGTGGCAGGGTAGGTTTAAGTCCCTGGCATCCCAATGATGAATGGGATGCTAACTGCCTCTAACACAGTTTTAAGTCTGCCAGCCCTTTAATGGAGTGGCAGGTAGGTTTAAGTCCCTGGCATCCCAATGATGAATGGGATGCTAACTGCCTCTAACACAGTTTTAAGTCTGCCAGCCCTTTAATGGAGTGGCAGGATATGTTAAGTCCCTGCCATCCCAATGAATGGGATGGTAACTGCGTCTAACGCAGTTTTAATTCCGCAAGCCCTTTAACGGAGTGACATGGAAGGTTTAAGTCCCTGCCATCCCAATGAACGGGATGCTAACTGCCTCTAACCCAGTTTTAAGTCTGCCAGCCCTTTAACGGAGTGGCATTATTATTATTATTATTATTATTATTTATTTATATAGCACCATCAATGTACATGGTGCTGTACAGAGTAAAACAGTAAATAGCAAGACCCTGCCGCATAGGCTTACAATCTAATAAAATCATAGTAAAACAATAAGGAGGGGAAGAGAATGCAAACAGGTACAGGGTAGGGTAAGCAGGCACTGGGTTGGGAAAAACTAACAGTAGAAAGTAACAGTAGAAGTCTGCACAACATCAAGTTTTAAAAGCTTTAGGAAAAAGAAAAGTTTTTAGTTGTGCTTTAAAAGCTGTGGTTGAACTTGTGGTTCTCAAATGTTCTGGAAGAGCGTTCCAGGCGTAAGGGGCAGAAGACGAAAATGGACGAAGCCGAGCAAGGGAAGTAGAGGCCCTTGGGCAGGCGAGAAACATGGCATCAGAGGAGCGAAGAGCACGAGCGGGGCAATAGTGTGAGATGAGAGAGGAGAGATAGGAAGGAGCTAGACCGTGAAATGAATGGGATGGTAACAATGAATGGGATGGTAACTGCGTCTAACGCAGTTTTAATTCCGCAAGCCCTTTAACGGAGTGACATGTTAGGTTTAAGTCCCTAGCACCCGAATGACTGGGATACTAACAGCGTCTAACTCAGTTTTAAGTCTGCCAGCCCTTTAACGGAGTGGCAGGGTAGGTTTAAGTCCCTTGCATCCCAATGATGAATGGGATGCTAACTGCCTCTAACACAGCTTTAACTTTGCCAGCCCTTTAACGGAATGGCAGGGTAGGTATAAGTACCTGGCAGCCGAATGAATGGAATGGTAACTGCATCTAAAACAGTTTTAATTCTGCAAGCCCTTTAACAGAGTGACAAGGAAGGTTTAAGTCACTGTGCCATCCCAATGAATGGGATGCTAACTGCGTCTAAAACAGTTTTAAGTCTGCCAGGCCTTTAATTGAGTGGCAGGATATGTTTAAGTCCCTTCCATCCCAATGAATGGGATCCTAACTGCGTCTAACACAGTTTTATGTCTGCCAGCCCTTTAACGGAATGACAGGGAAGATTTAAGTCCCTGGCATCCCAATGAATGGGATGCTAACTGCGTCTAACACAGTTTTAAGTCTGCCAGCCCTTTAATGGAGTGGCAGGTAGGTTTAAGTCCCTGCCATCCCAATGATGAATGGGATGCTAACTGCCTCTAACACAGTTTTAAGTCTGCCAGCCCTTTAATGGAGTGGCAGGATATGTTAAGTCCCTGCCATCCCAATGAATGGGATGGTAACTGCGTCTAACGCAGTTTTAATTCCGCAAGCCCTTTAACGGAGTGACATGGAAGGTTTAAGTCCCTGCCATCCCAATGAACGGGATGCTAACTGCCTCTAACCCAGTTTTAAGTCTGCCAGCCCTTTAACGGAGTGGCATGTTAGGTTTAAGTCCTTAGCACCCCAATGAATGGGATACTAACAGCGTCTAACTCAGTTTTAAGTCTGCCAGCCCTTTAACGGAGTGGCAGGGTAGGTTTAAGTCCCTTGCATCCCAATGATGAATGGGATGCTAACTGCCTCTAACACAGTTTTAAGTCTGCCAGCCCTTTAACGGAGTGGCAGGATATGTTTAAGTCCCTGCCATCCCAATGAATGAGATGCTAACTGCATCTAACTCAGTTTTAACTCTGCCAGCCTTTAACGGAGTGGCAGGGTAGGTTTAAGTCCCTGGCATCCCAATGATGAATGGGATGCTAACTGCCTCTAACACAGTTTTAAGTCTGCCAGCCCTTTAGTGGAGTGGCAGGGTAAGTATAAGTACCTGGCAGCCCAATGAATGGAATGGTAACTGCATCTAAAACAGTTTTAATTCTGCAAGCCCTTTAACAGAGTGACAGGGAAGGTTTAAGTCACTGTGCCATCCCAATGAATGGGATGCTAACTGCGTCTAAAACAGTTTTAAGTCTGCCAGGCCTTTAATAGAGTGGCAGGATATGTTTAAGTCCCTTCCATCCCAATGAATGGGATCCTAACTGCGTCTAACACAGTTTTATGTCTGCCAGCCCTTTAACGGAATGACAGGGAAGATTTAAGTCCCTGGCATCCCAATGAATGGGATGCTAACTGCGTCTAACACAGTTTTAAGTCTGCCAGCCCTTTAATGGAGTGGCAGGTAGGTTTAAGTCCCTGCCATCCCAATGATGAATGGGATGCTAACTGCCTCTAACACAGTTTTAAGTCTGCCAGCCCTTTAATGGAGTGGCAGGATATGTTAAGTCCCTGCCATCCCAATGAATGGGATGGTAACTGCGTCTAACGCAGTTTTAATTCCGCAAGCCCTTTAACGGAGTGACATGGAAGGTTTAAGACCCTGCCATCCCAATGAACGGGATGCTAACTGCCTCTAACCCAGTTTTAAGTCTGCCAGCCCTTTAACGGAGTGGCATGTTAGGTTTAAGTCCCTAGCACCCTAATGAATGGGATACTAACAGCGTCTAACTCAGTTTTAAGTCTGCCAGCCCTTTAACGGAGTGGCAGGGTAGGTTTAAGTCCCTTCCATCCAAATGAATGGGATGCTATCTGCGTCAAACACAGTTTTAAGTCTGCCAGCCTTTAACTGAGTGGCAGGGAAAGTTTAAGACCCTGCCATCCCAATGAATGGGATGCTAACTGCGTCTAACACAGTTTTAAGTCTGCCAGCCCTTTAACCGAGTGGCATGGTAGGTTTAAGTCCCTGGCATCCCAATGAATGAGATACTAACAGCATCTAACTCAGTTTTAAGTCTGCCAGCCCTTTATCGGAGTGACAGGGAAAGTTTAAGTCCCTGCCATCCCAATGAATGTGATGCTAACTGCCTCTAACTCAGTTTGAAGCCTGCCAGCCCTTTAACGGAGTGACAGGGAAGGTTTAAGTCCCTGCCATCCCAATGAATGGGATGCTAACTGCCTCTAACTCAGTTTTAAGCCTGCCAGCCCTTTAACGGAGTGACAGGGAAGGCTTAAGTCCCTTCCATCGCAATGAATGGTATGCTAACAGCGTCTAACTCAGTTTTAAGTCTGCCGGCCCTTTAACGGAGAGACAGGGAAGGTTTAAGTCCCTTCCATCGCAATGAATGGGATGCTAACAGCGTCTAACACAGTTTTAAGCCTGCCGGCCCTTTAACAGAGTGACAGTGAAGGTTTAAGTCCCTTCCATCGCAATGAAAGGGATACTAACTGCGTCTAACTCAGTTTAAAGTCTGCCAGCCCTTTAACGGAGTGGCAGGTAGGTTTAAGTCCCTGGCATCCCAATGAATGGGATGCTAACGGCGTCTAACACAGTTTTATGTCTGCCAGCCCTTTAACGGAGTGGCAGGTAGGTTTAAGTCCCTGCCATCCCAATGATGAATGGGATGCTAACTGCCTCTAACACAGTTTTAAGTCTGCCAGCCCTTTAATGGAGTGGCAGGATATGTTAAGTCCCTGCCATCCCAATGAATGGGATGGTAACTGCGTCTAACGCATTTTTAATTCCGCAAGCCCTTTAACGGAGTGACATGGAAGGTTTAAGTCCCTGCCATCCCAATGAACGGGATGCTAACTGCCCCTAACCCAGTTTTAAGTCTGCCAGCCCTTTAACGGAGTGGCATGGTAGGTTTAAGTCCCTAGCACCCCAATGAATGGGATACTAACAGCGTCTAACTCAGTTTTAAGTCTGCCAGCCCTTTAACGGAGTGGAAGGGTAGGTTTAAGTCCCTTGCATCCCAATGATGAATGGGATGCTAACTGCCTCTAACACAGCTTTAACTTTGCCATCCCTTTAACGGAATGGCAGGGTAGGTATAAGTACCTGGCAGCCCAATGAATGGGATGCTAACTGCCTCTAACACAGTTTTAAGTCTGCCAGCCCTTTAACGGAGTGGCAGGATTTGTTAAGTCCCTGCCATCCCAATGAATGGGATGTTAACTGCCTCTAACTCAGTTTTAAGTCTGCCAGCCCTTTAACGGAGTGGCAGGATATGTTTAAGTCCCTTCCATCCCATTGAATGAGATGCTAACTGCATCTATCTCAGTTTTAACTCTGCCAGCCTTTAACGGATTCGCAGGGTAGGTTTAAGTCCCTAGCATCCCAATGATGAACGGGATGCTAACTGCCTCTAACCCAGTTTTAAGTCTGCCAGCCCTTTAACAGAGTGGCAGGGTAGGTTTACGTCCCTGCCATCCCAATTAATAGGATGCTAACTGCGTCTAACACAGTTTTAAGTCTGCCAGCCCTTTAATGGAGTGGCAGGGTAGGTATAAGTCCCTGCCATCCCAATGAATGGGATACTAACAGCGTCTAACTCAGTTTTAAGTCTGCCAGCCCTTTAATGGAGTGGCAGGGTAGGTATAAGTCTCTGGCATCCCAATGAATGGGATGCTAACTGCGTCTAACCCAGTTTTAAGTCTGCCAGCCGTTTAACGGAGTGACAGGGAAAGTTTAAGTCCCTAGAATCCCAATGAATGGGATGCTAACTGCGTCTAACACAGTTTTAAGTCTGCCAGCCTTTTAACGGAGTGGCAGGTAGGTTTAAGTCCCTGGCATCCCAATGGTGAATGGGATGCTAAGTGCCTCTAACACAGTTTTAAGTCTTCCAGCCCTTTAACGGAGTGGCAGGATATGTTTAAGTCCCTTCCATCCCAATGAATGGGATGCTAACTGCGTCTAACACTGTTTTAAGTCTGCCAGCCTTTAACTGAGTGGCAGGGAAAGTTTAAGACCCTGCCATCCCAATGAATGGGATGCTAAAGGCGTCTAACACAGTTTTAAGTCTGCCAGACCTTTAACGGAGTGGCAGGGGAGGTATAAGTCCCTGCCATCCCAATGAACGGGATACCAACAGCGTCTAACTCAGTTTTAAGTCTGCCAGCCCTTTAACGGAATGACTGGGAAGATTTAAGTCCCTGGCATCCAAATGAATGGGATACTAACTGCGTCTAACCCAGTTTTAAGTCTGCCAGCCCTTTAACGGAGTGGCAGGTAGGTTTAAGTCCCTTGCATCCCAATAAATGGAATGGTAACTGCGTCTAAAACAGTTTTAATTCTGCAAGCCCTTTAACAGAGTGACAGGGAAGGTTTAAGTCACTGTGCCATGCCAATGAATGGGATGCTAATTGCGTCTAACACAGTTTTAACTCTGCCAGCCCTTTAACGGAGTGGCAGGGAAGATTTAAGTCCCTGGCATCCAAATGAATGGGATACTAACTGCGTCTAACCCAGTTTGAAGTCTGCCTGCCCTTTAACGGAGTGGCAGGGAAGGTTTAAGTCCCTGCCATCCCAATGAATGGGATGCTAACTGCCTCTAACTCAGTTTTAAGCCTGCCAGCCCTTTAACGGAGTGACAGGGAAGGTTTAAGTCCCTGCCATCCCAATGAATGGGATGCTAACTGCCTCTAACTCAGTTTTAAGCCTGCCAGCCCTTTAACGGAGTGACAGGGAAGGCTTAAGTCCCTTCCATCGCAATGAATGGTATGCTAACAGCGTCTAACTCAGTTTTAAGTCTGCCGGCCCTTTAACGGAGAGACAGGGAAGGTTTAAGTCCCTTCCATCGCAATGAATGGGATGCTAACAGCGTCTAACACAGTTTTAAGCCTGCCGGCCCTTTAACAGAGTGACAGTGAAGGTTTAAGTCCCTTCCATCGCAATGAAAGGGATACTAACTGCGTCTAACTCAGTTTAAAGTCTGCCAGCCCTTTAACGGAGTGGCAGGTAGGTTTAAGTCCCTGGCATCCCAATGAATGGGATGCTAACGGCGTCTAACACAGTTTTATGTCTGCCAGCCCTTTAACGGAGTGGCAGGTAGGTTTAAGTCCCTGCCATCCCAATGATGAATGGGATGCTAACTGCCTCTAACACAGTTTTAAGTATGCCAGCCCTTTAATGGAGTGGCAGGATATGTTAAGTCCCTGCCATCCCAATGAATGGGATGGTAACTGCGTCTAACGCATTTTTAATTCCGCAAGCCCTTTAACGGAGTGACATGGAAGGTTTAAGTCCCTGCCATCCCAATGAACGGGATGCTAACTGCCCCTAACCCAGTTTTAAGTCTGCCAGCCCTTTAACGGAGTGGCATGGTAGGTTTAAGTCCCTAGCACCCCAATGAATGGGATACTAACAGCGTCTAACTCAGTTTTAAGTCTGCCAGCCCTTTAACGGAGTGGAAGGGTAGGTTTAAGTCCCTTGCATCCCAATGATGAATGGGATGCTAACTGCCTCTAACACAGCTTTAACTTTGCCATCCCTTTAACGGAATGGCAGGGTAGGTATAAGTACCTGGCAGCCCAATGAATGGGATGCTAACTGCCTCTAACACAGTTTTAAGTCTGCCAGCCCTTTAACGGAGTGGCAGGATTTGTTAAGTCCCTGCCATCCCAATGAATGGGATGTTAACTGCCTCTAACTCAGTTTTAAGTCTGCCAGCCCTTTAACGGAGTGGCAGGATATGTTTAAGTCCCTTCCATCCCATTGAATGAGATGCTAACTGCATCTATCTCAGTTTTAACTCTGCCAGCCTTTAACGGATTCGCAGGGTAGGTTTAAGTCCCTAGCATCCCAATGATGAACGGGATGCTAACTGCCTCTAACCCAGTTTTAAGTCTGCCAGCCCTTTAACAGAGTGGCAGGGTAGGTTTACGTCCCTGCCATCCCAATTAATAGGATGCTAACTGCGTCTAACACAGTTTTAAGTCTGCCAGCCCTTTAATGGAGTGGCAGGGTAGGTATAAGTCCCTGCCATCCCAATGAATGGGATACTAACAGCGTCTAACTCAGTTTTAAGTCTGCCAGCCCTTTAATGGAGTGGCAGGGTAGGTATAAGTCTCTGGCATCCCAATGAATGGGATGCTAACTGCGTCTAACCCAGTTTTAAGTCTGCCAGCCGTTTAACGGAGTGACAGGGAAAGTTTAAGTCCCTAGAATCCCAATGAATGGGATGCTAACTGCGTCTAACACAGTTTTAAGTCTGCCAGCCTTTTAACGGAGTGGCAGGTAGGTTTAAGTCCCTGGCATCCCAATGGTGAATGGGATGCTAAGTGCCTCTAACACAGTTTTAAGTCTTCCAGCCCTTTAACGGAGTGGCAGGATATGTTTAAGTCCCTTCCATCCCAATGAATGGGATGCTAACTGCGTCTAACACTGTTTTAAGTCTGCCAGCCTTTAACTGAGTGGCAGGGAAAGTTTAAGACCCTGCCATCCCAATGAATGGGATGCTAAAGGCGTCTAACACAGTTTTAAGTCTGCCAGACCTTTAACGGAGTGGCAGGGGAGGTATAAGTCCCTGCCATCCCAATGAACGGGATACCAACAGCGTCTAACTCAGTTTTAAGTCTGCCAGCCCTTTAACGGAATGACAGGGAAGATTTAAGTCCCTGGCATCCAAATGAATGGGATACTAACTGCGTCTAACCCAGTTTTAAGTCTGCCAGCCCTTTAACGGAGTGGCAGGTAGGTTTAAGTCCCTTGCATCCCAATAAATGGAATGGTAACTGCGTCTAAAACAGTTTTAATTCTGCAAGCCCTTTAACAGAGTGACAGGGAAGGTTTAAGTCACTGTGCCATGCCAATGAATGGGATGCTAACTGCGTCTAACACAGTTTTAACTCTGCCAGCCCTTTAACGGAGTGGCAGGGAAGATTTAAGTCCCTGGCATCCAAATGAATGGGATACTAACTGCGTCTAACCCAGTTTGAAGTCTGCCTGCCCTTTAACGGAGTGGCAGGATTTGTTAAGACCCTGCCATCCCAATGAATGGGATGGTAACTGCGTCTAATGCAGTTTTAATTCCGCAAGCTCTTTAACAGAGTGACAGGGAAGGTTTAAGTCCCTGCCATCCCAATGAACAGGATGCTAACTGCCTCTAACCCAGTTTTAAGTCTGCCAACCCTTTAACGGAGTGGCATGGTAGGTTTAAGTCCCTGCCATCCCAATGATGAATGGGATACTAACAGCGTCTAACTCAGTTTTAAGTCTGCCAGCCCTTTAACGGAGTGGCAGGGTAGGTTTAAGTCCCTTGCATCCCAATGATGAATGGGATGCTAACTGCCTCTAACACAGCTTTAACTTTGCCAGCCCTTTAACGGAATGGCAGGGTAGGTATAAGTACCTGGCAGCCCAATGAATGGGATGCTAACTGCGTCTAACACAGTTTTAAGTCTGCCAGCCTTTTAACGGAGTGGCAGGTAGGTTTAAGTCCCTGGCATCCCAATGGTCAATGGGATGCTAAGTGCCTCTAACACAGTTTTAAGTCTTCCAGCCCTTTAACGGAGTGGCAGGATATGTTTAAGTCCCTTCCATCCCAATGAATGGGATGCTAACTGCGTCTAACACAGTTTTAAGTCTGCCAGCCTTTAACTGAGTGGCAGGGAAAGTTTAAGACCCTGCCATCCCAATGAATGGGATGCTAAAGGCGTCTAACACAGTTTTAAGTCTGCCAGACCTTTAACGGAGTGGCAGGGGAGGTATAAGTCCCTGCCATCCCAATGAACGGGATACCAACAGCGTCTAACTCAGTTTTAAGTCTGCCAGCCCTTTTACTGAATGACAGGGAAGATTTAAGTCCCTGGCATCCAAATGAATGGGATGCTAACTGCGTCTAACCCAGTTTTAAGTCTGCCAGCTCTTTAACGGAGTGGCAGGTAGGTTTAAGTCCCTTGCATCCCAATAAATGGAATGGTAACTGCGTCTAAAACAGATTTAATTCTGCAAGCCCTTTAACAGAGTGACAGGGAAGGTTTAAGTCACTGTGCCATGCCAATGAATGGGATGCTAACTGCGTCTAACACAGTTTTAACTCTGCCAGCCCTTTAACGGAGTGGCAGTTTAGGTTTAAGTCCCTGGCATCCCAATGATGAATGGGATGCTAACTGCCCCTAACACAGTTTTAAGTCTGCCAGCCCTTTAATGGAGTGGCAGGATATGTTAAGTCCCTGCCATCCCAATGAATGGGATGGTAACTGCGTCTAACGCAGTTTTAATTCCGCAAGCCCTTTAACGGAGTGACAGGGAAGGTTTAAGTCCCTGCCATCCCAATGAACGGGATGCTAACTGCCTGTAACCCAGTTTTAAGTCTGCCAGCCCTTTAACGGAGTGGCATGGTAGGTTTAAGTCCCTAGCAACCCAATGAATGGGATACTAACAGCGTCTAACTCAGTTTTAAGTCTGCCAGCCCTTTAACGGAGTGACAGGGTAGGTTTAAGTCCCTTGCATCCCAATGATGAATGGGATGCTAACTGCCTCTAACATAGCTTTAACTTTGCCAGCCCTTTAACGGAATGGCAGGGTAGGTATAAGTACCTGGCAGCCCAATGTATGGAATGGTAACTGCATCTAAAACAGTTTTAATTCTGCAAGCCCTTTAACAGAGTGACAGGGAAGGTTTAAGTCACTGTGCCATCCCAATGAATGGGATGCTAACTGCCTCTAACCCAGTTTTAAGTCTGCCAGCCCTTTAACGGAGTGGCATGTTAGGTTTAAGTCCCTAGCACCCCAATGAATGGGATACTAACAGCGTCTAACGCAGTTGTAAGTCTGCCAGCCCTTTAACGGAGTGGCAGGGTAGGTTTAAGTCCCTTCCATCCCAATGATGAATGGGATGCTAACTGCCTCTAACACAGTTTTAAGTCTGCCAGCCCTTTAACGGAGTGGCAGGATATGTTTAATTCCCTTCCATCCCAATGAATGAGATGCTAACTGCATCTAACTCAGTTTTAACTCTGCCAGCCTTTAACGGAGTGGCAGGGTAGGTTTAAGTCCCTGGCATCCCAATGATGAATGGGATGCTAACTGCCTCTAATAAAGTTTTAAGTCTGCCAGCCCTTTAATGGAGTGGCAGGTAGGTTTAAGTCCCTGCCATCCCAATGATGAATGGGATGCTAACTGCCTCTAACACAGTTTTAAGTCTGCCAGCCCTTTAATGGAGTGGCAGGATATGTTAAGTCCCTGCCATCCCAATGAATGGGATGGTAACTGCGTCTAACGCAGTTTTAATTCCGCAAGCCCTTTAACGGAGTGACAGGGAAGGTTTAGGTCCCTGCCATCCCAATGAACGGGATGCTAACTGCCTCTAACCCAGTTTTAAGTCTGCCAGCCCTTTAACGGAGAGGCATGGTAGGTTTAAGTCCTAGCACCCCAATGAATGGGATACTAACAGCGTCTAACTCAGTTTTAAGTCTGCCAGCCCTTTAACGGAGTGGCAGGGTAGGTTTAAGTCCCTTGCATCCCAATGATGAATGGGATGCTAACTGCCTCTAACACAGCTTTAACTTTGCCAGCCCTTTAACGGAATGGCAGGGTAGGTATAAGTACCTGGCAACCCAATGAATGGAATGGTAACTGCATCTAAAACAGTTTTAATTCTGCAAGCCCTTTAACAGAGTGACAGGGAAGGTTTAAGTCACTGTGCCATCCCAATGAATGGGATGCTAACTGCGTCTAAAACAGTTTTAAGTCTGCCAGGCCTTTAACGGAATGACAGGGAAGATTTAAGTCCCTGGCATCCCAATGAATAGGATGCTAACTGCGTCTAACACAGTTTTAAGTCTGCCAGCCCTTTAATGGAGTGGCAGGATATGTTAAGTCCCTGCCATCCCAATGAATGGGATGCTAACTGCGTCTAACGCAGTTTTAATTCCGCAAGCCCTTTAACGGAGTGACATGGAAGGTTTAAGACCCTGCCATCCCAATGAACGGGATGCTAACTGCCTCTAACCCAGTTTTAAGTCTGCCAGCCCTTTAACGGAGTGGCATGTTAGGTTTAAGTCCCTAGCACCCCAATGAATGGGATACTAACAGCGTCTAACGCAGTTTTAAGTCTGCCAGCCCTTTAACGGAGTGGCATGGTAGGTTTAAGTCCCCGCCATCCCAATGATGAATGGGATGCTAACTGCCTCTAACACAGTTTTAAGTCTGCCAGCCCTTTAACGGAGTGGCAGGATATGTTTAAGTCCCTTCCATCCCAATGAATGAGATGCTAACTGCATCTAACTCAGTTTTAACTCTGCCAGCCTTTAACGGAGTGGCAGGGTAGGTTTAAGTCCCTGCCATCCCAATGATGAATGGGATGCTAACTGCCTCTAACACAGTTTTAAGTCTGCCAGCCCTTTAATGGAGTGGCAGGATATGTTAAGTCCCTGCCATCCCAATGAATGGGATGGTAACTGCGTCTAAAACAGTTTTAAGTCTGCCAGCCCTTTAATGGAGTGGCAGGATATGTTTAAGTCCCTTCCATCCCAATGAATGGGATGCTAACTGCCTCTAACACAGTTTTAAGTCTGCCAGCCTTTAACTGAGTGGCAGGGAAAGTTTAAGTCTTTGGCATCCCAATCAATGGGATGCTAACTGCGCCTAACAGTTTTAAATCTGCCAGCCTTTAACGGAGTGGCAGGGTAGGTTTAAGTCCCTGGCATCCCAATGATGAATGGGATGCTAACTGCCTCTAACCCAGTTTTAAGTCTGCCAGCCCTTTAACAGAGTGGCAGGGTAGGTTTACGTCCCTGCCATCCCAATGAATGTGAAGCTAACTGCATCTAACACAGCTTTAAGTCTGCCAGCCCTTTAACGGAGTGGCAGGGAAATTTTAAGTCCCTGGCATCCCAATGATGAATGGGATGCTAACTGCGTCTAACCCAGTTTTAAGTCTGCCAGCCCTTTAATGGAGTGACAGGGAAAGTTTAAGTCCCTGGCATCCCAATGATGAATGGGATGCTAACTGCGTCTAACATAGTTTTAATTCCGCAAGCCCTTTAACGGAGTGACAGGGAAGGTTTAAATCCCTGCCATCCCAATGAACGGGATGCTAACTGCCTCTAACCCAGTTTTAAGTCTGCCAGCCCTTTAACGGAGTGGCAAGGTAGGTTTAAGTCCCTAGCACCCAAATGAATGGGATACTAACAGCGTCTAACTCAGTTTTAAGTCTGCCAGCCCTTTAATGGAGTGACAGGGAAGGTTTAAGTCCCTGCCATCCAAATGAATGGGATGCTAACTGCCTCTAACACAGTTTTAAGTCTGCCAGCCCTTTAACGGAGTGGCAGGGTAGGTTTAAGTCAATTGCATCCCAATAAATGGAATGGTAACTGCGTCTAAAACAGTTTTAATTCTGCAAGCCCTTTAACAGAGTGACAGGGAAGGTTTAAGTCACTGTGCCATGCCAATGAATGGGATGCTAACTGCATCTAACACAGTTTTAACTGTGCCAGCCCTTTAACGGAGTGGCAGGGTAGGTTTAAGTCCCTGGCATCCCAATGATGAATGGGATGCTAACTGCCCCTAACACAGTTTTAAGTCTGCCAGCCCTTTAATGGAGTGGCAGGGAAGGTTTAAGTCCCTGCCATCCCAATGAACGGGATGCTAACTACCTCTAACCCAGTTTTAAGTCTGCCAGCCCTTTAACGGAGTGGCATGGTAGGTTTAAGTCCCTAGCACCCCATTGAATGGGATACTAACAGCGTCTAACTCAGTTTTAAGTCTGCCAGCCCTTTAACGGAGTGGCAGAGTAGGTTTAAGTCCCTTGCATCCCAATGATGAATGGGATGCTAACTGCCTCTAACACAGCTTTAACTTTGCCAGCCCTTTAACGGAATGGCAGGGTAGGTATAAGTACCTGGCAGCCCAATGAATGGAATGGTAACTGCATCTAATACAGTTTTAATTCTGCAAGCCCTTTAACAGAGTGACAGGGAAGGTTTAAGTCACGGTGCCATCCCAATGAATGGGATGCTAACTGCGTCTAAAACAGTTTTAAGTCTGCCAGGCCTTTAATGGAGTGGCAGGATATGTTTAAGTCCCTTCCATCCCAATGAATGGGATCCTAACTGCGTCTAACACAGTTTTATGTCTGCCAGCCCTTTAACGGAATGACAGGGAAGATTTAAGTCCCTGGCATCCCAATGAATGGGATGCTAACTGCGTCTAACACAGTTTTAAGTCTGCTAGCCCTTTAATGGAGTGGCAGGTAGGTTTAAGTCCCTGCCATCCCAATGATGAATGGGATGCTAACTGCCTCTAACACAGTTTTAAGTCTGCCAGCCCTTTAATGGAGTGGCAGGATATGTTAAGTCCCTGCCATCCCAATGAATGGGATGGTAACTGCGTCTAAAACAGTTTTAAGTCTGCCAGCCCTTTAATGGAGTGGCAGGATATGTTTAAGTCCCTTCCATCCCAATGAATGGGATGCTAACTGCCTCTAACACAGTTTTAAGTCTGCCAGCCTTTAACTGAGTGGCAGGGAAAGTTTAAGTCTTTGGTATCCCAATCAATGGGATGCTAACTGCGCCTAACAGTTTTAAATCTGCCAGCCCTTTAACGGAATGACAGGGAAGATTTAAGTCCCTGGCATCCCAATGAATGGGATGCTAACTGCGTCTAACACAGTTTTAAGTCTGCCAGCCCTTTAACGGAGTGGCAGGTAGGTTTAAGTCCCTGGCATCCCAATGATGAATGGGATGCTAACTGCCTCTAACACAGTTTGAAGTCTGCCTGCCCTTTAACGGAGTGGCAGGATTTGTTAAGACCCTGCCATCCCAATGAATGGGATGTTAACTGCCTCTAACTCAGTTTTAAGTCTGCCAGCTCTTTAACGGAGTGGCAGGGTAGGTTTAAGTCCCTGCCATCCCAATGAATGGGATGCTAACTGCGTCTAACACAATTTTAAGTCTGCCAGCCCTTTAACGGAGTGGCAGAATATGTTTAAGTCCCTTCCATCCCAATGAATGAGATGCTAACTGCATCTAACTAAGTTTTAACTCTGCCAGCCTTTAACGGAGTGGCAGGGTAGGTTTAAGTCCCTGGCATCCCAATGATGAATGGGATGCTAACTGCCTCTAACCCAGTTTTAAGTCTGCCAGCCCTTTAACGGAGTGGCAGGGTAGGTTTACGTCCCTGCCATCCCAATGATGAATGGGATGCTAACTGCGTCTAACATAGTTTTAATTCCGCAAGCCCTTTAACGGAGTGACAGGGAAGGTTTAAATCCCTGCCATCCCAATGAACGGGATGCTAACTGCCTCTAACACAGTTTTAAGTCAGCCAGCCCTTTAACGGAGTGGCAAGGTAGGTTTAAGTCCCTAGCACCCAAATGAATGGGATACTAACAGCGTCTAACTCAGTTTTAAGTCTGCCAGCCCTTTAATGGAGTGACAGGGAAGGTTTAAGTCCCTGCCATCCCAATGAATGGGATGCTAACTGCCTCTAACACAGTTTTAAGTCTGCCAGCCCTTTAACGGAGTTGCAGGGTAGGTTTAAGTCCCTTGCATCCCAATAAATGGAATGGTAACTGCGTCTAAAACAGTTTTAATTCTGCAAGCCCTTTAACAGAGTGACAGGGAAGGTTTAAGTCACTGTGCCATGCCAATGAATGGGATGGTAACTGCGTCTAACACAGTTTTAAGTCTGCCAGCCCTTTAACGGAGTGGCAGGGTAGGTTTAAGTCCCTGGCATCCCAATGATGAATGGGATGCTAACTGCCCCTAACACAGTTTTTAGTCTGCCAGCCCTTTAATGGAGTGGCAGGGAAGGTTTAAGTCCCTGCCATCCCAATGAACGGGATGCTAACTACCTCTAACCCAGTTTTAAGTCTGCCAGCCCTTTAACGGAGTGGCATGGTAGGTTTAAGTCCCTAGCACCCCAATGAATGGGATACTAACAGCGTCTAACTCAGTTTTAGGTCTGCCAGCCCTTTAACGGAGTGGCAGAGTAGGTTTAAGTCCCTTGCATCCCAATGATGAATGGGATGCTAACTGCCTCTAACACAGCTTTAACTTTGCCAGCCCTTTAACGGAATGGCAGGGTAGGTATAAGTACCTGGCAGCCCAATGAATGGAATGGTAACTGCATCTAAAACAGTTTTAATTCTGCAAGCCCTTTAACAGAGTGACAGGGAAGGTTTAAGTCACGGTGCCATCCCAATGAATGGGATGCTAACTGCGTCTAAAACAGTTTTAAGTCTGCCAAGCCTTTAATGGAGTGCCAGGATATGTTTAAGTCCCTTCCATCCCAATGAATGGGATCCTAACTGCGTCTAACACAGTTTTATGTCTGCCAGCCCTTTAACGGAATGACAGGGAAGATTTAAGTCCCTGGCATCCCAATGAATGGGATGCTAACTGCGTCTAACACAGTTTTAAGTCTGCCAGCCCTTTAATGGAGTGGCAGGTAGGTTTAAGTCCCTGCCATCCCAATGATGAATGGGATGCTAACTGCCTCTAACACAGTTTAAAGTCTGCCAGCCCTTTAATGGAGTGGCAGGATATGTTAAGTCCCTGCCATCCCAATGAATGGGATGGTAACTGCGTCTAAAACAGTTTTAAGTCTGCCAGCCTTTTAATGGAGTGGCAGGATATGTTTAAGTCCCTTCCATCCCAATGAATGGGATGCTAACTGCCTCTAACACAGTTTTAAGTCTGCCAGCCTTTAACTGAGTGGCAGGGAAAGTTTAAGTCTTTGGCATCCCAATCAATGGGATGCTAACTGCACCTAACAGTTTTAAATCTGCCAGCCCTTTAACGGAATGACAGGGAAGATTTAAGTCCCTGGCATCCCAATGAATGGGATGCTAACTGCGTCTAACACAGTTTTAAGTCTGCCAGCCCTTTAACGGAGTGGCAGGTAGGTTTAAGTCCCAGGCATCCCAATGATGAATGGGATGCTAACTGCCTCTAACACAGTTTGAAGTCTGCCTGACCTTTAACGGAGTGGCAGGATTTGTTAAGACCCTGCCATCCCAATGAATGGGATGTTAACTGCCTCTAACTCAGTTTTAAGTCTGCCAGCTCTTTAACGGAGTGGCAGGGTAGGTTTAAGTCCCTGCCATCCCAATGAATGGGATGCTAACTGCGTCTAACACAATTTTAAGTCTGCCAGCCCTTTAACGGAGTGGCAGAATATGTTTAAGTCCCTTCCATCCCAATGAATGAGATGCTAACTGCATCTAACTAAGTTTTAACTCTGCCAGCCTTTAACGGAGTGGCAGGGTAGGTTTAAGTCCCTGGCATCCCAATGATGAATGGGATGCTAACTGCCTCTAACCCAGTTTTAAGTCTGCCAGCCCTTTAACGGAGTGGCAGGGTAGGTTTACGTCCCTGCCATCCCAATGATGAATGGGATGCTAACTGCGTCTAACATAGTTTTAATTCCGCAAGCCCTTTAACGGAGTGACAGGGAAGGTTTAAATCCCTGCCATCCCAATGAACGGGATGCTAACTGCCTCTAACCCAGTTTTAAGTCTGCCAGCCCTTTAACGGAGTGGCAAGGTAGGTTTAAGTCCCTAGCACCCAAATGAATGGGATACTAACAGCGTCTAACTCAGTTTTAAGTCTGCCAGCCCTTTAATGGAGTGACAGGGAAGGTTTAAGTCCCTGCCATCCCAATGAATGGGATGCTAACTGCCTCTAACACAGTTTTAAGTCTGCCAGCCCTTTAACGGAGTGGCAGGGTAGGTTTAAGTCCCTTGCATCCCAATAAATGGAATGGTAACTGCGTCTAAAACAGTTTTAATTCTGCAAGCCCTTTAACAGAGAGACAGGGAAGGTTTAAGTCACTGTGCCATGCCAATGAATGGGATGCTAACTGCATCTAACACAGTTTTAACTGTGCCAGCCCTTTAACGGAGTGGCAGGGTAGGTTTAAGTCCCTGGCATCCCAATGATGAATGGGATGCTAACTGCCCCTAACACAGTTTTAAGTCTGCCAGCCCTTTAATGGAGTGGCAAGGAAGGTTTAAGTCCCTGCCATCCCAATGAACGGGATGCTAACTACCTCTAACCCAGTTTTAAGTCTGCCAGCCCTTTAACGGAGTGGCATGGTAGGTTTAAGTCCCTTGCATCCCAATAAATTGAATGGTAACTGCGTCTAAAACAGTTTTAATTCTGCAAGCCCTTTAACAGAGTGACAGGGAAGGTTTAAGTCACGGTGCCATCCCAATGAATGGGATGCTAACTGCGTCTAAAACAGTTTTAAGTCTGCCAGGCCTTTAATGGAGTGGCAGGATATGTTTAAGTCCCTTCCATCCCAATGAATGGGATCCTAACTGCGTCTAATACAATTTTATGTCTGCCAGCCCTTTAACGGAATGACAGGGAAGATTTAAGTCCCTGGCATCCCAATGAATGGGATGCTAACTGCGTCTAACACAGTTTTAAGTCTGCCAGCCCTTTAATGGAGTGGCAGGTAGGTTTAAGTCCCTGCCATCCCAATGATGAATGGGATGCTAACTGCCTCTAACACAGTTTTAAGTCTGCCAGCCTTTAACTAAGTGGCAGGGAAAGTTTAAGACCCTGCCATCCCAATGAATGGAATGCTAAAGGCGTCTAACACAGTTTTAAGTCTGCCAGACCTTTAACGGAGTGGCAGAGTAGGTTTAAGTCCCTTGCATCCCAATGATGAATGGGATGCTAACTGCCTCTAACACAGCTTTAACTTTGCCAGCCCTTTAACGGAATGGCAGGGTAGGTATAAGTACCTGGCAGCCCATTGAATGGAATGGTAACTGCATCTAAAACAGTTTTAATTCTGCAAGCCCTTTAACAGAGTGACAGGGAAGGTTTAAGTCACTGTGCCATCCCAATGAATGGGATGCTAACTGCGTCTAAAACAGTTTTAAGTCTGCCAGGCCTTTAATGGAGTGGCAGGATATGTTTGAGTCCCTTCCATCCCAATGAATGGGATCCTAACTGCGTCTAATACAGTTTTATGTCTGCCAGCCCGTTAACGGAATGACAGGGAAGATTTAAGTCCCTGGCATCCCAATCAATGGGATGCTAACTGCGTCTAACACAGTTTTAAGTCTGCCAGCCCTTTAATGGAGTGGCAGGTAGGTTTATGTCCCTGCCATCCCAATGATGAATGGGATGCTAACTGCCTCTAACACAGTTTTAAGTCTGCCAGCCCTTTAATGGAGTGGCAGGATATGTTAAGTCCCTGCCATCCCAATGAATGGGATGGTAACTGCGTCTAACGCAGTTTTAATTCCGCAAGCCCTTTAACGGAGTGACATGGAAGGTTTAAGTCCCTGCCATCCCAATGAACGGGATGCTAACTGCCTCTAACCCAGTTTTAAGTCTGCCAGCCCTTTAACGGAGTGGCATGTTAGGTTTAAGTCCCTAGCACACCAATGAATGGGATACTAACAGCGTCTAACTCAGTTTTAAGTCTGCCAGCCCTTTAACGGAGTGGCAGGGTAGGTTTAAGTCCCTTGCATCCCAATGATGAATGGGATGCTAACTGCCTCTAACACAGTTTTAAGTCTGCCAGCCCTTTAATGGAGTGCCAGGATATGTTTAAGTCCCTTCCATCCCAATGAATGAGATGCTAACTGCATCTAACTCAGTTTTAACTCTGCCAGCCTTTAACGGAGTGGCAGAGTAGGTTTAAGTCCCTGGCATCCCAATGATGAATGGGATGCTAACTGCCTCTAACACAGTTTTAAGTCTGCCAGCCCTTTAATGGAGTGGCAGGGTAGGTATAAGTACCTGGCAGCACAATGAATGGAATGGTAACTGCATCTAAAACAGTTTTAATTCTGCAAGCCCTTTAACAGAGTGACAGGGAAGGTTTAAGTCACTGTGCCATCCCAATGAATGGGATGCTAACTGCGTCTAAAACAGTTTTAAGTCTGCCAGGCCTTTAATGGAGTGGCAGGATATGTTTAAGTCCCTTCCATCCCAGTGAATGGGATCCTAACTGCGTCTAACACAGTTTTATGTCTGCCAGCCCTATAACGGAATGACAGGGAAGATTTAAGTCCCTGGCATCCCAATGATGAATGGGATGCTAACTGCCTCTAACACAGTTTTAAGTCTGCCAGCCCTTTAATGGAGTGGCAGGTAGGTTTAAGTCCCTGCCATCCCAATGATGAATGGGATGCTAACTGCCTCTAACACAGTTTTAAGTCTGCCAGCCCTTTAATGGAGTGGCAGGATATGTTAAGTCCCTAGCACCCCAATGAATGGGATACTAACAGCGTCTAACTCAGTTTTAAGTCTGCCAGCCCTTTAACGGAGTGACAAGGTAGGTTTAAGTCCCTTGCATCCCAATGATGAATGGGATGCTAACTGCCTCTAACACAGCTTTAACTTTGCCAGCCCTTTAACGGAATGGCAGGGTAGGTATAAGTACCAGGCAGCCCAATGAATGGAATGGTAACTGCATCTAAAACAGTTTTAATTCTGCAAGCCCTTTAACAGAGTGACAGGGAAGGTTTAAGTCACGGTGCCATCCCAATGAATGGGATGCTAACTGCATCTAAAACAGTTTTAAGTCTGCCAGGCCTTTAATGGAGTGGCAGGATATGTTTAAGTCCCTTCCATCCCAATGAATGGGATCCTAACTGCGTCTAACACAGTTTTATGTCTGCCAGCCCTTTAACGGAATGACAGGGAAGATTTAAGTCCCTGGCATCCCAATGAATGGGATGCTAACTGCCTCTAACACAGTTTTAAGTCTGCCAGCCCTTTAATGGAGTGGCAGGATATGTTAAGTCCCTGCCATCCCAATGAATGGGATGGTAACTGCGTCTAAAACAGTTTTAAGTCTGCCAGCCCTTTAATGGAGTGGCAGGATATATTTAAGTCCCTTCCATCCCAATGAATGGGATGCTAACTGCCTCTAACACAGTTTTAAGTCTGCCAGCCTTTAACTGAGTGGCAGGGAAAGTTTAAGTCTTTGGCATCCCAATCAATGGGATGCTAACTGCGTCTAACAGTTTTAAATCTGCCAGCCCTTTAACGGAATGACAGGGAAGATTTAAGTCCCTGGCATCCCAATGAATGGGATGCTAACTGCGTCTAACACAGTTTTAAGTCTGCCAGCCCTTTAACGGAGTGGCAGGTAGGTTTAATTCCCTGGCATCCCAATGATGAATGGGATGCTAACTGCCTCTAACTCAGTTTTAAGTCTGCCAGCTCTTTAACGGAGTGGCAGGGTAGGTTTAAGTCCCTGCCATCCCAATGAATGGGATGCTAACTGCGTCTAACACAATTTTAAGTCTGCCAGCCCTTTAACGGAGTGGCAGGATATGTTTAAGTCCCTTCCATCCCAATGAATGAGATGCTAACTGCATCTAACTCAGTTTTAACTCTGCCAGCCTTTAACGGAGTGGCAGGGTAGGTTTAAGTCCCTGGCATCCCAATGATGAATGGGATGCTAACTGCCTCTAACCCAGTTTTAAGTCTGCCAGCCCTTTAACAGAGTGGCAGGGTAGGTTTACGTCCCTGCCATCCCAATGAATGTGAAGCTAACTGCAACTAACACAGTTTTAAGTCTGCCAGCCCTTTAACGGAGTGACAGGGAAGGTTTAAGTCCCTTACATCCCAATGAATGGGATGGTAACTGCATCTAACACAGATTTAAGTCTGCCAGCCCTTTAACGGAGTGGCAGGGAAAGTTTAAGTCCCTGGCATCCCAATGATGAATGGGATGCTAACTGCGTCTAACCCAGTTTTAAGTCTGCCAGCCCTTTAACGGAGTGACAGGGAAAGTTTAAGTCCCTGGCATCCCAATGATGAATGGGACGCTAACTGCGTCTAACATAGTTTTAATTCCGCAAGCCCTTTAACGGAGTGACAGGGAAGGTTTAAATCCCTACCATCCCAATGAACGGGATGCTAACTGCCTCTAACCCAGTTTTAAGTCTGCCAGCCCTTTAACGGAGTGGCATGGTAGGTTTAAGTCCCTAGCACCCAAATGAATGGGATACTAACAGCGTCTAACTCAGTTTTAAGTCTGCCAGCCCTTTAATGGAGTGACAGGGAAGGTTTAAGTCCCTGCCATCCCAATGAATGGGATGCTAACTGCCTCTAACACAGTTTTAAGTCTGCCAGCCCTTCAACGGAGTGGCAGGGTAGGTTTAAGTCCCTTGCATCCCAATAAATGGAATGGTAACTGCGTCTAAAACAGTTTTAATTCTGCAAGCCCTTTAACAGAGTGACAGGGAAGGTTTAAGTAACTGTGCCATGCCAATGAATGGGATGGTAACTGCATCTAACACAGTTTTAACTGTGCCAGCCCTTTAACGGAGTGGCAGGGTAGGTTTAAGTCCCTGGCATCCCAATGATGAATGGAATGCTAACTTCCCCTAACACAGTTTTAAGTCTGCCAGCCCTTTAATGGAGTGGCAGGGAAGGTTTAAGTCCCTGCCATCCCAATGAACGGGATGCTAACTGTCTCTAACCCAGTTTTAAGTCTGCCAGCCCTTTAACGGAGTGGCATGGTAGGTTTAAGTCCCTAGCACTCAAATGAATGGGATACTAACAGCGTCTAACTCAGTTTTAAGTCTGCCAGCCCTTTAATGGAGTGACAGGGAAGGTTTAAGTCCCTGCCATCCCAATGAATGGGATGCTAACTGCCTCTAACACAGTTTTAAGTCTGCCAGCCCTTCAACGGAGTGGCAGGGTAGGTTTAAGTCCCTTGCATCCCAATAAATGGAATGGTAACTGCGTCTAAAACAGTTTTAATTCTGCAAGCCCTTTTACAGAGTGACAGGGAAGGTTTAAGTCACTGTGCCATGCCAATGAATTGGATGGTAACTGCACCTAACACAGTTTTAACTGTGCCAGCCCTTTAACGGAGTGGCAGGGTAGGTTTAAGTCCCTGGCATCCCAATGATGAATGGAATGCTAACTGCCCCTAACACAGTTTTAAGTCTGCCAGCCCTTTAATGGAGTGGCAGGATATGTTAAGTCCCTGCCATCCCAATGAATGGGATGGTAACTGCGTCTAATGCAGTTTTAATTCCGCAAGCTCTTTAACAGAGTGACAGGGAAGGTTTAAGTCCCTGCCATCCCAATGAACGGGATACCAACAGCGTCTAACTCAGTTTTAAGTCTGCCAGCCCTTTAACGGAATGACAGGGAAGATTTAAGTCCCTGGCATCCAAATGAATGGGATACTAACTGCGTCTAACCCAGTTTTAAGTCTGCCAGCCCTTTAACGGAGTGGCAGGTAGGTTTAAGTCCCTTGCATCCCAATAAATGGAATGGTAACTGCGTCTAAAACAGTTTTAATTCTGCAAGCCCTTTAACAGAGTGACAGGGAAGGTTTAAGTCACTGTGCCATGCCAATGAATGGGATGCTAACTGCGTCTAACACAGTTTTAACTCTGCCAGCCCTTTAACGGAGTGGCAGGGTAGGTTTAAGTCCCTGGCATCCCAATGATGAATGGGATGCTAACTGCCCCTAACACAGTTTTAAGTCTGCCAGCCCTTTAATGGAGTGGCAGGATATGTTAAGTCCCTGCCATCCCAATGAATGGGATGGTAACTGCGTCTAATGCAGTTTTAATTCCGCAAGCTCTTTAACAGAGTGACAGGGAAGGTTTAAGTCCCTGCCATCCCAATGAACAGGATGCTAACTGCCTCTAACCCAGTTTTAAGTCTGCCAGCCCTTTAACGGAGTGGCATGGTAGGTTTAAGTCCCTGCCATCCCAATGATGAATGGGATACTAACAGCGTCTAACTCAGTTTTAAGTCTGCCAGCCCTTTAACGGAGTGGCAGGGTAGGTTTAAGTCCCTTGCATCCCAATGATGAATGGGATGCTAACTGCCTCTAACACAGCTTTAACTTTGCCAGCCCTTTAACGGAATGGCAGGGTAGGTATAAGTACCTGGCAGCCCAATGAATGGGATGCTAACTGCGTCTAACACAGTTTTAAGTCTGCCAGCCTTTTAACGGAGTGGCAGGTAGGTTTAAGTCCCTGGCATCCCAATGGTGAATGGGATGCTAAGTGCCTCTAACACAGTTTTAAGTCTTCCAGCCCTTTAACGGAGTGGCAGGATATGTTTAAGTCCCTTCCATCCCAATGAATGGGATGCTAACTGCGTCTAACACAGTTTTAAGTCTGCCAGCCTTTAACTGAGTGGCAGGGAAAGTTTAAGACCCTGCCATCCCAATGAATGGGATGCTAAAGGCGTCTAACACAGTTTTAAGTCTGCCAGACCTTTAACGGAGTGGCAGGGGAGGTATAAGTCCCTGCCATCCCAATGAACGGGATACCAACAGCGTCTAACTCAGTTTTAAGTCTGCCAGCCCTTTTACTGAATGACAGGGAAGATTTAAGTCCCTGGCATCCAAATGAATGGGATGCTAACTGCGTCTAACCCAGTTTTAAGTCTGCCAGCTCTTTAACGGAGTGGCAGGTAGGTTTAAGTCCCTTGCATCCCAATAAATGGAATGGTAACTGCGTCTAAAACAGATTTAATTCTGCAAGCCCTTTAACAGAGTGACAGGGAAGGTTTAAGTCACTGTGCCATGCCAATGAATGGGATGCTAACTGCGTCTAACACAGTTTTAACTCTGCCAGCCCTTTAACGGAGTGGCAGTTTAGGTTTAAGTCCCTGGCATCCCAATGATGAATGGGATGCTAACTGCCCCTAACACAGTTTTAAGTCTGCCAGCCCTTTAATGGAGTGGCAGGATATGTTAAGTCCCTGCCATCCCAATGAATGGGATGGTAACTGCGTCTAACGCAGTTTTAATTCCGCAAGCCCTTTAACGGAGTGACAGGGAAGGTTTAAGTCCCTGCCATCCCAATGAACGGGATGCTAACTGCCTGTAACCCAGTTTTAAGTCTGCCAGCCCTTTAACGGAGTGGCATGGTAGGTTTAAGTCCCTAGCACCCCAATGAATGGGATACTAACAGCGTCTAACTCAGTTTTAAGTCTGCCAGCCCTTTAACGGAGTGACAGGGTAGGTTTAAGTCCCTTGCATCCCAATGATGAATGGGATGCTAACTGCCTCTAACATAGCTTTAACTTTGCCAGCCCTTTAACGGAATGGCAGGGTAGGTATAAGTACCTGGCAGCCCAATGTATGGAATGGTAACTGCATCTAAAACAGTTTTAATTCTGCAAGCCCTTTAACAGAGTGACAGGGAAGGTTTAAGTCACTGTGCCATCCCAATGAATGGGATGCTAACTGCCTCTAACCCAGTTTTAAGTCTGCCAGCCCTTTAACGGAGTGGCATGTTAGGTTTAAGTCCCTAGCACCCCAATGAATGGGATACTAACAGCGTCTAACGCAGTTGTAAGTCTGCCAGCCCTTTAACGGAGTGGCAGGGTAGGTTTAAGTCCCTTCCATCCCAATGATGAATGGGATGCTAACTGCCTCTAACACAGTTTTAAGTCTGCCAGCCCTTTAACGGAGTGGCAGGATATGTTTAATTCCCTTCCATCCCAATGAATGAGATGCTAACTGCATCTAACTCAGTTTTAACTCTGCCAGCCTTTAACGGAGTGGCAGGGTAGGTTTAAGTCCCTGGCATCCCAATGATGAATGGGATGCTAACTGCCTCTAATAAAGTTTTAAGTCTGCCAGCCCTTTAATGGAGTGGCAGGTAGGTTTAAGTCCCTGCCATCCCAATGATGAATGGGATGCTAACTGCCTCTAACACAGTTTTAAGTCTGCCAGCCCTTTAATGGAGTGGCAGGATATGTTAAGTCCCTGCCATCCCAATGAATGGGATGGTAACTGCGTCTAACGCAGTTTTAATTCCGCAAGCCCTTTAACGGAGTGACAGGGAAGGTTTAAGTCCCTGCCATCCCAATGAACGGGATGCTAACTGCCTCTAACCCAGTTTTAAGTCTGCCAGCCCTTTAACGGAGAGGCATGGTAGGTTTAAGTCCTAGCACCCCAATGAATGGGATACTAACAGCGTCTAACTCAGTTTTAAGTCTGCCAGCCCTTTAACGGAGTGGCAGGGTAGGTTTAAGTCCCTTGCATCCCAATGATGAATGGGATGCTAACTGCCTCTAACACAGCTTTAACTTTGCCAGCCCTTTAACGGAATGGCAGGGTAGGTATAAGTACCTGGCAACCCAATGAATGGAATGGTAACTGCATCTAAAACAGTTTTAATTCTGCAAGCCCTTTAACAGAGTGACAGGGAAGGTTTAAGTCACTGTGCCATCCCAATGAATGGGATGCTAACTGCGTCTAAAACAGTTTTAAGTCTGCCAGGCCTTTAACGGAATGACAGGGAAGATTTAAGTCCCTGGCATCCCAATGAATAGGATGCTAACTGCGTCTAACACAGTTTTAAGTCTGCCAGCCCTTTAATGGAGTGGCAGGATATGTTAAGTCCCTGCCATCCCAATGAATGGGATGCTAACTGCGTCTAACGCAGTTTTAATTCCGCAAGCCCTTTAACGGAGTGACATGGAAGGTTTAAGACCCTGCCATCCCAATGAACGGGATGCTAACTGCCTCTAACCCAGTTTTAAGTCTGCCAGCCCTTTAACGGAGTGGCATGTTAGGTTTAAGTCCCTAGCACCCCAATGAATGGGATACTAACAGCGTCTAACGCAGTTTTAAGTCTGCCAGCCCTTTAACGGAGTGGCATGGTAGGTTTAAGTCCCCGCCATCCCAATGATGAATGGGATGCTAACTGCCTCTAACACAGTTTTAAGTCTGCCAGCCCTTTAACGGAGTGGCAGGATATGTTTAAGTCCCTTCCATCCCAATGAATGAGATGCTAACTGCATCTAACTCAGTTTTAACTCTGCCAGCCTTTAACGGAGTGGCAGGGTAGGTTTAAGTCCCTGCCATCCCAATGATGAATGGGATGCTAACTGCCTCTAACACAGTTTTAAGTCTGCCAGCCCTTTAATGGAGTGGCAGGATATGTTAAGTCCCTGCCATCCCAATGAATGGGATGGTAACTGCGTCTAAAACAGTTTTAAGTCTGCCAGCCCTTTAATGGAGTGGCAGGATATGTTTAAGTCCCTTCCATCCCAATGAATGGGATGCTAACTGCCTCTAACACAGTTTTAAGTCTGCCAGCCTTTAACTGAGTGGCAGGGAAAGTTTAA
This sequence comes from Elgaria multicarinata webbii, assembly GCF_023053635.1. Classification (NCBI taxonomy): domain Eukaryota; kingdom Metazoa; phylum Chordata; class Lepidosauria; order Squamata; family Anguidae; genus Elgaria; species Elgaria multicarinata. The sequence goes on along the minus strand of NC_086180.1, from coordinate 37,632,783 downwards.
GTCTTTGGCATCCCAATCAATGGGATGCTAACTGCGCCTAACAGTTTTAAATCTGCCAGCCTTTAACGGAGTGGCAGGGTAGGTTTAAGTCCCTGGCATCCCAATGATGAATGGGATGCTAACTGCCTCTAACCCAGTTTTAAGTCTGCCAGCCCTTTAACAGAGTGGCAGGGTAGGTTTACGTCCCTGCCATCCCAATGAATGTGAAGCTAACTGCATCTAACACAGCTTTAAGTCTGCCAGCCCTTTAACGGAGTGGCAGGGAAATTTTAAGTCCCTGGCATCCCAATGATGAATGGGATGCTAACTGCGTCTAACCCAGTTTTAAGTCTGCCAGCCCTTTAATGGAGTGACAGGGAAAGTTTAAGTCCCTGGCATCCCAATGATGAATGGGATGCTAACTGCGTCTAACATAGTTTTAATTCCGCAAGCCCTTTAACGGAGTGACAGGGAAGGTTTAAATCCCTGCCATCCCAATGAACGGGATGCTAACTGCCTCTAACCCAGTTTTAAGTCTGCCAGCCCTTTAACAGAGTGGCAAGGTAGGTTTAAGTCCCTAGCACCCAAATGAATGGGATACTAACAGCGTCTAACTCAGTTTTAAGTCTGCCAGCCCTTTAATGGAGTGACAGGGAAGGTTTAAGTCCCTGCCATCCCAATGAATGGGATGCTAACTGCCTCTAACACAGTTTTAAGTCTGCCAGCCCTTTAACGGAGTGGCAGGGAAGGTTTAAGTCACTGTGCCATGCCAATGAATGGGATGCTAACTGCATCTAACACAGTTTTAACTGTGCCAGCCCTTTAACGGAGTGGCAGGGAAGGTTTAAGTCCCTGGCATCCCAATGATGAATGGGATGCTAACTGCCCCTAACACAGTTTTAAGTCTGCCAGCCCTTTAATGGAGTGGCAGGGAAGGTTTAAGTCCCTGCCATCCCAATGAACGGGATGCTAACTACCTCTAACCCAGTTTTAAGTCTGCCAGCCCTTTAACGGAGTGGCATGGTAGGTTTAAGTCCCTAGCACCCCATTGAATGGGATACTAACAGCGTCTAACTCAGTTTTAAGTCTGCCAGCCCTTTAACGGAGTGGCAGAGTAGGTTTAAGTCCCTTGCATCCCAATGATGAATGGGATGCTAACTGCCTCTAACACAGCTTTAACTTTGCCAGCCCTTTAACGGAATGGCAGGGTAGGTATAAGTACCTGGCAGCCCAATGAATCGAATGGTAACTGCATCTAATACAGTTTTAATTCTGCAAGCCCTTTAACAGAGTGACAGGGAAGGTTTAAGTCACGGTGCCATCCCAATGAATGGGATGCTAACTGCGTCTAAAACAGTTTTAAGTCTGCCAGGCCTTTAATGGAGTGGCAGGATATGTTTAAGTCCCTTCCATCCCAATGAATGGGATCCTAACTGCGTCTAACACAGTTTTATGTCTGCCAGCCCTTTAACGGAATGACAGGGAAGATTTAAGTCCCTGGCATCCCAATGAATGGGATGCTAACTGCGTCTAACACAGTTTTAAGTCTGCTAGCCCTTTAATGGAGTGGCAGGTAGGTTTAAGTCCCTGCCATCCCAATGATGAATGGGATGCTAACTGCCTCTAACACAGTTTTAAGTCTGCCAGCCCTTTAATGGAGTGGCAGGATATGTTAAGTCCCTGCCATCCCAATGAATGGGATGGTAACTGCGTCTAAAACAGTTTTAAGTCTGCCAGCCCTTTAATGGAGTGGCAGGATATGTTTAAGTCCCTTCCATCCCAATGAATGGGATGCTAACTGCCTCTAACACAGTTTTAAGTCTGCCAGCCTTTAACTGAGTGGCAGGGAAAGTTTAAGTCTTTGGTATCCCAATCAATGGGATGCTAACTGCGCCTAACAGTTTTAAATCTGCCAGCCCTTTAACGGAATGACAGGGAAGATTTAAGTCCCTGGCATCCCAATGAATGGGATGCTAACTGCGTCTAACACAGTTTTAAGTCTGCCAGCCCTTTAACGGAGTGGCAGGTAGGTTTAAGTCCCTGGCATCCCAATGATGAATGGGATGCTAACTGCCTCTAACACAGTTTGAAGTCTGCCTGCCCTTTAACGGAGTGGCAGGATTTGTTAAGACCCTGCCATCCCAATGAATGGGATGTTAACTGCCTCTAACTCAGTTTTAAGTCTGCCAGCTCTTTAACGGAGTGGCAGGGTAGGTTTAAGTCCCTGCCATCCCAATGAATGGGATGCTAACTGCGTCTAACACAATTTTAAGTCTGCCAGCCCTTTAACGGAGTGGCAGAATATGTTTAAGTCCCTTCCATCCCAATGAATGAGATGCTAACTGCATCTAACTAAGTTTTAACTCTGCCAGCCTTTAACGGAGTGGCAGGGTAGGTTTAAGTCCCTGGCATCCCAATGATGAATGGGATGCTAACTGCCTCTAACCCAGTTTTAAGTCTGCCAGCCCTTTAACGGAGTGGCAGGGTAGGTTTACGTCCCTGCCATCCCAATGATAAATGGGATGCTAACTGCGTCTAACATAGTTTTAATTCCGCAAGCCCTTTAACGGAGTGACAGGGAAGGTTTAAATCCCTGCCATCCCAATGAACGGGATGCTAACTGCCTCTAACACAGTTTTAAGTCAGCCAGCCCTTTAACGGAGTGGCAAGGTAGGTTTAAGTCCCTAGCACCCAAATGAATGGGATACTAACAGCGTCTAACTCAGTTTTAAGTCTGCCAGCCCTTTAATGGAGTGACAGGGAAGGTTTAAGTCCCTGCCATCCCAATGAATGGGATGCTAACTGCCTCTAACACAGTTTTAAGTCTGCCAGCCCTTTAACGGAGTTGCAGGGTAGGTTTAAGTCCCTTGCATCCCAATAAATGGAATGGTAACTGCGTCTAAAACAGTTTTAATTCTGCAAGCCCTTTAACAGAGTGACAGGGAAGGTTTAAGTCACTGTGCCATGCCAATGAATGGGACGGTAACTGCGTCTAACACAGTTTTAAGTCTGCCAGCCCTTTAACGGAGTGGCAGGGTAGGTTTAAGTCCCTGGCATCCCAATGATGAATGGGATGCTAACTGCCCCTAACACAGTTTTAAGTCTGCCAGCCCTTTAATGGAGTGGCAGGGAAGGTTTAAGTCCCTGCCATCCCAATGAACGGGATGCTAACTACCTCTAACCCAGTTTTAAGTCTGCCAGCCCTTTAACGGAGTGGCATGGTAGGTTTAAGTCCCTAGCACCCCAATGAATGGGATACTAACAGCGTCTAACTCAGTTTTAAGTCTGCCAGCCCTTTAACGGAGTGGCAGAGTAGGTTTAAGTCCCTTGCATCCCAATGATGAATGGGATGCTAACTGCCTCTAACACAGCTTTAACTTTGCCAGCCCTTTAACGGAATGGCAGGGTAGGTATAAGTACCTGGCAGCCCAATGAATGGAATGGTAACTGCATCTAAAACAGTTTTAATTCTGCAAGCCCTTTAACAGAGTGACAGGGAAGGTTTAAGTCACGGTGCCATCCCAATGAATGGGATGCTAACTGCGTCTAAAACAGTTTTAAGTCTGCCAGGCCTTTAATGGAGTGGCAGGATATGTTTAAGTCCCTTCCATCCCAATGAATGGGATCCTAACTGCGTCTAACACAGTTTTATGTCTGCCAGCCCTTTAACGGAATGACAGGGAAGATTTAAGTCCCTGGCATCCCAATGAATGGGATGCTAACTGCGTCTAACACAGTTTTAAGTCTGCCAGCCCTTTAATGGAGTGGCAGGTAGGTTTAAGTCCCTGCCATCCCAATGATGAATGGGATGCTAACTGCCTCTAACACAGTTTTAAGTCTGCCAGCCCTTTAATGGAGTGGCAGGATATGTTAAGTCCCTGCCATCCCAATGAATGGGATGGTAACTGCGTCTAAAACAGTTTTAAGTCTGCCAGCCCTTTAATGGAGTGGCAGGATATGTTTAAGTCCCTTCCATCCCAATGAATGGGATGCTAACTGCCTCTAACACAGTTTTAAGTCTGCCAGCCTTTAACTGAGTGGCAGGGAAAGTTTAAGTCTTTGGCATCCCAATCAATGGGATGCTAACTGCGCCTAACAGTTTTAAATCTGCCAGCCCTTTAACGGAATGACAGGGAAGATTTAAGTCCCTGGCATCCCAATGAATGGGATGCTAACTGCGTCTAACACAGTTTTAAGTCTGCCAGCCCTTTAACGGAGTGGCAGGTAGGTTTAAGTCCCAGGCATCCCAATGATGAATGGGATGCTAACTGCCTCTAACACAGTTTGAAGTCTGCCTGACCTTTAACGGAGTGGCAGGATTTGTTAAGACCCTGCCATCCCAATGAATGGGATGTTAACTGCCTCTAACTCAGTTTTAAGTCTGCCAGCTCTTTAACGGAGTGGCAGGGTAGGTTTAAGTCCCTGCCATCCCAATGAATGGGATGCTAACTGCGTCTAACACAATTTTAAGTCTGCCAGCCCTTTAACGGAGTGGCAGAATATGTTTAAGTCCCTTCCATCCCAATGAATGAGATGCTAACTGCATCTAACTAAGTTTTAACTCTGCCAGCCTTTAACGGAGTGGCAGGGTAGGTTTAAGTCCCTGGCATCCCAATGATGAATGGGATGCTAACTGCCTCTAACCCAGTTTTAAGTCTGCCAGCCCTTTAACGGAGTGGCAGGGTAGGTTTACGTCCCTGCCATCCCAATGATGAATGGGATGCTAACTGCGTCTAACATAGTTTTAATTCCGCAAGCCCTTTAACGGAGTGACAGGGAAGGTTTAAATCCCTGCCATCCCTATGAACGGGATGCTAACTGCCTCTAACCCAGTTTTAAGTCTGCCAGCCCTTTAACGGAGTGGCAAGGTAGGTTTAAGTCCCTAGCACCCAAATGAATGGGATACTAACAGCGTCTAACTCAGTTTTAAGTCTGCCAGCCCTTTAATGGAGTGACAGGGAAGGTTTAAGTCCCTGCCATCCCAATGAATGGGATGCTAACTGCCTCTAACACAGTTTTAAGTCTGCCAGCCCTTTAACGGAGTGGCAGGGTAGGTTTAAGTCCCTTGCATCCCAATAAATGGAATGGTAACTGCGTCTAAAACAGTTTTAATTCTGCAAGCCCTTTAACAGAGTGACAGGGAAGGTTTAAGTCACTGTGCCATGCCAATGAATGGGATGCTAACTGCATCTAACACAGTTTTAACTGTGCCAGCCCTTTAACGGAGTGGCAGGGTAGGTTTAAGTCCCTGGCATCCCAATGATGAATGGGATGCTAACTGCCCCTAACACAGTTTTAAGTCTGCCAGCCCTTTAATGGAGTGGCAAGGAAGGTTTAAGTCCCTGCCATCCCAATGAACGGGATGCTAACTACCTCTAACCCAGTTTTAAGTCTGCCAGCCCTTTAACAGAGTGGCATGGTAGGTTTAAGTCCCTTGCATCCCAATAAATTGAATGGTAACTGCGTCTAAAACAGTTTTAATTCTGCAAGCCCTTTAACAGAGTGACAGGGAAGGTTTAAGTCACGGTGCCATCCCAATGAATGGGATGCTAACTGCGTCTAAAACAGTTTTAAGTCTGCCAGGCCTTTAATGGAGTGGCAGGATATGTTTAAGTCCCTTCCATCCCAATGAATGGGATCCTAACTGCGTCTAATACAATTTTATGTCTGCCAGCCCTTTAACGGAATGACAGGGAAGATTTAAGTCCCTGGCATCCCAATGAATGGGATGCTAACTGCGTCTAACACAGTTTTAAGTCTGCCAGCCCTTTAATGGAGTGGCAGGTAGGTTTAAGTCCCTGCCATCCCAATGATGAATGGGATGCTAACTGCCTCTAACACAGTTTTAAGTCTGCCAGCCTTTAACTAAGTGGCAGGGAAAGTTTAAGACCCTGCCATCCCAATGAATGGAATGCTAAAGGCGTCTAACACAGTTTTAAGTCTGCCAGACCTTTAACGGAGTGGCAGAGTAGGTTTAAGTCCCTTGCATCCCAATGATGAATGGGATGCTAACTGCCTCTAACACAGCTTTAACTTTGCCAGCCCTTTAACGGAATGGCAGGGTAGGTATAAGTACCTGGCAGCCCATTGAATGGAATGGTAACTGCATCTAAAACAGTTTTAATTCTGCAAGCCCTTTAACAGAGTGACAGGGAAGGTTTAAGTCACTGTGCCATCCCAATGAATGGGATGCTAACTGCGTCTAAAACAGTTTTAAGTCTGCCAGGCCTTTAATGGAGTGGCAGGATATGTTTGAGTCCCTTCCATCCCAATGAATGGGATCCTAACTGCGTCTAATACAGTTTTATGTCTGCCAGCCCGTTAACGGAATGACAGGGAAGATTTAAGTCCCTGGCATCCCAATCAATGGGATGCTAACTGCGTCTAACACAGTTTTAAGTCTGCCAGCCCTTTAATGGAGTGGCAGGTAGGTTTATGTCCCTGCCATCCCAATGATGAATGGGATGCTAACTGCCTCTAACACAGTTTTAAGTCTGCCAGCCCTTTAATGGAGTGGCAGGATATGTTAAGTCCCTGCTATCCCAATGAATGGGATGGTAACTGCGTCTAACGCAGTTTTAATTCCGCAAGCCCTTTAACGGAGTGACATGGAAGGTTTAAGTCCCTGCCATCCCAATGAACGGGATGCTAACTGCCTCTAACCCAGTTTTAAGTCTGCCAGCCCTTTAACGGAGTGGCATGTTAGGTTTAAGTCCCTAGCACACCAATGAATGGGATACTAACAGCGTCTAACTCAGTTTTAAATCTGCCAGCCCTTTAACGGAGTGGCAGGGTAGGTTTAAGTCCCTTGCATCCCAATGATGAATGGGACGCTAACTGCCTCTAACACAGTTTTAAGTCTGCCAGCCCTTTAATGGAGTGCCAGGATATGTTTAAGTCCCTTCCATCCCAATGAATGAGATGCTAACTGCATCTAACTCAGTTTTAACTCTGCCAGCCTTTAACGGAGTGGCAGAGTAGGTTTAAGTCCCTGGCATCCCAATGATGAATGGGATGCTAACTGCCTCTAACACAGTTTTAAGTCTGCCAGCCCTTTAATGGAGTGGCAGGGTAGGTATAAGTACCTGGCAGCACAATGAATGGAATGGTAACTGCATCTAAAACAGTTTTAATTCTGCAAGCCCTTTAACAGAGTGACAGGGAAGGTTTAAGTCACTGTGCCATCCCAATGAATGGGATGCTAACTGCGTCTAAAACAGTTTTAAGTCTGCCAGGCCTTTAATGGAGTGGCAGGATATGTTTAAGTCCCTTCCATCCCAGTGAATGGGATCCTAACTGCGTCTAACACAGTTTTATGTCTGCCAGCCCTATAACGGAATGACAGGGAAGATTTAAGTCCCTGGCATCCCAATGATGAATGGGATGCTAACTGCCTCTAACACAGTTTTAAGTCTGCCAGCCCTTTAATGGAGTGGCAGGTAGGTTTAAGTCCCTGCCATCCCAATGATGAATGGGATGCTAACTGCCTCTAACACAGTTTTAAGTCTGCCAGCCCTTTAATGGAGTGGCAGGATATGTTAAGTCCCTAGCACCCCAATGAATGGGATACTAACAGCGTCTAACACAGTTTTATGTCTGCCAGCCCTTTAACGGAATGACAGGGAAGATTTAAGTCCCTGGCATCCCAATGAATGGGATGCTAACTGCCTCTAACACAGCTTTAACTTTGCCAGCCCTTTAACGGAATGGCAGGGTAGGTATAAGTACCAGGCAGCCCAATGAATGGAATGGTAACTGCATCTAAAACAGTTTTAATTCTGCAAGCCCTTTAACAGAGTGACAGGGAAGGTTTAAGTCACGGTGCCATCCCAATGAATGGGATGCTAACTGCATCTAAAACAGTTTTAAGTCTGCCAGGCCTTTAATGGAGTGGCAGGATATGTTTAAGTCCCTTCCATCCCAATGAATGGGATCCTAACTGCGTCTAACACAGTTTTATGTCTGCCAGCCCTTTAACGGAATGACAGGGAAGATTTAAGTCCCTGGCATCCCAATGAATGGGATGCTAACTGCCTCTAACACAGTTTTAAGTCTGCCAGCCCTTTAATGGAGTGGCAGGATATGTTAAGTCCCTGCCATCCCAATGAATGGGATGGTAACTGCGTCTAAAACAGTTTTAAGTCTGCCAGCCCTTTAATGGAGTGGCAGGATATATTTAAGTCCCTTCCATCCCAATGAATGGGATGCTAACTGCCTCTAACACAGTTTTAAGTCTGCCAGCCTTTAACTGAGTGGCAGGGAAAGTTTAAGTCTTTGGCATCCCAATCAATGGGATGCTAACTGCGTCTAACAGTTTTAAATCTGCCAGCCCTTTAACGGAATGACAGGGAAGATTTAAGTCCCTGGCATCCCAATGAATGGGATGCTAACTGCGTCTAACACAGTTTTAAGTCTGCCAGCCCTTTAACGGAGTGGCAGGTAGGTTTAATTCCCTGGCATCCCAATGATGAATGGGATGCTAACTGCCTCTAACTCAGTTTTAAGTCTGCCAGCTCTTTAACGGAGTGGCAGGGTAGGTTTAAGTCCCTGCCATCCCAATGAATGGGATGCTAACTGCGTCTAACACAATTTTAAGTCTGCCAGCCCTTTAACGGAGTGGCAGGATATGTTTAAGTCCCTTCCATCCCAATGAATGAGATGCTAACTGCATCTAACTCAGTTTTAACTCTGCCAGCCTTTAACGGAGTGGCAGGGTAGGTTTAAGTCCCTGGCATCCCAATGATGAATGGGATGCTAACTGCCTCTAACCCAGTTTTAAGTCTGCCAGCCCTTTAACAGAGTGGCAGGGTAGGTTTACGTCCCTGCCATCCCAATGAATGTGAAGCTAACTGCATCTAACACAGTTTTAAGTCTGCCAGCCCTTTAACGGAGTGACAGGGAAGGTTTAAGTCCCTTACATCCCAATGAATGGGATGGTAACTGCATCTAACACAGATTTAAGTCTGCCAGCCCTTTAACGGAGTGGCAGGGAAAGTTTAAGTCCCTGGCATCCCAATGATGAATGGGATGCTAACTGCGTCTAACCCAGTTTTAAGTCTGCCAGCCCTTTAACGGAGTGACAGGGAAAGTTTAAGTCCCTGGCATCCCAATGATGAATGGGACGCTAACTGCGTCTAACACAGTTTTAACTCTGCCAGCCCTTTAACGGAGTGGCAGGGAAAGTTTAAGTCCCTGGCATCCCAATGATGAATGGGATGCTAACTGCGTCTAACCCAGTTTTAAGTCTGCCAGCCCTTTAACGGAGTGACAGGGAAAGTTTAAGTCCCTGGCATCCCAATGATGAATGGGACGCTAACTGCGTCTAACATAGTTTTAATTCCGCAAGCCCTTTAACGGAGTGACAGGGAAGGTTTAAATCCCTACCATCCCAATGAACGGGATGCTAACTGCCTCTAACCCAGTTTTAAGTCTGCCAGCCCTTTAACGGAGTGGCATGGTAGGTTTAAGTCCCTAGCACCCAAATGAATGGGATACTAACAGCGTCTAACTCAGTTTTAAGTCTGCCAGCCCTTTAATGGAGTGACAGGGAAGGTTTAAGTCCCTGCCATCCCAATGAATGGGATGCTAACTGCCTCTAACACAGTTTTAAGTCTGCCAGCCCTTCAACGGAGTGGCAGGGTAGGTTTAAGTCCCTTGCATCCCAATAAATGGAATGGTAACTGCGTCTAAAACAGTTTTAATTCTGCAAGCCCTTTAACAGAGTGACAGGGAAGGTTTAAGTCACTGTGCCATGCCAATGAATGGGATGGTAACTGCATCTAACACAGTTTTAACTGTGCCAGCCCTTTAACGGAGTGGCAGGGTAGGTTTAAGTCCCTGGCATCCCAATGATGAATGGAATGCTAACTTCCCCTAACACAGTTTTAAGTCTGCCAGCCCTTTAATGGAGTGGCAGGGAAGGTTTAAGTCCCTGCCATCCCAATGAACGGGATGCTAACTGTCTCTAACCCAGTTTTAAGTCTGCCAGCCCTTTAACGGAGTGGCATGGTAGGTTTAAGTCCCTAGCACTCAAATGAATGGGATACTAACAGCGTCTAACTCAGTTTTAAGTCTGCCAGCCCTTTAATGGAGTGACAGGGAAGGTTTAAGTCCCTGCCATCCCAATGAATGGGATGCTAACTGCCTCTAACACAGTTTTAAGTCTGCCAGCCCTTCAACGGAGTGGCAGGGTAGGTTTAAGTCCCTTGCATCCCAATAAATGGAATGGTAACTGCGTCTAAAACAGTTTTAATTCTGCAAGCCCTTTTACAGAGTGACAGGGAAGGTTTAAGTCACTGTGCCATGCCAATGAATTGGATGGTAACTGCATCTAACACAGTTTTAACTGTGCCAGCCCTTTAACGGAGTGGCAGGGTAGGTTTAAGTCCCTGGCATCCCAATGATGAATGGAATGCTAACTGCCCCTAACACAGTTTTAAGTCTGCCAGCCCTTTAATGGAGTGGCAGGGAAGGTTTAAGTCCCTGCCATCCCAATGAACGGGATGCTAACTGCCTCTAACCCAGTTTTAAGTCTGCCAGCCCTTTAACGGAGTGGCATGGTAGGTTTTAGTCCCTAGCACCCCAATGAATGGGATACTAACAGCGTCTAACTCAGTTTTAAGTCTGCCAGCCCTTTAACGGAGTGGCAGAGTAGGTTTAAGTCCCTTGCATCCCAATGATGAATGGGATGCTAACTGCCTCTAACACAGCTTTAACTTTGCCAGCCCTTTAACGGAATGGCAGGGTAGGTATAAGTACCTGGCAGCCCAATGAATGGAATGGTAACTGCATCTAAAACAGTTTTAATTCTGCAAGCCCTTTAACAGAGTGACAGGGAAGGTTTAAGTCACTGTGCCATCCCAATGAATGGGATGCTAACTGCGTCTAAAACAGTTTTAAGTCTGCCAGGCCTTTAATGGAGTGGCAGGATATGTTTAAGTCCCTTCCATCCCAATGAATGGGATCCTAACTGCGTCTAATACAGTTTTATGTCTGCCAGCCCTTTAACGGAATGACATGGAAGATTTAAGTCCCTGGCATCCCAATGAATGGGATGCTAACTGCGTCTAACACAGTTTTAAGTCTGCCAGCCCTTTAATGGAGTGGCAGGTAGGTTTAAGTCCCTGCCATCCCAATGATGAATGGGATGCTAACTGCCTCTAAAACAGTTTTAAGTCTGCCAGCCTTTAACTGAGTGGCAGGGAAAGTTTAAGACCCTGCCATCCCAATGAATGGGATGCTAAAGGCGTCTAACACAGTTTTAAGTCTGCCAGACCTTTAACGGAGTGGCAGAGTAGGTTTAAGTCCCTTGCATCCCAATGATGAATGGGATGCTAACTGCCTCTAACACAGCTTTAACTTTGCCAGCCCTTTAACGGAATGGCAGGGTAGGTATAAGTACCTGTCAGCCCAATGAATGGAATGGCAACTGCAGCTAAAACAGTTTTAATTCTGCAAGCCCTTTAACGGAGTGACAGGGAAGGTTTAAGTCACTGTGCCATCCCAATGAATGGGATGCTAACTGCGTCTAAAACAGTTTTAAGACTGCCAGGCCTTTAATGGAATGACAGGGAAGATTTAAGTCCCTGGCATCCCAATGAATGGGATGCAAACTGCGTCTAACACAGTTTTAAGTCTGCCAGCCCTTTAATGGAGTGGCAGGTAGGTTTAAGTCCCTGCCATCCCAATGATGAATGGGATGCTAACTGCCTCTAAAACAGTTTTAAGTCTGCCAGCCTTTAACTGAGTGGCAGGGAAAGTTTAAGACCCTGCCATCCCAATGAATGGGATGCTAAAGGCGTCTAACACAGTTTTAAGTCTGCCAGACCTTTAACGGAGTGGCAGAGTAGGTTTAAGTCCCTTGCATCCCAATGATGAATGGGATGCTAACTGCCTCTAACACAGCTTTAACTTTGCCAGCCCTTTAACGGAATGGCAGGGTACCTGGCAGCCCAATGAATGGAATGGTAACTGCATCTAAAACAGTTTTAATTCTGCAAGCCCTTTAACAGAGTGACAGGGAAGGTTTAAGTCACTGTGCCATCCCAATGAATGGGATGCTAACTGCATCTAAAACAGTTTTAAGTCTGCCAGGCCTTTAATGGAGTGGCAGGATATGTTTAAGTCCCTTCCATCCCAATGAATGAGATGCTAACTGCATCTAACTCAGTTTTAACTCTGCCAGCCTTTAACGGAGTGGCAGGGTAGGTTTAAGTCCCTGGCATCCCAATGATGAATGGGATGCTAACTGCCTCTAAAACAGTTTTAAGTCTGCCAGCCCTTTAATGGAGTGGCAGGGTAGGTATAAGTACCTGGAAGCACAATGAATGGAATGGTAACTGCATCTAAAACAGTTTTAATTCTGAAAGCCCTTTAACAGAGTGACAGGGAAGGTTTAAGTCACTGTGCCATCCCAATGAATGGGATGCTAACTGCGACTAAAACAGTTTTAAGTCTGCCAGGCCTTTAATGGAGTGGCAGGATATGTTTAAGTCCCTTCCATCCCAATGAATGGGATCCTAACTGCGTCTAACACAGTTTTATGTCTGCCAGCCCTTTAACGGAATGACAGGGAAGATTTAAGTCCCTGGCATCCCAATGAATGGGATGCTAACTGCGTCTAACACAGTTTTAAGTCTGCCAGCCCTTTAATGGAGTGGCAGGTAGGTTTAAGTCCCTGCCATCCCAATGATGAATGGGATGCTAACTGCCTCTAACACAGTTTTAAGTCTGCCAGCCCTTTAATGGAGTGGCAGGATATGTTAAGTCCCTGCCATCCCAATGAATGGGATGGTAACTGCGTCTAAAACAGTTTTAAGTCTGCCAGCCCTTTAATGGAGTGGCAGGATATGTTTAAGTCCCTTCCATCCCAATGAATGGGATGCTAACTGCCTCTAACACAGTTTTAAGTCTGCCAGCCTTTAACTGAGTGGCAGGGAAAGTTTAAGTCTTTGGCATCCCAATCAATGGGATGCTAACTGCGTCTAACAGTTTTAAATCTGCCAGCCCTTTAACGGAATGACAGGGAAGATTTAAGTCCCTGGCATCCCAATGAATGGGATGCTAACTGCGTCTAACACAGTTTTAAGTCTGCCAGCCCTTTAACGGAGTGGCAGGTAGGTTTAATTCCCTGGCATCCCAATGATGAATGGGATGCTAACTGCCTCTAACTCAGTTTTAAGTCTGCCAGCTCTTTAACGGAGTGGCAGGGTAGGTTTAAGTCCCTGCCATCCCAATGAATGGGATGCTAACTGCGTCTAACACAATTTTAAGTCTGCCAGCCCTTTAACGGAGTGGCAGGATATGTTTAAGTCCCTTCCATCCCAATGAATGAGATGCTAACTGCATCTAACTCAGTTTTAACTCTGCCAGCCTTTAACGGAGTGGCAGGGTAGGTTTAAGTCCCTGGCATCCCAATGATGAATGGGATGCTAACTGCCTCTAACCCAGTTTTAAGTCTGCCAGCCCTTTAACAGAGTGGCAGGGTAGGCTAACGTCCCTGCCATCCCAATGAATGTGAAGCTAACTGCATCTAACACAGTTTTAAGTCTGCCAGCCCTTTAACGGAGTGACAGGGAAGGTTTAAGTCCCTTACATCCCAATGAATGGGATGGTAACTGCATCTAACACAGATTTAAGTCTGCCAGCCCTTTAACGGAGTGGCAGGGAAAGTTTAAGTCCCTGGCATCCCAATGATGAATGGGATGCTAACTGCGTCTAACCCAGTTTTAAGTCTGCCAGCCCTTTAACGGAGTGACAGGGAAAGTTTAAGTCCCTGGCATCCCAATGATGAATGGGACGCTAACTGCGTCTAACATAGTTTTAATTCCGCAAGCCCTTTAACGGAGTGACAGGGAAGGTTTAAATCCCTACCATCCCAATGAACGGGATGCTAACTGCCTCTAACCCAGTTTTAAGTCTGCCAGCCCTTTAACGGAGTGGCATGGTAGGTTTAAGTCCCTAGCACCCAAATGAATGGGATACTAACAGCGTCTAACTCAGTTTTAAGTCTGCCAGCCCTTTAATGGAGTGACAGGGAAGGTTTAAGTCCCTGCCATCCCAATGAATGGGATGCTAACTGCCTCTAACACAGTTTTAAGTCTGCCAGCCCTTCAACGGAGTGGCAGGGTAGGTTTAAGTCCCTTGCATCCCAATAAATGGAATGGTAACTGCGTCTAAAACAGTTTTAATTCTGCAAGCCCTTTAACAGAGTGACAGGGAAGGTTTAAGTCACTGTGCCATGCCAATGAATGGGATGGTAACTGCATCTAACACAGTTTTAACTGTGCCAGCCCTTTAACGGAGTGGCAGGGTAGGTTTAAGTCCCTGGCATCCCAATGATGAATGGAATGCTAACTTCCCCTAACACAGTTTTAAGTCTGCCAGCCCTTTAATGGAGTGGCAGGGAAGGTTTAAGTCCCTGCCATCCCAATGAACGGGATGCTAACTGTCTCTAACCCAGTTTTAAGTCTGCCAGCCCTTTAACGGAGTGGCATGGTAGGTTTAAGTCCCTAGCACTCAAATGAATGGGATACTAACAGCGTCTAACTCAGTTTTAAGTCTGCCAGCCCTTTAATGGAGTGACAGGGAAGGTTTAAGTCCCTGCCATCCCAATGAATGGGATGCTAACTGCCTCTAACACAGTTTTAAGTCTGCCAGCCCTTCAACGGAGTGGCAGGGTAGGTTTAAGTCCCTTGCATCCCAATAAATGGAATGGTAACTGCGTCTAAAACAGTTTTAATTCTGCAAGCCCTTTTACAGAGTGACAGGGAAGGTTTAAGTCACTGTGCCATGCCAATGAATTGGATGGTAACTGCATCTAACACAGTTTTAACTGTGCCAGCCCTTTAACGGAGTGGCAGGGTAGGTTTAAGTCCCTGGCATCCCAATGATGAATGGAATGCTAACTGCCCCTAACACAGTTTTAAGTCTGCCAGCCCTTTAATGGAGTGGCAGGGAAGGTTTAAGTCCCTGCCATCCCAATGAACGGGATGCTAACTGCCTCTAACCCAGTTTTAAGTCTGCCAGCCCTTTAACGGAGTGGCATGGTAGGTTTAAGTCCCTAGCACCCCAATGAATGGGATACTAACAGCGTCTAACTCAGTTTTAAGTCTGCCAGCCCTTTAACGGAGTGGCAGAGTAGGTTTAAGTCCCTTGCATCCCAATGATGAATGGGATGCTAACTGCCTCTAACACAGCTTTAACTTTGCCAGCCCTTTAACGGAATGGCAGGGTAGGTATAAGTACCTGGCAGCCCAATGAATGGAATGGTAACTGCATCTAAAACAGTTTTAATTCTGCAAGCCCTTTAACAGAGTGACAGGGAAGGTTTAAGTCACTGTGCCATCCCAATGAATGGGATGCTAACTGCGTCTAAAACAGTTTTAAGTCTGCCAGGCCTTTAATGGAGTGGCAGGATATGTTTAAGTCCCTTCCATCCCAATGAATGGGATCCTAACTGCGTCTAATACAGTTTTATGTCTGCCAGCCCTTTAACGGAATGACATGGAAGATTTAAGTCCCTGGCATCCCAATGAATGGGATGCTAACTGCGTCTAACACAGTTTTAAGTCTGCCAGCCCTTTAAGGGAGTGGCAGGTAGGTTTAAGTCCCTGCCATCCCAATGATGAATGGGATGCTAACTGCCTCTAAAACAGTTTTAAGTCTGCCAGCCTTTAACTGAGTGGCAGGGAAAGTTTAAGACCCTGCCATCCCAATGAATGGGATGCTAAAGGCGTCTAACACAGTTTTAAGTCTGCCAGACCTTTAACGGAGTGGCAGAGTAGGTTTAAGTCCCTTGCATCCCAATGATGAATGGGATGCTAACTGCCTCTAACACAGCTTTAACTTTGCCAGCCCTTTAACGGAATGGCAGGGTAGGTATAAGTACCTGTCAGCCCAATGAATGGAATGGCAACTGCATCTAAAACAGTTTTAATTCTGCAAGCCCTTTAACGGAGTGACAGGGAAGGTTTAAGTCACTGTGCCATCCCAATGAATGGGATGCTAACTGCGTCTAAAACAGTTTTAAGACTGCCAGGCCTTTAATGGAGTGGCAGGATATGTTTAAGTCCCTTCCATCCCAATGAATGGGATCGTAACTGCGTCTAATACAGTTTTATGTCTGCCAGCCCTTTAACGGAATGACAGGGAAGATTTAAGTCCCTGGCATCCCAATGAATGGGATGCAAACTGCGTCTAACACAGTTTTAAGTCTGCCAGCCCTTTAATGGAGTGGCAGGTAGGTTTAAGTCCCTGCCATCCCAATGATGAATGGGATGCTAACTGCCTCTAAAACAGTTTTAAGTCTGCCAGCCTTTAACTGAGTGGCAGGGAAAGTTTAAGACCCCGCCATCCCAATGAATGGGATGCTAAAAGCGTCTAACACAGTTTTAAGTCTGCCAGACCTTTAACGGAGTGGCAGAGTAGGTTTAAGTCCCTTGCATCCCAATGATGAATGGGATGCTAACTGCCTCTAACACAGCTTTAACTTTGCAAGCCCTTTAACGGAATGGCAGGGTACCTGGCAGCCCAATGAATGGAATGGTAACTGCATCTAAAACAGTTTTAATTCTGCAAGCCCTTTAACAGAGTGACAGGGAAGGTTT
Source organism: Elgaria multicarinata webbii (assembly GCF_023053635.1). Classification (NCBI taxonomy): domain Eukaryota; kingdom Metazoa; phylum Chordata; class Lepidosauria; order Squamata; family Anguidae; genus Elgaria; species Elgaria multicarinata. Next base: position 37,616,197 of record NC_086180.1, on the reverse strand, counting down.
AAGTCACTGTGCCATCCCAATGAATGGGATGCTAACTGCATCTAAAACAGTTTTAAGTCTGCCAGGCCTTTAATGGAGTGGCAGGATATGTTTAAGTCCCTTCCATCCCAATGAATGAGATGCTAACTGCATCTAACTCAGTTTTAACTCTGCCAGCCTTTAACGGAGTGGCAGGGTAGGTTTAAGTCCCTGGCATCCCAATGATGAATGGGATGCTAACTGCCTCTAAAACAGTTTTAAGTCTGCCAGCCCTTTAATGGAGTGGCAGGGTAGGTATAAGTACCTGGAAGCACAATGAATGGAATGGTAACTGCATCTAAAACAGTTTTAATTCTGAAAGCCCTTTAACAGAGTGACAGGGAAGGTTTAAGTCACTGTGCCATCCCAATGAATGGGATGCTAACTGCGACTAAAACAGTTTTAAGTCTGCCAGGCCTTTAATGGAGTGGCAGGATATGTTTAAGTCCCTTCCATCCCAATGAATGGGATCCTAACTGCGTCTAACACAGTTTTATGTCTGCCAGCCCTTTAACGGAATGACAGGGAAGATTTAAGTCCCTGGCATCCCAATGAATGGGATGCTAACTGCGTCTAACACAGTTTTAAGTCTGCCAGCCCTTTAATGGAGTGGCAGGTAGGTTTAAGTCCCTGCCATCCCAATGATGAATGGGATGCTAACTGCCTCTAACACAGTTTTAAGTCTGCCAGCCCTTTAATGGAGTGGCAGGATATGTTAAGTCCCTGCCATCCCAATGAATGGGATGGTAACTGCGTCTAAAACAGTTTTAAGTCTGCCAGCCCTTTAATGGAGTGGCAGGATATGTTTAAGTCCCTTCCATCCCAATGAATGGGATGCTAACTGCCTCTAACACAGTTTTAAGTCTGCCAGCCTTTAACTGAGTGGCAGGGAAAGTTTAAGTCTTTGGCATCCCAATCAATGGGATGCTAACTGCGCCTAACAGTTTTAAATCTGCCAGCCCTTTAACGGAATGACAGGGAAGATTTAAGTCCCTGGCATCCCAATGAATGGGATGCTAACTGCGTCTAACACAGTTTTAAGTCTGCCAGCCCTTTAACGGAGTGGCAGGTAGGTTTAAGTCCCTGGCATCCCAATGATGAATGGGATGCTAACTGCCTCTAACACAGTTTAAAGTCTGCCTGCCCTTTAACGGAGTGGCAGGATTTGTTAAGTCCCTGCCATCCCAATGAATGGGATGTTAACTGCCTCTAACTCAGTTTTAAGTCTGCCAGCTCTTTAACGGAGTGGCAGGGTAGGTTTAAGTCCCTGCCATCCCAATGAATGGGATGCTAACTGCGTCTAACACAGTTTTAAGTATGCCAGCCCTTTAACGGAGTGGCAGGATATGTTTAAGTCCCTTCCATCCCAATGAATGGGATGCTAACTGCCTCTAACACAGTTTTAAGTCTGCCAGCCTTTAACTGAGTGGCAGGGGAAGTTTAAGTCTTTGGCATCCCAATCAATGGGATGCTAACTGCGTCTAACAGTTTTAAATCTGCCAGCCCTTTAACGGAATGACAGGGAAGATTTAAGTCCCTGGCATCCCAATGAATGGGATGCTAACTGCGTCTAACACAGTTTTAAGTCTGCCAGCCCTTTAACGGAGTGGCAGGTAGGTTTAAGTCCCTGGCATCCCAATGATGAATGGGATGCTAACTGCCTCTAACACAGTTTAAAGTCTGCCTGCCCTTTAACGGAGTGGCAGGATTTGTTAAGTCCCTGCCATCCCAATGAATGGGATGTTAACTGCCTCTAACTCAGTTTTAAGTCTGCCAGGTCTTTAACGGAGTGGCAGGGTAGGTTTAAGTCCCTGCCATCCCAATAAATGGGATGCTAACTGCGTCTAACACAGTTTTAAGTATGCCAGCCCTTTAACGGTGTGGCAGGATATGTTTAAGTCCCTTCCATCCCAATGAATGGGATGCTAACTGCGTCTAACACAGTTTTAAGTCTGCCAGCCCTTTAAAGGAGTGGCAGGTAGGTTTAAGTCCCTGGCATCCCAATGATGAATGGGATGCTAACTGCCTCTAACACAGTTTAAAGTCTGCCTGCCCTTTAACGGAGTGGCAGGATTTGTTAAGTCCCTGCCATCCCAATGAATGGGATGTTAACTGCCTCTAACTCAGTTTTAAGTCTGCCAGCTCTTTAACGGAGTGGCAGGGTAGGTTTAAGTCCCTGCCATCCCAATGAATGGGATGCTAACTGCGTCTAACACAGTTTTAAGTCTGCCAGCCCTTTAACGGAGTGGCAGGATATGTTTAAGTCCCTTCCATTCCAATGAATGAGATACTAACTGCATCTAACTCAGTTTTAACTCTGCCAGCCCTTTAACCGAGTGGCAGGGTAGGTTTAAGTCCCTGGCATCCCAATGATGAATGGGATGCTAACTACCTCTAACCCAGTTTTAAGTCTGCCAGCCGTTTAACAGAGTGGCAGGGTAGGTTTACGTCCCTGCCATCCCAATGAATGTGAAGCTAACTGCATCTAACCCAGTTTTAAGTCTGCCAGCACTTTAACGGAGTGACAGGGAAGGTTTAAGTCCCTTACATCCCAATGAATGGGATGGTAACTGCATCTAACACAGCTTTAAGTCTGCCAGCCCTTTAACGGAGTGGCAGGGAAAGTTTAAGTCCCTAGAATCCCAATGAATGGGATGGTAACTGCGTCTAACATAGTTTTAAGTCTGCCAGCCCTTCAACGGAGTGGCAGGGTAGGTTTAAGTCCCTTGCATCCCAATAAATGGAATGGTAACTGCGTCTAAAACAGTTTTAATTCTGCAAGCCCTTTAACAGAGTGACAGGGAAGGTTTAAGTCACTGTGCCATGCCAATGAATTGGATGGTAACTGCATCTAACACAGTTTTAACTGTGCCAGCCCTTTAACGGAGTGGCAGGGTAGGTTTAAGTCCCTGGCATCCCAATGATGAATGGAATGCTAACTGCCCCTAACACAGTTTTAAGTCTGCCAGCCCTTTAATGGAGTGGCAGGGAAGGTTTAAGTCCCTGCCATCCCAATGAACGGGATGCTAACTGCCTCTAACCCAGTTTTAAGTCTGCCAGCCCTTTAACGGAGTGGCATGGTAGGTTTAAGTCCCTAGCACCCAAATGAATGGGATACTATCAGCGTCTAACTCAGTTTTAAGTCTGCCAGCCCTTTAATGGAGTGACAGGGAAGGTTTAAGTCCCTGCCATCCCAATGAATGGGATGCTAACTGCCTCTAACACAGTTTTAAGTCTGCCAGCCCATCAACCGAGTGGCAGGGTAGGTTTAAGTCCCTTGCATCCCAATAAATGGAATGGTAACTGCGTCTAAAACAGTTTTAATTCTGCAAGCCCTTTAACAGAGTGACAGGGAAGGTTTAAGTCACTGTGCCATGCCAATGAATTGGATGGTAACTGCATCTAACACAGTTTTAACTGTGCCAGCCCTTTAACGGAGTGGCAGGGTAGGTTTAAGTCCCTGGCATCCCAATGATGAATGGAATGCTAACTGCCCCTAACACAGTTTTAAGTCTGCCAGCCCTTTAATGGAGTGGCAGGGAAGGTTTAAGTCCCTGCCATCCCAATGAACGGGATGCTAACTGCCTCTAACCCAGTTTTAAGTCTGCCAGCCCTTTAACGGAGTGGCATGGTAGGTTTAAGTCCCTAGCACCCCAATGAATGGGATACTAACAGCGTCTAACTCAGTTTTAAGTCTGCCAGCCCTTTAACGGAGTGGCAGAGTAGGTTTAAGTCCCTTGCATCCCAATGATGAATGGGATGCTAACTGCCTCTAACACAGCTTTAACTTTGCCAGCCCTTTAACGGAATGGCAGGGTAGGTATAAGTACCTGGCAGCCCAATGAATGGAATGGTAACTGCATCTAAAACAGTTTTAATTCTGCAAGCCCTTTAACAGAGTGACAGGGAAGGTTTAAGTCACTGTGCCATCCCAATGAATGGGATGCTAACTGCGTCTAAAACAGTTTTAAGTCTGCCAGGCCTTTAATGGAGTGGCAGGATATGTTTAAGTCCCTTCCATCCCAATGAATGGGATCCTAACTGCGTCTAATACAGTTTTATGTCTGCCAGCCCTTTAACGGAATGACAGGGAAGATTTAAGTCCCTGGCATCCCAATGAATGGGATGCTAACTGCGTCTAACACAGTTTTAAGTCTGCCAGCCCTTTAATGGAGTGGCAGGTAGGTTTAAGTCCCTGCCATCCCAATGATGAATGGGATGCTAACTGCCTCTAAAACAGTTTTAAGTCTGCCAGCCTTTAACTGAGTGGCAGGGAAAGTTTAAGACCCTGCCATCCCAATGAATGGGATGCTAAAGGCGTCTAACACAGTTTTAAGTCTGCCAGACCTTTAACGGAGTGGCAGAGTAGGTTTAAGTCCCTTGCATCCCAATGATGAATGGGATGCTAACTGCCTCTAACACAGCTTTAACTTTGCCAGCCCTTTAACGGAATGGCAGGGTAGGTATAAGTACCTGTCAGCCCAATGAATGGAATGGTAACTGCATCTAAAACAGTTTTAATTCTGCAAGCCCTTTAACGGAGTGACAGGGAAGGTTTAAGTCACTGTGCCATCCCAATGAATGGGATGCTAACTGCGTCTAAAACAGTTTTAAGACTGCCAGCCCTTTAACGGAGTGGCAGGTAGGTTTAAGTCCCTGGCATCCCAATGATGAATGGGATGCTAACTGCCTCTAACACAGTTTAAAGTCTGCCTGCCCTTTAACGGAGTGGCAGGATTTGTTAAGTCCCTGCCATCCCAATGAATGGGATGTTAACTGCCTCTAACTCAGTTTTAAGTCTGCCAGCTCTTTAACGGAGTGGCAGGGTAGGTTTAAGTCCCTGCCATCCCAATGAATGGGATGCTAACTGCGTCTAACACAGTTTTAAGTCTGCCAGCCTTTAACTGAATGGCAGGGGAAGTTTAAGTCTTTGGCATCCCAATCAATGGGATGCTAACTGCGTCTAACAGTTTTAAATCTGCCAGCCCTTTAACGGAATGACAGGGAAGATTTAAGTCCCTGGCATCCCAATGAGTGGGATGCTAACTGCGTCTAACACAGTTTTAAGTCTGCCAGCCCTTTAACGGAGTGGCAGGTAGGTTTAAGTCCCTGGCATCCCAATGATGAATGGGATGCTAACTGCCTCTAACACAGTTTAAAGTCTGCCTGCCCTTTAACGGAGTGGCAGGATTTGTTAAGTCCCTGCCATCCCAATGAATGGGATGTTAACTGCCTCTAACTCAGTTTTAAGTCTGCCAGCTCTTTAACGGAGTGGCAGGGTAGGTTTAAGTCCCTGCCATCCCAATGAATGGGATGCTAACTGCGTCTAACACAGTTTTAAGTATGCCAGCCCTTTAACGGAGTGGCAGGATATGTTTAAGTCCCTTCCATTCCAATGAATGAGATACTAACTGCATCTAACTCAGTTTTAACTCTGCCAGCCCTTTAACAGAGTGGCAGGGTAGGTTTAAGTCCCTGGCATCCCAATGATGAATGGGATGCTAACTACCTCTAACCCAGTTTTAAGTCTGCCAGCCGTTTAACAGAGTGGCAGGGTAGGTTTACGTCCCTGCCATCCCAATGAATGTGAAGCTAACTGCATCTAACACAGTTTTAAGTCTGCCAGCCCTTTAACGGAGTGACAGGGAAGGTTTAAGTCCCTTACATCCCAATGAATGGGATGGTAACTGCATCTAACACAGCTTTAAGTCTGCCAGCCCTTTAATGGAGTGACAGGGAAAGTTTAAGTCCCTGGCATCCCAATGATGAATGGGATGCTAACTGCGTCTAACATAGTTTTAATTCCGCAAGCCCTTTAACGGAGTAACAGGGAAGGTTTAAATCCCTGCCATCCCAATGAACGGGATGCTAACTGCCTCTAACCCAGTTTTAAGTCTGCCAGCCCTTTAACGGAGTGGCATGGTAGGTTTAAGTCCCTAGCACCCAAATGAATGGGATACTAACAGCGTCTAACTCAGTTTTAAGTCTGCCAGCCCTTTAATGGAGTGGCAGGATATGTTTAAGTCCCTTCCATCCCAATGAATGGGATGCTAACTGCGTCTAACATAGTTTTAATTCCGCAAGCCCTTTAACGGAGTGACAGGGAAGGTTTAAGTCCCTGCCATCCCAATGAACGGGAAGCTAACTGCCTCTAACCCAGTTTTAAGTCTGCCAGCCTTTTAACGGAGTGGCACGGTAGGTTTAAGTCCCTAGCACCCAAATGAATGGGATACTAACAGCATCTAACTCAGTTTTAAGTCTGCCAGCCCTTTATTGGAGTGACAGGGAAGGTTTAAGTCCCTGCCATCCCAATGAATGGGATGCTAACTACCTCTAACACAGTTTTAAGTCTGCCAGCCCTTTAACGGAGTGGCATGGTAGGTTTAAGTCCCTAGCACCCCAATGAATGGGATCCTAACTGCCTCTAACACAGTTTTAAGTCTGCCAGCCTTTAACTGAGTGGCAGGGGAAGTTTAAGTCTTTGGCATCCCAATCAATGGGATGCTAACTGCGTCTAACAGTTTTAAATCAGCCAGTCCTTTAATGGAATGACAGGGAAGATTTAAGTCCCTGGCATCACAATGAATGGGATGCTAACTGCGTCTAACACAGTTTTAAGTCTGCCAGCCCTTTAACGGAGTGGCAGGTAGGTTTAAGTCCCTGGCATCCCAATGATGAATGGGATGCTAAATGCCTCTAACACAGTTTAAAGTCTGCCTGCCCTTTAACGGAGTGGCAGGATATGTTAAGTCCCTGCCATCCCAATGAATGGGATGTTAACTGCCTCTAACTCAGTTTTAAGTCTGCCAGCTCTTTAACGGAGTGGCAGGGTAGGTTAAAGTCCCTGGCATCCCAATGATGAACGGGATGCTAACTGCGTCTAACACAGTTTTAAGTCTGCCAGCCCTTTAACGGAGTGGCAGGATATGTTTAAGTCCCTTCCATCCCAATGAATGAGATGCTAACTGCATCTAACTCAGTTTTAACTCTGCCAGCCTTTAACGGAGTGGCAGGGTAGGTTTAAGTCCCTGGCATCCCAATGATGAACGGGATGCTAACTGCCTCTAACCCAGTTTTAAGTCTGCCAGCCCTTTAACAGAGTGGCAGGGTAGGTTTACGTCCCTGCCATCCCAATGAATGTGAAGCTAACTGCATCTAACCCAGTTTTAAGTCTGCCAGCCCTTTAACGGAGTGACAGGGAAGGTTTAAGTCCCTTACATCCCAATGAATGGGATGGTAACTGCATCTAACACAGCTTTAAGTCTGCCAGCCCTTTAACGGAGTGGCAGGGAAAGTTTAAGTCCCTGGCATCCCAATGATGAATGGGATGCTAACTGCGTCTAACCCAGTTTTAAGTCTGCCAGCCCTTTAACGGAGTGACAGGGAAAGTTTAAGTCCCTGGCATCCTAATGAGGAATGGGATGCTAACTGCGTCTAACATAGTTTTAATTCCACAAGCCCTCTAACGGAGTGACAGGGAAGGTTTAAATCCCTGCCATCCCAATGAACGGGATGCTAACTGCCTCTAACCCAGTTTTAAGTCTGCCAGCCCTTTAACAGAGTGGCATGGTAGGTTTAAGTCCCTAGCACCCAAATGAATGGGATACTAACAGCGTCTAACTCAGTTTTAAGTCTGCCAGCCCATTAATGGAGTGACAGGGAAGGTTTAAGTCCCTGCCATCCCAATGAATGGGTTGCTAACTGCCTCTAACACAGTTTTAAGTCTGCCAGCCCTTTAACGGAGTGGCAGGGTAGGTTTAATTCCCTTGCATCCCAATAAATGGAATGGTAACTGCGTCTAAAACAGTTTTAATTCTGCAAGCGCTTTAACAGAGTGACAGGGAAGATTTAAGTCCCTGGCATCACAATGAATGGGATGCTAACTGCGACTAACACAGTTTTAAGTCTGCCAGCACTTTAACCGAATGGCAGGATATGTTAAGTCCCTGCCATCCCAATGAATGGGATGTTAACTGCCTCTAACTCAGTTTTAAGTCTGCCAGCTCTTTAACGGAGTGACAGGGAAGGTTTAAGTCCCTGCCATCCCAATGAACGGGATGCTAACTGCCTCTAACCCAGTTTTAAGTCTGCCAGCCCTTTAACGGAGTGGCATGGAAGGTTTAAGTCCCTTGCATCCCAATGATGAATGGGATACTAACAGCATCTAACTCAGTTTTAAGTCTGCCAGCCCTTTAACGGAGTGGCAGGGTAGGTTTAAGTCCCTTGCATCCCAATGATGAATGGGATGCTAACTGCCTCTAACACAGCTTTAACTTTGCCAGCCCTTTAACGGAATGGCAGGGTAGGTATAAGTACCTGGCAGCCCAATGAATGGAATGGTAACTGCATCTAAAACAGTTTTAATTCTGCAAGCCCTTTAACAGAGTGACAGGGAAGGTTTAAGTCACTGTGCCATCCCAATGAATGGGATGCTAACTGCGTCTAAAACAGTTTTAAGTCTGCCAGGCCTTTAATGGAGTGGCAGGATATGTTTAAGTCCCTTCCATCCCAATGAATGGGATCCTAACTGCGTCTAACACAGTTTTAAGTCTGCCAGCCTTTAACTGAGTGGCAGGGAAAGTTTAAGTCTCTGGCATCACAATCAATGGGATGCTAACTGCGTCTAACAGTTTTAAATCTGCCAGCCCTTTAACGGAATGACAGGGAAGATTTAAGTCCCTGGCATCCCAATGAATGGGATGCTAACTGCGTCTAACACAGTTTTAAGTCTGCCAGCCCTTTAACGGAGTGGCAGGTAGGTTTAAGTCCCTGGCATCCCAATGATAAATGGGATGCTAACTGCCTCTAACACAGTTTAATGTCTGCCTGCCCTTTAACGGAGTGGCAGGATATGTTAACTCCCTGCCATCCCAATGAATGGGATGTTAACTGCCTCTAACTCAGTTTTAAGTCTGCCAGCCTTTAACGGAGTGGCAGGGTAGGTTTAAGTCCCTGGCATCACAATGATGAATGGGATGCTAACAGCCTCTAACCCAGTTTTAAGTCTGCCAGCCCTTTAACAGAGTGGCAGGGTAGGTTTACGTCCCTGCCATCCCAATGAATGTGAAGCTAACTGCATCTAACACAGCTTTAAGTCTGCCAGCACTTTAACGGAGTGGCAGGGTAGGTTTAAGTCCCTGCCATCCCAATGAACGGGATGCTAACTGCCTCTAACCCAGTTTTAAGTCTGCCAGGCCTTTAACGGAGTGGCATGGTAGGTTTAAGTCCCTAGCACCCAAATGAATGGGATACTAACAGCGTCTAACTCAGTTTTAAGTCTGCCAGCCCTTTAACGGAGTGGCAGGGTAGGTTTAAGTCCCTGACATCCCAATGAATGGGATGCTAACTGCCTCTAACCCATTTTTAAGTCTGCCAGCCCTTTAACGGAGTGACAGGGAAAGTTTAAGTCCCTAGAATCCCAATGAATGGGATGGTAACTGCGTCTAACATAGTTTTAATTCCGCAAGCCCTTTAACGGAGTGACAGGGAAGGTTTAAGTCCCTGCCATCCCAATGAACGGGATGCTAACTGCCTCTAACCCAGTTTTAAGTCTGCCAGCCCTTTAACGGAGTGGCATGGTAGGTTTAAGTCCCTGCCATCCCAATGAATGGGATGCTAACTGCCTCTAACCCAGTTTTAAGTCTGCCAGCCCTTTAACGGAGTGGCATGGTAGGTTTAAGTCCCTAGCACCCAAATGAATGGGATACTAACAGCGTCTAACTCAGTTTTAAGTCAGCCAGCCCTTTAACGGAGTGGCAGGGTAGGTTTAAGTCCCTGCCATCCCAATGAATGGGATGCTAACTGCCTCTAACACAGTTTTAAGTCTGCCAGCCCTTTAACGGAGTGGCAGGGTAGGTTTAAGTCCCTTGCATCCCAATAAATGGAATGGTAACTGCGTCGAAAACAGTTTTAATTCTGCAAGCCCTTTAACAGAGTGACAGGGAAGGTTTAAGTCACTGTGCCATGCCAATGAATGGGATGCTAACTGCATCTAACACAGTTTTAACTGTGCCAGCCTTTTAACGGAGTGGCAGGGTAGGTTTAAGTCCCTGGCATCCCAATGATGAATGGGATGCTAACTGCCCCTAACACAGTTTTAAGTCTGCCAGCCCTTTAATGGAGTGGCAGGGAAGGTTTAAGTCCCTGCCATCCCAATGAACGGGATGCTAACTGCCTCTAACCCAGTTTTAAGTCTGCCAGCCCTTTAACGGAGTGGCATGGTAGGTTTAAGTCCCTAGCACCCCAATGAATGGGATACTAACAGCGTCTAACTCAGTTTTAAGTCTGCCAGCCCTTTAACGGAGTGGCAGAGTAGGTTTAAGTCCCTTTCATCCCAATGATGAATGGGATGCTAACTGCCTCTAACACAGCTTTAACTTTGCCAGCCCTTTAACGGAATGGCAGGGTAGGTATAAGTACCTGGCAGCCCAATGAATGGAATGGTAACTGCATCTAAAACAGTTTAAATTCTGCAAGCCCTTTAACAGAGTGACAGGGAAGGTTTAAGTCACTGTGCCATCCCAATGAATGGGATGCTAACTGCGTCTAAAACAGTTTTAAGTCTGCCAGGCCTTTAATGGAGTGGCAGGATATGTTTAAGTCCCTTCCATCCCAATGAATCGGATCCTAACTGCGTCTAATACAGTTTTATGTCTGCCAGCCCTTTAACGGAATGACAGGGAAGATTTAAGTCCCTGGCATCCCAATGAATGGGATGCTAACTGCGTCTAACACAGTTTTAAGTCTGCCAGCCCTTTAACGGAGTGGCAGGGAAAGTTTAAGTCCCTAGAATCTCAATGAATGGGATGGTAACTGCGTCTAACATAGTTTTAAGTCTGCCAGCCCTTTAACGGAGTGGCAGGGAAAGTTAAAGTCCCTAGAATCCCAATGAATGGGATGGTAACTGCATCTAACACAACTTTAAGTCTGCCAGCCCTTTAACGGAGTGGCAGGGAAAGTTTAAGTCCCTAGAATCCCAATGAATGGGATGGTAACTGCATCTAACACAGTTTTAAGTCTGCCAGCCCTTTAACGGAGTGGCAGGGAAAGTTTAAGTCCCTAGAATCCCAATGAATGGGATGGTAACTGCATCTAACACAGCTTTAAGTCTGCCAGCCCTTTAACGGAGTGGCAGGGAAAGTTTAAGTCCCTAGAATCCCAATGAATGGGATGGTAACTGCGTCTAACATAGTTTTAAGTCTGCCAGCCCTTTAACGGAGTGGCAGGGAAAGTTTAAGTCCCTAGAATCCCAATGAATGGGATGGTAACTGCATCTAACACAGTTTTAAGTCTGCCAGCCCTTTAACGGAGTGGCAGGGAAAGTTTAAGTCCCTAGAATCCCAATGAATGGGATGGTAACTGCATCTAACACAGTTTTAAGTCTGCCAGCCCTTTAACGGAGTGGCAGGGAAAGTTTAAGTCCCTAGAATCCCAATGAATGGGATGGTAACTGCATCTAACACAGTTTTAAGTCTGCCAGCCCTTTAACGGAGTGGCAGGGAAAGTTTAAGTCCCTAGAATCCCAATGAATGGGATGGTAACTGCGTCTAACATAGTTTTAAGTCTGCCAGCCCTTTAACGGAGTGGCAGGGAAAGTTTAAGTCCCTAGAATCCCAATGAATGGGATGGTAACTGCGTCTAACACAGTTTTAAGTCTGCCAGCCCTTTAACGGAGTGGCAGGGAAAGTTTAAGTCCCTAGAATCCCAATGAATGGGATGGTAACTGCGTCTAACATAGTTTTAAGTCTGCCAGCCCTTTAACGGAGTGGCAGGGAAAGTTTAAGTCCCTAGAATCCCAATGAATGGGATGGTAACTGCATCTAACACAGTTTTAAGTCTGCCAGCCCTTTAACGGAGTGGCAGGGAAAGTTTAAGTCCCTAGAATCCCAATGAATGGGATGGTAACTGCGTCTAACATAGTTTTAAGTCTGCCAGCCCTTTAACGGAGTGGCAGGGAAAGTTTAAGTCCCTAGAATCCCAATGAATGGGATGGTAACTGCATCTAACACAGTTTTAAGTCTGCCAGCCCTTTAACGGAGTGGCAGGGAAAGTTTAAGTCCCTAGAATCCCAATTAATGGGATGGTAACTGCGTCTAACATAGTTTTAAGTCTGCCAGCCCTTTAACGGAGTGGCAGGGAAAGTTTAAGTCCATAGAATCCCAATGAATGGGATGGTAACTGCATCTAACACAGTTTTAAGTCTGCCAGCCCTTTAACGGAGTGGCAGGGAAAGTTTAAGTCCCTAGAATCCCAATGAATGGGATGGTAACTGCGTCTAACATAGTTTTAAGTCTGCCAGCCCTTTAACGGAGTGGCAGGGAAAGTTTAAGTCCCTAGAATCCCAATGAATGGGATGGTAACTGCATCTAACACAGTTTTAAGTCTGCCAGCCCTTTAACGGAGTGGCAGGGAAAGTTTAAGTCCCTAGAATCCCAATGAATGGGATGGTAACTGCGTCTAACATAGTTTTAAGTCTGCCAGCCCTTTAACGGAGTGGCAGGGAAAGTTTAAGTCCCTAGAATCACAATGAATGGGATGGTAACTGCGTCTAACACAGTTTTAAGTCTGCCAGCCCTTTAACGGAGTGGCAGGGAAAGTTTAAGTCCCTGGCATCACAATGATGAATGGGATGCTAACTGCCTCTAACCCAGTTTTAAGTCTGCCAGCCCTTTAACAGAGTGGCAGGGAAAGTTTAAGTCCCTAGAATCCCAATGAATGGGATGGTAACTGCGTCTAACACAGTTTTAAGTCTGCCAGCCCTTTAACGGAGTGGCAGGGAAAGTTTAAGTCCCTGGCATCACAATGATGAATGGGATGCTAACTGCCTCTAACCCAGTTTTAAGTCTGCCAGCCCTTTAACGGAGTGGCAGGGAAAGTTTAAGTCCCTAGAATCCCAATGAATGGGATGGTAACTGCGTCTAACATAGTTTTAAGTCTGCCAGCCCTTTAACGGAGTGGCAGGGAAAGTTTAAGTCCCTAGAATCCCAATGAATGGGATGGTAACTGCGTCTAACACAGTTTTAAGTCTGCCAGCCCTTTAACGGAGTGGCAGGGAAAGTTTAAGACCCTAGAATCCCAATGAATGGGATGGTAACTGCGTCTAACATAGTTTTAAGTCTGCCAGCCCTTTAACGGAGTGGCAGGGAAAGTTTAAGTCCCTAGAATCCCAATGAATGGGATGGTAACTGCGTCTAACATAGTTTTAAGTCTGCCAGCCCTTTAACGGAGTGGCAGGGAAAGTTTAAGTCCCTAGAATCCCAATGAATGGGATGGTAACTGCGTCTAACATAGTTTTAAGTCTGCCAGCTCTTTAACGGAGTGGCAGGGAAAGTTTAAGTCCCTAGAATCCCAATGAATGGGATGGTAACTGCGTCTAACATAGTTTTAATTCTGCCAGCCCTTTAACCGAGTGGCAGGGAAAGTTTAAGTCCCTAGAATCCCAATGAATAGGATGGTAACCGTGTCTAACACAGTTTTAAGTCTGCCAGCCCTTTAACGGAGTGGCAGGGAAAGTTTAAGTCCCTAGAATCCCAATGAATGGGATGGTAACTGCGTCTAACATAGTTTTAAGTCTGCCAGCCCTTTAACGGAGTGGCAGGGAAAGTTTAAGTCCCTAGAATCCCAATGAATGGGATGGTAACTGCGTCTAACATAGTTTTAAGTCTGCCAGCCCTTTAACGGAGTGGCAGGGAAAGTTTAAGTCCCTAGAATCCCAATGAATGGGATGGTAACTGCATCTAACACAGCTTTAAGTCTGCCAGCCCTTTAACGGAGTGGCAGGGAAAGTTTAAGTCCCTGGCATCACAATGATGAATGGGATGCTAACTGCCTCTAACCCAGTTTTAAGTCTGCCAGCCCTTTAACAGAGTGGCAGGGAAAGTTTAAGTCGCTAGAATCCCAATGAATGGGATGGTAACTGCGTCTAACATAGTTTTAAGTCTGCCAGCCCTTTAACGTAGTGGCAGGGAAAGTTTAAGTCCCTAGAATCCTAATGAATGGGATGGTAACTGCATCTAACACAGTTTTAAGTCTGCCAGCCCTTTAACGGAGTGGCAGGGAAAGTTTAAGTCCCTAGAATCCCAATGAATGGGATGTTAACTGCGTCTAACATAGTTTTAAGTCTGCCAGCCCTTTAACGGAGTGGCAGGGAAAGTTTAAGTCCCTAGAATCCCAATGAATGGGATGGTAACTGCGTCTAACACAGTTTTAAGTCTGCCAGCCCTTTAACGGAGTGGCAGGGAAAGTTTAAGTCCCTAGAATCCCAATGAATGGGATGGTAACTGCGTCTAACACAGTTTTAAGTCTGCCAGCCCTTTAACGGAGTGGCAGGGAAAGTTTAAGTCCCTAGAATCCCAATGAATGGGATGGTAACTGCGTCTAACACAGTTTTAAGTCTGCACTCCCTTTAACGGAGTGGCAGGGAAAGTTTAAGTCCCTAGAATCCCAATGAATGGGATGGTAACTGCGTCTAACACAGTTTTAAGTCTGCCAGCCCTTTAACGGAGTGGCAGGGAAAGTTTAAGTCCCTAGAATCCCAATGAATGGGATGGTAACTGCGTCTAACATAGTTTTAAGTCTGCCAGCCCTTTAACGGAGTGGCAGGGAAAGTTTAAGTCCCTAGAATCCCAATGAATGGGATGGTAACTGCGTCTAACACAGTTTTAAGTCTGCCAGCCCTTTAACGGAGTGGCAGGGAAAGTTTAAGTCCCTAGAATCCCAATGAATGGGATGGTAACTGCGTCTAACACAGTTTTAAGTCTGCCAGCACTTTAACGGAGTGGCAGGGAAAGTTTAAGTCCCTAGAATCCCAATGAATGGGATGGTAACTGCGTCTAACACAGTTTTAAGTCTGCCAGCCCTTTAACGGAGTGGCAGGGAAAGTTTAAGTCCCTAGAATCCCAATGAATGGGATGGTAACTGCATCTAACATAGTTTTAAGTCTGCCAGCCCTTTAACGGAGTGGCAGGGAAAGTTTAAGTCCCTAGAATCCCAATGAATGGGATGGTAACTGCGTCTAACACAGTTTTAAGTCTGCCAGCCCTTTAACGGAGTGGCAGGGAAAGTTTAAGTCCCTAGAATACCAATGAATGGGATGGTAACTGCATCTAACACAGTTTTAAGTCTGCCAGCCCTTTAACGGAGTGGCAGGGAAAGTTTAAGTCCCTAGAATCCCAATGAATGGGATGGTAACTGCATCTAACACAGTTTTAAGTCTGCCAGCCCTTTAACGGAGTGGCAGGGAAAGTTTAAGTCCCTAGAATCCCAATGAATGGGATGGTAACTGCGTCTAACACAGTTTTAAGTCTGCCAGCCCTTTAACGGAGTGGCAGGGAAAGTTTAAGTCCCTGGCATCACAATGATGAATGGTATGCTAACTGCCTCTAACCCAGTTTTAAGTCTGCCAGCCCTTTAACGGAGTGGCAGGGAAAGTTTAAGTCCCTAGAATCCCAATGAATGGGATGGTAACTGCGTCTAACACAGTTTTAAGTCTGCCAGCCCTTTAACGGAGTGGCAGGGAAAGTTTAAGTCCCTAGAATCCCAATGAATGGGATGGTAACTGCGTCTAACATAGTTTTAAGTCTGCCAGCCCTTTAACGGAGTGGCAGGGAAAGTTTAAGTCCCTAGAATCCCAATGAATGGGATGGTAACTGCGTCTAACATAGTTTTAAGTCTGCCAGCCCTTTAACGGAGTGGCAGGGAAAGTTTAAGTCCCTAGAATCCCAATGAATGGGATGGTAACTGCATCTAACACAGCTTTAAGTCTGCCAGCCCTTTAACGGAGTGGCAGGGAAAGTTTAAGTCCCTAGAATCCCAATGAATGGGATGGTAACTGCGTCTAACACAGTTTTAAGTCTGCCAGCCCTTTAACGGAGTGGCAGGGAAAGTTTAAGTCCCTGGCATCACAATGATGAATGGGATGCTAACTGCCTCTAACCCAGTTTTAAGTCTGCCAGCCCTTTAACAGAGTGGCAGGGAAAGTTTAAGTCCCTAGATTCCCAATGAATGGGATGGTAACTGCGTCTAACACAGTTTTAAGTCTGCAACCTTTAACGGAGTGGCAGGGAAAGTTTAAGTCCCTAGAATCCCAATGAATGGGATGGTAACTGCGTCTAACACAGTTTTAAGTCTGCCAGCCCTTTAACGGAGTGGCAGGGAAAGTTTAAGTCCCTAGAATCCCAATGAATGGGACGGTAACTGCGTCTAACACAGTTTTAAGTCTGCCAGCCCTTTAAAGGAGTGGCAGGGAAAGTTTAAGTCCCTAGAATCCCAATGAATGGGATGGTAACTGCATCTAACACAGCTTTAAGTCTGCCAGCCCTTTAACGGAGTGGCAGGGAAAGTTTAAGTCCCTAGAATCCCAATGAATGGGATGGTAACTGCGTCTAACATAGTTTTAAGTCTGCCAGCCCTTTAACGGAGTGGCGGGGAAAGTTTAAGTCCCTAGAATCCCAATGAATGGGATGGTAACTGCTTCTAACACAGTTTTAAGTCTGCCAGCCCTTTAACGGAGTGGCAGGGAAAGTTTAAGTCCCTAGAATCCCAATGAATGGGATGGTAACTGCATCTAACACAGCTTTAAGTCTGCCAGCCCTTTAACGGAGTGGCAGGGAAAGTTTAAGTCCCTAGAATCCCAATGAATGGGATGGTAACTGCGTCTAACACAGTTATAAGTCTGCCAGCCCTTTAACGGAGTGGCAGGGAAAGTTTAAGTCCCTGGCATCACAATGATGAATGGGATGCTAACTGCCTCTAACCCAGTTTTAAGTCTGCCAGCCCTTTAACAGAGTGGCAGGGAAAGTTTAAGTCCCTAGAATCCCAATGAATGGGATGGTAACTGCGTCTAACACAGTTTTAAGTCTGCCAGCCCTTTAACGGAGTGGCAGGGAAAGTTTAAGTCCCTAGAATCCCAATGAATGGGATGGTAACTGCGTCTAACACAGTTTTAAGTCTGCCAGCCCTTTAACGGAGTGGCAGGGAAAGTTTAAGTCCCTGGCATCACAATGATGAATGGGATGCTAACTGCCTCTAACCCAGTTTTAAGTCTGCCAGCCCTTTAACAGAGTGGCAGGGAAAGTTTAAGTCCCTAGATTCCCAATGAATGGGATGGTAACTGCGTCTAACACAGTTTTAATTCTGCCAGCCCTTTAACTGAGTGGCAGGGAAAGTTTAAGTCCCTAGAATCCTAATGAATGGGATGGCAACTGCGTCTAACACAGTTTTAAATCTGCCAGCCCTTTAACGGAGTGGCAGGGAAAGTTTAAGTCCCTAGAATCCCAATGAATGGGATGGTAACTGCGTCTAACACAGTTTTAAGTCTGCCAGCCCTTTAACGGAGTGGCAGGGAAAGTTTAAGTCCCTAGAATCCCAATGAATGGGATGGTAACTGCATCTAACACAGCTTTAAGTCTGCCAGCCCTTTAACGGAGTGGCAGGGAAAGTTTAAGTCCCTAGAATCCCAATGAATGGGATGGTAACTGCGTCTAACATAGTTTTAAGTCTGCCAGCCCTTTAACGGAGTGGCAGGGAAAGTTTAAGTCCCTAGAATCCCAATGAATGGGATGGTAACTGCGTCTAACACAGTTTTAAGTCTGCCAGCCCTTTAACGGAGTGGCAGGGAAAGTTTAAGTCCCTAGAATCCCAATGAATGGGATGGTAACTGCATCTAACACAGCTTTAAGTCTGCCAGCCCTTTAACGGAGTGGCAGGGAAAGTTTAAGTCCCTAGAATCCCAATGAATGGGATGGTAACTGCGTCTAACACAGTTTTAAGTCTGCCAGCCCTTTAACGGAGTGGCAGGGAAAGTTTAAGTCCCTGGCATCACAATGATGAATGGGATGCTAACTGCCTCTAACCCAGTTTTAAGTCTGCCAGCCCTTTAACAGAGTGGCAGGGAAAGTTTAAGTCCCTAGAATCCCAATGAATGGGATGGTAACTGCGTCTAACACAGTTTTAAGTCTGCCAGCCCTTTAACGGAGTGGCAGGGAAAGTTTAAGTCCCTAGAATCCCAATGAATGGGATGGTAACTGCGCCTAACATAGTTTTAAGTCTGCCAGCCCTTTAACGGAGTGGCAGGGAAAGTTTAAGTCCCTAGAATCCCAATGAATGGGATGGTAACTGCGTCTAACACAGTTTTAAGTCTGCCAGCCCTTTAACGGAGTGGCAGGGAAAGTTTAAGTCCCTAGAATCCCAATGAATGGGATGGTAACTGCATCTAACATAGTTTTAAGTCTGCCAGCCCTTTAACGGAGTGGCAGGGAAAGTTTAAGTCCCTAGAATCCCAATGAATGGGATGGTAACTGCATCTAACACAGCTTTAAGTCTGCCAGCCCTTTAACGGAGTGGCAGGGAAAGTTTAAGTCCCTAGAATCCCAATGAATGGGATGGTAACTGCGTCTAACACAGTTTTAAGTCTGCCAGCCCTTTAACGGAGTGGCAGGGAAAGTTTAAGTCCCTAGAATCCCAATGAATGGGATGGTAACTGCGTCTAACACAGTTTTAAGTCTGCCAGCCCTTTAACGGAGTGGCAGGGAAAGTTTAAGTCCCTAGAATCCCAATGAATGGGATGGTAACTGCATCTAACACAGCTTTAAGTCTGCCAGCCCTTTAACGAGTGGCAGGGAAAGTTTAAGTCCCTGGCATCACAATGATGAATGGGATGCTAACTGCCTCTAACCCAGTTTTAAGTCTGCCAGCCCTTTAACAGAGTGGCAGGGAAAGTTTAAGTCCCTAGAATCCCAATGAATGGGATGGTAACTGCGTCTAACACAGTTTTAAGTCTGCCAGCCCTTTAACGGAGTGGCAGGGAAAGTTTAAGTCCCTAGAATCCCAATGAATGGGATGGTAACTGCGTCTAACATAGTTTTAAGTCTACCAGCCCGTTAACGGAGTGGCAGGGAAAGTTTAAGTCCCTAGAATACCAATGAATGGGATGGTAACTGCGTCTAACACAGTTTTAAGTCTGCCAGCCCGTTAACGGAGTGGCAGGGAAAGTTTAAGTCCCTAGAATCCCAATGAATGGGATGGTAACTGCGTCTAACATAGTTTTAAGTCTGCCAGCCCTTTAACGGTGTGGCAGGGAAAGTTTAAGTCCCTAGAATCCCAATGAATGGGATGGTAACTGCATCTAACACAGCTTTAAGTCTGCCAGCCCTTTAACGGAGTGGCAGGGAAAGTTTAAGTCCCTAGAATCCCAATGAATGGGATGGTAACTGCGTCTAACATAGTTTTAAGTCTGCCAGCCCTTTAACGGAGTGGCAGGGAACGTTTAAGTCCCTAGAATCCCAATGAATGGGATGGTAACTGCATCTAACACAGTTTTAAGTCTGCCAGCCCTTTAACGGAGTGGCAGGGAAAGTTTAAGTCCCTAGAATCCCAATGAATGGGATGGTAACTGCGTCTAACATAGTTTTAAGTCTGCCAGCCCTTTAACGGAGTGGCAGGGAAAGTTTAAGTCCCTAGAATCCCAATGAATGGGATGGTAACTGCGTCTAACACAGTTTTAAGTCTGCCAGCCCTTTAACGGAGTGGCAGGGAAAGTTTAAGTCCCTAGAATCCCAATGAATGGGATGGTAACTGCGTCTAACACAGTTTTAAGTCTGCCAGCCCTTTAACGGAGTGGCAGGGAAAGTTTAAGTCCCTAGAATCCCAATGAATGGGATGGTAACTGCATCTAACACAGCTTTAAGTCTGCCAGCCCTTTAACGGAGTGGCAGGGAAAGTTTAAGTCCCTAGAATCCCAATGAATGGGATGGTAACTGCGTCTAACATAGTTTTAAGTCTGCCAGCCCTTTAACAGAGTGGCAGGGAAAGTTTAAGTCCCTAGAATCCCAATGAATGGGATGGTAACTGCATCTAACACAGTTTTAAGTCTGCCAGCCCTTTAACGGAGTGGCAGGGAAAGTTTAAGTCCCTAGAATCCCTATGAATGGGATGGTAACTGCGTCTAACATAGTTTTAAGTCTGCCAGCCCTTTAACGGAGTGGCAGGGAAAGTTTAAGTCCCGAGAATCCCAATGAATTGGATGGTAACTGCATCTAACACAGCTTTAAGTCTGCCAGCCCTTTAACGGAGTGGCAGGGAAAGTTTAAGTCCCTAGAATCCCAATGAATGGGATGGTAACTGCGTCTAACATAGTTTTAAGTCTGCCAGCCCTTTAACGGAGTGGCAGGGAAAGTTTAAGTCCCTAGAATCCCAATGAATGGGATGGTAACTGCTTCTAACACAGTTTTAAGTCTGCCAGCCCTTTAACGGAGTGGCAGGGAAAGTTTAAGTCCCTAGAATCCCAATGAATGGGATGGTAACTGCGTCTAACACAGTTTTAAGTCTGCCAGCCCTTTAACGGAGTGGCAGGGAAAGTTTAAGTCCCTGGCATCACAATGATGAATGGGATGCTAACTGCCTCTAACCCAGTTTTAAGTCTGCCAGCCCTTTAACAGAGTGGAAGGGAAAGTTTAAGTCCCTAGAATCCCAATGAATGGGATGGTAACTGCGTCTAACACAGTTTTAAGTCTGCCAGCCCTTTAACGGAGTGGCAGGGAAAGTTTAAGTCCCTAGACTCCCAATGAATGGGATGGTAACTGCGTCTAACACAGTTTTAAGTCTGCCAGCCCTTTAACGGAGTGGCAGGGAAAGTTTAAGTCCCTAGAATCCCAATGAATGGGATGGGAACTGCGTCTAACATAGTTTTAAGTCTGCCAGCCCTTTATCGGAGTGGCAGGGAAAGTTTAAGTCCCTAGAATCCCAATGAATGGGATGGTAACTGCGTCTAACATAGTTTTAAGTCTGCCAGCCCTTTAACGGAGTGGCAGGGAAAGTTTAAGTCCCTAGAATCCCAATGAATGGGATGGTAACTGCGTCTAACACAGTTTTAAGTCTGCCAGCCCTTTAACGGAGTGGCAGGGAAAGTCTAAGTCCCTAGAATCCCAATGAATGGGATGGTAACTGCGTCTAACATAGTTTTAAGTCTGCCAGCCCTTTAACGGAGTGGCAGGGAAAGTTTAAGTCCCTAGAATCCCAATGAATGGGATGGTAACTGCGTCTAACATAGTTTTAAGTCTGCCAGCCCTTTAACGGAGTGGCAGGGAAAGTTTAAGTCCCTAGAATCCCAATGAATGGGATGGTAACTGCATCTAACACAGCTTTAAGTCTGCCAGCCCTTTAACGGAGTGGCAGGGAAAGTTTAAGTCCCTAGAATCCCAATGAATGGGATGGTAACTGCGTCTAACACAGTTTTAAGTCTGCCAGCCCTTTAACGGAGTGGCAGGGAAAGTTTAAGTCCCTGGCATCACAATGATGAATGGGATGCTAACTGCCTCTAACCCAGTTTTAAGTCTGCCAGCCCTTTAACAGAGTGGCAGAGAAAGTTTAAGTCCCTAGAATCCCAATGAATGGGATGGTAACTGCGTCTAACACAGTTTTAAGTCTGCCAGCCCTTTAACGGAGTGGCAGGGAAAGTTTAAGTCCCTAGAATCCCAATGAATGGGATGGTAACTGCTTCTAACACAGTTTTAAGTCTGCCAGCCCTTTAACGGAGTGGCAGGGAAAGTTTAAGTCCCTAGAATCCCAATGAATGGGATGGTAACTGCGTCTAACATAGTTTTAAGTCTGCCAGCCCTTTAACGGAGTGGCAGGGAAAGTTTAAGTCCCTAGAATCCCAATGAATGGGATGGTAACTGCGTCTAACACAGTTTTAAGTCTGCCAGCCCTTTAACGGAGTGGCAGGGAAAGTTTAAGTCCCTGGCATCACAATGATGAATGGGATGCTAACTGCCTCTAACCCAGTTTTAAGTCTGCCAGCCCTTTAACAGAGTGGCAGGGAAAGTTTAAGTCCCTAGAATCCCAATGAATGGGATGGTAACTGCGTCTAACACAGTTTTAAGTCTGCCAGCCCTTTAACGGAGTGGCAGGGAAAGTTTAAGTCCCTAGAATCCCAATGAATGGGATGGTAACTGCATCTAACACAGCTTTAAGTCTGCCAGCCCTTTAACGGAGTGGCAGGGAAAGTTTAAGTCCCTGGCATCACAATGATGAATGGGATGGTAACTGCGTCTAACCCAGTTTTAAGTCTGCCAGCCCTTTTACAGAGTGGCAGAGAAAGTTTAAGTCCCTAGAATCCCAATGAATGGGATGGTAACTGCGTCTAACACAGTTTTAAGTCTGCCAGCCCTTTAACGGAGTGGCAGGGAAAGTTTAAGTCCCTAGAATCCCAATGAATGGGATGGTAACTGCTTCTAACACAGTTTTAAGTCTGCCAGCCCTTTAACGGAGTGGCAGGGAAAGTTTAAGTCCCTAGAATCCCAATGAATGGGATGGTAACTGCGTCTAACACAGTTTTAAGTCTGCCAGCCCTTTAACGGAGTGGCAGGGAAAGTTTAAGTCCCTAGAATCCCAATGAATGGGATGGTAACTGCATCTAACACAGTTTTAAGTCTGCCAGCCCTTTAACGGAGTGGCAGGGAAAGTTTAAGTCCCTAGAATCCCAATGAATGGGATGGTAACTGCATCTAACACAGCTTTAAGTCTGCCAGCCCTTTAACGGAGTGGCAGGGAAAGTTTAAGTCCCTAGAATCCCAATGAATGGGATGGTAACTGCGTCTAACACAGTTTTAAGTCTGCCAGCCCTTTAACGGAGTGGCAGGGAAAGTTTAAGTCCCTAGAATCCCAATGAATGGGATGGTAACTGCGTCTAACACAGTTTTAAGTCTGCCAGCCCTTTAACGGAGTGGCAGGGAAAGTTTAAGTCCCTAGAATCCCAATGAATGGGATGGTAACTGCATCTAACACAGATTTAAGTCTGCCAGCCCTTTAACGGAGTGGCAGGGAAAGTTTAAGTCCCTGGCATCACAATGATGAATGGGATGCTAACTGCCTCTAACCCAGTTTTAAGTCTGCCAGCCCTTTAACGGAGTGGCAGGGAAAGTTTAAGTCCCTAGAATCCCAATGAATGGGATGGTAACTGCGTCTAACATAGTTTTAAGTCTGCCAGCCCTTTAACGGAGTGGCAGGGAAAGTTTAAGTCCCTAGAATCCCAATGAATGGGATGGTAACTGCGTCTAACACAGTTTTAAGTCTGCCAGCCCTTTAACGGAGTGGCAGGGAAAGTTTAAGACCCTAGAATCCCAATGAATGGGATGGTAACTGCGTCTAACATAGTTTTAAGTCTGCCAGCCCTTTAACGGAGTGGCAGGGAAAGTTTAAGTCCCTAGAATCCCAATGAATGGGATGGTAACTGCGTCTAACATAGTTTTAAGTCTGCCAGCCCTTTAACGGAGTGGCAGGGAAAGTTTAAGTCCCTAGAATCCCAATGAATGGGATGGTAACTGCGTCTAACATAGTTTTAAGTCTGCCAGCTCTTTAACGGAGTGGCAGGGAAAGTTTAAGTCCCTAGAATCCCAATGAATGGGATGGTAACTGCGTCTAACATAGTTTTAATTCTGCCAGCCCTTTAACCGAGTGGCAGGGAAAGTTTAAGTCCCTAGAATCCCAATGAATAGGATGGTAACCGTGTCTAACACAGTTTTAAGTCTGCCAGCCCTTTAACGGAGTGGCAGGGAAAGTTTAAGTCCCTAGAATCCCAATGAATGGGATGGTAACTGCGTCTAACATAGTTTTAAGTCTGCCAGCCCTTTAACGGAGTGGCAGGGAAAGTTTAAGTCCCTAGAATCCCAATGAATGGGATGGTAACTGCGTCTAACATAGTTTTAAGTCTGCCAGCCCTTTAACGGAGTGGCAGGGAAAGTTTAAGTCCCTAGAATCCCAATGAATGGGATGGTAACTGCATCTAACACAGCTTTAAGTCTGCCAGCCCTTTAACGGAGTGGCAGGGAAAGTTTAAGTCCCTGGCATCACAATGATGAATGGGATGCTAACTGCCTCTAACCCAGTTTTAAGTCTGCCAGCCCTTTAACAGAGTGGCAGGGAAAGTTTAAGTCGCTAGAATCCCAATGAATGGGATGGTAACTGCGTCTAACATAGTTTTAAGTCTGCCAGCCCTTTAACGTAGTGGCAGGGAAAGTTTAAGTCCCTAGAATCCTAATGAATGGGATGGTAACTGCATCTAACACAGTTTTAAGTCTGCCAGCCCTTTAACGGAGTGGCAGGGAAAGTTTAAGTCCCTAGAATCCCAATGAATGGGATGTTAACTGCGTCTAACATAGTTTTAAGTCTGCCAGCCCTTTAACGGAGTGGCAGGGAAAGTTTAAGTCCCTAGAATCCCAATGAATGGGATGGTAACTGCGTCTAACACAGTTTTAAGTCTGCCAGCCCTTTAACGGAGTGGCAGGGAAAGTTTAAGTCCCTAGAATCCCAATGAATGGGATGGTAACTGCGTCTAACACAGTTTTAAGTCTGCCAGCCCTTTAACGGAGTGGCAGGGAAAGTTTAAGTCCCTAGAATCCCAATGAATGGGATGGTAACTGCGTCTAACACAGTTTTAAGTCTGCACTCCCTTTAACGGAGTGGCAGGGAAAGTTTAAGTCCCTAGAATCCCAATGAATGGGATGGTAACTGCGTCTAACACAGTTTTAAGTCTGCCAGCCCTTTAACGGAGTGGCAGGGAAAGTTTAAGTCCCTAGAATCCCAATGAATGGGATGGTAACTGCGTCTAACATAGTTTTAAGTCTGCCAGCCCTTTAACGGAGTGGCAGGGAAAGTTTAAGTCCCTAGAATCCCAATGAATGGGATGGTAACTGCGTCTAACACAGTTTTAAGTCTGCCAGCCCTTTAACGGAGTGGCAGGGAAAGTTTAAGTCCCTAGAATCCCAATGAATGGGATGGTAACTGCGTCTAACACAGTTTTAAGTCTGCCAGCACTTTAACGGAGTGGCAGGGAAAGTTTAAGTCCCTAGAATCCCAATGAATGGGATGGTAACTGCGTCTAACACAGTTTTAAGTCTGCCAGCCCTTTAACGGAGTGGCAGGGAAAGTTTAAGTCCCTAGAATCCCAATGAATGGGATGGTAACTGCATCTAACATAGTTTTAAGTCTGCCAGCCCTTTAACGGAGTGGCAGGGAAAGTTTAAGTCCCTAGAATCCCAATGAATGGGATGGTAACTGCGTCTAACACAGTTTTAAGTCTGCCAGCCCTTTAACGGAGTGGCAGGGAAAGTTTAAGTCCCTAGAATACCAATGAATGGGATGGTAACTGCATCTAACACAGTTTTAAGTCTGCCAGCCCTTTAACGGAGTGGCAGGGAAAGTTTAAGTCCCTAGAATCCCAATGAATGGGATGGTAACTGCATCTAACACAGTTTTAAGTCTGCCAGCCCTTTAACGGAGTGGCAGGGAAAGTTTAAGTCCCTAGAATCCCAATGAATGGGATGGTAACTGCGTCTAACACAGTTTTAAGTCTGCCAGCCCTTTAACGGAGTGGCAGGGAAAGTTTAAGTCCCTGGCATCACAATGATGAATGGTATGCTAACTGCCTCTAACCCAGTTTTAAGTCTGCCAGCCCTTTAACGGAGTGGCAGGGAAAGTTTAAGTCCCTAGAATCCCAATGAATGGGATGGTAACTGCGTCTAACACAGTTTTAAGTCTGCCAGCCCTTTAACGGAGTGGCAGGGAAAGTTTAAGTCCCTAGAATCCCAATGAATGGGATGGTAACTGCGTCTAACATAGTTTTAAGTCTGCCAGCCCTTTAACGGAGTGGCAGGGAAAGTTTAAGTCCCTAGAATCCCAATGAATGGGATGGTAACTGCGTCTAACATAGTTTTAAGTCTGCCAGCCCTTTAACGGAGTGGCAGGGAAAGTTTAAGTCCCTAGAATCCCAATGAATGGGATGGTAACTGCATCTAACACAGCTTTAAGTCTGCCAGCCCTTTAACGGAGTGGCAGGGAAAGTTTAAGTCCCTAGAATCCCAATGAATGGGATGGTAACTGCGTCTAACACAGTTTTAAGTCTGCCAGCCCTTTAACGGAGTGGCAGGGAAAGTTTAAGTCCCTGGCATCACAATGATGAATGGGATGCTAACTGCCTCTAACCCAGTTTTAAGTCTGCCAGCCCTTTAACAGAGTGGCAGGGAAAGTTTAAGTCCCTAGATTCCCAATGAATGGGATGGTAACTGCGTCTAACACAGTTTTAAGTCTGCAACCTTTAACGGAGTGGCAGGGAAAGTTTAAGTCCCTAGAATCCCAATGAATGGGATGGTAACTGCGTCTAACACAGTTTTAAGTCTGCCAGCCCTTTAACGGAGTGGCAGGGAAAGTTTAAGTCCCTAGAATCCCAATGAATGGGACGGTAACTGCGTCTAACACAGTTTTAAGTCTGCCAGCCCTTTAAAGGAGTGGCAGGGAAAGTTTAAGTCCCTAGAATCCCAATGAATGGGATGGTAACTGCATCTAACACAGCTTTAAGTCTGCCAGCCCTTTAACGGAGTGGCAGGGAAAGTTTAAGTCCCTAGAATCCCAATGAATGGGATGGTAACTGCGTCTAACACAGTTTTAAGTCTGCCAGCCCTTTAACGGAGTGGCAGGGAAAGTTTAAGTCCCTAGAATCCCAATGAATGGGATGGTAACTGCGTCTAACACAGCTTTAAGTCTGCCAGCCCTTTAACGGAGTGGCAGGGAAAGTTTAAGTCCCTAGAATCCCAATGAATGGGATGGTAACTGCGTCTAACACAGTTTTAAGTCTGCCAGCCCTTTAACGGAGTGGCAGGGAAAGTTTAAGTCCCTAGAATCCCAATGAATGGGATGGTAACTGCGTCTAACACAGTTTTAAGTCTGCCAGCCCTTTAACGGAGTGGCAGGGAAAGTTTAAGTCCCTAGAATCCCAATGAATGGGATGGTAACTGCGTCTAACACAGTTTTAAGTCTGCCAGCCCTTTAACGGAGTGGCAGGGAAAGTTTAAGTCCCTAGAATCCCAATGAATGGGATGGTAACTGCGTCTAACACAGTTTTAAGTCTGCCAGCCCTTTAACGGAGTGGCAGGGAAAGTTTAAGTCCCTAGAATCCCAATGAATGGGATGGTAACTGCATCTAACACAGTTTTAAGTCTGCCAGCCCTTTAACGGAGTGGCAGGGAAAGTTTAAGTCCCTAGAATCCCAATGAATGGGATGGTAACTGCGTCTAACACAGTTTTAAGTCTGCCAGCCCTTTAACGGAGTGGCAGGGAAAGTTTAAGTCCCTAGAATCCCAATGAATGGGATGGTAACTGCATCTAACACAGCTTTAACTCTGCCAGCCCTTTAACGGAGTGGCAGGGAAAGTTTAAGTCCCTAGAATCCCAATGAATGGGATGGTAACTGCGTCTAACACAGTTTTAAGTCTGCCAGCCCTTTAACGGAGTGGCAGGGAAAGTTTAAGTCCTTAGAATCCCAATGAATGGGATGGTAACTGCGTCTAACACAGTTTTAAGTCTGCCAGCCCTTTAACGGAGTGGCAGGGAAAGTTTAAGTCCCTAGAATCCCAATGAATGGGATGGTAACTGCATCTAACACAGTTTTAAGTCTGCCAGCCCTTTAACGGAGTGGCAGGGAAAGTTTAAGTCCCTAGAATCCCAATGAATGGGATGGTAACTGCGTCTAACACAGTTTTAAGTCTGCCAGCCCTTTAACGGAGTGGCAGGGAAAGTTTAAGTCCCTAGAATCCCAATGAATGGGATGGTAACTGCGTCTAACACAGTTTTAAGTCTGCCAGCCCTTTAACGGAGTGGCAGGGAAAGTTTAAGTCCCTAGAATCCCAATGAATGGGATGGTAACTGCGTCTAACACAGTTTTAAGTCTGCCAGCCCTTTAACGGAGTGGCAGGGAAAGTTTAAGTCCCTAGAATCCCAATGAATGGGATGGTAACTGCGTCTAACACAGTTTTAAGTCTGCCAGCCCTTTAACGGAGTGGCAGGGAAAGTTTAAGTCCCTAGAATCCCAATGAATGGGATGGTAACTGCGTCTAACACAGTTTTAAGTCTGCCAGCCCTTTAACGGAGTGGCAGGGAAAGTTTAAGTCCCTAGAATCCCAATGAATGGGATGGTAACTGCATCTAACACAGCTTTAAGTCTGCCAGCCCTTTAACGGAGTGGCAGGGAAAGTTTAAGTCCCTAGAATCCCAATGAATGGGATGGTAACTGCATCTAACACAGTTTTAAGTCTGCCAGCCCTTTAACGGAGTGGCAGGGAAAGTTTAAGTCCCTAGAATCCCAATGAATGGGATGGTAACTGCGTCTAACACAGTTTTAAGTCTGCCAGCCCTTTAACGGAGTGGCAGGGAAAGTTTAAGTCCCTAGAATCCCAATGAATGGGATGGTAACTGCGTCTAACACAGCTTTAAGTCTGCCAGCCCTTTAACGGAGTGGCAGGGAAAGTTTAAGTCCCTAGAATCCCAATGAATGGGATGGTAACTGCGTCTAACACAGTTTTAAGTCTGCCAGCCCTTTAACGGAGTGGCAGGGAAAGTTTAAGTCCCTAGAATCCCAATGAATGGGATGGTAACTGCGTCTAACACAGTTTTAAGTCTGCCAGCCCTTTAACGGAGTGGCAGGGAAAGTTTAAGTCCCTAGAATCCCAATGAATGGGATGGTAACTGCGTCTAACACAGTTTTAAGTCTGCCAGCCCTTTAACGGAGTGGCAGGGAAAGTTTAAGTCCCTAGAATCCCAATGAATGGGATGGTAACTGCGTCTAACACAGTTTTAAGTCTGCCAGCCCTTTAACGGAGTGGCAGGGAAAGTTTAAGTCCCTAGAATCCCAATGAATGGGATGGTAACTGCATCTAACACAGTTTTAAGTCTGCCAGCCCTTTAACGGAGTGGCAGGGAAAGTTTAAGTCCCTAGAATCCCAATGAATGGGATGGTAACTGCGTCTAACACAGTTTTAAGTCTGCCAGCCCTTTAACGGAGTGTCAGGGAAAGTTTAAGTCCCTAGAATCCCAATGAATGGGATGGTAACTGCGTCTAACACAGTTTTAAGTCTGCCAGCCCTTTAACGGAGTGGCAGGGAAAGTTTAAGTCCCTAGAATCCCAATGAATGGGATGGTAACTGCATCTAACACAGTTTTAAGTCTGCCAGCCCTTTAACGGAGTGGCAGGGAAAGTTTAAGTCCCTAGAATCCCAATGAATGGGATGGTAACTGCGTCTAACACAGTTTTAAGTCTGCCAGCCCTTTAACGGAGTGGCAGGGAAAGTTTAAGTCCCTAGAATCCCAATGAATGGGATGGTAACTGCGTCTAACACAGTTTTAAGTCTGCCAGCCCTTTAACGGAGTGGCAGGGAAAGTTTAAGTCCCTAGAATCCCAATGAATGGGATGGTAACTGCGTCTAACACAGTTTTAAGTCTGCCAGCCCTTTAACAGAGTGGCAGGGAAAGTTTAAGTCCCTAGAATCCCAATGAATGGGATGGTAACTGCATCTAACACAGTTTTAAGTCTGCCAGCCCTTTAACGGAGTGGCAGGGAAAGTTTAAGTCCCTAGAATCCCAATGAATGGGATGGTAACTGCATCTAACACAGCTTTAAGTCTGCCAGCCCTTTAACGGAGTGGCAGGGAAAGTTTAAGTCCCTAGAATCCCAATGAATGGGATGGTAACTGCATCTAACACAGTTTTAAGTCTGCCAGCCCTTTAACGGAGTGGCAGGGAAAGTTTAAGTCCCTAGAATCCCAATGAATGGGATGGTAACTGCGTCTAACACAGTTTTAAGTCTGCCAGCCCTTTAACGGAGTGGCAGGGAAAGTTTAAGTCCCTAGAATCCCAATGAATGGGATGGTAACTGCGTCTAACACAGTTTTAAGTCTGCCAGCCCTTTAACGGAGTGGCAGGGAAAGTTTAAGTCCCTAGAATCCCAATGAATGGGATGGTAACTGCGTCTAACACAGTTTTAAGTCTGCCAGCCCTTTAACGGAGTGGCAGGGAAAGTTTAAGTCCCTAGAATCCCAATGAATGGGATGGTAACTGCGTCTAACACAGTTTTAAGTCTGCCAGCCCTTTAACGGAGTGGCAGGGAAAGTTTAAGTCCCTAGAATCCCAATGAATGGGATGGTAACTGCGTCTAACACAGTTTTAAGTCTGCCAGCCCTTTAACGGAGTGGCAGGGAAAGTTTAAGTCCCTAGAATCCCAATGAATGGGATGGTAACTGCGTCTAACACAGTTTTAAGTCTGCCAGCCCTTTAACGGAGTGGCAGGGAAAGTTTAAGTCCCTAGAATCCCAATGAATGGGATGGTAACTGCGTCTAACACAGTTTTAAGTCTGCCAGCCCTTTAACGGAGTGGCAGGGAAAGTTTAAGTCCCTAGAATCCCAATGAATGGGATGGTAACTGCGTCTAACACAGTTTTAAGTCTGCCAGCCCTTTAACGGAGTGGCAGGGAAAGTTTAAGTCCCTAGAATCCCAATGAATGGGATGGTAACTGCGTCTAACACAGTTTTAAGTCTGCCAGCCCTTTAACGGAGTGGCAGGAAAGTTTAAGTCCCTAGAATCCCAATGAATGGGATGGTAACTGCATCTAACACTGTTTTAAGTCTGCCAGCCCTTTAACGGAGTGGCAGGGAAAGTTTAAGTCCCTAGAATCCCAATGAATGGGATGGTAACTGCATCTAACACAGTTTTAAGTCTGCCAGCCCTTTAACGGAGTGGCAGGGAAAGTTTAAGTCCCTAGAATCCCAATGAATGGGATGGTAACTGCATCTAACACAGTTTTAAGTCTGCCAGCCCTTTAACGGAGTGGCAGGGAAAGTTTAAGTCCCTAGAATCCCAATGAATGGGATGGTAACTGCGTCTAACACAGTTTTAAGTCTGCCAGCCCTTTAACGGAGTGGCAGGGAAAGTTTAAGTCCCTAGAATCCCAATGAATGGGATGGTAACTGCATCTAACACAGTTTTAAGTCTGCCAGCCCTTTAACGGAGTGGCAGGGAAAGTTTAAGTCCCTAGAATCCCAATGAATGGGATGGTAACTGCGTCTAACACAGTTTTAAGTCTGCCAGCCCTTTAACGGAGTGGCAGGGAAAGTTTAAGTCCCTAGAATCCCAATGAATGGGATGGTAACTGCGTCTAACACAGTTTTAAGTCTGCCAGCCCTTTAACGGAGTGGCAGGGAAAGTTTAAGTCCCTAGAATCCCAATGAATGGGATGGTAACTGCGTCTAACACAGTTTTAAGTCTGCCAGCCCTTTAACGGAGTGGCAGGGAAAGTTTAAGTCCCTAGAATCCCAATGAATGGGATGGTAACTGCGTCTAACACAGTTTTAAGTCTGCCAGCCCTTTAACGGAGTGGCAGGGAAAGTTTAAGTCCCTAGAATCCCAATGAATGGGATGGTAACTGCGTCTAACACAGTTTTAAGTCTGCCAGCCCTTTAACGGAGTGGCAGGGAAAGTTTAAGTCCCTAGAATCCCAATGAATGGGATGGTAACTGCGTCTAACACAGTTTTAAGTCTGCCAGCCCTTTAACGGAGTGGCAGGGAAAGTTTAAGTCCCTAGAATCCCAATGAATGGGATGGTAACTGCGTTTAACATAGTTTTAAGTCTGCCAGCCCTTTAACGGAGTGGCAGGGAAAGTTTAAGTCCCTAGAATCCCAATGAATGGGATGGTAACTGCGTCTAACACAGTTTTAAGTCTGCCAGCCCTTTAACGGAGTGGCAGGGAAAGTTTAAGTCCCTAGAATCCCAATGAATGGGATGGTAACTGCGTCTAACACAGTTTTAAGTCTGCCAGCCCTTTAACGGAGTGGCAGGGAAAGTTTAAGTCCCTAGAATCCCAATGAATGGGATGGTAACTGCGTCTAACACAGCTTTAAGTCTGCCAGCCCTTTAACGGAGTGGCAGGGAAAGTTTAAGTCCCTAGAATCCCAATGAATGGGATGGTAACTGCATCTAACACAGTTTTAAGTCTGCCAGCCCTTTAACGGAGTGGCAGGGAAAGTTTAAGTCCCTAGAATCCCAATGAATGGGATGGTAACTGCATCTAACACAGTTTTAAGTCTGCCAGCCCTTTAACGGAGTGGCAGGGAAAGTTTAAGTCCCTAGAATCCCAA
The DNA here is from genome assembly GCF_023053635.1 of Elgaria multicarinata webbii. NCBI lineage: Eukaryota > Metazoa > Chordata > Lepidosauria > Squamata > Anguidae > Elgaria > Elgaria multicarinata. The sequence continues at coordinate 37,584,225 of NC_086180.1, read as the reverse complement.
TGAATGGGATGGTAACTGCGTCTAACACAGTTTTAAGTCTGCCAGCCCTTTAACGGAGTGGCAGGGAAAGTTTAAGTCCCTAGAATCCCAATGAATGGGATGGTAACTGCGTCTAACACAGTTTTAAGTCTGCCAGCCCTTTAACGGAGTGGCAGGGAAAGTTTAAGTCCCTAGAATCCCAATGAATGGGATGGTAACTGCGTCTAACACAGTTTTAAGTCTGCCAGCCCTTTAACGGAGTGGCAGGGAAAGTTTAAGTCCCTAGAATCCCAATGAATGGGATGGTAACTGCATCTAACACAGTTTTAAGTCTGCCAGCCCTTTAACGGAGTGGCAGGGAAAGTTTAAGTCCCTAGAATCCCAATGAATGGGATGGTAACTGCGTCTAACACAGTTTTAAGTCTGCCAGCCCTTTAACGGAGTGGCAGGGAATGTTTAAGTCCCTAGAATCCCAATGAATGGGATGGTAACTGCGTCTAACACAGTTTTAAGTCTGCCAGCCCTTTAACGGAGTGGCAGGGAAAGTTTAAGTCCCTAGAATCCCAATGAATGGGATGGTAACTGCGTCTAACACAGTTTTAAGTCTGCCAGCCCTTTAACGGAGTGGCAGGGAAAGTTTAAGTCCCTAGAATCCCAATGAATGGGATGGTAACTGCATCTAACACAGTTTTAAGTCTGCCAGCCCTTTAACGGAGTGGCAGGGAAAGTTTAAGTCCCTAGAATCCCAATGAATGGGATGGTAACTGCATCTAACACCGCTTTAAGTCTGCCAGCCCTTTAACGGAGTGGCAGGGAAAGTTTAAGTCCCTAGAATCCCAATGAATGGGATGGTAACTGCATCTAACACCGCTTTAAGTCTGCCAGCCCTTTAACGGAGTGGCAGGGAAAGTTTAAGTCCCTAGAATCCCAATGAATGGGATGGTAACTGCATCTAACACAGTTTTAAGTCTGCCAGCCCTTTAACGGAGTGGCAGGGAAAGTTTAAGTCCCTAGAATCCCAATGAATGGGATGGTAACTGCGTCTAACACAGTTTTAAGTCTGCCAGCCCTTTAACGGAGTGGCAGGGAAAGTTTAAGTCCCTAGAATCCCAATGAATGGGATGGTAACTGCATCTAACACAGTTTTAAGTCTGCCAGCCCTTTAACGGAGTGGCAGGGAAAGTTTAAGTCCCTAGAATCCCAATGAATGGGATGGTAACTGCATCTAACACAGTTTTAAGTCTGCCAGCCCTTTAACGGAGTGGCAGGGAAAGTTTAAGTCCCTAGAATCCCAATGAATGGGATGGTAACTGCGTCTAACACAGCTTTAAGTCTGCCAGCCCTTTAACGGAGTGGCAAGGAAAGTTTAAGTCCCTAGAATCCCAATGAATGGGATGGTAACTGCGTCTAACACAGTTTTAAGTCTGCCAGCCCTTTAACGGAGTGGCAGGGAAAGTTTAAGTCCCTAGAATCCCAATGAATGGGATGGTAACTGCGTCTAACACAGTTTTAAGTCTGCCAGCCCTTTAACGGAGTGGCAGGGAAAGTTTAAGTCCCTAGAATCCCAATGAATGGGTTGGTAACTGCGTCTAACACAGTTTTAAGTCTGCCAGCCCTTTAACGGAGTGGCAGGGAAAGTTTAAGTCCCTAGAATCCCAATGAATGGGATGGTAACTGCGTCTAACACAGTTTTAAGTCTGCCAGCCCTTTAACGGAGTGGCAGGGAAAGTTTAAGTCCCTAGAATCCCAATGAATGGGATGGTAACTGCGTCTAACACAGTTTTAAGTCTGCCAGCCCTTTAACGGAGTGGCAGGGAAAGTTTAAGTCCCTAGAATCCCAATGAATGGGATGGTAACTGCGTCTAACACAGTTTTAAGTCTGCCAGCCCTTTAACGGAGTGGCAGGGAAAGTTTAAGTCCCTAGAATCCCAATGAATGGGATGGTAACTGCGTCTAACACAGTTTTAAGTCTGCCAGCCCTTTAACGGAGTGGCAGGGAAAGTTTAAGTCCCTAGAATCCCAATGAATGGGATGGTAACTGCATCTAACACAGTTTTAAGTCTGCCAGCCCTTTAACGGAGTGGCAGGGAAAGTTTAAGTCCCTAGAATCCCAATGAATGGGATGGTAACTGCATCTAACACAGTTTTAAGTCTGCCAGCCCTTTAACGGAGTGGCAGGGAAAGTTTAAGTCCCTAGAATCCCAATGAATGGGATGGTAACTGCATCTAACACAGTTTTAAGTCTGCCAGCCCTTTAACGGAGTGGCAGGGAAAGTTTAAGTCCCTAGAATCCCAATGAATGGGATGGTAACTGCGTCTAACACAGTTTTAAGTCTGCCAGCCCTTTAACGGAGTGGCAGGGAAAGTTTAAGTCCCTAGAATCCCAATGAATGGGATGGTAACTGCGTCTAACACAGTTTTAAGTCTGCCAGCCCTTTAACGGAGTGGCAGGGAAAGTTTAAGTCCCTAGAATCCCAATGAATGGGATGCTAACTGCGTCTAACCCAGTTTTAAGTCTGCTAGCCCTTTAACGGAGTGACAGGGAAAGTTTAAGTCCTTAGAATCCCAATGAATGGGATGGTAACTGCGTCTAACATAGTTTTAATTCCGCAAGCCCTTTAACGGAGTGACAGGGAAGGTTTAAGTCCCTGCCATCCCAATGAACGGGATGCTAACTGCCTCTAACCCAGTTTTAAGTCTGCCAGCCCTTTAACGGAGTGGCATGGTAGGTTTAAGTCCCTAGCACCCAAATGAATGGGATACTAACAGCGTCTAACTCAGTTTTAAGTCTGCCAGCCCTTTAATTGAGTGACAGGGAAGGTTTAAGTCCCTTGCATCCCAATGATGAATGGGATGCTAACTGCCTCTAACCCAGTTTTAAGTCTGCCAGCCCTTTAACGGAGTGGCAGGGTAGGTTTAAGTCCCTTGCATCCCAATGATGAATGGGATGCTAACTGCCTCTAACACAGCTTTAACTTTGCCAGCCCTTTAACGGAGTGGCAGGGAAAGTTTAAGTCCTTAGAATCCCAATGAATGGGATGGTAACTGCGTCTAACATAGTTTTAATTCCGCAAGCCCTTTAACGGAGTGACAGGGAAGGTTTAAGTCCCTGCCATCCCAATGAACGGGATGCTAACTGCCTCTAACCCAGTTTTAAGTCTGCCAGCCCTTTAACGGAGTGGCATGGTAGGTTTAAGTCCCTAGCACCCAAATGAATGGGATACTAACAGCGTCTAACTCAGTTTTAAGTCTGCCAGCCCTTTAATTGAGTGACAGGGAAGGTTTAAGTCCCTTGCATCCCAATGATGAATGGGATGCTAACTGCCTCTAACCCAGTTTTAAGTCTGCCAGCCCTTTAACGGAGTGGCAGGGTAGGTTTAAGTCCCTTGCATCCCAATGATGAATGGGATGCTAACTGCCTCTAACACAGCTTTAACTTTGCCAGCCCTTTAACGGAATGGCAGGGTAGGTATAAGTACCTGGCAGCCCAATGAATGGAATGGTAACTGCATCTAAAACAGTTTTAATTCTGCAAGCCCTTTAACAGAGTGACAGGGAAAGTTTAAGTCACTGTGCCATCCCAATGAATGGGATGCTAACTGCGTCTAAAACAGTTTTAAGTCTGCCAGGCCTTTAATGAAGTGGCAGGATATGTTTAAGTCCCTTCCATCCCAATGAATGGGATGCTAACTGCGTCTAACACAGTTTTAAGTCTGCCTGCCTTTAACTGAGTGGCAGGGAAAGTTTAAGTCTCTGGCATCCCAATCAATGGGATGCTAACTGCGTCTAACAGTTTTAAATCTGCCAGCCCTTTAACGGAATGACAGGGAAGATTTAAGTTCCTGGAATCCCAATGAATGGGATGCTAACTGCGTCTAACCCAGTTTTAAGTCTGCCAGCCCTTTAACGGAGTGACAGGGAAAGTTTAAGTCCCTAGAATCCCAATGAATGGGATGGTAACTGCGTCTAACACAGTTTAAAGTCTCCCAGCCCTTTCAAGGAGTGACAGGGAAGGTTTAAGTGCCTGGCCTCCCAATGATGAGATGCTTGCTCTTTTTGTTTTTATGATTGTTTCCTCTTACGTCTACAAGTTATACACTCACCTTGTGAATTGTGATGGAACAGGCCTTGTCCTGCAAGTCTTTGTGTGATGTTAATGAATTCCTCGTTCTTATTTTCACTTACCTGGGAGTTACCTAATAGACAACTGAACATTTTAAACGTTAACACAAACAGGTACTTACAATTCTGTTCTTTGGGCAATTAATAACTACTGTTAAAACCATATAACACATTATGAATTATAATGCAAATTGCCAAATGTTGGAAGTACGCAAAATGTTTAAACATGAGATGGTACAAGGTAGTATGGTAAATAACACTGAGTGAACCTTATTGATCGTTTGAGAGTATTAAGAGGCGAAAAGAAAAATGACACTTTTGTAACGTAATGCCGTTGTTTTATTCGACGCACAAGGGAAATGAGAGCACCAACACCATTTTGAAATGTCTTTAATAGCTTGTTACAATAGTTTCTCAGGAGAAAACATTACAATACACAATAATTAACTGACACCCTTCCTTTTGATTTGTGACTTATCCTCCCATTAGTTCATTTTAAATCTGCTTAAGAACTAATGTTAAATTTGTAATGTGTATTTATAGTGTTGGACTATAGTTTGACTTAATTTCTTTTTTAAAAAAAGTATATGCAATTTATTACTTAGTCCTTGCATGCTGTTATTTAAGTTTTATTTTTGCAAATATAGTAAAATAAAATGCAATCCACAACTATTCAAACTACGGAATGGATTATGATGTAAAATGCAATATAATATGCAAAACCACAATTATATAGTCAGTAAGGAATTTTGTTAAGGGTTTTTTAATCCTATCACTGCCAGCCAGTCTTCCTCTAAATCACCATCCCCCAACCTGGTGCCCTCCCATTTCACAGTTAAAGATATTGAGGTTTACTTCCAATTAAATACATGTAGGTTATGTGATAAAACCCTAAAAATGACACAAACCAACTCTTACAACTGATCCCTCTAGGTAGTTCAGAACAATTCAAACCACAAATTGCATCATCCAATGATATGCAATACACAATTCTAACCACAAAATGCATTATCAAATAAAATTCGATCCACCGTTCAATCCACAAAATGCATCATCAAATAAAACGCAGTATTAAATGTGAAAGCACAATTAGAAAGTCAAGAAGTAATCTTCATAAGGTGTATTTAACCTGGTCACTGCCAGCCATTCTTCCTTTAAACCACCCTCCCCCAATCTGGTGCCCTCCCATTTCGCAGTCAAAGGTCTTGGCCTTGTTCAGTAAACACCTAACAGTTTAAACTACAGTGGTTAATGTTTTTTTGTTAACAAAAAAGACTTAACCACCATGGTTTAAGGTGCCTTCTGAACCGGGCCATTGGGATTTACTTCTGATTAAACACACATAAGATTGTGCGATAAATGCTAAAAAATGACAAACCAACTCTCAAACCACAAAATACATGAGGAAGTAAAATGCAACCCCCAACAATTCAAACCACAAAACTTGGTATAAAATCAAATCCCAGGCACTTACCTTTCTTTGAAGCAAGCTGATCAAGCAGATAGATAAGCTGGGGAAGAGAAATGACAATAAGACCAAAAAAAAAATGTAAAACTTATTAATTGCAGCATCCAAAGAGGCACCTTAGTTTTCAGGTGTCCCTCAAACAGAAGCTGCATTTCAATAGGGTTTCTTTGCTCATTTGCTGTTCAGTACAGCCAGGAGGAGAAGGCCAGTACAGCTAGCTCAGATAAGCCATGACAGGCAAGGGTCAAGAGAACATGTGGTGGGTTCAACAGATGCTAGAGTCTTGTCCACATCCTCAGGCTCCAAAAACTGGAATTGATCCCACAAAACCGGATAAGACAATGCACTGGACACTTCAACAGACACTGAATCAATAGTGGTGTTTGAGGATAAAATTGCTCACCTTCATGCTGACTTGCAAACTCATCACAGTGAGCCCCTGAGGGTTCTAGTATTGAATTGGGTGGGTTAGATGTAAGTAATCCCTGAACCACTCTGAAAAGCTCAGCTGGACAACAGCTTGATGCAATGGAAACAGCAAAGTAAGTCTTCTTTGCTGCCTTCACCGCCATGCAGTAGGCATGATTATATGCTCTTATGCATGTTTGGTCACTTTCATGATGAGTCTTACGCTCCAGCCGTCTTCTGACCTGTTTCATTCCCCTCATCTCCCCAGTAAACTAGGGTGCCTTCCAAGTCCTACAGTATTGAAAAGGGCACTCAGGAGCGATTGTGTCATTGGTGCTTCACACTGCATCCTTCCATAGTGTTACTTGACAGAATCACTGGCTCTGGCTACTGAAAATTCCCCCCAAAGCATTCAGGAATGACTCGGATTCCATAAGTCTCTGGGGACGGACCATCTTACTGGGTCCCCCACCTCTGCAGGGAGAGACTGGCACCATGAGACCTAATTTCACCAGGGAGTGGTCTGACCATGACAATGGAGTAATTTCCATTCCCCATAAAATCCAGAACACCCGCTCACACCCTGAGGCAAAGACCAAGTCAAGGATATGCCGTGCCCTATGTGTTGGGCCTGTGACAAATGGAGACAGCCCCATGGTTGCCATGGAGAACATGCAATCTTGAGTTGGTCCTGTTAAGGCAGCCTCAACCTGAATATTGAAATCCCCCAGGACCAAGGTCCTAGGATTTCCCAAGACCACATCCGAGAGCTCCTCAGGCGGCTCAGTCAGGGAATCCATTGGGTAGCAGGGTGGGTAGTACACCAATAATATCCCTAATCTGTCTCTTTGTCCCAGCACAAGGTACAGGCTCTCATAGCCTATCCCAGGGCAGAGGGGATCTCCTGGTGAGCAAGATTTAACTTTTATGGATCTTGGCAACTCCCAACCCCTGGCCCTCAAGCCTGGGTTGGTGCTGCACTAAATAACTAGATGGGCAAAGCTGGGTCATGTCTACACCGTAGGGTAACCATATGGTAAGGAAGACAGGGCTCCTGTATCTTTAACTGTTACATAGAAAAGGGAATTTCAGCAGGTGTCATTTTTTGTATGCATGCAGCACATGGTGAAATTCTCTCATCATCACAACAGCTAAAGCTGCATGAGCCCTGCACTTTTTTGTATCTGATCACTTAGTATAACTCCTGCAGGTTTAACTGTTGTGATGAAGAGGGAATTTCATCAGGTGTTGCATGCCTACAAACAGCATCTGCTGAAATTCCCCTTTCAATATTAAATGTTAAAGATACAGGAGCCATGTCCTCCTTTCCAAACGGTCACCCTACTACACTGCCCAGGTCACTGAACCATGTCTCAGTGATGAGTGAGGTCTTGTTGCAAGCTGACCTGGCCTTCACCACCAGCACCACAACCAAGCCAAAGGGTTCAGTAGCCAGTCTACGAGGAACCTGCAGGATGGGGATCTGCTCAGAAAGGGCAATGGCTTGTAGCCATTTAGCTCGCCTATGGCTTTGATAAGATTTCCTCCCCATTGTGCCAGACCTTCCCTTATCCATGACAACTGCTATGGCAGCACCTTCTACCTCCATCTTACCCTCCCTCCTATCCTGGTTTGTAAAAATCCCTACCCCAGAATTTGGAGAGAGAGAGAAGGGTGGGGGGAGAGAAATGCCCAGCTTGCCCCCAAGATGGTGGCTTGCCCTACATTTGGGGGCAAGCCACCACTTGGGAACAACCCAGGCCCCCCCTCCCCATAGGTTTGGATGTTTATGAGCCTCTTCCAGGTGAGGCTCTGGCCCAATCCACCCACCACAGCCCCCAGTGGCAAAACCTTACCAGCAAGGCTGCAGATTGAAACAGTCCAGGTGAGAAGGCTGGCCACCAAGCAGAGCTTGGGGAAGCAAGACGGCACTCTTGCTAGCAGGTAAAGCAGCTGAGGCAGAGGGCAAGGTGTTTTGTGTGGCCTAATCAGCCCCATGCTGCCAGTTGGTCCCTTGTGCTGCTGCAAGGAAGGAAAGCCATGGCAGGGCTGGTACTTTCATGAGCCTCTTCCAGGTGAGGCTCTGGCCCAATCCAGCCACCACACAGTCCCCTGCAGCAACCCCTTACTAGCCAGCTGCAGAGCAAAACAGTCCAGGTAAGCAAGCAGGCCAAACGAGAAGGCATTCGTACTAGCAGGTAAAATACAGCTGAAGGGCTAGGTGCTTTTTGTGTGGCCCAGTAAGCCTCATGCTGCCAGTTGGTCCCTTGTGTTGCTCCCAGGAAAGCACAGCAGGACTGCTTCTTTTCTGAGCCACCTCCAAGTGAGGCTCTGGCCCAAACCAGCCACCACACAGTCACCAGCAGTAAACCTTTACTTGCAGGCTGTAGATTGAAACAGTCCAGGTAAGCAGGCAGGCCACCAAATAGCACTTGGAGAAGCAAGAAAGCACTGTTGCTATCAGGTAAAATGCAGCCGAGGCAAAGGGAGAGGTGTTTTTTGTGTGGCCCAATAAGCCTCATGCTGCCAGCTGGTCCTTTGTGCTGCTCCCAGAAAAGAAGCCCATGGCAAAGCTGATTCTTCTTTGAGCCACTTCCAGGTGAGGCTCTGGCCTAATCCAGCCACCACAGTCCCCCACAGCAAACCCTTACCAGCAAAGCTGCAGATTGAAACAGTCCAGGTAACCAGGCAGGCCAAGCGAGAAGGCACTTTTACTAGCAGGTAAAACACAGTTGAGGCAGAAGGCTAGGTGCGTCTTGTGGCCCAATCTTCCCCATAGTGCTAGTTGGGCCTTTGCACTGCTCTCAGAAAGGATGGAAAGCCACATGAGGACTGGTTCTTTTTTGAGTTTTTCCCCTACACAAACTTTCTACCTAACTAAGGTACTGGCAATACTGAGAGATTATATGCACTGTGGCTCTGTAGCTGCAGCTGAATTGAGTCTGGCTCATTAGTATTCACAGGTGGTTCTTCCTTCTCTTGAGTAGACCCCTCCGATCTTCACCCATTTGCTCCTGAGTAGAAATTTTCAGCCTTGAGCATTTTGGTGTTCTGTAATGTTACAAGGTGGCATATAATTGTGGGGGTTCTTCCAAAGCTGATTTTCTCCTGTAAAGTAGGCGCATTACTACTGAGCAATAACCCCAGTCCTTAATCCCCTTTAACTCTGGGTATGGGAAGGAGGGGGGAATGGACCCCTTTCCCTTCTGTAGCTGAAGGCTCTAGATTTGGGGAAACCATGACTTTTGCTTCCTTTCAGTTAATTTTACTGTGAGGGAGCGGTGCATCTAATGGGTCATTTGTGGGAGAGGTTTTTCTTGAAAGGGGGCATGGAAGTCTGGAGGTGGGGTGAATGCCTGAGAGTGAGGAGAGAGATTAAGGACTGAACTGTGGAATGGGGGGGGGCAGTAAGAATCCCAGACACTAGGGAATACTGATATTTACTTTGGGGTTTTTGAGATTGCTTGGTGACAATTCTGCCTGAATGACTCAAGAAACACAGCTGCTGCTGGCCTCTTAATGACTTCTTTTTACCTCAGGCCAAATTCCCTAAACCTTCACCTTCAGCAGATACACCCACAACCAGGTCCACCTCTTGGGTACAGTCTTCCTCTATCCCCTAATGTTTGTTACACAGCAGTCAGATGTTATTAATTGCATTCTGGGAACTGCTCTGTTAGTAGTTAAGAAGTTGCTCCTTTTGGGGGGGGGATTTCTCTTCAGCATTGCTACCACCTATGGGGTTTCTCATTTACAGCAAATGCCTATAGAAACTCTCTAAACTGTATAAGTACCCTCAGTTTTGAGGAGTCCAAGTGTCCCCACTTCCCAGAAGCATGGGGCCAAGATGCTGAGATTGCTGGGTGCCTTTACCACCACCACCACCACCACCACCACCACCACCCAGGTGGAGGTCCCACACTGCTGCTGAAATCACTGAGCCTCTCCTTCCAGAGGAAAGGCTCCTGCTGAGACCACTAGGCTTCTTGCTTGCCAGAGCAAGATGCCATTGATGGGTACTACTTTGCCTCTCCTAGTCAGGGCCCCGTTTTCCTTCCTCTTCGCTGAGACCAAGAGCTGCAACAAACACTAGTTGCTGATTGACTACAGCAAAGGGCTTCAGCTCAGGGAAAGGTATCTTACTTTTAGAGGTTTCATCTCCTTTCCCATGTGTGTATGCTCTTAGTCTCAAAAAGACTCTTTCTCACAATCTTGAAACTACTTTTAAGCCTCCATTTTTTCAGCTGTTTCCCCAAAACTAGCTTGTGCATTTGAATCTGTGTAACCTCAATAACTGTGCCATTGTGGTGTTATCCACTTCAATGGTGTCTGAATATAGATCTCTTTTGAATGAGAATCACCTTACTTGGCTATAGACACTCTGTTGCCAATGTCTAAAGATTCCTTATAAGCAAGTGTGTAAATTTTGGGGAGTGGTGGTTTGGATTTGGTCCTAAACACAGGGCGAGCAATCCTCTCTACACTCAAGCCAAAACTACATTTGAACTGTCTTAAAAGTGTTGGGATGAACACAAAAAGGACCCCTTTCTGTTGTAGATTCTGCTGCCATACAGAATTAACATTGTTTTCTCCATAAACCAGCAAATGGTCTCAGATTACAGTCATGAGAGAGTGGACAAAGATGTGGAAGCCCAGAATCCTGCGTGTAACCTAACTGTAAAGCCAAACACTAAACTTTTCTTTTTAGATGCCAGCACCAAACAGCAAGGTGCTAAACCAAAGTGTACCCATCACTTGGGTGTACAAACACTAATGTTTTTTGTAGGGTGACCCTATGAAAAGGAGGACAGGGCTCTTGTATCTTTAACAGTTGTATTGAAAGGGGAATTTCTGCAGGTGTCATTTGTATGCATACAGCACCTGGTGAAATTCCCTCTTCATCTCAACAGTAAAAGCTTCAGGAGCCCTGCCCAATTTTTTATCTGGTCACACTAGGTACAGAATTAATTTTTAAACTTAATTTGTGTTTCAGGCAGACACATCCTGCAGTTGGAAGCTCTAACTTTAAAGTCTTTCCTGCATCAAAAGACTGTTTATAAGGAAGCAAAATCTGATTAACAAACACAAGGAGTTATTTACTAGACTTTACCACCATTTCAGGAGACAAAGTAAGTGCTGCTTCGCTTTTTTGAGAATGTTCTTTCTGTGCTACACAGCATTCCTCGACGGGCTTTATAGTTGTAGTTTCTACTTCTAAACATGCCACAGGATTTTGTTTACAATTTGGCATGGCAGAAACTTTAGTCTAGGGTTGCTCACTCAAACTGGGGGAGCTTTAAAAACTGGCCCTTTCATGGGCTCACTTGGCTTAGGAAGTGAAGCCTCAACTTCTCTGGCTGAGCGGAAATTTCCCTTGCACATTTCTGGGAGAGGTTTCTTTGGCAGTTAGAGTATTGTCTCCCCCAGTGGCTAGGGTTTTAAGGAGAGTCTGGATTTCTGTTTGCTGCTTTGGGAAATCTCTTTCTGACACTTTAGATTCTCCCTCTGGCAACAATTGTGCACTCACACTGTGTGTACTTACTTTTGCTGTTGGCTGGGCTAAGTATCCCTGGTTCCCCACTGTAGCCCTGTCATGGGGGCATCCTCTGAGCATTACACTGAAGTGTCTTGTTCACTTGAGGATGTCCACGGGAAACCGGGCATCCCTATAGAAGCATCACATGCTTCTCTCAAGACCTGCCTTTGCTCAGGGGTCCAGGTGTTGACATCAGTGGTTGGTCCTGCCTTTGCTCTTTTAATAATGCCCAAATCTTATACGAGGGTACAATTGGCAGCTTGTCATACTTGTTCATGTCTTCCCCTAAAGAACTGAGTTCATTTCATAGGGAAAAAAACTGAATGGATCTATTTTCATTTCTGGGGGAGCCTGTTCTGAAACTCCCTGCCTACTGTTTCCGCTCAGCAGGCTTTGCTGACCGGGGCCTTTGGTAACTGGCACGAGGTTTGGGACCCCTGCCTTGCTTGGGGATAACTGAGGAATGGGCTCCAGTGTTGACAGAAGTTACAGCCTACAATGGCTCCAAGCATGTATTTTTTTTCCATGGGAGGACTTCTTTAAGTTACCAGATGTCCTTAGCAGTTCAGAGGCTTGTAAAAATCTGACTGTGTGAAGCCACATATTGAAAACGCTCAACTTTTCTTTTTAGATGCCAGCACCGAACAGCAAGGAGCTAAAACAAAGTGCACCCATGACTTGGGTGAACAAATACTAATGTTTCTGTAGTGTGACCATATGAAAAGGAGGACAGGGCTTCTGTATCTTTAACAGTTGTATAGAAAAGAGAATTTCAGCAGGCATCATTTGTATGCAAGCCGCACCTGGTGAAATTCCTTCTTCATCACAACAGTTAAAGCTGCAGGAGCTATACTAGAGTGACCAGATACAAAACAGGGGAGGAATTTCACCAGGTGCTCCATGTGTACAAATGACACCTTCTGAAATCCTTTTTAATACAATGGTTAAAGATACAGAAGGCCTGTCCTCCTTTTCACATGGCCACCCTATCTCAAGGGGTATCTTAAAACATCATTTGAGGATGTGTGCATCTGCCTCTTTACCACTTTTGAGAAAGCTCAGCTTAGTGGTGTTCACTTTTGGTCTGATTTTGTGCATTCAAAGCTATTTCACCATCCCTTAGAGCCTTTCCTTTTACAGGTCACTCGCCCCACTCTGATGTTGCCTTTCCCCTTTTGTTTGTCAGGGTTTGATATGACCAAAATGCCCTTTGAAAGATTGTGAACCTGTTCAGAAGACACCTTAAACCCTGCTGTACAAAGCCCTTGGAGAACTTTCTGCTGGATCTTGCCCATTCTTAAAGGCTAAGAATTGTACTCTCTGACAGTTTCTTCCCCTATGCATGCTCTTTCTATGGATCAAATGATTAGGGAGACATGAAAGATTATAGGCAAGGCTGAAAATGCATCGCAAATACATTCTAATTAAAAAGAGTGGAAATTACCCAACGAAGTCATACATAACACCAAATAAATCAATATGAGACGTCAGCAGCAGCCATGTAACAAATTGCCTCTTCATTTCAACATTTTGTTTGCTTTCTGTATGGATATTTAAAACAAATAGGTCTGCAGATGCATTGTACTTTTTATTCAAGAAAGGTGTGTGACACAATAGAATTCTGTATGAAAGAGAATAAAATCATCATCCATGCAGCTGAAATGAACAAGACTTCAACTGAAAAGCCAAGGAAGCCAGGGAATTTTCAGATGAAGCAGAACTAAATAAGCCTCTAAAAGGAGACTGTTTATTTATTTATTTTATCACATACTTAAAACCAAAGCATAATAAAATGTAGTTGAGGAGCTACCACCAAAGGAAAGAAAACTCATAGTCATTGCTAGTTCAAGACCAGAGCCAGACTGAAAAGCAGAATCTTTCCAAGACCAACATGGACTGTTAGGTTGTATCATCTATTCCTCTTAGGACCTCTGCATTTTCTGTACATTCAACACATCTGTTTTATGCCAATCTTTTCTTTCTTCCTATCACACACATTCCCTTAACTTCTATAACAAGTTAATTTAGCCATGCTGGGATTGTTCCAATAATCACCAGTCATAAATATGGTCACTCTCCTGGAGAGAAAGTCATGGACACGTAATCACAAGAGAGCAGTACAGAAACTAAATACCCTTTCCCAGCTGTAATCATTAGCTTCAGGTAATCAAAAGAAAGCCTCAGCACTTACTTTTTCTTCATTAGTGGCTATGTGAATAGGACCAAGGCCATCAACATATTCCATGTTAATGATGATTTACTGAGCTTACAAAAAATGAAGAGCAAATCAAAAGTCTGTAAACTTCATAGCATCTGCCATCGTTGCATAGATTCACTGATCCAGTATTATCAAATGTAAACATCTCAATATGTTGTCATCTTGGGCTAAGAGATGTAGCTCAAAGGTGGTCTCTAACGTAGTTCCCATGGACACCTTTCTTGATGCCCACCAGGTTTCCTGTCCCTCGTGATTCTATTTTATTTTATTTCTTAAGATTTTTTTAAAAAATTAACTGGCATACTGCAAAGTGAAGGTCTGGCACCATCTTAATTTGGGTTCAAACCAGTATTTGGCAGGGTTTGGAGCTCAGACCTCCACCTCTGTCATGTACTTAGGTTCTTGGATAATTTATATTTCCTTTAGTCTCACCAGTTTGCCTTCTGGAAAATGAGTGTTTTGTGATCAGCCATGCATACCATGAGAGGCATGTTATGAATGCCCCCCCCCCACATGGCAGCCATTTTGAGGACACCCACAACACTCTCAAAATTCCAAATGTTCCCACTAACCAAAAAGGTTGGGGACCCCTGGTATTACACATGCTTTGCACACAAAAGATCCCAGGTTCAATCTCTCGAGTCTCTACCTCAGGATGACAAAAGACTCCTATCTTTAAACACTGGAGAGTTGCTGCCAGTCAGTGTAGATACAATTGAGCTAGGTTGACTTGATACTGAGCAGCTTCCTATGTAAACCCAGATCTATTATTGCTTTCCAGCACTGAAAGATTATGACTATCTCCATATTTTAATATATTTCATTTTACCTTCTCTGTTTTGAAATACATATGTAAGTTCTAAACTTAAGTCATGCATTGCTAATAAATCAATTCATCTTCATGTCTTAAGCCCAACCCAAATATTCCAGTAATACTACTAGCGGTCCAATGGAAACTCAGTACATGTTCTGCAAATGCCTGGAACTAAACAGAGTCTTCAAAATCGAACACAAAATAATTGTCCCTCTATTATTTATTTATTTATTTATTTATATAACATTGGGACAGCATTGTGCTCTCTGACTCCAAGGCATGGTGGGATTCCAGTTTACTACCATCACGACAGCCAAAAGAAGACGAACAGCTCATTCTTCACAAGGTAGACTATGAAGTTGCATTCCTCAGGGTCAGAAGGGCAAGGTTTCATCCACTGGTCTTAAATCCCATGAAGGCCTCAAAAATCATCTAAAACCTACAGCTATCATGTTTTAAATGAAATTAGTTAAATCCCTAAGGGCACATTGCTAATTTGCACAAGCTAAAAATGGTTCACCCTTTGCCAGTCTAATCAATCATTTGCATTGCTAAACTGATTTTGATGGAGATATTATATTTATACATATTCGTATATTTTTAGTGTCAGGTTGCGAGGAGAATTTTTCCATAGTTGTTTTAGTTGCTATGTTCCTACATATTACATCATTCAGTGTCCATGACTGAAGCGCAAATTTGACTCCACTTGACTCTGCTACCTAACTCTATTTATTGCATTTCCTAGCAACATGGTTAGGAGACAATCTACGGGTGCGGGGTGAGGCTGAGAAGAACTGAGTATAGCTTTTTTGGATAATCACCAGGAGAGGTCCTTTTTCCATAAAAGATCCATAGTTCAGAGGAATATGCAGGCTGATCAGGAAAGGTTCTTGTTTCCTTAGAAGTTCCATACATCAGAGAAATGCGTAGATTAACCTCCCCCCACAGGCCTACAACCCCATCAGTGTTTTTGCAATCTGTCCAGTCTCTGTCTTTCTGTTGGGCAGTATTCTCGTTTCATCTCATGGAATCAAGGGGGACACGGGATAGTGCACAGATGACAATGGCACTAGGGCAAGTGAACAAGCCTGCTAAGATTATTTTATTATGGATGTACAATGGGGAGTTTGGGAGGGGGAGGGGAGAGAAAAATTCTGTTTGCAGAGCATTGCTGGAGCCGAGGGTTACCAGTGCTTAGCTCTGGAAGATGCAAAGTCATAATAAGAGTGCCTCTGAGAATAAGCAAAGGGTTTTCCCATTACCACATATATCAGGAATATCAACTTCCCCATATGTCTGAGATCTAGGAGTAGGTCTGGGTTAAGTTCTTGCAGGCTTTGGGTCCCTTCCCAATACCTTTCTTGAAGTCGTTTAGTCCAAAATGTCCATGTCAGCATTTCTTGAATCCTGTAACACATGTACAGAAAATAGTTGTTTAAAAATCTTTGCGAACTAGTACAGGGTATCAGCTTAAAAACACACGACCCTCTAGTATTAAATACCGTCTTTTTAAATCAATTGCAATTATTTAAAAACAAGTTTGGAAATCTGACAACGCCAGAACTGACTTCATTATACATTTTTGGCCACTTAGCTTCAGCTCAAGGAGATGATCTGATTTAATTACTTCAACCTCTTGACCTGTAGTAATAATTTAAACGTTGCTAGAAGTTCTAAGAATGATGAGCTCATAGATAATATTTTTTCCCCACAAGAATGAAATGAGGTCTGCAACCCTCAGGTTCATTGGAATGCTATGTGAGCTCATGATCAGATCTACTGACATGTAATAAATCACAGAGACACTTCAACATGCAGATTTTATATTGCATGCCATATATAACAAAGGGTCCCTGATAATATGATTTCAGACTGGTGATGCATACCATAAAAGGTGTTGTGTATTTCAATGTTTGCTCTTTTGCTTAAAAGACAAAATCGGAGTAAAGGATACCAACCAAGGCCGTAGCTAGACCTAAGGTTTATCCCAGGATTGTCCTGGGGTCAAACCTGTTCATCTAAGTGCCACACAGGGCATCCAGCACTCAGGCAGGGACGAACCCGGGATGATCCTGGGATAAACCTTAGGTCTAGCTACGGCCAAAGTCTTCTGTGATCCAAGAAGCACACTGCCCAACCACCCCATGCAACATTCCCTTGGCAGTTCCCTATACAAATTGCTTCTCCACAAAAATGGCTATATTTAAGTCATGAAATGTTTTAAAAAGACAACAGAAAGAACATACATAATAATATAACAAGACAGCTAAACAAACTTCATGTTAGGCATTATTAGAAAAGGAATTGAGAATAAAACTGCCGGTAAAAAGGCAGGGTGGGTGGCTTTAATAGGAGGTATCAATGGCTACTAGTCCTGATGGCTATGTGCTACCTCCAGTATCAGAGGCAGTAAGCCTAAGTTGGTGGGTGGGTAGAACATGGGTGTTGTTGCATCATGTCCTACTTATGGGTCCCTGGACAATAGCTGGTTGGCCACTGTATTTAGAAAGTGCTGGACTAGATGGATCCTTGGTCTATTCCGGCATGGCTCTTCTTACGGTCTTAAGAAAAGCACTAGTTATAATTTTTAGTCTATCACGAATATGCTTGCAAAAGATCAACCTTATAACCGCTTAAGTAGTAACTCACAATCTAATGAAAGAATGAAAATAAAAGTTATACAGCATATACAGTATAAGGTCTCTCTCTCTCTCTCTCTCTCTCTCTCTCTCTCTCTCTCTCTCTCTCTCTCTCTGTGTGTGTGTGTGTGTGTGTGTATTCGGAAAAACAACAACCCTGTACTTGGCTGGAATTTGATCAAATGTTTGAAGGGCTTCAAAATAAGAAATAAATGGAAATCATGGTGCAATAATATATTTCTTTAAATTAGGATTCCTTGCTTGCTGCCTCTGCTGAGTATGCTTATGCATAATCATAGTTTCTCACATTTTATCAACCCATTGTTATTTACTTGGTTGCGTTGGAAACTTCCAATTGCACGCTATACATTTTGCAGCTCGATACAATTGCTTGAGAAGATTTTCTGCAGGAATCCAGGTCACTCGGTTCAAAAAGACAAATAGTTACCAGTGAACTAACACAGAGAAATTCCTGATGGTAATCAGCAACCATATTCCAAAACTCTTGCATTGTTGAACATTTCCACCAAAGATGAAAGCACAAATCAATTTGACCACACCCTTCCAACAAGATTGGCTATAGTTTGGATGTATTATGTGAAGCCTTGCAGGAAAAACTGCTGTTTGCAGGCATGGGAAACTGACAGGTGAATCTTAGGAGAAGATGAGTTTCTCATGAATTTTGGCTAGGAACCAAAGAATTGGCCAGTGGGCTCCATGTGCTTAAGTGGGTTTTAGACATGTATTGCTTGAACAGTAGTCTGTCCCCCCACCCTGCTCCATCAAGCACATTAAGTTTAAAGATGGGGGAACTTGAAAATCAGTTTGTGATATAGGGGTGTTACCCACTTGAAAAAAAGGCAAACACTGCACTGAGGACGCTCTCAAGCTCTTAAGCACAACTAATGCAATTCTCTGGATCCCAGCCACTCTCTCTTCATTTTGCAATCAATTTATTTGCAAGTCAAATCTTTTGTGGCTAATTTCCTTATGTGTTCTTTTTAAAGATCATATAAACTAGAACCACAAGTCATTTCAAACAATTTATCTTTATTTTGCAATGGGCAAAAGGCATTATGGAAAAATACCGAGAATATAGGACTCCTATGTCTTATTAAAGTTAGTTGCTGAGATGCATTCTTATAGCTTGTCCTCACCACCACCAAATTGTGTTAAAATAACCCTATATTATCTCATTATATTTTATAATACAACTACTTATATTATGCACTTTTCACACCTCACTAAATTCCTCACCAGAAAAAGGCTGTTCTTAGCTGGAAGCAGAGCCCATTTCTTTCTTATTCAGTAGTGATTGGCATATCATGAATGAGTGTAAACCATTCAAATAAACATTTAAATCATGCTATTTGGCTAGCAGCTCAGTGACAGAAATTACAAGTAGAGAAATGAGCCAGCCAAAGCTAAGGTCATTTTAAGATCTATTGATTTCAATGGGAGCAAGAGACTAACTGTCCCACTGAAGTCATTAGGGCTTTTTAAATGCTTCATTTTGACTGATTGTGCCAATTATTTATATTAATTTGGAGCTAGAGAAATGTCTCCCTTTGTATTAAATATCATTTCCCCTTTTAACCCCATGGCCTTCATGAATACTGAGTTTTATTATGAAATTAAGCGGTAATAATCATTCTAGAAAAATCCAAGAACTGTGCAATATTTAATGGAATAGAGTGCAATTTGAAGTTTTACACACTTCCCATACACACACATTTTTTCATATGTTCAAGAGCTGCATCATTCTCTGGTACAATAAGGGACACTCAACACACTGGGAAATCTTTATTGTGTATGTCATTCATAGAACAGAGAAGTCCCCAATTCATAGAATAGAAAAGACATCCTTTCTCTTTTTCTCCTCATTTATTTATTTATTACACTTATATACCACCCCATAGCTGAAGCTCTCTGGGCAGTTTACAAAAGTTATAAACAATGAACATTAAAAACAAATATACAAAATTTAAAACCATCAAAAGCATAAAAACAATATCCTTTTAAAACAACTTTGCTGGGATCAGTTAAAAACAAACAAACTCAGCACATGGGAGTTGAGAAAAGTCTTGACCTGGCGCCAAAAAGATAACAATGTTGGTGCCAGGCAAGCCTCGTTGGTGAGATCATTCCATAATTGGGGGGCCACCACTGAAAAGGCCCTCTCCCTTGTTTCCATCCTCCGTGCTTCCCTCAGAGTAGGCATTTGGATTAGGACCTTAGATGTTAAGCGTAGTGTACGGGTGGGTTCATGTCAGGAGAGGTGTTTCTTGAACCACTTGGTTGGATCAATAACCCTATTATAGTTAAACACGTTCTTTTGCATGTGTGGCTTTCCTAATAGGAGCCAATTCAAATGTTCAGCAATGCACAGTTTGATACATGTTTGATACATGATGGTGCAAGTGCAGAAACAATGGCACATTCAGAATGAATAAAAGGAAGTATTTTTTCACACACTGCATAGTCATACTATGGAATTTATGGGCCCTACCCATAAATGGGTTTTGACATATCAATTTATATAATGTAGAAATAACTATAATTTAAAAAGAAATTCAATATATCTCACCAAAATAAAGAAAACTGTATGCCTGTTCAGTCTGCCAACCAGGAGTTAAATGTTGATGGTTCATGTCAAGGGCCCAAGTGTTGATGGGTCATTTCCCTCCTTGTGGCTCTTTATCTTTAAACCAGAGTTGAGACTGGGCAGCTCATCAAATAGAGGACACTTTCAAATAGAGGACTGTGGTCTAACAACTCTTCAAGTAGAGGACTGTCCTCTGTAAAGTAAGACACCAGGTCACCCTAGCTGGCACCTATATTGTTCCTCTTGATGTCTTGTTCATCACATAATGTGTAGACAAGATTTTATGTCAATGTACCATCAGGAAGGGCGACATAGATGGAAACATAAGAGCCATGATGAATGAGACCAAAGGGCTATCTAGGCCAGCATTCTGTTCACCCAGTGACCAACCAGATGCCCATGGGAAACCAACTAGCAGGACATGAGTGCAGTAAGGCCCTCCTGCTTGTGTTCCCCAGCAACTGGTACTGAGAGGCATACTGCCCGTGACATTGGAGGTAATATATAGCTGACTAGAAGCAATTGACACCCTTATCCTCCATGAGTTCATCTAATCACCTTTTAAAGCCATCCAAGTTTAAAATCTTTACAGGTACTTCCAGACAAGATTTATTGTATAGCCAAAGCTGTCTCAATGTGATAAATATAACCAATCAGAAACATATAATCAGTACTGTAATGCAAGCAGATACCACAATTGTATTCGTATAAAATCAACCAGGATCACAGAAACTGCCAAAAAGAAGAAGGGAGTACTATTTGGCAGAACATCTTCACATTCATCATACCAAATGAAGATTATGGTCTTTGGACATACTTCGACAAATTAATAATAGAATGTGAGAGCTGGGTGTTTATTTATCTGCCAACCAAAATGGGATGAGAAGAAAAATAAATGAGTCTCAGAACTATTATCACCTTTGAGACAATTATCTATTTCCCCCCAGGATTGGAGAGTGCAGTGGGGAAGGAATCTGATTTATGCATCTCTAAACATTTGAGAATGCATATAGTGCCCAGGTGTGGGGCAGATACTATGTTTGTGGGAAGCAAAACTTTTTCCTTTTTCTTTTGCCTCCTGCTTCTCTGCTTCAACTGGAAACTGATACACATTCTATGTCAACTGAAATAGGGTTTATGATGTTAAATTATTGGTTAAAATTGGAGTTCATGTACAATTCCAGTTTCTCCAAATCAGGTTTAAACGAGTTGGCCTCTGGTGACTCCCTTTAGAATAATTGGCTCAGACTCACAAACTATTAAGGAGATGTGGATTTTCAGACATATTTCTTTTGGAGCAAGGCCACTTACGTGCAGAGGCCTTGCTTAAAACAAGACTTCTAGATATCAGGCTCCAAGAAGATCTAGCAGGACGTCAGGCTTCCAAACTTCCATGAGATGTTATTTTTCAAGCAGCCCCTGAAGCAAGTAAGTTACTTATTGGAATTCTGTACAAATTGTCTGGCCCATGCAAAATGAAATCAATTCATAACCCTTGTACTTTAAAAGACTGAAATCTACAAAATAATTACTGGAAGAGTAATATATCTTGTCATTCAACTTTTAAAAATCAGCATGCCATGGCATTGCTGACCCTCTGTTCCATCAAAGGGGCCCTAACAATTGCCTTCTAGACAAGAGACAATGTAGAATATAATGTGGCAAGTCTTCAACAGCCCCTGTGAAAAAATCCTATGGCACATGGCCATAAAGCCTACTGACTGGAATAAATGCTCACTTGAAGCTCAGAGAATTTCATGGGGCAATCCAGTTCTCTATTCTATTCATGCACATCACATTTATTCACCAATAATAAGAATTTATAAACATGGACTGTGGGTCAATATAACTGGAGAGTGCTTGAAAGCAGCCCCACTTCAAAATCTCCTTCAATATATGAGAAGTGAACCCTTTGTCTACCTACAAGGTACTGGCGAGGGGGGAGGGATGAGTCTGAGACAGGATATTCAGTAAACAGTCTCCAGTGCCTCACCTCCTGTGCCACCAGTACCAAGTATAAATACCAAGCCTAACAGATTCTGCTCCAAGGACGCTACCCATAAAGGCCAAGCAGCCAAACTTAGCAGCGGTACAGGGATGAAAGAGAGAGAGAGGGAGAGAGAGAGAGGGCCTGTTCAGACTACATGGTAACTCAGTGTGGGTTGCTCAAAAACATGTTCCACAATGGGTTAGCAGATTATGTGGCAGGAAAATTCCTTCCGCACAGTGAGCTGAGTACCCACCCGCTACCCATCTTCTGCAAGATGATTAGCAAGCTTCCACTGTGGTTCCCATATCGTGTGATGGGAACTCCATGGGTAATTCTGCCCGTTTTCTCACCCATCTGTACCAGCCAAATCCAATAGGTACAGCTATTCCCAGCATGAAAAAAGAAGACCATGTTGTACCTGCCTCCCATGTAGCTGTTAGATGAGAGCCTGTCTGAAAAAAGAGGTGGCAACCCTAATTCAGCATCACACGGATGAATGCAGCACAATGAAAATCCAGACTTTTAAGACCTGAGCAATCAAACCCCTCAGCCTAGATGGATGAATCTGTCAGTTTCAGTTTCCTCATATTCATTTTAAAAAATAACAACTCAAATTCTTTCACACTTGTTCATGAAGAAATGTCAATATTTGGGTAAGTTCTTTGGGGGGGGGATGAAGTAAACAAAATTCTCACCAATCCCCATCTTGGATTATGTTACCTGCCTCTGGCCACTTTGACTTTCAAGTCTGAATTTGACCTGTGCCTTTCCTGGACTGCACTACAGCTGTGCTTTGCGCCAGTCCTGAAGTTCGAATCCAAGTCAAAGTAGGGCCACCTCGACCTGAAGCAGCCAAACTGCTTTGAGCTGATTCTGTCCACTGACAAGCCATAGCTCCTCTTGGTCTCCAGGTCAGCTTGGGGGAGAGCTATGCACAGCCCTAATAATAATCCTTTATTCTGATTTAAGCCTCTGGTGATAGAACTAAACGATGAATTCTAACTCTCTGAATAATACGTAGCTATCGGTGGAACAAGAGACTGCAAGTCCCTTTTGCCCTGAACGTAAAACTTTCAGCATCTTATAGGTAATCATAATACTTTTTTATTTTTAGGCACCTATTTGAGGCTTTCCTTTTTCTCCACTCAGTCTTTGTTTTTTAACACATGCTGCTGTCCCTTTTTTCCCCTTCTGTAATTGCCAAATGTCCACCTCCCGCTAAAAAAGAAATACTTCCTGGACTTCATCCTGTAGTAACCAACTTTTGGAAACTTTTAATAAGACAATCTGTTTTTTGCATTATAGAACTTTGTTAAGTGTGATTGTGCCAATTTTATTAGTAATTTTCACTTCCCCTCTTGCTTTCTCCAACATTGGCAGAAATTCTTCGCCTGATGAACTTCAGCGCCTTGTCTTTCCCCAATTGCCACTGTGAGCACATGGGAAATGCTATTTTCGTTTTATTCAACTTTTATTCACAGCTTTCCTGAATAGATATGTCATTCTGTTTGAAACAGAAGCCTATTAAAAATGGAAAATAAGCCAATGCTTTGGTTTAATGAACTACTTTCCGGGTCTACTAAACACTTTGTAATTTCAAACTTACACAGGGAATTGCATTGGGACAACGTTCACATTTAAAATTACACACATATTAAGTTCCGTGCACAATCACATTTCCTCCGCCTAACAGTTTTGGTGCTGGTTCTCTGCACCAGTTTGAGGGAAAGTGTTGTTTGTATTCTCCAGCACTGTTATGGGGATGGACGGACTGCAAAGTATGTGTACTTCCATGATTCTTTATTAAAATATATTTATATATGCAAAATGGAAGTTTTGCTGAGGTGGAAATTGGAAGTGGAAAACTGGTATAGTGGGAAAAGGGCTTCTTAACCACTCCCCTTCCATTGGTTTCCCCAGAATATTGCCCTTTCCCACAGATGTTTTATCTCTACTGAAGGGGTAGGCAACCATTTTGAGCACTTGGCCATATTGGGCAATGTTAGAAACTGTCCTTGGCACAACCACAAAATGGCTGCCATGGGAAGTGTGACTAGTTACAAAGGACAAGTAACCCACCCAAAAGATTGAGTACAAGTCAGAGGTCTGCTTTGAAACAAACCTGACCGCAAGTAAGAAAATGTGTTAATTTTGTAATAAAAAAATAAAAGCAGGAGGGGTAGATCACCTTGCTGGTTGCTAAGAAAGGTCTCTGGGGGAATGTTGGTGGCCATGGGTACCACATTGCATACCCATGCTCAACTGGGTACTTGGATCTTGGGAAGAGGTGATTTTTCAGCTGGAAAAACAGCATAAGGACATAGGGTTCAGAAAACTGCAAAGGGGGAAAGGCTCCCTTGTGTAAAAATGTAGCCAAAATGAATTACAGCACTACCTGTCACATGGAGTTCCATATGCAAAGTGTACAGGGCATTCACCTTCCCATTGCCAAAACCAGAAAACTGTACTCTGTGTGTACATGTAGCTTGACCCTACTGAACTGTGTTTACTGAACTGGCCAGTATTTGCATTACCATCATTTGCCATGTAATATGGGCCCAGGGAAGTCCTTGTGTGTATTCACCTAATTGCCAAGTTATTTTGTGAAATAATTTTGCATTAACAGAAAAGCTGGGCAAGTATATAGACTTTTCAGATTGATGGTCATCTTTCATTAGGACCTAACATTGTGTTCTAGATATTATTCATTTTTTTTATAAAGGGCTCCAAATGTTCCTACTAGTGGCAAAAGGCTACATTATATTCCATACTAAACACTCCATGTGTTTGCATGTATGATGCACAGAAGCTCATAAACCCACCATGTACATTGGTGGATCTATATAAATGGATGGACGGATGATAAGAAATTTGGCACTATAATTCTGAGATGTTTTAAGTCACCCTAAAAGGGAGAGTTTAAAGTTATATGGCAAAGGATCTGCTAAATGCTCAGAATTCAAAAGAGCTTTTACAACATAATTCCATACATGTCTACCCAAGTTAAGTTAAGTTAAATTGGGCTTTCCCCCAGGTAAGTGGGTATAGGGTTGAAGACTTTAATAACAGAGTTTCTGTTCCTCTCCTTAGTTTCTTGTGATTGCCTGATGGAACAGACCAGGAATCATTCCCCTCCCTTGGTTGGTTTCGGAACCCATTTTTGGAACCATTGAGATGGCAATTGGGAAACAAGGTTGTTATTATAGTGAGTAGCATTTTGACTGTACATTATCTTGAAGCCTAAAGCTTTCTGAACATCAATCAACTTTAAGTATTTCTAAAGTGTGTAACCATTAAGCTTATCACTGTGAGATTTCTCTCAATAAAAGAAGTCTCACTGATATGAATGTCCCACATCAGTTTGCCAGAACATGTGAATGCCTAAGGAAATGGAAACCCGACATATCCAATGGTAGTCCTACATAAACAAGGTCTATTCACTTCAATGGGTCTACTCTGCACAGGAGTACCATTGTATACTGCCCTTTGAGTCCTGTACCTTAAATTGGATAAATTCTGCTTAACACTGCAGAATAACATACTTCCATCAGACTGGCATATTTTGTGATGCTGCAGAGGTGTACATACTATATGATCTGTTGGCGCTTCAACTCTTGGGAATCATAAAAATGTGTTTTTTTAGGAAAGTCAAATATAAGCTCCTAAATCATGTGGACTCTATTATTAGGGCTGTGCTCTAGTCTGTTACGGATCCCCAGATCTGAAGTGGAGCGGGCCGATCTCAACCTCCAAAGCCCGGTTCTGGAGCAGATCGGGGGAGGTCTGGATCGACGCAAAGCAGATTGGAATGGTCCAAAGCCATTCAGACTGTTCTGAAGCTCCGGACCCAGGTAAGTGGGGGGAAGGGGGCTTACCTGGCACTGCCGCTGCCGCAGTTCATGTGGTGGTGACGGCAGAGCTAGGCAAGGGGGGCTTACCTGGCTCCATCGTGGTCTGGGCAGCGGCTTCAACTGAGGCCTCAGTTGAAGCTGCCGCCTGGACAGCGATGGAGCCAGGTAAGTGGGGAGGGGGTGGGCTTACCTGGTGCTGGCACTGCAGTCTGTGTGGCGATGGTGGCGGAGCCAGGTAAGGTGGATGGGGTGAGCCAGGTAAGGGGGAGGGGGGCTTACCTGGCTCTGTCATGGTCCAGGCGGCAGCTTCAACTGAGGCCCAGGTCGGAAGCAGGCCACGGCCTGTTTCTGGCCTGAGGCCTGGGCCGCAGTTGATGCTGCTGCCCGGACCATGACGGACGAAAGAGCCAGGTAAGTGGGGGTGGGAGAGGGGCTTACCTGGCTCTGCCTTGTGCTGCCGCCACAATCCGTGCAGCAGCGGATGGCAGAGCCAGGTAAAGGGGGAGCGGGCTTATTCAGGCCCCATTTTGTCCCTCCTTCCCCACTTACCTTCCTCCACCGTCCGCCACAGAGGCAAGTGAGGAAGGGGTGGGGCAAAATGGGGCCCGAATATCAATCCAGACCTCCGGATCTCACTCCGGATCCGGTTCCGGAGTGGATCAGGGGAGGTCCAGATCGACTCAAACCAGTTTGGGCCCGATCCGAATCGGTTCAAGGAGGGGGTGCACAGCCCTATCTATTATACATACCAAATATGCATCACTGTCAAGAGTAATTATTTTGTGCATACTGAACTTTAAGCTGCCTTGCACATATTTTGAATTGCTAAGATCAGGAGGAGGATGTATAATGGTCATCATTACTATTATAATTACTTGATATTATTGTTCAAATCAAAAAATGAAGATTTTACTTGAAAAACATGCATCACACACACACACACTTATATTTTCCATTTGATCCCTCAAATATGGCAATAATATACTTGCCTCCATGATTTTTTTAAAAAAAACACTTGTTTAAGCAACACTAATTACAGCAACCTTTGCATTTTACATTACCCACCATTGTGTACCAAATGCTACATTCATATATTCATTTCAGTTGGCATTCGCCAAGCAACCAGAAAATTGCTGCAGTCATTCAAGATGATTGAACTGTGAACGTAAGTGCATAACCTTTGCCATGAATAGAGCAATCTGTTGTTTCAGTGCTTTGGGTTTTGTCCATTATGAAAGAAACAATGAATTCCAGCTGATAGTACAATTACACTGTCAAAAACACCCTCAACACTTGACACTGTTCAAAACTGTGTGTCTTGAGTTAGAGTAAGTTACCTGGCAGATTCTGAATTCCAAAGGCTGGGTTACAGATATTATCCCTGTCAATCAGTAAAAATGTTTATTAAATGTCTTGTTTGTAACCAATCTGCCATTTAAAAAGAAATATTAGCATATTGTTCAACTGAGACAATTTAGCCAGTAATTCTTTTGAGTTTCTTCACAGAAATTAAGCTCTTTTCTTGCACAGCTACTATGAACAGCTGGAGCAACCTGAGGAAACATTATAGTGTCTTCATATTCCATCTGGTTTTTAACACCAGTAATTAAATTGGGTGTAATTTTGTGTGTATTTTTACATTTTGCTAATCTTTTCCCCAAACCCCTGTTTATCAGTAGTAGCAGGAGAATGTTTCTCACTCTATTAGGAAGTTCCGTTGTCTCCGTTTGAAGGTATGTGTATGTGGGCTTAGCTAGACCTAAGGTTTATCCCAGGATCGTCCCGGGGTCATCCCTGTTCATGTAAATGATGCACCGGATATCCCAGGAGCAGGCAGGGACAACCCCGGGACAATCCTGGGATAAACCTTAGGTCTAGCTAAGGCCAAAGTGTGTGTGACCATCGAAGGTGGTTGAATATCCAAGTGGCTCTCAGCCATGGCTGGTGCTGGGAACTACAATTGCCAGGGCATAATACTATACAATATCAGCACAGTTGTGACAATATTATGAGCCAGGAGAGAACTCTTAGAAACAGGTGAACTTCCCTGCCCCCTACCCCAGCCCAAATGCTCTCTGAGAAAACTAATAAATCCCAAGATGATTCCAAATTGAACCAAGGAGAGTCCACCCATTACTTGCTTGTTTCTTTTTTAAAAAAAACACACAACAGTTGAAACTGAGGTACTGAATAAGTTAGGCAAAATAGGAGAACACAGCTAGGAACAAAGAAGGTGGCATAATCACATTGCCCTTCATGAAGGCCTGGAGTGAACCTCTGGTCCCTACTGAACCCAGAGGTGGGTTATTTTGGAATAAATATGCATAGGATCAGGTGCATATGAGCAATCTCAAATGAAATACACACTATGGTGATGAAGGGGGAAGTTGAGCCAGAACCATTAACAAAATAATTCTTTGAGGTCATGGAAATTGGTAATACTCCAGAGGAATGAATCCTGGCTGTTTGTAGAAGGGTGGTGGGGGAGGACCCCCAAGGAATTTCAAGCCAATTATATACCTGTTAGACAACTTGGGAGTGATAATAAGCAGACAGCATGGATTTATTCAGAACAAATTATGTCAAGCCAAACTTCATTCCTTCTCATATAGTGTAACCAGTTTAGCAGAAAATGCTGTTGAAATGTAATGATTTTCTTCTATCTAAGTGAAAAGCTTCTGAGCATATACTACCAGATGAACCTTGGGGTCCCTTCCAGCTTTATAAACTTAAATTTCAATAATGTATTTGTTTGGGAGATACTTGCTGTAACAATACAGTATCCTGTCCTATTTTGTAAATGAAAAACACAAGAAACCTAAACTGGAAAACTGTTTGTTTAATATGATAAAATGCTTCATGAGAAGCCATGAAAGAGAGCAGGGGAATCAAAGTTCAGGCTTTAATTTGGATGTTCTATAAAACAAAAACATGTTACAGAGCAGTGCTAAAGGTATGCAAGATGATTCTCTGATGTGGTATACAGCTATGACTATCAAGGTTAAGAATGTTTTTTCTCTCTCTCTTGTTGCAGTTTTTGTTTTGATTTCCTAGGAACTGATCAGTAAAACAGCACTTAAAGGTATTATGTAAGGTATTTCTATACCAGCTTCCTGAAACCTACCAAAGTAGTGCAATACTCTTTAGGTCATTGCAAAAGACGGTGCTATTGTCAAAACAGCACCTAAGTGATGTTGTTTGTCTCTTTCCCATCCGGGTGCTTTAGAGCTGCATCTTGGCACAGGTGCCTGCCTTTAGCTCTTAGTTAATGGCTCTTAGGCCATTGAAAAAGGTATATGGAATGTGTCCTTGGCCCCAACAATTGTCAATACTGTTATAAACCATTATATAGCAGTAGTGTAGATCCTGCCCTAGCCTAGTTTCAGTTATCAAAGTTCCGGTAACCTCTCATTTGAATTACTGCAATATGTTATACATGGGGCTGCCTTTGGAATGGGTCTAGAAAATTCAGCTAGTCAAAAATAGGGCAGTGAAATTATTAACAGGGAATGGCTTATAAAATTAGATTATACCAGTGCTTTGTGATTGGCACTGGCTTTCAATCTGTTTCTGGATCCAATTCAAAGTGCTGATTCATTGTCCTAAATGGCTTGGGGCCAGGCTACCTGAATAATCAATCACCTCTTCTCATATATACCTACCTGGACCCTAAAATCATTTTCAGAAGCCTTCCACCAGGTGCTCCTGCCAAATAAATTGCATAAATTGTAGCCTTCTTAATGCCAAGTGAAGACCATTTTTTCCCCTTCCAGGCTTTAATCATTCAGGTTGGTTTGTTTTTTGTTTGTTTTTTAAACGTGTTCATGCTTTTTGCATTGCTGCTAATGCTTTACTTTAGTTTTATTCTGTTGTTCTAAACTTTTTAAAAAGACTTTTAACATTATTTTTATTACATTTTTATATTGTATGGTTTAAAACATTGTTTTTTTGTGAACTGTCCAGAGAGCCTTCACTATTGGGTAGTATAGAAATATAATAATTATTTTTCCCCTGCAGCGAAGGGAGGTATAACATTATTGTGTTGTACCTCAAATTGAATATATACTTCCAAATTGAATAGTAGTCAAGGAAGTTGCCTCCACCTGATTTTTAGGGACAAGTACCAGATCAAATAACTTCACTAGTATATACTGAGTTTTGAAATCTGATAAATCCTACAAGGATTTCACAGTGTTGCTAGCCATGAAATATTCCAATCTAAGCACACTACAAGATGATTATTGGTGTATATATAGCATGCCTCCATGTTACACCTCCTCCACCCGTACTGCCTTCACCCCATCCTGGTTTGCTGCAGCAGTTTGTATTGCACTACAAATGTATGTTCAGGACATAGTTGTGTGCAGTTCTGACCATTAAAATATAGAAATGTAATAATGATATATAAAATAATATAATAATATAAAATATTTATTTATAATTCTTAACATGTTACATTTTGCAAACTGGTAGCATGATAACCACTTGGACCCCATGAAAGCATGATGCTTGCCTTCTTTTCCACTACAAATACTCTCTAATGTATCACCAAAAAAAAAAGTGTACCTAATTTCATCTGACAGATGTTGGAGGATATGCATCTAATTCATGCCTGAAGGATCTGGGCTTTTTTTCAGTTCACATTGGCAACACTTGTGTCTTTAGTCATGCCAATAAAGTCTTATTTAAATAAACTGATTTAAAATTATAGGCATAAGAAGCCTGAAGCCGAAGCAAAAGGACTGTGGCAGACCTGGGCCTAATTGATTCTTAACTGCTCAAACAGACTCTCTGTTTTTAATTCATGTCATTTAAAAAAAAGAAGAAAAAAGATCACCAAAAGCCAGTCCCCATCCATACTGCTCAAACATGCCAGAGAAGATCAGTGTCTTCGAAATGTGGTCTAGCCTCAATTTTGCATCACTATTTTGGGATTTGTGACATTTCAGCTAATCTATGACCACGGGACCAATTGGTGTTTTTGTTTGTTTGTTTTTTGTTTTTGTTCTTTAAACTTTACTGTCCTCCTCGTTTCTCTTCCAGAAATGAGGAAAAGAGAACACCCATCATGCATGCAAGCACAAAATATTATTTTGATGGAGCAGCATGGAAGACAATCTTCATGTAGTTCAGTCTGCTACCAACTTCATGAAATGCAGATCAATTAAGATTCAGCCCTTTGTTACACAGTTTAGCTAGGATGCAGATTGTGGGTCTCTAATCCCAGGCATCTTTCTCCATAACAGCAGTTTTCTAATATGCTCCAGGCCACATTCTGGGGCCAGATGAATGCTCCATTGTCTGTTCAAGTTCTGAAGTTGTGCCAAGAGAACAGAACGGATTTCATTTGTTCAGTTTTCCAATTCAAGAGAAATAGAGGTGACACTTAATTGCATTCCAAATATAATTTAGCTAATCCAGAACTGAAGCATAACGATCAATCACTGAAATTCAGCATTAGACAGCTCACCCATAGGGCTACCTTAGGAATTGCTAACTCAGTCTGAGTGTGTGTCTCCATGTCCCTGTGTGTTTCAAATCTGGATTTGCATCCCCAGAAAGAACTCATTCTGGTTTCTTTCCCAGAGTACACCTTGAGCATCATCAGACAGGAAGAATCGTGGTTCCCTACCATCACTTCTCCACCCCGCTCCTGTCCCTACAATACTTCCTCTTTCTTCCCAGAGAAGAAAGAAGAAGTAAACAAAGACCATGTGGCCCATTCAGGGGGCATTTTTATCATGCCGCTTTTCCTGCACGCAGCAGGATATTGTGGCATGTTCCATTTCTTTAAAGAAAAGTCAGATTAAAAGGGGTCCATTTTATTATGGAAAAAAGGCAAGAAGGAGCAGGAGGTGCACAGGATGTGGGTGTCATCTAAAGGATGCACAAAAAACAGAGTGGGCAGTAGCGAGCGTGCAATAAAACACTCATCTAATTAACTTCCTTATATTCTGTGACCTCAGGTGTGCTACAAATTGTCTTTGGATGTAAAATACCTTTTCCCAACAAATAACAGCAATGTGACTTAACTGAAACTTGTGCAATAAAATCTTTTTGTGAATAACAACAACCAACTTTACATTGACCCTGATTAGATGACACACTAAGCCATGATGGTTAAGCATTTTGAGCTAAACATTATGGCTTAGCATGTCATGTGAACCATGACTTAGCGTATTGTGTGAACTGTTTCTAAACATGGTGGCTACATAACCATGGTTTAAATATGCTCACTAACCATTTGCTACAAAAAAGGTTAGCGGACTAACCATGGCTTAGTGCGTTGTCTGAACAGGCCCTATGTAACCATGTCACTGGGTGAGTTAACGTGTTGTGTGA
Organism: Elgaria multicarinata webbii; assembly: GCF_023053635.1. Lineage (NCBI taxonomy): Eukaryota > Metazoa > Chordata > Lepidosauria > Squamata > Anguidae > Elgaria > Elgaria multicarinata. The sequence continues at coordinate 37,552,253 of NC_086180.1, read as the reverse complement.
ACACAGCCCTGGAATGGCTGCTGCTGGTAAAACCTGCTTTAGATTGTTGCCCAGAATCTCTTTATATCTGCAAAATGTATTAATCTATGTGCTGTTTTCCCTATGAACAAGCAAAACTTCTGATTTTCAAAAGAGAAAAAACATTATTAAATTGAAACGTTAACATTTCCCATGCCACATGGCGCTCTCTCTAGAGCAAGCTTTTCCATGGCTACTGCAGCTAGCTAGTCAGTGTAACTGGTCTCAGGTAGTTCTTGTTAACATCAGCAACATATATACACAAGTCTTAAAGAAAAAGTGTACCAATGCCACATTTTTTATTTCTTTTAAAAAAGGAGCACTCTATTCAAAAGAAACCTTGTATAAAAGCTGACCATAAATTTAAAAAATGCTCAATACAGGGTTTTTTGGTATTCTCTGTGTGTGTCACCAACAAACACTTCTGGTCATGAGATTATTAAGGATTTGACATTTAGGCTTGGCTTCTTCAACTAGTAGGGCAAGCAGCCAAACATTGTTTGCCAATGCAGGATTCTCTATTTGTGTTGTTGGACATGGGCTGGAAAACACTGCCTCAGATTCTGATTTCAGCAGTTCAGTGCCTCTTAAGTCAGAGTAATGGACCAGAAGTCAATGGAATTTCTCTTCCCCACCCCCAAACATAGGATTATTGTGAGAAAAGTAATGTTTTGGATATTTGCTAAATCACACTGTTGTAAGAGATTAAACAAGTGAATAGCCTTTTTTCTCCCAGAAACTCAAGAGTTTATGGTGAATATAAGCCATTTAAAAGAATGAACTGTTCAACATCTGGTTCATAGTTCAAAGCATTCACCCCATTCAATCAAAACCAAGTGCAGGATGGGTTTTCAATTCCCAGCTAGGTTGCATTGTGCTTGGAAATCACAAAGAGGGTGAAATCAGGGGTTTGTGGTTTACCCTATTCCAGATTTTTCTGTGTTTCAAAAATATACATTATTCTCTTTTATTGCATTGTGACTGTTAATGGTGTTTTTTTCTACCTCTGCCTGCAGAATCCTTCAGGTTAAGTTAAGTAAAATTAGCAGAATGGCTATTATGGATAACTAGGCAACCTATGATTAATATTTCATTCAGCAGGATGAAAATATGGGGTACTGGGTGCTTTTTAAATGCTTTACATAATAAACAAGCATACTTGCAAATAAATCTATTGGACTAGGGAGATTGGCCATGAAAATGTAGATTAAAGTCAGTTGAAAATAACTGTGCAGATTGTATAACTCTGTGTTGATGCTTCAGATTTGTGACATTGACAATATTTCCCCTTAAATTTAGCATTATTTAATTGCATGGGATTTTTCACTTTTTCATGTAAAATATTGCATTTTACATATAAAAGATGACCTAATTCACAATTGGTCATTTCACGTTGTTTACGACAACAGCAGGAAGGTGGCATGGCTCAGTGGTAGATCACTTGCTTTGCATGAACACGGTCCCAGGTTTATTCCCCAGCAATAAAACAGGTCAGTGGGTTGATCCTGAAGGAGAAACCCTCAGACTCAAAGAGGTCCTACAACACTGAGCTAAATGGCCCAATAATGGGCAGATCAAAGTAAGATATTTTTCTCTCACACAAAATGCATACTTAAATTACAGAATTAGTGATGGATGCCCTCTTGGATGGCTTTAAAAGGGGGTTGGACAAATTCATGGAGATAAGGCTAACAATAGCTGCTAATCATGACTGTTAATTATTACCACCAAGCAGGGCTGTGCATTCCATAAAGTGGGTTGAAATCCACGCCTAAGGTGGTGGAGCAGGAAAAGCGGTGTGACTAATCAAATGTTCTTATGTATTTAGTAGTCAGAGCATCAAATCCAAGAAGATTCCAATGGACACCTTCCCCCCTTTTTTAACACCCCTCCCCCGAGTTTGTGTGGAATATCTGGATGAAAACGGAGGGAAAGCTTAAATCCCCACCTCCAGGCTGCCATGTCCCCAATCCAAATAGGGGCCTTGCACTCTTACAGTGAAGTAAATAAGTCAATTGTTTGAAGAACATTTAGTTTGGCCCTGACTCAGTATAAGACAGGTTACCTTCTTCACCAATTTAAATGTGTAATTTAATTTTGACCCAGTTTTTAAGGCAGACATTTAATTTTAGTCACTTTCAAATTTAGATGCTTTTATCCCTGATAATCATCTGTTTCTGAACTGCATAGAATTCATTTGTAGTAAAAAAATAAATAAATCCATTTGCAGTAAAATATGTATAGAAATCATTTCCTTATGAAAAATAAAGACTTCATAGGTAGAATCTTGGTGAAGGAAAAAGCTTTTGTGAAAAAAGTGCTTTTTGTACAGCTAGAAGTAGAGCCCAACTATCTTTTTTTTTCTGCTACGAATACAATTACGATGACTGGGCCGCCACTGTATGCACTGGATTGACACTGCTTCACTTTTGAAGACATCTGAATAGGGTTTGGCCCATAACATGCAATACATGTTGAGCCAGTCACCTACGTTAGTGGTTTTGTGATATGGATCAAATGAAAAACATTATCTCATACTGGGAAAAGGTAGAGAATGTGGTTCCATGAATCTACTGTCAGAGACACTGGTTTACATTTGTGATTATTCTTGATGGAAAGCCAATATAGTGTAGTGATTAGAGTGCTAGACTAGACAAGGGAGATCCAGGTTGAAATCCCCATTCACAACTGGGTGGCACTGGGCCAGTCACTATCTCTCAGCCTAATCTTCACAAGGTTGCTATGAAACAGTGTGTGTGTGGAGGGGGGGTTGGCTTTGGATAGTATCCAATGTTAGTCCTACGTACAGTAGACCCATTGAGATGAATGGGACTCAAGTTAGTTGTGACTAACTTCAATCTCATTCATTTCAATGGGGCTACTTTACATAGGACTAACATTGGATACTACCCTTTGTATGCTGTCCTGAGTTGTTATCTTACTAACCCTTACTGCCCAGTTTACCTTTTCGCCCTTTTGTGCTGGCATATACCAGGCCAGGCCAACAGGTCCATTGGTCAGGCCATCCTGACCCATTCTACCTCATGGATCATGGTGTCCTGGTATCGGGCATTCCAGGACCTTGTCCCAAAGCTGTGAAATTTTCTCCCCTGCCATTGCGGTTAACTGATAGCTTGGAGGTTCTCAGAAAATGTTTGAAAAACTTTCTTTTTGAATAGAGGGGGTTGGCTGGTTGTTCCTGAGGTAGAGCATGCTGATGGCCCTTGGGGTGGCCACTATACATTTTATTGTTATATTATTTTAATTCAGTTAAGGTTTTCTATTAGGATTTTGTATTTGTTGCATTTTCGTAAACTGCTGGCCTATTTTATTTTATGTATAGTACTTTGTAATAAAGCTATATAAATAAATGTTATTATTATATTATTCTTATTAACCCGAATGTCAACTTGCTGCTGCCTAGTTCTAGAGAAATCTACCAAAATTATGGAAACAATTATGCTAATGACTAGATGAAATATGATTAAGAACACCAGAATCTTAGTATTAGCTTTGCCATCTTATTTATTATTATTATTATTATTATTATTATTATTATTATTATTATATTTATTTGTATCCCACCTTTTGCCCAATGCTGGGCCTCAAGGCGGCCTTACAAAGTTTAAAATATACATGGGGGGGGGGGAGGGAAACAAAACCATAAACAATTAAAAAATACACAACAAAATTATAAGACATTAACATAGATGGAGGGCTGGATTATTCTCCAAAGGCCTGCTTGAACAAAAAAGTTTTAGCCTGCTTCCGAAAGCCCATCAAGGAGGGAGCCAGCCTAGCTTCCCCAGGAAGAGAGTTCCAGAGCACCGGAGCAGCCACTGAGAAGGCCCTCTCCCATGTTCCCACCAAGCGTGCCTGTGAAGAAGGTGGGACTAAAAGAAGGGCCTCTCCTGAAGATCTCAAAGCACAGCCAGGCTCATAAGGGAGAATACGTTCTTTCAAATAACCTGGACCCGAACCATATAGAGCTTTATAGGTCATAACCAGCACTTTGAATTGTGCCCGGAAACAGACTGGAAGCCAGTGGAGCTGTTTTAACAGGGGAGTTGTGTGCTCCCTGTAACCAGCCCCGGTCAACAATCTGGCTGCAGCTCTTTGAACCAGCTGGAGTTTCCGAACACTCTTCAAAGGCAGCCCCTGATTCTTTTGATCTGCATTCATGAGATATTTAGTTGAGTCTTTTCATTATTAAAAATTGTCCAAAATGGTGCATATACAATGGCACTGATACATCAACTTCTATGCAGTTACCCTCCAAACTTCAACATACTTTACCTGGAAGGAAGTCCCGTCGGTCTATTAAATATGCTTAGGATGAGATCCTAAAATGTTGTTCTTAAATGTGCATGGAAAACATTTTAAGGCAACTTTATTATAAGGCGTATGAAGACATGATATTTAAGAGTGCCTTATGGAATCATTTACATAGGTGTTTTTTTAAAGGTCATTTCCATGTACTAAAATGAATTCAGACAATTATCAACACTAGGGATTAATACCAGAAGAGAAAAATGGTGCTGGAACCCACTTTGGTGAGTGGATAGGGAATCTCCACTTTGCTTTGCTTCAGACCTTAGAAAAGACTCACTTCAGTTTCTGAAAGCTTCAAATGTCTCCCCACTGAATGACTACAAGACAGCTGCCATTGTGACCATGATCAGGGACTGCTTTCAGGGCATGCATTAAATAAAGCCCACATTCCCAAAATGCCCCCCAGCAAGGACCATGCTGCCCAAATGATCCTAGCTTTAGATGGACTTCCTAGCCACCATCAGCTATTTTGGGATGGTTCACCCTTTATTTCCCCCCTATATGAGTCAATTGAAAACCATTTCAAGTAAGTGAATTAATTAATAGGTGCCTCAAAATCTTCTGAAGCTCTGAAGTGGGTCTGAAGCTTTGGGACCAACCTGCTTCACTTCGGAGCACTTCAGGGAAGACCTACTTCACTTTGGAGGATGTCCAAATGACTTTATAGTTGTCCACTCTGGTTTGGTATTCGGGCTTCATTCTAAGCTCTATCTTCTGACAGCAAGCAAGGATGATGTTATTCTGTAAGCTTTCCATTTAACACGTGATTCATGCACAAATGAAATTATCTACAAAGGACACAGACTTGGAAGCCTCCACATTTGATTTTTAATTTCTAGCAGATGAGAGACCACACAGTGATTATCAATCAATACACTCACTCTTGTGATTCTTGGGAGAATCTCTGATTACAGTAGCCTGTCTTTTACCATATATATATATATATATATATATATATATATATATATATATATATGAATGAAACAAGCTACAAAGGAGATTTATGTTTGTGACCTACATACACAGCCGTCTACATACTCAGTTTGGGTCAGTCATATAACTTAAGATAGAACTGTATAAGACTCCCCTGTGGGACTGAACACAGAAATACTTTCTCCTTTAATGCTCTCATCTCTAAATGACTAGAAGGATTCAGCACTGCTTTCTGCAAAATGTTTTCCATGCACATATAAGAACAACATTTTAGGATTTCATCCTAAGCATATTTAATAGACCGACGGGACTTCCTTCCAGGTAAAGTATGTTGAAGTTTGGATGGTAACTGCATAGAAGTTGATGTATCAGTGCCATTGTATATGCACCATTTTGGACAATTTTTAATAATGAAAAGACTCAACTAAATATCTCATGAATGCAGATCAACATAGTTCTATTGATCTCAGCATAGTTTCCTGTCTTCCTTTTTTCCCCTTTTCATTTGCTTGGAAGGACCCTTCTAAATATTACATCAGATGGAGCGATGCCTATTATGAGTTGAAGTGAGCGTTTACTTCTCAGAGCTCTTGGTGAAGCAATGGCTGTCTTGAGTTGAACTGGCAGCTGCTTCCCTCTCCCCCGGGCACGTCCCCCTATTACTGGTAAAAGACAGATATAGCCTTTTTTTTAAAGTTCTTCTTGTTGTTTATTCAGCAACACTGCTGCTTTTAATTCCACCCCTCCTTCGTTTATTTGTTTATTTATTCCATTTTATATGCATTACTGGCTTATCCTTGGCTCACTTCCTTATGCCCCCAGAAATGCCAGCTGCATGCCTGCCTGCCTGCCTTCCCTCCCTCCTCCCCTGCCCACCTCGCAGGGATGTTGTGTGTGTGTGGCTTTGACTCAGGGGAGAAGTCCTTCCTGCGCTCACTTGGAGTTTTGGAAGTTCCAAATTTTGCAGGTTTAAGCCCCGCCAAAAAACAGGGGATGATGGGACTGCCTTGAGTCTCGGCGTGCGGCGTATGTATCCCTGGATAAGCTGTCATGGTGGTGAGTTTGAGGGGTTTTTTTAACGTGCAAAATTGACGGAGCTATGGAAAGGGGTGTTGGATTTTCATAAATTCCCCAAAAATCAGGGGATGATGGGCCTGCCTTGAGTCTCGGCGTGCGTATGTATCCCTGGATAAGCTTTCATGGTGGCGAGTTTGAGGTTTCTAATGTGCAAATTGACGGAGCTATAGAAAGGGGTGTGAATGGGGTGCCCGATTTTCAAAAATTCCCCAAAAATCAGGGGATGATGGGATTGCCTTGAAACTTGGCGTGCATGTGTATACCCCCATGAGGTATCATGGTGCCAAACGTGAGGTTTCTAACTTGAACAGAAAAAAAGTTGTATAATTTTTTAGCTTTCAATGCAAGCCTATGGGGGGGGGAAACGGAGCTCCGATCCGGATCCGGAGCTCCGAGCGGAGCGGAACGGAAGTGGGCGGAGCGGGGGCGGGGCGAAGCGGCCCGCTCCGAAAATCATGGATCTGCAAGTGAAGCGGAGCGGGGGGTCCGTGCACACCCCTAGTTTTCACTGATGTATGACAAGCCAGTCTTGTGTGAATTTAAGATTAGATTACAAAAGTGTAGCTTATTTTAGTAATAATGAAATTATTACATTTTAAAAAAAATATTGTGGGATACTTAAATGAAAATATCATTCCGAAGAGATTTGTGCTCCATGCTCCTGGCATGCATGCCTAGTGCATAGACCCATTTATCTTCATAACAATAGTCGCTCAATGATATAGATGTTATACTTAATCATAATCAAGAAGTTATACTTAATCATAATCAAGCATTATGTACATGAGTCTCCTATACCCCTCCCCTCTGGAACAGCTACAAGGAGGAGATCAGAAACATCTGCTTTGGTTTTAAACTACAAATAGTTTGTTGTTGTGTCCAACCTGGGAACTTTATTTAGTCTTAACTGTGGTTTAGCAGACAACTAGGTTGACTCTTGGCTTGTTCAGATGAACCATAGTTTAAAGTTGCAGGAGTGGAGAACCTCAGCCCCATGGGCCAAGTCCAGACCACCTGAGGTCCCAATCCGGCCATCTGATATTCCCCAGATGGCCAGGCACCCTCTCTGGCCTCCTCCCCCTTTCCCCCTGCTGCCCATTATTTGCTGGTTTCCTGGCTTTTGTGTGGGTTTTTTTCTCTCCCATTCCAAGGGACTGCCTTCATGGTTCCCCTCCCCCCCCCCCCCCGTTCTGTTTTATTTTGGTGAGGGGAAAGTCTGGATTATTTTCCCCTCCTGCTTTTTCCTTTGTTGGGTGTGTGTGCTAATGGAGTTTTGCTGATGAAAGGGGAGGGTGGGGCGGTTCTCCTCTTCCAGTACATTGTCGTAGGGACTTGTTAGTCAGTTGAATGGACTTTTTAGTGCTCCACCACCACCCCTCATTGCCCGCAGAAACGGAGCCCAGATAAAACCTTAAAAGTAATTGCTAGATAACAAAGCCAGAGTGAGGAGGGGAGAAGAGCCCACACCCATCAAAGTACCACAACCAATGAACTGGAGGAGGAAGGAGAAGGGGCAGGGTAGTGGAGAAGAGCAAACAAGTGAAAACCCACATGAAAGGGACCTTGTGAGATGTAGCCTTGATGTGCTTATGAAACAGAGGTAAAAAACACAGAGACAAACTAGAGGGGGAAAATAAGTGTGGTGGCGCCCTTACTGTCCCTCCCCAATAATGAAATTATTATATATATATATATATATATATATATATATATATGATTTTTTCTCCATTAACCACATATTTTACAAGACCTTCCTTGAAAAGCTATGAAATGGAGCTTCCTTTTCTATTTTTAGCTCATAAAGATGTGCAACATCCCGCAGAAGTAATGAAATTTCCCTGAAGCTATGAATAACATTTGTCTCCTGAAATGATGAATTTGGAATGCGAAGATAATCAATTGTCCATGCTGTATGAACAGCCAGCTCTCTCTCTGTCTGTCTGTCTGTCTGTCTGTGCTAGCAAGAGATAAATGGATAATATGTACAGTGTGCTATATATGATGCATCTGAATACAAATACTGCAGTGCAGGCCTTTGAAAAATCACATGACATCTTGTTTGAGAAAGCCTTGGGTCTAATTATTTTCCCATTTCAAAGCAGGTGAAATGTACACTCTTTACATGCATTTGCAATCATTATTCTTGTAACAGAAGAATGAGTGGAGGAATAATTGTCAGCAGAGGCCAGAATAGATTGATGGGTGGAGTAAGAGTCAGCTGAGAAAGCCTGTTAGAAATGGGAGTTGACAGAGACAGTCAGTGGCTAGACATTAGGGAGAGTCAGTCAAGTTACAATGGAGAGAGACAGGAATTAGGAGGGATTAGGAATCAGAGTTAGTGTCAAGAAATCCATTTTCTTTTTTGTGTTGCCTCCTCCAACCTGGTGACCACCAGATCAGTTGGACTACAATTCCCTTCACTCTCATTCGGAATGGCCACTGGCAATGCTGGGTGGAGATAATTGGAATTGTAGTCCACCAATGTCGGAGTACACCAGGTTGGAGAAGGCTGGATTAAGTTATTACATTGAGTCATTGTGTATTATTCTTTATTAGATGACTATTCTTTCTGGAAGGTATGTTCCATAAATAAATATATTCTGGTCTGAGTGGATTATAAGGTTGGCATAGCTTACCCCATGTGCTGGCTTTGATTTGCCCAGTTAAGTATCAAAAGGAGAGTCCTGCTGCTCCTCATAATTCAGTAAATGGTGGCAGCAGGTTGTTTTGCAAGATCTGGATGCAATGGACCAGCTGAATGACTTACCCAGTGACTTCTAGGGGACGGCCAGAAGACCCCAGGCACATCACAATCATATTTACAGCTTGCTGTCAAGGATACAATTAGGAAAGGAGCCATAAGTCATGAAGCTCAGTTAGAAATTGCTTACTGACTGATCAGCTCTTTTGAGTTAACAACGGCACTGATGTACTCAAACTATAGTTATTTCTGGAGACTATATGGAAATGACTGGTGTTTCCTGGTGCAGAAAATAGTCCCAACACCTCTCTTGCTCTGCTTAAAATTAGTCAAGAATTTCTTTCAGATGGGCATGTGGGCAAGGAGCTGTGAAGATAATGAAACGTTTCATTTAACCATTTTGTCCTCTATGGTCTGTTAAAGTTTACTCATTCGTAATAATGCTGTGTAAAAGGCAGAGAAGAGCTCTGTAATTTCAATGAACAGGTTGATTTAGGAGGGTTGTTATGAGAATAAAGCAGAGAGGAGGAGCATCATGTACACCGCCTTTCCTGGGAAGAAATGCAGGATAGAACTGTAACAAATAAGGAAATCAGTTCTTCAGAAGAATTTCCTGTGGTGTGATGGCTATCCTCTGTTTGCTTTCTTCAACCAACCTCTCAGGATAGCTCCTCTTCTTGGTTCCATTGTGCTTCTTCTTAAGACGTAAGAAACACCTAATATAAAGGGAAAGTATTTCAGAATTTTCTTATCTGTTGACGAGGAATGACAACCAATCCCTGCACACCAGTACTGGGAAGAGCGCAGGATTTCCAGGTAGGCTACAGTTTAGAAATAAAGCTCTGCTTACATGAATATGTTCTCCCTGGGACCGGTGATGTATTACTGAATGTTTTGTTAGCAGATTGCAGCAATTAAATATCAGAAATCTCTTGGCAGTTTCTGGCTTGTATTTCTTTGAACTAAAGTCAGAAGTGCATGCAACCACACATTTTTTTATTTGGCTGAAGTCAAATTTTCCAGACAGAGACTCATATTTCATGTGTACAATTCAAAGCATGAGATACCTTTGATCACTTTCATTAGGAAGGGCAGAACACAGGAGCTATGAAACTCAAATTAATTTTAATGACCTTAATCTACACTTTCTTTCTTCCTTCCTTCTTTAAAATCCAGACTATGAATACTTAAAAGTGATCAAGATAAAGGAAATATATATATTCACTTTGAAGCAATTCCGTACTAACCGTGTGGTCCTATTCATGTCTACTCAAAAGTAAGCCCCTTTGAGTTCAATGAAACTTACTTTTAGGTAAGTTTGTATAGTATTACAGCCTAATTATTTAGCATGCCTGAACTATTTGGCAGGGAAGATTCATGTTCCCTTATGCACCTTTTCTTTTCTTTTTTGCATACTGTGATAGACCAAAACATCCCATCAATCTTACATTTTTATAGAGAAATACTCAGTACAAGCATGTTACAATGAATCGGTTGCAGAAAATATAGGTTCAAATCTCTACTCATGGCTTAAATTCACACTATCCTGGAAAACATGTTCCCAAATCCACATTTGCCAAGTTAACATGAATGTGGAGGCAAAAAGAGCATTGGTAGAGGACGGTCATCAAAAAGTTGCAACGACTAGGGTGACCATATGGAAAAGGAGGACAGGGCTCCTGTATCTTTAACGGTTGTATAGAACAGTTGTATAGAACAGGGAATTTCAGCAGGTGTCATTTGTATGCATGCAGCACCTGGTGAAATTCCCTCTTCATCACAACAGTTAAAGCTGCAGGATCCCTGCCCTCTTGACCAGATTGCATACTCATCATTGGTCACTCACAGAACTTTGCTAGTCTTTTATTCTTTTTCCCCTTTATCCTGCCTTGAAAAAGATCAGAGATAATCCAAAAAGCAAAGTTAATCCAATCTATCAGCAGTGCCATTTAATAGTTTTATAATGAAACATATTGAAAACATATAGAATTTACAGAGAAAGGATGTTCTCCATTCTATGCACATGCTTGCCCATGTAAAGGAGCTGATATTAATCCTGCAAAGAATCCATAAGCAGAAGCAAACTAAAAAAATAAGAAGCCCCCTCAGCAACTGGCTACACTTAAAAAAGATATGTGGAAACCCTGGCCCGCTCCTGAAGGAGAACATTCTCTGAATTTTTCCCCCTCCCTGGAAAAGTGGCAGAAAAAACAATGGCTCTTTTGCAGGAGAGAGAAAGTTCCTGAAAATAGAGGGCAGGATTCGGCCCAGCACTTGTATGGACTGGACCGCCATTCAAATAGAGAACTGTCATCTGACAGCCTTTCAAATAGAGGATTGTCTTGGCAAGGTGAGACATGTGGCAGCACCCAACAAGCTAATTAATTATGATCTCCTTTGGCACAACAAATGCATTTAGTAGTGAGACCCTTGTAAGATCAAAATAAGGCATTTATTGGCTGAGGTTTGTGTAGAAGCAATGAAAGCATTTGCAAAAAGTTATTGGCTTCTCTAAACAAAGCAGATGCATTTACTCCAAGGACTAATTACTTGACCATAATGGAAGCAGATGTGCTTAAAGCAATCTGGGGGCTGTTTGAATTTCTAGCATTTCAGAGGTTTTTGTTTTGTTTTTAAGTCTTTTAAAAGCTTTTTTAAAAAAATTAGCAACATTTTTCAAAAGACCAAATACAAAGAACCATTTCCCTTTTGGCTTACATTATATTTGTTGTCTACATCCTGCTCAAAACAGAATTCACAAACAAAAACAGTGTGACTACTTCAGAAAGTATGTTTACAGTGGTAATGTTTCTATTATGATACTCTCAAAAAACACAAATCTGAAACACTTCTAATGAACAGTCCATCGATTACTTGTGAATACCCTGCAGAACCATTGCAGCTCAGTGTTAGACTAGTCCAGTGATTGGAATAGTACAGTGTTAGACTAGTCCAGTGATTGGACAATTCCTGGAAGGGAAGGCTATGAACGGTTACTAGTCCTGATGGCTCTATGCTACCTCCAGTATCAGATACAACATGCCTATGTACATCAGTTGCTGAGCAACAATAGCGGGAGGATTTCCTATGGGCAGCTGGTCGGCCACTGTGTGAACAGAATGCTGGACTAGATGGTTCCTTCTTATGTTCTTATGAGGCCTTGGTTCAAGGTCCAGCTCATCCATGAATTCATGTGTCTTCTCTTTTTCTCAGGATAATGTAATGCAACCAAATGGATGCGTTGAGAATGTGGAATGAGGTGTTCCATGCAAAATTCAGGAGGTGATGATACTAGATCAAGGGAAGGCAACCTTTGCCCTTCGGAAGTGCCCAATCCAGTTGGGCATCCTCTGTGGACCCCTCCCAAAGACCCTCCCCAAGCCCTGCCCCCTGGCTCAGAGAGAGGAATGTTATCTCCAATCTCTGGGCTTTGATTCCAACGGGACTGTGAGTGATGCAAAGGGGAATTCCCTTGTAATCTCTGATCAGAGGCCCTTTTTACACCATACAAGTGTAGAGGGAGGGAGGGGGGCGATCCCGGACATACCTCCTTCTGGGATCATCCCACATGTCCAAAAGGCCAGTGCAATGTCCAGGATGGGAGGAGGAACGTTGCGTGAGTTGAGGAGGCCATTTTTTTTAAAGCTACAGGAGCTGGAGCATGCTCATGCTCCAGGAAAAGGTAAGTGGGGGGAAAAACCTGCTCCCTCTTCCCACCCACCCCCAATTCCAACCAGCCCAGCTCCTTCCCTCTACTGATCCCCGCTACCTGCGGGTCGGAGGGAAGAAGTCGGGATGGGTGGCCACATACCTCGCGCGTTCTGGGGATGATCTCGAGACCATGGGAGGAATCGGGTTTTCCCAGGGATTATTTATCCTTGGGAAAACACACGTTCGTCTCCCCTGCCCCTGGGAGGGAACTGGCCATGACCAGCCCAGATTTTTGGACTGGTGTAGAAACAGCCAGAGACAGAGCTCCCATGGCTCTCCCACTATGATCACCATTGTGGACAGCTCTGCTAAAGCTTCATCTTCCGAGGTCAGTGCCACAACCTGGAGGACAGTGTGGAATGAAAGATGCTTTATCAGAGGAAGAGGAGGTGAAAACACCTCTGCCATTTCCCCTACTCTGCCTGGCTCTTGCCAGCAGGACTGGGGATGGATGGAAGCCTTCAAGATCACAGCCCTCCATCCACTGGGTGTCAGCCTTGAAGGACTGTGCCCTAACAGGTGGTGAAATTCAAACATTCTCTGTCTACATTAGTGTAGGTGACAGGTGAGCATCTCTAGAGAGAGAGTTCTGCAGGAGAATTCCCTATATAAAGAAATAGGGATGAATACATCTGAGTATGTACAGTGTCCTCCCTTCATAAATGAGTTGCTGTTACTCAATGATCCCCACTGATTTCAGTTCCAGATTCCACAGACTTGCACTCAGATTCCTGAAAGTGAGATTTACTATTGGACAAAATTTTGAGGTTACTTTTGAGGTTAAGCAGTGAGCAATTTTATTATGAAAACAGTTGTGCCATTTCTCCCTGGTTTTGAAATTGAATCCAGATTACTAGATCATCTAAAAAAAATGGTGCCTACAAATGTAGGCTTTGTTCTGGAGCTTGTGGGTGGAAACAGTGGTCAAGAACCTGCTCCATCTTCCTATGTCTTTATATTCCTTGGATCTGTTTGCATGAATGGCGCTTGTGTCGTAGCTGAATACTGGTATTGCCCTAATATAACTGAACCACCACCACCACCACCCAGCGCACGCGCACGCGCACACACCTAACCAAGTTAAAATAGATTTGCCAAGTGAAAGTCAACAAACAAAGCAGTGATTTGTCACAAATGAAACATATGTATGTAATTTTGGAAGAAATCCTTTTTAAACGAGTTGCTAGATATGTAAAAGATTTAGCAGCGGGAAAGGAGGGGGGGGGTGCCATTTCATCCTAGCTTGCAAAAGCAATTGTGGAAAGCTAATGGATCATCTGATACATTCTAATGGCCATTTTCATGTATGTTAAATCCTAGCCCTTGGTGAGGTTTTTAGGAGTAGGATATAAATTATATAAAACCTCAGCATTAAGGCTTTAGAACTGAGAAACTGACAGATCTGTTAAGCATGGTGGTATGAATAGGGATTTACCTTTTCATTCTTTAGCTTACAAATTCACCAACAAGAAGGCCTTTTTGGAATTCATGAAGTGTTTGCATTCCACAGTTCATTAAAAAGGGGTTAATGGAAGTTATACTCCCTGAGTCAGCAATAGGGGCAAAATCACTCACATGCATAAAAATGCTGACAAGTAAGGAAAAATCATCATCATTATTATTATTATTATTATTATTATTATTATTATTATTTAAAGTTTCAGCCAAAGAAAGAAGAAGAATTCTAAAACACCAAAATGACTAATGATGGGATGGGGACAACAATACAACATTACATTTATTTGCAACCCAAATTTTAAAAATCTAATTACATTCCTTTCCAAGGTGAATATTCAGTAAACATTCTCACAAAATGAAAAGTTTAAATCACTGAGATGAAATCCAGAACTATTGGAGAGTTTCAAACTTCATGCGGAAAATATCTTGAAGATCAGTATTCTACAATTCTTTCTTTTTTTATCCTCTGGGGCAGCGGTTCTCAACCTGTGGGTCGGGACCCCTTTCGGGGTCGAACGACCCTTTCACAGGGGTCGCTTAAGACCATCGGAAAACACATATTTCCGATGGTCTTAGGAACCTAGACATTTCATTTTGTAATTAGAAATAAATATTTCACAATAAATAATTACATATTGTTTTTGTGATCGCTATGCTTTAATTATGTTCAATTTGTAACACTGAAAATACATCCTGCATATCAGATATTTACATTACGATTCATAACATTAGCAAAATTACAGTTATGAAGTAGCAACGAAAATAATTTTATGGTTGGGGGTCACCACAACACGAGGAACTGTATTAAAGGGTCGCGGCATTAGGAAGGTTGAGAACCACTGCTCTGGGGTATCCCCTGTGAATGCCCCTCTGAAATGAATGGATGCTCAAAAGAGATGGTCCAAGACCCAATGGGCCAATTTGCATGATCAAAACAAAGACAAGCTGGCTTGTTGTGAGCTACAGTGTATGCTGTGCGTGATTTGCATAATCACTGCTCAACTGCAGTTTATCGTGTCATCTGAACCCAGGTGGCACGGCTTGTTGGATTGCTAAATAACCCTCAAATAAATGTATTACATGGCTGTTGCAGCATTATTTGAGGGTAGTTTACCCTTCCACCCGGGTTCTGATGACATGATAAGCAGCAGCCGGGCAGTGGTTATGCAAATCACACCCAGCATGTGCTGCAGTTCACAATAATAATAATAATAATAATAATAATAATAATAATAATAATAATAATTATTTCTTACCCGCCTCTCCCTTTGGATCGAGGTGGGGAACAACATTAGTACAGGAATCAACACATTTTAAAAATTCTTGATTTTACATTGATCTGGGTAGGCCTGCCGAAAAAGGCTAGTCTTCAAAGCTGCTTTAAAATCACAGAGAGAGTTAATATTATGAATCTCCTTCAGCAAGCCGTTCCATAATCCAGGAGTGACAGAAGAAAAGGTCCTCTGGGAAACTGATGTCAGCCTAGTCTTGGCTGACTGAAGTGTTTGGGGTGGACTGTATGGGAGAAGGCGATCCCGCAAGCCATGGTGGCTTCTCTCTTGCACAGCCTCTATTCAACAGGACTTAAACAGAGGAAATGCTCCCCCTATGAACAATATTTTAGGTAGGGAATGTTGTATGTTGTATGTGCATTGACACAAATGTCCAAGCAGTTGAATGATGTGGCCACCAGTACAAATCCATCATGAAAAGATCCAGTAAGCCTAAAGTCATGGTAGACATTGGATGATACTGTTATGACACACAGAGGAACAATGTTATTATTCCCTCAATGTAATGGCGTCACTAACTCTTCATGCGCACCCACACACATATGTTATTTATTTATTTATTTATTTTATTGATTACA
Source organism: Elgaria multicarinata webbii (assembly GCF_023053635.1). Taxonomy (NCBI): domain Eukaryota; kingdom Metazoa; phylum Chordata; class Lepidosauria; order Squamata; family Anguidae; genus Elgaria; species Elgaria multicarinata. The sequence continues at coordinate 37,536,153 of NC_086180.1, read as the reverse complement.
TTTTTATACCACCCAATAGCCAAAGCTCTCTGGGCGGTTCACAAAAATTAAAACCATGAAGAACATAATAAAACAACCAACAGTCTAAAAACACAAATACAAAATACTGTATAAAAAGCACAACCTTTGCAGCTGCAGTGTGTCTGTAAATACCACAACCAAACACCACAATCAATTTCATGGGTCTTTCCCACCGAAAGGCACCCCACCCGGCTGAAAAACATCTGCATCAGATATTTAGTAAACTGCAACTACAGTTATATGAATGCTAGATACAAACACAAGAGAATTTTTTCCACTGTGTGTTGATAAACAGCTAGAGAAAGAGAATCAAGGCAGTGCAAAATGTCTATCCAATCAAGAGCTCTGCAAGCCAGAAAAATAATTGAAAAGGGAACTGTGGATAATGTGATATTTCTCAGAAAGACAGCGACTTAACTCATTTTGACTTATGACACTGCCATATCTCCTACATATTAATTTCAGCATACTGAATAACAAATGTGTACAAATGATTTAGCCTCCGAATGATCGTATAAGAACCTTGAAAATGGTGTAAGAATGAAATTTGTCAAGCTTTTTCCCCGCAGAATGCCAGAATTCAAAAGTGATTGGATCCTTTCATAAATATATTTCTTTCTTTTCTTTTCTTTTTAAAAAAAACCTAATAAAAAGAAATGTATTAAAATCATAACTGCCTTTGATATTTACATTATGAGACTAGAATGTTTAAGATACTTCACACTTCACTTGAGCAGGGTAACAGTGTCTCTCTATATAAAAAGTACTTTAAAAAAAAGAATAATCAAAGTACACACGCACAAACACACGCGTGCACACCAGTTGTTATTGCTGTTAGTTCTTACAGGATTACCATAAAATGATGTATTTCATATTTAGAGGTTGCATGTAAACACTGAATTATATTTTCAGCATGTCCATGACAGCTAACCTCCCCTAGAGAAGAAGAAGAAGAAGAAGAAGAAGAAGAAGAAGAAGAAGAAGAAGAAGAAGAAGAAGAAGAAGAAGAAGAAGAAGAAGAAGAAGAAAGGGCCATGCCGAAGATAAACTAGTTTGGGTCTGATCCAAATTGAGTCTAAATTAGATCATTGTAGGTAGGCCTATTCCGAATTGTGCCCAGAGAAGCTTGCCATCAGTAATACAAATATTAAAAATGGACACAAGTCATACCCACTCTGAAAGCTCCAGTTATATCCATGAAAAACTCTGTGGGCTTAACTGTATTGCTGCTGGTGCCCCTGCTGCTGGTAAGCCCCAGAACAGGGCATTCTGGAAGAAGGAAGTTGCTTTGGATCTGTTGGATCCAAAGTCACCCTATTCAGTGACACCAGCCAGGAGCAGGCATAGCCAATTTCACCTCCAGTAATTCCAAAGGGGGTGGGGTTAAAAAGGGCCAAAAAAACCACTGTAAAAATAATAATAATAATAATAATAATAATAATAATAATAATAATAATAATGATAAATAAGGGGCTAAATGGACCAATAGCCTGACTCAGTTTAAGGCAGCCTGCTGTGTTCTTAAAGCTCACTCCAGAATAGTTTGGCTTTCTGTACATGCTTCAATTATTGATCCTGTTTTGAGAGGAAATCTGTAACATTATATTTACATAATTTTCTGCTTGTTTTGAAAAAGCTACATATAAACACACAGGAAGCGCATTGACAAGCGATGAGGCTTCTACACATTGGTTTGTTCATGTATTTCACATAGGAACTGGATATACAGGGGCAACTGTGCACAAAGACTGGGTCCCCATTAAAATGCATGGTTCAAATTTATGTAGAAAAAAGTTCCATGCACAAATCTGAGCTCCTACAACCGTAAGTATTCCCTTAATCAGGATATAGATAATCTTTTCATGCTCAAATTATGAAGGTAATTTTAACTAAACCTCACAGGAGAAATGATTTCCTATTCTTTTGTCAATCTGGAATGGATGATAATATTTTTCACCTTAAATAGGACAAAAAGCTTTCAGAATTGTCTTAGTTTTAACTCTCTCTCTCTCTCTCTCTCTCTCTCTCTCTCTCTCTCTCTCTCTCTCTCTCTCTCTCTCTGTGTCTCTCTCTCTCGGACTTTAGTATTGAAACAGGATGAGCTCTGAGTGCAATCTGGTACTCATTAGCCTACACTGCATCATGCTGACCTCAAGTAACTTCTACAGGAGGAAATGTTACTGTATGAGCTTTATGCTTGGATAGAAAACAAATTGAGAAAGTTTTGTGCCAGGCCTTTACAAAATGATCTAGAATAGAGCTGTGGGATTCACTTATGTGCATGAGTGTGTTTTATAATCGTTTATTTAAATATTTGCTCCTTTAAATAAACATAGTAGATTTTTGATAGCCCAATCCCATGATCCTTTGCACTGGATAGCCTCACACAGGACAGGATACCTTATCTGGCCGAATGGAGCAACTGGCACTCCTGTGCTCTTTTCCCAACTTTTATGGCATTCATTGTAGAAGGACTTATAATTTATACCAGCATGGAATAGATAGACTTTGAGAGCAGTGTAAAATGCTCTGCCTTTCTCTAGCAGATGTCAGAGGGGGCAGTGACACATCCATTCACATGAATCAGAAAAGCCATGTACTTTGGGACGTTCCTTGTGCACATCACAGCATCCACATGCTTAAAGAGCCACTAGATGGTTGCAGCGTGGTTTGAGTTAGTGGACATGGTAGTGATTTAAATGTGTCTCTGGCCTTAGATAGGCCTAAAGTTCATCCCTGGATCATCCCAGGGTCATCCCTGTTCGTGTAAATAACGCACAGGATATCCCGGGAGCAGGCAGGGACGATCCCGGGATAAACCTTAAGTCTAGCTAAGGCCTCTGTGTCCATAAATATGGAACCATTTCCATGTGCAAGAGCTTCATGAGATTGTTCACACTGATCATGAACATGGTGGTCTTTTTAACATTTAAAATTTCATTGACTGCTGTTCCTGAGAGAATGACAATGAAGATTCACCCCTGCTGGATTTTACTTGAGGAAAGTAAATGCAGGTTTGTTGCAATTGACTTAGAGCTCCATCACACCTAAACGTTTGCCCTTGTTTGCCTCGCTTTAACCCCCTTCATTGCTGGTGTGTGTGAAAGCCTTACATTTTGTTCATCTTTACACCTCTCCTGCGCACCGGCAAATCACTGTGTGTCCCCCCCCCCACCACCACAGATCTCCTTTGTACCTCCTCTTACAGTCTATTGGTTGGCTGCAGTTGGACATCTCACTCTCCCCAGCTTAACCCTTTGGCTTCCAAGAAAGACAAGGCAAGCTAGGACAGCTCGTCCAGCGCAACGAGAGTGGCACCTTGAGAGTTGTCTTCATCCCCCCTCCTCCCACCGTTTGTCAGAGTGTGAATCACAAAAGATGTTGGACAAGCCCCCGCCCCTTGCTGTTCAAACGGCTGTGGTATATGGATGGTATGCAAGCAGCAGTTGCATTTCAGAGAAGGAGGCAGTGGTTGACAGTGCTAGGGGAAGAAGGATAAGCTCTTTCACAGTTGGACACCTCACCCTCCCCAGTGATCGACATAGCATGCTGGAGAAAAGGCACGCTCCCTCCCTTTCGTCAACAATACCGCTCTTTTAACACACACACACACCCTGCAGAACATTGGATTGAGTTCGATATGAAAATACATGTTGAGGTTCAAGCACATTGCTGGAAAAACCGTTCTTTCCTCACACCAAAAAACCTTGCAAAGAGGGGGAAGAGGTGAGATCACGGCAGCCAGCAGGATATGGATGACGTCATGTGAGCCCTCTGCAAACAACGCATGGCGACAGTGGGCTATAATGCTGGTGTGATGGAACCCTCAATCCACCCATTCCAATTCCACATCAGAATATGAATTCCAATAATTTATCAGCTTCATTGCTTTGCCACTTTTGTAACAGCATTGTTATATGGTGGACTAATTTAAATTAGGTTTGGACACTATGTAAAAAACAACAGGCATGTCTAACGATGAGCAGTGTTAGAACTGAGTACAATTACAATCGAGGCAATTCACATGCAGTGTAATATTAAATGGATCACATGCTCCAGGGAAAGTAATCACGATGTTATGGATGGTAGTCAAATACATTGAACCTAAACATCTACCGAAAATATGTGAAGCATTTTTTTCTTATTGATTAGTCACATTTGAAGCCTTGGGGAATATATTTTCTTACATTTTATATTAAAATTGCACAGTTCAGAACCATGAACTGGATCCGGGAACTTGGGTTTAACAGAGCCCAAAATACACCCACAGTTTTAATGCAGGTCATTTGAAGTAAAATATAAAGTAAGAAGTGTGAGTTACATAGTAAATTGGTTTAATAATAATACAAAATAACAGCCCTGAAATGATTGAGTTCTGACACAGATGTCATTTTGGAGTAGGGGTTTTTGACAGAGTGAGTCAAATGATTGTATCTTTAGCTGCCAGTTCTCTCTGTTTTCTTATTGATTTCTTTAATTTATATCTCACCAGATTTTCATCAAAAATGGCACTCAAATCAGCTAGCATTAATAAAATACAGATTAAAACCAAAATCTTAATTAAAACATAACATAAAAACAGATCCATTAAAAAACAAAGTAATGTTTGACTGTAAGTGAACAAAGATGGGCAGTGGGTGGCAATGAAAAGAGAAATCCAAATAAAACAAAAAGGAACTTAATAGAACAGATATTCCAGACACAGCATGTTGTGGTGCTGTGATCCTCCTCAAAGAATGTCTGAGCAGCTTTAGAAATTCCATACCTGCCCTGAAGTTAGTGATGTACTATTCAGGTTGTTGAATCAAACATTTGCAAAACACTAATTCTCAAGGAAGGGAATTATGCCAGCACAGAGGTCTGAGAATAGTGCTGCTTAAAAATCAATTTATGATGAATTCTTTAATGTTGTAATCCTAAATGAAATCCATGGGATGAGATTATGATTTAAGTGTGTTTAGGCAGAGGTTTTCAACTAATTTGGAGAACAAATAGCTTTTTTTCAATACTAACATTTTTAAAAATAAATTTGTTCAAAGATTCAGAAAACCTTTGAGATCTGTGAATGTTTTAATTGTGATTTGCTGAACTGCTGTAAATAACAAATGTGACTCCTCAATCACAGGTTTTGACATTTTTGTGTGAGGAAACAGCCACAAATTATAGGATTTGTGTGTGTTTTTATTTTCAAGGCAACCATTAATCTGCTGTAGAAAACAGTTTGCAATGCCAAGATGTGCTGATAAAACCTTAAGAGAGTTTTCCCATTCATTCATTTCAATTATTTTTGGTTCTCATATGGGAATTCAGCAAAGACATATTTTCCTGAACTTTAATTAACCACTTTGACAAGAGTTCAACATATTGTCAGAGGCATATGTAATCTGTGTTATGTTCGTACAGTTATTGAAAAAAGATCATGATAATAAAAAGACATTCCTGATAATACCTTTCTATAAAAACATATATTTCTGAATTATTACAACACATTATATATGAGACTCTGAAAACATTGCAGAAACTTCAGCTGGCCCAAAACAGGGCAGTTAATGGGGACTAGCCAATGAATCCATATTATGCCAGTACTTTTCCAGTTGCACTGGCTACCAGCCAGTCCATGCCCAGGCCCAATTCAAAGCGCTGGTATTAACATTCAAAGCCCAAAGCAGCTTAGAGCCAAGTTATCTGAAGGGTCGCTTCTTCCTACATGTACCTGCCTGGACCCCTAAGATCACCTTCAGGGGTCCTTCTCCAGGATTCCCTTACAAAGGAAGTGAGGAAGGCAACTATCAGTAAGAGGCCTTTTTTTCTGTGGCACGAGCTTCCCAGAGAGGTTCTCTGGCACCTACATTGAACTCCTTTTGGTGCCATGTGAAGACTTTTTTATTTTCCCAGCATTTTAGCATCCTAGGCCTTAGCTAGACCTAAGGATTATCCCAAGCAAATAGAGGGGTCGTCCCTGCCTGCTCCCGGGATCCCGTGTGTATCATTTGCATGCACAGGGATGATCCCGGGACAATCCTGGGATATAGGCCTGGTCTAGCCATGGCCTTTGTCTTTTAGCTCTGCTGTTTTAAATCTGCATTATAAATCTTTGCATTGCTGCTGGGTTTTAATCTGGTTGTACTTTTATATTGTGGTTTTAAGCTTCCACACACACACACACACATATATATATATATATATATATATATATATATATATATATACTGTACCTTCTGCTTTTAATTTTTGTGAACCTCCCAGAGAGCTTCAAGTATTGAGCGGTATAGAATATATATATATATATATATATATATATATATATATATTTCTAAAGTGCCTAACATGCACTAGGTTTATGACATCAAAAATTTTGCTTCCCCAGCTACCACTGAAAAAGTCTGCAGCTTTTGAAGTAGTTTTTCTCTTTTTCTCCTGCCTTTGTGAGAACTCTGTTGCTACCTATCAAGATCTAAAAACCTGTCAAGCCCTCAAGATGAGCAGGGTGAAGTCTTTTAGATGGATGGAGGATCAGGGCTCTGTTCCTCCAAACTACTGAGTGGACTCATACTGCGCTTTTCTCAGGAGAAAGAGAAAACCTTGTGCAAAAGCTGCAGAATTTTTAGCCGAGGAAGCTGAATTGTGACATCATAATCCTGTTAGCCAATAGGGAGGCTTTCAGTATCTCTCGAGAACTGAATTTTTTACCTAACTGTAAAGTACTTTTTAATGAAAATGATATCACCCAGAGCTACTTTTCCGCAGTCAATAGTTCTTATTGAGTATTTAATTGAATGCAATTGTGGGACTGAGACTGAAATATATGAGTTTTGGAGTGTTTTATGTTTTATTGCCCTTTATAGCTTGGGACCTGGAGAGTTGAAGGACTGTCTATGTACCTACAAACCCGTCCTGGCATTAAGACCTTCATCACAGTTCCTTCTCCAGGTGCTCTTACCTTCAGAGATGAGGCAGGTAGTGACCAAAGAGAGGGCTTTTTTTGCTGGTGGCACCTTGTTTTTGGAAAGTTTTAGGCACCACCTTATTTACCAGAGGTTCTCAATAAACATAAAATGAAGATAAAATGGGGAAAATATTCAAATATACTTCCCTGAGCTCCTTGAATGAAATGAAGGAGTGGGGAACCTCAGGCCCAGGAGCCAAATACGGCCCTCTGGGGGTCCCAGTCTAACCCTCCTGAGCTCCCCAGATGGCTCTAACCCTTTCGTTTCATGACTTCCTGGCTTTTGTGAAGTTTTACCCTTGTTCTGAAGGCTGGAATGCCTCTCCTCAGTTACTGGCAGTAATAGCTTTAAGCTACAATATGCTGAGAGGTTTTTTGTTTTTTGTATTTTAGCCCCACCCCTTTGCCTTCAGCCCCATGCACCACCAAAATGCAGCCCCTGAGAGCTTCTCCGAAATGGAATTTGGCCCAATGGCTGAAAGAGATTCCCCACTCCTGCTATGAATTTAATACATAAGGATCTGGAAGAATACCAGCACTTCCCAATTAAAGCAGTATGGCCTGGATCCATGAGTGAAATGGCACTCAAATGAAATTTGGCTTGTAAGGCATTCAGATGCCAGCTGAAAAGCAAAACAATAAAGTTCCTGTTAAGAATGAAGGAAATGTGTACAAACTGGTTCCCGGATTGGTGGTCAATCCTGCCATAATCAGCTGTACAAATAACTGTGATCCCTCTGTAATGCTAGGAGCAGCGTTGTTGGCCAAAAAAGCCGTTGAAACTAGACTGACTGTTAAGCCTCCTATAAGAACTGCCTTATTGCCTGGTAGCAGAATGGTCATACACTATCTTAGTTCCAGTGGGATATCCATAAACTTCCAGTTGAGGTTATTGCCTCTGGAACTTCCATACACTTTGGGAATACTGCTCCTTTGCCCAATGCTGTGCAGAGTGAGATAATGTAGGCTGAATTAATTGCTTGTGGAGTTTTCTCTGGAAACAAAAACTTTGAAGGTCATCTCTGCAGTTGCATCTGTGCCAACTAGCTTGCTTCTCTGCCTTTAGTTGTTGCTTACACTACAGCAGGAACTGTGAATCTTCATTTCTAGACTGAGCCACTATTGGGGTTGATCCCAATGGCAAAAGCATGATGTAGCACCGTATTTGGCCCGCTCAGGAGGAATTTCAAGCTGCGGAAAAAATACTTCGTATGATCACTCGTGTCAGAAGTGCTGGCATTGTTCTAAGTAACTCAAAGCAGTTGTGAAACTCTTCACTTTCTATGTTTTATTTTGCCATATACAACTTTGACAATATGGCATATACCTTAAAAATAAATAAATATAAAGAAATGGAAAGAATCATGTTATTTGCTTTGGACTGCCAAGGAGCCTTTCAACTTGAAAAGCAGTCCCCTCATGTTGCATGAGAAATACTTTTGAAACTGAGAGGTCTTTCAAAACCAGCTTGCGATAAGATAGAAGGATCTGCTTTTCAAAGGGGCAACGAATTTCAGCCAGGGGTGGGCAATTTCTGGGGGCTGGAGATTCTGTTGGGAAACAAGCTGCAGAGGGAATACGTATCTTCTTTCATAGTTTGTTTCCCTGCAGAATTGCTGCAATTTTGGTGTTGGAAGCAGGATCATGGGGCTGCACAAATGGCCACATGTTGCCCACCCCTGCTTTAAACCTTAGAGAATACATAAAGTGGATTCTGGCTTATAAACAGAACTCATCAATTGCAAAATAAATGGTCCTAACTTAGGGTGGCATAATACTACTGTTATGACATGTGAACTGTCCTCACCTCTTGATATTGAGCCCATTTACTTATGGGGAAGTCCTATTCATTTCTTTGGAACTTAATTTCAAGTAAGTAAGTTAGGAATGCAGTATTAGAGGAATGGCATTAGACAACTGAAAAGGAGAAAGCTTTGCAAAAGTAATGAGGCAGCTAAAAGAAAGCACAAAAGAATCACTGAAGGATAAATAAGGATACATTGACTTTGCTCTGTGCAGCGTTCCTAAACACTAAAAGCACTGTCGTAATGCCATCTTGTATAAAGGTTATGCATTAATTTTGGTGTTTCTGAAAGGGCATTGGCTCTCCAATTTTGAAAAATGGTGGGTTTGGTCACAACTAACCTTCAGATCAGATTTACATTTTGACAGATTTCCAGCCAAACGGAGTGTAATCTCACTGCAGAAGAGCCCAAAAAATCTGCCCATGTGCTTGCATTCAGTCCTAAAAGTGCCAGCATCCTGTTATTTTGCATCGCTGTGTATGTTCAGAAATGGGCATTTAAGAAGATCAAACAAGAAGCAGTGCTTAGGAACAGATAGCTTAATAAGCTTATGCCTACAAATATTTGTCTGCATGTACAGAGACAACGGAGGGTTGGCTGCTCTTTATGGTTAAAGGTCTTATTTGGCAGCAAGCACATTGTTGGAAATGATGGGTGCAGGGAGCCAGAGCTTGTGTGGAACCTAGTATGAATAGACATTATACTTCCCTAAGTGCATGTCTGTGTCTTAAAGTGTATATCTTCAAGACTGTACCTTCCATGATTGTTTGCAAAAGCCCTGACCACCTTGCACTCAGGCAACAGTATCCACATCGTTGGAAGAAATGTAATAGCAGAGATTATTACAGAGAAAATTATGTACCTGGATATAATTTATTTCATGGCGCCTCAGGGCGTGGAGCATTTCTTTTGATCCTTTGGAGAGGTGCTGTTCACACCTGTGAGACCACATCTAAATGTTTATTTATGGTAATATTAGGTTAGATATCATTGCGTGTTTGCCTAATTCCAATTTGCCATGTCCTGTGACTGATGGGAACTTCTACATCCACTAGGAACTAGGAGCAGAGTGTTGCCGAAATATCTGTCTTTGATGCTGTTTAGTCCTATGCAAAAGTTACTTGTCATACCTTCTGCAGGTTTCTGGTGTACAATGATTTAGAGTACAGAATGCTCTCATTGTCAGATGGAACATGCATGGAGGCTTTTCCATTAGAGCAGATGGCACACTGCTCCACCAGGCTCAGGCTGCCTCCATTCATCCTCCTCTTGCCCACCTCCTTACTTATAACTAGTCCAATGGGTGGCATTGGATATCACAGTGACAATACTTTATGACCATGACACCATCTGCCACCCTTCCTGTTCAGCAATCCCTGTTTCCTCTGAACTTAGCTGCAATCCTCACAGGAGCTGGTGGGAAATAATTTTGCCCCACAACAATATATGGTTCCCTTTTGTAATGCAAAGTATTTTGGGGTGGCTTGGTCTTGCAATTAAGACCCATTCGCTGTACAAATGTTCTGGTCTGGGTGGAAATGAGAACAGTTAGAACTGACACAGCTACCTCAGTTTTTGGACTCTTTTGGGAGGTGTGGCTATGGGTACTGGCATGATGAGTGCCTGCACTTCAAAACTGACCACTACACTACTGGTCTTAGTCTTGTCTCTGTGGAAACAGGCAGGTGCCTCCACACAAAGACTCACAGGCACACAGCATTTCCCCCCTTAAAGGTTCAGTAGAGTTATCGTGGATGGAGGCCATCTCTATCCATAAAGAAACAATGGGGAGGAGGAGAACCAACAGGAGGAGGGAAGGAAAGACTGACAGGCCTACTCAATGGAATCCATTGACCAATAAGGGCCTCTGAATTGTATCCGAGGATTTTGCCCTCTGGCCAATGATCAGCTAGCATGCCAGTGTTTGGGCAGGGTGGCTGGGTCTGGTTTGGCTAATTGTGGCTGCTTTATTTTCACCTTTCATTCCTTCTTGGGCAGTTTCTGCACCAGCCCAAAAATCCGGGCTGGTCACGGCTGAGTCCCTGTGCATCCAAATGATGCACAGGGACTCCTGGGGGCAAGGGGGAATGACACCGCGGAACGTGTGGGCACCCATCCCAGCTTCTTCCCTTCTCCCCACAAGTAGCGGGGATCAGTAGAGGGAAGGAGCCAGGCCAGGAGGAATCGGGGTGGGGGAAAGTAGGGTCAGGGCTCTCCCCCCCAATGTACCTTGAGCCGGAGCACAAGTATGCTCCAGGTCCTATCCCTTTAAAGAAAAAATGGCAACCATGACATGTGTGATGTCCCTCCTCCCACCCCGGACGTCATGCTTCCATTTGGACACGTGGGATATTCCGGAAGAAGGTCGGTCCGGGATCACCCCCCCCCTCCCTCTTACACCCATATGGCATAGAAAGGGCCTTGGAAGTGTGTGGCTTTTGTTGCAGCTGCACTCTGGTGGGTTGGAGAGAAAATGCCTGGGCTTTATTTTAATTTACTGCAGGCTTCAAAGTTTAGGGGAAAGGAAACGCTGCCTAAAAGAGCAACACCTCCTTTACACTTTGTAGGGAAGGGGAGGAGAAATATTTTAAAACTTTGGTGGAGGTTTTTTCCTGCTCTTAATTGTGTAGGGTAAATTTGCAGGGGAGTTGGAGGGGGGACATCCATTCTGAAGAGATGTAGAGGCAATTGGTGAAGGGAGAAAGTTTTGCTGTCTGTGCTGTCATTATGTTTTTTGCTGGGCTATGTGTGCGGGGAAGAGAGAGAAAGAGTGAGTGGGGAGCGGGGAGGCTGCCTTGATCAGTGGAAAAAGGAAGACATTCTTCCTGTGTATGTGTTCATAGGCATTCTAGTTCATTCCTACGGGCTAGCAGTGGAAAAATGCAGAGGGTTTTTTTAGAGCCCACCACGGGGAAAGCTAAGAAGAAAGTAGGCCATCAACATGCCCAGTTATAGAAGATGACTCCTGTGGCATCTCTCTCTCTCTTTCTCTCTCTTTCCCAAATGTGGGATAAAAATGGGCCATGCATAGGGTGACCATATGACCAGATTTGCCCGGGTTTTTGGTGACTAATCTGGGAGGGGGAGGGGAAATCCAGATTTTCCCAATCTTCCCCAGCCAAAGAGCAGCTCTAATGGGAATTAACAAAAATGCTTATAACTCCATCATTTTTAAAGATAAAGACATGAAACTTGGCACGATGGTAACTCTTAGGAAGGGCTTTAGTCATACCAAATTTGAAACAGATCCGTTTATCAATTGATTTTTTAATAATTAGGAATTTTTTAATAATTGAGGTTTTAAAATTATTATTTTTAAAATCATCATTTTTAAAGATAAAGAGATGAAACTTCGCACCGTGATAGGTTTTAGGTAGAGCTTTAGCCATACCAAATTTGAAACAGATCTGTTCATCCATTTTTTTTTTAGGAATTTTTTAATAATTGAGGTTTTAAAATTATTATTTTTAAAATCATCATTTTTAAAGATAAAGAGATGAAACTTCGCACCGTGATAGGTTTTAGGTAGAGCTTTAGCCATACCAAATTTGAAACAGATCTGTTCATCCATTGATTTTTTAGGAATTTTTTAATAATTGAGGTTTTAAAATTATTATTTTTAAAATCATCATTTTTAAAGATAAAGAGATGAAACTTTGCACCATGATAGCTTTTAGGTAGAGCTTTAGCCATACCAAATTTGAAACAGATCCATTCATCCATTGATTTTTTAGGAATTTTTTAAAAATTGAGTTTTTAAAATTATTTTGTAGAACAGATTTGTTTAAAATGTGTGCTGTAAAATCAGACATGTGACCAAGGCTATGTTCAGGTGGGCACGCCCCCTTGGTGCTAGACACGCCCCCTTGGGGGCTGACCATGTTGTCCTCCTTTTTGGTTTCCAAAATATGGTCACCCTAGCCATGCAGCTGTTTCATCTGAACACAATGCCCCTGTCACTCTAGTCATAAGGACCAAAACAAACATTACTTTAAATCTGTATCTATTCTAGCAGCTACATCTTCCCCCATTTTTAGTCTAGAGTAGACACAGGCCGCCCTGATCTGGATCAGGACCCTAACGTGAAGGATTGGTGGGTGGGTGTTTTTAAGATCTGCAGCAACCCTGCTGTCCCTAACCATGAGTAAAAGTTTATAAAAGTTTATAAAAGACATCACTGCTAGATACAGATTTAAAGTAATGTCTATTTTGGCCTTTTGCCTACCCTTCTTTAGTCTGGAATGGTATTTAACTGGATGATACATAGGTGATCTAACTAAAATGATGGGATTCGTTGATTAAAATGTAGTGGAAAGGGGTGGTGGGAACAGTTACAGATGTCCACTGTTGAGAACAGGATGTATATTTGATCTGATCCTGGCAGGCTTTAATGTGAGGGCTTCTTTTTCTTTCCTGTTGAAAAAATTTCACTGTCAAGTTTCATTTGACATTTTGATTTCATTCATATGCAAGAATTTGCAGAATCAATCAACCAATCAACTAAGATTATGGTGATTCAATGAATTATGGTGATTCATTGATTAAAATGTCATTAATTTCAAACGTAACCACCAATTTTCATATATGTATTCTCTTTTCTGAGTTGCAAGGGATCAAATCCACTGAAATAGCAAACACAACATATTTCAGATTGGTGCCACTTTTCTGAACATCTTTTCAACTTTTTTATATATATTTAAGAGCAAACAAGCAACCCAAAGATTTCACACTAGAGCTTTCTGATTCTAGAACACCTGGAGGATACAAATGTTATTCTTCTCTAGTTTTAAAATATTTACAACTGTTAAATAAAATTAACATTCAGAATAGGCTTCTAAGTTCCAACCACTTTTCTAGGATTATTAGCTTTGCAAATTTAATTAAATGCAGTCTAGAATTGGGTTGTCAGGCAAAGCACACAAATAATGTATTCACTTCCGCATAAGTATATGCTCATTTTTATGTTCCTTTCTCGGCAGTCTGATTAAACTACACTCTTTTATTTACACAGCATTCTCTGCTCTCATTTGGATACTGCTTTCAACACCAAATGTGAAATGCTGTGGTTTCAGGTCTCCTAGCCCCAGAGAGTCTGCTGAATATGTCTCGTTCAAAGGTGTCTGTCATTACGCGTAATTGTACAATTAAATATAATTTCATTTTAAAATTACCGATGTGTGTGTGGTTTCAAGTGGTGAGAAGTGAGCATTGCAAAAGTGGTAATCTATGAGCCAAGTGTGAGGTGTAGGCATTTCTGCCAGTTATGGGAACATGTGAGCAGTAGCGTATCATAGGCGACTTCATCAATGTGCAGAATTTAGAGTACAGGGTTCTATTTTCAGTTGAAACACAGAATAGTATTGCCACCTACCTTGGGAAGAGACCATCACTCAGTAATAAAACATAATGACTCTGTTCAGTCAACACTAAGCCACAGTGGTTAAGCATTTTGAGCTAAGTGTGTTGTGTGAACCATGACGTAGCGTGTCTTGTGAACCATTCCTAACCATGGTGGCTACATAACCACAGTTTGAACATGCTCATTAACCACTTGCTGCAAAGGATTAGTCTCTTAACCATGGCTTAGTGTGTTATCTGAACAGGCCCAATGTGGGCATGTAAAAGTCCCTCCTCTTCAGAAAGTCACCCTCCGCATGTAGAGAGTGACAAATGTGACAACAGAGTTTGGTGGGGCTAGCATGCTCTCTCTCTCCTTGTGTTTGCTCTACCCAAATGCCTGAATAGGGCTTACAATAAAGGAAAAGGGACAACTTGAATTTCAGACCCGGGGGGCTTCCACACCCAGTCTTCGGGGCGCCCCGAAAGCGCTTCAGGGCGCCCCGAAACTCCTAGTGTAGCTACCTGGTCAGAAGAGACGGAGGAAGAGGCGGCGGCGAAAATTCCCAGGGCTCGGCGGCTTCTCTGGTGAGTCCTTGCCGCGGAGCCCAACTCCCCGCCGGCCTCCTCCTGCTGCCGGCAAAAGAGCCACCCAGGTTGGAGAGCTCGCCGAGCCCTGGGAACTTTTTGCCGCCGCCGCCTCTTCCTCCGTCTCTTCTGACCAGGTAGCTACACTAGGAGTTTTGGGGCACCCTGAAGTGCTTTCGGGGCACCCCGAAGACTGTGTGTGGAAGCCCCCCCGGACTTGAGATCAGAGTGTTGCCGGTCTTCAGGAGTTGATTACATTTCAAAGTCAGACCATCCCAAGAGAAAGACTTGCCAGAAAGGGCCTTGTGCCCTTGAGTCCAAGTGTTGACAACCGGTTTATCTCAGACCCACTCCTTTGTCAAGAAACCTGAGTATGATAGTGTGAAACCTCTGAGTGATAGAGCGGATGGTAGACTGTGTGACTCATTTCAATATAACAATGCCTTGTTGTTAGCATTGCAAGGAACGGCAATTTTATTTATTTATTTATTATTGCATTTATATCCTGCCTTTCTTCCTCCAAGGGACCCAAGGTGGCGAACATAATCCTCCTCTCCATTTTTATCCTCACAACAGCCCTGTGAGGTAGGTTGGGCTGAGAGTTTGTGACTGGCCCAAAGTCACCCAGTGGGTTTCCATGGCCAAGTGGGGACTAGAACCCAGATCTCCCGACTCCCAGCCCAACACTTTAGCCCCTACAGCACACTGGCTCTCAATGTTGATAGGTCCTGAGGAATTGGTAAGGATGCAAAGAATAGGTGATCAGTATTATCCCACCAGGGAAGTGCTCAAATTTGGCAAAAGTTCTGAATGACAACAATTCCATTCAGAGCAACGCACATTTAAGCCTATTAAAAGCAATGGTGTAAGCATGCTTAACTCTCTGCTGGATTGTGGCAGAATGTAAGCAGAATTAAGAGAAAAAGGCACCAAACTGATAAATGTAACACATTAGACAAAAATACCAAATACAAAAAGACTCAAAACAGAATGTAAGTTATCAATTACCAGTTTAGTTTCAGAAGGGTTTTGATTTCATATATACAATGTCAAATATAAATCACAAAGATCTAACTTGCACATGAACATACATCTTCAGCCTTTTCCAACCTTGAGTCCCCAGATGTTGTTGAACTATGACTCCCATCATCCACACCCAGCATGATCAATGGTTGGGGGTGATGAAAGCTGTACTCCAACAACATCTGGGGACCCGAGGTTGGGAACTGTTGCTCTGTATTGATTAGTGCACACTTGGAGCTGACTCTTACAAGCATGTGCATCTCTTGATTCTTTTACACTCACTGTAAGTCAGTGTGCTGTAGTGGTTCGTGTGTCAAACTAGACCAGAGTCCAAAGTCCCGTGCAGCCACACAACTCACTGGGTGAGCTTGGGCCAGTTGCTGTCTCAATGTTAGCCTAACTCACAGGGTTGTAAGGATACATTGGGGGTGGGGGTGGAGGACCATGTACTCAGTTCCTTGGAAGAAGAGTAGAATAAAAATGCAATGCATAAAAATAAAGATGTACTGCTGGCTGCCAAATGTGTGAGCTGCATCCATTAAAAAAGCATTGCATTTGTAGTGAAGTGAGACAATACAAAAACTCTTCTGTGTGAATCAGCATCATCAGATACAACATTCTTCATCCTATGATGATACTCATACTGCAGTAAACAAGTGATGGACAGGCCTGTGTATTGTGAACAGACAACACTGATGGCAGGCAGCTAAGTAAGTAATTTGATTCTGCTGAACAGCAAAAACTAGGCATAATTTGTGTGCTTCCGATATGAAAAAGCAGCTGCAGGGGGGTTGGGGGACTTACTAGGATTGGAGACGCAGGGAAAGGAGGATCTAACCCTTTGCCCCTGCACCAAGGTTCCAGTCCACTCTATCTTCTGCCTGAAGCTACTAAACATCTGAAGTTCCTGCAAAGCATGGAGGGAAATGTTTGGGGCTTTGAGTTTAAGCTTGTAAGTTTTGCCCTCTGCAATTAGTAGCAACTTCAGGGAAGATCTGGATGGGAGAACAGCACTTGTGCTGAACTGGTTAGGCTTCCCTCCCACTGCACTGCAGCTCTGATCCAACCCCAACCACCGCCACCACCTGCACCTGATGGTTCCCCCCCCCCCCAGGACAGTGTGTGTGTGTGTGTGTGTGTGTTGGGAGCTCCAAACATTGAACTCCCACATCATGTCTGATTCCCCCCTCCTCCCAGTTCTGTCTTGTTTCTTAATGTCAGAGATACTTCACCCTTCCAAAAAAATAAAAAAGGAAAAAGAAGAACATATACTTTCTATTCAGATGGCAAAATCACTTTAAAGTAGACAAATATCTCTCCATTTTGAAATTGGAAAGACTTGACGTCTCTTTTAGTTATTCTTAGCCTGAAACAAAAATGACATCGCTTATGAAATAAATGCCTTTAAGGGGTTTAAATGTTCAGTTTAACATAGTTTAGCTACAGTGTGTTGACGGGTGGACCAAAAATGGAACAAAGGTTTCCCGTAAACTTTGGCAAATGTTCTAGCATATACCCAGATAGAGATGCAGACAATACACTCCAGCAAATTATTACCCTGTGCACTAGGACTGGCATTGGCATCTAGCATCCTTGGGGAGGCACTAGGGCCCCAGCGCACTGGCAGGGCCCACTGCCAGTGATGGACAAATCTGTTTTGGCCTTTGTCAGTTTCTCATGTTTTCAGTCTTAAGTTCATTTTATCCCATTTGCATAAAAAGATGACTGAACAAGTATGCATTTATTTTGGATGCATTTCTTCTAATATACACATTTTGGTTCACAATCTCTCTGAATATGTAAATTTTGGATTGCCATTTTCCCTAACATACAATTTTTTTGATGTAGCTTTCCCTAATGTACTGTGTGTGTGTGTGTCAGAGAACCGCATTGAAAAATTCTGAGAAGTGCAAAAAACAGGATAACTGTTCCAACTGACATATTTGTTTGGCTATTAAATTTCGGTAAGCGCGGATTAGGTTGGTTCACTGTAAAATGCAAATTCAACAAAAGTCTTGCACAGGCTCACCTTAAGAAAAATGTTCTGGCCTTGCACTCTAGGCTGTAATAAGTGGCTGGATGTAGTCTCTCTTTTAATTTTGCACAGTGCTGCCCAACCTGGCACCATTCTGTGGCATTCTGGAAAATTAAAAGGTTGTGTGTTGCTGTTTGGAGTGTGGCCACCACAGTCCAATAAGCACACCAGCATCCACTAACATAGGAGAATATAAGAGCCATGACCAGGGTTTATCCAGCCCAGCACTCTGTTCACACAGTGGCCAACCCACTGTGGGCGCTATTGGAGGACAATTTGTCCAAGGCACCCTCACATCTACAGCCAACCCTACTGTGCACATTTACTTGGGAATAAGTTCCATTGAACTCAGTAGGACTTAATTTTGAGGAAACATGCAGAGGATCATGCTGTACAACTCATACAGGATAATTTAAAACTACTTATCTGAAAACCTGTTTGGGGGTCAAAGGGTACATTTGACCAGAAAACTGGGAGGGGGGGGAAATGAAGTCCCATTCAGATCAGAGATTCGCAGTGGCTGCCCAAGAGTTGAGAAGAAGATTCATAGAGGTCAATATAGTGAACTGTAACGATGAAATTTAACATGAAGTTCTAATATACTGTATCAGTAGTATTAACTTTTATACATTTATGGACCTTTTAATGTAAATTCTTAGTGTCTCTTATTTTGATTCTTTGTATTAAAACTAACTTTTACATATTTGTGGGCACTTTTAATGAAAACCTTTTTAGTATCTTTTAGTATTTTACTTCTTTGTATTGTAAAGTTTTTGTGTGCTTACCTATGCATTTGTAAAGTTGATATGACCATGACGGTTGAAACAACAAATAAACAAACAAACATTGATTAGTAAGTCCTGTGCTGAAATTCATAGTAGGCTGTACCTACTGACATCCACCATTATCCTTGATATGCTGTATTGTAGGCCTCTCAACAGACTGAGGCTTTATTGTACTGTAATTAGTTGAGAGTGCCTTGTAGTGCAATCCTATGCATGTCTACACAGAAATAAATCCCACAGAATTCAATGGGATGTTTTCCCAGGAATGTGTGTATAGGATTGCAGCCTTGTTGAGGCAGGAGAAGGCGTTAGTTCCTGGTATTGGGCTTCTTCAGAAATTTTTGGGAGAAGTGTAGGGCTCCATACGTCCTCCTAAGAAGAAAGTTTCTGGTCTATTAATCCTGTGATGAAAATTGATATCATAATACTAGTAAACAGTGCTTGAATTCTGCATACACAGATATATTCCTGGCTGCCACTGGAAATCACATGTTAAAGCTTGTAAAGTGTAAATGCTAGATGTGCTCACATACCATTTCATTACGTTGAGTGTTGCTCAGCTCATGCTCCTCCAGACAGCTGGATGCCATTATGACTGAGGCAACCTTCATGCTTGGGAGGGGCGGGGATCCGGATTGGAGACATTTCGAGCTGCCAGGGTTCACTGGACTTTGAAGGTACTAAATGTTGGCTTGCAATATCTTGTGGAATTAGCCAAACTGTTTTGAAGTTCCTCTGAGCAGGGTCGGTCCAAGACATTCGGCTGCCTGAGGCAAAGAGCAAGATGGCGCCCCATCCCCATCCCCTATTCCATGTAAAGAAGGTGACCAGATTGGCAGTTGAATCTTTCTTTCATACTGGCAACAGGACATTATTCCCCCACTGCACCTGAGGGCAGAAGAGTAGCTTAGGGCCTACAGGGCAGGCCATGAGGCACACATAGCTCAGTCCTCCAACACTTTCCCACTGCTCCCTGCTTCCCAACAACTGCTACTGGGGCAGCCCAGAAGAATGTGAGGCATTTCCCTTCTCACCTTCTCTCTCTCTCTCTCTCTCTCTCTCACACACACACACACACACCACACAACATACATCCACACACAGCTTCTGCCCTCTTTTTTATCAGCCAGCCCAAACTCTCTTTGAAGCTACAATTTGACTCCCTCTGTTTCAAATAACATTGCCTCCAGCAAGCTCACTAATGCTTTATTAAACTTTGCCTTTTGTTTCTCTCTCTGTGTGTCCAATAATGCATGGAATGTAGCAGTAGCCAAAGATGGATTTTACTTTGCTCAGCTTTTTTTTTAAGTTGTGATGATTTAAGTTTCCTTAACAGAAGCAGCTTTTGAACTTCAAGATTTTTTTTAAAAAAAATGACTTATAACTTTTGTTCTGTGGAATTCAAGGCTGCATAAATAATTCCCATTTACCCCTGACCAGATCCATACTTGACCAGTGTACAATCAATCCTATGCATCAATCCATGTTTGGATGCAAGGAGGTCTCACATGTCCCACTTCCTAGAGAGGTGAAGCTGATGGGGACAAGACAGGGCCTTTTATGTAGCAGCACCTTGGCTGTGGAACTCCCTCACCTTTGGCCTTTACTTGGCTAGTAAAATGAGTTCGCCAAGTTTTTATTGATTAATGCCTCTCCTTGATTTTATTAATGCTGGTATTTTATCTGCCTTGTTTTAGCCTTGGTGATTTTTGCATTTTATCTCTTTACATTTCTACCAGGTGCTCAAATTGCCTTGAACACTCATGAGTGGAGGGGCAATTTAAAAATACATTAAATAAATGCTTACTTGGAAGAAAGTCCCATTTGTTCAATGAGATTTACTCCCTTGTATGTTTTGGATTGCAGCTTTAATCAAGGTTGCTGTATCATGTGCCAAATAAACTCTTTCTGAAGGCACCATTTGACTCCATTTCAAATAAAATTGCCTCCTTCTTTTGGTTGTGTTTTTGAGTTCACCTAATCACTGCAAGGTGGCCAACGATGCTGTGAAATAACAACAACAACAACAACAACCCACATCCCTCCATTGTTCTACAACCTCCCAAGCTGCCTGTGCTTCTTGATTTGAAGAAGCCCCATGGGATGTCTTCCCCTGAGCTTTAATCAAAGTGCAGGAGGCTGCAGGCTGTTGGAGAGATGATTGTACAGTGAAAAACAGGACAGTCCTGCACACTTTTTGACCACCTCATAAATAAAGTAAGCAGAAGAACCCTAAACCAAATCCATGAGAATTTCTCCAAAATCTTGTTCTCCTTTGAGTTTCATTTTGAAAGCAAATGGAATGAGAATGGTCGGGGGAAAACGTGGGAGAAAATTTTGGCACAGCCGTGGCTTAAACTCAGCATTTCAGAGCACCAGTAAAGGGAAACAACATTACCTTGCACGTTTAATTAGCTGCAGTTGTATCCATATACAGACACAGCAGGCACAGACGACGAGTAGAAACTCAAAGAATCTGTGACAGATAATTGTAGAACTTAAGGCTAAAACAACATCTGATCCTGCCCTTTTTACTGAAGCAGAACCCTACACATGACAACACCGAGATTAATCCCTGTCATCTACATTTTTTTAAGTCTCTCAACTGACCTGATACGAATGGAACAGCACAATATTTCCCCTGTCCCCTGCCCAATATGATGATAAAGTGCTCTCTCAGTTCCAGAACTATGAGCTCAGCTCAGTCTTGGAGTTGGAGTGGACACAGTTAAGTGAGAGAGTCAGGAGAAGAACTTCTCCACATATTTAGACATTTTGGAGGGACAAGAAATTAGCAAGCAAGCTAGGTGAACATGACAATGTACCCTTCAGAGACTTTCTTCTGGCTCTGACAGTCTCAGCACAGAGGACACCAAAATGTGACAATAGAAAAACAACAACACATTGAGCCTGTTCAGACAACACACTAAGCCATGGTGGTTAAGCATTTTGAGCTAAACGTTATGGCTTAGTGTGTTGTGTGAACCATGACTTAGGATGGTGTGCAAACCATTCCTAACCATGATGGCTTCAAAAGGATTAGTGGCCTAAATATGGCTTAGTGTGTTGTCTGAACAGGCCCATTCCTTCTTAGGGTCTTGCCTACATACCTGTAGGCCCTACAGGTATGTAGGGAAAACCCTTCTGTGTAGGGCAGCCTTCCCCAATCGATGCCCTCCATATGTATTGGAGCACAACTAACAGCATCTCCCAGCCAGCATAGCTTTTGGGGTTTGTAAAGCTGGCGACAGTGACCTGCATGGCCAGGACCACCTGAACATTTGTGTGTAGTTTAATTTGAAGGAAAACAGCAGAAATAACCATGCATGCAAACCCATGCATCCACATTGTGAAATGGGTTACAAATGTGATGGTAGGTCTTCCAAAAGTTGAGCAAATGGAGGGGGCACTGAAGATGCTCTTTGCCTGAAACACCCTTTGGTCAAGGGCAGAGATGTATGATAAATTTCTTTCAGTTCATTTTTGATCAAGATTTACTCAATTTGCACCTTCAATACTGAACACAAATTCAAACACAATCTGTACTCCAAGATCTCACATTTCTGAGCTTACAATGTGATTCCCATGCACCCAAAAAAGTGTCCAACAGCATGTGTACTTTTGAAAAATGTACAATTGGAGAAGTGTGAGTATTTTTCAAAGCTGTGCACATGGATTTTCAGGCAACTCCCCCCCCCAACACACACACACCTAAGCTTTCAATCTAAAATGGACTCAAGTTGGAATGATCATTGAGTTGAATTCAGAGAACTTTGGCAAGCTCATGCTTTGCTGGTTCGTGTATCCCTAGCATAGGGCTGGCATCACGTACAGCATTTCATTAGAAAAGTTCCAAATGAAAACTTGAGTATTCTTTGTACAAGTGACCCCAAAGCTGCATGATTAGTTCTGGGCTGAATCCTACTCCCTATTTTGGGAAACTTTCTCCCTGCAAAAGCGGCATTTTTTCTGCCTCTTTCACAGGGAGGGGGGAATTTGGAGAATTTTCTCCTTGGGGAGGGGGACAGGGTTTCCACATACCTTTTTTAAGTCGATTACTGAGGGGCCTTCTTCCTATTTTTTAGTTTAAACAACAACAACAACAACCCCCTTCTGTTGGAGGAGCCCAGCAGTTCTTAGTGAATGCCTGTTGGAGACCATGTGACCTCTCCCTCTCTAATAATAAACATTCAGGAAGAACTCGTGGGTTCCTGAAAATGCTGGTAATGTTTTTTTTAAAAAAAAAGAAGAAGAAAAAGAAGACCCCTCAACAACTGGCTACATTTAAAAAGGTATTTGGAAAACTGTTCCCTTCCCCAAGAAGAGAATGCTCTAAAATTCTCACGTCTTCCAGCATCTTTTGGCCAAGTTTTTGGTTTTCCCCCACCCACCCCACAAAATGCACATTCTCCTCCATCTGGAGCTGCTTGACAACAAATATGTCTTTATTGCTGACAATCAGCATTGAGGTTTACAAATTTATCTTGGCGGTCAAATTTGAATGGTCAATTTTTTTGGGCCCAGTACTATTAAACATGGTCTTGGCAAATAAAGAGACCTCTTGGACCATGTAATCCATTCCCACCACCACCCACCACTGCCAGAACTCCATAAGTGAATTCAATTCAGTGAATTCAATTCAACTCTATAAGTGAATTCAATTCAGACCCACCAACCCCGTCAAAAATTCACAAATTAACATTGGTTAACCAATAGTAGCTTCATGGAATTAAATATATATCACCATATAACACCTAACGAGTCAAATTTTGATATCCCAGATTTCTTAGTACAATGTTTATTTTGACAGGCAGCACCCCTGTTTCCAACATCTTGGGATGATGAGTGGGTCGGTTTGATGATGCTCCAAAAAAATAGATCAGGAGCAAACAAGATGCTAAATGTCAGTAGATGCTTAATACAACACAGATGTGTCAAGCAATTGCTAAAAGAAAATGAAAACATGCAAGTGTCTCTAGCCAATGCATCCTAGTAGTGAATGGCTACTCATCCTGTTTTGTACATATCGACATGCTTATCAATGTTTTGTACTTATCAGTTGCTAATCCATTCATACACAGGGCCAAAACAGACATTACTTTAAATCTGTGTCTAGTAGTTATGCCTCCCCACTCTCACCCTTTTTAGCCTTGCAGGGGCTTGATCTAGATCTTCAAATGCCACTATCCCCGCCCCATATGATAGGGTTCTGATCCCGCTAGGGGCCCCTGCATCTACTTTAAAGTAAAAAATGGAAAAAGCAAAACCGTAGCTGCAAGACACAAAATTAAAGCCATGCCCAGTTTGGACCACAGATAATGGGACTGGGTTTATGCAAGGAGTGGTATTTCAAATGCACGTGTGGACAACTAGTTGACAACTGTACGTAGGACATTTTGTGTCACAGTGAGTAGGTGAACACTGCAAACAAATAGAATATTGGAGTAGGGTGACCGTATGAAAAGAAGGTCAGGGCTCCTATGTCTTTAACAGTTGTATAGAAAAGGGAATTTCAGCAGGTGCCATTTGTATACATGCAGCACTGGGTGAAATCCCCTCTTCATCACAACAGTTAAAGCTGCAGGAGCCATGCCCCCTTTTGTACAGTATTGCTAGAGTGACCAGATACAAAAGAGGGCAGCGCTCCTGCAGCTTTAACTGGTGTGACGAAGAGGGATTTTTTCACCAGGTGCTGCATGTATACAAATGACACCTGCTGAAATTCCTTTTTCTATACAACTGTTAAAGATGCAGGAGCCCTGTCTTCTTTTCTATATGGTCAAGAAGGGAACAGGGGCTACATTTAGGGCCTACCAAAACATTTCAGTGGGGTTTTGCTGCCTTTCATTCCTGATGTAATCACTTGTGGCAGGATCATCCGCAGCTGTGAACCAGCTGCCAAAAAGTCTTCATCTCCGCTCTTGAGTCTCAACCCTGTTGACATTTCCATTGTTCCTAAAGATAGAAATTGTCGTGGTATTTCATGATCAGAGAGAAGGCTGTCCTTGAGATATCATTAAGCCCACCTCCTTTAGGGCTTTGAAGATCACGGCTAGGATTTTTACTTTTATCAGTCACTTATCAGTGCAATGTTGGGACTAATCACCCAACATATTGTGCAAGGGACCATCGTCACATTCTCCTCCATCTGGAGCTGCTTGACAACAAATATGTCTTTATTGCTGACAATCAGCATTGAGGTTTACAAATTTATCTTGGCGGAGCCTATTTGTGTCAATGTAGCTTTCTGGCTAAGTGTAGGTGGAAGAAAACACTGTGAAATGTTTTTAGCACTAATTGTCAGTCGTAACGTTGTAAAATCCCTTGATAGAAAGCCACAGAGAATCAGGAGTTACAAAAGGGAAAGCACCTCTCTCTCTCTCAGATTTGGAGTTGCACAGAACTCTTCATTAAACAGAACAGAATGGTAGTTTTTATCTGCTGAGAGAGCAAAGTAGCAATTTGATCCACATTGAAATAAAGTTGATTTAAAATGCAGACGTTTTCATGGCTTAGCCCTATACATCAAAAAGTTATTCTGCAACTGTTTACACAAAGAGGAAGACACAGAGGACGTTTCTAAACCAGTCTGAAAATCCAGGCTGGTCACGGCCGAGTCCCTGGGCATCCAAACAGGGACTCCTGGGAGAAAGGACGGATGAGAATGAGTTTTCCCAGGGCTAAATAATCCCTGGGAAAAGCCAATTCTTCCCACGGTCTCGGGATTGTCCCGAGACCTCAGGATGTGTGACTGCCCACCCTGGCCTCTTCCCTCCAACCCACAAGTAGCAGAGATCAGTAGTGGGAAGGAACCAGGCCGGGAGGAATCGGGGTCCGGAGGAGCGGGGTCGGGCCTTTAAAAAAAAAAAAAAAAAAACTTACGTTTTAGTTGGAATGCACGTGTGCTCATCTCCTTTAAAAAAAAACAATGGGCGTGACTCCGTCCTTCCTCCCGAGATGTTGCACCCGCATGTGGACTAAGGGGAGGATTTCACGATCAGAATATCACGTTATCCTCCCCCCTCCCTCCCTCTACACCGGTATGGTGTAGAAAGGGCCTAAAACCTGCTTACAAAGTTTCCCACAAGGTCCTGTGCAGCTCACTACACGTGTCACAAAGTCTTAAGCCAATTCCTAAGATTGTACTGTAGAACTATTTGCACATGTAACCAGCTTTCTTCCTTATGTAGCATAGAGTTTGCTACATTCCCATTTTGCCTGATGAAGAGTTTTATGGACTCCAAAAGCTTGGTTACCTCTATAGTGTTCCGGCCTAATTTGGGACTTTAATTGCTCCTCAGACTGTGCAACATATTCTATCCTAATTATAAAGTACTGAACTGTAACATATGGAATTGTACTGCATGCATTATTTATACTAATTTAATACAGTGGCATAGCCGATTAGCAGATCATCTGTTTTGTAAAATAATCTTTCTTGCGACACTTGTGAAAATTAAAGTCTTAGTTTCTTCCATTGTTCCTTCTATTTCACTTAAAACTGCATAAACAACATGGTTATATTCATGCTGACATTAATACTTCTATTTGATTACTAGATGTGACAAAAGATTTGCCGTTACTAATATCAGAATGGTAGAAATGATTTTTAATGGTAGAAAATGATATCACGTT
Source organism: Elgaria multicarinata webbii (assembly GCF_023053635.1). Lineage (NCBI taxonomy): Eukaryota > Metazoa > Chordata > Lepidosauria > Squamata > Anguidae > Elgaria > Elgaria multicarinata. Next base: position 37,509,978 of record NC_086180.1, on the reverse strand, counting down.
TTCATCCCTATGTTTTGTGTTTTAAAAACACACATAGTAAGTGGCCAAAAAATAACCACATGTGTGCATATTTCTAAAGTTTGCATAGTCACACAATAGAATGAGACACATGAATTCTGGGAGAGCTTTCAGTATTTTTGTGGATGTATACTTCGGGAAAGCTTTCAGGAATTGACATAAATCACAATTATGACCGTGATGCAGATGGGGCAACTAAGGCAGATGAATTAGATTTGAAAGGAGTCTCAGTGGTCATCTATCCCAACCCCCTGCCAATGCAGGAAGTCTGGTGCTCAAGCATGTTTGAGAGGTGGCTATCCAACTTCTGCTTGAAGTTCTAATGAAGGAGAGCTGGCATCACCACCACCCTAGAGCAACCAGTGAGCCGTGGTTGTGCAGTGGACTAGGATAGTTTCCAGAAAGGCTGTGGTGTGTTTAACAGATGCATTTAACAATTTCTAGAGGGGTGGTCATTGCAGCAAAAACAAAGAGTCTTATGGCATCTTTAAAGGTTAGCAAATGTACTGTGGCATAAGCATTCACGGACACAAACTATTTTCTCAGGTGCATGAAGTGTAATTCTCAGAAGGCATACAGAGAGAGAGAGTTGGGGATAGTGATGTGGATTTTCCAAAAAAAAGAAGAAGTTCATATTGGATCCCCCCCCCCCCCGGAAATGTTTCCTATGCAAATTAGGCTAAACATGCTAAATTAAACCCCTCTCTAAAGCAGGGGTAGGAAACTAGTGGCCCATGGGCCACATGAGCCCTTCTGCCCTTCTGTGCGGCCCCCGCGCCCACTAAATTTTCTGCGGCAGTAGCAAAGCAACCAGCAGTTTGCTGCAGACATTTGGTGGTGCAGCCATGACAAAATGTGTATCTCTATCCTTGTTTTTCCACTGCTGCCATTGAAATTCGGTGGCAAACTGCCATTTTTCCCCCTACTCTTGCTGCTGCGGAGTCAAATTCGGCAATGACTCTGGCAGCATGGCTGCAGTTTACAGGGCTGCAGCCCCAGTAGATTCAGGGGGAGGTTTGACCCCTAGGCCCCCAGACGTTGCCCAGCTTTTCTCTAGGCCATGAGGAGTTTTTTGGATAAAAACAGAGAATTTTTGGATGAATTGCATGGGATAATTTGCACTGGAAAATTCCCTGATGATCTAGGGCATTCCCCCAACTGTGGAATGCCCTCCCTTTGGAGGCCCGACTTGCGCCAACGCTGATTTTATTCTGGTGTCAAGTGAAAACATGGCCTTTTAACAAAGATTTTAGTGGTTGAATTCACCAAGCTGGCACATTGTTTTAACTGTTTTAATAGTTTTACTGCTTTTAAATTATATATTGTTTTAACTTGGTTTATGGTTTAATTTGTTTTTAGCTGTATATATTTACTGTTTTATACTATATGCTTTTATCTGTACGCCACCCTGAGATCTTATTGATATAGGGCAGGATATAAATGTTTTAAATAAATAAATAAATAAATAAATAAATAAATAAATAAATAAATAGAGCAAAGGCAGGTAACTTGTGGCCCTCCAGAGATTTGGTCCCTACAACACCCTCACCATTGACGATGCTGGCGAGGGCTGATGGGAGTTGTAGGCCAAAACATCCAAAGGGCCACAAGTTGCCCACTCCTGCTCTCGAGAGTGATCAGATTTACTATGTTTATTTTACTTGAATTTAGTAACACAGGAAGTTGCCATACTGAGTCAGACTATTGGTCCATCTAGCCCAGTATTGTCGACACTGATTGGCAGTAGCTCTCGAGGATTTCAGGCAGGAATTTCCCCAGCCCTATCTGGAGATGCTGGGGATTGATCCTGGGTCCTTCTGCATACAAAACCAATGCTCTACCACTGAGCTACAGTCACTCCCTTGAGTAAACAACAAAGCTTTATGTCAAAAAAGAACCCCCATCTTAATATTCCAATACACCATCAGTATTTGACTTGAGATATTTGAGGGTGGGGATGGAATTACAGCACATGTAATGTAATTTAAATGTTATATTATGTAGATTTTTTTTACTGGAATACTTGTAAAAATGTAAAGACAATAGCTCTCCTCTTCAGAATGTCACCTTCTACAAATACAGGGTGACATAAACATGCGAGGAAGGGGGCGGGGCTAGCACACTCCCTCTCTTCAAATATTTAGCCTAGGCTATGTGTGCATTCCAGTGACAAATATGTATTCTCCCAAATGCTTGCGAGGGATAACCATCTGAAAAAACATTAATTACAACCTTGAAACTGCAAAGCTTGCCTAATGTTGTATTTGAAATTGGCATCCATTCATGGCTACTAATGAACTTATGATATGGAAAATGTTCTGTCCCACATCACTGAGAGGATGGGAAATTGAAACTGTGAGGTCAGAAGGAAAGGAAATGCAGATGTAAATTACTTTTACAGCAGCCATTCATAAAATAGTTGTTGGTTGATAATATGGGCCTCCTTACATTGGTGAGCTGATTATCACATGTAGTGTGATAGATGAGGGAATTCAGGAATAGTGTGCATTCTGAGGCACCGTGATGGTGACAGGTGAGTCCTGAGGGCCTCCTACTGAGGGTTTTATGGCCCCAGTGGGAGGATAAGGGTTACCTGTGAGGCCAACTCACCTCACCCACCTGGAGTTTTACAGCCCAGGAGGGGGTGACATGGGGAGGCCTCCCCTCCCCAAAAGGGGCAGTCCTGTCAGTGGCGATCTGGCAGATGCCACTTGACAGGAATGGAATGTTTTCACCCAATAATAGCCCAGCTAGTGACTGGCTGAATATAGCTGCCTGCCCAGTTAGTCCTTTGTAGATCTAGTTAAATAAATGTGGCCCAGTTTGATACCATGTTTACGTGTCTCGTATCTTTATTTCCCCCCATCCACTTGCAAGTTCCTTTCTTCAAAAATGACCAACTTAAGGTCTTTAAGGAGCCATAAGACTTTTTGTTTTTGTATTTAGCAGGCAATGCTTTTCCCCATCACATTATCTTCTTGCTAAGAGCAGATCTGCCTGCTGTAAAGCTGATAAAAGGCGCAGAAACTCTGCCAGAAAATAAATTAGTATCTCTAACTTGAACTAAGGTCTCTTGCTTAATCCATAACATAATCCAATGGACCACACTGGGGAAGGAATGTAGAAGGCAGCAGGTAATGGGAAATACATTTCGTTATCCCAATAGAATGATACAGTCAGGACATGATAGAACGATACATTAGGCTACTTTAAAAAAATATTACTATTTTGGCACTGAACATGCTCATTAAAAGTATGCAGATTATCCCATGAAGTGGAACTGAGCATTTAATAGTGTTGAGTTTTTTAAGTGAAACAAGTAAAAGGCAGCAAAGAGTATGTGTCATTTGTATAGATGTGTCACTTTAAGATTTACCAACTTTACAATAAATGCAGTGTTAATTTAGCGCTCTGATAATTTACTCCTAATGGCTAAAATCCCATTTGTAGAGTTCCCCATCCGCTCTGTGAATCTATCCTTGCTGCTCATTTGACATCGCAAAGATTGGATGTTCATTTCAAAACACATTTGTTAAAAACCAGTCATCTTCCTGCCCACATCATTGCACTCTATTTTGAAAGTTATGGAAGATAAACTCATATATAATGGCTAATGTCTGCTTTTATTGTTCCTTGTTACTGTATTTTGGCATGAATGAATTTTATCTCATTACATTAAAACTTCCTAACGTTGATGTCGACTGATTAGAAAAATCCGTTAAACAGTAATTTGGTTCCTTAAGAGCAAATTGTTCTGTGACAGTTTTGAGTTGCACTGAATAAATAGGTGGTTCTGAGATTTTTATTTATTTATTTATTTTAAAAGGTCTAATTTAGTGATGTGTGTGAATCAGCAGAACTTGGGCTTGCTGAAGTTCCCCAAATTCCCTCTTGAAGCTCATTTAGACTCGAGTCTGAAACAGATTGTAAGCTTTTGTTTTTCTTTTGGGATGAAAATCTGTGCATCTTTTTGTGTGTATTTTTTCAAGTGTACACATCAGTTGTGCACATCTTTAAAATGTACGCATGAAACGTGTGCATTTTTTCAAAAGTATGCATCTTTTCATGCACATTTTAAAAATGTGCACGTGCTGTCAAACACGTTTTTCTTGATCCAAGAATTATGGAAACGTACAGTCTTTGACCACAGATTGTGTCCCTGTCTGTATTTGATCTGAAAGGTGCAAATTGGGTAAATTTTGATCAAAAAAGAACTGAAATGAATCCTGCGTCCCTAGTCTTAATCATAGGAGCTGAAGAACACCCTAGATGCATTTTTTGTCACGCCAGTGTAATTGGGCACATGTGAGTTATGTTAGTTAGGGTCAGGATCCAATGCAGCATCCACTGCAGGACCTACAGCTTGTACACCCGGAAGTTAGCAGATCTTGCAGCAACTGGAAATGAGTGAAACACTCCTTTATGGAGCAGAGCAAGTCAGCACAGCTTGCAGAAGGGAGCTCCACTGTCCTGTCCTGTCGATGAGCATTTACACCCTTTTCCAGGATTACAGTAAAAAACGCTAGTTCCTGAGCATAGCAACAGTGTTGGATATTGCCCAAGGTACTTAATTCAAGCAGATGGCATACAGAAATTTTTTTGATCTACTAAGAGAAAAATGCCCCTCTACCATTGCTTATGACAATTATGGGAGGTGCAACCCAGGGCCAGGCAGAGAGCCCTCTTCTGCATAACGGGTCCAAGTGCACAAGCAATATGTAAAAACGGAGGTTGCAATATGTAAAGGGAAACCAGCAAATTCACGCGTGATGCCCCCAAATCGCAATGTCCCAATGCATGCTGGGGCACATGCCTCAGATCACGTACTATGGGTGTGCACGGACCCCCCAATCTGCTTCCCTTCTAGATCCGCAACTTCCGGATCGGGTCCGCTCCGCCTATAGTATAACATTTAAATTACATTACATGTGCTTTAATTCCATCCCCACCCTCAAATATCTCAAGTCAAATACTGGTGGTGTATTGGAATATTAAGATGGGGGTTCTTTTTTGACATAAAGCTTTGTTGTTTACTCAAGGGAGCGGCTGTAGCTCAGTGGTAGAGCATTGGTTTTGTATGCAGAAGGACCCAGGATCAATATTCTAACAATTTTCACGTTAGAAACCTCAAGTTAGGCACCATGACACCTCATGCACGTATACACATGCATGCCAAGACTCAAGCCAATCCAAGCCTCCCCTGATTTTGGGGGAATTTTTGAAAATCGGACACCCCAGTATCTCAGGGATTTAAAGCTGCAGACAGCTCAATGGGGCCATTTCAAAGGAAATCCCAACATGCCATGAATTGGGGAGTAGATAACCCTAAATATGAATATTCTTCCACACTTGAAAAATTGAATTGGAACTTCAAAAAGTCTAAGTGAGCGCAGGAAGGACTTCTCCCCTGAGACAAAGCAAGACACACACAAACCATCCCTGCGAGGTGGGCACAGAGGAGGAGGACAGGCAGGTAGAGAGCCAGGCAGAGATATGCCATAGATCTAGTATGGGGGAGTCAGTCCCGGCAGATGCCCCACCACAGCAGCACCCTGGGGGGAAGGCAGGCAGGCAGGCAGGCAGGCAGCAGACATTTCTGGGGGCACAAGGAAGTGAGCCAAGGATGGCTTGTTTCAAAGCCAGCAGTAAGAAATGCATTGCAAACCAACCCTTCGAGGCGGGCGCAAGGAAGTGAGCTAAGGATGGCTTGTTTCAAAAGCCAGCAGTAAGTAATGCATTGCAAACCAACCCTTTGAGGTGGGCGCAAGGAAGTGAGCCGAGGATGGCTTGTTTCAAAAGCCAGCAGTAAGTAATGCATTGCAAACCAACCCTTCGAGGCGGGCGCAAGGAAGTGAGCCAAGGATGGCTTGTTTCTTTCTAAGCCAGCAGTAACGCATTGAGGCGGGCACAGAGGAGGACGACTGGGAGCAAGCATGCTGGAGGCTGCTGGGCACGAACCACAAAGCCCATCTCCCAGGCACCAGGCGGGCAGAGAGGCAGGCAGAGATATGCCATAGCTCTATGGGGGAGGAGTCAGTCCCGGAAGATGCCCCACCACAGCAGCACCCTGGGGGAGGCGGGGAGGCAGGCAGCAGGCATTTCTGGGGGCGCAAGGAAGTGAGCCAAGGATTGTTTCAAAGCCAGTAATGCAAACCATCCCTGTGAGGCGGGAGCAGCACAGAGAGATGCCTTTTTTTTTTTGCATCCCATAACTAGGAGGCTAGGAGGATAAGAGTAATGCTTTGTGATGCATGCTTCAGAGTTTATTGACTGCACTGTGATCACAGCCATTATTAAACAACAACAACAACAACAGTAACGTTAATAATAGCAGTACTAATTAATATTAATAGCAATAATAACAACAACAACAACAACAACAACAACAAGGAGTTGAACCACAATGAAAGCCTGCCTGACTTCACTGAAGAGGAAAAGCCAGGAGAGCTTGGGCTATGGGGTGTAAATATAAAATGGAATAAATAAATAAATAAACAAACAAAGGAGGGGTGGAATTAAAAGCAGTAGTGTTGCTGAATAAACAACAAGAAGATTTTTTTTAAAAAGGCTATGTCTGTCTTTTACCAGTAAGAGGAAAGTGGACGTGCCCAGGGGGAGGGGGTATGCCAATTTTTGAAGGGCCCTAAGTAAGTACCAGTCTTTAAGAAGCTACCTGTCACTTCAACTCATGACAGGCATTAGTCTCCACTTGTTACACTTTGGAGGGCTCTGATTACCCTCCAAGGGCAGGACACAGGGTGTGTGCACTGGGCACGTCCACATGCCCTAGGGGACCTCATCCCCTTGCACCACATCTATTCAGTTGTTCACCAAGGTTAGGGTGGGTAGCAGTGCTGTGTTTCCTATCTGTTATTTATTTGCTTAGTATATGATTTCAGGTTGGGTTTGTGCATTTGGTGGGGCTACTGTTTTAAAAAACACTGGGAAAAGTCCGTTCAGACTAAGAAAGAGAAGTTTCCCAGTATCCCAAGTTACTAAGTATCCCATTTTGCCTATCCCCTACTCCAACTTTGGGATTGGAGGATGCTTCATCAGGTGATCATGACTGGGAGTTGAATCTGCCTCTCAGCACTTCAAAAAGCTACCTCTCCCGCTTTTTTACCCTATTTTTTAGAAAATTATAGCAAGCAAACCGCAACATGCAGAGTGCTGAGTAGGCTCAAAATTACCCCCACCCACGACTCTCTAAGCACACCATGTATCAGAAAGATAGCTTTAAAAACAAAAAAGTTATACGCTGATCTTTTCCGCAATGCAATCCTATGGGCGAAATTATCCAAAATGGCGGGCGGATCACTCCGCGAAAAGAGAAGCGCTCCGCCTATGGCCGCTTCTCTTCGCCATGCTTCTCCTGGCCCCTGGCTCTCTTCTCCTGCTCCTCTGGACAAGGCGGATCAGGCCAATTCGCTCCTGCTTCTCCAGTCCGAGGAGAAGCGGAGCACATCCCTATCACGTACTGCTGCATATAACCCAAAAGTGATGCCCAATATCCTCAGTGACAGTGAAAGGGACTGTGAAGTCCCTGTCTCAGATCATGAAGTACAGCTGCTTGGTGCAGCAAAATGTCTCGGGCTGGTCCTGTCATTTCTTCAGTCTCACTTAATAGTTCTTGGTGAGTCAATAATCAGTCAGGAAAGAGTTATTCAATTGGCTTTGTGTTTAAATGCTTATCAGGTCGTTCCTGTGTTTAAATGTTGATCAGCATGCTGCTGAAAGATGTAGCAACTCCTATGCCATTATCAGCAAATTTGAATGTTATATCAGGGCATAATCCTATGCATATTTTGACATGCTAAGGAATGCTGGGAGATGAAGGATATTTTTCCTGTCTAAATAGGCATAGGGTTACACCCTTAGTTACTAACAGTCAGATGCAGACTACTTCTGAGAATGTTATTGTAAGATGGAACCCATGATAGTCAAGATTCCAGAACTGTCTTTCTAGTCCATGAATCTTGGCTCAAGACTGATTATATTTCCACAGGATTGACCCATGAAAATTATCTCGCCTCTTGGTTTTATTCATCATAAACACATTTCCCCTCGGACGTGTGGTACTTAACTACTATCTTGTGGTCAATGAGTTTTAATGTATATTTCTTGTCCAAACCATGTGAAAGGTCATTTTTGAAATTTAATTTCTATAATGGTTTGATGGTGGCTGAGTTTTCCAGCTTATATTGGGTTTCATAATATTATTTAATGGCATGTGAATTCATGTGGTTTCTCAACACATATTTTTATCTTAGTTCTCAGCTCTGATACCTGTTTTCCAGGGTATTAGCCTTTATAGTCAACTTTGTATTGCCAGCTGTGATTACAAGGAGCTGTAATTGTACCCTTGTTGCTCAAACTGAACAAATACTGGGTCTAATATTGCCATTTATTTATTTATTTACAATATTTATATACCACTCCCCATCCAAAGTTTTCGGAACAGTGCACAACAAACAGAATAAAAACCAGAATAAAAGCACTTTATTAAAAACTACATTTTCAAAAGAACAAAGTTCTGATAAAATCGTGGCCAGTCTTTCAGGGAAAGCTTCCTGAAACAAAGTTTTCAGGAGACGCTGGAAGCAATACAACATTGTCGCCTGCCTGACCTCCAAAGGCAGGGAATTCCATGGTAAGGGGACCACCACATTAAAGGCTCTTCTCCTGATGGACTCCAATCAGACCATAAGTCCATGTGGAACCACCAAGAACATGCCCTCACATGACCTCAGTGAGCAGGCAGGTTGATAAGGGAGAAGGCGTTCTTTCAGGTATCCCGGAGGGGATCTACATTCTATATGAATCGTTGTTACAGTCATTGAATGTTTTGTTTCTGAACGATTTAAAATGTAGCAGTTTTTGAAATGTTTACTTCCTTTTCTCTTTCCGTGGAAATGCATTCCTTTTGGCCACACGAAGAAAAGAAATCCGTTTGCCAATTTCCCCTCCCACTTCCTCTTCTCTCCGAGAATCCTCCACCAGCAAACAATCCAGCAAGCAGCCTCCCAAAAGTGAAACTAAAAGTGTCTGCAAAAAAGAGGCTTGAAAGAAAAAAACGGCTCCAACTTTGGGCGCAGAAATTACATAAACATGCCCCCCAGGAATGTGATTGGCTAATTAAGAACTACAGGAAACCCATTTAATACGATGAAATCGGCCACATCATACCAAATAGAACGACTTATTTCAGAGAAGTTCAAAATAAAAACCAGAGAACAGACAACAATAAAACGTCACAAACTGAACGTCATGTGGCGAAATACTACCAAACACACACTTAAAAACAGTAAGACACATTCTAACTTGACTAGTGTAGATCCCCTCCTGGTCTTGAGGTGTTTGGTAGGACTCTGATATGGAGTAAGGCAAGCTAGCATAATATGAACAAAAGAATGGAGTACTTCATGTGATCATCCTTGGAAAAACAACTTGTAAGAATTTTCAGATGGGCAAATGTGTTTACTCTGATGCAGCAAAAACAACAAAGAGTCTTGTGGCAACTTAAAGACTAACTTTATTATGGTGTAAGCTTTCGTGGATGTCAGTCCACTTCATCAGATGCATTATTTGTTTATTTAATATTATATTAAGGCAAACTTTAAGGGTAAAACCCTTGAAATGTTATCCTGAGTTACAGGTATATAAGTCATTCTTGACAGAGAAACAAAGCCTGCAACTGCATGCATACTTGCTTGGGAGTAAATCCTATTGAACTCACTGGGTCTTAGTTCTTACTAGACGTGCACAAAGTTGTCAGGAAGAAGTTATAAATCTAGAGGGAGAATTGCAGTCTGTACATTTTTGTGAATGTACAAGTGCTTTTCAACTAAGCCTGTAATGATCATATATATTTAGTGAGCGTCATCAGACAAGCGTTTTACAGCACGCTCATTACTGGTCACTCACGGGTTTTTGCGGGTTCCTCGTGTGGCGCAGAGTGGTAAGCTGCAGTTGCTGCATCCAAAACTCTCCCCACGGCCTGAGTTCGATCCCAGCAGAAGCTGGTTCCCAGGCAGCCGGCTCAGGTCGACTCAGCCTTCCATCCTTCTGAGGTTGGTAAAATGAGTACTCAGCTAGCTGTGGAAAAGGTAACCACAACTGGGGAAGGCAATGGCAAACCACCCCGCTAAAAAGTCTACCAAGAAAACATCAGCGAAAGCAGGCGTCCCTCTTGGAGTCAGTAATGACTCAAGTGCTTTGCATGAGAGGTTCCTTTCCTTTCTTTTCTTCTCATGACGCCATCCGCATCCTGTGTGCCTCCCGCTGGTTTTCTGCTCCTTCTGCATTTTTTTCGTAGTAAAATAGTCCAAACAAAATGCGACTCTTCTGAGTTATAACAAAATTCCTGCCGTGTGCAGAGAAGTTTTGCTATAAAACGCTGTTCCACTACCCTGAATGGGCCACGTGGTTGCAGCTTGTTTCCCCTTTCTCTCCCGTGTGATTCTTTGTATCCCTATAGTGGAAGAGCACCAGGAAGCAAGAGAGATGGTAAGGAAACACAATTCCTCCCCTCCCATTGATGTAAATACAAGTCCGAAGGCAGACAAAAATGGCTCGCTGCACATTATATGCAAGCAGGGACGCTACAAGTAGAAGGGTAGTGAGGCTGCAACATCATGCCACCAACTACCCCTGCGAAGGGAGGGGGAGTTCCATGTGAGGAGAGGCATCAGTAGAAGTGGAAGGCATCAGTAGGCAAGGGTTTGCAGAACTGTAAAACAAAACAAAACTTTTCAGGGTAGGGGAAACCCGAAGGGGATAGGGATCCCAAAACAGCCCGCTAATGACTAAGTATGTTCAATTGCCATAGAATGCTGGCTGACTGTACCAAGAGAGCTTCAAGAATATCTGTACCAAGAATATCTTGGAAGAGGGCATGGCTGTCTGCTTCAAACCTTGAGGGGGTAGGAAAAAGGGATATTTAATATAAAAGAGGTCCTTTTTTCTTCCCCTTTGCCCTCAGCTTTTTTGACAGCTCCTCTGGGGTTTCCCCTGTTCGTTGGCTTTGGTTGGAACCTTGAACGGAGCATTCTACATCAGAACCTATACTTATTCATATAAGTACGATATGAAAATAAGAATTTCTGATGCCTCACTCGAGTGTAATGGATTGTAAAGCCAGTTGCCAGAGTCTGTTGTCATGACACATCCAGGGAGAAGAAATGTGCTTTGAGGAGAGGGCAGAATCAACTCTGACATACATACATATATTTATTTATTTATTACATTTTTATACCGCCCAATAGCTGAAGCTCTCTGGGCGGTTCACAAAAATTAAAATCATGAAGAGCATAAAAATGGTTGAATGGCTGGTGTTTGAATGGCTGATGTTTATTTGTGCATGTCTTGTGTAAGTATGAAAATAAGTCTCATATGAAAATATGAATTTTTGATTCCTAATGCCATTGCAGTGGAGTCGGGGGAACCAGGCACAGCATCAGTCTTAGACCCAGATGTCACAGAGTCTGTTGTCAAGACATATCCAGGGGAAACTAATGTGTTTTGAGGGATAGCAGAATCACCTCCAATCTGCCTATGTTCAGTTGAACGTCTGCATGATGTCTATTTGTGTACAACTCTATAGGTGTAGGGCTCTTCCTGTGAGATTGGGAACCTTGGAAAAGCAGATTCTCAACTGCAGGAAGTAAGAGTCCTCCATGCATACCGTTGACACCATGCAAACATTACACTGAATATGCATGGATCCCCTAGATGTTGTGAGAGTAGGGCTTTAGACTTTGGAAGACAGAGGAGCTGAGGTCTTTTCGATGGCACATTTATATTATTATTCATGTAAAAATCCAAACAAGCATCTTGTGGACTGCAAAAGTTATCCTCAAGGACAGCTATCCATCTGCAGAGACGTACTAAGAAAAGATGAGAAAATGCTACAGAATGAGAAAGAATGTCTCTTATCACTCCTTGTAAGGAAAGAAAAGAATGGATAAAAAGAAACTATGGTGAAGTGCATTCTCCTCACCCCCTCTCTGTGCAGCTCATAGGCTTTTCTGGGAATTCAGAGCATACCCATTTTAATTATTTCAGAGGAGTTTTTTAATTGCTTATGGCTGCAGAGATTGTTTTTAAAATGTTAAGTGCTAAAAAATTAAAATGAAGGCAGCATTGACTTTATACGTTCTGTTTTCCTAGTCAGTGTAGTAAGACTTTCCAGGTCTGAGACCAGATTTTGCATTTGAAGATATAGCCTCCACAAACTGATTACTGCAAAACAATTCCAATATGTTACAGTTTGGCTTCCACCAGGTTTATAACAATAATGCGCAAATCATGTTAAATGTAAACTACTGCAATATGAAAAGCAGCATCTCGACCTCTATCACAAGACATTTCCATTGCAGTTCTCAGTGGTGAACAAGTTGCCTATCCAAGCTATATAAGAAAAAGGTGCCTTACAAAGATAACGTCTACCCATTAATTGTGGAGGAACACTGCTGAAAACACAATTACAACTTTTATTAGAATCGTAAAGCACTGGAATGGAACAATGCAACAAAGTGCTTAGCTGCTTGGACTCTAAGGTGAAGGGGGAAAGCTACATAGAATCACTCCGTTAGTGATAACCAGCACTGGCAAGCCTCCTCCAAAAGCCTTCCTTTTGATAATCTGGGCATGAAAACAAGGCTAAGGCACATAACTATCCTGGATGTTTACACTAAATGAACAGGATAATCTTTCCAGAAGCCAGTTAAAGCTGCCACAAGCAGGGGGAAAGGGTTAAATGTCATGCAAGTGAACTTCTGTTTGTGCAAACCAAGCTACCTTTTTCTATTCTTCTCCCTACACTCCCCACCACCGTGCTACCAAGAGTTGCCAAACCCCCTGGAACAGACTTGAGGGGTGCACATGGGGCTGCAGGGGTAGATAGAATTCAATATACCAACAGTGTCCATTCTGCATGTGGAAAGACACCATTGGGTACAACCAAAATTGATCACCACACATAAGAAAGTTGTGAGGATGGGCTCTTCAGGTTAGGTCAGACCATGAGTCCATTTAGGCCAGCCTTACTCAACCTGGTGCTTTCAGATGTTTTGGGTTACAACTCCCATCATTCCAACTATTGGCCATGCTGGCTGAGGCTCATGAGAATTGTAGTCCAAAACATCTGAAGGATGCCAGGTTGGGAAATGCTGAACTAGCCTAGTATTTTCTTCCCTGGCAATGGCTTTTCGGGTCTTCTAAGCCTGCTAGCAGTTCCTTTTTAGATATAGATTTCAGGTACTTTATGCATGTAATGAAGTATGGGTTCTTCTCCCTTCACTCAGTAATTTACTGTTCAATGTGAAGGTTCAGGGCAATCCTCAGTACACAAAATATAAGGATGTTTTTTGTGAAAATGGTGAAGATCTTTCTATAGTTTAGGCATTGAACGGCTTCTCAAGAGAGCATCAGCCTACAGTTTTACTACCTCTATTCCATATTCCACATTTTGGTTATCTACAATTCTAACCCAAATGTGGCTTTTGTATCATTGCTTCAAGCAAGGGGGCTCCTGCAGATTAGAATACAAATATTTTCAATGCTGCTGTTAAATTTTCCAGTGATGATTTCTTTCTTAACATCAGTGTATGCTGAATATACATTAGAACAGAAGTTGTCAAACTATGCCCTGTGTACCCATGGCATTGTGCAAGCTCAATACAAGTGGTTGCAGAAAGGTTGTGGAATAGTCAACTATATCTGTACTTGGACTTGCACTTTACTTTTTCTCTCTCTCTGATGATGATGATGGTGATTAAGTCTGTTTTGACAAGGGCTGTATTATCAAACAGATTAAGAAGGCCCTGGCCTAGGGCATATAATGTTCATAATACGATGCTGGTTTAACAATGATGCCAATGCTGAAGGGGAGGGGGGAAGAACCAACGTTATTAAAGTACGACTTTTGTATGCACGTTAATTTATAGAACAAAGTACATTTATTATGTGGTCTGCCAGACCCCCAGCAATTTTGGTCTGTGAAGGGGGGTGGATTTGCAAAGCACAAAGATTATTTTTTTGTTGAAACAAGAAAAACAAGTAGGTTGAGCCTCCACAAATGTAATACAGAGAAGTTAAAGATGATAAACGATTTGGTAAATTTCAGAGGTTGATGAATGAAAAAGGAAGTAAGCAGGGACATATGGGAACTTTTGCATATTCTAAGATATATACAGGAGAGGATTCAAACATGCAACATTCTCTCCTTATCCCCCTGGGCAGTCCATGGCCTAATCTACACCAAGCAGGATATTGTACTATGAACATGGTATGAAAGCGGTATATAAAAGGCAGGAGCCACACTACTGCTTTATAGCAGTATTGAAGTGCACTGACAACTGTTGGGGGGCCCTGACACATACCATCTAGCGCTTTCATACCACTTTCATAGTGCTATATCCTGCTTGGTGTAGATTAGGCCCATGAAAACCTTTAACACTTGATTCAGCTGATGGTACAAATCAAAAGTGGGCAGATTTCAGACTTGTGCAATTTTTGTTGTTGTTTCTAGAATCCTGAGAACCTGGTGCAAGAAAAATATATTTAGTATTAAAAAACTCTGAGCCCAGGAATTTGCTTTGAGTACTGAACAGAGCACACAGTATTTCCACCCCAAATTCTACTCCTGATTACTCCAAGCTTTCTTCATCCCTACAGGGTAATTTAGGGTGGGTGGATATCATTTTGTTGCTGTTCTTGTTAAACAATTGAGAGTCAAAAATCCTTAAATGTCTACTGCAAATTACCTGGAGATCTGCCAGCAGATCCAGATAGACCTTTTGAGCCTGAGAAACCAGAGATTGCACAATTTACATTTTAATCTGTCAGAGAAATCTGCACCTCACAGTGGTTCAGAGTAAGATTATAATAAATTAGGCATGCTAATTAATAAATTAAACTTGAGAACACAATTTACATTTCTATGTTGAAAATATAATTATGTGGATAAGGATGTACAATTTATGATGGACCTGGTTAGTGCTTGTTTTAAGCAGGTACCTATATGCATTTGTTCCTGCAAGCTGTCAGCCATGCAGACATTTATAGCATGCATGAGGAAATGTGTGGGTGTCTCCTTAAGAGCCTTTACTCTTTTTATACACAAATCTAGGGCATCAGTGCTGAAAATTGGCAAGTAAAATCCACGTTACTGCTGCATTGACTTTAAATAGCTCCGCAATACTCTAGAAGCCGTTGAACCCTAAAAAAAACCCCACCATGTTTATGTAAGGGAAACAGAAAAATGGAAACCTGAGTTGTATTCATGCAGGGTAATATCTTAAAATGCATGACATTATGATGTACTGCTGGTCTGTTGATTGAGATATTTCTCTAGTTAAGTACAAGGGCAAACCAACAAAGGAACAGAACAAGATCTATGTAGTGTCTGTTTCAAATAGGATGCCTATGGCTTTACAGAAGCTGTTGGCGATAGAAGGTAAAATGTTTTTGAAGTTTCGGGGGTGGGGGCATGAACGTGGAGGACACAATCAATGACTATTTCTAAGTAAAACAGTCTTACAGCAGAGGTGGGCAACTTCAGAGAGTCCAGGGGCAAATTTTTGCCTTTTGGACCTCACTGGTGCTGCACATAATCCCCTGCTTTCGAAATCACTGGTGCCGTGGCACTGAATTGCCATCACATTTTGGCAACCCAGTGGCAAAAAAGCCACGTTTCTAAAAAACTGTGTTCCCAGAAAAGCACAACTCACCATTAAAACAAGGTGCATGCTCACCGTGTGCCTTGTTTTAAAAGGCAAATGCATCTTTTGCTGTTGTGCCACCAAAATGTGGTGGTGCGGCGGCACTTTGTGGACACTTTGGTGGGCGGTGGTGCAAAACAGCCCGGGGGGGGGGCGTGTATGTGGTTATGTTGCCTGTCCCTGCTATACAGTGTGGTTTATGCATGATTACTTGGAATTAGGTTTCTCTGCATCTTGTAGGATGCAGTGCCTAGGAAGTGCGTTTCACATTGCAGTTTCACTCTATTTATGTTTGATAGCATATACAGATTTACTCAAAATGTCCCACTATCTTAAATTGGGCTTATTTCCTAATAAGCATATTCCAATATTGCAGCTGTATATATGTATATTATAACCATTTTGAATTAGAGGGTCAACTTATCCACTAGGCTGGCTGACAGTCCTCTTTACATAGCAGAGAAGCAAGCATCTGAACAGTGTACAATCGTCTGGCTGAACCAGTGCAACTGCCATCGAACTATAATGGCCTTGTTGAATTAAAGATCATTCCTTAATGGATTGTCACTGACCATTTGATATTTTAGATATTAAAACAAAGCCACTGGAAGTTGACTATACTATGGTTTGTTTGTGTAGGTTTTAATAAGTGATACTCAGAACTAGGGATGTGCTCCGCTCCGATTAGGAGCGTAGAAGCAGTAGCGGATTGGCCTGCTCCGCCTTACCCAGAGGCGGAGTAGGAGCGGACCGCGGACCCCCTAGAAGCAAGGCGAAGAGAAGCGACCATTTTTCGGAGCTCCGAGTTCAGTCGGAGCGCTCCGGTCGCCATCTTGAAAACATTTCGCCATAGGATTGCATTGCGGCAAATAATCGCGCATAACTACGTTGTTTTTGAAGCTATCGTTCTGGAAATTCTTGTGCACAGAGAGTCGTGGATGGGGGTCATTTTGAGACCACTCTCACCTCTCTGCGTGCTGTGGTTCACGTGCAATATTTTTTTAAAAATCGGGTCAACCGCGGGGCTCAAACTGCGTTTCGGCTTTTCGCCCATAGGATTGCATTGAGGGAAAGAATCGGGGATAACTGGGGGGGGGGTTTAAGCTATCGTTCTGAAAATTCTTGTGCACAGAGAGTCGTGGATGGGGGTCATTTTGAGACCACTCTCAACTTTCTGCGTGCTGTGGTTCACGTGCAATATTTTTTTAAAAATCGGGTCAACCGCAGGGCTCAAACGGCGTTTCGGCTTTTCGCCCATAGGATTGCATTGAGGGAAAGAATCGGGGATAACTGGGGGGGGGTTTAAGCTATCGTTCTGAAAATTCTTGTGCACAGAGAGTCGTGGATGGGGGTCATTTTGAGACCACTCTCAACTTTCTGCGTGCTGTGGTTCACGTGCAATATTTTTTTAAAAATCGGGGTTTGGGTTTTTTTTTTTTATTATTATTATTTTTTTGGAAGCGATGACAGGCACATTCAACTCCCAATCCTGATGAGAATTCATCTCCTCAGAAAGCATCCTCCTCCAATCCCAGCGTTGGAGGGGGGACTAAGGCAGACCCACCCTGAGAACTTTCTGTTTTGTGTCTCTTTGTGGGTTGGCGTTCGTGGAGGGAACACTTACTTAGCTAGTGCTCCTGCTTTGGAGATAGATTAATTTAATATAGGTTTAGTTTGGCGCGTGTGTGTGTTTGTTTGCTTCTTTCTGACTTGTAGCTTAGTTTGCCCTGTGTTTTCCCCTTACTTTGATTTAATATAAACTTTATTTTTGAATTTTGGAGTGTGTGGTTGGGTTGGTTGCCCCCCCCTTCCCTGTATTAAAGCCTGACTGTTCTGCTTTTGTGAAAGCTTTCTTTTGAAAGCATACACACACTTTTTGTCCCATTTCCCTACATTTATATTCTTAAACATATTTTATTATATTCTTTCACATAGTCCATTAGTATATATTCTCATACATATTATATTAGTATTCATATTTTGTTCTTCTTATAGTAGTGGTTGGTTCTTTTTCCCCCTCCCCTCTCTTAAATCCTGATTGTGTTTCCTTCTATCTTCTATATACCAAATATACCAAAAAAATTGGATTCTCTTTTTCTTCTCTGTGTAACTTCGACGGAGTGGGCTGCTTTTGTCAAGTTCAACAGGCAGCCACAGATTGAGCATTTTGGGGAAAGCATACGCACACCATTTCCCTATTCTTAAACATATTATTATTATATTCTTTGACATAGTCTTAGTAGTCTATTAGTATACATTCTCATACATATTAGTAGTAGTATTCATATTTTGTTCTTCTTATAGTAGTGGTTGTCCCATTTCTTGTCCCATTTCCCTACATTTATTAGTAATATTCTAAAACATATTATTATATTCTTGTAGATATTCTTAGTAGTATATTCTCATACATATTAGTAGTAGTATATTTTATTGTTCTTGTCCCATTTCCCTACATTTAAACATATTATATTCTTCTTATACATATTCTTAGTAGTACCTTATACATAGTATTAGTAGTATTAATATTTTGTTAGTCATCATGAAAAGAGAAAGCAGGCGTGCTGAAAGCAGCAAGGCTCAGTCTGCCAGCAGGGCTTCCTCTCCTCCTGTGAAACTCAAACGGGCAACTCCTTGGCTGACTGCTCCAAAACAGAAGCAGGACAAGCAGCAGGCAGAGCCACTCTCTTCTGCAACTTGTGCCCGGCGTTCTCTTTTTGAGGGTGGGAATGGGAAAAGTGCCCGTTTGCAAGAGGCACGTGGCAGCAGTGCCATTAGAGGAGGAGGAGTATCCCCAACTCCTTCATTCTCCTTTCAGCCCACGAGCCCGCTGATGGACCTAGACGAGGTCCTCAGCACAGTGGAGGGGGGGGAGGAGGAGGAGGCGGTGGGCCTCCAGGATGTGGGGGCTGAGGAGGAGCAGCAGCAGGCCGAGGCTCTCTCCCCAGTCTCATCCCACACCCCTGTTTCTGTGGCAACACCAGAGAGCTCAGGCGGGCAATTGGTGGTGTCACCACAGAAACGAAAGACAAGCATCGTGTGGGACCACTTTGAGTTGGGAGCGGATCCCCGCTTTGCTGTCTGTCGCCACTGCAAACTCAGCCTAAGCAGGGGTTCATCGACAGGGCATTATGGAACCAGCAGCATGAAGATGCATCTTCATAGGCAGCACCAGGCGATCTTGCTGGGGAAAGAGGCGGGCAAGGCGACTGGTTCCAGGGGAAAGCCGAAGGCTGCTGCTGGCACTGCCACTCTAAGCTCTCCATCTCCCATCCCCACAAGGGTTAGGCAGGCAACCCTGCAGGACATGGGGTGGGGGAAGTATTGACCCACAAGATGGCGTTTTCCAATGCCCACCCAGGGTGCTACTGTGTTGGGGCATCTGCCGGGACTGACTCCTCCCCAATACTAGATCTATGACATGTCACTCTGCCTGCCCCTCTGCTAGCCTGTCCTCCTCGGTGACCGACTCGCTGGGATGGTTTGCGTTTGCAATGCGTGACTAACTGCAATGCTGGCTTAGAAACCAGCCATCACTTCCTTGTGCCCCCAGAAATGCCCGCAGCCTGCCTGCCTGCCTGCCCGCCTCCCCCGGGGTGCTGCTGTGGTGGGGCATCTGCCAGGACTGACTCCTCGCCTACTCTGCCTGCCTCTCTGCCCGCCTGGTGCCTGGTTTGCTCCCAATCGTCCTCCTCTGTGCCCCTCAAGGCGTAACTGCTGGCTTAGAAAGAAACAACCAGCCATCTTTGCCTCACTTTGCGCCCACTTATGGGTTGGTTTGCTATGCGTTAGTGCTCAAGCCATCCTTGCGGCACTACAATGCATGCTGCCTGCCTGCTTTCCATTGATGGTGCTATATAAATAAATAATAATAATAATAATAATTCTCCCCTTCCCGCCTTGCAGCGATGGTGTATGTGTCTTGCTTTGACTAAGGGGAGAAGTCCTTCCTGCGCTCACTTAGACTTTATCAAATTCAATAATCCCTTTTTCAAATGTGCCAGAAGATTTAGGGTTATCTCGTGGCATGTTGGGATTGCCTTGGAACTGGCCCCATTGAGCTGTCTGCAATTGCAACTTTAAATCCCTGACATACTGGAGTGTTCAAATTTCAAAAGTTCCCCTAACATCAGGGGATGATGGGATTGCCTTGAAACTTGGTGTCCATGGGGACACATGGGTAAGCTGTCATGGGACCAAAGGATAGGTTTCTAACGTGCAAATTGACGTAGTTGTAGAATGGGACTTGATTTGGGGTGAGTTAAAAAGTTTAAGCCGCGCCAAAAATCAGGGGATGATGGGATTTGCTTGCAACTTGGCGTGCATGTGGACACATGGATAAGCTCTCCTGGTGCCGAGTTTGAGGTTTCTAACATGCAAATTGACGGAGCTATCCCAAGGGGTGTGAATGGGGTGCCCGATTTTCATAAATTCCCCAAAAATCAGGGGATGATGGGATTGCCTTGAAACTTGGCGTGCATGTGGACACGTGGATAAGCTATCATGGTGCTGAGTTTGAGGTTTCTAACGTGCAAATTGACGTAGTTGTAGAATGGGACAATTTGGGGTGAGTTAAGCCATGCCAAAAATCAGGGGATGATGGGATTTGCTTGCAACTTGGCGTGCATGTGGACACATGGATAAGCTCTCCTGGTGCCGAGTTTGAGGTTTCTAACATGCAAATTGACGGAGCTATCCCAAGGGGTGTGAATGGGGTGCCCGATTTTCATAAATTCCCCAAAAATCAGGGGATGATGGGATTGCCTTGAAACTTGGCGTGCATGTGGACACGTGGATAAGCTATCATGGTGCTGAGTTTGAGGTTTCTAACGTGCAAATTGACGGAGCTATCTAAAGGGGTGTGAATTAGGGTTATGGGAGGTGCGTTAGAGGGTAGAGCCGCGCCAAAAATCAGGGGATGATGGGATTTGCTTGCAACTTGGCGTGCATGTGGACACATGGATAAGCTGCCCTGGTGCCGAGTTTGAGGTTTGTAACATGCAAATTGACGGAGCTATCCCAAGGGGTGTGAATGGGGTGCCCGATTTTCAAAAATTCGCCAAAAATCAGGGGATGATGGGATTGCCTTGAAACTTGGCGTGTGTGTGTATACGCCCATGAGGTGTCATGGTGCCAAACGTGAGGTTTCTAACTTCAACGGAAAAAAAGTTGTTTACTTTTTTAGCTTTCAATGCAAGCCTATGGGGGGGCAAAAACGGAGCTCCGGATCCGATCCGGAGCTCCGGGCGGAGCGGAGCGGAAGTGGGCGGAGCGGGGGCGGGGCGGAGCGACCCGCTCCGAAAAATGGCGGATCTGCAAGTGAAGCGGAGCGGGGGGTCCGTGCACACCCCTACTCAGAACAGCTTTTAATGGTTTTAAGCAAAGTTACTCAGAAGTAAGGCCCTCTCACTTCAATCTCATTACTCCCTAGTAAATATGAATGGGCCTTAGTCTGGGATACATTGCTTGGGAATATTAAAATGGGATAGAAACTGGAAGATGAATGTTTTCAAATTAAACATATGTTCTATCTAGCATATTTTACTTTCATATTTCAAGTGCAGGTAAGGCAAAAAGAAATTAACTATCAATTGTGAAAAAGGCCTGTTTTCCCTTAATTAGTTATCTCATGGCCGTGAACATTTAAACTTCTGTGTGGGCACTGGGCAAACAAAGTGAGCACAACTTTCATTCTTCCTAAACACATTTTCAGCCTGATCTTTTGTTCTTTCTAAATACATTTTCAGCCTGAACTTCCTTATGTGCAAGTTCAGTGGTTTACTCTCAAATAAGTAGGTCTGATATTTGCCCCCAAATAGCCTAATGAGGACAGCATGCATGGCTAGCTGGAATGGGTCCCCGAACAGGAGCATGCCACACTGCAAGATTTTGTTGCTGCTTACACTTGTGCAATAATACTTGAAGTCTAGAGAGATGTAATGGGAGAATGTAACACAGTTAACAGATGTTCTTTGCAATACACTTGCTAACTAAACTAGCTTCCTTTCTTGCTTTTCAAGTTTCATTTCCACTGTGGAACTCCATGGCAGCATTCCTTACATCCCCACCCTCACCCGATATAGCCTGATCACAAGCCTCTGTGATTGACTATGGTAATCTCTACAAATAATAATTGTAAACATTGTTTTATGCTGCTCATCATCTTATACTTTTATGGCTACACTCACCTTCCTTGCACTTGGAAGTTATCTTGTATTTCTAAAATACATTCTGCTGAAATAAGTTCTTCTGAAAGCATGGAGTTAATCAACCAAAAAATGTATTCAGGATTGCAGTGAAACATCTTGTAAGTTCTTGACAATTTGGCATAAAAATTGTAATATATGTGTTCATTAAGAACAAGCAGTAAAAATAGTTTAAAAAATAGATTTTCTCTACCAGAACCCCCCTGAACTCCAGCTGAGATGTTATGCCAAGTTCTGTTATCCGGGAATGCCTGCCAGGTTTGGAAACAGGATGGCAACTGACAAAGTAATCACTGTGAAGGCAGAATAACCCAGACTTGAAAATGTTTAGTACCTTGCTCTCTTTGAAAGACAATTTGATTACCCCAGCCCATAAGAAACCTACTGCTTTCCGACTGAGTTTCACTAGCCATGTGGATAAATGGAGGAAGGAATAAAAACAATACCATGGTCTACTATTAACTACCCAACCAAGGAGAAGATGTGGGTGATGCTTTCCAAAAGCAAAGTGCATATATTTCAAGGAAGCATGAAGTAGTAGTAATGGGGGACTTTAATTACCCTGATAGCTGTTGGGAGATAACACTCTGCCAAGCATGGTCTCTTAGGAAATTTCTGACTTGCCTGGCTGATAACTTTCTCCTTCAGAGGGCGGAGGAAGGATCAGCAATCTTTGACTTGATGCTGGCCAACAGGGAAGAATTAGCCGATGAGGTAAAAATAGCAGGAATTTTGGGGAGAAGTGAACATGTAATACTCAAGGTTTTGATTTTAAGGAAAACTAAAGCTGAGTGTAGTCAAAAGTGTACCTTGGACTTCAGGAAAGATTATTTTAATAAACTCTGAGCAATGATAAGTAGGGTTCTAGGGCAGGAAAACCCAACAGGAAGAGGAATTCAAGGGGGGTTCCTAAAAAAGGAGATACAAAAGGCTCAATCAGAAACAATCCCAATGAGGAAAAACAATGAAAGGCTAAAGAAGTCTTATGGTTCATATGCCCATCATGGCATATTTAAGCAAGGTGGTGTCTGCTGGTCATTTTGAAAATTCAATAGCTGGCCGTGTCTTATGTCACACGCACCTAGGGACAGTACGTAATGAAAGAGTTAAACAATATGGCTACACAAAAAGCATAGTGATGATCTGAAAATAAAAAAGTCCACATACAGGAGGTGGAAGGAGGGACCGGGTACAAACAAAATGTATAGGCAGACATCCCGGAACTGCAGAGATGGCGTCAGGAAGGTTAACGCTCAGAATGAGGTAAGTTTGGCAAGGGATGCTAAGACTAATAAAAAGGGCTTCTTCAGACATGTTCAAAGTAAAATAAAGATAACAGTAATGGTAGACTAGCTCCTCAGCGAAGATGGCAAAATACTGCTAGATGACAAAGAAAAGACAGAAGTGCTCAATTCCTATTTTAGCTCAGTCTTCTCCCAAAAGAGGATGTTTCCCATCTGGCGTATGTGACAAACAGGCTGAAGGGGTAGGAGTGGAGCATGAAATTGACAAGAGAGATGGCCAAGGAATATCTAAGCACCTTAAATAACTTCAAGTTCTAGGTGTAGATGAATTGCATTGTAAGGTGTTGAAGGAGCTGGAGGATGGACTCTAGCTATATTATCTGGAGAACGGATGAAATGCCTTAGAACTGGAAGAGAGCAAATGTCCCTCTCTTCAAAAATGAAGATCAGTCTGACATCAGTATCTGGAAAGATTCTAGAGCAGATTAGAGAGCGCTCAACGTGTTGGCACCTTGACACTAATGCAATGATCAGTGGAAGCAAGCATGGATTTGTCAAGAACAAGTCCTGCCAGACTAATCTTATTTCGTTTTTTGATTAGGTAACTTCCTTAGCAGATCGTGGAAATACTGTGGACATAATATACCTTGACTTCAGTAAGGCATATGACGAAGTGCCCCATGATATTCTGATTAACAAGCTAGTTCTGTGTAGGCTGGATGGCGCTATTCGACACCTTGGAGAGCTCTTTTAGAGTTCTGTCTGGAACCTGCAGCAGATTCATTGCCCCACTGACACTGGAGCCACTAGCCGCCACTGGGACTAGATGACCTCTTCAAACAAAGAGGACAAGATAAAACCCACATACTAGTTACATATTTAAAGTTTTCACTGAGAACATTTGCCAAACATTGCAGCTTGAACTACACAAACCAGTTCCAGTACCACTGACCCACACAAGTTCCCAAGTTTTCAGGATAGATGCTGCAGGTAAAACAGAGGGTGTCCCCTAGCATTACCAATCAAAAGGCATTGCGAAGCTATTTTCCTCTTTATCAGATTTTTTTTGTTGTAAAAAAAAAAAGGGGGGGGGAGAAGCAGAGGGAAAACAGAGCAGGGTTACAAATAGGGGTGTGCATGGAGTCCTAGGGAAAGTCCAAATGTTTGCTCTGTTTGATATTATCTAACTTTATTACTTTTGAAGTCAGTATGGAATTGATGCGACAGACATCTTCACCTCTACATGCCTCACAGTTGAAATAAGATATTTTAGGCAGCAGTCTTACACCTGGGAGTAAGCCCCATTGAATGTATTGGGATTAACTTCTGTGTAGACAAGTATGAAATCGCACTGTTAACTTAGTAAAAATTCTCATTCTGCCCCTTTCCTCCATTTTCAGCAGGCGTTTTGAGAGATGAAAACCCATTTTCAAAAAGTTCTTCTTCCGGTGCACACGTTTTCCTCCTGCCTTTCAATGTTGTGCCATTTCTCAGAATAGTTTAGTTTATTATACGGCCGCAGACCCGTTCAAACGAGGTATCAGAATAGAGTAGAGGCAGTAGAAACTGAGCATGCTCGGATTTGTTTGTTTTTTGAGCATGCGCAGAAACTGGAGCATTCTTGGTATATTGACAGGGATGCAGAATTTCTCTCTATACCGGCAAAAGAGTGAGTGACTCAGGGCACTTCGCCCTGCGTCGCGTTCGGCTCTCGTTCCTTCCCAGGGTCGGAGCAGGAAGGATCCCAAGCCATAGAGCAGGGAACAGAGAGTCGGGTGAGTCGTGAGGGCTGAGGACAAAGGACAGTGTGATTCAATAGGGTACTGATTCTGCCTCCAGCTGACCCAGTTTTAGCATAAGGGTACTTGGTCTACCGCCACGGGGGCATGAAGCAACTACCATGACCATCATCCCCATCCTTTCCTGAACTAGAGACAAAGGGGTACACGGGGAAGATTTGGATACAGCAACAGTGCAAACCTATACATGTCTACTCAGAAATAAGACTCATTGAGTTCAGTAGGGTTTACTCCCAGGTAAATTGCCATAGGATTGTGGAGTTGCCTTTTGCAAAGGAAATGGAACTTCTCTCGCAATCCTGGACAGCATAGCTGGCTGGGGCGTGCAAGGGAGTTGTAAGTCCTTTCTCTGTCTAAACATGCATAGGATCGCACCCTTAGTTATTATTGGGATAGATTTCCTCTTTAAGGACGTCCCTTCAAAACAGGAAGTGTGTGTTTGTGTACATGGAAGTGGGTGGTAAATTCCCAATTCTCAGTATATATTAGAGTGCGTCTCTTTTTAAAAAATGGCTTAAAGTTGCAATCCTATACAAACTTTCCATTGAATACAGCGGGACTTGCGTCTAAGTAAACGCGGGGAGGTTTGCACTATTGATATTAAAATTACACGATGAATGTAGTAGATCTCTAACCTCGCAGGAAAATAAGCTCTCTACCGAGATCGATATTACAAAGCAGCAGGAATATTGGTATTTTGCTTAGGGTGTCCGTAGTTGTTTGTCGTTGTTTTATTTTTTATTTATTTTTTAAAAAAAAATCTTTTGGATAGCAGTTGCAAAGTTAAGGAAAACTAGCAAAGGGGGGACGCATCAGAGTGGCCTGTGGCCTGCAAACCTCTATAGTATAGAGTCTATACAATGTTTGGATGTGTCATTGAAAACTGTGCGCCTTACTCCCGAGTAAACGTGTTTAGGC
Organism: Elgaria multicarinata webbii; assembly: GCF_023053635.1. NCBI lineage: Eukaryota > Metazoa > Chordata > Lepidosauria > Squamata > Anguidae > Elgaria > Elgaria multicarinata. The sequence continues at coordinate 37,484,074 of NC_086180.1, read as the reverse complement.
TCGCGATGTAAGACAAAGCGACTGCACGTGGGGGGGGGGGTTGGAGACGCGAGGATGCATCCCACAGCAATGGAAGAACTCCCTAAACTCATCTCCTATACTGGCTCCTTCGCCTCCTGGGCAGCGATTCCCCGCACCCACCCACATATACACTTCCAGGTGGTGTAAAGCAGCATCCCCGCTGCCTGGCCACGCCCCTTCCCCGCCCACAACAAACACAAACCCTCTCCTACCCGGGCAGGGAAGGGCGTGGCTAGCGAGGGGGAGGCGTGGTTTAGGGAGCCAGGCGTCGAGGAGCAGCCGAAGAAAGGCAGCCTAATCAGACAGGTTAAGAGAGGCGGGGGAGCGAGGAAGTGTTGGGGCTGCGACGGGCGAGCGCCGGAGGTGGGGAGAGACGCCGGAAGGCCGGCCCTGCGGGGAATTGATAGGAACAAGGCGCAGGGAAGCGCGGTGGACACGCCTGTCTCTGCCGTCGCCCGCCTTGGGGGAGCGGCTTCAGCAGGAGGAAGAGGCGGCGGCAGCAGCAGCAGCAGCACAGCGACAGCTACCGCCGCTGCCTTGTTCAAAGAAGAGGAAGCAGGGGAGGTAACTGAGCAGTAGCAGCCGGGGAAGGGAGGCTTCTTCGCTCTCCAGTTGGTTTGGAGTGGGTGGAGGGAGCGCTGGGGAAGGGGCCGCATGCAGCCAGCCAGCCAGCTCCGCCCTTGTGGTGGTCTCAGCCGGAATCTGGCTCTGGGCTCGACCCGGCTGCGCCCTCAGTTCTGCAACTGCCGGGGCAGTGTCGGGAAGGGATACGGTTGAAGCGGCGCTGGAGGACTGGGCTGCCCCGGGTAGGGCAATGCTTGGTGCCTTACTTGCCTGCTCTGGGAACCTCCCCCTGCCGTGCCTGGTTTCCCCACGTCTGCACGCCTGCCGGGTGCGAGGCGCTTCGGCTGCAGCGGAGTGTCTCCGGATGGGGGTATCCCCGCGTACGCACGAGCCACCGACGGCAACCTCGCTTCGCCCCGCTGGCCCGTCCCGTGCGCCCCGTGGAAAGCTTTTGTCTGACGCGTGGTTTTGTTTTGTTTCGTATCTCTCGGGCTCAAATCTCTGTCCGGCGTCTGCCTTGGGTGCAAGGGCGGCTGCCGTGACGCCTCCCCTCCGCTTCGCCTGTCTTGTGCAAAGCCGGCTGGGGCGACCTGGCGAGTGGACGCTCTCGCCTGGTGTTTCGTTTGGCTAGACGCGCGTGGGGTCTTTCGTTTGGATCCACGCGATGCACAGTGGCAAAGGTAAAAATAAAAGGGGGGTCAGCGAGCAATGCCGGGACTCCAGGCGGGGGTTACACCGAGTGTTGTGTGTAACGTGTGCATTTGAAATCTGAATCCCACTGAGTAGGGGGGAGAAGGAGGCGTGCGATTGGAGTTGGCAAAGCGGGGCGGGGGGGGGGGGCGTTCAGAGAAGCGAAACGGCGAAGCGACGGGACTTTTCTCTCAACCCCGGTGAATGAGAACCAAGTGCACCGACCGGGATTGGGCGGTGGATGAAGCTTAGCGGGGCCGCGGCTGCTTTCCGTACCGCCTGGGCTCTTTCTGCTGCCGGCCGCTGTGTGCGTGTCACCCCCTCTGTACGATCTGTGTTGTGCTGGCGCTGGGGGAGGAGGCAGGCAGGCAGGGGGATGGGGACCAGGGCGTGTGCCTGTTCGAAGTGCTGGATTGGGGAAGCAGACGGGCCAAGCTCTCGAGGGTGAGTCCGCTTTTTCGCCTCCTTTGTAAGGCGCGAGGGTTTTGCTCTTCGGCGCAGGGAAACCGTCGGAGCGGGGCGGGGGGAGCTTGTCGCGTCCTGCCGGGTGGTGTTTTTTTTAAAATAAATAAATATATAATCAGCTGAAACGCGAAGCCTGGCCGAGTGGGGCTGCGAGACAAAGCCTCGGACGAATGAAAAGCGAGAGCGTCGCTGCACGGATCCAGCCGAGGGGAGGCGAGCAGATGACAGAAACAGCACGCTGCACAGCAACAATGCGAGGAGAGCAGGGGCAGGCGGGCTGGGGGGGGGGGGGGAGAGCGAGGCGGAGGACGGTCAGTTAAAACGTGGCTCGGAGGGCTCCTGGATATCCTGATGCTTACCAGGCTGAACAAAGAAGGCTGCGAAAAGCTGTAGGGGAAGTCCTGGCATAGAGACTAGGAAGCAGGTACAAAGGAGGTTCAGAGGACCAAGCAAAGGGCAGGACTCCTGAGCGCATGCCTGTTCTTCTTTGGAATGGGGCAGGGGGCTCATAGGTGCATTCAGGTCAGTAGATGAGGGAGCTGAATGTGATTCTAGGTTGCACTAGCAAGGCTTTGTTACTCCTATCTCTTGATATGAAAACCAGCAAAATTGAGGACATGGTGCTCATGGGGTGAATTGTTGCTTGGCTTCACTACATTTGTATGATCTACACTCAAGTGGCTTTGGTGGTGGTGGCTTATTTAAAACAGAATTCTCTTTTGCATTTAAGCTAACAAGTGTTTGTGATTGATTTTCAGGTCTGGGGGAAGACATGGAGCATTGTGACATCTGCCCTCGGGCACCTGGCAAATCCTAGTAAACCAGGAAATCGCAAAAGAAAGCACTTGCTGACTGTCTCCTGTGCAAAAAGTTCCACTGTTCCTCATCTGAAGGACTTTTTTGGACCACAGAAGCTTTCATAAACTTTAGCTAACTACTGCTCAAGAAGTGAGGCACATCCGTATGTTCGCAATATGAACTGCATTCGCTGAAGGGAAAAGAAGCCTTTTGTTTTATCCTTGCAGAAATTGCAGCTTTTGAGGGTTATAAAAACCGCACATATTTTGGAATGACTGGAATGTAGAGAAACAAAATAAAATGTGGGAATTTGGAGTGCATGTTAGCAGTTCTGCTTTTTAAAATACGTCGTCTGCATAGAGGAACATGCATCCCTGTAAGCTGCAGCTGTAGTCATGGCACTGTGTGACCCTTTAAGCCATATGAGAAGTATTACTGAGCCTTGGTATCAAACGTAGCTTTACCTCTAAATCGGATGAACAGCGATACACTATGTGCTAATCAAAAGCGCATTTGGATGAGAAGATGCCTCTTGTCCACACGACGATGCCACTGACCATTATGTGAGGGCATGAAGGGTTCGCGGGGACTGCATTGTGTCCTGTGATGACATTCCGTGCAATGTTCACCCTGGCTTGGATGTAAGGATCTGTTGTCTTAGATGAAACTTAAGATGCGTTGCTGTTCCTGACCTGTCCCAGAAAAGAAAGTCTGTAAAATGGCTCAGACCAGCTTGCTGCAGGGGAAGCAGTTTTATTGTAGAGAGTGGGTTTTTCACAAGCTTCAGCACTGCCTCCAGGAGAAGACAAGCTGTAGCAACAGCACTGCCAATAAACCATCTGTTGTGTTGAATGCCGGGACTAATACTTGTGTCGTCCCTGGCAAGGGAGCTGCCTGGGGTGTGTTGTTAGTAGGCGGGCCTGGTAGTGGCAAGACAGCCCTCTGTACTGAGTTACTGTGGCCAAGCTCACCTGCCAGTCTCCAAAGGGGGTTACATCATCAAGCCCTGGCCTTCCACTTCTGCAGGGCTCAGGATTCAGACACTCTCTGTGTGGGAGGGTTTGTTAGAGGGTTAGTTGCCCAGATCTGTCGCGGCGGACTGATTCAGGGATACGAGGACAAACTGCGCGATCCTGCTGTTCAAAGCCTCTTGCAGCCTGGGGAGTGTGAGAGGAACCCTGCTGAAGCATTTAAAAGGTAAAACCCAAAGCCTGTGTGTTCCTCTTCTGTCTCTCTTGATCAAATAAGATACAGCCCTTCATAAACAGGTAAAACCTACTTTTCACGTGGGTGGGTGGTATTGTCTGCATGAATTGTTCCATTACCCTGTATGGAAAAAAAAATCCATCACTGACAACAGATGTTTCCAGACAAAATGCACCGAAACTACCTTCTAGGCTGGCACCTTCTGATTGCACGGTAATCTACTATTGGGGAAGAAAGGCTTTGGAAGGGGGAGGAGAGGAAATATAGCAGAGGGCTGAAGAGGCGAATGACTCCTTGGTTGTATTGACAGGTGGCCCTGCTTTTAAAGATAAATTTCTGTTTGAAGTTGTCTTACTAAAGTTTTCCTTCCCTGGTAAGCTTTCTGGGAACTTTACAGACAGTATCAAAACAAAAACCGAAGGTCATATGTACTTATCATGGCACGTGCTCTAGCTTGATCTTGTTTATGCAGAGGTATTATTTTAAACCATAATTTGAGGTTTACTGCCTATACATGACAACAAAAATAGGCTTTGCACAAGATGGGCAGCAACATACTGGTCAGCATAAGTTACAAAGCTATTGGATTTTTGCCAGGTTTTGTTCACTGGGGTATGATTATAGGACTAGGATTTCAAAGGAGAATGAAAAGCTGATTTGTGGGTTTACAAGAGCTTTCTTAACCTGTGCAAAGCCTATCCTACATCAAACCCTGAAATTCTTCCATTAAATATATGGAAATGGAGGGGGGGCGGGGAACCGTGCAGTGTAAGGGAAGTGAGACAAATCAATGCCTTGGCTGCATGTCAGTGGAGTAGATATGCTGCTTGCAGACTGCAAGCTCATCTGATTGGCAGAGTTAATATAATATAATATTTATTTATTACATTTTGATACCACCCAATAGCCAAAGCTCTCTGAGAGGTTCACAAAAATTAAAACCATGAAAAGCATAATAAAACAAACAGCAATCTAAAAACACAAAAAGAAAATACAATATAAAAAGCACAACCAGGATAAAACCGCACAGCAGAAATTGACATAGATTAAAATACGGAATTAAAACAGCAAAGTTTAAATTTAAGTTAAATTAGGTGTTAAAATACTGGGAAAATAAAAAGGTCTTCAGCTGGCGACGAAAGGAATGCAGTGTAGACGCCAGGCGAACCTGTCTGTGAACCTGACTGACCTAATGGTTTTTAGGGAGTATTTCCTAAAAATGTATTTGTTGAACCCCTGACAGCAGGATATGATAGTAAAAGCTCCACTGAAAAAAATAGCACAGTCATGTTATCCAGTTACTTTATAAACACTTATTCAATAAACTTTTTCAGTGCAGTAGGAGGCTGTATAAATACACGCACTGCAGTTGGTCTCGAATGTTGCAGCCAGACAATTGACAGTGGCTGGTTATAGGGGGCATGTGACTCCCTTGTGAAACAGCTCTACTGGCTACTAATCAGTTTTCATGCGCAATTCAGAGTGCTGGCTATCAACTACACAAGTTGAGACTAGGCTATTTGAAAGACTGCTTTTCCCATAGGAATCTGCTCAGGTTCTACATTCATTGGAAGAGGCCCTTCTCTCTGTTTTGATGCTACTGGAGGCACGTTTGGTGCAAACATGGGAGCAGGGCCTTCTCAGTGGCTGCTCCCAGGCCCTGTAACTCCCTGCCAAGAAAGGGAGGGCTAGTGTCTTCTTTCCATCAGACGTTTTTAGGCCAACAGGCTTTTGGCGTCCAAGCTGCTGTGCTGCTGAAATAGATTTTAATCTGATGGTGCTGTTTTTCCTTAATGATGTTTTGTTTTGATGATTTTCTAATGTATGGGTTGATTTTTTTGCTGCCTTGAGCACTAACGTTTAGTGGAAAGGTGGGATATAAATGGAATAACTAAGTTACGTGTTCGTAATTTCAGGTACAGCATTCCTAATTTCTTAAGGACTATTAATAGTGGGTGAATACATGTCATTGTTGATCAAGTAGCAACCTACCATGACATGTATTGAAGCACTTGGTAAGTTAATTGTCTTTAAAAGTCCTGTTAAGAAAAGTTTACCTTGTATCTGCACCTGATCAGAAATTCAGGAAAGGTACAATTTCCTTTACACTTCTAATGTTACTAATGGCTGGTTTTTACAAAGAGGTATTCCCGTGGGTAAATGATTGTTTGTGTTCACTCAGTGGGACTTCCTTCTGTGAATGGAGTGAATTCTGAATGCAGAATTTAAGCTACTATAGTGCTTCTGTTTTTGCAACATTTTGTTTAGCAGCACCCTACTTGCCTCCCTTGAGGGGCTATGCAAGTCTACTCCTTAGTGTAGTTTAGACCAGAGGTGGGCAGAAATTAGATCCCCAGATGCTTTAGACTTCAACTCCCAGGTTTCCTGACTGTTGGAGGAAGACAGAGGGTTAGGTCAGAATTGTGTGCCTGTTCTAAAAAGGGCAGAAATCTGGAAATCATATGTTAGAGAAGGATTAAAGGGCTGGTATCTGAAGAGGGTTGATTGAGGTTAGAGGCCAGTTCTTATGAAGGAGAAAAGGGTTTTGAAGGAGATTATCTGCCAAAATATAAGGCTGTATATGGGATTTTGAAAGGGGAAGTGTGTGTGCGTATGCATGCACGCACAGAGGATAAGAGTTGTGCCTGGATGAAACAAGTGAATGCACCTTGGAATAGTCTACAATATTTGTGTTTGTAGGACCCTCATGTTCCTTCGAATACCAAACACGGTAGCTCTGTGCCTATCATTTTTGCAGCAAAATGGGCTATCCACAGGCAAGGTAGTGGATTCTGAATACTTAAGCTATGTAGAAAAACACTCGTAGTGTCAAGGTAAAGAGAAAACAGGTTTTGGGGAAATTGGCTAAACTTGACCACAAACAATGTATGGCAGCCTTCCCCAAGTTGGTATACTCCAGGTGTTTGGGATTGCAACTCCTAGCATACTTCACCATTACCATGCTGGCTGGGGCTTTTGGGAGTTGAAATCTAAAACATCTGGAGTTCTACCTTCTGTCCACTCCTGCTTTAGATAGCTGGTGAAGATGATATTGTTCAGCTAAGTTTTTAATAGTTCATGCTGGTCGGTTTTATTCTCTGGTTTTAAAATATGTTTTAGGTTTTTGAATTGTACATTGCCTTGAGTGCTCCTTGAGTGGAACAGAGACCAAAAATATTCAAAATAAAAGTAATATTTAAAAGATACGAACAAACTAGATATAACTGCTAGTTATGGTTATAGTGGTGCAGTGTTCTATATGTTGTATTGGAAACAACTCTTGGAAGCTGTTTATTTCTTGACTACATGTTCAGGCTTCTTAATGGAGTATCATAATCCTATAACCAGATCTTTCTACCCAAATAGCAATGGGCTGTGGGCCCCTAGCATCAGCTGCTGTTCATGGAGACTGAAGATGACCTATTCTCCACTTCTTCAGCATCTTTGCAGACATCAATAGGAGCGTGTTCAAAAAATTTGATCTTTCTGAGTAGTGGATTCCTATTTGAAGTTTGGAGCAGACAAACTTCTCTTTTCCTTTACTAAGTTCCCATTGATTCTGTCACACCCAGCATCAACTTCAAAATTAGAAACCTTGCAGCTTTTTCTTACGCAGTTGAATTCCGGGGGGGGGGGGGGGGTTATGTGAGCCTTGCTTGGATTGGGCTGTCAATATTTTCCAGATGTAGTCATCCATTGGTCTAGAACACTGCTACCGCTTTGAAGGAGAGTGGATGTCACCACTGAATGAAGAAAAAAAAACTGTCAAGGTATTGAGAGCTGCACCATGCAAATGCAGGTAGCTGCTACAGGGATCTGTAAAATGCCCTCCATGTGGTAGCTGGCTCTGAATCTCATACTCTGATTACTTTTTAGTCCTACTGATTCCTTCTGCTGAAGCTAATCTCCTTCTGGTCCTCTGTCTCCTGTTCCTTTCTCCGTTCCTGCCTTGCTGCTTTATATGCCTAGAAATGCCCTTCCATGGCTAAGGTCTTTCCCACTATAGAGCAGCTGTTACTGCCTGCCCTTTTCTGAACCATTGTGGTATCATCTTACTGCTTTTCAGTGGTCCTCTTGGAAAAGACTATGCTACTTCTATGCTTATACCTCACCTAGCACAGTGGTGCTGAAGAAATACCGAATAACAGCAACCCATTTTTCTGGCCTGGTCCTGCTCAGCTGCTCATAAGAAGCTGTGTTATACATTGGTCCATCTAGCCCAGTATTGTCAGCACTGACTTCAAGATTTCTAGTAGGAATCTTTCACAGCCCTACCTGGAGAGGTCAGGGATTGAAAGTGGGATCTCCTTGATACAAAACATGTGCTATTCCATTGAGTTACAGTCCATCATCATAATCTTAGGTATATTGGATTAAATTGTAAGCAGCCCAGTGTCAGTGCTACAGAGGAATTCCAAGTTGTGTTTGTGTACTGAAGTTGTCTTGGCCCCAACAGATCAACATAAGTTACCTAGTTCCTTCTAGCAATGTATTAATGATGCAGCTTTTCAGTTCAGTTCTTTAATGGTGGAATAATACAGCTACAAGCCACAGTAGAGTAGGCACAGTGACAATTATAGCAGCTAATAATGTTGGTAAGTTATGATAGGGAAGCTTATTTGAGGGTATCTGCCCTGGTCTTGCCCAATAAAACAAGAGAAAGAGATTACCTGTGTGTTTTAAAACTCTGACATTTCAAGGGCTGCAGTCTCTGAAAAATCTCAGTGTAATAATAAATACGTGTTCTGTATTGGAGCACCAACATTTGAGTGATGGTTGCAGGTAACTACATTTTTAAATACCTGTAAACAAAGCTGCAGCTTGAAGCTCTGGATCTTGGAATGCCTGTAAAGTTCTTTTAGGATGAAAAAAAAATACAAACTAGGAACGAAGATTTGAATCTTCATTCTTCATACAATGAAAACAAGAGTAGTATGTGTTCTGCACAGACTTGTTAGAAATTTGAAACTTGTGTGCTTTAAAGTCAAATATGAGTAACTTTAAAAACATTAATTCCTGGGAGATCTTAAGGTAACATGGAACCATATGAAGGAGGCAGTTGATGCTTGCACTTTAATGGGGACTGGCAGTGTAAATGTTCATAATAGCTGATGTACACAAGATTGACTGAGACTGTCAGTTTTCTTGATAATGAGAAGAAACTTGGGGTTCAGTTCCTCCTGAGCATGTTTTTTTTCCAAATAAATTCTCAACAAAAGTCAGTGAATTTCTTAAATACATCAACTCCATTTGTGTGAATTCAAAAGAACTCTGTGTGTGAACTGAACTGTTGAGTACTGTTTATAAGCATCTCGCTTGACATCCTGGCTTGATCATATGGAGAGTCTCTCTGCCTGATATGGAGATCTCCTATTTGAGAACCGTCGCACAGTGCTAATATTTCCAAAGTGTATCTTGTAGTCTTTGCAATGTGGAGAATACAATGCATTTGCAAGAATTGTATCTTCCTCTCTTCTATGCAAATAGCAACACAGCTTAAAAGCCCTTTTACCTATCGATAAAGCATTGTTGCCCCAAATCTCTAATTTACAACTTTTCTTAAAACTATTGGTAATTAGGGTATAAAGAGTTTCTCTGAAGTGGATACCAGACCTGGCCCCATTAGGCAGTATGAGTAAGATACATGAAGATGCAGAATTGTCCCTGTTCAGAACTATCTAAAGATCTTGAAATCGGGAAGGTTTAACATTTCTTTAAATGTATCTAGAACATTTGAAGGTGTTATGTAAAACAAAATTGTAACAGATTAGGGTCATATTCGTTGTTTGCGGCCAACTGGGAAGGATGGGTAATCAATATTTTGACTGAAAGAATTGAGACACTTCACCTTTTTTGGAGGGTTCAGTTATTTAGGGTGCATTCCTATGGCAATGCTCGAAGGCTTACAGTCATCCTATGCCAAGTGGGAAGAATGTTGGAGGAGCTCTTCCCTCTGTGCTTCTCCTTGTCTGCATTTTAGCTAGATGAGGTTTTTTTGCCCGTCTAGCTGGGATGCATTGGAGCAGGAGGGAAGGAGGCTGGGGAGGCCTTAGGATACTTCATATCCCAGATTTCCCAGTCCCCTACCCTCCCTGCCACTGGCATGCACCATACTTCAAGAAGGATGCAGACAAGCTGTTCAGAGGAGGGCAACAAGAATGATCAGGGGTTTGGAAACAATCCCTATGAGGAGAGACTCAAAGAACTGGTCATGTTTAACCTTGAGAAGAGAAGACTGAAGAGAGACATAATAGCACTCTTCAAATACTTTAAAGGTTATCACGCAGAGGAAGTCCAGGATCTCTCTCAATCATCCCAGAGTACAGGACATGGAATAATGGGCTCAAGTTACAGGAAGCCAGATTCCAGCTGGACATCAGGAAAAACTTCCTCACTGTTAGAGCAGTATGACAATGGAACCAATTATCTAGGGAGGTCATGGGCTCTCAAACACTAGAAGCTTTCAAGAGGCAGCTGGACGGCCATCTCTCAATATGCATCCTGCACTGAGCAAGGGGTTGAGTTCGATGGCCTTATAGGCCCCTTCCAACTCTACGATTCTATGATTCTCTGAAGTCACCAGCGCATCTCCAACCTCAGATGAAGGAATCTGAATTGTCCTATTGCTCTCTCCAGTTGTTTGCAGGTTGTAAAAATTGTTGCAAGCAAGTCTAAAATGTGTGCTCTCCTGAAGAGAGGAGATGCATGAGCATTTTAAAGATTATACATGTACAGCCTTGACAAGTTGGTTTTCATGTCTTGTGTCTCTGTAAATATCTTCCTGAAATGTGTTTCACTTCTAGCTTGCACACAGGCTTCATATACTATATACATGATTTGGCCATTGGGGCGAGATAAGTTATTATTATTATTATTTATTTATTTATTTATTTATTTATTTATATAGCACCATCAATGTACATGGTGCTGTACAGAGTAAAACAGTAAATAGCAAGACCCTGCCGCATAGGCTTACAATCTAATAAAATCATAGTAAAACAATAAGGAGGGGAAGAGAATGCCAACAGGTACAGGGTAGGGTAAGCAGGCACAGGGTAGGGTTCTAGGCTTTGCTCTCCTGCTACTCTCTTCTGTTGAGGGAGTCTGTAGATTGAGAGGGCAACGGAACTGGAGTGAGCTGGGTGTCTTTTTGTCTAGTGAAATTCGTTTTCTGGGAAATTTTGAATTTGATACTTTCCAGAAAATTCTGAAGAAGTTTCCAATTCAAAATTTTCCAGAAAACTCACATCACTGGGCAAAAGGCATCTAGCGGGTAGTTTGCATAGGGTAATTTTCGGCTGCCCTGGAAAGTGATCTAACTCAACAGGTTTATTTTACTTGTTTTTAGTAATCAACAAAGCTAACAAAGTAGACCATGCTCCCAACGCACCACAAGTATTTAACCTGAAATATTTGAGGAAGAAATTAATGTGATCTAAGTGTTATATTATGTAAACATTTTAATTGGAATACTTTAAATTCTCTAAATTTAAATAGGGGGAGGCCAAGAGTTGCTGAACATGATTGATACACTAATGAATTTTAGCAGCCCGAAGAACTGGGCATGATATGCTGACAACCCCTCGTCTGTTTCTGCTCTCTTCTATTGAGGTCATTAGGGCACCTTCAGTTTGAGGCATATATGTGTTTCAATGACATGTATGTATTTTCTCACAGACTTGCTAGAGATAATCCCCTGAAAAACAATAATTAAAGCTTTGAAACTGCTGTATTTGCAGTTGGCATCCGCTCATTGTTAGTGAGGAACTTAGAAGATGGAAACATTTCCATTCCACATCACTGCTTCTGTCCTTACATGCACGCAAAGAGGAGTATTTTTAGCTTAAATCCTGTTGCCTCTGAAGTTTGCTTTTTGTGAATGCTATTTGCTGGAAGTCTCTGATCCCTTCGGTGACACAGACCCATTCAACTAGCAGCCTTCATCCACTTTTTTATGCATTCAGTCTCTGCAATACATATTACAATATGCCTTAAGAGGGTAGTGAGTACATTGAGGAAAGGTGCTTATGAGGTAGCGCGCAAGATGATTCGATTATACAGATGAGACAAGCTGCACAGTGCATATGAAACATAGGATGCCTCGACTCCTTTGCCAAGCTGATCCGAGGAAATGCATCGTCTGTTCCCAAACATGGTGATCAGTATCTCCCTAAGCATAAATAAAGCCAATCCACAAAATCATACCAAGAATGTCTCTGCTACCCAGCATTGTCTGTGCTCACTGAGGGCTGTTTCACATTACGTAGCAGAAATTCCTATTCCTCTGTACAAGCAGATTCCTCTATACAATCGGAGAAGCTGTAGCCAATACTAGTATCCAAGTACTTATGCCTGGAAAGTGTGCATATGTGTATGCATTTACAAATGTAATTAAACAGAATATGTTATATGTGTAAAGCAGCTGTGATGCTGCAGAGAAAGTGGGAAAACTCTATTAAAAACTCTGCCTGATCTGTATGGCATGCCGAGAAGGGAAATCCTCTTAGGTGTTAGGGACCACTCCCTAGGATAGTGAACACCTGGAGGGCACCAGCAGGGGAGGTCTGCTCTAGGACTTCTTGCCTTAATGCAGTCTTTCTTAAATTTCAGTATTGTGGTGGCAGATTTTGTTCTTCCTCTCATCTTTAGTAAGGAAAGGAGCTCTTTCTCCCACAAATGTGCCTGATGGAATTTCAGGCAAATAATTGCCTCTTCGCAGTATGTAGGGGGTTCACTTCTATGAAACATCTCATGCAATCCATTCTTCCTTGCTTGCTTTGCATATTTCTCTTTGACTGTCTCTTTTGGGCCTTTAAGCTTCAAAGGCCATGAAAATTAAATTTTAATAGGCTTCCTCTTTGAATACAGCTGCAATCATACATCAGATTGGACCATTCCTAACTTTAAAGCACAGCTGTTGACACAGACTTCCAGAAAATGCAAGTAGTTTCAAGCAGGTAGAAACCAGAGAAAATTAGGCATGCAGTACATCCTGTTCCTCTGTATGTTTGTTCCAAACCGTGTCTCATGGGTTTCAGTGGCGCTTATTCCCTGGTGAATGTGTAGGATTGTAGTTCAGAATCACTGGAGCATCAGCATTCCGCTGGAGTCTGTTCCTAAGTACACTTATTTGGAAATAAAGCCCATTGAGTTGAATGGGACTGTCAAATGTGTTTAGGATTGCAGCTCTATGTTTTGAAATCAAAGTGATTCAGTGCAACAGGTGTATCTAAGTGACTTTGGATTGCATCCAATCACTGCAGGGCTGCAATGAACTCTTGTGGTTTGTCTTTAAAAACAAAACAAAAAGGAAAATGTGTGTGTGTGTGTGTGTGTGTGTAGGTAGGTTTCTCTCATTGTCTTACAAGAGTCAATGAACTCTTGAAATTCAGGGTAGTGGTAGAAACCTCCTGGCCAACTTTGCAAATGCTAATTGAGTTTTGAAATCACATTCTTAGAAAGCAAGCTTTCATTGGTATAATCCATCAAACATAGCTGAACATAAGCATTCATCTTATAGTACCTTACATAGGTCACTCATTCATCTATGGCTGCAATTGGATGCAGACCTACTGGGCAAGAGGAGCTATGGAATTCAGTGGGATTTCCAAGTAAACATCCATAGGATTGTACTGTACACCTCATTTAAAATATTAAAGGCAATGCAACAATGATATGCATGCTCTCTGTGAAGGCTGCTTTTAATTTTTATTATCCTTAACTGGATTTTATTTTGATTTTATGAATACCACTCTGAGAGCTTTGATTATGGGGTGATTTAGAAGCTGAATGAATGAGGTAGTTTTCTCCAAAGCTACATAGAATATCCCAAATCTTGGGGGTCACAGTACTCAAATCACTTTGGTGGGACAGCCCTACAGTTATTATTATTACTATTATTGTTGTTAATGCTCTTTTTGGTGTATCTCAGTTCTGTGCCATGTAGAGTTCACAATTTCACTGTTCATCAGTGATCTCTGTTATCTAATCAGTGATGTTCTTAACATCAAACCTCTATAGAGGATTGTACATAATTATCACCCATAGGGATAAATTAAACCAAACACACAGTTACATTATAACTCAATAGTAAAAAAGAAGAAGAGGGGTCCCATAAGCTTGCATTGCAGACGTGAGGCAGAGGAATAAAATGGATCACTGAGAACTGAAATAGAGCAGGTGAAGAACTTACTGATACTGGAAATAAAACTCATACGAAGTAGCAGTATTTACAGAACCAAATGTGCTTCTTTTAAAATAAAGCATCTGCTATTATTTCATCTCAGAAGAGTGTAACAAGTTAGAAACTTATCTGCCATTTGGTCCCTGGAGTGTACTTTTGAAGGGAGCTTTACCTGTTTTCTGCTCTATTAATGATTAAGTGCAAATCTAATCATGTGTGGATTTAAGTAAAGATGTAGAGTGGATGCATTCCAATTATTAGGGTGCAGAGCTCAGTATTTAGATTACTCAACTAAAACTTTGATTAATCAATGGGGACCAATTTTAACTAGTTGGGCTGAGAATTAAGTGTACATTTGTTTGTTTTTAAGGCTATTTGATTTATGGTGTTCATTTACACATAGGAAATTAAAAAGGAATTGTTAAAGGTGGCCTTTCCTTTTGACAAAGACAAGTAGTCTTTGGCTGCAATCTTAAATACACTTAACTGGGAGTAAGCCCCCTTAAATATAGTGGGACTTACTTTTGAGTAAGCTTGCAAGGATAGTCCTGCTTTTTAAACTGTAAGCTTATTCAGTCTTTAAATATATTGTAAAGGGATTGGTAATACACAGAACTATTTAAAAATTATCAGTTGTAAAAATGCCAGTGATATCCCTAACTTACAGGGCAGTCCTGTATATGTTTGATTGTCTTGTGGCCTAAATACGGGTTCACACTTTAGTTGAAGAATTATTGCAAATATTTTGCCTTTTGTAGATGATGGCAGGGGCTGAGTGGTAATTGGAATAACCCTTCCTTCTAAGCTCCTTAGAAGCTGCTCATTTTAAGACTCACTTTACCAGTATTTAATTGAGTTGTTTGGTATAATCCTATCCTTGTTACTCCAACTGGATGAGGGGAGAATTGCCAATACTATTTCAACTCCAGGTTCTGACACTATGGAGTAAGTTATGATGAGAATAATGATGTGGTTGCACTTTTGCAGCCATAAAATCAGTGCAACTGCTATGCTTTTGTAACAATGGCAATGGAAACGGGTGAGGGGGAGAGAAAAGAAAGGATTTCAGGGTGTGGTGAAGGAGACTCTGAGGAGTGGCCCGCTTTATCAAGATCCTATCCTTCTCCCTTGGCAAAATCCTTCTTTCCTCTCCGACAGAAAGTTTTAAAAGCAATTTAGTTCTTGTAATTGAATAGTGACCTATAGTAGTGAATGGAGAGTGCAAGACAACTGAATGGAGAGCCCAAGACAATGGATAGGACACTGACTAACTCTACAGCCAGTAAAAAGCACAGCACCAGGGATAGTTGAACCCCAGAAAGGGTACTCCGGGGCTATACGTGAAGCGGCTTCCTCCTGAACAATAGCTTTCAGTTCCTCTAGCCTAGAACTGTCTGTTGTGATTGGCCACAACTGAGGTAGTGCTTGGGAAAGTTGGAATTTGGAGGTACACATTCAAGTGCTATGCATCCCCAGACCTTGAATTCCCTTATCCTTCCTGTATTCCAGGAGCCCCCTGTAGAACACAAATTAATTTTGTGAAATAAATTTGGATTGGAAGAAGTGCTTGCCCCTGTGTCTCCCCCCACCCCGATCCTAATTAATCATTCCCAAAACACCATTTACAAAGGGTGTAAACCTCCTAAGTTCTCAGGATCTGAAGGGTAGTGATGCACAATGGGCCAGCGAATGTGTTCTGTCGGCATACATGCCTCAATTTCCCTCCTTATATTAGGCTCTAGGCTGAAAGGAAGTCACTTGCTTCCCTTTTGCCTGGTGACAACTAGGCCTCTGGGGGATTTGGGCCTGCAGAGCATTCCATTTTTATCCTGTGTTCTCCCCTGTTTTTGTTGCTGTCAGGTCTTTTTATTGTCCCTTAAATGATTCTGTTCCTACGGGAGGGCTTCGTTTACAAAAGGTGAAAAACAAAACTTCACATGAACAAAGTAATGTTCCTCAGCAGACCTGGGAAGTCCCCACAGCATGCAAAACCTTCTGCCTTGTCTGTAGGTGTCCCCATTTCACTTCCCTACTTGTCAAAATTAAGATTGCTGTTAGTCGGAATGATGCTTAAAATAAGTGTTGGGGGTTATCAGGAATCTAACTAGATGTTGGTAGGTTGCCTCCCAACTTTACTACTGTTTTTTGTTGGTTTGCAGGTAGTTTATTTTGTTTCCGCTTTAAATTTGTAAAATCTTCTTTGCATGAATGTTAGTCGTAACTAGATTTCACTCTCCATATTACATTGTGGCAGATCTGAGTCTAGTTGCTTTCAAATGATTTCTGCTATTTCAAAACAATTGAAGCTATTATGTGGGGGACAACTCTTTGGAAAAAATCCCAGTAGCTCAGCCTGAGGCGTTAGAAGTGGGAGGATACTGGATTTCCTACCAGGGTATTCTGTATGCCTTGTTGAATAATCATCCTAGAAGTTTTAAAGAAATGTGACGCTATTGCTCTGGCATTGGGACTCGGAACTATTATCAGTGTGTTCCCGCCTCTTATGGTGTGTTTTAGCAAATTTTTAATGTGCTTTAATTCTTTAAAGAGTTCAAGACTGATTAACTGCTTTTTCATTTGAATAAACAGAGTATAGTCAACTCCACTCCATTGGTAGGTTGACGAATTTAGGACACAAGGCAGCTTTATATTAATAACAAAAGTATTGACAAGGTTTTCCAGAAATTGTTTTGTTTCTTGCTGCATAAATGCCCTCTCAGTCCACCTCACCAAGCCAGCTGACTCTGAGGTGGAATGTTGGCAACTAAACTACCTGATCAGTACAGAGGTACTGATTAAGACAGAGGTATAGTTCTGTGAGCGTTGGGAAACGTGCTTACTACATTTCTCAGTGGAAGTAGGAAACTGGGTAAACACAACACAAACCCTGCAGAGATGTCTTGTGCCCAAATGAAACATGTATTCGTTTAAAATGTTTTTACCCAGTTCTTTAGCCAAGAAAAGGAGGGGGATTCCCAGAGTTGCTTGCAAAGATAAATAATAAGGCATTCACTGCCCTCAACCTCATAGTCTAAATGACACAACACAAGACATAAGGGGACTGGGAGCTAGGAGGAAAAAGCAGAACTTAGGCGCTTAATAAGCCCCCAAACTCAGAGGCTGACAGTCATTTTTTGCAAGGCAGGAGGAGCTGTGGAAGCGATTTTCACCTCCCCATCTTCCTATCCTTCAGTTTTTGCTTTTTTGCCTGTCTTTCTGGGGCATTTCACAGGAGGAGTAAAGGAGACTGGAGAGGTTTCAGGATAGTTCAGATCCTGGCCTCTGTGGTCTCTTACCCGCTCACAAAAACACCCCCTTCCCCCCCCCCCTCTGAGTTCGCTT
The DNA here is from genome assembly GCF_023053635.1 of Elgaria multicarinata webbii. Lineage (NCBI taxonomy): Eukaryota > Metazoa > Chordata > Lepidosauria > Squamata > Anguidae > Elgaria > Elgaria multicarinata. The sequence goes on along the minus strand of NC_086180.1, from coordinate 37,466,805 downwards.
TTCCAACCTTGGAGACAAGCCAGGCCAGTTCTTTCCAGCTGTGAGGGGAATAGGGTCGGTTCTCTGATTCCCCGCTCCGAGGTCGGACCTCTGTTTCTGACCTTGGTCTGGGAAATCCAAACTATCTTGTGGACCCTCATGCTGTCTAAGGGCCATAGAATTGCTCCCTTAATTACCAAAATAAAGTGAAAAACATAATTCACCAGGCTCTTTCCCACTGGGCATTTGGTGGTAGTTGGCCCTATGGAAGGAAGGGGTGGTCCAGCTGGACCAGGCTCTGGTGTTTCCTTCACCTGCCCTTCTCCTTCTTCTCTTAATCCCAATCCATTTTTCCAGGGACATCTTTTTATAGGTACCCTTTAGAGACCAAAACAAAGGCAATGACAATCCTGGGGTATTACCACCCAGCTTCATTTGGACATGTAAATCTGCAGTAAGGTATGTGAACAGTACAGAGCCCATGAGCCCATCTCTCCGGCCCACCCTTAGGTTAGTGCCTAATGCTGTTTTCCTTTGTTCCTGTGAATACAGAATAGGATGGTTGTAACAGCAAAATAAGTTGCACAGCACCCATTCCCACTTCTGGAAGAACTCCACAACAAGGGGAGGACCAGCCTGGCCCCAGCCGTCGGCCAATGAGTGAGCAGCTGCAGGTACCCCCGTTCCCCAAAAGAACTCTGCCCTAGTTGCCCTGAGACTGCAGAGGAAAGGGGTGGTGGTGGTGGAGGGGACATATTTTGGTCTTTGCGTAATCAGCCAGAGCAACAAGGGCTGCTGAGTTGGAAGCCACCATGGGGATCATTTGTTAGAAGGGTGGGCTATAAATTGTCCAAGAAAAATAAAAATTACTATTACTACCCATTCCCCCTACTTCTGCTTAGGTGCTTTTCATCTCTGCTTCATATTCAGCTATCAATTTCTGTTTTTAGTTCATCAGTGCATTCACCAGCTTCTGGAAAAACAATTCTTCTCCCTACTCCCACCTGGATCTTTTAACTGTCCCACATGACAGTCTTCTTTCACCTTTGTAGGTGCTACTTTTTTCCAGCACATCACCTGCCCATCAGGAATAACTTGAACAAAAGATTACTTCATACTGTATACTTTTAATTGTGGATATTTTTTCAAAATACAGAAGCAGTGGTTTTTTAAAAAATGGTGGTCCTAAAGGGTTAGTGATCTGCAAAGGTTTTAAGCCATGCTTTTCTGTGCATGCTGTTTTCTCACATGCTGTTGGCTCTTTATGACCACCATGCTTATCCTCCACATCCCTGTGTTGCATGCCAGTAGTGACTTAACCCAAGGCCTCCAGTGAATCACTGTTGAGTTGGGATTTGAGCCCCAGGGTGCAGAACTTCTTTCAGCCTGATCTCAGAGAAGCTCTTGAGGGCCAAAGTGATCAGTAAGGCCAAATCTTTTAGCATACTTTAGCTTAAAGCTCTTACTGCCAGTACCTAGCCTTAGGTGAGGCTTTTAGAATGTGGGGGGAAATGCACAAACCCCGGAAAACTACCAAATGATTGGGGCTTGGTTGACAGGGGTCATAGCCAGGGGAAAGAGTTGTGGCCTTCTGAGTAATTCCAGAGGTAATTGGGACCCTAGGCCTGAGGTTCTGTAGCCCTGCCTTACCATCTGGGTTCAGTCCTGTATGCAGTTGACCATATTGTTAACGTATTGCAGAAGCCCTGTTCCGGTGTTCTTCTCACATGAGTAGCGTTGCATGAGGGGACAATAGGGATGATGATGATGATGATAATAATAATATATTTATTTATTACCCACCTCTCCCTCTGGATCAAGACGGGGAACAATATCAAATACAAAAATACTGTAAAATACATAAAACTGATTAAAAACATATAAAACTAATACATTATTAAAATAACAGCCGGGCCTTAAAATTTGACTGGGTAGGCCTGCTGGAAGAGTTCAGTCTTTATGGGGTTTTTAAATTCAGAAAGACTGTTAAATTGACGAATCTCTCCCGTCAGGCCATTCCACAGTCTGGGAGCAGCAGAAGAGAAGGTCTTCTGGGTAACAGTTGTTAATCTGGTTTGTACTAGCTGAAGTAGATTCTTCTCAGAGGACCTGAGTGTTCTGGGCGGATTGTACGGGAGAAGGCGATCCCACAGGTAACCTGGACCCAAACCATGTAGGGCTTTAAAGGGTAATAACCATTGCTTTATACTTTGCCATGAAACTAATTCGCAACCAGTGGGGTGATTTTAAAATTGGTGTAATATGGTCACCCCTTGGTGTACTGGTGACCAACCTGGCTGCCATATTTTGCACTAGTTGAAGTTTCCGGACTAGGCACAAAGGTAGCCTTATGTACAGCGCATTGCAGAATCCAGAACCTCGAAGTTACCAGCGCGTGCACTACCGTCTTTAGGTCTTCCAACTCTGGGAAGGGGCAGAGCTGGCATATCAGCTGAAGCTGATAGTAGGCACTCCTGGCTGTCTCATCTATCTGGGCTGTCATTTGGAGTGATGGATCCAGGAGCTGGCCAGCCTGACCTCTCTGTCATGTCACAGCTCCCACTACCCTCCATGCGTTGGAGGGCACACATCTGTAGTGGGAAGCTTGTTTTACTTCTGTATGATTTAGAACCTGGATGGTGATTTGGACTTATGTATCATAAGACTTTTCCTCAACATGCATTATTTGAAGTGATATAAACAACTTAGAACTCGACCCCATGAAAGTTCAGTGAGCTTAACTTCCCTTGATTTTGGTAGTACTTTAGGGAGCGTGTCTTGCTCTGGATGGTGCCTATAACCAGTCTTCTGGGGTTTGGAGGAATTTCTAGCACTAAATAACTAGTAGGATAGCTGAGATAAATTGCCACATAAAATATGTGATGCTGGTAGCACAAGCTGGACAGTGCTATTTAAAAGTCATTTCTTACAGACTGGATATATATAAGAGGCTGAAGTCATAAATTGTGGAATAGATTTGGTTAAAAGTGTTGCTGTGATTTAGGCTACTTTCGAAGCTGGGCTGAGTCACTTTTTATGACCTACTTCTTAATAGATGGGAAAGGATTCGGGAGAAGAAGGATGAATGGCAGAAAGAAGGTGAAAAGCTGAACTGTACTTGTACATAATTTGAGAAACCTATAGAATGGGTTGGGTAACTTGTTATCCTCAAGATGTTTTGGCTTACAAGTCCCATCAGCCTTGGGTAGTATAGCCAATGGTTCAGGATTATGGAGGTTGGAGGGGGAAATATCTGGAGGGCCATAAATTACCCACCTCTGCTGCAGAATATCCAGGATGTAAAGTTTAGAAAAGTTGGAGGGGGGTTAAGTACAGCAATATACAGCCATGCCAGGCTTATAGGTTCTATGCTAACCTGGGATTCTAGTCTAATAAATTACAATGTAGTACATGCAGCCTGTTCTCTCCCCAGGAAGAGGATAGCTGTGTGTTATATCCAAACCTGGTATTATGGTTTATTGTGCACAAACATGCCAAGATTTCTAAGCAAGCTTTAAACAAAAATTGGTGGTTGGCATACAAATCCTAGCACAAGAAACCATGATTCTGTGTTCAGATGTAATACAAAGCTACCCCCTTCCTGGTTTGTTTACCCTTTTGTAAGAAGGGAGAAGCAAAGCAGGAATCAATGGGCTGTGTACACCAGCACACCGGTCATTCACATTGTGGATTCCTGGCTTAACTTTGGGACAATCATGGGGGGAAAAGAAGACACCATGGCTTCTTCCCCCACATGTGTTGTGCATGCCACTTCCATTTGCATGACTACCCATGACGACGTTCAGGTTGCTGTGATGTCCAGTCTGGTGTGGTTTGCAACAAGGGCAGCTTCTTATCCACCCTACAACCCATGGCTTGTAGTAGGGGTTGTGGGGTGGGTAAGAAGCAACCCCCACCATGTGCTGTGCCATGTTTGGAGAACCCGTGCAGCATTGTGCAAATAGTGGTCACGTGGGGCATGTGCTGGGTGGGGAAAAGAAGCCACAGTGGTCCCGTCCCCGTCCCCCGGGATCATCTGAACGGGGCCGTTATGTATGAACGAGTCCAGAGTGAGAAAAACTTTATCTGTTGCCAAAAATAGAATTACAGATTTATTTATTGTCATAAAAATGATGCCAATTTTCAGATGTAAATAGGAAAAGGGGTACAGAATGAATGTTTAATGTGACCTCAGAACTTCAAGCCATTCCTTCCTGAATCTTGCCTATGAGGAGGAGCATAGTCAAAATGTGCATCCTTTCACCTTAGTAGTTCCATACAGAAGTATCTAAAAGACAACACAAAGTGTGATCATCATCAACTTGAAGAAAAGGTATGGACGCTATTGTAATTTTGGTAGACGTTGCCAGGAAGAGATGGGAATACAGTTCTGGGCAAAGCATTTCATCCATGTTCATTACTAAGCTTAGAGCTCTGTTCTAACAGAGAAGATTATAAGCCTTTGAGTGCGGACTGTCTTAAGAATTATTTTTGTAAGCCGCTTTGAGAGCCTTTTTTGGGTAAAGGGCGGGATAAAAGTGCTATAATAACATTATGGAGGTTCTGAAAAAACAGGGTAGGCATGAGTGATATTGCTGTATTAAATGGTTCTTTTGGGGGTGAGAATTGTAACCAATATAAATGTAATCTCTGTTAAGTCTATTCAGTTATATTGGAATGAGGGAAGCCATGTATGCTGTCCTAAACTCCTCTGAACAAAATTGGGATTAAAATAAATATGCAGAGAAATCTTAACATTTCATGATCTCCCTTTTTAATGTGGTTGCAATATTTCATTGAAGGGCCTTATTCTGTATGAGCAAGTTAAAAAAAATGGATCTTTTAATGTAGCATTCTTTTCCCTACTAAATGCAACCATTAGGACAGATGGAAATTGCCACCATACATGGTAGCAATGCATGCAACAAACTACTTTAGGTATAAATCAAGATGGTATAGAGAAGGATATTTGCTTGATTTAGGGTATGTTATGACCTAGAGAAGAAGCTTGTGAGTAGAAGAGAACAAATAAAGGGGAAAGCTTAATTTTAGAGTGCATGTTACCATAAATGGAGAATGTTATCTCTGCTGTAATTTTACAATCTTTAGAGCATGTCAAAATATAGTTTATTTCTAGATTAATACTGACTGCTTTAGTATAGATTACAGGCCTCTGAAAACTTAGAGGCCTGTGCTTAACATATTAATGATCTGTAAAATAATGAAACCAAGATAGCTATGTCTAAAGCAGACTGTGGCTAAAGTAGATTTATATAAAGATATAGTAACATAGAAAAAGTAGACACTGAAATTCCATAGTTATTGTTAACTGTGTTAGTGTCAAAGTATGATCTGCAAGATGATACGCTGATCCATTTGAACTTATTACCTTGCCTATATTAACTATGGAAGGTGAAATGCAGTCCTGATAAATGTAGAGTGTGTGTGTGAGAGAGAGAGAGAGAGAGGGAGGGAGGGAGAATGAGTGTGTGTGTGTGTGTGTGTGTGTGTGTCTTTAGGTTGCTCAGCTCAAGAACATAGGCTGTATCTTTCTTTCAATATACTGCTGCAGTCAGGAAGGCAATGAAAAATGTCAGAGGTTATAAGAAAAGAGATGAGTGTCTTTAAAATCTAAAATGCAATTTACTTGTCTATTCTTAAAACGATACAATGGAACTGGAAAAGATAGTCCTATGATCTCTGGGAGGGACTCTAGCAGCCATAGGATGTTTTGGTTCTCACCCTCCAAGAGTAGAAAAAGTCATCTGTTCTCTGAAGGGATATGGTCTGCATTCGGACAACACAATAATCAGTGTTTGGTTAATAGTCAGCTCTACACACAACATGATTATAATCAACCGTAATGTGGATTAAGGCCAGCGTCAAGTTGTCTATTAGTCAGTGGTGTGTTTGACACATCCCCCATCCTCTCTTCTCCCCCTTAGTCCTCCTGCTGGTATCCCATCAGCCATTGCAAGTTCTACTGGCTAGGCTAGAATGGCAGCTGCTGCTTTGATCGCTCTTTCCAGGGGACTCTAGTCACCGAAAATAACCAACTGTATGCAACAAAATAGTTGATGGTACCCGACACACAACACGATAACCAACGGTTGTTCAAATACTCAGCTCTGCACTGCATTGGTTATTTGCGTTGGTTATTTCAGCCAATTAACCAACCCTGATGTGAAAAAGTCCTGACCCACCGTTAGTTATCCTGTCATCTGAACCCAGGCTTGATCTCACAAAATTACCCCCATCCTTTCCAGAAACTTCCATGGCCCTTGTCTCCAAGACGTTGGAAGAGGCAAAAGGGGGCTTCCCATGCACATGTTGGGGCATTTTTAGTATATTTGTTAGAAACACAATTTTCATCAGGAATATTAATAGTAAGCAGACTGCATAGACCACTAGCAAAGGTTTGTAAACACTTATTTTGGGCAAATGGGCTGTATCTGATTAATAAATAGCTAATGTTGTACCAACCCATGTAAGAAAGGGAATAAAACCCCATGTAATTATAGACTTGTAAACCTAAATTTACTGTATGTGAGGCCAGATAACAAATATTAAAGGGGGGGAAAATAAAAGTCTAATTTAAAAAATACATCTTGATTCCCTTCCTGAATGCAGGAAGAGTGTGTTTCAGAGTTTAGGAGTTACCCAGGAAAAAAACCTTTCCCACATGATCCACAAGCAAGCAGGGATGTGTTCAAAAGAGGCTGCTGATCTTAATAAGTAAGCAGGTTCTCACTGAGACATGTGCTCCCTCAGATAGCTAGGTCTTAAGCCATGTAGACCCTTAAACCAACATCTTGAGTTGTGCCCAAGGGGAAATTGACACCCAATAGAGAACTTTCAGTATTGGAGTGATGTGATTACTATGATAGCAGCTTCTGGGTTTTGTACTAGTTGGTGCTTCCAGATACTCTTCAAGGGTAGCCCCACATAAACTGCATTGCAGACGTCTAATTGTGTTATAACCAAGGCATGGATAACTGTTGCCAGATTGACTCAGGAACAGCTGTGCACTAAACAGGTGTGCAAACACACCCATCATCTCTGCTGCCACCTGAGGGTCAAGAATAGTGTATCAAGGAGGGCTCCCAAGCTTCTTCCAAGAGTTGGAAGAATATTACCAAAGTAAGTCAGTGTGTATTCATCACAGTCCTACAACAGATTTTTGGACTAAAAAAAGGCAATAGATTAGCCAGTGTGAAATTAAGTTAAAGAGTAATGTAAAAGGAGTAAAGAATGGGCTAAAGGGAAGATGAAGAAATGAGTGCCATTTGTCTAATTATCATTCCTTAAATCTGTTTTACTATTTTTTGTTAGTGACCTTTTGCAGGAAAGTAGGAAGATGTTGATGAAATCAGCAGATCGGATTGTAAGGAGTCATTGTTAATGTAAAGAGACATTGGGAAATTATACAGGATGAATGGGATGACTTCATGAAATCGAATAACAGAAATGGAATGTAATTCAATAGTACCCAGTGTAAGGTCATGTATTTTGGGGGCTAAAACATTTAGCATCCGGTTTTCGAACAGTGAAAAAAATGAAACTGGAACAATTTAGGGATCCTAGTGAATTGCAAGGTGACTGGACCATCAGTTTGGTTTAGCTGCAGAAGAAGCAAAGGATGTTAGACAGAGCATTTTTAGTATGGATAAGGAGTTACAAAGAATAACCACAAAGGGATGCCAATCTATTAAGGCACAGTTCCTTTGTGGTTTCACAATTCCTCTCTTCAGTTACAAGTAGTATTCCATCCAGGTAGTGTTAAATACAAAGGTGAAAGTTGTATCCATTGAAATGCAGAGACGACAAGTATCTTTATTGGAGCAAAAATGCACATTCTGTTCACCAGTATTGTTACTTTAAACTTGTAAATAATTATTGTGGCATTTCTGGAAGCCTTTCCATGTAGAAGCCATTCTCTGCAGCTTGCTTTTATTTCTATCATGGGAAATCTTTTCATAACTGTAGAAGTGCATCCTCTTTATCACATGAAATTCTTTTCAGATTTGTCTAGCCCTATTCCTTGTTTGTGTGATATAGATTCACGAAACAAAATAAGAGATGTAGAAGCAACTACAAATCTTAAGAATCCCAAAAATCAGTGGCTGACTGCAAGCTCATCATGATAGCTTCTCAAGAGATTTTTCTCATCACCGAGATGAATGGTAAATTCAGAAACTGCGCAGGGATTTCTGAAACAGTATTTGAAATCCTAAATTAGTATTTGGCTGGGATAATCCTGTAGTTCAGCTAAGATGGCTGCCATCATACTGGAGCTTACAAATATAACTATTTAGGATCCTGTGCTCTCGGCAGCAAAGACAAAAGCATGTGTTGTGTGAATGACTGTAGCTCAGTGGTAAACTACCAAGTGTTGCATGCAGAAGGTACCAGGTTCAATTCCCGGCATCTCCAGCTGGGAAAGACCCCTGTCTGAAATCTTGGAGAATCTTTGCCAGTCAAAACTAGTATAGAATAGGCATACTGAGATAGATGGACCAATGGTCTGACTCAATACATGGCAGCTTCCTATCTACCAGTAGTAGTTGGGAATGGGGAGGCAACACAGCAACAATGGCCACTCTGTGTCCTTAGCAGTTTTATTGCCACCAACCAAACAACATCATTCAAAACATCTGCATAAGGCAGCCATTTTATTTGTCCCCAAATGCCCCTGAGAATGTTGCTAATTTCTCAGAGTTGTTTGCATGGACATTCTGGCCCAAGAAATATGGCAGAGAGCCTGTGGGAAGCCTCGCAATGGCTATGACTGGAACAATGATTTTTTAAGTGTAAAAAGAGGGGGAACCCTTAGCTACCTCATCTAAACTAAGATAACTCAAACTTTCCCCCTGATAATTTGGGAGAAATTTGCTCCCCCATCACAATATTTATAGCCATTTCCTTTCTTTTTTCTTTTTTTGTAGGTGTAAGGTTTCACTGGGGTCAAAGGTGGTGCCAACCTCTAATCTAGGATTCTGACAGTCCTACTCCACCTCCACCACATATCAAACTCCACTCACTTTTGCCTCTTGTGCTAGCAGTGTCAGCATCATAGCGGTTATACACACATAATAGTATACCAGCTTGGTAAATCTTGTACACCAGCATATCTGTCAATGCAAGAACACTCAAGACTGGTTGTATCCTTACCAGGGGATGTAACTGCAGGATAAGATTGCACTGTGAGTCTCTGACATTTCGAGGTCTAATATACCTTCGTAGTTGAAGCATCAAAATGAAGGTTGTGCTTCCCAAGCATTTTTTGGACATTTCTCTGACCCTCCTCCAACTTCTAATGCAACAGTTTGGGTTGCTCACAGCGTTGCTGCAAGATTAGGAGGGCCAACAGCAACACAGCATAGCTGGGACACATTGCTATAGGCCCTCGCCAAGGCACCACACTGCTTGTGAACTTAGCAACCCAAGTGGCCACAATGGAGCCTGCCAACAGTTCGGAGTGGCAGCACCATCATGTCCACCCTTGGCACCTCCCAATGGTGCCAGAGGTTCTGTTTATGGGACCAGATGCCAAGACTCATGCTATATATGGCTCCGAATGGTTGCTGTATGGCAGAGCAGGGGACCTTTTTGGCTCCAAGGGCCACCTTCAGTGCTGGATGATGGATCTGGGGCCAAACACAAACACACACTCTTCCCTCAGCGACCAGGAAGAGGGGTTTTAAGACCTTTCTCAGAAAAGATTCAAAGTGACTTAGAGCAAGATGTAAATATACAAAATTTAGAATGGCTAAAACAATTGTCTATAATATGCTAACATACAACCACCCCATAAGACAACTAAAACATCAGTAACAACCATAGGCAGTTAAACAACACAACTCAACTGTCATATTAAACAGTCCCATCATATGCCATTAAATGCCTGCAAATAAGGGGAAGTCTTGACCTGGCACCAAAAAGTCGACAATGTTGGTGACAGGCAGGGCTTGCTGAGGAGAGCATTCCACAATTGGGCAGTGGGAAAGAGGACTACCACCAAAAAGGCCCTCTCCCTTCTTACCATCCTTCGAATCTCCCTCAGAGGAGGCATTTCAAGGATGGCTTCAGATATTGATCATAGGGTTGGGAGAGGTTCATATCAGAGAGTAAGCCAGTGTTAGGTGGAGGTGCAGAGATGTCAGATGCTCTCAGCTTTTGTTCCATACATTGTCACTCTACAAATCCCTTTCCCACTTTAACATATTGTTTTGTTTGATGGCATATTGTTCCTGTCTTGTTCTACATGGATGATCATGGTTATTTTCAAATGCCTAGTCTTCAATGCCTAGTCTCTTTTGAGATACAAAGCATTTGGATGATGCCAAGATGGGGGAGCCACAGTTCTTTTGGCTTTGAAAACAAGCCGGCATTTTTTATAAATAAAGGGATTCCTTTCTAGGCAGGATTGTTTCATTGCAAGAGGCAGAAGAATCTGTGGAATAAGTTTGAGGTCACAATGCAGTTGAGAGTTGGAAAATGGCTTGCTAGATGCACTTGAAGCAGTGACTTAAATGGTCTGCTTTACTGTATGATTTCTCTTGTTGTAATGCATAATGCTCTAACTTTGGGGACTTGATGGTAGCTTTATGCATTGTAATAACATTCCCTTTTTCTGATGAAATTTAATTTGTGATTTAAAATCTAAGTCAAAATACGCTGATCCCGGATCTGTGTGTGTTGGAAGGGAAATGGCAACCCTACTCCAAATAGGAATTGTGGCCAGCTTGCATAGTATTTTTTCACAGCTTCAGACTACTTTAGAATTGCAGACTCCTTGAAATACTATGAAATCTGTAAAGTAACATGCAATCTTTTCTTATTTAAAAATAAATCTATGAATTTTTAATCCCTTAAAGGAAATTAAGAATTACTTCTGTGATCAGTTGATCCTGAATAGCAACACAATGAAATGTGAAAAAAATGATTTCATTCAGAAAATGTAAAAGCTGGTGCAAGAAATGGAAAACTGTTATTAATATAAAATGACACATTGGAAGTGGATCAAGTCTTTCACTCATCTGGTCAGTTAATTGGGCTTCATTACTGGAAGTGGTTGGTGAATCACTTCCTTGGTATGTCATGAATGCAAGTTATGTTGAAGATTTTTTTTTCTGTTTGTTAATAATATAGTACTACAACCTTATTCATCCCAATAGCTGTGTTGAATAATCATGTTTAGATAATCAGTAATTATCTAAAAAAAATTGCTAGCTTACTGTGATGTGGTGTTGCATAGTAAGAGATAGTGAATTTAGATTAGTAGGAAGTTTGGATAATGAAAGAATCTTGTGTTTAATAAATTTGTAGTGCACTCCTATGCATGTTTACTTAGAAGTAAGTCCCACTTTATTTTTAGGATTGCAGTCTGAAGCTCAAATTATGCACTTGGATGCTCAGGCTCTGAGTTAATTGTATTTATTTTTTCAGATCTGATTTAATGTATCTTTCTATTTTTTGCACCTTTATTATTGTATACCTCTAATATTCAGAGGGGCTTATCCAGACTTATTGCTTTCAGAGATTTTGTATTAGTATTTAATAGATTTATATTCCACTTATATTTAAAAAAATATCTCGAAGTGGTTTACATAGAAATGTTATAGTGCATTTTCTCAAAGAATATACTGCATAAAGAATTGCAAAGCAACAACACATCCTTACTGGTTCTCTTGGGTTATTCAAGTGACTCTAGTTCCCCCCCCCCCCCCGGTTTCTCCCTGTCTCCTGCTTACCAATAGAATTGCGAGCTCTTCCAGTAGAAAGAACTGTCTGATCTTGGTGAAAGATCATCTCCCCACTTCTCTATCATTCATAGCTCTGATGCTTTAACTCAAGTGGCAGCTTGAGTTGAAATACTTTAGGCCCTGAAGCTGAATAGCTGAGGTAGCATGTTTCAGTGGGATTCTGTGTGGCTATTGGTACATCTCCCCAAACTCGTATGTGGCGGAGGGGGAGGGACCTGTTTCCTAGGGGAGATGTCAGAGCAGTTACATCTGTTGCCACCATTTGAGGGGAGGCTGCAAATGGGCTTGCCTGATCTGTGTAGGCTGTCCTACAACACCTGCTAATGATATCGCAGATAGTTGTGTATCATGCAATGAAAGGGAGGTGACTCAACTTCATCTCACTGCAGCCTTGGGCTTATTATGTACAGGAGTAAACAAATTGGATATTCAAATGGATTCAGCGGCTGATATTTCAGGATACTGGATCATGTAACCGGCTCTTACTTTAAGGTTTTACCATTATCTCATGGTGGCAACACCCACTATTAACATTTCATGCACCAGGCTGAGGAAATGTATGAGAGTAGCACAAGACAGCAATAGGGCTTGTGTTGGAAGAGTTCCCAGAGGATTGCTATGAATTGTACCAGATTTATAATGTTGTTATGGGAATTTTAGTTGGGACTGCATGTCATACTGACGAAGCCTCTGTTCAAACTTTGTATATATTATGTTGTGCATATCTAACTTTTATTGGACTTGGCTTTCCCTGTTTACAAGCATAATGCAGATGCACATTTTAGTAATTTGTTTTACACATTTAAAGGGCTAAATCAGATGTTAAAGTGGCTGAAAGTGAGCCAACAATCCCTAATAATATCAGGAAAATAATTCCCTATCGGTCTCTATTTTTGTGTATCAAGCAAGCACCACTTTTGTCAGCGTATGTGCAAGCTCTATTCTGGGGCTGGGGAGGGGGAGGAATTCCAAAGTGTGTGTGTGTACATAATTCTTCTCTCTCTTCTTTCTTTTTTGTTACAGGTGCATTCTGCTCCCCCTTCTAGGAACGAACCCTCCTCAGCAAAGTCTCTTCCTCCTCATAGATTCAGTAGATGAGGGTTGTAACATTGCAGAAGGTGACCAGACGTCCACAGCCTTATCTGGAACTATAGCCGAACTTCTAGCTAGTCACTATGAGTTTTTCCCCCCCTGGTTGCTGCTTCTATGCTCTGCCCGGAAGCAGAGCAAAACTGTTACAAAAATGTTTACTGGTGAGTAAAAATCACAATGAATGTTTTTGCTGATCATTCACCTTTTGGATTTTCATGTGACAAATCTGATCTTAGACCTTTATTTTTTTTCCAGAATCTCCATTTTTCTAGTGCCTTTACCTAGGTAATGACAATGTATATAGATAACTGCAGCAGCATCTTAGGGAAGAGATGTATCTATATGTCAAGGATACTGATATCTTATGTGGTGTTTATTATGTTGTCCTTTCAAGTAATTTTGAAAGAGTGTTTATGTCATATCTACAATGAAGACTTGAATCCCCTTCCCTAATCTGGTGCCCTCCAGATATGTTGGATTCCCATCATACCTGGCACATCTGGAGGGAAAGATACATTAAAAAAAAGTTACCAGTGATTTTTTTTAACCTAAAAATCTAGATTTGCCACCTTGTTGTCTGGGAGTGGAGGCTACATTTTGCAATCTCATTGTATGGGTGTAGCTGTGTTTGATCCTGGGAGTATGCTGTTGGCAAAGACTATCAGAAATCTTCTACAACTTGTTGATCCAGTCTTGCTGAACCGTGAGCTCATTTTATCACTCCGCTGCTATTGTTCTTGGGATTTTTCTTGAATATAGAGAAGCATAAAGCCTGGGTTCCCAAGCCTTCTCATGCTAAGGCAAGGATTTGAATAAAGTTGTAGATATAATAATGTTACATTGGTACAACAGGCTGTATCTTTGTTCTCCATAAAAACTCCCTGGCCTCTTTCCCCTCGTAGAGTGAAAGGAATGATATGTTAAATGCTTTATTGGCTTCAACATTGACTTCTAAGATGGCGATCATTTAAGCACCTTGCAGGGGTGGGTGGGTGAGAAGTGTAGAAGCACAAACACCCCTGCACCACAAACTTAATCCCAATGCAGCAGCTGTTGTTCGGAAAGAAAGATCTGCTCAATGTGTGTTTACAATGTGTGCAATCACACATTGAGCATATCGTCTAGGTTGGCCCTTACAAACTCCTCCTTGACTAGTGTCCCTTCCGCCTGGTTGCCTATCATCTCTTTGTGTCACTGGTTACTTAACTCTGTCACAATAAGGCCCTAATCTATACCAAGTAGGATATTGCACTATGAAAGTCATATATAAAAAGCGGGAGCCACACAAAGCAGGATATAGCAGTATCCTATACTATGAAAGCAGTATATGGTATGTGTCAATGGGCGCCAACAGTTCTCAGTGCACTCCAATACCACTATAAAGCAGTAGTGTGGCTCCTGCCTTTTATATACCGCTTTCATAGTGCAATATCCTGCTTGGTGTAGATTAGGGCTAGGACTTGTAGAAAGAGTGTCGTAGCCCTTTGACTACCATTGGCTCAGTTTCTCTACTCAGTGGGAAAACTCCACTCAACAGTGGAGTTTGTAGGAGGCACTCACCACACAACATGTTCTAACTCCACCATGGGTGTGCCGTCCTGTGGAGTGCAGTAAAAGTCAACACAGTGTTTGATTGATAGTTCCTTCACCTTCTCTCCTCTCCCATCCTTCCAATGGTATCCCATCAGCCATTGCTGAAGAAAACCAATCCCAGCAACTCTCCTAGAGCAGCACTCCCTCCTTTTGGCACTCTTGCCAGTGAACTCTATAGCCACTGGGAAAGTCCACTCAGCTCCACAGGACATTCCATGTAGCCCTCCAGATGACATGGAACATAACGTTTCTGCAGGAACTCTCCTCTGCACAGTGTGGAGATTCAGGGTGGAGTGTTTTCTAAAAAAAAACTCCACTGGGGGTGGAGTTTTCCCTCCAGTCAACACTTTTCTCAACGGTGGAGTAACAACTGTTGAGAAAATTGTTGTGTGAACTGAAGCAAGGCATAGGAGTATTAAGATGGACTGAAGAGACTTTGAACTTGAATTCTGAGTCAATGAACATCTGTTCAATGTCATTTCCTGGATGATGAGAGCTTTGGAATGGCACCTTATTTGTGTGGACGGTTTGAGCAGTTTCAGAGCCTCTCAGTGCTGTTTTATGTATGTGATTGTACATAAGGGAAGCAGCACAAGATCTAACTAACAATAGCTTCTTTGAATGAGATGTCTTAGAATGTGTGAGCTGCTTGAAAGCTCGTAAGTGTTGCATTTTTGTCTGGCATCTTATTTCACTTTCATTTTTAAATATTATTATCCCTCTAACTCTTCCCCTGTGCCTTCCCAATCCATGTGAAAGGTTGCAAATAGAAATAAATGAATTATGCTTCAAGGGCGCATGCTTACATTTCTTAAACCTTTGTATATGGCCCCACAAACTGAATTTGAGCTCTCCTGATACTCGTAGTAGTCTCATTATTCAGGAAACAAGAAAAAGGCTGATTTAGGGCACAGTCCTATGGTTGTGGCCCTGCTAAACAGAGGGCTCTAAGTTCAGAGCCCTCTACCTATCCTGTGCTCTGGAAGCAAGAGCCAGGCAGGTCAAGAGGAAGATGGGGACGGGTTTGCCTCTGTTTAAACAAAAGTAGCTAGATGGGCCCCTCTGAGCCATTTAGCTGACTTACCTTTCAATGGGTGGGGTGGGGAGGGGAGAGGCCATAGGGTATTGTATAATATGGCATCTCCTCCCAGCCTGCCTTTCCTACCTCTCCGACTTCTCTTAAGAGGCCACAGTTACAATCTCTTAAGAGAAGCTTTCCAGGCTGGGTGGCAGTGAGTGGGCATGGGAATATCCCCAATTGGATCTCCTTCTCCACACTTACAGTTCTGTCTACAGGCACAGAGGAGAGGATCTTCAGTGTCCTATGGTGCCTAGGTGCTGTCTAGGGGTCATAGGATTGCTCTCTAAATACATGATTTAAATTGCATTTCCTACTTCATGTATTTTCTAAACATGATGCAAAATAATTGGTTGATCTAGTCACTAAAGCATGTTACTTTACAAATAAATAGGGCATGTAACCTCTCTCTGAGTATTTCCTTTGTATTTATATACGTTTGTAAGTATGGAAACATACACACACATGTCTGCATGTGCAAATGTACATGCATGCACACGCAGGGTCTTTCTTATAGTTAGCACCAGAAATGACCATTCTTTCATGCGGGAATAAATGCATGTTGCACACTAAACAACAGTCTTCCCTCTTTATTCAGGTGTTGTTGCTTTTTGTTTCACTTCTGCTTCTTCGTGTATATTGCATAACCCTCCTGGCTTGCCCTAGTTCATCTCTGTCCCAGAAACAAAAAGTAGTTAACAATCCAAACATGTTGCTCATTGCAGCCAAAGTATATGCACGTGTTTCTTTGTTTAAAGACAATTGCGGGTCCAGAACTTTCCAGAGCAGTTTATTTTCAGAAGATGAAAAGGAAGTGTCCTTGTTTGTTTATAGTGAACTTAACTCATAACTTCAATACTGAGCAAACTGCAGAGCTCAGGTTGTTTAAAGAGCATTAAAATATGAGCATCTAGCCCATAATAGCAATGTAGTATTTGAATGATTGTGTCAGGTTTATAATCACGAACCCCAAAATTGTATTTCCCCTTGGTTTGGAAAATGGGTATTAATTCATTTTTTTAGATTATAAGTATAGGCTTCCTGTGCTTATAGTTAGATTTAAGCTTAACCAGTTGGTTTAAAAAAAGAAAAGAAAGAAACATAATGATAGTTAAATTTAAAATAAAATCCAGTATTTTTCTAATCAGTTATCCACCCAGCCATCAAGGTTCAGAGATGGCTTTTCTGAATTCACACACTTACCACTCTTGGATGATTTAGAAGCCCGGCTCACACAACAGGGAACATGTGAAGAAGGAAGGATAATTCAAGATCAGACCTGCTGGCTCCGCCCCCAACCTTTACATGTTCAGTAGAGCTTTTGAACAAGTCTGCACACATACAAACTACCTGCAGACTTACAAACTACCTATCTGAGGCCCTGCAAAAAGACAGGATCCTTGAACACATGAATGCGTCTACGCACGTATGGTTTGTACATGTGTATGATTTGGTCACAACCTCTATTGAATGCCTGTAGGTCAGGGATAGGACCAGTGGGAGTAGATTTGACCTCCTTGCTTTCTATATGTTCCATGTTCAGGCTCTGTTTATCGCTGGGGGGCAGTTAGTAAAACCAGAATTCATTCTGGGGTCTGATTTTTATTTTCATTTCTTGTACCTTTGTATGCTTGCCCAAGTTCAAAAAAATATGTCTGCTGCATTAGATGTGACGATGTGTTCTTTTGGGCTGTTCCTCTTTAAATGTGGGTGAACTATGATTGGAAAAGGATCACTTGCGTGTAGCTTTCATAACGCGTCACATGCATGCATTTTGCCCTGTACATGGGGAGGGACTATAACTTAGTGGTGGAGTATATGCTTTGAATGCCTTAGATCCTGGAGAGAGCTGACTATCAGAGTAGAGTAGACAATCCTGGGCAGGATGGGTGACTTGGTAGGAGGGAGCCTCGTATGTTCACATGGCTTCGTTTCCCATCCTCAGGTTTCCATTCCCAAGTACAAAGAGTAAAGTGAGAGTTCATCCTCTGAAACTGTCACTTAACTGCTTTTATTTTACACCAGGAACACAAGGGTTCCTCATAGGAGTTACCCTGTGTGGAATTGTGTATATTAGACATTTCCGACATACGGGCAGTGTTAAAACTAGTGGCAAGCACTTTGAAAAACCAAGGGGCAAACTAAGTAGGCTGTGCAGGCTTTCTTTCTTTCTTTCTTTCTTTCTGGATTGCAAATGTTTAAATCCCACCCCCAATTATTTCCCCAAGTATAGCAATTGGGCAAAATATCTGCTACAACCATTGCATTGGGCCGAAGGAAAAGAATGCAGGAAGTACCTGTTAAGTCCAGTAGATTGTGTCACTTCCAGGAGTCAGACTCCAGTGACTTCAGCCATCCTGATATGTTCCTTCAGAGGAGTGTTGTGAGAGTGCCTGAGATTCAGAATGGAAGGCTCTTAAAATGGAGATTGCAATTAATAACATTAGCTTTAATATAGTCAGTGTTAAACATTTTAAAGTTGTATTAATCAATTTGTATTTCTCCAGTGGAGAACCAGTGTGGTACAATGGTTAGAAGAGCCTTCCTCCACCTGGTGCCTACAACTCCCATCATCCCCATCCAGCTTGACTTGGGGATGATGGGACTGTAGTCCAACACAGCTGGAGGGCATCAAGTTAGGAGGTTGAGGAGGCTAGATTAGAGTGCAACAGGATTAGGACTGTGGAGACCACAGTTCACATTTCTATCCAGCCATGAAGCCCACTGGGTGGCCTTGGGCCAGTCCCTGTCTCTCAGCCTAACCTACCTCATAGTGTCTTGTGAGAACAGAGTAGAAGGGGGAGAACCATGTACGTCACCTTGAGTTCCTTGGATAATAAATAATAAACAGAGCATAAAGGTGCTTATATCTTCTCGATTTTACCTGCTTGTTGATAATACAGCTATTTAAGTATGAGAATATATGTGTAGCACCTGTACAACCTTTTGTGATACTTTTATTTGAAAATTTTTAATCTTTATAAATAAAATACATTTGGTACAAAATATGTTCCCTGAAGTGAACACAGTTTAATGTGTTTTGTACTTGTTTGTGTTTATAACCATTACAAATTTTCAAGAAGATATTAAAATACCAGCTGGGCCTCGAAGTCAAATATCTTCAATAAGTGTCTTGATTCTAAAATACCCGAGGCTATTAATTTATCATGGTATACTTCTTTGCCAAGTATCACGTTTCTCAAAGGAAGCTAGTTTAGAAGTTCATCCAACATATTTCTAATGGGCAAATTCGTTTTTAAAGTGCTTCTGATGTTAAATTTCCTTTTAATTGGAAAAATAGCAATAAAATTACAGTTAGACTAGGCTAGAAAATCTCATCTAGATATTGAGGCTACTCACACGACATGCTAACCCACACTCAGTTGTTGAGTTGTCATTGAACCATGGGTTCACGTGTTGTCTGAACTCAGGACATTTTCCACAGAGTGGCTTGTTAACTATGCAGTGTGGCTTGTTAACCACCCTGAATAACCCAACAACAAACCATGGATTTTCAAAGTGATGTTTAATAAAAGTAAGCCACACTACGTGATTAAGAACCCACTCTATGGGAAATGTCCTGGGCTGAGACAACAATCTAATCCAAGGTTCAGCAACAACCCACACTCAACATGTTAGCGTGTTGTGCAAACCCACTCTATGTCGTGATGTAATTTTGCAATTAAAAAAAAATTAGCTATGTGTACAAGCAGATCATCTAATTAGAAATGTTAGCAACTTAAGAGTAATCTATACTTGGTAACTGAGTACTTTACCAAGTATTCACAAGTGAAGCATTTCAATACTTAAAGGTAGTACAGTATTGGGAAGCAAGACAAACATTTTAGGTGAGTGTTTGGAATTGTGCCATCCCATGTTGGAAACTATTACTTAAATTGTGGGAACAGGGGAAAGAAGAATCAACAGTGCAGGTATTTCAAGGGCCTGTTCATTGTGGTGCAGTCATGTGGAGCATTGTGAGATTTAAAACAGTGGTTAGCTGATCTCTCGAAATGTCATATTAACCCAATTAGCTAACCTATAGAAGTGTCAGGTGGGTCAGCTCTAGGAATGGTCAGGGGTCAAAGCTGTATAAGGGTTGATGTATAAAACACAGGGATTCCTGTGTGGAAACCCGCATGCGAGAATTCTCATATGTGTACAAGGACCAAAGGTCTCTGCACAGAGTACACAACATTTTGCCAATAAAACCAGAATTTGTGGTAGTTTAGCAGAGCACTTATTTTTGTGCAAAAAAATTTGGGGGGGAAGGGGAATACAGTTGGATAGGAGTTTCTAGTGTAACTTTGAGAATTTTCAGGTGAAAGTGAAAAAGGAAGTAGGTTTTCTCCATTCAGATTCTGTTGTTTCCAGACAAGGATGGTTTATTGTGCACAAGAGTTTGGGGGCATGTTCACTTTCCTGCAGGATTTATAGCAACAGCCAGGCCTGACGTTACAGGATGGCATTGTGAGACTTTTGCCAGGGGCTGGGGCATCAGGAGGGTTCACTACCGTGTCTGATGTGCCCTACGACCTTCCTGCCATGACATTGACCTGGTTTACATTATCATTTTGACCCACAGTCATTTAAATCATCCGCTATGTCTTGTGGCACATGCCAAAACAGTTGCAGTTTAGTTTTAGTTTTTGTGAACCACCCAGGAAGCTTCGGCTATTGGGCGGTATAAAAATGCAATAAATAAATAAATAAATTAGATTGCTCACCCTAAGTTTTTCTGCATGAGGCATTTATTATCCACTCTATGATTCCTTATGGCTGTTTATAGGGTCTTTAGATCCTCCAGTTTTTCTTCGTATTTTAAAGAGCATTTTCCTTCTCTTTCATTTTTAAGAATAGGCAAAATAGGATATTATTCCTTAAAGTGAAAGAAAAGGTATTTTCTTGTGTATTTGCACTATTCCACTATAGCACAGTGCCACCTAGAGGTTATTTAGGGGGAAAGCAGGAAAACAACAACTTTGTGTAAACCTCTCATCTCAGTTCTGTGATAAAACTGAAAGTAGCTCAGGAAAGAAGCTCCCTATACTACTCCACTGACTTAGCCACCATATGACAGTCATTTGGGCCCAATAGTCTTTAACTAGTTGGTGGTCTGTTCGTTCATTTGTTTTCCTTTTTGCATAGTTCATAGTTTGTAATAAAATTGGTGGTAGGGAAAGGTTGTAGTTAGAGGACGAATTGGGGCACCAAATGGATGGTACCAAAGGAGGCCCACTGATAGTCTTATCATCCAAGGCCCAGAAAAAATTGGAACAGGCCTTTGCACACGTAGTAAAGTGTATGTCTAGGTGAGCTACAGACTGCTTCTCTCCAACAATGCCAAGGGGGGGAGTAGAGAAGATAAGAAAAAAGTGGGTGGGAGTTAACAAGAGAGCAAATAGAGAGAAACCCTTCTCCCTGTTAACCTAGGATAGGTGTAAGGGATGGTGGGTATTCATTGCTGCCTGGCGGCGGGGGAGGAAAAATGTTGAGGAGAGTGGAAATGATGCTCCTCCAAGGCATTTCTTTGTGACATATGACTGTGTCAAAACGGGAGTGAGCCTGCCAGAGGCTAAGGGACTAAGATGGATCTGACCTCCTCCTTGAAGGAGAGTTTCAAGGAAAACCCAATCATTTGCCCAATCATTCCTGGGCAAGGTGCTTGAGCGGGTGGTTGCAGGACAACTCCAGGCACTCTTGAATGAAACGGATTATCTAGATCCATTTCAATCGGGCTTCAGGCCTGGTTTTGGAACGGAAACTGCCTTGGTCGCCCTGTGGGATGACCTCTGTCGGGAGAGAGACAGGGGGAGTGCGACCCTGTTGGTTCTCCTGGACCTCTCAGCGGCCTTCGATACCATCGACCATGGTATCCTTCTGGATAGGTTGTCTGAGCTGGGAGTTGGAGGTACTGCGTTGCAGTGGTTCCGCTCCTACTTGGATGGCCGATTCCAGAAGGTGGTGCTGGGGGATTATTGCTCTGTGCCGTGGCACCTAAGCCATGGGGTTCCACAGGGCTCTATCTTATCCCCTATGCTGTTTAACATATACATGAAGCCGCTGGGGGAGGTTATCCGGAGATGTGGACTGAGGTGTCATCAATATGCGGATGATACCCAGCTCTACCTTTCCTTTTCATCAAACCCAGGTGAGGCAGTGGCTGTTCTGAACCAGTGTCTGGGCACGGTAATGGACTGGATGAGGGCTAATAAACTGAGACTCAATCCAGACAAGACGGAGGTACTGTTAGCGGGTGGTTCTTCTGTCCGGCGAGGTGATGTTTGCCCTGTCCTGGACGGGGTTGCACTCCCCCTAAAGGATCGGGTCCGTAGTTTGGGGGTGCTCTTGGATCCAGAACTGTCACTTGAGGCACAGGTGAACTCAGTGGCAAAGAGCACCTTTTATCAGCTCAGGCTGATATACCAGCTGCGCCCTTATCTGGACAGAGATAGCTTAGCTACAGTTATCCATGCTCTGATAACCTCTCGTTTGGATTACTGCAATGCGTTATACGTGGGGCTGCCTTTGAAAACGGTCCGGAAACTTCAACTGGTGCAAAACAGGGCAGCAAGGTTATTAACAGGGACTGGCCGGCGAGATCACATTACGCCAGTCCTTTTACAACTTCACTGGCTGCCAGTCCAGGTCCGGGCCCAATTCAAAGTGCTGGTATTAACATTTAAAGCCCTAAACGGTTTGGGGCCAGGTTATCTGAAGGAACGCCTCCTCCCATATGTACCTACCCGGACCTTAAGATCATCTACAGGGGGCCTTCTCCATGAGCCCCTGCCAAAGGAAGTGAGGCAGGTGGCTACTAGGAGGAGGGCTTTCTCCGCTGTGGCACCCCGGTTGTGGAACGAGCTCCCCAGAGAGGTCCGCTTGGCGCCTACACTGTACTGCTTTCGTCGCCAGCTGAAGACCTTTTTATTCACTCAGTATTTTAACACTTAATTTTAACTTAAATTTAAATTTTACTGTTTTAACTCTGTATTTTAATCCTATATCAACTTTGCTGTATGGTTTTATCCTGGTTGCGCTTTTTATACTGTATTTCGTAATTGTGTTTTAAACTGTTGGGTGTTTTACTGTGGTTTTAATTTTTGTGAACCGCCCAGAGAGCTTCGGCTATTGGGCGGTATAAAAATGTAATAAATAAATAATAAATAAATAAATAAATAAATAAATAAATTTTGATGTCCTGGGATTTCAAACTGATCTGGTGAAAACTGCTTTGTCCAGGGAGGAGTTCCAACCTTCCCATTTTAAGGCCCTTTGCTGCACAGCTTGTGCATAGGGAGATCTCCAAGGCAAGAGTGGCACACAGTACAGAATTAAAGTCTGTTATGCAAACAAGCCATTATTGAATGTTGCTTGCAGACTCTCCTGGGTCATTCACAGATCCCTATGGAAATGCAGACTCCATCCACCAGAGATAGCTCTACTATTTACGTACTCACTTATCTTGAGATGAATAGCAAAGTCAATCAAAAGTCTTTGAATATTTCCAAGTTGATCTCTTTGCTTTGAACCCTTGCAGTTTCGGGATGGTGTCTGCTTCCCCTCTCAAGTTAGGCTGCGCTGAAGTAAGGTCAGAGGTTGTTATCTCAAGATAAGATCTCATGTAAACAAGCCCTGAAGGGCAAAGAATGCAGCTAAAAGGTAAACATACAAGTTTGAGGAAAGTAACTAATCGGGTCCCACGGTCTGGACCTATTTCACTCAAACATTTTTGTTATTTATTTGAGGAGGGATGGCGAGATGTGTTGATTGTTGGTAGATTGCAATGCAGTCTTACTTAATATAGGAAAGTAGCAATGCAGTGTTAACATATGGAAAGATTAGGAGCTTATGTGAGACAAAC
Organism: Elgaria multicarinata webbii; assembly: GCF_023053635.1. Classification (NCBI taxonomy): domain Eukaryota; kingdom Metazoa; phylum Chordata; class Lepidosauria; order Squamata; family Anguidae; genus Elgaria; species Elgaria multicarinata. Next base: position 37,443,434 of record NC_086180.1, on the reverse strand, counting down.
TGAAAGATCTTATGAAATCATGTAACATGGATAAAATGCAGTTCAGTAGTACAAAGTGGAAAATAATGAGTGTTTCTTCCTGGCAGCAGGGTTTACTCCCTGAGCAGAGGTCCACTATGGAAATTCTAAACCGCTTAGGGATTTTTTTTATTATTATATTAAGTGGTATACAAGTATCCATACTGATAAAGCTGAAAGTATGTGTGTGAGGTATATGTCCGGAAATGTTTACCCACTTCAAATTTCAAATTTCAAGTTAGAAACTTGAAATTTGGCACACTGATAGGTCTGGCTATACAATTTACCAGAAAAATCTAAAAACACAAAATGTTGGATTTTAAGTATTTTTAAAGATTTAATTTAAAAAACTAGGCTTATGTCTACAGCTCCCAGCATGCCTTGGGTGGGAGGCCAGACTTACCAGCCTTTGGTGGCCGTTATGAGTGTGTGGGCCTGTGGTTGCTGTGGGTCTTTCTCAACTCAGATTCCTAAGGTTGGTCTTGAGTAGTCAACCCAATTCCACATAAAAGGAAACAACCCACATAAATAGGCTACATCCATTTGTGGTGCCTCCTCTCACCTGGTATGCGTGCTGTTAAAATCATAACTACATACAACAGTGTGACTTTGAGAGGCCAAACTCTGAACATGCTCAAAGGCCATCTTGATATTGCTGTTTTCTCAGAATCTGGGGGAAGTGTGTGTGTGGCCTTCGCCCTTAGGAGGGAGGAAGGGAGAAAAGGGAAGCACTCTGTGCACACCCAGAAATAGGCCCAATGAAGGGGGCAAGTGTCCAGGCCGGGCCCTTAAGTACAGGCTCCTGATGGAGCACCTGGTGGACAAGAAGCACAGGCCAAGGCAGTCCCAGCAGGACTTGCCTGGAGCTGGGCGTGTCCACTAACAGCCGCTTACCTCCTCTCCTTGGCAATGCTACTCCTCAACGCTCTTTTGAGGAGCAGCATTGGCAACAAGAGGATGTCTCAGAGGATGTGGGCACCTGCAGGCTGCCAAAGGCATGCTAGGAGGTATAGTACTGGCATGTAGAGTGGCTGAATTAAAATAATTAATTTTAAGCAAACCAAGTCACTATCTCTCAATCCTAACTCAGCTCCTAACTCAGCTTCCACTTTCCTGACCTCTCACTAACTGTCTTAGTTATCTGTCTACCTGACTTTCTTCAACTGCCTCTAGTCCAGCCCACCATTCCATTCTAGCCTCAGCTATCAGTCATTCCTCCATTCGCTCTTCTGTTTGAATAGAAAAGTTAGGCTTTTACATAAAAATCATAAACTTCATTCAGTAATTCTTGCATCTGTCTTGGAATGTTGTGGTTTAGTTATGACAGGGAAGAAAAATGCAGCAAACAAAATCTCATCAAGTTAAAAGGCGTTGAGAAAAAATAAAATATACACTTGGCACTGGAAAGCCATTAATGCAGTCACTAGGCCAGCCTGCTTGTGGAAAAAGAAATCCATAAGCAGGGTGCCACAACTAAGAAGGCCTCCTCTCGAGTTGTCTCCCAACACACCTCAGACGGTGTTCAAATATTAACACGTTATGCCTACAACTCCCAGCATGCTTTGGGTGGGAGGAAAGACTTATCGGGCTTTGGCAGCACCATCGAGAATAGAAGGGAAAGAGGGTGCAGCTTTGTCAGTGGCAACAACCTAGCTAATGGTCAGTTGGGGCGGCTCCCTCACGGCCTACCTACAGGCACCACTTGCACAGTCCAGCGTGGACTGGCTTGGCCAGATTTCACTTCCCTTGAGTCTCAGCTGCAAGACTCCCATGGAACAAGTTGGGCACCGTGGTGAAAGGCATGCTGGGAATTGTAGTTTTTGTTTTCTGTGGGGTTCTGTGGGGACAAGGAAAATAATGGCGAAACCCCCATGTGTTGGAGGTGAGAGAGAGATATATAGATAGATATGAATTTAATTCGTTTAAAAGTTAATTCACAGGCCTAGCATCAGCCTACTATTTCAAGATGATTACCTCGCAAGCATATATCTTCGGGCCCAAGCAACGCCAGGTATATCAGCTAGTTAATAATAAATAAAACTGGTGGATTGGAAGGGATTTTTTTCATTTCCCCCTCCTTCTACACTCCCTCCCATGGTGTTTTAGAGGGTTCCCCAACCCTCTGGAGCAGATTTTTAGGAGCTTGCAGGGGAAGGGAATCAGAAAAAAAACACCTCCTCTCTCGTTCTGCCAGCAGAAATGTTCTGCTGGATCAGAAACTTTCTGTGGATGGGAGTAACTCTTCTATCCCAAGAGGCGTGGTCTGGACCCAAGCCCATGCTTTGGAGGACAAAAAATATGTATTGTTGTCAGGAAATGGAAGAGGAAAGGAGGTGGGAGATCGTTGTCTATTATGATGTGACTCAGCCTTCATTGTGATGCACTGCAGAGAAGCATAATGTGATTTTATATACTTTAGATGGAATCGTCTCAGGTAGGGATAGGAAATTATTTATACCGCTGTATACTGGCAGGGTCATCTTTATGAATACTGTGTCTAATTTTGGTCAATCACATTCAAAATGTATTTATTCTAATTTGGAAAACTGCAAAGCACAAATAGAATTTTTACAGGAATTAGCAATATATCAGCCCAGCCTGATGAAATTAAGTTTTTATCCCACATGCTTTGTATTGCAGATGTGGTGTAGTTTATCTCTCACCATTTGCTTTTCAGGAAAATAATGTGGTGCACTTCCCCCCGCCCTTTAACAAGGAGGACAATTAATACACACACACACACACACACACCCCTGCTATTTTCCCCTGGGAGTACAGCTGCTATTGGTGAGAATAGCAGCTTTCCTCCCAGGGATAAGTACCATTTTAGGGGAGGGCAGTGTTCATCAGGACCATTTCACAAGGGGAAAGAATTAAACATTCAACCCCATGTGCCATAGTTCCAGTCATAATTCCCCCCTCCTTATGGTCATGGTTAAAGGCCAGTCCACTGTCTCTTTAATGCCGTGTATAATGCCTAGCTTTTATTAGGTCCTTGATAAATAAAATACATTACTTTTCCTTTTGGATAAGGGCAAGCTAGCAGGAATATAGTCTGCTTTTTCCACAGAAAGTGACAATGTTATAATTAGAGAAAAATATACACAATACAAGCATTTTAATTCAAGAACAGCATGTGTATATTCCTCTTTACATCCTAAGAGAGTAGTAATGGGCATCACTAGTCAAGTGCAAATTAGATCTAATTTGTCTACCATGTAGAGTCTCCACAAAAGTCATAACATAAAATTTGCTCATTGTTCAGATGAAACAATGGCATGCGATAAGTAGATTAAACCAGAGGATCAAATTAAGAAAACAAAGACAAAGTATAGTAGCACCATTGTTTGAGGAGCAATATATCCGATTTACATAGAAAAGAAAGCAAATTAAAATTGTAAATGAAGGCAAATAGTTCTTCCTGGTTTTGTGCTGCATTAAACAGGATGGTTGCAGAAGCCCCAAAGAAATTTTCCAAGTTAAAGCCCACCATAAAAGAAGATGAAAACTTAGCAGTTTTATTATGTCAATGAAAGAAGCATTATTGTCTAAAGTATTCTGGCTTTTAACATTAAAGCAGCCCCCTTTCCTCACTGTTATGCATCTGATCTAATTGGCGCATCTCCAGGGCTGAAGGGCAGATTTAGTTTTTCACCAGCCGAATGTTTTAAGGGTAAATCCACTTCCCTTCTTTTCTTTGCATTGGAAAGATTAACTAGTGACATGTGAAGTCAAGTACTACTATTAATAAGGTTCATAGAAACAACATCCTGCATTATATCATATTGTTCCCAAATAACATAGGAAGCTGCCTTAAACCAACTCCAGAGTATTTGTTTAGGCTAGTGTCTATTCTGAGTGGCAGTGAAGTTCCACAGTCTCAGCCAGACACCTTTCACATCTGCTTTCGAACCTTTTCGGAGGTTGAATGTCTTCTTCCCAAGATGATGGACACATGTCTTCCTTTAAAGATATATTTGTATGCATAGTTCTGGGTCACTCCTACCAATAAGAAAATTTAATGGTTCGTATCTTTAAGTTATATTGAACAAATTACATTCATACTATTTGCATTTTCTGGGGCTGTAATGCTACAAAATGTATATTGAACTTGCTGGGAGCCAGGAGGTGGAGAGAGAGAAAAGGGCCCAAAAGATTTCTCCCATAATCTGAAATGCATGCATGCATTTCTGGATTGCAAGCACTGATGTGCAGAGGAAGTATATTGGAACTTCATACATATTCTCTGCTACATTGTCCTGAACTGTCATTTAAGCTCACTGCTATTACTGCATCTGGTAAGCCATTGGCTGTGTTATCCTACCTCAGCTTCTGTTTACTTTGCTGGACTGCTTCAAAGCTGTTCTTCTTGAACAACGGTATGAGATTCCCAGGCTACAGTTGGGTCATCCTTGGCAGGCACTTGGGTTTCTTCCTTTCCAGCTGTTAACTCCGGCTTGCTCCAGTTTAATCAGTATTACAGTATGAGTCATTATGAAAGTTATTTTTAAAAAATCCTGTCCAAGTCTCTGTTACACTAAAGGCTCAAAATGTCATGGAAGAAAACACAGTGGGTTGGAAACAGAACACGTTAGTTGCACTTCAGTCCCATTGAAATTAATGTGAACATGATTAACTTAGGTCCATGAGATTGAAGTGTGTTAACTTGCTCTGAATCCAGTTCAATGTCTCTGAGTTCATGTTTATTGAATTCATGCATGAACTTAATGGCACTTGCTTCTTAATAGACATGGATAGGATTGTGGTAGACATATATGCATTTAAAATGTTTAACTGAATAGAAGTTCAAGCTGGATAAACTCAGTTGCAAAATCATGTAATTTGAGTAATCAGGGCTGCTGAACCCTGGGATGTTTAAGTATTGGAAGGAACAGGTTGGCTATTTCTGAGTTTTGGAGCTCTGATGTAATATCTCAAATATTGGTTTAATTCAAATGTGATCAATTCCCCAGCCAGTGTATACAAAAGATAAGTTTGGATTATGAAGACAGTCCACCCCAACCATTAACAAGCTCCTCTGCTGAGGGAACTGCACTAGCAGTTCTTGGTATTCGCTACCAAGCCACGTTTAAGGTTCTTGTACTTGTGTACAAAGCCCTAAACAACTTGGGACCAGGATACCTGAGAGACCGCCTTCTCCCCTACCAACCTGCCCAGTCACTGAGGTAATCCGAGGGCATGGTCCTCGTGGTTTCACATAGGCCCATCCTCCAATTGAGGTCCACCAGAGGAAGAGCCTTCAGCATGGTAGCCTTCAGCATCCTCCTATGGAATTCCCTGCCTCTGGAGGTCAGGCAGGCACCAACTTTGTGTTCCTTTTGGTGCCTTCTGAAAATGTCATTATTCCAGGAAGCCTTTCCTTAATGACCAGCCACAGTTCACTTCACATTTTGCTTCTTTTAAAATCTATTTTAAAGTGTTTTATTCTGTTTTTATTTTATTTTATCCTGTACACTGTTCTGAAATTTTGAATGGGAAGCGGTATATAAATATTGTAAATAAATAAAATAATAAATATTTAGCTATGTGTTGTATACCCATGTAGCAAAATACCATTGTTGCTTACCAACACAGCAGCAACAACAAAAACATACATATTCCACATGCTATTATGTTGTGAGACCCTTTACTGCACTTTCCATTCATCATGTTTTGTTCCCTGATAACATTGATTGCTTAGAAATTTATTCCAGTTTCAAAGAGCTAGATTAATCCAGTTAATCATTCTTATGTGGTGGGCTTCCTGGTTAAAACCCATGGGGCAAGATAGTCCACATTTGAAATGCAATGCACCTCCCTCTCCTAGCAACTGCAATGTCACTGGAAAGATAGCCTGTCTTTGACTGGAAATTCCTGCCTCTCCTTCTTTTCCTTTCCTTTTATGTATATTTCTTTTTAAAAATGAATTATTACTATTATTATCAATGAAGCACCTCAAAAGTCAGGTACTTTGCAGTGACTTAAAAGGAGAGAGAAAAACTTCCCACAAGTTTATGGTGATCATCATCGGCACCATCATCATCATTCCAAAATTCAAATTCTTGTTATACCTTTATTAGGCCTATCAAAGGTCACAAAAAGTGTGCAAGTTTTCAATGTCTCCAGATCTCTTCATCAGGCAAGATGTTACAAAGAGCAGGTGGAGAGGCAAAAAACCTGGCTTGAGGTGAAGTCAGCAGCTACATGTTCAGAGTCCCAAGATGGGGGAGTGCTTAACAGACATTCAAATTAGGCTTTAGCAGGTCATGTGAAGGTTACAGGTTGGACGGGAGCATTGTGGCTGCCCCTAGGGTTGCTGGGAACAAGGAAGAGAGAACATGCAGATACTGTGACGTAAAAGTTGGTATTTTTAAACAACATGGAGACACAGATTTCAATGCATATTACAGCCATGAATTTCTCCAATGACAACCCACAGAAAAAAGAGGGCTTGAACCACATTTAGTTAGTGTAAGTCAACCAGCCACAGTTCTCACAGAAGTGGGGCAGGGGATAATGTATTAATTGAAATTATTATTACCCCCACAGGAATGCATTTTTAAAAGTGGGCATCATTTTGCAGCCAAGGCCATTTATATTAATTATTGCAGCCATAAGATAAAATCACTTTGAGTTGGCCCCACTCTTTGGTGCAAAGGCCCATGGGGATTTTTTACTGGTGGAGCCACAGCTCATGCAAGCTTGAATAATTAATAATGAATCATTCTAACCACCACCACCACCCGGCTTTGAAAGTTCCTCAGCTTGCTCTGATTGGCTGCTGCACCTGGATGACGGTCTCTTCCTTCATTTTTTTAATAACTTCCTTTCTGCATCAAAGATCGTCAGATCGGTCACCTTCCTCAATATTAAGCCTTCCTCATTGTATTCATGGGAAAAGTTGATTATACACATGCACAAATGGGGGGGAAAATGAGGCAGAGCTGCCCAGAGTGCTCTGCAGCAGCAAACAATGTCATGTGTTGCCACCGAAGTAATAAAAAGGAGGGTAAATGATGGAGGTTTTATTTCTGGCGGGGGGATTTAGAGGGGCACTTTCTCTTCCCCCCCCCACCCCACTACCCTCGCACACTAATTCATACCACCTCTGCCTGTTCTAAAAATTCTCTTGAACTCTGCTACTGCCGGTATATTTGGGTAGAGGCTGCCCTCACTCAAATGGCCGTGTTAAAAGGTGGGCTTTAGTTTTCTGATTAATGTTTAATTGCTGAGAGATTAGTTCCTTATGAGTAGGTATGCATAAAATGTTAATATAAATGCCTAATTCTACTTAGATCAGCTTAGACTGACAACATAAATGATTCATACTTAAAGCACTGGAATATTGCTCCATCATTTAGATTACATATTTAAGATTCATTGAAGTGAAGGAGAAATATGATGTAGGTTGGCTGGCTTTGAATTTTCCATAATACTAAGGAAGAAGAGGCAAACAGATCCAAGATAATAACATTCAGGGTTCCAGTTCCAGAGGAGTAGCCTTGCTCATCTATTAAAGGAAAAAAATGAGGGGGAAAAATTGGCACCTTAACGATGAACAGATTTATTATGTCCCCAAAAGCTTATGCTATAATGAATACATTAGTTTTCATGGTACTACAGGACTATGTTTTTGTTTTCAGTATTATTATTTTTCTATTAAAGATGTACAGAAATATTTTATAGAATCCATATAGTACAGATACTTCTTGGAATGATCCTCTGTGAGACAGCAGAAGCTAAATTTGGCATGGATTTGTTTACAGAGCTGAAAGCAAATTTAATAAATCAAGGAAACCATATTGGAGCTCTTATTGGAGAGAAGATTATGTGTTGTAGGAAAAATCTGAACAATGCTGAAGCTGGGTCGTGGGATTCTAAGTTCTGCCTGCTGTTCCTGACTTGCTGAGTTCAAGAATTCACAAGATAGGTTCTTCAACAGATTGAGCTTTCCCATAATATGTTGATCTTTATTGTCCTTGTAAGCCTAATGTAAATGTTGTTTTGTGCGTGTGGGATATAGTTGGCAAGAGAGCTTGCCGACTTTTGTTCAGACTTGTTCAGTGCCTAGATACATTTGACAAAATTTAAAATTGAGTCAGAGTTCAAGTCTATGTCTGGCTATCAGCTGAGCTGGGTAGCATAAGAATAGCTAGGTCATAGTAGGTGTGTTTATGCCTATTGGGGGGTGGGGAGAGACTGTGAGCCAGCACATGTGTATACAAACAGTTATCTCTCAATATGTTAAGCTGCGTTTTAAGGAATTCTTCCAGATGGAGATGTTCTTGAGCTCCAGGAATGCTGATTCAGAGTGCCAACTGCAAGCCAGATAGAGACCGTGCCAGTGCTGACTGTTGATACATTGATGTGGCAGACTGGGGGCTAACAGGATCATCATGGGTGGCACAGGCCAAAGCAGGGTGTATAACAGCTGCTACATTAAATCAGCTGTGGGCGAATTTACCATCTATTAGCAAGTGTAAATGAAGTGATTGGTTGTATGTATTTCTGTTGACCTTGTAAAGCATTTTCTTTATTCAGAATGGTCCTTGGCAAAAGGGCTAGAATATATTGCCGGGTTAAGCTGTTCTCATCCTTTTCCACACATAACTGTGTTCTAGTGATAGAGTGGCTGTTCACCATTCCATGCAGTGAAAGATGCATTCCTGAAGTTCTGTAGCTGATCCCCATGTTCTATAGTTGCAGGTGCCCCTTCACTCTTGCTTGGCTTGCATTTGGATCACACATTCCTAAGGATTTCTCAGTTAGGTACAACAGAATGTAGGTTCACAAACTGGTGCCTTACATGGCCAGTGGTCAGAAATGCTGGGAGATGTAGTCCAAAACATCTGGAGGGCACCAGGCTGGGTAAGACTGGTGTAAATTAAAGCATGATGTGGGAAATGCGGATAGGGAGACATTTTTCTACCTCTCCCATAATACGAGGTCATCCTATGAAGCTGATTGGTGAGAGATAAAAGGAAGTACTTCTTCACACAGCGCCTAATTAAACTATAGAATTCACTACCACAAGAGGTGGTGATGGCCACCAATTTGGGTGGCTTGAAAGCGTGTTTACACCAGTTGTTGGGGAACATGGGTGGGAGAGTGCTGTTGCATCATGTCCTGTTTCTTTGGTCCCTGATCAACAGCTGGCTGGCCACTGTGTGAAGAAGTGCTGGACTAGATGGAACCTTGGCCTGATCCAGCATGGCTCTTCTTATGTTCTTATTTGATTTATGATCTTTTCCTTGGAGCATTCCATTAAACACCAAGGGGTTTTGGAGAAATTATAATGATTCAATAGATCCTCATTTTCTCAGATCAGTTACTTTAAAGTAAATATTGTTTTTACCATGTTTCTGCTTGTATAAGATGACTATGATGAGACGCCACTTTCGCATATATAGTCTGTATTGCGTGAATTCATTTTCAAATTCATTTTTTTAATTGCATCTCACATCTGGTAGTTCTGCAGAGTGATCACAGTAACAGAGTAAGTGTTGTTCAATGGAATTTTAGGCTATACTCACACGTTGAAAATCTACCTCAGATGAGGACATCACATATAGGTGTTTTCATCAATCAAGTAGCAAGGGTTTATTGAAGGGCATTTGGTAGTGGATAGTTATGGCTGATAGCTATTCACTACTTTCACAAGATTTGGGAACAATTGAGTGTATCCATCCAGCATCAGATTGTCCTTTATAACTTGTTTGCTACATGCTTAGTGAATCCATACAGCACACGAGTAACTCAGGAGCAGCCCTTTGTTGTGATACTCTAAATTCCAGTAGTCTCCATAACAATTGTAAAGAAAAAATCTTACTAGCGTCACTCCAGTACTCTTTCCCACAGGAATTGATGGTGGTATTTTGACTCTCTTATTCCCAGATAAAGCCCCAAAAAAGCTGTTTGGGAGACCAGAGCCCTTTGAATTGATCACACTGCAAACATAATAAATATGACTCAAAACAATTGTACTTTAAACTATTAGTTTCTTGAATGTATGTTCCTAAACAGAGCTGGATTTTTTTAAACATTTAACTGCTTCTACCCCAAGATAATTTGGACCTTAATGACCATTTATGGCATAAAAACCAAAGATGTTGGCAATTAGCTGACTCTCAAGAAGTATATGCAAATTACTAGCCAAAATAGCTGAAACTAGTTGATTGAAAAAAGAGGGCTGAGATTGCAGTAGCTATTTATAAGCAGTTTAGAATTCATCTGCTTGAAATTTTGCTGTTTCTTTCACTTGGAAACTGGTTCCAGAAAAGTACGTGCAGACTGTATTATGTTTTCTGGGTTTGAAAGAAGTGGTTCTGGGAGGAATGCCAAAATCTGACACTATTTCCAAGGGCAAACAGCAACACTGAGCTCACATCATCAAATCCTTCTGTCCTTCTGCTGCATTCTTGTGGCTAGGTAGACCTAATTACATTTTCAGCAGGATTTCCCTCCAACCACCTCCCTTCAATTTTTAGGGAAATAGTGTTTCTCATCCTCTTAAGAACAAAAAGAAATACGAGGAAAGGTCACGAAAAAGCAGTGATTATTCTTTATTTTTAAAAAAAGTGTGGTTTGAATGCAGCTGCTGTTGAGCAGAGGTGAGCAGGAGGTAGTTCATAGTTCACCACTGGCCAACTTCTAATGGACCACATAGTGCATGCTGGATGCTGGTATGCTAACAAAGAACATTGGACTAAGGGTGCAATCCTATGCATGTTTAGACAGAAACAAGTCCTACAGCAAATCCTACGATGGTTGTCTGGGGAATGCTGGGAGTTGTAGGACTTGTTTCTGTCTAAGCATGCATAGGATTGCAGCCTAAATGACTTGAGTCTGATATGGCAAGGCATTTATAATCATAAACAAAAGTACAGATTCAAGATCACTTACGGCACTACTACTCTGGGTTAAAAGATTTTGAATACGTACTCTTGCTTTATAAATTGCAAGCACAGCGGTGAACCACAAGAATTCTGTGTGTGTGTGTGTGTTTTAAAAAGGCTGCGTAAGACTCAAATTAGTCCACCCATGCTTTAGAGGGAAACCCTTCATTTGCACAATCATATACTGCGCATAGCTCATAGAATGATATTTCCATAGCTTTTCAAAGACTTTCAAGCAAGCAATCACATTTTAAATGAAAACTCCTAAATATAAGCTTTTCCTGCCACATATAACAATTGTGCTGGTTAAATATAGGCATCTCTGTCAGATTCCTGTCATGTAAATAAACCATTGGTGGCATTTGATGTGTGAAATGCTTTTTAAAATTTAATGTAATGCTTTACTGTAATTTGCACAATGAACTTTGTACAGAAACCAGTTAAAGTTAAATCTTTTTGGGTCCCATTAATTTCAAGTATATATATATATATATTAAAAAAGTGATTATCTGTGGCCAGACTGCACTCTGTAGATGTTCCGACATAAGCTACCTTATTTCATGGCGCTTGGTTGTTCTGTTTTTCATTTCTAATCAAATAAGAACTTGCAATTCTGTCTTACCTTTTATTAAGCTATTAGCGCCTTCTGTTCTTCATGTTTCATTGCCTGGAAACAGGACAGCAAAAGCTCTGACTTCCTCTTGGTGCATTTGCCTTTGAAGGTTATAAATGTTTCTGCTTTTATTAAAGCTTATTCAATATATTTAGGGAGAAACTTGTTTGAGGACAAGATTATCCTTTTACTTTTGCTGTTACTTTACTAATACACAATATTTTCTTTTATATGAATGTATATTCTAAAATCTAAACAAATTAAGCCAACTTAGTATATGCTGTTAATAGAAGATGTTGCTTAGCAAACTTTAGGGCTGATTCTTACATGCATTTTTACATAGTTATTTTCACATGGGCAGATTTCTCAGATGGTGGAACCTCTCATTTAGGTGATAATACATATAATATCTCCATACCTGAAATGGAGATGGATGGCCTCTGGACAAGCAGGTTTCCCATTCATCTAAGTGGAAGCAGCTGCTACAACATGCCCTTACTGAACTGTTCCCTCTATTGAAATGAACAGGGAACTCCTGTTCCTGCTTTGGAGAGCTAACAATGTTGTGGATTGGTGCATAGAAAAATAGTAATGGACATTACTGTGATTTAATATTTGATATATTCTGAACTTTGTGTGCCAGGATTTTTACATCTTATATGGTGCTGACTTTTATAATACATAACAACTAAAGCTTATTTGAAATTAAGCTTCCAAAATATTTATTTTTCTCCTCTCTTACTTTTTTTAATAGGCTTTCGAAAAATAAGTCTTGATGATCTCCGAAAGGCCTATATTGTGAAAGATGTCCAACAGTATATTCTTCATCGCTTAGATCAAGAAGAAGCACTGAGACAACATCTCACAAAAGAAACCGCAGAAATGTTGAATCAGCTTCACATTAAAAGCAGTGGATGTTTCCTGTATCTAGAGCGTGTCTTAGATGGAGTAGTAGAAAATTTTATCATGTTAAGAGAAATCCGTGATATCCCAGGAACACTCAATGGCCTCTACCTTTGGCTTTGTCAGAGACTTTTTGTGAGAAAACAGTTTGCAAAGGTCCAACCTATTCTGAATGTAATCCTTGCTGCTTGCAGACCACTGACTACAATTGAATTGTTCCATGCAGTGTGGACCAAAAACATGGCATTATCTATGGAGGATTTTCAGCGCAAGCTAGATGTTCTGTCAAAAGTTCTTGTTGATGGACTTGGAAACACAAAGATCCTATTTCACTACAGTTTTGCAGAATGGTTGCTGGATGTAAAACACTGTACACAAAAATATTTGTGTAATGCAGCAGAAGGACACAGAATGCTAGCTATGAGTTACACCTGTCGAGCCAAGGATCTAACACCATTGGAGGCTCAAGAATTTGCTTTGCATCTCATTGACTCAAATTTGCAACTGGAGACCTCTGAGTTGGCTTTGTGGATGATCTGGAATGGTACACCTGTCAAAGATTCTTTGTCAACGTTGATCCCCAAAGAACAAGAAGTTTTACAGTTGCTAGTGAAAGCTGGTGCTCATGTCAACAGTGAGGATGATCGGACATCCTGCATTGTGCGGCAGGCTTTAGAAAGAGAAGATTCCATTCGTACATTATTGGATAATGGTGCTTCAGTAAACCAGTGCGATTCAAATGGGAGAACACTGTTGGCTAATGCTGCATATAGCGGCAATCTTGATGTAGTCAATTTGCTTGTTTCTAGAGGAGCCGATTTAGAGATTGAAGATGCACACGGGCAAACAGCACTTACTTTAGCTGCTCGGCAGGGACACACCAAAGTTGTCAATTGTTTGATTGGATGTGGTGCTAACATAAATCATACTGACCATGACGGGTGGACAGCACTACGATCTGCAGCATGGGGTGGGCATACCGAGGTGGTTTCTGCACTCCTTTATGCTGGAGTAAAAGTGGATTGTGCAGATGCTGACAGTCGAACAGCCTTGAGAGCAGCAGCCTGGGGAGGACATGAAGATATTGTGCTGAATCTGTTGCAACATGGGGCTGAGGTCAACAAAGCGGATAATGAAGGTAGAACTGCTTTAATTGCAGCAGCATACATGGGACATAAAGAGATTGTGGAGCATTTGCTGGACCATGGGGCAGAGGTAAACCATGAGGATGTGGATGGAAGGACTGCTCTCTCTGTTGCTGCTCTTTGTGTACCTGCTAGTAAGGGACATGCTTCAGTCGTGAGCCTTTTAATAGACCGGGGTGCTGAAGTGGATCATTGTGACAAGGATGGCATGACTCCACTGCTGGTGGCAGCCTATGAAGGACATGTTGATGTGGTTGACTTGCTTCTGGAAGGTGGAGCAGATGTAGATCATACTGACAACAATGGTCGCACTCCTCTTCTTGCTGCAGCTTCAATGGGCCATGCTTCCGTTGTAAATACTCTGTTGTTTTGGGGGGCAGCTGTGGATAGCATTGATAGTGAAGGACGGACAGTTCTTAGCATAGCTTCTGCCCAAGGTAATGTTGAAGTAGTACGGACTCTGCTGGATAGAGGGTTAGATGAAAATCATAGAGATGATGCAGGATGGACACCTTTGCACATGGCAGCTTTTGAAGGACACAGGTTAATATGTGAAGCACTTATAGAACAAGGTGCTCGAACAAATGAGATTGATAATGATGGACGCATAGCCTTCATATTGGCTGCCCAGGAAGGTCACTATGATTGTGTGCAGACCTTACTGGAAAATAAATCGAACATTGATCACAGAGGCTATGATGGGAGAAATGCGCTCCGTGTTGCTGCTTTAGAAGGCCATAGAGATATAGTTGAACTACTCTTCAGTCATGGAGCTGATGTGAACTACAAAGATGCTGATGGCCGGCCAACACTCTACATCTTGGCTTTAGAGAATCAGCTAACAATGGCCGAGTATTTTTTAGAAAATGGTGCAAATGTAGAAGCTAGTGATGCTGAAGGAAGAACAGCACTCCATGTTTCCTGCTGGCAGGGCCACCTGGAGATGGTACAGATGCTGATAACATATCATGCCGCTGTGAATGCAGCAGACAATGAGAAACGGTCAGCTTTGCAATCTGCGGCATGGCAGGGCCATGTCAAAGTAGTTCAGCTTTTGATTGAGCGTGGGGCCCTAGTTGACCATACGTGTAACCAAGGTGCTACTGCACTCTGTATTGCAGCCCAAGAAGGGCACATTGATGTTGTGCAGATATTACTGGAACATGGTGCTGATCCAAATCATGCAGATCAGTTTGGACGCACAGCTATGCGTGTTGCTGCAAAAAACGGGCACACGCAGATAATTAAATTACTGGAAAAATACGGCGCTTCTAGTCTAAATGGCTGCACTCCTTCTCCGGTCCATACAATGGAGCAAAAACCATTGCAGTCAGTATCTTCAAAAATGCAATCCTTAACCATAAAATCAAATAGTTCAGGGAGCACTGGCGGGGGAGATATGCAGCCTGCTTTGCGTGGCTTGTCTAATGGGCCAGCCCATGCCTTCAGTTCTCCTTCTGAATCTCCCGATTCTACTGTTGATCGGCAGAAGTCCTCTTTATCCAATAATTCCTTGAAAAGCTCAAAAAACTCTTCTCTTCGCACAACTTCATCTACAGCTACTGCCCAGACAGTACCTATTGATAGTTTTCACAATATGTCCTTTACGGAACAAATACAGCAGCATTCATTGCCCCGCAGCAGAAGTAGGCAGTCCATTGTTTCCCCTTCTTCCACAACTCATTCCTTAAGTCAGAATCATAGTTCACCAAATAGCGAATTTGAGTGGAGTCAAGTTAAACCCAGCTTGAAATCAACGAAAGCAAGCAAACCAGGGAAAACAGAAAACTCCAGCAAATCTGGATCTGCTGGGAAAAAAGTGAAACAGAGCACCTCCTCTCAGCCAAAAGTTCTAGAATATGAAATGACTCAGTTTGATAAACGGATACCTGTTGCCAAATGTGGGGCTAGTGTTCCCCTTAAATCGATGCCTGCGGACACTCAGTGTAAAATTTTAGTCCCTCCAGCCCAGCAAGAAGTTTGCCGGTCTCAACAGCAGTTCCTGATCCACCAGCAAAGTGGGGATCAGAAAAAACGAAATGGAATAATGACAAACCCAAACTACCATCTTCAGAGCAATCAGGTTTTTCTTGGTAGAGTTTCCGTCCCACGAACTGTACAGGATCGAGGGCATCAGGAGGTTTTAGAAGGCTATCCTTCAGCAGAGACAGAGTTAAGCCTTAAGCAAGCCTTAAAACTTCAAATTGAGGGGAATGACCCAAGTTTCAACTATAAGAAGGAAACGCCATTGTAACAGGTGAGACACTTGCAGTGGTCTACAGCGTAAGTGGGGATGCGAATAGGCAGCCAAGGGAGAGAGGTCCCCATGTCCTTCCAGCGGCTATTGTGCAAAAGCGTTGGAGGCAGGCAGGCAGGCAGCTAGATGGCACCTTACAGGCACATGGCTATTAACTGGCCAGAGGCATTCCATGTTGTTGTCATCAGACTCTGCCTCCAAAGACTCCACTAGCCTTTCCTTCAACTGCATGACACCAACAGTAAGAGTGTGGATCCTCTGCCTCTTTTCCGGTTCAAGGGCATTAGCCAGTTCCTGCTTGCCATACCAATTTGTCAGCAACATCTGGCTAGTTTGTGAATGATAGCTGTACATTGTAACTAACTCCCAGTTCCATGGCTTTGAAAGTATAGAAGTAGAACTTTAAATGACATCATGAATTGGATTTCCTGCCTTGAGCAGATGGTAAGGGTAGATCAGCTTTCCTCAACATGGTGCCCTTCAGATGTTTTGAATGACAACTCCCCAAATTCCTGACCATTGGCCAAGCTGACAAGGGCTGATGGGAGTTGAAGTTCAAAACTTGTGGAGGGCACCAATTTGGAGAAGGCTGCAGTAGATTATAGAAATGGAAGAGATCGTGGAGGTCATTTAGTCCACCCCCACGCTCAGTGGCCTCCAGGTCCCCTTCCAGGTCCATGATTCTACATTGGATCATATAATTTTCAGTATCTTCGGGGGGGGGGGGGAATCATCAACATGCATAGGTTTAAGCTGGGCCCTATGAATTGTATCAATATAACTGTACAAACTGCTAGTTTGTTTAGGATGGAATCTTATGCACAGTTAACCTGACAGCAAGCTCTATTGAATACAATGAAACTTAATTCTGTTTAAACATGGATTCAGAGCCAAGTCATAGTTTGCTGTAAAAATTATCAAGTCAGAATTACCAGTGTGATAAAAACATATCTGATCTGAACTTTAGGCAACCGTAAGTCAAAGCCCTGTTTAGAAGCTATGTAAGAACAAGCCTACATTCATCAGATTTTGATTTGAAGGTATCCATAAGAGAGAGTTTTCCATAACTCTGTACAGGTTAGGTTTGTGCAATATTATATGAATATGGGGTTTATTTAAGATCAACCTATAATTTTTATGAAAGTACATTTTTCTTCATGTTTTTAACTATTTAACATAATATTCTCTATAGAGTTAAGATTGTTCTATGTTAATCCACAAAATTCAGTAGCCCACCAAAATATTTAATAGTCACCTGTAATAAACTGATAGGCTAACGGCACGTAGGGTGTGTGGAATCTATGCAGTTACAAGTCTCAAAATTTCTCTATGATAAAAGAGTCACTTTCAAGCTATTTTATAAGGCTGCTGTGGGCAAAACTACACGTTATGCAACTGCACACGGTTGATATCAAAGCAAGAGCCCAGTGTCATTTCCCCACCACCACCATAACATTTGGACATGCTTACTATGTTGCAACAGTACCTTTGCATTGCATGTTTTTCTGTTCCTACCAACATCTGTCAGTAATGGCCTGGTTCTCAAGAACAAACAAGCTATGGTTAACAAACCATGAGTTGTTTGTGAGTGCGAATGAGAGTGTTGGCTTCCATTTCCACTTTTAGAAATAACCTATGGTTTGTTCTTGTCTTAAGACTCTGACTTAAGACTCTGTTTAACCCAGAGCGACAGGTTCGAACATCACAACATTTCCAAAAGCTGACTCAAAGTGGAAGTGGTGAGTGGGCAGGAGGCAATGCATTCACTTATTCCCATTGCATCATACCAATTCCTGGGTGGTTTAACCCAGGAATTGGCTTTATGGGCGAACCAGAATGGAGAAATGACTTTGGGATATGGCAAGGAAAAGGAAAGGAACCTCTCATGCAAGCACTGAGTCATTACTGACTCTTGGAGGGGCGCCAGCTTTCGCTGATGTTTTCTTGGCAGGCCTTATAGCGGGGTGGTTTGCCATTGCCTTCCACGGCCATTATTACCTTTCCCCCAGCTAACTGGGTACTCATTTTACTGACCTCGGGAGGATGGAAGGCTGAGTTGACCCGAGCCGGCTGCCTGAAACCAGCTTCCGCTGGGATCGAGCTCAGGCCGTGGGGAGAGTTTCAGCTGCAGAAACTGCTGCCTTACCGAGTTATGGGAGAGAGGCGGAGAGCTTGACATAAGAATCCTCTGTTTGACACCAGCGAATAAGTTTCAGTCCTGTATGTATAATAATTTCATCTCAAACTCAGTTCCTGGGGGGAAAAGACATCTTCAAGCTGCAAGTTAAGCTACAAGGTTTTCAGTGATCATTATCGTACATCTAACATATTATTAGAAACAACTGCTTATTCATAAGTTTGAGATGTTCTAATGGGAATATAATATTTTAATTTTCTCTCTCTTTTTTTTTAAAGACAGCTCCACGACACCATAAATAAAAAGAAGAGCTTCTGCCTAGAATGGTTTGTCAGCTGAGCTGGGATAAAAAAGCATGTCTTGCTTATTGAACCACATTGAAAACTACGAATGTGATCGCTGCAGTACAGTTACCTTGATTACTGTAATGTGCCTAAAAGTTTTAAGGCTGCCTTCTTAATGTAACCTTCTGTGCTTCAGAAATTTTATTTTGTGTACTCTGTACTTAATACACAAAATAAGCACTTTCTTTTTCTTCCTTAGTAGCAAAATGAGATAAATGCTGTATTTTCCTCACACACCTGAAAAACTAAGAGCTAGAAATGGGAGTTTCCTTTTCAAGAAGGCTCGATGGGTGTAAATGTGCCACAGTGGACTTCGTTTTGAAAGGCAATGCCTTCGGTATTTATTTTATTTTAATGTGGTATAAGAAACAACATACAGCCAAAAAGACAAGGAGTGTCCTGAGCCACCTTAAAGACTAAAGCAGGTCCTCTCACCTTGACCCAATCACTTGTGAGTTCCCTTTAATAGGCTCTTTTAACCCAAATCAAGTACTTTTTCTCTCCGCTCTGTTTGTACCAGCTCTGTGGCAGCAAAATTTTAGCTGGTTAACATTTAAGGTGCCATAGGACCTTTTGTCTTTCTGCTGAAAATTCACATGATCAAATCTGCACAAGAAGCCCCGACTATATCCCCAAAGGGGAGACGTGCCATTGGCATGTAGAACAGAATGTGTGAGATGGCACATCCATAGATGTACCCACAGAAGCAAGTGATAATACTGGGTTGCGGTGGTTCATAAATCACTTCTGCAGATCCAGGCAATGATGCCTGGACCTCTGCAGTGGTACCTGTGGAAAAGCTGGCTCACACATGACATTCTTCATGTCATCATGGGCACATAGGCATCACATAATGTAGAACTCACTTTGAACATGTAAACCCTACTCTTCTGTACAACTTCAATCACACTGACATTGCTGTAATGTATTTCTGTGTAGTTAAAATGCTTCTCATAAGAAAAGACCATTCTTGTGACAGTATTGGCTAAAATGCGGTACTTGTGTTTGGCCCTGGTCAGTAGTGGATAAAAGATTATAGCATAATTCATCCATCACTTTCTCCCATTACTCATTTTGAAGGCTGTTTGTGAAAGAACAGTTCTTAGGACTCGAACCAATTCTCATGTTGCCTGCTTAATGAAAGTATATCTCTGGCTTCCAGAGGCTAATAGATGTAGCCGGTACATTCAGTGTCTTCCAACACCATTCCCTAGACAATCCTTTGCTTTGCTTCGGGCTTACCTGTGGAAGAGTCGTACGTTTGTTCAATCCTCAGTTAAAAGGATTTCAGTTAAAGGGCTGAGCAAGACCTCTGTAAAGGCCTGGGCTAGATGGACCAGAGACGTGACTCCTTAGGGCAGCTTCGTGTGCTCAAAAGTGAAATCATCAGGAGACTTTGACAAGAAGAGGTCTTTGGCTTTGCCCCCAGGAAGCTGCCGTAGTCTTACAGTAGGAATAACCGCTCACTCATTCTGGTAGCAGCTGCTCTTTGTCTTGTTCGCAGCATGCCCAAGCCACTGATACATAATCTCTCTTTTCAGATGATTAGTTTACCACCTGTTAATGTTATCTTTGGATTAGATGTAAATTGTTAACTCCAAACTACCCATGGTCTTGATCATTAATCACATGTCATAGGCCAAGGTGCACTTGCATCTAAAAATAGTTCTGTAAAATTGGATGTTACAAAAACTCTGGAGTCCACTACTTTCTCAAATGTATATTTTAAAAAATATATGTTAAGATGCTTGGAGTTCAATAGTTATATCTGAAAAGGTGTCCCAAAATGCCTTGCAGAAGATTTTATTTATCTATATCAAACATTGTCTCCAACGCTATTTCTTATAACCAAGAAAATGAAACCAGGATAGGGATATGGCGATAGGAGCAGACTTGATTTACAGGTGACACTAGGGGGTGAAGGCACATTTATCCCTCTGCTCCAGTTGTGTCACCACCGTTACTCCTAATTTTTTCCCTACAGTAAGGAATGGCAGCTATTCACTTATATAGGAGAACATACAGTTCTGCACGTGGCAACACTGCCATTAAGTTAAAACCTGTTCTATAGGCCTGAGAGTAGATGGCTTGCCATAAGGGGGATGAAACTTGATCCTGTGAAGAGAGAATACAAAGAGTACTTCCAGATGAAACCTTGATCGCACCATTGCTCTACTTCATTCATGGAATTTTACAGGGGAACCAGTCAATGACATCTTCACCTTGTAACCCTCCCATGTTTTCCCAGAACCACTTCGTTCTCACTGCAGAACATCCATTTAGGAAGAAAAGACAGAACAGCTGCACAGCGTCTTCATTCTAATTGGTAGTGCTAAGGTCCTGTGTCTGGAAGTATCCCCAAAACACGTCATTCAACAGGGATTCCTGTGATTTTGAAATACCTCCCCTGCATGTGCCCCCACCTACCACACTGATGAAGTGTTTTGAGTTACTAATCATTGCTGCCGTGAATTTCTTGAGGTTTTTTTTTTTAAAAAAAAAAAATACTTCGGGTGCTTCCAATGAAAGGCTTCTGGGATTACCAATCAAAAGGCATTGTGTACAGATTCCATCCTTTCTTCCTTAGCAGGTATTTAAGGAAAGATGGAAGAAACATGGGAAGGTTATCAGTTGAAGGTAGGACACCTGGCCCTGCTGTAAAAATGTGAATGAGGCAGGGCTATTGCACAATAAAAGCCTTGTCTGGAAGGACCTTTAGGTAAGAATGTTGTGAAGTGGTATAGTAAGGGTCCAAAATGTTGCTTCCAGCTTGTTCCAAACTTTAAGTACTGGATGTTTGCAATACTGCACAAGAATAAACTCTTCTATCTTATTAGATATATGTTTTGATCTGTAGAACGACATCCCTAAATGTTGCCTTCTCTCTGGATCTCAGCTGTTGCTGAGATGATATTTATTTAATTGTATTGTTTTATTACAGTATGTACCTTGTGACTCAATGATGACCATTTTTGGCCATTTTGACAGGGAGGCTATGCATTCCAGAAGCCTTCTGGATTTTCAGCAGAACAATCTTAATGTTTGAAGGAGCTGGTGAGGGGTGTAACATTCCCCAAGCACAGAAATTACTAAAAGAAGGTCAGCAGGAAAGTGCTACCTTTCAGAGAACTGAAACAAATGTTCCTTTTCAGAAATGCTATGGAATACAGCATGTTTCTCTGTTTAAAAGTATTGATTTGACAAGAGTGTGAGATTTTTACGCATTACTTAAATATATCATTTTAATATATTGGCTTTTGTGGCCTCTAAGAGAAAGGTAAAATTGCCCTGAATATTGGCAATTCTGTGGTGTGTGTGTGTTGAAATTGTTAGATGTGCTTCAGTTCTGTTAAGCCATAACTTGGCAGACCTGATCAGCTATAATTTAGCATAATTCGAGACCCTCTGTGTTTCTTTTTCCATTCCACAAATCTCTGTATCTCTAGTCCTGCTTTATCTTCATCTTCCTTTTCCCTATATTGTCCGAAGGTAACACTTAAGGAAATTGGGGGATGTTACACAATTCATAACTGGGAGAGATGGGGAAGGACTGGTGAACATTAATATCTGTACCACACGCATGCCAAGGAAGCTGTCTTAAAAGGGAAGTAAAAGACAAATCAAATTTTAACATATTAAGCTGTAGCAGTGCCCTTTAAGCCCTTGTCATGATCAGTATTGGAAAATGGCTTTGCTTTTTCTTAAAGCATCGTTTTCTCATGTCAACTCTGCTGCTATGCAAATGTCTGTTTATGCTCGTTATCCTCCGTTGGAACTCTTCAAATTACATGGTGCGCAGATAAGACTTCTTTTCCTGGACTGGGTTGTAAATAGCCTATAATGTACATTGAATTTCACATTGTAAAATTTTTATTTTATTTCTTGTATTATATTAAGCAAAAATCCTTATGTATATGAAAGTGCATAATAAATATATTTGCTTTTCAGCAGACATTGTTTTCCGTTTGCTTGCTCCTTTTTAATGCTTTGGGAAAAGCAGGTCTAAATATATTTAGGAAACTGGAATTTAATGCTTTGCATATATGAGCACCACCTTGCTTCATCTCTCCCCCCCCCCCCAAAACTACTCTTCACTCATTTTCAATGCCTCTGAATGTTTGTCTCACACCACAGCGTACAACGAAAAGGGAAGAATGAACTTGAGAAGTCTCTGAGGCTCAGCAGGCTCAAACTGTAACCAGCCCCAAAGAAAAGAGCAGAAAAAAAGATGTTCTAGAGGATGGGTACCTATTTAAAAGAGAAGAACAATCTGATAAAACAAGAAACAATGGCTAAAA
This sequence comes from Elgaria multicarinata webbii, assembly GCF_023053635.1. Lineage (NCBI taxonomy): Eukaryota > Metazoa > Chordata > Lepidosauria > Squamata > Anguidae > Elgaria > Elgaria multicarinata. Next base: position 37,420,824 of record NC_086180.1, on the reverse strand, counting down.
TTTGAGTTAAACTTACATTAGCCCACTGAATTTGGTAGACTTGACTCCATACATACATTTTGCAACACTGTAGCTGGTATTTTTTAATGATACTTTTTCAGGAACCAGGAAATAGGATGCTGATCATTGATATGAACAGGCAATAGGATAAGGTTTCTCTTGTAAGTATATTTTATATTTCTTTTAGGGCAGTATGAGTTGTGGTTGCACACACTAGTTGGCAGAGTAAATAATTTGAGCTTTCCAAACCAGAGTCCTTATGAACAACAGTAATGAAAGCTTGGCAGGGATGCAGATTCTAACCCTTCGAGGCTGGAGACGGTCCCAGTGCCAGAAATAGGATACATACTGGAAAATCCTACTGCTGTGCCAATGTTTTCATTATCTTTTGATAAGGTTCATAGAAATTATGTGTAGCTGAACACATAAATAATAGGCTTTGCACAGGTTCCAATTAGATCTGGTGCCCAGCTATTACATATTTATATACAATCTATTTATCAGATGTAATATGGAAGTGTGATGTGTGTGTGTGTGATATATACCTTACGGTGAAATATAGTTACCTTCAGGGCTTCCATTGATTGATTTTGCTTCCATCAATGACTGAGCAAGTTACAGGTTCTCAGCCCCACTGCCTTGGCTCAGAGAACCTTAGTGGGAGCTGTTACCTAGCAACTGTCAACATTTATTTATTCATTTAAAGGGTTTATAGGCAGCCTTTTAGGGCAAACCCTTCCAAGGTGGCATAAAACAAAAGCATTTAAGAATAATAAAAATAAAAGGAGTTAGAACCTGATAGCACCATATTCACAATGGCCCTGGTAGAATCCCAACTTGATGATAGGGCAAGATAAACAGGTGAATCTTTATGGGCTGCTTAACGGCCTGTAATGATGGGACCTAGTGGACACCAATTGGAACAGAATTCCACAAGTGGACAGGCACTACTGAAAAGGCCCTGTCCCTCATATCCACCAGCCTAGTTGCACCTGCAAGCAGGTACACAAGTAGGGCTTCCAACGCCAGTCTCAGAATGTAGGCATGTTGATATGGGCAAAGGTGAATATTGCACCCAAATCATTTAGGGCTCTAAAGACCAAGATGAGCACTTTAGGTCTGGAACACTTCGACAACCTGTACAACTTGCACAGTTTAAGTGTCACATCACACTCCCTAGGCCCAACCAATACTCACATTTTCTGCCAGTTAACGTTCCTGAACGTCTTTAAAGGAAGCCCCACATGAAGCACATTACAGCAATCCCATCTGGATGTCACTAGAGGATGGATAACTGATACAAGGTTTATCCTCTCCCAGTAGGGTCACAGTTGGTATACCAGCCTAAGCTGGTACAAAGCATTCCTGGCCACTGCTGACACCTGAGCTCAGTTAAGTGCCAAGACCAGGAGAACTCCCAAACTGCAGCCTTGGTCCTTCAGGTAGAATACACCTTATATGGCATCATTTGCAAGCCTCTATCCAGAATATTCCATTTTTCTACCCATGGTTCCCCAGTATTGTCTGGATTATGTTTTAGCATGTTCAGCCTCATTCAAGGTAAGACGGTTTCCATCACAGGCTGATCAAGATCTGGCTGTTCATCCCCACTACCTTGCCTTGGAGGATTTTGTGGGAGCTGCCAACTGGTATGACACCAGGGAGAGTGGAAATGAGGTCAGGAAATGCTGCCTAAATACTCTCAGTTTCAGATGGACACCATGTAATTTATGTTCCTGTACTAGATTTGAGTGTGACTTAATTCCAAGAATAGTTTGAAAGCCTTGAGAGCCTTTGAGGGATCTCAGTATTATGAATGAACGAACAAACGAATGAATGAATATGCTACCATGATAATCATGGGTATTCCTCACTGGCCAAACACTTTTGGCAGGACATCCTTTCAGCCTAGTGTTTTCACCTGAGTGTGAGACTGGAGGTTTGAAATGGGAGACGGTGGGGGTCTGTGAACCTATTATTATGCTCAGAACATGTCCTGGTGAAGCTTGGATTGACGGTGGCCATTTCCCTCTGCAGGGGCAGGGGACCCATTAAGATGGTCTGCTCCAGGAGACCTATGGAATCCAAGGGATTCCTGAATGGTCTTGGATAATTTCCAGTATGCATGATTAACACTGTTGAGGCCATATGGTGAGATGGAACAGCTTATTGGCAATCATTTCCAAGTCTCCTCTCCAGCATGGTTGATCAACTACCTTCCTGGTTTACTAGGGATGAAATAGGTGGGACAATGGCTAGAGCACAGATGGTGTAAAACCCATAGAGAATATGACTGAATACAAGTGAGAGCATATTATTGTGCCTGCTTTGTGGCAGTGATGAAGGTGAAGTGGTCATACTTCTCCATTGCATCCTTGAGTAGCCATCCAACAGAGTTTGTCCAGATGGTGAATAGGTTGCTGCAATTAGACCTGCATGGGGATGTGGTTAGTCCTCAGAGGTTGCTGTGACAAGTTTGCAAGGCACTTTGAGGACAAAGTTGTTCATATCAGTGCTGAGCTTGACATTCATACAGTTCCACTGAATTTGTCCAGAGTTCTATCTAGTATGATTTTGTTGGATCAATTTTATTTAAGGAGTCTGAAGATGTGCACAAAGTGCTTCCCTGGAGGCATGTGGCTGCCACCTGTATTCTTGATCATGGCTCATCTTGGCTATGAACAACTAACCAGGAGGACTGAGTGGATCAGATGTGTGTGCTCAAAAAAAGCTAGGAAAGATCCAAGAGATGTATGTCAGGCTGAAATTATTTTTAAAGGTTTCTGGATAGCAATAGCCTTTTTATTTTATTTTTGTAAATGTATGTGAGTTACAGACTTTCAAGTAGTATTTTAAAAGTTAATCGGGACACATTCCCAGTAGCTTTTCATAAATATGTCTTGGCTTCATGGGGATCATCAGTTCCAGTAATTTCTTGCCATGGCAGTCAGAAAAATAAAGGTCTGCTAACCCAGATTGTGCTCCTGGCGCCGGATCATCAAGCCATCTTCCCATCCTACCCCTGCCAAAGATGAATCTATACAGCCCAGACAGCAGTAGAAAATCTGTGTGGTGCTTGTGAATTGAGGTGACATAGATAGTATCAAACCAGTTCAGTCTCTGAGATCTCAGCCTACACAAGCATATTGTTGCATGGGCACATTGTGTTACATAGATTTCACCCAAGAATCAAGGACCAATCAGTATCTAAATGGAATTTTTAGGCTAGAAATGGCTTGAATAGCTCAATATTTACTTCCCATGTTGAATTCCTAGGAAAACTTTAGTTAGCTATTTCATTTCCATTGGCCAAAGTTTTCTGGGTGGTTTACAAGACAAAACTCAAAACTATAAAATACAATAGTAAAACATAACATAAAAAGCTGATGTTTAAAGCTGAATCATCAAGATAAAAACCAGCAGCAGCGCAAAGAACTAAAAATGCACTAACACATTTTTTTAAGAAACAAAAACAAACAAAGGCTACAAATCCTGGGGAGAAATGTTATTCATCTGGCACTGAAAATACCACAATGTAGGTGCCAGGTGAGCTGCTCCAGAGATGACATTCCATAACCAGGGTGCCACCATTGAAAAGGCTCTCTCCTTAGTAGCCACCTGCCTCACCTCAATTTGGCAGAGGTACTCTGAGAAGAGCCTCTGTGCATGATCTTAGGGTCCAGACAGGTATTTATGGAAGGAGATGAGCAGCACTTTGAATTCGGCTCAGAAAAGTACTGGCAGCCAGTACAGATCATAAACACTAATGATTGCAGCTTTGAGATCTCGCAGTTCTAGCTCTGGAAATTTGCATATCTTTATCAACTTGAATATGTTCTACTTTCTGATTTTGAATATATTTGGATTTATGAGAAAGCATATCCAGACATCCATTATATTCTAGATAGTAAGTTTTAATAGAACCTTGCCATGATCATATTGGCTGGTCTTCTTTTAATAATCTTGCTGCTCTATTTTGAACCAGCTGAAGTTTCTGCACAGTTTGCAAAGACAGCCCCATGTATAATGCATTTCAATAATCCAGCTGAGAGGCTGCCAGAGCATGGACAACTGTAGCTAGGCTATCAGCCTAAGCTGGAAAAGGGTGTCCTGTGCCACCTGTACCTCCAATGATAGTGCTGAATCCAAGAGTACCCCCAAACTACTATCCTGATCCTTTAGGGGGAGTGCAACCCCCTCTGGAACAGGTTGAATATCACTCATCCAGGGAGAAGAACTAACTATTAAAAGTACCTCCATCTTATCTAGATTGAGTCTCAGGTCTAATCTACACCAAGCAGGATATTGCACTATGAAAGCTGTATATGGTATGTGTCAATGGGCCCCAATACTTGTCAGTGCACTTCAATACCACTATAACACAGTGGCTTCTGCCTTTTATATACCGCTTTCATAGTGCAATATCCTGCTTCTTATAGATTAGGCCTCAGTTTATTAGCCCTCGTATGAAACTCCTGTGCAACTCCTAGATGGAGATCTTCAGTGTGTTTACTTAAAAGTAAGTGCCAATGTAGGTGTTCTGCAAGGTAGAAGTACAACTGTCTTGAGTTAATGTGTCAGATATATGATATAACAGCTTTTTATCCCCCTTTCTGCCAACAAATCAAGAAAAGCAAGGATGACAGATTTATATGAACCCCATCTAAGCAAAGGCCCATGGTATCTGAAGATGGAAGTGTTGACGGCTTTTGTAAAATGAGCTGATGTATTTTCAGAAGTTCACAAGGTTCCTGTATGTGTTGGCAGTTGGTGATACAAAACCTAGCAGGCAATTTGCCACAGTACTACTGGCCTAAATCTGTCATTCCTTCAGCTTCTGACTGCAAAATCTGGATGTATTCAAACTTTGCTAAAAGCACTGAAACCTAAACGCAATGCCATCGATTTCAAATTGAATTTTCAAGTATGCTAATGATTGCAGCTTTGGGATCTCATAGTTCTAGCTCTGGAAATGTTCAGATGTTCTACTTTCTGATTTTGTATATATTTGGAGTTATGAGATAGCATAGCAAGACATCCACTATACTCTAGATAGTAAGAGTTAATAGAACCTTGCCATTTGCCTATTGTCCAAGGTCTGAGTATGTAGCTTCTCCCAAGATCCACCATTTATCTTGCACTGCTAACAAATAATATGCAAATTGGTGAGCTGATACATTTGCACTAATCCGTATTATTGTATTATTATATGTGTTAGCCATGGGTGGATGTTCTCCTTTGGGACAGAGATCCAGATTAGTTGCATTTTGGTTGCTTTCCTGTTCTGATTAATTTTTAAATTTAATTTGTGTGCTATGTCTTAGTTATATAATTAATTAATTAATATTGTAGATCACAGAGGTGTGCTAATAATAATTTTCCTTGATGAGGTAATTTTTACTTGTTGGGAGAGAGCATTCTGCATTTAGTTTTGATATTGACTGAGTTCTTGGCCAAATGGGACAATTTGCAGGAAAACTGTGAATGTCCTTGTCATATCTGGAAAGGAGGAAAGTAGTTAATTACTTAATTAAACAAAGGAACTTTGAGATGCAAAACAGGTAGCCTTGAGGTTCACCCACTTTCACAGTAGAAGTATTTCTAAATTCAGTTCACTATCTGCCCTTTCTAGAAATGGTACCCATAAAAAAAGAAAAGAAAATTACTGTGTATGACAGTTACCTAACTTGACAGCAAAAGGTGAAAGACGTTGTAGAGAAATAGCTATATTAAACTGTCTTGCTGAGTTGTAAAGTCATAATGGATAGATATTGCAACAGGTTGTGTTGCTAGTTTGTTACCAAATAGCCAAGGACTGCTTTGCAAAGAAATTTTTGTCACTCTCTAATAGATATTTGATTAATCTTGTTTGGAACCCAGTAGGCTCAATTTCAAACCAGACGTGACAATAATTGCATGAATGCAATTAATGTGCACATTTTAAGTTATTTAAAGAGCAGGCTCAGGACCGTGTGTGTGTGTGTGTGTGTGTGTGTGTGTGTGTGTGTGTGTGTGTGTGTTTTAACTCTTTCTCTCCCAGGCAGAGTTATTTCAAAATTTGCCTCAACTGAAACACCAGCTTCAGAGAAGAGGGTGGAGGGGTTTCTTTGTGGGAATCTATCCAATTCTTTGTTGTCAGAACTGGCAGGGAGAGAAAAATTTAACCTTCCCTTCCCCACACTAAGGTTTTCCCACAAAGAAAATAAGGGTGCAATCCTACGGATGGTTAGACAGAAAAAAGTTCTACAACTCCCAAGAAATTGTAGAACTTTTTTTTCCTGTCCAAACATCTATAGGGTTGTGCCTTAAGCATGTTACTTGCTGTCAGGTCTAGCCTGGCCCTTTGATTTTGGAAAAGAACAGATATTCACTTTTGTAGATTGAATCCTATGCTGCAAAGAGGAAGACCACAGAAATTAAAGAGCTGTTTGTATAATCGCACATATTCTGCCCCAGGTGGGGAGGGGTATGTGTTTCCTTCACTGTGTTTATACTGAGTCTGTTTACATGGCAAAGGCAAATCCACTGTAGAAGAAATATGAAAGTGAGGTACGGAGACCTAAGATATTCAGGAACTCTATCTCTACCTTTGTTAGCACAGGAATAAAGAAAACAAAATGGTTACGGGACACTCAGAAAATGCATCGGGTATCCATTATTAGAAGTACAGGATGTTATCTTCCTTCTGCATCCCCTGAATATCTTGTGGTAATTTATTGTGGCATCTGAGGTAACATAGATGTAGTCATAGATTTTGGCTATGATAATAGAATCATAGAATAGTAGAGTTGGAAGGGACCTATAAGGCCATAGAGTCCAACCCCCTGCTCAATGCAGGAATCCACCCTAAAGCATACCTGACAGGTGGTTGTCCAGCTGCCTCTTGAATGCCTCTAGTGTGGGAGAGCCCACAACCTCCCTAGGTAACTGGTTCCATTGTCGTACTGCTCCAACACTCAGAAAGTTTTTCCTGATGTCCAGCCGAGCTTGAGTTTGTGCAGATACAATACTGTGTTCCCATTAAAACTGTTTCTGCTCATTTTGTAGTCTGTTTTAAATATATAGTTGCATGATTCTTTAAACCTAGAGTGGTAAGAACTGTTATCAGTCCATACTATTGTCACAAGTCTGTTTGAGCTTTAGAACATGGGCAAAGATTATCCAGTAGAAGGCTACATTTGAGATCCTGATATCAATGGCATTAACAGGACTGCTGATGTTGAATTATACCTATGATATACAAATAAATATTAAGGACAAATATCTGAGACCAAATCCTTCACTCTGGGCATCAAAAGCAACTTGAATTGGTTTGGAGGCTGAACGTTGTAATTTTTATTACAATGCCATAAAAATCTAGCGGCAAATTTGAATTCCATACATAAAATCCTGGTGTATTACCTCCATATGTATATGGAATCAACATTTGTCGCTGCATTTTAATAATAGCATTATAATACATTTGCATTTTGATGTGTGAAACTTCAGCCTCTAACCTTGCTTGTATGTCACACTTTGTTGCTAATTAGGGATTGCTTCCTCTTTTGGGGTGGGGTGTATGTTGCATCATAGCTACAATAGCATCTAAAGAAAAATGCTGCAGGGGTCTCATTTCCTACTGCTTTTACTGGGTTACTTCAAGCAGTTGTGTGGTCTGACTTCTTTAAATGCCCAGCACTCTTGCGAACACATAAAACTTGTACAAGCAAAACCAGCCCAAACATTTTGTTTCTACTTTTGTTTCCCAACCACAGCCAAGGTTTGCAGAGCAATTGCAGCAGAACGCAATCAATAAAAAGTACAAGCAAATCCACTTTACTCTCTTTTCTTTTCCTTTCCTTTTTTTTACTATGCAGTCCTTTAGATCTTTAGTGACTGAGTCATGCTGCTTCTGTACTGCTTTTTTATTTCTCGGGTAATTGGATCTTTTTTTTTTTTAATGCCTTTGCACTGTAGTTACGCTGCTCTTTTCTCACTTGCCCACTTGAACCTGTTTAGTACAATTAGCTTTCCATTAATTAGAAATGTTGATCCATCCTGTGTAGTTTGTTAGGTTTCTGGAAAGGACACGAAAGAAATAGAAAATGAATGTGATGGTGATGTAGGCGACCAGAAAGGAATATTTCCATGTCAATCCTATCGACAAAGAAGAAGAAAAAGGATACCCCACATCAAAGAAAAGTCATCATCTTCATTAAGTGGAGACAGAAGGTGCGGCTATAAAAAAGGTGCAACGCATAGATTTAGAATTACTGATAGTTCTCTTCCCTTTCAATTTCCTACTCCTTCTTGTTTACTACCTCTGTTGTGGGAGGGGGACACTATCCCAGAGGACCTTTTCTTCTGTCGCCCCCAGATTGTGGAATGGCCTGCCAGAGGAGATTCGTAAAATTAACTCTCTGTGTGATTTTAATGCAGCTTTACAGACTAGCCTTTTCCGGCAGGCCTATCCAGATCAATGTTAAATCAAGAATTTTTAAGATGTATTGACTCCTGTTCTAATGTTGTTCCCCGCCTCGATCCAAAGGGAGAGGCGGGTAAGAAATATTATTATTATTATTATTATTATTATTATTATTATTATTATTGAGTTTAGGCTCCAAGATTTCATCAGTAACGTATAAAAATAGGAATGACAAGAGCCACCCAAATGATGAGTTTTAATATTCTTGCCAGAGTTAGTAGCCTCAAAGAAGGTGCAGTGCTGGCATGGGACATAACCACATCATTTTAGTACCCATGCAATTGGTACTTTTATCAGTGCAATGATGATGCTTAAATCATGGGTAGGTGTTCTGGGGGGGGGGGGAGAGGGATGGGGTAGCTACCACTCTGCAGAAGGTGATGTGCTCTTCAGGCATGTCTGACAAATAGATTAAGCTGCACACAATATTTCAGCTGTGCATCATTGTGTTCAAAATGGTTCTTACTTTATTTTGCATTCAAATGCATCCTTAGCTTTTGCATAGTGATCATTCCCTTTCAACGGAACCAAAATAGTGATGTTGTGGAGAAAGACTGAGGGGCAAACGTACGTTCTGCTTCATTCACTTCATGTTTATTTTCAATTACCTGATATACAGCACCAGCTTTTCACAGCGTGGGAAACTGACTTATAGGTAATATTCTGAACAGAAACTAGTGTATAAAAATGCAAACGGAATGAGGTTACTCTCTTTCCCACATCTAAATGCTTTATTTTCACATCAGAAGAAGAAGAAGAAGAAGAAGAAGAAGAAGAAGAAGAAGAAATGTCTGGAAGGTTTATTTTTATGTTTTTTGAGCTCTCCTTTGACCAAGAAAGCCTGTGTCTATTGCAAATAATAACCATGGATAGGTTTAAAAAATGTTTCTATTTTATTCCAAGAGGCCTGGTTTTTGTAAGTGACAACAAGGCATAAAAAAAATTGCCAGATGATGTCAGACTGCCTTACTGTCAATGTTCTTGCAATACTTTTTACTTCTTTCAAATATATAAGAAGCTGGCATTGAAAGAGATGGAGGGAGCAATTGGAGAAAGTGGATAGGAAGACATTTTTCTCTCCCTCCATTAATACCCGTGAAGCTGATTGGTGGGAGATTCAGGACAGATGAAAGGGAGTTTAACTATGCACTTCTTCACACGAGTGCATAGTTTATCTATGGAATTCACTACCACAAGATGTAGTGATGGCCAAGGGGGTTGGATAAATTCCTGGAGGAGAAGGCTATCAAGGACTATTAGTCCTAACAGATATATATGCTACCTCCAGTATCAGAGGCAGTATGTCTATGGATGCTAGTTGGTGGAGAACCTGGGTAGCAGGGTGCTGCCCTGCTTGTGGGTTTTCCGTCCTGCTTGTGGGTTTCCATCAACAGCTGGTTGCCCACTGTGTGACTAGATGGACCCTTGGTCTGATCCAGCATGGCTCTTCCTTATGTTCTATGTTCCCTGGACATTGTCTGAGGGGGCCATAAGATATTGAAGATTCCCCCTTCCGGGGTTGAAGAAAACACTCCAACTTTGGAAGGGGGAGTTGGAGGAAAAAAAACCCAATCCTGCCCCTCACAATCAGAGTAGAAAGAACCATGCCGGATGCCCTACGAGGTTAGAAAAGCAACCTTGGAGAAAAGAAAAGGGGTTTTTCAGTGGGCAGAGAGGGAAGGAAACCAAAGAAGCCATGGTATCAGCTTTCCTGAGCCTCTTTCAGCCTCCTCCCTCCCCCTCTGAAGCACTGCTGCTAGACAGGCAAAAAAGCCCTACTAGCAAAACATACAGGGGAGGAGGATGGGGAGGGGCAGATGCTTCTGCCACTCCTCCTGCCCTCCATTGGATAATTGGGAGCTTCTGAGTTCAGGGGCCTCTAATCATTGAGGGCACAATCAATAGGATTGTGCCCTAAGGCTGTAACCCTATTCTGTGAGTCAGCCCCATTGAACTCAATGTGACTTATTTCAGAATAGGCATAGGGATTTCACTGTAAAGCTGCACTCCTATACTCACCTGGAAGTAAGTCCTATTGAACCCAACAGGGCTTACTTCTGAGTAGACCTGTATAGGCAGTGTAAATGAGGATGCAACTGTAGATGGTTTTCAAAATATAGCATAAGGGTGAATCGTTGTTCTGTATTCATTCAGGACTGAATGAGAAGCAGTGAAGATAGATTTGGTGCCCAGCTGCATGTTACATACAAAATATTTAATTTTACCATTACCATTTTCCTGATCAAAATGCCTCCTCCAAGTTCCTGTTAGTCCTGTCAGGGAAACAAGACAGACACAACAGGGGTACCTGTTTTCTGTCTCCTATTTCCAACCCCCACACCAGTAGGGCTATAAAGACTGGGCATGGGAGGAGTCGATCAGGAAAGTAGCACAGGATGGGGTTCATTTCCCTCCTTTCACAACTGCAATGGTTTCTATCCAATTCCCCGCCCCCGCCCCCATCCCCATCCATGAATTCTTTAAAGAAAAGTCATTCATGCTCTCCGGTGTATGACATACTTTAGCCTTTAGGTTTTACATTTTAGATATGTCTTGATGTTGCATTGAACAATTGCTGACCATTAGCTATAAAAACAGTCAGCAAAAGAAAGAACTACATAGGAACTAAATGGCTAGTCAACTATTCACTCCATATTCTTTAGGTCAGCCTTTTCCAACTTGGTGTCCTCCAGACATTTTGGGCTAAAATTCCCAGCATCCCTGACCATTGGCCATGCTGGTCAGGGCTGATGGGAATTGGTTGGAGAAGTCTGATTTAGGTAGCAAATGACCTTGCTCTAGGTAGAGGGTTTGAAAACAACTATAGTTGGCAAGTAGTTTTACTGGAATACCTCTATGAACCTCTGGCTTCCCCCAGTCTTCAAAAATAAGCCAGCACATCAAACACTGGCAGCCCCAAATCCCATACATGGATGAATCCACCATCTCCATTCTCTGAGATGGCAACTGGAGAGGAAGGAGATGGACATATTTAATTCTCAGAGACCCACCAGTTGATCCTTACATTACATGATCCAATGGGTTCAATTCTGTGAAATAGCACCAAATTTGATTGTCCCTGTCTCCTTAATTTTTTCAGCCTTTAACATGCTTAAGATGTACTTTCAGCTCAATTATATTTACACTGGCCATGCTGTCTGCAGATAATGGGAGCTGGAGTCCAACACATCTGAAGGGTACCAGATGGGAAGAAGGCTGGTATAATGCAATACTGTATATGGCATGTTCAGCCTTGGTTCGCAAACCCATGGGTTCCACCTCAAACCTTGCTATCCATAATTGTTGGGAAGATGGAGGAAGCTTTCAAGACGAGTGACACTTGTAGGTCAGTGTCCCTTGTTGCCACCACTGATGGTTGCTACATACTTGCCCCAGGGCAAAAATGCCTTTGTGTAGCCACATGAATGGAAAGCATAGGAGCCACAGGAATAGAGCAACTTGAAACTCGCTCTTCTCTCCTGTGGCTCTTCAGGCAGGTGTGTACTGAGGTACATTCTGCTTTCTTTTGAGGATAGCTAGTTATCAGCTTTTGGCAAAATTCCCTCTATGATTATGTTGTTTTGGAGAAGCCAAACCAATACATACACTTCTTTCAAACTGCCAGTTTAATCCTGAAAGATCTGTTCAAAGCCATGTTTGCAGTAAAGGCAGAGATTATTTTTCTTGAAAACAAACCCAGGGTAATACTATTGATTACTGCTTAGACTAGTAAGCAGCTGTTGCAGAGATAAAAAGGAGGATCTCAATGAAGCGGAGTGTGTGTTTGTTCATCTTAAGCCATAGAAATACTGGTAGCCAAGAGAAATGATCTGGGGAATCACAAAGACATAGATTGGGCTTGTTTTCCAGTTTGCATGTACTATATTATCTCTTCTGATTGAAACGTACATGTTGTATGTCACCAGTTGCATGAATCAGATGCCACATATATTGCTTTAAGCTTACTGGATAGAGTTGTATTGTCTGAAACCAAATCCAGATTCAGAATGTATTGATGACCATGCTTTCAGTAGGGTAGACATGATGTCTCATGAGAACTTGCCTTCTGTGGAAACATTGAACATTGAAAAATTAGAATTATGTTCAATCCCCAGTTGAGCAACAATTCAGTGTATTGCACCTGTTGGCGATAAAGCCTCTGACGCCAATCAGTTGGGTTGGTGTGATGGCATGGAATGTTCATGAGCTTTTGATCAAAGCTGACAGAATGTCTCGAGTCCACTATTTGTGAGGGACAAAAATATTGTCAGTTTGGCTGCCATAGGTTTTATCTACATGAAACCTCTTAGGGATTAGTGTACTTTGTGGGAAAAGCCGAGGGTTGGAAAGTTATCCCATGAAGTGAAGAAACTAAGGGCATCTCTTACATTAAAAGAAAATGATGTTGCTTTGCCAGGGCTTTGTACATCCTGCTTCTTTTTTGTGATAGTAATGGGCAGAGAGGGGTGACTGCATGAAGCACATTTTCTTCCAAACATTCTCTTTAGGATTTTTTCTCTACAAATGCCAATGTAAAATATCCTCTGAATATTCCAGCATTTGCCTAATGGTTGAATATTTGATGCCTATATTTGACATCCTATGATATATCATTTCTGTTTTTGATATCTGATAGTATTTTATAGTTGACATGCAATGATATTTAATGGCTGACCTGCAATACTATTTAATATTTGACTGTATTTGATAACTGACATGCAAATAGTTTAGTTTTTGCTAGATAACAATTTTCATACTTCTCACCTGTCAAAACAATTAAAGAGATGTAAACACAACTGAAATATTTGAATTGTAAATTTTGAAGTGACATATCACGTTTAACATGAACATTTGAGTTTGGAATTCAGTATTTCACATTCAAAACATGAGTAGGGGCATTGAAAATGTTTGTGCATCTTGAATATTTGCGAATATTCAAGATGCACAAATATTCATTACGGGTCTATTTACTTGCTGTTATTTAACGAATACCCTGAATCCATCATATTCAACACTAGGTCAGAAGATAATGACTGAACCCTAAATTCTAAAGCAACAATCCACTTGCACCCAGGCACAGCAGCTACACACAGTCAGTCCCCCTCCCCTACCTATGGAGACGGTCATCCTTCTCAATTCCATCCTTCTCTCTGGGTAGAGAGGTGTGTTTAAGAATGCTGTAAAGGGCTCCATCTAAGTGTGTGTGTGTGTGTGTGTGTGTGTGTGTGTAGGAAGATATTGTTTATTTTGTCTCCTCTTATCTCTGCAGATGCTCATATAATTCTAGTCCAAGCAGTGAGGAACTATCAAGAAAAAGATGAAGGTGTACAATAAAAACAGATCACTATGGCCTGTTTTCAGAATGCCTTGGCTGCAGGCTACATCAGTTGGCTTTTTGTTTTTTACGTTTTTCTTTCCTTTTGGCACCATTCAGTCATTGTGGAGCCAGTAGACAGAAATGTGCTGGCAAGAGTGAGATGCCAAGTTTTCCATCATGACGTTTATTTATCTCTTTATTACCTTTTGCTGCAGAAATCCTCCCTTGCCATAGATGCAGCACAAAGGGTACAAAGGATGGAAAGCTGCAATGGGGGGAAGCAGCAAGGGAATCTAAAAACCTAGTGTTGAAGTTCCATGGGAGATAATTCCCTGAGTGTAATGTCATGCGAGGTTTAAATAAGTAACACATGATCCACCCAAACTGCAGACAAAGTGTCCATGCACAGAGCATCCCAATAAGCCAGGAGTGTGCAACTTCAGGCAGGGAGTGCACAACTTAAGTTGGTACCTTGAATGAATCTTTGGTTCTGTATGCAGAAGACCCTTGGGATTCTCAATATCTGGGAGACTTGAGTTTGTGTTCAATTTTCATTTCCAATTGTTAATGATAATCATCTGAGGATTAATAAGATTCCCAAATCTTGTATTCAATACTGTTCCCAAAGATTAACTCCTGTGTGTGTGTGTGTGTGTGTGTGTGAGAGAGAGAGAGAGAGAGAGAGAGAGAATGTGAATGTGTGGTACACATACACACATAGTTTTTCTACACAAGACTGTTAATCCACTGTTAATCCATTGGATCTACTTTCAGTTTCATTGTATCCGGGCACTACAGAAAGAGCATATCCTTTCCTGCTTTTCTGCTACATAACCTCTAGGTGGCACTATGGTATAGTGGAATAGCACAAATATACTAAAAAAGTATTTCCTTTCACTTTTACAATTAAGTACTGCACTTTCCTTTCTCTAAAATAACTTGTGGAAAGTGCTCTTTGAACAATGAGCAAAACTGGAGGATCACAATATTGTCTAAAGAACCTGTATACAACTATGTGTAGGGGGGAAAAGAGCACATGATAAATGCCTTGTATAGAAAAGCCCCCCTACACACAAATGTTTTAAACTTTGTCTTACATAGCCTTGCAATTTATATTTTTGCATTTTATTCTTTTATAATTTATTCCAAAGTGCTGTGGGATTATTATTATTTTTAAATGGGAAGTGGAATATAAATATTTTCAATAAATATACATACAAGTACATGCTCTAGTGGGTTAATCCTTGCTCATGGGTTTGGATTGAGTTGGATTTCCTGCCCTTCAATTACCTGGAGGATTTAAACTGCATATCTCTGAAGAAGCCTCTAGTTATCCTGTGGCTTTTACAACGGTGCCATGTTAATGATTAAGATAGAATTCCCAGCAGTGCAGACTGGTTTCCTGAGCTAAATTACTTATGATGGGGTTGTGTGTGAGTGAGTGTGTGTGTGTGTATGTGTGCGTTTCTACAAGAAGCTTTGAAAAAACTGTGCCCATTCCTCCTTCCAACTGTCTTTAATTAACTCCTCTAACAGTTCACACAAGTCATCCCATAATCCTTAGAGAAAAACGAAAACTGTCTAAAAAAAAAAATGCAGGAAAGTGAAAAGAATAAGGGCATGTGATTCTTTTGTTTTTATCAAATGTCCTGGATTTAAAATGTCATTCCTGGAGAAAAATTATCCAGGCTTGTCGTCATTGTGAGATAAGCCACTGCTATAATGAATTTGCATTCACCTTTCACTGGACAGTTTTTAATGGAGTGTTTTAAATTAGCATTGCTTCGGACTATATTTGTGTTGTTGCTGCTGAGGCTGTTTTAAAACTCAGTAAATAAACTGGGTTCTGCATTTGGCAAGGCTTGTTTTAAGGATTCATGTAATCTTCCTTCTTCTCTTTTAACTGTGTAAACAAGGCATACTTAACACAGATGATTTTCTTATTAGCTAGCTAGGCCAAACTAACTTATTGTTAATCTATCACAGGCTCAGCCAGCTGGAAGCCCATGAACCAGATCCAGACCTGAAGAAATGTTATCTTGCCCCCAGTGCCCAATCTACATTTAATCAGTCTCTGATTCCTTTTTCTCTCTCTTTCTTTCTAAAGGTCCAATCTTATGCATGTTAAGACGGGGGGCGGGGGAGGACCACATCCCCCCGCATGCCCCAGCCTGCAAGGTTGGCTGGGGGCATGCTGGGAATTCTAGACCTTTTTTCTGTCTAAACATACATAGGATGGGGCCCTAAGTGATTCACTTTTGAAAGAAACAAAGCAATGGGACTTTATGTGTATTACATATGCAGTCAATTCCATTCCTATATCATATGTATTCAAAAGCCCTCTTCACATGTTCTCTGGAATGTTTGCGGGCTAATACTGGGCAAAGGGACAGGACTGTGCATGATCCCCGCTCAGATCCCCCAGCCTTACCATGTTGAGTGGCAAGCTCTGCAGAAGCGTTCTACTTGTGCTTGCTTGAACGTGAGTTGAATTCTCCATACAGTTGAGATTCAGTTGTCTCAGGGCATTTGAAGCTTCCCCTTCCTTCTCTATTGGACGGCACTGTTTGTCAATGCTGATGTGCCCCCACTTTATAAATCAGGCCCCATTACCTAGGGTGACCATATGAAAAGAAGGCCAGGGCTCCTATATCTTTAACAGTTGTATAGAAAAGGGAATTTCAGCAGGTGTCATTTGTATGCAGCACATGGTGAAATCCCCTTTTCATCACAACAGTTAAAGCTACAGGAGCCCTGCCTTCTTTTGTATCTGGTCCTTGTTAACATCTGGCTACCTAAGCCAGATCTACACCAAGCAGCATATAAGAATTTGAAAGCAGTTTGAAAGCAGTATATGGAATGTGGGTTCCATCACACCTATTTTTTTTCCTGGTTTGTCTCCGTGATTTCCACCTCTGTTTCATTAGCAGGTCAAGCTAATGGTCCCTTTCAAGTGTGTATATGGTATCACCACTGTACCAGTGAACTCTCCTTTCACTTGTTTGCTCTCCCTCTCCACCCTGCCCCACCCCTTCTCCTTCTTCCTCCAGTTCATTGGTTCTTGTTGTTCAACTGAGTCAGCACAAGCCTATTCATTCGACATGGCATGCTGGACAAGGAGAACTACCCCACCCTCCTCTTTCATCAGCAAGACTTCCCTTCAAAGCACACATCCCCAACAAAGGACATAGTACAAGAACAGAAATACATGTGGGGTGGGAGGGTGCTTTAATCCAGCATGGAGGAAATAAACCAGAGTTTCTCCGCTCTAGGAAAACCCAGAAAATGGAGGGGAACATTTTCTGCAGGACAATGTTGACTGCAGGACAGGCACGACGTCATGTGAGTCCTGCACTGCAAAACAACAAACCAGGCATGACAAAAGTGTGATGAAATGCTGGTGTGATAAAGCCCTGTATCATGGGCCCCAACAGTTGCCAGTGCACTTCAATACCATTAGAAAGGCAGTAGTGCAGATCCTGCCCCAGTTAACAGACAGGATGTTCAAGCCCAAGTAGGTAGCTTTTAAAATCATTATTTCTTATTACATTAATATCCTGCCTTTTTTCTTCTTGCAAGGAACCCAAGACAGTTTACATGATCCTCTTCCTCTTCAATTTATCCTCACAACAACCCAGTGAGTTAGGTTAGGCTGAGAGTCAGTGACCCGGTTCACATGATCACAGGGTGGTTAACATGCCACAATGGCTTGTTAACCACCCTGTGCAAGCTGGTTGTGTACCGGCTGATTTGCAATTACCCTTGCTGGGCACAGCTTCTCATGTCATCTGAACCCAGCACACAGAACCCATGGCCTGTTGTAGGATAATTTGTTAACCACCCCAACAAGCCATCCTCTATGGGTTTGGACAACATAAGAAGCCAAGGGGGTGGGGCTTGGATTGGCAACCTAACACACACCATCTTGGCTAATAAGTGGCCCAAAGTGAGCTTTATGGTGGACTGGGGACTAGAACCCAGATCTCCTGAGTCCTAGTCCAACACTCTAACACTACCCCACACTAGCTTTGGCACTGCCTATTTTAGAAATGGGAAATGCTCTCCCATGAAAAGTAATCCACTGGTCATGATAAACAAACAGATCAGACAGATTTTTGTAAATACGTCTTCTTGACACACTGGATTTATATGTTTATGTGAGTGGGAGACGGGGGGATGGGAGTATTGAAACATGTGATCTCCCAGCAATCTCATGTGGTACAGTGTAGGCAAGAGTTAGATCACAGGATTCTGCTGCATGTCTGGATCACAGCAGGTCTTGCCTTGCCAAAGACAAGCTTGACATTTTTCTGTGATGGAAGAGCCCAATAGAATGTATAAGGGTACCATCACCTTGGATTTTAATGATGCTGTAGAAGGGGAAATAAAATGTTCGGATTACCATACATTACACCATATTTATTACACCACAAGCAACATGGCAGATATTTTACATTTTAGCTGCTCTTGAGATGTGAGCAAAATGCCTCCAAGAGTTATTTATAAAGGCTCCTTAGCATTTTCCCCCTCCTGGCTAAACTATTCTGAGACTTAAATTTGACATAGAGCAATAACTTGCATTACACATTCTCTCTCTTGGAATGACTGTTAGAAGGTGATGCTATCCCTTATGTCTATAACTCAACTAAGAGAATTTACACAAATGCACCAGTGATGTATTTATATATCAGCAGAGGTGGAGCTTGATTTTCTAAAGAGCTCATCTATGCTGAGGTTTTCTAAAATGATCTTATGATTTCACCTCCTAATAAATCTACTGAGTTTGTATCTCATTTTTGTACAGCTGCCTGACTGGGACCTAAGCTTGAAATCAGGATCTTTTGAAAGCGAAGAGAAAACTAGGTCTGACAAGCTTTACTGAATGGTACTATAGTTAAGAATCTCCCTACCACAATCACCTCATTTTTTGCCCATTAAGAGGCCTGCAGTATGGATTAATCCAGGAAAAGGATTTTGACATTATGAGGACAGAAGGATAGTCACCAGGGCTGGCCCTACCTTTATTTATTTATTTATTTATTTATTTATTTATTTATTTGATTTGTATCCCATCTTTCTACAAAAATAAATGGCACTCAAGGCAACTCACAATCACTGATAAAAACAACAATAGGCAAATACATTGAAACATAATAAAAATAATAATTAAATGCACAGCAATAGCAGAGTAAAAACAGCATCCAGCTCAAGAAACTCACATATGCACCAAGGGTCTGCTTGAATAAAGTGGTCTTTGCCTGCCAGTGAAAGGACAGCAGAAAGGAAGTGAACCTAGCCTCCTCCTGTAGGAGTTCCACAGCCAGGGAGCAGCCACCAAGAAGTGGTGTTGCCAGCAAATGTACTTCTGAATGTGGCGTTCTTGAAAGACCGGTCTGTCCTGAAGATCTTAAGACCCGGGCAAGCTCATATGGAAGCAGCCAGTCATTCAGGTAGCCTGGTCTCAAGTCATAGATCATAACCAGCACTTTGAATTCTGCCTGGAACAGCCTGGTAACTAGTGAAGCTGTTGTAACAAGCGAGTCCTGTGCTTCATGTAACCAACCCTGGTCAATAGCCTGGTTGCAGCATTCTGAACCAGCTTCTGAACAGTTTTTGAAGGTAGCCCCATGCAGAGCATGTTACAGTAGTCCAAATATGATGTGGCTAAGGCATGTATGACCATGGCCAAATCATCTCTAGGCGGATTTCCTGAAGCTGCCCACCCTGGTGTAGGGGGGATGAGGGTGTGCATACTGGCCCCACCCTCCAACATCCCCAAGTGTGCCAGGCCCTGCTCCTCATTTCCCTGACTTTGCTGTTCATTGAAGGGAAATTTTACTTGAACTGAAGGGACATTTTACTTCAACATGAGTAGAACTCTCCGCTTGATCAGGGACTCTGATGATGCTTAGTGGCTCTTCAATGAGGGCAATATATTGAAGTTATGAACCCCTATGGTTTAGATCTGTATACCCATAGGCCCCCTTTATACTAATGCTTCAGCATGGCTGCCAGGGAACAAGGCCAATGGGTGCATCAGCCTTTGGGCCATGGTCACCTGCCCTCCTGTGTTCAGTAAACATATGAAGGAGTGGGTCATTTGAAGACCCCTAGTAGCATAATACTTTTATTAAGACCAACTAACTATAATGTCACAGAGCAATGGGAAAGTTTCAGGATGGATGTTAAGCAAACACAGAGGTTGGTTATTACCTTTAAAGACCTACATGGTTTGGGTCCAGGTTACCTGTGGGATCGCTTTCTCCCATACAATCCGCCCCACACAATCAGGTCCTCTGGGAAGGGTTTGCTCCAGTCAGTCACAACTAGACTGGCAACTGTTACCCAGAGGACCTTTTCTTCTGCCACCCCCAGACTGTGGAAGGAGGAGATTCATCAGCTTAAAGCTCGCTCTGAGTTTAAGACAACCATAAAGACTAGACTTTTCTGGAAGGCCTACCCAGATGAATTTTAAACCTAAGAATTTTAAGATGCTGTGATTGTTATTTTAATATTGTATTGGTTTTATATGCTCTTTTAACTAATTTTATGTATTATATTGTGTTTGGGGTTGTTCCCCACCTCAATCCAGAGAGAGAGAGAGAGGCAGGAAATAAATAAAATTATTATTATTATTATTATTATTATTATTATTATTATTATTGCCCGGGGTGGCTTCGAATCTGCAGCTGAACATATAACCGATGCAGTGCAGATTCAGAGCCACCCTGGAGCAAAGACGATTTCAAGTCAGGCCCTCTGATACCAAAAAAAGGCCTCCCCCAAAGAACTCAATTCCTGGGCAATCTCATATGAATTGGAGGTGGTGTTATGCAAACTTAATTGGGTAAGACCATGCTAGGTGCAAAAAGAAAAGGGAAAAAGTTCATATAAATCCCCCACCCGGGCCCAAAAAAGGAGATGTGATATATAGTTCTATTTTCGGTAAATTCAAAATTAATCCACCCATTATCAAGAAGCTGATATGTCAGCAGAAACATTCAGTTAAGATTGAGATTAATAACGGCACAGTTTGTATTGGCATAGTGAATAGATTCCAACCGTGAACTCACACCTGACCCTATTGGAAAGGATACCAAAAAGTCTCTCCTAAGTAGGATTGTTTTTCCTGGCAAAGCATCGTGATGTATTAGTAATGCAGACATCTTGTTGTATTAATTAATTGTTGAAGCCAGAAGATAATATAAGAATCATTTCTTCCTTGGAGTGGAAATGCTTCCAAGTCAAACTGAATTGCCAAGATCAAGCACATCAAATGGAAAGGGAAGAACGATGGACATGACCATCACATGAACCCAATGGATTTTACATATTTAGGATTGGAACAATAACTAAAGTGTATCAAACTTGAAAACCAAAGCTCGCAATCTGATATGGACACAAGTCTAATGAGATTTAAAATGGAACTCAAAGAACCCCAATGAGGTCAAGTTTTGCTGATTCGCACATCCCTGGTTGGGATACAGTGCATACATGATCCCGTGCTGGACCAACTGGCAACATCTCCATATGCTTATCCTAGAGTACATATGGCAAAGAATGTTAAGGTTGCCTGCACAGCGTTTACTTTATAAAATAACAGATGTAATGAAGGCACAGCAATTGCAGAAGTGGCTGGAAAGAGAAACCTGAATATGAAACTGTCCTGGGGAATAGGAATTGAAAATCAGAACGCTGCATTTATTCCTCTAATCTGCTTTTGTAAATGCGCCATCACATCAGGCTGTATTTCATACATTGATTCTTCTTGACGCCAAACCACACTAGCTCTTCCATGACATTTGGACAAAATCAGTCGGGTTCAACTGCATAGCATCAGGCAGCAAAACTATAATTGATCAAACATTCTCCAGCACAACCATGCAGCCTGAGGAAATGTGATAAATCATAAAAAAAAAAATGGGCGAAAATGTAATAAGCACCCTGTGACTCAGGCTGTAAATGTAATTTGACTCTCCGTCTTTAAATACAAATCGGCAGAAGTGACCAGTAATTGGAACTGTGTGATAAATGGCGAATGGTGGTTGTGGTGGTAGGGAAATGTTAGCACTTCTAGTGTCAAAATGTCTCAGTGCACTTTTTCAATGGAATCACTCAAGCCCTAAATGGGTCGCAGCAGCTCGGTTGAGAAGCTGAAAGGTCAGAACAGTAAAGTAGCTTGTATTCATTTAATTCCCATCTGAATGATCAACTTGACCTATACAGCTGGATTTAGGATTGGATGCTAAATTGTCAGGTTGCAAGTAGTGATTGTACAATCATTTTCTGACAGTACAAGTCACTTCTGATAGGTCCCATTTATAATTCTACTGGTTTGAAGTCAGCTCAGAATCCCCAAGACATAGATTATTTTGTTGGCGTGCAGTTTTCAAAGTAAACCACAACAAATAACTTTTGTTTGATTTGGTGGCCCCTGCAGACGTTTTGCTCTTGAGAGCAGTGGTGTTCACTTCAGCAATTTTAGATTCTGGTGCTAATGGTCTCAGTGGAGGCTGGTGGCTCTGATGTCAGTGGGGTGGTGAATCCACCTGGGATTTCAGTCAGAACCAGTCAGAATTCTAAAGGAGCTATAGTTCTTTTTGAGTTCTGACTGGTTCTGACTGAAATCTGGAGCAGATTCACCACCTTGTTGACACTGGCACCACCAGCCTCCACTGAATAACAACACCCCAACCTCTCTAAATAGCAACGTGTACTACTTCATCTCCATATTGAAGGGCTTTCCTCCTCATTCTGCTGAGTAGCCCCCTGGGCTCTGCCCCAAAGACCTAACCCGAAGGCATCACTGCCTGAGAGTAGCCTATAAAAATAGGCAAGGGAAAGAAGATATTCCATTCTCTCAAAATATAGTTATTAACTGACTGATGTAGGCTTCATTATCCTTAAGAGGCACAGAATCATTAATTGTTTCACAGTTAAGGGGGAAAGTGAGATGGTGCTAGTAAGCGGCTGTTGCAACAGAACAGTGACTGAGAGCTTAGGGGACTATATGTCCTTTATGGCAGGCATTCTAAGAAGACATGAGGCTACCGTGCTGGTGGCATGTGGCTGTTGACTAGCTAGGAGGTGCCCAGAAGAGTCAACAACTACATGCCACCAGCACAGTGCTGATTTAGTAGCCTGCTGATCTCACGTGATCACATGGGTGGACTGCTGTCCTGTCTGTAGCATGAACCTTCACCAGGGTGTTGAAGCTTTTCAGCCCAAGGGCCAAATCCCATTTCAAAGAAGCTCTTAGGAGCCACATTCCACTGGTGGATGGTTCCAAAGGAAAAGGGGCAGGTCAAAAGGAGAAGTGGTGGGCCCAAAATATATAAATTCCCCAAAGAGGCATTTTGACCTTGTAGAATGGGGAGGGGGGGAATACTGCACAAAAGCTGGGAAATCACCAAATGATCAGTGGTCAGGGAAAAGGGGTGGGGCTAGGGGAAGATGACAGATCCAGGGGAAGAAATGCTGCCCCCAAGACAATAGGTTCGATACCCGTGACCTACGCAGTGCTGATGTAGCAGTGACTATGCCTTTGCAACCCCTTCTCAATTTTTGCTGGGTTCCCTTGGTCACTTTGCAGTCGCAACAGTCTCTGACAGATAAAAGGAAGTGCTTTTTCAAACAGTGCATAGTTAAACCATGAAATTCATAACCACAAAATGCAGTGTTGGCCACTAATTTGGATGGCTTTAAAAGAGGGTTGGATAAATCCCTGGAGGAGAAGGCTATCAATGGCTACTAGCCCTGATGGTTTTGTGCTACTTCCAGTATCAGGGGCAGCTGGTTGGCCACTGTGTGAACAGAGTGCTGGACTAGATGGACCCTTGGTCTGATCCAGCATGGCTCTTCTTATGTTCTTATGTTCATAAGTTCTTAAAGCAGCACACCTAAAATATATAGTAGGGGTAGACTTTATGCAAGGGCATGGATGCAGAGTACTTGCCTTTCCAAGCTGGATAAAGCATGCCCAGCTGTGGCGGAACAGCTCCATACTTGCCATGATGTCCCCCCCCCCCCACACACACATTGTCTGACCTGAACATCTCACAGCATCTTTAATTGGGGGGGAAACTGAACAATCTCATGCAGCAGTGGTAAAACGGAGTTATGTTTTCTTCACACTTATATAGCAGTGGTAAAAATGCAGAGTCTAGGCCAGCCATTCTGAGAATAGTAGCTTGGTCCAATATGCCATAACTGAAGCTGTAAATAAAACATCTCACACTAGAATCGGGCAGAAAATGAAATGCAAACCACATTTACAGTGTGAAATCACTCCGTTATATTGCAGTACAAAGGTGGACTGTTTTGCACTGAGTTTCACAGAGTTGGATGGCCTAAAGCTTTATGCCACAAAATACATTTTCAAAGGTTTTGTGATTTCAGAAACTATTTTCATTTTAAAAAACAACATTTAAAGTAAAACACATTACAGTTGCATTACACACAAGACGCAGCAGGAAATCACCACACTATAATCAGTTGAAAGAGAGAGGAACTGCTGATCCAACAATCCTGTGATAAAACTCATCTCCAAAGAGATAAAAAGTGTAGCTTGTGATATTCCTTATGGAGGCTAGACTCCAAAAAATAACAAGGAGAAAGGAAAGTTGAAAACAGAAGCATTATATTTGAACCAATTTGAGAAAGGAAAAAAGTGTGAAAATGAATGTAACTCTTTCCCTGAGTTCTTCTTAAGGCATATTGTGACACATCAAATAAAATTAGAAAAGAATATAAAAGAATGTTACATCTTGTTGATCACTCCAGAAAGGCTGTCAAGGTCCTGAACACTTGCCTGGAGATGGTAATGGATTGGATGTGGGATAACAATTTGAAACTTAATCTGGACAAGACAGAGGTACTTTTGGTTAGTAGAGCTAACTCAGGAACTGTGGGCCAACCTGTGCTGAAATGGGCTGCACTTCCTTTGAAAACAGAGGTGCATAATATGGGGGTTCTTCCGAACCCAGCCTTTGCCTTGGATGCTTAGGTCTGGTCAATGGCCAGTGGTGCCTTTGCCTAGCTGAGGCTAGTGTGCCAGCTATACCCATTCCTGGGGTGGGGGGGGGTGATTTAGCCCCTGGGTCATGATGGCCCTTGCTGTGCCCAGGTTTTAGCTTCAGCTGATGATTAATCAATAGAATAAAATTCTTTCTCCTTGCACAGGTACTTAACTTGCCTGACTACTCAAGTGTTTACCAAGTAAACAGCTAAGCAGATGGGCAAGTTAAGCACCTGTGCACAGCAAAAGTATTTATTTATTTATTTATTGATGCATCATCAGCTGGAGCTCCTTGTGTGTTCATAGATTTGGGCTCCCTTACAAGTTTGTCTTATTTTTATCCCCTTGGCTTAGCTTCCCTCAACATTTGCTGCAGCCAATTAGATCAGGAGGGCCTCATTTAAAAACCTTGTTTATATTTATACCTCTTGTGTCCAATAGTGTTATGTTTCTACTTGTACATGGGACTTTTCAACACATCAATCAGGCATCCAAGATTGGTGCATTTAGCCACTGGCCTGTTTCACTGATAGCGAGCAAAACCTTGACAGTAATTTGTTAACTCTGAATCACACTCTGTATGACTGATTCTGAGACAGAAAAGGCAATTCTGATCCATCTCCACTTGAAGGTGTTAATGTGATGTAATTCCTGTTGACCTGTCTGAAAGGGAGATTTCAGCAGACAGACAATTTTTTTCCATGGATTGCTTCCAGACTTGAAATTGCATTAAAGATGAATTCAGTTCGGATGGCAGAGCTTCCCATGAATCTGCTTGATTAAGAGAAAATTGAATCTGGCCACAGAATGAAGCTAGTCTGTATTGCTCCTTCATTTGGAACCAAGGAAGGACACAACACACTGGCACATGGATTGCGTCATCCTCTTGTACAGCTCCCATTCATTCAAAGGGACTTTGTGCTGAAAGAATCTCATGGCGTATCTCATGTGCGCACCCCACACTGGCAATCTTTGACTGAATACAGACAATCAAGTTGCAGGTAGGAAGTCTGACAGCTGCCCACAGATTCTGGGTGTTGGGCCTGCACAGACTAATCATGGATAACACTTAGCCTTTTTATATAGTGAAGTTACCAAAGTTTGTAATTACCTTGTTTGATGTTCAGATTTGTCCGGCTTATCATGGCTTATTTATTTATTTATTTATTTATTTATTTATTTATTTATTACATTTTTATACCGCCCAATAGCCGAAGCTCTCTGGGCGGTTCACAAAAATTAAAATCATCATAAAACAACCAACAAGTTAAAAATACAAATACAAAATACAATATAAAAAGCACAACCAGGATAAAACCACGCAGCAAAATTGATATAAGGTTAAAATACAGAGTTAAAACAGTATAATTTAAATTTAAGTTAAAATTAAGTGTTAAAATACTGAGTGAATAAAAAGGTCTTCAGCTGGCGACGAAAGGAGTACAGTGTAGGCGCCAGGCGGACCTCTCTGGGGAGCTCATTCCACAACCGGGGTGCCACAGCGGAGAAAGCCCTCCTCCTAGTAGCCACCTGCCTCACTTCCTTTGGCAGGGGCTCACGGAGAAGGGCCCCTGTAGATGATCTTAAGGTCCGGGTAGGTACATATGGGAGGAGGCGTTCCTTCAAATAACCTGGCCCCAAACCGTTTAGGGCTTTAAATGTCAATACCAGCACTTTGAATCGGGCCCGGACCTGGACTGGCAGCCAATGAAGTTGTAAAAGGACTGGCGTAATGTGATCTCGCCAGCCAGTCCCTGTTAGTAAACGGGCTGCCCTGTTTTGTACCAGCTGAAGCTTCCGGACCGTTTTCAAAGGCAGCCCCACGTATAACGCATTGCAGTAATCCAAACGAGAGGTTATCAGAGCATGGATAACTGTAGCTAGGCTATCACTGTCCAGATAAGGGCGCAGTTGGTATATCAGCCTAAGCTGATAAAAGGTGCTCTTTGCCACTGAGTTCACCTGTGCCTCAAGTGACAGTTCTGGATCCAAGAGCACCCCCAAACTACGGACCCGATCCTTTAGAGAGAGTGCAACCCCGTCCAGGACAGGGCAAACATCACCTCGCCGGACAAATGAACCACCCGCTAACAGTACCTCCGTCTTGTCTGGATTGAGTCTCAGTTTGTTAGCCCTCATCCAGTCCATTACCGTGCCCAGGCACTGGTTCAGAACAGTCACTGCCTCACCTGGGTTTGATGAAAAGGAAAGGTAGAGCTGGGTGTCATCCGCATATTGATGACACCTCAGTCCACATCTCCGGATAACCTCCCCCAGCGGCTTCATGTATATGTTAAACAGCATAGGGGATAAAATAGAGCCCTGCGGAACCCCATGGCTTAGGAGCCACGGCACAGAGCAATAATCCCCCAGCACCACCTTCTGGAATCGGCCATCCAAGTAGGAGCGGAACCACTGCAACGCAGTACCTCCAACTCCCAGCTCAGACAACCTATCCAGAAGGATACCATGGTCGATGGTATCGAAGGCCGCTGAGAGGTCCAGGAGAACCAACAGGGTCGCACTCCCCCTGTCTCTCTCCCGACAGAGGTCATCCCACAGGGCGACCAAGGCAGTTTCTGTTCCAAAACCAGGCCTGAAACCCGATTGAAATGGATCTAGATAATCCGTTTCATTCAAGAGTGCCTGGAGTTGTCCTGCAACCACCCGCTCAAGCACCTTGCCCAGGAAAGGGATATTAGCCACCGGCCTGTAGTTGTTAACATCTTCCGGGTCCAGATTAGGCTTCTTCAGGAGTGGTCTAATTACCGCCTCTTTTAAAGAGGCCGGCACCACTCCCTCTCTCAAGGAGGCATTTACAACCTCCTGGACCCAGCCGGCGATCCCCTCCTTATTTGATGTAATGAGCCACGAGGGGCAAGGGTCAAGCACACAGGTGGTCGACCGGACTTGGCCAAGCACCTTGTCCACATCCTCGGGCCTCAATAACTGAAACTCATCCAATAAAACTGAGCCGGACGGCGCTCTGAACGCCTCTACTAGTGGTGCTGCATTAAGTGTGGTGTCCAATTCATGACGAATCTGAGCGACTTTATCTTCAAAGTGCCGTGCAAAATGGCTGACTGTATTAGGAATCATGTATTTCCTCAAGAAATTATTTTCCAACTTTGAATGTGAAATGAGGCTCTGCACATGCACAGTTAGTGTTCAGCAGACCCAACATCCAAAGTGGCTTTGCCTAATGCAGGGATATCAGAGAAATCTGGAATGGATCCAAATGACTTTGGATTTCTATGAATTTGACCCATGGATTCTACAGCGGACCAACATTTTCTGACTTGCACGCATTCCACAGACTTGTGGATTTGTACACAAAATACAGAATTCTTTACAGAATTGTACACAAATATGACGTTGCTGGAAAATACACTAATATATATGTCATTTTTAAACTCTCTCTCTCTTTCTTCAGCCTCAGCTGTGTATCACTCAATTTTTGTGTGCTCTGCTCATTGATCATACACTGAGCTAAGAAAATATGCAAAATGTTATATGCCAGCAAAAGTTATGTGAATTGCAACTGACTTCTTTGCTGACTTTTCCAAAGGGGGGTGGAGTCCAATTCCATCAATGGGTGAATGACAGAATGAAAGACGCCTGACAATCCACAAAACACACATGGAATGGATTAAACAAAATCCATACATCTCTAGTCTAATTTCTCAATTGAATAGCATATGCTATTAAGGAACTCTCTAGAAATTAGTCATAGAATAATGGTGTAAAGTAAATATTCCATCTACCCGTTTCCTAATTTAACCTTGCAATAGTAGTGGCATCCTTATTTCTGAAGTTAGGACATGCTTCTATAAAACAAAAGAACAGTTACTTGTTAGTACAGAGTAGCCTTCTCCAACCTGGCTGGTGTCCTCCAGATGTGTCAAGCTACAGCTTCCATCAATTTCATTTGCCATGCTGGCTGGGGATGATGGGAGTTGTATACCACACATTGGAGGCATCAGGTTATGGAAGTCTTTGCTAAGAAGACCTCATTGTAATCTTGAATATTTTCACTATTTTGAATCCCATGATTTACTCTCAGATATAGATATAGATATAGATATAGATATAGATATATATATATATATATATATATATATATATATATATATATATATATATTCCTTGAGTCTGTCTCTCTTTTAATTGAAAACAGGAGACCTTAGAAACCAGCTGGCTGACAGCAGGCTCTGGTGGAACACCACACCCATCTTTGTGGTTGGCAACAGGGTGGGCCTACATCCAACAAAAGGCAGGATGTCAAAAACTTTGCCATAGCAGGCAGAGAAGTGTCATGTGCCAGACCAGTCTGCCTGTAGGAAGCAGGATGAAAAAAAAATTTTTACCAGAAATTATTTTTTTACCTTGGTTTTAGCCACTGTAAAAATAATGAAATGTCTAGAAAGCCATACTTTGGTGAGGGTGGGGAGACTTTGGTGAAGTCTGAAGAGTTTATATGAGACCCTGATCTTTTTAAAGTGCTTCACCAGACAGAGAAATGCTGTCCTGAGAGCTGTCTAAATACATGGAAAGCCCCATGATTATATGATGCAGCAGCCACTACACACCCACCCCAGGGCTTTTCTGGCAAAGCTGAGGAGAAAAAAATCTCGGGAATTTACCCTGACTTTTTTGTCCGGAGCGAGACGAGTATGGCACATCTGCTGTCTACCCTCACTCTGGAGTTGCAGCAGAGGTATAGCTGAGCAGATTAAGACCCCTGATTGGTCACCGTTTCTCCAGGCAGAGGGAAAGAGGTGGGCACTGGAAAGCCCACACTGCCTCCCCCAATGGGAATTACTCGCCGCTACCTGAACCAGTGTGCAGAAGGTGATTTTTCCATCATAGTTTATTTAGGCATTACTTCTAATGAGAGTCATAACATTATAATTAAAATGCCTTAGAGAACATTATAGTCTACCCTAGCTTGTAAATCAGTATTTATAAGTTATTTGCACTGGAGATTTTAGGATAACCCCTTTGAGCAGTTGTTGAAGTAGTTCTTTCTTTAGAATTATAACGCTGGAATTCACCAGAAGGACATTACAATAAGTCAAACATACCTAAGCCAGTAACCTAAATCAGGATTGCGAAGGATCATACGACCTCAGACATCAGCACACAACTTGAGCTGCAATATAGCACAGCTGGTGAGAAGCAGAGAATTGACTGTGTCAAGATTCCTGCACCTTTTCTTCAAATTTATTACCCACCTCTATGCTGTTCCTCTGAGGCTATACCCAGAGATGTGTAATGGAAAGGACTGAAACAGACTGAACCTTCCTTAAGAGGAAGCCTTGCAGCAACTGACCAGAACAAATCATGTGATATTTCCTGATCTGTTTAAAATCTTCTAATTTAGGCTCCCCCTCTAGATTGAGCAATTTAAAGGCATTGCTGATGGGGGGGGGGTCAGCTCCCACTGGTCTCAATCCCCATAAATATGGGTATATAGCTCCAGGCCTTTACAAACCACGCGCTCTAAAACCCAAAACTCTGCTCAAGCTGTACTAGAACGTATTACAACGTTCTGGTTTTCTTAAAGGAATTACTGCTGCCACCTCATAAACCAGTATATGTTGCAATGTTTCCATTTTGTTTTCAACCTAGCAGAGCAAATGAGGGACATCAACTCACCAACTGCATTGTTTGGGTAATATTAGTAAGGCCAAAGGACATAGAATTCTGTTGGTACATCTAAACTCTGGGAAGAAGTGGACAATTTTTTGAACTGGAGATATCTAATTTTGCCTTTGATACTATTTTTGTTGCTGATACTATTTTAGCCCACCTCAGCCTAAATATGAGGTGGTACCAGGTCAGCCTGAGGCACCCCGAGGCAAAGCGGATCAGTTCCGAAGCACCTCAGAATGATGTGGCCCACCCACTTGGGAAAGCTGGCACGAAGCTGACTGTGAGTCCATTGGTCTCACCTCCCTCCTCCCCACCCCAGTTCCCTCCCTGCTCACTCCCTGAACCTAGAGCTGGGATTTATCTTTGCCATTCATTCTCTTCCATTAGAACCAAGATTTGAAAGTAAGTTGGGGGCTCCATAGTTCAAAGATCGATGGCTGAAAACTATGAAAACTGTAAAGGGCCATTTCCATAGTTTACAATCATAGATCTATGAAAACGAGAGAGCTCCCATCTTACTTTCAAATTGTGGCTCTAATAGAGGAGGAAGGATGGCAAAGGTAAGTCTTATGGGTGGGGGCAGCTCTGGGGGTGAGGAGGGAGGGAAGGGGAGTGAGCAAGTGAGTGGGGTTAGCCTTGCGCCGGGCAAGAGTTGATCCACTTCGGGGTGGGGGGACACACCTCGCTTCAGCTTTGGTTATGAAGTGAGATGGCCCAGCCCTGAAGCACCCTGAGTCAAATCAGGGCCATTCCAGAGGCTCTGAAATGGCCTCCAAGGCAAGTGGTGTGTATGTGTGCACAGCCTTATTCATTCTTTAGTCAAATCTCAGTTGTATGCGTGAGAGGTATGATTTCCTGAGTAAGGAGCTTGTGTCAGAACTGAATATATATATTTAAAAGAACCTAGTTAGCCCCTATATGCTGAACCTTGCCCTGGGCTCTGGCCCAAGGGATACAATTGTGTACACTGACACCTGGCATTGTTTTGTGCATGCAAATGGCATAACTCTGAGTTGGTCCTTTTCTTCTTGCACCAGGATCGCATGAGGGCTTACACACATAGAGAACAGCCATTCTGTACATGCAAAGCCTTTACAGTGCAAAGTTTAAAGCATGTGCACGACACAATTGCTGCAGAAGGGGATGTGTACTGGAAAGAGGATTATAAGAGAGGAAAGAACAAATGAGCTGTCAGTATGAGGAGATAGCGAGCTCTTCAAGAGAGACAAAGAAAATACCTTATTACTGCAAATGAATTCTGCCAGACAGAGACAAGACCAGTAGTCTCCCACAACACTATTCCAGCTACAATCATAAAGGCTATAAGTATAGGGTGTGTTGTTGTTGTTGTTAGCAGGAAAAAAATATCCAGTCCGTTTCTATTTAAATAAATAAGTTTTTTTCCATGGCTACAATCAATATTTACCCATACACATTTTTGGGGTGATAGTAGTGTTTTGGAAGTAACCAAAATAGTGCAAGAAACATAATAATAATAATAATAATAATAATAATAATAATAATAATAATAATAATAATAATAATAATAATAGATTGTAGTGTTTGTAGTCATTGATTCCATTAGATCGCTGCTCCCTCAGCACCATTTAATACTTCTTCATCTTTCCAGAGTTAACCCAGCCAATCAAGCATCACATGGCCATTTTGGTGATGCTACTGCTCCACATAGGCTCTCAGATTTGTCTATGTGATGATGTCTCTGGAGGCAAACACAGCCAATTCCAAGTGAGGGCAATGCTTTCTGCATCATATTGCCCTTCCTTTGAATAGGTGTTGTCAGAAGAGTTCAGGAGCTCAGCTACTGCCAAATGACCTGCTTATCTGTAGCATTTCTGTCTCCTGTGTCCTTGTCATCACCCTCACATGATAGGCAAACACTTTCACCCACTTTCAATCGTTTCCAAGAACATTCTCTGAAAACAGTGTGTGAAAGAGTTCCTATAAATCAGCCCCTGTTTCAGCCCAGCACCAGATATGTTCTATACTATTTATCACTCAGTCGTCATTATTTATATAATACAGGAAAAGTGCCAATTTTCCTTCCATATTTTTCTTATGGGCAACTTCCCCTTCTTCTATAGGGTGATATTTCCATATCCAATTTATTTTTCATTGCCTTTTGAACAGAGCACAAACACCTCCTAAATATATGAGGCAGCTGCTGTTGCCAGTATGATAAACTTACTAAGACGGCTCATGCTTTCATTAATAATAGGCTAGGATTGGATGGCAGAGATAGGTTACAGAGGTGAGACTGTCTTCTAAAAACACACTGGCAGCCCTTTTGAACATGAAGGGATTCTATTAAATGACTAAACCTTATGTGACAGGGCCTAGTTTCCTTCCCCAAACCTTTACAGATTTCTGCTGACCGTCCCGTCTATGTCAAAATACTTCGACAATCAAGACCAATCCCTTTCAGGAGCTTTGAGCTGGAAAATCTCAAACGGTACTGAAAAGGTGATATTCATTTAAGAATCCCACTTGCTAGGCCTGGAATCTGCATTCAGCTATTTCCCCAGAGAAATCCCATTGATATGGCAGGACTTTTAAGCAGGAAACTATCCAGTTTAATCAGTAAGGTTGCAATCCTATGCACACATTATTATTATTATTATTATTATTATTATTATTATTATTATTATTATTATTTTGGGACAGGCATAGATTGCATTGAACGCAGTGAGACTTAGAGCATCATCACTCAGGGAAAAATCATGTTTCCTTACCATCACTTCTCCACCCCCACTTTTGTCCCTCATTAATGCCTCTTCTGCCCGGAAAGGAAAGAGGAAGTAAACAAAGACCACGTAGCCCATTCAGGAGCTGTTTTAATCAAGCTGCTTTTCCTGCACACACCAGGAGATTGCGGCACATTCTTTTTTTAAAAAAAAAAAAGATTAAAAGGAGTCTATTTTGTGATGGAGCAGGAGGTAAAGGACATCCTTAAGTGGGCATTAGCAAGCAGGTGAGAAAACCTGCCTTAGATCTACCTGCAAATCTCATGTAATATGATCTTTGGGTAGCCTTCATTTGCGAAATTCAAGTAGGGTGCTCAATTATAAATTGTTAAAAAAGAGGAAATGTATAAAGAAACCCAAAAAAAGAGGACACCAATTTGCATAAATTGTTCAAAATTACAAACAATTATTTAATTTAAATAGAAACACAGTGTGGAGTTGTGTGACCAGTGTGTGCGTTGCACAGCCTGCTGTCCTGGTGCTCTCAAAGGGCAACTTCAAGGCCCTTTAAGGCAACTTCAAGGCCCTCTTCCTTCTGATGTTTTGTTTTTATCTTGAAACCAGATTTGGACCAGTCAGCCCTTAAAATAGAGGATGCTTTCAAAGTAGGAAGACCGTTCTCTGTAAAAGTTGACATGTGACCACGCTTAATTCAAGGCCATGGGATGAAGTGATGACCAATATTTATACCTGAATAGATGGTGGGTCTATAAAAATGAGTGCACGATGGGGCAGGGAATAGTTAATCATATGTTGGCATGCTTATGGTAGGGCTCATTCACAAATTACTCTGAGAGCCAAATTAGACATGATGTTAATTAATGTGTCCACTTTTCTATCAGGATCACGGCCATAGTGTGCACAAGGATATCAACCCTTTCCCTCATTGACAATGAAAATCAATGACAATCCTTCCCTACCTCCCAAAGTTGCTATTCTCTCTGGAAAGGAAAGCTTCTTTTGGCACCAATGGAAGCTTCCTTCCATAGGTAATTAATAGCTTTTTGGAGGATTTTCATTGGGACTGTGTGTGGTGGTGGCGGGGGGGGGGGGGAGGTTTTAGATCCCTTTTTCCTATCCTGGTGTAGTCCTATCCTGATCCTGGTGTAGTCCCTCTCCATGGCTGAAATTTACATTAAAAAAAAAAGAACGTAAGAAGAGCCATGCTGAATCAGACCAAGGGTCCATCTAGTGCAGCATTCTGTTCACACCGTAGTCAACCAGCTGTCCATGGGAAACCCACAAGCAGGACTAGGCACATCACTTGCAATCACATACTTAACATCATGTCTGTATTTTTTTGCCTCAAATGTACAGAATTCATTTCATTTTTTTAAATATAGTTACATGGCTGCTTAATGTGGGAAACAGACATTTTTTAGTCAAATACATTCCCTAGAAATGTGGCTGTTTAATTTGAATGATTCTGTAAGTGTGAAATATAAACTGCCCATTGTCTCGGGTTTTCATCTTTTTTTTTCGTTTTTTTTATCTAGGCTTTCTACCTGCAGTCATTGCCTCTCCCACACTAGAAGATGTTGAGATCAGTATTATTATTTTTAAAAATGTCAATTAACATATTTACAAGCTTAGTGATGGCTTAGTGTAATGTCATCTGCATTCCTGGGAAATACAAAATACAAAAAAGAAAAAAGAAAGATTCAGATGTAAAACCAGCTTTACTTCTCTGCTGTCTGACTCCCCGTATAGCTGTTCTTTGGCATACACTAGCATAATTCTCTAGTGATATCTGTCTCTGCATTCCCAATGCATGGTAGCTCCCTTACATGTAATGAGCAGCCTATCAACTTCCAGGTTCCTGCTTGCTGTCAGCTAATTGGAACCTGGCTTCCACCTGTCATACTTCTTTGTACATTGTTGTTCAGTTTCTTGCCATTTAAATGACCCTTACAAAAGATGAAAGACCACCTTTCTGGTGTTCTTTGATGGCTCTACTATGTTAATAACATTCGTCAGAGTTAAACAATGTTCTGAATGCCCACCATTGCACTTTGGAGAAATTCAGAGCACAATCCTTCTGGGTTGATGTTCTTTAGATGGAGGGCTCCAAGATCGGAGGCCTCCACCCATTCAAAGCCCTCCTGGCAAGAGCGAGGCAGGGTGGATGAAACAATGGGGATCTATCCCATTCCATCTCAACAAGCATTTTCAGCTAGATGGGTCTCTCAGCCTATTTAGCTGACTTACCTTGCTGTAGGCAGAATGTGTGATGAAGAAGCTTGTGGATCCAGCAGATCCATGTCTTTTCTCTCCTTTCCCTGCCCACTGTCATGTCCCCTTTCTTCCCTCCCTCCCTGAGCTTCTTCCAAGTTCACAACAGCAACCTCAGAAAAGGAGCTGCCATGGAACTTTCTGCAAGAGTTGGGATGAGTCTACAGCCTTGGTGTGGGGAGGGAGTCCACACCATTCTATATTCCCAGGGATGCCCTCTGAGGGACCATAGCAATGCTCGCTTAAACATATATACTACAGTTCTCTAGATGAATACAAAGCTATAGAATAGGGATGGGCAACCTGTGGACCTCCAGATTTCATTGGACTACAACTCCCATACAGATCTGCCCAATCACTGTGTTCATCAATAGAGTTCACCTGGTTGTACCACGTCTTGCAGATGTCTACCTGGTGACAACTAGGAAGAGGACCCACTCTCTGGAATACCCCCATCTGCAGAAATAAAACATGCACTAACCCTATCACACTTTAGGTACATGCTGAAGGCTTTTTTTTTTTTTGTCTCGGAATTTGTTGACTTCTGAGACCTGCCATTATTATTTTTTTAAAAAAAAAATCATGGCCACTGATTTTTTTATATCACTGATTGTTTTAGTCTAATTTGGATCATTTTAATTGCATGGATACGTTGTATGTCACAGGTGGTATAGAAATGTTTTTAAAATTAAAATAAAATAAATAAACCCCCATCATTCCTGACATTGGCTAAGCTGGTTGGGACTGATAGAAATCAGAGTCCAATAACACCTGGAAGCCAACAGGATCCCAATCCATTGTGATATGGAACAATCACAAAACTAGAGAGGAATCAGAGGGGCCTTTGAGAATGAGACACCATCTGAGGACTCCCACATCGAGGCCTCAGATCAAGAAATAAATGATGGTTTGGCTGAATATTTCTTTTCGGATGTGAAGTTTCATATCATCTTTCTACTGTCCGACTATATGATTAGTGTGATGCATATGGATGGTATCTATTAAATCTATTTTATATCTAGGTATTTTTAATTCCCCACAAGCTGTAATAAGCACATTCCAAGCATCTAAAAATAGAAATAATGATAACAATCTCCCTTCCCTCCATGTCTGCACAAAAATAGTTTGATTGCAGCAGTCTGTGCATCTGTGTGTGAGAATGAGAAATGGATTGTGTGAAAGTGACGTTATATTTAAGTTTCAGAATGGCTCGGGGCAGGGGAGAGTGATTTCTGTTTTGAAGGTTTAAAGGAACTGCAGACAGAATTGTGGATCCAATTTCTGTGGGTATTTTTTATTGGAATCTTCTGGATTTGTTATATCAAATCTATTTAACAAACAAACAAACCTAGAAAAAATTCAGAAGGAAGTAGTTTCTTCCTTTTACTTCTCTCTTGACCATTTGCTATTGGCTGCATAAACATTTGCAAATTCATATTATCTCAAGTCCTTCTGCAATAATTACTGAGGGTGTGTGAGCCATTAGGAAATTTCACTATGAAAATCATCCCACGTGGGATTTTGGATGATCGGGGGTGAAGTGGGGGGAGCAGGGAAATTAATTTAAAATGAAAAAAAAAAACTCACCTTTTGCACATGACCATTCGTATGCTTCTCTTGTTTAACACAAAAAATGGCGCCCGCAACGTCCTCTCCCTCCAAGGTAAGCGCGCGCCACGTGTAAACAGAGGGGGAGATCTCGCGATAAAAATACCATGAGATCCTCACCCCTCTGTCGCGCTAGACCTGTAAGCTGAGGCCTTAACTATCCTTAGAGCAAACAGCACACACTGAAGAAGATATTACAATGCATGATGGAGCCAACATTTAGATCATCAAACCTCATGAGTGAAATCGACCAAGTCCTTCTATCATACAAGCTACACTCATTTCAACTGCAGTTGTAACCCTTGCACAATTTAACCTCCAACACTGCAACCCAGGTACATGTTAGACCTCAACTGAGCTGGCAAGCCATTCTTGTTTATCATTTCTTCCTCCCATGATTCAGCAGGACAAGCCAACTGATTTCCTTCAGGTATCAGGCAATTTAAAGTTAGCTTGTCTTTAGGACAAGGGTTGCATTGCTGCAGGCATCTTCAAGCTGTCAGTGACTAACCACATCCCTTCCTCTGCCAGCTCCCTTTGACTGCTCACAGAAGACTCTTGTACGGAATTTCCTCTCATCATTGACCTTAGTTTCCTACTAAGCACTGGTATGGCACATACCTCTGTAAACTTCAGAGGCATTCTCAAAATCACTGTCTATCTGTAACTTTTCCAAGGCTTAATGTAAGGAAGAACATTTAAACTTTTCCATAGACATGAAGTCACTGGTTGGCCCAGATCCAAGGTTATGGAAATAACCTCATATGCCTTTAACTAGTTATGGATTTTCTGTTCAGCTTAAATAACTTTTGCTGCTTTTAAATCTTCTAATTGTGTACAAGAACCTTTTCAGAGTGTCAAGCAGATAAGAGTTACATGTTTGGGACTGAGGGTGTAAAAAAACTAAACAATGGTTAAACTTTGAAGAAGCATCTAAAGTTCAGAGGGTCAAAATAAAACTTAGAGTCGATATACAGTAGCTCTTGAGTAGGTTAACTCTCCCCCCCCCCCCAGTTTGGGCCCAATTCAAATCATGTGCTTTGCCCGTGCCTGCAACTTCTGTTGCAAAGTAGTGATCCATTTGCTTTACGGAACAGTGATTTACAAACTGTGATCCTCAGGAACTATGTGATTCCTTGGAAACTTATCAAAGGTAGGGGATGGACAAAACGCAGTTTCATTTCCTCCCACATTCAGTTTTATAAAATCCCAAGCTCTTTGCATTCCCATTTGCCTTTATCTTTGCTGCTCACTATGAGCAACTGAGAAACTTGTGCAAATCAAGCAGCAATCGAATGGAAGATTTCTACAAATTTTCGTCACCACAGATTTTCATTTTGAAAGCAATTTATTTCCAGCAAATTGGATGTACATACTGGATAAAATTGTGGGAGAAATTTATGGCACAGGCCTACCTGCTAGTACCTCTAAATACAGTTCTCCCAAAATCTCACAGATGCATATTCCTAATTACGTACTTCATGGCAGATGAGGTAACCCGTATTCAGGAGAAGGATCACTCATGAGATCCTTGGGGATCAGACAGCCGAAATGATCTGCAGGTGCCATCTTGTCAAGGGGTATGGATAAACAATACAGGGCCCAAGCCATTTTACTGTCTGAGGCAAAGGACAAGATAGTGTGTCGTCCCCCTCCCTCCATTCCATGTACAAAAGTCACCTGGACTGGCAGATAGATGTGCCTTCAACACTGATGATAGGACAATATCCTCTCCTGCTCTTGAAGGCTGCAGCCTAACTTAGGGGTTGCAGAGCAGGCCACATGGCCCTCAGGTGTCTCCACCAACACCCAGCATCTGCCGCCTGAGGCGACAGCTTCACGTTGCCTAATGGTAGGTCTGGCCCTGAAACAACAGCAAACACTTCCTAACAGTAGGAGTTGACAGTGGAACAGAATGCCTCAGGAAGGTTCTCCTTTATTTAAGCAGAGCCTGAATGGCTATTTGTCCAGATGCTGCAAATTCCTGTATTGAGCAGGTGGTGGGACTAGATAAACTCCGAGGTCCAAATTTCTGTGATTCCGTATTTGTCTTCTGAAGAGGCTCTAAGGAAGGATGCTTTCATTTTAGATCAAGTTAGAAATGGAAGTCAGTGACCTATTAGAAGTAGCAATACACAGTGTGCAACCTTGTTTTCTCTTCATAGAATAGCAAGCAAGAAAGTAAAAACACTATCGATTTATAGAAGGTTCAGAAGATGCAAGCTGAAAAGCTGCTGACCTCTGCCATTTGGGTGTATTCTTCAGACTTAGTAGTCTTTACGAATCACCTTTTTGTTCCATTGTTTCTTCAGTCAGTGGAGCCAACAAATAGGCACAGTTTTTAATACCAAGAAATGGTAAAACTAACCAACTGTGAAATCGGAAAGAAAGAGGTTTAGAAAATTTTATTTAACTTGAGAAGCCAAGTTGATATGGAATGTGTGGAGAGTTACTTATCTGCCTGAGTACAATTTTCCTTTTCATTCCCAAA
This sequence comes from Elgaria multicarinata webbii, assembly GCF_023053635.1. Classification (NCBI taxonomy): domain Eukaryota; kingdom Metazoa; phylum Chordata; class Lepidosauria; order Squamata; family Anguidae; genus Elgaria; species Elgaria multicarinata. The sequence continues at coordinate 37,381,278 of NC_086180.1, read as the reverse complement.
GGGCACTGAACTGAAAAAGGAAGAGTACTTTGTTCTGATGATTGGCATACAAACTGCAGTGGGAACTTTACAAGAATTTGAATTCACGTTAGAAATCCTCTTTTGTTGTTGTCATTGCTTTCAAATCTTCTTACCTGTTCAGTGCTTATTCTAAGATCCAGTGCACATGTTGCAATTGTCACAGGGAAGCTACTTGAAGTGAATTCTTTCTCTTCCTGGCAATACTTAGGACTAGCAAATGGAACGAACTTCACACAGGTTAGAATAGCCCTTAGTTTGATGGAGCAAAAGCCTTCAAGCAAAGTTAACTAGCTGTCAAGAGTTAAACACATTGCAACTGCCCTGGCTGAGTGAAGCTATGCCCACTGGCAACCCAAGGCTTGGCCCTTGCCATGGTGCACTCTTAAAGCCCTCCCCCCCAAGGGAGGGGTCTGTTCATTCAATTCACCTGAGGTCAGACTTCTCCGCAGAGGTAAAGGTAAACTCTGTCCCTAAACCAGGGGTAGGCAACTTTTTGGGACCATGGGCATATTTGTAAATTTGAGAAACTGTTCTGGACACAAAATGGCTGCTAAGGGTGGGCATGGCTAGTTACTAAGGATGAGTATGGTTACCTGAGGGTTAAACAACTCACCTAACCCTATAGCAGACCATGGGTTATGTGAGGGCTGTTTCCCTCAATAAATAGCCTTTTCTGGCCAGATTTGCATGGCATGACAACCCCCAAAGGTTGCATATTCATAATGGCAGCCAGCACACTCCACAGCTCCTCAAGGGTAAATTAGCACTCGATGGCTATCATCTTATGTGAACTGGCCCAGTATGATGGACATGCTGATAAGGAGGTGGAACATGCCCTCTTATGCACATTCATTGTGTGAAGGACAGTGGTCTGAGATGGCTTCAATCCTGCTCTTAGGTTTTTGTTTGTATTATTATGTTCTATCTGTTTTACAGGCCCAGGCTTCTGTGGGAGGGGGGGAGCTAGGAGGTTTTGTCAAGGCCATTCTCTGCCTGGCACTTCTAACTCCCACCACAGCACCTGAGGGTTATCGGGGCTAATTGGGAAACTGACTTGTTTCAGCTGTGGGAAAGAATGTTTAGAAGGAACGGGTCTCACTCCTGATGGGAGGGGGACGCCAGGAGCCCGGGAAGGGCATCAATTGGTGGAAATGGGTCATGGGGCCTGCTGACTGGAAAAGGGATAAAAAGGTCAGTCGTGAAGAACCTCCATCTTCTTGCAGGCTGCACGTGTGTGCAAGGAAAGATCTGGTTTGAGCAGAGGGAATGCTGCTCGGAGTTAGTTAGGGTTTCTTTTTATGTCCCAAGTGTCTGGATACCTTGGAGAAAGGCTGGCCGCCGCGGCTGGGTTGGGAAAGATTGATGGTTTTATGGGGTAATTGCTTGCTGCTAACTTTCCCTTGACTTCTCGCCCTCACTCCCTCTCCCCTTTCCTCCCTCCCCTCTCTTCCCTTTCCCTCAGCTTTTACTGCCTGACCAAGGCCTTACGTGGTAGTTTTTAGCTGTGACAATAAACTTGCTTTGCTCCATAGCTAGTGTGTTTGGCTTTGTTCTTCAAAGGTTTGGCTCAACCCCAGTGGATACAGGGCTTGGGAGGTTGGGTTGACCCTGGTCTCCTCTACAAATTGTACATGCAAATAACGTGTGAAAGGGACTAGAGATCAGGACTAGGGAACCCTTTTCAATTCAAGGGCCACAATCCCTTATAGGAAACCTTCTGGGAGCTACATTCCAGTAGTAGATGGGGCCAAAGGTCGACAGGACCAGAGCCAAAAGTGGGTGAGGCCATTGTCTCATGGCACTCGTCTTGGTTCAGTAGGTTTGCATGCCGGGTCTGCTGGATGTGGCTTCTACCTCTCCTGCCAACCACCCCTATCATCCAGCTTGATCCTGCTTTTCTACTGTGATGACTGATGAAGCTTCTCCCTGCTGAGTCTTGTTATATCTGCTGGCCTTGACGATGCTGCTACTCACAACTGGCTTTCTAAATTCTCATCTGTTAATCCGGCACAAAGGATTTCTTTGCTAGAGAAAGCTTTAAGAAAAACTGCCACAGCACTATATAATTCCAAATAGTGATATACTTTAATAGTTTGTCTCCTCAATGCTGGAAACTCTTCAGCACCAACAAAGAGTCCGTAGAATTCCACAACAGTCAAGATGTTGTATTTAGCCTTGAGTGCATCACGAGTTCTATGAGTTCAGCATGGATTTATTTGGCATATGGGCTGCTTCAACACTGAATGGTGTGTCAGAATATCTAATTACGTTTCCTGCACTTTTTGAAGAAGATCGGAAGACTGGTGTCACTACACAAGGACAACTGGAATTGTCTGTCCTCTGGGATCACCCAGGAGCAACAGTAAACTACATTAGGTGAAGGGGAGCATGGGGGAGACAGAGACAGGGAGTCAGTGGCGTGAGGTTAGTTAGACAGAGAGGCCCTATAGGACTCTTCTGGCCCTTGGGCCATCAGTTCCCACCCTTCTCAGGATGCTACTTACAAAGGCATACACACAGGCATTGTAACTCAATTTGAATGTAAGAAATAGATTGAGAAGGTGACTATGGGTTATGTCTTTAAAATATAGCATTGCCAAAAGGAGGAGCAGGATCAAGGACCATCATAGGTACAAATTACAGAAAGAGACAAGCCCCCTTCATGAGTGAGTCACATGAAGGGACATCAAGCGTAGCGGCCATGCTGCTCTGCCCACCCCCATAGTCAAAAGGTTACACATTAGATGTAGATGTTTCTGCAGGGGAAAGTCTAGGTGCATAGACCTCTGCTTGAGCTGGAAGCTCAAACAAACAAGCAAACACTAGTGGGCCATGTTTGTCTTCCATAAAAAAATATATGCATGTGCTATTAACAAACAAAAATATGGCCAACCCATCTCCGGTTCTGGTAGGTATTCATGTGTGTTCTACTTATTTCTTCCTGCTTGGATCTTACTGATTTTGTAGCCATGTATACAAATATGCTTCTGCATTGCTTGAGCATGGCCCCAGCAATGGATGGCATGGCTTTCATATATTTATTTATTTAAAAACATATAGCGTGGTTTCACAAATGCACCCATCTTAAAAGAACTTCTGAAACATTCATTAAACAATTTATTGATGAGTGTTCACAGGACAATGAGTAGTATCCAACAGTGGCATTCCACTAGAGCTAATGTCACTGGGCTAGCAGAAACCAGCACTCACACAATGGGAAAGTAGTTTGTGTGCTGGGACTTTCACAACCCATCCTCCCCCTGCACACACACACACCACCTCTGCATCACAAATCTGTTCTGGAGGGTCCACCAGTCCTCCAGAACAGATTGGGAGGTTGTAGAGGGAGGGGAAATCCATTCCACCAGCAGTTCCCTTCCAATGGAATGGCATCATTAGATCCAACCCTGTATTGGCATTTTTACGATGCAAGCCCATACATGTTTACTCTGAACTACTCCCAGGTAAGTGGATATGGTATTGCAACCTTCAAGTGTTAAATTTGCTTCCTATAAGATGCACAAAATGAATTATCAATATACTGAATATGGAACACACAGAACAAGTAACACAATTATTTGTTGCTGGTAACTCTTGCTCAAAACAATGATGCAGGACAGGACAAAACTACTGAAATCCTGCAAGAAGATTTGCATGGTGGAAATGCTGTATTTCCTTTGTTCCTTATATGTTCTATAAATATTTCATATGCTTGTTAAAGTCGTGTTATTGCTGGCAGTTTGCCTACTTTCTTGTTTAATTTTCCCCTGATCCTTGAGGGTTGCAGATAACTGGAAATACACAAAGAGTTGACATTCTATATTTAGGCTCACTTAATAAGCACCACATGAAGATTAGGAATTTGAGCTAGTTGTGGGGAACAAAATGGGAAAAGCTTATAATGGCTTCCAACTTGCCCAAGCTCAGAAACTCCGCTGACAGAGCAAAAATTTATTAGAACATCTTTCTGATGTGTTACAGTTCTAGGTTGAAATAAATGACAGAAGCATTGATCATACCCACTTTCCCTTGTGTTTGCGCTCAGAGAAATGGAGACATGCGGATCCAACCAAATAACCACGAGACAAATCAGAGGTTGTCACTGGGAATGATTGTCGTTGTCATCTCAGCAATTCCAATGATCCATAACCATCCGTAACTAGCAGCCCTTTTTCATCTTCATTTGAGGAAGGCAGGCAATGACATCTCTACAGGCCACCATCTATCTCCACTACACCAATGCACACGGACCTGGGCAGGCACTCATTCCATGCCACTCTCTTTGCTTCCAGCAGGAGGGTGGGGGCTGGGGAGTGCTAATACGAATGGCAGTCGGTGGATCCTGGCACTCACTGACTCCTTTCTCAGCAAACAAAACAGTGGCTTCATAAGACATAAAATAAAAGGGCAGTTCTTGTCAAAAACGGTGCTGAGCAAAACATATTTTTATTTATTTATTTATTTCATTTCATTTCTATACCGCCCAATAGCCGAAGATCTCTGAGCGGTTCACAAAAATTAAAACCATGACGAGCATAATAAAACAACCAACAATTTAAAAACACAAATACAAAATACAATATAAAAAGCACGACCAGGATAAAACCACACAGCAAAAATTGATATAGGTTAAAATATGAAATTAAAACAGAGTTTAAATTTAAGTTAAATTAGGTGTTAAAATAGTGAGAAAATAAAAAGGTCTTCAGCTGGCGACAAAAGGAAAACAATATACCGTATTTCTTCGATTCTAAGACACACTTTTTTCCCTAAATAAACAGCTCTAAAAATGGAGTGCGTCTTAGAATCGATGGCGTCTTAGAATCGAAGAAATAAGGTAGGTGCCAAGCAAACCTCTCTGGGGAGCTCGTTCTACAGCCGGGGTGCCACAGCAGAGAAAGACCTCCGCCTAGTAGCCACCTGCCTCACTTCCTTCGGCAGGGGCTCACGGAGAAGGACCCATGTGGATGATCTTAAGGTCCGGGCAGGCACATATGGGAGGAGGCGTTCCTTCAAATAACCTGGCCCCAAGCTGTTCAGGGCTTTGAATGTTAGTACTAGCACTTTGAATCGGGCCCAGACCTGGACTGGCAGCCAATTAAGTTGTAGAAGGACTGGCGTGATATGATCTTGTTGGCCAGTCCCTGTTAGTAACCGCGCTGCCCTGTTTTGTACCAGCTGAAGTTTCCGGACCATTTTCAAAGGCAGCCCCACATATAACACATTGCAGTAATCAAAACGAGAGGTTATCAGAGCATGGATAACTGTAGCTAGGTCATTTCTGTCCAGATAAGGGCATAGTTGGTATATTAGCCTGAGCTGATAAAAGGTGCTCTTTGCCACTGAGTTCACCTGTGCCTCAAGTGACAGTTCTGGATCCAAGAGCACCCCCAAACTACGGACCCGATCCTTTAGGGAGAATGCAACCCCGTCCAGGACAGGACAAACATCACCTCGCCGGACAGATGAACTGAATAACAGTACCTCTGTCTTGTCTGGATTGAATCTCAGTTTGTTAGCCCTCATCCAGTCCATTACCGTGCCCAGGCACTGGTTCAGAACAGCCACTGCCTCACCTGGGTTTGATGAAAAGGTATCAGGAAACAGGGACAGCAGCTGAGCAGACAATTGATTTGCAGCAAGAGATTTATGCAGCAGGCAAATTGGAGGATCAAGATTACAAAACAGACAACCGTGTGTGTGTGTGTGTGTGTGTGTGTGTGTGTGTGTGTTTCAAAATTATATCTTTCCTTTTTCCACCTGGAAAATGAAACCAATAATTGTTTGCTCTTAAATTTTCCTTTTGTTTTGTTCTTTCCCCCCAGTGGTTCCAACTTCCAATGGTTCATGTAAGTCTCCTCACCCCCAATCCATACAGAAATTCAAAAGAAGAGTACAGAAGTATTTCAAGCTAACATTTTCAAAACCACCAAACAGTGGGGTTTACAAATTTTTAGGGAAAATATGTATATATTTGTTGTGGATTGCCCAGCGAGCTTCAGCTATTAGGCGGTATAGAAATGTGATAAATAAAAAAATAAAAAATAACATTTATGTTTAAGTTTCAAGAGGGAGGGTAGTCTGTGTGATGAATCCATTCCTTGATCCTAGCCAGGATTTCAGAAGGCATTGAGTTAATTCCAGGCTTCTCCACTCTACACTGTATACAATAGGAGCAGAACTGAGGGCATTCCAGAAGAAAGAATAAGGAAGTGTTTTTTCTGTTTTTCAAATCTGAGAAATCCTACTCAGAAGTCCAATTTAGTTCAATGAGCCTTACTTACTCCCAGGTATTTTATTTCTTTTCAACATTTATACCCTGCCTTTATGTAAAATAATCCAGATGTTTTACAATCCAAAATAAAACAATACATGATAATAAAAACAAGATATGGATAAAACCAGTAACAATTTTAAAAGACTATAAAAAGTAGTAGCATGATAAAATAATGTAAAGGTGGTAGCTCACAAAAGCTAACTGAAATAAAACAGTCTTTGCTGTCCATATGAAATGAGCAGCAAAAGTGCTAGGTGGGCTTTTCTTAGGAAGCCATTTAAGATCTCAGGTCCCTGGCTGAAAAGGCCATTTTGGGACCCCACCCATCTTCCTGTAGTTCAGTGACAGAATACAGGCCTTGCATGCAGAAGTTCCAAGGTTCAGTCCCCAGCATCACTGAACAGGCCTGGACAAACTCCTGCCTGAAACTCTGGGCTTGGATGGACCGATTTTCTTATTCAGTATAAAGCATCTCCCCATGTTCATGTGCTCTTAATAGCAGGGAGACCCAAAGCGGAGTCTCAGATGGTGAGCAAAATTGCCAGGCAATTTCATATGGAGGAAGGCAGTTCTTGAGATATTCAAGCCTCAGGCTATTTAAGGCTTCAGTGGTCAAAAATGGTGTCTTGAATTGAGGCCAGAAACAGACTGGCAGACAGTGAAGCTGGTACAAAATTGATAGAAATATGATCTGACTGACTAACTCCATTCAAAAGTCTGGCGGCCATATTTTGAAACAATGGATGATTCCAGACTCTGTCTTCAAGGGTAGCACCATGTGGAGTGCATTACAGGAGACTAATCCAGAAGTGACTAGAGCATGAATAACTGAAGCCAGGGGGCTGTTTTTATGGCACAGAGTTGGAGCCACGTTCTCTAAACCCTGCAATTTCACTTACTTGGGGTGGCATTGGGTAATCCCCTCATCAAGGAAGGAGCGCCGGATTTCTGGAGGTCATCCAGGTACTGGAGCCAGCCAGCCACCCTCTTCCTGGCTTCCAGCAACCAATCGCCAATTGCCATCCTCCAGGACCGTCCTCTCACTCCCATTGAAAAAGTCCCCCACTTTTTCACTGCAGTTTCACAGAAAAGCCCCACAGTGGCTGCAAATCTGCAGCTGTGTCATATAACTGGCACAGCACAGATTTGCTGCCACCATGGGGCTTTGAGCATTTATAGACAGCCCCCAAGTCTGGTTTATCCAAAACAGAGAGACAGAGAAAGAGAGAGAGAGAGAGAGAGAGGTAGGTACAGTTGAAATACCGTATTTCTTCGATTCTAAGATGCACTTTTTTCCCTAAATAAAGAGCTCTAAAAATGGACTGTGTCTTAGAATCGATGGCGTCTTAGAATCGAAGCAATACGGTAAGAGGAAAAGAGGAAGCTCCTGCAGCAGCCTCGAGCCATGCGAGCGAGGAGCTGGTTGGGTAAGCGCCTGGTTTTTTGTTAGGCAAATTTATTCGTAGGTCCCATCGATTTCCATGGGACTTACTTGCGTGTCGTCATCCCCTGGTGCACAGACAAGTAAAGAGCGGGACTGGAGAGTTAAGTTTACTCTTTGTTTCAACGCCCCCCCTTCTCCCCGCGCAAACAGCAGTTTCTTCTCTCACAGAGGGAAAAAAGAAAAGGACACAACCATTAGAAGAAAGCGCGGGGGGGGGGGGGAGGTTGGCTGGACAGTGAGGGAAGTATTTCTTTGATTCTAAGATGCCCTTTTTTCTCAAATAAACATCTCTAAAAATGGGGTGCGTCTTAGAATCGATGGCGTCTTAGAATCGAAGAAATACGGTATAAGACAAGGGTAGTTAAAAGCTGCCTTTGCAATAAACTTCCACTGTGGTGCTTCCAGATGAGGCTATTATGATGCTATCACCCTGCCTCATTCCCAGCATTTTACAAGAGGTCCAGACATTGCCATCTTCAACACATAACCCTCCTGTGTTTTCCCACTGCTTCTTCCATCTTTTCTCTTATTGCAGACAATCTGTTAAAAAAGAAAGATGGAATGGCTGCACAATACCTTATCATTGGTATTGCCAGGAGACCTCTGTCTGGAAGCATCCAACAACACACAGAAACAACACTGGGTCCAGGAGTACATCAAACATCCTCAGGTAAGTGTATCACCGCCTCAATTACACAATTGTTTGATCTTTTAAGAATCAAGCCTCTTATTTCTCAATCTCCCAGGACATCAAGCGACAACAGGAATCTTCCCCCCACTCCCAATTCTATAGAAGCCAAAAAGTGTAGATAACCAAATTAGTAATTTGTGCAGCAACATGAGAGAAAATGGGATGTTCACCCAAAGAGAAAATAGGATATTTGGCTTCAAACCTGAAGAGTTAGTTCTATTCAAATCCACAGGACATTCTTCAAGGAAATGTGTTCAATATTGCAGAACTTCCTGAGCAGTCGACTAGCCACATACAAACCCATATTGAATAAGATATGAGTCCATATGCTTGTATGCAGTTAGCTTCACATTTCTTGCCCTATCTGTGGTTAAATGGAGTTGGCATGGTGAGCTGCCATCTGGGTACATACTAAAAGAGGCAACAGCTTTCTCCGTGGACTCAGCATTCACTACTGGTCTGAATTCCCCATATTAGAATGATCACGTGACTGTTACATTTACTGAGCTTTAGTAAACTCAGGCATCTACAGTGTGTAAAAAAACAAAAACAAAACCCAATTAAAAGGAAATGAAAGGTTGGCTGTCATCACATTCCAAATGGGATGTTTGAATATTTATGGACTTTCAGAATTACTTGCTAGAAATGTTTGTTCATTTGTTTTTCCTTTGTGAAGAACTGTCTCTGTTGCAGTTTCCATGGGAGGCCCTGCCTTTAGACTTTTGTCTAATGCAACACCAAAAAAGAGAACACAGATTTGCATGCAATTTGGAAATACTAAGCCATACGTGTAGATGCAAATTTAGAAATATTATAATTTAAATAGAAATGCAGCACATCCCACCAGAGTGTGATAGACTCTGATCAGACCTGTGTGTCTACATGTTCAGGCTGTTGTCCAGCTGCTAACTGTTGATTCTTGCAGATCTTTACCTTTAAACTGGAATTGGACAGGGTAGCCCTTCGAATAAAAGATTTCCAGGAAAGTATTTTATTATATAATATAAATACATATTTGTAAAATGCCTGGAGAAATTCATTTTGTGAGGCAGTCAATGAATTTAATAATAAATAAATAAATAAATAAATAAATAAATGTCTTAAAATGGACAGCTGTCGTCTATAAAAGAGGACACATAAATAGTATCTCTGATCATTTTCTGGACATATTCTATAGACTTAGAGAATGGGATTTCCCAAGATAAGCAGGGCGTTTTGTTTAAAAGCGTGTGTGGGGGTGGTGGGGATGGATTTAACCAGAAGATCCAATCCCCTTTAAAACATGAAACCCTACACCAGATAGACACTAATTCCAATTTGTAACAAAACCAGGAGAAAAGAGGGAAACTCCAGTGGTTATGTATAAGACTCAGTGTGAGCCAGACAACTTAATAACACCACTTATTAGAACAGCCTTAAAGGTAATCCCATTAAAGCTATCCAGCATAACACGGATACGTCTCCGAAATCTGCCTTGGAAGCAGACGGGATTATTAAAATGGAATGTGAGTGGCTTCATAATAAACCTCATCCCCAGATTTTCTCCTAAAATTTGTATCTTGTGAAAACGCTTGATAGATGAAACAAAATTATCGTCTGGGCACAAAGCGGGGTGTGGGAGTCATTATACGATTGTTTTCCTTTTGAGTCAAGTTCAACAAGAAATCTATTCGTGTTGGCACATGCTCCTTTCCTAGCCGCATGCAACCATCAATTCCAGTAAAGTGACTTTTCTGGAATTTCTGATGTACTTGTCAAATTCTCCCAGGAGTTAGCAAGAGGTTGTTAGGGTTTGACTACAACACCTCAGAACAATAAGAGGGGGTAGCAGTGAGAATGGGCTAGTTTGTACTCATATTTGGGTAAGAATAACCGAATTGCTTTTGTAGCCTGCCCCCCTTCAATTCCTCGCTAGCCTTTTAAGAGTCTGAACTGTGTATACAGGCTTATGTATATTAAAAGAAAGGCTGTTCTATACATAAGAAGAGCCCTGGTGGATCAGACCACGGGCCTTACTAGTTGAGCATCCTGTTTCCCACAGTAGCCAACCAAATACCCATGGGAAACCCACAAGTAGGACATGAAAGCAATAGCCCTCTCCTGCTGCTGTTCACTAGCAACTGGTATTCAGAATGATGTTGCGTCTGATCCTATCTACCATTACTAGTAGCCACCGTTAGCCTTATCCTCCTTAAATTTGTCTAATCCCTTCTACCATTTTTTGGACCTGTGGGCACATTTGGGAATTTGAAGAACATGCCTAATCAGTGGATTCCTGCATTGGCATCTACCTGACATGTCTCTGGATCATAGGCTGCACCCTATTCAGCAAATGGCAATTTCAAGATGAGTTTCACCATTCAAAAAGATTTGCTGTCAGTTAACACATGCTCTGCTCAATTAGATAGCTATTTCCATTTGGACTCGGCAGAGACATAGAACCAAACTGGAGCTTTCCTCTCTCTAAACAGATAGATAGATGTAGATGTAAATATACATACATACATTTAAAAAGCCTACTGGTTTAAAAGCTCAGAGTGAAGGCTATCTCATGTTAGTTCAAGCCCCACAAAGCAAAGAAACTGGAAAGCTCAATGTGATGCCTTAACTGATGTGCCCTGTGATCACTGATGATGTTGTACAATGTCACAAATTGTGCTTGCTTACAACTTGCCCTCCATGCACCCACACTTTTCCTTCGACTTGCAGAACCAGATCCAGATGGAGAGGATGGAGTGCTTGGGACCAACAAAGACGCCCCACATTATCCTGGTGCTGGGTTAAGGAAATGTGCCCCTGAACATGTTAGAGAGGTCTGTCCACTCCATTCCTCCGAGGGGTGGCTGCCCCACAGCAACGGTGAGGAGCAGGTGGATAACTGTGTATCTTGGCCTACTAATCTCCCCTGGCTTCAGACTGTGTGGACTGAAAAGCTATGCACTGGTTAGAGAAGTCTGCTCCTAGTGGCTGAAGATTTTACTGCAGGCTTCAACCACATGGACATATTGGACACATTGCAATTAATGAAAATTAATTAATGACTAAAAATAAACAAAATAAACATGAGGTGTATATCCCTTGGAGCCCCTTAGTATGCATGCCAAGTTTCAGGTGTTTGGTTTTCACAGGCATGGATCCATGGCAGGGACAGATGGACAGACACAAATCTTCCTTTATTATTATATATGTGTATATAATAATTTTGTTATATAATACGTGTATATAATAATTTTATTTATGATTGTAAGCTACTGTGGCTTACAATCATAAATAAAAGTTGATTAAAACAATAAGTAAAATGCATTCACACACACACACACACACACACACACACACACACATCTGTACTATGAAATCACGTTCTTCTATTTCATATAACTGATTAAGACCCGTTGCCAAGTAGTGAGCAAACAGAGGTGCTTAGCACCAGAGAGGTCAGGCGGAAGAATAAGTGATGGTCACCGTCATGCTTTAATAAGCAAAAGAAGGACGATTTTTATTACAAGTCTTTGCCCTATTAATCTCATGGGGAAAAGCTCTGGCTATTTTATTGGGGTGGTTCTCATATCCCAAATGGGCAGAGAAATGCTACGTTAACTTGCCTTACATTTCTGAGTTATTAGGCCCACATTTTTTAATTTCTTAAAAAAAGAGATCTGTTATCATTAACGAAACAGCAGGTGTTTGCTTAAATTCAGTGAGATTGGCTTTGGCCGAAAATAAACCCTGCCTATGGTTGTTGTATGCTTTAAAATGAAACAAATAAATGAATTAACTTTGAAAAAAAGAGAAAGGCTTAAAGATAGCCATTGTAGCATAGTGCTTAGATCTCTGGATGTAGAGTGGAAGACTGAGGTTCAAATTCCACTCAGCCACAAAGCTTACTAGAGCCTTTCGGCCAATTGCCACAGGGTTATTCATACAAATCCCCTCACACATTCATTGAATGTGGGGTAGTGCTAGGCCTCCACTGGGATGTCCCTATGTCCCAACATCCCAGCAGACACCTCTCTTGGAACCTGCCAACCTCCATGCCCCTCCTGAATTCTACTTACTTTCTTATAATGTGTTTAACTAAAACATTTTTAAACTGAAATACTCATACGCTGCAAAGCAAAATGCCCCGCCCCCAGTGCCATCTTTATTGGATTTCAAAGGAGTGATTTTGTGTTTTGAAGTTCAGGCTCAACTCTTGCCCCGTAATTTGGTTCTTGGGAAAGTTTAGCTTCTTTTAGTCCCAGTTTGTCTTCTGGAAAATGAACATTTTGTGATTGGCCAGCCCCACCATGGCAGACATTTTGTGAGAATTCTCTCAAAATTCCATACATGCCCACCAACCCAAAAGGTATCCCTGGATGTTGTGAGAGATTTCACTTGCTGTTCATGTTCCCCTACACTAATGTGCCAGCTTGCCATGCTTCCTCATCCTTGTGTATGGGCTCTTGCATGTATATGGACTGCATTCATTAGGTCAGAAACCCTGACTTACCAAGGATCCTCATCAAGAGCCTATGCACATAGAGCTGCATGCATGAACCCCACCCACTTTCACTAATGCCAAAAATTAGCCTGCTAGGGACATGTCCAAGATGCAGGAGGTATTGGGGGCATGGACATCATATGGGATCCTGCTCCTCCTTCACATGCTCATTAAATGATTGAGTGGATCAAAGGGTGGCCGAAGGACATTGTCTGTTCAAAGGGCTGCCTGGTCCAAGCCTGACATAAAGATAAAGAGCCATCAGAAGGCAGATCTGGGCCTTGAAGTTGCCCATCAACAGCACCTGGACAGCAGACTGGGCAAGGCTCCCAGATTACCTGGGCCAGATTGACACCTTGTGTCAAATCATTAGGAATGTGGAATAAAAAGCAGGAAATAACACTATGAAAGTGGTATATGGAATGTGTGCTGTGCCCCAACAGTTATCAGTGCACTTCAATACCACTGCAAAACAGTACTGTAGATCTGGCCTAGTCATACTGTATTTCTATTTTTTTAAAAAATCTAAATTTGCATCTATACATATAAATGAACATATGCAGGTTTTATGGAAACTGGAGTCCTCTTTTGTCTACTTTTGGGGGGGTGATTAACAAGTGGCCACACCCTAGTTTATATGAACATTCATTATCTCCCAGTTTAACCTACATCACAGGGATATGGTGAGGATAGCATTGCTTCCTGAAGAAAGGGTGAGATAAAAATGTAGTAATAAATATCTGTAAAAGGTTTACATGGGTTCATTCCAATCTCTGCAATAGAAGTCTTTCCCTAGTCTGTGGCCTTGTTGCTGGTCATGGAATTGTGTGGTGTTTGGGATAGGTTGGTCATGTGCAATGGCACTGATGATTTTATCGGGCTGGAACTTGATATTACAAGTGGGAACTGCAATAAAATGTTGCAGTGTAGAGTGATTTTTTTTTCAGGACTCAGCCATGTTTTATTCCAGATATACCATTTCATTTCTCCTAGTTTTTGGTTCTTTACCACCACCAGCAACAATCAGTCCGCATTCTGTGCCCACACAACATGCTCATTTCTCATTAGGCTGCTTTTGGATCCCCTACCCCGGCTTTTCTAAACCTTTTTTGTACTGCTACAAACCTTGGGGTTCTCTTGAGCCTGTTGATACTTCCCTCTTGTGAGTGGGTTGTGCCATTTTAACTGCAGAAGGATCTACACTCAGAGAATGAGCAATGATCTTGAACCTTCTCTTCCTCCTCTTCCCTTAGTAATGTCATCTACTAATACAAAATATGTGATGTGACATCATTGCATTGTGAATTTTCTTGTGCCTACCAATGGCAGCCAATAAATTTGAGGGTTGAGGAGAAACATTAGGAGGACCACTCATTGCAGCCCCAGATTTATTCCCATTATCTGTTTCCATTTCTTAACCAGTTACCAATCCATAACAGGATCTCTCCTCTTATTCCATGATTGTTAAGTTTGCTCAGGAGTCTTTGGTGAGGAACTTTGTCAAAAACCTTTTGGAACTCCATGCAAACCATGTCTATCAGGTCACCACTGGCCACATGGGTATTGACACCCTCAAAGAAATCTGAAAACTTAGTGAGATAGGGCATATGTTTGCAGAAGCCATTTGGGTATTTATTTTTTATTTTATTTTATCCTTCTATACGGCTTATCCTTCTATATGCTTACTAATTTTATCTTTAATAGCACTTTTCCACCAATTTATCTGGAACTAATGTTCATGGAACTAATTTGAATGGATACATGTAGATCAAGGAAGGGCTTGCCGCTGTGATCCCATTCTAGCTCCCACCTACCCACCCCATTCCCCATGTTCATTTAAGCCCAAATTCATATCTGGGCTAATCGGTGTAGACTTAATACATAGAGGTAAGGAGACAGGACTGCAACATCACGTTTTCTGTCCCCAAACTATACATGCTGTTCTGTCTATAGACTGAACAGTCATTGAGCAATGTAGCCTCAACTTCACAATAACATATTTTGTCAAATTGTTCTTTTTCATATTGCTTATGTCACTGTCAAAAACAAAAATCTGCGATTATCACATCTTCTTTGTTTTCTCTTGTTACTAGGCCTACAGCTCACTCATATTTACTTGGAAGTAAATGCATTTAATGAGGCTTACTTCCTAACATGGCTGTTTAGGATTACGGTTTTAAATTTATTTATTTATATATATTTATTTATTACATCTCTATACCGCCCAATAGCCGGAGCTCTCTGGGCAGTTCACAAAAATTAAAAACATTCGAAGTATAAAACAACAGTATAAAACCATAATATAAAATACAATATAAAAGCTCAACCAGATAAAAACAGCAGCAATGAAAAATTACAAATTTAAAACACCAAGTTAAAAAAAATTATAGACTGTTAAAATGTTGGAAGAATAAAAGGGTCTTCACCTGGCGTCTAAAAGCATATAATGTAGGTGCCAAGCGAACCTCCTTAGGGAGCTCATTCCACAGACGGGGTGCCACAGCAGAGAAGGCCCTCCTCCTGGTAGCCACCTGCTTTACTTCCTTTGGCAGGGGCTCTCAGAGAAGGACCCCTGAAGATGACCTTAGGGTCCGGGCAGGTACATACGGGAGGAGGCGATCCTTCAGATAGCCTGGCCCCAAGCTGGGCACAACCACATCCAAATAATTTGTGGCTGTATAAAAAAAGACAGGTGTTCAATACTAAATTATGAATTGATTTTCTATCTTTCTGTGTGATTTGCTTCTGTGTGATTTTAAGAGCAACACTATAACATATTTGTAGATTTGGAAGCATTCTCTGTATATTGTAGCCGGAACAGCACTGTGTCTGGATTTAGATTTCATAATAAAGCAGTGTGTATGACAACAGTTTGAGACTTACCTAAGGATATAACTCCAATCATACTTGAAGATTACAGTCCCATAAACATGTCAGAAAAAATACAACACTGCAGAATGCTGTACTATTTCATGCCACAGACAGTAAATTCAGTAGTCAATAGCCCCTGGCTGAACCAGGCTAGGCTTTGTAAACTACACATCATAAAAGGGCATAGCTGAGGCTCTAGCCCATGCCTGTAGCCACTCCACCACTATTGTGAGGTCAGTAAGAGTTCAAGGTACAGCACATCTGTCATCATAGACCCTAAATTACCTTCAGTGCTAATCAATGACTGCATGACTTAACAGGCAGAATGTTTACTTCTGTTACAGTAGGGGATTTAATTAATATTAATAGGATTTTTGTCTAGCTCTGTAATTCCAGTTTAATTTCTCTCCCCCTCCCCTAAAAGGAGGGGAGAGAATTTTAGGGGTAAAATTACATACTTACCCCTAAAAGGTAAGTATGTAATAGTAACTCTGTTAACATTTGCATTTGGAAAATTCCATTTTTAAAAAAAATTAAAAAGGAAGAAAAAGAGGGAAAGACATTCCTCCCAAAATGGCTGGGTTGAAAGGAAGACTGCTAATTTGCATTCGATTAATATTAAATAATCCAGACTTAGAGTAGACCCATTAAAATGAATGGGACTTAAGTAAGAATGTAGACCTGCTTCCTTTCTCAACAGTAGACAGTGGTGTGATGAACCTGTTCAGTTGGAGAGTATGCTACTATTTTAAGAAGCTGAAGCAAGCAACCGTATTTGGAAATAAATATTTCAAATTCTGCCATTCTCTTTCCCAAAAACCTTGACTAAATTGTGCCAAACAAGCCTGCAAATGAAATAAATGGGTTGAATGTTCATAATCCATCCCTGTTACAGACGTTGGAGTTTCTGGTTTCAGGGCTTACTTCAGCCTTCCCCAACCTGGTGCCCTCCAGATGTTTTAGACAACAATTCCCAGGATTCCTGACAATTGACCATGCTGGCTAAGGCTGTCGGGAGCTGAAGTCTGAAAACATTTGAAGGGCATCAGGTTAAGGAAAGCTGGTTTACTACATCACAAACTGTAGCTACCTTGGGACTGCTTATGTAAACCAATTATCACATAACCATTATCATTAGATTCATTATCAAATGCATCCTTTGCCCTCCAGCTGCTTTGGACTTTAACTCCCAACTACTTGACACTAATACCATCTAGGCTAGCTGCTACCATTCTTATTGTGGAATTGTGCATGTATGGGTATTAGGTGGGGGAAGAAAAACTGCCATATAAAATGGAATGCCATGTTTGTTTAATTCTGCGATTTTTATGTATGTGTCATGCACACAAATGCATGGGAACATGAAAATGGAGGTGGTGGCAGTGACCACTGGTACAGGGAGAGTGGCAAGAAATAAAGGAACAATGGCTAAGGTAGGATACCTGCAGGAACAAACAGTAGCATCATTGAAGTAGGGAGATCCTAAGATATAAAAAACTGACCATTCCTATGGAATCCCCCTAAACTCTCAGGTTCTCTACATGAGAGCTTTATTGAACACTCATGATTGGTCACTCATGGAGGTTTGTGGGTCCATTACATGACATTGTCAACCTGCAGGACATTTCCCACACTTTCTTTCCTTTATCCTGCTTTCAAAAAGATCAGAGATAAATTGAAATAAAAATCAACATGGCATGTTGGCAGTGTAATGCTGATGTAGTGCTATAATACACCACTAGATGGCACTGTTTCGTTCAATAGTTAGAGCATTGCCAAGAAAGGAAGTTTTCAATTCCAAATCATGTGTTCACTGTCTAAAGGAGCTCATCATAAACCTAGAAAAACACAGGAAGAAGAAGGCCCAGCAAGGAAGTGAGATTTTTGCTTAATGTAGAGAAGCTCCCAGTTCTGAATACTGGCTAATGCAGTAGGCTAATGCAGTGGGAAGAGGACACAGCCCTAGCTTCTGTCATCAACGTTTAGTCTGGACAACAGGGAATGGAAATCTCTTGCTGGATAAATTGCAGATGCCTTTTACAAGGCAGTTTTACAAGCCAAAAGCAATCTGCTAAAAAGAGTTTGCATTTCAGACTTGTAACTTTCACGCCTTTTGACAAAGCAAATGAAATAACTGAAAATGTCAAGTTTCTGGCAATGTGGAAAGAATCTAGACTGCAAACACTTTTCTAGCATTGATGCATAAATAAAAAGTATCTTCTCACATATCCACACTCAGTGAAATCAGTTTCAAACATTGCCGTTGCTTTTACACCACATATTTTTAAAGAAACCTTTTTCATATTAGGCATTCTGGTTTTATAACAATTATCCGCACTGGAGTAGGGAAATGCCACAGTACTTGGAATGAAGTCCAGCTTGGCTCCAATTGCAGTGGCATAATCCTATGCTTCAGCATGTGCGTGAACATTGAAATCATGTGCGTTGGTGGTGCCGCTGGTCCCTATCCACATAGTTTCATTATTTAGAAACCTGCCACAACTTTTTCCTCCCCATGTAGAGCTTTGGAGTGGGACTGGATGATTAAATAGTTTGGATTTTTCACTTGCCATTGTTTGTATTCTAATTCTGTTTTTATATCTCATGTTTTAGTAATGTGATTTTGGGATTTTTAGAGTACAAATCCCATGAATGTCTACTCAGAAGTAATTCCTATTCAATTCAATGTGATTTACTCCCAGGTAAAAGTGTGTATAGGATTGCAGCCTAAATTACTTTTGATTGTAGTTTACCTGTTAGTTTTTTTGTTTGTTTTTTATGATCTACCCTGAGGATATGTTTGATTGAATACACCTTAGAAACTTCATAAAGAAGAAAATCAATCAATCTTTTCCCTCGCTTGGAAATCTTTCTTTTTTCTTTTTCTTTTTTCTGAATGGATTTCCATCACATTCAACCACAGCTATGTCTGGTGGCATAAAGGAATAAAAGAAAGGGCTGGTGGCAAAACGCATGCAGGAAGGCCCTAAGTTCTATCTCTGGCATATATTATTTTTATTCCATTTATTTATTTCATAGATTTATGGACCTCTGAACATATATTTTAAAAATATATCTACACTTAAAAGGGACTCTAATAACAAATAAGCCTGAAATCCTGGCGATCTCTACCAGTAAAAAACACACACACCCTGCTACACTTTTCCCAAACTGATGCCCTCCAGATATTTTGGACCTGCCATCAGGCCCAGCCCATATGGGCAAAGGTCAGGGATGATGGTAGTTGTAGTCCAAAACATCTGGAAGGCAACAGGTTGGAAAAGGCTAGTTTTCAATATTGAACTAGATGAGCAAATACTCTAATCTGATACAAGGCATAATCATCATCATCATCATCATCATCATCATCATCATTTATTTACCCCATTTTCACTCCATAAGGAAGGCCAAAGAGGCTACCAATATAATCATACATAATCATGGTATTAAACATTCAAAAGACAACAATATACATAAAAAACCTAACAATGAAGATAAACCTAGAAACAAATGTTCAGTTCCCAACTTAAACACAAAGTCAGTTAATATATGCAAAATTGATAAATATAGCAAACAATTCAGGAGATAATAAAATACGAGCAATATTTTAATCAGACATTCACACATGGACCCCCATTCTAGTAGTCAATTTATTAAATTGCTTGGACATAGTCTAAAAGAGGCAAATCCACTCCGAAATCAGCAGAAGCAAAAAAGAAACACCAGGCACAACTGATTAATACATTACATGCAAACGATCCCAGGCTTGATTGTTGATATACCCAATTAAGTGGTCTCAGGCCCAATTCACAGAACTAGGGATGTACAAAAACTGCTGATTCAGGTCCAGAAATAATTCAGACCTACTAGATCCTGATCTCTTCAGAACTGTGTGATTC
The DNA here is from genome assembly GCF_023053635.1 of Elgaria multicarinata webbii. Classification (NCBI taxonomy): domain Eukaryota; kingdom Metazoa; phylum Chordata; class Lepidosauria; order Squamata; family Anguidae; genus Elgaria; species Elgaria multicarinata. Next base: position 37,361,595 of record NC_086180.1, on the reverse strand, counting down.
ACCATGGAAGGAGGAGTTATGTAGATGTCTACACCGTACATATAGCCAGGAGTCATCCCTGGATCGTCCCTGTGCATCCAAATGACATACAGGAAATCCCGGGGGCAACCCAGGATGACCAGAGACTTTCCAATTTTTTCATGGTCCCGGGACCATGTGGCCGGTGCTCCCGGGTCACCCCTTCCTCCCTGTGAGTAGCGGGGGTCTTAAAATGGGCACGGAGCTGCACGGGGGCACTCCATGCCCATTGGGGGGGGCAGGAAGCAGGTTTATTGTTATTGTTGTTTTAAAATTCACTTTTGTGGAGGAGCACAATTGCACTCCTTTCCTGTTGCCAAAAAAAATGGTGGCCGGAATGTCCCCCTTTCCTTCCAGGACATCACAAGGCCGTCAAGATGCTGGGGAGCATCATGGAAGAAGGTAAGTCTTTGATCCTCCCTCCCTCTACACCCTTAAGGTGTAGACATGCCCCTAGGAATTTCTAGGACCCTTTCCAATCACTTCCAGTGAGTTCCTCCATTATCTCTACTCTTGGCTGCAATTACAGGGCCAGACGAGGACATTTTACTGCCTGAGGCAGAGGACAAGATGGCATCCTCTCTCTATTCCACATACAGAACCCTAATGGACTGGCATTTAGCAGGATAGTATCCTGCACTACACCTGAGGCAGCAGGCTAATTTTGAGGAGTCATGGCAGGCCATGTGGCGTATACAGCTCTGTCCTCCACCAAATGGGAACAGCTGGGGGCAGGCTCATGAGGAACAGCTGAGGGAGCACTGTTGCAAACCCCCCCCCCCCGCCCAACATTTGCTGCCTGAGGTGGTGGCTTTACCCGGCCTAATGGTAGGACTGACCCTGTCATAACATATGTCCTCTATTATTATATCTATATAATTAACTAACTTTCAATGCCCCCAAACAAATAACTAAAAAAGACATCAAATTTAAACTATTGTCAGAGAATAGTGTATTGCCCAACCCCACCACCTTAAATGTATAGACCAAAATAGGTGAAATCCACTTGCTCTTTGATAGTTTCTTCATAATAGCTAATGATATTTTGTGTTTTTTCCCCATAAACTGAGAAAAGGCTTTGACAAATATCGCTACATATGTCCCTGGTTTTTATATAAAATACAACCAGGCCATATTTTGTGAAAATCAGATATGTTGCCTTTGTCTTTAGCAAATTTCATTTGGTACTTCAATTTTTCTGCCATGGCTATTTGCCATGTTCCAAGTTTTCAGTGTTAGAAGTTCTGCCATTTCCGGACTTTTAGCTATTAGCCTGGAGGCTGCCATCAGCACGAACATGATTAATTCTTCAGATATCTCTTCTGCATTTTCTTCTCCTCATATTGTTAATACAACCAATGCAGATGTGACATATCTAGAGCTCTATTATTATATCTTCTTTGTGTATATTTGATGCTCTGAAACACCACTTATTTTGAAATGTAAAGCCTAATCCTGAGCATGATTATTTGGAAACAAGTCCTGCTGAGTTCAATGAGGCTTACTCCCAAGCCTACGAGTGCGCCTTAGTTTGTTCCTACTGATGCTACTCACTTGTCCAACCATTAGAACAGACACAACAGCTGTTGATGTGCAAGAACAATAACACTGCTAAGGATGAAACCTCCAGTGACTACTGGCATGATAGGCCTATCACAAACCTGGCACTGGCAGACATTGTTCACTTTGAAGGGGGTGCAATAACGGGTGGCATTTGTCTAAATATTCTGGTATTTATTAATACAGTAGAGTTCAAAGAAAACCTACATTGCTCATGCACAGGGTGTACTTTCCAAAGTGTCTAGGCACAGATCTTGGTCTTACTATGATACTTACGGAAGATTAATGGGAACTAGTCACCACCTCATTTGTTTGTAACTGCATCTTAAAGGGAGAGCTGTTTTCATCAAAGGAATTGGCATCATGCTGCATACTGCAGATAATCTGCAACAGCTGCACTTTCAGATAGCTGATATCTCATGCTTCATTTCTGAGATTGTATCTATTTGTCTTTTCGTTTTTGTGGTTTCTTTAGATCTCAAGGATCCTAGGTAATTTTGGCCTATAAACCATTCTGTTAATTTCCGTTTTCTAAACATTTCCCTTGTAACTATTACATCCCCATTTCCTTATGTATATTATCTACGTTCTCCACCCATAGTGCAGTTTTCCAAAGGATTCATGGTTTGTGTGTTTTTAAGTCTGCAACTTTCTAAATGTCCTTGAAAATTAATGTTCGCTCCAAATATTAAAAGGGTGTTCCATTCCTTTCTTGTCAAGTCATGCCTTCATCAAGCTTTACTCAAATGGTAATATAGTATAAACTAATCAGATTACACCTGTTATTTCATGAAAGATTATTGTTTTAAAATACTTATTTTTTCATGATCTACAGTTAGCTGTATTGTTTGCATTATTCTCTCTTCAACCACAAGAGTGTGATCCTGGAGGAATTCTGAATTCCATCTTCATTGCTTTTGCATGTGTGTGTGTGTGTGTGTGTGTGTGTGTGTGTGTGTGTGTATACATATATATATGACCAAACGGAATGGTGTGTACATATCCATGCACAGTTATGCCTGCACACACACACACACACACACAAGCCCTGTGCAGATGAAAGATTATATACATGTTCATGGTGTATGTACGTACATCAATGCAAGTGGCCATCAGAATGAGCGTGAACATTCAATCCAAAGTGTAGGAGAACCCAAATAAATCTGGGAGGGTGAGCATGTATTCACTCACATCAATGTATGCATGTATCATTGTATGAACAGGGTAAACAGATGGTAAATGCTCAGGCTACAAAATTGTTTTCCAGACCAGAGATATAGCATTATAGGTTAGTGCAATTTGTGTAACTGGCATATGTTGTAGATCATTAGCATTTTGTAGTGTTCCATTCATATTTATTTCCCATCTCATCCCTGCTATAATTACAAGGCATCCAGGAATCTACTTACATCAACATATGTAAATAGGTGGGCAGAATGAACAAATAAAATGAATGTGTGTACAATGAGCAACACAAAGCACCCAAGTCAGTGTACACTGTTTACACTTGTGTCTACTGTAGCATATGAAAAGGGCTACAGCAGCACATTTGTGTTTACCTGTATAGTGTATTCTGCTTGAGCTAGCCATGATAGGATGTGCAAGGAGATACTCAGGTCATTGAAACGCTTCCTCATGTTCACTGTACATCCTACTAAATCTTTCTCTGGCTCTGTATATTGTGCCAGGTATTGCTCTCAACTTTTAAAGCTGTAACGTCTAGTAACTGGAGCCACAAATCCAGCCACATTGATTTCGATGTGAAAGCTTTAATTAAGCACATGCTTAAAATACATGGGAGCCTGTAACTTTGGCTGGATTGTGCCCTTGCAAGTTTTTTTATTTTTAATCCAAGTTTAAATTCCCAGGATGGCAAATTCTGGCTATTCATTGTTGACTTCTACATTTTTTCTGTAGTTGTGCACAATCATAGTACCTACCCAGCCTGGCTCATAATTGTAATAAGGCAGTAGTAGGTATAGTTACTGCAGTACAGTGCTTTCATTACAAAGTAGCTCACATATAATATTATTTATCTTACTTCTTTGATTTATATCACATCCTGGCACAAAGGCTCTGGGTAGATTACAAGCATTTCATATGAAAGAAAATGGGCCATGTTCCTTAAAGGAGTCATTATCAAAGCACAATAACTCAATGGACTCAAGAACAAACAAAGAGGAATGAGGGATAGACATAACTTTTAAAAACATTTTAAACAATAATCTAAAAATATATATATTCCAGGTGAAGGCAGAAGAATAAATCCCAGATGTTCTCACAGCAGTTATCAGGAGGTTGTTTCCATCTGCCTTTCCTTCCTGCTGTATCGCAATACGGTCTAACTTCCATAGTGACATTAGATCCAATTTGGTTACCTTTCTTTCCTGGCTCCTAATAGGACAGTTCTTATAACATGGCAACTATGATAGGCTAGGCGTTCCAGGTGATCTTAGGCACAGACACATGATGGTGTATTTCTTGCTTCTCCCAGTCATTCATTCATTCGTTCGTTTTATTTAAAGGATTTACTCCACACCCTTTAATAAAATTTCCAGGGCGTCTTACAAAATTTTAAAACACAGTACAACAAATTTAAAATATACACATTAAAAATATACAAAAATATACTAATAACAATAAAATCAACCTCCTAAAACTTCAATTGGTGTGCCATTGTGTTATGAGTCATGAAACGTAAAAGAATAGCATGAAAAGTGTCTCCACCTGATTTTTTTTTTTGGGCGGGGGGAACCTTCCCTATGCACCACAGCCTACCCATTCAACAGAGTCCCTTTACTGTCTGTATAACATATGTGGTGGGAGGCTGGAGGGTCTGCCTTGAGGAGGAAGGGGAGGGGAAGTCTAACTCTACCAGCCCAAATGAACACACCTAAATCCAGATCCAACCTATAGCCAAATACAACTGAAACAATATCATCACTGTCATTAACTATTGGGCAGTATCCTATGGTGCTGTTGCACTAGTGGGAATGACCACTAGCACCACAGGCAGGTAGCACTTGCTACCACAACCCAAAATAGCCCAAATTAGCTTTTCCAAAACTACCTAAATGGGTTATGATTGCGTAATTGGAATCTCTTTTTACTATTCAGCTGCCTATTTATTTTTCATCTGAAAAGCTTCTTGCTAGTCAAATAGGTTGATTTTTTGTTTGTTTGTGCTCTCCCTAAACGTCACGGTTAGCTGAAACATTTTCAAAAAGGCACAAGGTACCCGCTTGACCCTCGTGGCCACAATCTGGTCATTGTTGTGGTTTGAATTTGACTCAAGAGATATCTGCTTGGCTGATGCTGTACTAAAACTGCCTGGAAAATCTCAGTTTGAGGTTTCCCAGAAAAACACGTCCGGCATAACAACACAGCTCCAACATGTGTCCAGATAACCAGGACAAATGAAGCTTATTGTTAAGAAAACACACACAAAACCACAAATGAGAATTGCCTAAAGGTACATTCATACAGTACTCTTCTTCTGTCATAGAATGACCGCTATGATCATCTCATGGTCCTCAGCCCAGGAAGTGACATAAAAGCCATGAACTTTAATCTTATTTCCCAGGAGTTAAAATTCACAGGACCATCAGGGCAGGACAAATTGAAAACATGTAACTTTCACTCAGTTCTTCTGCCAATCAACCAGGATGATCAAGGGGTGGCTGTTGCATCAATGCACACTATGAGCTGATTCATTCTTCAGGCTTTCCAGGAACACTGTGATGTCTCCGTTTAGTGAGGCTGAACTGTAGGCAGCCACCTAAGGAGAGCCTGGAGATGCTGACATCTGATCCTGGGAGCTTCTGTGTGTAAAGCATGTGCTCTACCACTGAGCTGCAGGCCCTCCCAATAACCTTGAGTGAAAGAAAATTGCTTACCCATCATCCTCTTTGGAAGCCAAATACTGTCCCAGGCTCCTTGGGAATCCATGTCCTTCTAAGAACCAACTAGACCTAGTATACAACCAAACACCTCATGTGATAAAACTATTCATGTGATATATCTCTTTAGATGAGCATTTAATCTTGAAATGCTTTCTGACAAAAGCAAAACAAAACCCTACACATAATATCAAAGGGAAAACAAGACTGAAACTTTCCCCCTGTAATGTAGCTTTCTACGTGCCGGGAGTGTCTTGGATGTGGGATAGTATTGGATGATTCTTACAGGAACACATTTGTTTTTACCACACTATGAGCTGTCTGTTTAGAATGGGCCTTTAGAAAGCATATTTGCATACATATCATGCACCAGAAATAATTGCACTGTCATAACTGTAAGAGAATCTGCAAGATTATTAGTTTACCACATTTGAGGACCTTTAGAGTCATTGTAGACCATGGTCATTTGAAATGGACATGGACTGAAACAGCTCAGCTAAAAACTTTTCTTTTTCCTAAAGCTTTTAAAACTTGATTTTGTTCTGACTTTTATACTGCCTGTTTGGTGCATTCTCTTCCCCTCCTTATTGTTTTCTTATGATTTTATTAGAATGTAAGCCTATGCAGCAGGGTCTTGTTATTTATTGTTTTACTCTGTACAGCACCATGTACATTGATGGTGCTATATAAATAATAATAATAATAATAATAATAATAATAATAATAATAATAATAATTCTTCCTTTTATAAAAATGTCCAAATTAGATGTTCCTCAAAAAGAGAGAAAACATTCACATGCATTCTTGGAATCCATCGCAAAAAACTGAAGACAATACAATGGGTGAACAGTGCAAAGAAGATATCTTTTGTACACAACTGATTCTTGGATTTTTCACCCAACTAAAATTTGCCTAAGACATTTGGTGGTGATACTTAGGTACAATCCTATGCATGTTTCAACGGGGGGTGGGTGGGGAGCCCAAGAACTTCCAGCATTCCCAGCCCACCAGCCCTGACAGACTTTTTTCCTGTTGAATCATGCATAGGATTGCACCATTAAGCTTCTTTCTGATGTAATACATAGAATATTTTTCACACTGTATATTCCTGACATTTTTACACTATTCCATTTATCAGTCTGTGATCATTTTTATCCTAATTTTAAACTGTTTTAGACTTTTTTAATTTTTAAAGGCTTGTTTTGTGAACTAACCAGAGAGCTTCAGCTGTTAGGTGGTACAGTTATTATTATTATTTATTTATATAGCACCATCAATGTACATGGTGCTGTACAGTAAGACTACAACAGCAGCAACAACAACAACAACTTAATATACAAGGGAATATCAAATCAAGCACTTTGAGAATGATCATATAATCATAAACAAATGGAGTTTTAACCAATGGTGTTTATTTTCCAGCAAAAGAGAAACTGCTGATAAAACAGATTCTTCCTCCCCTCTGCAGCCCCCTTTACACTCCAAAATTTGCTCCAGAGGGTTAAGAGATCCTCTGGAGAAGATTTCAGTGGTCTAGGGGACTGCAGGAGGAGGAGAGACAGGGAAAGTCCCACTGCAAGTACATGTTTGAAATCCATATGGATTCTCATCCAAAGCTCCCTGAAATTTCTCCCATTTACTTCATTGTGATTTCATATCCGCTTTTCCTATCAGCAGGTATGTCAATGAAATTCAATCCAGCCAACAGCTAGTTTTGAAAGCCCGGAAAGATGGGTGTGAACACAGAGGAATGCAAAGGAATGTAGAAAACTATATTCCCTTTATTAAATTAATACAATTGAAAACAACAGTAGAATATTTGAAACAGAAGGAAATGGAAAAATCAATTGCATGGAGAGGTTCAGTCAATAATAACCTGATGCTGCAAAAGAAATAGGAATTTCTATCCTGCTCCTAATCATTCCCTAGGGATCCTGTTTGGGTATTTTTATATGTATTTCCACAGTACAGCTGGTATTCACTGTTTGCTTAATAGGTTCATGCTAGTTCTTTTCTCCTATTGCATGTTTTTCTGCCTCTGTATCTGCTTATAATGATTTTGTTTCCCCTTTCAAATTAGAGAATGTGAATATTTTCTTGGTCCTGGACAAATGTTGACATTTCTTATTAGAGTCGTAATCCTCCAGAGATTTCTCTCTCTCTCTCTCAAAGGAAGTCTTTGGCCGCTTACTGAGATTTGGGAGGACATGGGAGTACCAAGCTAATCAAAGAATGAAACTATTCATGATTGTTAGACACTTACCAGCTCCTTGGTCTGTTGCCGTTATCTGCAAACTGAAAAGATTTTGGCTGGCTGCTTGTTTGGTTACTGCTTTTCAGAGAGCTAGGGATGAGATAAGAGGAAATAAGAGACAAAACAGTGCAATTAAAAGCAGTAGCAGGCAGAAAGAAACAATTTAAAGATAACTATTGCAAAAGAAGAATGTCATACTATGTGCGAAGTGGTCATATTAGGCCAGCTATGGAAACCGGACTGTTCTGTTTGTTTTGTGTGTAATTTATATGACAGAAATACTAGGGTGACCACATGAAAAAGAGGACAGGGCTCCTGTATCTTTAACAGTTGAATAGAAAAGGAAATTTCAGCAGGTACCATTTGTATGCATGCAGCACCTGGTGAAATCACCGCTTCATCACAACTGTTAAAACTGCTGGAGACCTGCCCTCTTTTGTATCTGGTCACTCTGCAGCTTTAATTTAATTTAATTTAATTTAACTTGCACGCCTCTCTGATTGGATCAAGGCAGGGAAGAACAACAAGCATAAAATAAATAAAATACTGATTAAAAACAGTATACACTGTTAAAAAATATATATAAAAGCATCCTAAAATTCCACTGGAATTTAACAATACAACTGTTAAAGATACAGGAGCCCTGTCCTCCTTTTCATATGGTCACCACTGAAATACATCAGTTGAGATCTAAATGTAATCATGTCAAGGTTACATGCCTGGCTTTATTCCTACACTTCTGTGCAAATTGTTTGGTTATTACTGTCTATAGGAAGGTGAGGAACCTTTCTTGCTCCAAGGGCCACAACTGAGAAAGCACAGCGGGGGCTGCATGCCAGCAGTGGGAGGAGCCAAAGCCCAAAGTGAGTGGGTCACTCCAATTTCTCTGATCCCCCTCATTCATACACACACATTATTCATAAACATACACAACATGTGTGTATTCATACATGCACCGTACGCACACACCATTCATATATAAGCACATAGAATGCACAGAGAGAAAATGGAACACCTTCTTTGAGGGGTGAGGCTCCAGGAAGGATGAGGAGTCTCCACTAGGGCCCTGGTGGGCTAAATGGGGAGGTCTCTCAGGCTGAACCTTGGCCATCCCTGGTCTATAGCATTTCACATTCTTCTGAACAGCTTCACCAGCAACACAGACAAGAGAGATAGTATTAGAAAATTGAGTGGAAGAGCTAAAGGTTGGATCCAGGACCAACTATGGATGGAAAAAGTGTGCTGATGGAAGGTGCCTGTACCTGATTTTCAGTGATCTCCTCTCCTCACACCCCACACCAGCTCACCCTATCTAGCACGATTCCCAGATCCTCAGTGTTTCATTTTAAAGGATGTTGGAGGACCTGATTAAACAATCCTCACATAACCCTACAACAAACTGACTATTATGCAAGGGTTATTTAACCCCTGCATAACCCCCAATGGTTGGGTTCACATGATATGCTACAACCCCATGAGCGGTTGCATATTCAAAAGGGTGCCCAGGGTGCTCCACAGCTCATCATGGGTTAAATAACCCACAGTGAGCCTGGCATGTCATGCAAACTGGTTCAGTGTTTGAGAACTTCTGATATGAACAAAATATGTAAGGTGGAATACCACAAAATAGTGCTTCCTAGCAAAATACCACCAATCCCAGATTAATTTATTGAAACATTTCCTTGATCAGCTAGGTTTACAAGAACCAGGATAGCATTATCTCAGATGGACCATAAAGCAGATCCTCTCATTAACTTGGTTTCTCCTTTCACATATACAAGGGCCCCACATTTCATCAGAGATATCCACCCTCCAATTAAAAGGCACAGTTGTTTGAAATATATAAATCCTCACATACTGTTGGTATTTATTGAGGGTGGATTCCACTTTCCCCTCATGATCTCATGGGGTTTATTTTAATTTATATGGAAAATAGCTCTAGGATTTTAAACACAGATAATGACAACAGTTTGTGGGTAGTATGGAAATATTTTGCAGTTTGTACCTAATATCCCATATTTTGCAGTTTGTACCTAAAAGCATGTAAAGGGGCCTAATAGGTGAAGATTACTCTGGGACAGCACTATGGCCTTTGTGAATGCGAATTAACTTTGTGAATGTGAATGAACTGGCCCTATTCAGGTGTTCTTAATCAGTGTTGATTAAACATGCAAAGAGGGGGGAGCATTGTCTTCATCTCCCTCTACATGTGTGTGTGTGAGGAGGGGGGACTTTGTGAATAGGGAACCCTACTCTATCTGTGGGGGCTCTTCAGTCAATCCAGAGGGCTGAATATCCAGTTCATTTAACTGTGACATTTATTTTGCCAGCATGATCTTTGGGTAAGTTTTTGAAATGTGCTGTAACATGACAGGTGACAACCAACACAATATCATTATTAGCTTCTAGTTTGGCCCCGTGAATGGAACAATTGCCTGACTTGATAACTAGCAGTGCTGTGGTGACTGATCTTGCCAGAGGCGGTGAGAGCAGTTACACACATTTAGGCTGTCAAGCGATAATTGCAATTATCATAGAAATCCTATGATACGTGATCACACTTCAAATTGTTATTGAGGTTAATTACTAATCAAGTTTTTGTTACAAATAGCACTCCAACCTCAGAAGCAGGGGTTGGCAATCCAACTCCCTCCCTCTCACAGCCAGCCTGGAAAGAAAGAACCATGCTCTCTGGCCAACAAAGTCAGAAGAGGTTCAGTGAAGGACACACACACCCCTTCAGTGGTGAAGAAAGATTCAACTGCTGATCCAAGGGATCAGGGAGAGGCCATCTTGTCATTCCCCAGAGGCAGCAAAATGCCTTAGCCCACCCTGGCTAAGGGCATTTCTACATGATGGTTTTCTTCCTGGAACTGTACTACTGTTTCTGCTTCCTCTTCAGTCACGGGCCTTTTACACTGGCTGGTTTTATCTTGGAACTTTCCATTTCTTTTCTTTTCTTGGAGAGGTAGCACCTCTCCTGAGCAGCAACATCGTTGCAAATCAAGCCTTCATACCAAGATTTGACTCTTGCATCTACCTCTGTGGTTCACATCTATTTCCCTCCCCCTAGCAGTTATTACTCACCCTGTCGTGATTGACACAGCCTTCCAGTACAGGTAACTGGCAGGCTAGCCTCACTGTAAAAAACAAACAACCCAGGTCTCTCATGTTCCCAGAGGTAAGCAAGTGGAAGAAAAGTGACAAATTCCAAAGACTTACAACAAAATCACAAGCCTTGTATTCAAGATCAAAGTGGGGTGGGGGAAAAGGGGTGACTTAATATTACGGAGTTGCTCCTGTATTTTAGCGTCCGCTCAAATATCCAGGAGATCGGGGGGGGGGGGTTCTTGGTGCCGCCAAGAAACTCCACAACCCTGCATGCGAAGCAGCAGCAGGAGAAACAAGAGTCTCAACATTCTCAGCCTTGTCATTATCCTTGTTCAGCAATGCCCATCCTGCTGGCCTGCTGATCTGCCAACCTCTTGATGCAACTGCAAATGGCAGAGGCAGAAGTGTCCAGAATGGGGAGGTGAAACACTGCCCCATCATTGTCACAGCCTCATAACCACACCCCTCATGTGGCAACAATACACAGGCAGGCAATGGCAGTCTGATGGTGTGAGTAGTAAAAATACTGCATTTCCCCCAGCTTAAAATAAAACAAGTTAGGTGACGGGAAATCTCGGGAAAGAAACGGTAGAATGACAGCATCACATAAAGCTCCCAGTACATTCTGTGCCTGAGGAATGTTGATTGCACCACAAAATCATCATGAAGAGAAGCCCTAAAGCAGCCAAACAATACCAACACTTCCTCTTCGTTATATCAACAAAAATGGGTTACCGATCATTATACTTCGTGACTGTTCCAAATTGGTTTAAACCACTTCTATTGCTGATGAAACTTAGCCCAAGTCCTCCCTCTCTGACTATCACTAAGAATCTAAGTTAGGGTGGCATCTTATGATTGCCCTCAATGATAGTAAGGCTCTGAACTAAGAGGTTTACGATCATCCTGTGCAGAGCAGTAGTGGCAGAGGTGACCTTCACGTCACCGTCCTCCCACCCTGTATTTTCCGCTAAATGAGCTTTTTTGCCTATCTAGCGAAGATGTTTCAGAGAAGGGAGGGGAGGAGGCTAACAGAGACGCAGGATTGCTCATGTTCTGGCCTCTCCAGTCTCTCCGTCCCACTGAAATGCTCCCTTCCCCCCCCCCACCTCTCCAAGGTCCTTCACTGCACTTAACCACATCAAGCTACCTTAAGGAGTAGCATGCACAGGCCTGTCCCCCAACACCTCACCACTGCTCCTTGCCCCGGGTAAGCTGCTGAGACAGCCATCTCAACACTTTGCTAAACGGCAGGGCTGGCTCCAGCTTTAGGATGCTGCTGTTGCTGCACTTGTTGCTCTTTTTTCTTTTGGAAACTTTCATGTTCAAAGTCAATTAAAACAAATAAACGTAAAGGTACCTTCAGGCTCTTTGTTGCTTTTACCATGACAGTTTCTTTGAGGACTTTAAAATTTCCTCCCCTCCTTCAGATTGTTCTTTTCTCTCCGCATTCTAATTGGAAGACTGAAATGGTGACCAATTTCATAACTCAGAAGAGTCACACTTTGTTTGGACTATTTTACTACGAAAAATATGGCAGAAGGAGTGGGAAACCAGTGGAAGGCACACAAGAGGTAGATGGCGTTGTGAGATGGACCTACGAAAATCCATAACTGCCCAGTAATCAGTGTGCTTCAAAACTCTCGTCTGATGACGCTCTATGTATGTATCTCAAGTAAACCTGTATAGGATTGCAGCATAACTCAGTGCTTCACTCCATCTCTTACATTGAAACTGACCAGGTTTACTTCAGTGGAGCATGCGTAGAATCTGTATAAACTCCATTCAAATAAACTGGAGCTAGACCTTTCTCTAACCTCTTCATAACACTTCAGTCTGCACTAGGGACTGGTTACTGGCAACAAGGTTAATCCCTCCTTATAAGAACATAAAAACATAAGAAGAGCCATGCTGGATCAGCCCGAGGGTCCATCTAGTCCAGCACTCTGTTCACACAGTGGCCGACCAGGTGGACATGGTGCAACAGCACCTTCCCACCCATGTTCCCCAGCAACTGGTGCACACAGGCTTACTGCGTCAGATACTGGAGGTGGCACATAACCATCAGGGCTAGTACTCTCCTGTGATCTCTTTGGGGAAGTTAGCAAAACTTTTAAGGTGATTTGTGTGCACTGTGCTTCAATATATCAGGCTGCTGATATCACTTCAGCCACAACACATGTTCTGAAATGATATCCCTCTTGTGTTTTGAGGTGCATGTGCCAAAACTAAACATAGATTTGAAACAATACATTAAATGGCTGCTGAGGAGAGGAAGTGAGACTGCGGTTGCAATCCTATACATCCAAGCAAGTCCCATTGAACTTACAATTGTTCTACATTAATCCAATCATACATTACTTATACTAGATGCAAATTAGCTTCTGGACACAATTTGAGGAGTCGTTGATAATCTGTGTAATATGAAACGGCTTGGACTATCATATCACAGTGAACCAACAAACCGAACTGGTCTTCTTGGACATCAAAAAGAATCTGCTCAGGGTTCTTATCTACCCCACCCATAATGAGAAAGCCAGCAAAATACATCTGCTCACCTTCTTAAGTATATCCCTAGTTTGGTAGAGATGCTTCCCAAAAGACAGCCATCATCTGATCAACATTTAACATTCTGACCTGATCTATGTTTCTTCAGACATATGTCTCACTGGTTTTCATTGTTCCTACTACTGAAAAGCTTCAGTCTTCTAGAGATAAGTTATTTTAATTTAAAACAAAAAAACCACCATGTTATTGGATTTGAATTGGATTTTTTTAACATTCTATGCATTATCTACCTTTTAGTATTTGCAAATTGTCTTCAGCTTAATTCAAAGGAAGGCATGATAAAATTCTAATAAATAACACATATTTTTTTCTGCATTAGAATCATACATATTTATGCATTGTTTTCATTACATATAAATTTCAATGCATTTTAAGGTATGTGGTTTGTTTACTTAGAAGTACTTCTGAATTTAGTTGGGCTTATTCCCAAATAAATATGCATTAGGAATGTGTGTAGCCTTAGGAAATATAGTGATTGTACAGGTGGATTATATCAAGGAATGGCAAGAAGATAGCAGTAAAGAATTAAAATAAAATTATAGCTTATACAAATAATGCTTTTTTGTCCTTTTATAATGCAGCATTTCTGTTTAAAAAAATCTTATTGAAAATAAATTTGTTTTTGTTGAAAGGAAGTTGAGGAAAGGAAAATATATTCAGTATTTGAATCCCCCATTCTCTTAGAAGCATTTTCCTTTTATGATTGCATTATTGTCACTTCGCATCTGGGCATTAGTCTCTCAATTTTTGTACTCTATTGACAGCTAGCATTGTTTGCCTATTCTGATCTTCATGCATTCCCTGGGAAGGGTAAATTCCTTAGCAGTGTTAAGAGCTTGGAAGTACAGAAAAATAACAAATACAATAGGAGATGACCCATGAGTGCTTCAAATGTCACCATCAAGAGACCATGAACTCTACAGATTAATGCATGCTGGGCTTTTATTTCTTATAACATTTCTGTATTTTACCTACTTTTGTGTGTGTGTGTGTGTGTGTGTGAAGCCAGTATTTACTCAGTAATGCATATGCATTGTACAGCTATTTCCATAATGGTTGCAACTGCTTTACATATATACAGAAATAATCATTTCCTCAAGGACTAAACTAGAACTTTGGTGACAGATCCAGGTTTGGGAATCTGATTTGCCACCAGACACCTGAAAAGCTGTATGGGAGGATGTAATTCTTAGGGGAGAATTAAAGTGGGGAGAAAGAGTTTTACTCTTCCCTTCTCAACACCTGTCTCATACAGCTCCCTGCCCCAACAACCTTACTCTATGATATAGCAATCATGCACCTGGACATCTGGCTACAGAGAAGGTAGGTTTTCAGGACTGAATCAGTGGACCTGAAAATCCCACTGGAAATGGGGACCTTAACAAGGTGACCATGTGGAAAGGAGTCCAGGGCTCCTGTATCTTTAACTGTTGTCTAGAAAAGGGAATTTCAGCAGGTGTCATTTTTTTGCATGCAGCACCTGGTGAAATTCCCTCTTTATCACAACAATTAAAGCTGCAGGAGCCCTGTCCTCTTTTGTATCTAGTGAAGAGGGCAGGGCTCCTGCAGCTTTAACTGTTGTGATGAAGAAGGAATTTCACCAGGTGCTGCATGGGACTCTTCATGAGTAGCTTGGTTCAATAGCCTCCATTTGTCAGGAAACGAAAGACAGAGAGATATGAGAGGAGAAGACAAAACGTACTTGAAAGTTTCTTGCCAAAACCCTTTATCAAAATGGGCAAGAGGCCGGGGTGGGTGGCTCCACCCCTTATGCACTGGCATACCAGTGGGTGGCTACTTATGAATCGCCAAAAAAGAGGGCATGCATCACCAAAAAAGGAGAAAAGAGAACAACAATTTGCATAGCCTATTTATATGTATAGATGCAAATTTTGAAATAATGATTATATTTTAAATAGAAATACAGTACATCTCACAATAGTGTGGAAGTTTGTGATCAGGTAACCTGTGAGCTTTGCTCACTCTGCTATCCAGCTTCAAGGCCCTTTTGATGGTTCTTTATCTTAATACTGGATTTGGACTGAACAGCCATTCAAACAGAAGATGACTTCAAACAGTCCTCTGGCAGCCCATCAAATATAGGACTGCCCTCTATAAAAAGAGGACACCTGGTCACACTACCTCCTGAAAGCATGACTGTTTAATCTCCCTCCATTCTTGGTCTAATCAAAGCAACCCTGTTGCTTTTTTCAGAAGTTTTCCTCCATGCATTCAATGGCCCCATTCCTGCAGGCTCCAGTCTGAAAGATTGCACATTGAGGTCTTGACGGGAGATCTGATACACAGCTGACCTTCAGTGCCTATTTCTTTTAAGTTACAACCTTTAAAATTTGTAACAGCTCTAAAAGGCTCTCTCCAAATGGACATTAGCATGGCAAATGCGATTCAATGTAAGGAAGTGTAAAGTGAAGCACATTAGGATAATCTCTCCCCACCCCCATAATTTCACATATACGGTGACTAACAAGACAGTGATCTTGGGGTTATGGGGGATAGCTCAAGTACTTCTTCGCATAGCTCATCATTAAACTATGGAATTTGCTACCATAAGATATAGTAATGGCCACCACCTTTGATGGCTTTAAAACAGGATTCTGCAAGTTCATGGAGGATACGACTATCAATGGCTAATCGGCATGTCGGCTGTATATTACCTCCAGTCTCTGTGGCTGTGTGAGTGGGAAGGTGCAGTTCTGCTTCTGTCTTATTTGTGGCCTTCCCTCTGTGCAAACAGAATACTGGACTAGATAGGCCTTTGGTCTCATCCAGAATGGCTCCACTTGTGTTTTCGCCACTCATATAGTATCACATGTGTAACATCTACTCTTTCAAAACTTACAAATATATGAAACAAATGTTGAAAGGTTAGGCCCTGAATTTGTTTAATCAACGTTCAAAGCTCGAGCAGTTTTCTCTAAGCGTTGCTAAAGTTCACTTCACTTTGTGAGTAAGACTACTTACTGTGTTGAAGAACTACAGGATAGTCACCCAAATGGTATCACATCTGGCTCCTATTTTATCATTCATGGAGACTGCAATTATCTAATCTAGCCAACAATGACGGTTTGTTCGATACCTTTGTCCGTAGATGTTCCATAAAGGCAAACGCTGCTTATTAGCAATGGAGAAAGACAGCCAATTGCTGTTGTTGTTTTTAAAAGACAGGGGGCCACGTTCACTTTGCAACATAGATTGAATGCCAGGCAGAGAGAAATCATTGTTCAGTCCCACATTGACTCACATTCTTTCCTCCCACTCTTTGTAAGATTAGTGTGTGTAGAACTTACAGCCCCCAATTAATCAATTTGCCCCTTTGTCTTGGCAAGTTTCTTTCCTATTCATGTTGTGAAGGGCACCCCGCTTAGCAGTCTTGTAATTTCTGTTCTCTCCGGCTTGCAACTTAATGGGAGGGAATGTAGGATGTAAGGAGAGGAAATCAGGCGTCAACCTGCAGTGAGGACAGATAGCTTAAGGTTCCCTTCCCCCTTTCTTTTCACTGAATGATGGGGGCGGGGGCTGTTCCAAAGAAAGAGAAGGTTTGTAAGCTCTAGCCTGGGATTTCAAGGGGGCCAATGGCAATGACTCAAGGATTTAGTTTATTTTAGCCATTAGTTGCCACTGGCAGCTTATGAATAATGGCCCCAACAAAAGAAAAGCCCTTCTGAGATCCACAGAGGTATTATCACCCCCTAAATCTTCTTTCCTTGTCACATGTTTACAAACACTCCACACTGCCATTGTCAGGCCGAATTCAAGGCTTTCTCTTCTATGCAAAATGGTAAATAGGGAAGAAATTACCATTTTAGAGTTCTTCCTGTCACACCCTCTATGAAGCAGGAAGCAGGAATTGTTAGTTTATTGCCCTTTCAAGACCTTTGCAAGGAAGCAAGTTTAACCCTGTCAGTATCCCTACCCTTCCTAGAAAAAGCACCAATAAGAAGCAGTCGGTTCTGTCAAACTACACCCTTGTTTGGCCTTCCGCAGGGTTGGTCAACTTTTACCCTGTCAGCATCTCTGGCCCCATCAGATGTTTTGGCTTTCAATTCCAGTCAGCTCAGCGTAGTCAATGGTGAAGGATCATGGGAACTGTAGACAAAACATCTGGAGGGGCCACAAGTTGCCCATCCTTGTCTAGGGGTTTACTGAGCAAACTCCCAACTTTTCTGTGAGAGGCTGAAGGAGAAATTCATGAAATTGGTCAATAACTGTGATGTGCTGAAAGACATTTGGTGGATTTTCCTGTCAGAAATGCTTAGCTGGCAGAATTGCCCACCAGGTCTGCTTATTCTAAGTGGTGGCCAAAATCCCCCCTCCAGTCTTCTCTCCAAATCGTGCCTCACCTGCAAAAGTGGGGTGCAATATTCTACTTCTTTTGGTGAGAAGATATTTCCCTGACATTTTCAGGGAAAGGTTGCTGCTTACTGCAGGAGCACCACTGTAGGACGAACGGCTATCTGAATGAAATAGAGCTGTTCCAAAACATTCAGCTGTTTTATTTTAACAGGGAAGGGTTAGGAGCTATACTAGAATGACCAGATACAAGAGAGGGCAGGACTCCTGCAGCTTTATCTGTTGTGATAAAGAGGGAATTTCACCAGGTGCTGCATGCATACAAATAACACCTGCTGAAATTCCCTTTTCTATGCAACTGTTAAATATACAGGAGCCCCATCCTCCTGTTCATGTGGTCACCCTATTTTTCTCCAAACTGGAAAATTGGGAAAGTGGACAATGTGCTGTTCCAGGCCTGCCTGGGTGATATGATTCTCAAGGTGCTCTCTGAAAGACTTATGGCAGAATCCTATGCACGTTTAGATAGAAAAAGGCCTACTATCCCAGCATGCCCCAGCCAGTATGGTCTAATCATGCATAGGATTGCACCCACTTTCTCCCCTCTCCTCCCTTGTTTGTGAATGAACAAATATAGCTTTGTGTGTGTGTGTGTGTGTGTGTGTGTGTGTGTGTGTGTGTGTGTGTGTGTTTTATATGCTTTAAAAATGTCACCCTTGAAAGTGCTTTTTTTAAAAAAAAAATAAAAAATAATAATCCTGTGCATGTGCCCAAAATATCTTAGAGGAGAGTCCTTCATCTGTGGCAAGAGCACGGGCCATCTGTCTCAAGATTAAACTAAGCAATCTCCCACCAACATTTCACAGATGGGTGGATTTGCTTTCACTTGGTTTTACAAAAAGTTATTAGCAGACTCAAGGACAGAATTAGTAACTCTTCAATTGCTCTATTCCCCAATGTAATTCTTGGAAGGGGCTGCATTTGTGCATAACTTAAAAAAATAATAATCTGAATCTATTCCCACAGCAACATTAACTTTGTATTCCTGAAGTATTTGCTTAGAATATTTCACTGAGATTTAACTAGTCCTGTTTTGCACTGATGTTTGCCCTGATGCACATTTCATGCTTGGGGCAGGGGGGAAAGCCCCCAATATTCTATCCCATACATTCTTGAAAGCAGTATCAGAGGAAGTATGTGGAAAAGACCCCTTAGCCAACTAGATCTTGTGGGTGGGAGTAGATTGTCTGAATCCGGGTATTGTCATACTGAGCTGGTTCAGAAAATCATATCTTGGCTTAACAAGTTGAGATATGAACAAACCTTTGATCCATGTATGCACTCCTACTTTTGTTTGGGGGGGAGTTAATTAAGGTTTTTAATTAATCATTTTTGTCACTTTGTCCAAATCAGGAAAACAATCAGAAATTTAAATCAATTTCAAACTATGGTTCAAGAACGTGGCATTTTCTAAAGCTGGTGTCCCATGGTTTCTGGTTAACGCCAAATGGGAAACAAATGATTCATTAGGGATTTCCTGGTTAATTGTCATTCATGTAAAGGGGATATTTGCAGGGGTAAAAGTTTCATTTATATCTCAGCTTGTTTAGTTGACCTAAGATGGTCAAGCCAGTTTTTTTGGGCAACTGAAATGATTTTGTTTCCTGTTGGGCTGGAGGAAAGGTTACTACAGCTAGCATTGTTTAGCTTGGAAAAAAGAGGGTAAAGGGAGACATGGGCCTAATCTATACACAAAGTAGGATATTGTATTATGGAAGCAGTATGAAAGTGGTAAAGGCAGGAGTCACACTGCTGCTTTATAGCAGTATTGAAGTGCACTGAACTGTTGGGGCCCATTGACACATACCATATACCACTTTCATAGTGCTATATCCTGCTTGGTGTAGATTAGGCCATGATGTACAGAATTATGCATGGTGTAGGGAATGTGCAAAAGGAGAGATTTTTCTCCCTTTCCCATAATACTAGAACCCAGGGTCATCCTATGAAGGTGGGAGATTCAGGACAGATAAAAGGAAGTACTTCTTCACACAGCGCATACTTAAACTATTGAGTTCACTTCCACAAGATGTAGTGATGGCCACCAATTTGGATGGCTTTAAAAGGGGGTTGAATTCCTGAAGGAGAAGGCTATCAATAGCTACTAATCCTGATGCCTACGTTTTACCTCCAGGATCAGAGGCAGTAAGCCTATATACACCAGTTGCTGGGGAACTTGGGTGGGAGCATGCTGTTGCCCCACGACAGCTGGTTGGCCACTGTGTGAACAGAGTGTTGGACTAGATGCACCTTCGGTCTGATCCAGCAAGACTCTTCTTTCATTCTTATAAAGGGGATATATAAGATATATTCATATCTCAGCCTGTTAAGTTGACCTAAGGTCATCAAACCAGCTTTCTGTCTTTTCAACTCTGTTTCCTGCTGAATGCTCAGAGTTACCATTGGGTCTTCCAGTAATAAACCCATGCCAATTTACTCCAGTTTAATCCGGCTAGAGCAATTATTGCTTCGAAAAGTTTAGAAAAAGAAAACACACAAGAACACCTGAGAAATGCTAATCTTATTAAAACTGGTTTAACATGCCTTGAAATTTCTATAAACATTTTGCATAAAACAGGACCATGTAAATTCACTGTGAATTTCAATTTAAGCAATATCTGGTAGTCATTCGATTACTATACCATAGGAACCCATATTCACAGTTGACCCCTGCTCTCCCACTGCCAGCACACACACAAAGATTTTTAGTATATCTGTGTAATCATGCATTGGAAGCATGGACAAAAATCAGTGCTTTTAATAACTTAATAACTTACATTATTGAATAAATATCCAAAGGCTGCAATCCTATAGACCAGCCTTTCTCAACCTGGGGCGCTCCAGATGTGTTGGACTACAACTCCCAGAATGCCCCAGCCAGCTCTGGCTGGGGCATTCTGGGAGATGTAGTCCAACACATCTGGAGTGCCCCAGGTTGAGAACCACTGCTATAGACACTTACCTGAAAGTAAGTCCTATTGAACTTAATGGGGCTTATTTCTGAGTAGACATGTATAGGATTGCACTGTAAATGTGATGTTCCCTGTGCATGTTTATTTGGGGCTGTCTATATGCACGGAAAGCCCCGGGGGGGGGGGGTTACCACTGCATCGATTATACAATGCAACAGTCACTTTGCAGCCATTGTGGGGCTTTCCCATGAAGCTGCAAAGAAAAAAAGTCAGGGACTTACACTGTCTTTCTTCTCTGGAACGAGGTGAGTATGTTGCATCAATCATCTATCCTCACTCCGCAGTCGTAGTGGACCCGAGTCCGGGCAGTGGTGACCCCTGATTGGTCACCATCCACGAGGGCAGGGGTGGACCCAGCCACCAGAAACTGTCCACTCTCGCTGCTGCATCTGGATTAGCCACCGCCACCCTGTCGCAGCAAGCACGCAGGATTTTGCTTACCACGGAAGAAAACCAATGCCATATAGGCAGCCCCTAGGAAGGAAATCCTGCTTTGTTCAGTGGGGGTTATTCCCTAGTAACTGTGTTTAGGGCAGCACATTTATTATTGAACTACTAATACTAGTTCTAACAGTAAGGCTACAGTCCAGGAGTCTGCAACATGGTGCCTGTGAGCACCAATGTGGACCCCAGACACCTCTCTTGTCTCCCACCACGCTCCAGGCTCTTCTTGGTTTTTATTTTATTTCTTAAAATATTTTTAAACTGGGAGAATGGTGTACTAAAAGTGAAGGTAGGCATCTTTATTTGGGTTGGACAGAGTGCTTTTGTGTTTTGGAGCTCAGACACCTCTCTGACTTTGTCTTTAGCTTCTTTGCTAAGTTACCTTTATTTTTGTCTCACCAGTTTGCCTTCTGAAAAATGCTTGGCCATGGCCACAATGAGAGCCATCTATCAACAGGCAAGCCCCCACAAGATAGCCATTTTATGGGAGTTCCCAGGACATTCAAATGTGCTCACTGACCCATTCCCTCTTACCTGGGAGTAAGCCCCACTGAACTCAATTGGATTTATAACTGAGTAGACAATCATTCGATTGTGCTGTAAATTGTTTGTGCGTAGGTAACCAGTATTGGGGCTGAGTGAAGAAAAAGAATGGAACTCAAAAATGTAGGTATAACTTCGTGATGTCATTCTCCTGGGATTGTAAAACAGCAGTTTTGTTCCTGTTGATTTTAAAGAGCCAAATACATGATATTCTTTCCCCAGGTATCTCTGCTCTTTCCAGGATTATTGGATATTTTCACACATGAGGCTTAAATTGCCTTTGAGTCTTTCTTGCTATTTATGTGACTAGTGTGATTATTGATAGTGTGAAGGAAAAAAATACAAAAGTGTAAAAAGTCTTTTTGGAATTCCAGTGTCCAGGAAAAGATTTACATTTACATGTGCAAATGTGCCGTTAAATCAAAATATATTTTTAAAAATGAATGTTTCAACCTCCAGCTATGTTTTGTATGTTAATAAAGTAGCTACATTTTATATCTGAGCCAAAACAAAGACACGCTTTCCACTCTTACTATAAAAGGAAAAGGGCATTCTTTTCTTCTGTAGTATCCAAATATTCTCAATTTCAAGGTTAATACTTTAACTATGCAATTTGGCAACAATGCGTAGTTTTAAAATCCACAGTAGTTCTTAAAGCTGTGATCAAGTGTAGTCTGTATTCTTTCAAAGGTCGAGTAAACAGAACCTAGAACAGCTTCAGGTAAAAGAATTAAAAGAAACAAGAATACAAGGGAGGATTTGAGTAAAAATGATATTGACAGGAAGCACTGATACATGGAAATGCATGCAAAGTTGGGAAGTTTTGTTTTACGATTATTGTAGTGTTGATGTTTGTGTGAGCATTTGTCTCTCTCCACATATACAAGGTATTTCCATACTCTTGCAAAATCTCCATAGAACAGCTTCACACTATGTTGGGGAGGTATATGCAGTACTTGGCATCAATGATCCAATGTCACTTTTGAAATGAGGGTGAATGAATTCAGGTGTACTGCTGGAGACTGCTTTTAATAGTCCTGGCTATTGGCACTCAAATGGACAGGGAAGTGTTGTGTAGTGGTTAGAGTAAAGGACAGGGTCTCGGGTGATCTCAGTACTAGTCCTCGCTTGGCTATAAAGCTCACTGGGTGTCTTTGGACCATCACTGGCCTAATCTTTCGCAAAGGACGAGGGATAAATGCAAGTTTTCACGCTTCCTTGATCATTGCTCACGAGGCACACGCAGGGGAAATTCCCTGCAAGTAAAGGAGAGCCATTGCGGGAGGTGTTTCCCCTGACAGGGTTTCCATATGTGCACCAGCAGAAGTGGGAGGGACTAGGCAGATGATTATGGGGCACAGAATTATTATTTTTAAATAACTCCTCTGAGATGTGCACCAGTGCACACACACAAACACAGGAGGGATAGGAACTGTGTTGAAGATGGGTTTGTGCATCAATGGGTTTGTGTTAAAACTATATATACACACAGTTGGAGTCAAAACACACTGATAACCTATCAAAAAAGGTGCCAAAATTGGCAGACGTCCACTACTGCACACATCCGAAACCGCGGGACACGCCCCTGACAGCAGGTTGGCACTTCGTTGAGCTGGGAACTTGCACCAAACAGCAAGAGCTTCGGGAAGAGGGGGGCACACCAGCCACAGACGTCGGGATTGTAGCGAGAGAGCTGGATGAAGAACTGCTACAAATCCAGTCAGCAATATTCCTGAATAACTGAGAGGTCGACTCGAGATCACTGCGAGAGTAGGTGAACGTCATGTGGCACGGTAGGGATGACTGCAGTATTATTCAGGTATAAACAGATGGTGTGGATTAGGCCACTGAGGGCCTTGCTAGACCCGGCCGGATAAGCCGGCAGGGAGGCGGGGCAATGGCGCGCTAACTTTAGCACGCGCTGCCCCGCCTCCTAGATGGCTGACGCGCAGGGACTACAGAAGCCCTGCAGCATCGGCAATTTGTTGTTGTTGTTGTTAAAGGGGCCACGTGCGCCCCGAAGACTCCGGACAAGGTAAGGGCTTTTTTTTAATTAAGCCCCCCCATCCGCCCTCCTGTGTGTCGCCGTCTGCCTCCCTCGCCCTCCCGTGTGTCGCCGTCCCGTGTGTCGCCCTCCACCCCCCCTCGACCTCCCGTGTGTCGCCATCCCGTGTGTCGCCATCCCGTGTGTCGCCCTCCGCCATCCCCCTCTCCTGCTGGTCCGGCCTTCCCCGCCCCACCTCCCCAGCCCGATGGGCACAGCGCTCATAGCGCTGTGCCCAGTCCATGGCTTTTCCCGGCTACTCGCGAGGCCGGGGCTGCGGAAAAGGTGCGCCATAAGCGACTTCGCTTATGGCGCGTTAAGGCAGGCTTCAGTGCGCCTTGACCCCGGATTCCCCTGTGCGTCATCTGGACGCACAGCAGGGAAACCGGGTCTCAAAGCGTGCTAAGGCCTTGTCTAGCAAGGCCCTGACTCCACCCAACCTACCTCACAGGGAAGGAACTGTGAAGATAAAATGGAAATGAGAAGGACCAGGTAAGACGCCTTGAGTTCCTTGCAAGAGGGGAAAAGGTGGGATATAAATGCTGTAATAAAATAAATAAAAATAAAAATGCCTGAAAGGATACCTTTCACTATTTCACAGCTAATAATAATAATAGCTAATAATAATAATAGCTAAGGATGATGTGTGAAAAAAGAGACTGAATGAGCGAGATTGGGAAAGACACAGAGGCCTGAGTTTGAACTTCTTCTGCCATCAAAAGCAGCCTGATGCAGGGGCAATTGCCTTTGGCTG
Source organism: Elgaria multicarinata webbii (assembly GCF_023053635.1). NCBI lineage: Eukaryota > Metazoa > Chordata > Lepidosauria > Squamata > Anguidae > Elgaria > Elgaria multicarinata. Next base: position 37,337,057 of record NC_086180.1, on the reverse strand, counting down.
CCTGTTGAAGCATTAAAACTGTGGCTCTGCCAATGTATATTTGTAAATATATTTGTAAAGCCTCCAACGACCTCCTTCCAAAGGAAACCAAGCCTTGGGAACTGCTGTGCCACCAGGAATGTTTTGCTGTTCAGAGAAGTGGGATGAATATACCTGTATGCAGCTGAATATTTCTGACAATGCACTAAAGATACCAGAACTGGTATGTTGATTGCAATACTGAAAGAAGAACCATAGATCAAATTTATTTATTTATTTCATTTCTTACATTTCTATACCGCCCAATAGCTGAAGCTCTCTGGGTGATTCACAACAATTAAAACCACAAAACGCAGCATAAATACAATATGTAATTTAAAAGTTTAAAAATACAGCATAACAGTTCAAAAATAACCTAGCAACAATGCAGAGGTTTAAATCCAACAAGATTTAAAAACACAGAACTAAAAGACGAATGACTCCAAAAGCCTAGCTTCAGGCCTGTTAAGGGCACATCTAAAGCCAGCCTAAAGCTGCAATCCTAAGCATGTTTACTCAGAAGTAAATTCTATTGTGTTCAATGGGATTTGCTCCCAGGAAAGCCGGCATGGGATTGCAGCCTGTCAGATAGCTGCAAGTTGTTCAATGCTATAATAGTAATCGATGCAAAATAGTCAAAAGAAAGCTGCTTAAGGAGCAGTTTTATATGCTCCATGTCACAACTCTCTGTCGTGCCACCAACTTCTGAAGTTGGCAACAAAGCAGTAGCAGGCCCTGCTGTTTTAGCTGTCCCTAAGGCGCTGTTCAGCCCAACAGCATCAAATGGCCATGGGGCTTCACTAATGCGCTTCTACCATTTAATGACCTGGAGTCATCTTACCATCAAGTTAAGGTGGATTAGATGGAATCCAAAGACTTTTCGCTCCTTCCACTAATTAGTTGCTCACAGCTGAAATGATGAAAGGCATCCCGCTGTGTTGGTGCTGGGCATTTCACACTTGAAACATAAATTGGACTGATTATCCTTAAAGAGACTGATTACTATTGCTCCATTTCTTTTTAAAAAAACAAACGCCAGGCAGTGTGAAGGGTGTTTGAATCTAATTTTTGCATTTGGTAGTCACAGGGAAAGGGCAGATTAACCCTCCTTTGCATGTCAGTTCGGTTATTTTTATTCTTTGCCCTTCTGACATATTGCAATATAGATGATGAATGCTTCAAATGTAGCTTTAAAATAAAATTTAAAAACTGGAGAAAAGGTTTGGGAGGAATAGGTTAAAATCAAATGAACAACCAGACAAGTAAATATGTGGCAGGTAGAAGCAGCCTTACAGTCCAATCCTTTACATGTCTACTCTACTCAGATGTGGGCTTAGTAGTGGATTCAGGGAGGATAAAGCTATCAATGGCTACTTGTCCTGATGGCTACATGGTACTGCCAGTATCAGAGGCAGTATGCCTATGTGCACCAGTTGCTGGGGAACACGGGTGGTACGTTGCTGTTGCACTCATGGGTTTCCCATGGGCACTGTGTGAGCTGGACTGAATGGACCCCTTGGTCTGATCCGGTACAACTCTTCTGACATTCTTAAGCTCCATTGAGTTCAGTGGGACTTACTCCCAGGCAAGTTCATATAGAATTGCAGCCTAATCTCTCCCCATGTTCCTAATGTTTAAGACGTATGAGTAAAATGAGCCAATAGGGTCACAGCTACACACATTCACATAACCTGGAGGAAATGGGTCCATATCAGGTAGCAGCTGGAGAGTATTTTTGAAGTCGCCGAGGACATAGTTTTTACCAAAAATTGAATGACTCCATGTAGCAATGAGAGGTTAACTGTTACGGCAGCCTTCCCCAGCCTGGTGCCCTCCAGATGTTTTGGACAACAGCTGTCACTATCCTCAGCCGTCATGGTCATGTAGTCCGTCTGGAGGGCTCCAGGTTGGGGAAGGCTGCTCTTCAGGCAATAGACAGATTGTTCAAACTTTCTTCAACATCAACAGCACCCAAGGAATGTAGAATATCATAGCAATTTTATTCATACAATGGTTGTGTCTTTGAAAGCAAAATACAGAGGGCTGGGCTATTTAAAGGGGACATGGAGGAAATAAAAGCAGAAATGGGGGTGGCATGCAAAAGAGAAAAGCCTTGAAGAAATATGAAAGGAAGGGATGAGCTAGATTTGGGGGGGGGGGGGAGTCAGGATCATGGCAAGGAATCAAAGAGTCAAGCAATGACTCCCCACCTGTCATGGTTCTCAGACTGCTCAGGATTCCTGGAGGGAATCTACACGTCGTACTGAAGGCGCCTGTAAAACTAGGTAAATTCTCATTAAAATGTGAACCAAACAAATTTCTCCCTATCCCTATAAAATCCTCCCTACATCAGGGCCTTAAATAGTAAGGCAGCTTAGAAAGACACTTTGTCCTTGAGGAACAGAAGAGAAGAGAAATGAATGTTTTCATGAGATGAATTGTCATCAATAAACATTGTGCTGCCAAATCCATTTAAAACAATCCTAGAAGAAGTACAAAGTTATTATAGGCTTTTAATGACATTTAGGAGTCAGGCTACCTTAGGGCTCCAGCACTTAAATGGCAAACTAGGTGGTGGTAAAGAAGAAGGTAATCCAAGTATTGAAACTGAACAAATCAGAAACTGTTCATGCTTAAACTCCAGTTGAGATTTATTGTTTTCAGTAAAAGTGGGAAATAAGACCATAAGCTTGTAATCAGACATCTTCTCTGACAGGTACTTAAAATGCCATGGAGGACAAAAGGTAAAATATGAAACCCTAACCTTCCTAGTGTCATATTTAGCTGTGCTCAGATAATGGGGATAATTCTAAAATGGCATTATCACAGTGTCAGCCATTGTTCACATGAATATAAAATTTTAATTTATTTATTTATTTATTCCGTCCCTGGTTGGGGGGGGGAACTAGGGTCTAACAGGAATACATCCAACATGACAAATCACATAGTTATGAATATCTTCCACAGATCACTAATATGCACACTTCCATAATGCAAAACAGACATTTGTTCTGGTGTCAGTATTTATTTATTTATTACACTTATATACCGCCCCCATAGCCAGGGCTCTCTGGGCAGTTTACAGAAATTCTAAAATTGAGATAAAAGGCAAAACTGAAGTACTTTGGCCACATAATGAGAAGACAGAATACCCTGGAGAAGATGCTGATGCTAGGGAAAGTGGAAGGCAAAAGGAAGAGGGGCCGACCAAGGGCAAGATGGATGGATGATATTCTGGAGGTGACAGACTTGACCTTGGGGGAGCTAGGGGTGGCAACGGCTGACAGAAAGCTCTGGCGTGGGCTGGTCCATGAAGTCATGAAGAGTCGGAAGCGACTGAACAAATAAACAACAATACAAAATTTAAAATTCTAAAACACAGAACATGCACACATAAAGCATTGAAAAACGTTAAAAAAAACTAAACATGTGGGTGATTAAGATGTGCTGCCATATGCCTAGACAAAGAGGAAAGTCTTAACCTGGCACCAGAAAGATAGCATTGGTGCGAGGCGAGCCTCATCAGGGAGATCGTTCCATAGTCTGGGGGCCACCACCGAAAAGGCCCTGTCCCTTGTTACCACACTCCGAGCCTCTCTCGGAGTAGGCACCCGGAGGAGGACCTTAGATGTTGAATGTAGTGACTGGGTATATTCATGTTGGGAGAGGCGTTCTGTCAGGTATTGTGGTCCCAAGCCGTGTAAGGCTTTATAGGTCAAAACCAGCACCTTGAATTGGGCTCGGAAATATACAGGCAGCCAGTGCAAGCGGACCAGAGCAGGTGTTATGAGATCGAAACTTCTGGTTCCCAAAATCAATCTGGTCGCTGCATTTTGCACGAGCTGCAGCTTCCGAACCATCTTCAAAGGCAGCCCTACGTAGAGTGCATTGCAGTAATGTAACTTGGAGGTTACCAGAGCATGGACAACTCTCTTCACACAACCAAACCAGGGGATACTGAATGTCATGGCAGTAGGCCCTGTCTCCAACCTCCATGCATCCATGCTATTCAGCACAAAGCATACATTCACAACAGTTGATGAATGCATGGAGATTAGGGGGCGCGTAGCTTGCTGACATGATTCTACACATGATCAGCATCCTCTGTGTAGTTTTATTTACACAGTATGTCTCACTTCCTATCAGGTACACAGCTACTGATAACAGCCATAGTTCAGCTTGTGTGCATATTTTGTTATTGTTGTTTATTTTTCTTAGTTATTTTATTTCCATATTGTCCAATATGGCTGATAAGGATGAAAAGGAGAAATGGAGCTGAATATGATTAGCATACTCAATGATTTCATTTAGATGTTAAATAGCATGGGGGACAAAACTGAACCCTGTGGAATCCCATACTGGAGAATCCACACGACACCTAGCAGCACTTATCCCCTTCCCAGAGCTCAGATTTGTTCTTCAGGGCTCTCTTGCTGTTTCTTACATGCTCCATATTTTATCATCATCATTTATCAGCAGCAGCATCATAATTTTGGATCCAAATTTAGGCATGTGCAACTGGACTGACAAAAGTAGACTTCTAAGGCATTTCCTCTCCATGGCAACTCCTCCAACCCCCTGAAAATGTGGCACGGTGGGGTGGGGAACCCTACTGAATTGGGTGAGCTGTGGCATGGGTGCAAGGACTCCAAAAATGAAGTGGAGGCACTGTCTGTGAACAGACTCAAAATTCCCTTTTCAATCCTTTATGGCATCTAGTCACACTACGGCCTAATCTACACCAGCCGTTTATTCCAGAATAGTATTGAGACCGTCTCTACTGTGCCACATGACGCACAGCTGATCCCATGGTGATCTAGGGACAACCCCTCAGTTTTCCTAGGATATCAACAGCTTTTGTCCCAGTTCCTCCCCCACTCTCGCGAAAATCCTGAGCTGCGTAGCTGGTGTGCCCTCCGCTCGCGAAGCTGTTGCTGTTCCTAGTGAGTAGCAGGGCTCAGTGAAAAGGTAACCAGCTGTGCAGAGCGAGCCCATGGGTATTGGGGGCCAAGGGGAGAGCACTATCGTCACATTCTGGATGGGACTTCAGCACCGAGTGTGTGCGTGTGTGTTTAAAGAAGTCATCTTTGCGCAGGATCGCAACTCTGTTCTTGCGCAAGAGTCAGGAGTCTTTAAAAAAAAATCGCCCCAGAATGTCTCTCCTTAAATTGCGGGTGAACTCACTGGCATGTGCCCCATGAGGGACGATTGCTGAAGCAGAAAACTTTGCTATCATCCCTCCCCCCCCTCTCAAAAAGGCTCTAGGGCCAGATCTACACCAAGCAGGATATAACACTTTGAAAACAGTTTGAAAACTGTATGTTCAATGTGTCCGGGGCCCAAACAGTGGTCAAAACTGTTATAAACTGTAGTGCAGATCTTGCCTGGGTGTAGATGACCCCTAAGAATAACAAAAGACATGCCCCGGGGAGAGGGGGAACCCACAATGAAGCCATTTCCACAGCATAATCTAACCGCAAACAGAAGGGCTCCACATAGGAGTGGAGGTACAGGTGCACAGAAGGAAGCAGTCAATGAACAGAAATTAGAAGCAAACCCCAAGCATGTTAGGAAGGAGACACATTCTCAAAGGTGTGTAATACTGTGCACTTCACACAATGAAAGCGAAGCAGCAATGTTGCACATAGGACGACCTTCCCCCAACCTGCTGCTCTCCACATGTGCTAGCGGATGCTGGGAGTTGTTGCCTAAGACATCTGGAGTACACCAGGTTGGGAGAGGCTGATGGAGGAGATCAAGTGTCTCTAAGGAAGACAGCCTAAACAGAAAGAAACATTTTCTGGCTCACAAGCCCTTGATTTGTTTCTATCCTTTAAAACCACAAAGCCGGACCACTCGTTGAGGTTCTGTGAGCAGAAGCAAACTAGCTCATTAAGAGGGGGTGAGACTCTATTTCTGGGGTCTGCTGCCCACCTTTTGAAATGCCATCCAGATGGACTGTTGGTTTAGCTAATCTCATTTACAGTCCACAGCAGCTACCGCAGAGAGCCTTTTGTTCAGAGGAGGCCTTCACTTCATGCCTTCTTCTCTGTAGTCCCTCGCCACCCTCAGTGCACATCAATATCGTCCACAGCTGGATTTACTGGACAGATGTTTCTGGTCCCTCCCTCCAATCACCCTTCACACACCCTCTTTCAAATCCCTGATTAGCCTTTAACTCTTCATCTCTCCGCCATTCCCAGGATTTCAGAAGTGAGAATATGTGAAAGAATTACTACACAATTTCCCCCAGGGCTGGAACAGCTGCCTTTTGTCCCAGACTAGGACGATCTGGCCAGATTCTCTGACTCCAGCTGCTTAGATTTTGTGTTGCTCCACTGAGTTCCCACTGTCCTTTCTGTGGAGTTTCTAGGGGATTACTACAAGCTCTCCACAATTTAACAGTACATTTACATACTCTGGCAAGCTCTTCCAGTGCTTTGTGGGGCCCCTTATTCTTCATTCAATGTAGCTTTATATATAGAAACTGTTGTTCATCAATACTGGGTATACAGACAAAAAACGAGAGTCAGGGTTGGATTAACATCATTACTACGGATGTCAGATATTTAGGAGTGCTACATCTGCACAAACAGCAATAAGTACTTCTTGCCTGGTCTAGAAATGGATATGAGACATTACGAAAAATCCTCTGATACATCATCTCTTCCTTTGGCAAGTACAGCTTCCACATAGCCATGTAAATGTAAAATTCAGCTGCACAAATGTGTCTGAGCAACATAATTCTGCCTGTGTCCTTTATAAAGTACATTTCCTCCGTTTTATGCATAATGTCGCTTCTGCATGTGCTTCTACAGCTGGATTTGGAAGACTCGGCACCTTGCATATTGCAATCCATAAGTGGACCCTTTACTGCAGCATTTCCCAACCTGGTGCCCTCCAGATATTTTGGACTGCAACTCCCATCATTACCAAACATTGACCATGGTGGCTGGGATGATGGAGATTGTAGTGCAGCATACCAGGAAAACTCCACTTTGGGAGTTCTCCTGGAATGGAAAATAGCTTTACTGTAATGGGTGCTATATACTTACTGGCACAAAATAGCTTCAGTAGCATTGAAAGGCTGGCTAAATAATTCCACATGAGAGATCAGGACAAACTGCAACTTTTACACACAAGTAAGAATAATATAACAATGGGATTTATAAAGTACTATAAAACATGTATAAAATGTGGCTTAAAATTTCACAACAAAAGGTGGAAGGAAAAAGTAGAACCATAATACAATTGATAAAACACTATGACACATTTATATATGACCTCTCATTCTCCTTTTTTTTTGGTCAGGAAATTATCTTCTTTGTTTAAGCTTGAATAATTCAATATTACTTCAGGACAAAATACTTGATCACTAGGATTTGGAAGAGTTGAAATCTGCTTTTAGAAAGTGAACTTTAAGCATCTTGCAGTGTGATTGATAAGTTTGCCCATGTTCCAAAGTGAAAGGGAGGGAAGTCAGAAAGAACTTAGTCTATCCAGATGTCCATGGTGGCTCAAACCCAAGAAAAGAAACAGTATATAAAACTCAGAAGGGGCCTCATTGCTTCCCCACATTTGAAATGTATAAACCAGCTTCTTGACACTTCTTGACGCTGTCATTGTGCTTGCTTTCCCCTTATTTCTCAATACCTGGCTTGCTGGCTGAGGTGTGGCCTCCTTCACCTAATGTTGACACCATTCATAGAGTCAATGGGTTATGGGGTCAGGCCCAAAGAGTTCAAAGTGCCAGGTAACCTGGTGGGTAGTAGGAAGATGTCTGTCATTACACCAGGTAAAACAGGAGTGAGAAGATATGTGGAGGACTGAGCTTGCACCAGCCCATAATCAGTTCACCTAGGTGGACATGCGGATACCAGAAACAAAGAACAGTTCTCCTTCTCCGATGGAACCTAACTCTTCCTGGCTAACTAATACAGGAACCTCTAGGAACTCTTGTTTTGGGAGACACAGGACTCCCATGGACTAGAGATCTGTAATAGAGAGAGGACCTTGCTAAGTGACTTTTCTTAATGTTGTTTGGCGGAAGCCTTAACAGGTGGCCTGTTGTGTAGCTATATCTATAATTCATATGACTACTTTGTAAAACAAAATTTGAGAATGCCATCCCATGTAACCTTGGACTGGCTCCGTCAGGCACTGTTTGGCAGTGCACCTGTTCTTTGTTTGTGAAACACAGCACTACAGATCGCATACGGTGGCCGAAGGATTGATGGCCCTGAAGTTAGGTGGAGTGTTTGTATTAGACTCCCTTTTGACACTTCCCTACCAGTTCTGTGATTTATTGGGTGGTTTCAAATGAACAGCTTGGGGTGGGGTAACTGAAGCACTGATCTTTCTTTTCCAGCTTGCTAAAGCTGCAGGGTGGGTTCATTGACCTGAAAAAGTGACATAAATATTTTCCCTTCAGCATCCAACTTGAGCCCTAGTTCATTTAAGTTGTTCCAATTTTTTCCACTTTGTCTGCATTTATAAAACACGCATGCACAAACACACACACACACACACACACACCAAAATGAGAGAGAGAGAGAGAGAGAGAGAGAGAGAGAGAGAGAGAGAGAGAGAGAGAGAGAGAGGCCAGATCTACACCAAACAGGATATTACACTTTGAAAACCTTTTGAAAACTTTATATGTGTATGTCCTGGGACCCAACAGTTGTCACTACTGTTATAAACCATTTTAAAGCAGTAGTGTAGATCCTGCCAGAGAAAGAGAGAAAGAGAGAGAGAGAGAGAGAGAGAGAGAGAGAGAGAGAGAGAGAGAGAGAGAGAGAGAGAGAGATGTAAATTGCTGTGGAACATACAAAGAGGAAGCAATGTGGGAGAAGATGTTCAATACAGAAATAACACTGAATTCATTTTGTGAACGCTTCACCATCTACAGAACACTCAAGTTCTCTGCCCTGGTTCCCATTTCAAAGGCATATCAAGTCCAACTCCTTCTCCCACATGCCTGAGTGAGTGGGATAACAAATGTTTCTCCTTTCACTGCTAATCAAGCTGTTCTCCTTGGCCCCTAAACCTCAGAGCACCTCTGCCCAGCCAGGAACAAAACATTGTCCTCGGTTTGTAAGTTACAAGTGTTAAGTTACACTGCTCTAGAATTACTGCTATAACTTACCGAGAAATGAGAAAGTCACAATTTCAGAAGTGGAGTTCTTTTTCACTTTTAACTGTGAAGCTCATTTAGTTTGTGGCTCTAGGGTTGTCAGCTTTCTGGCTAGTTATTCAATAAGCAGCCAGTGTTTTTTCCTTCTTAGGAAATGCTCTATTTAACACTGGAAATAGCATCCCTAGGAAAATGGCTGGTATTCTGGAAGTCCTTGGCCGTAGCTAGACCTAAGGTTTATCCCAGGATCATCCCGGGTTCGTCCCTGCCTGAGCACTGGATGCCCTGTGTGGCACTTTGATGAACAGGTTTGACCCCAGGACAATCCTGGGATAAACTTTAGGTCTAGCTATGGCCCTTGTTTTTAAAAGGAAATGGGTACAAATCTAAAGGTGCATACCTATGTTAGTTGTTGTTGTTGTTTTTAAAGAAAATATTAAAAGGGAAGTTGTACAGTATATTTGAAAGACAGAATGGGGAAACTAAAATCTGTAAACAAGAACATGCAGTTTTCAGAAAACAATGGACTGAATAGAGACCTTAGTTTCTCATTTCATTATTGATATATTTAACACAATGTCTTCTGTTTCAACAATTGCCAATTTTTGAATCCAAGAAATCTTTTGAGTGATAGCACTATATTTTGTATGTTATTACAGACACACAAAATAATGTGCTATGAAAAAAGTAATCAATGTAGCTACAGGGTACACATCAAGGGTAGGCATGGGCAGGCACTTTCCAAGGGCCCATATCCCATCAGGGGCCCACTTAGAAGAGCCCCCTGGGATTGCTCCTTCTCTTCACCGTTGCAATCTGCTTCTCGCTTTGGCCCAGACCACAGTGATGGTGAGAAGGGGTGTGGTAGATGCCACGGCCTAATTCCTCACTGACTCTATGCCTGTCAAGCAAGCAAATAGTAGTAGTAATGAGAAAGAAGATGAGGGCAGATGGTGATAATGGTGGTGAGAAGGTGCTTCACTAAGGGAGGGGAGTCTGTTGAAGGTGTCTTGCTCAAGTGCCCTCAAAACCTGGAGTCAGTGCTGTTTAACTGGAGCATTCACGGGCGTCCTTGATGTCTCAGTAGGTGGATCCTCAGCCATTCCACATACCTGGAATGCAAGTCATAGCTAATTGCCATGCTAGGATCTGAGACCAATGTTTTCCAAACATGTGCTAGGAAAGCACAAACAGCCATTCCATTTGGCCAAATGTTACATTTTCAGAGCTGGCTTCCCCCCCCCCCCTTCAAAAAAACCCACTAGTCTGGAGGCTTCAGGACTACTCTGTCACTTTGAGACTAAGGGCCAAAGTAGAACTATGATCTGTGTCACCTTCAGGTATAAAATCCATGTGAGATGTTTCATTGTAAACAACAAATGGGATGTACAAGTGAGGAAAGCTAAAACCTCTCCTCCACTCATGGATGACCTCCTCATAGCCACTCTGCCCCTATACTTTTTTCAGTGTTTGAAACAAGGAGTGAACCGAGATGGGAAAAAAGCTCTTGGGGAGAGGGGCTGCAGAGAGCTAAGCTGCATGAGGGAGGGTTTAGAACATGCCCTGTTATCTCCTAGAGTCAGATACACAAATGCATACACCATGTGCACATCCATGGTGGTGAGTCAATGCGTTGTGGTGTTCTAGTGCTTCCAAATAGAGGGCTTCTAAGCACTACCGATAAAAAGACAATGTGCATCTATTCCATTTTTTCCTCCTTAACAAGTTTATTTTGGAGCTTTGTCTATTAAGAACATAAGAAGAGCCATGCTGTATCAGACCAAGGGTCCATCTCGTCCAGCACTCTGTTCACACAGGGGCCAAACAAGCAGGACACGAGTGCAACAGCACCCTCCCAGCCATGTTCCCCAACAACTGGTGTATTGGGGAAATACTGCTCTGATACTGAAAGTTGCACTTAGCCACCAGGACTAGTAGCCATTAATAGCTTTCTCCTCCAGGAATTTATCCAACCCCCTTTTAAAGCCAACCAAATTGGTGGCCCTCACGACGTTTTGTGGCAGTGAATTCCATAGTTTAACCGCTGTGTGAAGAAGTACTTCATTTTATCCGTCCTGAATCTCCCACCAATCAGCTTCATAGGATGATCCCGGGTTATTGTGGGAGAGGGAGGAAAATGTCTCCCGATCCACATTCTCCACACCATGAATAATTTTGTAGACACGATTGGGTAGTATAGAAAATAAATAAATAAATATTTTTCAGAAGATGAAAAATAGAAGAAGCAGTGAGGAAATTACAGGAATATTGCAAAGGGAAAGTGATCTTGACTGGACCTTTCATAAAATTCAGCAAATGAGGCAGGGTGACTGCGCAAAGAAAGCCTCCTGGCAACATCCTTGGACTTCCACCTGGACTTAAATCCCTGCTCGGCCACAAAACATGCTATGTTACTTTGGCCAAATCACTCTCTCTCTCTCAGTCTAGCCATCCTCATAAGGTTGTTGTGAAGGATAAAATGGGGTAGTGAGAAGGTAAGATGAGATGGAAATGGAATAATGACACATTTAGCAACATTTCTGATTTGGCTCTCAAAACCAAACCAACCCTGTACAGCTGTCATAGGGCTTCTCCCCACTCTGGAAAGGGAGTGCCTTAAACAATACATGGACAATCCAGGACTGTGGCAAAATCCTTCCTGCACTTCTAATACCCCTGTGTTTTTCAGAGAGGTTTTGGACTACAGCACCCATTGTCCATGACCATTGCCCCCTGCTGGCTAGTGGTGATGAGAGTTGTATTCCAAACTCTTTGGAGGGTGCCAGGTTGGGGAAAGATGAGTTAAAAGCATGACATGTCATTTGGAAGAGAAGGGTGGGGAGAGCGATCGTTTTAAGCACCTTTACAGCAGCCTGTATATTGTAGATGAGTTAGGGAATCTCTGCTAGGAAGGAATGTAATGGAAAACATAAACATTCCTTATCTTCCTTTCTCCAGTTGCTAAGATTTCCTGGAAGCTGAGATTTCCTTTCTTTGAGTAGGGAAACAATAAAAAGCATATGGCTGTCTGAGTTTGAATGGGCTGATGCTGGATGTGAAAATTGTTCCATGATCAATTAGAGCTATTTACTATCTGGGAGACAAAGAGGTCAAAAGCTGCTATGGCAATGAAGGAGAAGGACTCCCCTGTCCATGCAAGACCGTCAGCATATAGATAAGCCTGCTGAGGACAGGGATGGGATAGGAACATTGTCTTTTCAATTATTGACCATTTGATGTGTTCCGAGGGCATCCAGCAAGTCTCAGTCGTTGACTCTCACACTCAGCAGGCGGCGAATCCATGGCTCTGACACCAAGTACCCTTTTCTCTCTTTGACTGGTTGCTTTCTACAGGGCAAAAGGAATATTAAGTCTCACGCTATTAACCTGCCTGAGGAAATATGACCGAATGCATCTCTATCATTATTAAGACCACTCAGCAGCTGCTTCTGTAAATCACTTTTATATTTGTGCTCTCGGGGAACCAGAGGACAACCTTGTAAAGAGGGTCTCCGGGTTATTCTACAAGCTCTGGCGAATGCATCTCATAAAACTCTGGCTTTCAAGGTTCTGACCTTGGGTTTCAAAGCACTGCAGCTCTGCGAAATGGTAGCCACAACAGGGTCAAAGAAAAGCCGCTGTTATATTGTCCGTTAAGTAGGCAAACCGGTGAAGATATACAGAAATACCTGATAAAATTATTTTATCTATGTAGGCTAAAAACATAGACATTAAAGACAATAGAGGAAAATACAATACTGTAATTTCCAACAATCACAGAAGTAACTAGTACCAAGCAAAACCGAACACATTTCAACCTAAATCTGTATCATTGGTCTAGTACATTAAATGGTCTCATCTGTAAAAAGGTAAATAAGAAGATAAAACATCTTATTATAAACACACACTTTTTATACTGCAATTTTCTCACAACTATAAACAATGTAATAACCCTGCAGTGTCTCCACCTGTGAATATAAGAACAATTTTATTTTTAATTATTATCATAAAAAACACCTACTTCCAAAATCTATATTAAAACATACAGATCTATTACATGTTGAAAAGGCACCAATTTGTGGACCTTGCCAAACCTAAACTAGTATGTGCACATTCCAGGGCATGTGTATATCAGAATAATGGAAAACTGAAAAGGAACCTTGGACTCCACTACACATATCTAGTTCTGGGAAGGGCAAAGAACTACAGTGGTCCTGAAAACAAATTCATGAGGGGCAGGGGAGTATATCAATTTCAAGCTATTTATTTATTTTTACATTTTTATACTGCCCAATAGCCGAGGCTCTCTGGGCACCTCACATTAAAACCATAAAAGACAGTAAATATGCAATAAATTTAAAATGTTAAAAGTTTAAGAATGCAATATAAAATCAGATAAATTACAGTCCAGGGATAGCCTGTGTGAAAAGGTATGTTTTCAGGAGGCGTTTGAAGGATGTTATGTTTTCTGCCTCCCGAACCGCGTGAAGGAGGGTTTTCTGGAGGGTGAGTGCCCCTACAGGGAAGGCCCACCACCGAGGTTGTTCATGGCGACATTCTATTCATTTCGGAATGGCCAGCAGGATCTCCTCTGAAGATCGTAATTGTTGTCCAGCTGCATATAAAGGAAGGCAGTCTGCTAGGTATGCTGGTCCCAAGTTGTTTATAGGATAATAACACAACCTTGTATGTGGCTCGGTACCTAACAGGCAGGCAGTGCAGTTCTTTTAGCACAGGTTTTATGTGAACATAGCTGGGTGCCCCTGTGAGCACCCTAGCAGCTGCATTCTGCACTAGCTGCAGCTTCTGAACCATGCGCATAGGTAGCCCCACATAGAGCACGTTACAGTGGTCTAATCGTGAGGTTACATAATTTTCCATGTATAAAAATGACATACTCACATATATCAAAAGGTTAACTTGAAAGCTAATGGTAATGAATGCTGAGCTGCAAATCATAGGTGGGGAGGATGGAGCTTTATGGAACTGCAGTTAACTCCTTAAAGGGCACCCACCCAAGAGAAACTGTTATCCGAAAGTTATTTACAGAAATGTCACAGGTTTTCAATACTAAATCACACATAATGGCCAAAGATTAAACAGTGAAACCTGCAAGACATTTGTGTGTGTGTGTGTGTGTGTGTGTGTGTGTGTGTGTGTGTAGGCAGTATACAACTCAATACACCATTGACTGCTGACATGATAGCAGTGGTGTAGGGATAGAGTGCTGGCACTATTTTTTTATCAGCAGGGACAGGTTGTGGGATGAGTGTTGCAAGGAAACAAGGATCCATAGGTCCAGAAGAAATTGCTGTGGTCAAAGGCAGGCTGGTGATCAGGTTCCAGATGAGACTCACATGACACAAATGTCTGTGTGATTCCTCAACAAAACAAGAATAGGGATGCTTGATGAATTCAATCTTTGCAACTGTCAGTACAAAAGTATCATTGCTCATGTTGAAAGGATGAAGAATACTGCTATATATCCAAGCAGCAAATCGTGGCCACACAGTGAAGCCTTCTTAGCACTCAGCTTTCCTTTGATTCCCTCTCTACAGATTGGTATCAGCAGCATTACATCTAGAAAGGGATGTGATATGATTAGCATAATCACACAGGGGGAAATCGTGTTTCCTTACCGTCGCTTCTCTGCCCGCGCATTTGTCCCTCATTACTTCCTCTTTTGAAAGAGGAAGTAAACAGCGTGCATGTGGCCCATTCAGTGGGCCGTTTTGATCCCACTGCTTCTCCTGCACACAGCAGGAGGTAGCGGCAACTTCCATCTTTAAAAATAAGTCAGACTTACTGTTTTGTTTGTTTTTTGTGGCGCGAAGAAGGCTAGAAAGGGCGGGAGGCATGCAGGAGCCAGATGACATTGTGAGAGGGACCTGCAAAAATCTGTGAGTGCCAAGCAACAAGTGTGCAATAAAATGCTCATCTGATGGAGCTCAATGAGAGATACCAAGAAATTGGCAGCCTTCATTCTAGCAAGAGGATGGGATTGCCATTTATCACTATGGAAGAGGCTGGGAAATGGCTTGGGTACACTTATTATTATTGCATTTATTATTGCATTTATATCCTGCCTTTTTTCCTTCAAGGAATCCAAGGCAGTGTACATAATCTTCCACCTCTCCATTTTATCCTCACAACAACAACAACCCTGTGAGGTAGGTTGGGCTGAGAATCTGTGACTGGCCCAAAGTCATCCAGTGGGTGACTTCCATGGCCGAGTGAGGACTAGAACCCAGATCTCCTGAGGCACAAGGAGAATTGTCATTCCCTCTGTTCCTGATGTTCAAAGGCCATTCCTTATGCATTAGAGGGAAGTATTAGCAGGTTGGGGAAAACTCCAAATTGCAGAAGTACAAAATATCTATAGGAGGAAAAATTGGGGTGGGAGGACAGCCCCAAGAGCAGCTCAAGGATGACTGACTATGCTTAGTTGCCATGGAATGCTGACTGACTGTTGGGGAGTGTTCCAGTAACAAAATAATTATCAAAAATATTTGACCTTTCAATATTCAACTATTTTCAATATTCAACTAGTTTTAGACATAGTTTTAAATATTCAACTAGTTTTAGACATTTAATGAGAATCCACTACTTAATTTCCTAACCTATAACTGATGGTATTTCTGCTTTTTTCCAGTGTTGGAGTTCCAAAATTTGAGCAGCCATTGAGTTGCCCTAGCAGCCATCAAAAGCAGAAGGGAAACAAATTCTGGCTTCTGATATCAACCAAGGGACCTAGGACCATTGGGAAGCTTCCAAGGAATAAAATCAAGCCAAGTTGGAGACCAGCCTGTCCCCTGTATTGGCTAGAGTAAAAGCAGTTGCAGGGAGCTTTCTTCCTCCTCCCTATCAGAAAGAACACTCATCTCCACCTGGCAGTTGCTCTGGGACTGGAGAAGTCAGGGGAAAGATCTGGCCCCATCCATCAACCAAAGGAACAAGAGGCACCAATTACTATTCAAGCAAGAACATCACTACAAGCAAGGGAAGATCAGCCTGGCCTGAAGTGCATTTAAATGCCCACTTACAGCTCATCACCTTGTTCTGGCCTTGAAAAACTGATTTACCTTCCCCTCTACTCCCCATTATGCATGGTGTAGAGAAAGTGGATAAAATACACCTTTCTCCCTCTCTGATAATACTGAAACCCAGGGTCATCCCATGCAGCTGATCGTTGAGAGATGCAGACAGGTAAAAGGAAATGCGTCTTCACACAGGGCATAGTCAAACTATGGAATTAAGTAACACAACATGTAGTGATGGCCACCAATATAGATGGCTTTAAAAGGGGGTTAGACAAATTCATGGATGGTAAGGCTATCAATGGCTACCGGTCCTGATGGATACATGCTACCTCCAGTATCAGAGACCCAATGGGCTCATCTACACCAAGCAGATATTCCACTATGAAAGTGGTATGAAAGCAGTATATAAAAAGGCAGGAGCCACACTACTGCTTTATAGTGGCATTGAAGTGCACTGGCAACTGTTGGGCCCCATGACACATACCATATACTGCTTTCATACCAGTTTCTAATGTTATATCCTGCTTGGTGTAGATGTGTCAAAACAGGTGTATTGGATGATGATTCCATCATGTATGCATGTATGATATCTGCTTTATTGTGGTCAGTTTGCCAACAATTGGGTGACAGATTAGAGGAAAACTTGCTTATTCCTCCATTGCATCATATACTACCTGAAATAAATGTTCTAAGTTTTCTATTAAGCTAATGCAAGCTGTTAACTGCATTCACTTTTCTCATATATGCATCCAAACTGCTTCTGCTAGAACATTGAATTATAAATTAGGGAACTACATCCCTAAAGCATTAGACTTGAAGAATTGTGTTTGAAAGGTTAATTCAGAACAAAATCCTTGTAGAATCTAAAGCTGAGAAAGAAGCTGTCAGGAACAAACTGAAGCAAACCTGCTCTCAGCCACTCCTTCTAGGTCAGGTTAGGACATAAATAGAAAGCAATCCAGCAGATGTTTTGAGAACTCCAAGCTTAAAGGCAGAACAGAAAGACTTGCTAGCAAGCTCTGCATCAGAATTAGAAAATCAAATACATTATTAAGAAATTGACATCAATAACACAAGAAGTCAGGTAACTAGAGGCATTCTTCAGTATGTGGTTGGCAAAAATCCATGGATCTCATTCCCAAATGTGCATGTATGATTGTGCTGTAATTCATTAACATGCCAAGTGTGAATGATGTGACAATGCCCTTAGTCTGCTTTCCCCAACAGGGCTATCTCCAGGTCTGTTGGACATCAACTTCTATCATCACCAGCCATCATGACCAATCATTGAAGATTATGGAGATGGAATCCAGCAACATCTGGAAGGCCACATGTCCACTATCTTTACCCTAGGAGATTCTTTCCTGACCACCAGATGCTTCCACATTCTGTCTGTGACCCTTGAACATGTTGTTGTTGTTTTAATTGAGAAATTAGGAATTTCTCAATTAAACATTGGTCCACCTAGCCCAGTATTTTTGATACTTACTGAAATCTCTTTGGGGTTTCAGGCAGGAGGGTTTTTCCTGCCCTACCTGGGGATTGAATCTGTAACCTATTGCATGCAAAGCATGTGCTTTATCACTGAGCTACAGCCTCTTACAAAGTTGACAGCACTATAGCCCTGTTCATCATAGAATCGTAGAATAGTAGAGTTGGAATGGGCCTATAAGGCCATCGAGTCCAACCCCCTGCTCAATGCAGGAATCCACCCTAAAGCATACCTGACAGATGTTTGTCCAGCTGCCTCTTGAATGCCTCTAGTGTGATGATGTAAGAATGAGGCCATTCTTTTAAACCTTGTTCCAAGGTCTCATCTCCTTACTGCAAATCCACACATTGAATGCAGTTGTCTACAAAGGAGTACCAGTGCACCAGCCGCTGCTCAGGTGTGTAGGCTCTGCATGATCAGGAAAGTATTGTGTGCTTTTACATGGAATAGGGCTTATCTATATATAACACTATCTGTAATGGAGAATTCCATTCCATGGGAAGAAGTTCAAGTCTCTCATTGATTAAGCTTCAAGCAAATTGATATTCTTGGACCACAATTCCCAGGATTCATGACCATTGGCCATGCTGTCTGGAACTGATGAGAGTTGAAGTCCAAAACATCTGGAGTGTACCAGGTAGAGGAATGCCACTTGAAGTCTTAATCCACAAAAGACTGAAGCTTCTTCCCATGGAGTGGAACTCTCCATTACTGACAGTGTTAAGGAAACTGGTGGTGAGTTGATGAAATTGATGCCTTTATGCCCCATCAGAACAGCTGATTGTTTGAAAATCAGGACTTAAACAAAGTGCTAGCTACAGATCAGGACTTTTGATCTCTCAATAGGTCAGGAGTTTTGACTTCTTCTTTTTAAGTGTGACAAAAATAACCCACCATCACAAGTGAAAAAGAAGTGAAACAAATATAGCATGAATTGTAGATGCAATTCACCAGTAATTGTCTCTCAATTCCCAGGGTTCTGTCATGAGAACTTTGCACAGGCCCCGTGGGAATGAGCAGAGGTTGCCAAGAAGCAGAGCTTGGTGGGCTGGGCTCATTTAGAACCGGGTTTTATATGGCAGAGAACTGTAGTATAAAGCCGTCTTTCTTTGCCCTTTCTTTTCACGAGATTTTTCAAAGGTCACCGCTGCACCAGTGTCAGTGATAATTTAAGCACAAAATTTAACTTATGCTGAATGCTGCCTTTTGTTTTCAATAAGGCTTGTTAGAATGTTTACAGGCTTTTCTCTGTGCTCTTCCCCTCAGGTTATCTCTGAAGCTCCAGTCAGTTACCACGCAGGAATGCTCCCATTTTCACATAAAGGGCAGGGGGGCGGGAATGGAATTGATCGGGGAAAAATGTTAGAAAGTCATTTTTTAAAACACCCTTTGAATTTATTGGTACATAATCTCTATTCCACAGTTAAATCAGACTGTTAAAGTTAGGCTAGGCAGCTGCAGTGGGTTTGTAGAGCTATTTTTTCCAGTCTATTGTAGGGCTTTTGTTTTCCACTGTGGCACTTCTCATCATGTTGGTAAAAACATTGCAACGGCCAGGCATGATGATGCAGCTAGGGCTGGATGATATACGTGGTTAAAGATGCTTTTTTTATTGTTCTTACTTTAAAATAAGTTAAATTCAAAATGATCTTGACATGGGGAAGACTGGGCAGAAAATAACGGGATAACAGAACAAGCGCAAAGTTCTTCATTTAAGAGAAAGACATAAAATGCACAGGTTTAAGATGGGGGATACCTAGCTTGGCAACAGCGAATGTGAAAAGGATATTGGAGTTGTATTCGTTCAAAAGCTGAATATAAGTCAGCAGTGTGGTGCAGCTGCAAAAAAGCAAATGTAATTTTAAGTTGCTCAAAAAGAAATATATTTTCTAAATCATGGGAAGTAATAGTTTCACTCTACTCTATGCTGGTCAGGAGCAAATCTACACGTCGTACTGAAGGCGCCTGCGTGCGCCTCCAGTGCGCCGTCAAAACGATGGTGTAGACGGCGAAAGAAGAGACAGAGGAGGAGGAGGCTGGGGAACCGGCCGCGTCCTTGCCGCTGCCGCCGCCGCTGCCTCCCCGCCAGCCTCCTGCTGCCGGGCTAAGAGCCACCCAGGTCGGAGAGCTCGGCAGAAGCGGAAGCGGAAGCCGAGCTCTCCGACCCGGGTGGCTCTTACCCTGGCAGCAGGAGGCCGGCGGGGAGGCGGCAGCGGCAGCAGCGGCAAGGACACAGCCGGTTCCCCAGCCGCCGCCACCTCCGTCTCTTCCTCCGTCTCTTCTTTCGCCGTCTACACCATCGTTTTGACGGCGCACTGGAGGTGCATGCAAGCGCCTTCAGTACTACGTATAGATTCCCTCCAGACCTAACTTGAATACACTGTCCAGTTCTGGACACCACACTTTAAGAAGGATTTAGATAAATCAAAAGTTCAGAGAATGACAACAAAGATGATCAAGGGACTAGAAACTAACTCCTGCTAGGAAAAATGGAAGGAACTGGTTAAGTTTATCCTTGAGAAAAGAAGGCTGAGGGGGGAAGCATATGATCACTTTTCAAATGCCTAAAATATTGTCACAGGGAAGAGGCCACAACCTGTTCTCTGTCATCCAAGACTGTAGAACACAAAATAATGGTCAAGATACAGAAATGCGGACTTCAGTTGAACAACAGGAAAAGTGTCCTAATTGTCAGAGCGGTCAGCCAACTGCTTTAGGAGGTGATGGGCTCTCCGTTGCTGGCTGTATTCAAGAAAACACTGGACAGCCATCTGTCAGGAATGCTTTAAACTGGATATCTGCACTGCCACTGAGCAGAGATTGGACTCAGTGGCCTAAGTCACCCCTTTTCACTCTATGAGTCTATGGCCTTAGCTAGACCTAAGGTTTATCCCGGGATCATCCCAGGGTTGTCCCTCCCTGCTCCCGGAATATCCTGTGTGTCATTTACATGAACAGGGATGACCCTGGGATGATCCCGGGATAAAGATTAGGTCTAGCTAAGGCCTATGATTCCTTTTCTTCAGCAAAATGGTGCTTATTCCCAAGTATATGTGTTTAGTATTAGGGCAACAGAAGAAACCCCTATGTTATTCCTGTATTCATGATGGTGCTATAATTTAAGTGAAACTAACCATGCTCAGAGTATCATCATCATCATCACCATCATCATTATCAGGGCTAGCAAACAGGTTTGTTTGTTTGTTTGTTTTGCTCTACTATGTCAGGAACGTAGAACGTAAGAGATAACGGAGATTGTAGAGAATTGACGAAGTTTGAGGAATTGATAGTTAAGAAAGAAAATGATAGGGAGAAAAGAACAGTGTTAAAAGGGTTGATGAGTGAAATATATAGAATATTGGTGGAGAAAGGGTTGATGGATAATTCAGGCAAAATCTGTTTGGGAGACAGATTTGAATGTACAAATAGGACAACAGGGCTGGGAGGAACTATGGAAACAAAGAGCGTTGAGAAATATGTCAGTAAAAGAGAATTATTTTAAAATTATATGGAGGTGGTACCTAACTCCAGTTAGATTGAATAAGATAAATAATCAGCAGTCAGCAAACTGTTGGAGAGGATGTGGGGGTAAAGGAATGTATTTACATATGTGGTGGGAATGTAACTATGTTCAAAAATTTTGGAAGATGGTGTTTTTGGAGATTGAAGAAATTGTGGAAATGAAGATAGAACGAACACCAAAAGTTGCATTACTGTCACTATTTGAAGATTTTAAATGTAAAAGGGAAATCAAGGAATTGATAACGAATTTGCTGACTGCAGCAAGATTGATTGTAGCTAGGAACTGGAAGATTCAAGGGGAATATTCTATTGAAGAATGGTATAAAGAAGTATGGGATATAGCTATTAATGATAAATTGACAAGTAATATTAAATGGAGAAGAGGTATAGCTAAATCAAATGATTTCGAAGGAACTTGGAAACAGTTCCTAAAATTTGTGTTTTCTAAAGGAAGTGGGAAACCACCAGCAGAAGAAAGTATGAGATTCTGGAATCAGGAATGAGATCCCGAGGTGGGGGGTGCACTTCTATGTTAAGTTTGATTATGTATTTAGATAAGATATTAAGTATTCAATGTTTCAATATTATGTAGTATGTTGTTGTTGTTTTCTTTATGAAAGGATGTAATGTGTATGTTTAAGTATTGTAGAAAAATAAAATTATTTTTTTTAAAAAAAGGAACGTAGAAGCAGCTGTAAAATGTGGAAGAGGGGTGAAGGACAACAGACGTTTTACTTGTATGTACACATGATAATTACAACCACACACACACCCAGATCATTAAGTACAGGGTCTACAATCACCAAGCAGCACCACTGGCCCAGAGTGAGGGACCAGCATGTGGGTCCTGCCAGCCACGCATCTGCTCACTCAAGGTCTCTTTGGCATTTGCCCCACATAAGCAGCTGAGTGAAAAATTCTTTCCTAGAAATCAAAATGAGTTAAATCAGGCTTCGGCCTTTCACCCCAAAAGAGCACAGAAAGAGACATCAAATTGCATAATATTTGCATATGCTAATTTGCATGGATGAAAGTAAATTTATGCCAACCAACAAAGACAAGGTTCCCAATGAATTAATTCAAATCAAACACTCCAAGTGCAAGGAACCAAGCAAGAATGCACTGCACCAGTAATTAGCTTTTTATACAAAAATTATATATTAAATGGTACAATTCAACTCAATAATTATTTGAGATAATATGAACAGTCAATGGTTTTTTTAAAAAAAAAAAATATCGGTGAAGGTCTTAATAATCAGTTTCACAAAAGAGTTATACCAGGCAATCTAAAGTTGTATCTGGCAGTCTACAAGTTTTCAAACACACCAGTTCTATCTGGTAGTTTACTACTGCAGAGCCTTGGTGAAATTCCATTTCTAATGGGAAGTCTTCCCCAAGTATTCAGACAGATGTAATTCATAACAGTTTATATTAATTTACAAAGCTCATAACAATTTTTAAGGACTGATACTGTTGGAAAAACAATTTAATATTCCTAAATGTTTGTATTGTCAACAGTTAGCTGTGTCTGTGACTGGTTTTAGGAGTATTGGCTTTTTGGGGACTGTTGAGCTGAAGAAACAAGATGGATTATCTCACCATTATCCCACCCCCAAAAAAGGCTATCTTGCCTTTACTGATCAGCAGACTGTTTAATAATAATAATAATAATAATAATAATAATAATAATAATGCAAATTTATATTGTGCTCTATACCAGAGCACATTCCAATTAACCAAAACATACAAAACACAGCACTATAAACAAAAATCAATGAATACCAAAAATTAAACTAATTCACAAGCAATCAATTAAAACAACCAAACAATTTAAAACTCAAAAACAAACCGATTGTTCCTCACTCTATGCACCAACACCTATGGCTCCAAGTCAAACAAATAGGCTTTCAGGCCTCATCTAAATTTGTCCAGCTCTGGTTCCATACAAAAGTGTAGAGTTCCACAATTTTGGGGCAAGATGGGAAAATGCCCAGAGCCTAGAATTTGCCACCTTAGACCAAGGAACCACCAGAAGTCCGGAATCTGTGGACTGTGTTCTCCTAAGAGGAGCATGCCACACAACCAGTTCCACCAAATAACTGGAAAGGGAGTTTAAAATGTGTCCTTGCCCTGGCAGGCAACCAATGCAATGCTCTGCAATAGTGGGAAACATGGGAATAACGGGGCAAATCTAATATAGTATATACAGTGCTGTTCTGTATTAGAGTAAGAGGATGGAGCAAAGAAGTAGAGAGACCTGCCAGGAGGCTATTATAATAACCCAGGTGAGAAACAGCCAGAGCATGAACAAGAACCTCCCCAGTCTCGGGGGTCAGGAAATGGTGGATCTAGCAGATGTTAGCAAGGTGAAAATGTCATGCCTTGGCTGTTGCAGTTTAGGAATGTTAAACTGTTTTTCCAACATTATCAGAATTGGTTATGAGTTTTGTCCATTTTAGTACATCTCACCATTGTGTGGACGACTGATCAGGGGACCTGCTTGCCTTGCTCAGTCTGCTGCCCAGGTGCTACTGAGGGTCAACTTCAAGGTTCTGTTTTCTCATGGCTCTTTATATTCATACTGGACTTGGACTAGACTGCCTTTCAAACAAGGGATGCCTTCAAAATAGAGGACTGTCCTCTGTCAAAGAGGACACATGACCACCCTACATCAAGCAGAGTCAGCCATCTCACATACATGTGTGCACAGATGCATATTGCAGATGTGCCTTTCAGTACATGGATGTACAAGGAATGTGTAGAGAAAAGCCCTAAGGTCTGAAGGAAATGTATGTTGTTCTTGCATAATTTAACCGAAAGAGAAAACATCTTCCTAGCTTTTAAAATACAGGCCAATAGGCTATTGCAGAATAAATGTGCATAGCAGACACCAGAGCAGAAAGAATAGAGCTTTTAGCAATGTGTAATGGGGCAGGCCCTCCTCAGGCAATGCTCCCCATACCATGGTATTCTGAGTGTGTCCCTATTTCCCATCTGTCAAATATGCAAATGAATAACATCGTTATCTGGACATAAATGTTAAAATACTTGTGGGTTAATGACTTTTGTGGCCTAATTTGCAATGGTGGCTTAGATAAAAATAGCATTAAACGTCCCAACGAATGTTTTTGAAATATTTATATTTCTGCTGGTTACCTGGCAACTTAACAGAGTCTATGAAGACAAACTTGCCAGCCGGTTTAATGTGGCATAAGGGGATTTCCACCCAAATAAGGCAACCTAGCACTGACATTGCTGAAAGACATATCCAGTCTCCGCTCATATCTCTTGCATCTGATCTTTGAAGGTGTGCCTGAACGAAAGCAGTGCCTTGTGAATCAACAGCCTCCTCCTTCCCTCAAAGCAGTCCTGAAACCTGAAGGAAATAGGGCTGTGATTATAAGAACGGCTAATTGTTTAATGCATATCTACAGGCAATTTCCCCATTTTTGTTGTTGTGGGCTGTAGAGTTTATGTCTAAGGAGATCATTAGCTCCAGACAGTGGTGCATCCATAGGACATGAACCCAGGATGTACAATTTGGCAATGCCCAGGAGGTCCTGAAGCCATTTATTTTCAGAAGGGAATGCTGAGCTTCGTAAATGGTACTGTGAGCAAACAAAGGGGGAAAATTAAGTCTGCTGTTCCACTCATCTTGTAAATTGAATTAGTCCATACATTTTGGCAAGCCACGTGGAGATGCAGTGAGTTTTCTGCTGTTCTCCGTGTCTACGGCTATTTAATAATTCAGAAAAGATAACGTGATTATGGCACTTGGAGAGTACATGACATTCCTGTGCATTTTGCCAGCTCACAGGAAGAAACTGGAAAACTATCAGGAATGCACAAAAAAGGAGTTGTTGTTGTTGTTGCCGCTCCTCCTCCTCCTCCTACACATAAGTTACAATACAATCCTACACAGTTACTCAGAAGTACATCCCGGTCTTCAAAGTTGCTCAATCTCAGGAAAGCATGATTAATATATTGGAGTTTTAGATCAGGAATAAGACCCATTGAATGGTTTACCTCTGAATAAACATGCATAGGACTTGCAATGTAAAACCCTCTCATCGTGTACCCTTAAAAGCATACTTTGATGAAAAATAAGGTTTGTTTGAGGATTTAAAATGTATTTCTGTTTTAATCTACATAAGGTAATAGCTTTAGCTATTGTGCAGTACAGAAATGTAAATAAATAAACAATTTCACTGCGCAAAAAAATGGTACTAAGAAAATGACAGGCCCCACTGATTTCCATCTATAGATATCTTTATATATATTTTTCAGAGCAGATTAGAAATTCACTTACTTCAATAGACATAATTCTACTAGTGCAGCCCCCAAGATGGTATTGACCTGCCAAGAGGAACCCCAAAGGTCAAGTGATTGTGATGATTTCTCAGCATACTGGTGCCATTATCTTCTGGGAGAAGCTCTACTGATGTGGGAAGAATTGCCAAATCCCAGGGGTGCACAAGGGCTGGATTCCATTTCAGAGAAGCTTTCAGTGGGCACATTCCAGTGGTGCATGGGGCAGGAGCAGAAGGTAAAAGGGGTGGGCCCAAAATACCAGTGTAGAAGGAACTGAAAGAAACAGATAGATAAAGCAGGGGTGGGGGAAGGGAGCAAGTTGCCAGGTAAAGGGAAAAGAATGTTGACAGTTATGAGAGGAGGAGTAAAAGAAGAGCAGAGAGAAGAAGGAGTCATGGCTGACAGAGAGAGACATTAAAGGAAGTTGCCTTGAGAAAAAGAAGAAAACAGATGAAGAATAAGCACCAGAGACGGCAGAAGGTCAAGAGCAACAGATCTAAGAAGAGAAAGAGAGCACTTGGTGCAAAAGAAGAAGCATCTGTCCCTGAGAGATTGAAGGATCTGTGCTGTGGCAGGCTTGACTGAAGAAGAAAACAGGACTTTGGGAGTTGTATTTTCTGAAGGGACCTCTGGAGGTTGAGGAAATGAGGAATAGGACTGCAACAGACTTACTGCATTACTGTTACCATTTGTTGAAACTGTATTTGTTTAAATGGTGGAAGTGCTTTATTCTCTCATCAGTGTTATAGATTTTGACTCCTCTTTCTTTAATAACTGAATTCTGTACTTGCCTTTGTGTTAATCTCACCTTGTTGTTTGGATCTAATTACATATCTAGGAAATCTAGGAACCTGAGATCCGTTACACCAGCCTATTTTAGCTTAAAGCTCTTACTGCCAGTAACTACGCCTTAGAAGAGGTATTTCAAGCTTTTAGAATTGGGGGTGGGGCCAAGGGTAGGGGGTGTGGTCATCTGGGGAACCCCAGGGGGCAGATCAAGACCCCAGGATGACCAGATGTGGCCTCAGAGCCTGAGCTTCTCCACCCCTGGCAAAACAGAATTATATGGCTCACAGCGATACGATTAAGAAGAAAGACAACAAGAACTGAACAAGGGCAGAAGATACAACTTAGATTTTTGGAGGGGTTTTCCCCCTCCTGCTCAGCTTTTATTATTGCAGGTTTAGTGAAAAAGAATAACAATTTATTTAGAAGATAAACATTGTAAATAAAATCAAATGTCTCATTCTTCCACCTGAAGGAATCTGGCTAAACCTTAGGGTGCTGCTTCAGGGAGTGAACAATAAATGACATCTTTGACTGGAGAGACACTTCTGGCATCTTGCCAGCCCCTAAAATATCCAAATGATTGGTTGACTGCCAAAACATTGCTTTGCATGAAATGCCTGGTGTGTGCAGGATTGCAGAGTGAATACTGATCTTAATGAATGACAATGAACGCCTTTACAGGGCAGAAAACACAGAAGACGTCTTGCTCCTTGTAATGCTATGTTTTTTGCTGAGTTGTGCAAGTGTAGGTCAAGGAAATCGAAGGGGTTCATTTCTGAGGTCTGTCAGATTCACAGTGTTCACGCACACCTATCCCCGATTCCCTGCAGCTAGCAAGTACAAAATCACCTAGGCTAAGCATCTTTGAGGCAGTGACTGGCTGCTGGGAGTTTCTGGTTATCACCTTCATGGAGCTAGTAGGCAAAAAGACACCCTGTGGTACCCAGATCTCCTAGGTTGCCACTCAAGTCAGTCTTCAGTTAGTCAGCTAACATTTGTACACTGCATGCCCATTCAGTTCCAATACAGAAAGAGACAATTACTGTACATAGCTGCTCTGCCATTATTGCTTTGTCTGGCATTTCTCAAAGTTTTTCTCCCAAAAGGTGGCAATTTCAGTTACCAAATGGTTGTGGTTTTTCCCTCCCAAAGTTTCCTGACCTAGTTTTTTTAACATTTGCAGTGACAAATCCTGGCAGGTCAGAAATCCCAACAGAGGATAGCTGCTGTCAAGGAGATCAACAGGAGGTATCCTTTTCATATGGAATTTGGCAGGTTCAAACTGCCCTCTAGTGGCTCTGCTTTGACTATGGCTAAATAGACATACAGACAGAAAGACCTGTCATACCTCCAACTATCAAGGTAGCTTCCCATGCTATCTTCTTTCACATACCTTCTCTTACTGCTACAAGCCAAGCAGATTTTGGACAAAATAATGTTTTTGTGTGCTTGAAAAGGGGTGTGTGTGTGTGTGTTTCTTTGTTTGATAGATAGCATCCAGATGTTTGCAGCTGCTGTTCTGCCTCTCTGCTTTCTCTTGCCATGCTTAGCACTATCCAGAAATGGAAATTTTATCTCCATTTATCCCTAAAGTAGAATTTAAAGGGAAGGGAAGTTTTGAGTATGTTCCCATTTACTATTAGGCTAGAATGCATAGATATTGCTGGACTTGGACTAAGATTGAAATTCCTCTTTAGTTGGCTTTATAGCTTACCTCAGGCAATCAACCAGCTCCTGTTACCCCATCTGTAACCTGAGACTAATAGCATTACTGCTTTTTACCATTAAGGAAAGTGAGGCAGCTGCCTAAAACAGCAGATTTGGGGTGTCATGAAAGGGAAGCAAATTATTAGATTTTAAAAATTTGTTATAATTGTATTTTTACTGATAGGGATCAAAAATAACCTGACTGGCCCTATGTGTTATGCATGTTACTTGGGTGTGGAGGAGGGAATATTTGCTGTTCTAGTGTTCTGTGTTTTTCACATGAATAATTTCTTCACATTCTTTGCACGTAGGGACTTTCTTCTTGATTAAATAAGCAAAGGCAAAATATGGGTGCCATCAAGTAAGTCTGGCCACTAGTCTATCTAGGCTAATTTTGACTGGGACCTGCTCTCCTATATCCAGGAATCTTTCCTAATCTACACCAAGCAGGATATTGCACTATGAAAGCAGTATACAAAAGGCAGGAGTCACACCAAGCAGGATATAGTGGTATGAAAGCAGTATGGTATGTGTCAATGGGAGCCAACAGTTATCAGTGCTTTTCAATAACACTATAAAGCAGTAGTGTGGCTCCTGCCTTTTATATACCACTTAATATACCTTTCATAGTGCAATATCCTACTTGGTGTAGATTAGGCCCTAGTTTTCCATACCTGGGACACTTTCAGCAGAAATGCCAGGATTGAACCTGGGACAGTAGTTGCAAAAGAAAACATCCTTCTGCTGAGTTATTGCTGGCTCAATGCTGCTTGTCATTATTAGGGATGTTGTGAGAACCCAATATAGGAGTGGAGTCTGTTTGGGCTGCCAGACTGGGGTCTGCAGACCCTGCCAGCCACCTGCCCCTGCTTGCTGTGCTGTGCAAGCCATTGGATGGCCCAGCAATTGCTGCGCAACCATATATCCCCTTAGTGAGCTGCCATTTTGCATAAAAATGGTGACTAGTTATTCTGTATAAAAGGTCTTTTACACAAATGGTGGCCATAAAGCCACCATTTCCACAAAATTGGAAGCATGAATGGAGCTAGAGATTAGAAATTTATCCTGAAATTATTTACCTCAAATTCGCATAATTTCAAAATCAAATTATTTTTCCCTACTGAAAGGAAATTGGCCTTGATCTAGACTTCTTTCTCTTTCTACAAAAGTTTTTATTTACAGATACTTTGGAACAGAGTTGGTTTGAAATCATTTTGATCTGGGAATTCTGGTTATTGTGTGTCTGAGAGAAGTATACAATGACAAAACCAGTAATATACAATGTCTGAGTGCAGAATAGTTGGCACAGGCGGTGGTGTATGATGGCCAGAGAGCCAAATTTGAGCTCCTAACCAAACTAAATAGTTAGAACTTCTGTCTGGCAACTGGAACACATTATGAAGTCAGTTGGATTTAAATGTGTGCTGTCGTTAACTGTAACCATGACGACTATCCACAACAACAATTAATGGTTCCATTTAGGATTTTGAGCCAATTAAGACTGTATGTTGAAGAAAATGTACTGTAAATAGTTCCACTGGGGAAAAAGAATACAAGCCTCAGAAGCTGCGGCCTCCTGCTATTGGGTAGAAACTATTTTGAAACTCGCATTTCTCATGTCTTGTTGCTCAATCTTACTGTGTGTGTGTGTGTGTGTGTGTGTGTGTGTGTGTGTGTGTGTGTGGTGCAGCACCTGCAGTGTAGTGGAAAAGTTGCACAGTGGAGCGCTGCTCAAGTACTATTTTCACTGGCAGGATCAACGATGCCATCTGCTGGAGAGATATTTGCCAGTGTTGCAAGCTTGAGGGAAGGGAATGGAGGGCAGGCCTGGCCTGGCACCTCGTCCCTTCATTAGGTAGGCTAGGCTCTGACAGTGAGTGGCCCAAAGTCAGCCAACGAACGTTATGGCTGATCAGGGATGGGAACCCAGGAGCTAATCTACATGGCTGATTTAATGCAGTGGGAGAGCACATCAGGGTCGCCTGCAAAGATGGTGCTGTGGCCAAAGCGCAGCAACCCTGCAGCATCCCTCCCAAAAGGCCGCATTTTTGCAGAGTTGTTCTAGTGCAAGTTTCCCCCTTAAAACGGCTATGTTGTGGTTCTGCTCTGTGTGCCCCATTCCTCCAAATTAAATTTGCCATGATGGGCATGCCTACAGGGTGTGTCTGTGATAGGGTGACCATATGAAAAGGAGGACAGGGCTCCTGTATCTTTAACAGTTGCATAGAAAAGGGAATTTCAGCAGGTGTCATTTGTATATATGGAGAACCTGGTGAAATTCCCTCTTCATCACAACAGTTAAAGCTGCAGGAGCTAAACTAGAGTGACCAGATTTAAAAGAGGGCAGGGCACCTGCAGCTTTGACTGTTGTGATGAAGAGAAAATTTCCCCAGGTTCCCCATATATACAAATGACACCTGCTGAAATTTCCTTTTCAAAGATACAGGAGCCCTGTCCTCCTTTTCATATGGTCACCCCAGACTGTGAGCTGTTCTGACATGGTGGAGTGGTAGTCAAGGGGTGGTGCCTACCCTTTTGTTTTCTTTCCATTTTCTTCCACCCTTTGCACTCACAGGCTTTGGAAAGCCTAGTGGCTAGAGCCATTTCTCCAGAAAGCTTTGAGACCAGGATTACTACCTTGCTTGCTCCCTTTCCTGCTGCTCTTTAGTCTTTTCCTTGCTATTACTCTGCACTATATCACACGAAAACTACTGCGATAAACCACGGTTGCAGGCTCCCTCCTGCTTTTCTCCCACTGGTTTCTGATTTTGTATTGCATGAGCAATATAGCATTACAGCACTATAGGATGACCATATGAAAAGGAGGACAGGGCGCCTTTAACAGTTGCATAGAAAAGGGAATTTCAGCAGATGTCATTTGTATGCATGCAGCACCTGGTGAAATTCCCTCTTCATCACAACAGTTAAAGCGGCAGGAGTCCTGCCCTCTTACCTGAATGCACCTACAAGGAAGCGGCTCTGATTCCATTCTAGTACCTGTGAAAAGAACTACATACTCAAGCCGGATATAGTTATGCTGAACATTTGACTTTCAGTTTACTATGAAAAATATTCCCCCCCCAAAATATCAAGATATCAAAAAATAAAGATGTCACTTGATATGCCATACAGTAAGTATTGGTAAAACTGAGAAATTCAGTCCCACAAGACAGATAGTGTGATACATCTCTGTGAGAGGGATTTTCCAACCTTTGCTTGCAATATATTTGGAATACAAAAAGTAGGGGGAATCCCTCTTACAGAGGCACAAAATGCTGCAAGGAGGAGGTTTTGTGTATCAATAATCTGGTACTGCTACATTCCTGACTTCTTAATAAGCCACGGCATCAAAATACAGACAAGCCTGTACAATGAAGCCATTATTTTTTATGATCTTCCCGCATCCACTCACCTAGTTCTATAGCTACTGACATCAAATAGCCAGCTGAGATCCTTGCTCGTTACCCATTCTAACAAGGACTTGAATTTAGATCCCGATATCCTGAGAAAACATGAGGATTAATCTCAATTATGAGATCAGTGTCTGGATTTTATCAACAGTTTGTTTCAGGTTCAATCTTGTGAGCCAGAGGTTGAAATGAAAATGAAGATGGGCAGTGGCACAGCTATGAATTTTAGGCCTAATCTATACCAAGCAGGATATTGCACTATGAAAGTGGTATGGAAGTGGTATATACACACAACCAATATATTGGTTGTGCTTTTTATACTGTATTTTGTATTTGTGTTTTTAGACTATTGGTTGTTTTATTATGGTTTTAATTTTTGTGAACTGCCCAGAGAGCTTCGGCTATTGGACGGTATAAAAATGTAATAAATAAATAAATAAATAAATAAAATATAAAAGGCAGGAGCCACACTACTGCTTTATAGCAGTACTGAAGTGCACTGACAACTGTTGAGGCCTATTGACACATACCATATACAGCTTTCATACATACTGCTATATCCTGCCTTTTTTATACCGCTTTCATACTGCTTTCATAGTGCAAAATCCTGCTTGGAGTAGATTAGGCCTTAGACCCTGGAATTAATGAGTATATGGGGGACTACTTAGATGACTGTGTGTATTATTTCAGCTGTGAAGTCCACACCTAACATTTTTATTTTATTAAATAAATAAGTAAAATAAGTAAATTGTTGTAAACTGCCCAGAGAGCTTTGGCTATGGGGTGGTATAGAAATCAAATCTACCTATCTATCAATAAAATTCTCTCACCACCACACAGCAACTATTGCATGCTTTACAAATGCTTCTACACACCTGATATGTTGGAGCAAAAAAAACCCAAAACAACAATATGGCATACCTGAACAGGTGCCATTTCACATTTTAAACTCACATAAACTATCACACTGCCATGACTATAGGACTATGATGGAGTGATGGACTCTGCTCCTGCTGTCCTGGTACTTGAGAAGAAGTGCCATTTTGTTGTAGAAAAGGACAACATGTTTTAAAATTTAAAATAATAAGATGAGCCTCTGTAGCCCTACATGCCCAATTGTTCGCCTCCTTCTTAAAAGAAGAAGAAAGTATTATTATTATTATTATTATTATTATTATTATTTATTTATTTATTTATTTATATAGCACCATCAATGTACATGGTGCTGTACAGATAACACAGTAAATAGCAAGACCCTGCCGCATAGGCTTACAATCGAATAAGTTGTAGTAAACAATAAAGAGGGAAGGAGAATGCAAACAGGCACAGGGAAGTGTAAACAGGCACCGGGTAGGGTGAAGCTAACAGTATAGAGTCAGAACAAACTCAATATTTGAAGGCTATAGGGAAAAGAAAAGTTTTTATCTGAGTTTTAAAAGCAGTGATTGAGTTTGTAGTTCTCAAGTGTTCTGGAAGAGCGTTCCAGGCATAAGGGGCAGCAGAAGAAAAAGGACGGAGCCGAGTAAGGGAAGTGGAGGTCCTTGGGCAGGCGAGAAGCATGGCATCAGAGGAGCGGAGAGCACGAGCGGGGCAATAGTGTGAGATGAGAGAGGAGAGATAGGCAGGAGCTAGACCGTGAAGAGCTTTGAAGGTCAGCAGGAGAAGTTTATATTGGATTCTGGAGTGAATTGGAAGCCAATGAAGACTATCAGCCCTGCCTGGATTGCCCATGCTGGTTCCGGTGCTGATGTTGAAGCTCTAAGGTTGGTAATTTGGGGATGGGCTCCAGGGTCCTGGACTTTAGCCTCAAGGTCCAACCCTAGTGCACCACTAGGGACAGGGAGAAGTTTCCTTCTATCTCAGGG
This sequence comes from Elgaria multicarinata webbii, assembly GCF_023053635.1. NCBI lineage: Eukaryota > Metazoa > Chordata > Lepidosauria > Squamata > Anguidae > Elgaria > Elgaria multicarinata. Next base: position 37,303,770 of record NC_086180.1, on the reverse strand, counting down.
CTGGTCTACACATTGTTAAACAGCTTGCACCTGCCTCTATTTGAAGACAGTTCCATGTGGCTGCTGCAAAACAAATCACCTTCCGGACTGCACCTACAACAACATGGAACTTTGCCATACTACCGCCAATGAACAGTGTGGACATTGTTTTGAGCAAATTCTGTGATTATTCTATACAGATCTGGCATAAGATCTCTCACCACCTCAAGCACCACCGCCACTCCATTGCCTCTTGCTTCTTATGACCATTTACCATTGTTGTTGCTGCTGTCGTTGCTGCTGCTGCCACATTGGCTCTGTATAGAGCTGTGTGGTGGGAAAAAAGGGCTGTACCCATGAGATTTCATATGGCCTTTTCTTCCAGCCACGCAATGAGGCCTTAGCTAGACCTAAGGTTTATCCTGGGATCATCCTGGGATCATCCCTGTTCATGTAAATGACACACAGGATATCCCAGGAGCAGGCAGGGACGACCCCGGGATAAACCTTAGGTCTAGCTAAGGCCTGAGTCAGGGAGAGCCTAGGTAGCAGCTCAGGCAGCAGTTCTCTCACTGTGGCAAATGTCATGGCAGGACAGCAGATTTTGGGGTTCTCCAGAGTACCCAGTGAAGGAGGAGGCCCCTACTGGCAGGGGCATAAGCTGCACAATTCGCTGTTCCTCCCACTCTGCTGCCTGATGATGGCACCTCATCCTACTTCATGGGTGGACCATCCCTGACTCTGTAAGCCTTATAGAATCTGCCTCTGCTGAATTCTTCCCTGGATATTGGTGTGTTGCATTATAAAAAATGTTTACCAAAGCAGAACTAATAAATATTGGGATCTCTGGTTCTTCTAGACTTCTGAAATGGTATTTCTAGGATTTCTAAAATAATACAAATAAATAAATTAAATAAATAGAAAATAAGCAGTAACAGGGAGAGGGGATCCTTTACACCTTTCCCTAAAGAAAATATTTTTAGAATAATTATTGTAAACACACACAAACACTTTGTGCATGAGAACAACTGACACCCTGTGCTGTGTGTGTGTGTGTGTGTGTGTGTGTGTGTGAGAGAGAGAGAGAGAGAGAGAGAGAGAGAGAGAGAGAGAGAGAGAGAGAGAGAGAGAGAGAGAGAGAGAGAGAATGAATTACAGTTCCAGGTACCAGCATTTATAAGCTGAACCACCTTGGTGGGGGTGATTTAACTACGAACTATGAAATTCTTTCTTTTTAAAACATCTATTATGTTTAAAATAGTGGTGGGTGGGTGGAGATGAAATATTACCCCAAAAAGAAACAGTCCTCTGTTGGCAAATAAGCTGGTTAGTGTTTTCAATCTTCTACCTAGGAATAAGTCCCATTGAAGATATGAAGAAGACTACACTATAAGCTTCTTTCTTTCTTTCTTTCTTTCTTTCTTTCTTTCTTTCTTTCTTTCTTTCATAGAATCGCAGAGTTGGAAGTGACCTACAAGGCGATTGAGTCCAACCCCCTGCTCAATTCTTTCTTTCTGTCTGTCTGTCTGTCTGTCTTTCAAAAGATATACCAGTCATCCTATTCTGCAAGTCCACCATTGCATGATTCCAAAGGAGCACAATTTAAAAATAATAATGTGGAGACTAATGACAATTTATTTCCCCATCGATGCACATTACACCATCTACATATATGGGAAGCACAACTTGGCCCCACCTATTGGCCAGGGGACAAAGAGACACTCGGAGACTGTGCCCCATTCCTCCCAGGAAGAGCATCATGGCAAGGGGTAGACCAGCCTAGCCCCATTCATCAGCCAGTCTGTTTTTCCTTTTGTATTTTTGCCTGTTGCAGTTTAAGCCTGTGGGCTGGAACAGCCTTCTCCTTTAAGATCTCTACAATCCTTAGAACATTTTAGATGATGACGACGACAATGATGATGATGAGACCTTGGCCATTTGAGCAAACAACCAGAGAGGTAATATGAAAGGTCAGACCGGGCACTCTGCAGACTTCATCTGATCCTCTAGGTTTTCTCCATAAAATACTGGCAGCCAATTGCCCTTTCATTTCCACACAAAAACCTCCCTGAGCCATAAACACACTAGGCTCAGCCACCAGGACTCTCCCTTTATTTTAAACTCCAGTTTATTTTTCTTTTGAAAATGTATTTTCCCTTCTCTGTTCCAGCATTGCCCGTGCTTTTCGGGATGAAGGTGACAGCTACCAACATTCTCATTGCTTCCACCTGAGCAGCCTCCAAATTATCTCTTTCAAGAAAAGCTAATTATGTTTCAGAGATAACAGCTGTAGTTAAGCTATAAAGATATTTCTTTTTAAAAAAAAGTTTGTCTCATTTCAACTAAAATAGAAAGTGGCTTATGGCTCTTTTTATAGACCGTGCTCAAAGGTGGAAGAGAGGATACAAATTGACTTAGGGCTGCCATCTTGTAACTACTGACTTCAGAGCAAGCACTGGACATGTATGGAAAGGTTAGATAAAGGAGGCTGTAGAGAAACATACCCTGGTCCTTTGGTTACCTATTGTTTGCAGGTAGCCTCTTAGGTAGCTGGGAGTCTTTTTTCCAGTTTAGGCTAATAAAAGAAGTGCAAGAGCTCCTAGAGAAGGGGCTCTTCCACACGTCGTACTGAGGCCGCTTCTATGCGACCCTAGTGCGACCCCAAAACGATCGTGTAACTTGCCTTTGGAAGAGCCGAGAAAGAGGCGTCCTTGCCGCCGCCACCGCCGCCACCCGCCACCCACAGACCTCCTCACCGGCCGGCGAGGAGAGCTCTGCTGAAGAAGGCGGGGTGGAGAGCGGAAGAAGCTCTCCACCCCGCCTTCTTCCCCCGAGCTCTCCGTCCCAGCCGGCAAGGAGGTCTGTGGGTGGCGGTGGCGGCAAGGATATCTCTTCCTCGGCTCTTCCAAAGGCAAGTTACACGATCGTTTTGGGGTCGCACTGGGGTCGCATAGAAGCGGCCTCAGTACGACGTGTGGAAGAGCCCCAGGTCATTCTAGCCTAAGCATCATGTGTTTTGAACCCCAGGCATTGGAGACAAACTTGGCCCACCCAACATCCCAATCTGGCACTCTGAGATTCCCTACATGGCCCCACCCTCTCCCCCTGGTCCCACCCCTTTTACCCAATGGCCCATCGTTTGGTGTTTCCTGCCTTTTGCATGCTTTCCCACATTTTAAAAGGTTGAGATTCCTCTCCTAAGGCTTAGTTACTAGCAGTAAGAGCTTTACTCTAAAATATGCAAGCATTTTTATTTTTTGTATTCCTTGCCCCCTCCCCTTTTGCATTAGCCCCTCCCCTTTTGTCTTTGGCCCCACCCACCACTGAAATGCTGCCCTCTGAGATCTTCTTCAAAACTGAATTTGGTCTTGGGACTGAGAAATATTTAATACTCCTGCTATACATGCTTATGTAGCCTCTAGACGCGAGTATTGTAATGTCATCTATCTGCTGTTGAAAATCATTCCTGAAACTTCCACTGGTTACATAGCCAGCCATTGTTTTCACTATGCTGCAAGATAGACCCTGACTCCCAGCTCATTTTGAGGTGCAATTCAAAGTGCTTGTTGTTCTCATATAGAGGCCTAAATAGTCTGCCCCTCGGGTGGCCATTTATCCATCACCCAAAAAAGAGGACACGGGGGTCATCCCATGAAGCTGATTGGTGGGAGATTTAGGACAGATAAAAGGAAATACTACTTCACACAGCACATAGTTAAACTTTGACATTCACTTCAAGATGTGATGGCCACCAATTTGGAGGGCTTTAAAAGGGGATTGGACAAATTCCTAGTGGAGAAGGCTATCAATGGCTACTAGTCCCAATGGCTATATGCTACCTCAATTATCAGAGGCAGTAAGCCTATATTCAGCAGTTACTGGGGAACATGGGAGGGAGGGTGCTTTTGGGTTTCCTGTGGGTAGCTGCTTGGCATTCTGTGTGAACAGAATGCTAGACTAGATGGATCCTTGGTCTGATCCAGCATGGCTCTTCTTATGTGGAAATGCATCAATAATAATAATAATAATAATAATAATAATAATAATAATAATACATGGTTCCGCATAAACTTTGCATGTGTTAATTTATAGGTATAGATGCAAATTTTGAGACGATTAATATCAATAGAAATGGAATAGATCTCACCATAGAGATCTATTTGCAGCATCTGTGCTTGCTCTGCCTGCTGTCCTAGTAGCCTGTTTTTCCTTCTCATGGTTTCCTTCTTAAACCAGACGTGGGCTGAACAGCCTTTCCGATCAGAGGATGATATCAAATAGAGGACAGCCCTTCAAATAGAGCTCTGTAAATTAGAAGACTTGGCTACCCTATATCTCAGGGAGCACCTTCCCTCATGTAAACCACCTAATACACTGAGATCATTAAAACGGGTCTGGCTCGGAATCAAGCGTTTGATTGGTGTTGATGCGGAGAAAGATGTCATCAGCAATGGCACTCTTCTTATGGAATTCCCATCTCAGAAATGGTCATCAGGCCAACACCCTCCAGATTTTTCAGATAATTGTTTTCTTTCACCGGGCCTTTGGGAGGCAGTGGTGGTTTCAAGTTAAAAAAAAAAAAAGAGGTTTCCTTTTATCGTTTTAGCTGCTCCTCTTGATGTTTCTGTTAGTTACGCTGTGATTTTAGGTTTTACGGTTTTTAATGAGTATTTTATTGTTCTTATTATTGCCCTTTATTTGTTCCAATATGTGTACACTAGTCCCTGAGGGCTCCGTTGAACCATTCTGGTGAGATGGAGATTTTTAAAAACATTTTTGAATACTATTTCACATGTATTTCATATCAAAGGTGTGCTAGGTACTTTCTGTTTTGATAGATGCTATTTTTGGCCTTATCAAAACCTACATAATATTTAAAAGATTCTTCATTCATCTCAATTTAAGTCCAATCAACATAATCGTATTACAGCTTTCTCTATCAAGTGCTAGGAAATGAGCCAATTTGATCAAATGAGGTTTAAATTGGAGCCAGGAGAGTATATTTAACACTTAATCAGGATGAAATAAATCCAGAGCTCATATAATTTGAGTGCCATTTCTTTGAAAGTGCAAGCTTTATACTTCTGTTACCCACTGACAGTCTGATCTGTAGATCACTTAACCTGAATTACTTAGATTTAATTTTATTGATCCCTACTGAAGGTACTGATATTATAGCACTGCAAGAAATCTTGGAGGTCATCTAATCCAACACCCTGAACTTTTTGTCAATTTAAGAAGGAAGAGAATGGGAAAGCACCACCTCTACTACAGCACACCTGCTTTTTTTTTGCTCTGGCTAAGAGTGGGGTGGAGGTGAGGTAAACACCCTCTGCCCTTGCCCCAAAACAATTTGCAATGTTTTCCAGGGTAGCCATGTGTCCTCTTTTACAGAGGACAGTCCTCTATTTTAAGACTATCCTCAATTTTGAAGGCATCCAATATTAGGAGGGCTGTCCAGTCCATGTCCAGTTTAAAGATAAACAACCATCAGAAGGAAGACCTGGGCCTTGAAGTTACCCATTGAGAGCAGACTGAGCAAGGCACACAGATCATCTGGTTACAGTCTTCCTTGCTATGTTGGGATGCACTGTGTTTCTATTTAAATGAGAATTAATTCTAAACTTGTATCTATCATATAAATTAGCATATACATTATATGCAAATTGGTATCCTTTTGTGTAGTGGCAATTCACAAGTGGCCACCCTAATTCTTAAAAACTGCCAAAATGGCCATCTCAGTATGCCACCTGTGAATGGGGTGGTGAATTGGGGGAGCCATTTTGTCTCAGCCCTAATTGAAAGTGGCTGGTTTTGCACACGCTTCTATTCTTACAGTTCAGTTTGGAGCCTTTTGTATAATCTAACCTGGCCAGATCTTAGAAAACATGGAGCATATCAGCCTGGACCATGACAGCACCCCACTGAAACTTCACCTTAGGGTGCCATCAGGATCTGTGTTCCTTACTACATACCCTGCTTACAAACTTACGATGGGCCAGATCTACACCAAGCAGGATATAACACTATGAAAGCGGTTTGAAAATGTTATATGGAATGTGTCCTGGGCCCCAACAATTGTCAGTGCACTTCAGTACCATTATAAAGCAGTAGTGTAGATCCTGCCCCTGTCTGATTTTTCAGATATATTCTCAATACTCTCCAAGGGATATAATACACATACGGTTATCAGTATCTGGCAAGATACTGGTGAACTTTGTTTACATCACAGCAGGGTGGCAAACACAAGGAGCATCCAGAAACGTTCTATTATAAAATACAAGGAAGAGATAGCATTAGAAACTCATAGCAGCTGCTTACATGAAAGCTCTGAGGGTTTGAAGCTGCTCTTTCACATACAAATCATTACACACAACTGAATGGAGCACAGTTTGTATTTCATAAGCAGCAGTGAGGTCTTGGAAAACCTTCATATACAAAATGGGAACAGCTGCTGTGCATTATGCATGGTGTACTGTGGCTCCATCTTTATGCTGCAAAAATTAGTCCTTACTGTTGTAAAGCAGAAGTATAATCCTTAATAACAATAACAATAATAATAATCTAGGCAAAAGAAAGAAACTCATAAATGAGCTGCAGTTGATTGTGTAAATCAGGGGTGTAAAACCTCAGGCCTGGGGACCAAATCCAATCCTCGGAGGGGAGGTGGAGGGGAATCCAGCCTTCCAGAGTTTCTCAGAAGTCCTACCCTTCACCCACAGATTGTTCATGGTTTCCTGGGGTTTTGTGCAGTCTTTACCCCATTCTAAAGGGTTGAAATGCCTCCACTAGTGGCTAACTTCATGGCGCCGGTGCCACTCCGTCACCAAACTCTATGGTATCCCTGCTGTGGGGTGGCAGTGAATAATCCCACTGGGGAGACAGTACAGACTATCTGGTAGCCATTAGGCTCACTGGGCCCACGTCTCCCTCCATCCTGTGGCTTTCAGTGACAAATGGGAGGTTGCCTTTCCCCCGGAACACCCCCAAGGCAACACCAGAGTGAGGACAGAGGGCGGAAGAGGTGTGATGACCTCGCCTGGGCAAGAAAAGTTGGGGTAAGTCCCTGACTTCCCAGCTGCAGACCTTCGGCTCCTTGCTTTGGGGTGGCTCTGAATTGGGGCTGCGTCGTATAACTGACACAATGCAGATCTGGAGTCACCTGGGGCAAAAAAAACCATATAGACATCCCCCTAAGGTTTAGTTACTTAGGCAATGAAAGCACTAAGCTAAACAATGCTGGTGCTTTTGATATTTACCCCAACCTGGTGCTCTCCAGATGTTTTTGACTTCAACTCCCATCAGTCCTAGCCAGTATGGCTAATAGTCAGGCATGTAGTGAACAAAAGGTACCATATTGTTAATTTAGGAAAGCTAATGTCACTTCCTTCTTATTACCAGTGGGGGCATCACACCATTTGTAACCAATTGAGCTTATACCCTTTTTCAGTCTGCTTCTTAAACTCTGTCCTCTAGAGTATCCTGATTTGAATCAATGTGATTACGTTAAAGTAAACAGATTAAGGATATTGGTTTTGGTTTCACAGCCGTTATGGTTCAGCCAAACATCTTCATTTCTGGTTGAAATGTGGCTTTAATCCCAGGGAAATTAGTTAATGCAAACTTTCAAGACAAAAATTAATTGGCAGTTCCTAACCTTCTGCATTTTCAATAAATAAACACATGGAAACTGCAGCTGTTCCAGATGTTTGTTTATACTCTCTGGAAGAAATGGCCTTGGAGCATTACATAAACACTGGCAAGGATTTGAAAGGAGGGAACCTTAATGTAACTCCATTTTTAAATAATGTATTTACTGCTTTAAAAAATGTAGTTGGTGAAAAATTACATTACAGCACATGGTTCTCCCATCCTCTCATGATAACTAGAACTGCAGAAGTTACTTGGAGCCACATGCAAAACCGGGTGAAACTCACTTTGGTTGGAATTTCATTAGTTCTGAAATGCAGTTCTAGATTGAAAACCAACTCTGTGTGATCCTGGGCCAAGTTATAGCTTTAAGTGAAATCCATGAGAAACATATTTATTCTGGTTTATTGTTGTCCAGAAAGAGAATGGGTGAACATTGACTGCTATGATACATTTTCTGGCCTTGCCCCTGGGTACTGGCTTTGGCCCTGGGTTCACAGAGACAGGTCAGGCAAGGGTGGCCATTTATGAAACACCCAAAAAGAGGAAATTCATCACCCAAAAAGAGAAGAAAAAAGAGGACAGTAATTTGCAAGAAATTTGCATATGCTAATTGATATGTATTGATGCAAATTTAGAAATAATTATTTCTTTCACATACAAATCCCACCATAGTGTGGAAAACTGTGATCAGGTGACCTCAGTGTGGCCAGTTTTCCACTCTACAATCCAGGTGCTAAGTTATGGTTCTTTATTTTTAAACCAGAACTGAACAGGACAGCCCTTCAAATAGAGGATGTTCCTCTGGTTCCCCTTCAAATTGAGAACTGTCCTCCCTAAAAGAGGACTCGTGGCCAGCCTACATCAGTTGTCAGTGGTGGTTGGTTTTGAATGCCCCTTGAGTAACTGTGTGAACAGAGTGCTGGACTAGATGGACCCTTGGTCTGATCCAGCATGGCTATTCTTTTGTTCTTAGACACCCTCAATGGGCCTCTCTCCCTCAATGAGGGCTTCTTTAAACGAGAGTTTTATAGCACCCTCATGATTGCCCTTTCAGGGTGTTTGCAGGTCATTTTGACGACAATGTGTGGCTCCCGTGCATCTCCTGCCCCATTTCCCAGTTTTAACTTATCTCCCGCCCCATTTCTCAGTCCCATTTACTAACAGGGACTGGCTGGCGAGATCACATTACGCCAGTCCTTTCACAACTTCATTGGCTGCCAGTCCAGGTCCGGCCCGATTCAAAGTGTTGGTATTGACATTTAAAGCCTTAAACGGTTTGGGGCCAGGTTATTTGAAGGAACACCTCCTCCCATATGTACCTGCCTGGACCTTAAGATCATCTACAGGGGCCCTTCTCCATGAGCCCCTGCCAAAGGAAGTGAGGCAGGTGGCTACTAGGAGGAGGGCCTTCTCAGCTGTGGCACCCCGGCTGTGGAATGAGCTCCCCAGAGAGGTCCGCCTGGCGCCTACTGTACTCCTTTCATCGCCAGCTGAAGACCTTTTTATTCTCTCAGTATTTTAACACTTAATTTTAACTTAAATTTAAATTTTACTGTTCTAACTCTGTATTTTAATCTTATATCAATTTTGCTGCATGGTTTTATCCTGGTTGTGCTTTTTATACTGTATTTTTTTTTTTTTTTGTATTTGTGCTTTTAACCTGTTGGGTTAAATCAGGGCAGGTGCAGACAGTGTTTGTGGATGAATGGAATCCTAGAGGATGCCATTATGTGAAGAAATAATGGCATCCTTGTACTTTTTATACTGTATTTTGTATTTGTGCTTTTAACCTGTTGGTTGTTTTATTATAGTTTTAATTTTTGTGAACCGCCCAGAGAGCTTCGGCTATTGGGCGGTATAAAAATGTAATAAATAAATAAATAAAATAAATAAATTAACGATAAAAAATAAGCCTCAAAAAACCCGAGTCTTCTGAGATATATCCGTATTTGTCGGTATTACTTGCCATGTGCAGGCAAAGTTGTGCTATAAAATGCCCACTAAAGGGCACTTTCCCATTTAACTGCATTGAACTGTACAAGCCACATGGTCACTGCTCTCTTCCCCATGCAATTTCAGCTTGTTCCAAATGCAAAAGAGAAGCAGGAAGCAGAGCCACAGTAAGGAAACATGATTTCCCCCTGTCTGAAAGTCTTCACAGTCTGTCTTATGAACCTTGGAACCTACCCAAGAAGAGCCAATGGAAATATGGAAGTTACAGTCATGATCCTGTTTCCCTCCCCCCGCTCCACATGGTCCACACTGAAAGGGAGAATGAAATGAGTGATCCACAATCATTCTGTATTCCTAAAAATCAGCCCACAACTGCTGAATACCCACAACTGCTTGCTCATTTCCCATACTCATAGTGCAAGAAAGAAATGTATAGGGACTACATCCAATCATATACTTTCATTGAGGTTACAGAGCTAGAGATTCAGGGACAGTTGACTGCACCATGTCCCTGTACTACAATGCTACTTGCCGCTCTTTTCCAGCTACCGCTTATTTGCATGGAGTGGGGAACCTCACACTGGTAAAAGGATGCCTAATTGCTAACATTGGGTGACCATATGACCGGATTTGCCCAGACATGTCCGGGAATTGGGGGCCAAAACCGGGTCCGGGGGGAAACCTTGAATTTGCCCCCAAATCCGGAAAAATTTCTTACGTGGGAAGCTAGAAAGGCCCATTTTCTCCACTTCCGGGTACAGGCTTTTCCAGCATCTCCCATGGCACATCTGGGTTCTTGCTGGGTCATCGCCATTGCGACGACCCAGAAGGAACCTGGTTGAGGGCTGGGCGAGGCTGGAGAAGCCTGTTTCTGGAAGTGACGAAAACGGGCCTTTCCGGCCTCTCCCGCAGCCCGTCTAGGGTTCTGCTGCCTTGAGAGAAGCGAGCACACGTTGGAGGCGCTGCCAGTTCACCATGTGAGTAAGTGAGGGAGACTGGGTGGGCTGTGTTTTGTCCCGAATGAGTGTGGGCAGCCAGGATTATTATAAATGTAGTCCTTTAACATCACGGCCACTGATGAGGGAGGAAACGTTTAGTCATGGCGATTAATGTGGCTTGTTTTAGGAAGAAGTGGGGGGGCAGGGTGGGAAGGTTAGGAAGGAATGAGTGTGCGCGCGCACGCACAAGAGCAAAGAGGGGAGCGAGCATGTGCCAGGCAGGCTAGGCTGAGGCTTCCTAAAGAAAGAGCAGCCTCACTGCCGGTTGCTGATCTCCTTTGTTCATTTCTGGGCGGGTAGGGGATCATGGGTAGGGGATCATCTCCCTCAAAACCTATTCCCATCAGAGCCCAACAGATTCATGTAAAAATCTTTTCATAGGGTTGTGACTAAATAGGCAATACATTTAAGTCTCTGCTGCTGTGTTGGGCTTGTGTGTGTGTGTGTGATTTAAAGATTAAGAAATTCTTGTGTGTGTGTTTGGGCTTAGAATCCATTTTGTTTTGCTGTATAATGCATCTCAATTATATTGTGAACATGTGGTTTTAAAAAATCCTTCCTTTTCTTTTCGTGGTGCAAGTTAACACATATTCATGGCTAAATTCCTCCTGTTTGATGGCCCACTTCTTTTTTTCCTTTAAACATTTGATTACGTAACCCAAACTCTCTCCCTTGCAGTCATTGACTCTTATTTGCCTGCTACCTCACTTTGCCTATGTGTAAAATGGGTTCCCTGGTCTCCCATCTCGCTTTAACTTAAATGTCGGAGAAGTGGTCTTGTCTATAAATGCCTTTCTCTGTGTTGTGACACTGCTCTCTATTGGTTCTGGGAAGATACTATGCTGCAACTACGTCACCCAAACACGTTCTCTCTTGCAGTCATTGACTCTTATTTGCCTGCTGCCTGAGTTTGCCTGTTTGTGAAATGGGCTTCTTCCCTTCCCACATCCCTTTGCTTTCACCACTTGCTCTGTTATCCCCACCTGCCTTGGGAAAGAGTTGCTGCTCTGTTTTAATTACATTTTCCTGTGTATGGTTTTAGGAAAGTTCAGAAATGTCCTGTTCTGTTCTTCTGCCAGTGTTGGATTGGTGCCTGCCAAGCCACAGATCCCTGTGCACAGCAGGAAGCTGCATCCAAACAACTTTATGCAAGGATCTATGCATACACACACATCAGTGCTAGATCAGGGAGCCCAGAGAGTGAAGTTCGGAAAGATGGGGTCAAGCTCAAGAAGCACGAGAAACACTATTCTAGGCAAAATCAAGTATAAATCAAAGGTGAAAAATATTCTGGAACATCATACATAAAACCAATGAATGAAATATAATGCAGTATGCTGTGAAAACACATGTGCAATGAACTTCACATTAAGATGTTATGTATAACAGGTTTGTCTTAATTGTGTGCTGTGAAATTAGGCATGTGACCAAGGCCATGTTTGGATGGGCACGCCCCTTTGGGGGCTGGGCATGTTGTCCTCCTTTTTGGTTTCCAAAATATGGTCACCCTAGCTAACACAACAAATGAAAATCATAGACCAGTAAAATGAACAAAGGATAACCACTTCCACAGTACTAACTGCGGAAAAGTAAAACACAAATGCCACCTAGTGGACGACCCATCCTTCTTTTTGAGAGAAATGAAAGCTGAAGGCAATGGAGATTTGCATACATGTCAACGATTGTACAATGTATAATGTAATTAATTGCTTATCTACTTGTACTTTTAATTAATTATTACCTTTTTATGTTATTATATTGATAGCCCCATCTTACTTTGCTGGCCCTGGGAATATTATTGTGTTTACAGTGCTGTTCTGTTTTGCTGGTCTTGTGACCATAATAAATTCTTCTTCAACGATTGGAAGTGTTCTTCCAAAAATATCCTATGGGTAGTTAGCCAATTGCTCTGGTTTTTCAAAGCCCTCATGTTTTGTTTTGTTTTGACTTTTGATTTTATTTATTAATTAATTTATTTATTACATTTCTATACCGCCCAATAGCCGGAGCTCTCTGTTGAAAGGGGCGTATAAGGCCATCGAGTCCAACCCCCTGCTCAATGCAGGAATCCATCTTAAAGCATACCTGACAGATGGTTGTCTTATGTCAGAGAGCTTCAACCTGGAAGGTTCTAGGAGGAGGAGGAGGTTATTGGATTAAACTCTGCTGAGCTCTGGTTCAAATTAAGCCTTGGCCAGTAAACTTCAGTGAGTTACTTCAGTATTACATTAAGGAATATAGATTGGAATATTCAAGAAAAAACAGACTTATTTTCTTTCAACCAATTTTTTTTTTAATGAATCAGTGTGACTCAGCAGGGATTGGGGATTTATTGGAAACTTGGCCACTGTTAATTTATTAGAGTACCTTTAAAATAATGCTTGTCTCCTTATCTATGAATCTGGGGGGGGGGGGGAATTTGGATAGATGTAGTGATGACCACCAATTTGGATGGCTTTAAAAGGGGATTGGATAAATTCCTGGAGGAGAAGGTTATCAATGGCTAGTAGTCCTGATGGCTAGGTGTTACCTGCAGTATCAGAGGCAGTACGCCTATATATACCAGTTGCTGGGGAACATGGGTGCAAGTGTGCTGTTGCACCATGTCCTGTTGGTGAGTTCCTGGTTGACAACTTGGTTGGCCACTGTGGAAACAGAGTTGGACTAGATGGACCCTTGGTCTGATCCAGCATGGCTCTTCTTATGTTCCTCTGAAGTCCAGTCTAATCTGCTTTGCATTCAGGAGGTCCCAGATTTAATCCCCAATATCTCTAGGTAGCCCTAGAAAAACTTCTGCCTGAAACTCTGGGGTAGTATCCAACTTGAGTCCTACTTAGAGTAGACCCATTGAAATGAATGGTACAATTCACATTGGATACTACTCCTGGAGAGCTGCTGCCAGTCAACGTTGACAATACTGAGCTATATGAACCAAGGTTCTGACTAAGGCAGTTTGCTAGGTTCTCTTTAGGCTTTGATTACGGAAGGAATAATAGCATTAATTAAATTTTAAAAAAAACCTTCATGGAATTCAATAATGATGGTTCAAAATGTCTAAGCTGCGATTCATTGGAATCATCATTCCACTAGATGGCACAGGAGTACTGTGTTCAAGCTATTTCTAAAATTGAGATTCTAGCTGTTAGCAATTTTCTTTTAGCAACAGGCAGGTAGGTGGATAGAACTTCCTTTTATGAGTAGTCCCATGGCCTTTTGGGGGGAGTCAGTGAGGTTCCTGAAGGCCCAGGGAAGACGGTCCATTATTTGAAGACATCCTCTGTTGAAAGAGCTGTCCAGTGCAACTTTGAAAGGCAAAGCACATTAAGAAGGCAGAGTAGGAGGCTTTAAAATTGCCCATCAAGACAGAACATGCAGAAATCAGGCTGATCAGGCACACAGGTCACATGGTCACAGGGTTCCCCATTATGGCCAGATGTATCATATTTCTACATGAAGTATCTATTTCCAGCTTTGCATTGTCACATATAAATTAGCATATGCAAATCCTTTGCAAATCCATACCATCTTTTTTTGTCCTCTGTTTGGTGATGCATTTCCTCCTTTTTTGGCAATGTTTAAGTGGTCACGATCCTTTATGCTAAGTCTTGTGCTCATAGAGTCCGTAGGGCAATATGTGGGGGGGGGGCAGAATGCATAGTTACCCAAGTGCTCCCCTAGCTGAAGTATGGGAGGAGCGTAGGCTTAAACATTTCTACTGAAAATCTCTGTGCAAGCTGCTTTTTCTCCAACTGGAGAAAAAGTACAAGTATTCACCAACATTTATTATTATTTTATTATTTATTTATTACATTTATTTGTGGGAACCTTTCTCCTGAAGAGCCCAAGGTAGCGTACAAGATGCTCTCCTCTCCATTTTATCCTCACAACGACTCTGTGAGGGATGTTAGGCTGAGAGTCAGTGGCAGGCCCCAAATCACCCTGTGAGCTTCATGGCTGAGTGGAGACTAGAACCTGGGTCTCCTGAGTCCTAGTCCAACTCATCATGCTGTACCAATCATGCTGTACCAATATATAGGTGCATATAAAAACATCAAATATGAGAAAAGTTACAAATAGCAATGGGGAAGGGAGGCTGATCTGGGTTAGGCTTCCAGAGAAAGAAAGAGAGAAATGATGTAGCTATCACCTAGCTACATCTTTAAAGTAACTTCAGCTTGGGTGTCAGATCACCGTGATGTCTGAAGATCATACACAAGCTAATCAGATGGGTCCTGTTTACAATTTTGTTCTACTGTAAGCTTTCATCCCCACACACCAACTCAGAGGACTCCCTCTCCAAATCTTTCCACACCCCAGACTGGACTCCCACTTCCCATCCTGCCAAGCTAAGAGTGGAGCTTTGTAAAGGAAAGAAGTAGAACTTTCACCTCCGTTGGGTTATTATGAATTTGAGTATTAGTTATTAAAAAATAACCGGTTGCTTCAGTGTTTATATATATCAATCACACAGCAAGTCATTGGAATGAATTGGCAGATTTGTAACTAAGGCAGGACATGATCTAGAAGTAAGGATTCTTTAGGCACTGACCCAACAGAGGCATCTTATGAGGTTGAGAATTCCTCTGGCCACTTATATGTCAGAGGATGTTATTTTTATTGCGCTGGTAGTTGTAAGTGTTAAGGTAAATCCCATAATTGACAGGTTAGTGGTTTGTGGAGGCAGTGACTTTCCTGGAGAGGATTTCTTGATTAATTGCGATGGCAGATTTAAGGCAGACAGGTTGCCAGTACTAGGCAGCTGATTACACAGTGTCTAATTACAAACTTTCCACTTTCCAAAGCAATGGAGTGTCAGGCATAAACCTGCCAAAATTCCTTTGAGGCAGGAAATGCTGGGGAAGTCAGGTTGACAAAAGAGAAAGGCCTTGCTAGTACCACAAATCCTAGATGAATCACTTATGGACAAGAACTAGGGAACAAGAGAAGAGGGAACTGAGTCCACTAACAGTGCTGCCCACAGTAGTAGAAGCAAGAACACTCCAGTTCCAAATCTGCCTCAGCTACAGGACAGTAGGATGACCATATGAAAAGGAGGACAGGGCTCCTGTATTTTTAACAGTTGTATAGAAAAAGGAATTTCGGCAGGTGTCATTTGTATGCAAGCAGCACCTGGTGAAATTCCCTCTTTATCCCAACAGTCAAAGTTGTGGGAGCCCTGCCCTCTTGACCAGATACAAAGGAGGGCAGGGCTCCTGCAGCTTTAACTGTTGTGGCGAAGAGGTGCTGCATTCATATAAATGACACCTGCTGAAATTCCCTTTTCTATGCAAGTGTTAAAGAAACGTCCTGCTTTCCATATGGTCATCCTACGGGACAGTCTCTCTCAGAAATTCATTTCCCCATCTGCAAAATGAGAATATGGTAAAATAGGAGAATTCTTTAGGCACTGACTCAGGTTGATAATTCCTCTGGCTACTATTTTTATTGTGCTGGTAGCAATAAGTGTTAAGGTAAATCCCATAATTGACAGAATAGATAGATAGATCATATATAGTTCTAAGAAAAGTGGGACCTGTGTCAAAATGTTGCTGTGCACAGTGTTCAGTGTCACTGTTCAGACAACCATCCCCTCCTCCAGCTGTTCCATTCCATTTCCCCTCCTAGTTGGTTTTCTAGGTCTGTTTGAGTGCTGTGGCTCCTGATCATGTTTAGTCCTCATTGGGCTAGTAGCTATGCTTTTTTCTTTTTTACTCTAGAATAAATGCAGGAATCCTGATGCTGACCTCCTCGGTAATGCATTGCATAGCAGCTACCACTACTATTAAATACTAAATGCCATTGTATGTCAGTGATTAAATATTACAAATTGTAAACTGTTAGAAATCAGATTTAAAAATCAAATATCACTGGGTGTCAAACAGGAATAGCAAGTACTTAAGAATGAATTCTAATATTCAAACATTTGTTGTTGTTGCTATTGCTGTTTAACAACTTATTTATTTATTTATTACATTTTTATACCGCCCAATAGCCGAAGCTCTCTGGGCGGCTCACAAAACTTCCTTCTATCAGGGAATTCAAGGTGACATAAATGAGAATTCCTGATAGTTTCCACTCCATTAAGGAAATACCCAAAGAATATTCAATATCAAAATCTACAAAAGAAAATTTTGAGGACAAGTTTTGGCAAAAACATTTGTTTCAGTGGAAATTTGGTTTCAGAACAGTTAATTAACATCAGTTCTTTTTCTAATTAGTCTACCTTTATGTAACCACTGCACTACAGATATACTAAATTGATGCTTTAAATACTTGATCAATGCTTGACAGTTCAATTGACCCAATATTTTGTTACTGGTTGAACAGATAAATAACTGATCCTGATGCAATCAGGAACTGCTATACTCCTAGATATAGGCTGACCATATGAAAAGGAAGACAGGGCTCCTGTATCTTTAACAGTTGTATAGAAAGGATAATTCCAGCAGGTGTCATTTGTTTGCATGCAGCACCGGGTGAAATTCCCTCTTCTTCCCAACAGTTAAAGCTGCAGGAGCCCGTCCCTGTTTTGTATCTGGTCAAGAGGGCAGGGCTCCTGCAGCTTTAACTGTTGTGACAAAGAGGGAATTTCACCAGGTAAGGTATGCATACAAATAACACCTACTGAACTTCCCTTTTCTATGCAACTATTAAAGATACAGGAGCCCTGTCCACCATTTCATATTGCCACCCTATCATAGAACCAATGAGAAGGCAGTTGATTCACAACTGATGTATGGAAATAAATGTAAATGATGCTTCCCTTGTTAGCAGCAGTCTAACCTTTTCCCTGACCTTCAGTTCACACACCTATGGGGTGTTCCAGGATGATCTTCTGTGGTGCATAACATATCCTCTCTCACTTCCCTGTTAGCAGGTGATTTACGTGATCCCTGTTGTCTTCTGTCAGTTCATTCTGATTTGTGAATAAGCTGGAATGAGCCCAAGGCTGGTGGGCTAATATGGTGAAAGAGGGATGTTTGAAAGAAAGGTTTCTTGCCCCTCCACCCCACTCTGTGAAAGCCAAACATGTAATTTTTCATAGCAGCAGCTCTGTAATTTCACCTTGCCCACTCATTCGGCAGGAAGCAAAGCTACTGCCTGATGACAGTTCTGAAACAGAAGCAATTGACAGGGCTTCTTTATTATCTGGAGGTCAAAATAATCAGAAGGTAGAAAAGAAACAGACACTGCTCCTGTCTGTAACTTGTGGAATTTCCTGGGGGTGGGGTGGGGTGGAGTGGGGTGGGTAGGTGGATGGGGGGGATGAATGACACTTACCCAACAAGAATAACAGAGCTAAGTAAGCAAAAAGTGGACTTTTATTATTAGTGGAGGAGGACATTCCAGGGAGTTATTTCAATGGGACTTAAAGGTGACCTGGGGTTGATTTACACATTGTCCTGGACATTCAGCAGTAGTTCAAGAAGGATTTGCTCAATGTAAATCTCTTTTAAGAAGTAACTGTTGGCTGTTTGACATTATCCAGATAAAATACATAAAGATTGGGAGCAAAATCCTATGCATATTTAATCAGAGACGAGGTTCACACATTACGTTGACCCACAGTACGTTGTCATCATGGGTGGTCACTGAGTGGCTTAGCATGACATCTGAATCCAGACCGAATTTCCCATCGTGGATAATTTTGCACAAACATGCGACCCTGAGAACCCATGGTTTATAGTAGGGTTGTTTAGGGTGGCTTGTTCTCAGGGTGGCTTAGTGTGACATCTGAACCCAGCAGGGCAATTTTTTCCATGGGTTGTCAGAACAGATAGAGAGCCAGCTGACAAGAGCAGCAAAAAGATCCTTGTGATCTCACTAGTGCCACCAACATTCTCCCTCATCCCTTCTCAGCCTCAGGATGGATTTTTAACTTGTTGTTGTTATATAAATCATGAAAAAAGGACACCAGAGAATGAACACATTTGCAAGCCTTTAGTTTTTATTTTTTGCTCATGATCAAGTGTGCAGGAGAAAATTTTGCACAAATTTCCCCTCTGTTTTACTGACCTGTCATGAGATTTGCAGGAATTTCCCCTCCGTTCTACTTCTCTGCCATGAATTTGGCATACTTTTTGTGATCCAGTGTCTGGAAGTTCAACCTGACATTTAGAGAGCTCTGACGTGCCAAGTCCTATCCTAATCTCTCAAATCACATTGATCCCCTGAGGCATTGGCTGGAATAATTTCTTATCAATGCCATTTTGTGGCTGCAGTTTGTAGCTTGAGGGGAAAGCCAAAAGATGTCAGGTTCTTTACTCCATTAGAACAGTTAGTAATAACATTGGGGGGGATCAGTTATTGCCCCTGCAAGGTTCACACTTCATTGAAAAAGGCTGTAAGTCAGCCAAAGTGATCAGCTTTTCAACAGGATCGGCCCTTACAAGTTTCTGATTTGTCAGAACACAGCTCTGTTCTATTCTGCCTCACAGTTCCAAATGGCTGATGATATTCCTGTTGAATGACATTGTTGAGTGATGGAAAATATATAAGTAGTATTGCTCTAGATAAATGTCAGAATGGGACTTTGCACCATAAATATCTATTACGGACTTATGTAAACAGGCAGAACTGGAGGAACATAGGCACACAGACTGCTGGAAAGCTCTGCAGCTGGAAGAAATTGGCTTTGAAGGTAATTCCCTGCACATGGCTTTCCCCAGTTTATTCCAATTTCCCAACAGAAGTTTATTCCAAACTTCCCAATAGAAGTTAGAGTCTGTATGTGTAGTGTGTCATTCAAACTCAAAGCACACCTTACTTTGAAGATGCAGCTAGCAATTAAGGCCAGATCTATACCTTGTGTCAAATCATTACAACTGTGGAATAAAAAGCAGGAAATAACACTGAAAGCAGTATATGGAGTGTGGACTGTGCCCCAACAGTTATCAGTGTACTTCAATACCACTATAAAGCAGTAGTGTAGATCTAGCCTAAGTCTTTTTTTTTCTTTTTCACTCTAGAGTAAGTGCAGAAATTCTGATCCAAATCAGTACCGGAGTATGAAGGGTAGAGGGGCTTTAACTTTTTACACACACACACACATACACACACACTATGGACCCAATCCCAATTGAGGGGGCACACCTGTAATTTATGCTGCCAAACAGTGATCCATTTCCTTCAGCAGATCAATATCTGGCAATATGTGTTGAAGGCGCAGGCCCCCTGAGCCGGGTTAGGAGAGTAGAGTTAAAGCCTTCCTATGTCTACACTAGGGTCCTGATCCAGATCCATGTTCTTACTCTACAGTAAAAGAAAGAGAGGGGGAGAAAGAGAAGGAGAGAGAGAGAGAGAGAGAGAGAGAGAGAGAGAGAATGTAGCTTCTTTTGTTTTGTGTGGTCTAGCCCTGAGACTGCCACAATTAGGGGTAGAGCCTGACACTCGGCCATTTTGCATGATACGACAGTGGTTAATAAGCCACCCCGTGCATACAGTAGTATGAAAGTGTGTGTGTGTGTGTGTGTGTGTGTGTGTGTGTATGTAGGGGTATGAAATCACATCATGGGGTCACATGCAGCAGCCCCAACAACTTGGGAATGTGGCCTCATCCCCTGCAGGCATGTGGTCCCACCAATTTGGCCCTCAGTTCAGAAAAGGTTCCCCACACCTGGTGTATTCAATACTGAGCTAGAAGGACGACTCAGTCTGACTCAGCACAAAGCAACATCCTCAGTCCCAAGGTACTAATTTGGGGGGCATCATGAACAGGGACACCAGGTTGGGCCCTGATGAGTTCATTGACCCTCACTGGTTTAGAGGCTGAATATCCTGATACCTCACAACAACATCCCTGTGGGGTAGGCTGGGCTGAGAGTCTGTGACTGGCCCAAAGTCACCCACAGGGTTTCCATGGCTGAGTGGGGACTAGAACCCGGATCTCCCAGCTCCCAGTCTGACACTTTAGCCACTACACCACACTGGCTCTCATAAAATATTCTGGCATTAAATTAAGGAGCATTGGCTGTAGCTAATTAATTGTAAATCAAACATATTAATTAACAAAATTGCAGCCACAAGGTTCAGCCCATGTACTGTGGCTCAAGTTCTTATTCCAGGGATATGGGGACCATTTTTTTTCTTTTTTTAGGCGTGAACAAATTAATACAAGGAATAGGAGGCATATTTGATGCATTGATCATGGAAATGCTGACACAGCTATAAGTGTAAAAGAAGCAGCTGACCATGCTTTCAGACCACAGTATACTGTAACTCATTATCAAAGAGCCGATATACAAACAATAGATCAAAGTCCAGCCACGTTCCCATGCTATAGGGGACAAAATCTTCCATTTCAGATGAACCCAAGATGAAAATGATGCAGTGAACTGAACCTCTTTCCTTAGATGAGAGAAAAAGTAGTAACGTAAGAAGCAGTTACTGCTGCTAAACACATATTCACATCTAACTCAGGTGTTGCCTTCTGGCAAATTTTGAGTGTTGTTGATTATTAATCTTTGTAGTTTAATCACTATAAATATGGGTGATAATCATCTTGAAAGGAAAAAATGCTTTTAATGTTGTCTTTAGCACAACATCAGTTTTTACTCTTCCTTTAGATTGCAAACCACACTATCTAAACTCTCACCACAATAAGAAACTTTATCCTCTCAAGTTGAACACAAATATTTTAGCCAGGAGGTGGTTGTCAAAGTTGTGGCAGATGGTAAAGCGTTCTACTTCTGCAGAAAGGTCTTTCCCTTCGACTATTTGGAAATCTTTGTTGCTGGGTTTTGTTTTACACTTTGAATGCACACACGCACAGCCTCAATTCTACTCTACTCATGTGCAACAACTCCTATCCCCTTCTTCATCAAAAGGCACATCCCATTGGTCTAACGAAATCCCTATGAGCACTACGATGCACATGAGGATGTGTATCATGCATTCACATGCAGATTGTGGTAAATGCTTCTATCAAATGGTTTGACATGATCTAAGCAAGAATGATGCTCCCCTCATGGTAGTGGAAAGGTAGAAGACAATTGTTATTTCAAGGAGTTTAGTGGTGTACATTAACATGCTTATCAGTAATGTGATTGCAGAGGCCAAATGTGTTGGAGGCCTTTGGGGGCAACCCAGTTCCTAGTTCTAATGAGACCATGGGTGGGCAACTTGTGGCACTCCAGATGTTCTAGGACTGCAACTCCTATCAGCCCTAGCCAACATAGCCAATAGTGAAGGATGATGGGAGTTGCATAATGTGGAAGGTCACAAGTTGCCTGCCCCTGCAGTAGACTCTAATAATCATATCTCCCTATTTGATGACCACAAATAACAACACTCCTTGAGAAAAATTGGTTTGAATCCATCCATAGCATTGCATGGCTTCAAACTTGAACGATTTGTTGTGTTACGTACATCCCATTTAATTATATGTATTTTGTCAAACTCGAGAGACATTGAGAACTCATTGGCTGCTTACGCAGTATTTCTTAGGACTGAAGTATAAGTGGGTGATATCCAGGGTTTTTTTTTTCTTAAGAAGCATTGTATGTTGGAAATTATTAGGCAAAATTTTCTGGCTTTTTCTACCACTGAGGTCTGATTATATGGTCCTTATTTTCATATCTATGAATATGTTAAAAATTAACTAAACTTCATTTGAACTGTTATGCACTTCCAGTTTTTATTAAAATTCCAAAGAAGATTTTAATACAGATCCTTTCATGCAGATCCTTTTGAAAATCTGCTCAAAAGTAATTTGCCCATAGCTATGTAGATTGCCCCAGGAATTATTCAGGCTCTGATTCACATAGCACATTTGTGTAGCCAAACTTCATGGTTGCTCAGTTTTGTTTTGAGGTCCATTCCAAATCAACAGCCCTTTCGCTGATTCTAGAGTTTCCACACTCTAGAGAACCTTTGGCCAAACTGGTGCCTTCCAGGTCATCTTCCCTTGATGACCATCCTGGCTGAAGGTATTGGGAGTTATAGCCCAACACATTAGGGTGGGAGTCGGGGAAATCAGGTTGGAAACAACTGTTCTAGATTCTAATAAAATTATTATTATTATTATTATTATTATTATTATTATTATTATTATTATTATTTCTTACCCGCCTCTCCCTCTGGATCAGTGTGGGGAACAACATTAAATACAATATAATACGTAAAACTAGTTAAAAGAGCATATAAAACCAATACAATATTAAAATAACAATCACAACATCTTAAAAGTCTTAGGTTTAAAATTCATCTGGGTAGGCCTGCCAGAAGAGACTAATCTTTATGGCTGTCTTAAACTCAGAGAGAGTATTAAGCCGACGAATCTCTTCTGGCAGGCCATTCCACAGTCTGCGGGCAGCAGAAGAAAAGGTCCTCTGGGTAACAGTTGTCAGCCTAGTTGTGGCTGACTGGAGTAAATTCTTCCCAGCGGACCTGAGCGTGCAGGGCAGATTGTACGGGAGAAGGCGATCCCTCAGGTAACCTGAACCCAAACCATGTAGGGCTTTAAAGGTAATAGCCACTATTTCATACATTTCCACCATACACCTGATTCTTTAAAATTCTTTGCAGTTGAACATATACAACAATGCCTTTTCAAATCTATCTGCATTTCAGAAATGTTGCTTAAAAGAGAGGCTTATTGGATATTTAGATTAGGTACTAATGCCCTCGGGCCTGAATGAAAAATTAGACTTATCTCCATTTCTTTAAGGAGCTTCACTGACACAATCACCTGAATAATATTCATTATTTACAGTCTTCCTAGCCTGCAATAGTTAATAGAACTTTGGCTAGAACATTATCTCGGCTCATGTTCTACTTTATGGCTCTCACACCGGACCAGGTATATTCAATGACTTAGAGATTTCTTAATCATCTTTAATGATTAATGTTCTGTGTTTTAAAATTTTAAATTTTGTATACTTGTTTTTATCTCAGTTTTAGAATTTCTGTAAACTGCCCAGAGAGCTCTGGCTATGGGGGTGGTATATAAGTGTAATGAATGAATGAATGAATGAATAAAATTACCTGTTCATTATGTAGCATACATAGAGGCATTGTTCCACGCCTCTCATTATTAGTCATCTATTAGGTCCTTCTTTTGCTATCATATGAAAAGGAGGACAGGTCTCCTGTATCTTTAAAGTTGTATAGAAAAGGGAATTTCAGCAAGTGTTATTTGAATGCATGTAGCACCTGGTGAAATTTTGTATTCATCATATCAGTTAAAGCTGCAGGAGCCCTGCCCTCTTGACCAGATACAAAAGAGAGGACACCTGCAGCTTTAAGTATTGCGATGAAGAAGGAATTTCACCAGGTGCTATATGCATACAAATAACACCTGCTGAAAATCCCTTTTCTCTACAACTATTAAAGATACAGGAGCCCTGTCATCCTTTTCATATGGTCACCTAGGCAACAAGACAGCTAAATAACCCAAAGCCTGCCTGAATAAAAATCTCTCCACCTGCCAAGGGAAGGACAATAAAGATGGAGTTAAATAGGCCTCCCATGGCAAAGAGTTCCAGAACCTGGGAGTAGCCACTGAGAAGGTCCCGCTCTCATGTTCATCTCAAATATACCTCTGATGGTGAAAGGACAGAAAGATAGTTTGGAATATGTTGGTCTGGTTCAATACTTTATTTCTCCACTTCTGTGATTTGCAAGTTTGTGAGACCTGCTAAAGGCACACCCTGTTCTGTTAAAGAAGAAGCCAGGGATTAAAGTATTTTCCCTAACACGTTCCTGAATCAAGATTATTGAATAAGATAATTTTCAGGAGGTGGTTAATGGAGCTTCCATGTAATCATTGTGACTCACCTTATTGCAAGGATGTCCAGGTGTCCTCTTTTACAGAGGGCAATCCTCTATTCTGAGGGCATCCCCTATTTGGAGGACTTCCCAGTCCAGGAACAGTATCCAATTGGACTCTTCCATGTGTGGCTTACTCCACCAGTTCTGGTCTGCATGCAGTCAGCCCCATTGGTCCTTGTCCGCAAGTGCTTTCAGGCCCAAGACCTGAAATGAGCAGAAACACACATTTCTGGAAGTGGGGAGGTCACCGGGGGCCTGCCCCTTCCAGAAACAAGCATTTCCACTTGTTTCAGGGCTTGGCCCTGGAAGCACTATATCACTTCGCAAAAGCTGCTTGCAGACCAGGACCAGTAGAACTGCCCACGAATGGGAGGGTTTGTTTGGATACTGCCCCAAATCTGGTATAGAGATAATGAACCATCAGAAGGAAAAGCTGGGCCTTGAAGTTGCCCATTAACAACATCTGGACAGCAGACTTAATGAGGCTCACACATCACCTGATCACAGTCTTTCATACTCTGGTGAGATGGACAGTATTTCTATTTAAATAATAAGGATTATTTCCAAATTTGCATCTATACAGATACCTTAACATAGGAAAATGTTATGCAACTTGGTGTCCTCTTTTGTCCCCTTTTTGGTGACACATGTCCTTTCTTCTTCTTTTTTGGCAGCCTGAAAGTGGCCACTCTGGGCTCATCTACACCAAGTAGGATATTGCACTATGGAAGTGGTATATAAAAGGCAGGAGCCACACCAAGCAGGATATAGCAGTATGAAAGTGGTATGTGTCAATGGGCGCCAACAGTTCTCAGTGCACTTCAATACCACTATAAATCAGTAGTGTGGCTCCTGCCTTTTATATACCACTTTCATAATGGAATATCCTACTTGGTGTAGATGTGCCCTCTGTTAACTTTAGGAACAGCTCAGTGATTGAACTATGTTTCCCTGCTACATCCCTGAATCAAGATAATTGAACAAGATAATTTGGAAGGGGAGGGGAAGGTTAATGGAGGTTTATGTAACCATCATGACTCATTGTATTTCATGCCAAATCATTCACTTCATTCTTCACTTGAGTGGAACATTTGCTGGTGAATCACGGGGGGGGGGGGATTAAGAATCAAGTTTATGATTATACAACAAAATGATGAAAGATAAGTTGGTTAACAAACAAACACAGTCCAATTACAACTGTGGCTGTCTGGAGCCATGGGGGGTGCGGGAGTGCAACAGAAACAGCTGCATGATGAGCAAGGTGGAGCTGGGATAGCAGAAGGCATGCAAGTATGTACCCGCCTCCAAACTTTGGGCCAACAAAATCGCCTCAAGTGCACTCTCTTCAGGATTAGGCCATGGGTGCAGATAACTTTGTTCAACTAGTACTGCCTTAGATAATTTTTCAGCCTTTTGGCTAAGGCCAAACTGAATGTAATGTTAATTAGGGTGACCATATGAAAAGGAGGACAGGGCTCCTGTATTTTTAACAGTTGTATTGAAAAGGAAATTTCTGCAGGTGTCATTTGTATATATGGGGAACCTGGTGAAATTTCCTCTTCATCACAACAGTTAAAGCTGCAGGTGACCTGCCCTCTTTTAAATCTGGTCATTCTAGTATAGCTCCTGCACCTTTAACTGTGGTGATGAAGAGGGAATTTCACCAGGTTCTCCATATGTACAAATGACACCTGCTGAAATTCCCTTTTCTATGCAACTGTTAAAGATACAGGAGCCCTGTCCTCCTTTTCATATGGTCACCCTACGTTAATGTACTTAGCCAAATGCTTCTTTACCTCAAAGATGGAGGGGAGGGGTTAAGAATAGATGGGTCATGATTAATACATGTTGCGAAGGAATTCCAAAGCACATCGAATGTATCAGATTTGACAAACCCTCTAGAGAACAGAATCTGATGGGTTAATTTATCTAGGAGAGCTATGTGCCATATAGGAGAGTTCCAGTCTTGTGGCTAGCACAGACCATGTAACTTCCCATGCTGTGACATTTCCATATGTGAAGCAAAAACTGAAAATAGTGCACAGAAAACTGCACAGAATCGAGCATTCCGTTCCATCTTTTAAAACAAATTACTATACTTTTTCAACAAGTAGAGTTTTACTTCATGAGGAATTTATTGTATGCTCATCATTTCCTACTCATGTTTGTTTACAAGTTCTTTAGACAACATCATGACCCTCCACTTCCATTTCTGTGATAAAGCCAAAAGTAGATACTGCAGATTAACAGTCTCATATAGAAAAGTTCATGGTATTTGTAAAATGTATTGTATTTAGGATTGGAAGGAGACTGAAGTTCTCCATTGTGACTCCCCTTTGGCATCCCTCAGGGCTCTGTTTTGTCCCCCATGCGTTTCAACATGTACATGAAACTGCTGGGAGAGGTGGTCTGGAGGTACAGAGTGAAGTGTCATCAATAGGTGGATGACACTCAACCCTACCTCTACTTTTCATCAAAGGCAGTGACTATCCTGAACTGGTACTCAAAACCTAAGAGTAACAATGGATATGGTTTTATGACCATTGGGCTGGATAAGGGCCAATAAACTGAGGCTCAATCCAGACAAGACAGAGCTTTTGTTAGGAGGTGGTTTGTCTATCCAGTTAAGTTGCCTTCAACCTCTTCTAAATGGGGTTGCACTCCCTCAGAAGGAGCAAGTTCATATCTGGGGATGCTCATAGATCCAGCTCTGTCATTTGAGGCCCAGTGACCTCAGTGACATGAAGTGCCTTTTATCAGCTTTGGCTGATATCCCAGCTACCACTCTACCTTTACAGAGATAGCCTCGCAATAGTTATCCATGCACTAATAACCTCGCATCTAGATTATCAAAATGCATTAAGCATGAGGTGACTTCTGAAGATAGTCCAGAAACTTTGGGCACTGCAGAATAGAGCAGCAAGCCTGATTACTGGGATTACATTTCGAACATATTGGTTCATTGCTGCATCAACCTCACTGGTTGGCAGTGCACTTGTTGCATTTTTAGGTTATTAACTGGCCCGATTCAAAGTATTTGGTGCTGACCTTTAAACATCTAAATGACTTAGGGCCATTCTAGCTGAAGGCACAATGTTCTTCTAAGATCATCTTTAGAGGTTCTTCTCTAGGTGCTGTGGTCTACAATAATGTGATGGGTGGCTACCAGGGAAAGAGCCTTCTGTGAAATGAATCTCTCCTGTGTAGGGAGATCCACCTGAAGTCTTCATTATATTATTATTATTATTATTATTATTATTATTATTATTATTATTATTATTATTATTATTTTCTATAGCACCATCAATGTACATGGTGCTGTACATACATTTAGATGTCAGGTTAAGACCTTCCTCTTTAAGCAGTTATTTAATTAACTTATTGTTCTGGTTCTTGATTTTAATGCAGGCTCTTCCATGTTTTTACTGGTTTTAAAATGTTTTTAATGTTTAATATTGTGTTATTATTTTACATTTGTTGTTGCATGTTTGGGTTCTTTTGTTGTTGCTGTTGTTTGGTTTTATGATAATAAACCGTCCAGTTGCCAGTTGGGTGGTGTACAAATCTAATAAATAAAATTTTATCTTCCCCTCCATAGATCTTTCTCCACTGGGGACGGATTTGGGTGACAGCAAACTCTTTGCCTCCACCCTGTTCTCCATCTGATTTGTTGCTGGGCAATCTGCCAGCTGGAGTTCTTTTTTAAGGCCTGCGTAGCTAGCAGTTTTTCTGAATGTAGAGCCACACGGACTGGTTTGCTCCCAGATTATTCACAAGCATAATTGCACTGAGACAAAATTGCATCTGACAGTGTTAAACCCTGGGCATCTTTGATGTACCAAAAAAATAAAAAATCAGACCAAGAACCCATGAATGGCAAGGTTGCACCACCATACCTTTCAGCAGAGATTACTTTTAAAGCAGATTGAGCTTGGACAGAAAGACCCGTTCATTGGTTCAGACTGGCAAAGGATTATGAGCTGCTGGTTAGGAGGGCCTCCTAGAAAAGCAGGATGGACAGTATGCCTACAAGTGCCCCAAATATCTTCCAAAAGCAGACAAATGTGTGTATCGTGTATATATGATGGCATTAATATCAAATGTGCCATTCAAAATAAGGACTATCAGCCTGATCACACACATATATCAATAAAGTGTTTTTGTCAACTGGAACAGCGTGAACCCCAGGTTTTGGAGGCCCCATGGGCAAGACACCTTCATGTACACACTCAATTATTGTGAGTAGGGTGACCATATGGAAAGGAGGACAGGGCTCCTGTATCTTTAACAGGTGTATAGAGAAGGGAATTTCAGCAGGTGTCATTTGTATGCATGCAGCACCTGGTGAAATTCCCTCTCCATCACAACAGTTGAAGCTGCAAGAGCCCTGCCCTCTTGTGTATCTGGTCATTCTAGTATAGCTCCTGCAGCTTTAACTGTTGTGATGTAGAGGCATTTATTCACCAGGTGCTGCATACATACAAATGACACCTGCTGAAGTTCCCTTCTCTATACAACTGTTAAAGATACAGGAGCCCTGTCCTCTTTTTCATATGGTCACCCTAATGGTTAGAGTTTCCCAGCTTTTAAATGGGTATGCTAGAAACCCCATATTATTAAAATCCTTCATTATATAAATAGTGTCTGCAGGCATACAATTTAAGGAGGCTGTGGCAGCTCAGCTTCATATGTAACTAAGGTTTAGGAGCAATTTCCCCTCTGTTGAATACAATGAGAGGTTTAAATTAAACATGATACTGGCAGACCAATTTCCTATAAAGCAGGATGGTGGGGCAGGGGAGTTAAAGTACAGCATGGGAAGGGCCCAAAAAGGAGTGCTGAATTTTTCCCTTCCCCACACCCTTTATAATTTAGAGACATTCCCTTGAATGGAACTCTAGGGAACCCTTTCTTGGAACATTGCAGTTTTCATCAGCTCTGCAACAGCAGATGGCACTAGAACCCTAACAATAAATACCCTACAAATGAGCACCATTCCTATGCCACATTCATAGACCTCTATTTTTCTGCAGCATTTTAAAACACTCTCCCCAAAGCCTTATTGGAAGGTTCTATAAGCGCAGGTCAGACAATTTGTCCATCTAGGCCAGTTTTATTTTTTTCTGGCTGGCAGCATTTTCCAGGCAGCACATATTTTTTTCATATCACCTGATCCTTTAAACTCAAGATGCCACTATCTCAAGTTAAAAGGATCTGCAACTATCTGCATGGGATACATGTGCTCTACCACTGAACTAGAGCCCCTCCCCCTCATTATTTATCACATGATCTGACCTTTACCCATTAACCCCTCCTTTACTAGTAAATGAAACAGGCTTGTTTCTTAAATACCATTCAATTTTTCGAGTAAAACATATTTCAGAATGGTTGGGGTATCGCTTGGCATGGCTTACATCGAAGTCCTACTTTTCAAATTTGGTCAGGAATACTTTTAAATGAAGTCTGCTGCTCCTGCATCTCTTTAGAAAGAGCACTAACCTATGAGAAGCTATGGCTCTAGTTTTACAACTATTGCTTATAAAGGATTTGATGCCATAGAATTATGTGTATGCCATTCCTTTTCTAGGAATATGTACTCCCTGCAAGGTTTAGTTCAGGCCTGCTATTAACACTCAGATTGGCAACTGGTTTACTGATATTAGAATGGGTTGTAGTGAACTGTTACAATGCATTCTTTGCATATAGGAGGTCCCAGATTTGAATCCTGGCTTCTCTGGTTAAAGATATTTCAGTTAGCAGAACTACAGCATGGAAAGAACTTAAAAAGCAGTTGGTCTACTCAGAACCAATATTTTTAGTATCACTTTCTGTAGTGAAAGAATGAAGCAAAACTAAACTTAACAGCAGAAGTGATGTTGTTATCCATAGGATCTTGTGTTCCTATTTTTCTGAAGCTCAGAATGCTATCATATCCTTGCTTGTCTTCTCAGCAGTCAGCTGACTCAATTCTTAAGATATCATTCATTCGGGATTAGTAAAAAGAACCTAAAGTGCAAAAATCTGATAGGATCATAGAAGTTTATTTTATTATTGTGGTTAAATCAAGATGTTTTGCAATCAAATTAATCATAGACAAGACTTTAAAACAACAAATTTGCTCTTTCTATATTATGGGTGCAACTTAGAGGAAGTGAATTTGTGCACTTCAGTTAGTTTAAAATTTCCCTTTGGTTCAACAGAAATGGGATCAACACATCTTTCTCTGGATTATATCCCATATCTCCTATTGACTTAGATGTGGAGAATGTTCAGGCATCACAAAAACTGGTGCATTTTCACATTTCCCTGAAGCAACAATCATGAGTAGTTGGCCAACTGCAATGCCTTTGTTAAGGAGTAAGGTGTATTCACAGGCAGTGCATTCACATGCCACCAGAATGATATCTGACTTAAGCCACCTTCACCATATCTGAACTTAAAATTGGACTTTAAGTATTTAGATGAGGGGTGGGCAATGTCAGGAGGTCCAGGGGCCATTTTCACACCCTGGATCCTCTTCCCCATAGGTTGCGCTCCTGCCTTTGCCCATGGGATTTAGCAGCAGGAAATAGCCCGCCAATGTGCCACTGACTTTTGATGGCAAACAGCTATAGAATGCTACAGTGGCCAAATGTGAAAATGAGAAATTTGGCCATTGGACTGTTCCATAGATGTTTGGTGGCAACTTGGGGATTTTTAAATTATTACTATTTATTTATTTATTTATTTATTTATTTATTACATTTTTATACCACCCAATAGCTGAAGCTCTCTGGGCAGTTCACAAAAATTAAATCATGAAGAGCATAAAAACAACCAACAATCTAAAAACACAAATACAAAATACAATATAAAAAGCACAACCAGGATAAAACCACACAGCAAAAATTGATATAGGTTAAAATATGGGATTAAAACAGCAAAGTTTAAATTTAAGTTAATAGGTGTTAAAATACTGAGAAAATAAAAAGGTCTTCAGCTGCCAACGGAAGGAATACAGTGTAGGCACCAGCCGAACCTCCCTGGGGAGCTTGTTCCACAGCTGGGTTGCCACAGCAGAGAAAGCCCTCCTCCTAGTAGCCACCAGCCTCACTTCCTTTGGCAGGGGCTCATAGAGAAGAACCCCTGTGGATGATCTTAAGGTCTGGGCAGGCACATATTGGAGGAGGCGTTCCTTCAAATAACCTGGCCCCAAACAGCTTAGTTTTACTGCCTCACATTTTGGAGGTGCAGAAATGATGGGGGCTCTACCAGGGTGAAGCAGGGGCCATATGGGGCCAGTGTATCTCATGTCTCCCACCCAATTTAGACTACAGGATTCACTTAGAGCCTCAGTCAATGCTGATTAATGAATGGACCAGCTCTTCCCCAACATTAACACTTAGGTTGAGTACCTACCACTATCACTAATTAAAGGGTCAGAATGGGTGCTATGCTGGTTCTGGACTGAATGCTGCTGATGCTGTTCATACAGCATAGGCTGGAAGAAAGAAAGGAGGAGGAACAATTCCATTTGTGAGGGTGGGGGAATGCAAACAGTTCCATACTAGAATACCCACCTCCATGCTGCCAAGTTACAGTTGTAAATTTAAGAAGTAGGTAGTCCCTTGAACACACAAAGCCGTACCCAGAATGTCTTTGACATAGGGAGACATTTTTCTCCTTCTTTCATAATAGTAGAACCCGGGGTCATCCCATGAAGCTGATTGGTGGGAGATTCAGGACATATAATAGGAATTCACTACCACAAGATCTAGTGATGGGCACCAATTTGGATGGCTTTAAAGGGGGATTGGATAAATTCCTGCAGGAGAAGGCTATCAATGGCTACTAGTCCTGATGGCTAAGTGCAACCTATATACAATAGTTACTGGGGAACATGGGTGGGAGGGTGCTGTCACACTGTGTCCTGCTTGTGGCTCCCAGGGTGTAAGCTGGTTGGCCACTGTGTGAACAAAATGCTGGACTAGATGTATCCTTGATATGATCCAGCATGGCTCTTCTTATAGTCTTATGACATTGGAATTGCTAGGACTTCAAAAATATGGCATAGTAGCTTAGGTCCAAATGAGTTCAGAATACACCCACGTATTCTGCAGCAGAATGGCTTTTCCCCTCTCAGGTGGACTTTGCAGAGTTGTGGACTGTTTTCCTAACCTTCAGAAATTTCACACAAATTTTGTCGTAGAAAAATACACAGTAAAATTAAAAATGGCCCAAAATGCACATTTCTCCTATAGGCTAAAGTATGAAAATGCACAGTGTGTTGAATGGCTCATGCCTCCGCAGCGCACTGCCCGTAAGGTGTTTCCACCTTCAGGAGCCTCTCACGATATTTGCCCAACCTCATGCAGGTGACGTGCAGCTCCTTATGGGCAGTGTGATGGGGAGGGGTGCATGCATAGGCATGCCAAGAAAAGTAAGCCAGCCATCTGGCAGTCAAGCAGACAGGGCCAGCTGGGTTGGGAGGTTGCATGAGCGGAGTGGGGTTGGACGGTAGGGGAGGCACATGGGTGCTTCTTGGTCCTGCTGGCTGGTCTACCTTGAAGGCAGCTGGCAGGCTCAAACAGTGGCAGACCCTGGGGAGGTGGAGAGTGCTGCTCTTCCCATACTCCACTGCCTGCTGTGCCTGCAGTCTCTCGCTTCATGGTTGGGCTGGCCCTGACCTAAAGGTCACCTACCTCTTAGTTAGGGTGTTGGACTTGGACTGGGGAGACCCAGGTTTAAATTGCCATTTGTCCACAGAAAGCTTATTGGGTGACCTTGGGCCATGTAAGGTCTTTGGGGTGGAGTGACTGGGTTACAAGGCTGTTTTGTTTCATTAAGAGAAATGGAAAGAGAATCTTCCAAATTAATTCCACTGTATCAGAAACCCTGCAGGGAAGCGGCGGGAGGAAGGAGGTAAATAGGAGCCACCTTTCCTGATAGTTGACACATTGATGATTAAGCTTCACAATTCATTCTCTACCCTAAGAAGAAAATTTTACCATCAAATAAATTTATGGCAATGGAAAACAACATCATAAAGTGAGGTAGATGACTTTGTGGTACCCCCAATGCCATCAGGAATGACTGGATATTCTTGTTTGATAGATGTTTATTTTGTATGAACAGACTGTGCTGAACATTAATCTGATACATGCCGGATGTGTTGTTGAGCAGGGCAGAGTTCATGTTTTGCATACCAACTTGAAACAAGAAAGTGACTTTTGTCTGGGCTATCTGAGAGAATCCATTGCCAAGAAGCATATAATGTGCGTCTGTAGTATATAATGTTACTGTTCCTTCAGAATGAACGTAGCTTTTGAAGAGCTTTTAGCTTTATTTTTCTCCAAAGTAGTGGAACGAATAATATCAACAAATAAACTGAATTGGAACATTGCAATAAATTTGTACTGGTTTACGTGCCTCTAGATAGCTGTATCTAGAGCTGTTGATGGAAATATGCCTCTTGCCCTAGATTTACATGTGACTTCGAAGTGCCTGGATATTGATAGCAAAGCAACCATTAAATATGCAATGTCTAATATTGGGGGAAAATATTATTTTTTTAGACAATTCTGTAACCAGGCAATCCAATTAACATTTGTTCATTTACATAATTGACACCTATAGGAATTATTTCTTGGTGGTGATTTATACAAGTACGCCAAACTCAAAATGCCATTTTCAGTTTGTTATTCATTCATTTCTCCAATATTATTCTTATAAAAAGACAGCTTCTGATATTTCAGAGATGGAAGCATACACTTATATAGATAAAGTCCGTTCAATTAGTAATGGGCAAGCTGACACTGTTACAATTTTGAATTAGGCAGCCAAATCCAAAACTTGAATGAAATCTCTTCTGTGTTGTGATTATTTTGAAGCATTTCCAAATGTTGGCACAGTCCCAATGCAACTTGGGAATGTGGCAGGCGTAGTATGGCATTTTTGTTCAACCAGAAGTCATGACACATCCGAAGGCAGGAGTGGGGGAATTCTTTCAGCCCGAAGTTCAAATTCTATTTTGGAGAAGCTCTCAGGAACCACATTCCATTGGTAAGAACATAAGAGCCATCCTGGATCAGACCAAGGGACCTTCTAGTCCAGCCTTCTGTTCACACAGTGGCCAACCAGGGACCAACAAAGCAGGACATGGTGCAACAGCACCCTCCCACCCATGCACCCCAGCAACCAGTATATATAGGCTTATGGGCGGGGGGGTTACCTTTGGCCACACCACCAAAGGCATGGGGCTGGGACAAAAATTACACACACAAAATAAATACTTGCATCTTATAGCTTAAAGCTCTTACTGCCAGCAACTGAACCTTAGGAGAGGCATGTCAAGCTTTTAGGGTGGGGAAAACTGGGCAAAAGCAGAGAAACCACAAAATGATCAGTGGTTAGGGGGAAGAGGGTGGGGGAAGGGGAAGGGGAAGGGGACGGGGTACACACCTTGGGGAAGCTCAGAGGGCCAGATTTGGCCCCTGGGCCTGAGGTTCCCCACTCCTGTCCTAAAGGGTTGCAGCAAGCTGTAGTTGAGCGTGCACAAAGATGGCCTAATTGGGTTGCTTAGTCTTACCAACCACACAGACTGTGCTGGCACAGAAAAGAATTTTCTCAATAAGTCTCGATTTTAATTATGGAAATATTCAAATCTCATCATACTAAAATCAGGGCTCATTATACATGAATGCAGTCAGTTTAGCCAGTGGACCAACTAATGATGAGTTTCAGCCGCATCACAAGATCCATCGCAAGCCTTGTGCCTACAGGGCAGGTTGGTGCATAACACCTGTAAACCAGGAAATGAAGGAGGTCTAAATGGAAGTGTGGCAGGCAGGAGAGGGTAGTGAACTCTGCAGGCCACTTTTCACCCTAAGACTGGAGGGAAAATGACCAAGCTGGAGGGAAAATGACCTGAGACCTGCCTTCACGGGGCCAAGTGAGCGCCGCTCCGCTACCAAACCCCATCATCTCACTGCTGCAGGGTGGTGGAGAGTTTTCTAGATGAAGGGAGGCAGTGCAGGGTTTCCAGTGGCCATTTGGCTCACTGGGCCCACCCCTTAGCTGTCTTCTGGTGACCAATGGGAGGCCACCTTCCACCAGGAACACCCCCTAGAGCGGCGCTGGAGCAATGACAGACAGCAGAAGGGCCATGGAGACCTCGGTCCAGCAGGAAAATTCGGGGTAAGTCCCTAACTCTTCTGCTGTGCATCATCGTCTCTTTCCCCACAGTGGCAATTAATTGGCAGGTGTGTAATGTAACAGACACAGCGCTGGTTTGCAGCCACTGCAGGGCAAAGACGATGTTAGACAGCCCCCTGGTCAGGAGAGAAGGCTACAGAGGGATCAAAGTGGGCAGAAGAATGGATTAGCATCCCCCTGCCTGCCCAGTGCTTTCCCACTAGAGATAACCCCCTGTCATTTGAAGTGAGCTGTGTTTAAGGACACATGTGTTTCTAAGCACAGAGAACTTTTCCTACCATAGAGGACTTTTTTATGTAGGCCGACAGTACCTGCCATTTCCTTGGTACTTGCAGTATACCAGCCATATAGTTCAGCTCACTCAAGTGCTTAATAAACTTCCTGTTCTTGTAGTCCACCTAAATTGGCACGGATTGTGTGGCTCATGGAAAATGAGGTGTTTCTCTACCCAAATTTGGCAACACCTGCCAACGCAGTTCTTAGTATTCTTGATAAATGCATAGAATGGTTAAACATTGAATTTTATTTAATTATTGTCCTGTGCCACTTCCTATGCAATTAAATTCATAGCATAATTTCATGCTAGGTGAAAAAGCATTTCCTTCAGAGAAACCACAAAAACCATAATCAAGTCACTGTGTTGTTTTTATTATTATTATTATTATTATTATTATTATTATTATTATTATTATTATTTGTGTTAGATATATTTGCTGTTTTTTATTTGGATTGTGGGCTCCATCCAACGAGCGTTTTATTGCACACTCGTTACTGAGCACTCACGGATTTTTCACAGGTCCCTCAGATGACGTTGTCTGCCTCCCGTGCCTCTTCCGCCCCTTCTGGCCTTCCTTGCCTGACAAAAAAACTCTCAAAGTCCGATATAATTTTAAACCCCGAAGTAGCTGCTGTCTCTTACTGAATGGTCGTCGTGCTCATTGTTTACTTCCTGTTTTGAAACAGGAAGTAACTGAGCAACGAAAACAGGAGCAGAGAAGCGATGGTAGGGAGCGTGTTTTCCCACGTGTGATGGAGCTCTATATGTGTAATTGAATAGCAGTCATTACAAATGTTCCTGAGTTTTTGTTTTTGTTTTAATCCTAATAGTTCCTTAATGTGTTTACCACAATTAGAGGTTTTAGAGCAGATCCAAATCTTTCTCTTCCCGCACCCTAAGCAAATAGAATAGGAGCCTTGGTTGGACAAAGTGGGGTGGTGGAAAAAAAAGAAACTTACGAAAATAATGATCACAGATTCATATTACTCACCATATGTAATGTGTCTTCAAGGGGTTTTGTTTGTTTGCTTGATTGCCTGTTTTGCCCCCAACCTGATCAGTTTATACCTGCTCATTGTGAAAGCTCATTGTCTTTAAAACTACAATCCTGTATCCAGTTACCTGAGAGTGAGCCTCATTGAACACAATTGGATTTACTTCTGAGGAGACATGTATAGGATCACACTGTAAATGAATTAACACTTTTTTTCTTGACACAATTCCCTGCCCTGCACTCCAAGTAACAAGGCGCAATCCTATGCACAACTATTGATTGATTGATTGATTGATTGTTTTTGCATTTATATCCCGCCTTTTTTCCTCCAAGGAACCCAAGGCGGAGTACATAATCATCATCCTCTCCATTTTATCCTCAGAACAACAACCCTGTGAGGTAGGTTGGGCTGAGAGCCTGTGACTGGCCCAAAGTCACCCAGTGGATTTCCATGGCTGAGTGGGGACTAGAACCCGGATCTCCCGACTCCCAGTCCAACATTTTAGCCACTACACCACACTGGTTCTCGTTTAGACAGAAAAAGTCCTACAACTCCCAACTTGCAGCCTTCCCCAACCAATACCTTCCAGTTTTGTTGGAGGACAACCTGCCTTATCCCCAGCCAGTCTAGTCCAAACACATCGGGAGGGTGCCTGGTTGGAGAAGCTGGCTTATTGCTTTCTCAGGCCTATTGCTTGGCCTATTATTCTTTGTCTTAGCTCTTATTCCTACCTGGCTCTTATGTACTCTTCGGAAGAGTAAGCCAGATGGCAACCAGAGGCTCAGGCACCCCTCTGTGCCAAACAAGCAGCTGCATCAGTCACTGCCAGACACTCCATCAGCACTTTGACCATTGCCACAAAGTCTCTTAGGGTGCAATCCTATGCATGTTTAGACATAAAAAAAGTCCTACAACTCCCAGAATTTCCTAGCCAGCTGGTTGAGGAATGCCAGGAGTTGTAGGATGTTTTTTCTGTCTAAACTTGCATAGAATTACACCTTTAGTGTTGCATCTACATATGCTTTCCAGTCTCCTCAATGATTCAGCCAGAGGCTGCATTGTAGCCCAATTCTCAGTTGGTGTTCTTAGGGTCAAATGACACTTTATGTTCATTTTGTAGCAAGTAGCTGTGCTTCTCTTGCTTTCTTACCGAAGAGTAAGCATAAGTGGCCCCAGTTAGGGTTGCCTGACACTTAATCTCCATGTCTGGGGGAGGGAGCACAGTGGATTTTGGGAAGCAAAAAGCTGGGGTAAGGGTAGGTTTAAACCTTCCCTCCTGGTACGCTGTGCTCCTGATCTAAAGCAGAGCCGCACGCATTTTCTCCCAAGCTAGAAAGCAAGAGAATGGGCAGCTACATGCTACTACATAATTGACATAACATGTAGTTTGACCCTTTATTTCCAAATTAAGCATCAGCATGTACATGACCTAAGCATGTGCTGATCAATTTGCAAATTAAGGATCCAAATGTATATTTGACATTAAATGACTAATAAAAATCAACATGTGTTTTTAAAAGATGTTTTACAAAGTGTGGCTTAGGGTCATTTTACATATTACACTCATAATAGGGATAGTGCTAAATACTGCTTCCCCACAGAACATGAGCCATAGTCTAACCCTCAGTTCACACAGTGGCCAACCAGCTGCCGACCAGGGATCCACAAGCAGGACATGGTGCAACAGCACCCTCCTGCCCAAGATGTTCAATCATGTTGACCATGGGGGATTCTACACGTCATACTGAGGGCGCTGGCATGCACCCCCAGTGCGCCCCCAAAGCGATCGTGTAGCTTGCCTGTTTGAAGAGACGAGGAAGAGGCGGAGCAGGAGGCGGCTGGGGAATCCGGCCGTGTCCTTGCCACCGCCGCCCACCTCCCCGCCGGCCTCCTGCTGCCGGCGAAAGAGCCAGCCAGGTCAGAGAGCTTCTTCCGCTCTCCGCCCCGCCTTCTTCCACTGAGCTCTCCGACCCGGCCGGCGAGGAGGTAGGTGGGTGGCGGCAGCGGCAATGTAAAGTTCTAAAGGTGTAAGGCCCCACATACCAGACAGGTTACTTCCTCTGTACTCTGTATCATGATTTCTACGCGTGATGAAAAATATCCTCTTGGTGGTATCATTCCAGTAACATCCAAATAAAAATGGTGTGGAGGCAAGTAGTTATTCTCAGTAGCCACTACACGTTCTCCTAGAGACTGGCAAGTAAAAGCAAATAGCGCAGTTCCAGCAGTCATTCATTTTTTTCTCATTATAAAATGAACAAATCCAAAATTAAATTTATTATCATATAAGGGGGAATTCACCACAGGAAATCCATAATCACAAGTCCTATTAAATGAGCAGAGCTAGCTTCTGATACCTTGAGGCAACAATACGCTCAGTCACAAAATTACCTCAAATTACAGTATTTCACAGGAGCGAAATAGAGTAAAACAAAGAGGCAAGTATTACCTCAGATTTAACAGTCTACGCTACCATCATAAAATTAACAGCCTCTTAGAGTTTCTATTCCCTTTGCAATATCTACTCTCATATCCTCACTAAGATTCTCAGCCAAGTATTTCCTGATTTATTTGGGGTGGTGGATTATGGGAGTGGGAGAGAAATGAAATGTACTCTCTTAAGAATGGTTAGGAAACTAACAATTTCAGAGAACTAGCTTCCTCAAACTTTATATTGTTAAATCATCCTAAAACATCTAATTTCATTAAAGATGTGATTGCTCCCACTGAGAATGCTCACACATTGAAATCTAAACTTTTATGTTATTGCCATGTGATAAAGTGTCAGCATCCTCTTTCATATTTTGTTGTGGAGGTCAAGAGTGACACCCCTGATAATGTATTGGATATATGACATTTGTCACTTAATTGTAAAACAACATGGTCACACTTGCAAAACATCTAGATCAAAACCAGACTGATGTGACAACTACAACCCTGACATGTGTGAGCCTGTTCAGCAAAGGATCCATTCTGTTAAAGTAGACCTGGGGGGGATCCGCACGTCGCTCCCAGAGCGCTTCTATGCGACCCCAGAGCACCCCGAAAACGATAGTCTGACTTCCCTGTAAAAGAAACAAGGAAGAGCCGTCCATGCCGCCGCCGCCACCAGCAAGGAGAGCTCTCCGCCGGCGAGGAGAGCTCAGCAAAAGAAGGCGGGGTAGAGAGCTTCTTCCGCTCTTCACCCCGCCTTCTTTTGCTGAGCTCTCCTCGCCGGTGGAGAGCTCTTCTCATCGGCGGCGGCGGCAGCAGCATGGACGGCTCTTCCTCGTTTCTTTTACAGGGAAGTCAGACTATCGTTTTCGGGGTACTCTGGGGTCGCATAGAAGCGCTCTGGGAGCGACGTGAGGCTCCCCCCCCTGGGGACTGTCTATATGTCTTCAAAGCCATTTGCGAAGGCTGAAAATCAGTGCTGCATTAGTTACACAACACAGCCGCCGATTCGCAGCAACCATGGGCCTTTTCCTCGAAGCTGAACATTACAGTATTTCACAGGGCTTTCCCCTTCACCACAGCCCTTCTGTCATGTGAGCTGGGGGTGTTCCAAGGTAGATGGCGACCAGTGATTGGTTGCCAATAGTTGGGCTGAGGGCAGGGGGAAAGCCCAGTGAGCCAAATGGCCACCAGAAAGACCATGCTGCCTCTTGTAATTTAGATTATTTGCTACCACCCAACAGCAGCAAAACTGCAGAGTTTAGTGGCAAAGTGAGACCCTGGGATGCATGAGGTTGGGGGCAGAATTGGAACTGAGAGCAAGGGCAAAAACACCAACCACATATCCTCTGAGAGAAAATAGCTAGTGCTCAGCCTTTAGCTGCTTGTGGATCTATTTTGACCACAGAACGACCGTCGCAAGCTGACTGCGCTGTGACAAGAGATTTGGTGGTTGATGCTGCTCCTGTCAATTTAGACCCCAGCAGTGTATATGTGATAGCAGGATACTTTGCCCCAAGGTGCAATGGTAAATGCCAGAGAGAGACTAGTACCGGTCCCCATCTTAGTTCTCCAGTCCCATTCTGCTTGGTAGCATTTACTGCTAATGTTATCTGCGGTTTCTAAATCTCAGGAGGCAGGGAAATGGTGAGCAGCTATCAGCAGTGGTGTGGTGAAGAGCATAACACAGGGGAGTGAAGCTCCAAGACTTCTGGGTTTTTTTCCAAGCAGGAGCAATGATAACATTTTTATTTATTTATTATATTTGTATACTGCCCCATAGCCGAAGCTCTCTGGGCAGTTTGGCATCATGGCAGGGTAAACAATGGACCCTCCTTGCTCTGGCAAGTGAGTGAGGTGATAATGAGGCTTTCAAGTTTTACTGTTTTGATAAAAGTTAGCATAGAGGAAGTCAGAGAAAGAAGAAAATAATCAAGCAGATGCTTCTTTATTGATACGTTGTAATCCGCTCCGAGAGCCTTTTGGCTGAGGTGTGGGATAAAAAGACTCCAAATAAATAAAATAAAATAAATAGATACTTCTTTCCTTTTCTTTGATGGGTTCCTACTTTATGTTAGCAGCTGACATGATAATACTACTTTGCAAGATTATTTCTATTTCTAATTAAATGCTGAAGGTCGCACCAATGCTTGGCACCAATGTGGGCTTTCTCCTCCCCAAAGCAAATACTAGCTTCAGAGCAAGGATTTTTGTCAGGAATGCAGCAGAAGAGGAAAGGGTTAAATTCCCTTTCTGTGCCTGATATGATCCCATTAATTATCAGGTGCCACAGTTGATGCAATTTGCATTTAAAACAAAACCAACAACCCCCTGTATGTTAGGTGCAAAGGGACGTTTAATATCATGTGTAGTTTGGCTCTGAGGGACATGTGTGAATGGGCAGTTTGATTGGTGTACAGTATCTCAGGGGTGTCTCTCCAGATATTTTGGCCTACAATTCCCATCAGCCCTAGCCAGCAGATAGGGTGGTGAGGAAAGATGGGGGTTGTATGCCAAAGCAAACATCTGGAGGTGCACATATGGCCTGTTGAAGTACCCTGTTATGTATTCTGTATACCCCTTTCCGATCATCATTTCCTGCTTTTTATTATATATTTTCCAAAATACCACAGCAGATGTCATTGTGTGCACTACAAGGTAAAAAAATGCGCAAGATGGATATAGCATCACCATGATGGGATCGTATCAATATGACACAAAGTGTAGATTTGGCCCTGGTGTATGTGAATGGGATTGTAAACAAAAGAAACTCACCCAGAGAGCCCCCTTTGCATTTCCAAACCACAAAGAAACCCCTGCTTCCAACTGGAGGTTGGGGGAAATCACACTATGGGACTGCAATAAAGGCCATCTTGGATATGCTCTCTAGATTAATGTTCACTAAAATCCTAATTCCTACCATTTTGTTCACCACAAATTTCTATGAACTATCAAGAGTTTTACTTTTAGCTTCTTCTTTCTAAAGCACTAGTAGCACTTGGTTTAAATTTACTTTTCTTCCCTCCTTCATACCTTCATTGGCAGCACCTCCTGTGCCCTTCAGCTGTCTTAGATGTTTGTTTCTTGTATTGCACATGTTTGACAAAGAGCTCACTTACGCAATTCCTCTTGATGTAATTTCTCTCCTCCTCCTCAGAGCCAATAAAATAAAGCATGTATAAACTGAGAGCTGCAATTTCTGTTTTATATGCCTGGGGTTGCTCAGCTCATCTTCCCCTGCTTCCATCAAGGCAACATTGTGAATTGACAGACTGAAATGCCAGGGTGGTGGGCAGCACATGATGCTGTGTAGCCATTCATGAAGGAGAAGAGAAAGGACAGGATACTTTTGTCAGATGCCAGGGGAGCACCGAAACATCCAATCCCTCATTGGTACTTTGAAGTGATACAGTCCCAGGAGGAGGACTGTACCATATGCTTCCTCTGAATTACTAGACCGGCCCATACTCCATAATCCCACCACCACCAGAATTTCAAGCTTTACACAAAATCATAAAGAACATCTATAGGGAATTTAATCCACCTTTGCCTTCTGTTACCCCATCCTATTCCACCCTGCCCTATGGGTAAGTCATCTTCAACAAATGTCTACGTATGAAACATTTTCTTGAAACCTCTAAGAATAGCAATTCCATAACCTGCCCAAATAGGCAGTTACATTGCTGAACTGTTCTTATAGTTAGGAAGTTATTTACACCTGTTTAATCTTAGCATACTTTACTGAAGATTAAACATATTACCTCTTCCTCTATCCTTGGGACAGTGAACAAACATAGTATTGTTTTCAACACTGAAGTACAATGGATGCCCTCCTTTTGCATGAGAACACACATTTCCTCAGTATTCTTCCATTAGTCAGTTACTCCAGCATGTGAATCTAAAGTTTCATAACACTTTATTGAAGTCAGGCTGGCAAATATTCACAACATGCAGATTTTCAAAGGCCATCTCCCACTGTACAAAAAGCAAACCTGCAATTTAAAAATCATTATATATATTTTTTTTCTTGTTCTGAAAATACAGACACTTAGGAATATAACAATATGTCGGTGAGATCAGAGAGTCATTGAATGATAGGTTTGAAAGGGAACAGGGGGTACTACTGACCAAAGCCTTGCCAGGAGCTGTACCATCTACTCAGCCAACATTATCATCCAAACCACTGTGTTCCATGAGCAGTACACACCCACAGTAAGGCTCCGATGGGGAAATTACTCCTAGAAATTCAAGCAATCTATCAAAAGGCAAAAAAGCGAGTGAAAAAGAATGCAAGGCTACAGTCCTAAGCATGCTTTCCAGTTCAAGGAGTAGGTTCCCATGAAATGTACTGGGATTATTACTGTGTAAATATTCTTAGGGCCTGGGCATGTGTCAAGACAATGGTGCTTTTCATTTCCCATGTTTAGGAAGAATATAAGGTGCATAAGAAAGGTCCAGCCCTACCATTAGGCAGAGTGAGGAAAATGTATCTTCAAAAGACATTGTAAGCATGGGAGAACATGACTGACTTGATTCCTAAAAGATGCCAGGAGCACAAGTCTAGGGGTGGAATTCAACCATTTGGGAGTCACCGCAGAAAAGGCCCTTTAACCAATAATTACCTAACTAATCTTCAAAGGAGGGGCCACCCAGAAAAGAGCCTCTGAAACCTGCCCACATCTCAGTTTGTGGGCAGGTTCATGTGGGAGAATGTCATCCAGTTTAGATACCCGGATCCCAAAATGTGCAGGAGCAAATGCCAGTCAATTGAATTAAGCCAAGAAATGTATTGTTCGGCTATTGGTTGTGATTTCTTGTGATGATGTCTTCAGTCCATTAAGCAATGGAGAGTTAATATGCCGTGCCCTATTTGTGCTCCGAAGGTACTGGCAACTAAGCATTAGTTCTGTCAAGTTAAAAGAAAAATACAGTACCATACGTCATTCACACACACAAAAATACGCTACTTTCATGTTACTCCCACAGTGCATTTGAATTTGTGTCCAAAATGAGGGAGCTTATAATATAGCAGAAACATTTTTCAAAAATCATTCAGCTGAACCTTTTCTCATCTGAGAAATATCACAGGAGCATCTCAGACTTCCAGCTCCTATGTCTGCACACACAAACAAAAACGAGGGAAGCTATCCCAGGGAAGAAGGTATAACATAACATGATGTGGCATCTCTGACCTCACACCTTAATGGGTAGACTGCAGAAAGTTTAACCAGCCTAGTAGTTACCTTCATCATTTGGTGAGGATGGGCAGGAGTTTTGGAAGAGCTGCAGGGCTCATTTGATCGCATCATCCAACACTCTACAAAACTTTAATGGTATAACACCCAAAGAATGGCTCTTGTTTATTCCAAGGAAGGGGAGGGAAGACGTTTATTGCATGTCCTCTTCTCATGCTTGTTTAGAAAAATCAAAGCTAAGCCTACACATCTTGGGGGGATCTACACTACTGCTTTAAAGCGCTTTAAAGCGCTTTATAACAGTTTTGACAACTGTTTAGGCCCAGGACACACTGCATATACAGGTTTCAAAACGTTTTCAAAGTGCTTTAAAGTGCTTTAAAAGCAGTAGTGTAGATCCCCCCTTGACTCCCACCAACAGGGAGAGACATATACTC
The DNA here is from genome assembly GCF_023053635.1 of Elgaria multicarinata webbii. Lineage (NCBI taxonomy): Eukaryota > Metazoa > Chordata > Lepidosauria > Squamata > Anguidae > Elgaria > Elgaria multicarinata. Next base: position 37,258,887 of record NC_086180.1, on the reverse strand, counting down.
CAGCTACAGAGAGAGCGCAATCTCCATCTGGGAGGAGATCAGGATTGGACACGGGGGGGGGGGGCAAGAGGAAACCCATCCCATTTGTACTCCCCACCACCCTCTTTTCTTTTCTTTTCAAGAATGTTCAGAGCTTCTTTAAATTGCTTCTCCAAAATAAGTGCACACTACGAGCTGCTTCACGCATGCAAGTACATTGCTTGAATACCCTATTCTTACTAATTATATATTTGATAAATGTGAGAATTTACTCACTGGAAATGATAGTGAGATATGAATATTCTCTGTGTGCTGTTCTATTGGTGATTGCCCATTCACACATGCAGAACATCGCTTGATATAATAGTTGTCCAGCGATGAGCATGCATATCCACGGTACTATTTTGCATTACTCTCATATACACTGATAGCAGTCTCAGTTCTTTCAGTGATAAACCTTGCATAGCCAAAACATCACCAAGAGAAAACCCTGAAGTTTACAGAAGTAACAACATAACTTTGGTGGGGGGTCCCTAAGGGACAAAACAACCAAAATTCCCAAACACCCCTTCCCCAGAAAAAGTCCAATAGAACGGGCACAGAATGCTGATGGAAGAAACAAAAACAAAAGGAAAAACAGAAGGAGGATGGAATGGAGTATCTGCAACCCTGAACAGAAGTATTCTGTACTGCAGCTTTTCGTTATGGGTCCTACTTGTTTTTTTCTGTCAGCTGAAGTCCTTAATTTTGTTCTGAACACACAAACGCACCATTTTCTAACACACATTTTCTAAGCTATCAGACTTCCTAAGTACTCCACCACCTCCTCTGTGGTCTATGTGGCTGTTCTTGTTGGAACAGTTCTATGGCACTTATTCAAGGAGGGAAGGAATTGCTTTTTCAGTGATCATGATTTGGCAGCAAGAAAGCCAGGAAAAGATGCCCAGAATGAATCTGTCAGGGCCATTTTACTCTCAATTTCAACAGTAAATTTATTTTGCCAGTTTCAGGAAGATGTGGAACACACCAATGCCTGATACTGAGCTGGAGACTGAAATGTGTTTACATTCTCAAAAGGGGGAAACCATAACAGTCTGAGTGTGAAGCACTTTTTCTGCTCACCCTCACTGGAAAAGGTACTTAAACAGTGATCTGAATAGATAAGTTATGTGCAGAATTGACTTTGAAGGTAGAAGAAAATGCAAATGCACCATATTGAGGAAAATCCACACATTTTGACATTAAAAGTGTCCATAAAGTGAATGTGCCTAAGGTTAGAAAATACAACTGAGATGTATGGTATTTCTATTTAGATTGTAGTAACTGTTTCTAAATATGCAATGACAGAATACTTGTTTCCCTGTTTTCCACCATCTTTTCCACCAAAATCTCTGCTTCTTCAACCACAAAAGCCATTTCTGTAACAACTAATGATGAATTCTATATTCAGCTAAATCCTGAACCAAATTTGGCTGATTCGGACAGATTTAGAGCTGTCTGAATCGATGTGGGACACCTCCGCAGCAGACCGAATCTGAATACTCCCAACGAGTCTTTTTCAAGCAGATCTACATGTCTCCCCACTTTTACTTCCCATTTCCTTTGGCTATGGCAACCGTTGACAGCTTCTTTGACAGCTATCCAACACGGCTGCAGTGAAAAGAAAAGGAAGTGAAAAGGGGGTGCTGCTGACTCAGGGTGGAAGGAGGACACACACACACCCAATTGTCACAGCAACATTTCAATTCTGGGAATCACTAAGGTTATTGGGTGACCTTGAGCACTCCCCCCAGCTGTCAAAGTGCTTAAGATCATCCACTTACCCATGAGATCCCCAGGACTTAAAGTGTTGCATTGGGTATCCCTTCGTTATAGTGTACCCCTCCCTGAGCCAGCACACCGCTTTTCATAGAAAAGTGCCTGCCACCCTGTCTCTCATTCTCAAATGCAGTAACTGCTCCTAGTTTGACAGCTGTGGGGATTCTTAGCGAAACAGCCCCAGGGGTCTGGGGAACCTTTGGCCACCTGGAGATAACCCTGTTAAGGGGGGGGAGGGCAATGGCCAGTGGCTCAGCTGTGATTGCAAACAGTGATTGTGGCCCCACTCAGGAAGAGCAGCAGGGGTTTCTGGTACTTTGGCCAAGTGACTCATTACCTGATGCCCTTTACCTGTGATCGGTTGGCATTTCTGGGTTTGGATAACATGCCAAACCATCAAGGATAAAACAACTAGGGTTGTGCTCCACTCTGATTCAGATCCCCGAATCAGGAGCGGAGCAACCTGATACGAATCCGCTAAGGGTGGATCCGAATCAGGTCAGGGGAGCTGCAGATCGAGGCGAAGCAGATCGTTCTGCTGTGGATCACTTCACCTCAATCTGGAGCTCTGAACACATGTAAGTGGGGGGAGGGGGCTTACCTGGTGCCGCCGGCACTGCCACAGTCTGTGCAGCAGCGACGACGGCGGAGCCAGGTAAGGGGAGAGGGGGCTTACCTGCCTCCGTCGTGGTCTGGCAGTGGCTTCAATTGAGGCCCAGGCCTTAAAGCAGAAGCAGCCCATGGCCTGCTTCCAGCTTGAGGCCTGGGCCTCAGTTGAAGCTGCCGCCAGACCGCAACGGACACAGGTAAGGAGGGGGAGGGGGTTTGCCTGGCTCTGTCACCAGCCGCTGCCGCAGTCCATGTGGCAGCGGGCAGCGGAGCCAGGTAAGGGGGAGGGTGGCTTATTCGGGCCCCACTTTGTCCCCCCTTCCCCACTTACCTGCCTCCGCTGCCCGCCACTGAAGCAAGTAAGTGAGGAGGGGGGCAAAATGGGGGGCGAATCTCAATCCGACCCTTCAAAACTCACTCCAGATCCAGTTCTGGAGCTGGTCTGATCCTAAAGTTTTGGGTTGGGACACGAACCGGTTCAGGGGGGCTGGTGCACAGCCCTAAAAACAACCCTTAGAATAGCTCATGGGTTGTCAGAGTGGGTTATTTCCCCAAAAAAATAACTAACACTGAAGAAAGCCAATTGGGTTTGGACAACATGCTAACCCATCATGGGTTGTTTCACACAACAACCCACAATGAGTTGGTGTATCATGCAAACCTAGTCAACATATCTCCAAAAATTAACACATTTCTGCATATAGGGAAAATGTCAGGGGGAAATCCAATGGGGGGAGGGGTGCAGTTTTGCCACTGGAAGCTCTAGCTTCTAATGACAGTGAATTGTTTTACCAGGGGCTTCCTTTCCATTGTTTTGGGGGAGAGATGTTGAAGTAATGTATCATAGAACTGATCCAGTATTGAATGCTCTTTGCCTGCTCTCTCTACCAGCAGCAGGATTGTTAAAATATTTTGTTGGGTCTTTGGGGCCTGGGTTAGTGTAGCATGGGGTGCTTCTTGGGAAATGCTGGATGTTCGAATTATTTTACTTCTACAACTGTATGCGCTACAACTATCATCCAGTTTTGTCCTTTTGCACTTTCTTTGACTTTGATACTGACATAAGCTGATGTTCATTCATCATAACTCCCTATCCTACCTATGCTTCTTAAACTGTGCACGTTTCTTGTCTAGGGATACCTCTATGACATATGCCATTTTCATACAAATCCCCCCCAAAAAACAAAAACAAAACCTCACAACTTGGGGGGGGGCTTTAAATGGGAAGTGAATCACTGCCTCCTCCAAATTCCAACACTTCTCTTTCACAAAAAATATTGCACACATCCTTCTGAAATTGCTGTATGTTATTTTCATAATCTATTTGCCTGAGATTTGGCAGGTGTAACTTCGTAAGGAACTACTATCACTGAAAATGTCATCCAATTCCAATGAAAAGTGTGTGGTGCAGGTTATATCTGTTGATTTCCAATGATAGTCAGTCGGAGGTGTGAACGTTTGGATTTCCAAATTAAGGTTCACCTTTTGACCCATGTTGAAGTGGGCGACATTCAAATTGGTCTCAGCTGAATTGGTCTATTTTCTGAATTGCTAAATTGGGGTCTGAATTGTGCTTGATGCAACCTCATAGTAACAACCAGCTCCTTCAATAGCTCAACCACTACCTATCCATTGTCACTGTCTTTGTCTTCTACCACCACTCCTTTATCATAGTCAGCACTAGCTCCACCTTTTCTTCCTCTGCCAACAGTGCTGTTACCACCTCCTCTCATTTCCTCTTTGTCCTCCATTCCTTGCACCTCCACTTTCTCCATAAGCAGCCTGTTATTCCCCTCGCCTCACCCACCTCTACCATGATCTCTTGCTTTGCCAATCTCCACCTTTCCTGTGAAGTTTACTTCAGATAATACCCAAACATCTCTCTGTCATTTTAGTTCATAAGCCATACATTTACTATTGAAGTCTCTCTCTCTCTCTCTCTCTCTCTCTCTCTCTCTCTCTCTCTCTCTCTCTCTCCCTCCCTCACACACACATGTTTAAAGCATGAGGAAAGGCTTCTGCGATGGCTACAACCAATCTTTGTATCAGAATCATTGTGTCAGCACAATCACTGATCCAGAAGCACCTGAAGGACAGTGAACATCTCTACATTAAGGTGGCGGGGGTGGAACCTCACCCTTACTGGGCATTTTTTCTGGGCCTTTCCACATTCACTACAAGCTCCTTCAGATGCAATCATGTGATTTGTAATTGAAATCTTCCCCTCTGGGCAATGTTCCATAAAGTTCAATGAAACAGCACCATTTAGTGGTGGAATTAGTCCCGTGGTTATTTTAAATACTGGATTATCTCAAGGAGAGGGGTAGTGACATTTCTGAGGGAAGATACAGAAGATGTCCTGGAGGTTGACAACATTATGTAATGGACCTGCAAACTTCCATGAATGGCCAATCATGAGCGTGCAATAAATTGCTCATGTAGAGAAACTCAGTGATAGAGCAATCAGTTCCACTTTTGTAGTAGATTATTCTTACTGTTCTCCCCCTCCCATTTCTCCTCTTGCTTTTGTTATTTTTGTTCCTGTTCCTGTTATTTTGTGGTTTACATGTGCCTTGCTACAATGGCCTTCTTAAGAATAATGTGGAGATGTAAATCTTGTCTTTCTTCCTAAAGGAGAATGGAAAAAGTTGTGAATCTTATTTTTTGGATCCATACTGTGTTTTTGCTCTCTCTCGCTCTCTCTCTCGCTCTGTGTGTGTGTTTTAGATTCATCATATCCTTTGTTTCAGCTTTGTTCCCTTCTTATAAACCAGACAAGTCTCAAAAGAGCCTTGGAGAAACTCTAAATCTGTAGATGCTCCCCCACCCCCATTGAAACCTAGGCCAAGAATAATCCTTAAGAAACCAGGTGGTTCAGGATGATAAATTCTTATGTCCCAAAGGGCAAAGAATATGAGTTTCTTGTCCTTTTCCCAGGATTGCCAAATTACTCTACCTGGTCCTGCAGTCACCCTATCCCCCCCCCCTAGTTTTTCTTCTTATCTAAAGATGCCTTCATTAAACTGAATAAGTAGAAGTTCCATATGGATTCCAGATGCTTGATGCAGAACTGGGGGGAAAGAGATGCAAGGCATAAATAACCATCAATATCACATTCCAAAATGCAAACCATTAACAAAAATCCCTAGAAATTAAGTAACACAGGAAGTGTAGGATAATAGATTCTCCCTATACCTGTCTGTTTCTCCATTAGCTGTTTTCCAGATGACCAGCATGGAGCAAATACGAACTGCCTCAGACAGAATTTTTTGAAGAGTTTCATTGGTAGAATGAATAATCATTAAATTTTGGGCTCTAGGCTATAACATATCCCATTCATTTTTGGAAATAGTTAGCATGAGGCCCCAACAGGACAAAATGAACCATTTTTAGAACCAAATTGTGTGAGAGTACATTATGATGTTAGCATCTCTCTCTCTCTCTCTCTCTCTCTCTCTCTCTCTCAGTAGTTGAGAACAGTGGATGGAAGCCTCTTCCCCTGATAAAAAACTTTGTATACTTTCAAATTGTCCCAAAAGATAATGGGAGGCAACTATGAATGTAATTCAATAATTTAGTCTGGTACTCTGCTACATTTCTGTGAGGTTGATTTCCTCTACAAAAGTGACCACTTCTGGGATGATGAAAATGCTCACAACCCTATTGTCACTTTCCACTCTTTTGCACAACTTTCCACACCTCTTCTGCAAGCACTTTTCCACTGCTGCTGGTTCAGAGAGGGAAAGGAGAGAAATTGTCCCTGTTGCCAAAATAATGGGGCCAATTGGTCTCTTACATTGGGATGCACGTCTAAATTTATTTATTTATTTACAATATTTATATACCGCTCCTCATTCAAAATTTCAGAGTGGTGATACATAGGGTTGTATCCATACTTTGAGTAGACCCAGTGAAATTAGTCAAGACTGAAGTTTCCCCCATGTATTTCAACGGGTCTGCTCTAAATATGGATAAATCTAAAACTTACCAATAATATCCTGTTGATGAAAATACAATGTGGGGTCTACAAAGTCATTGGCATTTGGATTTGATTCAGATGGGAACCTAATTACACACCAGAATGAATGTTGTTCCTTTGCAATGTGCTTTCCACTGTGAGGGATGGGCATCTCTCCATGAGAGAGATTTTTTTGCTGTAAACTTGTATTTAGTATATTTTTGAATATTATTGTGATATTGCTTAGTATATTGTTAAATATTGTTGTAGTTTCAATTTTTGTAAACCACCCAGAGAGCTTCGGCTATTGGGCGGTATAAAAATGCAATAAAAGAAATGAATGAATGAATGAATGAAATTTGGCCCAGTTCTCTTGGTAGTGGATTCATGATCCCATTTCCCCTTGACAGCCAATGCTGTGACAAGTTTCTTATCCTTTTGCAAAGTGGTGTGGAAAACTGTAGACAAGGGGACGGCTCATTTTCTGGGAGGTGAAAAACATTTCAGCGCATCACTAAAACAAGCTACCAAGCTGCAAACTAGGGATACTAGATCAGTCTATTCCTGGTCCATGTCAGTTTTGTATGTGTTGATTTATAACTCTGGTCTATCCTGTTTCAATATCAACCTGAGAATTCACACTTAAATTTAATCATGAAAATTCACATTTAAATATGAATGTATTTATTGACACTTCGTATGCACACTTCATATGCATTTTAGCCCAAAATATGCATTCTATATTTCTATATGCACATAATTTTCTATTCATTTTGGTGTTGTTTTTAAGGTGGCAACTCTGTCACAAACTTTGGAGAAGTGTGAAAATGGCAATATGCTGCATTCTGATTCATTTATTAGTCCAGGAAGTGCTAAACATAGGAACATGTCAAGCAGAGCCATGCTGGATCAGACCAAGACCCCCTCTAGTCCAGTATTATGTTCACACAGTGACCGACCAGTTGCCCACAGGAAACTCACAAGCAGGACATGAGTGCAACAGCACCCTCCCACCCAACTTCCCCACCAACTGGTGTACATAGGCATACTGCCTCTGATCCATGGAGGTAGCATAAAGCCATCAGGACTAGTAGCTATTAATAGCCTTCTCCTCCAGGAGAGTTCAGGTCAGTTCACTTAAATATGTACACCGAACAAAATCCTTCCGCATCCCTGCTACATACTTCAGCTCACAGCCTAAGCCCCAACTGATGAATTGCTCAAATAAAATGAAAATATAGGTTTATTAATGGAAGACCAACACGCAAAAAATTAAACAACCAGGATCTAACACACCCTGATGACATACAAGTATGTATTCTAGTTTCTTGTCTGGAAAGTTTTATTGTCTAGAAAGACCCATGGTGTGCATATTCCTTTCAGTCTACATCTCAGGCTTCCTCACAAAATTAAGAAAACATACTAAACAAATCCATGAAATGGAAATTATCAATGGCAGAAGAAACAGTGAGATACCTAAAGCTGTTTAGTGTGTTTCTGGCAGGGCAAGTGCTTTATCGGTATCCAGTTCCATCCAATATTCTATCTCTTGTATCACATCCAACCTCAATGTGCAGATTGCTTGAGTTTCTAATTGACTGACAGGAAAAAAAATCACCACACTTTTTCTCTCCTTGGTTTTTCCATTTGAAAACTTGAGCATGAATTCCTTGGTAGTTCTCCCTGAAATTGCAACATTTATCAATAATTACCACAAAATAATTAGAAAAGGAAATGAATGTCAATTGTTACATAAGGCTACTAGCATGTGCAACTAAAGATTAAACTGAGAGAAATGGAAATGTGTTTATTCATGATCTGTAAGTGGGGGAGAGCTATTGTCCTCCTGTCCTGCTCGTGAGCATCTGACTGACTACTGTGGGAATCGGTTCTGACTAAGTAGGCCATGGGCTGGATCAAGTAGGGTTCTTCTTGTTCATAGTCAGCCACTAATGGAGGCTTCCTTCTGAGAAAGGCTCTAAATGACTGTGAGGAGATGGTATCCAGAAGTGGACAGTGTCATAAAAAAAGTAAGAATTTTCTTTTGGCTTCTGAACATAGATAAATCTTATGTGTGCTCCATTTAATTTAAAAATGGTAAGGAAGTATGACAGGAATCTTTTCATGGCATATGCCAGTTTTGCATGTCAATTTCTTTCTTTCTGGTGAAGTAGAAAGCATTAGAATTAGCTTCAGGTTAATATTAGTCACTTCAGTACCCAGTTGGGGAATCTTTACTTTCTTGAGGTTAACAAAAATCAGATGGATATGCTAAAAAGAAAGAAAGAAAGAAACTGGAAAACAAACCAAAGCAGATGATTAGCAAAGTTTCACTTCCAAGAAGTAATTTCCTCATTAACATGAGGGATACATAATATTTTTCTTGATGAAATACATACTTGTGCTCTTGTTTTAACATGCAATAGCCTGGCAATATAGATCTTATTCCCTTCTTCTAAAGATTCTTGTCAGTTTCACCCTCTCCACACAACTACTTTGTTTAGCCCAGCAGAGCCATATTCTATACTTGTCAAAGAACTTGTCATTTCCCCATTACAGTCCACCACCACTTATCGGAACAGAAACCCGGAAGAATCCAGTCAGGCTTATATGGCATGGAATTCCCAGCATCACACATCCCTACCCATAGCCAAATGGACGTTCAGGGCTGTCAGCTCAGAAAGCCTTGATCACTTACAGATTGGGAGGTACAATTGGCACGAGTCTGTCAACTGCTTCCTTCTTCTCTATCCCACAGGTCATCAACTTTATCAGAGGTGAACATGCTGATCTTGCATTTGGCAGGAAACACAAAGTGTGAGAACCCTGCATATTACCCTCACTGGATGAGAGGAAGGTCTCTCCTTATAATTTCCCAGTGCTCAAGTGAAAGGAGAAAACTTATTTTGGCTGATAGATCTGTCACACAGTATCAGCACAAACATGCTCCTGTGGGTTTTTTAAAAAATAGTTTTACCCTAAAATCACAGGTCCATCTGCCTTACCTTACATTAGAATATAAATATGCTGCAATTGCCCATAGTAGATTGTCTTTATCTTCATACACCACTTAAGGCTGCAATTCTGTGCACAAGAAAACCATGTATACTTCATTTTCATTTTGTTGTTGCTGCTGAGGAAAGTAAAACAAAAAAGTTCCCCTGGAATCCAGAACATGCTGGTTTTAGTTTATTCTAACTGTAGGATGATTTTAAAAAGCAAGATGATTTAAAATCTTCTTCAGGTCTGAGACACATTTTGAAGAACAGATATAAATAATATATATATAAAGCCAATATTTTGAGAGTAATCTTTAGAGCTAATTAATACATGCCATAAGAAGCTGCCTTATACTGAGTTAGAACACTGGTCCATCTAGCTTAGTTTTGTCTACACTGACTACAGTGGCTTTCTAGGGTTGCAGATGGGAATCTTTCACAGCCCTACCTGGAGATGTTGGGGATTGAATGTGGAATCTTCTATACGTACAGAGAGAGTGCCATCTCCCCTACCAACCTGCCCTGTCACTGAGGTCATCCGAGGGCATGCCATCCTCTGATTGGAGTCCACCAGGGGAAGAGCCTTCAGTGTGGTAGCCCCCTCCTATTTTTGTATTCCTTTCGGTGCCTCCTGAAAATGTCATGATTCCAGGAAGCCTTTCCTTAATGACCAGCCACAGTTCACTGTACATTTTGCTTCTTTTAAAATCTTTTTTAAAGTGTTTTATTCTGTTTTTATTTTATTTTATCTTGTACACCGCTCCAAAATTTTAATTGGGGAGCAGTATATAAATATTGTAAATAAATAAATAATATAATATATAAAACATTTACTCTACACAGAGTACAGCCCTTCCTAACTATTTAAGCCCATTAAATAATTATGCATTCCCACACAGTCGTACGCAGCTGGATCAACGATAGCAAACTTCCCTCCATTCTGAGGGTATCCTTTTGTTAAAACACTTTAAAACAATGATCATTTAATGGCATTGGGTTTTGAGAGCTTCGCTTCACTTTGGCTTTTTAAGGTACGTGCTTCTATGAAAAGTTTGAATTCCCAACCCAACCATTTATTTAATGATGGACGTGCTGTATCCATATCAGTCGGTTCATCTAGCTCAGCATCCTGGGTCTGGCAGTGTTTGGGTAATACATGGAGGTGTTGAGTGAAAAGCCACTGTAGAACACCTGGGTAATTGTGTAATATTATATCATATGGTATAGAAAAGACTGCCTTTGACTGCTCCTTTGCATGATTAATTTAGCCATGAGGCTTTGCAATTGACTTCCCATGCATGAGTTGTATTCGGTAAGGGTGATATTTCTACATCTCCACAACAAATACTTTGATTTTAATAACACCGTGATGAGATATTGTCAAGAGTTTGGATCCAGTCTACTTGTTGTACTAAGGTCGCTGTATCATCTGCATCTGTACATACTCTAAGCTTGAGTAAAAGCCTTACAGCTTGGGTCAACAGAGCCTTAGCCTTCAGCATGTAACATCAATCCCTGTTAGTGGTGGAGAGTGAACAAAGAGAAAAAGTTATAAGCAACTCAGCAGAGAGAGGGGTGGGGGAAGCCTGGGACTACAGTTTAGCTTAATTTGTAGCAACCAGACCAGGAAGTGAGGGTGGGGTGCATACTATTATTTTGGGAATCAGAAAAATTATCAGTTGGTTTGTTGCCTGTTTTTAGGCATCTGCTTGCTTCCAGGAGGCTCTGTTTGTCTATGTATAAATAAAACAAATATTGCAAAGTTACCATAAGCATCCAATGCTCTCTCACTCAAAAGAAATTAAAACCTATGGCACTGACCCTGAAGCTCTCACCATCTGGAGAAGCAGAGGACAGTTCTAAAGTGCAAAATACACGTTTGTGATTTGTTTGCTCTCCGGGTATTGTTCATAGGAACACAGATGTTTCTGCCCATGAAACCAGGGCTGTACCTTTGACCTCCAGCACTGCTCTGTTGTAAATGATGGACTTGTGGCAAAGCTAGCTACATATTCCACAACTTCTTCCTGAGAAGGTGTGCCTGACTGTGTTTGTCCTTCCGTATGCATCAAGCCAACATTTGCCAATAGGCAACTTCACTAGAGAAGAAATATTGTACAGGCAACATCATAATTTGCTCACTGTGTCAACCAGAAGAAACTCATTTCTTTGGGAAGCATATACCAACTGGAAAGCAAGACCTCTGAAAGAACACAGAGGTGCTCTCAGTTCAGGGGTCAAAGAATGGGAGATTCAGGACAGATAAAATTATTCACTCTCGCAAAAGAAGTCACTCGCGCACATAGTTCAGCTATGGACAGAGAATTCCTCCACTCCCGCACATGCTCCTTTTGTGCTCCACATTAGCAGAGCTCCATGAGAATATCTGTTTGCCCTCAAATAATTCCTGCCAAATTGCTGATTAAGTCAGAGATAGCCAACTGGCAGCCTATGAGCTGGATCTGACCTTCAAAGCAATTTTATCTGGCGCTTGTAAACCCTATCATATTTTCAGCCAAGTTATGGTAAAATACTCATATGTTCATACTATTGGAAGAGAAGAGCGGAGAGTCAAGCTGTAAAAAAAAGAAAAGAAAGATAATGTTACATCTCCCTTTTGGTTCTTGTATGTACCATGTATGGAAAATGTATGCATTTGTTTGTAATACCACCACACCTCAGCAATGTCATCTTAATGTTGGGTGACACAAACTCTCTTCTAGTACCCTGCTTTAACATTTTCCAAATCCTACACTGCAAAGATACTTTTATTTTCAGAAGGCCAATACTTGAAAAATCTTTTTTTTTTTTTTACATTATATTCATAACTGGGGAAAGATTTAACATTAACATTTACTTTAAATAACTTCAAAACCGCCTCTCTCTTTTTTAAAATTCAAATCACTTTTTGTTAACTTAGTACTTCAATGAGATAGTTATGCAAGTTAAAATAAATATTGTTGTTGTTGTTGCTGCTGCTGCTGCTGCTGCCTTGGAGGAAGAATTGGGGGAAATGCGAAAGAAAGTGGACTGGAGCACATCCATTCTCTTGTTTGAGCAGTTGTGATCATGCAGATTGTACAAATTTATAGTCTACAAACTGCAACAGTTGCTGGGGAACATGGGCAGGAGGGTGCTGTTGCACCATGTCCGGCTTGTTCACCCCTAGCCAATGGCTGGTTGGCCACTGTGTGAACAGAGTGCTGGACTAGATGGACCCTTGGTCTGAGCCAGCATCAGGGCTCTTCTTATGTTCTTACGTTCTCCAATTTACTCAGACTTTTGTGCAAATGTTGTTTTCAGGTGTTGTTTTTTTAAAGGAAAATAACGTATGTTCAAAATTGACACATTTGTGCTGTTGCTTTCATTAAAAGCTGGATTTATCTTGTGATGGTGAGGTTGCCATGGTAATAGCTGACTACTACGAGATAATTACTTTAGCAAATTCTCATGTAGCTAACCAGTACATGAGACGGACTACCCTGGGGTAGCCTTTGGTATGTACACTCCAGTTTCAGAAGTGTATTTGCTTTGCGGGAGAGAAAGAGAAAGAGAAAGAGAGCACCGTTGCATGGAAAACATTTTTTAAAGTTATTATTTGGTCACCCAAACCTAACATTTTATTCTCTTCTTTTCTTTAAATAAGTACTTCCATCCTGAGCAGTCATACTTCCTTTCTAGTGCCTGGGCCTAGTTGGGGAATGAGTGATTGAGAGGGAATGCCCTGCCTTTAGCCTCCCACTCCCACTGGTGTAGGGTGACCATATGGAGAAGAAGACAGGGTTCCTGTATCTTTAACAGTTGTATAGAAAAGGGAATTTCAGCTAATATCATTTATATGCATGCAGCCCCTGGTAAAATTCCCTCTTCATCACAACAATTAAAACTGCAGGAGCTCTGCCCTCTTTTGTCAGACAGATTATTGTGTTACAAGCAGTTAGCCATTATACACAAGTTATAAAAGAGAACAGTTTACAATAAAAATAATTGAGCATCATAAAAGGGGTCACTACCCAAACCCTTCATGCATTGTGAAGAACGTATCTGCATAGACTTAGCTAAAAATTTCGCCACTCTAAAAGAAACAGATTTTTTTGCATCTGATAACAAATGACAGACTTTAACATGTGATGAGGAGCCCTTCAGCGATTTTAGCAAGGGAGAAATGTAAATATTTCTAAGATCGTTATACATAGGACATTCAAGCAAAACATGAATTAAGTCTTCGATAGAGACTGCATTACATCCACATACTCTATCTTTAATTGGTAATCTCTTATATCGTCCTAGCTGAACTGCTAAAGGGAGAACATTTAATCTTGCCTGTGTAAAGATTATCCTCAATTTAATGTTGGGTATATCCACTAGATAACTTGGTAGAGATAAATAAAATGGCGTGAAAGAATTATAGAAAGGGTTAGTTTTACAGGACTTAAGCTTTTGTATCTGGCCAAGAGGGCAGGGCTCCTGCAGCTTTAACTGCTGTGATGAAGAGGGAATTTCACCATGCATACAAATGACACCTGCTAAAATTCCCTTTTCTATACAACTGTATAGGAGCCCTGTGCTCCTTTCCATATGGTCACCCTACACTGGTAGAGCATAGGCCATCCATATTTGAGGATCTACTTGGTAGGGAAGAGGAAGTAATCGTCAATGACAAAATGCTTGCCCATCTCAACCTGGGGAGGTGTTGTGGAAAACTGTGTACAGTGATGATTGCAGGCTGATCCTGCAAGACAAAAAGGATTACGACTGTTTCGCCAGTGGGAGTAGCGATGGTTGAAGCACCTGGTGTTTGCCAAGAGAGGGTTTATGTGCATGTGGGGGTTCATAAAAAAACAATTGTCCCATTTCCAGTGGAGGCTGTTGTCTCCTATTTCAGTGGGACAGTGAATCTACTCTGGGTTTCAGTAAGAACCAGACAGAACTCTAAAGGAACTACCCAAGGTGCTGAATTCATTTTGAGGACTGGGTTCAGCACTGCCCCACGGAAACACAAGCCACTACCCTCCAATACCAATTTCATTTTATTTTATTTGCACAGTGCACATGTAAACTGCTGAAGTATGCCCCGCGGGGGCCTTGTGACTGGTTGTTGGGGGAGGAAGAATTGTTCAGCCAGTTATGTCAATTGCTGTTTTTGTTTGTTTTTTGCCAAGTGCCCTGGTGATAGGAACCATAGTTACCATCATCAAAGTAAATTCCCCCTACTGTGCTCTAATTTTGCTTAAGTTGTGGCTGGAATGATAGAGCCCTAACCAAGCCATGTGTGTTCGCTCCCTGGCAAGAACTTATAAGGCTGTTATTAGCCTGAAGTGATGGGCTGCAGAGTTACTCAGCATCCCGTGCTCTGTCACGGCTATGCAGATGGCGCCAAAGGAAGTGGAGGCAGAGGCTTTGGGCTCTCCATTGACTTCAGTGAGAGTATTTTCACTTTCACCACCACCTAGGCCAGCATAATACATTGGTGATAGTAGAGGGCCTGTAGACTGAGGCAGTTTAAGAGGTCAACTAAGCCCTGCTCCTGCGAACATAGCTGAGTTTTGAACCTTGCACCAGTGGAGTTCCATCAGAGTTGGAGTTATGCCAGCATCATTGCATTTCCCTGCTGAGATGTTTGTGTCACCTTCAGGATTAGCTGGTGCCATGGACTAAGTCAGGATCTTGTTGTCAGTGTAGCACTTAGTGCCCTGTAGAGGTACAGAGAAATTTGTTTACTTAGGGTGCAATCCTTTGCATGGTTAGATAGAAAAAATAAGTCCCACAATTCCCAGCAATTCTGTCTAAACATGCATAAGACTGCACCCTTAGTAGTGAGTAATGGGTGATTTCTGCTTGCTAGATTTCCACATCAGTCCTGTCTCCTTCCACAGACATACCCAAATAAAGACACAAATTTAGCAGCATGTACCAACGATTTTTCTTCTCAGAGCTGAAGGAAAATCCAGTCATACTCTGAAAGGTGCATTTTGGGAATGGGATTTTCTCTTGTTCCTAAGGTAATCTTTTTTCCCCCTTTTTTTCTTTTCTTTTTTTCTTTTGGTATTACATAACTGTTTATGTAATGCAGTTCTTGCCAATGCCAGAGGTGATGGGTGTTCTCAAAGTACAATACATTCCATCATATTTATACTATTTTTAAATATGCTAGCCAATTTTTTTTAACAGGTATATGAGTAAGTGTGACCATATACTGCTGGGCATGATTAGAGCAAATGTAACCCTTACTCTTTGTGGATGAGTTTAGGAAAGTGAGAGGATAGCAACTTCTGTTCATGCT
Organism: Elgaria multicarinata webbii; assembly: GCF_023053635.1. Taxonomy (NCBI): domain Eukaryota; kingdom Metazoa; phylum Chordata; class Lepidosauria; order Squamata; family Anguidae; genus Elgaria; species Elgaria multicarinata. The sequence continues at coordinate 37,243,241 of NC_086180.1, read as the reverse complement.
TGGAGGACACAGCTGCCCCTGGGGTAACACGAGTTCAGCAACCTGATCCAAATTTATAGGTGACAATACAGACCAAGGCATTACTAGTGGTCCTCTAATTCCACGGAAATTGTGAAAATCAAGGTTCACACATCCAAACTCAACTTCAGATCTGGCCAATTTCATACATGCAATGGTCATACCTTAAAGGGGTAACAGGAAGTAAGCACACATTACTCCCCCAATAGGGAATTCATATGGTGAGTGCTGACAGGATTAGAAACAAAATGGGACTACTGGCTGCTACTAGTCTGCTACTAGTCAAAGTAAACAGTGCTAGGTCAATGGTCTGACTCAGTGAGCTGGTTTGCACAATCACAGTGAGATACAACAAGGCGTGCCTGGGTGGCATTTGCCTAATCACCTGCCCTGGCCCAGCTTGTGTCATCTGGATTCAGGCAGCATGGCTTATTGAAGGGGAAACTGCCCTCCAATAACCTAATAAGAGCCCATGGGTTATTGGAGGGTTGTTCCCACCCCCCTCCCAACGAGCCATGCTGCCCAGGTTTGGATGACATGGCAAACTGTGATCAGATAGATGATTAGGCAAATAGCGCCTGGCACATGCCACAACTTGGCTTGTTTAAACCACGATGATCCTGTGAACCAGGTCAATATATGGAAGGTTCATTTGTTCATATAATAAAGCAATCAGAGAAACTCCTTACTGACATCTGAGCCCTTCTACACATTGTGCAAGGCATTCCACTATAGACTGGGGGTCATATTTCTGAATACCTTCCACACATATATATAGCTCCCTTCATTTATTATGCTAAACCAAAACTTTCTGCCTAAGATGCTAATTTCCCACGTTCAGGAAGTGATTTGTTGATGTTGTTTAGCATTGGGGAACATTCACTAAATATTATGACACACCTGTAGTCTGAAGTGGTGTGATCCAGAATACTTTCCCATGCACCCACCCACAGACCCATTCTACATCATGTACAGAATAGCTCAGAGATCAACTTGAACAACATTTCTCCATACCGAAACAGGTCGTGTGAATCAGCCCAGTGATTCTCACAAGCTGAGTTCTTTCCTCCTCTTGCAGTTTTGGCAGCAATATAATCAGATCACTTCCTAGTTTAACTTGTGTATAAACAGTGACCCTATTTATACTTCCCAGCAATCTTTCCTCTTAGTAGCAGGATTACTAATTGCTGGTTTACAACTCTTTCCTCCCTGAAGCAGTAGGACCAGTGGAATTTGGCTCTCCTCCAGATTTTGTCTTGCAGGAGGCAGACATTTCCAGTTCTGCTCCGCCCTCGCTGAAGTGAAGCTGAGGGAAGAGAGAGAGACACGTTTTGCTGCAAAGGCACACATAGACCTTTGTTTATACAGCTTAATTGTTGACAGCACACTCACATAAGAATGGAAGTTTGGAAGGTGACCTGGCTTTCTAATCTCAGTTCATGTTTATCTAAAAACAGAATGATGGATTTATTGATGCAGACCAAGCCTTGTAAAGTTATGTGCGGTTTCCACTAGGAAATTGTTTATTAAATATCCAACTTAGGCTGGCCTGGCTTTATCTGGAGATAAATAACATGCTATTGTATATTTAGGGGAAGCTGACTTGCCAGATGTTGGCTAGGCCTGCACCCTGAAGGTTGTATCTGAGCCATGGATTGTTATTATGGGGGAAAGAACACAGCCTAATCCATTGGGAACAGGTAGATTTGGGCACCTGGCCATTAGAAATGGATGGACGCTCCCAAGCCCATTTCATATTTATTCAGAAATCGTCTGAGATCTCTGAGAAAACATGGGGAGAACTTGACTCATTTCTGCAAGCCAACACAAGGCCTGGGAAAATGAGCCTCCTATCAGCTCCTATTAAATGTAATGGAGCAAAATCTCTCAACTACTGATGGGATTCTATTAAGAAAAGTAGATGTGAAGTCATTCTGACTTCTACACATTCATCACCCTTGTGCATGCAGAGACTGTATATGGATAAATTGTATGTGGCATAGGTTCTGTGTCCATTTATTTATTTATTTCATTTTTATACCACCCAATAGCCGAAGTTCTCTGGGCGGTACACAAAAGCTGGGCCTCTGCAAAAAAGCAAATGCTATCTTGGCAGATGACTAATGAGCTTGCATGTACAAGCTGTGCACATGCAGGCTCTATGCATGTGGAGATGATAAATGCATGGTGCTTAGGAGGAGAATGGGGAAAGTGCAATCGATGTATTCAGCCTATGCAACTTCTGACTGTGGGGTGGAGAAGCTTGTGTACTGTCCACTTCAGAGAGCTTGGACCAATCATCTTTCCTTAGAGGTGAATACATAATTTTATGGGGTACATAATGAATACACTGAAAGTACTAGGCTGGTCTGGAACATAGTATCACTATGTCAACACTATGCAGGCCTTTTTCAAGTGTCTGATTTCCCAGATGTGTTGTAGCACCCTGCAATATGGGCCACTGGCAGTGAGGTTCATTCTTCCAGGAAGGCAGTAGCAGCAGTTCATTTCCAACACTACACTTTGCCTTGTTCACATGTTTTCTTGACTGGGCCCCAATCTACATGGGCAATCGACTGTGGTGCTACTGTGCCTCACACATGGGCGTGACACATGATGTTAGCCCCAACCTGTATCAATCCCGGGTTTTCGCTCTGTAAAAGCTGCATTTTGCGGAGTCCTTTTGTGATGGATTTTCCAATTACTGCAACTTCACTGCATTTTGAAACTCAGGGTGTCCTGTGGTACTACTCTGGGGGAAGGAGGAGTGGCTTCAAAGATGCCAGGAGGGATGGAAAGTTGTGTCAGCATAGGGTGGACCACACAGGACTGGGAACAGTTAACCTTCCTATTGGCTTTATCCTCCGCTAACCAAGATGGGGGGGAGGGGCAGTTTAATCATGTTTGTGAACACATACCTGAAGAGACGTGAATCTGTGAATAACACACACATACACATTTCTGCGGGCTTCTCTCCTGCTCCCTCTCTCCCTTGCCCAGTGAACTGAAGAATTAATGCAATGAGACTTACTCCTGGGAAAGTCAACACATTGCTTTTGGGATGACTTTTCTTTAAAAAAAAAAAACTCCACTCCTTCGCATCATTGCACCTGCGAATAAGTTTAATGATTCTCTCCTTTCTCCTTTTTATTTCTTTACCCCAAGGAATAACTAGCTGAAAACGCACTGATAAACATGTCTGCTCTGAAGTAAATCACATTCTCTTCAATGAGGCTTACTCCTGAGAAAGTCAGCATGCTGCTTTTGGGATGACTTTTTTTTTAAGTCTCCACTCCTTTGCATCATCGCACCGGCGAATAAGCTTAATGAATTTTTTTTTAAAGGGAGGAGGAAAGGAAAGTTGTTAATGCCCCCAGTCAGAGAGAAGTTATTAACCCATTCCTGCAATGCTGCTTCTCCTCCCCCCTCCCCCTGCCTTTGAAAAAAAATAAAGTTAAGAATGTCTTTTCTTTTTCAAACCTTCCCAATTCTCTCCTTTGTCCTTTTTATTTCTTTGCCTTATAAACAACTAGTTAAAAATGTGACAATGGACATGTCTGCTTAGAAGTAAATCACATTCTCTTCAATGAGGCTTATTCCTGAGAAAGTCAGCATACTGCTTTTGGGATAACTTTTTTTAAAAAAAGTCTCCACTACTTCACATAAGCTTAATGAAAGGAAAGGAAAGAAGGAAAGTTGTTGATGTCCTGAGAGTCCTCCTACATAGCCAAATTATTAATGCAGTTTAAGATTATATTTGTCCCACAAAAATGAGATTATATCAAGTCCACACTGGATTAATTAGCTATGTGTGCAAATTCAAGAAAATGTATCAGCATCAGAAGATGCCTCCATGTAGATTGGGCCTGGACCTACCTACCTACCTACCTACCTCTCTCTCTTTCTCCTTCTGCTACTGCACTCACATTCCACAAGCTGTGTTCCATGCTCCTTTTGGCAAACCACTGAAAATAGCCCCCAAATGAAATTGACTGAATATCGTATTTTGACAGAAAGACTGTTCTTGTCTAAAGCAACTCTCTTGTTGTCACAGAAGTTCCTTTTCAAAGGCAGATGCAATGTCCTGTTCTGGGAACGTATCACACATGTGCATCCAAAACAATCTAAAGTATAATCAGAGAGAAGTCAGGATGCTTATAGCAAGGCTTTCATAAGGCCTCACAACTGGGTTATTTTAATCTTCTAAAGAGTCTCTATCAGTGCTTTCCTTCCTCCTAGCAATTTGGACCAGAATGACAGCAACAGTAATTGGGGATGAATCACTGGATACATGGTAGGTGAGACATTACCAGCAACAGAAGGCCAAGAAAGAAGCTTTTTTTAAAGAAAGAGAGGGAGGGAGGGAGGCTTGATTTTATTTTGCCTCTGGGCTTGTATCTGTCTGTTTGGAAGCATTTACAGTGGCGCCATTCATGCCAGGATTGTGAAGGGTCTGTCAGCATTCCATTATAATTTTTGTTTTTACCATGATTTACAAGTTAATATCAATAGTTTTCTAAGAGCTGGTTCTAGACCCAAAGAAAAAGCTGATTGGTGGGAGATTTAGGACAGATAAAAAGAAGTACTTCTTCACACAGCACATAGTTAAACTTTGACATTCACTACAAGATGTGATGGTCACCAATTTGGATGGCTTTAAAAGGGGGTTGGATAAATTCCTGAAGGAGAAGGCTATCAGTGGCTACTAATCCTGATGGCTGTAGGCTACCTCCAGTATCAGAGGGAGTGTGCCTATGTACATCAGTTGCTGGGGAACATAGGCAGGAGGGTACTGATGCATTCACAGCCTTCTTGTGGGTTTACCATGGGCATCTGATTGGCCACTCTGTGAATAGAATGCTGGATTAGATGGACAATAAATAACCTCTAATATATCTCCATTTCCACCCCTTGCCTTTGGCTTTTCCTCACGTGTTACTTGGGGTTTCCTTTCCTTTTGCCAGCTCTACCATTGGGCAGGGTGACGCAGCACACTTGTGCAAGTGGAATGAAATTCTTGCACGTCCCTAAAAAAATAATCCAATTCTGTCAATGAGCAGACAATGGAATGGTAGACGCCTGGCAATCTGCAGAACACAGATGGAACTGCAGAAGTAAGATTCAGCTATCACCATGGCTAACTTCTGTAGATGGAGGGGGCATCATTTCATCCTACACCTCATACAGTAAAATGCCTTGGATTGGCCCTGACATGGACAATGGCATTGCTCCAAGTGAAACGCCAGATTTTTATCCTTGAGGCTATCTTCACGGTGCTGAGTTGGTGCCGCATTCCTCCTAAACCCCACGGTTTCGCTTACCCAGGGTGGCATTGGGTAATCCCCATGCCAAGGAGAAAGAAGGGAGTTTCAGGCAGTCATCCAGGTACTGGAGCTTCCCCCCTTCCTAGCTTCCAGTGACCAATCGCCAGCTGCCTTCTGCCAGGACCACCACCTCCCCGGATTGGCCAGGGAGCAAGTTCAAGATGGCGGAAGAGCCAGAGTGACCTCACTCCCACCGAAAATGTTTGCAGAAAAGCCCCACTATGACTGCAGATCTGCAGCTGAGTCATGTAACTGAAGCAGCACAGATTCATAGCCACTGCAGGGCTTTGAGCGTGTACAGATAGCTTCCTGGTAAGAAACTGCAGACTATTGCACACATCATGGTCACAATGTGGAAAGTGATTTCAGTCACTCTTTCTGGCAGTGTTTGACATATTTAACACTTTATCACACAAATCATCTCATATTCCTCATGCTACTGCAAATGGTCCAAGGAAAAGGTCTGTGATGGTGTAAAGAAAGGTCCATGAGGTGAGTCTACAAACAGCTCACCACTTGGAATTGGATGCCCTTCCATACCAGTTAACGTGGCCTCCACGTGGTAGTTTTACTGGGTGTCTCGACCCAAAATGTTCTTGTGCCCACCATCAACATGTCTAGCAAAGTTCACCATATCCTGTTTGGACTGCAATCCTATGCTCACTTACCTGAGAGTTAATGCCATTGAACCAGTGTGGCTAAAGTGTTGGACTGGGAGTCGGGAGATCCGGGTTCTAGTCCCCACTCAGCCATGAAACCCACTGGGTGACTCTGGGCCAGTCACAGACTCTCAGCCCAACCTACCTCACAGGGTTGTTGTTGTGAGGATAAAATGGAGAAGAGGAGGAGGATTATGTATGCTGCCTTGGGTACCTTGGAGGAAAAAAAGTGGGATAAATGAAATCTTTATTGGAATATAAAGATAAAAATCACATTAACATAAATTAAGAACTCATGAATGGGGAACTAGATGAGTACATATATCAGAACAAAATCTCCAGCTCTCCATTATGAAACTTGTGCAAGATCGGCACACAGGGATCAGAGGTGCGGTCTCTTTCATCTTCCTTTCTATAGGACCAGCATCGGTTGAGGCCGGGAGCATAGAAGTGTTCAGTTTTTATGGAACAGCATGGAAAGCCGGCACCTGCCCTTTCTGCCTGCTGAAGAGGCCTATGAGATCCGAAAGCTTGCCTTTTTGAGATCTGATCATAGAGGCCTATAAGATCCGAAAGCTTGCCTTTTCCCCTGACTCCACCAAAGCAGGCCTAATAAGAGACCCTCATCTTTCCTTGATTTGCAACCTTCACTATGCAAGAGACAAAGGGACCTGTGTCTCCCTGGAGAGGATTGCCCCTCCGTCTTCAGGCGGGATATAAATGCAATAATTAATAAACAAATAAATAAACTCAGTGGGGCTTACATCTGAGTAAACATGTATCAGATCGCAGTATTAGAGACATGCATTAGAAGATAGGAGCCTAGAAGGTGGAAGTGTCTAAAGAAAGACAATCTTCCTTTCATTGTATGAGCTGAGCAGGTTTTGGCACTGAACAGGGAGAGAGAGAGAGAGAGAGAGAGAGAGAGAGAGAGAGAGAGAGAGAGAGAGAGAGAGAGGAGGGCAGGAAGAGAGCAACATGCACCAACTAGCTCTAAACACAGCAAACAGCTCTCGGAAGTAGTTTCATCAATATTATCTCCCTTGAGGCACCAGGAAAAGGAGAAACAGGGAAGTGCAGATTGAGCAACGAGCTGAAGGCATACATAACTGAATACTTTGGATTTAGACCTTTACATATTTCGTGCCTTCTGGAGAACATCACTTTTAAGTGCCGGTTCCTTTCTATCTTCCTTGGCTGTATATCTGAACTTGCCTTTGGCACCAGCTTGAACTTGGAGAGCTCTGTCTTGAAACAAAACAAAACAAAATTAATTAGAGTAGCACGCAGGCTGAGGCATGTGAAACAAGGAGCAGGGTTCTCACTGTAGCTGGCATCTTCGGTAAACATTTGACTATGGATCTCATGACTTCAGCAAAGGGTGATAAATTACCTCCTCCATGAGAGGTGCCTCCCTTAGGCATTTAGTCCCTTGCTTCTGTTTTACCGCAATCTTTTACCGCAATCGTGCCCCGCAAACTGCACATCTCACATTCTTTTTAAGTGGCACCATGACTCACAACTGATAATAAGTCTATGATTAGAAGGAAAGCAAAGATCGGCTTTCTGGGGCTGATGGGAGTTGTAGTCCACCAACATCTGCAAGTCTGTATGGCCCCCACCGCTGCATTAAAGCAAGACCTTTGTCCTATTACACCTCCATGGGAAGTACCTAATATAGATACAGTTTCACCTCTGAGATGTCAACATTTCCATGGTAGATCATAGGCAGGGCAAGCTCTATTCTTTTGAAAAACACGCATCTCCCAACACTAGTAATAGTTGAGATGATGGGGAAGGGACTAAGTACAAGGTTAACCTTCAAGCTCTGGGATAAAGTACAAGGTTAGCCTTCAAGCTTGGCACCTACATTATATTCTTTGCCAGCTTCATTGGCTGCCACTCCAGGTCCAGCCCGATTCAAAGTGCTGGTATTAACATTTAAAGCCCTAAATGGCTTGGGGCCAGGCTATCTGACTGTAACACTTCCTCCCATATGTACCTGCCTGGACCCTAAGGTCATTCTCAGGGGTCCTTCTCCATGAGCCCCTGCCAAAGGAAGTGAGGCAGGTGGCTACCAGGAGGAGGGCCTTCTCTGCTGTGGCACCCCGGCTGTGGAATGAGCTCCCTAAGGAGGTTCACTTGGCATTATATTCTTTTAGACGCCAGGTGAAGACCTTTTTTATTCTCTCAGTATTTTAACAGTCTATAAATTAATTTTAACTTTGCTGTTTTGAATTTGTATTTTAAATTTGTATTTTTGCATTGCTGCTGTTTTTATCTTTGTTGTGCTTTTATATTGTATTTTATATTATAGTTTTATACTGTTGTTTTGTTTTGAATTGTCTTAATTTTGTAAACTGCCCAGAGAGCTTCAGTTATTGGGTGGTATAGAAATGCAATAAATAAATAAATAAACAAATAAATAAAAGTACTGGTGTTTAACAGCCATGCAGCCTGACATTACAGATAGAAATCTGTTGTAGTGACTCAAGTATGGACATTTGGCTTGGTAGCAATAGCATGACCCTACTCCTAGCAAAAGGGGCAGAGCAAGCTGATTCTGCCCCATGTTCTAGAAAACCTCCCACCTTTTCCTTTTATACTAGCCTCCATAACATCTTTAGTTCATAAGGAGCTACACAGGAGGCAGCAGAGAACACCTTGCTGAACCATATCAGGGATGGTCATCTTGTGGTATTCCAGATGTTTTGGCCTACAACTCTGATTGTTCATTGCCATTAGCTATGAATGGCAACAAGGGAGAGGGCCTTTTCAGTGGTGGCCCCCCAATTATGGAATGATCTCCTCGACGAAGCTTGCTTGGCACCAACATTGTTATCTTTTCAGCACCAGGTCAAGATTTTTCTCGTCTCCCAGGCATTTAACAGCATTTAACAACGTATGCTGAGTCTGTTTGTTTTTAACGGACTCCAGAACTGTTGTTTTTAAATGGATACTGTTGTTTTTATGCTTTTGATAGTTTTAAATGTTGTATACTTTTTAATGTTTACAGTTTTTAACCTTTGTAAACTGCCCAGAAAGCTTCAGCTATGGGTGGTATATAAATGAAATAAATAAATAAATAAAATTATCTATGCTGACTGAGACCAATGGGAGTTTTTGGCCAAAACATGTGGAGGGCCACAATTTGCCCACCTACAAACTATATCCTGCAGTCCACGCTGCTCTGTCCCGCATGCTACAGAGACGGACATATAGTTGCAGAGTTCATTCCCTTCCACATAATAGTATACCCTACTATACATGAAGATTTCACTCTTTGTGTTGCTCAGAAGATTGTCCAGATGACCATTGTGGCGATTAACACAGTGTGAAAAAAGAGGATGTTCATTGCCCAAAAAGAGAGTACACCAAAATTGCATATGCTAATTTATGTGTTTAGATTCTCATGTAGAAATAATTATTATAACTCAAATATAATACAGTACATCATAAGAACTGGTGTACTTAGGCATACTGGCTTGTGCCTTTTTTGCAGAATAGTATATGTGTGTGCTGGCTGAATTTAGGAATATTATAAAAAGTGCATATATGAAGTTTTGCTATTTACATTTTTTTGCATGTATCAATCCCTAGCCTAACATATTCCTGTGGTGCATATTCCTATGGTGCACCTCACATTTGAGGAACCACAGCAGTACAAAGTTGACTTAGTTTGCCTGGGACAGTGCTCTGTAGCATTCTTAGCCTAAATGTTAATACACTCTGTGTTAAAAGTTTCACTCCTCACACTGAATTTGCTATTCTAGCTCCTCAAACATACTTATATTGAGAAGATATAAAACATGCACACATGGTTCTACTTTCCCACACACATGCTACATGGCTGTGCACCCTATTTTAGGACATGATTGGCTACTTAGTCTACATTGCTTTATTATGGTTCTAAAAGGAGTCCTGAAAAAACATTTTGCATTTAATAAATATGACTCAGAAATCATAGAGCCATCACTCCTTCCAGCAAGTATTCCAAACTCAAAACAGATCAGATGGCAGAAAGACAGTGAAATACAATTGGTTGTTATTACATAGCCATGGTAACATCGCAGCATGCTTTGCTATAATTCCAGATGGAGAATGGGAAACAGCATATGGATATGTTCATGTTACAGCCAAGGCTTCACTGCTTAATAAAAGGAGTGAATCAAGACTGGAGTAACCTTTCAGCTAGTTTTAGTTCTTTGCAGAAGGAAAAAAAACAGGTGAGCAGAGTTTACTAGGGGTGTGCGCTCCGCACCAAAAATCCAGGGGTCCGACAGACCTCCAACGGACCTCCGAAATCGTAGTGCAGTTAGGGGGTGGTTTCAAAACTATCAGACATCCATGGCGTGGTTAGAAGATCGTTTGGAGCCCCAAATGGTTCCATAGGTAACCAAAGGTCTTTTAGGCAATGTGAGGCTCATTTCATGCTGATGGACGGCTAAGTAAACACTTCCATATTAGGGAGGTTCTTTCACAGTGGGTCTGAGGCTGACAGAACGTCACGGAAATGGGAAGGTTCCATCAGATTTCCCGAGCACCTTCCTATCTGCGGGCATTTTGAAGCCCCCTCTGCCCTTGCCCCACTGGTCCAGCAGGGCCAGTGGCTTGCCTCTGGGTGCAGGGGGTGGGAGCCTTGCCCACAGCCTGAGACTGACCGCTGGCTTGAAGGAGGTGCAGCCTCTTAAGATCTAGCATACCTGGGATCCTCCGCCACTAAAGAAAAATGATTCCAGGTGCTAGACTTGAAGGAGAAGGTGCGGATGGAGCCTCGAGACCACCCGCACCTGACTTCTTTTCCTGCACTTCAGAAGGACCAGGACCAGCAGAGAAAAGGGTGCACCTAATTTGGGGGGGGCAGAACTAGAAGAAACACCTCTCCCTCTCCCCACACAGCCAGAGCCAGCTTTCTTGGTTGAGTTTTCTTTTCTCTGTGTCTGTCTGTGTGCTTTTATTTGCTTCTTGTAATACAACCCCACATTCCCCTTTGTGAGTGTGTGTGTGTGTGTGTGTGTGTGTGTGTGTGTGTGTGTGTTCTTGTTCTTGTTCCACACATGGAATTAGGGGACCATTTTTTGTAGGAGGTTTCTAGTTTCTGAAATTTCTGCAAGCTCTCTTGAGAGAAGATGAAGTGCATCTGAATTGGGGGGGGGATGGTTGGAGGGGAAAAGTTTTTTTTTAAAAAAAATCCTAACAATCCAGGGATGAAGGGATCTGCTTTCAATTTGGCATGGCTAAAGACTTACTGAAGAGCTACCAGGGATGGAGATGTAAGCATTTTTATTAATACCTATTGACAATAATAGAGCTCTTCTCTGGAAATGGAGTGAGGGGGAATCCGCACGTCGTTCCGAGATCGCTTCTAAGCAACCCCAGTGCGGCATGAAAGTGATCGTGTACCTGGCCTTTGGAAGAGCCGACGAAGAGACGTCCTTCCCGTCGCCGCCGCCGCCGCCACCCACAGACCTCCTCAACGACCAGCGAGGAGAGCTCGGCTGAAGAAGGCGGGGTTGAGAGCGGAAAAAGCTCTCCACCCCGCCTTCTTCCCCCGAGCTCTCCGTCCCGGCCGGCGAGGAGGTCTGCGGGTGGCGGCGGCGGCGGGAAGGACGTCTCTTCGTCGGCTCTTCTAAAGGCCAGGTACACGATCGCTTTCATGCCGCACTGGGGTTGCTTAGAAGCGATCTCAGAACGACATGTGGATTCCCCCTGATTTTCTGCCAGGTAATCTGATGGTGCAGGGAGACGCAGCCACCTCCAAAATTGGGGCAGGGAATTGCCTCATCAAAGCTCTGTCCTGAATTTTGGGGAGCATACCCCTAAAGTTTGCTTAAGCTGCCATCCTTATGCACTTACCTGGGACTAAGCCACCTTTCACCTGTGAACAAATTATAAACTTCATCCTGCATGTCTCACCACATGGGGCAGCAAAACATAGGAAGCTTATGATATTACTTCCCAGCCTGTAATTATATTTATAATTATACCCACTTGCGTAATCCTGCTGATATTTCAAGCTCAATTGGCAGGAACACACAAATAGGCTTTTTCTGTTGCAGGTACTAGAGGATGAGAGTTGAGGACAAATTACAGGGGCCCCCGTGAGACAGCAAGCAAGAAGCAGAAGGCCAGCAATGCTTTTGACGAAGTGCCCCATAATATTCTGATTAACAAATTAGCTAAAAGTGGGCTAGGTGGATCCACAGTTGTCTACTTCTCAGGAAGAGAAGGGAAGATATCATCTTGCTACACTAGACATCTAGTCTACTTAGCTCCATGCTACTACTCCCTCCTTCCTTCCTTCCTTCCTTCCTTCCTACCTTCCTTCCATTTCCATTATTAAGACCCAACACAGCATATATTGACAAAGGGTAGAATTCTGCCCATTCAGCAGTATCAGCCAGAAGCTTTGAGGTTTCCTTTTTTCTCCAGTGCTACAATAGCATCCATTCTTAATGGGCACAGACATAGGAGAATTAAAAAAACACAAAGACTGTGTATATTAATGGTACAACTGGAAAACAGTAACTTATTTCACACACAAATCTGAGTTAATGCTTACAGATATGGCATGCTCTTATCTTAATGTCCTTTTTCACTCCAGCAGGCATTGCTCTGATATCATTCATTCCTTTCAATGGCTGTCTTTTTAAGTTGAGTGATATTCACCCGTTATTGTTGTTGTTGTTGTTGGCAGCATTATTCATATTCCCAGTGGCTTTCAGAATCCCCTCCTCCTCCCCCTGCATAGCTAAAAAAAACCCCAAAAGATACTAGCTGGGATTTGATACACTAAACCAGAAATGTTGAATACTTCTAGATGATTAGAGATCTTCTCTGGAGAGATTACTGTGTTCCTATTTTGGTTAAAAAGGTTTCCAGCATTATCGTCTTAATATCCTGATTTGTTTTGTCCCAATAGGTCTGGGTTCCATTTGGAACCCAGCACTTAGCCATTGCATGAGTCATAGTTGAAAACATTCTGTTCCTGTTAGCTATCCAAATGCTAATTTCCCATCCTTGGGGACCGGCAATAAATATGACACACTAGGTCTTGGAGAAAGTTCAGCTTTGCTGCATAATATAGGAAATGTATCACGCGCTTGTACCAGTATGCATCTGAGGCTAGAAAGTCTACATGATTCCCTTTTAAAGCATGACTTTCACAGGTGACAATATACTGGAAGTGTTAGAATGCACATGGAAGAATCTTGGATTCAGGGCAAGTTTTATTTCTGAATGAGCTGCATACTCAGTTGTTGCTTTTTATTAGTCAAAGGCGATTCGAAAAAGCCCTGTTCCAAATAAGATCAGAATACATCTCATACCCACCCACCCACCCACCCACACTTTGAATTGCAATGTCTTACAACAACAAAAGCTGCCTTAGGCACATGGAGCCAAAACGTTCAGTCTCTATTTTTGACCTCTTGCAAACAGAGAGTACTCTGACTTGCAAGCTGTTCTATAGTGTGTGACAGGTATCTTTACAGTTTGTTTGGAAAGGAAGGATAAGCTCTGCTGCAACATATGAAAGGAAATCACATCAAATGCCATCCGTATAAACCTGACAAGCTCTGAGAGCAGGAGAGAAACCTGACATGTCAACAATACCTTCGTCGGAAATGTTACAACACTTCTGTTATCGTATCTCCCTTAGCAACGCCCTATGGTTTGTTTAAGCGAGATAAATCTTTAAGAGCTTGACATTGAAATGTTTCAGGGGATAATATATCTGGATGCCTGTTGAACTATAAGTAAAACCTAATCCTACGAGATTCCAGAAATGGCACCTGTTCGGTCCAGCTGCTGGATTTGTCTGCTGGCCTGTGGTATGTGAGAGAGGTGAAGGGTGCATGGCTGGCTGGGGAATGCTGGGAATTGTAGGACTTCTTCTGTCTAAACATGCATAGGATTGCATTCTAAGCTGGCTAGAATCATGATGTGCCAAAGCGCTCAATGATTCAGCTTCCTTCTCTACCACCATCACACCAACAACAAATTGAATGCTACAAGGGTGAGGGGATAGATCTATTTATTTATTAAGAGCAGGGATGAGCAATTTGTGGTCCTACAGGTGATTTGGCCCACACCTCCTATCATTCTTCACCATTGGCTACGCTGACTAGGGCAAATAGGAATTATGAGCCAAAATATCTGGAGAGTCACAAGTTGCCCAACCCTGGTTTAGATGTATAGTGGAGAATCTCAGACATCAGTGCCAAATGTGGGCTCCTCATGTCTCCAGATGGCTGTACCCCCTTCCCATGGTCCCACCTCATTTCCCCCATTAATCATTTTGTTGTTTTCCAGCTTTTGTGCAGTTTCCCCCCCCCCTGTTCTAAAAGGTAGAAATGCCTTCCACAAGGCTTACTTACTAGCAATGAGAGTGTTAAGCTAAAATATGCTGGTATTTATTTACATTTTAATGCTGGCTCTACTCCTCTTGCCTTCACCCCCTTCCACCACTTGAATGCACCCCCCAAGAGCTTCTCTGAAATTGAATTTGGCCCTCAGGCTGAAAGACGTTCCTCACACCTGGGCCTAATCTACACCAAGCAGGATATAGCACTATGAAAGTGGTATGAAAGTGGCATATGTATGTGTCAATGGGCCCCAACAGTTGTCAGTGCACTTCAATACCTCTATTAAGCAGTAGTGTGACTCCTGCCTCTTATATACTGCTTTCATACCACTTTCACAGTGCAATATCCTGCTTGGTGTAGATTAGGCCCTGGTCTACACAAAAAGAGAGAATAATCTCAGGATGCTGTAAACAACTTTATTGGTGAAAAGCATCCTGATATTATTCCCTCTTTTTGTGTTCATTTGGATGCTTCTCCACCTAACCACCCCTGGTCTACCCAATTCCCAAAGGCTGTATACTAGTAACAAGGAATAGGCCAACAGATTTACAGAATGAAATCCTGCCATATTAACAGTGCAAACCTCTGCATGTCTACTCAGAAGTAAGCTCTATGGATTTCAATGGTGTTTACTCCCAGGTAAATTGTAGAGAATTACAGATCAAGCAGCTTTGCTTAGACATTTCATAGGAAGGTTCTCCTATGGGGCAGTACAGTTGCCCAAAGTATTTTTCAGGAAGAACACACCATACCTTCAGGTTACTCCATAGCCTGAGGAGATAAAAAGTGCCTATATGTGGCAAAATGTGTGGTGCCCATGTATCTGAACAGACAACCCAGTTATCCCTGCTTAATATAGTTTATGTTGGGTCCAGAGGAAAAGGAGAGCGCTTTAGATATGAGAAGGGGAGGATTCAGGGTCACAAGGAAAATCAGTTGCATAAGCTACAGAAATGAGACTGCAGAAGGCATAACCAGGATATCCTGCAATGCATGTAGTTGAAGGATGATGGATGGTTAATGCATTGATTATATGACCATAAAGTGTGTGTGTCCCCTTGAAGAAATCATGTGACTCAATCACAGAAGGGCAATGACAGAGAAATGCAAACTAGAGAAAGATCTGCAAGAAAACATTGAAACCCTCCTATTATCAAAGGTAACCTCTGTCTATTTGCCTTGAACCATTTGTTACTGAGCCATATTCATAGGAACTTGATGTTCTTGTAAACTGAGCCTTAACATGTGTTTGGGCACAAAACAAAATCGGACACGGTGTTCACTCTTATTGTTCATATGTACGGAAATAAACAACTATAAAGCACTTATCTATCAGGGAAACATGGTGCATGTATCACGCTCTTTCATAGGTTCTGCATTCTTTCATTAGGATACCTGTCACCAGCTGTTATATAGATTGAACAGTATCTTTGAGGATAGTGGCCACTGGCATAATTTTAAGTGGGTAAATATGCACAATTATTTTGGAACTGCAGAGGTGGCCTGGTCTACCCAGCCTGATAATCTGGTACCCAGACCTAGTCACCAGAGCTCAATCACCAGATCTGCCAGAAAAGATATACCTGTTTCCTATATGTATATTAGGGGACTGCATTGGATTTGGACAAAACCTGAAATCTGAGCAGAATCAGGCTCATTTGGACCAGTTCAGGTGTTTTCTGATGTGAAGTAGGTTTCTCTCTGACCACCTCCTCTCTCCCCACCCACCCCCGAAGCAAAGCTGAGCCAGAATGATGCTTCACTACTATTTTGTTCTCAGATATGCAGACATTCTATCTCTTCTCCATAAAGCGCCTTTTTGTTTCATTTCTCCCAAACACTGTAGAACAGGGGGAGGGAGGGAGGGAGGAAGGTTGAGTGATTGAAAGGTCTACCTTCTAATTCTAGAGCACATTTTACCAGGGTTCGAATCACCTTGGTAAACAGGCAAGGATCAGACCTTGAGATGATCTTTATTCTAATGTCATTAGATGTACAGTGGGGGGATCCTTAAATTGGTTTTCAACCAATGTAACTCCCTAGCCACTTCACCTATTCTTCTAAAACTTTGTAGCTTTTTTGCCTGGAAATACTATTTTCATACAAATTGACAAAAAAAAATTGGGGGTGGGGATGGGGAGGGAAATCAATCATCCTGCCAAATTTAAGGACCACGATTCCTCATTAACTTCTGCACCTATCCATCTGAAACATTGCATGTTTCTTACTTAAATCCCTCTCTAGGCTGTCATTTTCAATGGTCCACAAGTGTTAAGCACCTGCTCTTTAGGATATCCTCAAAATGTCAGGGCTACTCTTACATGAAAACCACTGTGCGTATCAATCTGAAACTTGGTAGTCGTTATCTCTTCAGAAGTGGCAACTATACCGCAAATATAATTCAGCTCTGCCAAGACCATTAAAAAAAAAAAAAAAAACTATCAGAGTTCCCCTTTTTTTTAAAAAAATAATAATAATCACATTATAAAGGTCCATAGCGCACACAAAAATCTTGCACTTATTTCCTAACCTGATCCCTTCCTATGGGACTACTATTCCTACAAACATAATCCAACTCTGACTAATAGGGGGCAGCGTTATAGCCATTATTATTATTATTATTATTATTATTATTATTATTATTATTATTATTTCCCATGAGAGACAACGGGAGGCCTGAAACTTTGGATTTCCGAATCTGTCCAAGCAGAATTGGGCCATTTTCTGAAGGACCAAAGCAGGGTCTGAGTCAAATTTAGGGGGTAGTGCCCACCTCTAATACACACACATGAGAGAGAGAGAGAGAGAGAGAGAGAGAGAGAGAGAGAGAGAGAGATTCCTGTTGATACCCATGAAAGGGCTCCATCTCCAACTATGTGCATGGGCAAGTGTGTGCAGCCTCCAGTTTGCATAACTTATGGATGATGAATACCATGGAGATACAGTGCCAATAGGAACAGTTATAGGAATATATTTCTGAAGCTTCTGTTTTTGTTGGTTCCTTTTTGCAATAATAAAGAGCAGCTGTGAGGGGAGGTGTGACAGCTGGGCCTTTCCGGAATGTAGTATTATTTCCAGATCAGCAGTTTTCTTTTGACCTAAACTAAACTCTGGCCTATTCAGAGGGTTGGGAGAGGAATGCCTGCAGGAGAGATACCTCCAGTACAGCTTTTAGTCCCCTTTCTGATATCTCCCCTCGATCCCTTTTCATTTTTTAAAAACAAAAACTTTCGTATAGAAATGAGGCCAAGAGATTTGTGTGACAAGGATGATTAAATCCCAGCTGCACCGTAGAATTCCAGCTCTTAAAAAGTTAACACAATCTTTAAAAATATATCACCTTTAGGGATCTGCCTTTATATTTTTTTAATTTCACTTATTTAAAACAATTCTTAACTGCCCTTTGTATCCAGGATGGTATACAAAGGTATTTGTACCATCTAGTCAAGCACTAACTTTCTACAATAATTTTAAATGTCATATGGTCTTAACCTGGAAGACAATTCATAAGCTTTATACCACTGACACCTCTTTCTTCTTAAGGATTTTCATCTCCCAGCATTCTAAATTGCCACTCTTGGTAAGGATTTAACATCACAAGGGTGGAAGCTGAAACTACCCTGTTGCTAGTCTAATTACTTTGAAATTACTTTCACACACAAACATAGTCAAAATCATCAAATGCATTGTAAAGATTTGCCTGATCAAAAGGTATGGAGACAATCCTTTACTGAAGCCCTAACTAACATCATAAAGTGAAGTTCAGTGTAGACCAGGTGTGGGCAGAAAGTATATCTCCAGATCTTTTGGACTTCATCTCTCAGCATTCCTGAACATTGGCCATGCTAGCAAGGGCTTCTGGGTGTTGCAGTCCAAAACATTTGGAGATCTACCTTCTGCACTCCCCTGTTGTAGACTATTGAGCAATGAATATCTATCTATATATAAGATCTGAGTTCAAACCATACTTCAGCTTTAGATTGACTATGTGGTCTTCACTCCACAACAGATCACCATGTCGAAATATAGAACATTAGTCCCCTTTGGATATTTGTGAGATGTGGAGTGCTATGCATGTTTTCTCACAAGTATGCCCCACTGTATTCAATAGGGCTTTCTCCCAAGTTAGTGTACATACAAGTAAGCTCTGTTGAACTCAGAGCTTACTTCATAGGAATAGGCTGCATGGCTGAAAATCTAAGCACACTTACTCATAAGTAAGTCCCATTGAACTCAATGGATCTTGCTTTTCAGTAAATGAACTTAAGTCCAGGCTGTAAAGTTGTAATCCTATGCTCACCTACAAGGGAGTAAATCTCATTGAAGACATTTGAACTAGCTTCTGAGTAAGCATGCTTAGGGAATTGACTGAGGCCTGCATGAGGCAAGGAAATAATTTTACTTAGTGAACTGTGTGTTAAAGCCCCCTCATGAATTTCAAGGACATCAGGGTTATGGAAATAGTGCTGCCCCTGAGTTGCATGGCTAGTGGATGTTTGCAGCAGGGAAGCCTACATACATAGACCTCTATGCGCCTAGACTTCCATGCATTTTGGAACCCTAAATGCCTCTTGATTGCATACAGCCGCCTTTGCATGATTAATACATGAAAATGACTTAACTGTTCCTATAAAAGTACTTCCACTGGGTGAAATAGGAAA
The DNA here is from genome assembly GCF_023053635.1 of Elgaria multicarinata webbii. Classification (NCBI taxonomy): domain Eukaryota; kingdom Metazoa; phylum Chordata; class Lepidosauria; order Squamata; family Anguidae; genus Elgaria; species Elgaria multicarinata. The sequence continues at coordinate 37,224,213 of NC_086180.1, read as the reverse complement.
AGAACTACCGATAAAGCACATGGTAGCATGCATAGTTGTCCAGGCGTTTTCCATGGCAACAGTAGTATACAAAGACATGTAGGGGAAATATATGAAGCAACCATATGAGCCCTATAACTTCTAAATTACAAATGATACTGAGAATGGTACTTGCATTTCCCAGTTCTGTAAATTGAATGAGCTTCTAACACTAGCCAGAATGTATGTTCTTTTAAAAAATATCACCCTTCTCCTTACTGTATTGCAATAACTATATTCAGAAGTGACCCACTGGACTAAAAGAAAAGAAAAGTTTTGTCTATAATTCGTGCAAATGCCTCAGGCCTCTCAAAGAGTCAACCGTAGCAATAGTGAGCTCTTGTAGAAAATCCTTTTTGTAGCTGAAGGATGGGTTATTGAAAGGTATGTTCCTCTGCTTAGTTCATGTGGGGTTAATTTAATTCTGCAGGAACTCACCCAGCTGAGACTAATCATATCAGAGCTAGGGTTATATAAATCTCTCTGACCTAGAACAGGGGAGTATGGTGGGGCATGACGTCAGGTCTCTATTTGGTTTTGTTAAGGGAGTAAGACAATTCATGTCCCTTCTTTTAAAGGAATGCTCATTTTCTGCAGAAAACTAAAGCTCTGTAGAATGTAATAATATTCCTTATTTTATTCACCAGACTTGAAATAACTTAGGAATGAATTTTTGATCAAGCAGTTTCTTCCCCAAAAGGGTTTTCTAGGTGACCTCTTCTCCTTCCATTTAAATGGTGCTCTATATCAGCACTCAAGTCTGTGGCCTTCCAGAATCCACATGTTGGATTACAACTCCCATCAACAGTGACCATAGCCCATGCTGGTTGGAGCTGATGGGAATTGCAGTCCAACAATATCTGCTCGGTCACAGATTCCCTAGTCCTGCTCTAGGTTGACCCAATTTAAATAGGTCATGAATGTTCCTCTGTCCAACATAAACTAACTGAACAGCCTGACCTATTGCGAACTTTTTCCAAAAGTTGGAGGAAACAACCTACCAGTTGCTGTTCCATTACGTTAAAGAGAAATATATGAGAACTTCACAAGAAGTACTTTCAAAATACCCAAGAAATGATGCTTTATGGTTAACTGCTAAATATTACCAGATTTTCTTCTTTTAAACTTCAATAAGCAAATGCCTATGTCAACCTCAAGAAGGAATGTCAACTGATCACATTGGTAAAACAGGATATACTTTCATATATTCTGTACACATAATATTCACCTGGCTACAGCATTGCAGCAAATAAGAGTGAGACTTCCAGTCTTGATTGAGAAACCATCAGGAAAAATGAAGTTGGGGGTTGGGGATATGGATGCCATCACAACCTCTTCAGTAAGCCATTTCAGCTGCATAGTTATTAATAGAGCAGCCTTTGTTTTATTTGAATAACTCCCAAGGAGTATAAATGTCAACCAACACAGTCTTGCTGATGCTTTGTAGAACTTCAGAGGAGGTCAGAAACATCCAGATCAATAATTGTAAGGCAAAAACATATTCTTGAATGAGGTTAGCAAGGTTTGCACCTTCTGACTTGAGGTGTTTAATTGTAGGCCCTACTGTGATAACCTTTATTTTAACATGAATGAAACAAAGCAAGCACTGTAATTCACACCAAAGTAAGACAGCATCATCTTGATTGTAGTGATCTCAGATATCTTAATTGCCATGCATAAAGTGATGCAAGGACAGAACTTCTAGAAATTAGTCAGGATCAGTAATAAAAGCAAGAAGGCAGCCCAAAAATATTGAGTTCCAGTGAAGAGCCAGGCTATCAAGGGAATGCAAGGCTAGCATGCCTAGAACTGAATGCTTTTACATTTGAGCCTTCAGGGACCCACCCAGAGCTCAGCTGTAGGCCATCACCACCACCTGAGGAATGGTCTACTCATGAGCAAAGCCTTGTTCATAAATAGACTTTTATTCATGAGAAGTCCTTTTTCCTCAGGCAGGCACTTCTGCATAGGGATGTATGGGAAATTAGTTTCAGTTTGTTTTTGATCAGGATTCACCCAGTTCGTACCTTCTAGATTGAGCATGGACTCGGAAACAATCTGTAGTTGAGGTCTTCACATTCCTGAGCTTGCAATGTGAATCATGGGCCTGCCAAATAAAAAAAATGCATTCCAAAGCATTTGAAAGATGAGCATGAAAAAATGTATACTTTTGAAGCTGCACACAAATACATTTTAATAAATGGGAGAAGAATGCATACATTTCAAAGATATGTACATTTGCAAGAATAGGCATGGAAATACACACAGATTTTCATGCGAAAAGAAAAAACAACAACCTTGCAATCTGAAAAAGACTCGAGTTGGGACGAGCTTTCAAATAGAATTCGGGTAACTTAGCTAAGCTCAAATGTTGCTGATGCCCACATCCCTACTTCTGCATTTGGCAGCCAGATGAGCCTCGACCTTTAGTTGTCGGTGCTCTCTGGGGCTAGATAGCTGTGCACTACTATGGCTGGGTTTGGATGACACATTAATCAATTGGGGGGAAGGTAAAGAGGCAATCATCCATTGTGTTGATTATTGTGTCATCTGGGGGAACAACACACAATGGGCACACAACTCACAGTATGTTATTTTGTTGATTTAACTCCCAGGAAAAAACAACAGGCTGCTCCATTGCTTATTCGTAGACCTGTTGATTAAGATGTCGTGTAGAGGGCTCTGTTGCGTGTGCTATTTGGGTAGGCCATAGAGTTCTCTGGCAGGAGTGGCCAAAAGCACCCTGGCCACTCCTCTACAGCTGGCAAAACTTGCAATGCATGCTGGGGTAGGACTGGGAGGAGGGAGGGAGGAGCACCAGCCACCTGAAAGAATGACAGGAGTTTCAACTGAGCAACGGGGGGTGAGTCAACATGTCATGTGTGGAGCACCAGTAAAGTAATGCACGGTGAGTTGCCTATTCCCCCCTCTGTTGTCTAAAGTGTCATCTGAATGCAGCCCATGCCTTGAGGGGAAGAGTTGACAGCCATCTCCTACAAGAGCCCAACTTCCCCCTGATCTGCCTCAAATCCTCTTGACATTGAACATCATCCATAATGTTAAGCTCAAGAAGCTCCAGGTGATACTTTGAAGGGGAGTCCTCCAGAGGGGGCATGACATTAATGAGAATTACACAAATCATGAATCAATTTTGATATATTGAATAATTAGTATATTAGTACTGTTGCTATGGGACAAGATCAACAATCAAGTTGAGATATATAATCAAAATTTGTCATGAATTTTGCAAGTATTTTACAATTTCATAAAACACATTTTATAGCCACAAAAATTAAAAGCAAGTGTTTCGATGCATCACTGTAGTAAATAAACATGAAATCACTCATCTATAACAAACATCAAATGGATTTCGACCATGATTTGGTCTTGTTCAGTGCTCTTGTAATATCATAATCACAATTTCTCACACATGCATATGGAAAAATAGTACCCTGCCCTTCAGCCAAGTCTGCTAAATAAAGTAAACTAATAGTGAAACTGTAGTATCAGCTATAAATTAAATGGAAATTGATGTAATGAGATCTGCATGAGTATGATAACTATAACCATAAAAGTTAGAATCTATGAGCACAAACATTGTATCAGAAACCATAGGATGCAAGCCTGTCTTGCTCTGCTCAATTTTCATGATTGTAGACATAATCGGGCTGATTTGAAGTGTTGCTGCCAGAAAATGGTCAATGCCACCAGAGCTCTACTACATGGTGCACTTCTGCAGAAGGAACTGTACTGCATCAAGGATGAGCAGAAAGTTGATTTGGATCTACTGGTAGTTCACTGGTTGATTTGCAGTGGAGCGTGAGGGTTTCTAACTCCCAGCAAACTGGTCTGGCAAATCTAACAAAATAAGATTTCCCGAGCCTTGCGGGTTTTGGAGGATGAGATGGTAGATTTCATTTCAAAACCTGCTTCTCCCCCAGCCAAAATGCTGCAGCCAGACTCTCAACCTTGACTTCCAATATGCACCCCTCCCGGTACTTCTGTCTCGATTGCCCAAACCTACACTTGTCCTGCAACCACCTGCTTTCAGGCATGGTCCATGCATAAGCACTACCCACGTACAGAGGTCTTCCTCAAGAACTGACCCTCCTCTGCCCTAGCATGGCCATCTGCGACCATCATTGCAATAACTTTGGCTTCCTAGCAAGAGTACTATGACAGCTATTGCAGAAAAACGAGGTTGGCTCAAAACAACATGTTAGCTAAGGGAGGCTCACTGTGCCCTGGCTTGTAACCTCTGGCTGGACTTGAATTTGAGAGTTTCACAAAATGTGGAGCTCAATAAATGGAAGAAAACTTACAGCAACTATACAATGATTTCTCAAGATGCAGATCTTGGCAACTCTGACACTTCAGTGATTTGGCCCACGTGAAAAGCTACCAAAATAAAAGCTATCCCCTATGAGCAATTGCAATGTACACTACAGACCTTCTGGAGCTGTGAAGGCTTTGTGATGCCAGGGGAAATCTATTTGCTCTGTCAGCAACTGCAAAGTGGCTGGGTCAGGGAAAGCCATCCTTGAGACATCAATGCTGCCTGAATGTACATCAAAAACTTATACAGTTTTGAGGAGGCTGTTGTAAAGTCTTGGGAGATCATCAGTTAGTTTAGAAAATGCAGATACATTTAGAAAAGGCACATAACATACACAGAAAGGAGGAAGCTCCTATTATGTCCATTTCTTTTCCATTGATGATTTCAAGATTGTAGATAACAAGCTGAATATGAGCCAACGGTGTGATATGGCTGCAAGAAAGGCAAATGCTATTTTGGGCTGCATTAATAGAAGTATAGCTTCCAAATCGCGTGAGGTACTAGTCATAGGCGTGCGCAGCACATTTCATTAGATGGTTCGGCCAGAGATTATTATTTTTAAGGTAAACATTGATTGAATATACAGTAATAAAGGACTTTTTCTTCATCAAACAAACAAACGAAAACTGAAGTAAACTGTATTTTTTTAATTAACAAGTAATCTGTACTGCACTGTTGTAATTATTTGATTAGGACTGAAGTAGAGGAGCACAAATTTTACTGTACTTATTGTCTTTAAATATGGTTAAATATCCCACAGTTACCTTGTTATTCTATTTCTACAATTCTTTTTCTCCTGTCTTTTTTTCATCCTTTCTTCGTTTTCAGGCTGCATCCTATGCACATTTACCTCAGAGTAAGTTTGATTGATCTCAGTGAGGCTTACTTCTGAGTAGACATACATAGGATTGTGCTGCAGCTCTGTTTTAAAGTGACACAAGATACACACATACCATGTTTACCAAAAGAACGGCTTGAAAAAAGGGGGTTGGACACCCTAAAATAAGCAAGGGCAGATAGGAATTGTTTTAGCAAGCATTCTGAAAAAGGTGCTGCTGAATGAACCCTCCTTAGCCAGGAGGTTCTGGGGGGCATTGCAGTTCTCCCCCCTTTCCCCTTTCTTTTCTCTTGCTGGAGGCCAGACTGGGGTGGGCGGTGGGGCAACAAGGAGGAGAGAAGGCACGTAAACATACAGCTTCTCTCTCTCTTTCTCCCAAACATTACAGTACCTGCAGGGCTGATGAGGAGAGGAGGGCAGTAGCAGCTCCGAAGGGGGGAGGGCCCCAATCCGCAGCTCCAGGCAATCTTACTACTTACAGAAACAGTCCCTTCCTCAGCATCATGTCAGCACGGCTGCTGCTCCCACCTTGAGCAGGGAGCGGCTGAGTGAGTGAGTGAAAGAGCAAGCTAGTGAGCTGGGGAAGCAGTGGCTACACCTGGTGAAAAAAGCCTTCCGGAGGAGGAGTGGGGTGGGAAGCAGCTGAATTTGTTGCTCTTTCCTACAGCTAGCACCGGCCTTGCTACCGCAACATGGCGGTGGCAGCGGATTAGGGTGTTCAACTGAACCCTTTGAACCTGTTGTCCGCACGCCAATGGTACTAGTTCCTCTCTATTCGGCCCTGGTTAGGCCTCATCTAGCATATTGTGTCCAGGGGCCTGTCTACACAGAGTCTTCGGGGCGCCTGGAGTGCGTATGCAGTGCGCCCTGAAATTGATGATGTAGACAGTACCTTAAGCGTTCCAAGAAGAGGCGGAGGAGGAGGAGGCAGCCCCGCATCGCCCCTCGCGGGGACGGGGTGAAGAGTTGCCGGGCCCGGCGGCTTCGCCGGGGAATCGGCTGCGTCCTTGGTGTCGCCCACCTGCCCGCCGGCCTCCTGTTGCCAGCAAAAGAGCCACCCGGGTTGGAGAGCTCTGCGGAAGAAGCCGCCGCCGGCTTCTTCCGCCAAGCTCTATGACCCGGGTGGCTCTTTCACCGGCAACAAGAGGCCAGCAGGTAGGTGGGCGGCAGCTGATTCCCCGGCGAAGCCGCCAGGCCCGGCAACTCTTCACCCCGTCCCCGCGAGGGACGATGCGGGGCTGCCTCCTCCTCCTTCTCGATCCTCCCAGAGTGCAGGACACGGAATAACGGGCTCACGTCACAGGAAGCCAGATTCCAGCTGGACATCAGGAAAAACTTCCTGACTGTTAGAGCAGTATGACAATAGAACCAGTTACCTAGGGAGGTTGTGGGCTCTCCCACAAGAGGCATTCAAGAGGCAGCTGGACAACCGTCAAGTATGCTTTAGGGTAGATTCCTGCATTTAGCAGGGGGTTGGACTCGATGGCCTTATAGGCCCCTTCCAACTTTACTATTCTATGATTTCATGTGGATTCTTTCTTTTCTTTTAATCAGCATTTGATCATTGAGGTAGAACTAATCTCTATGAAGGGCTTGCATAGACATAGGAACTGCTGCTCTGAGAATTTAATCGACTGCATTCCCAAATGCATTAACACACCACCTCATCTATATTCCTGTACTTATATGCAGAGATGCCTTTACTTGGTATGTTAGGCCACTTTGCAGGCTCTAGCGCACTTGCGGCTAATCTACACCTACAGCCCTTTCGCAATGGAGAAGGGATAATTGCAAGGTTTCCCGCTTCCTGGATCAGTGCTCATGGGGCACATGCAAGGGAGGTTTCCCGCAAGTAAAGGGGAGCCATTGTGGGTGGACGTGAGCCCCGTGACAGCAGTTTAAGTTGGGCATCAGGAGAAGTAGGAGGGACTGGACAGATGGGTAGAAGGCACTGACTTTTTTTAAAAAAAAACTCCTCCAAGATGTGCACCAGCGCAGACACACAGCAACGCAGGGGGCAATAGGTACTGTGTTGAAGATATGGTCTTGCGCATCAATATGTTTGTGTAAAAAAAGAAAACAAACACTCGGTGATGAAACACACCAATGCCCGTGCACACTCCTATCTATCATTCCCCATTTAGAAATAATTACTATAATTTAAATAGAAATGAAATCACTGGAGAAGACAGTGACAGGGGGGGGATCTACACTACTGCCTTTAAAGCGCTTTAAAGCACTTTGAAAACGTTTTGAAACCTGTATATGCAGTGTGTCCTGGGCCTAAACAGTTGTCAAAACTGTTATAAAGCGCTTTAAAAGCACTTTAAAGCAGTAGTGATCTGCGTGCCGGCTCAGTCTGCTATCCAGGTGCTGACTGTTGATGGGCAGCTTCAAGGTCCCTGCTCTCCCACCTGATGGTTCTTTATCTTTAGACCTGACCTAGACTGGACAGCCTTACAAATGAAGGACATCCTTGAATTGTGGTTTGTCCTTTGACCGCTATTAAAATAGAGGACTAGCCTCTGTAAAGTAAGGAGCATGGCCACCTAATCTAGGGGACATGCATGTGCCCCATCCTGTGAATATCCATCCTGGCTTTCACTGATGGATCAGTTGTCTCCAATTAATTGGCTGAGCAATATTTACTGGAGTGAATCATACTCAGGCAGGTCTAATTCTATACATGTTTACTCAAAACAGTCACTCTGTGTTTCGTATGCTTTGCCTTAGAAGTGTCATTAGGATTGCAGCCAAAGCAAGTAAACTTAATTAAGATGTACCAGTTAAAGGAAAACAGGGCCTATCTTAAGGAATAACAAAAGGCACAGTGAGAATATACACACACAATAAAAATTGTATTTTCCTGCCTTACACATTTATAAGAAAGAGTACATCAACCTGTGAGAGACCCGCTCCAATTTGGACATCTCCCAAATCTGTCTGAATTGACCACTTCAATTCAGAATGTGACTGAATCCAAAGCCCAATCTACCAAATACATGAAAGAGCACCTCCTCCATATCATCCTTCCCATGCATTAAGATCTGAGGAGGAGTCTCTTCTCTGAATACTATTAATGGAAGAGATACAGTATGGATTTACAAAAGAGAGGGCCTTCTTTGTGGTGGCACCCTGACTTTAGAATGCTGACCTATGGGAAATTGCAATTGGCTCTGACTTTGCATTCTTCTCAGTGTTCTATTTTAAATGTTAATTTTTAATAAATGGACTGATTCATTTGGTTGGATGGTTTGCTGGTTAAGTAGTTTTATACTTCTACTTTCTAATTCTGCTGTTGCTATTACATTGTTCTTTTATCTATTATGTACACCACCCTGTAAAATTTATGTAAACACCGCCCTCTATTTTCAATTTTAAAAATAAATAAATAAGTGTATTTAAGTGCATGTATCCATTCCTGACTTCTTTTGATGAGAAGTGAATAAAGTTTTTTTTTGTTGTTGTTGTTTTTTAGTAAAGATGATCTCTAAGTCATGCTACTAAATACTTATTCTAGTCTCTTATTGCATTTCAGAGATAGATTATAGCTCCGGGCTTAAAGTTTCTCAGAATTTATGTGCATCAAATGGGATCTTGTACAGACAAAAATCTGCAAGTTGATTTTTTTTCCCCCGAGAGCAACCTGCCATTTTAAGTAGTTGTTGGCTTAATAAGTTAAATAGCTCCAGGAGACGCACATGCTATGATGATTGCATTTGGTAAGAGAACACTGTGCCAATCAGCCTCTATGCTCCAGTGCCAAAATGTGTCATATTTGTGGCCTGTGTGTTGCAATCCCGAGGTAGTTTTATTGCCAATGATAAGGGGCAGCAGATCTTAAAACTATGGGTTGTTTAAAACAACAAAAACAACAACTAACAAAAACAAACGGACTCAGTCAAGCAACACAGAGATTGTTTGATTGACAAGATAGGTATTAATTTGCCATACATTTCAGGCACCGCATAGCATCTTATACCTTCCAGCTATTTTCAAACTTAAGAAAGCCAAGAATAATGATCTGGCAGTGTTCCTGTATGAACCGAGCCATCAGCTCTGCAATCTGCTGTAACTCCTTCCCAATTGCCTCTGGTAATTATAGCAATACTGTTCTTATGGATTGGAGTTATATCACAGGAATTTTTTTTCATAAAGAAAAAAAATATCTAGTATAAACAACTGCAACTGAACAGGTCTGAAAGCCCCTAGGAGTTTTAAGCATTTGTCTGCTGATTTAATTTCTTTTGATTCATTGGGCTGGGGGAACGGGGTCTAGTTCTTCTCCTTTTTTAACTATTCCATTCATGGTGGCAAAAAAAATGATGCCTTAAATTGTTAGAGTCTAATCAGTTTATGGGATTTTCTCTGTATCTTTCACTAAGCAAAGCAGTGCTCAGAGTAGACTGTGACGCAATAGAAGCAGGACAACTTAATTGTTTCATTAATATACTAGATTACTCAGGTCCTTTTAAGGAACTGTGACTTGCTGAGCAGTTTCCACAGACCTTGAGGGCCATATGAGGCTGTGTGTGAGGGAAAGGAAGAGCAAAAACTGTGCAGGGAACCACAGGGTATGTCTGTACCAACTAGTTCTTCATATTGTCTAGTGGATTTTCATATTGTCTGGCTGCCAATTAGTTTCCAGACGAAGTATAAAGTGTTGTTTATCACCTTTAAAGCCCTACATGGTTTGGCTCCAGGCTACCTGCGGGATTGCCTTCTCTCGTAAAATCCACCCTGCACACTCAGGTCCTCTTGGAAGAATCTACTTCAGTCTCCCAAAATTAGGATGACAAGAATTACCCAGAGGACCTTCTCTTCTGCTGCTGCCAGAGGAGACTTGTCAACTTAACAGTCTTTTAGCATTTTAGAAAGTTATAAAGACTGATCTATCCAGTAGAATTTTAGGATGTTTTCAGAATGTTTTAATAATGTATACTATGTTTTTAATTCAGTTATATGTATTTTATATTTATTGTTCTCCGCCTCAATCCAAACGGAGAGGCGAGTAAGAAATAAAATTATTATTATTATTATTATTATTATTATTATTATTATTATTATTATGAGAAAGGGAAGGATAAGGTAACCTTTGATATCTTTTCCATGGACTTGTCTATGCACTGTATATACTTTACTGTGACTGCGAAGTTGCAGTCCATTGTTTATATGATGCAGCCTCCAATTTGCAGCCACACCACATTATTCCCCACAAAGCTGTACATTTCTGACGTTTCGTTTCACCTCAAGTTTTTACTTTGCTTCAATGTCACCACGATTGTTTGTGCTTGTGATAGTTGTGGCTTCAGTTTGGATTAAGGGAATGGGCGTAGTTAGGGAGCAGATCCCAGTGTAGGGTAAGTGCAGAATACAGGGCAGGGGGCAGGCTCCAGGTGACTGTTTAGTAATGGTGACATTAAAAGTTTCATTCTGGAATGAAAATAAGGACAGTTATTATGTATAACACACAAATTTGATGAACTGTAGCTGCGCAGATGCAGAGATACAGGCTTTCAGTGTTACAAAGTTGTGCAGAGTTGCCAGAAAACAAAACAAAAATGCCTTTCAAGGTTTTCAGTCACTCGATATTTGCTGCATGTTACCGCCAAGCGCTACAAATTTCCTTGGCTGAATAGCCCAGGTTCACTCCTGCTATGTAACCCTGTCATTGCTGTTTCGCAGCGGCGGTGTTGTGGCTTTTGGGCGGAATCAATAGCAAAAGCGGTGCCATATAGACACCCTCCCATATCTTTCCAGAATGTTATGCCACTGCTTTTTGTAGGTGTGCAATTCACACCTGAACTATGACAAGCAAGTAAGCCCCCTTGATGGCCATGTAGGCAGATAAAGAACAGCAACAGATCTACTAATTGGGAGAACCCTACTTGCAGTAGACGTATTTGTGCATCCAACAGTTTACTTCTGATGGGGAATTATTATTATTATTATTATTTATTTATTTATATAGCACCATCAATGCACTTCTTTTGAAATGACCTGGCCTTGATTATTGAGATCAGGAGGGAGAACCTTCTCAGAGTCCGCTCTATTAGAGCGGTAAGATTGGTTGTGGGTAGATCCAGGCCTTTCTCTCAGAGGCTATTAGATTCCTCAAGGAGACATGGTCAGTGCACTTCCTTATTAGTTTTCTGGAAGAAATGTATTGCTTGCCTTTTTAAGACGGCCTTTGGGAAATAATGCTGCTATGTTTTTGTTACATCTATTACTCTATGGTTTTCGTTGACCATTTTTTACTTTGGATGTCAAGAGAGACTTCTAGTGTTTCATAGTTTTTAAGCTGCCCAGAGCATAGGATGTAGTTGGAAACATATTAGTAGATCTGCTGGGGGAACAATGGAGAGAGAGAGATCTAGTGCACTTCTTGAAATGGTAGCACAGTGGCTCACAATATTGGACTGATCATCAATAGATAGTCTATATGACAATTTCAGCTATTAATAATCCTGAGCAATAGAGTTATATGGCAATGATGGTAGTTGTACTCCAATTCATTTGGAGGGGCCCAGCTTGGGGGGACATTGAATAGATGTACATATCTCTTGTCCATTTTGTCACTGAGTCCTACTTAAGCAACTATGGTGGGAAACACCTGGCCTTTCTGTGCTGCCAGATGCAGGTTTCACTGCTCTCAGAACAGCACTACAAATTAACTCAAGATTTATTTATTTTTAATGAAATTAGCTCACATTATCTTCTGGCTTGCCTCATATTTGAAAGGACTCTCAGGATATTGGAAGCTACCACTTATTTCCCTACCTATGAGATGTCACTGTGAGCAGGGCCACAGCTGTCCAATATAACCCCAAGATCTCTTTCTTGGTCAGTCACTGCCAGCTCTGACCCCATCAGTGTATAAGTGTGTTTATTTTTATTCAATTTATATCCCCCTTCATTAAAAAAAATCATGGGGAGGGTAACAACAACATTAAAATATTATTATTATTATTATTATTATTATTATTATTATTATTATTATTATTATCTTTATTTGTATCCCACCTTTTGCCCAATGTTGGGCAAAGTAAAATCATAAAAAATTTAAACTGATAAAACCAGTTGGTTAACAGCAGAGCCAGCCACTCAAAAGCTCCTGGGTGAAAAATGGGCCATAGCCTGGTACCAAAATGATAGTAAAGTTGGGACCAGATGTATCTCTTAGGGGAAGGCATTCCATATTCAGGGCACCACCACAGAGAAGGCCCGGTCTTATGTCATTACTTGCTGCATTTCCCCAGTGGTGGGATAGGATGAGTTTCCTGAGCAGATCTAACAGTATGGGCAGGATGGTACAGGGTGAGACATTCCTTCTGATACTTGTGTCCCATCTCCTTTGGGGCTTTGTAAATCAACATCAGCACCTTAAACATGGCCCAGAAAGAGATAGGAAACCAATGCAACTCCTTCAGGATCTGAGTTACATGATTCCTAACAGCTGCCTTTGTTGACATCATGTCCGCTGCATTTCATCCCAACTGTAACTTCCAGATTTTCTTCAAGGGCAGTGCATGTAGAGCACATCATAACTACCCTGTATAATTTGGGTAGTTACAATCCCAAGAGTACTCTGTGGCAGCTTCTACCTGTTCTACAGAATCATGACAGTGTGGCCATATGCTAACCCAGTAAAACCATCATGAAATGCCAGGTGCCATGCAAGCGGTGCAAGTAGACTGGGAAATAGAAGCTGCTCAGAGCTTGCTCCCTAGGCTGTCTTCAACACTTATCCCTCCAACGCCAAACTCTGTCCCTGGAATGCATGGGATAAATGGGTTTGTGCTAAAGAGAAGAACTTTAGGAGAGAGAGAGAGAGAGAGAGAGAGAGAGAGAGAGAGAGAGAGAGAGAGAGAGAGAGAGAGAGAGAGATCAAATATTTGTCCAGAATCTCAGTGTATATCTAGGGCAGAGACAGTGATTGAAACCTGATTTCCTAAATGCAAGAATGCCGCCTTAACCACAAGCAAATCCTTCCCTCTTAATGCTACTTGACAATTATTTAAGAGGCTACAGACACCTAAAGGAAGCACTGGATCATCTTAACTGATTTTTTTTGGGGGGGGGGTCTTTTCTTAAACATGCTAGGACATAATTACACGATCAACCAAAATATTCTGGCACTTGACAGGTGAAAAGTAGAAAGTAAAATTCTCCTCATCCTGCTTCTCTCTCTCTCTCTCTCTCTCTCTCTCTCTTCTATTAAAAAAAGCCCTTTTAAAGTAAAACTGAGAGTTGTAACTTCCTTTGCTCCAATTTATTAGCGTAATACCTTCCATGCCTGAAGGCACTGTATGTCATTGTTGTGTGATCAGATTCTGACACTTCCAGGGCTCCAAGGATCCGTGACAGAGCTGAATGAAAACTTTTTTAAAAAATTAAAAAATTGGCAGGAATAGTAAGAACACATAAAACCTGCCAGCTGTCAGTGATGTAAATGGTGATTTTTGTTTCACTTTTTTTTAATGAATTAAAGCAGGATTGAAACCTTTCCAAAGACAGCATGTTTAGCCTTGCAAAGGAAGAAAAATGAAAGAGCAAGTTTTCCCGCCCCCTAGTTTGGCAGCTGTTCCGGAAAGGTTGTTTTCTGGTAGCACTTGATTGGTCAGAAATACACTCATCTGACAAAGACAAGAAAAAGAAAGTAAAGAATTAGTATCGGAGCCTTTTTAATAAATGCCGTGTTCCAAATATCCTGAATCTTTACACTGGGTTAGTCGTCATCTCTTGCTCAAAGTTGTATCCAGTTTAAAATTTATGCTGCACAAGATGTGAAGCCCTATGAGGCCAAATGGCAGGCAGAGAAGGTAGATCTGGATCTGCAAGGATTTCTGATCACCAGTTGTTGCAGCAACAACAAAATGAAGAAAGCTTGGGGTAGCTGGGAGCATTTGGGGGGGGGGTTTACGGAAGGCCTTTGAGCTTCATTCACTTTTGGTACTCAAACCAAATTCCTGGGCTCTGTATTGTTTATTGTGTGTCTTTTTCACCAAGCTCTGGCTGGTGGATCTTGGGGTGCTAGTAAACAACAAAGTCGATCCCGTACATATAAAGGAGGGTCCAAACCAAATAGCAGGAAAATTGCTTGCTGCACAAATGTGCTACATCACACTTGCCCATTTTCTACTTCTGACATGCTTCAGCTCTAGTGGGAGAGTAGAAGCGCTAGATTGCGATAGAAATGGAATGTCAGAAACTGCCCTGGAGGTCTGTCCTTACTCCCCACCTCAGCACCAGGGGCACTGCTGGACACATAAAAGATGTTGAGCCGAACCCTTCCATTGACATTAATGGAAGGTGTTGTTTTTACTACGCTTAATTTCCATGCGAAGGGAAGATTTGGGGGACCCACAGTGCACAGGAAAAGAAAAGTAATCCTTCTCTCCACAACTGTCCAACTGTGATCCCCTGGAAATCTCCCCAGTTCACAATCAATGATTTGGTTTTAAAGAAATCTAAAAAAAAAACCTGCTTCAACAGCAAACAAGCCCAAGCCACTGCCATTCTTCTTCTATCGAATGCTAAATCACCAGAGCAAACAGAACATTTCTAAGAGGTTTTTTTTAAAAAAAAGGGGGAAAAAAGAAACTCATCAAGATATAGGTTCCTTTCGATCAAAACAGAAATGCAAGTTCAGAAACATTGTTTTGCAAAAGGAACAAGTTTCAACTTTATTTGCTGCTTCCATGCAACTGGAGGTTATGTTTATTTAGAAAACTAACATAGATACGGCTTATACATTCACAAGAGTTCAGTGCCAAAAACCACAGGCCTAAAATGACTCTTTTCATTGCTCCTTCAGTTTTTGACCTATAGCTGTTTTTACAGGAACTGGATCTTTCTGAGCAATTGGCTTGGTTAGATTTAAGGGTAATCATAGTACCTTGTACAACCATTTGCAAAGAGCAGCTTGAGAAAAGGGGATGTGCAAATTAGCCCCCAGGCTCTGAGTGCTCTAGACTTCCTTTTTTTTTAAAAAAAATGCATAGGCTTCCTGTTTTGAAAAACAAGAAGATATAATAGAATGAGAGATATGGAAGAGATCCAAATCTGCAGCCCAAAGGCAGAATCCAAATATTAAACCTAGAAGATTAACACACATAGTTGAAGAAGTTGTCTGTCAAGGCGAGCCCAAGACATTTTGCTGCCTGAGGTGAAAAACAAGATGGCGCCCACTTCCATTCTATGTACAAAAGCGAACAGGGTTGGCTGTTGTATTATACTTCAACACTGAGGGTGGGACTGCATTTTCCACTGTACCTGAAGGCAGCAAGCTAATTTAGTGGGTAGAAAGCAGGCTGTGTAACCCACAGCTCTCTCTTCTCCTACCTTGCTGCCACCTCCCAGTATCTGCAACCTGAGGTGACTGCCTCACTCTGCCTAATGGTAGGGCCAGGTGTCTGTTGTTCTTTGGTAATATGGAAGCTGCCACAAATAGCAATAACAAGAGGGTTGGGGAGTGGACATTAGACTTCTCAGTCCTGTGCATCAGCCTCTGACACAGTAACTCCTTTGATTATGGACATCTTATAATGTCCAACTCCAGTTCTCAGAAAAAGATTTCGGGGAGGAACTATTTGCCCCTTAGCCACCTTGGACCAAGCAAGGCAAAAACAGCAGGAGAAATGGTGGAATGGTTAGGGCAGGATTGTTGAACCTTAGACTTGCAGGCCAAAATCTGGCCAACTGTGGTCTCAATGGACATGTCTAGACCAGGGGAGGGAGGGAGGAGGATATTGTAATATTCTGCTCACGAAATCCTCCCCTTTGTCCACATGTGAGCACAACATCCCGGGAGGAAGGAGGGATGTCACGCCTGCCATTTTCTTTTTCTTTTGTTTTTTTACAGAAAAGGAGCGCACGTGCGCTCCAACAAAAAAGTAAGTTAAAAAAACCGATCACGATCCCCTGCCAGTCCAGATGGGCATGGAGTGCCTGAAGAGCTCTGTGCCCCATGCCTGTTTCCCACCTCCTCGCATTTACTCATGAGGAGGCAGAACAAAGCTGGAACGGGCACCCACACACCTCCCATGGTCTTGGGACGATTCCATGACTGCAGAAATAATTGGGCTAAAAGTGGTCCCACTTATCTCGGGGAAATGGAGGGATCATCCCTCTCTACTCCCAGGATTCCCTGTGCATCATGTGGATGCACAGAGATGATCCCGGGAAAATGCCCGGGATAAACACTGGTCTAGACCAGGGCCGGCACTACCATTAAGGCCACTAAGGCAGCGGCCTAGGGTGCCAAGCTAAGAGGGGTGTCGGGCGCAGCACAGCACTCAGCCAAAGTCTGAGAGCAAACACGGTAGCATGGGGCTCAGTTTGCTCCCTAAATAAATAATAATAATATTTATTTATATAGCACCATCAATGTACATGGTGCTGTACAGAGTAAAACAGTAAATAGCAAGACCCTGCCGCATAGGCTTACATTCTAATAAAATCATAATAAAACAATAAGGAAGGGAAGAGAATGCAAACAGGCACAGGGTAGGGTAAACCGGCACTGGGTAGGGTAAAACTAACAGTATAATAATAATAATAATAATAATAATAATAATAATAATAATAATGTATTTCTTACCCACCACTCCATTTTGATCGACTGTGACTGCCCCAGCCGCTTGCGACAGTGAGCGAAGACAGAGCCCCGCCCGTTGCCTTGTGTCGCCCTCATGCTCGTCAGCATGAGGGCGATGCAAGGCAGTGGGAGGGGCTCAGTCTGCTCCCTGTCGCAAGCGGCTGGGCCTCCAGCACTCCCCCCCAGCGCTGAAGAAGAGGGGGAAGAAGAAGCAAGAAGCAGCAAGCAGCAGGAGGTGGAGAAGAAGAAAGAGAAGAAGCGAGTAATGTAAGACTGAGGTGTGTGTGTGTGAGTGAGTGAGAGAGAAAGAGAGAGAGAGAGAGATTGTATGGGTGAATAGGGTGCATGGGGTCTTTGAGTGAATGCATGTGTTTATGCGTGCGTTTGTTTGGAGTGTGTGATGCTGAGTGTGTGTGTGCGAGCGTGTGTGAGTTGGGGGGATGATTTGGAGGTGATATTCCTATTAAATAATGCATTTCAGACCCATAGATGTTCCTTTCCAATTTGTTTGCTATAATTGGCATGGCGTATATTTTGTAACAATAGGTGATAATTGTTCATCCTTCTTAAAACCCTTTTAAATGCTTTGGCAAGTCATGCTGTCTTTGACTGATTCAGAAATGTCCTGACTATTGAACATGTTTTAAGTATGACTGCTTTCTGGATGTTGGCATGCATGTATTTTGGTAGGCCTAATTTCTGAAGGTTTTTGTTTGTTTTTCTATCTGAATGTAAGCAAAATATTCTGTTAACATGACGGGTTGGTTACATGGGGAGGGAATCTACACGTCGTTGTGAGGGCGCTTACCTGCGCCCCCAGTGTGCCCCCACAACGACTGTGTAGACCGAGAAAGAAGAGATGGAGGAAGAGGCGGAGGAGGCGGTGGCTGGGGAACCGGCCCCGTCTTTGCCGCCGCCGCCGCCTCCCCGCCGGCCTCCTGCTGCCGGGCTAAGAGCCACCCAGGTCGGAGAGCTCAGCAGAAGCGGAAGCCGAGCTCTCCGACACCAGGTGGCTCTTACCCCGGCAGCAGGAGGCCGGCGGGGAGGCGGCGGCGGCGGCCTCCTGCTGCCAGGGTAAGAGCCACCCGGGTCGGAGAGCTCGGCTTCCGCTTCCGCCTAGCTCTCCGATCTGGGTGGCTCATAGCCCGGCAGCAGGAAGCCGGCGGCGGCGGCAAGGACGTGGCCGGTTCCCCAGCCACCGCCTCCTCCGCCTCTTCCTCGGTCTCTTCTTTCTCGGTCTACACAGTCGTTGTGGGGGCGCACTGGGGGCGCATGTAAGCGCCCTCACAACGATGTGTAGATTCCCCTCAAGTTACCTTAAATAGTATAAGTCAAAGGTTTTAATGTTGTGTTGCCAATGGTGGAGGTATACTTTTTACCGAGTGCCCTTTAGTTAAAAATCATTTGTGTGCCAAAATATTTTCTTTTGTATTTGCGAAAGATAATCAAAATTTGATTATTACTTGTTCTTGCACTTTAAAATAAACTGACCCTGGTCTAGACATGCCTAATCTGGCCCTCTAGGATTTCCCAGACGTCCACACACCCTTCCTTTGGCCTAGCTCCTTCACCTGATATTCAATTGTTTGTTTTCCCCTCCATTCTAAAAGGTTGAAATGCCTCTCCTAAGGACAGTAAGAGCTTTAAGCTAAAACAATCTGGTAGTTGGGATATTTTGGATGTTTGGGGCCCACTTCTGCATTGGCCCCACTTTCGTTTGTCTTCTGCCCCCTCCCACCACTGGACTGTGGCCCTCCAAGAGCTTCTTGGGAACTGAATGTGGCCCTTGAATTGAAAAGGTTTGGCACCCCTGTACTAAAGAGAAGACTTTAGACATAATTCTTCCCTCAGCACTTCTATTTGCTACCACTACCCTTGAGGGAGCTACTGACATCATCTGTCCAGGTGAGAAGCCATGCCCACTCTGGCGACTAACATCTTGTGTGAGTTGGGCCTAGTTCTCAGTAACATATTCTGGGATGGAGGTTGTTTCCCCTATGTCCAATACAAAAGGGGTAACTCCAAAAGGGAGCGATTTCTTTGGAGAAATCACTTGAGATAACATCCAGTTTTAGTTCTCCTTTTTATCTAGTATGGGTGAGAAAGCTGATGTTCTGAAGAGGGGTCTGGATTCAGTAATGGACTGGATGATGTTAAGTAAACTGAAGCTCAAGCCAGATGAGGAACTTGTTAATTGTGGGTTGCTCAGCTGACCCCAGCATTGATGTTCAGCCTGTGCTAGATGGGTATGCATTTTCTTGTGGGGGAAGAAGATGTCCATGCCTTGATAAATGACTGAACAGATTGGTGCAATGGGGCTGCCTTTTAAATGGGTCCAGAAACTACAGCCATTCCAGAATGTTGCAGCCAGGTTGTTAACCAGATCTTGCTGCACTGAGCACATTACACTGATGTGAACAGTTGGTTTCCAGGCATAATACAAAGTGCTGACAGGCTCTCTTGCCACCTGAGACAAGAAAGCATGTTCACACCTCTGCTGCCCTGCCATGTCTCCCAGCCCCCACCATTTCACCCCCATCCACTCTTATCTTCCCATTGTCACTACGGCTCTCAGAAGACTCTTAAGGGGATCCATCCTGAGAACCAGGCCTTGTGAGAGGGGGTGTCCAAGAGATTGCCTGTCCCGTGGATTCTCAGCATGAGAGAATGAAGCAGAGCATGCTGAGAGAGAAACACAGGGCAGGTTGCTACTCCAGAGATTCCTGCTGGTAGCTTTCTTACTGTGGCATTGGCAACAGCAGGAGAGTAGGACCAACCGGACTCTCCAGGGCACCTGCTAATGTCGCTGAGCATGCAGCTGCTTTGGAGAGACCTGCCAGCCCCCATTTTCTACTGAGGCAAATGCCACAGCAGGTGAGCAGCTGCCAGAGCAGCTGACAGAGTGGTGCAATTTGCCACTCCTCATGCTCCACCTCCTGAAGTGGGGGCTTCACCCTGCTTCATGGGAGAGAAGGCCATAGCTGGAGCCCTTCCAGCATTCCTGACCATTGGCCATTCATGCTGCCATGGACTTTTGGGAGTTGAAATTCCAAGCATCTGGAAATCTACCTTCTGCCCACCCCTGTACTAGCCCAACCTTCTCCAACCTGGTGTCCTCCAAATGTTTTGTACTTCCACTTGCAACAGCCACAGACAGCATGGAGAGTGGTCAGGGATGCTGAGAGTTCCAGCCCAAAACTGTTGGGGAACATCGAGTTGGGGAGGGCTGGTCTAACCAAGGGACGTGAAAGAGTGCCTACTCGCTTGTGAACTGTTTGCCAGGAGAAGGGCCATTTCTGCAGTTATGACTTTTGAATACTGTTTACCAAACACATCTGCTTGATTCCCCCCTCCTTCTCTTTAGACAGCAAGTAAGAACACTTTTGACTCAACATGCCATTGAAAAATAAAGCTAATAAATGGCTTTGCCACTTTTAAGTTTTGTATATTTTACTGATATTTTTACAAGGTGCTTTGGTTTAATGTTGGCCTTTTTATTTTTATTGTTTTGAGTTAACTTTATGAGTTGCCTTGGGTAATTTTTTGGTGGAAAGGCAGGACATAAATATTTAAAATATGTAAATATTGGGGGTTGGTTTAGCCTTGAAGTATCGGGCAGTTGGCTTGTACATGAGCTCTGTGATATAGCCTATGGGTAATGGCCGCCTTGAGGCCCAGCATTGGGCAAAAGGCAGGATACAAATAAATATAATAATAATAATAATAATAATAATAATGGCATTTTTATATATTTCATTTGTAATTTGTATGAAATTTATATTGACTACTTTTGCTTTATGTTCGAGATAGTGAACTGAAACTTTTTTAAAATATTCAAATAATGAAAATGTTAATAGAAAGAAAATGGTGGCATTGGTGCTGTTCTTTCTCCTTTTGCTAGACATGCACACGTGGTTGTTGTTATTCTGGTTGTTGTTATTATTATTATTGTCTGTCTGTCTGTCTGTCTGTCTGTCTGTCTGTCTGTCTGTTAGGGACTCTAGGACTCTATAAACCATCACTCTTGCCTGGAGGGCTCATAGACAAAAAAATACCACCAGCAGCACCATATGATTGCTGGAGTATTCTACTTCAGACTGCATTTTGGAGATTAATGTAATAGTTGAAAATGTAAGACTGGAAAATACATTTGCCCACCTCAAGTGGAGGTAAGATCAGCTGGTTCCATGTTCTGCACAGAACCGCCTGCTCTTCAATACGTGCCCATACATTTTAAACGCTTTAAAAAAAAAATCACTGTTCTTTTTAATGTTTCCTTTCCCTCATACTGAAAGGTAAGAGGGAGGTTTTGACGCTGTTAATATAACATGGGGTGTTAATCTTATAATCACCCTGTCAGCACTTTGTGTCAGGGTGTTAATGACCACCTTTCAGCCACTCAGACCTGCCTGCCAATAAAAATAGAGTGGTATATAACCAACCAGCAACTATCCAGACACTTTGGGTCCTTTGGAAAAAAAAAACACTCTCTCCAGCTGTAGTCTTCTCTTCTCCGAGGAGAAGACAACTAGCTCTGTGACATGAAAGACTTTTACTTACTATTTCCTTAACTCATCCACAATTTAGTCTAAAAATGAGTTTAACGCTAGTTGCATTATACATTTTCTTTAGTTGTAAACACAAAAGATCCAGTATAACTCCCCACTACCGCCCGGTATTTTTTTCCATCAGTGAATGAAGCAAAAATTTATCTAAATTTCTCATATAGAAATATGGTGCTAATATGTTGGCTTTTATGCAACGTGAGGTATTTTACCTCATTTATTTAAACCCATTTCTATCTAACCATTTGCTCTGAATTTTGCAGTTCCGTGCTTCTGGGATAGTTTTCAGTAGGAACATGACATGGTGGAATCCCCTTGAAAGCTGTAGTGGCGTTTCAGGAAAACTGAACTGCTAAAACGTCAAAAACATAGTTTGTCTTGATTCCCTCCCCCCAGATTTTTTGAAATTGTAAATGTTGCAGTGGTGAAATGACATTGGCCTGGGCATCACGATTCAGAGACAGGTGGAGTAGCAGGAGGAGGTGGAGTGAGGTGCTGAGGGTTTTATTTTCTGGCTGAATTAAATGGGAGGGGATTACAATACACCACATCTTTTGCCTGCATAGTAGTTGGGAATGGCTCTGAGAGAGTTTAGAATACAGATTAATCCCAGCCCTCGACTGAAATTACCCCAGTGCCATCCATTTTGGGTCCCTAAGACAACAATATTGCATCAATTGCATTGTCATAACATTATGTTCTGTTCCAGGTGGTGGTTACAGAACTAAGCAAGGGTTCCAGTAGAAGATCAGGTTGAGGTAAGAATTCAGGTCTAGGCTAGAGGTCAGTATTTTTAATATATTCCCCCTCCAATTTTTTAATCTCCTTCTCTAATTCCTTTGCTTTCTCTTCTTGTTGTCTCCTCATCCAACACGTCTCCCTAATACAAATCCCTCTAGCAACCACTTTCATCGAATCCCATAATATTGCTTGGGTACATTGTCCTGTGTCATTAATTGCCCAAATATCCTCCATTTCTTTCTCAATTTTCTTCACAATTTCCCTGGGAAAATTGTGAAGAAATTTTGTGAAGAAATTCCCTGTTCGTTATCGTTATTATTGTAGGGTAATGAGTTGATGTTTTTTTTAAAAAAAAAAAAATAGGCTAGAGGTCAGGTTCAGGTAAGATGCTGGACAACTCAAAGTTAAGCTCAAGCCAGAGACTCTTTCATAAACACAGCCAATGTTGCTTCAGCAGAAAACAAATCTAGATTAGGCTGCAGCACTATCTAGGTGATTAGCTCTGCCTCTGGTGGAAGAAATGTCTTGTAGCTAAAGGGTCTTTACCTAAATTAGTACCTGTTGGCTCCAGTGGCATGGGCAGTGGGTAGGGGTGGGACTGCAGCTCTGTTTTAGTTCTTGGGTTGGAGTCCTTAGACTCCAAAGATGATGGCATTGCAATCTCTTTAGAATGAGGAGATGGTGGCAAGATGGGACATCTCTTAGGATTCCTCTTGTCCTTAGTATTCCTCTTATCCTTCTGCCACTCCATCTCCACTTCAGAATGTAGGGAATCCAGTTTCAGGGCCATCACACATTAAACCATTGTATTCCTAGCTTACATCAGATTCAGTTTCCCAATAATGTCATATTTCCAAGATCTACCACCATAAAGGATTCATACAAAATCTTAGACCTTTCTGAACAGTTTAAATATAGTGTGGGATGGTGCACATTGTGATCAACATTAGCTAGATTGGTGGGAATGGCAGGCAATACAAAAGTGGACAATTAGCATACCTAAAAATGTGAGATATTTTAAGGCAATTAGAGAAGATGTTGGGATATATTCATATTTTTTATTTTAAAATCACTTTCAAATTTCTCTTCACAATCATTCTTTAACATGTTTTTTGAGATTTGCTTCCAGATAAGGACGAAAAGATAAAAAATGAAGTGGCTGTAGCTTCAGAGGAATTTGGCTTCTGAACCAATCCAAACCTGAAATAGGACCCCATGTTACCATTTTCCTATTGTATAGAGCAAGGGTATATAAATATACAGTCAAATGTGGTACAAAATCAAGTGGGATACAACCTGTTTGGCATAGTATTCCCTCTGAAGATTCTGCTTGGGAGTTCTCCTGGAGCCAGCTGGTGGTTTTGGCCAGGAGTAGATTTGCCCGGCTGCACCCATTTCTGGATCTAGCCATAGTTACATATGCATTCGTTGCATCAAAATTAGGTTAGATGTGCTCTACATGGGGCTGCAAATAAAGACAATTCAGAAACCTCCACTGTGAGACTCCCAACTAGAAGGATGTGCTCAAGCATGTTCCTCCATTGGGTTCTATCCAATGGTAGTCTAACATAATCCCTGTTCATTTCAATGGGACTACTCCAAGTACGATTAATGTTGGATGCAACCCATTGTTATAACATCTGCACAGGCTTCCCAGTCTTTACTGCCAGGGATCGGCAACTTGTAGTCCCTCAGATGTTTTGGTCTAGAATTCCCTGAATCCTCACCATTGGTTATGCTGAATGGGAAATGTAGGCCAAAACACCTGAAGGGCCTCAAATTGCCAAACTCAGCTTTACTGGGTTTAATTCAAAGTACTTGATAGTACCTTTAAGGTTATAAACCAGCCCTCCTCAACATTGGTTCCTCTAGATGTTTTAGCCTAGAATTCCTATCAGCATTAACTGGCATGGGCAATGTGATAATGGGAGTTGTAGGCCAAAATGTCTGGAGGGACCTCAGTTGGGGAAGACTGATTGAAATGGCTAATGACCAGGATTCCTAAAGGAGCGTTTCCTACCATATGAGCCTGCCTGTTTTCCAAATTCATCTGGAGAGCTCCAGTGGAGCATTTCACCAGTATCTGAGGCTCAGCAGGGAGGAAATTAATATCTCTCGGTTCTCAGCTTTGGAATGACCTGCCATTCGCCTGGCTCCTTCCCTGATGTCATTTTGGGCAAGGCTAAAGGCCTTTTGTTCCGACAGACCTTAAGCATCTGATAGCTCTCACTTTTAGTTGTTGTCTCATTCCATTTTATGAACTGGTATTGTCTGCTTCTAGTGTTGGGGAAGTTGTTTTTGGTTTTGTTTGCTTTGTTTGATTCTTGTGGGCTTTTTGTTAGTTACTTTGAGTGTCTATATGACAGGAAAAAACAGGATATAAATTCTCCAAATAAATAAATGTGCACTTGTTTTAAATTTAATTTCAGAAATGAAACCCATTTGCACTATTTCTGGGTTTCTGGCATAGAAGACAAGAAGTGTTTAATCTCTTTTCCCTTTTTTCTTTATAGCTTTTTGTAAGTTCATAAGAACTGATGGCAACCATTCAGTCTTTTCATTCATCACCAAATGTTACAACAAGTTGTAATTTTCGATTGCTAATGTAACTTTCAAGAAGCAGTGACCAACAGATCGATGGAACGACCCATGCGAAGGCTCCCAAAGCAGTCCAAGATCTTAGGCTGGGACATTCTTTCTGAATTACTGCCAATTTCCCTCCCTACAAGGAGGAGAATATCAAAGCTACATGCCTAAGTTAATTGTATGAATATCATACAGCCATAAAGTGTGGGGGGGGTGCAGTTTGCAGCTGATGCTACTTTGTTTCATGTCTTGCTTTTTCTAAATGAACAGGTGGTATTTGAAGCAACGGTAAAGACTGGATTGCTGGTAGCTGCCTGAACTTTATTCTTTCTGCTCAGGTAGAGCAGAGGGCTAAAGAAAGTGAGAGGATGTGATGCTTGGAGAAAGCAAAGAATAGGTCAATTGATAGGCTGGCAAAAGGGTAAGAAGCAACAGGGCAGCCTTCCTCAAACTGATGCCCTCCAGTTTGAGGAAGTTTTGGACTTCAACTCCCAGCATGTAGTCATTTATCGGCGTTGGTTCCTTCTCTTGCCTCAATGGGCAGGACCTCGTTCTATTAGCATTTTAGTTTTTGGGTCCCACACTGAAAAGAAATAGGATTAAACAAAGCACATTAGAAAATGTGCTTTTTAGAAAGTAACATTCTGTTCTGATCAACACTTTCCAGCATTTTTCTTATATGAGATTTTAATGCAAACCAAAAGGAAAGTTGTAGAAAGCATAAACAATCACCACTTACCCAGCACTACACAGCCAACAACTAAGCCCTATAATTTCTACTTATTTTCCTTGCTATATGCCAGCCTTCCCAAGTCTGGTGCCTTCCAGATGTTTTGGACTACAACTCCCAAGATTCCTGTCCATTGACCATGCTGGGTGAGGGTGCTGATGGGAGATGAAGTCCAAAACATATGAAGGGAACCATGTTGAAGAAGGTTGCAATAAGTCATAAAGTGCAGAGTGATGTTGGTATATTCACTACAAACGTTTGCTTCCAGCAATATATAGTATTCCTTCCATTTAATCTAGAACTTCTCTACAGGAGCAGTTTATTGCACAATCATGGTTAGCCACTCACGGAGGTTTGCGGGTCCTTTACATTATGTCATCAAACTCCAGTCCAACTCCCATGCATTTCCCCAGTAATCTTGCAATTATAGTCAGAGATAATGCAGTATTAAAAATTATTGCAGGATGTCCCCAGTGAGTAAGGCCGGCATAATGCTATAATTCCACCAATATATGGCACTGCATCATTGACCATAAGGGCATTGCGAAGAGGGGAAATTTTCAATTCAAAATCACGTGGTCTCCACCTAAAGGAGCCTGTCATAAATGCGGAAAGATTCCATAAGAAAAATACCCATTAAGGGTGCAGGGGGTTTCCTTTATGTAAAGACACTCCTAGATTCTCTAAGGCTGCAAACCTATAGCCACATATGTGTGAGCAACCTCCATTGAACTCAATGGGGCTTACTTACAGTTAGATACGTATAAAATTGGGCTGTCACACTGGAGATTTCTTAGATGCTTGAAGGATAAAATCTGTGTATTCTATTAAGCAAAATGTCAGGGTGGCCCACCCTCAGACTATTTAGGCCTTCCCTAATGTAAAGTAGCTTTCATGTCAAGATACACACATAGGTTCAGCCATTCAGAGTCCCAGAATCATGAGAATAGTTTGCTTGTTGTTGTTGTTGTGACAAGGCTAAATGGATGAAAAGTTCAAGTTACGGAACCACCTCTTCCATGTGACATATTTCTTTCACTGAAGTAGACCTGCAAACACTCAGGGGTGCAGAACATTCAGCCAAGAGCTGAATGCCAGAACAACATAAAAAGAGCGATGCGGGATCAGACCAAGGGTCTATCTAATGCAGCATCCTTTTCACACAGCGGCCAACCAGCTGTGGACCAGGCACAGGATACAGTGCAACACAGGATTCTCATCTCCGGCTTCCCCAGCAACTCTTTGGGGCAGGGCCCAAACCCCCAAATACTTTAAGTTAAATATTTTAACTTAAAGCTCTTACTGTCAGGAACTAGAAGAGGCATTTCAACCTAAATGCCAATGGCATTTCTCCTAAATGCCTTGGTACAGGGCATTTCAGCCATTTAGAACAGGGTAAAAGCTGCACAAAACACCCAACCGTTGGTGGTTGGGGGAAAGGAGAATGGCCTTTTGGGAACCCCCAAAGGGCCCTATTTAGCCCCTGGGGCAGTGGTTCTGTACCCCTGCAATAAAGGATGACACCTTCTCTTCAGCTGCCATAGTTTTTAAAGCATGCAACTGCCATAGTTTTTAAAGCAGCAATTCAAACCTGGTCCACCAGTCACCTCAGTAAACACTTCCTGGCTTTATTCAAAATGGTCTAGACCTAATTGAACATGCTTTAAAGTACTTTTTGTGGTTATTTAACTGTCATCAGGTGGAAATGTTGCTTAACTTAACACCTTGCTTGAAGAAAGGTCTGGCTGGCTACTTTAGCTTTCCTTAAAACAAAAATGTACTTCGTTGGTGCCAGGCAGGAATTTTTCTGCTTCTAATATAAATTGGGAGGGACTGGTTCTCCTTCCCAAACTATACTATAAATTCTGGTTTTTTTTTCCTAATTACCATTGATCAATGGTTTGGTGGTGAATTTTGAAGTGCATGTGCTCATCATGACAGTCCCCTTAGCCATGCCTCCCAAGGAGAGTCCAAATCTTCAAGTGGCTGTGATGATCTAGATCAACAAACCCGTTCAAGGAGGTTTCATCTCCACCAAGAGCCAGTCTTTTGTAAAGTTAGTGGTTCTTAATTGCCATTCAAGACCAAGCCACCCTCAAATACTTTGCATTACAACAGGGAATAATATATTGTTGCTGGGAAAATTCAATGTTACTGTGAGGACTGCAATTAAGCTCAGAGGGAACAGAATTCAAATGGTAGTGGTTGGCAGATGACATCCTCATCCCTGCTAATAAAAAGGTGCTGCTACTGCATCCATGTGAGCCCCACTTCCACTACACCACTACCATTGACCTCCTTTCTTCACCACATATACCCCCTCCAGGTGCTATCAGATAAGGCCAGGACTGGAGTCAAGGAGCCAGTGTTGCCTTTCAATGGCCCAGTTATTCCAGAAATAAGAACTGTAAGTTGTCCAAACTGTCCAATTTCTTCTGCCCCCTACTTTGCTCCTGGATGTACCACATCTCGAAAACATCTAGGGCAGAGCTTTCCAAACTGTGTGTCATGACACGTTAGTGTGTCGGCTGCAGTGTGTAGGTGTGTCACGCGAACATAAGGAGAAACCTCTGAGTGTATATGAAATAAGCAATACCAACTTGCATGCATTTTTACGTAGCAAAGGTGCCGATTAGTATGGTGCACTAGTATATTCCCCTTCCGTCGTATCCGTGTATGCACACCACGGTCAAGGGATCATACAGGTACTGCGCATGCGCAGTATGCATAATCGGGTCGAAACAGCTGATTCCGCGTCACTTCTGGTAACGCAGCTGCACCTGAAGTGACGCATTCGAGAAATTCCATGGGTC
This sequence comes from Elgaria multicarinata webbii, assembly GCF_023053635.1. Taxonomy (NCBI): domain Eukaryota; kingdom Metazoa; phylum Chordata; class Lepidosauria; order Squamata; family Anguidae; genus Elgaria; species Elgaria multicarinata. Next base: position 37,195,987 of record NC_086180.1, on the reverse strand, counting down.
CAGTTTTTTGATAGAACACCATCTCAACAGCCGCTTGATTGCAGCTTGACAAAATTGGTTCAATGTGAAAAGTCTTGGAAATGTATGTTATTATCTTGCAAATCATATATTTTTTAAAATATAAATGAAAGGTTTTCATGAGATATGTTGTGTCCCCATACATTTCATTATTACAATTTATATATGTGTCCGTATCTCTTATAAGGGGTTAGTTTAACCTTCGGTTTGCTAGTAAAACTGAATTACTGTGTCGCGAAATGATGCATGTCTAAAAAGTGTGTCACCAACATGAAAAGTTTGGAAAGCTCTCGTCTAGGGTCTAAACTTAACATCCTGTTTAAAAGCTATGCATGATTGGTTAATTACTTGAGTGTATGCAGCCCCGATTTGGATCAAGACCATAGTGATTCGGGAGTGAAGGGATTTACGCCTCCAATTCCCATTTTCGTCCAGAAATACCATTGCCACCCCATGAGGGTTAAGAAAAGGAAAAAAATGTCCCCATTGGAGACTTTTCTCTCACTCTTTTTTTTTTTAACACCCCTGATAGGGAGAGGCGATTTGGGGACCAAACTGGGAGGGGGAGGTTTCAGTTACCCCTCCTGAATCATCATTGTCCTGCTTACACTAAAGTAATTAGCAGAATGTTTACTTTGGCTCTAAGTCAGATGGAATTTTGGCTATTCATGTCTGAAGTACTCATTGTTTGTTTAGCTACAAATATGGCCCTCTTTTAGCCAGAACCTTTGGTGTTTATATGTACTCATAACAAACATAAACCACATTATAACCATTGAAATAAAATAAATGAAATGCAAAAGAAACAGGAGTTCCTCAAAGGTGTCTTTAATAAATTATGACTTCCTATTTGGACCCTCTTCTTTCTACCTTTCATACGTTCCTCAATGTTAAAGTGTCAGACATAGTATTCCCCTCAAAATTTTATGTACTATAGAACTTCTTCAAATGTTTCTAGCTCTAATTCCAGCAGCTGAGGAAAAAATCTAAAGAATTTTCATCATCTCATGAAGTAAAAGCCATCTCTGCAGATTATTTTTTGAGAGATAGGTGACATGCTTCTATTCTGTCATTCTTTAAAGATGGCCAAAGATAGAAACTGAAACACTTTTGCTATACTTCTTCATGCTCTGGAAACGGATGCGCCTGTCAGGGAAATGTTTACATTTCTCTCAAAAAGAATTTTGTTCCATCTTTGGGGAATGACTATGTCCATTCTTGAGTCAAATTATTTATTATTTTAAAAGATATGATTTTGACTTCAAACAACAGTGCTATGGAAGTGGGGGGGCAGGATACTCCTCTCTGTTGACCTGTTAAATGTCAGACCCATCCTATAATCTTGGAGGGACCAAGCCGCTCCCTTTAGCTCAGCTAAAGACATCCAAAACCCCTCTCTAAGCAGCTGCAATTCTTATTTGAATTTCAGCCTAGATATAACCACAGGCCCCAAGTTCCCCAAGGAAGCCTTGCATAAGCATTGTTCTCAATTAGTAGTGCAGAGCTTTGAGAGAAAGCAAGAGGGCTTTGCTTTAGTTGGCATTGGGACATTAAAAATAAGTGGTCAAGTCTCTTTTAGATGTCTGTGTGTAAATTTAAATCCCTCTTAATGGTAATGGGAACTGCATATGTGTGCCGAGGGGAGACCATATACCCCCTAAGCAAGCAAACTGGGCAAAGCCAAGAAAAATCAAACTTTGCTTCATCTTAGAATCAGCCAAAGCAATAGGGTGGTTTTTTTCAGGAACGATTTTATGGGTTAAGCAAATCTGCCCGTCTGTGATGGGATTTCATGTCCCAGTAGGATGTATGTTTTATTTACTAAGTTTTCAACTTTTACATCTCATTTGGGGGGAGAGGGAGAAACAAGTTTCCAAAAATACTTGAGTGGAAAGAAAACAGCTGTTTGCAGAGATGAGCCATTATGGTCAATGAAAGTTGCAAGTGGTGGGCGGGGGGGGGGGGGGAGGAAATTTGGGTGGTGCTGACAAGTTCCTAGGCTTGGCAGGAGTCATGGGCACCCGTGAATTATGTCACTCATGAAGAATTCACAAGCAGGGTTTTTGAGTCCTGCTGTGTCCTGATCATGAATCTTTCTTTCAACCACTTGGATTCTTTCATTCCAACAAAACATTTTTCACTTGCAATGTGCTGCTCTGTGGAGGACACTGTGACATTGGAATCAACAACCCCTTCAGCAGCCAAATCAAGTAGATTCACAAGCCTTGTTAGAATGATCCCTCTCCCACGCAACATACATGCAAGTGGCCCTAAAGCAGCCTCTTCTAGCCCAGTACCCTCCATGCTGGCTGAGGAGGATAAGAGTTGTAGTTTCAAACATATGGAAGGCACCAGGTTGGGAACGGCTGCCCCAGACTGATCTTGGCTCTCCAGTCACTGGGGTGAGCAGTGTACAGAAACAGAGACCTTATTTCCTGCATGGTTGATACAGAGAGCCCTAAAAGCACACTAAGCTACTCAGAATTGGACTCCCTTTATTTATCTAACTAGACGTCATACATTCAACACATATGTTCATACTCAGACAAGATAGGGATGGGATGATGATGACGACGATGATTTGTATCCCACCTTTTCCCCAATACTGGGACTCAAGATGGCTTTACAAAATTAAAACGTGTACAATTAAAACATATAAACAGAAATATACAAAAGTTACAAATATAATTAAATCCGCTGTAATATTAAAACATTTAAAATACCAATGTTGTTGTTGTTTTAAGTACCCCTGTGTCCTGTTTGCGCTCTGCTCACCATGCTCACCCCGGTTGTCCAACCCCAGCATGCAGGCACGGCAAACCTCCAGATGGTCTGACAGTGCCTAAGAGCTTGCATCTTTTTTCTTCTTTTTTTTTTTTTGTCCACAAACTGCAATTTCTGCAAATTCACAGCTGGCAATATTCAGAGAAATCATGATTTGCCCAAAAGTGCAGCCATAAATAGCAGTTTGCGCAGAAATGCAGGCGTGAAGGACAGTTTACACCTGCAGTTTTGTGCAAAATGCACTATTTATGTGTGCGCACATTTGCACAAATTGTGATTTCAGTAAATGTTGCAGGCTGTAAATTTGCACAAATCAGGATTGCACACACAGACACACACACCCCAAAAGAAGAGGGAAACTGTGAGCTTGCCCAACTCACTGCGCACTGAGTCAAGCTGGCTCAGGGATCTGTGAACTGACGTCTGGGGGCCCAAGCTGACAAAAAACAGCCAAGCTCCACCCCCAACATCCTCCAACATCCCTACAAGACATGCATTTTTTTTAAAAAAACAACCACTACGCTATAATTGAACCAATGGAGGAGGCTGTTGCTCACCCAGCAACCGGCAGTGCTTCTTTACAAAGGTTCCTCTCCCTCCTAACAAAAAATTGTTTATTCATTTTTTTATTTATTGCATTTCTATATTGCCCAATAGCCAAAGCTCTCTGGGTGGTTTACAAAATTAAGTCAATTCAAGTATCAAAACAACAGTATAAAACCATAATATAAAATACAATATAAAAGCACAAACAAGATAAAAACAGCAGCAATGCAAAAAATGCTGACACAGTTGCCCAGTATTCTCTCACAGGGCTTCTGTCTATCTTGATGGAGCTTGGCTTGTTGTAAGCTGCCTTGTGAGGGCATCTGCCCTGAAAGGTGACCAAGAAATGTCTTAAATAAATAAATATCAGAAAGTGGCACAGGCATTGGGGGCGAGTTGTGTCACTAATTGTTATTGATGTCACATTACAATATGCAAGGCTATCATCATCATCATCATCATCTTGCCTTTCTACAAAAATTGTTTGCAAGGCAGATCTCAATTTAAAAACAACAACAACATGCAAATAAAACAAACATTAAATCAATAAAAATGCAGAACATCACCACATTACACAGTGCGTTCACTTCCATAAGTGACTCAGTAGCTGGGGGGCGGAATCCATTTCCCCCATGGCAAGATATTAGGGAAACTGCTCTGCTTCTCCATTAGAAATGCTTCTCCCAATAAACACCTAAATCATTAGCCATAACGCACTCAGACCCACCCACCCACAGACACGCCAAAGGCAGCCGCACCTGCAAGAGGGAGGGGGAAGTTTACAAGGCACAACCCTGGCCGCAGATCTTTTGGGCCCTGGGCAGGCTACCCTCAGTGAAGGGTCTGGCAATGGCATTGCTGCAGTGCCAGCCTTGGGCTCCCCCAAGCAGCTGTATAAAGCAACAGCAGTGCTGTAATGGGCCAGGGAGCTGCGTCGCTACTCAATTCTCTGGCCCATTGCAGGGCTGCCACCAGGGAAGCCAGTGAGCACAACGGGGAGGCTGGCAGCTGGAGGGCCCAAGTTGTAGACACTGGAGACAGCAGGCAAAGTTTCAGCATGGATGGGCCCTGCAGGGGTATGGGGGCCCTGTCAAATGCTCCAGCATGCCAGGTGCCGATCCCAGGACTGGTGGGGCAAGTGAAGGAAATGCCATTTGCAAGGTCCCTTTGGAAAGGTAGAAACAGTGAGCAGGAGATGGATTAACTACATTTCCCCCCTCTCTTCTTCACAACTCCCCCTCCCAAATCTGCTTTCATTCCCTGGGTTGTGGTTGTTGCTTGTCTTGTTGAGCCTTAAAACTCCTGCACAACAACTCAAGGAATGTTGCCTTTTGTTTGGGTTTTTTCCCCATTTGCTTATTTTCTTGTATTTTCATTTCTGGGTTTGTGACTATAAAGCTCAGAGGTTTCCTAAACAGAATCATAAATAAAAGAGAAAGCAGGATGTTCATCTGGGCCACATGTTGAGAAGCATGCTTCCAATCCCACATGAAAGCTACACCAGCCAGATGTGAATGCACTTTTCTTAAAGACAGAGAGAGAGAGAGAGAGAGAGAGAGAGAGAGAGAGAGAGAGAGAGTCAGTCTCTTGCTTAGATGATAAGAAGCAGGGAAAACCTACAAATTGCCCATCACTCCTCAAATAGAGAAGAGATATTTTGACAAAAGGAGTGTCAACGTTTGTGTTCATGTTTCACTTTCAAGGAACTTCCTTATGGTCAGGGATGGATGCTTTAGGACATATCCAATATGCTCAGCCTGCTACAGTATATAATCCCAGCCAAATTGTTTTCCAAGAGTTTAATGATGTGGAAAGCATAACCAATTTTCTCCTTGCACTTGGTCCTTAAGGATTCCCTCCGAGCTACACTGCATCCACAAGACAGAGGCAGTGGAAGTTTACAATATGAGTAGCCTGGCTACTGTTAGGTGGGCAAGTACCATAGACAGGGCCTTTTCTATCATGGCCCCACATCTCTGGAATACTTTCCCCTCCTTCTTGGCCTCCCCTCCCCTCCTTGATGACACACAGGATATCCCGGGAGCAGGCAGGGATGACCCCGGGATGATCCCGGGATAAACCTTAGGTCGAGCTAAGGCCTAATGGTCTTTTTATTCCAGTCAATGTTTGAATGATTGCAGTTTTATCTGCTGCCATTATTTTAATATTGTTTTTATTTGCTGTACTTAATTTTATATGGTTGTTATCTCTGGACTATTGATTTATGTGCTGTTACTGTGGTTTTCTGTGTGATCTTACTATGTTTTAACATTTTAATTTGTATTATCTTATTATGTTGTTTACTGACATTGTAAACTACCTTGGGTGAAAGGCAGTTTAAAAATCTACTAATCAAATAAATAAATATGTCTACTATATGTAATGTCTGTTTAGGGGTTGATAAACCAATGTGTTTCTAGCCTGAATCACTGTTGCATTTGTTCACCCATATATACATCCCATTTCATTTTCACACTGATCTGCAGTACTTTTATATATTTATTTATTATTGCATTTATATCCTGCCTTTTTTCCTCCAAAGAACCCAAGGTAGTGTACATAACCCTCCGCCTCTCCATTTTATCCTCACAACAACAACCCTGTGAGGTAGGTTGGGCTGAGAGTCTGTGACTGGCCAAAAAGTCACCCAGTGGGTTTCCATGGCCAAGTGGGAACTAGAACCCAGATCTCCCGATTCCCAGCCCAACACTTTAGCCACTACACCACATTTTTTAAATGCCTTCCCCCAAATTAGAATTTAAAGATGTATTTAAATATGTTTCTGTAAACATATTTTATCACAACATATGCATTTAAACATATCTGATGCATTTTTCCTAAAGCCAAGAATTTCATCAGAACAATCTGGAAATGTGAAAGCTGGTGGAGAATTAAATTCAGATCCACATATTAGTCTAGGACACGCAGATCAGGTGAGTTTGGAAAGAATTAATTCATTAAAGAACCATATCTGTGTCACAGAAGGGGGACGAATCAGGACTAGGTGTTTTGGAAAGTATGAGGTTTAGGTGTATGGTGGAATTTATGTATACTTGTCTCTGCCTCAATACCATCAGAGGAATATGTTCATTAATCATTAGAGAAGATCCTTGAATATAGTTGGGATGGAATTATTGGACTTTTAAAATTATCTCCTCTTATGCAGGCAGGTTGTGCTTACTTGCTGATGAGGGAAAGGAACTTTGATCGTCATTACTATTTCACACATGATCCAGGGCTGATCAAGGGGGTGAAGCAACTCACCTATGAAGAAAGGTTACAATATTTTGGGCATTTTAGGTTAGGCAAAGGGTGAATAAGCCAGGTGGGATATGATTTTGCATGGTCTGGAGAAAATGAATAGGGAGAAAAGCTTCTTCCTAGACACTTTCTCCAAAACATGCATACTTGTATACAGCTCCATTATAAAAGAGGGAGAAAAGCTGCTCTCATAATGCTAGAACCCGGAGTGACCCAATGAAGCTGAATGGTGGGAGATCCAGGAGAGATAAAAGGAAGTACTTCTTCACAAACTGCAAACTGCACCATAGATTTGCCATTATACAAAACTATGGTGCGACCACACTTAGAATACTGTGTCCAGTTCTGGTCACCACACCTAAAAAGGGAAATTATAGAGCTGGAAAAAGTGCAGAAAAGGGCAACTAAAATGATTAAGGGGCTGGAGCATCTCCCCTGTGAGGGAAGGATACAACAGCTGGGATTGTTTAGCTTGGAAAAAAGGAGGCTAAGGGGTGATTAGAGGTGTACATGACAGAGGTGTACATGATAGAGGTGTACAAAATTATGCATAGTATGAGGAATATGGAAAGGGAGACACCTCTCTCTCTCTCTCTCTCTCTCTCTCTCTCTCTCTCTCTCTCTCTCTCTCTCTCTCTCTCAAAATACTAGAACCTAGGGTCATCCCATGAAGCTGATTGGTGGGAGATCCAGGACAAATAAGAGGAAGTACTTATTCTCACAGCACATAGTTAAATTATGGAACTCACTACCACAAGATGTAGTGATGGCCACCAATTTGGATGGCTTTAAAGGGGGTTGGATAAATTCCTGGAGGCAAAGGCTATCAATGGCTACTAGCCTTGATGGTTGGGTGCTATCTCTAGTATTCGAGGCAGTAAGCCTGTGTGCGCCAGTTGCTGGGGAACATGGGTGAGAGGGTGCTGTTGCACCGTGTCCTGCCTTGTTGGTCCCTGGCTGATGACTGGTTGGCCACTGTGTGAACAGAGTGCTGGACTAGATGGATCCTTGGTCTGATCCGGCATGGCACTCCTTATGTTCTTATGTTCTTAAAGTTAAATCTTGGAAATCTCTGCCACAAGAAGTAGTGATGGCCACCAGTGTGGATGGCTTTAAAAGAGAATTAGACAAATTGATGGAGGATAATAGTCACTAATAGTCATGATGGGTATATATTATCTCCAGTATCAGAGGCAGTATGCCTTGCAATACTAGTTGCTGGGGAACATGAGCGGGAGGGTGCTATTGTATTCACGTCCTGCTTGTGGGTTTTCCATAGGCATCTGGTTGGCCACTGTGGGAAATGAAAGCTCAACTAGATAGTACTTTCATCTGATAAAGCACAGTTCTTCTCATGGAACTGGTTTTGTTGCAAAGGTTCAGCATTGGTAATAGGGTCAGTGTTGGAGCCCTGGCCTAAAACAATCTCTGGGTTTGAAGTGCCTGGTTTAACTCTTCTCTGTGCTTGTTTGGAGGTATGGTCAAAAATCAACGGCAGCAAATATATACGTGCCACTAGCGTTACCACTTGAGAGAAGGAAACATGAACAATTTCCCATGTAGATATCATAAAGGTAAAGTGGTAGCAACATTGTCAAAATGCCCTCTGCATGTTCTGCTTCTGTCATTGTTGTTGGGAATACCCCACTCAAAAGAGACAGCAGCACAGCAAGCAAGAAGCACTGAAGCTCAAGTACATTCAGCTCAGAAAAGATGGCAAGTGACTCTTGGCAGCTTTAGCTTCCTCGCGTTTATAAAGCTATCTATTTTAAAACTTGAAGTGGAAACTTTGATTAGAGCCAGCTTTTAAAATATCAGATCAGCTCCAGGAAGGAAAGCAGTAAAGGCTGTCAGAAAGATTGCTAGTACAGAGTGTACTCCACACTCTCTAAGGCAAGAGTTGATGAGAAATCCCAGTAATATCCCTCAACCGTTGCTATCTCCCTGGCTTTTTTACAGCGAACCAAAAATGCCTATGAACATTAAGCACCTGAACAGGAACCAATGCTAGAATATTAAAAGGGAAGGAAGCACTCTGAATACATAAGCAGCACTGCGGAACAGAAAGATCTGTGTTTCAATGCTGCAGTGCATACATAAGTTGTGAGGACACCTTTCAAGTAGGGTCATGATGTTTAGAGAAGAGCGAGAGTATTCTACTAGGGATGTGCTCCGCTCCGATTAGGAGCGTAGAAGCAGTAGCGGATTGGCCTGCTCCGCCTTACCCAGAGGCGGAGTAGGAGCGGACCGCGGACCCCCTAGAAGCAAGGCGAAGAGAAGCGACCATTTTTCGGAGCTCCGAGTTCAGTCGGAGCGCTCCGGTCGCCATCTTGAAAACATTTCGCCATAGGATTGCATTGCGGCAAATAATCGCGCATAACTACGTTGTTTTTGAAGCTATCGTTCTGGAAATTCTTGTGCACAGAGAGTCGTGGATGGGGGTCATTTTGAGACCACTCTCACCTCTCTGCGTGCTGTGGTTCACGTGCAATATTTTTTTAAAAATCGGGTCAACCGCGGGGCTCAAACTGCGTTTCGGCTTTTCGCCCATAGGATTGCATTGAGGGAAAGAATCGGGGATAACTGGGGGGGGGTTTAAGCTATCGTTCTGAAAATTCTTGTGCACAGAGAGTCGTGGATGGGGGTCATTTTGAGACCACTCTCAACTTTCTGCATCGTACGGGTCGCGGGCTAGAAGTTTTTTAAAAATAGGGTCAACCGCGGGGCTCCGTTTCGGCTTTTCGCCCATAGGATTGCATTGAGGGAAAGAATCGGGGATAACTGGGGGGGGGTTTAAGCTATCGTTCTGAAAATTCTTGTGCACAGAGAGTCGTGGATGGGGGTCATTTTGAGACCACTCTCAACTTTCTGCGTGCTGTGGTTCACGTGCAATATTTTTTTAAAAATCGGGGTTTGGGTTTTTTTTATTTTTTTATTTTTATTTTTTTGGAAGCGATGACAGGCACATTCAACTCCCAATCCTGATGAGAATTGATCTCCTCAGAAAGCATCCTCCTCCAATCCCAGCGTTGGAGGGGGGACTAAGGCAGACCCACCCTGAGAACTTTCTGTTTTGTGTCTCTTTGTGGGTTGGCGTTCGTGGAGGGAACACTTACTTAGCTAGTGCTCCTGCTTTGGAGATAGATTAATTTAATATAGGTTTAGTTTGGCGCGTGTGTGTGTTTGTTTGCTTCTTTCTGACTTGTAGCTTAGTTTGCCCTGTGTTTTCCCCTTACTTTGATTTAATATAAACTTTATTTTTGAATTTTGGAGTGTGTGGTTGGGTTGGTTGCCCCCCCCTTCCCTGTATTAAAGCCTGACTGTTCTGCTTTTGTGAAAGCTTTCTTTTGAAAGCATACACACAGTTTTTGTCCCATTTCCCTACATTTATATTCTTAAACATATTTTATTATATTCTTTCACATAGTCCATTAGTATATATTCTCATACATATTATATTAGTATTCATATTTTGTTCTTCTTATAGTAGTGGTTGGTTCTTTTCCCCCCTCCCCTCTCTTAAATCCTGATTGTGTTTCCTTCTATCTTCTATATACCAAATATACCAAAAAAATTGGATTCTCTTTTTCTTCTCTGTGTAACTTCGACGGAGTGGGCTGCTTTTGTCAAGTTCAACAGGCAGCCACAGATTGAGCATTTTGGGGAAAGCATACGCACACCATTTCCCTATTCTTAAACATATTATTATTATATTCTTTGACATAGTCTTAGTAGTCTATTAGTATACATTCTCATACATATTATAGTAGTGGTTGGTTCTTTTCCCCCCTCCCCTCTCTTAAATCCTGATTGTGTTTCCTTCTATCTTCTATATACCAAATATACCAAAAAAATTGGATTCTCTTTTTCTTCTCTGTGTAACTTCGACGGAGTGGGCTGCTTTTGTCAAGTTCAACAGGCAGCCACAGATTGAGCATTTTGGGGAAAGCATACGCACACCATTTCCCTATTCTTAAACATATTATATTATATTCTTTGACATAGTCTTAGTAGTCTATTAGTATACATTCTCATACATATTAGTAGTAGTAGTATTCATATTTTGTTCTTGTTATAGTAGTGGTTGTCCCATTTCTTGTCCCATTTCCCTACATTTATTAGTAATATTCTTAAACATATTATTATATTCTTGTAGATATTCTTAGTAGTAGATATATATATATATATTAGTATATTCTCATACATATTAGTAGTAGTATATTTTATTGTTCTTGTCCCATTTCCCTACATTTAAACATATTATATCTTCTTATACATATTCTTAGTAGTACCTTATACATAGTATTAGTAGTATTAATATTTTGTTAGTCATCATGAAAAGAGGAAGCAGGCGTGCTGAAAGCAGCAAGGCTCAGTCTGCCAGCAGTAAGCAGGCTTCCTCTCCTCCTGTGAAACTCAAACGGGCAACTCCTTGGCTGACTGCTCCAAAACAGAAGCAGGACAAGCAGCAGGCAGAGCCACTCTCTTCTGCAACTTGTGCCCGGCGTTCTCTTTTTGAGGGTGGGAATGGGAAAAGTGCCCGTTTGCAAGAGGCACGTGGCAGCAGTGCCATTAGAGGAGGAGGAGTATCCCCAACTCCTTCATTCTCCTTTCAGCCCACGAGCCCGATGATGGACCTAGACGAGGTCCTCAGCACAGTGGAGGGGGGGGAGGAGGAGGAGGAGGCGGTGGGCCTCCAGGATGTGGGGGCTGAGGAGGAGCAGCAGCAGGCCGAGGCTCTCTCCCCAGTCTCATCCCACACCCCTGTTTCTGTGGCAACACCAGAGAGCTCAGGCGGGCAATTGGTGGTGTCACCACGGAAACGAAAGACAAGCATCGTGTGGGACCACTTTGAGTTGGGAGCGGATCCCCGCTTTGCTGTCTGTCGCCACTGCAAACTCAGCCTAAGCAGGGGTTCATCGACAGGGCATTATGGAACCAGCAGCATGAAGATGCATCTTAAGAGGCAGCACCAGTCGGTCTTGCTGGGGAAAGAGGCGGGCAAGGCGACTGGTTCCAGGGGAAAGCCGAAGGCGGCGGCTGCTGCTGCTGCTGCTGCTGCTGCTGCTGCTGGCACTTCCAGTCTCAGCTCTCCATCTCCCATCCCCACAAGGGTTAGGCAGGCAACCCTGCCGGAAATGGGGTGGGGGAAGTATGGAACCACAAGATGGCGTTTTCCAACGCCCTCCCAGATCACCACGTCAATCGGTGAGATGGTGGCGTTGGACGACCAGCCATTCAGCCTCGTCGACAACGCAGGCTTCAAGAGGCTGATGGCGCTTGTGGTGCCATACTACAAGCTGCCGTGTCGCACCACCCTGAGCAGGCGGGTGGTGCCTTCCCTGTACCGTTCCTGCAGGGAGTTAGTGCTGGGTCGTCTGTGCCAGGCAGAGGCACGGATGGTGCACTTCACCTCGGACATTTGGTCCAGCGAGGGCGGAGTGCACGCTTACCTGTCCCTGACGGCACACTGGTGGGCAGCCGTGGGGCAGGAAGGATCCAGCACTACAGGGACTGGCAAGGAGGGCTACTGCTGGGCCCTCCTCCACACGCAAGTGATGGACCAGTCCCACACGGCAGGGGAGATTACGGAGGCCATGAACCGCATGGTGGATGGGTGGCTAGCTGGGCAGAAGGTCACCCGCGGTTACATGGTCACGGACGGGGGAGCCAACATGGTGAAGGCGGTGCGCGACGGCGGATTCGAGGGCGTCCGCTGCATCGCGCACGTCTTGAACCTGGTGGTGAGGGATGGCCTTGGGATGGGCAGCAGCAAGCCCAACCTCGGTCCCCTGTCCGGGATCCGTAACCTCCTGGAGAGCTGCAGAAAGGTGGCAGGCCATTTCCACCACAGCGTCAAGGGCAGTCGCTTGCTGCGGGAGAAGCAGGAGGAGTTGAATCTCCCGCAGCACAGGCTAGTGCAGGATGTGGTGACACGCTGGAACTCCACCTACCTGATGCTGGAGCGGATGGTGGAGCAACAGCGTGCCATCCACGACTTGTTCAGGGTCAGGGACATGGGCGTCCACCACCTGGGCAAGCAGCAGTGGGACGCCATGTCCCAGCTGGTGGCGGTCCTCAAGCCGTTCCTGAACGCCACCGAGACCCTGAGCAAAAGCTCTGCCCTCCTCAGCCAGGTGATCCCTGTATACAGGCATCTCCAGAAACAGATGGGCGACTTTCTGGAGTACAGGGATCCCGTCACCGGCAGGCGCTTCGAGCCCGAGGTCCGCGAAGCGGTGACTAGGCTGAGGGACGGCGTGACGCGGAGGCTGGAGCCCATCCAAACCGACAGGGTCCACATGTTGGCAGCCATGTGCGACCCTCGTGTGAAGGATGGGCTTTGTGGGCCAAATAGCAGGCAGCACTGGGTGGAAACGCTGGTGGGCGAAGTGCGGGCGGCATGGGCCAAGAGGGTGGGGCAGAGTGAGGCAGAGGAGCAGGCCACCCCTCCCCGCAGCAGCACCAGCAGCACCAGCAGCAGCCTCACCTGCATCCCTCCCAGCAGCAGCACAGGCGAGGGGTATTGGGAAGAGGCTCTGCACACCGTGTTTGGGCAGAGACCCTCCCCAGCCACCAGCCAGGATGACGCTGCAACCACCGTGCAGCGTTACCTGTCAGAGCCCATCGAGGACTCCTCCATGGACCCCCTGGCCTACTGGTCATCCCGTTTTCAGATTTGGCCGGACCTGGCGCGGGTGGCCATGGATCGACTCAGCTGCCCACCCACCAGTGTTCCAAGCGAGAGGGTGTTCTCTATGGCGGGCGACATAGTGACCCCTCACCGCTCTCGCTTGGAGCCGGACTTGGTGGAGCAGCTGGTCTTTCTGAAGGGCAATCTCCCCCTGCTGGGATACCCCACCCTCAAGCCCTCGTGGGAGTGACAGGCAGGCTCCCTTTAATTCCACCCCTCCTTGGGTTGGCAGGCACACTACAGTTCAGGCAGGCTGGTTTTTTCTCTGTAGGCACTAGGCAGAGTTTGTCACCGTGCGTGTGTGTGACTGACTGTGAGGGCAAAGCACCGCACTTGAGTTCATTTCATTTCTGTGGCGTCCGGTACAGCTTAGTCAACTCATCCGGATAGTTTTCCACCCAGTTCCAAAAGACTCCATTTATTTATTTATTTATTTATTTATTTATTTAATTAATTACATTTATATACCGCCCCACAGCCAAAGCTCTCTGGGCGGTTTACAACCGTTTGTCCATGATTGACTGCACGTTTAGGTGAGGTGCAAGCAGGGGGCAAGGCAATGCCTGGCACCACCACCACCACTAGCCAGGCTGCCTCTCTCCAGCAGTCCACGGGTCGCCCTTTGGAGTGCCCTGGGAGTGGAAGACGTACTCCCTGATCCAGAAGTATGGTTTTTTGAGAAGCAAACAGGCGAGTCCTCGCCTTTGAGAAGCAACCTTTCACTTGAACTCATGGAAGTCATTGACTTCAGCACAGCCACTACATAGAGGCTGTGGACCTCTGGGTGACTCCATCAGTGTGCTGATTTTGAGAAGCAACCTTTCACTGAAACTCATTCACTTCCCCAATTGAGGGTGAGGGAGGTTACACTCCAGCAGTCCACGGGTCGCCCTTTAGATAGCTCGGGGATCAAATGGAGTCCTTGATCTGTGTGCTGATTTTGAGAAGCAACCTTTCACTGAAACTCATTCACTTCCCCAATTGCGGCTGGTACTCCAACAGTCCACCGAACGCCCATAGCACAGCCACTTAGTGCATAGGGACAGTTTAAGTTTCCTCCTGAGAAGTGAGCACTCACTTCAACTCATGACAGCCATTGACTTCACCACAGCCACTACTGCGGATGCTGTGGTCCTCCAGGATGTGGGGATAAGTAGCAGTCGCTGGTCGAGCTTCTCTCCCCAGTCTCATATGGAGCAATTTTGAGCTCTCACTTCGACTTCAAGTTCAGACACTTGAGCACAGTCCCTACGGTGGAGGCACAGCTGGCCGTGCCTCTCTCCCCAACCACTGACTGCACAGGGACAGTTTAAGTTTCCTCCTGAGAAGTGAGCACTCACTTCAACTCATGACAGCCATTGACTTCACCACAGCCACTACTGCGGATGCTGTGGTCCTCCAGGATGTGGGGATAAGTAGCAGTCGCTGGTCGAGCTTCTCTCCCCAGTCTCATATGGAGCAATTTTGAGCTCTCACTTCGACTTCAAGTTCAGACACTTGAGCACAGCCCCTACGGTGGAGGCACAGCTGGCCGTGCCTCTCTCCCCAACCACTGACTGCACAGGGACAGTTTAAGTTTCCTCCTGAGAAGTGAGCACTCACTTCAACTCATGACAGCCATTGACTTCACCACAGCCACTACTGTGGATGCTGTGGTCCTCCAGGATGTGGGGATAAGTAACAGTCGCTGGTCGAGCTTCTCTCCCCGGTCTCGTCCCACCCCTCTTCCGCTGTAACCCTGTCTTTGAGAAGCAAGCTGTCACTTCAACTCATGGACTTCCCCTATGTGCGGGTGGTACTCCAGTAGTCGACCGATCGCCCATAGCACAGCCACTTAGTGCGTAGGGACAGTTTAAGTTTCCTCCTGAGAAGCAAGCTGTCACTTCAACTCATGGACTTCCCCTATGTGCGGGTGGTACTCCAGGTGTCCACCGATCGCCCATACCACAGCCACTTTGTGTGTACGGACAGTTTAATTTTCCTGAGAAGTGAGCACTCACTTCAACTCATGGACTTCCCCAATTGCGGCTGGTACTCCAACAGTCCACCGAACGCCCATATCACAGCCACTTAGTGCATAGGGACAGTTTAAGTTTCCTCCTGAGAAGTGAGCTTTCACTTCGACTCATGACAGCCATTGACTTCACCACAGCCACTTCTCGGTGGATGCTTTGTTCCACCAGGATGTGGGTGAGGAGGATTAGTTGCAGCAGCTGGCCGAGCGTCTCTCCCCAGTCTCGCAATTCAAGTTATCTGAGAAGTGAGCTTTCACTTCGACTCATGGACTTCCCCTATGTGTGGGAGGTACTCCAGCAGTCGACCGATCGCCCATAGAACAGCCACTTAGTGTGTACGGACAGTTTAATTTTCCTGAGAAGTGAGCACTCACTTCAACTCATGAAACTCATGAAAGCCATAGACTTCCGATGCAACCTCTCTCTCCTCAGTCTCATCCTCTTCCTCTTCCCCTTCTGCTGTAACCCGTCTTTGAGAAGCAAGCTTTCACTTAAACTCATCATTCACTTCCCCAACTGAGGGAGGTAAAGTCCAGCAGTCCACGGGTCGCCCTTTGGAGTGCCCTGGGAGTGGAAGACGTACTCCCTGATCCCGAAGTATGGTTTTGAGAAGTAAGCTGTCACTTGAACTCATGAGCCTCTGTGCAAAAGCTGTCCTTGTGTGTGTGGTTGTGAGTGTTACTGCAGCTGCCTGTCTCGCTGCGAAAATGAAACAGGCAAGTCCTCGCCTTTGAGAAGCAACCTTTCACTTAAACTCATGGAAGTCATTGACTTCAGCACAGCCACTACGTAGAGGCTGTGGACCTCTGGGTGACCCGATCAGTGTGCTGATTTTGAGAAGCAACCTTTCACTGAAACTCATTCACTTCCCCAATTGCGGCTGGTACTCCAGTAGTCCACCGAACTCCCATAGCACAGCCACTTAGTGCATAGGGACAGTTTAAGTTTCCTCCTGAGAAGTGAGCACTCACTTCAACTCATGACAGCCATTGACTTCACCACAGCCACTACTGCGGATGCTGTGGTCCTCCAGGATGTGGGTGAGGATTAGTCGCAGCAGCTGGTCGAGCTCCTCTCCCTGGTCTCATATGGAGCAATTTTGAGCTCTCACTTCGACTCCAAGTTCAGACACTTGAGCACAGCCCCTACGGTGGAGGCACAGCTGGCCGTGCCTCTCTCCCCAACCACTGACTGCACAGGGACAGTTTAAGTTTCCTCCTGAGAAGTGAGCACTCACTTCGACTCATGACAGCCGTTGACTTCACCACAGCCACTTTGTGTGGGATGCTGTGGTCCTCCAGGATGTGGGGATTAGTAGTAGCCACTGGTCGAGCTTCTCTCCCCGGTCTCGTCCCACCCCTCTTCCGCTGTAACCCTATCTTTGAGAAGCAAGCTGTCACTTCAACTCATGGACTTCCCCTATGTGCGGGTGGTACTCCAGTAGTCGACCGATCGCCCATAGCACAGCCACTTAGTGCGTAGGGACAGTTTAAGTTTCCTCCTGAGAAGTCAGCACTCACTTCAACTCATGACAGCCATTGACTTCACCACAGCCACTTCTCGGTGGATGCTTTGTTCCACCAGGATGTGGGTGAGGATTAGTAGCAGAAGCTGGTCGAGCTTCTCTCCCCAGTCTCATATGGAGCAATTTTGAGCTCTCACTTCGACTCCAAGTTCAGACACTTGAGCACAGCCCCTACGGTGGAGGCACAGCTGGCCGTGCCTCTCTCCCCAACCACTGACTGCACAGGGACAGTTTAAGTTTCCTCCTGAGAAGTGAGCACTCACTTCGACTCATGACAGCCGTTGACTTCACCACAGCCACTTTGTGTGGGATGCTGTGGTCCTCCAGGATGTGGGGATTAGTAGTAGCCACTGGTCGAGCTTCTCTCCCCGGTCTCGTCCCACCCCTCTTCCGCTGTAACCCTATCTTTGAGAAGCAAGCTGTCACTTCAACTCATGGACTTCCCCTATGTGCGGGTGGTACTCCAGGTGTCCACCGATCGCCCATAGAACAGCCACTTAGTGTGTACGGACAGTTTAATTTTCCTGAGAAGTGAGCACTCACTTCAACTCATGACAGCCATTGACTTCACCACAGCCACTACTGCGGATGCTGTGGTCCTCCAGGATGTGGGTGAGGATTAGTCGCAGCAGCTGGTCGAGCTCCTCTCCCTGGTCTCGTCCCACCCCTCTTCCGCTGTAACGCCCTCTTTGAGAAGCAAGCTGTCACTGAAACTCATGAAAGCCATAGACTTCCGAAGCAACCTTTCACTTCAACTCATTGACTTCCCCTTTGAGAAAAAGCTAAGCTCCAGTAATGCACCGTTTTTCCGTGGGACAGCTCTCTTTCGAGAAGCTGCACTGCATATGCAGCAGTGCCATGGCTTTGAGAAGCCGAGACCCATCCCAGCCACCGGGAACCGGAGGAAAACTCCAGCAGTCCACGGGTCACCCTTTAGATAGCTCGGGGATCAAATGGAGTCCTTGATCTGTGTGCTGATTTTGAGAAGCAACCTTTCACTGAAACTCATTCACTTCCCCAATTGTGGCTGGTACTCCAACAGTCCACCGAACTCCCATAGCACAGCCACTTAGTGCATACTAGGGACAGTTTAAGTTTCCTCCTGAGAAGTCAGCACTCACTTCGACTCATGACAGCCATTGACTTCACCACAGCCACTTTGTGTGGGATGCTGTGGTCCTCCAGGATGTGGGGATTAGTAGTAGTCACTGGTCGAGCTTGTCTCCCCGGTCTCGTCCCACCCCTCTTCCGCTGTAACCCTGTCTTTGAGAAGCAAGCTGTCACTTCAACTCATGGACTTCCCCTCAGAGAAAAAGCTAAGCTCCAGCAGTCCACCGATCTCCCGTAGCACAGCCACTACATTTCCTGAGAAGTGAGCTCTCACTTCAACTCGTCTTGTAGTGCGCCCGCCGAGTTGAGCACAGCCACTACAGTGGAGGCGCCTGCCCGCCTGCCTGGGAGCCATCCTTGTGAGGTAGCTGGATCTGCTGGGACTGACTCCCCCACAGATCTATGGCTTACTTGTGCAAGGTACCAGCTTTTCTGGGCCCGCCAACCCATGCCTGCCTGCCTGTCTGCCCGCCTCCCCCGGGGTGCTGCTGTGGTGGGGCATCTGCCAGGACTGACTCCTCGCCTGCTCTGCCCGCCTGGTGCCTGGGAGATGGGCTTTGCGGTTCGTGGCCAGCACCCTCCGGCACGCTTGCTCCCAGTCGTCCTCCTCTGTGCCCCTCAAGGCGTAACTGCTGGCTTAGAAAGAAACAACCAGCCATCTTTGCCTCACTTTGCGCCCACTTATGGGTTGGTTTGCTATGCGTTAGTGCTCAAGCCATCCTTGCGGCACTACAATGCATGCTGCCTGCCTGCTTTCCCTCCCTTCTCCCCTTCCCGCCTTGCAGCGATGGTGTATGTGTCTTGCTTTGACTAAGGGGAGAAGTCCTTCCTGCGCTCACTTAGACTTTATCAAATTCAATAATCCCTTTTTCAAATGTGCCAGAAGATTTAGGGTTATCTCGTGGCATGTTGGGATTGCCTTGGAACTGGCCCCATTGAGCTGTCTGCAATTGCAACTTTAAATCCCTGACATACTGGAGTGTTCAAATTTCAAAAGTTCCCCTAACATCAGGGGATGATGGGATTGCCTTGAAACTTGGTGTCCATGGGGACACATGGGTAAGCTGTCATGGGACCAAAGGATAGGTTTCTAACGTGCAAATTGACGTAGTTGTAGAATGGGACTTGATTTGGGGTGAGTTAAAAAGTTTAAGCCGCGCCAAAAATCAGGGGATGATGGGATTTGCTTGCAACTTGGCGTGCATGTGGACACATGGATAAGCTGCCCTGGTGCCGAGTTTGAGGTTTCTAACATGCAAATTGACGGAGCTATCCCAAGGGGTGTGAATGGGGTGCCCGATTTTCATAAATTCCCCAAAAATCAGGGGATGATGGGATTGCCTTGAAACTTGGCGTGCATGTGGACACGTGGATAAGCTATCATGGTGCTGAGTTTGAGGTTTCTAACGTGCAAATTGACGTAGTTGTAGAATGGGACAATTTGGGGTGAGTTAAGCCATGCCAAAAATCAGGGGATGATGGGATTTGCTTGCAACTTGGCGTGCATGTGGACACATGGATAAGCTGCCCTGGTGCCGAGTTTGAGGTTTCTAACATGCAAATTGACGGAGCTATCCCAAGGGGTGTGAATGGGGTGCCCGATTTTCATAAATTCCCCAAAAATCAGGGGATGATGGGATTGCCTTGAAACTTGGCGTGCATGTGGACACGTGGATAAGCTATCATGGTGCTGAGTTTGAGGTTTCTAACGTGCAAATTGACGGAGCTATCTAAAGGGGTGTGAATTAGGGTTATGGGAGGTGCGTTAGAGGGTAGAGCCGCGCCAAAAATCAGGGGATGATGGGATTTGCTTGCAACTTGGCGTGCATGTGGACACATGGATAAGCTGCCCTGGTGCCGAGTTTGAGGTTTCTAACATGCAAATTGACGGAGCTATCCCAAGGGGTGTGAATGGGGTGCCCGATTTTCAAAAATTCGCCAAAAATCAGGGGATGATGGGATTGCCTTGAAACTTGGCGTGTGTGTGTATACGCCCATGAGGTGTCATGGTGCCAAACGTGAGGTTTCTAACTTCAACGGAAAAAAAGTTGTTTACTTTTTTAGCTTTCAATGCAACCCTATGGGGGGGCAAAAACGGAGCTCCGGATCCGGATCCGGAGCTCCGAGCGGAGCGGAGCGGAAGTGGGCGGAGCGGGGGCGGGGCGGAGCGACCCGCTCCGAAAAATGGCGGATCTGCAAGTGAAGCGGAGCGGGGGGTCCGTGCACACCCCTATATTCTACAGATTAGAATAGGCAATAGTGCGAAGGAGAACGTAGATGTAGTGATGGTCACCAGTTTGGATGGCTTCACAATGGGGTTGGACAAATTCCTGGAGGAGGCTATTGACGGCTACTAGCCCTGCTGGCCCTATGCTATCTCCAGTATCAGTGGCAGTATGCCTATATACACCATGTTGGGTAACATGGTCAGGATAGTACTTTTGCACTTATGTCCTGCTTGTGGGTTTCCCATGGCAGCTGATTGGCCACTGTATGAACAGAATACTGGGCTAGAGGATCTGATCCAGTATGGCTCATCTTATATCCTTATGAGGGGTGAGACTCCATAGCTCAGTGGTAGAGCACATGATTTGCATGCAGAAGGTCCCAGGTTTGATCCTCAGCATCTCTAGGTAGGGCAGGAAAACCCTGCCTGAATTGCTCGCGAGCCTCTGCCAGTCAGTGTTAATAATGCTGAGCTAGATGGACTAACGGTCTAATTCAGTGTAAAGCAGCTTCCTATGATCCTATGTAGGACTGTTGAGTTAGTCCAGGCATGAGCATTGTCTGGACTAACTATAGGAGAGTCTTTTTAGATCTTTTTCAGACAACATGAAGCAGGGGGAGCCAGATCACATATTCCTAAACTCCATGCATTCGTGATGATGTCTGCATCCAACTTTGGCACAGGGGATACCCATCCCTGCAAACAAACAGAGTCTTCTGCATGTTCTATACAGTTGCATGCATGGGAGTTTCTCTTTGGGTGTTCTGAATGTGAGGAAGTTGAGAATGTGCAATTGAAAAAAGAATTTCTTAAGTGAAAATGGTAGGAACTGCAAGGGCATAAAACCTGCTTAATCCCACTAATTTTGAGCGTGCCAAAAGTTTTCCCCACTTCTACAAAATGTGGTCTCTGATTATCCTTCTATTCATCCTTCCAATCTCTTAATTTGGGGTGGGAGTGGGGGAGATTTTTGACAAGCTGTGGATGTGAACATTGAGTCTATGTAGGCTCATTTGAACCATAAAAAGGGGAAAAAACATCTCAAGTTGCTGTAGACAAATATATTGTAAAAAAACAAACAAAAACTAACATGTTTTGGCCTTTTGCTTTCTGTTAGGCCTTTTTTTGCTGGCTGTAACAATTCACGAATGAACAAATGAATGAGACAATACAGAACTAAAATCATCACAATAGAAAAAGCACATTGCAGGCACGGCCTGTGCATACTAATAAATAAAACAATATTACATCTAAAAAGTTTATAGGGCACATTGAAAGCAAGGCCTGTGCATATATTTAATATAAAACTGTAAAAATATTAGATACTCACTTGTAACAATGTCAGCAGAAATTAATTACAGCAAGTTTTCTTGTGTCTATACACTGGCGACTAGATGGGATGAGCTGAAGGCTATGTTTTATACTATTGTACAAGTTTTTTCTTTGAGTTTCTCATGAGTTTTTTGAGACACCAGAGAATGTCTCAAAACTTTCAGGCAGTTACAGGAATGGTATAAATTCTAACTCCTCATTTAACCCCTGTGAGGGTGTTTAATTTCAAAATCCACTCCAGTTCTTTTTTCAGCAGCTGCTTCTCATCCCCATGGCTAAGTTTTTCCAGGGTACAAAACTGTTAGAAGATGTTTCTTTTCCCCAAAATGGCATACAAAGGGAGCTTCTGGTCTATTGTTTCTGATATTACTCAGGTGTTCCGCTATTCATTTCTTAAGGGGTTCGATAGTTTTTCCCACATAAAATTTTGGGACACTTACATTTGATGGCATAAATTACAGAAACACTACTGCAAGTTGATAAATGTTGTAGGTATATGTTATACTATTGGATGGATTTTTTAATGTGGTTCTAGATGTGAATTTGCAATAGCTACAATGTCCACATGGGTGATGGCCCCTAGGCATGGTTGCACCTACTAAAATGGTAGTTGGGCATTCCCTATGCTCATTGAAATCATTCTTGACCAGCATATCTCTGATATTCCTTGTTCTTCTAAGAGAAACCAAAGGCCTATCCCGACAACAGGGGTGTGTTGTAAGATATGCCAGTGTTTTCTTATGCTCCCTTGCAGGGGATTTGTGACATAATTATATGTCAAACTGCATTTCAACCATTACAAGTTGGGTTTTCAATCTTGCTCTAAGCACTCAGATGCTATTTTTGGCTTTGTTTGGCCACCTATCAATAACATTATCAACAATGTACCCTATTAGATCTTTCACTGGCCTTTGATACTTTCAGTAATTAAAAGACACATGTATATATGACTTGTAGAGTACATGCAGATTTCCTACTGATTGGTTTCATTAATTCATTCACAGCACTCCCAAGGCAATAAGAGAAAGGAAACCTGGGCAGGATCTACACTACTGCTTATAACGGTTTATAATGGTTATGACAACTGTTCAGGCCCAGGACACATTACATATAAAGTTTTCATACCGTTTTAAAAGTGTTATATCTTGCTTGGTGTAGATCAGCCCTTTAAAATACTGTTTGGAAAACATAGGGGGGAAATATTGCTGCCTGTTTTTGAGGTTCTCTACATGAGCGGTTATTGCACATTTGTGATTGGCCACTCGTGGAAGTTTGTGGGGTCCTTTACATGATGTTGACAACCTCCAATGACTCTCCTGCCATTTTCAAGTGGGAATCTGGCGTTTTATAAACCCCCAAAATTGCTGTAATAAATCAAAATCATGCACCAAAGCAGTACCATCTGCTGGAGGTATAAATGAAATATATGGGCCGGCAAAAATGGAGGGGGAGGGAACTGATCATTAAACCTGTGAAGACTCCAGAAGATAAAGCCCTGGTAAGGCTGTGGGATTTTTGCTAAATGTGGAAAAGCCCTTTAGTCTAACAAACTGTAGAGATGGCAAGAAGAAATGCAAAACCTTGCTATCTGTATTTAGCTCTCTCTTGTGTTTACAAAAGCTATGCATATTTTATAGTGACAATCGTGTCTGAGCAGAAAGCCTTTGATATTCTTCCTATCTGAAGAATATCTACACCCTTTAAAAAAAAAGCTTAATATTTAGATTGGAAGCTTATATCTTTATTTTAAAAAGAACACGGGTTTTTTAAAAACTCTGCTTTGAACATTTTGGTTTGAGTTATATAACTACATTTCCGGTAGTTTGGGAGAACAAATAGCAGACCTGAAATATGAGGCCTGCCAATCCATGTCTGTTTGCCTCATATAACCAAGTAGCACAGTTAGTTGTGGTGTTCCCCTGCCTTCTATTTTTTTGCCAATCTCAGTGAGGCATGTTTATTACTAAGTTTTATAAATTATATGCTAACATAAGCCACAGCTAAACCCACGTCTGGGATTTTTCTTCCATGCTACTCAAGTTAACTTTTCTTTAAAATATATATATATATAAACGCCTAATGTATGATTTTACTAGTCGTGTTCTCAGGAGTCATTTATATTAGCATGTTTTCCGGATACATGCCCTACTTCTACCTACTAAATGTGGGCATTACTCACGTCGAAGAGAAGACCCACTGGCAAATCCACACAGAATCTTGCTGTACATGCTTGAAAGCCTTCAATGCATTCAACCCAATTCAGGAAACTTTAGATCATGCAGCACATATGAGAGGGGGAGTTCTATTACTTTGCCTTGAGATGTGCCAGACTTTCCAATCAAAACACCTGAAAATGCATGAAAATAACTATAAGTTGTCTCCATGAACAATGATAAATTCTTGCAAATGTGTCCTTGGGAACAGCCGGGACACCTCTGAAGAGGATTTTGAATGCATGAGCTAGCATGTCTATGTATTCTTTACCCCATCTCCAATATAGGCTTTAGCATGGAATTGTCCATGGGAAGAGATACGGATTAGGCAGGCATTTCGTAAATGTACAGTGAATCCTGTGATTGAAACAAGTTGGACAAGATAAGCAAACTATTTATTTTTAGCATTTGAATCTAACATCTCTATTTAAAAGTACAGTGCCCAATATACACTTCTGCTGACTACAACCTTTTCTAAATGTTCTTAAGGTCCTTAACAAACTTTGCAGCATTATATATTGCAAACAATTCAATCCCATGCTCAGGAATGCAATCCTATGCATATCTATTGCAGCCCAAAATCCACTTCATTATACCTGTTTACCCAGGAGTAAGCTGAACTCATTGGAACTTACATCTGAGTAGACATGTATACAGCATTGCACTGTAAATGTCTGCATTGGATAGATGCATTTTTAAGCCACAATTCAGAAGGCAGCGATGTGACTCAAATAATAAAACCACGAGGATGAAAAAGTCAACATATCCCCAGTGGTTTATTAAATCTGCCTCTGCATGTTCTTATTATTCTGGCATTTGAGAGATCCATGAAAATGTATGAGAAAATAGCTGACAGATACTGAGAATAAAGAAATTATGGAATTATGCCCAAAAAAAGGACACTGAAGCAGCCATCTGCCAAATAAATTCCACAAAGAACGGTTATGTGTTGCTGGATTTAATTATTAACTTCTTCAGTACTTGAAAAACACTTCGAAATTAAAATTATATTTTCATTGGTGGACCTCAGATTACACATCTGCTCTGTCTGGTGGATGGCTGTAATCCATGGAGGCCTTTAGGCTGCAGGCAAGGATGCACCAGCGCATTTGTCCATTTTTTTCCCCAGTGGGGAACTAGAAATGGTTTTTAATTCCACTGAATTCCATCAAGTATCAAGAATGGCTATTTTAAAAATAGACCCTGAAGTTTCCTGCACAGGCCTCTAGGTCATGGACAGTGTCCAATAGCTCTTTCATAAAATCACACACACAAAGCATATTTTGTATTGTGTTTGTCCAATGTAAAAAGCACTTGTTTGTACAATTTCTCCCATGAGAGTTTCAACCATTCTCATTCGATAGAAAAGAAATTGCTTTCGAAAAGAAATTTTGGGGAAATTCTCATGGGTTTGGTGTAGGGTTCTTGTTCTTACCTTACTTATGAGATGGCTGAGGGGTGTGTGTGAGTGTCCTGTCTTTCGTTGTACAATAAACTCTCTGACAGCCCAAAGTTTCCTTGGCTTCCCGCATTTCCCACGCAGGGGAAGATGACATGAATTTATTCCTCCCATCGGGCCTTTTCAGATCAGGAAGTGCAGGCATCTTGGGAGACTGTGGAGCAATGGTGAGATGTGTAATAGAAAAAAATATTATTATTATTATTATTATTATTATTATTATTATTATTATTATTAATTTCTAACCTGCCTCTCCATCCTGGAACAACAACAAGTAAAAATATAGACACTCTCCCCAGCCACCTTACAGTGATAAGGTAAGGTCAAAAACACCACCAACACACATTCAAAATAAATTATAGAGTGTCCTGGGAATGAGACAGAAAAATGGACGTTCCTTTCATGAGGAAATAAAACTTTTAGGAAATTCCTGAGAATTTTCTTTTCTTACCTCCTAGAAATTAAAGGACACTTTTCAGAATTTTCTCTAAAAAAAAATTCACCATTATTTTTTGTGGCAGCTGCATTCCCTCCCATCAATGCCCTGGAGTGATGCTGGGAATATGGGGCATTGTGGATGATGCAAAATGTGGGCCAAGCGTCCAACATGGTTGATGCTGTTGCCACTTGTGGTGCCATGGCAAAAAAACCCAAAACCCTTTGGGGGGAAAAAAAGAAATAAGCTGTTCCCAATGGTGATGCCTACCTGTGAGAAATTTGGTAAAATTTCACCCCCAATTTCTCTATCCACAAATAGGGTGGAGAATTTTGAGAGGCCGTTTGCGCACAGCTCTAGTTCTGTCATACATGTTCAACACGTTTGCTTTTGTATATTCTGATAGCTGAAGAATTAAATAATTCAACAGATGCTTGAAGTTTCCAAATGTTAAATTAATCACAATACCTTAGCAGAATAAAATAGTCCATCAAACTGTTAGAGTGAATAATTTGTAGCTTTATGTTATTAAAAGTGTGTTTTCATAGTGAAATCTCTGTGGTTTACTTCGACAAGAGAAAGACAGAGGTACCCTTTCACCCTTAGATCATCAATCAAATATGCTGCACATCGTTAACATCCTAAATTTTTTACCATACCATTGGAATCTGCTGAAATAAAAATGAAGAACTCTTGGACCATTCCCAGCTGGACAGAAAACTTGGGGAGTGCATACAGACTGCACTGGAAGAATATAAACTTTCTAATAATTAGTAGGAATGGATAGATCAGTCTTTTTAAGGTCTGTGTCACCTTTGCATATGTTCATTTGTAACTCCATTCCATTTCTCAATTAATTTTTTGTGTTCTAAACAAAATTTGCAGTTCTACACACATTTAAATATGGAATTTCTCACAAAACACACATCCAAATATATTTTACATCAACATGTGCATTTCTAAACATATTTTATCTTAAAATATGCATTTTAAAATGCATTTTGTTACATTTTTGAGCAGAGAACTGCATTGCAAAATTTTGAGAAAATTTGAAGTATAACTATATTTCGATCCATGCAAGAGATGTAGATGTGGTCAATTTGCGTTGGAATTCTCAAAAACAGAATTTCTCAAGCATCCCTATTTATTAGTAGTGTCTCTGTTTGAGCTGAACATGTCCATTCATAGTGGAAGAAATGCTTCATGACTATTTTACTGATAGTGGACACAATCCTGAAAACTTTCTTAGATGGGACATAAAAGACCCACAAGCTTTTTCTTTCCTTTGAACAAGAGCTCTGCTGGTACATCATACCATGCTTTTGAAACCTTTAGGATGCAACTCCATGCATATTTAGCCAGCCATGCTGGAAGTTGTAGGATTGCTCTCTTCAAAACATTTCTGAAGTGGCTTGAAATGTAGAAAGTAAGAGTAAGTTAATCTGGAAGGACACTTGCCTTATATAGCGGACTTTTGTGCTCATCAAGTTACCCATGTGTGAGTGTGGAGCTGAAAGAAAGAAAATTGTGTGTATCTCAGCCACATGAATGAAGTAGGTAGAGTGTCAAACTCTGTTGATATTATGAACAAGAAGATGCATTGAAAACCCTAGAACTGCCAATGTCAGCTGTCCCATAGATCAGTCACAATCATAAGAGAATCAGAATATATTGTTACTGTACTTCCACACATTCATAAACAATGAATAGTTTGGGTTTTTAAAATTTTAAATTATTTCACAGCCATTATTTTGATTCAGGATCTATTAATGAAATGTTGTGATACATAAACATGTGTAACTGTCATTGGTTAATTAATCAGTTTATTGCTTAAAAGCAAGTCAGTCCATCAATTGAAAGTTCTTTACTCATTGGGATCTCTAGTTCCAAAGCATTTTGGAGGCATGGCCCCTCAAAGGCATCATATGGCAAAATGAATACATCCTGAGAAAGTACATAATGTAATGTAACATCTTTAACATTACATGATCTGGATTGTGTGGGATGATCTGTGGTTTGAGGCCCTATTGATCATATGATTGTGGCAAGGGGCAAGGCATAAATAGTCTTTTGGTTGCTTTCTGCTCCTTGACAGTAGACATCATGGATGCTGATTCAAGGCAACTCTAGCATAGCAAACCACAGGTTATTTGAGTGTAGCTGAACGCAAACCAGACATCTGACAAAACCAGAGCATGGGTCACATCAGCATTAGCAACCTTCCAGAACTGATTGAGCTATGATTAGGCAGCCTATAATTCAGCAATCAGATGTCTACTTTCCCACTGTCAAAGGCCAAGTGGGGCAAAAATCATAGACTTCCTAATTAACATTCTCACCCCACCCCTTGTAGTGAGTATCTCAACAACAGAAAGAAGTCAGATTATCTTCCCAGATTCCAAGATAGCTCAATCCACACAAGCAACCTGTTGGTTCTTCCTGGTTTGTCCTGGTTATAAATACTCCAGGCAGGCTGGGTCTTTGTCTGGGCTACAGACACATTTGGGCCTTTTCTTTATGTTCTCTAGATGCTCTTGGCTCTTCTGCCTATTTCTTGGCTCTCCTGCCTATTTCCTGGTCTCTTTTTTGTTTCTCAATCCTGCCTTGATTTCCCAGTCTTGTGTGTTCCATAGCAGCTCCATCCAACCTCAGCCCTATTTTATTGGAAATGATTCTGCTAGAACCCTGGCATCCCCAGCACTAACGCCTTTGAATTCAGTGTACACCATTTGCCCCCATGATTCATATGCTACCTTATTAAATGGCCCTCTGATTTGGCTTACAGCAGGGACGCAGAACCTCAGAGGCCAAATCCAGGCCTCCTGAGATCCCAATATGGCCCTCCAGGATAGCCCAACCTACCAATCATTGGGTGGTTTCCTAGCTTTTTTGCAGTATTTTCACCCATTCTAAAAGGTTTAAATGCCTCTCCTAAGACTGAATTATTGGCAGTAAGAGCTTTAAGCTAAAATATGCTGGTACTGTAGGTATTCTTGGCCCCATCCCTTTTGTCCACCACTGGAATGCAGCCCCTGAGAGCTTCTCTAAAAGACGTTCAAGGCCCCTGGCCTACAGTAAGAGAAGTATCTAAATGAGATAAGTGTGTTGCATGGTGTTAGCAGAACAAATTCTTCTTGCGTTAGTACAGAGTTCAGCTACTGTTTGGTGTACCTCAGTTTTGGACAGTCTTCTTTTTTATACAAAGAGGAACATGTGATGCCGTCATGACCGCATTGCATAATGTTGTACTTCTGGGGCGAACTTGCCACTTGTCAAGCAAGTCAGGACCTTGCTGACAGACAAAGATAGCATGTTATAATGAAACGCTGTTCCACAGCTGTTTGTGGAATTAATTTCCCTGTAGAATTTTCTAATTAGTTGGCTTTTTCCAGCCTATTCCCCACAGATGAATCAGAAAGGAAGCAAGAGGCTCACACCTGCTCCAAAAGCTTTGGCTGGGGTGAGGGGAGATGGGGATTTAATGGCTGACATACGTAGAAAGTAGTTAGACACAAGAAAGTCTCCCATTCAGCCAGCTGTGGGGATGAAGTAACTTGGTTTGGAGTCTTCATGGAGATTCTTTTGTGGGAGGCAAATTTCCACTGGCTGAAATTCCAGACAGTTAACCACATGAGAGAGAGGGGGGGGATTTGTTCAAGTGTTGTTAAAACATTGTCCTACCAAAAGACAAAGACCACGACCCTACAGGAAAAGAAGGAAAGATGGATGAATCAAAGCCATTAAGGTGATTTAACGTGGAGCTTGAGTAATTGCAGCTACTTCATTGTTTTAATGTTTGTAGCTTCTCCCATTAAAATTAAAAATTGAAAACACTCTTTTACTGGAATACAGCACACATTTGAAAAGTACCAATTAGGGTTGCACATCACATTCCTAGTTAAACAGGATCGTTGTAATAATGGGAACGAGTGACGTATTCATTGCTTCAGCGGAGACAGCTATTGATTGCACAAAAATATTTCATGCTGAATGTTATAGGAAATCATATCATAGTGAAAAGCAAAGCCTGGCATTAGTCACTGAGATCTTCCCAGAAAAATAAATACATACATAATATTATGTTTGCAAGGAAATGCAATTGTCCCCGTATCCCTGGAATGAAGAACTAAGACAAAGAAAGATAGACAGCTTTTATTTCCTGACCCTCTAGCAGTGCAGAACAGGCAAAAGATATTGTAAGCTGGGGTGCGTGGGTGGGTGAGAGGGTTAATGGGCTCAGAAGGCCTATTTAAAATTGGTTAAATCTGCTGGCCATGACTGGCTATACCTTCCTTTTGTTAAGTAGACTGCTGGCTGAATGCTCTCAATAGCTTGGGAATAGCTATTCAGGAATTTGAAGGAAATCTCAGTTTCCGAGATTTGAGTTTATGCACCTGGTGGTGGGTATCAAGGCTGTGTTGGGATTCTGTTGGTGTATTGCCCACACACCACTCAACAGTCTCCTTGCCTGAGCTGATAAAGGTGGTCTCAGAGGTGTTGCTGATGCATGACCTTTCTTGGCTTATTGCATCTAGTAAAGCAGGGATGAGCCTTTGGAGCCTTTCGTCCAGGAGGTTATAAATTCCTCTTTGAGAGAAGGGGCAATACCAGGTATTTTAAAAGAGGCAGTAATCAGGCCATTCCTTAAGAAACCTAACTTGGACTTAGAAGATGAAAACATCTATAGGCATCTCCTTCCTAGGCAAAGTGCTTGAGCAAGTGGTTGCTGATCAACTCCAGGCTGTCTTGGATGAAACTGATTTTCTAGGTCCATTTCAATCAAGTTTCAGGCCTGAATTTGGAATGTATTTGGTCACCCTGTAAGATTACCTCCATCAGGAGAGGTACAGGGAGAGTGTGACCCTGTTGATTCTCTTGCACCTATCAGCAGCTTTCAATACCATCAACTGTGGTATCCTTCTAAATAGAAGGGGTGTGCAGAGCGGCTCTGCTCCACTCATAAAATTGGAGTGGCACTCCAAGGAGGCACTTCTCCACTCCAATTTCTGGAGCAGCCCTGTCTCTCCGCCCCATCAGATTACCCATCTGTGAATTGTTAGTTTTCAGATAACCACCCTATTATAGCCTATGGGAAACCAAAATGCTTACAGCTCTGTCATTTTTAAAGGTAAAGAGATGAAACTTGGCACCATGAGAGCTCTTAAGTAGGGATTTAGCCATGCCAATCTTGAAGCTGATCCCTTGATTTTTAGGATTTTCTTTTTTAAAAAAAACCCTCAAACCATTCCCATAATCTTTCCCTAACATGGCTCTATTTCCCTTTCCTCTTTGTTTCCCATCACATATTATGCGTAATATGTAAAAAAGACTTGGTTACAGCTGAGCCTGTTCATATTTACTTGGATATAACTCCTATGTAATTTTGCATAGCATCATGATCGTCACCTGCTCTCTGGAAGGGAAAAGGAAAAGTGTTAGATTGTAAGCCCCATTGGGGCAGGGATCTGTCACACCTGTAAATCACCGTGTACATAGATTACATTATATAAATAATAATATTTGGTTATCTCATTTTCAAATATGGTCAACAAGCAGACAAAAGTTAGCCTATGGAACATAGTTTTATATAATATCTGTGTGTTTAACATTAATATGTGGTTATTGGACATGAAAGCAAGTAAAAACAACTATTTTTGGTTCTTAACATTGAAGAATTCAGATGCTAAAAAGATGAAAAACAAAATAACAATAATGTGTGACTCAGCATAGAGCGTCATCACACAGGGGAAAATTGCATTTGCTTACCTGCTTCTCCACCTGCACGTTTGTCCCTCATTACTTCCTCTTTTGAAAGAGGAAGTAAACAACTTTCACATGGCCCATTTAGTGGGCCATTTTCATCCCGTGGCTTCTCCTCCACACAGAGGGATATAGCAGCAACTTCCATCTTTAAAAATAAGACAGACTTACTGGGGTGTGGGGTTTTCTTTGTGGTGCAAAGAAGGCTAGAAGGGGCAGGAGGCATGTGGGAGGCAGATGATGTCATGAGAGGGACCCACAAAAATCCGTGACTGCCCAGTAACGAGCATGCAATAAAATGCTCATCTGATGGAGCTCATTGTATTGAGTTAATATCTGCATCGATTGTTTTTTGCTTGTAATGGTCCCACTTGACATTCATAAGAACAGCAAAGTAATGCTTAGATGAACAAACGTGTATTCCTCTGTTTAGAAAATGTATAGTTGAGAATTATCTTTGGTCTATTCATTTGTTATTTCCAGACACATAAGGGAAAGCTAAGTTTCATAGGATAAGAGAAAGGATTTAAAACGAAATAGCTGAGTATGTGAACAAACTTTTTTTTTTTAGCTCCAGGATGAACTTTAAAATTTATATATTTTTTAAAAAGCACTCACATGAAGAATTTGGAGGTGAAGGGTAAGGCTGTTATTACCCTATATAGAGAAGATTTGGCAAGATGCCTTAGCACTGCAAAGGTTTCCTTGTGGGAAACTCAAAAATTAGTACAGGGCAGAGACTAGCACAGCATCTGACCCTCCCTGTGTAGGAGGTGATCTTAATGAACCAGTTCCTGAAGTGTGATTGCAATGGTTTTTAGTGGGTTTGCCTGCTTTACCAATGGAATGAGGGGGGATATTTTAAACAGGATATCCAGTAATTAAATATTCATCTCACAGTGAAATCTAAAGCAAGCTTTGTGAAATGTCTTAACTTTGAAAGGCAGCCAACAAGAGGAGTTGTTTTAAAAAACCTCAAAGATAAAGCAGAATATTTATTGTTAAAAAGTCCCAAGGTGTATTGAGCCAGGAAGCTGTTTGTCAGACAAATCATTTCTTTATACAGAGGGGAGCGGGGATGGGAGAGAAAACTTCTTCCTAGGCTTATAAATTCTGACCCGGGTGTTCTCCACTGCTTACAAACGTCATACAGACTTTAAACAGTAAAAACAGGCTGACCATCATATACGAGTTTAGGAAGTTCTCCTTTTCAAGCCCAAGTCAAGACATTCATTTCTATACCCACTATGAGAGGAAAATTAAGAGCCAGCCATAGCATTAGGCAAAGTGAGATGATCAGTGGGGTACAACAGTGATAGACTGCCAGATATTCCTTCTGAACTATCCAGCTATTTCCCCCTGTCTGAGGAGAGAAAGCTATGCATGTTATTCTCCTGTGTTTCCTAAACTGTTTCAGGTGCGGTGGAGTATGTTATCCCATCGATAATGCTGAAGTAACATTCAGCTGCCAGTCCAGCTAGCTTCTATACATGATATGGGTACAAGGCGCCACTTTGTCCTTCACCTCAGGCAGCTAAATGTCTCAAGCTGACCCTGGGAAGATTGCAGGTTTGCATACACGCACCCTGAACCCCCTCTTTCCTTGAGTATGCAGTAATATCAAATTGATCTGCACCCTCAAGGTGCAACCCTGAAGGTGCAATCTCTTTGCAACTTCAATCCATCTTCCTTTCCCAGTCTGGGGATGGGGGCATTGACAGCGCCATTAAAGGTCCACTGAGCCTCGCATCTATCCCAAATCCTTGTGGTGATTATTGCTTGTGTTTGGATTGTGGCCATTATGATCTGCGTTGTGCAGGTTTACCTGCAGGAAGCCACAGTGTGAGTGTTCCTAATTTACCATGAAGGGTTTGACGCAAGGGCCTTTCGGTCCCTTCTAATCCTACAACTTGATGAACCCCATGTACTGTTCAGTAAGCTACACAGAGAAGAGAACAGAGGAAAGAGAATCTGCTCAGACCCCAGAGATGAGAAAGTGAGCTAAAGTGCAACTCAGTGATATGTTGTCAGTTCAGGTTGTGCCCAATCTGTCTACCCAATCCAGCCTACTACACAAAGCAAAAGTGTGACCTGACTACATTGCCTGTCATCCCCATCTAGCATGGGGAATGATGTGAGTTGTAGTCCAACACTTACAATAGACAACAGGTTTGGGAAGACTATGTTGCAGCATGAACATTTTTACAGATAGAGTAGATAGATAGATATTCATTCTTTCTATAAAAAGTCATATTTTACACACATAGCCACAAGATCAGATTCAGCATTCATGAATCAGCTGGCACATATATTCTTATGTTATGCAATCTTTGACAGGCCTCCATCCAAGGCAAGCAATGAAAAATATAATATGGGTGTTTTTCACAGTTCCATTTTCTAACTTTCTCCACCACCAGGAAAAAAAAAAATGACCACACATTCGTGAAATAACCTAGGAAAGGAATGGTGAGATCAGAGCAATGACTATGGGCATCCTGAAATGGGTTTCTGGCAGCTGATCAACCCAAATACAATTAGCTGGTTTACCCTTGCATAAATAAAGTATTTGCTTTCTTGATTGTCACCAGCCTTAAGCTTCAGGATTGTTTAGGAATCAACCATCCCTTTCCTTGAGGGGAGCAAGTTTTTTCCCCAATGCTTTCCCCAAATGAGTGTTTTAGCAATATAATGCAACTTCCATAGTCGGTTATTCTTTCACTAACAAGCCCTTTTGTATAAGAATTCCATCTACAGTTCTTGACCATAGAATTGCCTTAAAATATTACTAGCTCTTGATCAAAAGAAATAAAATCCCAACTTCTCTCTCTCCTCCTCAGCCTACATTTGTTTTAATATGTATGGCAAATAAAGATGGGCAAGGGAGCCATTTTTGAGCTTCTTGAGACTCTCCTTTTCCCACCACAATGATAATTGTGTCTTGTACTAGCTCATGAATGTGAGTGGTTTTTTTCTTCGAACAGGAAAGGTGCACATTTTTAAACCAAAAAATTGGTATTTTTTCCAAACATAGAAGGGCATCCTTTAAAAAAGAAAAGAAAAAAATGACATTTTAAAGAAGAGAACGTGCAATACCCAAAAAGGATATTTTTTATCCTTTTTATCCTCGGTAAATTTTGAAATAATTACTATACTTCAAATAGAAATACAAGTCATCTCACCATAGTGGAAAATACTGCAACTGGGTAACCTGGGTACCTGCTCAGCTTGCTGACCAAATACTAACTGTTGATGAGCAACTTCAAAGCTCAACTTCAAGGCATACATCCATATCATTAAAACAAAAATCACTGATCAGGTAATCTGACCATTTCTACTCAGAGTAGTTATGGATACTTAAGGATGATTGGGCAAGTAGGGGGAGCTCGGTATTGTTGTCTAGATGAAAGACAGACAAAGAGAGATGGAGAAATACACAGTCTTGCTCCCAGTGTGTGACAGACAAGACTAAGAAACAGGACACACACACACACACACACACACACACACACACACATTACTGGCACTGTAAAATGGCAGTTGCCATGGCAAGCAAGCCAAGGTCACCACAGTGACCAAAACCAGAACTGTTTTAGTCCCAGCTCTGAAGAATACTTGTTATGATTGATTTCTATGCCCCTTTTCATCTAGAAAGGCCCTTAAGGTGGCTCCCAAAGGGCAAACTATGCAGAGAGAGAGAGAGAGAATCACCAGAAAAGAAGACAGAGGTTAGCAATTTGCACAACATTTGCATTTGCCAATTTATATGTATATATTCAAATTTAGAAATGATACCATAGTGGGGGAAATTGTGACAAGGTAACCCATGTCCCTTCTCAATTTGCTGTTCAGGTACTAAGTGTTGATGGGCAACTTCAAGGCCTCTGCACTCTCTCTTTATGGTTCTTCTGTCTTTCAACCAGAACTGAGACTGGGCAGCCCATCAAACAGAGGACAACTTCAAACAGGACTGTCCTCTGTAAAGTAGGGCGCCTGGCCACCTTTGGTAAAATACAAATGCAAAGGTGAAATGTTCATTTGCTCATGGTTTTCTAGTACTTACCTCATGACTGACACTTAGAAGGCAAGAGGAGAACTGAGCAGAGGAGCTAACTAGCCTGTCAAACACAACTGAAGTGGGGGAAAACTGAGGAATCCTTGGCCATTGACATCTGGGAGATAAGAACCCAAGTACATGGATTTACACTCAGGAAGAATTTGTCCCAATATATGTCAGATGCTTTTAAAAATTAGCTGCAAACTACTATATGGTTCCTGGCCTTGATTTATTGTATTTCCATAAAAAAGAAAGAACGAAAGAAAGAAAGAAAGAAAGATAAATCCACACCCTGTATCCGGCAATAAATGAAATACATCAAACTGATACTGTTTAATGCATTCCAAACGAATAGGGGAAGCTTTCTCAATCCATCAGCCTTCATAAAGCAGGATGTTAGTTTCCCCTTCTTATCCCCAAGTAAGCTTCAGTTGAAGGGATCAGCATCTAAATCAACCGATGCTGCCATCCCCTTTGCACCTTTTGCCTCTTATTTCTCCAGTGCCTTCATGGACATAAATAACTTATCTACGTATTAGAATGTTTGGCTGCCAGAGGAAGCTTATCAATTCTAGTTTTATGGGCTGCTTGGTGATGGAAACAAGGGAAGCCTGCACTCCCCCTGATAGGAAGTATTCAAGAAGCCCTGGAATGCGTCCTCTGGTATTTTTGGTATCTGGAAGTGTCAAGGGAGCAGATTTTTTTCTTGTCAGTTGTCACATGGTGACTCACAATTAGAGCCATCTGCTCCGCATTCACCTCCTCAGGGGCATCGCTCATTTTTCACCCACTTCCTGTTGCTGACAGCACAGTTCCTCCTTGTATCATTCCATACCAGAACCTCTGACCGTCCAAGAGATTGCAGCAGAGCTTGTACATTTTCCCCCTCTGGGGAAATCCTTTTTTCATTTCATTTTATTTTTAACTTGCTTTGTTAGTGAGGTCAGA
Source organism: Elgaria multicarinata webbii (assembly GCF_023053635.1). Lineage (NCBI taxonomy): Eukaryota > Metazoa > Chordata > Lepidosauria > Squamata > Anguidae > Elgaria > Elgaria multicarinata. The sequence continues at coordinate 37,159,605 of NC_086180.1, read as the reverse complement.
AATCATCAGTGAAGCAAGAATTCCCTAATAAAAGAGGCGATTGACATAAACCCCTTCGCTAGCAGGAGGAGTTTTTACTGCTTCTAAAAAGAGTGCACTTGGAAGTTGGAAATCTGAAAAAATAATAGCAGGGGGTGGGGAGATTTCCAATGAACCTCTGGTAACAAATTTTAGTCTGCAAAAAACCCGTACCAGAAAGAAAGTGGCTCAAGTATTGGGTAACCAGGGCCACATTTTGTGGATTAAACAAGAGATCGGCAGAAAAACTCTGATTTTGCAGGATCAAAGAAAAGGACCAGTAAGACGATTGTTCCATTGCATCTTGCATTGCGCATCTAGTTTTTATTATTATTATTATTTATTACATTTATATGTCACTTCCCACCACATGTGCAAGTACAGAAATCCCTAACTAATATAACAGGGGGGGCACTTAATATAAAATATAATCAGCACAATAACACAAATAAAAATAAACACCCTACAACACAATACAAGTGTTCAACAACCACAGTGCACACAATCTCTCCTCCCATTCCCCCCACACGCTCACAGCCTAAAATAAACACCACAAGAGCAGCCTGCAACAATGAGGCCATATGTAATGCACAAATGCCTGGGGAAATAAATATGACAGCATTATGAAGATAACTCTGTCGTACAGCGTTATCCCAGGACGTACATCACAGTGGTCTAGAGCAAAGGTGGGCAAAAGATGCTTTGGATGCCAACTCCCTGAAGCCCTTTCCAGCAGGGCCAATGTTCAGGAATGCTGGGAGTTGAAATCCAAAAGTAGAACTATTTTCTGCTGACCCCTGGTCTAGAGTTCTTTCTGACCTGTCATGTTTTCTGCAGGAAACGAGCTCACTTACCTGAAGTGTTCCAATGAACACAGTGCACGTTTCTTCATAAGGCAGCTATTCCTTATCCAGCAAGTGACATACTGCATGTCTCACTGCCTGCCTTGCCAAGCTCTTCAGCATGCCAGGTGATATCGGCTGGACTAACCATCATGCATTTTGCGCACCCTGAACTCACCAGCATTTTGCACACCCTGAAATCACTGGGAGTGTCCTCTTCCCTTTCAGATTTTTATTTTAAGGCCACTAATCTATCCCTGACTGAGCATTGGACCAGTACCTGCTTCTTGACCTGACACAAAATGGCAGAATATGCTTTATGGACCATTGAGCACTAGAATTCAGTTATGTTCCTGGCATAGCTGGCCCTGGTGCTGGGTTATAGCCCTGGGTATTGCTGCCCTCCAATCTGCCACAGCTCCCTTGCCATTACCCTGGCTTCTACCCATGCCTCTAGTGCAACTAGCTGGTGAGAGTGTTCCCTCTGATTATGGCACTCCAATCTGGGCTCACACTGTGCAAGAAAAAGGATGCTAAAGCATAGACGCAGGAGCATGAATACCCCAACCAGCCCCATGACATGCAGTAACTTTGATAGCAGGGAGTTTATCGCACGAACAGCAGCCAGGTTGTTGCACCAAAAGTGGACAACTGAAACCACCATCTTCTCAGATCATTGGTGGATTGCCACCACAATTGGAAAGAACCCAAGAAGGGGAGGTCACTTGTGACAGCTGACTCAATCTAGTTAGCTGGCCAGCATTTGGCACACCATTGGCCCTAAACTAAGCCCCAAAGCCATGGGTGCCAGATATATTGAAACTGACTGCCTCTCTGCTACTATTCCTCATCTTCCCTCTAGAAGGATAGCCCATTGAACTGATCTAAAAACCAAAACCAAACCAGTGTGTTGGCTTTCATCTCCTAGATTATGAGCATGCATTGGTGTGCTACGTGAGTGGTGAACTCCACTGGTGGGAGCCTGGTTCTGCAGGGAAACAGGGTGTGCAGTGATGGCTGTCCTTTTACACCATTTTCCAATGGGATTGTTGATGGGGGAGAGAGGGATTAACCTCCCACCACCCTGCCAGTGAATCACTATTTCCCTCTGCATGTATGCATATGTGAATGTGTGTCGTGCCTCCCCAACCCCCAAAAGTTGCCACCCCCTGCCCTAGAATCTCCAATTTCATTTCATTTCATTTAACACATTTCTATATCCAAAGCTCTCTGGGTGGTTTACAAAGATTCTGATTTAAATTTAAAAGGGTCAGGTAGCAAGTGATGTGTTTGACACCCTAGAGGGACACTAGTCAACATACTGGGCTAGAGAGACATAGATGTAAGTCAGCTTCCAATGTTCCTGATAGTAGTGGAATGTTACATGCATTCTCCCCCATCTTGAGTTTTGCTCAGAATTTTCAGCTTTTGCAGAGTTTTCACAGGAACTCTGGGATGAGCATTTTCAACAGAGATGCACTGAATCCATACAAATTCTGTTATGGCCACAAAGGCATCCTGAGCAATCTTCAACCTGTGCTGCTCCAATGTAGGTCTCACAACTGTGAAACATTTGAACCATCATAATTACTTTCACTGGCAGCTGTGTGGCAACTATGGCTGCAAAATTTGGGCCGGGTTTAGTTCAGTGTGCTGATGTCAAACTGTGTCTCATTCACCAAAACAGTTACCCAAGGAAATTAAGGATAGGAAAACACATTAATGCAGTGCTAGTAGAGACTATAAAAGTGCCAAAGTAAGGAAATTAAAAATTACAGAAACCGTTAAGTAAGGTCAGTGCAATAATAGAAAGAGCTATACAAGTCTAAGAGGACTAGATTAGCTTCCTGCATGAACCATAACTTTTAATTTCCTGATTTTTATGCCTTTGGAATCTCAGCCATACCACTGCATGGCCATCAGTGAACAATAAAAAGAAAAATAAATGGTTTATTTTGCTGGGACCTTGAATGGCATGTTTCCAGCCAGGAATAAATATTTACAAATAAGTCTTGAACACCCTTTGGAAGGAAAACACTTAGGCTGTGAAAGCAGCACAACTGTTCTTTCTAAACAAAAAATGGCTGGCAATGTATTTCCAATGGGGAATTTCTCTTCTGCAAATTCTCATGTTGATTGCATTGTACTTATTGTACTGTCCATGTTCAAAAATGAAAGGAACATTTCTGCTTCAACCAATGAAAGAAGTGTTTTTTAGACATCCTGCTATTTAATAGGCCTCTTGCAGCTGTTTCAATTGCAGCCATGCAGATTCTACCATTAGATTTCTAATAAATTCCTGGCATATGGGGAAGAGCCATTTTAGACACCCTTCACTTCTACATGTACTAGTGTGTATGGCTATAACCCCCTATCATCTGCTCTCTGGCCAATTGGATAAGCATCTAGGCTTTCATCCAAAGTCCTAAGTAGTACAGCATTCTGTTCCCACAGTGGCCATCCAGATGCCTCTGGAAAACCTATGAATAGAATATGAGTGCAAGAGCCAACAAAAAAGCTTTATTCAGGTACATTCATAGTAAAAGATAGAGGAAAGAAATGGTCGTTCAACTACTTAATGAGGATGGCAAATTGATAACAGATGACAAAGAAAAGGCCAAAGTGCTCAATTCCTACTTTGGTTCAGTCTTCTCACAAAAGTGGGTCTATGAACCCCCTCGAAAAAGTACAAAGCTGAAGGGACAGGATTGCAGCTTGAGATTCATAAACAAATGGTCAAGGAACACCTAATTTCTTTGAACGAGTTCAAATCTCCAGAGCCGGATGAACTGCATCCTAGAGTAATAAAGGAGCAGGTAGAAAAACTCTCAGAATCACTGTCTATTATCTTTGCAAAATCATGGAAGACAGGTGAAGTGCAGGATGACTGGAGGAGGGCTAATGTCCCTATTTTCAGAAAGGGCAATAAAGAGGAACCTGAGAACTACAGACCAGTTAATCTGACATCAATCCCTGGGAAAATTTTGGAGCAGTTTATAAAGAAGCACCTTGAAAACCATGCAGTGATTACCAGAAGCCAGCATGGATTTGTCAAGAAGAATCTAATCTCATTTTTTGATCAGGTAACATCCCTTGTGGACTGTGGGAATGTTGTGGACATAATATATCTTTACTTCAGCAGAGCTTTTGACTAAGTGTCCCGTGGCATTCTGATTAGCAAACTAGCTAAAAGTGGGCTAGATGGAAAAAAATATTAGGTGGATCCACAGTTGGCTACATGATCAGACTCAAAGGCCTTAGCTAGACAACAGGTTAGCCCGGGCTGATACCCAGGATCGCCCCTGTGCATCCAGATGAAGCACAGGGGATCCCGGGCTCAGGCAAGGGTCAACCCTCCCTTGCCCTGGGGTAATTGGCTCCACTTGTAGCCCAGTATTTCCCGCGGTCTCAGGCTGAGCCCGAGACCGTGAGCATGTGGGCTGTTCCACGGCTTCTCCAAGCTTTGGCGATTACTCGCAAGGAGTCTGGAGAAGCCGCACACAGGGCACAGCGCTCCCCAGGAGTGCTGCGCCCATCAGAGCCAGGGTTGGGAGAGATCGGGGCTGGGGGGAGAGATTGGGGCCAAGGGGGGAGAGATCAGGACCAGTGGGAGAAATCAGGGCCAGGGGCCAGAGATTGGGCCAGGGGGGAGAGATCGGGGCTGGGGGGGATCAGGGAAGTTTTTCTTTTTAAAAAAAAGTACCATTTGTCGCAGCAGCGCTCCTGCGCTGTTGCCCCTTGGAAAAAGAAAAATGGCGGGTGCTACAGCTCTCTACTAGAGCCGCCTCGCCTGACATCAAGACAAGGGTGGGATCTCGTGTTATTTACAATGCGAGAGCACCCCTCCTCATGCCCAGATTTCACGGTAGGTCTAGCAAAGGCCAAAGAGTGCTTATTAATGGTACCTTCTCAAACTGGGGGGAGGTAATGAGTGGGGTACTGCAGGGCTCAGTCCCGGGCCCAGTGCTCTTCAACATTTTTATTAATGATTTGGATGAGGAGGTACAGGGAATGCTTATCAAATTTGTAGATGACACAAAATTGGGTGGGATAGCTAATACGCTGGAAAACAGAAACAAATTTCAAAGAGATCTTGACAGGCAGGAGTGCTGGGCTGAAAACAACAGAGTGAAATTTAATAGGGATAAATGCCAAGTTCTACACCTAGGAAAATGAAACCTAATGCACAGTCACAAGATGAGGGATACTTGCCTCTGCAATACTACAAGCGTGAAGGAACTTGGAATTGTTGTAGATCACAAGCTGAGTATGAGCCAACAGTGCGATGTGGCTGCAAAAAATGCAAATGGTATTTTAGCCTACATTAATAGAAGTATAGCTTCCAAATCAAGCAAAGTACTGGTTCCCATCTATTCGGCACTGGTTAGTTAGGCCTCATCTTGAGTACTTCATCCAGTTCTGGGCACCACACTTCAAGAAGGATACAGACAAGCTGGAGGGGTTTCAGAGGAAGGTAAGGAGGGTGATCAGAGGACTGGAAACAAAGCCCTTTGAGGAGAGACTGAAAGAACTGGGCATGTTTAGCCTTGAGAAGAGAAGACTGAAGGGAGACATGATAGCACTCTTCAAAAACTTGAAAGGTTGTCACACAGAAGAGGGCCAGGATCTCTTCTTGATCATCCCAGACTGCAGGACACAGAATATTAGCTTCAAGTTACAGGAAGCCAGATTCTGTCTGGACATCAGGAAAAAACTTATTGACTGTTAGAGCAGTAAGGCAATGGAACCAATGACCAAGGGAGGTCATGGGCTCTCCCACACTAGAGGCATTCAAGGTACAGCTGGACAGCCATCTGTCAGGTATGCTTTAAGGTGGATTCCTGAATTGAGCAGGGGGTTGGATTCGATGGCCTCATAGGCCCCTTCCAACTCTACTATTCTATGAAAACACCCTATCCACTTTCTCGATACCATGCATCATTTTATATCTATCATTTCTCCCCTTACTAAATGTGGCAAATGTATTTATGCCACATGTTGAGAAAATATACCATTCCCTCTATTCTTGATGTTCAGGCTGTGAGTGTCATGGTTTATATAGCCAAAATGCTGTCATCCTTGCACAAGAGGGAGAAATCAGCAAGCTTAGGGGGAAACTAAGTTTTTCAAATGTACAAAAAGTCTTGGGGGGGGGGGAAATCAACCCCCTAAAAACAGTGCAATGAAGACTGAGTATGCTGACTAATGTTGAGAGGGTAAAGGGAATGGAACAGAATGGAATGAAGTGGCTGGAATCCAGAGCAGCAACACTTCACAATTCAACATCCCATTTGTACATACTAATAGCAATCGCTATTCTCTGAGGGCCTGTCCATGTGTTGCTGAAATGACACCCTCCCCCTAATAGCAGGACCAAGCAACTCCAATGGCTATGGAATGCTGAGTGGAAGGGTGAATAGAATGGAGTATCTTGCAAGTGAGCCATGAACAGGAGCCCTCCACGCTGCAACATTTCATTGCAGGTTCCACTTGTTTTCGATTCTACATGTTATTGAATTGTATGCTATTACAGATATGTACAACTGAGAGAAATTCAATCACATTGTTAGTCATCCTCCTTTCTTAGTGAAAAGGCATCTTTCCACAGTTCTTTTACTGCCTGAGAAATTTGTCTGTATACATACTGCCTTAGGGGATATCCTGCCCATGGTTTAAGGCCAGCCTTAAGTAGAGTTAATTCAAAAGACAGACATTCTTTATTGAGGAATCATAGCAGGACAGTGTCTGAGAATATTGTTTGCAGTGTGCAGCTTGCTCATTTATTGAGACATTAGGACAAAAATTCCTAAACACTGACATATTACACACAATCTGCCAGGTTGTACTCATTCTCATTTTTTGGTGATCCAGCTGTACATTCTGACTGACCCAAGTTACTACAAATAAAATAAATTCATTAATTTGATTTATACCCTGCCTCTCTACCAATAATATGGCACATGCACAAGGTAGCTATGATCCACTAGCTAATAGGTCATGTCAAGTAAAGAATCTGACAAGTTGTAATAGACACAATGAGATTTCTGCTATTTTATGTCAGTATAGTGTAGTGGATGTGGATTGAACAAGGGCCTTAAAAACTAGGTTCTGCAAGCACAAAGGCTTTGTTGGAAATAAGAACACACTGACACTTCCCACGTACACTGCTGAGTAGCACCATTGAGATCCTTATGTATGTATTTATTTTACTTTAGAATACAGTTTTTGATCATTGGACTAATTTGAGCATTGGATTAAGGTGCTACTTCAAAAAAAAAAACATGCTAGATTTGTACATCACACACAGTAGTTCCCAGGGAATGAATGGAAGATTAGAATTAAACTGTTTTCTCTGATATGTGTCATAGGTTTAATATCTTCATCAAATTAGGATCTTTGTTTGGTGTTTTGTTTTTGTTTTGTTTTTTGCGATGTATACATATGTGTGTTTTCATGAACGGAGCTCTTATCTTTGTGTATATGGAGGTTCTCTATGGTCCATGGACCACTGCTGGTCTATGAGTTCCATTCGGGTGACCTATTGAAAGGTTACAGAACAGTCAAGAACATCCGTACTTGGCCCTATGCTTATTTTTTCTGACAGTGGTGATTGAGGCCTTTGCAACCAGGGCTGGAATAGGCTAACATAACCTTGGCCTAGGGATCCATAATTTGCATACTACAATCCTTGACTGCTCTTTGTGCAGCCCCTGAAGCTGGCAAGACCCCACACACGTTTCCCTGATTAGCTGTTCTGCGGGTTCCCTGGCTTCCAATATCACTGTTTTCCTGTTGCTAGTAGCAGGAGAGAAACACCAACATCAGTGGCAATCATTGGTGGATGGGAGAGACTTTTACGTTTACCTCCCCCCCCCCCCGCCATAGTGATCACATAAACATCTCCCCTCCACAGGCAGGGAGGGCAGATGTTTATGTACTGTGGGGAAAGAGACCATGTGTGTGTGTGCACGCGTGCATGCACATGTGTGGCCCTGGACCCTCAGCTGGCACTGGATGCAGCCTTCAGAGCTGAAAAGGTTGTACACCCCTGTGCTAGATTTAAAAATAGCTGATAAAGGGTCCCTTCTCAGTCGCCTGGTCTAGGACATATGCTTTCGTAATACAACGCTGGTTTTGATGATGATGATGATGATGATGTCAGCACTGAAGAAAAAAATACTAAAATATGAGTTATGAGTTTGATTTTAGCAAGAGAACATTTATTAAGTGGTCCTCCAAAATCCCCGGCAATTTTCAAGTGGTCCACAAACAAAAGTTTGAGAACCAATGTTGTAATATAATTATTAAGGCAGACTTATTTCATAACATTCTCTACAGTCACTGACGTGTGATGCCCATATAAAGAACATTATGTCTTGCCTGCTTCTGTCACGAGTTGGTCCAGTTCAATTACCTGCAACATGTTCTCTAACTATCCATGTTCTACAGGAGTGTCAAAACAACAGGAGAAATAAGGCCTGTGCAGAATTTGCATTCCTGTAGAATTACTTGAAAACATTGTCCTTTGTTCAACTATAGTCTACCCATATTTGATAATAAAGGAATCTCTTTGCTTCCAATCTTTCTTGGAAGCTTGTTTTTCTTGGCACCTTCCAATCAAATGCTACTTGAGCTCAATTCCCGGTAATGCAGTGAAGACAAGTAACAACCTGTGAACATACTGAGAAGACCTACATATTTGCAATGTGATTATTTCAACTCAAGTTCTCCTGTGACTTTTGTAACTTCAGTTTCCTCTTCAAGTGTGAACATGCACATTCAGCTGTTGTTTTCACACTAGTTACCTGATTTATTTATTTATTTATTTTAAATTAAAATGACTGCCCATTGTCGTTAGACTTGTCTTTCACCATATTTGCATAGGCTTAGATTGGGTGCTTTGCACGGGGCATGTGAGTACTTGACATTGCTTTGTTTTGTAACTTCCTCTCCATTGAGATCTTTAGGAAGCTACTGTTCTTACAATCAGCAAGGGTCTTTGAGTCTGGGTTACTGCACAGACTGCACATACTCTTCTGTCATCCCCAAGACAAAAATATGCAATGGGCCATTTGAATTAAGACAAGAGATCTTTAATATTTGTGTGCTTCTGTATTTATTATGTTTATAATCAAACCAGTAACAAATGTTCTCTGGGCAGATTACAAAAGCTAAAAGAATACAACACAATAAAATATCAAGCCACACAGCAAAGTATTTAAATATATGAAAACAGCAAAAAAAAATACAATATAAATTTTAAAAATACAATATACCTAAAAGAAAGGGATTGATAAATACTACATGGTTAAAATTATAATAAGACACAATGGAAATAATTCTATCAATAATATCTAGAGCTGTGATCCGCTCCATTCTGGATCCTCAGATCCGGAGAGGATTGGGCCAATCCAGACCCCCTAAATTTGGATCCGAATCAGGTTGGGGGAGGTCCAGATTGATCCAGAGCTCATTTGACCCATTTTGGTTCAAATCACATTTTTTCCCCATTGACTTGCATTGGAAAAGAAAAATGCCTATAACTTTTTTATTTTTCAAGATACACACATGTAACTGGGCAACACGATAGGTTCTAAATAGATCCTTATTCATGCCAGTTTTGAAGCAAATCGAATCATCCACTGGTTTTTAGGGGATTTTTAAAGCTTCCACCCTTCGATTTACAAAACTAGGGGGCCACCAATCTGGATAGCTTTTAAAGAAGATTAGTCAAATTCATGGAGGATAAAGCTATTAATGGCTACTAGTCCTGACAGCAATATGCTAGCTCCTCTATCAGAGGAAGTAGGCCTATGCATACCAGTTGCTGGAGAACTTAGGTGGGAGGGCATTGTTGCACACATATCTTGCTTGTGGGTTTCCCACATGTAGCTGGTTGTCCACTGTGTGAAGAAGATGCTGGAATAGATGGACTTTGGTCTGATTCAGCACACATCTTCTTATGTGCTTACAAGTGTTTAGTGTAGAATACATGTGTGCAGACTACAGGCTTGTGGGATCAACTTTGTTTTTTACTAGCACCCTGAAGTCCACCTAATCTGTTTTAAGTGTTTTATTCTGTTTTTATTTTCATTTTATCTTGTACACTGCTCCAAAATTTTCAATGGGGAGCAGTATATAAATATTGTAAATAAATAAATAAATAACCAAAGATGGTGAAGCAAAATGGTGGCTCAGGGGAAAGGAGCCAGATGCAAAATGATGACTCAAGGGGGCAGGGGGCAGTTGTCTGCTGCACCCAATGAGCTGCATGCTATGATAACTTGCATCTGAGTTACTACAAACCAGGGATGGTAAGAGCATAATAGTTACCATTGTTAAATGATTTGGAGAACCATTGCCAATCTATTGTAAATCGTCCAGAGATTTTTTAATCAATCCAGTTTTACCATCTACCCACCCCTGTAGAATAAATAGGTCATATGGTGTAAATATAACATAATAAGTATGTTATACTTACAAATATTCTCGCAATCACAATGTTTTAAAATACATTTTCTACAAAATACACCAAATGCATAATATGCCACCCTTCTGCAGCTGAATAATTTATTAGTGTTATCTTAGTTGTTTTACGTTCTTTGCCACATCATAAGTTAGACTTTACTAATTGCTACACTAGACATTAACCAGACACACCCACACTCACCTCTTGGGAATATGTTTAACAAGAGCCACAAAATTCCTGTTACTGACTTTTCTAGTTGCTTAAAAACCCATGTTCATTGAAATTAAAAATTTAAGTCCATCTGTTCTTATATTAAAAAAACTAACACACATTACACCTTGGGATGCTAATACGCAATTGTTTACACATTCTTCATTTCTAATTTGTGATACCTTCACTAGAATCATACCTTGGTTTTAAAAAAAGACATATTTTCAAAATATGTTGCTTAAGAAAGAACACACTAACAACAATGCTAGTATTGAACAAAATGTAACATTGGAGATGAACTAGAATGGTGGTGCAAAAGTTTATCAAGCTGGGAAGACAGTAACCTAATTAGTTAAGGTGGCCATGAGTCCTACTTTAAGGGAAGGATTGTGCAGCCCATGTCTGGTTTCTTTTATGATAAAGAACCATAAGAAGGGAGAGGAGGAGCCCTGGAGTTGCTCATTAACAGTTACCACCTGGACAGCAGACTGAGCAGGTACTTTAAATTATAGTACTTATTTCTAAAGTATACCTATACACTTAAATGAACATATACACCTTTGATGCAAATCCATGCCCTCTTTAGTTCTCTTTTTCGTCTCCTTTGGTGATGCACAAGTGGCCGCCCTATAATCAGCTGCTATTTTGCTCATGGCTTTCACCTTGATCAGAATTTCATCTTGACTGTTCTTCTGCACAATTTGAATCATGTTATATTAGCCTAACTACCAGATGGAAGAATTTTAAAAAATACTAGAACCTCATTGTGCCAAAGGGACATCCCTTTCTACATCAACCATTATCATGTCTCAAGTTGACATCCAAGAAAAAAGGCAGAAAAGGTTAATTATAGGTGCAACTTACATTGCAATCCTATGTGTCTTCTCAGAACTACGCTCCATTGATTTCTCCCAGGTAGGTATGTGTAAAATAGCACCCTACAGTCCTTCTGGCATTAGTATTTTTTCTTCACAGATTATGCATTCTAAATTAGTGTGTCCACTGTTGTAGTGGTATATCTGATGTGCTGGCGTGCATCGTGACAGTCCCCATGGGCTTATTTCTATGGAATGTCTATGCAAGAGCTATTTTGATCCATGTCTGTGTGTGTGTGTGTGTGTGTGTGTGTGTGTGTGTGTGTGTGTGTGTGTGTGTATTAGTGTGTATGTATGTGCATGGGATATGTATGTGCTGGGAAAATCCATTCCCACCTCCATCTACTGTGAGGGTTGCAGCTAAACTCAGAGGAAGGATGGAAGTCTGATGGGAGTAGCAAATGATGCCATCATCCCTGCTAATGAAAAAGCCCTGGTGTTTTGACTCTGTGAGTCCTGACTCCACTACACCACTGCCTGTGTCTTTAGTTGTGATCCATTAAACATTAAGGAAGAGCATACATAGCACCAGTGTACCTCATCATTATGGTTCTCAAGAATGTGTTAGGAACAGCAGTCATGGCTTTTCTTTGAAAGCCCCATTAAAATGAGCACAGGTTACTTAAAGGTCACTTTCCTTATGTTATATGAATCACTTTCCCCTAAGATAAGGCACAGCCATTCAACGAAGTTTGGGCTGTAAAGGTTATAAAACAATAATCACAGTTGAACTAGTTTTACCCTTAAAGTTAGCTGCTGCATTTCAGCTTTGCTCAATAACAGCAACAGGAGTAGCTGTTCACGAACTATTTAATTATCCAAAATTATCATATGAAGATGAGGGTGAAATAATATTGGAAAGGAAGCATAATATCAGACAGTGATTATTTTTGTAATTACCTACCATCACTTCCAGAGGCACCAACGAGATGGGGTAGGTTTGGGGAGTGGCAGGTTGTGTGGTGGTTGCTGCTGCTGCTGCTGCTGCTGCTGTTGTTGTTTTGCAAATTTAATAGATGATTTTGTAGCTTTGGTATATTTTGATACATCCAGGATTTATTCTTAAATCAACCACAATTTATTATGATTCCAAAAAGATGCAAATCAATTAGGATGTGGCATTTTATATAACAAATTCATGAATTAAGTTTCATTGGGGGAAGCAAAGGTGGGGGGAGAGAAACAAGCAAGCCAAACAAGGCAATTCTCAGCTGCACAATATTCCAGAGAAGCAAACCAACTGCATCAAATTCAAAGCCTGTATCAGATGGAGTTATAACTGAGGGTCTCCCAAAGCAAATCTTCACAGGGAACATCCCTGTGGAGGGATGTTCCACAGAACCACAGCAAGGGAGAAAAGGGTCGGTCTCAAGCATAAAATGCAAAGGCGAACTTGTCTAGTTTGGCCCCGAGTGTTTGACATTTCATGTTGATGGTGAGCAACTCATATAAGCCCTTTTCAGGCCTTCTCTATACGTGCAGTAAATATACATAGAAGTGAGAAGTGGAGCCACCCTGCACGACTAGCCCCAACCGCAGTCTTGTATGTTCCACTGGCGCCACCCTCTTGATCTACATGCGTTCAGGGCAACATCTACTAAAGGGCAACTATGTGCATCGTGCAGCAGCATGGGCCCACTCTCTTCTTCTCCATGCATTCAGTGCAACCTTCCCTGACCTGGTGTCCTTCGTGTCTTTTTAATTTCAACTTTCATCGGCCCCAGCCAGCATGGCCAATGGTCAAGAATGCTAGGAGCTGTAGTCCAAAACATCTGAAGAACACCAGGTTGGAGAAAGCTGAGTACAGAGAAGTTCTAAGGCTTTCCAAAGGGGGCAATGGAGACACTGATGGGAAGAACAAGACTTCTGCATTTACAAATAACTGTTCTCTTGAGTTATTTGTTCAAACAATATGCTAAGCCACCGTGGTTGTGCATTTTGAGCTAAACATTATGGCTTAGCATGTCATGTGAACCACTCCTAACCATGGTGGCGACATAACAATGGTTTAAACATGCACACAAACCTTTTGCTGCAAAATGGTTAGCACCATGGCTTAGCATGCTGTCTGAACAGGCCCAGTGTTGCTTCTAGATTCTGAATTTGCAAGGATATATGTAAAGAATAAAAATAAAAAACTCCACAGGATATGCATGTACATCTTCTTGCCTTAATATGGCAGCATTATATGAAAAGATAAATCTTACTTCTTCAGTATAGATTTTGTTTGTTTGAATTTACATGATTCAATTGGTCAAAAGGGTAAAATAATAGCCTTATCTCAGTGAGGGATGGGGAGGAAACCATCACACCTGCAGCCTGCGATTCTATAACTTAAAACTGCCCCAAAGTAAGGGAAGATAACTCATCTTTAATTCACCATGGGTCTGTATCTTATTTCAACGAGACAGTGCTTTCTTCAACCATTCAATAATGACATAGTCCAGGTGGACATGGAAGGGCATCAGAGTTTGTCAACACTGGAGACAGGGTTCTTGGTGTCCCAGATGAACTGTTGATAAATGGGAAGATATCAGTGTTTGGGCTATTAAAGTGAGTGATGTGGGAACTAGGAAATTAAATAAAAGTAGTCTTCAATGAGTTATGGAACAAGGAACATCAGTTCTGTAGTCAGAGGTTGTAAGAGAGTTTTTGAGTTTCCTGGAAACTATGGCAGTATTAAATATAATTTTCTGGAAATCTGAATGAGTATTGTACAAGCTTAAGTGAATGGAGCCATGTCCTCATATCTGGCTTGGCTTTTTCAAGGAAAAATAATTCCAACTATTCTGAATTAAATGTGAATTGAATTTATTTTCTCTAGACATTTGTTATACATAGTACAAAATTATGCCTCTCAAAATGTGACCTAACCAGTTCCCCTACGATGCATCCATCTTTTGACTAATTTAACCAAAAGGAATTCCTGTCAAATAACTTATTTGGTTATTAGCTGATGTTTACAGAGGAGCTTTTGGGGAAACCCTCTCTATTTCACAAAAGAAAGAAAGCTTTTGCAAACAGGATTTCCATAAAGAACATTACAATGAAAGATACAAAAACACAAGTGTATTGAATTTTTAAAAGAGGGAAACATTCCGCAAAATATAGGTTTAGAAAAATAAACCCTTCAAGTCGTAGTTAATACTGGTTATACAAAACCTTGAGGGATGTGAACTGAAAAGAATGACAGCAACTTCTGTAAGTGAGGTGCAATGAAGCAAATCCTCCCCCATTAACACAGCTATTGGAGAATGTTACCACTACTCTGAAAGTGAAATTTATACATTTTTGGAGCAATAAAAAGTTTTAAAGCAGGATAGCAGTTGTCAGCACTTACAAAATGGACTAGATCTTCTAGATTTCTTTAGTTACCAGTGGTGGGTGGGTGTTGTTGTTGTTGTTGTTTTGTATTTGCATTTCCCATTAAACTGCTTTTTATGAAGTTCAGAAAAGAAAGGCACTGAAGTGCAAACTGTGGAAGAAACTGAAGGAAGACCAGAATCCACCAAAGAGGTATGCTGAGCAATTCAACCTAGAGGCAAATTAATCACTATCTTTTAAAATGTTTCTCAATGTTCAACAGCCAGTGTGGACTGGGAGTCAGGAGATCTGGGTTCTAGTTCTCATTCGGCCATGGAAGCTCACAGGGTGACTTTTGGCCAGACACGGGCTCTCAGCCCAACTTACCTCACAAGGTGGTTGTTGTACATAATCCAAGGAGGATTATGTACATCGCCTTGGGTTCCTTAGAGGAAAAAACATCTGGATAGCACTACATTGGGGAAGGCAATATCATGATGACCCTGGGTTATAAATAATAGAACTGAACTGAATTGAATTTATAGTATAATTATGTCCTTAGTAATTTCCATTCTCATGGCTCCTATTTTCTCAAGCTTCTAATTAGAAGCAGCATGATATTTTCACGCTGAGGAAATAACAATGTTCTTTCTTTCAGCAGTAAAACTTGAAGCTGCCAATTCATGGTCTGGATGAAGTGGCTCCATTCTTTTACTCCATTTTAGTGTTTCCTGAAATGCTGAAAACGTCTGGAGGAGGTGGGAAGGCCTAATCAATATTTGTATTTGACTACAAATTATTTCCCTCAGTGGCTTTTCATCACGAGGGAAACCTAATCCCACACAGCCTTTAAAAGATTATTATCTGTCAAAAATGATAACTAGGCTATGGTGAATGTCGTATTTGGTCGTAGAGGAACTTTGCTGCAAAGGAAACGGACCATAACTATTTAATAGCCATAATAAACCATGATTACACTGTAACAGTGTCTGTGTCCTCAACTAAAAGCAAGCTTCCCACCTACCATCAGGGACCTTTCCTTCATAGATCTGCTTAGTGGGGGATGGGGGAAAGGCAATTACCACAGTGGAATGGTTTTACTATCCTGTTGCTAAATGAGCTTTAAGAGCTCATGAGCCATTTGCTGAGTTTAGTTCTGGGTCTCGTCAGAAGCACAATCTGTATGCCCCTGCTTGTCAGCATTGGCTCTCACTTTTCTTTCAGTCCCACAATTTCATTCATTGACAGCTTCCATCATGAAATTTAATGACTGCCATTAGATAAAGAAAGAATTGGCTAATGAAATCTTCCCCTTAGTGGCAGTAACTCTAACCCTTTTCCAAGCAGCAGGCTTCTCTCTCTTTTTTTCTCCTCCACCATTTTTTTTTTTTTGATTGGCCCAACTTCTGCTTACAGTGGAAGTGTGTGCACATTTTCAAGTAATACAGTCTGTGTGTGTGTGTGTGTGTGTGTGTGTGAGTGAGAGAGAGAGAGAGAGAGAGAGAGAGAGAGAGAGAGAGAGAGAGAGAATTAAGGGTGGTGGAAGCCCTATTCTGGGCACTTGGCCACAGATATGATTACATCTCTTTACACAAACACAGGCTATTATTAATGGTTGTCTCTTTGTTATCTATCTATCTATCTATCTATCTATCTATCTATCTATTTCTGTGGCTCCAAAACTTTAACAGTTATGTGCAAAAATCCAAGAAGAGAGTCCTCTCCCTGCACCCCCTTACTGGACAAAAAAGATATGCACCTGTTGGATTTCTGCCTGTTGTGTCTCTGCTTTAAAAATGGCATTGCCTTTAACTATGTTAAAGGATATATTCAACAAAGTTTGAACCCAGGACCAAATCACACTTCACTATTTAAACAATTTCCAGTGATTTCCAAAAATCAACATAACAATGGAATTAGGAGCTGCACTTTTGAAAGCTAGTGAGTGTCTAAAATTTTATCAGGCATTACTGATGCAGTTCCAAACATTGCTTTGCAATTGTGAGAAGTCACAGTTTGCTTTCCCCACCGACCCCACCCCTTTTTAACAAAAGCTGAACTATTAAAATCTGGGGATTGGGGAGGGTGGCAGCAGCAATTGCAGAAGTACGATTTATGGTTTATTATTTGACCATGCTCTTCATTGAGCCCACTGAAGAAGTTAGTATATTTCTATATGGAGGAAGCATATTTAATAAGAAATACATATATTTCCAATCACATTAGATAGACGGTTGCTAATCACAGCGATTTATTTCTTTTTACCACAAAACACACTGGCACACAGTTTTGAACCAAGAACACTGACCCAAGAAGAATCCAAAGGCCTTTGTCTTTTACACAATAATGTTTTAATTCCCATGTTCAGATTTCAAAGATATTTCTTCCTCTCAAGACAAGGGGAAAATAGGCTGTGTTCACATTTGATGCTAGCCAATATTTTGTAGCATTACATGCACAGCCCAGTTTGTACATAATGCTAAACCATACTGTCCCACTCCTCTCTCTTCCTTCAGCACAGCTTCCACTTTCAACTAACCATGATTGCATTCTTTTCTATTATGTCCAAACCTGGACACACTTTAGTTAGTGTTAAACAAGGTTTACTGAAACAAGCCATCTTTAAACCATTGTTAATGATCCTGGCTTGTTTCAATAAATTGTGATTAACAATAGTTCCCAGTTCAGACATAGCAACAAACCATGGTTTATTTTAAAATAGAGGCAAATGCTTCCAGTCCCTTCATCACTAAGCTGGAAATTTTATGCTGTATTTTATATTTATTGTGAACCACCTAGTGATCGGTATGAAAGTAGTATAAATAAATAATGTGGCTAAACTCTGATATAGCATTATGTATAAACCATAGGGTTGGAAGTGGTGAGGTCTCACTCCAAAAGTCCCAAATGTATAAATATATTGAACTTAGGAAGATATGCCTTCAGATAACATTTCACATTTTTGCTATTTCATTGCTGAATATTACACAAGGTAATAGCTTTATAATTGACATTGGGGCAAATCAGGTTTGCAAGTGGTCATATTGCAACAGCCGATTGTGTCATTCACATAACTGGATGTCTTTGTGGCCTATTAAAACAGTATGTAGCTTACAGCTATTATATTTTCTGCCTATAGGTATAATTTCCAGCAGCAGCCAGGAATCCTGTTCCTGGAGGAATTAGGGCTGTGTCCCTGCACAAAACATTTTACTGAATTCTCTCCTAGTCCTGCAGCCCATTAAATCTCAGACAATACCTGTTTATTTGGAAATACATTCCTTTGGGAAGGACTAAGAATACCATCATGGATGGAGAGAAAAGAAGGGAAAATAGCAGGTTTACATTCAAAATATGGAACTTTCTCTGTGCACAATAGCATTCTATATCTGCTCAGATGGAAAAAAAAACCTCATACATTGCAATAAGTGTAAAACATCTTTTAAATGATGTTATTAAAAGAGTATTTCTACATGTAGCAAGTATTTCCAGGGGGGGACTCAGTCCCCCACCACCACCACCCCGCAAAACAGACACAGTTCCTAAAATGTGATGCAGGACTTTACAAAGAACGCCAAAGAAGTACTTATAAAGAAAACATTCTGCAACTGCTTCTTGAGCATGATTGGATGAGGATCAACAAGTATGACGACCACCCACTTGTTGAAATGATTGTTAGAGGCAAAGATCAATGGGGCAGCTCACCGTTTTTCCCTGCAGGGAGAGGAAATCATTGCATTCCCTGACTTAAAGCATCCCCCAAATGTCTTGTTATCCCGTTTGTTCTTCTCTTCTGCATCTAACTACAATTTTACAAATTACAACATGGAAAGAAAGATGAGATGGGGAATTCACGTGGGAGAAGGGAGGTTCAGGGAAACTGTGCAGACACTGGAACCAACTGTCTAGGGAGGCAGAGGGCTCTGTGTCACTGGAGGCATTCAAGCAAAGACTGGACAGCCATTTGTCAGGGATGCTTTAAACTGGATTCCTGCAATGAGAAGGGCTTGGACTCGATAACTTAAATGGCCACTTCTGGTTGTATGATTCTATGAATACTTGATGGAAGAATAACACTTTGCACAAAGGAGATCTCCTTCGCCTGTAAAACGATGTAGTTGCACATTAGTCCCTGGCATCAATAATATCCCACAATGTAATGTACAAAAACAGAACTTGGGCTTGAACTGTCCTGACAGTTTTTTAAATGTAAAGGAAGATATTGTGCATTTACACCCATGTAACATAATTATTACAGTTGCCCATGTAGAACAGGGCAACTGACATGAATTATGAATTATCAGTAACAAAAACCACAGGCCTTGCACTCATAGCACATGGTATTTGGGTAGCCTGTGCACATGTCACAATTATATGAACAGGACAGAACAAAACCATGACATGAACACGTCATTGCTGCATATATATTTTTGCCATTGTGCTGACCACGAACATGACAGCTTCCCATTTTCTTTGTATCTTCAGTGACAGTTTCTGAGGTGGCCTCTCTTGATGTCCCAAGCAAACTGGGTATATCCCTAGACCTCCTTCAGAGGGAGGAAAATCACATTCCCTTACTGTCGACTCCGAAGCAGCATCTCTTCCACTTCTGCAACTAGCTGCAATTACACGGAGGAAGAAAGCAGGAAGAGAAGCGACCACGTGGCCCATTCAGTTTAATGGGACAGTGACCTCTAGTGGCTGTTTTGTATCAAAACCTCCCCTGCACATGGCAGGAAATTGCATTATAGCTCAGAAGAGTTACATTTAATGAAGATTATTTGATGACCCAAAAAATGGCGGAAAGAGCAGGAGGCATACAGGAGGAACACAGCATTGTTAAAATGTCCCGCAAAAATTTGTCAGTGGCCAGTCACAAGTGTGCTTTAAAAAAACTCATTTGAAGAAGCTCCTACAATCAACCCAGGGTTTGAATAATTCTATATCCTTCTACTAGATAGGGACACCTTCTGGGACGGTGGTTATACAATTCTGGATGGTTCAGCTGCCAAACTATGTAGCCATTTAAATAAGCTACATCCACTATATCTGAATGGGAAAAACCATAATTGGCCACCCTTTGTTTTTATATTTATGTGAGCCACACAGTTTCTGTTATAGGGTGGCATGCAAGTGTTGTAAATAAATATATAATAGTGGAGTCTGGTGGCTTCGATGTCAGTGGGGAGCAGGGAATTCTGAAAGGGGTAGAAGAAAATATCATCAGCTCTGCTAATAAAAAAAGTGCCCTGCCTCCACTACACCACTGGATATTCATGATTTGACCAAAACATTTTCATACATTTTCTCCCCTCTAATCATTCCAAAGATCATCTTCTGCCATGACCCTACAACAGATAACTGCAAACAAAAAGCAAACGTAAATACAATGGTTTAAAAACACACTTAGTTACACACACACATACACAAGTATTCTGGTAGTAAGCAACTCTAAATGACTTTGAGCTTCTATGGAACCAGCATGATTAAATACTGCCTAAAAGAGCTAATGCCATTTTCAAGACAATAAAATAGAGGCTGGAATGCCAGAAACTGAATTCTGCCCAACATCTTTTCAAAGCATTTAAAAAGCCTGAAGGTTGGGCTGGGTACATAGTGATCTCCACCTGCTTCCAAATGGTTTTTTTTTCCTTAATAAATGCCATATGTGAACAGAATCTTTCTATCTCCGACACACACTCACGCAAACTTGTGAGTTTTTTATAAAATGTATTTCTATGATTATGTACTGATCTCCTTTAATACATTCCAACTACCTGTTTTCTCCAGAAATGTTCCTTAGGACATGCATTTGCACCTAGTGGCAGCTGATGCCCTGCAGGGCAGGTGGATTGGCTCTGCTTAGAATATGCATTTCAAACAACACCCTTCCCTTGTCACGCAATATTCTCATAACTCCGGTGCTGTTTTCAGCAGTTCTAAATTCATATGTTAAGAGTGCAGTTGCAGGAGACGCTGCAGCACTCCAAAATCATTGCAACTTAAAACTGCTGATACAAGATGACTAGGGGCGGGGAAAGTTTCGCGGGATGGGGTGGAGGGGAATCCTATCCTTCAGTATCAGCAACAAAGTGTTATGAGAAAGCATGGAATCATAGAACTGCAGAAAGAGAACTGATGTCAGAGGACATATTGTCCACACACTGTATTGTTCCCAACCGTTTAATCAATGATCAGGACAGATAATACTTTTCCAAAAGCAGATTGTAAGTGACGTCACGGCACATCTTGGACAGATGTATCTGAAATACGAGCCAAACATTTATTATACAATGCCATGAGATTCTAGGACATCATCTTCATATTTAAAGCTGAATGCAAAGAACAGCTCTGTGACTATTTAAAAAAAACTTATTTCAAAGATTTAGTAGCTACCTTTCCATTACTAAGCATGGCGTGATTTAAAAAATAAAACAAACTTGACAGTCAACAAAAACAGAAAAATAGCACGGGTAAAAGCAAACAAAATTAGCCTATTTTTTCCTTTTGTAATTAAATTTTGTAATTAAATTTTCTTTTTGTAACTTAATTAAAGACAGCATTACAAACTTGATAGTTATGACTGTGGCTTCTAGATTACTTATGTAAAATATTGGAAGGTGCCAAATATACATAAGGAACATATCACAAAATAATGCTGCAATGGCTATTTGCTATGGCCACCACCTTGAATGGCTTTGAACTGAGCATATTGGCAGCTAACTAGGGGCTAATGTACACAGCTTCCGTGATAGGCATTCATGGGGCATAGGCCACCGATGTTTCCCACCACTAAAGGAGAGCCGTTGCAGGAGAACGTGTGCTATGTGACAGCAGTTCTGAATGTGTATCGACAGAAGTGGGTGGGACTGGGCAAATGGGTACGGGGCATGGGATTTTTTTTAATAACTCCTGAAAGATGAGAACCTGAACACGTAGCAACACAAGGGGGGATAGGTACTGTATCAAAAATGCACTGTTGCACAGAGATATAGTTGTTGTTGTTGTTTTAAAAAACACTCGGCGATGAAGCTCACTGATGCCCATGCACAGGAGCTCACACCCAACAGCAACAGCATCGCGAAGGGGGGGGCACACCAAATGCAGATTTTGGGATAGTAGCCAGAGAGCTGGAAAAACCATAACAAAAGCAGTCAATGATATTCCTGAATAACTGAGGGGTCGACACGAGATCACAGTGGGATCAGCTGTGCATCATGTTGCCCAGTTAGCATGACTTCGATATTATCCTGGAATAAACGGCTGGTGTAGACACAGCCAAAACCACCAACAAAATCAGCTGGATAGGATGACACTGTTCCACGTCAATAGGGAGACATGTGAAATCATTGCGCTAGCTGAAACATGACTTACCTTCACGGGCAACGCTACGTAAAGCACCTTACAGTAGTCAAGAATAGAAATTACAAATGCATGGATTAGAGTTTCAAGACTCTCTGTCCAGGAACGATGGGGATGTGAGCTAACCAACACTGATTTAGCAGCATCTGCAAATGCTACCATCACCAGATGCACCATTGCTGCTCATGCACCCCAGATCAGCCAATTCAATATCCTATCTTAGATGCTTTAAAGACAGAATAGAAAAGTCTTGGGGACTTTTTGGCTTTTGCAGTCCTCTCTTATGGAAATGTGTTCATCATCCTGTGTGCCAATTTCCATCACTGCCGCCATCACTTCTATGCACACACACTCCGCCCTTCACAAAGCTATATTGTATAAGTTTCAGCTGGCTACTGAGCCCATTTTCAGACTGACATGTTTAATTTTTTTAACGTACCTGTCAAGCAATGAGCCATTTTTAAAATGTGGTTGGATGCATTGCTATGAATTAACATATGCAAGTGTGTAATTATTGGCTCTTTTTTCTTAGAAACCTGGCATCTCTTACACTGTGAGAATGTTTTAATTGCTTTGATGACTACATCCAAAATTAGAGTTGGTTTATTTTCAGTCAAAACATTTTCTCTCTTCAACTGAAAGTTTTGGAGCTTGTAGAGGGAAAGAGCTGAGCCTGTTTAGGGTTTTCGTTATGACAATTTCACTCTGCATTGGTATTTGGGTGTTTATTCTAATGATTCTGAGATCCATTTTTGGTATAATTTCCACAATATATTAGTTTCTTCAAAGCCATATAACCTTTGGGATGATTTTATAAGACCTTTTTATATATCTACATCTCCTGTTTAACCCATTGATAGAAAATTTTAAAGCACCAGTCTGGTATTGAAGTCAAATGTGTCCGAAGAAAGCCATTTAAAAAACCAAAACCTGGTGAAGGTTGTTATGCGTGACACAAATTGCAATTAAAATCAACTCTGCAATGGAAATGTATGCTTTTATTGTGACCTTTCTTTTTCAGTAAATCAATACAAATGCACTTTAATCATAGGGTTCAACAATACCCCACAATACAAGGAATAAAAAGTTGTCAATGGATAATGATGATATGCTACCTCCAGTATCAGAGGAAATTTGCCTTTGTCTACCAGTTGCTGGGGAACACCAGTGGGAGGCTGCTGTCACACTCATATCCTAATTCTGAGCTTCCCGTAGTCATCTGGTTGGCCACTGTGGAAACAGAATGCTGGACATGAGAGACCCTTATTCTGATCCAGCATGGCTCGTCTTACATTCAAAAACTTACACAAATGGGCAACATATTTTATCAATAACATACATATTACATGATGGCCCTGTTCAGACAACACGCTAAACCACATTTAGCATTTTGAGCTAACTATTATGGATTAGTGTGTCGTTTGAACCATGACTTAGCAGGCCATGTGAACCATTCCTAACCATGGTGGCTACATAACCACAGTTTAAACACATTCACTAACCACTTGCTGCAAAAGGATTAGTGGCCTAACCATGCCTTCGCATGTTGTCTGAACAGCCCCGATGTTATATCTGAGTATAGAATGTCCCTTCCAGGCACTTACATTATGGTCCTTTCAGTACCAGGCATGAAGATTCTTGTGGTCATTTTAAGATTGTGTTAGGACTTTTTAATATGACCAGTGTTTTATTTTCAGCTGTGGATGTTGATATATTCTTCCTGGTTTTATTTTACCTATTTCATTTGTACTGTGACGGTGGCAGGGGTAGGTAATCTATTTGATGTTTAGATTTTGTGTTTTTAATTTGAACATTGTAAACAATGTTTTAATTTGAACATTGTAAACTATGTTGAGTGGGTAGTATATAAACACTGAAAATAAAGGAATAAGTGTAAGAGTGCAGCAATCATGAATTATGAATGTAATAACAACAATCACTAGTAACAATATCTTATTTACTTCATGTTTGGCAAGTAAAGGCAACAATATATATATTTAATCAAATATTATTCAGAATTAACTGTGGGCCACCATATCAAGACCCATTTAGCTTCTTACATGCAGGCTGCCTCCACTGTGAAGCTGTTCATGTGAAATAATGTGGGTAGTGGAACACTACTACTAAACCCCAACTAAGGATCAGACTTGGATTATGGGTAGGGAGCATAGCTCAGTGTGGTAGAGCATATGCTTTGCATGCAGAAAGTCTCCAGTTCAATTCCGCATCTCCAGGTAGGGTGGGGGAACTCCTGCCTGAAACCCTGGAGAGCTGCTGCCAGTCAATGTTGATAATACTGGGCTAGATGGGCTCATGGCCTTGTTGGGAAAATTGCTCATTAATGCATGGGAATTTGCAGCATACTGTAGCTAGCCTTAGGATCTCTACAGCCTATGTGTGGCTTCCTGCTCCTCCCCTTCCTTTCCCCTTATTTATTTATTCATTGCATTTCTATACCGCCCAATAGCCGAAGCTTTCTCTACCTTCCTCTATTGCTAGGACCAAATTCAGGGCGAGCTTAAGGGTGGGTGAGCTGGGTTAAGGGTGCATTCAGCTGAGGGGAGCACCAAGCTGAGCTGACAGGGGTGCCAATATCACACCTGCACCAGTCTCCATAAACCCTCTGGGTGGCCCAGTAAAGGTGACTGGGGGGGCATCAAAGTTACTCCTTGCCTGGGGCCCTATTTATCCTAAAGCCAGTCCTGAACACATGCTTGCTCTCACTCGCTCCTGCCTTAGTAACGGAACAAAGAATGGACTGAATAAACCGTTTTGAAACCCTATGATGTGCCTGCAAGAATACTCATCAGTAAAGCTGTTTTCTTTCTTCATTAAAAAGAAGATATGGATTCATTGGGCATGTCTACATCTAGGGTCCAGAGGGGGAAGATCTCGCGATATGGTGATCGTGAGATCCTCCTCCTCAGTCTGCATGCAGTGTGCGACAACCCAGGAGGAAGAGGACGTCGTGCCCGCCATTTGGTGTGGTTTTTTTATCTGAAATGAGCACAGGAACGCTACTATGAAAAAGGTATTTTAAAAAACCCAAAAAACTCCCGCTTCCCCGATGGGCACAGAGCTCCTGAGATGCTCCTTGCCCCGTGCCCAGGTCCCAGTTACTCATGGTTACTGAAGAGGAGCTGGGACGAAACCGGGCGGTGCCCCACACCTCCACATGAGACTGCAGGGAAAAATGGGATTAAAGTGTAGGGCCTTATCCCGGGGCAAGGGAGGAATCATCCCTCCCTGCCCCCAGGATCCCCTGTATGTCATGTGGATGCACAGGGATGGTCCCTGAGATATCAGCCTGTCTAGCCATGTCCTTTGACTGTGTGCATGTGGGTTGGTAAATGCTCATTCTGCTTTGCCTTTTGTTTTGTTTTACTTGGCTAACTGCCTTTCTAACAAGAAGCAGCAATATCACATAAACCCATCAGATCTGACTAAAAGCTCCATCACGCCTTGGAAGAAACGCTGGCTACCATCGCTTTTCAAACAGGAAGTAAATAAGGTGCCCGAGGGCCATTCAGTCCCTTGTTGTGAACATGCTGCTCCTCCCACACACAGCAGGGGGGAATCCACATGTCGTACTGAGGCCGCTTCCGCTCTCCACCCCGCCTTCTTCCGCCGAGCTCTCCTCACCAACCGGCAAGGAGGGAGGTGGGTGGCGGCGGCACCGGCAAGGACGCCTCTTCCTCGTCTCTTTTACAGGCAAGCTACACGATCATTTTCAGGGTGCACTGGGGCCGCATGGAAGCAGCCTCAGTACGACGTGTGGATTCCCCCCAGGAGAGAGAGCAGCAACTTCGGATTAAAAAATATTTTGCTGTTTTTCTGGTTTTTCTTGCGGCGCAAGGAAGACCAGAAGGGGCAGACAGCGTGCGAGAGACAGATGAGCTCATGTGAGCTACCTCCGAGGAATCCATGAGTGTCCAGTAACGAGCATGCAATAAGATGCTCGTCGGATGGAGCTTTCAGTATCAGCACTGGAGCAGATAGGGCTGAACCTCAAGGCCAAAATCCAGGGCCCTGGAGTTCCTTTAGAGTCCTGACTGGTTCTGACTGAAACCCAGAATGGATTCACAGTCCCACTGACATTGGAGCCACCAGACTCCCCTGGTTGGATCTCCTGCAGGTTTTTTAAAAAGCAAACGCAAAAGTTGCCATGGCGGGGTGGGTGGGGAGATATTCAAATTGGGGGCATGACATCTGGGGAGGGCTTAACTCTCCCTTTCATGTTTCTATTTCAAATCACCTCCTGAAATGGCTACTTATATTCTTTATCAGCTGGTTGCTAAATGTATGCGCTGCATTTCCATAAAATCATGCTCAAAGTGACTAGCAGCAATTAAATTAGGAATGCAATAACATGGAATCATGGAATAGTGGAGTTGGAAGGGGCTATTAAGGCCATCAAGTCCAACATAATAAAATACAATCAAACAGCAGTAAAATAAAAGATTTTAAAAATAGGCAGGTAACACACATCAACAAAACCTATAAAAACTAATTGCACAATAGTTTCAATGGTTACAACAAATCAGCTTATGAGCCAAAGGCCTGTCTGAATACATCTACCAGCAGAAGGACATCAGAGATGGGACTAGACAGGCCTTCCTTGGCAAGGATCCTGGGAGCAGCCACTGAGAAGTAATTTTGTATAGTTACAAAACATACAGGTACCCATAGGCGACGGCTGGTGTTGTTTTTCTGAACAGCTGCTGGTCCTAAGTATGCTCAGAATTGTAGCTTTGCAGCCCAGTCCTAAGCATATTTTCTTTGAAGTCTCCCTGTTTCCAGTGGATTGCAACCGTAGTGTAACAGCGTCGTTGCAAAGTGTTATCTTAGAGCTCCGTCCGACGGGTGTTTTATTGCACGCTCATTACTGGGCACTCACGGATTTTTGTGGGTCCCTCTCACGATGATGTCTGCCTCCTGCGCATCCTTCTTGTCTTCTTCACACCACAAAAAAAACCACCCTGGTAAATCCAACTTAAAATAAAGACGGAAGTTACCGCTATCTCTGTTGTGTGCAGGAGAAGCAACACGATTAAAATGGCCCACTGAATGGGCCACGTGCACGTTGTTCACTTCTTCTTTCAAAAGTGGAAGTAATGAGGGACAAACACACGGGAGGAGAAGCGATGGTAAGCAAACGTGATTTTCCCCTATGTGATGATGCTCTTACAGAGGATGGAAAAGGCAAACCACAGAACCACCTACTTCAGCGCTAAGTGCTGAGAAAAAACAAGACGGGATCTACCTTCAAGGATCAGCTGTTCTCTCCCAAAAATGTGAGTTTTGTTGCACTGCAAATTACTTGGCAGCCGAGGATTTCTGAGCAGCCTACAACCTGGGTGAACGGCTGGCATCCTTGAAGCAATTTTCTCTAATAAAACCCAGAGAGCAGCGCAGTGGGGCTGTTGAAATGGTTCCTGAACATATAATATTTAGCTTGTGAAGCAATAGTGAGGAAATGGCCGTGATAAGGGCTCATTCAGTAACAGCCCTAAATTGATTGCTTCCTTCCTTATGTAAACTTAGCAGGCAGCTATTCGGCCTCACTTCCGAAGGCCAGCTCAGCGCAAGAGCCTTATCGAAAGAAATGGAATGCAAAAGTCCAGACAGTTTTGATAAGGCACGTCTTGCAGCCCGAAGCAATTTTCTTCATTCTCTGTTTGTACAATAACCAGGAATGTTTTAACATTTCACTCGTCCCTTTGCTTGTGTTATATACTGATGTGGAACATGACATGCACGTTCATACTCCTTATGAGAAAAAAAATGTTTTCGAACAAGTGAGACAAATAACCCTGCTTTAATTTCATTTGATGCATTATCCATGCCTTTAGCTAGAAAACAGGTATCTGGCAACCATTTTCCACACTTTTGTTATATTTAGGAAGGCCTACTTGGAAGTTAGGAATGAAGTAGAATTTCATTTGGTTTGCATTTTTAAGTGAACCAAACTAATAGGGATTTCCCAGACTAATATGTGGATTGGAACAGTTACCCCTTTGGGTTAAACACTTCTTTGAATTTTGCAAAGCATCAGTACACTAATGCTTTTTGTCAGTATTGAAGTGCACTGATAATTGATGGGACACATTAGACGTTCTGTATACAGCTTTTCTAGTGTTATTTCCCACTTTTTACTCCATTTATCTAAAATACCACAACAGAGGTATAAATGCAAAGAGGAGATATAGCGTTACCATGACAGGAACATATCAATATGACACAAGGTGTAGATCTGGCACATAAATTGCATATTAAAAAATTGCCTATTAGGAAAAAATATACAATAAATGCACATTTTCATGCAGTTTTTTTAAAAAAAGAAATTTGCTTACTAAAACAGAAATTGTATGTAATAGACTTATGACAGAATGCATGTAAAACTGACATGTACTGGAAATAAATTGATTTCCTTACTTGTAGGCAACTTTCACTAGCCTCACAAATATGGTGAGACTAGTGAAGACCCCTGGCTACTTTTTAAAGACGCAGACATATTCAACAGAACTTAGTTTTAAGATATTATTTTTTCATATCATATGAACTGGAGATGGAAAAACTTAGCAAATCTCTCCCTAGATTATCAGAAATTATCAGGGTTTTCCTGAAAACTCCTATGGTCTATATCAGGGGTGAAGAACCATAATCAGGGAGGGGAAGCACATACCAAATTGCTCTCCACCAGGCCCTTCATGGGGCAGATGACATCACCCACAGATGTCATTGCCTGCCATTTTGCCTTTCTCTATGCTGAGAGAGGTTCCTCAAGCAGATGCTCCTCCCAACACCAGCCATGTCCCTGGCGTTGCATGTGTCATCATTCAGAGATAACAGCAGGGATTCCTCTGGGCAGGGATTCCTTCAGAAGTCAGGACTTGGAGGCCAACACTCACCTACTACTCTACTTTTCCCTTCTACTTCGCTTTCCTGGTGTATCTTGGGGGATGGCAGTGTTGGTCTGAGAGCCCCTCTGAGACACAATCTTTGACTGAAAAGTGGCACATATTTGCTGCTGTTGCTGTTTGACCATACCCCCCAAACAAGCATAGAAATGAGGTAAACCAGGCATTTCTAACCCAGTACCTATTTTAGGCAAGGGATACACCAATGAACCTGTTACTAATAATGTCAAGGCTTTGCTACAAAACCAGTTTCACAAAAACATAAGGCAAGCCATGGTGGATGAGACCCAAGGCCTATCTAGTCCAGCATTCTGTTCCCACAATAGCCAACTAGATGTCTATGGAAAGCCCACAAGCAGGACATGAGCGCAACTACACCCTGTTGCTCATGTTCGTTACTAGAAATAACGAGGATCATCTGTTGAGTGTTTTATCACACGCTCGTTACTGCCCACTCACATTTTTTCGCAGTCCTTTTGATGACACCATCTACCTCCCATATGTCTCCCGCTCCTTCTGGTCTTCTTTCCACCACAAATAAGACGCCGGTAAATCCGATTTTTTGAGGGGGAGAAGTGAAATGTGCCACCATTTCCTGCTGTGTGCAGGAAAAGCAGCGTGATAAAAACACTCACTAAATTGGCCACATGGTCATTGTTTACTTCCTCTTTCTTCCCCCATTTGACGAAAGAGGAAGTATCAGGGGACAGAAGCAAGGGGGGGGGAAGCAATGGCAAAGAAACATGATTTCCCCCATCTGATGACACTCAACTTAGCCATCATGACTAGTAGCCATTGATTGTACTTAATTGGTGGGTTTTTGGGTGCAGATCACCCTCTTAGGTTTCTTTTTTAAGAGTTTGTTGTACTTCTGCAAACCTCAGGATTCCCCAGAGCATGCTGATGTCTCCCTCTTGTTACTTATTTCTGTCAGCATTCACCACCTGAGTTCACTATTAGAGGGACTGATTTGTACAGATGTACGAAACCAAATCCCTCTATATGTGCAAGAGCTGAGCAGTGACATACTTAAGGCCAGGACTATAGGGTAAAATAAGAAACCTGCTGAAATAATGAAGTAATGAGTAACTGATTGTTTTGAGCACGACATTGCTTGGTGCTCTGTCTGCATAGTTTATAAATCATTGACAGCCCTGTTATGCAAGCAATCACAAGTGCTTATTGTAGCCTGAATGTCAGCTTGTTAGACACAATCTGTTGATCTTTCCACTGGGGCAAGAAGAAGAAAAAAATCAATAGGATGCTGTGGAGCTAAGAAGCATTTAATCATTTCAGACAATCCAAGTCAGCTCTCAGCTAAAGATGTAGCCCTGAATGGATGCTGAAATGAAAGCATTTCCTTTCCAGTAGACCTGACAAGCTCCACAATAATCATATGAAACATTTTTGAATTTTTAAGGTTGCAGTCCCATTCATGCATACATTAGAGAAGATCCGATTTGACTGAATGGGGACATTTTTATTTGTCATTTATTTATTTGAAGGATTTTTAACACACTCTTCAGCCAAAAATACGTCTTCCAGAAAAATTTACCAGAAATCAGGCAGTCCATGTCCTCAGGCCCATAATCTAAAAGATACAACACAAAAGGAAAAGAGTAAGGAAATCAGAATTCTTGTCTTCCTGATTTTGCTGACAGCATGACGGAGGGAGCTCCGTGTGATAAGAAACACCTGTCTTTAAAAAGCACCCCAAAAGCAATGGTGATGATTGTCTGAGGCAAAGAAAACAGCAATAGTTTTAAAGGTTGCAGTGTTACATACCAGAAAATCAACATCTTAGGAACTTGATAGAGAGAGAGAAACCATAAAAATCAATGGCTTATGTTACTGCAATGTCAAACTATATTTGTTTTTGTTTTTTTAGTATAAACCTAGTGTAAAGTAGTGGCTCATGATGCCATGCTTTACATCTATACATCGGGGTGGGAAGCAAAAAGGGGTATATATAATTACCTTCAGGGGCCAATCTACATTAGGGTTGTTGTTTTTATCAGTACTGCAATGTTTGGCTCATTCACGTCCCCCAACCCATTGCCCTGATTCAATTTCACATGCAATAAATGTATTATACTCTGCTGAATGAATTATTGCAGGGGTTGGGAACCTTAGGCCCGGGGATCAAATCTGGCCCTCCAGGGTCTCCCAGAGGGCCATGCCACTTCCCTTAGCCCTGCCCCTTCCCCCGCCTGTTCATTGCTTGAGTTTCCTGGCTTTTGTGCAGTCTTTTCCCCATTCTAAAAGGCCAAAATTCATCTACTAAGGCTTAGTTGCTGGCAGTAGGATCTTTAAGATACACTATGCTGGTGGGGTTCTTTTGTATTTTGTGGGGGGGCATCCCTTCTTCCATTAACCCTGTCCTCATTTCCTTTGGCCCAGCCAGCCACTGGAACACAGCCCCAAGAGTTTCCTTTAAATTGAATTCAGTCCTCAGGTTGAAAGATGTTCAAGAACTTAAGTGTCAGGATCTGTCCTGTCCTGCAGCACCATCTGGCGGCAGCTTTCCATATAATCAGCCGCAGGGTTTCACAGGATGCGAGCCCTGGCTGGTAAAGCCTTGCAGGGTTCAGGGCCAGACCAGCAGGCACTCCCAGGTGGACTCATACGGAACAGCTGGGAGCTGCCAGGAAAGGCCTATATAAAAGCTGCATTTCACCTTCAGCCTTTGCCACAGCAACATGGTCTCTTGTACTAGCTGCAGCTGGTTCCTGACCATTTGCTACCACAGATCTTGTCTCACCTCGATAGACCTCTTGCTTGTCTCGACTCTGCCTCTGGCCCCTTTGCTACCTGGTACATGCCTGAACCTTGCTTTGCCTTTGACCATTGATGTTTGCCTCTGGTCCTTGTTTGGACTCTGCCTCTTGTCTTGATCCCTGCCCGGACCTTGCCTACTTGTTGACTGGACTTCTCTTCTGCCTCTGGCCCCTGCTTGGATTCTGAACCTGTGTCTGACCTTGTGCCTGTTTCCTGGATCTGCCTCCTGCCTCTGGCCCTCTGTTGGACTCTGCCACCCAAGACCCATACCTCAATCCCAGCTTGCTCCACCAGTATTCCAACTACCCAAGCCAGTTCTGTCTCTGTCTGAACCAGCCCCAGCATTCCTGCCTAAGGACCC
Source organism: Elgaria multicarinata webbii (assembly GCF_023053635.1). Lineage (NCBI taxonomy): Eukaryota > Metazoa > Chordata > Lepidosauria > Squamata > Anguidae > Elgaria > Elgaria multicarinata. Next base: position 37,127,467 of record NC_086180.1, on the reverse strand, counting down.
TGCTGCCCAAAGGTCCATCTATTACAGCATTCTGATCACACAGCAGCCAAACAGGTCTTTACCAGGGACCCATAAGCAGGACATGGGTGCAACAGCACCCTCCTGCCCTTGTTCCCCAGCCACTGGTGTATATAGGCTTACTGACTCTGTTACTGGAGTTAGCAGATAGCCATCAGGACAAGTAGCTATTGATAGCCTTCTCCTCCAGGAATTTATTCAACCCACTTTTAAAGCCATTCAAATTAATGCCCATCACCAAATCCTGTGGTAGCAAATTCCATACTTTAGCTATGCACTGAGTGAAGAAGTACGTCTTTTATCTGTCCTGAAACTCCCACCAATCAGCTTCATGGAATGACCCTGGGTTTTAGCGTTATGGGAGAGGGAGAAAAATGTCTCCCTATCCATCTTCCCCACACCATGCATAATTCTGTACAACTCTCCTTAGCCTTCTTTTTTCCAAGCTAAACAATCCCAGCTGTTATAACCTTCCCTCACAGGGAAGATGCTCCAGCTCCTTGATAATTTCAGTTGCACTTTTTCCAGCTTTACAATATGTTTTTTAGGACCAAATCTTCACCAAGCAGGATATAGCACTATGAAAGCAGTATATGGTATGTGTCACTGGGCCCCAACAGTTGTCAGTGCACTTCAATACACCACTTCAAAGCAGTGGTGTGGGTCCTGCCTCTTTTATACTGCTTTCATACCATTTTCATAGTGTAATATCCTGCTTGGTGTAGATCTGGCCATGGTGTGGTAACCAGAACTGTATACAGTTGAAAGGTGTCCAGTGTAGACTCTACACAAGGTTTTTAATCCGCTAAGGGAGCAATTTTATGGATGTTTAGACAGAAAAAAAGTCCTTTTGCTCCCAGCATTCCTCAGCCAGGCATGCTGGGTGGGGGAATGTTCAGAGCTGTAGGACTTTTTTTCTGTCTAAACATGGGTAGGAATACACCCTAATAGTCTTAGCAACTACTCTAGGTGAGTTGCTAGCTTAGTTGGAGGAACAAAGCATGAAAAGCTTAATCTTAGCTGCTAGTTTATAACATACCAAACTAATATCAAAACTTGTACTTTAATTGCTTTTGTGAAAAGGTTTTAAATGTCATTTATGCTGCTTTCTGAGTGAAAGCCAAAAAGTGGTATAAATGTCTTATAAGTAATTTTGCTTTCAGTGGGACTCAGCTGGCTTAAAAACAAGCATTTGCAAGGTTGAAATTCACTCCACTGCCTTCCACACCACCCAAATGTCACCTTGACATGTGGTGACATGAAGGTATGGTTTGAATGCTTTTTAGCTCAAAAGATGTAAGGCAGAAATTCTACATCGTTCACAAACAAGTATTTTGTCCACTTGTTCTTTGAATTTCCCTTTCATTTCCCAAAGGCTACTGTTTTCAAATACTAATGCATCCAGCTTCTGGGCATTAATACTGAGCACGTTAAAAGGTCACTGTGGTGAGCTCATTTCTGCATTCATAACTTGCCTTTCAAAGCAAATAGCCACAACTACAAGGGGCTATTTAAGTAGATCACTCAGAGTGGCAGGAAATTGTTCACAGCATGACACACATTTCTCCTTATTATTGTCACTGTTTTCATTCATAAAGGATCATTTTAATAAGCAACAAAGGAAGAAGCTGCCACAACTTCTGAAGTATGTTGCCTCCTATTCCAATAGCCACAAAAACACTGGTATTGGAAAAACATTACCTCTGCCTGTAGAACTTTTCTTATAATTTAGGGGGAAATGAAAGGAGCCCTTCTAATTCTCCTCATTGACAATCCTTTTCAGGGAAGAGCTATATACCAGCCCTTACCAAACTGTTACCCTCCTGCAAAAATGGTGTATCAACTTGCATACCTCCTCTGCTATTTACTACCTGAGTTTTTCAGGCAGGTATTCCCTAAAACAGAAGTTCTTCAGAAATACGCATATTGTAGAAATCAATGTCATTCATAATTCTAAAGTATTTATATACACTTGAAAGATATCTGCCTTTCTTGTGGAAATAGCTAGGTTACCTACAGTATTTACCTATCTCAGGAGAATTGTAGAGAATAATAAAGTTGAGGCTTGGCAAGGTGGATAGGGTTTCTTTCTTTCTTGGACTCAAAAATAATTCATAGCAAAAAAGGAGAATTTGAGAAGAGCATCCCAGAGAAACTCTTCCATTTTAAAAAGAGACAAAGAAAGATGGGGAAAAGCTTGGTCTGAGACTCCTAATTACAGAAGATTGCTCCTTTGACCTTGTATGCACTTCACAACAACCCATGGTTAACAAGCCACAGGTTGTTGAAAATGCAGCTGGAGCGAGTAAGTATCCCAGCTGCCCATCCATTCCCACTGCTCCTGGATAGAGCTAAACAACCCAGGGATGTCCCATCCGTGGGTTGTTTATCATAATGGGCCTGTTCAGACAACATGCTAAGCCATGGTTAGGCTGCTAACCTTTTTGCAGTAAATGATTAATGAGCATGGTTATGTACCCATCATGGTTGAGAATGGTACACATGACATGCTAAGCCATAATGTTTAGGTCAAAATGCTTAACCACTGTGGCTTAGCGTGTCTTCTTAACAAGGTCAATGTCTGAACCCAGAACTCTGGGTTGCTGGGAGAACCCATGGGTTTAAACTTTTGGCTGTTCATCCCTCAACATCACAATAAACAACTCAGGGACGAGGCATCCCTGGGTTGTTTATCACAGCAGGAGATAACTCTTTTTTGCTTGCTCTCTGCCAAGATTCCCCCCACCCATAGGAACAGAGGATAAGTTCCTTGTACCTTTAACAGTTCATCAGAAGAGGGGAAATTTAATAATCCCTGGCATGATTCGATTGAACGAATAAACAACAACAACATTTCTTACCTGCCTCTCCTAGCCAGGTTGGTCAAGGTCCATGGTTTATAGGATAGATAGCTGCAAGGATCTTGTCCACATTCTTAGACTATGCTAACTAAAATTTACCCCGGCAATTGTGTCTTCACAGAAATGCCTAGTAAGGAAGCAGAGAAGCAACTGCAGTTCCCTACAGGAAGGAAGACTTTGGGGGGGGGGATGCATTGATGATTGTAGAGACATTATAATTAAACAATAGTCCATAATGCTGCCAACTACATTTTACAAATAGCTCAATCTTCCAAATCCCTCTTTGAAAACGATAAATTAACGGTGCATATAGCTCCAGACAATGTATAATTATTATTTGCAGAATAAAGAGTGAGCAATAAAAGTACATGGTCGTGCCTTAACATGTATTCATACTGTGCTTGGGAAGAAAGTGCCACTGTTTTAAACAGCCTCTTTTGTCATTTAGAAGCCATGCGAAGCTACTTCTTTAGCAGATTTTAATTGGCATTGCAATGAAACTGAGTTATATTATATAATTTATATTATATAATTTATACACAAAGCACCAAGAATTGCTAGGTGCTTGACAAAAAGAAGGCTTTCTTTGCAGGCTTACAATCTAGATTGGAAAGTCTGGCTCTGCAGATGTTGTTAGATTCCATCAGCCTTAGTCAGCTTGACCAATGATCAGGGATGATGGGAGCAGTTGTAGTCCAACAACATCTGCAGGGGGGTGGAGTCTCCCCCACCCCCATCCCCATCCCTTATCTACAGATCAAGACAAAACACAACAAGGAGGATTACCAAAAAAAAAAAAAAAAAAAAAGTAAAAGGGAAGCCAGGGTAAAAAGTTGAGTCTTGAGGTGCTTGAATGTATTAATGAAGAAAAAGAGATGGATGTCAGCTGAGAGAGCTTTCCAATGATATGGAACAGCAAGGGAAACCATATCGAGGAATGGAACAGAAATGGTGATTTAACAAAAGAAATGGATGGATCAGGTGTAGGCTGACCATATGAAAAGGAGGACAGGGCTCCTGCATCTTTAATAGTTGCATAGAAAAGGGAATTTCAGCAGGTGTCATTTGTATATATTGAGAACCTGGTGAAATTCTCTCTTCTAGGTGCAGGAGCTATACTAGAGTGACCAGATTTAAAAGAGGGCAGGGCACCTGCAGCTTTAACTGTTGTGATGAAGAGGAAATTTCCCCAGATTCCCCATATATACAAATGACACCTGCTGAAATTTCCTTTTCAATACAACTGTTAAAGATTCAGGAGGTCTGTCCTCCTTTTCATATGGTCACCCTATGAATCAGGGGTATTGAACGTCTTTCAACCCAAAGGCAAAATTGAATTTTGGGGAAGCTCTTAGGAGCCACATTCCAGTCATGGCACCTAAGGCAAATGAGCAAGACCGGAATATCAAAAGCACCAGTATGTTCTAGCTTAAGGCTCTTCCTGCATGTAACTAAACCTAGGTGAATGAATGTCAATCATTTAGAATAGGGAAAATGCACAAAGGCTGAGAAATTGCAAACCATTGATAGTTGGGAGAAAGGGGAGGGAACGTGGCTATTTGGGGAATCCTAGAGATCCGGATTGGGACCCCAGGCAAACTAAATTTGGCCTACAGACCTGCCATAGATCAACCAATCCAAGGAGGACCATATGGAGAAAGAAGAGAAGGTAGATATAAAGGAGATATTTGAAAGTAAGATTAAAGCAACATAGCTGAGGTGCTAGGAGAGGAGAACCAGACAGAGAGGCCAAGAATTCCAGGATGAAAATAAAGGGAAGAGCTAGGGGAAACTCATGCCTCAGGGTAAGGATGGTTAGAACTGATCCAAACAGTTCAGATTCCCCCGGTGTGAAAGTTGCTTCTATGTGGCAACATTCCACATTTTAGAAATAGCATTTAAAAAATGCTCTCCAAAAGGTTTCACTGAAATGCATAGACATGTCAAAGTTCTCTGATGTGTAACTTTTCACCTGCAGGCGATTTTAAAATAAGGGGCAAGCAAGCCATGTGCTTCCTGGGTTGGTACAATTCCAAGAAAACACCAGGTAAGAGCAGCAACTTTGAATCAGTTTTTAGACCCAGTTGAAGAAATACTGTTTGTTGGTGTAGGATTTTGTATGCTTTAAGCGTCAAACTTTTAAATGCTTCAATTAATTCTTCTAAATATATGCCCCTTTCATAACACTTCAGCAACACAGGATAGACTTCTTCATTGCACAATCCCACACTGCTGTTGTATGAATACTTGAGCCTCATGGATAAGACCAATCACATAGGTGTTTCCTGCCCTATAGTAACCTGCCCTGTAAACTAGGGGTACTGGTTGTTTGGACAGCTGCATCAGACCCCATGTAGAGATCCAAATGGCATTATGACTGGCAATTAAAAAGAAACAGTTGAGACGAATAAGAACATAAGATGAGCCATGCTGAATCAGATGAAGGGTTCATCTAATCCAGCATTCTGTTCACACAGTGGCCAACCAGCTACCCAAGCAGGACAGGAATGCAACAGCACCCTCCCATCCAGGTTCCACAGCAACTGGTGTACATAGGCATTTTGCCTCTGATACTGGAGGTAGTATATACTCATCAGGGTATGAATTTGTCCAGTCCCCTTTTAAAACCATTCAAATTGATGACCATCATTGGAATTCCATAGTTTAACTATGCACTGTGTGAAGTACTTGTTTTTCTCTGCCCTGAATCTCCCATTAATCAGCTTCATGGAATGACTTCAAGTTCTAGTATTATGGGAGAGGGAGAAAAATGTTTCCAAATCCACTTTCTCCACACCATGAACAATTTTGTACACAATCCCAGATGTTGTAATTTCTCCTCATAGCGGAGTTGAACATTTTAGTTGCCCTTTTCTGTACATTTTTTCAACTCTGCCATGACTTTTTTTAGGTGCAGTGACCAGACATATACACGGCATTCTTGTAAGCATGGTTGCACCATACATTTGTATGAGGGGAATATGATATTAGCAATTTTATTTTCAATTCCTTTCCTAAATATCCCAAAATGGAATTTGTCTTTTTCACAGCAGCCACATGGTGGGTCAACATTTTTGCTGAACTGTCCACCACATCCCCAAGATCATCTTCTTGGTCAGTCACTGTTAGCTCAGATCCCATCCAGTTATACTTGAAGTTCAGATTTGTTTGCCCCAATGTGTATCACTTTACACTTGCTTACATTGAACCTCATTTTCCAGTTTAGAGAGATCCTTTCAACCTCACAATCCCTTTTTGGTTTACCCACCCTAAAGGCCTTACAACCACGCCCGGCTCACTTGGGTGTGGGGAGGCAGTTGCAGGTGGCAGTGAAGGCGAAGCATGGTGGCTCACCATTGGCAGTCTCCGTGTGGCGCCACCTGGGTGGGAGGGGCTGAAAGCCTACTTTAAGGGCTGTCACTCCTCCCAGTCACCTCTTCACTTTATGGCTCCCTCCCTCCCTATAGACAGTGTGGGCCACCCTTCAGGGGGCCAAGTAAGATTTTTTTGCTCCCAATCACTTCCAATTGGGTTTTTTCCACTTACTTCACACTGGGGAGTATTACGTAGGCTAATTGGTTGAATTTGGTCACATTTAATTGGGAGCAGGCATGCAAACCTTGGGAGCAAGGAAAAGGTTGGTGAGCATTCTTAGGTCCCATTATGGCAATTAGTAATACCTGAGGCCCTCAGCTGGGAGTCCTGCAGCACCAGATGATGGGATAAGGGTTACCTCTGAGGCCAACCTCACTCAGAGTTTTGCAACCTGAGGGGGAGTGACATTGGAAGGCTTTCCACTTGTGAGGGTAAACATATAGGATCCGCATGGCTTTTCCCCTACAATAAGAAAGCAGCTTGAGAACAGTGATTAAATAAATAAAAAATGTTTTGAGTGGGCAATGGCAAGACAGGAAAGGGTAAGTAGCTATCTCCAGGATGCTTTTTGAGAGCCAGTGTGGTGTAGAGGCTAAAGTGTTGGACTGGGAGTTGGGAGATCCGGGTTCTAGTCCCCACTCAGCCATGGAATCTCACTGGGTGACTTTGGGCAAGTCACAGACTCTTAGCCCAATCTACCTCACAGGGTTGTTGTTGTGAGGATAAAATGGAGAGGAGGACGATTATGTATGCCACCTTGGGTTCCTTGGAAGAAAAATAGGAGATATAAATATAATAAATAAATAAGTAAAATTTTGAATAAGGTAAGTAGCTAGCTCCAAGATGCTTTTCTTCTTCTTTATTTTATGTATTTTATACTTACTGTTGTTCCCCACCTCGATCAAAATGGAGAGGCGGGTAAGAAATAAATTTATTTATTTATTTATTTATTTATCTTTGTTGTTATTGTTGTTGTTATTATTATTCAGCAACAACAACTATCATACAACTGCACATCATGTAATTTAAGCCTTCGGGAGTAATTTATTGAAATCACTGGCATTCACTTCCAAGTACATGAGCTTAGGATCAAGTCCCAGGATATAGCAACCTAGTCCACAGCTGAATTCAGGCTACAATCCTATATCCACTTATCTAAGAATAAGTCCCATTGAACTCAATGAGACTTGATTCAGATTAGACATGCATAGGATTTGGCTGTAAACCTAAATACTTGGTTTAAAGGTGATTGCCTTCCTGAAGTCAGCAGAACCAAATCAGCTGAAAGCAAACCTTTGTTGTTGCCATTTGAGGTGTTAAAACACTTGTGTGGTACCTGAAAATAGAGCACTGGCTTCCAAATAATTTAATTTTGCTTACAATTTTACTTATTTTTTCTACAAAGAGTGTCGTTTAATTACTATCAGAAGGATATAACTGATTTGGAAGCATTCCTATTAATGTATTGGTTTAAAACCAGAACTTTAAAATGTGCTTCTAAAGAATGAAACCCAGGCCAGCTGTTTTTAAAAAAAAGGCATTTCTTATCTTTCAATATCATTCATTAGAGCATATTAGGGGATGGAAGGAATGCCACAAAACTACAAGGTTCCCGAGTTCCCAGAAGATTTGTTACAATTTCTAAACCAAAGTGGTTCTGAGTCTTAATTTATGTAGACATTTTCCCTTGATATTGGCACGAGAAGGGTCTTTTTCCTCAGCCAGTGGTAAATATTATATAAATAGAAATGGCTAAAATCTCAAATTCCCAACAACTGGAAATCTTTTTCTTCTGCTCTTGATCTCAAAAGCTGAAACTCCTTCAAGATGACACTAATGACTCATCTATACTTTCTGGAATAAAGTATTAAGGAATGCCCCTGTGAGTTGACAAGACAGTTTGAATTCTAAGCGTCAAGAAGATATTTTCTTCCTATGATATAAAACATTTTCTGTCAGCAAATTACATTTTTAATGCATCTTGATGTTAACACCCGTGAGACCCGGTGCCAGCTCACATACTTAGGGAAAGCATACAAGCGTGGTTTTTTACCCCTGTGATACAAATGTATTGCACATCTAAGAAGGACTCATAGGCCAGAGCTACACCAAGCAGGATATGACACTTTGAAAATGGTTTGAAAATTGTATGTGCAGTGTGACCTGGGCCTGAACAGTTGTCACTACTCTTATAAATCATTTTGAAGCAGTAATGTAGATCTTGCCATAGAGTTGTATAAAATACTTTGGACTAGGAATAACCAAGCAGGAAACTACTTGGCCAGAAATACTCAGATCAGTCCACATTGAACAGCCTTCTCAAACCTCAAAATCCTTTTCATCCCTTGCCTGCAATTCCTTCTGCTCTACTCCTTGAGTCCATTCCTCCTTGAGCCCATCCCATAAAATTTGCCAGGGTTGCATTTAGCAGTACTTATTACATAACCACAATGGGCCCTTAGATGTTCCTACATGCAGTAGGCCTCTGACAGCCTTCACGTACAAGGATCTTCAGCCTAATCTTCAGCGCATCCATACATCTGATGGTGACAATTGCAAAATCTTTGTGGCCAAGTTCCCATGGGTAATGCTGGTGTTTTCTGGATGGAAAGTATGGGATTTTTCCAGGATTGCATTTATTCAATGCATCAGATGATGTGCTACAGTGTCAAAATCTGTGTGCAGTCAGCTCCCTTGTAGGCCAGCTGCCCCTATCCTCTGAGACCAGGATAGCAAACACAATCTATTCCAACCTTCTGCAGCAGACTGCTTCAAGGACAGTTGATGGGTATTGCAGCTGGATGTCTGAAAAACCACTGCCAGAATTCAAATGCTTTCTCTGTGATTACCTGTCCTCCTCAACAGCGATGGGTTGGAAAATCTCAGGAGAGGATCCTTGCTCATGGTATTTTGGCAATTCCTAGGCTGGTGAGAGTCCAAGGTGGAGCTGCAGAATTAATCGAAACAGAATATGGAAGTTCACTGTCAAATATACATACAATCCAAATCATCAAGAGTTAAATTTAGATTTAGTTATATAGTTAGACTAGACTAGATCAATGACGCTTAAGAAGCTAGAGTAGACACACTGTTTTCAATGAGTCTGCTCTGATTAAATCTGGATCCAACACGATGTATAATACGATGCATACAAAATAGGTTTAATAAGTTTCCAGGTTGCATAGAAGGCATTCTCTAATTAGGCAAAACAAGCCACTTGATAATAAATGTAATATATATTCTGCCCCCAAACCTGAGTCAATCAATATTATTATTAGGTTTCTCTATTCCTTTTAAACTAAATCAAAAGCCTACCATGCAGAGTTTGTACAGTACAAAAAGAGATAGAAATAAAGCCATAAAATGTTTTTAAAAGCAAATCTCCTTAATAGTTTATAATAGTCACAATCAAACAAATAGAGAGGTGAACTTAATTGGCTACTCCGGGTTAGCATTTGGACTGTTTGTTAAGTGCTCCTTACCAAGATGTATGATGTGAATTGACTTGTTTATTATTTGTTCATGGTTACTTTAAGAAGTCATTTAGCCCAGTAGTACCAATTGCAATATGTCTTCTGACTGTTATATTATATAGGCATAACTTGAATGTATCTTGAAGAACAATGCGTAAGTATTGTGTTCTTATGGCAATGAATAACAGTCTTACATTGTGTGATGAAGTGGTTATATTCTGCAGCAAGTGAGCTTGGAGTGGAAATAGCCATTGTGATTGGGAGACATTATGAAGTGGGATATGACAGGCCTGAAGAACTGGTAGATGGTATTGAAATGTCAAATGTAAAAGAAAGACAAATCCCTGCATTTTAGTGAGTGGCACAAACCATAGGACTGAAGCCAAAGGAAATGAGAGGAGAGTGTTTTTGTACTTACTATTAAGTGGCTATGTGGCCGAGAGCAGTAATGGAAAATACTGTGAAACGCAGAGACTGAACATCTGCAATAGCAATATAATTCCGGGAAAGATGGTTGTTCAGCTTTTTCTTTTCTTTTTTTCTTTTTCTTTTCACAGTGGGACTATGTCAGATGGTTACAGGAAGTAGCGAATTCCTGAGTTTGTGGACTTGGGACCAGCACAAGAAGAAAACACTAGAATATGAGTGATTCATTTCAAAACTACAGGGAAAAGAAATTTGCATGGCTTTATTTATTTATTTATTTATTTATTGCATTTCTATACTACCCAATAGCCGAAGCTCTCTCTTTAAATCTGTGATGTTCATATTTATAAGAATGTGACACAATAACTATGAGTCTAAAATCCTCACAAGCTCCTGCTATACTGCAGAATCAACATACTTAGTTATACCTGTTGAAATTGTGGCATCAAAAGAATTCATGGATAAGTTGTATTTTTCTGTGAAGATTTTCTCTGTTTATTTATTACATCCTGTCTTTTCTTTCCTTTAGCAAAGAACCAAAGGCAGCTTAGCTGGTCCTCCTCTTCTCCAGTAAATCAATGAGTTTTTCTATCTAAAATTATTTCTAGGTCACCTTTCAGGATGGAGCTTAATGAAAAATATCAGTAGGGGCTAGGCATATGATTAATATCTTCATCTCAAAAGAAAAGGATTTTGTCATGAGGTGATATCCACTTTTGTTATACATATCTTGTCAATGGTTTGCAGAGTACAAAATTATTGCTTCCCATCGGTACTGGCCAGTTTATTTTAGTCGATAAATGCAATGCAAGTAAAAGATTACAGTGAAATCCAATGCAAATACAATTTCATTTCCAACAGCATCCTTAAGTATAAATCTAATTGAACTGCAAGCTGTCCAGGAGGCATTTATTATGATATATCAGTTCCTTTAAAGTAAGCATGCATGGAAATGGATAATTGACTTTATTGTACTTTTAACCAAATGCAATTGACTGGAAAGTAGCACTATCATTTAACAATCTTTCCTTTGGATTGCTAAGAGTACGTACGTAAGAGAAACAACAACTATTACTTCAATTTTTTTAAAAAAAGCTATTGTTTCATGTCCTTATAAATAGAAGACAGGCAATTTTCAAATGAATTCAGTGCGCTAGTTATAGGATTTATTTGTTCATTTATTTATTTGATTTGTACCCTACCTTTCTACCAAAATTGGCACTCAGGGTGGCTTGAGGATCACCATTTGTCTGGCTTGATTTGTCTGCATTGATTGCCAATATGCATAGACATAAGCATTTTAGATATTTGAGGCACACTTGTTTTGGCTAAATATTCATGCTTATTTATTATTGCATTTATATCCTGCTTTTTTTCCTTCAAGGAACCCAAGGCAGCATATATAATCCTCCTCTCCATTTTGTCCTCACAACAACAATCTCCCAACTCCCAGTCCAACACTTTTAGCCACTACATCACACTGGCTCTTGAGCCATAATAGGCAGTTAAATTCATGAGAATGTTCCTTAGAATTAAAAGGGGGGGCCCATACACACACACACACTTAACCATTTTTGGAGGAGAATTGGAAAAGTGCTGAATTTTGCTGAGCTCTTAGTCTGGTCTTTGACTGGCTAGGATCAGTCATGTGACCAGTACAGGATGCATTGCTGTCATTCCAAAAAGATTAATGGAATGGAGTATTCTAGAAAAGGGCATGACTGGCCAATTAGAACCTGAGCAGAAGCACTCCACACTGCAACATTTTCTTATAAACCTTTATTCTTAAGCTTTTATAAGAAAGAGTGGAATATAAATACCTTTAATAAATCCCTGAGCTATTTATCATTATAACATTGTTTCACATGCCTCTAGTAACATCATCTTCACCTAGGGATGGATTCCTTGTAGACACTAGAGCTCTGATGCATACATAGAGCTCCCCTGCCAACAAAGGCTACTTTATTTATTTCTTTTCTATACCGCTCAGTAGCCAAAGCTCTCTGGGCATTTGTTAAACAAGCAACTGGTAGCAAGGATGAGAAATAGGATGAGAAGCAATAGCAGCTAGTGACAATGGTGGTGAGAAGGTAGAATCCCTGAGGGAGGGGTTCCATTGTGATTGTCTTACTCAAGGGCCCTCAAAAACCAGATGTGCCTAACCGGCTGTTGTAATTTTAAGGGAGAGGAAATGCTACCTTATTTGCTAGGACAAAGAAAACTCTTCTTTTTTTCCTGAGTGAATCTCTAAATCCTTGGATTGCTACAATGTATCTATTCTCCACCTACCTATTTTGCAGCTCTACTGGGCACCATGTGGCCATGCTTCTTTCAAGCTTCCAGGTGCTGCTATGATTCAATCACAGTCTTTAAAATTCATCATATGACCCATAATCTTTTAAGACAGTCAAAGAAGACTTTAGCATGTGCATTGTCTGGAGGTGCAATAAAACCTTTGTTCGGGCTAGCCTTTTACAATGAGCAGTCAGCAGATGAAGAATAATATTAATCTGGGTTATAGGTTTGAAATAGACAAATAAAAATATAAGGATTATAAAGTAGGATTTATTACAGTCTTAAAAAGAAACATTCAAATACTGTTTTTGACACACCAGCTTCATTTTTTGTAACAAAAGAGAAAATCTACGTACAATAAAATAAAAGCAAGCATATAGATATAACAAGATTAGTATTTTATAGGAACAAAGGAAGCTGCCTTAATACCAAGTCACACCATCTATTCTTTTTTTAAAAATTTCTTTTTGTAATGTGAAGATCAACAAAACAGAATAAAAAACACCGTGAAAACAGAAAGGAAATACATTACATATACAGGAATATCCTCATTTTTCATCAGATGTACCATTAATTAAAAAGGGGGGAGATTTATGCATAGGTTTCAAGAAAAGCAGACCAAATATCCATATACATATCCAGTTGCAAGTTACACCTATATAATGCACGTTCAAATGTTGAGAGCATTGTTAAGTCCTCAATCCATTGCATTATGGGAGTTGAGCATTTGTCCTTCCAACATGATAAGATAAGTCTTTTAGCTGTCATAAGGGCTCTGAGAATCCATTTGTGCTGACCATGTGTTAGCTTCCAAGAAACCAGTAGGTAGTTTAGGAGGACATGCACATCCTTCTGTATTAAAGATTGTTTCAATAAAAAGTTTATCCTTATTATAACCTCCCCCCAAAAGGCAGCAACTACTGGGCATTGCCAAAAGAGATGAATTAAAGAAGCATTAGGTGCATTTCATCTCCAGCAATTGTGTGTTAGACAGACCCTTATTGCAAAGGTGTTGCAGAGTCCAATAAGCCCGAAACAAGACTTTTTGCTGAATGAGATGTAGCCTAAGATGCATCGATACAGACGCTAAGGCAACAATCCGTTGATTAGGCAAAATAGGACACTCCAATTCTCTATTCCAATCCTGTCTTAAACCATGGGTATCTTATTTATATAGATATAGATATAGATTGTGTCTGTTCAGCTACTATAAGTGTTTCTAACAACAATGGAGGCTCTGAAGCTGTAAAAGCAGCCGGATTAGACGTAGATTCCAGCAAGTGTCGCAATTGTAAGTATTGCCATTCAGCTGTAGTAGGTAGTTTATAGTTAGTACCATCTTTCTGAAGCTAAGTGGTGACTGATTCTTGAAACTTCTGCATCCCAGGCATGTGTTTTACCACTGAGCTATGGCCCCAATCTACACAAACTGGGAAAATTAGACAGATCTGTTTCCTTGAGGTGAACAGAAGATAATGGCAAGGACAAATTGTTATGTGCTATTTCATATTTGTCCATTTGGGAACATATCCAGCTACCTTGAAATACAACTAGTATCTAAGAACATAAGAAGAGCCATGCTGGATCAGACCCAGGGTCGATCTAGTCCAGTGTTCTGTTCACACAGTGGCCAACCAGCTGCCCATGGGAAACCCACAAGCACGACATCAATGCAACAGCACCCTCCCAGCCATGTACCCAAGCTAACATACAAGAGGGGAGAATGAAGATGAGCACCTTAACCATCCTCATCACCCCATATGTGTTGAGACTATCTGTAGCAAGGAAACATTTGTATCTGGGGAGGCTCTCTCTGCGATTTACAATTCTGATTTTCCAGTGTTCTAAATCATGTGGGGAGTCTCCACAAAGAAGTCTGCCCAGGACAGACAGTAACTGTCAACACATGGAGGGTGACGAAGGCATTGACATATGGGAATGGAGCTAGTGTGTTTGTCCTCACTCCTGCAGTGTGTGGCAGTGTATGTTCAACCTCACTGTCTCTCTCATGTGTTTACAGAACACCTTTTCAGAGCACCTGAACAGCGCTATTGAATGCAGATGAAAAAGACAATTCCGTGGGACCGAGCTTTTTCAGCAAATGAGCACAGTAGTAAAAATAACTTTCTTTGTATTTTCTTCTTCATATTTATATTCACTGTCTCTCATGGATTATTTTTTAATCCTAATTTTAAAGCAGTATTTCTAACAAGAGGACAATATAAATTTTGCACAAATATAACGAACATGTACATTTTACAGTATATAAGGGTGTAAATTCTTAATTCCAAATAAGTAAGGTATTCTTTGGTGTTGACTGAACATTACTGAAATCTATCAGATTCTGTTTAAGCTGTTTTGAGGACTCACAGCTGGTTGACCAGAAGAAAAAGAGTATGAACTGAAGTTGTATTTTATAATAGAGATTATCCAGGCCTCCACATTCCAGGGATGCCCCAGCTTTAAGATTTTCAGGAATGTGAGGGAGGAGCAGCAATATTTCCTTTTTGAACTTTCTAATTATTGGAGTTTTAATCAAATCTTTATTTCCACTTTCTCACCTCCTCCAGATTCCTGATTTTCATGGAAAGGCAGAAATTGTGAATAAAGTGTGATTTTCCTGCATGTTTACTCAACAGATCTTACAAACAATACCATTATGGCTTTGAGGCAATTTTGTGAGTTGTAATATTTTCTAAAGGCTGCTCTTGTCAACAGAAGAAGGAAGTGTATCACAAGAATGGCAATGTTACTGCTAACTCAGCACTAAACATATTTATTTGGAAATAAATGTCATAGATTCTAATGGTGCTTAGGATCAGAACCTAAACCTAATCCTGACCACCAAGAATCATATAATCATAGATTCATAGAATAGCAGAGTTGGAAGGGGCCTACAAGGCCATCGAGTCCAACCCCCTGCTCAATGCAGGAATCCACCCTAAAGCATCCCCGAAAGATGGTTGTCCAGCTGCCTCTTGAATGACTCTAGTGTGGGAGAGCCCACAACCTCCCTAGGTAACTGATTCCATTGTCGCACTGCTCTAACAGTCAGGAAGTTTTTCCTGATGTCCAGCTGGAATCTGGCTTCCTTTAACTTGAGCCCATTAGAACTCAAACTGCATCAGACTACCCCACTGATACACATCAAAAACCTTTCTATGCAGTATAGGTTTTGCACAGGGAATGCACATGTTTGTTGGGTGTCATTGAAAATCCAGACAACATTCCCCCTCCAGGAATATCAATTCACGGAAAACTGAATTCTTGTGCCATTGAAGTATTTAAATTATGACTGGTACTACTTTAGCACTTGTGAATTTCAGGATTCTGAATCTTTGGGAAAGTTCCTCCAAAGTAAGTCATTCAACAAATAACCGCGGCATCTCTCCCCTTTCATATTCTCTGGTAACACTGGACCTAAAAATATTAGCCAAATCATCAAGGGCTCTTTCACCTGGAGCCCGTCTACACTTGTCTAGATGAAATGTAACAAGTTGGCAGAGATGACGTCAGCAGTCACGTGATGCTGTTGTTGTTACGTTTCTTCTGACTTTTAAAACCATTCCACTTTCTGTTAAAATCGTTTTAAAACTAACAATGTGCCCCAACCTTTCGTTGTATTCAATGCCGTCTTTCAAAGTCATGTCTCGTGACCATGGTCTTTGCTTCCTGATTAGGACAAGTGAGGGCTTTTCTAGGGGAGGGAGAGCTGGCACAACGCGACGAGGGGGAGCAGGAGGGGGAGGGAGGGCGGTGAAAGAGGGGACAGAGGCTTTATTTTTTTAAAAAAACCGCTTATCTTTCGGGGCGCACGTGGCCCCTTTAAGACGCTGCAGGGCTTCCCTCGTCCCTACGCGTCGCCCCGCCTCCCTGCCGGCTTATCCCGGCAGGTCTAGCTCAGAGTCACCGGAAGAAGGAGGTTTACTTCAGAGCCGGTATGAGCATAATGAAGAACGTTCTAAAGAAGAGTGTGCCGGGGTAAAACGATAGAAGAAAAGGTATTTCGATTGACTGGGCTCAAGTTGCATTTTGTAACGTAGCAAGGGAGGACGCAACAATGCACTTAAACAATGGTGTAATGAATAGTGTAGATCCTGCCCTATACAAGCACTAGTTAATATATTACACTCCCTGGTGACCATGCCCTTCAAGTGTTTAAATTATGGATGGAACAACATGGCTGACAGCAAACATGAGCCTAGAAACCCTTGCCACCACTTTTGAATGCCAAATCTACTGTGTTCAGGAGATTTGTGGTGGGGAATTGATGGGCAGGAAGAAGCTGCTTATCCTTTACTCCACCAACTTCCCCCATTCCCAAATGCATGCATGTTAATTCAAGTGGAGACAAGAGCTTGGGGGAAGTGGCAAATGGATAAATCACACACATAAACATATCACTTGCTGTGTTTCCACTGCTTTGCAGTGGTCAGAAAAAAGCTCTCAGGCTCACATTTGCTGCCATCTGAATAGAGGCCTTCAAGTGGTCTCACAGGGAATTGGTGGGCAAAGTGAAGGAGACCATTAAAAGTAAGAGAGGCAGGAAACCTCCATCCAGACCTCTATTGTGTTACATGCAGATGGTACGTATGACCCAGTCCTCTGTCCTTCCCCACCACCAGTTCTCCAAGACTTATGATTCCTTCTTCAGGAAATCACATCATTGGTTGTGTTTCCAAATAATCTAAAGCCAGCATTTTGCTTGTCCTGGCTCTTAAAACAGAGCAGAACAAACAAAACAAAAAATGGACTATTTTTTTTGTCCCAAAAGGATTAGTATGAAATTGAAAAGAAAAGCAACCTGATCCAGTATTTGCTATCTGAATTGTCTGGGATATTTCACAAAAACACGTTATTGTGCATTTGAGCCTGAGAAGATCTACTATACAAGAAAAGGGGGACATAGTAACTCCAGAGACACCCTTCTCCCTTTCTTTCTGCTATATTGAGTATAGTACCTCCTGTGTTTCAATCTCTCAGTGCTTTCTGCCATCTGTTTTTAATTTTTCTTTAATTTCCATTCACGACCTTTGGACTACTCCCTGTGTCCAGAAGAAAACAGCAATTAAAGTTAACATTATCGCAGTGCCTCTTTCAGCCTATATAAACTAAAAATCATTAGCATAAACTAATATTCTGCATAAATCTTTTACCAGTGTACCAACATAATATTCTATATTTATCTTTGCAAAGATATAAGTAGAAGCATGGTATGCATCCAGCTACTTTATGGTAGTTGTGATCTACGCAAATACTGAAATACTCATCCTACCATAATCCTGTCACTCAAGGAAAATTCACCATAACACTTCTGTAATGCAAGTCATGATTATTGCCAATTTTGCAGATAAGAAACTGAAAGCAAGCCATAATTCAAGAGGTGCCCCAAGGACCACCCGTAAATGTCCATCACACATCATATACAAAGTGACATCCTCAGTACATATTTTAATGGCTGAAATGTATAACTATTTCAAAGATTTTGTTTTTATTGATGAACATTTCGAGCACAACCCAGCCAAAATCAAGTCCTATTGATATTAATGGGAGAGATTGAAGCATGTGCTTAAGACTTCCATGGAAATGTATGGAACTTTAAAATGTTTAACTTTGGAGTGAAGCAGCCCTATTTCCTACAGAAATTCCAGTGGAAGAGGCAGATACAGCACAGATGAGAAACAATCCAGAACCTTCTCAAACCACGCTAGCCTTCCTCATTTTAACTGGTGGTACCTCTACTACGTCATGTTCAAACAACTCTGGAAAAGACCAAGATGATTGAGACATTATAACTGATTCCATATCTTCATCTCGAGGACAAACAGTTTGTAAAAACGCAAGAGAAATGAATGCCAGTTTGGCTACTTAGCCTAGTTATGGTCAGTTTGCAAACTATTACCTCCATTGACCCTAAGGGGTGTTTGTTTTTGGCAAGCAACAGCAACATCTGGTGGCACGGGGAATTGAAACAGTTGTGCCACTGCTGCTGCCCAATTGCTAATGGGCCTAGAGTGCTACAGCTTTTCTCGTGGATACTTACAAACCAGCTTTCCCTACCATAGAGATCTGTTGCGTTAGAAGCTTGCTAAGGATGGAATGGATACTGTGAATGTGCAACTGCTCTTTATTACTTATGCCTCTCCTTTTCCATCTTCACTTCCTTTGTAGGCTTCTGCACTGGATCTACACTACTGCTTTATAACAGTATGGACAACTGTTGAGGCCCATGACACATTCCATATACCGTTTTCAAACCACTTTCAAAGTGTTATATCCTGCTTGGTATAGATCTGGCCTGTGGCTGGTAAACTTTTTAGGCTAGCTATCTTTTATTTTATTTTTGCTTTTCTGTAAAATACCCTGGCTTTTCATGGTGTAATAATAGAAACAACTAAATAACAGTAACAACAACAACAATAGATCACAACTACATAATACGTCACAATAATTGTCACCGCATGCATGTGCCATCTGAGTCAAAAGGATCTATGTAGAATAGCTATTTCTGAAGGTAAAATAAAACCTTGATTAAAAGAAATCTTAAAGAAACCTTAAAGCAATGTTTTGCTAATTCCAAGTTAAACAGGTCAGGCTTTTGATCTAACAGACCCCAGACCTGCGTGTCTCTGGTGTATTTGTAGTGTGTATTTAAAGAAGACATGATAATGCAATGAATACATGACTTTCAGATTATATTGTCATTCCTTGTTCACCCTTGCAGAGCAAATGCAAATATGCAGAAACATCTCAGAACTGTGTCACTTTAGAAATAACATAGTGAGGGTTTGTTGCCTTGGGTGCCATTTTTCTTGGTAGAAAGGCAGGGTGCAAATCGAATAAATACATTTGCAAGTTTGAATGCTCTTTATTTCAAAAATACCTCTGGATATTTGAAGCTAGTATATAAAGGAGAATGCCAGGCTAGGATTCCTTTCACCTGATGTGAAGATGTGGGATGGGAATTTCTGCTACTGCCAAGGACCGGCTACATGCTATTTTATCACTTATATAACACTACAAAAAATATATAAGGTGACTTAACAACAATACAATACAAGATAAAATACAACATTATAATTAAAACATAAAAGCAAATCAATTAAAACACTTCAATAAGTTTAAAATATAAATAGCACACACCATAACCTACTTCATCAAGTAAGTTAGATTAAAAGCTAAAAACCTAACTGAATAAAAACTGTCTTTGCATCATGGTGAAAGGCCATCAGAGGTGGAGCTTGGTGGGTTTCTCTTGGTAGGGAGTTCTGAAGTTTAGCAGCTGCCACCGAGAACGTTTCGTAAGGGAGAATGCAGTCATTCAAACAGCCTGGTCCTAAGTTGTGTAGAATCATAGAATAGCAGAGTTGGAAGGGGCCTACAAGGCCATCAAGTCCAACCCCCTGCTCAATGCAGGAATCCACCCTAAAGCATCCCTGACAGATGGTTGTCCAGCTGCCTCTTGAATGACTCTAGTGTGGGAGAGCCCACAACCTCCCTAGGTAACTGATTCCATTGTCGTACTGCTCTAACAGTCAGGAAGTTTTTCCTGATGTCCAGCTGGAATGGTAAGTGCTGTTACCAACACTTTGATTTGTGCCTCAAAATGGGCCACTAGCCAATGAATCTATTGTAACAAGGGAGTCAGTTTTCCCTATAACTAGCCCAGTCAGTAGTCTGGCTGAAGCATTCTGAACCAACTAAAGGAAAGTCTCCACCCTCATGTACCTGCTCAGACCTTTAGGTCATCTTCAGAGGCCCTCCTCTGTGTGCTGAAGGAAGCCAGACAGATGGCTACAAAAGAGAGGGCCTTCTCAGTTGTGGCACCCCACTAATGGAATGAACTCCCAAAAAAGCTTCAGCTGGCACATATATTAGTATCTTTTCAGCACCAGGCAAAGATCTTTCTTTTCTCCCAGGTGTTTTAGAAACCTAATTCTATTTTTTAATGGCTGTTTTATTGATTCCTATGCTTTTTGTTGTTTTGCATTGCATTCTATTTGATTCTTCTAAATATTTGTATTGTATTTTATATTTTTAATTATTTCTATGGCATTTTAGACTTTTAACTGTAATCTGCCCAGAGAACATTAGTTATTGGGCAGGTTAGAAATGTAGTAAATAAATAAATAACATACATGGGAAGTAACTAGCTAGATCTGACATCATCAGAAACAAGTGCAATTAAGACACTAGCAGTGATATTGCTAATCGTCTCCTGGTCACCACCCAAACTTGAGCATCAAAGTTCAGGGCTGAATCCAGGAGAACACCCAAGCTGCAAACCTGAGTCTTCAAGGGGAGTATAACCCCCTCCAAGACAGCTTGAATCCCTATTTCCTGATCTGCCTTTCAGCTGACCAGGATCACCTCTGTCATGTCTGGATTAAGCTTCAATTTGTTCTCCCTCATCCAGTCCATTACCAAGATCAAACACTGATTTAGAACTGGAGCAGCTTTCTTGGATTTAGATGGAAAAGAGAGAGAAGTGTTACGTTAAATACAACGTTTGTGTTTGTGTCTCTTTTTTCCTCCCATTCAAATTAAGAACAATAGGGAAGGGACAATCTGCTAGCAGAAGCATGGCAGAGGTTGATGAGACTTTATCCCTTCTTCCCCACCCCCCGGCCCCGGCCCCGGCCCCGGCCCCGGCCCCATGCACCATTGTCCCAAAGAAAATTGCCTCCACTAAACATCTTTCAGCTCTGGGGGGTGGGGGTCAATGGCAGCTACAGGGAGGTTTTTTTTATTGCTTTTGCTGGGATCTGCTGTGGTCCCGATCTACAATGCTCCTGCAGACCTTTTTTTCTTTTTTTTTAGTAAGATGTATGTGCAACTCCCAAATTTAACATAACATGTTACTTTGCTCCAAAACTGCTACTGCTGTTAATCATTTATTTAGCACTACTGGTATATGAGTCACTAGAACAGCTAACGTGGTGTGGGTGGCTGGGTGAGTGGGTGTTTTTAGCATAGTTTTACCTGTGTGCATATCTGTCAGAAATTCAACAAGTACTTCTTTTGCAACATGGACATGTAACAATGAAGATGGCTTTGTCTGTTGAATGTATCCCTTCCGTGGACATAAGTCCTGCCAAGTTTGGGGCGGTGGGGGAGAGATGACAAGCCTAATTCATACACTTACTTAATTTTTAGTATGTCAATTATAATTGTTCTGCTGCTAGTCATACTCATTACATGCAACCTCTGTTGGCAAAGTCAAGGCTTCATTTATTCAGGACAAATAATATCATTAAATAGTTGCAAAGATAAAACAAAAAAGAATGCAAATTGACATGTAACTGATAAAGATGTGTACCACTCTGCTTTCTCAAGTTGAAGAAAACAAGAACACGGTGGCAGGATCATGTATATTGCATTTATTAAGTGGCTTTGGGGAAACAAATTAGTTTAACGTTTACTTCTCATCAGGATTGGAGATACAGCACAATAACCCTCTCTAGCTGAAATCTTGTTACCTCTTTCAGAGAACATTAAGGATGCATTAGCTCTGGAAGTTTGGCCTAGTTTTTTTTAATCATGCTTTGCTGGACTCCTTTACAAGAGTGCATTTGAACAGATACACAATTATACCGAATCTCCAGGAAGCATTTTTTCTTATTTACAATAAGAAGGAAATTAATTATGGGGGAGCTCTTTGGCCCAAAAGAACCCTTTGTTAATATCAAATAGAGAATAATTTCCCATAAACTTTTCCCTCCTTTGGGGGCTTTCTATATTTCCCAGTATAATCACATCCTCTGTATATTTCATCAGTCCTTCTACCTTGGGAACATGACAGATGCTACAGCTATTTCTGAGAGCTTCTCTTCTCAGCATTAGCCCAAAGGGGGACCAGGTGACTGGAGCTACATTGCTCCTTATTTCAGTGTTGCTGCTCATATGGCCACCAGCTATCATCCATATCTATCACCGCTCTTCCCATGTCCCCTGACAAGCTTGCGTGGTGGGGGCTGTGGCGTTACACCCCACAAGTCAGTTCCCAAATGTATGTCTGAAGTTTGTAAGTCTGTGGTTTTTAGAATGTTGGCCTGAGTGGGTGGAATTAGAATGTCTGGGGAGCGGGAGGAGTGATATATAAGGGAATGACTGAGGGGATTGTTGGGGACTTTTGGGTACTCTTAGGGCTCTCTGTGTGTTAGCTCTTGGGGTTTAGAGTACTTGGGTCTGGAGAATTTGAGGTTCAGTGTAGAGAGTGGTGTCTTTGGAGTGTGGTGTGCACATAGTTGATGAATATTAAACAATACTGATAATAAAGAAAGCTCAAGAGTGATTGTGTGAGAGAAAGGAAAGTGTATATGTGAATGGGTGAAAGGATTGGATGAAAGGTTTCAAAAAGGTTTTTAAATGTTTTATTTGAAACAAAGCTTATGAACTTTTAAAATAAATTTTAATTGTTTTGTTTTAACTACCACAAAAATCCCATGTGTCTGTTTGGCATTTATCATCTGAAGTTTA
Source organism: Elgaria multicarinata webbii (assembly GCF_023053635.1). Classification (NCBI taxonomy): domain Eukaryota; kingdom Metazoa; phylum Chordata; class Lepidosauria; order Squamata; family Anguidae; genus Elgaria; species Elgaria multicarinata. The sequence goes on along the minus strand of NC_086180.1, from coordinate 37,104,540 downwards.
TACATTTAGCACCCACTCTGACAATAATTCACCTCAGCACATATAATTCACAGCACATTATTTTATTATTGAAATTCTTCTCCATTTAACCCCCCTTCTCCACATAGTTTGGAAGAAGGTGGTTTTTATCCCTTGCCTCAGGCATATCAAGCGGTGGTGCTTGGCTTGAGCAGGCAGTAGCCGCGGCCAGGCCTGGTGTTCAGAGCCTGTGTCGTGGCAGAGGCCCAACAGCAAGGCTGGCATCAAAACTAGGCACAGTTGGGCCCTTGCCAAGGGCCCACACCCAAGCAGGGTACCACTGCCAAGAGGCCCCTGGAGTTACTCCTCTTCACCATTGCGGTCTGCTTGTTCACCTGCCTCTCACTCAGGCCCAGACAATGGTGGCGGTATGAGGTAGAAACTGTAGCTGCCACTACTTACGTGCTTACATGCTCACTGGCTCTCTGTCAAGCAAGCAAATGGTAGCATTGATGAGAAAGAGGAGGAAGGCAATAGCAGCTGGTGGCAATAGTGTTGAGAAGGTAAACTCAATGAGGGAGTGGGCCCATGAAGGGTGCCTTGCCTAAGTGTCCTAATAAAACTGGTGCCAGCACTGTGCATCAAGTTGGTGCATTGCCTAGAAGTTGGTACTGTGAAGGCCACAAGACACTTTATTTATTTAGAATATTTATATAACGCTCCCTATTGAAAAATTTCAGAGTGGTGTACAAGATAAAAAGAAAATAAAAACAGAATAAAACAGTTAAAACAAAATTTAAAAGAAACAAAAACAGAGATTCAAGGCAGCATATTAAGGAAAGACTTCTTGGAATAAAGATGTTTTCAGTAGGCGCTGAAAGCAGTACAAGGTTGGCGCCTGCCTGACCTCCAGAGGCAGGGAATTCCACAGGAGGGGCGCCACTATGCTGAAGGCTCTTCCCCTGGTGGATTCCAATCGGAGGATGGATCTATGTTGAACCACCAGGAGCAGGCCCTCGGATGACCTCAGTGATAGGGCAGGTTGGTAAGGGAGAAGGCGCTCTCTCAGGTATCCTGGTCCCAAGTTGTTTACTTTGTCCAAGACTCCATTATACATGCCAGCAAATCAGGCATTATGTAGATAATGGCTTGAATCCAGGATTTACCTTCCATTGTGGAAGAGCTCCATCCACAGAAAGTACCTCTGCCTGAGGTATCTCCATTTCCTGCCTTCATCATAACTCACCCCAAACCCCTGTGTAGCATTTTCAGCTGGCTGGAAGAGCCACTCTGAGAATGAGGTGGTGGGGAAGTCTACCTCTACCAGCCCAGTTGCACATGGCTAAATCTTGATCCAACCCAATAAGATGATGTCATGATAGTACACAGCCACATAGGTCTGGCTATGTTACAATATAATTGAGGGTAAATGAAGTGCCCCATTGACCCCATCCTAAATGGTGGGGGGAAGGAAATTCATCCCCATTGCCTTTGTCATAATGCACTGTCAGCCTAATTGCCTGCCAGCACTGCAGGGCAATATTTCCGCCCTGATCCAGCTACAATTGTGTATAGCTACACATGAGCACTTGGGGCAGAATATGGATGGGGATGTGTATTTAGATGAGCATCTGAAGATACATCTCTATCCACATTTTGTCTCAAGAAGTCAACTAGGTATGATTTGTTTGGGAAAGAAAGCATTTGCCTAGTTGCCTTCGGAGTGAGGAAGTGGTTCACTTTTCTCCTGACACTTATCCCCCTTATGAACATTTCTGTGTCCTTTCAGAAAAATGGGGGTGCAAACAGGGGCATTTGCTAGACTTGGGCCCATATATTCCTGGCTCCAAATCTGTTTCCCAGAGCCCTGGATCTATTTCCTAGGGCCCCAGATATATTCTACAGAGCTCTGAGCATCCATTGGTGCCAATGGATATTTTTTTTCTCAGCTAAATCATAATTCATGGGAAATTTACAAGGGACATTGCAGGAGGGGAGGGGAGGGTTAGCTTACCCCTTCCCACATACTGCAATACCTCTCCCCTCAACTCTTCTCCTGCATGGCAAGCTTTTTCATTGTTTTGGGATGACCTGGGACAGGGTGCAAACTAATTGAAGAATGTATTTATTTGAGATGATTTGGCTAAGAAATAAAATGGTTGCCTCTGCCTTCTCTGAAATTTAAATAAATCCTAGTAATTATTTGTAGATTTCCATATGGAGATATAAATTAACATATGCAGATTTTATGCAGATTTGTGTTCTAAGCCCCTAGGCCCTGAACCTTTTAAGTGCCTTGCATGGTCCCTGGGTGTAACTATTAGGGGTGGGGGTTATGGACAGAAAAATGTCCAAGAAACACACACGCAAACATAATTTTTCAGCTCAGCCTGACATAAAAACACTGCTTGCTTCTCTGGTATTCATTGTGCCCAAATTAATAAATCACTGAAATCTCTATTGGGACTGAAACTTTCAGAGGTCAAGCTAAAGTGGAAGTAGTACAGATCAGTTTCTCATAGACATGCAACTAGAACATCTGTTTGTGTCCTCTATGCCTTGTTAAGATGTTTACACTGCTAATTGTAAACACAGCATAGCTACCTTTTGGTATTTTTGTTTTTCTACCAGCATCAGGAACACAACATCATATATCTAAATTGAGCTGACTGTCAGCATACCAATTAGTCAATGCCATATATATTTGTATCAGGTACATTCATTTGATAGATGGCTGAACTCACTGGAACAAATAACCTCTGAAAATGCTTTGCTAAGAATAAAATATCCCCATATACAGTAGATGTTCAACAGTAATGTCTTAGTTTAAGAAATGACCGTTTGACATTTACACTTCTAGGGATTGTGTGTGCTCTGTTGTGCACTTCCTCCACCACTCTGATTACAAATGTTGGAATCTTTTGCACTGCTCTTTTTATGTCTTAGATAACAATGAGCTGATATAGTTTAGAACTCATTATTTCCTACCTTTTCAAACAAGTGCAAACATGCTGAACATCAAGATTCTATCAGAACTATTTTACATCCTTGAGCATTTGTATTCATCAGTGTAAAGCATTTCAAACCAGTTAGAATACTTATAGCCAGTTAGAATACTAACATTCCTTATTCTTTACAAATACTAACGTCTGACGCTACTGGAGGTGTAGGGCAATATCCAATAGTCTCTTCCACTAGAGCAAATGACATTGCACCAGCAGAACGTGGGTTCTGAACCATGTGCAAGGGGAGAATCCAATTTGTTCTACTTGAGAAACCAGTTGTACAAGCACTTTCGGGAGAGTGGGCCTGGTACATTGTGTAACTGAAAGATTTGGCAGAACTCTGCTAGTGTTGAGTTTATGGAATGGCACCATTGGATTCTGCTCCTATATTCTATATTGAATGGGGCTTATATATTTATCCTACACTATATTTCTCCCATACTATTAATAATTAATTAGTATTAATTAAGTCTTAGAAGTCACAGGACACCCAGGTATAAATCCTGATTGATCGGTATTTATATAATTACTTATTATTTAATAAGTCTGGAAGTCAATACTGCTGTTAGAATTTTATAATAGAATGTATATAATTCAGAAGTGTTGGCTTCTTTATTCAAATGACTTTTCTTTCTCTTCATGACTGAGGAATTTATGAATTTCATTTATTACCTGCATTAAGGATTGAGCAAATATATCTATAAGGTTTTTTTTATCATATTCTCTTATGAACTTATCTGGTTCAGCAGCTTCATTACTTTTAACTTTCTGATTCTTTAACTTCATCTTCTGTTACGTCTTTATCCAAATGTTAATTATCTCCACAAGTCAATGCGGATATGTTCAGAGATTGAAGGAAGTCATTCATTTCAACTTTATCTGGAATTTGAGATGTATATAATACTAAATAGTATTTAACAAATTCATTAGTTATTTCATTGGTGCTTACAATCAAGGAATCTTATGGTATTATTTTCTAGTAATGGTAACCTGTCTTTTACCTTGCTTATTTTTTAATCAATACTTTTCCAGCCTTATCTTCTGATTCAGAATATTATTGCTTTGTAAATAGCATATTCCCATATGTCTTCTTAATTCTATAACTTAAAGGGAAACTAACTATCTATCTATCTATCTATATATATCTTTGCTACTTTTTTTTACTTAAAGTAATGGGTGGCACATCTGAAAAAAACCCTATAATTCTACATCATCTACCTTTACCATTGGGGTACTTTTAATCCTTGAAAAAATATTTTTGTGCACACATACATTCCATTTGGAGGCTACTTCTGAACTGATACAATAAGCAATATCAACATAATACCTGCTTTTAACTGTCTAAACTCATTATAGTAAAGAATTATTATAAATATTTCATCCAATTGGAACCTTCTGGTTTTATTTCAAAACTCTAATTCTCATCAGTGTTAATTTTATTCTATAAGAGAGCATCTTTTATTCCAGGGAGGGCTGGGAAGGGCTACTGTCTGATACCCTGGAAAGCCACTGCTAGTCAGTATAGATAAGAATCTCTAGATGGATCAATAGTCTGACACAGAGCTTCATCGCACCTACTTTTTTTTTTCTGGGTACGATCTGAGCTTTCGACCTCCAGTTCATTAGCGCAACAACCGCTGGTCCTTTTCATGTGCTTTCACTGTTGCACTATTTCACCATTGTTTATCGTTTCACCTGTGCCAGCTCGCACTTCCTTGTATTGCCACTCTTTCACCAAAATGTCTTTTCACTTGTTTGCTCTCCCGCTATTGCGCCCACCGCACCCTGCCCCTTCTCCTTCCCCCAGCAGTTCATTGGTTGTTGTGGTTGTGATGGACATTGTGCTGCACATGGGTGCACTCCCCCCTCACTCTGGTTTGGTGGTCTAGCATTTTAGCAATTTAGGGTTTTATCAGGTTGAAACAAGTGGATGAGAGAGCAATGAGATTGGGGTTGAGTGTGGAGCAGCGAAAGTCCATTTGACCGACTCAGCACAAGTCCGTTCATTCAACCAACTCATCATGCAAAGGGCGCACTGGAGGAGAACCATCCCTACCCTCCTCTTTCATCAGCAAAACTGCCTTTCACTAAACAAATCCCCACAAAAGTGGGACTTTCCAAAATAGTGTGAGGACACCAATACATGGAGATGGAAGAGCAGTTTTATTCCATGCAGAGAGAAAAATACCGCACTTTCCCTGCTAGGGTGACCATATTTTGGAAAACAAAAAGGAGGACAACATGGTCGCCCCCAAGGGGGCGTGTCCAGCACCAAGGGGGCGTGCCCACCCGAACATAGACTTGGTCACATGTCTGATTTTACAGCACACATTTAAGACAAATCTCTTCTTCATAACATCTTAATGTTAAAATCACTGAAATAAAGAACAAGTGAGAGATTCAATGTATCTGAAATTAACTTCACTCAATCCTACTTTTGTAGGTTTTGCTGTACTTTGAAGCTTTTGCTATACTCTTTGTGTTATTTTATTTATTTATTTATTTATTTTATTACATTTATATACCGCCCAACAGCCGAAGCTATCTGTGCGGTTTACAACAATTAAAAATAGTAAACATTAAAAGTATACAAAAATTTAAAAAACATAAAAACAGTATAAAAACAACAGTATAAAAAGTGTTACATTCTCCCCTTCCCTCAAATATTTTTTCTGACTGTATCTTCACTCATTGCAAGCTGCTGTTGTTGTTAACAGGGTTTGCTACTGGCCCCAGATCTGTTTCAAATTTGGTATGGCTAAAGCTCTACCTAAATCCTATCATGGTACAAAGTTTCATCACTTTATCTTTAAAAATGATGATTTTAAAAATAATAATTTTAAAACCTCAATTTTTAAAAAATTCCTAAAAAATCAATGGATGAACAGATCTGTTTTAAATTTGGTGTGGCTAAAGCTCTACCTAAATCCTATCATGGTACAAAGTTTCATCACTTTATCTTTAAAAATGATGATTTTAAAAATAATAATTTTAAAACCTCAATTTTTAAAAAATTCCTAAAAAATCAATGGATGAACAGATCTGTTTTAAATTTGGTGTGGCTAAAGCTCTACCTAAGTCCTTTCATGGTGCAAAGTTTCATCTCTTTATCTTTAAAAATGACAATTTAAAAAATAATAATTTTAAAACCTTAATTTTTAAAAAATTCCTAAAAAATCAGTGGATGAACGGATCTGTTTCAAATTTGGTATGACTAAAGCCCTTCCTAAGAGCTACCATTGTGCCAAGTTTCATGTCTTTATCTTAAAAAATGACGGAGTTATAAGCATTTTTGTTAATTCCCATTAGAGCTGCTCTTTGCAAAAAACCTGGATTTCCCCTCCCCCTCCCGGATCTGCCGGTTTACAACAAAAATCCGGACATATCCGGGCAAATCCGGGTCATATGGTCACCCTATAATCCCTGCCCTAGAAAAACAGAGAAATTGAGGGGAAGAGGCAAGATGATTGCAGGACTGGGACAACATTGTGTGAGGGTTGCGGGGCAAAATGGTAAACAAGGCAGGACAAAAATGCAATAAAATGCTGGTGTGATGGAGCTCTCAGTATAGTTTAGCTTCCTACATTCCTATGAGGAAGAGCCCTAAATTAAAACTGTGCTCCTATGTGACCATTTCTGCAGACACAGTGCCATTCCTTTCTATGGGACAAACCCACTGATTGAAAATTAGTTTCCCCCTTAGTCGCCTTGTACATATTGAATTCATTTACTATACTAACTTGAGCAAAAGCAAGTAATAAAGTCAAGATCCTGGCCATTGTTACATGCATTGCCTCAGGCCTTGCCTGCCATGCAGGTATGCTTACTAAAATAAAAGTAAAAACAAACAAACAGTTTCCTCATCATACTCCTTGCTTCATTTCAGCCAAGTCTTCTCAGTAACTTTTGTCTCAGATTTGTAAGCCTGAAGTAGGCACTAGAGGATGCTTCTAGCAAATATGTTACTGGCCGTATCCTTGGCTAATAAACACCTAGACCTGTGGCCTGCAGTTTATTTAGCATAGGATATGGTTATTGCTCATTAAGAGAAAATACCCTCAAGTTATTATTTAACAATCTCTAGCCAGAAGAAAAAGCTAAACAAAAAGCAATACATCGTCCAGCTGTCCAGGAACTCACCTGAAAGGGTTTTACCAACACCTTCAGCAACAGCTGCCTCAGGCAACTCATAAAAACATGGATAAACCAACACACTTGAGAAAATAACCAAACAAATTTTAAAAAAGTATATTTAATGTATTTTTTTTTATTCCAGGGGACCTCTTATTGCCTAGAGACATTTCACATCTGACATTAATAGCAGTCAGCAAAAACATTTAGAAATGCTATCAGCAGATATGTTTGCTTCAGTTATTCAGAAGGCCTGCATTGGTTTCTGTGATTCTCAAAGTGCCTGAAATATTTCTTCTGTCCAAAGCCTTTCGGAAATACACTTCCTTCTTCAGTTATTCAGCAGAGGAAGGACCTTAAGGGCTCGTTGCTGCATATTTATGAGAACACAAGTGAAAGCCCCTAAGAAGGAAGTGTATTTCTGAAACATGTTGGGGAAAATAAATATTTCAGCCAGGAGCTTTTGAAAACCACTTTTCTCTTGTTCTTGTGTGGCATCCAGTACTTTTCTCTTTTGTTGGATGATTGCATCAATCAAGCCACCAAGTTGTGACTAATTGGCTGAATGTACTATGTCACTGCTAAGTTGTATAAAACACCACAAATCTTGAACCAGGGATCCTGACAGCTAGGATTTTGGAAGCAGTGATAGTTTGATTCTCGAGATGTGCAATTGTTATGTGCTTCTGTGGGGTGAACCACCATCTTCCTACTTGGCTATGATATATCAGCACATTTGCATTAAAAAAACATTTGTTACTTTACTAGTTCAAACCGCATAACTCTTCTTCTGAAACTACCCACACTTTCCTCAGTTTCTCATCTTACTGATTTCCCTATAACATATCAAGTCAATGCTTTGAGGGTTTTCTAATTTGAGTCCCTCACAGAACAGAACACATCTTCTTGATTCACTATATGAGCATTTTCTGAGTGAAGCCCCTCAGATCAGAGAACAGAGAGGGCTGTTTGGCTCTTTTTTGTTAGGCAACAGATCATTTTGAAATAGCCATGTTCACTTTTCAGTCACATTCCATATATTCTTCTGTCCCTACAGCAGAGAAGAGAAAATACAGTTAAAAGGTGTTTACAAGCCAAGTCAACCCTGTGATTTGCTACTTGTGTTCATTTTTGCTTGAGAGGCACACACCTATGGCAGACTTTGAGTCGGCATTCCACAGCCATGAGGAAATTTCTTGTTTGTAAACCAAAGAGGAAGAATTATAAGCCAGACACTTACATCACCTGACAGATGTGTTTCTTAATCGTGTAAGTTTATTTAAGGCCTTTTCTTTTCTTTTTTTTACATGTATTGAACTGGGGTAAAGAGAATAAGGAAGGAGCTGAAAATAAAAGGGGAATGTGGTGCCATGCTTAACACATTTTGTATTCTTTTTTTAAAAAAAACACGTCATTGACTTTACTCTCCTACAACCACTGTCAGAAGCACCAAATCCTCCTTGATGTCTGAAAGTAAATATCCCCAGCGCAGCCCCGCAACTCTATAGCTAGTAGCTACCGGTAGAACAGTAACACATAATAACATGGTAGCAACACATAAAGCTGTCAGTCTTAAAGGGAAATGGATGCCTAAGCTGAGGGGGTAAACAGACTAAATCAATTTTAACATGCATGTTAAGGTCTGTGAAAGGGCAGAGTTTAGTGCTGCTAGGCTGAAAAGCATTTGTCTCTGTCTCGTTGTATTTCCCCACCATTCAATGGCATACACTCACGGGCTTCTCACTTGGCTCCAGTCAGGCTCCATGGCTGATTAATGACAGCTGGAGGTGTCCAGTAATTTCCTCACCTAATAATAAACTACAACCCAAAAGAGTGGTTCCCCTCAGGCCCATATTTAACAGAACTGTACTTACCACCAGTAGAAAGAAAGCCAATTACCATGTCTGAGATAAGGCACATTTAAGCAGCTTTCCGGGACCCATTAAGCTGGCTTTGGGCACCTCGTCTTTGTCTACCTTTGGACAAACTATGCTCCGATAATGTCTGGGTCAGTTATATAATGACCCAGCGTTCCAAAAATATCTCTGTCATCCCTGCAGGACACAGCCTAAATTGGAGAACTGTCTCGCCGAAGCACAGATCAAAGGACATAGGAGCACCCACACCAACATAAAAGCAAATGGCATTCATTCCCTTATTCTTATCCCAGGGTCACCAACTAACACAACGATTGCTACTGTTTCTAAGGCTTAAGCAATCAATCTGCCTCACAACATCCTACCCAAAGGTGCCCACTAAAAAGTTTTATAAGATAATATACGCTCAACAAGAACTTTGCCAGAGTCTGCCAGTAATGAAAGAATATCCTTGTTACTGAAGGAAGTGTGTGTGTCTGCATGTGTGTGTCTGTGTGTCTGTATAAAGTTAAGTATGAACTTGATAAAGGTTGTGTTAGTTGTAGAGCTGGAGATCTTTTACCCCATAAAAGAATAATTTCTACATTAACAAGAATGCAAAGTTGAGTAAATAACAATTTCCTTAAATGTAAGACAACAATTCTACCTCTTGCTTTAAGCTACTCTGCACCAACTTCTGTCTAAGAGATATCGCCAATTTATTCAAGGAAACTTGCTTGGATGAATAAGGAAGGGGGAAATGGGTCTGAAAAGCATAACATGGTGTTTTAAAGTAAAACAATATAACAATTATCTACAAAAACATCCAGGATATTTGGAAGCTGTGTGCTTGAGAAATCACATGGGCTTGGTTGCGGGGAACCCAAGGCATTGTGAGTCAAAGAACATAGTGAGCTGTTTGGATGCTCTGGAATGGATAGATTGAAATGTTCTCCCAGTTGCTCCATTTTATGGCAAAGGCAGTGTGATAAAATGTTATTACCATGGGTATTATTGAATCCCTGATGGGGTATATAATAAGAAATCCTTGTCATAACTAGGGATGTGCGGGTTTTGTGAAATCCATTCTGACTGTGTTTCCTGGCCAGGCATCTTTCGTTCAGTCATCCAAGCACTGATGGAATTGGATTTTTTGTACAAGAATTAGCCCAAATGTGCATTTGCAAATTAACAAAATTGCACAAAAGTAGATAAATAGTCCATGGTCTGCAGAATCTGCACGACCCAGTAAAATCCGGTCCACTGCAGAATCTGCAGGTCAGATACATTGAAATGTGAACTTATTTCAATCCATTGCAGATTTCTCTGACATCCCTAGTTATTGAGAAGATTCTTATACTATCGGAAGCTTAGACAACATAGTGACAACCATCCCACCTCCCTGGCCTGATTGTGGGTTCAAGACTGGTAGGTTTGCTGTTGGGTTCTACAAATTCCAACTGCTAGACCATTTCTGTAATGAAGAAAGGAAGCAAGAAGCAGCATATGGGGAATCCTTTCATCACATAGAATGTGGAGACAGGCAAGGAAGAATAGCTGCTGAAAGCAGCATAAGCAGAGCTAAGCCAGGCAGAACAATAGAAGAGCTGGGAATCAAGTAGCTTCAGGTAGCAAGCCTCCTGCAGGATGCCTAGACCTCTAGAGAAAGGAAACCAGATTGAGAGTCAATCAGGGTCTAAGAAATTGTAAGATGAACTGTAAAAGGTGGAAGGTTCAGTGATGGCTCAAACTTCATCAGATAGCTATGGAAGAATATCCCTGAATATGAATAGTCAGATTTCTCATCCCATGTATATAGGGTCTTTTTTGTAGTAGCATGACAGCTTTGGAACTCTCTCCGAATAGAAGATTATTTGTTTGTTTGTTTATTGCATTTTCCCCTTGCTCAGCATAGCATGGAAGACACCTGCTTCTCTTCTGTCCCTCTGCTCTGAAGCCTGATAAAATGGCTGCCATAAGTGACAGCTGGAAGAGACAAAGGCAACTGGTGTATCAGCAGAGGCATTACCTTACTTGTGTTTCCTTCTCTCCCTCTACTCTGCAAGTTCTCCTGGTGCCAAGTTTGTTGTATTTTGTGGTATTGGGTAGAAAACTTTGTTTCCTCAAGCATTTTAGATTTCTGTTGTTGTTGTTGTGATGATGATGATGATAATAATAATAATGTTTGCTTTTTTGTTATAATTGTTGTTTTATATCTCTGTATTGGAAGCCACTCTGGAATATGTGTCGAAGAGTGAGGTATTAAATGTCTAGACAAATAAACAAATATATGGGCAAATGGCTATAGAAATACATAAATATACACTTGTATCCAGTCCCAAATATTTTAATTGATTTGTCTACATTTTTCCTCTTCATGCCAAGTGAAACAAATTACATCCATGTGAGGAAGCCATAAAGAAAGTCTTGGGCATCATATAACCCTATTTCACAGCTGGAACAGGAAAGGATTCTATAGGTCCGGAGTCCCCAGCCAGGTAACCATGAGCACCAATGTGTCTAAAGCCACCTCTCTTGGCACCCACCAGCCTGCCTGCCTCTCCTGGTTTTTATTGTATTTATTTATTACATTTATATCTCACCCTTTTTCCTCCAAGGAACCCAAGGTGGCATACATTCTCATCCTCCTCTCCATTTTATCTTCACAACAACAACCCTGTGAGGTAGGTTGACTGAGAGTCTGTGACTGGCTCAAAATCATCCAGTGAGCTTTCATGGCCAAGTGGGGACTAGAACCCGGATCTCCCAACTCCCAGTCTGACACTCTAACCATTACACCACACTGGCTCTCTGTTTTTTTTATTTTCTTTTTAAGATGATTTCCTTTAAATTGTTTTTAAACTGGGAGGCTGACATGTTGCAAAATGGAGTACTGCCCTCCAATGCCATATTTATTTGGATTCCAAACAGTGTTTTTTGTGGTTTGGAGCTCTGGCCCCACCTTTGCCTTGTACTTAAGTTCTTGGATAAGCTGCTTTTCTCTTAGTCTCACCAGTTTGCATTCTGGGACAAGAGTGTTTTGTGATTGGTGATGACCGCCACATTAGCCATTTTATGGATGGGCAATATGCCCACCCCAGAGCAACCATTTTGCGAGAGGGCTAACAAAACCCTCTCAGAATTCCAAATTTGCCCACCAACCCAAAAAAGTTGGGGGATCCCTGATGTATGTGAAGAGCAAAACCATGAACTGTATTCAAGAGTCTCTAGACTCTGGCGCAGTGACAATGTTCTCCCCGTGACCCACATGCAGCAGAAGGGCTACAGTAGTCTGAACCAATGGCACAAATGGGGCCCATTAAGTAGTCTATTCTTGAGGATCCAAACCTGAGGATCATCATAATGCTGGCACCTCTGAAGAATTTCAGCAATATTCACAATGAGTCCTTCTTTTTTCCATTCCTGAGCCAGAAATGGTCTCATTTCCTATAGCAAAGAATTTAACTGTCAAGCAATTAAGCATTACCATACTGACGCATGCCTAATTAAACAAAAAGTGATACATTTACTATCTACTGTGTAAGGGTTTGAATTTTATGAGATCTGATGACATATATAACAGTTTTATGACTGTGCTTCATTACAATTTATTGGTTATGAAAAATACAATTCATCCTTTATATCAACTGTAATAGCCATGCACCTATAAACATGGAACCTGTTTTGATCCTCAAGCATGGAGGAAGCAGAGTCTCTGTGGGATGATCAACCCAGTTTGGGACTGAAACTGATCAACCCAGTTTGCGACTGAAATTGCCTTGGTCAAGGTCAATGTACTATGCCGGGACATAGACAGAATGCAATTTTTGGGGTGAGCTGGGGAGGGTGTTACATTTTAAGCTCCACCCCCAGTTTGAGTTTTCATCCCATCCCTAGTTTCACATACTTTTCTGGATGACTGAATCAGCTCTAAAGGCTGGTTAACACATGAGTATAATTTGATTGTTGCACCAGTTGGTAACTTGCATATACGAACAAGCCATCAGATACAAGCACCAGAGCGGTAGAACTTTCATACCTTCTATTCCTTTTCAATGGAATCGCTGTGTGGCCTCATTTTTACGTTGCAATGGCTAATTGACAATGAATGATTTATCTACATCCATGTATGAGAAATGCACTGTAGCTACTGAAATAAAGTTGTCTGTGCCACCGCTTCTTTTTAAGTACCTTTATGTTGACACACTGAATGCGGCAATGTACTTTAAGACTGACGCCACTTCCATAGGAGTCAATGGGGGTCCCGGCATCGAGTTCAAAAAGTATTTGTTTTGTCCATTAAAACAGACTCAGTGGATTAAGAGCAAAACACAACGTTTAAGGAGGGGAGAAAATTCTGAGCAGGATTGAGGCTGTTAAAGTTGTGCTCTGCCTGTAATCTGCTAATCAGCTTGAAAAACTGAGAAACAGATAAAGCATTTGCCTTCTTTTGAACTCCCCCACCCAGCCTTTTTCATTCTTGGAAAGGTGGACCACACTTTGTAAGGAGCTCGTTTCCATTCAGTGATCTCCACCAGCTCCTTTAAAGGCCGCTCTTATCCCTCAACACTGCTCCTTCTGTATTGAGGTTATTTGTTCCCACACTACAAAAGACTAGAACAAAGTTGGAGAAGAAAAAGGAAAGCTGGTCTACTGTCAGGAACGAGGCTTATCGCAGCAGCCTCCTATTTTTAACTCGATTGCAAACGATATCTGTGATCAAAGGGCCAGAACCCCTGGAGGCGCTTATGCAAACAGCATGGTGGCCGGAATTCTTCCTGATGATTTGTAAGCAGGAAAGGACTTTTGACATGAAAGACAGCTTAAACAGCACAAGAATAGCAATAAACCATCTGTAAAATGCTTAACATTGCCCTTGAACTAATGCAAATTTGTTCCAAACATTTTTTCCCCCTTTCCCCCTTTTCTCCTTCTTGCAATCCCTGGATGTCCTGCTGGGGCATTTGAGCAGTCACATGCTCTGTATACAAAAGCCTATATAAGCAGGGAAATACAGTGTACTAATGTGTTTAGAATCAGGGAATCAAACAGCTTCCACAATTTAAATCCGCTGCCTTCTCTTCCCTTTGTTTGCAAAATCTTCATTAATGACAGCCCGGTTAGGGATGCTACTGACTTAAGCTCCCAGATAGCAAAGTTGAAGAGTGACTTGTAAGCTTGCAATATTCAGTTAAGAAGCAAAGCAATACTAACGAAGTACATTCTGTCAATTTCCTAAAAGAAGTTCAGCTCACTAGATATTGAACTCTACCTATATTTATCAGGTTTTTACCTTGATGGTCCTAAGTATCAACATACAGTAGCCGTAAAACAGGTTAACACAAGAAAGTTGGATCTATACCATAATTGCTACTCAGAGGAATTTTAGCACAAGATATTGAAATGGTTTTAATCTGTTTATTCATTTCAGGGATTTATCTTTTTACATGAGATTATTCATACACTTTATAATATTTCCAAAACATAGGCAGTTGGATCCAGACTTAGGCATACTTAGAGCAGATCCTTTGAAATAAATGGGACTTAAGTTAATCACGTTAAATTAAATCCTATTGGCTTCACTCTTAAATAGGACTAAGGCCATAGCTAGACCTAAGGTTTATCCCTGGACCGTCCAGGAGTCAAACCTGTTCATCTAGGTGCCACACAGGGGATCCAGTGCTCAGGCAGGGGCAAACCCTGGATGATCCCAGGATAAACCTTAGGTCTAGCTGTGGCCTAAGTCTGGATCCAACCCAGCCTTCTCTGTAGTAGCCTCCCATCTGTGAAATACCCTTCCCAGGCAATCTGCATGGCATCTTCATGTATACCTTTAGGCACCGGGTAAAGACCTCCCATTTTAAGCAGGTATTTCATCTTTCATGTGCTATCTTTGTTATTTATTTTTTATTTATTTATTTATATCCCACCTTTTGCCCAATGCTAGGCCTCAAGGTGGCTTTATAAAATTAAAATATATACAGTTGGTCAACTCAGAAGTAGGACTAACACTGGATACTACCCAATGGCTCTAGCTTTGGTATTGGGCTGTATAGAAATGTAATAATGCAATCTGCAGAGTAAATCCTTCTGAACTCTGTGGCTTCCTTCTGGGTAAAAAGATGCTGAAGACCCCTCTGGCCTGATCAAATTCTGCTCTGAGTTAGAATGTTCCCTAATAAGAAGGTGCCCTGTGTTCCTCATGGGAGTTACTGCTGTCCTTACAGACGAGAACAGTTCTGGGATCTTCCTACGCTAAGGTCCCTGCTGAGCCTCAATAATTTTGAATCAGCCCTGCATACAGTCACATGTTTTCCACAAATTCTATTTGACTGGGGCATAGTTTATAACACAACAATCGTACAGTTGTTGCTAATTTGTTGTATAGGAACCAGATGTCTTCTCTTAATGAACTGCTTCTGTACCAGGGGTATCATATTTTCCCAGCAGTTAATTGCAATATATAGTTACTGGGAAAATGCAATACTTCTCCCACTAGTAGGGATATTGCAGTCTGCAGTCATCTGGGATGTGCTTGTTTCAATGTTATCATTTATTTATTTATTTATTTATTTATTTTATTACTATACCACCCAAATAGCTGAAACAATAATGAGTAACACAATTCTTCTACTCACGCCTGTGTCTTGTGACCCTAACATCAGCATTCATCCTGCAAAGAGGGAATTTGCATGGGAATTTAAAGTGACTAGTCTCAGGTAACGTTTGAAGGAATTCATTGTCAATGTCCACCTCCATTGTGGACACTTCAGACTTTACTTTGTGACATCAGAGTGTACATAGAGCTTTTCTACACAAGCATGCTAATCTGCTGTATATGCTTCTGTTTTCACCACAGAGTCGAGATCTGAATTCTACAAAGAGTGTTTTTCTTTCCTGCTTTTCTGCTACATAACCTCAAGGTGGAGCTGTGCTATAGTGTAATAGTGTAATTACACAAGTAGGAAAATACATTTTCTTTTGCTTTCTGAAATAATACTACTTTTCCCTCTCTCTAAAAAGAGCTAGGAAAGAGAGAAGAAGAAGAAGAAGAAGAAGAAGAAGAAGAAGAAGAAGAAGAAGAAGAAGAAGAAGAAGAAGAAGAAGAAGAGCATCACAGTGTCATCTAAAGAACCTATAAAACAGTAAGGAGTAACGAGTGCACAATAAATGCCTCATGGAGAAAAGCTCAGATTTGGTGCCAAGTCAAAACTGACATGATGGTAAAGTCTTCTCTTAATCTAGATTAAGGCCTTGAGGCTGGATTAAGCTCTCATGCAAATCCATTCTGAACAAGTTGAGAACCTCCCACTCATGCTTTATATGAGCCCATATCCCTGCAGAGGTGATCTTCAGTAGACCTGCATTCCCATGATTCAGGAAGTGAGGACTTCTGTGAGAAGGAGCAGAGCCTCTGGGATAATCCTCTATCTAGCAACTTCCTGGCTTCTGGTGATTATGTAAAGATCACCTATTTAACAACTGTGAATGAGGAAGGTTTGGTGTTAATCTAACAAGGATGACTAGGATGCTTCTTTTTAAATTATAATTCTGTTTTATTTTAAATATTTTTAATTACATTGTTGGTTTTGTTGCATGTCTAGATTGTTGTTATGATCCTGAGGTGGTGGTATTATTATTATTATTATTATTCATCACCTGTATCCCTTCCGTCACCAGCTGAAGATCTTTTTATTTTCTCAGTATTTTAACACCTAATTTAACAAATTTAAACTTTGCTGTTTTAATTCTGTATTTAATCTATATCAATTTCTGCTGTGTGGTTTTATCCTGGTTGTGCTTTTTATATTGTATTTTGTATTTGTGTTTTTAGACTGTTGGTTGTTTTATTATGCTTTTATGGTTTTAATTTTTGTGAACCACCCAGAGAGCTTCGGCTATTGGGCGGTATAAAAATGTAATAAATAAATAAATACTATTACTATACAGGAGAAGCAGCATGTTTGGGCCAGTGCATACAACAGACCTGCACATGACAAATACATGTTTTACTCACATCTGTTACCAGTTTGTAGGAATGGGGTGTTTGGTCCCTTTACAAAAGCAGCATCTACAGTCAGTTTCATTAAACCCCTGATGAAGGATGAGAAGAACTGCAGTTCTCATTTTTGAATACTTCCTTTCCAGTTTTGCATGATGCATAAAGGCAAAATTAGGTCACACAAGATAACATTCATTGAAGGGGATGGGTGGGATCTTCCTGTTTAGAAGATTCAATAGCTAGCATCCAGCAGACATGAGATACCATTAATTTAATTGGGTGCATTTTTTTCATTATGTGTGTTTTGTTTGGTTTTTAACTGTTCTTTCCCCCACCACCACCACAAACCCTTAGGAAGAGACAAGTTAGTAATTGAACTATGTAATTTTAAAAATGTTTCTAAAGATTGTTAAATCTAATACTAAGTCCTGCCACAGTTTCTATACCAGCACAGCTAGAAAGGAAACGGAACTGCCTCACTTACCCTTTGCCCCACCTGTTTTTCCTAACTTTTCAACAGTGTTAGAGGTTAATAACATTGTTATTTCATCCATTGCTTGAATCTAATAAAAGTAACGAGGCATAGCATTCTGTAAAATGTCTGCAGAAGAGGAAAGAACACCAGTATTGACCTCTAACATAAATGAAATACTAATTATCCCCATCTAGTTCTAAAATTAATGCCTTTGGACTTTCCCATGTGGCACAGCAAAAGTATCTTGTTCAGACTCCAGGCAACTTTTTCTGTTTCCACTGAGGTGGAAGTAGGGGGAAAGAGAAAGAGGAATCCATTTTCAAGCTTTTTTTAACTACCTTTGAGTCTCTTCTCATTTTGCCGTTTGTGAAAGTTGTTTATCTGGGACAGACTGCACAAAACATATATTGGTTTTATGTATTTATTTTTATTATGGTTATGTTCTATCTTTCCCTAAAAAGTGCCAAAGGTAGCTAACAATAAAATCTACAAGAGAAAATAACCAAGCCACATAAAAAATAAACACCACAATAAATCTGTATAAATAGCAGATGAGAGCAGGGAAAGAATGAAAAAGACAAGAAAAAGGCAGACTATTAAAAACGTAATTGAATTAAAAATACAGATTAAAACACAGAGCAGCCAGGAAAAACAAATCAACTCAGGAGGTGAAATGACATTTTAAATAAAATTTAAGGGGCATGGGGGTTGCCTGCTGGCAGAAGGCCATCAACAAGTGGGATTTACACTCTTCCTCAGTTGAGAGTTCAAAAGTCTGAGTAAAACTACTAAGAGCTTTTTTACATGAGGCTATTAATCGGCTGTTAATCCACTATATCTTCTTTAAGTTTCATCACAGAACTGTGATCAAAGCACTACAGGAGAAGCATTTCCTTTCCTGCTTTTCCAGTACATAACCTCTAGGTGGCACTGTGGTATACCAGAATAGTGCAAATGCTCAAGAGGAAATTGTACTTTCTTTCACTTTCACAATTTAATGCTGCATTTTCCCTGCTCCAAAAATACTCGCTGAAAGTACTGACTAGACACAGAAGTGAAACTGGAGGGTCCCAACGTCATCTAAAGAACCCATAAACAACTGTGGGTAGGAGATGATGAGTGCACAATAAATGCCTCTTGAGTTTCCATGATCACATATCAGATGTTGGTTTGGAAACTCATCACCAAGGCAAGCTTTCACAGGAGAAGGTGGTCCTTCAGGCAGCATTTTAGGGCAACTGAAATTGTAAATAATTTAAACTTCACATTTGAAAATCCCAGGAGAGATTTTTACATCTGTTTCCAGGTTTAAACACATTTCTATAATACCTTAATATACTTTGCCCCATCAAAGGGATTACTTAATAACCTTATTCTCCTCCAGAAGGGCCAAAAGCAGTTGTGAAGAGAGTTAATTGGAAGTGGAAAACTGGCAGAGAGGAAAGGGTTAAGATGTTGTTTCCCCACATATTGTGTCAGCCTCCGAAGGGAGATTAGAGCTTGGGCTTTAGAAGGCGGGAAACTATACACAAGTAACACTATCTGTAGTTTGAGGTTTCGAAAACACAACATGCCAAATAATATAATTATCAGATAGTGTATTTTACTAATGTTCATGATGGGTCAATGACATTGCTGTGCTAGATCCCTCACCTTTGCTGTAGAAGTTATAGTCTACTGGGCCTTTGGAACTTGCTAAGCATTGGCAAAGCCAACCATAGCAGATTACGTTTGTGGCATTATATCTCTTGAATGAGATATTAAAGCAAGCCAGCTAATATGGTAGGATCTTACATGGATATAAATGAGCTCACAGCCCAATCAAGGTCACAAAGAAATGCGTACCGGCCTTATTCCCCCTTCTCTCTGTTTCTCCCTTATTTTAATCGCTATCTACAAGCCTATTTGGTAAAATACTCTAGATTCTAAACTGAGATAGCTATCCACAATATCAGAACATGCAACCTTTGGATTTCCACAAACTCTGGAGTATAGTATGCTGAATGCACACATTATAATGTACTCCGGGCTTGATGACTCCTTCTATTACACTTCAGCCAGACACAGGCCATCCTGAGATAAGAGAGAAGGGGTGTGCTATTTATTAATGGTCTGGGTCTGCTGCCTCACACAGTGAGGTCTTTCTAGCCATTACAGTCAGCACCACAAGTTATCTGGAAGTCCAAGAGACAGATGAGTGGACTGGCTACACCACAACCAACTGCTGTGTCAACGAGGGGGAATCCCTGCAGTGGGGGTGAGAATATCTGTAGAGGATCCTAAGGATATTATGGTCTAGGGTTTGCCATGATAGTGGGGGGGTTCCAGGCTTGGTTCAAAAACCCAGAGCTTCCACCTCCAAGCCCATTGGGAAAGGGTTATGCAGGCCCCAGATTTACTAGGCAGTTCAATAAGCTTTCATAATTTTCCTGAGGCTGTGTTGCAATGGAAATGCTTTCTATCTTTGTTTAATCACAAGGAACTATATGCCAGCACTCCACATTAATATCAAAACCCATCAAGACGATTGTTCCAGCTCCACTCTTCCTGCAATTTCTTTTACATTTCTGTAGTTACATACACTTGATTTAGCTACAAATTAAAAACACCTGATGGCTAAGAGCTCCGAGTCAGGTTACAACATTTACCCTGTAGATGAACTCCAACATTATGCTAATTGCTAAGGATG
Source organism: Elgaria multicarinata webbii (assembly GCF_023053635.1). Taxonomy (NCBI): domain Eukaryota; kingdom Metazoa; phylum Chordata; class Lepidosauria; order Squamata; family Anguidae; genus Elgaria; species Elgaria multicarinata. Next base: position 37,084,424 of record NC_086180.1, on the reverse strand, counting down.
ATCAAGAATACTGAGGGATATTCTTAATTGAGAACATGTACTAGATTTTAATAACATGTATGGGGGTGAGGGCAATTGACTCATATTCCTAAGTTATCATTGAGGAAGAGCTGGCTCTCGTACAAGATGCCACTGATTGTAATAATGCTATTGTTTTACACAACTGGAGAGCAAGGGAACTTATTTCAGTGGCTTACTAAAATACAATACACAATAGAACATTAACTGAATGTGTATTTTATGAAGCCTCTTAAATAAAGGAACTAGGGTGGCATGTTTCGAAAGGGGGGATTTAGAAATGAACTCTCCCAGTTCAAAAACATTGTATCAGTTCTGAGCCAAACCAAACTCCCCATCAAGACTTGAGTCTCTGTGAAATGCCCAATGTCCTCTTTCACAGCGTTACCTCGTTCAGGGTTATTGAACCTCAGACCTTTGGACCAAATCAGGCCTCCCAAAGTCCCAATCTGACCATCCCGGGTTCTCCAGATGGCTACGCTCTGCCATTTTGCAATTGTGTTGGCAGGTCAACAGGACAACCATTGCTGAACAGGGGTTGCTGACAGAACGACACACCAGCACAATGACTTGTGGCCCCATGAAAGCTAGAAAGGGTTGCTGGGCTGCCTCTTTCACTGAGGAAGATGCATTTCATATGTCCATTGAGACACCCTCCAGAGGTCCTGCTGCAACTCCAGGCTCAGCGAGGGGCAAGGTAGGACAGAAGGCTACTTTAACAAGCACAAAAGTTTTTAAAAATGCTTGTATATGGATGTAATCATTAGCCCCTCCTCCATTTTATCCCTTTTAAGTCTCCCACCCCTACACATACATACACACACACCACTTAGATCTTGAACAGGAATTTTCCACTTTCCTTCCACTTGCTTTACCTCTGGACGCATGAGATTTCCCTCCTGCCTGTAGAGAGGTGGGTAGTTTTTTACAGTGAGGCTTAACTACTTGGTCACCCATACTGGAAGGATGAGCCAATCATGACAGGGTGACCAATTACTGGCTATGGGGAGGGAAATGGGCCACAGAGGAAGATCCAAGAGACAAACCATCATATAAAGATTTGACTCGCAACAATGCCACTGCTCAGGAGAAGTGCGGCCTCTCCATGTAAAGAAAGAAATGGAAAGTTGCAGGATAAAACCAGTCAACGTAAAGGGACTGTGATTGAAGAGGGAGCAGAAACAGTGGTACAGTTCCAGGAAGAAAAGCCTCATGTAAAAATCCCCTTAGTTGCGGGCAGAAAGATCTTTAAGCTCAAATATGCTCATATTTTGTCCCCGCCCTTTTGCTTTTGACCATGCCACCTTTTAACTTCAGCTCTACCCACCACCAGAATGCAGTCCTTGAGTACGTCCCTGGACTGAAAGAGATTCAGCAGACCTGGCCAAGATAATATACAGCGGTATAACTGCTCTTGCTTTTGTCTCTGTGGAGCTAATTTTTTTTTTAAAAAAAAAATCACCAGCAGGACATGAAATATATTATTTTAGAGTACAGGGTGCAGTATATTTTTACAGGCCCGTAGCCTGAAGAATAATGTGCACCAACCTATGAGCAGTGATATATTTTAGATACATCAGAAGCAATTAGTGTTATAATGTGGCAAGGAGAAAACTGAAACCTAAATCAAGATTTAAGAACATAAGAGCATAGGAAGTGCATTGCTGGATGAGACCAACGGTCCATCTAGTCCAGCACTCTGTTCACACAGTGGCCAACCAGCCCTCGGCCAGGGATGAACAAGCAGGACATGGTGCCATAGCACCCTCCCGCCCATGTTCCTCAGCAACTGGTGCAAACAGGCTTACTGCCTCGAATACTGGAGGTAGCACAAAACCATCAGGACTAGTAGCCATTGAGAGCCTTCGCCCCCAGGAATTTATCCAACCCCCCTTTTAAAGCCATCCAAATTGGTGGCCATCACTACATCTTGTGCTTTCTAAAGCTTAAGCTTGCTATTCAGGGAAATAAATCCATATGCTGAAATGTAGGCTAGATCTACACTGCTGCTTTATAGCAGTATTGAAATGCACTAACTGCGGAGGCATAATTCACTTTCCATTTACTACTTTAATGATTTTATTTCTTGCTTTTTATTCCACATTTGTAATGATTTGACACAAGGTGTACATCTGGCCATAGTGTCATACTAGGGAAATGTTGCAGTTAACAGCAGCTAAGCACAACAGAAGAAGGCAGTCAATCCAGATATTATTCCATAAGATTTTACTATGAACGCTACAAGTTGGTGAAATAGCTGCAGTTGTAAATTACATGATGGAGTACCACCACATTGAGCAGGGTGGGTGACTTGTGGCCCTCCCAGTTATTTTGTCATACAATTCCCATCAGCCCTACATAGCCAAAGGCTAGGGTTAATAGGAGCTGTAGTCCAAAACATTGGGAGGGCAGAAGCTGGGAGGGTAGAAGTATTGTTGTATTTATCCTAGGAAGGGCCAATGCTAGCAGATCCATAGAGTTAACACGATTTTGGCCTATCCATTTGGTGACTCGGGATGGCTTTGCAATTTAACACCTAAGACAAATCCACACACTGGCATCCTAAATAAATTCACACAACTGCAGTTTGCCTCTCATCTGTCTTCATCCAGCCTGAGCTCATCCATTCAGATTAAGAAGTGCCCAAAATTTAATCCATTCAGATCTTCTGTTCCCACTTCTGTCAACCTGATACCTTTTAGAAAAGTAAATGTGCTCTGGGCTGTTATTGTTTCCTCCCTAATAAAGACAGGCGGAACAATTATTTTCTCTTGACATTTATGATACCTGCAAAGTAGAGGCAATCAGTCCTTTGTCAACACCTGCTTCTGAACCTGACCTTCAATTCCTATTTTAAAGGAATAAGCTGCTTCCTACAAATCATTTGGGAAAGAGATGGATTTATTCACGTGTCTAAAAGCATTCTCTACAAGGGAAAGCTGTCGATTTTATAACTAGCCTGAGCTGGTTTCTGCAGGTTTCTCTTCACAGAGCTAGGAAGGCTTTGACTGGAAATGTTAGCCTACCAGAGATCATCAGAGCTGAATTTGAGAGAGGGTTTAGCCCACAGTTCAGCTGTGGAAACTGTTGTGAAAGTTAGGGCTATGCCATAGAACTTGTAATAATAAAGAGAGTGCTTCAGAAAATGTCCAGTATATGCTTTCATTGTAGCTAAATTCCCTTATCACCTCATAATTGTCAAACATGGCAGGTTCTACACCACTGCTTTAAAATGGTTTATAATGGTATTAACAACTGTGTTTTTTTTAAATAATTTTTTATTTTCTACAATACTTAAACATACAGCATTACAATAAAAAGAAAACAACATACTACATAAATGTTGAGTAAATATTGAATACATAATATCATATCTAAATAACATAATCAAACTTAACATATAAGTGCACCCCCAACCATGGGATCTCATTCCTGATTCCAAAATCTCATACTTTCTTCTGCTGGTGGTTTCCCACTTCCCTTAGAAAACACAAATATTAGAAACTGTTTCCAAATTCCTTCAAAATCATTTGTTTTAGCTATACCTCTTCTCCATTTAATATTGCAAGTCAATTTGTCATTTATAGCTATGTCCCATACTTCTTTATACCATTCTTCAATAGAATATTCCCCTTGAATCTTCCTAGCTACAATCAATCTTGCTGCCATCAGCAAATTCGTTATCAATTCCTTACTTTCTTTTTTACATTTTAAATCTTCAAATAGTGACAGTAATGCAACTTTTGGTGCTCTTTCTATCTTCATTCCCACAATTTCTTCAATCTCCGTAAACACCATCTTCCATAATTTTTGTACATATTTGCATTCCCACCACATATGTAAATACGTCCCTTTTCCCCCACATCCTCTCCAACAATTTGCTGAATGCTGATTATTTATCTAAGGTATTAACAACTGTTGGGGCCCACAACACATTCCATGTACCATTTTCAAACCACTTTCAAAGTGTTATATCCTGCTTGGTGTAGATCTGGCCCTAATTCATCTGTCTACTCCTGATGAAGAATGGTCATCTATATGTTATTGAATGTCTGGGATTTCTTTACAACACTTTTCTGACAAATTCTCATTAAGAGTAAAGGAAGTAGGTCTAATTATTTGATTTATTTATTTAGTACATTTCTAATCTGCCCAATAACTCATGTACTCCGAATGGATTACAACCAGCTAAAAAGGTAAAATGCAATTTTTAAAGACAGTTAAAAATAAATCAGTTTTGCCATGGCGCTCATTACTAGGCATCTCGAGCCCACCCCCTGCTCTATATTCCCGTGCCTACCCTGCACTGGGATCCACCCCATAACAACACCCACTCTCTTAATCTGAACTGAAGCCACCACTGACAGACAACAAACAACCATGGTGACATTGAAGCAGTGTAAAAAGTTGCAGTAAAAAGACACATTGAAAAAGCACAATTTCATGGGGAAAAGCCTGATGGGGCTACGAGTTGGCAGCTGCATCATGTAAATAATGGGGCACAACTGTGCAGCCATGACAGGGTATATAGAGTGTATAGACAAGCCCCTAGTCCTGGTGGAGATGAAAACTTTAGAGCTGGTTTGTTGATAGGGATCAGTACAGCTGCCTGAATTTCTGACTTCTCCTTGGGGGTGTGGCTATGCTCTTCCACACTAGAGGCCTTCAAGAGGCAGCTGGACAGCCATCTGTCAGGGATGCTTTATGGTGGATTCCTGCATTGAGCAGGGGGTTGAACTCGATGGCCTTGTAGGCCCCTTCCAATTCTGCTATTCTATGATTCTATGATTCTATAATAGAAGTGCCCTTCCCCCACATCCCACTCACATGGCCATGGGGAGGCTGTTGTGGGAGGGAGGAAGAGACGTCCCTCCTCATCATTGGTGGAGGCTGCATGGTGCCACTGGCTGGGGGTGGGGCAATGGTGCCGATATTAGGCAGCCATGCCCCAACTTTCCAGCCTCTTCTGGATCACAGGTCCCTCCCTCCCTCCCAATATGCAGTGTGGGTTACCTAGGGTGACCATATGACCGGATTCGCCCGGATTTGTCTGGGTTTTTGACGACAAATCCGGGAGGGGGAGGGGAAATCTGGATTTTTTTCCCCAAAGGGCAGCTCTAATGGGAATTAACAAAAATGCTTATAACTCCATCATTTTTTAAGCTAAAGACATGAAACTTGGCACGATGGTAGCTCTTAGGAAGGGCATTAGTCATGCCATGACTAAATATTATTTTTAAAATTGTCATTTTTAAAGATAAAGAGATGAAACTTCACACCATAATAGGACTTAGGTAGAGCTTTAGCCACACCAAATTTGAAACAGATCTGTTCATTCATTGATTTTTAGGAATTTTTTAAAATTTGAGGATTTAAAAAAAAATTGAAAAAATGTTATTTTTAAAGATAAAGAGATAAAACTTGGCACCATGATTGCTCTTAACAAGGACTTTAGCTATGCCAAGATTGAAACAGATCTGTCCATCCATTGAGTTTTAGGAATTTTTTTAAAGTTTGAGGTTTTAAAATTATTATTCTAAAATGACATTTTTAAAGATAAAGGGCTGAAAGCTGGCACCATGATAGCTCTTAAGGAGAGATTTAGCCATGCCAAGTTTGAATCAGATCTGTTCATCCATTTTTTTTTAGGATTTTTTAAAAAGTTCAAAGTTTTAAAATTATTATTTTTTAAAACTGTTGGAGCCATATCCTTCAAACTCAGGTTGTCAAACATCCTCTTTGGGATGTTGCACATTGAGCAGTTTCAGCCCTTGGCATTAAGGGGATCTCCAGTCTTTAGGTAAGAAGTCCTGGGCAAGCAAGACACCTTTCCTGTTGCAGATTTGGTGTGCAGTTGGGTACCTGGAGCTCAGCAGAGGCAAGGCATCCACAAATCAAAATGTGGGAAAGGAGAGGTCAGTCAAAGCCACCACGGGGCAAAACAGAATGAGCCATAGGCCTTTTTCTCAAATTTCCACATCATGGGCGATGAAGGGTCATCTTTAGAGAAAAACTCTCACAATCAACAGTAAGGTGCCAGTCGAGAGAGAGAGGCTCTCTTCTTTGTGGATGCCCTGTTGCTGCAAATGTTGGAACCTGGCATATCATTGCTTTGCTTCACTACCACTTCCCTTCCACTTCACTTTGTACACTTGTGAGCTAGGCTCTGACTGCACTGTTGGAATGCAATGCAGAACATTTAAAATGCATACCAGAGAAAAATAGATAGCTTTGTGACTTTGGCTGGCTGGCATATCTCTTAGAGACAGAGTTAGACTGAAGCCACAACTCTGAGATGGCTGTAGCTGAGCCTTTTTAAACACAGAGCCTTTTTAAGAGTGTCTCAGAGTCTAGTTTTGGTGCAGGCAGAGGCAGCTGGTGGTGGAGTTTTTTAAAAAACAAGAGTCACCGGATGCAACCAAGCTATAAGCTGTTGCCCTACTCCCAGCCACAGGGTACAAGTGCACAGCCTGGCTGGACCGTTGGGAGACTTTGGCAGAGAGAGGGGGGTGGGGGATTATTTGAGGCTGGAAATGTTGTCAGGCTGGCATAAAGCAGAAAGAGGCTGAAGGCAACCCAGATGCACCTGTAGCTTGGCCCTGAGGTGGGCTTGCCACGCAGAGTGTTTTAAGAGTGCATCAAAGGGAGGCAGCTGGTGGCAGAGGTTTTTTAAGTATTGGGCAAAAGGTGGGATATAATAATAATAATAATAATAATAATAATAATAATAATAATAATAATAATGATGATGATGTAAGAGTCACCAGACATGACCAAGCAATAAACTGCAATAAGCAATATCCCAAGCCACAAGTGTGCAGTCTAGCTGGACCATTGGGAGACTTTGGGGGTGGGGGAGAGAGAGAGAGAGAGAGAGAGAGAGAGAGAGGGATTGTTTGAGGCTGGAGGCTTTGGTTTGTCTGCAATGACTTAGAGTGAGAGACAACAGAGGCCACACAGACAACCCAGAGACACATCTATTGTAACTTAGCCCCATGGTGCTGGCATGAAACGCAGGGCATTAGGAAGAGGGTCTCAGAGTCGCATGTTTGTGCAGGAAATAGACAGGAGTTCAAAGTCTGGATGTGCGAAGTGGTGGCAACACACAAGCCTTGATAAGCTAATGTATATAAGTGAGAAGTGTGAATGGGCAAAGTAGTGTTCACTGCCACAACACCCACCCTAATGTTAGAGTAGGGAAACTTGTGACAATTATACACAAACTTTTTTATAAAACTGAAATTAAAAAAAGCCAGCCATCCAGCCGGCCAGTAACAAACCCTGTTAACAACAACAGCAGCAGCTTCCAATGAGTGAAGATACAGTCAGAAAAGATATTTGAGGGAAGGGGAGAATGTAACACACAGAGTATAGCAAAAGCTTCAAAGTACAGCAAAACCTACAAAAGTAGGAGTGAGTGAAGTTAATTTCAGATACATTGAATCTCTCACTTGTTCTTTATTTCAGTGATTTTAACATTAAGATGTTATGTAGAACAGATTTGTCTTAAATGTGTGCTGTAAAATCAGACATGTGACCAAGGCTATGTTTGGGTGGGCACGCCCCCTTGGTGCTGGACACGCCCCTTGGGGGCCGACCATGTTGTCCTCCTTTTTGGTTTCCAAAATATGGTCACCCTAGGGTTACCTGGTCACCAAGTAGGGGCCGAGTAGGAGTTTTTTCACATAGCCTGCTTGGCCTGGGCTAAGTGTTTTTCTCCTACTTCACACTGTAAGTCTGGAGAGAGTGTCTTAGGAATTCTTTGGGTATTAGCAATTGGACACATTCAGCCTAGGCTGTTAGGGGCAGGCATGTTTAGAGGACAGGGATGGTGATCATTCTGTGGCACCATTAACTGGTGACAGGTGATGCCTGAGGCCTTCCACTGAGGTTTTTTGCGTCCCCAGTGGAAGGATAAGGGTTACCTCTGAGGCCAACTCACTTCACTCCACCAGGTGCCTTGCGACCTGGGGGGGGGGGCTTTAGTGACATGGGAAGGCCAAAAGGGGTAGGCCTATGGGTGGCGATCAAGCAGACGCCACTCATCAGGTATAGAATGTTTCACCCGTTAAAACGCCTGCTAGTTTCTGGCATAGTTACGGCCCACCCAGTGCTTCCTTTGCAGATCTTAATAAATGTGGCCCGAATTTAAAACCATACATATTGGTCTCGTCTCTTTATTCCCCCCTTTTTTCCCCGCCTGCAACAGCTTTGACAAATACATCTCTGCATTTTGTCTCTTTATTCCAGCTGTCTGTCTTTCCCCCTCCCTTCTGCCATGTGAATGAATATCTCCTAGTACCCTTATTCCCTTTATAATAGGAAAGATCTCTCCAAAATGACAGTACTGTCATGTGATCCCCTGCCCAAATGTGCTACACTTCAGAAAGTGTGCAACTTTAGCCAACACCCAGGGGACGCTATCACTGACTCTCTATTCCATTTACCCCCATTAATGGATGTAATGGATGTCTTAACTTTGTAAATAAGCCTGTGCATTAGGCTATGCATTAGTAATCTAGGCTAATAAGCCTGAGCATCAACATGCTGAAAGAGTAATTGTTCAGTGAAAGAAAGGCAGGCATTACCTTGTACAGTGATGAATCACAGATATCATTAATTGGCACTAAAATGTAACCGGTCAGGTTGTCTGACAGCCAGATTAAAAGTACAGGATGTTTGCTGTTTCTATACACACAAGTTGGAAATACACAGAGAATGTATGCACCATCAGAGTAATCATTAGCACACAGGTGCACACACCAGCACATACACGCACACACACACACACACAAAGTGAAATGTTTGAAATGTGACTTTTAATCAAGCATTTGAATCAGGCTTTCCAGTTTCCTAATTTCTCTGAATTGTACTGCATGGACAGATATTTCAGGGATAGGTTTTGTATTTATTTTAACTCTGCTGAGACAGGTAGCAAGGAAGGAACACCATGAGGGTTTTGACATCTGTTTCTGTTGCTGCATGTTACCACGGTGACCCAAACATCCACAGCCTTTGCTTCCGCTCCTCAAAACAAAGTGTTTTTGCATATTATGTTGGATGGCTTCAAGTGATTTTTCTAAAAGACAGAAAATAAACAAGGTTTCCTCACACAGTTTCCACTGTTTTCAGACATGGTGACCTTTCACTCCTCTAAACTGGTTCAAAGTCATTGCTTAAATTTGGCCATTCAAAGTATGTGTAATGTATACAGAAGATTTATGCACCAAGAAACAGTCTTCAGTCTCCCTTGTCAACTTCGTTTACTTGTTTATATCAAGCAATTTCCTATAAACATCCAGCTTGTTGCCATTTGCAGCACACAGATTAATAATAGCAGAGTGGAAGCTAGAAAATGGAGTGTTCTAGAACAACAGTCCTTTGGCCTTCTGTACTTTAACGCAGAAAACTGCTTCCTCAGAAATATATGATTGAATATATGTTTTGAATGTTACAGGTTGTGTCATTGGGAACACTAAATCTGCTACAGGTCTGCTGTGTTCTATTGCCACCTGTATACTAGTATAACAAATATAGGGCAGTATCCAATGAGGTGTTTACACCCCACCAATTCAATCACGCCCCACTGATTCCTTGCTGCAAGTGGTGGGTCCTTCCAATTCCGTTGCACAAGTAGGACCCATCACTTATGCAATGGAGAAGAAACCCCAAAATAAGGAGAAATGCTCGTTGCTGGATTGAGGCAGGACAGCAGAAGTCCCTTAGATTAGCTTTGCTGACCTGCCCAGTTCTAGAAATGAGTGTTTCCTCTCACTTCAGGTTGCCCCAGGAAGCACTAAATGTCCATTCCCTGAGTGGTAGAGGCCACTTGCAGAATGGAATTGGTGGGGCACAAAAGAATGGGGGGGGGTAAGTGCACTGTTGGATACGGCACATCGTTTCTCTTTATCAGAAATGCTCCATTACTGGAAATCAATATGTCTCCTATTTTGTAACAGATCCTGCACACTTTTCTTTTCTTCTTTTTCTCAACCTCCCCCAACCTGGTGCTCTCCATATGTGTTGGACTACAAGTCCCATCATCCCCATCAGCATGGCCAGGCTGCTTTAGCCCATATTTCAAATGGGTTTCCAGTAATTCTCATGATGTCGAGTGGAAGGCCCATATTCCAAAACCTTAACTGTTACCCTTCTCCTAGCTGTGAGTGGTACTCCAATATTTTCAGGGCCACCTCTCTGAGCACAGATAAGCATGAGCCAAACTGCTTTAAAGTGTAGTGACACTGGTGAATGGGGCATGACAAGTCTCTCAAAAGGGGGTGGGGGAAGGAAGGCAATAATTCTTACCTTTTAACCGCTATGTGGAACAACTGCTTCTGTATGGTGAGCACTCCATACAGCAGCCATGTGCCACAGGAATCACCCCTCTTGTGCTGAGGTGTTCTAAACCACATTCCTAGAGGAATACAAACTCTCCATGAGATGGGAGCATCCATATGATAAGAGTCTCTCAAATGTCAGGGCCACTATGTGGACCAGGCAGCACATGGAAACATTTGAGCACTATCACATGGCAGCTATAATTTGACATTGTTCAGACTGCACAAGAAAAAGTTGATGCTTCCGGAATTGTACAAGAGAAGCCAAGCTATTCTGTAGCAACCCAAAGACAAACAGTGCTTTTTACCAATACTTTCATTACACCTTGTTCTTATGAGAGCTTCGGGTGGGGGGGGGAACCCCACTCTTAAGTAACTCAGGTTGAAGAATGTCAACAAAGGATCTATAGCCCTATGCAGGCATTTCCTTGCTCATGTGTAGCATTAAAGTTGGATGCTCACAACATCCCTATACACCTGGCTTCTGGTTAGGGATCTATAAGCATGTTCAGCTGAACATGTTTACAGAGCTCCGTAAAGCAGGGTTTGCAATAACAGGAGTTCTGTAAGTGTGGTCAACTCTATTTGCTACAGCACCCTTCTAAGACCTTCACGCTCTTAATAGCAGTAGATTTCCTCCTTATTGCCACTAATACAGCCTTTTTCTTGGTTTTTTGTTCTCTGACTACTTGATTACTTATGAAGTATTATGTCATCCTGACTGCATAGCTCAATTTTAGTTTCCATAGTAAGAATTGCCATGAGTCCTATTTAGAGTCAAATCAGATGGTGGAATGAGAAAATGACTTATTGCCAATATAATTGCAAAGCAAATATATGGCAGAACAAAAACTGGCATGGCTCAGGATAGCTGATATCAGTGTTGTTATGAATGAAAGGGTTGCAGTGCAACCCTATAGTTGTCTACTCAGAAGTAAGCCCTGTTAGATTCAATGGGTGCTTACTCCAAGGTACGTCAGTATAGGGATTCAGCTTTAGTGAGTTGTTTTTTGTTTTGTTTTGTTTTCAAATAGTGTAAAGTAATTTTTATTATTTGTATGGCATTAAGAACATAAGAAGAGGCATGCTGGATCAGACCAAGGGTCCATCTAGTCCAGCACTCTGTTCACACAGCGGCCAACCAAGAGCAATAGCACCCTCCCCCCCATGAACCCCAGCAACTGGTGTATACAGGCTTACTGCCTCTGATACTGGAGGTTGCACTTAGGACTAGTAGCTATTGATAGCCTTCTCCTCCAGGAATTTATCCAACCCCCTTTTAAAGCCATCCAACTGGCCATCACCACATCTTGTGGTAGAGAAATCCAGAGTTTAAATATGCACTGTGTGAAGAAGTAATTCATTTTATCTCTCCTGGATCTCCCACCAATCAGCTTCATGGGATGACACCAGGTTCTAGTATTACGGGAGAGGAAGAAAAATCTCTCCCTGTCCACATTCTCCACACCATGCATAATTATGGACACACCTATCATGTTTCCCCTTAGCCTCCTTTTTTCCAAGCTGCACAATCCCAGCTGTTGTAACTTTCCCTCATAGGGGAGATTCTTTTATTTTATTTTGAACTGACTGACTTAATAAATATACCAAATTTAAAAACTGTAAGTGGCTTTCATCTGAGGGATGCAATTATTTTATTTAACAATCTGTACGTGAGTCTTTCCCTAGATATTGAGATCTCCGTGGTTAGTGCTAGAATTGAGCATCTCAGTTTGCCACCCACTCTCATATTTCTGAGGACATGACAGTAGCATATATTTATTGTCTTTAACATATGTGTACATTATTATTATTATTATTATTATTATTATTATTATTATTATTATTATCATTGCACCATCAGTCTCCATGGTGACACAGTAGAAGAGTTTGTGCCTACACTGCTAACCCTTTTGCAGCAAATGGTTAGTGAGTGTTCTTAAACCATGGTAATGTAGCTACCATGGTTAGGAGCGGTTCACATGACATGCTAAGCCATAATGTTTAGCTCAAAATGCTTAACCCCCATGGCTTAGTGTGTCATCGATGGGTTTCTGCCCCAAGAAGCTTCCAACCTAAAATTTGACGTGGGAAAACAACAGAGGAAGGAGAGGAAAATGGAGGCATCAGGATTAAATAGGGAAGGAATATGTGAATGCTTCTATTTCACTTGTCTAGGCTTAACTACATGTCGAGTTACAGTAGGGCATTTGAACTGAACTCAGTGGTTATGCTCAACATTTCCCAGAAATGGTGGGATTTGAGAAGGGATAAGAAGGACATAACACAGGAAGCATATGCAGGCACTGTGGGAGGCAGTTCCAAATATGCAGGGCATCAAGTGAGAAAGGGGAGAGTCTTTTGAGGGAGCAGGAGAGTGACCCTTGGGTGACAGAAGGTGGTGAAGCTTAAGGAACAAAAATTACAGACAGGTATGGGTCAGGATAGAAGGGGCAGGTTCATGGAGGGCATTGAAGTAAGGACAAGGAGCAGGAAGATGATACCAGTGAAGTGATTTAGGGAAGGGTATCATATGATCAGAGTGAGAAAAGAGGTGAATGGTTTGGGCAGTAGAGTGATGGATAGATGTGAGGTAGCCTCAGTGAGACAATGGAAGACCAGAGAAGAAGGATGCAGTAGGCAAAAGATGTCCATAGTGTGGACCAGAACTGTTGCCATATATGTATATAAGTGTGTATTTTTTCATTAAATCAAGCTTAATATGCACTCAAAGTAAGACTTTAAACAATGTCTGTGTCCAGGGGTGGGAGGAACTGGACAGTATCCCCAGCCATTTCTGTCACTTTGCAGGTACAAAAGCCATTCTGATGATATGAACAGTCTCTCCAGTCTGTGTTTGGCTGTCTGTGCAGCATTTCCCAGAAAACAAATGAACAATTCTGAAATAGCATTTATATCACTTTTCACCTTACCATATCACCAGCCATGCAGGCAAGAAACTATGCATCCTTACACACTGTGTCCATGGTGTTTCTGCACCAGACAGATGCAGATTAAACAGTGCATGTCAATCTCATTAGGAGACTGTGAAATGTGCAGAAAGTTTGTTAGACACTCATGCAACCGTACACATTGTTAACATCCTGTTTATTTGGCCTGTTCCTTGATTATTGGCTGTGGTGTATCAGCATATTGCTGACAGCTGGGAATTATTCCAGTGGAACATGCCTTTCCTATGACAATGATCCAGAGCGCAACAGGAGCATGTGTCTATACATTACTTTACCCATAGAAAAAGCACACCGTTTCTCCAAATGAATTGGTTACTGCTGGAACACTACTAAAAGCTCTCCCCCACCCCCGTGACTTCTGGAGGCCATCTGAGATAATAAATCCTTGGACCCCCCAGTTCCGGATCGCTTTGGGCAAGGTCAGAATGGCACATTTCCCACTTCCACAATATCAGATGTTACGGTAATTCCTTCTAGCTAATGTGTAAGAGCAATGGAATGTCTTCAAACCTCATCTAGGCCCTGCGGAATCTGTTGAAAATGCATGACAGCTGTGGGCTTTGGCTGGGTTCAGCTTATGAATGCATGAGATTTGGACTCTATTGTGACTAGAGAAAGGAGGGGATGACTGTTTATTCAATGTGTATCATTGGTCTCCGACTCCCTTCTCCCCCGCCCCAGCTCCGCCATCACATCATCTTCCAACATAGCTCTATCACAGTTCTGTTGTCACAGTTGACATGCATTCTTGATGAATGATCATTATGAGTAACAACCAGTACAGAAAAATACAGATGTGCAACACAACACACACACACACACACACACACACACACACACACACACACAGAGTAGTAGGGACAAAAGAAACAGGAAGGTTTTTGTAAGGCATGAGAACAGAAAACTGAGTAATGCTGCCATTTTTATAGAAAAGAGTAGGGGACTGAAAAGAGGAAAACAACGAAAATCGACATTTATCCCAGCTCTGTAGAGATGCCAAAGCAAAACAGGGCTCACAGGAAGCCTGGCATAAACCCATGCAATCCTAAACCCAAACAAATCTAAATGAATTAGATTCCATAAAGGAAAGAAGGCAAGGGCCCATCTGCATTTTGCATCAGCCAGATAATAAAAAAAAAGAAAGTACAAGTAGCAACTGGTACACCGTTCACACCAGATTATATAGGAATACCATAACACTGGGGAAAGGCTTGCAGTGCCATTAACTCAAACACATAGAAACTCTTGGCAATCAATAGAGCAGTAGAAAGGGGCTCTTTCAAATGAGGCAAGGCAGAAATGTACATATGCACAAAAAGCTTCCCAAGCAGCAGAGCAGCTGATGGAAGCCACAGTTTATTTGGTATTTTAAAACAGCAAACAGATGTGCCATAAGTATGGGAAGCCGTCAAAATGCATTCTAGCTCTGCTTCAGATACCCAGACAGCTACACAGTATCAAAAATACAGAAACTATTTGATTTTATTTTCATCATCCTTTGTCTTAATAGACTGGTGATCTACAACAAAACTAATATTTCTGAGCAACTTGGCTACCTTTTACTCTGCTGACTACTCATTGTCATCACATAGGTTAGTTCCTACACTCAGTGGTGTAGAGGAGCTAGGGGCTTACAGGGTCAAAGTACCAGGACTTCTTGATCAACAGGGATGCTGATGTCACCTGCCACTCCCTCAGACTTCCCTGTTCCCTCTTAGGCCCTTTCTACACCAGCCCGATAGTCCAGACTGGTCACAGCTGAGTCCAATTAAAGCCATCCAAACTGGTGGCCATCACTACATGTTGTGGTAGTGAATTCCATAATTTAACTATGCGTACTTCCTTTTATTTGCCCTGAATTTCCCACCAAACAGCTTCATGGGATGACCCCGGGTTCTAGTATTTTAATTAAAGAAGCATGCAATACTTCAGAAAAAAACACTTCTTTCTTATGGACTATTACCAATGGTTACATAGAACGAAGTGTACTTCTCTTGTTTTGTTTTTAAATGTTTTTCAATTCATATCTAAAAGTCGCACAGCCTTTTGATATGCATCAGGGCCTGCTCCAGTTGGACCGCCATCCCCCTAGGGCTAACTGACATCATGACCCTATGGAGAAGAAGAAGGAGCGAGGAGACAAGATCAAGCAAAGGGAACATCAAGGCCTGCTCCAGTTGGACTGCCCCTCCTTCAGGAGATGAGAAGGGAGAGCAGGGCCATCCCAACAGCCCTGCTGACAGTCTACTTATTCTTTTTTCCCCTCTTCCCTCCCTATCCCCCTTTCCTTGTGTGTCATGATTTTTTTAGATTGTAGACCTGAAGATAGGGACTGTCTTCTTTGCTGTTTGATTGTTAGTAAGGAGTGGGATAAATACTATAAATAAATCCAGAATCAGGAAGAAATTGAAATTGTACTACATGGATCTTAAAATGGAGGATTTCATCCCTAATGGTGGCCTGGAAATAATTTTAAATAAATAAAATGCTTAGAAAGTTACACTGAAATTTTAATTACCCTGTCTGAATATCGCAGTATTATGAAGGGTTTTCAGTTAATCGCCCCACACACGTTTTTAACCTAGCTTTATTGT
Source organism: Elgaria multicarinata webbii (assembly GCF_023053635.1). Classification (NCBI taxonomy): domain Eukaryota; kingdom Metazoa; phylum Chordata; class Lepidosauria; order Squamata; family Anguidae; genus Elgaria; species Elgaria multicarinata. Next base: position 37,068,500 of record NC_086180.1, on the reverse strand, counting down.
CTCATTTTCTTTCATATTCTGAGGCCTCAAACATAATCGTTTCCTTTTTGTGCAGGGGGTGGGAACCCTCCACATAGCCAAAATAATTACATTTTATATTTATTATTTGAAAATAATAATCCTATGCCTGCTGGTTGAATAATGCCAGGAATTGTAGGACTCTTTTCTGTCTAAAACTGCATTGGATTGTGCCGAAATGCGTTATGCATTTCAGAGAGCACAAGACAAATGCTCATTTGTTGTTTTACTAATAATTTCTTCTTGTGGCTGCAGGAATATGGGCAGAAATGAAATTTGTAGCTACAGCACACATTAATACCTCTAGGCAGGTATCAGCAGGATTTCTACCTTCTCTGGGGGGTTACAATGAAATCCTAGATTAGTATTTCCATTTCCAAACATTTTCCAGTGTCAAGTGAAAAATGTAGTGTCGCAGATAAGTGATTTGAGCAGAACAGTTTGTGATGAAAGGGCTTTGAAAGAAGGACATAAAAAAGATATGGCCTTTGATTACATTAGGTAAATCCATTTGACCACAGAGTTATATACCTGTCCTCTGAGATTACATACAAATAGGGCCATCATCTTAATGAATGCACCCATTTTTCTTGGCTGTTCCAGGAGATCAGTGTCATTCTTTTTCAAGGTTAACTCTGTGCCACCAGCTGAGCTTGGCACAACACCGAAAATCTGCCCCGTTTCTGAATGCCTTCTAAACCACCTTGTAGGAAGGAATATTCAGTCCTCCGGGTCTGCGAGGAGACAGCTGCAGCCAGCTGCAGTTAAGAGAAACATGGTCTGTGTAGACAGGCTCTGTATTTCAAGCCAGATGATCTTTTTCTATCAGAAATCATGGAAACAACTACCATGTGGCCTTGATGAGTAATAGTTTCCACTGAGCAGATATCCCAAGCTGTGTTAGTAACATAAGGATATTTCAGCTGGACCTTCACTGACCCTTAGTAAAAACAAAGAATCCTTTTTTTTTTCCTTATATCCTAAAATATCTCCCTTTTGCTCACACGGCAATAAAACTAATGAAGATCGTTCTGTTATCCGGTTCTGTGCATATTTTGAGAATACAGTGAATAATACACATTAGTCAGGCTCAATTCCCATGAGTTCTTTGTTCATATCCCTTCTTGCTCTTGAACCATAGTCCTGGTCTCTGAATCATGTCCTCAAGTCAAGACTGTGAATCCTATCATTCAGTGCAGAAAACAAAAGACGTAGTTTTTAAAAAGAGGTTCCTAGCCCTCAAGGCTAGAAACAAATTTGTAAGTTTGTTTGTTGTTGCTGTTTTAAAAAGGCAGGAAATTTCCAGTCTAAGGGGATAGGAAAAACTAATTTAGGTTGCAATCTTCTGCATGTTTAAACATAAAGAAGAGTTTTTTTCCCCAATCCACACATGCTTAGGATTGCACCCTTATTGAACTTCAATGGCCCTTTCTACAGCTAAGGGTTATCCCAGGAAAATGGAGGGATTGTGCCTGCCGGCTCCCAGGATCCCCTTTATAGCATTTGGATGCACAGGAACGATCCTGGGATATAGGGCTGGTGTAGACATGCCCTATGTGTAAGGTCCACATCCCTGGTTCATCCCCAAATATCTCAATTTAAAAAAGCTCAATTGGGGGTCTGGAGAAGATCTTTCCTTGTTTGAGACCCTGGAAAGGTAGTTCCAGAATACTGTACCAGGCTAGATGGACCAATATTTTGACTCAGCTTCATATGTTCCAACTGTGGCAAAGATCACTACACAGGTCAATTGTGTAGTGATCTGGAATGAGAGTTTGAAATACAAACCCTCAAGTATTAAACAACTTTATAAAGCAAAATGACATCCCTTCAACAGTTGACTACTTAAGAATCCTGTATCCTTTTCAATATCTACAGGATTCTTTCTCTATTAGCTGAGTGCTCTTTGGTGCTGTGGTGTTGCCTTGGTGTGATTATGATGTGATATAGTATGTCAGGCAACAAGAAATTCTTGCCTCATGCATACACACCCCTACATCCATGGAAGTTGTCCACGCCTGTTCTAGGCCAACTCTGTTGCCACCTTCCAACTACAGACCAGAGATGCCAGACAAGGTTTGGCTTCACCTAGGGATGTACGGATTATGTAAAATCCATTCCACCTGCTTTTCACAGATTGTCATGTGCCTTTCATTCTCTTGTCCATTTATCACCAGAATAGGATTTCTTTAATTTTCAAAATTTGTGCAAATCCACAAATCTACCCATGTATATTTTCATGCTTTATCCCATGGGGAAAATGTGTACTTTTGCCTTTTTAAAATTATTTTGAGTATTTTTCTATTACTACATTCGCGCAAAATTCAGAAAAGTTACAAAAATGATTTGCAAATCCACAGAATCCACCCGACTGGGGAAAAGATGTTCTACTGCAGAGTCCATGGGTGGGATTCATAAAACTCTGAACTCATTTGATTCCATTGTGGATTTATCTGACATCCATAGGACCAACTTCATATATAGCCCCTGTTCAGATGACACACTAAGCCACAGTGGTAAAGCATTTTGATCTAAACATTAAGGTTTAGTGTGTCATGTGAAGCATTCGTAACCATGGTGGCTACATAACCATGGTTTAAACATGCTCACTAGCCTGCAAAAGGGTTAGCAGCCTAACCATGACTTAGTGTATTGTCTGAACAGGCTCATAGAAGGTTCCACCACCAGGTCTTCTAAATGGACTATGGAAGTGAGCCTGACATGGGCAAGGCCAGGAGTCACAGACCAGATTTCCCACTCCACATGATTGAGATGGTATGGTGATAACATCACTGCATCATAATTCTTGTTGCCTCACTCTGAGTGATGTCATAGAATCATAGAATAGCAGAGTTGGAAGGGACCCACAAGGCCATTGAGTCCAACCCCCTGCTCAATGCAATGTCATTCAGTTATACTCTGATTCAATGTGTGCTATTGGGATTATGCATGATTCTTGATGTGTATCCAAGCCAGTTAAAGTACAACTGATGCATTAAAATTATTTCTGGGAGGGAGGATTTGCATTGAGTAAATAAAAAATAATTAGAATTGTTATGAGAACCAACAGAGTGACAAAGTGAATCATTGATAGGTCAACACAGACAGTAATATATATGCATGGTGGTGATACTGTTATTATTATTATTATTTATTTATATAGCACCATCAATGTACATGGTGCTGTACAGAGTAAAACAGTAAGTAGCAAGACCCTGCCGCATAGGCTTACATTCTAATAAAATCATAATAAAACAATAAGGAGGGGAAGAGAATGCAAAGAGGCACAGGGTAGGGTAAACAGGCACTGGGTAGGGTAAAACTAACAGTATAAAGTCAGAACAAAATCAAGTTTTAAAAGCTATAGGAAAAAGAAAAGTTTTTAGCTGAGCTTTAAAAGCTGCGGTTGAACTTGTAGTTCTCAAATGTTCCGGAAGAGCGTTCCAGGCATAAGGGGCAGCAGAAGAAAATGGACGAAGCCGAGCAAGGGAAGTAGAGACCCTCGGGCAGGCGAGAAACATGGCATCAGAGGAGCGAAGAGCACGAGCGGGGCAATAGTGTGAGATGAGAGAGGAGAGATAGGAAGGAGCTAGACAGTGAAAAGCTTTGTAGGTCAACAGGAGAAGTTTATATTGGATTCTGAAGTGAATTGGAAGCCAATGAAGAGATTTCAGCAGTGGAGTAACATGGTCAGAGCGGCGAGCCAAGAAGATGATCTTAGCGGCAGAGTGGTGAACAGAAACCAACGGACTGATGTGAGAAGAAGGAAGGCCAGTGAGAAGAAGGTTGCAGTAGTCCAACTGAGAAATAACCAATGCATGAACAAGAGTCTTGGCAGAAGAGACAGACAAAAATGATCGAATCCTGGCAATATTATGCTAATTTCTCATTTACTTTGGGAGATAAGCTACATACGTATGTTATGTTTGGTTTGGATTATCAGGAGTAGACACTGAGTGACCACCCACAGCGTGACCTTGACATCAACTAACCTTTGCTTGGGGAGGGAAGCATTAACAGATATTGCCTAAAGTAGAGGATCAGAGATGGCACCGGCTGCTCCAGGGGTTGTTCAGGACAACAGACTGGTACTTGGAAAAACACAGCCTAGAACTGGCTTAAGGAGATTATGGTAGGAGTGGGTGGGGGAGAATCCAAACAGTGATTGGAAAACTTTGTAGAGGCAGGAGGTGAGGGCTAGGCTTGGGTAGAAGAGCCTTCTGTGAATATGATTCAGTTTGGAAAGATGGTGTGCATTCTGAGCTAAATCTGAGGACCATAAAAATCAGTCAACAGGTTCAGAGTCATCATAGTATGATGATGATCTTGAGTGTTTTCTTGCTCCTTGGCTTCCAAACCTGATCATCATAGAATTGATCAACATAATGAGTTGGTTTTCAATCATCTGCCCAGGAAATTATCCATCATGTATTTGTTAGAAAAAGCTATAAGTGCTTCTTTTTTTAAAAAAAAAAAAGGGGGGGCACAGGATTTCCCCTCATTGTTGATGCCTGGTTCCTAATTGCATGGCGTGGATGTGGCTAACAAATCTTAATCCTGATTGAAAACAGCCAATGCAAGATATTCAATTACAGCTGTATACGTTAAGGAGATTGTATGTATGATCCTTAGTATATTATTCTACAAATCTAATAGAAAATACATCATATGGCAAATGAAGTGGTGTATATTAAGTACAGATGGCATGGGAAGGCCTGCTTAAAACTGAGCAGATTTCAAACCGACAGCACTTTTTTTCTGGCATGTTTGGTGTCAAAACTTTGTTTTGTTAAATCTGATTATGCACTTTTGGCTACAGAGTCCAAGCATACGTTCCAAACTGATTTAGTCAATTTTCAGAATAATTCTCCTTATTTGTCCAACAGTTTTAGAAAATAGGTTTTCATACTTGCTTTGAGCAACTGTTTAGAACATATTATTAAACTGGACAACTGAGCACAGCAGTAGCTTATGAGCCTGACTCATCACTTGTAATTTTGCCACAGTCTGCTTTAACCATGTGCTTTAACCATGTGCCTCATTTTCAAAACATGTTCACTTGGGTGTCCGATGTGGTAAGAACAGAAATTTCTATAATAAACTTGAGCAGGAGCCGGGGACAACATCAAAGGTAGCCATGGTGGGGCATCTGCCAAGGACCCACATCCCAATAGGGGTCCACTGATAAGAGTCCCCTGGAGTTGCTTCTCCTCTTCGTCATTGCAATCTGCTTGTTCGTCAGCCTCTCATTCTGCGCCCCCACCCCAGATAACAGTGGCAGTGAGAAGGAGGAGCAGTAGATGGCATTGCCTATTTACTCACTGACTCTCTGTCAAGCAATCAAGCAACAGCTGTTGGTGAGAATGGTGGTGAAAAGCTAGCTTCACAAAGGGAGAGGGCAAAACAGATGCCTTCCCTCAAAAACCTGGAAATGGCACTGTTTGGAACTCGTACCTGCATATTTGAAGAGCTCCTTCCCTGCAAAAGATTGGTCCGGACAGCTCTCCTTCAGGGGGTTAGGACTCTTTCACCATTCTTGGTCCCCAGAGCCCAGACATGCAGGGTGATTTTAGCTCAGACTCTTCTTCTGGATTGTTGTTCACATGCCTCTTAGGTAACACCCTGGGATCAGTGTGAAATTGGCAATCCACACGGTTATCCAACAATACTTGGGTCTCTGCTTTCTCCCAAGATTATTTGCCGAACTCATAGCATGGAGTTGACTCAGAACCCCCTTCCTCTATAACAGGGGCAGGTAGAGTTTAGATTTATTGGTAGTTCTCTGGTGATTTGCAGTAGATCAGCAAGGACATTCCACTTCTAATGTTTTAGCAGCAGCAACAACAACAACAACAACAACAACAACAACAACGTCCCCTTTTTTCCTCCTAAATTAAAAACATCTCCTTTTTTCCTCCTAAATTAAATTGTTAAAATTGAGAAAACTTGAGAATAGATTTGTATGTAAAAGGATCTGTGTGCAAGTCCTAGTGCTGGAACTGAAAACAAATTCCTGGGCTGAGCATGCTCAGAGGCACTTTGTTCCCCAATTCTAGCTCTGCCTTCCTGTGCCCCTATTCTGAACCTGGCTTCCTTCTCTTGGTGTTCTAGTGAAAAACAAAGTAGATCCTGTAACCCTAAAGTTTGCCTATCCCTGCTCTAGAGTACTGTTTCAGAGTGGATGTAGGAAGGTTATGGGTTTGAATACTCCCTCATGGGAGGGGGGAATCCTGCTCTGCAAGTAGAAAATTAGCATGCCAAGAAGAAGAAGGCTGAGTTAGCCATACTTCTCTCCTGACATGCTAGATTTATCTGTGTATGAAGCTTGACCATGGGGGAGCATTCAAATGTTATGGGAAGCTGAGTAGGAAGATGGCCTAGAGGCAGGAATGCTGTCATCAATAGGACACAGTAGCCAATGATTGAAAACCAAGGCATCGAAGGAACTATGGTTGCATGAAACAGAGGCCTGGGGAAAAAGAGAACAGAAGATGTGAGTCATGAAAAGAGAGAGAAAAGGAAGGAAGGAAATCCAAAGAGAATGAGTGGCTGTGGGAAAAATTTTGCATGAGGCATATATTGAAGAGAATCTGTGTAATGTGATTAGAAAGGGTGTGGTCAGCCAAGTGAGTTTTGAGCCCAGAAAACTGTGGGCCAGAGATGTCAAAGCTGTAGAGAGAGTGTGCTGAATTGTACATAGCATTTACATCTTGTAAACCAAATCGTTGGCTTCAGGTCTCTATTTATAATCATGTTTGCTAAGTAAAGCATAGTCAGTAATACAAGGCGTTGTATGAACAAAGGATCCTAGGATAACTTTGTTAGTCAACAGCACCTCATACCTTGTTAGCCATGAATATTTTTATATTAATGAGCATTTTGGTGCCCTCATAATTTTGCTCCCAGGGCCGCCGGCCATTGGGTTGAAGGAAACAGACATGTTATACTGAAAGCCCGTTTTTAATATGACAGGTCTCTGACACTCTGCATGGATTGAAACAGGGCCTCCTTGAAATATAATCAGGCTGAAATAACTTCTCTTATTATTATTCCAAAGTATAATTCATTGTGTCACTGAAAGCTGAAGAAGGAGAGGCCAGGAAGAACAAGCACTCCTTTGTTGTTTCAGAAACAAGAAAGCACCAACTTTAGTTTAGTAATGCAAATCACATCTTTTGTAACACCTTGGGGAACATGCAAGCTGTGTGCAGATTTCCCCCACTAAAGTTGCAGTCTTGTGGTCCCTGGGAGGGCATGCCGGGAGCCAACGGGGTTTTCAGATTTCCCTCTACGAGGGCGGAGAGAGAACTCAGCCCTCAGAGAGGGAGATGTGACCTCATAAGCTGTAAAGCTGTGGAAAAGTCTAGAGCTGGTGCTCCTCAGATCAGGACATTTTGCTACCTGAGGTAAAGAGCAAGAAAGGGTTCCATCCCATCGCCTGTTGACTGTATTGGTGGTTGAATCTTTCTTCAACACTGGCAATGGGACAGTGTCCTCCACCACATCTGAAGGTAGCAGGTTAACTTAGGGGGTGCAGGGCAGGCAACATGACTCTCCCTCCAACATTTTCCTGCCACCTCCCAAAATCTGCCACCTGAGGCAACTTCCTCAATCTGCCAGATCATAGGGCCAGCCCTGCTTCTGATGCTCGACCTACAGCATCAGGGCAAAAAGGAGGTGCACCCGGAGCATCTGTGATGTGCAGGAGCCCAAACCGTCCCATTCCAGCCCTAGAGCTGAAGTATTTTATTTCCCTTTAGTTGGACTCAATAAGCGGGAAAGTGTGTTAAAAGAAAAAGTTCCAAAACCAGGAAGGCAGGAAATATGCAGCTGCTGCACCACCACCTTTCGCCCTGCTGGCTCAAGCAAAGCATTGGAGAAAGCAGTTCTTCCAGCTCAGATTCTTTGTCTGCCACACCACAGGATTGCTCTGCCCATCAAGTAAACATCATCTGAAGTTACTACATTAGCTGCTGAAAGGCATCAAAGCTTTAGCTCGAATTTAACACTGTGGCCCACTACACTGCGTGCAAAGAAGCAGAAATGTATGAACTTAATGGAGGGTGTGTGTGGCATAATTCACATGTTTAATGAAATGCATCTAGCACTGCTCTCCCACTGAGCAAGTTAATCTTTTGTTTCAATATAAATTACATTTGGCTGTTAGTCCCGCAATAACTGCTGAAATCTACCATGGTGATTGAACAAATGGAGTAGGCAGAAAACTCACCTAAGTGGAAGTGTTCATAAATATAGAACCTAGACCAGAAGGATTCCTGCCTGGACTACAAGCCTTCTTCCCATGCTTTATAAGTAGAAAGCTTGGACATAGACCACGGGGAATCTTTTATGGATGGCCTGGATCTCTAATGGCTATTTCTTATGGTAGTATCCAACAGTTCGCATAATCAGAACCTACTTAATCTGGAGCGCCCCCACCAGCCTGAATAACAGTACTCTGAAATAAATAGGTTGCACATCATAGCTGGCCATCCTAATCCTGTGGAAATGTATTACCATGGCAGAATAGTGGCTATTGTTTGCCAACACAAAAACAGCAGCTAAAGTAAGCGGGACCAGTCTGTACTGCTATGGCACTAGCAGTCATATTCTAAGAACAAACTGCAATAGCTCAAACTTGTAGGACTGGGCAAGCACTAGTGGTCTTACTGGGATTACATGCCATCATAGGCTGCAGACCAGCATGTGAACAGGAAAAACACACTCAGGCCTTAGCTAGACCTAAGGTTTATCCCAGGATCATCCTGGGGTTGTCCCTGCCTGCTCCCGGGATCCCCTGAGTGTCATTTACATGAACAGGGATGACCCTGGGATGATCTCGGGATAAACCTTAGGTCTAGCTAAGGCCTCAGTGATTTTGGTTCACTACTGAGGAGTTACTTTTTCTTTTTCTTTCTTTTTCTTTTAAATGTTTTATTATTTTCTCAGTGTATTTAGGTAGCCAAACATCTCACGGAACTTGGCCAAAGAGTTCTCCACAAACTTTCCTGTAGAGAACTTTTACCCCAAGTCAGACTACTGCTTACCAAAAGGGCTTCCTAGATCAGAGATACGGAAGCTGACTGCAATTCTCATAAGATCTCCACCTAATTCAGTTCTGTGAATTTATTTTTTGCATCGTTGGATGCCTCTGAAACAGAGCAAGAAAATGCAGCAGCAAACCTTGTGTCAAATCCTATGTTTAAATTGACTATAGTAAGGCCACCACTAAGGGGTTTATTTTAAATGGCACTTGCTTTAACAATGTAAAGTTGTTGTTTTTCCTTTCCCTTTTTATTGTTTGATGCTTGTGATTATATTTCTTGTATTCCATGCAGAACTATCTATGGACAGTGTTTATTTGTGTCCTACTGAGTAATTTGAGAAGACAGGATTTTGTTTGCACCATGTGAAGTAAATGGATACAAAGTGAATCTGTTTGCAATATTGGTGGATCAGCAAGTAGAAATATACATGGACTCACCACTCTGCCAGCAACCAAATTAATGTTTTGGCAAGAGACAGCAACAAATTAGGCTATATGCATCTAGACTACATTTTCCTTTCTGCACATTCCATTTACCCTCAGTGTACAAAATATACACTTTAATTAATTTTCTAATTTATGAATCATGATCTCTGCCATAAAATGGCACCTTGATGCTAATAACTTGCTGGGTCAGACCAAGGGTCCATCTAGTCCAGGACTCTGTTCACACAGTGGCCAACCAGCTGTTGGCCAGGAACCACAAGCTGAACATGAACAGCAATCTCTCACCCATGTTCCCCAGCAATTGGTGTACATAGGCTTAATGCTTCTGGTATTGGAGGTAACACATAGCCATCAGAACTAGTAGCCATTGATAGCTTTCTCCTCCAAGAATTTATCTAACGCCTTTTTAAAGCCATCCATGTTGGTGGCCCTCATTACATCTTGTGGTAGCAAATTCCATAGTTTAACTATGTGCTGTATGAAGAAGTACTGTCTTTTTTCTGTCCTGAAACTCCCACCAATCAGCTTCATGGGATGACCCTGGGTTCTAGCAGAGAAAGAGAGAGAGAGAGAGAGAGAGAGAGAGATGTCTCCCTATCCACATTCTCCACAACATGCATAATTTTGTACACCTCTATCATGTCTCCTCTTAACCTCCTTTTTTCCAAGCCAAACTGTCCCAGCTGTTGTAACTTTCCCTCAGAGGGGAGGTGCTCCAGCCCCTTGATCATTTTACTTGCCCTTTTCTGCACTTTTCCCAGTTCTGCAATATCTTTTTTTAGGTATGTTGACTAGAACTGTAAGTGTACTCACACCATATAATTGTATAATGGCAGTATGATATTGAGAATTTTATTCTCAATTCCTGTTCTAATTATGCCTAATATGGAGTTTGCCTTTTTCACAGTAGTCGTACACTGTGTTGACATTTTCATCGAGCTGTCCACCACAACCCCAAGATCTTTTTCTTGGTCAGCCATGGATAGTTCAGATCCCATCAGGTTATACTTGAAGTTGGGGGAGGGGGTTATCCCAACATGTATCACTTGATTACACTGAACCACATTTGCCATTTGGGTGCCCATTCTTCCAGTTTGGAGAGATCCTTTTGGAGCTCCTCATAATCCCATTTTGTTTTAACCACCCTTAATAATTTGGCATCATTGGCAAATTTAGTCATTTCACAGCTCACTCCTAATTCTAGATTATTTATTAACATGTTGAAAAGCATTGGTCCCAATACAGATCCCTGTTGGATCTGACTATTTACTTCCCTCCATTGGGAGAATTTACCATTTATTTCTACTCACTACTTTCTGTTCTTTCACCAGTTACAGATCCATAAGAAGACCTTTCCTTTTATTCCATGACTGCTTGGTGTCTTTGGTGAGGGACTTTGTCAAAAGCATTTTGGAGGTACAAGTAAACTGTGTCTATGGGAACACCCCTGTCTATATGTTTGTTGACACTCTCAAGGTATTCTAGAAGATTAGTGAGTCAGGACTTGCCTTTGTGGAAGTGGTGTTGATTCTTTTTCAGCTGGGCTTGTCCTTCCATATGCTTCCTAATTTTATCTTTCATAATGCTTTCAACCAATTTACTCAGAACAGATGTCAAGCTAACCAGCCTGTAATTTTCCTGTTCTATCCTGGATCCCATTTTAAAAATTGGTGTTACATTGGCCATCTTCCAGACCTTTGGTACAGAGGCTTATCTTAGGGACATGTTGCATATCTGTCAGGGATGCTTTAGGGTGGATTCCTGCATTGAGCAGGGGGTTGGACTCGATGGCCTTGTAGCCCCTTCCAACTCTGCTATTCTATGATTCTATATTTTGGTTAGAAGATCAGCTATTCCATATTTGAGTTCTTTGTGAACTCTAGGGTGGGAACCATCCAGGCCCAGTGATTTATTTGCTTTCATTTTATCAAAGATTGAGAATTTCATCTTTTGTTACCACTATTTGTCTCAGTTCATCAGACTTTTCTCGCAGTGTCCCTGGATGTAGTTGATCTGCTGTTTAATTTCTGTGTTAGTACTAGTACTCCAATCCTGGCAGCTTTTTGTAGAAGGGAAATATGCTTCCCATGATATGATCAGTAATGACACAAATTACTGTAAGCTTGACTGTGCAAGTAGTTTATAGTCCATAGTAACGGACATTAGACAGAATAATAGGTTATTCTAATTACAACTGGCCTTAACCATTATTTTTGCATTACTCCTACAGATGTCTTTGCACTTTATCCCATACAAACGCAATTGTTGGACAATTCCATAAAGCTAACACTTTCTCCTCTTTCAAATTTCTTTTCAAGAGTTGCTCTCACTATGACACCTATGAAAAATCACTTGAGTAATAGGGATTAGAATGAGTGGCATGTGAGGAGAGCTGGCATTTCTTTAGTCATTCAAGGGAGAAAAACATATTTATGACATTTCAGATCTGTCACGTTGTTCAAAGAACCAAGTGATAGTGTTATCTTGTCCTTCATTCCAGGCTCTCCTTTATGGCTTGTTAACCTCAATTTTTTCTAGTTATATTTCATGCTGATCAGTTTAAACACTGGGCTTTTCCTTCCCTGTACAGTATTAAAGTTACACATTTTGGTTGTTGTTATAACTTCATCTTTCACTAATACAGGAATACAATGGGTAGTCATATGGTAGACCATTGGTTTTCAACTGGTGCATCAAGTGCCACTACTGCATCGCAGCCTGACCTAAGTGAATCACAACAGCAGTACTACTACTATACAACTATATGGGGGGAAATTAAGAAGTACCCCAAATGCATGTTCCCCAGATCTGAGAAGGTTAAACGGCATTCCTCCTTGCTCCTCAAGCTAGTTTGGTTTTCAGAATAGTTGTATATTTTTTTATTAAGGGAAGGGCTATAGCCCAGTGGTAGAGCACATGCTGTGAATGCAGAAGGACCCAAGTTTGATCCTCAGTTTTTAATGTTCTAGTTTTTATTGTGTTACGGTTATATTGTTCTAAATTGGGGGAGGGCCATAGCTCAGTGACAGAACACATGCTTTGCATGCAGACGATTCAAGGTTTGATCCCCAGCTTCTCCAGGAAGGACAGGAAAAACTCCTGCCTGAAACAATACTGGGCTGGATTCATTCAGCTTCTCTGCAATCTCCTTGTCCTCCTTTAGTACTCCTTTAATTCCATTGTCATCCAGTGGTCCAACTGCCTCCCTAGCTGGTTTCCTGCTTCTGAAATATTTAAAGAATTCTTTGTTGTTGGCCTTGATATTGTTAGTGATATGCTCTTCAAAATGTTTTGCATCTCATATTGTCTACTTGCAATGCCTTTGTGCAAGCTTGTGTTCCTTTTTGTTCTTCTCATTTGGGCAAGGCTTCCATTTTTTGAAGGAAGCCTTTTCTCCAATACCTTCCTTCCCAATGCTTGTTAACCATACTGGTGACTTGGTGCTACCCTTCCTGATCTGCAGTATACATTCTAGCTGAGCATCTATTCTTGTAATTTTGAGTAAACTCCAAGCATTTCTTTGAGAAATCTAAACCCCTTGACTTTCCCTTTCAACTTCCTTTTCATTAGTTTTAGAGTAGTTTCCTCTTTTGAAGTAAAATGAGATTGTGCTGGGCTTCCTTGGCAAATTTCCACTTAAATATAAATTAAATTCAGTAGAATTGTAGTCACTGTTTTTGTAGTCTAGGGCACAGTTGTTTAGCAGAAATTTAACCTCTTTGTCATGACTGGAACATGCATTTATCCAGTCAATATGAGGGTAACCAAAGTCACCCATTATCACAACACCTCCTCATTCAGATGCTTCCCTGATTTCATTTTCCATCTCAAGAACTGGGGAATATTGTAGTCCGGGGAAGAATAGCATGTCACCAGTACTAATTTACTTTTACTTTTAGAACCTGATATTGTCACCCACAGTGCTTCTCAAGATGAGTCTGCCCCTTTTAGGATTTCTAGTCCATATTCTCTTTAACATACAGAGCAACACCACCTCCAGTATGCCCTTCCCTGTTCTTCCTATAGGATTTATAGCCAGAAATGACAGTTTCCCACTCTCTCCAGGTTTTCATTATGCCCATTATATCTAGGTTCTCCTTTAAAAACAGTCACTTCAAGCTCCTCTACATGAGCCATTTATTGCATGCTCGTGATTGGCCACTCACAGAAGTTTGCAGGTCCTTTACACAATGCTGTCAACCTCCGGGACATTTCTCATGCTTTTCCCCTTTATCCCACCTTCAAAAAGATTGGAGGTACGCTGTAATAACAATTAATAATGCCATATCAGCAGTGTAATGGTGACAAAGCACTATAATGCAGTCATTAGATGGTGCTGTTTCACTGAATATATGGAGCATTGCCAAGAAAGAAGTTTTCAATTCCATATCACATATTAGTTTACTGTCTAAAGGAGCTCCATCCTAAACCCGGAAAGGCTCCGGAAGAAGAAAGCCTGGTAAGGATGCAGGATTTTTGCTTAATGTAGAGAAGCTCTTCAGCTCTTACCTTGATGTAACTCTTGTGATTCTCACATTGCTGTATTACTCTTGTGTGAAACTTAACTAAAATACCCTTCTGCATTAGTGCTGTCAAATTCCCAGGATTTTCTGCCACTCTGAGTAGGCTTTTAAATGTCATAGCATATGACCTAAGCAAGAAAGCAGATTGTAATGCATGCGAATTGCAATCACACACTACTGTGCAGCTTTGCTCCCCCACTGGAAAAATTCCTGCAGACACCAATGAGAGGAGTCACTCTCCCACACTAGTAAAACACTTGCCAAGCGACTGAAAGGCCATAAAGAAACTGGATCTGAGTTGCCACTGGACATTCTGTTTTTTTCTCTGGAAAGATTAGATATTTAGTAGAACAGCCTTCCCCAATCTGGTGCGCTCTTGATGTTTTAGACTACAACTTCCATGATTCTGGACCATTGACCATGCTTGCTGGGGCTGATGGGAGCTGTAGGTTCTTGGAAACTACTGCCCAGTCACAAACACTCTTTTCTTGGGAATGATTCTCTGGAGGATTGTTGTGGGACAACTGCACACATTTTTGAATGATACTGATTGTCTAGACCCATTTCAATCTGGGTTCTGGGCTAGTTATGGGACTGCATCAGCCTTGGTCACTGGAGGAACAAGTGGCCATGGCGGCTCCAAGTGTCTTTGCCTGATTCACCAGCTACAACTTCACCTGGACAGGGATAGCTTGGCCACTGTGGTGCAGGCATCAGTAACCTCAAGATTGGATTACTGCAATGTTCTCTAAGTGGGACTGCCCTTAAAGTCAATCCAGAAGCTGCAGCTACTGCAGAATGCCACAGCTCAGCCAGAGCTCCCTGGATGGTTTACAAAAATTAAAAACATTCAAAGTATAAAACAACAGTATAAAACCATAATATAAAATACAATTTAAAAGCTCAACCAGATAAAAACAGCAGCAATGCAAAATTACAAATTTAAAACACCAAGTTAAAAAAATTTATAGACTGTTAAAATGCTGGGAGAACAAAAAGGCCTTCACCTGGCGTCTAAAAGAATATAATGTAGGTGCCAAGTGAACTTCCTTAGGGAGCTCATTCCACAGCCAGGGTGCCACAGCAGAGAAGGCCCTCCTCCTGGTAGCCACCTGCCTCACTTCCTTTGTCAGGGGCTCACAGAGAAGGACCCCTGAGGATGACCTTAGGGTCTGGGCAGGTACATACGGGAGGAGGCGTTCCTTCAAATAACCTGGCCCCAAGCTGTTTAGGGCTTTAAATGTTAATACCAGCACTTTGGTAGCTTGGCAGCTGCCCATGCTGACTTGGTGCAATAATGGTGGCTGCCATTAACACAGCAGGGGGAAGTGTGCAATTTCCCCCCATCTCTGTTAATGGCAGCCAGCATTAGCATGGTAGGGGGAAAGCGCTTCCCCGGTCCCTGCTCCAATGGAGGCCTTAAATTACCCTTGCATTAATAGGGCCTTTAAGGCCCAAATGGGAGCAGGGGAAAGCACAATTTCTGGAGCTTCTGGGAAGTGCACGGAGGCCACTATTAATGCAACGAGGGGAAAGGGCACAATTTTCCCCCTCCTCCTCCTCCTCCCTCTCAATCCCCTTTCCTTTTGCGTCATGTCTTTTAGATTGTAAGCCTGTGGGCAGGGACTGTCAAGAAATACTTTTGTAAGCCGCCGTGAGAGCCTTTTTTGGCTGAATGGCGGCATAAAAATCCTTAAATAAATAAAATAAATAAATAAATAAATGTCGGAAGCCAGGACAGACACATGCCCGAGTACTCATGAGCATTCGGGCATGGGTCCACCCTCAGGCTGAGTGTGTCTGACTGTGTCCGTGAAGATCAGATGTGGGGGGGGGGGCGTCACAGCCCTCACAGACCCAGTCAGACGCTCATGACATCCCTAGTCAGGAGAGAAGCCACTAAACCTGGAGTTGAGAGCCCTCTCTTTGTGCAACTCCCCCATGTGGTGAGCTTCATTGCCCAGGAAGATCTGGAGGATCTTCCTGGGCAATGAAGTATTCTCAAACCTTTGACTGGCTCCATCTATCCAGGCTGACCCAATGGGTCATACAAAAGGCCTCCTGTTTAGACTGACCCTTTGCCTAAGCAACAACTGTGTTCCAGGCTCTGGTGAGCTCCAGTGCTGACTCTTGGCTTCATCCCTCAGTTCTGGCCCCTGGCTTCATTCCTTGGCTCTGACTCCCTGGCACAACTCCTGGCTTTTTGTTTACGGCTCCTGGCTTCTCTCCAACTGCTGCCTACGGTTCAACTCTGACAAGATATAAGTTAGCCAATTTAAGCAATAACAGTTGAAACATCTTTTGGTGATCGCTCTATTAGTGACAGTATTTTGATTAATAATAATAATAATAATAATAATAATAATAATAATAATAATAATAATAATAATTCTATCCTTCAGTAATGCTTTACAGTATCTACTTTTTCTGTATGAGTACTACTAACCCCAATGCCCTTTCCAAATTCTACCTCAGAGATTTTACATTTCCTGCTTTACAACTGCTACAAGCCCTTTTGACAAACTCTTCACTACCAACCCTTAAAAACAAAAACAAAAAAACAGGCCACATATTTTGCTTGTTCGGCATTTGACAATGTAATATCTTCCCCCTCTCTGACCCATAGTGCTTTTTCGTCTTCTCCATATCTCTACATACAACCTTCATATGGAAGAATGTAATGAGGCCCAAGTTGGTATTGTTTTGAAGGAGCCCTTGAGGGTGTTTTTTGCCCTCCCCAGGTAGGATATTTAGCTTCTGATCAGTGCAGTGTGAATTCCTTTCTCGCCACACCCAAGGTCATTTTAATGAAAATTCCAAAGCCCATGCCAAGAGGATAGAATTGCTCTTAATCCTTGAGCAGTGTGTCATTTGATCCTGGGCCCACTGGAGTTGTTATTATGTGTCTGCAGAACACAGCAAGTGAAACTACAAGTAGGTAGATGGCAACGGAGGCGGGAAGACACTAACCTTTCCTCAGCCTTCATTTCCAAATATTCCTCGGCCTAAACAGAGTAGAGAGATTATAGACAGAGATACATAAACCTCCTGCCAAATTTCCTCAAGTCATTCTACATACCTCTTCCTACTTCCATTTACAAGCTCGTGAAATAAATTTGCACAAAAGGGATGGTTTTGTTTGTTCACGTGGTGTGGGTGTGTGCGTGTTTCAAACTGATAAACCAGGTGGTTCACTCCACTTTGCATTTTCCAAGAAATCACAGTTGGCACAGCTATGATCCAGATACAAGCCTATTGTAAACAAGTGGAGGCTGGTGGTTCCAATTTCAGTGGGACTATGAATCCATTCCGGGTTTGGGTCAGTGCCAGCCAGAACTCTAAATGAGCTATCCAAGTCACTGAACCTATTCTGGAGGCACGGTTCAGCACCTTGGGCAGATCTTTAGTGTTCTTGTTGGTTCTGACTAAAACCCAGAATGGACTCACAGCCCCAACGAAATCAGAGCCTCTACTTTTGCAAACTGGTTATCCTGGAATGGTTTCCCCAAGGCACATTGGTACTCCTCAGTGGACTTCTAATTAAAGGCTGGCAAGCAGCAGAGCTATGGGAAGACCTGTGTTCAAGACCTGCCGCTAATCAGGGCTAGCAATACTGGGCTGAATGTTCTGTTTATCTAATTCAGTCCCAGAGGATCATCAGACGGGGGGAAATCACATTTCCTTCCCGTCATGTACCATTGCTCTGCTCCCCGCTCCACTTCCGCATTAGGGATTAGCCCAAATTACACAAGAGAGCATGCAGAGACCATGTGGGCTCTACAGAACAATGGGAACAGCGTCCTTTATAGCAGAACTTTCCTACACATGGCAGGAAATCCAGACAAATCCTGATTTATTTTTAAGAAGTCGGGGTTTGTGTGGCTTATTTTAAGATGTAAAAAGGGGGGAATGGAGTGGGAGATACGCAACAAGATCAGTGCGTTGTCGAAATGACCCACGAAGAGCCGTAAGTGGCCAGTCGCGAGCGTGGGTTAAAATGCTCATCTGATGATGCTCCCAGTTCCTCATGCCACCAGACACCTTTAATTTGTCAAAATTGCTGAGACTTCCTTAGCCCCATCACAGAACTACACTTCCCACGGCCCTCGGATGGGTACTTGTGAATCGCCAAACCAGAGGATAAAAAAGGGCACCAACTTGTATAACATTTGCACATGCAATTGTTACGTATAGATGCAAATGTTGACATTATTATCATTTAAATACAAACACAGTACATCTCACCATAGTGTGGAAGATTGTGGTAAGGTGATTTGTGTGCTTTGTTCCATCTGTCGTCCAGAAACTGTTGATGGCCACCTTCAAGGCCCAGCTCTTTCTTCTGATGGTTCTTAAGTTCTAAATTGGACTTGGACTCTTCAAATAGAGGATGCCTTCTAAATAGGGGACAGTCCTCTGGCAGCCCTTCAAATACAGGACTCTCCCCTGTAAAAGAGGGCACAAGGCCACCATACCAGGGTCCTTGAAGGAGGTGATAGTAGTGAAACATCCTTGTTATGTTTTTCTTTTTTAACATTGAGCTGGTCAAACACATTATGCACTGAAGTGCCTTCTGGGACACCCAGTGGGGAAATCAAAATGTTGGATATGCCTGGAGCCCTGGTAGGGGCTACTTCACTACACAAAACACGCACCTGTCTGAAGGTTAAAAAAGAAAAGGGGGAGAAGGAGCCACCACTAAACAAATGCAGAGGAAGACATAGATTTAACTGCTTTACAGGAGGTCCCATGTTCCCAAGTTGGCATGTCATTGAAAGGAGGCTCCTGAGAAAATGAACACCATGTGGAGTGAGGGGCAGGAGCCCGGCGTCCTGCTTGTTGTCATACCCAATCGATAGATCTTAAGGACAGACACCCACGTGCACCAAAGAAATGACTATCATATATGGTAATTCAAAACAGTCATAATTCTTTGCGTTTATTTTTAGGAGCTAATTAGTTTGACAGAGACTTGGCAAGATGACTGGTCTGAATTACACATAATTAGAACTGATGGCAAGTGGGCTTTTTAAAAATAAAGAAATAAAAAGGTGCACCATGGGTTCCTCTTAATGGCAGTTGTACAGCACAACAGAACTGGTTGACAGACTGCAGTTGTGTTTGTCAAGGGCCAGCACTATAAACACTGATGTAATCCCTATGGGAGGGCTGTATAATAAAGCATGCAAATGATTGGTTCAGCAGAGCAGGGTCCCACAGTGATCTGAGCTGCACATGTGCAGAGCTCCTACTGAATGAAAGCTTGTTTGAGTGCAGTAGAATCCCACAAGGTCAGGGTCTTCAACAGTCATGCCATACTGAATTCAAGAGAATGACACACAGCTGGCTTTCCAAGGTACATGGCTCTCTTCCATTCTAATCATTCGGACTTAATTAATGACAGATGGGACTGCTTGACTTTTGTTGTTGTTAGAATGATGGAAGGGAATGGTTTCAGGAAGGAGTGGGCAGGCGGCAGGCTTGTGGGATCTACTTTGGTTTTTACTAGAGCCCTGAGATCTACCAACCAGAGACAAGTGCAAAATAGCAGTACAGGTCAGTGGAAATATGCTAAGAATGAATGAGCAAGGAAGCTCCTTGAGCATATGATCAGCCAAGAAATTTGTTACCCATACCAGAACCAAGGTCACAAGTCCTTTCACACACAAATCCACTCCAGCTTTCCCTCCTCCCAAGCGATCATTTTCAACAGGCAAATTTAGGGATGAAAGGCTAGATCTACACTACTGTTTTATAGCAGTATTGAAGTGCATTGATTACTCTTGGGGCACATTACACATTCCATATACCACTTTAAAAGTATTATTTCCTGCGTTTTATTCCACATTATCTAAAATAGTGCAACAAATGTCATTGTGTGCCCTATTAGGTATGACTGTGTCAGAGAGATAAGATGGGATTGTAATGATTCCACACAAGGTATAGATCTGCCCAGCTACATCTGATGTATTCTAGACCAAGATTTTCAGTTCTGAAGTTAAGCTGGATAAAGACTGGAAGTTTGGCTGACGGTTTTTAGTTGCTTCAATTGGAATCTTTTTCTCTGTGCTTTTTAAGCCCCATACATACAGAGTTGCTTCCAGCTGGTTGTCCATATGGCTTGTATACGCCGTAGTGGCTGCGCAGTAGTGCTGCATCATTTATACAACATAACAGCCAACTCGCAGCCACCACAGGATTTTATTCTGAAACTGCATACTTTAAAAGTTGGCCAGCTTAGCAGGGCTTTTTCCATTGCTGCGAGGTCATTACCTTCTTTCCACCATCTGTCAGGTTCAAACTGGGGATGTTCCAGGGGGTGGATTGAGGCCCTTGATAGGTTGCAGTAAGCCAAGAAGGCAGGGCAGAGGTTGGGCTCAATGAGCTGAATGACCACCAGCGCTGCGGCTTTTTCAGACAGAAAGCTCACGATCCCTCCTGCAATCAAGATTTAGCATTTAGCTGTGATGCGGTTTCGAGTGAACGAGCAGCAAAGGCATCGTCATCAAGACCCAGCCAGATAAGGCTTTTATTGTGTGTTTGTTCTGTCTCATTCACAGAATTTTACAGGCATCATCATGTTTCATTTGTAACCCTTCTGTCACTTCTTCCATCTCTTTATTTAATAGAACAAACACCCGTCAAGGAGGAAAAGATGGAGTAGCTGCATCTTTTGGCTGCTAGCGCCAGGAGCCCTCTGTCTGGAAGCACCCTTCTTCTTGTGAAAGGCATTTCCTACCAATGGCCTTCCATAGTTTTACACCTCTCAGGCATTGCCCAAGAAAAGCGAAACTTCATCCAATGTCTCCACTTGCACAAGACCTTCAAAATAACTAAGCTGTTCTAGCGCTCTGTGGATGCTTATGCAAGGTCTTGTCCAAAAGCTTGCAGAGTAGTCATGTTCCTTCCAGCCCATTGATTTCTCCCAATAGGACTTGAACATGACTAGTTTTCCCTGAATCAAGACCACAAGTGTCCCAAATGAATGTGAGTTTCCATTTCCTTGGGAGTTTCTTTTCTAGCGTGGTTCCATTTTACACTCAAAGGCGCCATTTTGTAGGGAGGAGGAACATGACGTTTCTCTGAAAGATCACTGCTTCCTGAGGTGGGGGATGGGGATTGCCCAATATTTTAAGCAGCAGCAGTTGACCTTTCTATTCCCACTTTCCTTCCATCCCACGCTAAACAATGAGACCACATTTTCCTAAAAAGCAACTCTTTGGTTCTTCTAAACATCAGGGCTGGAGATTAGACTTTGGTCATGAACTGTGAGAATACAGCAAATGCATCACTACCCACGAAGGTACCATCAACAGCAATCTCAAGGGGGGGGGCAGAAGAAGAAAGTGAGGGATGAGGGGGAATGAACGTTTAAGGAAAGGGGAGTAGTTTTGAAGGGAAGGAAGAACAAAACCCGGCTGGATTATGCAGGCCAGCCATCTGCACGGCTGAAGGGTTTACAAAGGCAGCCCAGGCGGAGACAGGGGGCGGGGTGGAAGGGGAGAGTTTCCACTGTTCTTGAATCAATTACTTTCCATTCATAGGTTTGCTGTATAGAGAGAATTCAAAATGGCTCTTTGGGAATTCGTCCCAATTGTGCAGTCCATTTTTCTCGGCCGCATTTCCCTTCCTCCCCATACCTACCCCCCCTTACCCCCGCTTTTCTGAGCACAAGGATGTAAGTATTTATCAGTCCTGTATCCCTGCCAGCAGGCCCTGGAATGATTCAAAGGGTCCTGGCACCGAATCACAAGGATTTGTGTTGCTAATAAATACAGCTGGCCCCCCTCCATTGTTGATTAATTGTGACGGAAATCTAAACACCAAACAACAAACGCTCCTCTGAACTGCTTTGGTGCCCATTAGTTTGATGTGTTTATTAGACAGGCCTGTGTTCTTTCAAGTTTATTAACAACAGATTAAGGAAATGGCAAACAAATCTACAGTTTTGCTGCTGCTGCTTCCTCCTCTTCTTCTTTTTTCATGGAATAACCGAGGTACCATTCACTAACGCTTTTAGGGTTTGATGGTAAGTCAAAACAAACTTTGAACAAATGCCCTTATTCAAATGACAGTTGTGATGCAAAAAAAGAGGAAGTAGCAATTACTGTTAAGGTTTAATCTGAGCTGGGGTAAAAGGCACTAGGATTCACACACAAAATGTTTATTTATTTATTTATTTATTTATTTATTTATGCATCTATATCCCACCATTTTTCCTCCAAGGAACCCAAGGCAGCGCACATAATCCTCCTCTTCTCCATTTTATTCTCACAACAACAACCCTGTGAGGTGGGCTGGACTGAGAGTCTGTGACTGGCCCAAAGTCACTCAGTGGGTTTCCATGGCCAAGTGGGGACTAGAACCCGGATCTCCCAACTCCCAGGCCGACACTTTAGCCACTACACCACACTGGCTTTGTGTTGCTATTTGGGGCTTTCCATTGGTGGTGGTGGTGTTTTCTAACCACACAGCCAATTATTGCAGCGAGACAATTCTGGGATGTGGGAATACATAGGAGATCTCATCTTTATGCATTGGTTTGACAGGTGCTCCGCTGTCTTGCCAGCATGTACCCAGCAAGCTTCCAAAGCTGAATTTGCCAAGTTCTTGCCACCAAGGAATTGTCAGGAGGATTTAAAAGACTGGCCGTACCACAGCAGCAGCTTGAAATCCTGCTGACAGGCACTTGAAACCAGTACAAGGGACGAAAAGCCAAACTTCCTATATTCCTGTAAGAACATAGGAAGGTCTAGGACAGGGTCGGGGGGGGGGGAGAGGGATCACAAGACCGCAGCCCAAATCCCTCCCTCCTGGGGTCACAACTCATCCCTCCAGGGTTCCCCAGGTGGCCACATGTCCCTCCCTTGGTCCTACCCCCTTTCCCCCAACCGCTGAGTGTTTAGTGGTTTTGTAGCTTTTGACCCATATCTTCCGCATTTTAAAAGGTTACTACAACTGAAGCAGCCTCTCCTAAGGCTTAGTTTCTGGCAGGAAGAGCGTTAAGCTAAAATATGCTGGCATTTTTTGGTAATTTATTATTTAATTAGCTAATTAATTAATTTATATCCCATCTTTTTTCCTTCAAGGAACTCAAGGTGACTTACATAATCCTCCTCTCCATTTTTATCCTCACAACAACAACCCTGTGAGGTAGGTTGTGCTGAGAATCTGTGGCTGGCCCAAAGTCACCCAGTGAGCTTCCACGGCTGAGTGGGGAGCAGAACCCGGAGCTCCCGACTCCCGGTCCAACACTCTAACCACTACACCACACTGACCCTACCCCCTTTCCCTTCATCCCTGTGCACCATTGAGAGTGCATCCAAATTGAATTTGGCCCTCAGGCTGAAAGTGGTTCCACCACGTGCCTGCTGTAGGGCCACCACCAGGATTAAGTGGGCTTTTGCCATAATGGCACCCATTGATCCCTCCCCAGCTCCAATGTGGGCCCCTGTGGGCCCTGTGATCAGTCCCTGCCTGACATTGCCAATGCCACTTGAGGCTTCTGGTAGCACAGGAGCCGCTAGCTGGTCACTCACTCCTTTCCCCCAGAGATGCTTGTCTAGGGGTGGCAGCATTCAGGGCCGGCATCGATGGTAGGTATGATCAGGCACCTGCCAAGAGGCCCACTGACAAGAGCCCCCACCCACCCGGAGTTACTCCTCGACATTACAGCCTGTTTGTTCACCTGCTTCTCATTCCAGCCCAGACAATAGTGGGGGTGAGAAGGAGGGGGAACAGATGCCCCCGCTTACTTGCTGACTCGGTCTCTGCGTGTCAAGCATACTTTTCTCTTTTTCCAGGCATTTAGCAATATGGGATGAGCTTTACTGATCCTAGATCTGTTTTCAAAGCTGTTTGTAGTTGTTTTAAATGTATGTTTCATGTATGTTGTATGTTTTTGTTATTTTAATTTTTGTATCTTGTTTTTACTTTTTTAATCTTATGTAAGGCAGTATAGAAATGTAAATGATAATAATAATGATGATAATAACAGTAATAATAATAATAACAACAGGTATCGAGGAGGAGGAGCAATAGCAACTGGTGACAATGGTGGTGAAAAGATAGACTTACTGAAGGAGGGAACCCATTGAGGGTATCTTATTATTGCATTTATATTATTATTATTATTATTATTATTATTATTATTATTATTACGTTTACATCCTGCCTTTTTCCTTCCAAGGTGGCATACATAATCCTCCACTCCATTTTATCCTCACAACAACAACCCTGTGAGGTAGGTTGGGCTGAGAGTCTGTGAATGGCCCAACATTACCCAGTGGGTTTCCGTGTCTGAGTGTGGACCTGCCGAACACTTTTAGCCACTACACCACACTGGCTTGACCAAAGGCCCTCAAAATCTGGCACTGGTGGCATGTTTTGGGGAGGGAGACATAGGTGACTGCCTCCAAAGGCCCCATCATCTGGCTTCCTAACCCACTGCTTGGCTGGGTAAATGCATGAGGTGGCAAGTGACTGGATGGGCCAGGAGTGATGGTGTTGCCGTCCGTCCCACTGCCCCTGCCAAGACACGTCAGCCCCACAGCTACCCAAGTATGCTGGATGCTGACACCAGGTCTTAGAAGCAGTCTTCTTATTCTTGGCTCATCCATCACAGCATCATCTAGTATCCCAACTGGCCAGAGTCCTCCAAGATCTCATTCAGAGCCCTTTGCTAGCCCTGTTACCAGAGTTCTCTTACTCTGCAGGTGCAAGAATTGAACAGGGGACCTTGTACATGGAAAGCATTTGCTCTAGCTGGTGATGGGAACATTCTGCTTGGTTCACCTGGAAATCTAGTATTTGTTTAAGCTTTCTTGGAAAATGCGTGGAGGGTGCAGAGCCTTTAACCTTTAAAAATAAAATTCTAAGAAACCTCAGGGGGATCTAGTTTGTTCCTCCTTTCCCAAGCAAAACAACAACCCACAACCCTTATCTTTGAGCGTAGTGAGGAGTAACCAGTGGCAAGGATGACTCTCTGGAAACAAGTGAGAACTTGGTCAGGATCTACACTAATGCTTTAACACGGTTTATAATAGTAGTGACAACTATTGGGACCCAGGACACTGGACACACTCTGTATACAGTTTTCAAACCGTTCTGAAAGTGCCATATCCTGCTTGGTGTAGATCTGGCCTCTTTTTAACTGAAACTGATTCCCCAAAGCCTACCCAGGAATGTCACTTCCTGCCAGGACCATGGTATTTATAGTTTCTTCTGCCTCCTGAACTGAACCAGGAGGCAGAGAAAACTACAACTCCCACACTCCCCATCTATCCTTTCTTGCAAGAGAGCATGGGATTATAGTTTTTGCTGCTTCTCCTGACTTTAGTGGGCCTTCCGAATGCCAGTGACGCCCTCTTTCTCCATTGTAAGTCTCCCCCCCCCCCCATTTTCTCCAGCTTGGTGCAACGTACACTCATATAGTGGGCTTCCATCTACAGACGTTGCCCCAATGCATGAATGCAGGGATCCAAGAGCAGGGGAACAACAGATCTGTGGCCCTGTTCTCCTACTCCACACAATTATCAATTGCATGGATGGAATACCCCAATAAAGCTAGCCAGAAACCTCAGACTGCAGGTATGTGGGGGGGGGGGATGCATAATTGAATGCTCTTCCACGCAAAAAGAAAGTAATTTTTTTTAAAAAAAAAAGCCTTTCACTTCACCTCAGGAAAAGTGGTTGCATCAGGGGAAATGATAGGTTAGAGAACCTTTCTCTCTAACATCTGTTTTGGTCATCACACCTCAGTAAGGCTATTGCATATGTGTGGAAAAGGCACATTAAAGGGCAGCCAAAATTATCAAGGGGCTGGATCAGCTCCCAACCCAGATAATACATAATATGGGTTTTGAAAGTGAAAGGCGGAAGATTCAGGATAGACAAAAGGTTGTTCTTCTTCATATAGTTAAGCTATGGAATTCATTACCACAAGACGGATTGATAGCTGCCAACTTCCATAGTTTTATAATATAAGAGGCAGACTAGAGGCTTTTCTACATGAGGCATTTATTGTGGGCTCGTCATTCCCTACAGAATGTTTACAGGTTGTTAATGGGTTCTTCAGATGATGTCAGGATCCCCCAGTTTCACTTCTGTGTCTAACAAGCACTTTACGCAGCTTTTCTTTAGAGCAGGTGAAATGCAGCATTTAATTGTGAAAGTGAAAGAAACTGCCTTTTTCAATTGTGTATTTGCACTATTCTGCCATTCCATAGTGCCACCTAGAGGTTATTTAACAGAAAAGCAGGAAAGGAAATGCTTTTGTGTTCATTCTGTGACAAAACTGAAATTAGATTAAAAGCTAATTAACAGCCTCGTTAAAAAAAAAAAGTTCTTATACTGAGTCAGACCATTGGTCCATCTGTCTTAGTTTGGAGAACACTGATAGGCAGCAACTCTCCAGGGTTCCAGGCAAGAATTTTTCCAGCCCTTCCTGGAGATGCTGGGGATTGCACCTGGGACTTTCTCCATGCAAAGCATGTGCTCTACCACTGAGGCATATCTCCTCCCACAAAAAGGAGATTGGACAAATTTATGGAGGACAAGACTATCAATGGCTAGTCTCCAAATACCAGTTGCTAGGGAACATGGGCAGGAGGGTACTATTGCACTCATGTCCTGCTTGTGAGTCTCCCATAGGCATCTGGTTGGTCATTGTAGGAACAGAATACTGGACCAGGTAAATATTGAAGTCTCCATCTAATCCTGTTTGGATTAGTTTCAGTCATGCCTGCTGATGCAGAGGGTGTGCTTGGTGCTCTGCAGGCTACTACTTGAGAGAGTTGGACCCATGCCCATCCTAGCTGGTGCAAGCCAGTTAAGAGCTGTGATCCTGTGCTGGCTGGTCTACTTGACACCTCGTTCAGGCAGGGGAGGGTGCTGGCTGGCATCTAATCTGCAGAGGTTCAAGAAATCAAATTTTACCATGGCAATCTGCTTGTTGACCTGCCTCTTGCTCTGGCCCAGACATTAGTACTGAGGAGGAGGAGGAGGAGGAGGAGAAGGAGATGCCCCTGTCTACTTGCTCACTGGATCTCTGCCGGTCAAGCAAGCAAGTAGCAGCAATGATGAGGAAGAGGAGGAGCAACAGCAGCTGGTGAAAATGGTGGTGAGAAGGTAGACTCACTGGCGGAGCGAGGCAATGAAAACCTGGAGCTGGCACTCGTATTCTGCATTGACTTCCTATTGTTCTCCAGGCAACCATTTATACAATTAAACTGGTAAATATTCTCAGTTTTTAGCTAGGATTTGTGGGTTTGAATACTTGAACACAGAAATATGTTGAAGAAAGCAAGGTGAGAGAGATGCTGACTTTGAAAATGTCAACACTGCTGCAAGGTCTTCTTGGGTGTTCATTATTTTCTATCACCATCCTTCTACAGAAGTATTCTTCCTTTCTTTCTTTCTTTACTTATTTATTCATTCATGTCTTCATTGATTAATTTTATGTTCCAACATTTTGTCCAAAAGAAAATAGTGCTCGTTTTTCAGTGAACTTGAAACATTTTTCACGTTCAGCGAATATGACACATTGAGTCCCTCAGTAAGGACAAACAGTGAACAACATTTGGGCAGAAACCAATGCTGCCCCCATGCTAGTGGTACACACCCTGAGTGCAACAGGAAGCCAGCAGTTGCAGAAGCAGCCGGAAAGGGTGGAAAGGTTCATTCGCGAAACAGATGACCTGTCCCATTCTGAAAACAATAATTTCCGTTCATTTCTGGGGTTGCTGTAGGAAGCACTTGTTCCTCTTGCACTATTGGCGGGTCCCGTAGGCACAATGGAATGAGTAGACATGCAGTGCCAGTATGGGACACTGCCCACTATCTCCAGTGTAAAAATATTGGACCTTGAACTCTTTGCTGTTGTGCCTATTTAAAGGGATGTCAAACACAAGGAACCTTCCTGTGAAGTAGTACATCATGATTCAAAGGGGGGGAGGTATAAATGTTGGTGTTTTATAAATTAACACCAGCAGTTGGAAATCATTTATTTGTCCAAAAGAATTCAATGAGAGCATCACTTTGAAGACGTTTGAATGCAGGTCTTGCACTGGACCACACCATTCAATGTATATGCTATCAGAAAGTCCAAACTGAGCTTCTTAACTAAAAGCATTAATTTGAAGAACTAGTCGAATATGTCAGCCCATGTAATTCAAACTCCACAAGAGTATAAGATAATATGTATTTTTGCATGTGTGTTCATATACGAGTGCATTTATGTGCTCATATATGGTGTGTGTGTGTGTGTGTGTGTGTGTGTGTGACATCTTTCAGGAACACTCTTGTTTCTTCCTATTTTGTCTCAGAGGTTGCAGGCTTTGCTTCAAAGAATTCCTTGGCGCCCTTAATGTTGTAAAACAGATACACAGCTCCTGCCAAGATCAATCATAGTTTGGCAAGATACAATATAGCTACCTCTGTTCCAGTTTGGGCAAACAACTCATTGCAAAAATATTGAATGTATGTCTCTGTACCCGAGCAGTACAAGATAAATGACAAAATATGCAAATCCCACTTAAATTTGACTTTTTTGCCATCTGGCAAGAAGTTGAACACACATAGATTGTAAAACTTTCTGAAATGTATACATTATTTCTAAGGTGCAATACCCACATGTAACCTCATTTATAAGGGCACAATTGGACTGAGGGGGAGAGTTTTGTTTTTTGAAACAACTTTTCTCATGAGCCAGCAGGGGGCAAAGTATAACAGAATGCTCCATCACATGTGTATTTATTTAAACCAACAGTCCATGACTCCAATCCAGTGAGCTACTTTAGACACGCTTTTCCATACACCATGGGACTTTAGTCTTTGTTCTAATAACATGAAACAAACTGATTTTGAGGGTGCTTCCAGACAGAGAGCTCATAGCGCTACCAATCATAAGGCGTTGTTCAGCTATTCCATTTTTTCTCCTTAACAGATTTTCTGCAGTAAGTAAAAAAATGATGGAAGAAGTGATGGGAAAACATGAGAGGATTATAATTGAAAGACAAGCCAGTGTGATATAGTAGTTAGAATGTTGGAATGCAACCCAGGAGACATGTGTTATACTCCCCACTTGGTCATGAAGCTCACTGGGTGACTTACTATGGGCCTGTTTCCTGGATCATCTAAATATCTAGCCCCACTTGTATCTTCAATAGTTCCTACAATCCATTAAACACACACATAATTCTAAACTAGGGACCAGTGTAGTATAGCAGGTAGTGTGTCAAATCAAGGAGACCCAAATTCAAATTCCAACTCAGACATGAATCTCACCAGCTGATTTTGAAATAATCACTGGAGCTTTTCACATAACACACTAACCCACACTCAGTGGTTGAGTGTGGGTTCTTTTGAATGGTGAGTTGTTTGTTGAACCACGGATTAATGTGTTGGCTGAATGCAGCTAGGGTGGATAATTAACTACCCTGAACACTCCAACAACAAACCATGGGTTCTCAAGGTAGCTTGTTGGGGTGGGGGAAATAAGCCATACTTCATGGTTAACAAGCCACCCTGGCTGTGTTCACACAACATGATAACCCACAGTTCAACAAACAATGGTTCAAAACAAACAAAGTTCAAAACAACCCACACTCAACCACTGTGTGTGGGTTAATGTGTTGTGTGAACAGCCCCATTCTCTCACACACTAACATCTCTCAGAGGGGTGTTATGAGAATAAAAGGAGGAGGAATAGAAACATGTTCACTGCCTTGAGCGCCTTGGAGGACAGGCAGGATGTAAGCAAGAATCACCATTGGTGATCAGCTTTTTAATGGGTAGACAGAATAAAAAATTTAACCAAAAATACCAACTTGGGAACTATAATATGAAATAAGGGATTTTTTTTTCATTTTCTCCTTTAAAACTATCAAAACTGAAAATAAGAAGTGCTCCGATTCAAGAAGGAAGCCAATTATGTGCCTGCCTGGCATATTAGTAAATTGAGCCAAATACTAACAAACTCCTATTGACTTTAATGGGCTCTGAAGCAAACCATAATAAGGAACAAATCCTTACACATCTTACTGAAGAAAGATTTGTTTAAGATTTAGATTCTGGTATCACTAAAAGCAAAATCAGGCAAATTGTTATTTTTCTATTCCAGCCCTGCAATTATAAACCTTTAGATGTTTGTGCCTTTCCAAGCTTCTGGTACACCTCCTGGCCTCTCCATCACTCTGTTTTAGATGCAGCCACTAAAAACTTTGAAAGGGCAGAAGAGACCCAGCAGCAATGGAGGTGTGAAGAGAAGAGAACAAAACCAGTTGGGAAGCAGAGTTGAAGGAAAACTTAAAGTAAGACCAAGTAAGACCATAAGAAATTGCCATTGGCTACTTAGTGCTTTCATTAAACTTTCAGGGCTAAAAGATACAGCTGTTCCACATTTTTAATAAATTGCCTAAATAGCAGACTATTTCACACTATGCCCAATGTTAATTGGCATAGTGTGAAATAGCAGTTTCCATTGTCTGTCCTAGAACTGCAACATCAACAAGAACAAAACTCAAATTCTAATGCATGTGTGCATGCCCACTAGGAGAGAACTCTCTCTGTTCATGATCTCCGCACCTTTTATAATTTTATAAACCTCTATCATGTCACCAGAAATCAAAATGATTTCATCCTCCAGGTCTATCTAATGCAATTTGGAGATGACCAGCAGGTGTCATCTGTGAGATCAAAAAGCAAGCTGCTATAACTGCCTCCTAACTTGGCAAAGAATAATGTCCACTTATAGTACTTAAAAGTACAAGGGTTAATGAAAGCTGAAATTATGGTTAGGCCTAAAAGTATAAACAGATCAGACTTCTTCTGATCCTCTCTGTCCATTAGGATTGGCCGTTTCACCCAGACAGTATGAGAAACCTCCTCTTTAGGGGTGGCTGGGGATATAATTTATTATTAATGCGTGTATTTACAGCTCAAGTCAATTTATATTATGCAAGGGATCATCTCAATTAATATGCTAAAATAACTGCTATATCTCCTATGCACATTTTCCTGTGAATAAAAACCCCAGTGAGATTTATGTCTGAATAAATATGCATAGGATCCTTTAAACTAGCATTCCAAGTTATGACGATATCCTGAAATTAAAGTGGCATGGTATTGATGACATACCATGGTGATTTTAAGGCTCCAATCTTTTTTTATATAAACAAAAATACAAAGTCAATCGAATAACTTTGGCAAAAGAAAGAGGGGTGGAAGTGGGGGGCTCTTATACAAAAAGAGCCCAGCAATGAAAGGGTCTATCTAGGAAGAAATCTGGCGGGGGGGGTGTTGATAGATATCTGTGGAGAAGGTTTTACTTATGCAATATATAGTCAGGGCAAAGTCAGATGTAGTGATACAGGTGGCCTCTTTCAACTCTTCTGCTAGCATCAGACATTTCCTTTGCTCTGGGTCTCTTTTAAACAGCTGATTCCAAAATCTCATAACTCTATTTCCTTATGGCCGTGCTTTGGCACATAGCTTTTAACACAGCACTAACTAGTACACCTCCAGTAAACATGTCATTTTCTGACTAATGTGGTACACATGAACATATCACTCATTTGTCATAAGTCTTTCTGCATTGGTTATTAAACTAAGCGCTGACAATGAAGAATCTTATACTCGTATTCCATGTTCCAAATGGGCAGCTAATCTCCTGCTTTCAGTTTACTTCACAGTCAAGCTTAAATGTTAACCTTCTTGTGCCCACTTGCAGTTCAATGCATTCAGCTGATATTTCCAAGTTCTTCCAAAGAAATGCATTTGCCCTAGCAGTTTTCTGCTGTAAATTCTGATCATAGCATTACAATTTATTGTATAACCTCTGATGGCAACAAATAGCATGAGATGAATATGGTGGCTCTGCTGTTGAAAAGGCATAGCTGTCAACGTCTCTCCCTTGGAAGATGCTGGGGGCCTGCTCTTAACACTCACTTTGTGATATGTGGAGCTCTTATGGGAGGTCTTTGCTCAATTGCAATGGGTATGACATGTGTGTGGCATGGTGAGTTGGCTTCTTTCCACCTCAAGAATTCTGTGATAGCTTGGTGTGCTACCTTACTCACGTGATATGGGTAATGTTTACATTGTGGAGATAGTCTAGCCCTCTTTTTTTCTATGGTCACAGTCAAAGTACTGGAATAAAAGAGAGGGAGTCACTCTGCCCAAGCAGAGTGGCCATGTTGTTAAGGGTAGATGCTATGGAAATGGAGGTGTTTGTTTCTAGTTCACTGCTAACTATATAATGAGGCCACTGAAATATTGGCAAAAGAGAGGGCACCAATTTTCATAACTTTTATGTATGCAAATGTATACATATAAGTGCACATTTAGAAATAGTGACTATAATTGAAATAGAAATAGTATACATCTCTCCATAGTGGAGAAGATTGGGACCAAGAGATCTGTGTGTCTGCTCAGTCTGCTGCCCAGGTGCTGTGAACTGTTGATGGGCACCTTCAAAGCCCTTGTGCACCTTCCTTATGGTTCTTTACCTTTAAACCAGACTTCAACTGGACAGTCTAGCAAATGGAAGTCATCTTCAAATAGGACTGTCTTCCGCCAGCTCTCGAAAGTAGAGGACTGTCCTCTGTAAAATAGGGCACCTGGCTATGCTGGATGGAATATGCTTCCCTTGCATCATTACGTGGGGTAGGCAGGGGAGCCATGATCAAAAACAGGGAGGGGGGTTTAATGACAGGTCATCCCAGACTCATCTGGAGCAAACAACACACATGCCACTTTACACCTCACTTCCCACGCTGTGGTATGCGTAACATTTAGATGTGGCCTATGTCAACTGCCCAACATTAGGAAGTGCATCTGGCCAGCCAGAATTAACAAGCCCTTCTGCACATTGCCATATGCTCCTGCAGGCTCTTCCTGAATCGCAGGGGCTGAACAGCAGCCACTTGATAATGTCACTGGAAGCAATCAAGCAGCAAGGCCTAATTGGCCAGCTGGGTGAGGGAAAAAGGTGAAGCTGATGAGCTTAATAGGCAGAGTGCCTCTGGTTCCCTGGTAAGCAGGGGAAATATAAACAGAAGTGGAGAGGAAGCAGACTTTCCCCTTGTGGGCTCTGGCAGTGTCTATAATCTTTCCCCATCATCTGTCTCCTTCCTCGGAACCTGAGACACAGAAAAACATTTCATTCCAGTGACCCAAATTCTATAGCTCCCAAAAGCGCCTTCCTACATTTTAGATATACGGCACATGGCTGTTGGAAGATTCTGTCACAGCTTTCCTGTTTCATTCATTTATTCCATTCACATCTATTCACATTCAATTCACATTTTTCCAGAGAGTAACCATGTTAGTCCGTCACAGTTAAAAGAACAGAGTCTTGTAGCACCTTTAAAAACTAGCAAATGTATTTTTGTCATAAACTTTTGTGGGATATAGTCCACTTCATCAGATGCATGGAACGTTACTGAGATGTACAGGTATATACAGTACATATGGGGGTGGGGAAGGAATGGTAATAAATGACGTCAGAAGGAAATTAAATACAGAAAGTACTGACCATGATGATCACATTGTTTTTCTTTATCATTAACTTATCTTTCTTGTCTGCATCCATTTAATACCGAACCTCCATTTTTCTGCCTGCTCGATTCCTTTTGCTACACAGGAGTGGGCCTGCTCACTTATTGTAGGGTGACCATATGAAAAGGAGGACAGGGCTCCTGTATCTTTAACAGCTGCATAGAAAAGGGAATTTCAGCAGGCATCATTTATATATATGGAGAACCTGGTGAAATTCCCTCTTCATCACAATAGTTTAAGTGCAGGAGCTATACCAGAGTTACTAGATACAAAAGAGAGCAGGGTTCCTGCAGCTTTAACTGTTGTGATGAAGAGGGAATTTCACCAGGTGCTGCAGGCATACAAATGACACCTGCTGAAATTACCTTTTCAATACAACTGTTAAAGATACAGGAGCCCTGTCCTCCTTTTCATATGGTCACCCTACTTATTGGGTAAACAGGGGATTTGTTCTACCCTTCAAAAAGGGTGCAAAAGTCAACCAAATTAATTCCTCACAACTGGCAATTGCAAAAGAGGAACCTCATTTGCCAGGTCAGGTCTGAAATGCTAGCAGGCCTGAAGGCAGAAAAAGAGCCAAGCATGACAAGATAGGGACACACCACAGCTGGGTCTGTATTGCACAGGGTCAGCGAGAGTGCCTGGTGCCTAGGGCTAACGCTGGCAGAAGAGGCCTTGCTTTAATTTTTACTTCATCCGCTTAAGGAAGATTCTAGACAATACAGGCACAGTTTGTGGCTTTGGAACAATGAATCATACTATTATTTCTCTTTTTAGTATTCTGCATTTTCCTGTAACCTTGCTCTTCCCGGAGGCTGCCGAGACTGCAAAGAGACAACTCATGTTTGAACGGCGGAATATTGAAAAGGTCAGAGCTGTACAGCACAATGCTACCATTCACTGAACATGTTAGCTACTGAAATTCCATTGCTTCATTCTTATGACAAAGGCCACAGAACACAACAGGAAGCAAACCAACATAATTGCATGCTTTCAAGAGCAGCCAGAGAGGCTGTGATTTGCATCATAAATCATGAAACAGAGAGTGCTACCCGCAGTCAAATCATTTCAAGGGTACCTCCTTGAGCTATCCCTGGTCTTTCTGCACAATACATGCAGACTGTGTAGGCTTCTTTATTATGTGAGCTCTCGCTATCTCCACCATCAAATGGTCCAATTTGCATGTAGCATAGGGTGGCCATGTGTCCTACTTTATAGAGGACAGTCTTCTATTTCAAGGCATCCTTTATTTGAAGAGCTGTCCAGACCAAGTCTAGTTTGGTGATAAATTACCATAAGGAGGGAGAGCAAGGGCCTTGAAGTTGCACACCATCAACAGTTAGCATCTGGATAGCAGACTGGGCAGGCACACAGGTGACCTGGTCACAGTCTTCCCTACTATGGTGAGATGTATTTCCATTTAAATTATTTATTTATTTATTACATTTCTATACCGCCCAATAGCCGAAGCTCTCTGGGCGGTTCACAAAAATTAAAACCACAATAAAACAACCAACAGGTTAAAATTATAGTCGCAACATCGTAACTTAACTGAATAACTGGATGATGCATGCCTAAAAAACAAGGTACACTGTTAATGGCCACTGGACTTGGGACTCGCCCATGACCTGGATCTGGATTTTGATCTAGATCTAGATTGCAATCTCAACTGATCTTTGGATCTTGCTGTTTCTTTTTTCTTCAATTATTTTTCATATATTGAGCTGGACTTATATTGTGTCTTAAAATCCATTTTTAGGGGTGCCTCTAGATTTAGTGAGAGATGCTGACCTAGAACATGATTTAGCTTGTGATCTTGAATTAGACTTTGACCTTGAAAAAGATCTGTTACAGTGTTTGAACCTAACTAAGAGGAAAATAATACTTTTGAATATGGACAAGCTGCTGGGAGTTGTGTATCTCACATTAAAATGGCTTACTGTTACAGGCAGAGACTGTTCAGATTTGAATTTCTTATAGAATAGGATGTTTACCTATCATTATCTGAACAACTTCTTCTACAGCGACATCTACCAGCAGGTCTGCTGCTAAAAAGGTACATCAGAAAAAGTAACAGTGGCACATGCCTTTAGAATAAAGTTTCTTGAGCGTTGCATTTGTTTTTCATTTTCTTCAGTTATGTACAAACTATTTCTGATTGTTCATGCAAGATATCACAACTTTCATGCATGTTATATTCCATGCATGTTCAAGCATGTAGGCCAAGTTCTCGCAAACTTTAATTTTTGTGAACCGCCCAGAGAGCTTCGGCTATTGGGCGGTATAAAAATGTAATAAATAAAATAAATAAAAAATAAAACGGTGGCACAAGGCCAATGACACCAGGTCTGAAGACTTGCATCGTGAGTTCAATTGTTAAGGTCCAATAGTTGATGTGTATGTACCCCTGGATTTCTACACTTCCCGTCCAAATGGATTTGCATATGTTCAACTTGAAGATGTCCATGATGCTGAAGACGCCCTTCATAATTTGGACCAGAAGTGGATTTGTGGCCACAAAATAGAAATCCAGTTTGCTCAAGGAGATTGGAAAACTCCAAACCAAATTAAAGAGAAGGAAGAAATGTTTACAGCTCTTTTCGTTATGATGACTTTGACAGATACTGGCATTCTAGAAGCCACAGTTATGAAAGGAGTTCAAGAAACTGTCCTTTTGACAACAGTGATCGTTGATCTTATAGTCCTAGAAAATAAATGTTGTACTTGGCTTGACCTACTCTGCTGTGAAATGGAGAAGAAATCACATTGACTGTCTGACACTTAAGCTATAGTTACTATTTAAGCTATAGACATTTAAGCTATAGTTACTATTTCTAACTTTGCATCTAGACATATAAATTAGCATATGCAAATTTTATGCCACTCCATATCCTCTTTCAAAAAAAATTTCATGATGCGGAAGTGGCTATCCTAACGTAGCATGTCTTCTTAAAACTGCTTTGCATGTAAATCCAGGTGTCATAATAAGAACCAGTCTCCTGGTTTAAAAGTCTTGAATTCTTTCTGGCATAGGAGTTGTAACATGAATTGAAGATATCAGTACAACAATTTACCAACAAACCATGGGCACATATTTTCACCTTTCCCCAATGTATGCTCTCTGTGCAGAGAGAGTAGAATAATGTTCTTAGATGGACTATATAGAAAAGGCTCCCCCAGTGCTCTGCTTAACTATCAGGTTGCAATACAATGCAAGCCCTGAGACTATTGTTGCAGCAGCTACTCAAGGCATACTCCAAGGATTGGGGTATTCTGAATTGGAGCCCCATAGCACAATCCTGTACATGTTTACTTGGAGGTAAGAATGGTGCTTAGTAAGTGTGTATAGGCTTGCATTCTCAGTGTATGATGCCACACACTTGCTTGACACATCTGAAAGTATTGCTATCACTATTTATGGCATACCAGCAATTTACATGTAGGGTGACCATATGGAAAGGAGGACAGGGCTCCTATATCTTTAACAGTTGTATAGAAGAGGGAATTTCAGCAGGTGTCATTTGTATGCATGCTGCACCTGGTGAAATGCCCTCTTTATCACAACAGTTAAAGCTGTAGGAGCCCTGCCCTCTTCTGTATCTGGTCAAGAGAGCAGGGCTCCTGCAGCTTTCACTGTTGTGATGAAGAGGGAATTTCACCAGGTGTTGCATGCATACAAATGTCACCTGCTGAAATCACCTTTTCTATACAACTGCTAAAGTTACAGGAGCCCTGTCCTCCTTTCCATACGGTCACCGTAAGCAAACTAAAAATGCCAGCCAGGTCCACGTCTGTAATGTGCTTGTTTTTGGCACAGAATGTTCTGAACTGTATCATTGAATCTGCATAAGGGCTGGTGGCGTTGACCCTCGATGGCCTTTTGGAACTTTTCAGTTCTATGATTTTAAGACTGCCTTCACACTAAGGTTTCAGAGCAGAAGAGTTGTGGAGCTGGCCCTAAAATGACCACTGAGCAGCCAACTGATGGGAGTTTCCATCCTACAGCTGCCTCCCACTGAATCATGATGCAGCTGCCTCCCGTCCCTGCAGAGTGGTTGTTTTTCCTATCCATTTGACCTCAGGCAGTGAAAGGCAGCAAGCAGAGATGCTCCAAAGCAATCAGCTATATGTATGGCCAGAAGTCTCCAAGGCTCTCTATGACATCTCAGGCTGTGGCATCAGAACAGCTGAGCCAAAGGCAGCCAAGAGGGTATGAAAGGCCCACAGTGACATCAGCACCACTGTTGCAGGCCTCAGGTGAGTTGAAAGCTGATTGAGTTTGGGGAGAAATATGAGGCTGGGGGAGAGAGAAACCAGTAAGATGGTGGAGTGAGAATTGAAGCTGCCTGAAGCAATGAAGAACAACAGCACATGCAAAAAATATGAATCATTCTAAACATAGCAAGTTGCCTTAGACTGAGTCAGACCTTTGGTCCAGTATTGTCAGCACTGACTGGTAGCAGCCCTCCACGGTTTTAGGCAGCAGTTTTTTCCAGTCCTACCTAGAGATGCCGAGGGTTGAACTGAGGTCCTTCTGCTACAAAGCATTCCTTCCGTATTCAGCTTGGAACTCCACATGTGTTTCACCAGTGTGCATCATAGACCTCATCTGTTCCATTTTCCCAACCCTTGGAATTCACTTGTTCCCTGAACCTCCACTGCAGCTTTGCCAACCAAACACAGTTGCAAAGTTTATCACTGTTACAGCTCAAGTCAACAACTGATCCTCTTTAGTATCGCCCTAATTCTCTATTTATTTACAGATTTCCAGTTTATCATTTCTCCTTTGTTGTCAAGCTTTTCAGTTCTCCTGCCATCTGTTACCAGCCACATGCATCCTTAATATATACTTGTCGCACAATATCCTTTTCTTTAAAACACCCATTTTCTGTAATTCATACCATGCAGGGTTTTAGATTGTTTAACTCTTGCAAAGCCCTTGAAAGTATAGTTCAGATGAGAGATGCTAAACAGAATGAAGGCCTAATCTACACCAAGCAGGATATTGCATTATGAAAGCAGTATATGGTGTGTGTCAATGGGCCCCAACAGTTGTCAGTGCACTTCAATACCACTATAAAGCAGTAGTGTGGCTCCTGCCTTTTATGTACCACTTTCATAGTGCAATGTCCTGCTTGGTGTAGATCTGGCCAAAGTCATTGTTTTTCTCACTAGACTGTGTTTATCAGAGTCAGTGGATAGGCTTCATATTCTTTGCAGCTGTTCTGTCAGCATGCTGTAGAGGGGTATAGTATGGGGAGAAGAATACCAGTGGCTTCCTCAAGCTTTCATTTCTGAGTATTCTGAGAGTGCTGCCATACCACTGCAGCAAAAGCAGCAAAAATATAAGGCAATAGCACTTTTGAACCACAGTTATCCCTCCTGTACCTTCCATTGTGCTGTGGACACCCCACCCCATACCAGATAAACATGACCGAGCAGGAGATTTGGGGGGGGGAATTGATGGCAGCAGGGGCAGATGCAGCACTTCTCAGGGTCCCGGTTTGATATCCAGTGGGGGCCCATTAGTGCTGGACCTGGGCCTCAGTCTACTCAGAGCTAATACCAAAGTGGTACAACACCAATGGCATTTGCCTTACTGCTGGAGGCAAAAAGACTCTCCAGGGAGGATGGCTTCACAGTGCCACATTGCTGCTCCTTCAGAGTAAAACCCCGCAATATCGCTGATGTGGGGTGGGAGTGGGAAATTCCCACAGCAGCAGGAAACACAGGCTTTCCAGTGGCTATTCAGCTCATTGGACCTGCCCCCTGGCCTCTGTCCCTCTTCCAGCGACCTATCAGCAGTCGCCATCCATCCTGGAATGCCCCCAGCTCAACGCCGAAGTGAGGCTACATGGTGGAAAGACCAGTGACTTGTCTTCAAAGGAAAAAGTCAGTGTAAGTCCCTGACCTTTGGAATGCACAGCTTCAGGGAAAAGCTCTGCGGTGGCTGCGAGTTGACAGCTATGTCAAATAACCAATGCAGTGCAACAGCGCAGCCGCCACGGGGCAAATAAATCATACAGACAGCCCTCACAACAGTACTTAGTTCTAATAGTTTTTGATAACCACAGCAGTGCTTGGTCATGCATACACTTCCAGCAGGAAGAGGAGTGGCATTCCTCCAGTATTTATGTGTCCAGAATCCATTCTAGTGATTACAAAGTGCCTCGTAGGGCCATCGGAAACAGGGGCAGGCCCTCTCCTAATGACAAGCCTCTATCAGTAATTAAGCAGACAAGCCCTTTCTCTGCAAGCAGCTGGGCTTCTCTGGGCTCCACATTTCTTTCCTCGGGATTCATCAAAGTCTAGTGCTGGCACCATTTCTAAGAGTTCTTCCTGTTCCTTATTCCTCGTCTTAATCCTCTGTTTACAACCAAACAAGTGATTGCTCAGGAAAAGGACTATCAGACGATTATGGCTTCAGGTGAAAAAGATTTAGAAGCAGCAGATGAGAAGCAAAGAGCCTTCTTTCAGGCAGATGTTTTGTGTTAATGTGAGAGGCAGAAGAAAAGACAGACAATATATATTCACTGATTTCTCACTAGCATTTCCTTGGATTGAGATCTCTGTTTCTCTCGAGACTTCTTGTAAATTGAACTAGTTGGTCGTTGTCGTCGTCATAGTATTTAGAATCATCACCCACCCTTGGGATTGTCAAACATTTTTCCTGAAACTTCACCCAAATTTCTGTTTCCTGAGCAAAACATAAATGGGCCTGCTGTTTTGGTCCAGGAGGAAATTGCAGAAATAGGAAACTGCATCAATTTGTTGCACATAGAAAACAAAGCAGCACATGTACTTATCTTCACATTTTGCAGAAGTATCATTTGGAACTAATATTTTAGACAACTGTTCTGATCCTCAGACAAGTGGGTGAGATCCATATGTTAGAGATTTTGTACATTTTGTAACTGACCACAAATGAACTGAACTATTCCACATTTATTTGAACAGGGTGTTTCCTTAGCCACTCAATTAAAAAGCCCATCATTTCTGGGAGCAATTTGGGTGGGAATTAATTACATTCAGATCAATGTGAGGCAGCCCAGTGCACTCATTAGGGATACAGGAATGGTCCAGAAATGTCTGAGATTCGTACTGGATTGAAAATTCTCCCCAGATTAACGAGTTCAGCTGCAAGTGTTTCTGTAGTAAGGAAAAATGGCTTGCAGGGGGGCTTCTAAGAACAGGTCACAGAGAAACGATCCAAGGGAAGAGGCCCCATACCAGCAGGAACTGCATGGGGTGCAGTGCATGGCTTTTGAATGGTCAGGACCTAGAGTGGCCACTTATGACTCACCAACAACAAACAATCCCAAAAAATATGTTGTTATCCATTGTGTTACAAATAAATATATATGTATATTAAATCTTACGAATTACCAAAAAAAGAAGAAATGCATCATCAAAAAATAGTATAAAAGAGGACATATACATGGTCAAATTGTATATGACCACGTACATGTATAGATGTAAATTTAGAAATATTATAATTTAAATGGAAACAGTCCATCTCGCAGAAGACAGTGTCCAAGTGACCTGTATGCCTTCCCGTTCAGTCTGCTGTCCAAGTACTAAACGTTGATGGCAACTTCTTATGGTTCTTATCTTTAAACTGGGCTTGGACAGGACAACCCTTCAAACAGAAGAGGCCTTCAAAGAGAGGACAGTCCTCTGCCAGTTCTTCAAAGAGAGGACTGTCCTCTGACATATGGCCACATACCAGGAGTGCCCAGTGTTGGCATAGGCCCCTGATGCTCATGTCCCATGCCTATGCTCGGCAGTCCTGGGCAGTTAGCAGCCAGGTACCTGCACTGTGGCATTCCATACACTTTCCAACCTCTGCCACTTCATGATATGCAACCATTAGGATCTGCCCCCTCCATTGTCACCACAGGCAGCCTCTTCCTGAAAGCTTCACTTCTTTGCCAGCTTTCCAGATGGCATCTGGCATTCAGCAACATGGAATGAGATGAAAACAAGAGGTGTCAGAGGCTGTGCTGTACAAAACCTTTGCCACCATGTTGCAGGAGTAATATGCTTGGCAGACTCCCACATTGCATTCCTGGACCAAATACCTGAAGATGTATTTCATTCAGCAACATTTGAAAGTACTTTTCCATTAGCGGCTCCTAAGAGTGCTGCTTGTTCAGTAATCTCGTCAAACATAATAGTAACTATCATTACTACTTTTGAGTTTTGAATCTTGGATCAAAGAGATTTGCAGCGAAACGAATTGGCCAAGACAAAAAAAACAAAAAAACAAAGCATTTCTTTAAATGAGTGAATGACTTTCACTCATCATTCCAAAAAAGAAAATAGTTCTTAAGATTATATATAGTTTGATTGTCCCCCAAATTTCATATTTTTTTCAATTTCAGAGCTCTTTTTTAAAAAGATTTGGGAAAATATACATAGAAGGCAGGGAGGGGAGAGAGAGAGAGTTTTCCAGTTTTTCAGGAACTTCAAATCATTCACCCTATTGCATTGGTGGAGGGCATTTTTTGTTACTATTGCAGGGAGGGAGGGAAGGGTTAAAGGTTCCCTGTGTGCTGCAGTCCTGATGAAAATCAGAGGAGAAGCAAACTTCATATTAATTTTGCTTAAACATAGCCATCACTGCACACTACACATTAGACATAGCATGTAGTTAGGCCAGCCCTGGATTAACCTGTAAGCAATATAAGCACATGCTTAGGGCACCAAGGGAAGGGGGGCACCACCAAAATTGAAAAGTATGCTCTTGAGATCACATGATTTCAATAGAGATAACATCAGATCTTATTTTTGTCTTATAATCATTTGGAGGGTGGTTAAAAATCATTTTCAATAAATTTTTGTATTTGCATTTTTTCCCTTATAACAGTTTTATTTTAAAAAATGCATAAAACAGTGATGAAAAATTGTATTTTTTTCTGTTGCCCTAGTTATAAGTAAGTAATTGGCTTATATTGCTTTCTGCTATTTAGTGTTAAATAAATATAATAAAAACAGTTTATATTTAATATAGTTGTGTGTTCTGGAGTGGGGGGTGGCCTTGAAGAAAACTGAGTTTTTAATTTCTTATTTCACCTTCAGCACTTACTGAGTCTTAATGTCTTGCTGGCTAAGCAATGGAAGGGCCAAGGGGGCACCAAGACGGGGCTGTGCTTAGGGCATCAGCTGGCCTTAATCAGGCCCTGAGCTAGGCCCTTAGTTCTTGAAGCATGAGGGCAGTGTGATGTAGCCCACCCTGGGCTGTACACCTTGAAATATGTGATGACAATTCCCTGCCTAAGATTAAATAGCCCTTGCTGGTGTGCTGTGATTAGCTGCAGAGGAAATCAGAGCCTCATCCTTCATAACATCCCTGGGAATAGCACGGGAAGAGATGGGGGCAGACAGCTACGGCTGGTTCACTGACTTCAATAGAAGTGTTTTAACTTACAGGGGCCAATTCCACCATTTCAGAAACAAACATAGAATTCCCTTGAAGTTCCACACCTCTGCTGTCATAAACCCAACTTCATCAGGTTTCCCCCCTAAAAACTGGTTATACCGGCAGTAGCCTCTGGCTGACTGAAGGATATTGCTTTGCATTTGTAATATTTCTCCATGGGCATATTGATGTGCTCCACCAGCATAAGGAGGTTGAGGAGTGATCCTCTACCACCCAGTAGGCATCATTCAATGCTAGGATCACACCGCTATGTACTTTTTAAAGCTTTACTGACTTGCGCCGGACACCTTTTGGAAACGACAGCTGACAATCGACTTTCCACATTTCTACATATAAGTCATGAGGATGTCATGCACAACTCCTGTGCCTGGTACCGTAGCTAATCAATCTTTCAGGTCTTTCATCCTGACTTAAGATATAAAGATGTTTTTAATGTCCTTTATTTATGTGAATAATTAAAAAAAAATCAGGGAGGAGAGGCAGGAGAGAGCTGCACAATGTTAAAAAAAACAATGC
Source organism: Elgaria multicarinata webbii (assembly GCF_023053635.1). Lineage (NCBI taxonomy): Eukaryota > Metazoa > Chordata > Lepidosauria > Squamata > Anguidae > Elgaria > Elgaria multicarinata. Next base: position 37,024,951 of record NC_086180.1, on the reverse strand, counting down.
TTTTGCACAGAATGGCTGGATACTAGGGCAGGCACAGATCCAGTCAGCATTCAGCAATTATGTTCCCATTTATTTCTAAGGATTATACTGTGACATAGCTTCAAGCCATTTAGAAATGTGCCTATTCCCAAAGCTACAGCTATATTTATATGTGGTATTCCATGTTATTTCTCCTGGTGTTATGGCAACCAAGAATACAGTGTTGACACAGCTATCAAGTTCCAACAGGCCAAACTGTAGATTTTGCATCACTGTGTCACATAAAAATGAAGCACATTGCCTATGTGTGGATAGACAGAGAGACAGACAGACAGACAGATAGAGACATACGCACACACTGCACACAGGTTTGGAGGATATCATATATAAGAATACAGTAGTGTAAACCTTATTACTAGAGATCTACCCAACCGATTTTGCACATTTTTGTTTTAAACTGAAGACTGAGCAGGGTAGATGTACAGAAAACTTTGGAAAAGGTCAGAGCTCAAGCTTTAATAGCAATTAATTTCCTCATCATCAAATGCTCTGCTTGGCCAGTCAGTGTGGTCCGAATGGCCAGGTGCAGCCATTCGGTGAAGCTGTCGCCTCCAGCGAGGAGGGCAAAAGGGACACAGGCAGTCAATGGGGGAGTATGAGGGAGGGGACAAGGCCGTGTCACATGCAAAGTTTGGAGGGAAGATTCACTATGCACATGTCACATGAGCCCCTCTGTGGTGAAAAAGGAGCAGGACTACTAGCACCCATGGTGACATAAGCTTTATACTAGTTTTTTATGGTTAATTTATATCCTGCCTTTTTCCCCCTTGGAAGGAACCCAAGGTGGCTTACATGATCCCCGTCCTCTCCATTTTATCCTCACAACAAGGTAGGTTAGGCTGAGAGACTGTGACTGGTCCCAATTCATCCAGTGAGCTTCATGGCCAAGTGGGGACTAGAACCCACCCAACACTCTAACCACTGTGCCACACTGGCATAACTAATGTTAATTTTGCACATTAACATGCAGATTCACAATATCACATTTCTGTGGGAAACTGAAACTATCCTGTGACGCACAGCCAATTCAAGCCTCAGCTCTATCTATGGTTACAAGGAGAGTACGCAAACACATTCAGGCAATGCTCTTCCATAGAAAGTGCTACATTTACCTCATAATAGTCGCCATGTGCCTGCAGAACCTGAAACCCCCCCACCCCCCACAGTCATGGGTTCTACCTTATAGGTGTGACCCTAAGAAAATATATGCACTGCAGTAACAGGCCTCAGATGAATTAATCTGGCACCAAGGACAAAGCAGAGTGCCAGTAATATGATTGAAATCTATTCAGGATATCATTTGCTCCTCTATTTCACCTCTTATTATAACCAGCTAACATGGCTCCTCAACCCTGTAAAACCTGCTTAGATTTATCCTTATGAGTGTATGGGCACCAGGAGAACAAACAAAGAAAAAGGAAGTAGCTTTTACTGTGCCCTGTCTTTCCTCTGCTTGCCAACAAGCGAGACCATAAAGCATAAGCAAAATGAGAACCATTTTTCTCTGACAACAATGTTTGCTGAGGCTATAATAAATAAATAAATAAATCTGTTTCCCACTGTTATTCACTGAAGTAAAGTCATGGGGTTGGATGCAGGCTTTGCCTTCCTTTAATTCAAGGGCTATGCTCACAGAAGATGTCTGTGCCCAATTTTCATTGATCCCCATTCTCACCCCACAGCACACCATAACCCATTCAGCACAGCCCCCCACACCTTGGAATGCTGGCAATTGAACTTTGGACCTTCTGCATGCAAACCAGGTGCTGTACCACTGAGCTATGTCCACTCTTTATCACTGTGATAAGATTCATCCTTACCACTGAGCTACAACCCCTACTGTTGTGTGGAGGACGGGGCGGGGAATTCCTCTGCCCCAGCCCAGTTACACATGCCTAAATCTGGATCCAAGCCATCAACTATGACAAGAGAAGTTAAAACTCAACATGCCATGGATGCCCACCATGGAGCTGAGGCCACTTGCAGCTCAGGGCGCATATCCACCACATGAGTGACCCTGAGGGCTTGGAGAGACATCTTTCCCTGAGACATTTTAAAGTTTACCACAGCAAATCAGATTCCCATGTGAAGTCTGGAGCAGCTCCAGCTGTGTAGTGATTAGCTATCTATGCCAGAAATGCAGGGATGAGGAGACTCAAGCCTTAGAGGCAAAAACTGCCATAAGAGCTCATATATGCCTCCCTATTTCTTCCCTTCAGGGGACCATTTATTCTGTAAAAAGCCAATAAATTAGACCTTGTGTAAGGATGCTTAATACCATTAGAAGGTGTGTGTATTTCACCAGGAGAAGGTTTCAAATGTTTTAGTGGCTGTGTGTTTCTGCAGAACCTCAGAAATCTTTCCCTAGTTAATCAGAAGCCAGAATTCAGCTGGTGGAAAGAATCTGTTTTTTTCAGCCTCCTTTCAGACATATTGTTCATGTCTTAGAGAACAATAAAGGGAGAGGAAGCAAGGGGGAGGGGAATGGGAACAAACCAATGGAGGCCAGGCAAGAAGTTTCCATCTGGATCTGAGTACATCCAGATATGCTCTGCGTGCCAATTCCAAGTTGAACCCGACAATAAATCTAGCGCAACTGTGTAAAAACTCCATACAGGAACTGAAGCTTCTTCCATTAGTAAGGGGACTGTAAGCACACAACATAATTCTTCTTGAAACCACGAAGCAAATAAAGCCCATTTAGCACCACGCATGGGGAATTAAGTACTCACCTGCCCCAAACAAAAATGTGTTTCTTTAGGTCATACTGCTCTGGGTATTTAATTTAATTCATTCTTACCAGAACAAATTTCTTCTTATCAGCCTCCACTACCACTGTCAGAACATAACACTCTTCTAGATTACCCTGGCTTTGCCAGACACATTGTCTTCTTGCAGCTTAATTACATGTGAACATTCTCCATACAAAAGTTATACTATCTCAGGCTATTATTGGAAATGTAGATGAGGAACAGAAATATCTACTTAGATTCCATGGAATGCTATAAAACTTCCAGGTAGCCCTAGTTCAGGTTCCACATCTTTCTTTATGGAACTGGATTGGATAGTGCACTATTTTATTCCATATAACTAGATGCCTGACACTTCCTGATTCCATCTTCAGGATCACTATATGGCATTGCATTCTTCCTCTCTGGAAATACATTACAATGGATTCTTCAGTCAACCATAATCAATTGAGAATCTTGTGGTGGCACGTTAAAGACTAACAAATGTCCCATATGCTTTTGCAGATTAGAACCCACTCTCTCTGATGCAAGAAGTATTATCCTAAGTGGTCAGGTTGTGGGGGCGGGGGGGCATGGCATGGAATTGTAAGCAGTGAAGTCAGAGGGAAATGAAACGTAAAAAGAACAAACTGAAGATTACTTTAAAGCTTAAGATTAAAGCTTATGCCATAATAAATTTATTTGTCTTTAATGTGACACAGGACTCTTTGTTGTTAAGCTTAAATGTATGTAAAATAAGCCCGGTGACCATTCACAAAACAGTGCTGATGATAACACAATTGGTAAATGAATTAACACCTGCAGTGGGCTAAAAAGAACCATTATCTCAACTCGGGCCACAAGTCATAGAATTTAACTATCCTGTTAAATACCCGATGACTGAAATTCTCATGACGTCATTTGGAGCTTTCATCACATTCTGACACCATGGGCTAATCTATACAAGAGTTTTACCCTGATACTCTACCATCAATATACTCTCCCTCAATATTCTGTTGTTTCCCAAGCCACTTTTATGACCATTTTTGGGGTGTTTGCAGTTTCCAAGCAGTACAAAGATGTGTGTTCCAGTCTTGTGGCATTATACTGTAACTGTTGCTGGTAGGGGTGGCTTCAAAGCTTCTCTTCACCTTCTTCCCTCCACCCTCCATGCTTTTCACCTTCTCCTTTTGTTCCCTGCTCTTTCTTCCCACTGATTTTTATAGGATTATTGAGCAGGAAAAACAAACCTCAAAAACGATTTCCCTTCTTCCCCCTGATTTTTTTTTCTTTGATTGTGGGGACAACTGATCCAGGGAGCAACGCAGCTGTGAACTAACATTCAATTTATTTCTCTGCACCATCAAGTGTGTGCATGAAGTCAGTGGATTCAAAGAAAAACAGAGAGAGAGCAAGCTCAAGTGTCAGCATGCCCTCCCATTTCCCGCGCAGTTGCAACACTACTGAGGTTTGTGTCATGTGCTTACCCTACAAGCATAAACAATAGAATATGCATGACCTTTCAAACTCCTTCTACTTTCTCCACAATTTGGACCCTATGCATTTCAATGTGAGGCTCAATCGTGTTATAAACACAGTGGATACTGTGCTGTATTCATCATTGGTATATGAAAATAAATACCGGCATAGTGGTGCCTCTCTCACGAAAGGGGTTGTAGTATAGATCCTCCTCAAGATGGCCCCTAAGAATAGTGATTCGCACTAGAAAGTTCCCATATTGTAAATTTCATACAGGTAACTGTGTTAGTCTGTTACATCTTGTGGTATTTTTCTGGATTGAAAACCACTTCATCTGATGTGTTTGATGACATGAGCGCCAATTCATGAAATTGTATGCCACAATGACAATATAATCCTATTCATGTCTACTCAGAAGTAATTCCTACTGAAATCAATGGGACTTACTCCCAGTTGAGTACGCATAGAATTGTGGCCTAAGCCTGTTAGTCTTTAATGTACCACAAAATTCTTTTTCTGTCCTGTGTTAAGAGGTTATGCCTAATGTGAATGGGCTATTTACAGGTCATCAGAATCCATTCTGTGCCGATTGAAATAAATAAATTAGAAGATAAAACACAGTTGTAATTTAGGAAACACCACACAAATCTTTCCGATTTCAGGCACTTTAAAAATGTAAAAGTAATATAGTAATTATTTTCTCTATTAGTTAAAATAGTATCATCTAGTGAGTCAAGTAATGCCTACGTACAAGCATTGATCTTTATCCTCTCCTGTATGCTTTTCTCAAAACATAAACAGACACCTCTGAGTAAATGCATTGTATATATAATATTATAAATAAATAATAAAAAGTTTTCATAGTTGCTTCCTAATGTGGCTATCCAATTCCATCCACACTGCAACACTGAAATTTTTCAGCTAATCTGTGCTGCAAAGCTAATCATATTCAATTTCCTTGCCGTGAACACTGAAAAATAATATTTCAGGATGGAAAAAACACTTGGGGTTGGCTGGCAGCAAAGAGTTGAACAGCTTTGGAATTACTCTCTCTAAAACCCGATCTTAAGTAGTGCACCATATACTGTAGTTGCATAGCTCCAGCAGGTGGAGGGGCGATGGTTCCCAGAGAGACAGAGCTCAGGAATGTGGAAAACAAGCCCAAAGCAACAAAATAAAGAATGAAAAAAAAATCCTGAATAGATGAGTAATTGATGAACATAGAAGTCATGCTTAATTAACAAAGTACGTAGGACACAGGCTGTGCAGCCTCATCTTACTGTTTGTGATTATGAAGCTCAACATCTGACTGTCAGGGCAAATGTCAATTTTGTAACAGATGTTTAGAACACAAACAAATATCTACACTTCCAAGTGTAAAGAGCTGTCTGGAGAGAGATTATTAGTCACTCTTCCACACTTTGGGTCCATGAATTAGGCACTGCCATTGAACAACTGCAGTTCTTGCATGAACCACACTAAAAAAGAATTGGGCATGATTAGCAACAATGATTGGTGGGTTGTGAACTTTGCCCGTGTTCCTTTTATACATGTCTCCAATCTGCTTAGTAGGAGGATATCCTTCAAGCGCATGATGTTTTCATGACCTGTACGAACCAATGTTTACCAGAAATCACACAGGACAAACTTGGGCTCAATGAAAAGCCTGACGAAAGCAGTTATACTTGTGGGAATTCCATAGAGGCAACGTCTTGCTTAAAATCTGATTAGTGCATGTGCTAGCCAGCTATCTACAGCCTGTGCATATATGCTCAGTGCCAGCTCTTGGTTTTGGAAGGCCTTCAGGCAAGACACCCTCAATGGGCCCCCACTCTCAGTGAGTCTACCTTCTGACTACCAATGTCACCAGCTGCTGCTACTCTTCATCCTTTTTGCCATGAGTGCTGCCACCTCCTTGCTTGCTGGGCAAACAGCCAATAGCCAAGTAGACAGTGGCATCTCCTTCTACTCCTTCACACCACCACTATTCTCTTGGCCAGAGCAAGAAGAGGGTGCATAAGCAGATTACACTGGTGAAGAGGAGGAGCAGGTCCACGAAGATATTGTCAATAGCCCGACTGTGCTGACCCTTGACATTGGCCCTGTATGTGCTGCTGACGTGCTAACACTGCACACCTATGAGCCAGGGCATTCATTTCATGTATTGAAAAGAGATGGATGGATTGCTTACATGGGTAAGTGCTTTGCCCATGTCCAGCATCACATTTAAACTGGGACTCTGAGCCAGGATTTCAATGAAGATGGCCATTTGCTTTGTTATTCCAACGGGGGCCCATAGTTTGACCATAATGCTTGCTTTCAGTTGCTTGAAAATGGGAGCTGCGCTTTGTTCAAGATCCAGAGCACCATCAGATGAGTGGATTTTTGCATTTCCCTACTTCGCTATGGCCTCCTGCTGTTGTCCCACAATAGTGACAGTCTCTTTATACAGGGAGAGAAAGCGAACGTAGCAACAACCACATGGCCCATTCAGGGGCTGTTTTTATCACACAGCTTTTTCTGCACACAGCAGGAAATGGTGGCACATTCCTTTTAAAAAAAAAAAGCCTGATTGAAAGGGGTCTATTTTGTGATGGAAAAATGAGGTGAAGGAGCAGGACGCGCCCAGGAGGCGGACGTCATCTAAAGGACGGGCGAACAGACGTACAGTAAGTAGGCAGTAGTGAGAGTGCAATAAAACGCTTGTCTGATGACTCTCCCAGTTCTTCTGTCAGTTGTATGTGACATCTCTCTCTTTTTTAAAAAATGAAGTAGAGCCTTGTATGCTAAGAATTGGACTGAGACCACAAAGGTTGTTAAATCCAGATGATCATGGCTTCCAGTTACAAATATGAGATGGGTTTCAATCTGTGGCCTAAAGGCAAAAAGGATCTGTATCATATTATCAAGCCCTGAGCCATCTAGTCCCCTCACTTGGCTCCATCTTGCAGGAACTCCCTGCCCTGTGGCATTCACGCAGCTGCTGCGTTCTTGTCTTAAAGTAAAAAAATGCATTTCCCCCTCTTTTTCTAATTACTCATAGAGCTTTGTTGTCAGCTGATATGCTTTCACATTTTATTAGTCAGACACTATGATACAGTATATGCAACTGGTGCTTTATACATTAATTTGGAATGACAGAATGACAGATCTCTGCAAACGTGCAATGGAAACTGACTTGATAAACTGGAAATCTCTTCCATTTAATTGAGAAATAGGCTTAGTTCAAAAACCAGGATTAAAATGAACTTGGGGCATTGATCTGCTTCTAAATTTTGCATATATATATATATATATATATATATATATATATATATACAAAAATCCCAGATTCAGCAATGTAATATCTTTGGATCCATAGTGAAATGTTGTGGCTTGGGCAACCTGGCTTAGATTCAACAGGAAACTAAAGAAACCTGAGAAATCTGTGCAAATCGTTTATTAAATTCCTGGTGGTGCTGTCGAAAGGACCAGGCTATATAAATACTAACTCAGGGCAGCATTAAAGACCATCTATCATTTGGGGGTTAAACTATTAAACCACCTTCAAATATGCTCCAGTAGAAAATTAGCAGGCAGGGGCTTGCCATTTCTTCAGTGCCCTTAAACTTTCATTCTTTCCACCTCTCCCTGATCTCTTCCTGCTAGGACACAACATTGTTTTGCAGCAAGGCACTTACTGTATTTCAAGCATACGTGCGCATACATGCACATTATGTAGAAATTTGCCTAGATCCCACAAACACAGTCTCTGCGGCTGTTCAATGTGGTCTGTTTTGAACCGTGGGTTGTTTGCTGAACCATGACATAGTGGCCTGGTTCAGACAACACACTAAACCATGCTGCTTAACTGTGGTTAAGCAGCATGGTTTAGCGTGTTGTCTGAACGCAGCCAGGCTGGCTTCTTAACCATGCAGTGTGGATTATTTTTCTCAAAAATCCAGCTGGAGAACCCATGGTTTGTTGTTGGGTGTTCAAGGTGGTTAACAAACCACACTGCATGGCTAACAAGCCACCTTGGCTGTGTTCATACAGCACAATAACCCACCCTGCGGAAAACATGCTGCATTCAGACAATACGCTAACCCATTTCTTTCTATGCCTTCACCTCCACATATTTGAATCAACTATGGATATCCACACCATGTTGTAATTTGAGTTCATAATTCCTAGCATTTTGATTTAAAATACACTGGCTTTAAAAATGGCTCTTGCCAGTTCTTTACCTATCACTTAATGAGTAGCTAGGATGTTAAGATTTCCTTGACTTCACCTCATCCCTCTAAATCTTTGAGCCCCTAAAAGAACGGCACCTCATACATTGTCACTTAATTACGGCATACTTTGTTGGACTTTGTAGGAGACACTAATTCAGCACAAAAACATCTATAAAGAAAATCAAACGGACAACTTGCTGGACTTTGCCTCTGTGAAAAACGTTAATGAAAGGAGAAACAGACAATGACAACTCAAACATCTCCAAAAACCCAGAGAGAAAATAAAATGAAGCGGGAGAAAGCAAGTGTCCCAGAATGTTTGAAACATCAGATAAACAGCAGCTGATGGGTCATTTGAAAGGAGAAGGGAGAGGGAGTCATAGAGGAGCACCAGAGTGGAAACAGGCAATTATCATTCTGAGTGAACTAGATGGGTTCAAAGTGAGGCACTGAAAAGTGGAAGGGAATATAAACAGTCATGAGGCAAGAAGGTGAGGACACGTTGCTGATCCTGAACCCAGAAGGGGTGAATCTGGATTTCTGAAGCAGAAATAAAAATGTGTTCAAAATTCATGGAGGTGGGGGCACCAAGGGAAAAAATGTACAGAGGGGCAAAGTTCATTTCAAGGAAAGGGAGATTTTTCCACAGGTAATTGATATATTTAATAGTCTTTTAAAACCTACTGTTTTAAAAGACCAGAGTTAAGGCTATGTTGTATTGGCTCAAGCACCACTAAGTCAGGAAACTGGAAACTTAGGCTGCGTTCAGACAACACAATAGTCAATGGTAGGTTGATAGTCAACTCCACAGTTGATTATCGAGGGGGTACTCCCCACACAACATGATTATAATTAACTATGGTGTGGATGAAGGCCAGCGCTGAGTTGACTATTAGTCAACAGTGTGTTTGATTGATACATCCCCTGCCCTGTCTTTCCCCCTTAGTCCTCCCACTGGTATCCCTTCAGCCATTGTGAGTTCTGCCAGTTGGACTAGAGCAGCAGGCACTGTTTTAGTTGCTCTTGCCAGGGGACTTTGTAGTCGCTGAAAATAACCAACTGTATGCGATGAAATAGCCAACGGAGCCCAACGCATGACACAATAACCAACATAATCAACTCTGCACAACATTGGTTGGTTATTTTGGCCGAATAACCAACCATTGACTATTTGACTCACTGTTGACTCTTTAATCCACCATTGGTTATCATGTCATCTGAATCCGGTCTTAATCTGATGCCTTAACTGATGTGTCCATGAAGATGTTGGGCAATGTCACAAATTGTGCTTGCTCACAACTTACCCTCCATGAACCCAGACTTTTCCTTGGACTTTCAGGCCCAAATTCAGATGGGGAGGATGGGATGCCTGGGACCAGCAAAGGTTCCCCATGTTGTTGTAGTTCTGTATTGCCTTTTGAAGCATCTGAGCCCTACTGTATTGCTAGAGAAATCCTCCTGTGAGTTGACCCATGCCAATTTGCTGCTTATATCAGTAGCGGGCAGGCTGGGCTAAAGAGGTGAGAGGGAGGCCTCTATGTAGCAGCAAGACTAGATGCTTTATAAAGCAATACATAACCAGGACTATTCAGGACACAGTCAGCGTCTGACCAAGGAAAAGTGTGGGCACTTATGTAAGCAGGCACAATTTGTGACATCGCACAACATCATCACTGATAACCGGGCACATCAGTTAAAGTAGTTTCCTTAACTTGTAGTTCCCTGGTTTTGTAGAGCTTGAACTAACATGGAACAGCCTTAACTCTGGTCTTAAACTAGCAGGCTTTTATCATTAAATTGTCCTTGTTTTTGAAAAGGAAATTTATAATTGCAATGTTGGCAATCTTACCCTCTCCCCAATGTATTTTAACTTGCTGGGGACTACAGTGGGGGGACGGGGGCAAAGGGTAAAAAATTTCATACCACTGCTAAGGTCTCAATCTGTGCACTAGTGGATAGTCTCACCTTGTGAGGTCACATTCCATAAGTAAGGGAACAGACATGGCTCATAGAAGCCCTCTGTAATAGGGTGCCTCTGCAAATACTGCAGGACTGGCAGCATTCTAGCTTCAGCGTGAAACTGAGCATGCCTGGCATAACCTTGCTAGCAGTTGCTGCCAGAGGCTTTCGTGGGGCGGGGGGGGGGGGGGAACCACTGCTCAGAATTTCATCAAACCAATGAAAGGCAGACATCCTCAACAAGCCAGACTAGCATACATCAGTACTTTTCACCCAAATTTGAAAGAAATATAAGACAGGCTGAGCTGCACCTTGGAGAAGAAAATATGAATGTGCCAATTTCCAGTACATTTTAAAGTGTTATATCTGTGGTCATTTTTCTTGGATTGGTTTGAAGATTTGCACAATTGTAGAACTCACCAGATAGATCATGGGTGCTACGTTTCAGGTTCAACAGGTGTCATTTTTAGAAGCAGTAGAATTTTGAGGCTTATAATGTCAGAACTGTCTTTTGTGTGTGTGTGTCACTTTAATTAAAGGGGCACTTCCACTCCTCTTTAATATGAAACATGTATTTCCTTTATTTAATCACAGGAAGTCCAGAAAGGGGGAAGTGGGCAGGAGAACAAGCTACTTATGTGGGAGGGTGCTTATCCCCTTCTCCGCCTCAGCACTGTCTATTTTCAGGGAAAGGGTAGGTCTATCAACATCTATGAGCATCTATAATTAAATGGAACCTCTAAGATCTCTAGCTATGATATGTTTCAGAGCAGCAGACCTAGGAAGAAATGTCTTCATACTCTGCTTGTGAGCTTCTAGAAAAAGCTGGCTAGCCACAATGAGAGACAGAATGATGGGGTAGAACATCCATGGTCTCATCTAGAAAGATAATACTTACACTCTTAACACATCCTTCAGCCTTCAATATTTTAACTTCATTTATTATATGAAAGGAATATCTTTTTACCAACAGTTAAGTGAAAAAATATTGTTACCCACACATATCATATGAAAAGAAATCAGTGCCGTTGCATCACAACAAATCAGTGGAAGCTGGTGAGTCCAATGTGAGTGGGGTGGAAGTAAAGTGAAATGGGAGGTTCTGATAAAAAAGAAGCATTAAGGAAATGTGTCTATTGGTGGTGACAAATGCATTAAATGGTCGAAGCAACACAGTCCATCCAGTACTCCCTCCTGCCTGTGTCTCAACTTTGCTACTCTCGCCATCTCCCTTGATGCTCTCTCTAATTGCGGTGCTCAGAAGTCATCTCCATGGAGTTCTGTGGGGCTTATTCTCGAATAAGTGGATATAGGATTGCAGTCCTAATGTTACTAAGAATCAGGATTGTTATCCATCTTTGTTACCCAGCCTGGGTGTTTGGAATGGGGCAGCACGCCATATAACAAATGTAACTGATTAATCTACAGATTGAATTTTCATCCTGCCCTTCCTCCAGAGAGTTCAGGGTGACATATAGGGTCTTCTTCCCAATGTGCAGACACATACAATTTTATCTTTGCAACAACCCTGCGAGATAGGTTAGGCTAAGAAATAGTGACTGTTCCAAGGTCATCTAATGAGTTTCATAGCTAAAAAGAAATTTGTACCCTCTCTCCCTAGTCCTAATCCAAAGCTCTAGGCCAGGCTTCCCTGACCTGGAAGTCTCCAGATGTGTTGGACTATAACTCCCATCATCCACAGCCAGTATGTGGGAGCTGTAGTCTGACATATCCAGAGGCTGCCAGGTTGGGAAACCACATACATATATAGAAACTCTGATTTTCCGATAAGACCCACTATTAGACCAGTTTCACTAAAACAAAAAAACATTATTATTATTATTATTATTATTATTATTATTATTATTATTATTAGCGGTAGCTGATTCTTGCACTTCACTCAAACCTAGCACCAACATGTTTCATACGTTCTCTGTCAATGCCATGAGTGGATGTTGGTGACAAAGATTTAGCTTTGTTTGGACAGCTTTTGTGCAAGCGCAAACATTCAGAGCATGAAATCTAATGAGATTGGCAGCCCTTGCAAAATTAAAGGCAGATGGCAGGGCTTCAAATAATCACAGTGCAAATCCTTCACCGTGTACCAAGATACGTAAGTCATGTCTCCACCTTCCAACGCTGTCACTTCAATACTGCAGGAAGTGGAAGGAGGGGGCATGAGGTCATTTGTGCCTTGTAAAACAGGAATTGGCAAGAGGACCCCATGCCGGGGGCGAGGGGGGGGGACATCAAGTGCAGACTGTAGCCCAAGATTTTTACTGATGTAATCCTGCTATAGGGACCAGGCAGAGCGTGTTGATACAGAGTCCTCCTGTGCAGATGGCAGCAATATGATTGCACCAGCCAGCTATCCCATTTGGTGGCCATCTGGTTCCACCAGCTGATGCATCCCCTGAAGCAGAAATATATCAACCCAAAGCCATTAAGCCAATCCACCATGAAAAACACCTGTACAGAAGTAGGCTTACAGTACTTCAATAAAATGTAAAATCTAGAAAACACTTTAGATTTAACTCCGGATTAGAAACTGAAAGCCAAAACTGACCTACCAACTACTCAGAGAGATGCTGCTATCCTGTCATATTAGCTGCATATTATGATCCTAAGTTGATTTTTTAAGTTGCTATTTTTTGCAAATATGGTAGAGGCCAACTGGGAAATGTTTTATAGGTATCATGCAATACTCAGAATTCTTTGAATATCTCTTTATGTGGACTCGGCACATACGTATTATGCTATCCTTACATGGAAAACACTTCTAGGTAGGAAAATGCAAGGGATTTGTGACACTCTTAGACATACATTTTACAGAGGCACTAGGAAGCCATCACTGATCATTTTTCCATGAGAAAATGCTTAACACATGAAGTGGCCTCTGGGTCAGCCTTACCATGAAGCAACACAAAGAACTGCTTTGAGCTGCTGATACCAAAAGGGAAGGGGTAGTCAATATGACTTTTCATTTCTGGTGCAAAAACATTTAGTTCTAGCACTACAGTCCAAGTTTTCACTTAAAACTACACAGGCAATATTCCATGTCATATTCTTTACCTAGACAGATGTACTATTCAGAATAGTCATGTAGGGCATGGTCTTTTTCAACAACTATCTTTAAACCTTTCCCGAGATATTTCCTGCACAGTGGATTGTTAACCATGCAATGTGACTTATTTTTGTTGAACAAGCCACTTGAGAACCCATCATTTGTGGTTGGGTTGTTCAGGGTGGTTAACAAGCCGCACTGCATGATTAACAAGCCACCCTGCCGAAAATATCCTGGGTTCAGACAACATGCTAACTCACAGTTCAACAAACAACCCACGGTTCAACAATAATCCACACTCAAGAAGTGAGTGCCCCTGTTCAGACACAACTTGTGGAAGGGTGGTTAGGCTTACCATAATACGTGGTGGTTAGCACTAACCACACTGAGTGCTCCCACCATTAATGCACTAACCACCCTGCCTAACCACCCTCCACGCTAATCACCCTTCTCGGGCATGTGTAGCTTCTCCTTGCACTGCTGCGGGGTGCTTGAGTAACCACACTTCTGTAATTGCTTGGTGAACCATGGGAAGAGGTTTTCATGCCTCTTGGCCATCAGCCAGAGGGACAGGTATGCTTCAGCTTTAAGCAACAGCTGCAGATGTTTGTGCTTGGGAGCGTGGAGCACTCAAGGTTGCTGGGATGATAACACTGGCGTGGGATGTTGCAGGTTTCTGACACTGGGGTGGAGTCTGACGGATTCCCTCCCACCTGGCCTGCCGGACTGGGTTCCATGAACCATTACTGCCACGTCTGCTGTAAAGCCGCCATTTACACAAGATTCAAGGCATGAATGACCCATTTCTGTAAAAGGCCACCATTTCCATAAATGACCATTTACACAGAATAATGAACAGCCATTTTTATGTGTAATGTGGCTCACTAAGGGGACGAGAGGCCGTGTAGTACTCCCGGAGCTGAGTTTCTCACTTTGGAAGCTCTTTTAGGGTTCTGACTGGTTCTGACTAAAATCCGGAGTGGATTCACCATCCCACTGACATTGGAGCCACCAGGCTCCACTGGTTGTAGTCCAACACATTTGGAGGGTACCAGGTTGATTTAGGGTCACACATATTAAATATAATGATAGACATGGTTCTTCTTGTATTCATACTCTTTGTATTTGCTTAACTATACCCTTTTGGAAAGACCAGGTAGTTATTACCCGCAGATTGCCCTAGATCTCAACACCATCAGATACAATGGTATCCAAGACTACCTAATATTTACACATGACTGTTGAGAAATATAGTTAACAAGAGTGCATCTGCTTCAGCACCCATGATCCAGATCATCTACATTCAAAGAAGTTCTCTTGAATAACAGGACTGATTATGAACACCCAGCGGAATTGCATTAAATACGTTTCACAGCTCAGGAAATGCCATACCTTAGCTTAGGGTATTGTGAGTCTCCTTCAAAAATTAAAGAAGGATTGTCTACCTTTCAAGGCATTTGAGACAATCTGATTATAATCAAGCAACCCGCTGTCATAAATAGGCCTTTTGATAGAAATATTTCAGTATGTACAGTGCATACTTTGTTATAACAAGCAATTTACACACTCAAAAAGGCTATTATACAAAGGATTAGGATGATAATTAAGCACCCGAGACTATTAAACCTTGTCCTTAACAGAGTCTAAAGAGCAAGGCACTTTAAGTGAAACGTAAACCTAGAATATAATGGAGCTTATTGTCAGTAAGTGCCAAGAGATAGCAGTTTTAATTCATCGATATAATCTTACAGCAGCAAACTCTGTTATGAGAGAAGATGTATATTTGAAATTAGAGGGATTCAGAGAACAAAAAGTATTAGTTTAATGACAGACACTAATTAAAACAAATCGTCTTAGCAAACAGAAGGCACTTTTCTACCTTCTGTGTCAAAAGCAGAGAGAGGGTACTTTGCTTTAGACCGAAAGATTTGGAGTGTGCAAGTTAGCACCCATCAGTGACTTTCTGAACAATATATGGACCTATTGAATTCTGAACTATTGTTGCAGAGCCTTTCAACCAGGTTACTGAAGAGATAGAACAATCATAATGGAGAAGTTACTGCAAAGGTCTGTGGTGAGCAAATATTTGGGTTAACAGAGAGCAAAGACATACATAGAAGCAACGCTTTGCAGAGAGTTTACAAGTGAGGAACTTCAGAGAGAAATAAAATTGGGGGGGAAAGAAGAATTCAGCCTCATTGCCTATACTGCTATATATTTTTTCACCTACTAGTACAGCAGTTATAACTTAAGCTACAGCCACAGGTGAACTGTGTTACAGTTGATGGCACTGGATGTGATTGCTGTTAGCATCAAAAGATGCATCCAAACGAGTCAATAGTAGGACCGCCATGAGGAAGGGGATGAGCACTTCTGCATCTGTGTGGGCAACGGCTACTTCCATTCGAACGTGGCAGTGAGTATATGTTCCCCCCCTCCCGACTCTCTGTCTCTTCCTCTGAGACAGCCAGCTCTTCCGGTCACCCTGACCAGCAACAGTGTGGAGGGATGCAGCTACCTCAAAATCCTCAAGTACAGTCTTTTCTTCAGGGGTTCCTCTGGGCTCATGTTATGGTAATTCTGGACTGTGTGTGATTTTGTTCTGTATTCCTTCTCCTCCTCCCTGTGCAAGCAACATATGTGCAATCTATTTTTCCTTCACTGAGAGGTTGTTATCCCCTTAGATATTTGTGTGTTTGTTTGTTTATAAGTTCAGGTCCTTCCAAGCATACAAATACTTTCCCCTATAAGGCCAACCCCACAGGAATCCTCCCTGTTAACTCCAAGCTGAGGTAGCAGTGGGTATACAGACAGTGAATGGCCAGTGCTGGGAGAAGTGGCTACTCTTCTCAAGGCTGGCTGAGTCCTTTTGCATGGCATGTGCCACCTCCATGGGGACTTGAAAGAAAGAAGGCTGTGAAACCTAAGAAGAAAGCTCCAAGTATCACCCTTAAAACACTGAAGACACTAGGATTGTCCAAAAGAGGGTCCACCTGTCATCCCCGCTCAGAATAAAAGCCAATCAATATCTTACAAGACTTTGGTTACTATCCAGCAGTATCATCCCGCAAACGCAAATGGCACTAGTAGAACACTCCAAATCTTTCCTTTGTGCAAGTGGTTGCTCATTACACTTGGGCAACAGGTTGTCCAAGTGAAGGCACAACTGTCGCACAACTGGTTGAACAAGACTAATGTGCAACTGATTGCAAAATGGGTTCTGGATGCATAATGCACAGCGACTTGTGCAACTGTGTTTCCATAAACATAACTTTAGTTGGATTCTCCTCTTGCACATAGTTTGGAGCCTAATTTCTACTAGCACAGTGTCATTTACACTCACAGAATGACACAGTTGGATACTGCCCAAGACATGGTAGGGCTTGTAGAAGTCCCTTAGAGCTGAACAAAGCTTGAATGATGTCATGAAACCCAAGCTGAGCAAACCCACCCCCAGCTTATTCTCATTTCAGTTGGGAATTCCAACAGAGTAGGTTTCCTAGGTAACAGACAGAATTGATAAAAGAAATCCAGTTAAGACTGCTTTGCAAGCTCTCAAAATGGCATGTAGGTGTTATGACAGCTGCTAGTCATGTCAAACTGACCCAGGCAAGTCAGATCATCATAACTGTATGCACATGGATATCAAAATGGCAGGAGCAAAGCCAGCAGAAGCAAGGCAGATGGAGGTGTGGGGATAGTGATGGTGGCATCAGGACCAGCCTTGCTTGAAATTTATGAATACTAATTGTTCACAGATCTCCTGCTTACTACCATATTAGATATTTTAAGCCACATGTGATTCCTGCTGCTAGAAAAAATAAAATCTAATGGCATATTGCATTCAGATTTTGAAATAATATTAAACACTTGTTAAATTTCTATGAGGACACAGAAAGATTGCCACAAGACTTGTTGAGTTTTCAGAGAGCTCAAATCATATGACATACACAGGGCCAGCCCAAGACAATTTTCTGCCTTAGTGAGAAGACTAAGAACATAAGAGCATAAGAAGACCCATGCTGGGTAAGAGTCCATCTAATCCAGCATTCTGTTCACACAGTGACCAACCAGCTGTCGAAAGGAAACCCACAAGCAGAACATGAGTGCAACAGCACCTTCTCTCCCCCTCCCCATGCTCCCCAGCAACAGGTGTCCATAAGGCTTCCTTCCTCTGATACTGGAGGTAATACATAGCCATCAGGACTAGTTGCTATTGATAGCCTTCTCCTCCAGGAATTGGTCTAAGCCCCTATTAAAGCCATCCAAATTGGTGGCCATCACCACGTCTTGTGGTAGCGAATTCCATACTTTAACTATGCGCTGTGTAAAGAAGTACTTCCTTTTATCTGTCCTGAATCTCCCACCAATCAGCTTCATGGGACGACCCCGGGTTCTAGTATTTTGAGAGAGAGAGAGAAATGCCTCCCTATCCACATTCTCCACACCATGCATAACTTTGTACACCTCTGTCATGTCTCCCCTCAGCCCCCTTTTTTCCAAGCTGAACAATCCCAGCTGTTGTAACCTTCCCTCATAGGGGAGATGCCCCAGCCCCTTGATCATTTTAGTTGCCCTTTTCTGCACTTTTTCCAAATCTGCATTTTAAAAATAAATAAATTAGGTGACCAGAACTGTATTCTCAGATTTATAAAAGAGCTATATGATCTTTGCAGTTTTATTCTCAATTCCATTCCTACTTTTGCCTTATATGGAGTTTGCAAATGGTGCCCCTGCCCAGTCAAAATGCAAAATGCCCAACGTTGGTCAAGATGGGTGCTATGGCACCTAAATCCAAAATCTGCGTAAGTGTCCCTTATTTGGCAGTAACAATACAATCATAATACATTAACTAACCTTCAATTTGCTCTCTTTCATGACACCCAAAATCAGCTGCTTTAGGTGGCCACCTCACTCTGCTTGCCTTGTAACCAGTTTGTGCCAGATGTTCACAATAAACCCTGTCACATACTCTATGCTTTTTGTTCAATCCTCGAAATTCCAGATATTCACACCTACCTAGCCATATCCAGCTATTACATTTTCTGACTAGAACATGTGACGAAATAGCTCCACTCCTGACATCACAACATGTAGCCCCTCCCCTTGTCATTTGTCCCTACAGTACAAACATCTGCAGGGCAGGGTCCTTTGTGTTTACAGCTGCATGCCTAAAGGTCCCATCGCTGCAAATATTTGCACAGTACACGTGGACAACAGGGAAAGGGACTAATTGACACACATGGTTTGGGGGTACAGCTTCTTGGCATGGCGGCATTCCACTTATGTTTACTTGTAAATCTCAACATCTAGGATTATGTTCAGATCAGCCTATTCAGAAATTAGCCAGTTTCTGAGATCCAAGATATACTCAAAGTGTGGATTTGCTGCAACTCCAAAGCGTTTGTTTGTACCAAATTTTGTGAAGCAAAGTAAATCAATTTTGCAGAGAGCTTCAGCTGTGTGGAACCGAGAGGTTGCCTGCCTCTGAATAGAGCCCAGAATACAGCTTCAGGAGGACCACTTTTATGGGACGATAAACACAGGAAAGTATTTTTCGTTTGCCTTGGGGACTTCTGCTTTCAGTATCCATTCCAAGAGAAATACCACTCTTCGGAAATGAGTTGCAAGGCAGCACTTCTACTCTGGTGGAAGATTTGAAGAAGATGTTTTGAAAGGGTTGTACTTTTTTTTTTAATAAAAACCCTTGCTTTTATGAGGAAGACCACAATTTTGCATTTTGTGCACATGTATGCATATGAGTGCATGCGCTGTAATTTAAAGGAAGTCTCACTTTCAGAGTAAAACCACTAGTGGTGTGAATAATATGGTTATGGCTTCCTCCTGTTTGGCAGGGCAATAGGAGTTCAGCAGAAGCCAGCCATTGTGGTTTGACTCTCTCCCTGATAATGACAGACCTTCCCTCCACCCCAGGAAAATGCAACACTCTGAAAACAAGGAGGAAGAAAAGGAGAGTCATTTCCTTGCCAACACCGGTAGCTGGGAGGCCTGGAAGGATGCCACAAGATACCCTGCTATTTATTGCCCATTTCCACCCCATAGGAAGCAAGGGAAGTGCTTGCCAAAAGTATGAAAAAGAAACCCTCCCTGCTTCCTGTTTGACTTAACATTTGACAGGGCAAAGTCAAGGATAATTCTAGCTCTGTATTTGGAACTTTCATGCCCTCCGTTGCTTCCCTTCAAACAGCCATTGAGATTTTAAGGTATCAGTGCTTCCCGAGTGGTAGACATGCCACTTGATTGCATTTTGCACACGTACGTTTTGAATTTTATCCACATTCTTCCAAGTATTTCTCTCCTGCTGAAGTCCAGGTAAAAGCACTATCTAAATGTTAGCAATTACTGTTATTACAACTACTTTTGCATACAAGTCCACCAAGGTGTGTAGCTTCTGCGAATGCACAGATTCACCCTGGTTTATACAAGAAGCTACATGCAACGGTTTTCATGAAATACTTCATTGTATGTGGCTTACGGCCAACTCCTACAAATTTGGATGGGATCCTTGCCACAATAAAGGGTCCACTTAACGAACATAATTTTCTCTAGTCATCTAACAGTTCCATGTTAGATGACTAGAGCAACAAGGGCAGCAGTCTCGTTGCAAGACTGTGCTTGCCATAACAATGGAATTGGTTCCTTCTAAACAACCCTACACATGAAACATTTTATCAGTTTTGATCAGCCTTAGTACCTTAAAATGGATGGAATATATTTTAGAATGATCTGGCCTGGATTCTCTGAGTTCCAAATTAAACCAAAATTCAAGCCAAATGGATATACTATCGGATATCACATTATTATTATTTCAAATACAATTGTAAGGCATATGCTTTGCATGTAAAAGGTAGGGCTGCAAAAGACTCCTGAATGAAACCCTGGAGACTACCAATCTGTGCAGATGTTACTGAGCTAAATGGCCCAATGGTCTGACTCTGTACAAGGTAGTTTCCTACATTTCTATCCTCTAGTACACACTCCCATGAGGTGCTGCTATTGTATCATAAAACATTAATTATATTGTGATACTATAGCTAGTTTCAACTGCTTTTTCATCAACATGATCATGCTGTGAATGTTGATTCAAGACTACAAGTCCTCCTTTTTTCCTCCATGTTTCTAATGAAGACTAGAGAGAAGCTCTAAGCCAGTGCTGCTCAAACTCAATGGCTACTAGTCCTGATGGTTATGTGCTACCTCCAAGATCAGAGACAGTTTGTCTATTACACCAGTTGCTGGGGAACATAGGTAGGAGGGTGCTATTGCACCCATATCCTGCTTGTGGGTCGACAGCTGGTTGGTCCTATGTGAATGGAGTGCTGCATCAGATGGACCCTTGATCTGATCAGCATGACTCTTCTTATGTTATTAAACTCTTCTTTCCAACCAGCAAGTCTAAAACCCTTGCCTTTGCATATACATTTTTCTACGGCTCCCTCCCTTCAGTCCTGCAGTCCCAGCCACTTCCAACATTAGCCCTCTGCCCTCCAGCAACTGGACCTGTTGTTATTGAGAATCTCAATCATGATAGCTTTTGTGCATGGATCGTTTGAATCTTGCATTTCTGTTCATGTCACTCTATCACCGGTGTGGGCAGCCTTTTTTCTGGTGAGGGATGCATTCCCACTATAGACTACTCAGCACACACAAAAGAGGTGGCATGCACAAGCACACACACACACATTTTGCAATATTCAACTCATCATCCCACTTTAAGGCACTTGGTGGTGTTGCAGTAACTGTTGAATGGGTTGTGTGGCTGGGTGCATAACCACTTTTAACATGTGCAAAAGGTGCGACATTCACAACACACCAGCAGCTTTTTTTTTTTTAATGTGTAGAGACCCTTAGCTGTAATGGTGCTACATTCTTTTTATATATAAGAAGCTAGAGAGGAAAAGATGCAAAAGAGCTTCCAGTTCCTTTGACTGCCTTCTGCAAAGATTTCATGTATGGGCCAGACTCTTTCCAGTCATTTGTAAAAACTAGGTTATGACAAGGATTGGCACTAATCAGTCAAGCTGATGATTGTTCGCTGCCTGACCATGCGGAAGGAAATGCCATTCATTCACTATAATCCAGGAAGATAAAAGGCTGATATGCTTCTTTGATGTAGATATGGGCAAGCAGTAAGGCAGACATGTAAATAATTCCGTCACTTGCTAGTCACAGGTGACTAACCGCTTTATCCAGAGTTTTAAGTATTTGTTATAACCCTGAGAATCTCAGCTTTCATTTGAAACATGTTTGCACTATGTGCCCAAAGAAATGCTTCCCTAAATACAACATCAAAGGAACATGCTACCACCAGGGGCTACCTCCTATGGTCAAAGGCAAATCCAAAAGCAAACTCAACAGGAAGAGGAACCAATGGCTTTTTCAAGCTGCAGATCTGAGACTTGGCTGCCCTGAGCTAACATTGCATCCACACCAGCAAATCTCCTTGAAATCATGATTGTATTGTTTCTTAGCAGTGTGTGTGTGCTTTTCCCTATGCAGTGCATAACATATATGCAGCAGGCTTCTTCCTCATGTGGTAAATAGCATAGCCTTTCAGTTTGGATGCAGGTGGCCTGTGCCAACATTTGCACATGGCTAGACTTGCACCACTTTTATATGTTGCCAAATCTGTAGGGCCAATTATGCAAAATATGAAAGACCTAAATGGAAACCCTAAAACATTATATAAATAGACAGACATGGGGAGGGGGGAGTAAGGAAAAGAAGGTTAGAAAGATGTCCCCACTACAGAAAGCTGATGAATATCAGCACAATATCAGAGGCTGAAACAGTTGTACTGCATCTGTGGAAGCAACTATTGCTGATATGAAACTTATGCTATGAAGTACGCATATATTAAAACCAGAAATACAACTCAAGTTAGGAAGAACAAAGTACTAGATGCAGGCCAAGCAAGCTAGTACAAATACATATCATGCCACTGCCACCCCTGCAAATAAACCTTATTAGAAGTATATACCAAGCAGAATTTCAAGTACAAAAGGGTAGTTATGGGCCTTAGCTAGACCTAAGGTTTATCCCGGGATCGTCCCTGCCTGCTCCCGGGATATCCTATGTGTCATTTACATGTGAATTAAGGCCATAGTGAATTATGGGGGAACTAATCTGTGTAAAGTTCTGTTGACTATAAGCCCATGCAGTTATTTGGAAGGCCCTTTATGTTGTGCTTTTCTAGCTGGAAAAGCATCTTTTCCCCTAGTACCTTTCATCTTTCCTAGCACACAACTGTACAAGAATATCAGCCGCCCTGCAACTGCCTGCAGAAGACCCAGAGAGAAGGAGGCTACCATGGGGCTGGGGGAAGCCACACTTATAGGATTGGGAGTGAAGGTGTCATTGAGCCAAGAAATGCTTTATCATTCCCATGGAAGCTTGTTAGAATATTCCCTGGACTGGAGAAAACAGAAAAGCATTGTGAACTCATGTACCTTCCTTTTAAAACTGCTAAAGTTGTTAGCTGCTCTGGTTCTACAGATTGATAGCACTGTGCATTTTTACAGTGTTTGAACTTGCCCTGCTTAGAATTCAATTTCCTCTTCTGACAAGCATGCAGACAAATATTGCCAATGGCTCTAATGTATATTTGTCCTTCTTGAACTGCCCATAGAAATATGGTTGCTATGCAGCTGTCACAAAAACAGTTTTTTGAAAAAAAAATAATAATAATCACCTGGCATCCACATTTTAGGAGCCATCAAATTTAATTTCCCCTTCGCACAATAAAACACCAAGAAGAAACTTTAATAGATGACATTATGTAACAGGTTCTATAAAAATAGCAGGAGCACCAGTGCTGGAGCACTTCCTTCCGGAGACCCAATAACTTCTGCTGAAAGGATCTTCGTTGGCTACCATGGCAACTAAGAGAGATGACACTAAGGGGAAAACAGCAACAAAAGGATCTCTTTTTTGTGCTCAGGAAAATAAACTCTGGCTCCAGGCTTGAGATACAGTGAATATAGAGAACGAAAGGCGGGGGGGGGGGGGGGAATCAGTTAGCAATTCCGCTCAGGTTCCAGTGACATTGCAAGGCTTTAATGTTTGCTGTGCAGTTCTGAGCTTTATCTTTAACAGCCAAAAACATTTAGCAGAAGTATTTCTGAAATGATTTGAATTCCAAGTGCCTGTTTTACATGCAAAGCTCCTTCCAATCCAATTTCTCCACAAGACCTTGTTGTTGTTGTTTAATTTCGTTATAAGATTCGTCACATTTAACTGTAAAAGACTCCTTTGTGTTTCTGAGCCTGTTCGTGCTCTACATTTGATTGCCCAGGAGACAGCTGTTTTAAGGCTGGGCATTTCTGAAGTGGGTGGCAGCGATGGCAGTAAACACTGTCTAACCTAAACTGGGAGGCACAAACATTTCCACAGCGATCACCCTCATACCACAAGGAGGGAAATGGTCAGAACCTCCCCAATATGATATAGACAAACTAGGGATGTATACAAAAGTATCACAGAACACAAACCAGCCAAAGCCAGGCAGATTTAAATCCCATTGATTTCAACAGGAGAGTTAAGCATATGTTTAAGTCCCCTTCCTCTTTCTTTCTTTCTTTCTTTCTTTCTTTCTAGTGAGAGTAGTAACACCATTTGGCCCATTAGTGTCCAGTAATGTCTGCTTCCTTAGTCAAAGGAGAGCAAATTCAGACAAGTAGGCCACGTTCAGATGACACAACAGCCACCATGTTTTAATACTGAACTCCACAGATGATAATCAGGATAATCAACAGCTGTGCAGATAGTCAACTCTGTATACCATTGATTATTTGCGTTGGTTATTTTTGGGAAATAACCAAATGTGATGTGGAAAAGGATTGCCAGATGACACAATAGTCAACGGTTCACTATTCAAGCAATGGTTGATTATTTAATCAACTGTTGATTACTGTTTCATCTGAACCCAGTCGTAGCCTTCTTTTCTTTTCTTTTTTTACACAGACTAGCTGTCTAAAATGCCTGTCAGGATTAGCTACCCAGATAATTCTCTTCTCTTTCCAGGCGTAAGAGGAATATGCTTCAGCTATTGGTCGTTGTTGTTGTTGTTATTGCATTTATATCCCACCTTTTTTCTTCCAAGGAACCCAAGGTGGGGAACATAATCCTCCTCCTCTCCATATTATCCTAACAACAACTACCCTGTGAGGTTGGTTGGGCTGAGAGGCTATGACTGTCCCAAAGTCACCCAGTGGCTTTTCATGGCCTAGTGGGGACTAGAACCCAGATCTCCAGACTCCCAGTCTGACACTTTAGCCACTATACCACACTGGCTCTGTCTGAATCAGACAGACTGTTAGGAATGGCTGCTTGTCAAGATCTTTCAACTGGAATACTATCTGCTTCCTCTACTATAAGAACATAAGAAGAGCCCTACCGGATGAGACCAAAAGCCTATTTGTTTCTGCAGTGACCAACCAGATGCCCATGTGAAGCTCACAAGCAGGACATAAAGGCAATAGCACTCTCCTGTTCATGTTCCCCAACAACTGGCATTACAAGGCAAACCATAATTAGCAGCCACTGAGGAACTAGATCAGGATTGGTATTATAGCACACAGGGATGGGGGTTAACCTTTCCCCCACACAACAGCTACCCTAACACAAAGCTTCTCATTGGCACAGAATGGAAATTTCCATTGGTGCCAGTGGGAACTTCCCACCCACCCCTTGTGCCAAACAGCAATCTTAGGAGGTGATTGTTGTCAGGTTTATGGCAGAAGTGGGAATTCCAGTTCAGTTCAGTTTAAAGTTTTAAAACCTTTGTATTTGGGATGCTATTTAAAAGTCCTGCTGAGTGATCTAGGGAGGTTGTGGGCTCTCCCACACTAGAGGCCTTCAAGAGGCAGCTGGACAAGCATCTGTCGAGGATGCTTTAGGGTGGATTCCTGCTTTGAGCAGGGGGTTGGACTCGATGGCCTTGTAGGCCCCTTCCAACTCTGCTACTCTATGATTCTATGATTCTATGAACCAGTCCTGCTTATTTCTTGAGTAGACAAGCATAAGCTAGTGGTGGCACTGTGTAAATGGGCTCTCCGCTTCCCAGCAGATATTGGATGTGACCATGGGGTAGGGTGACCATATTTGGGAAAACAAAAAAGAGGACACCCAGTGGGGTGGTGGAGTGCATCATTCCACCCTGCCATGCTAATGGAAGCATGCCAGGCGGGGGGGAGATGTGCTTTCTGGAGGCCCCGGAAAGCACACTTTCTGCTCCAATTGGATCATAGAATCATAGAATAGCAGAGTTGGAAGGGGCCTATAAGGCCATCGAGTCCAACCCCCTGCTCAATGCAGGAATCCACCCCAAAGCATCCCTGACAGATGGTTGTCCAGCTGCCTCTTGAAGGCCTCTAGTGTGGGAGAGCCCACGACCTCCCTAGGATCCTTAAAGGCCCTGATTGGAGTAGAGGAGGGAAAAGCATGTCATTCCCACCTGTCCCCCCCCCACTGCTCCAATTGGGGGCTTTTCAATAATGTCTGGAAATGACAGTTTCCCCTTTAAGGCCCTGATTGGAGCATATTATTTAAGGCCCTGATTAGAGCATATTATTATTTGAATTTTAAGATGGCTGGCTGGCTGTTATTTTAATAATGTATTAGTTTTTATATGTTTTAATCAGTTTTATGTATTTTATAATATTTTGTATTCTTTGTTGTTCCCCACCTTGATCCAGAGGGAGAGGTGGGTAATAAATATATTATTATTATTATTATTATTATTATTATTATTATTATTATTATTATTATGGATGATGCATCTCCAGAAAGCACATTGTTTCCCCCCCCCCCATATTCATGCTAATGGCAGCCTTAAAGGGGAAAGTGTGTAACTACAGGACATTATAGAAAACTACAAAAAATCCCCCCTGACATCCAGGATAGAACCAAAAAAACGGGAGAAATCCAGGGAAATCCTGGCAGTTAGTCACCCTACCATGGGATTGAAAAAGTTGTGCATTCCTGGTTATAGAATATCCTGACAAAATGGAGGTGTTATGAAGTAAACAGTCTATAAAACACAAATTGCCACAACAATCCCATTATACATGATTTAAGCATATGGGGGTTGCATGGGTATTTGTTGGTCTTGATGTATAAAATTGGGAGGGGAGGTAGAGGTATGCACCCCAAAGTCTAACCCCAGTGTTTGTCTGTGATTAGACAAATTTCAGTTGCCTGGGATGGATTTCGGTGTGGTTCTCTCAAGAGTGGGTGCCGTTTCCTAATGTCCTTTTCCATTGATGAGTTTTCAGTTTTTATGAAAAACTTCCAAAGAATTTTGAAAGTGATACCTTTTAATAGTTTGCTGTGTTTCCACTGTTATTGTGTGTTGAGTCTTTTACTATGATTAAATACACTGCAGTTGCCAGTGCTGGGGCTGTCTAAACACTTGGAAAGCCCCAAAGTGGGTGCACGGTGGCGCGGCATTGATTATACGATGACGCTGTAGTTGCACACCCACTCTGGGGCTTTCCATCAAAGCTGTGGAGAAAATAAGTCAGGGACTTCCCTTGACTTTTTTCTCTGGTGTGAGGTAAGGATGCGCATGATGGTGTCAAAACAGCCACTCACCTCACTCCAGAGTTACACCAGAGGCATGGCCAGACAGTGCCTGGTGGAAGTTGACATGCAATTGGTCATCTTCCACCAGGAAGAGGGCAGGGGTGGCTCCAGTCCCTGGATGGCCACTCAGAAACCCCATGTTCCCTTCTTGACATCAGGGGGGATTCCACACGTCGTACTGATGCCGCTTCCATGCGGCCACAGTGCGACCGCAAAGCGATCGTGTAACTTGCCTGGAGAAGCGACGAGGAAGATGCGTCCTTGCTGCCGCCACCACCCACCTACCTCCGACCCGGCCGGGTCGGAGAGCTCGGCGGAATAAGGCAGGGTGGAGAGCGGAAGAAGCTCTTCTTCCGCCGAGCTGTCCGTCCCGGATGGCGAGGAAGTAGGTGGGTGGCGGCGGCAAGGACGCCTCTTCCTCGTCGCTTCTCCAGGCAAGTTACACGATCGCTTTGGGGTCGCACTGGGGCCGCATGGAAGCACCCTCAGTACGGTGTGTAGAATCCCCCCAGGATTACCTGATGCCACCGGGGGTGGGGGGGAAGTGCAGGGTTTGAGAAGGAGGCGGCACCAAGCCATTGCCATGAGGACACCCCCCTAGACTTCAGCGGAAGTTGGGATGAATGTGCATGAGAGGATAACTGCTGTTGCGTGTGAGACCACCTATCAGCATGCAGCATTAGTTTCAAGGACAAGGCTATTTGCTCTATGATACCCAGAATGAAT
Source organism: Elgaria multicarinata webbii (assembly GCF_023053635.1). NCBI lineage: Eukaryota > Metazoa > Chordata > Lepidosauria > Squamata > Anguidae > Elgaria > Elgaria multicarinata. The sequence continues at coordinate 36,997,133 of NC_086180.1, read as the reverse complement.
CCCCAGAGACATGGGGAAAAAACCTGCCTAATTATGATTGGATAATTCTCTAATGTTTCTGTGGGTTTTACGTGTTAGTGAGTGAACTTGAAAAGACCTTGCTCTTGAAGGGTATGGCAAAAATGGTTTGTTATGTTACGACTCAGGTTGTCAATGTTTTCCTGTTTAGGTTTCAATTTTAAGTGGACAGGTTTTCGGTTTAATATACGATTTTCCAAACAGCTGTTCATTTGGGGGGAAGCCGTTTTTCCCAAGGCAAATCCAAGAGTTATTAGTTTGACTTGATTTTTCTAAAATGGCATTTCTCTTTCGAAAGTCCGGAAATTAGAAAATGAACTCCCCGCTTCCCCATTCCTGAACACGCATGCCTGTGGGAGCATACTTCTCGTCACCCTCGCTTCACACACATACGCACACACACACACACACACAGCGGTACAACATGCTGATCCTCTGAATCAATAATTGTAGAACTGCACTTTAATAAAAAGAAAAGCTAAATCCTTATTAAGTTCAGAGTTTACTTTCGGAGCAAAGATTTACTATCAAGTTGTTGTGGCACATACTAAACTTTGCTGCGCAGAGGGGGGAAAGTGTTTAGAACAAAGGATTTAAGAACGCTCTCTTCCTTTGAAAGGAAAAACCTCCCTAGCTTCCAAACTCTTCCGGCCCCTGCACTTGATACGTAGCAATAGATGGCTGTTCTGAATCTTGTATGTCCAAGCCAATGTCATAAATACAGTATGTGCTTCTTCCTTGCAAATGAAGGGATGAAATCTAATCTGTTGCAAATGACTTCACAGGGATATGGGGAGAAGTGTCATTTCAAACAAAAAAAAGTCAAGCCTGATGCATATTACATTTGTTCTGGAACCTGAGCTCACTGGAGTTTGCCATTTACCCACTTATAGCTTTTTCATATACAGCGTTGGTGCAGGGCCAAATGCTTCATCCAGTTGTCTGGTATCTCTCCAGAAGTGTTTCACTGAAAGCTAATTGATTAACAGTGGTTTAACTGACAACACGGTCTGGCCCATGGACTACTGGTCACTTCAACTTGCAGAACCAATTTGTAAAGAAAAGGAAACGCATTAGGAGTGCAAAGTAAATAATCTTGGTAGAATTCCAAGACACAAATAATTATGCTGCCTTCTTACAGCATGTGCACAGCTTGAGGTGGATGCAGTAAGTTTTTTATATGTCCATTAAAAGGGAAAAGTTGCTGTGACTGCATTTCAGTTGGCAATGAAGTCATCCCTGTGCATGATCTACCTGTTGTGAGGGCAGTTCAGGAAGCCAAGAAATTTTGGGTTTTAAAAAAAAATCACATCTGCCATTCAAACTACAAGCACACAAATGTCTATTGCAGCCTTCCCCAACCTCATACCCTCCTGATGTGTTTGATCAGAACAGTAAGTCCGGTATTAGAGGCAGTAAGCCTATATACACCAGTTGCTGCGGAACATGGGTGGGAAGGTGCTGTTGCACCGTGTCCTGCTTGTGGGTCCCTGGTTGACAGCTGGTTGGCCGCTGTGTGAACAGAATGCTGGACTAGATGGACCCTTAGTCTGATCAGCATGGCTCTTCTTATGTTCTTATGACTACAATGCTAATCATCCCCCAGCTGGAGGTGATAACAGTTGTAGTCCAACACATCTGGATGTCACCTCTTTTGGATTGCATCCACCTTTGCTACATTTCCCCCTCACACTTTAGTTATGCATTTTTTTACAAGCATGGCTTGTTTCTCAGGGGGATAGGTGGTTACATTGGGTAAAATCAAACCTACCTCACAGGGTTGTTGTTGTGAAGATAAAATGGAGCAGAGGAGGATTATGTACGCCGCCTTGGGTTCCTTGGAGGAAAAAAGGTGGGATATAAATGCAATAAATAAATAAATAAATAAATAATGCTGGAGATAGCATATAGCTATCAGGACAAGTAGCCATTGATAGCCTTGTCGTCCAGGTATTTGTTCATCCCCTTTTAAAGCCATCCAAACTGGTGGCCATCACTACATGTTGTGGTAGTATGAATCCCAGAGTTTAACTATGCATTATGTGAAGAAGTGCTTCCTTTTATGAGCTCCATCAGATAAGCATTTTATTACATGCTCGTTGTTGGGCACTCAGTGATTTTCGCTGGTCCCTCTCATGACATAATCTGCATCCCACGTGCCTCCTGCCCCTTCTGGCCTTCCTCATGCCACAAAAAGAAATCCAATATATATATTTTCCACGTGAAATAAAAGCGCCCTTCAATCCCATGTATTGCTGTCCTCCCGCTGTGTTGCTTTTGTTGGGGGGCGGTCCTGCTGACTTTCTGTTCTAAAGTGTACCTAATTGAAATCAATGGAGTTATACCAGCATAAAAATCACTTCCTGTTAAAACCAGTCACTACTCATCTTAATACACAGTATATGAGATGAGCTATATTTTGATGAGTCAGCCACATAATTAAGAGATTTCTAGGAAGACTGTATAATCCACTTGCATACTTAATAGATCCTGCTACTAATTGCAATAACTCAGCTCAATACCATTTGGTAGTTGAGTTTTATAAAATGCTACTAGTCCAGAGCCTGTTTTGCTGACTATGCTACTGGCTTCATTAACGGAACTGCAAGGCCTTTGATCAGAAACATTATGCACTCTGCTAATCATACAGCATGGCATGCCTTGTTCCCTGACCTATAAATAGAAATGGTTGCATTTCTTTATATTTGACCGACAGTATGTACATTTCACATTATCAAAATACTGTACCCAATAAACCTCTATAAATTTAACCCTCCATCAACAGGTGCCATCAAACACACCCCAATAAAGCTGGGGATCATAAAACATTTGTCTCATTCTTCCACAATTCTTCTATGTTCCAGGTAGTCCTCAATGATGACAAAGTGTGAATTGCCATGTGGTGTTTCATCCCTGTAGTTTAGTGTCATTTCTTTTGTACATAACTAAAGAGTGTCGATTCCTTCTGAAAACCAAAAATGGTGCTGTCTGGATTTGTGGGCAAGGAGTACAGGGGAAATGTCCAGTTAGTTTGTTTTTCAATGTGGCAGTTTATGTCCCAATATATGTGTTGGTGTGGTAACTGGGTTCCCCTAGTACCAAATCATATCAAGTCCTGGCCAGCTAGAATCTGGTAGATTTCTTTAAGGTGCAATCCTATGCCTGTTTCGGCAGAAAAAAGCTGGGGCATGCTGGGAGTTGTAGGTCTCTTTTCCATCTAGCATGCATAGGATTGCACTCTTAAATAATCAGTCAAATACTTGAAAGCTTGTCACACAGAGAAGGGCCAGGATCCCTTCTTGATCATCCCAGAGTGCAGGACATGGACTAATAGGTTCAAGTTACAGGAAGCCAGATTCAGTCTGGACATCAGGAAAAACTTCCCGACTGTAAAAGCAGTACGACAATGGAACCAATTGCCTAGGGAGGTCGTGGGCTCTCCCACACTAGAGGCATTCAAGAGGCAGCTGGACAGCCATCTGTCAGGAATGCTTTAAGGTGGATTCCTGCATTGAGCAGGGGGTTGGTGTGGCGTTACATCCCACAAGTCAGTTCCCTAATGTATGTCTGCAATTGTTAAGTCTGTGGTGCTTAGAATGTTGACCTGAGTGGGTGGAGTTAGAATGTCTTAGGAGGGGGGAGGAGTGATATATAAGGGAATGAGGGAGACTTTTTGGTACTTGTTGAGCCTTTAGTGCTTTAGCTCTCTGTGTGTAGAGTACTATTGTTCTGGAGAGTTTGAGGATCAGTGTATAGAGGGGTGCCTTTGAGTGTGGTGTGCACATAGTCAGTTGATGTATATTAAACAATACTGATAATAAAGAAAGCTCAAGAGTGATTGTGTGAGAGAAAGAAAAGTGTGTATGTGAAGAGAGAAAGGATTGGATGAGAGGTTTTAAAATGGTTTTGAAAAGTTTTATTTTGAAACAAAGTTTGTGAACCTTAAAATAATTTTTTATTCAGTTTGTTTTAACTACCACAAAAAATCCCACGTGTTTCTTTAGCATTTATCATCTGCAGTTATATACATTTTACACCCACTCTGACATTAAATCACCATCAGCACATATAATTCACAGCGCTTTGATTTATTACTGAAATCCTTCCAATTTAACCCCTTTCTCCACATAGTTTGGAGAAAGGCGGTGTTTGTCCCTCGCCTCAGGCTCCTCAAGTGGTGGAGTTTAGCTTGAGCAGGGAGTGTCCGCGGCCAGGCCTGTTGTTCAGAGCCTGTGTCATGGCAGCTGGACTTGAAGGCCTTATAGGCCCTTTCCAACTCTACTATTCTATGATTCTGTCTCATCCCTTCCTGACTTCTGTTGGTTGTATTAGATTATTTGTACCTTAACATTGTCACAGTTCCTAAGCCACTCAAGACAGTGAGACAGATATGCTGCCAACTCTGCTGGTGGAACACCCACCTTATTCAGTGTGTGCTCAGCCTTGGAGGGGAAAAGCACACAAGAAGTAGGAAATTAAAAAAGGAAACAGTGTAAAAATGGCAGACACACCTCCAGCATCCTTGGAAACACTGCCAGTGCACCCCAGTCAGGAACTGTGGTACGGCACCCACACCCTGCCCTCATGTGGAGGGAGCAAGTGAGCTCACCATGGTGGCAGCACACAACCCAACATCAACACACAAAACACTCAAGGCAACCATGGAGCACCTTCACCCCATCAACACCAGTGGCAAAACCACCAACATGCTCACCTCTACAGGCATCCCTACAGGCAAGGGGAAGACACACACAGTACAATACCCACATAGCTCCCTAGGCGGCCATCTGCACAAAAGCATACACAGTCCTCCCTGGGACAAGGACTCAAGGCCCATCCAGGGAGGAAAAGGCTCTTTTGCCAAGCAGTCAAGGGGAGGAGCCAGGACAAAGAATAAGGGCAGCCACACTGACAGCAGCAACTTCTGGTGGCTCACAACATAGGGCTTGGGGCTGAGAAGTTAAGAGATGGAAGTTTGGGCCCCACTGCAAGGGACATGTCCCATTCATCTTGAACATTGGCCCAACAAACAGCAGAATAACAAGTGCACTGTTCCTTATGGCACCCCACCAGCTCCGTGCTAGAAATACCTTCACTTATTCCATAATTGTCTGTTATGGAGTTTGCAAGGGAACAGGGGGCTGAAATCTATGGAGGAAGAGCCAGGAGCATCCTGGTGACTGCTGCTGGTCATGGGATCGGTCTTCCTCTGTTCTGCATACAGTGAGGTATGGGGTGAATCCAGTACCTCTGGGAGAGTGGCCTGTGCAGAGCAAAGGGATACAGAGAGAGGGAGAGGGAGAGCAATGAGCTTGGTTTGTTAACACTACCAAATAACAAAATCTATTTTCCAGTTATTACCCTTATATCAGTTGAATGAAACTGATATCCCCTTGACACAAAGGTAAAAGGGCTGAAGCTTTTGGGATTTAGTGCAGACAACTGGCCAAAGCTGAGGCAGGCATTCTGGGGTTTTCAGTTCCAGCATGTGGAAACAGGAGGGAAAGTAACCCAAAGACAGGAACCATCACATCCTCCCTGTGTGGGGTTTATATACTTGTGGTGGTGTGCCATGATTGATGCCAAGTTACACCATATCCTGTGTTCTGTCAGGACGATGCAAGCAGGGTGGTTGTCGATGCATGGGCAGCTAGTTTCCCTTCCCAATGAAGTCAATGAGGGGAAATTGTTTGCTCCAGGTCTAGGGCTAGTGTAAATTTGTGCTGTCTGTGGGGGCATGGCCATGGACTGATGGGGTTTAGGAGACTAGTAAGTTTGCTCTTCCCCTGTGCTGACCACAACCTGCCCATGACTTTGCAACATTTCAGTCATTCTGCCCTTTCTGGCAGAACAGCGCTGCCAGTATCTCAGGGGAGTTTTGCCAGCACATCTGTCACGGTAGCAGTGTGTGTAGCATTTTGCTGGCATAGCAAGGTGTACTGCTGAATCCTATAGCTTCTCAACCAGCAGATCTTCTGAAAGGATTGCACCCTGAATGATTTTATCCTATTTATAAGTATCTCAGTTTGTTCCCGGGTGTAGCCTCAGCAGAAAATGATATGCATGGAAACATAGCTTTGCATCCGACAGTCCCCAAACTACCAGTAATACAAATGTTGCCAATTTACTCTAATTAAAGCTATGCTATGTCACATGTGCTTAAATGGTCAATCTGTCTTGAGACAATTATACCTCTGTGTAGCCTTCTGTCAGAATTAGACTCAGATGGAATACTCATGAACAGTCAACATTTGCTAACAATTAGCCACAATCACATCTTTCTTCAGATGGAGTAAAAGATGGTCGGTGGATGCTGTTGAATTTCTAGAAGAGTAAACCAGATGGCACAACCACAACCACTCATTGATATGATTTTTTCTATAAGACTTTTACTTTTGATACTACTCAACATTGTGAAGCCAAATCAGAAGAAATGGAGGCATTACATTAGGGAGACAAAAAATATTCTGGCTATATCTAAGAAGAATTAAAGAGGCTATTTAAAACACTGAGAAGTTTGTTGGATTATCAGATTCAGATTTAGTAACTCACAAACAAATTTTATGGACATTTGTTTTATATACATTCCAGAGGTCCACTGGCTAACCCTCAAATCCTTTCACTTGACCCACCTGATACACTGAATTACAGGAATGGCCAGAATTACCAATAGAAAGAATGAAAATCTTCCTCTAGGTGGATATCAAATATAGAAAATATTATCTGGAAGACATACAATTGGGGTCAACATTATTTGATCCCAACTAACCAAGATCTCTCCCCATGTTTCTCAACAAGGAGCCTTTGGGTCACAATAGACTTTTTGAACTTCTATGGCCATCCCATTTCACCTCTGATTTCTCCTTCTATTGTCATTGCCCTACATGCTTCTCTGCAAAATCTGTTGGCTGTTTGTATTTTAGTCACAGCAGCCATGATTCTTTCTGGTACTGTATTCACATATATAGTATAGAATGGCAATACGATGGCTGCCACTGACTTGTGTTAAAACTGATGGCTTAGGTTAGATATCACAGAGCTGCCCTGACTGAGCTGCAGTGATCATTGCTGAGAAGATTGTACCTCTGCTGCTTCCTGTATTAATATCCTTGACATTTTAGAAGACAATGCATATCAGTTGTCTGGTGCTGACATTCCCTAATTCTATTGGTCATATGGTTCTTGGGTTGTCCTTTTTTCATTTCAGTTGTTATACAAAATATTTAAATTCAGAGTTGCCATCAATTGGTGTGAGTACCATTGTTTTATTTTAAAGTTTCTTGTCTTTCTTTTTCAGGATACAATGAATGCAATTCCTTCCTTTCCTGAAGTCAAACAACAATAAATGGTCGATTTCCTTGCAATTGTTGTCATTACCACAGAAACAGAAGAAATGGGATGTTTAGCATTCCTCGTAGATACCAAACTAATTTTAGCATTACAATTCTGGATATTTTTAGATAACTGAAGCCTGGATAGTTCCAAGTTTAGCAGGCGCAGCCCTAATTACAAATATCACTTTACAAATCACACAAAAATAGAAACCTTCCCAAGTTGGGTAAACCCAGCACTTAGGAGATGACCATGGTGACTTTTGCTTTGTAACTCAGAAAATTCAATGTTTGGCGACAACTCCTTAAACCACATGGGTTAGACTGTGTATTTATGGCAACGAATTGCTACATTGCTTTGGTCTGGTTCTGACACTGCCATACAGTTTCCTTAAAATTGTCCTGAATTAGCCATGGGCAGCACAAGGTCGTACAGCATGATTTCAGCAGAAACATCTAGAAGGCTGTTAAATGTTATCAGGCCTTTTGTTTTGTCTCTCAAAGATTCTCAGCTTTGCTTTCAGTGCCGCATAAATGTTTTCAGTCTGCTCAACGACTATATTACTGGACGTTCCAGTCAGTTGTTTTCCTACAAAACTGTGCTTCAGTCTTGGTTAATGTTTGCCCAGAAATATGTAATTGCGGACTTCCTCCTCATAAACCGTTCCAGAGTGCAGGCTGCCATCCTCCCATGCTATTATTATCTTTGTGCCTCCCGGCTAATGCAGCCAGATGAGAGATAACCCTTTCATTCCCAGGTCCCAAAGCCCTTATTACTTCCTACCTACTGTGGCTGCATATAATGCTCCGGAACCACAAAGATTTGAAGAACGTTTCTCATTCCCTGGAAAAAAGAAACAGATAAGGCTTCATCCAGTGCTAACATTAGCCCTATGCAGGCATTCATCTGCTCACATGTCAGGCAAAAGGATGAGGCTTTGGCGCGCATATAAGCCCCACACCAGCATCCCTACATGCTTGGATCTGGATAGACCTTCATGCCTTGAGCGCAAAGGTCTGAAAAGGGCTCTGTAAGTGGATTCAGCTGAGTGTTGCTACAACTTGTTTATTTATTTATTTACTAATTTATTTATCGACAACAGTTATATACCACTCCACACGTTGACACATTCCGGAGCAGTGAACAATGAAAGATAAAAAGATAAGAAATTAAAAGAATAAAAGTCTATCTTAAAAAATATTTTTTAAAAGAACAGAGTACAGATTAAAAAATGGTACTCTTGGCATAATTCCAGGAGCCAAAGTTACCACTACCACCTGTTCCAGTACTACCATGCTACTGCTTTGTCCAACCATTACAACTATGCCACGCAAGGCTTTTGCATTACTCGAGAAGGCCAGGATCCTCTCTTGCCTAATATGGCATTCCAAATTAGGATTATCATCATGATAACTCTTCTGGTGCTTCCTATGTGCACCTTTCGGCACCAGGTGAAGACCTTCTCATTTCCCCAGGCATTTTAGTCTTTCAGTTTCCATTGTTTTAAACCTCTTACTGTGTTTTAAATCTTTGGTTATTTTTTATTTTATATTGTAGTTTTGAATTCTTATATTGTATCTTATCATGTTGTATTTTAAAGTATTAATTGCCCAGAGAGATTCAGTCATTGAGCAGTACAGAAATATAATAAATATAGGTATATAGGTACAATGAAAAGTTTACAACATTACAATTAACATTTTGGTAAATGTATAAAAACACATTTCTTTCATAGTAACAGTTATCACAAAACTATCCACATTTATCACCAACAAATTCTTCATGGAGAAATTTAAATCACTATATATAGTAAAAAAAATTACTACAAAACCCATCAATATCAAAATGTAACAATTTTAATAAAGTAACGTCAAAGTCTATTGGAGCAGCAACATTACAATAAGGCAACAAAAATCAGACATGCATTAATCTCAGTCAATGTAAGAGCAATAGAAAGCACACTCATGTTTTGTATCCCCTCAAGCACCCACAACACCCATGCCAAGGGAATTTACCGGTAGTCACAAACAATGATTGGATTCACCCGGAGTGGAGTCACTGCCCCACTGCCCCCAGAGCCACCAGTCTCTGCTGATCAGGAGCATTTCCTCCAAGACCAGGTGGAATTTTAAGCCAGAGAGGGACCAGGTCTTGCAACACTCTCAGCAAGATGGCTTGTCCAGATCCTGATGACAACACATATATGGAGCCATTTCTGATAGGAAAGGTTTTCCTGGAAAACAGGGCAGAATTAATGTGCAGTCATATATGCTGCCACAATTCAAATCAAGAGATCCATTTGGCTTTCACAAGGAACCTGATTTTTTTTTTTACCTTTTGCAAAGAATCTACCATACTTCAGTGCCACACCAACAAATATTGAGCAACTGCTACAACAGATTAAAAAGGGGGGTAGCAAGCACCATATGGAAAGATTAGCATGATGTCATGTCACCTTTGAACGTATCACCTATGTTTTGCCCAGCAACCTGTTTCATTACCAGAAAACTTCCTTTCAAATACCTGTTGAAATGGGTCCATAAAAATCATATTAAAGGATTAGGCATCAAATGCTGGTGTGTTGATGTGCACAAGAAATTCTTCACTCAGGAGATTGTTGACCTTACATTCCTAAGAGGATTTTTGGCCCTGTAATAAAGTGTTAAGCTGTCAACAGTAATTCTGAGCTTCATCTGTCTCTTGACCAAAGACACAATCTGAAGGGAATGCCTCCTGAGCAAGGATTTGTGCAAGGGGAGTTCCCTGCGCCTATGCAAGAAAGTAGGAAAAATTTCCAGGTATCATCTTGTCATACACAGCACATGAAGCACAATTATGTTAGATTACTAATACAACATAGTAATGTATTAGTTGAGCTTCGGCTATTGGGCGGTATAAAAATGTAATAAATAAATAAATAAATAAATAAAACATACAAATATATACCCACCCTTGTAAAGTACAGACTGTGTCCATATAATATTAAGAAATGGCATTTTTAATAGCAAAGTAGTCAAGTCATCAAAGGTGTTGCAGGTAGTCAACAGGCTGCTGGTTTTCATTCATCTGCATACTTACTAAAATTCGATAAATGTTGACTTTTGCGGTTCTTTCACACCTTAGAACAAGATAGTTTATCAGCTCAATAGATTTTTTTTTTAAAAAAAGCTGATGGTGATAAACGGGTGTCTGGCCTATATCTTTTCATGACTGAATGATCCTCCATACAAAGAAAATCTCACTCCACACAGACAACCAGATGTCTAGCATTCCTTCTTACATGCTCAGACTCTGGGCAAGTTTGCAGATCATGCTTAAGCCACCCGTTACTCCCAACTGACTATTGTATGCTCAGCAGCTTGCCTAGCCTTGTTCCTCCCTCAGTCCCTCTGTCTTTCCGGCTCCTGTCCCAGAGGCCTTTGAAGCAGACCTCCTCATTTCCTCATTCCCTAATCAGTACCCTGTCTAGAAATGGTCCATTGGGGTTGCCAGAGCACAAGAGAACCCCTACCCCACATCAGATCACCAAAAGGAACTAAGTTTCTGAGCCCTTATGAACGTGGGAATGTGTTCACAAACATTTTTAAATGTTTTATTTTAGGGGTCATGCGTAATTGCACAGAACCACAAGAACACCTGTCCATTTTTGAGCCAAGCATAGCCATACCCCCCTTGTCAATGTCCTTGTCAATTTCATCCTCCATTTCAGCCCCCAGATGATGTCACAAAAAAGGAAAACTTTTTGGAGTCCTGATGAATGCAGAAACGTGTTCACAAACATCATCATCATCATCATTATTATTATTATTATTCGGAGGGGAGTCTTGACCAAGGTCAGATCTATACCAAGCAGGATACGACACTTTGAAAATGTTTTGAAAACTGTATATGGGGTGTGTCCTGGGGCCCAGCAGTTGTCACTACTGTTATAAACCATTTTAAAGCAGTAGTGTAGATCCTGCCCCTGTGTGCAAGGCTGTCTGTCCACAACTTAGCCAAGCATATTGATACCCCCCTTGTTAATGTTCTTGTCAATTTCATCTCCAATTTGAGGCTTCCATTGCTAGTGAACACTTTTCTTTTTAGAGGCTGCCTCGTGTTCTACTGAAGTAATAACAACCACCCATAAAGCTCCTTCTCTCCTGTAGCCACCGCCTGCTTTCAGCTCTCTCCCACTTTTTGTGCTTTTCAATTCCCTCCACTGATCACATTGCTAGCTGACAGATAAACATGTGAGCAGTGAGAGGGATCGCTAAATATATGACATTTCAAAGCAGAACAGTGAGTGGGTAAACATACACACATTTCAAGGTAGAGCAGGGACTGAGTGGTTAAACCTACGTAAATTTCAAGAGAAATGAATGATGTGGATTGGTAAAAATACGCAAATTTCATGGCAGAGCAGTAAAACAGAGCAACACATTATGGAAAATTTCTAGCAGTGGGCATTCACTCCCGCACACTTGTGCAGGATCAGATTTTTTTTTAAAAAAAATATGCAAGTACATTCAGAACACTCTCTGGTTTCCTTTTTTCAAGATTTCTGTGGAGGATGGGAATTAAAAATCCATCCTAAGTAGATGCTGCTGAGAAGAGAAGAGGGAGAATGCCAGTGACACTAGCAAGGTTGCAAGGAAGGTTTTTTGCCAGTCTCGCCAGATGGCCTCTTGCTGTTTCTGACAATCCATGATAAAGTCACCCTGCCAGGTCGGACATCACAGCAAGCCATCCAGAGAACAAGCCCTCCTAAACAACCCTACTACAAGCCATGGGTTCTTAGAGTGGCTTGCTTGTGAAAAACAACCCACAATGGGGGGGGGAACACTCCAGGTTTGGGCGGCACACTAAGCCACCCACAGTAACAACCTACCATGGCTTAGCATGATGTGCAAACCAGTTCCCTATCTGGAAGGTTGGGGAGGTTACACAAGAGCATTCAGTCACATGCACCCCCACGTGCAGTCTGAATAGATCCAGCCAAGACACAGACTTATCACCACAGAAAAAACTAGGCCTTAGTGCCTTTCCTGAGGTCATTAATGTAGCTGTTCCATTTTTCAACATCCACTTACAATTATTTTATTTCTCTTGTAGTTACATTTTTGTCAAAAACACCCTAACGATAAAAGATAATTGTAGCTCTCTACAATTGGGAGAGTATTGGGAAGGATCCAATGGTGTCCTGCACCTAAGGCTATTTATGCTACATTAGCGGAAACCAACTCTTGCACAATGTCAATAGCACTTGCTAGCATGACACGTTTCCCAGGACAGCCTTCGCACTAGCAAGCACTACTGACATTGTGCAAGTGTTGATTTCTGCTAATGCAATGGAAATAGCACTAGCAGATGGACACTGCTGGATCCTTCCCCAAATCCCAACCCCCAAGCAATGAGGATAATGAGGACAAGTCCACTAGTTCTGATCCTCTGTTGTATCACTATGCCCATCCCTGCTACCCACATCTTGAGAAGGTGAACTTCTACAGCTACTGAATCGCATGAGAAGCCTGGATGAGAAGTTCCCTTCTGCAAATGTCCACCTTCCTAATACATGGAAGGTGATGAAGCTGAGGATGCAACGAAGGGGAAAGGGCCACTAGGCTCATACAAAGGCCTTAGCTAGACCTACCTATTAGCACGTGATGGAGGGAAGATCTCGCGATGTGTTTATTGTGGGAACCCCCCTCTGTTTACATGCGACACGCAACGATCTCAGGAGGAGAGGCGTCGCACCCGCCATTTTTTTTATTAAAGGGCCAGCAGCGCACAAATGCTCGTGCGCAAAATGTAAGTAATTTTTAAAATTTAAATTATTTCCCTGCTCCCCCACCCTACCCTGATGGGTGCAGCACTCCTGATTCCTAAACAAAATGGAATCAGGTTACCCGAAAAAGAAAAGCATTGTGTCAGCATTTTCTCAATGCTGACACAGAGGAAGGGGTAGTATCCAATGTTAGTCCTATGTAGAGTACAGCCATTGTACTCCTATGTAGAGTACAGCCAACTTAAGTCCCATCCATTTCAATGGCTCTACTCTACATAAGACTATTATTAGATACTATCCACCATATCTTCCATATCTTGGTAATCAGTCTATAATCAACTATTACTGAAAATCTCCATCACAAGCAGCACTCTAGAAAGGGAAGAATGAGGTTACAATTCATTGATTCCTACAACCCTGGAGATGAAGAGGTGGGGGATGTACAGGAGCCAAGTGAGCATACCCTCTGAGGCTGTGTGTTTTTAATCTGGGGAAGGTATGTAAGGGCTAGTAAATATAGGAGCACAAACTTTCTTACATGAACGGTTCATAACATTTGAAAAGTGCCATAGAAGGCCAGGCTGTATTGAGCAGCCAAAACATGAAAGTGCATCAGGCTTCCAAGGTGCGGAAGAGTGTAGCCCTGCCCTGATTGGCTGATTTAAATGCCCAAATTCCATCTCAGAACTATAGCTTGGTGGCAGTTGGCTGAAGGAGGCAGTTGACGAGATGGGCCAAAACAGAGAGGCAAACAGTCTTTCTGTGGGAAAACTTTGTACATAACTGATGTCTCCAGTGAGAGGTTTCATCTCTCTGATGAATGTAATGTACCAAGGGTTAAAGATGGCTTCTTTGCCAAAGGGTGGCTACATGTGGCTATATGCCAGATTTGCATTCCTTAATGGTGGACATCAGACAAAGGGGAAAACTTTCGACCAATAGAGCATCCAATGTAACCTATGACTCGTTGAGATTGTGCACCTTAACTTGAAAACTGAATGTAACTTAACTTGCTAATCCAGAACTGACCAATAGAAGGGTTAGAAAGAGACTAACACCCTCTTGTAGTCAGGGCCTATATATACTGTGAGATTCGTTTGTTCTGGGTGCCTCCATCTTGTGGAACCGGAGAGCACCCCCATACTGCAGTATCGGAAGTAAATGGATTAAGTGTATTCTCCAGCCTCGTGTGTTTGATTGGCTATTAACGCGCAGGGGAAGCGGGCCTTTAAATCCCTGGTTAAGGGACAACATAACTATAAATAGGTTTTCTGCTATTAATTTATAGCAGTCTCTCTTTGCTCTTGAATTCCTCACCCTACCCACATCACAATCTTCTCTGCTGTTTGTGCAGCTAGTTGTAATGCAACCTCTCTGTTCTGTGAAACAATTCATACTTAAGCTGGAGGGAGCACTATCAAGCCATATGAGGTAATTTAGTTTCCCAACTAGTCCAGTCTTGCTCAGGCTCTACCAACTTATGTTTATGGACTTTTGTAACGTAAAAGCATCAAAGGCTTCCTCATGTAGGTCCTCAGGCTGGACTGGCACCATGAGAGAGGTTAGATAAGTGCTAACAGTCTATCCCTTAATTCAAACAACAGCTTCTTCTCTCATTACACCTCACATCTCCTTGTCTCCCACCCACTAGTAGCTTGGTTACTAGTTGGAAGGACCACAGCTCAGTGACAAAGCATTGGTTTTGTCTGCAGAAGGTCCCAGGATCAATCCACAGATGTCTCCAGTTAAAAGGATCAGGTAGCAGATGTTGTGAAAGATTTCTGCCAATCAGAATAGACAATGCTAGGCTAAATAGACAAATATTCTTACTGGGTGTAAGGCAGCTTCCTATGTCTTAGGATGAACCAATTACAAATTCACCACATAGCCTTATGCAATAGCATAGCCCGGTTCACACAGCATGCACATAGTTAGTAAGCTATGGTGGCTTGCTAACTACCCCTGCACATGCCAGTCACATGCCACCTGATTACCCTCACTGGGTGTAGCTTGACATGACGTCCAGACCCAGAGAGGGTGGATGGCTTGGATGATTAAGAAACCACCCAGAACCCATGGCCTGCTCTAGGGTTTCTGGGTGGTTTGTTAACCACCCCAGCCAGCCATCCTCAACGGGTTCAGATGGCAAGCCACACCCAGCAAGGGTAATTAGGTAAGTCAGGCAGCTGGGGACAGACACATGCGGGGCTGGTTAACAAGCCACCAAGGCTTATTAACCAGCTTTGTGTGGTATGAACCTGGTCATTCAGTCTCAGTATTCCACCTGCAAAAAGGGAGCAGTGCCCTTAGTCAAGGTCAGCCCTACCCTGAAGTGGTAGGAAGCTGGCACAGCCAGTAGTGGAGTATGGGAAGAGTGGCGCTCTCCCCCTCCAAAGGGTCTGCCACTTCTTGGTCCTGCTGGCCACTTGCGTGGCAGGACCAAGAAGTAGCTGCTCACTCAGCCACGCACCTCCCGCCGTGACTCCCGCCTATGTGCGCGCCCACCTGGCTGCCTGGCCAGTCAGCTTACTTTTCCTGGCATGGACACGCACGCCTACCTTGCCAGGATCTCTCGCAATACTTTGCCGGATGTGCAGGTGCTGCACAGCTCCTGAAAGCATAAACAGCTTAAGGGCTGTGTACTGATGACATGGGCACACGTGTCCATGCCAGGAAAAGTAAGCTACCTGACGGCAGGCAGGCACACAGATCACAGGGGAGGAAGAGGTGGCGGCAGTGCTGGCAGCATGGCTGTTCCCCACTTCAGACAGAGATCTGCCTTGGGCCAGGCCTGCCCTTAGTGTAAATGTTCAAAGTCGTGTTAAAGGTTCTAAAGCCCTTTGAAAATTAGGGTCATTATTATTATTGTTGTTATTATTGTTGTTATTATTATTATTATTATTATTATTATTATTATTATTATTATTTATATAGCACCATCAATGTACATGGTGCTGTACAGAGTAAAACAGTAAATAGCAAGACCCTGCCGCATAGGCTTACATTCTAATAAAATCATAATAAAACAATAAGGAGGGGAAGAGAATGTAAACAGGCACAGGGTAGGGTAAACAGGCACTGGGTAGGGTAAAACTAACAGTATAAAGTCAGAACAAAATCAAGTTTTAAAAGCTTTTGTTATTATTATCTTACCCGCCTCTCCCTCTGGATTGAGGCAGGGAACAACATTGAATACAAAAATATAAAATACATAAAATTTTAAGACATCTTAAAATTTGACTACGTATAAGAACTATTATTATTCTTGCTCTTATTAAAAATTTGTTGGCATATCAATGCTAACATATCACTAACTATGCTCTACATAATTGCAAGTGCTTTCATTAATCCAGAATTTTTCTATTTCTTTCTCCTTCTTTTTATCATGAGTGTTATATAATCCAGACAAAGTTAAGAAATCTGGTTTGGGTTTGTTCTAAATGAAGCCTCACACTGAAATCAGCAGGCCTTAAAAGTCATTAACTTTAGGTGGATCATGCCCAGTGTTTTTCTTTTGTTTACCTGCCGTTAGATCTCATGGAGCAAAACAACCTTGGCCCTCTTGAATGGAACGTGGCTCATCACAGGGCAATTGGCAGAGTACCAGTGGTTTTGTTACCACAGGAGATTGTGGTTTTGACAGCTTGTACAGTCATCCTGTGCAGGATGATTCACACGCTAGATGAAATATTCACCCGCCAGGTTGTGGATTTGTCTCCTCTTTTTCCTCAGATCTTATTGGCCCCTTTCAGAAGTGGTAGTCTTGCACAAAATGCCATATGGTTTGCACTTGAACATCCAGTGGGAGCAACAAATCTCTTCTTTTTCTTGAAGCCTACATGTACAGTATTGGCAAAGATAATTTACATTTCTAAAAGAGATTTCACTTAATCCCTATTTGACCAGTTAATGCTGCTGATTAGGATATTAAATGAATACAGCATAGCAGAGCTTAAAAGTACTGTGGCACCTTTTGCTCTTGCCACTACCACTTCCACTACTGTGTGAATAAAATGTACATGTACACAAATACGGGGGCACTATGAAGTACAGATATGGCAATGGTGAAGAACAAAGACAGTGGTTAAGGTAGGGGCCAGCTGTGATTTGAAGGCAACCCTGCAGGGGGGAAGTGGCAGACAATGCCAGCAGGGGAAACTGGGGTGATATGGAAGGCATAACCACCACCCCATCTTTACGACAGTACTTTGGCACCGTGAGGGGCCTTACTCCCGCACTTGTGTTTCTTCCCGGCCACTACTGTGAAGCCACCCTGGGGCAAACCCTTCATGTGGACATGCCCATAGATTCATCCAAATATAAACCTCTACAAATCCCAGGCTTGTATTCTACAATCTGCTATTATGTACTGTACACCTTAGTTTACAGCCTAGCCCAGAGATCCCCAACTCTTTTGGACTGGAAGGCACATTCAGAATTTTGAGTGTGTTGTGGGTACTCTAATAAAATAGCTGCCATGGTTGGGGGGGGGCAGGCTTGCCCGTTCACAAAATGGCCACCATGGTGGGCACAGTCAGTCACAAAACACCTATTTCCTTGAAGGCAAACTGGTGAGGCTAATGAAAAGTAACTTACCAAAAACCTAAGTACAAGGCAGAGGTGGAGTCTGAGCTCTAAAACACAAATCCACTCTTTTGAACCCAGAGTTTTCTGCTCTCGCACCCATTTCACACAATGCAAACTGATGAGAATTAGGAGGAGTCTATACCAGCCATCAGTTGCAGGATTGTATTGCAGTCATCACTAAGGGGGAACGTGGCGTTCACCTGCTCCCGCGGTGATCTCGGCTCCACCTCTCAGTTTTTCCAGAATATCCCTAACTGCTTTTGTAGAAGTTTTTCCAGCTCTCTTGCTTCCATTCCAAAGAACGTTTGCAGTGTGTCCCCCAGTTTGCAAGGCTGTTGCTGTTTGCTGCAAGTTCCAGCCTCAGCAAACAGCCAATCAGCTGTGAAGGGCGTGTGCATGGGTATCGGAGGTGTGTGGGAGTGGACCTGTCTGCCATTGCCACATGTTTTGGATGAGTATAAGCATGTTTTACCACCGTGTGTGTGTGTGTGTTTTTAATACAAACATATCTCTGCACAGAAGTGCATTTTTGACAGAGCTCCTATTCCCCCCATGCGTTCTTGCGTGTCTGCACTCATGCATGTGCCTCACAAGTCATTAAAAAAATCTCTGACCCATAGCCACATCATCTTCCCAGCACTGCCCACTTCTGCCAATCCACATGTACATGCAGCATAACGGGGCACACATGCTCCCACAATGGCACTCCTGAACTTGTGGTACACATCAGTGCCGTGTGCTCCATGCTGATCCCAGAAGCGGGGAACATTTGGAAGCATCCCTCTTCAGTGCCGAAATGCCTGCAGGTGTACATTAGCCCTTAGAGATAAGCAACTTAATTTTTTTTAAAAAAGTGGCAAAACACAGGTGAGTTCTGAGCTGCAAATGCCAAATCATATATATAACACTACAAAGCAAAACAAAATGCCCATTTCATTAAAGGCAAACTAATAATGCTTAGGTGATGCTCAGAGAAACACACACATACCCTGCACAGGCAAAACACACACATAACCTGTACAGGCAAAACATTTACCCACCCACCCCATGCTCCCTATAACTCCCCATCTTACTTTTTTCTTGGAGGCTGAACACCCTTCAAAATGAAGTGCTGGGCTGCAGCCACTCACCATTTTTATTTTTTTAAGAATGCCTCTGGGACCCACATGGGGCGAAGAATAAAGATGCCACCAGAGGACTGGGTGGGAGCCTGATGGCCATGAATGGAGGTGTCTGCCCCAAGGCACCACATCAGGGACCCCAGACCTAGCCCTAAAAGACTTTGCACCAATAATCCAAATCTTGCCCTCATTAATGCCAAGCAGGTAAATTATAAATGTGGCAGCTTTGTGAAGTGTTATAGCATCTATAGAACTTTATATTCCTAAATGCCCCTAAGAGTAAATCAATAAAATTGTTTGCTGGTTGCATAAGAACAGGCACACTTTGTTTGAGCAGGGACATAATCAACATGAATTGCATCCAAGTACAGGACTTATAAAGGCACAAGACAGGATGTTAAGGGAAAGCCCGGGGCAGGGCAGGGCAGGGCAGGAGGAGAAAAAGAAGAAAACATCAGTGGTTCTGGAGGTAATGCCAGTTTTCCAACTCACCAAGTCCCTCAGCAACCTTCATTCACAGCTTGAGAAATGACAGAAATCAGGAAATATTGCTTGGGGTTGAATGCTTCTGTCCTGGCCTATCAAAAGCACAGAGTAGTACTAGGAAGTTACTGGAAACTGCACATTGAACTTAGCCATTGGCATAGATCCCAGTCAAACAGAAATGTAAAAGTTATTTCCCTCTATGGGGCCTCCCGTATGGGGGTGTCCCTACAGACCTATAGGAGGTTGCAACAGGTTGGAGTGGGGCCCTATGCCAGAAAAACAAGCCCTGACCAGTATTATTTCCTATTAACTATCTTGTTTAAGTCTCTCGCTCGCTCGCTCGCTCGCTGGGTGTGGGTGTGTGTCTTCTCTTTTGGCATGGCATGCATGGCTTTTGTTGGAATATGCTGCCGACTCAAGTCCCATCGAAGAAAGAGCTGGCACTCTCTGCATAACATGTCTATCCCTTGTTTTCTTCCAAGGATTTTGATAAGCGCCTAAAACTCCCAATCAGCAGCAGCACTCGAGAAACTATTTAAACAAGAATTAGAAGTGGTCAGCTCAGTTGCTAAGCAAAAGGTCTGGTTTCAACAGAATCGTAAATGAATTAGCTTGTAAATCCTGACAATATTCCAACCACAGAGAGAAGAAACAGCCTTTTTCTCACCCAGGCTTTACAATGTGATTTAAAACAACAACAACCACAATAACAGGCAGGAGCAGTGGCATAGGATTTTTAGAATGCCATAGAGTACTAGTGAGTGCAGAAAGGTACTGGAGAAATGATCAAAAAGGCTAGTCTCTTTACACGTCTGTTACGTTTCTGTCTAAGAAAACCTAATTTGCAGAAGCAAATAAACTGGCTCATTATAAAACTAAAGGGTCAATGTGAATCAGATAAACTCCAAGTCAGACAGCTGAGGAAACAAACTTGCAGTTAAGTTGCAACACAGGTTATCCTAGAAGGAAACAGTAAATCCCTCTGGATCTGCAGCTTCCATGGTGGGAGGGGAAGGGAAAACAGTCACTGGATATAATTTTAAAAGGCAATAGTTCATACCATACACTGTGCCACCATTCATTGTTCAAAAGAATTAGTCAAATGCTCATCTGAAATCAAGCAAAACACACTTATCAGCAGGTTTTTCTTACTTTTAAAATACAAACCATACCATTGGGCAGGGTGGTGGTGATTGTATAATCTTCAGGTAATGCTTTTTCATGAGTTCTCTGGGAGACAGCAGAATTTTCTAAGTGGGAAGAGAGGGGGTGGGGAATAAAAGTTCAAAAGCCATTATAGAGCAGGAATATCTGTGTGAATATCAAACCACAAAGTCTGGCTGAATCCTCATCCATTTTGTTCTTGTTGCATTCCAGTCTCTACCATGAACAATACCATATTTCATCTGACTATAAGTTTCTCCACTGTCACAATTTCCACATTTGTAAGCAATATCATTTGTCAGGTTTGTGGCTACTTCAAAGTCAGGTTCAGCAAAAAAAAAAAAATCCTTAAAGGTGTATCACATTTGCAATACACTAGCTTCCCAGAAGTATGTAAAAGCAGTATAAAGGTAATAACCAACAACTATTTCAACAGGAACTATACTCAGTCTCACATTATTGCAATATATAATACAATTACAGCAAACAAAACATTGTTTGTGTTATCTGTTAATGAACTTCAAAGTACTCCTTAAGAGTCTGTGCTTTTGTTTCCAAAAGGACTATTTTGGAGCGAGTCAGTGTGGTGTAGTGGTTAGAGTGTTGCACTGGGAGTTAGGAGATCCAGGTTCTATTCCCTACTTGGCCATGGGAGCTCAATGGGTGATTTTGGGCCAGTCACAGACTCTTAGCCCAATCTACCTCATACAGTTGTTGTGAGGATAAAATGGAAAGGAAGAGGATTATGCCCCATGGGTTCCTTGGAAAAAAAAGGGCAGGATATAAATATAATGAATAAATATTGCTGGTTGGAGTGAAGAGGTTGGTTCAAGGGCAACAGATATGCAGCTGAACACTGGGCATGTTTACTCAGAAGTATGTCCCAGTGTGCTCAATAGATCTTACACCCAAAGAAATTAGCAGACTGCCTGTTCAGCAAAACGAAGAATGATAGTTCAGTCTGCCCCACACTGTGTATTTGTTCTGGAATGATATTATAGAGAGCTATAAACATTATCTTCGATGAACTTTCAGCTCCATAAGACTTAAGGCTGCAAACTTATACACCAAGGGCAGACAGAAAGTAGATCACCAGAAGTTTTGGACTTCAACTCCTAGCATTCATGACCAGTGGCCATGCTGGCAAGGGCTTCTCAGAATTGAAGTCCCATGCATCTGGAGATCTACCTTCTGCCCAGCCTTGCTATGCACACTTACTTGGAGTCCCATGCAAAAGACTGCACTGTAAGGCTGAGTAGACATGCAGAGGAATACACTGTGTATATCTAAGCAATAGCCACCATCAAATTCAGGGGACTCACTTTTGAGTAAACATGCATAGGTTCAGGCTGCAGGAGCCTTTCCTAGAATATTCGTCTTCATCATCATCTTCATCAGTTGCAAGAAATCCAGACATCTTTCCTCAAGATATCGCTTCTGTTATGAGGACATCATATGGTCACACAAATGTAACAGGCACCTAGCAGATAATGACTGTAATGTGAATGAGACCACTCTGACCCAATTCCACCCCACCCAATCTTTTGTTATTATTATTATTAGTATTATTATTATTATTATTATTATTATTTATTTATATAGCACCATCAATGTACATGGTGCTGTACAGATAACACAGTAAATAGCAAGACCCTGCCGCATAGGCTTACAATCTATTAACTATATATTAATCTATTAACTATATATATATTGCTATGATATCTTGTGAAGGTCAGTGGCTCTGATGTCAGTGGGGCAGTGAATCTGCTCTGGGTTTCAATCAGAACTCTAAAGGGGCTATCCAAGGTGTGGAGATCCGTTAGAGTTCTGACTGATTCTGAATGAAACCCGGAGCAGATTCACTGCCCCACTGACATCAGAGCCACCAGCCTCCACTGCACGCAGGATACATTCATGCAGTTAGTTGATAGCCCAGTGCGCATCACTTTACATCTCCCACCCCGAGCTTTCTACACTGCCTGTTGTGAAGGCTCCTTTGGCAGTTGCCCAGATCTTTTAAAACAATATATAGTTTGCTTCCATTCTGGTACTCTAAAGATGGCGAACAATAATGCAGCAAAGAGTCTTCAAGGAATAACTTTCTACCTGCTGGTGTGTGACATACAGTGATACATTGTTTGTTTGTTTATTTATTTAATTAATCTAGGGTAGCATAAGTGTCTGCAGCAGGGCTACTATCCCACGTCTCCCCTTCCCCCAACCTGATAGCCAGAAATCATGCTATTGTCCCTATAAAAGAAAATGCAAGAGAGACAACATTGGGGTTTCGTTGGTCTCCACTTTGTGGATGACTATAAAGTCAAAGATTAGAAGCTAACCCAAGCCTCATGTCACTACTAGCACCAAAAGATTACATTCATAAAGAAAGTCGCCTTGTTTCCAGTGTTTTTTTGTAGCATGCGTGTCTACAAAGTGAAAGGCATGCCACAGCTGGCTAACGCACTCTGCAACTTCAGATCTGGCTTCCAACTCGGCTTGCTGTTTCTTTCACTAAGCAGCTGGATCTCAGCTAACACCATTCATATTGTTATGTGTACGCAATTTCACTTTAAGGTGCCCCCATCAAGCAAGCAGTGCAGCACTCAGTTGTCTGCAGAAATGTGCATGCAATTGCTTTTGGCTGCTTTATCCAAGGGGAACCACAAAGTTTAAATGAAATGAAATAAGCTGATCTCCTCCGTTGTGCACATACAAGGGGATTTCAGAAAGACCTTTCCCTTTATAGCACTGGTTATTCTTCCAGTGTGCCTTAGAAGATTTAGCAGATTAAGATTCCATCTTTCATCGTAACTTTCCATTCCCTGTTATCAAAGCTGGCCTCACCCTCATGCAAAAAGAGCATTTGGACGGCATACATGGTTTCAACAAAAAGCAATGAAAAATATAAAGCGTCTCTATCACTTGACGTCCTAATTTCCTGAATATGATATATATTTCCTCACAAAGTCACATGGGGAACCAGGACTCTCGGTTTCAGGAGCCTGCTCTAGCCTGTCAGAAGAATCAGATTACAATGAACACTGATGTACTTCTACACAAAAGAAAATGGAGGGGAGAACGAATAAGATGTTTGTAAAGAGCTCTTGCCCCAGACATTAGAAGGCAGCCGGGCGTGGGGGGGGAACTCTTGTATAACAGAACTGAAATGTATAATGCAATTTAAGTGCATGGATGCAAATATATTATACCGAAAATTTTGTCTAATACACACCTCTCATGTTTGGGGAAGATGAAACAACTCACAACACAAATAACTGGGTTTCTGCATTCATTGTCGGATGTCCTGAAAGACCAGTCCAGCCATAGGCGTGCGCAGCTCATTTCATTAGAGTGTGCAACTTAAAGGCCCTAATTGGAGCAGAAGAGGGGAAAGCGCGCTTTCCAGGGCCTCCAGAAAGTGCATAATTCTCCCCCACCATAGTAATGGCAGCTCCCATTAGCATGGCGGGGGGACTAAACACTTTCTGGAGGCCCCAGGAAGCGCATTTCCCTTCCTTTGCTCCAATCAGAGCAGTGGGGGGGGGAAAGGAGGCAACCCTGGGAAATTAGCGTGTGCCTGGGCACACCCCATGCGCACACCTATGAGTCCAGCATTTAAAACAAGATCAGAAAGGAAAAGTAGAGAAACAAAAATGGAATTAAGGGTGCAATCCTATGCAAACTTACCAGGAAATAAGGGTCGTTGAATAAAATGGGACTAGCTTCTGAGGATTGCACTGTAATTATAGAGATATAATACATTTCAACATCTGACATTAGAAAATACATTTATTTGTTTTACACATGGATGTATAGACATTGGATTACCACATCCTTCATCCCTGAACATTGCTATGCTGTCTGGAGCTTGAAGCCAACAATATCTACAGGGCTACAGGTTTCCCACCCCTGTTATACATTAAGGGTGCAATCCTATGGATGTTTAGACAGAAAAAAGCCCCACAATTCCCAGCAATCCTGGGAATTGTGGGACTTTTTTCTGCCTAAATGTGTATAGGATTGCTCCCTTAGTGACAAAGGGATTCTAGGAAAGACAGTAGTCCTCATGGCCCAGCCGTTTTTAATCACACCACTACAAACAGCTGCTTCATGGTGGCATGGTGAAAACCGCTAGCCTAGATCTACACCTAATGCTTTATATCGGTATTGAAGTACACTGATAACTGTTGCAGCACATTTTGCGTTCTGTAGACCACTTTTCTAGCATTATGTCCTGTTTTTATTCTATATTACCCAAAATACTGCAGCAGATGTCACTATGAGATATAAATGTACAAGAGGGACAAAGCATCACCATGAAGGGGTCGTATTGATACAACACAAGGTGTGGATCTGGCCGCATCTGTGTGGTGAGCTGCTTACTAATGCAGTTTCATTCAAAGCAGATACAATACTGCTGCTAGTTTGTGCCATTTTGGCACTGACTGAGCCAGAGGCATGGCAACAACTTTCCCCTCCCATTTTGTGCAGTCAATGCCAGCTCCAGGTTTTGGACGGCCTATGGGCAAGGCTCCCTCAGTGGGTCTACCTTCTCATTGTCATGGTCACTCTCTGCTATTGGTCCACAACCTCTTTCTCATGATTGCTCCGACTCACTTGCTTGACAAGCAGAGAGGCTATGGGTAAGAGGGGGAGCAACTCTAAGGGGTTCTGGTCAGTGGGTCTCTGCTGGGATGTAAGCCCTCAGCAGGTGCCCAATCATGCCTACCATCAATGCCAGCTCTGCATGTAGCGCAGAATCCTTTGCAGGCAATTTCTGATGTTGTTAGCTTTAGGGAATCCTGGGGAAATTTTACTGGGGCCCCTGCTGCTTGCTCGGCCTTTGCTCTTTCTCTTTGTTTTGATCTGTAAGATATCAAGCTTAGGAGAAGAGGGAGCATTGTCACCATTTGTACTTTGATCTTCATATACACTTAAGGAAACTCAAACAGCTTTACTCACACATGCGCACACACTCATACGCAGAGGAGTTCAGCGTGGGTTCCAGGAGCTGCAAACTGCAAATACGGAGTGTTGGGAGCAATGGAGTGCATTGCTCCCAACACGTACGTTTGGTTCAGAATACACAGGTGGGCCAGAAGAAAGATAAAGTTACATTGGTTGTTCTCCTTAGGGTGCCTCTCACGGAGGAGGAGGAGAAGGAGTAGGAGGAGGAAGTTTTTCTAATGTTCAAAGCACTTTACATATAGTATCTCAGTAATTCTTACAATAGCCCTGTACAACAGGTTGGTGGGAAATGAAGCACTAGCAACCAGAAAACATTGTGCAGCAATTCCATCCTTTTTCTTGGGGCTTTGGTAATAAGGAAAAAGACAGAAGAAACAGGGGAAACCCAGAAGGTTTATGAGTGGAACTTGATGTCTTCATCCCCACCCCCACCCCAAAATTCAGTAAATTAGGCAGGATGAATTAGGCACAATAAAAACCTCATCTGGAATTACTATAAGAGAATAGTGAGTTGTGCAAAGGCAACCTAGCACAGAGGTAGCCTGGCTTCAGTCCTGCACAGTCTTGCGTTTTTCAGTAGAATGCCCACTGATGTGTTTTAAATTTATAACACAAGATTCCTTAAGGCATAACTAATTTGTGTTAAATAATCCTGAATCTGCACTCTTGCTTAGGATCATCGGTACTCTGCTGGATCACACTACGGCCACCCAGTCCAGAATTTCTTGGCAGGAATCCCAAAAACCGGCAAGCATTAGGGGATATACTGGAAATTGGCCAGTGCTCCAGCTTTGGTCATGATCTATTTTCTGCTGATCCCTGACCTAATGAGCTTAAGGCTGAAGTGAGATTTGGATCAGGAATATTCCAGGTTCTAACTCACACTCTTAGGAACTGTGCCCCACACTGTGTATGAAAAAAAAAACATGACATAGACAAGTTCCACACCATCATCACAGATTGAGGGGATGAAAAGGGAATGGAGACTAGGCTGGCTACTTTTTTTAAAAAAAAAATCAACAAGATCTTTTGTCTTTAATGCAAAAATGTTTGAATCCACTTTCTAAAACACAGTTCCATGCACACTTGTAAGTAATTGACATGTTCACAACTAGCAATTTGCAATCAATTCTTGCTTTAATAGTGATAGAATGAAAAGAGGGGGGCAACAGAGGAGAGAGAACTTGAAAATTATCTACTTTTCCTTTTTCTTTTTTGCTCTCCCATTCCCGAATACCTTGAGGAGTTTTTCCATGCCAGTGGCGTTTGGCAATTATAATCACACAGTAAAATACCTAAGGTTAATGAGTAACCTCAAAAGGAAGTTACTTCACATAATGACAGCAATTTCTCTGAACTAAATGTTAATAATAAGGCCTGTAATACGGTAAGAAGGAAATGGTGGCAATTGGCAAATGGAACTCTGTTGCCTAGTTACAAGTCCTTAAGGTATGAGCTAGCTCTCTTTCTTTCTTTAAGAGCAGCAAGGAAAACATTTCCAGCCTGAGCTGATTGAGGAAGGTATACATTTTATAACTCTAGCAACTGCCCCCAAGCAGAGAATCAGAAGGAATTGCCTTCATGTTATTAGCAATCAGTCCAACACTAAAAAAATAAAATAAAAGTTAATGGTAAAGTTTAAAAATAAGACCCAGCCTTAGGCTCCAATCCTATTCACACATCCCTAGAAATATGCCCTATTAAAGTCTATGGGGCTTACGTCTGAGTAGTCACTGCACTGTTGTTGTTTTTGGCAATAGTAAAGAAACGGAAGGTGGCTGAAAAGGTAAAGATGCCACTATTGTCATTACAAACCACCCTCAACACTGCACTTTTGTACTAACAGCATTAAACAACTGAATATAACGCAAACAGCTGGAGTGCAACTTTTTCAGAGCAGACAACGGAAGGGTTGTAGAACCACCAGCAATTCAGGGAAGTTTCAGGAGGCTGCTTCTCTGACTCAGACAGACACAATGCCCTACAGCCATGAGAAATGCGTGCTAAAAGAGAAGCCACACCTTCCAAAGAGTTGAGTGCTTTTAACCCTGCCAGCTACTTTCTAGTGACATTGTTTTGAGCCCCTCATATAGTCCAAAACCTCATACAAAGGAAGGCTTCACAATACTTCCCTGTTCCCCACCCCCCTTAATCAAATCATCGTACTTGTGCCTTAGAACACCAGGCATACCTGGAAAGGTGATCTTCAGCAGTCCTTCTCTGGGAGCCCCTGAGGAAAGAAGAAGCTACCAAGAAAAGGACTTTTTTCTGCTGTGGCACCCCAGTTTTGGAATGGGCGTTGCCTGGAGCCTACATTGTGCTCTTTCCATCACCAGGTGAAGGCCTTTTTATTTTCCCAAGCACTTTTAGCATTTTAGCAGTCCAATTTTTAGTTCTGCTATTTTAAAGCTGCTATTGACTGCGGCAGGGTCTTGCTATTTATTGTTTTACTCTGTACAGCACCATGTACATTGATGGTGCTATATAAATAAATAATTATAATAATAATAATAATAATAATAATAATAATAATAATAATCTCTGCACTGCTGCTAGGTTTTACTCTGGTTGTGCTATCATATTTTATATTGTATTTTATGCCATGTTTGTGGTTTTAATTTCGGTGAGCTGCCCAAAGAGCTTGGCTATTGGGCGGCATAGAAATGTAATAAAATAAATAAATAAGTAAATCTCACTGTGAGTTGCCCATGCACAAGTCCAACTCGCCAAAGATGGAGCATCATTCAGAAGTGCTGCAAGAACTTTTCCTTTTCTTTTTAATTTAGGCTTGATTAAGATGGTGGGGGGAGAGAGAGATGAAAATAATGAATGAATGCTGATACCATAGAGACAATAACCAGCCATCCCATACTGCAGAATGCTACAAGAGCATTCTGCATTCCATCACTTGGCTGACGCTGTCTCTTTCTCCACATGACCCTTAGAATCTCACAAGCAGGGCATAATGGAGATAGCCATTCCCTGGACCCAGCACCTGCTATTGGGAGGTATACTGCCTCTGAATGTAGAGGTTTCATTTAGCTGATGGCTGCTGATAGACATAGCTCAAAACATACAAGGTGCAAGAGACCTAACAGAACTGTACTAGGCCACTAACATAGATTTATGCAATGTTTATATGTAAGGCACTTGATGGTACATATCAAATTATAAAGGGAATGATATTTCCAATCCCTGTATACCATTTATAACAGTAATATCAATATCATAACAACTTACCAGTCATAATCGTATAACATATATAGAAAATTAATTGTAGTTGATGGTACACATCCAAATATAAGAGAAATGAATATCTGCATTTATAAATAACCGTATCAGTCATAATCATGTTAGTCATAACAGTCTGTGGAACCCTAGTATATTCCCATTTTGACTATTCAGTCTTCATCAGGAACTCCTATAGACAATTCTTAAGGTACATAACAAACCAATAATTTATATTGTTGAAAGATTATTTCACTTTCTTATTGACAAGTATACCATTGAAAATTTATCTGTTCAGAAGTGGAAACATTTCTGTGCCTATGTTCTATCTATCTTGTTACAAAGAGTTTCTTGCATTTAATTGTATTGGATGTTACCACACCTGGTTGTACTTTCAAGACACAAATTATCCTATGTCAGCTTGAGACCTTGTGTAGCAATGTCAGAGAAATCCACAAGAGAACCAAATGAGTTTGGATTTTTATGAATCCAACCCACAAATTCCGCAGAGGACCGGCTTTTCCCGTCAGGCAGAATCAGGGGACTTGCAAACCATTTTCCTTATCTTCATGAATTTTTCACAAATTTTGTCTTAGAAAACAACACACACAAACACACACACAAACCAGGCCAAAAATGTGCCATAGGCTAAAGCATGAACGTGTGCATTTGGGGGGGAAGTTGAGCATTTTGGGGGGAATTGGGCATTGTGCAAATTCAGAAAATGAAAAAAAAAACCAATTCTATTGATGGGCAGATGACAGAATGAAGCACTTGACAATCCTTGAAACACAGACACGATGCACAATCCATATATCCCTAACTTTGTGGTTTTGCTTGCCGTAGCAAGTTTAGTTTGGAGCACAAGTACCTACATTTTAATATATAAAACATATTCTTATCCTGAGTCTCATCTGCTTTTTCTATAATTGTGGGTTCATTCATCCTTTGGTGGTTCTTATTGAGGGTTTTCTTCCTTGTTGCTCCAACAGTGCTGCTCTAATAGCAGTACCATCAAAATGGGAGTGTTCCAAGGGTATGCCAGGGATGGATTGGGAAGGCTTTGGATCCACCGGATCCAAAGTTCTCCTGTTCCACCTGACACACACACACCCCAGAACAAAGGGGAAAGTAGGGGCAAGCAAACGAACAATGTTCTCTGAAAATTCTCTCACTGCTCACCTTGTGACCGATTCCCATGTGCATTTGTGATCACTCCTCGCTTTGCATGAACAGGAAACTTGCACAAACCAAGCAGCAATAGAATGGGATATTTTCACAAATCTTCCCAAACGTGCAAATTTCCAAATTTGTGCAAATTTCCTTCGTAGACTAATGCAGGGCTGATTCAGTCTATTGAGGAAATTTGCACGCAATGAATTGGGAATCAGAAACATGACAGATGCAAGCGCACGTTCAGCAATTTTGAATATTTTCGGTGGACACATGCTTGCACTCTCAGAGCTTCAAATGGTGCGAGCTCATATGTTTTGTGAGCAAAAACAAAACTCTCACACTTCCCTAGGGAAAGTACAGCAGCCCTGGAGCTGGCATACTTAGTTTCACTCCAGCCACTCTTCCCAACTTCCAGCCTGGATTTGGTGGTTCCTCTGGCTTGGGTTCCCCCTCTCCATCCACCTCTCTTTTGCACACTTTCTTGGGAATAAGCCACAAGGAACACAGTAGGGCTGGCTCTCCCATGAAGCAGAGTGTGGTGCCTCCATCAGGTGGCAGTATGGGAGGAGTGGTGAACTGCACCATTCCCACCCCCACCTGTGCTGAGCCACTGACTCCAACAGGTACCCTGAAGAGTCCTGTCATTTGCTGCAGCTCTGTGCTGCAAATGACATTTGCTGCCTTCCCAATCCATCCCTGGCATACCCTTGGAACACTCCCATTTTGATGGTACTGCTATTAGAGCAGCACTGTTGGAGCAACAAGGAAGAAAACCCTCAATAAGAACCACCAAAGGATGAATGAACCCACAATTATAGAAATGCACCGTGGCATTTGCTGCAGCTCTGTGATACCCTTTCAGAAACTAGAAAATGTAGTGAACTAGAGCAGTTCACAATAGAGTGTTCAGGCACAGTGAGTGGTAGCCATGCCAAACATTTATGAATTGGCTTATTATCTATTTTATTTTTAATTTATATTTACATCCAACACTTTCTCACAAGGAACTCATTTTATTATTTTACTTTCAATCCTTTCCCAATTATTTCTCAAAGAGAATTTGCCTTTTATTTCCTTTTCTTTTTTTATTGCCGAAGCAGACGGAACTGTCATTTTCAGCAAACTGCTGGGCAACATGTGTTGTAGAGAGTTATGACTACAGGAAGAGTTGATAGTTCTCATGTATGTGTTTTCAGGAAGTGGTTCAGAGTGAAGGGGTTAAAATATCACAAAACTACAGGATGCTCACTGCTTTGTAACTACAAATGATAAAACACTTCCTGGATGAATGTACACCAGATTCAACAAAAGCAATGCAGATCACATTAGAACCTAGTGTCTAGGTCAACTTCCAATTTTGGGACCTATTTTGACCCTGATGGAACCCAAAGTTTGTAACTTGCCTGTGCTATGAAAGATGCTGCAGTGTGTCATTATCCCACTGAGGTAGCTCCACTTGGTGAAATCATGTTAGCTACAGAAATGGAGACATTGAACCTAAAGATGGGATGGGTGTAAATACAGTTTACACAAAGAACTGCAAATTTAAAAGACTTAAGTAAGTACAGGTGTTTTGTGGTTGCTACTTGCTGATCTGGCAGCGGTTGTTAGTCATTTGATCAGAAGGGCCCATCTGCAAAGATCTAAAAGATAAAAGCTTTGATTGTCTGGCCTTTATATGTGTCTGGCTCCTCTTCACTCATTCTTGTGAACTGACAAAGCCTCCAAGTAGTAAGAAAAACCTATCCAAGCCGTGCTGTTTCACAGATGTGCATACGCTGAGCTAGTTCAATGTGTGTAGCTGATAGTTTGATTAACTGTTCCTAAAGGAAATCACAGGCTTCATACTTTTACAGTTCTGGGGTATAGTTCTAGTTTTTAAAGAAGAAGTGTTGGTAATAAGGTTTCCTCTGTATGATACACATGTGAGCATCAAACAACATAACCCACTCCCCGTAGAAGTCTTCTTAGCAGTGTGGCATATTCCTGTCCATATCTGGGATAAGCAAGAATCAGTGATTAGGCTGGGGGATGGGAAGGCCAGCTGTTGTCAGAGAAAACATGGGTGGTCCTGGGATATTCAGGTTCATAGTCAGTTCAGGACCTGCACTCATCAGAAAAAAGGTTTGCACTGCGAGTCAATGGGAAAACAGAGTGGGATTCACAGTCTCAATGAAACAGAAATCTGGAACAATCATACCATAAGGGAAAGAGCAATACTCCCAGTCAGGAAGACATGGATGTTTGAATATCCAAATGTATGCACAGGTGCAAAAACAAACATTATCTCTACAGCACAGGAAGAAGCAAGTCAATAATCAGTTAGCTGGGTACAATCCGAGGCTATTTATGGCAGGAACATTTAACACTGTGCCACAAATGACAGATGGTAACTTCAATCCTTTCGCAAGCAAGGAAGGGTGTGCTCTTTCACCCCTCTGTTTCCCAGACAGCCGGGTCTGATTAAATGGTCCACAGGTATGGTGGATGCCTGCCTACTGCAGTTTTATGTATTTTAAGCCAAACCAGTCTAACTACTGTGCGTCTGCAAACTGTAGTCATAGCTCTATGGGAATTGCGGCATGCTAGAATTCCCAAGAGTCCAACCTGAAGGATTAACTACACACTATGTGGAATGTGAAAAAAGAGTAAAATTAGGAAAACTTGTACATTCTACACAAAGATAGGGCCTGGCACAGATAAACATCAGCTGTCCCTGCCATTCCTATTGAACATACTGACTAGGTTTGGATGACACAACAACCAACGGTGGGTTAAATAGTCAGTGGTTGGTTATTGCATCGCCTGTCAGGACTTTTTCACACCACAGTTGGTTATTCGGCCAAAATAACTAACGTCATGCAGAGTTGATTATTTAAACAACCCTTGGTTATCATGTCATTGTTGAGCACTGTTGACTATTTCAACAGACACAGTTGGTTATTTTCTTCGACTATAGAGTTCCTTGGCAAGAGCGACCAAAGCAGCAGTTGCTACTCTAGTCCAGCTGGTAGAACTCGCAATGGTTGATGAGATACCAACAAGGGGGGAGAGAGGGTGGGGGATGTGTCAATCAAACACACTGTTGACTAATCACCATGGTTGATTATAATCATGTTGTGTAGAGAGTACCCCCTTGATAATCAACCGTGTTGACTATTAACCCACCATTGACAATTGTGTTGTCCGAACGCAGCTATTTTGGGTTCAGGGCACACATTTCTGTCTTGTATCAGCTTCAGAAGAAAACAAAATCTTAAGATTGCCACCAAGGTCTATGTCAGAGATTGAAAACCAATTATAATTAGGTACCAAGTGGTATTAAGCTCTCAGTAAGTAACTTGCTAAATATATGAATATGCATTGCTAAACCCTAAAATATTAACCTATGATTTGTTTTTGGGTTAACTCTGCATTGTTTAACCCCTACATAACCCAGAGACCAGGTTTGGATGACAATTTAACTCAAGAGGAGTAAAATCCAACCCCTACTCTGGGGTTGCCATGTCATATGAACCCAGCAACCATGGGTTATGTGAGGGTTAAAAAACAGACCATGGGTTATGTGATGGATGTTTAACTCTTGTATAACCCATGCTTGCTAGGTTTGCATGATATGGCAATGCCCCGAGTAGGGTTTGGATATGCAATTTTGCACCCATAGACACCGTGGGTTGTCATGTCATGTGAACAGTCCCAGAGTGTCTGGGTTCAGATGTCACACTAACAAACTATGAACTGGGCGATTGTAGATTGTTAACTGAAAGCAGAAGTGAGGAGCGCAGCAGAGGCTGAAAGTTATATACACATTGCCTCTGTGTACACAGAGTCCACGAACAGATGGAAGTCAGAATTTCTGACAACTACAGGTAACTGTCTTCCAATGTTTTTACAGGCTCATGTGGTGAGCTTTTAAGTAGATGCATCAGTACCGATCTCCTGAATATAAAACTTAGCTTGCCCCACGTTTAGACACATCCATGCAATTGGCACCATATGAGATGTCTAAGTATCTACTGTGGGATGACAAGAACACTTTTATGCCCAACTACACTCACTCACTCATGTAAACTGCTAATACACTATAATGCAATATATTATTTACAAAACTATCCTGTGGATTGCATAAGAAGCTGAAAATAACATAAGCACAAACTAATTAAAATGCAATGAAGAGCTTCGCTCTCACCTCACCCCGCTGTGCTTCGTCACTGCAGCAAATAATTGCTAACATCCCTCACAGATCTGAAAATCGAGTGTCGACAATGAGAACAGCCAAAGATATATGGTCAGCTTTCACTTAAAGAGATTTGATGCTTTCGTTGAACACTTTACATTCTAAGTGTATTTGAATGTTGAAGTGTAAATGATCAAACTGTGAGTCTGCAGTCATTTCCTGCAACAACCTACATGTTACCAGAACACTTCTGATCCAATGGGGACAGGCAGCAGGGAATGGCCATCCCATTTCTGCTCAGTTTGTGAGGTTCCCAAGGAATCTGGCTGACTGCTACATCACTAGTGTTAGGCTGTTGGTTTAAGCCAGCCTTCCCCAACCTGGAGCTTTCCAGATCTGTTGGACTACAACTGATCTGGAAAGCCTTGCTGATCAACCCTTGCTAATGACCATATTGGCTAGGAGTTGTAGTCTGACACATTTGGAGGGCTCAAGGCTGGTTTAAATGGACCTTGGACTGATTCAGAAAGGTAATTCTTATTTTCATTTTTACATTCTTATTCTTACATTCTATGTTTATTTTGGATAAAGAGCAACCTAAGCTTGGTGACTAAACACAGGCTTTAGCTAGATCTACACAAATGCCTGATAGCAGTATTGAAGTGCACTGATAACTATTGGGACACAATCCACATTCCATATACCTCTTTGATAGTGTTGTTTCCTGCTTTTTATTCCACATTCATAATGATTTGACACAAGGTGTAGCTCTGGCCTTTATATGCAGACAGCCGCCTGAGGCGGGAGACTATGATCGTCTCCACCACTCTGCTCTGTTTCCGCCCACTCCCTGCTACTGTCCCAACTGCCCACCACATCTTCCCCACTCACTCTAGGTTCCCAACCCACCTTCTACAGATCTAACACCATGCCTCCCTTACCCTCCCATTGCTGCTGCCACTTCTACTGCCACTTCTACTTTTATAGCATCAGCTATAAAAACTGCCCAACATGGCTCTTCAGAGAACTGGGAAGGCCCAAAAGCTTGGTCTAAAGAGGCCCTTCCCAATGCCAGGCATTGTGGGAGGGGGTGACCCAGGAGATTGCCTGTACCATGGTACTTTCTATGGTTGATAGAAAACCAGCCTGCCCTTGTGCTGAGAGGATTCTCAGCATGAACCAGAGGGCAGACAGCTGAGAGCAGCTGCCCATCCTCTGTTTCACTCAGAGCAAAATAGAGGGTGGGCTACTTCTCCAGAGAGCCCCGCCAATTGCCGGCTGCTGCAGCTCTCTCACTCTCTGTCTAGAGCACTTGCGGGAGGGAAGGGAGTGGCACAATTCATCATTCCTCCTGTTCTGCCACCTGAACTGGAAGCTTCACCCTGCTTCATGGGCAGGCTGGCCCTGCCCATGTCAAACTGTGGAGAACCTCTGTCAGTCAGGGTACTGAATTAGATGGCCTTTGTGCGACCACTCAGCACTATTAAGAACCAAGTCATTCTAGGTATTGGGACACAGAATAAGTCATTATTCTGACAATCATTTACATATCATAAGACTTTGATGAAGCGTTTTGTCAGCAGCACACTATCATTAGATCATCTTATGTCTGCAGGTACTGATATTTCAAAAATCTCTACGTGATGTACAGGTTTGCTTTACAAAATTAACATTGTGATATCATGATGGTCAAAGAAACAGAGCACCCGTCTTTCAGGAATTGTGAGATTAAAATGCCACTGAAAAGGTGCCACTGAAAATATTATATATCCACACCTAGAAGACATAAAAGTGCACAACAATTTGGGAAAGATGTTTGGATAAGTTGCCCAGTAGAACTTTTCCATAAATAAAATTAAAGTAGTCATTTTGTGGCTAAAGATTATACTTCTATTTAATTCATTTTGATTTTATATTGTACTCTCTTGTTAATCACCACCTGTCTTTGAGTATGATCAAAAGTTAATGTTTGATGGAACTAGTCCTGAGCTCTTTTTTCTCTCTGCATTGCTAACAATTCTTTTGAGTGACAGCGAGTCTAAGCACGGTCATGGTTAAGTGCATTCAACAACAGCTGGGAAAATGGGTCACTTGTTGACAGCTGACTAACCCCATTTCAGAGTGAAAGCAGGATGTGTTCCAATGGTTTGACATCCGAAGGGTGTTTTTTTTTTCTGAAATAACTTACAATGCATTCTCTAGGGAATGACAAATTTTCTCATTTCCAGCTCTTGTCAAAGCAGCCAAAATAACCACTTCTAGGAAATTCCCATCATACTTAGAGATCCAGTGGTTCTGTCTGTTCATTCATACACAAACAAACACACTCTGGCATTTTTTAAAAAAAATGCCTGCAGCAACTTTGATCAAATAATGCCTGGCTGAGACCCTCACCCCCTCGAAGATTCATCTCACCATTTCTTAATCAGCCCAAATAGGGTCAGGAGGAAGCGTTCCCTTCCACCACACCTTAGCTTAAGTATGCAACATCCATGCTCAGTGACATAAATAAAAGTGCTGTACACAAATAAAGTTTTAAACATGCACAGGGGCCGTTGGTGGAGGGAAGGAAGAGAAAAGGACCATTTCCTAGTAATTTTGTTTAGTAATAGAAGGCTTGGATCACCTGTCAGGTACCAATTTACTTCCTGGTTGGGCATCCTGTGATTTCCCTGATAACGTCATCTTGATGCCAAGCACAGCTTCACCAACTAATCATTATGCAGCTGTTAAAAGCACAGGAGGCCTGCCAGGGAAGAAGAAGAAGAAGAAGAAGAAGAAGAAGAAGAAGAAGAAGAAGAAGAAGAAGAAGAAGAAGAAGAAGAAGAAGAAGAAGACATGTGACCAACTGGCTGCCAGAGGACATATGAAATAAACACGACCTGATCCAAAAAACAAACAAACAAAAATTCCCCACTTATCAAGTTGTCCAATGAATTGTCTTATTATTTCTCATACCGAGTGAGGGAACAATCAGAAAAAGCATTACCTTGTACCGGTGAAAGGGGTGGGGGGAAACAAAGAAAGAGCCCTACTATTTTTATTTTTAAAAAACCAAGACCAAAACCCCCAAGAGCTTTTGCACCATCTGTCCCTGTCTGCATCCCCTCTTGCTCCACACTGAGAGGATTTGTGAGGGATTGAAGTGCACCTTATAGACTAAAAATCATCGCGGCTGCTTAAGCCCCTGTTGCCCAGACAATGGCCAGGGCTGAGAATCTCCTTCCTCCCTTCCTTCCTTCCTGTTGAGTGTTCTGCCTGACTAAACAAACTAAATGCGCCTAACTCCCTTCTTGCGGCAAGTGGACTTGACCGGAGCTAAAACCAACAAAGGAAGATTCTGATGGGAGCTGCCCAAGCACTGGGCACAGAGTCAACAAGCAGGTCTCATTGAAATGCTAATGAGGCCGTGTACTCCACAGCACCTCCAGTGTCCTTAACTTTTCAACCCCCCAGCCAGCAGCCACCGATTTACAAGCTGCTCTAATGACTCACTGGGCTAGCCTAGTGTCCTAGCTTCACTAGCTGGTATTTGCAAAGTTACCGCATTCAGCAGCAAAACTAAATTTGGTATGAAATGATCGTCCTCAGTTGCCATCTTTTGCATTATTGTTGCAACATGCCAAGAGTCTTTGGAAGGAACTTAAGACCCTGTTTATCAAAAGGATATTAAGTGGTGCAGCGCTGGAAAGACGGATGCACACATTTAGTTACTTCTCTCCTTTCGTCAAATCCCTCTGCAGTTCCTCCAATGTGAAATTGAGCTCTCACGGACACTATAAAAACTATGCCACCATTCAGGGGGGACTTTGTGGAATGATGAATCACATCCACAAAGCTTGGTGCCCAGAAGTGGACACTGTGCTTTAGTTTATGGATGCCCAACCTGAGACATCATCTGACCTCAAGGAAGTCAGAATCCAAACCAGAACCCAGAAGGCACATGCCTTAATTTAAAACAGTGCTTCAAGAACTGGTTTTTCATTCTGCCATTATGTGTTTCTTTTGCTTAGACACTTAACTGCACTCTAATATCAATGACCTCATTCGTTATTTTCATTTCTAGCCCCTCCCACCATGGAGACTGGTCTTATAAGCTTTCTCAAACGTAGAGGCCTCTGCTGCTCTAAGACAAGCTAGTACAAAAAATATATCCAGCAGTACGTGGCCGCAATAATTTTTCTCCGGCTACTGTAGAACTGTGCTTGTTTACTTTTAATTATTACAAATGTAAGAAAATTGTTTGTGCATGTTATGCGCGTGAGAAAGAGATAGAGTGAGAGACTTCCTATCTGTTTAAAACATATGGACACACGGTCAGTATAGCACTGAAAGAAGTTCAAACTGGATTGTATCCAACAGGACTTACACCCGGAAGAATTGCTCAATCTTGTGAAAAACAAGATGTTATATAACAATTGTTATCTTCTCTCAAATGCTTTACAGTTGTACACAAACTGCTCCCAGGTCTGAATGAACTGAGCTGCTGCTCCAATCCTCTCAAGTCAGTTCCAGCCGGATGGATATCCTGTGTTCAAACAGCCCCCTTTTCCCAGGGTACCCGTCTCCGCATTCTTAAGGGAAAGGTGGAAGGCTGCATCATACAAAAGTAGGGGTGGGGAACCTCAGGCCTAGTGGATAAATCTGGCCCTCCTGGGGTGCGCTAGAAGGCCATGCTCCTTTCCTTAGCCACCAATTGTTTTTGTGGCTTATCTGCAATTTTTCCCAATTCTAAAAGGACAGAATTGTTCTCCTTTAGTTAAGGGCAGCAGTAACAGCTTTAAGCTACAAAATAGAACCCTTTTCACGTGTTCAGCTGAATGCATGAGGCCAGGGGCATGACCAGGGGCAAACTGATATCAACAGCTTGTTCTGCCACTTGGACTCTCTTCTCCTTCCATGAGTTTGGCATATGTTATGGGAGAAGATTTTAAACAAGGTTTTAGTTTTGCTGTAATGCTGGTCTCTATTAAAAGTATTTTATGGTCTAAAATTGTATACACTCCCTTGGGAGGGTTACTTTAAAAGGTATCTGATAAATCTTTAAAACAAATAAATAAAAGTTAAGTGTCATGTTCCAAGTTTTTCCTGTTAGAAAGCTTAAAATGTCCCCTATTCAGAATTCTCTAATAACTATTAGAATATCTGTGATTATGTGTATACCAATTTTCAACTTTCAAGCTGATAGGAAAGTACCTTGACTATTTAGAGTATGTCCCATTTCAAAGGAGAGACTTACAAAGATTTAAGCCTTTTCTAATAAATAATAATTTAGGTCTATGTGTCCTGCATTGAGCAGGGGGTTGGACTCGATGGCCTTAAAGGCCCCTTCCAACTCTACTATTCTATGATTCTAAATTGTAGGTTTCTGGATGGTGTGCAAGTATCCTAACAACTGTGATACCTCTATCAGTTATTCAATCACTAACAGTTGTGTTTAGAATTTGAGAACTTGTTCAAATGCCATGACGGCCCATCATGAGTTAATTACCCCTCAAGGCACTATGATACATGCAGCCGCCATTATGAACATGCAACCTCCAACCAGGGGTTGTGGTGTTGTGCGAACCCTGCTAAGTGGTTACTTGAGGGCTAAACAACCTGCACATAACCCAAGGTATGTTGTAGGGTTATGTGAAGGTTCTTTAGCCTTCAAATACTGCCAACCGTCCCCCCGGCCATCTTCACACAACATGACAACCCCTGGTCAGGGGTTGCATATACATAATGCAGGCTGTGATGCGCTGTACCTCTTCAAGAGTTAACCCATGAATGGCTGCCATGTTGTCCAAACTGGGTCATAGAGTTAGAAGCTCATATTTATAGCAGCCCAAAATCCAGCTCAAGACAAGAAATCCAGAATCAAAGCATCTCCAACAAATGACTGTCCAGCTTTTAACAAAGGAAAGCCCACCCATCTCCCTAGATACCTTGGACATGCTCTTACTGTTAGGACAATCAAAGATGGAGGAACACATGGCCTTCCAGATGTTGTTAGACCACAACTCCTATCACACCTCATTATTGGCCATTCTGAGTAGGGCTGATGGAAGTTGTAGACCAGCAACATCTGGAGGGCCACACATTCCCCATCCCTGCTATAAATACGATCTTCTGTCTTTTCCAGTCTCTTTCTCCTCTCTTTCCCCCAAACTGTACCTGAGAGATGTTTTAAACATTTAAAAGAAATGGCAAGACAAGTTCAAGCAACAATTACTTCTTCTCATTTGAAGAAAGGCGATATCCGTATCCCTTGTGAAAACATGCATTCTCCAATTACTGGGGAGGGTGTGTACCCAGACATCTCCCCACAGAGGAAATGCCCATCTCATACTGCTGATAAAACCCAGAAGCATGGGTCACTCTTGCGTTTCATCTCTTGCGTCTTCTTTTGAACTTCCAAAGAAACCCTTAGAGATTGCCAGCTTTTTCCAGAAGTGGAATTCACCCATAACTGTTACTGTACAATAGCTTTTACCTGACCCAAGCCCTTCGAATAGGGCAGGCTATAAATCTCTTCAATATAAGCAAAAGCAGGAAACAACACTTTTAACTGGAGCAATCCATGAGGGAAAACAGCTTTTATGTTTTATGGTGTGGGCTTTTATTCCTTAACACACCACCATTAGCATATTGCCGCAATCACGGATGACACTTTCCCCTTTAACTTCCCCTTGAATTGCCACCGAAGCCCATCAAAAGCTTCAGATAAAAGGAAGTGTTTCCTTTTACTACAGCCTGGCAATGCAGATCAATTCTGAGGCTAAGACACATTCTAGCAGCTGGTCTGACATCACCAGGATTTATTTTATTTTCTGTTATTTTTTTATTTGTGTTTTATTGAGAGCCATTTGTTTTCAATTTCCTATAAAGAATGGAAGGAAGAAAACACATTTGAGGGACCCAGTGTGATTTTGATAGGAAGTTTATTCCTGAAAATCTGATAAGGTTATCATGTTTGAAACAATTATAATATTCATATTTTTATTTATTTATTTATTACATTTTTATACCGCCCAATAGCCGAAGCTCTCTAATACAGTGATGGAAAAATAAATTTTAAATTCCTACTACTAAAGAAAGCCAGTAGTTATTTATATTGAAATACTAAATATTTTGCATTCATGTTTTAGGTCTAGTGACCACAGTATGGGTCGGTGAGCGGTTGTTGTTTTTCTCCCCACCCTACACAACCCAACAATCTATTACACCACCTTCCAGATGTGTTGGACTACAGTTTCATCATGGGACTTGTTATCCAACAAATCTGGAGAGGGTGAGGGAGGATGCTCTGTTATTTCCTAGGCTCAGCGAGGCACGTGTAATACAGGCATTCTTAATACAGCAAGCCAGAGGTCAACCAGATCCTTCCTTCTGCAGAGAGGGAAACTGTCCTTAAATCAAGCTGACGTGGGCTCTATTTGATCTCTGTTCCTTCTGCTGAATCACTGCTCAAAGCAATGGCTGCAAGTGATGGCACAATCAAAGGATAAATACACTAAAAGCACCCTCAGATTACTCCATTGACACTGGCTTAGCTCCGCAGAGTATGGCTCCAGTCAAAACAGCCCACTGTACTGAGCAGGGGTGGCCTGTTCATATAGGTGAATTAGGCAGTCACCCAGGGCACCAAGTTAAATGGGGTATGAAATTCGAGGGGGGGGGAATACAAAAAAAAATATTAAAAATGCAAATAAACTAACAAAGATGTCATTATTTCAGTTCCCATGCATGTACAGAGGGAAGATGACCAAGGCTATGGAGGTGAGTGAATGACTGAATGAGGATGGAGGGGCTAAGTCAGGTCACCACCATCGCCTTTAGGACCCGGTC
The DNA here is from genome assembly GCF_023053635.1 of Elgaria multicarinata webbii. NCBI lineage: Eukaryota > Metazoa > Chordata > Lepidosauria > Squamata > Anguidae > Elgaria > Elgaria multicarinata. The sequence continues at coordinate 36,955,276 of NC_086180.1, read as the reverse complement.
CCTTCCTCAGGTGACACAAGATATCCTCCTGCTCCACTGCTGCTCCCAGTTGGAGGCAGGGAGTAAGAGCCCCCACCCCACCCCCGCCTGAAGCAGCTGCTTCCTTTGCCCTTGGAGGTCTGAACCTAGGGCTGGCAGGGCCACCCCAATATTATAAATGGTAACATTTCTGCTTCTGAAGATGTGCAGGGAGGGGTGGAGCTTGCATTTTCATTCAATGTAAAATAGGGGCAAAATGTTTCCCGGTTTGCCCCAAACCTCAGCCTAGGGTTTTGGGAGCACCATTTGCATAGTTTGCCTAGAGTTCCAGTTGCTAGGAGCTAGTCTAGGACTGCCCCTGATACTGAGGCCAGCAATACTTACAAAATAGTAAGACGGCCTTTGCCTTTTGGATGCTTGCTGTGTCTCAAAAAGGATGACTGCAATAGTTGGGAATCCTTACAACAGCACTGTAAGTTAAGCCTCCTCCCTATATTAAAGATGGGGAAGCTGGTAGTGAATTGGTGACTACAGTGACATTTGAACTGCGGGTTTCCTGACAAAATGGATGGGAGAAGCTCCACCTGTGGGACATCTGGATCCCCTTTTAAAAGCATATAAGCCCAGTGCTTTGGAATTCCATCATCCTAAATTATTATAGCACATAGTTAATCAAGGATTTGGATCAGGCTTTGCAAATCAAAGTAGCAGGTTCACGTGGAGGGAGCAGCAAGCCCTTGAAGGTGTTGCCTGGGCATACACGGCCATCATGATTAGTCACGGTTCGTAGTAGAGCCCTTCCAAGTGTACAGGTTGGGCCCCTGCCCAATGATGCTGAATGCATGGCTGACAGGGATGTGGGCAATTCATGTATTCACCTTCCGGGAGTGTGCCTAGCAGCCGCAATCCCCTTCCCCCTCATGTGTTTGGTGACAAACCCAGAGAGGTGTTGTGGGGGACACCATATCTGCTGTGATGTCATAGATGGAACCAGCCTGGCCCCAACCATCAACCAAAGAGGGAATAGGTGCAAAGGAAGTTGCCTCCTTGCCAGAAAGTACTCTGTTCCAACAGCTCCTTACACTAGGGGGCTTTCTAAATGCTCGGAAAGCCCCAGGGTGGGTTCTCAGCGGCACGGCGTCAATTATATGAAGCTGCAGAGAGAAAAAGCCAGGGACTTACTATTCAGCACCTTCCTAATCTGGTTCGCTTCAAGCCATCATCTTGTTTTCTTTTAAGTCAGAGCTCAAGCAAGATCCTATCATATCCTCAGAGGCAGGAAATCAGACTGGCCCCAAGTCTGTTTTCCTAGTCTGGAATCCCCTCGTCACCCATTTGGATCCCATAGTGTAGAATACAGGAAGCCACCTCTCACCAAGGTCAGACCATTGGTCCATGTATCTCAGTATTGCCTATACCCGCCCTCCCCAACCTGGTGCCCAAACCAAGATATTTATTTTATTTATTACATTTACTGTATATCCTGCCTTTTTTCCTCCAAGGAACACAAGGCAGCATACACAATCCTCCTCCTCTCCATTTTATCCTCACAACAACAATCCTGTGAGGTAGGTTGGGCTGAGTGTGTGTGACTGGCCCAAAGTCTCTCAGTGAGTTTCCATGGCCGAATGGGAACTAGAACCTGGATCTCCCAACTCCCAGTCTGACACTTTAGCCATTACACCACACTGGCTCTCATTACATCACACTGGCTCTTGGTGTCCTCCAGATGTTTGGGACTTCAACTCCCACCAGTCCCCCGCCAGCATGGTGAATGCTCAGGAATTCTGGGAATTGTAGTCCAGAACATCTGGAGGGCTGGTCTACACTGCCTGGCAGGGATTGAGCAATCCGCTCTACCACAGAATTACATGTCATTCCATGGGGAGGGAATTTCCATGGGTCAAGGCTGACACCCTGCTCCTGAGGGAGAAGCTATTTTCTTAACATTTATATAATTCTATAATCATACAGAACACGTCACCACATCAAATCATACAGATGCAAAATGGGTGAAGCTTTACCCTTTCACTCAGTTTGCTTCCAAATATACCACTGGATTTCTTGAAGGAATTTTAAGTACAACAAATGCAGCTCCTGAGTTTTCTTCAGATCCCCTCCAAACGATTTGCTATCTTGAAGTTCCTGCAGTGAGATTTCGAGGAGAGGAAGACTGAGGCACTGCAGCAGCAGGTGCAGCCTGATTCACAAGTGTGCTGACCTTCTGTAGGAGCATGGCAAGAATTTCAAATAGGATTAGCCACCCCAGACAAGAAAAAGGTCACAGGACATTTCCACTGGAAATTCTCATGCAAATAGGCCTTTTGATATGCATGGCGTTGTTGTTTTTTTCCACACACATCTAATAGCTGTGCATACAGAAGAGGGGGAAATACTGAAACACAAGGGCTAATGTATGTTAATCTTGTGAAGGTGTTGACTTCACAGAAAACATCAGGCTGTCAAAGGATAAGGGTGCCAGGCCTTGCCTAAAAGAGAATTCTAGCAATATTAGGGCCTAGCAGAGGTGTGCAAAAAAGAAAGAAAGAAAAGAGCAGCCCTTGCATCTTTTGATCAGCCTTTTCATTCCTGGTATTTTCTGACTGCAGAGTCCATCCTTCTCATTCCAGATGTATTGCAACACATAGCCAATGGTAGGGAAAAGTACTCAATCCATGCTCAGAGGCACTAACCTCATTATTATTATTACTATTATTATTCTCTTTTCTTGCTCGTGGCAATTTTTCTAGATGAACATGATGTGCTCTGCCAAGTCAAGCTGCCTTTACTGATTTAGAAACTTCCTGACTATTGAGCAGGTTTTAAGAATGACTGCTTACTGGGTGTTGGTGTGGATGTATTTTGGTAGGCCTCGTTTACGAAGGTTTTCTGTAAAAAAATAAATTGCTGTGACGCCGGTGACTGTTGTGACTCATGGTATTATTATTATTATTATTATTATTATTATTATTATTATTATTATAGCCTGACATGGGGCTTGTCTATATGGCTTGTTTACCCTGACCTAAACGCGCATATTCACATTTTAGGTTACATGACACAGCCGTCCATTCGCCACAGTGCTGAGTTTTTAACCTGATAATGCACATCTTTGCATTCGCAATTAACTGCTACTTTTAGATCACGTCTGAGTTTGCACCGCGTTATGGCTATATGCTTTTGGAGGAGTTAAATCAGATTTTGACATGTGGGCAGAGCTTTGAGTGTAGGACAACGTGATTGGCCGATTTCGCACCAATCGGCTGCCTCATTCGTTCGCTCCGATTTTAGTTTGAAGTCTCTCTACGGAGCTCCGCAGAGAAAGCTTTTAAAACAAATTTATTTCTGTATTTATGTGTGCATTTATAACTCACTATAAAAAAAAATTCAGGAAATAAATTGGTGTTGCTGCTGCAGTGTGACACTCTACCTACATTCGAATCAACGAAAATCCGTGTTTATATTTCATGAGGAGCAATCCCGTTGTCGTATAGACGAGGGCCTGGAGAAAAAGGTCTGAAAGCAAACAATTCTTGAGAGATCCTCAGTTCTAACACAGCCCTGCTTTCCAAGAACAGACGCTAATGGAGGAATGGTGCTGAGGAGAATGAGGGGCAGCACCCTGAAGGGGAAGTAGGCCTGCTCCTTCTCTGCCCTGCAACTGATTGGAAGCAAACCACGATAGGATCATGCAACACATCACAGGGAGCTGTTCTCTGTGATGAATTCTTTGCTGCCAGGCAGACATATTTATTCATTTTATTCAAATCTACCATTTTGAGGGAAAGTTATTATGCCCATTTACTAATAAATGGAGTGTCCTAGACTACACATGTATCAAATTTCAAGAGTCTAGCTTGTCAGAAAGCACTCTATTTCAAAATCCCATCAGCGAATAAGACAGTCCAAGTGTCTTTTACATATATAAGTAGATATACACATAGCTTGAAGAATTCATGGAGGCTATCAGTACTACATGCTACCTCCAGTGTGAGGCAGTATGCCTGTGTGCACCAATTCCTGGAAAACACGAATAGGAAGTTGCTGTTGCACTTGTGTCCTGCTTGTGGGTTGGCTACTGTGAACAGAATACTAGACTAGATGGAACCTTGGTCTGACCAATCATGGCTCTTCTTATGTTCTTATGAAAACCAAGAACCAAAACCAACAAGAATCCAAGGAATCATCCTATGTTTGGTATCCATATTTGGACCCCAATCTAAATAATAATCTGCATGTGCTGAAGCCTCAGAGTTTCATGCATCTAAGTCATATTTCCTGTGAATTCATAAACACTGCTCCTTAGAATGGACCTAGAGGGATGTTATTGAACGGCACACAGTCCTTCCTTTATCACAATTCTTCCACTAGGCCATACTGGTCTTCTCCCCCCTGTCCAATCCTTCTCTCTCTCTCTCTCTCCCCTTTACAAATTTGCCTTTTGCAAGCAGTCCCAGAAAGAGAAAAGAAAGAATTCTCAGCTGGAGCAGACAATTCAGCTTAACTCCAAGAAAGAGTGCTTTGGATCACAGTCTTTATGATAAAAAGTCTGCCCCAGCTGGGAATCCACTGAAATCAGTGAAATTGACTTCCAAGTAAAGTTCTGCAAGATATTCATCTTGATTCTAAGCTAATATTCTAAGCACACGTACCAGCACACTGTGTATCAAACCTTCACTTTTGTCATGGGTTTTTGACACATGTGCTAACTCTTCAGAGGAGTGAACAAGGTGCTGTGGAACTACCAAGAGGTTGTGTAACTCAAAGTGGCCAATTTTACATCGCAATGTACTTTCCTTTTTTAAACATACACGCGCGCACACACACACACACACACACACATACAAAACCACAGACCACCATTTATCACAGTCCGCCAAAGCTGCTCTAGCCTATCCTAGTATCTTTCCCCGCCTCTCACCATCCCACATGGGGCCTTAGCTGAACTAAATTTTTTGCAAACCTTTACATTGTTCTTCCTGACACCGGATCAGCAAAGACAAAAAGCAACTGCCAGCTCAAAAGCAATCCGGTGATAGAGCCTGGTGCTATCTAATCAAGGGCAAAAGGTCACTTCCGAACAACTGGGCAATAAAAGATTATTTCCAGCCACAGAACAGAAAGGCTCCATGGTGGATGCTTGAAAGAGGAGGGGTGGACGGAGGGCAAAAGGGCTCCAGTCTGGGGGAGGAAGTGCATTGAATAAAGCCAGCAGACGGGAACCATCTGGCTCTGTGCGTGGTCTGTTCTTAAGAAGACAGAGAAAGCCCCCCTCAGAGGGGCCACTGACTCCATGCAACGATGCAAACTTTTGTTGTAATTTAAAAGCAGCTTTCCCAGGCACTAAGAAATTGGAAAAGGCAACTTTCCCAACACAGAGACTCCGGGATATGTCTTCTCGCATGCTGACTGCAAGACACGTCTCTCATTTTTATTCACTGGGGATGTACAGGCTGTATTTCAAAGGCCAGATCCTAACCAATGGTCAGCTAATTCAAATTCCTAACGGCACTTTTTTTTTTTTTTGCTAAGAACTGGCAAGCATGAGCGTGCGTGATAGTTCACCTTTAGCAATTGCCCTAATTTATTAGACGTGCTCGTCTCTAACCAAAAACTACCCTTCCTTGTTAGATGGCCTCACTTAAACGAAAGTGAGAAAACTAAAGGGAAGAATGCAAACAAATAAGGTTCCATGGCCCACAACGGCGCGCGTACGTTATCACTTCTCTTTGCAACGCTATTTGCAAGAGCCCAAACCGATCACAGAGACAGGTATCCACAATTCACTTACAGTAGTACAAATTTCACTAACCCAGAATACACAAGACAAAGCCCCAAACCTCCATATTGTGACATCTTTTCCTCATATTTGCTCCTTCATACACACACACTTTCGGAGAGGAGAGGGAAAGTCACTTAATTGTTTCTTACATTGTCAGTCACCGCTGCTATTCACTAGCGACAGACATAAGCTTAACTCAAAGGTTCAGTTTGATGTGCATTGGTTTCAAGATAGGAACAGCTTTAAGTAAATGTCCCAGAAAGACTGGAGATTGTTTGGGGGCAAAAACAAATGTTCTCCGACTAATCCAGCCCCAGGTTCTCTGTCCAGAACAACAACAGAGGCTTTGTTCTAAATAAGACCTATTAAAGAAACATTTTGTAGTGTCTACACAAGTCTTGCGTAGATTGGGGAAAGCTGATCAGCATGGAAGTCTGACCCTGTAAATATACTCCACTGGGGATTTTTAAAAATGACTTTTACCACTTGAAAAACAGCAGAGTGAAAGAACAAAGTGCATTTTTAAGAAAAGGGAAGAAGCATTAGAAATAGCCATTATAACTACCAGAGACATTACCTATTGGCTGGGTTCACACAACATGACAACCACACTCAAGGTTGAGTATGGGTTGAGTGTGGCTTGTCATTGAACCATGGGTTGTTGTGTTGAGTGAACCCAGCCGTGGTAGCAAACAATGGTTTGTTAAACACAGAGAAGCAATGGTTTGTTGTTGGGTTGTGAACTATGGGTTGTTCGTGGTTAACAAACCATCATTTGTTAGTGCAGTTGGGTTCACACAACACGACAACCCACAGTTGAACAACAACCTATGGGTCGATGACAACCCACACCAAAGGACTAACTAATCCAGCATTCAGTTTCCACAGTGGCAAACCAGATGCCTATGGGGAATCCACTAGCAAGACATGAGTGCGCTCCCACTCTCCCACTCACATCTTTCACAACTAGTATAAAAAGACATGCTGCTTCTGATACTGGAGGTAACATACAGTCATCGTGACTTGCAGCCATTGATATCAGCTTCAAATCTATGAATTTGTCTAATCCGCTTTTAAAGCCATCCAAGTTGGCAGCTATCACGAATTGTGGTATCAAATTCCATAGTTTAATAACACTTTAATAACATATTTATTATTTAATGAGGTTTAATAGTTTATTCATTTAATAATGTTTAATAGTTTATTTGTTTAATAGGGCCCTGTGAAGAAGTACTGTGTTTATGTGTCATGAATCTCCAAGCATCCAACTTCTTTGGATGACCCCATGTTCTAGTATTATGAGAAAGAGAGAGAAAATTCTCCCTATCCAGTTTCTCCATGCCATGCATAATCCCATACAACTCTATCATGTCTTCCCTTATGGACTTTATGACAGATTTATTTTCAATTCCTTTCCTAATGACCCCCAACATAGAATATATTTTTTTAAAAAACAGCAGCTGCACACTGGGTCAACATTTCATTGAGCTATCTGCCATAATCTCAAGATCCATGTCCTGGTCAGTCATTGCCAGCGGAGTCCCCATCAATATATACATAAAGTTAGGGGGGTTTGCCTCAATGTTCCAGAGTTGGAACCTGAAGAATGGAATAGAATATAGATATGAACCGATAGGAATATAAACACAATTGAGCATAGAAAAACTAGCCACCAACACTAGCTGTTTCCTGAGCAGCATCTATCAATCAGCGGAGGCAGCAGCAACAGGTGGACAATGTCCACAACCATCTGCTGTGAAGTGTCATGTCACACAGAGATCTGTAAAGCATAGCTTGGGGCTTCACTCCTAAACACACACTAGAAACTAAGTCTCACTAAATTCAATAAAATTACTACAATTTTAAAAACTGGAAAATGTCTGTTACCCAATCATGAAGGAGCATAAACTAGTCATGGAAGATTTGGACAGAATGCGGAAGACTTTATAAATGGTGCGAGAAGGCTGTCTTGATCTCTCTCCCCTCCTCCTCTTGTTTAGATCCATATCAACAAACCAGTTCTAGCAGGAAAACTAATGGATTTTAATTACCAATTCAAGAACAAGCCACTCGAAGATACATTACATTACCACAGGGATCACTCTCACAGATATATTGTTGCTAGGAAAATACATTCCCCACCCCACCCCACCCCACCCCACCCAGATACTGTGAGGATTTCAGCTAAGCCCATAGGGAACATGGAAGTCAAGGAGCGGGTAGGTGACACTATCATCCTTGCTAATCAAAACATCCTGGTGCTTCAACCCTGCAAGTCCTAGGTGTGCTACAACACTGCTCACACATGGATATCCATAACTTGATTCCACAAATAAGCATTGGTTTTGAGGTTGTGAGAGGTGCAGATTGTGTTGGTGGAGGTAGTGCAGTCAGACATACAAGCCACCATCTGATGAAGTTTGTGAACCAGCAAACACATAAGAACTTAAGAAGAGCCATGGTGGATCAGGGTCCATCTAGTCCAGCCTTGTGTTTACACAGAGGCCAACCAGCTGTTGACCAGCAACCCACAAGCAGGACACAAAGACACGTAAAGTAGTAGCCGCATAGTTCACAATTTCAGTGGCAATCACACTGCCAAAATGAAACACGAAGCAGACTAGACGCATCTCTCACCAGAAGACGTAATCTTTATTCTTGAGAGAGCAGTTTCCATGGAAGAAGAACTTTGGGGCCTAAAACTCTGACAACATCCTTTCCAATTTTCTTTTCCCACATCCAAGCCAAAAACAAATAGTCGTCATCTTATTTTGACTAGGTTTTTACTAGGTGCAGTTTAACATTATAATGCTGCATCCCGTATAAAGCTAAGACCAGCCTATCTATCTTCTTCAAAGTCATCTCTTTTTCTTTCAGTCTTTGTCCTTGAAAATGGCAACTATTTTCTCATAAAGTGATACAAGCCTTTATTAGCTGTAGGACCAGAGCATTTGGCTCCGTGCAGCACAACTAAATTATGAAACAGGAAACTGTGATGTCATGTCTAGTAAAGCATCAAAAAGCACCTTGTTTGAAAGAGAAATATCAGATGACATCATTACTTCTTTTTTCTTTTCTTTTTTACATATTCTATTTTTTTGGCATAACACCCACATATCTAAGAGTCATTGTAAAAAAAAAAGAAAAAAGACTACAGTAAAAGCTACCCAAAATCAAAACATGGCTGTCAAATATTCCAATGTGCATCACTTGTTTGGGCAAATTAGAAGTTTCATTGGAAAACATGAAAGACACTTCAGTTTTATGCAAGAGTGTCACATGCAATTCTCAGGAACAACGTTGTCTGAATTAGTGTGGACATTTAATAGAAAATGGAAAGCCTGTCATATCCAGAATGTTATTCAATTAGTATGTGTCCAAAGTCTATATACATTTTTTTTGTTGCCACAATTGTGTGAGAGTGTGTGTGTGTGCGTGCACATGAGAGAGAGAGAGAGAGAGAGAGAGAGAGAGAGAGAGAGAGAGAGAGAGAGAGAGAGAGAGAATGAATCATTTATTGGCTTGGCACCTAACCAACACAAATAGACCATGAGTATGATCAAGCCAAAGTTAATTGCCATTAATTTAAGCAGGAAATAATTAAGCATGGGCATAATTTCCCCAGTAAAATCAGTGGAATTTAAATGTGCTTAGTTTTGGTTGGGTCATGACCTTTGCCTCTTCCAATCACAACCATTGTATTGGACCTGCTTTATCTCTTTTGGAGTTTATCCACAACCAGGCTGACATGGAGTGGTCCAAGCTGCTTCATTCACAATGCTGCATTGGCAGATGACTTCATTCATTTTAATCATCATCCTTAAAAACAGTTCACTGAAACTGATATTTATGTGTATATATCAATATATGTCTATATATATTTTTATTTTTAAAAAATCCTATTTGATTGACTTACAACTATTTCAGAACAAGTATTGGCTAAGTGTTATTGGTTCTACATACCCATGAAGGAACATCCGCTTAACTCTTCTTGCAATCTGTACAATCTATACGTTTACCAACTCTAGATGAAGGGAGCAATAGAGAAACATTTCTGTGTCTTGGTAGCTACTGTAATTTTATGGAACCTCTCTCCCCAAAGATTCTTCAAAGGCCAAGATTGACCAAAATTATGAGAATCTCAACCTTCGCTTTCAAGTAAGCAGAGACAAACTTCAAAAGCGTAAGTTGAATTATACCAGAGATCTCCAACATTGTGCTTGTGGACACCAATGTATGCACAGACATCTCTCTTGGGTCCTGCCAGACCCCTCCTGATTTTTATTTAATTTTTTAATTACACCTTTTTTATTTACTAGGAGGCTGACATGCTGCAAAGCAACATCAAAATGCCATCAAAAGAGCAGTTTTGCATTTTGGAGTTCGGCCCTCACCTCTGTCTTATATTGAGTTTTTGGACAAATTACTTTTCTATTAGTCTCCCCTGTTTATGTTCTGGGAAATGAGTGTTCTGTGACAGGCCATGCATACCATGGTGGCCATTTTATGAACAGGCAAGCTGCCCCCATGGCAGCCATTTTGTGAGAGAACCCACAACACTCTCAAAACTCCAGATGTGCTCACCATCATAAAAAGATTGGGGATCCCTGCCTTATACCAACTATTTGTCCATCTGCCCCAGATTTGTCTATTCCAGCCTTCCCCAACCTGGCAATCTCTAATTACTACAATTCCCATCCCCAGCCAGCACAGTCAATTTTGATCTGGAGATGATGTGAGTTGCAATCCAAGACATCTGGAAAGCACCAGGATGGGGAAGGCAGGTCTAATCTACACAATCTCTCACAGGGGGTACCTCCCATCACCTGTTAACTGATCCTTTTGGAACTGGAGATGCCGGTGAGTGAACCTGGAAACTCTTTCATGCAAAGCAGGTGTTCTACCAATGAGCTATGGCCCCTTTCCCCAAACATGACAGAAGTAAAATCATGTTTAACCATGGCTGCTTAAATAAGTATGGAAGGAACCAGGGGCTGAAACACCCCAAGTAAGAATTGTGTCAGCAAGCTGATGAATTTATCTAATGGAGGACTAATTATCGGACAGTTAGGTATCTGGATTATGGCTGTATTTCAAAGGCCAGATCCTAGCCAATGGTCAGTTAATTCAAATTCCTAACAGCACTATTTTTTTGCTAAAAACTGGCAAGCATGAGCATGTGTGATAGCTCACCTTTAGCAATTGCCCTAATTTATTAGACATTTAATTTTAGCTCTGACACCAATAACCTTTGCACTACCCAGTTAGAATCCTGAGATCCGATTCAACGTTAATGATGTGTGGGTGGTGCCAGTTACTAAAATATTAGTTTACTCTTATTGCTATAGCTGAATTCAGCACACAGAGTGCCCATTATACTATGGATGAGACTAGGAATCAATTCTCTGTTTACCAGAGAATGACAAGATATATTGTTGGCATTCTTCAATTTTATATTCTCTCTTTTGAGGAGAGACACCTTATTTCCCAGACATGGGAACACAAGCTTTCTTTTCTTTTAATGGTTTTTACATGCGAATTTTTTTTAAAAAAAAAAAATATTCATTTAAAAATATTTATACCTCATTTTTCTGTGAAAGCAATATCAACGTTTTGTTTGGTTAGGATGTTTTTGGGGACTGTATTTTTCTGGAGTTTGATGTCTAAATATAAAAGCAGGGACTTGTACAGATTTGTTTAATTTCACTCTGGGGTACCTACTGGTATGTTATATGAAGTGTGGGTGGAAAGATTACCACAGTACCACGAAACTGCTTGCAAATAAGTTTGCATTTACCATCATTGCAACACAGATTGCCTGAAGGGAAATCAGGCACAGGACAAACAACAACACCTGCAACACACATACTCTACTGGAGAGCTCAAGGGAGAAGTTTGCTTTCCCTGTTGAAAGTGGAGGATTTATTGCTGTTATACAGGTGCAGAAGGTCACAATTGTGTCCTAGGAATGAATAGCCTTCTGGGTGAAAAGACATTCATAGCTGCATGTTTTTGGAACTAGCCCAGCCCCTTTCTCCCCACTCTCTCCTGAAAACAACTTTAGTTTCTACAAGAGGAACATGAAGATGGGTTCTACTGCCCAGTGAACTCATGCATGATTCACACATGCATATACATTACTTGACATTTCTTCCGTTTATTATTTTTGAGTACACTTTATAGCTGGCAGATTGAATGTGGAAACTGACTCCATCTGAGAGCATGACATTTGGGGTAACATGACAGTTCTGTGGTGGACCGTTCACATACGCAGTCAATACCACAAGATGTGGTGATGACCACCAATTTGGATGGCTTTAAAAGGGGGTTCATAGAATCATAGAATAGCAGAGTTGGAAGGGGCCTACAAGGCCATCGAGTCCAACCCCCTGCTCAATACAGGAATCCACCCTAAAGCATCCCTGACAGATGGTTGTCCAGCTGCCTCTCGAATGCCTCTAGTGTGGGAGAGCCCACAACCTCCCTAGGTAACTGATTCCATTGTCGTACTGCTCTAACAGTCAGGAAGTTTTTCCTGATGTACAGCTGGAATCTGGCTTCCTTTAACTTGAGCCTGTTATTCCGTGTCCTGCACTCTGGGAGGATCAAGAAGAGGTCCTGGCCCTCCTCTGTGTGACAACCTTTTAAGTATTTGAAGAGTGCTATCATGTCTCCCCTCAATCTTCTCTTCTCCAGGCTAAACATGCCCAGTTCTTTCAGTCTCTCTTCATAGGGCTTTGTTTCCAGACCCCTGATCATCCTGGTTGCCCTCCTCTGAACACGCTCCAACTTGTCTGTGTCCTTCTTGAATTGTGGAGCCCAGAACTAGATGCAATACTCTAGATGAGGCCTAACCAGGGCCAAATAGAGAGGAACCAGTACCTCACGTGATTTGGAAGCTATACTTCTATTAATGCAGCCCAAAATAGCATTTGCCTTTCTTGCAGCCATATCACAGCTTGTGATCTACAATTCCAAGATCCTTCTCGTTTGTAGTATTGCTGAGCCAAGTATCCCCCATCTTGTAACTGTGCATTTGGTTTCTATTTCCTAAATGTAGAACTTGGCATTTATCCCTATTAAATTTCATTCTGTTGTTTTCAGCCCAGCACTCCAGCCTATCAAGATCACATTGAAGTTTGTTTCTGTCTTCCAGGGTATTAGCTATCCCACCCAATTTTGTGTCATCTGCAAATTGGATAAGCGTTCCCTGCACCTCCTCATCCAAATCATTAATAAAAATGTTGAAGAGCACCAGGCCCAGGACTGAGCTCTGCGGTACCCCACTCATTGCCTCTCCCCAGTTTGAGAAGGTTCCATTGATAAGTACTCTTTGAGTCCAATTCTGTAGCCAACTGTGAATCCAACTAATAGTTGTTCCATCTAGCCCACTTTTAGCTAGTTTGTTAATTAGAATGTCATGGGGCACTTTGTCAAAAGCTTTGCTGAAGTCAAGAAAAATGACATCCACAGCATTCCCACAGTCCACAAGGGAGGTTACCCGATAAAAAAATGAGATCAAATTAGTCTGACAGGATTTGTTCCTGACAAATCCATGTTGGCTTCTAGTAATCACTGCATTGATTTCAAGGTGTTTACAGATTGACTTCTTTATAATCTGCTCCAGAATTTTCCCAGGGATGGATGTCAGACTGACTGGTCTGTAGTTCCCAGGTTCCTCCTTTTTGCCCTTTTTGAAGATAGGGACAACGTTAGCCCTCCTCCAGTCATCCAGCACCTCACCCGTCTTCCATGATTTTGCAAAGATAATAGACAAAGGTTCTGAGAGTTCTTCCGCTAGATCCTTCATTACTCTAGGATGCAGGCCCTGGAGATTTGAACTCATTCAAGGAAATTAGGTGTTCTTTGACCATTTGTTTATCAATCTCAAACTGCAATCCTGCCCCCTCAACTTCTGCTTCACTTTTTCCAGGGGGGTCATAGACCCGCTTTTGGGAGAAGACTGAGGCAAAGTAGGAATTGAGCACTTCAGCCTTTTCTTTGTCATCTGTTATCAATTTGCCATCCCCATTAAGCAGTTGAACCACCATTTCTTTCCTCTGTCTTTTACTACACATGTATCTGAAGAAAGCCTTTTTATTGCTTTTAGCATCCCTCGCTAATCTCAGCTCATTCACAGCTTTAGCCTTCCGGACGCCATTTCGGCACTTCTGTGCCACCTGTCTGTACTCTTCTTTTGTAGCCTGGCCTTCCTTCCACTTCCTATATGTATCCTTTTTTTGTTTTCAGGTCATCTCTAAGCTTTTTGTGGAGCCACATTGGTTTCCTCTGTTGTCTTCTATCTTTTCTCCTTGTTGGAATTGTTTGTAACTGTGCCTTTAAAATTTCCTTTTTTAAATACTCCCACCCATCCTGCACTCCTTTTCTCGTTAGGCTCACTTGCCATGGGACCTTACTTATCATAGTTCTGAGTTTATAAAAATCAGCTTTCCTAAAATCCAGAGTATGTGTATGGCTACACTCAACTTTTGTCTCCTTCATAATCAAGAATTCAAGTATGACGTGGTCACTTTCCCCCAGAGTTCCCGTAACTGCCACTTTATCCACTAAGTCATCCCTATTGGTCAATATCAAGTCAAGGATTGCCAATCCTCTAATTCCTTCCACCACTTTCTGTAGGAGAAAGTTATCATCCACACGTCAGGAATTTCTTGGAAGGGCCACTTTTGGTAGTATTTGTCTCCCAACAGATATCAGGGTAATTGAAGTCCCCCATCACTACTACATCACACTTCCTTGAAACACTGGCAATTTGTTTCTCACAAGTTTCGTCCTCGTCTTCTCCTTGATTGGGTGGTCGGTAGTAGACTCCGGTTATCATGTTCTTTTTATTCCTTGCCCCATTTATTTTAATCCAGATGCTCTCGATGGGGCTCCCAGTCTGATCCGCCTGTATTTCTATGCAGTGATAGGTATTTTTAACATATAGTGCAACTCCACCTCCCTTTCTATTTCTTCTGTTCTTTTTGAACGTTATATCCTTCAATTGCTATATTCCAGTCATGGGAGTCATCCCACCAAGTTTCAGTTATACCTATCAAGTCGTATTTGCCTTCATGTAATATGAGTTCAAGTTCATTCTGTTTGTTTCCTATGCTCTGGGCATTAGTATATAGACATCGAAGACCATGTGTTTTATAGTCTGGCTTTGTTCCTACATTGTTGTGGACACTATTTTGGGGCACTATTGAATAAATTCCTGAAGGCAAAGGCTGTCAATGGCTAGTAGTCCTGGTGGTTGTGTGCTATCTCCAGTATTCGAGTCAGTAAGCCTGTGTGCACCAGTTGCTGGGGAACATGGGTGGAAGGGTGCTGTTGCACCATGTCCTGCCTTGTTTGTCCCTGGCCTACAGCTGGTTGGCCACTGTGTGAACAGAGTGCTGGACTAGATGGACCCTTGGTCTGATCCAGCATGGGACTTATGTTCTTAGATGATGAATATGCCTACTGTATATTAATGAATCCCAAGGTTTGGGCTTGGGTGACCATGGTCTGCTGTGGACTCAAGTATGTGGCTTTGAACAAGTCACCATCTGTTGGCCTGATGCATAAATATACTACTTGGAAATAAGTTCTACTGAAAATCACAGGACAAAGTAATACATTCAGAATACATTCATATCTCATTATTAATATGGGCAACTAATAATAGTTTAAATATTTTGTTGTGAGGAACATAGTGAAGTTTTGAAAGACATTTTCTAAAGGATAAATACTAGTAGGAAATTTGTTCTGCCTATAAGAGGTTAGTGCAGACCTATTTCAATTGTATATAATTTTAACATCAATTTAAAATTCAAGAGCACAATTTGCTAAATCCCATTAAAAATATTACCATAAATGATAGGATTGTAAATATGTGATGCTATTTATCTTGGATAGATAGAGCAGCCAGTGTTTTGTGCCCACTGCCATAGTCAACATTTTATTCCGACTAAGCAGTAATGCACATTTCTTCCATTACATGTCACTAATACAAATGCTCAACAGCAGCATGAGTCTAAAAGGCAACATCCTCCATCTCAGAAAACAGAAATATCCTCCACCTCCTTAGCAAAAATCCATCAAGCTAAAACATAATTTTAAAACTAATCAAACAAAACCCTACACTTGCATGCATGATCTTTCCCTGAGGAGATGAAGCGAAGGAGAAAATAAATCACAACTGACAGACGTTAGTCATACCACTTAACACATGATAGGAAGGCATTCATGTAGTGGTGATGTGAGCACGGACACTATAGAGAAGAGAGGGACAGCAAAGTCTGTGGCAGGGCCAATGTCATAACACAGAGCTGTTGGCCTCTGATTGGTTGCCCTCATTCAAGTTAACTTAAGATGAAAATGTCTTATTTTCTTCTTTGCTATCTCTTCAAATTGAACTCTGTTCAAGCTCAAAAATAAGCGGTTGTATCTAATTTCATTGTGTAGCTAACATTATACCTCCAGTCTCATAAAGCTTAAATAAAATTGCAGGGGAAAGGTACAGGGACATTAAAATATAAAATGGTGAAACAAACAGGCTGGCTGTCATGCACCTATTTCTCCACTAGCAAATCTGGGTTTACAGAACAGAACAGAACAGAACAGAACAGAACAGAATAGGTGAAGGGAGTTACTTCAGCAAGCACAGAAAAATATGTTATTTTGATTTTTAAATGTAGAGTATACATTTGCATTGCATACTTCCAGGCATTTCCCCCCTGAAATTTACCCCAAACGGTAATCTAAGAAGATCTTAGACGTCCTTGCATAGGAGCAGCCCTGCTGATTCAGACCAAAAGTCTATCTTACCCAGTCTCCACTTTCCCCACAGTGGCCAAGCAGATGCCTCCAGGGAGGCCTCAAGTAGGACATGAGTGCATAGCTTTCTCCCACTGTTGATGAATGCGCAGAAGTCGCCTGCTATATTGATCCCCAACAACTGGCCTTCAGAGGCATGCTGCATCTGTAGCATTGCTGTATCCCATCTCAATAGCATAGCTTTGAATTGAATGTTTGGCTTTAATTGTAAGGCATTATAAAGAGAAAGGGTGATTAAGAAAGGATAGTAACACCTTGATTGGCAAAAGTACACTGAAACTCAGCCTCCCCCAACCTGTTGCCTTCACAGCTTCAACTCCCATCAGCCCCAGCCAGCATAAACAATGGTCAGGAGTATTGGGAGCTGTAGTCCAAAAGATCTATCAGGCCGAGTGGAACTTATTTCAACCAATTATTCAAAATTAGGTTAATGGCATTGCTTTCTTCAGTTACCTTGTGTATTTTAGTATTTCCACCTCTACACTGGAAAACACCTCACCACAGGTGTTTCCTTCTTTGTTTTTACAAAACAAACATTATAAAAAGGACCTGATGTGCAATTCCAGTGCATATAATTCCCCTAGATAGTGAGTGCTGATAGAAATGGAGACCAAAATGGGATCACTGAGAAAAAAGAGGGAGGTATCAGCAAGCTCAACGGTACCCTAGAATTTACAAAAATGCAATTTAAAAAAAAATCTAAGGCCAAACAGAGCCCAATGAGGGCTTACTCAGTAGCCATAGAATATTGAGCATCCTTTGAAAAGAAAACCTGAGCGTGCATGTGGAACAGCATATCCTGAAGGAAAGTATTGGCTGGCCTGGATACTCAACAGGACCAATGCTATCAGGAGGATACACACTACATAGAATCATAGAATAGCAGAGTTGGAAGGGGCCTACAAGGCCATCGAGTCCAACCCCCTGCTCAATGCAGGAATCCACCCTAAAGCATCCCTGACAGATGGTTGTCCAGCTGCCTCTTGAATGCCTCTAGTGTGGGAGAGCCCATGACTTCCCTAGCTAATTGGTTCCATTGTCGTACATCTCTAACAGTCAGGATTTTTTTTCTGATGTCCAGCCAGAATCTGGCTTCCTTTAACTTGAGCCCGTTATTCCGTGTCCTGCACTCTGGGAGGATCGAGAAGAGATCCTGGCCCTCCTCTGTGTGACAACCTTTTAAGTATTTGAAGACTGCTATCATGTCTCCCCTCAATCTTCTCTTCTCCAGGCTAAACATGCCCAGTTCTTTCAGTCTCTCTTCATAGGGCTTTGTTTCTAGACCTCTGATCATCCTGGTTGCCCTCTTCTGAACACGCTCCAGCTTGTCTGCGTCCTTCTTGAATTGTGGAGCCCAGAACTGGACACAATACTCTAGATGAGGCCTAACCAGGGCCGAATAGAGAGGAACCAGTACCTCACGTGATTTGGAAGCTATACTTCTATTAATGCAGCCCAAAATAGCATTTGCCTTTCTTGCAGCCATATCGCACTGTTGGCTCATATTCAGCTTGTGATCTACAATAATTCCAAGATCTTTCTCGTTTGTAGTATTGCTGAGCCAAGTGTCCCCCATCTTGTAACTGTGCATTTGGTTTCTATTCCCTAAATGTAGAACTTGGCATTTATCCCTATTAAATTTCATTCTGTTGTTTTCAGCCCAGCACTCCAGCCTATCAAGATCACTTTGAAGTTTGTTTCTGTCTTCCAGGGTATTAGCTATCCCACCCAATTTTGTGTCATCTGCAAATTTGATCAGCGTTCCCTGCACCTCCTTGTCCAAATCATTAATAAAAATGTTGAAGAGCACTGGGCCCAGGACTGAGCCCTGCGGCACCCCACTCGTTGCCTCTCCCCAGTTTGAGAAGGTTCCATTTTATTGTAGATTCTATTTGTATAGATAGAAACCCAACCAACCCAAATAGGATAAAGAAAACAAGACAGACCAGTCTTCCTCACTTAGTTACATTTTCAAATGAATGGCTTCACTCTTTCTACTTTTGAATTTGGTGTGTGTAAGTAGAAGCAAATTTACTAATGCAAAGACAGTGACAACAGGAAGCTACTGCAGCTTTTAAATGGGCATATAGGAAGGTCTTTCAAGCTTTTATCAGCTCTAAAAAAGGGAGGGGGAGCAAACATTATCTATTGTTAATTACCTGTAAAGTAGGGCTTTAGCCACTTCCCCTGTTCCTAAGAGCTCTGAAGTGAAACCTGAAAGAAGCCACCCATTGTTTTCTATTGTGCAAGAGCCAGAAGCAAATAGGGCTCAGATTGCAGCTCTGAAAGGCAACAGGAAATTGGCACACAGCTAATCTGCCCTGAACTATTCATAGTAACAAAAGGCTACATTCCTGCTAAAACATTCCCCATTAGAAATCCAAGGCAGATCTGTTAGAAGAAGGGCCACAGAATAAATTTGTGGAAATAAAAGCTTTTTAATTAAAAGCCTCTGATATCTGGGCATTAGTTGCTGACCATGGAAGTAACATGTATTATGTATGTCTCGTCCTCCTTTTTTTTTAAAGCCAAGCATAAAAAAAAGAACATTGTCCCCTTGCACAGTGACCCTGAAAACAGATCAGCTGTGAACCTTGCAACTCTTACCTTGGCGGAAGCCTTGGAGGCAACACTCACAAGCAATATGAAAAACACTTTTCTATCTCTAACATCTATATTTTAAAAAGATTTGTCGATGAAAGATAGATGTGTTACTCTCTATTTTCAAGCAAAGGACAGAGCAAAAGCGAGTCACAGTTTTCTGTTTACAAAAAGCGAGACATTGATGGGAAACACTCCTCTTTAAGCAATGATCAGGGGCTAATCTCTCAAGAACACCATTTTTTAATGACAGGTACCTTTGCAGAAGTGATAAAGTAAGGCAATCACAGGATCTGTACCCATTACTTATTCAAGCTTACATTGCACTTGGTCTCTTCGGGCACAATCCTATACACATTTAGACAGACAACAGTTCTACAACTCCCAGGATTCGCCAAACAGGGGCAGGAGGGAATGCTGCAGTGAAGGGAGAATCAGTGAAAGTCCTCCTGTCCCCCTTCAGCTGACAGGAGTGGCCCAGAGTGGAACTCCACTCAGAGGAGGCTCCTGCCAGCAGGTGCAAACTCAAGAGCTCCAGCCATTTCATTCCTTAGTTCTGTACCACTCTAACCCCAAACGACTTGAGCACATACTTTCATAAGGCTCTCTGCCTGTGCTTGAGCAACGGTCTAAGTTGTGGATCTCTCCGTTTAATGCTTCAGTGATTTCTAAGGCCAGATGCATAACAAGGGCTTTTGTAAATAGACTCCTTGGTTTCCATCATATCTTCATTATTTGACTCCAGTGTTTGTCAGGAAGATTAATATAAAATACAGACACCACTATTTTTTTTTAATGTGAATGAGTCTCTGGAAGTGTAGTTATAAGATTAAAATGAGCCGGTCAATATATGTTTTTCTTCTTGTGAGAACAGGCTGTGTTTAAGATGCACTGTCATTTTTACCCTAAATGTAGCATCCAGGTTGCCTGTCCAAGGGCTGTGCGCTCTAAGCACGTGCAACTGAGCTAGCGGAAGTGGACTTCCCTCCTCCCACCTCCCACCAGCAAACCACCACCCCCCCTTGACAATACAACAGAGGGTCAGGGTACCTGCTGAATGAGATGACCTGTGGTTCGGGGGGAATGAGAAAGCCCCCAAAATCAGGCAGGGGAACCTTCTGTGAGCGAGCCCTTTCATCAGTGTAAGGCAGTTTGTGGATTCAGCCTGATCTTTTTTAAAAAAATAATAATAGTATGTATCAATTGGTTACCATCACATAGATGTGAAGAATGAACAACAAAATATGTGGGATTCATTGTGAAAGCATCTGTCGATGGGTGCAAAGCTTGTTTCCTACCTCTGTTCTGTGGTAGGAAACAAGCTGCTCTCCTTACAGAAGTAAACAGCATGACCATCTTTGGAACTACAGCTCATACAAAATGATGAAAAGATCACAAAAGATGTTTTAGCTGGATAATATTAACCAAGAGTTTTCTTATAGTGTCAGACCTCTAAAGTTATTTTCAAGTAGTCTCTGTAAGTTTGGTCTACCCATTTCTTCAACTACAGACAATATCTTTGTTATTAAAAACACAATTATCTTTGTTATTAAAACACAATTACATTGTTGCAGGAAATTCTTTTAAAAAAAGAAGAAAAAGAAATACGAACTAGCAGGTTGCCTTTCATTCAATGATCTGCACGTTTGGAAGGCAGCACCTATATAAATCACAAACACGTCTCACTGAGTCACTCCTCCTTTTGAGCCTCAGGACCAATTGACACTTTTCTAACTGGAGTACTGAGAAAATGATTTAAATGGATATATACAGAGCTGAGTGTCTGCTGAAGCGGTCATTGCTTCACCATATGCCCAGCACTCAACTCAACCCAACTATGCCAATGTGTTGCAAACTCTGCTAATGCACTCAAATCTGCATTTTCAACATGCCAACTTGGGTGTGTGAAAAGGCCTGCAGTAGGAAGGAAACATATATCTATTCCATGTGGTTATTTCAAAGGCCAGTTAATTAAAAAGTTAAAAGTTGGCAAGGGCAGTTTGTTTCAGGGAAGTTCTTTCCAAATCAGAACACAAATCAACCAACTATATTAAGAGATGCTTTGTTTATTATCACCTAACAATTCTTATGAATCACTTATATTAAAGGAATTTCTAAGCGATATACAAAAGCAAGTCTTCATACAGAGGACAAGATTACTTTCCTGGGAATACCTTTTGAAAAAGTTGTGTTTTTAATAGGCACTGAAAAACCAGAAGGATTGGCACCTGCCTAATTTGTACTGCTAGAGAGTTCCAGAGACACTAAAGGCACTAGTTTTCTAAGTTATGATAGACCAAACGGCTGAAATTGTGGGTACCATCAGGGGATTATCTTCTGCTGAGTTCAGCAAATGAGCAAGCCAGAAAGGGATTAGGCGATTTTTGAAGTATCCTGGTTCTTGGTTGTTTAGGGCTTTGTAAACAAGTACCAAAACCTTAAACCTAGCAGCAAACAGGCACCAATTTAAGCCAGACAGCCTGATCGACACCAAGCAGGATATAACACTTTGAAAGCAGTTTGAAAACAGTATATGGAATGTGTCATGGGCCCCAACAGTTGTCAGTGCACTTCAATACCGTTATAAAACAGTAATGTAGATCCTGCCTTACATGTCAAAGGTTTAACATGCTGGTGATGAGCTGCTTTCATTACCAACCGGGCTGCAGCATTGTGCAACAACTGGTTTTCAGACCAAGTTTAAGGTCAGCCTCACACAAAATACATTGCAGTAATCCACTTTTGAGCTTACAATACATGGACCACAGTGCTCAAGCTAACGCTGTCCAGAAACGGCCATAACCATCTTATCCACCAGAGCTAGTAAAAGGCACTCCTAGTCATTGAAGACACCTCAGTATAGACTCAATATAGCTAACTTTCAAGTCAAATTAAAAAAAAAGTTGTTTAGCTTTTGATGTATATGAAAGCCATGTTGTGATGGCCTCTTTTTTCTTTTCTTTTTAAAAAGTAAAATACTGTGTTAGATTCAAAAACTCTTCCCCCAGAGATGGAATACAGCTTCTTTCAAATGAAGAGAACCTCTGGAAACAATCTGCTGGTTTTAATTGATCAGAGGATTTACAGTTTTCTTCAAAACATAAAAATTGAGCAGGGTAGCTTTTATCCACGTCTATGTATCGAAATAAGCCTCACAACACAAGCATATCTCATGTTCTTATTACAAGAAAATATCAGCCTTACAGGGTTTCCAAGCATTTTGTTGCAACATGTGTGCAAACCAAAGAGCTACCCTAGAAGGGAGTTTTGACAGCCCAGCAGCGCTTGCAGTTACAGGTGCCACATGGCAATCTCTCTTAAAATTAGCTTCCTCATAGCGCTCAAAGGCCATGCGAGGCCTTTAACTCTTGTAAAACTTGTGTTACGTAGCTGCAAATCAAAATAAGTCAACTCACATTGTCAAAGGAAAATATATCATATCCAGCTTTTTTCATGCTTTCGATGCTGTACGTTTGCATATATACATTTAGGGAGATTTTGTTCTTGTGTTTTTTTTAAAAAAAAATGGAGGGCAGGAAATGCATCTATGAGTGAAGTATTCCCTTACCCTTGCTTTTCACATGCAGACATGATATTGCTTTGGCACTGGGAAAGAACTTGCAATATTAATATTGCATAAGACTAAAGCATAATTTGGGCACACATTCTGATTGTGCAGAAAGCTCCAGTATTAGCCATCCATCTTACAAAAAAGTTCCTATGGAGAATATGGCTCCCATTTGGTAAGTACCATCCAAGTTGTGTTAGAACTTTGTCATGGAAAACAAAACTTGACCGAAGAGCACACTTACAACAACCAAACTTTAAGCTTCTAACCGTCTCCTTTGCTAATGCTAGCAGAATACTTTGGTCTTTTTAAATAGCCTTCAGGCAACATGATAGTCAAAGGGGAAGTAATAATCAACTCAACAGTTGCTTTTCTAAGGTGTACATCACACATAACATGATAATAATCAACCATGGTGTCCATTATGATCAGCGTTGAGTTGACTATTAGTCTTTGCTGAGTTGACTTACTCATCCCCCATCCTCTCTTCCCCCTTAGTCCTCAATGCTGCTGAAAATCTATCCTGCTGGCTGGACTAGAATGGCAGCCACCACTTTGACCGCTCTTGCCTTGCAACTCTGTGGCTGACGTATTAACCAACAGTGCCCTCCACACAACACGATAATCCATGGTGGTTAAATAACCAACCACTGACTATTTAAACCACCATTGGTTATCGTGTTGTCTGAACCCAGTCAGTGTGTCCTCTAAATCCTTTTCTCAATTAGATTTTCAAGAAAACAAGTAACTACTGCCACTACCTGACAGTTGTCACATGAGCAAGTTTGACATGCTTCCTCAAATATTCATACCATTCTCTTGGGAATCACTGAAATATGCACAGCAGACAAAACACCTGCAAGACATCCAAAGTGACATGCTGTTTTTCAATTGCCTCCATTAAAATAAGTGGGAATTTGAAAGTATTCAAGTAATAACAGAACTCACAATCATTAGAAAAAATACAAAAGTAACTAATCTCTTTTCTAAATATTTGGGATCATCCATTGTAATTTTAGTAATGCTATAAGGTTTAATGAATTTGATTGTGTAAATAAGGAACTTGTTGAAATTAGATTTACAGCACTCATAAACTAATTGTTTATAGTGCCTACTGTGTTTATATATTGCACATATTGATATCCCACTTAATATAACTATGTTTAGCCATGGGAGAAATGTTAGCCTGTGTCAAGACAGCCATGTGCTCCTCCTGCAATGAAATCACCCTTCAGCATGCATTACCAAATGCCTTGTTTCTGGTGCTCACTCCTGGTGCAGAATTAATGTAAAATTAATTCTGCACATAAGTAGTGGAAATTGAATATGCCTATTCTAGGTAACAACCATGTCACTTAGACTTCTCCAGTTGCCTTTTCTGCAGCTGCTCATGTCCAATGGCTGTGAAAATCTTTATTATGTATATAGCTAAGAATTTACAATTTCCCCATGCAACCTGCTACAGATTTGCATTTAACCTGAAAGGTTGTTTATTCTTGGAACAGAAGGTGCTCCAAAGAAAGATCTGCAACAGCTATCCACATTAGTTAAGCACAAATTGAGTAAACTATACAATATGCCAAGAATAATTCAAACCCTGAGCGCTACCAAAAGAATCCTAGAACAATTTAGGACACACTCTTTTTTTAACAAAAAGCATGAAGTAGTCATCTTTTTCTAAATTCTAGATGGCAAAATGAAAGACTAGGAAGACTCAATCATCCCATATTTTTGGTAGAGTCAATATACTAAATAAGAGACAAAAAAGAAGAGACAGAAGTTGTTCATGGGCTAAGGTATATAGTCTGAAAAGAATTATGAACCAGGCACCATGTTTTAGATCAGCCTATACCTTTAAAAAGAAAAAGGGCCGTAACCAATACCTTAAGAACATTCCAAATTATAAGCAAAAAGTAAGACACATGCCTGAGATAAACAGCTATCATTCCAAGGATATTGCCAAAGTACCACTTGGGGCATGTCTAGACGGGGCAATATCCCAGTGATTGTCTTGGGATCTACCCCGTGCGTCCACATGATGCACAAGGCATCCCGGGAATAGGGAGGGACTATCCCTCCCTTGGCCCAGGATATCGCCCTACAGTTTAATTCCGATTTACTGCAGAACGTCTGGCCCACTGTCCCGTTTTTCTCCCGACTCCTCGAGAGTAACTGTAAGGACCCTGGCACAGGGCTCCTCAAGAGCTCTGTGCCCATTGGGGGTGGGGGTGAGGGAGCGGGAGTTTTTTTTAAAAAAAAAACCTTACGTTTTGAGCAGGAGCGCTCCCATGTGCTTTTCTGATTAAAAAAAATGGCAGATGCAATGTCCTCTTCCTCCCGAGACGTTGCACGCTACATGTAGATGAGGGTGATGATCTCATGATCATAAAATTGCGAGATCATTGCCCTCCACCCCCGTCTAGACATATCCTTGGTCAATATCCTTACAATTATAGCCTGAAGACATTGTTTTATCTTTGTATTAAAATATTCACAAATTGTATAAGCAGCATTTTTCACCACTCATAACATGTTCAAGCCATATATTTACCTATACTCACAGAAGCCCTTTCAAATGCCTAAAGTACATTGTGTATATTCACCATTCTACACAGTAATCACAATAGGAGTGAACAAGCAATGTGTAGGAAATATTGCATGGTTCATATGCATATATATCTATATAAAATTGTGCTTTGACTACTGCAAAAGAAGGATATTCCCAAATGAGAAGTGCAATCATGAGGAACGGTGTGTGCAACAAGTAAGAAATAGGTGTGCATTTATTCTGCAAAGAAACCTGATCATGTAAAAAGATACTGCGGGGGAGGGGGGGAATCAATATTACACAGCCATCTTTCTTATGTTTGTGAAAGACTTTCTTGAATTTGGAAATGAGATTGTGTTTATTAAACACCTTGATTAATTTGGAGCAATACAGAGATTGTATCATGGTTACAATATATTGCTGCACGCAGGGACCTCACTCTACCCACCAAACAGATTATCACTGCTAACAAAAAGAGTAGCACCAATGCGCATCTAGATGTTTAATGTCTGGGGGGAGGGCTACCCACTCACAACACCCTCTTGTGCATGCAGCGACATTTCCAGAAGAGCAAATCGTGCACAGAATCCGGTATTTGTGCTTGCCCTAACCACATTAGGGTGTCAAGACATGGGGCTCATCTACACCAAGCAAGATATTCCACTATGAAAGTGGTATGAAAGCGGTATATAAGAGACAGGAGCCACACTGCTGCTTTATAGTGATATTGAAGTGCACTGACAACTGTTTGGGCCCATGACACATCTACACCAAGCAGGATATAACACTATGAAAGTGGTATGAAGGCAATATATGGTACGTGTCAATGGGCCCTAACAATTGCCAGTACACTTCAACACCACTATAAAGCAGTAGTGTGGCTCCTGCCTTTTATATACTGATTTCATACCACTTTCATAGTAGAATATCCTGCTTGGTGTAGATGAGCCCACGGTCAAACCAAATTATAAGAAAATGGCCACATTTATACTCCGACTTCTCCCTTACAAAAGGGACAGCTTTGAAGTCAAGCGATTGAGATACAGTGAGCCTTTTTACACAAACATTTTTAATAAACCAACGAACAAGAAAAACACTGAATGTTTCAACGTTGCTTCCAGCACAAGAGCTAAATTTAACTCAGTTCTTCTAAATGGAGGAAAAGGGAAAACCATCAACAATGCAGTTACTGACACAAATCAACAAGATTTAAGAAACTTTTGTGCTGCAAGATATGCTTTCTTCAGTAACTTAAAATAATTAAGGTAGTTTGTATAGGTATTTCAATTGCCACTACACCCCAATCAATACAGTAATATGTCCCAGAGCCCAGATGTGACACAGAGCTTAGAAGCTGATCAAGGTGAACGAATAGGCCACAATGGGCCAACGTTCAAGAACTAGCATTACCCAGAAGCTTCCCAAAGTAATGGACTTGAGTTATACAAGGTGTATTTGTCCTTCTGATTGTTATTCAGATGTAAACTAAAAAAGAATGTGTTTTCTTCAGCTGATACTGCAGTTCAACTGACATGTTATTTCTAAATATGGACAGGCATGTTTGGTATTTTAGAGAAAGCAAACACTTAAACCGATGGGCGATGACGTTTCCAAGCCTTGTAAAGTGGCTGAACAGAAAACTCTAATCACCATACAGAACAGTGGTAGGAAACAAGCACCAACAGCCATGTTGTAAACAATGAGTGACATGGATGAAACTAGTTCACGTGTTTTATGAATCTGACAGGTGCCAAATTGTGACTGGCTCAGAAGTTGCACTTATTCTACAGTACTTTTTAAGTCTGAAAGCCATGGCAACCTTTTGGGGGATGGGACACAATATATGAACAGGGACACACTATTTGAAAAGCATGGAATTTAGGCATCTTCTTTCTTAGATTCTCTTTTCCAAACTTTTAGCATTTTTTGTCATCCCATTTTCACACTAATATTTGCAGCAATGAGGACTAGAAACTTTAAGAAACTGAAGGTAGATTTGTAAGTATTCCACCAAAAAAGTATATATCCGCACATATGTAGCTTGGGGTCTATATGTTGATTGAGCAACATACAATAATGCTGTGAAGGATTTCAGAGCAAAAATTCATCTGAATGTTTTAAAGAAAATATGATTAAATAAAACTAGAATACTAGCAGTGGTTTCACAGTCATAAAAATAAGGAATAAAAGCAGTACTCTTACAATGCAATCTTATACATGGCTAATCAGAAATGTCCCATTGAGTTCACTAGAGCTACTCCCAGGTAAGTGGACATAGGACTGCAGCCTCTTACTAATACTGCTAACAACTTATTGCTATGTTAACAAATAAAGAACCCGAGACATTTTCATTAATTATTATATTTTCTGCATTATACTTTAACATACGTACTTTCTTTGTGTCACCCTTATTTTCGTTAAGTATTGATATTTTGTTATATTCAGACAGGAGTACATTTTTGGAACAGTCCTTTGTAATAAATATCATAAAATAATAGAGATTCACATAATAAATATTCTTTACAATAAAAAAAGTTTTAACAGACCTTTGTCTTAAAAATAGTCAGATTCAACTTTGTGTTTTTACATAAAATATACAAAAAGCACCACAATTTGTGGCTAAGGCAATAAAAACAGAGAGGATTAACGTTATCAAGCACAGGGTTGGAATTAAATGTCATTAAGCCACAGAAATAATAGAAGTGTTAAAGAGATCAGAGAACGTTTACACAACTTAAACTGTATGATACCTGAAGATTATTACTCAAATGTGCAGAAACTAATAACTTTAGTATCAAAAGAAGACAAGTTTAAAAACTGAAAATGTAAGGCCTTGTGCACATCTGAAAGCTGTAGAAACCATTAAAGAAAGCTGTAGCCATAGCATCTCCAATGTGCAGTGACGGGGAGAAAAGTCAAGCAAAGTAAGGTTTTGCAATTTGGATTGAAAAATGTTAAAGAACTGTCAAGGTGATAGCAAAAAGCAGGCTGGTTGCAATTTGAAAAGGTGGCAAGACTAGGTTTGCTAAGGCTCAGCCAAACTGTAACAAATGGTGGCTGCATTTGGACAACACATTAGTTAATGGTGGGTGGAATAGTCAACTCACAGTTGGGTATTTTGCGGGTACACCCCACACCTGTTCCTACACAACTGTGTGGAGTGGTTGGGGCTGATGTTGAGTGGACTAATAGACAACCCAGCATTTGACTGACACAGCCCCCGCCCCGCCTTCTCTTCTCCCTCAGTCCTCCCGGTGCTATCCCAGCAGCCTCTGTGATTTGTGCCAGTGTGGTTTTGGCCGCTCTTGCCTGGGAACTCTGTAGCCAGGAGAAATAGTCAACTCGAAAAAGTCCACTGAGCCCGACAGACAACACAATAACCACTAGTTGTGTGACTAGTCAACTCTGTAGCTGGTTGTGTTTCTCCAGTGGGTTTTTTGAGGGGAAAAGTCAACTGTGGAGTGTTTTTTGCCTGACAGACAACAAAATGGCCAACCACTGACCATTCCACTGACAGTTGACTACTAAAACCACAGGTGGTTATTGTGTTGTCCGGACTGAGACAGTTTCTTTCTTTTTACAGAAAGAGCTGTATTATGAAGCTTTAAAAAAATTAAAAAGGGAAGAGACAAAATAATCATGTAGAAGCCATTAAAATTGGTTAAAAATAGAGTTGCAGAGAGCAAAACAAAAGAGCATCTTTGGGAAGTTGGTTGCAGAGTAGAAGGCTTCAGAATAATGCAATACCCTCATTACTTCTTCTTTCAGGAAGGGATTACTCCCAAACCTGAGATGACTTGCCAAGATGAAAAATTAGATGCAAGTACGTGGGCCACACTTAACAAAGACCAAGGAAATACCCAGATTTGCCTTCGCTGAGAGTAGCTGTTGTGTGAGACAAAAATAACTTGTGCATGAAAGAAAGAAAAAAGAAAGAGAAATGGAGGAAGGGTGTGTGTGAAATGAAGGCAGGAAAGCCAGCCACAACCTGAAAGAGTCTGAAGAACTGAACATCCCCCTCCAGAAATCAGGAGGGCTTGCTTTGGCCCCTAGAAGGGCAACTTTCCAGCTTACAATAAACAGTGTTGGAGTTCTTGCATCGGCAGCCTGGACGATTGATCCGGTCGTAACACCCTCGGCACAGTTTTAGGCACCCTTTTGCAGGAGGATAACAGATCAGGCAAGGCAAAAACAAGGACATAGCCCCCATGCACAAGTACCTAGACCAGCAATGCGACTGAGAACAGGAGCAAGGATTATCCGCAAAAGAGTCCCCTTCATCATCATTGGAACAGTGGTAGAAAATCCCTTTGACCAGGCACATACAGGTGCTGTATTCCACCATGCTCTCCGCTGAGCACAAGCACTGCCTATTGCAGGCCAAGCAGGAGGGCAAGGCCCTGGGTGCGGTGCACTCTCCACATTTGCACTTCCCACACTGTTCACAGATAAACTTGTGCTGTGTTGAGTCCTCTTTCAAGGGACTCTTCAGGTCATCCACGATCAGAGACGACGGCTTGGGCTGCGTCCAGATTGGCCTTTCTGATCTGTGGCCTGGCCCTAGCCTAGATGGGGGTGACCTTAGCAGAAGGCCCTGCTCTGAAGAAGCACTGCTGTTACTTCCAGAACTAGCGGCACTCCCAGTACTTGTAGACCTGCTCAACACAGGAGCCCTCGAGTTGTGTTGATGCAGCACATGTCCTGGGTGGGTGGGCCTGTGCTCATAATTATTATTCACATTGATCGGTATGATTTCATGAGTCCTTTCAGGTTTTTCTTGTCTAGGAGCTGTCCGCGGAGCGGACTTTTTCACCACAGATGGGCCTTCAGTGTATTCATTGCTGCCCCTGAGAGTCTTGATCTGATCCAGCGA
Source organism: Elgaria multicarinata webbii (assembly GCF_023053635.1). Taxonomy (NCBI): domain Eukaryota; kingdom Metazoa; phylum Chordata; class Lepidosauria; order Squamata; family Anguidae; genus Elgaria; species Elgaria multicarinata. Next base: position 36,925,101 of record NC_086180.1, on the reverse strand, counting down.
CAAGATAGCAGTGGGCTGAACATCTCTTTCATAGTCCACCCTTTGCCGGCTATCCAAAGAAGGCTGCTGGAGAACAACTAATGAACTGCCATTGCCATGATGACCTTGGGACTCCATCTGTAGTGATCTCTTCTTCTGGCATTCACCAGGAACCTGGCATGCATCTGAAATCCTAAAAGAGAGAAACAGAAGTTGGAGAGAGGAGTAAGTCACAGGAAGCTTTAAAAAAGAAAACAAAGTCCAAATATCCCAAATCCCCAAGCCACAAATAGCCCAAACTGCCTAATAACAATATCCCAGGGATGGATGGATGGAATGACAATGATTCCAAGTACCAGGAAACGGATCATTTTAGATAAGAGTGTAAAGAAAGCTCGCTGAAAAGGGTCTTATGATAATAAACCAAACAAAAAATCTTGCATGTTTGCAAATCATATTTAACTTTTGTAAACCGCCCAGAGAGCTCCGGCTATGGGGCAATATATAAATGCAATAAATAAATAAATAAAATAACTACTTCTCATTTCTGACACTGAAGTTATGAAAGCATGTACGCACATTATAATCTTGTTGTATCATTAAGCGTACACCAAAGATAGCTGCAGCTATTTCTGGTACATTGCAATCCACTGTTAATCTGTGGCTGGATGGAAGTGGCAATGTAAAACACGCAGTGGCACACGCTGAGCTCCAGGCCTGCACAAGGTGGGAATGACAGAATCACATTCATACCCTAAACAATAGGATGTGTGAAAGTTCTTATTGGACGACTGCTTTACCTGTCAATGCCAAGTTCCAAGCCTCATCTTAAACCTTAATTCAACATAGCTGCATTTTTAACTGTAATTCCATGACGCCTGAAGCTGATTAGCAATGGGGAAAGTATTTGAAGAATTGTTTCTAGGTACAAATATCACTTTCAAAAAATAGTCTAGCACATCCATTAAAGCAAAACACCAGATGTAAACAATATCCTGTTACACAATAGGTTTCCAAGTGTTCTTGGACCATAAGGCATAGTGTGAAAGGAGGAGGTGGAGGCAGGCAGGATGTCAGGAGGAGAAGGGAGACAAGCAAACAAGTTATGGCATTTATCTGATGTTTGTGAATGTATGTGTACCTTTCTTGACAGAAAGATACAGGCGCTGTCACAAAGTAAATGGAGGGGGAAGCGTAGGATGGAGTAAAAAATGGTTCCTGTCATATTAGGCCAGAAAGGAAGGAAGGAAGGAAGGAAGATGTATTACAATGTCTACCTTTCTTGGGTCCACTGTTGTAACAACTACCAAAACTGCCTTCTGTTAGCTTCTGGGAAAGTGCTTTTTAAAAAGTTCAGCTACGAATGCATTTCAATAGGGGCAGAATACTAGATTTGGGAAGTATCCCAAGAATTCCTTACACGAATACGAAAGAGAATGGTATAATGTAATATTTTATTAGTTTCTTTGCAAATGAACAAATTGTTTCACATATACCATCCCAGTAAGCAAGGCCAGTATGTTGGGCCCCGTGAAGGAACCAAAGCTTAGAAAAACACTCAATAAGTTCCTAACAGAGGAGAAATTCAAACCAGGTACACATTTAGCCACTACACCAGCTCATTTAGTTTTTAGATATTGGTCTTTATGTTCCAAGCTGCCTTCAATGGGGCCCAATGGGCAGATAAGTGAACCACAAATTGAAAATAATGGTACTCATAAATCAATATAAATAAACATAAATTAGTAATTATACAAATGGACTAAGCAACCAACCATTTGGTTTCCAGCAACAAATGGCAGAAGAACTTTTCTTTCTCACATATATTAAATTAGAATACCAAAAGAACTCACACAATCGCAAAATCAGCACACAGAAGATGAACCAAACCACAATTAAGATTGTTTCCTCATATATCACCTGCTCAAGATGTAGAGTTTAAGATACAGAACTCTGAGCAATCATACCTTCTCTGCCTCACACAGACAGACCTTTAGTAAAACACAAGAAATGCTACACAAATATGGAGCTATATTTTCTCTTGCCTTCAGAGTAAGGCAAACATAAAAACACCAGAAACAGCCAGGCAAATGCATGCAAAGTTTTTCTATTTGCCCTATTCCATCCAAGAGCTTAAGCAATACAATCTTATCAAGGTTTACTCAAAAGTAAGTCCCAGTGCCTTCAGTGGGGTTTACTCCCCTAGTAAGTGTTCAGGACTGCAGTCTTAATTATGTTTTAAGAAGTGAGAATCAGTCACAAACACCTTTGACACCTAAATCAGAATATATATTTAAAATGTTGTGACATTTTTCCAGGTTCTGCCTCCAGACAGCAGTATTTTGCACATTTCTCTCCATTCAGTCTCTCCTTGGCCTCTGAAAGGCAGGCTTTCCATTTGGAGTTGGGGGGGGGGGAGAAGGAAATGCTCTAAAAACTCTGCTTTGAATGGACTGGAGAGAAACTAAAGAGCAACAAACTGGCGAGAGGAGGAGGAGGGTGGCAGTACTGCCCACTCTGCAATCTGAGCTCAAAGGAGGCGATGAATGCATTGCTGACGGAGAGGAAGGAAGAGGAAAAAGTTATGAATGAAAACAAGGGATTTTTTTTTCACCCCATTAGCAGGAGGAGGGGGGAAAGGCTGAGGTTACCATTACCTCAGGGGGGCGGACTTTCCAATACTTAAAGCTGCATTGCCCTCCTTCTCTACCTTTCAAGACCAATATGAAAGATTTGTGTGTGCTAGTTTGAGCACGCAGGGATTTTCAGCACACACCCCCTTCCCCTTCGGTGCTTTCTAAGGAGGCGGGGTGGAAGAATGGGGGAAGCCTTTTTATCTCTGTCTTACCCACCATTTCCTCCTTGAAGCCTCCACGCCTCTCGACTGACCTGCTAAAATCTCACTCAGCCTCGGAGGGGAAATCCCTCAGTGCTGACTACATGCAATTAAACACACACACACTCACACACCATTAAGAACAGCAATAGAAAGAATGATTTTAGGGAAAGTTTCACTAAGCTACTGACATCACTTGCAACAACCACAGACTAACAATGCTTTGAGTACTTCCAGAAAAACCACTAAATAAATACTTAGTATTATAACCTCGGCCTGTCTCCAGTACATTTTACACATGCAGTATTGTTGTATGTGCACCAGACGGCATTCGTAACCAAAAATAAACTATCTTTCACACACACAGAACTCCCTATCACTGAAAATCCCCAATACACCCATAAACATATACTGCCAGGATACAATGATATTTACTTCTGATGTTAAGGAGTATCTAATCCATGTTAAGTAATTTGGGATTGGGCATATTCACATAAACCTGAGACTAGCTCGGAGTGTGTCTCTTGCATACTAAATGCAATCTGGGATAGAGGCATTTCAAAATCAAAACACATTCTAGCATTTGCAATATAAAAGTTATAGAAATACCTGGAATGTAGTAGTAGTAGTAACAGCAATAATAAATAATAAACAATAACACATCACCAGGAAAAGAACCAAGCCTCAATCTGATAATTTATTTCAGTGAGATCCTACCACTGTATACAGTCCAATAATCCTAAAGAGTTTCATTTTAATGTCACCCATACCAAAGGAGGTAAATCAACGCGTATGCCAATGTAAGTATAACAGCCTTAGTAGGAAAGAGTAAAAGCAACAACACACATACACACACGGGTCCCAAAACTTAATCCAAGGATTTAGACTACGTGCATAATTACTTCCCCAACAGAAGCACCTGGCAGCAAAGGTCGGTCACATCTTAACTCTTTGATCCGGCTGTCCCACCCTCTTGACAAAATCCAAGGCTATTCCTAGCCCAGAGCCGTAAGTTCTGAGCCCTTGAAATCTCGACTGAAATACAACCCGAGTTGTCGTTTCGGACAAGTCGAGCTACGCACGTAAAACCTCCAGCGAAGAGTCCGTATCGTGTGGGAGCAGCCCTAGCTCATGGCCTTTCCAGGTCCACTCCCCACACCGGGCCCACACACAACTGCGAGGGAAGAGGAGCACAAGGGCACCTGCTAAAGGCTTGAGCCCCACACGTGCAAAACCAGGCAGCGAGAATCCATATTGCAAGCGAAGCTGGGGCATTAGAAGAAGGGCGCAAACTTACGTATTTGAATGGCAAATCCGCGTGAAAGCACCGCCCTCGCTAAGTTAGATCCATAGGGCAGCGTGTGATGATAAAGAAGTCTCAAAATGCCGGAGCAACCATTCCCAACCGGGTGGGCTTTGCGATTCCCCCCGATCCTCGATCTCCGCCTCCCTTTTGGTCGGAGGGGCCAAGTCCTTCTTTACTTCCCTTGCCTTCTAAGCGCAGCGCGAAGCGATCACAAAACACAGTTTGTGGCGAGGAAGGAAATCCAACGTGCCTGCCCCCCAAACACCTCTCCTGCCGAAGCACGAACATTCAAGGGGGTGGATCACACCGCCCTCCCCTCCAGCTACTTGTTCATGAAGCGAACAGTTTTTCTCCGCTCGGCGACGGCTGGTTCGGCGACAGGGAATCCGAAAGGAGGAGGCTTCTTTGGCTGCCAGGTGAAGGAGACCGAGCTGGTTTTGCAAACTCGATCTACAGCAATTCGATCGCACGCCGCATCCACACGGCTTGGAGACGGTCGCTCGTAAGCAGCGGAAAGGCTTCGCGCGGGAGTTGGGGGGAAAATAGTATTTGGGAAGCAAGCTTGCCGCCGCACTGTCGTTGCTCTCCCTCTTGCCTTCCGCCAACTTGGAGCTTGCTTTCCCCCCCCTTTCGAGGCGCACGATTCCCCCTCCCAGTCAAGCGCGCGTGTGTAGCGTCGAGTCCCACCGCTTCCTCGACTCCGAGCTCCTTTTCACCACATGGTCCTTCGCCCGCAGCTCTCCGCTCCGCTCTTAGGCTAGACAAAGTGCAATGGGAACGCCTGGGAAGAGGGAGAAAAAGCCAACAAAACAAAAGATTTAAGCAAGGAGGAGTAAAGAAAGAAAGAAACAGCACCGTGGGTAACATAGGAGCCAGCCCCAAGCCTGCAGAAGGGCAGCAATGGCTTTCTGCACAATTGCCATGTGCTTGAAGTTGCGGGCTGGTTGACAGGCTTAATGCACCGACAGCATGGGGGGGGGGGGGCGTTGATACGGTACAATTCTGGTCTCTCTCTCTGTCTCCACACACACACGCACGCGATCTTTGCGCCGAACGCCCGTGAAATCTAAACGCGAACAAACGTTCCAGTGGCACTGCAAAAGTGAGGTGGCGGGAGGCCCTGGAGCACTCCCAAGTTCTACCACTGTTACTTAATCCAGAGTGAATGGCTACGTCTTCGCTAGACGCTACTTCCGAATTTCATGCATTTAAGGTGTTGCAGAACGTGAACGCACGGCCTTTAAATAATCATCATAATGCAACCAGAGTTTATTTTGAAAGCCTCTATGCTTCGGGAGCATCGAAGCTAGGAGCTTGGCTGCACACAATCGCCTTAGCCATTCAACTTACACAGAGAGAGACCTAGCAGCACCTGAGCTACTTCCGAAATGCCTGGCAAAAAACCTTCCAGATTATGATTACCGAATGCAAAGGTTAAGAGCCGTGTCCCAAGGCGCATCCGCAGCGGCCGGAGTTAAATCCCGTAGAGACAGCAGTTGCTTGTCGTTGTCTGCTGCGGCTATCACTTTGCAAGCGGCTATCTGCTTGAACGTTGCTGTTTCCGAATGATCTAAACTCCGCACGGCAGCATTTCAGCGCCGAGCCCCCACCTCAACCCTTCGTCACGCCTCCAATGATGTCAATCTGTCACTCAGAAAGCGGCAGGGAAAACCTGGAGTGGAGTCCCCCCCCCCACACAACATAGCTGTTCCTTCTCATTCATTCGTTCGTTCATTCATACATTTTCCAATTGCGATGTTTGTTTACTAGCCTTCTGCATTTCTTTTTCACATCACGAAAAATAACACTGATGCTGTTTTCCTGCTATTGAGTATTCACAGACACTGGAATCCCCATGGATAAAGAGCCCAAATGGAAATCCTAAAGTGCCTCTCCAAAATTACCTGACCCAAGTTAATTACTGTTTCAATGCATTTTAATGAACCTTATGCACTCACAAGAGTGATAACAGGGTACATATTTCTCAACTCTTCCATTGAGTGGCTAGAATGGGAAGCCAATCTGCTGTGCACTGCAACCTTATGCATGTTTATTTATTTATTTATTTATTACATTTTTATACCGCCCAATAACCGAAGCTCTCTGGGCGGTTCACAAAAATTAAAACCACAGTAAAACACCCAACAGGTTAATGTTTACTTAGAAGTAAATCCAATTATGGCTCCATAGGACTGCAGTCTGAATTATTTTATTTATTTATTTACAATATTTATATACTGCCGCTCATTCAAAAATTTGGAGCGGTGTACAAGATACAATAACACATTAAAATAGTTTTTTAAAAAAGGTGGGTGGGGGAAGCAAAATGCAAAGTAAAATGCAATTATTACATACAGAGCCAGGACCTGGTAGTTGCCATGCACATGAGAGTAGTTGTTTTGGATTAATTAATCTGGAACTCAATATCATCCAGTATACTTAATTTTGTTTCTTTCTATACTGCCCAATAGCCAAAGCTTTTACATACCGTTTCACTCTTAAAGAGCAATCTTATGCATGTTTACTCAGAAGTAAGTCCCACTGTATTCAATGAGCAAAGGGTTGCAGCCTTATTTACGTTTCTCCCCTACCTTCTCCCAAAGGACTGAAGTGGATAATGCTAACATAAAACATATGTAGAAAGTCCAGTTCAATTATATTACACTCAGGCTATCTCTGTTCAGGTAGGGCCGCAGCTGGCACACTAGCTTAAATTGACAAAGGCATTTCACGCCACTAAAGCAATTTGTGCTTCTAGTGTCAGAGATGGGTCAAGGAGAACCCCCAGACTGCAAAGCAGTTGTCTCTATGAGCTGACTAGACCTATACACAGTATTTAAAATGCAGTTGCACCATTATAACCATTGTTATTTTATCAGTCCTTCCCTACTCTTCCTGAGCATGGCATTTTACTTTTTTTCATTATTGTTTTCATTAATCTGTCCACCACAACCCCAATTGCTCTTTCCTAAAGATTCACATTCAGTTCAGAACCATTAATTGCAATCATATAAACACTTACTTGGGATTAAGTGCCATTGAACTCAGTGGGACTTCTGCAGAATTGTGCTATGATGAATGTTATTTGCAAGAACCTTTGGGGGCTCTTTGCCATCCGCTTTGGATATCCTCAATAATTTGGCCATCTGCAAACTGAACTAGCTTATTACTCACTCTAGATCAGTGGTTCTCAACCTTCCTAATGCCACGACCCTTTAATACAGTTCCTCATGTTGTGGTGACCCCCAACCATAAAATTATTTTCGTTCTTCTCTACACGATCCATTGTCATGGGATGGTTTGCTAATGAAAATAATACATAACAATAGCTTTAATAATACAAAAAATGATACATGACATAGTTCAGTCAATACAGTTTCCTAAGACCATCGGAAATATGTATTTTCCGATGGTCTTAGGCGACCCCTGTGAAAGGGTCCTTCGACCCCCAAAGGGGTCCCGACCCACAGGTTGAGAACCGCTGCTCTAGATCATTTATTAAATGTCACTAGACCCAATACAGGGTCTTGGGAAACTGAGCTGCTTATCTGCTTCCACTGTGAGAACTGCCCATTTATTCTGCCTCCTCTTCTTTAACCTGTCATATTTATTTTATTTTACTATATTTATGTGGCTGAACAATAACATATGTTCTCTGGGTAACTCACAGGAAATTTAAAAGAATAAAAGACACAATTAAAATACATTATCAAAGCAGTAAAAAAAAGCATAAAAATTGTTCTTTCCAGTGGAGGAAGAAATATTATAGTTAGTACACAGCTATATAACAAACCACAAATAATAAATTGAGATGCCCTGTTTGTAAAAACATGAGTTGTTTAAAAGGCCACTGAGCATGCAAAAAGATACCTGCTACAAAAAACACTATAAAGATGGTGCCAGACGAACCCCTCTAGAGAGGTTATTCCATTGTTGAGGTTAATTTAATAGGACTGCTCTGAGTAGGACCTCTGAAGAGGATCAGGTTTGGAAGGCCTCTTCCCATGTCTTCCTGCCCATGGCCTCAGATCATAATCTGAAGCCCTGCTCCAAGTGCTTCCACATACTGAGATTTGTCTGTGAGTGGGCCTTTTCTGTGGTGGCCCCCAAATTCTGGAATGCCCTCCCTATTTTGTTGACTTTTGGGTGCCAGGCAAAGACTTTTTTTTAATTCTCTAGGCTTTTTCAAATATTTTTTACTGCTGCTTATGTTATTTTTAATGTTACGTTAAATGCTGTGTTCTAAAATATTTTTCCATCTTTTAGCTGCTCTTTAAAATGTTTGCTGATGACTTTCAAGCTTTAAAAAAAATTGAGAGGCACAATCCTATGCATGATTAGACAGAAAAAAGTCCTACAACTCCCAGAATGCCTGGGTGGGCAATTCTGGGTGTTGTAGGACTTTTTCTCATCTAAACATGCATAGGATTGCACCCTTAATGTGTTGTTTTATCACTCTTCTATTGTATTTGTTTTTAGGGTAATTCATTGAGATGATGATGATGATGATGATGATGATGATGATGATGTGAGTTTTCAAGTAACCTGGTCCCAAGCCATGAAAGATTTTAAAAATTAAAACCAGCACTTTAAATTGGACCGAGAAATGGATTGGGAGTCAGTGCAGCTGCCATAATATAGCCCAAACACCCAGTCTCAGCTAATAACCTTCAGGCTTTATTCTGAACCAACTGTTTTCTGGACCATTTCTAAAGGCAGTTCCACATACAGTGTATTGCAACAGACTAAACAGGAGGTTACTGGTCCATATAAATATGTCTCCTCACCTTATGACTCCTAAGTTTACTCATGTTTTAGGTGATGGGCTTTGGAGAGCTAGCTCCAGGGGTGATAGGCCTATTAAAATGGTCTACCATGACAACAGATAAATCCAGCAAGCTTTCTTAATGCTGTAGCAGTGTTGCCAGCTATCCTATGCTGTCAAAGTCCTACTTGTTTTCTGGAATATGGAGCTGACTAGGGTGGTTGAAATTATGTCCCCTCTTCGTTCTATATTGCATGCATCTCCCTCATGTTCCAGGAAACTGTGGATGATGAAAGGCAAACAATGAGAAACAGTGGTGGAAAACTTGGGATGAATCTGACCAAGCCCTCATAAGAGCCCATTTTAAAGTTTACTCTCTAGCCTTAAATAAATCATATTTCACCACCACCATTGCATCCATGCAGTGTTTCTGTGTGTCAGTACATATCACAACCTGGCCACAAGGATAACCAAATTGAACTTATGTTGGCTCAATGCAGAATGCTTGTTGGGCATTTTGCATATATAGATGGCTCACATTTGGTAATTTGTCAAGTACTGGGAATCTATAAATATCTATGAAGTAGCTCCTGCATTTATTCATTTATTTAGAGTCTATACAACTATTTTCTGATTACTGTTTTTAGATGCTTTATGTCTAATAAGAAAGTCAGTGACTATTATCAAAATGTACTTTGGCTTTTTATTTTTTTATTTTTGCACTTAATTGGGCATATCTCCCCCTATCACTGTTGCCTTTTGCTTTCCTTCTTTCTTGGGCTACTTCCAGTGTCTCAGCAGACAGCCATCTTGCCTTCTTGGTTTTCTTTTTCTTTGGGACGTTTTTTGTTGCCACCTCTTGGACAATGTTGTGAACTTCTGTCCATAGTTCTTCCGGGACCCTATCTACTAAATCTAGTCCCTTAAATCTATTCTTCACTTCTACTGCATATTCATTAGGAATATTAGTGAGCTCATATCTGATCTGTGGGTCTTCCCTATTCTCTTTAGTTTGATTCTAAATTGTGCAATAAGAAGTTCGTGATCTGAACTACAGTCAGCTCCAGGTCTTGTTTTTACTGTCTGTATAGATGTAAACCTTTGGCTGCAAAGGATGTAGTCAATCTGATTTCGGTGTCGACCATCTGATGAAGTCCATGTATAAAGCTGTCTTTTTGGTTGTTGGAAGAGAGTGTTTGTTATGCACAGTGAGTTGTCCTGGCAGAATTCTATCAGCCTATGTCCCGCTTCATTTTGTTCTCCTAGACCATGCTTACCTGTAATTCCAGATGTCATTTGACTGCCCACCTTAGCGTTCCAGTGCTTTTGAACTGTGGTGTTGGAGGAAAATTCTGAGAGTGCCTTGGACTGCAAGAAGATCAAACCAGTCCATACTCCAAGAAATAAAGCCAGACTGCTCACTTGAGGGAATGGTATTAAAGGCAAAACTGAAGTACTTTGGCCACATAATGAGAAGACAGGATACCCTGGAGAAGATGCTAGGGAAAGTGGAAGGCAAAAGGAAGAGGGGCCGACCAAGGGCAAGATGGATGGATGATATTCTGGAGGTGACAGACTTGACCTTGGGGGAGCTGGGGGTGGCAACGGCCGACAGAAAGCTCTGGCGTGGGCTGGTCCATGAAGTCACGAAGAGTCGGAAACGACTGAACGAATAAACAACAAAAACTTTGGCTAGTCTCATTACTATTTGTACTAGTCTCATTACTATTTCCTAGTCTGCCTATGGTGAGAGTGCAGAAGTTCACTCCTCCTTCAGTGACAACAAGAAGGCAGACAAGTTATTGTACTAAGCCCTACGCAGTAACTAATGCAAGGCATTCAACTTGTTTGCTAAGGTATGTATTAAGCGGAAGCAATCTAGAGCACAATGATGTTTACATGTAAGAGTTTCAAGAGAACACGTCTGCCAAACCAGGACCATAGCTACATGACAATTCCTTTATCCATAGCTTTGCCTTGTCTAGCTAATTTTAGGCCTGTATTTCTCCATATTACCTTTCACCACACAATTGCCCATCCATTGGGAAAGTGGAGGTGGGAGATGGAAAGAGCACTTCACCTTTATTTCCATGTTAAGCAAAATGATGACTCTGTAACAAAGAATCCAATACGTTGTCAAGAATATTTTTGTTTTGCGAAAGACCAATTTCAATAAATTGTGTGCTATATTTTCCTTCTCGGTTGCACTGTCCATAAACTACCAAGACTTCTGTAGCGGCATCTATACAATTGTAACATGGCATGAAATAGGGGAATTTTTACAAAATTATGTGAAATGCTGTTTTGTAAAAAAATAATAATAAAAAAAGCAATGCTGTTTCAGTGGGTGAGATCAAATTATCTACCTCCACATGTTACTGAAGGAAAGGATCCAAAGAAGATGATGAAGATCACTGGAAGATCTTATGTCCTTAACTGCAATCCTAAGCACATTTAGCTCAACATCAGTACATAACGAACGGGGTTTGCTTTCAAGCAAGTTTGTTTCAGTATCATTAGGACTCACCATTTCTGGAACTACAGGAATTTGTGACAGGATTAAGGACTGTATTGTTGACTGTGCTGGGAGAATGATGAAAGAAGGTGGCTGTTTCAATTATAGTTGATAAAGGTACCAGAGGAAATCTTATCATTACTGATAAATAGCACATCCCTTCAAAAACAACTGAGATAGAAATCTTGCCCATATTTCCTCAAGCAGAAGCCACTCCCTGGGTGTGGACAACACTATCAAAGGAAGTGGGAGAGCTTAGCATGAATTTAAATAGATTGCTTTATGTGTGTTTATATTGTCCATCTCTTGTTGAAGACCTGGGATCCTTCTAAGGAGGCTGTCTGGCATAAATCTGTTTACATACTCTCAGAACATGCCTGGCATCTCTGAGGAGTGTCCATTATTCTTTGGTGGTGTAATGTGTCACTGTCAGGTGAGTGAGGTCTCAAAGGTACTTCCAGGTTGCGTGAATTGTTAAACAGAAAGAACTGGCTTTGCTAATGAAGTATAGCCCCGAACCTGCCAATCTCTATGCTGACCGGTACTAATCTAAACAGCAGACTGAAGGTTAGTTATCTCAGTCTACATGCCACAATCCACAGGATCCTTTTCTTTATGCTTCAGGTTCAGTGCTAGAAAGAAAAGGAGGAAGGCTGCGTAACGGGAGCCTAATATAAATTAGCTATTCTGACATAAATACCTACCAATGTTATTCATGGATTGGGATGCACAAATATCAGATACATGAATTAGAGGGATTTCATTCTGCTACGAAAGACATTCTTATCACCAATGTGCTTTGGATTTGCAATTGACTTTTGGAAGAGAGAGAATCCCATAAGACTGGGGGTAAATGTTCTGCTGAGAGCCAAGTCTGCATATAATTCCAGCACTGAACAGGGGGTTGGACTCGATGGCCTCATAAGCCCCTTCCAACTCTATGATTCTAAGTCATATGATTGGTTTTTCCCATTCCTTCAATGTGAATGGCAAGGGGAGTGAGTCACAACTCCTTGAAAACAGTGATTTCTCATGATCACACCCACTGTTTGAACAATACTGGAGCAACATGATCACCCAGCAGAAGCTGCCATTGACACTATGGGCCTTGCTAGACGTGCCGGGATAAGCTGGCAGGGAGGCGGGGTGACGGCGCACTAACTTTAGAGCGTGCCGCCCCGCCTCCTAGACGGCCGACACGCAGGGACTACGGAAGCCCTGCAGCGTCTGCCATTTTTTTGTTTTGTTAAAGGGGCCACGTGCGCCCCGAAGACTCTGGAGAAGGTAAGAGCCTTTTTTAAAAAATTAAGCTCCCCACCTTTTTTAAATTAAGCCCCCTGCCCCCTGCCCACTCTTTCCCCGCCCTCCCTCCCCATCTCATGTGCCACCCTGCGCTCTCCCTCCCTCCCCGTCTCCTGTGCCATCCTGCGCTCTCCCTCCCTCCCCGTCTCCCGTGTCGCCCTGCGCCATCCCCCTCTCCTGCCAGTCCGGCCTTCCCCCCCATGTCCCCCCCCGGATCCCCCCCTGGCCCAATCCCCCCCCCAGGATCCCCCCCGGGATCCCCCCCCGGATCCCTACCCCCTGGCGAGTAAGCTAGTAGCCGCAAAAAGCCACAGAAGTCACTAGACGTTCCGCAGCCCCGGACTCAGGCCGGGGCTGCGGAAAAGGCGCGCCATAAGCGACTTCGCTTATGGCGCGTTAAGGGAGGTTTTAGTGCAGCCTGGGGCCGGATTCCCCTGTGCTTCATGTACGTCACAGCAGGGAAACCGGGCCTCAAAGCGCGCTAACGCCTCGTCTAGCAAGGCCCTATATTAGCAGCTTGTTAACATTCCTTAACAGAAGAAGTTCCTGTAATGAATATATAGATCACTCAAGGAAGTGAGCTAGCGTAGTCACAGACTATATGTCAAGGCACAATATACATGATACCATTATGTGTTTGGGATCAGTCTAAGTTATCTCGGGGGTACCTTACAATTTAGTGCTTCTGAGTACAAAGACTGAGGATTTTCCCCAACAACAGACTCTTCTACAAGACTTAAGGGGATAGGAGGAAATGAATCTGGGGGGTGAATCGAAGACAAAAGGAAGATCAGTTTTCTTCTTGCAGAATTGAATCTGTAAGCACCTTGAAAACAATGCAGTGATTACTAGAAGCCAACATGCATTTGTCAAGAATAAATCCTGCCAGACTAATCTGATCTCATTTTTTGATCAGGGCAGGATCTACACTACTACTTATAATGATTTATTATTTTAATTTTTTTATTAGATTTTATTTATTACTACATAAAATACAAACCAACATAATAACTAACATACCAATACCTAACAAATTACTTGAATATATAGTTATTAACATATAAAACTTTATCATAACATAACAACATAAATCAACATAATAACAAGTGTCCCCCCTTCCCTTCGGGATCATTCATGTTTCCAAAATCTTAACACCTCTTCTGCTGGTGGTTTCCCACTTCCCTTAGAAAACACAAATATTAGGAACTGTTTCCAAATTTCCTCAAAATCATTCGTTTTTGCTATACCTCTTCTCACTTTAATGTTACATGTTAATTTATCATTAATAACAATGTCCCATACTTCTTTATACCATTCTTCAATACAATAATCACCTTGAAGCTTCCAGTTCCTAGCTACAATCAACCTTGCTGCAGTCAGCAAATTCGCTATCAAATCTTTAATTTCTTTATTACATTTTAAATCTTCATATAGTGAGAGTAATGCAACTCTTGGTGTTTCTTCTATTTTCATTCCAACAATTTCTTCAATCTCAGAAAACACCATCTTCCAAAACTTTTGCACATATTTACATTCCCACCACATATGTAAGTACGTTCCTTTTTCCCCACAACCTCTCCAACAATTTGCTGAATGCTGGTTATTTATCTTGTTTAACCTAACCAGGGTTAGGTACCACCTCCATATAATTTTATAATAATTCTCTTTTATTCTCACTGACATATTTCTCAACACTCTTTGTCTCCATAATCCTCCCCAACTCTGCTGTCCTATCTGTACCTTCAAATCTGTCTCCCAAACCAATTTTTAAGGGTTATGACAACTGTTCAGGCCCAGGAAACATTACATATACCATTTTCATACTGTTTTAAAAGTGTTATATCCTGCTTGGTGTAGATCGGCCCCAGGTAACCTCCCTTATGGACTATGGAAATGCTGTGGTCATGATATATATTGACTCCAGCAAAACTTTTGATAAAGTGCCCCATGACATTCTGATTAGCAAACTAGCTAAAAGTGGGATAGATGGAACAACTATTAGGTGGATCCACAGTTAGCTACAGAATCGAACTCAAAGAGTGCTTATCAGTGGTACCTTATCAGACTGGGCGGAGGTAATTGCATTGAAGGTTTAGCCTCACTGTGATAAGATGAAGTAAAATGAGTTGAAGATTGCAAAGCATTCTGTATATTAAAATGCTCTAACTTAGGGTGACCATATGAAAAGGAGGACAGGGCTCCTGTACCTTTAACAGTTACATAGAAAAGGGAATTTCAGCAGGAGTCATTTGTATGCATGCAGCACCTGGTGAAATTCCCTCTTCATCACAACAGTTAAAGCTGCAGGAGCTATACTGCAGCTATACTGTGACCAGATTTAAAAGAGGGCAGGGCACCTGCAGCTTTAACTGCTGTGATGAAGAGGAAATTTCACCAGGTTCTCCATATATACAAATGACACCTGCTGAAATTCCCTTTTCTATGCAATTGTTAAAGATTCAGGAGCCCTGTCCTCCTTTTCATATGGTCACCCTACTCTAACTGTAGGTGGCCTATATCGTGGGAATTTCAGGTCAGTTTCTACTTCTAATGAAGATATCTGCATAAGCATCTTTCCAGCCTTTACTTCAGAGGTGGGCAGAATATTGATCTCTAGCTGTTTTGTACTTCAACTCCCACCACTCCTGATCATTGGCTGTACTGACAGGGGCTTTTGGGAGTTGACGTCCAAAACATCTGGAGAGCAACCTTTTGCCCACCGTTGTTTCATTTTACCCATCTCTTTTCACTTTACTAATTTTTGCAATCAGTCCATGATAAATATTTATATATTTCTCCTCTTTTGGATATTTGCTCATCATAATTAATGACTTACGAAATCAATGCTGCCACCCCAGCAATTTCATTGTCTTCCAGTTCTCTCTGGGAAATGGGAAGGGAGGGGGGAACTAACAAAGCTTTCTGTGGTCAATTGTGTTATCAAGGCACTTGGCACTACCAGCTGATTCTGGCTTACTATCAATCTCTCAGGAAAATAAAATACTCTTTTGTAGTTAAAAGCCTAACCAGTTACTACTATGTATTTTATCTTAACAAAAGCGGCTTTTATAAAAAATGCATACGGTGAAAGCCTGGAATGGAATCAGTCTGTGCTAATTAGTTGTTTAGATGTTGTTTGGATGCAAATCTGCAAATTTAAACAATATTTCTCTTGACAAAAATGCATTCCATATTATGGAAGGTCCACAACATTACTCCATATTATCAGATTTGTGGATTTAAGTGCAGTGATGCTCTTAATACAACATTAAAAACTTTATAATACTGGGCCATAATATGTAAAAGTGTATCACCATAGCTACAAAGCTATGATAGCAAACATCTAAACAAGAATGCCACTCTACAATATTAATTTGGAATTATGATTATTATTATTTTTAAAATAGTAAAAAATAGAGAAGCCCTTGGTGAGTATCCCGCAGGGTTCATTGAAATTTTATACCCTCCCTCGTCCGGCATTTCACTTCCCCTCATTGAAAAGTTAAAGAACTTTCAGACTTACATTTATTAATATTCTTAATTTTCCAATTGCCCAGTGATCTGGAATAATACTCCAAGTTATAAGTTGAATTTTGTTACTGTTAAATAAATTGTTATTGGCTTTTACTTCATGGTTTGTTTGTTTTTTTTAAAAAAAACTTTGTTGGGAGGAGAGGAGTGGGGTTCCATAGAATATCACATCATTTTACATGGGTTCCTCAACCAATACAGGATCAAAAACTACTGCTACTAGAGGCTTCTGGGATGCACATGTATCATTACCACTTTGCAGGGGGTGTTTACCAAATCAGAAGCAATAGCGTGTCTAGCTTGTTCAGGTGTTATGCCAACTCACTGTTCCTGCATATTATGGCCCACCCCCCCAACTTCTCAGTGCAAGCCAACCTCTCAAACCTTCACCTTCTCACATTGAATGGAAGGTCTGGAGGGGATGTCTATGTGCATTTGCATGAACCTGAGTAGAAGCATCTCTGCAATCAGAAATTCTAACACAGCAGTCTTCTACTCAGGACTTGTCTACACCAGCCTTTTTTTACCCAGGGTCATCCCTAGATTGTCTCTGTGTGTCCAAATGACACACAGGGGATCCTGGGGGCAACCAGGGATGACCCCTCCATTTTCGCGGGATAACTGGTTGCCCAGTCATCCCAATTTCCCTCACGGTCCCAGGACCATCCCGAGGACTGCAGGAGGTGTGGCACCCGCTCCCGGCTTCTCCCTTCCTTCCTGCAAGTAGCAGGGTTCCTAAAATGGGCACGGAGCTGCGCAGGGGCAGTCCATGCCCATTGGGGGTGGGGGGAACATTTCAAAGGTTGTTTTTTTAAAAAACACCTACATGCGCTGGAGCACAATTGTGTGCTGTCTCCATTCCAGGGGGGGAATGGCGGCCATGATGTCCCTTTTCCCTTCTGGGATGTTGTGCAGCTGTTGAGATGCTGGGGGAGGTTCACTGAAGCAGGTAAGTCCATGATCCTTCCCTCTCCCTCCCTTTACACCCTTAGGTGTAGACATGCCCTTAGTTTCAAGTGAATGTATGTAGAAGGTCCCTTCAGACTTTCTTGCTTACCTCAGAAAGGTTAGGGACTCAGAGGGTGTGGACAGGGATTCTAGACATGCATTACCATATCCTATTCAGGCATAATGCCTGAACAGGGCTTCTGTTACGTACCAATATAGTGGCATCACCTAGCCAGAAAGTCTTGTTTCTAACCAGGCATAGTGAGTTTGAACCCCTGAGGCGTTGGCAATGTGCTACTACGTAATACATTTTCACCTTCCTGCTGTAAACCCCCCCCCCCCGCCCCACATACTTACAGTGGAGAGAAAGTGTGAACCCCTTAAGATTGTCACGTATTTCCATCCTAAAATGTTATTAGATCTTAATCTAACCCCATAATCCTAGATAAAGGCAACAGAAACCTGATTAAACAAATGACACACAAATATGATGCTTTTTCAAGTTTTATTTATCTACAACTGATTTTGTATTCAATACCCATATGTGAAAAAGTATGTGAACCTTTAGATTCAGTATCTGGTAGCAACCCTCCAACCCTGAGCAGCAATGACTTCAAGTAAGTGTTTCCTGTAACAGTTGGTCACTCTCTCACAACAGTTTTCAGGCATTTTGGCCCATTCCTCCTTACAGAACTACTTCAACTCTATAACATTTGAAGGCCTGAACAGCTTGCTTAAGGTCCTGCCATAACATTTCAAGGGTTTTTTAGGTTTGGACTTTGACAAAGTCATTCTAAAACATGGAATTTCTTCTTCCACAGCCATTCATTGCTGCATGGCCCAGTTTTGGTTCAGCTTCAGTTCACAGATGGATAGCATGATATTCTCTTCTAGAACTTCCTGATACACTGCAGAATTCATGGTTGTGACAATGATGGCAAGCAATCGAGGTCCTGAGGCAGGAAAGCAGGCCCAAATCATCACATTCCCACTGCCATGCTTGACAGTTGGGATGAGGTTCTTCTGTTCAAATTCAGTGTTTGTTTTTCACCAAACATGTTTCTCATTGAAGCCAAAAAGTTCTGCCTTTGACTCGTCTGTCCAGAGAACATTGTTCCAGAAGTCTTGGGAATCTCTATGTGATCTTTAGCAAATGTCAGACGTGGTTTAGTAAGGTTTTGTAACCCTTTCAAGACTGATGAGCAGCAATAACTGCTTTTCTGAGGTTTTCAGATATGTCTTTTGATCATGGCATGACGTTTTCCCACACAACTGTATGGTGAAGACCAAAATCACAATGTTTCTGATCCTTTTATAGGGTGGGGTCTTACAAACTCACTCCTGAAGATTTACCTAATTGCTTAAAAATAGATTCTAATTATTGCCTTTAATTGAACTTCTGTAACCAGAGGTTACACATTCCCTGACTCTTAAGAACTCATTGGCTGTGTTCAGACAACACAATAGTCAACTGTGGGGTAATAATCAACGACAGTTGTTTATCTAGGGGATACTCCTCACACAACATAATAATCAACCGTGGTGTGAATTAGGATCAGCATTAAGTTGACTATTAGTCCATGCTGAGTTGACTCACTCATCCCCCGCCCTCTCTTCCCCCTCAGACCTCTCACTAGTATCTCAGCCATTGCTGCTAAACATCTATCCCACCAGCTGGACTAGAATGGAAGCAACACTGTGGCTGATGAAATAACCAATGGTGGCCAAGGAAATAACCAACAGTGCCCTCCACACAACATGATAAATGGTTCAAATAGCCAACTCTGCACAGCGTTGATTATTTGTATTGGGTATTTTCGCCAAATAACAAACAACTGGTTAAAAAAATTCCTCCACACAACATGATAACCCATGGTGGATTAAATAACCAACTGTTGTCTATTTAAACCACCATTGGTTATTGTGTTGTCTGAACCCAGCCATTGTTTGCCTAATTTACACATTATTTTCTTTCACAAGACATGTAATTGGTTAATATACACCTATTATTGAGAGCCAGTGTGGTGTAATGGCTAAAGTGTTTGACTGAGAGTTGGGAAATCCGGGTTCTAGTCCCCACTTGGCCATGGAAACCCACTGGGTGACTTTGGGCCAGTCACAGACTCTCAGCCCAACCCACCTCATAGGGTTGTTGTTGTGAGGATAAAATGGAGAGGAGGAGGATTATGTACACCGCCTTGGGTTCCTTGAAGGAAAAAAGGCGGGATATAAATGCAATAATAAATAAATAAATAAATAAATAAATAAATAAATAAATAAATATTAAATATTTAGAAAAGGACTGGTTTTTATTCTCAAAGGCTATCATGGTAAAATTGTGGAATTTCAGAAATTATCATTAGGGTTCACAAACTTTTTCTCACCACTGTAGATTCTAAGGCACATATCTCCTAAATCCAAAAACTTGGCTGTCCTCCTTGTACAATTAAGAGGACAAGAAGCATTTCATGGAAGAATAACTTTTGCCTAAGGCACTCTTTATATTCACTACATGATCTCCGCCATGTGAATTGCATAGCTATATTCTCTTTGTGTCAGTTGTGGGGACTGCGTGGGATAGATATGAGCTGAAGCATGACCCATGTCTAGTTATGAAGAACAAAAGCACTGAAACAGCACTTAAGACAACAATTATTGCCATTGGGACATACACATTACTATTGAGGCTACAATCTCTTACTGTTGGCAAAAGCAGTAAATTTTGCATCTTATTTTCTAAAATCACACCCTAGCCCAATCTACACCAAGCAAGATATAACACTTTTAAAACGGTATGAAAACGGTATATGTAATGTGTCCTGGGCCTGAACAGTTGTCATAACCCTTATAAACCGTTATAAGTTATATAGTGTAGATCCTGCCTAATCACAACCAATCCTATATATTTGGAATTCAAGCATATACTGCAAAGGGCAAGGCAGGGCCAGTCCTCTCACGAGGCAGGTTAAATCCCTCATGTCAGGTGTATAAGTGGGGTAGCAGCAAATTGCCAGGCTGGGCTACTTTGAAGAGCTCTGTCGTCAGCTCTGCTGCAGCAAGAGAACGGCAACACCGAGGCTCTCTGGAGCAGCCACCGTCCCTCTGGCACATTCTGAGAGTCTCAGAGTGAGCCAGAGTGTGGACAGGTTTTATGTAGAGCCATATCGGCCAGAGAAAACAGCCAGTGTTGCTCTTCAGAGAACCGGCCAGGTCCAAATGCCTGGCTCTAAGGAGGTCCTTCCACAGAGCCAGGCATTGTGGGAAGGAGATTGTCTGAACCACAATCTCCTGGGTCACCCCAGACAGGGGTGGTGACGGGAGATGCAGGGGGGGTAGGAGACACTGCAATGGGGCAAAGACATACATATCCTCTCCCACCTCAGATGGCAGGTGAGCTTCCATCAGCCCTAGTAAAGGGGCAGATCCCGATGCTTTTGTTTATACCTTGCTTGGGCAGACAATGTATTTTACCTTGAAGGAATTTATTAGCTCAGCTAATAAAACCTCCCATGATCTTTATTTTCTATCAGTGAAAGGTGACTATATTCCACACCCACCACAAAGCTGAATATATAATATCAAATATTTAAAGGATAGTATAAAATTCATTTCCAATTGAAGTGGCTGGTTTGGATAAATGAATCTGCCCATGACTATACATTTTATGTTGTGTGTGCTGGAACTTTGCCTGTATACTAGGTCTGTAGACAAATATAATTGTTGCCTGTCATACGTTTGCAATGCTTGCCATCATATTAAAATGAAACTGTGGAGTTTTGATATGGCACTGAGTCTATAGATACATTGTTTTCATTTTTTCTTAACGCTTTCAAAAACTGACAGCAGGCTCAGGAGCAATTCTTTCAGCAATAACTTTATTTTCCTACAGACCTGAATTACTGGCACAGTATTACTCTGCATATGCTAAGCATGTTGAAATATTTAATATAATTAAACACAAATCCATAATTGGGTACAATGAAACAGAGTGCTGTTGTCTCAATTGTCTATGTTTCTACTTTACTTGAAATAAGCCTAATATTAGTTGCTCAGTCATGATGTTTGGAACAGTAGCTAAAGGTGTGTTCAATGGAAAAATTAAATTTAAGGTGAAGACAGATAATACGGTGGAAATGGTTTGCACATAGATTTTGTGCATTTTGAAGCATTTGTTTTCAAAGAAGCAAAATGTGTGTTCAAACCACATCCACTTCAGTCTTCACCCTTATACAATTCCCCAAAATACTTGTCTTAGTGCACGTCTGTCATCCTTGAACCAATGGGGTCAGCATCATTTTGCTTAAAGGATGTATTTTGAGTGCTGCCTGTGGTTATGTAGTCAAATGGATTACACAAAAGATAATACATTCATACTGTATTCTGTTAGCCACTCTCCCGGTTATGGAGACAATTGACTAAATATCAGCTTTGGGAATTTGTATTAAAGGAAATGGTTAAAATGTTTCAAATAAAATAATAAATACCTATTTGGGCAAAATGTATTTTAACACATTTGTAGATAAATATTTAAATAGGGCTGAAGTCTCTCAGGAAATGGCCTGATTTATATGTCACAATAATGGAGATTTTTTTTTAAAGACCCTGTGAATTAAGCAAGAACAAGCAAAAAACTGCTGGCTCCTATTGCCCAATCGCTTCCACTGTAAGTGGGAGGGACTAAACAACCCAGAGACACTCCATCCATGGATTGTTTAGCATTGTGTTCTGACCAGGAACTCTGGGCTGTTGGCAGAAAGCGAAAGGAAAGGAACCTCTCGTGCAAGCACTGAGTCATTACTGACTCTTGGAGGGATGCCAGCTTTTGGTGACGTTTTCTTGTCAGGCCTTATAGCGGGGTGGTTTGCCGTTGCCTTCCCTGGCTGTTATTACCTTTCCCCCAGCTAACTGGGTACTCATTTTACCGACCTCGGGAGGATGGAAGGCTGAGTCGACTCGAGCCGGCTGCCTGAAACCAGCTTCCGCTGGGATCGAACTCAGGCCGTGGGGACTGTGCCACACGAGACAAATCAGAATTCTGGGTTCCAATTCTGGGTTGTGTCTCCCCAGTAATCCAGAGTTCCCAGGTTTTTTGCTGCTTTTTGCTATTGTCCTAGCAAGCGCAAGTTACATTGCACAAGTGTTGATTTATACTAGTGCAGCAACATTAATCCTAGTGCTAGGGCACAGTTGGATTCTACCCACACCATTCATAATTGCATTTTTACCACAGGGAAGTTATTTGGTTCAATAAAACTTTCCAATTATTTGTTAAAATGTCTCTGTTTTGTTTGGCTTTGGGCAATCTGTTTTAAAATGCAAATTTGTGGGGGGGCTCTGCTTCTTTTTGTAAATGTGTGTATATTATTTTAAAATGACATTTGTCATTGCTAAATCTTTTTCTTGCTTTTTTAATTTTAGTACTCTATTGTTTAGAATAATGTGCACCTTCTGTGGGAAAATGATATGCGAGGTTTAAGTATAAATGAGTGAATAAAAGTAACCTATAAGATAAACTGTATCATACACACATACACACACTACATCTTGCATAGGAATGACCATAATTGGAAATGTTATAAAATTATGATTTTAAAAATTGGCAATAATAACACAGGTATGCTTGGAGGTTTGTTTGTTTTTACTTAAGGGCAAGGCATGATGCCTCCTGCATTTTCTACCAGTGCTCCAATTCAAATCAGGTGTATTTCAGGGTTATCAAGTCTCACAACACAAATTTGGAAGAAAAAGGTCTGAAAAACTTTTGCCAAATGCAATGTCTCTATTGAGTGACTCATTCTCTTGCCCAGGCTTTTCCTGATTTGGGTACAACAACAGTTGATACCTGAAATAGACCTGATTTTCAACGTCAATCTTTAAGACCGAGGATGAGTAACAAATCTAAAATAGCCATTGGAGAAGGACAAGCATGAAGGATGAGAGCAGTGTGCCAGCAAACGTGACAAATTAGCCATTTCTTTATTTCTTTTTAAAGCCTTTTGGGCCTTCTTAAGAAGTGGCAGCAAAAACCAGGAAGTCCCCCCCCCCCGCTCAAGAAAGGCTGAATGTGTAAACATCCTTCAGGAACAGGAAGCACACAAATCTTGGTGACAAGCTATATTCACTCATAATATCCTTTATGTCACATGAGCATCTCTCACGGAAGTAGGATGTTGAAGAAATCTGCCTTTGGTTTACTATGTGAGTACTGAAATGACCTATGCTCATTGGTAGCTGAAAGCCAGAAAAAGAAATAAAAGGAGTTTTTTTTAAAAAAAACTATGAAGAAAGTGAGGGGAAGAATTAGAACACAGGTGGGAAAGGGCCAAGTTCAATTCTGAAACGACTCTTGAGGGCTGCATTCCAGTGGTTGGTTGGGCCACAGGAAAAAGGACTAGAGCCAAAATACCAAAAAACTACAACCATATTTTAGCTGAAAGCTCTTATCACCGGTAACGAAGACTTAGGAGAAGCATTCCAGCCTTTCAGAATGGGAGAAAACCCATGCAAAAGGTGGAACATCACCAAATGAGCAGCAGTAAGGGGGCAGGGGCATGGCCAGGAAAAGCGGGCAGTTATCAGGGGAACTCTGGAGGGTTGGATTTGGCCCGTGGGCCTGAGGTTCCCCACCTCTGGATTAGAAGGACCGAAGGAAAAAAAGTCTCTATTTAGGGTGAAAACAGTTAAAGGTTTTGAATGTAAGCCAAAGAGCCCCCATCCAACTTCAGTCACACTTTACTTCAGTCACACATCCTCACCTGACACATCCATCAGATTCAATTATGCCTGCAAGAAGAAGTCGGGCAAGATGGATTCTTCAGTGCTGTAAGTCCAAAGCCAACCGAACCAACCAGATTTCAAAGTTGTGAGATCATTTACTCCTCAATTCTGAAACACATTTGTTGGGAAACAAGCCCCACAGATTCCAATTATGGAATTTTCCATGTAGTGAGAATATTTAAGATTATAGATAAGCACCTTTGACTTGGTATTTGATTTGTTGATTTGAAGGGAGCCTACTTACAAATAAACATGTTTAAACCTAATAGGGTCGCAGTCTGTTGTTGCATGTTTTAACAAAATTGATGAACAAACTTCATGGGTTTCCTTCTGCTGAATTGGCCAGGATGAGATTTGTGATATGCATGTCATCATATCAGCTATGCACGGCTCTCCCTTGCTGGACTAGAGCAAAACACCGGCTTTCAAAGAGAGTAAGGGTCAAAACTGACATTACTTTAAATATGTGTCTAGCAGCTATGTGTTGTTGTTTTCAATTCCTCTGAAGTAGGTTCAGGCCCCCAGTCCAGACTGGGCCTCTACTGTGTGTGGCATGGGGACCATATATACCTACTTCACAGAAACAAACAAACAAGACATAGCTTCTAGACAAACATTTGGAATAATGTCTGTTTTGGCCTTGAAATAAGTAATGAGTTAAAATAAAAGGCTTCTTAAGATAACATGATTGAAGTGCTAACTCCACATGTTATTAATAAAGTACTTCATTTCCTATCTTCTTTCCTGATCATCTTATTTAACAAGTATTTCATCTTACAGAGCTTTGGTTAGTCCTTTGAAGCTGGTTAGTGTCAAATTTGAAATACCCTAGGAACTCTGTATTTGGCACCCCAGATAGCTGGACCCCCTTTTCCCTTTGCACCATTGCCCCAATCCAAACCTACGGCTGTTTCTCAGAACGAAAAAATATATATCTGGAGCTCCAAACATGGAAGTCCCATGTACGAATGTACAGCTTTTATTAAATCAATTCCATTTGTGCTTCACAAATTGTCAGGTGTCTTTTGTTTCATCATCCACTCACTGATAGAATTGGATTTTTTGAAACCAACATTTTATTCTGCCTGTACGTATGACTTGGAAAAAGCCAGTCCGCTGCAAAATATGCCTACGTGTTATTTGCTGGATCAGGAATCACATGCATAAATCAACTATGCATCCAAGTGTGGTTGCACACATTCAACTATGCATCCGCATCTAAATTTTGACATAAGTAGGCACACAGTGCCAAAACTGTGGAACAGCCTCCCATAGGAGGTACATAGGCCTCCCTTTCTGTTCACTATTCATAGATAGCTCATGACTTACTTTGTTTTTGATTGCTGATTTATTTCTTCCATTACTGCTGTTTGAGTATTCTAGTCTTCCGTATTAATGTTATGTTCCAGTCTTCTGTTTAATTTGGCTTCCCTGATTTTGTATATTATATATACTGCCTTGAAAAACAGCTTGTACATTTCTACCTATAGAACATGGCAAATAATTTGAGAAGAAGGCTAATGTTCTAAAGAAAAAAGAGACTAGACTAAAATGGAGCTAGCAGTGACATGATTATAATTATGATGTTAACTTACTGCATACTATTGTTTCAGTCATTTCTGCCATGCTTACACAGTTCCCAACTGCTATTCTATATCTTTATTAGGAAAAATCCTGCAGCAAAAATTAAGTTCAAACATTTGCCTTATAAAAATGATTTTATTTTCTTTGCTATGGAAAAAAGGCCATTCAACTTATAGAAGAGCTCCTGGAGTCATATTGCACATTGAACCATTATTAATCCATTTGTCAAAGGGAATGCAGACCACTCTGGTGCTGATACCCATCGTAAAACTTCTGTAGAGAATCTGGAATTCTAGGAGTCACAATAGCCAAGGCTTGCTGGAAATGCTGTCTCATAATGCTTTTGGCCTGTATATCTTCCTGAAGGGCGGCAAGGGCAGCCTCTCTACAAATTGCAGTTATCTGAAAAAGAAACATATTCATTAAAAAAAGAAAAAGAAAGAACAATGGAATATAGATTATTGGAACATTTTATCTGCTGAGGTTTGAAGGCAGGACAGTCACAGAATGTAACAGAAGACTGAATTCTCTCATAATTTTCTTGAGCATCAGTAAAAGCATCTGTATAAATGAAAACCCAGCTGCAACTGTGGTAAAAATTCATCAATTGATGTTTGCAGTCTGATGTTTGTTATTGGAGGGCCGTATCCTGCTCTCTTATGGAGGTTAAACATATATGGCAGATGCTCAGTTAAAAATTCACCAATTGATAATAAACAATCCAATAAGTGTTCTAGGAACAAGAGCAGGCCGATCAAATCATCTGTGGCTTTTTTCTTAAGACCCTAACTTCTTCTTTTTAAAAGTAAAAATGTATAATTCAAATCAGGAAGGAAGAAAAAGTGTAGAAAAGAAGGGGGGCTAATATCTTGAAGCCTGAGATATGTTTTTAAGCTCTCTGGACTTCAGACAGCGGAAACAGCCTCATGTTAATGTCATTCTAAAGACACATTACTGTGGTGAAAAGCGCTTGAGGAATGAACAGAGAGACCACGATTTTCAGTGTAAGAGGGAAAACAGTGATTGATACTGACTGCACCCTTATGTGTGTAAATGAAAGAGCCAGCTGAAATGCATTTGTCAGCCATTCAGCGTATTTTCCTTGTTTGTTCACTTGTTGAAAAGACTTCCACTGCCTATGCTGGGCTAATGGCTGCCAAAGTCTTTTAGGGACTTTTTAGGGGATTTAGCATGTGTTTAGCAAGACTTCGGAAGAAGAAGAAGAAAAAACACGGATTTGAACGTCTTTGTCAAATTACTACAATATTGCTGTTCATTCTGATCAGCATTCTGCTGCCTTGAGTTTGAATTCTTTACACCATTTACTAAGTCATTAAAAAGGGGGAAATGCATGCACAGCCATCTTACAGGTAATGCCTTCCAGTTTTCTGCCAGCTAATGTAGAAATATGTATTTATATTTCTCAGTTCCTACACAGAGACAAAACCTAAACTGTGATTATTTGAAAAGTAACACACATCTGGATATATTCCCCTCTTCTCTAACAGTTGTTTTCCAATGCCAAACAACAAAACTTTCTCACAGGGAAAAAAGTATCTGCGTTGTTGCATTTAAAACACCGAAAGAACATGAGCATCAAAAGCCACAATTGTTTGCAAGATATCTGTTCTTTTGACAGGCAACACAGAGGCCGTGTTAAGTCCCCTGCCCCCACTTCTCCATTTGCCATTCATTCCATGCTTACATAAATATGATTCAAAAATGTTGTCACAGCAGAAAACTGGCAACCAAGACTTGGGCACTGCCAAATATTAGGAGCATGTGGTACACACAACAAAGAGCACTGGGGCAGGGAGTGATCTTGGCCCACCCAGCAATTTGAGTGGGAACATTTAAATAACAATCACACAAAAATAGCAAGCAATGACTTAAATAGGAATTTGCTTCATCTGTCCCTGTAGCATAGCCCTCATGGGAGAGCCACCACTAGGGGAAGGTGTCTTTTAGTACACATGTTCTGCATTGAAGAACTATGTAGAATCTACAGCCCAAAATATGAGCAAGCTGGTTTTATTATGAGCAATAATGAAAACCAGGACATGTTCTCCATCTATCATAATTTTTATTGAGAGTGAGTCTGAATGTTTTACCTGAAGTTCGAGTAGACACTGCATGTTCAAGTTCTCCTTCAACCAGTTCAGGAAACACTGCCAGCACAGTTTAGAAGTGGCAGTTTCTCCATAACAACAGAAGCTGCTTTCCTCAGTCCTCAAAGTCGATTGAATGTTCAATTCCCTATGACCTCTACCTGGAGACCTCAAAAGAACACCACATGCTTTTGTGGTTCTTCTCCCTCCCGGTCCTTTAGGTCCAGGATTGACTAACAATCAAACTATTTGTGTTTGTTTTATTTTCAGAGGCTCTTACATTATTATTATTTTTCATTACCAACGTCTGCTGTAAGTCACATCTGTTGCAGTTAACAACCAGTTTATAGCAACTAGTAATGTATGGCCAGGGCAGGGGATAGATGAACATGAGATGCTGCTTTCCCACTATTGGAACACCTCAAAAGGTTCTCATATTACTAGGGTACTGTCCGGAAAACTGGTTCAGCCAGTTTTCGGGTTTCTGGAAAAGTGAGGGATGGTGGTGGGATTTCATTTGTGCCTGCCTGCCAGAGGAGAGGGCCAACCAGAAGCTATTTGTGTGCATGCAGCCACAACGTTCAAAATGAGACCTACACAGTTGAGGAATGGAATGGGTGAGTAAACAGCAGTGCAGAAAAGAATGATTTCCACTCTTGTGCACTCTCTCATTCATACATATATACATGCCAAAGGACTATGAATGAAAATGTGAATGTACAAATTCAGGGCCTAGCAGAGGGGTGTAGAACCACAGCCCTGGGGCCCAAATCTGACCCTCCTGTGTGGAACCACAGGCCTCCAGGGTTCCCCAGAAGACCACGCCCCCTTCTTCATCACTTTTTCCCAACTGCCAATCGTTTGGTGGTTTC
This sequence comes from Elgaria multicarinata webbii, assembly GCF_023053635.1. Taxonomy (NCBI): domain Eukaryota; kingdom Metazoa; phylum Chordata; class Lepidosauria; order Squamata; family Anguidae; genus Elgaria; species Elgaria multicarinata. The sequence continues at coordinate 36,896,578 of NC_086180.1, read as the reverse complement.
CATGGTTTTGCGCAGGTTTTTCCCCATTCTAAAAAGTTGAAATGCCTCTCCAGAGGTTTAATTACTGGCTGAACGAGCTTTAGACTAAAATATGCTAGGGTGTTTTGTGTGTATGGTATTTTTGGCTCTACCACTTCCGCCTTTGGCCCTGCCCACCACTGGAATGCACGCCCCAAGGGCTAAAAATAGGGATGTGCGGATTTTACAAAATCTGTTCCGTCTGTGTTTCATAGATTGCCAGACGTCTTTTGTTCTGTCCTCCACATTAACAGAATTGTTTGGTTTTGTTTTCATTTTCAGAATTTGTGCAATGCAAATGCAAATGTGTACAAATTTACAAATGTGGAAATGTCCCCAAACTGTACATTTCAGATTTGATCCTATGGGGAAAATGTGCATGTTTGGCCAGTTTTTTTTTTTTAATTTCAGCATATTTTTTACGACAAGGTTTATTATTATTATTATTATTATTTATTTATTTATTTATTTATTTATATAGCACCATCAATGTACATGGTGCTGTACAGCGGTTTGTGCAAAATTCCTGAAGGTTAGGTAAATAGTCCACAGGTCGGCGGGCTCCACCCTACAGGGGAAAAGTCAGTCCACTGCAGAATCTGTGGTCAGATTCATAAAAGTCTGAACTGATCTGATTCCACTGTAGATTTCTCCAACATCCCTAGCTGGAAGTTCTCCATCGCAGCCTACCAGATACAGTGTTGGAAGTGCAACGTGACAGGGTACAAGCAGAGCAGGGAGACACAATCCACAATCAGGCCTTTGCACCCTAAAACTCCCAGCCAGGGCATCTGTTCAACTCTCCCGCAAATACTGACATTTTCTTTAAATTACAACATGTAGAAATTTAGCAGCCTTCTAATTCGTGAGTCTGGGGCATACCCCACCTCCATTGCAGCAATCACAGCTAGGACGTGTGAAGTTTGAGATTTCAACAGGCCCAAGCAAACTGTCATAACTGGGACCGCAATACCTGATGGAACGCCTCTCCCGACATGAACCTACCCGTACACTGCGCTCAACATCTAAGGTCCTCCTCCGAGTGCCTACTCCGAGGGAAGCTCGGAGGATGGCAACAAGGGAGAGGGCCTTCTCAGTGGTTGCCCCCCGACTGTGGAATGATCTTCCCGATAAGGCTAGCCTGGCGCCAACGTTGTTATCTTTTCGGCGCCAGGTCAAGACCTTTCTCTTCTCCCAGGCATTTTAACAGCATTTAATAACGTTAAGTTTGTTTTAATGGACCCCAGAATTGTTGTTTTAAATGAATACTGTTGTTGTTTTTATACTGTTTTTATGTTTTTTAAATTTTTTGTATACTTTTAATGCCTACTATTTTTAATTGTTGTAAACCGCCCAGAGAGCTTCGGCTGGGGGGCGGTATATAAATGTAATAAAATAAATAAATAAATAAATAATAAATAAATAAATAAATAAACAGACTGCACTTGCATCCACACAACAGAAGTGCAACCTGGATCTTAGAAAAATCAATGCAAAATTTGCCATTTATTTTATTGAGGCATGGAGGACCCCCTGGTTGTTTTGACCTCAAATCCCTTTGACCAGAGGCAAATCTTCCTATTTGGAGAGAAGATTCTAATGGAAGGGAAGAAAAACTGGTGTCAGACAGTTGTAGCTTCCTGCACAGAAACATTATCAGGTATAAAACTGTTTCCCTCCTGAAGCCATGGGACTGATAACCCGGCTTCAGGATGAGTCAGATGAGATGAATGGCTGATTCAGATTGCTTGAGTCAGGTCCATTGTGCTTTGAAGCAGTAACTTTCTTCCAAAGGGCTGAAAGTCCTTTTCAGCATCTTTGTATTTGAAGTGCTCAAAAAAAAGGGGGGGCGGAGGAAGCAAGCTTTAAAGAATCTTGAGAGAAAGAGACAGAAAGAAATGAGCTTCTATGTTAAAGTCTTAGGTACCTTTTAAAAGTGGTTTGGTTAATGCCTCGTCTGCCTGGAACACCTGTGAACTATTGAATTTAATTGGGCTGCAGCTGGTGCCGATTGTATGTGCAGCAACTGGCAAAGCTGATAGGCTGGACTTTGACATTGTGTTTCGTTTTCCTTTTCCTTTTCTTTCAAGCTTGTTTCCCCCCCTGTAGATGGTTACAAGAGACCGTGTGAGAAAGGGATTAGGAACCTGGAGCAGATTGGCATCCTGGGGTGGGGTTTGTGAATAGCGCAAATGGTGGCCCTTTCCCAGATGACGACTACCTGCATGAGTGTGTGGCAAGCTTGCCGAATGCGCCCTCCAAGGCACCTCAAAAGGCAGGATTAGGGAGTAGGAACAGCAGCTTTCCCACTCAGCATGCAGGACCATGAAAACGTTCCAAAATGAGGCCTTAAAAAGAAGGATGAAAACCCCAAGAGTCAAATATAAAAGGGGACTGAATGGTTTCCCCCCAACCCAGGTCTTTTCTATGACTGACTCTTACTAGATCAGTCACATGCACCTGCTTAAATAAAAAGAAGCAGCAGCCCAAATCACCAATACAGTCAAAAGATGCCCTTGCTGCCTTCTTCACCAATTGCCACTTGTCTGCTAGAGCATAACTTCACAATGTGGCCCAATTCAGATGCAACAACAAACTACAAATTCTTGTTACAAGCACAAGTTTCAGGCTCATGCACAAGGGGATTTAAAATCTCTGTTCCTGGCTTGTTCTAAACCACAGTTTCCCAGGATCTGATCCTGGTTTAATCTCCTAGCTTGTTAACTAACCATGGTTTGTACACACTAAAGTGGTGGATAACATATGTTGACTCCAAAGGATCATAGAATTTTAACTGGATCTTTACCTGAAATACTGAAATTCGTAACAAAATAGTATCGATTTGCATCCTAGCACTACTACTGAGGGAACTATGTGACTTTGTGAAAGTATTGTCAAATGAATGTGCTTTTTAAAATCACATAGGTTTACAGCTTTTACAAACATCACATGAAGTTAGGTTAGTTTTGTATCATCAAATAGCCACATGATACTTGTATATCTTTACTGATGCCTATCTATTTGTCATGTGTTTGCACAGACACTCTGAAGAAGAGAAAGATGAGTTGTGTTCCCAGAATTAACACATAGACCATGCAATAAACAGAGAAGATTATTTGTTTTAGGTTTTGATGGGTTTATGCCAAATCCTTCTACTTTGTGCACAAAGGGACTTTTAAAAAGATTGTGCTTATTCTCAGTCATTCTGATAAGAGTTAACACCCACAAGGTATACTCTGAATTTGGCTTCAAGCTTAGTTTCCCATTCTTCCGTGATTTTTTTTTTAAAACTAGGCACGGTCCCTTTCCAAGCAATATATTAAATGTAAATTCCAATTTAACATTTGTAACTACAAGCTCCAAATCCAGTTGCTTTCCAAAACACACTGATCTGATACAGATCCCATCATTCTGGCAAAGACCTGGCAGGACTGCACCTTTAACAAAAGAATTTTGTAACAAAAACGAGTTTGCACATGCTGGGACAGAATATTTTTAAACAACTTTCTCTGCCAAGTGCTAGTTTCAGCTATATTTGTGGAACATAAACTACATACATTCACTTCAGTATGAGACTAAGCTTATTTTCTGCAAACTGTCCTTTTGCAAAAGGAGAGTTTGCAAAAACCTGCCTATTCCCTCCAATAGTACTGTGCTATCTGTGTTTATATACTTGTAATATATAAACATATGGGGTTTATATACCTCCCTTTCACATCTGTCTGACATTTTGTCTAAACAACCTGTGAGATAAAAAGAAGGGGATACATATCTGAATCCAGGTATGATTGCAGAAATACAAATGAAACTTGCTTCCTCCAAAGACCGATCGATCGATCTCACGACATTAACCTTCACCAAAGTCTTGTGCACATGTCTAAAGACAGCAACTTTGTTATTTGGCCTCTATCCGCACCAGTGGTTAGCATACCTGTGATGTAGCTAACTTTCTTCCATGTGGTGGTGGGGCGGGGAGGTGAGGGCAGGCAGGGTTGAAATCAGATTTGGAGAGAGGAAATAGGTGAGCTCTATTCCCATTTGTACCCCTTGCCACTATGTGATCCCCCACTCGCAGGTTTTCCAGAACTCAAGTGAAGACTGAACAGGCACAGAAGGAGAGAAATGCTTTCTGCTGAATATGAATAAAGTAAAAGCGATGTGTGTAAGAAAGAGAGGGGGGAATGGCAAGAGTACATAATATTCCTGTAAAAAAGCTAAAGAATTGGGTTTTTAGGGAAAGTGAGCCATAAAACTGCTGGATAATGAGAAGTACAAATTAAAAGCAAAACTATCTACAAAAAAACTATCTGTGTATGTAAGTCTCTGTTGGGGGAAAAAGACTTTCAAAAGAAAATACAATCCCAGAAGGGACCAAGGGACAGTGAACAAACAATGTGGGCAGCTTTAAGTTGGCAAAGGTCCTGGAAGTATTTAAATATCCATTTACATTTGGTTTACCTGGCTAGAGTATTACTCCTTATGTTTTATTCTATTTATAGACCCAGCTTGAGGCTGTTATAAGACCTGCCTGTGATGAAGAACATTTTACGTATCGGAAGGAAAAGTGTGGTGTCCAGCTGCGTTTCAAGATAGCTAGTAAATGTAGGTGAGATGACCTCATCAGCATTTTGAAATCCAACCTGGTCTCCAAGGTACTACTGGACATCTTAAAATTCAACAGATTTCAAAAGGTCTCCTGACTGATTGCTTTGGTGATTTAGTAACATGGCATTTAATAATTACAGTCATCAGACATGCCAGAATTTTAATGACAGGTTTGCTGTAAAGCAGATAGAGTCCTTCTGAGCTATGCAAAGCACTGAGGAATCTAACACTACACTTTGATCCCTGAAACTAGCACAAATGTTCAGCTTATCGTGTGTCCCATCTATTTTTAGCTTAAATGTTGAACAGTTCAAGTTGTGGTGTGTGTGTTTTTTTAAAAAATTTTTAGCAAGAACACATGATCAAAAATCAAAACTGTCTATCAGACTTCTATTGTACTTAATTCCAGTTTTATAGAGAAAGTTGCTCATCTAATATAGGATTTCAAAATCTAAAGAAAAAAAGGCTCCTTGGACAGTTAAATGCATAAGTAAGTCATATAAACATTTAATTGTGCTATTATTAATATTATAATAAAGTTGGCAATTACATAGAATAAAGATTCACATATTTAATCCAAATTAAATCTACACATGGCTAGGCAACTCCAAACACATTGTAATGAAAAACTGTTAATAAAATTTGGGGGGCACCGTCAACCTGCAATGTACCCACATGTGTAGGATTCTTATAGGGTTAAATAAAACCTTGTGTCCCCCGCATTCCTATACATGGGAGTGTGTGCAGGAGGCATAGTGCAACATTGGGTGAGATGGCAGGTCTGTGTGTACCTCCTATATTTCCATCCCTGCCCGATAAAAGTTGCTTTCATGACCTCCCATTTCCCCTAATGTCCCATTTTACTCCATGCTCGTAGATCAGCAAGGAGAAAGTAAAACAGGGACTCTATTGAAGCCTAGGGGGATCCTCTGTGTGCGCTCACTGCACCAGCAGTGCAAATAGATCTCACTCAAAGGATTTCATCATTTACTAAAAGTCTCAGACTTTTAGTGCAACACTGGATGAGGCAGCAAAAGATCTGTGATCAGATCTCCCATATTTTTTTCTAGAAGTTAAAAGCAGCTGAGGAGGGGGTTCATGTGAAATCAGATCTGGGTCATCGTGCTTGTGGAGAGATCCCATTTTCCCAATCTAAATACTCCTGCTGCCTCGCCCCCCAAAGCTGTGGGCAAGTAACAATTTCAGGAAAGTGGGCAATTTAAAATGGGGAAATGGCAGTGCTATGGCTGCTGATTTATTTATTTATTTATTTATTACACTTATATACCGCTCCCATAGCCAGGGCTCTCTGGGCGGTTTAGAGAAATTCTAAAATTGAGGTAAAAACAAGTATACAAAATTTAAAACTCTAAAACACAGAACATGCACACATAAAGCATTCAAAACGATTAAAAACTAAACATGTGGGTAATTAGGATGTGGCGCCATATGCCTGGGCAAAGAGGAAAGTCTTAACCTGGCGCCGGAAAGATAGCAGCGTTGGTGCCAGGCGAGCCTCATCAGGGAGATCATTCCACAGTCTGGGGGCCACCACCGAAAAGGCCCTATCCCTTGTTGCCACACTCCGAGCCTCTCTCGGAGTAGGCACCCGGAGGAGGACCTTAGATGTTGAACGTAGTGACCGGGTATATTCACGTCGGGAGTTCAGGTCGAGCTGTGTCTGCTCCTCCGTGTCTGCTTTTAATTTCTTTTAAAGTAGGAAGTCCCATTACATATGTCCCAACACCTCATCAGATTTTGCCCACAGCTATTTTAAGTAGAACTCACATGATAATGGCCTGTTCAGACAACACGTAAGCCATGGTTAGGCCGCTCACCCTTTTGCAGCAAATGGTTACTGAGCGTGTCTAAACTGTGGTTATGTAGCCATCATGGTTAGGAATGGTTCACATGACATGCTAAGTCATGGTTCACACAACACGTTAAGACATAATGTTTAGCTCAAAATGTTTAACCACTGTAGCTTAGCTTGTCTTCTGAACAGGGTCATAGACATACCAAAGCTTGTGGATGGTGAAAACGGCTCTTCTAGTTTTCAAAAAATATCACTCCCTAAATACCAGGTTGCTGAAGGCATATTCACACTTACTCTATTGGTGGTGTACAGATTTGGGTGGAAGCTCAGGAGCCAGATTAGACAGAGAATAAAAAGATTCACTTCATTCCATCCCTGCTGATCCATGGTCAACACTACATTATTTTGTAATATTAAGGGTTTTTCCCTTAAACGCAGCTACTGTGTGCTACTGTATTTTTAAGCATTTTATGTAAGCCACCATAATAATTGGATTGAATGGTGGGATATAAATTCTAAACATAAAATAAATTCTTTGAACTATTTAACATTGGCAGGATTTACACCATCCTTAGTGGAAGCACAGTTGCTCCTGGTGTTGACAGGATTATCTTCCCCACAACACAGTTCTAAAAAAAAATCTTCAGAGAGTCAGGGGAGTACCAGAGGGGTCTATTAGGATTCCCAAGTAAATACAATGTTAGGCAGCTTTCTAGATTTCCAAAGTGTCTCCACTTTCCAGAAACCTGTTTGGATTGTCATAGGGCATGTCTAGACCATGTCTTATCCCCGGGATCACCCCAGGATCATCCCTGTGAGTCTACATATAGGGATATGTACATATCCCTATATGTACATATAGGGATATTTATATATCCCGGGATATATACATCTCGGGATAACCGGGATGGCTTTTAGCCCGATTTTCCCCACAGTCTTGGGATTGTCCCGAGACCAAGGGAGGTGTGGATGGCCATCCAGGTTTTGTACCAGCTCCTCGTGAGTAAATGTGAGGAGCCAGGAACTGGGCATGGAGCCCTTTAGGCGCTCCGTGCCTATCAAGAATTAACAAGAGAATAAAAACGGGGAAATTAAACTTCATGATCTTGGCATCTGGATTCTGAAATCTGCATGCATGCATGCATGGCTTTGTCAAGAACAAACTCTGTTGATCTTTGTTTTTCAGTCCCCAACCGTGTCCAATATATACAAGCCAGAGAGAAATAATACCAGTATCTTTCCAAGATTGTATGGCGTTTGTGTTATTTTTGTGTTAAAAAGCTTTGACAACATATTTGAAAGGATCAAGAGGATCAAGCCTCAGGGTTTCTGTTGGCTCGCTTCACACAACAGTTCTATATTTACTTAGACAGGAATGTTAAAGATAGATACACAAAACCAAGGGCTTATCTGAATTATGGATTTTACGAGGTAAGGAAATGCCTGATGTACAGCTACGAAGAGTAGTCCACACCATTAACACTTCCATGACTTTTAGTCCACATAGACCTCTCTTTGAACATGATCCTCATAAACCTCTTCCTTCTCATTGAACTGGATGTTGTACTTGGCAAAAGAAAGTGTAATAGTCAGTTCTTTGAAAAGTTGTGTCCTGTCACTGCAGTTGCCAGGTGACACCCATCTTCCAAATTGGAGCCAGAAGGTGGAAACGGAGGAGAGTCAAGGAACGAGGGTTCCAGTTCTTTACCTCTATCCTAATGACTTGGGTAAGATCGACAGGGAAGGCACTGGGTGTTTGCTCTTTTCCTATAACTATTCTCTCTACCATAAAATATGCAGGGAAGTATAAAACTATCTTTGAGGCAAGGGGGGGGGGGATATAGAGCCCTGGAATCCTCAGCCCTGCTCAATACAGAATCAGGTGGCTTCAACAGAAGAGAATGGGGTGACAGATGGCAACAAGTGAAGACCACACAAATCATTTACTTTTTCTAGGAGTATTATATTATCCTGAATCAAGTACATGGCATTATTTCTGCATTTATTTAATACATCAATATACTGCACCCTCTGTAGGCATGTGGGCAATATCTTGAACTATGAAACATTTATTACTGGGGGGAAATAATTAAAGACTCACAAATTATTATACATTTTTTTATTTTAAAAAATGAACATTCACTGTATTTTCACATAATTGTTAGACAGATGTATTCGTGCTTCAGGGAAGGGGGCGTAGCTCAGTGGTAGAGCACATGTTCAGTCCCCAGCATCTCAAGGCAGGGATAGGAAAGAAGCCTGCCTGAAACTCTGGAAAACCACTGCCAGTCCATGTCTACAATTCTAGACTAAATGGACTCAATATAAATCAGCTTCCCAATTATTATTATTATTATTTATTTATATAGCACCATCAATGTACATGGTGCTGTACAGAGTAAAACAGTAAATAGCAAGACTGCTGCATAGGCTTACATTCTAATAAAATCATAATAAAACAATAAGGAGGGGAAGAGAATGCAAACAGGCACAGGGTAGGGTAAACAGGCACTGGGTAGGGTAAAACTAACAGTATAAAGTCAGAACAAATTCTGCAGATCTGTAAGTTCCTTGTAACATTTCTTGTCATAGTGCAGTTAAGGCTCACTTAAATTGTCCTATTGCCATGTCTTCTCTGTAATTAGAGTTATTTACCATTATATTGTGCAATATTTTCAAATGTCAAATACAAACACCAGAAATATGCACTATAATTGACTATTTCTGAATGAAATGAAAAAATATGATACTGCACTGGGAATGTGTCGTTAGCTAAGTCATTCTTTCCCTTTGCTTTCTTCTTATTCTTGTTCTAATAAGGAACTATCTATATAAGAATACGGTAATGTAAAGCCTGTTACTCAAGATCTACCAGACCAATTTTCCTCAGTTTTATTTTAAACTGAAGCTCAAGCAGTGTAGGCATGCAGATATTTTTGAAAGTTTGAAAAAGTTCAAGGTTCAAGCTTTAAAAGCAATTAATTTTCTCCTCACCAAACAGGCAGAGCAATTCTTCTGCCAGCACAGTGACGGACAGCCCTGCTTGGCCAATCAGTGGGCTGTGAAGGTGGGCCCCAGATGCAACTGCACAGTTAGGCTGTTGCCACCAGCAAAGAGGTGGAAGGGGAAAGGGGTTGCCAATCTGGGTACACGTTAGAACGGGGGGGCATGCCGCATACAAATTTCAGAGGGGGGATTCACTATGCATGAGCCTTATTGCATTGTTCATGAGCCCCTCTGTGGTGAGGGGACTGACGGGCAAAAAAGCAGGAAAGGAGGGCTACTAGCGCCCATGGCAATATGGGCCTTACACTAGTTTAAAAATAAAGAGTTTCACATATATCCACTTACAATCAAGTATTTTGTTTTCTTCTATCCGTCTTGTAACCTTTAAGTCCACAGATGTAGAAACTGGCCTTTTTTATTCAGTAGCTATGACTTGTATCTAAACTATGGATACTGAGCTTCTAATTTATAAGGCCCAATATAACCCATGGCATCTTTCTTGATCTGCAGTACACAGATTTGGAGACTTGGGCCTTAGCTAGACCTAAGGTTTATCCCGGGATCGTCTTGGGGCCATCCCTGTTCATGTAAATGACACACAGGGGATCCCGGGAGCAGGCAGGGACGATCCCGGGATAAATCTTGGGTCTAGCTAAGGCCTTAATATTTCTTTAGTATGCTAGGCGCTGTTTTACCTGGGGACTTGTAACGCTACATTACTATTAAATTTCTGACCAAAAATGTACTTTCTAAAGAGTAAGCATTATCTGTTTCCGGTTAATTGTTTTGATTTGTTCGATTGAACTCCAGGACTATTTAATTTAAACCAGGATGCCTACACATTTTGGATTTTAAAATCAAAAGTTCTTCATTGCCCCTGTGCAAATCCGCTATCTCACTCAAACCTTGCAAAGCCCTCCGTGAAATGAGAACAGGTCACTTATCTGCAATCTTCCCATTAACACACAGACATACATTTAGGATTTCAAACTGCTAGATACTTTAACTTGTTTGTTGGCATGCTTATTGTATTCCTTGCCAATTTCCCCAGAATATTTAATTTATAAAGCACTGAAACTACTATTTCCCAGCTCAGACCCTGAGAGAGGGTTAGTGAGAGATACCCAGGGAGAAGGGTTTTCACCTCGTAAATGTACAGAGTATTAAAATTTTACTGCCAAGCATGTATGTGATGTCCTTTCCAGAGTTAATTTTTAATTTCCTGACTATACTGCATGTGAAATTTTCAAATAGTTTTGGCATTCATTTCATGGCATATGTGTACCATATTGAAGGAAAGCAGCATCAGTCCTATACGGAAACCTCCAGATTCACTGAGCAATCCCTATGAGTGTAAATGTTTCAAACTGAGTTCTCAGAAATACTGCAATCCAAAAAGGATTACAAATCCAATATAAGAGCGCTAAGCTCTTCCCAAAATCTATGGCAGTATAAAAGAAGGCAGGTGTTTTAACCATCTTACACACAAAACTGATTATTTTCTATTCATGTTTTTAAAGCCCCAATTCATAATTGACAGACCACTATAAATCTTGGCACCTTCCCTATTGTAAAAGAGTTCCCCCCATGAATTCAATTTACATTGCTTTACCTTAAGTCAACCTAATCATGCCAGCATCTTCCACTGATGATTGTGTTAGTCCTGAAACAGTCCCTAAACAAACGGGAACTTCTACTTCCATTGTTTAAAAAGTCCTGCTTCCAGTTTTTTTGGGAAGAAGATCAAATAATTTATAAATTAAATGCTGGGCTTACGACCAAGCATTTCAACATAGCCCTGTCCCTTTCAGACTGAGGAGGAAGTGGTTGCTGGAAAAACGACAAGCCAATAACATCTAACCTCAGCCCCACGTGAATGTGATTTGAGATAATCGAAGGAGTCTGCTAATAGGTTACAAATGGGACCACATGTTAGAAAAGAGTTACAAGGAAGTCAGATATGTACCTGACAAACCTAAAAATAAAATAGTCAAGAATGAAAGAAGCTACCTTGTCAGATAATAATCCTAGAATTTAATATGTTTAGATCTATCATACTATCAAGTATTCAGGCCTTACATGCTGATAAACCTTCTTCCCCACACACAAATGTTTTCATAATAAAATAATTTACATTGATCCCCATGTATAAACTGGGCAAATGTTTGCTGTCTTTAGTATATAAACAGTAAATAATTAAATTTTGCTTGTGGGAAACTATTTTCTAAGCATATCCTGCTACACACTGTGCTAGCACTGGTTGTGTAAGAAATCAATTAAAGGGTTCCTGTTACAAAATGATCCGGAGGGCGAATAAAAGCAAAGAAATACAAGTAAACCAAGTAGGCTAAAATATGCTTAACAAATGTTCATTTTTGGCTAGGCTACATACTAGATTTTGAATTAAAAATCTACAACTCCCCCATAATTAAAATAAAACTCTAGAAAAGGCAAAGCAATGTAATCAGTGGGGATCAGCAATATTATTTTGCTGGCAATTTAAATATGGCAGCCATGTGGATGTGTTTATAGTCTCTGCATGTGGTGATGAGATTCTGAAATGATGGGAAATTATATTTTAAAAAAAACTCATATTATACCTCTCAAACGAATTAATAAAACCATCATGTAAACTGACCCACACAAAAAGCACTGACAAATAAACATTAATTGCTGGAAGGCAGTAAAATATAGACAACACAATACTATATTGTATGATTCAGCTATATGTTATAGCAACCTCATCATCATAATAGCATGGCTCAAAAAGTAAAAGTATGTAATTCTGTGACAAGCTAATGTAATGGAACTACCTTGTTTATGTTGCTACAACAGCAAGAAATATTTCTGTTTCATGCAACAAAGGCAACAATTTATTTCTCCCCGTTCTGCTTCTGCTCAGCAAAGAACTTACATGTGTCCTTGATTTCAAAAAGGGCCATTCCAAAATAGCAAAGTGCATAATTTAAGAATAGACTTGCTTGCTTTGCAGAACTGAGATCAACAGGAATCTCTTCATTAAAAATAGCCAAACCCTCCACTGTTAACTCTGCCTTAAAAAAAAAAGGTACATTGATTTCTGAACTGGAAATATGAGGATTTTCTCCACTGAAATGCATTTCCCCCAGTTTTATTCTAACATGGCTGTGAACACAAGACCACTACACAACCTGTTGACCAATACTTACTGCAAGTGTCGGTGCCCAGGTAATTGCACTGCCATGATAACAAATTCAGCGGTTCCAAACCCCAGGTTCCTCTCGTAACACTAATGTGGAGGGCTAGTAAAAATCAACAGTGTGGCTGAGTTTGGACAACACGCTAATCAACTGGGGGTGGGGTGGTAATAGGAACAGAATGGGAAACAACCGTTGATTAGCGTGTCGTCCAAAATCAGCCTGTGTGTACATATGTGAGTGAGAAAGAGTGGATGATCTGTTGGAGCTCGCTACCTGGTCCCAAGCTCCACAAGCAGTGAGATCAGCCCAGTTGGGGCAGCTGCAAATAGTGATGGCTCTGATAAGCCAGATGGATGGTGTTCCTCCATGGTCCATTCCTCCCACCTTGATGAGTCACAGCTGGCAGCGGGGAGAAGGCTGGGAGTGGCAAGCAGATGCTGAAGGCAATGAGAAAAGGAAGAGAGCAAGAGGGGAGAATGCAAGGAGGCGAGAAAGCCAGCCAGAGGGAGAAACGGAAAGGATCCAAGACAAAGAAGAGAATGCAGAACTTGGAAGAGACAGTGACCTGGTTCACACGATCACAGATGCAAAGTAAGCCCTGGTGGCTAATTTCCCCTCCCTGTATGTGCTGGTCACGTGCCAGAAGGATTAGGGCTTATTATAGGATTAGGGCTATTATAGGGCTCTAGGTGGCTTGTTACCCACTGGCTGTGTTCCCATGAGTGCCAGGGGTAATTGTGCTAATCCCCCTGTGCAAAGCTGGCCAGTGAAAGGGAAAGCTCCTCTCTCATCTCACACTATTGCCCCGCTCGTGCGCTTCGCTCCTCTGATGCCATGTTTCTCACCTGCCCAAGGGTCTCTACTTCCCTTGCTCGGCTTCGTCCATTTTCTTCTGCTGCCCCTTACGCCTGGAACGCTCTTCCAGAACATCAGAGATCCACAAGTTCAATCACAGCTTTTAAAGCTCAGCTAAAAACTTTTCTTTTTCCTAAAGCTTTTAAAACCTGATGTTGTTTGGACTCTATACTGTTAGTTTTACCCTACCCTGTGCCTGTTTACCCTACCCAGTGCCTGTTTGCATTCTTTTCCCCTCATCATAAAATCATAAAACTATGATTTTATTAGAATGTAAGCCTATGCGGCAGGGTCTTGCTATTTACTGTTTTACTCTGTACAGCACCATGTACATTGATGGTGCTATATAAAATAATAATAATAATAATAATAATAATAATAATAATAATAATAATAATAATAATAGGGGAGAGTGAGGATGGAGAGGCACCAAAAGGAAATTAGTAGAGAAGTGGTTCACCTGGTGACAAGCAACACCCACTACTCTTACTTATAATTCTTGGCAGTTTGGGGAAATGGGAGCCCAGGGCTATGTGGGAGCCCAGCCTGGACTCCCTTGGGTGGAGAAACAAGCCAGCCAAACAGAAGGAAGCCAAGGCAACTGGGAAAGTCATGACCCTGAGGCCCCAAGCCTCTATAGTCAATGATAAAGCTGGTGGATGGGATGGGGGGGGTTTCCTCAGGAGGAATGGCCAGGGGGCTGCCACTATTGCCACCAGTATCTGCCTGGCTCTGCCTAATGGTGGTAGGGTCAGCCCTATTTCCTGGCCCACCAATGAGAAAGCGCCTTCAAGTCCTGCTTCTGGGCTTCCGGGAAGCACATGGTGTCCAAGATGCTGGATAGAATGGACCTTCCATTTGGCTCAATACAGCTCCTTTTCTGATTTTAAGATGTAGAAGTGCTGTGGGGCAGAACATTTTCTAAAACAGTGAGCTTTGCACAACATTTTCCAGTGCTTTATTTTTTTGAGGAAATTTTTCCATTTCATAAGTTGATTAGTAACAATGAATGGATGCCAATTGCAAATAGAATATTAGGCAAACTTGGCAGTTTCAAAGCTGTAGATGAGTGGTTGTCAACACATCATGCAAAGTTCTTTGGGATGCTGAAATTTATTAATATGTCAACAGTTTTCAGTTTTCTTGTTTTTTCTTAAATTGAAACCATGCTGGGTTTTTTTTAAAAAAATCTATATAATGTAACATTTAAATCTTAATGCTTTAATTTTTTAATTTTAATTTATTTTAATAAATTAATGCTTTTAATGTTTTTCCTCAAATATTTCACAGCTGAAATACTTGTGTGTATTGGGACAAAACAGGGTACAAAAATGGACAGGGTACTTTTTCTTTTTTTGCTTTGTTGTTTACTAAATGCAAGCAAAATAAAATTGATCACCCTCTACAGCAGTAGATATTTCTCTGATGTAAACTGAATTTCTTCTGATGTAAATTACTCTAATTTGAATAGAGTCCCCTCACCCTGCCCCAGAAAACCTATATCAATAACGTATGGTGAAGCAATAAACAGACTGTTACAGAATTTCATCATGCGGTGGGAATAGGCAACAACATTCCAAACTGCTTTGGAACTAGGTAATAATCCCAACTTTATTATTTCAATGTGGGCATTGTAAACCTGAACTTTTACACAAGATATCTTGCCTACAATACTATCTTATGATGATGGTTTGTGATGTTACACTAATGTTGCTAATATCTATGCCCATTTGAGCAGTCTTTGGACCAGACCATACAATTTGGACCCCTAATCCTAAACCTTTATTTGGGATTAAATCATGCTGTTCCAATAAATCCTGGATAGAAATGTATGCTGGAATCCTTGCAAACTATCCCTTGAAAACAGCACACCAGACTGCTGCTATCAAATAAAAAGAATGTAATACAGGAAATGTCATAATGCCCCAATACAAACCAGTACTCCTTCTACACCCTATCAGCAAAGTAATAGTTTATAAAATAAAAAAACATCCGGATGCAAACTCGGTAGTCTTCCCACAGCTTGAGTAAAGAGTGTATTTTATTTTGTCATCCTACAATTAAAGAGAACATACTGAAACTGGGGAAAATATGCACCTTGTAGATGAGCCACAGATAAAAAGAACGTTATCATGTGTCTGCTGAGAAAAAACAACACCTATATAGTATAATTAGGTCAATAAAATAAAACTAATCATCGCGATGCATCTATTAGCACATTCAGGACACACTTTTGGTTCCACATGGGAAGCTTATACAATGGAGCCGGGTACACTGGGACAATGATCCAAAGAACTGCATAAGTAGTTTGAGAGCAATCCTATGCCCCCTAGACAGCATGTGGGGGACCATAGGACAGTTCAGATTCATGGATCCAAGGTTGGAGACAGCGCTCTGACTTCATACCCAAGAGTCTGAGCTGCCCGCCCCATCCCTTGCAGCCATTACAGAGAGAACCGCACCGGCTGCCTCTCCAAGCTCAGAGGGGATGGAAAGGAGGTGGTTCTGTGGGCGGGGGGTGGAGGAGACTGGGGAAGCAGGAATATGAGTTACCCCCTGCCACCTTCCTTCCCCCTCCACAGAGCTCGTTAGATGGGCAAAAATGCCCATCTGGCAAAAATGAAGAGCGAAGGTGGCAGTGTTCCCCCTGCTCTGCATAGGATGACAGCCAGCCTCCGAGCTTGGAGACTGACAGGCATCTGGATAGGATTGTGGCCTACATGAAGTCCGGGGAGCTTTGGACTTGATTTTCTTGAAGAGCAGCAGCCTATACCACATGGCAAATTTCTTTTGAAACAGAAGAAACTTTCAAAACTAGTTTGTGATATGTCTTAAGTGAGTGCTGTCCAAATCACAAAGAAAAAAATCGCAGACACAGCACGTGAAACCCTACTAAAGCAAGTCTAAAGTAGCTGTTTGAATCATGGCTTCGATCTTGAACAAGAAACTTTAATATTGTTGCCTCTTTATCAATCTCATATCTGAAGCTGTTCGCAGTCATACGGAAGCATTTATATTTATTCTGACTCAGTTTTCTTGAAGTAAATCGAGCTGAGTGGTCTTAATCCACTTTAACAGTGGCCTTGGCCTTGTACAGCGAGATCAAATGTAAACTGGATTGTTTTAAAACGTACAATAAAACTACTTCATGCAATACAATAAAAAGATAATGGACTCTAACTAAATACTCCAAATGTGCTTTTATACATGAGTTTTCTTATGTATCCCTTTCAAATGATTTCTTATGTGATCCCTTTCAAATGATGGATCGGGGGACTTTCCTCTTATAGATAAGATTTTCATTCATACAGATAGCTGCTTTGGAAGCTTGCTTGCTTTTCTGTTTTGTGAGACCAATATCTGAACTCATTCTGTACAACAGAACAGGAGGAGTAGCCGCAAAACAAAGATGAATGACTGCTACCAAACATCGCATTCAGAATGCAAGCTTGTCTGTTATCACAGCTCTAATATTAGTGTGTGTATATTTGCTTCTGCTGCCAAATGTTATCAGTGTTGTTCTGACATGCACGGAACAACCTGTTCTACACAGATAGTAACTGCGTAGGAAATGGCTCCAGATTATCTTTTGACACCGATAAGGTAATTTTATTTTCCATGAATATCACAATGTAAATGCTGATCATTTGAAAATATTTGGGACATTTGGGTTTCTTATATACCTTAAGTTCCATCTTCAATCAGAACTGAGGATGTGATGGTAGGTCTCACAGTGCCTTGGATTACCAAAATATTTGAGGAATGAGACATGCACACCTGTCCTGTTCTATACAGAAGACTCTCAGAGCTGAAGGCTCAAACATGATATTGGAAATGCCTGAGTGAGAAGATATATGGTTAATCAGTATTGTCAATCAATAGCTGAACTTGGTTTTATTAAGGGTAACTGGCAAGATTACAAAATACCTTCTTTTAGAAGAAAGATGATATGCACATTACTAGTATCATATCATAAGGATCTATCCAGTACTGCACAACATGTTCAACTGGATTATGTATGTGTTCAAATTTCTAATCGTATAATAAAGGATACCCTTTGTTCCACTGGTTTATCTTCATCAACAATTGTGCCAACTCTTTTGTCCATTTTTTTAAAAATAAAAGCAACTCTTAAATCTAATAACAAAGTATATTATTGGCTTACAAGGCATTTGAAATTATCGGTACCACTCAGTTATTCAAAACTATTGTTTCCCTCCATTCCATTATGATTTTTATAGAGATGTTGTGGCAAGATGTGCTTCAAAATACTGGAAACTTGGAGGTCTTATACCTCCCATGGCCCTAACAGTTTATCAACTTTTCTAACCTATCTTCCTGATTTTGCCTCCACAATGATACATCACCTGTCATACCAGAAACTTACATTAAACATAAGTTAAATTACCTGTTAATGACTGGGTTGGGTATTTTAAATAATACAAAAATGGCATAGAATTTTAAAGTATTTTTTCAAGTGTTTTACAAAACACTCTCATACAAAAAGGAAAGCATTTTCCATGTGAAAATGCTACTTGCAAGATGAATAATTCCGCAGAATGTTTCATGTGCAAGGCCTCTTGAAATTAATGGAGTCTGGTAGAGCAATTCCCGGTGGATTGTGGCCAATATGCACAACTGCTCTACCTTCGCAAAGGATGAACCAGTGATAAAAACTGTTTGTTTTTCCCCTCCCTCTCCCTTCACTATTTCTCAACTTTAAAATAAATAACTCCATATCATGAATTTAAAAGCTCTGCAGACATGTTACATTTGGCTACAGCCTCTCGACATGTAGGAACAGCCAAGTCCAGTCAGGAAGTTTCTTAACTTGAAACGCTCAATTAATTACAGAAATTTATACAACACAGATTTATGACTTCTCAGGGAAGAAGTTCAACACATAACATCTTTTAAAACAACAAGATCTTCATCTTCTTAGTAAATAATTATACTCTGTTTATCTGAAGAAGGCAGGTGACTGGATAGATTAATCTTCTATAAATGTACCACAAAATTTAAAGGTGGGCCTTATTAAATAAACAGGTTTTGTATTTGCAAGTGGCAATATTAAAGTTTAAAGTCCATCACTCTCTTTTTCAAACTACCTTGGGGTAGCTTGGTTAGCTACATCATCTTGCCAAATGAAAGAGCACACGTTGGCACCCTGGTGTCCTCCAGATGTGTTGGGTTAAAAATCTCATCATACCTGACCATTGGCTCTGCTGGCTGAGGCTTATGGGAGCTTTGTCCAAAGTATCTATAGGGCAACAATAGCCTACCCCTTGACAGAGGTTTTTTTTTATCATACACCAAATGCATATGTATGGCAAAACAGTAAAAATACTGTTTATATGGGCTCCCAACTAACAGTATAAATAAATAAATATATGAAACATGACAGGAAGATACCTTATACTGAGTCAAACCATTGGTTCATCTGGGCCGGTATTGTCAACACTTACTGGCGGCAGCTTTTTAGAATCCTTTCCTAGCCATGGCTGGTGTTTATTATTGCATTTATATCCTGCCTTTTTTCCTCCAAGGAACCCAAGGCGGTGTACATAATCCTCCTCCTCCCATTTTATCCTCACAACAACAACCCTCTGAGGTAGGTTGGGCTGACAGTCTGTGACTGACCCAAAGTCACTCAGTGGGTTTTCATGGCTAAGTGGGGTCTAGAACCTGGATCTCCTGATTCCCAGTCTGACACTTTAGTCTCTACGCCACACTGGCTCTCTGTTGTTGTTTACATACAGCCCTGTAGCTGAAGCTCTCTGGGTGGTTTACAAAGATTAAGACACAGAACATTAAAAACAAAAAACATAATTAAAACCATAAAAATAGATGGTAGTGCCGGGTATTGAACCTGAGGTCTTCTGCCCACAAAACATATGCTCTTACCACTAAACTACATCCTTTTGCTAGAGCCAGCATTTGTAGAAGTTATTATTATTATTATTATTATTATTTATTTATATAGCACCATCAATGTACATGGTGCTGTACAGATATTTACTTAGCCAGCACTTGTAGGAGTGACTGTAGTTTACAAATCCACTTGTTTATTCAGATTCATTTCCTATCCTCTGATTTCAAATCTATCATTTGGTCCTTATTATGAGATTTGGACTTTCTTTCAGATTATGAATATTCCTGGTTTTTAAAGCAAAAACCAACACATTTTCAACTCTGACTGTACAATGAGACCGAACACACAGATGTCCCACTGTTTCTTTTATTAATCTTTATTAGTAGTAAATTAGACTACCTCTAATGAAGATGCACATGAAGATTGTTTAGGGAGCTGCAGATAGTGCAAGTGCAGAATAGGACAACTGAATTTCTGATTAAGGGGTGTGTTGAGAGGGAATTATGTGAGTTATTCAAAGCACAGTTTGGTTGGGTTCACACAACATGCTAACCAACCCACTGTGGATTGTTGTCGAACCATGGGTTGTTGTGTTGTCTGAACGCAGTGCTTTTTCCACAGAGTGGGTTATTGTGTTGTCTGAATGCTGCACTTTTTCCGCAGAATGGCTTGTTAACCATGCAGTGTGGGTTGTTAACCACCCTGAACAATCCAACAATAAGCCATAGGTTCTCAAGGAGGCTTGTTTGAGGAAAATAAACCACACTGCACGGTTAATAAGCCACCCTGTGGAAAACACACTGTGTTCAGACAAGACATTTACCCATCCTACGGAAAACATGCTTCATTATTATTATTTATTATTAATATTTATTTATAAAGTGCCATCAATTTTCATGGTGCTGTACAGAATAAAACAAAACAAGACAATCTGACCTATGGCTTACAATCTAAAATCACAGTAACAGACAGGGGAAGAGGGGGAAAACCAATAGGGGTAGGGACATTAAAACTAAATATAGACTAGTATGACCACACTACGGTTAAAAAGCTTTCGAGAAAAGAAATGTTTTCAAGCGAGATTTAGAAACAGAAATTGACGTCATGGTCCGCAAATGCACTGGAAGAGAATTCCAGGCATAGGGGGCAGTGAGCGAGAATGGGCGAAGACGAGCGAAAGATGTGGAAACTCTTGGGCAGGTAAGAGACATGGTGTTATTGGAGTGGAGGGCACGAGCAGGAAGATGAAGTGAAATAAGGGACGAAAGGTAGGGAGGAGCCAGATCATGACAGACTTTAAAAGTAAGAAGAAGCTTGTATTGGATTCTATAAGAGATAGGAAGCCAGTGGAGGGATTTTAGAAGCGGGGTGACATGATCAAAACGATGAGCCATTCAGACAACATGATAACCAGTGGTTCAACAACAATCCACAATGGGTGGGTTAGCGTGTTGTTTGAATCCAGCCTACCACTGCTTATAATCTTTGCTGGCTTTCTTACAGACAAAATTGAAGGAACTGCCTTTTGGGCTATAAATCACTGAATAGCTTGGGGTCTACACTTTCTATACAGTCTCTTTAAGGCTCTAAGTTCAATCAATACCAACTGCTTAACAGAAAGGGACTCTCAGTGATTTTATTTATTTATTAAATTTATATCCTGTCTTTTTGACAAAAATGGTGCTCAGACTTAGCAATACGTAAGAGTAGATTAGTGGGACAAGTTAGTCATGATTAACAGACTCTCATTGATTTCAATTGGTCAACTCTAAGTATGATTAAGTCTGGATCCAACCCAGTGTCTGTAGTCTTTAATATGGAATAGAAGACTGACTAAAGTCCAGGCCCAAGCAAATTTCCAGACACAATATTAAGTCCTTGTTTTAGACTGAGTTTTGGTTGCTGTCATTAAAACCACTGTACATTTTTATGACCCTGATTGTAATTAAGTAAATACTTTAGAGCTTGTAGCTCCAGTGGTATAAAATAAATCATACAGCTGGAAGATACTCTGATTAAATTTGTTATCTAATTATTATAAACCCTGACATTAAACCAGGAATCTTATGCCTAAAGAATCTCTGACAGATGTGTGTCTAGTCTTCTCTTGAAATCTCCTTGGAATTAGGTTTTAAAAACTGCAGTATGCAGCTTGTACTATGGCAAAATGACTGTTTTTTTTCTCTCTTATGGTTTAACATAAGTCTACCTTGCAGAAACGTAATCTGAGCGGCTAGGTGTGTGTGTATGTGGCCAGCTCCACCGGCCCCCAGTCCACATGTTTCCAGCCAGTCCAGATCTGCGTTGGGGCCCTACTGCACATACCTGCGATATAGCATTTCCAGGGACAAGCCCCAACATGAACAAAATGCTGGTTTCTGGAAGAGGCAGGTCACATCCCTTCCAGAAAACAGCATTTTTGCTCGCATCAGGGCTTGCCCCTGGAAGCGCTGTATTGCAACCATGCACAGACCTGGGCTGGTGGGGCTGGGCGCATGCAGATTGGGGCCCAATGAGGCTATTGGATACTACCCATTGCTTCTCAGTAGATATGGTGAGCAACTGTCCCTCATTTTGCTGACATAATTTTTAAAGTTAGGGAAATGTAAATATACTTCCCATAACCTTTTTTCTCTGTGCTAAACATATGCAGTTAATATAGCCTTTCTTCCCATGATGTACCTTCTAGATCCTTTATTGAGGCTCTGTCCTGAATTCTTTCCAGTTGAACAGCATGTGGTTTTACAGAATACTCCAGATGGAGGTCACACATTTGCCCAGTTGGATTTTGTTTTCTTACTATCCGAATCTTTACCAGATACTCTATTTAGAATCTATTTATGGAATATACTTATCTTCCACATTTTAAAAAAAAAGTAGGATACAGCAACACCATTTCAATGAGCACATTGTCTTCAAAAGAAAGAAAACCTGTAAATGTTTGTTCTGACTTTTAATTTTTATCCACCAAATGTAGCGTAAGACACTGAAGTCCTACGCAGCCGGATTTAAAGTAATTATTTATAAGATATCCAGATTACATAGATCAGATTGTATAGTCCAAAAATGTGAACAAGGACATTGGAGAGGTGAGTATTTCCATTTGTATGTGCTATATTATTATTATTATTATTATTATTATTATTATTATTATTATATTTACATTTGTATTCCGCCCCATAGCCAACGCTTTCTGCGTGGTTTACATAGGGTAAAAATACTTAAACACAATATACAAAAATTTTAAATCACAAAAGCATACAATTTAAAACCACAAAAACATACAAAAACAAATCTAGGCTAATTACATATTGCTAAATGGCTGAGAGAAGAGAAAAGTCTTGACCTGGTGCCGAAAAGATAACAATGTCGGTGCCAGGTGGGACTAGTCAGGAGAGATTGTTCTACAACTGGGGGGCCACCACAGAAAAGGCCCTCTCTCTTGTTGCCTTCCTCTGAGCTTCCCTTTGAGTAGAGACCCAGAGGAGGACCTTGGATATTGAGCGCAGTGTACGGGTAGGTCCATGTTGGGATAGGCGTCCCATCAAGTATTGTGGTACCAAGCCGTGTAAGGCTTTATAGGTTAAAACCAGCACCTTGAATCGGACTTGGAAACATTCAGGCAGCCAATGCAAATGGGACAGAGTGGGTCTTATATGTTCGAACCTTCTGGTCCCTGTTATCACTCTGGCAGCTGCATTTTGAACAAGCTGCAGCTTCCAAACTGACTTCAAAGGCAGCCCCAAGTAGAGTGCATTGCAGTAATCTAACTTGGAGGTTACCAGGGCATAGACAACTGGAGCAAGGTTATCCCTGTCCAGACAGGGGCGTAGCTGGGCTATCAAATTGTCATCGGATGTCAGTAATGGACTGGATGAAGGTGAATAAATTGAAACTTAATCCACACAAGATAGAAGTGCTCCTGGTTAGTCAAAAGGCAGATCAGGTAATAAGGATTCCTCCAGTGCTGGATGGGGTCACACTCCCCCTAAAGACACAGGTTTGCAGTTTAGGTATACTCCTGGATTCAGGCATACACCTGGATGCCCAGGTTTCAGCATGGCCAAGAAATGCATTTGTACAGCTGAGGCTAGTGCACCAATTGTGTCCATTCCTAAAAACGTCTAATCTGGCCACAACCACACAGACCTTAGTTACATTCCATTTGGATTACTGACACATGCTCTATGTGAGGTCTTTGAAAGGCGTTCAGAAACTTCAGCTGCTACATAATGCTACGGCCAAACTGCCAACTGGGGCTGGTTAAAGATAGCATGTGTTTTCCTAGTTACAACAGTTCACTGGTTACCAGTTTGTTTCTGGGCAGAATTACAAGTGTTGGTTATGACCTATAAAGCCCAATATGGTTTGGGAAAAGACCGCAATCTCCCATACAAGCCTGCCTGGGTTTTAAGATCCTCTCTCAGTCTTGCCACCACTAGAGGTGCATCTGTTGTCCTTCCACTAGCAGGCAAAGGCATTTTTATTTAAGCAGGTCCCTTTGGTGTGTAAGCTGGTCTGTTGCTGAAGGTGATTTTAACTGGTTGTATTGACCATTTCTTTGATAGTTGGGTTTTTAATTGTGTTTCTATGGACCTGTTTCTTTGCTATGAATTAATTAAGATTTTGCTTTTAATCTGTATTTCATTACTGTAAGCCACCTTGAGTGCTACTTTTGGCATAAAGGTGAGATTAAAAATTAATTAAATAAGAAAACTTTGAGAAAGACCCCTATTCCTATCAATACTATATCTAGACAAGTGGCACCCTCACTCTTACTATTTTTACAAAAAATGTTCAGTTTGAAATAGAGTTAAAACTTATGTGAAAACATACTTGGACAAGCATTACACCCCAGCTTTGCAATCATATCTAACAGATTGTAAGGTTGAAGTTTGGCATAACACATGTGATTCTCATAGATGGACCTGTGAACTGCTAGTTTTGTCAGCTGCAAAGATTAATAGATCTGGAGTTCAGAGAACTGAAACAATGGCTCTACTGATGACTCTAGATGGCAAACATCCTCTATTACATTGACAAACATCTATATATGCACAGTGAAGTGCAAACAGAGGGCTATCTGATTAGAAATAACGCCACTTTGCCAAGCAAGAACGCTAACATACTCAATATTAAATTATAAGCTTAGTGGGTACCCTTCATTTCTTAGGCTCCAATTTTTAACTTCTATATTTGTTGTTGTTTGCATTTCATATAACCTGACATCAATTTGAAATAACTGGCATAAGACCAGAAATGCAAGTAGGGCAGCACAATGTGTTCCTGACTATGGTTGTTAGTTTGGAATAAACATCCTATCTAAATTAGCCTTCAGGTAATTATAATTTAAATGTACCTAATGCCAACAAAGGTAAAAAATGTGAAGCTCAGTAGTAGCTGGATGTCAGGATCTATGTAACAGATTTTCTTTCATGGAGAAAAAAAGTTTGTCAAGGAAGTGATAGAAGGGAATTTCGATGTCCCTAGGCTATTAAGAAAGTCTGGGAAAAGTGAAACAATGGAGCCTTCAGTTCATTGACCTTGAATTAAGCAGCTAATGGACACTTTCACTGTCTTTCTAGTCATACCTTAGAGAAGAATATAAAAAAGCAGAACTTACGTTTTCACATTTACTTATTTTTCCTTTCTAGGAATAAAATAAAAATGAGCAGATGACAAAATTAGTCACACGTCAAAGAAATATGCAAATTTACTTTTCATTTTACGTATCCACACAATAATCCATCTCAGCCACTCTAGCCCACAATTTTCCACAACAGAAATGAAAAGCAAAGGAAAGGAAATAAGGCAGGAAATGAAGAGAAAGACAGAGTAAATAGAAAGGGAAGAAGAGAGGCGAGGAAAAAAATAAGGGGGGTTGGGGAACTAAGCAGGAGTTAACAGTGAGAATCAGGTCCCTGACAGAGGCGGAAACATTTGCTCATGGATCCACAGGTGTTTACTCATATATAGCAATAGCCCAATTTCCCCCCATAGGTTTTAATTGGGCCTTAATAATTGTTGTGTTGAATGATAGTGCAGGAAGCCAATCATATTCTTCCCTATCTTGAGAAAGAAGAAGGGTTGTGAAAGAAAAAGGGTTGTGTTTCCACTTCCTTTTCCACAGCTTGAACATGGGAGATAGCTATCACAAGGCAAAACACCACCAGCAGAGCCCATAGTCTGGCTTACTTAAAGAAAATGGAAGCAAAGATTGTACCTGATTGCCCTCTAAAATATCTTAGAGGAAGTAGATGGGGCAGACTATTTAGATGAAAGGCAATTTATAGCCAACCTTCTTGCTTTTATTCTCCTCTATATCTCATTTCAAATGCTAAGGCCTGTGGCTGATGCAAATAAAGGAATTCATTCTGGTTTATAGCCAACCAATGGGTATAACTTAGTGACTAGAAATCAGAACATGTTCATGTTCATGGTTAGTGATATAAGCTTCTGGAATGGTATCAATGAAATAATTTTGGGAGCAAATAATATTTCACAGTTGATAGAATACACAAGACATGCTTCATGCAGAAATCATAAAGAACATTTCACTATTTGGTGCAACAAGTAAGGTTCTGTTAAAAATAACAATATCATAAATTTTAATCTGAAAAACTGCTTCCTAAAAACATGAAAAATATCTTAGCTAGTATAATACGATTAATATTTTTTAAAAAATAAATTTGGATAAAATAGTTCACTGAAAATTGAATCCACTACAAACGTGCTTACAAGCAAATTTAAAAACAACAACCTGAAGCACCAAAACAATAGCAGCTCTCCAAAGAGACTTAGTATATCCTTCCAGAATTAAATTCCCAACAGCAACATGTTTTTCCTTTCCTAGGACCACTGCCAAGAAGAGGACAATAAAGAAGCATGGCCCCAGGGAGGACTGGAAGGGGAGTGGGGGGAGGGGAAGCACAGCTGGATGATAGATTGCTACTTTCTTTTGTAGGCTTTGCGAAGTGACAGCAGCCCCCATGGTGCTGGCGACACACTTCCTTCTCTTACATTCTACACTGAAGAGTCTTTGACAACTTTATGTGAACAAATGGAGTGGGGCCAGGGGGAAAAGGAGATATAAAATTAAATTAGTACCCCCTAATGTGTCCATGCACACCCCAATGTCTGCAGTATCATCTTCTTTACACTGATTTTGCCTTCTCAAGCACGTGCAGGTACAGACATCTCCCTGGTAGGTGTGCATACCGCCCCCACTACCTGTCCTCCTTCACACAATTATTTTCTTGATTGTGTAGCCCATTTCTTATACCACAGAGCTCAATGGAATGACCTTGCAAGAAGGCACCTTGGCTCCTGCCCCAACTTGGCTCTTGTGGATCATTCCTCACTCCCAACAGGACTCAGCAGAATGCTCCTCTTGTCCTAGGGCCTGGGACACATGTATCCTGGTCCCCTGATTGCTGCCTTCCTTCCTTGTCACTATGCATATATCAGTGGGATGCTCATGCAGTTGTATTATTTCTTGAGGCAAGCAGGGGAAGTGAGGAGAAACAGAAGCCATTGCATAGTCCCCGATCTTTTTTGTTGGTTGCCAAATGACAAAAGGACTCCCATCCTTATTTCTATAAATTTACTGCAAAAACACAGATATTGCCGGTCCAAAAGAACTTTATCCTGCTCACTGCATAATGTGCAATTACCTAAACATTGGATTAGAACTTGCAATTATTATCTTATGACACAAGAACAAGAGGAATAATTGCTGTACTATCCTTATTTAGTACAGATATTGGTGTTATTCTTGTTAATAATGGTAGTGCAATTATTTGCATTAAGAAGAACTTGAACTATTAGTGTTGTTTAACATTTACTATAGTACCAACATAATACCAAGGTGACACTGTCCCTTGCAAGAATATGCTTAGTCCCATTGATTTCAGTAGAGTTCACTCTAAAGCTAGGATCACAGACTAAGTCAATACCAACTATCTACAGTTTCTGACCAGAGCTTACACAGCTCAGCTAAAAACTTTTCTGCTCAGCTAAAATCTTTTCTGCTCAGCTAAAAACTTTTCTTTTTCCTAAAGCTTTTAAAACTTGATTTTGTTCTGACTTTATACTGTTAGTTTTACCCTACCCAGTGCCTGTTTACCCTACCCTGTGCCTGTTTGCATTCTCTTCCCCTCCTTATTGTTTTATTATGATTTTATTAGAATGTAAGCCTATGCGGCAGGGTCTTGCTATTTACTGTTTTACTGTGTACAGCACCATGTACATTGATGGTGCTATATAAATAAAATAATAATAGTAGTAGTAGTAATAATAATAATAATAATAATAATAATAATAATAATAATAATAATAATAATAAAAGACTCCTTTAAAAATAGCCTTTTGCAGAGAGAGAGTTTTTCCCATTGGAGAACCATTCAAGATATTGAAGTAGTATTGTATTGCTTGTTTCAGTTCTCTTACAATGAGAACAGAGTTCATGACTGAGAGGTGGGATAGAAATATTTAATAAATAAAATACATGTATTGTACAAATAAATAAGAAGAATGTGATGTAAGGCCCTTACTGACTGGGAACCTCTCCTAGGGCATGTCTACACCTAAGGGTGTAGAGGGAGGAAGGGGGAGTATTGCGGACTTACTTGCTTCCGCAATCCTCCCCCAGCGTCCAAACGGCAGCGTGATGTTCCAGAAGGGAAGAGGGACATCTCAGCTGCCATTTTATTTTTAACAGGGGTGATGGAGTGCAATTGCGCTCCACCAAAAAGTAAGTAAAAACAACAACCCGATCCTGCTCCCCCCACCCCCAATGGGCATGGAGACTCCCCGTACAGCTCCATGCCCATTTTCAGAGCCCTGCTACTCACAGGGAGGAAAGGAAGAGGAGAAAATGGCAGCCACACCACCCATGGTCCGTGGAATACTCCCGGGACTACGGGAAACATTGGGTTTTCTGTGGTTCCTGACATCCCACGGAAAGCACGTGGCTGTCCCCGCTTGCCCCTGGGATTACCTGTGTGTCATATGGACCCACAGGGACCCACACGAGACCAGCCCAGATTTAATGGCTGGTGTAGACATGCCCCTAGTGAAGCAAGAGCTGTACCATCGCCTACTATAAAGCATGAACCACATTCCGAGATGCTATACTTGCGCTGCAGAGAGCATCTGTTTTGTTATATGGCATTCATCACCTATGATTTCCGAGAACATACAATATATTTGTGAGAACTGTGCTGTGCAGCATTTGCATGGCAAGGCCTGTGAAGAAAGATATTTCCTTTAAATTAAACTGCAGAAGTGATTCACTTCATTTATGTTGAACACTGGCTTTCTGAAAACATACTGAATGCCAGCTCTTTCCTCACCTTCTCTCTCTCCACCTTTGCCAAACATACTTCTACAGTGCTAATAAAAAGAGGTGAGGAAATATTCCCACCTCACCTTTGTTGAATGCAAGCCAATTTTGCACACCACAATAATGTGTTAAAAAAAGAGAAGAAATTAATTTTTGCAGGATGCAGAGTAGCTCACTTAAGAGGATTGATGCCTGTACATCTTGCAAGTGTGGTATCATCATTTATGCCACACTTAAATTTGTTAGTTAATACACATGCAAGACTGACTTTTTCACTTAGATGTACATGTGTGTATGAATGAATTTGAACGGTGAAAAATGTTCAATGTTACTATTATGAAATTATTTATTAAAAGGATTTATATCCCACGTTTTTAGTTCCGGAAACGAAATGCTCAGAGTGCCTTAAATGACAACAATGAATACTTAAAAGTTGTTGGGTGTTGTTGTTGTTGTTGTTGTTTAAAAAAAACCTAAATCAATAAAATAAAACCAGAAAATTTGCTGATAGAATAGCAAGTATATTTACACATCTTATACCCAGTCTAATGAGAAATACCTGTAATTAAATTTTGGAAGTTCAAAATTTAGGTCCAAAGGCTGTGAAACTTTTTTATATGTGTAGTACAAGCACATTTTCAGATGCCCAGTAGCTCATCATTATCTTATATGTACACTTCTTCTTATAAAAAGAACTCTTTGCCATGCCCATTCCATATCTCTGCAAAGTTCTACAGATATATGACCACTGACAAATCTAACAATCTGTGATGGAGGTGCATATCAAGCAAGTTTACCATTTAATTAACTTCCCATGGAAGCCTTAGATAGCATACCAGTCAGAAACCTAGACAAGAACTTTGCCTTTCTCCAACAAGAACAGAACACCAACAGGAAACCCCTGACTCCACCAAGATACACCTAAGTCTCGTGCCACCTAGTGATTAAATTACATAATGACAGTTTTTAGTTACTCATCTCTAAATCTCAAAGGCTTCCAAATAACTCAGCTGAGTGAACGATAATCTGAGTAGTAACATTGCTGTCAGTCTTAGACGGCTCAGGTAGAATCTTAGTAGATGGACCTGGATTTCCAGGTATTAATTGTACATTTGGCAATTTACCATTTTAGGAATAGGAAGATGTCAGTTTCTGTTAAGTATTCCACATTCAGTCTCAATAGAATATGATCTGGGTATTGGCATCCATTCTGAACCACTTAATTGCAGAAAGCAATTTATCTAGTCCGTTGCTGCTTGCATCAGTGCCAGCAGGTACAGGCACTGGAAGCTTAGGGCATTAGAAACCAGGTCCTTTAAGGCAACCTTCTGATGTGATCTCCTAAACCAGGACGCTGTAGATTTCAGATTTACTGGTTACGCCTCCTTTGAGAGATCTTATCGACCTAGATAATTCACCATTCCCAGAAATGTCTCAGTTCTACAATGTTAGTTAATGCTTTCATCTCCCTAATGACATTTGCATTCTCTAAACATGACTTTGTCCCATGTTGTGTGATTACTTGTTCCAAAAACTCTATTTCAACTTGGCAAAAAAATATTTCTCCTTGTTTAGCTTGAGTCTGGATTCATGTATCTGATTCAAGAAAACAGCAGATAGTAATGATTTTCCTTAAATGTGACAGGTTATAGGAATTTGTTCAAGAAGACCATTACTCCATTTGAGTCTCTCAGGAGTTCTGTCAACTTCCTTTGAAAAATCTCAGAAACAATTGTGATTCCAAATGCTAAGCACTGAAACAAAATTTTAAAATCCCAAAGGTAGTGATAAATGTAGCTTGTTTAGTACCTTGGTTTGTCAACGGTATTTGCCACCACTTGAGGCATCCAATTTGGAAAATACTTCGGCTCCTGTCATTTTGGGGACAGGAGCCAAAGTATTTTTGTGTTTTCTTAATTATGCCATGTTCCTTAATCCTTTCTAGCCTTATTTCCATTTCATGGAGTCAGAGAATGGGAATTCTATAGGCTGTTTCTATGCTGTACAGTTTGGTATCAGGTCTTAAAATAATGTCCATAGGAGCTCATTTTATTAGTTCAGTATCTCCAAACACTTCTTTTGTTTCTCCCACTGTTTTCAGCAGTCCTGTTCTGGCACCTTCTCCATGACTGACAAGGTCATAACCTGGATAATCTTGTATCACATACATCAGGGGTGCAGAACTCAAGCCCAGGGTCCTAATTCAGCCCTCTGAGGTTCTCCAGAAGGCTACATTCTCATTCTCATTCTCTTCTCCTGGCCCCACCATCACCTTTCTTTTTTTAATTTTTTTTAATTATTTTAAATGTCACAAACACACAATCTTTACACCACATAATACATACAAACAAAGGTATACACAAAACAACTACACTAAAATACAATAAAAAACATTTAAGGATAAAGTTAAAGTATATTTTTGGCCTTCTTCACACCAGAAATGCTAACTAACTTCTTAATTACTATTAAAATGTTAATCAAATTCAATTCTTTCTTATGACTTATCTGAATCTCATACACTGGATTCACAGAATCATACTCCATTTCTCTCTAATTCTTTAATTACAATTGATACATCAATCAAATTTACTTCTTCTCTTCTTTTTTCCTTTCTCTTTTCTTTTCTCCACCATCACCTTTCCACTGAGCATTGGAAAGTTCAACACATGAACACAAACTGCTCCTCTTTGTTTCTTCTTTGTATGGTAAAGCATCCAAGACAATACAGGATATCCTGTACATGGGCTGTGCCTTTCGCAGATCTGGGAGATTATGCAATTCTTTGTAGGTCTCCTCTAAAATAAGTGTACCATCAGCTCTGAATCTGTATTGGAATTAATGGTTGTACCACATTAATTCCAGGAAGGGTCAGGACCTCTGCAAAATATGGAACTTGATAAAAAAAAAATATTGCCATCCATTGCTGTGATAACATCTCGTACTGTTTAGGTACAACACATGAAAGCAACACACTTTACCTTTGAACACTTCCAGCACTATGCTTGACTAGGTGGACAAAGTGCGCTACTGTAATATTTTCCTTTCCACATCTTTTGAATATTGTTTGAAAGGGTGGAGCACTTTGCTGCAGTGAGCTTTTAAAATTGCTGGACTGCTTTTTCTGGGCTTTCTTTTGCTTTAGCAGAGATATTAGGAGTGAATTTGTCCTTTTCAAAATGGCTGCTGATGGTTTGTAAATTATGTCCTTCAGGTCATTCCCAAGTTGTCTTTACTCCTTGTTCTTGGTTTTGATCTATTCTTATTCCCTTGCTATTGCTATGGTTTCATGAAGGGTTGAGTCCTCTATTAGCTGCATTCTTTCAGAAACCCCTTTGTCTAGAAATCCAAGCACCGATCTGTTTCTAAATTGTTCCTCTTTTTCTTTTCTTTTTAAAATCAAACTCACAGTATTCAACCTGTTCACACAAGGCCCTAACAAATGACTCAGCAGTTTCTCCAGACTTCTGAGCTCTTTGATAGAAACAGGCCCTTTCATAAACCACAATCTTGTTCAGGATGAAATGGGCATTTGAGAACATTCTCATGGTTGTGCTTTTGGCCCTTTTCAGCAAAGGTAAAGGATTTATAAACATGACTTGATTTTTACCCCATGGCATAAAGGAGTGAACACACTTGCACAATTCTTATCCTCTTTGTGGAGCTTGTTGCAAAAATAAGTAAAACTTTCTGTCTGTTCAGCCAATGTTGCTGAATTAAGAAATCTGAAGATGTCTGGTGCAGGGAACTGTGCCATTTTCTTTGTCTGGTTAAGAATCTTGTGCATATAAAACTGGATTTCTGACACCAGGTCATGAAGGCTTAAAGTGGAAGCTAGATGGAACTTCACTTTTCAACAAAAATAAAAATGTCACAGGAAACTCTTGACTTGACTCAGGCACAACCAAGTCCTGTGCCACCTAGTGCCTAAATTATATAATGACACTATCCACACACTATTTCTTGATAGTACATTCACAAAATTGAAATCTTAGTGTTATTACACAAAAGCTATATTGCATGGTAAGCAGACAACTTAGCCCAAAGTTCTCTTCTTACATTTATGTAACGATTCTTAGTGCTTGATGTGTGAGATAGAAAGAAAGTAATACTGTGATGCAGCATTATTCATATGCTGGTCCTGTATGAATAGTCAAGGTTCTGTTGCAAATGTAATGGAGATTAAGGTACTCAGTCTGATACTAAAGATGTTTATATAGAAGTTCAAGAGACCCTTTTCTTGCTTAAGGCTGTAACTTAACCCTGAATTGTTAATCAAACTGGGAGGAATTCTCAGGGCATTTGGGGGAGGGTTATATCTCCCAAAATAAAATGATTTTGAGGGATCAACAATAACAGAAAAGAGGTCTCCAAATTTTCCAAAGTGGTTAAACATTCAACAGACCTCTGTACGAGTCATTTTCAAGTAATAAAACTGTCAAGATTCGCTTTAGTGAAATCAGAAGTGTCATTTTCATGACTTTTAATCACATGCATTTTAAGTGAGATGTATGAAAGTTAGATGCGGTAGCGCTGCGAAGATGCCTTCCTGGCATCAAGTATGCAGTTGGTGCAGCATGAGATAAAAGTTGTCCTCATTTTGTATTGCATGCTGTGTATCACCCTTGTAAGTTATTGCCCGGCAAGGAAGATAAAATTTACACCAAGTCCTCTAGGTATGTAACTGATAGATTTATGGTTTCTTCTCACGTTTAATGTTTCTTTGGTAAGCATGGTTATATGATATACCATAGCACACGATGCCAGCCTTGGCTCTCACACCATAAACCGTCTGCCATAAAGTTAAGACAGTCTCACATCTTAATTGTCCATAAACATATGCACCTCAAAATGATATCAGCAATATACTAGAAAGCAGGATGTCTCAATTTTTATTATTCTCAGCAGATCTGAGATCAAAATACTTCACACGTTACTTGAACTGCTCATCAGAAAATCTGTCTTTACGATTGCCTTCTGGATTTAAAAAGGAATTTGCTTTAGAACCGGAAGAAGCAGATGAAAAGGAATGATAAATTGCCTTTGATTTCCAGGAATGTTTTAATGCTGATTACTTGAATAGAAATGTTATAATCTGCCTCATACCTTTCCTCCACAGTTTGAACAGAAGAGGTTTACGGCTAAGCAGATCGCTTCTCCTTTCAGTTTGCAAAGAAAAATGATGATAAACTTCTTTTAAAAGGCAAATCTAACATAAAGATCAACATATGTGCTTATTAAAATAAGGCATCCAGCCTCTATTATGCCAGGACATGTTTCATCTACACTCACCATTTTACTGCAGATAATGTATGATAATTATAATTATATTATCCTTTCCGGATAAGAAAGTTTCCGAATGACAGAATTAGCAACCTGACATCTGTCAGGATCCACATGATTCCCCCCTTTTTCCCCTTGCAGCAAACAGTTCTTTAGCACTTTGTGTGCAATTGCAATTACAACAAAGAAAAGCAAATTAAAGAAACCCAGGTTGAGCATTATAAAAGAAACAACAGGTTCAATTTGGGTGGTGTTGGTACAATTTAAATCTGAACATCACTAAAGCTGAAAGAAAATAAATGACATCTAAGAAACTTAAATCACAGATTAGTAAATATTTTTTTAAAATAGAAAAACAGACTTTTTATTTTATAATGAAATGAGAATGTTCAGGATTCAATACAACCTTATTTACTATTAGGGACAATTTAACTGGTATGAGTATGATTACATTCATAGGTTTTCTTTATCATTGTTTATATTTATGAAATGATGGTAATATGAAAATTAATTTAAAAAAAAAGAAATAAAAAAGAAATTTAAATGACCTTTTCCTAAAATGGTTATTTGTTTTTGTGACAATTTTAAAGTAGTGACTCAAAGTGTTATCTTGTAAGAAACAAGAGATGCACCATATCAGCTACTGAACACAAATCTGTAAACTAGACTGGTTCCTAAATGCCTTAAATGAATCACGGTTGGAGTCCAAAGGGCCATTGAAGGAGCATGAAGGGCTCCATACCACCCAGAGTGGCCTCTGATGCAGTTGCGTTTAAAACAGGAAATCAGAGAAACGGATGCACAAAATTATTTGGCTATTCACATGGGACTTCTGGATCCCAATTCTTGTGATTAAGGAAAGAACAGTAAACATAATATGGTGTTATAAAAACATATTTTAAACTCAGTTACAAGAATCTTTAGAATCTTCAGAAATTGACATGGATGCAAGCAACAACAATTTCATTTCAACTACTGCTTTTGCAGACTGATTAAAGGTTCTTTTTTAAAAAAAAAGCCTTGTAAAAGATTAAATACAGTAAGGTGATTAATGCTTTCTGCCTTTGATTAGTCCATCATCTTATTTAGTTCTTCCTTCAATGGAAAGAAGAGGCCATTTGAAGTCCTCCTCCTTTTAGCAGGGTCTTGCTATTTATTGTTTTACTCTGTACAGCACCATGTACATTAATGGTGCTATATTAATAATAATAATAATAATAATAATAATAATAATAATAATAGCAGGCCTGTTACATCAGAACGTCAGACATTTTAAATTCAAAAGAGAATAGTATTGACAAAGATGGTCTTATCTCCCAAATGAAATTAATGACCTAATAGGGATCGTAGCGATCAAGGAGACTTTAAAAAGCATACCATGAGATACAGCTACTCTTTGATGCTGAGGACTTCAATGAAAACAAAAGTACCTATTTTGGACTTCTGTGGCAAATTTATTCTTCTGTGGCAAGTGGGCTTTTATCTGTACTATCATATGTGTTTAAGATTGCTACTTAGCTAGGCCATTTTCATCCAGGCCTTAATTTTTTAAAAAATCCACTTTCAGAGCAAGAAATGGTCATTCAAGTGAGCCATAAACTACAGTTTCCTCCCCTTCCTTGGAGACCTGGTAACCCTATTTGAATACTAGGTTTCCTCACAGATTTTCCTCAGAACAAGAAAGTGACCTGGCTGAAATATTTGAGAGCGACTGTTTACTTGGGATGCCAGTTAACACAGTATTACATAAATGTCATTCAATTAAAAAAAGGATTTAAAACTCATATAATACATGATTATTTTGGAAAGCTACATTCACCATGCAAAATCTGGTAACCATTTTAAAGAAACAGACAGCACTGAACAACTGTCACTTTAAGCCATCATTTGCTTAAATGCATGTATCTAGAAAATAACGTTTGTGGCATTTGTATATGTATTACTAAGGAAAAGCCATGACAAAAAATAATGGCCACAATAAAATAAAAAGTATCATATACATTAAACACACACACCACTAGTTAAACACTACATGAACTCTAAAGCCTTTCTATTGGGCTTCAGCTATTGGGCGGTATAAAAATGCAATAAATAATAATAATAATAATAATAATAATAATAATAATAATAATGCTTTCAGCCCAGTTAACTTGGGTTGTCATATTCTGCATTTTGCTATAAGCAGTTGCATATATACATACACACACACACACACACACACACACACACACATATATATATATATATATATATATATATATATATATATTATACAGTGAACAACTAAAATGATAATTGTTGCTGTTGTAAATTATGGAATTAAAACCAAAAATGTTATTTTTAAGTCAGGGAATTGAAGGTGCTATGAGGAAAGTGTTTCTTAATTAAATGAGCTGTTTTCTGCAAAGACTCTCTACAAATCTCTTTAAGGAATGGTTAATGTTATTTTCTTTATGCTGCCTCTTTTTTATATAGCCCCAGCTATATAAACAACCAGAGGAGATTTATCTGCAGTAGGTGAAACCACCAACGGCCACAATAGGGAGAAGAGAGCACTATTCCTTTTCATCATCAGGAGGCAGTGGTAGGGATGGGGGATGGCAGAGAGAGCACCTTGCAAGTGCACCCCTGAGTACATCAGCAGCCTCCACCTATGTCAGAGTGACCTTCGACTCAGCAACCATGTTGTGGCATCTCTGACCTCCATTGCTACTCCTGGCAACAAGCAGTAAGGGAAGGAAGGCCCCTCCACCATCTACATCACAGTGACTGCTGGAGGATTAACCTAGCAAACTGTCTCACTGCAACATTGGTGTGCAGAACCCCACACTATATCAGCTTCTGTTCTGTTTTAATGTGAGAGCATTGGTGGCCTGTGCTTCAATATTTGTGTGCAAGCTTTGATTTCAGTTAGGTGAGGGACAAGCATGTTGAGCCATGCGTATCTGTAGCTTGCATGGCTCAACATACTGAAAGAGTCCTCCACAAATGGAAAAAAAAAACTATGGATATGTTTTTGGTCTTCACTGATCTCTTAAAAGATTCAGATGTATGGTGATTTCAGCTTTTTAGCAGACAAATGGGGCAGCATCCTCAGGGAATTAACGATATTACAGAAAAGGATCAAAGGATCAGTGGACGGAATATTGAACAGGGACTTTTCAATTATGGCACCCAGCTTGTGGTACTCCCTCCCGAAAGAAACGTTTATGTATTTAATTTCACCATGCTTCCTTCCTTCTTGATTTTAATATACTGCTGGGTTGCCAAAAGACAAGATATAATTTTTTAATAAAGAAATTAACCATGAATTAATTAGACTCTTAGGGTGCTGATGGCTCAGTGCAAATCATTGCATACACATGCTGCATGTTACAATTTAAAAGAATTTCTACTGCTTGCTTCACAGGAACGCTGTCCTTGTAGATAGTTTTAAAGAGTGAAGCACCTGCCTGATGTCTCTTACATGGCTCTGAATGGCTTTCACAGCCATCTGTTCCTCAATTGGTAAAAGGGCCACTTAACTCATAAGGTTATGAAGAAGAACACAATAAAGA
This sequence comes from Elgaria multicarinata webbii, assembly GCF_023053635.1. NCBI lineage: Eukaryota > Metazoa > Chordata > Lepidosauria > Squamata > Anguidae > Elgaria > Elgaria multicarinata. The sequence goes on along the minus strand of NC_086180.1, from coordinate 36,859,047 downwards.
TGGTTAAAAAAAACAATAGAAGTGTTATATAGGTGATCAATATAGGTCATGAATACTATATATAGGTCATTAATACTGAAGAATTTCAGGTTTTTATCCCTGAGCGGTTTTACCTCTGCTCCTGAGTACTTTTGTGTTTGTTGGACAAGTTCATCCAAGTGGACTTCATCTGAGACTGGCATAGTGCAAAACTGGATCTTAAAGATTTCTCTACGAGTGGCAGCATCAGGCAGGGGCACATATATGATTCTGTCAATTCGGCCAGGTCGCATCAAAGCCTATGGAGAAGAAGTCATCAAAAAAAGACCCATTAATTGGATCAGATGGAAGCTGACAAACAAAATAAAATACAGGACAATTTTCCTCTGATCAAGGGTTACAGCAGCTTTTTGATATAGGAATTAATACCTTCATCACAAAAAGTTCATAAAATAATATGCACAAGGCCCACAAGTGGCTATTTAGGAAGCGGATTCACACAGTGGCTTCATGGTGCACATGGAGCAAAATAGTTCCCTGTCATTTGCATTAATTTTGATGTGCCTTTTCTGGTTTGGTGTCATATTTTTACATTAAAAAGGTAACTATGAAAGAAGGACTGTCTGAAAAAGAGAGGCTGAGGGACAAAAGAACTGTTACACTAAACACAGGATTGCTGCAAATGGAAGCCCATGGCATGTTCTCCAACACTCCCCATAAGGGAAACAAAAACATGCCATCATAGTATGTAGTTCACCAAACTTACATAATATTATTGGCTGCTGCTAGGTGAAAATGCACATAGCATGACAACATCTCCCACCTCCCACCCCGCCCCAACCATGCCGCAATCTCTAATGATCATCCTGCAATGTGATCCTCCTTGGCCCAGTACTAACGTTAACTGTAGTGATACAGGAGCTGTTACAGCACCACCCTTTCCTAAAAAGCCCCAGAACATGTGAGAAGATATCACATCTCCTCCCCATAACTAGTGTTAATCCAGGTCCCAGTCACTTGTTTCCCCTAGTGGGGAGATGCTGCAGAACAGTCTCCTTCTGCATGGTCCAGGGCTTCTTGTGTTACCAAGTAGCACAGGAAACCGCAGTGCTGCAGTCACTCCCATCTTGCTGGGATAAAACCAGTACTGGGCCTTGATTGTTGAAAAGAGTATAATTTATGAGAAATTTTGTAGCCATCATGCTTTGGACACACCACAAAAAGCTACAGTAAAAATTTATTGTACACCATCATACCCACTTCAGGCAACGATGTTTCATCCCACAGAATTAAACCCCATGGTGGCTGCACTATAACAAACACACACACACACAAAACATCTCAATCTCTCCTTATTCAAATTTATACACGACCAAAAGATCTTTTAATTTGCTGATAAATATTATCATCTTTTAGCAAAATGCCTTGCCTGCAAATTCAGAATTTTAAATACATTTTCAGCTGGATGCATTTAAGGCACAGCACGTAACCCAAATTGTTTTTTATGTTATAGTTCTCCCTTGGGCAGAGTAGTTTGAGTTCCAGTTGACTAGAGATCTTGCACGGTTTTCCTGGGCTCTCAGCCAATAAGACTTTTCCCAGCCTGATCATGTCAGTGAAAGTCATGCTGAAAAATAGTAGGAAGAAGCTTTCCTTCCTGCACAGCATTGATCAAGTTAACACCCTTCCTAGTGTTTCTTTAAAAAGACCATTGTGAGTACTCTGGGGTGGAAAAAAATGTTTCTTGCATGCTAAGAGATGTCCTGTTATTTTTAAAACAAAAGCATACATATTCTCAGCTAAGGAAACTATATAGCAAGTACAGTGCAGCCACCCATAGGATCATTAGGGTGTTTCCTTTTAGTCTCGTCAAGCTAGGAGATCTAACTCCCAGCTCGTTGTTCAGTCAAGTCACATTCATAACCAGGATGCTGCTTTAGAATGTTTAACATTGGCTATCATCCAGTATCCCATCCGATGCACACAGCGGACATGAGCAGAGTCCCCACCCCCAGCAGCTGTTCTGCACTCTTAAAGAGAAAACCTGTAGTTCTGTGGCAGAGCACATGCTTTGCATGCAAAAGGCCCTAGGTTTTATCCATGCTATCTACACGTAGGGCTGGGAAAGACTGTCTGAAACCCTGGAGAACCACTGCCAGACCATATTCGACCATAACTTGACTTAGTATAAGGAAGCTTTCTATGTTCCTATGTTATGTTGCAGGCTGGTTTGGAAAGTCCGATGGTTTTCAGGAGCAACTTGTTGGGCAGCACTGTTGGGCAACACTTTGTCTGGAATAAGGTGATCAAAGTTCCTCTGTACACATAGAGCCCACCACATCATCCTTTGGACTTGATTCTCCACATTCTTCCAACTGCCCCCCCCCCCAAAAAAGTTAGGTACTACTGATAGACGGAGAAGTTATGTTGTGGTTTTTTGTATCACTTATAGAAAACACAAAATAAATGTCTACAGTACTTCATTTACCTCGGGATACTGGGCCTGTTCACAAAACAAGCTAAGCCATGGTTAGGCTGCCAACCCTTCTGCAGAAATTGGTTAGTGAGCATGTTTAAACCATGTTTACATAGCCACCATACTTAGGTATGTGTCAGGCTGATGGGCAGATTTTGCCCTCATCACAAGTGAAGTGCTGTATATTTCCCCACAGAAGTGAATAGCAGACTTCTACATATATGCGGGAGGGGGAACCAAAGGCATGTACTCTTGGACAAGTTTGGAACCGTGTCCCATATTTCAAAACTAGTTTTATTTTCTCCTGTAGAACCCAACGGGAGCAGCTGAAAATTGATTCTATTTGTGCTCTCTCTTGCTCTCTCTATGGTGTAGTGGCTAAAGTGTTGGACTGAGATCCAGGAGATCCAGGTTCTAGTCCCCACTCGGCCATGGAAACCCACTGGGTGACTTTGGGCCAGTCACAGACTCTCAGCCCAACCTACCTCACAGGGTTGTAGTTGTGAGGATAAAATGGAGAGGAGGATTATGTATGCTCCCTTGGGTTCCTTGGTGGAAAAAAGTGGGATATAAATGCAATAAATAATCTTCTTTGTCATTCTAAGGGCGAAAGTACACATTTCATTGGAATTCCATGATTAGAACTAGTAACATAATTTTGTTCTTTGAGAAGCAGATGAGCAGGGGAACCAATCTGGATCAGACCCACAAAGCTGGGAGGAAGGCAGTTACCCTTTCCCCCACACTTAAATTGTCAACTTAAAAACTCAACTTAAAATTGTCACCCCAAAGCTGCTGTTAGACACAGGAGAAAACATTTAGGCCAATCTACACCAAGCAGAATATAACACTATGAAAGCAGTTTGAAAACGGTATATGGAATATGTCATGTGCCCCAACAGTTGCCAGTGCACTTCAACAACGTTATAAAGCAGTTGCGTAGATCCTGCCTTTGGCACAACTTTTGTGTCCATTCCTTTTTTCCTCCTCAGCAAATGGCAGATCTGGGGTGTATGCACACAACTATGATTGGAATCCCCTTTTATTTATTTATTTATTTATTACATTTTTATACCACCCAATAGCCGAAGCTCTCTGGGCGGTTCGCAAAAATTAAAACCATCATAGAACAACCAACAAGTTAAAAACACAAATACAAAATACAATATAAAAAGCACAACCAGGATAAAACCACACAGCAAAATTGATATAAGGTTAAAATACAGAGTTAAAACAGTATAATTTAAATTTAAGTTAAAATTAAGTGTTAAAATACTGAGTGAATAAAAAGGTCTTCAGCTGGCGATGAAAGGAGTAGTTTTCCCCTCATGCTGTGGTCCCAATCAAAATCAGGGTCCTTGATGCTTTGAGAAAAACAAAATTACGTGGACAGTTCCAATCAAAATTACATGCACAGTTCCATAATGTTACATTTGCCCTTAAAGTTAGATGGAATATTAAAAGTATGTGACCAAAAGGGAATGCTGTGAATTGACTATTTTAGACAGAGACGGAGATAAACACATTTTAAGGAATCAGGCTGCACAACATTTCTGTCATGTCAGTCTTACTCAAGACCTGAAGCATTGTGCAAGCTGACAAGAAAAGACTTGATGTGTTTGACAGCAGGTGTTCAGGAAGAATCTGCAATATCAAGTGGCAGTACTTTGTAAGGCACAGTCAACAAGGCAGAAACATTTCATATGGCTATTACCCAAAAGTATTAATAAAAGGGAAAAGAAACAGATGGCTTAATGTTCTAGCAAGATTTGACAACTCAGAAGGAGAGGATATTTATTTGAAATGAGTCCAAATGGGGTAAATTACATGGGATCAATGTGAACAAATTAATACATAAATTAAAAACATATCTCTTTAGCAAAGAGCAAGCAAGGATCTTTAGTTGCTTATTGTGCATCTTGAAATAGTTATAAAGTAAAATACATACAATTTGTTTATATAACATTAGAAAGTAGCTCATCTTGGAGTAGACAGCAAGGGTCCCCTGCCTCTAGATCTGAGGCCTGGCATGTCCCTAAAGAAGTTCAAATGTTAATTCTTATATCAACAGAATTTTATTTATATAACCCCCAAATACTATACTCAAGTGTTCCCTTACTCTATTCCAGTCAATAAGAAGCTATGCACCTCCTAGAGGAGTGACAGGTCTCTTCCCACTCTAGTTCATCAATTGCCTCAGTGATACTACTCCTGAATTAAATTTACTCAAAGGTAACTACAGGTGTGTGCTGTTTTTAATCCTGCAAGCCATTTGGATCCAATATGCCAGTAAGCATTCTTCAAGGTGTATGCTGTCATTTTTATTCTTAAATAAACTGACTTGGGAAGAAACAACAGAGTGTCACTTAAAACCCCACTAAATCTTTAATTAATAGTATGCTACTGATATTCCTCCTCCTCCTCTCCAGTAAAATTTACTTAGAAGATGTCACGGCATTGCATCTCTACTAAAATTCAAATAGCAAATTATTCCTTCGCTCTTGAGTCTATTTAAGGAATGATGACCAGACATAGTGAAAAAATCACAATGGAATTTGTTCACTGCACTATCAGTTCTCCTTGAGTAAATAGCTGGTGAACTGTTGATTTATTGAAAGGCGAAGCTACAGATTGGTAGGGCTCAGTTAAATTCAGCCTAAGCAAAATCTCCTGTACTGATCTACAAACTGAGACATGGGGACATAAAAAAAAAGTTTTGCTGTTCATGTGGGTACTGGTGTGTGTGTGTGTTGGTCCTGCTAGAATTTTAATAATTCCTGAAATTATATACTGGCCATGCACTCTCCCTAAAGGATCGGGTCCGTAGTTTGGGGGTGCTCTTGGATCCAGAACTGTCACTTGAGGCACAGGTGAACTCAGTGGCAAAGAGCACCTTTTATCAGCTCAGGCTGATATACCAACTATGCCCTTATCTGGACAGAGATGGCTTAGCTACAGTTATCCATGCTCTGATAACCTCTCGTTTGGATTACTGCAATGCGTTATACGAGGGGCTGCCTTTGAAAATGGTCCGGAAACTTCAGCTGGTACAAAACAGGGCAGCCCGCCTACTAACAGGGACTGGCGGACGAGATCATATTACGCCAGTCCTTCTACAACTTCATTGGCTGCCAGTCCAGGTCTGGGCCGATTCAAAGTGCTGGTATTAACATTCAAAGCCCTAAATGGCTGGGACCAGGTTATTTGAAGGAACGCCTCCTCCCAAATGTGCCTGCCCGGACCTTAAGATCATCCACAGGGGTCCTTCTCTGTGAGCCCCTGCCAAAGGAAGTGAGGCAGGTGGCTACTAGGAGGAGGGCTTTCTCTGCTGTGGCACCCCGGCTGTGGAATGAGCTCCCCAGAGAGGTTCGCTTGGCACCTACATTGTTTTCCTTTTGTCGCCAGCTGAAGACCTTTTTATTTTCTTAGTATTTTAACACCTAATTTAACTTAAATTTAAACTCTGCTGTTTTAATTTCATATTTTAACCTATATCAATTTTTGCTGTGTGGTTTTATCCTGGTCATGCTTTTTATATTGTGTTTTGTATTTGTGTTTTTAAATTGTTGGTTGTTTTATTATGCTCTTCATGGTTTTAATTTTTGTGAACCGCCCAGAGAGCTTCGGCTATTGGGCAGTATAGAAATGAAATAAATAAATAAATAAAGTTCTTACTGAATGAATAATAGTATGCTTCATATTAGTTACACTAAATTAAATTCTAGTCAATGTCCTATAACGTGTTTGGCTTGTCTGACCAGGGGGAGGGCAGCATTGCGTGTGTGGAGGGAATAAGGGGGTGATCCTGCAAGCCCCAGCATTGGTGGGGCTTGTGGTGCCATTGGCCAGAGGAGGGGCTTGTGGGGCGATAGTAACCCACAGAGCCCTCCTCCTGATCTCTTTGAAGCATGGCTCCCTCCCTGTATGCAAGGTGGGGGTTTAACTGGTCGCACTTTTGAAGGCTAAGCAGGAATTTTTGGCACACAGTCCGATTGGCTTGCTGTGTGTCTTTTTGCTTGGTTCATGCTGTAAGTGGGGTGGGGGTGTCTTAGGTTAATTGGTGGGTTTTATTTTGGTTCAATTAATGTAGTGTATTAATTGATGTAGGCCCAAGCCAGCCTACATGCCCCTAGGTAGGCTGGCTTGAGCAGGCTATAGTTGTATGGATAGGGATGATGATCATTCTGAGGCATCATTGGTGACGACAAGTGATGACAGAGGGGGGCCCGCTGAGGGTTTTGTGAACCCAGTGGGGGGATAAGGACTGCCTGTGGGGCCATTTCACTTCGCGCACCCGACGTTTTGCAGCCTGGGTGTTGAGACAGGGAATGTTCCCCCCCCTTGTCCCAAATGGGGAAATCTTGGGGGTACCAATTCTATAATCATCCAGCAAGCAAAGAATGATTACCATATTTCTTCGACTGTTTACACTTCCCTGTGCCTGTTTGCATTCTCTTTCCCTTCTTATTGTTTACTACAACTTTATTAGATTGTAAGCCTATGCGGCAGGGTCTTGCTATTTACTGTGTTATCTGTACAGCACCATGTACATCGATGGTGCTATATAAATAAATAATAATAATAATAATAATGACTGTAAGACGCCATCGATTGTAAGACGCACACTAATTTCAGTTCCACCAACATAAGAAAAAAAACTAAGACACACCCACGATTCTAAGACGCACCCCATTTTTAGAGATGTTTATATGGAAAAAAAATGTGTCTTAGAATTGAAGAAATACGGTACACTGAACGGCTTGTACTGGCACAGTGGAGTAGCCTCCCAGGGATTCTCCTTTGCGGATCAGATTTAATTAATGTGACATCCATACAGTTGTGTCATCTCTTTATTGTCTCGCCTCCTTCACTCACAACTGGTGTGCATGGTGACAAAAATGGTACTGTACATATTCCATAGGCATTATTGGCAAGTACACTAATAGTACTGGCATATTTGAGCATTTCACATGTATTTATTTCATTTTCATACATGTACAACAGCTCTACACTTTATAAGGCAACTGTGTTTTTCACTAAATCAGCACTGTTACATGCCCTTGGTAAACACATGTAGCATGAAAAACAGATATGCATCCTGAAACATGTGCCTGGAATATCTTATTTCTAAGAGCACAAATACCAATTTTAGTAGCTGTTGTGAGCATCTCATTTTCTGTACTCTCTCATTACTTGGGTAGTTTCCTCATTTTAAATGTTCAATGGCTGTTGATAATGCTCAATATTCAATAAATGTTAAGATCACAACTCTTGTTCATGATGTCTTTCAATGACCTAAACCATCTCTGAGAATTCCTTGTAATTTAACAGAACTACGTCTTATAATCTCTCATATAACGCATTTCATCATTTTGTACCATGCCATCTTTATGAAGCCATCATTAATTGTACCAGGAGTTGCTTAGTTTCACAATATCATACTTGTTTTCATCTTACCCAATATCTTACTTAAGATGAAAACAAGGCATTGGGTACATATGAGACACAGAGTGAATTAACTCTTTCCTTACTGGGCATTCCAAAATTAAGAACAACATTCACTAGTAATATCCCATTGAACACTATATGTCTTAAGCAGACATGTATAGAATTGCACTGTATGTTTTCCTTTTTTAAAATAATACCTGGCTTAAAATGAAATCTGATTTCAATCCATCCTAAGAGGGAGTTAAGGGAGTTTGGAGCCAGGAGAATAGGAATCAAGCAAAGACCAGGAGCAAAGCCATTCCAGTGCAGATGAGGAACAATATTAAGTCTTACTAATAGGTTTTAAAGCCAAATAGGGGCCGGGGATTTTGGAGAGAGGGAAACTGGGGCACTAGAAATCCACTGTCTAGAACTGAGACGACACTCACTTTACATGTAACATGTTGTTTAACCCAGGAATTGTTGGGCCCTAGAAGCAGCAAGAGACTGCACTGTCACCCCTGCGTTTGTCACTTTTGCTTTCAATCAACAACCAGAAATGCTCTGTTCCTGGGTTGTTACTGTGATGTCCAAACATGGGTTGTATTGATGAGTTAACTCTGGGTTGTATGGGGGTTAAGCAATCCATAGTTAACCCACCAGTCTCTCATGGTTTGTTTAATCCCTAAGTAAGCCACAGTTCAAGGTGCAGAAGCAACAAGCACATGGGTGACAGTGTGCTCATTTGTTGTTGTTCAACTCCAACAATTTCTGGGTTAAGGAACCCAAGAACTGTTGTTATATGTGAACCAGTCACTAAGTTAGCCAGAATCTGGTATCACAGATTTGGCTAGTCTTCCCAGCCCTAACCTACATATTAGTTCAACAAAAATCTTTGTGTAAGTCCAAGTTTTAAAATGGAAAGAGTCATTTATGAAGATATAAGTGGTATGGGCCACCATCCCTACATGTTGCTCCTATTTACATTTCTGGATAGCTCCAATAAAGCTATTTTCCAGGCATCACACCTCCTTTTTTCCCTGATTTGCCTCTGCAATTTCTAGCTTCATTTCATTAGTGCATCAAGCTAATGGCCCCTTTCACGTGGGTTTGTAGTATCGCGCTATACCGATGTTTGCTCTTCCACTCCACCCCATCCCATCCCACCCCACCCCTTCTCCTTATGTCTCCAGTTCATTGGTTGAACATTGTGATGGCTGTGGGCTCCTTCTCCCCCTCGCTCTGACTTTATTGTCTAGCGATTTACTAATTTAACATTTCATCGGCTCGGCTCCGTTTCTGTGGGCAATGAGGGTGGGGTTGGAGCAGTGAAAGTCCATTCAACCGACTCAGCACAAGTCCATTGGTTCAACATGGTGCTGAAAGAGAACTGCCCTGCCCTCCTCTTTCATCAGCAAGACCTCCAATCAAAGAACACATACCCAACAAAGGAAATAACAAGAGGACAGCACTACACAGGGGCTGAAGGGTGCTTTAATTCCATTTGGGGGAAATAATCCAGACTTTCCCCGCTCTAGGAAAACATGAAAAACAGAGGTGTGTTTGCAGGACAGGTGGGATGTCTGCAGGACAGGCACGATGTCATCTGAGCACCATGCTGCAAAACCGCAAACCAGGCATGATGAGAGTGCGATAAAATGCTGGTGTGATGGAGCCCACTTCTTAAGTACCTCCTGTAAGGTTAGTGAATGATTCTCTGGCTGACTATGCTTCCTTGATTAAGTTCAACAGTGAGTAGTTAACAGAAGGGAAAAATCCAAGCTCTTGACTGCAATTGCCGTCCAGACGTGAATCTATCCCTAACTTCTAGTAAAATGTTTTTCTGTAATGTAAACCGAAAAAGGGCACAGGGAATCTATCAACAGCTAATAAACAAATACCTTTTTATTGTACATTTACATAAATGAATCGTTTGGTTTCCTAGCAAAGAAGCGCTAAACCTCAGGAATGTTAGATTTATTTTTTAATTTTTGAGGTGGGGGTTTAAAAGAACCCCTCTAAGAAAAGATAACAATTATATGTAATGAAACCTGGAACCAGACACTTCTGGCAATTAATCACCCAGGAGCCGTTGCAATCCTGCAGGCTGTTTCTGACAGATTCCGAGTGCTTTACAGGAATCACCAGGGATAAGATGTGCCTGGGCTGGCTTCTGACAGGGACTGTTGTTTATATATAAAATGCTCCGATTAATAATAATAATAATAATAATAATAATAATAGAGTGGGAAGGGGGAGAGACACACAGACACATAGTGTGTGTACGCACGTGCATATGTATGTGTATGTGTGATCGTGCATTAAAACTGTCATCCAATATCCAGAGCTGTAGAAGTCATACTGGGCATGATATATATATTTTTAAAAGCCTTTTCTTTCTCTTAGCAAGGGAGAGCTCTCCATCACTTAACAAAGATACTTCCTGTTTTCAAGCAGTTGGGAAGGCATGACTTCCAACCCAAATACTTGGTTTGGCAAGCTCTTGCTGTGTTGATAGATGCTTTTATAACCACTTCATTCCACCTGAAGTTTCAGTACAAAAGCGGAGTCCTTTCCTCCCCTCCTCTGCTTCGGAGGGAGGTGGGGAGAAAGTAGAGAAGAAAAAGGAAGGCAAAAATAGAGGTTACCTTAGCTTCATCAAAATGTGAACATGTGCCTTCAGAATAGAACATTTGAGTGAGAAAACTGACATCCTTTCGAAGCAAAGAATGAACAATTGAACCTAGCACAAATAGTAGTCCACAAAGGAGCAGGACTTGGGCATATTTTTAGTGGTCTTTGAGCTAATGCTTTTACTGAATTAAATTACCAGTATTAATTAGGGCTTTCCACATAAAAATAAGTCTCATGCTCAACTACTACTTGAATTGTCTCTCTCATATTCTCATAAGAAACACAACACTTCTCTAATTAGTAAAAACTTCCCTAGTCACAAACCCTTCTCGATTAAAAAATGCACACGACCAAAACCACGGCCCCCTTTCTTTAATTCGGAATCTGCATCTCTCCATTCCACCCAATCTGAAGTTAAAGGGTTTGTGCCAGCAGAACACTGTGAGTGTGAGAAACAAAATGTGGTTTTAAAATCTCAGATATAAACATACAACCAGCTATCGTAATTTTTTAAAAACAGACAACAGTCATTCTTGGCAGTCTGCATGACTTGTTTTTGTATGGCTTCCTTTTTTCTGCTCTTCCCCACAACAAAGGAAGTGAAGACAATTGTGATTCCTGCTTTTCTAAAGAAGAAAAAGAAAGTAAACATAGTTTAGGAATGCAAGGGGAAAGAGGAAATACCAAGCAGTTTCTAGGGGAAGGCAGGTTGTTGACAAGATAGAATAGTACACTGCAGGACAGGACAAAAAAATGCAGTCAGCTATAGAAGTCACAAGAGGACAAACTTTGGGGCTCTTTCTAGAGTTTTATCCTGGAGGAAGAGGTATCATTCAATTGCTGTTCGTCTTGTGCAGCTTGGCCAAGAAGCAACCAACCTCCGCCTCTCCACCAGCAAGATAATGCCCAGGACACAGGACACGTCTGCATGCTCAATCAGATCAGATACACATATTCTCAGAGCTGTTCCTCCATTCCTTGAAAATGGGCACAGCAGTTTCCCCCAACTGGGCTTTTCCATCTGAAGAGTGCCCATTACCAGTTTGAGCTGGTAATGGGCACTTATGGTGACAGCAGGAGAAGAGTCAACCTAATATTTTGACACAGATCCTTAAGTTAAGCACCCTGTAAATTCACTGCCCAGATTAAGTCCTAGCCAGATGCCTGCAAAAAAAATTTGTCAATCTGTGTCCCCTCCAAATCCTAGAGCTATGTAACCCGTCACTCGTATTATTATTAAGTGGCCTAGCACAGGCTCATTAGAGACCTCTTAAGTTTCTAGGTAACTTAAACACTGAGCTTTTTTACAAATCAACAAGGCCATTACTAGACATTAGCCAAACATGATAAAATAACACTCAGCACTAAAATCCATTCTTATTACTGAAGAATTTCTGTAATGGTAGTCTTCTGAGAATAATATGATAAGAACTGCACATCAACCGCTCCTTTGATCACTCTGAATGTTTTTAATTATATGGGCATAATATAATTTACCATATCCATTTTGATTTTTGATATTACAAATGCACATCTTATTAGTTTGTTCACTAGTTAGTTTGTATTGTTCTAAAAAACTCATGTTTACATGTTCAGGAACAGACACAATAGGACAATAACATGGAGAAAACATTAGGTCTCAGAATCTATGTTCCCTTAAGAACCATAAGATTGGGCCCTTGATCAAATAGTTAGGGCATTTAAATGTTTTTACAGCCATTGGAAGCTCACTTGGAGTTAAGGAAGGCATTTACAGAATTATGCTTCCAGACTATGCCTTCAAGATTTAGGGAGGTATATAAATGTCCCCATATTTCAATGCCTTGGTATATGTGGGGCTCCACAAATAGAGGATATTATTTGTGAAATGTATGGCAGTCCCAGGAAAATATTTCTTTTCTAATAGAACTTTGGCTGAGCAGGTGTGTAAACTACCTGTATATTTATTTATTTATTTATTTATTGCATTTATTTATTGATATGGATTGTTATGTAACTAATCAAGTAGCCTTATATGCTGTGGCTTCTAAAAAGATTAGAGCAAATGACCTAAAACTATTAGAGTGTGCGTAGATTGTGCACATGATTAACTGATTTGAACAGCTTGTTCAACCTTTTTCTTTCTGTGACTGTCTTGTTGTTGTTGTTGTGGCAAATGTGTAAGAACCAATAAAATTGATAATAAAATTGACTGACAGGCATTGGGAGCTGCTCATAGATAAGCAGTTCCCACTAGGCTGGGATAACATCTAAAGAGCACCACAGGTTCTTTTGGATAGTGGAGACAAGAAATGCTTATATTTGTCAGAATTAGCATCATGGGATTTAATGACATTTCAGACTTTAACTATAGCTTACTCTTCAGTTACCTTGGTGGAAAGCACTGCATACAAACACATCCTATATGTCTTCTAGTACTTTGAACACTAATTAACTGTATATATCATAATCTTTCCCTAGCTGAGTTAACTTATATGTAACCTGAACTGTTAATTATTCTGTGGCCAACTGTGAAATGTGCAGTTGAAGTCCAGGTGAGCAGATATTTCAGTACCTAAGCAGTCATTTTGGAAGGTCAAATACAGGGAATGACAAATGCAGGACTCAGCAACTGGCAGCCCTGAGGCCAACCTGGCCTTTGTCAACACAGAAGTGAAAGAGGAGTGTGGAGAGAATGGTGGTTGACGTAATGGAACTTGCTGACAAGCTACTTGGGGTGAGAACTTGTCTGCCACTCTCCACCCTCTTGTACAAAGAAGCTCTCTCTGATACTGACTAAAGGTGCAATGTGTCTACCGTCAGCCTCCTTTAGCAGATTCCTAAAACGCTTTTGTGCGGAGAGGGAAGAAAGAATAAGAAAGCTTTTAAACATAAATTTCAATAATGCATTTCAAAGTACTTTATGTAACGTGGGGCAGGGGAAGAGAAAGACTGTACAGATGTAAGCATTTTAAAGTTTCAGAGGTTCTACCTATGCAGTACAATTTTTGATCATGACAGCATTCTGACTAACTCCAGGTATGCAGTCCTGTGGACAAATGTGAAGAGTGAATGGGACAATCAGGGATATGTTAGTAATTCTTCCTGTAATAGAGGGAAGCATTCTTTCCACTTTCTAAGATAACAGTAATTACTAGGGATGCACGCCGCTTCTAATCGGACCGGTGAATTAGAAGCGGAGCGGGGGGCTTTGCCTGCCCTTAAGGCGGAGGCGAAGAGGATTGGGGGGCTGGCGGAGCGTGGCGAAGAGGATTGAGGTGAAGGCGGATCCTTCGCCTCGATCCGGAGCTCCGCCGGAAAGGTAAGTAGGGTTTACCGGGCCCTGCCGCTGTCGCTGTCGCCCATGCGGCGACAGCGGCAGGGCCCGGTAAACCCCCCCCCCTTACCTGCGTCCATCCGCGGTCCATCGGCTTCTTCAATTGAGCCTGCGGTTCAACCAGGAAGTCTAGGCTGCACTTGCGGCCCAGACTTCCTGGTTGAACTGCGGGCTCAATTGAAGAAGCCAACGGACCGCGGACGGAGGCAGGTAAGGCCCCCCTCCCCCTTGGTCCCTTACTGGGCTCTGCCGCCATCGCCACACGGGCGGCGACGGCGGCAGGGCCCGGTAAACCCCCCCACCCTCCTCTCCCAGCCTTACCTGGCGCCACTCCCCTCCACTGCGGAGCTCCGATTCGGAGCCGGAGCTCCGCAGCGAAGAGGAGTGGAGTATGGGCGGAGCGGCGCGGACCGATCCAAAATTTTCGGATCGGCCCGCGGGGCGGAGCAGGGGGTCCGTGCACACCCCTAGTAATTACTGCTAATTATAGCCATATTCATCCTTTGCACACTTTATATTTGTTTACATTAGTGGGTGTTTGGGGCGATAAAAACTGTTTGCATGGACCAAAAACCTATTGTAAACCAACTCTGAGATGTCTTAGTGCATCCTCTTCAGGTGCCAACATTATCTTCAAAGGAAACCTCTATTTTGCACATACAGGAAAATATGCCTGCTTTAGGAAAAACATGACCTAATGAAATAGTCTGTATATATTAACCACCACCCTGAGTATCTACTATATGTTTTACACAATTACAAGTATAAAGAACTTCACTTCCAATTTAGGAAGTGAACAGCAGGAAAACAGCAGGGGTGGGAGAAAATTCACTAATTCCACACAAGCAAACACTATTAGGTAAATAGTACCAAAATTCTCCCCACAACAGCAATACAACTGTGGAACAGAAATCACCTCTGATTCTGGTATCTGGTTCAGCTGTGTGTAATCCTGCATAAAAGCACAAGAATTCCACAATTCAGCTGGTTTCATAATTTTTACAAGATTTACTATCCCACTTGACAGGCACATCGTTCTCTGCAAGCAGAGAGATTCCCAAGATGAAAACATTGGAACAAGTCTCCATGTTTTGTTCCTCCAACCTTCCTCTTTGCGCACAGGAAGCGCTTTTCATAAAACTCCATCAACTCCCTGTGTTCAATACAAGCCTATCACCTGTCACTCAGTACATAATATTTTATTTCATAGGCGGAAGTCTGATGACATCAGTTCAATCAAACATGAAAGCCAAGGGGAACTGCTGAAACTACAGCTGTGCATAATTACAGGATTCTGCCTTGCAAATAAATCTGGACTTCACTTATTAGCCTTTATACTTATTTTGACCAAACAAAGGAGAAAATTGGATCTAAACATGCACAGAGCTCCACGGCATGCCCAACCTTTAGGGTTCACCTGTTTCCAAAATTACTCAAATTGCTTCAAAAGAGATGGCAAATTCCTACTTGGCAAAACAACCAAAGGAAAGTACTTGCTCTACATGAAATAGTTGGTAGCATATGGTGAGTAATTATTCACAGCACACCCCCTGCACACACTTGCTCACCAACACCACAAGCTTGTTTCATCTGCAGCTGTGGAATTCCCTTTTCTTTCTTTCTAACGTTTTTCTTTCTTTTTTGGCCTAGGAGAACTCTTCCCTCCACTTTATAAGCCATAAATCTGTTGAAACAGACCACTTGGGAACAATCTGCATTCCAGACAAAAGGGAAAGAGGTATGATTGGAAAAGGAATCATAGCAGATTCCTTATGGTTGCTTACTGAATCCTTCATAGAGATCACATAGCATGCCATAAATCTAAGGCAACACCACAATACCTCCAATGCAGCCAAATATTTTAACCTACATAATGCATCGGAGGCATGAGAAAGTGCTCTGCAGAACATCAAAGGGTAAAGTGTGCAACTTAGAACCATTAAAAGCAATGAGTTTTGAAGATGACTCTAAGCAGGATATGGCTTGCATCCAAATTCTAAAAAACAAAAACATTGTTATGATACTAGGCACTTTCTAACTTCCATCCACAAAGACCAGAGCACTTCCAAAACCGTCATCTAAACCTCATGTAAATAGCTATGCTTTTTACATAAACAGAGATGAAAGACAGCTTAGGATATGATCCTAAGCAGCAGATAATGGAAGCAGGTTCTACTGGAATCAGCAGAACCTACTGCGATATAATGAACCATGATTAGCAAACAAGCTGCATGATATAGAAAATCTTCTGCTAATAGCATTTTGTCTTCTGCTTTTAACAAGGAGTACCAGATGATGATGTGCTTAGGGGCTCACAGCCAATGTATTTAGGATCAGAGCAATAGTAAAGCCTTACCAGAGATATTGTTTCAAGCATAATGTGGTTGACATTTTAAAAAATAAAGGTACCCTATATTTTTTTAAAAAAACTTGTAATAAAACTAATGCAAGAAATGCCTTTTTATATGAGTCTATAAATAACCAGGTTGCTTTTATTAACGTTTTAATCAATATACACTGATACTCATTGCATTTAGGAGATAATTGTCCATTTGCATTCCTTTTAGCTATAGAACTTGATCTGAGGTAGCAATAAAAATGTTAACAGTAGCTACAACTGTGTAATAAAGAGCTCAGGCAGATTACATTTTGATAACATTTATCACATTTTTGGTTTTGGTTCTAATATTGTCTTGCTATGGAAGATATGCAAAATTATTTTTGCCCATTCTCTAACTTTTAAATTATGATAAAATGATTTACAATATTTCCTTTAAGATAAAGCATGGACATGACTCATTTCCTGAATTGTTTTCCCAAGTAATATGGTTTATTTCAGTAAATTTCAATAAAGCAACTTTAAGAGGTAATAAATACAGCAAAAAACATTTAATCCCTAAGCATGAATTTAAACAGTACCTGTGGGGCCATATAGCTTTAATGTGAAGTAACTTAAAAGCAAACCCACAGGAATTATTGTTAAATAATGGCATGATTATCAAAGAGAATGAGTCTGCGTCAAGTCATTTTACATTAATTGCAAGTTGTTGGTTGAAAAGTAAAACAGATGCAATTTATTTTGCAGTGTTTCCAAAATAGTTTTAAACAAGAATGCCAAATAAATGAACTTAAAACACGGCACGTGGCCATACAATTACACAGGTTCTTTACAGGTGCCAAATATGTTGCTTCATACCTATCCTGAAATCCCTACAAGTTCCAATCTTGAAAGAATAAACTGGTGTGTAAGACTGTTAATCTAAAGGAAACATGTTAGATAAATCAAGGAGCTGCTCCCCAAAATCAGGGAAAAAATAACAGAATTTAAAGTCAATGTGGGTTTTTCTGTACTGTTTTGAATGTCTATAACCAAACATTCAAAAGTAGCTCTGCAACTTTATACAGAAAGGTGTAACACAGTTACATAGGAAGCAGCGTTATATAAGTTAGACCATTGGTCCATTTTGCTCAATGTTGTCTACATTGACTCTTCAAGGGTTTCAAACAGGGTTCTCAGACCAATTTGGAGATGCCAGGAATTGAACCTGGAAGCTTTTGCATGCAAAGTATGTATTCTACCACTCATATATAGTCCTTTTCCCAAGGAAGCAGGGCTGAGATTTAGCAAAAAAAAATTATAAAAATGTACATGGGTTAAGAACGCAGCCTTCTCCCCTTGGGTTGCCTCCCCATGCACTTTTCCCTACAGCTGAACTACAATTCCAGAAACGTGGAACCTGGTGAAAAGTGCTTAAGGAAAGTGGAACCTAGTGAAATGTGCTTGAGGAAAGACACTACAGAGACACAAGTTAAGGAATGGGGGGATAGTCCACACTCATTTGCTTTTTCTTATATGGTTGGGACAGTGCTGATTTAAACATTCAGAACTGCTTCTGTCATGTCTAGTTTGGCCTTTTGCTTTAAGTGAATGGGTCTGTTCAGACGACATGCTAAGCCATGGTTAGGCCACTAATGCCTTTGCGGCAAATGGTTAGTGACCGTGTTTAAACCGTGGTTATGTAGCCACCATGGTTAGGAATAGTTCACATGAGACACTAAGTCATGGTTCAAACAAGACACTAAGCCATGATGTTTAGCTCAAAATGCTTAACCTCTGTGGCTTAGCATCTTGTCTGAACTGGGTCAATGTGTGCTTCAGATTAACGTGTAGGGCAGTTGGAGGCAATATGGTTTCCATGGGCACTAATGTGCCCCTGCACACCAAACTTGACACCCACCAAGGTGTCCTGCCCCTCCGATTTTTTTTTAAACACCCTTTTTTTACTGGCAGTTGGGATGCTGTGAATTAAAAGTTTCTGTTGGGTTGAAAACTCTGAGTTCACAGGAGTTCTTTAGTGTGCTCAGGCTTAGACCCCACCTCTACTTTGTACTCAGTCTTTTGGGCAGTTTACTTGTCCATTGCCACCTCTCCCATGGCAGCCATCTTGCGGTGGCATCCTGGACAGGTTCTCAAATTGTAAAATATGCCCACAGCCCAAAAAGATTGCCTTCCCTCTCATATTTATTTATATATTTTTGCATTTATAGCCCATCTATTTTCCTCCAAGGAACCCAAGGCAACATACATAATCCTCCTCCTCCTCCTCCTCCTCCTCTCCATTTCACCCTCACAAAAACAACCCTGTGAGGTAGGTTGGCCCAAAGTCACCCAGTGGGTTTCCATGGCCAAGTGGGGAGTAGAACCCAGATCTCCTGACTCCCAGTCCAACACTTTAGCCACTATACCACATATGGTCTTAGCTCAGTACTATGAGAACCCTGAGCTGTTACTTCGGTTGTCACATACATATTTTGAATGTTAGTCATAAATTACAGATTTTTTAAATGCAGTACCAACAGCAGTGCCCAACCAAAGAAAGGGCCGGGGTAGGGGGTGGGGATAATGGGTTAGCATAGTACACAAAACCATTTTTTCTGTAGTCTCCTGTATACCCAATTCAGTGTTTTAGTGCTAAGCCAGACATGTGCAAAGCAGCACTTGTAGGAAGAGATACAGTATTATACCAGGTGAATGTCTGCATACACATAGACTAGAAGCACTACCTTTCCTGCTTGAATTCCAATACCTGTACAGCCCATGATACTTCGTAACTACCAAGTGGATGGGTGTCTGTACATTTGTATGTTCAAGGGGATAATCTATTTACACTGTGCATGGCTTCCAGTTTTGGCCTACTTTTAGACACTTCTCTGAGGGAATTGCCAATCTGCCTCCCTCCTTTTAAAATGTGGGTTTTTTTGGCTAATGTATCTTTTCTTTACAATTGTAAGCTAATGCTTACAGAATTTTCAAAATAAAGTATAACTTGACTTCTTGCAAGTAAAGCTAAAGAATGATTAATAAATACCTTCAGAGCTTGTCCTAAACAAACAGAAATGGGAAGTTCATCTGGAAGATGAATTGACAGCACAATGCATATTCTTTCTATTTCTTTTATAAGCACCTTGTTCAGTCCCTCAAGGCAAGATGCCCCGCCTCTCTTATTGTCTGAACATGTTACCCTGAACACTTCAATTTCTTCCACATATAGCACAATGTTGGGTTAACCTTGGCTAGTCTAACACAGCTTTAGGAGCAGGGACTGGGATTCTAGCCAAGCACTTAAAGCTGGATCCTGAGCACATTAAAACAGTTCCCACCTCTACTTATAAACAGCATTTTTAGATATGAAAAAGTTTTAAAATATCCATATAGATTTAACTTTATTAAACTGTTTCCTCTTCAGAGCCACTTGGCCTGAATATCTTCCAGGAATGAAAATTTACTGTAGCATTGGCTATATTAAAGAAATATCTGACATTTTGCCATTGTGAATGTAGAAACTTTCCGCCCTAATTTGAAGGGCCTGAAGAACCGAAAGAGACTAGATTGATTTGTAGACTAATGGTTGAAGCTGGAAGTGCCATGGGGGCAGAAGAATGTTCAGCAAGAAAGAAGGTTCTGCATGATACAAGAGAAGAGATGTAATCTGTTTCCTGAAAATCCAACTTAGGAGCTCCAAACATTGTATATTTCCTACAGGGAATCTAATCAAAACTCACAATATCATTTTCTGCACCAATACCTGTTAAAAGTATTGCACTGTTATTCCACCACTGTGTCCTGGAATACAAAATAAACATGTTCAACAAATGCTCATATTCTAGTACTGAGCAAAACATTCCAGAGAAAATCCGTTTCATATTTCCAGCGTCATAGTAGATTCCTTGGACACCGAGGGGAAATGTAATATTAATTTAAGGATGTAATATTTAAATTATTTATGAGCTACCTTTCAGGGAAAATGTTTTCAAGTCAGCGTACAGTAAAAATAACACTAATAAGATAGCATTTATTTATTTATATTTTATTTATTTATTACATTTTTATACCGCCCAATAGCCAAAGCTCTCTGGGTGGTTCACAAAAATTAAAACCATAATAAAGCAGCCAACAGGTTAAAAGCACAAATGCAAAATACAGTATAAAAAGCACAAGGATGCCATTATTTCTTCACATAATGGCATCTTCTAGGATTCCATTTATCCACAAACACTGTCTGCACCTGCCCTGATTGGCTGCCTCCATCCCCTTTCCCCCTCCTTCTTGGTGTGCGAGCCTAGCCGTGCGGGTGCACTCAGGACCTACTTTCACAAGCAAAGCTGCCTGTCATCTTGCTGGCAGAAGGGCTGCATTGCCTGTTTGGCGTAGAGGAAATGTATTGCCCTTAAAGCTTGAGCTTTGAACATTTTTGAACATTTTTCTGCACTTCTACACTGCTCAGCTTCAAATTAAAACAAAAATTAGCAGAATCGGTATTGGTATATCTCAAGTAATAAGGCTTACACTACTACATTCTTATATAAGGTCTTCTTACCTTATCTTATATATAAACAAAAAAACTGAAGTGCTTGTATGTCCTCAATGGACTTGAAAACCATACATCCTATTGTTATAAAACTTTTAGGATTTGTTCTACTTCTGTCTGGAACAGTTTGCGGCATAGTGAAAAGTTTGACCACCATCTTGAACCAAAAAAACACAAATATGTTTTTTAAAAGTCATACTGCTTCAATACCAATTGATTGATTTCAATCAAACTTTCTATCATGATTCAGCACTTCAGCAAGGAGATTTTAACCATACAACATTCAAGTTTTTAGACATTAAAAAAGCCCCAAATATTGGGGGGGAAACATGTCAAAGCGTGAAAAAAGAAGAAGATCAAGTACAGTTTGAAGCGTTATGGGTACACAAAAATTGGCCACTAACAGTAAGAAATTGCACTTCAGAGGGAACTCTGTTGTATCTCAGCTATTTCTTAATATATTTTTTTACATATGAGGTAGTATACAGCTCTCCAGTTTGATTCTCCATGTTTGGACAGTTTGGACAAATCATCCTGAAATTTAAAGAACCAGAATGGCCGAGGCTGGTACTAACGTCCCCCTCTTGGGCAAGGCGCTCGAATGAGTGGTTGCCAATGAACTCCAAGTATTCTTGGATAATGCTGATTTTCTAGAAAATGGTGCTGGTGGGATTACTGCTTGGTTATGTGGCAGTTATGTCACAGGGTTCTGCAGGGCACAATAAACGCTATATTCATTTCCATGTGTAAATTTAGCCTTCTTTTGTATTTAAACCTTATTTTGATGTACAAAAGTTAACATAGGTCAGTGTTTTGCTGGTAGCTTTGGAAGAATGTCAACATTCAGAAAGCTTTGCATAAGAATCAATTCCGAAAAAAATGTGAGGGGAAGAGATAGTGGGTGTAAATTAATGCAGTGAGTCATATGAACACCCTAAGCAAAAAAAGTGTTGAGCCTTTGATGAGGTATGTGAAGTAGTATCTTCAAAAGTAAAATAGTTCTCTGTGCCCAACATCCTAAGAGGTGAAAAAGACATAAATTCACTTTAATTTGAATCATGCTGTAAGTGGAAAATAGCATTCAACAGAAACATTAAGTTCCTTTACGTATGTTTTAAAAGAAGTTGGCAACATTAAACTAGCTGATTGACTGGTATAACTACCTATGAGTTAGGCGAATAAAGCTGCAATCCAATGCACATTTACTTTTAGTAACTGAACTTCCAAGTAAACACACATTGCACTGAAAATTGTCTGCATGCTCATAACCCTGGGAAAAGGTTTTTTAGACATCTATAAACAAATATTAACAAAACTGAAGATATTTTCTCTCCAACTTAGCCTTGGTGCTCCTGGGATACTTGTTATGATACTAGGCATTTTGATCCTTGGTGTCAAAGACCATGACAAAAATCCCACAGGCCATAGCAAAATATCACACAATACAAACAGTAAATAGACAATAATATCTTAAAGAACAAATAGACAATGTTTTAAAGTCCACGCACAAGCAATTGTTGAAATGTATACTATATAGTGAAAATGTAAACTGTATCAATGTTACATTTTAGCTCTGTTATCACCAGAAGAGGGGACTATAATTGAATGAATGAACAATACCTTTTCAAATGGACCTCTGCATATACATTGGAGAATCTTGATCGAGACTATAATCCACCCTGCTTTATTTAATAAGGCTTCTTCAAACATGATTTATGTTTTTCTTGCCAGTTATTCACTGCTTATAATATGCTGCATAATCAGAGCACTCCAACAAACTGCAAGGGATCCTAGATATTGTTAGTGTAGATTTGTACAATAGCTGACCTCCTGTTTAAAAGCTTAGGGGACCGGAATTGAACTTCAATAACCTCACGCAGCAACAAACCTATCTTCAGCACTATGATACATACAAAACCATATGATTTTTTATATGTGGATCATTACAAGATTAAAAACCATAAACTAATTAACACCACAGCATTATTTAAGTTCCGAAGGATAACATCAAAAGGAATTAGAATACTGTTTGATGCTTCTTTTTTGGCAAAACGCCTCCCCAATTTTGCAGAGGAAAAACAAATGCTTCTAAGTACACATATATACTTCCACACTATTGGCTCAACAAGACCAAACCCTACTCTGTGAATAGCTACAACAAGCCTTAGTTATGCGCTAAATACTTCTCGCAAATCTTTTAACATTTTTTTCCCTGATATACATTTACCCTCTGATGAAGCCAGGGCCCTTTCTTCACCTAAGGATTATCCCAGGAAAATGAAGGAATCATCCCTGACTGCTCTCGGGAACCCTTGTGTGTCATTTGGATGCACAGGGATGATCCTGGGACGATCCCGGGGGAAAAGGCAGCCCAGAAACAGCCCAGATTTCATGAATCATCTTCTAATGAATAAATAATTAAGTAAGAGATGGTATAGCCGAAGAAATATTTGGTGTTTTAATTCATACTAAGGAAGCTAAATGCTGGGATACTAAGGGCAGGCAAAATAAAGTACTTCTTCACATAATGCCTAAACTATGGAATTGGCTACCATAAAATGTAGGGATGGCCACCAACTTGGGTGACTTTAGAAAGGGATTAGACAAATTCATGGAGAAACAATGGGTACAGAGCCAGTATGCCTCTTTATACCAGTTGGTGGGGAACATGAGTGTGAGAATGCTCTTGCATCCATATATTGCTTATGGGCTTCCTATAGGCATCTAGTTGGTCACTGTGGGAACAGAATGCCTTGTCTGATCTGGCAAGGCTCTTCTTATATTCTTAAGTGTAAAGGGTTTGCAGACAATATTATGAGAGACAGGAAATGCATTCAAGCTCTACTATAGAACAATTTCTATTTATGTCGTTAGGATTTGTGGGTATGAAAACATAAAATGGACTACAGGGCTGTGAACAGCTATGAGCCATGATGGGTAAAGAAAACTTCTATAGAGCAATCATACTTCTGAGAAACAGATGCTAGAGATAAACAACAAGGGAAGGCCATGTTATTTGGGCTTTGCTTGTAAACTTCCTGAGGGAACCTGGCTGACTGCTGTTGGAAACAGACTGTTTTTTCTTATCCACTATGGCAATTCTTATTTCCACCTAGGAACATTTTTAAAAAACATATGAAGTAAAATATTTGTAAAAACACTGTTAATGGATGGAAGCATATGTTTTATTTTGTGAACCTATAAACACAGTTGTTTACACACACACACACACACACACTTGTTTTCCAAGCCCCAACAGGAACTCAACTCTTTTTCTATCTGCTTTTCCTTTATGTACATAGTGGAGCACCTCAGTAACCTCTCCCATCCCTGCATACAAGGGAACAGGAATTCTCAGGTGCCTGGAAGCCACAGAAGTTTGGCAAACCATTTGGCTCTGTTTTAAATATTATGCTGATTATACAAAGCGCAGAGAACAAGTTCTACTTTGTAAATACAATTAACAACTGTTAAATACATGCCATTGACACTCAAATTTCTTATTTTAACAATTTAATCTCTGAGCTGTTTCGGGATTCTCATGCTATTTACCAAATAAGGATATAAATAGTGAATCTACTGTCCTATCTTCTGCCTCTTCTCATAACATGCATCATCAGGTTTCCAAAGGGAGGTTAAAATTTTGAGAAGTGGAAGCTCACATGCAGGCTCAAAATGTGTGTTTAAACATCTACGCATGTGACCTATTTTCCAGAAGAGTAAAGCACAGAGGAGGGAGGGGCTGTAGATCGGTGTGATAGAGCACATGCTTTGCATGCAGAAGGTCCCAGGTTCAATCCCCGTGTCTCCAGGTAGGGCTGGAAAAACTTCTGCCTGAAACCCTTGAGAGCTGCTGCCAGTCAATGTTGACAATACTGGACTAGTATTAGGCAGCTTCCTATGTTCCTAACTCGTAGCAACTCCCCCTGAAACAAGCATGTGCAGAGGCCACAGGCAAGATACAGAAAGGAATCTATGGGTGAACTGGACTCTGTACGTAAGTAAAGGAACAAGCTAAAAGTGAAGAAAAGTAGGAGCAGAAAATGGGGCCAGGGAAGACTTTGGCAATCTAGCCAGAGAGATCCAGAAGTTATAGTGCATGGACACCAAGAAGCAAAATAGATGGGTGCTAGGACCGGGGCAGGGGCATGCACAACAACCATAACTAGAAGATAAAGGGCAAAGCAAGTCAAGTTCTGTGGAAGCATAACAAAGCTGTTATGAATTGCAGAGAAAAAGCTGTTACACAAGGGGGGACCCAAGAGTAGGGTGACCATATGAAAAGGAGGACAGGGCTCCTGTATCTTTAACAGTTGTATTGAAAAGGAAATTTCAGCAAGTGTCATTTGTATATATGGGGAATCTGGGGATTTTCCTTCTTCATCACAGCAGTTAAAGCTGCAGGTGCCCTGCCCTCTTTTAAATCTGGTCACTCTAGTATAGCTCCTGCAGCTTTAACTGCTGTGATGAAGAGGGAATTTCACCAGGTTCTCCATATATACAAATGATACCTGATGAAATTCCCTGCTCTATCCAACTGTTAAAGATACAGGAGCCCTGTCCTTCTTTTCATATGGTCACCCTACCTAAGAGAAGTTATATTCATCTGTTAAGTGAAAAGTAAGAAGGCTCCAGGCCTTACTGCTGCCCCATCCAGGATGGTACCTCCTAAATCTAAAGAGAGATGAGATGAAGAGGGCCAGAGGCAATCAGTCTACTGCACCTATGTCTTGCTCTTAAAGTAAGGTGGAGGGCTTAGCCAAAGCACAGTGAAGGTCAATGCTGCAAGCCTTCACAACCCTATGGGACACAGTATGACCGTGTTCAGACAACACACTAAGCCACAGTGGTAAAGCATTTTGAGCCAAACATTATGGCTTAGCATGTCATGGTGGCTACATAACCACGATTTAAACACACTCACTAACCATTTTCTGCAAAAGGGTTAGCAGCCTAACCATGGCTTAGCATGTTGCCTGAACAGGTCCTATGTGGGATCATCACAGGACCAATGGAAGACAGCAGCTATTCCACATGTACCTACTGCTAAGAGAATCATCTTGCACTGCAGCGTGGTTTTCAGGAGACTGTTCATATACATGCCCAAAGGGCTACTTCCAGGGCTGAAATGGGATTACATGTTTTTCTAAACCTCTTATAATGTTATACCTGTACTCCAAGGTTAATTATGAGCATGTGACATATTTTTCTAGGATTTCTTTCTTTTAGTTCCCTGGCCCAGCACTGGAGTCTGTTCCTGCCTACTTCCACCACTGGCTTTGATTCAGTTCGGACCACCAATTCAATCCTTGTGGAATTCGACATTGAAAGGTCAAGCCACTTAACCCACTGACTTGTAGGATCCCTCTCTGGGATTTTAGAGTTCCACTCCGTTATCTGCTATTTTATGAAATGCAAGCTACGTTTTCAAAACAAAGACACTGTGCTATTCTTCAATGCACAGCTGCATTCTGTAATGTTTCCCCTGATGACAAAATATGAACATGGTGTCTGGTGTTTATAAAAATTAAACCCTAATTAGCTGCAGGAACTTTTACATGAGCCCTAAGCTGTCTTCTGGCAATACAGTCAGGTGAAACAGATACCACATACTCTAGATAAATAGAGCTGACAGAGGGAGGGAAGCAAATTGCTGACACTTCCGGGTTTGAAAGGAGACAGCCACTATGTTCGGCTCCTTTCCAGGTCAGACTGCCTGTCGCCACTAATACCGACAGGGAAAGTGAGCACCATGTTACTTGGGAAATGCTTAGAGAGGCTGACAGAGCCAGAGAGAAGGAAAACATACTTCTAGTACTAGGCCAATGCACTAGACCTACTGCCCCATCCTTTTGTTGCTTTTAGACAAAGGATTAAAAGGTTTGATTTCAATGTTAACAAGGACTTTAGGTAGGATCGCCAGGCTCAGCTAAAGAATGGAGGGGGTGGAGCCTGACGGAAAAGGGAGTAGAACTTGATGGCACTTGGCTTTAAGAGAAAAAGAGAGAATGATCAAACCTTCTATTCAATCCCCAGTGCAGGCTTATTGTTCTTTTACATGAATTTTCAAGTTTTGTTTATGACATTTCTCTTGGTGGCTGCCTCTACACCTGCCTTTCCCACCAGAATTTTCCCTGGATTGTTCCTGTGCATCCAAATGCCGCACAGTGGATCCCAGGAGCAGTCAGGGACGATCCCTCCATTTTCCTGGGATAACCCTTAGGTGTAGAAAGGGCCTAAGTCACTTTGCAGAGAGAGAGAGAGAGAGAGAGAGAGAGAGAGAGAGAGAGAGACTGAGCATAGAATAAGTTTCTGAACAAGGGAATGGATTAAAATTTAGAATGGGAATGAAGGCTGGAAGGGGAATAGCTTTCCCTGTGGGAAATAGCTTTCTTCCTCAGTTCTGGGTTTTGTACTGAAATTAAAGCCCTTCCTCTTGTGGTGTTGAGATATAAAGCCCTAAAATTTTGGGTCGAACCCTACCTGAGGATAGAGATGCCAATAAACTTTTCTGGCAGCTCTTCATATACTGTCTCTTCCATATTTAATACAATGTGTGTCAGATCATCCACTTCGTCCCCTCCCCCTGTCCCTGTGGGGTGACCAATCAGGAGTCACCATCAGCCGGGGCACGCGTCTGCCGCAGCTCCGAAGCAAGGCGACAGACGGCAGATGCTGTGGTCACCTCGCTCCAAGATAAAAAAGTCAGGGTAAGTGCCCGAATTCTTTAAAGCGGAGCTTTCGGGATTTGCCCCTGGATGGCTTTGGGATGGCAGCTGGGTCATATAGAATAGATGACCTGCCGCCACTCCAGATCCACCCCAGGGCAAACCCCTCATCAAGGCAAGCCCCTGTATACAAAGATTTGGAGCCCTTGGGCAAGACGCCATCAAAGTCCCCCTCCCTCATTGAGTCTACCTTCTCACCACCATTGTGCCCAGCAGCTATTGCTCCTCTTCCTCTTTCTTATCATTGCAACCACATGCTTGCTTGACAGGGAGAGAGCCAGTGAGCAAGTAGGCAGGGGCCTCCTCTGTCCCTCCTTCTCACCACCACCATTGTCTGGGTCAGAGCAAGAGGCAGGAGAATGAGCACGTTGTAATGATGAAGAGGAGGAGCAAGTCCAGGGGGCTCTTGTTAGTGGGCCCCTGATGACGCGTGGCTCCTCAGCAGGTGCCTCACCATGCTTATCCTTGATATTGACCCTGAATGTGAGGGAGAATGATCCAGATATACTTAAATGGAAAGCCCTCTGAAACCTCCATTTTGTTTGTTAAACTCAATTGAAACATTTGAAAAAGCAACTAAAATGATCAAGGGGCTGGAGCATCTCCCCTATGAGGGAAGGTCACAACAGCTGGGATTGTTTAGCTTGGAAAAAAGGAGGGTAATGGGAGTCATAATAGAGGAGTACAAAATTATGCATGATATGGAGGATGTAGATAGGGAGACATTTTTCTCCCTCTCTGAAAACATTAGAATCCAGGGTCAGCCCTTGAAGCTGATTGGAGGGAGATTCAGCTCAGCTACAGAAAGTTCATACAGTGACCTATAGAATTTGCTAACCATAAGATGTAGCAACGGTCACCAATTTGGATGGCTTTAAAAGGGTATTAGACAAATTTGTGGAGGAGATGGATATCACTAGTCCTGATGGCTCTGTGCTACCTTCAGTATCAGAGGCAGTAAGCCTATATACACCAGTTGCTGAGGAACATGGGTGGGAGGGTGCTGCTGCACTCATGTCCTGCTTGTGGGTTTCTGATTGACAGCTGGTTGGCCAGTGTCTGAACAGAATGCTGGGCTAGATGAACCCTTGGTCTGATCCAGCATGGCTCTTCTTATGTTCCTATGTAGGACTGATAGCACTGATTGACCAACTTTTCCCAATCCATCTAAGGTTCTTATGCAAGGTGTCAGTAGCTAGACATCAGCACATTATTTTAATGCCTATCTTTCCTGCTTTAGCTCCAAGGAATTCAAGGTGGCTTATTATGATTCTATGATTAAAATTATTCATTAAACAAAACACAGATGGTTTACAAAACAACATTAAGGCTCTAGAACTTTCAACCAAGGACAAAAAAGCAGGGAAATTGGGAGTTAAGGCAATGATAGGAGTTATAGTTCAACATTTGTAACTGAGGGCATCAGGTTGGGAAAGGGCTGCTCTAAAGAGAGAGAGAGAGAGAGAGAGAGAGAGAGAGGAGTGTCCCTAAGTTGTTCATCATCAGTTTTCCACAACCCCACAGTCACCTCTACCTATCATATTCTCCATCCTGTCCTCATGGTTTCTCTGCTTTGGGAGAATGACAATTTCACTTGCACTTTCTGCCTCCTTAGGGAGGATGTGGCGTTAAGGCTTGAGAGCCTTAACTCTCAATTTCCCTGCTTTTTGGTGCTTGGTTGAAAGCTCTAAAGCCTTAACAACTAGAATTTAAAATCTCTGATTAATTCTGGAAGCACACAAGATGAATTAGGAAAATATTCTAAGGGCTTTGCTAGACCTGCCGGGATAAGCCGGCAGGGAGGTGGGGCGATGGCGCGCTAACTTTAAAGCACGCTGCCCAGCCTCCTAGACGGCCGGTGCATAGGGACGACGCAAGCCCTGCAGCGTCAGCCATGGTTTGTTTTTGGTTAAAGGGGCCACATGCGGCCCGAAGACTCCGGACCAGGTAAGTCCGTTTTTTTAAAAAAACGAAGCCCCCCCTCCCTGCCCCCGGCCTTGCCCTGGCAGCACCGGTCGCCTGCTTGTTCGGGCGGCGGCGCCCGGCGCTTGCCCGGGCAAAGGCCCCCCCTTGCCATCCCCGATGCCTGCTCTCCCCCCCCCGTCCTGCCGGGTCTGGCCTTCCCCCTGCCCCTCTCTTCCCCCCCCCCAGGCCGATGGGCACAGCGCTTGTAGGAGCGCTGTGCCAGGTCCGTGGCTTTTCGCGGCTACTCGCGAGTAAGTGAGTAGCCGCAAAAAGCCACGAACCTTCCAAGACGTTTCGAAAAAGGCGCGCCATAAGCGACCGCTTATGACGCGTTAGAGGAGGCCTCAGTGCGGCCTGGGCTCGGATTCCCCTGTGCGTCATCTGGACGCACAGCAGGGAAAACGGGTCTCAAAGCGCGCTAAGGCCTCATCTAGGAAGACCCTAAGTTAAGATAAGTTACATTTCACTATGTTAATTACTATAGCTACATGCTTTTTCTTCCAGTTTGGATCTCAAAGTAGCAGATTGGGATCAAGGTTGTGGTCAAGTTTCAAGTCTGCACAGGCTGCATTTCCATCCATAGATATTTACTCAAAAGTAAGACTCATTGAATTACCTTGGTTCTTGAAAAACAACATACTTGCTTTTAGATTTGCCAGTCTTAGCACTCTATGTGTGCCTGCTCTGTCTGTCCCTATAGTTTCCTACAAGGCCCTGCCAGGGGAGGTCAGTAAATTAAAACCCAGGAGTGGAGGGTGGGATTTCACTGAGTTCAGCTGAGAGCAGTTGCTGTAGAACATGGACCTGCCAGAACTGGTGAAGCCAGGTTTCCGGCAGACCTAGACTGGCAAATTTATTGCCTGTTAGTCCTTCCATTTGGTAGCCTGCAGGAGCACCTGCCTCATAAAGCAAATGGGCACATGAGAACTATTTTTATGGTCTGCCAATTTGTTTGTCTTTAGTAGTCTGTAGTCCAGACCTCTTTAGAAGGAGGAATAGTGTTATGTGGTTGGGGTCAGTCAAAATTATCTCCAGGAGTCCCTTATTCAGTGCCTCTGATCACAAAGAGACTGAGGATTTTCCCCAACTCTGTAACTCTTGAAGTTACTAGGCCTGTTGAAAATAGATTTTAAAACATAAGCAGGAAAACAGTGAATACCCATTTTAACTTGTTAAACCAATGAAAACATGCCACACAAGAAGTCTTAAGATATGAATGGTTTATAAAGAAAAGTAAATGCAAAAGAACATCAGTTACAGAAGTGAAATGTGAAACATGCAATCATTAGAAAGAAAATACATGTGTACACTATGCAACATACACTACAGTTTAACTGTTTCTAAGGCCTATTAGAAAAAAACTGTGACTAGTCCAAAAACAATGTTGTAGGCCC
This sequence comes from Elgaria multicarinata webbii, assembly GCF_023053635.1. NCBI lineage: Eukaryota > Metazoa > Chordata > Lepidosauria > Squamata > Anguidae > Elgaria > Elgaria multicarinata. The sequence continues at coordinate 36,828,259 of NC_086180.1, read as the reverse complement.
AGAGGCACTTTGAAAGGTTTCAAAGTTGTACTTAAAACTTACACCGGCCCAAACTAGTTAAATGAAGTGTTTGAAGCTTTAAATTTTATAGCAGTACGGTCCAAATTCTTAGGGGGAAAAGGAAGGGAACAGTGTGTGTGTATGGGTGTGTGTGTTAAAAGGAATGTATAGCTACCTATTCCAAGGAGGGATCTGAAGACCAGGTTATCATGGATCCAGAGGAAGGTTGACAGAGATCTAGATCCTAGAATCCAAGGTGTATAACTCAGCAAAGTCCAGATAGGGAAAATTAATCCAGGTAGAGTGTGAATAAAATATTTTAAAATGAAAAGTGCCGTGAAGCCCAAACTTCACCGGTGAGCAAAAGAAAATAGGGAGTGAAAACTGCACCAAACTGCTCAGGAGCCAGGTGTCTGGGGCCAGATCTACACCAAACAGGATATAACATGTTGAAAATTGTATATGGAGTGTGTCCTGGGCCCCAACAGTTGTCAATACTATAAACTGTTTTAAATCAGGAGTGTAGATCCTGCCTGGGTCAAAAAAAATGGCCTTGGGAAAAGATAGCCTAAAATGGTCTCAAAGCTGAAGGAAAACATATTCCAAAAGAAAAAAGAGGTCTCTTCAATCAAAAGGGAGGCAAGACCTAAGCTGAGAATGCTTCTCAGACTTCAGACAGCAAAACTCTCTGCCCTCAAGGAAAGCCAGGCCTGCTTACAAACTAAAGTTTCACTCCCATTCAATTCCACAGCTTCCTTGTGGTAGGGTCTGGTCACACTGAGGGGATTGCTTGTCTATGTACATACAGAGAGGTCACAGAAATTCACAGCTGCTGCTGTTTGCTGCTTTTACTCCATATGGTAGTTATTCTTTCCTCCCTCTCCCCTCTCCTCCCCCTCAACACTCCAAGTGTCACGTTATGAGCTTCCATAGGATTTTATTAGCAATAAAAAATATTATTTTTAAAAAGAGTAAACGGAATTTTTAAAAAAGAAATTCCATTCCACCTAGTACAGTAAAAGAGGAGTCCAGAAATGGCAATGGTTAACATGTGGTGGCCATCCTGGCCCAACCAGGGCTGGGCACAAATGGTTGCCAATGCTTTCTTCAGAAACACTTTTGTGTGACAGTCCCCCCCCTTTTTATGTTAACTGCCCTTCCTCCCTCAATATTTAACTAATCTTCCTGAAATTTTCAGGGTATGTAAAATAGGGATTTCTTAGTGGCAAATGTAAATTTCAGGAAGATTGGTGAATTTTTTTGGATTTTATGAGTGTTATAATGACCTATAGCTGTGTGTCCTTAAATATGGTTTTGTCTCCTTTCCCATTCTGTTCTCATTACAACTCTGTAAGTTAGTATGAAAGATAGTTACTGGCCCAAGGTCACTCATGTTTGATTGGGGATTTGTTACTGGTCTTAGTCTGCCATTCTAACATCACATTGGCCCTCTTACTATATCCCACTTGTAAATCACCTGGAGATTACTGTGACATGCATCACAAGCTTTTGGACACTTGAAAAGCTATAAAAGCCAAACATGGCTTCATCTCTATGATGAGGTGTTAGAGATAGTTATGTCACTTCCATCAATTTTCTGTAAGTGTAATTTCCACTACAATGGATTCTTTTAGCTCTCAAGCCAGTTCCGAGTCCTTTGCCCCATGCAAGAGGAAATTACACTTTGTAAGGCGTAGAAGCTGATTCTTAGTCATGTTTATTTAGTACCTTGAGAATTATGGCACAAGACAAAGGTAAATCTTTGCCAGCTTTTGAAATCAATGCTTTAAAAATAATCTCACAAAGAACACTGCCCTTATTTGATGCTGGTCTTAGTCTACCATGCTTCATAGTCATTAATATCATAGGATCAAAAAAACTATGGCTTAAGAGAACAGTTAAAGCTATTACAATTTCACTTACACCACAATCCATGCACATCTACTCAGAAGTAAGTTCCATTGAATTCAATGTGGCTTACCCCTAGGTAAGTGAATATAGAATTACAGGCTTATTTTCCAAAATCATGGAAGTTGTAGAAGTTAGCAAAGAGAGAAAGAAAGAAATTAAGAAAAAGATACAGCATACAACTTAGCACTCTATGCACTCCCTCTTCAAAATGGCCTTTCTCTCAAACTTTTTTGAGCTGATGGTAGCTCCACGGAGCTTTGAATTATGACATTTCCTGTGGATGAGTGCAGAGTTGAAGTTGATGCTGCCAGGAGCTATAGGACCTGTGGTCCTATAGGTCCTAAAGCAAATCAGTGTAGCTGCAATGGAAGATGCATGGATATAAAGGAAGGCAAAGGTTCCCAACTAAAACCAAATGAAAGCAAATTGGTGTAGGCCAAAATTCAGAAATAACCATGTTTTCCAAGTCTGGGATGACTGGACTTTTCTCCCATTCTGCTCATCCACAAAAGCTGACTATCCAAAGATGTGCCTATTTTCCACCCAGCCTGCAAGGGATTGGGGTTTGTTTCTATTACTTCTACAAATCCACCAGCATATGTTTGTGTAACTGCACTGCCTTAATATACTGAGACTAATATCAAGATAATTTTGAAAGAATTATAGGCCAACACAGCAAACGCACAAGCCCCCCATACTGGGAAGGGGAAGAAAACCACACAAATACAGCCTAAGAACAGGCTTTTTTGGCACAAGGTAAGACTATTGCTACATAAACACAGAACTCACTTCTAACTCAGCTAGAGGTAAAGAGAAAAAAACAGTCAGATACAAAGGTGCCAACAGCCATGCATACCAACACTGACAGCTTACACCATTAGTCTTCAATTGGTGGGTTGACCCAGTCTCATCTCAAGCGGGTTGCAGCAGCAGCAGCAGCAGCAGCAGCAGCACCCCCCAAACACATATATGGTGGTAGTAGTTTATTGGCCAGGAGTACACAGCTAAATGTTTAAAATGTAAAATGTCCTTTTCACTTCTTAAAGAGAAAAACTGCTTTAGGCTATTGTTATTTTAAAAAACCCACTTATTTAGGAAGCACACACAGTTACATACTAATTCTACATTTTTGTACTCAAACAATTCTAATAATTTTTATGCACCTTTTCCTCAAATTTACTTAAAAGCTTATCAGTGAATTGAGCTGAGAAAAAAGATAAGTTAACAATTCTAAGTAAAGAATATCTAAGAAATATAGAGCAATGAACTTCAAATAAAGTAATGTACAAGGTAGGCTTTAATTCAGTAAAATATGTAATGAGACCTAGCTTTACGTAGTGTGCAAAACTTTCCATCAATAGGATTTAACTAGACGGTGTAATTGTATTAATGAGACTAATAAGTTTGCTGAACCAGGGGCCCTAGCATTTTTTTAACTTTGATTCATGATCAATTCAAGTTACTTTTACAAGAACATATAAAAGGGTTTAAGCTTCTTGTGTGACTCTCTAGCCTATACCCTTAGATCTGAAGAGATATACAGAATTAGTGAAGCTATCTCACTAGGAAACAGATGCAGTTAACAGAGACCAAAGAGAGAAATTTGTCCTCTGCACTCTTTCTCCTTTCAACACTAGAAACAACATTGACACCATTAAACCTACTTGTTAATTGTGAAGCCTGTGTGTGGTCTGCTTCAATAGTTTAAGGAAGACATTTTATAGCATCTCTCATTTTAGTGACAAGTGAAGGTATTCTATATTTAATTTTTAAAAAACAAGCATTATAAATGTGGCTGGCGGCAGCTTAAGATAAAGATCCACCAATATAATTTCCTGATTTAAAAACAGTAGTTAAGTAAGATATGTGTTTTTAAAAAACAAACCCTGAATATCCTCACTGCGGTCTGTGCGCAAACTCTCTTTCTCTCTCTTTGACCCAATGAACCTCTGGCTGTAACATTACACCAGAATATACCTCTACTCTGTGTTTCGGTCATATTAAATGCTTTAGAGATTTTAATCACCTATTCATTGGCTGCTAAATGAATATTATATCCCTTTCCTGTAGGCAATCAGATACCACAATGATTCAATGTAAAAACCTGTTGGTGTTCCATGCAGAAATGTCTTTCTGCAAATGGATTCTCATTTATTACTTGAATCATATTCAGTCCAACACTCAATAATACTGCATGCCTTCTGGAAACACTTTCTGAATAAATTAAACTTAAGGGGAAAGTAATTGTCAATCAGGAAATCAGTCAGTAATGTTAAAGTGGAGACTGCCTATCTGTACCTACAAACAATTCTGAACCTTCTTTAATGAAACATTGTACCAGGTTGACAAACTTCTGGATGACCATCTTTTGTTAAGCTAATTGTTTGCTAATAGGAAGCAATGATTTGGAGACTGTTGTTGTTGTTGAACAGGCAATTTAATTGCAGGGCGGAATCTGCAGTCTGAGAACAATACTGCGTGTGTGTGTGTTTGTGTGTACGCAACTGTACACACTCATTTATCAGAGAGGAAGTTGTTTTGCTGCTTCAGTTTCTGCAGATAGCTATGAGATGACTAAATGTGGTGAGGCACATGGGGGTGCAGCCGTTGCTCTCTTTACAAATGTGCCATCTACTATAAAGGTCTATTTGCTTCCACTATGCTCTGCTGGTATCGCTGGAAATGAAACATCCATTACAAAGTTGCAAAATATCTCCAGTTCTCTCTCATTGAAAGGAAACCAAGTGCTGTCCCTGTACTTTTCACCGAGACTAGCTTGGAGCAGGGAAGGAAGTAACATGCTTGCGTACATTCACACAAGATGTCAGACCTTGCCCCAATCTGGGGCTGGGTGGCAGAATGATAGACTGTTACATTGATTCTGAGTCAGAGGGGGACACTGTGGAGGAGTTAAGACCAGCCTTGGGAAGCCAGACTCCTGAGAATTCAGTTCTATCTGGCTTCTTACCTGGTTATGAGCCGGGAGGGGGTGAGACTCAGGACGCTGATACAGAGCGTTTTCAGATGGGGGGGATTGCGTTTCCCTACCATTGCTTTGCCTCCTGCTTCTGTCCCACAATAGGGCTGAGCATCTTCCTCGTTCTTCACATGGGCAAGAAAGAGGAAGCAAGTCGTGACCACAAGGCCCATTCAGTGGGCATTTTTGTAGAGCAGCTTCTCCTACACACAGCAGGAAATGGCACCAATTATCATCAGAACCATGAAAAACAGATTTTCCAGGTTGTATTTTGTAGCGGGGAAAGTAACACAAGTAGTCGGAGATATGCAGGAGGAGCACTGTGTCGTCAAAATGACCTGCGTGGCCAGTCACAAGTGTGTGATAAAAAGCTAGTCTAAAGACACTGGGAGACCTAACCTTGATAGAGGCCCCTGCTTCTCGACCAGGGATGTATGTCTTCCATAGGAACGAGGCAGCATGGGGAGAAATCTGCAGGCGAGGGAGTTCTAGGGTGTGAACTAAGTTGCATTGTCAACTCAAATGGAGGAAACACAGGTCTCCAGTCGGATGTAGAAAACATTTGTGGGCTAGGGTTCCTTGACTGGACTGAATGTCTGATAGTGATCTTCAGCAGCCGTTCCCCTGTGTTTAAACAAGAACAGGCTAAACGCAACATCTTTTGAACCTGAAAAAGCTTTCCTGTCCTGTTTCTTTGTTGGAACCATAAACTATAAACTTATTCTGTATTCTGAACCTGAGTCTGTTCAGGTCTGTGGCTAAGAAACCCAGAGACTGGTCTTGGTTAATGAACTATGTTGTAATCTATTCTCTGCTGATTTCTATTGAGACTGTAAAGGCTCAAATTATATATAGATTTTACTAAACTTGTTGCAATAAAAGCTTTACTAAAACCTGAGCTTCAATCTTAAATCAGGATTTGACACAAGATACGATTTAGATCCACAAGTCAATGCGGATTCAGTCAAGTACTTCAGCCAACCCTTGAATGTAGGTGGGAGCTTAGGGTGTACTAAGGGGGCAGTACAGCAGATGTACTGCCCCCAACAGCAGTTGAAAAGATTTCTTGATTTTCAGTATCGCATTCGAACACACATTTCTCTGGATCAGGAATAGCAGTAGCCAACACTAAGTTTGAAAGGTCTAGTGGTGTACAGTTGAAAGAAAGGGCAAGACATGAATGATGTGAGAGAAATCCAGGGTATGAAGGTTGGGTCTGAACCAAAAATGTAAACTGGTTTTCAGTTGAATCATACAGCATTGAGCAGGGGGTTGGACTCGATGGCCTTGTAGGCCCCTTCGAACTCTGCTATTCTGTGATTCCATGGTTATGGAGAAGGACTGTCAGGCCCAAGACTCTCTCAGAGGAGCACAGGGGAGAGTAAGGAATATATATAAATAATTCTGCTAACAGGAACTCTATTCCATTCTTGTGATAAGAAAGAAAAGCACTGTTCACATAACCCATACTCCTGTTTTTTCTTAAAAATCAAGTGCACAAATCTCTGAATTAATTAAATGAACAAGCCTGCAAGAACTTGAAGTTCATATGAAAGTACTGAGCTAGTTAGGAGTGTATTTTCTTGGGTGCTATTCATTCTTCAAGTACCAGAGCTTTCAACTTTGGCAAAAGTATTCTTAGCTTGGGCTCAATGACTTTTACACTCTCAATATAGTGGGACATATAGGAAAGGCACCATTTGGCTCAGTGGATTTTCGTGTCACATCTTTTTAATATACACTTTCTTGGACTCAAAATATGCATATTTGTCAAGCAGGCCTGCTCTTCAGGTTTTACAAAAGATGTTAACGATAATCTCAGCAGGGGCTCTCTAGCTTACTTTATTTATGTAAAGTACTTTTATTAATAAGGCTTTTCCTTTAGCAGTGGGCCACTAGAGGTGGAGACAAAATTGAATGTGTGGGCAAGAAAGAGAGCAACGTCAAATTGTGCTAAGAGATTATTATTTTTTAGCACTGAGTAGAGCAGAGAACTCTTTCAGTGATGAGGGAAAGATCCATCCTGATCCAAGGACCAAGTGAGCCTGTTGAAATTTGTCTGCTAGCAACTTGGTGACTGACTGACTGGCTGACTGACTGAGGCCTTGCTTGGGTGACATAGACGGGAAGTTTGACTGGAGGGACAGGGGAAAGAGAAGTCCCTCATGGCAGGTCCCCAAGAGGTCTTGGTGTTGGTGCCTGGAACCAAAGTAGCTTCAGCTTGAAAAACAGTAAAGATAATTGAACTAGACAAAGTTGCGATGGTAGCATTTAAACTAGTTTCTCAGCAAATTTTAAGGATGGAAGGAATTGGGAAGCAGGAAAGAGAAAGATACTCTACCCTTTTCAGATTATGACCGTTTCCCCATATATAGAAGCCTATTATAGTTTCTTTTTAACTAAAAACAAAACAAAACCCAGGAGCTGTAATCTTTAGTGTTCTATATTATAACAACATTCCTGTTCTTACAGGTATTTCACTTATTCAGTAACAATTCTACTGGCAAGGTATCAAGATAAGAACCCTCCTAATATTTTAGCTTTAGATTACCAGCTTTCCCCACCCGTACTCTAACGATCATGGAAAATAGCAGCAGTATGTTTCTGCATTTCTCCGTCTGGTTGCAGGCTATCGGTTAAATTACACTATAGTGAATAGACCACTTTGTTGTATCATTTTTCCATCCAGATTTGCATCTTTCCTGTGTATGTTTAACAGTCAGCATAAAGGGTTTGAAGGCTACCTCCAGCCTTTCCCTTCCTCCCCCCACTGGCCAAATTTCCTTCCTTTGATTAATAGAGGTGGGCTAATAATACCTTCATTCACATTGATAAAAAGGGATCCCATGACAGCTGACATTATTCAAATATCCTTCTAAACCTAACTCTATACCATGCCTTTTGTGCCTAGATTCTCGTTTCATTTTTTGTGTCTTTTCCTTAAATCTTGTGTGTTCGCGTGATAAATTATGCAAGATGAAAATAAATAAGGAACTGGGGAAAGATTCTTATTCTTAAATTAATCCATGTGCAATCCTGTAACCTTTTCCTGAGATTAGAGCTTGCTTTTCTGCTTAGAGGGTTTAATTCTTATTAGTGAAAGATAAAAAGAATCCACTGCTTGAATAATGTTTCATCTATCTTAGAAGCATGCAATTTTGTCATGATGTCCGAAATTATTCTGAAAGTGATATCCTAAATTCAGAGACTAAAAACATCTCCAAATAATGCAACATAGAATAGGAGGCTACTAAATATTACCTCCCCCACCCCTGGGATGGCAAGTATATAATTGATTTTTAATGAAACATGTCTTATTATTATTATTATTATTATTATTATTATTATTATTATTATTATTTATTTATATAGCACCATCAATGTACATGGTGCTGTACAGAGTAAAACAGTAAATAGCAAGACCCTGCCGCATAGGCTTACAATCTAATAAAATCATAGTAAAACAATAAGGAGGGGAAGAGAATGCAAACAGGTACAGGGTAGGGTAAGCAGGCACTGGGTAGGGAAAAACTAACAGTAGAAAGTAACAGTAGAAGTCTGCACAACATCAAGTTTTAAAAGCTTTAGGAAAAAGAAAAGTTTTTAGTTGAGCTTTAAAAGCTGTGGTTGAACTTGTAGTTCTCAAATGTTCTGGAAGAGCGTTCCAGGCGTAAGGGGCAGCAGACGAAAATGGACGAAGCCGAGCAAGGGAAGTAGAGGCCCTTGGGCAGGCGAGAAACATGGCATCAGAGGAGCGAAGAGCACGAGCGGGGCAATAGTGTGAGATGAGAGAGGAGAGATAGGAAGGAGCTAGACCGTGAAAAGCTTTGAAGGTTAACAGGAGAAGTTTATATTGGATTCTGAAGTGAATTGGAAGCCAATGAAGAGATTTCAGAAGCGGAGTAACATGGTCAGAGCGGCGAGCCAAGAAGATGATCTTTGCGGCAGAGTGGTGAACAGAAACCAACGGACTGATGTGAGAAGAAGGAAGGCCAGAGAGAAGAAGGTTGCAGTAGTCCAACTGTGAAATAACCAGTGCATGAACAAGCGTCTTGGCAGAAGAGACAGACAAAAATGATCGAATCCTGGCAATATTATACAGGAAAAATCGACAAGATTTAGCTACTGCCTCAATATGAGGAATAAAGGAGAGCGAGGAGTCGAAGATAAAGCCAAGGCTACGAGCTTCCTTGACCGGAGTAAGCGTAACATCATTGACAGTAAGAGAGAATAGTTTGAAAGTTATTGGCAAAGTTCTAGCTTCTATCCCATTCATGAGTGGAAAACGCTTCCAACTGTACTGTTTGGGGAACAATTTTCACTTCTGGCTGCATCCCCTTGTTGCACTTTGAATCCCACACCAGAGAATTCCCCAGCCATTAGGAATTACTTTTCAGGAAGCATGAGGGACTTAATGGGTATGGAGAGAAAAATGGTATAGTGCATGCATAGTGTTTCATACATGGCCATTTGGATCCTAGCCAATGTCTTCACCACCAGAAAAATGTCACTGTATGGAGAAGTCATTATACTGCTAGTATAATGATTACTAAGAGTAATCATTATTCTAGTAGTATGCACACTAATATTTATACTGGGGAGTGTAATAAACCCATGACTGTAATTAAATGCTAACTTTTTAATGTTGCTTTTAAAGATAATTGAATATAGCAAAAATAAAATAAAAAACGAATTGCTTAAAAAAAAGACAGCAATTCTCACCCTACTGTTCATTACAAGGAGGTCCAAATTACTTAAGTAATCTGGAATTATAGCCTTAGGAACTATAATACTTCCATTTCTGGTAACTACCAACTCTATTAAACTATTAATACTTTGGATAAAATTGGATCTCATGAAATGGTGGTACATGTGAGGTCTTCATTATAAAGTTTCACATAAATTGTAACATCTGTTGGCATTCCTCGGTCATTGGACCCAAGTGATGGGAGGGGAGCTGAGGGTGGAGGAGTAAAAAGGGCAGGTCATTATAAACTACTTGTATTTACAACCTTCTGTAAAGGACAATGAAGATAGGAAGCTTCCCACCGAGAGAAAAGTTCACAATCCCCAGCTAAAAATAAACAAGCGGCAACAGTCACATCTGCTGGAAATTATAATGGGAGACTGAATTCGCAATCACCAAACTGACAGGAAAAGGATTTTCCAATACACCCAAAGTCAACAGGGTGGCAAAAACATAAAGGTAAGATCAGCGACATACTGTATTACCAATGGTGTTGGGGACTGCAGCAGAATACGCAAGGGAGAAGACTGAATTCACAATCAAATTAAAAAAATAAGGTAAAGTAAGTAATTATGACCTTTGACCTGAGGCAGGATGGATTATTTCAAAGGAATTCTCAATCTAGTTCTTTTTTCCATATGCAAATTAAACCTGATAGGGTGAATATTAATTGCAATGGCTAAGGAAAGTAAACAGTGGTTGTTCAAACAAAAACCATAGGCAGTTGCTATTGTTTTTTTTTAAAATATTATTATTACATATTACTGTGTTGGATCCTGAAAATGGTGAGTGAAAGACAGGCTGTACTGATTTTGTTAAATCCGTTCTGTCTGTGTTTCGTGGATTATCTTTAGTTCCATTGTCCACTTACTGACGGGATCGGATTTTGTCAATGATAATTTCGTTGGTTTGCAATGCACGTTAGCGGTAATGCACACCTGTGCTAATGCATGTTAGCACAACTGCAGAATTGTGCAGTGTGCATTTGCGCAAATCCCCTTCAAAAACCCTTCAAAAAGTAAAAAAACAACAACACCAATCCACAAGCCCACAGGACTCTGTAAAAGCTGGTCTGTTGTGGAATCTGCAGGTCTGCGTCACAGAAATACAATTCCTTCTGAATCCATTCTGGAGTTCTCCAACATTCCTAGTGAAAGGGGGCTTTCATATTCACTTCTTCTCCATTCCCCCATAAAGTTTCCCAAAAGGTCAGAGGACTGTCCTGAACAGTGTCTGTTCTAATGTGGGGAAATACAGTAGGAGCGAGGAATTAGCCTGAACTGGGTAGCGGCGTCTTGCAAAAGTGGAACTTTGAAAGTTTGCCTATGTCCTATTTTGGCCAATTTCCCCCTTACCGTTTCTGCTTTTCAGACTCTTCAGCAGAGTCCCTAACCCACAAAGAGGCTTTTTGGCACTGCAAGAGAAGGAGAAGGTGGGGAAGCCCCCTAACCCCCACAACCTTCCTTCCATTTAATGGCCAACCTATAGGAATTCCCAGAGCTTCTTTAAGCAGGCTCCAGCTTTCGCATTAGGCATATAGAAACAGAAGCTCATCTAAAAACAATGAGCACAGAAGAAGCCATGACTAAGGATAGACCTACAAGCGTGATTGTAATATTGCCCTTTACAAAGGGTTGAAAGATAGTTCACAGATAAAAATGGACAGAGCATTAAAAGCAGTTTTTCCAGGTCAATATCAAGTAGACTAAGAACATAGTAGTTTACTTCCTTAAAAAAAATCTACAAAGCAAATTCCCAATTAGAAATCATTCTGAAAGCGACATCCTCAATTCAGAGATTTACAGTGCAATCCTTACTCAGAAGTAAGCCCCAAAGAGTTCAGTGAGATTTACTGCCATCCTATAAGTGTGTATAGGATTGCAACCTGACTCTCTCTCACAAGGCCTCTAGATAACAGAACATAGAACTTGACCCTACCAAACACTACTCTCCCCCACCCCACTACGACTCAAGTCCAGTATATTATTTCTGTATTATTAAAGCAAAAATACAGTTGTGGTGCACTTCATGGCTTATTGTGACAGGATTTTTCATAGTTTTGACATCTTGAGATACAAGAGTGGACAAGTCTATCACCGACACCAGTTTATTTGGTAAATCATGCTCAAAGCTTTTCACAACATCAGAAGAGTTTACATAATAAAATATAACACTTCAAGATGATTCACTAACAATTACAAGATCAAATTGAAATAATCATGCATTTCAAAAGCATCAAACGGTAAATACTGAACAATTGCTATAAAAAACAAATGGGAAATATTTATATAGTTATGAGAAAAACCTCAACACATAATCTGTTCTAGCACTTTGAAACAAGATGTCAGATTTGTCTGTTGATTCTAGTTTCTTGTTCAGACCCTCTTTTGGTCACTGGAGACTCAGGCCATAGCTAGACCTAAGGTTTATCCCTGGATCGTCCAGGGGTCAAACCTGTTCATCTAGGTGACACACAGGGGATCCAGTGCTCAGGCAGGGGCAAACCCTGGATGATCCCAGGATAAACCTTAGGTCTAGCTGTGGCCTCAGACTAAGGAACCAGAACGTGTAGCTAACTCCAGTATCATATCTGTTCCTTTATGTTCGACAGTACCTCTATTTGTGAATCTAAAACTACTCATTCTCCAATGTCATATAGTACTGCGCCTGTCGCCAGGGTCCTTAGGCCACTCATATCAGCCAAATGGAGCAGTCTCTACATAACGGAATCTATAGCAGGGGTAGGGAACCTGTGGCTGACCATTGGCTGTGCTGTACTCCAGCAATAAATGGAAGGCCACAGATCTATAAGCACAATATATAATACAGAGATAGATATCCTAGGGCATCATCCAAGGAACCATACAACTACTTTTGCATCCCAAAGGGAATTTAGGCTTTTATTTTTTGTGCAGCAGCTTCCCACATCACATAGTAAATTACTTTTGAAATGGAAAATACTGTTACATACAGTTTGGGATATGGCATGGGAGGTCTGCTGTTCAAAGAAAAAGGAAAGGAGTCAAACAGTGCACTGGCTATGTTTAATTAAGCTTAGGATCCTGCCTATGGAAATCTTTTGAGTGCAAATAAAATCTCATTTAAAGCCCAATTTTTTAGATAAATGTTTACAAAACTCTCTTTGGCATATAGTCCAGTTCAAAACACTTGCTATATTTTAGGGAAAGTTGGTAACTTCATCATTAATTGAACCTTAACCCTCTCCATTATAAAAACGATTCAGCTGTTTAGCTCTTTGTCAAAAGCTTGGTGCTTTCTTCTGGCTTATGTTCATGAAAAGAGATGTTTAATTCTAGAGCAGCCTTTCCCAACCAGGCACCCTCCAGATGTGTAAGATTGCAATTCCTATCATCCTCAGCTAGCATGGCCATTGAATAACGGGCATTGTCATCCAACACAACTGAGGGTATTATGTTGGGAAAGACTGATGTAGAGCAGGGGTAGGCAGAAAGTAGATCTCCAGCACGGAAAATGGTCAAGAATGCTAGTAGTTGAAGTCCCAAACATATAGAGATCTACTTTCTGGCCACAACTGATCTAGGGGATAATCATATGCCTTTCCAAACATTTACAAAACCCATTAAAAACAATCACTGAAGACAGGAGGCTCACACCCCAGGAGTCAGGAAGATAGCAGATTTTTGCTTATCACTGTAAAAACTTACCCACATTTGACTGAATTGTTCTGCTCAGAGTCACTGTTTGTACAAGAGACGTTTGAACAGAGAAGAACAACTGTCTCCCCAGGGTCAACCAACTAGCTTGATAACACAGGGGAAGTAGGCTAATTACTGTAAGAACTTGGGTAAAAGGAAACACATAGAGATTTTTAAAATATATGGACAGAGCAATATATAAGAGCTGGTGGTTATCTACACAGATAACCAGGTGAGTTGCGATAAGCCTTTTATATGCCTGATGTCAAATAATCAACATATATAGCAAGATTAAAGATAGGAAAATAAGAACTTCAAATACAAATAATAATAAAAAGATAAGGCAATTTCTAGAAAAGCAAAATGAATTCAGCCTGGAAAAATAGAATACTCAATTAACACTATTTAACACAGCAAGAGTTGTAATTGAGGATGAAGGAGAGTAGAGATCAGCTATGTCTCATAATGCAAGTAGAGGCGGAGGGGTGGAGACAAGGCTCTTACAAGAAAGATGGGAGATGTGGGGGGGAAGGTCTTACATGAGAAGAGCCATGTTGGATCATCCCAATGGGCCATCTAGTCTAGCACCCTCATCCTATCTGCCCTAGTGACCAACCCATGAAGGCCCTTCCCATAACTGCCCTCACTCTTGAAGTTACGAGATTAGTGCTAAACATTCACATTTGAATTTAAAGGTGTTAAATTTAATGGTAACAATAGCAATTACCTATTTAAAATTATTAATCAATATAATATTGGTAAACTAGTGAATGGACCTGGCATCATACAGGTTGGAGTAGCCCATTGTTTGATACACCAAAGCCTTCAAGTAGATGTCAGATTTCGACACATTGTGCACCACTCAACTAAGTGAAGTCACTCCCAAGGCATGACCCCTGCCATAGTGCACCCCTACTGCCTCCTGAGGGAGGGGGTAGGTCCAGTTCATTCCCTGAGAGGGGGCTTCCCTAAAGAGGGGAGGAGCAGGCACATAACTGACCCTTATTTATTTTATTACATATTACTGTGTTGAAACAGTAAGAGCTCCCATCTGTTGAAGAATGGATAAGAAAAATATGGTATACAATGCTAATGAACAAGATTCTGTGCTATTAAAAAGTAAGACAGGAAGTATAGGCTATTGATACAAGCAATGTTATACAAAAATGTTAAGGAACTTTTCATATATACTTTTTGGGGGGACGTTAATTGCCTTTTCTCCCATATATGATGTTAAATTAAATTTATAACAAAGACGTAAGTTGAACTGCTGGATAGGTCAAGGTTCACCTAGTGCAGAACTCTGCTTCCCAGCCACATGTTACTTGGAAACTCGCAGAGACTATGATGCTGATCATCATTCCCTATGGTTTGCTTTGATTATCTAGTAATCAGACACACATTCCTTTTTAGCTATTTGGTTCTTTAATAACTTCCTATAGAAATCATGGGTGAATACCATATGGTTGTGGAGGCTTGTTACTTTTTAATTTGCCAGTTATTTGTAAAAGTTTGTCCTTTTCTACTTCTCTATGGCAGTTCCCATAATGTACTACCAAAAATATGTTCAGATATGAATATCCCTCCAACATCTACAGTTTTTCTGCAATCCTGTCTTCCCTGATACCTTAGCCATCTCATGAACCCATTGCCTCTCTGGCTGCTTTCCTTGTTCTTAATTTGTATAACTTCAGAGTTCTGCTCTATTTAGCTTCTCTCATTATAGATTTACAGTTGTTTGCCAGGAGTATGTGTGTGTGAGCACATGTGTACGTATGTTTGAGCAAGACTTCTACTTTTTAAAGGAAGTGTTCTTACTTATTTATAAGCTTCTTTGGCTCTGCTGTTTGACCATGATGTCATCCTTTTAAAATTTTGTTTGCAGCTTCTAACAATTCTAAAGAATTTTAAGAACAGGTGCTTGAAAGGCTGCTGCAAGTGGCTTTGATCCAGTCATCTACCATGAGCAGAAAAGCATTTCTGCTTTCACAAGAGAGGGGTCTGCAGTTTTTACCAACTTCTTCTCCTCCTCCTGCTGCAATGGTTTATCTCCATATGATTTCAGAAGGTCCCTGGCTTTTTGGAGTGGGGTGGTTATAGGAGGCTTTAATAAGGAGACGGGTAAAGGAAAGACTGGTGTTGCAAGTGGAACACCCTCCACTCGTGTCCCTTGGATTCAAGCTAATATAAGGAAGATCAAGGAAGTAACAGAGAAATATATAATAAATTCAAAACAAACTGCTCAAACAAGGTAAAGTGCACCTGTTCCTTCAAGTCTGTAAAGTAAAATAAAGTGAAAATCATGAAAACTGGACAAAAGGCACAAAAGGGCAAGATTAAAATACTTTTTAATGAAGGTAAGGAAAATTCAATCAACTCCAATTGAATAAATAATGAATAAGAACAGAAGGATAATCTAGGTGGAAATAGCAAATTAAGATATTATTTCCCTTAGGTATGGTTAATTATCTTAATATCTTGATATATCATCCAAGTAGTAAGTGAGAGAAACAGATTTGCTTTTTTCCTGTGCATTTTTAGTAAACAGTATTTTTACTGCGTAGAGGTTATTAAAAATAGAATTTTGCTGGGGCTTGTTGGCGTTCTAGGTTGTTTTTAAATTGCAAAGATCTTGTCAGTTTAAAGACAAGTCATGTTCCCACTTGAAATATTAATGTTCTCATTTTACATTGGTGGGCAAGTTTTATTCCAACAAGCTGTAACATGCTGTCCCAAGTGGTTTGCTCTGCTAAAGAAATGCTTCTCCCCCCCCCCCCCCCCCGGATCAAGACTTTAAAGCAGAAGAAAACTGTTCAAGGTGGATGATTCCTGAAGCTACTGGACTGGACAACAGGAACTAGCTTCTTAGCCACTGTTCAATGCACTGCAAAAACTTCATTCAGAACACAGGGCCTAGGAACAGCCTATTAAATGGCACAGCACAGCAGAAAAGCATGATCAATACCTTGGATGCAGAATGCAGGGTAAGAAAAAAGACAGCGATATAGTTTCAGTTTTTATCCAACTCCCTCAAATGCTGAGGGGAGAGTTACCATGTAAGAACAAAAAGAACAACCAAGAATCACATAATCTGAGTAAACAAATCTTTTTTAAAAAAACAAATCTGGTGAGCATATGAGAACTGTCTAGCTAACTAAAACCAGCAAAATTTGTGATAATACAAGCCATACAGTTCCTACAGATCCCAGCTCCTGATACCGAATTGCAGCTGGAACCAAGCAAATAAATAAAGGGTCAGGTGATCCCTAAGGTAAATTTTCCAAAGTTGTTTAGGGCTTTATGCTGTTCTTTTAACAGAGGTGTAATCCTGTCAGAGGCCCAGTTAGTAGCCTCACAGCTGCATTCTGCACCAGTGGCAACTTCCAGACCAGGACAAAGGATAGCCCCACATAGAGTGCATCACAATAATCTAATCTTGGGGTTAGCAATGCCTGAATCACCATATCACTAACCAGGAAAAGCCATAGCTAGCAAATCAGCTGAAGCTGGTAAAAAGCACTTCTAACTACATGAGCCTCCAGTGACAAAGACGGATCTAGGACCACCTCCAAACTACACACCTGTTCCTTCTGAGGGAGCGCAACCCATCCAAGACCCATCCAAGTGACTATTTCCCAGACCCACCTACCCACAGTGCTTCCATCTAGCCAAAATTTAAATGCACAAGTTAGTGTGGATGTTGGAGGCAGGGAAGACTTTGTGTGCAGACCTGTGTAATCAAGGTTCCAGGATCAGGGGAAGGTTCCATGCATACAATTCTACCCATGTAAGCTTTGCCACCTCAGATACCCATGGTGGGGGCATGGCTGGGGGAAGTTACATGATGTTGGGGGTGGGTTAGAGCCCACAGCCCCTTTCAACAAACTTTGCCTTTTCATGCAACTATTATGTGAAGGGGGGTTACATTATTGTATGTGTCCTGATAATCGCCATGAGAAGATGGCAAACCTCTCCTTCCTTGGCAGGCTCCACTGAATGTTGGTGGAAAAGAATCTTGTCCTTTAAATTTCCTTATGTCTTCCTTAAAATGTCAAGCATCCGGAAGACAACTATCTCCTTTCTGTGTATTTCAGAAAAAGTGTGGACTTCTCTCTCCATTTTTTTAGGGCACAGGAAAGGTAACACAAATAATTTTATAACTATCTACACACACCCTATTAAAATATACCAAAATTCATATTTCAGCAATATCTTTATTAGACCAACTAAAATTCACAAAAAAATAGGCAAGCTTTTGAGTTCTTCAAAACTCACCATGCAAGATGACAATACAAAATGGAATGGGGGAAAGAAAATAGTGACTGATGATCAAGCCATGGAGTCTATATCGAGTTACAGGCTTGACAGAATGTAGAAAGATGCTGGTGTTCAAATGAGGTTCTATCAATGCTGAGATGGTTTTGGAGTGCACCTAATTCTCTCCCAGGGGCTACTGGGATAGAGAAACAAAAACAAAACAAAACAAAACACAATGACTGATCCCCCATTTTTGAAAATATAAAATCCAGACATTACTCATAATTTACATCTTTAGGCCTGATGAACATCTTGCCTCATTAAGAGTTCTGGACAACACAAAACCTTGCATACTATTTTGTGACCTTTATTGGAATAATAAAGGTATTGCGAAAATATAGATTCTGGAATTTTTTTATGGCCAATGTGACTACCTTTACTTTTTTATTTAAAAAAATGGGCAGGGAAATTAGAAATTTAAAATAAAATCTAAAATGAGTTTGAGCTCCCACATATGTAGGAGCACAAGCCTTTAACAGGGAACTAATACATTGTTCTGGACATACTTTGGAACAATTTATTTTAGTTAAAATAAATAAAATGTATACCTTCCGCATCAACTCTATAAAGGATCAAGCTCAGTCATTTAAATGTAGCACTATACAGTTTTCCACGTGATCGTTCTTGTGTATCCTGACTGTTCCAGTGTGTCTGGTGGGGGCCATTTCATAACAGATGTTAAAACGCCTTTTTTGGTTTTGGGACAGAAAATAACATGCATCACATTCTGTTGTTCACTGAAGCTGGACCAAATGACTCTAATTTGAGATCTTTGTTACATACTGTTTATGTACTAATTAGTCTGTTCCCTAAACCAAATGTTCCAAGAAGTATACATGGAAAACTGCCACTAACTGGCTAATCCTACATCCCAGAATTGCAGCCAGAGTGGCTGGAGCTTGTCCAGGAACTGCCCTATCAGAGAAATACCATGAAAAATGGTGTAGTGAAACAAATTGATACAGCATGCTATTGTTGAAGGTAAGCATGTAAAGGGCTCACATTAGTACAAGAGATGCAATATCACCACTGAACATACCTTAGAGCTGTGCAAAACTGTGAGATGACAAGATACAGGCCTGGAGAGCTTTCTAGGATTGGGCACTAGGACTGGGGCTTCATCGGACCCATCTGAAAGCAACTTATTGCCAAGATGAGAGTAGACAGTACAAGAGGAATTCTGTCCATACAAAGCATCACAATGCATGGCGCTAGATGGCCCAGTTCAGATTATCACCTTAACCGTAGTTTAGATGACTGGGAATGAGCCACTGCCCCTTTTTCCTACTTCACAAGAGAGAGGAGAAGAGTCAAACTTTCTTTAAATGCAAGGCCAAACTGGTTTGTTCTAAACTCAGAGAAAACAGAAATTTCCATACTTAGAATTTTTGTTCTCTGAGGCTCCCACAGGGCATTGAACAACTATGGGGTCACTCCCTCCCTCCCTCCCTCTCTCTCTCTCTCTCTCTCTCTCTCTCTCTCTCACACACACACACACACACACACACACACCCCGGAGCAGATAGGCAGGGTTCAACTTCTTTGCTTCTCCAGTGGGATTGTCCTCCCAGACCAGACTGGAGGAGCAGAAGCAGCCCTTTTTTCCCTGGTAAACCTAATTGTGTCAACTGGTGCTAAAATTTTAACCCTTTAAACAGAATGTAGAAAGAGGCTACTAACATCAACAGGAGACTGCTCACACTTATGCAGAGTCGCTATGAAAATACACATCTGAAGGTCAGATGCAGCTGTGCTGGCCATTTAACAGGACCAATAGCCACCTACAATGGAGTAAGACAGGGATGTATCTTGGCCCCCACTTTGTTTAACTGTTATACTAATTCCCTGGTTCAGTCCTTGAAAAAGAAAAACTCACATCCTCTCAGATTGGCAAATAGCCCTCTGTCAATCCTCCTATATGTGGATGATGCAGCGCTCCTGTCACTGTCAAGCATAGGCTTGAGGCATCTTCTTAGTGCTTTAGCTTCCTATTGTAAAGATGAACTGCTGACAGTGAATTACATCAAAACTAAGGTACTGCGCTTTAATAGAAAGAGGACCGAGTATCGATGGCAGGTCAATGGCACCTCCTATTTACGTAGGGTATTTCAATCATCAGGCTTGTGGAAGTCCCAAACAAAGCCCACCATTGCAAATGCTCAAAGGAGCATCAGAGCACTCCTCTCCTTTTTTTATGCTAAAGTTGGCCAATATATTCCCGCAGCCATGCAAGTTTTCACTGCTAAAGTAATTTCACAGATACTATATGGCTGTCAGATATACGTTATTGAAGACTATACCCCTTTTGAGATTGCACAAACAAAATTCCTAAGAGTAATATTAGGAACCCCCTCCTGTGTGCCTAATACAATCTTATGGCTAGAGGCAAGACAAATCACTATGGAGGTACGAATGCTGATATATAAGATGAATTTCTGCCTAAAGTTGACATTCTGACTTTGACTGACCCATTCCAATCCAAATGGAAAAGGACATTGTTGGCAAAACTGCAGTATTTGGACTTCTCAGCTGACGCCATATGGGTTCTGGGATACACTAAAGTAGCACTCACACAGCGAATCAGAGACAGTGAACTCCAAAACCACCTGAGATTGCTTGCATACCATTCTAACTATCAGGAATATGCAGGAACATTTATAATGCCAAATTATATGTCAAACCCATAAATCCCCAAATATAGGAAAGCTTTTATGTTAGCCAGATTAAACGTCCTACCCTCTACGCTCTTGGAAGGCAGATATAACAAGATCCCTGTTCAAGAGTGATTATGCCCATGTGACATGGGAAGTGTGGAAACTGAAGCCCATGTACTATTCCACTGTCCTTTTTACTGTGACCTCAGCAAAGATCTTATTACCCCAAATTCTTTTTAAAAACCAGGGACATCTGAAGCATTTTATTTAGAATATTTATCAGACCAGAAACCCCAGATTACATACAATGTAGCACGATTCTGTGCACCTGCTATCACCTGCGGAAAAATGATGATAAATCAAGGATAGCAAGCCTTTGCAGAGGTACCATTACTATTATGTTTATGACATCTTGTGTTTCAGATACGTGACTCTTGTTCCGCTGTTTTTAACTGGATTGCTTTTATAATAGTTATAATTGTAGCTATTTTAATCTGCTGGTCAGTGACTCTTGTCTCCCTGTTTTTAATTAGCTTGTTTTTATAATTACTGTATTTTTAATCTGCTGGTCTATGACCGTAATAAAATTTTTGGATTTTGGATCTTTGTAAACTGTCCAGAGAGCTTTGGCTATTGGGAAGTATAGAAATGTAATGAATGAATGAACAAATGTCTGTAGCAACTTGTGCCAACTCCACAGTCAGGAGGATAAGGATATTCCCTGGGATTGTGAAAAAGTGTGTTTATGTTTGGCATAACAAAGGATCATGCCTAAAAACTACTTTATCTGCCTGGAAGACACACATTTGAGGATCGCTACATAAGGCCCCCAGGCTGATGGGCTGAAGTAACAGTTGCTATAAACACAGTTTTTTATGTAAGGATTTTTAGTGAGCAAGTGGCCATGGGTTCAAATGGGAGACCCATTATGGCAGCAAGAACCCAGCTGGGTTCCATGACAGAAGTTTATAAATCACAGGAGGACTATTCAATGCTGTACCCTTCAGGAACTTCTTCACACGCCAGCAGGAAGTGATTGACTCTTTCTCCTTACAACCTAGAATGTTGCCCAAAGTTGCGGGAGCCCTATTACCATTTTGATGCTCTTGTGTCTGGGATCTTGTTTCTTGTCTGACACCAGGATAGAAGGGTTTACCAGGTAGAGCTGTATGCTATTGGTGTAACCTTTGTGCGATGACAGTAAGATATTCTTCCAGCAGGCCTACCCAGTCGAATTTTAAGACGTCTGGCTGTTATTTTAATAATGTATTAGTTGTATATGTTTTTAATCAGTTTTATGTATTTTATAGTATTTTTGTATTCAATATTGTTCCCCACCTCGATCCAGAGGAGGCGGGTAATAAATAAATAAATAAATTATTATTATTATTATTATTATTATTGTTCAATATATCTTCCATGTAATCCTCCAGGGTTAACCACTGCTATTCAGCTTCCAGGCTCTTAATTGGCATATTTCTGGATATAGATACATTATTGGGCCCTGCAGAAATGGCAATGCAGAGTTGGGACCAGATGCAGTAACCTATGGTTTGCCTTCAAACCAGGTTCCAAACCATAGTCTGTTCAATGTTTTGAGATCTTGAAGGCAAACTACAGTTTGCGGCAAATTGGAAATGGAAGTTTCTGATCTCTTCCTTCTGAGGATCAGGAGGGAGAATAAATGCCCAAGAATCATTGTGGCTCATTCACAAACCTTCAAACTTTGAAAGTCATTTGACAGTCATGTTGGCATCAACTCGACATCTGTAATCATTAATGACTGCAGTCCGTAGAAAAGAGTAGTTGCAGGATTAGCAGCATTTGTATACTGCAGGATAACTACCACATTACTTAAGTGGAAGGTTTTCCTTGAGGGTCAAATGCACTAATTTTAGTATGATAAAGCTCAGTTATGAAATGCAATGAGGAGAACCCCTTTAGAACTTCCTAATGTTTAATTTTAAAAACAAACTTTGAGGGGAACGGTTGTAATCGATTATGCTTACAACTTTGTTTAGTCTTATGTCCATGGATAAAAACCAATGTATGTGGAAGCATTACTGAGAAATATAAGCTACACATGCAAAATAGTACAAAATTATCTAAATATAAACTGACATTAAAAGCTTTCATTCTTACTTAATTAAAATGTCACAAAACATCAGAAAGTGCTGTCAACAAAGAAGAAGTAATAACATCTTCTGGGCACTCTTTAAAGAAACAATCACATGGCACTAGCCCCCAAAACTTTAAAATTGAAATTAAACCAGCTCCATCCTACAGTGGTCCCCTGTCTGTACAAGCTCACCGACACCACAAAAGTGGCAGCGAGCACAGGATTAGTGCAGGCCATGCAGTCTACTCAGACTTACACCAATACAGATGCAACATTCCCCTTAGTGTGCACACTGAATGCCTGCTCCCTCCCTTTCCCTCATCTGCTCTGCAGAGCAGGTTTTCTCCCCTCACTCATATTTTGGTATGTTTCTACTCCTCTTTCATTGTAGGAATTCCATTTTAGGAATTAGATTATGTCCATCCTTTATTTGTTTTCTGTGCTGCAAAGGGTAGGATCCAAACCGACAGGTTCAAAAGGACTAATGAAGAACGTCATGCTGGTGCAAGTTGTTCGACAAAGGAACAAACCACCTGAGAAGGTGGAGGACTCTCCTTCCTGAAAGGTTTAGAAGCAGAGAGCAGATGGCCACCTATTAGAAAAGCTGGAGCAGCAGATTTTCTGCACTGGCAGGAATTTAGACTAGAAGATCTTTGAAGTCTCTGACAACTCTATGATTACAATATTATACAGCAATGCATTTAATTCAGATTTACCACAAATAAATGCTTAGATATTATTTCTAATATCCTCAAACTATTGGTCATGATCAGCTAAAATTAAATGGATTTCTCAAAGTGGCTTGAGAATTGTAGAACTATTTATTTCCTCTTGCCTTCTTTTCCTTTTTCGTTTTGTTTTTGTTTAAATCCTGCATACATAGAGGAGTGCAGAGCAATAAACACCTTGCTCTACTGAAAGTGATACGAACTCTGGTTCTACCAACAGCTGACAAGATATATATCCTCGCTCATCACTACCACGTTAAGGCTGAAGTTGTCACATCCATCAGGGTCTTTCTGCAACATCTGTCAAAAAGCAAGGCATTTACTAACACTGAACAGGATCGGCTTAGCTGGGCCTTAAGCTAATGGAAGTACGGAATTGTAAACAGGTTGTGCTCTAGGACAGAACGTGTCAAAACAGCAGTATTTAAACAATGATATGTAAAGGAAAAGAACAGGTTGCTTACCTGTAACCATGGTTCTTCGAGTGGTCATCTGTGCAGTCACACTATGGGCTCTGCGCTTGCGCCGAGCCTGTGCCTCGGAAAGGTTTGTAGCTGAGAAAAAACGTTATTTAGGCGGGAACCCCTCCCCCACCATCCATTGCGCATGTCCCGCGCGTTCCCGCCTTACCCTCAGTTCCTTTGCGACATGTTATGAACCGAGAGAAAGGCAGGCCTCTTCTGCATCAGAGACACCGAAGAGGGGATGGTGGGTGGGTTGTGTGACTGCACAGATGACCACTCGAAGAACCATGGTTACAGGTAAGCAACCTGTTCTTCTTCTTCGTGGTCTCTGTGCATCACACTATGGGCGAGTACCAAGCTATGACTTACCGGTGGAGGGTCGGTGTCATTGTAGAACTGCTGAGAGGACTGCTCTGCCGAAAGAAGAGTCATTGCGAGACCTGGTATCAACGTTGTAGTGTCTGGCAAAAGTCAGTGGTCGTGACCACGTAGCAGCCTTGCAGATGTCGATTAGAGGGATTCCCTTGGCGAATGCTGTGGATGTGGCTAGGCTTCGAGTGGAATGAGCTTTGACCCCATGTGGGAGCTCGAGCTTAGATAATTGGTATGCAAGTTTGATGGCATGTGTTATCCAAGCTGAGAAGCGTTGTATGGAGACATTTTGACCTTTCTCTTTTCCACCATAACAAATAAAGAGTCTCTGTGATTTTCTAAATTGTTGTGTCCTTTCTTTGTAAAATGCTAGGGCGCGACGTACGTCTAGACAGTGAAGTCTCCTTTCTAAATCCGAAGATGGGGAAGGAAAAAAGGTGGGTAACACTATAGGCTGATTAATGTGGAAATCAGTAACCACCTTGGGAAGGAAGGTTAGATCTGGTCGGAGAACCACTTTATCTTTGTGAAAGATAGTGAAGGGAGGGTCGATGCGCAAGGCACAGAGTTCGCTAGCCCTTCTTCCAGATGATATTGCTGTTAGAAAGGCTGTTTTCCATGTTAAGAGATGTAAAGGAGCTGTTGCAAGAGGTTCGAAAGGTTTTGCAGTGAGTATGTTGAGGACTACAGAGAGGCTCCAACTTGGAGTTATTGGTTTGATGGGCGGAATGAGGTTCTTTAGCCCCTTCATGAACCGTTTTATTATGGGTGTAGAGAAAAGAGTCCTGTTGTTAATTTCTCCTCTGAATGTGGAGAGAGCCGCTAGGTATACTCTGATAGAAGTATATTTTAGACCTTTGTCATATAGGTGATGTAAGAAGCCTAGGATGTGTTGAATAGAGCAGGTGTTTGGTTGAAGAGAGTTGCGTTGTGCGAATTGGGTAAAGTAGTCCCATTTTCTTTGGTATGACTTTGTGGTTGATGGCTTTATGGCTGCAGATAGGATGGTCCTTATTTGTGGTGAAAAATTTGTTGAGGATATAGTAGTCTCTAAGGGTGGATTCTCCATGCTGTTAGATGGAGGGTCTGTATATCCGGGTGATGGATGAGGCCTCTGTTGCATGACAGCAGGTCTGTTGTTGGTGGTAGAGGGTAGAATATTCCCCTCGCTGCTTTGAGGAGAGGAGAGAACCAGGCTTGTCTGGGCCAACGAGGGGCGATGAGGATGCAGTCTGTGTTGTCTAGGATGATCTTGGTGACTACTTTGTGGAGTAGTGGAAATGGCGGAAATATATAGAAGAGGGTGCCTTGCCAGGTGTGGAGAAAGGCGTCTCCCATAGAATTGGTACCTATTCCTGCTCTGGAGCAGTATGCAGGGCATACGCTGTTTTCCTCTGAGGCAAAGAGGTCGATGGAAGGTTGGCCCCAGGTGCGAAAGAGGGTGTTTAATACAGGTTGTGCGAGATTCCATTCGTGTTGGAGATGGAACTGACGGCTTAATGTGTCTGCCAGGTCGTTGTTTGATCCTGCGATATGAAGAGCGGTAAGGCGAATACCTCGAGGGATCGTCCATTCGAGGAGGCGGAGAGTGAGGTTGACGAGGTTGGGAGAGCGAGTGCCTCCTTCCTTGTTGATATGCCAGAGAACTGTAGTGTTGTCTGTAACAATCTGAACATGTTGGTGAGATAGATGGTTCTCGAAGGCCAGTAAGGCCTTTTTGACGGCTTGAAGTTCGAGGAAATTGATGTGTTGTTTTGAGTCTTGTGAGGACCAGCGGCCTTGGATTTGAAGATTGCCGCAGTGGGCTCCCCAACCTATGGTGGAGGCATCGGTTGTGAGGACTCTCGAAGGCGGTGGCTGCTGGAAAGGAATGCCCTTTAGGAGGTGGTTTATGATGGTCCACCAGCGTAGGGAGCGAACGATGTCGTGAGGGACAGTGAGAAATACACGTCTTGCATCGCAGTCTTTGTTGTAGTGAAGAATGAACCATAGTTGTAGTGGTCTCATATGGAATCTGGCCCATTCGACTACGGCTACAGTGGAAGCCATGTGGCCTAAAAGTTGTTGAATGGCATGGGCAGAGGAGCGTGGAGCGGACATCACGTGAAGTGCTTTGTGCGTGAGGAGGCGCGCTCGGTCTCGAGGGAGATATGCTCTGGCTGTAGGTGCGTGGAGATAGGCTCCTATGAACTGTACCGATTGGGTTGGTTGTAGAACCGACTTTTCTTGGTTGATACAGAGACCCAGGTTGTTGAGGAGGGTGAGAGTGTATGATATGCTGTTGTGGAGGTCGGTTTTGGAGTCCGATACGATCAACCAATCGTCGAGGTAAGGGTATACCTCGATGCCTTGTAGACGGAGGTGTGCACATACTACGGCCATGCATTTGGTAAAAACTCTCGGGGCTGTCGATAGGCCGAACGGGAGCACCCGAAATTGGTAGACGTTGTCTCCTATGCTGAAACGTAGAAAGTGGCGGAAGGATTTGTTGATGGCAATATGAAAGTATGCATCTTTGAGGTCTATTACTGCAAACCAAGCGGTTTTTCTTAGAAGTGGGAGGATGGATTGCAGGGTGATCATTTTGAATTTCTTGGGACGAATGAATTTGTTGATGCCTCTTAAATCCAAAATGGGTCGAAGACCCCCATCCCTTTTGGGTACTGTGAAGTACCGAGAGAAGAATCCGTTTGCACGAAGGTGGTGAGGGACTTTTTCGATTGCACCTTTGTGTAGTAGAGTGCGGGTCTCTTCTAACAGTGGTTGTGATGGAGTGGTGCGTTTTACGATGCCGATTGGTGGGATGGAGTCGAATTCTATGCGGTATCCTGTAAGGATGATGTTTAAGACCCATGAATCTGAAGTAATGTTTTCCCATGTGTGGAAGTAAGAGGCAAGGCGATCTTGGAAGTTGTGAGATTGGGGAGGCATGGCGTCAAAGGCGACGTTTGGTGAAGGTATCCGTTTTCTTTTGGGTACGGAATTTGGATGATGAGTTGGCTGGTTTCTTTTGAAACTGTTGAGAAGGTTGAGACCTTGGTAGTCTGTCAAAGGTAGGTCTTTGGGTGTATTGTTGTTGAGGTCGAAGCCAGCGTCTTGGTCTTTGAGGCTGGTGTTGCTGTTGAGAAGGGGTTAAGCCCATTCTTTTTGCGGTGTTACGTGCTTTTTGAACAGTATCGAGTTGTTCATCGGTTTTGGAGTTGAAGAGTCCCTCGGCATCGAAGGGGAGATCTTCGATGCGGGAGCGAGTCTCTGGAGTAAGAGTGGCTGAACGAAGCCAGGCGTGGCGGCGTAAAGCAATAGAGCCAGTCATTAGTTTAGAGTAACAGTCTGCCTGGTGTCGAGTGGAGTTGGTCTGGAGTTTAGATAATCGGGACGCTTGGGCATGGAATGCGCGGGCGAGTTCTCGTTGGTCTTCAGGTAAGTAATCGCAAAGCGATCCGATTTTATCCCACAAGAATAGTTGATAGCGGGACATCAATGCTTGGTAGTTGGTAACTCTGAGACCAAGAGCTGCTGCTGAGTAAGCGCGACGTCCCATGAAGTCTAAGCGTCGTCCCTCCTTGTCTACTGGGGCAGTATGTGTCTTTTGGGATCTAGAGTGGGAGGATTCCACAATGATAGAGTTTGGTTTTGGATGGGAGAATAAAAATTCCACATCTTTGGTTTGGACTTTATACATAGACTCTAACT
Organism: Elgaria multicarinata webbii; assembly: GCF_023053635.1. Lineage (NCBI taxonomy): Eukaryota > Metazoa > Chordata > Lepidosauria > Squamata > Anguidae > Elgaria > Elgaria multicarinata. The sequence continues at coordinate 36,800,600 of NC_086180.1, read as the reverse complement.
TACGTGATGTAGGAGTCATTGTTGAAGGCGAGGTCCAGGTTTGCTTTATTGTTTGAAGTAAGATGGGTGAGAAAGGAATCTCCACTGGGGTTGCTGATTCCGGGTATATTGCATCGAAAAATGGGTCCTGAATTTGTTCTTGCTGCTGTTGAGCGTCGACTCCTAATGCTGTAGCCATGTGGAGGATTTGTTCAGCGAAAGACCCCATTTCTTCTGATGGAGATGGGTGGTCTTTGGTTCCCACTGCGTCGTCTGGTGATGGCATCGACGGGGGGGAAGTGGATGCTGAGGAGGCATCGGAGTCATAGTCCTCAATAGGAGGTTGAAGTATGGGTCTTGGTGTTGTAGTCGCCGGAAGCAGAGGAAGCCGTTGGGAGGAAACCAATAGCGAGGTTGAGCGTGGCGGAACAGGGGGAAGTTGTGCCTCCTGTTCCACTTCTTGAACGTAGCGTTGTTGATGGTGTGTATCCGGGTATGGATCACGGTATCTTTCTCTCCTATAGTGGGGAGAGTAGTCCCGGTGTGTGTAGTAGTAATCGGAGTATCTATCCCAATCGTGAGGGGATCTGGATCGGCTGCGGTGCGATGCACGGTAGTACCGGTTGTAATGCTCCCTGTAATGTGGCGGGGAGTGTTGGTGAGATGTCGATCTAGGAGAGTATCGATCATGATAGTACCAGTCATGGTTCCGCTGTACGGGTACGAGGTCATCTGAGCGAGGTGGTTCTCTGTTAGAGGGATGTCGAGTTGGTGAACGTTGGTGCCCATGGTGTCGAGAAGGCGGTATTGCCTCTGCTCGAGTGTCCTGTTGAGAGACAGGAGATGGCGGAGAGGGTTCTGCCGGGGACAGAGGTTCCCTTATCTCGCCTTCAGACGTGGTAGAGAGAAGTTCAATGGTCGGGCGTTTGGCCAGGTTTGAACTCTCTGCCGTTGGTGGTAATTGAGACACGGCTACCAGTCTGCGTGATTGTGATGATTTCTTTTGTTTCTTTGGGTGAGGCTCTGGCGGGGATTTGGCTTTCTTTGCTTTCTTGGAGAGTTTCTTTGCTGTCGATACCGTAAGAGTTCGCGAAGTCGAAGGTGGCGGTGGAATTGTTGTCGGTATCGATGTGACGGTCGATGTCGAAGCTTTAGGTATCGAGGTCGTAGGGGACGCCATGTTTACGGGTTGGAGAGTTTGTTTCCAAAGTTGTGCTTTTAAGCGGTCTGAGCGGTGGCGTCTAGTTTGCTTAGAAAAAGCCTGGCAGTGGTGGCAAGTTTCTACTATGTGCGTTTCTCCAAGACAAAGGAGACAAAGAGAGTGCCCGTCTGCTGCTGGTAGCTTACTGCTACAACGGACGCATTTTCGAAAAGGGGCCTTAAGGGCCATACAAAGTAGAAGTTAGTAGTAGGATAGAAAAGAGAATAACTTTTTTTTTTTTTTTTTTTTTTTTAGGAGGAAAAAAGGGTGTGAGGAGATTGGAGAAGAATTAAGTAAGAAAGAAAAGAGAATGGAAGAAAAAAACTCAGCTACTGCAAGAAGAAGCGAGGAGGAACCTTTCGACGAGGCGCTAGGTAAGGCGGTCGCAAAGGAACTGAGGGTAAGGCGGGAACGCGCGGGACATGCGCAATGGATGGTGGGGGAGGGGTTCCCGCCTAAATAACGTTTTTTCTCAGCTACAAACCTTTCCGAGGCACAGGCTCGGCGCAAGCGCAGAGCCCATAGTGTGATGCACAGAGACCACGAAGAAGAATGAAAACCCAATCACCTGGAATTAGACTCTAAACCATTTCAGAGTCTTTCCTCCCCCCAAATAGAAGGAACAAAGCTGAAAATTATTGTAGCCTGACATTATTTACTGAAGAAGCAGTGGCTGCTAATAGTCTTGAAGTTAAACCTTACACAGTGCTGAAAGGATAAGAAGAAAAAAGTATAAACTCATTAATATAAATAGCCAAGCTGGAACCAAAAATATAAAGTCAGTAGGAAAGCCAGTCCAGAAATGGGTAATAAAACTTCTTCTATCAGAACTTCACCCAAAAGGGATTCTTTGTCGATTTACATAGGTATCTATTGATTCAGACTTCCAAAGGCACTTGGGATATCTGGATTATTTATTTCAGCATATGCTGTTTTTCTGCCAGAAAGCACATATAAGTGGATGCTAAAAACCAGGAGTTCCAGGACCTAGACTCCACTACTAGTAAAGTGGCTTAACGACAATTTCTGGACAAATCATGCACATTGTGATACAAGTGTGAAATTTGGTATCGTGGCATTTATGACCATGTAGATTAAAATGAGATATAGGGGCATCTTGGGAAATCATCGTAACAGCCGCCATCCTGGAAAATGGCAGCCAAAGTCCAGTTTTCACACAATAACTCTATTATTTGTAATCTTACAGAAAAGATGTCTCAGAACAAAATTAAAGAGCATAAAATTTGCTACAAAAAAGTCATTAACAATCTTTTCATAGGAGCAACCCTCGTCGAGATATAAAGGTTTTATTCCTACCCATTTGTCTGAGAAGTCAACAAGATGCACTGTCTCACCCTCATTCCAATCTTGCACTTTGTGTTGCAAGCTTGAAACTTTCAGAGGTCACATTTTTCACATTTTTCAACATTATCAAAGTAAAGTAAAACCGATCCTCTGCAGATGCAAACAGGTGGAATTCTGCATTGGTGGACTATCAGGACAATGCTCCAACCCTACACCCCCTCCTTACCCACAGCTCCCTTATTTTTAAAGATAAACCAATTAAACTTGAGACCCTGAGAGGTTTTAAGTAGGGCTTTGGGTATGCCAAGCTTGAATCAGATCAGTTCATCCCTTGATTTTTTAGAATTTTTTTCATTTTTTTCCTTAAGCCATTGTCCTGATAATCCACCAATGCAGTTAATTGGTCTTGGAGCCGGGAAGAAATTGTATGGGGTTCTTGGGCTAGAAAAACACCTAGGATATGAGATGTTCTCGGTGGAACTTTCTGTGTAAAAGGAAGAACAAAAAAATCATACCATAAGTAATACTGCACTTATCAACAAGCTTAGCTTGATTTTTTTTCTATTCTCTCATGAGAAACATCTGTTAAACTGTTAATCCTGGTCTGACTTCCACGGAATTCATGTTTTAAGGTTTTGAACATCCACCCTGAAGCAAAGTATTGTCACAGTGAAGCCATGACACTATCTTAATTTTACTGCATATTTTGGATTGCAAAAATGGTTTTATTTCTTGGGTTAAATTTTACCTACCCACCCCATGCACATAATTTGTTCTGTTTTTCTGGAGTAACCATTGGTTTTAGCAAATAAAGTATTGACTGACAGTTGGATTATTTTAAAGCTATTTTTTATAAATTACATCAATTGGCCTCAAGTACTCATAAGAGGCATCTTATGCCTGCTCCATTTTTTTTTAAAAAAAGATATATAATAGACTCTCAAAGGGCAACAAAATACTGTAATAAAAAGATGTTAACATTCACATAATGAGACACGTTTAAAAACATCACACAAACCCAAATTCAGGACTCTTCAAGTTTGGAATACACAAAGCTGAGAAAAGAAAATTGTATTATTCTCCAGAACAAATACAGGAATGTTCCCATTTCTTCTCTAATTAGTAGGGGATAAGACACCTTAAGATTATTGCTTTGATGTTAGCGATATATTAAAATGATTTATCAGAAAGAAAGCCAAAAAGTAAAATAAAGTCACCAAGAAAACTTGAGGGTAAAGTGCAATAATAATAAGTGCCATCGGCAGTAAAAGAGCTATAATGAGAAGTTTGTACTTGAGTTATAATTAATAGGTTGATTTTGTGTGTGTGAACTTCAATGTGGCACCAGAACCACACTTGAATTACAACTTACTCCCATCTGAAGGTTTTTGGTGGGCTTTCATCCTTCGAAACTCTACTGCAGACACAAAGCCCTTGCAAGATTTCATTTCACTATGAATTAGTGTCTAACATTGAGAACGCCTTTCATCATCGGCTTGTATTGCCTTCAGGTGTCTATAAATTCCTCCACGTCTTTGTGTAGCATTTGTCTATCAGATTGTGTCATCAGTTTTACTGCAGGCAAGAAACAGACACACCTCTTCCTGAGACACAGACAACACAACAATTACCACAGCCACTTCTTTATCATTTCATATCAGTTCATCATCAGCTGCTAATCACCCAAAACATGCTATGGAAATTACAAACTTTCCAGGATCTTTGCTTGTTTAAGTGATGCTGGAAACTATTTGTTCCATATGAAGCTACCTAAGAACCTATAAGGGTATCAGCTTCCAAAACATACAATAGATGAAAGTGTCATGGTGTTCTAATCCAGAGTTTCTAAAAACACAGACATAATCCAAAGATCCATGCAAGTAGAAGCTTCCCATTCACTTCTATAAACGATAAAGCTCCACATATGCACAGATATTCCTCAGTGCCTAGCAGAGCATGTCCTTGTAAAATAGAGCACTGGAGAAGCAACAGCGTACCTGGATTTATTTATTATACCTTTAAGCTGCTCAATAACCCAAATTCTCTGTACAGTGTACATTAAAAAATAAAATAAAACATTGAATAAAAACAGTACATAATAAAATCATCAATAAAGAATAAATCAGTCCAACACATCAAAGTAAAACCAGCAGCAATAAAAGTTCAGTGGTGTAAAAGCACTAAAAACAGTTCTTGAAATGTCTATGAAAAGAAAAAGGTCTTCATCTGGTAACGAAAGGTCCATAACAAATGTGTCAGGCAAGCCTCTTTTAGGGAGGGCATTCCACAGATGGGGTGCCACCACTGAAAAGGACATTCCCCTTATAGCCACCCACTTCACCTCATATGGCAGGGGAACCAGGAGGATGACCTCAGATTATGACCTTAGTGGCCAGGTTGGTAAATACATGGATATGCTACAGTATATATGGTCACAGGCTGAGAAAATGCAAGGTTTTTTTTATGGTTTCTTTTCCCTCCCAGTTTTTTTCTATTAACTCTTTACATTAAATATGTGGTAAATAGAACTATTTCTGCTGGGAATTTGATTTGAAAAACATCCACTAATTTCAATGGTGTTTGTGCATTAATTTCAACTCCCAATGGTCTGTGACCTATTCAATTGTTTTTAAGCAAGTTCCTGTTTTTACAAGATAAAATCACACTGAATTCATCAGTAAGAATTCCTGGCCACTTCTATAAGGCTATCATGGACTATGCATCTTGACACCCTTTGACATCACAAAAAGGCAAGAAACACAGCATAAGGATATCCATTGCACTGTCTAGCTCAGCCTTCCCTACCCCAGTACCCTATAGATGTTTGGTCTATAACCCCAGCATTCCCAATCATTAGCCATGTTGGCTGGGGCCTATGGGAGTTGAAAGACAAAAAGTCTGGAGGACACCAGTTTGGAAAAGATTGGTCTAGCTCCATTTATATGTAGAAGAGGTCCACACATACTCAACGGAATGTAGCCGGCACAGTACTGGGAAAACAAGCTGTACTAGAAAGTTGTCATGGCATACCTGAAGGCTCAAGTTAGACCATACATTTTGGCACCATTATGGCAAGGCAGAGAACAGAATAAATTGTTCAATGAATGGAAGGACAGCAAAGCACATGGGCGCAAGGGGGTAAACATGGCAACCACGGAAATCTTCATCTTCTGTCAAGACAGGCACCTTTCGCTCCTCACCTGCCACCTATAAAGCCACATTCACAATAAGGAGTGGATTTCTCCTATAATTGAACAGAAGCCATGCTGCAACGCAAGCTGAGCCACAGGCACACACAAAATCCCATTAAACACAGTTGGCACTCCAGCAACTGGATTTTTCCTACCTTCTCTACTATATAAATAAACTAACCCTACAGCATCAAATGATTTTCTTTCTAAACCCATTCAGCCTCCAAGCTGTTAAATCCCACAGAAATGTGTATTTTGCTTTGGCTTTGTTTTGGTTGCGTGTTTTTTCTTTCTTTCCGTCAGGGCTTTGATTCAGTTTCATAGGAAGGAAGTGATGATAAACAAATCAGAGCACAAAGCTTGTGAGCGCTGGCAGGCACTTTCAAAGCTATTGTCAAAAAAAGGGGGGGGGAAAGCTTATTAAGCACAAGGCTTCCTCCTTTTGCAGTCTGTCTCCCTAATCAGGATGCAAGGAAAAACTAACTCAGTAATTCCACATGGGGAAAAAATAGATGTTGTAGGCATGTCTGATTACCAGACACAATTGTCTGTCGCAAACTGCTTGCCTGCCGCTCCCCCTCACTTCTTTTAAAAGAACGGAATGAGTCACATTGAAACAGTGTGACAGTAATAGCTAAAGGAAGGGGGTGATGCTGCATTTCCATTCGGGCTTTTCTAAATTCTTCATCATACTAAATCTTGTAAAAAATATAAACCATAGGGAAGATGCAAAGCCCACATACCTGGCAATATATGCAAGTTTGTTAAGCAGCTGGAGAAGTTAAGAACATAGGAAGCCGCCATACTTCATTGGCTCATTTAGCGCAGCATTGCCAATACTGACTGGCAGCAGTTCTATGGCGTTTCAAGACAGGGGTCTTTCCTAGACCCTCTGTATATGTAAAGCACATATTCTACCACTTAGCTCTGGCCTTTCTCCAGCTGTTTGTTTGGTCAAGTTCTGATGCTAGCACAGAGCAAGGCAGTGTAAAGAAGAAAAACTCCCTTCCCTCTCTGTCCATCTCCATGTCACATCAATAATCCTTGACAGGTTAGATCACATTGGTTCACCTTAAACATGACATTATTTGCTAGGCTGGATATATGGTTTGTCAGTGAAGTGGGAAAGAAAAACATGACTGATGCAACCCCACATCAGGGCCCCACAAATGGTAGTTTGCCTTGCTAGTCACCATTATTTGTAGTCACCACTGACTCCTACTCCTAAGGGGGAAGGAGGAGCTGTTTCTCTGCCTTCCCACTGGCCTTATGCTGTTTCTGACTTTTGTAAAAGCCCAGCAGGAGTGAAGAGAAACCTCCTCATGCCCCCTAAGCGTTTTCTGCAAACTTCAGAGAACTCGGAGAAAAGGAAGGGCATTTCTTTTCTGCATTGGCAGAAGGCACAAGGAGCTCACACTCTTAAAAATCCTAGATTATTATTTTTAAAGCCAGTAATGGGATCACAGGATTTTAGCCATTCATTTTAGAAAGAAGGAAACTGGAGGAGCTGTGGCATTTTATTTCCAATGCAACTTCAAAAAGGAGCAAATTCTTCTTGCATCCTCCATCAAAGAAAGGAAAATGTGATACAGGACATTCATAGCCACAATTGCTTAAGAAACCTGAATTGCTCCATATAGTTTAATTGGCCAGAAAAGGCTGCACCAAAACCTGGCTTGTTAGAGCTGGGCCCCAGAACATTAAGTTCCTATTCACCAAATAATGAAAATCAGTTTGCAGTTTTAAAACTCTGTAATATGTATACAAAAGCCTTTCCAGGCAGATTCAGATTCAGATACAAGTAAAATCTGTAATCAGTTAGTTTTTACCAAAATCTTTGCAGACTTCCCTATGTCCCTAGCAACGTGAAACACTTAGTTCCCAGATCATGATTAGGTGTAAAAAGTATACAACTAGCACAAGTGTTTACAAAATAAAACAGAAAGTTTCAGGCATGCTTCTAAGTGGATGTACATTCCAGTCCTGTGCAATGTGTTTGCAGCAGTCAACTGAAGTTATGGAACCCTGAACTTTCCAACTAAGATTGTAGTGCCTGAATTTGCTTTCCTTTTCCCCCTCCTCCTCCTCCCTCCCAATAGCCTTTCCTTTTGTGTCATGTCTTTTAGATTGTAAGCCTGTGGGCAGGGACTGTCAAGAAATACTTTTGTAAGCCGCCGTGAGAGCCTTTTTTGGCTGAATGGCGGCATAAAAATCCTTAAATAAATAAATAAATAGGTTGCATTTTTAAAGTATCGAGTGCTTTAATATAATATCAAAATATACTGACAATCTGGACCTATTTCAAGGAAAATAAAGACAGAAATAAATGAGATATAGATGAATGCACAATGAAATAATAAAATTATGAGTAGATTCAAAGATTACATTTTCAGATAAGAGAGTCATTTCCTGAGCATTTTCTCATAGCTGGATAACAATGAGAATGTGATGAGTGAAGATGTAATATATGTAAGCAGTTTCCCTAAAAACTGTGGACCCTGAAATGCAGGTTGCAAGTGTGTAAATAAGTGGTTCAGTGTATAGAATGTTGACTTAGAACCTTGGTTTAAAATCCCTATTCACCCAAAGTCATTGGTAGTGACCTACTCCCCAGTTTTGTATTATGGATAAATATAAAAAGCTACGGAGCACTCGAAGACTGCAATTCAATGCACAGTCTATGGGCTTGAGCAGACTCCATTGACCATTTAAAAACAGCTTAGAAAACCAACAGAAAAATGGCAAAAAATAGTAATGATATAAACAATAATAAGTATCAATGACAACTACCGTTATCACCATTAAAATAATGTGTGCCTTTACCAAAACCTAAAATATTAGAAAAAATCTGGCGGCATCAGGACTGGAACAGGCAGGTTATTCCAGCAGAAAGCAGTAGCTTTTAAAAATGTATCCTGCAAAGCTTCAAGCCTCATGCAGCTCAGAACATGTGTGTGTGGTTAAGTAGCACTTCTCATTATGGAGATAATATCAAATAAACGGAAACTGACCTGCCAAGCTTATTACACATTTTGATGAGCCATTGGAGGCCTTTTTAATTTATTTGAAGCTATGTGTTGCAGTATTTCACATCCAGTTTGTTATACAGAAAACGGGGTCTGGGGGCTGCACATTGCCTGACTTGCATAAACAATGCTCTGCACGTGATATTCAGGCAACACCTTACGTTATCCTGTTCCCATCTGTTTACAAAGAATTAAAACAATAGTTGATATCCAGTACTGCAAGAAAACCAGGAACTGGGCTTTGATCAATTTAGGGCTTTGATAATATTTGTAAATTCAAATTACAGGGGGCCAGCCCCCTCACTTTTTGTGATGGCTCCATTAGACTACAAGAGGACCATAATTTGCTACCTTTCTCCTACAATTAGGGCACTGAATAGGGAGCTTTTATTTATTTTATGCATTTATTACATTTCTAAAACCTAAATGCAGAGAGCAAAAAAGTATACCTGGAAAACATCTTCGACATTAGGCTGTGAATCATAGGCACACTTGCTTATTTCTTCATTACATATCTATTCTGAGCTCACGCCCTCCAACTGTATCCTCACAACAACCCTGTGACGTATGTTAGACTGAAAAACAGTGACTGGGTTAGGATGGTCATTGGAGGAAAAGAAGCCACCATGACTTCTTTTCCCTGTCCCATGCATGACGCTTCCTAACTACCTCCACTGCAAGTTGTCGTGTCATCTGAACCCAGCAAGCTGTATGGCAGGGATGGCTTTCAAAACATCCTAGAACCCCTACAACAAACTATAGGTTGCAGGTTGGAAGCAACCCTCCCTGTGCACCTCACCGAGTTCAGATGACACGGCACAGGAAATTAGGGGAATGGCACATGCAGGGTGGGGAAAAGAAGCCATGGTGGCTTCTTTTCCCCGCTGATCATCCGAACCAGGCCAATGATTGGCCCAAAGTCACCCTGTGAGCTTCATGGCTGAGTGGGGATTTGAACCTGGGTTTCCTCAAACATAGGGCTTTGCTAGACCTACCTTAAAATCTGTATGGGAGGAGGCGCCAGCCCGTGCTAGAAGTAGCGTGGGCCATCACCCATCTCTACACGTCAGACGCGACGGGGTCAAGGAAAGCCCCGTCACGTCAGCCATTTTTGTTTATTTCTTAAAGGCGCCGGATGCGCAGGAGCGCACCAGTGATCAGGTAGGTTTTTTTAATATATATATATATATATATATAGGGTTCCCCGCTCCCCCTGATTTACACCCCCAGCCACGATCCCCGCACCCGCTCGCGATGTGTGATCTCCCTCCGCCCCCGCGATTTCCCCCCCTGGCCCGATGGGCACAGCGCTCCTGTGGAACGCTGTGCCCAGTGTGCAGCTTCTCCTGGCTACTCACAAGTAAGCCGTGTAGCCGGGAAAAGCTGCATAACCGGCTAGACCTTCCGCAGCCCCGGGCTCAGCCCGGGGCTGCGGAAATACCGGGCCACAACCGTTGCAGGTTATCCTGGGTCAAGTTTTTTTTTTTAGCCCAGGCGGACCCCGGGAACCCCTGTGCGTCTTCTGGACGCACAGGAGTGAGCCTGGGTATCAACCTGAGCTAAACCCTCATCTAGCAACAGCCGTAGTCTGACACTTTAACCATTACACCACACTGGCTCTCACTAAGCAAAGTGGGACTTACTTCCAACATTGGTACTGCAACTTTGCAGAAAAACATCGGTGGAGGAATGACACCACCATTTATTTATTTAAGCATTTTTATCCTCCCCTTTCGCCAAAAAGGCTCTCAAAGTGGCTTACAAAACTGTTTCTTTAGACAGTCCCTGCCCGCAGGCTTACAATCTAAAAAACATGACACAAAAGGAAAGGGAATTGAGGGGGGGGGGGGAGAAAAGCAAATCCAGGCACTAGATTCTTAGTTGCAAAGTTCAGCAGTAACAGCTGGTAACAGGAGGGAGGGGACTATCAGCTGGACCTGGATCTAAGTAAGATGGAGAGGTACCTGGCTGCTGCTTCCTCCCCCACTGATGGCCTCTGCAGAGATAGTTGGTAGCAGGAGGGAGGGGGCTCTCAGCCTGGAGCTGGATCCAGGCACCATGCCATCCCCCCTAACCCAATCTTCTAATGAGGGTCCCACAGATGGTAGACATGAGGCACATACGTGCATGTGTGGGTTGTATATGTGCATCGGTAATTGTGCTGGCTGTGCTGGCTTACCATCAGCTAACACAACAAAATATTGGGTAGTGCAAATATGGAGAGAGCTCCTGGATGCAGCGCCAAGCTCCCCAGGCATTTTTAAACCTCATAATTCCCTAGAGCCAATGTGCGACAGGACTCCTTTGAGCAGCAAAGCAAAGGAGCATGTAGGATTGGGATTAGGGGTGGTGGTGGCTCTAATTCATTTCTAATTTAAACGGAGAGGATTAGGGCAAAATACTCATTGGCAGATATTTGGTAGAAGCTCACCAAACAGAACATCAATTCAAATATTTAAAATTGCAACATCGGTCTTATATAATAGCTAGCTTTTCTTAGAAATTAGCTTGCTGATTTGAAGATAATAATTTCAAAGTGGTTTTTTATACCTTTACCTTGTTGCTGTACAACCATGAGAAAAACAAACTATATTTTTTATCCTCCCTGAAATAAACAATCTTCTCTTAATCACATCTATCATTTAAAACAGACATGAGAAAGAGAGGCTACCCCTTTATAATTATGGACCTTGATAATTACCTGGTAGTTAGCAGCAGATCCATTCTCAATGTATCTTCCTGTGTCTCTCCCTTAATAATGTAATCTAATCTCCTGGCTATGCTTTCATCTGGCACCCAATACAGCACACTGTTTATAAAACAACAATCTCATCCTTGGTAATGACAGAACAAAGGCAAAGAAAAAGCAGCTTTTGCAATAATGCAGCACTTACCACTTCAAAAGTAGCTAAGTTGGTATAATTTACATTGCCGATTTTCCTTTTCTTTGGGGTTTCTTTTGTTTGGTTGGGTTTAAAAAAATTCTTCAGTGGGAGACCTGATCTAAATTCATCCCTTCAGTGTACAAAATTTTCTATACAGTAGTGCAACATATTAATTAAGCTAAGTAATATGTCTAAGAAAAGGGCAGTGCTTAAAGGCACAAATATGAAATATGCATTATCCTGGTTTGCATGTAAACCTAAAGCCTCCTTGGGTTAATTAACCAATGGGAGTTCACAGTGTGCACTGGCTATCCTTTTGAATATACAAGCCATGGCACACGAACTTTGGTGGTTTGCGTTATACAAGGGTTAAACAATCTTTGGATAACCCTAAAACATACCATAACACAACAAGCCACAGCTTGTATATTCAAAATGGTGGCCAGCACACAGCACAAAGCCCCACAGGTTAATCAACCCACAGTGGCTTAGCCATACATAGAGGAGCCTGACTGAAATCAATTGGAGTCTATTTCCCCATGACTAATTTAAGTTCCATTGGTTTCACTGGCTCTACTCTAAGCACGACAAAATCATTATAGGGTAATGCCTCTTGGGCTAAATTCTCTGCCCTGTTTACATCCCTTGCTACTTTCACTTATGCCAGGGCTTTTTTTGATAACACGCACTCCTTGTTAAATATTATAAGAGCCTGATCAATATTAATACATGAAGAGGTGGGACAGTACAGTAGTGCTGTTACTTCATTTCATTTCAACAGGAGAATCTCCAGAGGATCATGCCCAATATCCCACTACAGTGTTGTAATCAATATTTCCTTGATGTTTCTGGTTTATGTAGTTCTTGATTAATGAAATAATTGAAAACGTAGTTTTACCAAGGTATCTAAAAGGTAATGCCAACCTATGAGAACTGGAGTGCTTCCAGATGGAGAACTACCAATTAGAAGGCATTGTGCAGCGGTTCCATCCTTTATTTCTATAGCAAGAGGAAAAAATGGAAGAAGAAACAGAAAAGCACAGGAGGGTTACAAGTTGAAGATGATGATGTCTGTTAGACAGCCTGTATAATTCTGTGAATGCGGCAGGGTGATGATGCCATACAAGCCTCATCTGTACATTGATGGTGCTATATAAATAAATAATAATAATAATAATAATAATAATAATAATAATAATAATAATAATAATAATCTGGAAGCATCTCTAGTTCCAATTCCCACCCACCCCCGCCCCATCAAAATACTAGGGAATGAGTCCCTGGGGCAAAGGCACTGAAAATGCTTCCGTTGAGAATGAAAAATCTACATCTTTTATTTTATTTTGCAGAAGAGATCCATAAGCAAGACAACAACTAGAAATTGTGCTCACAGATCTTTCTTTAAAATGGTGTGTGGATATATTCCAGATCGATTTAAGTTTTGTTGCAGGTATTCCCTGACAAGAATATTCCCAAACTCTCTTGTGGAGGTAATCCAATAGTTGGAATAGCCCCAGGTTTCAAGTCTCGATAAAAACAACTAAGAAACTTAACAGTAAGTAAAAGCACACGTGTAGTATGGTAAGTTATCAAGTCATGTTGTTGGATGTTTTTAAATCACAGCTACTCATAATTCCCTTAAGGCAGTCTTGCAGAAAAAGTAAGGCAGTTCATTCCTTTTCCCCCCTCGCCCAAGTTCCATGAGGAAGTTGTCATGACATAGAACAGATGTGAAACGTTGACTCAATTAAAACGCACGACTTCCCATGAAATGCTCATCACAGAGAAGACCGTTTACATTGTCTTCTGTCATGAAGATTGGCAGGAGGTTAAAGGAGCCATGCCACATTCTATCAATCGAGCACTTAGCACCAAATATTCTCTGTGTTTCTCTAGCACAAAGAGTACACATACACACATTGTTCTATCACAGCCTTTCCCTCTTTAAATCCATTTCCGCCATCCGAGATGAAAATAATGATTAGTGAATCGCCTGCAACAGAACAGGCATGAGTACCAAATGGAGAGATCTCTGCTTCATAGAAACACGGGTGACAAATTATATTTACTATGAATAATGCCCCAAACAAATAAGGCTTATTTCAATTACTGTGAATTCATGCTTTGACAAATAGAAAACTGCATTAGAGACATCAACCCTGAATCTTTTAAGCAGAAGAATTTTTTGTACAAAGTGCCATTCTGCCAGGCCCGGCATAGCCTGGGCATGGGGAGGCCTTTGTGGGCGTGGGAGAGGATGAGACGTGCCCACTCGCCATTGGCTGGGCACCTCAGGGCCACGAGACTGGGAGGGGACTAAGAAGTCTTAAGAGAAAGACTCACCCATCTCAGCTTGCTCTTTGATGTCCGGCTCCTTCCCTCCCTGTAGACAGTGTGGACTCGCTGGTTGCCATTTCGGGATGAGTAGGAATTTTTTACTCATGTACTGATTTGTGCATAAGTTTTTTTGCCTACTCCACACTGTAAGACAGCTTGGGAGTAATAAACAGGTTAATTTGATTCTATTTGGTCACATTTTATTTGGCGCTAGGTACGGGCATACAGAGGGATTGCGAATTGGTGAGCATTCACAGGCGCTGTTCAAGGTGACTGGTAAAATCTGAGGCTCCCAGCTTTGAGCCCTGTGGCCTGCCTGGGAGATAAGGCTTACCTTTGGGGCCAACCCTACTCACTCACTCTGAGCCTTGTGGTCTGAGTTAGGGCGTGACAAAGGAAGGTCTCCCTACCCCACAAGAGGCAGGCCCATGGGAAGGTGAATGGTCCAGCACCTGCCCCCAGCCATGAATGGCTCGCCCGACCTGAAGCAGGCCATACTGGATGCCCGATAGGATTTCCACCCCTTTGCAGATCGTTGTAAATGTGGCCCTGTTTAAACCCAGCTATTGTTGTCTTTCTCATTCCTCGACCTACGCACCACAAAGTATAGTCTTAAATGAACTTGTCCTGGCAGAAACCCTCCTTGTGAAAGCAGAGCTATACTTAGTGAAATCCACAAATGATTTTTTTTTAATTTGTTGAACACTCTACAGAGACATCTCTGAATTACAGTTGGCCTTCATGTTTTTAGAAATGGATATCAGCCATTGCTTCTTTGTCCCAGAATGAGAGGTGTAATATGATACCTGCAATGCAGTGTACTAATTCATTTAGGGTGCAATCCATTGCATGTTTAGACAAAAAAACAACACTACCAGCATTCCTCTGCTAGCATTTTTTCTCCATAAACAGACCTAGGATGGTGCTCTCAGTCTACAATACCCATTTTGACACTGGGTCTAAACTGCAGATCTCATAGCTATGTTTGGCCTATTTTTTTCCCTGTTCTTCGAACGTCTTCTATTTTTATACCACTGAGACCTAGTCCACACACCATGAATTGACTGGTTCCCTACCGCATCCCATGTGCTAAACTATGGTTGTTCTCCATTATATCTGAACCCAGAACTCTAGGCTGTTGAAAGAGAAACAACCCAGAGATAAACCCAAGGTATGCCTCTTGGGTTATATATCTGGGTTGTCTCTCCCTCAACTACCTAGACTTCCAAGTTCAGATGTAATGGCATATAACCCAGGGATGGGGTCTTACTGAGTTGTTCAGTGCACTGGAGGCGCGCACTGGGCAGGAGCAAACATATGTTTTAAAATATTATCTGATAAGCTGCTTCTAAATCACATTTTTGGTTTTTTTTAACTGATATTTTTATATGTTTGGTTTAAAGGTCCTTCCTAGAGCTGAAGTTGTGGGCTGTAGATAAATACATACAAACACATACACAATAAACATTTGCATTTTTAGTGTAGTATGTAACACACACACAGAATAATTCCTTTACTTGCCCTCAGCATAATGGATAGAAGTTCTTCAGTAATAAATGTAACACTCTTGAATTTCAAATCACTGTGGAATAATGTAGAGATTTCAGATACTTTTCAGAGAAATATTTAGGGTGCAATCATACACATACTTACCTGGGAGTAAGTCCCACTAAACTCCAAGGGACTAACTTTCCAATAGATATGCATAAGGTGGCAGTGTTAAACACATAAAGGGGGCTGCTTTTAAAATTGTAAAAGGGTTTCACCTCCAAATTTATCTATAGAAACCTTTCGCCTATCTTGGGTCCTCAAATATTTTGAACTTCCATGGCCAGCTAGCATGGCCAATAGCCATGAATGTGGGAGTTGTGGTCCAACTGGAGGGCACCAGGTTGGAGAAGGCTGGTCTGCAGAAACAAAAATGAAGATACATATCCTGGTCTAGAATCAGGAAATACCTGCTTATAACAAAAATATACTTGCTTTTAATTGATTTCTAACTGAACGGCTAACGGCAATGTTTTGTTCATCAGAAACAAGGAGCTATTATTGGAATAGCCAGGAAAGAAAGAAAAAGAATAAGGAAATGGAAACCTGCCGAACTTAAAGACCTTTCGAATACTATCTCTCATTGATAATCTGCTCCAAAGTCTGAAAGATCTCCAACTCATGTTCCTTTTCCCCTTTTCTTTATATTGTGCTCAAATGAAACAGATGATACCTAACTTGTAAGCCTTCATTAGCAATTATGGAGGTAAGACAATTATATCTATAAAATATCTAATTAGATTTCAATACTGTCATAACAAGTGACAAAGGTAAATGTAAATGATTTATTACATCTTGCTACTGTGATTAAAATATAGATCAAGTGATTTATTTTTCCGAATGGCGCAAGGTAGCATTTGAAACGCCAAGTTCTGAACTGCGGTGGGCCCAGATACCTCTTAGGTCCCATTCTGACAACACGCTAAACCATGCTGCTTAACCACAAAATGGTTAATGGAATGCATTCTGTTAACCATTTTGTGGTTAAGCAGCATGGTTTAGCATGTTGTCTGAGCGGGGGCCTTACTGTAAATGGCATGGCATGACATTGGGATTGGGGTAGAGAGTTGGGATAGGGAACAAACTGGTGCAGGTGTTGTGCTGGAGCCAAGGAGGTAGGAAAGAATAAGTTCATCAAGAAAATATCCAACGAAGCTTCTAAAAATGGGGGTACAAGTGATCTAAATTCAGGAAGGGAGACAAATTCCTAAAATATGTCATTGCAATATTGTGTGTGTGACTGGTTGCACTCCTTCTGTGTATTTAGTCTGTTCATTTGCACTAAGATATTTATTCTAAAAGTACTACTATTCTAAGCAGAACCATTCTCAAGTCCAAGTACTTCCATTTTAAAAAACCAAAATCATTTTAATATCCAGTAGAAAAAGAAAACAATATTCACAATGAATTTATAGTAGTTTTCTGCCTGTAATGAGAATAGCATTCTCATAATATTAAGACAGAGCAATGGCCTCTCAGCACCAGGTGCTACTGAACTACGAGCTATAGACTAAAGGTGAGAGTTATCAAGACATCTAAAAATAAACTACAGAAAAGGAAATACCCAAGCTGAGTGACAACGGAGTTAAGAAATTTATTTATTTATTTATTATTACATTTATATACCACCCCATAGCCGAAGCTCTCTGGGCGGTTTACAAAAGTTAAAAACAATGAACATTAAAAACAAATATGCACAATTTTAAAACCACCAAAAGCATAAAAACAACAATGGGGAATGGGGAAGGCAGAAATGGGAGGGTCTTCAGGTTTCTCTTGACTGCTTAATTGCTGTAACTACTACATTTATCGCAAACTGCAAGCTATCCTTGAAGTCATGGAACCTTTACTAAGATTCCTTAATGGGAATTTCTGTAAAAAGTATAACTGGAGATATATATTCTATGCACTGGATCCAGAGTTTGGCGTGTGCAACTGGGCTGGTGGAAGCATACTTCCCCAACCCTCCTCCTCCCTGCAGCACTTCCAGACCCTGAAAATGCTATGTAGAGGGTCAGGGGACCCTGCTGAATGGAGCAGGCTGAGCGTTGGGGGGGATCCCTGAAAACTGGGCAGAGGCCCCTTTCGTGAGCAGCGCTTACTGTATTCAGCAGGGTTCAGTGGGTTGCTATAAGGAGAAGTGGGTGTGTAAGTCTATTACCACTAGCTCAGTTGCACACGTAACGAAAGTTGGATCCAATCAAACAATGTACTAAATTTTGCAACCCAGAATTTTCTAATCTTGATGTATTCACCTTTAAAAATAAAACTTTTGAATAACATTTATAAATAACTAAGAATCACTTCTGAATGTACAATTCAGTCCATTTTTTAAAAAAAATAATAACAGGAATTTCATAAATTAATCAATGTTTACATAAGTCAGTACACTTGATTTCACTTCCATAACATTTCAAATGGCACCTTCTTTGTGTCAAACGTACCACACAAATATTTGTATTTCCTAGTTGATGATAATTCCAGGCCTTCTTCTGCATTGAATATACTTATGGGCATTCAACCCACACTAGCTATGCAATGTTTATAAAGTAAGTCTCAAAACATTCTCCCAAATCCAACAAACGGAGCTTGATTTTATGCCATACAGCAAAAAACATAGTGTTCCCAAAACCTATTATTAAAATACTGAATACTCTTAATATTAATAAAATATATGAATGAAAACAGTGTGTGGGAGTTGAGACGTTCAAAGCTTCAAACAGAGAATTATATCATGTTCTCCTGTGATCTCAATTTTCAATTCAGATATTGAACTGTGGTGGCATCTGAGCCCCAGGCTCTAAGTGTTTATGGGTTGCAGAAGTAATGGAAGCATTTCACCCTCTACACACACACACACACACACACACACACACACACACACACTAGCCCTGTTCAGGCATAAAGTGGGCACAGTGAGCAGGCATCCACAGTGACCCTGCCCCCTACATCTCTAGGCATGCTGTCCCTACCTCTCTTAGTTCAGACATTGCCATGTTGAACACAAGTAAACTTCTCCACATGATTGTGGACCCTCCCTTATCAGGGTTTCTGAACTGAGTTCTACTCTGCCCCAGTTCTATCTACTCTACTGTCTCAGTATACACTTTGAGCCCTCACATGTTCTCTTGAACAGGGCTAACATATAATGAATTTTGCAGTTCATTATCACAAGATGTATTGTATTGTTAGTCACCATCTTAGATGTTTTTACAAAGGATTAGACAACTTCTTATAAGTAGTAAGTCATAAAGATAGATGATTTAGCCATAGGAGCTAACAGGTCCTACCCATTCCCTGGACAGAGGCACTAAACCACTGAGTGCAGGATGTAGAAAGTGAACAAGAGGAAATGACTATCAGCCACACTGTACTTATGAAAAACACGCCAGACAATATTTATCTGATTGGCCATTGTTGGAGACTGAAAGCTGTCTCCTTTGGCTGATCCAGCAAGGCAATTCTTGGTCCAATCTGGAACTAGTAGACAATGCCATCAGGCAGGAGCAATGTACGAAGGTACTTCCATTCTTTGCCCCCATTCCAGCCCCCATTTTTATTTTTTTATTTTACTTAAAATAAGCTTGGAAGTATTTCAGGAAAAGATTAATGTCAGTCCATTGATCATTTATGCTCCTTAGGAAAGCCTTCCTCCAGGACTACTAATCATGGACTGAAGAAAAATAAGTACAATTCTAGATTCATGGAGTCACTATTAGTGGTGAATGGTCACAAAAATGTAAAGGGGTTCACCAAATAATACTTTACCACAACTTGATAGTTGTTAATCATGTTTTAGCTGGGTCATTTGTAACTTCAATCATGACAGCTATCACAACAACAAACCAGCAATTTGTCTCAAAGCAATGGAACCTCATATGAAATATGCTCACCGTGTTAATTACCTGTTGAGCAGACATGTGTCTCTTGGTCACAACAATTGGCATAATACTGAAACTTTCTAACTACTGCCAATGCAATACAAATCATCACTTGAAGAAAAAGTAACAGATATCTTTAACACAGAGAATCAAACCTTCAGGTCCACTTTTATGATAAAGCAAGGATAGTAACAAATTAATAAAAAGCTGAACTCAAAAGAAAACATATTTAACAGTACCCATTTTTTCCTGCACCCGCAGGTGTTTAGACTTCCTCCAGTTAGCTTCATTCCAGGAAAGGAAGTGTTCATATTCTTAGAGGATTTTTTAAAAAACATTTTTTTCCTTCCAAAAGGATACTGTAGATAATTTCAAGGATTCAATGTACAACTTCCTCAGAATGTAATTTAAGGAATATTTGAAAACTAATGTCAATCAAAAAGCATATAAAGAAGTCCAGACAAATCTTTTTCCATCGCAGTTAACTACTACTATGGATCTACAAAAAATAAGACAAACATTATAGAATGCTCTTTGTATAGAAAAGTGTAGAAGTCATCAATACATTATCTTGCTGGAAACAAAAACAGCCTCCATGGGCGATTCTACCATGGAACGGCAAGTGCAAAAAAGAATTGCCCCAATATTTATAAACTGAGTTTCCTAAATGTTCCATGACTGCCACATGTGTTACGTCAGTAATCCTTAAACCAACTTGTAAAGTAAGGAGCATAATTATCTCAAGATTAAAGATTGGGGGCTGATGTACAGATATAGAAGGTTGGCTAATGAGCTACATTGAGTCATAGCTAAACTGAGATTTGAACAAAAGCATTACCAGCTTGGAGCTCACGCTTTTAACCTCAAGATCACACCCACTGCATATACCAAACTGCTGCCAAACCAGAGTCCACTGTTATTAGGATGTTTTTAGAATGTTTTTAGGATGTTTTAACAATGCATAATATGTTTTAATTCAGATTTATGTATTTTATATTTACTGTTGTTCCCCGCCTCGATCAAAATGGAGAGGCAGGTAAGAAATAAATTATTATTATTATTATTCAGTTGTTAGAATCTGGACACATTTGGTATATCATAATGATAAAAATATATTTTCCACAGTTGCCATTTTAGTCTGTTGCAGCAGTTACTTGGAAAATATAAATGTTTAAACATTCTTAAGTGCTTTTGTCTTACATATCTCTCAAAATAAAAGTCACAGTAGATATTCCAAAAGAGGTTTACTAGCATGCATGCTTTGTTTTTGTTTTGTTTCAAACCTGGCCCTCTGAAATACATACAGCCTGTTCAGAGGCTCTATCTAATCATATTATACAGGGTATTTATACCAGTTCATACTCAGGAAGGTGAGCACTTAAGATGGTAGCTAGGGAATGCATCTGGTGGATGACTGAAGTTCTCCTCAGATGTTGCTTCTGTTGGATCCTGGAATGGATCCCGGTTATGTTTTCCATTGATTTGTTAATTGCTGAGGATCTGGAGGAACAGAAGACTCAGCAGAAACTTAAAGGTCAACTCTACACCTGGACATTGAGTGTCATAATTGAATAATTGTTTAACTGATTGTCTTCAATTAAGGGTTGCAAGGAGTTGCATCATTGTACAGGTTGCCTATAAAAGTAAATGTATTTTCATGTTCATGTATAACTTCCTAACTTCCATGTCCCTCATGTGAGCTGTATTGACTGACCGTTTGTAAGTATTTGTATCTGTACTGCCATAACTAAATTATATATTTATTTGCCAGTAAAAAGGTTTATTTTAACCTACATAAATCTCTGTCTTAATTCACGTCTTTGCTGACTTGGCTGAGAACCGCTGTAATCTCTGCTAGTTTCTGTAAGGGCCCAGACAGAAACTTAACACAAAAGGTTATGTGCCAGAAGCCCAGTCTGTGCAATAACTAAACAGCTTATAAAGCCATAACTCAACAGCTTCTTCAAATGCAGAGGGTGAACATCACATTCAATGAACATCGGCTCTCCAGTGATGAATACTCTAAATAATGGTTCTCTGTGGTTATTTAGCTGCCAAGGCTGAATTCAATGGAGTAATGGAACCTGCCATGTATTAGCTATACAGCCAGTGTCCGAGCTGGCAGCTAAGCGGTGAAGATCCAATGGGTCATAATTACTGAGAACCTTACTAGAAGTCTCAATATTGAAGTACAAGACTGCCAACGTTATCCAGTACATATGCAAGAATACAGTACTAGTTACACAGGTCAAAGAATAAGAAATGGACACAAATCTGACATCAGGCAAAGCAATGCTCATCAACCAGTGGGAGAACATTTTAACTTCACAGGACACTATCAATAACCTCAAGATGTCCATTCTTGAACAAAGGAATTCCAATGACAGATATCAAGGTGAAATTGCTGATGTGCAATTCATCAAGAATCAACTCCATTTCCTGTGATTTGAATAAGGGCAAAGGTGTTTTGTGTGTTTGTTTTAAAAAAATCACATTACATATGTTGATCAGCTCACCACTGCAATGAGATCTGTGTTATGGCACTTAAGGTAATTATCACCCTACTTTTTGTATTTCAATTCCGTCTGACAACATAGTTTGCACTCCCTCCCCAAAATATGTATATAAATTGACTAGTTTGGACTTCATACATCTGATGAGGTGGACAATGTCAACAAAAGCTTATGATAGAATAAATGTCTTAGTGTTTAAGATGTCACAAGACTTTGTTATTTTTGCTGCAACAGTGTAACACGGCTACCGCTCTAGAAATTGGCACTAGCTATGATTGTCATAGAGAGGAATCTTTAAAAATATGCATGAAAGGACTGCCTAGTCTCACAAAGACCTGCTTGAATTGTCCAACAACCTTCTCTGCGTGACCCCACCTTCAAGAGATAGGTGGGTGGTGACCGGAGAAAGGACCTTCTCAGTTGTGCCAGCCCAAGGGGTCTTGCCTAGCTCCAAATTGAATGTTTTTACAGCTCCAGGTTAAGACCTTTTCATTTAACCAGGCTTTTTAATGTACCAGGGCTACAGAACCTCAGGGCCTGATTTCCTATTGTATTGCTTACATTTGAATATTAAGGAATATTCATAGCAAAGGGTGGGATATTTAAATAAATATGCATGTGCAGGGTGGGGTTCCCCAATGCATGTACAGTGCTGAAGATGTCTGATACTCTATGCATGATTCAGCCATTAGCCCTGTCTATCCCTTCTAATCTTAGAAACAGAAAACATGGTGATCCATGGCCTGTTCTAATAGTCATGTGTTTTCTTTTCTTTCTTTTCCAAAATGGTAATGTTTTCAAATGTTTTTCTTGGATAATTCCACTTTTGGGGGAATTCCTTGTAACGATTCATAAGAGGCATTCGTTCACTTTTTATTTAGTTTATGCACATATTCAATTTTAAATATTCAGGTATGTTTTGACAGTTTTATAGCTAATTCTTTACAAAACACAGAAAAAATACTGATGGCTGATAAAGCTTTCAGACTCGCATAATAAAAACAGAGAAAACAAATATACAACTGTCATTTCCAAATAATATTCTTACAAGGTTTCAAGGGTATCATTTGTGAAGCACAAAGATTTCCTTCTTTAGCAGTGTTCCAACACATCACTTTCTATTCGTGTTTAGCTCAAGACATGAATATACTTGCCTAGAATGTAAGTGAGGTATTTACACAAAGACAGCTCTTTAGAAATCTATTATTGTGAACACAAAACAGGAAGTACAGTAATACCACCAGTAGATGTTAAATAACCCTTAGTGTGAACTATGATGTTGAGTTTAATATGCATAATGTTAACCCCTTAGCTATAATGAGATGTGCAGTAAACACATTGACTCATGCAAAAAAAAAAAGGATTCCCCACAGCTTTTTTTTAATTTTTAAGTAGCTTACATGACCCAGCCAACAGAATGGAACTCTTATGTACAAATTCCTACTTGTAGGCAGTTTAAGGTAGAATGAAACTGTGGAGCTTTGGCACAGATAAGAATGTGCTGCATCACTACAACGTTGAGTGTGAGAGAGACGGTGAGTCTGTGTGTAAAAACACATCACTCCATAACCATGGAATCATAGAATAGCAGAGTTGGAAGGGGCCTACAAGGCCCTCGAGTCCAACCCCCTGCTCAATGCAGGAATCCACCCTAAAGCATCTCTGACAGATGGTTGTCCAGCTGCCTCTTGAAGGCCTCTAGTGTGGGAGAGCCCACAACCTCCCTAGGTAACTGATTCCATTGTCGTACTGTTCTAACAGTCAGGAAGTTTTTCCTGACGTCTAGCTGGAATCTGGCTTCCTTTAACTTGAGCCCGTTATTCCGTGTCCTGCACTCTGGGATGATCGAGAAGACATCCTGGCCCTCCTCTGTGTGACAACCTTTTAAGTATTTGAAGAGTGCTATCGTGTCTTCCCTCAATCTTCTCTTCTCCAGGCTAAACATGCCCAGTTCTTTCACACTTACATTTACATACTTAATACATACTTACTTACATTTTGGCTATTTTAATTCCAACAGAAAAATAAATGGGTAGCTTGGCTATGATGGTTGTCTTAGAAGACAGCCGTTGAAACAATACCTCAGGAAAAGAAACCACTGCTTGATCAACATTTTCCAGAGCAGTGGAATAAAGATAACAAGAGGGAAATATGTATTTTTATTCTATGTATGAAGTTTTTTGTTACATCAACTGCTGAAGCAATATTTTTCACATTTTTGAAGTAACTCTAATCTCCGGAAAACCTCTGCTTAAGCGATAAGCTGTGCAAGTATCTGTGTGTCTGTCTCATGCATGCACACAAACACACCCTTTTAGGGTCTCTGTGTAAAAGCATGTCCTGTGGTATGTCAAGCAAGGTATTTGAGGATTCACTTAATATCTTCTGTTTGACAAAGTCATCACATAACCCTCGTATAATATTCTGTATTGCGAAAACAACATGGGAGAGCATCTTTGCACACCAAAAGGCAACATGGGAAATGTCTCACACATATTGGATACTTACTACATAGCAGAAGTCTACTCTTAGTAGAGCACTACTTCACTTCAAAACTCTTCTCTCTCACCTAAGCCAATGTATGCTCATTACTGTCAATAGAAACACTACTGAGGAGGAATTTCAACCTGGTAGGAGTATGCAAACAACCTACTGTGCTCCCGCCAAACAATCAGGCAAGATACGAAGAGTTTATTTCATTCCCCTCGCCCTCCTCCTCCTCCACACATCTCAGATACATGTCTACAACCATTTTTCCTCAAATGGAAGTGACTAGTAAAGCAAGGAATGGCAATTGAGCTCCGTACTTTGATGCACAATCAAAAATTGTGTTATTGCAACAAAGCATACCTAGGAATTGCCTTCCTGTTTGTAAAACACACTGCTGATAAAATTACTTGCATCCATTCCCAACTTGGACTCTATGTTGCGAACATGGTGGTGATTAAGGCAGCCATGTATCCAGCTTTGATGAATTCTCATCTTGTGCAACCCAAGGATGTGGACAAGAGTAGCAAAAGCTACCAGAGGGGGACTGGCCAGCTGGGTGGTGGTAAATGTCTCCTTGGAGAGGGCTATGTCCCATTTCTTTTAAAACGTGCTGTAGTAAAACTGCTTTGGGGGAAATATGGATCCTAGATAGTTATCAGCCACTCTATAATATTCCTTTTCTGAACAAGGTCCTAGAACAAGTAGTGGTAACTGAACTCCAGTTTTTTTGTTTTGTTTTGGATGAAGCTGATTTGGGTTCTTTCCAATCCAGGTTCATGATTAGGGCTGAAACAACTTTGGTTGCCTTGATGGATGAGTATTTCCATGTTGATTTGATTGGACTTCTCAGCGGCATTTGATACTGTCAACCTTATAATCTCCTGGGATGTTTGGTGAGTGTGGTGCTTGGAGGTACTGTGTTACAGTGGTTCTGATTTATCTGGCTAAGCACTCCCAAGTGGTGGTGGTGGGGAACTACTGCTCAGCCCTCAGTTTCTCAGGGCTCCATTTTTGTCCTCTCTGCTAATCATCCAGAATTTGGGGACTGGATCTCATCCCTATACTGATACCCAGCTCGCTCACTCGCTCTCTTTGTCAGTGGGTGCCAAAGAGGATGTGGATGTCCTGAAATATTGTCTAGATGCAATGACAGATTGGATGAGTGTTAAAAACTTGAGGGTCAATCTATGCAAGATGGAGGTACTGTTGCTCAGGAGACAGGTTAATCCAAGATTGGGGGTACAGCCTGTTCTGGACGGTGCTATACTCCTGAAGTATTAGGTTCACAGCTGGGGCGGGGTGTGCTTCTGCGTCAGCATTGCTCCTGGAGGGTCAGGTGACTGCTGTGGCCAGTCCTACTATGGCCCAGTTTTGACTGGCGTGCCAGATGTGCACCTTCCTGGAGAAGGAAAATCTGGTTACAACCCTACATGGGGCTGCCCTTGAAGAATGACCTTACAGAGTGACAAAGCTCACCATCTACCTTACCTGACAGTACAACTGTCTTTCAGAACTCCTGCATACATAGTATTTTGTAAGTCAAAGCTGATTAAACTGAAGCTAGGCTTGACTGCCACCTGCTGATATTATGAAAACTGCTTCAATGCCAAAAAACATCATAATGGCATGTGCTTTCTAAAATTATCTTCAGTACTAACATAAACAAAAACATATTTTGACACATGCTCATTTTACTTGTGTCACAGAGAAAGCAAAACTGTTGAATGAAAAGGGAAATACTTAAGTGTGCGGTTTTTTCCCAAAGCTTTACCTTCCACTACTCTCATTTCCCCTTCAATTAAACATTTTTGCAAATTATTAATCAAAATAAGACCCTCTGTTTCATACCTTTCCCAGACACTGACTACATTTTTTGGACAAGAAGTGGGTAGCATAGGGGGGAAAAACAGACCAAACATCACTGCTTGCCTGGATTCCACTTTGAGCCTTTAGTTCAAACATGTTTTAACCTGTGTTTCTTCTTTGTAGCTATTTTCTGTTAAAAATAAATTGGTTTAAGCTATATAGGCCTACCGATACTGGCAAAAGCTTACTGTACAAATAAATCAAACCCTGTGGCTTAGCTCCTTCAATGCTGTTATAGGGCCCTCTCACTAAGAAACATGTGCTATAGCATCAATATTTGCTTTTCATTGTGTCAGAGTATCCTTCAAGGTGACTCAAGAGACTAAGGCTGTTTTTGCCCCAAGAGTACAATTTGAGACAGCTGAAGGAACAGCGGAGGGTTAGGAAATAAAAATTTCATTCACAAAGGGTATCTGCATAGTTGCAACAGAAACATTAAAATAAAATGCATCTAAGCCACATGATGATGTTTAAAGAAGTTAGCATATTGAGAACTAGGCACACTTTGTATCTACATGCTTTCAATAAAAGTTAAATGGCCATTTTTATAAGTGCAGTAACATGTTCCAGGGTGTGTGCTTGCCAATTACGCACACCTCGTGTGTTGACTGATGAACACACACACTGGCGTGTGTTCTTGCTTACATAGCCCACGTGCTGGCTTGTTAAGTAATGGAATAAGGTTTGCCTCACCAACTGGCTAAAGCTACCTCTTCTTGCTCTGTAGACTTCGAGAAAACATGTATTGGTCATGTTGGGCTCTCCATCTGGAAAAGGATTAAGTGACAACGAACGGGTTTGCACAATCAAAATAAGCCATGGCCTGTTGTTGGATTATTTGAGTGCTGTCTCCCTCAAACAAGCCAAGCTGTCTGGGTTCAGATAACACATGCCATGCCTGGGGGGAATTACGCTAACGGTGCCTGGCACATGCTGCTGATTTAAACAAGCTGGCTTGTTCAGTCATGCAAACTGGCCATATTTCATTAAACCATTTCCTACATATATTCTACATCTAGGCAAAACATAACTCATGTTTTTGAGCAGCAGATAAACATGGCAAAGTATGGCTACTTCACAGCAGGAACAAATTATCTTTTTTGCCATACCTTAAAACAGGAATTTATAGCAAGATAGAATGATTAATGTCTATGCTGCTAGAGGAACACAACTTAATCCAGGTAAAACTGGATTAAGAGCCAGTGTGATGTAGTAGCTAGAGTGTTGGAGTGTGAGTCGGGAGATCCGGTTTCTCGTCCTCACTCGGCCATAGAAACTCACCTGGTGTCAGTCATAGATTATCAGGGTTGTTGTGAGGATAAAATGGAGAGGAGGAGGAGGATGTATGCTGCCTTGTGTTCCTTGGAGGAATAAAGGCGACATATAAATGCAATGAATAAATCTGACTGTTTGACCAATTGGGGGTTGGGATACAACCCATTTTGAATGGGGTTGTTTTTCCTTTGAAAACTCAAGTTCCTAATTTGGGGGGTGCTCATTGGGAATGCTACTTTTGGATGCTTGTGTGACTAGAAAGAAGAGCCTTGTATCTGCTTTGCCTGGTTCACCAGCTTTGCCCTTTCCTAGAATTTATTTATTTATTTATTTATTACATTTTTATACTGCCCAATAGCCGAAGCTCTCTGGGCAGTTCACAAAAATTAAAACCGTAATAAAACAACCAACAGGTTAAAAGCACAAATTAAAAAAAATACAGTATAAAAAGCACAACCAGGATAAAACCACGCAGCAAAATTGATATAAGATTAAAATACAAAGTTAGAACAGTAAAATTTAAATTTACGTTAAAATGAAGTGTTAAAATACTGAGAGAATAAAAAGGTCTTCAGCTGACGATAAAAGGAGTACAGTGTAGGCGCCAGGCGGACCTCTCTGGGGAGCTCATTCCACAGCCGGGGTTCCAGAGAGGAGAAAGCCCTCCTCCTAGAAAAAGCCTGATCACCAGAGTAAGGGATATGGGGGAGCAACTTGGGGTAAATTAATTATCTAAGGGCTTAGGGTTAACATGGTACATACAGGAGTTTGAAGATCTAGTGGGTTAAAACCCGTATATGGGAAGGAGAAGGCTTTGAAGTTAAATAGGGAAAGATAGATGGGGATAAAATTATTCCCTCCCTTTAGTCCCAAAGCCAAAACAGTTAAGAAATCAGAAGGGGAGGCTTTTCCTGAATATTTATTTATTTATTTCATTTTTATATTGCCCAATAGCCAAAGTTCTCTGGGCGGTTCACAAATTTGCAATTATAGGCCCCAATTTCAAGTCTGAATGCTATTTCACTGGAAGATTTAGCAGGAGAATGCAATAACACAATTAAGGCCCACTAAATACTAATTTCTCAACAGAGATTCTTCCGTGTAGCATTTTATATTAGCAGTTGACTATAACAGATTATGGAGTTTAACACTAGAGGCATTCAGACGTTCACAGTGGTAAAAGAAGCCATTGTAGCTCCCCGCCCATACTGCATGCGCAACCACAATCTGCATAATTACTCACAATGCAGTGCGGGTTACCATGTCGGCCGAACCCGATGCGGTCTGTGCCAGGGCTGGCTTCTTGCCAATGCCACAACCCCTACAACCTGTGGGTTGTGGTGTGGGTTAAAAGCCACTCCCACCACACAGTTTTCAGATGACACAGTACATAGGGAACATAGGAAGCTGCCTTATACTGAGTCAGACCATTGGTCCATCTAGCCCAGTATTGTCAACACTGACTGGCAGCTGCTCTCCAGGGTTTCAAGTAGGATTCTTTTCCTTACCCTGCCTGGAGAAGCTGGGGATCAAACCTGGAAACTTCTGCATGCAAAGCATGTGCTCTATCACACTGAGCTATGGCCCCTCCTGTAACCTGTGCTGCATCTCAGGTTATTATGAAAATCACGGTCACAGCATGCACGAAGGCAAGAGAAGTTTCTTTTACCCCCATGATTGTCTCAATTCAGTCATTGGGATAGCTAGGTACTTTATATGAATACATTGTAACAGCTTGCAATTCAGTTACATGAATTTGTTGCTGTATAATTGGTGTATTTTAATTAAAAGGCATTATTTTTGCTCCTCAAACTTTTAACTAGAAGCAACTACTGTGTGAAAAGCATCTAGAAACTTTCAAAAGCAGTTTCGCTATACTTTTACCAAAAGATGTAGAGATGGTAGAATTCTCAACAGACCATTTTCAAGAGAATCTGCAGAGAGGCAGAACACACATATGCCTCCACCCCCCAACACATACCTACACATCCTTGTGTGCTTGGCTGCCATTCAGATCTTCAAACATTCAGCACAAAGATCTAAAAAAAGATTCTGATGAACTCTGCTCTGAGGGTTTCTGATCATGGGAATTCTGTAAGCACATTCAGCCTTACTAGTAGGGTGCATTCAATATTACTATAGGGATTACATTCACACCCATTCCCCCACCCCACCTTAGCTCTACGCATGTGCAAGCTAGCGCCTTCATAGAGCTACACACACACACACACACACACCACCAATACGTTGATATAGATATATTAACCTGCACAACTGACCCATTCTCACTCACATAGGAACATAGGAACTTACCTTATACTGAATTTGATCAATAATCTATCTAACCCAGTATTGTTGACACTGTTCTACAACACACTCATGTTTTCAGTGGCTTATCTTATTTAATCTTCTCTTTAATAAAGGACAGTTTACCTTTTTAATACTGTAATGTTTTAAAGTTCTAAACAATCTCAAGGATTCAAGTCATCCTGCGATCCTAGTGATATAGGGTGAGATACAAATGTTTTAAATAAATAAATTTAACTAAATAAATAAGTAGTCTAAATAAATACACTATTAAGTGCAAAGAGAATAATAATAATAATAATAATAATAATAATAATAATAATAGCGGCAAAAATAATTCACCAACAACTGGCTATCAAATTCAACCTCTTCAAACAATCTACACCATACTATACATACTCAACTGAAATAATCTTGGAAAATGCAGATTATATACTACACTTGATCTTAGCCAAAAGGCCGAGAAGTGATATACTGGGACAGAACAATTCCTATAAAATATACTGGGACAGAACAATTCCTACAGACAAGACAATAGTTTGCAATCAACCAGACATAACAGTCATAAGCAAAAAAGAAAAGCACAGCTGCCTCATTGACGTAGCAATGCCTAATGACAAAAATGTTGTAGAAAAGGAAGAGGAATAGAGACAAAAATATGTACCACTGGCTATGGAAGTTAAAGAACTATGGCAACAGGATGTTAGTCAAATCTGTCACTGGCATCACATCAAAAACATTTTTAAAGAAAACCCCCAGAAAATTGGCCTTCCAAAATATATCCACACCAACATTTAGGAAGCACTTATACTTAAAACATTTCTGAATCAGTAAAAGTCCGCATGTTTTGGCAAAGCCCATCATGTACATCCAGAAAAACTGCCACAAGCGAGAAAAGAGAGCTGATGATGATGATGATGATAATCACCTGTCAGCATGGAAACTTTTTTCATTGTCATAAAAAATCTCTATAGAAGTACACACTCTCAAAATAATGGAGGCGTGAATTCTAGGCATAATGTCAGTGCTGGAGCAGCAAAATCCCTATACATAAACTCCATTGTAACTATTCAACCTTTGCACTGTTCCAGACTGAAAAATATGTTCCTTTAGAAAGTGCTTCATATTTTCAACAAAAGCTCTTAGTGGAGTCATCAGATGCAATTTTAATAGCTCCTTAGAGAAGGGAATTTCAGCAGATTCAGCTTCTCTCACCCTCTGTATGACACGCTTCATCTAACAAAATGACTGGACTTGGACAATCATGGCCAGGGGAAGCAACTATAGTGGCTGCTCCCCGTGCCCGCCATTTGCATTATTTGGCGTGTCGTCCAAACCCGGTGTGTGGCATGGCAGGATGGGTTTGTGGCGTACTCACCCTCCAACCTACACAACTATCAATGGTACATACCTCTGGTGACCTTGGCTCTTAGAAATAACATGAACCAATCTGCTTTTCAATGAGCCTACCCAAGAGGAAGCTTTGTAAAGTCTGCAGCCATCAAGAGGGCAATAGAACATTGAACAATGGTACCATTAAGCATTGGTTGTAAAGATTGCTATGAAAACTATTTTCTGCTGCAAGTAACATGCTCACGTTTTACCTAATAGAATTGAATTTTATATAATCTCTCTCTCTCTCTCTCTCTCTCTCTCTCACACACACACACACACAGAAAAATACATTCATTTATGTGTATATGCTTTTATGGACAAAAGCAGCGCCATTTATCCCTGTCTGATGGTATAGCTGTGAAAGCTTAAAAATGCTGCCCAACAAGTTAGTCTCCCACCTTGTTTTGTCAGGCAAGTAATAAATCTCAAGTGAACAAGTCACTGTGCTCTTCAACTGTCACCATGAAGAGTTGCAGGGAGAGTGGGGGGAACAACTCAGCAGCCTCAAGGCTGATTTACCACCCTCTCTATACCCTGACAATTGAAGGCTTGGAAGCAAAAGGAAAAAAGAAAGAAAGAAAGAAAGAAAGAAAGAAAGAAAGAAAGAAAGAAAGAAAGAAAACCATTTCTGCACACCTGGAAATATTTATTTACTATACTTGGGGGGGGGGGGACACCCTGAAAATTCCACTGGAAACAATTCAAACACCTTTATGAATGTCAGCATACAATCAATAAATAAGGAATACCCCAGAGGCAAAATTGTTGCTGATGTCAATAGAAAAGCACTGACAGAGTTCATTGGGGCCACATCGCCACCTCATGTGGGCCTCAGGAGGACTTGCTTACCTCTCCTTAAAAGCTAGTAATGGAATAAATTGTAAGAATTGTATTTATAAATAAGTGTTTACTGCTGCACAAGTGGGAAGATTTATTTTCCACCAGCAAGCTCCTTATTTTAATGAAGGCAACTTTTAACTATCTCCTCAACTCTGGCCTATTCTTTAATCAGAAGGAGAATGGATAAACACAATCTACCACAACTTTAAACAGGTGTACAGGTTTGCAGCCTTAGAAAAGTAGCACTCACTATAAACACTTAGCATATTGCTGAAAGTTTCAAACATGTAAATTAATAGTAGTTAGTACACAGAATCACAGGTATGTTACTTCAAAAATACAGACAGATACAAAGATGTAACTATTAACGTAAACCTTTGAGGTAATCGTGAACTTATTCTTAGCCCCAGCATAACTTAAATCAAAAGCATATTCTTTTTCTCCTTTCATCTCTAGCATCTACACTCCACAGTTTGGCATTTGGAAGGACAACTATCCACAGACAAAAAAGTCTCCAAAATTTAATGAGAACTCTAACCTGTGACTGATGACACTCAACATCCTCTCAACACTGCTTTACATGTTATGCTTTGCAGTCAAAGGGATATCCCTGCAGGCCATTCCCATAACTTAAAGAATGAAAGCTAGGGGTGGGGGCACATGTTTTTTCCGTAGGACTACCTGTGAGGTATCCATGAGTATATTCTCAACCCAGGAATGGTATGGGTATATCCAGTCTATACCTTTGTTGTGATATTAATCTCAGTGCCTGCAATCAATTTACACTACTGCTGCCATAACAGAAAAAATATTAATAAAGGAAATGTCCCTTCTATTCCCCTGAAAACCCCACATTCAACAAAGAGCTCTTAACACTCTATTCACCAGCCAGAAGAAAGACTAAAAGCCCCGATAGGAATATATAAAGATAAACACGAATGAAACAATAACCACGATTTGTTCCAGACAAGCCAAATGCCGAACATGTTTACAGCTTCAGATTTCCTGATTTATGAGGACCTCAACATGTTGCCAGATGATAACTTTCGCATAAGATTCTCCCCCCTCCCTTTACCATAAAACTTGAATATTTGAATTTCTTTCATAAGCCTCCAGAAGGGCAAAACTTTGATGTTTCTTAAGAGGAAAGATTGTTTTTTCCCCTTGAGGCTAGGACTTAAAATCTTGTTACTGATTCTGCCAAATCACTCACTTTTTATTTTCATCAAAAACAAACTACTTTTAATTAACGCTAAACTCAGCTAACAAGAATCCCTGTTTTTTGAACAGACCGGTGCTTGCTGGAGCCTCTGATATGAGCCTTCCATATCCAAGACAAAGCAAATAGTTCTTTTTTAAGAAAAAGGCTTTTAATTTCATTTCCCACCTGCAAATCATCGCTGAAGAGAGAGTAAAAGAGATGCAGTTTTGATTCTCTAACAAAAGGAATAGGAGAACTGCAATGAGAACTTCATCAAAATTCTGCATTGTAATTCAGTTGCGAAATGTATTTGTTACAGCTACAGAGTACACTGAAAATTTAAAAATACCCCAAGACAAGCCATTTTTAAAAAAATGTATATGCCATTGGAAATTGCTTCTCATGCTTCCATCTAGTGGCACAGAGTCTGTATTGTATGCACCTCTAATACCCAAGATTTTTAAATATGCCATTTTGTAATGAAGAATGATGCTGCCATATTGATCCCAAGAGATTAAGAGATGCAAATAGGTGCCAGAGTTTAGTGAACCCAGTAGGTACCTTGAGTTACACAGAATATTTCAGCATTCAGAGCAGAAAAGCAGCTTATTGTCAGGTACACATCAGGTACAAGATGGCTGCAAATATTTTCAGACTGTTTTGATAAAGCCTTTTAACCTCAAGAATTGTAATTCAACTATGTGAGAAAACTGTTGGAATAGAATATTGTAAATTATTCCTTGTAGTATACAGCATTGTAAAGATGTATTTTTAAATAGACAGAATCTTTTTAAGGATTCTAAAAAGCAAACCTTATACAAACACAACTCTGGAAATTAAATTTCACCACATAATAAAAAGTGATAACTTTTCTTTGAACGAATTTTACCCTATATACATCAGAGAAGCAGCAACTTTTCCATTTAGTCCAGCTAAGGGGGGAGCAGAATGAGAAGTTTTCCACCTCCTCATTTAGTATGTTAATATCAGGCCAGACACTGAGGAAGACTTCCCCTAAACTGCAGGAACGCTGTGGAAGAATCGTGTTAACACGCTACTACAGTGCAGGGTAGTCGCCCATGCTGATTCTACAATGGCCCTGTTATGCTGTGCAGACTACACAGGAACAAACATGGTGCACATAGCTTATAGAATAAAATAGAACAGAATATTTATTTCTTACCCGCCTCTCCCTCTGGATCAAGGCGGGGAACAACATTAAATCCAACAACATTATGCGGATTGGAAGCATCAAAGTAGTCTAAGATGGATATGCACCAATTGTTCTGCGCGCAAAAACACTTATTACCTTATCTGTTTTGCACACTTTATTTCAGGGTGAATAGAGTTTGCTTTTTGTTTGTTTAAATGAAAGCAGATCTAAACTCCTGTGACACTTATCATTTACTGTATTTTCTCCAGTTTCGGCTTCATGCTACCCTGAAGCTTTGCAGCGCTGATAAAACACAGAGCACCATCAATCTAAGCACAATATACCAGGCTGACATCATACCCCCTCATTAATCTTCATTTGTCCAATCACATCCTGTCATTCTCATGCAAATTGGGCACTTGAGGATGCAACTGCTGCACACTGCTGGGATAAGGAGGAATAGGGCTGTCAGAAACTCCAGGGTGCCATCCCAGACCACGAACTATCACTTCATTCTCAGCCCTCATGCTTTAGTCATCCCAGCTAATGTGTTTGACACTCAGATCTCACCCAGCGGGAGCTAAAACAATCCAATTCTTCAGCTACACACATCTTACTTCCTGTTCTGAAACAATCACGGAGTTCCCTGGGGTTGTAACAGCTTCTTCTGTTCCAGTCTGCCATTACAAATAGAGGCAGGAAGAATTATTCATGATGGCAACCAAGGAAAGGAAATTCTTGCCTTGCAAATTTCTGTTTCTTTCACAGGTAGGAGGGAATTCAACTCAGTGATAGGTAATAAGCATTTCCCCAGAACCCCAGGAAAGCTTGATGTTAAGAAATTTAAAAAAGAAAACAGAAACAGCCGAGAAAACAAGGACTGGGCAAACAGAAATTGCTCGAACAGAAGAAGTCTCTGACTGATGGATTACACTGTCAACTATCAGAGGAAACCAAGGTTCTGTCCCAGAACAGGTCATTGATTGCAGTGCCTTAAATGCCTTCCTGCGTATGAGAAGGGAACTTTCTTTACTCCCTATCGTAGGAGCCAGGCTAGTTTACGGTTTTTAAAAGCAAGCAATGTAAGAAATCATCACAAGCTTGATGTGGTAGCAATTTCAACAGAGGGCATGAAAGCGTAGAAGAAAGTGTATTTGTAAGTAGGAAACATGCTTTGTATGTGAGAGATTCTGGGTTTAATCTCTGACATCTTCAATTAAATGGATTTCCAATGGCAGTTATGGGAAATATCTCTGCCTGAGACTCTGCAGAGTTTTTTCCAGTCAGCATTAACAGTACCATGCTAGATAGTCCAATGGTCTGCCTCACTATAAGACAGTCTCATATTTTTAATCTGGAGGCATATTGAGATGTATAGAACTTGCCAAAACATTACATTCTCCATGGGGCGTGGCACCCCTATGGTGAGCTTCTATCTTCTTTCCCATCTGCACCATTATGTACACATCACTAACATGAATCATGGGAAGAGAAACTTGCACAATCGTCCCTGACATGTGATACAGAACATGAGGAATGCTCCACAAAAAGTCAGAAACTGCTCAGAAGATTTGCCCAAATACAATGAGCCTGACCTTGTGAAAATCTGTAAGATAAACTATTCTAATCACAATAGAGATTTGTTTTATTGAGCTTCTTATAACAACAACAACAACCAAAGTTTGACATACTCTCTCCGTTGTCGATTGTTTTGAAATACAGTACTTTAATAGAAAATTTGGCTTTCTATTGCTTGTGGTCTTAACAAAGAAAGTCAAGTTCCCATAAATCAGTTTTCACAAAATAGCAGCATGGGCTACTTACCTTGTCTATCATATCTGGTCGGTTTGTAGCGGCCAAGATCGTCACATCCTTTAGCTGTTCTATCCCATCCATTTCTGTCAGCAACTGTGCCAAGACGCGGTCTGCCACATTGCCAGAACTCGAAGAGCTAATTGAAATACAAAATAAGAGTTAAAGCAACAGAGCAGATAAGAGTGGAAACCTGTAAAGTTCATTCAGATTATAAACTCCACAAAAGAATGGCCTGGCCCTTTTCTTCCCAATCATGTTATCATGTAAAGCTTGATGTATATCAGTCATGATTATCAATATAAATAAAAGGAAGTGTGTATTTGTATGTCCTCGATGGACTCGAAAACCATACATCTAATTGTTAGGAAACCTTTAGGATTTGTTCTACCTTTACCTGGGATGCTTTTAGGCATAATGAAAATTTCAACCACCATCTTGAACCAAAAAGACAGCAAATAAAAAATGTATGATTTGAAGGATTTCAACCAAACTTTGCATCATGGTTCAGCACTGCAGTGAGTAGATTTTAACCACACACCGCATTCATGTTTTCCATGTTTTTAAGACTTTTTTAAAAGCCTCAAATATTGGGTGGGGGTTAAAATATGGGGCGGGGGGAACCAAGCAAAGTTTGAAGCCAAGGAAGAATAGTAGACAGAGTTATAGGCCTGACCCCTTCCCTCTGTGTGGGACAGCTCCATCTAAGGGGGATGGAGTGGATATTGTGTCTCCAACAGTGCTACATGCTCTGAAACAACACAACCCTGTCTTAACATAGCAAGTGGTCATCTTGATTTCTCATCGAACCTTTTAAGGCTCAGTGAAAATATACAGGGTCTCCTCCTGGGAAGCTTGTTTGTTTTCTTGCCAAAGAGTGAGTGAAACAATGAAAGCCCAGCAGAATGAGACCCTGTAGCCAAGCTCCTTGATTCCCCAACAGGGGGAAAACAGATGCTTCTATGAAGCCCAAAAGAGGGCATGAAGACATAATTACTCCTTTGCTATTTGTCTCCCAACAATTCAGAGGTATATCACCTCTGAAATGGAAGACTCTAATTCACCTATCACTATTGACCACTGATAGGCTTGTCCTTTACATATGTGAATTGTCCAGACAGGTTTTGCCATCGGATGGTATAAAAATGTAACAAATTATTGTGTCTAATAGCATTTCAAAGCTATTTAAGCCTATGACCATCACCAGATGGTGTAGCAGGAAATCCCATAAATTAATTACATGTTATGAGAAGAAGCACCTTCTGTTATCTGTCATGAATTCAATACCAATACTTTCCGCCCCAACTCTAGTATTATAGTAGAAAAAGCATCTCTCTCCACATCATATTATGATTTTATAAACCTCTAATGTCCTTCCAAATAGTATTTTTTCTAAACTAACCCTCTCCACCCTCATAGGGTGTGTGCTCCAACCTGTAGGGCTTGTTTTATTTGCTTTGCCCTTTTCTGTGTTTTCTTAAGCTCTACAACAGCCTTCACCAACCTGGTGGAATGATCAATATATTGCCAGGTAGAAGAAAGATGTTCTACAACATGGGTGGAGACCTTGTTCCTTGGTTGAAACGTGTCAGGGTCTGCATTCCAGCAGTGGGTGTGGCAATAGCCAAAAGGGGCAGAACCACAGCCAAACTGGATAGTGTATGCAAAATAGGCAGGGTTCAAAACAGGTGACTCTCAAACTACAGGTTGCCCACTGTACAGAATACTGTTTTTGAGGTGGGATGAAAACTGCCCTGGGGTGGATTGATGTAAATCAATGATTTAAATCAGCAAGGAAAATACAGATTTAAATATTTTCCACCATGAGTGCTAGCTTGTTCAAACTTTGTAGCTTCTACCAGTCACAGACCACATGGGGGGGGAATCTATAGGGCTATGCACACTTCACTGAAAATTAGTTACAGGTGTTTGTTTTTAAATGTCATTTAATAAGACAAGTGGTTCATACTTCAAAAGTACACTTGAAGGGGGGTCCCCTCCCGCTAGATGCAACATTTCATAAGGAAAATTCTCAGAAAGATCTGTAGGATATATATTAAGCAAAAGTTTACTGACATATATTTTGGGACTATAAATACTACCAGCAACACTGGCTTCCACTGGACTTGGAATCAACATCCCTGATTATTATGGTGCTTTGCCCCTTCCACCACCTATCCTTACCTCCTGTCTATGCACAAGAAATTCTAGGGTGAGTAGTTCTTGAGAACGTATCATATTCTATAGAAAAGCATAAATCTGTCGCACAAGGTCCTAGTTTAACTACACTCTCACTGTTTTAGAGAAGGGTCTGGGCCAGCAACTCACTGGTCAGAATATTACTTGCTCTGATCTAACACCTTTTCTGATTGACTCCTGCAAATCTC
Organism: Elgaria multicarinata webbii; assembly: GCF_023053635.1. Taxonomy (NCBI): domain Eukaryota; kingdom Metazoa; phylum Chordata; class Lepidosauria; order Squamata; family Anguidae; genus Elgaria; species Elgaria multicarinata. The sequence goes on along the minus strand of NC_086180.1, from coordinate 36,762,008 downwards.
ACAAGATCTGGACAACAGGTACATAGAGACAAGGAAATAAGTTTCCATAAATATCCTTAGTCATGAACTAATAATCATGAACTGTGTAAAATAATCAGTGATGAAAGCAGTGTATAGGAAACTAAATCAGATAGTCTGCCACCAATGCAAGTCAGCCAATGCAATACACTGTAAGTGAAATGAAGACCTTTGAAAGCTTCGTTTCTTCCATTATAATGAAGTAAGACACTGGCTTATTCTTGCCACACATCCCGGTCACGAGATGCCTAATAAGCCCCATTACCCTTGCTGGGCATGGTTTCTTGTGACGTCCGAATCCAGCGAAGGTGGCTGGCTGGAGTGGTTTACCAACCACCCTAAAACCCATGGTTTGTAAACCACCCCAGTCACCCACCCTCGCCAGGTTCAGATGTCACCTGCGCCCGGTGAGGGTAAATGCAGGTTGCTTACCTGTAACTGTAGTTCTTCGAGTGGTCATCTATGCATTCACACATATGGGCTCTGCGCCTGCGCTGAGACCTAGATCGGAACCTCCAATAGCTAAGCGACACGCTTTTGGGCGGGAACCCCTCCCCCACGCCACTGCGCATGTACCGTGGGTTCCCGCCCTTATCTCAGTTCATAGGAGTCTGACATCGTGCTCCCATAAACATGAATATAATTAATCAGTTTCAGATGTATCATAACACATGAATACAGTGCTCTAATAAAGAATAACATATGCCACCAAGCGGGGTTGGTGGGTGGGTTGTGTGAATGCATAGATGACCACTCGAAGAACTACAGTTACAGGTAAGCAACCTGCATTTCTTCATCGTGGTCTCTATGCATCACACATATGGGCGAGTAGCAAGCTGACATACCTTTGGAGGTGGGTTGGTGCATCATGTCCCAGCCTCAGAGCTCTTTAGGTTAGCTGTCATCTCAGGACTTCCGAGAGCACTGCTCTCCCGAAGGTGCAGTCCTGACGGGCTCGAGTGTCCACGTTGTAGTGCCTGACAAACGTGGATGGAGTAGACCACGTTGCAGCCTTGCAGACATCTGTCAGGGAGACTCCCCTGCTGAATGCAACTGATGTTGCTACAGCTCTAGTGGAATGAGCCTTAACTGACTGTTGCAGTTCCAATTTTGACAGAGAGTAGGCAAGATTAATTGTCTCTACAATCCACCTTGATAGTCTCTGGCAAGAGACGGCCAAGCCCTTAGATGGCTCTCCATAACAAACAAATAACTGCTTAGTTTTCCTAAAACTTTCAGTCCTAGCTTTGTAGAAGGCTAGGGCTCTCCTTACATCGAGCGTATGGAGAGAAGTCTCGATTGCCGTCGTTGGGCTCGGGAAGAACGCTGGGAGAATAATGTCCTGGGAAGCATGAAAGTTCGACACCACCTTAGGTAGAAATGAAGGGTCAGTGCGTAAAACGACCTTGTCCCTATGAAACACTGTAAAAGGTGGGTCAATTCTGAGAGCTCTAAGCTCGCTTGCACGTCTCGCAGAGGTGATGGCTATCAGGAAAACTGTCTTAAATGATAAAAGTCTAAGGTCGGCTGTAGCCATGGGCTCGAAGGGTTTAGCAGTCAGTGACTGTAAGACCACAGATAAGCTCCATGAAGGTACGACGTTCTTGATGGTCGGTATCGTATTCTTTAACCCCTTCAAGAATGTTTTCGAGAGGGGGTGTGAGAAGGGCGAATACCCTTCGACACCGTCATGGAACGCTGCTATCGAAGCTAGGTGAACCCTGATCGAGGACAGTCTTAGACCTTGTCGGTAAAGCGACAGCAAATATTCTAGTATTGTAGAAATAGGACATGAAACTGCTGGCTGATTGCTCTTTGAAGCAAAAATTAGGAATCTTTGCCACTTCTTGGCGTAAGATTTCCTCGTTGACGGTTTCCTCGATGCCATCAATATTTGATCAACTGTTAAATTTACGGTACCGAGAGAGGCGTTGGGATTATCCTCCACGCCGTCATCCTCAGTGTGGATAAATCTGGATGCCGAACCTTGCCCTGGTGTCGAGACAAGAGGTTCGGTATCGACGGGAGCCTGATGTAAATTTGTCTCGATAGACGAAGAGCATGCGGAAACCAGGCCTGTCTTGGCCACCACGGTGTTACTAGGATGCAGTCCGAATTGTCCATCCTGATCTTCGCTAGGACCCTTGTTAGGAGAGGGAACGGAGGGAAGATGTATAGGAGATTTCCTTTCCACGTTCTTGTGAATGCGTCTCCTAGTGAATTTTCTCCTTTTCCAGCTCTGCTGCAGAACCTGGAGCAGGCTGCGTTTCCCTCGGTGGCGAAGACGTCGACGGCTGGATACCCCCAGCATCGAAAGAGGTGTTCCCTGGTATCGACGTCGAGCTCCCACTCGTGGTCGGTGTGAAAGGACCTGCTGAGTGAGTCTGCGATGACATTGTCCTTCCCTGCAACATGAACCGCCACAAGGTAAGTATCCCTCTTTATACACCAATTCCATATTCTGGTTGCAGATCGAGTCAACGGGTACGACCTGGTTCCACCCTGTCTGTTGATATAACAGACTACCGTGGTGTTGTCTGTGGCTATCAGGACATTTCTGCCCTCGATGATCCGGGCAAAAGTCTTTATCGCATACTCCACTGCCAAGAGTTCTAGGTGGTTGATATGCTCTTCCTTCAAGAAGGGGGGCCATCGCCCTTGTGCAGTAAGGTTGTTGCAATGGGCTCCCCAGCCTTCCATGGAGGCATCGGTAGCGATCGTTACCGAAGGCGATGGTCGTTGAAACGGAACGCCCTCCAACAAATTCCCCATCGAGCGCCACCATTTCAGCGATGCCCGTACTTGTTTCGGGATGGAGAGAAAAGTTCTGTGAGCGTTGAGGCGAAGGTCGAACGTTCTCAGGAACCATCCTTGTAAAACTCTCATGCGAAGCCTCGCAAACGTGATGACGGCCGTAGTGGCTGCCATCAAGCCCAGTAGCCTTTGAATTGTCCAGGCTGAGTGTCTTGTTCGCTTCTCGATATCGACGATGGAGTCGTGAAGCGTCTTTGCTCTGGCCAGAGGAAGGAAAGCTTTGCCATCCAGGGATGATAAGGTCACCCCTATAAAGTCTATCTTCCTTTGAGGCGTTAGAATGGACTTCTCTTCGTTGACCCAGAGGCCTAACGAGTTCAATAAATTGAGGGTCGTAGATATATTGTCTCGTAGCGTGGATTTGTTCTCCGCTACCAGCAGCCAGTCGTCCAGGTATGGATAGATGAAAATTTGTTTTTGTCTTAGGTGGGCGCAGACGACTGCCATCGTCTTCGTGAAGACCCTGGGCGCCGTCGAAAGTCCGAAAGGAAGAACGGAAAATTGGAATTGTTGAGTTCCAATGGCGAATCGCAGGTAAGGTTGATGTGATTCCCTGATCGCTATATGGAAATAAGCATCCCTCAAATCTACCACCGCGAACCAAAGGCCTGCGTGAAGGAGTTGGAGTACCGAAGAAACCGTTGTCATACGGAACTTCTTGGGGCTGATATAGTTGTTTAGATTTCTTAGGTCCATGATAGGTCGAAGACCGCCATCCTTCTTCGGGACCGTGAAGTAGCGGGAGAAGAATCCCTGGTTGATTTGATGTGGTGGCACCGGGGAGATAGCTCCCTTCGATAGTAGGGTTTGGACTTCTAGGAGAAGAGGTGCGGAAGGTGCTGTTACTTTCGGTCCCGAAGGAGGAGGAAGGACATCGAATTCGATGGCGTAGCCCTGCTTGATGATAGTGAGCACCCAGGAGTCGGTTGTTATTAACTCCCACTGATGGAAATGGGGTGCTAGGCGGTTCAAAAATGGTGGTAGATTTGGGGCACGGGAGTCAAACCCGCTGTTTTTTGCTAAAGTCAGGTTGACGTTTATCCCCTTGGAATCGACTTTGGAAAGGTCTCTTCTTCTGCAATTGCTGTTGTTGTTGCCTAGGATGGGGTTGATAATATGGCCTGTTTTGGTATTGTTGGGCAGGTGGTTTTGTCCAACGACGCGGTTTGTATTGTTGGGATGGTGCATTGAAACCCATCCTTCTAGCTGTCGTACGGGCCTTATAGATGGTATCTAGTGCCTCGTCCGTCTTGGAGTTGAAAAGTCCTTCCCCGTCAAAGGGTAGGCTTTCAATTCTGGTTTTAGTCTCCGTTGTTAAATTAGCAGATCTGAGCCAAGCGTGTCTTCTTAAGGCTACGGCGCCCATCATAGCCTTGGAATGGCAATCCGTCTGGTGTCTCGCTGTGGACAGTTGCTGCCTGGCTATGGCAGTAGCTTCAGATTGAAATACCCTGGCTAATTCCCTCTTATCTTCTGGAAGGTGATCACACAGTGACCCTATCTTCTGCCAAAGAAATAGTTGATACCGGGCCATTGTTGCCTCATAAGTGGCTGCTCTGATGCCAAGTGATGAGGAAGAATAGATTTTCCTCCCAGTTACATCGAGCTTCCTGCCCTCTTTGTCGGTAGGTGCCGAGTGGGTTCTTTGTGATCGGCCTTGTGCCGATTCCACAACTATGGAGTTGGGTTTTGGGTGTTGTAATAGAAAACCCGCGTCCTTGTCTTGAATTCTGTACATAGACTCTAATTTCCTAGAATTAGGCTGATTAGATGTAGGAGTCTTCCATGCTAGCTGGGCAGTTTGTATTAACGTTTGAGGCAATGGGATGGCTACCGGTGCATTATCTTCGGTATGGAAGACATCATAGATCTTGTCTTGCACCTGATCTTCTGGTTTTTGAATATCTAAACCTAGGGATTGAGCCATTCTTAGGACGTGTTCAGCAAATCTTCCAGAGTCATCAGACGGCGAAGCTGGGTCAGTTGAGTAGACCGCGTCTTCTGGTGATGGGATTGATGGAGCGATAGAGAGTGCAGATTCCGAATCCGAAGGGTAGTCATTGTCTGGTGAAGAGGGCGCCTCAATTTGCTGTTGAATAGGCTGCAGCGCTTGATCTTGTTGTGGTGCTGGTCGATGCGGAGACGCATCGGCTCGACGTCGAAGGGTTGATGCTGGCGATGAATGGTGAGACAACGGAGGAGCCACCGGCATTCGACAGACCCTTGTTGGAGGCGGCGGATAAGCAAAATATGCTTCCGGAGGGTATTGTAGCCTCCTTCCCTCGGGAAGGTAGTCGTGTGGCCGATAGCCTTCCCAGTCATAGTACCTATTTTCAGGTCTATAGTAAGCAACTTGGGAAGATCGATCCCAATCCGGCCTAGGAGACTGCTGCACTTCCACTGGAGCAGGTCTAGGGGTTCCAAGTCTAGGCACTTCGGCTGCCTCATCTGTTGTTGTGAGGCGTGCCGGGTCTCGTGTTGAGGCCGCTGAGGCCGAATCTCTGATTTCCCCCTCTGAAAGGCTCGGGGGCTCATGTTGTCTTTTCCTAGCGGGTGTCGATACCATAGACGGTATCGATGGCTGGTTCGGTACCGAAGAAGTTGCCGTCGCTGTCGGTAGCGAGGTCGGCACGGTACTGCTGGATTTTGATTTTCCAGAATGCCTCGGTGAGGACTTTTCCAGCCTTTTCTTCTTTTTCTTCTTCTTCTCCATTTCGGAGGATCTAGGAGTCCGGGCTTTTATTGAAAGTTTTTTAGCCGCGGAGCTCGCTAGCGACCGTCCTGGCGTGAGGGGTATCTCAGCCCTATAGTGCGCCACGGTCTCATCTCCTACTACGAACGAGGATATTTCAAGTTCAGTATCGGAGGTTTTTGTAGGTGGTTTGTCCATTTTGGCCTTCTTTGGCTCGGTAGCTCGAAGCGCCTTCTCCCACAAGATAGAGCGAAGTCTGTCTGCTCTATTTTTGCACGTCTGCTTTGTGAACGCCATACAGTGGTGGCACGATTGAACTTTGTGGCTCTCTCCTAAGCAGAGTACACACAAAGAATGCCCGTCCGTAGGCGGGAGTTTAGCCCCACAGGACACGCATTTACGAAATGGGGCCTTCACTGCCATTCGCCTCAGCCGAAGCGTTGAAAGTTTGTACTATATCTACTAACTAATTTTTTTTTTTTTTTTTTTAGGAGAAAAAGATAGAAGAAGAAAAGGTAAGTATAATAAAGTATTAAGTAGAAGAGGTTGAAATAGTTCTTTTCTGGAGGTATAGAAACTAGCGTCTAGCACGATGGCGGACGGAAAAAAAACTGAGATAAGGGCGGGAACCCACGGTACATGCGCAGTGGCGTGGGGGAGGGGTTCCCGCCCAAAAGCGTGTCGCTTAGCTATTGGAGGTTCCGATCTAGGTCTCAGCGCAGGCGCAGAGCCCATATGTGTGATGCATAGAGACCACGATGAAGAATCATGCTAACTAGGCAGCTCACAACCAGCCGCCTAATTCCCCTTCACTGCTTTGCTTTGAATTTTGTGTATCTTCATTGATCCCCCTTCACTGTTGCATAGGTTTACCGCCCCGCCCCCCCCCATTGCTCTGCCTTAAAATGTACATATGTTTACTGATGCCCCTCGCTGCTCTAGAACCTATATATATCTAACAGTTAACAACAGAGACCAGTGGAGCAAAGCAACAAGCACAAAAGGGAAGGGGAGTCAGCTGCAGGAAGAGGAGCTTTGGGGCCAGTTGTAATTACTTCGGGTGCAGGTGAGGCATCCTTTAAAAAAAAACCAGTGCTAGCTAGCAAAGGAAGCACCAAAGTGAAGAATTTATTTACTGTTTTACTCTGTACAGCACCATGTACATTGATGGTGCTATATAAATAAATAAATAATAATAATAATAATAATAATAGAATTAAATTTAAAAGGACAGTAAAAAGAGGGGGTTATCATCTGCTGCACTAAAGACTGGACAGGCTCTTTAAGGTCTCAGACTTTTTATTTTATTTTATTTGGTTTTTTTATCTGATGTGGTGAAGATTCATTCTGGAACTTCTGGAGGGGAGGATGAAATTGGCAAGGACATTGACAAGATAAGGCATTCTTATGTTTTGCTTGATAGTGGACAGGCAATCTTGTGCAATTGCACGGGGGGGGGGGGGAGGGGCTTTTTCTTTTCTTTTTTAAAGCCGGCAACTTCAGTGAACTAATTATAAAAAGGGAATGAGGAAACAAGAGGTTCTGCCACAAATGGGCCTGGGATACATGCTAGGAGCGGGCAGGAGGATTAAGGGGGAAACAACCCACAGCAAGCTATAGTGTACCTGATTATCTGTCAGGAGCAAAATGGTAAAAAATAAAAAACAAAAAACCCATCGTGGCTTATCTTCAGGGTGGCTTAGCGTGATGTGAAAACTCACCCACTGTGTCTTTTTTAGCACAAATCAGAGAATGAAACCCTAGGGCACAACCCTATCCAAAGGCGTTCTTACGGTGCAATTTTGTTTACTCAAACATAGATCCCATTGAGCTCAGTGGGGCTCCTCCCTGGTAAGATTGCCCATGCTTAACTCTCCTATAAAACGGGAAATTAAGTCATCAACTTGAGCTAGATTGCTCCCTTACTTTTTCAGTTTGATTTCTCTACATGGATAAATCACCAGAAAAAGCACCCTGAAAGAATGCAGTTCCACCACCCCCGCCCATCCCAAAAGCTCTCTTGAACAACTGTTGTTAAGTGGAGCTGAAAATCTGGAACAGGTGGATAGTGGGAACAGAGAAGAGAGCGCAAATACTTAGTCACAGAATTTAGTATCCAGATACTCACACATGTCAAGCTCTCAATTGGAAACAAACTGACTTACAACTAGATAGAGTCTTACAGAGATTTAAATTTAAAAACAAAAACAAATAGAAAACAGTCAACTTCCTATTGTTCATGGGTCAGGACCCAAAATGCAGTGTTTCCAGTATTGTTATTATATTCCATGAATGTCATGTGTGTAGCGTATTAATTGCTTTAACATAAGCTATTATGCTGTCTTCCTTTGCTGGGCAAGACCACTGCCTCTACTGGTATCAATATAAATTTAAGTCCTCCATATTGCCTCAAGCTGTCGTGCTTGCCTTTATGCATAGAACTCAGCTGTCAGATTACACACCATATTTAGCACGACTCCTACAAGTAAACAAGCCCTTTTGGCTTAACAGGATATCCTATAAAAATGCAGACAGACAGACATTTATAGCAGGAGATTTCTCCACCAGCTGCTCCAGACCTGCGTCAGCAGCATGTGTGCTCAGAAGTTTGAGCTCTGCATAAACTGTTAATCTGAAGGGTGACATACAAGCATGCATTTTTCCATTTTCCCATGATTTCCCAGGAAGATTTTCAAATTAAAGCAGGCAATGCTAATTAAGGCTGCCTGGGTTTTTTGACGCAAGCATAATTCAGAGACACAAATTATGTTTAACCTTCCAGTCCAATTTACAAAACCAGCATCCAGCCAAGCAGCAGGGGTTTTTTCCCCTTTACCTGACCTGAGAACACTGATGTCATCATCGCAACATCACAGAAATAGTAATCAGGCGCGCACACTGATGCAAAATAGTTTCTTGTCCAACAAACTGACACTATGCCAAACATAATAACAGTGTTCATGTGTGTCTGTCCACCTGTCCAAGGACAGGAATCTGAAGCTTTGGAAGTTAATAGTTAAAATAGAAATAAAGATTCTTTAAAAAGAATTTGAAGACTATTACTGCAGTACTCTTGGGATTGCAAATCTTATGACAGGGGGAAGATATAGGCTTCCTCTACCGCCTTGAATGTGAAATAGCAATTGACTTTCTACCCATCTTATACATACAAATTGTTGATTTCTCAGCAAAGTTGTAAAAGTGTCAAGCTGTAAGAAACCCTACAGTTTCTTAGAAAGAACCTAATTTTCCATACTGCCCACTTCCTACAGATTCACAATAATAAGCCAGGATAATAAACTAAGCCAAAAATGTTTAGATAATTACATTGCCACCCTTACCTAATGGAAGCAGTGATTGCTATTTGGAAAATGCAATAAGCAGAATACTTCCTGGAATTGTTTACAAGCAACAAAACAGGCACATCATCATACTCTTTCATTCTAGATTAAACAACATGGAATAATAGTCTCCCTTGCTTCCGTAATCAGTCACTAACAAAATCTAACCTCTTATAAGCATGTGTTGGGGAGGGGAGATTCCATCCTTTTAAAGCACTTCAAGTTATTGCTGTGTACTTGATAGGTTTGCTGTCCCCTGCAGTTGTTTTCATTTTATGGCTGTTTAATTCGTTCTGGATTTTAGATTACATTTTATTACATTTTTGTGTTTTATAGTTTTAACCTTTATTTTGTGAACCACCCAAAGAACTCTGGCTATAGAGTGGCATAGAAATGCAGCTGATGACAGCAATTTATTTAGGGTTCTCGCAATGGAGAGGTGTAAACAATGGACAACCCCAACAATCTCTAATGGGACTAGTGCTTTTTAACCTGTTCATAAGTATCCTGGAGTTAAGATGAGCAGTGTGGTAGAAAAGATTGCTGATGACACCAAATTATTTAGGATAGTTTTTACAAAAAGAAATTATGAAGAGCTCCAAAAAGATCTCTCCAAATTGGGGGAATGGGCATTAAAATAGCAAACGATGTTCAACATAAGCAAGTATAAAGTGATGCACAGAGGGGGAGGACACATTTATACTTATGGACTGAACTGGCAGCAACTGACCAGGAAATGGTGTTGTGGGGCACATTTTGAGCCAGATCTGACAATGCTTGTCCCTTATATCTGTACCATACACATGGTGGGAAATGAGAACATTTGTGTAACATTCAAACTAATCTATGTACATTAGGCAGAATACCCCACAGATGTCTGCAGCACACAACCACAGCAGCAATTAAAGTGCTGCCTAAGGATGGTGGGAAAATGTAGTAATAAAATACAGTCTGGAGTTCTGAGAAAAGATGTCATTTGGGCAAACACAAATGCAACCTGCAGGGAAGATGCAAGGACTGTGCACTTATTTTATTACACACAGAAGACTAATTAAGGCACTGCAAAGCACGAGACAATGGCTTGATTTGAATGTCAAGCTAAGTTAGGGCCAGCCCTTCCATGAGGCAAGGAGAATCCCCTGCTTCAGGTGGCAGAGAGCAAGAGTAGTAGAAAATAGTATGCTACCCCAACTGGAGGACATTTGCCACAGCGGAGCCGATGGGGACCTCCGGAGCTGTCTGCCCAGCGATACAACAGCAAATATATCCATACAGGTGGTCTCCTTGGACACCCCTCCCACAATACCTGGCTCTGAAGAACTCCTTCAGAACCAGGCATTCTGGCCTATGCAGTGAGTGGATGCGCCAGAGAGCCCTGATGTTTTCTGTCCCTCTGAGGCATTTGCTGCAGTGGGACAGTGGGGCTATCAGGGCTCTCTGGAGCATTCGTTCTAATTGAGCTTCATTGAGCCCTGTTAGCTCCACTCTGTATGCAGGTCACCCAACACAGCTCTTCAGAGAGGAGCAGCTTACCCTGTGCTAAGCCATTTTAGTGTGATGATAGGCGCCACGAGCCACATACTCCCCCCCCCCAGTGCAGCCACACAGCTTGCTGTGTCATCCGAACTGACAAAACTCCTAACTATGGTTTGTCACTCCAACCCATGATAAACAACCAGCAGTCACACATGCAGTTAGAAATTTTAAAGGCATTTTATGCCCAACTGTTTCACATTTTAAATCTGTCTTTTAAAATGTATAAACTGGATGTGTGATTGCTGGTGGTTTATTGTGGTTTGGGATGACATGTCATGTGCATCACATTGCCTGTGTATCACTTTGTATAGATGCTGAATCTTTTCTCTTAAAAAATTGATGTATTCTATGGATAACTTAAAATTATTCTTTAAAAAGAAAAAAAAACCTCTAACAACCTCATACCAGAAAAATAATATCAATTCAAGCAGACATCTCTACCAGTATTCCTAATTTTTCTAGGAAGCTTCAGAGGTAAAACATTCCCAAAATACCAAAGCCCCCTGCCTGCCAATGCACTCCCACACTAAAGTCACCCCAATCACAAAGCCTGAAGAATTTATTGAGTCTGACATTTCTGTCAGGCTTTCGCAGGAGGAAAGCTGTCAGCAAGGCACACCTGCCAGGTCAGACTTTTCAGTCCAACTACCATGGTTGTAATAAACTGTCACACTGTTTTATTTCCTTCCCCTCACAAGTCTTGGTGAAATATATCTTTGGCAAGACAAGGCTTTCCAGAGTACTTATTTTTAAAACCCTGTCTCAGTAACAGCAACAATCAAGATTGGTGACACCAACTTCTCTTATGGACATTTGCCAAGAAGACATAAAAAAACCCTGTTATTTTGGCTCTGTTATAACACTTGCTTTTATGAATTATCAATTCCCCAAGGATTCAATTGCATTTAAAAATAACTTTCTGACTTGTATTTTCTGTTGATATAGCCAAATCACACTTCATAACCGAGAGTATGCATGTTTTATCCCACACATAGACTGTACAAATGAACCAGAAACACATTGACCTGGTTTGTATAATATGGCAGAGCTCGTGTGGGTTATTTAACTTAAGATGAGCCAGAGTGCCAACAGGCAACACTGTATATCCAACCCTTGTCTGGGGGTTGCTGTGTCATGCAACCCTCATGCACGTGAGTTATGCAAGGGTTAAACAACCGTCATATAACCCATGGGCTTAGGCTTGTGCGAGGTTTTTTTGTAAACCCTGGCATAACCCCAGTTGCCAGATTCACACACCAACCTTGGACCTGGGGTAGATTTGCAAAGGGTAGCCATAAGCACCCTGCATACCGTGCACGATTACCATGGGTTAAATAACCTGTTGTGTCGTGTGAACCAGCTCATTACAAGCAGTCCTGAGACACAGAGATGGGAGGGTTCCGTAGCGTTATCCCTACATAACAAGTAGAGAAACCACAACAAAAAGTTGTGGTATATCCCTTGCCCTTAACTGTGCTCCTGGTCTTGAAGGGAGGGAGAGGAGAGGTTTCAGGCAGAGACACAAGGGGAAAGGATGTCATTTCCTCTACCCCTCTAAAAATGTCCTCTGCTGTGCTATATAGCACTATTAAGAATGTGTTATCACCATATAGCTGTGGGAGGGGGAGGTTTCCTGAAGAATGGGATAGAAAAATGTATGTCCTTTTTCTTCTGTGCCTTCTGATACCTCCTTATATAGTCATGAAGAGGTATTTTGTTTGTGTGTTTTTAATTCATGCCATGCATCTCCCTGACCCTGATGCCCATCTCTATGATACTATAAGCCATCAGGACTGAACCCACCTCCCACCATTTTCTTTTTGCCAATGGACACTCTCAACATTCTGTCCTCAGCATTCCACAGATCCTAGAACCAACCGAGCATAGGCCCTTTTCACATAATTTGAGTTGTTTCATTTCTTTCTTTTCTTTACAAACAAATATATTTCTGAGTATGCAGAACCCACTACAGTTGCATTTCACTTCCAGACAAATAGGAACCAGGCATCCAATATCAGGATTAGAGGAAATAAATGAGATCAGCAATGCAATGTTGCAGCATATCCTCACCCCCTAATAAGGGCACTCCTTTTCAAGGCCTGAGACAGCCTTGTATCTCTGTTCAGGCCTCATAGGGTAAAGGGAACTTGCAGAAGTGCAGAAGGGATAGAAGACAATTTTTTATCGCCAACACCCAAGGTCTTCCCCTGTTGTGCTACCTAGCATTAGAGTCCTACCAGATCTAAACTTGCCCTTTTTATAACAATAAACACTCCTGTACAGTATAGGAGCACACATCCTACCCCAACCCTAATCCCACCCTTCCAGTTTGCTTACTAAAAATTGTCAGGGGCTTGAGCAGATTGGTTCCCTCTTTCCCCATGTCCTCCATTTTCATTTTTTTTCATTTTTCTTTTTATTTTCCAAATCTCAACTGCCCTCAACCATAGACTTAAATAATCAGTGTTTCTGGTTTCTTTAGACCAGTGGTGTTTAACTTGTGGCCCTCTAGACGTTTTGGCGTACAACTCCCAACATCCCTCACCATTAAATATGTTGGCTAGGGCTGTTGGAAGCCGTATACCTAAACATCTGGAGAGCCACAAACTCCCCCACTTGCTTTAGAGTCTTCCTCTCCTCGCCACCCCCACATTCATAGGTTCTTGTCTAGTATTTTATCTGTGAGTGTGTGTGTAAAAATGTCCTTTTCTTTATAACAAAGAGAGTCCCAAGCATGTAGAAACCACTCACTTATTTTTGCGTAGCCCCATTTCCATTCTAAACTGACTGGCATTCGACTATCAGCATGTGCTCTTAGACAGAACCATCATCATTCTGAGGTACCCAATCGTAGTGAATGTCATGTCTAGCCCTGCTCCCCCTGGGTTGGAAGAAGGTGTTTCAGGTGATCAATCAGAATCAGACTCTGAAGTAGAGGAGTCGGCGCCAGAAACAGGCCAGCCTGTACCAGTGGGGGAGAAAGCTCTCAAGGGCTCTTTACAAGCTGGGAGTGAAACCTCTCCAGAGCTTATCTCATCAAGGGCAAATAATAAACAGTCAGTAGGAAGCCAACATTCTTCCGAGGGGGAGAACACGGAGAGGTTAGCTGATCCTAGAGTATGCCACAGACTAAAACAGACAGAGCTAAAGGAAGGTGAGAGAAAGACAGCCTGGCTGGTGTCCCGTCAGAAGCTGCATCACAACTAGTCTCTCTGAAGTTAACAAGGCTTGGGAAACCGCATTATTCTTCTTGAAAGGACAATTGTCTCACTTAGTTTGCATAGTTTTGCCTAAAGGAAAGTTCCTAGGGATAAAACTCTCTTCAGGTGGGAAGAGATGTTTATCGCCTGAATAAAGCTTTATGGATTACTTAGCAGTAATCCATAAAGCAAATTCAAAACAAATTCTTGTGATCTGAATTCTTAGTCAATTTCTTTTGCACTAGTGTCCACTTGGTGAATCTTTGGGTTCTAGTAAAAACAAAGTAGATCCCACAAGCCTGAAGTTTGCCTATTCCCAGAACAGATGATGTTAATAAAAAGTATTATGATATTTTTATAACTGGTATTTGAGGGTCCCCAGTGGAATTTTGGGAGCAGAGCAAATCTTATTCTCTGAACATTACTCACACAGAGACATGCATGATGTACATCAAAGTGAGTATATAAATCTTTCTTATATTCTAAGAAATACTTTTGAAATGTAAATACATACCAATTAACAATACACAAATATCCTAAGGTTTACAACATAAATACATTAATGGAAAAGCAACTGTGCAGTGGACCAAACAGAAATGCTTAATCTATGCTACTATTCTGTGTAAGAGTGGAACTTTGTATTTGCAGTGCAGTCCTTATACGTAATAAAAAGACGATCAGGTTTAATATTCCGATACTCTATTCTGCTTGCATACAGCTGTCCTTAAGAAAATGAACAGCATATTCTCCATTTCCTCTCTTTCTTTATTCCTCAGCATTTCTCTTTCCATGCATTCCTGAAAATTAATCAACCTGAAAACAGCAATCAATCATGCCTACTGGAGAAGCAACTAAAGTTTAATCTGGACGTACCACAGACTGCAATGTGGACACAAGCTGGATTTCACTTACAGCAGAACATTATATATCAATATTTAAATTCAATACCAGGGATTGCTGTTTGGAATATTAACAAACCCTGAAATATTTAACCTGTCTCATACCCAGTAAGAATGGTTTCCTCTCTGACACAGAAAGTGCACAGAATTCATATCTGTTTGCAAATCTTTAAAAAGCTAAAGGCTGAATATCAACTCACAACCAAATTACCATGCTGAAATGTGTGTTGAGCAATCTGTAAAGAGTTCAAAACATGATGAAGCAGTTGACTGTTTTGAAACGAAGGTTAAAGTTGAGTTTTGGTAATGCATGTGAAGCAGAAGAACTCAACAACACACATTCACAACAGGATATTTAGGTTGTGTGACCTGGCTCAGGGCTATGCTTTGCCGACATACTGTGCAAAAGGAAATCTGAAGAGTGGCACAGCTTTAAGGCTTTCTGAAAATCTGTTCAAAACAAAAAAATAAATAACTCTTTAAAGGCAATCTAGCTGAGTATCCCTTTGAAACTTACATTAAAAAAATCCTTAAAAGAATGAGGGAGCTGAGGTTTGAATACCTTCTATGCAAGACTGTTGGGGGTATTGGACCTTGTTCTTTTTTCTCTTTACACACTTCCTTTGGGTATGCTTATTTCTAGTTTGGGTTTTTGTTATATATCTATGTTGATGACACCCAGGTGTACCAATCTTATCCCAAGCTGAATACTGAGGTCTGGACCTCCTTGATGCGTTGCCTTTTAGACATCTCGTCATGGATGTCCTCTCATCAGTTGACGTTGAATATGGACAAGATGGTGTCATGGAAATGACCAAAGCTAAAAGGAAAGATTTCCAGGCAGGAAAGTCCCAATACAAAAGCTTTTATTCAGACTACACATGTAGAAGAGAGAAAGTTCAGCAAACCGAAAATCAGGCTCTCTGACATCTATTGACACTCTGAATTATTTTATACAATTTCAAAGCCCTTCACAGCATCCCTTCTTCCCCCTCCCTTTTCCCTTTGCTAGTTTACATTCTAATATAGTTGCAAGCTAAACTATACACCAGGAACAATTCACGCTCAGAAACTACAGCAATAACCGGTGCCAAGATCTCTGTGTTATTTGATAAGAGCCATCAGGGGGATGTAACTTAACAAAGCTGATTTAGAAACCTGCAAGGGGAACCAACTGTTTTTAGACAAAGAGGAAGATGATGCTCTTCCTGCCTGCATGCATAGGTCAAGAGTGTCAGAGTATTGTGATAGTTCTTCACAGATAGTTTCTGTGAATTTAGATTTCTTCATCAATGGAAGTCTTGGTCTTTCGTCTTGATCGTCCTGCCTGTCCCTTGGCTGTTCCTCCCCTTCTTCTCCATGGCTGTCAGGTGACCCCCCATCTCAGAGGACCATGGATCATGGGGTTCTGGGTAGATGATTGGCTGTTCCTTCACTCATTTCATTTCACTAACATCTGCAGGATCCGCCGTTTCCTGACCCCAAGACACGGGGCTTCTTGTTCATGCTCTGGCTGTTTCTCACCTGGGTTATTATAATAGCCTCCTGGCAGGTCTCTCTACTTCTTCGCTCCATCCTCTTACTCTAATATAGAACAGTGCTGTATATGCTGTAATAGATTTGCCCCATTATTCCCACGTTTCCCACTATTGCAGAGCATTGCATTGGTTGCCTGTCAGGGCAAGGACATATTTTAAACACATTTAAACTCCTTGTCTTGACTTTTAAAGCCCTGCACTCTTCCCTCCCTAGTTATTTGATGGAGTTGGTTGTATGGGATGCTCACAGATTCTGGACTTCTAGTGGTTTCTTGGACTAAGGTGGCAAATTCTAAGCTCTGGGCATCTTTCCATCTTGCCCCACGATTGTGGAATTCCCCCCCTCTACACTTTCGTATGGAACCAGAGCTGGACAAATTTAGACGAGGCCTGATAATCTATTTGTTCAAGTCAGAGCCATAGGTGTTGGTGTATGGAAGGAGGAACAACTGGTTTCATTTTGAGTTTTAAATTGTTTGTTTGTTTGTTTTAACTGATTGGTTGTGAATTAGTTTAATTTTTGGCTAGCAGTTTATCCAATGTGTATTTATTGATTTTTTTAATATTGCTGTGTTTTGCATGTTTTGGTTAATTAGAATGCACTCCGGTATAGAGCACAATATAAATTTGTGGTGGTGGTGGTGTTCATGAAAAACCCACTTTTATCCCTGTAAATAAATATAAATGTTTACATTATTATTGGTGCTACCACATAAATAAAATGCTAAAAGGAAAAGGGAGGAACTTGGCAGGTCTATGGACTGTGCAAGACATTCAGAAAACAGTAGAGAGTTTCAACAGCTAAAAGGTACCACTAGTAAGCGCTCCTGAAAAAAAGTATTTTATCTATATTTTGGAGGCATCATTGGGATTTGAACTTACTCTGGGATAAGATTCCCCTTTCACATGCAAGGGAACCTTACCTCTTAGATGTCACACACACACACACACACACACACACACACACACAGAGAGAGAGAGAGAGAGAGAGAGAGAGAGAGAGAGAGAGAGAGAGAGAGAGAGACCGAGACCAACCAGATATGGGATGTTTCCCAAAACCAGAATTATCCATGTTGTAGTCACAGTAGAAAGTTTAGGGTGCATCATCTACCATGCCAGAACTTATCAGGAAACAGAATGGAAATAGTATGCTTTATGATCAGGATCCTACAAATCTGATGTACATATGATGCTGTATTGGATTGTACATTATGCAAGGTGTTGCTACTATATTTGCTGGAAACAGCCCACTAAAGGGTTGAGGTTTAATGGTCAGGCTTATAGTGATAAATGCAGCAATTGCTACAGAAAACTGGAAGATACAAGGAATATTTGAAGGCTTTGTAAAGTTATGATCTTCCCTCACTTCTTCTGATGGAAGAATCTTTTACAAGGGTTGTTCAATACCCAAGTCATGGGACAAATGGAAATGCAACAAGTGTTTTTTACAGATGTATTTATTTCTTACATTTCTATACTGCCCAATAGCCAAAACTCTCTAGGCAGTTCACAACAATTAAAATCATAAAATGCCACATAAGATGCACTACAAAAGATCAGAAGTTTAAAGATACAGTATAAAATACAAGTAAACACCAAAATAAACCTAGCAGCAAAGAAAAGACTTAAAATATAGTAAGAGATTTAAAACAGAAACTGAAAGTTTAAAATGCCTGGAAAAATAAGGTCTTCCCCGTCGCTGGAGAGAGCACAACATAAACACGTGAGCATCTCTGGCAAGCTCATTACACAACCGGGGAGTCACAACATAGCACAGCTGCCAAGGCACAGAGAAAAAATCCTCAAGTACCACCTTCTAAAATCAGCCATCAAAGTGTGAGTAGAACCACTGCAGTGCAGTGCCTCCAACTCCCAATGCAGACAACCTATCCAGAAGGATACCATGGTTGATGGTATCAAAAGCTGCTGAGAAGTCCTAGAGAATCAACAGGACTGCCCTCCCCCTTTCCTTCTTTCGGCACAGGGCAACCAATGGCGTTTCAGTTCCAAAACCAGGCCTGAAGCCAGATTGAAATGGGTCTAGATAATCAGTTTCATTCAAAATAAAACACTGTCAGATGAAGAAGAATTTGAAGTAGAGTACCTGAAAACTAATGAGAATAGGGAGAAACAGAGTGCATGAGTGGTTTTGCTCCTGAAAGCATAAAGTCACTTATAATAATAATGAAGCTATTACAGTTGAATACCTGGACATCCTAGAGCAGGGGTAAGGAACCTGGGGCTGATGAGAATAAAAGTCAAACATAATCTGGACAACCACAGGTTCACCACCCCTGGCCTAGGATGTGCATATGGATAAGTGGAGCTGTTCTGTTGAGATTGTAGGAAGCAGAACAACTTCTGCAAAGAGCTTATCACACAAGAAGGTCACTGCAGAGACCGAGATGGATTAGCTAAGAACAGGGCAAGTGGTTATGTGTGCTAGTCATGCTGGATTAGGGTTACTACAGCCAAAAACGCAACAACGGGAAAGTCAATCCTCCAAGTCTTTTGCAACTCTGATGAATGAAATATCACAAAGAGAATGAGGAAGATATTCAAGTCAAATGAGACTCCCTCACAAGAAACTATGTTGACTATACATTTCCTTAGATATCCAAAACATGCACATGTTTCTGAAAAAACATTAGAATGAGGAAACAAATAGTTTAAGTATATGAGAAAATGTAGCTGAAATACATGAGATGACAGTACAACAGTCTTATTTTAATTGGCTGTGCTGTGTAGATAGTGGACAATTAAATAGATGCTCAAAGCTACAAAATAAGGTACGAAAATCCTGGGTAATCAGCTAACCAGCTAGGGATTAAAAAAAACGATTCCCCACCATAAAATGACACCTTTGCAATAAGTATCTCCAAGGGAAGAAACATGTTCACAGCCTTCTGACATAAGTTTCTCTCTTATTTCACCTTGTTTCCATTTGTAACTATAACCTGATGAGTTGGACCATGTGAAAATGCTTAATTGTGGTTAAGAGACTGAACTTTGGAATCAGACACTGCTTCCCCTCTTAGACACAAACTTCGCCTTCCCCCACCGCTCTTAGCCATGGTTCATTGTTATGTCTATGCTGCCCTTAACCAAGGATAACGCTAACCAAAGCACACTCATAACCTAGAAAGCATAACTGTTTTCAAAAGCTGAGGTGGCTTGGCATAGTAGCACTTTTATCCATGGGGCTTAAAGGTACCAGACCATCATTGATCTAGCACTGGGATATAGTTGCCATAAAGGAACATGGGACCTAAAAACTGGCTGAAGGAGAACTTACTTTTTAAGAAGACATTGGTCCTATTCTGGCATTCTGTACCCAAACAGAGCAAGCATGCAAGGCAAGGGAGCATTCCAGCTCCATTCCCTCTTCACATTTGTCATCTTCTACTAGTGGAGGGTGATTGTCCTATACCAGGAGAGGTTCCCCACACAAGCCAAAATGAATGTGGAAAATCTCCATGGATACAGGAGACTAATCGGATGCAGAATGCCTGAATAGGGCTATTTACTTTTGATTTCAAGGGAAGGAAGAATGTATACTTTTTTTTTTTTTTGGTATAAAGGAAAATATTCTATTTACTGTGATAATAATAACCTCAAATTTAAGTTGCTAAACCTATATTTATTCTGTATTATTTTCAGGTGATGATCAATGACAGCTAAACCTGATGTCTATAGGTTTGACTATAGATTTCGGTCTATGACTGCTCTTTGACTATTCAGCCAATTCATTACTGCAGAACCAGAACAAAAAATAAAATATCCATATGCATTTAAAGTATAATCTAATGGCTAAGGTTGAAAGCACAGTGGTTACCCTTCTTCACATAGGCTTACCCCACTCCCATAGGCCTTATATAGTTCTAAGCCTTCAATAATGTACAGCAAGGGACTGGTATTTTAAAAAAGGAATTTAACAGTAGTGTTCTCTCCAACCCACAATTTTTCATGCCTGGAACTGCTTATAAAAAACAAAAAGGAACAAACATGTCTATTGCCCCAAACTCCCCACAATTCTACATATATAAACAGCATCCTATTTCCAAAGCACGTAGATATCCAAAGTTCAGCAAACAGACTGTCTGAACAGCATTTACACAGAACCATGTTCATTCATCACCTTCAAGTTTAATTACTAAGCCATTTCCTCTTGGCAATCTCTACCGGTCAGTGGAATTAGGTTTTACATGGTCAGGATACCAAGGAATTACAAGTACCCATAATTCTCTGCAGCTGCACAATTTGTTAAGAATCTGAAGCTTTGAAAAGGAAAGGATTATTTAGGAACGAACATTCCTCCTCGCATATAGTTGTATCTGGAACATTCATGTGGACATGACCTTAATGCAGACTTTTCTGCAATACTGCCAAGAATACATTGCTAACTAAAGGAAACCCAATATTAGTCAAAACCACAGAGAAATAGGAAAAGCAACCATTTCTTCAGTAGTACAGATTGTTCCTTATTGTACATTTGGACTATGGATTGCCCAGTTCCATTTAATATATGCCAAATACACCCCTGCTTTTGGGGGGAATTTATTAAATACGCTAACTAATCTTACTGCCAAACAAGTATTACGATAGTCAGCAGGAACAACCACAACACCTCAAAACAAACCTTCTCATTTTATTCTCTCAATTCAACTTTGGAAATCCATCACATTTCCTTCACCATCCCATTTTATTAAAATCTGCAGATAATCATGCATAATTCTTCTATTGCTCTACTGCCTTAACAATTTTCTTGCACCCTTCCTAAACCTAGGCATCTCTAAAGTCTAAAGTCTTAAGGAGGTAAAACCAGTTTCAGAAAATCTTTCTATCGTCACCCCTAGCCTCCTACAACTACATTTTTTTTGCTGTGAATATGTTTTATGTGGACAAAGAGATGAAGCACTGACCAGCACATTTCCACATAATTCAAGGTAATAGGGGGAACTATTGTATCAATTGACAACAATACGGCAAAATCCTCCAAATGCAGCCACTCTGTCTGCCCAGGAAAAGAGTAAGCACTACCAATGAAGTTGTTGCCCTACGTTACAACTTAGAAATACTTCTCAGTCAGGGTCAAACTAAACATTACTCTGAAGACATAGGTAGCAACAATGTGTTTTTTCCTTATTGTAAAGTAAGCTGCAGTCCCAATCAATGAATCCCTTTCTGGCAATGCAAATTGCAGGTGCAGGGGTCTTGATCCAAACAGGCCTGTAGCCTGAGTCAATGTGTTAAATCCACCTAACCCAGCGCCCCAGGTTGAGGAAGGCTGACCTAACCCATCATGCTAGGATCCCAATCTGGATTGGGCCCCATGCATACTTTTGAGTACCAAAAAGTAACATGTAGTTTGATCCTAAGAGGACTAATTTACGCATCCAGCAAGTGAGCGCATCGGGGGTGTACTGGGTTTCAAAGTAGCCTTGTGATCAGGCGAACTTCAGAAAGAAGCCCCAAAGTAAGTGCTGAGTTATGTCGCAGGCATAATCTTCCTTCTGCTTCAGTTATACGGAAAACATACATAGCTGCTTCATGATTTACATTTTCCTACTTCGTATATGGAGACAGGCTGCTGATATAGGAATGCTATTCTAAACTACAAAAAATTAGCCACCTGCAGCATCCTGCATTCCAGATACTTTTTTTCTTTTTCTTTTTTACAAATCCTGCCAATTAATGGAGGAAATTATAACCAGAAGATTTTTAAAGCAGTATCTATAGGGAAAAGACATGGGGTGTTTAACAGCAGCAGCATGTTCTGCAGAGAAAAAGCACCAGGGAACTAAGGAGACAATATCAACAGGTGTTTCCTTGAAAGGTTCAATCTGGTTATAGAAGAGGAAATGGATCTCTGGAGGCTGCAAATCATTACCATCTCTAATGCATTTGCAAATTCCTACTGTGGAAAATCAGCCTGTAAAAACAGGCCACTTCCAATAAGTGCCTTGTCTGGTTTCCTACACCGTTTAATTTCAGATGAATTTTATGAGAACTACGTTACATATTTCACCTCCCATATGGTTCAGATTTGACAATAAAATATTTGTGTCCTGCTCTGCTCTTTCCTAGGCTCCAAAAACAGATGTCTCCAATGGAACATGACTACACAAGGTCATACTCCAAACAACTACTAGGCCAAGGTTGCATTTCCCCCCCATCTCCATCCATCTCCAGATAAAATGATAGGCTTAGGAGGTGCATCTGCCAGAGATAGTGAAACATTCTAAATGAACACACATTTTCTATTTCCCCCCTCGTAACAGCTTTTTCATTATACTGGGTAACTTCTAATCATATAAAAATTCTGTATTTGACATGTTTCGTTCTGTAATAATTACTTTGGACATTTTTAATAATGCTTTGGAGAATGTTTAAAGTGTATAAATCTTAGGAAAGGATAGAGGGAATACAGTGAGAAACTGTAGGGGTACAACCAAACTAAATTCAGATTACTTCAAAGGGCAGAAACTAGCAAACTAGCTTTTGTTATCTTTCACTTAAGTTTCAAGTCTAACAATACAGATCTACATTTTGCTGTGGCTGACCAAGAGATTATTGCTCTAGTAATTTTACATCCTGTTCAAGCACGCAAGAGACAGCTTTTGGTGTTACAAACCAACAGATTTTTTAAAAAAATCTTATTAATAAAGTACACACATTTCATGTGGAAGTACAAAGCAATAAAAGATCTGGAGCCTTGGACCACAAATCTCAAGGAAATACTTTACAGAAATATGGATTTTCAGTTTTTATAAGTAAGTTATCTTACCTCCCTCGTTCTACTGCAAGGGCATCTATTTCATCGAAGAACAATATGGATGGTGAAACAGTTCTGGCTTTCCTAAATATCTGACAAAAACACAAGAAGGTAACTCACACAAAGACCCCACACACATTTTAAGAGACCCTCAATTTAAATCTCAGTGGGTAAATAGCACAGTTTGAGGCCCCCAATAAAGTGCCCTCTGGTGGGTCCCCACTCAGCAGCACATGGCTACAAGACGTCCACCATTCTAATTACCCAGAATGCCCTTGACACAGCATTGCTTTGGGGCATTGTGGATAATTAAAATGACAGGTGGCTCACAGATTCAGCTGTCTAGAATAGTGGACCTGGGCCAGCATCAGCAATGGGCCCTACAGACCTGGAAAGGTACCCGAACATGTCAGGCACTTAAGTGGGCATAACCTGAAATACTCTTTTGCCTCTTTTGTAATTAATTTGAAATGTTATGTTAATATTGGTGAAATAACCTGTTTATTATTGTTATGATGTACTATTGTAATTGACATATAAGTATACTATGGGCATTTTTTGTGGAAAAGCGACAAATAAATTAAATGATGAGATTCCAATTATTCTCTGTACAAGAGCAAATGTTGTTGGAACACAGGGGTGAGGTACCATTTTTAGCCCGAGTGCTGAATTGATCTGGGTCCAGACACTGGGGGCCACAAGCCAGCGATAAGTGGAGTCACTGCTGGCATGTTGATGTTGAAGTTTAACATAGAATAGTAGAGTTGGAAGGGGCCTATAAGGCTATCAAGTCCAACCCCCTGCTCAATGCAGGAATCCACCGTAAAGCATACCTGACAGATGGCTGTCCAGCTGCATCTTGAAGGCTTCTAGTGTGGAAGAACCCACTACCTCCTTAGGTAATTGGTTCCACTGTCATACTGCTCTAATGGTCAGGAAGTTTTTCCTGATGTTCAGCCGAAATCTGGCTTCCTGTAACTTGAGCCCATTACTCCATGTCCTGCACTCTGGAATGATCAAGAAGAGATCCTGGACCTCCTCTGTGTGACAAACTTTTAACTACCTTTCAACATCATCATATTATATCCTAGAAGGATTTGAGGTTTGCTGTTGTTTCACAGTAGACATTGAAAACACTCAAGGATCTGTATTGGAATAAGTGCTATTTAATTCATTCAAAATTATCTGAAGTGGCCAGGTCTGCAGATGATGTGACATTATTTAGAACAGTGAAAACCCAAGTGCACTGTGAAATGCTCCAAAGGAACTGGCCAAGCAGTAAATAACATTTAAACGTAGTTAAAATGATCCTGTTTTTAATTGCTGGAGGCTTGCACTGGAGGAACGGAGTAAGCAGCCTTTGTGGGAAATGGGGTGGGGGAGGAGGTTGGACATGTTGGTGGGCACACGCCCTTGGGGACTGGACATGCTGTCCTCCTTTTTGGTTTCCAAAATATGGTCAGCCTAAACATATAAGCATGTCAGAAAGCACAGAAGACTGGTATAATATAAAATATGTGAACACTAATTACTGAGAAGAAATGGCTGCATGATTTTAAAAAGTGTGATGTAACTAAATAGCTGTTAGTAAATACTATACATCTTTGTACAATTAAGTTCATAACAGCTTACCTCTCTGACTGCACGTTCAGATTCTCCAACATATTTGTTCATCAATTCAGGTCCCTGCATCAGAAAAAGCAAGTGACTTTCACATACTTGTAATTTTGTGCAGCATTTTACCTTGAAAATAGCACTGGCAAGTATTTATTTTATTTATTATTTTAAAAAGATAGCCCGCTGCACTGTTTCCTGGATAAAGCTGGTCTGGTCACTGGAACACATGCCTTGGTCACCCGTAGATGAGATTGCTGCAAACAACTTTGCACGAGGCTGCCCTCAAAACGCATTTTGAAACCTCAACTGGTACAAAATGTAGTCAAACTGTAGTCTGGGGCCTATTTTATGGAGCGTATTGTTTTGATTTTGTTCAATCTGCAGTGACTTCAAGTTCATTTCTAATTTTTCAGGCTTAATTCAAGGCACTAGTTATTACCTATAAAACCCTGAACTATTTGGAAGCAGGAGACTTGAAATACCTGTCCACCCACTGCACTCAACATCCCAAGTCCTCTTTTTTTCTAACCCCTGCCCTGTGCATCTTTGAAACTCAAAGGGAAGTGATTGTTTCATTTCTGTGTTCTGTACAGCACCTAATACTATGTTAACAATAATATATATATATATATATATATATATATATATATATATGTGTGTGTGTGTGTGTGTGTGTGTGTGTGTGTGTGTGTGTGTGTGTGTGTGTTAAGGGGGACTATTAGGCCTTGTGTGTGTGAAAAAGGGAAAAGAAAACATCTGCATTTTTGGTGTGGAGGCCCACTGGATACCTATAGTGATACACCTCATACCTATTCTCTTGCAATCTAATAAATAAATGAATTTGTAGTCTGTAATTGTACGCAAGATGTGCTAATTTTTAAAGTATCCATTACTCTCTCAGCTATGATCACTGAGATCTAAATTTATGTGTCTGCTCACTAAATGACAACTACTGAAGGTTCTGCCAAAAAACCTTGTCAGAACACTAACCAGTCTTCTTCCAGAGGTTCAAAGATAGCTGCTCATAAAGCAGAGCAGCGGTTTTCCAAGCCTCATTAATCTATTTTAGCTGCTGCAGTCAAGAGGAAAAGAGAAAACGGCAAAGGAAATTTTAACTGGAAAGTATTTTGACGTAATTGACCCAGTGACAAACCAAACTTAAGCACATGTCAAGTGCAGAGAGCCGCAGAAAGGCATGTGAACCCGTGTGTGTGTGTAAAGGAAGTTAGCAAATGCCAAGGTGAAGTCAGAACTCTGACAACAGTGTATATTTTTGAAATTATTGGTAATCGGAAATAAAAAGAAGCGAACACTGAAAGGATCTTATTTAAAATGAAAAATAAAACACAAGGAACGTTTTCTACCCAAAAGCCTTTACCGCACTTACTAAATACAAATAATTTTATTGCTGCTGACTCTCTTCCATCTGTATAACTGTGTCCTTGCTCTTTTGAGACTGTTTCTAAAGTACTCTTAAAATCCGGAGAGCACAAGACTGCTTGGTATTCCTGTATACTGTGAACACCAGAAAAACCTAATTATTTAATCCCTCTCTTTTAAAAAGGTAGGACTGAAGGTCAAGCAGTATGTTACATGCAACCTTTATTTTTAAGCCTGTACTTGTAAACAGAAATGTCCCCTGTTTCTTGTACGTGGAAATGGCAAAGAGGTGTGTAATCCTTTTTTAGTACACTGTTTTTCCACTGCCTCTCCCCCACTTACCAACTGCCTTTTCCTCTGATGGAAAAGATAAATATACAACCAGAACGTGGAGGATGGGTGCGGTTGCAGCGAGAAAATAGTGGGCAGGGAAAAGGATTAAGCAAATCCAAACTTGCTTTTGTTTACAAAAAACGGTGATTGGGAACTTAGTACACAAATTTCCATATAACATAGCATGCCTTTAGTAGTAGAACACATTAATTCCATCTAGTTTAATGTAAATATTTTCAAGGGCTATACATTATGAAAACAGCAGTTTGTATTAACTAAAGTACTTTTTCCTAGAGTTTTCATACATTAAGAGATATCAAGTGACACAAAAAAAGGAAACTATCCTTGCATGCTTTACTATAAATGCTTTTTAAAATCCCAGTTTTTACCTCAAGATGCTGGTAATTAATCTTTTGTTTTAAGATCGTGTTCCAATTTGAACCACTAGTTTGAGATAGCCTAATAGAAAATCAGACACATTTTTGTAAACAAGAATGAAGTAGCTAAATTGAGACAAATTCATGCTACCGTAATTTTAGGTAGCATGTCATCTTATTTTTATTTTATTTATTTATTATTCCATTTACATCCTACCTTTTATCCTGTTGCAAGGAACCCAAGGCAATTTACATGGTCCTCCTCTCCATCTTATGTTACTAAAAGTAATATTTGTGAGGGCAGTTCACATACTACTTTAAGGTGTTTGGTTAAATAGGAAGAGTGGTGAAGAGGGACTGTGACTTATGCTCTTATGTTCTTGTTCTTATGACTTGCTTTCCTTTGTCCAAACCAGAACTTGTGCAACTCTCAGCTAGGAGAGATGTACATGCTTCCAATTTAAACACAGCTCACAAGTCTCACTGTGGAGGGAACAGACATTACAAAAAAGTGCATCGAAGAGGGAATGCAAATAACTGTGGTGCGTCATACCCACAGTACAATCTCTACTGCATGTCGTAGGTTGTAGGGTGGGCATGACCCCTCCTGTACTGGGTTCAGATGACAGAACAACCCACGAGCCCAGGCAGCAATGCAAATGGCTGTTGCACACACACAGGGGCAGAGGAAGCAGCCACAATGGTTGCTTCCATCTCTGTGACGGTCTGAACCCAGTCAATGACTGGCCCAAAGTCACCCAGTGAGCTTCATGGCCGAGTGGGGCCTAGAACCTGGGTCTCCTGAGTCCCAGTCCAACACTTTAACCATTGAACCCCATTGGCATTGTATAATTGCCACTCACCTTCACTGCCAAGAAGTTTAGGCCACTTTCATGGGCCAAAGCCTTTGCAATCATTGTTTTTGAACATCCTGGAGGTCCATACAGTAGGACGCCTTTTGGTGGCTGAATACCCATTCGAATGAAAGACTCAGGATGTTTCAATGGCCATTCAACTGCTTGTTTCAATTTCAATTTGACATCTTCCATCCCTCCTATATCTGACCAGGATACCTGTAAAACAATCCATTTCATGAAGTAGCAGGAAATATTTTGAGGAGTACAAGAATAAAAGAACATGTTTCCTTAAACAAAAAAGGTACACATGCAGCATTTAAGACAGCAAAAAGAAAAAGGCCAGTTTAAATCATTGATTTAAATCAACTTTTCCATCCATTCGCCTTCATCTATTTACTAAAAAAGATGACACAAACCTGACCACAGAACATTGTTAATTTAAAACTAAATAGAACATACTTCATACAATTGTGTAAACCTACCAAACAACCCATAGCTTTCCTCCCAAAGTTGGAGATGAGGAGAAGATGGCGATTGTTGCAGAACTGCTGGGACAATCTCTACCCACTCTTCACCTTCAGAGTTGGGAGGGCGGCTGCCTACCTGCCAGAGGGTGGCTTGCCAGTGGCGACTAGGATGAGAAGAATTTTTGAACCCAGTATGGGAATACAGGAGCTTGTGCACTGGACAATGTTTTCTTTCCAGTGTTGTTCTTTTTTGCCTTTGCCCAGTCCCAGCTTCACAAAAGCAAAGTAGCAAGGAAAAAAGAAATGACAAAGAGGCGAAGTATGGTCTGATCTTACAGGGCAGACTAGAGCGGTTTATTTTCTTCAGGTGAAAATGAAAGGACTGTGTTTGATAGGTAGAGTGCAAATATTCATATTTGAGAAGTGACCAAACTGGCACTTTCGTTTCTATTCAAAATACAAAAGCAGCAAGATAAGCTCTGAGCCTGTCTAGCTGACAACTTTTGGTGTCCAGGAAGGGGACTGGGGAGGCCAAAAGATATTACATATCCTGGCCTCTCCTATCCCCTCCCCTCCCCTCCCAACTGCACACCCCCTTTCTCCCTCTTTGACTTCTTTTACAAGGTCACACAATTGGATCTCCTTCTCCTTGCCCATAGCTTTGTCTACTGACATGGAGGAAGAGATCCGTAGGAGCTGATGCTGCCCCAAAAACTGTCTAGGGGCCACAGGATTGCTCTCTTATTTGTGTATTTTAAAATCATTTCTTTTTATCCACTCACACACAACCCACAAAACCATTTTCATCATATCCTACCAGTGCTGTACTGACAGGCTTCCATTATCCTTACAGGCATAGGGTAGCCATTTTAATTTGCCATAATACTCGTGAGGTAGTGTTGCTCCAGAGCATTATGGGAAATGTAAATGGTGGCTCCCAGAACCAGGTGCCTAGCACAGCTTCGAGAGATGTTGCCACTATCCTGGAAGCACACCAGGGCTGCTCCATGGAAAGACCCCACCGATGCAGGGAGCCTATGAGAGAGCACTCTGCTGAGGACCCCTCAAATCTGGAGCAGGCCCCAAATTAGCAGTTGCTGCCACAAAAACTCAGCAAAATCCTGGGTTGAAAATGACTCATAGCAATAGCACCTTCCACCTCCACAGCTTATAAAAGGAATGTGTTAAGATGGGGGGGAGAGAAGTCCAAGCTGCTGTTTTTCTGCAAGCTTCGATTATTGGGGGGGGGGGGGTATAGAAATGAAATAAATAAATAAAAGCTGATGTACATGAGATCTTCATTCCTAAAGGAAGTCTGATGCTAGAAGGTACACAGGCTGATTGGAGAAGATATCAGAGTGGAGGACTCAACTGTGCTCCTCACTATCTTTCACCCTGAATGAAGTTTTACTAGACAAGCCACCCCACAATATGCAGAGAAAATAGTCTGAAACAGGATATTGTTTCCTTAGAACTCAAATATGGCCTCCCTAGGTTACTGTAGTCAGTACAGTTACTGAGTATATGCCTTTCTCTGTGCTACAATCTCTGGATAATCATTTTACAATATTGTACAGGGAAAGTCTTACTTTTGGCACATCAATTGCCACTTCTCTCATGGCACTGGGCCTGACGTCATTCATCGCCTGCAGAAAGTCACTGCGAGTGACAATCACTGATCCAGACACATCATCATCTAAGAGGTTCCTTTTCTCCCCAAGTACTCTCCGCAAAGCATACAACCCTGGAACACAAAAACAGTACATGGACTTTTTATGAATTTTGACAATTTATAACATGCAATGGATGCCATTAAGAACACCATAACTTAAAAGAGAAGAGCAGGGAAGGACATGGCAAGCTTGTTATCTTACAATAATGTAAGAATTTGTTTTCTGAAATAAAGTCATTCTTTATCTGTGGAGGGGAAGAGATATTAAGAATGGAACGGGCTGTGAATATTCAGTGTGGGACCACACATGTAATCAAGACACCTGCTAGGTATAGTGAGCGAAATATAACTTCCACAGAATTTACTAGACCAATCCAAACAAAAGTTCTGAGATCCCTACTATTTCTTTAATTAGTATCTACTTTGAGAGCTTGTTTAGATGACACAGCAGAACCCACAAGAAGCTGTGAAGTGTGCTGGCCACAACTATGAATATGGGGGGGTGATGTTGTGTCGTGCAAACCTGGCTGGCGGGTATTATTTCATTCAGACTTTTAGCACACACAAATGAAAGTTTTCTGCTAGGGATCTTCTCCCTGCTATGAGCATTTCTTGTAAGAATTTAAAAGTTAATCCATTCATTTAAAGCAGTACAATAGTTGCTTTGTAGATGTGTTCGTTGACCAAAACAAATTACATCTTTTGGTCTTCATCAAGTACGCACTTCACATTTCCTTGATAAAAGTTGGTATGCAGGAAGGAACACTTAGCAACGTCATGTCCCATTTTCCATTCCATGAGGTATCTTTCAAAAGAAATTCTTTTCCATCTGTAGCTTCCTAATTAGAACATATCTGAAAGAACAGCATTACTATTACTAAGCCAAAATAAATCACTGCCTTCTTTGTTGTCATAGGGTCTGAGCCAAATTTAGGTACGTACAACAGGGTCAGCGACTTCCCCACTTCTTCAACCCCCCAAAAAATATATTGCAGAGGGTCGAGGAAGACTATTTAATGGGATAGGTGATGGTATGGATGGAAGGGGGATCATCGAGAATCAGATGAAGAGACCTGCTTTGAGTGGAGCTCCAATGACCAAAGGAACCACCTGATCTTTGGAGATCCTTCTACTCCCCTGGACCACAGCTCACTCCGTTCAGCAGGGTCCCCTGACCCTCTGTTTTGCATTTTCAGAGGTCTGGAGGTGCTGCCATGGGGAAAAGTGAGTGGGAAAGTTTGAGCAGGGAAGTACTCTTTACATGTCTCAGTTGCACATGCCTAAATCTGGATCCAACCCACAATTTTGTTGCAAGTTAGCAACAAAGCAGTCACCATCTAAGTTAATAAAACAAACCTCAGAGATAAGCAAAGTCAGAATTTTCAAAAAAATTAAACTCTGGTACGAGCATGAACATGCCATTATACAGGTCAGTGTTTAATTAAAACAGTATTTTACAATAAAGCAATAATGAAAGACACATGGAAGGCATGACCCCAATTCTTTCTGTTTCCTCAATTGGTTAACATCATTTGTTCCTGCCCTCCCCACTAACCTTTGACCTTAAATATTGGTTGCATTATTGCCAGGAAAGGATCAAGTCAGTACCTCACCAGGAAAATAAATATATGTACCTCTTTTTTAAAGGAGGAAGAACTAAACCAAAACAAAACCGCTGCCTAAATCAGGCTTCTAATATGTAAGACAGCACAAATCCCGAGTAGCAAACTGCATTCCAGAAAATAGCAGACATCTGGTCAATACAAAGAAAGTTTTGAAGACTGAGGTTTTGGGAGCATGTTTTGGATTGGATGCAGCTTTTGCTCTGCAATGTAAGTTGACTTTGACCACACATTTACGTATCAGATGGCACCTCTTTCCGGAGGCTTAGTGAACAATCATGTTCTCTTACCACTGACCAGTTATTTGACTTCTCTTGCAACTCTTACTTAAAACAAGTCATCATCAATCATTTGTGAACCAAGACTCTAAACAAACAAACAAAAACCTGTTTGTTAATTCTCTTATGAAGTCCATGTAGCCTTTGCAAAAGACTAAGTCATGCTAGTTGCTGTGTTTACCTACATTATTCCATATCTGAAATGGCTATTGACCTCACAACAATGGGTGGCTTTTGCAGGGTGCTTTTCCACAGGTGCCTTGCTTCAGTGCTAAAGCAAGAATATACAAAGAAGTCACCCCAAAAGTTAGAAAGGGTGTAGGACAACAGAATGCTGCTTCTCAGGCAATGCTCAAATTACACTGGGGCCCTAAGGCACCCTGTTACTTTTGCAGCTACTGTTACAATGATTTGGCTAAAATTTGGGAGAAGCAGAAGCCAGAGGTTGGGCCAGCGGGTGTCATAAAGAACTACCCCGCCCCCACAATAATTTGAACACTTTCCTCAAGCCATTGGGGGTGGGAAACCATGGTGGCCACCACCTCTAGTGCAGGAAAGTAGGAAACAACACAGAAAATCTGCTTCAGCTGGAAGATCTCCTTTGCTGGATTGCACCAATAATGAATGTTACTACTTCAGCCTTCCACAACCTGGTGGCCTCTTGAGATGCATGGTTTGACACCAGCTGAGGGCTCACTGACAAGAGCCCTCACCAGCAATGTTGTCTGGGCCAGAGTAAGCGGCAGGTGAATAAGCATGTTGCAGTAGCTCCTCCTCTTCAGTAGTGCAATATACTTATTCACTTGCCTCTTACTCTAGCCCAGACAACATTGGTGGTGAGAAGAAGAAGCCACTTGCAGCTTGCTCACTGGCTCTCTGCTTGACAAGCAAGCAAGCAGTAGCAATGATGAAGAAGAGGATAAGGTGCAATAGCAGCTGGTGACAATGGTGGCGAGAAGGTAGATTCACTGAGGGAGACGGCCCATGGGGGTGTGGGTGTGGCTTGACCAAAAATCTGAGACTGGCACAGACAAAGTTTAAGTATGCACATGGTCAGCCAGATTTCTCTCCCTCTTGTGCAAGCACTTGAGTCATTGCTGACTCCTAGAGGGATGCCTGCTTTTGCTGATGTTTTCTTGGCAGACTTTGTAGCGGGATGGTTTGCCATTGCCTTCCCCAGTCGCAGTTACCTTTCCCCCAGCTAGCTGAGTACTCGTTTTACCGACCTCGGAAGGATGGAAGGCTGAGTCGACCTGAGCCGGCTGCCTGAGAACCAGCTTCCGCTGGGATCAAACTCAAGCCGTGGGGAGAGTTTAGGCTGCAGTAACTGCCGCTTACCACTCTGCGCCACACAGATTTCTCTGGCTGATAGTTAAACTGAAGTATTGTGTCATGTAACATATTGAATATGATAAACACACTTCTCAGTGCATTTTCTCACCTCAACAGGAGAGAAAATGAAGTTGTTCCTAGATAATTCTGTGCATGCATCGGTGCATGTAAAACAGGCCTGTGAATGTTGGCGGTCTTGACTTGAGTTCTTACAGCAGGGGTGGAGAACGTGTGGCCCTCCAGATGTTTCTGGAACACAATTCCTAGACCATTGGCTGGGGCTGATGGGAGTTGGAATCCAACAACTTCCAGAGGGCCACACGTTCCCCATCCTGCTCTCAGAATATAAGGCAAGAGATTGTCCATCAGAATTACAGGCCCACTGAAATTAGAAGATGGTACTTGTATGATTTCTCTCAGCCACGACTAATTTTTATTTGGATAACGTCTAACAAAGAATTAGGTTTTTTTAATGAATTATTTCTCCTCATTGTTGGCCTTTTTCTTTCACTGCAATTATTTTCAGCTGTGAATAGTTTCAGACGTGAGAATAATAAGCCTCCTGACACACTGCCTTGGCAATAAAGTAAGTGTGTACAGTCATCCTTGTTGAAAAAGAATCCTATGTAATAGAACTCCTGGAAATGAAATTAATCTGCTTTCCCCCTTCTAAGCCTCGCCATAACATCTGTTCAGGCCAATAGGCATGTTTCAGCAAATACTAGATTATTCATGAAGGATTGTAAGTTACTTTTGCCTCCATGCAGTAGTTTAGCCAAATGAACTCGCAATGTACAGGCTGCAAAGGACCTAAGGGTTATACTTGTATGAACGGGACAAATCTTGCATTGCTTTCACAGCTAATTCATAATAGAATATACATCCTTTCTACATGTTTAAAATAATGCCTGAGTAATGAACACATCTTAAAAAAGGTTTTCCCAATAAACTTGGAATGTGCAGAAGGAATTCTTGCACTGCATACCTTTAAGGGGGGAAAAGGTTTATTTTTAGAATTTCTAGATTACCCTTCACCCACAAGAGTTCAAGGGCAATGTATAAAGATAAAACAAATATCAGCAACATTATAAAACACACACACCAAGCCATAAAATTGAGAGGGATAAACAATTCATCAACCAGCTAAAAGCCATAGAAACAATATTAAACTGTAAATAAATTAAAATACCAGGGCAAATAAAAACACGGCTGTTGGTATAGATCCATTTGTGGCACCCAGAGCATCAGCAAATCAGGTTATGTAGGATCAGTTTCAGTTGTTTGGCTGATGATGTCGACAGTGTTTTAGGGGCAATTCACACAATCAAAACAACATGGCATTAAGGCATAGTGCTATGCTTGTTGTAAAGTAGTCACGCATTCACATGAGCACACTTCTCAGATCAACCCACCTATGCCATGCCATTATTCAACTCACTTCTAGACTTCTGCAGAGGTGCAGTAAGCATGAGCCAAGTTTCATCAGGAAGCAACAGCACAGCTGTTCACTATAAGAACAGCTTTGTCCAGATTCATTTCAACCCATACTGCAGACACCAGCTACTGCCTGTTTGTCACTGCCTGGTTTCAGTCTCAGAAGCAATAGTTCTCAGTACATGACGGACCTCCACTGCAGCAACAGAGTTGCCAAGAGACATCCAAGAGCTGCCTTTCCTCCCCACATCTAACTACCACTAATCAAGGGATATATGAGGGTTGTTTAATCCTTCTACAATACATGCGGGCGAGGTTTGCACAACGTGGCCCAACCCCCAAACAGTAATTGCCTATTCAAAATGGCAGCCATGTCATGTGAATCGGCTGGGGGGTGATCTGAGGACCAGCCCCCCATCTGCCATGACTTCTGGTAACAGAGACACTTGGTCTAAACTAGGGTGACCATATGAAAAGGAGGACAGGGCTCCTGTATCTTTAACAGTTGTATTGAAAAGGGAATTTCAGCAGGTGTCATTTGTATGTGAAGAACCTGGTGAAATTTCCTCTTCATCACAACAGTTAAAGCTGCAGGTGCCCTGCCCTCTTTTAAATCTGTTCATTCTAATATAGCTCCTGCAGCTTTAACTCCTTTTCATATGGTCACCCTATCTAAATTAGCCTTCCCCACTATGAGCACCATTAGGCGTTTAGTCTAAAGCTCCCACCAGCCCCAAAAACCATGGCCAAATGGGTTGTGTTCCAAAATATCTGAAGGGTCTCATGTTGTGGGAAGGCTGCTCTACTGCCCACAGTTAAGCTGCAGAATGCTTTGATAGATACGCATTTTCAGGTAAGAAACAAAAAAAAGTCTTCAAGGTTTCATATTTTAGCAAAATGCTCCAACAGAATATAGAACTTATCTGAGAACCAAAAACAGGAATAGGCAAAGAGGGGAATTGTAAATTCTTACATGTAAGCCATTGCATCTGAGCTAAAGGCTGAGCAAGAATTTATAGTGTTACCACCTATTGCATGTAAACACAGAAAGCAAACTGGCAGGAAATGATTTTATAAGGGCAGGGGGAGTAAACGGATGTGTCAGCCAAAATTCAAAGGAACACAGATCCAAACACATAATTAGATTAATCTGGGTCTAATTAAATGAAACATTTGAAAACAAAATGCTACAAATTAGTTACAGATATGTGGAACATAAAACAAAATGGAGGATAAAGGCAGAATAAGACTATGCAACTATGTTCTATTTTTAAAAAAATATATTCTATTTATCACTCTGAGTCTTTGACGATATGTTAGACTAAAATCCTAATAAATGCACACATAAAATCTGAAAATAGGCCTTTTTCAAAATATATACACACATTTTGTAAGAAAAAGCCTGTATATATATATTTTCTTTTTCTTTTTGATTGATTGTTTTAATGTGATGTTGATGTATTTTAATTTGTGTTAATAAAAATTATAACAAAAAAAAGCCTGTGTAATGTTTAATCTGTCTCTTTTATTTATTTATTTATTTATTTCCAATAAGATGGGCACCACTACCTGTGTTCTGACCTGCGTTCCCAAAAACGAACATGTGTGCATTTACTTGCAATATCTAATCAGTCCCAAAGTATCACCACAGTTGATGGTGTGTTTAGCTGGTGATGAACTGGATAATTTACATAGCCATAATTGTGTGACCCATCCATTTCCGAAAACAGCACCGGTGAGGCCAAGAAGTACACTTAGTAGGGGAGGTACATTCAAGTCTCTTCAGTTATGGCTACATAGCCAATGGCATGAATATCCCCATGCAGAGTGGGACTCCCTTTTACACACCATGGGGGGGGGGGGACGACACTACACTAATGGAAGCTTAAAAAATTATCACTGAGCTCACATAAGCTTGAGAAAGCAAGGCCACAAGCCTTGATGTACTTGCTGTGTATGTAGGCCTCTGTATGTAGTTTGGTTCTTGCAAGTGAACTGCATGATGAGATTGGAATGATGTAAGTGCCTGAATGTGCTGTAATGCTGAAACTGCTTAATTGGAAGTCAATGCTTAATTGGCATTTCTAAGATCTTTTGATAGAGTATGAGACAAATAAGCTAGCTTGATAACGAGGACTGACCATCCAGGTCAATCCGACATTGCTAGAATAGTTATGGGCCATCTGTTGATAAAGCATTGCTTCAGAATTTTACCAACTGCTAATTGGTTACGTTGCTATTTTGCCAACTGCTAATTAGTTAAGATGCTATTTTGTATAAATATACCTGCTTTTCACACTGCCAGGAGAGAAGTACTTTGTCTGTAGGACCCTCTCCATGCAGCCGCATTAAACTCAATAAAACAGAGTTGCCTTACAACCAAAATTGATCTTTATCCTTGACAATTTGGTGGCTCATCCAGGATGAGTACACCTTGAGAGGAGAAGAGGTTTGATGGATGGTTTTGTCTAAACCCCACCTCTCCACACAACCAAGGTAAGAAGCCTTTTGATATCTCTAACTGCGGGGCTCTGACTTTGCCATTCCATCTCTCTTTTCCACTCTGGATAAGACTCATCTCCGTGGATTTTTATCCTTAACAAGCTCATCTACATCTGTAAAAAAAAGGCTTACTGAATCAGTGCTTTGTTAAATGGCAATTCCAGGAACGACTTTGAACACAATGACTTCTATGATAAGACCGTCTCTTCTGCTGCTTCTGAGAGCATTTCTTTAGAAACGCACAAAATGGAGGCTTGCCCATTTCCCCTAAAGGAAGATGCATCATCTCATAATATGTGGACAGCATATATGTCTTTGCAG
This sequence comes from Elgaria multicarinata webbii, assembly GCF_023053635.1. Classification (NCBI taxonomy): domain Eukaryota; kingdom Metazoa; phylum Chordata; class Lepidosauria; order Squamata; family Anguidae; genus Elgaria; species Elgaria multicarinata. The sequence goes on along the minus strand of NC_086180.1, from coordinate 36,725,003 downwards.
AGGGAAGATGCAAAAGTTCCCATTTGGACTTTACCAAAAATGGTGTGCATTTAGAAAGCATAGGAGTCATTCATGCTTATGTACATCCTAACATCCCATGTGATTCTGACTGTGCAATCGTATGCTTATTTACTCAGAAGATGGTCCCACTGTGAAGCTAGTTCCATAGTAAGTGTGCTTAGAGTTATAGCCCAAGTCTGACTCTTCTCATTTCCTCCATGTTGTTCATTTAAGATGGGCAAACAAAGGGAAGGGATCATTATTTCTGGATACGAGTGGAATATCAACATGTTCCATCTTGTCTTACACATGTTCCCTCAAGCATCAACATCCAGATGTAACTACTTCTACATAAAAGCAATTACTCTGAACTGATGTTGTTAAAAAGCAACCCACAAGCATATGTTACAACTTTGGTCAACAAAAGCCATTATGCCTTGCATGAGGACACACAAGCAGTGGTACATTGGGACATTGCTCCCCAGGACGGGAAAAAAGTTGATTTTCAAGAAGGATTTAACAGGTCTTTGCCAGTGTGAAGAATTTGTTACCAGACAATCAAGCGTTTATAGAAGAGATTTCTATATTAGGGTCAAAACAGACATTAGTTTAAATGTGTGTCCAGCAGCTATGTGCTTTTCATCTTTAAGATCCAATCCATATCTTTAAAATCCCTCTTCCCCACATGCTAGAGTCCTAATCCAAATTGGGCACTCTATGCTTACTCTTGAGTAAAACAAAACCTATAAAAGCTGCAAGGTACACATTTAAAGTAATGCCTGCTTTAGCCCTTAGCGGTTTTAGGTTTACTTGCAAGTAATATAAGCACCAGTGTCCCTTGCAGTCAAGTATGAGGAATAATAAAATATTCTGAGTAGGAAAAATACAAAAAAAGTCAAAACAGGCAGGAAATTTTCATCTTTCAAAAGCATCCAAAGTAATCCCTGAGAAATAGCTCTGCATGCCCCAGTACTTACTTATTTTCATGGGCAGAGAACTTCAATCTTATTTTGTGCTTGGTTACTTGGAAGTCCTACAGAATTCGATGTGATTTTCTCCCCTGTAAGTTTGCGTCAGGTTGCAAACCTGATTTACATTTTGTTTAAGTCAATTTTAAAAAAATTACAATCAAGTAACCAATATATATTATAGAACACTCCCCAATATGACCCAAGCAACCTTTCAGACTTGCAACTTGCTCACATCAAATAAGAGAAGGCTTTAGGAATGATTTACTACAAGGATGAGTTGTGTGTGGCTCTCCAGATGCTGTTGAGCTGCAACTACCAGCTGGTGAGAGCTGCCCACTCCTGATTTACAAGGGTGTACTGGAAAATAATGGCAACATCAGAAGAGCCACGCTGGATCAGACCAAGGGTCCAGCTAGTCCAGCATTCTGTTCACACAGTGGCCCACCAACTGCCCACAGGAAGCCCACTAGCAGGACATGAGTGCAATAGCACCTTCCCACACATGGGAAATTGTTTTAAATGTTAGCTGTTTTTATGCTTTTGTTTTAAAATTTGTATATTGATTTTTAGTGTTCAGTCTTTTTAATCTAATCTTTTAAATCTTTGTAAACCTCCCAGAGAGCTTCAGCTATGGGGAAGTATATACATGTAATGAATAATAATAATGTTCCCCAGTAATTGCATAATGCCTCTGATACTGGAGGTAGCATACAGCCACACAAATTGCATATGTTTCTGAAACATATTAAAATTCAAGGGCTCTCTATTTCCCAATAATGTTGTGAATGTATACTTACATAGAAGACAGCTATCTGGCTTCTGTCCCCTCCTCATGCTGCAGTTCCAGAACAGTATGCCTCCCTTTACTTTAAGAGGAGCCTGAACCATCCATCCACCAAAACAATGCATCACGGGATGGGTCAAAATGGCTGGTGTTTCCTGAGCCACCATATAGCCATCCCGCTGGGTGCAAGCTTCAATGCCCGAACCGTACTTGTTTGGCTCACACTACAGTAGCTCCCCTCTCTCAGCATCAAGGATTAAAGCATGCCTGCACATGTCTTCATTTAGGGTTGACCCATCCTGCAAGGAATACAAGAGGGAACTGCAACGGCAGATTGGGCAGGACAACGTAATAGATGCAGTCTTGCTTTCTGGCACATTCGATGCTACTGCCAGCTCATGACTCTACCCAAAGTGGCAACAGTTGAGTTGAGAAGGAACAGAAGCAACATTTTATATATTACATTCATTCAGATCCCGTCTTTATAGGATCACCATCATGAGCCATGTGTGTACATATTACCATCTGGTCAAAGCTCAGAGCTGGATTTTATTATTAAATTCTGTAAAATTTAGAAAAAATACCTAAGAGCAGAGCAGAGCTCCTTAAAATATTTCAGGTATTGGCTGTTCAAAAGGCCAAGCGACACCATGTGTGCTGTTTTCCTGTGATTTCCTCCAGCTCTCTCACACCTACTCCCCAAAATGCCTGTTGAACGCAGGGCAAATGTAAAGAGCAGTTCAGAGGTTCTGGGAGGGGACCGAGAAGTACAACATCTGACGGGTCCCATAACAGTGCACGCATGAAACATGTGCATAGTTCTCTCTACATTCCAGTCCATGCAACTGGACGGCGCAACCAACGGGAAAAACTACTCAAGCCTTGCAGATGTAATACAGAATAAAACTGTTTGTGTTGCATATCAGCCTGATGCAGCATCTTCAGAGTCACCAGCTGCAAGATAACCAGGGCTGGAACTGGGATAAATCATGCCCCAGGTGAGGCAGGCCTTCGGCACCCCCACCCACCTCACAACAAATAGCTCACAATTTGTTCTATTGTTATCCACAGCCCTTTATACTATTTGTAGTTCTTATATTGCATGGCAACATTGTCTCAAAGCAAAGCTATGCCCTGCAGATTTATATCTGGAACAAATGACATTAAACTGGAAATAGAAAAAGGAAGATGCTTTAAAGCTAGTTGATAACCTGGAACCTTTTTGTGTATGGAGGTTAAAGGTTCTTACAGCTTTTGTTGGCCCTAGCTCAGTGCAAACAGTGCAAACTCAACCAACACCAAGTCTCCAAGCTCAGTTCAGTGCCCCCTTCAGTTTAGCCCCCTGGGTGAGCGCGCCACTCGCCCAGCCCCCAAAGCAGACCCTAAAGGTAACTACTTTTTAAGACCAAAAACATGTAATATTCCTTTCTCGTTTAGTCTAGCCTGCAGCATTTGCATGTGTTTTTATAAAGACTGCACAGTGTAGTCGCTAACATCTTAATGATAAGCATTAACATGTTTAAAGACGGCATTTCCTTTCCCTGTAAACAGGGCGGCCCTTCCCAGTTCCTGAAGAAAAATTAAGTTATATTTATAATCCATCCTGCTCAAAACCTAGAGGCAGCCTTAGAAGGATAAGTTTATAATGAAATGCTATATTTGGAAGCCTATGTTGCTAAGCGTTTTATAACATTCAGCACTGTTTATTCCTTTCACATCCTCACTGCCTAATTAACATGTCATGTTATGCTGGCTTTCTCTATTCTTATAAACACTGGGTGAACTAAAATGCTTTGAGAATAGGTCATCAGAATAGCAGTGTGATCCTAGGAGAATACAGATAGGATACCATTCAGCAGGGGCAATCACATGGAGAGTAAAATCAAATGCAGCTGTGCGGTGAATCCTGAAAAATCTGCATTCCCGTAATTTTTAGATTGGCTCCTGCCAAAACGGTAGAGAGCTGGAAATAGTATGGTTGGTTTCAAAGACTTTATCATCAGGCATAGTACTTAAAGCTAGTATGGCTCTTCCCCCACCGTCCTGCTCCCATTAGAACATTTTTTGGGGAATATGCATCTTTCCCCTTCCCTTTAAAATTGGGATAGGAAATGCTTGCCCCCCCCCCCCAATCGTTCCTCACCACTGGCTATGCTAGTTAGAGCTGATAATAGTTGCAGTCGAAACAACTTCTGGAGGGGCCACATGTTCCCCACCCCAGCTTTAAAAGGAACAAGCTTAAGATGGCAATGCCCTTTTTAGGTAAAGGATCCATCAATTTGTTTGTTTATGTTTTTCCACAAAAGATGTACGTGCTCAAGATACTCAAAGCTCAAGCAATGCTTTGGAGAAGTCAATTTTCCATTCATGGTGAGCACAGTCCTACGGCAAGCTTCCTAGAAAGAGTGACAAAATTGTGGGTTTTCCAGTGGGTAATGGAAGGGGAATTAATGGCAAGAGACAGGAGGGAAGAGGCAGAAGAACGTGAAACTTCTCAATTGACAGCATGTTTCGTTGCAATATACACCTTCTTTTTATTTTGACGTGCTTGACTGTAGCGCTCTCTTGTTTCATTGCTAACACTTCAAAAATGCAGTCATTCAAGTGCAAGACACTGGGATATGTGCAGAATTAAAGCATGAAGTCAGGACAATTTCAATTAAGTTAAAATGAGCTATTCCTGCCCTGAAAGTCCAAGCAAGGCAGCATCAATTTTGTACACCAAAATTATACTCTGATCCAAAAACATTCAGCAGTACACAGTAACTTATCTCAAGTGCCTATATGGAAAGAAGGGGGGGTTAATGTTTTCTGTAGGGCAGAAGACAAAAGTAACATTTAATAGGATTTTTTCCCTCATAGATTATAGTAAGAGAGATAATTAACTATATTCTGCAGACAATAAAGCTTTGTTTCTTCTTACAACATAAAATATATATTTAGAAAAATCTGGGCAAACCTATTAAATGGTGGAAAGGAATGGGGATTTCAAAACGAAGAAAAAAGAGCATCTATAAGAAAACATTCTACAATAAGCACACCTGTAATTTGTAGAATGCTTACATCAGATCTATATTTTAATAGCCCATGCTTGCAAAGCAAGTATTCAAATAGTATATAATAAATTCATTATTTTATTATAATTTTAAACTCTTAACTGTAAAGAATAAGGGGGTTGGACTCGATGGCCTTGTAGGCCCCTTCCAACTCTGCTTTTCTATGATTCTATGAATCTGTCCACTGCAACACAGAATTCTCTGAGATTCCTTTAACAAGCTTTAAAGACGTCTAAGGAACACAAAGCTATATGTGAAAACCCCTCTTCTACCACTAGAGGTCAGTCCAGTATAATAATTGATGAAGAAATATCACAACAGATGGTTCAAAACATTTACTAGTGTTCATATGGGCTCAAGTATGACAGTTTTGACGATATGCCAGTATATAAAATTATGAAAAACCTTTTCATTTGTAACAAAACCTTGCTCACTTTATTCAAGACAGAAAGCACAATCCCATGCATATTCAATTTGAAGTACGTACAGCAGGAATTGTGCTTGAGTGTCCGTTCAGTCTGCTAACTAATTCTTTGCTACCTTGAATGCTTTCATATCTCTCAAACAGCAGAGTCTGGTCCAAAATAAATATTTTCACACCTATTTTTCCAACTCCAATATGAGTACAACCTGCTCATATTGATCCACAAAGTGTAGACACGTTGTATGGATGAGATGTACCCTAAATAGAACTCAAGTATTAAATTCACCTGTCAACTACTTTCCAACTTTTTATTGTTATTATTTGCCTTCTAATCAATTAAAATTAAATATCACTGAGTTAGTATTTTTCATTCCCTATTACAATGAACACACTCAAAAAAAGATGAACAAACGTGCCTCCATTTTCAGCCTAACAAATTAAAGTTTGTCACTGATTAAATCTATTCCGCATCCATAAATAGAGAGAGATCTGTTAATGATTTGTGTTAAGATGTAGACTAGAATTCTCTCCCTTTTGGGTCCAAGTTTTCTTGTTTAAAACTGGGAAACTAAGGGCACAATCCTATGCATGTTTAGACGGAAATATTCCTACAACTCCCAACATTCCCCAGCAGCCATGCTGGGAGTTGTAGAACTTTTTATCAACTCCCTGTAATATCTGAATATGATTAGACTAAGCTGGACCATAAGGAAAGCTGAGCGAAGGAAGATAGATGCTTTTGAACTGTGGTGTTGGAGGAAAATTCTGAGAGTGCCTTGGACTGCAAGAAGATCAAACCAGTCCATACTCCAGGAAATAAAGCCAGACTGCTCACTTGAGGGAATGGTATTAAAGGCAAAACTGAAGTACTTTGGCCACATAATGAGAAGACAGGATACCCTGGAGAAGAGGCTGATGCTAGGGAAAGTGGAAGGCAAAAGGAAGAGGGGCCGACCAAGGGCAAGATGGATGGATGATATTCTGGAGGTGACAGACTTGACCTTGGGGGAGCTAGGGGTGGCAACGGCCGACAGAAAGCTCTGGCGTGGGCTGGTCCATGAAGTCACGAAGAGTCGGAAGCGACTGAACGAATAAACAACAACAAACAAATCAACACAAATCTGCCTCCTGGACTTCCGATGTGAAGTGTGTTTAGCTTACCTGCTTCTTTGCACAATGCTGCCAGGTCTGCTCCCACATATCCATGGGTGCTGTCAGCCAATTGATTCAACTCTGTTGCCATCAACGAATGAGGAACCTTGTTAAGAAGCTTCCTGAAGATATCTAGCCGGTCTTGAGCATTGGGAACTCCAATTTCTATCTCTTTATCAAAACGGCCAGGTCTGCGCAGGGCTGAATCTAAGGCATGGGGACGATTTGTGGCTCCAAGCACTACGAGTTGTCCTTCACTGCCCTCCTAATGACCAACGCAGAACAGGAGTTACTGGAAGTTGAAGAAATCAGGAACAGCGAAACCAATGAATTTTAATAATGAGCTTTGTATTTGAATTTGGGAGACCCAGGTTTAAAGCTGGCCTCAGCCGTGACATTCACTGGCCTCAGGCAAGTCCTTCAGACTAAAGTTGCAATCCTATATGCATTTTCCTGAGAGTAAGCCCAACACATCACGGTGGTGCTTACTCCTCGGTCAATATGTAAAGAATTTGGATGCGACTTATTTACAAGATACATTGATAGATAACTGGAAAAATTATGACATGGTTTGGTCACAGAAGAGTGCTAAGAAGAGTTTTGAAGAACAATACTGAGGGCCAGTATTGGGCAAAAGGCAGGATACAAATAATAATAATAATAACAACAACAACAACAACAACAACAACAACAACAATAATAATGTACAAAGAGCTGCCAACACAGATCTGCCACTGTTGCTCCAAGCTTCTTTCAGGATATCATGGCTATATTGTCTTCAGCAGTTACCTGATTGCATTTGCACCAAACTAGAACTTTCAAACCAACGAAAGGAAGACTTCACTGAAGGGAAAGCCAGTTCCTGGAGCTGGGGTGCAAAACCTCAGGCCTCAGGACCAAATCTGGCCCTCTGAGGGTCCCCAGAAGGCCCCACCCTTTCACTTGGCCCCAATGGCCCCACCCTTTCTCCCAACTATCGATTGCTTGATGATATCCTGATTTTTGTGTGGTTTCCCCCATTCTAAAAGGTTGAAATGCCTTTCCTAAGACGTAGTAATTGGCAGTAAGAGCTTTAAGCTAAACTTCGCTGGTATGTTAGACCCACCCCTTTAGCCTTTGACCTTGCCCAGCACTGGAAAGTGGCCGCTGAGAGCCTCTCTGAAATGGAATCCAGTCCTTGGGCTGAGAGAGGTCCAGCACGCTGGTCCTTGAGTAACTAGGGATGCCAGCAAAGTCTAGTTTTTAGAAAAGCTTTCAATGGTGGATATAGGCTTCACCCTAGTGTGCCTTCAAGCAAAGAAGTTCTGAGGCATACATGAATGTGTCAGCGTATCTAGCAGGTCCTGGAACCCTTCCAGATCATGCCAAGCTTTTCCACACATGTGTAGACCACCAGCACATCAAGTAGAACAAACATTAGACCCACTTATGACAATGACAGATGGCACAGGGGGGAAATATGTTGTTATTATTATTACATTAATATCCCAACTTTTTTCTTGGTGGCATACATAATCCCCCGTTCTCCATTTTATACTCACAACAACCCTGTGAGAGAGATTGGGCCAGGAGCCTGTGACTGGCCCAAAGTCTCCCAGTGAGCTTACATGGCCAAGTGGGGACTAGAACCAGGTTCTCCTGACTCCCAGTCCAACATTCTAGCCACTATGGCTGTGCAAGCCTCAGGTCTCAGATTAGTAAATCCAAGTCACAGGAGCCATTTCCTTGCATAACCCTAGGCCCCCGTACAGCCTACAACTCCCAGCATGCAGTGCCTGGGAGGGCTGTACTTACCGGGGCCCAGAAACACACATGTGTACTTGCCGCTGCCATCGCCTGCTCCTCAGCATGATCGCCAGCTTCTCCGATGATCAGCTGCTACTGCCACAATCCCAAATACTCCATTGATCCTGGAGGGGTCCTCACATGTTCTGCAGGTGCTCTGCAGCCACCTGCTTCCCCTGAGAGCCGCCCACTTCCTTCACCAGAGTGAGCAGCTCTTGGGGGAAGCAGGCAGCTGCAGGGCACCTAAGGAACATGCAGGAACCTCCTCCAGGGTCAATGGAGAAGCCGGTGATTGTGCCGGCGAGTACATGTATGCCCTTTGTTCTTGGGCCCCGGTAAGTACCAACTGCATGGTGGGAGTTGTAGGCTGTATGCACAGCCTTGGGCTGTGCAAGGAAATGGCAGATCTGTCATAAAATGGCGGATCCATCATAAAATGGCCTCCTTGATTCATATTTCTAAATCCGAGGCTCGAGGCTTGCATAGCCCTACTAGCCACTACACCACACTGGCTCTCATATGAACCAAATTTCGGTGGAAAGATCAGGCATTAATTCTGTCATATGGAAAATGTCCATTCCCAAAGATCTCTACTATTGTAAGGCCATGACATAGTTCTCATGGGAAAACCAGTTATATTAATGCAATAATTTGTTTCCGCTCCAGACCAGAACCAGTAACTCCATCAATCTACTTTACTTACTGATCCAATGCCATCCATCAATGTTAGCAAGGAAGCTACAATTCTTTTCTCAACTTCGTTCTGTGCCCCTTCTCTCTTTGGGCAGAGTGCATCAATTTCATCAATAAATATAATGGATGGCTGACTGAAAAGAAACGACAGGAAAACATGATTTTACGTAACATGCATATTAATACTCACAGACACACTAACTTACTCAGGTACTTGAAATAATTATGATACTTTATCAGCTAGAGCACTAAAACGTGGAACATCTGCACCCGATTACTAAAAGAATCTGAAAACTGAATATTCTTACATTTCTGAACTCCTCCCCCTCAAAAACCCAACAGGAAGCTCAAAAATTATTATGTGGCTAAGGGTGCGATCTTCAGCATGCTTAGATAGAAGTCCTACAACTTCCAGCATTCCACAACCAACATGGATGGCTGGAGGATGCTGGGAGTTGTAGGACCTATTTCTGTCTAAGCATGCATAGGATTGCACCCTAAGTAATATTAACTATGATGCTGACATTTGGTATGCATATAGTCCCAAACATTCTAATTATGAGAAAAATCTGAAGGGGCATTCCTCTAGTTCTCATTCAAAATGTGGGACTCAAAATTGTTCAAGACACTCTGATTATGACAAAGTTTTAAATGATAAGTTTTGCAAGTTTCTGCCTAGAAACAAGAGGTCAAGCAAGTGTAGTCCATATGTTGCACCTGGTCAAGGTATACTTCTTCCCAAATGTAGAAGCTCAACATCACCAGCAGCTAATAATCATTAAGAGATCTAACTTCCACGAACACTCTAATCCTTTTCAAAATGTATCGCAGCGAGCACAGCATGTGAACTTGCTATGGCCCATCCTGATCCTCCTACTCATCAAATCCGGTATCTGGGGCAGTGAGCCTATGTACACCAGGTCCTGGGGAACATGGGAGGGAGGTTGATGATGCACTCATGTCCTGCTTGTTGGTTCCTGGTTGACAGCTGGTAGGCCATTGTGCGAACAGAGTGCTGGACTAGATGGACCCTTGGTCTGATTCAGCATGGTGCTTCTTATGTTCTTAATTTCAAAATACTCTGGGAATTACAAGGAACAGGCAACACATTTCTCTCCCCCTCAGCCTTCATAATGATTATGTATGCAAGCATTGCGACAGGAACTCCAGGGCTTGAACTGTGAATTGACCCCACCCCTAGAGGTGAGGGACCTAACCAATTAAACCATCTGAAACGAGATCTTCTCTCTAAAGAGCACAAGCGTACCGTGAAGAGGCTTCAGCAAATATTTGTCGTAACTTGGCTTCACTCTCTCCATAAAACCTGCAACAAAATCAAACACTGTTCAGCAATGAACCTCTGGCTGTTTACAAGGAGGCTGGCATCTTATCCACACAATTCTCCACTTGGGCACATATATTTAATTACTATATAAACTTTTTTCACATAAACAGACCATTAATCATTCCTTCACTTCCATTTAGAGATGTAAAAGTGCCCTATTTTCAAGCAGAAGTCCAAAAAGCAGACTGAGACATTATTATGTTTTCTTTTCTTTTTTAATCAGGTACAAGTAGTAACTGCAGCTGGAAGGAAGAGAAAACATGGCTGAAATAAATAAGTTAGGCAGACTTACTTGCTTATTATTTCCGGACCATTAATTGTGGAGACATGAGCTCCAACCTCGTTTGCAATCGCTCTGGCTATCAGCGTCTTCCCTGTACCTGGAGGGCCGTACAGAAGCACGCCTCTCGGAGGTGGGATTCCTTTAAAATGTCAGATATAAAGCAAAGAGGAAGACTTCACCCTGGCAACTGCTTTATGTACTAAGCACAAACATTTCTTCAGCTAACATATCTTTCTGAAAAGTAATGAGGATGTATCTACCGCTGCAGTAACAATTCAAATGTTTCTGATAAGGTATCATGCATTGTATGTGGAGATGGTTCCATCTTGAGGATAGAAACATCTCCACATGCAGGGTTTGGTCTCCCAAACTTGCAATATCTCCAAAGATCGCGTCAACAGCACTTTTTTATTATTATTAATAACAACTTCAAAAAGTATTTGTGCCTTTAAAAACCTTATTTAAAAAGCGGCTCTTCCTGGGCTTGAATATTTTTATTACAAGATACTTCAGCCTCCTTCCCTCTCCCTCCAAAGCACCCCAGCTAGATGGGCAAAAGCCACATCTAAAGAAAATGCAGGGTGGGAGGTGCATGGAGGCAACTACCACCTCTGCCACTCCTGCTGCTCTGCACTGGATGACTGTAAGACTCCCGAGTTTGGATGTTTACAGTCATCACGAAAGGACCTCACCCTAAGTTATTTAAGATGATTGACATTAGTTTTAATTACTGAATACAAAGGCACGAACACAATAAAGACATAATGGGAGGTGCTCTGCAATCCTGATTTAACAAAATAATTCAGATGCCGAGATGTGTTCATTCGTTGATTTCAAAGAAATGCATCGCCATCTACACTGTTTAATAGATTCTTAAGCCAGAGAATGTGCACTTCGCAAGAGCAAGGATAGATTTATCTATTATCGTGCATGTCTGAAACAGGCCGCATTCCTGTTACTGTGACCAGCTAAACCAGAGGTGGGCAACTTGTTTTGACCTACAATAGCCATCAGCCCTAGCCAGTATTGCCAAATGTGAGGGATTCTGGGAGTTCTAGGCCACATTGCACCCTTGAGCTAAATAGCCCAACAATGTTTTCTTTAGTGCATTGTCCGAATCCTGATTTGCAATCTTGGCTTGTAAAGAGACCGACAAGCCAGGATCCCCGATTCAAAAGACATGCTAAACCAGAGATGTTGAACCTCCACGGGAAACCTAGCACTGCAAGTCCTGCCCCCTCCATAAGACCCACCACTAGTGGGGGTTGGGGAAAAGGCAGGGGGAGGAATCCCCACCGTTCTCTCCAAACACAGATCAGACACAACAGCAGGAGTTTTCCAGCACTTCTGCTTTGCTGTCTGCAGGCTTTCCGGATTAGGGAAACTCCACACGCAATTAAGTCAAGCTGGCCAAGACCCCTTCTCTCCTCTGTTGGAGAAGTGACCCAGACCCAGCTGCCGAGTCTCCACAGCCAGAGAGCCAACAACATCAGGATTCTTCAGAACCTTGGCTTATTTTTCCAAACTAATGTGGTGCATGCATAAAGAGAGACAGGTAAAACCAATTTTTTAAAGCAGCAAATGATCTGTCATGGGAACAGATAGCACATGTACTTGAACTATTTAGGGGAAATAAGGTTAGCAAATGAGCAATTTGTAATGGAGATTCACTTCACAGATATCCTACCATAACTTCTAAACAGGCCAGGCTGCTTCAGGGGAAGTTCAATCATTTCTCTTATGGTTCGTAGTTGGTTATTGAGTCCACCTATTGAATCATAAGTAATCTTTGATTCACGATTGCATTCTTCCGTTACTTTGGTTCGAGAGTCAAAGAAACTGATCCTAGTCCTTGAAGATATAAAGTAAAATGTCTCTGAGTTCAGTGCTGTTCCTGTTTTACCAGCTTGCAGTAATCCCTCCATTCCTATCTCACTATCTTTTAATTTGGTTGATCCAGACTGAGGAACACTGTCATCAAATAAAAGCATTTCTGTTGGACCAGGACTCAGTTCCTCACGCCCCACAGCATCTATGGAAGCATTAACTGATATGCTGAGATCCACCTGCTTGCATGGAGTACTGGTTGATGCTCCTTCTTGATGGTCTTCGATGGCCAGTTTGCCAAGCTGCATAGATAAATCAGAATCACTGGTATCAAAATTCTCTAGTGACAGTTCCTGTGCTGGCTTAAAGAAGGAGCTGTCTTGCAATTTCAGCAGAACACCATCCGTTCCTTTCACCTTTGTGACCATCGGGTCACAAGTTCGGCCATAGAAAGTTATTTGCAGGTTGTTACCTGGCAAAACGACTTTACCATCTGCAATAAAAAAAAAGATTTTAAAAAACCGTTTCAAGTAGTCCCTGCTTATCATAGCAAAGCGTAAAGTTATCCTTCATTAGTAAAGGTGATACATCAACAAGCATAAACACCAAACAACTGCCTTCAGAGCCTAAGGAAGAATAAAAGAACATTTCTCTCAAATATAGCATATTATTCTAAGAAATAGCAATAATAAGTAAAGAACTAAAAATACTTATTATTGGCCTACTTCAGCACAGACTATGCCATTTACTTTTCTTTCTTTTTTAAAAAAAAGGGAAGAAATTATTGTAAGTGCATGGCACACTAAGGATTAAACGAAACTACATACCTAGATTTCTTAGAACACTGGAAGACAACTCTTCAGCATTAAGACAGCTATCTTTAGCCCTGGGAATGGGGAAAAATACAATTCTTCAATAGGGAAATGTATTCCTCATATCAATGAACTTGGTTACTTACTTGATTTCATCAATTTCTTATTTCAAGAATTAACACATGCTGCCCAGCGTAAGATACTAAATCAGTCTTCCGTTTCCCTTGAATCCACAAACTTCAAACATCTACAGAGAATTATAACCTACTGCTTTTCCTCTTAAATAACACAGCAAATGCTAGTCTCCAACTGCATAAGTGGGTTTAACAAGTCTGAAGGGTAAGTCCTGCAAAAAGAGAGGTCAAAGGTTGTATAACCTTTGTGCGACAATCCCACCACACCACAACATTTCAATTCAACTACTCTCTTGTTTCAGTCATTTAGACTAGCAGGGATAACATGGATGCCATAAGAAGCGCCATGCTGGATCAGACCAAGGGTCCATCTAGTCCAACACTCTGTTCACACAGTGGCCAACCAGCCATCGGCCAGGGATGAACAAGCAGGACATGGTGGAACAGCACCCTCCCACCCATGTTCTCCAGCAACTGGTGCACACAGGCTTCTGCCTCGAATACTGGAGATAGCACACAACCATCAGGGCTAGTAGCCATTGATAGCCTTTGCCTCCAGGAATTTATCCAACCCCCTTTTAAAGCCATCCAAATTGGTGGCCATCACTACATCTTGTGGTAGTGAATTCCATAATTTAACTATGAGCTGTGTGAAGAAGTACTTCCTTTTATTTGTCCTGAATCTCCCACCAATCAACTTCATGGGATGACCTTGAGTTCTCGTATTTTGAGAAAGGGAGAAAAATGTCCCTTTATCCACATTCTCCATACCATGCATAATTTTGTACACCTCTATCATGTCTCCCCTCAGCCTCCTCTTCTCCAAGCTAAACAATCCCAGCTGATGTAACCTTCCCTCATAGGGGAGATGCTCCAGCCCCTTAATCATTTTAGTTGCCCTTTTCTGCACTTTTTCCAGCTCTATAATATCCTTTTTTAGGTGTGGTGACCAGAACTGGACACAGTATTCTAAGTGTGGTCGCACCATAGATTTGTATAAAGGCAGTATGATACTGGCAATTTTAGTCTCAATTCCTTTTCTTATAATGCCTAACATGGAGTTTGCCTCCTTTACAGCGGCCACACACTGGGCGGACATTTTCATTGAGCTGTCCACCACAATCCCAAGATCTCTTTCTTTTTTGGTCACCACCAGCTCAGATCCCATCAGGTTATACTTGAAGTTGGGTTTTTTTGCCCCAATGTGTATCACCTTACACTTGCTTACATTGAACCGCATCTGCCATTTGGTCTCCCACTCTCCTAGCTTGGAGAGATCCCTTTGGAGCTCTTCACAATCCCTTTGTGTTTTAACAACCTTAAATAATTTGGTGTCATCAGCAAACTTGGCCACTTCACTGCTCACTCCTAATTCCAGATCATTTATGAACAAGTTGAAAAGAACTGGTCCCAATACCAATCCCTGTGGGACCCCACTATTTACTTCCCTCCATCGGGATGATTGACCATTTATTCTTACTCTTTGCTTTCTGTTTTTTAACCAGTTACTGATCCATAAGAGGACCTCTCCTCTTATTCCATGTCTACGAAGTTTATTCAGGGGTCTTTGGTGGGGGACTTTATCAAAAGCCTTTTAGAAATCCAAGTAAACTATGTCCACCAGATTACCCCTGTCTATATGTTTGTTGACACTTTCAAAGAATTCTAGTAGATTAGCCATGCAGCCTATGGGGGTCAAGTGTGATGAATCAGTTAAACCCAACTTCTGAAAAATATTCCTTCATGAAATATCCTTTGTGTTACATAAATTGCACAATTTTCAGAAAGGTAGACGTGTCAGTCTGTTGCAACAAAAACAACTGAGTCTTGCGAGACTTTAAAGACTAATAAATTTATTCATTCATAAGCTGCTGTGGACACTGTCTAATAAGATGAAGTGTCCACAAAAGCTTATGCTACTTCATCAAGTTTATTTGTATAAACCAAAGGTTATTACAAAAAGTTAAAACAGGCCATCACCTTTACAGGTGACAGAAATAAAACGCTTGTACTACAAGGTGCCACAAGACTCTGGCTTAAGTTATGATTTATGAAGTTACAGTCAGTAGGGGGCACTCTAAACTTAGTAACAAACTATTTTCAAAACCATTCTCTATGAAGGCAATTAAATTGACTGGTTTGGAAGTTCAAGATAAATTTCAAGCTGTCCTGCAATTCAATGGCACAAATCTTCACATATTGATACCCTGGCAGCCATTTCAATTTAGCCCTTGTGCCATTCTTCCAAACCTATGTGAACATTTCTCTTTCATGATTTCATCTGATCTCAGCACTTGCCATAATATACATTCAATTCACTTATTCTCCAGCTGGCCTGCGCTGCTGCCAGATTAAGTGGTATTGGGCCCATCCTGACGACACTGTTAACCCTGCTGGTTAAGGGTTTTTGGTTAAGCAGCAGGGTTTACACTGCTCCTGATTGCTGCAGTCTTAGTACAGCTGCGGCAGCCACCATTTTGCACCATCAGCCCCATTTTTCAAGCGATACATGCATTTCCTAGAGCCACATACTGAAGCTACTCCTTTAAGTGGAAGCACTCACATTGCCTGAAAAATTGACAAGAGGTGAGGGAAATCAGGAGACACTCCCAAAATGGCAGCAAGAACAGGACAGCGCCATTGCATCTTTTGTGTAAATAAATCTGCTGCCATATTATGCTTAAAATTGGCTTTTTAAAAGTTTGATATATTTTGTGAATTAGTACCCTCTTTGCTGCTTGCTCTCAAATTCTGAGAAGCAATCAGAGTTTATTTTCAAACAATTAACAGTTGTAGGTGGCACATATAATGTGTGCCTCCTGAATATTCATGTTAGTATAATGTTGAAATGTTTGAGGGCTTTGACATTCTTCCCCCCTAATCCATACCACAACTGTTCAAACCCCAACTTTTCAAGTTCCCTACTTCCCATGCAACGGGTGGTTTCTGGTGCAGAAAGTGGGGTTACATTTGATCTCCAAATGAAAAATCTTCTGTCCCCTATGCCATCATCTCTTGAAGCCGAGGTGGGGAATGTGTGAATTCAACTTCCCTCAGCATGGCCAATGGTCAAGGGCTATGGGAGTTGTAGTCCAACATCACCTGGAGAATCACAACTTCCTCAGCCCTGTCCAAAGGGCATAAAAGCCAGTGTGCTCCAGACATCCCACAGACATCCCACAGACAGCTTCACTTAACAGGGTTACAGTACATTTCTATCAAAGGCTAAATTTGGATGTGACCAGCACAAGATGCAATACCATGATTTCAGTGTGTAGTAAATAGAGGTAATTAAAATCACCTTTCATGGTGTGGAGAATGTGGTCAGGAAGACATTTTTCTCCCTCTCTCAAAATGTGGTCAGGAAGACATTTTTCTCCCTCTCAAAATACTAGATCCTGGAATCATCCCATGAAGCTGTTTGGTGGGAGATTCAGGACAAATCAAAGGAAGTACTTCTTCACACAGCACGTAGTTAAACTACCAATTGGCCACCAATTTGGATGGCTTTAAAAGGGGGCTGGATAAATTCCTGAAGAAGGCCCTCAATGGTTACTAGCCCTGATGGCTACCTCCAGTATCAGAGGCAGTAAGCCTATGTGCATCAGTTGCTGGGGAACATGGGTGGGAGGGTGCTGTTGCACCATGTCCTGCTTTGTTGGTCCCTGATTAACAGCTGGTGGGCCACTGTGTGAACAGAGTGCTGGACTAGATGGACCCTCGGTCTGATCAGCATGTCACTTCTTATGTTCATGATGACATGGGGGTTGAAAGGGACAAAATGACCCCCTACTTAAAATAGGTCTGAATCCTGATCACAGAGAGGTGGTACAAAATGCACATATAGCAACATACCTCAGCTTTACTTCCACTTCCTCTGCCTGCACCAGAGCACCAGTCACAGGCTGGACAATGACCGCATCACCAGGTACCACTTTCAGATTTTTCTGGGTAATTCCACTTAAGCCAATTCTTCCACCAGGAAAGCTTGCAACAGGCCATGCAGTACAAACCTACCCAAAATGCCAACAAACACTTAACCAGCCATTAACAAAACATCTATATTATTAGCCAATTGAGAAAAGACTCAATTGTCAGGTTTGTAGAAATGCCGATAAGTACACACTTAGGAAGGCCCAACATATCATCAGCAAATAGGAGCAGAGGATTTCCCTTTATTTTATTCCTTCCCCCCCTTTACCTTACCAAGACTAGACAGGAGCACAGTGCACAGCATTCACTTCCAGTAATTCTGCCTCACAAAAGAGACGTGGGGAAAGACAAAAGGGCAGAGAGGCATGTTGCACACAGTCCGAGGTTCTATTTTAGGTTACATTTGGATGGTTGCACCTTTGTGGCTAGCTGCTTACACAAGATTTACACGTAAAGAAGGACTCTGACATACAGGTGCTTTTAATACATGATCACCCACGTGCATTCTGGGGAGCTGATCACTGTTGAAAAGGACTTCTCCACCCTACCACCCATCAAGATCTTATCTCTGTATCAGGGGTGCAGCACCTCTTTCACCCTGAAGGTCAATTCCCATTTTGGAGAAGTGCTTGGAAGTCGCATCCCAGTGGTGGGCGTGGCCAAAAGGGGCAGGGCCAAACATATGCAAAATGCCAGCATACTTTAGGTTAAAGCTCTTCCTGCGAGTAATTAAGCCTTAGGAAAGGCATTTCAACCTTTAGTACTGGGAGAAACTATGTAAAAGCCAAGAAACTCCAAAAAGGGGGCGTGGCCTCTTGGGGAATCCCAGAGGGCCAGGTTAGGGCCCTGTGTAGGCCGATTTGGCTTGCAGGCCTGAAGTTTCTGCATCCTGTACAGTGCCATGAACACTGATAGCGCTTTATAAATAATAATAATAATAATAATAATAATAATAATAATAATAATAATAATCCTTGCTCTATATGCGCAGCTTATGGGATGGTCTGTCCTTCCTAAAAATCCCATGAAAGGTCTGTACCACATCAGAAACTGCAGTTTTGAATTGCCTCTGACTGATTCAGCAAGTATACAACCATTTCTCCAACAAGCACACACAACTGAATAAGAACGATAATTACCTCTTGTCTTCCATTTTTACTGGTAAGCAACACCGGCCGTCCTATGCATATACCCACCGATTTCATGTTGCTGAGTGCCAGCTGCACAAGGGATGTTCTGTACATTTTGGGGACTTTGTCATCTGCTAAAATTACAAAGGGAATTTTAAAAACTGCACACTGATTACTCGCTTGCTCAAGCCAGAATTTTTGTCAATAAAATCTAAGTTTTTCCACACATACACAAAAAAACTACTATCAGCAACGGAACGTGATACCACAGAAATTAAATAGCCCAGTTTAGTATCAGAAGCCAAATAGGTTCTCAGCCTTTGCAATCAATGACAATAAGATATTGAAATATTTCTTACATTACGCAAAGCTGTTACTCCCTTACCATAATTCCATCATTTGCTGCCCTGATAGCACAGTATAGAAACTATGGTGTCACCCAGAATGGACCGCAGTAGTATTGGGGGGGGGGGGAGACAGCAGAGAGAGAACAGCATCAGTATGATGCTTGCTGCCTGTCTATTCCACATGCCCTCTGCATTTTTACATTACTGAAGGAATGTGGGATGAAGCCACAAAGGAACAACAGCCATGCATGCATCAACCCATGGAATGCGGGCTATAGAAATACAACCAATTTTTAACACATGCCATGTTGTATTTTTATTTAATCCCATCATATCACATCTAGGATAATGGCATTCATGCAATTATTACAGGACACTCTTCTCTTCACTACTGAAGACTGGAATGTTCTGCCTCTTGCTCATAGGGAGGGAAAATTTCAAAAAAAGGAGTTAAGACACCACTCAAAATATGAAGGGGAAACTACAGATGTCAATTCTGAGGGATTTTTCATACGCAACATTTCTCACACTCAGCTCACGTGTCAGGAACAAGCACACCATTGTGCACTGAATGAACAATAGCAGCTTATTCTGCCTAAATATACAAACACAGCATGCACTAATGGAACAGAAACTGTCAACATAATGGTTAGTAGATAGAGACATTTTGCTACAGCAGGGTAGAGCATATTCAGTGGTTCTGCTTCCACCAGTTAAGAAGCCTTATTCTCTGTAATGGGCATAGGAAACTTGGGAAAAGAAAGAGTGGGCCCTTTCTTGGGAATGTTCCCACAAACCATAAGTTCAGGGAGTAGGGATGGGCGCCAATTTAAAGAGGAGTGTGGTGTAATGGACAGAGTATTTATTGCTGGGGAAACCCGGCTTCAAATTCGCACTCCCACCTGAAACTCACTGGGTGGGTGACCTTGAACCAGTCACCCTAACTTACCTCACAGAATTATTGTGAAAATAAAAGTGAGGGACAGTTCCTTGAACTAGAAAGGCAGGACATCAACGTGTAATAGATAAATAATCCTCTCTCTTTGTCACACTCTCTCCTCTGGGCCAGTTACCAGTTTACTGAACTCCTAGCCTTCCCCAACCTGGTGCCCTCCAGATGCGTTGTACTACAACTGCAGTTATCCCATGTTAGCCTCAGAAAGGGAAGTCTGTCCTACACAGATAGTACAGAGAGATGCAGAACATCGTAGGTGGCATTCCTACATGTGGATTTTTCACTGTGTACCTATCGCTATCCTTAGTATCTCTATGATGAAAAACACTACTACACTGAGTCTGTATAGCATAGGTGTTGGTTTTAGCGTCTGTATTTCCCGATTGTTTTAGCTCCTGTGATTTGATCTGTATTTTACTATGTTGGTATTCTGATTTTTATGTTGGGTTGGATGTTTAAGGTTTACTGTTATGTTTTCAATTCATGTTTTTAATAAAAAAGGTAACTGGTTTTATAGGCATATGATAAATATAGCAGCAAATAACCTTACATTATTAAACATCACTCTTCAACATTTAAAAATATTTAAATGTTATGATATTTTCAATGTTGCACTTATTGTTTTGGTTGTTATTTTATTGTTGTTTGGGGGTAATTTGATTGTAAACCTCCCCGAGGGCATCTGCCAGTTGGGCAGTATATAAATTTAATTCAATAAAATAAACATATGCTGAGAAGGGCTTCTCAGACTCACTAGTGGACCAAGAATCCTGCATGTCTAGCTGTCACACAGTATGATCTATACACCGGTGTTGGAAGAAAGAGAAAACTGAAATGCCCTCTGTAGAGTGATTTGGTAACTATGTAGCAGCCCTCAAGGTAGGAATTAAAAAGGCAGTCATTAAAGTGTCCCCCATTAAACAACAGAGCAGCAGGAGGATCGTGGACAAACCTGCAACATAACTTTTGAGAACATGAGTGGTGTAGCAGTTGTATTATTCGACTCAGGGCCAAACAGACATTACTTTAAATCTGTGTCTAGCCGCCTAGTCTCCTCAGCCTCAGTCCCTTTTTGGAGTAGATACAGAGGTTCCAAACCGGATCTTGAAAGCACCCCTACTCCCCGTGCTAGACTCCCGATCTGGATCAGGGGCCGGCATGTACCTAGAGAACAACTGGAAAAAGATGTAGACACACATTTAAAGTAATGTCTGATTTGGCCCTTAGACTGGAGATAACCAGGTTTAAATCCCCTAGAGCTCGCTGAATAACCTTGGGCCACTCCCAGCCTAGCCTACCTCAGGGTTGTTGTGAGCATGAATAAGGGGGGCCCCAAGACTACGGCCCTTTCTACATCTAAGGGTTATCCCAGGAAAATGGAGTGATTGCCCCTGCCTGCTCCCGGGATCCCCTGTGTGGCATTTGGATGCACAGGAATGATCCCGGGACATAGGGCTGGTGCAGACATGCCCCGGGGTAAGACATGTCATGAGTCGAGTGCTTCATTTTTCGGGTCTCCGCACAATGGTCCAGGCGGAGTGCTAACACAGGGGAAAGGCAAACCAGTTCAGCCCCCAGAGAGAGAAACGACCCCTGCAAGCGCCGACCAGCATCACCCACCTTTGTCCAGGAATTCCGCAGCCGCCAGGCTGAGACATGCAGGGGGCTCCGGCGCTGCATCCCGCAAGGCGAGCGGAGAAGCGGCGCTCTCTATGGGGGGCCGCCCCTTGCTTTTCCGCTTGGAAGAGGACATCGCGGCAGGCGAGGGAAAGAGCCACAGCCGGCGCCTTCCCAAGGCTCCCTCCCACGTGCCCGACCCACAGCAGGAGGAGGAGTCACCGCCGCTTCCTCCTCGGAGGGCAAAGGCAAGCGCCGCCTAAAGAGGGTTCTTGCTTTAAAAAAAGAAGAAGAAGAAAGCAAAGCGTTTAATACGGCAAGCACTTCCGGCTCTGATAGCGACAGTTCGGCTGCTCCATATGCGGGGCAAGAGTGGCGGAAGTACAATGCTGAAAACACAAACGAATCAAGAAGAGTGGATTTAAACGGTTTTCTATTCTTAATTTAATACTATGGAAATTCCTATCCTGCTAAAGCCGACTTGGTGCCCTCCAGATGTGTTGGACTACAATTCCCATAATTTCCAGCCAGCACGGGCATTAGTTTGAGTCTATCATTTATATATGTCCCTAGCTCTGTGGACGAAGAACGGGTGCCGCTCTAGCTTTGCATCTTTAAGCCGTAAGACTGGCAACCGAGTTCAATATAATATCGGAATTGCGTAGGACTGGGGGATATGTACACTCCTTGCTCCAAACTCCCCAAAGAGGACACGATCCCAACGCCGTACTGGCTGAAATGTCCCGTCTTAAACCCGAACTGGTTTTTCATTTTAATACCCAATACAAAGCAATTTCTCTTAATCAGGATTAATTGCCGCTGCAGACATCGTTGTTTTAGGTTACAATCCTAAACCAACGTGGCAGACAGAAAATAAGTCCCATTGAACTTTGTGAAACTTACGTCTAAGTAAATATACACAGTATTGCACTGTTAGTTCTTTTGTTGTAGGATCCTAGGCATATCTGCTCATAAATTCTATTACGTCCAATGGAGTTTTACTACAAGATAAGCATGCATAGGGTTGCAGCCTAACACATATAAATCCAAAGATTTCAGTGAGGTAAGTGATAGGGTGACCAGATACTGAAGAGGGCAGGGCTCCTGCAGCTTTAACCCTTGTGATGAAGGGGGGATTCCACCAGGTGCTGCATACATATAAATGGCACCTTCTGAAATTCCCTTTTCTATATAACTCTATACACTATATAACTATATACAGGAGCCCTGCCCTCCTTTTCCTATAGTCACCCTACTTAGTAAGTGAGTACAGGATTATACTGTTAGTGTGTTCTTTGGTCTAGATTTGGTTTTTAATTTTTATTTAAGTCCATTTAATTGTTATTGATGTGCTACTGTAATTTATTTAATTACATTTATATACCACCCACTGTGTGGTATATAAACAACAATATCACAACCAAAGCAATAAATACAACAATAAAAATATTATAACATTAAAATAGTTTAAAACGTTAAGCGATGTTTAATAACATGTTATGTCATTTTCTGTTATATTTAATAACATGTTATGTCATTTTCTGTTATATTTATATGCCTACAAAACAAATGCGCTTTTTATTAAGTGTGAATTAAAAACATAACAATAAACCATAAATATCCAGCCAAGCATCAAAACCCGAATACTAAGACAGTCATACAAAACAAATCATAAAAGCTAAAAACAATTGGGAAATACAGGAGCTAAAACCAACATCTATGCCATATGGAATAAATAAAAACCCATAGTTTTATCATTGTACAATGGAGGCCGGTGACTCTGATGTCAATGGGGATGAGAATCTACTCTGCGTTTCAGTCAGAACTCTAAATAAGCTATCCAAGGTGCTGAACCCTATTCTGAAAATAGGTTCGACACTGGTTCAGCACCTTGGATAGTTCCTTTGGAGTTCTGAAGCGGATTCACAGCCCCACTGGCATCGGAGCCACCAGCCTCCACTGTCATTCCGGTACTAATTTTCACCATAGAGATACAAAGCTTAGCGATGCCCCGCTGCGTTCAAGAAGGACTATGGCTTCCCATTACCCTCGGAAGTTCAAGCTGCGAGTGACTCTAATTTCTATCTCCGCTGCGCTCGTTCGCCGCTACCGCTGCCATGGCTAGGTGGCCTGTGTGGGGCTGGCGGCTCTTGCCGTGGACTTGGCGGGCCCTGAAGCCCCGGGTTTGTGTGGGTGGCGGCCTCCGCCGCCTCCGCGGGGACGCTGCCTCCAGCCTGCACGACGCAGGGCTGCAGCCGCGGCGGGATAAGTTCGGCGGGCTCAGCTTGCACTTGGCTCAGCTGCGTTCCCCCGAGAGCCTGGACCGAGCCACCTTCCGGCGCTGGCTACAGGGCAAGTCTGGGGTGACGGAGGAAGGGAGCCCCAGGGACGCCGAGCCAAAGGCGAATGAGGGGCCCTGCCGCCGCCGAGCCACGGCCCGGGCTCCTCGCACCTGTGTTCAGTGGGTAGTATCCAGTGCTAGCCCTACTTAGAGTAGACCTATTGAAATGAATGGGACTTAAATTAGTCATGACTAATTTGTCCCATACATTTCAATGGGTCTACTTAAATAGGACTAACGCTGAATACTACCCTGGACTGTTTGGTGGAAGAAAGAAGGCAGCACCTCTGAGCATGTGCAGACTGCGTCTCCCAAAGTCCCCTGTTGAGCAACCGCAGCCAAACCACGTGCATTTTGAGTGGGGAGACTTTCAGGTCAAGGGAGGCCAACTTCCAGGGGCACCTCCGGTTGAAAACAAGCCCTGCGCCTGAAGTGCTGTTGCTGTGGCTAAGTCCCTCCTTGTTCCTGTAAGAAACTGTGATCTCAGTTTCAGCCAGCAGATGTGCGCAAAGGGCTTTTGAGGCAGGGTTCCCCCACTGAATTTAAAGCCAACATTTAGCCCTCAGACATATGCAATCATACTAAAAGAGAATTCCTTTGAGCATGTGCAAAGTATGTTTCCCTTATCACTGAATTAACCACAGTTAATTAATCAATTAACCACATAACCCGCTAAACATAAAATTGAAGCAAGTGCACATTGATGAAGCCTTCAATATTTCACAGAACAAAATAGGTATACTTGCAGTATAGGCAGTGGAGGCTAGTGGCTCCAATGTCAGTGGATCGCTCCTTTAGACTTCTGACTGAAACCCGGAGTGGATTCACTGCCCCATTGACATCGGAGCCACTAGCCTCCACTGGGAATAGGCACTGTTATCCCCATCCTGCAGATGGAATGTTGTGGTGGAGAGAACAGTGGCTTTGGTTTGCCATTAAACCAAAATCTGTATTAGTGTAAGACCTTTATTAGGGCCACCAAAAGATCATCCCAGAAAATGTACAATTTTTCAGAATCTCCAGATCTTCATCAGACAAGATGTTATACAAACGTGGGGAGAAGGGGAAATTGACAATGCTAAATTCATATTGTCTGCATGTCCAGAATCTCAAGATGGAATGGAGAAGAGGGGTCTGGAGACATTCAAATAAGGCTCTCCAGATCATGTGATGATTACAGGAAGGCCTGGCTGCTGTCCTAAGGCTGCTGGAACAGAAAAGGAGAAAGGTTGGATCCTCCATTTCTGAAAATATAATATCCAGCTGTTCTCAAATGTTTTCCATCATACCTATGACCATCACTACAGGTGGTAGATTTACACCCATGGAGTTTTCCACAGCAATAATAGGGGCCTCCAGAGCAGATACTGCCCCCTGCTGACAGAGCTTTCCAGTGGCACATGGGTGCCTCTGCCAAATCCTAATACACACACATACACCAGAGAGAGAGAGAGAGCTGTGCAGGGATTTATGATTGCTTTGCCCCTCTACTTCCATGAATGGTATATCAATTTTAACACATGTGTTGCTTTTACACTGAACCTGCCACTGAGGATACCTGTTGCGACAAAGTTATTCCAAGAGCTTTGGCTATTGGGCGGTATTGAAATGCAATAAATAAAGTGGAAGGTTCCCAAGGCTAATCACAATATATGTAAAAGGATCAAGTCATCTTGCAATACAGCAATACAGTGAGTTTAAAAATCATTTAAAAGTAAATTACAAGAGTATAGAAAGGAGATTATATATATACACATACACACATACTTATTTATAACTGCATTTATGCTGTTTTGTATGTAAACTGCTTAGAGATTTTATTATGTTAATACCACAAGCCAATGGGATTGGCCATAAATCTCCAAACTCAAGAGCAAGAGGTGCAGCAGAGGCAATCTTTGCCTCTGAGCTCCTACCACTCCGCATTTTGGCTAGATGGGCTTTTTCACCCATCTAGCAGCTGGGGCTTTGCAGAGCAGGAGGTAAGGAGCTTGGGGAAGCCTGGGGCTATGGCATAAGCTGCCTCCCCAGTCCTCTTCTTGCGCTCCGGAATGCCCCCTTTCCGTCCTTTCCAAGGTCACTTTCATGATCTTAGACAGGCAGCTGGTGTGGTTTTCTCCCTTTCGACTGGGAGGGGGAGGGAGCTTGGATTCCTTGAGCCGAGGTTGGAACGCTGACTCCTTCCTTGGATCCAGAAATCCAAACTATCCTATGCTCCCCCCCCCAGCAACTCTGTCCAGGGGCCATAGGATTGCTCTCTAAGTGACCTACAAGTATTATTAATACTTTTACCTGAGCTATGATGACTGTGAAACAAAGCTGTTGAAGGAGAGGAAAGATTGTCAGTCACAAATTTGACATTTCAGCATCGACATCTGCTGTGTTTCCCCTCTTCTAGATTCTATCAAGCAATGGAGAGCAGAAGGCCACATCGCCGTCTGGCTGCACGTCCCTATTCTACAAAGCAGATTTATCGCTGCTGCTGCGGAGGAAGGCTTTGCCTTCCACCATGCTGAATCGGACTCCGCTACACTGACACTGTGGCTAGCAGAAGGACGCAGCAGGCTACCCGGTTATGCCACTCATCAGGTAGGAGTTGCAGGTGAGCTCTGGGGATGGGTGGGAACAACCTTCATTAAAAAATAAATAAACATTTGAGAGTACAGGATTAGCAGTGCCGGCTCCAAGTTTTTGAGGTCCCATGGACAAGACCTCCCTCAGCAAGCTTACCTTCTCACCACTGTTGTCACCAGCTGCTCTGACCCCTCATCCTCTTTCTCATCACTGCTACTACTGGCTTACTTAACAGGCAGAGAGCCGCAGAGAAAGTAGGCAGGGGTCTCTGCTGCTCTTCCTTCTCACTACTACCATTGCCTGGGCCACAGCAAGAAAGAGGCAGGTGAACAAGCAGATTGCAGTGGCGAAGAGGAGGCAAGTCCAGGGAGTTCTTGTAGGTGGATCCCAATGGGTTATTGGCCCTCAGCAGGTGCCTAACCAGGCCTAACCCATGACGCTGGTCCTGCGGATTAGAATCATACGTTGAATTACAACAACACAGTACAGATGTGATATTCTCAGTCTCCTTTCTTACTATGTTTAAAGATCAAGAGCATGCTGTATGCAACCCAATATCTCTTCCTTCTACCTCCCAAATTTATTTTGCGAATTTATCCCTGCTTCTGCCCTGATTCGCTTGAACCAGGATGTAATGTTATGTCTTCATTGGTGACAGCTATGAAGAAAACTAACCACAATTTGACCAGAATTTAAAAGCCACTTCAAACCATAGTTTCAAATACTAGAATCTCCCAGACTGCAAACGTACTCGTTGAGATCATAAGATTATAGCAGAGCTAAGTCAGTAGAGGGCAGCAAAGACAAAAGTGCTTTAGATTTATTTTAAGGGCATGTTTGAGCATGTTCTCCAAAAGTATGAGAAATTCATAATTCAAATATGAACCATCAAAAAAGGACAGTGTTGATAGTTACCATTGGTATGATCCAGCAAAGTGAAGCACTTTTACGTTCCACTGAACTCAGGGAGAGATGTAAACATAAGATTTAAATATTGTGAACCTTGAGGGGATATACAGGCTAATTCCATAATGGGACCAACTCTCCTCCTGTGTACTAGAAATTAGACCATTTTCTGTTGATAGAGCCGCCTAATATTTAGAACATATGGCCCTCCAAACGTTGTTGGACTGTAACTCCCATCAGCCCTAGCCAGCATAGGTGAGGGAAAATGGGAATTGCAGTTCAACATCGGGAGAGCCATGTGTTCCCCAAACCTGATTAAAAACAAACTAGGTTGAAATGGTTGGGTGATCTTGAAATGCCCAAATTATGGGAGAGAAGATATGGGAGCCTTCTATTAATCCAGAATCTGACACCACATCCTGCCCTCCCCCATATTAACCTTTGAAAAACAGTATCATCTTATCTCTAAAATACAATTCTGGCTTCTTTGAAATAAGATTGAACTTAAACTAGTGGGAATGACTACATATCAGGTGCAACATCTGAAGCAGTTCCTGAATGTTTTGTAATTTACAGGACATTCTTGAAAACTCGTACAGTTTCTGCCCAATATGATGAGGTGTGAGCCATTTTATATACAACAAACAGCTACTTTTTAATCACAGTGTTCTTTATACTTTTGTTGTGTTGTAAAACTGAACTACTATAACAAACTTGAAAATTTGTGCATAAAAATAAATAATATATGGGTTGTTATTAAAAACCATCCTGTGCATAAAATTACTGCAAAAAAATATGTAGAAAGTAGGGTTTTTTTTAATGTAATTGTTTGAGAGCAGATCTGACTCTTGTTAGATTTCCAAAATCCCTGAAAGCAACAGAGGTCCAAAGTATATAGCACAAGTATTCTTGAGATGTTGAGACAAGCATGCATACTAATGATAGTACTTTCAATATTATATTTTCACTTGACAAGAGTTTATTTAAATGTCTTGTGATAAGACATTTTTTTCAGCTAAAAACTTTTCTTTTTCCTAAAGCTTTTAAAACCTGATGTTGTTTGGACTCTATACTGTTAGTTTTACCCTACCCTGTGCCTGTTTACCCTACCCAGTGCCTGTTTGCATTCTCTTCCCCTCCTTATTGCTTTACTATGATTTTATTAGAATGTAAGCCTATGCGGCAGGGTCTTGCTATTTACTGTTTTACTCTGTACAGCACCATGTACATTGATGGTGCTATATAAATAATAATAATAATAATAATAATAACAACAACAACAACAACAACTAAATGTGAAAGTGTTGTTTTCTTCCCTCTGCCCCCACCCCCAACCATTTAGCTCTGGTGTCAGGCTCAATAAAGGCAAAGTTGCGGGGGAAGCAAAGCTCCGGGAATTATATATCCATAAATCAGAATCAGATTTCACAGCTGTCCAAGCACGGGAATAGCCTGCAGGAATGATGTACTGATTAAAACATGGTGATTTTGATGAAGAACATTGCTTTGGGCACCTATGCTGCTATATGTGAGCATATATGGTTAGAGAGGACGTTTGTAACGCTCTTTTAAAATGAAGCCACACACACAGACATTTATTATTATTATTTTAAAAAGCTATTTTCAAGAGTATCCCAAAATGTTTACAATGCAAGACAGTTCAAGTTTACATTCATAGAGCAGATCACAACTGCACTTGAACGCCCATTCTCTGTTTTCTGGCACAGAGTTAAAGCCTTCTGTGTCATCAACTAATGTACCAAAGCTGGCTGCTTTTTCTTACTTAATACTCTGTAAGAGATTTGGCTTCACTTTCTCCCTCCCCTCCCCTTTCTTTCCTTCTTTTGAATTAAAATGTGACACTAGAGCTGTGATCTTATGCAAACTTACTTGGACTTGCTTCCGAGAAACAAGCACTGGCTGCAAGTAAGACACCAAATATGGTACCAAACATCACTATAGTAGCTATTGACCTGGGAGCTAAAATTAACAGTAAGGTTGTCCAGAGATCACTCCTTATGCAGTATTGCAGTCTTGAATTTTTAGAATCTCCATCACAAACCTTTAAACATTCAGTCTGCTTTCAGGTGTAATTTATGCTGGCATAAATTAAAAATACATTTTTGAAGTTGCCAGGGAGTGGAGTGCTATTGGAGGCCCCTGTGGGCCCAGCGTTGGGGATCCCTACTCTCCTTCTCTCCTTCATTCTTTCAGTCTGCATTATCAAGCCTGTTGGAAAGAGAAGAGGGAAGCTATTGAATCGTTTGCACACTTTTACTCAGAAGTAATCCTCAATGAGCTCGGTTGGACTGACTTCCTAGTAAGTGTGGAAAGGATTGTAGCCTTACATAGCCATTTTTGTTCTACTGATGATTCATAGGTCATAAAGCAGGGGTGCTCCTCAGGCCCGGAGGCCAAATCTGGCACTCTTGGGGTCCCCAGAAGGCCACGCCCACTGGCCCACCCCCTTTCCTCCCACCATCGATGGTTTGGTGATTTCCTGGCTTTTCTTTGGTTTTTCCCCCCATTCTAAAAGGTTAAAATACTTCTCCTAAGGCTTAGTTACTGGGAGTAAGACCTTTAAGCGAAAATATGCAGGTAAATTTGGTTTTTTGTAGGACTGAGCATGGACCCCCGCCCCCAATTTGCTTCAGAGACTGATTCAGAGTGCTTTGGGTCAGGCAGACCCACTTTGGATCTGGACCCAAACAAGATCCGTCACCCAAAGTGGGTTGGCCATTGCAGATTTCCAGACAGAAAAGCTGGGTATAAGGCCAGTCGGGACACACACACACCCATCTACTCGTGCCCCTCAATCCAGAGGCGCTGACCCCACCCGCCCAGGGGACTCATCTGAGCCATCTGGCAGCCACCCATCCTCAATTAGAACAGCCATTTTAAACAAAGATGGGGGCTCTGCAGTTTCCTAGATCTAAAGTCTCAACTACAGCAGGCAGCGGCTCAACATTGCTTCAAGTCAAGCATTTTGGACTGCCTCGGCTAGAGCTGATCCTGATCCAGATTCAGACCAAGACAGGCCGAATCGGCCCGCTTTGGCTTGGATTCGGGGTTTGAGCCTGAAACAGTGCACAGCCCTAGTTTTTTGGCCCCACTCCTTTTGTCTCTGACTTTCCTCACCACTGGAATGCATCTCTCAAGAGCTTCTTTGAAATGGAATTCAACCTCTGGCTGAAAGAGGTTGTGCACAGGAGTACTATAGGGTGTGAGGGGACCTATGTTCAACCTTACCCTATGGCTATTCTCTCCCTCCCCTTCTGGCAGGCATTCTTATCAGCCTACATGCAGGAACAGCAGACACAGAGGCTGTCACAGAGGAAGCCTTCTCACACTCCAAACTACACTGTAGTGTGAATTGTTACCTTACTTCTCAAGCAATGCAGGCTCTTGGTATTCAAACTTTGTCACAGCTGGGAATACCAAGAAAAAATAGCTATCGTCTGTCTGCTGGTAATGAGGGAAAAGTTTGCCAAAAGAACTTTTCTTTCTTTACTGCCCCTTCCAACAGCAGAAATTTCTGACACATAAAAATTGAGCAGGTAAAGCAGGATACCTACATTTCTGGGTGTGGGGATGATGTCAAAGGAATATAATTAGTAATGCTAATGCGAAATTTTGAAGAAGCCTAGTCCAAGTAAATAATGTCTCTGCACAAAGTCCCTGCTGAACAATGACACCACAAGCCACGGCACTTGTCCTGGGCATAATGTTTAACCCTCTTTTGCAAATAAATACTTTTAATGCTGTATCAAGCTGATCTGAACTGGACATGCCTCTTCTTTTTGTAAAACAATAACTAGGTGCACTTACTATAACCACGGGGAACTTCTGCTTCACCTCCTAAAGAGAATTCTACACTAACTAGCACATTACCACCCATGAACCAGGAGGTTGAAGTCATATGCGTTGTATGACATAGACTGGGGGACTCATGACTAATCTCCTAAGGAATGCCCTTTCAGGACGTTACTTCACAGTTGCTGTTTCATTTATAAAACATTCCTCCCACACACAGAAGTGTTATTACATTATTAAGAGGGGGTGGCGTTTTCAAGTCTCAAAACTCATTCTTTAATCTTTCCCGCATGTGGAAATACTTTTGCCTGGTAGTCTAGGCTTCACAGTTGTAGCCTTCATAGTTGTAACCTCTGTTACTGAATGTGATTCTCTAGATATGTATATAAACAAGCACTTGTTCTCAAGATATGCATTTGTATAGGGATCTTTTTAACTGTGGCAATAGTGTTTCTTTGGCAAGGCAGAACCCTGTAACACACACACACACACACACACACACACGCTACTTCAAACAATGGGGAATTTATTAAACACAACCAAGAATTCAAATGTACACTCATTATTGGAGAAATTAACTTGATCGAGTGTTGTTTATAAACAAATACAAACAAGGCATACAAGTGAATTAAAACCCAAGAACCTAAAAAGAAAGCGAAATTATGGGGAAATTAGATAAATTCTCTTGGAAGCTGAATTGAAGGGGTTTAGAGCTTAAACTAGGCTACAGACATACACTAATAGTCCGTACTGATCAGGAATGGATTTATGAGTGTGAGAGGACAAAGAAGTGGAGATTAAGTAAATTGGAGTCCCTAACACTCTTGGGATAGGAAAAGGAAAGGCTTGGGATGAGCTTGAGAGGGAAAGGGGAAAGGATTTTAGGCAGGTTTGTCTTAATGAGGCAGTAGAATCAGGCTACTCCTGATATATGGTCACGGTAACAAAAGGGCATGGGGAAAGGAGGTTACCTAGAGCTCAAAACACATTTACTCCGATCTATACTGTTTTGTGTGCTTTTGCTCTGCCCTTGTATGCAGTGCTTGCAACAGTGTATCAATCCAGCTTCTTCAAAGAACTTGGATTGATCCTGATGAGACAAACGGGACTAGGAGTCCTGAACACGATCCTTGCTACTGAGACACCAGGGCAGGCTGTTCCAACAAAATCCAGTTCTAAAAATAGATCCGCTTATACACACACACACACACACACACACATACATACACATACGGGAAAGAGTAATCTCATATGTTAATGCCAAAATCTCCTGCCTTAGCCCAAGCTAACTCTATCTTAGAGCATCACTACATTTGGGGGAAATCATGTTGCCTTACTGGGTCTTTGTGCTTCCTGCTTCTTTTGCGCAATTGTAATGGGCTGCTTTACACGGTGGTTTGAATTGCTGACCACATGGTACGTAATTGAAAACTTCCCCAAGCTCATATACTTGAATGGGACTGTGCCCTCTAGTGGGTGTTTTGTAGCACAACTGTGGCTACACATGTTAGGAAATCCTGCAATATTTCAGTAGAATCAGAATATCCAGAGGTTTTTTTAGAACAGGATTACCAGGGGACGATGTGAGAGATGTCCTGGAGGTTGATGACATAATGTAATGGACTAGCAAACATCTGTGAGTGGCCAATCACAAGCATACAAAAAATCACCTGTGTACAGGCAGCCTTAGAGGCACCATATCCATGGCTGCCAGTATCATGGAGGTTGCAGAGCCTATTCTGTCATAAGCAGTCCGCCAACACCGCACAGTCTTCCAGTGACTGAATGCTGGATAAAACGCAGGATCACTCTGTACAGGTAGCCTATTGAAATCAATGGCAAAACATGCATTCAGAAGTCACTGCCTGTCTAGAAGTGCCTCTAAACTTGGTGCAGGATGAACGGAGAGTGATTCAGATGCATAACATGAAACTCAGATGTATAAATGTTTAGAGTCTTTCAGGGTTTGGATCATAAGCCTTGTAATTAAGAAACAAAGGTCTGAACCAGTTATTTTTATTTGGGGTGAGGGCTTGGGAGAGTTGACATTGCCAGTGGTATTTCTTCTTTTTAAAAATCATCCTTATTTTCTCCTCCTCCTCAAGAACATTAAAATTTGATCAGAGCTCTTCATTATATCAGAAAATTCAGAAAATGTTCTTTCCCCAACAGGTGCTGTATTAGATGTCCAAACTGGGAAAGTATTGGTTGTACAAGACAGAAATAAAGTAAGTTTATCTCATTATTTTGAAGAAACAAATAATTTGGGTTGGATTATTGCCATTTGTGAGCAAAAGAGCTTTTCCTGACTTAATTAGAGATCCTAGGGTGAGCAAATAAAACCAAAATCTAGCGGCGTGCTTCTATTAGCAAAAGACGTTGGATAATCTCATGCACAAGGTCTCAAGATGCCTGCCTGCCTGCCTGCCAGAAGTCTGTGATGCGTAATGTCTTCCATGAGCTGTGGTACAACAGTTTGCAGAAATTCTTTTATTGTTGTATTTCTGGACGCAGCCCTTTGACGTGAATGCAGTATGTTGTATTAACACACCGGTTTGTCTTCCTTTTATATAACATCATAAGTTAACTTGATTCAACTTATGTTTGTAGTTAAATGACAAAGGCTAATACTTCTGGGTGTAGGCCATTCATGTTTTTGTCCATGATTAATTGGGATACCAATGATCTGAAGTAATACTTCCTTGACTGCTCACTAATTTTAGAAAGGGAAATTCAATTTTGGATGTTTCTAAACATTATACAAACCCTTACTAAGAGTTTTACTGCATTTTTATGTTGTTGTATCCTTTTTGGTCACTCCATAGTAGTGTTTTGATTGAGCTTAAGGGTTAAGTGAGTTTTGTTTTCAGTTTATGTGGAGGCATTACATGTTTGGTAGGTTGAAATTCAACCACTTGTTAATATATAACAACTAAATATAGCAAGTTTACTTCCCAATAAGTCCCCTTGAATACAATGGGACATTTTAAACATGCATTGGATCCTTCTGCAAGGTCTTGCATGTGCCTTTCAGAGTTTCAGCAAATCAGCCTCTACAGGCTGCTGCTACAGACAGAATTACAGGAGTAGAGTGGGTTGTTTTTTTATAATCTAGGATGGAAACTTTTTAAAAAATATAAGCCATTAAGCTCCATAGTACAGCCTCATTTCTTTCAGAATTTTGGAAAAAGCAGGCTACATTTGAGGTTTTAAAAATAAGCTACTGGGCGTCAGCTGTAATTTGCTTGAAGAGAATTCATTAAAAGTTTTAGCAGAGACAGCACGGCAGCCAAAACTGGCAGAGTAACTCTACTCTGTATGCTCCACTGTATAAGTAGTAACCCACAGTGAATTGTACATGACTTAAGGCTACAGTGCCCAAATCAGCTACATGGGCATACATTTGCTGAATCTGTGAAACTGAATAAGATGAACTTACAATCTTATGTTCCCACTACACTGGGGGATGACAGCAGGGCTAAAGCCAAGGTAATGTAGCTGTTGCTCAGCTGTCAATGGATAAAGTACAGTAGATGTAGGAACAAAAGAATGCATAGCAACACTGGATGGATACACCCAGAGCATCACTAGTAACTCTACTGCTACCCACCATTCATGAAGTCACTCTGCGATGACACTCCCGTATTAGTCATGCCAAGAAGGCACCAATCAGTGCCAGGAAAACAGAACCACAAAGAGAAAGAAGGCCTGCCATTCCAATCACAACAGACAGCCCCATAGCAATAGGGCAGGCATGGAGAACCCATGGGCTCCCCAGGAAAAAGGTTTGAGTCCTGCTGTAGGAACAGTGTTCACATGCTGACACGCACAGGCACCATAAAGAGAAATTCATTGGAACGCTAAGCAACACAGTGGGGTGGCGAATCTGTCACCCTACAGATGTTGGGCTTAGACTCCCACCAGTCCCAGGCGGTATGGTGAATGGTCAGGAATGAAGAAAGGTGTAGACAATAAGGTACAAGTTCCCCAAATGGCATAGTCCAACGCTGCACACTTTGGTGTATGATATGTGTATTCCCTGCTTGGATCTTATCTACCCCTGGTTGAGTTCAGTGCTTAGCTACAAAGTTAGCCCCCATCATATCTTCCATTGCAACTGTTTGGACAATAGGAAGGAAGTGTAGGAAGCAGTTATCTAAGGCTGTCTGTTGCCTTCAGAGGCTGGTCTGTTGCCTTCAATTTAATTCATGCCACCTTTTGCAGTGAGAGCATGCAAAGGATTCATACTAAGCTCTGCTTCTCCCTTTCCATGATGTTCCATTGGTGGTAGGGTCAACCTGGCCCAACAATATCGCTATGCGAGCGTGATTTCTCCCCCACCAGTGTGACACTGTGTTTCACTGGCTGAAGGAAACAGGAACAATTCTATCCAACCCAGAAGTTGTAAGATGTGTGGATAGGATCACTCTTCTAACTCTCACCCAGCATGATGGAGCATATTTATTTATTTATTTATTTTAGATTTGTTTAAATGGTCCAGTACAGTAAATAAAAATGCCGAGCAAGCTGTTGTTGTCTTCTTTATCCCCAATGCATTACTCCACAACATGCACATTGAAGTAGGCCAGATGCATTCGGGATAAGGAAGATGATGGTAGTAGGTGTAGCTGCCTCACCCAGTGCTTCCCTTGAGAGTGGTGGGCTGAGAGAATTCCATGTGGCTGGATCTGCATCCCCATCTATCCCCATCTGCCCCTTGTAAGCTTAGAGGGGGTCCACCAGGGAGCTGCTGGGAAGGGCCAAGAAGACACCTTGTCCAGGGCCCCTTCAAACCTGGCATCAGCCCTGGCCAAGTTTCAGTAGTATTAAGTGCACACTCCTATTTGGGTTTATGAATCAATGGATTTAAACACACTTAACTCTGTTCTAGATTGTGGCCACTTGGTTCTCAGAACATTCATTTTTGAACAGAGGTATGTGTTGTATGCAAGATCCTGATATATTTATAGCGCCAATGCAGCAATAAATTATATACCTGACTCCATTACTAGAAGAAGTGATCACTACTCTGTGGGTTGGTTGGCAGTTTATTTATCTGCTCACATACATTTCACTACTTGGCCTCATGATTTTTTTAAAAAAACTGCCAAAGTACAAGTGTCAGTTGTGGTCATGGTGGTTTCTGTAATGTGGAACTGGTAGAAGACCACAAGATAAATGCTTCCACTTAGTACAAATCTAAGGTAGGTTTAAATCAATAACTTGGCAAATTAAAGCTTATCTCCATACTAATTTAAAGTATCTTAAAAATCCCTACTTGATGAGAGGGTTATTGACAGCAATGTAGAAACAGTAAATCTGATATAAAATCCTTTAAGAATCGGTATCTTAGGGTGCAATCCTATGCATGTTTAGACAGAAAAAAGTCCTACAGTATGTCTGACTGGAAAATGCAGGGAGTTGTAGGCTTATGGTTCTGTCTAAACATGCATAGGATTGCACCTTTAACCAATCATTACTCATTTCAAAAATATAGGAATAATTGGAAAATATCTGTGAATAACCATACCAGTGAGCAATTATTCCCATTGTTTTCTATAATTGGGTTTAGGTGTTGTTGCATTGTCATCGTCGGGTTCAATAATTACTGGGGATTGCATAGGGGTTCATTCATTGGATTAATTTTCAACTCACAACTAGCTACGGCACACATGATGAATTGTTTAAAGAAATAGTACACTTAGCCAAGAAGGTTATTATATATTATGCTTAATTTGTAATTCATAAGAATGTAAGAAGAGCTGTGCTAGATCAGACCAAAGGTCTATCTAATCCTGCATTCTGTTCACACGCTGGCCAACAAGCTGCTTGTGGAAACCTACAAGTAGGATGTGAGTGCAATAGCACGCTCCTACTCATGTTCCCCAGCAACTATTATTATTATTATTTGCATTTATATACCACCCCTAGCCAAAGCTCTCTGGGTGGTTTACAAAGAGTACATAGGCATACTGCCTGTGATACTGGAAGTAGTATATAGTCATCATTTGTAGCCATTGATAGCCTTACCTTCTATCAATTTGTCTAGTCCCCCTTTTAAAGCCATCCAAGTTCGTGGTCATCCCTACATCTTGTGGTAGCAGATTCTATAGTTTAACCAAGTGCTGTGTGAAGGACTTCCTTTTATTTGTCCTGAATCTCCCATGAATCAGCTTTATTGAATGACCCCAGGTTCTGGGAGTTTTTACAGACTTTCCCCACACCATGCATAATTTTGTACACCTCTGTCATGTCTCCCTTTACACACTCCTTTTCTAAACTAAACAGTCCCAGATCTTGTCACCTTTCTTTGATGACCCTGTTCAGACAACATGCTGAGCTATGGCAGTTAAGCATTTTGAGCTAACCATTATGGCTAAGTGTGTTGTGTGAATTACCATGTCATGTGTACGATTCCTAAGCATGGTGGCCACATAACCATGGTTTAAACACTCTCACTAACCATTTGCTGCAAAGGGGTTAGCGGACTAACCATGGCTTAGTGTGTTGTCTGAACAGGCCTATAGGGGAGTTGCTCCAGCTCCTTGATCATTTTGGTTGCTCCTTTCTGCACCTTTAGCAACTGTACAATATCCTTTTTGATGTACGTGAGCAGAACAGTACACCAGGGGTGCCGAACCTCAGGGATGGCTGCCAAACCCGACCCTCTATGGTCCCAATCCAGATCTCTGGAGTCCCCCAGAATGCCACTCCCCCTTTCCCTCAACCACTTATTGACAGGGGTTTCCCAGCTCTTTTGCAGTCCCCAACCCCATTCTAAAAGGTTGAAATGCCTCTAAGGCTTAGTTATTGGTAATAAGAACTTTAAACTAAAATACGTTGGGGGTGGGGTGTTTTTTGCCCGGCCCCTTTAGCTCTGCCCACCACTGGGATGACCCCACCCCCCCTCCCAAGAGGTTCTCTGAAACTGATTTCAGCTTTCAGGCCGAAAAAGGTATACACAGTATTCCAAGTGTCGGCACACCACAGATTTGTATAACAGCAGTATGATACTGGCAATTCTATTTTAAATTCCCTTTCTAATTATAACCAGCAAGGGAGATTGGTGTTTGCTTTTTACAGCAGCAACACGCTGGGCCAACATTTTTTTCGAGCTCTCCAGCACAACCCCAAATGTCTCTTTCTTGGTCAATCACTTCCAGTTATCGCCAACTCAGGAGTTTAAGGATGAAAATATCTACTTTAGCAAGTAGCACATATTTTTTTAGTACAATAAAACTGATTGTATTTTTGTCTAATAGACTAGTTGTCAATTTAATGTATAGGTTTTGAATTCAAATTGTAAGCTGTTAACTGGCTACAAACCAGCCCAGGAAAATCCATACATCCCAATTTGGAAAACAATGTTATTTTTCCTGGGGTGTACGTATCAGATGAGTGATGGAGATGTTATTTTAACAGATGAAAAAATAACCATTCCTCAAAAATATATACTTTAAAATATGCTTCTAAATGAGGGAAATGAGTTAGTTCATGGAGAGCCATATTGTACTTGTTAAGGATTTGGCTTCCTGCCTTTTTAAATTTTTCACTTGAAATTTGCCAACAGCTACTTTTAGATACAGAAACATCTCTCTCTCTCTCTCTCTCTCTGTCTCTCGTGTATGTGTAGAAGCTTCACAGCATTTTAGATTCCAGAAATGTGGCCAAATATATTGAAAGTTCAGTCAGTATGTAATTGTGAAATGGTGTTCTGTACTGTGTCAGTATACTTCAAGAACTGCTTATATAATGCCATGGCTCAATTAAAATACAGAACAATTTCCAGTGCCCTGTTCTCACATAACGCTGAGCCATGGCATCTATTGTTGAATTCTGGGTTGGCATGATGTGTGAATGTGGCCACACTAACAAACCATAGTTTGTTGACCACAGACAACCCAGAAAGGGAACCAGGCTACAGAGATGGCAGGCAAGAGCAGTGGCAAGCAAACCCCCCCCCCAAAAAAACTAGCCACTCTACATGCCAGTGCTACAGTGCTGCAGAGCCAGTGTGGTGTAGTGGATAAGATGTTGGATTGGGAGTTGGGAGATCACAATGGTAGTCCCCACTAGGCCATGGAAACTCACTGGTGACTTTGGGCCAGTGAGACTCTCAGCCCAACCTACCCCACAGAGTTGTTGTTGTGAGGATAAAATAGAGAGGAGGATTATGTATGCCACCTTAGGTTCCTTGGAAGAAAAAAGGTGGGATATAAATGAAATAAATAAATAAAAATAAATAATTTAGGATACTGGGAGTGAGCAGGCACAGGGGGACAGAAACAAACAACCCAGGGATTGAGAAAACAAACCGCAGCTTGTTCAATCTTCTGCCAGAGAAATTTTGAGTAGAGCAATAAACCATGGATTAGCATTATGTGAGAAATCAGGCCAATGACTGAAAACAAAGACTAAAAGCCTATGAAACAAAATATATTTCCTGTCAATCAGTTTTATAAATAGTCAAGAATCAATTAATATGGTGTTAAACAGGGAAAGGAGGGATAAGTGCTTCCTTCAGTTCTCTGGTTTCATATGTTTCTTCCATCTTCTCCTTCTAGTGGGATAGGTAGCTTCCTATAGCAGAAGTCAGAAGATACCCATCCTTCTTTGTAAGAAATGGCTTGGAATTACCAAAGCAATTCCCATGCTGACATCTCAGTCATTATTTGTTAATCTGAATTATAGAGCAATTATAGAGCAAGTAATTCATCAGGTGACAAACAAGAATCTCAGTTTTATTTCTCAGCTCCATGACGAAAAAAATTACACGTTGCACATATTGTTATTACAAACACAAAAGAAAACTTTATAGCCAGTGCAGTATAGAACAGTACTACAATCATAATCTGTTTAGAAAATGTACTGATGTTTTTGTAAAAAGCAAACATTGAGAAGTAGAGTATACATGATTAAATATTAGGTTACACAGGCTTCAATCCAGCACAGAGTTAGGTCTGCTTAAGCCCATAGATTTAAGCATGCTTAACTCTGTATTGGATAGTGGCCATAGAATATACTACCTATAGCAGCTTCTTTAATGTCCCCTTTACTGTTTTAACTAGTTAATGAGCAGCAACATTGCAAGTATAAACTGTCTAACTGTTATTAGACAAATCAGTAGATGTTTTCTTGCAATATATTATGTAGATATCTAATTGCCTTTCGTGATCACATTTGCAAAAACAAAAGTTTGTAAGTAAGGACTAGTCAACCAAGGCAGGCATTGTATTTCTGGTTCCTTGTGAAAAGGAAGAGATTAACTATCTAGTTATTTTTATTCCCCTTGAAGACAACAAATGCATGGAAATTTCCAGGAGGATTGTCTGAACCAGGTGAAGATATTGGTAAGTATTTGCTTGTTGAAGCAAATTACATTAAAGATGGTTCTGACCTCAAGGGCATGAGCTCTGCATCCTCTGTATGCTGACTTCTGAATGCCACAGAGACAAGTGGGAATGGAGCCAATACTTGCACAGTGAAGGATTGAAATGTGCCCTGGGTCGCCTAAGCAACTTCTGTCAAACAGATAATGCAGAAACCCCAAAGTGGTCATACAATTTCTTTAAAACCTCCTTCTTATGGAGAATGTGAGCTTCTAGCTCTAATGGGGCAAAGGGATCTAAAAGACATCTCTCCCACCATTACCAATCTAGCATAGCTGATGGGCCTGTTTGGGGATTGGTGCGACTTTGGATACAGTCAGCTTCTCCTCATTCCTAGAACAAGCCCATTTGGGGGCTTTCTGCCAGCGGCAAGCCCAGGCACTAGTTTCAGTAGGCTTATGTTTATCTAGTTGCTTTGTTGCACTAGAGTTTATTGCCTTTTCTAGCATTCTACTAATTTAATATTGAAAAATATATTATGCTTTATTCCTTCCACCTATACATAAAAATATTCATATATAACATCTGTAGGTTTTGATATATTCTATACAGCACGGGTGTTCAACCACAGGCCTGCAGCCAAATCCAGCCTGCCTTGGGTGGCATTTTGGCCCTCCGGGTTCCGTTGAATGCCTCTTTCTGGCAGTAAGTGCTCTAAGCTAAAATATGCTGTCATTTTGCCCCTCCCCTTTTTCCTTCGACCACGCCCACCAAAAATGCTGTCTCTGAGAGCTTCTTCAAAACTGAATCTGGCCCTTGGGCTGAAACAGGTTCAGCAACCCTGTTATACAGAAATTAAATGCCAATATTAAAATTTCTGTCAACACTTGGATAAAAAAAAAAAAAGTTCACTTCACTATATTTTTGTGCAAAACCTATGGGCCACAGAGGCCCAGAATATATTAAAAGAAAAATTTGCCTATCTTAAACTGTTGACCAGTTTGAATTTCCTGTTGTTTATTAATATTCTAGCCTTCATAGATGCAATGCGTGTTTAAGATACTGTAACGGAGATTAATTCAAGTCAACAGGTCTGTCTTCCCCATACAAACATTTCTTTTTCAGTCTCATAGTGTTCAGGAACGTGGTTCATTGCTTTTTGTAATTTTTTATAACTTTCAGCTGAAAATACATTGGGTTTTCAGGCTTTCCAACTGCCACAGAAACAAGTATTCCTTGGTCAGTACCACTTTGGCCAATGACTCAAAGAAACTACAGTTTCTGTTTCTAGGATTCCTTAGATATAGCCCAAAACACCAGTTTAATGGCAGTGTTTGGTTGTGCAGAAATCAGAAGTTAAGATACCTCTTCTGCCATGCCTTGAATATTTCTTTTGGAACTGCTCCATCCAATTGTGAATGTATTCTAAGTTGAATTGTTATGTTTTCCAGTAAATTCACCTTATGTCAATTAAGGGTGCAATCCTATGTCCCCTAGATAGCGTCTGGGGGACATACGGTAGGATTTTTTTGCTTTCTGGGAACTGTGCACCCCACCTCCTCATAGCCAGTGTGGTTCTTGCTGCGCCAGCTATGTCTCCATGCTCGGAAACAGAGCACGGAGAGGGCAAAATGGGGCAGTTCCAGGGGCGGGGAGAGGACCACAGAAGCTGCTTTACGCAGATTCCTATGCACTACATGGCCTCCCCTACTCTGAAACTCCCCAGGTAAAATCATGTGTGTAGCCAAAAATGCAGGACAGCTGGAGCATTATCTTTGCATTGGATAGCCATCAGTTTCTGAGTTCAGAAGCTGATGGCTATCTCCATAGCATTGCGCCCTAACTGAGTGATGGATCTGTTGCCAGAAAACTTAATTTCTGACTAAAATTAGCATAGGATTTTTTTCTTCCTCTTAGGGAACACAGCAGTTCGTGAAATTTTTGAAGAGACAGGCATAAAATCAGAATTCAAGTCCCTTCTAAGTATACGGCAGCAACACAGACATCCTGGAGCCTTTGGGAAGTCAGATATGTACATTATTTGTCGTTTGGAGCCTTCTTCTTTCAACATCCGTTTCTGCCAGCAGGAGTGCCTGAGGTGTGAATGGATGGACCTAGCAGAGCTTGCCAAGTCAAAAGAAGCTACCCCAATCACCAGCAATATAGCTAGACTACTGCTGTATGGATATAGAGAAGGGTTTGATAAAATTGATATAACTATGAGAGAATTCCCTGCTGTGTACACAGGCCTTTTCTATAAACTGTACCACAGAGAGCTGCCAGAGAATGATAGAAACATGACAAATTTGTAATATATTTTGATTTTTTCTTAGTAATTTAAGATTACTGGTAGTAAAATATGTGTGTGCTTTTCCAGATTAGTACTCATGTTTATTATACCTTCTATACCAATACATATTACTTCTCTTAAAATGGTAAATATTTCTCTAACTGTGCACATTTTAAATTCTCTTTACATTTGATGGTCAAATCGAATTTTGTAACCCTATCCCCAAACCATCAAATAGAAAATGAGGATAATACTTCACTGGAAATAAATGTCTACTGGTG
This sequence comes from Elgaria multicarinata webbii, assembly GCF_023053635.1. Taxonomy (NCBI): domain Eukaryota; kingdom Metazoa; phylum Chordata; class Lepidosauria; order Squamata; family Anguidae; genus Elgaria; species Elgaria multicarinata. The sequence goes on along the minus strand of NC_086180.1, from coordinate 36,682,221 downwards.
CTCCATCCTGCCCCATTCACATACACACATATTTATACATATGCGTAGAGGCACAAAAAAATGAAGACTAAAATATACACAGCTCTACATACATATTAATAATCTGAGATTAGTCAGCAAATGCAATTGATCCTGGCAAATACTCGGTCACATCTTTTTGTCTTGTGAGGAGGGGAAGATCTACCACTCTCGCAGCATATTTTGTAGGCTCAGCCACTGAAATCAACTCTTGGTAGACATTGGAAGGAAAAGGATAGCTTTCTGACCTCGTCCAGTTTTTGGCCCGGGCTTGAACTGACCAGTTCGTTTCAGTGCAACGTACCAATCGCTATATTTACGAGACCGATATGTATTGTAGTTATTAGATTCCAAATGTTCAAAAAAGAAGCATTCGTCTGTTACGTATTTCTGAAAATGAAGGGAAAGTAAATTATTGAGTCAGATGCAGTCATGAAACAGAACTTCCCCAGTCTAATCAGATGTATTAAAATGTGGCTGATGGTTATAACCATTTAGCAAAATGATGAAGTTTCCATCAAATCCATGTAACTATTTTATCTTAAAAGCTCCACTCTTCCAAAAATATCTCAAATAGTACTGGGATTTAACAAAACATCTTTCTGTAAAGTAGGTATCTCATTTCTGCCTCACTGATTAGCACCTCTCTTACCGCCTTACATAATAGGAATGGTAATTACAAGGTTTAACACACGTTAAGAGCTCTTCCTAAATACGGACAGGTGAATAGCCCAAATTGAAATAAAGTGAGTTTGCAATCCTATACACACTTCAGAATAAGTCCCATTAAACACAGTAAGACTTACTGCTGAGTAGATATGCATAGGATTGTGTTGTTAGTCCTACTAAAGTCAACTAACTTCAGTGTGGCAACTAACCTGCCCTGTTTATTTCAATTGGACTTAAACATAATTAACTGTCTTTGGATTTGGGCCAATGAATTTGCCACATATTTTAATTTATTTACTAGCATTACTAGCCCACCCCACTAGTAATGTAAAGAATAATGATATATGGAATATCCATCAAAATAAAACCCGGCTCCCTCACCAGCTTAGTCCTGGCAATCAAAAAGTACCCTAGAGATTAAAATACTACAGTGAAAGTCCTATAATGCTTGAAGACCAAAAGGTGTAATTCATGACTGCCTTACAGGTAAAGCTGTGTTTCCCTGTATCATCAAAACCTGAGCATTATAGGATTTCTGTACCATCTGGTTCCATCTTGAAGTTCTAATAAAATTATGAGAGGGGGGAAAATGAAAACGTATTAGCATTTGCTTACCATTGCTAACAATCGACCGTCTTCATTCATAGCAAGGAAACGATTTGCACATACACCTTTGATTGACACTACACCTCTCTCTTCCGCCTGAAGTAGCAATTTAACTGGACAGGAAAGAAATTCAAATGTCAATATTCAAGTAATTTCCATGTTTTACAGACTGCAAACTTACTTAAAATTAAGCAGAGACCTGCAAAAATAAAGTATTCTGTTTTAATAAATCGGTGCACTGTGAAGAGCAAATCTACAGTTACTTCTTTAGATCATTTCAAACTAGCCTCAAATATTTTATAGCACATCTTTTCCATGTAGTACGGAAGCCTGTTTAGTCATAAACAGTCTCATAAAATGATTCATAAAAACTGTTTCCAGGTTATTATGATAGCTCTGACCTTAAGAATTGTATGCAAATAACTGGAAATAAAATGTTCATGGATGCCAGCTACATAAACCAAATCTGTTCTGGAAATCTGGGATGCAGTTTTTGTCTCTGGTAGGAGTGAAAGTGTAGTTCACTTTTCCAAAGGAAGACAGATGTAGGTATGTGCACTTGCATCTTTTCCTGCTTTGACATGTTGTGCATGCATGTGGTTTTGAATCGAAAAAACAGTTGATGGACAAGGGGTAAGCGTTCCCCTTTCGCTTTCTGCTCAACACTGCAAGCCTTCCAAGACAGTTTTCATTAACAAACCTATTGTGCGTTAAATGCAGTTTGCTCCTAAAATACTTATTGAGGATTTTTGTTTGTTTGTGGGAAATGCCAGTGTTTCACGGTTTCATCCAAATATAATGAAGTAAAGAGGCAAGAAATGTGTAAATTCATCTTTAAACAGATCTCTAGAAAACTGGGCTCAATCAGGAGAAAGTGTAACTAGAAAATGGCTGCTATATTGACTTGCGAATGGAATGGGCTAATGCACTCTCTTCTGTTTCAGTCCTGACATACCTTTATACAAAGGAGTAGGGGAGAAATCCTGCATTTATTTATTTTATTTATTCATTACATTTATATACCACCTCGTAGCCAAAGCTCTCTGGGCGGTTTGCATCTGTACTAGCATCTTACTGTACCTAATAAAATATATGCACACCAGGCAGATTTTCCCAGGAGGACATATTGCCTTTCTTTTTTCCTCTGCCCAAAATTGTGTACTGTGCTACTGTACATCCAAGAGAGTAGAGGGAAATGGTGCACATCTATCCCTTGAAAAATCCACCTGATTTGCACAATTTGTGGGAAGCCTCCACTAACCTAAATGGACATACAATAAAAATCTTGTGTGGATTAAATAGCATTGTATCTCTGCTAAAGGAAACAGGAATTTGGTAAAGTGCACTTATATCCCTTACAACAGTACTATTAAGAGACAGCCAGACCTCAACATTTTAAGGCAGTGGTTCCCAATTGGTGGTCTGTGGACCCCAGGGGGTCCGCGTAACTCACTAAGGGGGTCCGTGGCACCATTCACATATTCACCATTCATTTCTGGAGTCAACTGATGATGAATTCCTACGAGAAGTAAAATATAACATCACTGAGCACCTGCGTGATTTAGCAACTAGCTTCAGAGATTACTTCCCGGCACCTAATCCTGAAAACTCATGGAGAAGGAATCCTTTTGAATGTGGTGGTGTACAACTAACAACTCTATACTCCGGTCAATGAAGCTCGTAGTCTTGGCTTTATATTTGACTCCTCGCTCTCCTTTATTCCTCATATTGAGGCAGTAGCTAAATCCTGTCGTTTTTTCCTGTATAATATTGCCAGGATTCGATCATTTTTGTCTGTCTCTTCTGCCAAGACGCTTGTTCATGCACTGGTTATTTCTCGGTTGGACTACTGCAACCTTCTTCTCTCTGGCCTTCCTTCTTCTCACATCAGTCCGTTGGTCTCTGTCCACCACTCTGCCGCTAAGATCATCTTCTTGGCTCGCCGCTCTGACCATGTCACTCCACTTCTGAAATCTCTTCATTGGCTTCCAATCCACTTCAGAATCCAATATAAACTTCTCCTGTTGACCTTCAAAGCTTTTCACGGTCTAGCTCCGCCCTATCTCTCCTCTCTCATCTCACACTATTGCCCCGCTCGTGCTCTTCGCTCCTCTGATGCCATGTTTCTCGCCTGCCCAAGGGTCTCTACTTCCCTTGCTCGGCTTCGTCCCTTCTCTTCTGCTGCCCCTTACGCCTGGAACGCTCTTCCAGAACATTTGAGATCTACAAGCTCAATCACAACTTTTAAAGCTCAGCTAAAAACTTTTTTTTCCTAAAGCTTTTAAAACTTGATGTTGCTCGGACTTTATACTGTTAGTTTTACCCTACCCTGTGCCTGTTTACCCTACCCAGTGCCTGTTTGCATTCCCTTCCCCTCCTTATTGCTTTACTATGATTTTAGTAGAATGTAAGCCTATGCGGCAGGGTCTTGCAAATAAATAATAATAATAATAATAATCTGCGGAAGAGCAAGATGCACTTGTTGACGTGACTTGTGATGGTTCACTGAAATCATTTTTCAAAGAATACAGACTGGACCAATGCTGGGTGAAGGTTTTTCCTGATTATAAGAAGTTAGGTGAAAAGGCTTGGAAACATCTAGTTCACTTTTGTTCCACGTATCTTTGTGAACAAACATTTTCAACATTTTGTTATATGAAGAACAAGCATAGAAATCGACTCAATGTTGATCCAGATTTGAGATTAAAAGTAGGAAATATTGAACCAGATGTGGAAGGAATTGTTTGGGACAAAAAGAGGCATGATTTCTCCCATCACATTTAGGTTTAGTAGCTGCTACTTTGATGGCTGAAAGCGAGGAGGAGCTGAGGAGCCTTATGACGAAGGTGAAAGAAGAAAGTGCAAAAGCTGGATTGCAGTTAAACCTCAAAAAAACCAAGATTATGGCAACCAGCTTGATTGATAACTGGCAAATAGAGGGAGAAAACGAGGCAGTGACAGACTTTGTATTTCTGGGCGCAAAGATTACTGCAGACGCTGACTGCAGCCAGGAAATCAGAAGACGTTTACTTCTTGGGAGGAGAGCAATGACAAATCTTGATAAAATAGTTAAGAGCAGAGACACCACACTGACAACAAAGGTCCGCATAGTTAAAGCAATGGTATTCCCCGTAGTAACCTATGGCTACGAGAGCTGGACCATAAGGAAAGCTGAGCGAAGGAAGATAGATGCTTTTGAACTGTGGTGTTGGAGGAGAATTCTGAGAGTGCCTTGGACTGCAAGAAGATCAAACCAGTCCATACTCCAGGAAATAAAGCCAGACTGCTCACTTGAGGGAATGGTATTAAAGGCAAAACTGAAGTACTTTGGCCACATAATGAGAAGACAGGATACCCTGGAGAAGAGGCTGATGCTAGGGAAAGTGGAAGGCAAAAGGAAGAGGGGCCGACCAAGGGCAAGTTGGATGGATGATATTCTGGAGGTGACAGACTTGACCTTGGGGGAGCTAGGGGTGGCAACAGCCGACAGAAAGCTCTGGCGTGGGCTGGTCCATGAAGTCACGAAGAGTCGGAAACGACTGAACGAATAAACAACAACAAAGCTGCTAGACAAGTCATAATTTGTTCAATTGTAAACTAGACGTTAGTAAAATTAAGTCTGTCTTTATATTCCTAACTAAATCATTGTCATTTTTATGGTCTGTTTTTTAGTATCCCTAAAATCCTTTGCTTATTAGGGGCTACTCCTTATTTTCTCCATAGAGATAACAAATTTTTCAAAAGGAGGGGGTCCATGACTTGGCATTTGAAAAACAAGGGGTCCGCAGTACTCAGCTAATTGGGAACCACTGTTTTAAGGCATAAGAATTGTAAATTAAAAACATATTATTACATCCTCAGAGTACGTTCTTTTCAAAGATGGAAATAATGTCTCGAACTAAAATGCACACAAACGTATTAGGCTTTTGAGTATGGAAGTTTAAACCAATTCAATAAATGGAATAATACACTGGACAATATGAAAGAATTACAGCTATGTATTACAGCTATGTATTACTGCCAGCATAAACACTACTATGCAGTTGCCAAATTTTTCAGACGAAAAACAAATATATGACCAATTGAAAAAGCAAGATATTTAAACAGTGGAGACAACAAGGTGATACTCTAACTTCCACCTTTGCTGAGAATCAAAAACGGTGTAGTATATTCTGCAAACAATATTCTACAGAAATCTGGTGATGACCAACTTTGTTCCAAAGACTCAAACAGCAATAATTTTACACTTAACTGGGGGAAATATTGTATTTGGCTCCATGGCATCTTACTTTCTGTTTTCTCTACCATTCTTCAATTCTCATGGCAGGAATCCCTTTTGCTCATCTACTGCCTTTGCCTGTAACCCTATATTTAGTTACCTTAGAAGTACGTCCCTTTGAGCTCAAACGCTGTCATGTTTAAGATTGCAATCTAGATGTACTATTAGTACTAGTAGAATTCTATGCATGTTTACTCAGAAGGAAGTCCCATGGAGTTCAGTGGGGCTTACTTAGAGATGTGAAGGCCCGGAAAAGAACCAGAAAAATTGGGGGGGGGGGGTGAAACCATTTTCCCCATTTTTTCCCAAAGCCTTTTTTATTTTTCTGAAAAACTGGAAAAAAATAGATTATGGAATGTTTTATTTTAGCATGATGAATAAAATATTTAAGATAAGGTGTTTAAATATTTACTTCTCCAAATGATTTCTAAAAAACTATGTACAGTATCAGATTATTACAATTTCTGTGTATCGAGGTCAAGAAAGTCCTAGGTTGCAAACTCAGAAAAGGTGGAGGGGTATCACAAGTATTTTATTGAACAAGGGACTGGATGGGCCAAATTCAAGTTTGGAAAAGCATTCAGAGAGGGGTGGGCTGAATTCCAGTGATGGGTGGAGCAAAAGGGGTGAAGTCAAAATACCAACATTTTAAACCTATTAGAATGGGGAGAGTGTAATGCACAAGCACTGGGAAACCATCTAATGATCAGTGGGGGGGGAGGGGGAAGCCAGGAGGATAGATGTGGCCTCAGAAACCCTATTGGGCCCCTTAGAGGGCTAAATTTGGAGCCTGGGCGTTAAGTTCTGTTATAAAGTTCTTTAATTAATTATGTGCTTATATGATTTACCAAGATGTACAAGGGTACATGTACATGAGACTTCATATTTGTGTTACACAAAAGAATCACAGTGAAAAACACCATTTCTGGAAAAAGCTAGCAGGTAACATGGTGTTTCCTAGCATATTATGCAAAAGAACCAGCTTCTGGGTTATTGCTGCTTAATATAGAACTGTTCTGAATGGAAGCTGTTCAGTTGTGGTAATTTTGTGCCCAATGCCAATTTTCTTTTTCACATACTGCTTCCAACTATTATGCAACATTTCTATCAAAAGTATTTACATCTGGGCAGCAACAAGCAGTTCCAGTTTCACAGCATCTCCTTTTCTCAAATTCTGAATCTAGGCTTCTTATCATCACTTTCCTATAAAGGCCAACAGTTGGCTACAAGAAGTAACATACAAAATTTGTATATTATGAACTATTAAGATACAACCACTGCTCAACAACTTGACTGTTTAATGCAAGATTTCCTGACTGCTTTAAATGGTTGTGTTCTGAGCATAATATTCTCTTCACATTTGCATACCCTCTGAGATGAAGTATATACTGCTCTTTATATAAGATTTACAGCACAATCCTAGACATGCCTACTCAAAAGCAAGTCCCATCAAGTTCAATGGGGCTTATTCCAAGGAAACTGGATACAGGATTGCAGCCTTAAGCACCATATCATATATGGTTACTTGCATAGGATGGAGGGGATCACACATCCAGAACGTCTTTATTTTTCAGAAGAGATGGTTCACCAAATGGTAATGCACTGCTGTAGGGAACTTGCTGGTGTTCATCAGGTTTTCTGCTCTCGTTTGCTTTTTTTAAAGACTGCATGAGCACTCCAGGGGCATGGTGGAGAAGGGGAATCTGACACTAGCCACCCATGATATCAGTAGTGTCCACCCTGCTCATCCAATCTCAACCCAGGTACAACTCAAAATTACAACAGTAGTAGAAATGGAGTGGGATGGATAGAGATTGCTATGTGCTCTTGCTGGAAAATGTTTTGGTAGGAGCATTAGATGGGAAAAAAGCCTTTCTCCAACTGCTTTTGGACCTATTTCTACTCCCTGAAAACTGAAGTACTCAAAACATGTCTGCACAGGCCAAAGTAATATAGGATTAAGACACATCTTAACAACTGGAGCTTTACTCCAATCTAGTGACTCCCAAGTTTTTTGAGTTTTTTTCTTCGAAAGCAAAGTTCTTTTGTTTGTTTTTTTGCAAGCTTTAATCAAACTTTTTAATTCATTAATAGGTATCTATTATTATTTTTATTTATTTATTTGTTTATTGCATTTTTATACTGCCCAGTAGCCAAAGCTCCCTGGGCGGTTCACAAAAACTAAAACCATTCAAAGTATAAACAAACAGTATAAAAACATGATATAAAATACACATTAAAAACTGATTAAAAACATACTATACATGATTAAACATCTTTAAAACATCCTTAAAACATCCTAAAAACATTCTAAAATTATTATTTATTGCATTTTTAGCCATTTCTTCACCTCTTACTCTGAGATACCAATTTTACAAAAGTTTTCACCCCTCTAATTTAGTTCCTGTTCCATTTTTAATTCAAAATCTTCTGTTCTAGTAGATCCATATCCTAAATTATGGAATGCTTGAGACTGGGTTTCTTAAATCGCATACTGCCACCAAAAGGTGGAGGCTGGGATGCTGTTGTCGTCGTCATCATCTTCCCACCAAATGTGGGATAATACCAAATGTGGAAGATAGGATTGCTTTTCTTATAATCCCATCTAACATCACCAAAATGTCACTATATAAAAATGGTACCTTGTTTCCTTATTCCCTAACACATTTTTTTACTGTCAACTGGGATTGATATGAAATATGTTTCTTTTGGTGCTAAAAATTGTGTGTTCAAAGCAGATGTTTAGTGTGTTTTGTCTTACACCTCTGCCTTGTACTCAGTCTTTTGGGCAGATTACTTGCCCATTGCCATGCCTTCCATGGCAGCCATTTTGTGATGGTTTCTTAAATTGCCAAATGTGCCCATTGCCCCAAAGATTGCCTGCCTCTATTCTAGGCTACAGGCATGAGATAAACAGACAAATAGATGTATTAGAAAGTTAAACTAAATATATTGCTTCTATTGGGCTGTATATATAGAAGTTTAGATCCTATCAAGATGCTTTCACGGTTACTAGCTTTAGAAGTACAGCTATTTTGTCATTCTAGTTCACTTCTCTATCGACATCCAGTTGCCAATTACTTACATGCTATCACCAACATAGTTAGCTTATGCAGAATGTTTCAAAGGTGAGGATCTGAAGTTCTCTCTCTGGTCAGGATCTTACTGGTAGGATACAAGGTTGTAAAAAGTCTCTCAGGTCTTTCTCACATTCAGCCCCACAGCTAAGGTCCTTGGAACAGTAACAACTTAACTGGCAGTTTGCAGGCTGTTGATAGTAGACCTCAGTTATGGTAACCATTATTACTACTACTACTACTACTACTACTACAACAACAACAACATCTATAACCTTTTTTTTCCTTTTGCAAGAAGCCCAAGGTGGCTTATATGATCCTACTCTCTATTTTTATCCTCAAAATAAGCCTGTGAGGTAGGTTAGGCTGAGAGACAGTGACTGGCCCAAAGTCACCCAGTGAACTTCATAGACAAGTGGGGACTAGAACCTGGATCTCCCAAGTCCTAGTCCAACTCTTTAACCACAACATGACAACTGGCTCTATTAAACTTTAGTTGGAGAGAACCTTTTCACCTCTCACCTTTAATGACTATATTACATAACACATATGTATTTATAAATTTTACACAACTTTGTAAACAACTTGCACCTCAGAAAGGGCTGTTTCTCTACAACCGCTCTTTGATAGAAGAAGTACCAGATGAAGACTGTGCAAAAAAATAATAATACCAATGTCTAGAAAGGCCTATAGATATCCTATGCTGCTGGAAATAATTCATTCATAGTACAATCCTAAACATGTAGCAAAGTAAATTCCACTGAATTCAATGGGGCTTATTCCCAGGTAAGTTGGTATAGGATTGCAGCGTGAAAATAATTATTCAAAATATGGTAGAACTCACTTGTGGATTTAATATCATCTTCCCAATGTTCAGATTATTTCAAAAGCTTCATTCTTATTCATAAGTTTTGGAACCAGAGAATGAACAATTTAAGTAACATTGGGTGCTTTGTTTTCTGTCTTTCCTCTGCCATATATTAATTTTCCTGCACAAATATTTCTAGTTAAAATATAAAACTTGAAGTGGAAGTGTTTTTCCCCTCAAGCAGTTGAAATTATTATATCTTGGCAGTCATTCCTGTTCTACATGGGCTGGACTAACTTAGCGTGCAACCCTATGGATTGCCCTGCTGAGCCGAAGTTGGAAGGGAAGGAGGAGTGGCACAGACGATCTTCGCCTCCCATCCTCCAATTGCTGTGCTATTCACTAGCCAGTCTAGTCATGGTGCTTCAGAGGGGGAGAGAATGAGGCTGAAAGGGGCTCAGGGTGGCTTGTATCCAGTCTCCTCTCCCCTCCCACTGGAATACTCTCTTTTCCCCCTCTCCATGGTTGATTTTTCTGACCTCAGAGGGCAACCAGGGCAGTTCTTTCCACGCTGGCTGCAAGTGGGTGGCATCACCACTATCCTATGGGCCTTAGACAATGTCTAAGGCCCATCGGATTGCTCCCTTAACACAATATGACTTCAATGCAAATTCGCACATACTTGCACTGTAGGTTGCATAGAAGCCATTTGTACATACTTTGTTTCCAAAGTACCTGGTTTATGAATAATGTTTAAGGTTGTGGCACCAAAAACACTGTTTCTGGGCTGAGAACCAGAAAGGATGTAACACTTATATTGAGTACGAGAGTTTCCATTTACCTCCTCTTTCCAGAGGGGAGGAAATTGTGATTTGTCAAGACTACTAGCAACTTATACTATATATATATATATATGTGTGTGTGTGTGTGTGTGTGTGTGTGTGTGTGTGTGTGTGCGCGCGCGCGCGCACTCATATATGCCTCTCTCCGTACACTTCCTTTTTCTCTCCACTTAGCTAATTCTCTCTTTCGGCATCAAACGTGTATGGTGATGTTGGGGGAGGACAGACACCTGTGATTCCACCCACCCACCCAACACTATTTCACGGCTATGTATTAATCATGTGCTTCTCATTTCTGTTAAGTATGATCATAATCATAGAAATATGAAGAGGATTCCAAGACCTGCTCAACTAATTGTTCATTCTCCTCTCACAGTTAGAATATTTCTGCCTAAGCAGCTCAAAAGCTACAATAATCCAATTATTAACTGGTTTCTATGAGCTAGCTACCTCATCATCCCTTTGCTTGTCTTTTTTTCAGAATAATTTCACTGGTATTATTATTGTCCAAAATATACAATGAATTAAAGGCTCAATCCTATGCATGTTTAGACAGAAAAATGTCCTACAGTTCCCAGCATCCCTCTTGCCAGCCATGCTGGCTGGGGCATCCTGGGAATTGTAAGACTTTTTTTCCTGTCTAAACATGCATAGGATTGTGCCCTAAAACACACACACATCTGCTTAGAAGACTGCATGGTCCTAATTAGGAGAGAAAGTAAGCAGAACTTGTATCTTATTTTACAAGGAGAAGGGGCAGGAAGAATACACAATCTGAAGTGCATCTCTCTAATGTACAGCTTATTTACATCTACTGACAAAATGATCAGTAAAACACTTCTCATTTCAGTTTACAAGAAGGGAGTTTGTGTACTCACTGGGGGGAAAAAGCAGGCTGCACGTCTCTGGATCAATGACTAGCCTTACTACCGTCTCCACTACGGAAAAGCCAATTCCAAGCCAAGAGTTCAAGGCCCATCTCCAACATATTTGCAGAGGCCCTCTGAGGAAAATTCTTTCATGAGGCCCCTGCATGACATACACTGAGTGAAGTTACTAGGCCAAATCCATATAAATTAAATCTTTTCCCTGCATATTCAAGTACTACTGTACAGAGCGCACAAACAATTTATCTAGAGCCTTATTAGCCAGGTACTAGAAAGTGCCCAAACCAACCTCTAAGAACTGCCACAATATAAAGGAAGGATGTTAGAAGACATTAAAACTGCTGTCCTATATACACTTACCTGGAAACAAGCCTCTTTGAAATAAATGGTCCTTAAATCTAAGTAGACATACATAGTTCATACAATATACAACATATACCAGGTCTATGCCAGGGGTGTTGAACCTCTTTCAGCCTGAGGGCCGAATTCAATTTCAAAGAAGTTCTTTGGGGCCACATTCTAGTGGCAATGGCAAAATGCCAGCTTATATGAACTTAAAACTCTTTCCAGAAGAACCTAAGCCTTAGAAGAGGCACAATGTGCTTTTAGAACAAGGCAACCATATGGAAAGAAGGACAGGGTTCCTGTATCTTTAACAGTTGTATAGAAAAGGGAATTTCAGCAGGTGTTATTTGCATGCATGCAGCACCTGGTGATAGTCCCTCTTCATCACAACAGTTCAAGCTGCAGGAGCCCTGTCTTCTTTTGTATCTCGTCAAGATAAAACATTTTGTATCAGAAAATGGGCCTCTTCAGACATCGAGCTAAGCCATGGTTAGGCAGCAAACCTTTTTCAGCAAATGTCATAAATGTGTCATGTTTGGACAGGGAAGAAGACACTGATCCTGTTCAGACAACACTTAAGCCACGGAGGTTAAGCATTTTGAGCTAAACATTGGGTCTTTTCTATGCCATAGTTAGGCAGCTAATCCTTTTGCAGGAAATGGTTAGTAAGCATGTTTAAACTGTGGTTATGTGGCCAACATGGTTAGCAATAGTTCACATGACACACTAAGTCATGGTTCACATGACACACTAAGCCATAGAGACCCCTTTCAGACGACACGCTAAGCCACGGTGGTTAAGCATTTTGAGCTAAACATTATGGCTTAGCATGTTGTGTGAACCATGACTTAGCATGCCATGTGAACTATTGCTCATCTAGCGCACCTCCCCTCATCCTAGCCGCGGGTAGGGCTTGCAGAGCCTGTGAAGGTACCGATGTTGTCGGTGCCGTAGGTTGCAGCTGTTGAGGTGGAGGCCTCGGTGCCGATGGCTGCGTTGGCGGCGGCATAGCGGTAGCATCTTCTGTGGGTGGAGGACGGGAAACTGTCTCCGATGGAGGTTGCCGGAAGCGCGGATATGGGGCATACTGCTCCTGATAATAATAGGAGTCTTGGTCCCTTCTGTATCTCCAGTCCTCATAGTAGTAAGGAGGGTACTGTGGAGGATGCCAATATTGAGCCGAATGGATCGACGCCGGTGAACGGTCTCGTGGCACTGGCCGGTATCGACGGTCGTCGGTATCGGAGAAAGGCATGTCTCGGTACCGATATGTGTCGGTATCGAAGTCTCAATACCGATGTGTGTCGGTATCGAAGTCTCGGCGCCGAAGAGCGTCAGTATCGAAGTCTCGGTACCGATGTGTGTCAGTGTTGAGCATCGGACAAGACTCATGTCCCTGTCGGTATCGATGTCCATCGGTACAGATGGGTGATTGTTGGCCTTGGCGGTATCGAGGGGAGATAGGACCCTCTTCTGCCAGCGTTGGATCTTGTGAGGAGGTTCTGATCTCTCCTTCCGAGATTGATGCTCTTAAGCTTGTCTCCTCAGCCGGTACCGTAATGATATTGAGAGACAGTACCGGGGAAAGCATCACTTGCTCCGTCTGTAACGGCGTCAGGGCCGGTGGAGAAGACGGAGTTGCTCTTCTCGGTATCGAGAAGGCTCTCGGTACCGAAAGCGTCGGTATCGGACTTGCCGATATTGGAGGCGTCTTTTGCAGGGAAAGCCTCAATATCGGGGTGCTCAGGGTGCTCGGTGCCGTAGGGCGCTTCGGTACCGAAGTAGTTGGTAATGGAGCCCTCGGTATCGACGGTTTTGACTTTGTCGATTTTTTCTTTCCTTCCTTCGATTTCTTTCGTTGGGGCTCTTCAGAACCAATGTGCTCTCTCGCTCTCTTAGATATCTTCTTGGCCGCTTTTGAGGAAGCGGATAGAGAGGAGGAAAGGGGGTGAACCGGGAAGGCATCACTCCGCGAAGGAGGAGGTTGGGGCATTGACTCCATAGTATTGGGAGATTTGGAGCATCGAGACTTACTCGGTTTCTCCACTGCCTCCAACGCTTTTTCCCACAGTAACGCCCGAAGGCGGTCTGATCGGTTCTTCCTGGTTTGCCTGGAGAATTTTAGGCAAAAGCAACAGGATTCGACGACGTGCATCTCCCCCAAGCACAATAAGCACCAAGAATGTCCGTCGGTTTGTGAGATCTTTTGCCCACAACCGGAGCATTTTTTGAAGAGGCCTTGTAGTGCCATAGGCACCAAGGCTGAGGTAACAACACAAGAAAATCTTTATAGATAGATAGATAGATAGATAGATAGATAGATAGATAGATAGATAGAAAAGTTAGAAAACTGTAGAAGTAAGAAAAGAATGAAATTAGTATAATTCAGCTAGGTATAACGATACCAAACAGAGAAGTCTCCAAAATGCTGTTGACCCTACAGGCGGTTGAAGAGAACTGAGGGGATTAGGCGGGAACCCCTGAGCATGCTCAGTGGACGGTGGGGGAGGGGTTCCCGCCTAAAAGATTTTCAGCTATAGAAGTTTCCGAACCTGGCCCTGCGCAGGCGCAGAGCCCATATGTGTGATGCACAGAGACCACGAAGAAGAACCTGAAATTATACCCCCAAAGCTGTAAACAGTGAAAGTGCCAGGGTATTAGTATGCTTCCAACAACCAATTTCTGCCAAGAAGCAGGCTGTCACCAGCTGCAGCCTCCAAACAGTTTTTAAGGAAAGCCCTACTGAAACTTCAAAGGTTGGATTCTATTGTATAAACTACATGTCACCCAGAAGATCAATCAACTAATATTCTTTTCTTTTTAAAACAGAAATGCAACCACAATGGATTGCAAATCTTCTCTTACCAGTAGTGGAAGGGGTTAACTCTTTCCCACTGTGCAATTTGTCTGATCAAAATCACACGCACACACACCATGGTGCTGTTTGCCCCATGGTGTAAAATGCAGGTAAACTAAGAGCCCCACTGGAAGGTGGGGGGAAACACTGAGGAGAGGCGACTTCAGCTGAAGATTTCAACCACAAATCCATTTAGTCTAACTTTCTGTTCACACAGCAGTCAATCAGCTGCCCAGGGGAAACCACAAGTAGGGAAACCCTCATTGCAACAGCACTCTCCCACTCATGTCCCACAGCAACTGGTGTACACAGGCATACTGACTCTGGAGGTAGTATATAGGCATGCTTTTTTAAAGCCATCCAAATTGGTGGCCATCAGTACATTTTGTGGTAGTCCCCACTTACCCATAAAGCTTACTGGGAGACTTTGGCCAATTAACACTGACTCTCAGCCTCACTACCTCATAAGATTGTTGTGAGGATATTGTGGAGAGGAGGAGGATTATGTATGCTGCCTTGGAGGAAAAGGTGGGATATAAATGGAATGAAAAGGCAGGAAAGACCCATTGTACAGAGATTTCTGATCTTGCATCTCTGGTTCCAACTCAATGTAGGTGAAGGTGTTTTTTTTAATATCTATGTGAAAACTAGATGGAAGATAAATATCTTCATTCGGCTCTGAAAAGTTAACAGTGTAGGCACAAGGCAAGCCTCCTTGAGGGAGGCATTCCACAGATGGGGTACCACAAATGAGAAAACCCTCTGCCTAGCTTCCTTCTTGGAGGCAACTGGAGTAAGGCCTCCCAGCACGATCCCCATTCAAACAGGCTGGCTTCCAGTGTTGTTTATTTTATTTTATTAAAATAAACTTTTTTTTCCGTGCACCTATTGTGTAACGTCAAGCACGCAGCAAAAGATGACATTTTTCTGGGAATATGACTAGGACCAGAAAAAACAAAAAAGGAAGAGCCAAAGTCTTAAAGGATTAATAAAAGAATTGGAGAAGAAGTAGATGAAGTGGGTATAGACCAGAGCTAGATGAAAGAAGAGGAGACGGTAGGTAGAATGGAAGTAGAATATCTAGTTTTAAAAAATAAAAAAGGATGTTTGAGCATAGTTGAAAGGAGGCAAGAGGAAGCATAGAAAAAAAGCCCAAAATATTATGATAGACAAGGAAGGACAGAGGATGAACTGAAAGGAAGAACATAACTACAGAAGAACAAATTTCAGCACTGGGTGTAGTATCCAAACTGAGTTCATTTCTTTTAAAATGGTCATTTGTTAAGTTGTTTTAGGTGTTCAATTGTTTTTTACTTTTTTTGTAGTTTTGACTTTGATATCAAAGTATATACTTTAGATTTTTTAACTAGTAGAGAAAGTTGTTCCTGATTTTCTTTTATAGTTTCATATCCTATTACTTTATACTCTATAGTCTTTTCATAAACCGCCCAGAGAACTTCGGCTATGGGGCGATATAAATGCAATTAAATAAATAAAAAAAATAACCTCATTGTTTTCATTTTTGGGCTTCTTTAATAAATAAAATTTTAAAAAAACCAGAATGTCTTAGTTATAGCCTTTAGACCCAGCCTTTAACAGGTTAGGGTTCTAAAAAGTTGTGTGCTTGCAGTCGATGTAGGAAATATATAGGAAATTTATTTCCTATATCAATATATAATTAAAGGAATCGGAGTCAGAGGTGTCATGAATAAAGGAGTCTGAGGTTTTATGTGCCGACTCCACAGCCTTGCTTATTAGTCATGAGTAACTCAAGATCCATTTATTTCAATGGGTCTACTCTAAGTAGGACTAACCTGGAATACTACACTGAAAGTGGAGAGAACACAAAGCAGGATTAAAATTTATGCTGACAATTTATTGATGAAAATTTACACAGAAACGTGTCAATTATATCATGCTAGGCTTTCTGGTAGTAAGTGTAAGTGCAGTATGTGAAAGTATTAGAAAATTAAAGGGAGAAGTGAAAGTATGGCGATCTAGAGGGGGAACTAGTAGTTACATTTAGTTGGTAAGGCAGAGTGCAGAATTTAAGGTGGGAGAGCATTATTATAGTGGGGTAGGAAGAAAATGAGTCATCCTTAATCCTCATCCATAGGTATTCAGCAGAGGAAATGGACAGCAGGAGCCAGTGAAGAATGAAGGGGAGGATTGAAAGTGCCCACCCCCATCCCAAATTAGATGCAGATGATGTAGACATAACATGATCATGACACCAATTAAAAGACAAAGAAGCAGGAGCAGCAACAATTTTTTACAACAACAACAAAAACTATCTCACAAAAGTGACAAATCACTCTATGTTAGATAATGTTGGGTACACAATTATTTCTTAAGAAAACAGAAATACTTTCCTAAGCAGGTGATCAGCACTGCCAAATCGGACAGCACCAATTATTTGTTCAGCACTGTGCAGACAGTTCTAATTGAGCAACAAGCATCATGTACATGGTTCCAGTTGATAAATACAGGAATGGAAGTAAAGGTATTCATATAGCACTAAGTATTGTTTATTTTTCTATTTTTCCAGGAAAACCAAAAACAAAAGAGGGGGAAAACTATTTTCCCCCTCTATGGCTTCAAAATTTCCAGAAATTTTACATCTCTACTCACAAATCCGCAAATCTGGGAGACCTGGATCCAGCAAAACCAAGACAAAATACCAGTCTTAATCAGGACTTAATACCATAGTACATTAACATCTTTTATGCATCCCTTGGCACCTTCCTAAGGAGGCAGATTACTTCACATGATGCAATCGCCTACCATCAGATGTGGTGCCAACTCAGCAGAATGAGTTGGAAAAGTGACACAGAAGTACCACTTCAGGCTGAACCTAAATGGTGCTATTTATGAATACTCCCTTCTGTAAAAGAAAACAACACATCTCTTTATAACAATTATGATGGTTTTAATTTTTGTGAACTGCCCAGAGAGCTTCGGCTATTGGGCGGTATAAAAATGTAATAAATAAATAAATAAATAAACAATGAAACTAACATTTGTTGTTTATTCGTTCAGTCGCTTCCGACTCTTCGTGACTTCATGGACCAGCCCACTCCAGAGCTTTCTGTCGGCTGTCACCACCCCCAGCTCCCCCAAGGTCAAGTCTGTCACCTCCAGAATATCATCCATCCATCTTGCCCTTGGTCGGCCCCTCTTCCTTTTGCCTTCCACTTTCCCTAGCATCAGCCTCTTCTCCAGGGTATCCTGTCTTCTCATTATGTGGCCAAAGAACTTCAGTTTTGCCTTTAATACTGTATTTTCCGGCGTATAAGACGACTTTTTAACCCAGGAAAATCTTCTCAAAAGTCGGGGGTCGTCTTATACGCCGGGTGTCTAGGGCAGGTGCTGTAACTTCCAAACTTACTGTTTGGGTTCTGAGGGTGTCGGGGGTTGAGGCAGGCAAAGGGAGCGCGAGCTCCTGAGTTCTGTGTGTGTGTGTGCGCACGCGTGTGTGTGTGTGTGTGAGAGAGAGAGAGAAAGCGAGTGAGAGAGCGCGAGGGAGGGAAGGAAGGAGGAGAGCGAGGGGGGGCAAGCAACTCCTGACGGAGGTCTGTGTTCTCTGTGTGTGTGTTCTGCACTCATTTCACCTCTTTTCCTCTGTTTTGCATATTATTTTGGTGCTGGATTATTTTCCCCAAGTGACTTTAATGCGCCCTTAAGCCTCCATGTCCTCTCGCTTTTTCCTCTGTTGGGGGCATGTGTTTGAATGGAGTCTTGCTGATGAAAGGGGAGGGCAGGGCGGTTCTCCTCTTCCAGCACTCCGTGTCGAACGTTCAAATGAATGGACTTTTTACTGCTCCAGCCCCACCCGTCTTGCCCACAGCTCCGTCATTTTTAAAGATAAAGAGATGAAACTTGGGACTTTGAGAGCTGTTAAGTAGAGCTTTAGGCACGCCAAGTTTGAATCAGATTGGTTCATCCCTTGAGTTTTTAGGAATTTTTTAATCCCCCCAACCATTTCCGTGATACTCCACCAATGCGAAATTCCACCTGTTTGCATTTGTTGAGGATCTATTTTCCGTTACTTTGATAATGCGAAGCTATGCATCTCCAGTTCATGAAATAGAGATCTGCTGGTTCCCTTACTCAAGAGTAAATCCCAATGGTGATCTGCACTGTTTCAGCTAATAGATCTAACAAAACTGACACATTACATGGCTTGGGACCGCAATATGTGACGGAGCACCTCTCCTGACACGGACCTACCCATACACTACACTCAGCATCTAAGGTACTCCTCCAGGTGCCTCCTCCAAGGGAGGCTTGAAAGGTGGCAACAAAGGAGAGGGCCTTTTCAGTGGTGGTCACCCAACTGTGGAATGATCTCCCCGCCTCGTACCAACATTGTTATCTTTTTGGTGCCAGGTTAAGACCTTTCTTTTTTCTAAGGCATATGGTAGGATACAATGAGTTTTAATCATTCCTGGATCTTTGTAAACCGCCCAGACAGGTTCAGCTATTGGGCAATATAAAAATGTAAATCATCATCATCATCCTTTCTCAGGGTGGGGCCATCCATTAGTGGCAGAAAAGGAAAGCTGAAAATTAGCTGCTTTGGGAGCCCTAGACCTTCTTTAGATTAAAGGGAAATTGCATTTGCTTACCAGCATTTTCCTTCCTGCTTCTCTTGCGCAACTGTAATGAGCTGAATTACACGGGAGGAGAAGAGCGACCACATGATCTGTAATTGAAATCTTCCCCTCCTCTCAGTGCTCATAGTAATGAATGGGACAATGCTCTCTAATGGGTGTTTTGTACTGCAACTTTGGCTGCACACAGTAGGAAATCCTGAGATATTTCAGAAGTGTCAAAATATCCAAGTGTTTTTTTAAAAACAACAACAACAGCAACAACAACAACAGAATAACCATTGTCAAAATGCCCTGCAAACTTCTGTTGAGTGGCTAGTGACATGCGTGCTATTAATCGCTTGTTTAGAGAAACCCCTAGTCTCTCTCTTCATTCTTTGAAACATAAATACACCAATTCCCTGTGTGTGTGCACTTGGATGTGAATAGGAACAGGTTCAAAGTGAATTTCTCTCTTCTAGCACTGAACCTAAGAGATGTGGGTGTGGGTGAATGTATCACTCATAGCAGTGGAGAAATAAGTCAAAACCAGTTGCCTCTTTCTTTAACTTGCAGTTTAAGTAACAACAGGCATGCTAAAGAGGGTCTAATTTGTACATTTACTTTTAATAAATGTCAATTAAATGAAAAAGAGAAAGATGACTGTTACAAAAGATAAAGCTAATCTTCCTGTCTAGGGTTATTTAGCAACAACCTCAACTGGTATGCTCTGACTCTGTGCTGGTCCTTGCTGCAGTTCATTTCGTCCCCTTCTGAGTAATTAGCACTTTAATTTACGTGAGTAATTTAGGCTTTAAGAGAATGGAGGTCCATCTCTCAACAGCTTTTTAGCCTCAACTTCAGGCAACAGGGCAGGGTTTCAAGCAACAACCCCCCTCCACCCTAGTAAAACTCCACCAATACAAAAGAAAGAGCAACTGAAAATAATTACAGCCAAGAAGATGAATGCATTAAAAAGCTCTACACACACACACACACACACACACACACACACACACACACACACACCACACACACACCGTTTAGTGGGAAATAAACCAAAGAAGCAGAACAACACAACTCACTTCTTTTCAGCCACTTTCAATAAAGGCTTCAATGGATAAAGATGCCACATCAGGAAAGTACGTAGGGCAACAGTGTAGGGGAGGAGGGGTAGCAAACCAACACCTGCCAACAGCATACTGAAAAAGACCCAAACGTATTTAAAAATCTAAACACACCTCAGAAGGGTTGAGCAGCCTTTCTGAAATGACTCTTCAGGGACTCAATGTGCTCTGCATCTTTCCGCAGTGCCTTGGCTTTAATCTATGGATTCTTAATGCACCTGGTCTAGTTGCAAGAGAGAGGAATCTATTATACATAGCAACACACACATACATTTGCCGCTACATAGGGTCACCAAGGCAAAAGCATGGATTCCACTGAGTTCTGTGGAGCTGCTGCACCGTTGTTGTCTTACAGGAAGGGGATAATTTTCTGTTAAAATATAACTGTGTTCTGGAATGCATCTGATGAAATGGACAGAGCCCATGAAATCTTAAGACCAGAAGGTGGTTCCAGATGCAGAGTTCCTAGCGTTACCAATCAGAAGGCATTGTGCAGCAATTTCGACTTTTTCCTTAATGAATTTTCTCAAGTAAGAAAAAAGACAGAAGATGTGATGGGGAAACTCAGAAGGCTTAAAAGTCAAAGACTACGATGGCTGGACCCCTCAGCCCCCAAATTCAGTGAATGAGGCAGGATGATGACCACATCTGGAAGCATCCTGTCTCTTTTGTGCTTTCCCCCAAACTGCAGGCTATTATTATTCTCACACAGAGACACTTTGTCTTCTCTATTTCGTCTCTATTTCGCAAGGGAGGACAAGTCCGGACAAATACTCTCTTGTCAACATCACCTAGCTTTCATTGGCTATGACTGCCCCTTTGTCAAGTCTAGGTATTGCCTCAGGACAACCCACATTGATAGGCCTTATCCATAGAAATCTGATAGGAAACCTGTAACAGTGTATTCAGTAGTATACTTACTGTTGTTGTTTCTTTAGTGTCAATATTGTTTCTTTAGTGTAGACTTGTGGCATGAAAAACGTGGTATTAGGTTCCTTGCGGCTTTGTGAACATTTTACTAAGGTTTAGCGATACTCCTTTTAAGTGTTTCCAAACTTGTCTTTCCGCAATGTTTCCAAACCTGTCAGATGATGAGCAAAACAACCCGAGGAAAGTGAATGTGGTTTGGCATGAGGTGGGGTGAGGGAGGGGAAGCTTGATGGAAATAAATGTCTTTGTTTCTCTCACTGCACTTTGTATTGGTCAAAAACAAAAGCTTTAAACACAAAGTAATATATCAATATGCTGAGAAGAAACTGTGGAAACTGTAATTTACAGAGGGATGAATTATTAGGTCAATTCCTACTTTCAGCCTTCAGAATATACTTGGAATGATGCAGGTTACTGTAAACGCTAAGTAGTAAACCACAGAACAGTTCTTACATCTCAGAGATCAAGTGTTTCCATTATCCATCAGTCTAAGATTACAAAGAAATGTTTATAGGTCCCTCAGTGAGGTGAGAAGATTATTAATAAATAATATATTTCATTTCTATATACCGTATTTCTTCTATTCTAAGACGCCATCGATTGTAAGACGCACACTAATTTCAGTACCACCAACAGAAAAAAAGCTTTGATTCTAAGAAATAATAAACGCACCTGCGATTCTAAGATGCACCCTGTTTTTAGAGGTGTTTATATGGGGAAAAAGTGTGTCTTAGAACTGAAGAAATACAGTAATAAAGTAAGAAATTTTCTTTGATCCTTAACATGAGAGAGTAAGCGGTTTAAAATGCTATTCTCTATAATCCATTTTAAGGAACCAATGTAGAAACATGAAGAGTGAGTATATGAACTTATTGCACCTAAATCCACATTAGAGTAAGTAATCATCATAATTTCTTATAGAACTACTCTGTGTATAGAGGTGTTAATATTTAACTACATGGTTAAATACAGATTCAATTAAATAATCTCCATAAACTAGCTTGACCCAGGTTTCTCTTTCGGATAGCAGCTTCTAGTATCACAATTTTTGCTAATGGGAATGCATTCACAAGCTGTTCCAGTGATAAGAGTATTTATTTATTTATTTATTTATTTTATTACATTTATATACTGCCCCACAGCCGAAGCTCTCTCGGCGGTTTACCTGAGTAATACCTGAAGGACTTCCACCTGTATCTCCTTACCAAACAGTCTGAGAATCACAATGAAAACTAGCATATTTATATCTAGCTTACAAAGATACGTAAGACTTTCCAATGTTATACCTTTGCTACACCAGGAGCAACTTACAACTATACTTATGTAGAGTAAAAGTAAAGTTAGTACTAGAAGTACAAAACCCAGTAGTATTTGTACATGCAGTGCAAGACATGCAATCCCTACTTCCAAATACATATAATCCATTTTTGACCGTCACCTGACACATATAGAAAGACTGAGGAATCCCTTAAAAGAAGCATCACTAAACCCTAGTAAAATTTAATTTAAGCAGACTGGCAAGAAAGTTAATACTTTTTTTACCCGCCACAATTCTTCTTGTTTTACCTACATTAAGCCAACAATATCCCTTTTGTTATACTAAATCCTGCTCCGATATGAAATCACTGAAGCAAAGGGAATGTTCATACATTAAGAAATTAGTGTAGTTTGATACCTAAAATTACAGGATCCTGTGTTAAAAACAGATTTTGTAGTCAGTGCATTCCAAGATACATTGACCTGGTTCACATAATCAGAATCAGCTACACTGGGTAATTCAAATTTAAGTCACAGTGGCTAATTTAAATCACTGCGTGTGCCCATGGACTATTGGAGGGGTCCCCACTAACAAGCCATGCTGCCTGAGTTCAGATGACATGAGAAGCTGTGCCCGGGAAGGGATTGTAGAAATCGTCCTCTGCACACACCTGGCACATGACAGAATTTAAATAAGGCTTATTTTGATTGCGCAAACCAGCCTATTATGGTCCTCAGCTAATCTTATTAAGGCTCCACAGTAGTGTCCTTGTCAAAAATCACCATCAATGCTAATTTCATCCTTACTAAAATTCAAGTACACCTAATAAATATTATTTCAACAATACTATTTTGTTGAAATAAAAATTCCAATTAAGTGACTTTTGCAATTCACCCAACAAAACAACGAAAAAACCAATTTTAATATTCTATAAAAGTTAGAATACAGAAACTAGCTTTCACTTTTTCTTTCTTTTTTAAACATACGATGTTCTTTCCTCCAGTTGGATGGGTTTTCCACTCTTTTCCCCAGTTCCCTTGATTGTGAATAATTTGAACAATTTATTTATTTATTTATTTATTTATTACATTTTAAGAGTTAAACAACTCTTTAGCAATACTTAGAGTAGACCTACTAAAATAAGTGGGACTTAAGTTAATCATGACTAACTGATTTCAGTGGATCTCTTCTAGGTATAATAAACTCTGGATCCATCCCATAATGCTTATGTAATGGAACAAATTGTTAAGAGCCAGGACTAGAGCTGCAGGTTATACAAGCAATGGGATGACTGAATGTCCAGACACAGCTTTTATTGTGCAATCACCCTGCCTCATTCATGGAATTTTACAGAAAAGGGCCACAGCTCAGTGGCAGAGCACATGCTTTGCATGCAGAAGGTCACAAGTTCAATCCCCAGCATTTCAAGGTAGGCCTGGAAAAACTGCTGCCTAAAATCCAGGAGAGTTGCTGCTTGTCAGCGTCGGCAATACTGGGTTAGATTCTAGGGTGACCATATGGAAAGGAGGACAGGGCTCCTGTATCTTTAACAGAAAATGGAATTTCAGCAGGCGTCATTTGTATGCATGCAGCACCTGATGAAATTCCCTCATCACAACAGATAAAACTGCAGGAGCCCTTCCCTCTTGACCAGATACAAAAGCTGTAGGCCAGGGCTCCTGCAGCTTTAGCTGTTGTCTTGACTCCGTATAAAGCAGCTTCCTATGTTCCTATGATATCGTCTTCCATTTGTAAGTCTCCTGTGAGTTCCCAATGTTTCTAACACCTTTTTTCTTACCACAGAAAATCTGCTATGGTAGAAAAAGATGGAATAGCAGCATAATGTCTTTTAAATTGTAGTGCTAGGAGCCTTCAGGCATGCAGCACCTGGTGAAATTCTCTCTTCATTACAACAGTTAAAGCTGCAGGAGCTCTGCCCTCTTTTGTATAGTATAGCTAGCGAACAGATACTACAGAGGGCAGGGCTCCTGCAACTTTAACTGCTGTGATGAAGAGGGAATTTCACCAGGTGCTGCATGCATACAAATGACACCTGCTGAAATTCTATTTTCTATACAATTGTTAAAGATACAGGAACCCTGTCCTCCTTTCTATATGGTCACTCTAGTTAAACCATGTGACAGGGCACATGTAGAGCTAGTGGACGCAAGAGGGATGATACATATACAATTGAGAAATGGCTACATGAGGGATAACACACTAAGGCTGCACTTCCATGCATACTTACCCGAGAGAAAACCCCATTGAAAACAACAGGACTTAGTTCTGAGTAGACATATATAGGATTGCACTGTAAGTATATTACAAACATGGGATCAGCATGTTTATCTACCGATAAGCTGAGATGGGGATATCGAGCTCAGAATAACAGGGTGGGTAGTAGTCCAATGACAGATAATAGGGCAAGATTCCAGAGAGGCTGCACACTTATCTAAGGAGTAAGCCACACTGAACTGAACTTCAGAGTAAACAAGTACAGGATTCTACTGTCTTTTGGTTTTGGTTTACAGCAAAACCAAAACCAAAGAAAGAGTCTTCAGGAACACTAAGGACAAACATATGTATTGTGGCATTAGCTTTCATGGACTAGTTGCCACTTCTCCACCAGATGCATGAAGAGGTCTCTAGCCATAAAACCTTTACCACAATAAATCTGTTTGTCTTTAAGGTCAGAAGAAACTATGGAGAAAGTGTATGAAGAAGAAAAAGGAAGGGGCAAAGATGCACACCATACCCATGTTGTTTTAGAGGCAGGGATGGGGCCTAGGCTGGGTCCAGCTGGCACAATCTGAGGAGGAAAAAAGATTGGGAGGCAGATGGCACCAGGTGCTCAGAAACGGATCTTACTGTTGGGATGATGCTACATACTATGAAGGGTAGATCTGGCATCAGTTTGTACACACAGGTGGAAAGGTAATGCTACTAAGGAAGAGGAGGGGACCCATGATAGGCAGCTAAATTCAACAGGGTGTGGGTGAATATATATTCACTGTATATTTGAACTGTATATTCAACAGTGAGAATTATAGTGGTGTTCATTATTTAGACAATTTCTTGAAATAAAAAAATACAACTGCCTCTCTGACCCCAATAGTAACCCACCAGCTACAGTTCCCACAACCACTTATCCCTGACAGGGAGTTCCATCAGACAAATGTTTTATTGCACGCTCCATACTGGGCACTCACGGATTTTCGCAAGTCCATCTCATGACGTTGTCTGCCTCCTGTGCACCTCCTGCCCCTTCTAGGCTTCTTCCCGCCACAAAAAAATACCCCAGTAAGTCAGAGGGAAGTTGCCGCTATCTCCAGCGGGATCAAATTGGCCCACTGAATGGGCCATGTGCAAGTTGTTTACTTCCTCTTTCAAAAGAGGAAGTAATGAGGGAAGTAATGAGAGGAAGTAATGAGGGACAAACAGGCAGGCAAGCAAACCCAATTTTCCCCTGTGTGATGACGCTCAGGGAGAAAACCCCACAGAGATTTAGAAAACTTCCATACAGAGGTATCATAGTACTTTCATGTAGAAGACATTGTGGAGCACAGCTATTCTACCTTTTATTTATTTATTTGATTTGTACTCCACCTTTCTACCAAGAAAAATGGCACCCAAGTCTCCTTACAATCACAAATAAATCCATTAAAACAGAATTTAAAAAACAACAATAACAGAATAAACATTTTTCTTCCCTAATGGATTTCCTGTGAAACGGGAAAAGTGGGGGGGCAGGGACGGCTGGTGGTGATGTTCAAATGCCCCCCTCCTCTAAAAATCTGTGAACGAGTTAGGGAGGTTTGCACGTCAAAAGGCTCATCTGGAAGTACCCTTAGGCTGCAATCCTATACACACTTACCTGGAAGTAAAACCTCACTGAACTCAATGGGCCTTACAAGCAAAAGATTGCGCTATAAATGAGGGAAGGAGGGGCAAAAATCACAACACGGTTTAATCTACACCAAGCAGGATATAACACTTTTAAAATGGTATAAAAAGTGTATATGTAATGTGTCCTGGGCCTGAACAGTTGTCATAACCATTATAAACCGTTATAAGCAGTAGTATAGATCCTGCCCTGGATATATCGAAGCTTTAATAAAATAAATGTAGAAGTACAGTGCAAATACATAAATAAACTTTTTTAAAAAAATAAAAATGCCCTTTATAGTAGCTAAAGATAACTTGGGGAGAAACGGCTGTACTTTGATCCCCGCCCCCGCGCTCCACGTTAACACCGTTCCTAGTTGACGCTCGACAGGCCGTGTCCCTCTCCCCCTACTGCTCCGGAATTGTGGGGAGAGGCAAAAGGGGGGTGGGGTATTCGGTTGCGGGGAAAGACGGCTCGGCGGTACTCACTGTACGGATCGCTCTTCTCTCGGACTCCATCCACTCGGCCGTCGGGGTTGATCCTCAGGAAGAAGCCGCCGTTTTTGCAGTACAGCCGCTTGGGGTCCTTGAAGTGTCCGGGCGGGAAGGTGCCGCTGCCGCCGCCGCCGTCGGGCAAGACCGGCAGGGTGGTGATGGTCGCCGCCGCCATCCCTGTGGGGCCGGCGGCTCCCGCCGAGGGCTCCCCCCTGGGCGCCCTCCCGCGAGCGCTCCCCGGCCGGCCAGCTCTGCCTCTGCCGCGGCCCCCCAGCCTCGCTCTCCGACAGCTTTTGCCTCGGCCCCCCAGCCTCGCCGCTCGACGGCTGCCCCGGCCGGGAGGGCCAGGCGTGTGCGCCACGAGACGCTCGGGCAGAGGGCGCGTTGCTTTTCTCTCTCTCTTTTTTTTTGCAAAGCCGGGAAACGCGGCGGCCCCAGGGGCGGTGAGGTGTGGGGTGGTGGAGCGCTTCGCCTGCTCTCGGGGCGCCCCGCTCCCTCCTCTTGCAAGTTCGGTTCTGGAGCTGCGTAACTCCGAGCTGGCGGCTCAAAGAGACCTTTCAGCGGCGTCAAGCAGCCAGTCCTTTCGGCCGGGCACGCAGAGGAGCCCCCCTGGCTGAAAACGTTGCTGCTGCTGCTGCCGCCCAGTCCGCGGAGGGAGGGACGGAGGGAGCGAAGGAGCCGGAGCCGCCGCCGCCTCGGGTCGCCGATGTGCGGGCCCCTCAGTCAGCGCTAGGATTATTTACTTGTTTGTTTCCCCCCGGCCTCCCGCCGTCGGTCCCTCCTCTCGCCTTCCCCGGTTCGTGCCTCTCTGTGCTGAGACGGTTCTGTGCCTGTTGCCCGGTATGCCTGGGAAGGAGTTGCTTGCTGCTGCTTTCCCTGCTGGAAACTGGCAGGGATGGAGACGCACCGAGGTTCCCTCCTCCACATCCCTCGGTGTAACCCTCGCCTGCCCGGCGCTTGCGCAATGCAGCCTCCGCTTCAGCCAAGTGCGCTCATTTTCCCGCCTGTGTGATTCCAGAGCGCTGCTGCTGGCCTAACCACCGACGAGGTCGGTCCAATATAAGACAGACTGCGGGTTCGGCTAGAGGTGAATCGAACCGCCACTCGAGTCCCCCGAGCGCCTGTCCTCAAAGCCGGAGCAGCCACTTGCCAAGTTACCTGGCCCATCCACGCAGGAAAGTAACCGACGCCTGGCAATCCAAGTGGGCAAGAAGCAGGTGGGGCCTAAAGAAAATCACTCACTCCGTGGACTCAAGCAAAGCAAGCCCTGCTTGCTGCAAGAAAAAGCGACACATGGACTGGGAGCTAATGTTGTGTGCCTAGAAAGAGCATTTAATGCTTAGGGACACAATGAAGGCCCTGCTGCATGCTGGGGAGAGGGCCCTTTTTCAGTGCTGAATTTAGGAATAAGCCAAGTAAACCATGGCCTAGGGCCTCATATTATGAGGGGCCATTAGAGAAAACTAAGAGGTATTATAATTGAAATCACTTTGGCTTAAATATGTTGGAAAGTCTAGTGTGACTTACAGCAGTGTTGCCTTAAATACAGAAAGTGTGGCAACACAGAATTTAGTATAGGAGGCAATAAGCACAGACTAGAGACAGTTTAAAAAACAAAAAAACAAATCAACTTACTTTATTGTGCTTCTTCATAGAAGGCTAACATTATTTAACTACAAGCACTGCCCCCCCCACCACTGGGTAGTACCCTTTCATTACCCTTTCTATTATAACATAACACACTTTTTTCTCCTTATTTTTATGGTATATAGCCTCTGAATCTTGGCATGATTTAGGCCCGCAGCCTTCCTCAACCTGGGGCGCTCCAGATGTGTTGGACTGCATCTCCCAGAATGCCCCAGCCAGGCTGGGGCATTCTGGGAGTTGTAGTCCAACACATCTGGAGCACCCCAGGTTGAGGAAGGCTGGTTAAGGGCTTCAGCATGACTTAATCCAGCCTTTTCTGAATCTCAAAGTGAAGGGCCAGACTTGCCATTAGACACAGTGAGGTGGCCACCTCAGCCAGATGAGTTTAGGTGTCATGGAAGGGCTGCCGATTGTTAGTTGTTTTAATTTCTCATTGTTTTTGTTATTTTTAATTGTCAGAGAGTATTGGTATTTTCTGTCTTCAATGTCAAAATAACTTGGCCAGTCTTGGGTACTGTGCACCTTGACTTGGGGAGGGGCCAGTAGCATTTATGAAAATAAATAAAGCTGGGGTGAGTTAGGTAGTGGCCATGTGCACTGCGTCATTTACTGAATTTTACAGGGGGTCCAAACGACACCATCTTCCACTTGTAACTCTCCTGTGTTTTCCCACCACTTCTTCCATCTTTTTTCTTACTGCGGAAAATCTGTTGAAGGAAAGACAGACTAAATGCCTTTGGATTGCTAGTGCAAAGACTCCTCTGCTTAGAAGCAGATTGGTATTGTACAGCATATAGGCTTCTCTTTTCGGCGTCTCTTTTGTATTCTTTCATTTTATCCATTCAAATCATAGAATCATAGAACAGTAGAGTTGGAAGGGGCCTACAAGGCCATCAAGTCCAGCCCCCTGCTCAATGCAAGAATCCACCTTAAAGCATTCCTGACAGATGGCTGTCCAGCTGCCTCTAGTGTGGGAGAGACCACGACCTCCCTAGGGAATTGGTTCCATTGAGCCCATTACTCTGTGTCCTGCACTCTGGGATGATCAATTTATTTTTATTATAGTAACAAGTAATTATATAGTTCAATAAAAGCGCTAGATGTAGAACTTTGTTCTGCCTTAAGAATTCAGAGTTAGCTTGGTTTTTCACCTGTGTCATTTCGACTCAATATTTTAAGAAAACAAATTTGCGGTTCATACTGGATACAAAAGAATTTAGATCACTTCATTACCTAAGTTAGGGCACAATCCTATGCATGTTTAGGCAGAAAAAAGTCCTACAACTATCAGCATTGTAGGACATTTTTTCTGTCTAAACATGCATAGGATTTCGCCCTTAACTTTTTATGATACATTAGCATTCTAACCACTTAGCCCTGAGAGCATACAAAAAGTACGCTCCAGAAATAGTCTAGTTTTGGGGGGAGGTCTGTGGCTCAGCAGTAGAGGACATGCTTTGCCTGCAAAATGGCCCTGGGTTCAACCCCTGACATCTCCCCTTTAAAAAAGGTTCAGGTAGGCAATACTAGATGGGCAAATGTCCTGGAATAATACAGCTTCCTATGTACCGTGAAGTAACATGGAGCTGACTGCTTGTGGAAGCAGTTCTGGTCCTCTCTAAGTGCCTCTTAGTATATGCACTTTTATTTTTTCCCCCAATGACCTATGGGCAAAGTGCCTAAAGAATACATGCAGAATGCATTTTCAATGTGAATACTTCCTTACTGACACAGAGATTCACTGGGCATTTTCATGCACATCATTAACTGGCAGATCTCCCTGTGGAGGCACAGTGTACATGCATTCACATTTGCAGTGTGCATTTGGACACTCCAATACTGCCTCATTTGACCCCTTAGTCCACATGTGCATGCACGTTTACTAAAAAATATTGGCTGGACATTTTTCTGCCTTTGCATCCTATCATTCAGGCAACTAGTCAAGAAAATAATATGTTTGGATCTGTATAACTGGTCAATTGGCAACCTTAGCATAGAGGGAGGGAAGTATTTTCCTCAGTAAAAGGAGTTTAATGCTGAATCATTTTGTCTCATAAAACGGGCCTGAATTACTCTCCGATGTGTAGATCTATGTGCGTTGGAAGGGTTTCTAGAGTATACCCCTTTTCTCTTCTTCCCCCACTGGTCCTAGGTGAATGTATGCACATGGCAATGTAATATAATGACATTTTATGACAGGTCCATGCACAGCTCTCATATAGATTTCTGCAGTCTTGCTCTTACATACACAGCCCCGGGGAGAAGTGGGCAGTTGGATTTACATATGATAGGCACAAATGTGGGACGATGGATCATGCCAACTGTTTTTCTTCCTTTTCTTGATTTCTACATTCCCCCCTCCCATCAGAGGGAGAAAATGGGCCATTGTCAGTGACCATGTATTCACAGATCCCATCCTCATGCTCTTGAAGAAACATCTATTCATCCTTCAAAATAAATTCTTGCGGTTAACATGGAACGTTCTAACACGATTCTGGCTATTTTTGTTTTTGCTTTATGTTTTGTAGCATCATTGAAAGCTGTTGTGTTACAGGAGTTTCATATTGCTGGCTCTGAGACATACATTGCATTATGTGCTATGGACTTAATCAGCATTGCCTTGATACCTTGGCTCAATCCATTTTGGTTCTGGGAAGCACCGCCCATAAACTACCAGAAATATTGTTAAGGCTGTGAACCACTGCAGAGGCACAGGAGCTATAGAACATATTATTATTATTATTATTATTATTATTATTATTATTATTATTATTTACATTTATATACCGCCCCATAGCCGAAGCTCTCTGGGCGGTTTATATGTGCTTCCTCCTTGAGTAATTTAAAGGGAGTTATTTCCTGTGACCACAGCAAACATGGAAATACTTCTCTTGATTGCCACCTCCCAGCCAACAAACCCACAAGGGTACCTTTGAACTGGCCAATCAACTGCCCTGGTGGGAAAATGTCCAATTGCAAAGTGTCTCCACCTCCAAGACAGGTCACCAAGCACTACCTGAGTACCTTTGATGACACCTTTTGTTTTGAATACTTTCTATAGCTGGCTGATGTAAATTAATCCATCCAGGAACCTCCCGGAGCCTTTTGTTTAGGGTGACCTTATGGAAAGGAGGACAGTTGTATAGAAAAGAGAATTTCAGCAGGTGTCATTTGTATGCATGCAGCACCTGGTGAAATGCCCTCTTCATCACAACAGTTAAAGCTGCAGGAGCCCTGCCCTCTTTAGCAGATACAAAAGAGGGCAGGGCTCCTGCAGCTTTAACTGTTGTGATGAAGAAGGCATTTCACCAGGTGCTGCATACAAATGACACCTGCTGAAATTCCCTTTTCTATGCAACTGTTAAAGATACAGTAGCCCAGTCCTCCTGTTCATATGGTGACCCTACTTTTGTTCAATTGCCAGAATTAAAGTATTGTATGCTTTGCTTCCATCCTGGGTCCCATTACCCTTTTGGGAGATCAGGTGTTGCAGACAGGGCTTACGAGAGAGAGAGAGAGATGGAATGGGAGCAAAACGTTCACAGGCAGGCCTGTCTTTCTTTAAGGGAAGACCAGTATGAGAAGAAGTTGCAACTCCCTGATACTCCCTGTTACTCCCTGCAGCTGGCAGGTCAGTGAATCTGTAGTGTTTCCCTGTACCCTGATAAGCCTAGGGCTATCTCATCCCACTAAAAAAGGAAAACTTTGTGTCCCACAACATGTCATTCACCAAACCAAAACTGAACATCCAGTTGGTAACTGGAGACAAGGAATGAGGCCAATCAGAAGGCAGGAAAATTTAGCTGTGTCTGTGGATCAAAAAGCAATTGCACCCTACTACAAGTGTGTGTATGGGGTGGGGTGGGGGGCGTTATCTGCTCTAGTGAAGTGAAGTTGCTTTTTGACATTTTTCTCATGTATTTTTTACTTTTTGCTCCATTCTGGGTTATAGTTATCAGAGGCCAGATCTACACCAAGCAGGATATTGCACTATGAAAGAGGTATATAAAAGGAAGGAGCCACACTACTGCTTTACAGCGGTACTGAAGTGCACTGGAACTGTTCCATGGAATGCTTTGGCGACCGAAATTTATCTTGCTTTGTCTCTGGTGGCCTTTTGTTGCCAGGTTAATTTTTTGCTGGCTAATAGAGCTGGTTTTCATCTGTTGTTCTTATTAGTGGTGGTAGTTGTTGTTCTTCTATACTACCATTGATGTACATGACAATCTATGCAGAATTTTTACTATGCTGCATTTGATCTGGTTTTTGGTTTCTTCCATTTAAATTAAGTTTTTTTAATTATGGCATAGTGTTTTATGGCACAGAATGTGGTTAGAAATTCAAAATTAATCTATCAGGACTTACTTTTTGTTGTTTAGGTTTAGGAGCTATTTAAGCTACAGCCCTAAAGCCATTTACCTGCATAGGACTGCCCTGCCAGTGACTTTATAAAACAATCAACTGTTTCAGGATTGGTGCTCGTTCCAGAGTTCAGAGGATGTCACTTCTAAGCCCCACAAATTCTCTGCAGTCCTGAAGGAAATGTAAAGTCAAACAGAGCTAAGGCAGCAGTTGAACATGGCTCTGTTTAAAACCATGGTATGGAGGTAGACTAATTATTCTTCATCCTCCCATAACGATTTTTATAGAGCGTTAAAATACACACTGTCTCAACCCTCATTCTCAAAGCTCACCTCTCAGAGATGGTGAGCCTGCTGGGCAACTGTAGGATTTGGGCCAAGTTTCACGCTGGACAAAACATTTTCAATTGACTTCCAAAGTATTATGCCAAGAAAGAATTTGGCATGTGTTCCTATGAAGTGGACATTGGCCAAATAAGCAATCACAGTTACTTTACGTGCAAGAAGTTAAGTCTCTTCTGGAACATGGAATAGCCTGTATGGCCAGGGAATGTTATGATCTAGCAGCAATGGAGTCTCTGGCTGATTGGTTCAAACCCAAAACTATATTAAAACTACATGTTCTAAAACCACCAATAGAGGCTTATGCAGAAACGTAGCCTGGCTTGAATCTGAACATTCTAATAGTAAAATTGCCAAACAGTGACAGTAGATATGGAAACTACAGTGTTTTCTCATTTTAAAGAACTCTGCTAACTCTGAAAAACAATTTTGTATTACTAATTTTACTAGAGCACCTACTAGCTAAGATGGATCTTTAAGGACCTATTTCTGTACCAAGTCTGGTGTCCATTTAAGGCAAAAAAGAGAGAGTTTATTTCTGGAAGTGGCATCTTGTTGTGTAATGTACAGAGTAAACATGGTGTACTGTATGGAAAAATGAGCCTGCTTCAGATAAATGTAGACAGGTGGAGGTAGGTGTAACATAACTTTTTACTATCCCAATTTATCTGTGGGGAAAACGTTGAATATATTCTTTATTTGCTTATGTTGAGAAAAATAAATTGCAAATGCTTTTTAAAAAGAAATTTGAGTACTTTGGTTTTTCAAGGAAAACAAGACCGGTGCAAGAAGGATTCAACATTTCTGCCAGGTACTTTTTTTTAAGTTCTCATCAACACTTAAGTAAAGACATAACTATTCTAGTGCAATAGCATGAAACATTATGATGATGCAGCTTTTTTTTAACATGCAAAAATTAAGATACAGCGTGGTCATTGTTGGATTTACAAGAACATGATATGTTCCAAAAGTCATGATGCAATCTGGCAACTGCACATTGTAATCCTAAAAACATATGCTCTTGTGACATTGAGAGAATGTTACTACAATGCCAATACACCATTGTAATTTGCAATGCCACATCTGTATCTGAGCAGCTGCTCATTGAATCAGAGTGCCGAATTCTTTTATTTCTAGAATTTTTAGCACTTTATTTCTAAAATTCCCACCGAAGCTGCCCAAGTGAACAGCAACTTAAAATACTACAGTGAATAAAAGCAGACATCAATTTACAATAAAAACTCAACCTATAAAGAAAGCACAGCATCACAACAAAATCCTAACAACATGAGAATGGAATATGACCATTCCAGGTTTCAGCAGCAGTGAAGCCATTGAAAATCAGGATTAAGCTAGCCAGGCAAACATCTTTGGAAAGGAGGCCACATACAAAAGGCTTGCATAAAATTTGCATATGCTAATTTATATGTATTGATGCAAAACTAGAAATAGTTACATGAAGTTGGATCCAGGATTTGCCTTTTGCAAGAAGAAAGACTCTGTCTGATGTTGGGGAATTCTCCCTAACCTACACATGACACAGTTCATCCCATTCAACACAATTGGATACTGCCCCATGACCTCCCTATAGAGCAATAATTGCACAACCTGTGCCATTCCCCTCACCAGCACCCTTGGTTATGCTGAGGTAGAGACCAGCCACTTTTTAGATAGTTAGAGCAGGGTTTCCTCAAAAAATCTTTGTGTATAGGGAGGAGATATATAGGAATATTTAATAATTTTTAGTTATTCCTTCCTTGTCATTATCTGCATAGTAAGATGTACTCAGAAATGTTGTGGATTGCACTTTTAAAGTTATTTAGGCTACAATCCTATGTATACTTATACGTGAACAAGTCCCATTCTAGTCAGAGATCCTTACTTCTGAGTAAATTAGCATTTCTACACTGGCGGGAAACCCGCAACTTTACCACAGCTTTCTGGCTTCCGTTTTCATCCCACAATCACGACACACTCCCTTACATACACTTCCCTTCCCCATCCCTTCCCCCTTTAACTAGGAACTCTATATGTTTCATTTATACAGCCTCAAGATGGCACTGTCTTCTGCCTCTTTTTTTATAGCACAGTTTTGTCTTTTCATGGTGAAATGGAAGGGGGTTGTTTTTGTTACTATTTTTTTCCATTTTCAATTAAACCACAGAAAGAACAAGAGAGGCACTGGAGGGTTGCAACATCATGTAACTGACCAGGAAACTTCCCTGAGTGACCAGTCATGACCCTGCTATAAATAGCTTGTTTAGAGGAGCATAACACTTTTCCCAATTGCTCTGTTAATTGCAAAACATCTGAGAAAACTATTAGGTAGAATAATTCATGCATGCTTTCCCTCATGTTTACCCAAATAAAGGGGAACTTTAAGGCTAGGCATTAACAGTTGATCATAGATAAGTGCTTATCCCTGCTTAGCTCCAAAAAAGGCTCCCTGAAAAGGCAGGGGAAAGCATTTACCTCAGGTCAGCTACTGATTAGAAAGAGAGATTTCGGGGGTGGGTGGGTAGGAAGCTACTGACTGATTCAGGCCTACTTTCTTATGAGGACTTATTCTGCTTACTTGTGAGTAAATATGATGCCCATGCTTACTTCTGAGTAGATCTGCAAATGCTTGACATTTGGAATGCATTTTGAAAATGCTGATTTGTGATTCGTTCCTGCCTATATCTGAGTAGACATGAGTAGGCTTGTCCCGCTAATTTGTGAGTAGATATGCTGCTGATGTTTACTTCTGAGTAGACATGCTTCCTACTATAAATTGGTAACAATGGAATTGGGGTGAGGTCAGCCCTGCCCATTTTCCCCCCCAACCACCACTGGAATGTACACCCACCTCACCCCCAATGTTTCCAAGATGGAATTTGGTCTTTAGGCTGTATTTATTTATTTTTTACCTTTGATTTAGAGATTTAACTTGTTGTTTTGTTTTAAATAAAAGCTGAATGTTAAGGGAGGGGGGTGGAATATCACTGACAGGGACCAGGCCCCTAGCGGCATTCCTGTAGCTAAAGACATACTGCATAGCTTTTCTCATTTTATTTCACTCATAGGAAGTGATGAAAAGCAAGTCAGATGCTTAATGATGCTTGATGAAAAGCAAGTCAGATTTTTTTTAAAAAAAATGGACTAAGAAAGATGCACTAAGCTAACAGTTTTTAGTGAGATGAAATATTAATCAGCAACATGTTCAAAGGGCACATACAACATGTGAAAGAAGAGAAAGGCATTGTCCTTGGTAACTAGTTTTGCCCTCACAAAAGAGAGTGCAGAAGTAAACATGCCACAACATTCCAGTTTGTTTTCACTTTATTTTAGAATTGTTTCCATAAATCCACACAATATGGGGCCCAACAAGGGGATCCCCGGTACATCGTGTTTAGGTCACGTTCCAAGATGTTTTTAAAGAAGTGCCACTGCGTATACAAAGGCCTCAACAAACCTGGACAGAATTATGGTCTATTGTACTGTTAGCTGTTTACCCATGGTCTTTCCAATTACATGAGACACACAATGAAATATTACTGTCCTAGCTCAAGGAAGAAAGAACAGGCAGAATTTGCTAGGACAAGATGTTTTATCTCTGTTTCCAGCTTTTAGCAATCCTATATTGTTTTCGTTTGTTTTGTTTTCGTTTTCTTTCTTTTTTCTTTTTGGTCTAAACATGCATAAGATTGTGCCCTTAATTAATATTTTTAGAGCTGTTTGTGCATTTTATTTGCAAAGCTCCATTAACCTCCCAGAATCTTTGGGCTACGTTGTGGTAATAAATCTAAATTAATAAATACTGGGAGAAATTATCTGTTTCTTGCTGAAAGGATAGCAACATTTCCCAATATGTAAAACCTTTTAAGATGCAATCCTATGCAAGTTTAGACAGAAAAAAAGTGGTGTAACTTCCAGTATTCCCTAGCCAGCCTGTCTGGAGAATTCTGGACATTGTCCGACTTTTTTTTTCTGTCTAAACTCGCATAGGATTTCATCCTTAGTTTTAGATGATATTTTGTTTAAGTTATATTGCAGACGTAGTTGCCTGTTACAAGACATTTGGTCACCAATGGTTAGAAGCCATTCAACAATTAAATAGGCACCAGAATGCATCTATTTGACCAGCTGACTTTGAGAAAAATGTAATTCCAGCTATAATATTGTGGCCTTAAGCCAGGGATGGGCAGCACATGGCCTGTGGGCCTCATGCACCCCACCCCCATCCTCCTGCATGGCCACCGCCACCACTTCATTGCAGCAATGGCAAAAAAAATGGCTGCCAAATTTCTGCAGCAAATCACAACAGAGCCTTGAAAGGCCTGTATTCAGCTTGTTTTAGCTTGAATTTCAGTGGCATACCAGCGAAAGTGCCAGAAATGCACCCAGAGGAGGGTCCGGGCGATGAAAAGTGGTTCCTAGACCCCTCCAAAGTTGCCCAATCTTGCTATAAGCACTGGGAAGTCTGAAAGTTCCCATTGCTCCTCCAAAGTTTGCTTCATTCACCCAAGTAGTAGATAGAAAATGGAATCAAAATAATTCTGTATTGTTTCACAGATTAAGCATTCACAGATACTGTTGCTTAGTTTTACCTCTTGGTATAAAATGTGGATAATTATATTGACGTACCTCTTCATTTTTTGCTGAAGACCTAGGCCTTGCCAGAGAGTAAGGCGCCTACAGCTCCCAAATGTACTGTTGATTGGCTCAGGAGAAAACTTGTTTGTTTCTTGGAGGAGAATGTTGAATCTTTTTTCCTATGTCAGCTGTGGGCAACGGGCCAACTACGGTCTGCAGTCTGCCAAATATGATTTGTCTACATTGTCCAGCCAATGCTCAGTTCAAAGCTGACCTGAAATCATTATGTTGTAGGAGTGTAAGAAGATTGTTAAATAATTTGGCCGCTTCCTATACAAGTAATCATCATGATGGGGACCATGCCCCTTCATATGTTTGGGGCTTGTACAGATGCTGATATTTTAGGAATCATAATGGCAGCTTCCTTTGTAGCTCTACCATCACATTTGTCAAGTTCTGAAGCATTAGCATGTCATCTGTTTATACATAAAAGATAGAGAAGAACAGACTGTTATACTCCTCAAGAAAAGCTTGTACACTCCTTTAAATAAACAGACACACAGGCTTAATACTAAATCGTGGTTTATTTAACCCATGGTTTGTTGCAATTCTCAGGGTTTATCTGGTAGATGATTGAACAAACCATGGTTTGTATTCTCCTAGGTTGTTTGTTTCCCTCCTCCTTCCTCCACTACTTACCTATATCCCAAATGCCCTTTGTGGTGCTGTAGTACTAGCACATGGAGTGGCTAGGTTGTTGTTATTGTTTTACTGGTCTTCCCCACCACACTTGCCTTCCTTCCCGTGCAGATGCCAGGAAGGAACGCAAGTGCAGGCGCAAGGTGCCTCGGGGTGCCAAAGCATTGCCAGAAAGACGGGGGCCTTAACAAACATACTTGTTAACACAGCCGCATCCACACATCACAACAACTCAGAATTCAACAACGCATCACATTATGGATTTATTTATTTATTTATTACATTTATATACCGCCCCATAGCCAAAGCTCTCTGTGCAGTTTACAAAAGTTAAAAACAGTGGACATTAAAAACAAATATACAAAAAAAATAAACCATCAAAAGCATATAAACAACATTATCCATTTGAAACAATGCATTTTGTGTGAACCACTCAGTCTTTGAGTGCTGGGAATAGGATGTGGAGTGCACATCCTTTCTCCTTCACACCCACCTTCCCAATTTTAGGTAAGGAGAAGCTTATATTGAAACATTCTCCC
Organism: Elgaria multicarinata webbii; assembly: GCF_023053635.1. Taxonomy (NCBI): domain Eukaryota; kingdom Metazoa; phylum Chordata; class Lepidosauria; order Squamata; family Anguidae; genus Elgaria; species Elgaria multicarinata. The sequence continues at coordinate 36,643,383 of NC_086180.1, read as the reverse complement.
CTAAAGCACCAAGACCTGCCCAAAGTATTAGCTAAATCAATATTATTTTCATTGACCAGATATGGACTTGAACGGGGTCTATAATTTGTACTTAAATTAACAGAACCTTGGTTGACCTGGTCTTGGCTCAATGCCTTATCAATTAGCTCAAGCTGGTTCTGATGCTAAGACATACTTCCTTGGCTCATCATTTTTTAAATGTTGTTTTGTTCCATTTAATACGAAGATCCCTAAGTAGTGTTAGTGTCAACTTTTATATCTATGTGTAGGCTGTGGAAGATCCCAGGGAGAAAAATTAGTCATTCACACCACCTGGGTGGGCCCATCTTCACTGAAAAGTCACCGCCCAACAGCAGTCTGTCCCACTCCTTGCTTTACACCAGTTCAATTCCAGTTCAAGAGATGAAGTCAACCTCTTAAGGATTAATCCATCCTTGTGAGTTTGTGTATGACCTTCTGTCTTGCTGGGCTCAAGTCTTACTAAAGCAACAGGAGAAACTTTCCCTTTCCTGGGTGGTGCTTCTGGAGTTTCCCTAAACTATTGTCCACTGGATAAACTACCTCAGCATTTGCAAGTGTCATATATTTGGGTCCAACATCTACACCCAGTTATGCTAAGAAGCAGCTAAGAAGCTGACTTGAACAAAAGGAGGAAAAAAACAGAGCAAGTTCTTAAATGTGTGTGTAGTTAGGGATAAATCTAGTTTCTCCACCCATCTCCAGGTGCAAAGAGCTCATGAGAAGCAGAATTAAGTTAATTTTGCAAAGACAGGAACCTTCTCCTGTCAAAATATTGTGATATATGAAGGCTTGAACTAGCCTTCCCCAACTGAGTGTCCTCCAGATGTTGTGGACTAAAACACCCAGCATTCCTGATCGTTGCCCATGCTAGTTGGGGGTGATGGGAGTTGAAGTTCAAAACATTGCTGTAGGACACCACGTTGGAGAAGTCTGACTTAAACTAACCCCTTGTACAATGGGCCTCCTAAAATAACAACTGAACACTTTAGATTCCATGGCTGTGTTTCCTGACATTTGCGGAAGTAAAATATATATGCCTGCATTGTATAGATGTATAAAATATGTAAATGTATGTATAAAATATGTAATGTAAAATATGTTTTACATTACATGAGAGTGTGGATGAGATCATGTCTTCCACTTGTAAACTTTCTGTGTTTCTCCACCTTTTGGTGGAGAAGATGTGTTTCTTCCATCTTTTTTCTTTCCACAGAATATCTGTTAAGGGGGAAAAGATGGAATAGCTACACAATAATTTTGAGCCATCAGTTTGAAAGCACCCTTGGCACTCCCCCAAAATCCATCTTTTGGAAACACCCTTGGAATTCCCAAAACGTCCATCTTGGAGCTCCCAAAACAAAGCTGGTTCAAGGATTGAGGGGCAGAGAGCCCAGCTTCTGTCTTTTTATTGGCTGCCCTCATTGGGTGGTGTTTTTTTTTACCCACAGTGGAACATCCAGACATTGTATTTTGGGGAAACAAAAATGGTCACAAAAAGGCTGCTGGGGACACACAGTGGAGGCCCTAGCAGGCATCACCATTGGTGGTGACTCCAGGAGCTGCCCAAGAATACTAGGTGGTGATGCTGGCCCTGAATTAAAGGGATGCATCATGGCCATAAGGTAAACGAAGATGATACAATATGCTGATGATACCCAGTTCTACCTTTCCTTTTCATCAAACCCAGGTGAGGCAGTGGCTGTTCTGAACCAGTGCCTGGGCATGGAAATGGACTGGATGAGGGCTAATAAACTGAAACTTAATCCAGACAAGACGGAGGTACTGTTAGCGGGTGGTCCATCTGTCCGGCGAGGTGATGTTTGCCCTGTCCTGGATGGGGCTGCACTCCCCCTAAAGGATCGGGTCCGTAGTTTGGGGGTGCTCTTGGATCCAGAACTGTCACTTGAGGCACAGGTGAACTCAGTGGCAAAGAGCACCTTTTATCAGCTTAGGCTGATATACCAGCTGCGCCCTTATCTGGATGGAGATAGCCTAGCTACAGTTATCCATGCTCTGATAACCTCTCGTTTGGATTACTGCAATGCGTTATACGTGGGGCTGCCTTTGAAAACGGTCCAGAAACTTAAACTGGTGCAAAACAGGGCAGCACGCTTACTAACAGGGACTGGCCGACGAGACGGACCCTAAGGTCATCCTCAAGGATCCTTCTTCGCGAGCCTCTGCCAAAGGAAGTGAGGCAGGTGGCTACCAGGAGGAGGGCCTTCTCTGCTGTGGCACCCCGGCTGTGGAATGAGCTCCCTAAGGAGGTTCGCTTGGCACCTACATTATATGCTTTTAGACGCCAGGTGAAGACCTTTTTATTCTCCCAGCCTTTTAACAGTCTATAAATAAATTTTAACTTGGTGTTTTAAATTTGTAATTTTGCATTGCTGCTGTTTTTATCTGGTTGAGCTTTTATATTGTATTTTATATTATGGTTTTATACTGTTGTTTTATGCTTTGAATGTTTTTAATTTTTGTGAACCGCCCAGAGAGCTCCGGCTATTGGGCGATATAAAAATGTAATAAATAAATAAATAAATAATAAATACAAAGTGCACTCAATCTCAGTACTTGTTACAGGTGAGGGCATGTTTCCCACCCACCCCTACAATTCATTTCCTTTTGACCTTTATTTTTAAGTGCCACTAGAACCTTCTGAGATGCATGAATTATAAGTGGTACCTGTGGATTTTCTTAATCAAAAACTTGATTTTTTCCCCTTTATCTGCATTGCCAACGAATCAAACATAATTATTCTCTCTCTTGCTTGTTCACATGCCATATGGAGACAATAGTAACTGGAGTCTCTCCTAGGAACATAGACTCTGACTTACACCAACCGAGTCAGGCCATTGGTCAATCTAATGCAGGCTATCTCTACATGAGGCATTTATCATTATTATTATTATTTATTTATATAGCACCATCAATGTACATGGTGCTGTACAGAGTAAAACAGAAAATCGCAAGACCCTGCCGCATAGGCTTACAATCTAATAAAATCATAGTAAAGCAATAAGGAGGGGAAGAGAATGCAAACAAGCACTGGGTAGGGTAAACAGGCACAGGGTAGGGTAAAAATGTGCTCATGAGTGTATAAAGTGTTGGTTATTACCTTTAAAGCCCTACATGGTTTGGGTCCAGATTACCTGCGGGATCGCCTTCTCCCATACAATCCGCCCCGCACACTCTGGAAAGGGTTTACTCCAGTCAGCCACAACTAGACTGGCAACTGTTACCCCGAGGACCTTTTCTTCTGCCACCCCCAGACTGTGGAATGGCCTGCCAGAGAAGATTTGTCAGCTTAATGCTCTGTCTGAGTTTAAGAAAGCTGTAAAGACTAGTCTCTTCCGGCAGGCCTACCCAAATGAATTTTAAACCTAAGAATTTTAAGATGCTGTGATTGTTATTTTAATATTGTATTGGTTTTATGTTTTAACTAATTTTGTGTATTATATTTTATTTAGTGTTTTCCCCACCTTGATCCAGAGGCAGAGGCGGATGATGATGATGATGATGATTATGATGATGATGATGATGATGATGATGATTGTGCACTCATGGAAGTTCACAGGTCCCTTTAATGATGTCAGCCTTTAATGCCTTTCCTGTCATTTTCAAGTGGGAATCTATCATCAAAAAAAGCAGTAATAAATATCAGTCGCACAATATAGCAGCACCATCTACTGGTGGTATAAATGAAATGTATGGAAAGGAAGAGGCAAAAACAAAGGGGGGAGGAGTGTGTGTACTGTGCTGATCAGAGGCTCTGGAAGACAAAGTCCTGGTCAGGCTGCAGGATTTTTGCTTAATGTAGAGAAGCCCACAATATTTCATACTGGCAGCACCCCACCCCACCCGGGTTTCAGGCAGGGTCTTTCTAAGAGTACCCAGAGATGCCAAGGACTTAACCTGGGACTTTTTGTATTCAAAGTATGTGCTCTACCACTCTGTTTCAGCCTTTCCTAATTTTTCAGCTTTTTTATATGCCCCATTTGCAATGCGTTTCAACTTATTTTCAGCGTCTCCAGTTCTCTGCAGCATTTACTTAAAATGGACAACACTTGTGGAACAAATCTTACTTGAAGCTGTGCAGCTTGTACTAGAACAAAACTGTTCTTAACATTTTATCCTCACAACAATCCTGTGATGTACATTAGGCTGAGAGAGCGTGGCTGATGCAAGGTCTTCCTGGCCAAGTGGGGATTTGAACCTGTGTCTCCCCAGTCCTAGTCCCCAAAATCTGGTTGGGCACACCCTTAGAATCTGCATCCAGTACTCTTTACAAATAATAACTATCTAAGAAAATTTCTTTTCTCTGTTAAATAGTTAGGGCTGCCCCAGAAATTTTATTAAAAACTGAATGACTCTTTTGTGTAGCTGCCAAATGCACAAGCCTAAAAAATTTACTGTGAAAGGGAGAGGGGAAGCTTAGAATAAAATATTAGCTTTGCAGTATGATTTGGTAGAGAATTATCTATAAAACTGGACAGGTTTTGCTGGCAAAACTAGCCAATTTGCTTGTGCTGTTAACCAACACGCACGCAAACAGCTCAGTACTCAAACTGAGCTCTGAATGTGTATTTGTTTATTTTTATACTAGGGCTGCATGAGTACTGCTCCTTTATTATATACTGGAGTATTATGCTTGGATTACAGACATTTGGAATAATTGAAAGCACACTTCTATGGCCTCACAAACATATGGCTCTTTGCAGCACGGTTAATGTAGAAAAAGCTAATAATAACATAGAAAGCTGAAGGCAAGGGAAAGCCTGGAATCATAATTTTGCAATTAGTATCACTGAGTGTACACACTGGCAAAAACTCAGTCCTAGAGTAAGGGAGGGAGGAGCATAACAAGACAGTTTTGGCTGTTTAATTCAGCTCTAAAGCTAATCCTCTATGTTTGTGCAATATTGTCTTAATATCAATACAGGCTTTGTCCATGGTTCCCTTAGAGAAACTATCTAAACTCCAATTAACTTCACTAAGAATGGTCCTAATGACCTTAATGGCTAGCTTAAATTCAGTTAATTGAAATTTTCTGGTATTAAATGCGGATGTTTTTATTCAGACAGACATTTGGTGGTTGGTAGTAATATGGAAGACGCTTTAGCAGGTTTTAGTGTTGCTGCTTTTAAGCTATATATCAGGGTTGGGGAACGTGTGGCTCTCCAGATGGTGTTGGATGGCAACTCCCATCATCCTAGATCATTTGCTATGCTGGCAGGGACTGATGGGAACTGGAGTCCAAGAACTACTGGAGGGTCACAAATCCCCACCCCTGCTAAATACAATGAGTTGGATGCAGTATTCCAGACAGCAGAACTCTGCTCAAGGAACAGTCCTGCTGGAGGTAGTGGGGAGTGAAACCATTTTCACCCATTTCTCTGTAAAGCTGCTCCGAAGGGTTGGAGGCTGCAGGGAACCGCGGTAAAAATAACTTTCTCCAGCGAGGGCATCCGCTGGAAGTCAATCCTTTCTGTGAATTAAAGTAGCCCTTCCATTCACAGAAAGGACACTCTGGATTCAGCCCATTAGAAGCAGTAGTCTGGAAATGTATTTATGTTGGCAGCAATAGATGGAAGAGAAAAGACAAGGAGCACAATATATCTGGTCCTAATGTGCCCCCTGTCCCTATTTACCAGACATTTCCTGTTTTGTAGTACCCATCCCAGGTAAACCACTGTTCTGTTTTTGCCTTTGGGGGATGCCTTGTTAAAATATTGTTAGTAAATTCCCAGAGTTGTCATTAGAGGTTCCTGGTAAAGTTCTACATGCTTCGGCTCAGAGACGATATTTGAGGATCTTAAGATGAGAGGCAAACTCTTTATAAACCCACAAATTATCCTCCAGATTGTATTAAAATCTGAGCCAGAGAAGAATTCCCAGTTTACACGCAAATAGAGAGGATCAATTACAGCCATGGAAAAATCAAAGAACAAAAAAGACAGCTGCACAAGTAGACACTGTTCCCAATGTGCTTCTAGGAAATTCTTTATCAAGCGGAATATCAGTAAAAACAATATATAATTACGCACACTAAAAAGACACAAAATTATACATAAAATCTAAAAAGACAACACCCAATGTAATCTGTATGAAACAAATGCTACAGTATTAGACCATAACACAGTATACGGTTTAAGCACATTAGCCAGTATCTAATTGTGCCTTTGCGCTTGCAGAAGCAAACAGTTATTATTATTATTATTATTATTATTATTATTATTATTATTATTATTTATTTATTTATATAGCACCATCAGTGTACATGGTACTGTACAGAGTAAAACAGTAAATAGCAAGACCCTGCCGCATAGGCTTACAATCTAATAAAATCATAGTAAACCAATAAGGAGGGGAAGAGAATGCAAACAGGTACAGGGTAGGGTAAGCAGGCACAGGGTAGGGTAAAACTAACAGTAGAAAGTAACAGTAGAAGTCTGCACAACATCAAGTTTTAAAAGCTTTAGGAAAAAGAAAAGTTTTTAGTTGAGCTTTAAAAGCTGCGGTTGAACTTGTAGTTCTCAAATGTTCTGGAAGAGCGTTCCAGGCGTAAGGGGCAGCAGAAGAGAATGGATGAAGCCGAGCAAGGGAAGTAGAGGCCCTTCGGCAGGCGAGAAACATGGCATCAGAGGAGCGAAGAGCACGAGCGGGGCAATAGTGTGAGATGAGAGAGGAGAGATAGGAAGGAGCTAGACCGTGAAAAGCTTTGAAGGTTAACAGGAGAAGTTTATATTGGATTCTGAAGTGCACAACTAATTATTTCTGAATTTGCATCTATAGACATTTATGCAAATTTGTGCATTATTTGGGGGGTAATGCATTTCCTTTTTAAAAAGCGATGCGTAAGTGACCAACCTAGTCTCTTCTCGATCCGTTCAAGGCATGAATGGATCTGATTCAAACTTGGGGTGGCGAAAGCTATCACCATGCCAAGTTTGATCTCTTTATCTTGAAAAATTATGCAGATGTAAGCTTTTTGGTTACCTTGGAGCAAAGGAGGGGACCTGACCACTGTTACAAAAGAAATTTGTTAAAATTATTATTCATCTACCCACCCTTTGAAATGAGCAAAACAAATGTCCACTTCTTCTCCCCTGTAAACTTTTCCCAAGCCAAAGGGCAGCAACCGTCTCGGCCCATGCGCTTCCTCCTGCTTCCTACAATCAGCCTCCCTTCCTTGGAGTTTAATATGATCTTAGGGGAAAGTGTAGTGTGTTGTTTTACTGTAATTGAGCAGTTTCAGGCTGCTGTACTATTGTATTTGGCAGAAATAAAGAAATATTTTCAAAAAATCAAAAATTAATTGCAGGGGAAAGGAGAACGTAGGCAGAAGATTTCACCAGCATAGTAGCACTCCAGATGAAAAGATACATGAGCTGAAAGAGCGCAAGAACGCACAGACGTGAAAGTGCCCAGCGCTCGACTCACTAAGGAAACGGAGGGAGAAACCGTGGATGAAAACAGCTCTACATTTCTCTGAGATTTCACACATTCTCAAAATCTGCTTGGGATTGTTGGCACCCACATGTGAATATTGTCATTCACCAAATTTCAGAAAGTCACTGGGACACATGGGGTAATAACTATGATTCACCCATCGAAAAGGTACATACTATGAACACATGGTATTCATATGGAAACGATGAACGGAACACACTTCCCCCCACACCCGCCCGAACACATGTTTTTACAATCCCTCAAAACTCATCTCCCTTGAGTGGAAGTGACTCTCTGTTCATCATTCGCCCAAAGCGCAAACATCTCAAAAACAGATGTAGTCAGGTGAAAAGAGATGAGATACTGAAAGCAAAGAACTTGGCAGGAGGTGGGACACGCAGGCAGAATCCTTTTCTGAGCACTTGAGTACATCTGCTGTTCTATTCTGTTTGTTACATTCTATCAAGAAGTCAAACCATCTCTCTTCACCACATTGAGCCCATTCCCCAGGCCTAAATATCTTTTGTTCTATCCCCCATTTGAATGCTCAGGATAGCAATGAAACAGTGCTTGTGTTACATTAGTGTTGCCTGGTCCTGTTGTGAGCTGCACAAAGATTAGTTTATGGTGATCGAAAATCTCTACCATCTGCATACTGGCCCTCGTAAGAGAAAGCTGGCGGTGTGTGGATACATACAGAAGACTGCTTGACCACAAGCTGAACTCAGCCCAGGTCTCTCAAACCACATACTCATTGTGCCAATGTTGAGTGTGCTATGATATCATGAAAACTAGTTAAGTGATATACCACTGGAAGAAAAATAATACTTCCCTAGCCACAGCATATTTTCTTGGCCTGATTGTTTCTAGCTTATTAGTCCTGAATCACAATGGGATAAGGAGTTGAGACCTATGAGTGTGAAATATGAGATCACCAACACTAACCTGCTGGAAGAACTGTGGTCCAGTTCAAAAGCTGGTCTATTTTTGCATTGTACTAATGTTAAGTTACCCGGAGCATTTTATTACTAATAACTGGCACCAGAAACGTTTCGGGAATTATTTTCTAGAGGATGTGTAGGAAACTGGTGAGACAGGATCTGAAATCTTCCAACGGCTAGGCTGCTCATTCAAACCCAGATGTCTTCATTGGGATTCCATGTATGGCTATTCTTAAATACTGCTTGCTGTCCTTGGAGAGAGAGACATGAGACTAGCGCTTGCCAGAACCATTGGCTTCTGCTTAAAAATAGTTACCAGTCTTTCTTTTGTTGGCATTTAGTGAGAAAATATTGGAGGGAATTACCAGAAGAGGCTGTCCGAATAGCAATATTTTAAAGGAAGAATGTGTTGGGACTGTGAGCGTGAGGCAGAATAAAAGAGGCTACAATGCGATCCTATGCATGTTTACTCAGATGTAAGTCTCATAGAATTTACTCCATATAAGTAAGTTCATACACAGGAATCAAGAGGAAAATCTGTTGCTGGCTTTCCTTTCCTCACTGAATCAAAGTCACTATCAAAACTTGTTGCTTTGATCTATTTTCAAGTCATGAAAATCATGTCATGAATTTATCTTAATTACTTTCCCTCTGCCACTTCCTATTCTTCAGAAGTAAGCAACAAATCCACATGTTCTCCTCCAGGCTATTTTTTGCCCAAAGACGTTTTCCTTTATAAATATAGAATTGATCTTAATATGCTGGATTTGTATGTTAATTGCAGTTACTTATTTTGGAAAGTCTACTTAGATGAAAGAACCATATGTTATAATCAGCTCATGTATTCTGTTACACGTGGCAAGGTAAAATTATTATAGCCATATAAGTTGCTTGCATGAAAATTCATGGAATTTCTTAAGGCTACAAACTGGTTTAGTAGTTTTCCTTCTGTGAGAATGGTACGTGGCTGCAGGCCATGTGACTGATCTCTAGAAATGTGTTCCCGTTGGCAATCACTGTGAAAACGGGGATTTTTAAAAATTAAATACTGATTTGCCTTTCTTAAAAATACTGGGTGGTTTCCCATTGTGCCCATGTGCTCATAGGACCCACTATTTGCACAAAGGGGCTTTTGCAGTTCTAAAACAAGTGGAAATGCTGGGGGCCATCTTGATGACAGCTCATTGGCACCGTGATCCCTCAAAACCCCACACTTGCACTCCTGTGAGTGTTCCCATGCTAAGGAGCAGGCACGGGGTTTGCATCTGAAGAACCCACCGCTGCACCCATGCACCACAGTACCCATGCCCCCATGTCCGTGCACCGCTGCACAACTGCGTGTCACTGCACAGGTGCCGTGGCATGTTGGCACCCCCCCCCCCCAGGTTTTTAGACCTTTTTTAAAACCTTTTTTTTAACCTTTACGTGCTTCTCTGGCGTGGGCATCCTTCTGCCCACACCGGAGAAGTGCAGAAGCATTCCAACGGCCGCTCAGCTCACTGGCCTGCCTCCTCCCACCTGTCCAGCATGATGACAACCAATCAGGGGTCACCATTGGCCCAGCTATGCCTCCACTGCAGCTTCAGAGCAAGGCGACAGACACAGATGAACCGATGTTGCCTGGCTCCACAGAAAAAGGTTGGGTAAGTCCCCAACTTTTTAATATCGGATCTTCAGGAGAAAGCCCTGGGATGGCTCTGCAATGGCTGCATCATCATCATCATCATCATATTTCTTACCCGCCTCTCCATTTTGATTGAGGTGAGGAACAACAGTAAATATAAAATACAAAAAATACTGATTAAAAATACTGATTAAAAACATAGTATACATTGTTTTTAATCAATGTATAAACAATTATTGCTGTTGTCATATAAACAACACAGCGCCACTCAAGAGTTTTCCCCTTGTATAGACACCATCCTAGTTTCTGGAATGGGACAGCTAAGCACAGCTCTCAAAAGAGAGCTTCAGTTGATTTTCCCAGCCCAGAAATGAGTGATTCCGCTTGTTTCCAGGGTTATTTTAAGCAATACACAAACTCCGTTGCACAAATGGTGGGTCCCACGAGTGCAGGAGAACCAGTGGAGGAGTGGTTCTGTTAGATATGGCCCACTACATTTATTTAAAGAACTTCACATTTGCTTAGTATTCTGAGGGGGAATCATAGATAAAATGGACTCATTGTATCTTTTGACCCAAGCAAAGCCCCTAGGAAGATATTTTTGTACTTAAAGCATCGCTGATAGAAAACTCCATTTCATTCATTCGAGTATTTATACAAACATTTTATACCACTTTTTTGGGCCCCAACAAAATTCTCCAAAGTAATTTACATCACAGAATAAAAGAAAACAATACCAAATAACAAAAAAACCTAAAATTAAAGTCTTAAAATCAAAAGAACCAGTTAAAACTTTCAGTCATATTCTAAAAAAAGAACCATTAAAAGCCATACAGAATGAATAAGGCAGGGACAAGAGGTCCCTGGAGTTGCTCCTCCTCTTCACCATGGCAACCTGTCTCTTGCTCTGGCCCAGACAACAGTGGAGATGGCTTGACTTGATGAGAAACAGGTGAAGAAGAAAGAGCCTCTGGTGACAATGGCTGTGAGAAAGCAGTCTCATTGAGGGAAGGGTCCCACTGACGATGTCCTTCCCAAAGGCCTCCCAAAACCTGTTGCCAGTACTGGGAATCAGGATGTTTTCATCACTGCTAAAGTTATCCTCACCTCCTTTTGGAAGGAACTTCATAACTAAGATGCTGCCACAGAAACAGTTTTGTGTTACTGCCACTTACTCAACCTCTTTTGGTGATCGGACATATTAACAGGGCTTCTGAAAATGATCTCAACCTATGGAAAAGTTCATATGGGAATGCTGGTGTGGTGCAGTAGTTAGGGTGTTGGACTGGGACTCAGGAGCTCCGGGTTCTAGTCCCCGTTTGGGCATGGAAGGTCACTGGGGGACTTTGGGCCAGTCACAGACTCTCAGCCCAACCTGCCTCACAGGGTTGTTGTTGTGATAATTAAAATGGAGTTCCTTGGGGAAAAATAAAGGTGGGATATCAATGCAATAAAGAAAGAAAGAAATACGGGAGGAGGAAGTCTTTCAGTCATACTGGCCCTAAGCCATTTAGGACATTATACATAAGCATCAACACTTTGATTTAGTTGAGGAAATGAATCAGAAGCTAGTGTAATAAAATGTGGCCCAAAAATCATACACCAGCAATGTGGCTGCTGCATTCTTCACTAGCTGAATTTTTGAACTTTGTTTCTAAAATCTTCACAGAAAACCTACCTTTACAATTTACTATTTTGCTCAACTACTCATATCATTCTACTTTCTTAAAGCTTAAGCATATTGGCTTGGATCCTAACGTTCTGTCCCAAGAAAGGAAAGCGCCCCTTCCATGAGTGCAACTCTCCTTCTGTGAATGGAAGCTCCTTCTGCTCATGGACAAAAACATTGAATCCAAACCATTGTACTCTAAGTGCAATCAATCCCAAGATGGGAGAATATTATGGCTTTACAGAATTTGCAATCATTTAACCAGTGATTTAGCTCTTGATATGTAACACATTAAATAGCAGGCTTTATTGCATCTCCTTTAATTACTTGTACTAAATGAGGGTGGGGACACTATAGCACAGACATTTATAAGCTTAATAGTAATCAGTTAATATAGAAGGAAATAAATAAGAGTTTATTTTAGAATATAGTAGTGTCTCTTATGCATGCATAGTACAGTTTCATGACGGCTGGTCTGTCTCACTCTTGCTGGCTCCCTCTTTAGACGTCAGCTTGGCTACGTCTAAAGCAGCTGGTCTGCATTTGCCTGTTGCTTTTTATTGCATCAAGCATAGTGTAAGATTTAGAAGTAAGAAAGGAACACATCAAAGTGGAACATACACAGATACACTTCTAAAGCGGTTAGCTGGGTTCCTAGCAAAATTTAGTGCCAAAGTTGTTCCCAAATTATTCATAATCCTAAATATGATCCAAACGATGTCTCAGCCCTCCCATATAAACATGGCTTGAAATATAACCAAGCATGAAGACTATCGGTAATATTGATAATAAGAAGCAAAGAATGCAACTGAGATGACTCCCGTTTTAAAAATTGGTTCCAAAAGACTTTCAAAGTAGCTTCTCTATTTCATCTTCTCTAGGGTGACCATATTTGGGAAACCAAAAAAGAGGACACCTAGTGTGTGTGTGGGGAAGCAGCTTTCTGAGTCCTGCAGAAAGTACGTTATTCCCCTGCCACCTTAAAGAACCCGATTGGAGTGGAGGAGGGGAAAGGATTTCATTCTGCACCACCACCATCCACTCCAATTGGGGCCTTTTCTATAATGTCCACGAATGACCCACTTTCCCCTTTAAGACCTCAATTGGAGCTTGGGATGGGGGAATGATGTGCCTCAAGAAAGCATGTCATTCCCTCCTGCCATGCTAATGGCAGCCTTAAAGGGGAAGGTGTGTCATTCCAGGACATTATTGAAAATTATAGAAAACCCCCCCTGACACCATGGAAAGAACAAAAACCAGGACAAATCCAGGGAAATCCTGACAGTTGGTTACCCTAATCTTCTCATAAGAACCAACTGCATACAGAAGAGAATTTAAAAAATGATAAAAAAAAATATAACTTTATGTCCCTTTAGTCTTAAAGTGCAGTATTGTAAAAATGACTAATACAAACACTATTCCTCTAAAAAGCTGCTTATGGTGGAATATAACAACTGCAGTGTCAAGGAAAAGCTACAAAACATGTTTATGTTAGTTTTAGAGATTTGCACCACTACTGGGATGCTTCCAAAAGGACAGATGAAATGATCCTACCTATCGCTACCAATGAAATGGCATTGTACAGTTATTCCATGTTTCCTTCCTTAATGGATGTTCTGTGATTTAAAAAAAAATATGAAAGAAGTGGTGGGAAAACACAGGAGGGTTACACATGGAAGACATGTGTAACCCTCCAATTGTAAAATTCCATTTTGAGGCAGAGCAATTGCACAATATAAGGTTGGTCTGGAAGCGCCCTTGGGGAGAAACAATCCGGTCCACTTAACATCCTTGGAATATGTTTTTACAGTAACATGAGGTCATTTAGATAGAAACATGCTTCATGCAAGATCGGAAATCCCCCTGGAAAGAAATGTGACTTGGAAGTCTGTTATCAGGCAAAATCTCTTAAAAATGGTTTCGATCAATGGGCCCTGACAACAAGGGGCTAAACCTGCCTTTAGACTGTTACTGCCAAACCTGCCACACCATTTCTTTAACCACTCCAATTGTGAAAGTAGTAGAACTTTGCCCCCTTTGAGATGTGGGATTGCACGAATAGGCTCTCTTGGATACTTTTTTATTTTAAAAAAGAAATCACTCAGTCTTAGTTTAAAGAAAACACACAACTATTTCCTGGATTTGTTGCTGCTGTGCTAAGTTCTTAATTTAGATTTGGCCTTTTTTTTCAAGATCAAGAATTTCTTAGTCATTTTTAACCTGGAATTTTCCTTTTCCCAACATCTCCAATGTTTTTAAGGCTGGATTTCCCATCATTACGACCAACGTAATGCTTACGTTGACCTTTTTATTCCAAAAACATTATCCGTGCCAGATTTATTTGTTTTCTGTGTTATATCTTGAAAACCTTGGAAGGAAAACAGTGTCCAGAGTGGTACTTTCCAGCTGTTCTCTTGATTAAGAAAAAGCAATAGATCATCATCCTTGAAACTATGGGCATCTGACAAATCTTTCATATAAAAGAAAGGCACTGAGACTCAAGGCCAATTGGAAGCCATTCCTTAGGATCTAGAATCCCTTTTTCAATTCCTTATTCATAGGAGGTTGGTTGTGGTTGCAAAATGGAGACAGAAAGGCACAGGCATTGTATAGGTTCAGAAGAACATTGCTCATAGCCTTGGCACAGGAAACAGATTTCTTCCCAGGCAAAGCCATGTGGAGGCCCAGCCAAATTATATGAGGGATTATGGAGGATTTAATTAGGAAGATTGCTTGAAGCAGCATTCATAGGACATTAACAGGATAAAAGGGACTGAGAGGGAGACATGGGAATTGGGAGGACACTGTGTCTGCTCTATCCCTACTTGCATTGTTCTATAAAACAGTGGTCCATGGGCCAAATTGCCCCTCCAAACCAATGAGGTAGGCCAGAAGATGTCAAGACATAGGCCATACCAAGCCCCACCCCACTTGACATCATCTGCCTACCCCATCCATTTTGTCTTTCTCCATGCAGAGAAGCATGGACAAAGGGTCTCAGCAGGCCTCCAGTCAGGTGCCAGAATGGGGTGGCAACTGGTACAAGAAGGGCCACACTATTTCCTGAAAGGAACTCATAATCTCTACAGAATTACCTCCATGGCTGAGTGGCAGGCCAAACTCCCTGAGCTGCCAAGCTCTTTTAAAGATGAACGTCTCTACATTACAGAAAAAACCTGTCTCCTTACTAGCCTTTTTTTTCCTCAGGCCTTTCCGCGATAACTACAGGTTCCTTCAGACGTGACCATATGATTTGTAATTGAAACCTTCCCCTCTGGGCAATGTTCCACATAGAACTCAACAAAACAGTGCCATCTAGTTGTGGAATTAACCCTGTGGTTATTTAGATAACGGATTATCTCTGGGTTGGTTGGGGTTTTAGCAAGTTTTCCAGGGGAAGGTGCAAGAGACATCCTGGGGATTGATGGCATCATGTAATGGACCTGCAACCTTCCATCAGTGGCCAATCATAAGCGTGCAATAAATCGTTCATGTAGAGAAGCTCATAGGTCACCAATCCTATATCCACTCATCCAGAAGTAAGTCCCAATGACTTACTTCTGAGTAAATATGCATAGGATTTGCATGATACAAAATAGCATAATCAAGTTTTAAAAAATAAAAACATTGAATGAGTAATATCATTAAATGAGCTAATCGTATTATTATCTTTTCTACCACACAGTTGCTTCAAACCAGAGATTGACTTTAGACATGGAATCCAGTACATTAACACATCTCTGCCCCATTCACTTCACTTTAACAGAAGGAGGTTTATGCCTGCTTTACTTTGGATGCTTAGTATTGCTCCCTCCATTGGGGGGATCTGCAAAAACCATTTAGAGCAAAACTATACAGAGAACAATTTATAAAAGTCAGTTCCAAATTTCAAGCAAGGATTGGTTCAGCACAGGGTCATCCTAGAATAATGTTTCTGTCCAACTTAATAAATAATTAAGTGGTAATCAAACAGCAACATGACAGTCATGGGGTTATTTAATTGACACAACACAAAAAATCAACCTTGTCAACATCCATTTGGTTATTCTAGTAAAGTGCAATTGTACAATCAGAAAATGGAAAAATTCTACTATTTACTCTAAATCAAGTGTCAAAACATGAAAAATTCCATTCATGAGAACTGGCCAGACATGGGTCTTCTTTATTTGTGGGGGGAAATACCCTACTACTGCATAGTTTTAGCAGGTGAGGTTTTATGACAGACAGTATACAAATGCAGAAGAAGTTAAAACTATTCATTTTTTGCATGGTCCATTTGTCTAAAACAAATTGCTCTGCTTTATCTGGTGGCGACATACATATACATATATATTAAAAAAATGTAAAGGAACTTAATTTTAAGAGAGGAAAATAACAGGGCTGACATTCTTGGCACTAATTGCAGATGTCCACATCAAGGTTTGAATAGCAGTATTATTTTGAGGCTCTCACCTTTCTGAAAGTCTTGAAAGTCATCTAGTAAAGAGGATGTTTTTACCACCTTTTTTCCAACCTCAGTGACACGATATATTGTAGAGCAAATTATGATGTAATATTCTAGTAGGTGACATTTTGGATTAAACTAGAGTAAGAGATCAGTTAGTAACATATAATGAAAGCACGTTCTCTGAGCAAGATGCAACACCAGCCCATGGTTTGGCACTACAGATACCATCTTGTGCTCATCTGCTCCTTCTTTCTCTCATGCACCCCACTTCAATTAGTACTTCCTGGTTCGATCAAACATAGTTTGCTGTTATGCTGGTGTACCCTTGCAGTATTGCAAAACAGCTTGAAATGTAAACCATAGTTTTCTGGCACAAATGTAATGGCCAGTAACTAATTGGAATAGAATGTGTGAGAGGAGATGCAATGAATGCAAATGACTTGTTTTTGGAATGTCAAACCATGGTTTAGCTTTATTTCTGAGCCAAGCTTATATGGCCTGAGTATTTGTTCTGTACAAATTAAAAGAGTCATGTGATAAACTAAATAAAACCAGTGCCCATCTTTCTTTGGTTTTGTTGCTGGTGCTTTGTCTGAGCCGATCCTTCCCTCCCTCTGCAGCCACTGGCAACCCCCACCCCCAAAAAGCCTTTCAGCTGATCCTCCTGAACAATGTCAGATCATAGAATCATAGAATGAGGCACATCAGCCTGCTGCAGGGGAAAATGGGACAGGAAACGTTCCTTTTGAAGTCTTAGGCCATAGCTAGACCTAAGGTTTATCCCTGGATCGTCCAGGGGTCAAACCTGTTCATCTAGGTGACACACAGGGGATCCAGTGCTCAGGTAGGGGCGAACCCTGGATGATCCCAGGATAAACCTTAGGTCTAGCTGTGGCCTTAGGATCCAAGCACAACCATTGGGGCAATTCTTCCCTCCCTCAGCAGTATCATGTAGAACACTTTTGTGTTAATTGTAAGGTATAGAATTAGACATGTGACCAAGGCCACGCCCCCTTGGGGGCTGGACATGTTGAGTTGGCCCTACCTTAGGGTGGGCATGTTGTCCTCCTTTTTGGTTTCCAAAATATGGTCACCCTAGTCCGTATAATTGTGTGTGTGTGTGTGTGTGTGACTGTTCTAGTTGGAGGTGTATGATTGATTGGTTGAATGGAGTATGTATGTAACTACCGTCTAGTTGGCTATACAGCTTCACCTTAGTGTGAGTATGACCCACCCCCCAATTACAGCCTTAAAACATGGTGGAATGCTGTATGTACTCTTCATAGGATGCTAGAATGACCCCACACATACTAATTATGGCCTTAAAAATGGTGGAATGCTGTATTACACTGTAATAAATGAGAGGCTTCAAGGAGATTTATTATCCATTTATATTTTATTTATTTATTAACCCCCCCCACTTGCCCTCTTTCCGTCGAGGGGGGAGGGGGAGGGGGGTCTCTCTCTGCCATCCATCCAGCGCCGCCGACGCCTTCTTCGCTTCAGCCCTCCGCTGGGGCTCCTGCTCCTGCTCCTCCTCCTCCGGGCTGCTGCAAGGTAGAAACACACGTTAAGCAGGGGCTCGGCTAAGTACTCCTCCCTTGGGGCCTACCTCTCCCACAGTCCGCCTACTTTGCCCCGGTGATCCGAATGGCCGAGGCTCCATCTGCCCCCTGATGGAATGTTGCATTAGCTAGCTTCTTTGTGGGGTTGGGTAGGCCAGAAGTTTCCCCCCACCCTGCTTAGCAAGTCAGACTAACAAGCCGAAGTGAGCCCCAGGTTAGACCCCAGCCCCATTTTATACTTTGCCTGACTGGACAGGTGGTCTGTGATGTCACAAAGCCCCCCTGGGGCAGCCCTCCCCACGTCACAACCCCCTCATCCCCCCATCCCTTGAATGTGTGTGTGGGGGTGGGCTTTTGACTTCCTTTCATTTATTTATTTATTGCATTTTTATACCGCCCAATAGCCGGAGCTATATGCCTGGGCAAAGAGGAAGGTCTTGACCTAGTGCCAGAAAGATAGCAGCTTTCATAGTACTAGTCTTGGAAAACTCCCCCCCCCCCGCCCCAACCCCTGTGTCTCAGTGTCTGTAGGGCTAGGACTCTTATTATGAAGTCTAAATTGTGCTGTCCATCTTGAAAAAGGCAATGGGTCATAGAATCATAGAATAGTAGAGTTGGAAGGGGTCTGTAAGGCCATCAAGACCAACCCCTCGCTCAGTGCAGGAATCCACCCTAAACTATATCTTTAACAGTTTTTGGGTAACAAATGGAGCTACAAGCTCCTGAACTGTTAGGAACACCTGAACTGTAAGGAACCTCTTTGGTTCTGCAAGTTTATGAAGAGCAGGCAAAAAACAATTTAAAAACAACAACAGAAGAAACCAACATTAATAACAAAGAAAATTATTTATGTCTCCACTAGTCCTCCAGTGTCAAGACATAAAGCACTCATTCCCATAAAAAGAACTGAGAAAAAGGAGGGGAGACCAAGATTCAATGAATATGCATGACATTTAATCAGACTCATTTTCTGACCTATAGCTATCACTATTAGTTTTAGGTGGGCATGTTGGGGTGGCCACACACCCTTGAGGGCAGCCATATTATCCTCCTTTTTGGTTTCCAAAATATGGTCACCTTATCAAGAGGGCTGCCCTGCAAGATGCCAGAGGGTGTGGATGGCTGCAGAGAGGAAGAAGGGACAGACACCTGTTCTTCTGTGGACCTCATTAAGCTTTATTTATTTATTTATTACATTTACGTCTTGCCTTATTTCCTCCAAGGAACCCAAGGCAGCATACCTAATCCTCCGCCTCTCCATTTTATCTTAGGATAAAATGATTAGTTAACTTATCTTAGGATTCAAGTGAAGTTGAAAGAACATTTCTAATCCACTGATAGAATGACCTTCACTTTGGAAGGTAGTACTGATTGTTTTCCAAAGCTGCAATCCAAAGTAAGGCACAGATCATCTTATGAAGAAAGTCTAAAACACTTGGGACTTCTTCACTTTTTAAAAGAGAGAAAAATAACTGCCCTAACAGATGTTTGTGAGTGTGAACAGATTGAATAAGGGAAAAATTACTCACTGGATTGAAAGGGCCACTCAGGGGGTTGGGATGCATCATGAGGATCTCTAAGCCCCCTTTTCCGATTGCAGCTCCGTGCATTATCCAACAAACTGCTCCCAAAGCTCAATGACCTTCAGGAGGATGCCAACGCAAGCCCAAGGAGCTGCAGCTGGGAACAAAAGGAAGGTCCGGTTCATGTGCAGAAAGATTCATGTGTGCTTAAGAACCATTTTTTATCCCAACCCATGTTCTCCACAGCTATCCATGTGTAACTCACAGGCGGAGCAATGAATAGTGGGGATGGGGGGCATAAAAGGATTTACTTGCAGGTATTGGTGTATCAGGCTGCTACTATCCTTATCTTCACCATTTATCAACCTTTCTAATGCTGAAGTGACATAATTACGCCTTTATCAATCTTGAAATGCTTCTGTGTCATACTGTTAAAGGAAGTATCAGTAATATATGTATCCAGCATTCTGTAAGCCACAATGTCTAGGGAAAGGGTGCGCTTCTGGATTTTCTTAAACCGGCAGAAAACTAGATTTCAGGATTGTTTTAAAGCAAAGTTTCCACAGTCCCTTGAACCCTGAGTGGTGTGTTATCTAATTTTTATATGGTATTGTTAGCTGTCTTGAGCATTCCCTTTGGAATGGTGGGATGTAATAAACAAATCTTCTACAAATTAACAGACAACTCAAACAATCGTGTTATAAGATAGTTGGTTGAAGAAAGTACTTGATGCAGGGGCGGGAGAGCTGTAGAAGCAGCTTAAAATTATGGGGGAAATTCATTGGAAGTAGCCATGATTAGTGATGTTGAGTTTCGTAGATCCTGGCTTGGGAATATAAATCTAAGCTGCTTGTAATGCTCACCTTATATATGAGGCTGGCATTTCAGCCCCCAAAGTTATTTTCCAATTGAAATTCTTTGGCCATAGCTAGACCTTGGGTTTATCCCTGGATCATCCAGGGATCAAACCTGTTCATCTAGGTGACACACGGGGGATCCAGTGCTCAGGCAGGGGCAAACCCTGGATGATCCCAGGATAAACCTTAGGTCTAGCTGTGGCCTAAGTTGAGTAAGAGAAGAAGTCAACTCCTCTCTTCCAGAATCCACTTTTGCCATCTATTAACCTTCCTTGCTTCTCCAGCATCATCAGTGGAGGGGAAGGAGGAAGGGAAGTTGTGTCCGGCATGCTGCCACAGCTATGAGCCTGGGGCTGGGAAATGTAGTATTCTCATGCTACTAACAGATGAACTACAGGTAATCGGGTTTGGAGGAAGGAAGGTGGACAGGCGTGTTGGGAGGAGTGTTGGTGTAAGACATGAGTTTGGAATCCTGTGATGTAGCATTGTCCCTAGCCAGCCCAACTCAATAGTGGTAAACACCCACCACCACCAAAAACCTATTTTGGAGACACCCAAATGCTCAGAGCTGGTACTGATTGAAATCTATGTAACATAGAAGGCCAGCCTTTGATTAAGATTATTGTGGGTGGAAGAACTAAGGAAATATTTTTCTCTACTTCTAAAACCATGGGGCCCTAAAATAGTACATTTATAACTCCACTGAAATTATACTGAAATTATATTTGTCTAATTCTTCCCCTGACACCAGTGTCCTTTTACAGACGTGTCTCTCCAGAGTATGAAGAAAATGTTGTGCCTTCGGAGTGCACTGAACTATTTCAGATGAATGTTGAGCTCAGTTAATTAAAATGACTGTTCTTGGAAAAATTGCAGCCCACTTACTTTCAAATTAACAGCTGTATTCTGGCTGACCTTTCAGACTTTGATGGGCTGCCCAGTTGTCTGCTTAATGATCAAAACTGAAATAAAAGCCCTGGAAAATCCAAATCCAAAGAATTCTCTCATACGCATCTGCAAAATTATTTTTTGTGAAGGTACTTAACTTTTGCCCCAATGGAGGTTTATTAAACATCATGCATACTGCTGATTGTTTCCTGAACTGAATAACAAAAAAGAATTACTCATTAATTAAACCCTGAGGACAAATTTTAATCAGTGAGGCTGAGAATTAAGAGTGGACTTGCTTATTTGTGAGCTGTTCTGGTAGGTTACTGTATTAGGGAAAGGAGAAAAATATTGAAGATGGAAAGGATGTCACTTTATTTAATCGTAAATAGCTTTTAAAATATACCTATACTGAAGTTTTGATAATATGCAGATTATGCTACCTGCTGCTGCAGCCAAATAAACGCATAGTCAGGAGGCCATTCAAACCTGGAGCTGGCCCTGGATGGGCCCAAAACATACCTTCTGATTGGGCTTTCAATTGCTAGATAGGCACAGCAGAAGGGATGTGGGCAGCTGGAATGTCGCTCCGTAAATAGTTGTGCTGTGGTCCTGTCTCGTTTTTTCTTTGATGAGGAAGTCAAGCTCAACATTAGACATTGGGCCTGTTCCGACAACACTATTTGCTAACCCTTTTGCAGCAAATGGTTAGTGAGCGTGTTTAAACTGTGGTTATGTAGCCACCATGGTTAGGAATGGTTCATATGACACACTAAGCCATAATGTTTAACCACTATAGCTTAGCATGTTGTCTGAACTGGGTCACTCAGAGAAGCCTCTCAGGTTTGCTCTGAGGGCCATAAATCCTCCTAGCAGACACAAATGTAGAAAATATTTAATATTTTACCCATATACAGAAGTGGAAATACTCCTCTCTGTCCTAATACAACCTGTGTAAATTTCAGACACAATTAAAGTCCATCTCTCTCTTCTCGTAGTATGCCTGTACCAGCCCGTTTTACTGCAGCTGTTAGTTTTTTTTATTATTTTGGATTCCTTTCTCTGGACTACCATTTGTCCCTTAATGTCACTCTTTAGTTATTTAGCATTTCCTGGATATAAGTGCTTCTTCATCTTGTGATAAGTGACTATAGTTAAGGTTTGTTTTGTTTAAAACCAAATGTTTTTATGTGAGCAAAGACATACATGCCTGTTCAGAGAGCAATGATATTAATTAGACTCCGGAAGAGGATGCGGATGTTGAGACATCTCAGTGAATGACATTAGTTTATACACCATACCACACCACAGCCAAGGAAGCTTAACTATGGGTTAGTATGATGTCTGGATTGACAAACTGAGGGTTGTGAACAATTGGCAAACCCGAATCAGACACCATGGTTTGAACTGGATTCTCAAACCATGACTTATGCTAAATATGGTTAGACACGATGGCAGGATCTACACTACTGCTTTAAAGCGCTTTATAACAGTTTTGACAACTGTATGTAGAGTGAGTCCTGGGCCCCAACAGTTCTCAAAACTGTTATAAAGCGCTTTAAAGCAGTAGTGTAGATCCGGCCTTGGGGCCTTGCTAGACCAGGCGTTAGCGCGCTTTGAGGCCCGGTTTCCCTGCTGTGCGTCCACATGACACACAGGGGAATCTGGGCCCAGGCCATGCTAAAGCCTCCCTTAACGCGCCATAAGCGAAGTGGCTTATGGCGCGCCTTTTCTGCAGCCCCGGCCTGAGGCCGGGGCTGCGGAACGTCTAGTGACTTCCGTGGCTTTTTGCGGCTACTCGCTTACTCGCGAGTAGCCGGGAAAAGCCACGGACTGGGCACAGCGCTCAGCGCTGTGCCCATCGGCTCAGGGGGGGGAATCCGGGGGGGAGAGGGGCAGGGGGAAGGCCGGACCCGCCAGGAGAGGGGGGGGAAGCCGGACATCGGCGATGGCAAGGGAGGGGGCAAAGATCGGGGACGGCGATGGCAAGGGAGGGGGGGAGAGGATCGGGGACGGCGATGGCAAGGGAGGGGGGAGAAGATCGGGGACGGCGATGTAAAGGGAGGGGGAGAAGATCGGGGACGGCAATGGCAAGGGAGGGGGAGAAGATCAGGGACGGGATCGGGGATGGCGGATGGGGGGAGGACGAGCGAGCAGGCAGGGGGCCATGGGAAGGGATCAGGAGCAGATGGGGGGGTTTAAGTAAAAAAAAGGCTCACCTTCTCCGGAGTCTTCGGGTGCACGTGGCCCCTTTAACAAAACAAAAAAAAAATGGCCGACGCTGCAGGGCTTCCGGAGTCCCTGCGCATCGGCCGTCTAGGAGGCGGGGCGGCGCGCGTTAAAGTTAGCGCGCCGTCGCCCCACCTCCAGGCTGGCTCAGCCGACCTGGTCTAGCAAGGCCCTTGGTCTGAATTGACATTATAGCCCTTGTATCACTGGTGGGACAGGGCAGGTGGCGGCAGAATAAAACTGATTAAGCAACTGCAAACCAGGATTCAGGTGTGTGTTTGGAAACTTAAGTCATGTTTTGGCATGATGTCTAAACTGAACCTATTCTGTGAGTAGTTGCTGGAGCTGTGCAAGGTGTAAAGAACGAGAAAAAGGAAGTGTTTATTTGTGGGGAACGAAGACTAGGTAGATCAAATGTTAGAATTTTTCTTATAAGAGGAAAAAGCTCCAGTAAAGATGGTGGAAGACAGGAAACCCAGTTACTGAGTTGAAGGGCACTATGAAACATTTCTCCAAATTTCCATAAGGAGCATCATAGTAGAGCTGGTGTCTCTCTTACAAGTTATTCACTTTATATTCTTACTCACTTTGTATTTAGGTCTCACCACTCAGTAGGGCTCCCAGCTTACAACCAAATCCAAGAGTATTAAATATAACTCTGCATAAAACCACAATAAAGTAGCAAAAACAAAATTACAGCATAAATAAAACCACATTTAAACATAAAATTAACTACAAACGGCAAAACAGCAGCTGCACTGTAAAATCAACCTAATGTTCTCAAAAACATCCGAAACCAAAAGAAGGTTTTAAAAGTTTTTTTTCTTTTGTGTGTGGTTAAAGAAAAGACTGAAAGAACTGCATCTGGCAAGCTTTCCTAAGAAGGACATTTAAGATAGCCGTGTGTCCTCTTTTACAGAGGACAATCCTCTGCTTGAAGGGTTGCCTGAGGACTGTCTTCTATTTAAAGGGCTGTCCTGTCCAGGTCTGGTATAGAGATAAAGAAACATAAGAAGGGAGAGTCCAGGGGTCTTGAAGTTACCATCCAACAGTGAGCACCAGGACAGTGACTGAACAGGCAGGCACACAGGTTACCTGGCTGCAGTCTCCCCCGCTATTAAATTGTCTTTCTATTTAAATTATAGTAATTTGCTCCAAATGTGCATATTTACATGCAAATTAACATATGCAGATTTTATGCAAACTACCCTCTTTTGTCCTCTTTTTTTTTAGTGATGTATAACTGGCCACCTTAACAGTCAATGAAAAGTCAATGAACTTAACAGATGTCAGGCAACACCCACCCAGCCACTCAAAAACCCAAAGATCGCCATGCCCTATGTAGTTGCACATGTGAGAGCTGACATTGTGGTGGGGGTGAAGGTGTGCACGCAATCTTCATCCCAATGTCCCCACGTGCCTGGCTCCTGTAAAGACCTGCACGCATGTAGCACTAAGGTCGGCAGTGGGGTTTGTACGTGCGTTCAGCTGAATATGTTTATAAGCCTTGGTTTGATCGAGAACCCAGATCAGAGTTCCCACAATTGTGCACAGGCTTCTAACACATGCAGCTAACACTATTCACAAATCCACTGCAGACCTTAGCGCTAACCACAGAATCACATTCAAAGTACGTCCCTAACTTGTGGGATTTGTTGGCGAAATTACACAGAAAACAATGGCATGGAGCATGAGTGAGGAGCCGATCCCCTGCCCCAGTGGCCCAACTCTGTGTCGCCTGTACATTTGCAAGAGCCTGTTACAGAGGGGAACCTACTCTATGCATGCAGGCTTTCCCTGTGATGTGAAAACTTGTGAGATCGGGATTCCACATAATGGCGGGACCCTATCTGCATAGAGGAAGTGCTCTGCTACCCACATGCCTGGTAGTTTGTAATACACCCAGGGAACATTTGTTATTGGGCAAGTTAAAAATAAATGCCCTCCAATGTGTGGACAACAGGGGACAAGGCTGATGGGGCTGTGACAGTGAGAGAGGGGACAGCACGCATAGTTCCGCTCTCCCAACCCACCTTAATAGTGCCATTTATACACCTGAACAAGGCTCAGTTGATAGGGGCATCCGCCCCTATATTTCCAATGTTCAGGCAGAGAGTGCTGTTGCTTATGTGGCCAAAATAGCACGGCCCACTCATAAGAGGGAGGTATCAGCAGGTTTGGGGGAGCCCTTTGGTTCCAAAGAATCATGGCCAGCCTATTATCTTGATATATGTGAATGCCAGGCATGAGGCAGGGCTATTGCACATTCAAAGTCTCATCTGGAAGCACCTCTAAACAGTAGGTAACCCAGAAATAAAGGAAGATTCAAAATAACTGAAAGGAAAATGCCAGAAAGAAAGAACGTAAGTAAAGAGAGAGAGAGAGAGAGAGAGAGAGAGAGAGAGGTGTATGTTAAAATAATTTCTTAAAAAGATAAAGTGGTATGTAGGCAGAGCAGAGTTTTTATTGCATTTAAAGCATGCCACATTATGCCATATCTCCAGATGACAGTTCAAACAGCCTTTTCTATAGGCAAGGGTGGTGTAGTTGCCTCAGGCAGCAAATGCTGGGAGAGAACAGTGTGGCTTGGAGCCTACTCTCTGCCCCCTAAGTTAGCCTGGTACCTTCACGTTCAGTGGAGAACGTTGTCCCATAACTAGTGTTGAAGACAGACTCATCTGCCAGACTTATCCAGTCAGCTTTTGTACATGGAATGGGAGGGGTCGCCATCTTGTCTTTTGCCTCAGGAAGCAAAAAGTCTTGGGCCAGTCCTGTGTGACTGTTCCCCCCCCCCCCCATTTTTTAAAAATAGCAGCTGTGGGGCATGTGATATCAGGACTGGTAGTGCGAGATGCAAGGAGAAGGTGGAATTCCACCCCCCCGCCCCGTCCTATGGTCCTGACAAACATCTGACTACAAAGATCCCTAATTGGTGCCAAAGACAGCTTCCTACATGGGGGGACTGGGAAGGGATGATAAATGTTGTTGGAACCACAAAACTGGGAGAAAGAGAGCCAGTGTGGTGTAGTGGCTAAACTGTTAGACTGGGAGTCGGGAGATTCGGTTTCTAGTCCCTACTCAGCCATGGAAACCCACTGGGTGACTTTGGACCAGTCACAGACTCTCAGCCCAACCCACCTCACAGGGTTGTTGTTGTGAGGATAACATGGAGAGGAGGAGGATTATGTATGCCACCTTGGGTTCCTTGGAGGAAAAAAAGCAGGATATAAATGGAAGAAGAAGAAGAAGAAGAAGAAGAAGAAGAAGAAGAAGAAGGAGGAGGAGGAGGAGGAGGAGGAGGAGGAGGAGGAGGAGGAGGAGGAGGAGGAGGAGGAGGAGGTGGTTTAAATCCCTTCCCCTGCATGCTGTGGTACTAATCCTGTTTCCATCTCTACCCCTTGTGGCTGCTTTTTGAAAAACAGACATATTAAACACAATCACACAATTAATGTATTGTCTGTTTTGGCACTCGGTTTCTGTTTTGAGCACACACAAAACTTGTTTCTTGCAGCAGTCAAGCCTCCAAGGTTCCAGAGGATAACACCCAGCCTATTGTCTTGATAATTGTGAAAAAGCAAACAAATTAATATCTTCATCCAGAAATGAAGCTGCATGGCTCATATGAAGCCGTATGGCTGCAATTAAATGGCTAAAGGAGGTTAAAGCAGAGGCCTGGTGAATACACAAGGGAAGAGAGCGAAAGAGAGAAACTACCTCTCTTTCCAAAAGCACAAGAAGAGAGAGGGGTTTTAGTAACATAATTAATTTTGGATGAGAAATGGAAGAAACGAAGAAGCAATGCATAAACAGGTCCTTTCCAGACTAGAGCCCAATAGCGCTGCTGAGGCACTGCCCTTCTTCAACTGTAAGTGGAATGAAAGCTCTGGTTCCATGCAATACAACTACTTCATATAGAGCTATGTTCCCCATAACAACCTCACATTGATAAGAACCATTTACACAGAAGTCTAATTCAGTTCTGGAAAGTGTGCGCGAGATTGCAGCCTTCAGCCAATGAGTTCTCTGGTGCCATTTAAAGTAGCTGCTACACCAGAAATGTGTTAAGTGTCTTAACTAGTATTTCATCTCTGTGTGGACACGATTCCCGTTTCTTACTCCTCACTTTCCAGAATATTTTGTTCAGGCTGCTGGTAAGCTGGGTCAAAGAGCCTTTCCAGTGGTGGTACCCCAGGTGTGAAATGCCCTCCCCACAAAGACTTGTGCGACGCCTAGGGTTGTTGACCCTTTTCATTCTCCCAGGCTTCTTAATCCTTCATAAATAAATAAATAAATAAATAAATAAATTTAGTGTGTTTTTAAAATAAGACGGTTCAAAAGAGGCTATTCATTCCAGCAAAACATATTGCTTCCTTGCTCATGATGGCATTTCTACAGCTAAATAGACAACAATTTAATCCCCCCAAATAGATATCTAACAAAGATAACATAAGCATCGGATCTGTCTCTAAAATGCTGATTTTTCCAAGCAGAATTTGACCTGTAAGCTAGAAAACAAAACACAAGGGGTTATATATTGGCAGAGAAAAGACACCAACGTGGAGGAAAAGAGGCACACCAGAGGAAAAAAAAGAAACAAATGTGGAACAGCTTTCTATCATTGAACTGATGAGGAAAGCAGCACCTGTTGAATTTCTCACTGTTCTGGAACTGCTAAAGAGACACAGGAAAATAGATGTCAATCAAACGTACTGCCAAATTCCACTTATTTAGCAGAAATTGGTTCTACTTCCAGATATGTTTCATCAAAGCAGAACAGTGCTCTGAAATAAGAGGTAGATTTACTGAAATGAATGTTTTCATAGTAGCCATGTTCATTCAGTTGTTTAGCAGTGCTGCAGCAATTACCATACTGTACTGCTACAGTATTCTTCAAAAGACAAGAAGAACTGTGTTGGCTCAGACTGCAGATCCATTTCGCCCAGCATGCTGTAGCCAGCCAAACGGTTCTGGGGAGCAACAGCTATTCCCACTGTTCTCTTCCACAGAAGTTCAATTTAGCTAGCATGACTAATAAGTCATTAGTAGACTTATCCAGCATAGATTTTCTGACTCCATTTTAACCCAATAGGTTATCATGTTATTTTATTCATACACTGTCTGCGTCTTAACAAATCTCACAATCACCTTTCTGGCTAGGCCTGTTAAATGGTTATTCCCCAGTTAATTTTACAAACACATGTGGACAAGAACAATGGTTCACACCCAGGGATGGGGTCAAGGCAATTTTCTGGATGTTTTGGACTTCAACTCCCGGAAGCCTTGGCCAGCATGGTCAATGGTGAGGAATGCTGGGAATTCAACTCTAAAACATCTGGAGATCTATACATGTGTGAAAATTTAGCTGGGAAAATATTTAAAGGCATATTTAATATTGAATAACTTCCTGCTCAATGGTGAGCAGTTTGCAATTCAAAATGACAGAACCAGTAAAATGGCACTAAGGGAAGAATTCCTTCTATGTGTTGTTCAGCAAAATATGATTGTCTTCTCTTAGGGGAAGAAAGATAGGATAGTGATGATTGGATCTCCTCCTTTAAAAAAAAAAAAAGTTTAATAGCAGCCATATATGTGGGGATGGAATCCAATCAGAACACCAGCAGCAGGAGAGATTTTTAACCCTTTCTCTATGAGTTCCATCAGACAAGCGTTTTACTGCACGCTCACAACTGGGCACTCATGGATTTTCGAGGGTCTCTCTCACCATGAGAACGTCTGCTTCCCACCCCTTCTAGCCTTCTTCACACCACAGAAAAAACACCCAGTAAGTCTGACTTATTTTTAAAGATGGAAGTTGCTACTATCTCCTGCTGTGTGCAGGAGAAGCAGCAGGACTGAAACAGCCCACTGAATGGGCCATGTTGTTTACTTCCTCTTTCAAAAGAGGAAGTAATGAGGGACAAATGCATGGGTAGAGAAGCGATGGTAAGGAAACACGACACCCCCCCCCCCGGTTATGATGATGTGGTATGCCATTTTCCAGAAGAAAAAATACTCTCAAAAATACTCCCCAGTGCTTTGGCCTCAGCTGGATTCACCCCAACCCAGCTTGGCTACTGAATCAAGGAAGATTTTTGATCAGATCTCTCACTGTCACATTTAACTCAACCCTTAGGCACTGTGAAACTTGCTATCTGATGAAGACAATCAATGTTGATTAAATTAATAGGCAAGTAGTTGGAACAAAGAGCCTTGAAATCCAACACTGAAGAATCCATAATAGAAATTAATTCTTTGAAGAAGATGAAGGGGGTTTTGGGGAAGAAGGGTGTCCATAAGCTGGGGGCAATTTTCTTCCAGGAGGGAATGGAGAGAAGTGTGTGTGTGTGTGTGTGTGTGTGTGTGTGTGTGTGTGTGTGTAGGAGGAGAAATGGGGGAAGGGACAACGAGAAGTTGCAAATTAATTGTAATTGTAAAGGAACTACTGATTTGGGATGATCTGGAGTTGGGAACAAATTAATCGAAGGATTAGTTTTATCTGACATGATTTAGATGAGAAATTAATTGACTGGCTTTGCCTTTTATGACATTTAAATAAATTCTAGTGTTTATTTCTAAATTTGCATATCCAGATATAAATTAGCATATGCAAACATTATACAGGTTTGTGTCCCTTGGGCATGGTGCCCAAATCTTTCAAGTGCCAAGCAATGCCCCTGCATGAGTATAAGACATTTCTACAAAAACGCGCAGGACTATATTACTTTGTCCTCCGTAGGAAACAAACAAAGGCAACCCTAAAATCTCTGGGCAGGGGGAAGGAGAGCAAACAGTGTGACGAGCCAGGAGGATCACATAGACACACATCGCACAAATGAGCTGTAATTTGGCCCAGCAGTTTTATCTGACCTCATCGCTATGTCTCCCACCCCCAAGTAGGTGATTTCCTGTTGGCCTATTAGACGTAACCAAAAAAATAAAATAAAAATACTGCTAAGCATTTTCCATTGCTTGCAATGAGTAATGGCACTGTTTATTATGTCCAAGGCATCCGTTTTAATTTCTCATACTGGGACAATTGAGAGCTGATTTACACTACAACGGATGTATTTATCTTTTGCCTTGACGATTTTTTTAACATCACTCATGGTGATCTCAATGGAATTTATGTATTTATTTATATTTATTATTACATTTATATCCTGACTTTTCCCCCCAAGGAACCCAAGACAGCATACATAATCCTCTTCCTCTCCATTTTATCCTCACAACAACAACCCTGTGAGGTAGGTTGGGCTGTCTGTGATTGGCCCAGAGTCACTCAGTAGGCTTCTATGGCTGAGTGGGTTGTAGAACCCGGATCTCCTGACTCTCAGTCCAACACTTTAGCCACTACACTACACTGATCATCAGTATGGATCCAATATAGACCCCACCACCCACCCAGCCCCAGTGGGGTGCCCAACTCTTGCCATGTTTGAGCACTGCTCAAAATGCAACTTCCAAAATTACATGGTTGTGCAGCCCTGTGTTTGTGCAAGGTAAAAGTGGTGTACTGTGCTTCAGAAATAGCATGAAATATAATTAAAGCACAGCATTAGCCAGTAAATATATGCATTAGAAACTGTGCTAAAGTACCTCTTAAAAGTATAGTTGGACAAATTTTCTTTTTGTTTGTTTACTTCAGAGAGAACGTCACATAGAAGCCCTGTGTAGCTCCTGTTCTGAGGTTAGTAAGGGAAACTGGCTTCCTTTAATAAGGAAAAATAAAGCTTCAGAAGGCTGCAAAATTGCCTGTTTATTTTTTATCTACTCCCAAAAACATTCAGTGAAGAATGTTTTTCAGAGCACATGTTCAAACGTACTAATAAAATAGTTATGAACAGAAATACCAAATAAAATAAAAGGTTAGCAAGGGTACGAAACTACAGATCCTTCCCTCCTGAATATCTTTAACCAAAAGACTGAAATCAGAAAGACTAATTAAAGTTTTCTACTGCAGAAAAGCAAACAAAATTGGTAAACTTTATTACAGATCTGGGAAGGAAATAGTATTTCCAAATTCATGAGGCAACACCTTTTCCTTTCTTTTTTAGGAACCACCCTATCAAAGAACATATATATATATATATATATATATATATATATATATATATATATCTCCTATCTTTAACGTTTTAGGCCACAATCCTATATAAACTTATGAGAAGTAAGCCGCATTCAGTTCAATGGGATGTACTTCCCATGTAAGTGAGTGCAAGATTTACCTTTGAGTAGACATGCACAGAGAACTCCTATGGTACCTGGGAGAACATTCCAGGGAACACAGGGTATAACGGATTCCCCCTCCCAAGGCCATAGACATGCCTATGATCTCACGGGGCTTATGCCTTCACCACCCCCTCACAGCCGCTGTGGAAAGCACTGTGGTGGCTGCTCTTTTGAGGTTACAACAGCAACTTCAGAAGTTCTAGGGGAGGGAGGAAAGGGGGAGTTCCAGTAGGGAAGGAAGGGAGAAGTGAGGCTAGGATCCACAGGATCCTACAGCTTCTCTGTCACCCAACCCTAACCACCACTGCTGAATTAGTTGGGCACAAAGGCCCATCCAGCTGACTTCTTTCTTTTTTTTGGAAGAGGAGGAAAGGTGGTGAAATCACCTCCATCATTCCTCCAACCTTGCCTTCCTCTTGCCGGCAGGGCAAACAATAGATGGAGGGCTCCGATCTCTGAGCCCTCTGGCTATCTAGAGCGCAACCATAGGATTGTGTTCTAAGTCAGCCTTTTCCAACCTGGTGCCCTCCAGATGTTTTGGACATAAACTCCAGCAAGCATAGCCAAAGGTTGGGAATGGTGGAAGTTGTCCAAAACATCTAGAGGCCACCAGGCTGGCCTAAGTTATCAGATAAGTACCTGGGATTTTTCTAATCCTGATTTTGAGAATACAGTGAATTAATATAATATTGTTTTATAGTAAAATGTATGGTTGAGCACTTATTCATATTGAGCTTATTTCCCCCTTATATTTGGTGCAATAGAAAATGCTACACTGGTTCACTACATATGGTAATGTCAATGTCTCAGTTCAGACATTTCACTCTCTGATAACGATATCATGGTTTGGCAATCTGGAACACACTAGGGCTACACGCTTGCACATTCTTCTTCCCTAAGTGAATTTCCTCTTCATATTTCTGGTTAATGAGAACTATGGTTTTGCTTGACATCTGAACTGACCCAAGCACAGTTGCTGCTGAGCATAGTTTGCTCTCAAATCAGAGACTGAAACTGGGGGTTCATTTTCTAGTTTGAGATCAAACTATGATTCGTGGTAACTGGCTCAGATGTCATAGTAAACCAGAGCTATTGCTAACCAGGACAGGGAGGAAGGTGGAATGCAAATACTCCCGCTAAATCTCCAAGCCATGAATTGGTAAAAATGGAATGTGGCATCTCAAATGGGCCACTGCAGTTTTTGTAAGTAAAGCTGTTTTGCTGTGCTAATTTGTTGGCTTTGTGCATTCCTGACCAAAGTTCATTAGTTCCCTGCACTATGCATCAGTTACCAGGTCTAAATCTTCTCATTTTCTCTTCTGATTAAATTCCATTCCATTGCAAAAAAACAAAAGAAAAGAAACATACATGACGAGGAAATTCCAAATATGAGCTTCTAGTAGGGTGTACGAAATGAACCAAGACATAATTTGGTTTGAAATCCACTGAGACAACAAAAACTAGCCTACACTTCACCTTCGTGGAAATTCTAGTTCCTCAAATATAGCATTTAAGTATCTGAACATTCCTCTCCAGCAAAATGACTATATTAATGTTTGTATTATCCGTGTTGCCAGGAGAAATATTGCAAAATTGATTTAGTATAGATATTAATTTAACTTGAAACTGAAAGCAGAGAATATTGAAGGCATGTTTTGTTATCATATTAGTTCTAAAGTAACCCAATTTTCATGGTGATATGTACGCTATTTAAAATGAAGCACAGATTACCAAAAGGAAACAAAAATCCCAACTGATAATCCAGTATTTCTGCATATGCCAATAGCAACAAATCACAGATGAAATTTAAAATCCTTTTGAGTTAACAAGAATCAACAAACAATGGTTTATGTAAATGTGTTTTGTTTTCTCCCTCCTCCTATCATGTGCTCTCATATAATTAGTTAATTCCTCTTTAGCACAGGCAATAGGACTGGATACAAAGAAATGCACATAGAAAGTGTCTAGTGAAACATGAACTTCCTGCCCCCTCCTCCCTTTGGCAACCCCCAAACAACATCTTCAAAGGGTCAGGGGCCCTCTAAAATGGAGTGGAATGGAGGGGGGGGCTGAGGGGAAAAGGAGATTGTCCCTAATTGGATAGAAGCACTTTCCATGAGTGGACTCCCTATTTATGAAATTGCCCGTCAAGTTTTGGGGCATCTCCCTCACCCTCAGCCCACCTGGACCAAAACCCACCTGAACCACACCACCATCCATATCATAACCAGATAGATACAAGTAACCATTGGCCACAGCAGGCTGTTGAGAAACCTATGCCGAGAGATGGTGCCACACAGTGTCCAAAAAACTACCTAATCACTTAATCAACAGCATCCTACACAACAAACAGAAAAAGATCATGAATGCAATCTCAGATCTGAGAACCCCATGGAAAGAACTAAGATCTGGAAGAAATTCTCCAGGATGCGGCAAGTAACCTATTCACACAGAATTTGTAATAACAGGAACAACACCACCCCAAATTCGCTTAACAACATTGTAAATTTATTCAGCTTCACACTGAAGAGTCAGTTCTTTCATGAGGCTCATTCTTCTGCCCACCAAATCGAAACACATAATACAATTGTATTATATGTAATAAATAAATAAAATTGTATTATATATAATAAATAATAAAATAAAAAAATTCTGTAGTAATCAAGAGGCTTTTTTTCTGCCATCTACAACTCAAGGATTACCTTCCACCATGATGCTAATCAGTGTACCAACACACAACTACCATCTTCCCAGCACAGCTGTGGACAGTGCACTGGTACCCAAGAAGTATCCTCTCAGTAGTACTGCATGGACCCTTCCATATTGCAACCCTGGATTGGATTTGTATACAGAGTGCCTCTTGGGCTACATCCAAGATGAGGTAATCAGCAAAAACCATTATTTGCCACACAATCACAGCCATGGAGAACATGAGGGGCTGTAGCTCAGTGGTAGAGCACATGCTTTGCATGCAGAATATTCCAGGTTCGATTCCTGGCATTTCCAGGAAGGCTAGGAAAACCTCCTGCCTGAAACCCTGGAGAACCATTGCTGGTCAGTGTCAACAATATAGTCCATGAAAGCTTACGCCAAAATAAATTCAGTAGTCTTTAAGATGCCACAAGATTCTCTATTGGTTTTGCTGCAATAGACTTACACAGCAAAGCTCCTGGGATGCTATAGTAGTTACCCATGAAATAATCCCATAGGCATTTCCTACCTGATCTTTCTGTATGACAATCAAAGCCTGCTCCTGACATTCAACAGATGACTTCTGTGTAAACAATAGCTTTGCCTTTACTCTGGCAACTATCCAAAATGGCTATCAAGAAAACCTGAAGCAAGATCCTTGCAATTACAGATTCTTTGCTCAGTGATCCAGTGATTATATTTCTATTCTGATTATTTTAGGTTACTAAAGGTGTTAAAAAACACGATCTGTCAGAGCAAATTAGCTCTCTGTCAGAGCAAATTAGCTCTCTGACCCTACAGCCTTCATGTGGCACACAGTCCTGTTGGTTTTAATCAAACTGACTTCCGCTTAATGTTTAGGGCAGCAGTACAGAACAGAATTGTAGGTTGCCATCTGCTGGCTAAAAAGAACAGCAAAATAATAATAAACATGAAATCCAACTGGCAGATGGATTTCTATCAGTGAAACAGGGAGGGGGGCAATTCCCTGTCTCCCCTGCAGAATCTGCTCCAGAAAGTTTGAGGATGCTCAGATTTGGGGGAAACTGGGCAGATTTGGGGGACAAGAGGGCTACAGGGGGAGGAGTGAAAGGGAAAGCTCCGTTGCACCAGCAGAAGTCCACGTGTGCAAAATTGGATTTCACCCAATAATAAAAATATATATTCCAAAACAATATTTCAAGCTCCAATTGATCCAGTTTTTAGTAAAACCACTGTGAGGCGTTCTGGAAGGGACTCTAAGAGCGTGGGAATGGGCCACACAGTGATTTTGGCCTCCATAACATGGACAGGTAGCAATCTCAGCCTTTGATGCAGCCACCTTGCTGAAGCTGGACAAGTCTCCATCTGGTCAGTGCCTGGATAGGAAGCCATTTGTGAATCCTGTGTATACTGCCTGGTGTTTCAATATGGAAGAAAGGTGGGATGAATATGTAATAATTCTCTATGACGGCTGTCATGTCACACTGTTTTTCCAGTTCTACAGAACCTGATTTAAGATGCAATCCTATGTATGTTTATATGGGGGGTGGGGAGGCATACAATTCCCAGCATTCCCCAATTGTTCCTATGACTACACCTCTGCAAATGCTTAGAGTGGCTTCAGACATGCAATAGCATGTATAAAACAACCATAGTTGATCAAAGCTTTTATTTCACATCACAGCAATACCTCATACACAACACTTCTTTAAAAAAACATTTTTATTTTCAGAAAAATGCAAAAATTGTTTGATAATTAATAAATTACAATGCATATTTTAACAAACACAATTCTTTTCAACAGGAGTATGAGCTATCAGAGTTAGGTACATGTATCTGTGAATCAGCCCATAGAACAGATCTATACAAAGCTAAGGGAGATACAGGAAGGGAATAAAATATACTCATCTGGTACACAGGGTTACCTTTATAAAACACATACCCTACCTAAACTGAATTTGCATAGGTCTCTCTTCTCTCCACATTAGTGGTATAGTGGTAAATTTGGAAGTACATGCATGCATCATCATGAAGGGTCGCCATAGTGGCTCCCCCAAGAAGAGCCTAAAATGCAAGCAGGTATGTTGACTCATATCAATGAAACGCTTCTGGAAATCTTCATCTCCACTAGGAGCAGGCCTTTTGTAAAGCTAATGGGTCTTAATTGCCCATTCTAGACCTGGCTACCCCAAAATACTTTGAATTACACCTGGAATAGCTCATAAATATCTCTTTCCCTATTTGCTACTATGAGGGTTGCAGCTAAGCTCAGAAGAAACAGGAAAGCCTGAAGGGGATTTCAGATGCTGTCATTGCCTTGCCAATCAGGTCACCCTGTAAGCCCCCTGGTTCTACTATAATACTATCAAGGCTATCAACAACTACTCCTGATGGCTATATACTACCTCCAGTATCAGAGGTGGTATGCCTATATACACCAATTGCTTGGGAACATGAGCGAGAGGGTGTTGTTGCACTCATGTTCTACTTGTGGGTTTCCCACAGGCAGCTGGTTTGCCACTGTGCGAACAGAATGCTGGACCAGATGGATGCTTGGCCTGATCCAGAATACTCGAACCTTGGCAAAACAAGATCCAGGGAGAATCCTGTGCTATGTGCATGAACCAGTGTGATATAGATGCAGCGGGTTTCCTGCATCACCTCATACCCTTCTTCTTCACAAACTTCACCCTAATTTGGAAATCCCAGAACAGCCCAACACAAATACAAACGTATCCATGCAGCAAATCCCAAGAGTTTTGCAAGGTTAAGTGCTGTACACTCATACCTGGACATCCCAACATTACAAGAATGTGTGACTTTTGCAAGTTATATCTTCTGCTCCACATGCATTTTGAATACATAAATAAAGAAAAGGTTTGCTGGAATCAGAATCACCTTTTACCAATCCCAGAGATTTGCTTGTTCCTGAAATGAATTTTAGTGAATTAGTCATATCAGTGACTTACAAAATAGATTATTTTCAGTTACCCGTATCATTAAGAACATAAGAAATACCATGCTGGATCAGACCGAGGGTCCATCTAGTCTAGTGGCCAACCAGATGTGTGAACAGAGGCCTGAAGTGGCTTCCCGTTCCTAACCACACTGAAAAGTATGAGATACCAATGTAATACTTCAAAAATGTATGCATCTGAGTGACGTATGAACAAACCCAGTCCTTAGAATAGTCTACATATATAAACGGTGGGGTAATAATCAACTCAACAGTTGTTTATCTAGGGCTACTCCCAATACATGATAATAACCAACCGTGGATCAGCATTGAGCTGATTATTAGTTGACGCTGATTTGACTCACTCATTCCCCCGCCCTCTCTCTCCCCTCAGTCCTCCTGCTAGTATCCCATCAGCCATTGCTGTCAAAATCTGTCCTGGCAGCTGGACTAGAACGGCAGCTGAGCTTTGACCACTCTTGTCTTGTGACTTTGTGGCTGACAAAACAATCAATAGTGGCCAAGGAAATAACCAATAGTGCCCTCCACACAACATGATAACCAGTGGTTGGTTATTTGCGTTGGTTATTTCGACCAAACAAACAACCGTTCATTAAAAAACTCCCTCCATGCAACATAACCCACGGTGGGTTTAATTACCAACTGTCAACTATTTAAATCACCGTGTTGTCTGCCCAATCATCTTAGGCTACAACCCTAAGAACATTCACCTATAACCAAACTTTGCATTACAATGGAGATGCATGAAAGTATCTCCACTCAGCTTTAAACTTTACAAATAGCAGTTGCACTGGGGATGGGTGAACAGGATTTGGACCATAGTGCAGGCAGGAATGAAGCTTCCCCTGACACTGTTCTTTCAAAGAAAATCCCTTACCCAATTTCCTATTTGCCCCCTAAAAGCGTGCATCTATATCTGAACATCTGTCCTTCCCTTTGCAGCTGCCATTTGTAAATGTTTAGTGAGCAAAATGCATTCACCCATCTTTGTTCTAATGTACAGCTTCGCTCCTAGAAGAAATTTCCATTAGAATACAGCGTCATGGAACTAACAGCAGATGAAATAGAAAAGCTCTCTCTGTAATTCACTAGTGAAGCCTCACATGATGGAACATTCCCCGTGAAAAAACCCCACTTTCCTGCAAACAATAAATTAGCACATCAGGAAGGTTAGCCTAGAGCAGCCTTCCCTAACTCGGTGCCGTTCAGATGTTTTGGGCTACAGCTCCCATCATCCTGAGTCAATGATGCAATGGGTTCAATGATGGGAGTTGTAGTCCCAACAGATCTAGAAGGCTCCAGGCTGGAGAAGGCTGGACAGTAGTATTTAATAATACAGGTTCCAACCTGAAATAGTACAGCCCACAGGCAGGTTTGCCAGCTCATCTGCTGTTTCTGGGGACAAAGTCTAAGTCGAAGTGGCGTTAGGAGCAGCAGAAAGGCACAGAAGTTTGCCATGTATGGTTCAAAGAAGTTCAGTTCTGAGTACAGGTTCTCAGAAATGGGTTGTTAAGAAATGCAAAGTTATATGTTTCTGCTATTCCTAATGGTAGCTTCCTCCCACCTTGCTTTCAGTTTTTCATAAAAAGGTGCCCCTCAATACAGGTATACACCCAACATTCTTGAAAACCCGCTACAAGAACTAGAGTACTTGCTAAGAACTTGTTAGCAGAGGCGGAAAACAATAACTCCGTTTTGCATGCATAACATCTGAGGTTCAGCCCGTGGGTGTTTCCAGACAGAGGGCTCCTACTGCTAACCATAACACATTTTGCAGCTATTCTGTTTTTTAGTTTAGTTTAGTTTAGATTTCTTAACCAATTTTTTTCTGGAAAGAAAAAAATGGAAGCAGCAGTGGGAAAACACAAGATGGCTACAAACTGAAAATGTTATCTGGAACATGCCCACCACCCCCGCCAATAAAACGCTGTGAATGAGGCTGTGCAATTCATGGCATAATGAAATCCTCATCTGGAAGCACCCCATGACATCTTTAGTTAAAGGATCTCCTGTAGCAAGCCAGGGAGAAAAAACACTCTCCAAGGCCCTGTAAAGTCACTACAGACGGAAGTTGTCTCCACACTAGCCCATTACTGCAGCTCCCATTGCATACAGAGCTCCCGCAGCTGCATCACAGTAAAAATAAATAAACAAAAAACCATTAAGAGATTGATTCGTGGATCTTTTCCTGCATAATGAGTAGTTTGGTCCTCAGGATCAAAAGAGGGAAGGAGAAAGGCAGGAAGAAGAAGGAAACTCACGATCTGTTGTAGTGTTCAGGCTGTCAGCTACTATATTTATAGCAAATGCTCATAGCCTTGCTGGCATTATACTGTATATTGTAGGAAACTAACAGACTGGACTTAAGCACTTTTGAGATGATCTGTCACAAGTGTCAAAGTACTGTGTACTTATATGAAAGCTAAGAACCAACCCTCATTAAAAAGATCGTGTGGGCCCTCCTGCACCACTCCTTCCAGGGCTAATGCACTACCACTATTTCAGTTACAGCTTTAGCAGGCCCAGACTGCAGACAGGGCCTTTCCTCATTTCCAGAGTAGCAAATTTTGGGTCTTTTTAGTATTTGTAGTGGCTAGTGCAAATGCAGGAACGAAAGAGATAAGCAGAGCTACTGAGTGTAATGAAAAACTAATAGTAGTAAAAGCTCATGCTGCTGCGGTCGAAGCCCATTCATAAGACTAGGCTGAACTTAATCATGATTAAACTTTAATATAAGGTAACACAAGGCTGACACATTTAGTACTTGCTGTATTGGACAAATACAAATTCTTAAACAAGACATACAATACTGAGAAACCTTTTAGAAGTCCAGTAAAACAAATGCTCATGGAAGTCAAATACAAAATATATTGTTTCTAGTTTGAAAAATAATTTATATGTTTTGATCGTGCTTATAAGCAATGGCTGTAAACCTGCAATTTCATAATCACTCTGTACAACTTTTAGGGTGCAAGCTTATGCGTATTTAGACAGAAAAATCACCACCAGTCCTACAATTCCCAGCAATCCCCTGCCTTGCTGGGAATTGCAAAACTTCTTTCTGTCTAAACAAACATAGGATTTCACCCTTTGTCTTTATTTTTACACCAATCTAAAAAGAAGTAAGTTTTCTTAAAGTTCAGGGGAATAAGTGGGCTTAAATTTAAGCATACCATATTTATTGGTTTGGGAACTGGAAAAATCCATCAGTAGCATGGAAATGAGTCTTTTCATGACTTAGGGCACAATCCTATGCAAGTTTAGGCAGAAAAAAGTCCTACATCTCTCAGCATTCCCCAGTCCCATGCTGGCTAGGGAATGCTGGGAGCTGTATGACTCCCCACCCCGTCTAAACATGCATGGGGTTATGCCATTAAAGTCACTGGGTAGCATCTATTGTGCCTGTGTGGATGCGGGAGCTATCACTCACACAATGGGGCGTTCACGCTTCTAAAAATAACCCAAAGCAAGTAGAAACACTTATTTCTGGAACAGGGCAGGTCAGTGGAGCTTGCAGAAAGGAGCTCCGCTTATCTGTCCTGATCTGGAAACAAGCATTTTTGGGGTTATTTTTAGAAGCGCAAAAGCCCAGTTGCACAAGCAGTCACTGCAGTGAGCGCAATGGAAGCAGCAGAGGTGAAGTGACCCTGTTGGATACTGCGCATTCTTGGACTTCAATTTCTAAAAGAAGGGGGCAGGAAGTTTGAATTTAATTCTCTTAATATATTTATGCTTTGGGCCTTGCACAGGAATACTAGTAACCTTCATAGTCCACAGACATAGCCATTAGCAGGCCTACAAATTTCCTATAAAAACAGGAACTCGCTTGAGACCTGGGATTTCAGCAACTGATCCCTCTCAGGGCCTGTGATAATTTCAGCATCCGTCTGAAGCACTAACAGCACCACATCCAGTGCTCTACGCCACGCTTCCATCTTAGCTGTAACGTTGTCACACACTTTGAGAGCCTTGTCAGATGTCACGACTTGTTCAATGCTTGCTACTCCCATCTTCCCCTTCTTAAACTCATCCAGTATGTAGGCCGATGGTGAGCCACACCTTGCTGCTTTTCTGAGATGTTGCTGAATGAAGATGCCAGCTTCAAACTCCGACGTATAGTCTGCAGTGTTGCATAAAACTGTACAAAGGTACTGGTGCCAGCCACGTGCCAAC
Organism: Elgaria multicarinata webbii; assembly: GCF_023053635.1. Taxonomy (NCBI): domain Eukaryota; kingdom Metazoa; phylum Chordata; class Lepidosauria; order Squamata; family Anguidae; genus Elgaria; species Elgaria multicarinata. The sequence continues at coordinate 36,602,115 of NC_086180.1, read as the reverse complement.
GCCTGAAGTGCCAGAGGTTTATACTGTTCTGAAGATGCTGCAAGCCAAGAGGAGGCCACATGAAACTCTCCGGAGGAATGTTTGGATGCTTCACCCAGGCTCTCAAGGTAACTGAGACACAGGAACTCAACAGCACCACCTCCTGGAAAGACTGCTTGATCCAGAAGGGCATGATGCACCCGATAAGCACAGGTCCAAAAGCAATCTTCAGTGGCTTGCATCTTGGCTATGACTGGGCAACTAAGCACAACAGTTACCAGGCGGATTCCTTTTGCTGTTAAAGCCACTGGCATTCGGCCATCCAATTCCACCCAACTTAACTCTGGAGTTCCATAGAGGTTCATACAGATGCCTTTGCCAATACAGCGTTCGTTCACCTGACTGAGATAACTCACTCTTGATGCTCCTGTAATATCACTAAAAGCCCCCAACACACTCTGCGCTACCTGATTAATTATCACGATGTTATTCAGCAGACATCTTTCTTCTAAACTTTTACATACGTTGCCTTGCACCAAAACTAAATTTACCCCAGACTGAACCAGAATATCCAACATACAGTCAACCCAAGAGCTTGAGCTGTTGTCTGGATAAGATGTGCTTTCTAAGAACGTCCTCACATTCTGTGACTTGTTAAACCCCAAGTGGCGATAGGTTTCAGTTAGGTCACCATCTGCAAGAATAATACGAAGAGATCTATTCTGACAGCACTTTGCAACAGCAGCTTTCTCTGGGGATACTAAAGTGATGTACCCAGGGCGAACACAAGCATGACTTTCTGCCATGCCTGGTAAACAACACGTCACAACTTCCGAAATATTAAAATGGAACGGATGGGTGTCTGCCATTTTGTTTGCAGTCTGCAGCTGCCAACGGAGAACGTCCTGCACTAGTTTCATGGCAGGCCAGTTTCCATGGCTAAGAGACATTGCTAGCTGTGTCAAATCTTTGAGGCCATCAGGATGTTTTCTACATTTATCTAGCTGATCTGTTTGCTGCAGTGAATGACTTTTCCTTTCACTGCTAAAGTACCTACTGTAGGTTAATTTTGATTTTTTGTTATGGTTTGATACACCTAAAGGAGAGGTTTGCAAAATGCAGTTTTTCTGAATCACAGTTTTGCAACTGGTATGCACTGATTTAGCTTCCGAATCTGCTGTGCTGCCTGTTCCAAATGCCCCTGGATACATGGTAGGACCTTCTGATTTTCCTTCTGATTCTTGTCCATATTCATAAGGATGGTCAAGTGGGGTTAAAACACTGTTGTTAGATTTGATACCTGGGGTTTTAATTTCAATAATCTGCCTTCCAGATGTGCCCAAACCAATGTCAACAGGGATCTTGCCATGTTCTATAGGAATATCATCATCCAGCCTTTGCTGTATATTGTGTAATGATAATGCAATGCAATGCATTTGTTCAATGCAAGCGTTCAGCGCTTCAGACATCACAGCTACCATTACTGAAAGGGGAACATCTTGCTGAAGGCATTCAAGTACAGCATTGCTCCAAGTGCTAACAAGAAACAATAGGGTATTTGCCCCAGTTTTATATTCCTTGTCCTGTGCCTGGACGGCTTCGTTAAGAAGTTGTCCTGCTGCACTACTTAAATCCAAGCTTTCAAGAAGTCTCACTGCAGAGCAAATCAACACACCACCAGGAGCACTTTCATCAACAATAAATTTGGATGATTTCACTGGTCCTAAAAGGGTCCTTCCAGTAGCAGCCAAAGCCGAAAGCTGTTGCAGTCCAATATGCCTTTTTCTGTTCATGTTTCTGAAAGCCATGATCCCAAGACATCTGCAAAGGAAACACAGCGTTATTGCTTCTGCCTTTCATTGCCTTCCAGCTCTTACTTCATCCATTCCACACAGTTGAAACCTACTTTTAATGCCCCTAACAGGGTTAGAATTCACCCACTTTCCTGAGAGGCATCCCTAAAGCTGCCATTTTGCATACCAAAATGGCAGCTTTAGGGATGCTAAAATCAGCCACACCTATTGCTGAAAGAACTGGGAAGATTTTAATATGAAAAGAAGATATTGGAGGAAGAATATGAGGGAGGGAAGGCTATATTCCATTCCAAGATATGGGGAACAGACATCAAACATTAGCCAATACAATAAACCTTATAAGGGAAACAGATTTATGAATCATATTTTCAGGCTCACCAATTCCTCCCTTTGTCAAATCTGGGTTCTCATCTTCAAGGTTTAGGTTAGATCAGTCTTTCCCAACCTGGTGCCTACTAGATGGTTTTGGGCAACAATATCCAGCTTCCCTGACCTTTGGCCATGTTAATTGGTGCTGATGGGAGTTGCAGTCGAAAACATCAGGAGGGCACAGGTTGGGGAAGGCTATATTAGATATGGACAAATTCCTTGGGCAGCTCTATATCTTGTGGAAGGCTCCCTTCCTTTTCCTGTGAGGGAATGGAAGTGAGCTCTGCCTCCAGATTTTTTTTTAATCTTTAACCAAACAATTTGATTTATTAGCAAAATATATAAAACAGGATGAAGGTTCTGTAACTGGCCTGTGGAGACTCCTTGGGTGGAGGGGTGCTTGGGCTGCGTGGCTTTGGGTTGGTGTTAACCAGAGTGGCTGCTCCTCTCAACACTGCCCAAGTCCTTTTGCGTGGCACTTCCATGGGGCCAACGTGCACCACATAGAGCATGGAAGAACTCTGTGCCTCTCGCAGAATGGAGAAAGGCAAAATGGTGGCAGAATGTGGCCTTGCCCACCGATGTCATCTGGCCCATGGAGGGCTGGGGGACAATTTAGCCAGCCAAAAACAGTTCTGCACCCCTGATAGAGTGCAAGGTATTGCAGCTAACTCTTCTATCTTCTGAACTTCCTGTAACTACTTGCTCCATCTTCTGAACTTGCTGTAACTATTAACATAGTCAGGTGGCTTCTCTTATGAGCTGCAGCAATAGCTGAGCCCTGAATCAGTAGTCTCTCTTTCTACCATCCCCTTGACAGAAGAACAGCAATGGACTTCATCTGAGGCTTCCCCAGCTAACCCTTAACTGAATCACAGAACTGTGTTATCATAATTAGCCTAATCAACTGCATTATCTAATACATGTTTTGACAGTTTGCTTTGAAATAAACAACTACTTTATTATGTATGCGTGTGTTCATAGAGTGTGCATATACAGAAGAAGAAAAGTGAGAACTGCATAAATGTTTTGGCTTCTTCTCTTGGCAACTTCCTTTGATTATAATCTAGGCTTGCTCAGCTATGTACGTGTAGCATTATTTTCCATATGCAATTTCTCTGAAAACTGAATCATCAAACAACTTTAACTGCCAGCGACATCACTCTTGTCTTTATTTCATATTACAATAATCGAACTGCACCACTTTTTTTAACCAGAGAAACTTCTCACAAATGTTACAGTTAAAGAATCCACATCAGCCATCTCTAACCTGGTGCCCTCCAGATGTGTTGGACTGGAACTCCCATAAAACAAAATAAAGACTCTGAGCATGTGCAGTTTTGCATTTTAAGCTCACTTAAATCCCAGGATCATCACAACTTCAGGAATAAAAGGGAGTTTGCTTCTGCTGCCCTCATCCAGGGCTGCTCTCTGGACATTTGTCATCCCCTCCCTGGGCTGTGGGGCCCTAGACTCGATGGCCCAACATCCTGCACCACTGCTCTCTCCCTCTGGACAGGTGCAGTAGGGAGGACTGGGCCCAATCCACACTGCTGGGCCAGTGAAGGTAAGCGAGCGATAGGAAGAGCAGCTGCCGCTTGCCCGGATGGCAACACGTGCAGCTTCCCTCTTGGAGCCTATGGAGGGGGGGGGGGGGCGTACCGGTCCTGTCCTGGCTCTCTCTGGGCAGCATCGCAAGGCCCAATTTTTTCCTGAGAATGATCTGCCCCCTCTGCCCACTTGCTTGCCAGCAAGGGGGAGGCTTGGGCAGAAGAGGGTCCCTTAAAAGCATCTTGCCGACAGTTCGCCTTATGTTGGGACCGGCCCTGAAAACTACATTACCTGCTTAATTCTAGCTCCCTTTTGAAGGATAACAGCGGCCGCGTCTTGACCCTGACAGAGAAACAACCGACCACCCTCCCCCACTCCCACCATAAGGCTTCGAACTGCTTTGGCTTCTCTCGAGGAGGGCAGGATGCGCGCCGGCTCCTGCGCTCCGTGCAATGGCAAAATACATCCGCTGCCCGCCCCCCTGACGGAATTATTCGCCTTCTGCTGAGCATGCTCCTCAGAATCGAGCATGCTCGGTAGCGTCTACTGAAGTCCTTGCCCTTACTCCACCCTAGTTTGGGAAGATAACTTCGCTCCCTGTTGTTTTTGTTGTTTATTCGTTCAGTCGTTTCCGACTCCTCGTGACTTCATGGACCAGCCCACGCCAGAGCTTTCTGTTACGAGGATTAAAAGTTGAAAAGGGTGCGGGGAGGAGACCATGCAACCGGAGACATTTAGGGCACGCAACAGTTCAAGGCCCCTGTTGGTGGGGCGCCATCAAAGCAAGTCCTGACGGGGGCATCCCAGTTTTCAAATATTTGCTGCTCGCTGGAAGCAGAGGAGGTGGAAGAGGTGCTTCCAAGGCAGCACTTAGGTCAAACCAATAGGACTGGAAATTGCTACCGATTGCCAATGCTCGGAACTTAATTGTAAGCAGCGATGTGCTTGTGGCTCATAAGAAGAGCCATGCTGGATCAGACATCTAGTTTAGCATTCTGTTCAGTGGCCGACCAGATGTCCATGGGAAATCCGCAAGCAGAACCTGAGTGAAACACCACCCTCCCACCCATATTCCTCAGCGACTGGCGTCCATAGGCTGGAGGTACATATAGCCATCAGGAGGAGGAGCCATTAATAGCCTTCTCCACCAGGAATTCCAGGTGGGGAAGTGTATGTGTGAGAGGGGGAAACACGAGTTACAGACAGGTAGATTTCGGAGGTTTTAACAACATGCAATCGCTACTTTTTCTCTCCCCCTCCCGCTTAGTTTCCCCCCCCCCCGATTGCTTTCAATATCGTGCCATTTTGGTGGGTCACGACTGCAGCGTTTGCATTTATTTTTTTCTAACGGACCAATGGGATCACCTAGGACTTTTGGAGGTAAGAAACACTCTGCACATGCTCCAATGCACATTTATTATTTCAAATATTCCAGCCCTAACGCTAGTTCCAGCACAAATGATTAAACCGCGGTGATACTTCCTGCTCTTCCTACCGCACATTCGCTGCGCCTATCGCAGAAAAGAAGAACTATAGCCAGGGGCGCAGGCGCTCCACATTCCGGCGCCTTCCGTAGCGGAAACTGGTTGCCAGGACACCGACGCCTCTGTTTGTTGTGTATCCAGCCCAAACGGCAACATGGGGTTCTCTATGACGTCACAAAACTCCTCCTCCTCTCGCGGTGCCCGATTGGTCTCTACTTGAAAAGAAGAGGGGGGGGCTTCACGGGAATCCCTTGTCATTGGACATTCCCGGCTTTCAGGGGCGGAGCATTATAAGTGAATGCAGGTTGCCCAAGATTCGATACCCCGCGTGTTGGTAAGCAAGCGAAGCAGCAGCGCTTATATAATGGTGAGTGGTTCGGTGTGTTTCCTTCTCCTGTTCTTTATTAGGAAAAATGGCATCTGTCCCTTACTGAGTTATAAAGACCAGATCTGGTGAATCCGCCTCTGCCTCTTTTAAGCCCGCCCAACCCTGGTTAATTGAAACAACCTGCTGAGTATCTAGAGTTTCAGCCCTCATTGGTGCAACACTGCGCGCTCAAACTTAACCTTAAACACTGGCTTTCAGGCTAAATTTTGTAGTGCATCTTAACATGGTTCAATTTTGCACTAAATCCAACACACTTTTTCCACGTTACTCGCGGTTTTCTCTAGTTCCCGTGAGAGGGCTGGTAAAACAAAAAAACTTAAAACTCCATTCTATACGAATATAAAGGGAAGGAAGGCCCACAATGTACTCGCACACGTGCATACAATTGGTACCCTTATGTATGTTTAGACAGAAAAAGTCCTACAACTCGCAGCATTCCAGAATGTTGGGAGTTGCACGAGTTTTTCAGTCTAGACATGCATAGGATTGCACCCTGGGCTGTTGTAATTTATACCAATGGAAGGATGGGCCTTTTCCCTTAAATTGGGAAAAATATTTCCATAGGGGACTATGGAAGGATTTAAATAGGCACTATTCCATGAGTAGGCACTCTTAAATTCGAGTAGATGGCTACAGTTCTGTGCATGCTTACTTGGAGGTCCTATTGCACTGCAGATAAACCATGCATTCCCATAGAGAAAACAGGCTGCATGGTTGCAATCCTATCCATTCAACGGAGTTGGACTGCCTTCTGACCAAGCATGCAGTGGATTTGGTTGCACTTACCTGGTGTGTGTAGTTCAGCTTTTACCATGGGCTGAATTAGACAACGTATCTCCCCCATTCCGGCTCAGTGTGTGGAAGGGAGCAAGTGCATGCAGCTTGGCTCCCTGTGGGGCAGAACATCCATTTGACACACTGTTCGAGGAACATAGGAAAAAATTGTGTGGGTTATTTCCTCTTTTTAATAGGAAATATGTACATTGTTCTGTATACATGTAGGTAGCTGTGAAGAAATGTCATGTAAATAACTGTTCAGTAATGTCTGGGTGCTTTGTGAGGCTTACTCTGTACAGCACCATGTACACTGATGGTGCTATATAAATAAATAATAATAATAATAATAATGTGAGGGTATAATGCAATGGTCATGACTATTTTCAGGTGGAAGCCACTTTGCCCCCCCCCAAATCTGTGTAAGAGCTGCCTTTCTCTCTGACCCACCACGTCAGTCTCCCTCCTCCCCCTGCCAGCTGCACCTCACTCTCTCTTCTCCCACTCTGCGCCCACCTGGTCTCCCTCCTGCATTGCCACAGCTGACACAGCTCTGCAGAGGTGGCCACGCCAAACACTGGGCTCTGAGGGTTCCTTCCTGAGAATCAGCCATTGTGGGAGGAGGGGCATCCCACAGTACAGGGAATCTGCAGTGATATCCCCCCTACATTGCCTGGCTTTAAGGCGCAGAGCCAATTATTTGGGCATGGTTGCCTCTGAGGATCAACTCTGACCAATGACCTCGGCTTCTCTGTACAAGCAGCTTGAACTTGTCTTGGTAGCTTATTGGCAGCCAATGCAACTCCTTCAGAACTTCGCCATTTGGCAAATCAAATACATGTAGACAAAAGATGTTTCTCTAACGTGATGACAAAACTATTTTGCTGTTTCTGTTGTACTTCAAATAAGATTTCGTATTCTTTTTCACTTGCATGACGGAAGGCATCCAGTTATAAAAGACCAAGCTTGGGCACTTCCCAACGGAGGAAAAGTGGACTGAAACATGAATTGTCAGAAGAGCAAAAGCAGGAGGTCAGAGAAGCTTTTGATTTGTTTGATACTGATGGATCTGGCAACATTGATGTTAAAGAACTGAAGGTATGTATGTATTTGTTTAAAGTGATGGGCTGAGCAATTCTATGGGTCTCTGGGGAGCATCCCAGGTACTGTGGGGTATTTTAGATTTCTCTTGAGGTTTATAGACACTGCTCTGGCCTCTGGAGGTGGAATCCGACATTGGGGCCCTCCCCTTGCAGCCACTGAGGAAACAACAATGATGGTGGCTTTCCAAGCTTGCAAGAATGACCTTGAATGACCTTGTAGAGGTCAAAAAGGGATCTGGTGAGCAGGGAAGGGAGGGGAGAGGTCAGGATCCACAGGATCCTGTGATCTCTCTGGCACTTCTCACTGTCAGTAAGTGCGGTTCAGAGGCCGATCTAGCTGATATTTTTTTGAGGAGGAATGGGAGGCAAAATCATCTGTCATACTCCGGCTCTGCCTGGCTTTTGTTGGCAGAGTGTGGGAAGGAACAGGCCCTCTGACATGAGTGTAAGATTGCTCCCTTAATCTGATTTGAGTTTTTTTGGGGTGTCTTCCATTGTTCCCTTACAAATCCAAAATATTACCAATTGGACGACATTTGAACTGGCTTGCTGCGAAATGCAAGAGTAAAGTCTTGGAGGAAAAAAGGCGGGATATAAATGTAATAAATAAATAAATAAAGTTAAATCTGTTTTCTAGGTGCCCACCAAGGAATCCCATTCCCTTGCCTTATTTGACTTCGTTGATTCTGAGAAGCACCATCCATTTCTTTAGTCTAGTTGATGTCAGTCAGTTGCAATGAACATCATTTTGTAGCACTGCAAAATTATGCAGATACAGATAGACTATATAATTGCTTCTTTTATGTGAACTGCAGAATGAATGTATGTTTAGTATACTTTGAATATACTAAATCTAATTCAAAATATAATTAGATCATTCTGTTTTTGTGCTCAACTTAAGAAGCATGCATCGTGATCCTAGACTGCCTGTGTTTTCCTGTATTAGAGTGCAGTCCACGAACTGTTTGACCTTGAAAGTCTCATTAAAGTCTGTGACTATTTGATAATATCTGGTTTATAGGCTGCAATGTTTGGGCCTGTTGTAATTCAAAACAGCTGGTCCCTTCCTAGGTGGGAATAAGCAAATTCTACACGTTTGCAATATGCATGTACAAAATAACTATAGACTAAGGGAAACTGGGTATACCAGTGGTATTTCTAAACATATTTAAGGCACAACTGTCTTGTTCAGACAGAAAAAAAGTCCTACAACCCCCCCTTCTTCATCTAGAATAGAGAAAACACCAGTCTAGCAGAAGCAGGGGGAACACGGAGGTGAAGATCACATCTGCACTGCTCCCGCTCTGCATGGGATACCTCTGAGTTCAGAACCTAATGGTAATCCCTTCATCTATCAATTAGTTGACTGAAACTCATACTATTGACTAATCATGCAATGACCCTATCAGCCATACAAATTCCAGGTTGTGGTTCCCCCCTTGGGTTTCTAACACCATATTGTGTACGTAAAAGTGGTGGTCTCCATTTTTATTGCAGGTTGCAATGCGTGCTCTTGGCTTTGAGCCGAAGAAAGAAGAAATTAGAACCATGATAGCAGATACTGGAAAAGAGGGAAGCAGTGTCATAACTTTTGAAGATTTTTTGACTATGATGACCCAAAAAATGGTAAAATAATAGCATGTACTTTTGCTTTTATATATATTTGGAAATGGAATTGGAGCCCTTTTCACTCCCTTTTCCCCTCTTTTTGCAAGAGTGAAAAGGATAGCAAAGAAGAAATCTTGAAGGCTTTCCGATTGTTTGATGATGATGGCACAGGCAAGATTTCTTTTAAAAACCTGAAGAGAGTTTCCAAGGAACTTGGAGAAAATCTAACAGATGAAGAATTGCAGGTAAATGTTTTGGCTTGCTAAAGATGCAATACTATCCTATGGATGTTTAGACAGGAAAAAAGGCGTACATTTCCAGCATCCCCTGGGAGTTGTAGGACTTCTTCCTATCTAAACATGTATGGGATTTCATCCCAAGCCTTTATTAATAGACTTGGATATTTTTAATAGCTGCATACGTTCAATGGTGGGAGTTCGCATTGCACAATAACACTTTAATCTGGAGTCCCCAACATGCTCACAGGCGCCTTTCTTGGTACCCACCAGGCTCCATGCCCTTCCTAATTATTAAAACAAACAAACATTATTATTATTTTTTAAAAGTTGACTGGAAATCTGGCATGTTGCAAAGTAGGCTGTCAGCCTGCAGAGCTATTCCATCTTTATTCCCAGGAATCATCTAAGCATGTCTCTTCATTCCCAGGAATAGAAAATAAAACTGTTGAATGGCTGCGGCCCAGTGCTTTGTTTTAAAGTGTGCCTTCTGTGAAATAGGTGTGGAGCACAAAATTGTGGTTTTCAAAAGAAAGTTTTTGTTTTGAAACCCTCTGCCTTGTACTTAAGTTGTTGGGCAAGTTAGTTTTCTTTTAGCCTCGTCACTTTGCCCCAAAGGATGTGCATTTGGCTCAGCCAGTCATGCACAGGCACCCACTGGGGCTCTTCTCCAAGTTCTAGCTCTGTGCAGAGTGAGGGCTGTTGGAGCAAAGACCAGGGTCTTCACATCAATTGTCCAGAGACTGGAATGTTCTTGCTCCTCAGACTCACTATTCCTCTGCTTTATGGCCTTCCAAAAAACGCATACCTTCCTTCCATTTGGCCTTTTGTTATGAATGCTGTTTTTCTGTTTGTTTTGAACGTTCTTTTATTTTTCACTGTACTCTGCTTTGAACACTGGATAAGCAACTAATGGTGGTGGCTTCATTTAAGGCATTTCCGTTGACTTAAATCCTCAAGACAGCTTACAAAGCAGAAATAAACAGAAAAGACGGTAAAAATAAAACATCAATAAAACAAAGCAACAGATAAAAGCCACATAAAAGGACCTGAAATATTATTATTATTGCAACTTTGGGTAAACAGGATGGAGTTGCCTAGCCCAAAAATACATAGTAACTGTCGCTCCAGGCAAACAGGTCAACTGATAGTTTCATTAGTAGGGCGCCACTATAGAAAAGGACCTCAACGAAAACTCCTGTAAAAAAAAACATTGAATAAGCTTTTTTTAAATGCCTCTTAAGTACTGTGCTTAAGTCAATATTTGTGTGTCTTCTACACTGAAGGTTAATTTGACACTGCTCTTTAGTGAGGCTCCTCCCAGTTTATCAAAGAATACTAATAAAATAATATGGGACTTGTAACAAAAGGTTGCAGTGTGGTGTTCCTGTTCAACGTGCCCATCTCTTGGCTAGCCACGCCTTTCTCCATGTCACTTCATTCTATTCCCCTATTTTTTGTTTGTCCTCCCAGCCCCAACGCACACTACTCAGCATTCCATGGCTTTTGAGCATGCTCAGTCCTCATTGGGGTGTATTTGGGAATCCGTTCCCTTTTAAGGTTTATTTCTAAAGGTTTTTTGTACTTCTGTAAACTATAGGGTTCCCACAAGCCTGCTAATACTTCCCTCTTGTTGGTGGATGGTTTGGACTACATCAGGATAAGAACTTCATTGTTAAATAAATCACCTCTTGATCAAGCATCTCAAGTTTAGGTGTTACAAGAGTTAAAGTTAAGTATTGGATGTTTCCAGAATGGTGTTTACTCTTCAGTGATTTTTTTTAACAGGAAATGATAGATGAAGCTGATCGTGATGGAGATGGAGAAATAAATGAGCAAGAATTCTTGAGAATCATGAAAAAGACCAGTCTATATTAATAGCTTTCCTGCCTTCTAAAAACGACATGCAATATTTCAGCATAACACCAGGTTCAGGTGACATGGAAGGGACCCTTTTTAAAATGAGAAACTCAAAATTGCCTGCCAAACAAGTTTTGTTTTTTAAGGTGCTGGATTTAGTAAAAAGGAACAGTTCATAACTGAAGAACTGCGTTTCCCTTCTGATCAGTTGAATGACTTGTTCACGCTATAAAACATACCAAACCTAAGAAGAGAATGTAGATGCCATATTTCTTTGAGCTTTCTTATGATAATGATATTGTGTCACCCCATTACAAGCAAAAACTTTCTCTCTAATAATAAGCAATTTGCACCAATTTATATTTGGCTTGTACAATTACAATTAAACAAGGATTGCTCTATTTATGAACATGTTTGTATCAGTGCTGTTCTGGTGAATTTTAGAATGACCCAGCTAGACTTCTCCAACATTCAACTTCTGTGTCATTAAACTTTGGGAAAAGATGCTAGTGTTAATTGAAGGGAATAGACTATGGAGTAGACATTATCATAATCCCAGTACTTCCTTATGGGGATCATAGATCCAACCAGAGTTCCGATTCCTGAAGCAGCTGTAATGTAAGGTTCCCTGGTTCCAGATGGGACAGAACTCTTTAAATAATTGCACAGTACAAAAAAACTTCAGCGTCTGCAACATTTCTCATCATAGCTTGATAATTCTGAGAGGCTGCAGCTGTTGATAATTTCCTTCAGTTATGGAAGTACAAATGTTCTTTGTTCTATATGGAATCAAGCAACCTGAAGTCAGATTTATGTATGTTCTCCCCACAACTAAAAGATTTTTCAGGCTTCCTGTGTTCATCTCAAAAGCCCACAAGGGTAATCCTACTTTGGTTTTGAAATGAAATGAAAATTGTTAAACTTCTGACTATCATATAGATTCATTATTATAGGTCTTTGTGAAAGTATATGGAAGAGCTTCTTAGTCATATGTTCTCTGCTTACCCCATTAAAGGCCAAATTGGATGCTGCATGAGAGAAGCATTTGCAATGTGAAAGGTTTTAAGTGAAAAGCAGCTATGAGAGGCTGTTGGTAGGATCAGAAAAATGAAAAGTTAGGAAGAAGTGGTAGAGGAGGGGTTGCTGAAACTCTTCTCCAGCTGTTCTACTCTCAGTTCTTCTACTCCGAGCAGCTTTTCTGCTGATGGGAAAGTAATTGGTGGATGAAATCTTGCACAAAAGAACAGCTGGAAGAGAAGGGGTTAGGGTTAAACAGTCCCTCTAATCAGTTGTGGCCACTTTTCACTTTAAAAAAGAAAAGGTAGGAAATTTCTCTTTCCTCTCATTTCCAGGGTTGCTTTGGAAAGTGCTAACTTCCTGTTACGCTAGCAGTTGGTATTGGAAACTACCCTATATTTATATAAGCCTTGTGTACACTCACATTATTTCTTTTTAATGTTTGCTCTTGTGGAATTATATACAAGTCCATCACTTCTGGAGACCAGTTACTCTCCCCCACAACCCTCAAGGGTAGTTCCATTGAAATTAATGTCATAGCAAACATCTAAGGATGGCTTTTGTTGTGTTTAAAGCCTGCTTTTCTTTTGTATGTGTGATGTTTGCCACCAATACAACAGGCCCATATGCCGAAGTGATCACTTCGTTGTGGCATGTTAGCAGGAGTGACCCACGTGCCAGAATTTGTGGTGTGGAGCATCCCAAATAAGCAAATGCATGGACTTTGTCTGATAAAATGCATAAAAATTCCTATAGCTCACAGAAAATGTCTCTGTAATAAATGCTTTATATTGTTCCTTTTCTGAGAGTAGAATCTGTTTCCTGATGTAATTGAGGGGAACAACTTTTCTATAGCTAGCTTTTGGACAACTACAGAATAACTTGTTCCTGGCAGTCTAACCAAGATGAATTCAACTTATGAATCGTAACTGTTCAAGTGTATGTGATCTACAGTTCAGTGTCCCATACGATGATGTTTTTAACTTTGTATATTCTTCAATAAACCAGTATATTCTTCAATAAACCAGTATAGTGTATTTTGGGAGTTTTCTCTTTAATGTGGAAATCTTTTCTCTCAAGATATGATTTATACAGTTTTATTAGATTAGACATCAACTATTTATTTCACTGACTACCTACAATGTGTGGATACTGTGCAGTCTAATGACACTCCATTAGCTGTTAAAGCAAAACCACTTAACAGTGGTTAAGTTTTCGGGGGGGGGGGGTTGTCAGAGTATTATGTGCTGTTGCTAGCATTTTATTTCTAGTCTATTTCTGAGGAACTCTACACTGGTTGATGAATGCTAGAGGTGATGCAAACAATTATGATAGCATCTGAACATATAGAGTTTCCATGTCCATGCCAGAAAAGTTCTGTGTATGTGCCAGGGTGGATTTGATTTAAATCACTACTCAGACTCTATTTAATCATGTAACTCCCCCGCCCCCAAAAAGTGCACTCTTCCTCGCTATATTTTACACAACTCAGAGTTACTAAAGACTCATTCTTGCTGGTATAATCTTAATATTTATAACCAGAGGAAGGTATCATTTTTAGAATAACAACATTTCAGATTAGTTTTACAGTTATATCAAAAAATACTGATTTGGTTATACTATTAGAAACACATCATAGATAAATAATTACGAAATTATTGCGAGGTGAACTATCTCCAGTTTAATAGGTTAATCATTCATATTTGGACAACTTTTCTGCTGTACTTTATTGGAAGGAGAAAAATAATCATTACCTTAATAATAACAATTTAAATAGTTTTATTTAACTAAAACAATAACATAGCATATGTATTCTGGTATTTGCTTAAACAACTGTGTTTGTTAACTGATGTAGTTAAAAAAAAACCCCACTTAAGACTAGGTCACTCATCTTCATCTTCTTGTCTGTTTATAATCTGGAAAAGAAAAACAAGCTTTCCTGCTTTATCAGGTCCCGAACAATTTCTCAATTTAAAAGACTGAGTCCAAAGGAAGAGAATATTCTTTCTACGCAAGCAAGGAAGCTACTGCTTGTTAGAAGTGAAATCATTACTTCAACAGTCTCTAAATCCAAGTGCTTAAGTGACTTCCACCAGTTCACTGGTGTGACTTCCTTTAAAACATCAGCAAACGTGTATTTCTTGAATGGTTCCCCCTTAGCTCTGACCTTCATTATAGCTGGCATTACAGATGGATGATTGCTGGATAGCAATGTCATAGCTAACTCCTCATCTTCAGCACTTAAGGTTTGACCCTGCTACCAGATATTGACAATATTTGCAAGAAAATGAGCTGGAGGCAGTGCTTGTCCTATTCATTTTTTAAATGCTTATAACTTAATTCTGTCAGTGTGTAGTTCTGTTTTTCACTCCGTTCCTTCCAAATTTCAACAGCATCAACAATAAGACAGCTCTTTTTTTGTATTTTGTTTAACTCTTCAGAAATGGGTTTCAGGAAGCTCGGCATATGTTCAACATTTCTCTTAAGCCCATTGTTGAGGATTTTGGCCGTGACAGTGCCATCTATTTCCTTTCGATTTTGTTCACAAACTGTCATCAGAACAGGCCAGTTCTTGATATACTGCTTAAAACAGTCCACTACAGAGTTCCGTCTTAACATCTTGTGGGAGTGTTAGGTTGGTTCCACACATACTTTTCAGCGCTGCTGCTGCAAAATGATTTTACGAAATTACGAAAGTATTTAGCAATTTCAACGACATTAGTCTTTATTTCTGGAACACTGAAGTCTTTGGCTACAACAGTGGTTCCCAATTAGCGAAGTACTGCGGACCCCTTGTTTTTCAAATGCCAAGCCATGGACCAATTTTTTGGAGAAAATAAGGGGTAGCCCCTAATCAAAGGATTTTAGGTATACTAAAAAACAGACCATAAAATTTTTGATATTACCACGCAAAAATGACCATGATTTAGAGTTAGGAATATAAAGACAAATTTAATTTTACTAATGCTCTTTCTCTTCCACTCACCCTCTTATTGTACTGTTTCTCTCAACTCACTGCCTTTTACCTTGCTATTTCTCTCCCTTATGTCTTTACCTCACTGTTTATTCCCCCTCCTAGCTTCTAGCCTTGCTACTCCTTTTCTCTATAACACCAAGCCACAGTGGTTAAGCATTTTGAGCTAAATATTGTGACTTAGCATGTTGTGTAACCCATTCCTAACCATCAAGGCTACGTAACCATGGTTTGAACACACTCATGAAGCATTTGCTGCAAAAGGGTTAGGGGCCTAACCATGGCTTAGTGTGTTGTCTGAATATATGCCTTTGCTGTACTATTTCTCCTCCCACTTCTTTTAACTAGCCAAGCCACCATGGTATCCATTATGTGACTAGCCACATTCGCCATGAGAGCCATTTTGTAATGTGCCCACAGCAGTTCCTCAAATTCCTAAATATTCCCATGGGCCTAAAAAGGTTGGACACCCCTGTTTTAGGCAGCAGAACAGCCTTCGCACCTTGAACAGCTCTTTTAGAGTTCTGGCTGAAACCTGAAGCGGATTCACTGCCCCACTGACATCAGAGCCACCAGCCTCTCACCATTCCTTACTGGGGATGATGGAGATTGATGTTACAAAGCTGGGGCAGACGGGAGTTGAGGTTACAAACATCTGGAGGGTTTGTAAGTGTACTCGAAAGTACACTTTGGAACAAGTCTAGTGAGAAAGAAGCCCAAAGAGACACTTTTACTTTTTGCATTAGTCACCACTGTGCAAGGATCAAAATAAAGGCAATTTGGGGCAAGTAGGAAATCTGATAAGAGAAATGGAAATGTGAAGAAAAAAATATGTCAAAGGACTTCATGCGGTATCACAATGCCTAGGCATTATGGCGAAGTAGGTATGAAGGGAGATGAGCAGGAATGGGGAGGGGATTTCTAGCAGCCTGGGGCTTTTGGGGACTGATTATATAAGCTTGAAGGAATACTTTGGAAACACGATCCCCACCTACATTTATTTTTTCCTTTAGGTTTACAGTAACAATGGAGACAATTGTGATTTTCTTAAAATTCCATTTTACTATTCATTGTGAAACTTGCTACGATTCGCCAGGCTTGAAAGTTACGTTATCTGTATACTTCTGGGCTTTTTCTCTGAACTTTGTTGTGCAATATGATCATATTTGCTTGTTTGAGTGCAACCCCCCAACACACAACAGATCACACACACACACCCACCCACCATGGAAGTATCATGGAAGTAACCCCACCATGGAAGTATCATGCCCTTTTTAAATTACCATATATTTTTTTAAAAAAATATGCTACTTACATGCATATTTGACTTGGGCTTGTCTGAATTCTCTATGGAATACCCCATTGCGGCTGCACACTTGCACCAAATTGTTTATATGATGTAGCCTGCAAGTTGCAGCTACCTTGAGGTGGGCTTCCCTGAGAAGCTGCGCTTTATCAATGTGTCATTTTACTACAGGGTAGGCACAGGAATGCAGGGCAGGAGGTGGGCACAACAAGCCATAGAGATATTAAAGTCTGAGGATCAAAAGTAAGGGCAATTACTATGTATAGCGTATGAATTCATTGAATTATAGCACCAGAGATGCACTGCTACAGGCTTTCAGATTTGCCAGAAAACAAACAATAAAAGTAAGGGGAGCAGAGTGGCAGGCCACTGCAAGTGCCCAACCATGCCAGCTTCTCACACCAAGCTTAACCATAAGCAAGAAAAATGGCACCAAAGCAGAGGATGGGGGCAGAATGGGGTTAGGAAGAGCAAGAACCAGTCACCAAACAAGCAAATATTTTCAGCAGCACTGTTTTGGGGTATGGTGGGAGTATTTCAGCCTCTCCAAAAGCATTATGTTTATCCTCCCAAAATGAATACAAGCATGTATTTCGCACAGTCCTAAGTTTAATATGTATTTTTGTAGTCAGAAAATATGCCCCAGTTGTTCTAGAAGGGAATTTTGACATGCAAAGGTACAGCCCTACTGTAAATGCAAAGGTATGTGGTCATTCACTACAAATATCTACTGCAACAAAGACTTAAGCGTGCATCGAGCCTCTTGATTCTAACAGAGCTCAAGTGCATGTTACTTTGAACTGCGCTGTGGTCGTGCTTTTCAATTAGCAAAAAAGTAGCAAAAAAGATATGCATCACTATCTAGGACAAGATGTACCCTAGTGCTTTTTATCAGTGCACTGATAACTGTTAGGGCAAATTATATAGTCCGTATACCCCTTCTGTAGTGTTATTTACTACTTTTTAGTCCATATTATCCAAAATAGTGTAGCAGGTGTTATCAAGTGTACTATGAGGTATTAATGCACAAGAGGGACATATGATAGGATCATCTTGATTTGACACGAGGCATAGATCTGTCCTAACTCTAGAAAGTCACATAAAAAGGCATTTATACATGACTAGGGATGGGTGTGCCCTCTGAGATTTGCGCCAGTAATTATCTGATTAATATCCTGAAAAAATAGGCATTTCTGAACCAGTTAGGGCAGGTTGGAAAATTATCCTCCGTCTCCAGATGCACTCTGTATCACTTCCCACCCCTGAAACACACTTTCTCTCCTTCCCTTGGGGTTAAGTGGGACATACACTTGAATTTGGCCTCTGTTTATTCACACTCCATTGCTTTCAATGAGTTGTGGCAGAGGTTCAGGGTGTGAGAAGATAACGATAACTCCTCTCCAACATTCCAGTGTGTTGATTAGCAGTGAGTTGGGATATTGGGACCCAGTGGCCCATTTTATTTATTTACAGCATTGATATATATCTCAATTAGGGCTGTGCTCTGCTTCGCTTCTTAGAACCAATAGTGGAGTGGCTTGATTCGCCTCTGACAAAGGCGGAGACGGATTGGGTCAGGGGAGCTGTGGATCGAGACCAAGCGGATCCTTCGCCTTGATACAGAGCTCCAAAAAAAAGGTACGTATGGCAGGAGGGGGGCTTACCTGGCACCGCCACAGTCCATGCGGCGACAATGGCAGAGCCAGGTAAGGGGGCAGGAGGGGAGGGGGGCTTACCTGCCTCCATTGCAGTCCAGCGGCAGCTTCAACTGAGGCCCAGGCTTCAAACCGGAAGACTGTGGCCTGGTCTTCCAGTTTGAGGCTGCGGCCGCAGCCTGGTCTGCCTGTTTGAGGCCTGGGCCTCTGTTGAAGCTGCCGCCAGACCGCAATGGAGGCAGGTAAGTGGTATGGGGGGCCTCTGGATGCTCGGATTTGCTTCAAACTGGGCATGAATGTGGATACATTTCTAAGCCCTCATGGTGCCTATTTTGAGGTTTCTAACGTTAAAAGTAAAAAAGTTTTAGACATTTGATTTTCAATGCAAGTCTATGGGGGGGGGGAACACGGAGCTCCGATCCGGAGCCCTGCAGCGGAGTGGAGCATAGGCGGCTCAACGCGGGGCAGAGCAGACCCGATCTAGAAGTTGCAGATTGGGATCCAGAGCAGATTGGGGGTCCGTGCACAGCCCTACTCTCCATGGCAGGATCTACACTACTGCTTGGGATTGAAGTGCTCTGACAACTGTTGGGGGCCATGACACATTCCATATATTGTTTTCAAACCGCTTTCAAAGTGTTATATCCTGCTTGGTGTCAATCGGGCTGAAACAGTTTCCAGAGTGCAATCCCCATGGGCGATGTAGTTCTTTGGACATTGGGTGTAATGTATCTCCCAGGGGCCATTGGGCTTTGTTGTCCTGGTGTACTACTAATCAGGATAGTAAAGAAGGAGGGAGAAGAATCTCCCCTCTCCTTGGACCATGTGCCTCTGCTTGCATCCCCACACCTATTTAAAAGGAAGGAGGGCTGTGTTTCAGGGGAGGGCAGGGGGCTGCCCATACAGCAGCAGGTTGCTGCCACCATAAATAAAACCCTGCACCGTATAGACACTGCAGGGCTTCAGGGAGCTGGGCCTGCCCTCTGCCTGGGCAGACAGTGACGAATCAGAGGTTGCCATCCACCCAGCTTATGCCTCCACCATGAGGATAGATGGCAGATGCGCCATACTTACCTCACTCCAGAGAAGAAAGTCAGGAGAAGTCTCTTTTTCCTTCGCAGTTTGGCGAGAAAGCCCCGGGGTGGGTGCAAGGTGGCTGCTGCGTTGTCTAATCGACACAGTGCCACTGTGCACCCACCCTGGGCTTTCCTTGCATATAGACAGCCCCCAGGTGTTTCTGTGAATGGCGATGCGGAAAGTAGCAGAGGGTAGGGAGAATTCTCTTACTCAGACTTTGAACTGAGCCAGTAAAGAGTCAAAGGGCTTTAAAAACTTGCCTCTCTTTTGAGTCTTGCTTTCGGAGCCCCCACCCACCCCAATTTGTTTCTGAGCTTGGCTTGGCCACCTTCATTAGCATTTCTATGCATGAGTGGTTGAACCAGATGCACTCCCAAATGTGCATCTTACTGAAAGCAATGGAGTGTGAAAAAGCAGGGGTGAAATCCAGCTGTACATCTAGTTATGGTTCCTACTTCACACTCGATATGTGCATGGATCACTGAATCAGGGTGACGACTTAAGGAATTCTGACAAGCCAATGTGGTGTAGTGGTTCAAGTGTTGGACTGGAAGTTGGGAGATCTGGGTTCTAGTCCTCTCTCGGCCATGGAAGCTCACTGGGGGCTCATCTACATGGGCACTTTCCCTCCGCAGTAGCTTTGGAGTGGTGGCAGCTGATCTACACAACGCAGCCGCCACTCTGAAGTGATCCAGGGGCAAAGCCCCAAAGCTGCACACCAAAAAAGTAGGGAACTTACCCCGACATTTTTTTAGCTTGGAGCGAGGCTCCACACCCCTACGAAGCCTTGTTAAGAAAAATAAAATAAAATTTAAAGGGTTGGAAATCCCACCAGGGAGGGAGCACCCCATTCCTCCCCACCTTGTCTCCCCACATTTAGCTGTAAATGTGAGTCTTTACATTTACAGCTTAAAAAATACCCCAAAAATAAGTCCAATTATTTTTTTAAAAAAAACCACTAGAAGAGCGGGTGCAGATGCTCCCAGGCGTCCCAGACGTACTGCATGAGTGCTCTGGTGGGCAGGTGCAGCGGTGCCCAGAAAGCCTGCAACTGTGTTCCTTCCGATGTAGATGGTTGGAAGGAGTGTCAATGCGGCAGCGAGGCTGCCATGCGCAGCATCCCCAATATCGTCAAGGCAAGGGCCAGGTGACTTTGGGTCCGTCACAGAACCTCAGCCCAACCTATCACCCAGGGTTGTTGTTATGAGGATAAAATGGGGCTTTTCCTTGGAGGAAAAAAAGGCAGGATATAAATGCAAATAAATACATAAAATTTAAAAAATATTAAGTGGCATTCAATGCAACATCTGATTTTGTACAATATATGGAGTTCATTTACTCCATATTGTGTTTACTGACAGTTGTTCAAAATCAACAGAATTATGCCCTAGTAATTCCAAAGTACTACTAAATTGCAAGGCTGTACTCCCACCCCACCCCCGGCAACCTACTTATCAGAACATAACTAATTCCAAAGGTAAGTGTTACCTTGGGGGAAATTTCTTCATGTTTCATTCAAATTCCTCTTGACAGTTATACTGATTGCTGTTCCCATTTAAACTGATTTTCCCCAGTTATCTAATGGAAAATACTGATAGGAAATAACATAAATGCATAAATTACTTGGCATTGAACACAACTGGTTTTTCTCTCTTTTAGCTACAGGATGTGTTCTTACTTTTAAAAATCTTAACAGTACGACATATATTTTCTGTGGAAAAAGTTTACTGAGCAAAACAGCGTTGGCCCTTCAATGATGTCATGAGAACTGAATTAATTAGCAAAGAAGTAAAAAAAAAAGTCCCCGGAAGCATCAGTGCATTTGTCAGATAATTTTCAAGTAAAATGCAACCACATTGCCAGAATAGTAACCTCAGAATTGCTGTGCAGATTATGATGATGCGGAGAGGGAGAGAACATGATGATTAGGTTCATTTATACTTTCTGCAGTGAATCATATTTATTTTGTTTTTAGTGGCATGTGGAGAAAGGGTGAATCACCTGTTTCTGAATCATTTCCCATTGCAGTTCTGTAATCTGCAAACATTAGCCAGGACAAACGACATAAAAGAGTTGCAAAAAAATTAATTTCCAGTTGTTTTCTTCTTAAATCTCCTGAGCACTCACTCCACTCCCACCATCTTATTTTTTTAAATCAAATATACATGAAATCTCAGGATAGTTTTTTTAAAAGTTCTTTGAAAGCAGTCCTGTTTATCAGTTTTTAATAGGCTGAACTGTATCTAACCCAGCAATGACTAAGCTATAGGAAAAGCATTTCTTCGGTTTAAAAAATGGGTGGGTGGGGAAAACCTAGTTATGACTTAAGGTTTAATAAGCTGGATGGCTGATAAGTAAGTGAAAACAGGAGAAGAAGATTGAGGAATGAGATAAGGAGCCTGAGGTTTCTAGAATTCCCTTGAATGGAATTTAAGATTAAAGCATGCAAGTTGTTGACTCAGCATGTTCCTTGGGTACATGTCAGAAAAAGCATAGTACATTTGCATCTATCGGGTGAGAGACACGCCAGTACTTCACAAATTGCACAGGATGCCCTGTTGTATATCCTCACCAGGGACTCTGGGGTGGCACCCACTTTGCTTTCATTCCAGCACCAGGCAAAAGCAGTTTTATTTAACCATGCTTTAAAATCCATTTTTGTTGTATCTGATTTTTTTATTCACCATATTTTGCTCTGTGCTGTTGTGAATTGCTACTGTTAAGACTTGTTTTATTCTGTTTTTATTGAATTGTTTGTTATCTTGGTAATTTTGGTTTAGATATTGAAAGCCTCTCTGGCAACGGCAATGTAACACTGTCTGTGCACGGTATAGATTACAGAAATAAAAAATCTCTGAGTAAGTGCTTAAAACTTCAGATCACTAAGGCAAACATTCAACCATATATATTGGCAGATTAAACTACAGTTACGTAAGGCTGATGTCCATATTAGTGGCTATCAATCAGGACAAGAATAGTTTGCTCAGTTAAAGTATTTTAAATGAATTGTCACCTTGCAAACGAGCGCCTTCCTGCTATGCATTACCTGGAAATGAACAAAAATTATTATTTGATGGCAATACTCTAAAACCTCCTGCATAGCTATTACTTTCCTGAGCTGAAGCCTGTCCTTGATATGGATAAGAAGCAACTGAGGGATTGGCTATTTTGGATAGATTCTTGGAGGCATCTGCAACTAATTCAAAACTCCAAATTCTCCCGGTGGTTCCCTCTTTTGAAAACGGAACACTTCAGAGCCAGCTATTTGTTCAAACTGAGGCCTCTTTCTCTAAGAAATGCTTTTATTGAACTGAGATTCCAAGTTATGCCAACTGCAGTTCTGGATGGAGGTCCCATCTGAATGCAGATTATGCATGTGTGGCCAACGTCAAGTGGAAGACATTGTTCACTACATGTTAATTTTCCCTCTGTATAGGGATCCAAGAGAGAGATTCCTGGAACCCTTATTAACACATGGATATAGGAATGCCCTTGCAGAAATGGTTCATTTTCTTTTGAGTGATACCAACTGCTATGTGACACATAAAGTGGCCCTGTTTACTCTGGCAGCAAAAAAAAGATGAGGAAGAGAGAACTAGACAAAATTGCCGTGGAGATTCAGACTGCTAAGTGAACGCTGAGCTTTAGTTACGGCAAATCCTAAGTTATCTGTATAATTTTCTACTGTTTGAAATATTTGTATTACTGCATATATGTATAACTATTTTCTTTTGATGTGTCATGGCCTTTGGCTAGTACAATAAACTTTGAATTGATTGATATTGGTATTAAATGGGTTGGATCGTATTATTATTATTATTATTATTATTATTTATTTATATAGCACCATCAATGTACATGGTGCTGTACAGATAACACAGTACATAGCAAGACCCTGCCGCGTAGGCTTACAATCTAATAAGTTGTAGTGAACAATAAAGAGGGAAGGAGAATGCAAACAGGCACAGGGAAGTGTAAACAGGCACAGGGTAGGGCAAAACCAACAGTGTAAAGTCAGAACAAACTCAATATTTGAAGGCTATAGGGAAAAGAAAAGTTTTGAGCTGAGTCTTAAAAGCAGTGATTGAGTTTGTAGTTCTCAAGTGTTCTGGAAGAGCGTTCCAGGCTGATTGTATTTCCATATATGGAATGGGGCTTCCTGGCTTCCTACTTCCTTCTAGACCTACCTGTGCGCCCTCCCTGAACTCATCTTTTGGTGTGGCAAAGGGGATACAGTGGGAAGACTGAACGCTCCATCACACCTACACTTTTGCCCTCGTATTATCCCCCTTCGTTTCCATAGCATGTGAAGCCCTGATCACTTACACCTGTGCGCTTTTAGGGTTCGTGCATCTTGACACCTCTCCTCCCCTGCACACCTACGAATCAGCTCTTGCATCCACCTGTGGATCTCCTTTGTACCTCCCCCTATACTTCATTGGTTGTTGTTGGTTGGACAACTCATCCCACACTGACTGTGATGGACATGGGGCTACTAGGGTGTTGCTCTGTTTTTTTCCCTTGGTAGTAGCTTCTCTTGTTGCTGAAGAGACTTTGCAAAAACAAGAACTTCACTCCCCTAAGTAGTTTTGTGGATATCCCCTGTAAGTCATTAAGCACCCTCCTACTACTCGGAAGTAAGTCCCGGTTAGGAGCATTGAACACTGCCTGGGATCATGCTGGTAGGAAGAAAGGAAGGAAAGGGGTGTGTGGAGAGAGAGTGAGAGAGAGAATCCCACTTCGGGATTCACGTGTCCACCTGGATGGAGAGAGACATGGGGCTCTCGCTTCCCCGCTGCTTGACTCAAGGTTGCCTCTCTGCCCCCCATTGATGCAAAAGAGAGCCCCCCCCCCCCGGAATAAGAAAAGAAACCACTGCTGCAGCCCTCCTGGGATTGGCATCCTCAGCCAACTGCAGAGACAGCTGGTGTCCAAGCCTTGTGGAAAGGGCACCAGGCAAACCCATTTCACCTCGCCTGCTTCCTCTCCCCGCCTCACGGTGCACCTCACATACACGCTCCATCTGTCAAACACACACACACAAGCCCTCCGGGGCTCTCTAGAACTGGAATATGTGTTTACTCCAAAGTAAGACTCTTGCTGTTCAATGGGGTTTACTCAAAGGTAAGCTTGCATGTGACTAGCAGTTGAAATCAATGGGATTTACTTTTGAGTAGGGGAACTAGATTGTGAACTTGAAGATGCACAGCTTTGCATGATCGAAGGAATGGAAGAACAGTCCCACGGTCCTTCGCACTGGTGAAAAACAGATGAAAAGAATTTAAGAGGGTATTTAAAAAATCATTAAAAATCAAACGATGACCCAATCTGATTCAAATTTGGTATGCTGAAAGCCCTCCTAAAGAGCTATCAAGGTGCCAATTTGGATTGCTTTATCTTTAAAAATGAGGGCACTGCTGGCAAGGAGGGTGCATTTTCCACATTTCTTTTAAGGTGAAAATGCCTACTCGGGAGTAAGAACATAGAGTTCAATGGGACCTCTTCTTGCTCTAGAGAGACTGGAACTTATAACCCACATGCAAATTTAATGCATAGATGAATTGATTAATCAACTAAAACTCCCTTTTATTGAAAAGGAGAGGGAAAGGGGAGGGGAGAGAAGCTACGCAGCCCAATGGAGAAAAGGCACGCCCCTCTCTTTTGTCAGTAACACCGCCCCTTGAAAACACACCCACAGAACATCGACTGAAAACGATGGATGAAAATACACATTGAAGTTTGAGCAGTGTGCTTTCACATTACTGGAAGAACCGGACTTTCCACGTGCCAAACTATGTCGCTAAGAGGGGGAGGAAAGAACCACAATCACAGCAGGACATGGTCGGCAACATCTGATTCCTTTGCATGCAATTCAGCACGACAGCAGACTATAATGCTGGTGTGATGGAGTTTTGAAATGAGGAAAATCAGGAACATCCCATGTGTAAGTAGGATAGCTTTCCATTTGCACAATCAGCCTTTAGGATCCAACCCAGTATTATTAATAATATTACATGCTGCAGTGTATACTTTTGCCTAACAAGAGTGCTCCTGTTCAGGCTTCCTGTAAATCCGCCATGACTCCAGTTTTTCCGACACTTTGTATTCTCTCTCTACTGAGCATGGTGGCATCTTTATGGTCTTTCTGGTGCTAAGCAGAGACATTTTTATTCACCTAGGCCTTTTAAATAATCTGAAACCTTCCCTTAACCCAGGGAATTTATCCAACTACAGGCCAGTGTCAAATGTATCATGCTTGGCTAAGGTGGTAGCATTGCAATGCCAGATTCATCTGGATGATACTGATTATCTGTGCCCATTGTAATTGGTCTTTCAGCTGGGATATGGGACTGAGTCTGCTTTTATTGTCTTTGCTGGGAACTGGATGGGGTGGGGGATGTGATCCTATCCGTTCTCTTAGACCTCTTGGCAACTTTCAATACCATCAACCATGGTAACCTTATGTACTGCCTGGCGTGATGAGCTGGGTGTGTGCTGTTTTGCAGTGGTTTCTCTCCCTTCTATAATTTCATCTTGAGAAAATGGTGTTGGGGGATACTCTTGGACACCACGGCCATTGGCCTATGGTGTCCCACAGGATTCTATCTTGTCCTCCGTGTCATTTACATGAAACCACTGCAAGAAGTTGTTCAGAGCTTTGGAGTACCGTGCCACCAATATGCTAACGACACCCAAATCTATTGGTCCTTGTCATCTAACACTGTTACGGAAAACTGGATACCACACGGAGAAACTGGAATCCACACCAAAGTTCTTGTTCAAAATGATAGCTTTATTCGCTAGCGAAACAGCAGCACGGGATGAGTCCACGGGCGGCTGCCCTGGGGACTGGGAGGAGGGGCTTTTTATACACGCCCCTCATACAAAGGGAACGCACGCCCCGTACAAAGGGAACGTGCGCGCGCACACATTTTACACAAAGGAATTGCGTGCGCACTTATAGCAGCATGGCAGAACCTGTTCAAACCTGTTCGGCAGGAATGTCTGCTTCGGACCTCAGGCATGCGCAAAAAGCACGGGGTTCATTTACTCCGAGGTAAGGTCATAACCGGAATGACAGCCGTTTCCCTCACAACACTGAGGAAGCAGTCGAAACCCTTTAACGATGCCTGAGTTCAATAATGGTTGGCTGAGGAAGAACACCACCACCTCCCCAGGCAAGATGGAGGTGGGGTTGGACACCAGAAAGCCTGACTCAGGGATTGGGATTGAACCTGTTCTTCAAGGGATTGCACTCCCCCTGAAGGATCAAGTCCATATCTTGGGAGTGCTCCTTGTTCCTACGCTGTACAACTTGCACCATTACTTTGCTGCCATAGCTGCGACCCTTCCTGAGTTGGTCTAACTTATCCATACCTTTGTTACATCATGTTTAGACTATTGCAATGCACTCTATGAATGGCTCACTTGAAGACTGTCTGGAAGCTACAATTGGAGCAAAATGGGGCAGCTAGGCCGCTAACCAGTATCAGAACCAGATACTGCACTGGTTGCCAATTGCTTTCTGGGCTCATCTGAAGGTGTGGGTTTTAACCTTTAAAGCCGTACACAGCTTAGAACCTGGCTATCTAAGTTTCTAAGCCTGTCTCATTATGAACCTGCATGGGTATTAGGATCTGCAGGAGAGGCCCTTTTGAGGGCACTATTATCTGTAGGGCTCTGATCGTCTGGCATGCATGAAATGGCTTTCTCCTGTGTTGCCCTCAAACTGTGAAATGCCCTTCTCCAAGAACTATGATTCACCTCCACTGTCTTGGCTTTTAGAAAGAGGGAACGAACTCTTTTTAATCTATCCTGTAAAATTATGTAATTATTTTAAACTTTGAAAATTTTATTTTATTTAATATTCTTATTTCTATTTTTTTAAGGTTTTACTGTTTAAATTGCTGTACACCACCTTGATGGCTTTTTAGCCAATAAGGTGGGATATGAATGTTCATAATAAATAAACACTACATAAATAAAGTGTAGTCTGCACCTCTCTGCTTAAAAATCTGCATTTTCATTGTGTTGTTTAATGGTATATTGTTTTGAAAACAGTCCAGGTACTTGTGTTATAGGGAGGCTACACAAACACAGAAAAATAAATAATAAATCCTCATTGGGCTAGTCTTTTTGAGGGAGGCATCTTTTAGGGTTTTTGTTTTTTAAAACTTAAGCAAATCTCGAGGTTGCCACTCCCTCTTCAGTTATCCTGATTTTGGCTCCAACCCTGTCACCACCCACTTGTACCCAAGTCTATTATAATTTGTATACTGAACTTCCCCTCAGGGAACTCACAAAATATGAGTCTTCCAACAATCCTATAAGATAGGTTAAGATGAGGAATTATTATTTACCCAAGGCCATCCAGTAAAGCCTTATGTAAACCATGTTTGGAATTTTCTTGGGTGGCACAGGAAATTCTACAATCAATGGAAGCTTCAGACCCAAGCAGCTTCCCCATATCCAAATCTACATCACACTGGTCCAGAATACTAAAACAGTTGTAGGAGTGTCAACAGAGGAGTGACAAGGATCCTACCCTTGTCAGCTTATACAGTGTGAACCTGCCTGACCAACAAGGTTATATTTACCTCTTCTATTCTTATTAGTAGACACAAAATGACTTTAAATTTATGCTTCCTTGTTGATTCGCCTGCTTGTGAAGGAGAGTACAAATTCCTACATTTTTCCATTTTGGATTTCAGTCTCCTCCCCATTGAGCAAATCCTTTATCTCAGGTGCCTAATTCTGAATGTTATTTTAAAAATAAATTATGTCAAAGATGCACATTCCAAGAACAGTTAAAAACCACATCCTTTCTTCTTTACAACGAACAAGACCAACATAAGGCTACTGAAGTTCAGCTTGGTCAAAAAATATACATCACTTCTGTAGCTTATTTCATAATCATTTACTGTCATGAAAATATAATGCATGCCTCTATCAAGAGGTACAGGCAGCTGTCATGAAGTAGTAGGAATTTTCCTGTTATAAAAAAGGGTGATTTGGAGTGTGACTAGGAGTTTATGCTCCAGTCCCCAATGCTGTTTGTCTGCAGGTAACAAACTAAGTCAGCTTGGCATAGTGGTTAGAGTGTTGGACTGGGAGTTGTGAGATCCGGGTTCCAGTCCCAACTCGACCATGGAAACTCACTACCTACCTCACAGGGTTATGGTGAAGATAAAATGGAGAGGATTATGTATGCCACCTTGGATTCCTTGGAGGGAAAAAAGTGGGATATAAATGTCATAAATAAGCATCTGTGCGGTGCTGCTCCACAAGGCAGGCCATTAATGTTTGCTATGGATAGTATTGAGACTTAGTTACACTTAGGCTAGATCACACTCATGACTAAAGTCTCATTCATTAAAGTGTACTCTAAGTATGACCAACCCTTACAATGTGGATGATCAATTAGCATTCTCAAACTGATGAATTTTAGAATAGCCCAACACCATAATGATTATTCCTCTGCATTCTAAGTATATATAACTAGCAAATCAAGTTTTGCCCCAACTTTTCAGTTAGAAATTGGGGCAAAATGTGACTTAGTAGTGTGCATATGGGTTAGCGAAATCAAAACAGATAAGAGTCCACCAACAGTAGCACATGCATACAGCATCTTCATTTATTTATGTATGTATCATATTGCAGCATCTGACTCATACTGAAAATGGGAATTTACCCTCTCACTTTTTTTTCCTGTCCAATATGCGAATGGGACATATTTTCATTCACTTCATAAATCCTTGCTCCTACGCACAACCTCTCTCACCTATATACATCTAGCCAGTGGAAAAGAAAAAGGGGTTACTCATTAATCCATGAAATAAAGCTTTCCAAACTGAAATGCGTGGTTTGTCTTATCTCTCTAAAAGTCTTAATAAATAGGTAGGTACAATGTACCTGAGAGCAGCGAAATTAATCCAACTCTTCAGAGAGCACTTATTCTCCTGTTTTGTTGAAAGTAAAAACCTTTGCAAATATGGAAAAGGTATTTATTTGCTGCTTGCTTTGTATCTGTTCTACCAGTTTGGTGCAGGGTGCACCCACCAGGCCACCGATGATTTATCGAGAACTTATTAAAGACATACGCAAGTTAGAAAAAATGGTGAAAATGGTAAGTATAGTGTTCATGACTATTTAAACAAATTATGACATTCTCGATGCTTATTGTGAAAAAGTATTTTTTCTATTTGTTGAAAAATTATAATAAAGTTTTATATGAAAGTACAAAGTTCAAATGTTCTTACTTTTATATTTACCTAGGATGCTGAAGAACTACATTCACCAAGAAATTTCAAGGTGAGATTGCCTCAAATTTTTATTTTAAATATTATAAAATAACATTTTCCTTTAAAAATGTAGCTATTGTTGGCATGTGTAGAAAACTCTGAATGTATTGCAAAGTGTAGCATTCTTATGTACTGCACACTTGTAATATATATTGCTAAACCATCATTAAAATGTCCCTCATAGAAGTTGCTGCTAAGGAAGCAATAATTCAGCATTAGCCAGTCCTCTGATTGCATCAGGAGAGAGAAAAAATCATCATTATGCAGGATTAGAATCCCATTATTCCCCCCAAATCCAGTAATAAATACATGTCAAAGACAAGAACAAACAGTTTTCTCAGCACAAATGGATAACTGATTCATTAAGAAGTTTTATAGCTAATGACATGTTGGTTCCAAAGTCAAATTGATCCTTTAACGGTAGAGTAGCAAGCTATGAAATGACAATTTAAAAGCTTATTTTTTATTACACTTTACACTTGTATAGCACTCTTTCTTCAGAAAGGTCATAGTAGCTTATGTGAAGGTTCTACTAGGTCTTGCTAAGGACAGGTTCATAATATCCAGTAAGCTGCAGTTTCAGATTCTCTATGACCATCCACTGACTAATTTATGAATGTATTTGGTTCCCTCAAAGTTATGAGCTGAGTTATTTTGAATCTATTATTATTGTTGTTGTTTACGTTTCTAAGGGCTCAAATAAGAAAAACCTCCTTCAATTGCTTGACAAATTTTCTATTTCTATTATTCTTAGCATGATCCTAATGCAACAATTTAAGAATACAATTCTTTAAAATCAATTTTAAAGCACTTTGCACATAAAACCATTTTGAAAGACCAAGACTATCTTTCTACATTTAGGAGGTACCATATAGTGAGAATTCTAAAGTACTTAAAAACAACTATTTCAAGTCCTGAAAAATGTTCAGAAGGTAAATTATTCATAAAATCAGTATACATTTCAAATCAAAGGATATTCTTCTGAAACCTGAAACATGTATGCTGATCATTCCTGTCTGCCATGACTTTTTATCAGAGCATATGCGGAAACTGCTTCACTTTCAGAAGTGCAGAATTATGTTTAGTTATATTTGAAAAGAACAGTAAAAAACTCACCCAATTGTCTTCTGCTTTACAACATTCTGCTACAGAGGTTTTGATTTTGTTGATAACATGAGCAAAAGAGGTAATCCGCTTCTTTGCTAGATGTTTTCTTTGCTAACTTAAGATGTGATTATGATGCACTGGCATTCCTGCCAAATCCACTTTCTTTGATACTTAAATACTTGTGTCAAAACATATTGTTTATCACTTAGAAAAACTTGCCAGGACTCAAGAAACAAAGCAGCTGCAGTTAGTGACTAATTGCTTAATCATAACTATACAACCAATACCGTCTGCCAAATTCAGGAAGGTAGTGGTTTCACACACATACGCAACCATCTTTTAATGTCCTGACCAACCGTCCTCTGGCATAGTAGAAGCTTCCGGGAGATAGCAGTCTTTCCTTTTCTTTTTTATTATGTGGTGCAGCCTTTCTACAATGCTAAACATTGCATCTGATATTATTTGGACCCATTTTGCAAGAACTGATTCTTTACTTTGAGAATTCAGGATCGTGTTGCATCCCCCTTTGAAGGAGAGTACATACAGTTTTGGGGGTCTGCTTGCTTCCTCTGGAAGCTCAGGCGGAAGCAGTGGCCAGGATGGCTGCTGGTAGTAGGGTGACCATGTGGAAAGGAGGACAGGGCTCCTGTCTCTTTAACAGTTGCATAGAAAACAGGAATTTCAACATACGTTATATGTATGTGTGCAGCACCTTGTGAAATTCCCTCTTCAACACAACAGTTAAAGCTGCAGGAGCCCTGCCTTCTTTTGTATCTGGTCACTCTAGTAAGTTATGATGAAGAGGGAATTTCACAAGGTGCTGCATGGATACAAATGACACCAATTCCCTTTTCTATATAAATGTTAAAGATACAGGAGAGCCCTATCCTCCTTTCCATATGGTCACCCTAGCTGATAGCTCTGCCTGATACACCGGCTGTGACCTAGACAAACTTGCTCTCAGTTAGTCATATTTTAGATATTTTCAGTCTGGACTGCTGCAGTGCTCTCTAGGTGGGGCTGCCTTTAAAAACAGCTTGGAAATGTCAGTTGGTTAATAATATGGGAAGACATTTTTTGTGTGGCACATACAACTGGAGCATATAGTTACAATTGTGTATCAACTGACTGTTTCTAGACTCAATTTAAATTGCTGCTTTTAGTCATTAAAGCCCTAAAAGGTCTATGACCTGGGCCAATCTGCATGGGTGATTTAATATGGAGCAGTTTGAGGTTGTTTGCGACATATGCCGTTGCAGCCAATCCAAAGCAACCTTGCAGATTACCTCTAAAAATGCGCATTTTAGTCTGTTTCCCCACCCCCTCAGCTGCTGTGCGTCTTATTCCTCCAGGTTAAATCAAGCATGATGGGCGGGCATCTTTCACCTGGCTCTGACCTCAATCAAGGGGTGGGGGAGGTGGGGCCCTCCCTGTTTCCCCCCATGTTTGTGCTTTTCCACCATTCTCCACCAGCCTGCACAGATACAAGTCAGGTTTCTGTACTTCGAGACGCAAATTTATCCTTCTTTCCTTTTCCACCCCTCCATAGAAAATGGCCTGGGCTTAGCTAATTTTCTAAAATCGCAAAATCTCTACATCTCTAAATCACTAAACCTCCAAAATCCCCAAATTATTAAATCATAGCATCGCTAACTCTCTATAGCGCTAAAGCACCAAAGCGGCACCTGGGGCTTTCTCCTGAAGCTCCCTCTTCTGTTCTTTGTGTACCTTGCACCTTTTACTTCCAGGAGCCTAACAATTCCTCCTACCTCACCATCATTGCTACCACCACTTTCAACGGCTGTAGCAGATTTAGCGCTTTAGCCAGACAGTGATATGTGCGCAATATTTCTGAATGGTTCCATCTTGCAGTAGGGACATGGGAGTCTCCTTTCTGTGGAGAAAGACTTGCAAGCATACTTGTTCATGGGATGGAAATGTATTGTAAAGGATATCAGGAATCCAGAGAAAAGGAAACTTCTGGACAAAACGTTCTGCTCCTTTTTTCTGGATACCTGATATCTCTTACAGTACATTTCCTTTCCCTGAGCAGGGGAAAGAAGAGGGTGGAGACCAAGGGGTTGTCTATTCGCAGGGAAAGCCCTGCAGTGGCTGTGGATCTGCATCGCATTGGTTATATGACACAGCTGCAGCTTCACAGCCACCACGGGGCTTTCCCTCCAATGCTGTGTTTTGAAAAAGTCAGAGATTCACCCCTAAAGTCAGAGATTCACCCCTAAAAAGTCAGAGATTCACCCTAAATGGCTTGGGACCTCAATACTTGAGAGAGCGCCTCTCCTTATATATGCCTGCCCGAGACCTTAGATCTGTTGGAGGAGCCCTTCTCCGCATCCCACCAATGCAACATATACGCTATGTTGGGACAAGGGAGAGGGCTTTCTCTGTTGTGGCACCCCGATTGTGGAATGCCCTCCCCTTGGAGGCCTGATTGGCGCCAACAATGATTGCATTTCAACGCCAAGTAAAAACATGGCTTTTTAAGATAGTTAAACTCACTGGCACATTGTTTTAACTGCTTTTAAGTTATATATTGTTTTAACTTGGATCATGGTTTAATTTGTTTTTAACTGTGCATATTTATTGTTTTATACTGTATGTTTTTATCTGTACGCCACTCTGAGATGTTAATGATATAGGGCGGGATATAAATGTTTTAAATAAATAAATAAAATAATAAATGGAGTGACATCAACACGGTGCTTCTGCCATATAACATCCCTCTGCAGGCAATTCAGGGTCAACCCGGGGGCGGAGCCTGGTGGAAGGTGACCCACGATTGGTCGCATTCCACCAGGAAGAGGGCGGGGATGGCTCTGGGATGTGGATGGCCGCCCAGAAACCCTATGTTCCCTTCTCGGCATTGGGGATACCTGACGCCATCCTGGGAGAGGGAAAGCATGGGCTTGAAAGCCGGCGTCGTGAAGACAGTCCTGAAGCCTCTTAGATGTGGCTGATGACATTCATTTCGACTGACGGGACTCTGCACCCGCCCCCAAAGTAAGGTGGATTGGAGTGCAGTTCGATCTGTGAAAGCCCTTCATTTGGCAGGGGTATAGTCCATTCTTTTCAGCTAAGTGTGCCACTAACGGACCAAAGCTGATTTCAGGAAAAAGCAGAGAAAAGCCGAAAGTGATTCTCAATGTATTTCCGTGAAAATGTTTCTGCCCAGAATTTAAGATCACCTTCTCTGTGCCAACATCTAGCTGAGTGAGCACAAGGGACAGCATACCCTCCCCGTGGAGTTCCTTTATTTATTTATTTACATTTATATACCACTTTATCTGCTAGAAAGTAATTGAGGTGATTTAAAACAATAAAACCCTGCAACAAAAGGCATACTCACTGGTCTTTTTTTGCCCCAACCTGAAAGCTTTTCTTTTCACAGCTTTTTAAAAATTATTTATTGCTGCTGAGTTTTGTGCTATATTTTGTGCTGTATTGCGGTTTTTTAGTTTATTTATAGTAGTGTTTTTAATGTGTTGGTTTGCTTTTTGATACTTATTTGTGATGTATTTTTTATGGTGTGAGTGCCCTATTGCTAGAAAAATGGAATACAAAAAATTAGTTACAGTTTGTGAATGTCAATTGCAAGGAGTTCACAAAATACTACAGTAAGTAGAGCAGAAAGATAGTACACTTTCAGCTACATAGAAATCTTACAATATTGTAACTCACCCTTCTTCCAAAGAGTTCATATACAAGATCTATAATCCATTTTATCCTCATAGCAATTCTCTGAGAAAGAGTAGGCTGAAACATCGTGATTAGCACAAAGTCAACCAATTAGCTTAATGGCAATATTGGTATTTTAAGCTAAACCTCCAAAATCCAAACCAGGGCTCTATCCTCCACACTACAATGACTTGGTTCACACACAGCACTGTGGTACTAGCATGTAGAGCAACTGGGTTTTTTGACCACTGTTGTCTG
Source organism: Elgaria multicarinata webbii (assembly GCF_023053635.1). Taxonomy (NCBI): domain Eukaryota; kingdom Metazoa; phylum Chordata; class Lepidosauria; order Squamata; family Anguidae; genus Elgaria; species Elgaria multicarinata. The sequence goes on along the minus strand of NC_086180.1, from coordinate 36,567,561 downwards.
CAGCCTCTCTAGCCTGGTGAACCAACTCATAGTACTGATTGTCATTATGTGCAAACCAAGTCAATAGCTCTATAAGAACAAAGACATTGTTTAAAATATCTTTCATTCGTATTTACTTACAGCTCTAACTTTGCATATAACTGAACACTTCTTACTCTATGTTATGAAAAGTTGATAGTACTGTCTTGAATTCATGAAAACGATTTGCTGGAATAAGTCATCTGGTACAACTTCCTTGGAGAAGATGCTGCCACAGCTGCAATTAAGCCCTAGATTAGATATAATTTCTGCAATTGTTTTTCAGCAAGTTATATGCATGATCTATTCCAAGGAAAAGCTTTAGTGGATATTCAGCAATAGCTATAATTGGTTATAATCAGATTAATATCCATATTCTTAAAATCTCATATAGGAAACCTAGCATTGACCACAACATTTCTGGCAACTGGAATTCCTTAACTTGCATTGCAGTAGGCAGAATCTCTATAGTGAATCAAATTTCAGCCTACATAAATCTAATTGGCACACTGACTAATCTAAGAAAAACTGTGGGTCAGGCCATACATAAGAAATGCATGTCTGTTGGTGCATCTCAGATAAGACAAAAAGCATTTTCATCTGGAAAACAAAACATTTTGAACTGATTCCCCCCCACTCCCCAATAAGTTAAATTAGTATGCATGTTGAGAGAAACCCAAACATTTGGCTTTTAAGATACAACTAGTTGTTGATACCCAAGTCTAAGAAATGCAAAATAGGCAACCAATTTCTTCTCTAACCTCTCTTTGGGAGGTATAAAAATGTAATTAAATAAATAAATAAATAAATAAATAAATAAATACTGAAAATAGAAACTTGTACACCAGCTTTTAAAAGATACATTTGGGGATTAAACCTATTGCAGGTAATGGGCAATAAGGAAAAGTTGGGTCTTGTGTACTGTGAAGTGTCAAATAATTCTTGCAGATTGATATTTGTTTTTATGCAACTGCTGCATGTTTTGTGAATGGAACATGGTTGAAACTGGATGGTATAAATGACAGGGGGATGCCAGCAAAAACAGCAAAGGAGAAGGTCCCATGTGCGCCAATCTGTCTGAGAAGTTGCCAAGACTGATTACAAACTTTAGTCAAGTGTGATTGAAGAGAAATTGTAGGAGTGGCCTTGCTTGTAAGCTCCCTGAAGGCATTTGGTTGGAAAGAGGATGCTTGATTAGTCACTAGGGAGACCTTTGGTTTGAACCAGCAGGGCTATGCTCTTATTTTCGTACCTTTTCTCCATACATACACTGTTCAACATCCAAAAATCTAGAAGGGTTCCACCTTACTGATTTCATGCAAACATCTGGGAAAGGGAAAAAATGACCAGTTTTTGCTCAAGGTGCTGGAAGTTCACATGGTAGTGACTATGAACAGTGCCAGTCACACTTGTGAAAGAGCTTTAAAAGCTGCCAAAATGGCAACATAAAGTAATAACATTAATATGGATATGAAACTATATATGGGGGAAGACAAACTGTCCATTAAAAATTGATTAGAAGTCCAAAAATATCTTGCATTAATACGCAAGACATACGTATATGTTTGTTTGCTTTTAATTCTAGGACAATTGTCTGCTCTCCGCTTTCAAGTGCTTTGTAAATGAATCCTCAGCTTTAAAGCCAGAAGACAGTCAGAATAAAGAGGATTTCAACACCCTCCTTTCTCGCATCAAGTTTTCTCCACAGAATGTTAATCTCAGCGTATCTGACCCGGTATGACTAATGCTTATACTTTTAGTATATGAATTCAATAACACAGACTGGGTTCACATGACATGACAATCCATCATGATGGGTTGTTGTGTCATCCAAAGCTGGCGCGTTCTCCACAGAGTGGCTTAATTTTCATGAACAAGCCACCTTGAGAACCCATGGTTTTTCGTAGGGTTGTTCAGACCCAGGTTTTGTTTTCGTGTTGTCTGAACCTGAGAGACCAACTTTATTGCGGGTTGCTGGGATTGGTTACAGAGCTGCTTGGCAAGAGAAGTAAAAGAGCCCGTGAGGATCTTCACATTCTCACCAATGTCACCACCAGCCTCCCTAGCCAGTGACTGCCTTTCTGCCGAAACGGCACTTTGGAAGGACCTTCCTAGGAGGAAAGGCTTCCATTCTTTTGTCATCTTTGTAAAAAGAAATGCAGTATTGCAGCATAGGGAGACATAAAATAATATTATGTCCATTTCCCCAAATTTGTCATTAATAATAAGATTTTTTCTTTATCTTCCAGACGTGTTCTCCCTGTATAAATTATAGCAAGGAACCCAAAGCAATTTTTTTAATGGAATTTACTTCACTGCTACGAAGGGTAAGTACGACTTATTCACATATAAAATTATAGGTAATTTTGGTGTTTTTAAAAATATTTTCTCTTTCACTTTGACTAGGTAAACAGTTTGCAATTAAGTTGTTTAAACTTTATAAACATTTGTTTTTACAGCTGAATATACGTGGTATATGAAACATGAAGACTACAGAAGAACACCTGCTACTTAAAGAGTCACTAAAATTGGTCAGATAGGAAGACAAATGTAATTATTGTCTGTCAAGCACATTCCTCTTTTTGGTGGTGGCAGGGGTATATGTTAGATTATCTCAAAATGTTGTATGGCAGGAGTAATGTAATCAAAACGCCAGGAATAATTTAATAATTTCATATTGAAAGAAAGAAAACATATTTTTAAAAGCCCATGGGTAGTATCCAACTACACAAGTAGAACTCACTGCTTGCGCAGCTGGGATTTAGTTCTTCATAAAGTAAACCCTGAATTGAGTGAAAATGCTCATTTCTGGATTGGGACAAGTTTGTGGAGCTCTGTACTGTCAGCTTGTTTCCAGTTCCTATCCGAAGCACTAAACCGCCCTTGCACATGTGGTGGGTGCTATTGGCACTTGAGCAGCATTGGATACTGCCCTGAGATTGCTAAAAAGTCACAATACCATTATCTTAGGAGTTCTCACTATAATATTTGGGGAAGTAAATTTTGTAATAAGGCAAACACAGTATATGAACCTTGCTGCTGTGGTCAAACAATTGTTGCCAGAATATATTACACTAGAGATGTATGTATCTGCAGCAAAATCCAGTATTTGTTTTCAGTACAATCTACTGAAGCTGGAATCCTCAATACACTTACTAGGAACTAAGCCCCACTGGGCACAATGGGAATGACTTCTGAGTAAACGCGTATAGGATTGTACTTTGACAGAAGTGCTCTTGCCACAGCTTCTATCCATTCACTCTACTGGGGATTGTGTGGTAGAACATTTCCACTGGATTGTATCTTTTATTTGAAAGGAGAATGTGTGAGGTACCTCATAGGTATATTTCCTTTAGTTATGTAAATAATCATAACAAACTGAAATTAATTAGATCCACTGGAAGAAAACCTAGTTTCCATATGTATTTTAATGAATTCATAATTCTATGAAGTAAGATGTAATACATCATTTTTAATAGGTACTGCTTCAGTATCGTGAGCAATAAGCTACCTCTTGGCTGTCTAATATTGTGGAGAAAGGTCCAATATCATGACTTGTGTAGGAACTGGCTGAAGTATATTAATTTTTTTTATATATGAAGAGTTGCTAGTAATTTTTCATACAATTTTTATACAATTTTTCATAGAAGTATTTGTGTTCCTGAGGTAAAATAAGAAGGGTGAGGTATTTGCAAGCAAATTCTGTGACAACACAATTTGCACCCTGCCATCCATCTAACCCAGGTATATTGGGCATATATATATATCGGTGTGCACTTTCTCAGCTTCCTTGTGTATATCTTGAGGACAAAAGCCTCTATTTACACATAGGCATATACCATTCATAAAATTATGCTAAAAGTATGCATTTTGTATACAGCAATTGGTTTCCCAATACAAAAATAGCATCTGAAAAAATAAAAGGAAATTAGAATTTTCTCTTTCTCATTTCCCATTTAACTGTCCATCCTGAGGCTAATAGGCTTTTCCATTAAACTACATAAAATGAAAGCAGACTATAGCAGAGAATACATTTTAATTCTTAAAGAATGATACTATTCCTCCATCTTATTGGCCACATGTTAACAGCATAGCTCTTGTACAATAATGATTGAAACAGCAACATATATGCTTACAGGAGAAGAAACCCACTGGGCACAGTGGAACTTCCGAGTAAACATGCATAAGATTGCACTGTAAATCAGATTTATTTTAGAGTACTGTAGATCTGCACAGAATCCTCAACAATGTGTTGCTATACTCTAGCACAGTGGTCTGCAACTGGTCCAGACCCAAGACCCACCTCAGACTCCCAACCTGCAGCACGGGACCTACTTTCACAATTGCCCAACATGGTGGCTACAGCTTTGCTGGCCCATATGGACTGATCTTGTGACTCACTTTTGGGTTGCAACCCACCAGTTTTATTGCTCTACCAAAGACCATGGAAACTGTCTAGCTTTAAAGCAAGAATGGCCTTGACCAAATTTGATTCATTTTGGTGTATAAACAGCTCTGTAGTATCACCTACAGAACAGGTTCGGAGTGGGACGGTGGGAGTGAGTAGGAATTCCTACAATGTTCTTAGCTGAATAGCCCCAGGATTTACACTGTGACAATGGTGGAAAATTAATTTTCTCCTATGGAGGATTAAGAATGATTATGATATCAGTCATAAGTATTATTAACAGCCCTTCCAGCCTGTGTCCTAACAAGGCTTAGATACTGCCTGCATTCTCATGTTGTGAAAACTATATATTGTGTTTTAATTTAATTAATATTTATTACATGCACTGTGTAAAATTCTGGAATATTATTTATTTATATGCCAGTTGATCAAATTTATTTAAAATTTCATATTAAATGCTGGTCAAATGATATGACTTGTTTCTCATAAAGTGTAGTTCTTTACTTTACAAAACAACTTACTTCAAGGTCAAACAGCATAGCCATATCACATATCCCTAGAACCCTACCTAAGGTTACATTATCATCTAAGGTTATATTATGGGTGGTTACTTAAAAAGCAAACAAACAATGCAACCCTATATAAGTCTACTCAGACATAAGCCCTTTTGGGTACAATGAGGCTTACTCCCAGGTATTATACAGGTTTGCTGTCTAAACTATGTATGCAGAATATAAATTCAAATACCCATTAAATGTTATTTTATCAGCCAAGGTACTGATTTATGCACATGGATAAGAATGCAAAAATCAAAGCTTCCCTAAAGCATCAGATTATTATAATATCAGGTCAATTTATTTTCTCCTACACATTTGGCATTGACGCAAAAACTAGAATGTCCATTTCCCCTGACACGCAGACACATGTCCAGACATGCATTCACACATGTGTGTGTATACACAAGCACACGCACACACACACCCTCTAGGACACCCCACCAGGAGCCCACCCAGGGACACCTGGAAAAGGCGAATGGGCACAACAAGGCAGGGAAGGGGAGTAGCCAGATGCCCCTCAGTAAAAACTCCATTTACCGCCATGCAAGTAGCACGTAGACACTTTCCCAGCCTCCTAGCCTTGTCAGCCCCAAAGGACACCGATTGAGTTAATCCCATCAAATCCACTCACCGCCTGGCTGCCCAGACCTCACCATATAGGGGAAAGATTAAGTGCAGGTATGCAGGGCAAGGGACATCTGAGAACAGGTATTTCACACTGATGGCGGTGGCCAGATGTCCCCCCCCCCACAGCTCCAGCGCCACCTAACTTTAAGTAAAACATTGCTTAAGTGCACTTTAACACCATAGGTCAGTTTCAAAATGACACTGACCAGTTAAACTCAGCCAAGTCCTTAGGACTGTTAGTGGGGTGGTGAACCTGCTCCAGGTTTCAGTAAGAACTCTAAAGGAGCTATGCAAGATGCTTTGCGGAGCAGATTCACCGCCCTCAACATCGGAACCAGCAGCCTCCATTGGGTGTGTTGGGGAAATGGTGCAGCAGAAGGGCTTAAACCCTCAGTGCTGTAGCTCCAATCCTAGTTAGCCCCCTCTTTACCTTAAAAACTAAACAAAAACTGGCAGTGGGGGGAGGAATCTGATCATGGACCTCTTGATCTCATATCTAGTTTGACCTCTGACTCTGTGACAAGCTGAGTTATCCCCTCCCCTTAATGGGGGAACGATGAATTGCGCAAGGGGTGGGGGAGCAGGTCGGCAGCAAAGTGAGAAAGGCTGGTAAAGAGCAGCTGCACAGCCCCAGCAGCAGCAGCAGCTCCTTCCCAGGAGGGGACTGCTGAATCAATCAGTGTGTTGATGGGGTGGTGCTCCTTTGTTCTGCCTCCAGTTCAACCTGAGGCCCTCAAAGGCAGACCTCCCATGTGGCTCCAGGATTGCTGTGAGTGTTCACATGATTTGTTGTCTATATAGCTATACAGGGTTAAGGTGATTCACTACAAGTTTATTTTCCGAGCATTAGAGATGAATGAGAGCTTCCTTTCTTTTTTACCAATTCCCCTTGTTTGCCCCAAACAAACACTATATTGAGGAAACCTTGAAACGATGGCAGTTAAGTAGGCAAAAACTTCCCTGGCTGGCTTTGAGTGCAAGGTCTGACCCAGGCAGAGCAGATCTTATTGGGTCCCCCCTGATTTGCACATGGATTTTATTCGGTTTTGCTTGGAGCAAAGGTATTTCTGCAGGCTAGTTTGAACTCTGCCTAACCTAGGAAGGAAATAAACATTCTATGGGAGGAGGAGCAAACTACAACCCATGTAAGAACTCTTTCATTTGAGGAAATCTTGTGTTTGCTGTTAGATGGGGCACTGGACAATCATGGGGTTCCTCGGATAGCTTCAATTTCTTTTGTTGTTGTTGTTATTGTTATTATTGATCCAATTTCTTGATCTGTTTAAAGCCCTACATGGTTTGGGGGGGGATGCCTATTCCGTCTGGATCACTCAACTTCAGTGCCTCCTTTTAACCGTCCTGTGGTAATGTGCGCCATCGAGGTGGTTAATGAGGTGGGAATCACCCAATCACTTTGTCCTACCATCAAAGCTCCGCCCGCATGTCAAAAAGCGATTTAACTCCCCCAAAGACACATAACCATAACAAGGTGCAAACTCGGACGTGATCTAAAAGTTGTGGTAAATCGCAAATGCGAAGATGCACATTATTGCGTTTAAACCCCAGGGCTACGGCGAATGGACAGCTGCACAATTAGGTCAGGGTAAACAAGCTGTATAAACAAGCCCCAAGGTTTTGAGCAATGTTGTTCTCAATGGACATCACTTCTGCACCGGGTCCCATAAATCTTCTGGGTGGCCCTGCAAAATTTATTTATTTATTTATTTCATTTATTTCATTTATATACTGCCCCATAGCTGAAGCTCTCTGGGTGGTTGAGGAGGTGGAGGAAGGGCACCAAAGGCACTCACCCTGGAGCTATTTAGCCTAGAGACAGCCCTGAACACAAAGTTTTAGAATTATCACCAGAGGAAGAAGGAAATATTGGCTGCAGAAAAGTATCCTGCTTCAGAAATGGAGATGAGGTCTGTGATTCTGAGTGGTCAGGTGGCAGAAAGCAAGTAAATATTATTTGACTTTCACAGCATAGAGTAGCCTTCCCCAGGCGTGTGCCCTCCAGATGTTTTGGTCTTCAACTTCCATCAGCCCCAGCCAACATGGCCAATGGTCAGGAACCCTGCAAGTTGTAGTCTAAGACATCTGGAGGGCACCAGGGTGGAAGGCTGGCTTAGAGTCCAGCAGTGTCTGGAAGCGGGCAGCAGGATCCACTTTTAATTCAAGAGTAACTACAAGACTCCGGAAATAAAATAGTCTTATCTGCCAGAACTCTACATTTCAAATGCAAATTATTCTATTTGCATCACACCAGCCCTGTCCGGAAGACGCCTTAAACCACGGCTTTATTCACCGTTGTTAACGACGTGGTTTAAGGTGTCATGTGAAATTGGCCTCATTCATGAGGCCACTTTCACATGAGGCTTTTGCATGCCAGTCATAGCACAGCTTTATTTTCCCATCTGACCGGACACTTTCTTTGCTGGTGGCTGATACAAAAAGCAAGCCAAAAAGTTATGTCATTTCTCATGCAATGCCATATGCCAGATGGAACAGCCTTCACTGATCACAGAAGTCGTTTCTATCAGTTTTTGGCTCACATATTATACTGTGCCTAGTATGCGAATTGGCCCTTGATTTCCAGATTTTCTCTACTTATATTAAAAGTCTGCAGCTAAATATACAAGCATGGTACAATGTTATGCAGCCATTTTAAAAGATGTGACACCATTGCAACCATTACTAATTACAGAAATTAAAAATGTTAATGAAAAACTTGAAACTTTGAAATGAAAAACTTGGACTAGGAATGGGGAGATCTGGGTTCTAGTTGCCACTCTGCCATGAAGCTCACTGGATGACTTTGGGCCAGTCACAGACTCTCACCCTAACCTATCCTATTGTGCGGACTTTATACTGTTAGTTTTACCCTACCCTGTGCCTGCTTACCCTACCCTGTGCCTGTTGGCATTCTCTTCCCCTCCTTATTGTTTTACTATGATTTTATTAGATTGTAAGCCTATGCGGCAGGGCCTTGCTATTTACTGTTTTACTCTGTACAGCACCATGTACATTGATGGTGCTATATAAATAAATAATAATAATAATCTCACAGGATTGTTCTGATGATAAAATGCAGAGGAGAAGATCATGTATGCTGCGTTGGGCTCCTTGGAGGTAAGGCTGGCTATAAATACAAACATAGCAGCTCTAATAACAAACATTTATGCTTCAAAACAAGGTTACTTTGTGAGTGCAAATCCCAGCAAGCTTAAAATGAACAACGGGTGTCACACTTTTATTCAACAGTTCCTGATAACCAGATTGCTAACTGGGGCAAGATAACATCAACTGCTTGATAGCTACCTGAGAGGAAAAAACAAACAAACAGCTTTTAAAAGAACTACTAATTGACTACCTCCAGTAACATTTCCAAATGTAAAAGCTTGTTTACTAAACATTTATAGAAGTAACTATTTTATTTTATTTATTTACAATATTTATATACTGCTCCCCATTGAAAATTTCAGAGCGGTGTACAAGATAAAATAAAATAAAAACAGAATAAAACACTTTAAAATAGATTTTAAAAGATGCAACTATGGATATATGTTGCTGACCACAGAACTGGGCACAAGGATGATATGGAAATAGCATATTAGGTGAACGCAGTGGACTAATATACAGCGTTCGCCCTTATGCTGTATCCTCTTTGTCTTCTCCCAATATCAGCCACTGGTTTTAACAGTTTCGCCCTTCCATTATGCCCCTGAAAGTCTGAGGTTTGCAGCTGCTGAGTCATTCCTAGATTGTTTTAATGCTGTAAGAGCCCAAGGTTACAACCATCACCGGGCCTATTCTCATGATCATGATGGGGGAAATAAGTCACAGCGGTTTATTTCCACGGCTATATGTGTTGGTCATGTGTGCTGTCGTGAGTTGCACAATGACTCTCACCAGCATGGGTTCCCATGTCGTGTGAACCTGGGCAGCATGGCTTGTTGGGAGTAGATAACGACCCTCAAATACCCAGCAAGAGCCCATGGCTTATTTGAGAGTTGTTGCGTCCTCTAACGAGCCACACCATCAGGGTTCTCACCATATACAATATACGCTGGCGAGGTAATTAAGCAAATTGTGCTGGCATGTGACTGGCACATGCGGTGGGGAAAATAAACTACCATGGAAAGGAGATTTTCAACAGTTAAAATTCTCTCCCGCCCCGGCAGTCACAATCCTGTTCCACTCCCATGTCTTTTACATTTTTTTAAAAATGTGCACATTAATTGCATTCCCACAATTAACTTTGTGTCTAGTTTGGCCTTGAGCTTCATGCCAAATGGAGATTTGAACCTGCGTCTCCCTGGGTTAGTCTAACATTCTAACCACTACACCACACCAACTCCTTGAAAGGTAGCGGAAATCTATCTATCTATCTACCTATCTGTGTTTGTGTGTGTATGTGTGTGTATCTCTCTCTCTCTCTCGCTATGGTCACCTTAGTGGATGATCTTCGCAAGAGTATTGACAGTGGGAGCGTGTCCCTGCTGGTACTTTTGGACCTCTCAACGGCTTTCGATACTATTGACCACGGTATCCTTCTGGAACGCCTGAGGGGATTGGGAATCAGGGACACTGTGCTCCAGTGGTTCCGGTCCTACCTCTTGAGATGGTGATGCTTGGGGATAGCTGCACCTCAAAGAAGGAGATATTGTATGGCGTACCACAAGGCGCCATCCTATCTCCAATGCTGTTTAACATCTATATGAAACTGCTGGGAGAGATCATCTGGAGGCATGGGGTTGGTGCTATCAGTATGCTGATGACATCCAAATATATTTCTCTATGCCTTCCACAACAGTATCAGCTAAGGATATTGTGTCTCCTCTGAATGAATGCTTCGAGGCGGTAATGGGCTGGATGAGGAAAAACAAACTGAAGCTGAATCCAGACAAGATGGAGATGCTTACTGTCAAGGGCCCTAACCTGGGTTTGGAGGTGTGTCAACCAGTTATGAATGGGATTTCACTCCCCCTGAGAGATTGTGTTCGCAGCTTGGGGGTGCTTCTAAATCCATTGCTCCAAATGACAGCCCAGATAGATGCAATGGCCAGGAGTGCCTACTTTCAGCTTCGGCTGATACTCCAGCTACGCCCCTTCCTAGAGTTAGATAACCTAAAAACGGTAGTGCACACATTGGTAACTTCGAGGCTCGACTTCTGCAATGCACTGTACATAGGGCTACCTTCGTACCTCGTCCGGACTCTTCAGCTAGTTCAAAATATGGCACCCAGGTTGGTCAGCGGTACACCTTGGGGTGACCATATTACACCAACTTTAAAATCACTTCACTGGCTGCCAATTACTTCCTGGGTGAAGTATAAAGTGTTGGTTTTTAACCTTTAAAGCCCTACATGGTTTGGGTCCAGGTTACCTGCGGGATCGCCTTCTACTGTACAATCCGCCCCACATGCTCAGGTCCTCTGGGAAAGGTTTACTCCAGTCAGCCACAACTAGGCTGGCAAGTTACCCAGAGGACCTTTTCTTCTGCCGCCCCTAGACTGTGGAATGGCCTGCCAGAGGAGATTCGTCAGCTTAACATTCTTTCCGAGTTTAAGACAGCCATAAAGACTAGTCTCTTCCAGCAGGTCTACCCAGATGAATTTTAAACCTAAGAATTTTAATATGTTGTCATGGTTATTTTAATATTGTATTGGTTTTATATGTTATTTTAACTAGTTTTATGTATTATATTGTATTTAATGTTGTTACCTGCCTTGATATCCGGAGGGAGAGGCAGGTAATATCCATCTATCTATCTATCTATCTATCTATCTATCTATCTGATATGCCCGGCGTTGCTCGGGTCCGTGAATAATGTTTATAACATTTATTTGATATATAATAAATTTCTATGCAACTTATTTGTCTTTAGGTGTTTTTTTTTTAGTTTGGATGAGTTAGTAAATTGTTTTATTAGAATAAATGGAAAATTATGTTAATAAGAATTGTGTTTTAAATTAGAGCTTCATGATAAACCACATTTTTTGTTTTACCTGAAAAGCCTACACTTCTCATCATGCCTTGGCTGCAGCAGCCATCTAAACTTCAAAAACAATCAGGACACACAACACCCTTTCTACCAACTAAAAAAGATGCAAACCTAAAAATATGTTTTCAAAATATACCCAGCATTGCCCAGATATCTGAACAACATACAGAAGGGAAGCGGATCCACCATCTTAAAGTAGCAGGCCAGTGCTAGGCCTGTGAGTTAACCTTAAAACAAATTAAATTCATTCCCCCCCTTCTCTTGCCCTCATGACAACCCTGCAAATTAAATTAGATTCTTCTTCTTCTCTCTCTCTCTCTCTTCCTGCCGTCATGATTTTCCTTGTCCTCACAGAAAACAAAAACTACAACTCCCAGCATGTCTTTTGCTCAGAGCTGCGACATCTCTGAAAAACACTAAGGCAATGTGTTGCATTGTGTGAACTGCCCAGAGAGCTCCAGCTATTGGGCGGTATAGAAATTCAATCAATCAATCAATCAATCAATAGAGCAATGCGTGGCACACTGGAAGTTCTGAGCTAAGAACTTTGTGTTGCTAAACAATAGGATATATAAACACAGCTGAGAGTCGGGGGGAGCAACTGGAAGGGAGTGGCTGGGTGTGGGGGAGCCCAGAGAGGAGGCCGGGCAGCTCACTAGTGAACGTGGAGGCCTCAGGTAAGTACTGCAGGTCAGCAGGCAGGCGTGATGGGGGGGGCAGATTCTAGGAGTGAGCAAGGGGGAGCAACGACATTGAAATATATCATTCTCAAATGGTTTGCGCGGAGGCCTCAGTTAAGTTCAGCGGGCAGGTGAGCGGGGGAGTGGGGCGGTTTAGCATCTGGGAGCGAGCAGAGGAGTGGCTAGGAGTGGGCGGAGCCCAGAGAGGAGTCTGGGTGGCTTGCTGGTGTGCGCAGAAGCCTGAGGTAAGTACTGCAGGTTGGCAGGCAGGCAAGCAGGGAGGAGTGGCTGGGAAGGGGGAGTTTTCCAGGCACTCGTGGAAAAGCCAGAAAAGTGTGGTACTGAGCAATGAAATACTAGCAAGCAGATAGTCTGCGCTAGTCGAGCTAGTATTACAATATTAAATAAAGAAGAATAAATTTTAGACCTGTAAAAGTATTTTCTAAAAGCCACGCACATAATTTATTCGTAAAGGTAGGAGACTGATTCATTTTCCTGTTTCTTTTCTTTCAAGCGCCTGTAGATTCAGAACACCTATTCCAGATTAAACATAACTGTACATCAGGAAAACAATCAGGCGCCAGGTATCTTTCCCAGCACGTTTAATTATCTCTCCCAGTATGTTTAATTATTTTAACAGTACTGTTCATTGTCGGCACAAGGGGTTTCCTAAGAAGGATAGAGTATGCAGTTGCAATTATTCATGTACTGCTAGAATGCTCTATTTATAATGATCTCAGAACCAAATACATTCATCCGTTGTTAAGATCATTCAAGGGAAGGCCATCCCTTGTTAATGCTTGTTTCCTATTGTCTGAGGCTAAGAAGTATGTATCTTTTAGAACTTCAAAATTCCTTGTCAATGCTCTACAAATATGTGCCACAAAGTCTAAAGGCTGTATGGAAAACTATTCAACTCTTAATGGTTTATCAGTAGAATTTTAAATTGCAGTTTTTTTCTGTGTTTGTGTATAATGGCAATTTGCTAAGACACAATAAATCTGTGTGTACATTGCTGTACTGTTCATAAGCACTAGTCTGCATTGTGTTCCTAACGTCAGAAATTTCTTAGGTGACCTTCTGCTACCGAGTCACAAAACACAATATAAAACTGTGTTGTAGCACTCTCTAGTGGCTGAGCCTTAAAGGCCATTCACATGTGAAGTCTAAATCACACCAACCTGGTAAGTAGAGTTACAGGATTTCGGGTGCACAAACTATGCCCTATGGGTTGTTCATAAAACGGACTGTCGTGTCATGCAAATTTGACCAATATAAAGGCGTTCAGTTAATACAATCTCATTTTGTCAATCTAGAAAATTTATTGCTTTGATACAGAGAAAGCTTTGAAGCTTCTGGAGGAACCTTATCTCATACCACTATAAAGTCATATGAATTTTGGCACAGATTTTCTATGGGCAGTTGGAGCTTTTTATGAAGTGTCTACAGTACATAGTAAAGTGTAGGCTTTATTATTTGCCCTTTGTATTGAGCCCTTTGCAGAAGTAATTCATAGGGATCCTAGAATTAAAGGGGCACGAGCACGGAAAACAAGTTACAAAATTAGGATGTTCGCTGATGACACTGTGTTGCATTGTTACAGATCCACTTACATTCTCTACTGGTATTGCAACAGCTGATTACACAACATGCTATGGTTCAGTTCCCCACAGCAATGCCCAGGAGTACCACTGCACCTGCGAGGCCAGGCCGAGACACCCACCATGGTATTTCCCCCCTCTGTAAATGAATGCATTCATTCACTTAAATGGGGAGAGGAGGAGAGAGAAGGGCGAAAAGAGCCAAAGAGCGAGAGCGAGCACATACACAGGGTGCACATTCAAGTGTGTGCACACACACACCCGGGGGGCACTCCGAATGGTTTTTTTATTGTCCACTCCTCAACAGCTGCCAATTTATGATGGTGCCCAGGGCACATTTTCAAAATTCAAAGTGTCCACAAAGACTATATACACAACATCAAATTATCATCTGAAATTCAAAAGGCCATTAAATCTCAGTACCAATACAAAAGGGTAGATGGGATGTACAACCATCTAGCAGTCCATATCAAAGCATGTAGTACTGATCTTGCAAACAATAATGTTGAATCTGATCCAATTAATCAAGATAGAGTTGAAGCAACGGGGAAAATTGAATCTAACATCATTAATGAGCATTCAAAATGGTTGTTGCCAAAACTTTTATTTTATTTCCAGACATTACTGATGAGAATTCCACAGGTCCTAATAAAAGATGCCAGGCAATACTGGATAATGAACAACACAAGGGCATGAATGGCATCCATCATCCTCCACTGGCCATTTTTCTAGGATGGATAAATCTCCCAGATCTACAACTATACAGTAATGCAGCTTAACTATGGGGAAAAGATCCAATGCATATCTGGAAATGGGAAAAATACTTCTGTAAAACATTAGATAAAGAAAGTAAATGGAGTAAAGCATTCTTCTTTAATAACATACTGGTGTTATATTTATTTATTTATTTATTTATGTATTACATTTTTATACCGCCCAATAGCCAGAGCTCTCTGGGCTGTTCACAAAAATTAAAAACATACCAAGTATAAAACAACAGTATAAAACCATAATATAAAATACAATATAAAAGCTCAACCAGATAAAAACAGCAGCAATGCAAAATTACAAATTTAAAACATCAAGTTATAATTTATTTATAGACTGTTAAAATCTATAAGAGGCTCCCAGCAAAGAAACATCTCACCCCCAGCTGCAACATCTTTGGGGGACTGGGAGCTTAAGAGGCAGGCTCTTACTACCTGGGTTTTTGACCATCTGATCCAGCCAGGAGAGGAAGGCCTGCAGAGCAAGGGACCAATCAGCGGCTGCTGTTGTCCTGCCTAGTCTGCGGAACCTCCAACTGCCTCCGAGCAGACTCAGGCTCCCAGCAAAGAAACATCTCACCCCCAGCTGCAACAACTTTGGGGGACTGGGAGCTTAAGAGGCAGGCTCCTTTGGGGGTGGGCTCACCGCCGATAGGGGGACTCCAAATGGGTTTGCCAATTTGGGGAAGCCACTTCAGGGCAGTACACAAGGGCGAGGGCCTGTCCCCTTATTTGTTTGGTTTTGTTTCTTTTCTTTTCTCCTTCCCCCCCCTACTTTCGGCCTGCTGCCTTTTAGTCGTGTGAGGGTTCTGCCAGCCTGTCATGAACATCTGCTTTCCTGGGAGTGGAGGAGGTGATGGGAGTCCGGGAGCAGCCATCACAGTTATACAGGGCAGAGGGAGATACAGGGCGGGGAGACAGCTGCACTGTCATAAGAGAGTGTGCAATGACAGGGTGTTGGTTGTCCCCAAACTTCCCCCCAATTCAAATAATTTGGATGGCCCTGGCAACAGACCTCCTGGGTTGAAATTGCTGCTGGTGAACGCCAGGTCGGTTAATGGGAAAACAACTGCTATCCAGGACTTGATCCTGGATGAGCATGCCGACCTGGCCTGTCTCACAGAGACCTGGTTGGAGGAAGCTGGGGGAGTTAATCTCTCTCAGCTTTGCCCACCAGGGTTCTCTGTCCAGCAGCAAGCAAGGCCTGGAGGGCGGGGAGGTGGAATGGCAGTGGTCTATCGGGATTCCATCCCCCTGACCAGGTGCCCTGTCCCACAGTCTGCAGGGTTCAAATGTGTGTATCTGAAGGTGGGTGCCTGGGATAGAATAGGGATTCTGTTGGTGTACCGTCCACCCCACTGTTCAACAGTCTCCCTTCCTGAGCTAGCTGGGATAGTCTCGGATTTGGTGTTGGAGTCCCCACGGCTTGTTGTTCTGGGGGATTTCAATATCCATGCTGAGGCTGCCGTGTCAGGAGCAGCTCAGGACTTCATGTCCGCCATGACAACTATGGGTCTGTCCCAAGTAGTATCTGGCCCCACCCATGTTGCTGGGCACACTTTGGACCTTGTTTTCTGTGCTGGATGGGGTGACAGGGATCTGAGAGTGGAGGAACTTTATATAGTTCCGTTGTCATGGTCAGATCACTACCTGGTGGGGTTTAGACTTGCTGGCACTCAGAACCTCTGCAGGGGTGGAGGACCGATTAAGATGGTCCGCCCCAGGAGGCTGATGGATCCAAATGGTTTCCTGATGGCTCTTGGGGATTTTCCTGTTGCCTCGGCAGGTGATTCTGTCGATGCCCTGGTTGATCTCTGGAATACAGAGATGGCCAGGGCAGTGGACACGATTGCTCCTGAGCGCCCTCTCTCACGTTGTGGAGCCACACCAGCCCCCTGGTTTTCCAGTGAGCTGGCAGCAATGAAACGAGTGAGACGGAGGCTAGAGCGACGTTGGCGGAAAACTCGGAGTGAATCTGATCGAACACAGGCTAGAGCCTATTTGAAGGCCTACTCTGTGGCAATTCGGGCAGCGAAAAAACTTTTTTCCTCTGCCACTATTGCATCTGCAAAGAGCCGTCCAGCAGAGCTGTTTCAGGTGGTCAGGGGCCTTCTACACTCTGGCCCCCAAAAAGTGATTTCAGACCTTTCAACAGCCTGTTGTGACCAATTTGCCCAGCACTTTGCAGACAAAATCGCTCGGATCCGCTCTGACTTGGATGCTATTGTTAATGCAGATCCAGTGGATGTAACTTTGGCACCTGCTTGTCCAGTATTATTGGATACCTTTCAATTTGCACAGTCCGATGATGTGGACAGGGTCCTTGGATTGGTGACTAATTGCTGCAATAGGATTTAGGACTTCTTTAAATGAGCGATTTATAGCACGCTCGTTACTGGCCACTCACAGAAGTTTGCGGGTCATTTTGACGATGTTGTGAGCCTCCTGCATGTAATGCCGTGTTTTTTAAAAAAAGGATATCCCAATTCTTCTGAAATATCTCCGGATTTCCTGTTGTGTGCAGCCAAAGTTGAGCAACAAAACACCTACTACAGGGTGCTGTCCCATTAAGAACATTAAGAAGTGCAATGCTGGATCAGACCGAGAGTCCATCTAGTTGACCAGGGACCAACAAAGCAGGACACGGTGCAATAGCACCCTCCTACCCATGTTCCCCAGCAACTGGTGCACACAGGCTTACTGCCTTGGATACTGGAAGTAGCACATAACCATCAGGGCTAGCAACCATTGAGAGCCTTCTCCTCCAGGAATTTATCCATCCCCTTTTAAAGCCATCCAAATTGGTGGCCATCACTACATCTTGTGGTAGAGAATTCCATAATTTGACAATGAGCTGTGTGAAGAAGTACTTCCTTTTATTTGTCCTGAATCTCCCACCAATCAAATTCATGGGATGACCTTGAGTTCTCGTATTTTGAGAAAGGGAGAAAAATGTCTCCCTACCCACAATCTCCACACCATGCATAATTTTGTTCACCTCTGTTAGGTCTCCCCTTAGCCTCCTTTTTTCCAAGCTAAACAATCCCAGCTTTTGCAACCTTCCCTCATAGGGGAGATGCTCCTGCTCCTTGATTATTTTAGTTGCCCTTTTCTGCACTTTTTCCAGCTCTATAATATATCTTTTTAGGTGTGGTGACCACAACTGTACACAGTATTCTAAGTGTGGTCGCACCATAAATTTGTATAAAAGCAGTAGGATACTGGCAGTTTTATTCTCAATTCCTTTTCTCATAATGCCTAACATGGAGTTTGCCTTCTTTACAGCATCTGCACACTTGGTTGACATTTTCACCAAGCTGTCCACCATAACCCCAAGATCTTTCTTGTTCGGTCACTGCCAGCTCAGATCCCATCAGGTTATACTTTTAAGTTGTGTGTGTGTGTTTTTGGTCCCAACTTTACACTTGCTTACACTGAACCGCATCTGCCATTTGGATGCCCACTCTCCCAGCATGGAGAGTTCCCTTTGGAGCTCTTCACAATCCCTTTAACAATCTTAAATAATTTGGTGTCATCAGCAAACATGGCCACTTAACTGCTCACTCCTAATTCCAGATCATTTATAAACAAGTTGAAAAGAATTGGTCCCAGTACGATCCCTGTGGGACCCCACTATTTACTTCCTTCCACCGGGAGTATTTGCCATTTATTCCTACTCTCCCATTCAAGTATATGAGCAGGGAAGTTTTCAATTACAGACCACATGGTCACCAATTTCTTCCTGTGTAATTCAGCTCATTGCAATTGCCAAAGAGAAACAGGATGCAAAGTGCTGGTAAGCAAATGTGATTTCCCTTTCATCTAAAGAAACCCTTAATAGGTCAAGAAAACCTTAATACCTTTCGAATGGTTACTCAGAACGTTATCAAACCAATGAAAGGCATGCCTATAGTTCAATTCTTGTCACTATCTTTGTTAGACTATTCCGTGTAACTGCTTTCATTTTTCATTCTGAGTGAATGTGCCACTTTGTTCATTACACTAAACAAATCTATTAATTTCTACTAAAAAACATTCTGCCTATTTAAGCACAAAACTCCAACTTCAAATTTGACCAAGCTCCTGGAGAATGGCTAGTTGCAAGGAGTAGAAGTTGACAGTACAACCAACAATGAGCTAAAGAAAAGAAAGAGGAAAACCCCTGAGCTGCCACCATTAGGGAAATACTGTTTTCTGGGGAATCCCCCATGTTCCATCCTACCTATGTATCATACATGGCACTAGAGATAAGACATTGGCAAACCACAAAAAGATGTCTTGATTATTTATAGAATTGCTATTAAGAGTCGGAAAATCAGTAGGTATGTTTCAGACTTTCACCTGCACACATTTGTGAGAAACTTTAATAGCTACTCAAAAGATGAAAAAAAAAATCCTGGTGATTTTGATCATTCCTTAACTATTAGAAACAACAATACACTGCAGTTGATAGAGCTCATAAGGTGATAATCTCCCAGCATAACCTATCTCACACAGGTATGGAGAGTAAAATGGTAACGAAACCTAGGCAGGATCTACATTACTACTTTATAAAGGCATTGAAGTGCCCTGACAACTGTTGGGGTCTATGACACATTCCATATACTGTTATCAAATCACTTTCAAAGTGTTATATCCTGCTTGGTATAGATCTAGCCCAAGCTGCCTAAGTTCCCAGAAGAAAGTGCCAGGATAAATATCTCCATGGTGCTGCATTGTTGATATGATGCAGCCACCAACTCACAGCCACGTTGGGCTTTGCCCCCTGAAACTGCGCTTTCTCGTGGTGTAGGGGCGAATACAAGTGTGGGAACGCAGGGCAGGGGGCAGGCTTGATGGGCTGAATGGCTGTCAGTGCTGTGGTTTTTCCTGGTTGATAGCCCAAGCTCCCTCCTGCCATGTAAATTTATCAAATCCACCTTACAACAGCAATGTTACAGGGTTTTGAGAGAATCAGGTACCAACGTGTCATCATACAGATGCCCCCTAAAACAAACTCCGTTAAAGCACTGGATTCCTTTATGTATCACAGAAACTTCCTTATACCAAAATAAAAAAGGTGCCATGTTACAGTTAGTTTTTCATAAATGAACAAACCTAATCTGTGCAGTAGTCTTTGGAACTGCACTACATGTAGAGGTAAAAGTGCATTCTTATGGGTAGCTGAAATATCAGTTTTATTTTCTCCAACTACTTTTTTGACATGGGTGACAGGCTGAAGACAAAATATGCAATAAAAATTTGACAAGCACAATAAAAAAAAAATCAGGAAATGCTTAATCCTTAAAGAAATTCTTCAAGTGAAACTCTGTTCCAGCTGTGCAGCTTTTTTGGCTTCAAGGGCTGCATTAGGTGGTGATAGGGGGCTGTACACACGTGTGAGGATGTCCAGGCAGCATGGGGACTTTCTCCGTGCAATGCATAACTAATTTATGCAAGTTGCTGCCACAATTTCTAGGAACGGCCACCAACTCAGATGGAGGAGGCCAGATCAATCAGTGGCTATTACTCATGATGATTATATGGAACATCTATATTCAGAGAAAGGATGACACTACATACCACTGGGAGTAGCAGTAGGAGAAGGCTTCTGACTTAATGCCCCGCTAACCTCTGGCTAGCTCCTGTGAGAAAAAGGAAGCTAAACCAAATGGGACTTTGGTCTCTTCCCCACCCCCATCTTAATGTTTGGGGTCATCCCGAAATTTTTAGCAATTGCTATTAAAATGAGGGCTGCAATTGCACCCTGAGTTTTAAATTAAATAATTTTACCCTTAACTGTATTTAACGTTTTATTTGCTTGAAGATACTGAGTTTTATACGTTAAGGACTTTGTTTTTTCTTGAACTCTGGACATTTATTGTCTGTTTTATGTCTTATGTTCAGTTAATTGTTCTACATTGCAATGGCCAATGGCTTGGTGCTAAAAACAATTGATTTGGGGTCATCCCATGAAGCTGATTGGTGGGAGATTCATGACAGATAAAAGGAAGTACTTCTTTACACAGCACATATTTAAACTATGAAATTCACCTTCACAAGATGTAGTGAAGTCCACCAATTTGGATGACTTTAAAAGGAGATTGGACAAATTCATGGAGGAGAAGGCTATCGATGGCTACTAGTCCTGATGGCTATGTGTTACCTCCAATATCAGAGGCAGTAAACCTATATACACCAGTTGCAGGGGAATGTGTGAGGGAGGGTGCTGTTGCACTATATCCTGCTTGTGGGTGTCTGGTCAACAGCTGGTTGGCCACTGTGTGAATAGGGTGCTAGACTAGATGGACCCTTGGTCTGATCCAGCATGGCTTTTCTTATGTTCTTATGCATAGTTGCTCACTTTTGTAATGATAGTCATTGACCCTGTTGGGACAACATGCAAAGCCACAGTAGTTAAGCACTTTGAGCTAAGCATATGGCTTAGCATGTCATGTGCCCATTCTTAACATGGTTTCATAACCATGGTTAAAATCTGCTCAGTAACCATGTTGTTGTCTGAACAGGCCCACTGTGGGTGACTTGACTTGAAGATTGCCTAAAACAGACGTATTTAAGGAATAACCCCATTTAATCTCAACATGGCTGGGATCGACAAATACTCCCTCCTCCCTAAAGGTCAGCAGTTATCATGACTCAAAGTTAGTGCTAAAGAACTGAGCCAAATGCTCAGGATGGAGTCCTGCAAGCACAAGCAATGGTTGAGCAGGTGCATTATATCAGAGGTGCTTAGCAGTGTTAGAACTAGATTATAAAAATAGTCCACATCAAACAAGCATGCTAATTCCATATTCAAAATAGATGATAGCTTTGTATTTGCTAGAAAACAATTTTACTTTATAAGAGTAGATTTTTTTAAATAAGTTATTGAACTTCAACTACAACACACATCTTCTGAATATTAACTGTTCAGCATTGTCTATAGCCTAATGGACAGGTTGATTGCCTGTAACTGTGGTTCTTTAAGTGGTCATCTGTGAATTCACACATGTAGGTTATGTCCCTGAGCAGAACAAACATTCAGAACATTCTAGAGTTGAACAGAGTTTAGGCAGAAGCCCCGCCCACCTCAGCAAATGCTTCCGGTGTGGCTCCCACCTGCCTCTCAGTTCTGAGTCTGCTGCACCAGAAGAATAAAAGGAGGTGAGGCATCAAAGTGGGGAGGAGGTGTTTTGTGCCAGTTCACAGACGACCATTCAAAGAGCCACAGGCCCTCTCCTTCTTCTCCATGGTCTTTGTGACTCACACATAAGGGCAATTGACAAAGCAATAGACTTACCAGAGGAGGGAGATGTCATGAAAAATCATGGAAAGGACCGCGCTGCCAAAAGCTGCATTCGCCCGAGCCCGGATGTCGAGATCAAACCGGCCAGCTTATCAGCCTTTTCCAGGAATGCAGCCAACTGAGATGCTCCTGGCTGCTAAGCAGCAAGAAGTTAATTTACAGAAGTCCAAAATGACAAGTTGTCACAGTCTAGATAGCAGAGAGATACAGGAGGTCCAAAGTCCAGTCCAGGATCAAACTCAAAGAGCAAGCAGCAGAACTAGCAACTTCACGAGGGTTGTTGCCAGCATCAGGAAACCATCTGACACTCCTTTTTATGCTGGGCTTCAGCCTGGACCCACCCATCTCCAGCTGTTGCTCATTATTGAGCCTTCTGTATCAGCCAGCTATTTAAGGTCAGTGTTCACAGAGCTGTGTTTCGGCAGCCGCAGTCTTCTTCTCACCGGCCAGACCTGCTCTGTACGCCTCAATCTCCTTTCCTGGGGTGCTGAGTGGACTTAGAATCTGCTTCATTGGAGACAGGAGGTGGACGAGTATAGCCTTCATGGAGCTCTTCCGAGGGGACTGCATCCTCCTCGACTGCACAGCGCCTTTCTCCCTGAAACGCTGCCTCTGGTATGTCCTCAGAGGAATGGGAATCCGCAACCTCTTGTAAGTCCGTTTCCTCCTCAGACAAAGATTCTTCAAGAGGGGCCATGACAGTTGGGAGCATAGGAACGGGGGACCGAAGTCTTAAAGACCAATTCAGTGACTAGGACTGGTGGAGATTTTATCTCTAGCCCTAACAACTTTACCCTGAGAGATGATCACCTCAAAGAGTGATCACTTGAATGCAGGCTGGCACGTGTTTCTGAATTAGAAACTGGTGATGTTCCATTTGGCTGAGCCATTGATGGCAGCTGTGTTGTGGCAGCCGGTAATGTCAGTTGTGGGCATTTTGGCAGGACTACATCCTTGGCCAGGACAGGGGGGCTGAGATTGAGTGGCGAGTTGGTAAATCTGGGTACCATAACAGTTTGCGATAGCTGCGTATCAGGTAGTTTGGATACTGTGTGGGCTGGTGGTATGTTGTTAGAAGGTGTCTGCTACCGTTCCACATAGGGCTTCTCTACACCAGTGATTTATTGCATGCTCATGGTTCACCACTCACGGATGTTTGTGGGTTGATTACATAACATTTTAAGCATCCATGGCCCCCTCACACTTTCTCGGGTTTATCCTGTTTTAAAAAACATTGGAGATAATCAAGTATTAAAATAAAGTGTGCACATACGGTATTGTGTAATGTTGGTGTAGCCTATAGAGGGCACTGTCTAATGAAAAAAATATGAGGGAACTGAAATGGAAGGTTTCAATTCAAACAACATTGTCACCCGTGTCCGCCCATGTAGTGGAGCCGATCGCAATCCCTCAAAGAATGTGGAAGCAGCAGCCCTGGCAAGGCAGTGAGATTTTCCCTTAATGTAGGAGCAAGAGCGGTGACAGCAAGGGTAGTCATGATCAGAGATTTGCGCCTGCAATCACAATACCGCAGGAGGAAAAATGGTGTCATCATGGTGAAACCTGGTCCTCATAATAGTGAGATCTGCTGGAATAAGAGCCTCTATGGCCATCCCAAAGCATATCATAGTGATGCCAGAGCTATCTTCCCAACGAAACAAAGGAAGCTGGGGAGGTTTCTTAGTATCTGGGGCATCTGACCCTATATGGGGAGCAGCCCCGAGGAGCAGGATGGTATGGTTCCGGGGAGAATCACTAGATTCATCCTCTGATATTGACCTGATACACTGAACTTCAGGAGAGTCATGGTCCTGTGGGAGTTGCAGCTTTTCCAGAATTGGAGTCAGTGGCATGTGTAGATCTTCCAGTACCGAGAGTGTTTGTCTCATTTTCCATGGGTGGGGGTGCTGTGATGAGTTCAGAGACATTTGGTGCTGCCTTCTTGAAGATGGAGGCAGTGTGCAGAGGACAATTCAGTGTGCCTATATCTGCCCCTTGAGGGCCCGCTCCCATAGGTGATTCATCATTCTGTTCCTTCTGGCCTGTTTAGTAAGGGCCTGGCAGTGGGTGAAGGAATCCACCCTGTGTGCCTCTTCAAGGCAGTAGGAGTGTCCATCGGTTGAGGGTATTTTCCCAGTGCCGTAGGTTCATTTTTTGAAGAAGGCCTTGGAGACCATGCGCTGCAAAGGGGCAAATGTATAAGGATAAGAGAACTCAGAGAAAATAGGAAAGAAGAGGAAAAAAAGAAGGATCCTTCTCAGCATCTCAGGGGGATAAAAACACATTTAAAAAACCGACAACAATCTAATGCCATGAGGTGGAGAATGTTCCAGCAGATGAAAAGGCACTGGGAGGGCCGTTGGGAACCATGCCCCAAGTATGTGCAGAGGAGGTTGGGCAAGGCTCCCGTCTAAACTCTGTTCAGCAATAGAATGTTCTGAATGGCTGTTCTGCAAAGGTGCATAACCCGTATGTGTGAGTTACAGAGGCCACAAAGAAGACACTTCTGTACTATTTTACTCCATTATATTTCTCTTATCTAAATCAGTGACATAGGAGAATATAATTGGACCACAATTCTCTTTAAAATATCCATCACTTTCCATATTCTGGTCACCTATAAAGAAGTGAAATGATGAAAAATTAGATCATATACTTACAGTATTCCTTCCAATTCCACCGTAGTAAGCTTAAAATGACTAAGAAGGTGTATTAGGCATCAGTAGTGATTAATTTAACTATATCCTTTGGGTTCCCCCCACAACAAAGTAAAAGTGGTATTGGTTTCTGAAACAAAACTAGATGAGATTGCAGGTATAGGAAAGGAGGATGAAATAAGTACATGTGACTCAAAAGGATTTCCCCCCATGTTACTAACCTTTGGAGACAATCTCTAAAGCACAGGGTCTCTTAAGTGTTCCAACCGATGACCAAAGTTCATGTATGCAAGAGATACATGACTGGATTTCCTAAGGGGTGTATATTAGTTGAATTGAAATGATATAGTAGTACTGGCAGAGAGGGTGTTTAACTGTTTTCATAAGAACGTAAGAACAGCCATGCTAGATCAGACCAAGGGTCCATCTAGTCCAGCACTCTGTTCACACAGTGGCCAACCAGCTGTCG
The DNA here is from genome assembly GCF_023053635.1 of Elgaria multicarinata webbii. NCBI lineage: Eukaryota > Metazoa > Chordata > Lepidosauria > Squamata > Anguidae > Elgaria > Elgaria multicarinata. Next base: position 36,542,485 of record NC_086180.1, on the reverse strand, counting down.
ACCAGGGACCCATGCCATTATTGCGATCAAAATGGAAACCCCATCCCAGTACTGTTGGTCATGTGGGTGGGTGGTACAGATGCTGTGTAGACAGACAGACAGACACACACACACACAGCTGTTCCCCCCACAGGTTTAACAGACGTTTAACAGCATCTTATAGGTGCAGATGCTATTAAACATTTCCTCCTACAGCACAATTTGGGACACACACCCAGAGACTGCTTTTAAGTGAAAATAAGTGTCAGGAGACTTCAAGTCCAGAAGAATACTATTATAACTTCCTTGAGTTTAAGTAAGTCAACAGCCCTATGCATGGGTTGTCTTACTACAAAGTACCACAGCAGACTGAAACTGAGGGAAAGCAAAACCATGCCAAAAATCATCCGCAAGTGAAGAACAAGCATATTACAGAGAAAGATCTTGGTTGAGCCCCCTCCCTACTGTGATAGGTATTTCTGTTCTGAAGCATTCAAAAACATTTTTGTGTACCAGCAGTCTGGAATGATGCAGACATTTTTCCAACTCAGGATACTACCAGATCTGTGTGGCTCAGTTATCACCCTTACCCTCACCTCTCAAGCATCATCAGTAGGGCATGATATGGACCTGGAAGAGGGGGAAGTCTAACCGTTGCCCACTTATGCCAAGGTCCTGAACTAACCCCTACCCCAGCTACTATAAATAAAAGGAAAAAGAGGTGGGAGATCCAATCATAGATTTCCCATGGAATATTTAGTTTGATGCTTAGATTGAACCCCTTACAACTTACACTGTTCTGGAAGGGGTTATGATGGGCTGGACAGAAACATTCCTTTTAGGAGGCAAGGAGACATTTCAACATTTTGTCACAGATCCTACTTGTCTGCATTTTATCTTTCTTTTGTTAGCACCCTTTCTTCTATTGAAAAATAGGGCCTATTCAGACAACATGCTAAACCAACATTAGGCCAATAACCCTTTTACAACAAATGGTTAGTGAGCATGTTTAAACCGCAGTTATGTAGCCACCATGGTGCACATGGCACACTAAGTCATGGTTCACACAACACACAAAGCCAAAATGTTTAGCTCACAATGCTTAATCACAGCGGCTTAGTGTGTCGTTTGAACAGGATCAAAAATACAAGCCGATCTCTGGTCCAGGAATCCGAACTATTCTATCTGCCCCACCCACCCCAATGCCATGAAGGGGCCATAGGATTGCGCACGCTCTCTATAGATAGATGGATTTTAAAATGTGACACTTTTGGGATATATATCAGATTTTAAAGTGTGAAATGTTTTGGAATAAAACACCAACTTCAGTATACTTATACTGATAAGCATACACACACTTTTAAATCTATAAATGTTAAAGTCTATAAATTTCTAAACTGGATGCACTAGTCTATATCTATTGTTTGTTTTGGAGTTCTGTATTTCGCACATTGCCTGCATATAATCTGATTCAAGGTAAACTGTTAAGTAACCAGACAAATTAAGTACCTGTGTAAAGTTATCAACAGGATGAGGCAGTCAGGGCAATCAACCTTCCCCCATTACTGACCTTACAAACCACAATTTTCCAAGTGAACAAGACCAGCAAACAAAAAACAAAACACTTTTCAAGGAGTGTTCAGCAAGGGAATGGGGTTATTAGTACATTGCAGAGTGTCCCATGTCTGCCTGCTTGACAGACAGAAGTCGTGAGAGTGTGGTCTGCTTAGGCGCACTGCATTTTGCCTTTGTTGAGGAGAGGGGCGTAAAGCATGGAAATCCCTTTTCCTTGCTCCTGCCATTAATTTATTTGAAAAGAGAAAAGAAGAGGAGCTGCAAAGTTTTGCAAAGCTCTTGTCTCTGAATCATTCTTTTAAAATCAATTCACTATATGTTGAAGTGACACATTAAAAAAAACACCTTTACAAAGAAAGCTATGTTTCTTCCTGTTATTATTTTTAGAGTTCTTGATTTTAAAAAAAAACACCTTTGCCTTAAACTTTTCACTTAGTTAAAGCATCACTTTCAAAATCTTTGTGCACTGAAAGTGAATGCACCCAAACAGTACAAAATGAACACATGAAGCTGGCCCCTCCCCCACCTACACATACCCACAGTGGTTAACATGCGGACACATTAGCGTTGGAGTGCTTGAGCCAGTCTTTCAAATGGAGAGGGCGGGGGGAAAAGTTTCAGAGGAAAAAGCACACATAATTAATGCCCAAAGTTCATTCATGTCTTTTATCTACATCCCTTCTAAAAGAAGTTCCAAGATGTCATCAGTGGAAGGGAGGAAAAATACTTCCAACTCAAAATATGAAAAGGGTGTTAATAATTCTTTAGTGACACATCTCTTTTTTTCTTTCCAAAATTAAGGGTGTATATATATATGCACACATCAACTAGTTTGAGAACGAATTAACCAGACTCAACCTATTGCCACACAATGTACAAAGAATTAAATCTCTGTTTTGCTGCGCTAATCTTAGCTATTGTAGGTGGGAAACCTGTAACGAACCGGACTTGTGATCAACAATCAATAGTGTGTGACATCAGACGACTTCAAAAGGGTTTACCAGTAAGTGAATAAATGTATTCTTTCTTGCATTGATTTTCTTATATGTTAAGTTGGATAACAATACAGATTTTATTACTTTACAGCACTACAGAGATCAATTATTCACACCAAAGAACATTGTGGTAAGTAGGATTTCGGTGTTATTCTAAATTAAAGTAAAGCAGTTTCAATTATGTGCTTTTGATTAAAAAGAGCAGGAGCGCAAACCAGCCAACATGTAAGCACTTTAAAAAACCCACTGATGTCAATGGAAAATTAAGCATGTGAAAATAATGGGATATAGAAGTGCTTAACTTTGACTGACTTGTATCCCATAAACATTCAGATTTCCATATTGTTTTAATACCCAGAAATATATGCATTGTTTACTCAGTTGTTGCAAGGGAATGAAATGTTATTTGTCAAGGTAGTGCTTTCCTTAAAGCAATTTCATTACACTTCTTTTTTCTTTTTTGAAGATTATTTGCCCCCCTCCCCGGCCCTTCGAGTAGCACCTTAGCCATCCTCTTCCTCTTTGCTTTGGGGGAAATTGCCAACATTTCACTGTAAGGCCTTCTCTCTCTCCCCCTCTTTCCCCCCATCCTCTCTTATGGAAAAGGATAAAGCATATGACAAATCTACCAAAGAAAGGAACAAAGGGGGAAATGTAGCTGCACTGTGCATTGCAGGATTGCGCAGAGTAGATATACACATCAAAGCAAGAGACCAGTAAAACCATAGCTTGAATTCACTGCACAAATATTTGTTTGAAAATCTTCATTTTGCCTTTGATGAATGTTGCCAGCTAGTGCAACATCCTACTGATGATTACTGCTTCAGTATTCTGCATGATTGCAAAAGAAATACAAGGATTTTAAATGTTACATCTATATAAAAGATGCACACATAAAGGTTATTTTCTATCGACATGGAAGTCTTAAGGCTTATTTCTACCTTTATTTAGTAAATAGTATCCTAGCACATTGCAATTGTCCTACAACTTGAGCATTAAGTTAATCTTATGTTGGTTAATTTCTTGAGCAAGATGAATTTAATTAGTGTGCATGGCCCAATAGTCAATGGTTATAACCTTAAAACTAGGTCTTGCTCAAAATGTTGGTTGTAGAAGGCAATATATCTTATTGTTACACTTCTCATTGCTGATTTGGTCTGTTATATGGCACGTCTGCCTCTCATTCAAGCTCTCCCCGGCACTATGCATATAATTTCCTTCCTTCTATCTCATCTCCAATTTCACAATTGTTTCCTGTATCTATCCTTCAGCCTTGTGCCTGCTCAACTTCCTAAAACCAAGGATAGGCAACCTGGGGTGGTATCCAATGTTAGTTTTACATAGACTCTGTTCAGGTGACATGCTAAGCCATGGTGGTTAAGCATTTTGAGCTACACTTTACGGCTTAGTGGGTGGGGTGAAACATGACTTAGCATACCATGTTAACCACTGTTTAAACATGTTCACTAACCATTTGCAGAAAAAGGGTTGGTGGCCTAATCATGGTTTAGTGTGTCATCTGAATAAGGTCAGAGAGTAGACCCATTGAAATGAATGGGACCCCAATTGGTTATGTCTCATTCACTTCAATGATTCTACTCTACATAGGACTAGCATTTAAACTTAAGTATACAGCCTACAGCCACCATGTTCCGCCCATTTGCTGATCAGTATTTCATTTCATTTAGTTTATTTCTATATCACCCCAGCGTCAAAGCTTTCTGGGTGATTCATAAACATTAACGACGGTGTGGAAACAGACCTGCCATAAGGGGAAAGAGGCTAATACTCCCTCCTCCTCATGCAGTAGCCAAGATCATTGCTTCTAGGTCACAATTAACTGCACCAAATTCTGTTGTTGGATTCCTGGTTCTAGGGCTAAGATTTTTCATTGGGATGGGGAACAGTCAGGGGAGAAACAGATAGCTCCTGCCCAAAGGCTGAACTGATCTCCTGCAGGAAGTTTCTGAAATTAGGCTGAGGACCACAGGTTGTCTACCCCGTCCCCCATAAAGCACGATGAAAACTTGGGTTGTGATCCTTTTGAGGAGTACTATAGAATGCTGCACAGAGTCTGTTGCTCACGTGATGTGCCTCTCACAACCAAAGGATACTTATTTCATGGGCTTTAGGCATATTCTCTATCTTGAACAGTCCCCATATGCTACATGGGAAATGGCTTTTGAAATTGAAGGTTTTCAAAGTAATCTGAGATATATTGCGAGGTAGGTTAGTGCTAGTTTTCTTGCATGAGCCTAAACTGTTCTTTAGTCCCAACCATACTACTTACGGGTCTCTTTCTGGTGACTCTAACCCCCAGAGCCTCTTGGAAACGCTGGGAATTACTCAGTGTGCTCAAGTACAGATTTCACAACTCATCATCATGCCTATTTTTCCTCATGGGTTACTGTGGCGTTACACCCCACAAGTCAGTTCCCAAATGTATGTCTGATGTTTGTAAGTCTGTGGTTTTTAGAATGTTGGCCTGAGTGGGTGGAGTTAGAATGTCTGGGGAGGGGGGAGGAGTGATATATAAGAGAAGGACTGAGGGGATTGGGAGTTTTTAGTTAGGGCTCTCAGTTAGTTGGCGCTCTCTGTATGTTAGCTCTTGGTGTTTAGAGTACTTGGGTCTGGAGAATTTGAGGTTCAGTGTAGAGAGTGGTGTCTTCTGTGGGTGGTGTGCTGATAGTGTATATTAATCAATACTAATAATAAAGTTCAAGAGTGAATGTGTGAGAGAAAGGAAAGTGTGTATGTGAATGAGTGAAAGGATTGGATGAAAGGTTTCAAAAAGGTTTTGAAATGTTTTAATTTGAAACAAAGCTTGTGAACTTTTAAAAATAAATTTTAATTATTTTGTTTTTAACTACCACAAAAATCCCACGTGTCCGTTTGGCATTTATCATCTGAAGTTTATACATTTAGCACTCACTCTGACAATAATTCACCTCAGCACATATAATTCACAGCGCTTTATTATTGAAATCCTTCTCCATTTAACCAATTTCTCCACATAGTTTGGAGAAAGGCGGTGTTTGTCCCTCGCCTCAGGCATATCAAGCGGTGGCGCTTGGCTTGAGCAGGGAGTAGCCGTGGCCAGGCCTGGTGTTCAGAGCCTGTGTCGTGGCAGTTACTACTGTTCCCTTGTCCTATTACTGCCACCAAACTCTATTGGGTTCCTTGCACTTTTCCTCCCACTGCATTCAGAACTCTTTCCCCATTTCTATTCTCTCTAAGCATTACAGTCCTCTATCTTCCCATTTATTTCTGCTCATCTGAAATAGCAGAAGTGATAAAGACCAAGGCACCTAATTCTGCGCAAAGGATGTCCTTTTTACATACTGAGACAAAAACACTACAACCACTACGAAATGCTTTCCAAGCCAGCCATCTAGTGGATAAGTTTAACACTGGACATAAGCATGTGTACTCAGAAGTGAAGTCCCACTGAGTTCAATAGTGTTTACTCCCATGTAAATGTACACAGAATTGTACTGAATTTTTCAGTCCTAAATTGTACTGAAAAACTAGGTCCTCAATTGGAACTTAAGGAGAGAAACAGTGGGGAAGGGGGACACTGCAGTATTTTATAAGAAATTATTTTGCATTAGTTATGTTGGGCTTCTTTAAATGAGCAATTTATAGCATGCTTGTGACTGGCCACTCAAAGAAATTCGCAGGTCATTTTTGACGATGTCGTGAGCCTCCTTTGTGTCTCCCACTCCTTTTCCCAGTTAAGCTGTTTAAAATTAAATCTTGGAAAACCCGAGTTTTCTGAAATACGTTGGAGTTTCCTGCTGTGTGCAGTCATAGTGTGTTATAAAACACCCACTAGAGGACGGTCTCATTGAACAATATGGGCTAGGAGATTTAAATTACTGGCCACATGGTCATTGCTCTCTCCCCATGTAGTTCAGCTCATTTCAAATGCAGAAGAGAAACAGAAAGCAGTGTGATGGTAAAGAAACTCAATTTCCCTGTCTGAAAGTCACCAATGTTTTCAACTGTTTTCAATCAAGGAATTTATACTGGCTATGCAATTACATCTTCAGTCTATTTTTGTACTGTTCAGCACTGCTTTTTTCTACTTATTTAAGGTGGGATGTGCAAGCAAGGCCAGGAAATGTTTTATGCTAGAAATTGAATTTCTAGAAGATGAACATGAAAACAATGAAAACATTACTAATATTATACAAAGGATCCAGAGAAGTGTTGGCGTTTGTTGGGTAAGTGTACCTAAGAGTAAGTTTTATTTAAAAAAAAAGATGAAACACACACACACATACCACATACTTACAAATTGCCCAGTATAGCAGACACTTGGAGTCTTGATAAGTTCACCCTTGGAGTCTTGAGTTCACTTTTGTGGACTGGGTGAAAAGTCATTTTTATCAATTCCATAAAAGTGGTTGGAGTTCACTAGAATATCATTGTAGGAAACAATGATCGGGTTCATATATAATGACCAACCACTGGTGAAAAAAAACCCTTATTAATTGGGGCTACATGGGAGTGAGCTAGTGTGTTATCTCCTGATCACTTTATTTCCACTTGGTTTCCAGAATACAAAGCCACCCAGGAACTCTTGGGTTATGCTCCATAACATGTGAACCCATAACTTTAGATAGCTGTTGGTTTAAAACTGTGGGTTCTTTCTCCCTCAACAATCCAGAGTTCCAGGTCCGCATGTCATGAAGCACAACCCAGAAACATGTTTCTGTGTTATTTTGTAATCCAGTGGTCAGGAGGCAGCTCACTTGTTCTCACATATCCCTGACAACCCATGGATTGTTGTTACAACAGAACCAAGCCAGTATCACAACCAATATCTAATATTCCCTCTATGCTGTTTATATCAGCTTTCCACAACCTGGTGCACTCCAGATGTTTTGGACTACAACTCACATCATCCTTTACAATTGGCCATGTTAGCTGGAGCTGATCTGAGTTAAAGTCCAAACCACCTGGTGGGTATGAGGTTGGGGAAGGCTGCTTTATACTAAGCCCATCATTGGGATCTCAACAGTTGGTGACAAAAGGAATACACAATAGTTCATTTGTGTTTACAGTTTACAACTACCAGTGGCAGAGCATTCTTCTGAATATAATTTCATTCTGTTTCAAGATGGTTTTCCCAAAGAACTAGAAACCTCCATCATAGCTCAGAAACCACTATGTTGAACCAGCTCTCATTTTACTGACTCAGTCAGGAGTGAATGATTGTCTTTCTCTTCTCTCCAATTAGAAAACAAGCTCATCCATGATCCCTTTGAGCTCAATTATTTATGTAAGCCTTGATTAAGGCAACAGACAATGTATATCTGTTATATAGCTTGCTGTGTGAGGATCACATTCTGCAGAGTGACATGCTAGTCCTATTTTTAACTAATTGTTTCCTTAGATAACCTGCTTAGAATACACCCCCTCCTCCCTCTTTTTTCCTTTAGAACAGATGTTCAATTACAAATTTTAAAAATCTTTCATTGCAGGAAGGACATGAAGAAGATGCAATAAAAAATGAATGCCCAAGATGTAGGTCATATGAAAAACAAACCTCAGACATTTTTTTAAACCACATGATTGGATTTGTGCAGTCCTCTTCTTATACTGGATTTTGAACACTAGATACTTTAACCAATAATGTTATTTGTTCAATTATTTAAAATATAATTTGTTTTATTTAAAATATTTGTTTTATTTAAAGTCTAGCTTGTTTGCTCTCCTTAGCTGACTTTCATCTACAGCATACCATAATATCACAGAATTTAACAATAATTCTTCAGTTTAAAATTATACTTAACCCTGGCATCCGTGGGCATCTTTGTTTTTTTTATAAACTAATAGGTATACTTTGTATTAACATATACATATGAAATGGAAAGTAACATTTTCCTCTACAATTCAATTTATAATTAGTTTACATTTCCTTGAATTCATTAGGCCAAACTACATGTAAATGTGCACTCCAGAGTAACTTGAGAATTTAGCTTCTTTGGACAGATATTGGTTTGGATCGCACATAACAAACCAGAATTGTTGAGCATGGGTTGCCAGTTGAGTATGGGTTACTGTTGAATTGTGGGTTGTCATTACATGCAAACTCTCCACAATAGTTAACCATGTGTTGTTAACTATGAACATGCCAGGAAGAGAACACATGGTTTGATGTTGGGTTGTGAACTCCTTAAAAAAAAAAAAATCTCAAAAGCAGTTTGTCACACGGTATGAGGAGCTGCTGTTCAAATACAAGGAAAAAATTATCTGAGCCATGAAGAATTAGTTGGGAAGTCCTTTGAATCCCAGCTTGTATCTGCAACAAAATCAATAGTACTTCATTATTTTTATTTTTACCACTGATCTTTGCAACTGTAAGAGATAAAAGATTATGAAATCAGAAGGTAACAGAAAAGAAGAGCACAAAAAGAAAGAACTCGCAAAGCTCTTTCTTCCCTGTATGTTTTCCTACCATGATTCCAAAGTACAAGGCTGGTCACATTTATTTTGTTGCAACTCGCTGTAGCTGGGAGAACCTTGACTGAGCAGGTGGCCTGTTGCTACTGCGAACTGCTAAATTATACCTACAGGCTACAGCTCTTCAACATGCAACTTAAGGCAGAGATGTTCAAATATTTAGATCACACTTTTCTAACTAACAATGACAACAAAACTCTTCACATACCCAACAAATATATATGGCAAATATTTTTCTAAATAGGTATTTAAAAATATAAGGGGGAGGAAGAAAGTAGCAATTGCTCAGACCAATTTTTATTCTCTATTGCATTAAGCTACCCTTGTGTGAACAATATCTGAATACAGATAGTAGTTTTCAGATAGTAGCTTCCATATTCTTTGTAGGAAATGTAAGCTTTTAATACTGATGGGTACTCGACAGGGTAAGATGACATACCCGTGCCTTCACAGACAAATGATATTTGTCTTGCTCCTTTTTGGTTTATTCTTTTTCTGAATTATTTGCCTTTACTTTCCCTTTTACATGATCCCTCTTCTAATAAGCATTTTCTTTTACATTCAGACGTAGAAATTCTTCACATTCAGATGTAGACATTCTTCACACAAGTGCATGCATACACAAAGAAACGTTTGGCAAATTCAAACTAGTTTCTCGCCAACCTCAACCATATAGTTCTAAGACAAACTCATTAACTTTGTCTCACATACAGCCAGCCTCAATGTATCTCCCACAATCTCTCAACTCTACCATGTGACTTCCAACTAATTCTTCCTGTTGCTTCTCTTTGGTGAAAGGTGTTTCTCTGCCACAATGGTGGGACAGAGCATTCTTACAAATCAAATGTTTCACACTGTGGACACAGCTTTCAGGATTCATTCTTTATGAAGCAGCTGAATGAGGTTGGAAGAACATTGTTTTATGCTGAAATTTCTAAGTGTAGCTGACTGAAAAATCCACTTCTCTATTGCAACATCAAAATTAGTTCCTGAAAGTTACACACTGTGTGGAATAGAAATTAATCGAATAATAAAAACAGACTGACTAAAGACATTAAAATGAAACATCTTTAACATGAAAAGCAACATTTCAGCATTCTTTATGACAGCATAAGATTAAAGAAAGCGATACTGGTATAATTATCAGTCTATCATTTTTCTTTGATGTGTGCTACTATGTGGGAGGAGAATGAAGAGACTCATATATCTTGAACAAGCGGTAACATAATGGAAAACAAAGCTGTTTTCTAGGAAGAGACAAATAGTAGACAAACTTATAAGCCAACTGCCTAAGCATTTGCTACCCCAAGTATCTAGTCAAAAGGCTTGTGACATATGATTGGTATATCAGCCCAATAGAACACAGAAGACTGCAGTTAAGTGACACTGTGTATACTTTAGAACTCTTAATATCCTATAATCAGTCATCTACATTGCTAATTAAGCAACCTGAAGGGTAGATTTAAAACAACACAACAGCTGGTCACTTAAAAAGGTATTCCTATGGGAGTACTCAAAATCTGATTCTAGCATCCTTCACTCTAATAAAGTTCAGTGAATGCATTCCAACATTGCACATGACTGGTGTACAGATCCTGCATGCAACTGGGACAGTCCACAGGACATGGTGGGTGGTGGTGATAAGGTAATCTAAAGTGCAAATCCCATTTCACAGATCAACTGAAGAGATAACTGCATGAACTCCATATGAGTACATAATGCTTAAAACAGATGTAATTAGGAAAGTTCATTTTAGACTCTAAGGAGCTGATGCCAGCCAAACAATGTGAGGGCTAACTGGACCAGTACAAGGCACTTCTTTATGCTGACCAAAAGATTGCCATTTTGACATTCATGAATTTTGGAATCCAGTACTTAACTGAATGAATTATTTCACTGAAGATGACATAGGGCACACACTCAGGAAGAAAGGCCAGATCTACATCAAGCAGGATATACTGTAACACTTTGATGGAGGTTTGAAAATGGTATATGGAATGTGTCATGGGGCCCAGTGCATGTCAAAACTGTTATAAAGCAGTAATGATCCTACCAAAGTCTTAAAACCAGAGGCAAATAGTTGTGACGAGAGTTGTAGGTTTTATTGACCAACTTAAAATTAACCAATCACTCGGTCTGTCCAGCATGAGACTTGGGGCTTCACCACACCAGGCTTTTTATCCCACAATTTAATGGGGCTTCACTTTCCAGATTCTTTGAAGGATTAAGATCGGCTCCTTACATGAGCTGAAAAAGGCTTTTTTTCCCAGTGCTGTCTTTCTCGGCAGGTTCTCCACAGCCTCTTTGCCAGCTTCTCAGAATTTGCTGCCTCTCTCTGCTTGTACAGTGATAGTGCTATATAAATAAATAATAATAATAATAATAATAATAATAATAATAATAATAATAATAATGGTCTAGGAATTGAGGGGAGGGGGTGAGGGATAGAAAATGCTTCCAGGGGGATGCTTTGTCAGAATTTGTTATTCTTTATTTATAATATTTATATAGTGCTACATATCTAAAATAGATTCTGTAGTAGTGAACATAGGAATAAAACAGTAAAAAGATTAAAAACAAACCAAAAATTAAAATGAAGTATAAATAAAAGTGGTGTCTTGTTACATGATGAATGCTTAATGGAAAAGAGCTGTTTTTAAGAGGCACTGTAAGCAGCATAGTGTTCGCTGCTTACAGTCTGACAGGAAGTTCCAAAGAGAAGGGACCACTGAAATATAGGCTCTTCTGGTGGACTCCAATTGGGCCAAAGGTCCATGTGGAAACACTAGGCACACACCCTCCAATGATCTCTATGATCAGGTGGGTTCATAAGAGAGAAGGATCTCTTTGTAGTATCCTGTCCCAAGTTGTTTTTCTCCTCATCCTGCTGATCCCACTGAGTTAGCAGAGGGCACCCCAATTATCCAGTCAGAGAGGGCCACCCAGATTATGTAACTTAAACAATGTGGATTTAGTCAGGAGGAAAATTGCAGACAATATAAAGGCATTCTGTGAATACAGTGTATAGTTAGACTATATGTAATTAGCTACAACAGAGCATGATTTAGCCATTTAAGATGGTGTAAAATGGGGATTAAAACAGGAGAGGATAAGGCTATCAATTGCTAGTACTCATGAAGGCTTTATTTTACCTGTAGGATTGGAGGCATTAACCTGGTTCTCACATAATGCTAACTAATGGTTTATTTAAACCATTGTTGCCCTACCCAGGTTTGTTTGGTAGATGATTGAACAAACTATCTTTCATTTTCTGAATACCTGGGTTATTTGTTTCCCTCCTCCTTCCACCATGCTCTCCCTGTATCCCAAATGCCTTTGCAGCACTGTAGTCCTGGCATTTAGAGCAGCTGGGTGGGGTTTTTTTTTTACCACTCTTGCCTGGTAACACCACAGTCTGGCAAAATGACCCATGAAAAACCCATGGTACTGAAACCAGTCACTGTGACAGTTCACATGACACAACAGCCCACTGTGGGTTACATCATCCAAGTTGAAGCAATGGCATGTAAGGTCGCCATTTTGAATATGCAACAAGGGTTGCACATGCAACTTGGCTCCTGCGAGTGCCACAGCTCACGATGGGTTAAATAACTCAAGGCAAGCCATGGAATGTCATCTGAATCCGATCACTGTGTTCCTAATCAATGGTGGCTAAGAAACAGTGGAGTAGGGCTCCTGCCCTACTTGTGGGCATTAGGTATCTGGGTGGCCACTGTGGGTAATATGATGCTTTCCCCCGTAGATGATGATGATGATGATGATGATGAACAATATTTATATACCACTCAGGGCTCATCTACACCAAGCAGGATATTCCACTATGAAAACGCTTTACAAAAGGCAGGAGCCACACTACTGTGGTTCCACACTACTGTGGAGAAGAGAAAAGTCTTGACCTGGTGCTGAAAAGATAACAACATTGGCACCAGGTGAGCCTCGTCAGGGAGATCATTCCATAATTGAGGGGCCACCACTGAAAAGGCCCTTTCCCTGGTTGCCATTCTCCGAGCTTCACTCAGGGTAGGTACCCGGAGGAGGACCTTAGATATTGAGTGGTGTACAGGTAGGTTCATGTCAGGAGAGACATTCCATCAGGTATTGTGGTCCCGAGCCGTGTAAGGCTTTATAGGTTAAAAACAGCACATTGAATTGGGCTCGGAAACATACAGGCAGCCAATGCAAGCGGGCCAAAGTCGGTCTTATATGCTTGAACCTTCTGGTTCCAGTTATCAATCTAGCCACTGCATTTTGCACAAGCTGCAGCTTCCAAGCCGTCTTCTAAGGCAGTCCCACGTAGAGCGCAGTGCAGTAATCTAATTTGGAGGTTACCAGAGAATAGACAACTGAAGCTAGGTTATCCCTGTCCAGATAGGGGCATAGCTGGGCCACTAGCCAAAGCTGGTAGTAGGCACTCCGTGCCACTGAGGCCACCTGGGCCTCAAGTGACAGAGATGGTTCTAGGAGAACCCCCCAAGCTACGAACCTGCTCCTTCAGGGGGAGTGCAACCTCATCCAGAACATGTTGAACACCCACTGTCCCGTCAGAGGAACCACCCACTAACAGCATCTCAGTTTTGTCTGGATTGAGTTTAAATTTATTAGCCCTCATCCAGTCCACTGTCGCAGCCAGGCACTGGCACATCCACAGCCTCACCTGATGATGAAAAGGAGAAATAGAGCTGTGTGTTACCAGAGTACTGATGACAACGCACTCCAAAACTCCGAATGACCTCACCCAACGGTTTCATGTAAATGTTAAACAGCATGGGGGACAAAACTGACCCCTGTGGAACCCCATACTAAAGAATCCACGGAGCCGAGCAATGTTCCCTCAATATCACCTTCTGGAGCTGACCAGCCAGGTAGGAGCGAAACCATTCCCACTCCCAATTCAGCCAGACGCTCCAGAAGGATACTATGGTCGATGGTATCGAAAGCCGCTGAGAGATCAAGGAGAATCAACAGAGTCACACTCCCTCTGTCTTTCTCTTAACATAGGTCATCAACAGACCAAGGCTGTTTCCATGCCAAAAGCAGGCCTGAAACCCGCTTTCATACCATTTTCATAGTGGAATATCCTGTTTGGTGTAGATGAGCCCATAGTTATCTAATACAGATTCCAGAATGGTGAACATAGGTATAAACAGTAAAAGCAAATTAAAAATGTTCAGTTTAAAAACAAAGGAACCAGAAAAACAGTAGTCAGTTGAGGAAGGCTTCTCAAAACAGAGTTGCTTTCAGGAGGTCCTGGAAGCAGCCGCAGAGAGTTCCAGAGAGAAGGGACCACTACACTAAAGGCTCTTCTCCTGGTGTATTTCAATCGGTCCACGTGGAATCACTAGGAGTATGCCCTCTCATGACCTCAGTGATCGGGCAGGTTGGTAATGGAGAAGGCACTCTCTGCGGTATCCTGGTCCCATGTTGTTTAGGGCTTTGTACACTAGTACCAAAACCTGGCCCAGTAGCCAATAGGTAACCAGTGTAATTTTCTCAGCAAAGGAGTTATATGCTGAAAAGAGGCAGCTCCTAACAACAGCCAAGCTGCTCCATTCTGCACTAACTCCAGCTTCCGGAGCAGTCTTAAGGGCAGCCCCACATAGAGTGCACTGAAGTAATCCAGTCTTGAGGTTACTAATGCCTGTACCACTGTGCCCAAGATATCTCTGTCCAGAAGAGGCTGTAGCTGGCAAGCTAGCTGAAGCTGCTAAAAAGCACTCTGAGCTGCCACGGCCACTTGGGCCTCCAGTGACAATGATGGATCTAGGAGTACCCCCAAACTACAAACGTGATCTTTCAGGGGGAGTGCAACCCCATCCAGAACAGGCAACGAGCCTATTTCCTGGACTCAGGAACCACTCACCCACAGGTCTTCTGTCTTGCCAGGATTCAGCTTGAGTTTACTGGCACTCATCCAGCCCATTACTGAGTTTAGGCACCAATCTAGGACTTGCACAGTCTCTCCTGATTCAGATGTCACAGGGAGTGTCATCAGCATACTGATGGCATTTTGCTCCAAATCCCCTAAAGACCACCCCCAAAGGCTTCATACAGATGTTAAACAACCTTAGGGACAAGATGGTGCCCTGCGGTACCATAGCTTAATTGCCAAGCAGCCAAGAAATGATCACCCAATGTTAATCTCTGAAAATGACCCTGCAGGTAGGATTGGAACCAACATAACACAGCACCTCCAACACCCATCCCATGGAGTTGATCGAGGATGATACCACGGTCGATGGTATCAAAAGCTGATGAGAGTTCGAGCAGAAATAACAGGGTTGCACCCCCCCATCCCTCTCCTGATTAAGGTCATCCAACAGCGCGACCAAGGCTGATTGAGTTCTGTAGCCAGGTCAAAACTCCGATTGAAATGGGTCTGGATAATCAGTGACCTCCAAGAGTGCCTGCAATTGTTCCGCCACGACCCTCTCAATACCTTCCCTAAGAAAGGAGTATTTGCAGCTGGACAATAGCTATCAAATACCAAAGCACAAACTAGGATTCCCAAATAAGCTTCTTAAAAACTTAATCCAAGTTCAACCTGGCATGCCCTTGTGACGCTCTTTTAATCAGTTTTTAATTTGAATTTAACAAAGAAAGTTATGAGGAAAAAGCTGATGATTTAAGCAATAACGTTTCAGTGAACACAGGATTACATGGATAGTATTTCAAGAAAAGTCACATTAAAGGCTACAACTTATTCATTTAACATTTCTCTTTTGTAGTTTGCCTGCCTTCTCTCTGTAAAAAAAAAAAAGGTCCCTGGGATGTTTAGCCACTCCCACTGGCATCAGGAGTGATCAGCCTGGGTGAACTAGCATGCTTGCTCTTTCACAACAACCCAAGGTGGGGGGAAAAACTTGGTTTGTAGTTATGTGCATACCAGGCCCCAATATTTATTTTGTCTGAAAGTCACTGTTCTGTTTAAACTACATTAATTCCAAATATACACTAATTATTAAGAATGGTTTAAAATTGCTTATACTCAAAACTTCTGTTAGCTGAATTTAAACATAGCAAGCCTAAACATCAAGAAATCAAAGGTAACAATATTGGTTATTTACAACTACAATGGCTAAGGGCTGTTTTATACATTATGGTAACCCAAAATGCACGTGTAATGGTGGTGGCACAACATGGTATGCATGTTGCTTACCATATGGTTACGTACAATTGCATGAACAAGCTCCAAGCTGTTGGCAGCAGGTGCTTTGAAGTCTCTCCATGCTGTATGGTCAAGTGACTGTACGTTATGAAAGTGGATCCATATCTATAAGTGTTCTCAGTTTCCATGTCACTGCCATTATATATGAAACACCCCTCACATTGATGTAAAATTTAGCTTATAAGCATTTCCCCAAATGTTTTATATAAAGTCAGAACCAGGACAAGGAGGGTAGACCAATAGAACTCAAATAACATTAAATATCTATTAGACCAGTTATTTGTACATTTCCCACCTTGACACTATTTGGCTGCCTGGAAGAACTACAACCTTAAATCAGGATGATATTTTATTAGAAAAAGGGTATAATGTACGAAATTACAAAGCATTCAGCCTTACTGAATATTTTCATCGAAATCTTTAAAAAGTAAACAAGAGGTTAGCAAAAGGTCAAATCACAAATGAAATATTTAAGACATCTGATACTATTTTCATATGCAAAATGAGACTGAAAATATTGCAAGTTGCAAAACTGTTTCCATAATTTACAATCAATAGATCACATACTTGGCTCAAAGTACATTTCTGGGACTTGTCTCCTGTCAAAAAAGTGTAATTTGAGCAGTTTCCTGAAGTCATAAGAATCAAGTGCCCACAACTGAAAAGGCAAATACAGCTCACAAAGTTTAGGATGATTAAGAAGGAGAACTGTTAAATCCAGAACAGGACCTGACCTTTCAGAAAGCACTGCAGCTTGCATTGCCGCTACATAGTAAGATACTATCAAAGCAAAATTATCAGTCAGGTGTCTTTTTCACTGTTGAAGTTCACTTCTTAGGAAACATCATAGCCAAATTATCTGAAACTATTTAAACATGCATTACTGCAAATACAAAACACAAAAACTATTTTTTAGTAACAGGTATCCTTACAGTGGCAAATGTCTCAGGAATAAAAATCACCTACAGATTTTTACAAGTCAGCTTATGCATTTATTTGGCTTATGTTTCAGCACAATTCTTTCAGGCATCAGTTGACAATACTGAACAGCACTGATCTACAGCTACTAACCAATGAAAAAAGTCTACTTGGAGAAAGAACCTACTTCAACAGGTCACAGAGGTGATATAAACCTTTACATACTGAAATGTTCAATACGCGGAGACTTCACAATCCACAACCCATAACCATGCTGCTCCAAATAGGTTTTCAGCAAGTGTTTTGCTCCTTGGTAGGACTCGGCCATCATCTAAATTAAAAAGTTAGTTAATAATTTAATGTCGAGGGATTAGGTAAAGAAATCCTGTGACGGAACATTTCAAGTAATATGCTGTATTTTAAAAAAGATTAGTGTGGAGGTGAAGCTGGGGTGTGTAGACTTTATTTAGAAAGTCTACACACATTATTGGGACTTGCAAATCCATTTGAGGTGGCCTATTTACTGTCTAATAAATGCCTGACTTAAGTATTTTATACTCCCCTTCAGTTATATTTCAGACTGGTTTACAAAAAGAAACAATTAAATTATAAAAACAAGAATAAGGTACAATACACAAAACCATGTAAGTATAAAAAAAGACAACTGGATTAAAATTGCATCTTAAATGTTTAGAAAAATTAGATCTTTGCCTGGCACTAAAAGGACAATAAATCAGGTGCCAGGCAAACCTCTCTGTCAAGTGTTGCACAACTTGGGTGCCACCTCTCACTTCACATAGTGGGGGGCACCTGTAGGTCAAAGTAAGCACTTGAACTGGGCTCAGAAACAGACTGTTAGCCAGGGCAATTGGCAAAACCAGCACAGTTGTAATATGATGAAGATACCCAGTTCTAGTTAGTACTCTAGTAGGTGGATTCTTCACTAACTAAAGATTGATTGGAAAGTGGAAATTCCAGTTGTTATCCTGGAGATTACGAGAGCATGGATAGCTAAAGCCAGATTCAGTGTCACCATTGTTCCCCATCCTTCCAAAATATTTCACTATCTCCCCTGTCTTGTGTGTATTTAGATGAAGGCACTTAAAAGGTAATGAATAGCATAATGTCAATTTTGGGGATCAATTAATGTCATAGTGGATTCACTCTGACATTTTGTAAAGAGCTGACCAGGCTAACATGTATGAACTGTGACCATATTACATATAAGATACACACATTCAACTTCATGGCAAATCTTATGACCTATAAGCACTGTTATCTAGAACAAGAATAATCAAGTTGTCAGGGACTATATTCAGGGATTCCCAACATTTTTTCGTGGTGAGCACATTCAGATTTGAGAGCTGTGGACAGTCTCACAAAATGGCTGCCAGCGTGGGCTTTCTCATTCACAAAAGTTGCTATTGCATGTATGGCTAATCACAAAACAGTAATTTCTCAAAAGGTAAACTGGGGCAACTAAAAGAAAAACAACAAAGCAGAGGTAGGGGCTGAGCTCTTTCGAATCAAAATAAATACGGTGCTAGAGGGAAGCACTTTGCTTTGCAGCATGCCAAGTTCCAAAGTGTTATTTTATCGTTTATTGTTGTTCCCTGCCTTGATGAAAGTGGAGAGGCGGGTAAGAAATAAATTTATTATTATTTTATTTAATAAAATAAACAGGAAGGAAAGGGAACCTAGCGGACTCCAAGAGAGGTGTCCCCAGCCATACTCTTAACTAAAATAAGAGAACGCAATACTCAAATTTGTCTACACAGGAGCAAGTGTAGCTCCTCCTTGTCTAAGTGTGTGCTTTCAACTGCTTGGTCAAAAACTGAACGTGAAACAGGCAATTCAAAAAATTTCTGCCATTATTACAGTAAGTCATTGCCTGAGTCCCATAAGAAGACAGGTAACAGACAATCCAACTGCAATTCAACAGTTAAGTCAAGGCCCAGTTGCTCCAGATAACTCTTCCTCTCTACCTTTGTGTATTAAAAACAACTGCAGCCCTGTCATGAATGGGAGATATGCTACTCCAGAGCTATGTGATGTATTGAGGGGGCAGATGCAGATGCTGGCACAATGTTATTGTAATCAATGTATCATTTTCTTTAATGTGAACCTAATCAGGCACTATGATCAACACCTGAGGCCTTCCTCTAAATGGCTCCTCTGAAGGAGCCTTGGAAGCTGGCAACAAGAGAGAGGACCTTCTCAGGGGTGGCTCTGAATTATGGAATGCTTTCCCCACTGAGATCTACCTGGTGCCAACTTGACATGTCTTTGACACCAGGTTAAGACTGTCTATTTGATGGCATAGGATGGGGGCATTTATTTAAGTTGCTTTTATCAGGTCCAGTAACTAATTGTAGCTGTTTCAGCTGTTCAAATTGTTTAACATTTTGTTTGAATATATGACCCATCCTTTAGTTATAAGATCTTAAAGCTATTTAAAATAATGGAATTATGTAGGTTTCTATATTTCAAAGCAGAATGTAGGTATCCACCTCTTTCCCCTTTTTATGGTAAACCAATACCACATGAACTGTTCTTAAACACATCCCCTTACTTAGATTAAATTCCCCATAACATTCATCTCTATACCTAAAGCCAACATAGTGAGAGAGTTCTCCCATGTACTCAGGTTTTGTTTTTAAGTGAACATGATAACTATCTCCCCTCCCCATCCATCCCACCCCTTGTTTAAGGATATTGTGGCAGAAGTTCTAGATACACTAACAATTGTGGGATTACCATTTATTTTTGACTAAATAATTACAGTCTACCTACAGACCACATACTATTATAAAATCAATCTGAAGTTATGAGACAACAAAACTGTGTAGGCTACAGATTCACCTTCCATATCTATGAACAGCATGCAATTACATGCATTAAAGTCATGTAGAGATACTGGCTATTTTCCCTCACTAGCATTAAAACAATGTCAATCCAATTCTAAAGTCACTATGAATATAATACTAAACAGAAATTGTGGGCTGCCGATAGGTATCCAACTGGCCACTGTGGGAACAGAATGTTCAACTCAATTAGGGTCACCATATGAAAAGGAGGACAGGGCTCCTGTATCTTTAACAGTTGTATTGAAAAGGGAATTTCTGCAGGTGTCATTTGTATATATGGAGAACCTGGTGAAATTCCCTCTTCATCACAACAGTTAAAGCTGCAGGTGCCCTGCCCTCTTTTAAATCTGGTCACTCTAGTATAGCTCCTGCAACTTTAACTGTTGTGATGAAGAGCAAATTTCACCAGGTTCTCCATATATACAAATGACACCTGCTGAAATTCCCTTTTCTATGCAACTGTTAAAGATACAGGAGCCCTGTCCTCCTTTTCATATGGTCACCCTAAATTCAACAGACCTTTGGCCTGATTCAGAAGCAGCTCTTTATGTTACTAGAATGCATGATAACCCCACCCCCTCTTAAAGCAAGTTTCCCTTCAGCAAGTCTTACCTTTGCTTCATGGTATGTTCCTGCTTTAAGTAAATCATCTCTCTTTGATTCTTTAACCAATAAGTTAAAACGACTTAACATTGCAGCCTTGCAAAGTCGACTTGCCATTGAAACACCACTTTTAAAGGGTGAACTAGGCATGAATAGAAACAATGACAATGAGGAACACACTCTAGGAACAATTACTACACATTATTTACCTAAACTTTTAAAAAGTACTTATAGACACTTTCTTTAAAGTTTTAACATTGTTTGGAAACTTGGGAGAGAAGTCATTTTGAAAATTGACAGACTTGCATAACTAAGATTGCATCTATTCATAGGGCATATGTTGGGTATGCACTAGGTAGTACAGGTCAACTTCAGTTCTCTGCTTGTGTATTTAGTCATATACAATACATAACTAAGATAAGGACTCCTACTTATTCATCTTGAATTATGTTAAAACTCAGGTGCTTCTAACATTTTAATGTTCTTTGTTACGAACTTTTACCTTTCTGTGGTCTTCCCATTTAGCCCATCTACTACTTCCAACGATAAGTCTCCCTGGGACCAATTCACACTAAGCGATCTGCATTCCAAGTCTATTTGTACGGGGTAAGCAGTGGTTACCAAGCTAATGTGTGGTCTGTTCACCAGGTAGAACATGGGCAGTTTTGAAGTGAGTGCATCATCTACACGTTGTTTGATGGCTATTTCTAATCCTCGGGTGTCCTGGCAGTTCCCATCCCCTAAAAAACATTAAGAGCCGCATCACAAATATTAAAAAGAGGATCAAGAAATGCTTCTAAGACTTCATACCTTTGTTCTACTGAGATGAACAATTACAATTTTCACTCTAAGCTCCATCCCCATAATACATTCTAGTTATCTGAACTTAAAATGGTTATCAGTACTTAAAATGAGACACACATACTTATGTAGCACAAAATAAACGTAATGATGTACAAAGTGAGATACCACAAAAAGAGCCAACTTTTATTACATTCCAATCTTGAATTGCTTCTATTCATGGGGACATGTGTTGGATTCACACCAGATACCATCAGTCAACTGCAGCTCTCTGTTTATACACATAGATCTGCCATCATGTTCACCAGGTTGAAACTTACCAGGTTGAAATTTAAGATTAAGTTATGTTTCAAAATGATGATTTTATACATTTTAGTATTGTATTTTGTAAGTTCCTTAAATTCCTTGTTTAGAAAACCAAGTAGAAGTTCATCCAAATGAAGTTACATTTCATGTCAGTGCAGCCTTCAAAGCATAACGAGTTATGCTGTTGGGGACAACTAAGCAACCTAACATACCCATCCTAAAATAAGTGGCCTCATGATGCATCTTAAGAGTATTGAACAGCTGGATCAGAAGTCACACTTACCAAGAATGATGCCGCTAACATAAACTGGTTGAATGAAGTGACTCAGCAAGGCTCCCTGAACACCCAAGACTTCCCATCTTGTCAGTTTATCACTGGTAGACATGCTGGTTACTCTAGCAATTTCAGCAGGACAATAAATTGTGAGATATGTCTTGCCTTCAACAGCAACATGAAGACGCAGTTCTTCATCAGCTTCAAATGCAGATACAGAATTTGGATTGAGGCGTCTACAATAGAATATAGTGTCATTAAGATTTAGTGATTGTCCAAAACAGCTGTATAGTCATAGTGAAACATATTTATAGTCACAGTGAAATTAAAGTCAGATTCTGTAAGAGAATGTCTTGCTATTTGATCCAGTCAAACATTTACTTTTATAGTGGCAAGTTCCAACCCAATGATGCTTGAAAGAGGTTAACTCCTGATTGAAAAGGCTGGGTCAACTAGATTAAATGTCCCTGACCAGAGAAAAGTTACCTCCCAGTTCTTGAAAATAAGCAAGGAAAAACTGCCTGTCTTGAAAACAAGGGAAGCCTCAGGAAGTCCATGAGCTATGATACTGAGGCATAGAAATACAAGCCACATCCCACCTACTGTTCCTGGTCAATGTCCAGTGGGTCTCTCCACTCTTCTAACCACCAGAAGAAATGAACTTGTCAGAAAACATTCCCTAATACAGCTACTAATAGTGAAGAGCAAAGTAAAGTGAAGACCTCTGTTTGTAAAAAAAAAACACTATAAAGTCTGAATCCCTGTCCTCTTGATGACATCCATGGGGCTTTTGAAAGTGTACAAGCATATACTACTTTTCTTTTAAGTGTGATGCTTGGAGCAAAAACTGTGAAGAATTAGTGCAAGACTATGGAACTGGGTTATTTCAGCTGTGTAAAAGGTCCATCTGGGCCCACGCAATGTGTCTGAAAGGTGCATTGTTTCTTCCTACTGAAAATTTAGCTCCCCCACACCCCTGGTCCTCTACACAGATTTGATGGCAAAGATGTACCTTCCAGGTAGTTTCCTTAATACTTAAATGATTCAAGGGATAAGAAGGTGTTAAGATCTGAAGACAAGCTTCTTGACAGAACCTATCCACTGTAGAATGAAGGGATAAAAAACCTTCCATAGAAGTTGATGCAAATATAATGCAAAATAGATGCAACATCTGAAGGCTTTCCAAATAGTTCCAAAAATCCTGTTGACAGCCAGCAAAAGAAAAGACCAGTTGAAGTCACTTTCAAAATGCAGCATTTAGATTATAATTAGTGCCGTTCTTAGTGGTGCATAATCACTGTTTTTGAATCTATTTTCCTAGAAATGAAGAAGCTAATTGGTGAAGTGCTGTTGATTACGCTGCCCTGAACAAATGGATCTGGAGTTCCTGGAAAATTGGTGTTGCAAGAGGGCTGTTTTTTATTATCTAAATGAATATACCCTCAATGGAATCAAAGAGCCTCTTACAGAAGTAATATATTTTGGAATTTAGCTCCAATACTTGAGCTACAGATTCTGCAAGCCACAACATCTCAACCCATCATTCCAGCCAAGAACTATAACAAGTAGGAATGGGGCAAACATTTAAAGTTTGAGTAGGAATAGCAAGACAACACGATTTTTTGAGAGCGATGAACAAAGATGGACTTTGGGCATAAAAGTGGGCTTTCTTTGGATGAAGCACTATGTTTGCTGACCTTGTGTATTTCTTAAGTCCTTAAGAGTAGTTATGCTAAACTGATTGTTCCTGAGCAGAGCAGAAGTGATAGCCACAAATGAAACCATTTTAAGAGAAAGCTCCTCCAGTATAATTTTCAATGTAATGGCCAAAGCTTTTATTTATTTATTTATTTATTTGTTTATTTATTTTATTTATGTGTTACATTTATATACCGCCCCATAGCCGAAGCTCTCTGGGCGGTTTACAAAAGTTAAAAACAGTAAACATTAAAAGTATGTTGTTAAATGGTGTTAAATGCCTGGGAGAAGAGGGAAGTCTTGACCTGGCGCCTAAAAGAGAACAGTGTTGGCACCAGGTGAGCCTCATCGGAGAGATCATTCCACAGTCGGGGGGCCACCACTGAAAAGGCCCTCTCCCTTGTTGCCATCCTCCCAGCTTCCCTTGGAGTAGGCACTCGGAGGAGGACCTTAGATGTTGAGCGCCGTGTACGGGTAGGTTCATGTCAGGAGAGGCGTTCCATCAGGTATTGCAGTCCCAAGCCATGTAGGGCTTTATAGGTTAAAACCAGCACCTTGAATTGGGCTGAGAGAAGTTTCACACAGGAGATCTGTGGAATAGTTCTCCACCCAAGACCAAGTCTTTCTCTTTGAAGGGGTGGTATTAAGCCTTCATACGAACTATCTGTGTTGATAAAGCTATATTCCTGCACATGTTTCAGGCTCACTGCATGTCCTCCTTGACCTGAATGAGAACTTTATCAGAACACTTACCACAAAAGGATATACTACAACACCCTAGACCCCAAAGAAATAAACCGAAGCAATGAGGAATTCTGAGAACTTATGGGACCAATGTCAACTCAAAACAGACTAATATTGATAGTGATTCTGATTGGATGAAAACAGCACGAACTTCCTGTGACATAGCCTGATTGACCCCTACTGTGGTTATGCTATGATGGACTGAAGCCAGTTCCTGAACTTGTTAAGCCTTATTTAGGTCTAAGACAGCCCTCAGCATTTTTTTCCAGAACTTTACAAAGAAAAAGTTGGAGTGCTACTGGGAAAGGGGGAAATCAGGCTGTTCTGATAAGACACTGTATGGATTTCAGCAATCTGATTCATGGCTACATTTCCAGATCTTGGAGATTCTATCAAATCATTCACGGAGTTACTGAGAACCATGGGCATACCCATTCCCATGTCTTACTTCTATACATCAAATGGGGGTTCTGTTTAACTGGGTAAAAAAGTGGTGAAACTATACTGCAATGTGAGGGAAGAATGATGCCAGATGGAGTACAGATTCCTTGCTCTTCCTTTGGGAGTATCTGTGGGCTGAAGAAGTGAACAGTATTTCTCCTCCAAGTACATTTGGAATAACTCTACAAGGAGGTGAAGTATCTAGGTTTTCTGGTATTACATAACAGCTTACAGCCCCAAAGACTACTGGTGTATAGGTTTGCATTGTTTCCTTAGCCACAAAGAAGATTTTCTTCTTATCCCTAATCTTCACCAATACAGCTTCAAGGGGAGCCCCAAACTGTTTTGCATCCTAGGAGAGAACAGGTTCACAACTGCACTAATTTTAGTTGGTGTTACATAAAAACAAGAGCAAAGTATTTGGGGACAAATGACCAAACACTTACACATGTATGCACTGCATAGTCTTGATAGTCAAATTAAGCTAGGATAAACTGGTGCCTTTGACATTTTCTGAAGTTAATACTTAGTGAAAAAGACTTGTCCCTTCAGAAATTAATGAATCTGTTAATGTACATTAAGCCAAAATTGAAAACTCGAGATACAGACAAAAGTTAGAGGAAGCAGTGAAACCAGTATTTTGAGACTGTGTGTGTAATTGGGTTTATTTATTTATTTCATTTCTATACCGCCCAATAGCCGAAGCTCTTTAACTTACAATTAAGTTAAAGTTCTAGTAGTTGCATTTAATTTGTATTGTATTTCTAGATGTTACTCTACCTTTTCTTTTCCAACAGTTGGCTTTCCAGTCATCATATAAGCCACCATGAGTGGAATATACAAAACAACTCCCAAACAACTTATTCTTTAAATACCTAAATGTATTTATTTACTTACAATATTTTTATTACTACAATAAACTAATAAATATTTTATTTTACTGCAAGAACATTAACCTGTATATACCACAAAACATGCTTAGAAGGTTAATCTTATGCACTTGTATCAAGTTTCAATGTTGGATTACTTAATACTTACAGCTTGGACTTTATCTGAGCAGATCCTTTTGGAAGCTGATTCATGTAGAGGAATATATTTACATTTGGTTTTAGCGCAAGCAGGTTTGATGTTAGTTCAGTGCAAAATATAGATTTATCCATCATTGTGGGGTTTTTACTGTAGTAGAGTAAAAGCTGTCTATAAAAATACCTTTAAAGAAGCATTAAGATTTGAGAAATTAGACATGAACACTTTAAACTTTCATTCAAACAAAAACATGCAACTCCTAGAATTGAATTACATATACCCAAAGATCTTAATAGGTCTACACAATTTTAACCTAAGAAAGCAAAGTTTGTTGTATCTTAGCAAATTGTCATTAAACAGAAATACAGTGAAAAACCACTACACAATTTAAAACACTAATAATGGACCATCAAAAGTTGAATAATTTTCTGTACAGCCTTTAATCTCTGTAACATACATCTTATTGACAAGGAGTTTAGATGTTCTGAAAGATACGTATCAGTCAGCATCAGACAACAGAAAACAAAACTTCTGTTCAACGATCTTAATGGTTGAATATATTTGATTCTAAGATTATAGATAGAGCATTCTAGCAGTACATGAAGAACATCTTCAATTGATATTCTACCCTTCTTAGGAACCCCATTATGCCAACCCACCCAAACTGCCAATGGGAGCCCATTTAATGAAGACTATCCTTGTTTTAATATCTGGTAAATCTGCCAGGTATTTTGGAAAAGATAAATGCAAAGCAATAGGGGTTATTAGATTGGCAAGTCTTGATCTCAACCACCTGACTTTGCATCTCAGTATCCTTTAGGGCAGTAATACTTTACTTCTAGAATGTCCTTGAGTGTTTTTTTTTAAAAAAGACATAGAGAAACCCAAATTAATGGCACGAGCTGCATTTTATGCTTCCATGACTTTGGGCCCATGTCTTCCAATGTCATCAGAAGAAATTCTGATACCTGCTTAAAGATGATTTTTAACCCAAAAAGCAGGGCTAATCTAAGAACTTCAGCTTTGACAGGTATTACACCCAGTTCTGCACAGACCAATTCTAATTTTGAAGAAATGGGAACTGCCAGTAATCTACGCAAATATATATATATATATATATTGAGCTCTTTCTATTGTATCAAAATTGGCCACAGCCCAGAGTGCTGCTCCATATAGCAATTTTAGCAGAACCCTGTCCTTGTACAATTCTAGATTCTTACCTAAGAAGAGAGCGCCTTGCTGTTACAACAGCATGACTGTCATGCAATATTCTCCCATCCAGATGGTCACACTGACTATAGTTGAATTCGCCTGTTCCAATGGCTACTACCTCATGCTGTCTAGCTGGGAGAGAAAATAAAGAAGTGTAATTTTCCATTTCAGAATTTACCAAGATTTAACTTTCATTTCTATTCAGTACACTATTTTTATAGAATCCACTCACAGCCATTATTTTGATAGAACATGCCTACCTCTTTCAATTACAAAAGCAGCCAGTGTACTGCTACAGCTCTGGTACTCTGGATGTTTAGCTGTCAAACTGTTGAATGTTTCCTTGACAACTTGGGAAATTTTTCCATATGCAAGATGCTGCCCTTCTAGTAAAATATTAAAAATAAATCAAAGGGAGAAAAAATCAAAACCACATATTTAGAAGTACTGAAGAGATCATACAAGTAAGACACTGCAAATGAACATTTTTTCTGCTTTGTATTTAAGAACTTGGAATATGGAGTTCTTCTCTTAGAATATGCAGGGAGGACTACTCCAGCTACTTATCAACCTCAAGTATATGCAAAGAGTACATAAGCCTGCATTTAGAAATCATAAACTCTTGTATACCATTTAACAGCTTATGCAATTAGTCGTCTTCATCTCCTTAGTTATACATCACCAATGTTTAATAATTAGTTTAAATGCAAACAAAAATGTTCTGGTATTACGTACAGAACATAACAATGATAAAAGGTGTACAGTTAGGGGGAAGAGACAAACTGAACATGTACCACACTCCCATGAGTGAAATCAACTGCTAACTTATGTAAGACAACTATATGAATCAAGCCATCTCTTGTAAAGGTGCGAACACTGTTGCGTAAATGGGGCCTTTACGGCCGTCATTTACACAATGGGAGGAAATGAGTAATCTCTGGAGAGGGCAGATGGCTGCCAAGCACTCGTCTGGCCTCGCAAGTGCTCAGAGCACAAGTCCGCAAACACACTGCAGGCGCCAGACTGGCCCGACACGGGGGATCTGTTGGGACTTCTGGACTCAGTCTGGCCCGCGACATTCCTACTTAATGCTAGTGGAGGGTGAAGACGTGGGGAACACACATTTGTTATGTTCCATTTGTCTTGTTGCAATGGCAGCTTTACATTATGTGCAGGGATCACCCTACCCCTGACCTATGCCTCTGTATTCTAAAGAGATCCCATCTCAAGTTATTTTGTGTCCAAAACAGTGTATCCACTGCCATCCTTCTTCCAATCTTCAGTAATCGTCCTCCAATCCTCCTCTTCTATACACACATGTTCAGAACATTCTCAGATATTAATAATGGAGGCCGAGGAGGCAGGTAGTGCATACATGAGAAGCAAAAATATCAGCATGACTGGTTTTGCTGTGCCTGTGCAGGACCTAGCACTTGTTTTGGAAATGGTGCTTTTAAAAAATCCTGCAGTCTACCCTAGCAGCAGTGATACTCCTGCTCCTAGTTTTGCTACAGTCACTTATCAAGGCGAAGGCAAGAGGGAGAAAGCACTGAACAGTAGTGGACTGTGCCCCAGCCTCCACAGGCATTGCCACTGCACCTGCAAGGAGCTCCCAAGCCAAGAGGTGCACCTGATAATCAATCCAGAAAATTAGTAAGAACACCCTTCATGTCCTTAAAAATAATTTTCCTCTAATTATTTCTTTTTAAAGTGTGTCATAATGCAAATAGCTCTGCCCGGAAGTGTCTTTCTTAACTGTTAGCTGGCTGGGATGCACTGAAAAGCCAACCTCTACCTCCAGACACCTAAACATTCTCAGGAAATAAAAATTATGACTAGAAGCCAGGGGTTTGATTTTCAGATGGCTGAAAGATATTTTTTAAGGGGTGGATGGGGAATGAATCCAGTGCTTCTGCTATGTGCCTGGTAAAGGGGTGGGTGGCTGCTGGCTGGAGCATTCCAATGTTTGTGTGTGTATGAATGAATACCTGCCTGGATGAGAGAGTGAATCTGTTTTTCTTAGTACCCCCACCCCACCCCACATTATTTTCCTTATCTTACTTTTCTATATCCTTTTTTATTGCTGTATGGGATCTCTGTGCCCACTTTTTGGATTGCACTTTCCCACACCTGACACTTGCGCTAATGGTGTTCTAGGGGAACTGTGCACTTGCCAGAGGCCCCAGATGTGCACAGCGCTGAGTAACCACTTGGGCTGGCTCGGCTGGAACAAGATTGGGCGGGCGCCCCACAAGTTCTACAATCTTTAGTCCTACCCACTATTATCCCTTGGCTTAACTTACCATTAGCTGCTCTTCCTTCCACTCAACTAGCACCAGCCACCACTTTCTCACTGATCCTACTATTGTGTCTTAGAGAGCACATATCATACTTTTAAAGATAAAGTCAAAAGGACCTGAAAATGCACATCCAGATGTGTGTGTGGAAGATAGCACATTCTTACCATAAGAAATCTTTGAAATGTACATAGATTCAGTTGTAATTTGAGGTTCAGCTACTACTGTGGTTTCTGAAAGGATCCTGGGAGCACCTGTAAACATAATACCAAATTGTGAAACTTACAAATTAACAAAAATGTGTTACAAAAAATGAACAAAAAATATTTGCTTCTTGCTGAGACAAACTGATCTCTTCATCTAGCACACATTTTTCACAAGGGGTACCTGGAATACTCACAAAGCACCCAACCCAGTAACAGCTTGCTATATACCCTAAGATTCAGAAATTTAGGAGAGCCATTAGGAAAAGTGGTAAGAAAATCCTATCTGTCCTCTCCAGTGTTCAGAGTGGTATAAAATAAATGAGTAGTATTTAATGGGCTGGTTCACAAACATTACTTTCCCACCAAAGAATCTGATGGCATAGAGACAAACGTTAACACGTGAATGATTGTACAAAACTTTTACCAGGGATTTCAAGAGCTTTTGGTTCTGCCTCCTCCAACTGCAACAGTTCATCAAGAGCCAGTTTTGCTGCATTTGATTTTGATTCCTTCTTGTTTTGTCCCAATCCAGTTTTATACTGAATACCATCAACCACAGCACAAAAAGCAAAGTAAACTCCTAAAAGATTACCTTCAAAATGCCAAGAGTAAAAGATTAATATTATGTTTAACTTTACATAAATACATAAGAGATTATTACTATTCCTGTAAGTCATGCATACTGTTTAGAGTTTTTACCATATTCCCAACACCATTGTATCTGTAGTTCAAGATTCCATAGATGCTCAGTTATTACAGCTCTATGATATCCTTTCTCCCTATCCAAAACAGTGTTATCATGCCATGATGGTTTCTGAACTCCAAGAATGGTAAAAGTATAAGCACCTTATTTAATTTCCAATACAGACTATGCTCCTAGTCATTATTTTTAAAACTCTCAATGTTATAACTGAGGGCCCAATCCTATGCACTTTTGGGCAGAAAAAACCCAGCCTACAACTCCCAGCATGACATGCCCAGCATAGCTGGCTGGGGCATTATGGGAGTTTTAGGCCTTTCCTGTCTAAAATATGTATTGGGTTGTGCTTTTAATCTGGATTTCTAGGGGAGGGAAAGGCGATATAGGTTGCAGCTGAGCAAAAGCTAGATATCTCTCCAACATTTTGATTTAAATGTACTACTATATGAATATATGTGCTGAATACGGGAAAGGCACCAAAATATTGGAACCATTGTCCTTCATTGCACATGCTTATGTGATTGAAATTTTAATCAAGGAATTTAAATTTTAATCAAATAAGCATGTGCAATGAGGTACAAAAGAAGTACTAGCTGGGTGGCATTAGGGCAGACATTAAACATTTGCTGCCTTTGCATGGAATAGGTGGTCAGGATTTTGGACATTTTACTTTAGGAATCCTCACTTGTTAAAAAGCAACAAGCCAGGATGAAACAAAAGGCTAAACCAACAATTTTTGGTTCCTCTTGCTAGTGGCTAAGCAGAAACAAATATATGGAGTTGGCTTACCATTCCGTGTGAACCCAACCAGAACATGCAATGCCACAGTACTAAAACACAGTGCAGATTCCTTACAGAACGTTTTATTTTAAGACTAGAAGCATTTACCTGTTGCTACAGTTTCCTTTAGTTCAAGCTGTACACGCTGCATCTGTGCAAACTGATGTAAAGCTGACACTGGGTTTATCTCCCCTCGTTTATATTTTGTGATAAATTCCTTCGGAATTTTCTTTGGAGGAAGTGAAGTAATTGGAACTATAGGTGCTGCTTTGGAATATTGGATGTCAGGAACTTGACCTAAAATGTGTTAGTTGAAAATAATTTGAATGCTAGGAGAATTTTTTTTTAGCATGAAATCATAGCATTTGTTTGACTAAGTGAAGCACAGCAGCTCCAATCAATCCACCTTATTTTTTTGTTATTTATGTTCCCCCCTCAACGAAACACTTCAGAAATGTCAACTTAAAATGACACATTTCCTGCCTTATCCTATTAAATTTCTTCAATTAGATATTTTCAACAAACCTACATTTGTAGAGTTGTTGCTTTTTAAAGTTTTTAAAATACTGCTATAACTTTAGAAAGAGAAATATCTTAAGGGAGACAGCTGATAAGAAAGTGAGAGATTTTATAACTATCTGCATATAAAGTCTATGTTGGAGATGATGAAATTCTTGGATAGTTCAAAATATACTTCTGAAAAATTCTGCTTCACATCATTAATTTCTGCAATAATCATTTGAATCAATGAGTATTTGCTACAGCAGTTATTGATTTGCTTTTGGTAGGAACTGTCATAGCTTATATTTGAACCTGAGACAAAGCTATTTAACTTACTTCTAGAATATAACACAACCAGCAACTTTTAAGAAAGAAGATGTGAAAGATGGTAAATGCCCTCTTTTCCCCTCAAGAGCAACTAAGAAAATTCATGTACCAGACTACCTGAGTCAGGGGGAGCACTCTATATTTATTACATGAAGTCAAGAAATATTAAATATTGTACAGGACTTCATATTGATGGATGCAGAGTGAAACACTCAAGCAGCCTGTCCTGCTGACTTTCATAGATATGCTGGCTGCTGCTTGAATGCAGCACTTTAAAATTAAATTGAGATGCAATCAACAACCTATGGCTTTACGTTAAACGTCAGATTTTTGTATCTTTAAAAAAGCGAAACCTTAAAGTATAAAAAATCATTAAAGAACTGTGGACTTAATCTCATAGGAATACATGCTCCTTAGGTCTGCTACAGTTATTCAAAGCAGGGTGTTTAATATGGTGGCACTCACCATGTGGAATGATCTCCCACAAGATTAGACATGTGACAATCCTTATTTTTAGACACATGTAAGACATCTATTTATGCAAGCCTTCCTGCTGTACAGACCGATCCTATCCAGCTGTGTCTGCACATGTGACTTTAGTCAGAGACACAGAAACTGAAAGCCTAGAACTTTCAAGAAGCAAGAGCTGATAATTAGGCTAGACAGATTCATTTTCACTAGATGAAAAGTAATATTAATGCCCATGTTTCATTGGTAACTTAATTTTATTGAACTATTACTGTAGATTTAGCATGTTTATGATGAGATATAACTATTAGAATTAAAAATCAATTAGAATTAAAAACCCAATTTGAAGGTTTGAAAATCGTTTTTAATTTTTTAAAAAGCTTTGATTCCCCACCCACCCACTGTTACTGGAAGCCAGTGTAAAAATAAATACAACAAAATTTTAAAAGTATGGCTCAAGTAGCTGTACGCTGTTCTGAGATCTTAATGATATAGGGTAGGATACAAAGGTTTTAATAAATAAAATAAATAGATATCCGAAATAGCAATGTAGAAAACCGCCCTATGGTGTGTCAAGTAAAACCAGTGGGGAAAAAGTTATAAATGTTAAGTCAGATGTAATCACACCACA
Organism: Elgaria multicarinata webbii; assembly: GCF_023053635.1. NCBI lineage: Eukaryota > Metazoa > Chordata > Lepidosauria > Squamata > Anguidae > Elgaria > Elgaria multicarinata. Next base: position 36,509,479 of record NC_086180.1, on the reverse strand, counting down.
AAGGCAGTAAGGGTGGGTTGGAAGCAGTATTACGAATTATGCATCAAAAGCCACCTCAAAAGTGCTTCCACATCACAAAGCTTTCCAGTATTGCCAATGGCAATATTATGGGGAAAGTTTTTTTCTTGAAAGGCAACAGAAACAGATACACGATTTATAACACCAATACCTGTTATCTGCGTCACCTTCGATGCTAAGCTAGAAACATCAGGCGCTTCCGCAGGTAAAAACATTGGCTTGGCATTCTCCGCCTGAGGAAACGAATGAGCTGCCTGCGGAACAGACGGTTGAGGCGGCTGGGCGGGCAAGTTCTTTTTTAACATTTGGGCAAAACTGGGTACTCTAGAAGCCTGAGACCAGTCGTTCGCCATCTTGTCCCACCTAAAAACAGAGACGACACGACCAAGGGTAATTATTATTAGCGGCTCTTCAGGCTCAGAGAGTGAACGAAAGAGGCCTGACCGTCTCACACATACTTGCCCATTGGCAACGGCACGAGTTATAGAATAGGGCGTGGGTGGAGAGAGAGAGAGTAGAAAGGAATACAAGGGAACAGCCACAAGACTCACAGTTCCTCCAAACGGCGCTCAGTTAAGCGAGTCTCCACCCGAGCGGCTCAAGACAAAAACGTCCAGGGACGACGGCGTCGTTCAGTTAACACCCTCGCTCACCTGAGGCGCGTATGAAACCTAATGCAATCGGACCCAGCCCTTTGGCTTCCCTTCAGGGCACTTAACAATATAACACCACCGAGAAAGAATGAGAAGACGCAGAACCCCTCTGTCTCTCCCCGCCCTGGCCCAACAACCAACGAAGTCCAACGGAGCCGCCGCCCCTCAAGCAACGACGCCGTGCAAGAGACACGCGCCCCGTCCCGAATTTTAAACCCTTTTCGTGGTTCCGGAATCGCTCGCGGGAGAAACGCCCTTGGTCACGTGCTTCACACTTCCCTTTCCCGCCCTCCGTCTCTCTAACGGTTGCTCAGGCGCGCCCGTTGCCAGAAAGCGAGCGCAGGGGTCGGTGCGTTTCCCTCCCTCGCGGAACGAACCCTCTCTGTTCCCAGACGACGAAGAGCCGGTGGAAGGAGCCGATCCTGTTGGGTCTGGCCGGCGTTCTTCACAAGAAATAAAAAGAGCGGCCTTGCGATCAACACTTCCTCAAAACCCAGGGCTGCCTTTCGTTCTGAGCGAAGGAGAAGCTCGACGAAGGCGCCACTTTTGTAATAATGCTCCGCAAAGATGTCGCGAAGGAGTAACATTTGTGTGTGTGTGTGTGTGTTTGCCATGGACCAATAAGATGATTTTTGCATTGGATTAATTAATATGTTATGATAATATAATTGAGTTATTGTCTTTTTCTGATTTATGTGCTAAATATAATCTACCTACTACGGCTGAATGGCAATACTTGCAATTGCAACACTTGTTGGAATCTAGGCTTGGCCCAGCTGCTTTTACAGCTTCAGAGCCTCCATTATTGTTAGAAACACTTATAGCCGCTGAACACATGTCAACCCACTACCCATATATATAAGCATTTAGTAGTAGTAAATAAATATGATACCCATGGTTTAAGACAGAATTGGAACTGGAGTGTCCTATTTTGCCTAATCAATGGATTGCTGCCTTAGAGACTGTATCTGAAGCTTCTATGGATCTTAGGCTACTCCACAATGCCTTTTCAGTAAGGGTCTGTAACTTACATAACTGTTGGAGATATAATGCATCTAATGCTTTTTTAATTCATATGTTTGGGCAATACTCAGTAGTTGTCAACTTTTGGGAGGTTCTAATAAGGATAAACTTTGTACTGAAACAATCTTTAATATGGAACAATGTGCATGTTCTCCTAAACTTCCTTCCGGCTTCTTGGAAGTGGTCAGCGCAAATGGATTTTCAGAGCGCTTACGACAGCTAAAAGGAAGGACAAATGCTCACATCCCATAATGCAGTGGATTGAGGACTTAACATCAACGGGTGTTACATCAGCGCAACTTGTGATTGGATAATACATGGCTATATGGTCTGCTTTTCTTTAAACCTATGCATAATTCTCCCCCCTTTTAAAAAAAAATTAATAGTATACCTGTTGGAAAAAATTATGATATTCCTATATATGTAATGTTGATGCTTTTCTTTTTCACAATTTACTTTCTTGTTTTAATATGCACAATAAAAGGGAAAGTAAAAAAAACACCTTAGATTTAAAAAAATGTTTTAATCCTAAAAGTAACAAATCAGAAATCTGTGCAGGAATCCTGGAGAACAGAAATTCATTTTGAGGAAGGACTGTTGTGGCCTAATGGTAAAATATAGGCTTTGCATGCAGAAGGCCCCAAGGTCAATCCCAAATTAACAGTTCAATCCTATGTATGTTTAGACAGGAAAAAAGTTCTACAACTGCCAACACCCCCTCAGCCAGCCATGCTGGATGGGACATGCTAGGAATCATAGGGCTTTTTTAGTTATTCCCCAAAGGGATGAAATTATGGGAAAGATTACTGCTTGAAATCTTGGAGAACTGCCACAGTGGTCAATACAGGACTTGATGGACAAATAGCCTGACCTGAGTTAACATAGAAAACACTTCTCTATGTTAACACTTTAATCTATAGTTTAAATAAGAAAAAATGTTGGGTGGAACATAATCCTGCGGTCAGTTTATATCCCAAAATTACTTCTAAATGCAAGAGGAGTTTGTCACAAAAATAAATAGATTCCACAGCTTTAAAGTATCTTCATACTAATTCACATTCTGAAATGTGTGTCATGGTTTGTGGCAGAAACTGCAAGAAGGAACAATTCTATTCAACTTACTATTTATTATTGTTGTTCATACACCTAAATTATATGCTCTTCTAATCAAACCATTATGAAACAAATAATTAAACTTCCATAACTAATAATCTATTTACAGAGCTAGAATTTTTAGTTGTATTGCACCCAGCATAATACCTCCTTACCATCTGAGAACATATGCCCTGAATGTGTTGGATGAAATGTAGTGCTTCTATGTAATTTTTTTTTTAAAAAGAAAGGCTTCATTTGACATTAACTTTTATTCCAAGTGTAACAAACTTAAAATGATTTAGCACTATAGCAATCACAGTTCCATAAATTATATACATATAGAATATATACAATCTACACGGACAAGAAAAAGCCATTCATGGAATCACATTATCCAAAAGGGTTTTCAGTGTTATGGCAAATAAAAGTTAAGAAAATTCACAGTTAATTTGTAGCTTAGAGATGAAGAATATTGCACATAATACAATTGTGAATGCTAAAGAGCAGCTTTAGTTTTCTTCACAAATATTGGTCATGCAATGCTAGACAATACAAAATGGCATCACCTACCACAGTAAACCATTATTCACAATGTCAATCAAGTTTTAAATATAGTAGCAAACAATTTTTAGGTTCTTTCAGTATAAATCATACTTAAACAACTGAATACATGGTAAAACAGGAAAAAATATAAAATCAGTGTTTGCCACCTTAATTTAGGATTGATTCAGTGATCTTCCTTGTCTTTTCCTTTCCTTTCTTTTTCATCCTGTAGTGCAGTGCCAAGCTTTTTGATAAGAACTGATAGAACTTTGTCTAGTGGGTCCATGACTCCACGTTGAAGCCATTTAGGAATTGTAGTTCTTGCATGATGGAAGCCTAGCTTCTGAAGAATATAATCGACGCCTACTGGATCAATCTTTCTTCCAGTCCAAGAAATTAATCTAAAAGTTAAAACATGTTGGCTTATCAAAATTTGAAAAAAGGAAATGAAGTCCCATCTTCCACTTTTAGCATTCATACATAGTGTTCGTCTAGGCCAATTTAACATTTTTATTATAATAATAGCTTATAAAGGAATTTAACAGAAAAAGGAGCAAATAATTTCTGGCCAGCCTATGCTTCTCCTCCTGCCTTTACTGGTACATTCCAAGAAAGACTCTACCATGGGATTTTCCTGATCATGTAGACCAGGCTTTCGTCACATTTGCTACTAGATTCAGTTTCGAGGAAGAAAATACTAATTTAATTGAACTACCCACACTTTGTGCCCTTAGTTCGCCTAATAAAGGGTTTGCTGAAATGGGTTTGTGTGTTTTTTTTACATTTTTCTTATGGATACCCTTGCTTTTTGTATGACTTGGAGAATACAAAACTTAGGCCATGCAAGTGCAGGATTTTACATGGGAAGAAGAGGATTTATACCACCTGTAGTTGGGACTTAATTCTCTGAGGATACATCCCCTCCAACTACTACGTAAAGCTACCCTATTTGATTTCTCTTGGCTTTTCTTTAATCTAGTATACCATCTAAAATTATCTCTAGCTTTGTTCATATAAAAACTGACTAGTTTCTCTCTACTGTTTCCACCTGCCAAGGAGATATTTCAGTGTAACAGCTGGATTATGTATTTTTAACCATTGTTTGTTTTTCCATTGCAACAGCTCTTTGGAGAGTTCTAGGTACAATCTGACCCCAGATTATACCTAGAACTTTGTAAACCACCCAGAGAGCTTCGGCTATGGGGTGGTATATAAATTTAATAAATAAATAAATAAAATAAAATAAATCTCAGCACCTGTTAGCCCCTAATTGGAATGTCTGCATCCTTCTCCCATGTTTTATCTTGATTGTAACTAGATGCAGGCATCATGGGTTTATCACCAGCAAGTCCCTCATCACCCCTCTGTGTGTGTGTGTGTGTGCTTTTTTTACTATGTTGTGTGACAATGACTTCTGGAGAAGCTGGAAAGCTCACACACTGGTTTGTGACCTTAGTTAGCCTAATAAAGGTATTGCCCAAATATAGATTTTGGATTTTTTTCCTATGGTCAGCACGATTATCTTTGCTTTTTATCCAAACAAATTACTGTTCTGTTTGTGTTCAGTCTATCTTCATTTTGAATTTATGAAATATTTTTGCACTCCCTAACTAAATGGCTTGCTTTTTGTGAAAAACAAAGTTCTATTTGAATAGTTCAAACAATATCACATTGCTGCTCCTTTGGGTTTTCATGATGGGGGTACTGTGGGTAGCAGTTTGCCTTTTCAGGCTGAAGTCCTACACACATGTATCTAGGAATAAGCCCGTTGAACTTACTTTTAAGTAGAGAGGCATAACATTGCATTGTCTCTTCTGGTATTAATGAAAGGAGGGTGAGCAAGACAGTGCTATGGTAGCTTAAAGGTTCAAATACCAGAAGACCCACCCAAAATAAACATAAATAAAAATAAGTACAGTTATCATTGTGTGCTGTTCCCTCAGCAAGAGAAATGTGCCATTGGACTATGGTTTTGAGTGTGGAGAGAATAATGTTTTGCTGTTTTCTTGTGAGTGGCAAAATATATTGCTAATGTTAATGCCGTTTACTATTTTATAATTATAGCACTGCATTGGTTGAGTTTTTCTAAACTGGTTTTTTTAATCCCTACATAATGAAAAGTCTTGCATTAAATATGTGTGAAAAGTGATATTTTCTAGCTTAAGGACACTGATGTTGACTAATTTTTTAAAAATAATTTATATGTAGCAAATTGTTTTCTGAGCACAATCAGACTGCCAAAAACAGTCTTTGCAAACAAAAGGAAAGATCCTGCTAGAACCATGTAAGTCCTCTCCCTCACAGTTCTGGGTTAGAACTGGGAACTGGATCCGAATTCGGAGATAGCACTATGACCTCATAGCCAGCACAGAGAGAACCACACCAGCTGCTTCTCTGTGGTTGGGAAAACAACCTCAGAGGTGTCTGTGGGCTTGGAGGGGAGGGCCTTGAGAGGCCACCGTACAGGGAATCCGGTCTCCCTAGCCTCTTTCCCTTCCCGATGTCTCAGATTGGCGAAAAAACCCATATAGCTGAAATGCAGAGTGGGAGGATCATGGAAATGCCACTCCTCCTACTCTGCAATGAAGCCTCCGTGTTCAGAATCTTACTGCCATCCCCATAGGATTGTGCCCTAAGTATATTACATTTACATGTTAGCAGATTTCTTATAGCATAATACTATACATATTTACTCAGAAGTAAGTTCACTAAGTTCAATGGGACTTATTTCCAGGCAAGCGTGAACTGGAATGCAGTATTATTTGTTACCTGATCATTTCTATACGTTGATTCATATTAGTGAAATAATATAATTTAGTAGAATAGTCTGAAAACCAGGCCAAATATCAGACACTGATTTTACTGCAAATAGAAGTACTAATTACCTGAGTGTGGGCTCCAAATGCCATGTATTGCAGATAAATTCTCTCCAATCAACAGTAGTGTAAGTAATACTTTCTTCTGATCCTCTCTCAGAAGAGCTCTCATCAAGTACACTGATAGGGCTTTTCTGTCCTGGCCGACTAGACAAAATGCGTGGTGGAAAGATGGCTAGGAAAAGATAAGGTTTTCATTTTAGATAAAAATCCAGACTGAATTGTTAATGTAATGACTAAGATATTACTCATTACATAGACAACTTTACAGAAAAAGATCACACTGATCTATTTTTCTGTAAGTAAAGGTATACATATACCTCGGAATCCTAAGATCTTAACTATAATATACTGTAACTGCAACAGAATTAATTTAAATGTGCTAGGAGTCATCAGAAGATACTACTACCTGTTCATTCATATTTCTGAAGTGTAACTTATCCATATATTTTTACACAAGAAGAATAGTAAACCTCATATATCATTTACTTCATGATCATTCTAAGTTAAAGCAATTTGGGGCCAAGCAGCACAAAACAAAATAATTGTTAATACATTGCCCTGCAGAGTATTGTCAGACTTAAAACCAGCCTTGCAAACAAAAGCACTCCAATTTAAAACACAGGACAAAATTAAGGCCATGTAGAGCATCTATTTGTACAGCTTTGACAATTGATCATTAATAGACAATGAAACAGAGTTTTAGCACCTTGCTTTCAGCTTAGGCTACAGCAATAACCCTAAGGAAACAAGCAAAATAAAAATACTTTTTACATTGTCATTTATTGTCTGGGACAAGGGTAGGTAGTGTGGTGCCCACGGGCAATAATGGGCCCCTAGACAACTTTCTTGGTGCTTGCCAAGGTGACCTATCCCTCTTACATTAGCACATTTTCTTATTGGCAGCTGGAATCACTTCTATGCAAAGTGAGGGCCTCCAGCTGCTGCCATCTTCATTTCCGAATGAATGCTTCTGGGCTGTATAATGAGGCTCAGAAATATCCTTAGGAAATGAAGACAGTGGACAACTGTAAACTGATGCTTTCTTCAGTAATGCCACAAAGAAAAAGAGGGGGAAAGAACAAGGTGCTGAAAACTGGATCAAAGAGGGTGGTTTTTTTGGTGTGTTGAGGCTCAGAACCCACCTACACTGTCATTTGGGCAGGTAACTTGTCCTTTATGACAAGCCATGCCTATGGCAGCCATTTTGTGGTGGTGTCAGCAACAGTATGTCAAATTGCCAACTATTTTATATTTTACACTGTACCATATGGTTTTAATTTTTGTGAACTGCCCAGAGAGCTTCAGCTGTTGGGCAGTATAAAAATTAAATAAATAAATAAATGTGCCCACAGGCCTCAAACAGTTCTGGAGCATACACTGACAAAAATATTTTTTACTTGTGTTAGAAAACATTTTTTTTAAATCTAGTTCTTTCAACTTCTGCAAATAAAACTTAGTGACAGAACATGATTTTATTTAAGGCTTTTATCAGCCTCATTTCTCCTAAAAATACTTAATGTGATATAGAAAATACTATAAATAAAAACAAATTATATAGCATTGAAAGACCAACAGTTAATCAATAAATTAATCAACGTACCTTTTTCCTTTTCTTTAAGATAAGCAGACACTAAGTCATGCAGGAACATTATCAGTTCAGCATCCATGGTTACACATATGTGATCAGTGAATTCTGTTACTACACTGCACTCCACCTTTGGTTTAGCACTGGCATCTGTAATGAAATTCTATAAATCATTTGGGCAAAGTGATCATTACAAGCAAAACATGCTCCTACATATACTCTTATGGGAATTATTTAAAATGCAGACGAGTTATTTCTGTAAGTAGTAAAAAGTGCTAATAATTTACAACATGATCTTGAAGCGAAATTCCTGCCAATGCATTTGAGGACTATAACCTTGAGGCATCCCTGCCTAATGAGGCAGGTACTCACCCATTTCAAGGTGATGCATAACCACCCTATGGAATGCACACTAAACCACACCTCTAAACAGAAGTTCTAAACAGAACCCTGATGCAGTTGCTAGCGCTCCTGAAGTCTGCACCTCTTTAACAGTGAAGTTGGTTTTAGAGGATCCCATGTTGTACCATGCTTATTTTCAAGGTACTTCGTACTGGATAATTTCCTCCTGTTTTCTGCTGCATCTGATGAATTGGTGTTAATAGTGGATGCAAAGTAGTGAAATAACACAAACTCAAGCTGTATTCACCAAAGATGTTAGATCACACCAGAATCAAATCCATTGTTAACTGTTGCATGTTAAAATTCAGCCATCTTTTCTTAGAAGCTTAAGTAATTTGTCCATCTTGGTTCTCCAATATGTGCATTTCACATAATACAATACTCCTATTATTCTAACCAGTTGAGCCCACCATCACTCCGACAATACTTCCCCACATATTATAAATTAAGGGATAGGAGTTTAAATGCTACATATTTGTGACAATTATTAAATGCTACATTATCATTGTAGGATCAGTGGGACTAAAAATCTGTCACACACTTGTCTTCTGTCCTTTGTATGAAACAATGAAAACTTATCTGTTTCAGCTATTGAAAGAACTGCTACTTTGACTACATCTCAATAAAAGCTTATTTTCTGGCTGAATTTGATAATCTTACTAAGATAATCAACGCTTTTACAATAAAAGCTGAAAGATCGGAGATTTATTAAATCAAATAATACCTATAATTTTCTTACCACATTTAATATTTTGTCATTGTTACAATGGTGATCTCACTGTATATGCAAGTTTGTGATATTGTTTTGATGACCTGCAGTCTTAGTAATCAATGCTATTTTACACACTGTAATGTAAATTCTCATTTTGCAATGAGAGTAAACATGAACTCACCTGTGGCATTAGCAAAATTGAATTTTTTTATTATTAATTTTAAGCCAGTTTATCTCAAGTTTGGAATTATGCTCAGTTCTCTTTACATGCAATACAGATTAGGCTCATAGTTTAGAAGAATTGACACATACTACTTTACCTTGTAATAAAGGTTCCTGTGGTTGTTGAACATGAATTGATTTGAAGTCCAGCTGCATCCTTGGTAATGCGAAGATCGTTTCAGTCTCATGATTATAACTGGAACTTCCTCTGAATCCACTTAATAAGCTGGAGCTTTTCACTGTTGTGCTAGTCTCTGGGTTATTTGCATCAACATTTCGGAGAAGATTTAACTCTGGAAAAAGAATAGCAATAATATTTCTTAGCTTCCTTGTTTAACAGCTTGAGCAGTTCATAGTTTGATAGTTGGCTTCATAGAATTAACTTTCAGATCAGTTTATTAGTCTTGATAATTACAAATTCCATATCAAAACCTATAAGCTCTCCAAAGGTTTCATTTCTCTTTCCCCCACCCATAACATAATTAACAGTGCAAGAAACGCAATTTCCTACCAGCACATTTCTCATATTCTTAAAGATATTAAGAAAAACAGATTTGACAAACCATCTTCATGTAAAATATAAAGTTTCCAAGTTTAGTATGTTTATATTCTTAATTTGTCAAAACTGTATTTAGAACAACTACATAGTCTGCTAGCATGCCAAAGCTATCAAGATTTCCTTCATTTCAAAGGAATAACAGTGGATACAACCAGTTGTAACAGCCTACAGTTTTATAGTGGAGTCCTCCCATTAATTCTATACAGTTTTACTTGTATAGCTATTTAAGAGAGACAAAATGTAATGATTAGCTACACACAGCAATGACTAAACACATATTCTATAGAACGGTCTTAAAGAGTGCAGCAATTGGGGTATCCTTCCCCTGTTAATTGAGGCAGTGCCATTTCCCCCTTTTTATAGAAAAACTCTCTCACACATAACTTTTACTTTGATGTTAACTCTATGCAGGCTCTGTAGTTCTAATAGGCCTGAAAGACCAAAGGATACTGCTTTGGATACAGGTGCAGCTCTCCTTCTCTGGTCAAGAAGGCATGATCGTGTACATGGACCAGGGGGTTCTAACTGCAGCTGCAGCAGCACTAGTGGCCTCTGTTGAATTAGTGCCTAGGTTGGATTTGGGTCTTGATAAACAGTTGTGGCACTATGTTGGCAAAGATATCTTTTTGTGCCCAAAGGCAGAAGTGAAGCTCGGCAAGGTAAAGGAACACTTTGGAGGAAAAGGCAGGGCAAAATTATTTGGCACAGTTTGCAAGTAGCAAGGCAGGGCTTACAGACAAGTATCCTGTTTTTGACAACCCACATGTCAGAAATGTATGGTCTATGCTGGGTAAAATGTTTGGAGGTCAATAGCAACAGCCACAGACAACTTGCACCACTCCTCCAGCCAGAGTACGTGTGCTTAAAGGATTGAGTCCATGGCGGAAAGACATTAAGAACCTTTGTCAAGAGGGTGGATGGGATGGCAAGTCAGGAATATAAGGACCAGGTCTGTAAACAGCCTATTCGTAGGAAGTTTGTGGATCAGAAAGGAGAAGGTTCCTCTCTGGCCTGCTTTAGCCAAGCCATGACCTGACTGGTTGAATGACGCAAATGGCCACTGCCTCACAGCAGTCTCAAGCGCAAAAGTTGCTCTACCCATACCCCAACCCCAGTGTGTGGCAAAAAGTAGGTTCCCTGGAACACGGATCCAGCATTGCCGGCAGAGTGGCTGGTAACCTAAGGTTTCTGCTCCACTATCAACTTTTTATACTTCTCTAATCAAAATGAATATACATCAAGACATTCAGCAGAGAAAGGGTGCATGAAATAGAAGGAAAAACAGATTTATATTCGCTGTTGAATAAATTCTATACATGATATGATTCTATGAAATGAAGTATGAATTTAACGTTTAATTTCAGTATGCGAAAGTGTTACAGGAGGAAGGGAGACAAATCAATGCATTGTAAGGGAAAGCTTTGAAATCCTTCAAATTTGTGCTGCAAGCCAAAAGTATTTCCCATATAACTATACCAATTACAAACTATAACATTGCTAGCTTGAAGTAGAACTAAGATAAGAACCACATGTGTCACAGAAACTTCAAATAACATGCAGTTAGGCAGTATCTGATTTTACCACACGTTGGATTTTTAGTACTGCTACTTACACAGATCACTTTAGCAAAGTTCTATTAAAATCAATAGTGTTAAAGTGATTAGAATCATATAATAGTAGAATTGGAAGGGGCCTATAAGGCCATCGAGTCCACCCAAGTAAATGTGTGTTCCTTGGAAATACAGAATTAGATCCAAGGTGTCAGATCCAACAGAGATTTCCACTGCTGATTCCCCATTCTTCCTGTAGCCCCTGCATCACCTCCCACACTATTGAAGAGGTCCTGCAATACCCCAAAATAGCTTTTCAGGAAGCTTCAAGGGGAAGGATGAATTGGTGAAAATCACTTCTGCCCCTTCCTCAAGTGAGAGTGTCCCATGAACAGAGTTCCATTCATGGGAACTCTGGATTCAACTCAGAATTATAACGAAGAATTTAAATTGTCACTATATCAGTAACAACATATGGTTGTTTTTACCACATAGATGTTGCAAATCATGCATCACATTTAATTGGAATTGCTGCGAATTTATGCCATTCTGCGATCAGCAATTGGGCTAGCAAACAAAAAACTGGTAGAAGTAGAAGTCCTACCTTCATTCCTTGTAGCTGTAACATAATTGAACCACTCTTTCACACTTGCAACTCCATGTGGTGGGTTTTCATGACGCCTCCTTGTTATTTTGGTGATGGTTGCCATTGGACTTTCTAGGGCCCCACATGGTTTTGTCACCATAGTATTATGACCCAAATGGAAGTCCAGTGTTTGCACGACATATGTAGAGTGCTCACTAGAACCTGGAGGAGTGAAGTCATTAAAAAAAAGAGTTGTTATTGAAGTGTCTAATCATATAATTTACTTAAAAGTGTAGTTTGAATAAGTTATACAATAATACATACAATAACTAGAGAGATAGTTTTTTGTGAATTGCCCAGAGAGCTGTGGTTATTGGGCGGTATAATAATGAAATAAATAAATAAATAAATAAATAAATCAAGGCAAATATTAATACACACACAGAATCAATACTAGGTTTGTTAAGTAAGTCTCAGTTAAAATTTAAAAGGGGGAAAAGATCTATATAAAAGGTTGCCCAGAAAAAGCGTGGATACCTTCTTGCCAGATTTTTTGAGCTTCTGTCCAAAAGGCAATGTTAGGTTCTTCAAGATGAAACAGAGCCCAAGACTTTGAACGAAAATTAGGTCCATGGAAACATGCCAATGTCATGTGATTTCCATGCAAGCTCATAGAGCCTCCAAACTGCATTCCATCTTCTGGTAAAGGAATCTGAAATAAGGATATGTGGCATCCTGACACCACCTTTAAAACCCCTGGCCAATGGCGATGATGTGCTGCGTCCAATACTAGAAAACAAAGCGCACACACACATAGAGAGAGGAAGGCCAAAGGCATTAAGATGAACTTTATAGTATCAAATAAAATATATAGTCTAAGACCTGCAGATCTATTCCAGAAACATGAACAGGAATTTCATTAACACATATCTGGATGGTACATTTATAAGAGAAGGACAAGCACAAATGGCAGGAACTGCTACTTGCAACTATTAAAAAAAACTTAGACCACCCTAATTTGTATGTACAGTGTGTGTGTGTGTGTGTGTGTACACACACTCCATGAGTGTGTACACTCACGGAAAGAACCATACTACTCACTATATTTGGACAGACTAACCAGAGCACAAGAAAGTGAATTGTAAAATGCTTGCTCATCTTTTATCCAGTAAAATGTTGATACAAGTATAGATTATATGTTTGAAGTACTTTGTGCTTCAAACTCCTTCCGTTTTGGTAGAAGAAAATGAGTCTTCACAGGACATACACCTTCATGTTCTTGTGGCTTTTCACAGCAGAATACTTTTTTTTAAAAAAAAATTACACATGTTTAAAAATAGAGCTGTGGCTGAGGTGCACATTTCCGGGCTCAGTGATGTACATTTTGTGGGCTCATAGTGCTCACCTCAAATACATGGTGAATATTACAACCTATGAATTCTTGTTAGGTTTGGATTTTAATCTGCATCAGAACAGAATTCCTTTCCTTACCCCTCTCCCTCCCAGCCAGCCAACAAACTACGATATTAGAAGTTTCCAGGAGCTACTGGCATCTGATATGCATGAAGTTCCTAGAAAATACAATTTTACCAATAGTTACTAATATCATAGAATCATAGAATTGTGCAGCTGGAAAAGACCACAAAGATCTAGTCCAACTCTCTGCAATGTTCAGGGAAACCATTTAAACCATCATGAGAGGTGTCTGTCCAGCCTCTTCTTAAAAACCTCCAGAGAATCCACAACCTCTGTAGGTAGCCTGCTCTACTGTCATACAGATCTTACTCTCTGGAAGTTTTCTCTTACACTTCATCAGTTTTACACCACACCACACCATCAGCAGCAGTAAGATTAAATGGAGGGAAAGAATTGGGGGAGCATGTGAGTTTTGGGCTTTCTTGGTGGATGCGTTCAGAAACAAGCTGAGCTATTACCTATTTTTTTAGAAATTGTCCAATTTATTTCAAGCCAATCTGATTCAAGCTGGGGAAGAGCTTATCTATCTATTTTAGAAACACTGTAACTTATAAAACTAACATTCCTCATTAAATGTTCAATTGTAAAAATTGTTCAAGGGCATCACTAAATCTGAAATATAAAACTTTTAATTAAGCGATATTCTAAAGCACTTTAGAACATACATTGCTGATGTGAGCTTTTTTCTACCGTATTGACCACAGTCTTTGGAGGAAGATAAGGAACAGGTCCCCATGTGGACAAAGCTCTCTTGCTGGTGTCAAACTGCTGAGTAAAGAATTCCTGGAGCTTCATTCCTATTTTGATGAGGTCTGGCGTGGTTGATCTGGAAATCATTACTTGAAAAATATCCCACTTCAAATCTCCATGGACAAATATCTCACTGGAACACAAACATGATAATATTCCCCATGAATTCATATTACTTTACTTGGTTCTGAAGAGAGGCTAGCTAACATATAAACAATTAGCAACTTCAGTAGAAATAAATGCTTTAACATGTCTTTGGTTTGCAATCATATATGCAGAAGTATACACCATTAGATATCTATATCTATAGATATATATAAAAACCTTACCTTTTATCAGTAATGCTGGAATCCAAAGTATTATAGAGGTTAACTTTCCATTCATCCTGTAGCTTAAGGTCTGCATTACTGAAAATGCCCATTAGGATACTGGATCCCATGTAATCAACACGTGCTTCAGTAGAGCCCATCGTAATCTGAATTTTGTGACTTGGCTGCTGGTTGGGATGTTCGGAAATATGAGCTGAAAAACAATTATTCATGCATCAGCTTAGCAACAAAGGGAGCAAAATTAGTAATACTACTTTTCCTGACCACTTTATGCCAATTTCCAGTTAATGTGATTATGTGAGGAACATAGCATGCTAAAGGAGAGAGAACAAAGCCTACAACCAAGCTCCAGACTAAAATGCTACAGTTGACTGTGCCCCATGAGTGTAGGTGGTGGTGTAGCCAACATTTTAATATAATAAAATAGCCTCATTCGTACATTGTAGAATTTTAGATTAGCATATGACAAACTGCTATAATAAATAGTGCTTATGTTTCATGAGGACTGGATTATTGCCCTATTTACATAGTACATCACAGACATTTTGTACAGCATGTAAACGAGGTCATATCTGGCCTGCCACTCTTTGTGCTTTACCAGTATGTAAGCCCAATCCATGATCTCTCCCTGCCATATTTTATTATGAGTTGTAGTGTCTTGAATATGGGTCCACTGGAGTCAGAAAAGAGAACCCCCCTGTTTTGCCCTCCACACCCTATTTTCTGAGGATATTAGGCTAGTGGGCCTCTTGAAGAATGTGGGTTGGGTTGCCTAACATACATGTTTTACTTGAAACTTTGAATGATGCATCTGGACTCCCCTTGCACTATTCTTTGATGTTGATTAACTGGGTTGATCTGTCTGATCTGTGTGGGTTGGTGGATAGTTGGTCATATTTTTTGGATATTCCAGTTCTAGGTTTCTCATATTCATGTCCTATATTCAAATATAAAGAACATGTAGTGCCATATTCTTAACTGCTTCCCCACAATAATGGAACAATTCCATTTGGAGAAGATGCAATATGGATGAGAAATACTACTGAGGAGTTATATTATATATATCAAGTGATCAAAATACCCCAATATTAAATTTACTTGAGTAATATTACCTGAGTAATCCCTACAACAATCTGTAGAGTAGACCGGTACTCTTATCCACTAATCACTCTTTGTGAAAATAGTATTTGTGTTTTCTAATATACTCTTCCATTGATGCTTGTACTAAACATCCAGCGTATATGAGAGTAAACAGCTAGTGAACATATGCATTTTACATTTCCCCTGCTTAAAAAGTAAAGTATGCTACAGAAATCAACTCCCAAGGTTTGAATAGCACTCCAAAAAACAGGAGGTGCTGAGCAGAAAGGAGCTCAAACTGGACACAATCAAGCCAGAGATAGATTTCTAAGACCTGGTACCTTCGATGCTAATTTTCCAGGACTTCCATGGTTATCAATGATCATACCCATTATTTTTGTTATTTTTAAAACTTCCTCTGATACTTGGAAAATTATATGGGAAAAATAAGAATGAATTATAAATAACTATATATGTGTTCTTACTGTGTTTGTATACTAAGTAACGACAAGTGCAAATACCTGCTAACTTTCCAACTTACCCACCATCTCCAAGGCATTAACATCTATGGTACCTCCAACCACTCCTCCTCTAGAATCCAAATGTGATCGCCCGAGACCAACTGACATGCTAATTTCCCGATCCCTGTTACTGCCCACAGATAAACGGCCCTGGCTTTTCAAACCACTAGTAGTCCACCTAAAACAAACACAAAAAGAAAAATGTAGTCTACCACATCTGCTTTTCATTTGCCAAAAATACAAGTTGTAAGAAGCGTTTAAAACTATAAAAATAATGTATGTGCTAACCATTTATATAAATTATATTTGGATAAAAAAGAGAAATAAAAGTTGACTGACAAACTTCCAATTTTAGAAAGGTAAAATACTTATTGATCCATATAATCTGTTAAGAGAAACATTGCAAGTCTCTCTCACATGGACTACTAGAAGGCTCTCTCTCTCTCTCTCTCTCTCTCACCCACACACACACACACACTTCTTTTGATCATAGAGATCAAAAAGCAAAGATCTATTAAATCAAGAGATTTACTTACGTAGTGTTTCCCATTACATTGCTCATGTTCATTTGGACATTTAATTGTTTCAAGTTCATAGCAAACACAACCAGAGTCTCCCATGGTGTCACTTGCTGACTTCCAGCTTTGTTTGATTTATTAAAAGGAGTTGATGTTTTTGAGAGTATATCTAGAATAAAACATTAATTAGGCTTTATGAATTTAATATAAAAAACACCACTGTGTGGATTTTGCTGGAAAGTGCTTCAGTGTTGTGGTGATAACTCCACATGGAGATCTCTACTTTTAAAAACTACTTGCCATTAATATGACGATGTGGAGAACTCCACAGCAACTCCAGCAATTGTCAAAAACATAAAGCGTAGTGACATGGAAACTTTCCACATGATTGAATCAATCTATGTAAGTGGCTTTCAAATGCTATGACGCAAGAGGAGTTTCTAACATTGAATCATTTCTCAATGGCTGAGAATAGTGATATGTTTTCCACAGCTGAATAGGCTTTTTAACATCACAATCACTATGCTATAAAGCTGAATGACTTAAGCCATGATCAAAACATGATGTATGTAAATGCAAGGAGGAACTGTGTGTGCAACCAAAGCTTTCTTTGAAATCTTATCCTTCAGTTTCAGTAGTTTAAGAAGCAAAGGAATTTTAACAGCCGTTAGAACTACTGTAGAACAAATCTGAAAGTTTTAACCCAACATTGCAAGAGTGGCCTTCCACACAAGCAATGCTTCCTCTTCTCCATCCTGCACCCCTCACTCTCCACCCAACCGTCTAGAGGAGATTTGGGGAGCACGTGTAGGGTTGCAGACAAGAGGGGGAAATCTATTCTACGAGTGATGGCTGTGCCATTGATGGTCAGACACAGGTGGATGTAACCCAATGTTTTCACACCATGGTTGCTGTCATCCATTCTATTTGATAGTGTATATAAAACATGGACCTGGTCCTAATGCGAATTCTTCTATCAAATAAGCTTCTTTGTTCTTCTTGGATCTACACATTAGGATTAAAAATTAAGGGCAATATCCTATGCATATTTAAACAGAAAAAAGTCCTATAATTCCCAGCAAACATGCATACGATTAAGAACATAAGATGAGCCATGCTGGATCAGACCAAGCATTCTGATCACACAGTGGCCAACCAGCGGTCGACCAGGGACCCAGAAGCAGGACACGGTGCAGCAGCACCCTCCCACCCATGTTCCCCAGCAACTGGTGCATATAGGCTTACTGCCTCAGATACAGGAGATTGTGCCCTAAGTTCTTCCAGATTCTCTACAACCTAGAAAAAATGTTTAGTGTATCACAAGGCCAGAAAAAAATCCTTATTTTTATTTTAATTTTAGTTCAGGTGACCATCTTTTAACCAGTAAATTGACTTCTGTCCTTCAATGACAAATGATTGATTGTTAAAGATGTTATTTCAAGCTACAGCAATGTGTAATAAACAGTTGGCAATATTATACAGTAACATATGAATATAAGCAGTAAACATACATAATTATCTTACCTCTCTGAGGAACAGAGGAGTCTGACACACTCCTGGATCTAGAAACAGCTGGAGATTTTAGGTTATGAGCTGCTGTTCCAGGTGACATATTACTACTTGCATTGTGCTCATTGAAAACATTAGGTGACTGAGCCATGTGTGTAAATGAAGCAGACTGACTTGGCTGCTCCCATGTCCTACAGTATGCTTTTCGTGATGATTCCGGAGACATGTGCTGATTCACTCCTTCAATAGAATCTGGTGTCCCAGGGCCAGATGTTACTGGTAAATAAAATAAAATATACGTTGTCATTGTGTGTTTAATATGCATGGGAGATTATTATGAGCTAAAAGCAAATGTAACAAGATTATTCCAGCATGTATTTTTCCAGTCTGATCCTATTTTTGATTAACAGCCCTTCCTGTATTAATAGGTGAGATACAGCAACTATTAATTACAAAGAGCTTACAAAGAGTGGAAGTTCAAAGTCATATAAGCGGGTGAGACTGTCATATACACACCCTTCACTGCCTTCTATTGCACTACTTAGTTTCACCACAACCCTTCCCATGTCCTCAATGTCAATGAATCATATAGTTGAATTGCACAAGAATGAAATAAAATAAGAAATTATGAAAGAGAAAAAATATCTACATTGTAATGTGGATTTTTCTATTAATTATTAATTTATTATTATCTCTTTCTTGCTCATGGTAGTTTTTCTAGACAGACATGACAGGCATTGACAAGTCATGCAGTCTTTTAAAGATACAGGGATTTCCTGACAATTGAGCATGTTTTAAGCATGACTGCTTTCTGGATGTTGGTATGGACGTATTTTGGTAGGCCCAGTTTCTGAAGATTTTCCGTATAGTTTTTTGATGTGATGCCTGTGACTTATGGAATAGTTGTGACCTATTATTATTATTATTATTATTATTATTATTATTATTATTGACTTACCTGGCAAATTTATTGTTTGGTCGCCTAGAAAGAGACGCCTTGCAATACTCCTCCTGTACCAGGCTCTTGGGAAAGCTAAAATCTCACTTAGTCTTCTCATGTCATATTTAAAAGAAGCAGATCCTATATCACAAACAGCTAAAAATATAAAAAAGTTATCAGCATTATGGAAAGTGTTTTTATTTTATCTTTCACATTAGTAATTTTACTAATACCTGTTACAGCCAACAGTTATACATGCAGAGAGAGGCAGATGATAATGCAAAATATTCAAAAGCTGAAACAGTTTGTATTTTAGATTAGATTACATTATCATGTTCAGCACTACTGAAGTTGTGGCTCTCCGAACACTGTTCAATTGCAACTCCCATAAGCCCTAGCCAACACAGTTAATGGTGAGAGATGGTGGGAGTTGTAGTCCAACAATATCTGTAGGACCACAAGTTGCCTATCCCTGTTTTGGGAAATACAAAACGTTTCACAGAAAAGCAGCAACCTTCCCTGCCCCATCTGCCCACCAATGCTTCAGAAGGTTTCCTACCCTCTCCTTTACAGAGTTGGTCTTCAACAGCTAATGTTACAATATTGGTAACCTCATTTCAAAAGAAGCCATTGTCAAGTTTGAAAAGGTGTAGAAAAGGGCAACAAAAATGATCAATGGAACACAGTACTTTTCCTTAAGAAAAGGTTAATGTGGATTCCCCCCCTCTTCCTCATAATACTAGGATGGGGCCACCAGATAAAATTGGTGGCAACAGATTCAGAACAGACAAAAGAAAATACTTCTGCATGCATTGCAGCACATATTTAATGTATGGAATTTGCTCCCAGAAAACGTGGTGATGGCCGCAGGCTTAGATGGCTTTCAAATGGGAATAGACAAATTTATAGAGAACAGGTCTATCAAACTTTTGCCCTGATAACTAAACAGAACCTGCAGGTTCAGATGTAGTAATCCTCTACATACTAATTGCTGGGGGATGGGGGAAAGAGAGGTAGCAAAGAGTAGGAGAGAGCTATAGTCTTCATGCCCTGCTGTAGGCTTCCAAGACAGGGAACAGCTATTGGACTATCTGTAATTTTAGTCTGATCTAGAGGGATCTTTTTAAGTTAGTCATACACGATAGAGAGAAAATATGTAAAGGACAGGTCTTGGTTAGAGGTATTCTGGCTGATACTTTCCCTAGCACCAAATAGGGACGCTGTCAAATATCACAGCTTCCAAATTTTTGTTTGGATTTGGGTGTTTCCTCTTGGGTGGAACCAGAGTTCATAGGGTCTGGTAAGTTGCATTTGACTTCCAGATGACCATGTGAGAGCAAAGGGATAGCGAGGAGGAAACGTGCATTACTGAACAGGCTGCAGCCTATAATTGTTTGGAGGCACTGATATTATCTAACACATGATGATGATAGAATCCACATGCTATCACCTGTTGAAATTTAATTCAGATTCCACTGGGATCCAAGGTTAATTAGAAGAGATGCAACTCATAATTAATTCAATTACAAATTAATTACCAAGCAGAGCTGCCTATCTCTTTTAACAAGTTCCACCCAGTGACAACTAGAAGACCTGAAATTTAGAGCCCAATAGTTGCTTTCAACTATGGTACAGAAGCATAGTTTATTCAGGCTGAAATGTTTTCTCTCTCTCTAAACAGGCAAATCCCCTTAACCACAGAGCCTGTGGCCTTTCAGGTGTTGTTGGGACTCCAACTCTTATCAGCATCAGCCAGCATGGCGAATGGACAGCGATGACGGGAGTTAGACAACAACATCTGGATGGTCACATGTTCCCCACCCTAAACTTTAATGGCAGTATTGATGTCACACTGTTTTGAAATAATATGAGCCTTAAGTTTATGAACTGTAAATTATTTATGTCTTCCTCCTTTAAAAGTTTTTGTTTTTAATTTAACCTGAAAATTCTCAGCAGGAAGGTGGAACAGCAAATGCCTGCACTGTCAACATAAATGCAGCCTGACAAAACATTTGCACTTGAACAGGAGGTGTAATGTCTCTTAAGATCATGCTCTATCCCTTTGGCAGTACATTAAACTGTGTCAAGCGTAAGATGCTATGCAGATCTCACAAAATCTATTTGCACTATTTCAGACACAGCTCAAGTCAGTGGCCACGTTTCAAAAAACAGTATGATGGCATGAACAGATAGATTTTCTCCATGGGGAGAGCAATCCCATTCCCCCTAAGTCTGGGGGACATAGGATTGTTTGGTTTCCTGGCTCTGAGGTAGGAAACAGGGCTCAGACTTCAGAGTCAGGAAACCACACTCCCTTCCCCTTTTCAGCCCACACAGAGGGAACCACACTGGCTGCTGCTATGAGCTTGCAAATACGAGCTCGCAGGGAGTGAAAGGGGCATTCCTGGGAGGTGGCTGGGGCGGTAGTCACAGAACAAATCCTATGGCCACCCCAACATCCTTCTCTTCCCCCTCCTGAAAGCACATGTCTAGCTTAAATGGAGAGTGGGAGGTGTGATGCCTCTCCCCTCTGCATAGGCTACTTGTAAGCCTCTGGGTTTGGAGGCTGATGAGTACCCAGGATGTATCACATAGGATTTTGCCCTAATTTAACCTAAAATGCAACCGTGCTTCACAACATCTACATAATAGAGCTAGAATAGAAAGCACATAATGGAGAAAAATACAACAATATTGTGTATCCACTCGCAATGAGTCCAACATTAAACAAGATTGGTAAATACCAGATATATTTATTAAAGTTGTGTCCATCTTGCTTGCAGTTTTGCTTGCAGACTGGCTCTCAAAAAAGGTAGCACCCCCTGAACGCCTTATTCTTGACAAGCTAACTTTCACAAACTCAAGATTGATGCTTAGTGAATCTTTACGACCAGTAACTGATGAGGGTTCTTCATCTACATTTCCTGAAATCACAACATAACTAGTTTCACTGAATTTGAAAAGCTCAAAGTTGTTCTCACCTGATATCTGCAGAATTTGAGCTAAGCACATCAAGACACATACACTTTAGCTTGTGTAACGCACACACAGTTAATAAATAATGTAAAGTTGTCAGGCCAAATTTTGTCTTTTGAAACTCTAAAAATTTGAACATGCTGCTTTAGTAGAAAGAGTTACTACAAACATAAATGCTAAGGTATGCATACAGAGAAAACTGGATCTTTAATGTACATTAGATGTGCAAATGCTTTGCTTTTGACAGAACAAAATGCTTTCTGCATTTGAAACAGGCTTCTTTCAAAGCTTAGGAATAACAGACACACTTGTGAAATTTGATAATCCATAATTACCTAAGGATCCTGATCCAGAAGACAGGCCAGCCACACTGGACTTCTGCTTTCCTGCCCCATATGGATGAAATACATAAAGGGAGAAATCAGACATGCAGGCTGTGAAGCTCAGACCTGAAGAGCTGCTGCTAGAGCCTGTCAGATCTGACTGGCTACTGCTGTGCCGTGTTCTTCCAAAAGGGCTGCCCAGTCCAGGAGATGAACCTAGAGCAGAGAAAGAAAGAAAAGTAACACATGTTAATTAAATAAACCATAGGTATTGTAGCACGATCCCAAAGATCAGCCAAAAGTATTCTCTTGACTATTCCATTTGGAACACCAAGTCTTATGATACATACAGGTAGACTATATTTATTATTCAAACAAATAAATAAAGTAATAGTTACAGGCATTTGCTTGGGTTGCACAACATTAAATTGTGGTTTAGCATTATGTGGATGAGCTTCAGAGCTTGTGTACACCACTCTTTCTGGTGTGGCCATGAAGGAATCAGACACCTTTGCTTGTTTTCAACTAACTAAGGTTACTTGTTATGGCCAAACGATACAAACCGTGGTTAATATCAATTCTAACTTAGGGAAACAAGCCAACTTCACATTGTGTGTGTTATGATCTTGTCTCATTTTCCTAAATCACAGTTTACACTAACCATAAGTTCTTAGTTTGGGCAAAAGAAGTAACTAAGGTTAGTTGAAAATGCAAATGAAAAATTCTAATCTCTTTATAGCCACAACTGAGATGAAGCAGGAGTGCATGAACTCAAGGCTCATCCAGGCTCATTCTCATAGCACTAAATTGTGGTTTACATCTGTTATCATTTCTCAGCTATCAAGAACACTGAATGACTGGAAAATGAACAGCACTTTTAAAATTAAATTTTACCTGGTGAGACAGTTTTAACAGGCATCTTTGACCCACTTTGTACAGAATTTTCGGTGGGGCAGGATGTACCTAAAGTTTCCAGTTCCCCTCGATTTGAAGAAAATACAAGGTCGAGGGAGGGAAGTTTCAACATGCATTCTACCCGTGAAACTGGTAAACAGCTGAACTTGATCTGTGAAGGCTAAAGAAAACAGTATTTTGTAAGGCACATGTAAAAATGTCATCTGAGAACAAGACAACAAATATCAATTCTGCAATTTTAAGGAACGATGCAAATTAACTTTCCGGTTTATTAGGAGTTGAGTTAAAAAGAATGAAGTAAAAAATGTAAATGATTGCCTTTTAAAAATCAAGATGAACCCGTGTCCTGCTTCCTTTCCCAAGTGCATAAAGAATCTTTTCACGGTTACAAGGATTAACGACAAAGATTAAAAATGCTTCAGAATGCTTAGGACATTTTAAGGCAAAATTTAAAGCTTCCAGTCCAACCAATTCCAGGATCATGTTTAGCATATTCAATGGCTTAAGCATCAAGAGTGGACAAAGAAAAATACACTGCAGGAAATGAAGTAGCTAGGGTGTTGGGTCTGCATATGAGAAATCAAGCTTCAATCCCAAGCTTGCATACAAAGGTCACTGGAAAGCCTGATCTGATCAAGGTATC
Organism: Elgaria multicarinata webbii; assembly: GCF_023053635.1. Taxonomy (NCBI): domain Eukaryota; kingdom Metazoa; phylum Chordata; class Lepidosauria; order Squamata; family Anguidae; genus Elgaria; species Elgaria multicarinata. The sequence continues at coordinate 36,485,672 of NC_086180.1, read as the reverse complement.
TCTAATTCACCCTACTTTCACAGGACTGTTGTGGGGCTGACTGCTGCTTTAAGCTCCTTGGAAGAGAGGAGGTATAACAAATAATCAAAAGAAATATGATCCAAAACATACAACTCATTCAGTTTATCAATGCATAGGAGATTTAACAAAATTGTAAAGCAAACAAAATGTTACAATGTATGACACTTTTCCTGCAAACATGAAAGAAAAATGTGTGGTCAGTGAGATCAGACGAGATGGGGTGTGTTCATGGTAGTATGGCCGTGAGTGAATTTAAGGTTATAATTATCATCTTATAAGCAAGAACAGCTTGTAACCAAGATTATGTCTGGGTATGACATAAAAACAGCTCCTTTCAATCTGTCCATCAACTTCAATGGAACATTAATGGCCCTCAACTTATGTAGGCTTTCATCCTTACCTGAACTCTTACATAAACCACCACATCAACAGGGAAAGAAGAATATGCTGATGTTGATGAAGATACTAAGGATGCTGTGGATTCTTCTAAGGGATCTTGCATATCAAACTGCCCAATATCCTCGTCCTGTGAACTAACAGCTTTAAAAGAACAAGGAACATAAAAGCAGGAAGATAAACTTTTATGAAAAAAAATAAAAGATGTAAAAATAAACTAATCTGCCATGTATTATTTATTGCATTTCTATACTGCCCAATAGCTAAAGTTTTCTGAACAGTTCACAAAAATTAAAACCCTAAAATACAACATGATAAAACTTAAGATAAAACCCTAAAATTTTAAAAACAGAATAAAAGAGTAAAAACCTGCAAAATACCTGTGTAATTCCTTTCTATTGGAGTTATAGGAATTGTTTCAAGGGCCTTCTCTAGGAAGTCTAACAGACAGGGGCTAATCACCATTTCCTCCGGCAAAGACTGCAGTGCAACCCAAGCATATAATTTTGCTGTTTTTACACCACCACTTCCTTTTCCTTTGGCTGAAAGATGTGAAAAATGGTTTAGTGGAATAACAGTTCTCCATTAAAATACAAGAAATGTTTATTTAACTCACATTGAGCCATGTTCACTCAGTCCCTTATATCCCAGTAATTAGAATAACAATTTATCTCTGGCCAATGGAACAGATCCCAGGTCTTTTGCATGCATAATGTAGTGAGGTAGGACTTATTTAAATCACCAAGAAAAAGAGGAAATTTAAATCAATTATTTAAGCCAGTTTTCAACTTTCTACTTGGGGTGAATAAAATTTGATGATTTAAAATCAATCAATCAATCAGATTTTGACTTTTTAAAAATATATATATATTGTCATCCTATAGTGGGTTGTCTCTTCCTACCACACAGGAAAGGTAAGGATCATGCAACCTAGATTTCAAAATGAGGTCTGGTACCCTAAACCCCCTGCCCAGTTCTGTCCCATGATCACATGTGAGACAGAGGCACTTTCAAATCCTCCATCCCATGCCATGGGAGGGAATGTAACCTCTGGATAATATTAGTGCCTTTTTTGCTCTATAGGGGATGACCAATTTTACTACTTCATCAAAAGGATCTTGAGAAGGGCACTTCTCTGGTAGGTACTTCAGATTAAGGGAACACAGATGCTGATAGCATGGGTTCCTGCATAATAGGCTGAAGACCTAAAGATGACATAGCTTTAGAGAGCATTCTCAGGAAATCACCATTATGAAACAGTCTGAAATTATGTGGTTCATCTAGCCAGCTATTATCCAATGACTCTCTGAAGAATAAAAGTTTGAATGACAGAGAATTCAGAGAAATTTGCAGAGCAATTAGAGAGATGTCTGGCCCTTTCAACTGTTTGCTTAGAGTTAAAGTCACAGTCTCTGCGTAACTCTGCCATCTGGTGGTCAAAGTCAGCAATACAGTGAATATAATCCCCCAAGGCAGTGCCTTCATGCTCCATTCCACCTTATGTGGAATGACCACCACCATCAAGGTGGCAGCTGTCAGTGCTGTTCTGCTGCTGGATCGCCCTGACAGTGGCAGTGGTCAGCATGGGTGGGAGGTGTCTGCCTGATGCACAACTGCATGGATCTGCATGCTGTGTTTTCACAGCAACAGTCTCTATGGCAGCTAGAAACCCCCCACTTTTTTTGGGGGGGGGGGGCTTCTTGCTACACACACATACTGTTTCCCTTTTTCCTTTGCAAGCTTAGAAGTGGCCCAGCGTAAGAAAGGACAAGTGACAGCAAAGACAAAAAACAAGAGGAGGAGGAAGAAGAAGAAAGTTACAGCTGAAAGAAATAAGAGGCATTATTAGAAGCAGTATGCTAGAAGAAAGGTGCTGGAAGGCAGAGAAAGAACTGGGGAGGAGTCTTACATGTTGAAATCCAAGTCATATGATCAATGCTTTTTCAGGACAGGACAGTAGGAGACAACCCACTAAACTGATAATCTCTAAAGAGAATCAATGCCTTCCACAAGTTACACTGAGGCCAGATCTACACCAAGCAGGATATAGCACTATGATAGCGGTATGAAAGTGATACATGGTATGTGTCAATGGGCCCCAACAGTTGTCAGTGCACTTCAATACCACTATGAAGCAGTAGTGCGTCTCCTGCCTTTTGTATACTGCTTTCATACTGCTATATCCTGCTTGGTGTAGCTCTGGCCTGAGTTAAAAGAAGGCTTTTCTATGATTTATTTATACCAAGATCATCTTCTTGGCTCGCCGCTCTGACCATGTAACTCCACTTCTGAAATCTCTTCATTGGCTTCCAATTCACTTCAGAATCCAATATAAACTTCTCCTGTTGACCTACAAAGCTTTTCACTGTCTAGCTCCTTCCTATCTCTCCTCTCTCATCTCACACTATCGCCCCGCTCGTGCTCTTTGCTCCTCTGATGCCATGTTTCTCACCTGCCCAAGGGTCTCTACTTCCCTTGCTCGGCTTCGTCCATTTTCTTCTGCTGCCCCTTATGCCTGGAACGCTCTTCCAGAACATTTGAGAACTACAAGTTCAACCGCAGCTTTTAAAGCTCAGCTAAAAACTTTTCTTTTTCCTAAAGCTTTTAAAACTTGATTTTGTTCTGACTTTATACTGTTAGTTTTACCCTACCCAGTGCCTCTTTACCCTACCCTGTGCCTGTTTGCTTCCTCTTCCCCTCCTTATTGTTTTATCATGGTTTTATTAGAATGTAAGCCTATGCGGCAGGGTCTCGCTATTTACTGTTTTACTCTGTACAGCACCATGTACATTGATGGTGCTATATAAATAAATAAATAAATAATAATAATAATACTCTACCTACCAAGTACAGACATTTCATTTTCACCTCATGAAAACAAATTACTATGGTCTGACCAGAAACTATTAAACCTTACTTCAACCTATCAATCATGGGCATTTCCATTTTGTTTGCTACGTTGTAACTGTAATGGTGGGGCTAGGCAAAAGCAAAATAATCAAGAAAGGAACAACAGTAGAACGAAGAGAAGACAAAATGTCCAGTGTGCAGGTTCCTATATTCTCATACTTAACCTCACCAAGATCCACAGATGCTGGTCATAAGATATGGAATATTTTAAAGACATATCTATAGAGGTGTGCAAAAATATATACAGTGCGAAAAATAGATGCAAAAACTGGTTACAAGGATGAATTGTGTAAACAATAGTCTATTTAGTTGTGAACTAACATGATTCAGTGATCAAATTTGCACCATTTGTTTGGAAATACAATAGTATCAATGAGAAAACTGGTTTAAAACAGCCTTTTTCCTTGCTGATTTAATTAATTAATTTAGATCAATCCACCCTATTTCTAATTTATACATTTCCTAAAGAAGCTTATCTACTAAACTGGTTGCTAAAAAACTATTTTTTTATTTCATGTTATTTATAAGCTGCTGCTGCTGCTGTTGTTGCTGCATAAAATCACATTCAAAGCAAATTTAAAAAAAAAAACCACAATACGATCAGTTAAAATAACAGTAAGGAGAAAACAACTAGAATTGCTAAAACTTCACCAGTAAAAAAGAAACACTTAAAAGAGAAGTAAGATTAAGATCAAAAGCTGGTGTAAATAAAAAGATCTCAACTTCCTGCCTGAAAGTAGGAACCTTCTGAATCTCACCAGGGAAGGCATTCCATAATTAAACCCTATCCAGGAGAATAATCAAAGCCTCTGGTCATGCAGCCCAAATTCCTTTTTCATCATAGACTTTATATTTGCTTAAGGAAGCAGTTCTGAAATTAAGGATTTATGTCTCTCTCTGCCCTCTATAAGGACAACTAAGCAAACTCGCTTACTTGCGTACTCGTGCCCAAAATAGTAGTAGCTCCTGGGCAAAACATTTGTTTTTGTCATTTCATTGGAAGTAAATATCCATACTGCTTCATCAACAGAGTAAAAAAAAAAACCATAACTTCCACAATAATGAATACAATATATGGCAGCTTTTGTGATATTTATAATGCTTAAGCTCAGTCACATTATTTCCATTGTCAGAGTTAGTGTAGTAAACACTGAAATAAAGGCCAAGGAAGTAGAGAAAATTAATTTTATTGGGTGAACTAAAGTTTATGTAAAGAGGAAATCTAATCAGAAATGAATGAGTTAGCCAAGATATTTGAAGTGTAACAGATACATTTAGAAGTGTAAGAAGGTTTCTATTCAGCAAGCATTAGCATCACTTAGAATTACTGAACAGTATGTTTTAGATGTTTATGACCATATCATACAGGATGCTTAATATTACACTATAAAGCAGAATGTAGATCTAAGCACTGAGTGGCACAGTATGGAGAGAATTAGATCAAAAGGTACAGAATGAAAGAGAAATCTCTACCTGATGGAATAGGTGGGGGTTGGGGAGGAAGCAAAGTTTTAGCCTTGCCGTGGGTAGGAAACACGGCAGTATCTTTCATACCATACAACTTGGATTCCTTAGAAAGGGTCCTTGGCAGAGATGAACCTCGAGATGCATTTGGTGATTCAGTCTTCAACATCTTAGAGTTGTAATGAAGCTAAAATGAGACAAAATTGTATATGTACCACCACCTGTCTACATTTTCTCATTAGCTGCAATCACAGCCCCTCACACATCTTGACAGAATAGTTTATTAAACACACATTTTTGGAAAAAGGAAACCTATTGTGGCAGATCAGGCAAAACTTCCATAGTTGCATCATCTAGTCCCTGCTTCCCATTTAGGAAATTCTATATTGAAATACCTCCAAGGGGTATCTGGAATCAAAAATGCGATTTCAATGGCTAATGCAAGAAAGGTTTGTCATCTCTGAGGTTTCCCAGAGGAGAAACAGCAATGCTAGCCCATCAGTGATTGAACATTGGCACCCTTTAATGATAAGCAGGGAATCCAGACCAAGGAGCGCCCATGTTAAATTTATAGCTACATCTTCCTCTTAGCATCTTAAAAAAGTGTACTATAAAACAGTTAGCTTAACTACAAGGCTGGGTGTGCCATCAGAGAAAGTAACCAGAAAGTGCAACTCGGACTGTAAAACACAATAGATGTGTAATAAGAAAACAAGCTCACAAGTCAGGATGCAATCAAGGCAACATATTGGTGTCACAAATACACCTGTAACATGTCAAGGAATGCAAAAATGTTTGTATAAGAGTGTTGTTATGGCCATTCACCTTGATAAGAAGCTTTGAAAGTAAATAATCTTATTTGGACATACGAAGTTTTAGAGTAGAAGTGCATCCTTAGAATTTTTAGATAAGAAACATAAATAAGTAGTAAAAACAGTTAAAACATATTTTATAGCATCAAAAAGTATATAAAGGCAACTTAGAACATGCAACAATGGGCACTATCCTCTTGGATTATCAACCCTATTCTGTAGCAGTGAAGGTGGCAAAACAGCATTTCTTTTCCACCTCTATTGCAACTTCAGTGTCACTACCCAGCAGTGCTTTTCTGGGTGATATGGGGACTGCTGCAATCTGGCCCAAGGAGAGAATTGGTAGTACCATCAGTGTGACAACTTTGCAGGACACTAATCTGAAGGAGGTTTTGTACTTAGTTGCATATTTATATTGTGGCAAGTGCACGGCATGAGAGAAACAGTTAAGTGATGGAAAGCTGTGGCTCTATTTGATCATGTTTTCTCAAGGAGGAGAGAGCAGCATTTTTCACACTTCCTCTATGTTTGTTTGTTTTACCTTTACATCTACACCAGGAATGTAAAATACTGTTGTTTCCAGGTCACTAGATTTTGTCTGTAGAGATGATGGCACTTTCTTTCCAGCCAGTAAGTGAGTAGTTGATGCATAATTAGTTTGAAATTTCTTCTTTTTTGAAGGAGACTCTTGATCTAAACTTCTGGAACTGCGATCGTAACTCCTAAAGAATAAACAGCAAGGTGTAACAATTATTTAAAGGAATAAAAATGAAACGTTATTTTCAAAGTGAATACTGATAAAACAATTGGAGCCAAATTATGTGTTGGAGCCAGACTTCCATAAGCAGCATTCCTGGGTCTCAGCATCCTCTTCTCCCTGCCCCCCACCCAAATCTTCTCTATAGTGTTGGGAGACCTTATGAAACATCACAGGAAGTGGTGTAGGGGCATACAGGGGTAATTAGCAAAGAAAGGCCTCCTTGCTTCTGTTCCTGGAACCTCCATTGGATCTGAGAAACTTCTGTTAACAGAAAAGCTTTTTCCAGTTCCAGAAGAGCACCTTTGAATCCAACCGGATAGATCTTATTTTTTCTATATATTGCGTCCTACAGAATCTTGTTCAGACTTCCATTCACACACACACACACGTGTGTGCAAAATCAATAATACAGGGTGCATGACTGAAACGTCTGGATTTAAACTTAATTTAAGCTTAATTTAAATGCTCAATTTAAAACAAATTTCTAAGCAATAAAATAATATGTCTGCTGCTCTAGGCCTGCAGACAATTTGCTTAAATTTAATTAAGGTAAATGGAATTCAAACAAATGTTCACTTTGGAAAAAGAACCACTGCTCCATCTTATATATGCTCATGTCATACTCAACTCAGAAAAGTTTCTTGATATTTCTTGATATTGACAAAGGCATTGCATCTTATAAAGCAGAATAAATTAATGTTCTTCAATGTCATGTAATAATGACACGAACAGCTACCTATTTAGACTGCTGCCTTAAAATAAAATCAATTTCTTAATTTTTTTTATATAGGATGTAAAAATTACTATAAAGCTCTTGGCAGCATATGGCATTAACATATGATATAGACTTCTGATTAGTCTTGAGTCTTTTTAAAGTTCTGCATTTGAACCATGCTGCTGTTCTCAATATAGTTTAGTAAACCTGTGCTGTTCTAGCAGGATTTTTACCTCCTTAAGCTTATGTCATCATGTTCCTGCTGAAGTGTTGTTGGATGAAGTACACACTTGCCACAGTCAATTTCAACTCTCACATCAAGTTCAAAGTCGATATTCCTCTCCGTAGTTGTTCCAGTTACACTTCTATTGGCTGGAGACGTTGGCCACCGTTCAGTAAACAGTTGGTGGACAGCAGCAAAACCTGTTGCTTTCTTACGAGAAACAGTCCTATAGAAAGCAAACAACCGGTTTGCAGTATTTGACAAAATAAACCCTTCTGATTTATTGGATATGATTTTTTAAAAATATGTTTCAGTTAATACTTTACTATGCTACACATGAGAGTAAGGGCCAAACTAACCATGATGTCATTTACTTTCATTAAAATTAGCTGTGGGGACTCTCTGATTTGGATGAGGCTGTGTGACATTGGGAGAAGTGGGTTTAATTCTTGCTCCCATGCCATTTCCCTTACTAAAATCACACACACACACACACACACACACACACACACCTACTATTATCCACAGAGGTGAAAGATATTTCACTACAATATGAGTCCTTGTATGTTTTCCCTTACATGGCTAATAGCAGCTGTGGGGGGAATGGGCATCTAATCACCTTCCCCCACAATTTTCAGTGAAGGTAAAAGCCATTGGGAAATCTGATCACAATTCTCTCTGATCATTCATGGTTTATCCTAAATGTACCAAAGGTTTTAGAAAATGTAGGACAACCCTGATTAAGTCCTAGTACAATTAAATGTTTTAATAAGTTTCCTGCAGTCTCAACCCATTCAAGATAACTGGCAAACCACTCACTATTACTATTCTTACAATTTAAGAACAGGAGTAAGGAAGTGCAAATGAAAGGGGAAAAACACTGGATTCATGCAGCACACTCATCTTAAAGTTAAACTGCTTACTTAAATTCAGAACACTGAAACGTTTAAATAGAATTAGGAACATAGACTGCCAAGCATCGAATCAGACGATTGGTCCACCTAGCTCAATAATGTCTATACAGTCAGCAGTTTTCAGACGGGTGTTTTTCAGCCTTACTTGGAGATGCCAGGGACTGAACTTGGGACTTTATGCATGCAAAATATGTGCTCAAGCACAGAGCTATGAATCATAGAATAGCGGAGTTGGAAGGGGCCTACAAAGCCAACGAGTCCAACCCCCTGCTCAATGCAGGAATCCACCCTAAAGCATCCCTGACATGCTTGTCCAGCTACCTCTTGAATGACTCTTGAATGCGTCTTTCCAAAAGTATTAACTATTTCTGCCTGAGTGTCCAATGATCTCATCAAACTTTTTAAGGAATGTGCAACTGGTACATCATTTAAGGTGGATAAACATAAAACATAATACATTTTAACAACAGCTGTTGTTAAATCCCTGTGTATGTAATGTGTGCTAAATGGTGCATGTACTGATATGGTCAGACCAACTGTCAGAGCAGCTCAAACAATGAAGTTGCCTTGTTTCCTATTTCCACTCTTCACCTTATTAGAATAGAATAACTTCAAGATTTCAGACTGAATATTTCATATAAAATAATGGAATTCTTTTTGTAACATTCTCAGTTGTAATGATCATGCTGTCATTTGGAATATACTTACTGTGTTCTTCTGTAAAAATAAGGCCTCTCTCTTTCATGATCTTCCTCTTTTTCAGAATCCTCACTCGTTGAAGACAAGCTGTCATCTCGTCTTCCTTCTTCAGGCTGGAAGGGAATGCTTGGTGAGAAGACAGCTGGAGTTTTGGGTGAACTGAATACTGAGCATGATCCTTCACTAGTGGATGAGTAATGGGATGGACCATCAATTGTTACTGACAAAAGATCCAATTCTGTCTCCTCTGGAAACTGATTATAGAGAGACAAAAAAGACATTTAAGTTATACCTACTATCTCTATTAAGGGTTGGAGAATTAGATGTCTTAAAGACAAAGCGCTTCAAATTAATATTCAAAGTAATATTTCTCTTTTTGGGACAGGCCAAAGTGTTGGTGTAAGGAAATCAAGCCATGAAACGTATTTTAAATATAGATGAATGAATAAGCTTGAACAAGCACCATAGAGGGAGAAATGAACATACAAGTTATACAGACAGCACCAAGCTTATATTGAAACACATACTGCTATGAAAATTTAATTACAAATGTTAAAGCAAAGATATAGAATAGCAAGAAACCCCAAGACCACCTGTCAATGAAGGAAATGAACAGAAATGGTTAGTAAATGGAAGTGCATGCAAAATGTTGGCACAGAATGTACAATATTATATATTAATACACACACCTTCAAAAATACTAGATAAAACCTCTAAGTTCTAAAATAAGATTAAAGGCTACTCCATCTTCAGCACAGATGTATAATATTATCCTCTGTATAGTATTAATCATATGTATTTTGCTCTCTGAAGTTTGATTTCAGCTATTTTGATCTGGAATGAATTTGGACTAGAACTTGAATTTTGCTCATTCTGAGAAAATATGGAACACATATCAAATTTTAAGCTATAACCTGAACACTAAGTCATATATTCCAAATATGGATATGAACTGGTGCCAGAAACATAGAACACTGTTCATTGTTTTCCTCTGCAAAAGCTACCGCTTGTACAGCTTAAATTAAAGCTATTCAAGCTTTAGCTGAATCCATCAGAAGTTTGTGTTCGCATGGTTGCCTGCGTATGTGTATCCTTTCATAAGTAAGGAACTCTGAGATGTATACTGCTTGAGAGCCCTAGACCATGTCATGCTTGGTCAACACTCAGAAGCAAGTGCCACTAAGTTCCATGGGACTTAATTCCTATTATGTTATTTTTGGACTGCAGCTTCATTTAGAAATAAGCACCAAAGAAAGAAAACAGTATTATTTTCATTAGAACTAGGCTGTTAAAGTCTATAGGTAGAATCCAATATTAGTCCTACGTAGAGTAAACCCATTGAAATGAAAGGGGCTTTAGTCACAGCTAACTTTAGACCTACGACTAAATAAAAAGAAACCTATAACCCTGTGATCCACACTTCAACTGAATTCATCCAACGCCTGCCCTTCCTTTGGATATTTCCCCCCTCTTTCTAGGGCTGATGAGCACAACTGGAAACATTATGCATTGAACAATATTTTAACACCCCCTCGGTTGGATCCAGACTAACTTAGTTGCACTTAGCTTCTACTAAAATCAGTGGGACCTAAGTCATGACTAACCTGTCCCATTGATTTCAATTGACCCAAGTGCAGCTAACTTAGTCTGATCCTACCAACTAAATTTTAAGGAGAAAAGATGGTGAAAGATATTTTAAACCTCACACATGAAGCTTATTGGAACTCTTCACACTAATACATCATAGAAAGTTTTCCAGCTAAGGACCACTTAAAAGGGAGGATGGCTTAGAAATAGTGTATTATTAATAGAAAATGACATATTTAAAATGTTCTGATTAGTTTACTTTTGATTTCTACGGTTAAGTAACTCTTTATACATGATGGTTTAGTTTTATTTGTTTTCTTAAATAAATGAATGGTTTAGGTATTCATTTAGATGGTCTTTTGTAGAATATAGGTTGGATCCAGATTAAGTTAGATCCCACTGTAATTAATCCCACGGTAATTAATGTGAAAAGTTATCTTGATTTGATCTTTTTAGATCTATCACTATAAATGTTGTTGGTCAATGACGGAATATGTTTCTGTGGAGAAATAACTTATCTATTGTCAATGACCTGTCAATAATATACAAATTAGCTTCAGATTTCTGATTTATAATGTAGATCTTTGCTGTCTGCCTCTATTCTAGGGGACAACTGTTTGTGGTTTCACAGATTTACCTCACCAAAAGTATTAAAAAGACATCTTGCATTCTACTTGAGTACCTTGGAAAACAAGCTCCAGAAAAAGAGAGAACGTGAGTGTGCTACACATTTGTGAGTGTGCTACCTGTTCGTATTATGATACATTCTGCTTAGCTGCCAGAGATGATCAATAAAGCTGATTTTCCATGCAATTTATTAGTATACTTGTTAATTTTACAAATACCTGAAAATACCCTTCCCCTGGACAGCTGGATTGTTGTGCAATCCCCAAAGCTGTTTTATTCAACTTAATTAAAATGAAAAAGAAAAACGAATTAAAATAAATATATATGAGACACTGACACATTTAAAGGGAAAAATGGTATGAAAATCAAATTTCATTAGTGAACACAAAAATGGCTATATTTAACAAGCTTCTAAAAAAAAAGTCCAAGACACTAGACAAGGTTGAATACGGATATGGATAGCATGCACATGTATGTAACATTCTTTGTATAATACACACATATTCAAATATGTATATTTTCAACATATTAGTTATTGGACTGAAATTAGTTTAAGATATGCAGTATTAAATCTAAACCTATTTCAATTTTTCTTTACTTGTAATATTATTACAAAAGATAACTGCATCTAGCACACTGATTTAACAGATGTTTTAAATCCCCATGTATTAACCTCCTATTCCTAGTATGTATTTCATCGTGGCATTTCATGAACTGCAGCACAGTACTTAGGGGCTCCCTTACCGTGTCCTGTATGTTGAAAGTTACTCTGGGTCCAGGAGATGCTCCATCTACTCGTATCTCTGGAAGTTCCTCACTTTCTCCAAGCCGTGTACTATTATCAAATTAAGAAAAGTGAATCATCATATTTATTAAACAACGAAATCTCAAAACACTTTAAACATGGCATTTACTACTACTAATATGGAACCTCTCAATCATGTTATGCATACATTCTTTGTAAACCGCCCAGAGAGCTTCAGCTATGGGGTGGTATATAAATGTAATAAATCAAATCAAATCATACACCAAATCTGTACAATTCTTGATGGGTGTCTCCTTTGTTGTGCTCCTTCCCAATTTAAGAGCTACCACCTGAACAGAGGCAGTTCTGGTTTTAGTAGAGGCAGGAGAGTGCCCCGCCCCCACTATCAGAATCCCTCCCCCAACATACACACACAAAATCATCCCACAACTCCTGGTCTTTCTTATGTTCAGTAATTCAGTGACAAACTTTCCATGAGTCCCATCTGGCCTCTAGGACACTCATTTCTCTCTGGAACATTGTTATTGGTGGCTAGCATTTGTTTATGCACAATGGCTTGTTCTGCCTTGTGCATGCATAGTGGTGTGATCCACACCTTTTCGAGCAAAGAATAGAGTGCAGTAAGCACAGGAGGGCATCTATGTTCCGACTGGTTGTCATATTTGAACATGCTGAGTTTTGGTTTCCCCTTTTCTGAGCTCTGCCTACAGTGACCTAACCTATCCTCCATTCCATCAGCCTCAATGAGCACCAGCAGCCACTGTGCCTGAAAATCTTCTGGAAGTATTAAAAAATGCACTCATTTTTGTATGTTTGTCAAATGCATCATTGAGCGCATATTGAAGAAGTTGTCCAGAGTGCAGGACACGGAATAACGGGCTCAAGTTAAAGGAAGCGAGATTCCAGCTGGACATCAGTATGACAATGGAATCAGTTACCTAGGGAGGTTGTGGGCTCTCTCACACTAGAGGCATTCAAGAGGCAGCTGGACAAGCATCTGTCAGGGATGCTTTAGGGTGGATTCCTGCATTGAGCAGGGGGTTGGACTCGATGGCCTTGTAGGCCCCTTCCAACTCTGCTATTCTATGATTCTATGATATAATAATATTATAACAAATGCATATTTATGTTTTGATTTTTCCCCCAAACTGTATTCCATTTTGAGCTTTTGGAAAGGGCAGACTAAACATGTCTTTAACAACAATACAGCAGTTAGGAGCTACACAGCTCCTTTGGATAAAGAGTTGCATTTAATAAGTGATAGTATTAAAGTGGTAAAGTGTATTGTAATTGTACTGAGACATGGGAAGTAGGAAGAGGCTATGCAGATGAAGGAATGGGAATATGCAGATAGGGGCTTGTTCAGGTCTCAGTGATATCCACTGAGTTCTACGGAACAAAGTAGATGACGTGCAATCTCGGATACTCTTGAAAATGAGCAATATCTGACTCTGCCTTATCTGTGGCAAGGTAGGTTAAGTTGCCATTCTCCCTTTGGGGAAAACATATTATGATTATGATTATGATTATTAATTACATTTATATACCGCCCCATAACCGAAGCTCTCTGGGCGGTTTACAAAAGTTAAGTATTGCACTTTAAGAAACAAATAAACCATTAAAAAAAAAAGGCCAAGGAAACTTACAGAGAAACATCTTTGGCCCCTCACACAAGTATAAGCATCTATTTTAAAAGTCACATTACCTTGCTCTGTCCATTCTTTTTAGAGGTGGTCTTCCTGAAGCTGTAATACTTTTGGATCGATTATAACTAGGTTTGTAACCTAGGCCCCATTTGTCTTTGAGCGATGCCGCCTGGAATACACACAGAATATCATTTCCATGTTTGTGCCAATAAGCTTGAACACACACACACACAAACTAAAAATATTATACATTTAAGTTAAATGCTAACCATGTTTAATTTCCATTGGAATCTAAATGTACTCAACCAGCTGGGTAACACCATAAGGCGGGGTATAACGTAAGGTCTGTGGACAGATTCAGGCCCACTCTCTAACTGTAAGTCCCAAGGGAATTCCAAATAGGCATTGGGTTGGATCTAAGCATTATACGACCAGAAAATCGCAGATCTACTATCCTTCTCTCCTCCTCCTCTCCCTTCAAAATCTGCTGCAACCTCTGAAAAGCCTCTGCAGAATCCCTTCCCGACACAGACAGTGTGGACTGTGTTGTGACGAACTGTTGCGGAAAGTGAGAATCGTCCTAAATTGGTTGGAGGGACCTTGCACAAGCAGAAAGCCATTCATTCTGATAGGTGCACAATGCTTTGCTTGTTGGGGGTATTTTAAATCTGCCATCTACTGAAAAACAATTCAGCATTTCCATTTCACTCTACTGATACATGGGCCACCAACACCTCAGAAAATGCTGTAACTTGCCCTTAAACATTGCTTGTCATGGGTATACAATGTTCTGTCACTTTAAAAAAATGTGAAAAAGAACAGATATAAACACAGGATTGTTAATGTGTCTGAAAAGGAGGTTTTAAAAAATCGCTCACCCTCATACTTGACCTGCGCAGTTTTTTACGAACGTCTCGGCGAATGTCATTGACAGCTACTGACTCCAACTGCTGATAGCGTTGAATTTCTTGGTTAATGGTTCCTTCACTTGCACCCAGTTTCCTGAGAACAACATTAAGCAACAAAAGCTCTGAACAGGTAACTATAGGCTGCGTCACTACACAGGCCTCTGAAGAGACTCTGATCAAAACCTTGAGCCAGTCACTTTCCCTTTGTCTCACGGAATTGTCGCAGAGATAAAAAAGAAAAGAAAAGAACAACCATGTATACTATCTTGAATTCTTTGGTGGCAAGGTAGGATAAAAATGAAATGAATAATAAATAGAAGCTTTAATCATAAAATGTATAACTGCTTTCTGAAGTCCGACCCCTTAGCTGACATCATTTCAGATTTATCAACTACTGCCAATTACACTTCATGGATAGTTTTTGTTATGATAAGCTCCTCTGTTACTGCACTGATTCTTTCCCCCGCAGGATATAAACTAAAAAGTTTCTAGTAGACAGTAGAAATTAAGAATTTCTTCCAGGCAGTCAGATGAGGGAGCTTTTGTGAAGGGGAAAAGAGCTGGTTATTTTTTCTCTAAAGCCACTGATGTGCTGCAAATGATTAATGAGTGTATGTGTGAGTAGATGGGATGGTAAAAATGTGGGCTAAGAACTCTTGAAACTTATTTTGCAAAAAAACCACCCCAAAGCAACTTATGGTTTTCTGTAGGTAAACCAGAATAGCCAATGAGTAACTTTTACCCTGCAGCGTGGATAAAAATGTCAGTTGTAATAAAAGAAAGACACAAGAACCAAATGAGTTAATTATTTAGGCTACAAGAAGTTGTTTAGAAAAGAAAGACACACACTTACTTTAGATCATCAATTACTTTGGCTTGTTCATTCAGCTCCCTTATATCCACTAAGCGTTTCACATACTTCCTTGCTCTCTGCTCTCCAGTCTGGTTATTAGATGTTCCTTGCCTCCGATAGTCAGCATTCTCCTATTTAAAAAAAAGAAAGGTATTCGATTTTCTTGCGTCCTAAGTGTGGCAGGGCTTAAGAAGTTGATAGAGCAGGTTTTGCACCAATCAAAATAGCATGCAAAATCAGTTCAAAAAGAAGCCAGGTGATTCTTGATTTGCCAGTCACCCACTAATTTCACCACTCGTGTAAAGAGATGCTATATAGGCTACATACATGTCCCCATGAGCAAGACCTGCCCGCTTTTAAGTGAGAACTGTTAGAATAAGTAGTATCACTTGATGCTGATCCCGACAGATATTCTACAGGAACAGAGTAACGATGGCTTTTGGGGCTCAAGCCCAGCAGGTGATTTACAATCCGCTGCCCAAAAGTGAGCTTGTGTACATCTCCACATAATGGACCACCATCTGATTTCTAAATGATAATAAATAGCAAGATTAATAATTCAGGTTGTGTTGC
This sequence comes from Elgaria multicarinata webbii, assembly GCF_023053635.1. NCBI lineage: Eukaryota > Metazoa > Chordata > Lepidosauria > Squamata > Anguidae > Elgaria > Elgaria multicarinata. The sequence continues at coordinate 36,469,798 of NC_086180.1, read as the reverse complement.
TGCTCCATTCTCTTTTACTGTTTGGCCCTTCTCTGCCTGTATTTTCCCTTCAAACATTTTCATAAGACTTGGTCATGTGTACTACCTATTCTTGCTAACTTTAGACTATCATTTCAATCTGCTTACATCTATTCTTCACTGATTCTGGCTCTCTTATTCTTGTGCGTAAGAAAACTCTGGATTGAACTTCACTTGTCAACTGGAATTTACATTTCTCAGGGTCCGTTAACCGTCTTTGAACTAGGTTTAGGTGTATTACCTACAGTCTTAATGAAATAGTGACTGAGTTCAGACAATACAATAACCAACGTTGGTTTAAAACGTCGATGGTTGGTTATTTAACCCACTATGAATTATTGTGTTGTGTGGTTTTTTTTAACCAACCACACAAAATAACCAATGCAAATAACAGAGTTGGCTATTTGAACCACCATTAGTTATCATGTGAGGAGGGCACCGTTGGTTATTTCCTTGGCCACCATTGGTTATTTCATCAGCCACAGAGTCGCAAAGCACGGTCAGAGCAGTGGCTGCTGCTGTAGTCCAGCCAGCAGGACAGATTTTTGGCAGCAATGGCTGATGGGTTACTAGCGGGAGGACTGAGGGGGGAAAGAGGGCGAGGGATGAGTGAGTCAATTCAGCAGGGATTAATAGTCAACTCAACGTTGATCCTAACCTGCACCACATTGATTATCATGTTGTGTGGGCAGTACCCCCTAGATAAACAAGATTATTATTGAGATTATTATTACCCCACCATTGACTATCATGTTGTCTGAACACAGCCAATGACTGTGAGCACAAGAGCACTTTAGACCTGCTTTTCCTTGAACAGCAGCCCAGCCATTGAAACCAAGGGGAATCTCAAAAGCAGTCTGTGATTTGACTTGTGAGGCAGCTGTTAAGCAAAAAAATCCAAATGCTATTGGGCATAATGCTATTGGGCATAAGCTCCTTTCAGGAATCCAAGCAGCTCCTTGTATTTCAGCTCACAAATATAAATTTGGCACTAGCTGTTGGTTAATGCTGCTCTCTTTTAACACATATTGTGAAGAAATGCAAGACTGAGTCCCAATGCCTGTACAAATATGCACTATATAAAGTTGCTATGTTGTTTAATATATTAGAATTACATTAGGATATATTGATCTGTTCACTAACCGCACTAACAGTGGGAGACATAGTATCAACTTCATCCTCGTCGGATAGATCAGCTATGTTAACAGAGTTAAGGTCAGCAATGTCATCTAAGTCTTCCTCTCCTGTCAATGTTGTAAGGGTATTTCCTAGAGCATTCAATCTTTTCCCAATATTAGGATCCATGTGCACATCAATTCCACACATCTTCCACAGCACATTAAGAGTCCATGTTCCAGCACTATTACTTTCTGTTTTAACAACAACAAAAAGAGGGGGGTGCTTCACCATTTTGCTTTATGGGAAGAAGAGATTCATGCATGCAAATAATAATAAAAAAGCTGAGGTATTTCTTATGACATCTTTTCTCAGTTGTACTGTGCATGATTAGAAATTTTACAACAATTTACTGAACTTTCTAATAGGTATGTGCCAAAGATTGCACACACAGTGGTTTGATACATGGAGTTGTTGACTTGTAGGTAGATGGAAAAGAAATATAAAATATTGAAGATAGTTTCATTATAGTGTTACAGGGACAAGAAAAAATATAGACAGTGCTTCTGAAAGCATATCTGGCCAAACACATTCTTCAGATGGCCAATTAAAATATATTTACTATCACTAGTCTTTCATGTTTACCTCCAATCTCCAATAATTTAACAGTCTCATTTATAGGTTGAACAGAACCTATTCGCTGGTACTTATCAAGAAGGTTCTTTCTGGGTTGGTGTGTAGAAGGTATCCCACTCCCCCTATAGTCAAGGGAAAATCAGGGACCATGTGGCTGTATTGGTCCCAGGCTCCTCCTTTCCAGTTCCATCTGTGACTATAGCTCAGAAATCGAGAAAAGTAAAAACTCTTGCAGGTGGAGTCATATAAGGAACACCAGGCCATGCAGATTAATGTTGATAGTTATCAAATCTGAAAGAATAATTGACTAGAGTCCTGCAGGAGAAGGACCAGCTTAAGGGCGGAGAGGTCAGCTGCTGTAGAACTGTGTATGTACAGACCCAGTGAAAAATAAGGTTGCAGTTGGGATGCCTTCCACACACCAATCCAGAAGGAGCCTTCTCAATAAGTACCAATGTTCTGTTTTCTAGGTTGGTGTGAGGAAGTTAAAGCTAACTACCAATTTGTATGGGACAAGAGTTATGAATTAACTGGTGCTACCACTAGCTAGAGTACCCTCCTACTTTCAGAGGTGTATGTGCCAATTTTATCATGTCCAATAAAATAATGTGGCTTTTCCAACTTGCTGTCTTGCATATCTGAGCCAAGCTTAAGGCCAAGATGGCCACTGATCTAGCTGAGTGTGCTGTAGCATGGAGAGGTTTGGGGAGATGTGATGCCTGATATGCCAGAAATATGCAAACTTTTAACCATCTAGCTAATGTGGACCAGGACACTTTTTGTCTATAGCTTTTGGATGAAAGGATATGAATAAAGAATTGTATTGTCTAAAGGACTGGATACATTTAAGGTATATTTTTGCTATTCTGTGTGCGTCCACAATTTGTGCTGATCCCTATCCTGTGGGTAAGAGGGATTAGAACAGAAGGAGGGTAGGACCAGCTCCTGAAACCTATGAAAAAAGTGTTAACTTTTGGGATGAACGTCAGATCTGTCATGAAGATCACAGTGTGTGCGTTTTAAGGTGATGAGCCCTTTACTTACTGAAAGAGCTGGTATTTCTGATACTCTGTGTGCAGAAGTAATGGCTACCAGGAATAAGAATTTTTGAGACAATATTTTAAGTGGTATGGATTTAAGTGGTTCAAAAGGAGCTTTTGTTAATACTGAGAGGACCACATGTAGGCTCCACAATGGGAATCTGTGAATTGAGGCTCCCCAAAGGCTTAATGGAGGGTATCTTGGTTTTGATAGAACCAAAGAGCTAGCTGATATTAGCAAGGTGCTGACTTTTAGGCCCAAGTCAAGGCCTGCTTGGATGAAGAGGAAAAGTTCTCTGATGCCTGCTGTTTGGGTGTTGATCTTTTTTCTCCTGCACCACCTAGAGAAAGCCTTCCAGGTGGTATCGTATGTGCATGATGTAGATTCGTTGCAGAATGCTAGCAGGGTATTTATAACAGATAGCCCAGTTTGGAATAGATGGATCTTTCAATGTGGCTAATCAAAGCCATTCTGGATCTGGGTGAAGAACTGGGCCCTGGGATAGGAGATCTGGGTTCTGAAGGGGGAACCATGGGCCTTGATGTGCCAGGTATAGGAGTTTGGAGAGCCATAGTCGGCATTGCCAGAATGGGACTATCAAGAGGACTGTCACCTGTTTCTGTCTGATCTTTTGAAGCACCCTTAAAAGGATCAAGATTGGTGGAAAGGAGAAAAGTCTATTCTTTGGCCAACTTAGTTTCGGTGTCTATTCCTTCTCATCTAGAAGAGTGGAATGTATATGTTGTTGGCTCAGGTAGTGTCCTGTTGATATGCTAGATTTCACTCTGCCAAGGCTAGATTCCACTCTGCCAAGCTGCTGAAACTTGTCTTCTCTATGAAGTGAACAAGATTTGGATCCTCCTTGGCGATTAATGTGCAACTTTGGCACACCACTGTCTGTCCTTATGAGAATATGTGAATATTGGATGTAGTGCAAGAGGTGCTTCAGGCACAAATGTTTTGCTCTGAATTATAGCCAATTGTTCCTGTGTTTCTTTTCTAATGGCTGCCATTTCTCTTGGGCTATGTGGTTGCTGCAGTATGGTCCCCATCTCTCGAGGCTGGTGTCTGTAATTAGTGTGAGGTTGCATAGTTTGTAGAATGGTGTGCTAGTTTGAAGGTTTGGGAAGCAATGCCACCCAAGTAGAAGAGTTTTGAGTTGGTGAGTAAGATGGATTATTGTAAGCCTATGCGGCAGGGTCTTGCTATTTACTGTTTTACTCCGTACAGCACCATGTACATTGATGGTGCTATATATATATATAAATAAATAAATAAATAAATAAATAATGTCCCTTCCTGGCAATCTGGGACTGAAAGAGTAGTAGTAGCCATTGTAAGGAGTCAGAATACAGTCCAGAACATGGAATAATGCCAAGGCAGAAGATTATAAGACCCATCTGGAGACAGACAAGACCCTTTGTAGGATCAAATACTGCTCTGAGGTGGAGTAGAGATTATGTTGGTGTAAACTTGATCTTTTTCCTGTTTATGATCAATTCCTGCAGATGGAGACATTTAGGGAATGATCCAGTGAAGCTTTGTAACTGGAGAGGGACCAGATGAGGTTGTCCAGGTATGGGTAGATGCGTACTCCTTTTAGGTGTAGATCAGTCACCAGGATACCATGATCATGGCAAAGACATGGGGTGCTGAGGTTAGGCAAAGGGCATGGTTTTGTATTGAAGGTGCTGGCAAAGTACAGGAAACACCTGTGATGTCAGGAGATTGGAATATGGAGATAAATTTTCCATGTGAAAATGTCTCTGTAGAGTTGTTTGAGATCCAATATGGCTCCCCATCTCCCATCTTTTTTGTCATCCAACTCCGTTATGACTGGATTGGAGCTTTACTGCTCCATTTCAGCAAGACTCAGCAGGGGCATGAGCCAGCAAGCTGGTTATCTCAGAGCCAATCACATTGGAGTTGTCAGCGAAAATCTGCTCCTTGTGGGAGGTGAGGAAGCTCATGCTCTGTTTTATGACTATCCTTACATGAGTCACCTTGGAGCTTGATTTCTTTGCCAGTCAAGACATAATAAAGAGTGAAAAAGGTGCAGCAGAAGAAATGGACACTAAAATAACTTTTTGTTGTTTCTTTAAAGGAGAAGCTAGAAAAGGTTGGAAGTTACAGGTAAGAAAATAATCATTTTTATAGTCAGAAGAATGGTACTAATTATAGAAGTAACTTCTTTTTAAGGAGGAGAGATTATTATTATTATTATTATTATTTATTTATATAGCACCATCAATGTACATGGGATGGGATGTACATGGGATGAGATGGGATGAGACGCTGGGATGAACTGGCAAGGAGGAGCCTGGGACTAATAGAGTTCTTGCAACCTGCCACATGGTTCCTGCTTTTCCCTGGGCAATAGGGGGAATTAACCCATCGTAGGAACCTAGAGAATAACCGAATACTAAAATGTACTGAGACATTCTATAATCTCTTCATTTATTGGTTAAGACAAAAAATGCCAGGTTAAAGCTTGTTCTTGGGTATGTTTGTTGAATTAAAGACTCAAATGGGATGACAACAGCACCCTTAGACTAAAAAGTTGCTCTGGAAGAAGATTCTGTTAAGGAAAAAAACTATGAGAAACTGTGTGTCAGCATAGATAAGTAGTTTAAATAAATCATACCTGCAGCTGCTTGTCCTGTTGTCCTTGAACACACCTCATAGGTGCCATCTGGAACTACACCTAAGGGGGGGGAATAGAGTGGACTTACATCAAAGGTTTTTATTGTGAAAATACTGAATCATTAATGTATTGATTATGCTTCTTTTTCATGCTTTAGAAAAATAAATTAATAAATTATTTTTTTATGAATTGTTATATGGATAAATTCTCATTAATTCTGAATTCCTAGTTCTGTATTATTCTGTATAGGAAAGTCATTTTTCTATAGGACTTTAAGCACTTTAAGTACAGGAAGTGTAATGTGTATCTCAGCAAGAAGTTGAAACACAACTTTTTCCCGTTATGAAACTCCTGGAAATTTCAGGATTAGCAGTGGCCAAGACAATGAGGAAATGCTTACAAGCATTCATGACTAGATCTCCTCGAACTTCTGGCTTCCAGTCATCCCAGCTTGTTTCAAAACCATCCGCAAAACGGATACAGAAGTTTTTAAAATGACCTTTGCTGACCAGAGACTCTGAAGAGCAGGCAGTAATTAAAGTACTTTCAATAGTCAAGACTAATGCGGAGCCAGTGTCCAGATCAGCTGTGTGATTAGTCTACAAAAAAGCAAAACAACCACTGTAGCAAAGTCTGTCTATTTCAGGAACAAGATCTTTGTTTTGTTTTTACAGTTCTGAGTACGGTTTCTCCCACATACTTCTCTTTTCTACTTTGCCCTTAAGAAGTTCATACATATACACCCAGAGAAACTTATCAAATATTACTATAGAATAAATGGTTTTCAACCAACAACTAGCTACCTAGAATTTCTGTTAAGACCATTGCTAGAGCAAATGTACCATTTTCCTTATGGATGTCTTGGCCTAATCTATTTTAAATCTTTCTTCTTTACCTTTAGGGTTTTACCAAAAATGGCACCATTTCTTAATGCTAGTTATTTCTCTTCCCAGTATATAGCATAATCTAGTTTTACAAAACATATTTTCCCAAGGATAAAACTGCTTTAAGCGACAGTTTTAACAAGCTAGCACCTATCTAGAAGCTGGAGTGCAGCAGAAATCTGAAAAAAGCAGTTTACGTTTCAGAACTCATGGGAGTATAGGAAACATCTAAGTCACTCACTTTCAGTTACATTCTATTAAACATGGGGGGGGGGAAATAAGCTCATCAGGTGTTGTGATTGATATAACACTTATTACTTACACAGTAATTCTGTTTTTCTTTCTGTCCCCCAAAATTAATCTTGGGCCCCTGCCTCTGAATCTGTACCAATATTAAAAGCATTACATTCATACGTTTGGTTATTGCTTTTAAAATACCTCAAAATATAACAAGATATGTATTGTACTCAAAATTCTGTGACACCCAAATCTTAGCTCCAGCTGCATTACACAATCCAATTTACTGAACACATCCTAAAACCTAATTTCAGCAATAAAATTGGACATTATCAATTATTACACTAATGCTTTTTCTGGTTTCATAACATTAAAATGACATGCCTTGCAGCTTATTTTAGCCTACATCAATTTAATGGCAATATATTAAACTATATATTGTCTTTTGTGCAAAAGGTTTTAAGAGGTATATATCTTAACATTGCATCTTTCACGGACAAGGAGTAGTATCCAATATTAGTCTAATTTAAGTCACATTAATTTCAATGGGTCTATTATAAGTAGAACTAATATTGGATACAAAATTGCTGAATCCTTTCCCCCCAATAATAGAACTCACAGTAGTTTTCTAAGCTCATTTGTACAAAATACACAACGTTCACATTTTTAGTTTTTAAAAGTAGCAAGTTCTCATAGTATAGTGTAACTGCAACATGAAAACTTTGTCAGGCAAACAAATTACTACTTCAATAAAATGTGTCATTCTTATTTCCTTCAATACCTGTGGTGTGTTTGTGATGGGCAAGCAAATTCCCAAGTCATTAACCGTTAGCTGGAGGAAGAGCGTCCCAAAAGCTTGAGCAGACGTCTGCTGGATTCCAGGTAACATATCAACTATTTCCTTTGTAGCCATATGAATATCTTTATTCAAGGCCATTCTCTGTTCATTCCAGTTGTCATAAGCAGCCTTGTAGTTCAGCCAGAAAAGCACAGCTTTGCATAAGAAAAAAAAGTTTTTTACTATTTTAAAACAAAACAATTCAGAGAATCATCTCGAGTTCAGCTATAGTTGTGCCTTATCTCAGTTACTGAAAAGCTAGGAACATACACCTTTTTCAGTCATACTCTACATCCGGAGTACAAAATTATTATTATTATTTATTATTATTATTTATTTATATAGCACCATCAATGTACTATGACAAGGGACCAAAGCAAGTAAGGTTCCTGCAACTGGCCTTTTAATTCAAAATAATACTTTCCCCTGCCTAAACATTTATTAAGTGTGGACTTGCATTTTGATAAAACAAAAATAGACACAAGTGCATTAGTACCTCTATCAAAGGCCACAGGTTGAGCAAAAACAATTGGTCTGTTCAACGTAATGAGCACAGCTTCTCGATCTGATGAACCACTGATTTCCTCTCTAAGGGCGTTTCTTAATCCAATTCTGGTTTTAAAGTAAGCTACTTGATGGAAATCTGATCCAGCTTCTTCATAAACCTTAAAACATTCCAAACATATCAAAAGTTAGGATACCGTACAACAAGAGACCAACCGTGACACCAAAGAAACATAGTGTGCAGATTCCCACATCACGCGACCCCACCCTGCGAATAAGTCACAGTGGGTTGTTTGTTTGTGGAACAAACCCTGGTACACCAAACAAGCGAGCTTGCCATGGCTGCTTCTCCTCCCTCCTTCCCCTTCATTCCTCCAGCAGGCTCCAGCATGTATCCCAGGGGACTTTGCGGCAAAACCCGTCTTGTCTCCTGCCCCCTGCTCCAACCACTACTCCTTTTAATTTCTTGGCTTCTATTTTTTTCCAGTGCCACAAAAATGTGCAACTGGGGTTGCTTTTCGTTCACTGGCTCTTTTTACAACAACAAAAAAGGTCCTTAAAAAGTGCAATTAAGGCTGCATTTTTTATTTGTTCTTTGTTGGTCTTTTGCAGGTGCGCTCTAACAGCTGTCAGATCTGTGGAGACTTGTCTCGTCAATTTCTTTGTCTGTTTCAGCTGTCAAAGGGAGCAGGGAAGGTGTGAAAGTACCATAGAAGGAAACTGACAAGACAAAGTTGCATATCTGCTGTTGGGGGAGGGAGGAAGAATATTGAGAACCAGAATATGTCACTAGAAGGGTGTAAAACTCACCTGATGTTTAACAATTTGTCCTAATGCCAGATTTAAGTCCACTTGGCATTTACCAAAGAGTTTCAGGTAGCTGGTACTACCAGGCATTGCTTTGGTTTGTATTCTATTTGAGAGCTCCAGTTCTATCAATCCCGTTTCAAATCGTACAGCCCTCATTGATGGTGTTGTGGCAGTAACCTGGATACCCTAAAGAAGAAAGGGAAAGTTGTTTAAGATGGGCCTCAGCAGTCTCTCAAACACATTTTATAAAGGTCTTCTGCTTTCAAAGCAGATTACAAGAAAAGTAATCATTCTTTTGCTTGTTCCTTTAGTTTAGAAAACATTTTAGAAACACACAACACAAGGACAATTTGCTACTTGATGATCCTTCTTAGAGAGAAAAGGAGATGACAGATCTTCACAACTTCTTGTAATCCTTGATTTTCCTAAATTGGACAGAGGGATATTTGGGGATTAAACATGAACAGAATAAAAACAGGGCTTGAATAGAGGCTTGGAACCTTTTAAAAGCAGCACAATGGGGATCTGCTACCCTGTTGAGAAGCAGGAAAGATATGGAAAGATGACAATGGGCCTCTACAGTCACCATATTAAGCCATGGTTAGGCTGCTAACTCCTTTGCAGCAAATGGTTAGTAAGTATATTAAAACTGTGGTTATGTAGCCACCATGGTTAGGAATGGTTCACATGACACACTAAGTCATGGTTCATATGACACACTAAGCCATAATGTTTAGCTCAAAATGCTTAATCACGATGGCTTAACATGTTATCTGAATAGGGTCAAAGAAACACCATGAAACTAATGAGAACTAATGAGTGTAATATCTGGACATAATTCAATTGTTGACCCACAGAGATCTTGGAAGATGTAAGTGAGATGCTGACAGGTGGCTTAAAATAGATTTCTTGTATAATCTTAATTATTGATTTTACAGTTTTAAAACATTACCACTGACAATTGGTATTAAGCAAATAGAAGTACCTTAAATTGCAGACTCAAAGAGTAGAGGAGAATCTTTGGCTTTTCTCCATCAGTTGTTCCATCATGTTCATTCCAAAGAGGAATAGGTTGCTCCCCTCCTGCAAATATTTTTTTAAAAAACACAGTTTCAGAATTTTACAAAGAATTCATTTTCATATATTTTATCCCTAAAATAAAATTGTGTATTCTATATAACCTATCCAGCACATCCCTCTTTAAGAACCAAACTACACATGATGCCGGAGACCTCCAGAGATCCAACATTTATTTTTTAAAAAACTTAAAATTAGCTGCACGGGGGAGGGAAATTGGCTGGGGCTCAGCGAGGGTTAAAAAAAAAGATACCTTTCCCATCATTTCACTGTCTAACCATCACTGCACACCCTGATCAAGTTCCTGCTCTTCCTTCAACTCAACTGATTTTAAGTTTGGGATTTTTCTATACATTTTTAACTACTGGAAGATCAGATTATAGATTTGCCATTAAATAACTTTATGTTCTGAAGTAAAGGATTATGGAATCTTCAAAAGAGTGTGGTACTAGTTACTAACAAAACGAAACAAAAGCCCATAAGTGATTAGATAGCACCAGAATTGAACATACTTTGTCTTCATAGTAGTCCAACACATTCAAAATACTCTAGCACACATTGACTTGTCCTATGGAGTCACTGGAGCTATGCCACAGCACACCAATTATTTGTGTCCTTGACTCACAAAAACAACTGTAGCAACAAATATTTGTATCATCTGTCCAGTAACAACTGACATTTGGGGAGTGAAACATAAAATTATTTAACAACATTAAATAATATTCAAGAAAAATTATTCAAGAAAAAGGGTTGTATTGAATTCTATTTAGTCTATTAAGGATTCAATTCTATACCTGCAATTTATGTCTTAGACACATCTAGGATTTCACTGTAAGACTAAAAAAAGTGTTTATTTCTTTGCCCTAACCCAATGCCAGTCATTATGATTTGCAAAAACACTTTTTGACTAGATCCATTAATTATCAGTAATGCCTGCTCTTGTCTGCACAGCAATATGAAAATATTACAACCAACATTTTATTTATTTATTTATTTATTACATTTCTATACCGTCCAATAGCCGGAGCTCTCTGGGTGGTTTTTGGTATAAAAGAGATTATTTCAGCATTTATGTAACATAAATATAAGGAAGCAACATTAGTGTTAACTTGGAGAATTGTTTAGTAAAATTTTAAAACCATTAAGGTTACCTGAGACTTTCTGTATTACTTCATTGACCTCTTTCATAAATACTTTCTGCACAAAAACCAAATGGTTCAAAAGGTCTGTTGTCAGATTATGTTCAAAGGACCCAACCTGGAAGAAGAAAAGAAAAACAATTATAATTCAATAATTAAAGATTAAGAAAGACTTGAAGCAGATAATGGCAAAATGTAAATCTTATTCTTCAGCTAAGAGAATTTCCCCAACTATATATTCAAGATACATATATTGAAGATATAATATGGTAACACATGTTTCTGTCCCCAAAATCTGAACAGAGGATGCTACATGCACAACTATGCTTCAGCCACCCTGAAGTTATAATCAGAAAAATGAATATTTCTATGTACAGATGTAAGATGTAAATATACATATCTAATATGCAAACTTAAATGAAGGTTTTGAGACAATAAAGGCAGACTTTAAATACAAACCTCAGCTACACAACGCAAATAGTTTCCCTGGAGATAATAGCCCTGCTTAGCGGGCAGTTCATCTATACTCCATATGTGATCTGAATAGGTATCATGTTCTTCCATGATGTATTTGCCTGACATCGTGACAGGGGGAAGGTTAAGACTGGCTGAGGGAGGGATGGTAGACATATCAGTGGCAGAGACTTTGGAAGTGAACCGCAACTTGTGATTTGGCAGCTCAAATGTAAACCTTGTTTGTGCACCTGTGAAAGAAAAAGATTTAATGTAAAAAAATCCATTGGGCTTGTCCAAACTTTGGAGTGTACTTGAAGGAGATTCTTCAATCCCAGTCAAATGTATTAAAAGTAGAATTATGAGTGATCAGGAACCTAATGCTATTCCCTTTTTCCCCCCATAAGAAACTTTTACGAAGTTCCATGAAATAATGTTACCTGTCATTCCATGACTTCTCATTCTTCCCATCTTGTACTCGGCTTTTAAGGATGGCAAGAGTGCTGCTCCTATAGCAATTCCATCAATCATGGCACTGAATTTAAGAACTATGGGCTTCTTTTCCAAACCTTCCGGCAGCTGTGGAAACTCATTTGTTTCAATAGGTGTCTGATTGACACTTGTAGGTGTCTTTTCTGCAGGCAATGGTGTTGCAGTATCTTCTTTTGCAGGCTGTGAACTATTTATACAAAATATGCAAACCAGTTATCAGATACTATAAATGCTGTAAAATATAAAACATTAGCTTGATCAAACAAATTTAGTTCAAGCTAGATAACAAAGGTCTCCAGATGGCTAAATATAACAACTACAATACTCACGTTGTAGTTGGCTGTCTGATGAGGTCAGAGATCTGTTTTGAAAGCTGATGAGAACTGCGCACCATCATACTATGAAGTGTAGCTGGGTGCTGAGGAATATTGATGCTAATAGCACCTACTTTGAAGACTGCAGCATTATTTGTTTTCAACCCCCTTTGGGCACTATAAAGAGCCTGTGATTTGGCAATGCTACATTTCACCACAGTTCTAAGAAGAAACAAAGAACTTGTTTATATGGTTTAAAAATAATTTTAAAATATTTTAAAGTAGCAAACATAAGAAGTGCCATGCTGGATCAGACCAAGGGTCCATCTAGTCCAGCACTCTGTTCACACAGTGGCCAACCAGCCATCGGCCAGGGATGAACAAGAAGGACATGGTGCAACAGCACCCTCCCACCCATGTTCTCCAGCAACTGGTGCACACAGGTTTATTGCCTTGAATACTGGAGATAACGCACAACCATCAGGGCTAGTAGCCATTGATAGCCTTTGCATCCAGGAATTTATCCAACCCCCTTTTGAAGTTATCCAGATTGGTGGCCATCACTACATCTTGTGGTAGTGAATTCCATAATTTAACTACGCACTGTGTGAAGAAGTACTTCCTTTTATTTGTCCTGGATCAGTTTTATGGGATGACTCCGGCTTGTAACATTTTGAGAGAGGGAGAAAAATGCCTTCCGGTCCACATTCTCCATATCATGCATAATTTTGTACACCTCTATCATGTCTCCCCTTTTTTCCAAGCTAAACAATCCTAGTTGATGTAACCTTCCCTCGTAGGGGAGATGCTCCAGCCCCTTAATAATTTTAGTTTGGCATCTCTAGTGAATTATCTTACACCACAAATAAATCTATTAGCAATTTAAGGAAACATATACAGATGTGCCTAATTTGTGAAATGAGATATACCGTATTTCTTCGATTCTAGGACACACTTTTTCCCCATATAAACATCTCTAAAAACGGGGTGCATCTTAGAATCGCGAGTGCGATTATTATTCTTGGAATAAAAGCTTTTTTTCTGTTGGTGGTACTGAAATTAGTGTGCGTCTTACAATCGATGGTGTCTTACAATCAAAGAAATATGGTACAAGATTTCCAGTTTATGAAAATCATGCTTGTCTAACTAAAAAGCCTCGAGTTATATGCTGGTAGAAAAGGGCAGTCTACACATTGGCATTACACTACAAGTAGCTTATGCTAGTGTAATATAATTTACATTAGCCCAAGTGCTAAATAGGATTTTATCTAGCAAAATTAAACATTGTTTATACTCAATACTTGTCTATTAAAGTGGACATTTCCCCTACACTTGTCATTCCAAGGCCTACAATCAGAATTTCGTATGTTCACAAGTATTGTGAACTGCAGCTTTTATATTGAATTAAGTCCTAAAGATTTCACTAAAATTTACTTCCACGTAAATGTGCTTAGGATTGTGACCTTAATTGAAATAGCTCATCTTGTACTACCTTGTTTAGAGACTTCTTGAATAGGCGAAAGAATAACCTGATCCTTCCATACCAACGTTGTTCAGTTTTCAGTGTTTGATTTAAACAAGTTTTTCCTGGTTGAAAGCCCAGCCACAGTTTTATTGATATAATTGCTATATTTTAAATATCTCTGTATTTGTATTTTGATAATTTTATTGCTGTTGTTCAACTGTTTAGGAATTTTTTAGTTATAGAGCAGACCATAAATATTAAGTCTAGTACCTCAAAACCCCAGTACAACTGTGAGGACAATACTCAGCCCACCATCATGGCTTCAAGATCGAGAGGAGAACTAAAGTTGTTACACTCGCCAGAGTGGGAGCACTTGCAGCAAACAGAATTGTGGACCCTTGACAATTTAGCTAATTTTAACCTTTGGTTTTAAACAACTCAGCCCCATAACACATACATCTTGCTGTTCTCATGGAGCCATTCCTAACATGTCAACATAGTGCAGGGGTACATAACCCAGTGCCCTCAAGATGTTTTGGACTACAACTCATATAATGCCTCATCATTGGCTATGCTGACTGGGGCTGATGGGAGTTGTAGTGCAAAACATCTGGAGGGCACCATATTTACAGACTTTATTTAAACTCTATAGTTAAAGCCTAATCGTCATATTACAACCTATATTAGTGACTGCAGAAAGATCATGCCTGATTAAGATCTGGAAGAAAACCTTTAGTGCATAACTACATTATGTAATTGATTAAAACGGGTAAACAAATATTTAGCACAAAGCTTTTCTAATATAGGCCAACTAATATCCTACAATCAACCATATTTCATTTTAACTATAATTAAGGAGCAGCTGGGTAAAATTAAAGGCAATAAAACACATTTTAACTATACTACAAGTAGTGTTAACTGCAATCCATTTAAACATAATGCGACATACAGAAATTCTTGTTTGGCTGTGCTTGTTGGTGATGTAGGGAAATCCTCCAGTCTACAGGTGAAGATTGGAAGAAAGTAAGAAAACAAAGCAAAATAAAGAAGAAAAAAACAGTCATGCAGAAGAATTAGTCAGATATTTGCAACCCACAATATGATAAATTGCTTGAAAATATTAATATTTAAGCAGAGACATCTTGCAAGTATGGCGGCTGAAAGGAAGCAACTCTCTCTCAAGAGCCTAACCATTCATTTCTGTGCAGTTCATATTTCTAACTGCTCAAAGGGGATGTGTACAGAGCTACTCTCTCCCCAATTAAATGGGGAAGTCCATCCTAAACAATCCTAAGCCTCTTGCACCCACTGGAGCATAACTATCAACCGAAACAATAACCTTACACGTTTAAGGAACAATTAATTGCTTCCAGTTTAAGAACATAAGAACAGCCATGCTGGATGAGACCAAGGTCCATCTATTTCAGCATTTTGTTCATACAGCAGCCAATCAACGGCCTGCAAGACACCCACAAATAAGACATGACTGCAATTGCACCCTCCTGGTCATGTTCCTCAGCAACTGGTGTACCTAGGCACAATGACTCTGATACTGCCATCCGGATATAGCCATCAGGACCAGTAGCCACTACTAGCCTTATTCCTGTTAATCAGACTTTTATAAGAACATAAAAATTTAGCTACTTTTTAAGATAGAAAGTAGCAGCTGACAAACCCTTTTCTGTTAAATTCATGTTTGTCTACAAAATTATTTGATTATCACCTGGAAGTTTGTTGGTACTAATACTATATCTGAAAAATTAAGATTCCATTATTTGATATTGTGCAAGAAATAGAACAGTATTTCAGCGCAAATTGGTTTCTATGGACTCTCGAACAGTTAATTGTTTTCACAGCCACAACACCATAGTGAGTGTTATATAGGTAGTTCTGAAAAACCATGTGAAAGTGAACTTTATTACCCAAAATGTTTGCAGTGTCCTGCTATTCTAACTTAAGTGTTTAAATGAAAGAAAAATAATCATGCACTTTGAAGTGACCAGCGGAAAAGTGGATATATTGGGCAAAACATTCAATGTATTAAAACAAATATGTCCACCTTTTGTGCATTAACATCAGATGAACTACACCAGAGAACAATTATAAAAAATGAAATAATTAGTATCATGCAACAAAGGAGCTTAGAATTTGCCTTAAAAAGTTACGTGTATAAAGAGCTCACAATAAAATAAAAACTGCTGTTCTAAAAAGTACTGTAAGTGTAGTGGATCTCCCAGGGTAGAATTATAGATGGTAAAATTAATACTAAGGACATACATTTGCATATGTCATGAAATTCTTGATCAGTTGCTAAAAAATTAGTGATCATAACATGTCCATTGGTAGAAAAGGGACAGGAAAAGCAGCAATAGACTGAAATGTGAAGATTTGGGTTAAAAGCAATCAAGCTGCAAAGAAAACAGAAAAAAGGCAAGATACTTAAGTACATCCATCTAGGCTTATGATGATGACTGAATTACAATATTTTAATGATTGTTTCAAATCCTGTTGTAAAAAAACAGGCTTAACAAGGTAACCTATGGGATTCTATCCTTGAATTAATTGTTCATTAATACTATGCAATTTTTTATTTATTATTATTTAATATTTTTCTTCTCTGATTATTATTTATTTGTACAGACATGCCTAAAGGTAAGATAGAAGTATACACGAAAGGCATTTCTTTTTCATCATCTCGACACATTTAGCTTTCTTACATATCCTTGAAATTCGGTTAATTTAAATTTATTTTAAAAAGTGGCCTGGAACCTATTATATCACAGGTAGGTAGAAAGTAGATTTCCAGATGTTTAGGACTTCAATTCCCAGCATTCCTGACTATTAGCCATGCTGGCAGCAGCTTCTGAAAGCTGAAGTCTAAAACACTTGGAAATCTACCTTCTGGTTTATTCTGTTGGGACAGAACTGTTACCTCCCACTATAAACACAGGTTCAAGTATAATTTTATTTTATACTCACTGGATATTTGGTGTGATCCCTTCCAGAAGAACAATATTAACACCACCTATATGAGCAGTAGCACATGTCTCTGTCATCTTTTGATGAAGTACATCTTTAAACAGAAAAAAAATATGTGCAAAATGATATATTATTTGCATGTTTACTTGTGACTGGAAAGACAACAGGCAAAGCACAGCAAAGTAGTTACATTAAACTGCTATCAAGTATTTACTGTAATCATTCTGGAGCAGACTAAACCACCTGGAAATATTTAATGCTGAAGTTTGATGATGAGTATTGTCATTTAATGTAGGCTAATTTAACACACTATTTCCACTTAGTATTGATTAATTTAATTATATTTATATTCCACTTTTCCTCCAAGAAGCTTAAGGTAGTGTGCACTATTCACCCGAGCTTTATGGAGGATATTCCTCACCTTGGGATGATACCTGCTCAGGGTCCACTTCTAAATTGTTTCTCCAAGGCAGTTGGGATGGGTTAGAGCTCTTAAGAACCCAACTTTTCAGCACTTGACACTGGGTGGTGGTGTAGGTCTGTCTAATCCTTGGAAGGATTAGACAGACCCTAATCCTTGGAAGGATTAGACAGCATTATTGCTCTAATACATTATTGCTCTAATACATCCCAAGTGAGAAATGCCCAGTGTGGCTCAGGAGAAAGCAGAAATTGTCTTGCTGTTCTCATCGTGGAAGGCATTCCACCCACTTATTTTCTTCTAACAGGATTAGTTTTAAGTTTAGACGCTTCTGCCATATATGTGGAGGGGGGTAAAAAGGGCCTCCCAGAGATGTCCAATATTCCAGTTCTCTGACCTATATATTTTCTCTTTGTATAAGCAGCTCACAGTTCATTCAAGTTACAAGTTGCAGCTATTGCTGATGGAAGTGTTCCAGAGATGGATTGTAGGGCTGTCTTGCTCTTCCAGTCTGTTCTGGGGAACAAGACAGCTCCTCTGCTTGGCCAAGCAATTTAGAAGTGGATCCTGTGTATTTGCTCTAGGAGGATGTGCCATCCCGAAATGAGGAATACCCTCTGTGATGCTCAGTGACGTTTTCCATTTTCTCTCTGTCCTCATTTTATCCTTACAACAACCCTGTAGATGTAGGTTAGGCTGAGAGTTGATGACTGGTCCAAGGTCACCCCCCAAGTTTCCCAGCTAAGTGCGGATTTGAACCCAGGTCTCCTCAGTTCTACTTTAACACTGCACCACAATGTCTTTTCTCTGTTAGGATAAACTAAACACAAGAATCTTTGTACATTTCAGTAATTAAGAATAGCACTGTCAAAAATGGTCTGGTCCATCTTATTATAGTATATAGACAGACAATTTATTTATTTATTTATTTATTACATTTTTATACCGCCCAATAGCCGAAACTCTCTGGGCGGTTCACAAAAATTAAAATCATGAAGAGAATAAAAACAACCAACAATTAAAAAAACACAAATACAAAATACAATATAAAAACCTTTATTTATGTCAAAACAAATGTTTCTATTTAGAGAATCCCCCTACCTTTCATTTTTTCTTTGAGTGTAAAACTTCCATGAATCCTTTTCAGTTCAGATTCCATTGTAAGCCCACCAATATCTGCTTCAAGATGAGTACGATTTACCATGCCTATACCAAAGACTATCAGGGTCACGTGCTGAGGTTCAGATATGACCAAACTGCGTTTCCTCTGTGTTCTACTCAAGCTGCTGTTATCCTGCTCATTCTCAAATGCAACCCTACATGCAGGTTCAGTAGGACTTCGAACACCTACAAGAAATATACACTAAATCAAGAAAAAATGATACAGCCTAGAATCTACTGCTACTAGGGAAGATCTTGCAACCATTCTCTGATGAATTCAAATCTGATGTTCTACTACATAGTAAGCATTTACATACTAAGGCCTTATATCTTTGTAAACTATTAAATCCTAGAGTCACATTTATATCATCAAAATATTTTTTAAAATATCTGTGGGGAAAAAAAATGTGCTACAGAAAAAGACTATTAAATGAAATATATTTTCATCACGTAAGTTCAGACAGAGCCACTATCACAAATTATAATACTGTTAATCAGATGAAAACTGGGATGTTATAACTGGCTACTAGTAGATGGCACATTTCTAATCATGACGTAAGCATTTCTTTCTCCTCTCTGCTCCCTCTGCTCATCATTTGTACTCCCGGCTTAATAGAACACATCCTGGTTTCAAACCACAGTTTTCCATGACAGCTAAGCCCTCTGCAGGCATTCTTTCTCCCATGTTGAATTCACATGTGAGGAAACGAGCAGTCCAGCCTCAACCCCCACCGTCATCACATCTGTACCCCTGTATGCATGGGAGAGGGGCAGTTTCGCTAGTTGGAATAGGAGAGCCTCCTGTAATCCTGGAAGCTCTTAATAAGAATCCTGGAAAATCAGGGTTCTTTTTTAAAAAAAACATCACCAACAAAGACATCACATATAATACATACAAACAAAGGTATACATGAAACAACCACACTTACAATAAAAACATTTAAGGGCAAGATTAAAGTACATTTTAGCCCTCTTCATGCCAAAAATGCCAACTAATTTCTTAATTACCATTTATACATCAATAAAATTCAGTTCTTTCTTATGATTTATCTGAGACTCATACATTGGATTCCCATGGATACAAGAGGCTCCCCTGTTCAGACGGTCATCCTCTGCTTGTATAAGTCAATGGATATGACAATGCCGGGGGGTGGGCTGGGGTGGGCTGGCACCCCCCTCTTCTCACATGTACATTCAACATGGGAGGAAGAACACCTTAAAAGCGCTCTACAAATGGTAATTTGAGCAAGCCCTCCAAACTAGGACTGCAAACCATGGTTTGATCCTGGTTGGCATGAGCCCATTGCTCATTCCTGATCAGGAATGTGACACCTGAATTCAGCCAGTATTAGCGGCCATTATGGCTACATGTCTGAATCTCGATTCAACTGATTTCCCAAATACTATAAACAATCTTCTAAACATGACAATGATACAAATTATCATTCATAATTTCATATATACTTTTATGAAAAATCATGAAGTTTACCAAGGGTGCAATGCTATGGGATGCACCCTGGCTACTCAGAAGCCTCAGAACTCAGAGATTTATGAGTATCCAATGCAGAGCAAGAGCCACTTTGCTGTCTACGGGACATAGGATTGCTCTCTAAGTCTACGATTATAAAATTTTAGCCTATGGTTTTGGTGTCCAGTTAGAATAACAATGCATCATTCATTTACAAAGCAAAGCCTTTCCTGGACAACTGCAGCAGTGCAATTTTGCATTGTCTCTTGTAAGTTCAAAACCTATTTCTTTATAACCTTCTATTTCTTTATAAAGCCCTATCTTATTCTTACTCTCTGTTACATTCAGTTTCCTTAAATGGCATGTTCTATGTACTACTAGAACTAAATAAATCTTAATTGTATAACTAGCTAAGAAATATTGCAGGGCAACTTTCCAAAACCCTCTTACCTGCTGGATAAAATGTTTCTGAAGATTTTTCTAAAATCCCTGTTGGATCTGAGATAAGAGAATAGAAGTTCAACAGTTTATACATGTTCTGCCAACACTCAGCAGAAGGTTCACTCTGTTCTGACACTGTAATTGAATCTGAGTCATCCATATGAATGGTCACGTGATCAACAACATCCTTTGAACCTTTCCTGGAAACTTTAGAAGTTCTTCTTTCGGATCTCCCAAGCGAATTTTTGTTTCGAGTTTCTTTTTTATTATTCTCATTGTTCGATCGTTTGTTTTTTGCATTGTTTACTCTGTTGACACCATTGAGGCTCCCTCGGGAGCTGCGACTGAAGTCAGAAGAACGAAAGTCTCTGTGTTTCCGGGTTTTAAAGGTGGGTGTGGGAGAAGCTGAACCAGCTGTGTATCTACTGAGTTTGATGTCCGTTTGTGTAGCTTTGATATCATCTATCATGGTACTAAACTGGTGAATAAGGCGGACTAGTGCCATATCTACATGCTGGCTTATAGACTGACATGAGATTGTAAAATTGCAGTGAAAGGTGCTATAATGACGTTTGTTAAAGTCATGAAATGCAAGGGCATTGGTGGAATTTTGAGGTGTAGACACTGACTTCTCCATTATAACAGCACTGATGCTGAACGTTTCCAACATTAATGCTGGTTTGAATTCAAGTGGAGGCATACTGACTGCTCCTTGCCTAAGAAAGAAAAATAAAGGTTTAAAAATACTCTAAATTATTTTAACTTTGTGCATCAGCTAAACATTAACATCAATCCGTTCTTGTATATTTCCTTCACATTTATCACAACAAATGTGATGTATACCACAACACATTTACTGTACATATTTACTGCACAATAGTCCTGAGATCTTTAGCCTACTCAACAATAGAAGACTATAAATCATAATTTTCATTCTAAAATTTTATCATTCAGCATGAATGTAACTAAGGGATAATTCTCATAAATAAATTGACATGACAAAAATGAGGAATGAGTGGCTTATAATGGGTTCACCCTGGGCTGTACATGGCCTAATGCACCACCAAAGTATCATCTAAGATTGTTCTGAAAGTAAAATAACAAATAAAGGTAATCACTGTATTAATTCTCCCCAAGTTTAGATCTACTCAATCCACATCTCACCCATTTGTTCATAAGAATCAACCTAAATGCAAAACCATTTAAGCAATTAAAACTATATGCACAAGGTAACATTTCATGCCATCCCAACTTCACTTCCAACTTGTTTGTCTCTCATATCTCCAAGTCATAATTTTCTTGAAGAAGAATTAAGTAATTTCTGACTTCTTGTGGAGGAAAAAAGAAAATAAAAAACGGACAAATATTCTGGAGTGATTACTCAACGGTTTGATTCTCTTTAATACCAAACACATTCTTGGAACCTTAGCACCATACCTTCGTGCCCTTTTGCTTCTTCTCTCTTTTGCTGTATCCGAATCAACTATGTCTGCCCGAAGGCAATCCAGGGTCCCTGAGAATGAAAGATGCTCTCCAAAGTACATCCTGTAGCATAACGGTACTACATCCTGAGACTGAATCCCCGTGTGGCTCAGAAGAGGTTTGAAAACAACCTATTAAAAATAAAGCCAAGTTTATATCTATTAAATTGCTTGACATCTGTAGAAAACATAATTAAAATCTTGAAGATCCTTCCAATATTTTTATTACTATTATTATTATTATTATTTATTTATATAGCACCATCAATGTACATGGTGCTGTACAGAGTAAAACAGTAAATAGCAAGACTCTGCCGCATAGGCTTACAATCTAATAAAATCATAGTAAAACAATAAGGAGGGGAAGAGAATGCAAACAGGCACAGGGTAGGGTAAGCAGGCACAGGGTAGGGTAAAACTAACAGTATAAAGTCAGAACAACATCAAGTTTTAAAAGCTTTAGGAAAAAGAAAAGTTTTTAGTTGAGCTTTGGAGTAAAAATTTAACATCATTCTAAAAAAGCTAGATTTTATAGCTAGATTGTTATTTTTAATGTATCAATTACTAACTCTTTGCAGAACTGAGAATAATGATTTTAACTGTATCACCTGCCTTGAGTTTGGGAGGGCAGTTTATCATTACATTCAAAGGATTCTCATTTCATTAAGCAAAGCTGGTGAATTAGATTCAGAGATATTTTCCTTTGTGGACTAGGATATTGGAACTTCTTATAAAGTTACCACTGTTGGATTCTTGGTGGCACCTAATATAACTTCTTTCTTTTGTTAGATAAACAGCTAATTCCAGTTTATCCTCCAGTTTTAAAGACAAACACTTACCTGGGCATCTGCAAGTTGAACAGCAGGGAATCCCTGGTTACCTTCCTCAATACCAGCAATGTCATCTTGACTAGTACTGTGCTGTGAATGTGTTCCGTCCAATGTGTTCTGATCACTAGACAATACTGTATTGAAGTCAGAAGCTGAAGGTATAGTTGGAAGATTTGGGGCCGCACCTACAAAATAATTCTTGTATTATTTCTGTGCTAGCATACTTAGTCCTAATATATGGGGCCTGTTAAGCTTCCTGAGAAAGAAGAGAACTTAAATTCAAGTGTAGGAGGAAAAACCTTTTGCATTATATTACCAATTTCAGCTGGTATATCATCCACTCACACAGAAGGAACAACTAGAGTATGAAAATGATCAGCTGTGAGCTGGGTTCTGGTTGGTGAAAACTACTTGAAATTTTTAAGAAAGTTGGTAAAATGGCTGATCCATCTTCTTAAAAGTCAAATGCCTGAACCCGCTGTTCTGGCTTTATACCAAAGTGTTTCATGAACTGTGGTCTTGGCAGTACCCCCATGTTCACAGGCGGAATACCTTTGAAAACCAGATGTGGGAGGGCAGACAATGAGAGATGCCCTACTTCCAGACTTTCTGAAAGCATCTGGCTTGTCCCTTTTAAAAAGAGGATACTGAACAAGATGGATCCTTGGACTGATCCAGAAGGACATTTTATCTTAAGTGGTTTGAGTATAGCAGTTCACGCTTTAAGTTTTTTTCTGACTCAATTAGCAACTGAGGTAGTAGCGTACTTGAAAAAAGGTGACGACTTACAGCTATAATATTAAAGCAAACACTGAATTTAAATCAATACCTGTTGGGAGACTATTGTGTCCAGATTTGGTGATGGGAGATTCTTGAATCGCACCTCCTCTGTTGCCCACAGCATTTGACATCCAGTTATAGAAACTCACAGATGATGGCTCCGATAATAAAGGATGCTCAGATAACATTTCAGTGGGCATAGCATTCACTACGTGAGTATAAAAAAACAACAACCAACTACTACATGCACATAAAACTAGTGTGGCAAAAAAATAAGACTTTTAACAGTCCCAGTCTGCCCATACTTCTCACTAAGCTAAGGGTCCTTCATTTCTGAGTTTAAGGGCACCCCTTCATCAATATGTCCTACTCTGATGACAGTATTTGTCCCCCCTGCCCCCCTCCCCAATTTCTTCACTATTAATGTTCTCTGTTCTTGAACAGGCCTTTTGCTGCAAGCTAGTGTGCTTAAAACTAGCTAAAAAATTTTTAAAAAAATTAAAATATTTATTAAACTCTATTTAACAAAGCAGTTTAAAAAAATTAAAAATATATATAAAAACATACAAGTCAGACAGCGTTTCTAATAAATACACAAACACGATTTCTGTAGATGCCGAACCGAGCCTGTTTCCTTCAATTTACTGTGGTCAGAGGAAGATTTGTTAAACCAGAGTTGGATGCCACATCTGTACCATTGATGTAATCGAGAAAAGGAGACCATATTTCATTGAATGGGTCATAGCTAAGTTGGCCCGACGAGACTCTGCGGTGGTAGGTTAATTTTTCAGAGCAGGCTATATCCCACACTTTCCCTTTCCATCCAGTGAGTGTGGGGCCCTTCGGATCCTTCCAATGTTCGGCGATTTCTAAATGAGCTGCCGTAAGGAGGATAAATACCAATCCTTTATAGATAAGGGAGGGGTTTAGAGCATTGGGCAGGGACAGCAGGGCCAGGCTTGGTTCTGGCAAGATTTTACTTACATATGTGGTGGGAGTGTAAGGCCCTGAAGCAGTTCTGGGAAACTATCTTCAATATAATTTCTAAGGCCACTGATCAGATAATCTTGCTAGCTAAAACATTTTGTCTACACAGTTTTTGTTAATAAAAAGAAAGGCAGTACGACTATTCTTTTTCAGCCACTAGTGTGTTGCAATGGATTGCCACTGAATTACTATTAGGTTGGTTTTCTAGCAGAACAGACGGTCCTACAACATTGGGGTGGTGGTGGAAGAATTTAGTATTTACTTAGCTATATATCCTCCCTCTTACATGTCCAGCAGATAGCGGCCCAATCACCAGGGCAGATTTCCTCTCTATCCACCAGAAGGCAGGTTCTTTGAAGGAAGAGTTGTGTGAGGGAAATGACTTAGCAGGCACTTTCCACTTCTTAGACTGTTACTACTGACACAACAGTATATCACCCCAGCTCAAAACCCATTCCTTCAATGCTTTGCATCCTTTTTTATGTATTTTAGGAGCAGTGTTTGAACTAGATGATTTATTGCTACTTCACTACTGACTGGATATATGGAAGTGGCAGGTGCTTTCATATCCAGCCCCTGGCTGAGTCTTTCTTCAAAAAACCTACCTCCTGATGGAAAGAAAGTAAATAATGGACCACTGGAAGGCATTAAGTATTGAAAATATCAATTAGTGTGAAATTAAGCCATCAGACAATGCTTTCATCAATAAAACAGAACCACACTTCAATGATTGTGTACCTGTTCTTGTTAAAGAACTACTTTTAGGGGCTGTAGTACTTTTTTGAGGAGTTCCTTCCAAGAGATTGTGTAGGCTAGGAAAACTTCCTGTCAAGTAGCTGAGTAGACTCTCTTTTCTTGGGCTTTCTTTGATAAGCAGCCCAGAACGACCAACGTGCACTGGTGAATCTGTAGCTGTATCTCCACTTGTGTAGCTCAGGGAGTGATATGGATGGATACCCTGAAACGTGAACATATGCATCACATTAAAAACTGTGACTAACAGCCAAATGTTACACTTATTTATTTTTATGTAAGTCTCACTGAATTCCAAGCAAGTGTGCTTATGACTGTAGCCAAAGGCATAGTGGGTGATTAGCAGACTTACTGCCAAGTAAACATGGTTAAGATTGGGTGTTGTGTGCAAGAAAGTGAGCATTAGGAGAATGTATAGATAAATAGACAGACAGACATAGTTTGTATGTTTATTTCAATACAGCTATAAGAGCAATTGGAAAAAGTTTAACCACAAAAGATGGTTAACAACTTCGTTTGGCACCGTCTAAGAACCTGGCTATAACATGTTCCCTATATCAAAGCTTTTAGTATATTTCAGCTTTTAGTCTATTCCAGCTATATTTATTTATATAATATATTTCCACAGATATTATATAATATAAACACAGTAATTTCATCATCAATTGTCCTACTACTGATGAAAGTTACTTTAAGTAACCCATCATCCCCATTTATAGTTCAACATGTCTAGTGCATACCAGGTTGGGGAAGGCTGGGCTAGATTATTAGTGCTGTGCTGTCAAAAACCAATCAGGGGGCATAACACTGGGATGGCCTGTGCAACTTCTGAAAACTGGAAACTCGAGTTCAACTACAATGACACATCTATCTGTTTTTCTTCTATAAATAATATATCTATATTTCATTTCCTCCTCATTTTAGGAATAAAATGGCTTTACCTTTATTTTAAGACCAGAATCACTATGAGTATGAGTCTTTGATAATTTCCTCATGAACTCAGCCCCACTCACAGGCCCAGAAGAAACACCAGCAGGTGGGGGGCGGGTACCAGTTCCTTCCAGAAGCATTGTATGTTCACTGACAGTGGCTGAAACATGCAACAGTTGTACAAATTAATGATAGGAGAAATATAGCCAAGACTATTGGTTATTGAGAACACTTATTACTGGGCTGCCCTGTAAACTCTCATTTACATTTGGTACACAAAATTGTAGACTCTGGTTTCATCCCTAAGCTTCGGCCAGTTAATATTTGTAAGAGAATAATGCATTTCTGGGGATATTCTGTGTTCTTCATGCCCATCCTTTCTCCTTGTCAATTGGCCATCAGTATGAGTAGGTTTCAATTTGTATGCTCTTTTCACAATTGCCTTTGTATTGAGTTCTTGTTGGGCAAATTATATTAATCATAGTGAAGAGCTTTACAGAGAGTGCTTCTGACATACTGTATTTAAGATGTAACAGAATTGCCAAGAACCACAAAGATCTATTTACTGGATCTTTTCCAAAATACACATCTTTTAACTAGTTATGTGGCAAGCAAAACTGCAATACAATATTCTCTCCCTCACTGGGCTAAAATATTTCAGAATGTGCTGCCAATACAAATTATGTACTACCTACCCAAGTATAACCATTTCTAGCCAACTCTGCACATTCTAGCACAGCACTAACTATTCCTAAAAATTTCTATTATTTTTTGTCAGTTTACCCCATAACACTAACAAATGAGATAAGTAACAGTAACAGACAGTGAGACACATTGTTTCGGTACACACAAAATGGCAGACTCACCATGGGTTATTTAAAACACAATGAGCAGCATGCCATTTTGAATATGCAAACCTCAATGGGGTTGCGGCATGTCATCTGAACCCGAATATCAGGAGTTACGCAAGGGTTAAACAACCCTCGCATAACCCTCAGTTTGCTGTAAGATTATGAGAGAATTGTTTAATGCTCACATAACCCCCTGATGGCAATGTTCGGATAACACACTGCAACCTCTTTGGGAGTTGCATATTCAAAATGATGCCCAGCACACTCCAGCATGTTCTGCAAACCAGGTCAATCACTACTAAAATGTACAATTTGCCAGACATAAACAGGAGTGAGCTATCTCTGGCATGCTCCTCACTTCCACTTTCTGTAAACAACCTACTATTAGCCTGTTCAAAGGTTGTAAGCATGATGTACAAACCTGAAGTGGTGGGTTGTTTAGCCTCTAACTTTAAAAATGCAAAAGCTAAATTTAAAAAAACCAAAACCAAAACCTGAGCAGGAGTATATCTGTGCATATGTGTTAGAGAGAAATTAACTAATTCACTGAGTATGTATGGATCATCTGGAAGTGGCTCATAAAAAATCCCTGGTCCTTCGCTTCCATAAATATTGCTGACATAGTAAGTTCTTTTAGGACATTTTACGAAGTGTTTAGCCTAGTTGCAACATTGGCTTGAAATGTTTTGTCAAGTGAAGCTTTATCTCTGGGTTAGATAGCTCCTCTTTCAAGGCCCTCTAAAGCATAGGATACAGAGCATCTCCACTGGTCTTCTCTCCATTCTGTCATGGCCACCCCAACTATAGTTCCCCCAGTCACCATCCCATGAGTGATCAGCTCTCTCTCGCTCTCTCTGGCAGTCCCCCCCCCTCATGCTTTTTCTCCAAAAGATAGCTGTACCTGGTTGCCAGGAAAGCCACTCTGATCTAATAGTCTTTGGGATCTATAATCCTGAAATTCTAACAAAGAGGTAAAGATCTCTCTCTGGGGAATCTCTGTAAACTCAGATCCAGGAAGGATATCTGGTAGGCCCTGAAGAGAATAGAGGCCTCCATGGATAATGGGGTTTCTTGCTTCTCCCTGCCAACCGCATCCAGGTAAGTAGGGGTGGCACCTTGTCAATGTTGCAAAAGGCAAAGAAAATATGCCTCTTTCTTCGTCCTCTCCATCTTCTTGCATCTCTCCTCTGCATCTTTTTCTCCTTTCTTGACTCTTCCCTCTTCTGTTCTCACTTGCCCCTCCACTCTGGGGCTGTTCTGCTTCTCTCTCTCTGTCTTTGCCTCTGTTCTTCCTTCCCTCTCTTCATTCCACAGCTGCTCCCCCTTCTCTCTGCCAGTGTTGAGTGGCCACGCCCTCTATCTCTGCCCATTCCTAGATCAGCCAGACTGACTCACGGGAACATAGCCGATAAGGCTGTCTCCATCCACAGCCATTCTGACCTGCCCCAGTCCAGCATGAGGGAGCATTGTAGAAGAAGCCTAACCCCTGTGTCTCCTTACACAGACTCAATAACATCACAAAATCAGGGGTGGGAGGAGGGACTTATGGAAGCAAATTAAATTGAGAAGGTGTAGCTGAAATACAACAATACCTGCATCAAACTCAAATTCTGCTCCATCAGCACTTGTATCACTTTGAAGACCACCTCCATTGTCTAAGCCAAAGCCATCCTCTTGTTCACGGGGTACAGTTGACTGGAGTTTCATTGGCTGAGCTGGCCTATGTAAACTCACCCCTTTGAAGGCTGGTGTCACCACAATGAATTTCATCCATTGCCTAGCTAGTGCAACGAGACCTTTCTTTAATGTTACTAGAGCAGGAAGGCCATCACTCTAGAAGACAAACACATACAGAACATTCTAGAAACAAATTCCAAAAGGGGACAACATTTGTCTATTGTAGCAAATACAAAATAAAGTCTTATAGCACCTTATGTTTGCATAAGATGCTACAATGTTTGTATAAAACTCTACAATGTTTTATTTATTTATGATTTGTTTTTGTTTATTACATTTATATCAAGGCAGCTGAAAAAGAGAAATAAACTATTTACTGATTAAAAACACGATAAAATACAATTAAGATACATCATCACTAAAAAAGAAGAAACAGAGCAATGTTAATCAGGCTTACTCCCAAGTAAGTTTACATAGGATTGCAAACTTAAAATCTGAGTCTTATCCAAAGACTATTTTTGTATTAATTCTACAAATAGATTCTTATAGCAGATATATTAGACCACAGAAAGCACTTTTGGAAAGCATTTATTTATTTAAGTACGTATATCCTGCTTTTTAGGCAAATACCCTCCACAAAGCAGCTTACGATATAACCAAACAAGTATACATTTTGAAACAATGGCATAAATAATAATAAAAACAGACATAAAATACATTAACCTTAAGACTATAGCATTAAAGCATCCCAATCCAGGCCAGCAAAGATAAAACCCAGGGCAATAACAGTTTTAAAACTCGACACAAACTTCAACATTAAAAACAGAGTAGAACAAAAGAGGGTTTGGGGACAACTTTAAAAGCAACGTAAGAGGGGCAAAACACACATCCCATGGGAGGGAGCACCACAAAGATCGACTGAACAGGCTCTGTCTCTTGTGCCCAACAATTGAATTGACCTTGATGGCTTGCAAGCAACCAAAGTTAAAGCCTAGGCAGCTTCAAGCAGGTGGTCCTTCAAATAATCGGCCCCAAACCATTTAGGGCTTTAAAAGGCAACACTATCACTTTAAATTGGGCTTGGAAATGCACTGGCAACCATTGTAGCTCACACAGAATATTATATTTTTTAATGTGAAGTTATAAGATATATTTTATTAAAAATTAAAAATGGATCCAAGAGGGTTTTTTTCCTTACTGATTCTTGCTAGTGCAAAACCAAAATTGAATCCATCTGGAGCAATGGTTGATTTACCCTTTGCTTGATTAATCTGTTATAGTTTATTAAGTGGCAGCCAAAGACTTCCTACTAAAATGCTCAGCAAAGTCCCAAATTCACAACACCTGGGATGGATTCCAATTTGTGGACCAGGCATTGACCAGACTGGAAAGGTTCTCCCTGAGGTTGGCACAAGCCCCTCCCCCCGCCCAGCTGCCCAAGTCAGTCAACTGGCTGAGGGAGGGCATGTATTCACTGGCATAGCTAGCTGCCACCGACTAGCTGCACTGAGCATACCCAGCCACAAGATCCTGCCATTTCACACTACACACTCCCAGGAACAAAAGGAATCCATCACCAGGCTGGGGAGCCAAGCTTACATTTGTTTAAGGTTCTCACAAGGCACAGTCCTAATGGGGAGGGGAGCCCCATTAAGTTTCTGCGTTTTTATTTTATTTCAATAGGTAATTCTACAAATCTCTGGATTCCTTTGACTATGTTGATGCTTTCTTAATGGCCCTGTTTGGCCTCCATTTCTGTTCAGTCCCCACCTGAGTTCACTATTAGAGGGAGCGATAATGAAAAAACATAGCTATTTTGATGAAAAAGTAAACCTGCCACAATAGATATCTGCTGGAATTTTAACAGGTATTGATAATACTGAAAAATATTATATGAACTGTTAGCATAACACTACCATAAGTACTCCCAAAAAAACACATTTGTTTTTGAAAGGACCATATTCATAATAAAAACTTACCATAGTTGCATCCTCAATGACTGAATAGTTTGCTTGATGAAGATAGTGATGCAGTATATTACACAGCAAACAGGAAGGGTTTTCTTGTAGGTAACGGGCTAATTTAGTGAGCCTGTTGTACTTGCTCCTTATGGGAAAGTGTACACTTTTGTTCTGAATATGTAAGAATGGTTAGATTAATTAGATTCATTCATTCAACACATTCATGTATTTTTTTTCTTCACAAATTATCAGGGCTGTACATATAGTGCATGTGTACTACAGATGGACATATCAGTCTATTTCTATTTCATATCAATTGCACATCTGTTCATTTGTTAAGTTCATTTTATCTTGTTTCCTCATTAATTTGTGATATTTTTAATCCATATGAAAATTTATACGTGAGTACGTGTTTTTAAGCATGTTTCCCTCCCCCTCAATGAACAGGTTTGGACGATTAGTGGGGGAAACAACACAGTATCAGTTGTTTACCCTGTCCCTGCTGGTCGCACAACCAGAATTACCCAAGTTACCCATGCTGTGTTGCGGGTTGCCGTGTCACCTGAGCCTGGTGAGCGGCACAGGTGTAGTAACTTTTCACCCACTGTACAACCCCTACAGCAAGCCATGGGTTGTAGGGTCGATGAAAAGTCATTATGCCTACGCCGCATGCCTGTTTAGGATACCATGGCAACCTGCAGCACGGGTAATCATGGTAGTGAGACCTAAAATGCGTTATTTCCCCTGCTGATTATCTGAACCCAGCAAATGACTGCTTTGCAAAGCAGACCACTTTCCATGAGGTGGCTTAATTTTTTTGAACAAGCCACCTTGACAACCCATAGCTTGTTCTTCGGGTTATTTTACTCATAATGAGTTGTCGTATTATGTGAACCCAGAAAGCAATTATATTTCCAGAGTGGTATCACATTATTCATATTTGTATTCTGCCTGTTCTCCAAGAAGCTCAAGATGGTATACATCAAGTTATTCTATACATTTTGAAGGAGCAGGCTAGGAAAATTATAAACTATACCAGGCTGGAATTGACCCAGAAAGGTCTGTTTTGTACATTAAGCCACTTTTAAAAGGTGAGGCAATTCACGTAACTGTTTACCCACTTCTATTGATCTACCCACCTCTAAGGCTTCTGTCATTATACAGCCCATGACAGCACAAACTCGTAGCGTTCCTTCTGTTTCTAATTTATTTAAAGAGGACTTCACTTGATCAATAGGAAGAAGCCAAGCGCCAACCGCAGGAGTTGCAGTGCTTAGAAGGTTTAGCTGCCTATTGGAAGAAAAAATCAATTATAAAAAGTAATACATGCCATATTGATTTGTGTACACTAGAGAGAAGCATTAGATATCTTTATATAAGCACTGCACAAAAACAAGACAGAAGTGATTTTCAAATGCCTGAAGTAATTATTTTGCCCAATATGTTTCAGAAATACAATTCCTTCTTCAAGGGCTTTTAAAAACACAAACAAAATTTATATTAAAATCATTTGAAACATTTTAAATAGTGTGCAGCTTCCAGGCATGATTTCATATATTTGGGATTCCACTAATTTCTTATCAAAACTCCATATGCTTAAAATATAGGAACATGACTTATTCATTGCTTTAGATGTGAAATCCCTGAATAAAAGTATTCTAGGGGCCCAGGCATTGGCAATTATAGAACAGCCTTTGGAGACAATGCCTGACACAATACCTTCGGTAGAAATGTAATTATGCAAAAATTATTTCATGTTGAACAATCAATTCTATTGGCAAAATAAGAGGAGTGGTAATGAGATGTGCTACAGCCCCAGAGGTGGCAAATTTATATAGAAATGATTTTGAGATAAAACAAGTCTTTAGTAAGGAAAATTCTTGGTTCTCAGAAGTTAAGTGGCAGAGGTATATTGATGACATCTTTATCATCTGGAGAGGATAAATACAAATTGTGGGTGATATCCAATGTTAGTCTAAGTTAAGTCCTAGTCATTTCAATGTGTCTTCTTTAAGTAGGACTAACAATTGGATACAATCCTTTCTTTGCATTTTTAGAACCCCCTGAAAAAGGAATTGTATTTCTGAAACATGTTGAGCAGAATGAATATTTGAGAATCAGTTCTTCTTTTTGTGTGGCATGCAGTGCTTTTCCTTTTTGCTGGTTTTATATAATACCGACAACACTGGTTGTTTTGAAAGTCAGCTTTCAATCGTGTCAGGTAAGGAAGTTTAAATTCTTACAGTTTTACAATGGTCATAGCTATGCAGAACAAAAAAGGAACAAAAGGAAACAATGCTAGTGACCAATGCAGAATTTGCATAATTATGTGCTGGGGTAACTATTACGAAGAAATCCATTGTAAGGAAAACTTATCATTGTGCCAGAAACAGTAAAACATTCTCAGCTCACGAAATCATGTATTCAAAAGCCATAAAAGAACAATGGCGTTTGAAATTCACACTGACTATACACAACACAAATATACTCTATTAAACGTACTCTATTATATGAAAGATATAAAAGGGTAAGTTATGTCCAGCTTGTTCATCCCTGGCCGATGGCTAGTTGGCCATTGTGTGAACAGAGTGCTGGACTAGATAGACCCTTGGTCTGATCCAGCAGGGCACTTATGTTCTTATATACTGCTGTTTAGTTACTTAGCCAACATTAATACTTCCAATTTAAAATTTGCTTATGCTATTATTGCTTGTTCACCCCCCCCCAAAAAAATCCAAAAACCAGCCTCATTTATGACATAAAATACATTTAAGGTACAATCCTATACATGTGAACCGCCCAAAGAGCTTCGGCTATTGGACAGTATAAAAATGTAATGAATAAATAAATAAATAAATAAATAAATAAAATGTTTAGACAGCAGAACTTCAAAGGTCCCAGCATTCCCCAGCCAGACATACATAGGATTGAGCCCTTAAATAGAAACACCAAGTGCACATTTCAAAGGAATATTTGATGTTTTGTGTTCATCCAGTAAAAAACAAAGCATACAACTAAAGCCCATGGCAATACTACAGCAGGTTTAAATATACATCCTGATACATTTAGTACAATACACATAGTGCACAATTTTAATTTCCTAAGAGAAGTGTGGAGCCAAGATACACTGAAGTGAAATACCTTGAAAATATATGGGCAGGTGAACGCACATTTGTAGGAGCAGCAAAACTGAACCAAATTTCTTTTATCATTAGTTTCATGCTACAGGAATCAGGTGGGGGAGGCCTTAAAGGGTGCTCTTTCTTCAGATCATCAGATTCAACCCCTTCATCCTATACAAAAAGGATAAAGAGAAGAGAGGAAGGTGCAAGGTAAGTCCATATGTCAGGATTCAATAGTTACTTTGTGGATTTTTTATAAAATACACATAGTATGGCTGCGTTCGATGACACTTTTGTGTGAACTCCACTCCTTGGACCGAGTGGGGTGTAATTCTAGCACGTTGCTTTAAAGCGTCTAGGTAAAAGTTGTCCATGGGGTGGAGTTCAACCGCTGCATGGGGAAGTCTTCTCCCCCACCCCTCTGCTGGTTCCCGCTTACCATATCAGGGCCCTGCCATTCTATGGGGAGGGGCAGAGCAGGGGAGAGAGCCAAAAAACATGATGCACCTGTCGCCCTGGCAACAAGCAGCAGCAGCAGCATGCTTCCCTGGAAAATGGATCCATCCACAGAAGGAAGAAGGCGATGGCCTCAGTGGATGGATCCATTTTGCAGTGAGGCTCTGCCCCTTGTTGCTAGGGCGCTGGGCTCATTGTACCTGTCACCAACGTATCCATTACCACAGGGTGAAAGGGGGGCACCTGGATCACTCCATGGAGAAAAAGCAATCTATCCAGGAGCAATCTGCAGCTGAATGTACTCAGTAAAGACACCCCACTGCAGGTTGCTGTAGCTGTGCTGAAAGGAAGGAAGTAAGTTACTCCCAGCTTGATGATAAACGTCAAGCCGCTGGAGACAGTCTTTGACCCCTGCCCCACAAAGCATTTGGAGATCGGCGTGAGGGGATGGAAGGAGCTCGGGCTCTCCCCTGAGAGCATCAGGTAAACCCTTTACATCTCTTCGAGCCGATCTCCACATGGATCATGGGGCAAAGGTGGGTGGGTGAAGAGACGTGGACATCCCTGGGAACATGTGTGGTGCTGTGATCACAGCACCCAACCCAGGGATGGCACAATCGGGGCTCCCCAAGCACGGCAGTCTTTCCCATGCTTATAGAGCCCCGCTTGCAAGAGCGCCTGGGTTTTCTACCATTCTTGCCTGGCAACTCTGTAGACATGGGGAAAACTCCATGGAGCCCAAGACACAACACAACAGTTGTGCAGGAACTCTCCTCTGCACAACTTTGATATTCTTCATGGAGTGTTTTCCAAAAAAACCTTTACCATTTTGTGGAGTTTTCCTGCCAGATAACACATTTCTCAGTGGTGGTGTAAAAACTCCACTGCAGAATTCTAAAGCCACCACTGACTAACGTGTCGTCCGAGCTGAGTCTATATCACCTGCAAAATATAAAAGGCATTAAACCTTTTAACAAAAGATGAAAATGTACATGGATTGCATATTTTCCCCAGAGGGATTCATTAGCATGTGAGCACTAATAGGAAAATCTTAATTTAATGAATAAGAAAATCTGCTCTGTTGCCATCACAAGTAGCACTTGAAAAGAACTTTGCAAAATATGTCTTACCTGCTCATCTGAAACTGAATTTGGATGAGTATCTGACGCTGCACTTATTCGATCACAGGGGAGATTTTCTTCAGATACATCAGTATTGTAACCACTACCAGTTGGAGAATCTGAAGAATTGTTGGATGCAAGTAACCCACCCCTATCTGTGGTGGTAGATTTACCTATATTCCCAAATGTTGTATATAAAACAGCACCAGATTGTCTACCACCTGCAAATATAAGAAGGCAGAGATAAATGTCAGTTTGTTCAATTTATTGTGTAAATGCATAAATGAAACTGCTGGACATACTGTTGCTTACCTTTTATTGTCAGATTTTCGATTCCACATTCAAACATTATCCAGCCCCATTTCTCTTGGCTGGGACCTATCCGTGTTACATCTGGAACTGCCTGATGATCAGTTTCATCTACAAAGGAGAAGTCATCCAACTCTTCCAAAGTAAAAAGGACTTTTGATTTTTCGAAAGGAATAGCTGTTATTGCACTGGTCCCAATATCTGCAGGGGGGAAATAGCATTTTACTGGACTGATTTTTTAAAAAATCAGTAGGTTTGGGCAGAAAATATTGAAATCAGGCAGCCAGTATTTCAAACTATTGGTATAGGTACAGATAAGCACCATAGGTCTCATTATATGTGTTTGATTTTTGGCCAGTTTTGTGAAGCCTGTTTTTATAATCCCACATCCCTAGTAATGACAACTTCCATGTTTACAAGCAAATTTATCTATATGCACACAGCCTCACTATCTCCAATCTGTCTCTCCCTTTTCAAACTGCTAAAACTTTCAGCAGCTCTTCATGCTGGTTAAATAAACCTGGGAATTTGGCCCCTATTCCCAAATTGTAAAAAAGAAACTGACACTCCAGCCCAGTTCGCACATAACAAAAAGCCATGATGGGTGAATTTCTCCGCGTGTCTTCCTGTCATGGCAACGGCTGCAATTTTGAATATCCTGGGCACGCCATAACTTCTCATTTCATGTGAACATAGCGTGGGGTAATTGACTATCCTAAAACAGCCCATGTGTGCTAGGTGGTTTGTCAACCATCCCAACAACTAACCCTTGCTGGGTTCGCACATAACGAGAAACTATGGTGCACCTCTGCCATGCCCCAAATTTTCAAAAAGTTGGGCGTTGAAACCACAAGGGCTCCTGCAGAGAAATTCACCTATGGTGGCTTCTCGTTACCTGTGAACCATGTCTCATTCTTACAGTAGTGAGAAATTATGACAAAACTGTCTGCAGAGACAAGTCAAACACACTTTCACATTAGGAATCCTCAGATGGTTAAAATCACAACAGGGACCTTTCCGTGTGGAGTTCTTAGCATAATTGGTAATCTAGTCCTAGTAAGGGTTTTGCAGTGCAACCTTTCCAAGATGGAATTACAAGCAAGTTTACCTGTTGTATCAAGGCCTCTGAGCTGCCCATGAATACGGTGAATATTAAGCTTCGCTGCGATTTCTTTTCCTTTCTCTGCTCCAGCATTTGATCGCAGGGAGCCAGAAGACTGAGGCTGCATCTTATTGCTATGGACATACTTGTCAAAAGTTACAGAACCTCTTCTAGTTTCTGAACTGTTAGGATTCTCTTCAACCACACCCCTTTTAAACAAAGAGGAGACATTTAAACTATCTCAGAAACTAATTACATTTTTTGGGTTGACAACTGAAAAAATTGCATGTTTTTGTTCGCGAAATAAAAGTAAATAAACAATGACTAAAGAATGATTTTGACTATTAATCAGATGAAATCCATACAGTTTTCATTAAAATACATAACTGAAGGGAAATTGTTAGCATAAGAGGTATATTTACATATCAGAAATTTCTCTCATATCATCAAACATGAAAGCCTTTAAGCAAATGTCAAGTCAGCAAGATGACAAAGCCTTTAAAAAATATTATGAAATTTCCCCTGAAATCTATATTGTACCCCTCTTTTTTAAAATAAATAAATAAATAAAATTAAATTAAATACTTTTAATCAATTATTTTCTTTTACCATCTCAATTTGAGCCTTTATTTCTTTTTTAGGAATTACTATCAAGAAATGGCTTTGTGAGAACTATGATAAATTCTGCTGTTAAATACAAAATGATATTGCCTTACCTGTTCATACGAACCTGTGTAGCAATCCTATCAAAGCACAAAGCTACTAAAGAAACATGGGTTACACTTTTGCTTGTGGTTGTGCCTGATGACTCTTCCACTGATGCTTGCAGTAAACACAGATTTACCTATAAAAAATAATGAAAACCTGCAATGTTCTTTAAGATTTCTATCTCATCACACAGAATACAAAAAAAAAAACTTCACAAAAAACTGAATGTTATTTCTCCCACATCCTGCTACACTATCAATATTAACTTTATACAATTTGTATCTATACGGTACAAACATTTTTTTTTAAAAAAAATAAAGCCTATGATGCCATTACTGGAGACCCCAATGTTTGAGTGGGCAGACAGGCAAGCTGGAGGGTCTCTTCTTTGAGTGCCTGAAAGGTGATCTGAATTGTCCTGCTGCCTGGCCGTGCTGTAGTACAGATCAGTTGCACTTACTGGCTTCTGCAAGGCAATGCCCCAACATGGACCAGAGATAAACTGTCTCTCTCTGGTCCATCCCTGGTCTATAAGTTACAGGTGTGGCCTGGTGTTTGGTCTGTGCTATCTGGGACTTCATACTCATGCAGTCATACTTCATCTCGCAGTATTCATCATCTTGCTAAGGATAAAAGCCAGCTGCTGGTTGATGAGGCTGGGAAGGAATTTTACCTGCATTCTCAATTGTCTTAGTGATCCGGGTATTTTGCCTTCCCTGTAGCAATCTACTTAGTTATTGTTCCACATGCTATATTTTTGTCACAACTCTTTGATAGATATTGGAAGCATCCATAGTTGTGGAAAGCAGGGGTTTCTCCCCACTAGGAGACCCCCTTAAGGGAAACTGGACTTGACACTTCTAGGTGCAGCTCAGCTCAACCAGGTTGGCAGTGGCCCATATCAGTCCATGCCATGGTAGGGCTAAGCTTGCCTTCCACCCTTAATGTTTTTCCACAGCATGCAGGGTGGGTAATCATTTATTTTCAGGAGTCAGGATGTCAGAGACCTGGGTCCTCACCTTATGCCATGCTAAACTCTGTAAACCATAAACCAGGGGTGGGCAGCTTGTGGACCTCGAAATATTTTGTTTTACAATTCCTATCGGCCCTAACCAGCATAACCAATGGTGAGGGATCATGGGAGCTATAGGCCAGAAAATGTGGAGGGCCACATGTTGCCTACCCATGCATATCCAATAAGATCCTGGCCATCTTAAACACATTTTATGCCTTAGTCTTGGTTTCCTACTCAATCCCACTTCATGCTACAGGCGCAATAAAGAAATAAAATTAAGCTAGTGCATGAAATTCCCCATCTTTCAAGGCTATTCAAATGGTTTATTACCTTGGGTAGTGTAACATTGGCTTGAAGACCTTTTATAGTCACATTATCTTGCTTAAGAGAAAGATTTGCCTGTGTTTTTACTTGAGTTGTTCCTGTAGCAGGGGTCTCTATTTTTGTTCCTCTAACATCCTGCTTCGAGGACAGCTAAGAAAGAGAGAGAGAATAATGCCCATTTCAATTTAATTTAAAGGCTATATTTAAATATTGTATATATTCATATATATTTGAACTGCAGTAACATATGATAATTATATGAGGATCATGTTCTGGTTAAAGCTTGTTAATTCAGGGCTTGGGATAGCTCTCTAGCCTCAAACTTACACAAAACCCCCACATTTCTGAGGATGTCTTATCTGTTACTTCCAGAGTAATGGAGGAGGCAGAGTAGGAGAGAATGCATGAAGCTGCTTTAAGGCAAGTAGAATTGTAACTTCTCTCGTTCCTCTTCTGTCCTCTCTTTCACTTATCCTGCTTGCTCACAACATAACAGTCAATTAAGTCCCTTTCATTTCAGAAGAGCCAACCCAATCAAACGGTGTTTTCCCACAGGTATAGGAGTTTGCCTTCTACTTGGATCCCTGTTAGTTTGCAACTTCTGAAACTATCAGAGGTGAAGCTGCCCTAGTCTAACTCAAAATAGATACGTTTTCTTTTGGCCTGTTGTTCTTTTCAGGAACTTCCTCTCCCCACCACCTTAAATTAAGACTCAGAAAGCCCAACTATTGTGTTTAGTATTCACAGAGTCCATAGTGATTTGTTAGGGCAGAAACTGAAGTAAATAATAATAATTGGGGAAAAATAATAATTGGGGGAAAATGTACGTCTTCCCAGTGCTGCAGCAGACACCTACTACTTAAAAAAAGGAAGAGAGCATAAATTATCATGGCTATTTCCACTCTACCCCATTGCCCAAGCAAGGCATTCTCCTTTCCCCTTCATCTAGATTCTCTAGGAAACGAGGTTTTTGTTTTTGAGAGGCTTGCCAAAAGAAAAAAAAAGTGGCGAGACACACTTTGAAATTACATGTAGATAATACTTTTGCACTTATTAGAATTTCAATTATGTAATACACATACGTTTTCTGAAAAAGTTGTTTTTCTATTCTGTGCAGCTTCTCTGAGGACCTTACAATGTAGATCATCCACAATAGCTGCTGGGTGACATGTGCTTGCACAGTGAACCATGGCCTCTATGTACCTGTGGGGAAAATTAGTTCAATACAGTTTAATTTTCAAGGTTATAAACCCTAAGCTATGTGTTTAGAACAGGCTACAAGCAACATGGTGTCTACTTGCCTATTAAAAATAAGGATTGTATAAGGTAAAAGGTGTGAGAAAAATATGAGAGAGAAAAATATTTAAGTTTGGTCTAAACCTTTTCCCTAAAGCTCTCTCTCTCTCTCTCTCTCATTCATTTCGTGCATTTCTATATCCTTTTCTGCCAAGGCACCCAAAGCGGTTTATAATTTTAAAAGACTGAAACAAATGATGTTACAAAAATATAAAGGAGTTTTACCATTTAATTTACTATTACTAAACAAAGAAATTTTATACTGGCAACGTTTCACAAATATTACGATTACCTCATAAACAGCCAGCAGAGGTCTCATGCTTCACCAATACAGGGGAAGCCCTGCAATCAACCTCTGCAAAGGCAGTTATGTCAGTCAGTACTGTAATGACCTGATATGTGAGTCCCTTTGTTAAGCAAGTTTCATACTGGAGGTCATTTCTCTTCCCTCTTGCATAGTACAGCTGTACTCTGCATCAACACGATACAGAGGTGTAGTGTCCATGGTAATTTGATGCACCAGTACCACATCTTGAGATGTGCTGCTGCATTGGCGCAAGTGCTCATGTACACGATCCTATCATTAGTTTGTTACACGTTCAGACTATTAGATTCATATTTCTCTCCAAACTATGAAATACCTGTCTAAAGCTTCTGCTACAAGAGGCGTGAGCACTACATCGACAGTTCCTTTTATTTCCACAATAGCGGTCGTTCTGGTCTGGGAAACTGGGTGATCTAGAGTCCATTCCTCTGTTATGGTTTCATCATCTGTATTATCAAGGATTTTCTTTTCCAAAGGAGTATAAGGAGTACTGAATAAATGAAGAGAACATTTTTTTTTCATTTTTAAAAAGGGCATATAATTATTTTCTGCTGCTACTTGGCACAGGGAAATTTATTAGCAGGGTTTACACGGATAAACATATTTTCAGGATGCAACGACCTTGCAGTGCTAAGTGCAGAAGGTGAGAGAGTTTAATAAGCTGTCTCATTTGAAGACTGGCAGATGTTCACACAAGGTCAATTCAATCACATAGATAAGGATCCCTGAGGATACAGACTGCAGTATTGGACCTTTCCCATGTTGGATGCTTTCTTAAGTTACTAGCCTCAAACTAGCATTTCCCTATCTGTAATTCAGTCATTTTTAAACAGATAGTGATATAGTTTATCATGTTAATTCAGAATGTTAAAGACAGAGGCACAGTTCAGACAACACGTTAGTCAACACAGTGTGAAAACTCCACTCAACAGTTGAGTTTTTAGGGAGTACTCCCCACACAACATGTTCTAACTCCACCATTGTGTCACTGTGGGCTACTGCGGAGTGAAGTAAAAGTCAACACAATGTTTGATTGACAGTTCCTCTGCCCTCTCTCCTCTCCTAGTCCTCCTGATGATATCCCATCAGCCATTGCTGTGAAAAAAACAATCCCGGCAGCTCTCCTAGAGCAGCACTCCCTCCTTTTTTCACTCTTGCCAGAGAACTCTGTAGCCAATGGGAAAAGTCAACTCAATGCATCAGAAAACTCCACAGAGGCTGCCACACAACAGCTGTGCATGAACTCTCCTCTGCACAGCATTGATATTCTACGTGGAGCGTTTTCCAAAAAAACCCTCTACCATTGCATAGAGTTTTCCCGCCAGACAACACATTTCTTAACCATGGTGTAAAAACTTCCCTGTGGAGTTCTAAAACCACCACTGAGAAACATGTTGTCTGAACTGAGCCAGAGCTACCTTTACCAGACAGCAAATGCTTTCAACTGCAATGAAAATCAGAGACAACTAGTTCAGTACCCACAGGGCACATGTACTTCTTTCGTCAGTGTCATCCAAACCTGACTAATGAAGTGTACTATAAAGTATTACACCATTACACTGGCAATCCTAGGGGAAAAGATAACACATACTAGATAATAAATTGTGGTCCTCCAAAGAGAATTTGCAAATATTAAACTTCAAAGAAAACTAAACAGCAATTTCAACACTGTCAGCATTAAATAGTTGGCATGTTGATGAGCATTACATGACTGCATGCATTATGGAAATTAAGCTTTAAGTGACTACTATGTGTGAGATGTTCAACAGCTTCAGCACAAAATAAATGTCATTTTATTTTAGAAGTAGCTTGCCTTGATTCATCATCACAGACAAACTAAATAGGATAAGAAACTCTTACTCATGAACAAACAGATGAAAATTGGCATATAAGACAATTCCATTTACATGATCTTGCACCATTTAATCTGGTCTGTACATGCCTTTTATCCGACAGTTGATAGAATGACACACAATCATTTCCATAATCCCTGGAAAAGCTATTTGAGTTTAAGAGCAGAGAACCAATGGAGATGTTTATTTGAACATAATAAAATAGCAACAAAATTTCAAATCCAGCAGTTTTTCTTTTTCTTTTACACAACACGGAGATTGCTGGAGAAGCAGAGAAAATGCAGGATATGGATTCTATATCTCATTTCACATCATACTCTGCAGGATCTTTTGCAGGCCAAGGCACACTTTATGTTACATCATATCAAGTAGGTCATATGCCATGAGCAACTCTGATCCTTTGGAAAGACAGGAAGTAAACGTATCGAATAATATAAATAAAAGATTGATAGACTCACTTTTCAAACACTTCAAAAAGACTAATCTGACAGAAATCAATATATTTGTTTCTGCAAAATGCTCAAGTTAACTGGGGAAGTGTCAAAATAATACACAATCCCCAAATCAACTATTCTTCATATCAGCCTACTTTTAGGCTCCCAGCAGCATAGACATTGCTTGTGGGGTGTGCAAGCCCATGCTGCAAATGGACTCAGGTGAATATGACACTGGCCGGATTCAGACGATCAGCAGGGGAAACAACACAGCGTTGCTGGTTTCCCCTGCGCATGCTTGTCACGCATCTCTGGTTGCCATGTCATCTGAACGAGCGCATAGCATGGCCGTGGTGACTTTCCAACCACCCTACAACCCATGGCTTACAATAGCAGTTGTAGGGTGGGTGAAAAATCACTAGAGCTCCACTGTGTGCTGGGTTCAGATGATGCAGCGTGTGGGGGCAGGAGGAACAACTATGCTGCATTGTTTCCCTTGCTGATTGTCCAAACACCCTCTCCTCCTTCAGGAAAACAAAACCCAACAAAAAATTCAGCAGTGTTATTTAAACACAACCCTTTAAAAGCCATAGTTAGTTTAAATGGATACTGTTGTTTTTATATTTTTGATGGTTTTAAATTTTG
Source organism: Elgaria multicarinata webbii (assembly GCF_023053635.1). Taxonomy (NCBI): domain Eukaryota; kingdom Metazoa; phylum Chordata; class Lepidosauria; order Squamata; family Anguidae; genus Elgaria; species Elgaria multicarinata. The sequence continues at coordinate 36,426,700 of NC_086180.1, read as the reverse complement.
TATACTTTTTAACTTTTGTAAACTGCCTAGAGAGCTTTGGCTATGGGGTGGTATATAAATTTAATAAATAAATAGTGTCAGCTGGGGGAATGGGGGATATCTGTGTATGCATGCATGCACATACGTACACCTTAGTACACAGAGATGGCATGGTTTAAACCCTCCTTCCCTGCCCACTGAGATCTTCAAGTTGTTGGTGGGGGAGATGAACGTCTCTTCCATCCCCCAGTACTCTCCTAAGATAGCTGTTTCTCTGCTGCTAGTATCGCTGATTTTTGATTGTAATAAAATTTATCCATCCATCTTCGGGTTGTATGGCAGAGGAACAGCTATCTCAAAAGCAGGATCGTTGGGGAATGAGAGAAGCTATTATGTTTATTGTGTGGGACTGCACCACAGTGAGAAAACTACATGGAAAGGAGACCTGACTTTCAGCAAACTACAGACAAATTGCAACTTGTTACTCACTTGGATGTTGATCCTGTAAACTGCATGCCTCGGTCCAGTAAAGCATTAGCTGTGAGACCCTGTTTGACAATCTAGAAAACACAAAACCTTGTTACTCTTATTCTAAAGCTTTTACCAGGCTTACATCCTGTACTGTATACGTGATTAAAAGCTAAGTTCTTATCTAGATTCCTTCCCGACCCCATGAACATTGCTGAATATCTACAACTGACTTTGCAGTTGAAAGGATTCATTTTTGCACCAATATGCCATATTATAAGCATTGTTAAAGTAAAAAAAAGCACAGTTCCAAAGTTCTCCAAATTACTGAAATATTGATTTCACATACCAAGATACATAGCATTAGCCCAAAATTACAAAGATCAACTGTGACCTGAAAGATTAACTGTGACAGCATTACACAAAAACACAGCTTTAACAGATACCAAATTCCCCCACTGAACCCTGAAACAGAAATCCACATAAAGCACTCACTCATTCATTAAAAGCATTGTGGGGAGATACAGTAACTATATCAGTGCTGATCTACTAATACAACACTGAAACAAAGTGTATTTATGACTGTGCTGGATCAAATTAAATTATTCTTGGAAAAGCAAGTATTATGCTTACCAGTTAACAGACTTCTACATAAACTATGTATCTAACAAAAGTTAGGCTACTAAATGAAAAAGTATTCCTATTTCCAAAGTTTCAGTTTTAATGCTAACTACATTAAATTGTAGACAATGGCTTTATTAAAAATTATTCTGTATAATTTTAGTATGTTATTTCAAAGTTCACCATAAGAAGGATCCACTGAAAATGTACACTCTCCATACATTTTTCACAGGCTAAGTGTTTGCTTTCTCTTAAATTGATTTCTAAGTTAGTTAGCTATTTCTCACCTTAAAAGTTGGAACAGAAAGCTGTTCAAAGGATGAGGAGCTTTCTTCGCTAGTTGGAGTGTCAAGATCTAATGGTCGATGTAAAGAAGATTTAGAGGTTCTTTTGTTTGTTGGATGTTTTACTGACCAATTAACCACCTGGTACTGGGTAAGGTAGCTTTGGTAGCAGTTCATTACAGGCTGCTGGGAAGTGATTTGTTCATTCTCTGGAGCCTTCTCAGCTTCTATGGTATATAAATGTTCTACAAGTTCATCTTCTCCTCCCAAAGCAGAAACAAATGAAGCTTGTGAGGGATGCGTTTTTATTGGTAAATTTTTTGGATCATGACTAGCTTCTCCATGCAATGTCGTAGTTAGCGGTCCTTCTACACTGTGATAGATTGAGCCTCTCCCATATTCAATTTGCTTGGCTTGTTTTCTTTTCTTTTTTCTCCCAGGATATGTTCCTGGGCCTTCATCACTGCTGATGGGCTCAAAGTCCTCAGCGGCTGAAAAATAGGCTTCACTATCAGCCATTGACATACTGGAGTCCATGGAGCGATATTGATGGAATGAATTTGAGTCTGCAGAAGGGGTATATGGGAAAGAACCAAAGCTTCGCCTTTGCTTTGGAGAGTCTAAGACGTTTTCATCACTACGAGAGACATCGCTGCTGAACTGCACACCAGCTGGAACAGGCTGCTTGTCTCCATAAAAAGCTGCAGTAAGACTTTTGGTGCTCCCAAGTCGTGTAGAACACACTGATGCTTGCCGTTTCAAAGGAGATCTAAGAGGCGATTGTCCAACAGGTCTCTCTTGGGAATTAGGAGACACAGGACTACTTCCTGAAGCATCTGCTGTAGTACTAAAAAGCGAGGTGAGGGTGGGGAGAGCATTTTTGTCCGTATTAATGCAAATTTACATAGAAGCCATAATGACTAAATTTATGGGGATTGCAATTAAAAATGGCGACTTCTTTGTTGACTTCTTTGAAATGCAATGCAAATACAAAAGCCACAATCCTACAAAAAGGTGTAGCTGTTTTAGTCCTAATTATTTTAATAGGTCAGCATATATAGTGGTGCATTAGGTAGTAGCCACTGTATTTTATTTATGGGAAACTAATATTGTCTGCTGTATAATACTCAGGGGAAGGAGTTCATGTGGCCCTCCAGATGACTGATGGATTCTAACTCTCAGCACAGCCAATGGTCAGAGATTATGGAAGTTGTAATTCAGCAACATCTAGATGCCCACAGGTTCCCCACCCCTACTCTAGATATACTAATACTTCCTCACCGTGCCCCTAGCCCCCAAGTACCACATAGCCAACAGGCAGCAAATCTAGTACTCCTACAGCAGTTTTTATTTTCTATATCCAAAGTTCTGTGTTGGAGCAAATTAATGTTACGTACTCACCTTCCATGGGTTTCTTCTCTTTTTGAACCAGCCAAGAACTCCTTTTGCCCCAAGTGGTCTTCAATAGCAGAAGAAGGGCTGTCTCTCTCACCTGCTAGCAGGGGAAGTGCAGCACTAGAGCTACTATTCTCCTCTGAAGAGGAGGAAGAACTGTGAGATCGCAGTGGTACTTGTAAATTCAGGTGCTGGGATTTTCTTTCTGATTCCATTCCCACAGATCGGCACTCCCATTCTTTTCTTTTAACACCATTTGCCTTACCTAAGAACAGAGCATGTAAATATTTTGTAGCAATCAGTAAATTCTAAGGCTAACAGCATTTTTCCTTTCTCTTTGGAATAGAAGATTTTCAAACAGAGGAATAAGTACATGCAATATTCTTTTATATGTAGCTCCTGCAAATTTACAAAAAAAAGGAGAAGTAACAGCTAGAAATTGTAACAAGTAATCAGTGAACCAGTCTGGTGTCCAATTTGGAATATTTTTGTACAGTACATTGCATTATTGCCTCCTATAATTGTAATGGTATTTATCAATTTAACTGTATATATGTGCATCATAATAATATTGTTCCAATGACAGTTCAATATCAGTTTTCCACAATAATTCAGGTTATCATATCACTAGTTAGCTGGTGCTATGTTGCAGATTATTACTGAGTTGCTAAGGATACTCCAAAATATGCTGATACTTGGGTAGGAATACATATTTGTACACACACACACACACACACACATTACCATCTATAATTTTTGGAAGCTCTTTGGTAATAATCCATTCTCCTGGCTGTAATAAAGATTGTCCATAAAACATATCCGATTCTGCACTTGTACTTGAAAAAGCAGAGCTACTCGATGGTGTCAAGTCTTCGAGCTTGAAGAAGTCTAATCCTGACACTGTGCCACCAAAAAACCTACAGCCACCAAGACAGCCACATTTGTTCTTGCTTCTCTTATTCTTTGTATTGTCATCTGGCCATAAAAACCATAATCTAGAGAAGAAAAAGTAACCATGGACTCAATGAAACAAAACAGTTCCAACAAATTGCTAATTATTTCACTGTATTCAATGACTATTTAGCCAAACAAGTCACAAATGCATTAATCTGCACAGTTTAAGAATGCTGGGTTGGGTCTTTATAAATAGATAGGTGTTGAAAGAAACCAAATTTCACAAAAGAGAATTGGACCAGTGTCTCCAAGTTAAGAGACCATATATGAAACACACTGGGCCTGTTCAGACAACACGCTAAGCCATGGTTAGGCAACTAAACCTTTTGCAGAAATTGGTTAGTGAGCATGTTTAAACTATGATTATGTAGCCACCATGGTTAGAAATGGTTCACACAATACGCTAAGTCATTGTTAACACAACACACTAAGTCATAATGTTTAGATCAAAATGCTTAACCACTGTGGCGTGGCATCTGAACAGGGTCATTGTCTCCTCTCCTTCCCATTTAAATGTAATAGGTTTTATACAACTGTACACAAGTGGAGGTCTGCTTGTGCAACATGACTTTCCACCCCATTCTCCATTCTCCTTACTGCAGCTCTATGCCCCCCGCCAAAGCTTCTTCTTAGGTTCAAGACACCCTTAGGAAAAAAACCTGGGATGTGACAAGGAGTTGGAGGTGGATATTGCTGAAAACTGAAGAGGGGTCAGCTTGTGAGGGTAAAAACTTTCTCATCCTTGCAAACAATTCTGGGTGATTTCCCCCTACCACTGCAGCCCTGCCATGCTTAGGCCTTCTCTCAGGATTTCCATACCCTCAGGATAGGCTTTTAAGGGAGCACAGGAGGTTACATTGGGGAGAAGGGGAACACAAAAAATCTACAGCCAACGCTTGAACCACTGAAATCAAAGGGACAATTTAGTCATGACTAAATCGCATAGATTTCAAAAGGTCTACTCTAAATAGGATGAAGCTTGGATCCAGCCCAAGAATTATGATGATTTTGGATTCAGAATATATCAATTCCTAATTACTAAATGCAAACTTGGATCACAATGACTTTTTTTGTCTTAGTTAATTTTGTTAACAACAAGTGGTTTATTAAAGATTTAAAACAGTGTGTCAGCCTACATTTTATACCAGCCTTTCCCAACCTGGTGCCTTACAGATGTTTTGGACTACAACTCCTACCATCCCTGACTATTGGCCATGCTGGCTGGGGCTGATGGAAGTTGAAATTCAACACATCTGAAATCCAATACGGCTGTTTCATGCATTAAAAAATTGATTTTCTTCTAAATATCAGCATTTTTGCATTTTTCAACAACCAATTAAGGATGCCCACACACCCCTTTTACACTAATAGGCCTTCTTATCACCTGTAATTTCTCTTACCTCTTAGTTCTGCTATCATGAGTCTCCAAAAAATGTCTCTGAGCTTCATGCTTAGAATGATGATCTGCTGCTAAAGCAACATCAGCCGTGATGAGGCCCAAATTGGTTGACCCTGCTTCTAACCAATATGCCCTCCGCAGTACTGCAGGCTGAAGACCAACTCGACAATTGTTGACTTGCTCAATGTACTGTCGCAGCTGGAAGTCTTGAATAGCAGCACTTACACCCTCTCCAACTGACTGATTGTGGAGGTTACAATTGGCAATGCGCACAGCACCCATCTAAAAGTCAAATGGGGGGGGGGGAGATCAACAGTGAGGAGCAAAAGGACTGCTTGTTGAATGTATGCAGTGGGGTGAAAACTATAGTGGACTCTGGAAATCCTGTTGTGTTATTCTGGAGGCCTTATCTATTCAGAGCCTGGTCAAAGTAGATTTTTTGGATTACTAAAATGAAAGTAGATTATTTGTCAAAGGATTGACAGTTTATTGATAGAAAATGGGTGCAGAATAAAAATACAAAGAAAGATCACACATCTCTTCAGCCCACAAAGCAGGCAAATTCACAGCTGGCATATTCTGGGGGCCCAATCAACAGCATATGATTGTTTCCAGAATCTGAAGTCCTCCAGGTTGGTTGTGCACATTCCACCATGGAGCGAAGAAAAACTGAGTAGGCCTTAGCCCAATCTTTTATACCCTCTTCTGACATTCTAGCATATACCCAAAGCATTGCAGGCAGGGTAATAATTTATCCCTATGACTAGGGAATCCCAACCTGGTGGTGATGGTGGGGTAATCCTCCTCATCTACCTAGCAAGATAGACCAGTAAAGCAAGCAGAAGAAATTAGCCAGCTTCATAACTGTTGAGGATTATATCTATATCAGCGTCAAGCAGCTAGCAATGGCTAGGTGTGGATTGTTGTCTGCTTGCTTGATACCCAGCTGTCTCTATGAGAAGCCTGCAGAAGTTCACCTAATCTAATAAACAGGAAAACTGCCCTTTATACTTAAAAAAAAAAGCCTGTATACATTTCATAAACAGCATATAGGACAGTTGCATAAGTTCAACATCTGACCTGACTCCTCACCATTTGTTCCAGAGTCAAACTCACTACATCTGTCTCCATAAGTGAATAGGAGGAATTACACACCACAGGAAAGATGCTATTCTACATTTCTGACAAATACAGGTACATGGGGCAAACAAAGTGTTAACTAAGTTGTTAAAATTATGATGTTAATTCAGAGTTGAAATAGGCTTGGCATCTATCAAATCCCAATCAGCTAAGCAGTCAAATTATATGAAGGTCACATGTTTCTGTGTGATTTTGAAATTTCACAAACACATGAGTCTCTTTCCCAGATCAGACACAAATTTCCTATTTGGATGCTAGAAACTGATGAACAGTATAATACATAAAACATTTCCCTCTATATGAAGAAATAAATGAGGTTCTGTTGAAACAGCATTTTGAAAAACAGACCTTCACATTCTGTGCACAAGCCCTTGCATAATGTAAGAGGGAATGTTTTTCTAGACAAAGTGCTCTTATATACTGAATGCTTTTCTTGTATCAGAATGGAGGCGCTACAGAACAGAACAGTCAAGGAAGATAAATTATGTACACATGCTTTTTTAAAAAAGTAAATTATTTTATATATAAAAAATGAAACAATATTTTAGAAAGATCATAAAAACAAAGGGGTGAGATAGAAAAGTACTTCTACCTTTATATTTGTGGCACAACCATGCTCTACAATGTATACATCTGCCCCATCTACTGCCAGGCGTGTCATAGTGTACTTTAATTCATCAGACGTTGGACAAGGGCCAGAGATGCAACTTATCTAAAGAAGATATGAAACAGAAGACATAATTACATATGGTATCAATTAATTCTACTTCTATTTTTTAAAAAAGATGATAATGAGAATTGTAATAATTATTCTGCAAATTGCGGTACATGGGTGTAGGATTCCCATGTTCTAAACAGTAAAATGGGCATTACTAGGGCTCTGTTTTGAAGAGAATATTGTAGCTGTAATCATTTTCTATTTTCTATATCACCATTCTGAATGCTGAAACTGTGTTTCTACTTCCAATAGGAACACCCCACACATGCCAATCGAGAAAATGGAAGTGTAGATGTAAAGGATCTATTTTTCCAGAACTTTCCACCAATCACGTTTTTATGAACTTCAATGTCTCTCCCAGAGAGAAGTGATGGAGAAGTAGAAATGACAAACTCAAGAAGAAAAGCGGCTACAAGAATCACAAGCCAGTAAATCAAAGACACTGTTGTCTTGGATAGTTTCCCAGCTTCTATCTCAGGCATAAGCCTACATAACCTTTTACAGTCCTGATTTTCCCAAGATTGCCCCAGTTTTATTACCTCTGTCATTTTCCAATAGTTTCGATTTTTCAGCAAATCTGTGGAAGCTACAAAGTTTATTTCCATCCTGTACCATGCCTCTGCCATTCATCTTATGTAGCCCAGCTGCAGAAAAGCCTAGGCCATGTTTGCCCACAGTTTCATAAACCATGGTTAATGAAACCATAGGTGAGTGCCCCTCCCTTCTTCCTAGTGCATGCCAGCTCCAGTGTGGATATCCTAGCCTGGATAAAACCAGACTTCCCTGTTATGCAGAAACCAGGGAATTTTGGATTAAAGTCAGTTAACATACCAGGATAAGAAGCCAGGATTTGATCCTAGATTATTCTGGTTTGTTAAGCAACGTAAAGCTAGAGGTTCTCAGTTTATGTATAATTGGCTTAATGCAAACTTGGATCCCCACACTGCAGCTGGCATGTGATGGGAGAAGTGATGGGAAGGAGAAGGGTGGGATGAGCAGGGATGACGAAAGTAGGTTTGGGCCCTGGTGGAAAAAAAAATTTGGATCCCCCAGCAAGAGGGCATGACCCATGGACAGGAAGCTGCCATCCCAAGCAGCAGGAGGGCTCCTGGAGGAGGAAGGCCACTTGAAGCCCAGGCACCACAACCCCAGCCCGGCACCGTCGGAAGGCCTGCCAGTGACACTCGCTCCCGCTTCTTTAGGTAGGCCTGCTTGGCTGCCCACTCCCACACCGTGGCCTTCGATGAAGCCCAGGGAGTAGGACTGGCAGACCACAGGTGGCAACCTCCCAGGGACATCACAACTGGCTGGCGAGGGATGCCCTCCATGGCAAGAGATGTGCTGTGGGTCTGGGCGGAGCAGGGTGGGGCCCTTGGCCGCCTCTTCCCCCCTCATTTCCACTCCTGACCCCCAAGCACTTCTGGGCCCCTCCAAGCCCCCGAGTGCCATCTCCTGTCAAAACACAGAAGTGAATGTTCGTATATTACCATTATTATTTTCTTTGAAATTCACCGATTTTACAATGGATGTCAAAAACAATCAACAAATAATGATACTACCAAGAAAGACAAAAACATATGCAACAGAGTTGGGCCCCAGGCCACTTCCCAAACCGCTGGGCCCCTTCTTAGAACGCTGGGCCCCTGTAATTTGTACCGACTCTCCCCCACTCTCGTTGGCCCTGGGGGTGAGGGAGGTGCACACATCCATGCGTTTTTTCTATGATTTCATAAACCATTGTTTAGGAAGTTGTGGACAAATTTCCAAACACAGCCTATGATTTAATGACCGGGTTCACATTATCACTGCAACCCACCATGGCTTATTTAAGCTTCAGTGGGTCATGGCAGGGTGACTATAGTATATTCAAGCCATGAACATGGCATGTTGTTTCATCTGAACCCATCGAGGATGGGTTGTTTATGTGATTAACAAATCACTCAGAACCTATGAGCTGTTTTAGGGTTGTGGGTGATCATAGCTAATCGTTGTTTAAATAAGCCAAGGAGGGCTGCTTAAACATGCGAACTGGCCCAATATGAGCAGTAGATGATCAGGGTGTGTGCTCAAAAGCCTCTCCAGACATACACCCCAAGCAAGAGTAGGAAACCCTTCTGGCAGTATAATCATAGTTAGAAAATACCAGGCCACTACCTTAGCTTCACAGAAGCGGCGATCAATTCCATGCTGACATATAACCACAGATTTTGGCCTTTCCAGTTCAAATTCACGGCATACTACATGAAATACAAACGTTTGTCCCCACTCAAGCAGGCATGCAAGCTGCAAACAGATAAAAATATTTTGAATACACAGAAAGGATGGAATAGAAATTATCCATAGGAAAACTTTTGAACAGAAGCTATCAATGGTGTGTCAGCATTTAGTTCCTACTAGTTTTAGAGCCTTAATAATAACAGGAGGGGGTTGTAGAGAGAAGCAAAATAAAAAGTTATCTTAAAGAGTAATTATTTCACTAACATTAGAACTTTCCTCTCCATGTAAGAGATACAGAATAAATATATAAGATACACACAAATACAAGTTGAAATTAAAATGAATGCATTCATTTTTTTAAAAAAATCAACACTTTTCATTTGATTTTAGGTTTGTTATTTAATTCCTTCAGAGTAGAATGTATAACTTCCCACTTTTCAAATTCACATTAAAGCAGCACATTGGAGAAAATGGAAAGTATCAAAATGCAACAGATTATTATCTCTAGAATGGAAAATGCACAGCTTGCAGAGATAGGTTTTAAAAGTTGGGAAAAGAACTATGTCTAGTTCAAATGCTAGTCCAAGCATTTACTAAAATATGCTTCAGTTATAAGTGAACTGCACCTTCAATTTTGAAGTCTTTCAACTAGAAAAGAGGCCTAAGGACGTCTCACTCCAGTTCCCTGCAATGTATTCAGTTATAACAAGCTTCTTATCCCTAGAGTGCATGAAGCAGCACTTCGTTCAAAAAAAAAACCCCTTACTTTAGTAAGCATATTATTGTAAACAATTATGCTGTTCTCTTTGAAAATATATTACATAGAAACTGTTGTGCTAAACATAATGGTTTCTTATGCAACATTTAACTACTTCAGAAAAAATAGTAACATCAATATACTTCAATTCCTGGAACTGATGATTAAAGAAAAGCCTAGAATGCAATGGGCATGCAAGCTTCTTTACTGAGGGCCATCCTAAATATGTAGTCTTCTATGGAGCCAGAACCTAAACCGCAGTGAATAAATGAGGGCCACATGCATATATTATCTACATTAGATCCCTCCAAACTGTAAAATAAAACCTGTATCCATCTGCATTAATTTTCACTAATGCAGTCAGATTTAAATAGGTATACTTTCAAGAAAACATTGTGTGGTCTAGATTTGAATCAATAGTCATGAATCCATGCAATTTTTTTTAAAAAAAATCCTATCTGTATTATGAATTTGGGAGTTACAATTCATTTTAGACAGCAATGATATGGGACTTCCCTCCAATATTTGATTTTTTTAAAGAAACAACTAGGGAGTCTACTCAGTCTTTTTCCCCTACTATCTGCTATACTAAAAAAAATGCTAAGAAAGTAATGCACATATTCTGATCTGAAGCTAAGTTGCATACCTGTGGAACTGTAACCTTGGCAGTCAGGCTTCCAGCTTGAACATCGATCAACCATGCATATTCTAAAGAGTCCGTTCCCAGTGGCAAACCTTCTGCTGAAAACATAGCATGAGCTCTTAACTGCAGACCCGAAAGGCTCATATGACCTTCTCGAAGTACTTCATCCACAGTGGGTCGCTATTAAAAATGAAAGATCAGCCTTTTGAAAAAATAGCTAAGCTTTGCACTAGTCCGCTAGGAATGCACATTTTGTGGCCATTAGATACTGATGCTCTTTTCAATGAAACAAAAAAGTAAATGTTCTGGGGTTCATCAGATGTATATAAACTATACTTTTGCCATTCAAATTGCAATTCAAAGCACATATAAATTAGGGTCAAGGTGTTTACGACTCTTATTTTATTTATCTATGAAGAACCAAATCAACAAGTTTTAGGTTCCTGTAATCCAGGTGGCACAGTTAATAAAAAACTGGCTGTACACCTTAAAACATGTCAAAATTATGAATTTGAGTCAGAACTGCTTAAGCAACCTATACCTCTATGAAAAAAGTGACTACAGTGCCAACATGAATATATTACAAAAAATACAATGGTCACGTTTGCACATCAGGCTAAGCCATCCTGTACATAAACCATGGTGGGTGGGTCGTCTGCAGAACAAACCACGGTTCGCATGACAGATGATCAGGTTTGCTGTTGTTTGTTCTCCCCCTCCTTGGATAATTACTTTGGTATATTTTTCTTGATTTTATTTCAAGAAGCTTTAAAAACATCTAGTCCAAGGCAAACTTACACAAAAACTTCAACTAACTTTAAAATAATGAATTACCAGTCATATTACCTGATAGTTGTCATTCAAGAATAAATTCAATGGTGATAAGACAAGCTGCAACATAGTTTCCTTGTATCCCTTTTTCATTTCAAAACATAACCTTTCCAAGAAAGCTGTAGGACATTCTGGGCCATCACTACTGCAATGCTGCAAGAACAACAAAAATGTAAACAAACATCGTTAACTGGAATACCAAAGATCCTCAAAATGTCAGATTAAGAAAAATACACACAACACTCTTCAACAGGAGTAGGCTACACTTGAAAATAACGAATTCTCTTTAAAAAAATCAAAACACCATTTAAGAACAGTTCCTTGCTCTATAGCTGTACTTCAGCATTCTCAGGTGATTCACACAAGAATCACTGAATTATATAGTAGTACTAAGGTGCTGATGGGAGTTTTTTCCCCTAATGTTCCTAGCCATGCTGGGGATAAGTGGGGCAGGGGAAGGGTCAGTTCCTGGCATGCTACATCAAGTTAGGAACAAAGTACATGTGGCATTTAATATATAGCCTGCTGTTTCTTTTAACAAGTTACCCTATTTCTTCGATTCGAAGACTCACTTTTCCCCCATATAAACTTCTCTAAAAATGGTGTGCGTCTTAGAATCGCGGGTGTGTCTTAGGTGTGTGTTTTTTCTGTTGGTGGTACTGAAATTAGTGTGCGTCTTACAATCGATGGTGTCTTACAATCGAAGAAATACGGTAGGTCACCAAAGGGAAGTGAGAATTAAGAGTTCAACGCAGCTTACGAAAACCAAACATTTAACAATCTAACAAGCATTTTTTCTTAGTTTTACTATAGTTTATGTATTTTATCCTGAATGTAAGCCACCTTGGATATTTAAATCTTGGAAATAAATTATGGAAGTGTATATTGACACAATACATCTAATAGGCAATAAAGCCTGTCATTCTGTGGAGGAGATGACAGCCAACGGTTGCTGAGAATGATTTACTGCAAAAATGGCTGCCGCTCTATGAACCTGTGCCGGCAGCAACACCAACCATGAAAGAAGCAGTGTGGTGTGGGGAAGATGCAAACTGTCCTAATTTCCCTCCATATTTTTGTATGGGCAGATATGCATTGCTTTGCAATGTCCTTTCATCCATATTCTTCTAATGCGTTTGTGCTCCCTTGGAGGGCACATCAAAGCAAAGCAGGACCAAAGCCAGAAACTGCATTTTTCTACATGCTTGGACATTTTAATAAAACTATTGCTCATCTGATGTTTGTGGATAAAACACCCAGAACGCTTACCACTGGCAGTCGCCCATGCACTTTGTACACATTAACAAGCACAGTAATATCCCAAGGGCGCAAAGTTAGAGGGTGAGCCTGTCTGATTGCTGGGTCATTCTCCTTTTTGTCAACATCCACTCCTACTGCAGTCCATCCAGAGCTTGAAGATGTTGACATGGACAACACAGGGCTTGAAATCACTTCCTCAAAATCAGTGTACATATCATCTTCACCAAAGTAATTTTCCTGGCAGGATGAATTAGCAACACATCATAAGAAAGCTTAACATTAATTTTCACATCTCAGTAAACTTCCATTCCTGTAACTCATTTAAGCACATATACAAACTTTGTTTTTTAATTATACAAGAATAATCTGCATGATCAAAGTTAAAAGAACCTTTATCACAAGCTTTAGAAATTAAAGGCTTCTCATTATCAAGAATTTTAAATAACTAGGAAGATATTTATTATTTATAAAGCACTCAGTATTAGGGCAGCTCAGCAAAATGGAACGAGCTGTAAATGTTTGAACTTGGTGACAGACTACACAGCTCACGTTAATCCTATCAGCCACACGACCCATGGCGGCACTAAAACATCACACTCAATTTCACAAACCAGAGTTGTCTAGACTTTCTTTCTCACTGCAAAATGACTCATGATCAGATTAAACATTGTTTTACTTACTTTAATGATACTAGGACTTACTTGTATACCTAGCAGTCCAGGGAATTCTCATTACCTTTATAGATAGGAAGGATTTCAAAAGAGGTCCATATAAAGTTATCTGGGAGTCTGGGGAGAGTTCCAATTCTACACGGAGCCTGTCAGGTGGAAGTTCTGAAGGGTCAATAGGAAGACGGGAAGAACCTGAAGGAGATATGCCTCTGTCTGCCATTTTCTGTGATGGTCTCAATGCAGATAACATTGTTTCTTCCATTTCTGACACTTGGGATGAATAAAAAAGTGGAATAATTAGGGGCACAAACATTTCATTGACAAAGAACAAAACATTTAAAGTTTTATGAGGATGATTTTAAGATTATATTGATAAAATTATTGATAAAATTCTTTTAGATTGTAAGCCTGTGGGCAGGGACTGTCAAGAAATATTTTTGTAAGCCGCCGTGAGAGCCTTTTTTGGCTGAATGGCGGCATAAAAATCCTTAAATAAATAAATAAATAAATAAAATTACATCTCAGAAAATTCAAAAAAGGCAAAGGGAAGAAGTGAGTATTTATTAAATATGTAAATTCTGAACAATAATCATTTTTGTCTTTCTCTGTTATGAGTAATAATCTACTGAAAACTGTAATTCATATTCTTTAGAAAAACACTGTCCAGATGAGAATAAAATAAATCACTGAGTAAGTTAAGGAGATATGAAGAACTGCATGCAAAAATATTCTAAGGGCTATGCCTGTTTTATCAGTGATTGCTAGAAAAGCAATGCATTCCCTTTCATATTAAATTCAATTAATGTCTGGCTAGGGCCCATAGCCAGCATGCACCCTCTTTCTCTCCCCCAGTGCAGCCCCGACTACTGCCTTCCAGCTTTAATTTTTTTAAAAAATTAAATTAACAAAAAATTGCATCCAATATACCACAGAGTACCAGAAAGGTAAAATCTACCTTACTTTCATTTGAAATTCAATCCTTAGAGCTATATAGCTACAAAGCCCTAAAAGGGTCAAATCTAGTTTGGAAGCAAGCTAGATTTGACCTTTTTGGTGTTCTATAGTGTTCCAGACACCATTTATTCATTGTTCTAAAATTCAGCAGGCTGTGGCCCAGTGTGTATGTGAGAGAGGGGTGGGGAGGAAATGTCCAAGGGCAAACATGCTTCCTGGACCATTCAAAGTTGCCCACCTCTAGACTAAAGTGATCAAAGAAATGAATAGAGGGGCATTGGTACAAAACTGAGGAGGAATCCTCAAAGTTGTACTCAAAATGACTTTATGCCCACTGTATTTCAAGTCTTCAAGACAGTATGGAGACATTTCAAGACAGCAGTCTACAAAATTGCTTTAGGTTTTTGCTGCTGTTGTTTGTTTGTTTTTTGGTTTAAACCAGTTGCTCCTGAAGAAGAATTATAAGACTTGGAATGATGCACTGAGACCACAAATTATTTTCAAGGCACCTTTCAGTTTCTCTCTCTCTCTCTCTTCACCCTTGACTAGGGCCATAGCAGAAGAGGTAATTTGTTCTAGTTCTTCTTTTGTCACATAAATGTAGTACAAGTTACAATAAGCAGAGCTTTATAGTGTTTTATGCTCCACCTTCCCTGCAGGGTGAAAAATTCAGGATAGTTTCCACAAGGTGATTTCACAGGCTAATTCAACTCAGATTTTTAGAAGGGCAAAAGGTTAATTTTATTCTGCATGGCATATGGAGTTGGTAATGGATGCTAGTAAATTTTATTAGGGTTTTGAATTTGCTGCTATTTTTTATTGTTGCTGTTTAATTTGCTTTATTGTTATATTATTATTATTATTATTATTATTATTATTATTATTATTATTATTATTATGTGCCTTGGAGAACTGTTTAAGAAACAAAAAAAATATCATTTTGGGGTAAGAATACTACAGAACATATATTGATTTACAAGTGTACATATTCAGCAGACAGTGCAAGAGCTAGCAGGCATGTGATCTCAAATTCACAGCACCATCAGAACCGTAAAATCCTCCAAACCAGAAATCCACTTGCAGCTATCTCAACAAAAAAATCAAACTATTCCCTTTTCAGATTTCTATCCCACACACTTTGCACTCAAACCAAACTGTTTCAGTTCCAACTCAGGCAGGTGGGTGTGATTCATATTCAAATTAAGGAAGTTCTGCCTAATGACTCTATAACCTAATCTACTTCAAGCCTAGAGGAAAGCTACATAATAGAACACCCTGGCTCACATCCAAAATTTCTACTGGCTTTCATTACATTCTGCTTAGGTTCCATTTCCTCTTTCAAAATGCTTAGACAATGACTCTTCCATTTTCAACACTTTCAATATAAGAGAAACAAAGGGACACTTACGTGACTGCTTTAACTGTTCATCAGCCTTCTGAGGATAAATTGGATGCCACGCATAATCAATTGTGAGCATAACACTTGGTACAGTCCAGCATTCAACCCAGCCAGCCCTTTTCAAAAAGAACAGTTTTTGTAATATTATTAGCCATTTCTTAACACAGAGAGAAATATGCAAATCTACAGCAATGACCGTTGCACATTTATTCCTTATTTATTTTTGTATTTAGTAAGAAAACAGGGACCTACTCTTCTTGAGTCATGTTCCTCCACCTTGGTTTGCTTTGTTTTTGACCACTTTGACTATCAGCAGAAACACAAGACTCAGGATTTAATTTGATAGGATGACAATCTTTCACCAACATAAAGAGAGAATATTTACTAGGGTGGCAGTCAGGTAGAAGTAAATGAAGATCAAGACCTTCTCCCTGAAAATATAGCAAAAATAACAGGGTTTACAGTATATACATACAAGAATTCCAAACCCTTATGGAAAATACTTTTGCTTAAAGGGTAATATATCCAGTTTATACATTAGTTTTTTGTATACATTTGGGGAGGCAGAAAAATAATCAATTTCATGAATGACTAATATCTACAGTTCTTGGCACACTGATTTGAGCCAATAGGAGAGCAACAACAATTCCTGGAAATGTGTTTGTACTAAAGTTCTTTTATTTATAGTAGAAAAAATGACTTGAACTTTTAAAATGTTTTATAGGAGGAAGAAGGATAAGCAACATTTTTGCAAAGAGTTATTAAACATTCTCCACAATTACATAATATATGGTACAAATCAAATAATCTAAAAAAAACCCCAACCCTAATGTAACTGAAAGAATCCCAATAAATCCAGGTTTCTCTGCTATTGTTGCTGAACAGCTATCATGTATATTCAAAGCTATACAGAATACATTGTGATGTAGCATAGACTACATCACCTAAAGTCTCAAATTCTCTCTCTCTCTCTGATTATTTTTTAACTGCAAGGCCACAAATACAACTCTACATATGACCTCAGAAAGAAGATTTAGGTGTGTTATGAGACGGTATTCCCAAAGCAGAACATAAATAGATTTATCTAAGACATTAGACTTCAGTTACTGGGATTTAACTTTACTTCACATGGGTCACATCAGCACTTTTGGGAAGAGGAAGGGAGAGACATTACTGACTGGGTAAAGATTTGCAAAGAGTTTGTTTTTTTTACAGCATATACTGAAGAATGAAAAGTAGGCCTTTTAGAAGCAGTTACAGTGAACAGTTATAGAATAGCTCTCTCTTCATAAGACCATAAGAAGAGCCATGCTGGATCAGACCGAGGGTCCATCTAGTCCAGCACTCAGTTCACACAGCGGCCAATCAGCTGGCGACCAGGGACCAATAAAACAGGACACGGTGCAACAGCACCCTCCCACCCATGTTGCCCAGCAACTGATGCACACAGGCTTACTGCCTCAGATACTGGAGGTAGCACAAGGTTCTTTAAGGTTAGATCTTTCTTTGCTGATAACAAGAACCAAACCCTGTGGCAAGCCAGTGTTACCATAAAAATATATGCAATTTATTTCAAATAACATAAAGCCACTTACCCTTAAAGAGAATCTAGTATTGCATGTGCTTGGAACAAAGTCAGTAAATGGCAAAGAGAAAACTATGTTTAATGTTTCTCCACAGGCTGCCACATAAACTACAAGGGAAGAGAGAAAAACAAAACATGAATTATCTGTTTAAATCATCTTTACAAAGACCATTTGTAATCACTATTGAGCATGCTGCTGCTTTGATTAGCACCTGGACAAATGTAAGGAAAGAAGGAAAAAGCAGCACTTATCCTCACTCCTCTTTTCACACTGGGGTTACATCCTCCCTTCCCCTTGCAGCCCCTTGTGGCACCACTCCCAAATTGGTCCTCCACAGGGAAAATAGGAATTGCCAATTATCCTCAGGTAAGACAGCACTTGCTGTGATTAAGTATACATTACTGCCAGATATAGGAAAGAACATATTAGCCTGCTTTGAAATATGCAGTTCGCACCATTTTCCTGTTGCTTTGTGGAACAATCGATCCAATTGTGCTGATTTGCTGCCCAAATCATTTCAAACTGATGAAACATGACTTTAAAATTCCATGAATAGGGAACAAATGAGAAGATATCAGGAGCGCTGTCACTGGACCAATCCTGAATCAAGTCTAAAAATAAAAGGGACAGGTCACTGGGGGGGTGAACAGACTCATTCATTGAACCATTATATTTTGTTTGATTAAAATATTACACGTTCAACTTTTCTAATGACAAAATACAGTAACAAAATTCTAACTGCAATTTAGATTTGCGTGACCCTCTCTTCTCTGCTCTTAAGTCACAAAAGTATTTAGTTATGTAACAATAGGTAAGGAAGATAAAGTTTTCCAAGATTTACTCCTAGGACCACACCCTAGAAAATAGTAGCTCTGCATTTCTAACAGCACAATCCTTTGCATTTTTACTCAGAAGTAAGTCCCCAGTGTTCAAAGGGTTTTATTCTCAGTTAAGTGCACACAGGTTTGCACTGTTAGAACCATACATTTTAATGTTTGACATGACATCTGTGGTCTGAATATAATATATGGGTCAATATTCCTGGTGTTTTAGGCTTTAGTCCCAAACACAGTTTAGCTGCTATTCTCAAAACATCTTACTTATATAGCAGTCACACTGTCTAATCCATTTGAATGAGCTATTACCACTTAAGTTGTACAAGAGCCAAATCCTAAGCATTTAAAATACTCCCAAATACAAAAACTAGCAAAATTTCTTTGGAACTTGTAAGTATCATCACTACTCCTCATTCATTTCGTTTTAATCTCATATTTGGCTTGGTTTTTTTTTGTTTTTTTTTAAATGAGTAGGGTAACTATCAACATAAGGCTGGATCCAGATCGGTACATTCAGATGAATGGAAGGGCTTCTACCATTCACAAAAGGCACCAGGATCCAGGATCCAGTTGATAAAAAAAAAACAATTATTACAAATTTCCTTTTGTCCATGCTTTAAGGGAGAACTTTTGGAAAGGCTAAACAGAAAGTTAAAAAATCAGCCACTTAAAGTAGGTTTATATTGCCTAGAAGGAAAGGGGGAGGGGGAGGTTTGGAAGGAGCAAAGTTATTTTTCTATTTTAATTTAATATGAAGATCATATATCAAGACAATAGAACTGATTAATTTCTGTGAAACATAAATCATTTTGATGACTGGTACACCAAACTCTTCTTACTGAAATTGCAATGCAAGCAGAATATTTTGTGCTCTTGTGATTAAAACGTTTCTTCAGATGAGTTTGATGACTAAAGCAATACAAAGGGAAAATAATATATTTTGTTATGTATAGCTATATCTGTACAAACATACCCTACACTGACATTGGCATTATTTGAAAAATGTGCAGATTTGCATTATACAAAAATAGAACTGTTACCTGTAAAGAAGCTTTTTTGAGCAAAGATAAAATGGTAGGTTGCCTTGTAAACTTCAACTTCACATTGCCATATCTGTGGCATGTTCCATATCCGGGGATAGCAGGCATTAATGTGAAACTGAACAAAATACACAAGCACGAATATTCACTCATAATTGACAATGTAGGATTAACAGCCAAGATTAAATGGCAACTGTGTAATTGCTGAATAAATTTTTAAAAAAGGTTTCCGGATTAGTTGGACAAAGAACATCTTCTATTAACTTTTAAATCTTTAAAGTTAAAAGGTCAATTCCCATATAATTTATTTGAAAACTTTTGTAAATGTACTCAAATTACATTATGTTTGCCATCTGCTTTCATTGCAAAGATATCAAACAGCTTTCAATCTTGAGTCTTTTGTACTGAAAAGCCATTTTACATCCCGTTACAAGAGATTTGCCAAATAATTAATCTATATATTAATTAGAGAAGGGATTTTGAGATGACAATAATGAAGCATCCTGCATTTACTGGTTGAATGGATATGATGTTTTGGAATGTTCAGGACATACTGGGTGATTGAAATAGGGAACATAGAATGTTCACAGTCAGTCTGCATCAGATCTGGCTACGACGAAATCTTCGTACTGATTATAGAACTAGGAAGGGCAGTGTGGGCAAGGTGGGCAGGTTAGGTAAAAAGTCCCAGAAAGTAGAAAAGCTGAGAGTAAAACTAGACCTAGTAATTGAGTTTTTTATCACTCATTCTTTTGTTCTATAAGGTCCACAGGAGAAATCATACAGGTATGCTATCTTACATCATATTAGTTTGCCCTAATATTATTATTAAGGGGAAGAAAAAACCAAAGGAAGAAGGGGCAGATTCCACAATGGAATTTAAGAGAAAGCTGAATCACACAGAAGTCTAATGCAAACGACAAGCAGAAAAGACAGGCAAATGTGGTAAGAATTGACTTAGGGCAGGGTAAAGAAACTAAAGAACAAAGCATAAGGATAGGAGAATATCTGGAAAAGAAAGGGCTGGGCAGCGCAGGATGCTGTCTGAGAGCCAGAGTGGTTGAATGGAAGCTAAACTGACGAGCAATGGGAGAAGAAGGGACTTGAAGAAATAATGAAGTGCCATGAAAACAGTAAAACTGGGGATAAACCTAATACATGATCTATGAAAGGGACGGGCTGTGAGGTATTCAGCAGGAGGGAATAGACAGGTAAGGAACCTTTGGGTTGTAATGGAAAAATAATTCTTGGTTTTTAATATTTTGAAGCATTTGAGAAAAGATAACATTAAGATATACCCAGGCTAGACCTAGGCTATGCAGTGCAATGAGCCTGCTCTTGAAGACTGCTCAAGATCTGCAGTTGGTATAAATTCAAGCAGCCTAGAGCCTACATATTAATGAAGTAAAACACCTGAAAACACATTTCCAACTTAATTGGAATATGGCTCTATTGTTGATTTTTATATGTTTATGTTTTTATTGTTTTATCTGATGGTTTGTGCTCTGCCTTGGTGATGTTTGTGGAAATATTACTAATTTACATTGTAGCTCCCAAAATCCATTATTGTCGTTGTTGTTGCTGCTGCTGCACTTGTACCTTACATTCAGGTAACTTTTAAAACAAAATACAGTAGAATTCACTGGGGTGCTTACAGCTAATAATACTTACAGCTAACATTTCTGCTTCTAAGAGAGTCCTGAACTGCATACTGCTGGTAGCATCTATGTGTAAAAGCTGTCCTTTAATGGTAGGGGAGTAACCTAGTAAAAAGGACAAAAGAATCAACATTTGTTACTATATTATGTCTGTTTTCAAACGTCTATAAAAAACCTTGGTCTGTCTTATCTGTTAGTGGTAAGCACACAGCATGGTCTGACCAATTTAAAAGTAGAGATTTTAGTGTAGCCATCCATTTGGTTAAGGAAAGAGCTAATATGTATGCTACAGAATGATGTATTTTATGGTGTTTGAATTTGTGTTGTACCCCCACCTCGATCCAGAGGGAGAGGTGGGTAACAAATTTATTATTATTATTATTATTATTATTATTATTATTATTATAATATCTAGGTTCATCATTTATCCTTTCAGAATCTTTAACATGATAGTATTTCAATGTTCCAGCTCCCTCATATGCACTTTAAAAAAGAGAGATGTATCCACTCTTCTTAAGTGGATAGCAGCCTTTCAAATTAATGTTAAATTAATTGAATTTAATCATAAAGGAAGGATAGAAGCAAAACATAAAATAAAAGTTTTTAACTCTGAATGCAAGCTGTTTACATCAGCATGTATACAGTCATATTGAGAAACACCTTGAATATTTAGAGATTCATGACTCAACTCAATCTTGACACTTATAATCTGATGGAGCCATGTTTCCACAACTAAGGCCTTAGCTAGACCAGCCTTTATCCCGGGGCGAACCCCGGGATCGTCCCTGTGCATCCAGTTGATGCACAGGGGATCCCGGGATCAGTGAGGGATCATCTTCACTGGCCCTGGGATACAGCCCTACACTTTGGGCCCGCTTTTTCTGCCGTCCCAGGCTCAGCCCGGGACCACGGAAGGTGTGGCCCGTTGCCGCGGAGCCAGGAGCTGCGTCCATCGGGGGTAGGGTGGGGGGAGTTGGGAAATGAATTTTTTTTTAAAAAAAAAAAAACTACCTCCGCGCACGAGCGTTCGTGCACTCCTCTTCATTTAAAAAATTTAAAAATGGTGGGTGACCCCTCTCTTTCTGAGGTCGTCGCGCCTTACATGTAAATGAGGGTGAGATCTCATGTTAATCGCAACGCGAAATCACCCCTCCTCCATCCAGGATTATCCGGTAGGTCTAGCTAAGGCCTAAGTGCAAGGGAGGGAGGCTGGTTCTCTCAATCTAGTTTCCTATGAAGAACATAAAATAATTATAGTCTCAACCTACCATGTTCAGCTACAGTCATGGGAATATTTATTTCCAAATAAGAGCCTGCTCCAACATTTACATGTACAGCATTAGTTTCCTGCCAATAAAAATCAGACATTATTTAAATTATTTTTACTAAGACGATATCTTGCCTCAAGCTATCACCTTCATGTTTAAACTGCAAGGATTTCTGAAAGGGAGCTAGTAGACCATAACTGATTAAAAACATGATAAAAATTTAAAATCTAAGAAATGTAATAAACTTGAAGAAAAATGTCACATTTAATATCCAAGGCATGGTAAATATTCAGTTGAGGTTATTAGCAGAGGAATGGATAACAGCTATATAAATTAATGGTTGCTAGGGAGCAAAATGCTGTATTTAGCAGTTATCAGTCCTCTCTACAGTGTGACAGACTCCTTCTATTTCAATGAAAAACTTCAATCACTCAGGATATAAATGGACTCTGGAGGAAAGTAGATCAGTGAAGTCATTAGTATAAAAAATTAAAAATAATATATTGCTGTCTATTTTTTCATGTGGTAGGGAAAAGTTGATCAAGAATATTTACATATATACAAAACTATACAGATTGAGAAACTAAGAAAATTCATAAAGATTTAAACACAAAAGTATATCATGGGGAATGTGTAAAACATAATGAACCAATATGAAGTATACTTAACCAAAACTATCCTTTAAGGTTTCTTATATCATATTCTTTCAACATCTTACAAAATAAAATGGAGCAATATGATATATGAAGCCTTGAAAGACTTTAAAAACAAAAACAAAAAAACCCTGTTTAATAAGAACTATTATATCTTCCCAGTCTCATAGCTAGGTATGTATTAATTATTTACCCTATTTTTTGTAAAGAGCAAATCAATAGTGGCATCTGCAATGATATTCATACGTAGCTCAAAAGCAAGGATCTGCCTTAGCTTCCCAGGCTGTGGAATTTCAGAAACTTTCATGACTTGGTAATCTGGTGGGAAGAAGAATTTCCACAAACAGTCCCTTAAAAAAATAAGAGAAGTAATAGAGTTAGTGTTCTTGAAAAAAGCCAGTAATTTATTTATTTCCTTTAATGTATTTTACAGAGCACATAAGGAACTGATGCATGAACAGGAGAGGAAAAAAATACATCTGTTTCGTTACACGGTTGAATCTCTTCAAA
Organism: Elgaria multicarinata webbii; assembly: GCF_023053635.1. Taxonomy (NCBI): domain Eukaryota; kingdom Metazoa; phylum Chordata; class Lepidosauria; order Squamata; family Anguidae; genus Elgaria; species Elgaria multicarinata. Next base: position 36,403,459 of record NC_086180.1, on the reverse strand, counting down.
AGGCTGAAGTTATATTCCAGTGAATCATAGAATTGTAGAGCTGGAAGAAGCCTATAAGGCCATCAAATCCAACCCCCTGCTCAATGCACTTTGAGGTTTGTTTCTGTCTTCTGGGGTATTAGCTATCCCACCCAATTTTGTGTCATCTGCAAATCTGATAAGTATTCACTGCACCTCCTTGTCCAAATCATTAATACCGTATTTCTTTGATTCTAAGACGCACTTTTTTCCCCATATAAACATCTTTAAAAATGGGATGCGTCTTAGAATCGTGGGTGTGTCTTAGGGTTTTTTCTCTGTTGGTGGTACTGAAATTACTGTGCGTCTTACAATTGATGGCGTCTTACAATCAAAGAGATACAGTAAAAATGTTGAAGAGCACTGAAATTATATTCCAGGTTTATCTTAAGGCACTAACATTAGAAATTTAAAGTAGTAATAAAAAACATAAGGACTGAGACAATTTTCAATTTTAGACAATTGATCTTGTGAGGCTAACTAGTGATATTTTAAAACAAATCAATGTTATTAGACAAGTTACAGTAAATAGTCAACATAATACTACATTCTAAATATAAGAGCCTCTTACAAGATATCCACTGGACCATGAAAATGAACTCACATAAAATATAATTGTGGCAGATACTGCTGACCAAGTTAAAGACACAAGATTGTAAATCTCCCAGAAGGCTTAATTGGCTTGCTGGGTCAGTAAGACCAGAAGCCTGTTTGTATCAGTAGCTCTCAGAAATATTTAAAGTAGATACAGTATATCTTATCTCTATGAGGAGCAGAATCGGGAATTGGGAATGCCCCGTTCCAGCCTAAGCAGTGGTACATAGCACTCTCATCTATCAAAAGGCTCTCCCTTGATCTTAGGATGTGACTCATCCAGCAAAAGTTAATGTTCTGGATGTATTGGATGCCAGAGAGGCTCCATCACAAATTATTCTCTTCCTCTGATGATGTGGAGTACAAATCAGGTTCCTCGTTCACATGATGTGGAGCTGTTCAGTTACAAGCTTCCTATTACTTTAGTATTGGAAGCCTCAGTGTACTTTAGAGACATGAATATTTTATTAAACTTTTCCCATCATTCGGAACATATCAGCAGCCCATGTGAGTAATAGGGACAGCGAAGCATACAAGTACTCTGACAAGGAAAGAGAAGACAGAAATTTCCACGCAGTAGTAAATTAATTATTTACACTCTTTAGTTCTATTTGGGTTGGCTATGTATTGATGTAACCACAAAGAGGGCAAATATGAAGAAATGGTCAGCCTTTCTTGAGACTTATGCTCAATAGCCATCAGTTTAACATACTCCTAACATGTGCCTGAAACACAACCCACCTTCCTCTCCCTCTTTCTTTTGCAACGTTTATATCTTTTTAAATGTTATTTTGTTTGTATAGTGCTCCAGACCTTATTTTCCCTTATTTGCAATTAATTGAAAAATTACAATAGGAAAAAAGTTTTTAAAAGCTTTATACCACACAAATGCAGATCTGTAAAACCCTGTGGGTTTTTTTTCACCTCCTTTTGTGCACAGCCATGTCTTGTTAAGTCTTCCTTGCTCTCTACAGCAGTTGTCATCACATATACCCATTTTCTTAAATGGGAGAGCAGTGAACCATAGAAGCAAAGTACACCCACCTACTCTCCCTGCCTTATTCCACATAGCAATTAGTTCAAAATGAAGTTGCCTAACTTAGAGGAAAAAATGTTAAAAGCTTGCTCCCATTAGTATTTCCACTATTTCACTCTGTTGAACTGCCAGGACTATACTGAAGCCGCACTGCTGTTTGCGCCCTGTCACTCCTGATCCTAGCTGCAATTACACAGCCTTTCTTGTCTCTGCCCAAACTAAAGTAATAGTTGGATCAGACTCCAAGTTCTGAAACACTACTTGCTTTTCAAAAGCCAAACTACTTTCCTTCAACATGGCCCCAGCACAACACAAGCAGGAGTAGCTTCACATAAGATCTAGGGAGGCAAGGAGTCCTGAAATTCCCTATGAACAGATAAGCTGAGTTTCACAGGGCAGCACTATGGTTCGTGCATCCCCTTTCACCATTTAGCCATTCATCACAGTTGCCTCACAAGGGCTCAATGGAACCTTTGCAGCCAAAACCTTCGGGTTGTAAGAAAGGCACTTGCCTCATCTCTGGAAAAATAGCTCAACTCTGAACATGCAAGCACGCTAATATGTGTGTGTGTGTGTATATATATTATAGAAAGCATAATTCATTATCTGTTGTCAGATAACTAATTGTTAAAAAAAACAAAGGTCCTTAAATTCTGGTCACATTAACAACTTGTATGGAAACAATTTCATTTACATTCTTCATCTTTTACAGTAGATATGATAAAAGAAATTCACCATAGTACCTTTGCCTGTCAGCCCATGGACCGTAGTTGAAATCTGTTCCTTTCCCACAAACTATATCTAATCCCCAGCAAGGTGGAAGGTCTTGCAATTTACTATCTTCATTACTGGTTTCTCCCTCATTATTTTCCTCTGTTTCTTCTGGTACCAGACCTGTATTTTAGAGAAGAGCAAAAAGATTTTCCAGGATAAATATTCATAGAACATATCATTTGTACACCTTAACCTTGGATGTTTTTTATTGTATTTCTGTGTGTATTTTATGTTTGTATTTCTGTTTGTATTTTATGTAATGATTTTGTGGTATGTACGTCTATGATGTTTGAAACAATAAACTCATTAAAGCAGAGAACATATCATTTGTAGGATATTCCTAACTAGCACAAAACATTGTATACAATTAATATGTGCATCACAGTGGCCAACCAGCACCCTGCACGAAACCCACAAGCAGGGCATGAGAGCACCCTCCCACTTGTATTCCCCAGCAAATAGGCACACTGCTTCATGGGATGACCCCAGGTTCTAGTATTATGAGAGAGGGGAGGATGTCTCCTATCCACTTCCTCCACATCATGCATAATTTTATACACTTCTGTCATGTCTCCCCTTACTCGCCTCTCAGAAGTTGCAACCTTTTTTCGCTGAGGAGTTGCTCCAGCTCCTTGATAATTTTAGTTGCCTTTTCTGCATTTCTTCCAACTCTACAATATCCTTTTTTGGGTGTGGTGACCAGAACTGCACACAGCATTCCAAGGGTGGTCACAGCATAGATTTATATAAGTGCAGTATGACCTTGGCAGTTTTATTCTTAATTCCTTTTCTAATTATACCTATCATGGAATTTGCCTTTTTCACAGCAGCCGCATACTGGATCAACATTTTCATTGAGCTATCTGTCACAAGCCCAAGATCTCTTTCTTGGTCAATCATTTCCAGCTTAAACCCATCAGTTTATACAAATGGTTAGGATTTTTGGATCTAGTGTGCATCACTTTATAGTTGTGTACACTGAACTGCACTTGGCATTTTAATGCTCATTTCCCCAATTTGGAGAGATGCTTTTGGAGATCTTCACAATCCCTTTTTCTTTTAACCACTCTAAAGAATTTGATGGCATCAAAGTTGGTCACATCACTGCTCATCAGTTCATCAGCTCATCAGCTTAAAAGCACCAATCCCAGTACAGATCTTGTGGGAGCCCATTGTTTATTTTCCTACATTGACAGAACTGATCATTTATCCCTCTATCTGTGCAGTAGATGGATCAATGGAACTGAACTGCAGTGGAGGTCCTGGGAGGGAGGGGCTGAATTCTTCCTCCTCCCCCATGCTGTTCTCTCAATCTAAAAATGCTCCAAAGCAACTATTTGATACATAGGGATTAAGGACCTTCAACTGGTATCAATCTTAAATCAGGAGTTTAATGTTTACCTGGTTCATCCATATAATAGTAGATATCAACATCATTCGACTGCATCACAACAAAACCTTCTCCCATTAATCGTGGTGGTCTGTTACAGAAGAAAAACAAAAATAGGTAAAAGTGAAAAATAACATGGCATACTCTATTTACACATTTTGAAATGGCAGTGACACATTTGTTGTTGAGTTATTTATGTACATGTGTATACACACACAGAAATGTGTTTACTAGCTCCAGGAGGTCCTGAGAGAAATACTCTCACCCAACAAGAAAAGCTGTTTTGTCCATATCTTTCTAACTTAATTCAACTGAAAACTTGATAACAAAAATCTGCATTTTTCTTTTTGTACTAGGCTCAGTGCTTGCATTAATCCAAAACATTGTCTTCTGATCAGAACAATACTAGCATGGTGTTATGAAAATAACACACTACTAGCAACATGTTTACTATCCTGCTTGTTCCTATTAAATAAAAAACTTTTACACATGTTTGAAATCACCGCTTATGGTTTAAAGCTCTGATAACTATAGTAAAAATTGTCATTTTCAACAAAATAATCCAATTTAAATAATCCAGTTTCTTTGTTGAAGACTTTATTTTCTTTTCTTTAAAAAAGTTGTTTTATCTTTGCCCTATATTTCATTCTTCATTTGTTAATGGTTTTCTTGCTAAAATAGAATCCAGGCCCATTGGGACAGATCATCTTCAGTAATTAGATTAATAGTATAACAAATCCATACATTAAGAAGCAAAACAATGTTACCTTGAGAATATCTCTATTTTATTTATAGCTAACAAGGAAATATGTCATTATTTTGTGCATTTCATAGCAAAATTTCCCAAAAATATACTTGTGTTAGCCATCTCTACAATAATTAGGCTATATGGTAACTTGGCTCCTTGGACATGACCTTGCTGAAGCAATACATGGCAATTTCAGAATGATTCGTCTCAGTGAGCTGTCTTTTAGACCACAACTTGTGGAGTATTAAGGGTAATTTTTGAGTACCCTAGGCTGCAATCCTATTTGCACTTACCTGGGAGTAAGTCCCACTGAAATGACATAATTATGAGTAGACAAGTATAGGACTGCACCACTAGAAAGTAGTCTATAGTTCTACAGTGATTTTATCCAGTTACATAACAGTTCCATGAAAAGCCTGGTATACTGCTTAACTGTTTACTAATCTATATAAATTTAAGTGTAAGGCACTCTGAGAGCCTTTTTTGGCTGAGGAGCGGGGTATAAGTATGATAAATAAATAAATAAAAGATTTCAATTATTATACATATTACTTCCAAATCAAAAATTCAGAAGTTGTCTCAGCTACTAAGAAATAAAACAACTAATTCTAATACAGTTTCCAAAAAATCATAGTCTCCAAGTAGAAGACCACAAGTGAACTGAGAAAGACTAATGCTTTTTCTCTCAATTTAGCATTGGGTATTCCCCCAGCCGTCACCATTAACATTACAGTTTAAAAGGTACAGGATAATCTGCAAGGCATTTGAGGGTGTGCAGTGGCACTTTGTTTCAAGAGTCTGAGAATCAACATTAAACACTTTGTAATACTTCAGCACATTCTAAACAAACTAATGCTTAGACTACAATTACTTACTCATCATTTTGCAGTCCAACATATCTTGGACTTGGAACTAGCATAACCCTCACGTTTTCCAGTTTTCCTTTCACAATATGCATAAACTGATCAAGGTGGCTTGAAGGTGGTTTTGTGGTGTAAGTTAAGAAAGCATCATCAAAGTTAATACAGAGGGTCTGTGGCTGATAATGATTTCCAAAAGCTAAACGACCCTAATTTAAGAGAAAATAAATTGCATGTCAGTTTTTAATTATTTGTCGCACACATCATCCTGCTTAAATAAATTCCTGAAAAGGCCATTAATGTTACAAATATATACCCAGAATAACCAAGCAATTTATATACCAATTACTACAATCAAAAACAAAACAATATGTAATGTTTAACACAAGATTATCACAACTAGAAAAGGCAACGCATTTGTACTCAAAGACACAATATATAGAACAATTCTAGGAAATCGGCAAGCATGATTTACAACTGAACACAATTCACTGCTTTTACAGTTTATATATTTGCTTGAGTATACAATGTATCTAAATAACTGGTCTCTCACTACAAACACAACTATTCTTGTTTGCAATATATTTATCTTCATTTCCCCAAGAGAATTATATTTTCTCCAGGTCATTTGTTACAAGTGACATATCTAATCATTCTGGAATGAACATCTTCCCTAATCAGACATAGATTCAGCAGGGTAAAAGATAGTGTAAAATATCCTCTCTCATATGAACTACATACACTTAAGCTTATAATGACCCACCAAAGCAATAAATGCCTTCAGCAATCTGAAAGTGTGAAATCCTGCAAATAGTACTCAGTCATGCATCCTTAATATGCCAATGGAACAGAAAAAAATATAAGAAAATCTCAGTTCCATATCTGTCTCTACCTGGGTATCTCCCAATTTGTTTTTAAAGTAAAATGTGGACACTATGACTGATTTGCACGTCACAGCAATCCAGTTTTTTCTTTGTTTTTAACTGTGGATTATTGTGAATGAAGCAAACAGACACATTGGTTTCTGCCACCCGATCACTCCCACTACAAGCAGGAAGACCAAAAGCAATCCAGGGTTGTTTCATCCCTAATTCTTAAGCATGATGTTTGAACTGGGATCTCTGGATAGAGACAACCCAAGTGTGTAACCTATGATTAACTATGGGTTTTATTTTTAATCTTTTTATCTGCAACACAACAACGGCAAACAAAAATTAAAGGGAAAAAATCATATCATAAAACACTTTACACAGTAATCATTAACACCTCCCTTGAGGGAAAAGGAGGGGAAAAGAACTATGGGTTTTCTAACATGCATTCAGAGTAACATTTTCAGGAAATTATTTTGAAGAGGCTATCCTGTCCCTAACACACTAGAACTACAAAATTCTATTCAGATAGAAACTTTTCAAAAATGCCATCCATGAATTAGAACCTAGGCAGTCAAGAATTTAATACTTTATTATATTCTTAAAGATCATAGAACTATTGCATTCCAAGATTGTACCCGTTTTATGGAAAACATGATATTCCACTGAAAACAGCATTGTTCTGTTCTCGTTAGATGTATGGATACTCATCATGCAACACCATCATACCATAAGTTTCCTTGCCCTCACAAGCAGCATCCAGTGAAGTGGAGCAAGAGCCAATGAAGGGGAACATAGAGTTGCTGTTTCCAGCTTGTCACAACATCTAGATCTGGTATCAAGAAATCTTTCTTAAATGCTTATCTAGAACCTTAAGGAAGCCACATATTAAACTTGACAGATAGACAAGCTTATTAAATAATACCAAAATGCATTTTTCTTAGATCAAAATGTAATATTATGATTCCTAAAGTAAGTGCTCTTCAAACTGCATAGAAAATAGAAGGTAAAATGCAAACAGGATCCCTTTTACTTACTGTGCTAACATTGACTTTGATTACAGGAATCAGAGATCTCCATGATGATGAAGGGTCATGAGATTCACTTTTTGTTTTGACACTGAGAAGGAAAGTGAATAAAATTTATATAATGAACACAAGAAAGAAACACATCACTGATTCTCCAATCACAGAAGCAAGCCAGACTTATACTGAAATGGGGCAGAATTCCACACAAATGTGCTTATGATCACAATCCAAGTTTATTAATATTGCCTCAGGAAAGCATAACAGCTATTACACTAAAAACGTCAAGTGCAAACAACACAGCAAACTATCACTTTATTATTATTGATTAAATATCACCCCATAACAGTCTAATGCTAATTTACAGAAGTTATGATGCATAATTAGAACTAAACTTATGTCAATAAAAGAAGTAGGTCCATATTTATATTGTTACCATTAAAATGAATAGGGCAGTCATTGAACTGAATGGTGCATCAGAGCTTACACCGGCCTTGGCATAGCACCATGTACATTGATGGTGCTATATAAATAAATAATAATAATAATAATATCTAATGGGCAGTTTTTAAGAGCTCTGTTAAATATAGAATTAGATGGCTCCCCCAAGAAGTCCTGAAATACTCCTAAAATTACTGGTCATTTCAAAATCCTTCCTTCCCACGTTTTTACTAAGTACGGACTAGTAACCATACTCATGGCTACCACTCTATTGAATACCATTAAACCAGCATAGCGCATCTGCACTTGAATATTCATAGTCAAATTGAACTGCATATATGCACTTCAGTTCTTTCTAGGGATGCTTGATTAATTCAATCTTTAGCAGTTCAGGTACAACATGATCTGGTCTGCAATTCTCAAATTAACATAAAGCCTGGAACTAGTGTACCAGCTTTCCAAACGTTCTGACAGATTATTAAAAAGATTGTCAAAGCGGAGTTTTAAACAAGTATTTTGAAAGAAAATAAGAAAAAAATAGTATTTTGAGAGAAAATGTTCAAAATATATATTTTTAAAATGTATTTAAATGTGAATGTTTATGCTTTTTTTTAATTCACAGATTAATGCAGAAATTGGATGGAAAATGCTTATGATTAAAGGCTTTCAAACACGAAACAGCCCAGAACTATCAGATCTGCCTTAATGAAATATTTTAAAAAATTAAAAAATTGAGGACATTCTTGGAAAATGTTCAAACTTCATGGTTCCAAAGTCTCAAATACTGTAGGTATCCAATTTCCAAAGGACACTTCCAAAACAGCAAGGATGCTAGAGTAATGAGTAAAATTTATCACTGCACTCATGATTTTAGATATTATAAATTATTCTCCCTCAAATTCCACAAAATGAACAGTAGTATCTTGTGCAAAACTGACTGACTAGGTAATTCTCTGCAAAGAGCTCTTAGGCCATTATTCCCCTGGAAATGCTCTCTGCTGGAGTTAATTACAATTATTCTAAAAGAAAGGTAAATCAGAACAGATACAGGTCGTTCCAACAACCTTTGAAAAAATGAGAATTTCCAGTGCAATGCACAAGGCCTTTAGCAGCAGATTAATCAGACTTTGGTCAGATTACTGCAATCACTACAAAATTAAATTCATCTGGACTTGATGCCAAAGAAGTGCTAGCAAAGGGGTGGGTGGGTAGAAAGTGACTTTTCCACTCTTGCCTCTCCCTGGCAGCCTCCTGAAAGCTACTCCTGAAGGTTGGAGAACCCTCCTGAATAGGATGGCCCTTGGTGAAGGGGAAAGAGGGATCACCAGTCCTCTACACCACAGTCCGTCCCAGGGTCTCCCAAACCTCAGAAGTGGATTTCTGTGGGGAGGGGTGTCAGGGAAGAAAGGGTAGGAAAGTTACCTTTCGCTCACCTCCTTCCTCTGGCACTGCTATTGTGTTTAACTTCCCTAGTTATTTACCTATAAAAGTATTTCACCTTCCATACCAATAGAAGCCTTAGGACAGCTAATGATTGACAATATCATAAAACAATAAAGTAATATAAGTACAAACAATTTATAACATCAAAAATGCTGGCAGAACAGTATAAAATGGTAGCAGAGATAAAAGGGAGACATATGCATCCAAACAAAAGCATCTTAACATGATGTCTAAAAACAACCAAGGAAGCAACTAACCAAGTCTCATGACACAATGTATTTCACAGCCTGGGTGCCACTGATCAGAAGACTCTGTCACACATCCCTATCATGTGCACCTCAAATGGATCAGGGGCACAATACAGAGCCTCCACAACAACTGAAGTTGTGGTCAGGCGCATGCCACTTATCTCAACCAGTGGGAAACAGTGCAATTTTACAATTCAAAATAAGGTAACTAGGGATGTCACGAGCATTCAACTGGGTCCATGAGGGCAGCGGACACCCTTGCGTTCAGCCGTCATGGACCCAGTCAGAGAGCGTTGGCACGGGCGCAGACCCACACCCAAGCACTTGTGAGCGCCCTGGAAGCGCTCGGCAACTGCCCACCCTGGCTTCCAGCATAACACCCTCCCCCCCACACTAACTGTGTTAATAGAGCCTTTAAGCCCCCCACTGGAGCAGGGGGAGCAAAGCACAATTTCTGGAGGCTCCCCCTTCCACGCTAATGGCAGCCGACATTAACTCAGCAGGAAGAAAGGCATGCTTTATGGAGCCAGGGTAAGTGGTTGCCGAGCACTTAGCTGTGGTTCACACAGCTCAGCTCGTGGGAACAGGCAGCAGCAGCAGGACAAGGGGTCACCAATTTCGCCCACCCCTAAAGGTAATGACATCTATCATGTCAACAAAACAAAACAATACACATACACAAACAAGCACCTCCAGGGAATAATAATCGTTTGGAAATACCCATGCTATATGGCATGTTAACAAATACTGCTATCCCTACTCAAAAAAGTAGTACTCTAGTTGTAATACATAGATACATACATAATAAAAGAACATGTTCAAACTACATTAAACGTGCAATGTTCACAGGATTCAAAGTTCCAATATTAAACTATTACCTAATGGCCTAAAGTGTTTTAAGTTTGGGACTTTAAAGAAAGAGATTTATGTTCAAACACTTTTTAAGCAGCAAGAATATGCTACTTTAAAATCTTCAGAAAATATTTAACAGAACTAAAACTTAAAAATAAATTGCCAAATTTCACGCAATATTCCAAGACACTCCTAGGAACATAGGAAGCTACCTTATACTGAGTCAAGCCATTGGTCCATCTAGAGCAGTATTGTCAGCACCTCTCCAGGGTTTTAGGAGGGCTTCTTTTCCTCGACCTATCTGGAGAAGATGGGGATCGACCTGGGACCTACTGCATGCAAACCATCTGCTCTCATACTGAGTTCTGTCACCCTCACCCCGCAAAGTAAATAAATAGTTATACCTTTCAAGATTTGTGTGTGTTTGCTCTCTCCCATTTTCTCGTGCTTTTTCATCCTCTTTTTTTGGAGGAATTATGGTTGGGTCCAAACCAAATAATTCCTGCAGTTGCCCATAAAGGTCAGAGCGGTTGTAGACATGAAATTCAAAATCGTTCACCATGATATACAATCTCGTTTCCGCCTTTGGATCTATAGTGTGCAACAAAAAGATGAATGTTCTGTTAAGTGGCTTTTCATGATACAATATCAGCAAACAAAGAAAAGGAAATTCTGGAGGCAGTGATGCTAGAAGTATAAGGGAACATCAAACAGTATGGATGAGTAACATGTCTTGTTCAATCTTGTAAACAGCAACTCACCTACATCATCTACGGCTATCGAATATTACCTTCTGGCATTCAAGTGGGGAGGAATGACAAAGAGTGTTACGTATGCCACCTTGGCCTCCTTGGAAGCAAGGCAGGATATAAATGTAATAAATAAATAACTTAATAAAGGAGAGGAAAGACAGACAAAGGCAGCCAGTGGCTACTGCCTCCCTGTGCATTTTGCCTACATCGCCATCTAGCTTTCTCTGCCAAGGTTCCATGTGATTATTCTTCAAGAGATTAGGCTCTTATTTGCAAAATGGCCCTAGTTTAACCATCACTTCATAACCTCATCCACCCTGATTCTACTTTTGTTCTTACGCAAGTTAAATTTATAGCTTACATTGCAAATATTATTACATATAAAGAATTATTGTATATGTCATATTGTAGAAATTACCAAAAAAACTGAATTCATGTCATCAAAGACAACATTCTGAACAATACATGATCATAAATAAGGTAGCATGTTACTGATAAACTACTTCAGTTTCAAATAGTATGACCTAATTAAAAACAATTTTGTTATAATTAACTAGGTTTTTTTTCTTTAGAGACAACCCTATTACTAATTTACTCAAGAGACATGAACTCCTTTGCTATTCCAGTAAATTGGGTCTATTCCTTAAGATAGATTATTATATTGCTAACTTCTCTCTGCACTTTATGCATTTACCTACAAAGACAGAAAAGTTAAAAACTATTTCTGCCCCACCAAAGCTCATACACACTACACAAAGCAGTGTTCATTTTTATATCTCCTACAACTTAATATAATGCAACAAAATTATTCAAAGACCTGTTATTATAAGTCTTAAACAATAAAATAAAATGTCATCCTGTTAAAATGTTAGCATGCTTTCAACTTCAAAGTTATGGTTATTAAAAGCTTGTGAATTAAATTGATGGGGAAGACCATTGGTTTTCTAGAAGTATTTTTAATTTCAACAAATTAATTCAGAAGGACCAAATGATCAAGAATTAAGACAGTAAGAAGATACTACTGGCATGACCTTTCCCAGGTCTGTGATACAGGGTATCCTTCCTTGATTCAGATTTTGGGATTCAGATGCAGAGGGAATCCTTTTGTCCCTCAGTTGTCATCTATGAGATAATACTTGCTCAAGATAAATAGTTTCTAATAGTCCTGATATATGTCACCTACTCATATCAATACAAGAGAAGTTTCTATAAGCTCTTTTCTACAAGCTCACATGTACCTACTGCTTCCTAGTGATGACATTTTAGACCCATACAACACTTTCTTTTCAGATCAATTTAGATGCTATTAGCAGCAGCGTTTAGTAAACCCTACCAACCAAGTTAAATCTGTATTAGATTTAATCCAGACTTCATTTATATCCCATCTCAACAACTCCGCAAAATTAGTCGGGATGAGCGATTCCATGTCTTCCAAGACCACTTAGCGATTCCCATGCCTGTGCTTTCCAAATCACTCTAAGCCATTGCCCTACAGTAAGTCAAGCAGCACTGTAGCCTGGTAATATTTTCACGGCTTTTGACTACTCAGGTGCTACTTATAAATTCAAATCTATATACATACAGACTGCCTCATTAACTTCTCTTTAATATAGATATTTGACAGATAAAAGGAAGTATTTCTTCACACAATGCACTATGGAATTCGTTACACAATGTAGTGATGGCCACTAATTTGGATGTCTTTAAAAGGGGGTTAGACAAATTCCTGGAGGAGAAGGCTATCAACGATTATCTCAGAGGCAGTATACCTCATGGCTATATGCTACCTCCAGTATCAGAGGCAGTATGCCTATGTACACCACTTGCTGGGAAACATGGGCAAGACGGTGCTGTTGCAATCAGGTGTTGTTTGTGGGTTTCCTGTGGGAAGCTGGTTGGCCACTGTGTGAAAAGAATTCTGGACCAGATAGACCCTTGGTTTGATCCAACATGTCTCTTCTTATGTTCCTATATATGTAGAAGGCAGTCACTTCACTAGGAAGCCCTGCATTTATTTTAACATAGGATCATCTTGGCCCTCTAATGTGGAATTCATTCTATTCATTCCTGGGCAATGAATGTGGAATTCATTCTATTCATTCCTGGGCAATGAATAGAGTACATCAGCCCAAGACCAACAATATTGACTTGGGGGAAAGTGACATGTGAATAAACCCTTTGTCAAATGCAGAGGTTATCTCCACTAGAAAAAGTGTTTTCTTTGACTTGATTCAGACAACACAACAGCCTATCTTGGGTTAATTTACCAACAAGGGGCTGTGGCATGTGTCACCCAACAGTTTGAATATGCAACCCCTGGCCAGAGGTTGTCATTGCTTGTCGTGTCATCTGAAACCAGGCAACAGGAGTTAATTGAGGGTTAAACAACCCTCACATAACACATGGTCTGTTCAAGGGTTGTTTATAAAATGGTAGACCAGATGGACCTTTGACCTGATCAACAGGGCTCTTACTGTATGTTCTTCAGCTTACTTCTTTTTCCTTTCCTTTTTTTCTTTTGAGGCATTACTAGGATGCTTTGTGAATTTGCTAGTTTAAAACCCATTAGATGACCATGTTGCACTTCTAAAACCAATGCTAACTAATACAGCCTAAATGGGCAGAGAACTGTTTTAATGCAGCGGTAGCCAACAAGTGTAACGTTATTAAATACCAGGTATCTTAGCTACTAAAGAATAATTAAAATTCAAACCACAGAAGCGCTAAAAATAAAATCTCAGTCGGCTTGCATGGAAACATCGCAAATACTAAGAGTTGAGAAACTAAATTGCATTTACATGTGCAATCTGTATTTTGTTCCACTGAATATTTATAAAGTATCATTTGCTTTTACAATATACAAACATTATACAAACCCACGAAGAGTCACTCTTAACAGAAAAACTATTAATATATAACTTTAAATGTATTATGTGAAAACTTACCATGTTGTTTCTGCTTTGGATTGTACATCTTCCACCATCGAAATATAATAAATCCATCTTGGATTCTAAAAATGCATTTACAAAATTAGGAATATTAAAAAATAATTATTAAGGTATGCATTATATCCAATGAATTAGAAAACTGCTCAAAATAATAGTTAGTAAACTTTTAAAAATGTATTTGTGATTCCAGTTTTCAAAACTTTAAAGGCCGCCATAGACATTTGCTGTTGATCCACTATGCCATGAATGCTACTAGCACATAAGAAGCTCACTATCTTAACTTAAAGAGAGTCCCTTTTAGAAGCCTTCATATTTTTACAGAAGTGCCCTGCTTTATTCTACCTTTTTTACCTCATCCTTTTTCTACTAATGGTCTAAATCAAAGATGTCATCTTCTAAACAATATTATTAGAGCCTATCATTGTATGAGGGAAAACTTGTATACTGGGAATAAGCATTTTAAAATAGCCGTAGATTTGAAGTAACCTGTAAGCAAGTTAAGTACCTGATAGACATGTCTTCTGTAATATAATAGATTTCACGAACCATGACTTTTCCAGACAGTACAGAGAACGAGAAGGAGCCTATATTAAAATTAGGATAAGTCAGTCATTAACAGTATTAGCTGCATGCACAATTTTTCTTCACTTTGGCTGGATTAGGGCCTTTTTCTATACTTGAGATCCACTGACTTCGGGGCTTTAGAATACTGGTGCAAAATATACATATGCTTATAGAACAGCTAAAACATGGTGAAATCGTGGGTAATACAAGAGAGAAGCACACTTATACTGTATGCCATACAATATAATACTTAAATGTACAAGTTAATCTTGTACAAAATGCTTAACTTTTAGAGCTATATTTGGAACTTCACATTTAAGCTAAAAAGACTTACCAATATGGATGTAGCCATTTTTATGTAATCTGTTAAGAACTAATGTTAAAATAAGTCCAATGTTCCGGGAATTGTAGTAGGTTAGGTAAATTATCCAGCCACAGGACAAAATTGTAGCTGTAAAATAAATTATCATACATTTTAGAACTTACTCTTAAAAAAGACAGAAGAATTACAAAAACCAACTACAGTGTTTGGCACTGTTCACTATGGTCCAGATAGTGTGCTAGATTTCTGTTTAGGAGACCTGGATTTCCAACATAATACTACACCATAGTTTAGTGTTACATGCACAAGCTTGTTTCCTGTCTTCCTCCAGCACAGTCACAAGGCAATTAGAAGAATTTTCTATTATTTTCTTTTCATTACATTTTATTGCTACGTCCGAATTGGAAAATGTAGTTAGCATTAAAACAATTGAAACAATCCAGGATAATTGACCATGGTTTGAAGTTAAATTATGGTTCTCTGAAACAAGTAAATGCTAAACACAGTTTGTCCAGAATGGCATAAATGACAAACCATAGCTAGTTGAAAATGGAAGCAAATGCTTCTCATCTCCTCCTTGCAGCTGTATAAGAGAGGAAAAGGGGGAAGCACATGAGCCCAAGGCCCATGGACATAACTCTAAACTACAGTCTAATGTTATGTGCAAACATAGTCATTGTGTGGCCTTGATCAAGCCACTATTGTTCAATCTCTCCTTCCCATCCATAAAATCAAATTACAGTCACTGTGAGAGTGAATACAATAAAACTATAAAGCAGGTGTGGGGGATCTTCCCACTTCCAAGGGCTCCATCCATGAAGGGAAAATCTGTTGGGGCCTGCATGTCTGTGGACGACAGGACCAGAGCCACCTCACTCTCTCACACACACACCCCTATCCACTCACTTACATACTTCTATCTTTGTCCCCCTTCTTCCCCTACTGTTTCCCTTCCTTGCCCCGTCCCATGGCAATTAGGCTTTCTTTTTTTAAAAAAAAACCAACTCTCAATTGGCACCAATTTTTAAGCCTAATAGCTGTGGGGGGTGGAATTGGGGGAGTGTCACAGCATGTGGGAGGGAGAATTAACCCTTCCCTCCTTAGCTGTAACACACACAGAGAGAAAGAAACCCTCCCACTTTGGTGCAGCAATTACGTTTTTTAAAAAAGCTTCCATTGGCACTAACTGTTATATCTGGGGTGGAGCGAAAGAGAGGAGGCTACAGGCCAAATAGAGAGGCCCACTGATCCACATCCAATCTGTAGGTCAGAATTTCCCCGCTCTTGTAAAATACTTTGCATATGAGAAGTGCTAACAACAATGGTAGCAGTAGCAATGATATCAACTTTGCCTTTGATGTTGTTACAGCATTGTATTCCAAATCACAACTTGCCCCTCTGAAGTATTAGTTAACATAGAAACTTTCCAATTAACTATCCTAACTATATAGCAAATCTATTCACAGCTATCATTAAACACTTTTGTTCTATATACATGTATATAAATTGTGATACTTTACAACACAGGGAAGTACATTAAATATTCAACAAAACAAATGTTACATACCAACTAGGAGCCAAACAACATTAGAGTCATGTTCAGTAAGGAAATTTTCCAGTTGAGTGATACTGGGAACAATGCTCTCATTTCTCTCCATGGCTAGAATATCGCAGTAGGGTCTGGATGACTGAAGAGAGATTAAAAAAATCAAAATAAAGTGTCATTTCACAAAGCAATACTGATTCATTTCTTATTACAAAACATACATACACGTTTTTCTGTTAGATATACTTAATGATGTTCAAGCACTTTTAAATTTGATATGAAAACTGATCTTGCACTTGTTTACTTAAAACTAAGCTCCGCTGTGTTCAATAGCACTTACTGTGAGATAAGTGTGCAAAGGATTGCAGAATAAATGTCAGTGAACATATAATTGCACTGTTAAGAGAGCTTTTCTGATAGTGCAAGAACCCATCCCAACAGTAGCATGTAGAAAATGTGGAATTATTTATACCTCAAGGAACAGAGTTAGGACAATAACGTAAGCAACTTTACTGATAGGGTCAAACTATATGTGTCATCACTCTTAACATCTATATGTGTCATCACCACTTTTAACCCTGAACATGACTGGGGCCATGGAATGCATATATGATGTTTGTGTGTTAGGGGGTGCCATGTCCCAATAAAAATTGGCCTCTGGAAGCTATTTCCCTCTTGAGAGAAGTTTCTATTGGTAATCCACTTTAAAAGTCTACGTTACAAATGTCAGAAAAGTCTGTTGAAACAAAGGCTTTCATGGATCTACTTCATCTGCAATAAACAATGTGTCAGTCTGTAAGATGCTATCAGGCATAAACGTAAGAAAAGGGATTATGCTATCATGCACTATATAAGATTGTCCTAATGAAATATGAGCCAATGACAGTCCAAAGATTTTCCTAGGTCTCCTCTGTAAAATGTGCATCATTTATATGTGCCTGTTCCAATATTTCAGTACACGAGAGTGACCAAGGATGGTGCTTTGCATATAGCATCGGGCCTCATTTTCAATGGCAGGTGCCTTTTCCAGAGACTGAGAGCAAATTTAGCCCCACACTCAACCTAATGGCATTCAGGAGTACATCTTTCTTACTTCCTCCTGTGTACAAAGCACATAGAGATATCCATCTTACACAAAGATTGTTGTAATATAATTTACACACATCCTGTCCAACATGATAGGCTTTTTGGTAGTGTCCAGAGGGCAGAAATGAAACCGACTAAAGGCCTTTGAGAATCCCAAGTATGAAATCCAGTGAACGCAAAGATACGATGTAGTGTGACAGGTTTGTTGTCTAGCCTAGTCAACAAAGCAGAGATTGTTGAAACAGCAAGGAACTACTTCACAGAACTACAGAAGCTACTCCTAACTTGGCCACATCTAGTTATACGTACATTCCCCTCCCCGCCGAAATGTGCTTTTTAAAGATACTCATCTCATATAGTTACATACTTGAAAAACATTGGAACACACAGAGACAGACAGACAGACAGACAGAGAAGCGTGGAAAGATACTGCCCAGCTTACTCACCAGAAATGTATAACGTAATTTCGCTAAATTGTAGGTGTTTTAGCTATTTAAACCATATAGAAGCTGCAGTTACGTGATGTATTTTACATTTTCAAATAAAAAGCCAGTTTCAAAATCTTTTAGAGGTCTGAAATTTAACATGTATTTAAAATGTTAGTACTGACAAGCTGTAAGATCTGAACAGCTGTGAAGAAAGAGGAGGAAGTGACAGCCTTGCATGTCAGAGTGTTCTTTGGTCAGCTTCTCTGCGTGGGACAGCTCTTTGGCTCAGAGGTCTCTTGCCATTCCCATGCTAGAAAGACTTTCCTTCCCACTGGTATTTACATTTTTTTCTTCTGAAGCTAATATTCTGTTTTCTAAGTAGCAAAGTTTCTCAAATCTCTTCATGTGCATTCTACACTCTGAAGCTATTCTAAACCTTCAGTTATTTGACCTCATCATAATTAGGTGTGATTAGCAGAAAATAGTACAAATAAACAATTTTGTACATTGAGCTGGATTTTCAGTTGATTCTAGTTCTGGAGGCTTGTTTTGTGTGTGTGTGTGTTTTGCTGTAGAATTAAGCTAAGCCTTTTTCTAACGTTTTATTCAAACTCCTGCTTTGTGTCACGGAGTGCAGTATTTCTTGGAAGATTAATATTAAAGAGTGAACAAATATTTATAATGCACTTGTTCATTAAGATTACTACCATATTTGGGTGCATAAAGTCATTCTAAATAACCAACTTAATCCTTGAAATTCATGGCAAACAATATATACAGGTACATTGCGAGGAAAAAGTGTTCATGTGACCCAGTCAAAAGACTCAAATTTAGGCTCTGAAAAATCCAAGAGGAGTAGCGTTATTAATCTGCCACAACAAAAAACACCAAAATTCTTCTGGCACCTTGAAAGCTAATTTGTTTTGTTGCACTGTATACTTTGTTGCAATGTATACTTTCCGATCCAATGTCATCACATTCATTATACTAGGAAACTGTGAGAAGCAACAGGGACAGTGAGGGCAAACACCTGCATCTCTTCCACCACCACAAGTTTGACAAAGCATTGCTTCTTGCTTGTACTGAATACTCATGAAAATCACAATTGTCCATGGAAGCCGCATCAAGCAAGGAAAGTATATTTAGGGCACTTCTCAAAAACAGCAGGCACAAACTGCTAATGTGGTCCTACATGGCATTTGAAGCCAAAAAACAGCTGAGAGGAAAGAAGAGTAGCTAAAGACTTTGTGTCAAAGGAAAGAGAGAGTGAGAAGGAGCACAACACCACTTAGCAACTAAGGTGTCAATTTGTAAATAAATATGACATTCATGGCCTGTCGTATCTATTTACAATATTTACAAACTGTCATTCTTCCAAAGCACTCAAGCAAGGTGATTTACATTTTGTAATAATGGTTTACAGTCTAAGAGTCATAATACAAAAGGGAAAAGGGATAGGAAAAGAAGAGAAGCATAATCAGGTACCGTCAATTTCTGTTTTTAAATCTCACTTGAAAACATTTCTTTTCTCGAAAGCTTTTTAACCGTAGCGTGGTCATACTAGTCTATATTTAGTTTTAATGTCCCCTACCCCTATTGGTTTTTAGATTGTAAGCCATATGGTAGATTGTCTTGTTTTGTTTTATTCTGTACAGTGCCATGAAAATTGATGCCGCTTTACAAATAAATATTAATAATAATAAAGTACCAATTATTTTGTACGATAACATAATTTCTGGGTTCAGATGGTCAGAACTTGGCTTGAGCTTTTTGCCCATGCACACTGTCCCTTCTACATATGACCCTCAGTCAAATTTCACGGCAGCCCTCAGCCAAATTTCAAGAGCCCTCGGTTCAGATCCATGGCAAGGGCAATATGTCTCTTCCTTCCTGGGCAGCCTGCTGCATGGGAAGGGAGAGAGAGGAAAAGGGGTGGCAAGAGAGAGAGAGAGAGAGAGAGAGAAAAGGAAGAACCATCAAACATTTGGCTCTGCCTCCAAGCACCAGTGGTTTTGGCCTCATCCACCGCCACGTGGCACTTGACAAAAAAAACGTTGCCTACCCTGGCCTAGAGAGATACCTATCCTAATCCAGCAGGACACTTCTCAGTTTCTTAACAAATCTAATCTCTAAATTGCTAAACTCTTCCACTTTGTCATTTAGACCAAAAGCAACACAATTTTTACCAGGACAGGCAAGACAATACTATAGCAGCTGCAGATATTGCTATGTTGTGTGCTGAGTTGCTTTTCAAATATGAACTCTTAAGAATGTAAAAAAAAATATTCTCCGTGAAGAGGCTGAGAGACTAGGCTCAACAGATTGCAGACCACCACTGAAGTGCATAAATAATTTTAGATTCTAGCATCTGTTTGATTTATATCTGTACTTGAAAGGCAAGTCTCGATCCTCAAAAGTGTCATAAAGCTCAGAGTGTAATAAAATTCTTCAGTCTTTTCATATTTAAAAACTATGGCTATGTTTTCTGTGTTTTGCCTCCTGGTCATTTGAGCGTTTCCACAGGTCTATTTTTCTCTCATACAAGTCAATGGTTTAAGAGTTTTCACAGTACTTGACATTTACATGTTTTTGTTTGCTTCCTTTTTCCATCAAGAAAATATCAACAGAGCCTGGGTCTGAGAGAAAATATCTGTTTGTTTAGCTGTGGAAGGGACAGTAGAGGAAGCAGGGTTAGTTATCTTGGCAAATGTACTGCCTCAAAAGCCAAGATATACGACATTTTAAAACTGGGGTGGGGGGTGGGGAATCTGCCGTGTCAGATAATAATGTAAGTTAAAATAAACTTCTCTTGCTAACTGCAGTTATAGTTTGAAAGCTCTAAAAAAAATCTATAGTATATTTTGTCAAATAGTTGTTTGTACATGATATGTGGTTGTTGTATATTTTGCCAAGTAGTTGTACAAGATACATGGAAGACATGGATTGATTCTCTTGGGTGTTGCACCCATATCTATATCAAATGTAATATAAAATTGGAATTGATGTAAAGAGGAGTAGTGCAAGTATCCAAGAAACTTTTCAATACCAACACATTCAGTATCATTCTAGTATTTGCATGGATCCTTTTATTCTAGTACAACTCATAAGACTAAACTGAATCACAACTACCATTGTGCTGCCACAAATATTATCCCACCTGGGGATACCATTTTGGGAGATCTTGGTTCTATCTGGAACTTCCCCATCCAAAGTAATTTGGTCAACCACAAAAACATAACAACAGATCATTTATGAGTTAGCTAAATAGCATCAGTTCCAGTAAAGATACAACATTGTGGCCAGCTTCACTAACCCTGTTCTGCAGATGGATTAGCAGCACTAATTTTGGCTTAAGATGTCTTATGCAATGCAGCTGTAGTTAAGGGGCTAAAATCATAGAGCTACCAATATAGAATGGCCTGAATAGCCTAGGCCACTCTAGCCTGCAGGATCACTTGCTGCCCCTCATAGCTTTAGTTCTAACACAGCCATAGCGGCTGCCATTTTGCATAACTGCCCCCTTTTTTTGAGTGATACATGCACTTTAAAGGGCCATGTACTGAATCCAGCCCCTTTTTACTACCCAAAGGTAGTAAATGGATTTAAATGGATACTGTTGTTTTTATGTTTCTGATGGTTTTTTAAAATTTTGTATACTTTTTAAGTGTTTACCATTTTTAACTGTTGTAAACCGCCCAGAGAGCTTTGGGTATGGGGAGGTATATAAATGTAATAAATAAATAAATATAAATATCTCCAATACAGCCCTATCCAGAATCCAGCCCCGGTGATCTGCAATTATCCCCAGACCAGGCAGACACTCCCAAAATGGCAGCGAGCTCAGAACAGCACCACGGCGCCTTCCATGTAAACAAATCTGCTGGCATAACTCCTGGCCAGTGAGAGGGTGGGGATTAATATTCCTGAATGGTGACTGGCGTTACAGCCACAGGACACGGTGAGCACAAACCTCAAGGGCCACGTCACAGCAGTAACGGCTGCTGAATTCAGAAACTGAAATAAAATGACAGGCATAAATGCCGGCTCCTGTAACACAAGGGCTGATAGGATATGGGGTGGAGCATTCAGAGGACTCAGGCGCTCATCTAACAGGTTTGTGGTTAGCATGTGGTTAAGGAAATTGGGACCTGGACAGGGTTTACTGTGTCATGTGTGAAAATAGTCTTGTGGATAGTGCTAACCACAGAGCCTTCAGTGTTGTCTGAATGGGCCCAATAACAACATGTTAGCAATGTTAACTTGTCAACTACTTCAAAAACCTCACCAGTGTGCCTTATGGGTGAGGCACGAGAGAAAACTTAGCAAGGAAGCTCATTATCAGTGGAAGCCAATATGACAGCTCTTTATCATACTACACATGACATTATACTAGGATGGTATATATCAGATTTAATTCACTTCCAGCATCATATTCTGTTTGATCTTGTTCCTTTGGTCTTTCATTTTTGGCAAAAACATGTTGTCATTTTGCTTTTTAGAGATTTCAGGGTGAATACAGTCTAGCACAGGCAGATTTAGACTCAGCACAGCCGAACCACATTTTAAGTCCACCCACATTTACTTAAAAATGACTTGAGCACAATAATTCTCAAAGTCCAACCTGTCTAGAAAACGAGAAAGAAAACAATGACACAATGGAATTTATATCATCAGCTTCTGAAAAGACAACCAATGGCTTGCTATTTTATTGTCCTATCTTTTAGGTTTTGTTTTATTTACTTTTTATTTGCATGGCACCTTAAGGGCATTGACAGGAAGGCTTCATATAAATGCAACAAATAAACAAAGGTTCCCCACCATCACCCACAGACTTCACATTTAACATTTCACTCAATAGAGTATGCTTTAAAGAAGGGGCTATCAAACTCCATCATTATAACCCTCATAAATTAAGTACAAAAGCCAAGCTGTTAGTGCTCCACAACCATGCCAAAGAGAAACAGACAGATGTTTCATCTCACAAACAAGCGATAAGCAGATCAAAAACAAGAACCACATGACATAGGGATTCCAGAAAAACAAAGAGCTGGCCAAACTGTTTCCTCAATGATCTCCAGAACTGACAGTCAACATTAAGAATTGCACATGCATGCACATGTAGGATGGCCAATTGATGATGCACATACAAGACCACATGAAGCACCATCCTATGCATATTAATTCATAAATAAGTTTTCACTTTGTTCTGTAATACTGTTGGGTTTCTCAGAAAACACCTGCTTTCAATGGGAGGCAAACGACGAGGCTTGCTAAGTAATCTACAAAGCTTTTATTAAGCAACAAACATCTCTTCTACCTGAAGCGAGTCTAATCTCTTGGAAACTTCCCCATAGGCAAAACTATGCAAACTAAGCAAGAGAATTGTCGCTCAAGAAGAATAGGAAGCCCCTTCCCAAACGCTCGTAACTTCAGAGATCCTGGTGTGGAGGCAGGTTCTGGCGCAACCCTAGTTGGACTTTCTCACGCCTTCCTTCCGCTCTGTGCATTTTAGCTTCCAGCGGACCCCTAGCATCAGCTATCTTGTCAGGACACTCTCCTTCAGAAGAAAGCTCACTTCCCACTGAGTGTGTAGGATTTGGCCTTGAGGTGATAAGGTCTGGAGAGGGCTGACTTCCAGCTGGGGTGTTGCCCGTGAGAGCTTCCTCTCCCACTGGTACAGGCTGGCTGGTGTCTGGGGCCGCTTCCTCTATTTCTGAATCTGATTCTGACTGATTACCTTCTCCCAAAACAGGGAGAAACACCTTCTCCCAAAACAGTTGCAGTAGGGTTAGATATGACAAATACTTAGTTTCTCCCAGATATGAATTTGTTTCCCCTAAACTCCATTTAACCAACCTGTCACAAGAACTTGAGAATGGACTTTTCTACACAAGACATTTATTGTGAACTCATCATTCCCTACTCACAATTGTTGAGTAAGGTTTGGGCACTTTTTTTAGAGCAGGGAAAATGCAGTATTTAATTGTAAAACCAAAAGAAAACACTTTTTTAACTTGTATATTTGCACTAAATTCTGTGATGAAACTAAAAGTAGATTCAGCAGATTAACAATGGATTAACAACAGATTAACAGCCTCATGTAGAAAAGCTCTATGTGGTGCCAAAGTAAATAACTTTATTAGAGCAGTTGGCAACTCAGGCCTCCATGGCAATTAGTGGTACCTGCCTTATGGTTTAAAGGGTTAAGAAAAGTTGGTTTTTAATGGAATTGTTGTATATGTGATTGTAAAGCGCCACGATACCAGAAATGGTGAGGTGGCGCTATAAAAATGCTTTAAATAAATAAATAAATAAAACATGAACAGAATAAATCTATTAATGATGGGTTGTAACATCAAAAGAAATCAGAATTTATCATTGCTTGCATTGAATTTTTCTACATGAAAGCCGTTAATCCACCCACTCTTCTCATGTTACTCTGCCTTTTGAACAATATTGTAAGGAAGACTATTATTGGTCCTCTTTTACTGTCCCTGTACACAGTGTTTCAAGTTTAATGCCGCTATACACATCTCCCAAATGTGGTCCATTCCTCAAAATTGTACCTCTTTGTTCTTTTGAGTTACTGACATCTAAAGTCCTGAATGAAGGAACAAATCTTATAATCAACATGTTTTGTAACAAATCCATGTATTAAAGACTTCATAATAGAAACCTTGTACAGCAAAGGCTTCTTTCAATATAAAAAGACCCTGAGAGGGTAAGTCCCATTCTTCAACAGCAGGTCAGAAGTGTAATAATATTAAAGTACCGTATTTCTTCAATTCTAAGATGCACTTTTCCCCTCATATAAACATCTCTAAAAACGGGGTGCGTTTTAGAAACGCAGGTGCAAATATTATTCTTAGAATCAAAGCTTTTTTTCTGTTGGTGGTACTGAAATTAGTGTGCGTCTTACAATCAATGGCGTCTTACAATCGAAGAAATACGGTAGTTTTCTTTCAGCTAAAAGGAATCCAGCTCCAAATGGCTCCCTCTGATATAAGGAAGTATCAGTTTTATTATGATATAGTCCAGCACTTCCTAAAGTATATGCCATGAGCACACTACTGTGCCACAGGAGCAGCTGCAGTGTGCCTATCAATGCAATCCTATGCATAGGTATGCAAGAGTAAATCTCAATGATTTATTTTTCACTGAGTTCAATACAGCTTACTCCTAAGTAAGTGGGCCTAGGATTTCAGCTTTAAAAAAATTAACCCTGCAATGCTAAACATACTTACTAGACAGTAATCCCCAGTGAACCTAGGCATGCCACATTAGATGCATCAATTATCCTATGCTTTTTGGAGTGGGAATACCCTTTGCAGCTACCAACATATGAACAGTTCCAAGATCCCAAGTGTAAGAGTAAGGATGCACAAGGATTTCCTAATGCAACCCATGCCATAGCTGGCAGGCACAAGGAAATCACAGCTGTCAGGTACAAAGTAGAGTCCAATCCTTTGGCCCTGACTCACTGGGAAAAGGATAGAATGGAGCAGCAGGAGGCAATAGTAAATGGACTATCCTGAAGTTGCAATGATGCCACCCCATAGTTATGGGCAATGATCAAGACAAATGTGCATTTTTTATCTTCAGTACAGATTATTATTATTATTTTAGATTGTGGATCATGAAGAAAAGGCTACATTAATGCATTTTGTGTCACCTGAGAATAAAATACTCCACTTGAAATATATTACTGTAGGTGAATACAAACATCCAAAGTGGACAGGTACATAAGTAAAGGCACCAACCTGAGATGGGAATAACAATGAGTGGGTGAAGCTGTATCTTGTGTACACAAGCTGCAAATCAAAGACTCTAGGGTGATAACTAAAACACTTTTACTTTCATTTGCAGACTAACTTTCGTTTCACTGTAAGAGGAACAACAACCTTGGAAGGGGGAACTACCTGCGTCTATACCATATTTGATCGTCAGCAACACTATATATATATATATATATATATAAAAGCCCATTTCACAGTTAATGTGCACACTCAACATCAGGACTCAGATTAATTACTCTTTAACATTAATTTTAAATACTTTGTTATACTAGCATACAGAGTGCTGGATTAAATGATTTCTTCCAGGCTTTAAGTAGCCATTCCAACTTGCATTATTAATCTGAGAGCATAAAAATCACAGGCTATGCGCTCTCAGGCTGCAATGGAAGTAAGTGTCATCGGAGAGACCATGACTTATTTCCAAGTAAACATACCTAGCTGGGATCGCCATATTCAGTTGTGATTCTAAACACCCTTAGTAAGGCGCAACCCCCACTGAACACAGTCAGGCCTATATATCCAAGTAAACAAGCAGAAGTTCGCATTGCGAGTGAACACAGAAAGCAAGGATGCGAGCTCCTGAGTATGTCTATGTTTATGATTGTGTGAATACAGGCGAGGCGGCCATTCTTCAGGACCAAGTATAGCACAAGGGCGTGTATTGTACAACCAGGTACTCGAGATGCTGCGAAGGCAGGGACGGGGCAGGGGAAATCCACGCCTTCTCCAGGCACTGCAAACGCGAAGTGTCCAACGAGTGTTTTAATGGGTAACTGATTCGAGCTAAGCGAACTGGGTTGCAGGCAGCACCCCCAGAGCAAGGCAAAGAGGGAGTCCCGAGGAAGGCGCCCGCCCTCCCCCTGCAGAAGGCAGGGGACGCCTCTCTGACAGGGAATTAACCCCCCCCCCGGTCGCCCTGGGTCGCCGGCCTCTTCAACAGAGCCGCCTTAGTGGCCCTCACAAAGGGGATGCGCCTTCTCGAAAGGGAAGCACAGGAGCGCCGCCCTTTGCTCGGGCAGCCATGGAGTCCCAGGCGCCGCTTCCGAGGTACCCTCCCCATTACTCCAGGCAGGACTTTATCTGACGGGACAGGCCTGCAGCCCCTCTTCCTCGAGGGAGCCCTGCCTAGTGGGCAGCTGCGGCCAGCGACCCAACGTCGCGAGCCGCGCAGCCCCTGCGAGGGCAAAGCCTCTCCGCCTCTCGCTACTTACCCCATCGTGCGGTATTTACATCTAACCCCCTCTCCACTTCTTTACTACGAACCCGGAAACCGGCGCCGCCTCCACCTCTGAAGCTTGCTGCAAACACCGGCGGGACTTACCCAGTCCTTCCCTCACAGGCATCCTGCCAATCACGGGGCACTACCGACATCTCCCGCCCAATGGAAACAACCCGTAGCCGGAAAAAGGAGGATGGGAGGGGGCAATTGGTGGGTAGCCAATGGAGAACACGGAAGCTCTGAAGCAACGCCTCCATACAGAGCATAGACGAATGAAAAAATAGAGTTGCGCATACAACGAAGATTCCGGATCCATTTGGAATTTTCATGTGACGTTTTTGCTAAGGTCGAATAGTGCAACGCGTCTGCACGCAAGTCAATAGGGCAAATTAATGCGACTGCTGCTACTTGAGGCGTATTTTGTATATAGGTTGTGTCAGCGAGTGAAAGTGACTAGGTGTGGTGGAAGGTGGAATGTTCACTGCAGTAGTTTAAGGCACGAATAGTATTTAACAATCAAGAAGGCTTAAATGATACTTTTCTATTTTGAAGGGAAATGCAGGCTCGGGAGATGCGAGGTTGATTACAGAAGCGGTGCTGGACTAGTCCTACTTAGAGTAAACCTGTTGAAATGAATGGGGCTTATTCAGTGTTGGTAGTAACACTGAATACTACCAATTAACCCTTTCCCTGAATGCTGTTTTTGTGGTCAAAATTACCCCATGCCTCCAGCTATTTTCCCACCCATGAAAATCCCCTCATTCTCATTCTCTCACACACACGATAAAAGAGGTGAAGGGCGATTTTAAGTCCAGAAACTGCCCCCCTAGGGAAAGTAAAACACCCTGTCCCCCAGGACCGCTTGTACGATCAACTTCAAAGACCCTCAGTATCCCAGGCTACATTGCAGGGTTGTCATGCACTGCCTTCTCAGCCTCAGCACTGTCTCTAACTTAGTAACGGGGTTAACAGCTGCGATAAACCTTCCTCTCTCGGCCAAAGCCCGCCTAACCTGCAATATGGGAATAATTACGATGGGCTGTATTTGCACTTTCATCAGCAGAAAAAGTTTTAAAGTATTTGAAGACTTTCAAAATAACAACAAGAAACCAGTAATCAATTTTTAACATGAAATAAGACAATCAATTTTCAAAACATGAAATTAATATGTACCCCTTTATTGTTTCTGGCTTTTGTTTGGTGGAGCAGCACACTTACTGCCTAACAATAGCTATGCTAAAATTCTGGATTTTTCCATTTATTCCTTCCTATGGGCAGTTGTCACGCCCCATTGAGAGAAAAGCTTTGATCAAAAGGAACCACGAAGTATTTTCACCAAACTGTCGAATTGTATATCTGAATATGTATGAGTTTATGGTGGAGAGTTTAAATCTATATGATGAAGAATAATAACAGGAAATGGGCTTAGCACACAGGTGTATTTATGTCCAGTCATGCTTGAATATCCCTTCATAATGTCTGAATAGAGGCGAGAGAAAACGAGACATAAAAGGACGTACTACTTTCTATCTTGATGGGGTTGCAGCAGTGATTCGTTTTATGTCTGAGTTGTACCATGTAGGAGTGTAAATAAATTAGACAATGTGGAACAAAACAGCTGTAGAGGCAGGCAGCAGGGGGGAAATGTAAGAAGAAAAGTAGCTTCGGGGAAAGTGCTAAAGGGTATGAGAACAAAAAGAAAGAACAATGCAAGAGATCTCCAAACCACTTCAGTGGAGCTTTTTTTCTAAAGTTATATTAGGATCAAGGACAGTCTTCCCCAATATTGTGCTCACCAGATTTGTTGGACTTCAGCTCCTATCGGCATGAGCAACATTCAGAAATACTGGGAATTTTAGCCTGAAACATCTGGAGGGCACCAGGTTGGGGAAGGCTAATCAAATGTATAACCTGTTTGTAAGCATGTTTTCTTGGGAGTAAATCCCAGTGCCTGGGGCTGCAAATCTTAGCTTGGTGTAAGTCCAACTGAATTTTTCTTGTAAACCTCCTTGAGGAGGCTTTACCTTAAAAGGTAATATATAAATAGTTTAAGGCAGTGGTTCCCAATTGGTGGTCCATGGACCCCAGGGGGTCTGCGTAACCCACCCAGGGGGTCCATGGCACTATTCATATATCAGCTCTGCAAGGTCTGCATTTTAATAAAAGAAAATACGCTCAATGTTGACCCAGATTTGAGATTAAAAGTAGGAAATATTGAACCGGATGTGGAAGGGATTGTTTGGGACAAAAAGAGGCATGATTTCTCCCATCACATTTAGGTTTAGTAGCTGATAGACATGTCATAATTTGTTCAATTGTAAACTAGACGTTAGTAAAATTAAATTTGTCTTTATATTCCTAACTAAATCATTGTTATTTTTGCATGGTAATATCACAAAAATCCTTTGCTTATTAGGGGCTACCCTTTATTTTCTTCAAAAAATTGCTTTGTACAGGTAACTACCATAGAGATAACAAAATTTTCAAAAGTAGAGGGTCCATGGCTTGGCATTTTAAAAACAAGGGGTTTGCAGTACTTAGCTAATTGGGAACCACTGGGGGGGGGGGAATATCCTTATTGGAGCATACATCTGAGTAGATGTGTCTAGGATTGCAGCTGGAATTAATTACTTTTTGGAGAGTATTGTTTTGAGCTCTCCACTTACCTAATCAGTAAGAAATTCCTTTGCAACTTCCTTGTGAGGGGTGTTTTTGTAATATCTGTTTATTTAATATATGCTTGTTGAGGAGGGAGAACAAGCAGGGTGGCCAGATGCAAACGAGGACAAAGCTCCTGCCTATCCAGGATATCATGGCTGATGGTATGAAAAGCATACCATTGAAAGTTCCAAGAGAATCAACAGAGTCGTACTCTCCTGTTTATCTCTCAGCAAAAGTCATTCCACAGGATGGCTGTTTCTTTCCTGAAACCAGGCCTGAACTCTGATTTAAATGGTTCCAGAAAATAGTTTCATCCAAAAGTGACTGGAGTTGGCCAAGCACCTCTCAAGCGCTTTGCCCAGGAAAGGTATGTTTGTTACTGGTCTGGAATCTTCTGGATCCAGGCTAGGTTTCTTCAGAAGTGGTGAGATGATTGCTTCTTTTAGAGAAGGAGCTCTGCTAGATCTCTGCTAAATCATAAAGGGTAAGGTTGACAGGAATACCAGCCATGCCAGCTGGAAAATCCCCCAGAGCCATTAGCCTCTGTTTTAAGAGGTCCATCAATCTTGCAGAAGGGTAACATCACTGAAAGTCTAAAGTTCAACAGGAAGTGATCTGAAGGAAACAGATGTAAAACCCACAACTTTCAGATCAGCATCCTCTTGTCAAATCCAGGATGTGCCCTGAGACATGTGTTGAGCCAATGACATGTTGGGACAGCTCTATGGTAATCAGAGCAGCCATGAAGCCTTGAACTTCACAGACAGTGTGGTCTGGGCATAGAAGTTGTAGTCCCGAAAGACAATCATCCTGGGAATCTCCCAACACCAAGTTCAAGTTTAGCTCTCTCAGGGGAAATTAATTACATATATTCTAGTAAGCCCACGTGCCTATTCTCCTGCTTTTTTGAGCATCGGTACTGTTTTTAGGGTGAAATCCTATGCATGTTTAGATAGAGAGAAACAATCTTAACTCCCAGCTGGAATTTGTAGGATTATTTTCTGTGTAAACATGCATAGGATTACACCCTTAATGTTTGTTTCAGATTCCATCCTGACTACTATTTTCTCCTATTATCTCTCATGGCCTGAGCAGAGTCAATATTTTAGCCACTTATCTCTCATTCTGTTGTCCAGCTTTTTAACAATTGTTCTTTCTGGTGTGTTCTTTTCACAGCCCCTGGATTTCCTCTTAAGACATGTGGAAATTGGCCAAAAACATCTTGCAGGCCTATATAATATATTTATAGAAATGATCTTTGGCCTTGACTAAATAAACAGATAAATCTTCCGGATGTGGGTCTATTTATTTATACAAAGGCCAAATGGGTGATGGGGAATCAGCTAAACATTGCCCTGAGAGTGCAGGGCTGAAGGGAGACACCCTCATGCCTCTGTCACCAAGGGCCAGAGGGAGGCTGCACCCCCTGCCTCCTGGGAAGAATATCATGAATACCAGGCCCATCCATTAGCCAGTGAAGGCACAGCTCCATAGGCTTCCCCACTCACCACCAGAAAGAACACTCAGCTCCAACTGCCAGTTGTTCTGCAGCATGCTCTGGCACAATCCAGCTGTCAGCGGATTAAGGGCTGCTTGGTTGTGTGTGAGTCAGTAGAGGCTGGTGGCTCCAATTTCTGTGGGACTGATTCCATTCTGGGTTTCAGTCAAAACCAACCAGAACTCTAAAGGAACTATCTAAAGGGCTGAACTCATTTTGGGGAATAAAGTTCAGCAACTTGGATAGCTCTTTTAGAGTTCGGGCTAGCTCTGACTGAAACCAAGAATGGAATCACAGCCCCACTGATATCAGAGCCACCAGCCTCCACTGGTGTGAGTGAGAAGAAGTGGCAGAGAAGGTGGGAGTGGGGCCAGGGAGTGGGGTGGGTTGTGTTATTATGACCTGTTCCTTTTAAGTTCCCTTGAGAATCGTTTCACTGCAAGGGAGGGTGTTAACCTTCAAAATAAGTAAACAAACATTTGCTGTTGTTTGTATCCGTTCATTAGAATCGGAAGTGCCAAATGTTTTCTTGTGAAAGAACTATCCAGCCTCAGTAAAGTCAGCCATGGACTTCAAAAAAAGACAACTAAGTGGGTTCTAGAACAAATTAAGCCAGAACTCTCACAAGAAGCAAAAATGTTGAAACTGAGGCTATCATACTTTGGACATATAATGAGAAGAAAATATTCATTAGGAAAGACAATAATGCTGGGGAAAACGGAAGGTAGAAGGAAAAGAGGAAGTCCAAACAAGGGATGAATTGACTCTATAAAAGAAGATATGGACATGAAGTTACATGATCTGAGTAGGGTAGTTTACAACAAATGTAAATGGAGGTCTTTGATTCATAGCTTTGTCATAACTCAAAGCCAACTTGAAGGCATGTAACTACTACTACTTGCAGTCTGTCTTGGGTCATTCACTGTGTTTCTCTATTTGGCTGTGAGCTCTATCTAACAAGAGCTAACAATCTTATTGCTTTTGACTCCTGTATCTCATGATGAACAATGAGATAAGAATTCTTGGTTCTTTACATTGACTTCCCTGTAAAGACATCAATAGTTAAATGGAGTCTAGGAGTTGATATTTCAAGATAACCTGAAAGGTCAAACAGATAAAACCTGAAGCCATTACAATATTGTATTATTGCACATGTATTGTCTTAATTGTTAAAACTCCACTCCATTCAATGCATTCAGTATATGAAGAAGCAGATTGCAACAATCACCATCCATGTTTGTTTAATGAAGAGTTTGACACATTATGGAGCATCATGGGTTTGAGTTAGATTAATGTTCAATTATTACTCTATCTAAAATGTTAGGAAAACATGTAAGCATGTCACCTAGCAATGCAGACAATGCTCCTTTTGCAAACAATTCTCTTGATAAATCTTTAGGTATACCCTAAATCACAGGAGACTAATTCATCAGAGATGGGTCTCCTAGGTATTACCAGCTTGAAATAGAGGTGATAAGGGTGCTGTAATGAAAGAGCCAAAAGAAGGAAATCTGTTTCTATCTATATCTTTCTCTCTCTTGAGGATAGGAAAGAGACAGAGGGAGGAAAATCAATATAAAATAATAGCTTTTAGGATGTTGTTCTTCAGTGCGCATAGCATCCTAGAAACTAAACCAGGCTCTTGTGGATTATCCAGGATATTTCCCCAAACCCAATGGAGTTCTGTCAGCACTCTGATATAACTCAAACCAAACCTTTAATAAAGCAAGGTCAGCATGGACTGTGGAAATACAACACAACAAGCTCTGCTCCTGCTCAAGTCTTGCAGAAATTAATGGACCCTGGTTGGGATCCCTGTGAGTTAAGATCATACAGATTTAAAGCAGGGATCAGCCTGGAACTTACTTCCACCACCAGAGATCATCTGTCCAGCCCTAGAAGATATATACCACATCAGTACATTTGCTGGTGTCTCTTGCTAAAGAAAAATAATTTCCCAACTCCCCAGCACTAGTTTTCCATTTTTCCTGTCCTATATAAAATATAGATTAAAATCCAGCCATCCAAAAGGTGCACATTTATCCCTCCTCTTCCTCTGGGTGCAGTCATCATTTAATTTGATTGGAAATGCAGTTAGTTTTAACTACGGTTTATCCAAAACAAAGCCAGGATCAGACTCTAGTTTGATCTTGTCTTGTTCAGGCAAACCATCATTTAAACTAACCACAGTTTGTTCCAGGTCAGATGAAATGACAAACTGTGGTTAATTGAAAATGGAAATGAGTGCATTTAACATCTTCACAGCTGTTCCAGAGGGCAGGATGGAGCCCATGAGCATAAAGCTTGTCCCCATAGCACTAAACTTTGCTTAGCATCACCCTATATGGCATGGATTAAATCCTTGTTCTCCTAACTATGTTCAATGTTCTCCTCACCCCACCTCCAAACTAGTTTTTCCAGAGTTACCCCTGCTTATCAGGGACATGGACATGGAATTGAACCTGTAGATTACTTGCCTAGGCCTAAGTATATCATCACATTATCCTCAACTAAACCCAGTAGGATAGGCATGTGTCCTGCATTTTTGCAGTACTCTTCTATTTGTAAGGTTGTCTAGTCCAAGTCCACTTTAAAGAGCAAGAGCCATAAGTAGAGAGAGCAGGGCCCTTCAAGTTGCCCATCAGCAATTATCAGCACCTGGACAACAGACTGAGCAGACACACAGGTCACCTGGGCACAGTCTTCCCCACTATAGTCAGACCTCCTCCTCCTCCCTTGTCTTGAAGTATCTGTGACATTGACAAGGCACAGTTTCTGTGCTGCAGTTGGTCTCATCGTTTATATTCAGAATTTGATTAGAAGTGATCTGGAAGGGTTTGGGCCTATTCAGCCTGTGGAACCTCAGAATCTGTGTGAGTTATCTCTGTCAGCGATCTCAGAGGAAAGCATGGGGGAGTTAATTTTTTCCCATTCAGCTGTTAGTTTGACCTTGGCAAAACCAAGTCTAGCAGCTTCTTGAAAACCTGACAGAAGATGGATGGAACTTTCAGAGGTGTCACACAGGCTGAAAGGCCAATTCTGGACGGCAAAACAGAGACACCCTGTTTGAGCAGGGGGGTTACTGATGGGCCAAAGCCCCTTGTCAGTTAGGTGGTTAGAATGAGGTTTTCCACAGCCACACTCTCCCCTTTTAAGCTAGTGCACAGGCAGGGAACCTTTGCTAGGAATATTCTTGTTTACAATGCCTGAAATCCTCTCTGTGTGGACTTAACTACCATCTGAACCTCTGGAGGCACTCTTCACATGGACTCTTTTAATTTGGACTCTTGTCTCTTTGAACTCTGGATTGTTAAGAACTTGCCATGAAAAGTACAGCTGTACTTTTCATAGACTTTGGATTCTCATTCACTGTAGATGGTGCATCTTCATCATTATTAGCCCAGAGTGCCAGCAGGCTGGGTCTGATCCTGACTCTTGGACTTTTCTCTGCCTGGACCCATACAGTGTGGAGTTACCAGGTGAAAACTTTGGTCATTAAACTCTCAGCTTGCGTGAGTTTAACCTTGGCTTTGATAGGCCTCAGCCATATAGAATGGAGATTCCCATGAAGAATTCATTTTTAGATAAAATCTCTTTGTGTGTTGACTTGTTTAGTCCTTTTCTAGAATCCATATTTTGGATTGCCTGTGAAAGTTTTGGCCAAGAATCCCAAGTTCCTTTCCCTG
This sequence comes from Elgaria multicarinata webbii, assembly GCF_023053635.1. Lineage (NCBI taxonomy): Eukaryota > Metazoa > Chordata > Lepidosauria > Squamata > Anguidae > Elgaria > Elgaria multicarinata. The sequence goes on along the minus strand of NC_086180.1, from coordinate 36,368,655 downwards.
AAGCCCTTGTTTGGATTGAGAGAGGGGGGTAGGTGAATAAGCAGGTTGCAATGATGAAGAGCAGGAACAACACTGGGAGGTGCTTGTCAGTGGATCCTTGCTGGGGTGTAGGCTCTCAGCAGGTGCCTAACCATGCTTAACTTTGTCAGCAGGCCTTTATGGCAAATACTGTATGGTAATGAATTGTTTTTGTGCTTTTATTGCATATTTAACTTGATAGAAAAGACTCACCTGAGTCACTTTTGATCTCCTGACTGGGCTAATGTGATCAACCTGCAAGAGCCACAATATTTCTTCTGAAAAGAAATGTAAAGTGATGCACGTTGTGACAAAAGAAAACCCAACTTCAAGTATAACGTGATGGAATCTGAGTTGGCGGTTGCTAACCAAGAAAGAGAACTTGGGGTTGTGGTGGACAGCTTGATGAAAATGTCAAACCAGTGTATGGCCACTGTCAAGGAGGCAAACTCCATGTTGGGCATTACTAGAAAAGGAATTGAGAATAAAACTGCCAGTATCATGCTGCCTTTATAAAAAAAATCTATGGTGCAACCCCACTTAGAATACTGTGTACAGTTCTGGTCACCACACCTAAAAAAATTGTAGAGCTGGAAAAAGTGCAGAAAAGGTAAATGATAAAGGGTAAATTATCTTCCCTATGAGGGAAGGTTACAAAAGCTGACATTGTTTAGCTTGGAAAAAGGAGGCTAAGGTGAGACATGATAGAGATGTACACAATTCTGCATAGTGTGGAGAATGTGGATAAGGAGACATTTTTCTCCCTCTCCCATAATACTAGAACCTGGGGTCATCTCATGAAGCTGATTGGTGGGAGATTCAGAAAAAATAAAAGGAAGTACTTCTAACATAGTGCATAGTTAAACTATAGAATTCACTATAGAATTCACCACAAGGTGTAGTGACGGCAACCAATTTGGATGGCTTTAAAAAGAGGTTGGATAAATTTCTGGAGGAGAAGACTATCAATGACTACTAGTCCTGATGATATGTGCTACCTCCAGCATCTGAGGCAGAAAGCCTATGTACACCTGTTGCTGGAGAACATGGTTGGGAAGGTGTTGTTGCACCGTGTCCTGCTTGTGGGTCACTGGTTGACAACTGGTTTACCACTGTGTGAACAGAATGCTGGACTAGATGGACCCTTGGTCTGATCCAGCATGGCTCTTCTTATGTTCTTAATAACAGCAATCACACTGCTGAACAGTAAACGACTGTTAAGTATTATGCAAGGAAACATCCAGGACATGTGGTTACATGATATCGATGTGCAGACATTCGAATAATTCAGCTAAGACTGTAAGCCTCTTGTGGTGCCCCGACCTACAACCAATTCTACAAATAGGTCAGATTCCTGAGGATAAAGCGTTTTTTCTGACATCTTGAGATTTTCCCCAGTGAATCATCTGTTTGACTCAGGTTGTGTTTTCATTGACATGTGTTTTTTTTTGGTGTTGAATTATTCAGAGGTGTGCTCCCTTGATTTAAGAAACACAGCAGTTTTGAGTCAACATTTTGATTCATTTTGAGTTGGATGAGGATCTGGGAACTGCACATGGGTCTCCTATTCTCTGTAATGATGCCCTTGTTGCAGTACCTGTGTTTTCACCTGTGCATCTGCCCCTGGGGGAGGGAAAGTTGCATCTGTAAAAGGGAAGGATTGTACTCAGAAAGTTTAGTGATTTAGTAATTTTAGATAGAGGACAGGGAGAAAAGATTACATCTCCCCCAGTTATCAGTGGGATTTAAATGAATGGACTGTGCTCATTGTTTTGAAATAAAATTGTAATGTTGTTTTACTATTTGCAATGGCAATAATGGGTTAGTCATTGCCACTGTCATCTGATGACACACAAGTAATTTGTTCATCTTTTCCTTCATCGCATTTTATTTTTTCAGCTGCAAATATTATTATATCTACTTAAGTCAAGTATTGCTATTCCGCAAACCAGTCATTTGCTGGCTAATGATCACTGCCTAGTTTCTAACTCTAATGACAAGTTTTAATATCTGTTAGCTGATTCCTTGATATATTTCTTCACATAATTGTAATGCTCTCTTTAAATGCTGCTTTTGCAGGAAGGAAAACTGGTGAGGCATAAGAACATAAGAGCCATGCTAGATGAGACCAAGGGTCCAGCTAGTCCAGCATTCTGTTCACACAGTGGCTAAGCAATTGCCCATGGGAACCCATAAGCAGGACATGAATGCAACAGCAACCTCCCACTCATGTTCCCCAGCAACTGGTGTACATAGGCTTACTGCCTCTGATACTGGAGGTAACATAGAGGCATCAGGACTGGTAGCCATCGATAGCCTTCTCTTCTATGAATTTATCTAATCCCCTTTTAAAGCCATCCAAATATGTGGCCATCACTACATATTATGGTAGTGAATTCCATAGACTAGCAATACACCGTGTATTTCCTTTTATCTCTCCAGAATCTCCCACCAATCAGCTTCATGAGATGACCCTGAGTTCTGCTATTATGAGAGAGGGAGAAAAATGGCTCCCTATCCACATTCTCCACACCATGCATAATTACGTACACCTCTATCATGTCTCCCCTTACCCACTTTTTTTCCAAGCTAAACAATGCCAGCTGTTGTAACCTTCCCTCAGAAGGGAATTGCTCCAGCCGATTGACCATTTTAGTTGCATCATTTTACTTCAGCTGTGGGGTTTGTTATGTATGTGTTTATCTTGTGGGACATTTTGCCAAACACTGGAAACCTGCATCCATTCATATTCTTTACCTTGTACTCTCTATAAATTGCATTAAAACTAAAGATTATTCAATAACAGATGTTATTGTGAACCGCCCAGATGTGAACCGCCCAGAGAGCTTCGGCTATTGGGCGGTATAAAAATGTAATAAATAAATAAATAAATAAATAAAGATGTTGCCGAAGAGATGCCTTTTCTCACAGAAGATACCAAGCATCAACAACATTCTTCTTTCAGTACTACCATAGATGGTTTAACTTCATTTTTTTTATAATAAGGCTAATCTGGTGAAATAACAGAAAGCAGGAAGTACACCATATATTTTTGTGCACATTTTTACCAGCTATGTTGCTAACATTAACAAACTACTGTATGTTATTTGAACTGATTCCATTATCCATCTATACAAATGGGGCTAATGTTAGTGCATAATAGGAGCACAAGCTTCTTGTTTTCCATTGTTCTTCAAGAAATTTCAGCAAGGTAGATCTGAAACTGGGAAGATTCAGTGCAGTATTAAAATATCAAGTATATTGCCAAACTGGAGATCATAAAATGAGACTTTATTGAGTTTTTTATATCATACCTGTTACAGATAAAGTGCAAGGTGAATCCAATGAATCTAATTTGACTTTAGATTAATAACTTTCAAAGCTGATAGATTCAATTCCTTGCCAAGTACAGGAGTTATGACTCCCAGCCCTTGGATCTTTCAGTGTGCAGCAGAGGAGGTTGGTAAGGATGAGGCATAGGTTATTTCCTCAGTGGTAGGGAAGTCAGTGCCTTCTTCAGGGCCCTCCCAGACAAAGGGCACAGCCCTGTCATCTTCTGGCTCAGAGGATAAGTTCCCAGCAGAACCTCCACCTCCCAGCTTTGTAGAAGTCTCAGGTGACAAAACTAGGTGAGGCCAGGTCAGTCAGTTCCTCTATCAAGGGCAACGCTGACCACACTATGGGTTTTGTCAGCCTACATCTGACTTCAGTTGACCTTTGCTCCCTGCTGAGACAACATCTTATTGTTCTAGTAAGAGAGAGTTTCAGCCATCAAGACCCACTTGGACCTATCCAAAGTCCTATTTTTGTCCTGCCTTGACTTGACTGTCATCAGATGAGGATAAGTAGTCTGGCTCTTTACTGCCTTAGTCAAAGGGTTAAGGAACTCCACAAAAAAAAAAAAAAAAAAAAAACCTAAATGCTTTCCACCAACATTATTCTTTCCCATTTTCGAAATTCTTTAAACTGAAACTGTTTAATTTCCTTGCCTATTGAGAAAGACGAGCCTTCTGGTTATACAAAGAAAGACATTCACAGAATATTTCAATACAGTTTTTGACTATGAATTCTGATTTGTATCTGCAGTATTCAACTTTAGTATTTTTAAAGTGTAAAACTCGGCAAACTCTAAAGCCAGTTTTCTGAATGTAAACAAGGTTATGTATAATCATACAATGCATTCTATATTTGGCAATGATCATTGTTATCTAGCTTAGTGATTTTTAAGCTTTTTGCCTATGTGTCCCCATTCCAAAGCTGGATGTTTCCCATGACCTCTGCCAAGAACAAAGCCTGTTGTATTATCCAAAAGCAAAAGGATCACATAAAGGACATGATGTCTTAGATCTTTTGGTGGCCTACAGTCACTGTGAAATCCTATCTATTGGGTCATTTACTCACGTCAAAGTCTAGATCATTTAAGCAGACTGGATTAAATGATCAATAATATGTTTCTATACGATATGCCACTATGTACTCTTGGCTAAATACTTGCACAGAGACAGAGGAATAGATGAGAAGGAAGATTCAAAAGAAGAGACAACAGACCTTCTAATTCATATTGTTTGGGATTTTGCTTGACTATATCTTTCTTCCTCCCACTTCAAGATCTTGTGGACCACCTTTGATTTGCTCTGACTACTTTTATAGAGGCTACTAATAAGTAAGTGCCAGTGTACACACCTAAAGCTAAACCTTGGTTAAGAGAAATAGTGAAGTGAGAGAGGGAACATGGATTTCTGAGGCTGTTCTTAGCTCCTGATTTTCAAATCACAGATTGCACAGGACTAGAGTTATATCTGCACTGCACTGCTCCAGACCATTTCAGCTTGAAGCCAACGATGCACTGGGGTGGCCAGATGATAGTCTGGTGTGACAGCTGATGCCAGTGAAGGCTGGTGGCTCCAATGTCAATGGGGCAGTGAATCCACTCCAGTTTTCAGACAGAATTCTGAAGGAGCTATCCATGAATCCATTCTGGGTTTCAGTCAGAACTTTAAGGCGCTATCCAGGATGCTTCATGCATTCAATAGCTCGTTAGAGTTCTGAGTGAAACCCGGAGTGGATTTACCACTCCACTGACATCGGAGGCACCAGCCTCACTGGCTGATTCATTTGTTTCAATTTACACAGGGCAAAACCATGTAAATAGCACACCGTGGATATCATTTCCCTTTAGATATAGAAACCTTGAGCCGGAGGGTCATTTCCCCCACATCTGGCCATAGTGAATCTGCATCTGCATAAGATGGAACCCCCCTGCAGAACTGGCTGTTCTTCCATTCAGAAGCTTCCAAATCTTTAAGTTCTTGGTTAGTAAGCTAACAAGGTTTTTCCCAGAGGAAAAACTAACAACAATAGAAAAAGTCCAGGAATATATTGCTAGAAGATATATGTTTTAAAAAAAGGCAACTTTTAGGCCACTCAGTCTTCAAGCTGAGAGTTTGAAATGTTTATCGTTTCATACAGTGGCATTGCTAGCAGGTGCCTAGAAATAAGTTCTTCCATTTCTGAATCACCTTTTACTTGCTAAAATAGTATTAATGAGCTATGTGGGTTGGGTGGGGAAAATCTGTGTTTAATTTTGATTGTGCCTTTTAAAGTCATTCAAAGATGGCAACGTACAGAAATGTATCAGGAGAAAATAGTCCCTATTAAAGTCAGTGCAAATTAGGGCTGCTTATCTACATCCCAACAACCTCTAAGGATTCCTATAGAGTAATCTCTGTGTGAACCACCCAGAGAGCTTCGGCTATTGGGCAGTATAAAAATGTAATAAATAAATAAATAAATAGTCCTAGAGACCAGTGGTTCATTAAAAGCTTATCAGAGCAGATCCTCAATGCAAATCAGTGATGGCAGACAAATTTCCATAGAACACAGCTTGCACCTCACCAATGGACTTCCCCTGCGATACGCAGCTGCCAGAGAGCATTGGGTGGATTTTAAGGCATGTGCTCTGTTCAAGTGGAGCAGCAGTGAAGCTTAACAAGGCTGGCCAGTGTTCCATATGAACCAAACGTGCATCCTAGGCTATGCGCTTCCAAGCTCTGCAATGCACTGGGGTTTCATTGCGGACAAGAGAGGCAGCAACAAAATGTTGCAGTGCAGAATGCTCCTCTTTAAGGCACTCCATTCCATAGGGTGACCATATGAAAAGAGGACAGGGCTCCTGTATCTTCAACAGTTGCATAGAAAAGGGACTTTTCAGGTGTAATTTGTATGTGTGCATGCAGCACCTGGTGAAACTCCCTTTTCATCACAACAGTTAAAGCTGCAGGAGTCCTGCCCTCTTTTGTATCTAGTCCTCCTTTTCATATGGTCACACTACATTCTGTCCCCCCTCCCACCCAGTTTTCCATGGCCACTACACATGCTCAGTCTTCACTGGGCTGTTTTTGGTGTCCCAAAAGGGTTTTTTTAAAATTTATTTCTGCAAAACTTAGTATTCCCCTGACCCTGCTGATGGCTCCCTTTTGTGCATGGATGGTGCCATTTTGGCTACATAAGGACCAACATTCAGAAAATTGAGATCACTATTAGTATATATGATGATGATATACATGGACTTCTTGGCGGACAAATATGGAAAGAATCAATGTCCCAGTTACAGAACACCCCTTCTCTTGGGTATCCCACTTTGCCACCAAATAGGTCATGAAACAACCATGATGATGTGGGTTATCCTACCCTCTAGACACCAAATTTGAACACCATCTAGTAACTTCACGGAAGTGGAAATTCACTCCATTCAAAATAATTATGGCTGCTAGTATTTTTAATGCTGTGTTTTAATGTGTTTTTAATATTGTGAACCTCTGAGAGATTTTACTATACTCAGTGATTATATATATATATATATATATATATATATATATATATATATATACGCCATGAATAAATAAATAAAGTAATATAAGGTGCTAGAATTTTTATCAATGATATTATTCTTTCTTATTCTAAAACAAAATATGGATTACTGGTGTTGTGCAATTATTTTAAGCTTTAGTTCTCTCTTCCCTTGTAATTATTTCCCTTTCCATATTCATAAATCTGCCATAGTCAGCAACACAGAGATCATCTGCTCATGTTTACAAATAATCGACATTCTTTGGACACTGGAAATTCCCATAGACTTGTGATAGGATTTGTAAATAACTCAGGGCAGGCCTTAGGGTCTATTCCATCTGTGCCAGTACAGCCTGTGTCCACGTTTTTCTTTATTTAATAATGTATGTATATTTCCCAAACACAACTTTCCACTATCTGCCTTTGTGGTTTTCAGTTGGGTTTATTATTCTTTTATAAATGCCGCATCTGTCAAAATAATGTCTTTAATACTTGGAGTTTGTGTTTGCTTTTAAACAAAGGATCGAAACAATTTGTTGTTGGGGTAGGGGTAGCATTTGAACACTGAAGACTTAGGTTCAATCCAGAGCATCCTTGGGGAAATTACTGTCTCTCAAGCTGCCCTGCAGGGTTGTTGTAAGGATAAATAATTGAGACTAGTTTTGTACAGCAGTTACAGCCAGATGACTAAATGGAAGCCAGTGGGATGGGTTCATGAGTGCGTTTTGTGGTGCGATGTGGGTTGTTGTTTTAAAGAGAACAGGTTATGTTGCTTCCCTTCTTATCACAGAATTCACCATCAGCTTAAGTCATACCAGTAGGAATAGTCCTCACCTCATTGGCTACCGAGTTTTCACAGCCCGTGCTTCGAAGAATAATCACATGGGGGGTTTCACATTGCTGAACAAGTTTATCAATGGATATCTAAGCGACATCCTATTGTTCATTCAGTCTGATGTTCCAGATTTGGCAATGTCCTGCTATATTCCCAAATGTTTAGAACTTCTGGCAGGTTGAAACATTGCACTGCCACTTTGGACTATTCTGTTTTAGAGATGGAATGATAGCTCTAGAATGGGAAACTACATTTTGTAGTATTCCTGAGGTGTAGTTTGTAGTACATTAAATTAAAGCATGTGGTTACTTTCCTTAAAAAAATAGAGTACAATTTTGTCAAGAAGACATTAAAGAAGCTATTACATTTGTGTGTGTGTGTGTGTGCTACATTTTGTTTTGAAAACAGAAATGAAATGAATTATCTAGGCTGAACTGAAACAAAAGAGGAAGGTTTCATTTGATGTATTTGGATTTTCAGCTGACATATCACCCAACTGTCCACAACATTACATAGGTCCTAGAAGTCTCTGAGCATAGGGCCCTGTTGTGCCATTTGTATGTGTGTGTGTGAACATTTTTTCTTTTAATTTACAAAATAATATAGTTCTGCACATTTAGGGAGTACCCCAAGTATGGAGAAATCTGCCTCCTAATTTTGGGGGGGTCCACTTTCACTTCTAAACTTATAGGCATAATTCAGTATTAGAGAGAACAAGATGGGACCCACAACAAAATATTGCAGTTGGGAAGTCTCAGGGGGAGGAAAGGAGGAAAGGATATGTGTGTTTTTCTTTTCTACCTTCCTGAAACCTTCCGCTATTATGATAAATGATAAAGGGCTTGTGTTTGAAGCTGATTGGGTGCCAGCCCTGAATCTGAGTGGAGTTTTTGCTATATAGCAGAAAAAAGGGATTCCGAGAGTGTGATAAAGGAAAAGGGTATAGGTTTTAGTTTCCACCTCCAGAAATATCCTTGTTGGACTTGATGGCCTTAGAGGCCCCTTCCAACTCCACTATTCTATGATTCTATAACATGAGGAGGGGTGTGTGTGAGTGTGTTTTTAAAAAATCTTGGCATACTTCTTTCTAACCTTAAGTCCCCTTCAGGATATTATAAGCTGTTGGACTCCCTCTCCCTTATATTTAACCTCCCTTTTCAGCTGACACCCTCAACATTCCATGGTGCATTCTGCCCATGGCATTCAGCAGATCCTGGAAGCTCAGTGAGCAAAGGTTTATTGTCAGGCATGGTCCCATTCATCCTCCATAGGTGTGAGATCATCCAAGTTTGATATTAGAGTAGATGCTGATGATATTTGACTACAAAGTACGCATTACAAGGATGGAATATGGAAGAGGTTGTTTGTTTGGTTTTGGTGAAAGATACATACAAGGTCTCAGTATCTGCTCATATGTATTTTAAAATGAACCATGGGAAACATGCATGCACACACACACAAACAGACCTCTCAATACAGAAAATAAAGTGAGATTGGAAACCTTTCTACAGGAGGCATTTATTTTGCACTCATGATTCCTTGCTCATGGTTGTTTATGGGTTCTTTAGGTGATATGATGATCCTCCTGTTTCTTTTCTGATTTTTAAGAGCACTTCCTTGGATTTTTTTTAGATGGGCAATAGAATATTATTTCTGATAGCATATATATATCCTACTTGTCTAATTGCGATATTCTGCTATAACACAGTGCCACCTAGAGGTTACATAGCAGAAAAGCAAGAAAGGAAAAGGTGTTTGTGTAGGGCTCAGATATTTGTTCTGCAACAAAACCATAAGCAACAAAACCATGCTTTTTATATTGTATTTTGTATTCATGTTTTTAAATTGTTGGTTGTTTTTATGCTTTTCATGGTTTTAATTTTTGTGAACTGCCCAGAGAGCTTCAACTATTGGGCGGTATAAAAATGAAATAAATAAATAAATAAATAAGTACATTAGGCAGAACTTTCATACATTTACCTGGGCAGCACTGCCTGAGCATTGTTGACTATGGTACTTTAATGTTTCCAAAAAATATGGCTGTATGGAAGTAAAGGCTTCAATATGCTCTAGCACAAATTTTGTGTTTTCCAAAGGAATATAATTGTTAGCCTCTCTGTCTTACAATACATATTGTCTCTTTCATTACAAAGGAAATCACATACTAAACCAGTTGAGGGACTAGATAACCTATCAATTTATTTTGTATTTAAATATACTGTTTCATAGCAATTTCCAGTGGTTTTTTCAGCATTTGGCAAATCTATTACCTTTGAGTGACTTTGCAGCAAATGTTTATTCTTCCTAAATTATATTCTGAAAACTTTCAAATCCTAGCAGTTTAATGACCTTATACAGCAGTTCTTATTGTGCACGGTAGGAAAATCCAATTTTGTTGATGATCTTATGAACTCTGTTAGAGCTATGTCTCAAAAACCTAATGCTGTATTATTAATAAATCTGAAGATCTCATCCAGTTTTGATCTACATCATGATCAAAATCATGTTTCTGGGTCGTTGTTTGCTAGTTATGTTGAACAATTTGAGGCTTATAAAATGTCTGGCTATAAAATGCATAACAAAACTGAACAGTTTTGATTGAATCTAAAGGAAGAATTGAATCTAAAGGTCACTTAAACATGTCCCCATGGCATCCCCATGGCACCTCCTCTTTCTCATATCAGTTCTCTTTCCTGTTGAGTTATCAATGTATCTTATGGCATTATTCTCAGTGACTTGTTGTCATGGCTTTCATTATCACTAGTCATGGTGACTCTCTCTGGCGAAATAAAATAATAGTAATAATAATAATGATGATGATGATGATGATAATAATAATAATAATAATAAATCCTTCCTCTTATAAGGGCATTATTTCTCCAGTACCATTTGAAACCTGTTAAGGGAAGCCCACTCATGCTTGTTGCCAAGTGTCTTATGAAGCTAGTTCAGGGAACGCCTGTACTTCCTTCCCTATGTATCTGCCTGTCAAACAGGTCAGTGATTTGCAGCTTGTTTGTAACCCTCTTCACATCTGTATATTCCCTGGAACTTAATTCTGAGTAATATCTTTCCAAATGTTCTTCAGAATTTTTCCTGTTCACTTCCAATATAGAAAAAGTCTTGTCTGCAGTAGCATTATGACTCCTAAAAATAAGACATTTCAGTTCTTCTTTCCTCTTTAAATTGATATATATTTGTCAATTTCTTTCCTTCCTTCCTCCATCTGTATTTTCAGTCCATTTGTTCTTACTCATTATTTAAACCAGGCCTATTTCTACTCTGTTTTCAAATGAATCCAGTGGAAATAGTCTGGCATTTCTAGCTGACCTGGTTTTCTATTATTGTAGGTGAGACAAATTTTAATATTTTCATGCATTATTTTCATATTTGCACAACACTTCTATTTTAAAACTTTCCCTTTGATATTTCACAGCAAAGTTAATTATTTCTTCGGTAAAATTAAATGTAGCATGAAAATCCAAAAGGATAGTGGCATTTATTGCTGCAGTGGTTTTCTTTAAAAACAAACAAACGTAAAACTAAGCATTGGATATAAGCCATCTTGGCAGTTCCTCTTCATGTAGAAAAGCACTGTATGTTTTTCTCAACATCACTCAACATCAACTAGCTAAAATATTGCAGAAGGTAGAAATAGTTCATATGCAAGCTGTGCCATTTATGCTAAGAAGCCAAAATGAAGGCATGTATATTTCATCCTAAATGCTAAATTTAAAACTGAAGTCTGAAATGACCATTTCTTCCAGTGCATGATAATACTTAGGCGGGATCTACACTACCGCTTTAAAACGGTTTATAAGAGTAGTGACAACTGTTGGGGCCCAGGACACACTCCATACACAGTTTTCAAACCGTTTTCAAAGTGTCATATCCTGCTTGGTGTAGATGATGATGATGATGATGATGATGATGATGATGATGATGATTTACATTTATATAATGCCCCATAGCTGAAGCTCTCTGGGCAGTTAAAAAGATCTGGCCTTAGTTGTCAGAAAAGCTGTGTATCTATTTCTGTCAGGAATTATCCTGTTTTACCACTGCAGAAGCCCTTTGTGAAGTCTGAACTGAATGCTACATTCACGGAAACATATTGCTTACGGTAGGTGCTTTGATATTCAGAGTCCAATAGCCCCATCACATCAGTCGAAATGTGTGGCTCCCATCGCTTCTCTGTCGTTGCTCTGACATCGCTTCCTGAAAACAGGAAGTAATTAGGCCCATCCTGAGCTTCATCCCACCAGCCTCATATTGTGCTGTTGTGGCGAAACCTACGCAAAAGATTCAAATGACGGTGACATTATAATCTGTGTTAACTGCGAAGGACTCCTATGACGTCGACTATGTCCTGCTGTGATTCTTCCCCCCCCTTAAAGTGAAATATTTTGATGCGGGGAAAGTCTGGTTCCTCTGGGCATGCGAAAACACATCGCTCACATTTCAACATGTCTTTTCAGGCATCATTTCCAATGCACTGTACTGTGGGCATGTTTTCAAGGGGATGTATTGCTGATGAAGGAGAGGGGTGTGCAAATTCAAATCCTTTCCTCCTCCAAGGCAGCAGCAGCAACCCTCACCCACATATGTACAAATCAAGCAGACAGGACAGCAAGGGAGAAAAGGAGGGTGGTGCCGGAGAGACTCTTTAGATCTCTGTGTGTTTTTAACTGCAAAGGAACACCTTGTTCCCCTGTAAGTGCTGAAGAGCACTCTTCAAAGGCTGGTCAGTTTCACCCAAATGTCTTGTCAGTTTCAAGCAAAGTCCTCTGGCTGCTTCTGAATCAGTGTGTGTGTGTCCCCTCCTTTTCCATCCTTCTTTATGTTCGTCTTGTTCTTATTTGACTGGGAGTTGGTGGGAGAAGGATACAAATCATACTTCCATTCCTTTGAGCATGTGAAGCTGAGTGGGGAATGGCAAGAGACACAAACAGGGGGAAGCAGAGATGGAAATGTTCTCCATGGAGGGGGATCCTGCATCTCCACACCTTTATCTTTTCTTTTTTTAACAATGGGGGGTCCAGTTTTTATCGAGAGCCCCCACATGGGAAAGGATGGCTTAATCCTCTCACTAACTGTGATTTGCCTCTCAATTTCTCTGTCATTGGAGGTCCTGGCACTGAAGTCTCCTCCTCTGTACACTGGGAGTTGAGATGGCCACTTCCTACCTTGCTTCACTCCCCAACCCCAGCCACCCACCCCAATTTTTTTTCCTTTTTAAAGTTGCAAAAATTGAGACTGCAGTCCGAGGGGCTCTAATGCATTCCATTGAACTCAATGGGATTTATTTACTGAGTAAGCATGCAAAAGAGTTGACTGCAGTCTTATGTAATGTTCTACTTTGGTGTTCAGTAACAAGAGAAGCAAATCCCAATCCCTGTTGTCCGAGGGGGAGTTGTCCCCACTTCAAACAACCAATAAATGGTAGGAGGAGCTACAAAGAAGATCTGGGGGGTGGGGATAACAACATGTGTGAATGAACCTCAATGGATCTCCCCAACGCGCTACAGCAGAGGTGTAAGTTTATAAGTTTTCATATGCTATATAAGCACTATATAAGCAAAATGGGATAATTCGAGGGTAAACCAGAACAAAAGTGTATGTGGGATGAACCTTTCAGTCCGGTAGGAGAGAGCAGCAACAAGACTTTTTCTGGGTAGTTGTTGTTTTTTGCAGCGCAACAAAAGCCAGAAGGGGCAGAAGATGCGAGAGAGGCAGACGATGTCATGTGAGCAATCCGTGAGTACCTAGTAACGAGCGTGCAGTAAAATGCTCGTTGGATGGAGCTTCAAATCTCTTCTCATTTTTTCAGCGTTTTCAGCATCCCTTTTACAAGGTATCTGTTGATTAGAAGGAAAGTGGGGCATTCAAAACACTTGTGAGGGGGACTGCTGCTGGCCCTGCCACCAGTATATCCTGCAGTGCACAATGTGAAGGTGAAGGTATAAAAATAATTGTTAGTAATGAGGATGGGCACAGCCTGAGAGCAGAAAGGGGTTCTAGGAAGTATTTACCTAATTCCATTTTCCATTTTTGTTCTTAAGCGTCACCTGTCACTTACAACATCTTAGAGCCCTTTGGAGGCCCAGCCCAAACACATTTTTTTCATGCTTCACAGGTGGTAGGCCTCTTTTAGCCCACTCATATAGGGGTTTTCACTTGAAAACCTCTGAGAGAAGGCAAAGGAGTTAAGCCTATCTGTTTCCCCCATTTCCAATTTGCATGCTAACAACAATCTCCCGTAATCACAGATTCAGCCAGTGTGAGGAGGGGCCAATGCATACTCTCTGCATACTCATCTAGACAGAGGCATGATAATAAAACACAAAGGTGAACATAAGAAGAGCCATGTTGGATCAGAACAAGGGCCATGTAGTCCAGCATTTTGTTCACAAAGTTACTGACCAGTTGTCCAAAGGAATACACATGCAGGACTTGAATGCAACAGCACCCTCCCACCCATGTCCCCTAGCAACTGGTGTACATAGGCATGCCACCTCTGGCACTGGACATAGCACATAGCCATCATGACTAGTAGCCATTGATAGTCTTCTACTCCAGGAATTTGTCCAATCCCCTTTTAAAGCCATCCAAATTAGTAGCCATCACTACAACTTGTGGAAGTGAATTCTAAAATTTATCTATGCACTGTGTGAGGAAGTACTTCCTTTTATCGGTCCTGAATATTCACCAATCAGTTTCATGGGATGCCCCCAGATTATGTTATTATGAGAGAGGAAGAATGAATGAATAAATTTATTACGGACATTGACCAGAACCAATAAAAACAATAACGAACAGACAATCCTAAACACATACATACATTACTATATTACATACACCCAGCAGTTGCTGAGAAATTGCATCACACAATCAGAGGCTGCAATCGATGGTTAAAAGATTATGGCAAGTTATAGCAATTGCACAGAATTTGGCCACTTTATTCGTAATATGTGGTGCTTTTTCGGAGAGAAGCAAAGAAATATAAAAACTGTCAGTCCTACCCAAATAATTATATAACATGGGAAAAATAAGGTCCCTGCGTAAATCCCAATAGAAAGAGCAATGTAGAAGTACATGGCCCACTGTTTCTACTTCCCCATTATTGCAGGGACAAAGTCGATCTTGGACTGGAATTCCCTGGAATCTTCCATCCAATAGCTTAGAGGGCAAAATATCAAATCTCGCTAATATAAAGACTCTTCTATATTTAGGCAGGGTCATATTTGCCAAATAGGCACTGTGTACAAAGATCTTGTCCCTTAAGGGGCTGCATTGAGATAGCGAACTTACATGCTCTTGCAGTACCGTATCCCAAATTCTTTGTTTAACTGCTGACTTGGCATTTGAATATCCTAAGGCTATTAAAGCATTGGGAGAAAATCCTAATAAAGATAATTCCTTACCCAAATGCTTTTTCCATTTCGATTGAAAGGGATCCAGCAATGTCAGAGGGGCCAGCCCTACTGGTACAAATATCAGTTTTAGCCAAAAATTTATCAGATACAATCTAGCGTGGGCTTCAATAGGGACTATCCCAGCTTCTAACCACAGTGCTGCATTGGAGACACAGGCCATAGCTAGACCTAAGGTTTATCCCTGGATCATCCAGGGGTCAAACCTGTTCATCTAGGTGACACACAGGGGATCCAGTGCTCAGGCAGGGGCGAACCCTGGATGATCACAGGATAAACCTTAGGTCTAGCTGTGGCCACAGTGAGGTATCTCTGTTCACAGTGAACCTCACTCCATCACAGTGAGGTTCTGTTCCCTATACAGTCTATACTTTGTCATTAAACTATTTTTTGCCTCCCTGCATTCCTTATCAAACCAAGAATTAAAGTTAGGAGCAGAGGAGGGCTTTGTCCTTATATTTTTATAAGTTAACAAATTCTGTAGGGAAAGAATTAACTCCCCATATGTCTCTAGGATATTTCCAATAGAATCAGCTGTTATAATGGAAGAACCAAGCTGCATATACGTTTCTGATTTGAATAATTGTCTCAAGGAATCATCATATTTATCAGACCACTTAATACAAGAGGCTCTAAGGTCAACATCGTTTAATGGCGTTGAGTCTTCTACACACATTTTTACATCTCCAAACTCCAATTTTAGGGCCAAATGCAAGTGATCACTCTCTGGGCGACACTCAACCCTAAAGTCGGACACCATAGTTAACAGATTGTAAAAGATCATAATATAGTCAATTGTAGATGCTCCAAAATTAGATAAAAATGTAAATTCTCCAGGACTGTCGCCCTTCATACTCCCATTCACAAGTATCAAATCTAAGATATTAACCATATTCAAGAGGCATAAACCTGAATAGTTATAGCCTTGATCCTTAGAATGCCTATTAGGTAAGAGAGAGGAAGAAATATGTTTCCCTTTTCACATTCTCCACAAAATGCATAATTGTGTACATCTCTATCATGACTCCTCTTACCTTTTAAAAAGCTAAACTATTCCAGCTGTCATAACCTTCCCTCATTGGGGAGATGCTCCAACTCCTTGACCATTTTAGTTGCCTTTTTCCTGCACTTTTTCCAGGTCTACGATATCTTTTTTTAGGTGCAGTAACCAGAACTGCACAGAGTATTCTAAGTGTGGTCTCACCATAGATTTGTATATGTGGAGTATGAACTTTTATTTTCAACCCCTCTAATTATGCCTAACATGGAATTTGCCTTTTTCACAGCAGCTTCACACTTGGTCAACATTTTGTTAAAGCTTTCCACCACAGCCGCAAGATCTCTTTCTTGGTCAGTCATAGCTAGCTCAGATCCCATCAGTTTATATTTGAAATTGGGATTTTTTGCCTCAAAGTGCATCGCTTGACACTTGCTTACATTGAATCGCATCTGCCATTTGTTGATGAGGTTGAGAACTTAGGGTTTTTTTGTCATCAGTATTTGCCTCAGGTCCTCAGACTCCCTTCCTGAAAACATCCGTCCAGGTACAGGTATCTGTCCTATATCTTCTGCAGTGAAGACAGCTTAAAAGAATTCATTCAGCTTCTGAGCAATCTCCTTATCCTCGTTTAGTACTCCTTTAACTCCATTATCATCCAACAGTCCAATTGCCTCCCTAACTGTGTTCTTGCTTCTGATATATTTAAAGAATTCTTTATTGTTGGCCTTGATGTTGCTCTTCAAAATGCGGGATTCCCCCCTCCCCCCCATCTCTTATTGTCTGCTTGCATCTCCTTTGAACAAGATGTACTCCCTTTTATTTTGCTCACTTGGGCAAGATTTCCATTTTCTGAAGAAATCCTTCTTTTCTCTAATAGCTTCCTTGACACTGCTCATTAACCATACCGGTGACCTCTTGGACTTAGTGTTACCTTTCCTAACCTGGGCTATACATTCTAGCTTTTATTATTGCAGTTTTGAGTATTCTCCAAGCATTTTGAAAGGATTTAATCCTCTTGAGTCCCCTTTTCAACTTCTTTGGATCTTGATTGGTCTAGCCGCCGCCCCCCGCCCTCTGAGTATTCTTATTGTTGAAAAAGAAAAGAAAAGAAAAGATCTGTGCTTCTGGTCATAGTTCTGCTCAGAGCAACAGAAATAAGAAAATTCTGAAGAAGGTGTCATGCTTTGGTTGAGCAGCACTTTGTCTCTAGAGTTCAGTTTTAGCTACCTTGCTGGACAGCTCCCCTACTACGTTAGCAACTTTGACCTGATACCTGCTCCTTACCCTGCTGGAGAACATCCCTGCCTTACTGTGGTAAACAGGAAAGCCATACCTTGCAGCTCATGTATTGGCTGGAACAGGAGGACCATGGACTTTGGTGTAGGCAGGACCATGGGCTCAGGCGTAGCGCAAAGTCACACTGCCTGCGCTACTTGTGGTGCATGTATTGCAGATTGGCCACCCAAGCTGTACATATCATGTCCTTCAATAGGTATTAGCACAAGCAGGTACAGAAAATGCAGGGATGGGGATTGTTCTAGTAAAGCTTTTAAAGCTTTCATCTGGTCCTTCTGGGTTAGACATAATGGGGAAAAGGATTTTTTGGTTTTGTTTTAAAGGGACCAGAAGATCTATTTCCATCCTCTATTGTACTTTGTACTCTGTTATGGCATTTTAAAGAAGGAGTAAGGGTTTCCACTTTCCCCCACAACCACACTTAAGCCATTAGATTTCCCAAATATCCCATAATTCCTTTCTGTCTCATGTAAATAAGTCAATGACTTACAAAACAACAAAAATTAGATTTTAGTCATTATGTGTAATGCTTTTGAGAAATGGTTATTTGCATCATTAGGATTTTATCTGAAGATTTCCTTCCTGGTGTAATTGTTCCAAGAAATACAAGTGGTCATATAATGGCTGTGACTTTTCTTTTCATTTCTTTTCTTTAAAAGGCTTTGTACTACATAATTTGCATTAGTGCAAAATTAAAGGGTAGATTTGAGAAACAAACAATAAGTGATGTAATTAACTCAAAAAGATTTTTAAAAGACATTTAAAAAGCACAATTGATCTGTTAAGGTAAATGCCTGAAGTGGGTAGAGAGTCGGGGCAATGCAGGCTGGCCCTTTCCTCTACATCTCCAGACATGCTGGCCCTGACCACCTTAGGTCAGACCTTGCTGTGTTGAACAGGCCAGGTCTGAAAGGGAATGATCTACATGATCACAGACTCTGTTTTATGAAGGAAGGAAGAAGGAAGGAAGGAAGGAAGGAAGGAAGGAAGGAAGGAAAGGAAGGGAGTGAGAGGATTTGGTGGATTGGGGTGAGAATAGTAGGGTCTGTGTGTGTGTGTGTGAGAGAGGGGGGGGAGTGGGGGAGACAGACAGACAGTCAGACAGACAGACACTTTTGGTTCTGGCTCCAACAATTGCTGCCATGTAGTCCCCAACTGATTTTCCCAGAAAGAATATGGCCCTTTGAAATGGATAAGGAAAGTTCCCCACAACTGCCCTTGAACAAATCAGGCCTGAGGTATGGAATACCTTTGGTATCTCCTAGATTTGTTTAAATTGGAGAATTTAGTAGATAGCCCATGATGAGCACTCCTTCGAGTCCATTGCATTCCATGCCCTGTATCCCAGATGGCTGCCTATTTATTTATACACGGCTTTGAGATCCTAATGATACAGGCAATACATTGTATTTTAAACATACAAATCTTTTAAATAAATAAATAAATAAATAAATTCTGTTTATTTATTTATTTATTGCATTTTTATACTGCCCAATAGCTGAAGCTCCCTGGGCAGTTCACAAAAATTAAAACCATTCAAAGTATAAAAACAACAGTATAAAAACATAATATAAAATACAATATAAAAGCATAACCAGGATAAAATCAGCAGCACTGCAGAAATACAAATTTAAATTTAAAACAGCAAAGTTAAAATTACATTTATAGACTGTTAAAATGCTAAATCTGGTGCACTGAACTTCATTGTTCAACTTTTTGGTTTGGCTTTGCAATCAGTCACATGTTATTTTATTTAACCCTTGTTGTCATCATTTGATCTCAGCAGAACCCTTGTTGTCATCATTTGATCTCAGCAGGAGGCAGGTGTATAAACTGGTGCCCTGTTTGAAAATTCTGCTCTTGGCAGATTAATAATTATCTTCTCACACCAATATGAGAGAACAACCATTTTCCTCTTCTTTAAAGTTTTCAGGCTCATCCCCAGTAGTGTCTGTCTGATCTCTCACAGTGGCATAGCTTTTGGTCTTGCCCTATTTTATGGCTGTGTTCATCCTGGCAATTCTACGAAGCCTGTGGGAAGCCTTTTTTTTTTTTTTAGAAAAATGTGTTTAAATGCAAATAAATCTCTAGAACTAGTCTTATGCTAGATGAAACATATGTTGCATACTCAGCTAATACACAGCCAGAGAAAATCTAATACATTTTTTAAAAAATAGTTTAGTGAGGTATGTGGGAAGGCTAAATGTAAGAATTAAACATTTTGATGTGCTATTTTAAGAGTAGTAACTTGAAAACATAGCTAATGGGATTATAACATTAAAATTCTGAACCTTAATACTGTCCCCCAGCAGTAGTGATATAATAAATATTAAGTGACCTCCTGGAATACATTGTAATGAGTGCCTATAGCATAAATACTATAAACTGATGTGAATATCATTGTGGTGGCTGAACGACTGAATGACTGAACTGTGAACCATGAACTACAGTTCAACTGTTGCTTCTGAATTCATTAAGTGGGTGCGTCACCACCACCTCACACACGAGGCCTTGACACGCACACCTCCCTCAAACTAAGCACTACCACTTAAACACCTGAGGAAGGGGGCGGAAAGAAAAGTTTAACCTTTCCCTTATAGCAGAGGGGAAAGGTAAGGAGATTTGGAAAAGGGTTTTCTGTGAATATAGCAGGCTGAAGGTTTAATGTAAAGTGTTTATTTATGAACCAATAGAGCAGGAGACACAGCCAAACTTACACGTGGTTTTATGGTAGCAAAATAGAGAAAATGTTTATTGTTGTTTACAGTTCTTAGTTCTTTTAAATTCTCTTCAAATCCTGCCTATTCTTAAGAATACTGGTAGTAACAAATCTAATAATAACAATCCTTATGTTGTCCCTCAACCAGGGATTTAAACACTTAGTCCTTATGATCTTACTTTCACTCACTCCTCACACAACTCCTGACAAGAAATTACACAGCTAAACACATCTACCCTCCAAACAAAAATGCATATTTATTAGAGAAAATAATGTTTAAAATGCATACAAGAATGCATGGGTTAAGAGAAATGACAAATGGAAATTAAGGAAGCAAAAAAATTGCAAATTTTGAGACAAACTGAAGAATGGAAAAATGAGAAACTGAGAAAAACCAAAATAGACACATTTGTTCATCCCTACTCCCAATATCTTCCACACCTTGGTTTTCCCACAATGTCCTGGATGATAGAGGTTTATCTATTTTAAGACCATGAAACTTAACTTGTAGTAAAACATTCTTATTCTTGTAAATAAAGTTTTCAATATTATTTTGTTATTTTAAAACCACACATTTCTTGGTCTTATTTGTTGCACTCACACACACAGACACACACCACTGAAAAAGGTTTAAAGTTCCCTCTTTAAAAAAAAAAAAGTGGTGGTAGTGTAGTTTGCTGACAGTGTCACAGAGGGTGGTGGTGCCAGAAGTGCATTCCACAATTTGGGTGAGACAAAAGAAATCCCATTCATGTGTGTCCATCAGGTACTATCAATGGCTTCTTCAAAAGGGCTTCTCTTAATAACCACAGGACTGCTGTCTAAGAGCAGGGGTTGGGAGAGGATTCTGACAATTGGGTGTGAGCTATGGTGGAATGGAGTGGCTGAAAAGAAAAAGAGAGAAAAGACGGTAGGAGGGGGAAAGGAGTGGAGTGGAGTGGCTGGGCGAGGAGGAGACGCACCACTTTACACAAAAACACATTTCAACAAAGCCTGCTAAAACATGTAAGGTCTAATTTATAAACATCGCATGTCCCTTTGAGCCCTCACAAAAGCTGTATTTTTGCTATTTGGTGTAATTTTTAAACCAATGTTATTCTGGAGCTACTGCTGTTTGAATTGCAGAGTGCATCACAAACGTGTCAGTTTAAAGAGCACAACATTAGCCTTCTCAGACTGAGACCAAGATAACCTGTAATTTGCTACAGCAACCTGAACGGGAAGGGTGGCGTTGGCGTGGGGGGAGGGAGCTTCAAGCAATATACATACATCTATTTATTAAACTTCATTAAGTGGGTTTAGAATAATTTCTGCCGTTCTCCTGCTAGTTTTAGTAGGTCGCAGGGAATGCCACGCTTCATCACACAAGTGATCCATCATGTCCAGTATCATCTCTCTTGTGGTGCTTACAGCATGGTGAACACAGAATGATTAAAGAGCTACAGAGATAACATTTAGGTTTAGTTCTGGATATTCTGATGCAAGCCAGGATTGGGCAACCCACACCAGCCTCCCATTCTTTGCTCCTCCTCTCTCCCCAGGCAATGTGTAGTGAACAGACGTTTATAGATTGTCATAGGTGACTATAGTTCATAGATATTTCTGCTTGAAAGCATTCTGTTCAGATCTCCCAGATCAATTATACATCTCTTTCCATGGATTCCAAGCCTAACATAAATTTCTATATAGTCTAGCCAATAAATGCTTGAATGGAGAAATCTGAATGAATGGGTTATTTCCAACTTTACACTAGCAGCATTGTTCCACTAGCAGTTGCACAACTACTAGCACAACTAGCACAAGCAATACCTAACTACCGTATTTCTTCGATTGTAAGACACCATCGATTGTAAGACGCACACTAATTTCAGTACCACCAACTGAAAAAAAAACCCTAAGACACACCCGTGATTCTAAGGCCACAGCTAGACCTAAGGTTTATCCTGGGATCATCCAGGGTTCGTCCCTGCCTGAGCACTAGATCCCCTGTGTGTCACCTAGATGAACAGGTTTGACTCCTGGATGATCCAGGGATAAACCTTAGGTCTAGCTATGGCCTAAGACGCACCCCATTTTTAAAGATGTTTATATGGGGGAAAAAGTGCGTCTTAGAATCGAAGAAATAAGGTAAATGAAGTTGGAATGAGTTGTGCAACATCTTGTGGAATACCTTGTGGAATATCTTGCGCAACACTTCATAGAATTATCTGTGCAACATGTAATGTCCTGTGAAATACCTTGTTCAGTGCCTTGTGTACAATAGCTAGCACAAGCAGAATCAAAGTATTCAATTTGACATTTGAGCAAAGATTAAAAAAAGGGGATTCCACAACTGGTAGAAGCTTTGCACTAGCAGAATGACACCACTGGATATCACCCAATGGTTTTTCGATGTCAGAAAGTGTTCTGTGGAAAAGTAGCTTTCAACATGACTTAGAAAGGCATTCTTTTCTCTGTTTAAAAGTTTGTATGTCTCTTCTTTAATCAGAAAGTTTTAATTGTGGAAGGTTTAGTCCAAATGCAAATGAAAGGTCTAATTGTATTTTCAAGCCAAGAATGTAAAACTCTAAGGAAACTCTGGTCCTCTGAACTAGAACTAGATACCACCATCTGCTGTTTAAAATATAAAATATGGTAAAATTGGTAAACTGCACCCTCTTCTTTGACCAGTGGCCACCAAATGCTAGCCCTATCCTCCACCCTGCAAAAGCGGCTAAATCACATTGGAAATATCTGCAGCTTTGAGTATCATCCTGAAGAATGGGTTTCAGTAACTGTGGTTGGAGCAGTCTATAGACACCCATATCATTCAACCTCAGTGTCTGGATGGTATTTGTAAGAAGTTGCATATTTTCTATTTAATCTATGCATCCCACCGCTGTAAAGAAAGCTTTCCCCCCTGTAACTGAGCACCACCTTAGGAATTGGCCAGATCTACACGTTGTGTCAAATCATTACGAATGTGGAATATAAAGCAGGAAGTAACACTATGATATGGAATGTTGGTTGTGCCCCAACTTCAATACTGCTATAAAGCAATAGCGTAGATCTAGCTATAATAGGTCATACAGAAGAAACTAGTTGCCAAGTATACAAGGCCCATGATGATTTTACCTTAATAGAGCAGTCTCTAGTAGGCTGTTGACTGTGCTCAGTGGAGGCTGGTGACTCTGATTTCAGTGGGACTGAATATGCTCTGATTTTCAGGCTAGATCTACACTGTGTGTCAAATCATTGCAAATGTGGGATAAAAAGGGAAATAACACTATGGCTGTTTCTACACCTGTCTCCCACCCCACCCCACCCCGGATCGTCCCTGGATCGTCCCTGTGCATCCAAATGCCACACGGGATCCCGGGAGCAGGCAGGGACAATACCTCCATTTTCCTGGGATAACTCTTAGGTGTAGAAAGAGCCTATGAAAGCAGTATGTGGAATGTGGATTGTGCCCCAACAGTTATCAATGCACTACAATGGCCCTATAAAGCAGTAGTGTAGATCTAGCCTATGTCAGAACTCTAAAGGAGCGATCCAAGGTGCTGATGCCGTTTTGGGGATTGGGTGAGTATTGGAGCCATAGATGGTCTTGAACCTGGAGCATAGGGAATGTCAACCTGTGTGCTACCACAGAAATGTGGCCAAAGAAAGGAACTCCAAGTTGATCAGCCAGACCTGCAGTTTCCTCTTAAGCATAAGGTAGAATTGGTCACATCATGGAGAGGACTGACATCCTGTTAAAGCTTTCAAATGAGGCTTGTCCTTTAATTTAAGCAACACTGGAATTTAATTTTCTCCTGCTTCTTGCTATAGTCTCATATTTGTGTCACCTCTGACTCATTTTCTAGATCTCACTTCCAGTAATTTAGCCAGAAAATTAGGTCTGCCATATTATGCACTTACATCTAAGTATTCTTCTAAAGCAGCCTCGTGTAGAATACGTCACAGGCATTAGCCTCAATGTATGTCAAAGGTGCATGGCTGAGTAAACACTGTGAGCAAAAGTTATAAATCTTGTGCTAATTTACTGAAGTTTGAATACTAATGTGTAGGAGCCCTTAGCTTCCAGGACCTATTTTTTTATTTCTTATAAACATGTGTATTTAGAAAAACCATTTTCATCAAGACTTCTTTGTAATAAAAATATGCCTCTTTATGGGTGTCTTTTATCTCCTGCGGTACTGCAATTACATTTGGGGGTTGAAGAAAAAAAGAAAGAAAGAAAAGGGAAGCCAAGGTGAGTTCTCCTGTCACTAAAAACCTGGTAGAGATAGCTCACTTATTTGACAAGAGCTCCTCAGAGATACAGTCATTTGCAATTAATCCTTTCCATTTCTGGGCATCAGAACAGATGACACAGCAACAGATGACACAGCAAAAGGTTTGATATAAAGGAATTATAGTTAGGTTCACAGGAGGCTGAAAATAGATTTCTGAAAGGCTTATTTAATGGCTCTTGTAAAGTGGAAGTTTCTAAGAAGAAAAGAAAAAGCAATCTCCAGGCTGATGGTCAGTGAAGTTAACAGTTCTGGACTTGGATGTTTCACAAGAATTATTGCTCCTCTTATAAGGTATGATAAATTGTTCATGAACAATTTTCACTCTAAGCTTGATCTCTGCAAGTTTCTGAATAATTGCAACCAGGATTTTTCTCATATAACATGACTGTGCACCTTCCAGAAATGCCAACGCTTTCTGCTTGTGTCGATTCCTGAGTAGTATGATGTGGGCAATATTAGGGATGAGTCAAAAGGAGGTGCCTTTCATGTACATTTTAGGCAGGAATGAAAAGCACCTTCATTTCAGCAATTTCCCCCCAGCCAATTTGTGAAAAGCAGGCATAGGCCTTCACCATTTGGAAGTTGAAGTAATGCTTCCTGCAGGTTGCTTTGTTTGCTATAGGTGATGTCATCACATAACCAACTTGGACTCCAGATATACTGTCACAACATCACCCTGTTTACTAAGTGATCCCTGATTGCTGAGAGTACAAAAATGCCTATTCCCAAAAAGGACACCCATTTAAAATACAGATTGGGGAAACAATGACAGGGAACAGCTGTAAAACTCCACCATTAGGGTTTGGAGGGATGATTATCCCCTCTGGAAAATCACTTGTTTGCCCTGAAACAAATAATCTCTTTTAATTAATTAACAGTGCAATTTTGTACATGTCTACTCAGAAGTAAGCCTGATTGAGCTCAATGTGACTTACACTCAGCTATGTGTGTATAGGACTGCAGCCTAACTGTGTCTAATTTCATCTGAAGAGCTATTCCTTTTGGGAAAACTTGTAGGGGACAATTTGCAAGAAGCTCATTTACTGAGGCACCAACCAGTAATTGGCCTTCCATTCAGATTCTTATCCCATGATAAATGGTGCTCTCTCTGGGTTTATATATTTAAAAAAGCAGTGTGTGTGTGTGTGTGTGTGTGTGTGTGTAATATATAGAGTTTAATCCAGACATATTCATACATGACTAATTCAAGGCCCATTAAGTTCAAAAGGTCTCCTCTAGACATGAATAAGGCTGGATCTGACTCATATTTCGTAAACCGCCCAGACAGCTTCAGCAATGAGGCGGTATAAAAATGTAATAAATGTAATAAAATGAAATAAAGATTTATTTTATATTGTGATATTTTATCAATTGTATTATTGTACACTTACAGAGACCACATAACACCGGTCTTAAAGGAATTGCACTGGCTGTCTATACGCTTCCGGTCGGAATTCAAGGTGTTGGTAATGACGTTTAAAGCCCTAAACAGCTTGGGACCTCGATACTTGAGGGAGCGCCTCTCCTTATATATGCCTGCCCGAGACTTGAGATCTGTTGGAGGAGCCCACCAGCACAACACATTCGCTATGATGGGATAAGGGAGAGGGATTTCTCTGTTGTGGCACCCCGACTGTGGAATGCCCTCCCCTTGGAGGCCTGACTAGCACCAACGCTGATTTTATTCTGGCGCCAAGTGAAAACATGGCTTTTTAACAAAGCTTTTAATGGCTGAATTCACTAGGCACATTGTTTTAACTGTTTTAATAGTTTTACCGCTTTTAAATTATATATTGTTTTAACTTGGTGTATGGTTTAATTTGTTTTTAGTTGTGTATATTTACTGTTTTTATACTGTATGCTTTTATCTGTACGCCACCCTGAGATCTTATTGATATAGGGTGGGATATAAATGTTTTAAATAAATAAATAAATAAATAATACACTGCCTTGAATACCTTGTGGAAAGGCAGGGTCTACATTTAACAATAATATGTTTTAAGTTCACTTCAGTATTAGTTGCCTTTTCATTATTTTTATTTAATTGCATGTTTATTCAAAATGTTATTCCCAATGCTTATATTTCAGAAAAGTGGACTATTCTAAATGTTTGGAAGCATTGCACTTTCAGGTTGCGTTCACAAGTAAGTTTTTAAATTAGAAAAAATAAAACTGGCTGCTTATACAGCTAGAAGAGGAGATATAATTATGTAAATAATTACGTCTTGTAAATATGACACATTATGCAGTATTATTTATTATACACAGTTACAAGCATTCAACCACTATATCAGATTGAGTCAATTATACCTAAAAATCTACGCAAGTACATCCAAGGTATTTATGCCTCCTTCTCCTCCAAAATCCAAGAAAGTGCCTGCTTGCCAATTTGGAATCTATAGACCCAATAGAAAAGGAAAAGGAATTAAGAGGGAAGAGGAAAGTGAGCAAATTCAGTTACCAATTATCAGAGTTAATTGTATCAATTTTTATGTTTGAGGGTGCAGACTTTGATGTTTGTCCTCTCCCTCTCTTGCAACCAGGCAGAAAAACCAGCTGACAGAAGCAGTTCAGGGAGAGAAGGAGCCAAATGGCAGTTAGTCCAAGCCAGGCAGAAAAATCATGGCAACATCCAAACAAATACAATTAAAAGCTCCATCTGATGAGCGTTTTATTGCACGCTCATTACTGGGCACTCATGGAGTTTGCTCAGGTCCCTCACATGACGGGTCTGCCTCCCGCGTGCCTTCTGCTCCTTCTGGCCCTCCTTGCACAACACAAAAAAAACCCTAATTAAGTCCGATGTTTTTTTAAACTTGGAATTGCTGCTCTCTCCTGATGTGTGCAGGAGAAGCAGCGCCATTAGAACAGTGGACTCAATGGGCTTCGTGCTCATTGTATACTTCTTCTTTTGAAAAGAGGAAGTAAGTGAGGAATGGAAAAAAAGGTGAAGTGAAGGTAGGGAGTGTGTTAACCCCCAGTGTGAGGAGTCCACAAATTTAGATGTCTTTCTGACTTTATTGTATTTATATACAAAGTATTTTGTCCTTATGCAATAAATTAAAAAATGCTTCAAACAATTTACATATGTACATAGGCCCCTGTGGCAATATGTCAAGTTAATTGTATAATAAGAATATATTTTTACTATTTGTTGTCCCTACCAGTTTTTACAGTATGTATTTTAAATGTTTACAGCCCCCTGAAGAAGGCCTTGAAAAGATACAGACCGAAATGCATCGGGCTCTACAGCCGATGAATAAAAAGTTCAGCATCCTGAGAATTTGCTTCTCCCTTTTTTCACCTTAATGTAGGAGGTAGCCTTTAAAAGATAGCTGAATCGGTTGAGCTACAGCTGCAGGACCTTGGATAGGTCCAAGGCTGACTGAGCTCTTATATACTCAGGCAGGCCCTGGAGATGTGGTTAGAAAAGCTCCATCACACCTGAACATTTGCCCTTGTATTATCCCCCTCCATTTACTTAGCGTTTGAAAGCCTTACATTTCATTCATCTTCACACCTCTCCCCAGAATCACTGTTTTTCCCCACCCCGCAGATCTCATTTCTCCCTCTCCTTACAATCTATTGGTTATTCGCAGGGACACCTTGCCCTGGCATGCTCCCTCCCTTTTATCAGCAATGCCGCCCGCCCTCAGAACATCGGATTGAGTACGATGGGATAAAAATACATGTAGAGGGTTGAGCGCATTGCTGGAAAAACTGTTCCTTCCCCGCACTTGGAAACCTCTCAAAGAGCGGGGAAGAGGCGAGGTCAGGGCAGGACATGGACAACATCATCTGAGTCCTTTGTGTGCAACACACTGTGACAGCGGGCTATAATGCTGGTGTGATGGAGCTCTTTGTCTTCCTTGGATAAGGGATGTGACTTTAAAGCAGGGGCATGATATAGGACCTCTTTTGCCTTCAGCTGCTGCCCACCACTGGAGAATGGTGGCCAAATTCCAAGGACCAAATTCCATTTCGGAGAATCTTTTGGGGCTCACATTCTCCAGTGGTGGGCAGTGGCTGAAGGCAAAAGGGGCGGGGCCAAAAATACCAGCATATTTTAGCTTAAAGCTGTTACTGCCAGTAACTGAGCCTTAGGAAAGGCATTTCAACCTTCCAGAATTGGGGGAAAAGCTGAACAAAAGCTGGGAAAAGAACAAATAGTTGGTCCTTTAGGGAAAGGCATGAGGCCAGGGGAAGGGGGTATGACCATCTGGGGAACCCAGGAGGGCCAAATTTGGCCCCCAGGCCTGAGGTTGTATGCTCCTGCTTTAAAGGACCCATGCATGTGCCTACAGTGTTATACTCAAGGGCTCTCAGAGACTTCTGGACTGGCTCCTGAGCAGGTGGTGATCATGTTCTCCAGAACAGCTCTTCAGGGCAGCAGGCTTGGTTGAATGGTTGATGGGGAGGTTGTTGGCTCTGTGTATGAAGGCACTGTTCCTCCCCAGGTTCGGCTACTAGTTTGACCTGACTATATTTTATTTATTTATTTATTTATTTATTTATTTATTGCATTTGTATACTGCCCCATAGCCGAAGCTCTCTGGGCGGTTCACATAAGATAAAACATTTAAAAACAATATACAAAAATTATAAACCACAAAAACAAACAAAATGTGCATACAATTAAAACCACTGTAACAACTTTAGAAATGATGAGCCCAAAACCCCACCACCACCACACTGAGGCTCATTACATATTGCTAAATGCCTGGGAGAAGAGAAAAGTCTTGACCTGGCACTGAAAAGATGACAATATCGGTGCCAGGTGGGCCTCATCAGGGAGGTTGTTCCACAGTTGGGGGGCCACCACAGAGGTGGCCACCACACAGTTGGGGGGCCACCTCTCTCTTGTGCCCCCCTCTCTTGTTGCCACCCTCCAAGCTTCCCTTGGAGTAGGCATCCAGAGGAGGACCTTAGATGTTGGGGCTTCCACAGCTGTGTCCTCCTCCTCAGTATTTGGGCCAGTGTCACAGTTCAGATGCAGTATCTTCTGCTCTTCAGGGGACATCTTGACACAAAGCACCCATGAGACTCAGTTTCAAGCAGCTTCCATCCCTCTTATTTGTGTGAAGCAGGCCCAATTCAGAATACAGAATTACAGCCCTAAAAGACAGGCAAGTTGTACACTGAATGGCAGAAATTCCAGAAACAGGTAACACCTGCTTCTCTCAAGGAAAAAGCCAGATTTTTTCACAAATCAGTGAATACTGATTGAGAAAAGGTGAACACCAATGACCATTTACTAAGTGGTAGCAGCATAGGAAGCTGACTTATACTGAGCTAAAGCTTTGGTCCATCTAGTTCAGTATTATCTCTACTGACTGGCATCAGCACTCCAAGGTTTCAGGCAGGAGTCCTTCTCAGCCCTACCTGGAGGTGCCCTGGTCAAAATCTGGGATGCTTTACATGCAGTCACTGACACTGACCTACAATGTGTATGTAGCCACTTGCTAATCCAGCTGTCAGTAGTTTACTGACAAATGGTGAAGAAGTTTTTACCACTTCTTTGCTCTCCTGGATTTCTGATCAACTGTAGAAGTGTAGTAGGATTCTAATTACCACTTGGCACAAGCATACAAATGACCAGCTTACCAAGTGATTACATGGACCATGTGTTTAGATACCAAATAGCAAATGGTCTTCTGTATTCACCACCTATCTTTTAGCCCCTCCGCATTTATGAACATCCATTATGCAGCACATTATACAACAGGATGCATTTAAAATTTCATATGGGGCTCATTTGGAAGATAGATTTTCCTTTGCATTTAATGCTTGATAAAATTTCTGGCTACTTGTAACTTAACCCATAACAATATATTATTTATTTTAATTTTGACTGGATCATGCCCCATTTCTTAACATTCACTGTATTGCAGGAAATTTGAATGCACAAATTAAAATGTACCATGATAGTTTGTATATTGCTAAAATATAGTTTATCCTGGAAAGAGACAAACTGTGCATTGATACATGCATAATCATTAGTCCCTAATTACTGTTGTCAATTTATGATCACCACTGCATCCACACTATTCTGAATCTCTCACTAACATAATGTCTGACTTCCTAATTAAGGTGTGATTAAGCCTTCTACAAATTTATTTGGGCTTAGTTGTTCATGCTGGAGGAAAATCATTGCTAATTGGCTAAAACTTTATGTGCTTTGCAAGGTTGCCATTTATCCATCATGACCTTGAATTTCATTTGTAATTTAAGCATCCATGGTTTTCAAAAGGGCTGTGTGTCTCATGTTATATAGGCAAACCTAAGATACATTGGCCAGCTGAAAAGTCTGTATAGCTATTTCGATTAATAAATTGCTTATAGAAGCTGAAAAGGGGGAAATCTCTATACAAATAAAATTGAGATCCTTGTTTTTGAAAGGAATTCAAGGAGAGATGCAATTGCATTTTTAAAAGAACCTTACTCCATTTTAGATCTGTCATTTGTCTGATAAGATGCCTCAGCAGGAAATACTGTCAGTGAGAATGACTGCACTTCTGTTAATTTAGAGAAGAGAAACATTCCACCAGAAGTGGTTGTTTTCTATAAACAACCTCTTTTTCGAATCAAGTTTTACCAAACTATCACCTGTCCTGATACAGCTGTTTTGCCGATAAGAGAAAGAGAGATTCCTTTTAGACTGTTGTTTCCACTGAGACATAAATTACTGGTGGCACTAAATCTGCCCAAAAGAAACATGAATGCGAAAGATTAGTTTAACAAACATCACCTTTGGCAATTGAGTCTGCCAGCCTGCATTATTTACTCAAAGTATCTTACTTGGTCCTATTCAAAAAATTCTGTACGGCAATCTCTGTTTTTCTTATCCCAGCAATTATCAAATGAGCAAGGTTTTGTTCAGCTGAAAACACCCCCCTCCCCCCCAAAACCCATGGAATGTTTCCTATAATCAATCAAATGAATCTTTATTTACAGTCAACAGACCGTTATGAATTTTTCCTATATCCTCTTTGCCTAACAAGTTTGTGAAAAGTGCTAGGCAGATAGCACTGGGTGGCATCTGAACAGACCAGGTATTACTACTATATTTTTTATGGCATGTATTTCTTCTGAATTTATGGGAAAGTTTGCTAATGGCTCTCAACATTGTAAAATGGGCACCTGTCATTTTGACACTGCATAACCATCAAGGTGAATTCATTTCACTGAAGCACCAAGATAGCCATCAGAAAAGCAATAACTGGCCTAGCTTATCTTTGATTGGAGGTCCACTCAGATGCCACAGTAATGATGAGGGAGTTATAAAGAAGAAAGGTAGGTGTCCTTGCATGGCTTACCACTCACACGTTCAGCTGACTGTTCCTCCAAACTACTTCAAATTTTACAACATTTCCAATTTAAGACCAGAGTTAAGGCTATCTCATGTTCATTCATGTTCCACAAAGCCAGGATATTGGAAGCTAAGGTGGATGTGTTAACTGACATGTCTGTGACCAATAATGATGTTATGTAATGTCCCAAATTGTGCTTACTTACAACTTACCCTCCATGCACCCACATTTCCTTGGTCTTTTAGGCCCTATCCCAGATGGAGAAGATGGAGT
This sequence comes from Elgaria multicarinata webbii, assembly GCF_023053635.1. Lineage (NCBI taxonomy): Eukaryota > Metazoa > Chordata > Lepidosauria > Squamata > Anguidae > Elgaria > Elgaria multicarinata. The sequence continues at coordinate 36,336,645 of NC_086180.1, read as the reverse complement.
GTCTGGGATCAGCAAAGATGACCCACATTATTCTCATCCTATATTGACTTATGAAGCATCTGGCCCTTGCTAGAGGAATCCTCCTAAATTTTGACTCATGCCTCTGTTGCTTTATTGTCAGGAAACTCTCAAAGTGGAAATGGATAATAAAAAGAGACCATCTATTGTTCTAGATTTATGGATCCAGATTTGTATAGTCCTTGCGTATTGATCTGGGGTTCTGATTCTGTCAGTTCCCAGTCAAATTAGGTTCTTTTGATCACCAAGATGAAACAAAGCTACTTGTGCAAAAGGACAACAGTTTATTGATAGAAAGGGGATGCAGAATATATATTCAAACAAAGCTCACAACTCTCTTCAGTTGCCAAATCAATTCTCTGTCATACTGTTTTTACCCCCAACAAAGTCCCAGAGCCACAAGTTTCTCCAATCTGGTCATGTGCATATTGCCCTTGGAGCGGGACCAAAGCACAAAGCCTGCAGAATAGAACTTATAAGCTTCTCTGCTCCCCTCCAGCTCATGAACTGACAGGCAATGCCTCTTCCTCCTCTGCCCAAGAGCTAACAGGCCAATATGCACACATTCAGGAGAAGGGAGGGTCTCTTTCCCAGCCCTCCCCTGGTGCAATCCTATGCGTGTTTAGAGAGAGAAAAAGTCCTGCAACTTCCACACATAGGATTGCACTGTTAAAGAAGCTAGTGTGGATGCACAGGGAGCTCTCTGATGAGTTGAGAATCAAAATGGACATGTATTTCAGATGGAAAGGGGGGACTTATAACCATGGAGGAGTAACCTGTAAGGATGGTGTCTGGATGGCTAAGGACCAGAATGAGCTGAGGGTTTCTTTGACTATGGGCTCCATCTGATGAGCATTGTATTGCACTCATGGATTTTTTGCAGGTCCCTCACATGAAGTCATCCGCCTCCCACACCCCTTCTGGCCTTCCTTGCATGACAAAAAACTCTCAAGAAAGTCCAATATATTGTTAAACCTGGAAGTTGCTGCTCTCTCCTGTTGTGTGCAGGAGAAGCAGCAGTATTAGAACAGCCTAATGAATGGTCCTCTTGCTCATTGTTTCCTTCCTGTTTTGAAACAGGAAGTAACTGAGCAATGAAAACGAGCAGAGAAGTGACGGTAGGGAGCATGTTTTCCCACGTGTGATGGAGCTTTATGTTATGAGGAAGAAAGGTGATCAAGGGAAGAGTAGATCTGCTGCTTAGGGAAGATGATGAAGCCTTAATTGCTGATGGATAAAAGGTGGAACTACTCAACCCCTATTTAGCCTCAGTCATTGGCAATATGTTCAACCAGGGACAAATAGAACAGATAATCTGAGGAAGGACTTGCAACCCTAGGTAATACCTAGCTAGAGAATACCTAGCTACTTTAAACAAGTTCAAGTCTTCAAGGAAGAAAAAACTTCCTGACAGTAAGAGCTATACAGTAGTGGAACAGTCTACCTGCAGTTGTGGGTTCTCCATCTCTGTAGGTTTTTACAGAGAGGCTAGACAGCATCTCTCATAGATGTTTTAACTGGTTTTCCTGCACATTGCTGAGGGTTGGACTAGATGATCCTTGTGGTACCTTTCAACTCTACAATTCTATCATTCTATTACAAGGACAGATTAATTACATCCTTGAGTGCTGAAGAACTTTCAGAGCCACTTTCTGTAATCTTTGAGACATCCTGGAGAACAGGTGAAGTGCCAGAAGACTGGAGACGGACAAGTGTGGTCATGAAAAGGGAAAAGGTAGAAACTACAGACCAGCCTGACACCAATACTGGACAAAATTGTAGAACAGATGATGAAGAGTAGTTTTGTGAGCATTTAGAAAATAATGCATTGATTACTAGGAGTCAAACATGAGTTGTCAGAATCAAGTCATATGGAAATTATACCTACTATCTGAATTTACTGTCAATTGTCAGTATTTAGGGCATATTACCTGATTTACCTGGGATTGGATATCATAACCTTGCTAGCATGTTCTAGATTTTGAAATTCTGAACAGTTCTGAAAATATTATTTTCAGACATATATAAATTAGGACTTCAGTTTGCTGTTTATTTGGTCATGTCAACAGATGCTACAGAAGTAACCCACTCATTTAGCTTACTCACTAACATATCTTTTGAATAACTATATCTTATTTTTTCTGTTGGATATTGAGAACATGTGCACTTCCATCTCAGAAAGTGGCCCCTTGGGGTTCCCAAGCAAAACCAAAAGGCTCTTTTTAGGTTTGCTTCGGGGTGGGGGGAAGGTTAGGAAACACTGCATAAGTGAAAGAAGAATTGTAAACATTGTGTACTATGGAAATTAATGGTGCAATCCTATGGGGGTCAAAGTGCTGTCTCTGACATCAGAAAGGATTTCTGAGCCAGGGAACATAAAATTACGCTTTGACTCTGTTACAGGCTTTGGTTCTTGTGTTTGAGCCTCTGTTATATGGCCAGTTGTTGCTAGTGAGTAGCTGTTTTAGGTGTGTGTGGGGGGGGTTGTAAACAAGAACAGGCCTACCACTCAAGGCTTGCGAGAGGGAAATATCATTGTCCAGGATAGTCTGTAGATCCTTGATGGTGTGTTGCAATGGCTTAGCTAAGTGCTGCATGTGACATTACTTAGCAATGATAAGATTATTGTGTTACCACCAATTCCTGTTGCTGTGAAGAGTTGTTTTGCCTACATGTAAGCTCTAATTAAATTGTCACAGGCTGTACTTTTTGCATTCCATTTCCTTGGTGTAAAGGACAAAAAGAAATTAAAGGTTGGGAGTTAAATGCAAATTTATGTAGTCAGATTTCAACTCCCAACAGCCCTAGCTAGCATTAGACTCCAAGTCCCATCATTCTTCACCATTGGCTTTGCTAGCTATGGCTGATGGGAGTCACAGTCTGACCCCATCCCTGCTTTATGCACATGTGTATAGACATATCAAGTTAAGAGCATACACCATGTATCTGATGATGTGGGCTCTAATCCACAAAAGCTTGTATCATAATAAACATCCAGTCTTTACAATGGTACAAGATTCTGATGTTTTTGTAGTAACAGGCTAACAGGACTAACATCCCACTGGAAATCATTTACTTATTGGCAACTTTTCTTCATTGACATTATTATTATTATTATTATTATTATTATTATTATTATTATTTATCAAGGAGCACACAATTCACACCTAGTCTGCAACAGTATTACAGAACCTTATAATGTCAAGCAGAACATCGGTGGTTAATTCACCTATTCATCTTACAGTGTGATATATGTGATTATCTGTTAGCAGAATCTGCCCTTCTGCATGCTACATAGAGCAAACAGGCCACTCTCTATGCAAGTGAATAAATGCATACAAATCTGGCATCTGATATGGCAAATATTCAGAAATCAGTAGAACATTTCAACCTACCAGGTCACTGGTGACCATCCTGGAAAATTGCAGTATGAAATTGCTAAATTACATCTTATCAAAAAGTTTAATTCTATCCATTTGGTTCTGAATAAAGGCAATGGTTTCTTGTCCCACTATAGTTCTTAGTTCATCCAGTAAGATGATGCATTTAAGCTCTAATTGAACTGGCACAGACTGTACTTTTTGCCTTGCATTGCCATTTAACACCAACCTTTACATTCCCCATGCGTATATTAGCTAACAATTGAGGATCACACTCTATGCATCTGATAGTCCATGAAAGCTTGTGCAATAATAAAATTAAGGTGTCATGAGACTCTCTCTTTTTTACGGGAAAATGAATGTACTTTCCAATTGTGTGTCACAAAAAACAAAACAAAACAAAAACGCACCCCAAATCAAGCGGGTCTTAGTTGCAGCCTAGTTCACTGTTTGCTTGGAGTGCTGTTCCAAGTCTTGTGGCTGAGGGCAAGCAAAGATCAAGCTAGTAGTCTGTAGGCTTTTGAAGCAATGAATCAATAAGTTGCAAATGCATTTATTACATGTCTGGTGATCACCTATAGCAAAGGTGCAAATACAGCCTATTGTATTTAAATCAATTGGGGATTCAGCAAGATCTTCATTCACCTTAGTGTCCCTCACTACTTTTAGTAGAATTCAGTGAAACATACTTTTAAAATGCCGTGTAGAATGACTCTGGTGAGAAAACAAAGACAGGAACATTCTGTTCTTCTTAAACTTACAAGAATCTTATGATTTCTTATAATTGTTTTGTTCATCCTGCTAATCCTTCGAAGTCTAGAACTGTAATAGTCTTTAGTGGACATTTTGTCAAAGGCAAACAAGTAAATATGTATGGAAACTCAAATCCATTATAATATTAGGTAATGACCTAATTGCCCTTTCAGAATTCAGTGCATTCTGTATGTGTGGAACAGATTTATAGTAAACACAATTTATATTTAAATATATTTTAAAAGCACCTGTAATTAAAAATTAAATCTGTGGTGTGTATAAGTGCACATCAGCTTTAAAACTGGATTTGTTCTACTTTCTATCCTAAATTGCCATCATCACAAATAAAATCCAAGAAATTTACATATTTTTTTTGTGGATCATGTATACAAATGTGCTTAACCCTAGAATATTCAGCATTCTTTCTAATGAATCACACTTAAATTAATCATTATACCCTTCGTTGTTGTTGTTTTTATTGTTGTTACCTATAATCACTATGTAAACAGGAAAAAACCAAGGAGTGTTGTAGTACCTTAAAGGCTACATCTGTTCAGATGTGGTGCAGTATAAAAGGCTAACAAATTTATTATGGAATAAGTTTCTTTGTGAACTACAGCCCACTTCATGAGATGCATTAAGTGTACCTTATATTGGTAGGTGCATCCACACATGGTGTTGGTGGGTTGTGAGCAGTGAGGTCAGAGGGAAATGAAATTTAAAAAGTAGAAATTGACAATGACATTAAATGGATGTAAAATCATTACAGTGACCATTCACAAAGCAATGTAGATGAGAACACAAACATCCTGTCATTAGTAAACAAATTAATATATGTACTGGGATAAAAAGCTGTTATCTCAGTTCAGGCCACTTCTTGACAAGTTAGAAAGGATGAGTTTCAGGATGGAGTCCTCCTTTGAAGTTCCTTCACTCAAGAATGGCCACTTTAAGGTCAGCAGCAGAACGTCCCGGGAGGTTGAAATGTTCTCCCACTGGTTTCTGAATTTCGCCTTTCCTGATGTCAGATTTGTGTGCCTTTCGCGTACAGACTGGGCTGTCGTTTGTCCTATGCAGAACGCAGAAGGGCATTGCTGGCAGATGATCTATAGCAACCATCACATTGAAAGAGATGCCCTCCTCTCTAAAAGTAATGCACGTGGCGTGGGTGATCTGTTCCTATTAGCAAATGCACTCATTAAAGGCTACCGCGTTAAGAGGAGTTTTTGCTTGGCTGGGAGAGTTGCCAAGTTGCGCCCCGGAGTTTCTTTTTTCTAGTGGCGCCTGCTGGATCTAAAATTGCCCAGCATAGACCGTGTGTGTGTGTGTGTCAGAGAGAGAGAGAGAGAGAGAGAGAGAGAGAGAGAGAGAGAGAGAGAGAGAGAGAGAGAGAGAGACCCTTTCCCATCAGAGTGGCTACTCCTCCTTTTCGCCCTCCTTCCTCTGGTTCTCGGATGGTTGAAGCTGCTTCGCCCTCCCTCCCTGAGTAATGAGGCTGTCCTAGCACGAGATGAGGAAAAGGAGAGCCGGGAGGAGGAGGCAGAGTGCCGGCTTCCGCCGCTTGAAGCCCCTTTCCCCCCTCAGCTCCCCACTCAGGCACTCGCCCCGGCACGTTCTGCGCTCCTCTCGGGCCGGCCATACCAGCTGCGGGAAGACAGAAGGAAGGAAGGCGGGAGCCTCGGTCTTGGGCTGCTGAGAAGAGCTTTGCGCGTCCAAGCGGCTGGGTGGGTGCCCCTCTGCTGGGGGCGGCCAGCGCTTCCCTCCTTCTCTTTTCCTCCTCCAGCTCTTAGCAGCTAGCAAGGGGCGGCCACTGCCTGCTTAGCGGAGCGGGTGGAGCGAGGCAGGTTCGAGGCGCCCGAGCATGTCCGGCAAGGGCAAGAGGGGCAAGGAGCAGGGGAGAGTGACCTTCTCCCAGCAAGAGGAGGGTGAGGACGAGGCGACCGCTGAAGAAGAAGAAGAAGAAGAAGAAGAGGAGGAGGAGGAGGAGCAGCAGCAGCAGCAGCGAGCACGCCGGGGCTGGAGAGGAGTGAACGGGGGGTTGGAGCCGCCCCAGCGTGACCAGGCGGTGAGAACGCAGCGGGAAATGTACGGCTGCTACCCGCCCTCGCCGACGCCGGGCAGCATGTAAGTCGCCTGAAGGGCCCTGCCGGCTGGGGTTGGGTCAACTCGGCTGCGCGGTGCATGGTGGCGCTTCTCTTTGGGCGGGAAGGAAGTCGTGGCGGTTTCTCCTTTGCAGGTGGTTTGGAGCTCAAAAGTTGTGGGCTTTTCCTTGCTTGACTACTCCCGAGGAGACGGTTAATGACCGTCGAGGGGATCTTGCTTGGGAGGGTGCAGTTGGTGGCTCGAAAGGCACATTGAAAAGCCAGGGAGATCATGAAAGCATTGCCAAGAGAGTGCTGGAAAAAGAATAATTTTATTAGAGTGTACGAGTGAGTATTCATCCTACAGGTGTTTTGGTCCCCCCTTTCATTCTGTAACTCCTTACTGGGGTTTCCTGTTGTCTGCTTTCTGGAGTACAATCCTGCCAATTAGAGATTGGCTTTTGATTTGAATGATGTACGGCTGGTTGCTCTTATATAGTTTGCACAAACAGTTGGATTAGGTGCGTCTTCACTGTTCCTTGCTCCATTCCATTTTCTCTCTCTCATGCTGCCCCATGAAACAAATCTTTATTCCATAGTTGGACTATGCAGTGTGTGAAGAAGTACTTCCTTTGATCTGTCCTGAACCTTCCACTATCAACTTCATGTGATGACACTGGGTTCTAGTATTATGAGAGGAGGTGAAAAATGGCTCCCTATCCATATTCTCCACAGTCTACACCATGCATAATTTTGGGTCTTTCTTAGTAATAGGCTGGCCGGCCACTGGAGCATCAAACCAGAAATGGATCAAAGTTACCCAGGATATTTATTTGTAAAATAAATGTTTTGAATTTATATTTATAATATTAAACATTAAAAAGGGGTTTGCATGGGTGGTTTTAACTAGGATGGTTGCTTTAGAATTATGAACCCCTTCCCCACTTATTCTTCTAGTCAATTTGGATTAAGCAGGAATCCATAACAGGGACTATCACGTATGGATTGTGGATAACTGATGTTCTCATTCAGAACTCAGAACACTCACAAACGCTGTATCTGCAAATGCTGCTTGGACCAGTGAAAGGAAGTTGTCTACCTCTTTAATGAACGACAAGAAAAACAATTCGACAATGGAGCAGAACATGGTGCAGGCTACCCTCCTTTTTCCTTTAACTTCTTTGGTGTAGTTCAGAATTGCTGGTCTGGCTGAACACTTATAAAGTGCTTCCAAATGGAAGGCTCCTAGTGCTACCAATCCAAAGGTATTGTGCAGCTTTTCCTTATTTCCTTCTTTAGTGGACTTTCTGCAGTAAAAAAAAAAAAGCCAGGAAAGCCGTGGGAAAACATGGGGAAGATGCAAATTGAAAACTTCATCTGGACTACTCATAAAATTCCATGAATGAGACAGGGCAATTGCACAAAAAAAGTCTTGTCTGGAAGCACTGTTATAATATAGATGTCAGGGACTGGAAAAGTGAAGGATGCGGCCGAGAGAATTGCACAGGCAGAAAAGATGCCTGAATCATTGTAATGGGATCTTTTTGGATTGTTCTTGGGAGTTGAGAGAGATTAGAAGGTGCCTCTTGGTGGGATGAAAAATGGATTTCTGTTTCACTGTCAAGCTGAAAAAATATTGAGGTCAGAGATGGTCGACATGCAGTAAGTGCAGATGCTAGGCTTAATTTAAGACACAGCTCACTGAAGCCAGGAACATGTGAAAGAGTTGAGAATTATTCAGTAATTGAAAGGGGGCATGATACCGTTCCCCTCACCACTGAGTAACCACAGTTAGTTCCCACAGATCTTAGATTTCAAATCAGAGGCAGTGGCTTCTGTGGGCAAGTTGTCTTAAGAAATTAGCTATGGGTAGACACAAACTTCTTTTAATGGGGCTGTTGGTCCCCCGTTTCATACAATTTTATGCATATTTGCTCAAGAGTAAATCCTATTCAATTCAGTGGGACTTATTTCTAGGCAAGTGAGTATAGGATTGCAGCTTAAGCTTGTTGTAGCTCCTTTCTCTATCCAGCAGAAGACACAAGGCAGAATTTTAAAATGGTCATGTATCATTTCCTGGAAACACAACATAACCTGCCCACTACTCCAATGGGACATAGGGAGATGGGTTCTTCAGCACCCCCTTGTGTCTTCCCTTTGTGGTCTCACAAAGCTCTCCTGCAAATCAGCCACTGAGCTACTTTCCTGCCTATTTTTAAATAACATTTTCAGAGGTAGGTCATAGAATTGGGAGCATTTGGGGCTGTTTCTCTTGGGTGCCAGGAGCCCAGCACTTGCTGACCTGTTTACAAAATCTAAAAAAAATCCTCCCCTAATTTTATACACTGAAAGGAGAATCTTTATTCAAACATGCATTATGTAAATATAAAATCATCATAAAAAGGAACATTTAAAATTCCTAAGTGAGAAGCTTTCTTTTCACTCAGGTTTTATATAGTTTATGGAAATATGAGACAGCAACTCAGTCTAGCATGTTTTAATATCCTGCTGTATACATTTAATTGACATTGAAAGCAAGGATTTAATAGAAACAGATGAGTCAGGGGTGTTTTTCTCAGACAGTTAGAATAGCTGCTGAGAAGCTCTAGTTCCTGTGTCAGTTTCAGGTCTTGGGAGTCGGCATATTCATTTTGCTCAGCTGGCAGTAAGAAAAATAAATTATCTGTCCTACAAACTTTCCTTGCATTTTCACATGGACAAACAAATTTGTCAAAGTCAAGAATGTCACTTTGGCAAAAAAGAAGAGATAGGGGACATCTAAAGGTAGATTCTAATTGGAAAGCTTTGGCTATCATAAGTAGAACTGTGCTTTTTTAAAGTGGTAATCTCTATTGGTTTTATCAAACCTAGCAATAGGTAGAAGGATTGCTAAATATTTATGTATTTAGACTTATATCTTGATCAAAGTATCCCCCAAGGACTCATAATCTAAAGGCTTTTCTGTATAACCAGTTTAAAGAGTACTTAGGGGAGTCCTTTTCCCAGATTATGATAGCTCTTCTTGAAGCACTGCACACAACGTTCAAGATGTATCATGCCACACTGATTTCTGTCTCCATGCCCATCCACCCTATGTTACGCGAGGTAAGGGAAGCCTTTCCTTCTGTTATGAGGACATATATGGCACTCACTACCTCTCCTCTATTTGTAGGTGCAAAGTGATCAGGGTATTTTGTTCAATTACATTACTTTAAAATTACTTGCTTTACTTTCAGGTTGTATTCCTCCCCCTTGTTTTTCATTCATTTCTTTCAAATGTGTGCTTAAAAGCAATGACATACTTGTTGCCCAGGGTGATATGTGTGGGTGCTAGGCGTAAGGGGTAGATAAGAGATGACCGTCTATACACTTTTACAGTCCATTACCAGCATATTGCTATTGGGTAAGCCGAGAGTGGAGCCCATAGCCTCCCTGCCTGCTGACCTACCTCATTTGCCCTATGAGAATCAACACAACAATAAACTGTGAAAGCTTTCTTTTGGCCTTTGTACTATTTGATTTTAATGGTGGGTTTTTTGCAGATGGAAGTCATTACGCAATGACAATTGGGAAATTTCCAATTATATGTGTGTGTCCCCTCCCCACTCCAATCCTTGTTCATGCTTGTTTCCTTTCCCATAATTACTTCTTCTCTCAAACAACTTGACACCCACTCCAACCACTTCCTGTGCCATGCCATCTCATACCCAACAGAGATAAAGATTATGATTATGTGGATGCCTGTATGCCAAGAATACATTCATATATATTTTTTTCTGTTTCTGATGCAATAATACATTTCCTTTCATTGGCTTTGAACAGAAATAAATCGTTTCAGACAAGAAAATTTTACCTCAGAGAATGCAAATATAAGAAGATGAATGATCTGGAATTAGCCTCTTTCTTTATGGAGTACCATAGCCTGCTCTCACATTTCAGTATTTCAGTCTTCAAGGATAACACAAGTATTTGACCGTACAGTTTAATTCTTAACATTATAATGAAAACCTCTTATGAGCTCCTTGTTTTGAGTTATAAAATGAAGTGTTTCTAAAGAGACAATTAAACTTAGGCTGGTGACAAACATTGAATACAAAATTAGTTCAGGGTATGTTTCAGACTTCATTTGTGTACCTCAAAACAAATTAAAACAAAACACCTACCCTTGCTTGAATCTCCCTAAGCATAACTTGGAGTTGATTCATACAAGTGCCATGCAATATTTGTAATGACTGTGTAGTGGGATCCACCAGAAGAGTGCAGCTAAAGAAATGTTTAGAAGAAAATCCCTGTACTTACTTCATACAGCTACTAGTGCGTTTAAGCAATATATTTTATTATTTACAACATTTATATACCGCTTCACATCTAAACATATATTATAAATATTACTATTATAGTAACGTATACTTAAGGTTGCAGCCAAATCACAAAGAGATCCAATACATACGTTTTCATACTAGCCTCAGATATTTGTCTATGGCAGCTGCCTTATTTCAGATCAGAGTATCTGTTAATCTAGTCTAGTATTGCCCACTTTGACTGACAGGAACTCTCCAGGTTTCAGGTATCTTCTACCCGATCCTATTAGCTGGGAATGCCAAGGATTTGACCTGGGACCTTCTGCATGCAGCACATGTGCTGTACCACTGAGCTATGATTTGTCTGATCTTTATTACCCTAGATCCTTGCATATCCCCTCCATGTAGCGATTGCAGATTCTCTGTATAGTAACAATACGGAACATTTGAATCTACTAGTGTCCTGTACAGCGGCACTCATAGTGATCCTAGACATGTTAAATATGGTTGATGGGATGCTTTAAGGCTGTAGGGAAAAACAATCAGATAACAAGACCTTGTGTTTTCTACATTACATATTACACATATGAAAAGAAACAGGGCTAAGGAAGGAATAAGAAGGCGGCATTTTTTAAGGGCCAAAGCTCAATGGTAGAAAGTATGCTTTCCATGTATGAGGTTGTGGTGGATTTAATTTCCAATTAAAATACTCAGATAATAGGGGAGCCAGAGATTTGGTGCTATTTATGGTTGCGGTACTTATCTATATTGGACTGATTCAGACTTAGGGAGATGTCTTACATTTTCTCTACTTCCATAGAACGGTTTCATACGCTATGGCACAAAGGGTATGTCAGAAACAGTTCAGCAGTTGTGCAATGCAGTTGCAGATTAGATATAGTGATCATTGGCTTCATGCTGATACAGCCCTATGGGATCGGCACTATGCTTGGGCTATCATCCACACGATCCAAATAGAATTGGACCAACTAGTTCAGTTGCTCCTATGGGATCTGCATATCTGCAGGGCTAGGTTAGTGCTTCTGCTTTTAGAGGTACTAAGGAACAAGTCAATTGTAACCTATTAATTCCACACTGGAGCATTAGGAAGGAAACGTGCAACCCAATTTATAAATTAAGCAAGCTCTTGATTGAAATCTTGCTCAATTATGAGATTTGAGCTGGTCAGAGACAATCCACTGTTGTCTAAATCTCAGTCCTCTATCTGTAATATAATAATATTGACATACCTTAAGAAGTTGTTGTAAAGCTTACCAAGATAATGTATTTTAATTTGTTCCGGAGCATGATATATGTTGTAATGCTGCCGTGGGTGTATTTTGGTGTTTTTTTTTACTGAAGGTGAAGGATAATTATAATAGAAATAAATAGAAAAATAAGCTAGATGAAAATAAATCTGTAATCTGATTTGTTTGGAGAAGGACAGCCATCAAGAGCCCTGTGGAATAAATGATGCTAGCATCTTAATAATTCCACCCTAGGCTTTTGTATAAGGAACCATTGCATGTTATAGGTTGCTTTTTGGAATGCATTTTCTACAGTCTGCCCCGCTCTGGGAAGGTCTGCTACAGCAGCAGATGTGACTGTCTTATAGGCTGCTCCTAGTGCTCTGTTAATCAACCTAACAGGATGTACTGAACCAATAGGACATCAGATACCATGGGACTGTGGATGTGCATGGATTAGTTGTTTGGAGTGTTCCTTATTCATTATACCAAAAAGCCTGTTTGAATCTATCCCATATAATTTAGGATAGATTTATACAAACAGTCTTTATCAGGTGATATTTTGCCATGTCTGAGTAGGATCCATGAGAAACCAACATCTCGAGCTTTATTACAAAGGAAGAGCTTACCTCTCAAATTGCATTTTAATTTGCAGGTCCTATGGTCAATAGTGTGCAGCGTGTGCTAATGAAGTCAGTGTGGCAAAAGGCAATACTAAATCCTGTACTAATGAACTTGTGATGAAAGCCCTGCTGATTGGGCTGTGTGCTGATATCCATGCAAATGCAGAAAAGCGATAATGGCAGTGCTGGCTGGTAAAGGAGCTATTACTAAACCAGAAACATTTTCTTGCTGTTGCTAAAGAAAGTTTACTGAAAACACCTGCTCAAGATTCTGCAATAATACCAAAAGGCAAAAAAGAATTCTACAGGCAGCTCAATCCTGTGCCTTCCAATGCAGGAAGACCTTAAGTTGGCACAACTCCCAGCAAGGATTCCATTGCCAGCATTATGTAGAAATTAATTTCTTTAAAGGTTTCTAGGCCACCTTTCTGCCAAATCAGGAACCTGGTTTTCTCCGAAATTGTCTTATAAATAATTAATTATCCTGAGATGACAAGACTTTGAAGTCATTTCCCAAATTATATTTGTTTACATCATCAAGGTGTGAATCTGACATTAGAACATCATTTAAATAATAATAAATGTCCTTGAATGATTAGGGGCACTTTCCTATATTCATTTGCCATCCCATGATGATGATTCAGGATCTACACACTGCGAAATAGAAGGGGAGCCAACTTCAGTAGCTATACGTATTCACTGTTTTGCTTGCCAGTAGTCTTTATGGAGGGCAGAAAACTAATATGGTGTGATGTAATGATGAGAACATAAGAAAAGCCCTACTGGATCAGACCAAAGACCTATCTAGTCCAGCATCCTGTTTCCTATAGTGGCCAACCAGATGCCTATGAGAAGTCCACAAGCAGGACATGAGGGCAGAATCCTGTTCCACTGTTGTTTTCCAGTGACTGGTATCCAGAGAGGCATGCTGCTCTGATCCTGGAGGCAGTACATGCAATTATGGTGTACAGTTGCCATGACTCGTAATTGTAATGTCTAGTGTGGTTCAAAGTTCCCAGGGGAGTCAATCTGAAGTAGCTGGACTTACTAGAAGGTTGAAGCAGAGTCAAGTCCAACTATGCCAGATGGTCAGGTTTTCCAGGACATAAAAATGTAAGAAAAGCCATGCTGGATCAGACCTAGATTCCATCTAGTCCAGCATTCTGTTCACACAGTAGCCATTCAGCTGCCCATTGGAAACCTACAAGCAGGACATGAGCACAACAACACCCTCCTACCCTTGTTCTCCAGCAGCAGCTGGTATACATAGGCATTCTTCCCCTGATATTGGAGGTAGCATATAGCCATCAGGGCTAGTAGCCATTGATAGCCTTGTCCTCATTGAATTTGTCCAGACTCCTTTTAAAGCCATCCAAATTGGTGGCCATCACCACATCTTGTGTGAATTCCATAGTTCAACTATGCGCTGTGTGAAAAAGTACTTCCTTTGATCTGTTCTGAATCTTTTCTACACTTTCCCCAACATTTTGGCAATATCCTTTTTAGGTACAGTGGCCAGAATTGTGTGGTTGCACCATAGATATGTATATGGGGAGTATGATTTTGACAGTTTTATTATCAATTCCTTTCCTAATTATGCCTGACATGGAATTTGCCATCTACACAGCAAATGCACAATGGTCAACATTTTCATCTAGATGTCAACCACAACCCCAAGATCTCTTTCTTGGTCGGTCACTGCTAGTCAGTTTCCATCAACTTCAAGTATAAGTTGGGATTTTTTGCCCCAACATGCAGTACTTTACACTTGATTACATTGAATTGCATGTGCTATTTTGATGCCCATTTCCCCAGTTTGGAAAGATCCTTTTGGAGCTCCTTGCAATCCCTTTTTGTTTTTAACCATGCCAAATAAATCCAGGACCTTGGATAGATCTATGCTAGCTGGAACTCATTCAGGAAGAGCTGTTGTCTAAGCAACTTAAGGAGGCTTTTGGAAGCCTTAGGAAGGCTGGCAGGTTAACCCTGCCTTCTCTAAGAACGGTCTACTTCTTAAAGGGTCACTGTCTGATTCTGCAGCCACTGGTGGTGGTGAGGACTGCATTAGAGGAGTGTTCTCTGGGCTCAAGGAGTCCTGTGCTCTCTGTGCTCAAGGAGTCCTATAAAATGATGTTCTTTGGCTTGGAAGGGCCAGATAGCAATTAATAAGTTAGTAAATGAAGCCTCCACCCACCCCACCCCGAGTCCTCTGAGCCAGAGAAGGGCTGAAGAACATGACTGTAGCCATTGATTGACGCTCACTGCCAGTTGTCCTTGGCTCTGATAGTATTGGAAGGCCTAAAGGGACCCTAATTTATACCGTTAAGGTAGTTAATTTCAGGTTTCCATCTCAGAGTTGTGTGTATTGACTAAGATTAGATTATTAAATCAAGACAGAATTAAGAAACAGGAGTGGTAGAAGAAACCCACTAGCTTTTTGATTGTGTGATTAAGCACTAAGTGAAAACAACTACATCTGCCATCTAACTATTCTGGCAATGCTGTGCTATTAAACATTTGGCATCTGTTTTTTTGTAAATAGTAAATTGTTTGCAGCCAAATTGTAAAGTTACTCCACCAAATGCAATGAAATTCCATTAGTTGAAATCTGAGACAGAAGCATATAACCTTCTAATTTAAAAGCCAAATTTTCTGTATAAATTTCTTAAATTGATGCAAAATGGCTGCTATTCCATACTAGCTTTTCATTTTGTACTTTGTCTTAGTTTGGCACAATGCACTACAGTGGATATTTTTAATGAAATGTTTCAAATTATAACCATATTATAGGATTTAAAAATAATAATCCAGTTTTCCTAATATTCCAGTATTTGTTGAGGAGATGGTGAAGAAAGACTGGGATGAGATAAATGGAACAATATAAAGCCTGTAGTCTTTACACAATATAAATTGTGTAGGGACTATGCAAAAGGATATGAGACTACAGACTGCAAAAGGTCCTATCCTTGCACACTTAAACTTCATACCAACATGAACAGTTATTGCTGCCGTATAACTTCCATTCACTTCAAGCGGGCTTACACAAAATTCCTGTTTCCACAATCACAAGTTGTTTTGCGTGTGTGTGTGTGTGTGTGAGAGAGAGAGAGAGAGAGAGAGAGAGAAAAGAAATCATTAGGAGAAAGATTTTCATTGCAGTTACTTTAGAAGTGTGTCTAGGTAGAAAAACAAATCAACTGCACCAATTCACAAACAAACGTAGTAGAAACACACAAAAGGTATACTCAGCCTGTTAGCGTTGTGAGCTTTTAGCAAGTGCTTTTGCAATGTGAACTGTTACTGAGATTCTTTCCCCTGATGAAGAGCTTTTGATACTCAAAATATGTTGGGACAATTTTTATCACACTTTAATATGAAACAAACGTTGTGATTCCACTAATGATGGAATAAACAGAGATACTATCAATAAAATACTCTACCCATTGTTCTCATAGCAAAATGTGAATTTGCATGCTTTACATATAGTATGAATCTCTTTCTGTTGCTACTGCACCTTTGCTTGCTTCCTTATCTGTTTTTCACTTGATTCCTTATCTGTTTTTCACTTGATAAATGTATGGCAAATTTTTGTTGCATTTGCCCTTGTCCATGCTCTCAGTTCAAAAAGATAGGAAGAGATAGAGTAGAATAATACACTATTATCTACCTATGCTTGTGGGTGAGAAGCACAATACCTTAAGAAGGGACCGTACCGTTGATCAGCTGATTACTGTACTTGCTGTCCCATTTAAACTTCAGAAAGCTTATCCAGCCTTTTGAGAGACATAGAGAAGGACAAGGGAGTGAGGCTCCTTTAAGACTCTAGGAAGAGGCCTGATAATTTATTAATTGGGCTTTATGGTTGCCCCCTCCCACCCCACTCCAACCACCACAGCTATTGGAAGAGCATGGCCAAGCTCCAGCAATTCTATCCTAAGCCTATGGAGGGCTACATGGAATATTGCTGTGATGACTATGGTTTGTCTGCTTTTTTAAGTGGGTCATTATAGTGTTGCTCTATGTTGTGTGAAACCTGGGCTCTTTTTCAGTGACCTGCGTGAGTGCTTCTGTTGTGCCCCTACATAATTCTGGTGCAATAGATGAGACTGTAGATTCTGACAAGGCACAGCCAAGGAAATGACTGCTATAAAATATTGTTTCTGCTCATTAGGCCCATTGATGGAAGCCCTTCTTTGAGGCGTATGACTATGATGAGGGAAAAAGGAAGGCGGCAAGCAATTCGAGGTCCAGCTTTTATGTTCAACGAGAGGGGCACAAGCCTCACGGCAGAGGAAGAGCGCTTTCTGGATGCAGCCGAGTATGGGAACATCCCTGTAGTGCGCAAAATGTTGGAAGAGTCGAAAACACTGAATGTCAACTGTGTCGACTACATGGGCCAAAATGCTTTGCAGCTCGCTGTGGGAAATGAACACTTGGAAGTGACAGAACTTCTACTAAAGAAGGAGAATCTGGCACGGATTGGAGATGCCTTGCTGCTTGCCATCAGCAAAGGGTATGTCCGAATAGTAGAAGCAATCTTGAATCATCCTGGGTTTGCAGCTAGCAAGCGGCTGACTCTGAGTCCCTGTGAGCAGGAGCTCCAAGATGATGATTTTTATTCTTATGACGAAGATGGTACCCGCTTCTCCCCGGACATCACCCCCATCATTTTAGCTGCTCATTGTCAGAAGTATGAGGTGGTGCACATGCTGTTATTGAAAGGGGCAAGGATAGAGAGACCTCATGATTATTTCTGCAAATGCAATGATTGTACTGAGAAACAAAAGATTGATTCTTTTAGCCATTCCAGGTCAAGGATAAATGCATATAAGGGGTTGGCAAGTCCTGCCTACCTATCCCTGTCTAGTGAAGATCCAGTTCTCACTGCTCTAGAACTTAGTAATGAGCTGGCCAAACTGGCTAATATTGAAAAAGAATTTAAGGTAAGGTGTCACTTTTCATACCTTCTCTTTTTGTGTTGATTTTAGTGGATTCAGACACTTTCCCTACAATTTCCCTACAGTTTTATCTATTTCTGTCAACATTGCAGCTCTGATGCCTAGATCTTTTAAAAACACGTTTTTGCTTTAAATGAAAATACTTCACTTAATAAGTGCATGGTGTCATCAGGGAAAAAAGTGCATTATTACCCCTGGAATAATACCTCACTCTAATAGAAAATAATTGCTTTTAGTGAAGTGTACTCAATTGAAATACTGCTATCTGAGCCACCATTCTATTTTACTCCTAAATGAGTATTCTTGTTTTTATTCACACCATTTGACCGGTGACGTTTACAGGTTATGAAAGCTACATGCATTTGTCATTTCCTTATCAAAAGAACGCTGTGCTTATTCATCTCCCAGAAATGTACTAGGGTGTCAAGAGCCAGCTGTTAAAATCTATATAGATGACCCACCTATGATTCTGTTTTTCACTTACCCATTATAATGTCACAGAATGCTGATTATTCTCTTTTTCCAGATTTTTCATCAATTAGTCTCTGATACACCTTTTATGCTGTTTAGGTTCTTTTTCATATCATAAAATTACAAAGAATTGCCCTATCCTAATGCAGGTTTTACCATATAAAAAAACTGGATCAGAGGATGCAGGTTGTAAACAAAACCAGTTATACAAATGGGACTTATATCCAGCTGGAGCAAACATTTTTATGGAGTCCTTCTGGGTCACCACTGGATTCCACTCCTTTAATTAATTCTTCTCAAAATTGTTGTAAGGAGAGAGAAAAACATCAATCTATGAAGCCTATTCCAAACTTAGAGAGCTGTGAAGAGAGAAAAATGTGTGCGTGTATGTTTGTATGGGGGGAGAACATGGGTGATGGTGGTGATATATTGGTGTGTGTCCAACTTACAGTGTAGCAGTAAAGAATCACTCCAGTGCCCAGACATAACATGCAGCTTAAAATAAACTAATTAAATCCAAGCTGTAGGGCAATTCAGCTCCTTAAATGGCACTTCCAACATAGAGTCCAACTGAGGGAATTTTAAACTTTTTGCAGGTCAGATATTTTGTGTTTGTGGCATTATATTTAAATTGATACATTGAGTGACATTTTGGTAAAAAGAGAGGGTACAGGACAAGTAAATAAACATTTTATTATTTAAACAGTTTGTATTATAATCTCATATGAAAAATGTGTGTAGCCTCTTAGTTATAATTTATTCTGCAACACATGCAGCTATTACAAGCATAAGAAACACTTCTAAGGCTAGGCTCTGGTGTTTCAACTTGTAGTAAAGCAATAATTATGCTGTTAACAGAAACATGAAGCTGTAGTTTACTGAATGTAACTGAATGCATATTTTGTTACTAGGACAAAGTTTTGGCAAGAATAATCTGTAAATACTGTAGACCAAAGCAAATTGTGACAGAACTTGCTACTAAGTGGTAGTTTTGGCTTGAACTCAGAAACTCTGGCATTTACTGAAAATATAGTTGATATAGAATTAGGCTTTGTAAATCTCTTTGTAATGGTATGTCATAGAAACGACTAGTGTTAACCTCATGTTGCCATGGGGGCTAGTAGTCTGAGAGTGATTGGATAAAAATATGTTTGCCCATTTCCATTCCGACTGGAAGAACTATAGTCTTTTAAAATAAATGTACTACAGATACACCTGTAAAGGTGAAAACAAAAAAGTTCTTTTTAAAAACAGCATTTACCATTTCTTTAAGATGAAAGGCTAAACCTCCAGAACCACAATTCTCAGAGTTCTTTGGCAGAGGATTACTCCCCACCATCACCATTTTGATTTTTTTGGGGTTGAAGCTTGGTTTCCCCTTTCATAAGCCTCCCCTCACCACCACGCACTGAAAACTACAACTCCCACAGAGCTTTGCACTTGCTCATTCACTCAGACAGTTTTACCTTAGCCTCTTGTTGCCTTGCCCCATCTGCTCATAATTCAGCTCAAACTTCTCCAGCTGCGGTTTGTCCATAGTAGCTACTTTGTTGGGGCCTTCCTCTCTAAGCTGGGCTGGGCTGGGCTCAGGGGTAGGCCCGGGATGGCCTGAGCAGGATTGGGGAGGATGCGCTGTTCCTGCTGTAGCTGCGTTAGCGAGGGCAGAATGTGCACAGGGCTTCTCCTCAGTAGCCACACCCCTCTTTGGCCAAGTGCCGCTTTGCCTCAGGCCAGCCTCAGCAGCAGGAGGGAAGCCTGGTCCGGCCTCAGCAGGGCCACCATGTTGGTTATGGGTGGCAGCAGAGACAGTGACAGGAATAAGAAGGAATATTGTATCACAATATTTCCATTGCCAGGAGATGGTTTCTTGCGGAGCTGAAATAGCAAACATGTTTTGCTATTAAAGCTTGATCTTTGACCGTTTTCAAAGTTTCATAATTTTCTGCACATCTACACTGCTCAAGCTTCAATTTAAAATTATTGAAATTGGTCTAGTAGATCTCTAGTAATAATCCTTACACTACCATATAGATATTCTTTGGTTTTGTTTCTTGTACCTGTATAACAAATCATGATGAAATAATACACTGCACATTCTGAATCCCTTACTTATAGCAAAGTAAGACCATAATTAAATGTTAATTGAAGTATATTGTTTTGGGGAAAAACGTCTTCAAAACAGATAAGTTAAAACAAATCTTGTTAAATGCAGATATTTTATCCAGTGCATACACTTCACATTAATTGGAGAACCTTTGGAAGTTCACTTAAGGGCTAAATGACAGCAAAGGTAAGTACACTTGAACATGGGATCACTCATCCATTCAGGAAGAGAGAAATACGTTGTCTTTGACAGAAGAAGTTACAGACTCTCAAGAGTTGATGTGTTTGTTCAAGGATGGAGAATGTGAACATTAGAATGGGATCGTTTGCATCCCCTAGTACTAGACCTACATTGTAGGCCACTAGTGTATATGTGGGATAGGTTGGTCCTTTCTTCTTTTCAGGCTTTGATGCTGTGGCTGTGTTAATGTTGTTGTGCCTGGTTGTTGATGATGTTGCTTGCTCTATTGCACTGATGGATTGCACTAAATCATTGCTTTGCGTACAAACTGGTGTGCCTTGAAGAACTGTGTTGCAGGGCAGGGAAATCCAGAGGTCTTTGGAGGAAGGGCTGAATAAATATGTAATCAGTCAATAATAAAAATGTGTGGCCGATCTTAATCCTTTGTGCAGCAATATCCAAATTTTACAAAATAATCTAATTACAAGGTAGAATCTTTCAAATGAGCCAGTGTGGTATAATGGTTAATGTTGTGATGAGGTCCTGGGAAACCTGGGGGGAATCTTCATGGCAATGCATGGAGAATCACTTTCAGCTTTTCTCTGAATTCAGCTTTGGTCCATCAGCAACACACTGAGCTGAAAAAAGTGGACTATACCCCTTCCAAACCACGGGCTTTCACCGGTCACACTGCACTCTAATCCACTTTATTTTAGGGTGGTTTGGAAGGAGTCTCACCAGTCAACATGAATCTCATCAACCATGTATGAGAGCTTGTCCTGCCTCCCTCCTTCCCCTGCTCCATGAAGGCAAGGCATTGCAAGGCATAGCAGACAGAGCCTTTTGTTTGGAAATTTCACTACATAGTAATTCCACCAACAAGTCTGCTAGCCAGTTGTTCTCTCACACTAAAAATGATACTGACAGAAGCAGAACAGGGAGAAGGAGGTGAAGAGAGTAGAGCAAGTTCCTGAAGTACCACTAATTCACTAGTGCACTAACTACCGTGATTTAAACAGAAATGAACAATGGAGAATGGAGGTGTGGGAGAAAACTCTGCAGCCCAAAACCAAATACAGCAGAATGGGGAGGAGGAGAGGAGAGCAAGTTCCTGAGGTACTGTTAATTCACTAGCGTGCTCCGTGATTTAACTGGTTCATTATAGCAAGGTTATGGTATAGTGATTATGTGCAATGGCGATTTAGTGCTATAACGAATTACTGATTTTGGAAAAACAGGCTACTAAGTGGAGATCATCTACTTCAGAGGAGTAGAGATGGAAAGAAGAATAAAATACAATGAGTGGCACACACAGTACAGAGCAGTAATGAGAGATTGAAACAGGAGAGGAGAAATACTTCAGGGGAAGGTATGTACAATGGTGGAAAAAGGGAGGGCACCTCCGTTTGACTGAGCTCACAGCCAGGTGAAAGGCACACTCCTGGACATGCCTATCATGCTGAATTTAATTCAGAGGAATGGGGCACAAGCAGCTGAACTGCATGGGAGCCAAATTAAGGTGGGGAAAACAGACTAAAAGTACTCTGCAAAAATGCAGCTTTCCAGAGAGAATCTCTGGGGTGGCTGTGGACTGGCTGCGATGTCATGTGTCGCAACCGATTTCAAAATGTTCCCAATCCGCAGCAAATTGCCCAAGAAGAGTGCTCCCTGGGTTAAAATCTCTGCTCGAAGCCTACTGGGTGACCTTGGGCCAGTCAGCCTAACCTACCTTCCAGATTTGTTCTGAGGATAAAATTAAGGTGAGGGAAAGAACCAAGTATGCTATTCTGAGCTCTCTGGAGGGTGGGATATAAAATAAATAAAACATTCAACAGATATATTATTAAAGAGGCCATTCACAGCAATTCAACATTCTATATAATTTGACAATTCTTTTTAGGAGATCTTTGAACAGTCCTGTGTTTTTTTAACATGCAATATATATCTTTTCAGATTTTGGCTCTTATCAGAAAGTTATGGTCTCCCCAGTGCAATATGGCTATTATTTGTATAGTTTGGAGATAAGACTTCTTTATGGCCTAGAGACAGGACTAACGAGTAGGGACCTCCGACTGGCTTCACAGCTAGGGAAAAATTAATTTGAAATGTAAAATTCAAGCTGACCCATAGTGTCATTTGCCCTTGACTGCCATCTGGAATAATGCTATTGGTTTGGTTCAGAGAGTACTATAGATCTAGGTTTGAGTGTATTCTGCAGCCTCCATCCTATGCCAAGTGGAGAAATAAATATGAGAACATTCATTACAGACCTTGTTGTCTATTATTATTATTTATTTATTTATATATATAGCACCATCAGTGTACATGGTGCTGTACAGAGTCTAGAGGATTTGGGGCAGAAATTCTGTTTTTAGAATGCTCACAAATTTTGAACAGAATATAGCTAATGGCACTGGCAGTTGTGGAAGCAGAAAGAGAGAGCATACAATCATGGATTTGAATTGATATTCTTATTTATTCTTATTTATTTATATCGGAGTGGCTTACAATCAATTAGCAAAGAAGACAGTCCCTGTCCTCAGGCTTACAATCTAAAAAAGATATGACATTGACAAGGAAAAGGAGTTGGGGAGGGGAGAGAGAGAGATTAAGACCAGCAACAGGGCTAATGGATTGTCCTGCTCCCAAAGGAGGGGAATCGAAGTGGAGCAGCCCCTGTTGTTCCCTCTGTATGCTCCTGTACCCCTTGCTCTTTCTTCTTCCACCCAGGGACACAGTGCCAATTAGTTATTCTAGGTGGTTGTTTTCCTCACCAAAATTCATGGCTAAAGTGGGACAGGGAAGGTTTTTCTGTTTTAAAATGGATCTGGCTTATCACTTGAATCATGCATCCACTTGTCACCATTTTAGGCACAGCAAGCATACTCCCCCCCCCTCCCCACGCTTTCATTCTATGCAAGTTTGTAATAGATGAATTCCAGGACTCTTAACAAGCTCTGCTGGCAACCATGAGGAAATGTTCATTCTATTAAGGGTATTGCAATTTTGCAAAAAAATAAATCATAATCTATCTAATGCTTTAAAAGGACAGTTGCTGCTATTCATTAGTTTATCTCTTGTCAAGGAGATATACCTGGCATTATTATGTCGGTCTTATAAAAGCCTTTAGAATAATAAGATAGAAAAGAGTAATAATGCTAAGAAAACCATGAGTGATTAAGCAACAAAGAGTTTTGTGGCACTTTAAAGACAAACAGATGATTATTTATTATTTTAAAGTTTTATTATTTTTAAAATAATAATTTTTAATAGGGGGTCCGTGGCACCATTCACATATTCACAGTTCATTTCTGGAGTCCACTGATAACAAATTCCTACAAGAAGTAAATATAACATCTCTGAGCACCTGCGTGATTTGGCGACTAGCTTCAGATGTTAATTCCCTGCACCTAATCCTGAAAACTCATGGAGAAGGAATCCTTTTGAATGTGGTGATGTACAACTAACAACTCTTATCTGCGGAAGAACAAGATGCACTTGTTGACGTGACTTGTGATGGTTCATTGAAATCATTTTTCAAAGAATATAGACTGGACCAATTCTGGGTGAAGGTTTTTCCTGATTATAAGAAATTAGGTGAAAAAGCTTTGAAACATTTAGTTCTCTTTTGTTCCACATATCTTTGTGAACAAACATTTTTGACATTTTGTTATATGAAGAACAAGCATAGAAATCGGCTCGATGTTGATCCAGATTTGAGATTAAAAGTAGGAAATATTGAACCAGATGTGGATGGGATTTCCACATGATTTCTCCCATCACATTTAGGTTTACCAGCTGCTAGACATGTCATAATTTGTTCAATTGTAAACTAGACATTTGTTTTGTTGTTTATTCATTCAGTCGTTTCCGACTCTTCGTGACTTCATGGACCAGCCCATGCCAGAGCTTTCTGTCGGCTGTCGCCACCCCCAGCTCCCCCAAGGTCAAGTCTGTCACCTCCAGAATATCATCCATCCATCTTGCCCTTGGTCGGCCCCTCTTCCTTTTGCCTTCCACTTTCCCTAGCATCAGCCTCTTCTCCAGGGTATCCTGTCTTCTCATTATGTGGCCAAAGTACTTCAGTTTTGCCTTTAATACCATTCCCTCAAGTGAGCAGTCTGGCTTTATTTCCTGGAGTATGGACTGGTTTGATCTTCTTGCAGTCCAAGGCACTCTCAGAATTTTCCTCCAACACCACATTTCAAAAGCATCTATCTTCCTTCGCTCAGCCTTCCTTATGGTCCAGCTCTCGCAGCCATAGGTTACTATGGGGAATACCATTGCTTTAACTATGCAGACCTTTGTTGTCAGTGTGGTGTCTCTGCTCTTAACTATTTTATCAAGATTTGTCATTGCTCTCCTCCCAAGAAGTAAACGTCTTCTGATTTCCTGGCTGCAGTCAGCGTCTGCAGTAATCTTTGCACCCAGAAATACAAAGTCTGTCACTGCCTCCACGTTTTCTCCCTCTATTTGCCAGTTATCAATCAAGCTAGTTGCCATAATCTTGGTTTTTTTGAGGTTTAACTGCAACCCGGCTTTTGCACTTTCTTCTTTCACGTTTGTCATAAGGCTCCTCAGCTCCTCCTCGCTTTCAGCCATCAAAGTGGTGTCATCTGCATATCTGAGATTGTTAATGTTTCTTCCTGCAATTTTAACTCCAGCCTTGGATTCGTCAAGCCCAGCACGTCGCATGATGTGTTCTGCATACAAGTTGAATAGATAAGGTGAGAGTATACAACCCTGCCGTACTCCTTTCCCAATCTTAAACCAGTCCGTTGTTCCGTGGTCTGTTCTTACCGTTGCTACTTGTTCGTTATACAGATTCCTCAGGAGGCAGACAAGATGACTTGGTATCCCCATACCACCAAGAACTTGCCACAGTTTGTTATGATCCACACAGTCAAAGGCTTTAGAATAGTCAATAAAACAGAAATAGATGTTTTTCTGGAACTCCCTGGCTTTCTCCATTATCCAGCGGATATTGGCAATTTGGTCTCTAGTTCCTCTGCCTTTTCTAAACCCAGCTTGTACATCTGGCAATTCTCGCTCCATGAATTGCTGGAGTCTACCTTGCAGGATCTTGAGCATTACCTTGCTGGCATGTGAAATAAGTGCCACTGTACGATAGTTTGAACATTCTTTAATGTTTCCCTTTTTTGGTATGGGGATATAAGTTGATTTTTTCCAGTCTGATGGCCATTCTTGTGTTTTCCAAATTTGCTGGCATATGGCATGCATCACCTTGACAGCATCATCTTGCAATATTTTAAACAGTTCAGCTGGGATACCGTCGTCTCCTGCTGCCTTGTTATTAGCAATGCTTCTTAAGGCCCATTCAACCTCACTCTTCAGGATGTCTGGCTCTAACTCACTGACCACACTGTCTGAGCTATCCCCAATATTATTATCCTTCCTATACAGATCTTCCGTATATTCTTGCCACCTTTTCTTGATCTCTTCTGTTTCTGTTAGGTCCTTGCCATCTTTGTTTTTGATCATACCCATTTTTGCCTGGAATTTACCTCCGATGTTTCTAATTTTCTGGAAGAGCTCTCTTGTCCTTCCTATTCTATTATCTTCTTCCACTTCCGCACATTGCTTGTTTAAAAATAATTCTTTATCTCTTCTGGCTAACCTCTGGAATTTTGTATTTAATTGGGCATATCTCCCCCTATCACTGTTGCCTTTTGCTTTCTTTCTTTCTTGGGCTACTTCCAGTGTCTCAGCAGACAGCCATCTTGCCTTCTTGGTTTTCTTTTTCTTTGGGATGTTTTTTGTTGCCACCTCTTGGACAATGTTGCGAACTTCTGTCCATAGTTCTTCCGGGACCCTATCTACTAAATCTAGTCCCTTAAATCTATTCTTCACTTCCACTGCATATTCATTAGGAATATTAGTGAGCTCATATCTAACTGATCTGTGGGTCTTCCCTATTCTCTTTAGTTTGATTCTAAATTGTGCAATAAGAAGTTCGTGATCTGAACTACAGTCAGCTCCAGGTCTTGTTTTTACTGTCTGTATAGATGTCCGCCACCTTTGGCTGCAAAGGATGTAGTCAATCTGATTTCGGTGTCGGCCATCTGGTGAGGTCCATGTATAAAGCCGTCTTTTTGGTTGTTGGAAGAGAGTGTTTGTTATGCACAGTGAGTTGTCCTGGCAGAATTCTATCAGCCTATGTCCCGCTTCATTTTGTTCTCCTAGACCATGCTTACCTGTAATTCCAGATGTCATTTGACTGCCCACCTTAGCGTTCCAGTCTCCTGTAACGAAAATAACATCTCTTTTTGGTGTATTATCCAGTAGGTGCTGCAGATCCTCATAGAACTGATCTACTTCTGCTTCTTCAGCATCTGTGGTTGGGGCATATATTTGGATCACTGTGATGTTAAATGGCTTACCCTGAATTCGAATTGAGATCATTCTATCGTTTTTTGGATTGTATCCAAGCACTGCTTTAGCCGCTTTATTATTAATTATGAAGGCTACTCCATTTCTTCTGTGATCCTCTTGTCCACAGTAGTAGATCTGGTGCTGATCTGATGTGAAGTGGCCCATTCCGGTCCATTTCAGTTCACTGACACCCAATATATCTATATTTAATCTTGACATCTCGCCAATAACCACGTCCAATTTGCCCTGGCTCATAGATCTTACATTCCAGGTTCCTATGGTGTGTTGACCTTTAGAACATCGGATTCGTCATTCACCACCAGCACCGTTGGCCGCTAGCCGTCCTTTCGGCTTTGAGCTAGCTGCGTCATCACGTCTGGGGCTAGTTGAACTTATCCTCTGTTCCTCCCCAGTAGCATTTTGACCATCTTCCGACCTGGGGGTCCTATCTTCCGATGGTATACCGACATATCTCTGGTTGTACTGATCCATTTAGTTTTCATGGCAAGAATACTGGGGTGGGTTGCCATTACCTTCCCCAGGGATCGTATTTAGTCTAACCTCTCTACCATGACCTTCCCGTCTTGGGTGTCCCTTCACGGTTTAGCTCATGGCATCCTTGAAGTGTAACTACCATAGAGATAACAACATTTTCAAAAATAGGGGGTCCATGGCTTGGCATTTGAAAAACAAGGGGTCCGCAGTACTTAGCTAATTGGGAACCACTGGTATAGATCATACTGTTGACAATTCTCTCCCACCCTTACCGCGTGTGTGTGTATATATATACTTGTAACTCAACAAAATGCTTTATTGCATCTGATGAAACGGGCTGCAATCCATGACAGCTAATGCCATTAAGGTGCTGCAAGACCCTTTTTTGGTTTTGCTGCAACTGACTGACACGGCTATCCTTTTGGTAAGAGTCAGTACCAATGGACTGATTTTTTCATGGCTTATACCAATCCTGATATCTAAAGAGCCCTTTTCAGTACTATACCCTGCTCAAAGAGAGTTTTTAAAATACATACAATGGTTTTGAAGCAGTAATAAATCTACCAGCTGGAGATGAAGTCTTTTTCTGGGGGAGAAAACGCCATGGCTTTGTGGTGGACGGAACACTAAATTCTTTTTCTCTTGGTAGAATGAATGCAATTACATGCTGCGTCTGTTGTGATTGTTGAACCTTCTTTACCATTTGCACTATAATGTTTAAGATGTGGGTGGCCTTTTGCTAGCTAGGGGCCTGCTATATATTTGAGTGAGAGTAGATCCAGCATAGTAGCTAAGATGAGGGAGACCTACTTTCAAACACCTGTCAGGAAAAGAACAACTGCCTGATCTGGATTTCTAAATGCTCTATGAGTGCCATGTTAACAACAAAATGTTAGGGGGGGAAATCAGCGTTGCTAAGAATTGAGTAAACAGCTCTAATTTCAAGAAGCCTATAGGAGAGCCCTCTTGGGATGGTGCAGCTATTTGTAATAATTGTGTGTTTCTTTGCAAAGTAATTTTAAAAATGTGTTATCCATTTTACAGTTTGCATTCTTAGCTTTGTATGATTGCTTAGCTGAGAGTTGATGCTAGAGTTTATTGTGAATCATAGTATGGCATATATCTTCTATGACAGTGGTGGGCAATGTTAGAGGATCTAGAAATCAATTCCTGACCCCCGGTGCCTACTGGGGGGCCCACACACACCCTGCTGCTGAAATTGCCAAGGCTAAAATATTGCCAAAATCCAGGGCTTCTGGAAGTGCAATTTTGCATTAAATGAAAATATGCGCTCCCGTGTGCCTTTTTTTTAAAGTGGGGGGTTTGCTACTTTGCTACTGGGAGGGGGCAGGGGCTGCAAAAAAGCCTGGGGGGCGCATCTGGTTCATGGGCCATGTGTTATCCACCTGTCTTGTGTGGTAATATGTTTTCTTCTTTCAGAAATCTTTATTGTAGCATCATGGTTGAGTTGGGCAGTTAGTTTGTATGGAGCTGTTTTCAGCAGCTATGGCGCAAAGAGAGTTTTGTGTCACTTTAGGTAAAATGATATGTAGGCATAGCTACATAGATCATACTCATTTGCCATTCCAACTGCTTCAGGGCTCCTGTGTTTCCCTTTAATACTGTGGGCTACTGATACAACTTTGCCATCTGTATTGGAGAGCCAGGATCTGTGCAAGGGCCTTGATGGACCGATCACACTACCATTGTTTTTTCATCAACCAAGCCTGATAGGCACACAGGCAGCAGGGACAATGGTTGCTGTTCTACCAGTAGTAACGATGGAGGTGGGTCTTT
The DNA here is from genome assembly GCF_023053635.1 of Elgaria multicarinata webbii. Classification (NCBI taxonomy): domain Eukaryota; kingdom Metazoa; phylum Chordata; class Lepidosauria; order Squamata; family Anguidae; genus Elgaria; species Elgaria multicarinata. Next base: position 36,307,844 of record NC_086180.1, on the reverse strand, counting down.
GTTAGTGTTTTTGCAGGGTGCCAGATCCATCACCCCAATAATACAGCTCATAGGAATGGATTGTTGTTTACACATTCAGTAAGTATATATGCTTTTTGGGGTGCCTGTTTAAAAAATAAATTTGCTTACATGTTTTAAAGTTGTTTTGATGAGTAAAGAGTTGGACCAGATCAACATTTTATTAAAGAATGCCACTGCTCAGTCTGCATATTCATAAAGTTGGGGGAAAATATGGCACACGCAGCATCCACAAGCCCTCTATATTTTATTATTTATTTATTTAAAACATTTCTTTGCCGCCTTTCAGGGCAGAGGCCCTCATGAGGCGGCTTACAACAATAAAATACATAAAATATTAAAAGCAATAAAAACATGTTCACAATAAAATAGCAATTAAAACAATAAAACCAGCAGGAGCAACAATAACAGCAATAACAGTATACATCATGGGAAGGCCATGGTAAAATAAAATGTTATGTTAGTGATGTGAATGTGGTGTTAGTGAATTAATATGTACATATTTCATTTATGTATTTATAACATTTATATACCAGGCGTTACAATATTTGTATACCAGTCTTCAAAGCAATTCACAATAATAAAACAACTAAAAACAATATCAATTAAAATAACAATGATTTAATAGGTGAAACCTAATAATAAAGACACAACAAATTAAATATACAGTTGTGTGCATTGTTTTTTTTTATTCTGTATCTTTCCTTCCTTCCAAGGAGATCAGGCCAGCATACATGAGAGTTCCTAGGTGGTTTCCCACTAAACCCAGACTTTCTTAGATTTGGAACTGGAAAAAGACAGGTATCTTTAGACCATTCTTCGGGCATGGTCTAAATTAAGTTCAAGAATGAATTGTTGCAGGATTCAAAGAGGTGTCCAAAAGTGGCTGAATGATTGCAATTTATCTGCAGTTTTTCAAATTAATAGTATGCATGTATCCAAATGAACCTGCATTAATTTACAATTCTCATTAGAAGCCCAGTTATATATCCCTTTATCTAGAGAGGCTAAGTTGGTGAGTACTTCAGAAAGGGCTTTTTTGATAGCAGCACCCTGATTGTGGTACTTCCTCTAAGGAATTGTCCCCTACCTCATTTTACTTTAAGCTAGCAGTAAAGACTGTTTTGTTCCATCTGGCTTTAGGGTTATATAATGTTTTCTTACTTTTTAATTTTAATGCCACTCATATTTCATTGTATGTTTTTTTTTTGCTCCTGTGTTTCATGGTTATATTTGAAGTGTTAATATTTTTATTGTACATCACCCAAGTGCCTGGTAGGCAGAGGGCACAACTAATCAATCAATCAATCAATCAATTAATAAATAATAATCAATCAAATAAATAATACTTAATAAGAGTACATAGAATTGCAGCCTTCTACCATTAAAAAAACCTTCAGAGAATATAAGGTGGAAAATAGTTGGGTTAAAACACGTCACTTTAAGCCATTGTGGTTTATAAGCTATTGTCAGTAGCTTGTTTTGAAAGTAAGTTCCTCTTATCCCCCACACGATCGGACAAATAAGCTACTGGTGTAGTTTATTTTCCCAACCCTCATCCCTCCTCGCTCTACAGTCCTCTTGCTTGGCTGGGATGGTATCCCACCTTTCTTTGTGTTGGAAACCAAATCTCGGTGTCCCCTACGTTGCTGCTACATAAGGACTATTGAAATGAATGGGAGGCTGTGCTACAGTGGTGCTCGGTGATTTGCACATGCAGGCTGCAGTGTTGCATGTGCAACACGTATGCTTCAGCAAGCCCATTCATTTCACTGGGAAAGACGTTCCCATAACTGGCCACACAATTGAATCTGTTCAGTTTGCCACTTCCTAAAGCCCAAGAAGAATGGTCTTCAGTGAATATTATACTCATAATATTATTGAAATAAGTAAAATTCATAGAAACAAATGAGTGACTACAATATCAGTTGTGGAATTAGAGTGATAGACTATTTGTGTGGGAATATGTAGCAAATATATTTGGTGCATGAAGGAGTCAAGCATGTAAGTGTGCTGCAAAAGAAGGAAATCCAGAAATGAAAGTGATTGTGTTAAAATCTGCATTCATGTTCTCAAAATGAATGGGATTCTGATACATTCACAGCCAGTTTTGCAGAAGTTGTAATAGTCAAATAAAACCTCTAATGAGAGGTGGGGTGGGGGAGGGAGGGAGGGAGAGAGAGTGTACTTCACAATTGCAGAAAAGTCAAATTGATAAATTGAGATGCAGTAACAGAGATTTTCTGTGAAGATATGCAGAAAGAGTAGAGTGAGAAAGACCATGATAGGTGTTGTCATGTATGAGCAGCTAACTGCAAAGAGTATAAAAGTTAGCATGTGACTAAGGGTAGCATTAATGTGACTAGAAATTGTATTTGGTGTAAGGAACAGAGAACTGATAAATATATTATTTTACAAAGGCAGAAAACCAGATACAGCAAAGCCCTCTTATCACCATAGAAGGAAGGAAGCTGTAAACACTCACAAATATATAGATCATAAGGAAAGAAGTGCTAGGATACATTGGGGTCAAAACAGACATTACTTTATATCTGTATTTAGCATATATCTTTTAACTCTAGACTATGCACAGGGATCCCAATTCAGATCTTTAAAAAACCCTCCTCCATACTAGGGTTCCAGTCTGGAGTGGATCTGCTGCATCTATTTGAGAGTAAAAATGAGGGAAAAGATGTAGCCACTAGACATAGATTTCAGGTAACGGCTTCTTTGGCCCTGGGGTGAAAGATAATAATTAGAATTTAGCAGCCTTCATAGTGATGATGCAAAGGCATGGTTGTACTTAAAATTAACCATATGATGTGCACTTGTTCCATTATTTTTATTCCAATAGAAAAAAGAGGTTGTGAAGTACAGCTTTTGTTCTCAAAGAGAGGTATTGTCTACAAAAGAAAATAGGAAAGAAGCTTCTTTGATTTTGCAGTGGAGGAACAACTCCCTGGGTATTGTTCAAGAAACAATTGGGAATATATGGGGGGAGATACCATACTTTTATTACAGGCGTCATGGTTTTTCTCCCTTAAAGCTTCAGTTCTTTCAATCAATTAGTATGAACTAGTTCATATGACCAACTATCATGTTGAAAAAGTTGGCTGAATGAAGTCAACCATAGCACGTTATAGTGTGCTCAGCTTGCAACTTGACCCACATTTACTGATCCACTGCTCAGATAACTTTGCTAGATCTGTGATGACATGGGTTGAGGTAAGATTTACAGTGCAATCCTATATGCATCTACTCAGAAGTAACATACTCCCAGGACAGTGTGTATAGCATTGCTTCAGAGGTTCTGAACTTCACATGGATATACTCAACCCACATTCTTAAGCCAGTTTAATCATACCACCTTGAGAGGGCTCCATCCTTAAATGTGGCCTAAAAATAATTTTTAATTAATTTAAATAAAATAAGTAAATCAATCATGCCACTTCTTTTATGGTATTGATTGTAGGCAAGGTTTTAGATTGAGAATGGTGTTTTCAAATTTATCCCCAAAGCTGAGAAACAGGAAACAAATGAAATTAACTGCAGAATTTAGAGTCTTACATTTTGTGATCTGAGGACAAGGAGATAGATTATGGCTTTTGAAGTCATAGGTTTAATCATACTGATAATGGTAACTATGTGAGTTTAAAATGCTTTTCTGAAATTAAAAAAAACAAGGACAAAACAGCCAAGGCAAGTATGAACATGTCATTTAAAACACAGTTCTAAAATGTTGTCAGGGGGAAGAATATATATTTTCAACGCTATTCACCATTGCTCCTGTAAAACCATTGCTTCAGGGTCAGGAAGTACTATTTACCAATGAGAATAGTGTGTTAAAGAGTTCCTAAAGAAAAGGAAGACGTTAAAAAGATGGCAGACTGTAATAACAGATCTGTAGAGAACTGTAAGAGACAGACAACTGTAGTAACAGAAAAGAAAGATGAGATTTAGGTTTGCAAACAGGCTAACTTGTATCCAACATGCTGAGTGCTTTCCTGTGCAGGGCCAGCCCTACCGTTAGGCAGAATGAGGCAACTACCTCAGGTGACACATACTGGGGGGAAGCAGCAGCAGTCCCCCCAGTCAGTCCTCCTTAGCCCCCCTGATCATTTAATGTGTGGGATGTCAGCGCTTTGTGTGCCAGCTAAGCTAGCTTGTTTTTGTACGGTAGAGTGCAATGCCATTGCATCAGTTGTTTGTTTGTCTGTTTCAAATTTTATTGATTTTCCAAAACAAAATCAACCAAACCAATGAAAACTAAAGTAAAAGATGTGAATAAATAAAAAGAAATATAATTAATTTAAATCGACATATTGACAGAGGGTGGTACAGTTAATCTCTATTTATATTGCTTTGCATCACTGTTGTAGTAAAATTCAACTGCCAGTCCAGTTTGCTTCTGTATGTGGAATAGGTGTGTGCATGTGCCATTTTGCCCTTTGCCACAAGAAGAAAACCTCTTGGACCAGGCCTGGGAGTGTGCTCTGTGAAATGCTGCTATTGATTGCTATTCAGAAGCCTCAGCTGGTGTAAAACATAGTGACTGGCTTTGCAGGATGGCAGGCAGTTAACAAGCCACAGTGGCTTGTTAACTACACTGCTGGTCACATAATGGGGGAATTTGCATAATTAACTTTGGTAGCGTGGCTTGTTGTGTCACGCAATCCCAGACAGGGAAGCTTGTTGCCATGGGTAACAAGCCACCCAGACTATATGGGCTGTTGTAGGTTCGCCTCTTAATGTAAGTGCTTTGCCAGGAGTGTATATTGCTCCAGCTTTGACTTCCTGTAGGCTTCTGGGCGTGTTTAAGGTGCTGGGTTTTAACCCTACAAAACCCTACATGGTTTGACCCCCTGCATACCTTTAGAAACCACCTCCCCCGGATGTCCCACTGCAATTGCCCAGTTAAACAAAGAGCATTGTCTTAAGTATATTATCCATCCAACAGGAACCTGCCTGCTTATTAAAATTGTTCTCTGAAGCCCTTCTTGAAGTCTGCCCACCAACAGAAATAAGGCAGGTAGTGACCAAGTAAGTCCTTCTTGGTTGTGGAGATCTGCCTGGGGCTGGCCTTGCTTTCTTTGGGAAGCCAGGTAAATCTGCTTGCTGCTTTCAGAATCATTGGATTTTAGTGGCGTTTTGGATTTGTTTTTAAATTCTTTTATGTAAGTCACTTTTTGAGCTGTGGCTGAAGAGAGACTAGGAAATCACACACACACACACACACACACACCATCATTGGCATGTAGAAAAGTAAAGTTGAAGCAGATCTTGAGGCTTAAGTATCTCTTGAAAGTGCTGTAAGAACTTTTTTGTTTAGGAAAACATTTAGTGGCTGATAAGTAAGGGTTATTTAAATCATACATTTTAAAATGTCTGAATTTTATATTTTAATGTTCTGTTATGATTTTTTCTGGTTGTTTGGCACATTTCAGTCTTTTAGTGTAGGACAGGTTATAGTCAGGCAAACAAAAACAAACCAATTTATGTGAGGAAGGCGTACATATCTTCAGACATAGTTGCTGTGATAAAATTATTTTGTTAAGAAGATCCTGTGGTGGTTCCAAATACTTTGGGGAACCCTCTGCTAAATTTCCAATGCAAAGAAAACAAGGTGCTTTGGTCCACCTGGACCAAAAATGAATATCAGATCAGTCACTATCCATGAGAAGCAATGCTTCCGCACATTTTATGATATTATGTATAAAACACAGCCGGAAACGCTAATTCGAGAATCTGCAGAATTTTCAGTATTTTTGCAGTCTAAATGGCTCTGTTCAACATCTGAAGCCTTGGAATGTGGCACTTTGCTGGCTAAAGTTAGAAGGGTATCTGCTAGAAGGATCTTCTCAGCTGTGGCTCCAGTTTTATGTAATTGTCAGTAGGCCACAATACTTGTTCTATTTTGGTGCCAGATGAAGACGTCACTCTTCAGGAAGGCATTTGAGCCAACTTGATCTAATGTCATTTTTCTTGGAGCTGATTCTTCGGGTGTTTTCCTGCCCTGATGCTTTTGTACTGTCTATTTTATTCAAATTTGTTGTTAAATTGTTCTTTATGTTGTTATTTCACCCTCAATGTACATGATGTATTCCAGGGTACCACAGAACAAGGACTGCTCCAAGGAGCATGCAATCTAAAATGCAACATAGGTGAAGCAACAGAAGACAGGGAGGCAGGGCTCAAGTGTGAAGCAATATGTGGTAGTTTCAGTTGCACAAGCTATGCTTTAAGGTGGATTCCTGCATTGAGCAGGGGGTTGGACTCGATGGCCTTATAGGCCCCTTCCAACTCTACTATTCTATGATTCCATGAATTTTGTTTGTTTGTTCTTAGTTGAATGGGGTTACAACTATTTTGGTCCTTAGAACCACTCCAAAATCCTTGGTAAAAGAAAAATGAATTATGACCTGATAATAAGATGGAAGGCCCATTAATGTTGCTGCTGATGTTGAAATTCAAAAAGGAGACATTTATTTTTATACTTAAAAATAGAAAACATAAAAATTGAAAACTGTATATGGTGTTGCAATATATATATATATATATTCTGGTGTGTTGGATCCTAAATCAGCCAATGACACCTTTCCCGGTAATTTATTTTGGATGTTGGATTTTTTTTTATTTTCTACCTTGGTTTGCATATTTGTATCTCTGAGTCTATGCATTAAAGATCAAATGAATACCATGATAGAAAAGGAGGGCAAAGAGCTATGTATAAACATGCAATTTTGCATATGCAAAAATGTGTTTTATTGTGTTACCAAACTGCTACGATTATTTATTTGAGCTGTATTTTGATGTGAATCAAGGGCTATTTCTCTTTACATTTCTTCTTTTTAGAATGACTACCGCAAGCTATCTATGCAGTGCAAGGATTTTGTGGTTGGTGTTCTTGATCTCTGTCGAGACTCTGAAGAGGTAGAAGCCATTCTAAATGGAGATTTGGAGGCTGAGCCAGTTGAAATACAACGGCACAGAGCTTCATTGACTCGTGTCAAACTGGCAATTAAATATGAAGTCAAAAAGGTAAGGCACACGTTCTTTCAGGCAGTATGATATCTCATGTACTTTATCATAAATTGCCTGTATTAATGACCCTAGGCAGTATAACAGGGCTGTACTCTAAGTATTTGGGGGGGGGGGCTGTCCTCTGTTGGAATATCGTATTGACAAACTGATGTCAAAGTAAGACAGCTGAGAAATTGGCCTTTTTAAATGGAAAGGTAGTAGCGACCATTGTACATGATCCAATTAATGTGGCTGTGTGTGTGTGCACAGTTTGCAAATTAAGGCCTTTAAAGGCAAATCAAAGCAACAGTCATGCCTTGATCCCACTTCAGCATAAGAGGATTGGGGAAATGATGCTCCTATAAACAGGAGTGATACTATATGCTTATGTTACTCCTGATTGCACTGCTGTTTCACTCAAACTCAAAGCAATAGGCTTTGTTAAGCACTTCTACATAAATCTTCCATTTAAATCAGCGACACTTAGATTGTGTGTGTGTGTGTAGTATCAGTACAATATAGATGGAAAGTAGGAAGTGCAGAATCCGGATCCCATTGGTAAACTGTAGTAGACTACACCTGAAATGGCACTTACCTGCAGGCTGTTCTTTGCAGATCAGAATTGCTGTACTGTGTTCACGCACATGTGCTGCCTTGTTATTTATTTATTTGCTACATTTATATTCCACCTTTCCTCCCAGGAGCCCAAGGCAGTGCATATGATCCTTATCCTCTTCTTTTTATTCTCACAATCCTGTGAGGTAGGTTAGGCTGAGAGTCAGGGCTTTGCTAGACCTACCGGGTGTTCCGTTGTTGAGGAGCGGTGAAAGCGGATTTCCCCGTTCGGCTGTGACGCCTCATGATCCACACCTTCCTTAGATTTGTGGTGGAAGTTTGCGCCGGTTGTGCTGCTGCCGCCTCGAGCACGGCTGTGCAGCCACACCGGCCTGATTTCCGCGGTTTTTTTTTTCCGCTCGCCGCACGGTTTGCGCAAGTCCGAAAGACCGCAAACAGCGTAGATCGCTTGCGCAGCCGTCAGCAATGCCGCGGCGGCGGCGGCAGTGGCAGTGGCAGCTGAAGTGCTGCTGCTGCTGCTGCGTACCAGCCCCCTCAGGCACCAGCGAGTGCCGGTGTTGAGGGTCAACATTGATGCGGTCACTTCCTGATGGGGGTCGTGGCAGGTGTAATATGACCCGAGGTCAGTCGTCTGCATGGGCACTCTGTGCCTACATCTCCCATCATGCCTCTGAAGTGTCGGTGGTGATGACCGCCTCTGTGCCCTCCCCCCCATCCCACGGAGCCAACCCACATCTAGGCGTAGGCATGGCAGCAGCCCAGAAACAGCTGTGCCCTCTTCCAGCCGTGTACCCACACCAACAGGCACACAGCCCTTCATGCCTGGAGCGTCCCCCTCAGTCCCCGCTAGCCTTTACATCTTCGGCGCAGCATACAGCACCGCCATTATTCGGCTGCTGTGGCTGCCCACCGTGAGGAGTCACCAACTTCCCATTACTGTGGGATGCCTGCCTTTCCGAAAAGTGACCCACGCAGAGGTTGAAGTAGAAAAAACAGGTGCACATCCCCCACCCATCCTCCACCCACGCCCAGCAGCACACCAGCCACTTTTCCGTTCCTCCGTTCCTGCGCAAACTGCCACTGTGTGAATAAGAAAAAAAGCCGCTCAGCTGCGCTGCCCCAGCTGGCGGACTGGGCGCAAATGGCGGAGGCGGCTTGACCGAAGCCGCTGGCCACTCCCCTTAGCACGCCTTTTCCTGACCAGTGCGGACTGCAGTGACCTCACATCCTCCCACACCTACTCCAAATTAGCGCGGGCCGGCAGGAAAAGGCGCACTAGAACTCACTTTTTTAAAGTCGGGAGAAAGAGGCTTCACCGCAGGATAACGACGGATCCTCGTGAACGTCATCTGGAAGCCTCGACATGACTGCGGAAGGTAACGCGCGCTACAGCCTCGTCTAGTAATGCCCTCAGTCACCTAATGAGTATCATGGCAAAGTGGAGATTAGAACTCAAGTCTCTCCAGTGCTAGTCCAACACTCTAACCACTGCACCACACTGACTGTCTTGTTAATTCCTATTGATTTCTAGATGTGTATCTTAGGCCTGAAATAATGGTGTTTGGCTACAGGCTACCCCTCATCACATGTTCTGAAACTGACTTACAACAACACAAAAGGTGGGATGGTGGGAACACACGTTACTTTTGCCCATCCTTCCATCTCCGTTCTTGACCCCCTCCTTATATTCAGGGAAATCATCTGATGCAGGGAGCCTCTTCCATCTGTGGAGGCCTTCCATGCAACGACGAACCCTGATTTTCCAATCTTCTACATCACATGGAGAGCCATTATGGATATAGGAGGCTCCCTGCTTCAGACGTTGACCTGATCGCAAGGAGGGTGATGAGAGTGGAGAATGAGGTGGGAAGGACAGAGCTAGCATGCTTGTTCTCCAACCTTGAATGTGGTTGTAAGTCAGTTTTAGAATTTCTGGACTGTCTGTACAGGTGTCTGCTATCATGTGAAGTATTATAAGAGGTATTAGCATATTTCTAGTAGATTTTACTGACTTAGATCTCCCAAATGAAAAAAAATGTGTCATTGAGGTCTGTTCTCTCTCTCTCTTTCTGTCTGTCTCTCTGTCTCTCTCTCTCTCTCAAAAAAAATAGCTATAAAGCTTTCAAGCCAAAAGCTTGTTTGCTGATTATGGAAAATCATCTTGGATCAGCACTTATGATAAAACTCTGTAATGGTAGATGACTACAGGGAGGAAATACAGTGACACCTACATTTATTTATGTCTGAATGGGTCTACATTCACAGTCATGTTCTTGGAGACAGCAAGGTTTTTCATGGCTTCTGTTATAAATCACATTGTGTTAAAGTGAGCCACCTGTTAAAGCAGACCTACTGAATTACACTGCTGTGCATAAATTAATTGTGATCTGGGTAGTGTCAGTTTCTTTAAACTCATCCCTTAACACTTGATTCTTTTTAAAGTTTGTGATGTATATATTCGTATGTTATAAGAGCTTTCTATTTTGAGACCTCATGTGTTGATACAATGCATCTGATTCCTGCACTGCATGAATTCCAGATACTTCATGCTGTTCTGGTCCTTTTCCTGTTCACAGAACCTATGGGGTACAATGAATGTATGGGTCTAGGCAGGCTCTGTAGTGTGCATCGCTGCCTTCCCAAGGCTGATGTTGTATTTCCTAGGGGAAAAGTTTCCTTCTATTTGCAAAGATGTATCTTAGCAATCCTGATTGTGCAGAATGGGGCCAAATGGAGAGCATGGGAAGTCGCTGTGGAGATGGTGTGCAGAGTATCCTTGAGTGATCTGGAAAGATACAAGTGTGATTTTCACTCAGTAACACAACAAAACAAAACTTTTGGTTTTTCCAAGTATGTGACCTTTGAGCACGAGTCAACGAATTAGATCCTGAGGTTTTTTAAAACTTTGTATCCTCAAGGCCCTACTGTTTTTGTAATCTTTTAGGACTTTTGACTTCATTGGTATTGTGCATTGTGCACCATTATGTCATGAGAACTCTACCAAGAGCACTCTATATGGAGAATGGCGCTTATACTACTTGCTGAGATAGTGCTGTTAAGAATAAAGTACCTCTATAGCAATGGATTGTGTGAGTGAGTTGGCATCTTAGGGCCTTGCTAGACCTGCCGGGATAAGCCGGCAGGGAGGCGGGGCGACGGCGTGCTAAGTTTAACGCGCGCCGCCCAGCCTCCTAGACGGCCGACCCGCAGGGACGACGGAAGCCCTGCAGCGTCGGCCATGTTTTTTTTTTTTTAAAGGGGCCATGTGGGGCCCGAAGCCGCCGGAGAAGGTAAGGGTTTTTTTTTAATTTAATCCCCCCCATCCGCCCCCCTCGCCGTCTCCTTCGTCGCCCTCCGCCCCCCCACCATCTCCTTCGTCGCCCTCCGCCCCCCCACCATCTCCTTCGTCGCCCTCCGCCCCCCCCACCATCTCCTTCGTCGCCCTCCGCCCCCCCACCATCTCCTTCGTCGCCCTCTGCCATCACCTCATCGTCTCCTTCGTCGCCCTCCGCCCCCCCACCATCTCCTTCGTCGCCCTCCGCCCCCCCACCATCTCCTTCGTCGCCCTCCGCCCCCCCACCATCTCCTTCGTCGCCCTCCGCCCCCCCACCATCTCCTTCGTCGCCCTCCGCCCCCCCCACCATCTCCTTCGTCGCCCTCTGCCATCACCTCGCTGTCTCCTTCGTCGCCCTCTGCCATCACCTCGCTGTCTCCTTCGTCGCCCTCCGCCATCACCTCGCTGTCTCCTTCGTCGCCCTCTGCCATCACCTCGCTGTCTCCTTCGTCGCCCTCCGCCATCACCTCGCTGTCTCCTTCGTCGCCCTCTGCCATCACCTCGCTGTCTCCTTCGTCGCCCTCTGCCATCTTCCCCCCCCCCCCGGATCACCCACCTCCTGGCACGATGGGCACAGCGCATCGTGCCAGGTCCGTGGCTTTTCGCGGCTCCTCGCGAGTAAGCGAGGAGCCGCGAAAAGCCGCGGAACTCTCCACACTTTCCCCAGCTCCGGCCTGAGGCCGGAGCTGGGGAAAAGGCGCGCCATAAGCGACTTCGCTTATGGCGGGTAAGACCAGGCCTCAGCGCGGCCTGTCTGCGGATTCCCCTGTGCGTCATCTGGACGCACAGCAGGGAAGCCGGGACAGAATGCGCGCTAAGGCCTCGTCTAGGAAGGCCCTTAGTTTGGAAGGACGTTTTTAGCACCAACATGTAATTTCATCGTTCTAGAAATGCTATTGCTTGGAACTTCTACTTTATGTGTGTCATAACCTCTGCTCCAAAGTGGCCAATAGAATTACAGAAACATGCTCAACAAGGTGTTTTTCCTGTGTGTGTGTGTGTGTGTGTGTGTGTGTTTTAACAATCGCAGACCTCAATTTATGAATTAGGTTTGCAAAAATAAGGGCTTCAGAATTTTATTTCTTAAACTAATCTCCTTTTTTTGTACAATATTTTACAATATGCCATGGCATTTAATGTTTAGGATTCAACAGAAATTAAATTCTGTTATTTATTTTCTTTTGCTCATAAAGGAAAATAAAATGGAAATACATTTAACCTCCGTTTTCAATTTTGGGGACTGAAGGAAAGATGGATTCTTTGGATGGGAAATTTAGGCATTCGTTATCAGTCTATAAATTGTTCAAGTCTTTTATATTGTGGAACTGCCTATGTAAAACCAATTTCTTCTTATTCAATGGATCTACTTCCTGTTTGTATTCAGAATTAAATGGAAGTAGTTCTAAGCCCCAGGGCAGATGTGATTAGCATAGTGAATGATAAGAAATACTGGTTAAGGACATCTTTTGTGAGAGGCAGTCCAATAGAAATTCTGAAGAAGCCACTAGAATAGGTGGTGTCTGGGAAATTATTTGAGTTGTAACCTTTTGAAAAGTTTATATAAGGAGAAGCCAAGGGAAAAAAGACCCCACAGTAAATGGAGCTAGTAGCCCTACTTAGAGATGTTTAAATTCTAAAAAGTAACAATTTGGTGTCAGGGAGGGAAAGGAAAATGAAGTTACTTATTATTAGAAGGAGTTCTAATATGCTTCAGGTACCATTTGAACAGCTTCCAGAAGGCACATTGAACATCCACTGACAAATCACTTTCTTGTTTTCTTTTTCACTAAGTTCTCCTATCTGCAGATGCTATACAGATGGGAAAAATGGACAAATTAAAAAGTCCCCAGGTTGTTTCTTCACATTCAAAGATGCTCTGCATTCTTCTGAATCTAGTAAAAGATACTGCATTCCAATTAGAATTATTATGTTATTAGACAAATTCATGTCTATCTATTAATGGCAAATAGTTGTGATAGATAAATAGAACTGCCATGCTTAGATGCAGAATATATCTGGCATGGCTGTTATATCGTGTCCTCCCAGTGAGACATCCCACAACCTAAGGTTAGTCATTGTTGGAAACAGGTGCTAGACTAGGTGGGTCTTCAGTATGCTCCAGCAAGGTTTTTCTCACATTCAGATATTCACTTTAATTCTTGCAAAAGTTTTTTTTCCCCACTGAGTATTGCTGAAACATCCTGATTGTGTCTGTGCCGTGCACATTATATAAATTCTTAGTGCCGTTTTCACTTTTAGTTTCTGTTTTTCTTTAGGGTTATCTATTTCTTCTTTTATAGCAGTAGTTGGATGGTCAAGCAGGATGTATTCTGTTGCACTGTGCTCTGGGTAGGCTATCCTGTTCTTCCCTCTTGTTGCAGCCTTATCACCTTTTCCTGACAAAATTGCCTTCCAGAGATGAACAGTAAATAGGAAATGCAGTTTCATTTTCATAAAGACAAAAACAAACCCAAAAGTGCTCACAATCTGAGATGATTATCTGTGCAGTAAGGAGTGATTTGTGTTTAAAGAGTCTAAATGGAAATCCATCCATCCATCCTGATCCTCACTGTTTAAATGCACATTTAGCTTTAAAGTGATTATTATCTTCCATCCCATTACAGGCCCAAAGTGCTTTAATAAGTGATCTGTTAAAGCTCATGAGTCACACACACACATCCACTTATTTAGATAAATTCTTTTAGCACAGAATAGATTAAAAGGTGAAGAACACATCCATGTTTAAAATCACAGTAACAAATTAAAATCTTTCTTGCTGGGAGATTGAAAGTTTCCAGCCTTCACCGCCTGTTACTTGATGATGATTTCCCTCCCAAAGTGCCAAATCTACTGTGAACATTAAAAAGAGGGAGAAAAATTAACAATTCAAATGGAATTTTGCTGACAGCAGTTAGCTAGTGGCAACGGAAAATACATTATACCTACACTGATTATGAAACTTGGTGAAGAAGGTCTGAGTACATTTAGACTATTTACTAAGGGCATAGTTAAAAACTCTAAAATGAAGTCTAAGTAAATATGCTGAAAGATTTGTACATGTGCTAGAGTTTATCTTGGATATATCTCTGATTTCATTTTCAGTAATTTAAAAGTCATAACATAATTTGCTTCTGTTTGGTGCAGGTGCTCTATAATTATTTTGTGAATACTTACTAATTTAGCATCCAACTAATTAGCACTTAGCTAGCAATGTTACAGTAAAATACAAGCTACTTTTGAAAGCTACTTTTTGAAAGCTACTTTTAAGCCTATTTAAGCCTTTATTATGTGTTGAAGATTTATTGTATTATTCAAACTACTACTAATAACGCCAACTGCCATTATATGATAAAATAAGAAACCTTCTTTAAATAATTTGGCTGAACTTTCATGCTCAGTATTCAGGGCATTTACTGCTCACACTTGTTTTCCAGGTTTGCTATATTGCTTAACAATATGACCCATAAGTTGCTATCAAATTCCACACAGTTCTAGTGCTCCCTAGTGACTTTAGCAAGACAAAGGGGATGCCTTACCTAGCAGTCCATCATTGATTTCCTTTTAAATTTGCAATTCAGAGTTGCATATATAGAAGCGATAGTGTGAAATCTGTAGCCAGGGTAAGACTGTATGTCCATATAAGAGCTCCTTACTTCACTTTTATGTCTTCCTATGCTATTCTTTGAACATTGCAAGCCACTCAAACAAGAAGCAGTACAGGAATTGGTTGCTACTAGCCCTGATGGCTGTGTGCTACCTCCAGTATTAGAGCCACTAAGCCTGTGTGAACCAGTTGCTGTGGAACATGGGTGGGAGGGTGCTGTTACACCATGTCCTGGTTTGTTGGTCCCTGGTTGACAGCTGGTTGGCCACTGTGTAACAGAGTACTGAACTAGATGGATCCTTGTTCTGAGCCAGCATGGCACTTCTTACGTTCTTAATTACTTATGAGTAAGTGCAGCAGCGTGCAGTATAATTCAGGAAGAAGAACTTTTGAGTAGCGTAATTCCCTCTATTTCCCAATTGGCCATTGCCAATTGTTATGTAGCCAAAATGGCACCACCTACGAAGAAGATGGAAATCTCTGCATAATCCATAGATCCAAGAGGGGTACAAAAGTAGGAAAACAAACTGGAGAAAAAAACTAAAAGGGGATAAATTTACTCCCAAACAACTGAAACACAACTGTGTATGCATGCATGAACTGCATGCCTGACCACTCATGTCCACTGAATCACTCAAAATTCATAACAGGACTTGCAGCAGACTTCAAAACCAACTGCTGACGCTCCTGGCTGTGTGCGGTGAGAAGAGAAAACAGGAGTCAGAAGACCTGAGAATGGAAAGCTTTGAAGATGTGGATTGGGCCAGCTGATACTTGGATCAATTAGTATTTTCAAGGGCTCAAGCTGCCCATCCTCTATGGGGGGAGAAAGTAGAAACACCTCCTCCCTCACCAACATTTTGTTGTGGGGCCTCACTTATGTATACTAATAACAAATTCATTCTCAAAGTGCCAATTGATATAGTAAAAAAACACATCCTCCGTGCAGAACAGGCAGTTATTAGTAGGCTTGGGACAAATAATATGAAAACAAATTAGGAAAAAAAAACTTAATGGGTGGAGGGGAGAACCCCAAACAACCCAATGAGGGTTTAACCAGCAGTGGTTACAGAATGCTGACTAACTGGGGTGGGGGTAGGGGCATGAAAAACCAAGGTTGGTGTATGGGTGTGTGTAAAATTGAATAACTTGGAAGAGGGTATGGCTGGCTGGAATATTTCACAGGAGCACTCAATACTGCAACAAATTAGGAAACTACTGACCTCGTGGCTTTTTGCCCCCATAGCAAAGTTAATATTTTTATTTCTGAAAATACATCTCTCCAATCTCATTTGAGCCTGTAGAGGTGTTACTGTGATGTTAGCAACTCCGCAACATGCCAAATAAACAAACCTAATAATAGCATAAAATTGTATGGCAGTAGCAATCAGTACATTCAGGAAACATTAGAAGTTTAAAATAACTCATTTGGGGAAGCTTGTCATTTAATATCACAAATACTTAAGATTTAAGAACAGTGGGAACATGTGAATAAATTATTAATATATAATTTTAGTAACTCATAACGAAGCAAATAAAATAATTAGTGGAGTTGTACTGTTAACATTACAATCAAAAGAAGCATTTTTGCTGTCATAAGTAATTCAAATGAGAATCCTCTCATTACTTAATATATTTACAGATCTTCTTGCTAATTTTCTTACTTTATAGGTGCCTCCAATTCTTAAGTGCAATACATGTAATTTATTAGGAAAATCAGAGGTGGTAAAGGAGAGTTGCTGTCTGCATTGTTTTGATGGATGGTATTTTTTCAGACTTTGATACATTCACTGTAATCCAACATAGATCTGATGTTAGCTTTTATGGACTTGCTAGATTATTATTCCTTGGTCTTTAAGGTACCAAAGGACCCTTTAATTGTTCTTTCTACAGCAGACCCACATATCTACCACATTAGAATGGAGCATGAAGCAAGGTATGCTTGAGACTATTGATTTCAATGAACCTAATCATGCCAATGTTGGATTATGGCCATTGTATCTCACGAAATCAATTGGGGTGGATTTGTAGTTATTCTGGAAGCTGCCTAATAATAAGTCAGGCTTAAGACAATGACTGTGCTGGTTGGGGATGATGGGAGTTATAGTCCAACACATCTGGAAGGCCCCAGATTGGGGAAGGCTGCTCTACACTGACTTGCCAGGGGTTCTTCAGGATTTCATGCAGGAATCATCTGGAGAAGCCAGGGACTGAACCTGGGAGCATATGCATGCAAAACATGTGCTCTTTCACTGTGCTGTGATATTTGAAAGATACCCATCTGCTCACAGAAAGCCTGTTTTAATTGTAACAGTAGAGCTCCTTTTTGGTGAAAGAAGTGGTGGTGCAACAGGACCAAATCCAAAGATTTTGTTCTCCCTGTGCAACAGTCTGTGCAAACTTCTCTGCAAGAAGCAGCATGAGAACAGTGAAAACTCAAGAGGTGGCTGCAGAACAGCACTAGTGTCTATTAACCTTCCATCAGTGTTTGTTGGATCCAACCCTATCATTCGGTTCCAAACAATAATAGCCAGTGGTTTGCTGAATGAATCCATTGGCAACTGCTAGAAGAAGGAGGGAGGCCTTTTGGTGTCAGGAGGTAGAGGTGGCGGTGCAACAATCAGCACTGTGAAAATGCATGGTTGCTGAGTGGATGGTTTCCCTTCTCGTGTCAGCATTTGCGCCCACAACAGAATGATCATCCACTTTGCCACTGTGCACCTGCATGATGCTGGCTGTGGCACCTGCCAGCTCCACCTCATGACCCAGTCCTGAAAGAAGAGGGCAGGAATGTTCCTACCCCTTCTGTCTCCATGTCTTGGTCACTGGTGGCTTAGGCAGTGAACCACCTCACCAGCAACCATTTGATTTAATATTCTAAATTATATTGATAAAGTGTTCCTTTTCTGAAATTTCCACAGAAACGATCTTAGGCACCTTTCAGGTTCAAACATGAAGCTATTCACTGGCTGTATTGCTTCAAAAGACTCATTTGAAAGCAGACACACCTCAAAATCTCACTCCATGTGGAAACAGTAGTGCTAAGAAAGAGACAAATAATTGTACTTCTTTCACAATCTATCCTTTTATTCCATTTTAAAGTAATACTTGATGTGGTTAAAGAGCATTTCTGTCTGCAGATAATATAGTGGAGAGTATTATAATTCCACATTAAAAAGAAGCACTTCATGCCTAGCGTGATACCCCAATTTATGATATGAAACCATAATTTAAGTAGAAATTGGCCTTTAACATGATCAAATGTCCTAATGGCTGTGACACAAGGGCAGAGCAATGCACATTTCATAGACGGCAAGGGGTGGGTGAGAATTGCTGGTGGAACAACCACCACATGCTCTTCCCTTCTGTTTCACTGTGGCAAGGCAGGAGATGGAAACAGCTTTTTCTTTCCCTCTCCCATTGGGTCATATCTAGTATTATTCTTCCTTAGAGTAGGCTCACTGAAATAAATGGGACTGAAGTTAGTTTAACGTTCGACTGCAATGGGGTGAACTAACTACACTAGCCCTAGCGCTGGTGTAGATTCACAGCAGCTCCTGGGGCATATCAGTATCTCCACCCCAGGTATGTCTTGTGTACTCCTGCTCTATTGGTGGAACACCTATACCACTGGAGCTTTCTGTGGATTGGCTGGGGAATATCCTGTTACCGTACCTCCATTTCCACTGATGTAGCAGCATTTACGCTGCTTCCTGAGCTTCCTCAGTCAGCTTAGTAATGAGGGTGGAATTGCTACCTTGTTCACAGATCCACAAAGGTTTTATGAAAAGTCTGAACTGAGAGTTTGTGTCAACTGAAATCATCTGCTTTATTCATCTCAACATTCTTGTGTTGTGTGACCCATGTTCTTAAGGAATTGGAGAGATGAAGTGTTGCAATAGCTTTATTACAGGTGTTGCAGTGTCTGTGTAACTTGATTTTCTTTTTTTTCCCCCCCGCACAGTTTGTAGCCCATCCGAACTGTCAGCAACAGCTGTTGACTATCTGGTATGAAAACCTCTTAGGATTACGAGAACAGGCGATAGCTATCAAGTGTCTGGTTGTGCTGGTTGTTGCACTGGGCCTTCCGTTTCTTGCCGTTGGGTACTGGATTGCACCATGTAGCAGGGTACAAGTTTTTTTGTGTATTTTTTTTTTGTAAATGTATTCCGTTTCAGAAAGCCTTCTGCTGGTGTGGCTGCCTCTCTTTAAGGGAGAGACTCTGTAATGCTGCTGTCATGTTTCTGTTGATGCCTAGCTCAAGCCACATTATTACTGTGGTTACGATTATGTTAACTGAAGAACTGCAATGGACTGTTCCTATCTTGAGGTCTCTCCAGTCTCCTTCCCTCCTCCTTTGAAATGCCCCAGCTAGACAGGCAAAAAAAAAAGCCTGTCTAGCAAAAATGCAGAGTGGGAGGTGCGGGGAGGTGACAACTGCCTCTTGCTCTTCCCTCGATGCTTGTAATCCTTCAAGTTTGGAGGCTTACGAGCATCAAGGGCATAAACAATAGGATTGCACCCTAAGTGGTTTACGTATAACATATTTAAAAATCACTATTTAAAGTCCACTATTAAAAGGGATTAGAGTAAGAATAATAAAGTAATGCAAAACCCAGTAAAATAGAACAGCTACAGTAAAGAATAACAAACCAGTAAAACAAATTCCGTTTTATGTTTAGCATACCATTCTTAGTAAGCTTTGTAATAGTACTTTTTGTTGGCTATTCTGGAAAATAAAAGGATTGGGGATGAACATGAAGACAATTTTCAGAGCTCTACACCAGCTTAGTTATACACCAAGGATAATATTCCCTAAGAGATAGTTTCCAAAATTTACTGTATTTGAATTTATTTAAATGTTTTGGTACACCCTTCATCAACTTGTGATTCCAAGGTGCTTTACAAAAGAATAAAAATATATGCAGCAATAATATTAAGAGATGATTCTGAGGTATGGCTGTTAGTGCACTTGAAGTATTCTTCAATTGAAATGTATTTTTAGATGCATTAATTGTCTTCCTCTGGAATATTTGGTAAAAGTGAAAGCATGCATAGCTTAAGAAACAAAACAAAAACATGTGTTTTGCTTTGCTTTTTCAGTTTGGAAAAGTTCTCCGAAGTCCATTTATGAAGTTTGTGGCACATGCAGCATCCTTCATTATTTTCTTGGGCCTACTGGTATTCAACGCGTCAGACAGATTTGACGGCATCTCGGTATTACCAAATGAAACTGTTATCGATTACCCGAAACAGATCTTTAGGATTAAAACTACTCGGTTCACATGGACAGAGATGCTAATCATGGTATGGGTGCTTGGTATGTATTTTATCTCATCTCTTCGTCTCACCGTGCTTCGGCTATTGGGCAGTATAGAAATGAAATAAATAAATAAATAAATAAATAAATAAATAAATAAATAAATAAATAGTTTCTTCAGACCCTGTAGATCAGCGGTTCTCAACCTGTGGGTCGGGACCCCTTTGGGGGTCGAATGTCCCTTTCACAGGGGTCGCCTAAGACCATCGGAAAACACATATTTCTGATGGTCTTAGGAAACTGTATTGACTGAACTATGTCATGTATCATCTTTTGTATTATTAAAGCTATTGTTATGTATTATTTTCATTAGCAAACCATCCCATGACAATGGATCGTGTAGAGAAGAACGAAAATAATTTTATGGTTGGGGGTCACCACAACATGAGGAACTGTATTAAAGGGTCGCGGCATTAGGAAGGTTGAGAACCACTACTGTAGATAAAACTGCTTTACACCATAGCTGTATGCTGCCCTAGTGGTAGTTCTCTAGGCAGAGATCAGACATGTAGAAGAAATAATACATACCAGTATGGCTCAGAGTACAGATTGTAAAATGTATAGTTTAGCACAGGAGTAGGCAACCTGTATATGTTTTGGACACAACATTAGGAAATGAAAGGCTGGTGCATGTACATTATCTGAAGTTTTTGTTTCAAAAATCTCACCAGACTTCTTTCCATATGCCTTGTTTGTTCAATGCAAATAAAAAATCTTAATGCATATGGGGAAAAAATCTTACCTATAAGAAAGCTTTCCATAAAGGGCAAGGGACACAAATAGGGAGCGAGATTAGCTAGTCTATGCTTTTTCCTTAACTTAGATTGGATTGAGAATCTTTCTCAGGGGTTCTTCCGATGGTCAGCGGGGGAAATAATGCAATGTCAGTTGTTTCCAAAGCCCCCACATGTGGTGGTCACATGACTAGGATTACCCTAATTATTACCTGTGTCACATTACATGCTGCCATGTTGTCCAAAAGTGGCACAGGCGTAGTGGATTTTTATCCACCCTACAACCCCTACTGCAACCCATGTATTGTAGGGTGGGTGTAAGTGTGCTATGGCTGCAGCAGGCACCAGGTTTGGACGACATGGCAACCTGCAAAGCGGTGCAAGTAATTAGGGTAGCCCGGTCGTGTGACTCACAAATACAGGGTTGTTTCCTCCACTGATCACCTGACCTCATAAACCCTGGGGATTACACAGTTTATTTTCCCCAAAGTTTGGGGTTGTCACTAGTTTTGTTTCCTGATCTCTATAGCCTTTAAAATCCAGTTGGGGTTTTTATTTTGCTCTCTGTAAGCACTTAATGCTGCCATATTCCCAGAAGAGAGGAGGAGGTGGAGTGTGTGTGTGTGTGTGTGAGAGAGAGAGAGAGTGTGAGAGAGAAAGAGACTGATCAGTGGCTAAAGCCCCCAAACTCCCCTTTTCTGAAGGAGTGAGATACTATTTCAGCTGTTGCTCAGGAAAGGAGAACTCCTTGGAGCACCTGCACTGTCCCCAACCCCTCAGGAAAGGGGCTCTGAATCCTTTTGCTGAGCATCGCCTGGAGACAGGATTCTCCTTAGCTGTTTTTCCCACAGGAAAGTTTGTGTGTGGGGAGTAGAGAGGCTTCCTTTGCTGTTGGGCAGAGGCAGGGGAGAAGGAACTGGTTACCACAATTTTTGTCTTGGCTATTAGGGCTAACCAAAAATGTAAGCCTCTGAGCACATCCTACCTCTCACTTGTCTGGGACTAAATTTGGGGTGCTTGAAGTGTGCCTGCTTGAGATGAACTGGCCACCTGGAACAAGCAGTGGCTAGCTTGCATTTGAAAAAGGCCACTACTATTATTTCATACACCCCATTCCCTATTTCCTGATCACTTACTGGAATAACAATGGAGTCCTGATCTGGTGAAAGCCTTTCTAGTTTCTGCATGTCTGAAAAGAAATACAAAGCTGAGCATAAATAGTGGTCTTTAGCAGCATTATCTGTGTCCATGGGGGCATTGGCAGCTGCCTGACTATGTCAGTCTCTTACACCAGGTCTAATTCTACATGTGACATATGATCTGTGCTGGCTCATTTGTGCTGTAATCTGTCATCAAATGGTGAACATGCAGGTGTGAATTAGGTATAAAGATCAAATTCCAAGTCAGCAATTTATTCATCAGATGATCTTGTACAAATCACAGAGCTTATTCGGAAACCACTTCTCCCCATGAATTCTCTGTGTGCAATGAGATCAGGAGAGGGTCTCAGGATTGGGCACTCCCTCTTCCTTCCACTCCTCATTGCATATAGAAGGTAAGACATATAATGGGACATACCATGTTTAATTGTACATGATTTCTCCCCTACTTTGTGATTTAAAATTTGCTTTGTAGCCCATCCCCATATATGTGGCATTAAACCCTTAGATACGTGATTCCAGGGAGATTTATGTATTTCATTCTATTTATATCTCATACTTCATAAAAATCCCGGGGTGGGTAACAACAATGTTAAAACAATAAAATACAATAAAGAAATATATAGTAAAAACAATAAAACAAGCCAGTGGCACAATTGACTGCAGTCTAAATTAAACACTCATAAATTCCTAGTCCTGTGCTGAGTGTCAAGAGTTGGTGCCAGGCGTGCTTCTTGGGAGAAGGCATTCCAAATCTGGGTACTATCATGGAGAACGCCCTGTTTCATGACACCACCCAACTGACGTCCCCTTATGAGGAAGCCCAACATCTCCCCCTTCTTTTTTAAGGATTCATTCTTATTGTGTTTCGGTAGTGGTGCAGTTACTGCTTCTCTGTGGTTCTGTCCCACAGTGTTCCCATAATGTAAAAATGCTGAAACAGCTTGGATCGGGGCATCAAATGTGGAAAATGCCAGTTTGCTGTCCTCCCTTATTGAACTTCTGATTTTGCTATGGTTCTTTTTATATGATCCCGTCTAGGTATGATTGGAGTGGTTTCCCAGTGGAAATTAGTAGCAGCATGCTGCCATCATATGGCAATATAAAAATATCTAAGTCCTACCTATGTGACAAATGTCAAATGAGATTTATGCAATTTTTTGTATGTCTTGTGTGAAGTAGCTCTCACAGAGGTCTAAATGATTCTCACCTGTGCATCGCTTTTGTTCTACATGTCTATTTAGAAGTCAGTCCCTCCGTGTTAGTAGGACTTACTTCTCAGGTAAGTGTGTATTGGACTGCAGTCTTAATAACCTATTGACTGTGTTTTGTCACATTTATTCTTTCAGGTATGATGTGGTCTGAGTGCAAGGAGCTCTGGCTAGAAGGACCCCGGGAATATATTTTGCAACTGTGGAATGTTCTGGATTTTGGGATGTTATCTATTTTCATTGCTGCTTTCACAGCCAGACTGTTAGCATTTCTGCAGGCTACAAAAGCACAGCATTATGTGGATAATTATATTCAAGAACCAGACCTCTCTGTGGTCACACTTCCACCAGACATAGAATATTTTACTTATGGTAAGTCTAGAGATGCTGCCATGTTTCTGGTACATAAGAAGGAACAATATCCTTGTAAATAAATAGCATTATGTCTGCTATTCTTTAACAATAACCTTGTCTTCATCCCCCATGTGCAACATCTTAGTTTACGCTCAGCTTAGTGTGCCCTAAGTTTCTGGTGCATTGTTTTTCATTATTCCACTTTAATTTTTAAAAGGCAGCACAAACTATCTTGAAAAATTATTAAAATAAATGCAATTAAACTTTATAAGTAGTTTTACAAGTGTGAGTTGGTACAGTTGGAGTCTGTAAAGAAAACTGACAAACTTTTATTTGGAAAATACTGCTCAGAATATAGGTGAACACTAATTACTCAAAATATCTACGTTCCATAACCATTTATCTTTATAAAGATATATATACCCATAGAAATGCCAGATATTTTATTTTTGGAAAGCACAATGAAAAATGGCTAAAATAATCAAGTTTTTCATTCATGTCATTTCTTTTAGCTCGAGATAAATGGCTGCCATCTGATCCTCAGATCATATCGGAAGGTCTTTATGCAATAGCTGTCGTGCTTAGCTTTTCTCGGATAGCTTATATTCTACCTGCAAATGAGAGTTTTGGCCCACTGCAGATTTCACTAGGAAGGACTGTAAAAGACATTTTCAAGTTTATGGTCCTTTTTATTATGGTATTTCTTGCATTTATGATTGGGATGTTTATATTGTACTCCTACTATCTTGGAGCCAAAGTGAATGCAGCTTTTACTACGTAAGTAAGAAGTTATGTTTATGCAAAAAAGACTGAATTATTTTTGTCTTCTATTTCTGATGCAATCAGTTGGAGGTTTGCATTAAGGATTGGTTTACACATCCATCTACATCACAATAATTGTTGGCTCAGTTCCTTGGGATGGATTCAGATCATGATGCCTTTTGTAAACCGCCCAGAGAGCTTCGGCTATGGGGCGGTATATAAATTTACTAAATAAATAAATAAATTAATAAATTACAAAGTTACATAGGCAAAAATAGGCTCCAAGCAGATTACAATTTGAAATAGATATGGAAAGCAACAGAAGAAAGTGGAAGACAAGGGTAAGGTGGGTTGAACATTGGAAAATGCAGTTGCATATATTTAAAGCTTGGTTACAGCTGGGAAGGAGAACTAAGGGGCTTGCTAGAAACCATACAATGGCCATTCAGAGATACGATATGGCACCTTTAAATGCCTGGAGAAGTTGTGGTTGCCCATAGTATCTAACTGTGCAGTTATGCTCTGCATTACCAGTCCTTTCACAGGGATTGGTAAATTGAAGAAAGCTGAAGCATGGTCATGTTGGACTCAACAGCTTGGTCAGAAGCCACAGATAATTTCTTACATGCTATGTGGAAAGTTTTAAATGGCTAAAGTGTGGCTGTTTGTTATCTGAATTCACCTACTGTGACTTTCATTGGAGACTATGAACTAGTTTCGTTGAAAAGCCTTGTATTTCAGTCATGCAAAGTGATATGAAAGGTTAAGTTGCAGTTTTTGCTCTGTAATTACTTTTTCACACATAGAGGAAGTCTTCACACATTTATTTATTTATTACATTTCTATACCGCCCAATAGCCGGAGCTCTCTGGGCGGTTCACAAAAATTAAAACTATTCAAAATATAAAACAACAGTATAAAACCATAATATAAAATACAATATAAAAGCTCAACCACTTGCACATAGCAAGTGATGAACATGTGTTGTTTGAAATTGCACTTATCCACAGTCTGGGCATCTTTATCTGTGTCCAGCCACTCTATATATGCAGATTCTTCACCACTTCTGAATCACTTGCTTTTATCGAGCACTTATTGTTCTGTTGGATGCATTTGTGGTCTCTGCTTGTTTCATTTCTCCTTGCCTGCACCATATTGGGTTATGCACCTGATCTGTCCTTAGGGTGATGGTCACATAGTTGGGTTTCCAACATCTTCTCAGATCCTACCACCTTTAATCCTTTTAAAAATATCCATGCTCCCACAGCTGTTTTCTATTCTGTTTATTTATTTGAGGTAGTTACATGCTAGTTTTGGGGGCAAATGCCTCACTTGTCAGCTTCCATAAGAAATAAAATCCAATATACAAGATCATCTTTACAAACAACAAAGTAAGTCATATCAGGCCATCATTGTTCCTAATGGGGACAGATGGGATTAAATAAAAATAACCACCACAGGTCTTAATTATCACACACACTGGCTATACTCCAAAAGAACTGAGCATATGTAAGCCCATTAAATTTAATAAGCTTCAATGAACACGGCGCTCTGGATTGGATTCAGAGCTCTTTCCCTGTTCAAGCAAGGAGGCATCCCTGGTGGGTTATGTCCCCCACCCCAGCTCAAGTCAGGGAACATGTGACCACTCTTTGCCTACTCCCTCTATTTAACTCTTCTCTCCAGTTCATTCCCTGCGTTCTGAGCAGATCTCTGCTCAGGGAATGCGCCCACTGGCAAGAGGAAATGCTCTGTCCAAATCTCTGTGTTGGTTCTATCCTTTCATTCTTGAAGCCTTTGCTGTTGGTTTTCGAGATCTTGTCATTTTTCTCTATTAAATAAGTAGCTAATTAAGCAGTAACACTGCATCATAGTGTATAAGGATATAAAAATGGCAACATTCAGCTTTCCTTTATCAAACTTAATTCTGTTAATGCAGCTCACCAGCCTCAAACATAATTAGCAATATGCAAAAAAGGCACAGTGGAATTATTATTATTTATTACATTTATATACCGCCCCATAGCCGAAGCTCTCTGGGCACTTTACAAAAAAATAAAAGAATAAATTCCCCTCTGAAAAAAGTTTATGTTGTGTGCATCTTGTTTTGATTAAATCTCTGTATTTGGATCTTTGAATCTTCTATGATTTTTTTAATTGAATTATCATACAGAAGTATTTATTTTAGAATTCATTAATATTCTGTTCTTCCATGCAGAGTTGAAGAAAGCTTTAAGACCTTATTTTGGTCAATATTTGGTTTATCGGAGGTCACGTCAGTTGTCCTCAAATATGATCATAAATTTATCGAGAATATCGGCTATGTGTTGTATGGAATATACAATGTAACGATGGTTGTGGTTTTACTCAACATGCTGATTGCCATGATCAACAGCTCATACCAAGAAATTGAGGTAGGCCTCAATCCTTTCTTCCTTATTTTGGTGTAAAACAGTAAGTTTTGTATTTATTTACTGTTGCACAACTTATCATAAGAATAATGGATCATAAAGCAAGAAATATACAGCACAAATCTATGTTTATCTACTCAGACTTCAATGGTGCTTCCAGGTAAATGTGTACAGGATTGCAGCCTTAAGGAAGTTCACAAAAGGAAAACTTCTTGTCCTCCCCTTCCCTTACACACCCTAAAAGGCCTCTATGGAGCATTGGTGTGCCTACCTGAACAATGTGAAACGGGTCACAGGGGGTTCTGGGGAGGGGAGAATCATCCAAAATTCAGAGAACTCTTCCTGATTGTTCAGGTTAGGGGCAGAGGGAAGTTCTCACTCTGGAGAAATTTTCAGGAATTGCAGGGGATGGGGGAAGAGGAGATGGACATCTTTTTTCTGTGAACTTAAGTTAATGTATCTTTTAGGTAAATTAACTTAAATTAATTTAACTACGTGGTAAATTTAGCCAGGTTGTTTCAAAATAATTTCTTTCATTGTATATGGTTCAGTTTTGTAGTCATGTATAACCATTTTGGCAAAAGCTGATTTACACGTGAACCATTATTTAGAACTTGTTTACAGAGGAACTGCAAATGTGTTGGAATATGATTTTGATTGCAATGCTTCAAAGGTGTTTAAAGCTGTTGAAATATTGTAGCTTTAAGGCACTTATGATTAGTGTGTGAGCCCTGAAAACTATTTGAGGTGGTACCATAGTACCTAAGCAAACAGTTTTAAATTTATTCCATCTGAATTTATGACAATGCACTTTGATTAATATTTGTTAGACTCTCTAATCAGTATTATAGTTACCTTTCTAATAAAAATTGTTGCAGCATAGGTAACTCCCTTTATAGCGTTATCTATGTCTTCAACAAAATAACTGTTAATTTCAAGATTTTTAAAAAAAGATATTTTCTCAGAATTATTTTCTTTTTAAAAATTATATCTTTTAGTTATTTATTTAATACATTTATGAATTACACCTTTCATCTGATATATAAAGTGGCCATATGTGATATTTCTATGTCATGCCCTGATATGTACAAGATAAATATTATAATATTCCTAGCTTTGCTATGCTAATATAACACCTGTAGTGGGGAGAGAAATCCATGGTCCTGACTGGACCATAAATTAATACATTAACACTTCTAGTTTCACACAAGGGTTTCCTTTGACTTTTACTGTTGAATAATGGTGACTTGGAGTCCTACAAGATTAAGGGATAAACTACATGCTAAGTTAAATATGTATTGTGTAGATGATCCTAACTTTCAAGAGTGCATATGATGCTCTG
Organism: Elgaria multicarinata webbii; assembly: GCF_023053635.1. NCBI lineage: Eukaryota > Metazoa > Chordata > Lepidosauria > Squamata > Anguidae > Elgaria > Elgaria multicarinata. The sequence continues at coordinate 36,279,998 of NC_086180.1, read as the reverse complement.
ATAGGTCTGATATCTGGGTATGGGAGGTTTAAAGCTTCCCACTTAGTCACTTTATCCCTAATTCCCCCCACCCACCCATATGGGAGCTAAAAAGAGGGGGGACACTGTGGCGTTACACCCCACAAGTCAATTCCAAATGTATGTCTGCAGTTTGTAAGTCTGTGGATTTTAGAATGTTGGCCTAAGTGGGCGGAGTTAGAATGTCTTGGGAGGGGGGAGGAGTGATATATAAGGGAATGACTGAGGGGATTGGGAGTTCTTGTTCTTTTCAGGAAAGCTTTTCAGGGAGACTTGTTAGGTACTCTTAGAGTCTGTAGTGCTCTAATGGTACTTAAGTTCTGGGAAATTTGAGAGTCAGTGTAGTGAGTGGTGTCTTTAGGGTGTGGTGTGCACGTAGTGGAAGTATATTAATCAATACTGATAATAAAGAAAGTTCAAGAGTGATTGTGTGAGAAAAAGGAAAGCGCGAATGTGAATGAGTGACCGGATTGTATGAAAGGTTTCAAAAAGGTTTTTAAATGTTATTTGAAACAAAGCTTATGAACTTTTAAAAATAAATTTTGATTGTTTTGTTTTTAAACTACCACAAAAGTCCCACGTGTCTGTTTGGCATTTATCATCTTAAGTTTACACATATAACACCCACTCTGACAATCATTCACCTAAGCAGATATAACTCACAGTGCATTATTATATATATTAAAATCCTTCTCCATTTTAAACCCCTTTCTCCACATAGTTTGGAGGAAGGTGGGCTTTATCCCTTGCCTCAGGCGTATCAAGCGGTGGTGCTTAGCTTGAGCAGGGAGTAGCCTAGGCCGGGTCTGGTGTTCAGAGCCTGTGTCGCCCCATAATAAGTGGTGGCAGACGTGAGCTCTGGTGTTCAGAGCCTGTGTCATGGCAGACACCTCTATTGGCATCCCCCTCTTTTTGGTGCTATGCATAATCTACATTAGCCTTTATTCTCTAAGCGCTTACTTAGATTAATGGCTGGTAAGAGTGGCAAAAATGTGTAGTATAAGAGTGTTGTGATGACTAAACCGCATTGCTTATATTCATTGTTCAACATGCCATATAAGCATCATTTTCGGCTTACCATATTTAAAGCTTGAATCTAATCTTAGATGACATTAGAAACACACTGGTGTTTATCCTAAAGCATTCAAGGACGGACTTACACCTGCAGGGTGGTAGATATGCAAAAAGAGCTAGGGCTTTTATCTTAAATTAACACAAGTTCTTTATTTGCTGACAGCCATACTTTATCTACTAGAAAGCTTTATATTTGGGATTCAGCAGGATGGCACAACAGAGGATTAAGGAATTTAATCAGTTCGTTCTGGATGTTTTCTAAGTAAGGTGCAGTAAAATAAGGATAATGTAAGGAAGATGTGGGGAATGCTGGGAGTTATAGGACTAATCATCATCATCATCATCACCATTATTATTATTATTATTATTATTATTATTATTATTATTATCCCGCCTTTTGCCCAATGCTGGGCCTCAAGGCGGCCTTACAAAGTTTAAAACATACATTGGGGCGGGGGGGGGGAAACAAAACCAGAAACGTTTAAAATACACAACAAAATTATAAGACATTAACATAGATGGAGGGCAAGATTATTCTCCAAAGGCCTGCTGGAACAAAGACGTTTAAGCCTGCTTCCGAAAGCCCATCAAGGAGGGAGCCAGCCTAGCTTTTCCGGGAAGAGAGTTCCAGAAGGAGAATGTATAGGATTGCATCTTTAATGTCTGTTTTATTTTATTGATTAGGTTTTTATCCAACACTTCTTCTTAGGAACTCAGTGCAGCATACATGGTTCTTTCCCCCACCCCCTTTTAATTGCACAACAACCCTGTGAAGTAGCTTAGGCTGAGAGTGTGTGGTCTCCAGTGAGCAGAGCTTCATGGCTGAGTGGGAATTTGAATCTGATGGGGTGTCTACATTAAGGGGGAATCATGTTGTTTTATCAGGGCTTTGTGCTTCCTTCTTAATTTGCATAAGGGGCTGAATTACATTGGTGGAAAGGGGCATCCGCATGATCTGTAACTGAAAACGTCCCTTCTTTATGGTGCTCATATACTTGAATATGACAGTGTCCTCTGGTGGGTGCTTTGTAGAGTAACACAGCAGGAAATCACGCGATATTTCAAAAGAATAGGGATATCCAGGGTATTTTATTTTATTATTTTTTTAGAATGGGATTTACCTGGGGAAGGTGCGGGAGACATGTAGAAGGTTGACATCATCTTTAAAAAACCCACAAACTTCCATGAGTGGTCAGTTACTAGCGTCCTATATATCCCTGGTGTAGAGAAGCTCACCATGGAGATTTGAACCTCTTCCCAGTTCAGCACTCTTATTACTATACCATGTGTTTAACATGTTGCAAACAATGACATTTTCTAGTGCTAAACTGATCATTTTCTTAGCTCAGCTTCAAGTTCTATGAAAGTTGAGGTGTGTCCAAGTGACCCCTCATATTCATTTTTTATTATTATTGATTTATAGCTCCCTGTATTCTATAATCCAATTGTTGAATGACATGGGTTTCTATTCAGAGCAATCCAGTTTTCAGACTGAGGGAATCCTCAAAGCAGTTTATGTTATGGCATAGGAGACAATTGTTAAAAGGAATAGACGTCAAAAATCCCACTAGCTATGGCTAAGCTTGTGGAAGTGCCTAAAAAAACCTCTTTGGATCCCATCCATAATCTGCTTTCTCCTAGTTTTTGAAAGACTATTCAAGGAGATAAGAGATATATAATATAGGAGTGGGAAAAGTCACAGACTCTGATTCCTTATTCGGAAGCAAGTCCTGGATAAAGATGTTGATGATTGAGATTGAGAGAATTGTGAAAATGTGGCAGAAAGCAAATATTCTTTAAAATTATATTTCTATGCCGCCCCATAGTCGAAGCTGTCTGGGCAGTTTACATAAGATTAATGCCAACTGAGTATTGTTTTGATAGCAAAAAGAGAAGCAGTACATAACCGGGATATTTGAAATAAAAATGGGCATTTCCCTTTTACTGATATAGGATGACAGTGATGTGGAATGGAAATTTGCACGCTCTAAGCTCTGGTTATCATACTTCGATGATGGAAAAACCCTGCCACCTCCATTCAGTCTTGTACCAAGTCCGAAGTCTTTTATTTATTTCTTCATGAGGATCATTAAATTATTTAAGTGCAGAAGGAAAAGGCTACAGAAGGATATGGAAATGGGAATAGGCAACTCAAAATCCAGGGTAGGTACAAACCAAGACTCACAGTGTTTTATGAAACACTCTTCTTTGCTAATCATTTTCTATCTCTTGAACGGTAATTCATTGTTTGACTTATGAGATAAATGTTGTTGATAAAGGTTTGTAGACTGCGCAGTACTGGAAGATAAAGAGAATCAAAATATGGCTATCCAGCCCCTATCACTTGGCTGCATAAATGTATCATGGGTAGAAGAGGGCTAATGAGAGCTGTATCATGGAAAATAGAACTTAACCTCACCATCACCATTGAGTTGGATCTAGGATCTGCCTTCTGTTGTCAGAAGTGTTTTACTCATGGAAGATGCCTTTGCCCGATTTTTGATAGTGTCATTGATCCTCTGTGTAGCATTTTCAGCGGGGTGGAGCAGCTGCTGTGGGAGTAGGGGACAGGGGAGTCTGCTTCCTCCAGTCCAATTGCACATGACTAAATCTGGATCCAACCCCAGATGTATAGGGCTATGGAAGAAAAATCAGATCTTCCCACTTTTCAGCAAATCCTAAACTCTATTCAAGCAATCTAAATCCCCAACTTGATGAAGCAGAGATGAGCATAATAGCTCTGCCCCCTTTTGTCACCATCTCTGTGGCCTCCATGAGTTGGAGGGTGACTGTCTGCAGTGGAGAGCCAGGGTTGTAATTCAGGAATAGAGCAGGATCCCCATTGCGGACAGTTGCTACCCACAATTCTGATTGTGTGAGGGAGATTAATGCCTTAATAGAGCTCTTGTTATGCATTGATTTAACATTATTACATGAGATAGGATGATCAGGCGTTGTTACTGCAAGTGTGCTATAATGTAGGTAGGGTTACACAATAGGGCTGTTCACACAACACACTAACCAGCACTCAGTGGTTGAGTGCAGGTTGTTTTAAATCATGGGTAGTTTGTTGAACTGTGGGTTAGCATGTTATCTGAACACAGCTGGGGTTGCTTATTTTCTCAATCAACCCACCTTGAAAACCCATGGTTTATTGTTGGGTTATTCAGAGTGGTTAACACATGGTTAACAAGCCACCCAAGCTGCATGCAGTCAACATGTTAGCCCTCAGTTCAAAATAACCCCCACTCAGCCACTGAGTGTGGGTTAGTGTGTTGTGTGAACATCCCCACTGGTCATCATAGTATTCCTTAAATTGAATGTTTTTAGGTGAAGACAGATTATTGTTAGAGTAGTGAGCCTGATTTGGAAACGTTATCCTCACTCATTCAGTTCATATATACATTTTCTTTACAGGGTTAAGATTTGACAAAACAAGTTTTTTAATCTCTGGAGCAGTTTTCCACATTATTTTTTAAAGCTTCTTTTTAAAATAATAATGAATGAATGAATGAATGAATGAATTCATTGTTGTAGATGCAGTACTTTAAAAGAATAAGTAGCCAGTCCGCTTGAAGCATGGGCTGGAGTAAACTCACTGATGAATTTGCATTTGATTCATTGGTATGCCTGGCCCTTCTTCGATGTCATTAACTTCCATAAATTGACGGTTGGGAGGAGTGGCGCAGTCCCAATTCCCTTCTATGCATTCAATATATAGGTGGGTGGAATAACTGAGCAACCCTTATGCCTGTTAATTAAATTGCAACTGCTTGGAGCAAACTAGATTTGTACAGTGACAAGGAATCAAAAACTGTTGTAAGGGTTTTTGATTCCTTGTCAAAAAACGAGCATTCATTTATTGGTTCTTATTCCTAACACATTTTTATATTGTTTCCCCCCCCCCCAAGGGAAAGAGTTCTTATATTTACTCTTTAGCAGTCCTAGATCTTTTTCCCTTGAGAAAGATGTATATCTAAATATGTTGAGAATAAAGACCAATTTATGCAGCTGGTTTTTTGTTTGTTTGTGGGAGCAAGCAGGTTCACTGAGGAATGTGCTATGAATTCTCTCTGTCTTCATTCTTTGTTAATTTGCTCTGGATGAGCCCCTCATTCTTATCATCTCTTCCCTTGTTGCAGCAACTAAATATCTACACTGCTAATAAGAGGTGAAGGAGCATAAATATTAAGTGAAAATAACAAGCTCCTCTGCTGGCAATCTAATGTCACTTCTTTTCAGTATTCATCTTTATTTTAATATTAATATTCTGTTTACTTTTGAACTCCTGTTTATCCTGGCCATGAGCTGCATACATGGAAGCTGCTAGCAAGTGCAAACCAGGCTTAAATTTGTTAAATGGTGAATTGTTTTCCAGGAATACATATTACTTTTCATGATTCTGGTTAATTTACTCCCAAGTTCCTTGAAGTTATGAGTAAATATATGCAGAAGGGGCAGATAGAATCAAAGCTCAACTTATTACTTTCAGAATTTTATGCTAAAGAAAATACATTTCTGTACTCAGTAATAAAGTAATATCAGATTATAGTTGGAAGATATTCTAATTTAGATTTATTTTTTCCTAGCTAAACCTCTTTTCCCAATCGAACTCGAGGGTTTTTGAATCACACAGCTTTAATAGCATTCTCAATCAGCCAACACGCTATCAGGTACGTAGTTACTTGGACAGCTCATGCAGTTGTCATTATGTGAATAAATGATGAGTTTCCATCCTGCTGCTATGCTGGGTTGTCACAGTATAAGAGAAGATTTTGTGGCATATCTGTTAATTGCTTGGCACAAAGATTGTGGGAAGGAACAATTCTTGCATTCATTAACCCCCCCCCCCCAGTGTTTTCTATTCACAGCTCATGTGCCAAAGCCCCAAACTAGTTTTTAAACTTGAAGGTTTATAAACTTTGCAGGTTCTGTGGCAGGAATGCTAAGAAACATGTCAGCGAGTACATGGATGGTGTGCTGCATGCCCCTGAAACACAGCAGAAAATGTACTTGTTCATGAACTTTCAGTCAATAATTAAAATTATTTTTTATTATTATTTTTAATTCAATAATTAAAATTATTTAGGTTGCAATCCAGTGGTTTGTGCCTCGCTGCTAGTACGCCCCCGAACTCAGTAGCTTCCAAGATTCCTATGCCCTGCCGGGCTGAAGCCAACAGAGTAGGGAGGAGCAGTGAAGGCAGTCTTTGCCTCCCTGTCCACTTTCTTTCACTAGTTAAGCTTCTCAGCCTGTCTAGCGAAAGTGCTTTGCAGGGGGAGAGAAGGAGGCTGGAGGAAAGATAAATTCTATTCTAGGTTTTCCAGTCTGCTCTGCTCCTCACACATTGAAACGCTCCCATTTTCCTCTCCAAAGTCTATTTTCCAAACTTGTAGAGGCTGATAGCATGGTTCTCTCTGTACTGGCTGGGGGGCGGGGTGGGTGGGTTTGGATCTCTGACCCTGCATTCCAAATCGGAGTGCTGTCTGACCTCAGAGGGGGTATCTGAGATATCCTATGGTCCCTGGGATCCTTTACTAGAGACCATAGGATTACTCTTCTATTATTATTATTATTATTATTATTATTATTATTATTATTATTATTAACTGAACTAAAGAAAAATATTTTAACAAAAGTTCAGAATGTGATATAGTCCATCTCAAAAAGATCAATGAGAAGAAAAATCACATGAATAATTTAAATACAGATCTGCATAAACAAGCAAACACATATTATTCAGATGCAGTGATATGAAAGTTTTTCCCATGCCCCCACCCTCTTACTGTTGACATAAGTCTGACCTTGCGCCATGTAATACATGAGGTTTTTATTTCCTGAATTCAAATGCAGACTAGCTCTTTGGCGGTTGCTATAATAGAATACAAGGGAAGAATTTGAATTCCAATTCAGCTTGACAGTTCTGACAGTAGTCCTTGAAAAAATTAATTTCTTCCCATCGACAGAATATCATAGGATGTATGCATACCTTTTTTCTGTGTGTTCATTGGACAGGAAGGTCACAAATGAAGCTGGAAAAAGCTGGAAAAAATGACACCATTATGAGGTTGATCATGTTGACCCAGTCACAGTTCTCTCTGTCTGTGACTCGATACAGTCATGGCACACTATGTATGTTCATCCCACCCTCCCATTTTACAGATAGCCCTGTCTAGATAGTTAACAGATGTGGACACTCTGTGGCTGGGGATCAAGTGTGCACCCGCCTTCTCCCCTGCTTTGTACTCCTGCAGTGCCAGCCCAGCTTTGCTGCTATCTGTGGCATCTGACAATGATGTCATGATAACCAAAAATGGGCAAAGTAGCCAGAGGGACCTCGGCATGGAGCAGAGAGTGGGATAGCATTATTGTGCACCCTACATGGCAAACTCAGCCTCAAAAGAAAAGGGAACCTGGCTAAAGAAAGAGGAGGAAGGTCTGCGAAACAGGGTAGGGTCCAGCGTTATCTGTCTGGGAATCTGCAAATAAAAATACCTAACTGAATATTTGCCTGAGTTTTCCTTGTTACGCTGTGGCCTCTGTAGGCCAGGCATCTTCCCAAACATTTGTTTCTGCTATACACACCAATGAGAGCTGTGTAACAGGAGCTGCCATAAGGTTGCCTCTGTTGGAGTCTTTCATAGTGGTTACTTTGTGATTGGGAAATGTTGCAGTATACCCTCACCCACAGCAGGAGTGTTCCTCTTCAGGGTGCCCACCAGCTTCACCTTCCTCCAAGATATAAGCTGTAAAGGGTTCAAGCAAGCCATTCTGCTGGCCTCTCATTTTTCTGTCTTTTTTTTTCAGCTGACACTAACATTCCATGATTCTTGGAAAGAACTGAGCATGCTCAGTCCTTTTGGGGAGGCTTTGGGTGGTTTTTTTGGGGTTTTTTTAAATGTGTTTATTATTTTGCATTAATGGGTGTATACCCTTCCTTTCTATGAAACTACACAAGATGGCTTACAGAAAATAAACACAGTACAAAATAAAACAAAATACAAGCTAAAACCAAAAGCAATTGTGGTTAAAACAAGGCACAGTTTTAAAGCAGCAGATCACACAATCTAAGATTGGGAGCTGAGGGGTTGCAAGCTGCTTCTCTCCTCTGGTTCAACTTCTGCCAGCCTTAATTAGGGTTCCTTTTTAATAAGATTTTATAGCAGGGTTTGAGGCTGCTTTGAGAGGCAACTACATTGTTAACTGTAGTTAACATTAATCTTGAAGTCACACAAAGCCATACCTAAGCCTAGCAGTGCAGGTGGAGTGTTGTGTGAGAGGGGAGGGGCTGGGGAGAGACCGGGGTAGTGTGCAGTCCTGAAGTTCCTTCCTAGTCTCATAGCCTTTTCCGTAGTAGCCCTGTATAATGGAATATCATCCTGAGAGGTCCACTTGGTGCCTCCTTTGTTATCTTTTCAGCACCTTTTTATTCTCTCAGGCCTTTTACTGTTGTAGTTCTGTTGCTCTGTTTTGTTTTAAGTCATTTTATCTCCTTGGTACTTTTAGATTTTCTTCTTCTGCTTTTAATTAATTACTGTTTTAATTCATTGTTTTACTATTGATTTATTTAGCTTTTATTTGTGTTTAATTGAACATCACCCTGAAAGCTTTTAGCTACAGAGAGACTAATGCATTCTAGAAATAAATAAATAACCATGATAAATATATTGAGAGTGTTGCATCTGCATGCGTTCTGTACGCCCTATCCTTTTCTTCACACGATTCACCTAACACATCAGTTAATTAACCAAAGAAGAGTGCCTTTGCAGAACCTCCTCTCTTGGCTTTTCCAGAGTGCTCATTCTGCTGTTCCCTAATCCTTGCCTTGCAAAGTCCCCAAAGCCATGCCAAGCCAGATCTAAATTGGAAGCCTGTTTTCCCTTTTCTGGATTAATTTATGCTGATACTTTTCTTTTCTCTTAGTGGTCCCATTTTGGCTCCATTTCTGTCAGTACTGAGTTTGCTATTGGAAGGTTTTTACTTGAAGTAGCCCCACTCCACTGCCAAAGGCCTCACCTCTCATGAATAAAGTCAGATAAAAAACAAAACCTTTGGTGACACCTTGTGGTGAAAGGGCTTTACAGCATTGAGAGGGAGCTAAATCCTTTGCAAGGTTGTTATTTCAGTATTTTAAATGCTGAATAAATAATTATATGATGGAACATAACAACATTGACCAGTAAAACAGTAACACAGATAAACAACAGTGTACAAGACTAGTAGCCATTGAAAGCCTTATATCCCTGTTCGAAGCTATTCTAATTGGTGGCTATCACATCTTGTGGAAGTAAATTCTATAGTTTCACTACATGCTGTGTGAAGCACTTCCTTTTATGTCCTGAATCTCCCACCATTATGCTTCACTGAATGAACCCAGGTTCTAGTATTATGAGTGAGGGAGAAAACCTTCTCCTTATTCAGTTTCTTCAGACCATGCACAATTGTATACACCTCCTTACACCCTTTTTTCTAAATTAAAATAAATAAATAGAAAAGGCCATATAAGCAATTTGGCTTTTTTGTCCTTCTCTCTCACCACCAAGAGATTAAGGTTTACCTTCCCAAGGGGTGAGAGCTTACCTGGTGACCACACTGGCAGCATGCCATCTCCTTGGTCAGGAGAAGTCTGCTTGTCAAATTTGGACTGAAGAGCTCTCTATATAGAGGCTCTTCTTAAGAATCATAAGAACAGAAAACAGAGGTCTCAAAGTTGCCCATTAATACTTGGCATCTCGACAGCGTCTTACTTGATTTCTTTTGACACCCTTAATTGTAAAACTTAAAAATATGGAAGAGGCTATGATTTCAAAATTATGGTTTTACTTGTTTGCTTCTATTTTTATACAAAATATATGAAACACTTTCTCAATAAAAATATAGGTTTTAAAAAGAAATTTTAAGGGGCCTGTGGTTTAATGAATGGGTCTTCTCACTGGACTAAAGAAAATGTGAAAGTGAAATACTTGACTGCATTAAAATAGATGGTTGGTTCCAAGGGGCACACTTTTGGAACTAACATTCTGATATTTACTCAGAAGAAACTCCCACTAATTTATATGGAATTTTTGTTCATATAAGTGTGCTTAAGATTGCAATCATAGGCTGTGGAATAATTACCTGATTATTTTCTCCAACAGCAAATAATGAAGAGACTTATAAAACGTTATGTTCTGAAAGCACAAGTGGACAAGGAAAATGATGAAGTCAATGAAGGTAAGAGCCAGTGCAGACTCATTAATCTACTTGTGTAATAGAAGGACTCTAAATGTTGTATATTTAGCTACTGAGTCAGACCACAGCATAGTAACTAGTATACTACCATAAATGTTTTAGTAAGACATCTGGAGCAAACCATAGAGCAATTGTAGATTAATCTTCCTTTGTTTATTTTCCATTTCTGGTGAACAAAGGATTAGCAACAGACCATTTGCTAATCATTTATTAAGATGGGCTTAATAAATTATGTGGAATACTATATACCTAGATATAAATAGTTCAAAGTATCATACATGTAGTTTCCCACAACTATTTGGTCTCATGCTGCACTAGCTCAGTTCTGCATATCCATTCAGAAAAAGAAAGAACCAAAAGATTTTTTGTGTGGTGTGTTTTCAACTCAATACCAAATATTTTATATTATTTCTTGCAATATAATTGTTTTTCTTCTTACCATAAACACCCTCCCTTTCCATAAATACTTCTTTCAAGTTGAAGGAATGCAATGGCAGAATGATAGACTAAATATTGTTTCTGCAAATTTTAAAATCCCCAAATTTAGGATAAAATATGAAATAGGGAGTACCTAGTTGCTTCAGAAAAAAAGTAACAGTCATACTGTATACTGCAGCTACTGATCTATCTCCAACATATAATATAGGGTTCCCCCAGCCACAAATATTAGTCAGTTTCATTGAGGCTGTTTAGACAACACAACAGCCGACTGGTGAGGCTATGATATGTGTAGGGCACATGTGGCCAACATTTTGACTGCAACCCCCACCTGGGGGTTTGTTGTGTTGTGTAAACCTACCAAGCGTGAGTTATGTGAGGATTAAACAACCCTCACATAACCCATGGTTTGTTTTAGAGTTATGCAAGTAGCTGGGTGGGAAAGTATAACCAACCCTGCCCCCCACTCAAGTGTGATTGTCCTAATCCAAATCGCACAAGCTTACTCTAGAGTAAAATAAAATGTTAGGATCATGAAGATGCTACACATTTAAAATAGCATCCAGTTTAGCCCTGACCATACGAAGTTGAGAAAATCAGCGAGCTTCTTCAAACTCAGCTTTGACAGCCCATCTGAAAGGATTAATGGAATGAATTAAGTTTCTTGAGATTAGGGACCCTTGGAAACAGGGAGATGTTCTATTAAGTGGAAAGTCTTATCAATGTAATTGATGCCTTGCAAACTTAAACAAAAAATTAAACTATTACTGTGCACACCAGCATGGCCCCTTTGAATGATAAAATATCCCCTTCCTTCTTGGGCACAGCAGTAGCATTGCAGGTAGGGAGGGATGAAATTTTCTGTAACCATTTCAGCTTTACCGAATAGCAGACAAGGGAGATTGTGAATGAAATCTGCATCAGCGAATCTGACAAGACTTTCAAATCACACTTCCATACAAGGAGTGTATATAAGGGAATAATATTTCTCAAATGTATACAACTCTATGGAAAAATGATGTATGGAAGATTAAACATGCACTTAAAATAGAATGCATCTGTTCACAGGTGAGAAAAACCAACCAACCAGGAAGACTGAAATATGGTTGTAAATCCTCCTTCCTGTATGGGCCATCGATTTGGCTGAAAAACTTGATACAGTCACATTTAAAATTGCATTTCTGTCTTACACAGGAGAGAGTAAATGATTCATGTGAAATCTGGCTGCAGATTAAGATGGCTTTGCAGGCAGCCATTTCATATAACATTAGATTAGAAGCTTAGATTAGAGTCTTTAACTACAATAAAGAATCTATTATGGATTCATATTTTGACTTAAAGTTGCTATCCAAAGAAGCCCATCAACAACAAAATAACCACCCAGAGGCCTAGATTGCATGAGAGACATACTTCGTGCTTTGGCCCCAAGGCAAATTCTCAGAACCATCAATGTGACTCAAAACTCATGAATATGAATAGGGGAGGAAAACAGTCCCTGGAGTTCTTTTAATAATGTTCCTGTTGTAGCATACATGATGCACATGTTTTCCCTCTAAAAATCCCATGAGCTTAAATTAAAATCCTATCAACAAATACAGAGGATAGCAGTTGTATATGAATGCTATGAACTACTTCTGTAGATCAACACTGAGTTTACCTTCTCACCACCATTTTATTATTTATTCAAACATTTGAATCTTGCCCTGTATCAGTGGGATCTCAGGGCGACCATTGTCAGAAAGCCGGTGAGCAAGTAGGCAGGGGCATCTACTGCTCCTCCTTCTCACCCCCTACTGTTGCCTGGGCTAGAGCAAGAGGCAGATGAACAAGCAGGTTGCCATGGTGAAGAGGGGGAGCAACTCCAGGGAGCGCTTGTCAGTGGGGCTCTGCTGAAGTGTGGGTTCCCAGGAAGTGCCCGACCATGCCTACCTTTGATGCCTGCCCTGATTATTTGCATACATCTTCTGAAAACCACAAAAATCCCTGCTAAGGGCACGCCTTTAAAAAATGGGCCATTTATATTTGTCTCAATCCAGTTTCAAATATCTTACTAGTCCATTCTTATATACCCAGAACTGACTGGAATGGAGAAGCTTGGATTTTGATACTAATTCTTTCTTTTGTATAACTCTGAGATTCTTCATCTTTTTGTCTAAAATGTTCCACTTCTCAGTGTTGATGTCAGGATTAGTCAGGGCTTCTAAAATGGTGTCACAGTCCTGAAATGCTAAATATATGAATATCACAGTTAAAATTGTACATACTAGACTTAATTTTTCTTTCATTAAACACTTCTCTAAATGAGGCACAGTAAAGACACCATTAAAACCTCACCTGGAAACACCCTTCAAGTAAGCAGTGTAGTTAGCCATTGATTCTTACCATGTAAGGGAACCTGATTAGCAAACTATCTGTTAACTGGAAACACAAAATAGAAAGAAGTCATTTTTTACCCCCTATCCATAACTTTTGGCTCAAGAAGAAGGGATGAGTGTGCCCATGTGGCTTTCATGGCTGCAGGTCCTTAAATTCTAGGGAACAGACATCATTACCTGTTGTTAACTCTATAAGTTTGGAGAAAAAATGCAATAAGACTGCAATAAAATCTTTATTTGAGAAACTCACTGATTAATTAAAGCATGCACTCTTATGGTGTATTAATTTGAGAACTTCAAATTCTTGGTCTTCCTGTGAATTATTGTAAGAACTACAATAGAAGGATACTTCAAATATTCTTAAACTGTGTCAACAACTTTATCTTTTTACTATGTACACAGGTGAACTAAAGGAAATTAAACAAGATATTTCCAGTCTTCGCTATGAACTTCTAGAAGACAAGTCACAAGCAACAGAAGAGTTGGCAATTCTCATACATAAACTCAGTGAGAAACTCAACCCAAATATATCGAGATGTGAATGATCTCAAGTGACATATTCTTATTCAGTCCCTGGATTTTGACCATAGCACAAGTATTGGCAATAATATTTCTGAGTGAATTATACTTGAAAATTGTATTGTAGATTTTTAGCACTAAATAACTTTATGTACAGCTTTGTTTGAAATACAGTCTTAGAAAATTTTATGAATTTACATGCAAAAAAAAAGTTTATTTAATGTGTATTATAAAGTGTATTTTGCATCTATTTAATACAGTAAGTTGTATCTAAACAATCCTGCATTGCTAATAGTTTTCTCAATACAACAAATATTCTTTGCACTGAAGAAAGGAAAACCAACACTGTAGACTAAGGCTGCAATCCTAAACTTGCTTACTTGGGAGTAAACATACTTAGGAGTATGCTGCGTATCTGTCCACTATCATGTGTGAACAGGGTTCTGTGGAATGTAGTGACTAAAATGCAGCCAGCCCATGAAAGATTACTTGAAATGACCCAGCCAAAGTTAAGCATGTTTAACTCCCGTTGATTTCAGTGGCATGTTCTTTCTAAATTGAAAGCAATGGGTGGGATCCAAGTATTATCATGCTTACAGTAGACCCTTTGAAATGAATAGGACAAATTAGTCCTGACTAAATTAAAGTCTCATTGATTTCAATGGGACTACCCTAACTATGTCTAACTCTGGACCCAACCTAATCACAGTTCAAGCCTATGCATGCTTACTTGGAAACAGGCCCCCTAGGTTAAGTGGGTCTTATTCCCTAGAACTGGTGCATAGGATCATAGTGCTTAACTTTCACTGGATCACACCCCTTTATTTATCAGCTTTCTTAAAGAAATAAAAAATTTGAGGCATTGGCAACTGAATGTTTAACAGTGGAGATAAAATGTGTCTATAATATTAATAATGCTGTTATATTTACATATATATTTGCATCATATTTGCTTTCAGAATAGGAACTAGTGTTTTTTTTACTTTTAACTAATGTGAGCTGTCAAAATATACATTTTCATGTTGTGAAGATAATTTTTTAAAATTTAAGATACTATGCAGGGCTGATATTTTGTTACATGGTTCTAAATAATGCCTCTGATGCTTACTTGTTAAATAAAATATTCATACTTTATTGACTGTTGTTTTTAATACTGCAACTGGATTTAGGGTGTGTGAATGGGATACTATAAAGATCCTTTTGTGCATTTAATCACTTGAAAGTAACAAACATACAGCTAAGATAACACTTTTAAGATATCTTAAGAAATATTTAATTAGTATTAAATGATCTTATGCATACAACTTGATACGTGGTAAACCAGGTAGTATCCATAAATGTTTGTTACACTTTGAAAACCCTCTTTTAATCTCTTCTGCACCACACATCACAGTTTATTATTTTAGTACAAGTATATCATACACGTTTGACATTCTCAATACGGATTTTAATTCCTACATTGTGTACTAAAAATAATATATTACGTGCAAGAAATACAAATGTTATTGTTAAAAATAGGTCACTGAAAATGAGTACCAAGAAACACTGACTGGGCTCGGACGACACGAAAACCAACGGTGGGTTAAATAGTCAATGGTAGGTTATGTGTCATCTGTCAGGACATTTTCACACCACAGTTGGCTATTCCGTTGAAATAACCAATGCTGTTCAGAGTTGATTATTTGAACAACTGTTGGTTATTGTGTCATATTTTGGCACTATTGACTATTTTGTCGCACACAGTTAGTTAATTTTCAGCGACTACAGACTCCCCTGCCAAGAGCAACCAAAGTGGCTGTTGCTTCTCTAGCCTAGCTAGCAGAACTCACAATGGCTGATGGGATACCAGTGGGAGGATTGGCATGGGAGAGGGCTGGGGATGTGTCAATCAAACACAACATTGACTAATAGACAATTCGACGCTGACCTTAATCCACATCACAGTTGATTATAATCAAGTTGTGTGAGTTGTACCACCTCAATAATCAACCGTGGAGTTGACTGTTAACCCATCATTAGCTATTGTGTTGTCTGA
This sequence comes from Elgaria multicarinata webbii, assembly GCF_023053635.1. NCBI lineage: Eukaryota > Metazoa > Chordata > Lepidosauria > Squamata > Anguidae > Elgaria > Elgaria multicarinata. The sequence goes on along the minus strand of NC_086180.1, from coordinate 36,264,308 downwards.
ACACAGCCAGTTACTCTTTAAAAAATAAATCAGAAATTTATCATACAGTTTAGTGGTGGTAGTAGAGTAATGGTATTAATGTATTAGATTAAAAAGAGGGAGGGTGTTAAAATAATTTTGAAGTGCTTTCAAGGTGAGGATAGTGTTTAATTTCTAAAATTAAGTGCTCAAATCTGCATGGATGACTCCATTTGTTCTTAAAAGAAGCACTATTTCTTAATTCTAAATAGGGAATGACAAGCTTCAATTGCTCATGTTGAAGGAAAGACTCTCTGTTCATGCTCAGCAGAACTACTAAGGGATTTGGTGATTATGATTGATGATAATGAGCTGCCCTAAAGCCAAGCAAAATGGTTTAATCTGCCTTTGGCTGAAACGCTTATAAAGACTCAAGAAAGGAATAGGGCAGGCAAAAGGATCCAAAGCAGTATGAATGTAGGAAAAGAGGAAGAGAAGAGGCAGTTTTGGGGTTCTGAGGTCCCATATCCTCAGCCCTATGGAAAGAGTAGGCTGGTGGCATAGTAGTGTGGATTATGTTTGCTCTGTCTACTGATCTGAAATGAAATGTGCTGTTCAAGCCAAATCTGTGCATGTTCATTGTCACTATTATGCACCTTGAGCAGAGATGGCAGGTCAAGCAGCAAAATGTCTTGGGCCAGCCCTGCTACTAAATTGACAGTTGAGGGAGGAAGGGGCTGGATTAAGACTGTCTCTCAGCAAAACAGAAGGAAGGTTCCTGCTTTTCCTCACTCCCTCTATTGCAGCTTGGTAGATTTGATGTTTATGGCTACAATCCTATAACCACTTACCCAGGAGTAAGCTACATTGGCTGAGTTCAGAAGACATGCTAATCAATGGTTGTTTCCCATTCTATTCCTATTACCCTCCCAGTTGATTAGTGTGTCGTCTGAACACAGCCACTGAGTAACATTTTTCTTGGTAGAAAGGTGGGGTACAAATCAAATGAATAAACTCCACTGAACACTGTGTTTGTATATTTACCAATTGCTGCAATTGTGAATGGTGAGCACTTTTGCATGCATTTGAGCTTTAGCTAAATTGTACTTTTGTATTTCATTACTATTAAATCTCTGTTAACGTTTCCCCCCTCACATGCATATACACATGCCAAGCACCAAAGACTGGTACCACTGCATGCATCTCATGAAGCGCGAAAGCTTATGCCATAATAAATGTGTTCGTTTTTAGGGTGCTACAAAACTTGCACTTGCACTTTATGACAGAATCAACCATTTCACATACTCACGTACACAACACAGATTCTCCTCCTTTGGTTTATTTTCTCCTCTTACTTAGAACAGCCTCTCGGCTTTCAGACGTTCTTGCGCTGGACTCGTAGGCAGAGGAACATGTTTTACTAGATTGGCAGCTCCTTGATCAATCATAGGGCGCGTTCAAAGCGGAGCCCGCCTCCTCCCTCTACGCCGTACCCAATTGAAGCCCGGAGATGATAGAGGCCTGCCTCGTTACCATGGTAACGGAGAGCGGGCATCAGTTGAGGCCTGACTTGGTTGTTTGGGCAGAAGAACAGCCTCGGGGGGATACTGGCGCCCAGGGCACGCTGTGAAGGGGAGAGGAAATCTGGATTTGGTGGTATTAAAGCGCTGAAGGCTCGCCGCCATGGACCTGAGCCTGAACCGAGTGGATTATCTGCAGGTATTGTGGGCCGCCGGGATGCGTGGGCGTCATCAAGTCGCTTTGCGCCGTGTGGTAAACGGAGTGTCGTTTTTACCTCAGTCCTCCCTGTTGCTGTTACTACCGACACAACTTCTGGGGATGGGATTGGCCCCCCGATATTGGTCTAGGGGCCATTGAATTGCTAACTAAGTCTGTTTATTATTGCAGCCTTAATCTGTTACTATTTTAAGTACAGAGGACACTCTTGTTACGACCTTTTCGTAAACACTGTTGCGACAGAATCTTAACCACGCCTGGATATCTTTATTCTCATATAAAACAAACTTTAAAATAATAGTTTAATATTTTGTATATGACAATCCATTTTGAAATGTTAGACTTGAAACGGCTTAGAGATATTTTTAAATATAGACATCTAGTAAATAAACAAATTAACAGTAAACGTGGGCTTCCTTCCCAATTAGGTGGGAGTGACATCTCAGAAAACCATGAAATTGCTCCCTGCATCAGGACGCAAAGCAACACAGAAGGTATAGTAGTGTATTCATTTAAAATATTTTTATCTGATGAGGGTTACACATACAAATTGTAGTCTGAGGACAAATAGCAGAGATATAAAATAGAAGTAACATTCTTTTAACAGGTATCTTATCTAGTTTTTATTTAGGATCCTCTGAGTCACGGATAACGGTCTTATGTTTTAGGCTCAGTGTTCATTTTTCAGAGCTACCTTTCATAAACTGGAGTGGCTTGAGAAATAGATCTTACCATCAAAACTGAAACATGTAAGTAAGTGCACTAGAAACAATGAGTTAGTTTAGAATTAGGGCCCAATCCAAAGGTCATCATATTCAGTAATATGCTGCTGCACAGGAGGATTTGCTCTATACCTCCCACCTAGAAGATGGTTGCTGCTGTCACCTTTGAAATGCATGAAAGTAAAAGGTTTAAGCTGAAAGGTTTAACGAATAACCTTTAAGCTTTCTTTGTTAAGTAACTTAGGGTGCAATTCTATGCATATTTAGACAGAAAAGGCCCTATAAGCCCCAGTATTCCCCAGTCAGCTGGATGTTTGAAGAATGCTGCGAGTTGTAGGACTTTTTTCTGTCTAAACATGCACAGAATTGTGCCCTTGATTACTTACAAATTAATGTGATTTACTGAATCCTATTGAGAACCCATTTGTTCGTGTGTTTTTTAAAAATAGAAATAATATGTATCAATGTACATGGTAATATACATAAAACACAGGGTTACCATCCTGAGTAGCTTATCATCTAAATTTTGACCTTGGGGAAGACTGCATGGGGAAGAGAGGAAAGGATAGCAGAGGGCGAATGTAAACAAAGTACACATTCATTTGAGTTTGGGATGTGGACTAAGGGATTAAGCCAAAGTTATATGGAACTGTTAGGTTTTGAGAAAGTATTTGATGGGAAACATAGACAAGTAGCCTAACATATATAGATAGATGTTCTAAGAGGGGATTCCAGCAAGGGAGTTATTAAAAGATCAAGAGGCAGCAAAGGCTGGAAGAGTGAAAATCAGGCACGACATAGTGGGAATTAAGGGCAAAAAGATAGGGTGATAAGGCCACAGAGAGATTTAAGGACAAGGACGAGTGGTTTGTGTTAGAATGCAGAAATGTGTAGGAATTTGGGGATAGGTACTGCATGGTATGAATGACAGGAAAAGTGGATCATTTGGCAGAAGAGGTGAAAGGATGGAGTTATAACATGGGGAACTATGTTAGTCAAGGCAGGTCACAATCAGAATGAACTAGAGTTTTAGCACAAGGGATACAGGGAAAAGAAAGTATTTTTGCAGTGTTGGAAAAACAATGTGATTTGCTGACATTGAATATGGGAAACATTGAATATAGACAAGGAGAATCGAAATGTAAAATCAAACAGGCAGGATAGTGGTAGTGTTGATGGATGTGAAGACTAATTAGGAAGAAGGAAAAATGAGATTGAATCTTGAGCCTATTGAGTTTGGGACAAAGAAATATCCAAGTTGAAATATCAGACATGCCTTTTGAATTAGGAGGGAGAAAGTCTAGATTAGAGAATGTAGCTTAGGGTGACCATATGAAAAGGAGGACAGGGCTCCTGTATCTTTAACAGTTGTATTGAAAAGGGAATTTCAGAAGGTGTCATTTGTGTCATCACAACAGTTAAAGCTGCAAGTGCCCTGCCCTCTTTTAAATCTGGTCACAGTATAACTCCTGCAGCTTTAACTGTTGTGATGAAGAGGTAATTTCACCAAGTGCGACATGCATACAAATGACCCCTGCTGAAATTCTCTTCTATGCAACTGTTAAAGATATAGGAGCCCCGTCTTACTTTTCATATGGTCACCCAAATATAGCTGGATATCATCCTTATTAAGTAGACAGAAGTTTCTTTCCTTTGAACTCTTAAAGGAGTAATGTAGACATAGCTTCTTATTTATTTTATTTTTAAGGTTGTCATTGGAGATCATGACGGTGTTATTACCTGTTTTGGTATCAAAAAGGGTGAAGTTGTGGTAAGTCATTTAATAGTTTACATAGTTTCCTACTACATAGCTTTTCAGCTACTGCTCCAATAGAAGCTTAATTTACTAAAACATGGACTTATTAAGGCTTTTTATGGTACACAGAAATGGGTTATGCAAGCCTTTTGGATTGCCAAGTAATTTGCACTTCAAGGATGGAAGGGATATGTCTACACTATCTTTTTGATAGGCTGAAGATCTCACAGCTCTTGCTACTTGTGAGCATACATTTCATCACAGCTTTGCTCAGATGTTTGTTTGGGCATCTAGAATGTGTGCTCTAACTTGTACGTATAGATAATTTCTACTTTTTGTCCAAGTATTGTGAGCTAAAGTTGATGTTATTTCCCTCCCTTTCTTCTTTCTAATTGCAAATGCTGGAGAGGCATCAAAATATAAACCATAACCCTGTTTTCTTCCATTTTCTTCTCCCTTTTCCCCCCCTTTCCTTTGCTATATGGCTATGGGGGCATGGGTTGGCTAATATTTGCAGGAATTAGAGAGGGGGCTTGTGATTTTCATTAAAGTTCCTCCCATAATTTGAGCCCTGGTGCTGGAATTCACCAGCGAAGCTCTTTGCTGTTTCAATCACATACACCATAGAGAATTTCACTCTATACATGTTAAGATCAATCACAGATGCCAGTCTCTGGGTCACTTTACTTAGAAAAGTTCCATCTGTGCAATGCTAGAGCAGGAATACTGCCCATTCAGTAAATTATGTATGGTCTTTAAGGTATGAACTCTAGTTTTGGTTGCTATTCAGTTGTATTGGTTGACTTTTTGTTAGCTGGGTTTTGGGATATTTGGCAATGTGTATATTTGATTTTAAATAAATGTTGTAATCAACTCACTTTAATAATAAGCTACTTAGAAGGACCAAATTTCTTAGATATATGGGTAGTATGAAATCAATGAAATAATACAAAAGGGAATACATATATTTTCTGTTTTAAAACACATACCAACGTTTGCTTTGTTATGGCACTGAATATTATTTTTCTTTTCTTTCATTAGCCAGTATTCAAGACTTTGCCAGGGGAAAAGACTGCAAGGCTAGAACTGGGAGGTGCTCTTAATACACTCCAGGAGAAAATTTTTGTAGCTGCAGGATCTGAGGTTAGAGGTTTCACAAAAAAAGGGAAACAGTTCCTTTCGTTTAATACCAACCTCACTGAGAACATCAAAGCTATGTATGTATATTGAAAAATACATTAGTAGTACTTAGATGTGTTACTGTCATTAGGTGCTAAACTGTTATCCTACTGGGTGAATCAAAGAATTGTTATATTCCAATCTCCCTTTTAATAATCATTTTATGTAGTCTAATATGATTTCTTATCTTAGCTTAAACCATGTATTGTTGTATGTTTCTGTATAAAGGTGTCCCCCTCCCACCACCAGTCTTACTTTATACAACAATATTTTCCCCCTCCACAGTATATATACACATAAGCACTGATTTTAATGGAAGTTGTTAAAATAATAAATGTGGAAATTAGTTGAGTCATTTAAATCTAATCAGTTTAATTGAAAGATAAGCTTGAAATAGTGTGGAACTTTAGCTGAGCCACAATTAAATTAAATCACAATTAAATCTAACTGAGATTTTCACAGTACTGTCTGTACCTACACTTTGTAAAATGGTCATATAGTTGGAGTCAAATAATAGTTTTTAAACAAGTTGAATGAATGAGAGAGGCATTGTTATTCATCATGTATACACTTGTTTCTTTTGTTCTGTGGTCAGCTCCAGTCAAACAGAATTTACAGGTTTCTGAATCACTGCAAAATCTATTTACTAGCAAAGGCAGTTGAATTGGTATACACAGCATTGACAGTAATGCTTCTTTCATAACATGTTCAATTCTCTGGAAAACTAATCTGTCTCTAATAATAGGTTGGTATTGGGAACAATAGTGTTCTGTATTAAAGAAGAAACTAATCAAATTTGTCAGTTGTATCATTTTGAGTTCAGAACCAAACTAAAAGTACTTAGAAGGCTTCCTTCTGCCTTACTGATTCTTACATTGATATCCCATCCTTTCTCTGAAGAGCTCAGAGCAATATTTTAGCTCCAAAGCAATCATGGGAGAAAGTGAGTGACTTGGTGTGCACAATCAAAACAAGTCTGACGTGTGCTGGGCTCCATTTCCCTAATTACCCGCCCAGGCACAGTTTGTTGTGTCATCCGAATCTCGGTGATATGGCTTGTTAGAGAAACAACCTTAAATAACCGATGGCCTGTTGTAGGATTATTTTAGCGTTGTTTCTCCCTCAAGCCATATAGCCTGGATTCTGATGACACAACAAGCCAAACCTGGATGGGTAATTAGGGGAATGGCGCCCAGCGTGTGCAGGAGATTAAACAACCCACTGTGGTTTATTTAATCTTGTGAACTGGCCCAATTACTTGCTCAAGGAAACACAATGAGCTTTGTAAATAAGCAGATTTGAACCCACATCCAAATTCAGTATTCTAGTCGCTGCTCTGTATTGGTATAATGATAAGTATGGTTTGATTCTTTTTTATTTGCTGCCCAAGCCATTTTCTCTAGTCCTCATTATTCTTGCCGCAGTACATATTATTTCAGTATAATATTACATTTTTTCCCTGTTCTTAATCCACCATTTGTACTCTTAGTCAAATGACTGCAACTTGACAAAACTACTTAGAACATAAACAATAACATGCAGAGAGCATCTGGATTAAGCTCAAGCACTCTGTTTTGGTTTCGACTCTGATTCAGATTTGGGGACGGAGTTAGAGGAAACCCAGCAGAACTAGGATGTGGGGGAGGAAATTCCCCAAGACTCCCCAGGAGGCAGTGAAGAACCTGCTCTCAGGGGCTTATCGAGAAGAAGGGGCAGGCTCAGAGACCATCTTTATTCCTCCCCATGGGAACCCAGACAGTGTTGGAGTGGAAGGGAGCTTTGGGGTTATAAGATGACAGAGCTCACTGCTAAGTGGGCAGAGTTGACAGGAGGAGGTGGGAGGTGTCACACCAGATTGGCTGCCCGTCAGAAGCTGGATCAGGAGGAGCCTCCCTGAATGTGGGAGCACAGTAAAAGCCAGCCAAGAACGGCAGAAAACCCACGTGGAGTTGAAGGACAACTGACTTGTTTTCAGTAGTTCTCTTACCAAGCAGCATGGTTTAATGTGTTGTTTGAACTAGGCCACTGAGAAGGGAAAAATTAGAAGGAAAGCAGTTAATACTTTTTACTACCATTTTCTTGCTATTAATCACCCTGTACTGTCGTGGTCCCCCACCCATCCCAAACACACATGTGAAACCCTGTGGTGGTGCTGGGCAAAGTTTCCTCCATTCCTGATATGGTCCTGATCACCTCCATTGAATGTTTGTAGTTTGGGTCTAAGTGTGTGAACACTTAACAAAATATAATGCAAAAACATTGTACACATAGAGATGGAACTTAGAAGATTTTAACTTTTAGTACAATGATGAAAAGATAGTATTGATTATAATTATTATCATTTTAGGCATATATCTGGATCAGATCTCTTCCTTGGTGCAAGCTATATCTATAACCATTATTGTGACTGTAAAGACCAGCACTACTACCTATCAGGAGATAAAATCAATGATGTTCTCTGTCTTCCAGTAGAAAAACTGTCTTGCATTACACCCGTATTGGCATGTCAAGATAGAGTGCTTAGAGTTTTGCAGGTAAGACTTATTTGCTTGTTTCCATTATCATATGTTGACAGTGATTCAGAGAAAAAGGCAGCAAATGCATTGGGTTGGATCCAAATCTGCCTTTCATGAATGGAAGGTCTCTGTTCACAGAAGGTGCCTCTGCTTAATTTTCAGGGATTCTTCCTCTGCTACACTTGGATCACAGATCATCACATTCAACAGGGTCCCCCAATCCTGGGACTGGAGGGGCTGCCATGGGGAGGAGGAATTGGGAAGTCCTCTTCTGCCATCCCATTTCCACGCTTCTAAATCTAGATCTGATCCAATCCATTGTCATTTCCTGTTTCATCAAACTGAGAATTTATTATTCATTCATTTTTATTTTGGGATATTTATCCCACACACAGTTCCACAAAACCCTACAGGGGCCACATGTTGTGCAACAGTACAAGGATGTATATTTGGCAGAAGATTGTAGCCAATCCTTGCTTCTTTGCTTTATGTGGCTGGAAATACATTTAGTATGTGCATATGTTACAGGTTGATAAGTAAGCCAACATTTCTTTCCTTGTACCTATAAGAATGTAATAAATGGATCTAAGAAAACAGACTTTTACATTTTGAAAATTATAAAGCATTCTTGGGTTATATAACTTTAAGCCATTTGTATGTGCATTTTGATATATCTCATTCAAATACTTACAATTTATAAAAGAGTTTATAAAGTATTTAAATAATAAAATATATGTATATTGCCACCTATACATTCTAAATCATTATGCTATATTATAGTAATGATTTATGTTCATTTCAATCATTGCATTTTTGTTAACCATGAGTTGAAGCTTTTCTTTTTGACAGAGGGATCATTAATTCTCTGAATTAAAAAGAGGAACACCGTTTAAATGTTTTATTTAGTGTATTTACATTTGTATATAATAAGTGGTATAGAAGCAATAGTTGAGGTTGCATCAACTATTTATCTGAAGGATCATTTCTTCCAGCATGAACCTGCCCAGCAGTTGTGGCCATATTTGGAGGCCCTGCTCTGTCAAGAGGACAGGGCCTTTTCATTGGCAGTATCCTGCTTGTGGAACTCCCTCCAAAGAATTTTCTGAGATCCTTCTGTTTATTTACCTTGACAACCTAGTTTACTGAAGCTCTCACCTCATGTTTTCTTTAGAAATACAGGAAGCTCCTTTATGAGCATCCTCAGATGGTATGCGGTTGCATACCATCGCTTCTCCATCCCCTCTTCTGTCCCACGATACTTCCTCTTTCTACCTGGAGAAGAAAGAGGAAGTAAAGAAAGACCATGTGGCCCATTCAGGGGCTGTTTTTAGCGTGCCACTTTTCCTGCACACAGCAGGAAATGGCGGCACATTCTGTGTGTTTTTTTTTTTTTTAAAGTCAGATTAAAAGGAGTCCATTTTGTGATGGAAAACAAGCAAGAAGGAGCGGGAGGCATGCAGGAGGTGGATGTCGTTGTCTAAAGGACGCACGAACATCCGTAAGTGGGCAGTAGTGAGCATGAGATAAAACGCTCATCTGATGACACCCTTCATCAGGTCATACTATTTGTCCATCTAACCTAGTATTTTCTGTTTCTGCTTCACGTTTTTTTTTTAAAAATAATAATTGAATTTTACGTTTATAACAAAAAGATGTAACATCCAGTCACATCAAACATAACACAATAATCAAACATGGGATATCCTTAATACACACGATCAGCATCGAATCAAATTAATCAGGTGATACAGTGGACTCATTGTAACTGTATATATTCAGAGCTAGAAGAAAATATATCAAACCAATTTGCCCCCGAACTCTTATCCTAGCAGATCTTTCCAGCATGTTCCGTGATTTCTGCTTCGCATTGATACTGTTTTCTCTTTTGTTTTGTTATCATTATACTCAGGTTTCCTTTGAACTTATAATATTTCCCCCAAATAGTATAAATGGGCCTGGCTTTTGAATAAGATCATGGCTCTGGGTTGCATTGGATGGATTAGGCCCCAGGTTTCATCCAGCCATAAGTGCAGTAACACAATACAGAATTCTGGAAAGCTCTGCTTTTACACATCCTTCCTTTGCTTTAACTGAAAATGAAAGAAAAAACTCGAGATCTAATTGTGTCTCCACTTCATTTTCTTGAGGGGTCAGATTTGCTGTATGAAATGGAAGTCCCTGGTCCACCTGCTGTTCTGGCTTTGAACAATGGAAACGGTGGTAAGTAGAATCTATTACTTTATTTTTACTGAATTTTAATAAAATGAAGAAAGTGGATTTTAATAGACAAAGAATCTTTGTTTTAAATAACAATTATTAATTATATTGCTATAGATGAATTCCCATAGTGGCAGAATACTTTTTACCCACGTCTGTTCCTAGGACCAGTGGGAATAAGGCAAACAATCAATTTCTATAATATTTTTGAGACTTTTCCATAAGACACCATTAAAAAAATACGTTAGAGTTCTGAATTTGAAAATAGTTTGCAGAATTCTACTAAATAATTACGGCAACCATAATCTAATTTCTATTCCTAGGTGACTCTGGTGAAGAAGTTCTGTTTGGGACATCTGATGGTAAAATTGGTCTGGTACAGATCACTGGAGTTTCTCCAGAAGAAAAGTGGAAAATCGGAAATGAGAAAAAAAGAGGTGGTAGGTGCCTTAGTGTTTTCCCCAGATCATATGCTGTTACAGCTGGTGTAGTATAAAAGAAGTTCACAACTCTCTTTATAATTATGGCTTACATATTGCGCTGTCTAAGGTATAATACTTAAGAAATAACAGATTTACCAATAACTCCCCCAAACAATTGAATTTAACATCAATTCAAGCATGCTATTTGGTTATGATACGCAACATTTATGTCATTGACTGGAAGTGGTCTCCTCATTGTAGTTCCTAAAACAGGTTTGGGGAAACTATAGAGTGGGACAAAGACAATTCCATCACCTTCTCTTCCAGTTCCTGTATGTGTTTCATAGCAGATATTATTTTGATCTTTCTATGAGGTGAGCCACCACTGTGTCAAACATAGTCACTATCTGGCGAGAGAGAGAGAGATTTTAATGCTTTCCTGAGGGAGATGGCTTAAAGGTAATTTTCTAGACCTTCCGTGTGTGTGTGTGAGTATGTGTATATCCTTCTTTAAAACCCTTATGTGATTTCAGGTGAGGTAATAGTTATTACAGCATTTTATTTTTTTAAAAAAACTATAAATTGCCAGTGAGGTTTAAAATAGCTGAAATGATTAGTCAGTTTGATGTTGATGCATATTTCATGTACTGTATTCCAGGCATCTTATGTATGGATAGCTTTGATATTTTGGGAGATGGAGTTAAAGAACTGCTTATTGGTCGAGATGATGGAATGTTAGAAATCTATAACTTTGAAAATGCAAGGAGTCCTGTTCTCAGATATGAACATGTAAGTTTATTATATAAAACCATTGCTTCCTACAAAAATAATTTATCTTAATATTTTCTTTTACATTGTAATGCTCTAGATCAAATATTTTTTCACATATTTACTCAGCCTTAAGCCTTACAAGCAAGCCTGGTAAAGAATCTGTGCCAGGATTAGAGTAGAGGTTGGAGCACAGCTGCACATGCATGTTTCTTGGTCCCCACATATAAGGGCTAGATGTTAAATATCTAGGCTAATAGATACATCTCACTTAAATGTCAGAGATTTATGCTGTAATCCAGCAAAGCCGAAACTTGTATATCTAGAGGGTGATCCTTTTAAACCTCTCATATCCCCATAATAAACAGCAATAATTTGGTTTGGATGACACAACAGCCCGTGGTGGAGTTAATAAACCCTCAGGGCCCCACAGCACATGGTGTTGGCCATTATATATGTAATCCCCTTCTGGGAGTTGATGTGGCTTGTCATGTCATCCAAACCCAGATAGTGGGGTTATTTTAGAGTTAAGCAACCCTCATATAACCCATGGTCTGTTTTAGAGATATGTGAGGGTTGTTTAACCCTCAAATAACCTCCACCACCCAGGTTCTGATGATCTGGCCTGCAGCTTTTATATTCATAATGGTGGCTAGCATGTACTGCAGTTCATCATGGATAAATTAACCCACAATGGGCTGTTGTGTCATGCGAACTACCCCTAGATATTGAGGGATCTTCTGCCACACATGATAGCAGACCTACTGGATTACTCTTGAGAGTGCACAAGGGCTTTGTGTAGTCTTGCGGATCATGTAAAGTGCTGTTGTGATGTTTTCTAATATGCTAGCTTAGACGAACTGCGAAGTTATTTATTTAGTACATTCATATTCTGCCTTTCTATCATGGAATTCAAGGTGGTGTACATGGGGCTCCTAGATGGGTCCTTATCCGTGCACTGAGCAGAACTACGGCTTCAGCAAGCTGGCTGCATCATGTGCCTGGAGACAGTTAAAATAGTACGTTTCTGAGGAGTAATCGGAAAAAGTACTTCCATCTATGTTTCACAGGAATGCAACCAGAAGCAGGTCATACATGTCCCATCATGTACTGCTTAGAGATTTTACGATGGGATAAAAAATTAAATTAAATTAACAAAAATAGTCCTTTAAGCTATTCATTACATAAAGATTGTACTCCTTGAATTGAATTATGCTTTCCAGTTTTCTTTAACACCTGTGTTTTCCTCATTTTCATTTATAATTCTGTTGCATTATTAAGTGAACTGCCTTTTTGTTCAAGACCATAGCAATTTTTTTAAAAAAAATGTTCAAAAAATGGTTAATTTTTTACTTGGCAATGAGTACAATTTTTTAATCTTATAAATAGAACTCAAGAAAATAAATATGTGCCTCAAGGGTTTTGTGTCTTATTTTTAGGCCTTGTCAGAAAGTGTCACATCTGTCCAAGGCGGCTGTGTTGGGAAAGAGGGCTATGATGAGATCGTAACATCAACATACTCAGGTTATATTTTTAATGTTTCAAAACATATGAATTTATCATACATTTAACTGGAATAAAAATAATTACAATATTCAAAAGAATGGGTTAATGGAATAAAACATTATTGTATTAGGAGAGATTATAAAATAGTGGCATAGTTCTTGTCTAATCTTTCTAAGATTAGGGGAGCAATCATATGGGTCCTATACAGTGGGAAGGTATAGAATAATTTGCATTCCTGGACCTGGGGTCAGAGACAGTGCTCCAACCTCGGATCTGGGAATCTGTACTTCACCCCTCCCCGCCATCCTCCTAGCAGCCAGTGCAGAAAGAACTACTCTGGCTCCCTCTCAAAAGTCAGGAAATTAGTTTTGGAGAGTGCGTCAAGTGGACATTTCAGTGAGAGGGGAGGAGATTGTAGAGACTGGGATACAAGACATTCTGAAGCCTCTCCAGCCTCCTTCCCTTCTCTTCTGGAATGCCCCAATTGGATGGACAAAAAAGCCCATCCAGCACAAATGCAGAGTGGAAGGAGCAGCAGAGGTGAAGATTGCCTCCACTGCTCCTCCCGCTCTGCACTGGATGTTTTCAAGCTTCCGAGTTCAGGGGCTGATGTGCATCGAGGGTAGAAGTCAGAGATAACGGCTAGGTACAGACAACACAATGGCACATGGTCAAAGGTGTTGAGTATAGGTTGAGTGTGGGTTGTGTATACAACCTAACAAGAAACCATGTATTCTCTTCATGGGTTGTTTTTGATTATAAAACCATGGCTTGTTACCACGGCTGGGTTCAAAGAACATGATAACCCACATTTCAATAACAACCCATGGTTCAATGACAACCTACACTCAATCCATAGTCAACCTTTGAATGTTGGTTATTTTGTTGTCTGAACCTAGTCAATGACTTGCTGAAGGCCATCTTGTGAGTTTAATGGCTGAGTGAAGATTTGAATTTTTTAAATTTATTTTTTACTATGAACCCATCACCCTAAGTGCCCACATATAGGCCTCAATATCGGCAATAAAGCCTCATGTCCCACTAGGGATATTTATTTATGGGTTTTCACAGCTCCCTTATTAAAGTTCATATGCACTTTTGTCATGTCTTAAGCAATGCTATACATTGTGGAGCTTAAGGGTGTAATCCCGCACATATTTATTTGCATATATGTCATATTGAACCCATGCATAATTAACCAAAGGACTGTACTCTGAACGTTTAAAAACTAGTTAGTTGTTAAAAAAAATTTTTTAATTGATTGACAGTCCTAGATTTCATACATTTTTCCTCTTCCTGACTAGAAGCCATTGGAATCAATCCTGTTGATTGGCTATCTAATGCACTGGAGAACTAGCGTGCTTAAATGGCCATCACACCGTTTCCTTTTCATATCAATATAGCAAAGCACATTCTCTCTCTTAGGTTATGCAATGGCAACACAGGGTGGCAAAATTTAAGGGTAGTTCTATGTGAGTGCTCACACTTTACTATGGTATGTGTTAATCTTAATGCATGGAAAGCAATATCCAAAGAAACTTGGACACCTGTGATTGGTCAATGGTTTCCCATATTTGTAGCACAGGTTGGCAGGAAATCAGGGAGGGTTAGACGTGGGTATCATATGGTTTATGAAAATGCAGTATGCTAAACAGTCCCCCAAACATACCTTTATGCAAAGGCATTCATGGTCTTTTAATGTTGGCAGGACTTTGCCAGGTTCAGCTATACATAAAATTAGATATGGAGGTTATGTTCTCTAGCATGGATTCCCTGAGGCCAGTAGTTTAAGCCAAGGAAACTGGACTCTGAAGTGCAGCAAGCAGAAGGTGCGCTACTATGTTGACCCAGCCTGGGCAATCTAGAGGATGTATACGACAGAGGGTGATGTTGCACATCCTTTTCTCATAAATAGTCCATGGCAGCTTAGTACGCTAGGTCCCAACCTTAGACCTAAGATTCCTGGTAGTACACTTAATAGTAGTACCCTTTTAAGAATATCTGGAATATTTACACAGTTTTTCATATGCACCTTTTAGGGTGGGTGTCAGGCCTGACTACAGAGCCTATTCATAGAGAATGTGGATCAGGGGATGGATTAAAGATGACTCATGAAATGCAGAACAAGGTTTTATCTTTGAGGTAATACAATTGTTTTATTCAAGTACAAAAAAGGGACAAATATAATAATTTTGCTTTATCTTTGCATATATCTTGAGCACTTGCCTAAGCACATCATCTGGCTAATAACTATATGCTTCGTCACTTGTCAGTTGTTTGCTAATATCTGTAATAATACAACAATTCATTACTCTAGCTGAGTTTCAGTTATGCTTTTCATGGCATCATTTGTTTTCTATAACGTTGCCTTGAATTTTTACCTTTCTAGTGTGAAATTGCTACTGTGCTGATGAACTGCAAGTCTTCCTGTCTCTTTCAGACTTGAAATAGATCTCACAAATTACCATGCCTCTTTGGTGGCACACAGTGACTTGGTTTGGATGATCAATACAGGCTTCATAAACCTTGGAAGAGTATTGGAGACCAGTACACCTCCAATCACCATTCCCCCTTCTCCAATCATATGCTGGCTTTGGCACAAATATTCTGGATTATATTAAGGAAGAGTTCCCTGTTATATCCAAACTGGGTAACTCTGTTTTAATGCTAACAAACAAGGAAAATAAGCCAGGATGTGACTATTGAATTGAAAAGATGTTTCTGCTTTCTTTATTTTTGTCCCCTGCTTTGAGCATTTTTAAAGACAATGTACAAATTTTAGTAATAAAGTCTAACATAATATTAGGGAAATAACATTGAAGATATTATTCCACTATTTTGCAGTATTATGCATTTTTCATCTGAATACATGTCTTTTAGGGACAGAATTTTGCTAATTAGAATTTAATGTCTAACATTATTTCTGATCTTTATTCTACTTTTTAATGGAATAAAGTGGAAAAGATAAAGATCTAAACTATTTTTCAGACACAAATTTATTATCTAGAGCATTGGTTCTCAACAAGGGGAGAATTCCCCCCCCCAGGGGGAATTTTAGGGTTCCAGGGGGGAATTGGGACCACTATTCAGCAAAGTATGATGTCCTGTAGATTAGTCCCAGAAAAGTGTCATGTTGCTCTCTTTTCCCTCCCTCCCTTGCAATCCTAGAAGTTTCAAGCTTCCTATTTAAAGGGGCAACACAAAGCATGGGAGCTGAGAACAGAAAAGGGGCCATGCTTTGTGTTGCCCCTTTAAATGGGACTAATATAGAAAAAATAAAAGATTTTCAATATTATATGCATATTATTTGGAATGCACCTTTTGAGTTAGACTATCTTGGGAAGGGGGAAATTATATTCTGAACAATGGTGAAAGGAGGGAATGGAGCAAAAAAGGTTGAAAACCACTGATCTAGAGCAACTTTAGGTTTGCTAACTGTTTTATTTTTTGCCGTAGGAATGAATTAGAACAGCTACAGATCAAGGTACTTCAAGAGCGTGAAAAATACCAGCAGTCCTCTCAGTCCAGCACTGCTGTTTCAGCAGTCCCAACATTCAGTGTAAATGATAAGTTTACATTAAATAGAGATGATGCCAGCTACAGCCTTGTTCTAGAGGTCCAGGCAGCAATTGATACTGTCTTGCTACAGGTGAGAGATTGTTTAAACCTGGCCACTGGGAAACTTCTAATTTTAGTTTTAAAATCCCAGAGTCGGTTTTAATTTGAAATAGAGGGTCCCTTGCAGTAATAATCAAAAGGCATTGTGTGGCTATTCCATGTTTTCCACCTTAATGGGTTTTTTTCTGGCAAGGAAAAGAATGGAAGAAGTATCAGGAAAACACAGTAGAGTTACAAGCTGAAGAGGTTGTCTGCCCCCCCCCCCCCGCCCCCACAAAAAAAATATTTTAAAAAATGAGATAGTGCAATTGAAATAAAAGTCTAATTTGGAAGAACCTCTTGTTTTTCTCCATGGTTGTACATTTTTCTTAAAATTCCATTAAGTAGAAAATCATTTTGTGACATGCATTAATTTTATCTTACTGAAGTCGGTAGGATTTAGGGACAGAGTAAAATGCTTGTAATGTGTTTTTCAACACAGTTTAAATGTGCCTTTATTTGGGTACCTATTGGTTTTAATCCAGCACCACTAATTATGCTTGTGTACCATTTATTTCAAGGGAACTTAAGAACCTATTAACTGAGTACAGGATTTCAGACTATATCTGTACTAAGGATTTATCAATACTGTGAGTGGCTTAGGCTTGCTTTGGTTACAGCAGGGATGAGAAATTTCTGGTGCTTCTGATGCTTTGGCCTACAACTCCTATCATCCCTCAACATTGTCTATGCTGGCTAGGGCTGATGGGAATTATAGGCCAAAACATCTGGAGAGTAACAAGTTGCCCACCCCAGCTTACAGCCTATTTCCTTTTTCACATCTTCTTGTCATGCTCTTACATTGTATATACCTTTTCCTTTATCACTGTGTGCATAACTGTTATGTAGGATAACTGAATAGTTTACATGCGAGGGAGGGGGAAGAGAAGGTGGATTATCGAAGGCTTTCAGTGCATCTAAAATGGTCTAAGTGCTGTTACAGATATTGAAAGCTAAAACAATCCTTGCTTGCATGCTCACAATCTAATAAACAAATTAGATATTTTATTATATTAAGTGTTATAGGGGTATGTATACATATATGTATGTATCTAATACCTGTTTTACTGTAAGATTTATCAAGCGACATAATTGACCTAACGACAGAATATGTATTTGAATATTTATCTTTTTTATTATCTGGGATTGGTTGTCTCCATAGTGTGATGTTCCAATAGACCTAAAAGATGTGGATAAAAATTCAGCTGTGGTTAGTGTTGTTGACTGTGAATCAGAGGTATGTAAAACCTTTTCTAAATAGCTCCAAATGATTTCTGAAGATAAGCAGGTCTGGCCCTATAATCTGCCTTGATGAAAGGCATTTCTGAGCATTTTTAAGAAAGAGCATACACAAATATAGCCAATAAATACTAACTTGTCTTTTTAATTTTGATCATATTTGTTTTTATTTGTGTGTTAAGTTGCCCGGAGGGAAGGTGGTGATGGTGGTGGTGGTGATGATGATGATAATATGAAGAACAGGATAAAATACCTTAATAAATAAGTAAATGAAAAGGATCACACTATAATAGAGTATTTATGTTTATTTAGAAGTAAGTCCTACTATGTCCAGTGGTGCTTCCTTCCATGTTAGTGTGCATAGGTTTGCAGCCTAATTTACTATATCAGAGTTTATAAGGAGATTTTTGAACTGCTTCTTCACTGTTCACTTATTCTTTTGGCAATTACCTTGGTTAATATCAGTGTAATCTATAGTACATATAATAACTTTTTCAATAAGTAGTATCAGTGTTTTTCCAATTTCTAGAACTAGATTTCTTTTAAGATTTGAAATTAAGAATACAAGGCACATTCTACTCGTAGATAATGGGTGCCCTCTATTGTTACAGTTTCCAAAGGGATAGTTATTTTAGTCTGTGTTGCTACAAAAACAACAAAGGGTCTTGCGACCCCTCATTCACTAATTCATTACATTTCTATGCTGCCCAATAGCCCAAGCTCTCTGGGCAGTTCACAGAAATGTCTTAACCTTAAAGATCAACACATTTATGATGGCCTAAACTTTTGTAGACTAGATTCCACTGCATCTAATGTAGTGGCCTCTAATTCATGCAATCTCATGCGATAATAAACGTGCTTGGCTTCATGGTGCTATAACACCCATTAGATTGTATCAGATTTAGGCACATGTAACTGAGCTGTCAGAAGGCAGATGTCCATGGGAGGCCCTCCACTCCCAACCCCCCCCACCACCACCAATGCTATAAACAAGATTGGAGGACCCTGCTGAATGGGGTGAACTGTGGTGCAGGGGAAGGTGCCTCTGTCTGCTTTTTGGGGACCCCCCTCCCATCTACACCACTGCCCATCATATTTAACAGGGGCCTCCATCATTCTGTGTAGCATTTTCAGGGGGTTAGAGTTGCTGCTGTAGTAAGTGGGGGGCAGACAAGTCTGCTTTCCCCAACACAGTTATACATGCCTAAATTTGAATCCAATCCTTCACTGGTTGTGTAGAAAACTGGCACTACTAAAATTATGTAGACTGCTTTGGTTGTGAACAAAATCAAATGTGAGCCTCCATTCTCATTTCTAAGCTTATTGTTTCTAATTTTCAATACTCCACAGCCAAATGGCAACTTCCTCCTTGCCACATATCGGTGTCAGGTAAATACCACAAGGCTGGAGCTTAAGGTAAAATATAGTATAATTTAAACATGTTAATTGAACCTGTTGTTGACATTGTGAACTTAAAAGCTAATTCAGAGGAACACATTCATAACAGTAACATTCCTGGGAAGCAAGATCTGTGTAATTAGATGGAAGGTCATATTTTGGTTTTTAGAAGAGACATGCATTAATTAATTTTGATTTTTGTAATTTTGGGGTTGTATCTAATCTTAGTCTAATTTAAATCCAATTCATTTCTATGGCTCTTCTCTAAATAGGACTAATATTGGATACAACCCACTGTAATCCAGTGGTGACAGAAAGAAAAAAAAATGAATACGTTTTTAGTGTAGTAATTAATATATGAGATGAAAATCAGTTAAAGTTGAATGAGAACAGAGTCATTTAATTTAAGAGAAACAAAAGTATTTTAAGTTTGTAATACTTCGTTTTTAAATACAAAGTTTTTAAAACTTTGATTTCTCTAGAACTCTTCATTAGGCTAGCTGGCACAAAAAGAGGTCTCCAAATCTGACCACTTAAACTTCAGTCCAAGTTACACATTTTATACTGGTAGTTTTGAATTTGGTTTTGAAAATGATAGAAAAATTTGTGTTTTGCTGGGTTAATATGTTAACCATTTTTTAGAACTGATAGTTTTCAATATTAACATAACTTTAAAGTAAATTCACCTTTATTTTCCTCCTTCCCTGGACAGATTCTATCAATTGAAGGTCGGTATGGGACACTGCAAGCATATGTAACTCCAAGGGTTCAACCGAAAACCTGCCAAGTTCGGCAGTATCAGATTAGGCCACTTTCACTTCATCAGAGGACACATTGTATCGATCGTGACAGGTATTCTTGAAAACACCTGATAAGTTTTAGTTTGATTATTGGGTTTGTTTGCACGACAAGCTTACTGCTGGTCAATGTTGAATAGAAGTCTATTTAGCCAGAAGCTCACCTATAGCATTGGCCGTGAAAATACATGGGGCTGGCTGGGTCTAGATCTATTTTCTCCAATGGAGGAGCTTCTTCCTTTGAAGGAATGTGTTTTCTCTGAAAGAGGAAACCTCCTGTCAGGAAGCTCCTCTGGATCCAGTCCTTTTGAATTTGTATAGATGCTGCTAGAAGTTGTATTTCTATGGCTTATGCCGCAATTCTTTCGGTGTCTTCCTGTTAAAACTTAACTAAGAGCAAAAAAGTGTAAAGATGAAGTTTCCTGTTACGTAGCACTTGGATGTTTGTTGAATTGCTCTTTGCTTGTGGCTTGAATTTTTCTCCTCTTGTGCCTTTCTGTGCTTTACTGGACCCAAAATGAGATTGAATCCCAAGCAAGTTCTAGGTCATGGGATTTTGATTTTGTTCCTTGTGCAACATGTGTATGTGCAGTTGTGCTGCTTCATTATAGTGAGGGAGAAGGACTTCTTTTAAAAATGTGGTTTTAAATCTTTGGGGTGGGAGTGGGGAATTAAAAAGTAAAGCTTTGATTTTCATGGAACTTGCTCCATGTAAATGTGCCTAGCAACTGAATGGGAAAGAACAAAGACACTACTCATATCTTGAATCTCATTCTTGCAGACACTTAAATTAACTTCCTGAAGCAATTGCTTGAACATGATCCTGAAGCAGGGGAGAAGTTAGTTTGATAGAATATTTATTGTCTCTGTTTCCAACTGTGTCCTTCTGGATCAAGCTGTGTTCTAATGATTGGTGGTTTTTTTAAAAAAACTTTGCATATGCTTACTGTACCACTGAAAACAAATATTTGTTTCTAACTTTATCTACTCCAGTAGGATGACAATTACTCTATTTTTTATTCAGACCCATGAATACATTGACCCTCAAAGGCCAGTTCAGCTTTGCTGAAGTTCACTCCTGGGTTGTATTTTGCTTGCCTGAAGTTCCAGAAAAGACACCAGTGGGGGAGAGCATCAGTTTCTACTTTCAGAACACCTTTTTGGATACACAGCTTGAATGTACTTACCGGTAAAATGAAATACAATTACTGAAGCATGCTGGTTTGTTATGAAAGGTAGTAAATCAAATGCTAAAATGTAGATCTGAAATGTAGTGCTTGCTCAGGAGATTGCATTCAGAATGTCCATATCTTTTTCCTTTCACTTAAGCCAGTATAGTTCCTCTCTGGAGTTTAGTTTCTTTGGTACACCTCTGTTCTAAAACCTTTTAATTTAGAAATTTCTGTTGATTTTAATAGAATTTGCTTCAAAGTGTTAGGATTAGAGTGTTCTAAGACTTCTCCAAGGTTCCCCAAATAAGTTGGGAAATACTTTTTTTTATTTAAGGCCCTGCAAAAAATGCAAACCCAGAGATAATTTGAAAAAGTTGACAAATTGTGCTGTTTAGAATTAATATTATGTTCAGTCCTCCAAATATGTATCTGGTAGAATATTTATTGTGTATATTTATGAGCTAAGGAGGTGGTGATATAATTTGTTTAAACTGCTGAATTTAGAGCTTAAAACTTGTAATAGTAGAAGTCACACACATAATTGTTTTAAATTGTTAATTTCTGATGTCCTTTATATAGGAAAGGGGAAGGATACTTCAAATCTGACAATATATCCACAATATCCATTCTAAAAGATGTGCTCTCTAAAGAAGCCACTAAAAGGAAAATTAATCTTAATATATCATGCGGTAAGGACTTCGTTTTCTCTTCTGTGCTGGGATACATTTTTGTGTATAAAATTTATTCAAAGTATTCAGTTGTTTTCTTGTCTTCTTCTAGATATAAATGAAGTGTCTGTAAACCACACCTTAAAGCTAATCCATCCAAAATTAGAATACCAGCTGATGTTGGCTAAAAAAGTTGAACTAATAGATGCTTTAAAAGTAAGTCTCTGGTAGTTGCAAAGTGATTATTGTGTATATGTTCAGCAAAAGGTAACTAACAATGGAACAATCACAGGTGCACAAGTATCATAGAATGCCGTTTTTCTACGACAAACCTGACAATATATAGGGCAGTATCCAATGGGGCGCAATTGTTAAGTTCCTGGGGAAACTGGCCATCTAATTCTCTTGCCATTGCACTGGCATAGCTTACGCTAGCACAACGTAATTTACTTTGTGCTTGTGCCTTATTGGATACTACCCAATAGCAACAACTCAAAAGCTTCCCCCCAGCTCCCCACCAAATATATTGGGTTGTTGAAAAAGAACACTTGGGGGGCAACCGTGAGTGATTTTTTGTGTGAAAGGACATGTGAGCTTTGTTCTGGTACTGATCAATGCACAGAAGCACGCTGTTCCTTAATTATTTTAGTGTATGCCTGCCTGCTTGAGCCACTATTTTACACCTGGCTCTGCTGGACCTCAGGGTTCTAGTCAAAGTAGATCCTGCAAGCCTGTACTCTGCCCACCCTGGTGTAAATCATACCAGTGACAACATGCAGAGGTAAATGATACAAATAGATTGTAAATTGTGAGAAACTAGTTTTGACTTTATGGTTGTGTGAAAGGGCATAAATAGAAGGGAATCTGCTTCAGTTGGTGATCAAAGGTAGTTTTATGAACATCACAGGTTTAAAGGGTGGCGATCTTCTCTGTCTCGTTTCATACATCTTTAAGCTTTTGATATTCAACTTGTCTGTTGGGTTTATAGGATTAACCTCCTTTAACAGACTTAATGTTTTTTTTAACATCCATTCAAGGAATTACAAGCTCATGAAGGAAACACAGACTTCTTGATTCCAGAATATCGCAGCATTTTGGAGGAGGCAGAACAGCTGCTTGCAGAACACAAGAAGCAACCTACATCTCTTGAAAGACTTTATGGTGGGTTTGTTAACACAATTTCCCTCATTTTCTTTAGTATTAGTTTTTCTTGTTTTGAATGGCAATGACTTGTGCCATTCCTGCTGTTCACTTTTCAAGGGAGAGATTTCAGTTTCTCAGACAGTGGATAGAAATACTCTGCAACATAGAGACTTCCATGCAGAAGCTCTGACATGTACATGAAATCTCTCAAATACAATTAACTTCTTTGCCCTTCATTTCAAAGGAGGAATCAGATCGATGATGAGTATTTTGTCATACATACAGTAGATCTGCATTCTGAGTTAAAGTACTTGCAGAAACCTATCAAGTCCATACAGGCTGTGGATAGAGTGATAATTAATTTCAGCCCTTAGGTGTGATTCTGTAGTTTCCATAGCCTTGTTGCCACCATCCTGTGCAGTGCCACAAGGAGGAAGAATATATCTAAGGACATAGATTATACATTAGGGAAAAACTGAAATAAAAACCAATTCTACAGTGCACACAAACATATCAATAAATTGGTATAAATGGTGAATAGACCAAATTCCACTGAATAAATGGCAAACTTGCCATTAATTTCAGTGCCTCTATATTATTTTTGTATATATTAATAATTCTGACATATGCAGTTCCATTTCACTACATATTTCATCCATGCTGCATGTGATGCAACCACCCTAAGGTTAATACTTGTCATTAACTCATAGTCTTGTACAAAAAGTGTTTTAAGTTTTTTTAAAAAAATCAGGAAACAAAACAAGTTTTGTAAAAATAATACTGTTTTGTTTTTTTTATTTTCAGGTATGATTACAGATTTATTCATAGATAAATTTAAATTCAAAGGTACTAATGTGAAAACCAAAGTTCCTCTTCTTCTGGAAATTTTGGGAAGCTACGATCAAAACTCATTGCTTGACTTTTTTGATAGCGCTGCCTAAACTGCAAGAACTGGAACAGCTCTCTAAAGAGAGGATAGTGGATGAAGACCAGGAAAATTGAATCTTTGTTCACATAATTTTATACATATGTTACATTACTTTTATTTTTATTGAATTTAACAGATTTGAGCAGGTCTTGTGCTATATTTATTAGGCATTCCTCCCCCCCTTTTTAAAAAGACTGATAGCAGTTGTCAAGACAATACCATGTATGAAATCACATGCAAGAATTTTTGCTGAATGATGGTTGGAATAGTTAGCAAAATTTGCAGTGAGATCAGGTATATATACTTCAAATATGTTTTATATAAAGTTTAGATAAGAAAATGTAAAACATTCCCAGTGCATTAGCTCTTAAAGAATCTAATTTTGGATTCTAATCTATGCAATGAAGAACATAGTAAGCTTGAACATTGTGGATCTACAGCTGTATTAAATTGGGTAAAATACTTCCTGTATAGGAGAGTAATCCTATGATCCTGCTATAGCAGCCAACCATATAGGCTACTGCAACATTGGCGTAACTTAAATTCATATCTTAGTGCATATACCAAACTAGCATAAGTCTGGAGAGGAAAACATAAAAAGCCCAGAATAGCGCAACAGTCCGAAGAGATCATGCCAACAGCACCTGTGACATCTCCCCACCCCATCTTGCATATAATATACAATCTGTGTGCTTACAGAATTATAGGTCATGTAGGTTATAGATAATAATGAATATAGGAAGGAAAGTGACTGATTTATTGAAAATATAAGTGGTTCTGTTCTAATGCATTAGTAAATAAAATTTCTAAGAAGTCTGAAATATGTGTGATATAGTGAACATTGTCAGAAAATTTTGTTGGCATTTGGGATAGGTTGGGGTGGACTGGAGTGGGGGAAGGAGCTATATTGCTCACCACCATTCATACTACAGACAATAGGTGTTTGTGATACTTGAATGCAATCACATGCCTATTGAGATGTAACAGATGAACTATCTAGAACTGTTATTTTCTAGTTTGAAAATACAGCTGAGTAAATGCAGTATTTTTTGTAGATTTTACTTTATTTTGCACTATATTGTACTGTATTCTTTGCAATATTTGTATTTTATTTTATATTTTTAGCTTTCTGCGGCATTTTAGTATTTGTTTGTAACCTTCCCAGAGAACATTGGTTATTGGATGAATTAGAAAAGTAATAAATAAATATTTAGTTTCTGGAAATAGTTTTAGACAGATATGGATGGTCTGAATTTTAAAGATTATGACAGATACAAAGATGAACTTAAAGATAAAGCAATTAATAAGTGCAGAAATACTTAATCAACAGTTTAGACTGCTGAACCATAGCAAAAATACTGAGAATAAAATTTGAAAACAGTGCCTCTGAGCCAGAGGAAGTGAAGAGATCAGGAATGGAGTAAGGCCTTTTAATTCCTTTGCTGAGAGCAATGATGCTCTTGGAGGCAGCAGTTCTTCGATGCTGTGGCAAAGCAGCCGGAGGGCCTTTCCCACTGCAACTGAATGCCCATCTGGATGGCCCCCTCAATTCGGTACTTATTGCTTGAAACATTAGGGTGTACCTGGGCACACCTCTTGCGCATGCCTATGCTACCCCATGAGGGCTTGGCAGAACATTAAAAAAGGGTGTGAAATGCACCATGATTTGCCATCATTACATGCAAACTGCCCCATTGTGCATTGAGCTGAGTCATAGGCAAAAGGCTATAATTGTTCTTTGGCAAAACACTCTCCTTACCCAAGTGTTCACTTAGGTAGAAGCTAAATTTAGGGGAATTGTACTATGACATATTTAAAGAAAATACTGTACCAAAGAACCCTTTCACAGAATGTCTGTTATTTCCCAACAACTTGTGAATGACTACTGTTAAGGTACTCATCACTGTACTTTGCATTTCAATTCCCTTTTAAACAAGAGTTACACCACCACTACCCATGCATATTTGAAGCTAACACTTCGTGCATATGATGAAGTGGACAATGCCCACAAAAGTTTATGCCAGATTAAATGCATTAGTTACAAGATTTCGTTGTTTTCCAGGAAATGAAGGCAAAGGGTGGCTTCAGCCTTCACTGCTGCCCTAGCAAAAATTTAAAGAGAGAGACATGGGGGTGTTGGCAAGCAGTGTCAGCCCAGGCGGGCTGTTCTAGAGCCAAGGCGCCCCAACGCCTGCCCAATTGTAGCGGGAGACTCCCCTAAGCCTGCGAATCCAACTGAACTCCATGAGACGTCCGAGTAGGCGCGCATGGAATCGAACGGCCTGCTTCGTTTGCTCTTAAGCTAATGCGCGATGCTACCTTTCACTGAGGCCCCTATGCTTTCGAGGCCCGTCCGGCTTCCTCTCTCTCCGACTTTCTAAATTCTTGGAAGGCGAAGGAAGCGTCTTCCCCAGGCCATTTTCAACCTGAGGCTCAATTAAGGAACCTTCCTTGGCTTATCTCTAGTTTGTCCTCATTTGCCCTTGGGCCGTGGCAATTTCAGCGATAACAATGACAGTTTCTGGGCCTGATTCTGCCGGGAGCGGGAGACAGAAATGCTCCCCGCGAACCCACGTGATCTCTCGGCCGCCGCCGCCCTCCCCCCTTTTCGTTTCTCCCCGCCCCCTTCCCGAAAGCTTATTTGAAACCCGAGCCCCGCCCCGCGCGTTGCAGAGCTTTTCGACCCTCGCAAGTGCCCGTGGAGGCGGTGACGTCACGAGGCCCGCTCTCCCATTGGCCGATTCAATCGTCGCGGGCTACTTGAACGGCGAAAGCGGAGCGGGCCGCGAAGAGCCAGAAGCGGCTGCGGGAGAGAGGTGCAGCTCGAGTCTCCCGATCCCGTCGTCAGCACCGCCATCATGCTGACGGGTTCCGTAGCCGCCGCCGAAGCATCGGATCGGGAGAACCAGGAGAATGTGCCCCCGGGGCCGAAGGACGCCCCCCAGTTGTCGGGCGCCCTGGGACACCGGCTGGCGCTGGGGCTGCTGCAGGCGAACCAGTGCTGCTCGGCTCAGCCGCAGGTACAGAGGCGCTGGCAGGCGGGACGGGACGCGTGTGCGGATCATTTCTCTCGCCTGCCTCGGCGCGGGAGGAGGTTCGATCCACTCGTGCCCGAAGTCCGCGAACCCCGCATCCGCCATCTTAGAGCTCGCTTTCTTCATCTCCTCCTCCCTCCGCGCCACCCTTCTTCTCTGCGCGTGGCGCATTCCCCAAAGACTGGTCGCCCTTTCTCTCCGGGGGAGGGGAGGGTAGGGGGCTGCTGCGCCAGCGCAGCCCTCGGGCCTTTTCGGTCCCCTTCATGCTCCCGTAGAAGTGGGAAGGCAATGCTTGTCCCGGGCGTGGTGGGGGACACTTATTAGGCCTGTTCTCCGGGCTGGCGAAAGCTTGGCTGCGCTAGCGCGATCCAGGAGGACAAAAGGGAGCTTGGCGCCCAGCGCTCGCCCCAGGAAGAGCGCCAACTTGCAACGCGCCACTCTCACTCCTCTCGGGCCTTCCTAACGACGCGACGATGATCCCCACGAAACTATTTACAACACTACTGGGCCGAATCCCACATAACTTTATTTATAACGCTACTGCCGGAGCCTTCTTCCAAGGAGCTCGGCGTGGTGTATTTTATTCCCTTACGCCTTCCCCCACGATTTATTTTGTCCTCCAAACAGCCCTGTGAGGTAGGCTTAGCTGAGAGATTGATTTGCCTGCATGTTCCTGGAGTGGGGGGTGGGCTGGGTCTGAACTAGGTCTACCAGTACTAGACTGGCACTAGCCACTACTTTCCATGGTACATTATATTTCTTACTATTTATTTGTTGTTTTGTGAGCTGCTTTGGGGACAGTTGTGTGGAAAAGCAGAGTACAAATAAATAAATGACTGCTATTTATTTTTAAAATGAAATTTGGTGCATGGGAGAGAACAGTGCTCATTGGGATGAATGGAAGTATTGAGTGTGTGGTTGTGATTGTAAACTCCTCTTGTTGCAGGCTTCTCTCAGTCAAATACCTTGGAGTACAAATGATGAAAACTATGTTGCTGTCCCTGTGGGTAAAATGGCAAATAAGCAGCCTGCGTTTACCATCCATATGGATGAGCCTGATGGCACAAGACAGAAGAAGCACCTATCCAAGAAGTTTTCATCAAGCGAAGAGGCCCTAGGCTTGAAGACTGCTGTAGTTTCAATGGGAACCAGGAAACCTCTGACACCTATAGACAATCCAATGGATCTTAGCTCTGGTGAGGGTTACATCCCCCCTTAGAGGAATATAGGCTTGTCTAGTAGTAACATCTTGGATGTTGCATTTAGGGCCTCTGCTTAATGAGTTTGCATGTGACATTTACCAAAGCCTTTTCAAAGCTAGACAATTTCAACTGTAGCAGAAGATCATATACCTTTTAATTACCGTATTTCTTCGATTCTAAGACACACTTTTTCCCCATATAAACATCTCTAAAAACGGGGTGTGTCTTAGAATCGTGGCTGCATTTATTATTTCTTAGAATCAAAGCTTTTTTTCTGTTGGTGGTACTGAAATTAGTGTGCGGCTTATAATCGATGGCGTCTTAGAATCGAAATATGGTAAAAACCTAAGTTGAACTTCCAACACTCTTCTGACTTTGAAGAATCAGGCATTCCTGGCTCCTGTTTGTTTAAATTATACAAGATAATGGGCTCCTTAAAAGACCTGTAGCTTATGCTGGGCTGGGCCAGGCCAAAAAGTGTTTTGTTTGGAACCTTGTTCTGGAACTGAATGGCTTTCTTGACCTTTAGATTAAGCCCATATATTTCAGTTGAAACCCCTCCATGTGCAGCTTGACTCCTAAACCAATTTCGATCATGTTGATATTGAAGCAGTTCTGGTACTATAGCAGAGTCCCAATATACCTTGAGGCTGGGGAGGGGAGTACAACTTCAAAACTACTTTTCTTTCTGAGATACAGACTTCAGTCAACACGGCTCTTTTCCAGTTGGGGGGATCCTTACATGCACTGTGTTGTTAATTGTGCAAACTTGTGGCTTGCAGTAAGGATTAAAATTGAAAGTGCTGCTCCTTCATTCTCTTGTCCCCTGGTTTGGCTGGCTCTAACTCCAGAGAGGCTGGCCCTGATTTGCATTAACCCAATGCCCCACCAATTCTGGTCGCTGGAATCCACCTTAAAACAGGCAGGAGTTAAACAATATCTATATCCTTGTGGTTTCTGAGAGGTGAAGGCCATCATGTGCCCACTCTGGATCACAAGCTGCTCCTGCAGGGAACTGAGTGACACTCGCAGAAAAGGGTTTATAATTAGAGGAGGGGGGCACACTTCAGGTTCATCCTATGTGGCGGATGAGAGGGAGGGAATGAAACTGATTGGGATTGATGCCGAGATGGAAGTTAACACTGACTTGCCTAGAATGTCTAGGGGATGGGAGAGTGGTCAGTCAGAAGCAGGCTTTATAGCAGCCTTCCAATGGCCATTCCGGCAAAGGATGATGGGAGTTACAGTCGAATGCATCTGCAGAAAGCTGCTCTATAGGCTTGGGCCAGAGGAGTCTGGGGAAATGGGCCACCATAGCTGCCTTATTAACTGACCTGAAGGGCAGAAACTGAGCAGCTTCTCCAATTGCTGCTTGGACTTGTGACCACTCCTGGGTCCTATCCCACAGTTCAAAAACTGCTGTAGTTCTGATGGGCAGTGCCTTTGAGGTGGACCCCCAGCAAAGATTACTTTGGCTGCTTAAAATGAGTTTTGCTTGTACTTGCTCTTAAGGGTTTTCAGTGAATGACTGGAAGAAATTCCTACTCGAAATTGTAGGAAGTTGTATTATGAGGTCATGGTACATGAGTAAGATAATACTGGGATTGAAATAATGAAACTTTCAGTTGTTTTGTACCATTCCTTGTCTGCCTTGCAGATGTGGCTTCGGAAGGCTGAAAAACTGTTTAATTAAAATGATTCTTAGGCCACTTTTAATCTACTTATATCTTGCATTTTAGTATCCCCAAGTATTATGGATATGTCAATAGTCCAAGAAGTAGAACAGAGATTCAATGTTAATCACGTACCAGACTACATTGAAGACATCTATAAGTATCTTAGGGAAATGGAGGTAAGAAGAGTTTATACATGGGATTGGGTGAAGAGTGAGAGGGAGGGAAGACTGCTACCTAAATGGGCTCAGGACCCCTCTAAGTTTGTGCACATGGCTTAGCCTCAGGGCTCTTACAAATGTATAGCCAAGAAGGATGGAGGTATTTTGGACCACTGCCCTTTACTGCTTGTCCCTTTGGACTTTCATTATGATAATCTGGTTCCCACCATGTCTAGAGGGCATAGTTAAGGGCTTACTGCATAAAAGCTATGTAATTGTTAGGACACAAAAGGAAAAAAAGTGGCCTATATCTTCTAGCTACTTGTCAGTTGAACAAGACTGGTGGAATTGGCAATAGGGGTGGGGTGGGGAGGGGAGAGTTGCATGTATCTATTGTCTCCTTGGAGACTTGGGCTTGTAGTGCAGAGTTTAAGCTTGTCCCGTTTGATCTAAATAACTATGCTAAATGGCCAGGAAAATTGCTGTGGAAACAACTTATTCAATTGTGGACGAATGATGACGTATGACGCGTTCATGGCCGGGCTCCCTTGTAAATTGTATGTGAAATCATACTAGGCTAACTGAGTGTTGATTGTTAAAATTACCTATGCAGTGCAATTCTGATGTGTGTAAGTTCTGTTACTACGCCTTTCATCTATTCTAAGCCGCAGTATATTCAACTTTGCAAACTGCCTCTTATGTGGCGTGAGTAACAACTGCAGTAACCTGTATTTGGAACACAGCTGCACTTGTATATCCTCGAGTATTTAAAAGCCAATGACCCTTTAATGCTGTGTAGAGTTGGTGGGTGGTAGAGGTTGGACAACTGCCATTGAGTAACTTATGCAGCTTCTTTTAACATCTTAACCATTGGGATGGGGACTCACAACTTGATGTGAGGAGGGATAGGTTGAGGCTTGCACTCACAAAAATAGGCTGGCTTGAGTTATTTTTGAGCAAACAACAAGAAACTGGCTTAATCATGACTATAGGAAGAGGTGCTAAAGCAAAGCTGGGGCGTACTGGTACCAGATAATCTGCAAATAAAATCTATCTTTGCTCTCTTGGCCACCCTCAAAGCAAATCCTTGTAAAGCTGCATCTAATTGGAAGTAGGACTTGAGTAGCTTGTGGGCCGTCTCAATGCAGTTTCTTCCTATATCAAAAAGGAGCTTTGAACCAGTATATCGAAAATAGGATCCCTCCCTCTCAATTCAGCTTGGTGTATGCCTACACAGATGGCTGCCCTCCAATTGTGGGCAAATAAACTTGATTTGAAAGTTTGGTACGCCTTTATTCAAAATCTAGACTTGGAGCACAAACTGAGGCAAAGACTTGCTGACTTTTTTTTTGGTTTATCTTGCTGTTGGGTAGCAGAGCTTGTCAGCAGTCTTCCCAGCACAAAATCGAATTAACTTATTGCATAGTGGTTTGAGGCTTTTCAAAGCAGCAAGACATAATTACCAAGTGCCTTTTTTTTAAAATAGGTGAAATGCAAACCCAAAGTGGGTTACATGAAGAAGCAGCCTGATATTACAAATAACATGCGTGCTATTCTTGTGGACTGGTTAGTGGAAGTTGGCGAAGAATACAAACTGCAAAATGAAACGTTGCACTTGGCTGTAAACTACATTGACAGATTTCTCTCTTCGATGTCTGTACTAAGAGGGAAGCTTCAGCTTGTGGGAACTGCAGCCATGCTGTTGGCATCGTAAGTAAATGGAGCGTCCACTGTGTTCTATATTGTATTGGTTTACTCTGGAATATTAAGTTCTGTCTTATGAAAACCAAGTTGTCCGATTCAAGAGTTCCATAAGCCAGGAAGAAATGTTGTACCTAGGCAAGCTATGTACTATCTGTAGGTATTGCTGAGATCTAAGCATTGCCTCTGTTTAACATGAATCCAGTGTGTCTTCCTTTTTCTTCTTTTTTTTTAAATATTTTTATTTGAGTTTTACATTTATAACAAAAGGATGTAACATCCAATCACAACAAACAACACAATAATCAAACACGTGATATCCTTGATACACACGATCAGCATCGAACCAAATTAATCAGATGACACAGTGAACTGATTGTAATTGTGCCAATTTTCCGGGAACGTTGAGCTACTAATATGACTTAATTTCACTGGGATAAGGTATCATCAATACAATACTTTGCTAGAGTTCTCTTTTATTTTGGCAGAAACACAGTGTGTCTTCCTAATATTAAACCTCAGCTATAGAGACTTAGATCTATAAACCTTTTAAAAAGTTATTGCAACTTCATGCTTTTTAAAAACTTTCTGGATGCTTTAAAACACGAACTAGGGCACCCAGAACACACCAGGGACTGATGTGTCCTAGCCTATTTTCAAGATTTCCCCAAGCTAGTAACTGTACTTAACTGCTTGGAAGTAACAAAATACAAAAGTAGGATAAAAGTGAATGTTACGGGTAACTTTGCTTATCTAATACATGTATTGATAAAACTGTACAAAGGTGGGGAGAGATGAGGCTTGGTTACAATGGGTTATACAACGGTGCTTTCCTTCCTGCTATAGGAAATTTGAAGAAATCTACCCTCCTGAAGTAGCAGAATTTGTTTATATCACAGACGACACTTACACAAAGAAACAAGTCCTCAGGATGGAGCACTTAGTTCTGAAAGTCCTGTCATTTGACCTGGCAGCTCCCACAATAAACCAGTTCCTTACTCAGTACTTCTTACATCAGCCAGCTAGTTCCCAAGTGGAAAACCTGGCAATGGTAAGTGCTGGAGTGCTTTAGAGAAATAGAACCCTAGATTCAGCAACAGGTTTAGGGTTTCTTTCCATGGTTAACCTAACGTTAGATAAAGTTTCTCTCTCTCTCTTTTTAAAAAACTTACATGGCTCTTGTGGTTTTCTGTGGTGGTAAATGCCACTTGGAAGATCTCTTACTTCCAAGTAAGGAACTTGGAAGATCTCTTACTTCCAAGTAAGGGTGGAAGTAAGAGATCTTCTGAGAATCAGAGGTCCTTTCAAGCAGTTAGTGTGGAGTTCCTGAGTGATTTTGTTCCCCTCAACAAAGAACTTTGTTTCAGGGATGTAGCACTTAGCGGCTCTCTTAACATTGCAAGGAGAATGCAGCTCTTTCTTCGGCCTGAGAGGCTTAGCATGCTTTCAGATTGAATCGCTTGTGCCATCGGTACCCATTAGACCAGGGATGGACAGCGTCTAGGGGTCAGTGGGCCAGAACCCACCAGAGGCTGCACTCAGCTGCCGAATTTGCCACAGCAGAAGGGAGCGTTGCGGTTGCTTGGAAACGCGCTGCTTTTTTGCTTTTGTGGCAAATTCTGCAGGGTGGGGGAAGCAAAAATTGTGTGTGTTGTGGGGGCTGCATGCAGCCTGCTGGCCATTAATTGCCCACCCCTGCATTATTCTCCTGTGCGTGTACTTTTTAGCATAGGAGGGGGCACAGTGCTGTAGCTACTGCCCTTTGCAGCAGAGCCCATCCTACCTCTTACGTGTGGGCTAGATGGCTTCTGTGTTTGAAATTGTGGCTTCCATAAGGCAAAAATGCAGGAGGTGGGGAAGGTTTTCAACTAGTATGCCGGATAAACTCCCTAAGACCTACTTAGAACTTCATGATAAACTCTTAAACCTGGAATGGTCTTGATTAAAAGGCTTGGCTTTGTAAGGCTTGACTGGAAAATGTATAAGGGTATCTTGATACTGGAAATGGAGTTTAAAAGCTTTTTTTCCCCTTGCAGTACCTGGGAGAACTGAGTTTAATTGATGCTGACACATACCTGAAATACTTGCCATCAGTAATTGCTGCTGCAGCATTTCATATAGCAAACTATACCATTTCTGGGAAAATGTGGGTATGTATAAAATCCCTTGACCCTATTAAGGTAGGACTGTCTACCCCCGGATTAGCTTGCCTGTACACTGAGATCATCTTTGGAGGCCCTTTTCTGGGTATCCATGCCAGTTGAGAGGAGGCAAGTGGCGACTGGGGAGGCCTTCCCAGTGGTGTCCTGTGTAGGAAATGCTTCCATGGAGGCTTCCTTGGCACCTACATAGATGTCTTTTTTTGTCACCAGATGGCCCTCTATTTCCCCAGGCCTTCTAACCTAGTGAGACATGCGTTGCTATGTCTTATTTTGCTCTGATTGTTATGTATTACCCCTTACAAACTGCTCTGGAAATAAATATTGATGGGCAATATTATTGGAGGCACAGGCGATCAATAAAATAAGGATTCTGTAAGTTTAAATGGAAATCAGTGGGGCGGATTGTTATAACGATCCTAAGATTGAAAGGGTTTCACCAATCTTTTTGAAAATTGCAAATGTCAGAAAGAAATGCCTATTTTACATAACCTGAGAAATTCAGGGAGAAAGGGCAACTAACAGAAAAAAGAAAAATATTTAAGTACAGTTAACAATTGTTACCGAAGAAGACAAGCACCTGTCTTGCCTTGAGGCATATACAGTATGCAATTTAACTATCCTTTTTCTAGAATTCAGTGATTTGTAACTTTCACAGGCTTCTATTTTCCAAGTCACTTTCACAAATCAACAGCCCAACCTTATGGTTGTTACTTGGAAAAATCTTTCACTGAAGGTTTGCAGCCGAAGTGTTCATGGGCCACAACCACTATTCTAGACTTGGTAGCTGGGTGCCATTTCTTCTCTATACCTCTCCATACTTCCTGTACAAACAAGCTCTGTGCCCCAAACTTCTTCCTCCCTACTTGGCTTCATTAGTGTTTTGACATGAGCATGGGGCACCATTTCCTGCTTAAGGGATTTGAAAAGGATAATCTTCACAGGGAAACCCAGGTTAGGCATGCTATTCTCTTAGGAACACAGGAAGCTGCTTTCTGTTGAGTCAGACCATTGGTCCATCTAGCCAGTATTGTCAAGACTGACTGGTAGCAGCTCTCCAGGCTTTCAGGAGGGATTTTTCCTAGCCCTACCTGGAGATGCCAGGGATTGAAACTGGTACCTTATGCATGCAAAGCATGTGCTCTATCACACTGGGTTATGGCTTTTCTGTTCATCTAGCATAAGGCTCCCTAGGCAATAAACAAGTTCTGAACATTAAGCTGATATCAGTCTCTTCTGCTTCTTAACCCAGCAATCAAATGTGCCAGCAGTTACCGTAAGGCTAAATCTACACAAGGTCAGAATAATGGCCATATGGCCTCTGCTTTTAAAGCTTTCCCTACGCTTTATTAAAGGAACAAGAGTTAGGGATAGGAACAACCTTCATACAAATAGGAGCAAATTCCTAAGCATAAAAACCTCATGTAGTTGATGAACGATGCCAAAAGGCAGAGTTAACACCTGACGTTTCCTTGGCAGACCGACTCTCTTGCTAAAGTGACGGGATACACGATGGAAAATCTTAAGCCTTGTGTCATGGACCTCCACAAGATGTACCACAGAGCAGCACAGCATACACAACAGTCTATACGGGAGAAATACAAGGCTGTAAAGTAAGTATTTGACTCCGACCTTGGCTGGTCTTGCATTGTTTTGCAGTCTAAACTACTGCTTCTAAACTGGGTTCACTAGCATTTCTTTGGAGTAACTGCTGCACAAATATAGGTGACGACTGTGTGGAAGAGCAGAAGTCTTAATTAACGTAACTTCTTTCTTTTTCAGGTACAATGCAGTATCGCTCATTGACCCGCCAGAGAGACTAAACTTATCATAACAATCAAACTAAGACTCGACATCTCAAAGGTGTATATTACCCAGAATAGCCAATGTACAGTTTTAAATTTTTATTTAGACTTCAATCACTCTGGTATATTACCATAGAAAATTATGAAGTTTTCTACTTTTATAATGTTTTAATATAAACTTTTGTACATGCGATCTTGTTCTAAGTACTTAGGTAGAGCTCCTTTTAAAGTTCTATTGAAACAGACTTAAACCATGCAGCTCAACCACTCAAGTGCCACTGTTCGAAAAGAGTGGTGTAACGGGATTCTGACTCAAAATGACAAATCAAGATAGTTCAATGGAGTCTGCATGTGTGGGATACTAATCTTCAGTCCCTCTGCAAACTCCATGTTATAATTAGGTTTCAGCAGCATATTTTGAAATGTCAGCTGGTGCTTATTTAAAAGTGAAGCTACTGTGACACTTCCTGCTATCAGCTGAGAATCTTAACTAGCTACTAATGTCTGCTCCAGTTGCTGAAAGTAGTGCCTCTTTGTATATGCTGCTAAAAGTAGCTTATCAAATACTGCATAAATAGTATTCACTCTGAACCCCCTGACTAGAAAGCATGGGGAAGATGTCCTCTCCTGTAACAGAAAGGCTAGAGATAGCTATTGCTGTCTGAAAACCATTCCTGCCTCATCGTCACTGAGGTCATGAAGTGGGACTAAAGTTAATCTCTTTGCTACTAAGGAAGCCCAACTTCCTGACCTACAGATGAAAAGGCCACGTATTCAGTGCTAGGGGTAATGTGGAGCTCTTGATTAGTGCATAAAGACAAAGCTGCTACCTCAGGAATATCACTGCTCTGCATCCCAGCTGCAGGTGGTCAAGGTCCTTGGTGTGGGTAGCTATTAAAATCTTTTGGTATAATCTAGGAGTAGTGAGGCAGGGTGGAAGTTGTGGATATCTTGTACAAGTGAAAGCCTATTTCACACAGTTTTCTATATTGTGTAAGGGTGGCTAACTTTTAGATCCCTATTTAAGTAGGATTGAATTCCTGTAAACAAGACTAACTGCTTGACATGACGTATTTACGGTAAACCAATGCATGGGAAGACCTACATGTAAACCACCTCAAAGCTGGTCAATAAAATCCTCTAAAAGGACCTGGGCTCAGTAGTAACTTGTGTTATGAAGCAGACTTCACTAGTACCAAAATGTGATGTGTGTGGTTTTTTTTTAAAACCCTGAAGACTTTTGTACTGATAGTCCTAAAA
Organism: Elgaria multicarinata webbii; assembly: GCF_023053635.1. Classification (NCBI taxonomy): domain Eukaryota; kingdom Metazoa; phylum Chordata; class Lepidosauria; order Squamata; family Anguidae; genus Elgaria; species Elgaria multicarinata. The sequence goes on along the minus strand of NC_086180.1, from coordinate 36,227,529 downwards.
CTACCATTGTAAACCACTCGGACCATGCAGTATCAGAGTGGAAATAGTCTTGGCAGTCAAAGGAAGAGGCAAAGATGATGGGTAAACCTCTCCTTAAGAATGGGGGTGGTTGGGTAGCAGCTAGATCCACAAAGGATGTTGGGTTGTAAGTGGCCAGTCTACCCACAAGAAGGTTATGGTAGCAGGACTTAGGTAGAAGAAAACAATTAGCAGTTGCATCCTTCAGTACTATTAGTAGTGATCTACCTTCTAGGCTTGAAACCTTTATACATCAAAAGTGTATTTTCTGCTTTCCATGCAAAACTGGTAAAAGTGGGAGTTCTATTTCCAGGTTGTTGCCGGTGTTCAATTTCAGACACAGCACATGCCTCTGTCTCTGTCTCTCTGCATCACACAGGAAGCTGAGAAACTAAAGTTTACACATAGCCAGTGGACTTTGTTAAACAGCTCCTGGACGTGAACAGCTTAACCAGGAAAAATGCCAGTTTTAAACCTCTTGGGCACTTCTCTCTGTGCCCTGGTTGAGGATGACCAAGGCCCTTTCTACACCTAAGGGTTATCCCAGGAAAATGGAGGGATTGTCCCTGCCTGCTCCTGTGATCCCGTGTGGCATTTGGATGCACAGGGATGATCCAGGGAAAAAAGGCAGGTGTAGAAACGGCCCTAGTTAGAGAGTAGAATTGGACTTGTGGAAGGGCTCAGCCCCCAGAATCTGTCAAGATGAGCCTTAGACTATGTGTTAATATGCATAATTCTTTCATTACCAATAGAGGATTCAAGAATGGAGTTTCCAGGACAGGTGGAATCTTTGGGGTGGGGAATTGCTGGATAAATGCAAACACTTCCCTAGTCCTGTCTCATAATACCTTAGGATAAGCATGCATAGAAGTGTGCCCCAAGAGGGTTGTTGGGAAAGGAAAGAGTTCCCTATTGGTCCGCCCCATGTCCCACCCAAATAAGGGCTGCAATATTCTCTGAAGTTTTTGTGGCTTGCAAAAGGTGACAGAAGAGAAAGCGATCTGTATCAGGATTGCTGTTGTGTATCGTTGAGCATCAGATGACCATAAAGATCATACATTCTAGGCCCTAATCTACATCAAGCAGGATATTGCACTATTAAAGTATATAAAAGGCAGGAGCCACACGACTACTTTTATAGCGCTACTGAAGTGCAGTGACAACTGTTGGGGACCATTGACACATTCCATATACTGCTTTCATAGTGGTGTAGATTAGGCCTAGATCTACACGAAGAGTAGGGACCTCTACTATTTGCTGTGGCAGCATCTAGGCAAAAGAGAAGCTCTTGGCAACCCTCTTCTCCTTTATCCCCACATCTAGCATTCTCCTCCTGTAAATTCTCTCTTCGCTCTTTTGCTGCTGTCAAGTGGTTCCTGCCTAAAGCTTCAAAGAGGATGGGAGCTATCTTTGGCTTTTCCTCCAGCAGCTAGAAAGCAGTTGCAATGGTGACAAAAGAAAAGGAGACATGGATGTGTGTTGGAAAGGGCACATTTAGGTGATTCCAGTCTCTGCCTGAAGCTAGCACACATGGGCTCTGGGGCATTTATAAACATGGTCTATTAGCTCTCTAGGTATGCAAGGGCCGATGCCTGGAAGATGCACAGCTACCAATGGGAAAACAATGAACTTCACAGGCCTTCGATCATTTGTTCTCCTGCAGCTACATGTTCCAATCCAATTTTGTAGGAAATATGAAACTCACTACATCTGTGGTTGATAAAACATGTTGCAGGGCACACAGGCATAGTATGGAGTAGGCCAGGTACAGCAGCACCGTGTCACATTTCCTATAAGGAAGTGGTCCACAGACAGCCTGCTGAGGTTATTTTTAAAAGCATCACTTTAAAAGTTTGAGCTTGCCAAAGAGCAGGAAATCTTCCCTTTGATGTTATTTTCAGGTACAACCTGCACAATTTTGGGTAGTTAATCCCTGAACGAAGAATTGGTCCCTCACATTAAATAGAGCCATTTTCTATTTATCTACCTCATTGAAAACTGCAGGCTGTAGTGACAGTTTATAGACTGTCTACAAAACAGGAAGGTCTTTAGACTATAATTACTTTTAAGTGTACAACTTCAACAGCTTGAAGACATGCTCCTGTTAGCCACATCTGCAGAATCAAGACATATTAAGTAGAAACAGCCCTTCTATTTCCTATTCAAGCTGTGAGTGAGAGAGAAGAGTAAGGTTATAGATCTATGGTTTAATGTACTGAAAATGGGGAGTTTGCATAAGTAATAATACAGGAATTATAGCACCAAAAATAATTCAAGTCAAATTTTATGGTCAAAAGCACCTATAAAGGTGATCACAGGAGCCAGAGTAAAAAAAGGTTTATTGGGAAAATATTTTACTATATATACACATACAAATAATGCACACTAGTTCCTTTCAGAATATATATGATGTTATGGAATAAACAAAAGGAGCACTGTTTTTGAGCAGAAGTTTAATGTACAAAAAGATTTAATTTTATATTTTATTTTATAAAACAGCTCTCTTTTTCCTCTTTTTGCCAACTCTTTTTTTATTCACGCTGTCCTGTTTGGGGGAAGGCTCTGTTCTGTAGGGAGAAAAGGATTTTATTTATTTTTGATAAATAAAACCAAATGTAGCATTCTATATATCAGAATAGACTGCGGTACCTTGATTTTCAGCTATGTAAACCAAACCCTTCTATATCATTTGCAAGCAAACCAGAAGCTGCCTCCAGCCACTGACCATTCACTGTGTAGGCAGCCATGGAGTGCTGCCTGCTATTGCTGTTTTCTCCATCTTGGGGTGGTGAGCTTAAAGTGTTTCCCCAAGTCTTTATGAGTCTTGCAACATTGATAAGGATGTGGGGGAGAGAAGAGGCTGCAATCCCATTCCTCCGCTCCTCTAGTGATTCTGAATGGGTGTGGGAAAATGAGTGAGAGGCGTGGTGGTGTCCCACCCACTTCTTCCCCACTCACCACCAGCTGATGGTTGCTGTGAGGGCAAATGCACCCACCCCACACCTGGATTATAGAATGAGAACTGCATATGCAAGGGAAAGAGCTATGCAAAACTGCAGCCCCCCTAGCCGTCGGCATGCACAAAGGGATACGGGGAGAACCAGTGTATGCTTGTACCGACTTGGGAAGAATTGCTTAGCCAAAAATCAGTGGAAATGAGACTCCAAGAGAGAGATGTTTGTGACACCCAACCATGCTCCAGCAGCTGACCACCCAAAGGTTGGTCTGAACACCCCCCACTTGCACTTCTCCCTTTCTCATGATGCTAGAACTTGGGGTCATCCGGTGAAATTGATTGGTGGGAGATAAAAGACATAACAGGAAGTATTCCTTCACACAGCGCATAGCTAAACTATGGAATTCACTACCACAAGATGTAGTGATAGTCTCCTACTTGCAAAGCTTTAAGAGGGAAAGACAAATTCATGGAAGAAAAGGCTATCAATGGGAACTAATCATGATGGCTATATGCTACCTCCAGTATCAGGTATAGAAGTTGCTGGGTAACATGAGCAGAAAGGTGCTATTGCATTCATGTCCAACTTGTGGGTTGGACCACTGCCAGTGGTTGGCCACTGTGAACAGAATGCTGGATGAGATGAGCCCAGTATGGTTCGTCTTCTATTCTTAATCTCAAATACACTCAGTTATGAAAAGAAAATGTCCTTGAGATTACCTCTTTTTGTGTGTTACTTCTGGTTCAAGGATAACAACATCTTCCTCTTCGCTGTCAGATAACACAATTGTCTCATCTTGAAGATACAAGAAAATAATTTCTTGTTAAGTAGTTCCTAAAGATTGGCATACCATGTGAATATGGCTGAGACCAGCACCATTAATGTCTTCTCTAAGCTTGTCTTTACATCATTCTTATACTTTGTGTACACATTTCTGGCACTGGCTGGTCAGGCATGGAAGTTTTTCCATACAGTCTGGAAGAACTGTTTCAAGCCACATGGTAACTGGCATCTTGTATGCTAGCCCCAAGGTTAATCGTCAATATGTTGACAATAAAGTCAGATATAGGGTGATACCTGTGTTTGGTCTCAAAAATAAAGACACAGCCCTTTAATATTACAATTAAAGTGTGTTTGTTTTTTAAATATTGTCCAATATCAATTTAATACAATCTATTACTTCTCTTTCAACAGCAACAAAGGGGTCAGGCAAAACAGTTATTCTAGACCAGCCTTTCTCAACCTGGGGCGCTCCAGATGTGTTGGACTGCATCTCCCAGAATGCCCCAGCCAGCAGAGCTGGCTGGGGCATTCTGGGAGTTGTAGTCCAACACATCTGGAGCGCTCCAGGTTGAGAAAGGCTGGTCTAGACCTTACTAAAGAAAGAGATCAATTTCTAGTTTGAGGGTAGGCCACCATGATTAAAGGCACGATTCTCTCATCCTAATTTTCTAGTATAACGTTCAAAGGCCATAATCAAACACATCCAACTGTGGGAATCTGAGAAGAAATGCGTGCACAGCAAGAGATGTTTTGAAAATACTTTGAAATTTTCAAAACTATCTCCTTCTTGTCTCTGCATATACAGTTAACTGGCCAAGAAATCCTGCTTACCTAGAGTTAGCATGAACCAAAGTAGAAACAACTAATTTGCAATTTGGAACTGCATCTTCCTATTCCATTTTGCCCAAAGGCTTTTTAAAAGGAAGTTTGTTGAAAAAAAGATACTAACCTTTCTGATTTCTGGTTCGAACACTAGTATCTCCTGTTTCCATAATCTGGTCTTCTACGGGTTCATTCTGGACAATTTCATCTTCCTCCTCTTCCCTTTCAGATTCCTCAAAATCTCCCCATGAATTCTTAACTCCTTCTCCAATTTGGGCTGTGCCAGAAGTCCAGACAATTGGCTTGGCCAAACTAGACTCATTAAGAAAAATCCCAGTTATCCAAAATGTATTACAGCATGATGGGCTTGATGGGTTTTCTGGCTCAGAAATGACCCCAACCTTGTGCCACATTTTGCTCTATACTTTGATGAACAAAGTCCAGCCTGTCCTGAATATTCCATGCAGTCATGAACAAGAAGAAATATATTACACTTTTCTATTAAAAAAAAAAAAGCATAGTCACCTACTATTGATAAACCAAGGAACACAGCATAGTGGAATCACTCTAAGGCTTTTTGCATCATAGTCCTTAGCACAGTAAGTGTACAGTTGTTACCAGTTTATTGCACACAGCTGAGATACCTTCTTCCTTTAAAGTTGCACTGCTGTCTAATCATGATAGAATGCTTTCCCAGCACTGGATGCCTTATATTTTCTATCTGGGAAAACGCAATACTTTCCCCATAATTATTGCTATTGTGATACCAAAGGTATCACGATCATCTGTTCATTAAGGTGCACAACATCATATGTAAAGTGACTTCACCCCTCTTGTGCCATTTCTGCTAATAATAATAATAATTATTATTAATAATAATAAATAATCTATGCACCCTTTTAAAATGTCCCTAGTAGCTATGTTTGCCCCTGTGGCGAATGCTCATCCAATGCTAGATTTCTTGCTGAATTTTGTTGCTTCTGATGTTATGATTTTGCATTCTGTTTTGTATCTAATTTGTTTTTGTTTATTGTAAGCTGCCCAGAGAACTTTATGTTATGGGGCAGCATACAAATGTAAATAATTACAATTAAATAGGTTTCTTAGAATTTGGTTTCCTTGCTGGATGTATGTCCCTGCTGTTAAAAACCAGGTCTGGATCATTCTTCAAGACCTTTTTGTGGTTCCAAAGAGCCACATGATTACTCTCCACATCAAAGCTATCCACAGTACTGCCTTAGCCTCTACCCCGATTCTATTAGGATATTGTTTTACAGCTGCTGGAGTGGAGCATGTGCAGTATCGTGTAGGATATAAAATTCTAGCTGCAGCGTATTTTCATTTTTGTTTAAAATTGTGCAGGAAGAGCATCGGACTCCTGTTTCCTATATCAGCCCCACAACATAACCACCTCACACTGTTCTTGGACAGTAGTATCATGAAGGATTTAGAACCTTTGAAAATGTAATGGGAAAACCACATTTTTATATACCAGACTTCCTAGCAGAAACCTGAGGAATGGATCCTGTCCTGCTGAGCACCACAAACCCAATCACCTAACTCACAGATAAAGATGCAATGATAATATATATTTTTTAAAAAGATACACTTCTGAAGGAGGGAATGCTTTGGCAATTATTTCTTCAGCTTCCTCTTGTACATCTTTAGTATCAATCGGGGACTGTTCTACTTTAAAGGCAGTTATTCTTTGGTTGGGAATAGATTCTGCAAATCCAAATTTCCCCCCTTGTTTCCTATTAAAAGGGAAAAAAGTTCCTTTAGAAGTCAACATTTAAATCAACATTTTAAATAGTTGATAGTTTGCATAAGACAAAAGCTATTTTGCTTCTTACCAGATAAATAACATTATTTAAATTATTTATATCCACTTTTCACAATATTTTTTTTAAAAATGGCTCATAATTACAAAACAATTAAAAACAGTCAAATATGAAAACAAATCAACATAAAAATGGTAGAAATCAGAGGGCTATCTTGAATAAAAAGGGTTTTCAGTGCCCATTTTAAAACAAGAAATGTAGTTTAAGGAAGTTAAGGGGCCTTTTCTTCTCTAAACATACACGCCTGCATCCTCATATGCTCAGGCTAAGAGACGCATAAGTGGAGGCAGCTGAAATAGACAAAGAATGACCTGAATAGCATGTAACGGCAAACTGTAGATTAATTAATTAACCCATGACTTGCTGGGCACAAGCAGGAACAAGAGAGCCTGTTGCCTCTGGCTCACTTCCACTTTCAATTTACAACCTATGATCACCCTGATCATAGGTTGCTCTCATGATGTCGGAAACTGGGTACTCTGGGTTGCTGAATCCCTAAACATCCTGGGGTACCCGGGTTCAGATGTCACAAAAACAACCTATGTTTGTAGGATGTAAAATGAAAGCAGAATTGAGGAGTGTGCTGGAGGCAGTGCACTGGTTTGCTCACACTGGAGTCTGGCAAATTGTGAATTAATCAACCTATGATTTGCTGTTATGTGCAAACCAGCCCAAAGTCTTGCATTCTGATTATCATATTTTAAATGACTTGACATTTCTAAACCATTTTTAAAGGTTTGCACTTCAAAAGACCACTCTGGATATAACAACTGCATGGGTGCCTAAAGCCAGATCCTCCTCCTCCTTCAGGCAAGGTTGTATAAAACTTAAGTTTTATACAAAACATGACTTGCCAGATTTGTAGACTACCTTAAATGGCAACAAATTAGTCAGGTATGACATAACATTTTCAAAACTCACCTAACTTTTTTATCATTCTCCAAGGCTTTTTGAATTAGTTCTGTGATTTCTGCTACTTTAACCCCTGTTATTTTGCTGCATCTCAGAACCTGTGATAAACAAATCAGTATTATATCATGGGCAAATACAGCCAAGTTATTAGACACACATATGCTTTGGCATCCTGATAGTGAAGGAAAACACCTATGTCTTGGAACCCAGATACTGAAGGATCAATTCACAAAGAGGGCAAAGGGAAGGCAGCATGGACTCAAATCATGGCCCAGAGGTCTCCATACCATTGCAAAGGCTTCTGGGAATTGTTCTCCTCTTGAATAGTAAAATTAAATATTTAAACCCATTAATATGAAGTTGAATTAAAGAGCTTTAACGTAAATGGGCTGTCATGTTCTCATCTCTGAAATATAAACCTTTTACCATATTTAACTAAACTAGATTACATCAGCATCTATTTATATGTTGTATAAGAATATGAAGCAGCATGCTTCCATTGAAGTAGAGAAATTCTCAATTCAAAGACAACACTTCCAATTCATGGAATCATAGAATAGCAGAGTTGGAAGGGGCCTACAAGGCCAATTCAACAGCAACGACTGCAGAAATTATTAACATTTTGAGGCAATAAACCTTATAATTTTTGCAAGCTCATGTAGTAAATCATATTTAGAAGACAGCAACAAGGAACAGTTTTCAGTGCTTGTGCAAAAGTATGCTTTTAGCAACATTCAAATGAAAGAAGGAACACTTTACTAGGATGGCAAGTTTTAGGCAGTCTATTTTAAAAATGTCAATATCTGTCCCAGAAAAAATTACATCCTGCTTAAGTTAAAAGTAGTTTTATGCAAAGGCTTAGCAAATCTTGTTCAAGGATATCATTTCTGAAGTTTCTTGTATTTGCAATATGGAGAGGCTTCTCTACATTCAACGGTCAATGAACTAATTGAATAAGTTCAACTTCTGGAAACTTTCTTCCTCTATGCGGGTTCCTATGAATGGAAGTTTTTCTTTCTCCCTCTCCCTCACACTTGTTCTACACAATGGTTTGGATCCAGACCTGCCCCTCGGCAAATAGGACTCCTTTCATTAATGGAGGGAAATGGGATCCAGCAGAAACTTCCCACTGGAGGAAGGGGAGAAGGTGGCAATTCTCTCCAATTTTCCTATTCCCCTACAGACTGTTCCAGAGTCATTTAAACCCTAGCAGAATCCTGATAAGTGCAATCTGGATCCATCCTACTAATTTTAAAATTTCCTATCCAATTCTAATTGGAATTAAGACCACAAGTTATTATTACTTATGAAGAAGGGATTAACCAAGTGTGGGACACCAACAATTACTCATAAAAACCAAAGTGTGATCCACAGTTTAATACTCTACCTTCAGAAGCTTTCATATTACCTGATCTTTTAACAGCATAATCCCACCACTGGACTGAATTGTACAAATCTCACGGTGCTTATTCATGGCAATCACAAGCAGGCCATCCATTACTCGTTCCTCCTGTTCACTGGGATCTACTAATAAATAGGTCCTGAAATCATTTAAAACAAGCAACAAAAGTTGGCCTCAAAAAGGAGGATAGATGAAAAAGCTAAACAACATAGTAGGCAAGTTATTAACTATATGCTCAAGGCAAGTTTTAGTTCCATACATTTCACAAGCAGATGGTGATGGGAATAATAATCAAAACCAGTTGTGATAGACTGCAATAGTGATTTTTCAGCTTATTATTTATTTAGGGCGTAAACCTATTGTGATTCCCATCAGCCTCCAAACTCGGAGGCTGATGGGAATCCTAGGCAGAGTGGGATCAGTGCGCAGGCGATATTCGCCCCTGTGCTCCAGCTGCCCTGCATTTCTTCTAGATGATTTTGTCCATCTAGCAGTGGTGCTTTGTAGAGGGATGGAAGGAGGTTGGGGCGGCCATAGGAAACAGCATGGGCCACCTGGGTCTCCTCCCCTCCCTGCCCCAGGAATGCCGTCTCCACACAGTTTTATGAGTGCGCAGAGGCAGTCAGTGTGGTTCTCTCCATGCCAGCTACAAGGGAAGCATGGTTTCCTGGCTCTCAGCTTGGAGCCGTCTATGAGCTTGAAGCCAGGAAACCAAACAATCCTATGTCATCACGGCACTGTCTAGACGACATAGGATTGCTCCCTCCCTGTATTTCACTTTCCAGACAATTGTTGTCTCCCAAAACAGTTCAAATCCACACAGAGGATTAAGATGGCATACCAGTACATTAAAAAACAACATTTGGTTTTCCTTTGGTGTATATTTGCCTGAATTCTAGTAATACTAGCAAACTGCTGTCAGCCAGTGGAACAATGCTAACTTACCCTTGCTGAAAAAAAGCAAAGCTTACACAGATAGGCATGTGGTGGATACTCAAAGGGACAGGATCCCGTTCCTCAGGGGTATACTAAAGATAAACAAGAATATTTTACTTAGCCAATTATAGGAAAACAGGCATACTTAATTGAGAAGTTTTAGTGATATCTCATTTATAAAATTAAAAGAAAGCCCGGAACTACTTTTTTGCAGTTAAATGGTTATACTGCTTTAATGAGTTCTAACAGAATTTCCTCTAACGAGATTGAGAAGAACTTTACTTAATAAATATAAACAGCTTAATAATATATCTACTATTAGTTACATTGATATCCAAGGAGCTCAAGATGAGATACATGTTTTCCCCCTTTTTTCAATGGAGAATCCTAAACTAGAGCTGATTAATTCTTATCTAAACAGATACAGGTTTCCTTCTCTTATCCTCCGATATTTTATTTATGACTTTGAACATAACGCATAGACATCGCAAGTTCAAAATAAGTACGATATATTTTAGATGTACTGACCAGATGTGAATGGGATTTGTAACCCACTAGCAAATTTCTGGTAGACACCAAATGCCTGCTGGGATTATAGCAAAGAACAATGGACCTTCTTCGGACTGAATAAGTATTGCTTATGTTTCATATGTTCTTAAGCCAAGACTGCATACCCAAGTTTACTTAACACAGATAAATAATGACTTCACTGTTAAGAAGCTTCAAGTATGTTGTTTTGCTTTGTAACACATATTTTTGGGCCACTGTGATTCTAGGAGTGAAAAGTAGAGCATGCAAAGTCTGAAGTTAGCCCGCCCACCCCATAGTAAATATCCAGTTCCAAAGAAATTTACCAGTGTGACTTCTTCTCCTTGCACAGATACATCTGGCCTCCGAAAGTGGCACAATGCCACTATTGCAGCTATACTTGCAGCATCGATAATGTTTCCATTGTGATTCAACAAATGCAGGTCTACACGAATTTGCCACACCTCAGAAGATACAAGCAAGCCATTTTAATTCTCTACTCACACAGTGGCAATGTGCTTTTTCTATTCAGGAAATATCACCATGAAACCTCCGCCCAGCCATGTTTCGTCCACACATTTACCTAGTACCTCCTTCTTAAAAACTAGCAAAAACGTGACACTTGAGTTTTGTATCTTTGTGCATGTGCGCACATATATACAAAACACACACCAGCCTCTGATAGTCCCCAAGGACTGGATAAAAACATGGAAGAAAAAGTCTCTCTGCCTCCTCAGTGATTGTGTACACCACTAAATGTGTAAAAAGAGTATTTTGCTATAAGTGTAGGACAGAGTCAAGAAAAATAATATCGACAATTTTCCAGGCTATACCCTTCTATTGATTTTTTTTTATTGGAGCAATAACAAAGTCAAAGTTCTTCAACAAAAACCTAAAATACCTTTGTCCAACACCATAACTCTCTCAAGAAATTTCTGCATGGTTATAATGAGGGCATGGACCAGGAGCCTTAAAATCAATTGGATGGCTTTCCTGAGAAATAAATTATCAATTATTGTTTATAAAGTTACCTAATATGTTCTAGGTGCTGTACAAAAATAGAACACTTAAGTCCCTGCTCAGTCTCAACATCTCAGAAACACATGATGCAAAAAGGAGAGCTGGAAAAATGTAGGAACATAGCGTTATATTCTGTAAACCGCCCAGAGAGCTCTAGCTATGGGGGCAGTATATAAGTGTAATAAATAAATAAATATCCCATGTTAGTTTTACTTAGAGTAGACCCACTGAAATGAATAAGACTTCATTTAGTCTACCACTGGATATAGCCCATATTGAACTATCATGTGTAAAACCATAAATCATTACATAAACATATATATGATATATAACTTAATTTTAAAAATAAAATCGTATGAATTCTAAAAATGTAAATACTAGGGAGTCTATTGCCACATTTCAGAATTCATGCAATTGCACACCTTTTCACCAGCAACAACACAAAGAGATTCCGTATCTATACACTTGGAATTCCTTAGGCATCTTTCTAACAATCGATTCAGCTTTACAAGCAGCTCAGATTGTCTAGAATTTAAAAACAAAAAACAAAAATTAGTTACTAACAATTGTGAAAACAGGAACAATAATTTCCATGGGCTATTTTTGGTTGTTAACTTTGCGGGGTGTGTGGAAAACCTACCTTCCAGGCTCAAAAGCAGGTGATGCCATAGGAGAGAGTTCAAGATTAAAGAAAAGTATACCCTCTGTTGCACGATTTGGCTTTGGGGAGACAAGTTCACATGACACTTGTCCAAGAATTCTGCAAAAAGAGATGCCACCCCAGCCCCAAGCACAAGGTGTTAGAATAAAATTTCAACATCTTACTATTAATTTACATTTTATGGGAAGGCTAATGAGGAGACATTATAAAATCCCAGAGTCTAACAGAGATGGAGGGTCCTATGCCCAATACACAGCATCGGGGGGTGGGGGTATAGGATAGTTTGGTTTCCTAGCTCTGAGGTCAGAGACAGAGCTCTGATCTTGGTCCCAGGAAACCATGCTCCCCTACCCGATAGCAAGTGCAGAGAGAACCATGCCACCTACCGCTCCACGTTCAGAAAATGGAATACAGAGATGGGGAAAAGGGGATTTCCCAATGGCAGGGAGAAGAAGAAAACGGGGTGGCTGCGTTATGACAAATGCTACGGATACCACAGCCTCCTTCTCTCCCCTTCTGAGGTGCCACTGTTAGATGGGCCTGTCTACCAGAAATGCAGGGCGGCTGAAGCACAGAAGTGAAGATTGCCTCCCCTGTCCTCCTGCCCTGCACTGGAATTCGAAGGCTGCTGGCAATCCACATAGGATTGTGTCCCAGATTTACATGGAATAAATAATAGTTACCTTGTGACTTGCAGAAATAGGGTTCCTGAGCAGTACGCCAGAAATTGATATTATACCTTTAAATTCCCCATGAAGCAGGATATCAGGCAGAAGAATCCACAGCAACTTTGTTCTACTCTTTCACCCACCCTTTTTCTCTTCCTGCTATAGTGAGCAGGACTCCAAATGGGCTGCATAACATTCATTCCAGCTGAGGACATTGTGATATGATAGGGGGGTCTATTATGGATGGCTGCATCCCTTATTGTGAGATACCTAGTTTTCCCAAGCTCCACGATACAGCAGCCATAGTCAGCCCCAAAGGAAATACGGAGGTTTCTGTAGTCATAGCACTGTCGTCCATCCAGACGCTATAAAGACAGAGAAGAGCAGTGTTACTGATGGGAAATGTGGAAAGCAACTGAAATACAGAAATGGATGAACCTAGCTAAGGGCATAGGGCCAACAATCCAGAGATGTACCCCAGCCCTCCCTAATTGTATAGCTACCACCTTTTTGTATACAGGGTTTTTGTTCCCTGTATGTTCCCATATGACAAGTATAGGTCAATAGTGTGTAGTTCTCCCCTATCTCTTCATCTCCATGCCCAAAAGCTTCACCTGTTGACTTTTGCCTATTACATAGCTATTAAAGACACACAAATCCTACCCATAAGAAACAAAGATTATCAATGAGACTACACACAGGGATGGGCAACCTGTAGCTGTCCAGATGTTTTTGCCTACAACGCCCATCAGCCCTAGCCAGCATAGCCACTGAAGAGCGATCATAAGAGCTGTAGGCCAAGACAACTGAAGGGCCACAAGTTGCCCACTGATGGACTATACAATGATATCCTTCAGTGGGCATTTATCAACCCCCAGATTATCACTCACATTATGGTTAAAGGTTACAATCCCTGCTTCCCTAATAATTTTGCCACCCTAGTTGCTTTGCCAAACTAGTTTTTCTGGAGTTGTTCCTACTGCTTAATTTGGTAAGGGCGCTTGTAACCCAAGCGGCTGGTGAATAGAGAGAGTCGTCTCCAGTGTTAATGACTTAATTCACATTCATTTCAAAGAATCTCCTCTTAAGTAGGACTAACATTTGGATACAAGTCATACTCAGTCGTGGTGAATTAGCCTGGAGCCATAGTGGTGATCTTCCAGAGGAAGTCATAATTCTGCCACTTAAGTAAATGCTGGCTACTAAGATCTACTCTTGAATCAACCCGCCCCCAAAAGGGGGGGGCAATGAAAACGAGGCTGCCCTTTCCCGCCCCGCGCGCACGCGCAGAGAAGAATTCAAACCTTCTACCCCAGCGGCGCCGCACTTGTGTACGGGCCACACGCGGGCACGTTGCGCGGTTGTTAGTATAACATTAGACGCTTCCTCTCTCACCTTCCTCTCCTCGATAGCCCGGAGCAGGAACCGTTTCTCGCAGTTGGACAACGGCGTTTCCTTCATAGCGGCAGTGGCGGCGGCTTCTCTTTGGCCTTCACGGCCCCGTCCCGTCTCAGAGCCCTCAGTCGCTTCTTTTCCCTACCTGGGTTGCGCAAAGGACGTCATAGGCAAGCGACGTTGACAGGCGCGCGCAAGTTTAAAAGCGTAGTCAAGCCGGCGCTTCCTTAGCAACGAGGCCGTAAATGGAAAGCACTTCGCGCAAGGGAGAGTGCGACCTCGAGCGGCCGTAAAGCGCACTTTCTCGTGGAGGATGCAACGCTGAGCGGCTTCACTTTCTGGCTGAACGAAGTATGCGCGTAAAGTCCTTCACTCCAATCCTTCAAGGCATGCTTACTCAGCAGTAAGGCCTGTTAAATTCAATGGGACTTAATCCCAAGCAAGTGTGTGTAAGTTTGCAGGTTAAAGCTACAATCTGGTGAAAGCTTACCTGAAGCTTACCATTGAACTCAGTGGGACTTACTTCTGAGTAAACATACGTAGGATTGCACTGCGCTCCACTGCCTAACTGAAACAGGCCCTAGATTCTGGAGACGTTTCTTCAGAACCTCGTGTAAGGGTGGTCACTGACCAACTCTTAAAGGGCTGCCTACTCCCCCATAAATCTACCCCACTGTTAAGGCAAAGATGGGAAACATCCAGCCTGCAGGCTGATTTCAACCTGCCAGGTCTTCCTAACTAACATGTGAAGGCTTCTGGTGAAGACTTGTATCTTCCTTGAAACCTCCCACCAGCTTGGAGAAGGGAGAGAGCACAGGAGACCAGCTCCTGACTGAACTGCTGCCTTGAGGAGTCTGCTGTGCTTTCCCATGCCATAACCTAACAGGAAAGATAACGGACACATGAAGCCAGCTCTGTATTTGTGCGTGTCTGTGTGCGAATATAGTGTGAATATGAATATGGTCTGGGCAAGTACATCGGGGGATACATGCCAACATTGGTATGGCCCTGACTACTTTGGGCTGTGGCACCATCCACTATTTCCATGAGGCCTGCAGTATGCTTGCCTGGTAGTTCATCTCTTACAAATAGGCTGACACCATCTTGTCTTTGTAACAGCAGCCTTTTTATTCAGCCGTCTGTACTTTATTTACAACAGTGTGTAGTGCTCTTTATTGCACCCTCTGATAGCTTGAGAGAATGCATCTTTGGCTATTTCTATATAACACCTGGAGCCAATTCCACCCTTAAGCAAAAAAGGGTTCTGTATCTGTATATTAAGGTTACTTTAAGAACTTCTTTGACGTAAAAACTAGAGTGTCTTATTTCCTCCGGACATGCACACACCTAGAAAAAGTAAAAGCGCACGAGGCAGGGAGGGGCGAGCGGCCAGATGCCCCTAGTAAAGAACTTCATTTACCCCCATGCAAGCAGTACGTAGACACTTTCCTAGCCTTGTCAGCTCCAAAGAACACCGATTGAGTTAATCCCATCAAATCCAGACTTCACTATGTAGGGGAAAGGTTAAGTACAGGTATGCAGGACAAAGGACATCTGAAATCAGGTATTTCACACTGATGGCAGTGGCCAGATGTCTCCCCCCCCCCACAGGTCCAGCGCCACCTCACTTCAGGTTAACATCACTTAACTGCCAGGACAACACCATAGGTCAGTTTGAAACTGACCAATCAAACCCAGCCAAGTCCTTGCAACTGCCCCCTAGTTGCATCACCAACAGGGGAAGGGCTACAAGCAAAGCACATGGCAATCTCAGCTGCAATTCCCCTTCTGACCACTGCATGGAAGTATTTAAGCTATTGTCCTGTCCCAGCCCGGGCTGATCCTGCCTTTGCAGCATGAGCGCCAGGTCATCACCTATTCTCGAGAATAAACGTTTTTGGAGCCCGACAGCTTGTCTGTTATCTTTCGCGAGTGTCTCAATATTGGATTTTGGCACACTTGGATTTGGCATAATTTATGCAACATCTTCTCTGTGTGTGATAGTGTGATAGAAACATACCTTTTCTTTGGTGGCACCCTGGCAACAGAACAAGATATATTTGTCTGATGCTCACCCTGTTTAGTTTTAGGTGCCAAATCAAAATGATCTTGTTTGTCTGTACTTTTAATGAACAGGGACACTGATTTTATTGCTGTGTTTCCTTTTTATTAAACGGTCTTATTGCTATAATTTCTCATTTTATGCAAACTATCTGTCATATTGATATTAAATGGTTTTATCATGTTTATCATATATTTTCTCTCTGGAAACTGCCATGCCTTTTTTTTCTGGAAGTAAAAAGTATGGGGGTATCAGTGTCCTTATAAATAAATAGTACCATTTAAAACTCCAACGCTTCAATGTCATTCAAAATATGTTGAGTTTGCATTAGGCAAATCTGTTTGCATATTCTAAAAGACCACACTAAACCCATCAAAGTCCATATTTCAATGCATTTAGCTCATTTCTTTAATATGATAATCTGTGGATGCCAACTTGCATTTATCACTAAATTTACTCTTCAGCCGTGGACTAATCCTGTTCCTGTTGAAATCAGAGGGGGCAGCCCTCACAGTGTTTAGCAGTAACAGGATCATACCCTAATTCTGATTTACATTTTAATGAATTTCTGTCTGCCTTCTAAATCTCAGTGATTACAGTTTCCACAGTAGCCACCTGCAGTACATACATGTTATAAATCAGTTTCTCAGAGGACCTTTTCTTCTGTCACCCCTGGATTGTGGAATGGCCTGCTGGACGAGATTTGTGAAATTAACTCTCTGTGTGATTTTAAGGCAGCTTTGAAGACTAGCCTATTCTGGCAGGCCTACCCAGACAATGTAAAATCAAGAGTTTTTTTTAAAGATGTGTTGATTCCTGTACTAATGTTGTTCCCCACCTCGATCCAATGGGAGAGGTGGGTAAAAAATTATTATTATTATTATTATTGTTGTTGTAAATGGAATAGATAAATCTGAATCTTTCTTACTACTTATTTATTTATGTCTATGCAGACACACAGGTGCTGAGACATTTCATAATATTTATGATTGTGTTTCACAACTTCCTTGATTTGTGAGATTTTACAATCTTGCTTTTTTGGAATATATCAGAAATGCCAACTTATAAAGGACAAGAATATGTCACTTCATTTTTTTCTGGTAAGAATAGTAGGCTAATCTAGAAAGTAATCCACAGGCAATTTAATATGAGATAAAATGTGGTTTTGACATGCCTTAGGCAAGGTGTGTTAACTTGAAACATTCAAGTGGGCACTGTGGGTTAGAGTGGCTGCAATCCTGTACACACTTTCCTGGGAGTGAGATCTAGTGAACCTTTGTCTCAGTAGACATGCATAGGAAAGTGTTGTAAATTAGTTGAATTTAGGTCCCAGTAGGTCATGTCTTCATTCCCACTGATTTCAATGAGAACTAAAGCCCTAGCTAGACCTAAGGTTTATCACGGGATCATCCTGGGGTCGTCCCTGCCTGCTTCCGAGATATCTTGTGTGATATTTACATGAACAGGGATGACCCCGGGACAATCCCGGGATAAACCTTAGGTCTAGCTAAGGCCTGAGTGTGACTAATTTAGGTTGCAATCATATATCTGCTTAGCTGGGAATAAGCCTCTTTTATCTCAATGGGTTTACTTCTGAGTAAACATGTATAGTGTTGTACCATTAGTCTGGATACAATCCTATGTTTCTAAACTGATTTATCTAAACTTTCAAAACCCTAGCCCTATTCACCCAATAAGATAAATCTTTAATGCTATCATTTTGATACATTTATTCTGGGACAGCTCTACGCCTATAATATTTGTAACAGTCAATTCTTTAGTTTGTATCCACTGCCAGTGTTACTCAGTTATGGATCTGAGTTTAAAGGGGCTATCTTAAATATTTTTCTAAATTAAATTCCAAAGCTATTTGACAGACTGGAGAGTGCTAAATATATTTAGTATGCCATTTAAACAGGGTAAGGTTGGTGGTAACAAAGTTTTTGGAATAGAATTGGGGTAACTGGAATACCCAGGAACATTCACCCACAATTGAACTGATCCTGTGAAAACTTTTAGCCCTTATTTATTTATTTATTTATTTTATTACATTTATATACCGCCCTACAGCCGAAGCTCTCTGGGCGGTTTACAAGGAGGTGGTTAAGCGTGAAGCCATGTGCCTGCTTATATTTGATTCCTCTCTTCCCCCATTTGTATAGTTGAACTGGTACACAACAATACAGGACAAGACACTCTCATCATTATTTAGCTCCCCAAAGGGAAAGTAATTAATATGCTTTCTTGCATAAAGCTTGGAACATTTAAGAAGAGGTGATTTTCACCAATCAAAAGTATACAAGTAGCATGGGAAAATATAAGCATTTTTTTTAAATGGATACTGTTGTTTTTATACTGTTTTTATGTTTTTTAATTTTTTGTGTACTTTTAATGTTTACTATTTTTAATTGTTGTAAACCGCCCAGAGAGCTTCGGCTGTGGGGCGGTATATAAATGTAATTAATTAAATAAATAAAATAAATAAATAAATAAGCAGCAGAAGAATGGAGAAAGAATGGAGAAAGTTAAGAAAGATAATTGCACTGCAGGGTAATAGATTAGGATGCAAAACAGCCCAATCCTATGCAGGTTTACTCATAGGTAAGAACCACTATGGGAACAATTCCCTGGTAACTGTCCATAGAATGGTAGCCTTGGAAGGCTCCTTGGAAAAAAATGGAAATTTTCAGAAATATTGGAATAATGCAATATTAGCACTTTTTTACAGATTGAACGTCACTTTGTTACTTTAAGAACATAAAATGTAATTAAATCCAAGTTGGTTTGGCATAAAATTATTACATTTGGTATATTAAAAGTACAGTATATTCAAACAATTATTACAAACTGAATTTACTCTCTGTGTGTGTGAAACAAATGGAGCTACAAGCTCCTGAACTGTAAGGAACCTCTTTGGTTTTACCAGTTTATGAGGAGCAGGCAAAAAAATAATTTAAAACAACAACAACAGAAGAAACCATCAACATTAGTAACAAAGAAAATTATTTATGTCTCCGCTCGTCCTCCACGGTGTCAAGCAGACATAAAGCACCCATTCCCATAAAAACAATTGAGAAAAGATTCAATGAATATGCATGAAATTTAATCAGACTCATTTTCTGAGCTATATCTATCACTATCAGTTTCCGTCTCTGTGTCAATGGCAGTGCCCCCTAGAAGCAGAAATGCATCTTCCTCTTGCATTTGAGAGCTGTACTCTCAATTTGCAATTTGTTTGTCCTTGGTGCACAGAAATTGTGATAATCTGATGCTGTACATAGCTTTTAGAAATCATTTGGAGAAGTAAACTTTTGAACACCTTGTCTTAAACATTTTATTCATCCTGTTAAAATAAAACATCCCATAATCCATTTTTCCTTCATTTTTTTTCCAATTTTTTGGGGAGGGGGGGGGTAACGACCCAAAAAAGGCTTCTGGGGGGGGGGAATGGGAAAAACCCTTTTTTCCTGAATTTTTCTGTTTTTTTTCCTGGCCCTTCACATCTCTAGTTATGCCTCTTCCTTTAGTTATACCTCCTAAACTGTCACATATAGTGCAGGTATTTATATTTTTAATTCTTGCTCCATACATTTACTGCTTTTACTTTTCCATGCTACTTGTATACACCCCACCCCCTATGAACCTTTGGATAGCTCCTATTGTTTCTTATAGGCATTTTTACCCTTTGTAAAAATAAAAGTTCTTTTTATAGTCCCAACCAGCTTTAAGTAAGAAATGAAGCAGAGGTCGTGGCTGCAGTCCTTAAGTATACTTACTTGAATGTAAGTTTTGCTGAACTTAATGGGACTTGCCACCTAATAAACCTTTCAGTTATTTTGATCTTCATTGCTATGAAGATAAAGCTAGAACAGGGAGGGGAATTGTGAAAATGTTTGAAACAGAACACAATAGAGAGACGTTAAAAATACATGAGAATGAAATGGTGTGGCAATAAGTCGCTGGCATTTAAGCTCATAGACAAAATGACTGAGGAAAGTGATAATCTGTCATGGACCCAATGGAGCCATCCATGGTAAAATTGATGTTTTATAGACTGAACTCTACAATGAAAGAACATCTAATTTTCAATGTATGCTGACACTAAAGCTCCAGCAACTTCAATTTTATAAGCTAATAAAAATTCATTGTATGCTGGTCCTGGCTTCCTTCTTATTTGGCCCATGCTGTTTGGTTACTTACTTATCACTCCATTCTGCAAGAAATGTGCAAAATATACTTTGAGAGAAAAGGCTAGCTATCATGGAGAAAATCTTGTCATTAATATCATTTATTTGGCTACAAATAAAATATGCCTGAATTTGTTCTTAGGTAATGCTTACTAACTATTCAGATAGAAAGGAAATAATTGGGATTTTCACTGTGCTCTCAGTTCTGTGCCCAACCATATACTTTAATGGGACTTGAATGAGGGACCATAGCTCAATGGTAGAGCACATGCTTTGCATGCAGAAGGTCCCAGGTTCAATCCCTGGCTTCTCCTGGAGAACCACTGGCAGTCAGTGCCAGCTGTACTGGGCTAGATGGACCAATGGTCTGACTCAGTAGAAGGCAGCATCCTATGTTCCTACGAACACAGTATAGGACAGCATAAATTTATAGCTTAAATTTACAAAAACAACTCATCCCAGCATCATCTTCCATTATCTCCACCTCATCCCAGAATATTGACTGGTGAAGTAGCTGTTGCTATTAATGTCTACTCAAAACCTTGTCCTATTTTCACCTATATTTTTATCCTATTATAGAGCGTGCTTTTGTGTCCTCTTCCCCATCCACACTGGATCTTGTTTATTCTTGTTTTTACAAAAGATATTGGTGGCTCTGAAATCCGTTTTAACATGAACTAATCTACTTTTCCCCAAATAGCTTTAGTTGAAAGGCTCCTGTTCCATTAAACAAGTTATATGGAACTACATAATTTGAATATCAACAAAAAATTGAATATCAACATTCAACTTAGAAAGTCACATGCACGGTGACAAGGAAATCTGAAAGCACCTCATTGAAATAAAGTGCACCAGCATGTTTCAAACACACTCCTGACACTTTCCCTGTAGCTGCCACCTTCATGCCTCTAAAACAAAAAGACACAGAAAGCCCCTTTGGCTGACTGCTGAAGGCTGTCCTGATCTCTTGGCTCCTTCTCTGCCATGGTCACGTGTTACGTTTTCCTTAAACATGTCTGCTTTGTGTTTAGGAGCCAGGCTGTGTAACACAGACTTGGAGGTGCATCGTTTCATTTGTTTATCATCTAAGCCCCCTGACTAGGCATTTTGGAAGGGTCAGAGCATACTCTGGACTTTCTATTTCTTCTTTGCTTATCAAAGAACACAATGCAACATTTTGTACCGGTCATAGGCTGCCAAAATATGGCATTGTTTATGTAAGAATGGGTTTCTGTTTATGGAACATGTATGGGACTTGTGATCAGTCGTAGGAGGGAGGAGGGAAAAGTATGACTTCATTGGAACAACTTCGATGAGTATAAAAGTATGCTGATGTGGACGATGGGTAGAGAGTTCTGCCTTTGGTTTGTACGAGGTGGGCTGTTCTCCTACGTACATAGTAAAATAAAGAGCCTCTGCATCTGGATCGGTCTGGAGTTGTTCCTTCCCTACTGGGTTTGGGGAAATTTCCCCAACAATGGTTTCAGTTTTACATCAGACAACTACATATGAATACGATTTAAGAAAATAAGATGAGCTGTGCTGGATCAGACCAAAGACCGATCTAGTCCAGCAGTCTGTTCATTTAACTTTGCACTTTGAGAATTAGTCCTTCCTTTCCTCTGTCCTGAATCTCCCACCATTCAACTTCATTGACCCCCCAGATTCGAATATTTTGGGCGACAGAATAATTTCTCCCAATCCGCTTTCTCTACACCATGCAAACTTTTATAAACATTTAACATGTTTCCTCTTACTCTCCATTTTTCTAAGCTAAAACCTCCAAATGTTGTACTCCTTTGCAACAGAACACTTACTCCAGACCCTTGGTTGTTTTGGTTGCCCCTTTCTGCATGTTTTCTAGTTCTACAATATCCCTTTTTGAAAGGGCAATCCTATACATTTCTACTCAAGAGTAAGCTCCATTGAGTTCTATAGGACTTACTCCCACACAAGTATGTATAAGATTTTGTAGTAAGCAGTTAATTGTTCTTTATATCACGTCTATAACACAACTGAAAAACACCTTTGTGAAAGCGAGTCCTGACATTGGAAAACTTCTACAACAATAAAGGTTTCTGGATGGCATCCTATAGGAAAACAGAAAGAGGGATGAAAACGTTTGTCATGTTTTGCTAAATAAAACACATAATAGGACTGCCAGTTGTTGCTGATGTCTACGCGCAAGGCTTTCATTGTTTAAAAGTTAATCTATATGCTCATATAATTCTTTTGCACATATTGATTAAAAAGCCAGAATGAGTAGTCGCTTTTTCAAGGGGAAAAAGAGATAAATAGCTTAAATTGCTTCCATTTATTTAGTGTGCTGAAAGGTTTTTAGATATAGCGAGGATAATCTGTTTGCATGGAAGACTCACTGAGTTATTGGAACCTACTGCACTATTGATTTTCTAAGCTGAATAAATTAGGTTAGGATTGAGGTAACTTTTCCAGCCCAATGGCGATATCTTATCAAAACTTCTCATTAACAGCAGCCTGAGCACCAGTCTATTCTATCTCCATTTGAGAAGTAAGAAGTGTGAGGCAGCCTACATGGCCCATTTTTAAGCAACCTGTAGAGTATTCAGAAAATGGAAGTGAGTGACAGGGTTGGCCCTGCCATTAGGCAGAGTGAGACAACTGCATCAGGCATCAGAAACTGTGGTGTGTGGAGAAGCAATGTGTGCCCTCTAAACAAGCCTGTGCTGCCCTCAGGTGTACTGGAGGATGCTGTTCCAGTGCCAGTGTTGAATTAAGATTCAACTGCCAGTGCAGTTTGTTTATATGCATGGAACCAAGGAGGGTGGGTGCCATCTTGTAGTTCACCTCAGGCAGCAAAATGCCTTGGGCTAGTGACATCCTAGCTTGAATTTATATGTATCAGAATAATAGGTTTGTCAGATGAGGGTTCAAGGGGCAACTATGGACCTGTCCTTATTCCTTCCTTCCTTCCTTCCTTCCTTCCTCCCTCCCTCCCTCAAGTATAGGATTTTTATTGATTTCAAAATGTGGTCATTTTCAGCATGATATCCCCACACTCCTGTAAGAGTGAAATAAAACAAACAAACAAACAAACAAACAGCACTGCTTTTGATGGTGGCAGTTTTGGTTATATGGTTAAAAACAGGATGTCCAGGATTCCAGACACACTTACCCAACACTTTTTCATGTTTCCCCTAAAAGTCAGCATTCTGTCCTCAGCCCAGTCCTCATCGAGCTTTTTCCTATTCCCACCCACCCCTTTTTCTTTCTGCTAAAAAGATTTTATATTTCTGCAAACTTTGGGATTACCCCATCTCTGTTGATGCCTCCCTCTTGTATGTATGTGGTGCCAGTTTGATTGCACATGAACAAAGGCACGTATCGCCTGAACACTGGAAATAGAAGGAATGATGAGATGATGGTATAGTAATCTACCTCTTAGATTGCAATTCTCCATCTGTGGCAAGTGATGATCAGTTTCAGTTTTTAGTCCATTATAAGCCGCTCTCTGTAGTAAAGAGATACTTTTTCAGTTCCAGGCACTGCTTATACTGCTTTTGGAATAAGAGTCAGCAACGGATTAAAGATTATAATTAACTTTTCAGTTTTGTCCCATGTATAGATCAATTAACTGATAACCTCAGGACTGAAACATCTTAATACATCCTCCTCTCCAGGTGATTTGATTTGGGGAGATTTTCACCAATCGCCAAAATATCCTATGCAGGGTAGCTAAGGCTGGAGCCTTCTCTAAGGCATGTACTCCCTTGTCAGGATTCAAGTGTATGCTATCTTGTCAGCTCACCCATTTACAGTCCACCTTGGGGCCAGACATTGGGCAAGCATCAAATGTAGGACCTAGACTGGATAAAAAAGAGAGGCATAGTTGTGTGTCATCCACATACCATGGATGCCCATCATCATCATCATCATCATCGTCATCATCATTTTTCGGTGAAGCCTTTGGTACAACCCCTTTGATCCTAATATCCTTCTGCAGTCTTCCCTAAACTGGAGCCCTCTAAATGTTGTTAAACTTCAACTCCCATCAGCTCCAGCCTATATTGTCAATGGTCTTAAATGCTGGAAGTTGTAACCCAAAATATCTGGAGGGCACCAGGTTGAAGGAAGGCTGCTCTAATGTAGTTAAGCCAAAATATGTTGCATAACTCAAAGAACTGCATATTCTTCCCTTCTCTTATTTTCTGTTCCTGCCCCTCCTATCTCCCTTGTTTATATTGTTTTAGACTGTAAGCCCCTTGGTGTACAGTTGGTGCTAGATTAATAATAATTCATATAGTTTTGCTGGGTGTACAGTTGATGCTAGATTAATAATAATTCCATATGGTTATGCCAGGGGCTCATATCATCTAGTCCAGAGGTCCCCACCCTTCTTGGAACTGTGGATACATTTGGAATTTGAGAAACTGCTGCGAGCACCACCTCAAAATGGCTAAATGGAGGATGCAGCTAGTCACATAATGACTGCCGTGGGGGCCTGGCTAGTCACAAGTGAGCTAAAGAGGTGTTAGGGCTGAAAAATGGCTAAGAGGTTGGGAGTGTGGGGTGGGGGAGAAACAGTGAGATAAAGAGGTGGGGAGCGAAAGGGAAAGGGGCTGAGGGGAGAGAACGAGTGAGGCTAGAAAAGAAAAGAAGACAACTAAGGGCAGGGAAGGGAGAGAAATAGAAAGGAAAGGGATTGTCTGTTAGGGTCTGCGAGTGGGGGTGGGTGGGCAGAGAGAGCAAAGAGGAAAGGTATGTGTGGGCAGAAGATCGGGCAGTGCCAGAAAACAACTCTTTCCTTCTCTGCCTGCCTGCCAACAGCTGATTGCAGTAGGTTCTGGAACAGGAAGGAGAACCTAGGCCAAGCAGGATATAACACTATGAAAGCTAGGGTGACCATATGAAAAGGAGGACAGGGCTCCTGTATCTTTAACAGTTGTATTGAAAAGGGAATTTCAGCAGGTGTCAGTTGAAGTGGGTGAAATGCCCTCTTCATCACAACAGTTAAAGCTACACTAGCTATAGTAGAGTGGCCAGATACAAAAGAGGGCAGGGCTTCTGCAGCTTTAACTGTTGTGATGAAGTGGGAATTTCACCCTCTTCAATTGACACCTGCTGAAATTCCCTTTTTTACATTACTGTTAAAGATACAGGAGCCCTGCCCTCCTTTTCATATGGTCACCCTAATGAAAGCGGTTTGAAAACGGTGTATGGAATGCGTCCTGGGCCCCAACAGTTGTCAGGGCATTTAAATGCCGCTATAAAGCACTAGTGTAGATCCTACCCTGGTGCTCTAACATTTCTCACTTTTTTATTAAAAAAATACCCCTGAACTTGTTTCAGTCTCAGATTTGCTTACGTGTTCAAAAGGGGAACTAGAAGTTCAAAGGAGATGAAAAGGAAAGTCTTGCTTTCCTTTGATCTGGGATGAGTGGATCTTAGAAATACGAACAAGATTGCTAACTCTGCTGGGAAAAGTACCAACATAGTTGGCAAGGAGTTGTGGCTGAAAACACCCTAGAATTCCGTGCTCACATAAGCTTGACCTCTGAATTTTGAATGTGTGAACAACCCACAGATCCCCACACTTTAGGGAATATGCTCTTCTCTCACCATGCATGAGATGGGCAGGAAAATCATTCATTTGCATAAGTAAACTCCTCATATTATTCTTTGTTGCCCTGGTCATCTGCCCTGATGTGCAGTGGACTTCTCCTCCAGCAGCAGAGACAAGAAGTAAGAACTGTTAGGAGTGGAGGCAGACAGAGAAACTAAAGAAGTGGTACTCTATTTTTAATCTTCAAGCAAATCAATAAACCATTAATCCATTCACAAATTAAGCATGTTTTCTCTCAGTGTGCTTAGTTGGGCACAATGCATGAGTTTTATTTTTGCATTTAGTCTCTGACAGTAGTCAGGGTTGATACATTTTTACTTGTATCACCCCTGTGTGTTCATATATTCCTTGTCCCAGTGACGTAAAAACTAGAGTGTTCATTTCCCCCTGACACGCACACACCTAGAAAAGGTAAAGGGGTGCACAAGATAGGGAGGGGGCAGTGGCCAGATGCCCCCAGTAAAGAACTCAATTTACCCCCATGCAAGCAGCACATAGACACTTTCCCAGCCCCCTAACCTTGTCAGCTCCAAAGGACACCGATTGAGTTAATCCCATCAAATCCACTCACTGGCTGGCTGCCCAGACCTCACCATATAGGGGAAAGGTTAAGTGCAGGTATGCAGGACAAAGGACATCTGAGAGCAAGTATTTCACACTGATGGCTGCGGCCAGATGTCCGTCCCCCCCCCCCATAGGTCCAGCGCAACCTAATTTCAGGTAAACATCGTTTAACTGCCAGGACAACAACATAGGTCAGTTTCAAATGAAACTGACCAACCAAACCCAGCCAAGTCCTTGGGACTGCCCCCTAGCCACATCACCAATAGGAAGGGCTACAGGCACAAAGCACACCTGGGAAAGCACATGGCGATGGCAGCCGAGTAATCTCAGCTGCAATTCCCCTTTCTGACCACTGCATGGAAGTATATAAGCTATTTTCCTGTCCCAGTGCAGTGTGACCCTGCCTTTGCAGCGTTAGCGCCAGGTCATCACCTATTCTCGAGAATAAATGTTTGGTGCCCAACGCCTTGCCTGTGATCTTTCATGAGTGTCTCAATATTGGATTTTGGCACACTTGGATTTGGCATAATTTATGCAACACCAGAGCTCTGTGAGGAACGGGTTTTGCTGTAGTGCCACTCTAAGGGGAAGATGGAAGGCTATTTCAGGGTATCATGGAAGAGATGGAAGAAAAGAGAGAGAGAAACAAATGCATTAGAAACAGAGGGAGGTAAGCAAAATGCCTCATCTTGCCCCTTCCTATTTCCTTTATAAATATTATCCCTCCTCAACCCACCCTTTCCAGGGTCGTAAGAGGTATAATTGTCATCTCTTTCTAAAAAGAAGGCCCTGATGATTTGTTAAAAATAATACTTGACAAAAATTGCTCAGAGAACCTCAAAACTGAATTTTAAAAAATAGCAAATATAACACCAGGAAGGGATTGTGCTCTAGGGAGAGCAATATCATAACACCTCACAAGAAGAATGCAAAAGTATTCTGTGAACATAGCAGAGATACAATAAAGCTATGTCTACACATTTTTAAAGCTTCCACTTGTATACCAAGTGAAACACAAAATGTGTATCATTACAATACATACCCAAACTGTGAGAATCTGGGTGCTAGACTAAATGGACAATCTATGTGGTCCATCTTCTTATGTTCTTACAATGCTGGGTATTTTTTTTTAAATGGCCTGTGCAGGGTTTCCGATACATACTGGGTTGCTGATACTTGTACATGCAACTCCTGGATCACAGATCCCTGCCATGCTAATGTTGCCTGCAGAGGGGCCAGTGACCCAGGATATATATGATGCTGAACATATGGGACTCCACACTTGTAAGTTAAAAAAAGTAACAACACTCAGCATCATGTTTAAACCAGGCCTTACTCTTTGTACTACAAGAATCTCACATAGGCTTGGGAATGGTCCTGATCCAGAGAAAGACTGTTATGCCCAAGTCCTGTTGAATTTAATGAGACTTTTTAATTCTGACTAATAACTTAACCCATTGACTTTAAAGATCGCACAGCTAACTTTCTCAGTAATAGAGCTTCAGCTATTGGGCGGTATAAAAATGCAATAAATAAATAAATAAATAAATAAAATATCTACATACCCTTTGGGAAACTAGGGCCAGATCTACACCAAGCAGGACTTAACACTTTGTAAGAGGTTTGAAGATGGTATATAGAATGTGTTATGGGTCCCAACAGTTGTCAATACCATTATAAACCATTATAGTGTAGATCCACTATAATGATGTATGCAATGAGTGCAGAATTTAATATTATCATCAGATTATCACCACTTTTTGCATTAGTATCAAATGGTGGTTAAATTACTCAGGCAGGATCTACACTACTATAGTGGTATTGAAGTGCACTGACAACTGTTGGGACCCATGACACATCTACACTAAGCAGGATATAACACTATGGAAGCGATATATGGTATGTGTCATGGGCCCCAACAGTTGTCAGTGCACTTCAATACTGCTATAAAGCAGTAGTATTGATCCTGCCTCCATATACCGCTTTTATACCACTTTCATAGTGCTATATTCTGCTTGGTGTAGATCTGGTCTCACACTTACTTGGAAATAAGCTCTTTTGAACTCAGTGGGACTTACTTGTGAGTAAACAAGCACAGGATTGGGCTGAATGTATGTTGAGGGTCAGTGGAGCAGGTCGGTCATTTTAGACGCTGGGTTTAACGGTCTTAAGAGAAGGCCCTTCGGGAGATGGACACGGTAATGTGCAGGGCCAGGTATGGTTGGGCACCTGCCCAGGGCCCACACTCCAGCAGGGGCTGACTGACAACAACCCGCTGGGCTTGCTCATCCTCTTCACCATGGCTGCCTGCTTGTTCACCTGCCTCTCACTCTGTTACAGGCCAAGGTGGTGGTGAAAAGGAGGACCAGTTGATGCCGCTGCCTCCTTGCTCAGTGTCTCTCTGCCTGTGAAGCAAGCAAGCAGTAGCAGCGATGAAGAAGAGGATGAGGAACACTAGCAGTGGGTGAGAAGGTAGTCTCCACTAAAGGATGGGGGAAATGAAAGTGTCTGGCCCATGCTGGGCCCTCAAAAACCTGGAGCCAGCACGGGCGATGAGTCTTAATTCACTTACTACAAAACCTGGAGAGGCCACGGCCTGCTGTGTTTGGGGGCCCCTTCTGCTCATTCTCTTGAGTAGGGCCTTGGATCTCTGCTCCAATGTCCTGCCCCGGTGGCAGCACCACTCTTAGGGTCAGCTAACCTGTGTTGTGTGCGATCTTAAGAACGCAGCCTGTTCTTCCCATGCCAGTGCTATGAAACACCACACAACCGGCAGCTCAGCAGCTGCCTCTGTTGGGAGTTTTTAAAGATGAGTTTATCCAGTGTGCAAAAACTACAGCACCACTCTCCAATGGGACAACAATGGCCCAATGATTACATTTCTCCCTATAATTGAAATGGCCTCATTCTGAGTCAGAAATCATAGCTCTCTCCCTTGGCTCTCTTCGTTCCTGGGGCTCAGTTCTTTTGTTCATTTGAGCGTCAGGAAATAGCAAGTCAGTTGCTTTCTCTCTCTCTCTCCCCCCCCCTCCCCCCAGACACCCCACCCCGGTTTTTAGATTGATCAAGCAGCGTCTACACTTGCTGGACTCTGTTGCTGGTTTTTGCAGCGGGGGATGAGGGTGGATTCTTCCCCATCCCGGACCGCTTTTTTCCAAGCCACCCTTTGGATCGGATCTTTAATGCAAAAGGATTCTTCTTTCACAGGGAAGTGGGCGTGAGAGGGGCGATTCCCCCTTCTTTCAGGGTGTGTGTGTGTGTGAGAAAGAGTGGGGTGGTGGTGGTGGATAGATGGTGGAAACGGAGCTCATAAGAGCTCCAGTCGTTTGCGACGGTGGACTGGAGATGATGATGATGAT
Source organism: Elgaria multicarinata webbii (assembly GCF_023053635.1). Taxonomy (NCBI): domain Eukaryota; kingdom Metazoa; phylum Chordata; class Lepidosauria; order Squamata; family Anguidae; genus Elgaria; species Elgaria multicarinata. The sequence goes on along the minus strand of NC_086180.1, from coordinate 36,197,812 downwards.
GATGATGATGATGATTTTAAATTTGGAGTGAGACGGACACATCTCGGCGGATCAGTCCTCTCCCCCTCGCTCTCCCACTGGAGGGTCTCAACTTGCCGAGGAAAATGTTGCGAGGTGCTCGACAGGGAGATGCCAGGAGAGGCTAAACGCCCCCCTTCCCCCCCGGGAGCCTGGACCTCCTCCACCGCCGGGCAGTCCGTGACTGATGGGAACTGCAGCAGCAGCAGCAGCAGCAGCATGGAGTGGGAATTCAACTTGCTCCTCTACCTGGCGCTTTTCTTCTTTCTGCTCTTCCTGCTCTTCCTGCTGCTCTTCGGGGTCATCAAGCAGCTGAAGAATTCCGTGGCCAGCACGGGGGCTCTGCAGCCCGGGCGCCACTCGCTGCGGGAGCCCTGGGGCTTCTGCCGCGAGCAAGCCCTGTGAGGCAGCCCCGGCGGCGGTGGCAGCAGCAGCAGCAGCTACAGAAGGGGCCACGACGGCGACCCGCCTCTAGGGGCGCCCCGGCCAACGCCCGGGCCAAAAGCGCAGCGTCCTCCCGTCTCCTTGGGGGACTCTAGAAAAGGGGGACCCAACGTCCAGGTGGGTTTGTGTATTTCATTTTCTTTCATTTTATTTTTAAGTGGAACCGGGGCCTGAGGGCTGTGTGGTTCAGTGGTTAGAAGAGCGGCATGACGATCTGGGAGAAGCTAAATTCAAGATCCACTTCTGCCACGGAATGTCCTCAGGCGTGATACTTGTCCTCGGGTCAGGTTCAAGTGTTCAAGTTCCATAGCATAGGACCGTTTCCCCCCACATGTTTAGGACCACAGCTCCCATGATCCCCCACCAGCATTGCCAAAGGCCAGGGATTGTGGGAGTTGTAGTTCCAAACATCTGGAGGGCACCAGGTTGGGGGAGACTGGCATAGGGAATGATCACAACAGAACTCACCCATCTGTGCAATGTGGCAACTAATGTCCTACCCTGAAGTGTTGCTGTGCAATTTTTTAAAATAAAAAAAAGTCCTGCATAAATAAGAAAAAGAAGCCATTTTACTGAGCGCGTAGGAATCTCCCTACCAGAAGCCCCACCAGTCTGCCAGACCCATTTTCTAGTTTCCTTGTTTAAATTGACTTTAGTTAATAAATTCTGTGTGGGTGGATGGGTGGGGGATTTTATTTTGCACAGTGTCTGCCTTGTACACCTGTTGGCAATAAAATTGAGTATCAGAACCAATTTAAAAGAAGCAATTAAACTGATTGAGAAAACCTCCAGCGCAAGTCTTTGATATGGCAACATGTGTGATAGGGGTAGGGTTCTGTGCAGATTACTGAAGTAATGTATAAAAACTCCTTTGAACGTTATTTGAAAAGTTCTGTAAATAATAACAATACTACTACTACTAAAAATAATAACAGCCAACAATATCACATTGAGTAAATTTGTCCATTGTTGCACCTGTAAATTCTACTGTTTACTAGTTTAGAGGCCTAATGATTCTTCAAACCCCATGTTGTGTTTACACATACCTTCCCCACTACTTTGCTCTCGTTTTTAACAATTTAATTAAAATCCATCCAGACAATAATGACTTCTTCTTGCCTTAGTTTGGCCGAGAATGGGCATTTTAGACTGTTGTGGGGTGGGAGGTCCATTATCATCCATTCCTATCAAGCCTGTATAGCTATGGACTTGCTCATAGTCAACACCCTCCCACCACCAGCAGCAAAATGAGGATTTCCAACAGGTATGGAAAGACTCCACTCCACTGCTTTTCTCACTAAAGTAGTTGGAAATATTACACTTTCTAGAAGATATTAAAGATAGCTTACTTTGTGCCATCAGCCCTCGTAATCATTTCCAGTGTCACGGCTCAAAATGTGAAGGAACAATAAATTAAATATCAAGTGCATTTTCTTCCCTACTGAGCATATCCTGAAACATCTGAGTTTTGGAATCAGAGGTTTCCTTTTGGGTCACATAGTACAGTTTACAATCATGCTTGTGCATGGTTTCTCTTTTTAGATTTCTTTATTAATTTTATTTGTATCCCACCTTTCCTCCAATGAGCTCAAGGTGGTATACATGGTTCTCTTTCTCTCTCATTTTATCTTCACAACAACCCTGTGTGGTAGGTTAGGCAGAGAGACAGTCACTGCCCCAAGGTCACCCAGTGAGCTTCATGGCAATATGAGGATTTGAATACATCTCTCCCCACTTCTGGTTTAATACTCTAACCACTACACCACATTGGAAGCACAATCCTATGCCTGTTCGCTTAAAAGTAAGTCCCTCTGTATTCTCAATTAAGTGTGCATGTTATTGCAGCCTTAATTTCAAAGAGCTACATGGGAATCCCCCCCTTTTTTTTTTACTCGTCTTTAAAAGTTATCAAAAATTCAACACACTTAGTGGCTGCTGTTTGGGTTGTATTTATCCAATCCCTTACATACTACTTTTTAGCATTTCAGAAAAACATCTATTTCTGTTTTATTGACTATTCTAAAGTCTTTGACTGTGTGGATCATAACAAACTGTGGCAAGTTCTTGGTGGTATGGGGATACCAAGTCATCTTGTCTGCCTCCTAAGGAATCTGTATAACGAACAAGTAGCAATGATAAGAACAGACCACGGAACAACGGACTGGTTTAAGATTGGGAAAGGAGTACGGCAGGGTTGTATACTCTCACCTTACCTATTCAACTTGTAAGCAGAACACATCATGTGACGTGCTGGGCTTGACGAATCCAAGGCTGGAGTTAAAATCGCAGGAAGAAACATTAACAATCTCAGATATGCAGATGACACCACTTTGATGGCTGAAAGCGAGGAGGAGCTGAGGAGTGAAGACGAAGGTGAAAGAAGAAAGTGCAAAAGCTGGGTTGCAGTTAAACCTCAAAAAAACCAAGATTATGGCAACCAGCTTGATTGATAACTGGCAAATAGAGGGAGAAAACGTGGAGGCAGTGACAGACTTTGTATTTCTGGGCGCAAAGATTACTGCAGATGCTGACTGCAGCCAGGAAATCAGAAGACGTTTACTTCTTGGGAGGAGAGCAATGACAAATCTTGATAAAATAGTTAAGAGCAGAGACACCACACTGACAACAAAGGTCCGCATAGTTAAAGCAATGGTATTCCCCGTAGTAACCTATGGCTGCAAGAGCTGGACCATAAGGAAAGCTGAGCGAAGGAAGATAGATGCTTTTGAACTGTGGTGTTGGAGGAAAATCCTGAGAGTGCCTTGGACTGCAAGAAGATCAAACCAGTCCATACTCCAGGAAATAAAGCCAGACTGCTCACTTGAGGGAATGGTATTAAAGGCCAAACTGAAGTACTTTGGCCACATAATGAGAAGACAGGATACCCTGGAGAAGAGGCTGATGCTAGGGAAAGTGGAAGGCAAAAGGAAGAGGGGCCGACCAAGGGCAAGATGGATGGATGTTATTCTGGAGGTGACAGACTTGACCTTGGGGGATCTAGGGGTGGCAACGGCCGACAGAAAGCTCTGGTGTGGGCTGGTCCATGAAGTCACGAAGAGTCGGAAACGACTGAACGAATAAACAACAACAAGCGTACAATCCAAAACCATGACAAAATATAGATTAACAAGAGGTTGACTATTGATTCTAATGGGATATGGATAACAGTATGGGTTACTTCAGTTGCACCCCACCATCTCTCCTCCTCTTTTATCTAAAATCAGGACATAGATATTGCCAGATCCTAATGATCTCTTCCTGTCTCCATTTTAACATAACCTCAAAATGGCTTCGGTAAGATCCAGAGCACTTTGGACCTATTGAAATCAAGATGAAAATTTAATAATCAGTTTCAATGGGACCGACATACGACTCCCTTGTTCTGGATCCAAAACCTTGACTCTAGTTAGTAGATCCTATTATGCGCTGAGCATTTCATCTGATGGTCAGATGACCTCTTTTTTCTGCAGGTGGAATTTGGTACAGTGGATTTTTCAAATGCAAACACAGCAGAAAGCTTTACAAAGGGCAATCCTGAGATTCAACTATGCCTGGAAGTCATCTCCCTTGATCTAGAAGATTCTTGCTAATGTGTGATGAGGAAAGGGAATCTGCACATGCCTAAAGGTACTCTTCATATCTTTAATGAAGATGAATGGGTGGCAATTCAGGATAGCTAAGAGGAAGTAATTCTTTATAGCACATGCAGGCCATGGCTAGACCAGGCCTATATCCCGGGATTGTCTAGCGATCATCCCTGTGCATCCAAATGACACACGGGATCCCAGGAGCAGGCAGGGACGACCCCTCCATTTGCTTGGGATAATCCTTAGGTCTAGCTAAGGCCATAGTTAAACTATACAATTCCCTGCTGTAAGATGTAGTGATGACCACCAACCAGGATGGCTTTAGAAGTTAATTCATACAGATTCATTATCAACTAGCTTGACTCGTGCAGACAGCATCTGTGCACTAGCATTTTATTGTTCAGCTGTGGTTTTCCAGACACAAGTCCGACCAATAGTCCATTGTATTCCCCCTCCCAACCACTCCCCTTCTCCCTCTCAGCTGCCGCCCCCCAGCCCATCGACCCACAGGAGTTACCTGAGCTGTCCAACCTCTTCTACTCCAAACCTCCTTTCCAACGCTAAATCTATGGCAACCCAGAGAAGAAGCCAGGTAGGTCGTCCAGTATCAGGGAGCGTATGTCTCTGAATACCAATTGCTGGAGAACATGAGCAGGAGGGTGCTTTGCATGAACATGCTAATAAGGTAGTAACCTTCCTACAATTAGGACAAATTTATTGATTTTGGCAACAAGGGAAGAGGGGCTTTTCTGTGGTGGCCCCCCAATTATGGAATGATCTCCTCGAGGCTCGCCTGGTGCCAACATTGTTATCTTTTCAGCGCCAGGTTAAGACCTTCCTCTTCTCCCAGGCATTTAACAGCATTTAACAACATATGCTGAGTTTATTGATTTTTTAACGGACCCCAGAACAGCTTTTTTTGGTAAGGATACTGTGTTTTAATGTTTTTTATGTTTTTAAACTTTGTATATTTGTTTTAATGTTTACTGTTTTTAACTTTTGTAAACCGCCCAGAGAGCTTCGGCTATGGGGCGGTATATAAATGAAATAAATAAATACATTTTATTTATACCCCACCTTTCTACCAAAAAATGGCACTCAAGGCGGTTTACAAAAACCGCCGAAAGAGAAAGGAAACCCCAGATAACAAGTGAGCAAAAGAAGCCAAAGGCAAGGGGTGGAACCAGAAGTTGTCTGTCTGAAAGGATTTGTTATTGCTGATGCATTTCAGACTAAATGCAGTCCTTCATCAAGGCAATTCTTATAACAATGTAAAATCACTTAGCGCCTGAGCGCTGGTGAATTGCAAATATTCACCTCACATAGAACACTAGCACTCAGATTTTACATTGTTATAAGAATTGCCTTGATGAAGGACTGCATTTAGTCCGAAACGCGTCGGCAACAATAAATCCTTTCAGACAGATAGCTCCTAGTTCCATCCCTTGCCTGTGGCTTCTTTTGCTCACACGGCTTACAAAAACAAACAGATTAAAACAATAAAACGCCTTAAAATACAATAAAAACATAACAATAAAAACAGCATCCTAAGCAAGAAAGGCTTCTTAAACAATGCAATCTTTGCCTGCCATCAGAAAGATAGCAGAGAGGAAACAAAGCTAGCTTCCTTTGGGAGGAAGTTCCAAGGGAGCAGCCACTGAAAAGGCCCTCTCTCATGTCACCACTAAACATGCCTCTGAAGGTGGTGATCTCAAAAGAAGGGCCTCTCCAGAAGATCTTAAAGACTGGGCAGGCTCGTATGAGAGAAGGCGGTCTTCAGGTACGTCTTTTGAGACATCTCATGAAATGTTTCAAGAGATGTCTTTCTCCTGGCCAGTGTTCCACCATTCTTCTTTAATGATCACAGAAATGATAATTTATTTCTTGAGTGAACTCTTTGCAGATGTGTCTCAGAGAATCTATCATCTACCATTTATCTAGCATCATTATCATCTATATCTAATCTACCCTACCCTATCTGTCTACCTACTCAGCCATCCAGCATTTTTATCCTGCCTTTCTTTAAGAAGATTAAAGCAATATGTCCAAAAGAGTTATGTTAACTATAATAAAATAACATAAACGTAATACATTTGGGCAAACAGCAGCAACCAAAAACCTGTTTAAAGACATGTGCCTAAGAACATTCTGCTGAAAAAAAGATATAGATCTGCAAGTAAATATTGAGTACACCTCTTCCTTTTAGATGTTTTCTGAGCTGGTAAAGGGACCACTAGAATATTTGTGGAAAGACTTGAAAGAGTGTAGACTTATACAACCTTTGGGAGTAAAAACAAGAGTTCTTGAGTAACAATGGGATCAATTGATGATGGTTTTCTGTACTTTAAAAATACTGTGTGAGCCTCCTTCAGGGTCCGTCTGGGACTGTAAGAGAGGATATACATTTTAAATAAAGAAATAAACAAACTCAGCCCCATTTCGTTTTGAGGTAATGGAAATTAGATCAGATAACTAGCTGAGTCCCTGTCAACCACCTGCTGTTGAAAATCCTCATTATTTGTAGCGGATCATTACGTTTCATTTAGTTGTCAATTAACCAAGCAAGACGTATCCTTCTCCCCTTTTATCCCCTATTGCTTTTGTTATTTTTATCTCTTAGTCTTTTCCATATATTTGGTCAATATTGTTCTAGTAATTAGCTGCTGATAATGGTGCATGGGATCTCCTAGGTGATAGCTTTAGAGCTGAGTGGATCACTGACTGAAACTTCCCTTCTTCAGTGACCCAGTACAGCCCCAGTAGCAGTTTATCAAATTGGCAAATTTGCCTGTGGGCCCAAATTTGGGTCTAACACCATTCTAAGCCAATGTCTAACACCATTCTAAGCCAATACCAAGCAGCAACCCTGGGGGTGGGCGGGGGGGGGGGTCGCTGAAAAGTATCTGAGCATATTCAGTATCACTTATTACTTGTTAGTTCCATGTTTTAGTTGCTTTGTATTCAAAGTCAGGGTGGTTTTAACTCTCCCCCATGTTTTCTTGATTTAAATGTAAAAGAGGGGACCTAGGCTTTATTATTGAATACCAAGCTAATCAGCTAATCAATGACTCCAAATCAATTGTGAGGATGAAGTTGGTTGCTAGTTCCAAGGTCCTTGTTCCCACAAAAGAGCTAAATGAGCAACCTCACTAGGGAAATGAAGTTTGTATACTTCTGTTCCCCAAATAAGCTTTGCCCTGCATCATATCATATATCTGGGGGACTGTCCCTTTCAAGATGCACAAGAATGTTCTCCAGTCAAAACTGGTGTCCCTAGGTGACACTTACAAATAAAGGACTGGGAGTATACACCCTACATCAAGATTTGAGCCACTGCAAATCATACACCCACAACTCCAGAATCATGTGTCCTACAAAATACCACAGCAACATGTCTAGCTCCAACATTTCATTTTGGAGTGAGATGTGGTGAAGTGTACTGGCCCCACGCCCAAAGTAGCAAATGTATTTGTAAAGAAATTAGGAACTTGGGGTTGCGAAGCTCAAAACCAGCTTTTGGCCACCCCAAATCATACACTGACACAGCCAGGAGCCTGTTGCCTATAAGGTATCCTTGCATCATGTCTGGCTCTATGCTAGTGTGCTGCCCCAAATTTCTTATTTTTAAAAAAAATATATTGGCTATTTATTGGCATGGGACAGTACACTTGACAGTGTCTTGAGTCAAAATGAAGCATTGGGCCAGATTCAGTGCTAGAGCAACTTCAAGGGGACAGTTTCCTGGTTGTGTCAGGGCATGAATGTATGATTTAGAGTAGCCAAAAGTTTATTGTAGAGTGCAATCCCCCAATCCTTATTTGTTTCTGCATACATTGGCAATTATTGGAATGGGAGAAGATCATCTTACACCAAAGCACTGGGCTGGATGCAATGCTAAACCCTATAACAGAGGACTGTCTCCAGGTTGTATCACCATATGATTTAGGGTTTTTGGGTCAAACCCAGCACTTTATATCAGGCTCAGAAAGGTACCGGCAACCTATGGTGCAGCATAGGTGTCATATTATTATTATTATTATTATTATTATTATTATTATTATTATTATTATTAATTTATTTATATAGCACCATCAATGTACATGGTGCTGTACAGATAACACAGTAAATAGCAAGACCCTGCCGCATAGGCTTACAATCTAATAAAGTTGTAGTAAACAATAAAGAGGGAAGGAGAATGCAAACAGGCACAGGGAAGTGTAAACAGGCACCGGGTAGGGTGAAGCTAACAGTATAGAGTTAGAACAAACTCAATATTTAAAAGCTATAGGGAAAAGAAAAGTTTTTAGCTGAGTTTTAAAAGCTGTGATTGAGTTTGTAGTTCTCAAGTGTTCTGGAAGAGCATTCCAGGCGTAAGGGGCAGCAGAAGAAAAAGGACGAAGCCGAGTAAGGGAAGTGGAGGTCCTGGGGCAGGCGAGAAGCATGGCATCAGAGGAGCGGAGAGCACGAGCGGGGCAATAGTGTGAGATGAGAGAGGAGAGATAGGCAGGAGCTAGACCGTGAAGAGCTTTGAAGGTCAGCAGGAGAAGTTTATATTGGATTCTGGAGTGAATTGGAAGCCAATGAAGAGATTTCAGAAGTGGAGTGACATGGTCAGAGCAGCGGGCCAAGAAGATGATCTTAGCGGCAGAGTGGTGGACAGAGACCAGCGGACTGATGTGGGAAGACCAGTGGACTGATGTGGGATGTGGCATGTGATGATCTGACTGCCTCGCCACCACCAACACCTGGGTAGACGCATTCACCTCAGCTAAAGTTCCTGAACCATCTTCAAAGGCAGCCCCACATACAGCAGATTACAGTAGACCAGCCTGGACATTACTAGTGCATTGATAACTGAGGCAAGGTCCATCCTCTCCAGATAGGTGTTTTACTGTGCTGCTACTGGTAAAACACAATGTAGGCACCTGAGCATCTCCAGTTAGTACAGAGTAGAGGAGGGTTCTCAAACTTTACATCTTTGCTTCAGGCAGCAAAAATGTCCTGAGCCAGCCCTCCTATCACTGTATAATGAGTTCATGGGGAAAGAAGGAAGGGCTTTCACCTCCCACCTTTAATCCAGGGGATTAAATTGATTCTAGGCTGCCAAATCTTTTTCTCAACCCTGAATATAGGGGGAGCTGGGAGACAGGTAAACGCTCATTCACTGTCTGTCTTTCTCTAGAAACCTACACTGATGTGTGTGATCCTAATGTGTCTTGTTTACTTTCAGCAAGATGCTAATTTACATAAGACATGGTGTTAATGATTTGCTCAGGTGAGATTATCTTTTCTTTCCAGATGGATCCCCCATCCCACCGGGGCATCAGGACAGAATGCTATTTCATGTGTCCTTGAAAAATCAGAGGATGCTTTTTGGAAAGAAGAGAATCTGGTTGAAAAAACAGCTCTGTTTGGAGACTGGATAAATAGCAGAGTAACCAATAACGGCCCTGCAGCTTGGTGAAGCTGAATGAGTTTTAGCAAAGAACTACAGTATTTGTTTTCAAATGCTTGTCACATTCTTTTTTCAAAGTATACTCTTTCTTTTTCTTTTTGGGTTGTCAATTCCCACAAAGCTGGTCAACCCATAAATAGCTTTTCTCCTTGGGACTGCATGACGATGGCTGAGTGGCAAGCATCTCTTTAGATGGCAACATAAACCAGAATGAAAATCCATACAGCAGTATCTTGATATTCATTGAACTGTCCAACCCTCCCCACTTTGTTTTGCAAATGAAATTTGTACTCTCTTGTGATTTATGTCTCTGTCTTTCTGGAAACACTGAACTGAAATAATAACACTTGTCACTGGATTAAAGAGTGCTGACCTTCACCACTGATGATGAAGGGAACAGAAATCCTTATTTAATCATTATTGTAAAAGATCCATTAAGCCGGAACATAAATCAATGGTTTATCCAGTCCGCAGAGCTTACATTGCTTGCTAATTATTTTAAACTGTAAGCCTGTAATAGTCCAGGTACACAACCAGATCGCCTCCATGTGATTAAAATACAATGGCTTTTATTACCATATATATGTGGAAAAATACACATAAACAATTCCCACCATACTTAAGAAAGATCAGAAAAGCAAACCCAGTATGCGACTATGAAGATAGAAAATCAACCTGTATGCAATTCCCATAACAATAATATTAGCTGTTGTTTTCTTGTAAAGGGAACATCCTATAAGCTAAGATACTGAAAACCTAGGAATATATCTCTGTGCAAAAGCTATCCAGGTTCTGATCTACCATTCATTGAATTCAAGGTGGGGGGGGGGATTTTCACTGGATTATAATGGAATTAGGAATGCACTTTTTGTTGTTTTTGTATTGTTTATGATAAATTATTAAGCTAATGATATAACATTCTACAAAGTCCTATGAATTGTCATAAAGTATACCCTGCCCTTTTATATCAGCATTGTGTTTCAGATATATTTTGTGATAAGTTTATTACAAGCAATGAATGAGAAAAGCCATCACCTTTTTTCTTTTAAACTTGATTTTGTATGGAGATAATTAAATATTTCAAAATAAGAACGGATTTAATGGCAGTGGATGCCCATGCAACATGTTAAAGAAAATGTCTATGAAATAGGTCTTTTACTCAGTAAAGATTTGAGCTTTACAGAATCAGTCTTATGGTAGAGGAATTAGTAGAATTTTGGAGGGATAACATGAATTCAACTAGACATTTTTAAAAAACTGCAGAAATGGCTGAACCTTATTAATTTATTGCAAACACAATGTGCTATATGATAGAGAATAAAATGCAAATAATAAATAAATACCAAACCATTTTCATAGCAGCAGTGGCAAAAGTTGTTTGAAGGGAACCTCAGTGATTATGTTTATGTTTGCATTTCTTTGCGTTCAAGTATTCATAGTCAGTAACAGTCATTAACAACACAAATTCTCTGGTACGAGCATATCCCTTTGCAGAGTGGTAATTGATAATCTGGACCATAACACTGGAAGAGTTGATGGCTGTAGGATGCTGCTGGTGATATTGAAAAATGTGAATAATCTCACATTATACTAAAGGGAACCAGCCTTCTTCACATAGTGGCCTCCATATTAACATGTTAGGATCACGTGGAGACTGCCAGAGGGGTTAAGGGCAGGCTGTACTCAAATGAAGGCCTTGTTTGGGAGAACTGGCATTGTCATATGACTGTCAGGATTTGCACGAACACAGTACCCGTTTTGGCTGAAATTGTACATTGCAAGTGGACTTTGTGTGCAGCGTCCACATGGAGGAGCCTTTTCCCCACAAATGATCCTTCTGCATGAACACTGGCTGCCTTTGGTTAGGAGTGTGTATGTTTGTATGTTTTTTCTTTTAAAGATACATAAAAATTACATGTTCAGAAGTACAATTAAGACAAGGAAAAAAAACAATGGATCAAATAATCTAAAAACAAAATACAAACAACTCAGGAGTCTAGCCCAGGGTATGTAGCTGCAAGAATACAGAGGTAGTTATTACTGGGATGAACCACTGCAGTCAGCAAGATGAAATTTGTACCAGATCGGTAAAATATTATTCTCTCTCCACCAACACCTCAAGCCTCTTCACCTTATGAATCTAGTTACACAAACATGAAGACTTATGCATTTATATTGCCTGCCTTGGTCAGTGTTTTTCTTTTCTTTTCTTCAGGAGAGTTGACATGGGGGCAAAAAGAGGAACCATGGATCGTAAAAGTATTGCTGACTTTTCTGAGTCCTGGCTTCCCTAACCTGCTATCCCTAACCTCGGCCTATGCCAAGCGATCTCCCACACTTTTGCCATCCAGTTCTTATGACCGGGAGAAGGTGGAAACACTGCTTCCAGCTGTGATTGTACCACAGATCCTATAGCTTCCTGTGACACTTGCATGGGACATCCAGTCTCAGCAACACCTTGTGCACTAACAGGTAGTTATTTTCATTTTAAGCTACTCAAACCTTATTCTTTCTTCCTCTGGAGGCCTCCCCAACCTTTAGGAGCAGCTTTTTGGGCTGCGAGAGACTGCTGAGAAAAGGTGTAGCTGCAAACTTTGAAGTGCAGATGTTCATCATGACCCTCCCTGTAAGCCATGCCCCTAAGGAGAGGACAGAAAAACAGACAGCTGTGTGGAGCCATATCAACAAACCAGTAGTAGAAGTTCTCATTGGCACCAGGAGCAGGTCTTTTGTAAAGTGAGTGGGTCTTAATGACCCATGCAAGACCAAGCCACCCCAAAATACATTGCATCGCAACAGGGAACAATATATTGTTGCTGGGAAAATTCATTCTCCCCCAACTCCTGTGAGGATTGCAGCTAAGCTCAAAGGGAATTCTGATGTGGGTGGCAGATGATGTCAGTGTCCCTGTGAATAAGGATGTGCCAGCACTTCTTCCCTGGCACATCCTGGCTGCACTACACCACTGGGTGGGCCCAAGAAAAACCCTGGTGTGAATCCAATGTTCTGTGTGCAGCCCTTTAGATCCTGGCTGATGTGTGGATAAGCCCAGCTAGGAATGGACAAGACCAACTCGGAATGGAACAAAAGGTAATTTCTCTCTCTCTCTCTCTCTCTCTCAGCTCACTCTATCCCTTCCTCACCTTATGTTGTTAGATGTTGTGATGATCTGCAGCTGAAATTAAAAATAAATAAATCACATGTGTATCTTCAAGTACTTTGAGGAGCACTCTGGAATCTGCTGCTTCATTTGATGCACATTACCACTGTTCACACATTATGCTTCTCCTGTTTTAGATGTTACCACCATACATACCCATGCAAAGTGGAGGCTGGTGGCTCTGATGTCAATGAGGTGGTGAATCTGCTCTGGGTTTCAGTCTGAAGTTACAGTTCTGATTCAAACCAAGAGCGGGTTTTCCACCCCACTGACACTGCTCGCTCCACTTAGTATTGGGGAAGACGATCCCCCTATTTCCCACCTAGCATGTTGACACAAACTACCCAGCTTCTGGATTCAGATTCAATTTCATCGTGATGTAATTGGCAACAGTCCAACAGCCAGTGGAGGCTGGTGGCTCTGATGTCAGTGGGGTGGTGAATCTGCTCTGGATTTCAGTCAGAACTTTAAAGGAGCTATCCATGGGCTGAACCCATTTTGGGGTAGGACTTAGCACCTTGGATATTTCCTTTAGAGTTCTGACTGAAACCCAGAGCCAATTCACCACCCTACTGACATCAGAGCTACGAGCCTCCACTGCTGACAGTCTGACAGATAAATTCACTCCAACCACCCTGCCCTTGTTTTGAGTGAATATTTATTTATTTATTTATTTATTTAATTTATTACATTTCTATACTGCCCAATAGCCGAAGCTCTCTGGGCGGTTCACAAAAATTAAAATCATAGTAAAACAATCAACAGGTTAAAAGCACAAATACACAATACAATATAAAAAAGCACAACCAGAATAAAAACCACGCAGCAAAATTGATATAAAATTAAAATACAGAGTTAAAACAGTAAAATTTAAATTTAAGTTAAAATTAAGTGTTAAAATACCGGGAGAATAAAAGGGTCTTCAGCTGGCGACGAAAGGAGTACAGTGTAGGCGCCAGGCGGACCTCTCTGGGGAGCTCATTCCACAACTGGGGTGCCACAGTGGAGAAAGCCCTCCTCCTAGTACCCACCTGCCTCACTTCCTTTGGCAGGGGCTCACGGAGAAGGGCCCCTGAAGATGCAGGTACATATGGGAGGAGGCGTTCCTTCAAATAACCTGGCCCCAAACCGTTTAGGGCTTTAAATGTCAATACCAGCACTTTGAATCGGGCCCGGACCTGAACTGGCAGACAATGAAGTTGTAAAAGGACTGGCGTAATATGATCTCACCGGCCAGTCCCCGTTAGTAAATGGGCTGCCCTGTTTTGTACCACCTGAAGCTTCTGGACCGTTTTCAAAGGCAGCCCCACGTATAACGCATTGCAGTAATCCAAACGAGAGGTTATCAGAGCATAATATGTGAGGAGGTTGTGGGATTGCACTATATAGCTCTGCCTGATTGCTGACATGCATGCCAAAATCGGAAGAAAACTGGAGAATATCCAAAAGCACACAGTGAAAAGGAGAGACAAAATTCCATGATGTAAAAAATAATAAAGTTTTATTCCTCGGAGTAGCCCAACACATTTCAGCCCTGTACCATATATTTCTGAGCCTTCTTCAGCGGTATTCCAAAAAGTGGACAATACAACACATTTTGTGTACATTTATAAACTTATTAAACTTCATATACATACTGCAACTGTGCTTATGCATACTTACTTAAACATTTTAAATGTAGCCTGCAGAGAACTTTGAAAAAATATGTCTCCAAGAATAAACCTTGACATAATTAGTGAGTAGCACTAATTGCCCCGGTAAAGTCAAGGTCTTTTATTTCTGGATGTGCGCCTCACTCTTAGGGAGTGTCTAGAAAACTCTAGAAGAAGGAAAGAAAATCCAGCTTTTTGTTAAGGCCTCAAGTTTTCAGCCATTCATTCTAGTTCCTTCCCTGGCAGGTTTTTTCCATGATCTGGTGGGAATTTCTGTAATGCTCAAAACCTGATGTCTTTTATTATTTATTTATTTATTGCATTTTTATACCGCCCAATAGCTGAAGCTCTCTGGGCAGTTTACAAAATATAAAACCATAGAAACCATTCATAATATAAACAAACAGTATAAAAACATAATATAAAATACAATATAGAAACACAGCCAGGATAAAATCAAGCAGCAATGCAGAAAGTAATACCGATTTAAAATACAAATTTAAAACACAAATTTTAAAATACATAAAATACAAATTTAAAACACTAATTTAAAACAGCAAGGTTAAAATTAATTTGTAAGACTGTTAACATGCTGAGAAAATAAAAAGTTCTTCGCCTAGGACATTTTGTATAAAGGCAGAGTGTAAATTGAATATCATCATCATCATCCCTAGAGTCTCCAAGCCTTGGGGGCTTTTCAGTAGCAGGAATAGAATTAATAGGATTGCACCCTCATAGAATCATACACTTGAAAATGTTCTTGGAGGTCATCTAGTCTAACCCCCTCTCATGCAGGATCTACAATGTTGGGTGAACTACTGTATCGCTGGTAGATGACCATTCATCCTCTGTTGAAATACTTCCAGCAAAAGACCCCCACAACCTCCCATGGCAGTCCGTTCTTTTTTCAAAGAGCTCTGACCATTAGGACATTTCTCTTGGTGTTTAATCAAAACCTGCTTCCCTGCCATTTCCAGTCCTTGGTTCTGGAATAAGAGAGAAATAATCTGTACCATCCTATGCATGACAGCGCTCCAGACAGATATTTAAAAGCAACTATTTGTCTCCCTTTAATTTTCTCTTCTCCAAGCTAAACACAACCAACTCTTTCAACGGTTCCTCATGAGACCTGGTAAGTTCCTTACTCTTGGTAAGTGCAAGAGCTTGCACTTGCTCAATAGGACATTGATTTTTGTTGTTGTTCAATGAGCAGATTTCTTACTCCTACTTCATTTATTCATTCCTTTATGACATTTCTATTCCTCCCCAATAACCAAAGCTCTCCGGGCAGTTTACAAAATTAAGACCTTAAAATACAACATGATCAAACATGATATAAAGCTTTTAACGTACAAACATTTTTAAAAGTTTGAAATAGCTCAGGGATGTGTGTGTAAATATGTATACAAAATTAACAATAAACCAGCAGGACCCATGGCATATTGCAAACTGCTTTTGAAATTCCCTTGATATGGCTTTGCTCAAGACAGACAGGTCCTAACTGGGCAGGCAAAGCTGGTTTCATGGAATGAAACTTGCCCAACACCATTGGGTTATGTTTCTAGTAGTCAAAGTTATTCAACAGACAGAACACTGAAATGAAACTGTATGTTGAAGTACTGTATGTGGTTTGTAGTTTTCCTACTAACCAACAACTATGTGCTTTGACTATGTGCCTTGGCGGATGACCTACGCCAGGAACTAGACAGGGGAAGTGTGTCCCTGTTAGTTCTGCTGGACCTCTCAGCAGCATTCAATACCATCAACCATGGTATCCTTCTGGGCTGCCTTGCTGGGATGGGACTTGGAGGCACTGTTTTACAGTGACTCCATTCCTTCCTGGAGGGGTGGACAAAGAAGGTGGTGCTGGGGGGGCTCCCGTTCGACTCCTTGGCCATTGGCGTGTGGAATCCCTCAGGGCTCTGTTTTGTCCCCCATGCTGTTTAATATATACATGAAACCTTTGGGAGAGGTGGTTCAGAATTTTGGGGTGAGGTGCTACCAGTATGCTGATGCTACCTGTAACCAGCCCCGGTCTACTACTCCTGTCCACCCAATTCCAAAGAAGCTGTTTTGGTGCTAAACCGGAGTCTGTTGGCAGTAATGGACTGGATGTGGGCAAACAAATTGAAGCTTAATCCAGACAAGTCAGAGGTGCTCCTGGTCAGTTGAAATGCAGATCAGGGAATAGGGATTCAGCTTGTGCTGGATGGGGTTGCACTCCCCCTGAAGACACAGGCTCGCAGCTTAGGTGTACTCCTGGATTCAGCCCTGAGCCTGGATGCACAGGTTTCGGCAGTGGCCAGGAGTGCATTTGCACAGATAAAGCTAGTGTGCCAATTGCACCCATTTCTTGAGATGTCGGACTTGGCCACAGTGACTCATGCCTTAGTTACATCCTGTTTTGATTACTGTAATACACTCTACATGGGGCTGCCTTTGAAGACTGTTTGGAAACTTCAGCTGGTTCAAAGAGCTGCAGCCAGATTGTTGATCAGGGCTGGTTACAGGTAGCATACAACTCCCCTGTTAAAACAGCTTCACTGGCTTCCAGTCTGTTTCCGAGCACAATTCAAAGCACTGGTTATCACCTATAAAGCCCTCTACGGCTTGGGTCCAGGTTATCTGAAAGACTGTATTCTCCAATATGAGCCTGACCATGCTGAGATCTTCTGGGGAGGCCTTTCTCTCAGTCCCACCAATATCCCAGGCATGCCTTATGGGTACATGGGAGAGGGCCTTCTCGGTGGCTGCTCCAAGGCTCTGGAACTCCCTTCCCAGGCAGGCTAGTCTGGCTCCCTCTGTGCTACACTTTCGGAGGCAGGCAAAAACTTTTTTGTTTCAGCAGGCTTTAGGAACTTCTCTGGACCTGTGTTAATGTATTGGATTCTGTTTTTATTGTTTTTTAATTTTTTAATATGTTTTAATTTTACTACAGGTTTCATTCTATTTTAACTTTTGTAAATTTATATGTATATGTTTTAATTGTACATGTTTTAATCTTGTAAACTGCTTTGAGTCCCAGTACAGGGGAAAAGGCAGGAAATAATAATAATAATAATAATAATAATAATAATAATAATAATAATAATAATAATAATATGACTGCCATCTCCAAAACAGGGCTTTGAAAAATACACAGAAAAATCTGGGGTGGGAGGGATCAGAGAAAAGCTTGTGGCTGGCCCAGTAGCATCATCATCAAGAGGACCCACTAATCTAGTTCTATATTTCCCAAAGCCCTCCAAGAAATTGTACTGATATCTATATCAGATTTCATGCACAATTGCCAGACCCATTTGGAGAAATAGGATTGTATGATATTTCTGTACATTCATGGTAGGCTTGTTTTTTCATGACACCAACCCACCATGGCTTAATTTACCGATGGGAGCTGTCATTTTGTGCTGGGCATCTATGGGTTTGTCATGTCATGCAAACTCAGGCAGC
This sequence comes from Elgaria multicarinata webbii, assembly GCF_023053635.1. NCBI lineage: Eukaryota > Metazoa > Chordata > Lepidosauria > Squamata > Anguidae > Elgaria > Elgaria multicarinata. The sequence continues at coordinate 36,180,046 of NC_086180.1, read as the reverse complement.
AGGGGTTGTTTGCAGTTTAGACAACCCTCAAATAAGTCATGGGTTATTTGAGGTTTCTCTAATCCTCAAACAACTTCTGCCACCTGTGTTCACATGACATGACAAGCCATGGCAAGCTGGGTGCCTGTCGGTGTCATCCAACAGGCACCCAGCACAACATGACAGTCCCTGTGGGTAAATTAAGACACTGTGGGCTGTTGTGTTGTGTAAACAAGATCAATGGCTTGAATCACTTCAGTTTATGGTACAATTTTCACCAAAGATAGTAGGCCCACAGGTCTGATCAATCTTCATGTATGTGTTCTGCATATTACTTTCATTACAGATTAAATATATTTCATTTCCAGTTTAAATAAGGGAACAGCAGCACAGGATACGTCATCTTAGGTCATTTGTTCTCTGAAAGCCAGTCTAAAATTACAGATTAGGGGAGACCATTTCAGAAGGACTTAACCAGATCGATCCCCATCTGGGCAAACACTAAAAGCAATTTGCTGCTGAGAAAATTGGGTTTTCCTGCTCATTACAAGTTATTTTTGAAGTAGAAAAACATAGCCACTATATTTCATTTATAGTAAAGTGGAAGAAACAGGGTGCTTCCAGAAAAGGCTTTTCTTATGCAGTCATCTTGCTTCAGACACAAAATTTTGTGCATGTGTGTGTGTGTGGTTTCCAGTTGACAGTGTCTTCCATTCGTTTTCTCTACTGTTTCTTCCTTCCTTTTTCTTACCACAGAAAATCCTCTAAGAAGAAAAAGATGGAATAGCTGTACAAGGCCTTCTAATTAGTCGCACTAAGAGCCCTCCATCTGGAAAAGGGGTGAAAAGCCTCAGGGGGCCAAATCTGACTTGCTTCTGTGTCTGACCAGTTTCTCTTCTGGGTCTAACTGGCACTTCTGGTGATTTTTTAGAGCAGGGGATACATGGGATTTAATTGTGAAAACTAAGGGAGGTGCATCTGTATTTGCATTATTCCACTATACCACAATGCTACCTTGAGGTTATGTAGTGAAAAAGCATGAAGAGAAAGCTTCTTCTGCAGTGCTTGGATCTCAATTAACAGCGGATTAACAGCCTCATGTAGAAAAGCTTCCACTTTTCTACATGAAAGATTTTTTTTAAGCATCTGCTCGACTCTTTCAGAAACAAAGGAAGGTAAAGACTCAGAGCTTCTCTACAGGAGCAATTTATTGCATATCATGATTGGCCACTCATGGAAGTTTGCAGGTCCTTTATTTATTTATTTATCATACTTATACCCCGCTCCTTTACATGATACACATCCATTTCCAGAATGTCTCCAACACCTTCCCCCAGTAATCTTGCTGTTAAAAAGTTCAGAGATAACACACTATTTAAAATTATCATGATATATCCCCTGTGTGTAAAGCCATCAGTCCACTATAATACAGCCACTAGTTGGTGCTGTTTCATTGAGCATTATGGAGCATTACTGAGAGGGGAAATTTCAATTACAAATCACATGGTCATCATTGGTCACCATCTAAAGGACCTATAGTAAACATAGAAAGACCCCAGAAGAAGAAAGCGTGCTAAGGATGCTTCCCCCCCACCCTTAATGCAGAGATACTCTTAGTATCAATCCCATAAACATGCAATATAGGCCTGGTCAAGTTTACCCAAGACTTTTGGGGAAAGGTCTCAAGTTGCTCTTGAAAGATTTTTTATTTATTTTTTTGAAAGTGGCAGTCACTCCTCAATTTGGCTTCAGCCAATATAAAGCAAGTGCAAGATGAACAGACGTTTTAAGAAAAGTCAATCCCACTTCTATCCTTAAAAGTGACACAGGTGTACTCTGGTGGACAGTTAAGAGGGATCTCATAAAAGTGTTCTGGACCACCTCAAAAACAGAGCCATTCATATAGCCCGTACCTCTGCCCCATACCTCAGTTGTGGGACTACCTTCTTCAGGAATGCCTCAGCTGCAGACCCATGATTCTGAACTGTTTCAGGCATATCTTCACCAGAATGGTTCGGCCAGTGGACTTATTGTGCTGGCATAAGTGTCATGGCGGCAGCATATGTGGCATTGCTCCATCTGTCAGATCCTTTAGTCCTGTCATTTGGTGAATCTTCAGTATAGGATTATGCCCTAAAATATGCTTAACTTTCTTAGGAGGGTTTCCACAAATGGAAATATCTCATTGTGGTTTACTTGAAAATGCACATTCACTGATTCATCCAACTCCTTCTCTCCCTCCCTCCAGTATGCTCAATCTATTATTCATTCTTTCCATATATTGGGATTCAGTTATAATATATAATTGGGATTCAGTTTTACTGTATCACTAGGCCTTGCTAGACCTACCGGATAATCCGGCCGGGAGTCGGGGCGACGGCGCGCTACAGGTAGCGCGCGCTGTCACCCTTTTCCACACGTAAGACGCAACAGGGCAAGGGGAAGCCCTGTCGCATCCGCCATTTTTTTTAAATTAAAGGGCCATGTGCGCAGGAGCGCACCGCCAGAGAAGGTAGGTGTTTTTAAAAATAAATATAGGGTCCCTGCTCCCCCTGCCCCTGATTGCCCCCCCACAATGCCTGATGCCCCCCTGCCCACTCGCTCGCCCGTCCTCCCCCCATCCGCCATGCCCTGTCCCCTGTCCTTCTTTCCCCCCTCCCCGATGCCCTGTCCCCCTTCCTTCTTCCCCCCTCCCTGATGCCCTGTCCCCCGTCCTTCTTTCCCCCCCGATGCCCTGTCCCCATCGTTCTTCCCCCATCCCCCGTCCGCCATGCCCGTGCCTGTGCCCTTGAAGAGGCATGGTTTGTTGTTGGGTTGTGAACTCTAAATTGTTCACACAACACAACAACCCATGATTTAACAACCAATAATTTAACAACAACCCATAGTCCGACTAGGTATGTTGTGTGAACTAGGTCAATACTTGCATTATAAGGAAAAGGGGGATAATGAAATCCACAAGCCCTATACCTGGCTCCCCCCCATGCTTGAGCCAAATAAAGCCCCTCAATAGTCTTCTTTAAAATATAGTTAAGGGGGCATAACAAATGTTAAGGGGGGCACAATCCCTCTGCCTGCCCCCTTACAGTAATTTGAGCACTGATCTCAATAGCAATAGATATGGTTTCTAGTAGTATAGATTCACCTGGTCACTATCCTTTCACTTACTACAGTATTTTTCTTTGCTTTTCCTCACTAAAGGTCCATGGTTTTCTGAGCTTATTCTATTTCAGAACCTTGTTTCATGTTCCTGTAATTTAATTCTTTTTCCAGGGCTACATCCAATGACAGGGGGATCAGAAAAGAAACATGAACATTTCCCCAGTACGATATCAACAAGGTCAAGTCATTTGACAGTAGGGTTTTTTAATTTCCATTAGCATTCTCTTTCAGTACAAGGGATCACAAGGGAATTCAAGAATCTTCCAGTAACCCTCATTTGTAATGGGCTGTGCAGTTGATAAGGCTTTTATTGGGACCCAGACTGGTATCACCAGTTTTCAAATTACTTACAGGAAGAGTGTGTGTGTGTAGGGAAAGTAAACCCCCTTTTCAGTAACAAACATAATTAGTCTGGACAATCTTGGACTTCCATTATATGCATAGCATCATAGAATAGTTGAGCAGGAAGAGGCCTATAAGGTCATCGAGTCTAACCCTCTGCTCAATGCAGGAATCCACCTTAAAGCATCCCTGACAGATGGCTGTCCAGCTGCATCTTGAATGCCTCTAGTGTGGGAGAGCCCATAACCTCCCTAGGGAATTGGTTCCACTATCATACTACTCTAACAGTCAGGACATTTTTCCTTATGTCCAGCCGGAATCTGGCTTCCTGTAACTTGAGCTCATTATTCTGTGTCCTGCATTCTGGAATGATCAAGAAGAGATCCTGGTCCTCTCTGTGTGACAACCTTTCAAGTACTTGAAGAGTGTTATCATGTCTCCCCTCAGTCTTCTCTTCCCAAAGCTAAACATGCCCAGTTCTTTCAGTCTCTCCTCAAAGGGCTTTGTTTCCAGTCCCCTGATCATCCTCGTTGCCCTCCTCTGAGCCCCCTTCAGCCTGTCTGCATCCTTCCTGAAGTGTGGTGCCCAGAACAAGACACAGTACTCAAGGTGTGTACTGTTGGTTGTTTTATTGTGGTTTTAATTTTTGTGAACCGCCCAGAGAGCTTCGGCTATTGGGCGGTATAAAAATGTAATAAATAAATAAATAAATAAATAAATAAATAAAAGGTAAGGCCTGACCAGTGCCAAACAGAGGGGAACCAGCACCTCAGACGATTTGGAAACTATACTTCTTTCTGTTAATGCAGCCCAATATAGCATTTGCTTTTTTTGCAGCCACATCACACTATTGGCTCATATTCAGCTTGTGATCTGCAACAATTCCAAGATCCTTCTCGCTTGCAGTATTGCTGAGCCAAGTATCCCCATGCAATAGGCATATCTTCTCTCTGCCCATCATTCTTTCAGATACAGCTTAGTGTCACCATGAATTATCTATTTCCAAGGACTACTTCTGTTTCCATAGAAATGAATGTAAAAAATCCCCATAATGCTCCTTTTGTGTATGGAATTCCCTAAGCAAATAACAAGCTTTTCAATGTGGGAACATGTTTAGCAGTTCGGCACATAATACACAGGACAATTCAGTGCAGAACTAAAACACCTCTACTAGTTAGAACAAAAAATTCTTACCTTTAGGGAACTAGTTTTGGGCCTAATCCAAAGGTTTATTGCACTTTATGAATGAATGCAAATTAGCTCAGTCTACTCTGGCAAAGAAACAATCCTACTAGTCATAGAGGTTAATGAGATTTTGACTGGAAGAAGCCAATGAGCACTTCTTCTGTTAACATATCTGACAAAGCAAGAACAGAAGGGAGGGAGAGAGAAAAAGGGTTTTTACATTGCATGCTTCCTTGATGACTACATATTGCATTTTGCCTAGGGTGTTCTCTCTAGTGTTAGTGTCACAGTGATTTTTCAATTATGGAAAACTGTGTTGGCTCCTGAAAAATTCTTGTTGACAACAAATGAGAGGTTATCTGATCCCTAGAATTATGCTCATTTATTTAGGATATTTATTTATTTATTTATTTACCATATTTATATGGCTGCCTTTATTTGGGAAGTTTACACAGCTGAGAATAAAAATAATATTAAGATATAATACAGTATTTAATTCATCAAAAACTATAAAATGTATCAAAACCAAAATGAAAACGAAACACCACCCTTTCCTTTTTTAGCAGTGCAAAAATAAGACTTTTATCATATTGCATGGGGATACTTGGCTCAGCAATACTGAAAGCGAGAAGGATCTTGATGGTGCTATATAAATAAATAAATAAATAAATAAATAATAATAAGGCCCTTTGCTAAATCGCCACCCACAACATTTCACCTGGCAGCAGCATACATAGCTCAAATTTTGAACAGGATCTGGATATTCAAATTGGGGATCTGGAAACTGACAGCTGAAGCAGTGTCAGTACACCAGTCTGGAATATAAAATATATGCAGTAATAAATTGCTGTTAAGAGTCTACATAGTAGACAGCAGCCAAGAGAGATAAGCCTATAAAGAAAGTATAACTAAGAACATTGTTATTATTATTATTATTATTAATTATTTATATAGCACCATCAATGTACATGGTGCTGTACATGAGTCAATATGGTGTTAAGTAGATGAGTACGCTTGAATAAAATTGTAGAACCACATGTACCAATAAAGGACCTAGGAGGCCTGACTAGGATGAAAGAAACTCTGTTCTGTCGCTGAATTATTCCAACCTGATCACTAGAGTACCACTGAAATGAATGAGCCTTGTGTTGGTGGAATGGTAGGCGGGCTGCACACATTTAGGCAAATAAATGTTACACAGAAACTAAGCAGGGGATTCATGCAACCCTTTGAATCAAAGAATCTTAAACTTTGGAATATTTAACTATGGATCCAAGCTTTGTACTTTTTTTCTTCCCACCAAGAAAAAGTGTTGCACAAATAGCCATAATATTATCAAAGTTGGCATTCTTCTCTCTTCCTTTAACAAGGCTTCAACAGGATTTTTAGTCCGAGACTCTATTTTCAGAGGGCCGATTTTTGAAAAATATTATCTTTTCCTCAAAATATGACCGAACCAGGCCAATGTTTGCCTGATAAAATTTTCCTATATTGTTTGAGCTATTGTTGTAACTACGTGGAATGAAAATCCTGGGTAACCATGATGGCTAGTTCTTGCGGCTAAGTTGCTCCTGCTGTCAGTGGATACAGCTAAACAAAACAGGAATGCTCTTTCCCTGGGTTGTTTAGCATAATGCCTAAACCTGGAGTTTTGGCTTGTCTTTCCCCAAACAAGCCAGAGTTGGAATGCTGTGGGATTGATCAAGCCGCATGAAGGGGCACATTGGCTCACTCATGGTGGCTGCCTAGATGCTCTGAAAGCCCCATGGTGGGTGCATGGTGGCACTGCGTCGGTTCTACGACCCAGCAGCCACCCTGCAGCCATTGCAGGGCCTTCTCACGAAGCTGCAAGCAAAAAGACTTGGAGACTTACCCCGACTTTTTCACTGGAGCAAGGCGAATACAGCACGTCTGTTGTCAAAACTTGCTCCGGCGTCGTGGCGCAGGCATCCCCAGGTGGATGGCAACCCCTGATTGGTTGCTATCTGCCCAGGCAGAGGACAGAAGGGGCTGGTAAGCCAAACGGCCACTGGAAAGCCCACGGCTTCCCTCTGCATTAGCCACCACCACCTTGTATAAAGAAAGTGCAGTTTTTTTAAAAAATGCAGTGGCAACACGGCACCGTCAAGGCAGCACCATGGTAACCCAGAGTTTGAAGCAAAAATAAAAAAGAGTTGTTGTATCATGCAACCTGGACCATTGGATTGATTAGAAACTATTGTATCAAAATATGTTTATTCCGCCAGACACTACAAGAGATTATGAATATCGGTCATTGCAGGTTAGCTGGGCATAAATTTACCAGTTAGCATACTTATCAAGACTAAGCATAGTGGTAGTTTGATGAAGGACTGCATCACATGAAAGACATAATCTAGCAGAGAAATATATTATTAAAATAATTTAGGGCTCAATCCTATTGGATCTGCCTTTGATACTCATAAGCCTCTGAACTTGGAGGTTTGCAAGTATCGAAAGCAGAGCGGGAGGCATGCTGTGCCTCCCGCTCTGCAATTTAGCTAGATGGGCATTTTTGCCTGTCTAGCTGAGTCATCAGGAAGGGGGAGAAATGGAGGCTGAGGATTCAGTGTAAACCATCTCCTCCCCTCCCCCTTGCATGTCGCCTTTCTGTCTTCTCCAAGCGAGATTTTGCAAACTTGGAGAAGAAGCCTGTGTGGTTCTCTCCACAACAGCTGCAAAGGGAAGTTTGAGGGGACAGGGAGCTTGGACTCCTGGGTCCAAGTTGGAACGCCTTCTCTGGTCTCAGATCCAGGAATCTGAAAAATCCTTTGGTCTCCCAGACACTGTCTAGGGGCCATAGGACTGCTTTCTTAGTGATGAATACAATTTGTATTCCTTTCCCAGCTGGTACATTAGCAAGGATTCCTGCACAATGTAATTACTTGCTGTTAGAGCCAAGGTATATGAAATTCTAGGACAATGTGGGATTATAAAATGTCCACTTTGTTTTGATAATTATAGGCTTCATTATCAACTGTAAGGTGCTAAGCAGACACTGTTCAACCCTGTCAGGGATCTGCCAAAAAAGTTGGTGGCACAGTTCTGAATGTCCTCAAAATGACTACTGAAGAAAGTGACTATTCCGCTGCCACCCCCTTACTCCACAAAAAACTGTCTTGTCTTGGAGCTCCAAGCCCCAGGCAATTAAGTATGTTGCATAGACGCTAATTAGGAATCCAGAGAATTAAATAAATAATAAGGTAACTGGTACCAAGAGGGAAGCTATGAAGTGAGTTCACAATGAATTATCAAAATGTAACTGGCAAGGCAGTTTGGATAATATCCAAAGAGAGAATGTTGAATTATAAGTCATCACCAGAGATGAAAAGGATTATGTGAGAAATGGAGAGACATCAACCGGTATAATTGAGGGTCAGAATGAACTTAAAGATTTCACTTACTAATGAGTAAAAATTATTTCGTCAGGTATAAAAAACAATCTGATATATAGATGTTTAGAAAAATTATGTACTTAGGTTTAACTAGTAAACTTTGAGAAATGAAATCACTTTGCCAAAGACATATATCAAAATTAATTGTACCTAACTTGAAGAGTGTATGCTCAAGTTTTTGTATTTGTTTTGATCAAGGAAGTTTCTTTTAGAAGTCAGGATTATGAGCTTAGATTTATGAAATAGCAATTAATATTGACATGTTGGCAGTGAAGTAATATTTTGGAAACCACATCAATATGTGATTTAGAGTTCAGATGGCTTCTTTAATGTCTAAGCTCTTTACCAAGACTTTATAGAGAAGTCTTGGTAAGCAAAATGGATCCAGCCATGCTCTTTTGGAGCAAGAAATGCTTAGAAAGGTGATTCTATCTATCTATCTATCTATCTATCTATCTATCTATCTATCTATCTATCTAGGCAGCTAAAGGTCCCCAAAGGGCTGAACTATAGACAGATAGCTCAAAGTAAAACTAAAACAACAACCTCCTCTTAGCCCACTGCAAGCCCAGGGTTCAGAAACTATTTTTCTATACTTCTATTGCCTTCTGATGTCAGGATACTACTGCGTAAAGTTTGTATCTGAACGAAGAGCCACTTTCAGAATTTAGGTATCTTTTTCAATTCTCACCTCTTACCCAATGTGTATGTCTGGGCAGATACTTCTCCATTCACACAGTTGAGATGTACTGAAAAATAAATTCATTTACCGAATGACAACGGAAGAAACAATAATGTAAGAACTATTGGCTTTGTGAAACACAAAGAGTGTCATCACATAGGGGGGAAATCATATTTCCCTATCTTCGCTTCTTCACCCGCGTGTTTTGTCCCTCATTTCTTTCTCATTCTCAAGGGAGAAGAAAAAGGAAGTAAACAACGTGTACGTGGCCCATTCAGTGGGCTGTTTTGATTGTGCTGCTTCTCCTGCACACAGCAGGAGATAGCGGCAAGTTCCATCTCAAAAAATAAGTCGGACTTACTGGGGTGTGTTTTTTTGTTGCAAAAAGAAGGCTACAAGGGGAGGGAGGTGTGAAGGAGGGACCCACAAAAATCTGTGAGTGCCCAGTAATGAGTTTGCAATAAAACACTCATCTGATGGAGCTCAAAGAGTGCTATTCTGCAAATCCAAGGAAGCTTTGGCCAAAGTCTAAGTGAATAGCTGAAAATGGAACTCTCAAATTGATACTTAGAGTTTCCCTGTTGCTACCAAACATCTGATGCTCCTATTTTTGGGATGATTTCCAAGTTCAAAGTGTTGCACCTTGCAAGTTGCAGCTGTCCTGTCACACGTAGCTTGTTCCTTTAACAATGACCTAACATGCCAGATCTGGGGTCTCCAACATGGCGGCTGTGGACACCAATGGGCTCACAGACACTTCTGTTGGTGCCTGCTAGGCTCCCCCACTCCTAATTTTTTTTTAAATCCAAACATTTTTTTAAGCTGGGAGGTTAGCATGCTGCAATGCAAAGTGGCTTCAAAAGAGTGGTTTTGAGTTTTGGCCCTGATCTAGGACAAGTAACTTTTCTTTTAGTCTCCCCAGTGTTTTGTGACTGGCCATGCCCACCATAGTGGCCATTTTGTGAGTGCATCCATGATTCTCAAAATTCCAAATGTCCCCACTGACCCAAAAGGCTGGGGGGGGGGGCGTACCCTAGAGAGTCCTCCCCATTAAGTGAGGGACCTGCGCCAGAATAGGAATATCAGCACAGGAATTTAGCTCCAGCAGCCATGAAACAAGATAGCAACTGTAGTTCTTTATACCTGCCAGCAATTACCTCACATAGATAACTAAATAAGCACCTGCAGCTTCCTCACATTGTAAGAATTAACAAACTTTTCAGCAGCTCTAGAAAACCCAACGTTGTAACAATTACCTACCTTTGACCAACTCTGACATCCAAACACCAGGATTCTTCTTTCTTGACTCAGTTGTTCAGAACCTGAACTGCCACATATAGACACTAAGACCATTTAAGGGAAGGGTGAGCGGTCATACGCCAGTATATAGTTTTTTTCTCTGACAGTTGAGGCACAGCTACAAACGTTACAACCCAATTCCAATTGTAACAATGTTTGGTGTTGTCTCTATGTATCAAAACATCTCTGCAAGTTAACAGGCGAATGAGTCCCACCCAGCTACGCAAAATAAAGGCACAATGTTCAGCATGTTTCGTCAGAAAAGTCCCACAACTCCCAGTATTCTCCCAACAAGCTGGGACAATGCTTGGAGTTGTAAAACCTTTTTCTGTCGAAACATGAAGAGGACTGCACCTTAAGAGTCCTTGAGTCAGGTAGTATTTACTACCCACCTCTTGTGCTTACCATTGTGAGGCTTTACTATTTCCTAAACGTTTACAACTAAGTCTTTTTGAGATATATATATTCTGCTAACTTTCCTCCCCCTTTCCAGGGATTCTCCCATACGGATCTGACTCATGACTTTCTGACTCATTTTGCTCCGCTCTACCAGATTTTCGTTCTGCCTCCTTTGGGCATGTAATCATGCAAATATCGACACTCAGTTCTCTCTGGGATTTAGCAAATGTTTTAGTTGGCCAGCTTGGATTCTGTTGCATATAGATCTCCCCACTTTTTCTTATCAGGATTCTCACAGACGGATTCCAAAACTAGGGGATCTTGAAAAGCACAGCAGAATATATTTTTCTGAGAGCCCCCCCCCCCTTATCTTTTTTTACGATGCAGCTTGAACACATATCTGGATTGACTTTGGCTTTGAAATGGTCATGACTTTGGAATCTTTGGAATGTTTTTGGAAATAGCAGTTTCACAATTTTTAACAGAGTGCAAACATCAACTTACCATTTTATCTATGTGACTTCAGTTTGAATCAGATTAATTTCTCTGAAACCATAAATGATGTATTTCTATTGATTAGTACCACCTTTTCTATGAAAACAATATTTAGGTGTCAAAGGACTCCCCCCCTTTTAATCAAACTACAAGATCAAAACCTCGTGGTATGTAACTGAAATAAGAAATCATAGTCACGCTTCTAAGTTTAGCTTTCAGTAGACTCCTTGTATTGGTGGAAAATTCTACTCAACAGCCATAATCCAAAACACATTTTGATTTCCATGGGCTTAAATATACTTAACTGTGTTGTACTGTGGCCTATGGGTTTTGGCAGATATAGTGGTGTTTGTCAGGTCGTGTGTGGGCTTTCCTCAAGGAGGCACAGGCATACTCAGGTCTTCTCCACCATGGTGAGATGTATTGTATTTCTATTTAAATTGTAATACATTTTCTAAATTTGCATAATGTATGCAAATTTTATGCAAAACTGTATCCTCCTTTACAGTGTCCTCCTTGATCACTCCCTAGCCCCAGATGTTACATGTGTTGCCCCCTCCTCCCAACCACACTATGTGCTAGTGATTGAAACTGAACAAGGCTGTGAAGATCCTCACTTTTCTTGGCCGAGATTGCTGGAGACCAGCTTTGTGTTAGGGCACACTGACATGCTGCCTCTTTCATGGACTGAATTCATACTTACCCAGCACATCTACCTGTCCTTGCTAACTGCAGCAGGGAAGTCAAGTGATCCTGTGGTGTCCCCACAGCCTACCTGTGCTCCTGCATTCCAATGGCAGCTTCCCATGCAACTCAAGTTGCAACAGCTTATATATATTTGCTAGGATCGTTCTGCAGTGGTATAGTGTTTTTTTTAAATAACTTTCCCCTTCATCACAGATAAGATCCAGATTTCTTTCTATGGCTGCTATTTAAAGTAGAAAAATTAAGCATGCAAGGCCATACTATGCTTTTAATGTAATACGAAGCCCATCCTTGGGTGCTCCCACCACCTGAGTTTAGGCTGGGACCAGGGAAAGAAGTTTTAGTTGTGGCATCCTGCCTTTGGAATGTTCTTTCCCCATGAAAGCTTACCTTGTGCTGGATTTGATGTCCTCCAAGTGCCAGGCAAAGACTTTTTGATTTGCCTAGCCTTTTATCCATTTTTACCTGCTGCTGCTTGGTGAACTCAAAAGGTTATAATTTTATCTTCTGCTTCACAGTTTATTTAAAATCCACTTAGGCAATACCTTTATTAGAACTGACCAAAATGCCACAGAACTGTGTGCAAGCTTTCACGTTATCCAGAACTCTTAATAGGCTGGATAATACAAAAAGCAGGGGACACACACCTGCAAACAAAAGTACAAAGGCTAGGCCAGATATCGTGGCCACACTTACACCATCTTATTATCAACCCCCCCCCCAATATTTATTAATTACATTTCTGTACTGCCCAACAGCCAAAATTATCAGGGCAGTTCACAAAGCAAAACTTAAAACACAGTAAAACATAATACTGTATGTGGTGCAAAGCTCTAAAAATGCACTAACACCGTTTTTAAAATGGAAGGGCTAGAGAGCCTGAGGAAATAACAGAGGTCTTTCCCTGGTGCTGAAAAGATCTCAATGTAGGTGCCAGGTGAGCCTCTCTGAGGAGAGCAGTCCACTTAAAAAGCTCTGTCTTACCAGCCTCACACCTCACCTGGCAAGGATCCAGGCAGTTGTATATATAGAAGGCGATGATTCTTCACGGAACCTGGCTTAAGCCATTTAGAACTTTGTAGTTTAAAGACCAGAACTTTGAATTTAGCATGGAAATGGATTGGCAGCCAGTGCAGAGCATTTAGTACTGGTGTAACATGATCAAATTGGCCAATCCCATGAATAACCTCACTGCCCTATTTTGGACCAGCTGAAATTTCCAGACTATCTTCAAAGGCAGCCCCATTTTAAAACATTACAGTAATCCAAACAAGAGGTTACCAGAGCATGGATAACTGTAGCTAGGCTATCTCTGTCAGACGAGTTGGTATATCAGCCTAAGCTAATAAAAGGTCCTTTATGCCACCAAGGCCACCTGTGCTCCAGTTATAATGCTGGATCCAATAGCATCCCCAAACTACAAACTTGATCCTTTAGGGGGAGTGCAAGCCCCCTCCAGAACAGGCTGAATATCACTCAACCAAGCAGAAAAGCCATGAAGTACCTCTGTCTCCTCTGGATTGAGTCACACTTTATTGGCCCTCATCCGTCCATTACCACACCCAGGCACTGATTCAGAACACCCACGGCTTTATGTGGATTTGATGAAAAGCAGAGCTGGAGCTGGGTGTCATCCACATATCAGTGACATCTCAGGCCACATCTCCGGAGGACCTCTCCCAGTGGTTTCATGCTCACTGCCATTGGGGCTTACTCACAAGTAAATCTGCATATTCCCTAATGCTTAGGATCACAGCCTTGGGTTTAAAAGCTGACAGGCTGTACAATGAGATGAAAGGAAGAGAAAGTACTCTCCATACTAAAAGAGCCTAGTGTGGTATAGTGATTAGAGTGTGGGACTGGGAGATCTGGGTTCTAATCCTCACGCTGCCATGAAGCTCACTAGGTGACTTTGGGCCACTCACTGACTCTCAGAGTGTCATCACACAGAGAAAATCATGTTTGCTTACCATCACTTCTCCACCCCTGCGTTTGTCCCACATTACTTCCTCTTTTGAAAGAGGAAGTAAACAAAGTGCCAGTGTTTTGATTCCACTTCTTCTCCTGCACACAGCAGGAGATAATGACAACTTCCATCTTTAAAAATAAGTTGGACTTATTGTTTTTGTTTTGTTTTTTGTTTTGTGGAGCAAAGAAGGCTAGAAGGGGCAGGAGGTGCATGGGAGGCAGACTACATTGTGAGAAGGACCCACGAAAATCCACCAGTGCCCAGCCAGGAGTGTGCAATAAAACACTAGTGTGATGGAGCTCTCAGCCTAACCTCCTTCACAGGGATGTTGGAGGAGGAATGTGTAAGTTGCCTTGGGATCCCTGCAACAGGATATTTTAAAAAGTGGGATATTAATCGTAACAACAACAACAACAACGAATAAAATGGTAATAATAATACAGAATGAGAGAATGTAGTTTCATGCCCGCATTTCCAATATTAAACCATCAAAAACCACAAGCACACACAAACCACTCTGCTTAATCGACTGATGGTTTGGAGCAGAGAAGCAACGCGCTTGACTCAGACGGTAACCTTTGGAAAATCAGCGGCCCTCACTCCCTCCCCTCAGCGCGCTTGGCTGCCTGTAACGGAGTTACCGGGGTGTGGCTAGAGGCAGGAAGACCCGGACTTGGCCTCGGCAGGCAGCCGGAGGAAGCTCTGAGCCCAGGGCGTGGCGTATAACCAGAGCGCTGGAGCCTTTTCCTCGCCATTGTATTCGTAGCGAGCGGCGTTCGCGTCTCCTCCTGTACGTTGGTTCTAAAGCTCCGGTGAGTCCCGGGTGGGGGAGATGCGGGTGGCGGGGGAGAGCGGGAGATCGCGGCTTGTATGCTGATCCAGAGCTGTGTGGCTAAGAGCACAGTAAAGGATCGAGTTTATAGAAAAGCGGAGACCGTTGCGGGATGCTGCTCATACTAAAAACAAAACGGAATTCAAATCCCTTATTGTGGCTGCGCTGGAGCAGATCTTTTCTGCTTGGGACGCTTCCCTGTACTGCTGGTGCAAGTTGAGGTGAAACCGGGACAAGGGGTGACACGTCCCCCGCTTTGGGGCGTTGGTCCCCGATGGGCGTATCCCGACATCAGGGGGCGTGCTGCTCCGGGTTCTTGCGTTTATACGGTTGTTTTCTGGGAAGCCTCGGAATTCGCCGGCAACTTTCCTGCTTGCATTCTTTGAACGCTGCGCAGCTCAGTCCGGTTCTCTTGTTTTCTCTCCTCCCTTGCAGATTGTCTCCTTCGCCTGATCGAGCGGTGAAACCATGGCAGCGGTGAGTCATATTTTGCGTTCTCCTCTTGTTACATTTTTTAAAATTAGGGGCAGCCCCCCGATTCTAACATTAGCGCCATTTTACAGGAAATTTCTTGATGTGTACTTTTTCATTCTTGACTTTGCCTTTATCCCCGAGTTCTCTTTAAAGAGCTCAGGGCGACGTGCATTGGGCTTCGCGGTGCGCTTTGATCCTCACAGCAACCCTGCGAGGTAGATTAGGTTGAGAAACAGTCAAGCCATGTTCTTGGCATTGCAAAATAGCATTGTTGAATGGTCCTTGTTTTAAAACGATGCTTACTCGTGGGAACATACGTTTCCGCCCTAATTATAGAATTCAGTCAAGGCCCTTTGTACTCATGGCACCTTTCATCCCGTTCCCACAATTTCTCTTAGTGCCTCCCCCCCCCCCCCCGTTCTATACCGAAGAAAGAACGATGATCTGCAGTGAGTGGGAAAGTTCGAGATACGAATTGGGGCGTGGGGACTTTCACTTCTGCTCTGACTTTCTTATTGCTCAATGCTAGTTTCCGTCTCCATCCAAATGTTTAAACAGAAGTTGAATCAGGAATGCTGTGAACTCATCCAAATCATGTGAAATCCACGTCAGCCTTTTTCCATTCTTTTTTTTAACCATGTTTCCTGTACTCAGTAAATTTGTGCTGTGAGTGGGTGTTAGCCTATTTGGTTAAAATTATTATTATTATTATTATTGGTCTTCATTCCCCTTTCCTTCTCTTACGTTTCTCATTGTTTATTCTTTTGTGGTCAGGCTTCTAGCTCACTATATTGATTTTAAAACACACACACAGAACTCCTGAATGGCCTCTTTGAGTCCCCCCCCCCAAAAAAAAAGTTTTGAAGTGAATTTCTTCATTGTATTTGAAATACCTTGGCAAGACGTTCTTCTTGGTGTGGGCAAGAATGGAAACCGGGGATTACATTCCCTGTCTGGAACTCCTAATATAATGGAGTTGGCGGCAAACCATTTGCCCTTCTTGCCACAGCTCTAATCTAAATCTCCTGCTTCCCAAGGAGTAGCTGTTAGTTTAAGATTGTATGTTTTTTCCTCCATTACTAATAACAGCTCTGTGGGATGATTTAAGTTGATAAAGTAGAGCAAGGCCCCTCCTGCCTGCACCACAGCTTCATTATAAATTAGGACATTCTGGGGCATTCCACCCCCCCACCCCCGCCCCAGAACTGCCATGTCAGGTGTACTTTGACCGTGCTACAGCTTAGTAAGTTCATTCAAAAGGGAAATCCCTTTGAATACAGGCTGTGATTGGTAGGAGTACACCACTTCAGAGCAGTATATGACTGCATAGGGTTTTTTTTCTTAACAGATCCTCCCTTCACTGTTTCAAAACCACCACATTGGCTTTGTGATAAGCATGGCTGGATTGTAGTTTGGAGTCAAAACAATAAAAGCAGTTGTGGCTTTTCTACCACTTAGAGCAGCCATGTACAACATGTGACCCTCCAGACGTTTTGGCCTATAACACCAATATCTTTGGCCACTGGCCATGCTGGCTGGAGCATATGGAAGTTGTTAAAACATCTGGAGGGTAGCAGTTTGCTTATCCCTTAACAGGAACCGTGTCTCAAATCTGACTATTCCAGATGCCAAATAAATACATACTTTTAGATGGTATACTTGTACTACTATATGTAGAGAGCGGGTCAGTAATTGCAACATTGATGAAAGCCATTTAGATCCCACTCAGCAAATGAGTAATGATTGTGCATGTATTGTGTGAAAATAGGACCTTGTGGAAGTGCTCCTGAACTCATTTCCTAATCCGATAGAGGAGTGTAGGTATTTGAAAGGGGTTAAGCATCTCTCCCTCCCAACCCAAATGCTGATTTTCAGTTTAAAAATAAAATTGGAAGACTTCCTGCTATTTTCCCTTTTCAAAATTACCTGTCCAGACATGTTTTCTTCATGCAGGGTAAAAGATACGGGACCCCTTCTCTTTTTCCATATAGGTAAGAAAGCAGTATGATTTCCTAGAAGAAAAATGGCAGGGGAAAACTGGTGAAGGCTGCAATCCTATACTGAGGAGTAAGTCCTATTGAACTAAATGGGATTTACTTCTTAATAGGATTGCTCTTGATGCTTCTCTTTCCTTGCTCATTCCTTCCTACCTGCACTTTTGCTCATGAAAAATACAACTGGGAGGCTGTTCATGTGTCTCCCACATTGTATACAGTTCAGCTCTGCTGTGATATTCAGAGCAGCATGTCAAAACATAAAAGGTCTGAGGAATGGGCAAACAGGAGCTGACAACAAAGTAATGTAATTATCCAGTCCTACAGAAGATGCCCAGGTTGGTAATATGCTGTTGTAAAAGTTGCTGACACTATATATATATATGTGTGTGTGTGTGTGTGTGTGTGCTTGGTCTTGTTCCGTTGTAGCAGTGCCTGTGTGGTTTGTTCTATAGCTGTAGTGTTATATTGCAGTACCATGCCCTTAATGTCTAGAGTAATCTTCCTGCTGCAGTGTTTACCTGCTTTCTGTGTAACTGGAGAAGTTTCCTTGACCTGACTGACTTACCTTTCCTAACAAAGCTGTCTCTATAGCAGCGCTTGCAGATGCCGAGTGTGTGTGTGTGTGTGTGTTTGTGTTTGCATCAGCTATAAAGGGAACATCAGGGATTTCCTCTTTAAAACAGCACAGTAGTTTGATCCTTGTCTGGTTGCTGTTTGTATGCCCTATAAAGAGATACAGAATTTATACGGTCATATATTCTTCATAACTGACATTTTATACATGTATTTTATTCCTGAGTATCTGTATTCCATAGGAAGTAATCCTAAGAACACACACCTTGTACATGTTTAAAAAGTAGACCCCCCATGTGGTAATTTGTTGTTAGGCTGTATGTAGAGATGACAGCATTTCAGACCAGGGCAGATATGAGACAGTATAATAGATCTGTTATTGCCCATGGTAGACATATGACTGCTGTTTTTGGTTACACAGGATGTGAAGGTTTTTTGAAGCATTGTCCTGGGGGATGAGGGGGTGGGGAGAAGAGTGGCTTGGGGAGACATGGCCAGAACTAGCTCCTGCCAATGAAATTTGCAGCTGAAACCAGCAAGGTGTCTATAATAAATAGGTGCCTAGTTCAATGGCACAAATTGGCCATACAATAAAAAAGACATAAAAATCAGTGTACTAATGGAAGAAGGTCCAAACAAGGGCCTGTAATGAGGACCATGGGAAACCTCTTTCCAAGATTTATTTCACAAAAGCTGGGTATTGAGGCCCAAGTATCTGAATGCAAAAAGTGACAGAAAGTGGTGAACAGATCTTGGAATAGTGTGTGGATCACGCTGCTACTTGATACAATTATCTGTAGGAGATCATGCAATTTCCCCATTAAACTGCTGGTTTGGGTGCACCCAATAAGAATATATTCGCAACTTTAATCTCTTGAATTAATTATCAAAGAGACCACGGATAGGCTTTTAAATGTCCTGTATCAAAGTGCTAGGTTTTTTTTTCTTTCAGTGTAGAGACATGGAGCTTCTTTACATGAGCAATTTATTGCACACTCATGGATGTTTGCAGGTCCTTTACATGACGCTGTCAATCTCCAGGAAGTCTCCCACACTTTCTCCTGGTAATCTTGCTTTAAAAAAACCTGGAGATAATGCAGCATTTAAAATAATCATGGGATGTTCCAGCATGTAAAGCTGGCGCAGTGTATAGTTTTATTGAACTTAATACCATTGCTGAGAAGGGACATTTTCAATTCAATATCATGTGGTCACCATCTACAGGAGCCTGTTGTAAATGTGAAAAGACTCCAGAAGAAAAAACCGCAGTAAGGATACGGGGGTTTCCCTTAATGTAGAGGCACCATTGTATCAGTATGATAACAGTTGTCCAAAAAGAATAAACAAGGGTGACAGGTTCTTAAAGTATCTGCTTAAGAATTGTGGGTGTACTAAGGGCTGAAGTAGATGTCACACAAGAAACAATCTTCCAGGGTTTTGTTTTAAAAACTGGGAACAAGCTCTGGAAGAGCAGTGAGAGGGGATGCATAATTGTTTCCAATCCCGTTATTGTCCACTACCTGTCCATCCGTCTCCCCACCCCCCACCAGCAGCTGATTTCTCTCCATGGAGGAAAAAAGATTGAATATTCTGTATATATTTTTCCTGTGATGAATAAAAAACTAGTCAGGGAGATTTAGTGAACATTTGGCAGGAGTGGAGAAGGCTAAGCAGTCCCTCCACTGCTGAATTTCCACTCAAACTGCAGACTCCCATAATTGCTCTTCATTAACCCCCCCCCCCAAGATGTCTTTACATTGGGACATTGTTCAAGCATGTCCTGTGTAATATTTAGTTGGAGCCCAATTTTCTGTTTTATCCTCTTTTTACATCACCCTTGTTATCCAGGTGTAGACAAGTTTTTGCCCTCTAAATATTTTGGACTACAACTTCCATGAGCCCCACCCAGCATGGTCAATGGGAGTTACAATCCAAAATATCTGGAAGGCATGCTGGCTTAGCCTACCTTTTCCCCTACTTACCTTCTGCTGCCTGTCTGGTTTTCAGAGTGCATGTATGCAAAAGGCTTGATTGTAGTCTCCCTCCCTGTGGCTTCATTTACATCGACCTGGCTTGCATATAACGACAAGCCAGAATATGGGTTGAGTCTGTATTGACTATGGGTTGTTGTTGAATCATGGGTTGTCATTATGTACAAACCCCACACTTTAGTTTAATTATAGGTTGTTAACCAACAACAACCCAGGAAGAGAACCCATAGTTCGTTGTTGGGTTGGGGACTCTTGTTTGTTTGTTTGTGTAGGGTTTGCATGTAATGGCAACCCACCATTCAGTAACAACCCCCCACTCAACCTCACTCTGGACTGTCACTATATGTGAACCAGGCCATAGTTTAAGTCTGCTTTGGAGATTGAAATCTTTGACAGGCTGGTAGTTTTCTGAAATATCTAGGCCTTGCTCTTGAAAACCTTCTGGTTAATTGTTTAATCAGTTCCATCGTTTCTTTTACTTGAAAGCCTTGCATTACAAAAGCTAAACGTGCATTTACTTGCCAGATCAGGGTGCAAAGTGATACAATGTTTTTAATTGGGATTGTGTGTGTGAACAGAAATTTATTGCAAAACTCTGCATACAGGATTGATTCTTCCGTCATTACATGTTTATTTTTCCCTTCTGTGATCTCTCTCTCTCTCTCTCTCTCTCTCTCTCTCTCTCTCTCTCTCTCTCAAAAAAAAAAAAACAACACACACACTTTGTTGGAATTTGCCAAGATTCATGTTATGATAAGATCCAGGAATCAAGTTAACAGCACTCACACAACCTCTGCGTAACTCTTTCCAGCTACACAGGGCACTGTAAGCAACTTCCAACTTGAATAATGAATAATTGGGATTTTCTTCCCACTTGTAATTTTGTAAGTGCTATACTTATCCTTAAAATATTAATGAACAAATAATAAGATTAAAAGAGAAGTTGGCTAAGAAGAGTGTCCGTTAAAAAAAAGAAGGCAGAAAAACGTCCAACAATTCCCAGCATGCATCAGCCAGCATGGTGGCTGGAAGGATGCAGGGAGCTGTGGGACTTCTTTCTGTCTAAACATGTATATGATCGTGTGCTTAGTTATTTGGGAATAGTCTTTTGATTAGGCAAATTATAAACTCAGCTGGAAAATGGCATTGTGAAATTAGTTTTAACTTGGAGCCCCTTTCAAGCATTCAAAGTCATAACCATGGAGGGGACATGCAGAAACACACATCACCTGCACCCTCCCAACCTTCCCATGTTAACTGGAACATCTGAAGGGAGAGTGTAATGGCCATAAGCTGAATGTGACAACTGTCCCTTGCACAGTTAGAGTTCTTGATCCTGCAGGGGACTGTAACTGCATTCAGCCAAATATGGTTACAGTCTCCATCCACACCTGGTTCAATGAGGGTGGGCTGGATCGTGCATCCCTGTGTCTCCTCCATGGTTAGGATTTTGAATGCCTGTAGTGGGCTATAGTGCCAGGGCAGGCAAATTGTGGCCCTAAAATGTTTTCATCAACAACTTTTTTCAGCTGTAGTCATCATAGCCAATGGTGAGGGTTGATAGGCATAGCCAGTGGCGAGGGTTGCTAGGAATTGTACAGGCCAAAACATCTGGAGATTGACAGGTTTTCTGCCCCTGCTGTAGTGCCTTAACAGTGGGGGAATCAAGATGGTTCATTTTTCTCTTAGCATTAGACACATCTGGAGAAAAGATGTGTGCCCAAATTAAACATGTATTTTATGGTGGAATGAATCCCCATTTCAGCTAGTTTTCTGGGGTTCCCCGTTTATCTATGTGAAGCACTTTCGAGGTAGTGTTGTGTAACAGCAAATAGGAGAAGTCTACAATTATTGGCTAACCAAGGCAAAAGTTGTAGATGCCATGTCCCTCTTCACCCCCTGCTTTTCCTGTGTGAAAGCCATGGAGAGTACATACTAGCATATGGGTTGCACTCTCTCTCTCTCTGTCGAGAGAGAGACTAGCATGGTAGCTGACCCATTGAGATATAATGATTCATTTTAAATTTGTAATGACATACATCTACTGCCAAATTAAATACGACTGTTACTCATATTCCAATTCTGCTTTGTCCTCTCCCTTTCCTTTTGGCTTATGGTTGCCTTCTGTACTTGCTAATTTCTAACCATAGAGCAGATCCATTGAAACAATTAAGTACATAGCTGAGTTTTCTTGTTGGAGTCAAAGAATATAAAGTCACCCCCTGATCCGTAAGAAGCTTACATACATTAAACTTGCTCCTATCAGAACTGTGCCCAGCAGTGTAGACTTAAAATACTGAGGGGAGAAGCAGACCCAAATGGAAATGCTCATTCACACAACCATTTTCTTATGGCATATGGCAATGTGATATCTACAATAGGGTTAGATGAACAAGGAAAAACAAAAGTTATTGTAAGAGTTGAAAATAACAGTTTGCTTCTGATAAAAAAGTACTGTGAATTCTTAGACAAATCTACTGTGCCATAACACTGCAATGATGCATAACCATTGTTGTGTTTAATTTTTCTATGGGTGCCAATAGCTCCATAATTCTGTGGAGCCTTTGCTGACTGGATTTTGTAGGGAAGCTAGTTGTTTAGGTGTCCTCCTATTCGTCTTCTTTAGACCTCCAAATTCTCATTTTTCTGAGTGGCAGAATGTTGGTAATGTTTCAGTTCATGGTTTTACAAGCTTTCCCCCTGAAAGAAGACACTTTCACTTACTATTTTAGTTCTGCTTAAGAATTGAAATTGTGCCAAATCTTTTAGCTCACTGTTGGTAGACATGGACACATCCCTGGCTAGAAAATAATGTTTGTGGTTCTATTCATAAGGCCAATGGCCCTTGAACATGGCGATCAGACTAATATCACCAAAAGTGTAGTGTGTTAAAGAAATGTTATTTTTCTTCTAGTATAAAAGAGGTACCGTGGAGGACTTCCCTGGCTTTGATGCTAGAGCAGATGCTGAGGTCCTTCGTAAGTCAATGAAAGGCTTGGGTAAGTATTAGTTGACTTATAAACTGGATCTTTATTTATTTATTTATTTATTTATTACATTTCTATACTGCCCAATAGCCAGAGCTCAGAATTTCAAAAGAGTAGAGTTGGGATAAGCCTATTTACTCTGTGCTTCCTGTCACATCTTTATCACCTCTACCCGCAGCCTTTTCCACAACAGAGGGATAGCTTCTCTGCTCATGTAGGCTTTCCATGCGATTCCAGACTCTAAATTTCTAGGGTTCTAAGTTGCATGGGGAAACTCCATGACTAGATCATCCTCCCCTTTTTTCTATATCATGCTGCAGACATTAAGCTCCAACAGATGGAGTGTCTCTATCTGAACGACTTATTGCATGTTACCTATGTGATCGATCCTTCTCTGTAGCAGCCGCCATCCTCTGGAAAACCCTCCCTCGTGTGGTTCAAGAGGTGGAAAATTTAACATCCTTTAAATGCCTCCTGAAAACATATCCTTTTAGCTTTATCTTTCCATGGTTTATAACTTATTTTGGTTTTATATGGTATTTTTTTAAAAAAATAAGTTTTAAATCTTGACTTATTGTATGTTAAGGTTTTAATTGTAAACTGCCAAAGACCCTTGGCTATTGGGCAGTATAAAAATGTAATAAATAAATAAATTTGGGACCAAGTTACAATTCTTGCTTCCTCCCCTGAGTTAGCAATTTTTCATTGATATTTGCATAAGGAAAAGTTAGGATTACATAATGACCCTGTTCAGACAACACACTAAGCCATGGTGGTTAAGCATTTGAGCTAAACACTATGGCTTAGCTTGTTGTATCAACCATTTCTAACCATGGTGGCTATATAACCACACTTTAACCACACTCACTAAGCATTTGCTGCAGAAGCTTTAGCGGCCTAACTATGGCTTAGTGTGTTGTCTGAACAGGCTCTTTGAGAAAAGTGCTTACTCATATTTCATGAGTTCCAGTGAAAGAGGAACTGTTAATACTTACACAAGAATTCAATTGTACTCTGCAAAACTCTTCAGAAGACAATGGAACTCTTGTTTAAAGATATGGATTAATAATTAGCTTTATTATTAATTTTACTGGCATTCTTGAAATGTTAATGATTTTCTCAGTATGCCATCTTATGTAAATACTGATTAACCAATAAATTAAGACAGGAAGCAGGGAACAAGACATCGGCCCAAACGTGCTGTTCCCTGCTTTTCTCTCTCTGAAAAGTTGGGGCCAGAGCTGAGCCAAAATGGAGGAGGAAGTATCAAAACGTTTCATGAAAATCTTTGCCCCTGTGAAATGCATTTCCCACTTTGATGATTACTTGGTGTCTCAGAAAAACTGGGCAAAAATGTTTGCCCACTCAAAATGTGGGCATGAAGCATTGCTCTTGGTCTAATTTGGCTTCATGATGTCACCACTAGACAAATCTTATTGGCGAGGGTAATACTCCTTGATCTCTCTCTGATTTGGTGTTGTGACATTGGTTGCCTAATCATGTAATATTGTAATGCAATTATCTCAGGAGGAACCCAGTTTTAGGGTGTGTTTGTTTTTAAATGATACTGAAGCAGTAGATCAGGGAAAGGAACCATAAACAGGTGGTGAGCAGTGCCTGAAAAAGGTAAGGGGGTACATGAAACTTGCATCCTCCCCAAACACTTCTCTTGGGACAAACATTTTCATGGATAAAAAATTGGTGCAGCCCTACTAATAAATATATGTTCCTACAGAGTTACGCTTTTAAAAGTGGCCTAAAAATAATGTTTGTAAAGAGACATTTATATAGTGTTCTCCCAGGAACAAAGGATTGCTAGAAAGTGAATGTTGACGTATTATGCACTTTACTTTCAACATTAGGTGATTCATTCATCTACAAAATGTTAATATTTATCTTCTTGCAATAAGTCACTGTGTTTTTAATTTGCATAATTTAAGGAACTGATGAAGAGCCAATCTTGAAGATCTTAACTAGCAGAAGCAATGCTCAACGGCAGGAGATTGCGTTGGCTTTTAAAACCTTATTTGGCAGGGTAAGGAGACTGCTTTGAGTTGACCTTGCATCCGTATGCAATATTACATCTGTATTTTGTAATGGATAATATTTTGGTCTGCTGCTTACATTTTCTATATTACTTCAGATTCTCTCTCCGTTCTCCTGCCCCCTTCTCCTTTCTTGAACTTTTCATTTGTCCTAGTTTGTACGTTTGGAGGATTAATGTTAAACCATGTTTCTCATTCATTTGGCTTCTTCCTTTCAATTAGGATCTCGTCAGTGACCTAAAATCGGAACTTACAGGCAAACTTGAGACTCTGGTGGTGTCTCTGATGAGACCTGCACGGCTTTTTGATGCCCACGCATTGAAGCATGCCATTAAGGTAAAATTGGTGGCACAAAATAAAAAATATTGTTGACACGTTTATTTTTCTAGGACTGAGGCCGTAGCTAGACCTAAGGTTTATCCCAGGATCATTCTGGGTTCATCCCTGCCTGAGCACTGGATGCCCTTAGATGAACAGGTTTGACCCCAGGACAATCCTGGGATAAACCTTAGGTCTAGCTACGGCCTGAGTCTCCTTCTTTCATTGTCAGATTTCCTATTACAATAATTGATCTGCTTGGTTATTTATGGTGATTGATTTAATCTTAATGACTTCATTAATTTTCCTATCCTCTTGAATAATTTCAGAGAAATCGTAGTAATCAAGTTTTCAATGGTCTTTTGTCTTTTGAAGGAAGAACATACAGTGTCTGGCCAGTAGAGTCTGTGCAATAAAGCCATGCAGGCCACCACCTGAATTTTACAATTACAGTGTGTACTTCGTTTCAAACTCTCCTTTTATGTTAAATTTATGATTGCACCTCAGTGTATGCTGTTCTGCTTCCAGTGGGTCTGCAACCTTTTTAGGAGGGTTGCTAACAGCTTTGACTTGTGAATAACTGCATCCTGGGTGAAGCCCTTTGGAAGAAGGGAACAAGTTAGAAAAGTACATAAGAAGAGCCGTGCTGGATCAGAACAAAGCTCTATAGTCCAGCATCCTGTTTCACAAAGTGGCCAACCACAGTGTGGTTGGAATAAGTTTCCAGTGTCTATGACCTCCGGCTCCTAATTCCAAAATGAGGAAGAAAAACAGCTGAATGTGGACTGAGCATGCTCAGTGGGTACAGAATATTGAGAGTGTGCAGGGGCGGGTTGGAAAAACATAAGTGGAGTGGAAATGGAATGGAGTATCTGGAATCCTGAACAGATGCACTTCCCATTGGCTTGTAGTCATGACAAATGTATCTTCCATGAATTTGTCTAGTCCCCCGTTTTAAACACATCTCAGATAATGGCCATCACTGTATTTTATAACTTCCTTTGCCTGTCCTGGATTTCCTGCCAACCAACTTAATTGGTCATCTCCAGGTTCTAGTATTATATGTAACTATGTATCCACTTCCTCCATAACATGCATAAACCTTTATCATGTCCCCCACCTTAAATGCCATTTTTCTAACCTAAAAAGCAACCCCATGCAACTGTTTCAAATGTAGCTGGGTTTATATTGCCTTTTTAACTTTTTAATGTTTTAAATTTATACTTTTTATATTTTATGGTTTTTAATTGTGCACTGCCCAGAGAGCTTTGGCTGATGGGCAGAATAATAATAATAATAATAATAATAATAATAATAATAATAATAGTAGCAGCCATTCCTTGGAAGGAAAGTGTTTTAGCCCCCTGGTCATTTTGGCTGCCCCTTTCAGATAGCCTTCCCTAACCTGGGGCATGTCTACACCAGCCCTAAATCCCTGGATTGTCCATGGATCATTCCTGTGCATCCAAATGCCACACAGGGGATCCCGGGAGCAGGCAGGGATGATACCTCCATTTTCCTTAGATAACCCTTAGGTGTAGATAGGGCCCTGGTGTCCTCCAGAAGTTTTGGTCTAAATTTCCCAGCTTTCCTGACCATTGACCATGTGAGCTGGGGCTGATGGGAGCTGAAGTCCAAAACATCTGGAGGGCACCAGGGTGGGCATGACTGTTCTATAAAGCCTACTGAGTTTACAGTATCCTCTAAACACTTTTTGCTGTTGATGTTCAAATTAAGCTTGGGGCTTAGGCAGGGTTGGAAAAAAATACTTCTCTGAATGTTTCGTAGAACCTTTTGGTTAGACTAGAGAATGCTGAGCTAGCTTGCTGCAAAGTCAGTTGACATAGACCAGGCCACCAAAGGTGCTTCTGCTTTCATTCTGCAATTGCCCTGCCTGATTCAAGGAATTTTTCAGGGCTCCAGATAATGTCCTCTTTGATTTGAATCTCTCCTGTGTTTTCCCGCTGTCTTTTTTCTTTCTATAGAACGTCCTTTAAGGCAGGAAAGGCAGAATAGCTGCACAATGTCTTCTAATTGGTAGCTCTAGACGCCGTTCATTTGGCACTGCCCCAAGATTCAGTTTGTTTGCTAGTACAGTCACTATTCAGTTATGTAAACAGCTACCATCCCAATGACCTAACTGCTCTGAGTAAAGTATTCTAGCCAAATATTGATTTTTTCCCCAACTTGGAATTTGGAGGACGGACGGGAACTGCAGTGTTTAATTTACTGGGATAGCTCAGAAAACCAAAAGCCTATGATTTAATGTTGATTCAAGAGATAAAATCAATGAGCTGACAGATAAAAGCAAGGACAGGGATGGAGAATGTAATTCTGGAGATATTTTTTTTTAATTCCCTCCTTTTGAAAGGATTCTTGTGTGTGAACAGTTCTATGTGTTAATGATTAACGGCTGTCTTCCTCATGCCAGCTTGGTTGTATTATGCAGAATCAGTCAATCTGTGTAGAGCTTGACTCCTGGTGAAAGCAGCCATTGATGCTGCTCCATGCCACCCACCTTTGCCTCTGAGGCTGAGAGTACATACTTGGCATCAGGCCCCAGTCTGGGAATCCACATCTCTGCCTATCACCTCTGAATGCTTGCAAATACTCTCCTGGAACCCTCACTGGATGAAAATCAGTGGTCAACCTGGATATCTGAAGGACCATCTGTACCTTCACGAACTGTCCACATGCCTTGTTGCACATTACTCTGCTAGGTGTGCAGGTAGGGATGTGCAGTCAAGACTTTTCAGTAGTGGCCACCACACTGCAAAATACACTTCCTAAGGCAAACTTCCCCGAGTTCGTGCCCTTTAGAAGTTGTCAGATTTCAGCTGCTATCATCCCTAGCAGCCTGCCCTTCACTGCATTGCCAACTTCTGCGCAGATGAACTCAACCAGCGTTCTCTCCACCCCTTAAACTGATGGCAGGAATTTGCCCTAGGTGTAAAACATCTCTGTGCATTCTGCCAAAATACTTCTTTGATTCAGAAGTGTTGCAATTGCATGCTGGATATTTGAGATTTCTTAAACTCCCAAAGTAGGAAAATGAATCACAACTGGGTGTCCGCCATGAAGTCACCCAGAGGTTAGACAGTACAAATCTGGGCTTGCAACAATTAGGTATTAAAAAGATTGGTTTTTTAAATATAGTACTTGTAGAGTTGGAATTTAAACATGGAGGTTAGAACAAAGATGCAGCTAAACAAACTAGCAATTAAAATAAATGTATTATAGAGGTAAAACTAGTTAGATGTCTGGGTATTGGAATGGTACCGGATAGTTAGCTGTCTCAAGGAAGACATCTACACAGTAAAAGAAAAAAAAAGTATAAATCCAATATGTAATCATAACTTAGATGTAGAGCAATGCAGTTTAATAAAATTTGTATATACAAATATACTTAAAGCAACATAGAATAGGAGCCAAAACATAGTTGAAAATTTAATCTCCTTCATTAAACTCAACAATGGCTTCCTCTTTCCTATCTTAAAAGCTGAACAAAGATGTCAGTTATAGTTAACCTTTTCTTTAAAAAGCAATCTTGAAATCATTAGCAGGCTTGCTATTTCCTGCTTGCATTTGCTACTTGTCTTAATCAGAGCATAGTAGCCATTGACATGACAAGCCAAAGCCTTTAAATCTACCTTCTCTTTGGTTCTGTTGCAAACTTTGTTGTAGGAGAAAGATCGGAAGATCAAGAAAGATTGGCTCAAGTATGTCACTTCCTGTAAATGTTAGAGGAAATACTGTGAGCTCATTGTGTCCACACCACAGCTGGAAATTTGCCATCTTGTAGTACTACTGACAATAGGGAAAGGTGACCAATCCATATTTTTTGAATGAAAACCAGCTACTCTGCACGTCTACTGGGAGAGAGGATTTTCTATTTAGATTTATTAAATGGACAGTATCACAGGAACCCTTATTTCAGCTGTTAAGTCTGCCACAGATTTCCTGTATGACTCAGTGTCAATTCTATTTATACAATTTCATTTACTGTTATCGGTCATGAGGAATTCAGGAAGCAGAACTTGGTACTCCTGAGCATTATGGATTTCTTTCCAGTGCATTGAAGCTATGTAAGCATTTTATTATATTTTAATAGATTAAATATTGGGTACGAAGTAGAATAAAAATCATGATTTTATTTCGCAGAGTATAAAAAGCAAAGAGGCTGTAGAAAGTGAGACGCTTCCTCCTCCCAATCTTTTAACCGATAGAGTTATACTAGCTGTGTGTACTGAGCAAAAGTAATGTGATATAATTTCATCAAGTGATTCCATTGGTTGCAGGGGGCAGGAACTGATGAAAAAGTCCTGAATGAAATTCTCGCATCTAGAACACCTGCTGAAATCCGCAATATAAAGAAAGTTTATCAGGAAGGTAAAATACAGTATGCTGTTTTGCTATATTTGAAAGAGCTTTTGGAAAATATGAAATATTAGAATAAGCGTAGTAGTGAATATGTAGAATGTGGCTTCAGTTCAATTCTTGCTGAGATGAGTGTTGTGAAAGTTGCTCCTTTATTTTTTGAGTGCATTTTCTACCGCAGTGATGGGCAATTTGTGGTTTTCCAGATGTTTTGGCCTACAATTCCCATCAGCATAGCCAGTGGTGAGGGATGATGAGCTTTGTAAGCCAAAACATCTGGAGGGCCACAAGTTGCCCATTCTTGTTCTAGCACTTCGCACTATATAATTAGATTTGCTTCCTTTGATGCTCTCCATAGGATTTCATCTACTCAATAATATGGGAAAAGGATTTTAACAATAAGTGAAAAGGGGAATTTGTATCACTTCGTGATCTGAAAAGGCTAATTTTTAACATTAATTGTAGACTAAGCCTTTGCATCCTAGGTAACTATGTGGCTCTAACGTATTGAATACTTTGAATGAGCGTGTCTAATTTTGGGTGGGGGCGGGGAGAAAGCACTTTGCCAGGAAGTAGTTGTAAGTAGGGTATGAAGCTGTCAAAAGCCCTATTCATGCATTATCTGCACACGAGGCTGTTGTATAGAGGAGTGACAATGAATACTCTACTGGACCCGGTGTCCGCTTGTTCATTGTGGATGCAGCTACAGGATGCCTGGATGTGAGTAGCTGAATAAATGTAGATGCTTCGCATGATTGGGGCCCTGATCATATGGAGGGCGTATGCATTTTCAGCTACTCACATGTAGGTGCCTCTTTGCAGACATCTATGTTAAATGTATGGTCGTTGAGGATGCATGTTAATGGCGTCAGGACCAGTGGCATGGTCCTGCTTTTGCTACACCATGTAGTAGCCCTACACACATAACGTGTGAATAGGCCTAGTAACTCTTCTTGTGCTGGGTTTACAAATAATGCACCGTCCTCTTTTTCTAGATCTGGCTTGGCACCTGTCTTTTTACCTGTTCCCCTCTTTCTGGTCCTCTGAAGACTCAATGATAGCCGTTTGTGCATTTTAAGAGTATAATTACGTCATACCAGCAAGGTTGACATTGGGTACACTCTTCCACATGGCATTCATTACTCTCTTTGCTGATGCCTGTGTAAAGATGCCCATCTATCACTTGTAACTCTTAACAACTAGAGTATCATTTCTTTCTACATTAAGGTAGTTTAAATTTTGTTCAGTGATGGATATGTACTCTCTTGTTGCAGAATATGAAGCCAACTTAGAAGACCATATAACATCAGACACCTCTGGTTTTTATCAGAGGATGTTGGTAGTTCTTCTTCAGGTAAGCTTTTACAGTAGAAGACTTGGTTATAAAATTCAAGGCAAGGGGTATTTTATTAAACAACATTATGGCTTCAGTGTACATGTTTTTCTTCTTTGTCGATTCATTTGCTCCAAAGCTGATCAATGTGTGGGTGTCCGGTAACCTCAGGTGGTCTGGGGGCAATGCAATCAGACCGTATAATACCTATACTGCAGCAGCTGCCCTGGTTACTGGTGTGTTTCCAAGCCTAATTTAAAGTGCTGATTTGAGTTTTTAAAGCCTTGAACAATTTAGGACCAAATTAATCAATTTATGATCTTCACCCATATCACTTGCCAGCACTTGAAGATCAGCCACAAAGGCCCTTCTCACTTGGCTACCTTTGAGGGCAGTTAAGTGGGCAAGTATTGTATATGCCAGAGGGTCTTTTCTGCTGTGGCCCCCACACCTCTGGAATAAGTCACCATCAGGGTTCCACCAGGCCTCATCATTGCAGGATTTTAGGAAAGCCCTGAAAACTTTACTCTGGCTTTCTCCTGACTGTGTTTTATCATAGTGGGTTGTAGCTGCAGTTTTGCATTGGAGGTTTTGATTGTGCTGGTATTTGTGGGTTTTTTGTTTTGTTTTTAGAATGTTTGCTGCTGTTCCTGTTCCTGCTGTTTTTTTTATTACTGTATCATGTGAATTTTCTGTTGAACTTTACCTTCGGAGGTCTCCTGCCCTAGCAGGTGGTCTAGAAATATTTTAAATAAAGCCAGGGTTCAGATATTCACCCTTCCTGGCATAGCCTATGTGCATCGGATGATGGGGATATGCTTTGGGACTGTGTATGAATATGATATATTCCGGGCACCCATCCTCATTTCTAAGACCATCTTCCCTCTTCCCTTGAAGTGAGTGCCTTTTATCCATCTTAACCCAATTCTCATCTGCTCGTCTACTCCACGGTTCCAAGATGGGCATCTCTTGTCCAAATGTCCTTTCAATAGCAATGATGTCCTTTCAATAATGACACTAAGGGCGCTTTCCCATAGAGGTTTTGGGCCTGCTTATTCACCATCCAAAGCTCAAAAGCTACATGGCCATGTACGGTCTGGTCTCCTGCTCATCTACATATTGGAGGCAAGGAATTGCATAGCCTATATGCAAGATATACAGTACACCTAAAGGAAAGACAGTGTGGATACAAAAAATTATTTGCGATATCATCATCCTTTTTTGATAGCACTGATTTTTATAAGAAGTTTAATAATAGTTTTGATTCATGTGTTCATTAACCCATGCTTAAGTTTGCCTTTTATCCCATTTAGGCTAATAGAGATCCTGATGGCCCGATTAACGAAAGCCTAGTTGAGGCAGATGCTCAGGTAGGTGGAGACGCAACCAGCCCTACCCACCCAAATGTGCTAGAAACAGCATCTTAAGATACATGCAAGTTAGAATTCTACTTGAGAATGTGATTGCAACATGGAAATTGTATTTGCAGCACAGGCAATTATGTGTGCATTATGAATCTTGGAGGTAAAGCATCTTTGAGAATCCAAGATTTTCAGGTGTTCTTCTTTCCCTCTTATAAAGAACAATGCCATTATGTATTGTACAAACCTAGGCATGTAAATGAACCATTGTTTGGAATTAGTGCTTATTCCAAATCTGACTCCTGAATGTTATAGTTTCATTCTGTTGAATGTTGGGCCATTTTGAATCGTTTTGTAGCTGGATGGGAATTCCAGGTAGGTCCGTGTGAGTGTGTACTTCGGGAAGATGGTGGTGGTAAAATATATTGAAGCTCTGTTGGGATGGCAGATATTCACCATTTTAGTTTTCCTGGGATAACGTGTTCTGAGTGGCATTTGGAAAAAGAAATCGCTTTCACAAAAACTGGAGACTATCACTTCTTTGTGATGGCTGCCATGCCTCCCCACAAGATGGCTCTTGGAATAGGGCATTCTGGGAAAACTAAAATGATGGCCACTTAATGGAGCTTGAAGAGCTTCGATGAATACCCTCCCCACAAAACAACAACCACACAACTACAAAGGGAATGCAATTTCACCCCCTCTTTCATGCTTCTAAACCCACCCAATTCAAGCTGAAAGTTCCATCTTTAAACTTTCTGGCCTAGACTTATTTGAAATACTAAGGATATTGTTTAAGGGGGCATTTGGCAGCATCATATCTAGTCTTCCCATTGTGTGGGAAGACTCTTTTCCTAGCACTAGTCAGTGCTGTAGTTCAACTATTATATGTCAGGGATTAGCCATGCATTAGCTACGTTCCGACGTGCAATAGATTTGCACGTTCCAAATGGCAAGTTATCAATTCCCCTGCCTGATTGTAAGCCTATGCGGCAGGGTCTTGCTATTTACTGTGTTATCTGTACAGCACCATGTACATTGATGGTGCTATATAAATAAATAATAATAATAATAATAATAATAGGCTGGCTTATCCCTCCTCTCATTATTCTTGTTTTGAGGCAATATAGATAATTAAGTATCTTGTAATCCCTGCTTCGGCTTCTTCTGCATTGGAGAAAAAAGTAAGGAATATTCAGACTTGCCTTAGTTATAGAGAGGTTGTGCCAGATACAAGGTTTTCATACCTATTTGTGCAGAAGATCTTGTGCTGGGTCTTACAGTAAATATAATTTGTTATTTCATCTGGATGTGTTGGACTACAATTCCCATTATTCCTAACCAGCTATTGGCCATGCTGACTGGGAATGATGGGAGTTGCAATCCCAACACTTCTGGAAGGCAGCAAGTTGGGAAAGGCTGCTATCTGTCATAACCTCCACATTACAGATATTATAGGGATGACTCATAAGAAGGCGGAGTGCTAAAATCACTCATGTAGTATTACTTCAAGTAACTGTATTGCTGAGCCCATCAGCCATAGACATGACTGTCTTAAGAGAGCAGATGTTTCTGATGAATGACTTTTTCCATGGCTCTCCTTTTTGTGAGCTCTGAGTTGGTTTACAAACAGGAAAAAGGAGTGGTAGCAACGGAACAATCGCTTAGGTCATACTGTATTTTAGATCAGCTTGGCTGTGTGGTTAATTATAGTAATCTTAGCTGTTCCCCCACAGGACGCCTTCATCAAACAGTACATCTTTTACAGTTTCGAATTATTTTTTGTCAGTAGAATCGTAAGGCCCGGTTGTATGAAAAGCCTTATGTTTCATAGGAAAAGGAGACAAAGGGAGTGGGAGACTGGTGGCTCCTATTTCAGTGGGGCTGTAAATCCGCTCTGGGTTTCAGTCAGAATCAGTCAGAACTCTAAGTGAATTCTCTAGCTAGGGTAACATAAAATACAAGGTCAGTATTAGAAGATTAGACTTGTTGGGGATAATGGGAAATGTGTGCAATGTGCATTTGCAATTTGATGCTGGCTCTTGTAGGCATGATGAGAATTCTCTACAGTTAACCCCAAAAATTTAACCCCAAAAGTTAAACCTGAGGGCTCATCTACACCAAGTAGGATATTCCACTCTGAAAGCGGTATGAAAGCAGTATATAAAAGGCAAGAGCCACACTACTGCCTTATAGTGGTACTGAAGTGCACTGACAACTGTTGGGGCCCATGACACATCTACACCAAGCAGGATATAACACTATGGAAGCAGTATGAAAGCAGTATATGGTATGTGTCATGGGCTGGGGTAGTCCCATTTCTCTGTTTTCTTGCATGCAGGGCCATTTACATAGTAATTAGGGCAGGAAGGTTTTAAAGTGATATTATAATTGCATCAGGCGGTGGTATAAAAGCAAAATAAATTACAGTTACATCCAAACTATTTAAGTGGTTTATACTAGTCCATGGTTTTTAAAACATTCTGTTTAGCACAGAAGGCTAACATCTGGAACCACGGATTGTCTTTATGAAGTATTTTAAATGCTGGTCATGAAATTCTCATACAGTGCCCTATCCATGGGAAACCGTCTGTGAAGCAGGTGGTTCCTGAAAATGTGAGGGAGGTGCCAAAAGAGCTGTTTTCCTTTGTTTTCTTGTGTTCTGTATTATGAACGTATTGTAAAATGCGAGCTGTATCAAAGCACACAAAGGAATGAATGCAGTAGTACTTGTTGTGTGAGGGATAGTTCAAAGGTTATCTGGCAAAATGGAATGGAGTTATGGTTCAAACTCTTGAGGCACCCCTCATATACTACCCTGCTTTGCGGCTCAATATTTTCGCCTCCGATGGCTTTATTTAGAATACAGGAAAACCTTTGTATCTGCTTTAGGGAGATAAAACTTAACTTTGTTCTTTTCTTCTTCTGATTATAACAGCAACTGTTTAGAGCTGGTGAGCTGAAGTGGGGAACTGATGAAGAAAAGTTCATCACCATCCTGGGAGTTCGAAGTATAGCTCACTTAAGGAGGGGTAAGACTGAAAATATTATGACTGCTTTTTTAATTAAGGCTTGTTAATCAATGTATTGTGGATTCAGCTTTCAAGGGTGAAACTTGGATAAAAACCTGTCCTTCTAATTGGGTTTTCTGTGCTTGGTGCAGCAGCTATAGCTGACTCGTATTACCTCTAAGGGCCATTTCACCTATTAGATGGTAAGAAACCTGGGGTTGGCACTGAATGTATACTCAATAGAGTCATAGATGGTTCCTTTCTCAGGTACCTGTGGGAGAAAATTCCACAAACCCCCTTGGCAGTACAAAGACAACAATAACAAATCGAATAACTAACAGTTTGCCCTCTTATGACAATCATAATTGGCTACCCTCACTCTACCAATGGTAAGGCCAACCCTTTGCCCTGACTTGCTAGCATTCCATTGAAAGATGTGAGGGAACACACAGGTATGCAATCCCCTCATGTACTAGAATGGTCCTGAGAGGACTGTGCCATGTACTTTTTCTAAACCAGGGTAGGGCACCTCCGGCTGAATCCTGACAACACCCCCTTTCACCAGCTGCCAATTGTTTGGCAATTTCCCCATTTTAAAAGATTGACATATCTATCCTAAGCCTTAGTAACTGGCAGTAAGAGTTTTAAGCTAAAATATGCTGGTATTTTGCCCCTTTTGACTTTGGACCCACCTGTCACTGGAATGCGGCACCAACAGTGTCTCCAAAACTGATTTTAGCCCTTGATGGATTGAAAGAGATTCTTCACCCTTGTTCTAAATATTTGAATTTGTTCTTCCCATATGATGAGAAACATAGCTTGGGTTTACATGGGAGTGTGCTTTTTTATGCTTGTTTGGAGAAACTGAAAAGAAATAATATATAAAATACCTGATGGAAAATACCTCCTCCCAGATGTGCCTATCTATGCCTTCCAAGTGTCCCCTCATTCCAAAGACTTCTTGGTGGTGGACACCCAGTTATAGAATGCTCTCTCCATAGAAATTTCCCTGGTATTAACTTGACTTTTTTGTTGCTAGGTGAATAAGACTTCTGTTTTGTTCTCCCAGGCCTTGAAATATTTTTGCGATAATAATCCCTATTACATGATTCTGGTTCTTCATCGTGGTCTCTATGCATCAC
The DNA here is from genome assembly GCF_023053635.1 of Elgaria multicarinata webbii. Classification (NCBI taxonomy): domain Eukaryota; kingdom Metazoa; phylum Chordata; class Lepidosauria; order Squamata; family Anguidae; genus Elgaria; species Elgaria multicarinata. Next base: position 36,143,975 of record NC_086180.1, on the reverse strand, counting down.
ACATATGGGCTTTGCGCCTGCGCAGAGACCAGACCGGAATCTCCAATAGCTTAGGGAAACGTTTTTGGGCGGGAACCCCTCCCCCGCGCTACCGCGCATGACCACGGGGTTCCCGCCCTTCCCTCAGTTTTTCGTCGTCCGCATTGTGCACAGACCTAGAAACCGTATTCTCTCCAGTTTATCTTTAAACTTAATACTTACCACTAAATTTTCCTCGTATTTTTCTTTCCTCGTATTCTTCTTCGGTTTTTTCTTTTCCTACTTTGCCTAAAAAGAAAAAAAAAAAGTTATTCTTCTGTCTTTCTTTCCTTTTCTAGCGATCCTTCGATCGCGTTGGCGCCTCAGGCGCATGGCCGTTAGGGCCCCATTTCGTAAGTGCGTAAAATGTGGCTCTAAATTGCCACCAAAGGACGGTCACTCGCTCTGTGTGCTTTGTCTGGGTGAGGGACACAAGGTTCAGCAGTGCCATCATTGTATGGCGTTCACCAAACAAACGCGGAAGAACAGAGCGGATAGACTTCGGTCTATACTTTGGGAAAAAGCTCTACGAGCTACTGAGCCTACGCCTCAAAAGCGTAAGGAAAAATCCTCCTCAAGGGCAATGGAAGAGACCCATAGCCCTGAAATTCAATCGATTGTTATCGATGAGGAGATGAGGGCGGATAACAGGGCCATACCCCTGACGCCAGGCCGATCTCTAGCGGTGTCTGCGGCAAGAAAGATTTCAAAGAAGGCCCGGACCCCTAAGTCGGCAGAACACTTAAAAAAGAAGAAGAAAAAGAGGAAGGACGCTGATAAACGCTCCTCTCCTAGGGTCGATACCGTACCCACGGTGCCCGCTAAGCCTAATTTGCCAGCGGCGACCTCGATACCGACGCAATCGTTGATGCCGACTCCGTTGCCAACTGCAAGGAGTTCGATGTCGGAGGGCGAGATTCGTGACTCCACGTCGGCTATCTCCGCACCGTACCCTTCGGTACCGTGCGCTACTGCTCCACAAGAACCAACTGGTCTCGCTGTGTCTACCTCTTATCGACAATTGCATTCTCCTAGACCTGACTTTGACCGCATCTCGCAGTACTCCGGTTTTCAAAGAGACTATTCTTATGACTGGGAATACTATCGTCCCCAAGAATTTTACCCAGCAGAACGGAGGCATTACGATCATTATGCTCATCCTCCTCCAAATGCAAGGGTCATTCAAATCCCTCCTGCTCTTCAATCTCACACTCCTCGCAGTCAGCACAGCAGAGTCGACCCTGCTGAACAGCGTTCGATACCGAGGGTGACAACACAGGTCTCTTCACCTCACCAAAGCCAGACCTTGCAGCCAGTGCGTCAAACACTGCAACCACAAGACTCTCCTGATGAGGACTATAGATCTGATTCAGACTCTGTGGTGTCGGTAGCCCCATCTATGCCTTCCCCCGATGACGTTGTAAACACACAAGAGCCCGTTTCCACATCGGAGGACATGGGAAACTTTACCGACCATGTAAGGCGGATGGCACGAACGTTGGGTCTCGATGTCGACCAACCGACAGAAGTCGATGATGACCCAATATATGATGTTATGCAAACGGAAGCTACTTCTACTATCGCTATCCCGTTCCCTCCTACCTTGCGGAGGACAGCACAATCCTCTTGGAAAACTCCCTGTGCAACTCAACCAACGTCTAAAAGACTTGAGTCAATGTACAAAATTAAAGAATCTGATGCAGACTTTCTATTCCAACACCCTAAACCTAATTCAATCGTTGTTGAATCTGTCCAAGGAAGATCCCAAAGAGTACATTCAGCCCCTACTGATAGAGAGGGCAGAAAATTGGACTATTTAGGCAGAAGGGTGTATGCGTCTTCTTCTCTAGGGATAAGAACTGCAGCGTATGAGGCTACCATGGCCAGGTACCAGATATTCTTATTAGATAAGTTAAACTCCCTCTGCGACCATCTACCCGAGGAGAAAAAGGAGTTGGCAAAAATTTTCCAGACCGAAGCTACATCAATAGCTCGTCTCCAATTGAATTCAGCAAAACACCAGACGGATTCCCATTCAAAATCAATGATGGGTTCCATAGCCCTACGTCGTCATGCTTGGCTAAGATCAGCCAACCTGACAAACGAAACAAAAACTAGAATTGAAAGTCTTCCATTTGATGGAGAAGGACTATTTAACAATAAAACTGACGAGTCCTTAGATTCAATATATAAGGCTCGCACAACAGCCAAGAAGATGGGCTTCTCGTAACCACAACCGCAATTTAAACAAAGGCGCTGGACTAGACGTACCAACAGATGCAGCAGCGCCCTCAATACGACAAACAACCTGCAAAGCAGCAACAACTTCAAAGAAAGAGGCCGTATCAGGCCCGATACCAGCAAAGCAAACACCAGCCTGATTTCTCTAAAAGACAGCGGCTTTGACTTCTCCGTCCCAGGCCTACTACCCTTTACAGACCGCCTAGCACCCAAGTACCATCAATGGGAGTCCATAACATCCGACTCCTGGGTGCTCACTATCATCAACATGGGATACGCCATCGAATTCGATGCTCTTCCTCCTTCTTCGGGAGTGAAAGTAACAGCGCCATCCTCTCCCCTGCTGCTCGAGGTACAGACCTTGCTAGCGAAGGGAGCCATCTCGCCTGTACCTGCAGAGGAGACCAACCAAGGGTTCTTTTCGCGTTACTTCACGGTCCCGAAGAAGGATGGAGGTCTTCGTCCGATCATGGACTTAAGACAATTAAACAAATACATCACCCCAAGGAAGTTTCGTATGACAACAGTCACTTCCATCCTCCAACTGTTGCATACAGGGGTTTGGTTCGCGGTAGTAGACCTGAAGGATGCGTACTTCCATATTTCCATCAGGAAGTCGCATCGAGCTTACCTACGCTTCTCTATCGGCGTCCAGCAGTTCCAGTTCACCGTGCTCCCCTTCGGCCTCGCGACGGCGCCGAGGGTCTTCACGAAAGTAATGGCTGTTGTGTGCGCCCATCTACGAAAGAAAGAAATACACGTTTACCCATACATAGACGACTGGCTCCTGGTGGCGGAGGACAGTTACACGCTCCAGGAGAATATAGTCACGACTCTCGAACTTTTAGACTCCCTAGGCTTGTGGGTCAACCAGGAAAAATCTATACTGACTCCTCAGAGAACGATAGATTTCATAGGAGTGACTCTGTCGTCTCGGGATGGAAGAGCTTACCTTCCGTTAGCAAGGGCAAAGACACTTCGAGATTTGATTCTCGACATCGAAACCCAAGCAAGACCCTCGGCATGGACAATCCAAAGGTTGCTGGGTTTGATGGTGGCGACTACCGCTGTCATCAGATTCGCCAGACTGCGAATGAGGATCCTTCAAGGGTGGTTCCTAAAGACCTTCGACCTTCGACGCAACGCTCGCAAAACTTACCTTTCAATACCGAGACAGGTCCGAGCGTCGTTGAAATGGTGGCTCTCGATGAGAAACCTCTTGGAGGGAATTCCGTTTCAGCAAAGAGCACCATCGGTTACCATCACGACAGATGCTTCCCTCAGCGGATGGGGGGCTCACTGCAACTCACTCACCGCCCAAGGTCGATGGCCTCCTCGACAGAAAGAGGAACACATCAACCACCTGGAACTCTTGGCGGTGGAAAATGCCTTAAAAGCTTTTGCCCAGATTATCGAGGGCAAGGATGTTCTGATCGCAACAGACAACACCACTGTTGTCTGTTACATAAACAGGCAAGGGGGTACGAGGTCATACCCCTTAACCCGCTCTGCACTCAGGATTTGGAACTGGTGCATAAAGAGACAAACTTACCTGACTGCGATCCACGTAGCGGGAAAAGAGAACATCGTAGCGGACTCCTTAAGCAGGTCCTTCCATGTCGACCACGAATGGGAGCTCGATATCAATGTAAGAAACGACCTCTTTCGGTATTGGGGCTATCCGGATGTCGATGTCTTTGCCACTGCAAAAAACGCAGTCTGTACCAAGTTCTGCAGCAGAGCAGGAAGCGGAAGGAACTCGCTAGGAGACGCCTTCATAAGAACTTGGACAGGGGGACTACTCTACATCTTCCCACCGTTCCCACTCCTGACAAAAGTCGTAGCCAAGATAAGGACAGACAGATCAAACTGTATTCTGATCGCGCCGTGGTGGCCTCGACAACCATGGTTCGCTCATGCTCTTCGACTGTCGAGAAGGGACTACATCGAACTACCGTCGGTACCGAACCTTCTGTCTCGACACCAAGGCAGGGTTCGACACCCAGACCTCTCGACACTCAAGATGGCGGCATGGAGAATAGTACCATAACCTCCGGTATCGAACAATTGACGGTACAGAGTATTTTGACCGCATCAAGAAAACCCTCGACAAGGAAGTCATATGCGGCTAAGTGGCAGAGGTTTTCTAAATTCGCAATACAAATGAATCACATCGCTGAGACTTCTCCCATTTCTGTGATTCTGGAATACCTGCTCTCACTGTACCGAGGAGGATTAGGACTTTCGTCGATCAAAGTCCATTTAGCTGCCATCACCGCTTTTCATGAAGGTGTGGAAGGGTTCTCACCCTTTACCCACCCTACATCTAAAGAATTTTTAAAAGGTTTAAAAAACACTATACCAACAACTAGAAACATCGTACCTTCGTGGAGCTTGTCGGTTGTGCTCCATGCATTAATAAGAAAACCCTTTGAGCCCATGGCTACAACAGACTTAAGACCCTTGACTCTCAAGACTGTGTTCTTAGTTGCCATAACTTCAGCAAGGCGCGCAAGTGAGCTTAGAGCTCTAAGAATAGATGCGCCTTATACAATTTTCCATAATGACAAGGTCGTGTTACGAACAGACCCGTCTTTTTTACCCAAGGTCGTGACACCCTTTCACTTGGCTCAGGACATTATTTTGCCAGCCTTCTTCCCCAACCCTACAACGCCTGCGGATGCTGCTCTTCACATGCTGGACGTTAGGAGGGCCCTCTCTTTCTATAGAGCTAGAACTGAGGGATTCAGGAAGTCCAAACAACTGTTTGTATGTTATGGTGAGCCTTATAGGGGACTCCCGGTGTCATCTCAAAGGCTGTCACGATGGATTGTAGAGACTATTGAACTAGCCTACTCCATCTCTAAACTAGTGATACAGCACCCGGTGACAGCTCATTCAGCCAGGGCGATGTCTACATCTGTAGCCTTTAGCAGGGGTGTTCCACTTCGGGACGTTTGCAAAGCTGCGACCTGGTCCACCCCTTCCACATTTGTCAAGCATTATAGCTTGGACACTCGATCCAGACATGACTGTTCATTTGGAAGGGCGGTGCTCTCAGAAGTGTTGAAATAATACACCAACCCACCTCCAAGGTATGTGAGCTTGCTACTCGCCCATATGTGTGATGCACAGAGACCACGATGAAGAAATGCAGGTTGCTTACCTGTAACTGTAGTTCTTCGAGTGGTCATCTATGCATTCACACAACCCACCCACCATCCCCTCTTGATGGTGTGATATTTATTAATGTTATATTTGACTATAGATTATTTATCCTCTTTATTTAATTACACTCATGTTTATGGGGGCACAATGTCGGACTCCTGTAAACTGAGGGAAGGGCGGGAACCCCGTGGTCATGCGCGGTAGCGCGGGGGAGGGGTTCCCGCCCAAAAACGTTTCCCTAAGCTATTGGAGATTCCGGTCTGGTCTCTGCGCAGGCGCAAAGCCCATATGTGTGAATGCATAGATGACCACTCGAAGAACTACAGTTACAGGTAAGCAACCTGCATTTCTAACTCCTGTTTTATTTCTTGGCTGGCTGTAGCTTCTTGGTTTTACAAATTTTATCCAGTTGACTTTGCATTGTGTTTTTATTGGGTAGTCTTTTGCATTGATATTCATATTGCTGTGTTTTTAGATCTTTGTGTTGTATTGTACTGTACTGTCTGGTTTTAAAACAATTGTACCATACCTGGAAATCCTGTTTTATAGTCACCTTATAAATATAAATAAATAAATACTTATGAAAATAGACATAATTGTCATATATCTATTTTTGTCTTTCAGTCTTGGACAAATACATGACGATCTCTGGCTTTCAGATTGAAGAAACTATTGATCGTGAAACGTCTGGTCCGCTTGAGAAGCTCCTTCTTGCAACTGGTAATGGGCAGTCCTATTCCCAATTTATAAGATGTGCAAGCATGCTCTGGGGGATGGATCCTGGAGGGAGCAGCATGGTGTGTTCATTAAAGGATGAACAATATAATATGCTGGTTACTCTACTAAGAACCTGAGAGAAAGTGATGTGCCAGCGATTCTTGCTTTAATTTTTTTTTTTTGATTTACCAACAATACAAGAAGGTAGCAATGTAATCCTGCACTGGTCTACTGGTTTGATACCCAGTCTAAATACAGCTAATCTGTGATTGAACATATAGCTCCAATTCATAATTCTGAAAATCCTAGAATTTCCTAGAGGGGTGAATGCCATTCATGTGAAGCAGCTTGCTATTGGGCAAAGTAATTTTTTACTCTATTTTCAAATTCAAATGGATTGTTTTTGTTCCCCAGCGAAGTGTGTTCGAAGTGTTCCCGCATTCTTTGCTGAATCACTCTTTAAAGCGATGAAAGTGAGTACTTCATCTTATATATATATATTAAAAAGGAGAATCTTCTCCAAGCCTACAACAGTCCTGAATTAACCACCTCTAGACATTTCTACATGAGGCTTTTATCCTGCATCTTTACCAGGGTTTCTGCTTCTGGATTCTGCAGGATTAAGATTGGCACCTTTATACATGCTTTTTTCCAAGGTTTTTTTCCCCTTTGTCTTTCCATATGTTTTATTATACAGCTATTAGGTGATGCTGTGGTATAGCAGAATTTCAGAATTATATGCTATAAATATAATGCCATTCAAAAAAATATTTCACTTTCCTTGATCTAAACACAACACTCCCCAATAATGATTGCAAAGCATGGGAGAGTCCCTGGAAGACATCAAAGTCGTGTAAAGGACCAGCAAACTGCTATGACTGAGCAATCACGAGTGCACAATAAAAGTCTTGTGTAGAAAAGCTCTTTGTCTCATTTTCTTGAATGTGACCCTTTTGGGTACTTGACAATACTATCTTATGCATGTTTACTTGGAACTAAGTCCCATCATGTTCAGTGAGGTTTACTGCCAAGTAAGGGCTTTGCTAGACCTGCCGGCTTATGCCGGCAGGGAGGCGGGGCCAAGGCGCGCTAAAGCTAGCGCGCCTCGCCCAGGGTTCCAGACATCGGACGCGCAGGGACGTCGGATCCCTGCAGCGTCCGCCATTTTTGTTGTTGTTGTTAAAGGGGCCGCGTGCACCCTGAAGCCGCCGGAGACGGTAAGTTGTTTTTTTTACCGGGGGGGGGGGGAAGGGAGGCAAGGGGGGAGGGCGGGTGAGATCGCGCCGCCCGAGCAAGCGCCGCCGCCGCGCGCCGCGATCTCACCCGCCCTCCACCCTTGCCACCCCCCTGCCATCCTTCCCCCTCCCTTCTCTTCCCCCCCCCCCGGGCTGATGGGCACAGCGCTCGTATGAGCGCTGTGCCAGGTCCGCGGCTTTTCGCGGCTACTCGCGAGTAAGCAAGTAGCTGCAAAAAGCCACGGAAGTCACTAGACTTCCCCCAGCCCCAGCCTGAGGCCGGAGCTGGGGAAAAGGCGCGCCATAAGCGACTTAGCTTATGGCGTGTTACAGGAGGCCTCACTGTGGCCTGGGCCCGGATTCCCCTGTGCGTCATCTGGACGCACAGCAGGGAAACCGGGTCTGAAGGCGCGCTAAGGCCTCGTCTAGTAACGCTCTAAGTATGCATAAGATTTCAGCACTCAGGATGTACTGAGCAGAATATGAAAAAAAATTAGGGTGGTAAAAGGCTGGATTTTTCCAGCCCTTTCAATGCCAAATTTATGTGAGCAATCTGAAGTTTCAAATTTAGAATCTCCTATTGACTGACAGTTGGTTCCTGTTGAATGAAGGGGTGTGATATGCATACCTCTTGAGTTGCAGCACTATAAGGTTATAAGGGGCAGGCAAAACTAAGCTTTCAGGATCAATTTTGGGTTTTGTTTTCTTTGTTTGCTCGAATCCTGAGGTCCTCCAACTGGAGTCAGATGCAAACTAGGGTCTCAGGAAAGGGTATTTAGAAATGTGGTACATGGGTGCTTCTGAGCCCATGCTCAACCCAGAAATTTGTTTTCAGTTCCAGAACTAGAGCTTGCATACCATTCAAAATGGTGCTCAAGGCAGCCAGCAATAAAATACAGATTAAAAACAAATCTTAATTAAAACATAACAGAAAAACAAAATGATTTTTTTTAAAATTAAAAACACAACAATGAAAGAAAGGAAAAGTAATTTCCCACTAAGCTTTCTGGAGTTCAGCAGCCTAATTTAGAAAGGGAAAAAGCTATCTTGCTACTGCTGTTGGGCCACTGGGAACTGGAAGCTCATGATGACCTGCTGCAAATCACCCAGAGATCTACCAGTAGATCACGATTTACCTTCTGCCCACCCTCAGCTCATAGCAACAGGACCAACCTTAGTCACGTAATTGCTCTCATTAGCATTCTAGATCAGTTCCTCTTGTTTAGCCTGTCCCAACTTTCCTCTCCCTCCCTGTTTCTGTCCGGGACATATACTACTTCCATCCTTTTAAGTCCTACTTCCTTATTGTTTATTGATCTGATTTGTACTCGACCTTTCCAGCAAAAAAACTGGCACAAGGTGGCACCTTGAAGCATCTTCCTTCTTTTCTCCTCCTCTTACCGTCCGTTAATTTGCTCTGGATTATTATTTGAAGATGTGACACAAACATCCCAACTATCTGATGAGAAAAAGGCTAGCTTTGAATAGTTCAAAGCCTGCTAGGATTTCAAATGAAGAAGCAAATCCATGCTTCTTCATTTGAACACACCGAACTGATTCACATGATCACCATGGCTTAAATAAGCCATAGTTGGTTGTGGAACCTGCTGGATGGCTAAACGTTCAAGCTGTGGCGTGTAGTGTTGTTCAAACCCAGTGGGGGTGGTTTGTGCTAAAGCTAACCCTCGCATAATCCTAAAACAGGCCATAGGTTATGCAAGGGTTGCTTAACCTTTGCACAACCTACCCCTGCTGGCTTCAGATAACACAACAAGTCGCAGTTATGGCTTCAATATTCAAAATGGCCATTTGTCTGCACCACATTATGTGAACTGGCCCAATGGTTAATTCAAACATTGTGATGGGCATAATGGGTTGGTGCATACAGAACATACCATATTAACACACTGGTAATTCAGGATTATAATAAAGGCTCCTATTTAACATTTCATGTGGTTGTGATAAAGTCCCCATATTTTACAGTTAAGAAGCAGGAATATTACTCTTCAAGGTACTGTATATATTCTTGAAATATCTCTAATATGTATAAACACCCTGTATAACATTCTTACGCACATTATGAATTCTTTGCTTTTAGTGCCTAGTTTCAGACCTGAAGCAGCCAAAGTTAAAGCACTTTTTATTCTCACTGACTTCATAGGACTTGAAAGTGTTTCACGTTGGCTGGATTATGACTTTAATGGATTTTAAAAATAGGTCCCTTTTGTTTTTACCAGGGAGCAGGCACTGATGATGATACATTGATCAGAATCCTGGTTTCAAGGAGCGAAATTGACCTGCTGGACATCAGGAAGGCATTCAGAAGAGATTTTGCAAAATCTTTGTACCATGCAATTCAGGTAGGCTTTATTTTATAAAGTAAGTTTCCTTCATTCTCTTTTTGAATGGCATATACTGCAGGAGCATGTGGCTATTTTTGATTCTTTGTATTTTTCAACAAAACTGTTTCAATGAATAAATATTGTCAAATAGGGAGGAAAATTTCACTTCATATCAAGAATTTGCGTCCAGTGTTAGTCTAACCCCATTCATTGCAATGGGTCCACTCTGAGGAAGGTTAACACGGGCAGGGACACAACCCCAAAATGTGTTAAATTCCAAGTCATGAGGCCTTTAGGCTGCTAAAGCATGTGCTGTTCTTGGGATTAAATTGGTTTAAATAAATGGATTTGTGGATTGGGCATCCTATTTTGGAGCTAGAATTTGTTAAAGTACATATATATTGAAGTTGTTTAAATCCTTTTTTTGTAGTGCTTAAGAGTTATGACTTAATGGGCCTGTTCAGACAACACACTATAATACTTGGTTAGGCTGCTAACCCTTTTGTAGCAAATGGCTAGTGAGTGTGTTTAAACCGTAGCCACCATAGTTCATACCACACTTTAAGCCATAATGTTTAGCTCACAATGCTTAGCTACTGTGGCTTAGCATGTTGTCTGAACAAGGCCAGTGGCTGCAAATGAAAGATAAATAGATGGTACTAGTTTTGCTTCTCCAGATTTTTGAAATATTGTAGAAAATAAATAGCCTTGCAAGATAAGATTTCATGCTCCATTTCTGAGTGGACAGTCGTAGAAATGGATTTCCTGCAGTGGAAAAGCTGCCCTTTGTTAAGAATTTCTCTTGGAGTCATTGCTGACTCATTGCCTGTGTTTTGATTTGTAGAAAGATACATCTGGTGACTACAGGAAAGGCCTTTTGCTCCTCTGTGGGGGTGAAGATGACTAACGTCTACAGTGACATGGAGGACCGAACCTTAACTCCTGCTTTGTGCCTCTCTTCTTCCGTATGGCTAAGCTGTCGCTTGACATTTAGAGCTGCAGCTGCCTTTGCATCCTTATATCCGTCAAAAGCGACACGCATATCAGCAGTAAAATGATATAGTAACATTTCCTATTGAGTTCTGTATCAGACCCTCTTCATAGGATTGCCACTTCTTACCAGGAACTGCCTATTTTCTTTCATTAGTATAGTTTTATACAAGTCTAGTTTTACAGCATTTTAACATATCAGCTGCTCTTAAAATTCAAGCTGGCCAGTTGGAAGTTGTTGGGTTGGATCCATACCAAATCAGCTGCACTTAAGCCCCATTGAAATCAGTGGGAAAAATTGGGGCCAAAACAGACATTAATTTAAAGACTCATAATGCCTACAATGTTACAAATGAGTAACGTTCATTTTTCCTTCGAATCAGAGGGCCTGATCCAGCTTTAACCTTTTCCCTCCACTATGGGCCTGATCTGGATTGGGTTCCCCATTGCTGCAGTTTCTTTTTCAAAGTAGTGATCCATAAAGTGCTATTTCACAATAAAAATTGCAGGTGCGCCCCTCCAACCCTGGTTGGGCCCATTGTGGGGGTGTGGGGGCAGCAGGAAATGTTAAAACCTTTCTATCCCTGATGCTAGGGCCCCAGTCCAGATTGGGCTCTTTGTACCTACTCTAGAGTAAAATTTTAAAAAGACAATCGCTAGCTATTTCTTTAATGTCTGTTTTGTCTCTTAGTCATTAATGTAATGTAAACCTGGTCTGAATCCAGCCCCTTATGTATACATTCCTAGCTCAATAATTTTACAAAAAAGTGCCTCTTACATAAATGTACCTCTCCTTTGTTTATAAAGGAAGTTGGAAGTCTTGTTCCTTTTTTGAAGAATAGATGTAAAATGCATTCCAAGAACTAAACTCAATTTTTCTTAACTTGAATTTTGCACTTCATTTGTACTAATTTGAAGAAAGCTTCTGCTAATGGCTTTAAAATTGTGAACTATGCATGAACTCTCTCCATGTATTGTAGAATTTGGTGCTAATAAAAAAGATACACCTATTAAATGATTTGGGTTGTCCATTTGATACATAAAGGACCAATAAAGAACACATAGAACTAGGAGCATTTTGAAGATCTGTTACTTTGTTATGAAGCCCCCTCTTATTTTGCATAATTTCTTCCAGTTTTGAGTCCAACAGCACCCTCCTGATCACGTTTTCCAGCAACTGGCATTCAGATGCATACAGTCCCTGATACTGGAAGTAATATATTGCCATCATAACTACTATTTATTTATTCTTTTATTTATTTGTGGCATTTGTATACCACTGAATATAATAAAATCTCTCATGTGGTTTACAATATTAAAATACAATATTAAAAATGTAGCATTAAATCACAGTATTACACAACTACTACTCATGATGCCTCCAACTACCAGAAATCTTCACCAACCTCTCTCGAGTTTTAGAATTTCACTAAACATTCCTTCATGCTTTCGACTATATCTTCACACTCCTTAATGCTTTTGGGGGCCAGCGTGCAGGGGAAGGGGAATATTCAGGCTGTTGAATGATTTGCCATCTACCACAGCCGATTCTTTTACTGCTTCAGTGGAATTGGGGCCTATGCACTGCGGCATACATAATCCTCCCCTGCAAATTATGGAGACTAGCCCTGTTTGGATTTATGAGTAGTCTCAGCTGCTTTCATCATGACATTTTTATGAAACATGCTTCTGAGAAGTTAATGTGTATTTACATGAAAACTAAGATTAAAAAAAGGTTTTGTACATCAGAATGGGTCATAGGATGAACAGGCCCACAGCTAGAAAACTTAAGGTGGGAGGAGTCCTTACAGAACAGCCAGAACATAAATACAAATGAGGTTTCAAAATAAATGTATTGAAAGGGTGTAACCCTATGCTTGTTTAGACCCAAAAGCTGGCTGGGGAATGCTAGGAGTTGTAGGACGTTCCCCACTGTCAAAACATGCATAGGATTATGGCTAAAATGTATTAAATGGTCATTAAAAATATTGTATACTATTTTTAAAAAGCAAGGTCTAGTGTGTATTAGTCATTCCAGTGCTTTTTTTTAGCTTGAACACTGGAAGGCCAGAACAACTTTTCTTTGTACTGAACAATTGGTTAGAATACTCTCTGTGTCTTTCCTTGTTCCTCTGAGTCGAAGGGGTGCAGACTTGCTGTGTTGTTTTTTTGAAAGCAAAAGCTGGACATGCCGGGGTGGTGGCAGCAGCCGGAATATTCTGATACGGTTATAGCTCTGCCCATGACACAAAATTCTAAAACAGGAGTTGGTAGCCTGGTCCCCTCCAGTTGTTTCAAACGACAACTTCCATTATCCATGGTGACCATGCTGGTTTAGGATGACATCTGGAGGGCATCAAGTTAGACAAGGTTGGCTTAGACTGAATCTAGCAGCATCTTTGTCTGATAGGATATAGCAGAGGTGGGCAGACTTCAGGCTGGTATGTGTGTGTGTGTGTGTTACTAAGGCCCTAAGGTCTACCAATCAGAGCTAGGAGCAAAATGGTGGATCAAGGAGTGAAGTCTGATACAAAATGGTGGGTCGGGGTGGAGCCAGTTCCCTGTTGAATCGCATAAATCATAGAATTAGATGACCTGCAGATACAAGCACAGAATCTACATCTGGGTTGGGGATTTTAATGCCAAACTCTTAAAACTGGCCAGCATTGCTGCACATAGATTGCTGCTCAAAGGCAATTAATATGCATATTTAACAGGTGAGGAACACCAGGCTGAGAGGTACTACTGTAGCGCCATGCCAGCCCATGGCCCTCCATCTAATCTCAAAACCCTCTGCATGCCATCAGTTCAGACCTCCGTCTCTTACCTGACAGCCTGCTGTGTGAGAAGGAAGAAGGACAGATTTAAAAAAAAGGGGGGAGAAGAAAGAAAAAAGGGGTGACCCACCGACTTTTGGTTCTGGCCTTGCCCACTGGTGGCTTTGGCTTTGCAGCCCCTGACAGATTACCCATGAGGCAATGCGGCCCGCCATAGAAACCAGTCTCCCATGGTTTAGACTGCCCAGAACACAGTGAGACACTGATGGTGACAAGTAAAAGCAAAATGGCCTTGGCTAGCTGATTAAAATGCTGTATAGTTTTGTAGCAAGAGCTTTGGTGTCATGTAAATGCTCCAGACAGTAGTTGGCTTCAAGGCAAATGTAGTTTGCTAATGGTTTTGGTGCCACCTAGCTGATGCTAACTTTATTACTGTTACACCAAACAGTATAATATACTGTCAATAAGTAAAGGTAGTAAAGAAGCAACATGATGGCATTTATTCTTGCTATGCACTCTGTTGTAATGGTAAGGTATTTTCTGAATTAAAATAAAACACTCCTTTCTAAACGTCATTGAGGGATTTTTAAATAAACAACACAAGATAGTTTATAAGTTCGTCCAAAAGAAAGAATGTGAGCTTCTTTTTAACTATGGACATGGACAGTCATAATGGGCCTGTTCAGACAACATGCTAAGCCATGGTTAGGCTGTTAACCCTTTTCCAGCAAATGGGTAGTGAGTGTGTTTAAACTGTGGTTATGTAGCCACCATGGTTAGGAATGGTTCACACAACACACTAAGCCATAATGTTTTGCTCAAAATGCTTAACTGCTTTGGCTTAGTGTGTCATCTGAAAAGGGTCTATATGAATAACAGCACAGTACTATAGACATTTACTCAGAGCTGAGACCCACTGGGAAGTTCTCCTTACATGGTATTTTGTTTATGAAGGACGTCATCTGGAAACACCCACCTCCCCATAGCAGTCAATGAATGAGGCCGGGTAATGCCAGGTGATGAACCCAGGCCGTCTCTTGGGGCTTCAAACTAGCATTCTAGAAAGAGACCAGCAAGATGCAAAGACCTTTTCCATCTTGCTGCTTATTTCCCTCTTGCATCCCCTTCTCCCCACATCCCACGCTCTCTGCCAAGTGATTCACGCGTCTTCTTTTCCTGTTTCTGGTGAGGCCGGTGAGACGTATGGGACTCTTTTCACTTGTGTACTGGCTATCCTAATAACAGACATTTTGAGGTCATGTTATAAAAAAGACAATAGTCCATGTTTGCCCCTCCCTGGACAGAAAAACTGTGGCGTACATTTTATCTCCTTAAGTTGGAACTGTGAGCAGAACAACTGCACCACTGCAATGCTCTGTCCTCCATCCAGATGACTAGCATACCAAGAGCAGCTGTGACAATTTCTAGTAATGAATCCTACTATTTGCACAGCTGGTCCATAAATTGGTTCCCAGTGCAAAAGAAAAGAATCAGATCTGATCATACACCATGCTAAACAAATCTGCTTGGCAGGGCATGTCAATCTACATGAGCAGTGAACCCAAATTGAGAAATATGCAACACCATGGCTCTGCTTTTGTGAAAAGTCCAATTTCTAGTTTATCAGTTTGTAGAAGAGGAACTTTACTTTTGCATGGTTTTTTTTTCAACTACCTCCTTCCTGTGCTCATGAGATTAAACCTCTGTATGAAGTTTTCTTCCTCAAACAGCTGCTCAACTGTGTCCAGGGAAGATCTCTCTAGGTCTTTAGAGAAAGGATCTCTATACCAAGGTCAGTACCTGCTTTTTCAGGCTAACGCACATTCCCATCTGCATCTCAAAACAGATGGGAATGGGCATCTCTGTCCACATGACGCAATGAGGATGCAAATCATGTTAGGATGACTCACTTGCAGATGACTGTCACAATATGGACGAGTATCTGCATTTGGTTCTCAATCTAGCAAAAGAATTCATATAATAGTTTTTCCCAACCTGCTGCCCTCAAAGTGTTTTGGATCACAACTCCCATCACTCCCAGCCAGCATATCCAATAGTCAGGGATGATGGGATGTGTAGTATAAAACATCTGGAGAACACCAGGCTGGGAGAGGACTACTATATTATGATCTTCCTTGCTGAGTCAAGGAGATAGTTGTGTATAAAGCATCTTAGGCTGCACTCTTATACCCAATTACCTTGGAGTAAGGCCCCTTGAACTCAATGGGTCTTACTTCAGAGTAAACAGGCATAGGAATATGTTCTTCTCTTCAGGAAGGTGAGCAGATGACTGGAAAATATGTTGCTGGATATGCATAGTTATGCCTACAAATTCAGCATAGCGAGTGACTGTTTCACCCTTTCAATGTCACAAAAGAACACAAGGCTTTACAGCTATTGCTGGCAGATGTTTCGGGACAAATGTTTTGAATTTAATGGCAAGTTCAACCATTCATGAAGGCCAAAATGTTCTCAGAGTTGTAGATGATGCACTGTTTATGTCCCAAGTGTAGGTTATTTTAAAAAGCTATAATTTGATTCTCTCAAAATCAGCTCTCATTTGAATGCCCCAAATCCTTGACTAATGAGGGCTATTCTCTACCAAATTTCAACATTGTCCAGCAGTTTTAGTGCCTGGGCTGACTTCTGTCTTGTTTACAAGAATGTTTTCTACTGAGGCTCGTGTTTTTCCTCAGAAGAGCTTTGTTTTAAAAGAACATTTCATTCCATTTGACTGACTCCCAAAATGAATGAAAATCCAGACTATAAAGATGAAGACAAATTAGATAAATTTTGCAAAGTGATCAGTGACCAAGAAGGATCAGTAACACGTTTATAACAGTAGAATTGGAAACTATGCAGAATGTGCATTCATTTTCATTGGGAGTAACATTATATCATATGGATCTATATCACATGTGCGCACCCCACATCTGTGTGGTGGGAAATTTCAGGGTTGAAGCACTCACCCCCCTATTCAGTTGTCTTTGGAAAGGGTTCATTAGAGACTTATGGCATTTTATAATATTTATTTTCAAAGATATAACTTGAGCCTAAAATGGAGATTCACAGCATTAATGTTCAGGTAGCAGCTTTCTAGGGAGACAACATGCCATAGGATTCTTTCAAAGAACAACACAGCTCTTGCAGTCTTACTCCAAAAAACCTACGTTTTCTTCACAAAAGCAGCTTGGATGACCTTACAGGGTGGTGGGTAGGGGAAAGCTAAGCCCTGATTGCTCAATGGCTCTCTTCTTCCAGAAGAGCCCATCCACTGAGAGACATCTTCTTAACAAAGACAGGATAGTTGATTATCCTTCCATAGTGGTGTTGAATCTGCTCTGGGTTTCAGTCAGAACCAGTCAGAGCACCTTGGATAGCTCCTTTAGAGTTCTGACTGGTTTTGACTGAAACCTGGAGTGGATTCATAACCCCACAGCCTCCACTGCTCTTCCAGTGTCATCAAGATCATCACCAGCTGTCCTACTGGTTCTATTAGCCTTCCCTTGATCAAAATCTAGAAAACTAGAGATGCAAGGGACCCCTCAGATGACTTACATACTAACCCTGCTGTAATACAGCAATCTGGCAGGTAACTTACAACAATATATAAAGTTGCCAACAAGCTAATTTACGTAAGGTCCCACCCCGTAACAGTTGACATTGTTGTTGTTGTTGTTGTTCTCGTTCTCCCTCTTCTCTCGCTAGTGACAGTTTTTCTAGACAGACATGATGGGCTTTTCCAAGTCATCCTGTCTTTTACTTATGAAGATGATGATGATTTATATAGCATTATCAATGCACATGGCACTGTACAAAAATAAAACAATAAAACAAATCTCTACTACAAATGCTTACGATAAAGAGCGACATATAAAAAGGTTATAAATAAAAAATAAATACCCAATGGGAAAGTCTAAGAAGGTGGAATTTCTAGGCCTGTGACAATAGTTCCACTGAGAGCTGGGAAGTCAGACTGTGAGAAGTGTCTTTTGAGTACACTCTCCACCTGTCTGCTGGTGTTATGTCTGATCCAGAGCCAGACCAGGATAGCACTTCAGAGACTGTGGAGTCCAGTGACCCTGTGGATCCTCTTGACACCCCATCATCCTACACTACTGGGGAACTCTGGATGGGCCCCCTGAGGGTTGTACATCCCTTGTAAAGTCTGAAGAGGTTAAGCATCTGCCCAATCCTAAAGCACACCACTGCCAGAAGTTGGAAGCGCAGGCCACCACTCACAGGTGAAGCACATGCCTCAAAAACTACAACACAGGCTACTCAGGAGTAAAAGTCTACTTGAAGAACAAAGTCTCCTTGGAAGAAGGGAAACTCTGAAGCTGCTACTAATGACTTGCACCTGGGTGTGGGCTGGGAGACATGAATATATATGCCTTCAGTTGAGACTTGCTAACTGATGGAACAACATTTCTGTCCTCTGTACCTTGCTTTTTCTTTTAGAGCTCTGTCATGCTTCTGACTTCTGAACTCTTGATAACTCTCTGCTTTTGGACTGTACTTTTTTCTGGACTGATAGTTCTGTCTTTTGACCTTTAGTTTGCCTATTGACTTTGCTAGATACATTTGCTCTCAATTTGCCCCAGGGCTGAGCCTGACCCAGCCATAGCAGGACAGCTGGGGACAGAAAGATATTTCACAAGAGCAATGAGAAGCTGAGCCTTTTCTGCAATCCAATAATTATTAGGGAAAATTTATTTATTTATTTATTTATTTATTACATTTCTATACCGCCCAATAGCCGGAGCTCTCTGGACTGAAGAGCAACTGGGAAGCCTTTAGTTCCTTGGATGTGACCTACAATCTAAGAGTGAAAGAACGTTCTCCACTTTCTTCTTCTTCATTCTCTCCACACACCCCGTGGCTTCACCCTACTCTGCAATTCCATACCTCCAAAATTCTGGTTTTGCTGGGAGGACTTCTAACATTAATTCAGAAATGACCACACTCAGTTTGCCACAGGTTTCAGTTCCTTGTGTTCATTTGGGTCTTTTCCTACCTCTTATGTTACTGATGCATTGATAATACATTGGAAAAAAGGGTTTTTAATGTGACTGTGTGCTTGAATGTGTAGGATTCATTTTGTGCTGTGTTTTACCAATGTGCACATATGCTCTTGTGCCTTGGTAAGAATCTTGATGCAACTATTGGAACTCTAGGCCTCCACAGAAGATCAGGAACAGTTTGACCAGGGCGTGGGTGTAAAGGATGCACTGTGTTTAGTAAAAGCACAAGCTGTAGAAAAAGCCTTTGTCAACAGCTCAGGGCTTGTACAGGGATGAACTGCTAAAGTACTGTGACAAATATATTAACAGGGATTCTGCCATGACCATGGAGAGGGCCTGAAGAACATAGCCCATAAGGAAGTCAAACAAGATATTACTCTGGTGTGGGGTGGGGTAGAACTGGTTTAAGGTGTTGCTTGAGAGCCAAGTATTATTGTAGTCACAGTATGTTGTTGACCTTTTGAGAACTCATTGATTAGGATTCATATAGTATTCTGCTATATTTATTATATTGCTTTGCTGACATGGTTGAATCTGCTGGCATCATTACATTGACTGAATGAGAGAATTATAGCAGGATTACATAGGGAACAGCTCGCACTTCTGCATGTTGTTATCAGGAATCAACCAGGCCCTACAGCGCATCCCCCATCCTCTTTGTCATGGTGTAGCCTGGGGTGGGGTGCTTATGTGCCCTGGAGGATGACGTCAGAGGTAGGCACCAGGAGGTGTGAGAATGGAGGAAGAGGGGGACAGATAAACCAAGCAGCTGCAGGCCATTTAAATGGCCCAAAAGGGATACAGGTGAGGATCAGAGAGCCAGATGGCAGGAGAAGAGAGGGAAGTAGAGAATGTGGGAGAGGAAGAAGATGACAAAGTGAGGTTCATGGGAAAGGACAGCAGTGAACAACCGATCAACAGAGGAAAGAGGAAGAGGAGAAGCCTAGGACACCGGGCAGGAGCTAATGGTTTGGTCAGGTGGGGAAGGATAAGATTGTCTCTTTTCTATAGAGGTGTGCAGGACCCCACCTTTATCCCTTGCTAATAGTAAGTCTGGAGGCCCATGAGAAGCCTAATGGGACTTGGGGATGTCAAACAAAGGCTAATTCTCAAGTGTGGCAACACTTTTTGCAGGAAGGTCTACTTTCTCTGCTCTCTACCCTGGGGTGTTTGGCCCCTGGGATTTTCCCACTTCCTCCCTGGCAGAGGTTGCATCCTTGGTGGGGAAGAGTCAGGGATGCTGATGCTCACCTGGGATGGACAGGGAAACATACTAAAAGAACAGCAACTACATGAAGGACTAAGCACCTGGTGTCCTCTCAGGCAACCAAGCCACCCACGAGACTACTTAACATACCACTTGCCAACTTTCCAGTGGACAGAAGGTAATAACATGATGATGCAGTGCTTTGTTGAGGCCTTCAACAAAGACTCCTTGGTCAGTAGATTCCAGGACAATTTGCCTGCTCCATCAGTGGAAAAGGTCTAGGTTTTCTTCCACCTGAAGATCGCAAATGCTGGCCCTCCCCTTTTACAAAAGACATTGATTGTGCCCTCGTTTGGTCATTTATCCCTTGTGATTGGAATTTGTGATTGATTTACTTGTGCGGTCTGGTTTCTAGTTCCTGTTAGATCCTTGACTCATGTCAACACTTATACCCCACATAAGTATTTTCTCAATGTACATCTGCATATTGATGATGTGGCAGGGAAGGAAAACATGAAGGAACTGAAGGTTCTGTAAAAACGTGTGCATTGCTCAATGCTTTATACAAAATTCAGAGGGGAAGGGTGGAAAGGAAGGTCAATGGAAAATTCCTAATGCAGCCTTCCCCGTCATAACACTCTCCAGATGCTTTGGGTTTTAACTCCCATCAGCCCCAGCTAGCATGGTCAGTGGTCAGGAATGATATGAGTTGCAGTTTGAAAGTTCTAGAGAACATCAGATTGGCAAAGACTGTCTTGATGCATCAGCTCAGTTGGGAAACAAGATTATGTATGCATTTCTGAACTCCAACATCTGCAGAGAAGCTTGGAAGCATCCCTTTAGGAATACTACAATAAGTGTTGGCAAAACCCTTCTCTGTCTGCTCAAATCCCCATATATCGTCAGTATATAGCTCTAGAAAAGGTTGTGAGAAGAGGGGCAGAACCCAGAGCACAAGGGATGGGGGAGCAGCCTGCAAGGAGGAGCCAAAACCGGAAAGCTGGCAGCCAATCAGGAAATAGTGGTGATCATAAACTCTTGTGTCTGTAGTCTATATAAGAAGATAGACAATGGCAGCAAGGGATGAAATTAAAGCAGGATCTTAGATTCTAGCGAGACTCCATTAGAACATAGCTCTAACCTAGGACTTCAGATAGCAAAGAATGGGGCTGCAATTAGGGATGTTGAAGAAATCCATAACAGGTTCGGATTTCTTTGAATTTGAACCATGGGTTCTTCAGCAAGCCAGCTTTCCCTGAGTTGCACAGATTCCACAGTCTTGTGGGCCATTTTTTTTTATTTTCAAAATTTTGCACAAAGTTCATTGTAAAAAAAAAAAAAAGGAAATAAAAACACAAGGAAAAATATACACTTATTCTCATTGGCTAAAGCATTTTGGGGTGATTTGCATATTTTGGAGGGATTTGCAGATTTGTGCAAATTGGAAAAATCTGAGCAGATGACAGAATGAAAGGAACTTGACAATCCGCAAAACATAGATGGAATGTATTTTACAAAACCGTACATCCCTAACATAATAATAATAATAATAATAATAATAATAATAATAATTGCAATAATACAAAATTTGGTAAGTAGGCCATACAATACATGGCTAGTGAGATGTGTTTAACTTGGTAGGGCACAAGTTGTGCAGACCTGTTCTGATTTGATCCTAGATTATAACAATTCCATGCACTGCCTTTAGACTGTGCCTATAAAAAAATTCTCTACCCCCCACCCCATATAATCTATCTGCCAACTATCTAGGCCATTTCATGCATCTGATGACCTAGGCCCTAGCTTATTTTTCTACCACAATACACTGGTTGGTCTTTAAAATCTTTCTTTCTTTCTTTCTTTCTTTCTTTCTTTCTTTCTTTCTTTCTTTCTTTCTTTCTTGCCATTTATCCAACAATACTGTAATAGGGTCACTTCATATGTCTTCCTTCTAGACACAGTATTATGTGGCCCATGCTATTAGATAAATCTAGCACTTTGCTGTGACCAGAAGATGGTGCTGGTGAGTTACTTATCCCTTTGCAAGCTTTTAAACATAGTAGGTGTGATATTTCACAATACATGTCATGGGACTCTTTAAATTACCATGCATTCATTAAAAGCGTTTTATTTCCATCTTCCTGAACAGTAAATATCATATTCACCAAGTGTTAGTCTGAAAGTTGCTGTTGTTATAAATAAAGGGTTGGATCCAGATTTACTTCCCTGCCCTCCTTCCTACCCAGTCCCCTGAAAATGCTACACAGAGAACCAGGACACTTAGCTGAACGGGGTGAGCTGTGGTGCAGGGGGATCCCAAAGCTTGGACAGAGGGGCAGTGGAGGCTGGTGGCTTCAACGTCAGTGGGGCAGAGAAGGATGTATCCAAGGTGCTGAGCCCATTTGGGGGATTGGGTTCAGCATCTTGGATAGCCCATTGAGAAGTTCTGATTGGTTCTAACTGAAACCCAGGCAAGATTTACAGTCCCACTGACATCGGAGCTGCCAGCCTCCTCTGTAGAGGGCCTTCCATGAGCAGAGCCTTTTCCCTTGCAGAAGGCATATCCTGGATCCAACCCTAAAATTACAATTCTTTCCCTATGAGGGCTAAAAATGTGAAGTTGCCTAGAAACTAAGCTTTCATTCTGCTTTTCACTCCTCTGTCTTCTTAAAGCCCCCTTTTAAATTTTGGAATAAATGGGGTTGCATCATAAAACACTGAGCTCGTGACTAATGCACACAGACCAGCCTTAGGTGCGGGCAAGATGGGTGGTCACCCGGGGTGCTGAGTGTCTCACTGTCTGCAGTGAGATACGGTAGCAGAAAGCAAGAGGGTATCTTCACAGCATCAGGTTTATTATTTATTTTATTTATTAAACTTATATACCGCTCCCATAGCCAGGGCTCTCTGGGCGGTTTACAGAAATTCTAAAGTTGAGGTAAAAACAAGTATACAAAATTTAAAACTCTAAAACACAGAACATACACACATAAAGCATTAAAAACCGATTAAAAACTAAACATGTGGGTAATTAGGATGTGCCCCTTCCCTCAAAACCCCCAAGTTTCCCTCCCCTGGAGTGGCAATGGGTAATCCCAATGCCAAGGAGGGAGCGTGCGGTTACTGGATGGCCACCCCTGCTCTCTTCCTGGTGGAATGTAACCAATCACAGGTCACCTTCCACCAGGCACTGCCCGGCCACACGTCCGCTGCAACTCTGGAGCGAGGCTTCGGGGCTGTCTCCATCCCGTCTTGTGCATCCTCACCTTGCTCTGGAAAAAAAAGTCGGGGAAAGCCCCCGACTTTCTCCCCCTGCAGCTTTGGTGGAAATCCCCAAGGTGGGTGCGTGATTGCAGCAGCATTGTATAATCAATGCCCAAGTGTCTGTAACCGTTTTCTTCAAGATGCTACAAGTAGTTTGGGTACATACTATACAAATGATCTTTCTCTACTTAGCTTTTAAGTAAGTTTCTTTTTGAATTTCCACTTTGATGTCATTTGCGTTAGGTAAAAATCAGTGGAAGACAGTGTTACCAAGCACTTCAAATACAGTCAGTGCATGCAATAATTTTCATAACAGATGAAAATTATAGGGAGCAGCAGGAGGAACACCCAACATCACACATGCAACAGGCCCCGTAAACTCTCTGTGAGGCCCTGCAAAGCTGATCCCGGGGGAGGGGGGCACCAAAGGCACTTCTACCAAGGGGACAATTTATCCCAAGGCCAGCCCTGAATGCATACATACAGGTGGGTGTTTTTCATTTTTGTCTGAGGAAGGTCCTCAGGTTTGGGGGAAGGGGAATGCATTCTTTCTTGCTGTTGACACCTGCCCCCAGTCCAACTATTCCATGATTCTAATTGTGGGTTGATTAACCCACAATGTCATGTGAATTGGCCAATATCTTATGTTTGGAAAGCAGGGCAGAACTATTTGGGTAACAAAGCCCTTTTATGATAAAAGCAGACTTACCAGCAGGAGTAAGCTATCATACCAGCTTGTGAGGGGTCTGAAAAGTCTCACAGAACACAGTGCAAATGAGCTGAAAGGAGCATATTTGGCCCTGTGCAATATTTCCCACTCGCATTACATTGTAACTGAGAAAAGGGTGGCACAATAGTTCCAACAGAAATTGTTATGCGGGTGACTAATCCATGGGTTGTTCATAACTTTACACCTGATCCTAGGTGCAGTAATAGGGGGCTGGACTGTCCTTTGTATATATACAGTCGTGTGAAAAAGAAAGTAACCCTCTTGGAATTGTATGATTTTACATATCAGGACATAATAACAATCATCTGTTCCTTAGCAGGTCTAAAAATTAGGTAAATACAACCTCAGATGAACAACAACACATGACATATTACACCGTGTCATGATTTATTTAACAGAAATAAAGCCAAAATGGAAAAGTCATGTGTGAAAAAGCAAGTACACCTTATGATTCAATAGCTTGTAGAACCACCTTTAGCAGCAATAACTTGAAGTAATCATTTTCTGTATGACTTTATCAGTCTCTCACATCGTTGTGGAGGAATTTTGGCCCACTCTTCTTTACAATGTTGCTTCAGTTCATTGAGGTTTGAGGGCATTTGTTTATGCACAGCTCTCTTAAGGTCCCGCCACAGCATTTCAATCGGGTTGAGGTCTGGACTTTGACTGGGCCATTGCAACACCTTGATTCTTTTCTTTTTCAGTCATTCTGTTGTAGATTTGCTGGTGTGCTTGGGATCATTGTCCTGTTGCATGACCCAATTTCGGCCAAGCTTTAGCTGTCAGACAGATGGCCTCACATTTGACTCTAGAATACTTTGGTATACAGAGGAGTTCATGGTCGACTCAATGACTGCAAAGTTCCCTGTCCTGTGGCTGCAAAACAAGCCCAAATCATCATCCCTCCACCACCGTGCTTGACAGTTGGTATGGGGTGTTTGTGCTGATATGCTGTGTTTGGTTTTCACCAAACGTGGCGCTGTGCATTATGGCCAAACATCTCCACTTTGGTCTCGTCTGTCCAAAGGACATTGTTCCAGAAGTCTTGTGGTTTGTTCAGATGCAACTTTGCAAACCTAAGCCGTGCTGCCACGTTCTTTTTAGAGAGAAGAGGCTTTCTCCTGGCAACCCTTCCAAACAAACCATACTTGTTCAATCTTTTTCTAATTGTACTGTCATGAACTTTAACATTTAACATGCTCACTGAGGCCTGTAAAGTCTGAGATGTAACTCTTGGGTGTTTTGCAATTTCTCTGAGCATTGCACAGTCTGACCTTGGGGTGATTTTGCTGGGACGTCCTCTCCTGGGAAGATCGGCAACTGTCTTGAATGTTTTCCACTTTTGAATCATCTTTCTCACTGTAGAATGATGGACTTTAAATTGTTTGGAAATGGCCTTATAACCCTTCCCAGATTGATGGGCAGCAGCAATTGCTTCTCTAAAATCATTGCTGCTGTCTTTCCTCCTTGGCATTGTGTTAACACACACCCGAATGCTCCAGACCAGCAAACTGAAAAAACTTCGACTTTTATAGAGGTGGCCATACTTGCTGATGATCAATTAATCATGGGCATTTGATTAGCAGCACCTGTCTGCTACTTAGCATCTTAATTCCTATGGAAGCAGTAAGGATGTACTTACTTTTTCACACATGGCTTCTCCATTTTGGCTTTATTTCTGTTAAATAAATCATGACACGGTGTAGTAATATGTCATGTGTTGTTGTTCATCTGAGGTTGTATTTACCTAATTTTTAGACCTGCTGAGGAACAGATGATTGTTATTATGTCCTGATATGTAAAATCATACAATTCTAAGAGGGTGTACTTTCTTTTTCACACGACTGTATATAAAAAAATCAGTTTTGAGTTCAGTGGCACTTCTGGGTATGTTTATAACTGGGACTAAACTGTAAAGCTACTGGCCAACTTGGTATGCAGAGACATGATTCAGGTTAGAGTGCTAATCAAGGATATTTCTTCATTAAAAAGTGAAGTTACAAAGTTTGGTGATTTGTAAAGCAGGATGTTAATACAGTGCTCTCTGACTGGCGTGTAATCAGGGATTTAGAAAGGATGGTCTCAGCATGATACAAACCACACAGGGTGAAAGAATTGGTGTGATAATCTAGAGAGAAACTTGATGTATTTCAATTAAAATTATTCTGATATAGCACAATTTGTATGGAAGTGTTCATGAAAAACAGTAATATTGTCTCAATAAAGACAAAGAAAACAGTTCTTTGTCAGAAATAATCTCTTAAACTTTGACCCATGATCTTTATTTTAATTTTACATATTCTAATTAATTTTTGCTCTTCACACATGGAGATTTTAGTAGCAAAAGCTGTTCCATCAGTGCTTTAGTTGATTTGATTTTTTTTAAAAAAGCTGCCATTCAGCCAAACAACGTAAAAACCCTTATCTCAGCCATCCTATTAGTATTTATATAGTTCTGCCAATGTACATGGCACTTGACAGTGTGCAAAAGGACAGGTCCCTACCCAGAGAGTTTACAATCTATAATTCAACACAAGCAAGACAACAGAAGGAGTTCTAGAAGGGAGACAGAGGCAGAGGTTGTCAAGGGAAGAATAGATTTTTTTTCTGGTTGCCATCCGATAGGCTATGCTTCTCTTACCTCGTGCTCTTGAGGTGTGCTTGACTGCACCATGTGTGTGCATGGGGCATGGAGGCTTCCAAAGCATCCCGACTGGGGGCTGGAACCAGAATGTAGTAGTAAAGAAGGAGAATATAACCCCCCAAAACTGAACACACCCTGGGTGTTGGACCTAATTTTTTTATTTTATGAACTATTTGCCTGTTGATTTCTTAAATACAGTTCCCCTGCCAAAGTTCTATTTTCAAAGGTTATTCAATATTAGTAATGCAACTGAGATCCTGCAATAAAATCCTGGTGTACCTGTATTATCTGAACAGGTGGCTGAGAGGGACTAATAGTTCGTATCAAAGTCAGGAGTCTCTGAGCTTCTTCAGATGGGAGAAATCGTGTTTCCCTCCTGTCGCTTTGCCTTGTGCTACTGTCCCACAATAGGGATGAGCAGCTTCCTCTTCTTTCATACACTGAAGAAAGAGGAAGTAAACAAAGACCACATGGCCCATTGAAGTGGCTGTTTCCTGCACACAGCAGGAAATGGTGGCACATATTGCTGTAGAAGGAAAAATCAAATCAAATCAAATTTTCGGGGTCTTTTCTTTTTAATAGGAAAATGACCAGAAGGAGTGGGAGCCACATGGAACTCAGTCAGTGGGGTCAAAAGGACCTGCAAAAATCCATGAGTACCCAGTAATGAGCGTGCTATAAAACATTTGTCTGATGATCCTCTCCATTCTACCTCAAGCCTTACGTCATTTTAAAACTGTTTTTAAAAACAATTTTTAACATTAAAAAGTGCATCTGTTTTGCATGCAAGTCAATGCCTCAGGATGTGTCTGCATAGGCGTGCGCAAGGGGTGTGCTGGGTGTGCCCAGACACTCCCTAATGTCTCAAGCAATAAATGCCAAATTGAGAGAGTCATTGAATAGGAATCCAGAGGGGATCCAGACGCAACAGGAAAGGCCCTCCAGCTGCCCTCTGGCTGCCATTGCCCCTGACAACATGCAGTTGCTCCCAGCAGCGGGAATGAAAAACAATCGCTCTGCCAGGAGGAGGGCCCCTGAAGGCTAATATCATCTCATAAGTCCCTTCTCCAGCTAGTGTCACACAAAGCCCCACCAATGCTGGGGCTTGAAGAGCATCTCCTCATCCCCCCCCCCCCGCCAGGCAAGCTGAGTAGGGCATCAGTGTCTACAGTGTTAAATAAATAAATGCCCTTTATGATTGATTATTCAATAAATGTTCACCTTATAAAAAAAACCGACCTGGGTGCACACTCTAATGAAATGTGCTGCACACGCTTATGAGTCTCTGTATGAAATTTTGTTGTGGATTTGGCATGGGAGGGGAGAACATAAGAAGAGCCCAGTTGGATCAGACCAAAGTCCTATTTAGACCAGCAGCTTATTTCTTACAATTGCCTATCAGATGCCTCTGGGAAGCCCACACACAGGACATGAAGGAAATTGCCCTCTTCTACTGTTGTTTCCCAGAGGCTGGTATTCAAAGGCACATTGCCTCTGATCCTGGAGATAATATATAACCATCATGACTAATAGCAAAACATATGAACTAGGGCAGCCAGCCTGGTAGCCTTCAGAAGTTTTGGACTACAACTCCCATAACCCCTCAGCCAGCTTACATAGGTTTTGCAGTCCAAACATTTGGAGGGTACCAGGTTGCCAACCATGAAGTAGGTCATATTTTGGGCCTTGCCTAGAATTATTGTTTATTCAATTTATTCTCCATGTATCTAGAAAATACCCTAGGCGGCATACAAAGTTTTAACAATTTAAACAATATAAAAACAATCAATAAAATACCATAGGCAGAATAAAAGTGTTTTAAACCAGACAATCAATAAAACCAGACAGCATGAATGACCAGTTTCTAGCTGGTAGTAGTTGTTGGGTCTGTACACATTCCACAGCAAATAGTGGGAATGTGGATGCCTCATATCCAGCAAGGACATCCACGTTGAGGCTGCTTCTTTGTTCATATCTTTACTGGAACTGTTCAGTATATTTAGGGCATTTTACTCTAAAAAATATTAAGGGTGCAAGTTTAGGCATGTTTCATTCTAAATGTAGTAAGGCTGCAATCCTATGCACGTTTGGACAGAAAAGGAGCCCTACAATTCCCATCATGCTCTTGCAAAAAGTCCTACAATTCTTCAGCATGTTGGGAGTTGTCGGACTCCCCCCCCCCCGTATTTAAACATGCATAGGATTGAGCCTTGAGCTATTAAAGAAGAGAGAAAGGCAGAAAATGTATTGTATTTGGAGAAGTATTCCTTATCTTTGAGCATGAAACTTAAAGTATGATTCTACCGTTGGCCATTGTTGTGCCACCACAATAGTTTTTTTTTTAAATGATGAGACATTATGAATGATAACTAACATTGGTGTTTTTAAAAAATTCCGAAACCATGACTGTAGATTTTGACATTTTTCTTATGGACCAGCACAGCTTACTTTTTGTTTTATTTTACTTGAAATGGGTATCTAGACACCTATCAGCAGAGTGAAAGTGATAAAATATTGGATTTTAAGTCAGCATTTTTCAACATGACTGCCACTTTAGCAAAAGGCAATATCAAATGCTGCCCTTCCTGATTGTAAATCATTAGCTATTGATGGTCAGGCTTGTGGGTAGTTCACACAACCATTTTGAATATAAGAACATAAGAAGAGCCATGCTGGATCAGAACAAGGTCCATCTAGTCCAGCATTCTGTTCACACAGTGGCCCACGGGAAACCCACAAGTATGATATGCGTGCAAGAGCACTCTCCTGTCCACGTTCCCCAGCAACTGGTGTACACATAGGCGTACTGTCTCTGATACTGGAGGCAGCATAGAGCTACAGGACTAGTAGCTGTTGATCTTGATCCCATGAATAATCTATTTGCAGGGATGTCGCTGTGAGGATGTCCCTGGAATGCATTTGTGGGAAAGGACAGCATGTGCTGGAATAACAAGCCAACATGAATTCAGCAAATGTATTATTTGATATTCCAACAGCTTGTGCTGGCTTGCATACTATCATGCTGATTTAGTGTGTGTCTTCAGTGCAAACATTGTGTTCATGTCAGTTGTTTTGCTACAAAAGGAGAGTTTAATAGAAACCAAGAAGGAAGCACGGATTTCCAACTTTGAAAAACAACATAAAGTTTCTAGATGTGAGCTCGCTATAGATCCATGGGGAATAGGTTAGTGTTATTTACCTATTTTTATAGGCCACTGAATTCAAAATGGAGAACCATGCAACTTATTACCAGGTGTAAATAACTGTTTTGTATTATTGAACTAGAATTTTAAAGGAAATCAAATTTTCCTGAATTGAAATGATCCCTGCCCCCCGCAGGGATCAAATGCTCAGAAGTTGAGATATTTGGAAGAACCTTGTGTACGATCTCACAGAAACAGTTCAGTTCTGTTTAATATGGGATGTTATGCTCCCATGCAGCATAGACATTATTGAGCTAATTAGCAATTACATCACCTCATATATTTGCAGATTGTTCTTATCAGAATTCATTAAAATGCAGGCTTCTAAAAGCTACTTAAAGGAGTTTTTTCCGCTTCAGTGCTTAAGAGCCAGTTATATAAGCAGCAGGTCTGTTCATTATGTAGTAGTGGTAGACAACAGTGGCCAAAGTCCCAGTCACGCTTCGGTTGTAATTATCACACTGAACTATGGGAAGAGAACTATGACCTCATTTAGCAAAAATATTGTTAATCTAGAGAAGAGCAGTGGGGAAAATTGCAGAGCCAACAGTACTTGCTCTGCTATTGTGGGGCTTCTATTTAATGCTGGGTTGGTCTGCAATGAGATCACACTCACCCACCATTTAATTGTAGATGAGAAGGCCAATCTGGTATTACTAAGACCTGGTTGGGTGGGGTTGACCTGACTCAGCTCTGCCCACCTGAGTACTCAGGTCAGCATCAGTATTGGCAGGAGGGTCAGAGTGAGGGAAGTCACCATGGTTTACAGATATTCTATCTCTATCACCAGGAAGCCACTGCACATTGGAACAGGCCTTGAGGCATTGCACCTTGTGTTGAGCCATAGAAACAGATTGAAGATGCCTCTGGTGTACTGCTCACCCTGCTACCCACCAATCTCCCTGACCAAAGTGGTGGAGATGGTCTCAAGTGTGGTGTTGGAGGAACCCAGGGCAGTGGTTCTGGATGACTTCAACTTTCATGGTGATGCTGCCTCTGGAGCTCTAGTGCAGAACTGCATGGCTTCCACGGCTACCATAGGGCTGTCTCAATTTGTCATCTGTATCCAATCAATATATTTCTACATGTGATTATTTGTCTCTGGCCTCCGTTAGTGTGTTTATATAAACCAAATGAATGCTAGTGTAAGTGCCGATGGTTGCAATCTTATGCACATCTATTTGGAATTAAATTCCATGGAACCAACTTCCATGTAAACATGGATATGATCAGGCTGAACATTAAGTATCTCATAAGCAATTTATGTCCATATTGTTATGTGGTTGTGGGGGGTCATTCTAAATTATCTCCAGGAGTCCCTTACAACTCAGTGCTTCTGCTTACAAAGAGATTGAGGCTTTCCCCCAAGTATGTTCTACTATGCAAGGGGAGGGGGCTGACAAAGGCCTGAAAGAGTAGAAGGAGGTGAATATTCTTCCAGTTCTGCAACAAGCTGTATACATGAGGAAGAGCAGTGACCACATGGCTTGTATGTATTTTATGGTGTTTTTATTTGTGTTGTACCCCACCTTGATCTAGAGGGAGAGGCGGGTAACAAATTATTATTATTATTATTATTATTATTATTATTATTATTATTATTATTATTATTATTCAACCTCAATGCACTTTAATGGGACAGCACCCTCTAGTGGGTGTTTTATAGCACGACTTCTGCACGTGGCAGGAAATATCAATAATTAAACACCACCTTTTTTAGATGAGTTGGGTTTTCTGAGCCTTTTTAAAAAATCGCTAAAACTGGGAAATGGAGCAGGAGATGTGCAGGAGGATAACTGCGTCATCAAAATGACCCACGAATATCTGTGAGTCATGAGGGTCCTATAAAAAAGAAGCTCACTGTAGCATACATTGAACTGCAGGATCATTGCTAATATTTAACTGGGTTTTTTGGGACAGGTGGTATAAAACTAGAAACGTCAAAACAATATATTAATCATATCTTTTCTCATTTAATGTATTATATTGGGACTCTGTTCAATATTTCCTTACATTTGCCATAATATGCAATGATAAGCACAACAATCTTTGTGCCAAGAATAGTACAGAGATTAGGCAGCATCATGTGTGCAATGGGGACTTGATCTCTGTGTACTCATCTTGGTACGCTGCACTTCACATATTAAGGAAATCATGTCTTTTCCTACGGCAAGATCATTTCATGGAAGGAAAACAAATGCGTGAAGCAGCACTTTCAGCAGACCTTTGCTGTGATTCACCAAGCCAGATGAAAGGATTGGCAATATCTGAAATTGCAAGCCATCAATCCGTATTTCCTGACCAATGTATTAACAGCTGAATGCATACCTATAAAGTATTAGAAGATTTCTGCGTAACTGAAGGTCATGGGGAAGTTTTCCATTAAAGCCAGGAGTTGCTGGAGGTTTTACACAAATTTGAAGTGGATGAATAATTCACTTCTCATTTACAGTCTGGCAGAAGTGATAAATGTGTGATCAGGAAGAACTAAATAAAAGCAAATATCTATTCAGTTGTAAGGACCATACTACAAATTATTTTAAGCAGTTATTTCCTTTTCGTTCTTTCCTCCTCTAGCTTAGTTCAGTAGTTAATTTAACGCTGGTTCTCATTATGGGATGATGATTGATATTATTATTACTTTAATTAGGGTGGCCATAGGGAAAGGAAGACAGGATTCCTGTATCTTTAACAGTTGTATTGAAAAGGGAATTCTAGCAGGTGTCATTTATATGCATGCAGCACCTGGTGAAATTCCCTCTTCTTCACAACAAAACTGCAGGAGCCCTGCCCTCTTTTGTATCTGGTCATTCTAGTATAGCTAGAGTGCATTGAATAACAAAAGCAAATCTATTGTGGAGACACTGCCTTTCCTGCTAATATTTATACCAGTGTTAGAACTGGAGCAAACAGTAGAACAGTCCTGGAACATGCACCCCTCTGCCCCACCATACATACATTTTGACTATGAGCAGATCTACACTAGTATATGAAACATTGTTTTTACAGTCATTGAACGTTTTGTTTTTGAATGATTTAAAACGTAGCAGTTTTTAAAACGTTTACTTACTTTTCTCTTTCCGTGGGAATGCATTCCTTTTGGCCACACTAAGAAAATAAATCTGTTTGTTCTATTCTGCCAATTTCCCCTCCCACTTCCTCTTCTCTCTGAGACAATCCTCCACCTACAAACAATCCAGCAAGCAGCTTCCCAAAAGTGAAACTGGAAGTGGCTGCAAAAAAGAGGCTTGAAAGAAAAAAACGGCTCCAACTTTGGGCACAGAAATTACATAAACATGCCCCCAGGAATGCGATTGGGTAATTAAGAACTACAGGAAACCCATTTAATATGATGAAATCGGCCACATCATAACAAATAGAATGACTTATTTCAGAGAAGTTCAAAATAAAAACCGGAGAACAGACAACAATAAAACGTCACAAACTATACGTCATGTGGCGAAATACTACCAAACTCACACTTAAAAATGGTAAGACACGTTCTAACTTGACGACTAGTGTAGATCTCCTCTTGGGCTGGTAGTTGTCTGAGGTCTCCCCCATATGAATAGGACACAGGCTGCAATCTTCTATCCATCCATCTGGGCATAAGCCCCATTGAACCTACTTCTGAGTAGACATGTGTAGGAGTGCATTGTACATTATTCCATTAAATCACTCCAAGGACATCTCTGAAGGGTGACACCATTTATAAAACAATTCAATTGATTGGCTGCTATTTATGTATTCATACAGCAATGCACTTAATGTTGCATAAAGGAGCACTTTCCTTTTATTTATGTTTTATTAGAACAGTACATAAATTTATTCTGCTTAGTTGATCACTATATTTTTGGTGTGACTGATGTGAAAATGAACTGTTGTTCAGCTCATTCAGCATAGAAGTTTCTATACAAGCATATCTTAAGGGCCATGTATTTCACTTCCCTTTGGTTTTTAAAAAAAGAAATAAAAAACACTGGAGGAGTGATCAGGGTTAGCTCTAGTAGAGAAGCTTGAATACAAACTTGGAGGGAGGTGATTTTCATCAGGAGAAGGGTTACATATCCCTGCATCTGTGTCAGAGTCCTAACCCTGATAGGGCCCCTCCACACCTGGAAGAGCCATGCTGGATCAGACCAAGAGTCCATCTAGTTCAGCAGTCTGTTCACACAGTGGCCAGCCAGCTGTCGACCAGAAACACACAAGTAGGACACGGGTGCAACAGCACCCTCCCACCCATGTCCCCCAGCAACTGGCGCATATAGGCTTACTGACTTTGTTATTGGAGGTAGCAGATAGCTATCAGGACAAGTAGCCATTGACAGTCTTCTCCTCCAGAAATTGATCCAACTTCCTTTTAAAACCATCCAAATTGGTAGCCATCACTACATCTTGTGGTAGCAAATTCCACTGTTTAGCAATGCACGTGTACTTTCTTTTATCTCTTCTGAATCTCACACCAATCAGTTTCATGGGATAACCCCAGATTCTAGTATTTTGAGAGAGGACAAAAAAGGTCTCCCGATCCACATTCTCTATACTATGCATAATCTATCATCTCTCTCCTTACCTTCCTTTCCCCCAAGCTAAACAATCCTAGCTATTGTGTGAAATGCGTCATACATTTCTTGTATTGTCTGATGTGGGCATAAAAAGCCATTTGGTGCTGTCAGTTTTTCCAGCCAATCAGAGCTGTGTATAGCTAGCTCCTGCTACAAGCAAACAGAGTGGGTAACCCCCAATTTCAAGCCTGGAGAACAAATGGTAGATTTGAAGGATAAAGAGCCTGCTGTGCTTTCTGACCAAATTATGTACTCTTACTTGGGAGACTCAGATTTCTCCCGTTGTCATGGGCTCATGGGCGAGCAAATCTACATGCAGCAGCTGGTAAGGCAGTTTGCCATTTTAGTGGTGCCCCCTCCCATGAGTATTTTTATTTACAGAACTATTTGGATCTTGACTTGTTGTTTTTAGTGTTTTCAGGTTAGATTATTATTGTTGTATTTTAAGTGTGAAAATATGCTTTTTATGGTTGTTTTGTTGGTAGTTGTTTTATCAGGACTGGCCCCACCAGGAGGCAAAATGAGGCAACTGCCTCAGGCGGCAGATACCTGGGGCAGTGATGGCAGCTCCATTGCCAGTCTTGATGTATGATTCATTGCTATTCCTGTCAGCTTCTGTGTGTGGAGTGGAAGGGGTGTCCTTTACCTCAGGCAGCAAAATACCTTGGGCTTCTGTTTATTAATATAATAAGCCACCCTTTTGGAGGGAGGTGGGGTATAAGAATTTTAAATAATAAATGAATGAAGGCATCAGTCATAGTGAGGGGAGTTCCTGGCATTATTTTCAGTGCCCGGTGGTGGTGGTGGTGTGGTGGTGGTGGTAGGGATGTTGGAAAAACCTGCAACAAAATCAAATGAGTTTGGATTTCTATGAATCCAACCATGGATTTTGCAGCAAACCAGCTTTTCCCAAGATGCTTGAATTCCATCAACTTGACAATTTTTTTTTAACTTTCTGAATTTTTAACTACTGTAAATTTAGTCATAGAAAAATATAGAAAATAATAATTAAAAATCCCCTACACACACACAAACAAAAAAAACCAGCAAAAAATGTGAATTATTCCCCATAGGCTAAGCCATGAAAATGTGCATTTTGGGGGGATTTGTGCATGTGCAATGTGTGTGCAAATTTTTGTGAGTGTGAATTTGTGCAAGTGCAAATTTGCACAAATTCAGGAAATCAGGAAAAATCCAATTCCATCAATGTTCAATCCACAAAACGGAGACAGAATAGATTTTACAAAATCAATACATCCCTAGTCGGTGGCTGAGAAGGGTGTGTTGCCACCAGCACCATGCAAGTGCATGAATTGGGTGAATGGATGGTCACCCAAGTGCTAGTTCAGGCAACCATCCACTCAGCAACTGTGCACTTGTATGGTGCTGCCGGTGACACCACCCAGTCCCACCTCCCAACACAAAAGGCTAGGTGTGGAAAGGTCTCTATCATCATCTAGGAAACTTCTTCAATGTTCCCCGCTGCCTATTCCATGGGTTTCTAAGTGAAATAAACACGGCAATGCACTTTGCATGCTCTAGAAATGAATGACAAATAATGAATGCAAAATTCCAGGGTTGATGAAGCCCCACTATGAAGAAAGAGGAGACCAGCACAATAGAAAATCTCTGTCTTTTCATACAATAGCTGCATCCGCCTGCAAATTCCATTCAATACAGTCCTGAACATTAACTGGTGAAGTTTTTTCTTAAATTAAAGCAGAAACAAGTGCAATCCATCCAAAAGCAAGTGCTTTCAGGTGCTTCTGGTTTCATTTAGAGAATTAAATAGATTCTTAACTCACACATGGAAATTAATGGGATATAAAAAGTACTTCACTTTGGGCAGAACAAGACATTAGCTTTGCAAGCAAAGCTACCTTTGCCAATGAAAGGTGAACAGAGAGAAGATTTGTAGTGGAGAATTCATGGGCAAGGCAGAGGTGTGGGTAACTACTATTCTCCTGTTTTCTGATTTTCTTTTGCAATTCTCCTCACTTGTCTACTACTACTGGGCTAATTTCTGGCAGTGGGAGTGGAATATATGAAAAATGAACTGTGTAGGTTGAGATTGGAAGGGGAAAAATTTATAGGTGGAGGGTGTGTTTATTAATTCCTGTCTGCCTGTCAGTTCTTCCCAGCAAATGCATTCTGTGTTAGTATTTCAAGGCCAACATAACTATGGAAAATCTGTGCTTGCTGTTTAGTGTGTAATTCTGCCCTTTTGATGCATCATATTCTCTAGTTTCTATGAAGTGAACATAAGAATTGGTATTGTTTCCAGAGTAGTGTGGTCTTTGTCCTTATGCCAAGGATGAGACCCCAAATTTGAAAATATATAGGCATATAAATTTATATCTTTCATTTTTAAGCATAGGATTCCATTCCACTTCTCAGTTTCCTTTTAACCTTTAAAAAACAAATATTCTCAACATTTTCTTATTCCTTCTGTAGTGCTAACATTACCATTACCTCAGGCTTTTGGAGACCGGAACCTGGGTTTGTATTATTACCTCAAAGCACATGCTGTCTATAGACCTATCTTAAAATCCTGGCATGTGGAGGAGCCAGCCCGCGCTACAAGTAGCGCAGGCTGTTGCTCCTATCCACACGTTGACGCGACAGGGTAAAGGAAAGCCCTGTCGCGTTGGCCATTTTGTTTGGACTCTTAAAGGGGCCATGTGTGCAGGAGCGCACCAACGATAAAGGTAGGTTGTTTTTTTTAAAAAAGGGTTCCCCGCTCCCCCCCTGCCCCTGATTTCCCCCCTTGGCCACGATCCCCCCCGCCTGCCCGCCCACAATCTCCGATCCCCCCTGCCCGCCTGCGATCTCCAATCCCCCGCCTGCCCGCCCGTGATCTCTGATTCCCCCCCACCCCCTGGTTCTGTTTCACCCCCCATCTCTTCACTCTGCCCTGATGGCCGCAGCACTCCTGTGGAGTGCTGCTCACTGCTTTTCCTGGCTACTCACGAGTAAATGCGGTAGCCGGGAAAAGCGGCGGAACAGCCTGAAACCACGGGAAATACCGGGCCACAACCGGTGCTGGTTAGCCCAAGGGAGGGTTACCCCTGCCTGAGCCTGGGATCCCCTGTGCGTCATGTGGACGCACCGGGGCCAGCCCGGGCTCGCACTGGGCTACCCTGTCGTCTAGCAAGGGCCTATAAATCTGTTTTCATGATTCCTCAGACAGAATAGGTAGTGACTATGGCATTTCTATCCCCATCATAAAAAAAAAACTTATTTTTTTATTTTAACCAAGGGGAATTTCTTTTCTACACAAGGCATTTATCATGTGCTTGTCATTCCCTACTCATGGTTGTTTATGGGTCCTATAGTTGATGTTGTGACCCCTCAGTTTCACTACGGTACCTAACCAGCACTGTTGGCAAGATTTTTTAGAGTAGGAAAAATGTGGCATTTAATTAAGAATATAGAACATAAGAGGAACCATGCTGGATCAGTGTAAGGGTCCATCTAGTCCACCACTCTGTTCACCCAGTGGCCAGCCAGCTATCAACCAGGAACCCACAAGCAGAATACAGGTACAACAACATCCTCCTAATGTATAGAGCCTTACTGCCTCTGATACTGGAGGGAACACATAGCCATCAGGATTAGGAGTCATTGGTAGCCTTCTCCTCCAGGAATTTATCCAACCTCCTTTTAAAGCCACCCAAATTGGTGGCCATCCCTTGTGAAAGCAAAAGGAAGTGCAATGTCCTCTTGTGTATTTGAACTATTCCAGTATAATACCAGGCCACCTAGAATTATGTAGCAGAAAAGCAGGAAAGGAAACACTCCTTGTGTAGTGCTCAGATCACAATTCTGTGATGAAAGCAAAGCAGATACAGTGGATTATCAGCCAGTTTACAGTCTTGTGTAGAAAAGCTCACTAAGCCAAACACAGCCCACCACCCACGTATTGTATGGCTTTCCAAGGGCTTATCAATCCCTCTGTATCTGTGGTGGAAAACAAGCAGAGAACACAGGAGGTTTATGGAGCTTCTGCTGAACACTCAAACATAGTTGATGGAATGTGATTGGCTTGATGGGTCACAAGTTTACAGGCCTGATTAACAGAAGATTAAGTATAGGCTACTAAAACACAATCCCCATGTGTTTTAGTGGCCTATACAGAACTATAGCTGGGATCCAAAGAATTATACAGTTAATGCTGCCTGCCCAAAGGGACTTTTGAATTTAAGATGGATTTTCATGTTTTTATTTGATTTGGGTTTTATTTTCTGAAGGGTTTTAAACCACCTTGGTTGTTTTCAGAAAGGTGGTACAGAAATCCAACAAGCAAAAATACATACATACATACATACATAAATAAAGGAGAGGTGTCCCCAAATATTATACTGATGACAATGACTTTCTGATGCATAGTGGCTGAAAGGATATAAAGCACACATTGGTACCTTATCAAAGATCAGATCAGTTTTAACAACTCAAGGTCTATAGCGTCTTATATAGAAAGTTTGTCATCTTAAAATTCATCAGACTTTTTCAATATCAGCAACTTTATTTTGGGGTGGATACATGAAAATATAGAATCATAGAATCAATGAATAGGAGAGTTGGAAGGGGCCTACAATCCCATCGAGTCCAACCCCCTGCTCAATGCAGGAATCCACCCTAAAGCATCCCTGACAGATGGTCAGGGATGAAGCCTTTCATTGGCATGTTGTTGGAGGGATATCATTATAGATGTAACCAGCTGTGCACAGGAATGTACACACAGTGAGAGTGAAACAACAGAGTACCAGCAACATAGCATTGAGTAAAAAGTAAGGAAGCCAAGTGAGTCAAGTATTTTTACATGTTCAGTAAGAGCATTTCTACATGAGACTTTTATTGCATGCTCATGATTTGTCACTCACAGAAATTTGTGGATCCTTTACATGACGTCGTCAACCTCCAGAGTGTCTCCACCTTTTTGAGCTTTATCCTGTT
This sequence comes from Elgaria multicarinata webbii, assembly GCF_023053635.1. Lineage (NCBI taxonomy): Eukaryota > Metazoa > Chordata > Lepidosauria > Squamata > Anguidae > Elgaria > Elgaria multicarinata. The sequence goes on along the minus strand of NC_086180.1, from coordinate 36,104,894 downwards.
TTAAGAAAGATCAGAAATAAGCCGATAACAAACGTTAATGTGAGAAATTGGCAGTGTGTAATGGTCTTGCACTATAATACCGCCACTAGATGGAGCTGTATAATGAAACTAAATAAAACATTGCTGAGAAAGGACATTTTAAATTCAAAACACTTGTCTGCCATGTAAAGAAACCCACTGTAATCCTGCAAAGAAACTGGAAGCAGAAAGCCTCAGTAAGGATGTGGGATTTCAGCCTGGTGTGGTGAAGCCCTAAGAAGGCAAGGAAGCCAGGACACACACACACACACACACACCTAGTAAGGTTTAAAACAACTTCATACAAACGTCACTTAAAAACAAAACATGTCTCAAGGATAAAACCACTTATGAAGCTAGAAAACCGGCAGGAGTATGAGAGCTATCATGTATTGTACAGAGTGTTTCATGTCTGATTATCTGCCTGCTAGAAAGAAGTTGTCAGTATCTGCTTTGTACATTGTGATCCTGTTCATTCCCTTCAAACCAAAGTAGTTGACCTGGAGAAGCTGAAAGAGACAGAAAAGTAGACAGATGGGACCTTCTGCTCTCAGGCTGACCACTCATTTGCTATCATGGAGAATGCAGGTCTTGGGGACTCAATCAAAATGATAAATATAAGACAGCAAAATTGCAACATAAGTGGACAAGAATAAAAGAAAGCCTTCTCAAACTAAAGGGATTAAAGAGTGCTTTCACCAATTCTACAGTCTACACATTTAGAGACTAATAACAGTGTATACCACCCCAAGGTCATCTGACAGTTGAGGATGGTATATAAATTTAATAAAAAACCCAAAAACAATTTAATAAATAAATAAATAACACATCTGAATGACAGTGAGAGATACTAAAAAAAAAAGCTTAGTACCTCAGCTATATACATTTCCTTCTAGCAAGAGGCAGCACATCAAGTTTGGTTTGACTGAAACTCACTTACTACTTAGATTTATTGTGGAAATGGAAGCTACTGAGGTTTAAAATTAGAATTGTACACTACCGTGAGATGCTTGCAATTTTACAGATTAAATGGAGGTTGTTGGGTGTTGTAGAATCTAGGCTGTGGATTGTTTGCACAGCCTATTTCGCCAAATCTAGGCTGTGGATTCTTTTCAGGCATTGTTAAACATGAAAATGAAATACTTATCAAGTTCTTGTTAAAATATACATTAAAGTATTTAATGCACCATTTGCCTAAAGGATGCTAAGTTGTCAAATCTCAAGGATGCATTCTGCTAACTTGTTGCTTTTGATAATTGCAGACTTGTTGACATTAGTTTAAGCGACTTATCAAGTTTACATTATATTGGTATTGGAAAAACAGACAGGGCTTCTCTTTGCTAGGAATCAATGAATGGCACAGAAACCCAAAATACGGTTCTTCCCCCCATCCCACTCTTGTAGCATAACATAGGAAGAGCCCTCTTGGCAATGGTCAATCCAGCAAACATCTGTCTAGTCCTGCATCCTATTCCCACAGTGGCCAACCAGATATCAAAGTAGGGTATGGGGAAGAGCCCTTCCTCCCCACTGCTCTTCCCCAGCCATTAGAATCTAAAGAAATGCTGGCTGGGTTCAGACAACATGATATCCAGCTGCAGTAGAACCCACACTTTACAGCCCAACAACAAGACATGGGTACTCTTCATTAGTTGTTTGTGGTTAACAAACCATGGTTAACAAACCATGGTTTGTTAGTATAGTGGGTTCAGACAACATGATAACCCACAGTTCAAAGACAACCCACACTCAACCCTTCAGTGTGGATTATTGTGTTATCTGAACCCATTCACTGACTCTGATCCTGGAGGTTGTATATAACTGTAATGGCAAGTAGCCATTAATAGGCTTATCCTCCATGAATTTGTCTAATTGCCTTTTAGAACTGTTTAAGTTGGTGGACTTTCTTGGACCTCCCATGAATGCCACCTAATCTCCTCCGAAGGTCACCTTTGTGTGGAAAAAAGTTAGATGGGGCAAACTTTGCCCAGCTGTAGGTTTGGTGGGAAACTACAAGGGTATTTTGTTCTAACTTGCTAGAGATCTCCAGGCAAACTGGAAATGGTAAGATACAGTGTGTGAACACAAAATGGAAGCAGAATACCAACCTTGGGTATCTAACCTCTGCAGTGGGGGTAACGGGCCCCAGGGTGGCTTGCCTGGTAATCTATTGTGTGTTCTGTAAATAAGATCAGCTGCTCTGTTGTAAAACCACCATGGAAACAGCTGCTAGAGAGTCTGGAACTTCCAGCAATGCTCTAGTCAGTGTGGCCAAACTCTATGGTCTCCGACCATAGTGACAACTGAGGCAGCCAGCATGACTCGAATCCCACTGTGACCATACTTTGATATCTTTTGATGAGACTTTGGTTTGGGATGTTTGTGACCAAGGGGCTGCCTACATGAGAATGGAATGAGAATTGTGTTGGGGTATTATCCAGATTTTCATTACATCAGCTATGGTTTACAGGGACACACAATGAAGGAAATGCAGATTATGTAGCACCTAAAAATGCTTTCACAGATCTGTCTCTTCTGCCAAGACGCTTGTTCATGCGCTGGTTATTTCACGGTTGGACTACTGCAACCTTCTTCTCTCTGGCCTTCCTTCTTCTCACATCAGTTCGTTGGTTTCTGTTCACCACTCTGCCGCAAAGATCATCTTCTTGGCTCGCAGCTCTGACCATGTTACTCCGCTTCTGAAATCTCTTCACTTCAGAATCCAATTCACTTCAGAATCCAATATAAACTTCTCCTGTTAACCTTCAAAGCTTTTCACGGTCTAGCTCCTTCCTATCTCTCCTCTCTCATCTCACACTATTGCCCCGCTCGTGCTCTTCGCTCCTCTGATGCCATGTTTCTCGCCTGCCCAAGGGCCTCTACTTCCCTTGCTCGGCTCCGTCCATTTTCTTCTGCTGCCCCTTACGCCTGGAACGCTCTTCCAGAACATTTGAGAACTACAAGTTCAATCGCAGCTTTTAAAGCTCAACTAAAAACTTTTCTTTTTCCTAAAGCTTTTAAAACTTGATGTTGTGCGGACTTTATACTGTTAGTTTTACCCTACCCTGTGCCTGCTTACCCTACCCTGTGCCTGTTGGCATTCTCTTCCCCTCCTTATTGTTTTATTATGATTTTATTAGATTGTAAGCCTATGCGGTAGGGCCTTGCTATTTACTGTTTTACTCTGTACAGCACCATGTACATTGATGGTGCTATATAAATAAATCATCATCATCATCATCACATGAAAGCACTTCAGATTCCAGGTGGGCTGTGTAGAACCGAATATCATTAAATACTACTACTATTACTACTACTACTAATTTATTTCTTACCCGCCTCTCCATTTTGATTGAGGCGGGGAACAACAGTAAATATAAAATACATAAAACTGAATTAAAACATAATTTACATTGTTAAAACATCCTAAAAACATTCCAAAAACATCTTAAAATTCCACTGGATAAGCCTGCCGGAAGAGATCAGTCTTTATAGCTTTCTTGAATGCTAATAGACTGCTAAGTTGACGAGTCTCCTCTGGCAGGCTGTTCCATAGTCTGGGAGCAGTAGAAGAGAAGGTCCTCCGAGAAATACTTGTCAGCCTAACTTTGACTGACTGAAGTAGATTTTTCCCAGAGGACCTGTGTGTGTGGGGCGGATTGTATGGGAGAAGGAGATCCCACAAGTAGCCTGGACCCAAACCATGTAGGGCTTTAATGGTAATAACCAACACTTTATACTTTGCCCGGAAACTAATTGGCAGCCAGTGAAGAGATTTTAAAACTGGTGTAATGTGGTCCCCCCTAGGTGTACCGGCCTGGCTGCCATATTTTGAACTAGTTGAAGTTTCCGGACTAGGCACAAAGGTAGCCCTATGTAGAGCGCATTGCAGAAGTCAAGCCTCGAAGTTACCAGCGTGTGCACTACTGTCTTTAGGTCTTCCAACTCTAGAAAGGGGCGCAGCTGGCGTATCAGCCGAATTTGATAGCAGGCACTCCATTAAACCCATCAACCCCACTCAGCGAACAGGGGAGGCTTGTTTCTCATCCTTCTCCATACTTCCCCGTGCTACTGTGCTCTGAAATAAGGCTACATACTCTGAAGCACAAAAACAGCCACTACGCCATTGAAATGAGGAGAAACATTGCTGCAGTGATTTTATGAATGGGAAAGGTAGGCTCCATACTCTCCCTGGTGAAAGGAATGGAGGTGGGGGAAAGGGACAGCCCAGTCCCTTAACCACCTCACTGCCACCTCACAGAGGCATGCCCAGGATTTAATGCGGAAGGAGGGGGCACACTGCAGCGGAAGCTCCTGGGAGTCACTTTAAGAAATAAATGCAGACTAAAAGGGCTTTCAGAAAATGCAGCTTTTCAAGAGGGAAGCTGCTGGTTGGCTGCAGATTGGTGATGATGCCATGTGTCGCCACACCTCAAACTGCTCTCCGTCTGCACGAAATCATCTGTGGAGATTGCTCCCAGCTCATCTATATGAGGAAGTGTGCTAAGCCACTCAGCTGTGCTTGGCTATCTTGCAAAAGATTTGTTTTGCTTGATATTCTCCTTGTTAATTGACAAAGTCAGTCTCTTGTTAATTGACCTACCCTTGTCCAAACATGTTAGTAGGATTAACTGCTTGGGTTGTGAATAAAAAGATCATGGTTACACACATTCATTTACACATCTGAGAAGGACTGTCATTTATGGGAAGCACATGAGGGTAAGAACATATTCTGGCAGATCCAGAACGAAAGAATGTTTTCAGTGAAAATAATGGGATTTGGGAGAAAACATTACCCATTCTGGTTACTTAAATTAAAATTAAACATGCAATCCCAGTCACATATACATGTAAATAATCCCCATTGAATTCAATGGGACTTCCTTTTACATGAGTAGGTATATGATTGCAGCCCAAAGCTTCGGTTCCTAAGATCACTTACTAAGAAGTAACTACCATTGAACTTAGTGAAACTATCTTCCATATAGACATGTGTAAGATTAGGCTTCATGGCTCAATGAAATCTCATTCCAAATTAAGCTTCTTATAGCACCCAGGAGGCTTTATAATGTATTCAATATGTTCCAAGCTATTAGATGCCTTTAGAATTCAGCACATTTTAGACAATTCCTCATCAAGGAGATGCAAAATGCTATTAAGCCAGTCTTAGAGGCACTTACCTTAAATAATAAGATCCTATATCATGTGTAATTTAAACACATATACGCACATCATTATAATTTCAATTGCAATTGTGATATGCTCCCAACTATCTTCATTTATAGACATCCACTTTTGCTCTGTAGAAAGTGGCACTTTCATATTGTGAGTAATTTACTGAATCATCCTAGAAACATCTATCAGCTGTAACATTCATCCGTGAAGCTTTGTATTTAGCAAAGAAGATATTCTTGCGTTTGAGGAAGGAGAAGGAGGAGGAATGGCAACAAAGAAGACCAGAGACAAGAGAAGGCCAGCTCTCCAAGGTGCAACTACACATGACTTTAAAGGCTGTGATTCAAAACCATGCTTAAATTGGCTACATCTATTTGAGTTTCTCTACATGAGTGATTTATTGCATGCTTTACATAAGCAATTTATTGCATGCACTCACAGAGGTTTTGGGATATTTTCCATGACATCGTCAACTTTCAAGATGTTTCCCATGCTTTCCCCCTCTTATCCTGCTTTCAAAAAGATTGTCAATAAGCTGTAGTAACAATGGTGCTATATTGGCAGTGCGTAATGCCAACATAGCGCTATAATTCAGCTACTAGATGGTGCTGTTTCACTGAACATATACAGCATTGCTGAGAAGAGAAGTTTTCAATTCCAAATCATGTGTTCACTGTCTAAAACTGTGCATTGTAAACTTGGAAAGACTCCAGAGGAAGAAAGACCAATAAGGATTGCTTAATGTAGAGAAGCTCCTTGTCTACAAAAGCAGCTGCAAGGATCCTTGATCCAAACTAAGACTGCAAGCACCCAGTGAGTGGAGGGGAGACAGGGAATTTACACTTTTAAAAACCAAATTAATTCTCATCAGGTGTTTTTTTATTATTATTTCCTATTCTGCTTACTTTATTCCATTACAAGATTAACTTGTGTGGTGCAGTGCCTATTTGGATCTTGGCAGAGAAGAGGAGGGAACAAATTATACATATGGTCCTAGGTGGGGTAATAAATTGGACACAACATCAGCCAGCCAGCATGCTGTCCAGTTCCCCTTTCCTGGCCTGCATGCCAGGAGCTTTGGTGATGGATTGTAGGGCCAGTGGCTCACTAGGGCACAGAGATAATGGTGAAGGGGAGGTTAGGTGTGTTGCACACTCTACAGTTCCCTAAGTGATTAGACATTCTGGGTGAGATTTCAGCCATCGCTCTGTCTGCCCCCTGTAGGGCTTCTTCACATGGAGCTTATGTAGTGCGATAAAGATTAGTTACTCACTGAGGTTTGCAGGTGCTTTTCATGACATTGCCATCCTCCAGTGCCTCTCCTAACATTTTTGAGACTTACTCCACCATGGTTTAACTTGCCGAAAATGCTTTAACAAACGTACACCACCATCAAACAGCTGGTGTATTTCTGCAATATTGCTGCAATGTTGTGGCGCCCATCTGTTCGCTGTATAAATGGAACATTTGGAACTTCCCCACAAAGCAAACCACCAAAAGAGGGGGCTGAGGAAAGCGGGAGGCATGTTTATTGTGCACATTGTATCCTAGAAATACTCATCAAGAAGAAAGCTCAGTAAGGGGGCGGGTTTTTTGCTTTGATGCAGAGAAGCTCTGTTTTCACAACTTGTTTCTTTGCTCAGCTCTCTCTGTCTGTCTGTCTGTCTCTCACACACACCTTCCCTTAGCCAGGAGAGGGTCACCTTTTGTCGTCTTTCTCAAAATAAAGAGAGACCAGCTTCATAGGTGTAATGCGTTGGAACTATTTGCATAACCCTGAATCAGAAAATATTTTTTCCTTAAATGCACAACAATTTGCATCTGAAGTAGCTCCCACTCTTTGTGAAAAGGCAGAAATTCATGAAAGAGCAGTAAATCCTTCTTTATCACCTTGGCATTTTGCTTGTTTGATATTCTTTTGGCAAGGATTTATTCTCTAATTATAAAAACAAAGCAAGCTAATGTGCTGAGGCAAGAAAAGGGGGGAGGCACAAACAACTGATGAAATACTGGGAGAAATTAACTTAAAAGCAAATACATTATATCTTTTCGGATATATATGCACTTTTTGTGGGGAGGTTACAAGGCTTTCAATTGTAAATAGTTATAAGAGTCAGCCAAATCATTAGAATGTAGGAAGCAGCTGTAGGAAAACAACAGAGAGTTAGAAAGAGAGGCAAAGAATTGTAAATCTAAGAAAATTCCAGAGATTTCTTGCTGCTTCTGATGATACTTTTCTCTTAGGCCTCTAGTTTTGAGGGGATCCTGCAGGAAGTGACCTATGATGGCCCCCTTCCTGTATTAGTGGACCTTAGGCTGACCATATGAAAAGGAGGACATGTATTTTCTGTTCTGTTTTGTTGATATTCACAATAAAAAGAAAAAAAATGAAAAGGAGGACAAGGCTCCTGTATCTTTTAACAGTTACATAGAAAACGGAATTTCAGCAGGTGTAGTGCTATTATGGTGTCATGGCTAAAGTGTTGGACTTGGAGTTGGGAGATCTGGGTTCTCATCCCCACTCAGCCATGAAAATCCACTGGGTGACTTTGGGCCAGTCACAGACTCTCCGCCCAACCTGCCTCATAGGGTTGTTGTGAGGATAAAATGGAGAGAAGGAGGATTATGAATGCCACCTTGGGTTCCTTGGAGGAAAAAAGGCATGATATCAATGCAATAATAAAATAAATAAATAAATAAATAAATAAATAAATAAATAAATAATTTGTATGCATGAGGCACCTGATGAAATTCCCTTTTCGTCACAACAGTTAAAGCTGCAGGAGCCTGGCCTTGTGTGACCAGATACAAGAGGGCAGGGCTTCTGCAGCTTTAACTGCTGTGATGAGGAGGAAATTTCACCAGGTTCTCCATATATACAAATGACACCTACTGAAATTCCCTTTTCTACGCAACTGTTAAAGATACAGGAGCCCTGTCCTCCTTTTCATATACTCACCCTATCATAGTAGCCTCCAACTAGTGCCTGGTGGATGTCTGTCTGTGTGATTTAAATTTCCCATAATTTAACATCAAGGACTTTGTGGAAAAATGAAGTGGCAGCTACAGCCATCAGCCCAGTGCTTCTTAGAATCAGTCTTCAATCAGCCTTTTTTTTAAGGGGGGAGGCAGGGCAGGTGTCATTCATTGGCCCTGCCAATCATTCCTGTTTTTCCCCCCTCACATACTAACAATGTAGTCCCCAAACAGCTGTAGGCAGGAGGTTTTGGCAGCAATCCAGATGCCGCATGTGCATCTGAATTTTTCTAAAATGCTCTCTCTGAGGCTCAGGGCCAAGCTGCCAATGCCTTGGGAGATCTGTGACCACATCTTCAAATGTTCCTTCTTTTACTGAAATACAGCTATAGTTTTTGTGTGTGTGTATGTACCAATTTTCTCAGGCAATGGCAAGGGGGAGGGGGTGTCTAAGAGGTATTTTCCCTACTACACCCCTGTGGGGTAAACTACAGGTTTGGGAAAGAGTGTGCTATTGCACATATGTCCTACTGGGCTTTACATGGGGAACTCATTGGGCACTGTATGAATAGAAATGGCCTACTCCGCATTTGGCTTGCCTGACCACAGGAGGGCTGTTGCAGGTGAGGGCAGTGGGAAATGAGGAGACGATCCTCAAGCCCCAGCATTGGTGAGGCTACGTGATGACAGAGAGGCTCCCAGCACAGCAATTTGTTTTTGCTCCTGCTGCCAGTAGCAACAGTGCTCTCTTGGTGGCAGTGGTTCTTCAGCATGGTGGAGGGCAGCCAGAGGACCATTCCCACTGTGTTTGGATCCCTACTCAATGGCCCCCTCAATTTTGTGCTTATTGCTTGAGACATTTGGGTGTGCCTGGGCACACCCGGCCCGCTCCCTGCGCATGCCTATACCTGGGAGAAGCACCTTTCCCTGTGCTGCTAACTTTAAAATGATTAGCCCTAATCCATAGAGCTGTATTTGAGTAAAAGAAAAGACTGTTGGTTGATCTGATATTTATTTATTTATTTCATTACATTTATATACTACCCCACAGCCGAAGCTCTCTGGGCGGTTTACAACAATTAAAAATAGTAAACATTAAAAGTATACAAAAAATTTAAAAAACATAAAAACAGTATAAAAACAATAACAGTATTCATTTAAAACAACAATTCTGGGGGCCATTAAAACAAACTTAATGTTATTAAATGCTGTTCAAGTGCTTTTAAAATGCCTGGGAGAAGAGAAAGGTCTTGACCTGGCACCGAAAAGATAACAACGTTGGCGCCAGGCGAGCCTTATCGGGAAGATCATTCCACAGTCGGGGGGCAACCACTGAGAAGGCCCTCTCCCTTGTTGCCATCCTCCGAGCTTCCCTCGGAGTAGGCACTCGGAGGAGGACCTTAGATGTTGAGCGCAGTGTACGGGTAGGTTCATGTCGGGAGAGGCGTTCCATCAGGTATTGTGGTCCCGCCCCCTCGCTTCCGACCACTCAGTCAGGCCGTCCGGAGAGCTGATCCGTCGCAATGTCAGGTGCAACTTCTGGGTCGTCCAGCTCCGGGGCGAGCTCGGTGGGCTCCGTGGTGCGGCGCTTCCTGGCCGAGTACAGCAGCGGGACTCCGAGCCGCCTGAAGGTGCTGGACGCCTACCTGCTCTACGTCATGCTGACGGGAGCGCTGCAGTTCAGCTACTGCCTCGGCGTCGGCACCTTTCCCTTCAACTCGTTCCTCTCGGGCTTCATCTCCGCCGTAGGCAGCTTCATCCTGGGCGTTTGCTTGAAGATCCAAATCAACCCACAGAACAAAGGGGAATTTCAGGGGATCTCACCGGAACGGGCCTTCGCTGACTTCCTCTTTGCCAGCACCATCCTGCATCTTGTTGTCATCAACTTTGTGGGCTGAGAAGGAGATTTTGCTTGCAGGTCCCGGACTTGGGTTGTTTGCTGAAGGCTCCCACCCCACTGAATTGGCACCACACCACACATTATGGACTCTTGATTTGTTCCCTCGGTGGGAAGAGTGAAGGGGATTTAAAAGTTTTCTAGAAATGGCCATTGCTTTCCCATTTCCTGACTCTCAATAAACCTCTTTTGTTACCAAAAAAAAAAAAAAAGGTATTGTGGTCCCAAGCCATGTAGGGCTTTATAGATTAAAACCAGCACCTTGAATTGGGCTCGGAAACATATAGGCAGCCAATGCAAGTAGGCCAGAATCGGTGTTATATGCTCAAACCTCCCTGTTCCAGCTATCAATCTGGCCGCCGCATTTTGCACAAGCTGCAGCTTCCAGACCGTCTTCAAAGGCTGCCCCATGTAGAGGGCATTGCAGTAATCTAATTTGGAAGTTACCGAAGTATGGACAACTGAAGCTAGGTTATCCCTGTCCAGATAGAGGCGTAGCTGGGCCACCAACCGGAGTTGGTAGAAAGCACTCTGTGCCACCGAGGCCACATGAGCCTCAAGTGACAAAGATGGTTCTAGGAGAACCCCCAAGCTATGAACCTGCTCCTTCAGGGGGAGTGCAACCCCATCCAGAACCAGTTGAACGCCCCCCATCCGATCAGAGGAACCACCCACCAGCAGCATCTCAGTCTTGCCTGGATTGAGTTTCAGTTTATTAGCCCTCATCCAGTCCATTGTCTGATGTCTCTAGTTTGGCACTCTAATAACACGTTCGGTGCCAAACGCAGCTCAGAAACTTATCACCACTTTCCCATTGCATTTTGCAGGGGAGAAACAGTATGTAAGGGTAATTTAGCTTTCTCTCCATTTATCACTTTCCCTTGCAAGTTTTCCAACTACTTTCCTGCTTTTGGTTTGGCAATTATGCATTTGAAAGTTCTGGAAAGGCAGCTGGGAGGAAGCTTTTAAAACGTGCAAATCTACAAGAAGGAAAAAATGATTGCAAATCGTGTTTGGGACTATTGATAAAGGAATCATGCACTAGAACCTCTCAAAATACTTTTGAATTGTAATCGCATTTAGAAGGAGTGGTAGAGAAGCAGAGGCAGAAATTTCAAATGGTGGGTCGTGTGTTTGCAGTACTAAATTAGGAGGCCTAATTAAGTTTTAATACAATGGGAACAGGAAACCTTGGGGCAGCACTGGCTGTAGAAGCCTGCAACTTCAAGATTCAGTTCACAAGAATTTTTCAACTTTTAAAACTTTATTCTACCATGAAAGCATTTGGTTGACTTATTTTCCTTTCTCATGTCTTCCAGTTCCTGTCTCTACATTTAAGATGCCTTTTTTAATGGTGTGCTGCTTTTAATGATGCACTGGTTTTAAATGTTTGAATTAGTTGTATGTATTTTATAGTGTTTTTATTAGTGTTGTAATAATAATTATTATTAACATGGCTCAAAAACATGAGGTTATTCCTGTTGGATCAGACCAAAAATCCTGCGTCCACAGTGGCCAAACAGATAATTCAGAAAGCCCATAAATAGGGAATGACAGAAATAGGCGTCTTCCCCCTATTGCTCCCAATGCTGGTGATATTCAGTGGCAAACTGCCTCTCTTGTCAATGGAAGGTCCATTCCCCATCATGGTTAATAGCCTTTGATAGACCTATCCTCCATGAATTTCTCTAATCCCCCTGTAGAGTGAAATCCTATGGACTGCATTCTCTTTAGAAAGAAACCTCCAATCTTGGAGGCTTCCAAGTATCCAATGCCCTGCCGGGCTGCTGTTGGCAGTGTGGGAAGAGCAACATAGGCATTTTTTTGTGCCTCTCTATCCTCTTTTGACAACATTTTCCTCTAGATGGGCCAGTCTAAAGAAGGCAGCAGTGAAGCCTGGGGGCTCTGATGTTAGTAGGGTTTGCTGCTCTGGGTTTCAATCAGAACCAAAGGACCTATCCAAGGTGCTGAAGCCATTTGGAGGGTACTGATCCTTTGGAGTTCTGGCTGGTTCCAACTAAAACCCAGAATGGAAGCACAGCCCCACCAAAACGAGAGCCCCCATTCTCCCGCCACTGACTGCTAGTCAATTTCATTAGATTATCCTGCGTTTGAGAATTATGATGGAATGTTGCCCTATCTACTTTCCCCACACTATGCACAATTTTACAACCTCTAACCTGTCCCCCTTGGCTATTTTTTCCCTTGGCTTAGACATTTCTTGCGGAAGGTGCTCTAACTCTCTCAGCATTTTGGTTTCTCTTATATAAGATTGCTATCTCTATAATGGCTGTTGAATATAGCTTGTCCCCAAAAGCAAAATTAGGAAGATTTGAGATGCTTGTCGTTCTCCCCCCACCCCATAGAGGCTTTCCTTTCTTCTATTGCTCCATTTCTCCCCTATTTCCCAGTCCTCAACACTTTTATATGGACATTAATCTCATTACTTTCAATCAATGTTACACCTGAGTTGTTTGATCACTGCTGTATATGTCGGAGCTCTCTGGCATGCCCTGCTGAGAATATTCATCATATTCACACAATAAAACATGTAATCTTTTAATGCATTTCATGCCACCTTCACAGAAATAATTGAACATTGGTGAGTCCCTACCCTCAGGTATATTCAGGGTCAGTGAAGGTGGCAAAAACAACATTTCTCTGCTTCTGTAGAATCTTTTAGTTGCCACCCAGTGGAGCTTTTCAGGGTTTTCTAGGGCTTATTTAATGCTGGCCCTAAGGACATCACGGGCTCCATCAGAGGCCCATTGTGATATATTTGCAAGGCGCTTCCAAGATAAAATCTCTTGAATCTTCCAGTATTATAGCAGGTGAACCCAGAGCACAGTCTTGCCCAGTTTCGTTGGATTGGTTTCAGTTGGTACATCTCTTCTCGATCCTCCCAGAGTGCAGGACACGGAATAACGGGCTCAAGTTAAAGGAAGCCAGATTCCAGCTGGACATCAGGAAAAACTTCCTGACTGTTAGAGCAGTACGACAATGGAATCAGTTGCCTAGTGAGGTTGTGGGCTCTCCCACACTAGAGGCCTTCAAGAGGCAGCTGGACAACCATCTGTCAGGTATGCTTTAGGGTGGATTCCTGCATTGAGCAGGGGGTTGGACTCGATGGCCTTGTAGGCCCCTTCCAACTCTGCTATTCTATGATTCTATGATTCTATGATCTTGAGGAGATTGACAAAGTGCTTGGACTTCTGTATTGGATCCTTGCCCCTTTGGTTTATAAAAACTGGCAGGGACAAAACAGCTGGGACATGTTGAGGGTATCTAAACATGCATAGGATTGTTTCAGACTTGGGAATGTGGGGTATTATTGATTGCCAGTAGGGGTGTGCATGGACCCCCCGCTCTGCTTCACTTCCAGATCTGCGATTTTCGGATCAGGACGCTTTGCCCCGCCCCCGCTCCGCCCATTTCCGCTCCGCTCTGCTCGGAGCTCCGGATCTGGATCGGAGCTCCGTTTTCCCCCCCATAGGGTTGCATTGAAAGCTAAAAAAGTAAACAACTTTTTTTCTGTTCAAGTTAGAAACCTCACGTTTGGTACCATGACACCTCATGGACATATACACACGCACACCAAGTTTCAAGGCAATCCCATCATCCCCTGATTTTTGGGGAATTTTTGAAAATCGGGCACCCCATTCAGATCCCTTGGGATAGCTCCGTCAATTTGCATGTTAGAAACCTCAAACTCACCACCATGACAGCTTATCCATGTGTCCACATGGATGCCCAGACTCAAGGCAGTCCCATCATCCCCTGATTTTTGGCGGGGCTCTAACCTCTAATGCACCACCCATAACCCTAAGTCACACCCCTTTCGATAGCTCCGTCAATTTGCACGTTAGAAACCTCAAACTCGGCACCATGATAGCTTATCCACGTGTCCACATGGATGCCAAGTTTCAAGGCAATCCCATCATCCCCTGATTTTTGGGGAATTTTTGAAAATCGGGCACCCCATTCACACCCCTTTCCATAGCTCCGTCAATTTGCATGTTAGAAACCTCAAACTCGCCACCATGAAAGCTTATCCAGGGATACATACGCCGCACGCTGAGACTCAAGGCAGTCCCATCATCCCCTGTTTTTTGGCGGGGCTTAAACCTGCAGACCTCTCAATGGGGCCATTTCAAAGGAAATCCCAACATGCCATGAATTGGGGAGTAGAGATCAACCTATATGAATCTTCTTCCACACTTGAAAAATGGATTTGGAACTTCCAAAACTCCAAGTGAGCGCAGGAAGGACTTCTCCCCTGAGTCAAAGCCAGACACACACAACATCCCTGCAAGGCGGGCAGGGGAGGAGAGAGGGAAGGCAGGCAGGCAGGCAGCAGACATTTCTGGGGGCATAAGGAAGTGAGCCAAGGATAAGCCAGTAATACATATAAAATGGAATAAATAAATAAATAAATAAATAAACGAAGGAGGGGTGGAATTAAAAGCAGCAGTGTTGCTGAATAAACAACAAGAAGAACTTTTTAAAAAAGGCTATATCTGTCTTTTACCAGCAATAGGGGGGCGTGCCCAGGGGAGGGGGAAGCAGCAGCTGCCAATTTGACTGGTCAACCAGTCTTTTAAGAAGCAAGGCTGTCAGTTCAACTCATGAAAGCCATTGCTCCACCACGAGAGCTCTGAAAAGTGGAACTGTCACTTCAGATCATGATAGGCATCGCTCCACCACTAAGAGAAGTAGACCACTCACTTCAACTCATGATAGGCATTGCTCCACCGGGTTACTCTCTTTGGAAGGCTCTGATGGCCTTCCAAGTACAGGAGAGAGTGGGGGCACGTCCACAATGAGATGCCCTAGGGGAGCTCATCCGCTTGCACCACATCTTTTCAGTTGTTCCCCAAAGTTAGGGTGGGTAGCAGTGCTGTGTTTCTATCTCTTATTATTGGCTTAGTATATGATTTCACAGGTTGTGTTTGTGCATTTGGTGGGGCTACTGTTTTAAAAAACACTGGGAAAAGTCCGTTCAGACTAAGAAAGAGAAGTTTCCAGAATCCCAAGTTACCCGTTTTGCCTATCCCCTCCTCCAACTTTGGGAGCATGTGATCATGACCGGGAGTTGACTCTGCCCCTCAGCAATCGAAAAGGTAATCTTTTTCCCGCCTTTACCCTACTTTTTAAAAAATTCTAGCGCGCGACCCGCACCACGCAGAGAGGTGAGAGTAGTCTCAAAATGACCCCCATCCACGACTGTCTAAGCACAAGAATTTTCAGAACGATAGCTTAAAAAACAACCCAGTTATCCCCAATTCTTTTCCGCAATGCAATCCTATGGGTGAAAACCGCCGTTTGACCCGCGCTGTCCCTGTTTGTAATGTTCGTTTACCCGATTTTTTAAAAAATATAGCATGCGACCCGCACGACGCAGAGGTGAGAGTAGTCTCAAAATGACCCCCATCCACGACTGTCTAAGCACAAGAATTTTCAGTACGATAGCTTCAAAAACAACCCAGTTATTTATGGGCGAAATGTTTCAAGATGGAGATCGGAGCACTCCGCGGAAAGAGAAGCGCTCCGAAAATGGGCGCTTCTCTTCGCCTTGCTTCTAGGGGTCCGCGGTCCGCTTCTACTCCGCCTCTGGGCAAGGCGGAGCAGGCCAATTCGCTCCTGCTTCTGCGCTTCTAATCGGAGCGGAGCACATGCCTAATTGCCAGCATGCCAGTTAAAACCCCATTTTAAACGGGCAGGGGTTGATTCATGCAAATATCCTTTTTCTGATATTAAAGTTGATAAATTTAATATTCTTTTAGTGGATTTGAACAACTGTATTACTGTAAATCATTAGGCATGAAGCTGCCCTTCAAGTTAGTTTAGGATGACCATAATAAAAGGAGGACAGAGCTCCTGTATCTTTAACAGTTGCATAGAACAGGGAATTTCAGCAGGTGTCATTTGTATGCATGCAGCATCTGGTGAAATCCTCTCTTCATCACAACAGTTAAAGCTGCAGGAGCCCTGCCCTCTTGACCAGATACAAATTGTATCTGGTCACTTTGCTTTGCACCTTGCAGCTTTAACTGTTGTGATGAAGAGCGGATTTCACCAGATGCTGCATGCATACAAATGACACCTGCTGAAATTCCCTTTTCTATGCAACTGTTAGGAGCCCTGTCCTCCTTTTCATATGGTCACCCTAAATTCCAAGAGATACAATTAAGAGCCAAACTACATATTATGCTAATCCCGTAGCACAGTATACTTCACGACAAGACCTGCAAGCCACTGCTGGATCCTGATCAGCTCAATTGCACTTCTCTGCCTCTCTCTCTTTCATTCACTCGTTCACTCTCTCTCCCTCATTTTGTTCAGTTTCAATAGTTTTGCCTTGTTGTTAGCGTTAGAAGTGGGAGGGCTGCTGGAGGAGCTTGAAGGGGTGGGGATTCAGGATATCTACTGCTTGACAGCAGCAAGGTGGTTGGGGGCGGGAGGTGGTCGGAGGAGAGTGCTGGAGCAATCAACCAATTACTGTGGTGTGGAAGGATCCCCAAAGGCAAAGATCAACATGATTGGTTAGTTGCAGTGGTTCACTGTGCAGGTCCCCAAGTGATCCTGGTGGCAGTGCCTGAAGCACAAGTAGCTCCTGCTTGAATAATAGAGAAAATCATTGACTTATGATTTCTCTATTATGTAGTTGAGGCATGTCACTTTTTAAACTCTCGTGTAAGCACCTGGCCCCAAATTCAGGCCAGGACTACTGTGCTCTGGGAGGGGAGGATTAAACCTTTGCTTCTCACCCCCCCTTTCTAATCCCTGGATGGGGGGGGGGAAATTAAAATTGGTGGGAGGAGTTTCCTAATTATGAAATCAATCAGAAGAGTGTTCCTGGAGAAATATGAAGACAAGGGCCTAATCCAAACCAAGCAGGATATTGCACTATGGAAGCGGTATATAAAAGGCAGGAGCCACACTACTGCTTTATAGGAGTATTGAAGTGCACTGACAACTGTTGGGGCCCATTGACACATACCATATACCACTTTCATGGTGTTATATCCTGCTTGGTGTAGATGTGTCATGGGCCCCAACAGTTGTTAGTGCACTTCATTACCACTATTAAACAGTAGTGTAGATCCTGCATGGGTCACATTGGCTTTTGGATGAAGCATTTTCTCATTCCGGCTGATGTAGTTATAAATGTTATACAAGGCATTAAAATGTAAAACTATAGTGGCCCGAGGAAAGATACAATATTCAACCAGTGTAGATTTGCATCTCAATGACATTAGATACAGGCTTTGGAACCTATTTCTTTCTACAGGTCATAAAAAATTAACAAATTCACTGCATAGCAAAACACACACACACACACACACACAAACACACCCGGCTCTAGCTACAAAGGCAGTCTGGGCAGGGCAGATGGGTGTGCATTTTCTAACTATATTTACCATCAAGAAATCTCTTTTCTGTTGTGTTTTACCTGTTCATAAAAAATAATCTCATGAAGATACTGTTCTAATCTCAAGGCCCTCCAGGGCTGGAGCAGAAGGCTTGAAGAAAGAGTGAACGATTTCAGCTGGGCTCCTGTGAGAACGTCTTACTCTCTTAGAAAGTCTGGGGAAACTATTCAGCCAGGGTTTGGCTAGTGATTGGTTAAGGAGGCTCACCTTGCATTTGTTTTTTGTTTTGTTTTTTTTATATATTTTTTATTTTTCTACAATACTTAAACATACACATTTACATTTTCACATAAAAACAACAACATACTACATAATGTTGAAATGTTGAATACATAGTATCTTATCTTAATAACATAATCAAAATTAACATACAAGTGCACCCCCCACCTCGGGATCTCATTCCTGATTCCAGAATCTCATACTTCCTTCTGCTGGTGGTTTCCCACTTCCTTTAGAAAACACAAATATTAGGAACTGTTTCCAAATTCCTTCAAAATCATTTGATTTAGCTATACCTCTTCTCCATTTAATATTACTTGTCAATTTATCATTAATAGCTATATCCCATACTTCTTTATACCATTCTTCAATAGAATATTCCCCTTGAATCTTCCAGTTCCTAGCTACAATCAATCTTGCTGCAATCAACAAATTCGTTATCAGTTCCTTAATTTCCTTTTTACATTTAAAATCTTCTTCAAATAGTGACAGCAATGCAACTTTTGGTGTTCGTTCTATCTTCATTTCCACAATTTCTTCAATCTCCAAAAACACCATCTTCCACAATTTCTGAACATAGTTACATTCCCACCACATATGCAAATACGTTCCTTTAACCCCACAACCTCTCCAACAATTTTCTGATTGCTGATTGTTTATCTTATTCAATCTAACCGGAGTTAGGTACCACCTCCATACAATTTTAAAATAATTCTCTTTTATTCTTACTGACATATTTCTCAACGCTCTTTGTTTCCATAATCCCTCCCAACGCTGTTGTCCTATTTGTACCTTCAAATCTGTCTCCCAAACCATTTTACCCGAATTATCCACCGTCCCTTTCTCCACCAATATTCTGTATATTTCACTCATCAATCCTTTTAACACTGTTCTTTTCTCCCTTTCATTATCTTTCTTAACTATTAGTTCCTCAAACTTTGTTAATTCTCTACAATCTCCATTATCTCTTACCCACTTTTTAGTCCACTGTTCTAATTGCCTATAATTTAACAAAGTTAATTTTTTATCCTTCAAAACCTCTTCCATATCCTCTCTTGTACTCATTCCTCTTAACCAATCCCTTAATTTCATTTTATTTTTTTCTATTAAAACTTTACTTAATCTACTCTTTAATTCCTCCGGGAAATTCTTCAATATTATTACCGGTGACAAAGGAGAGCTGCTTGGAAGCAGCTCCCCTTTATATTTACTCCAAATTTCCCAGTGAGACCTCAAAAGCGGGTTATTTATACTTTCCACCCATTTTTTTTCCCTTCCATAAAAAATACATTTTCCAAATTAGTCTCTATATTACTCGTAATTTTTTCTTCCATCCAATCTAATTCCCCTAATCCTGTAATTGCCTCCACTATATATCTTAATCTATTAGCTACATAATATAATTTAATATTCGGGAGACCCAATCCTTCCTTTTTTTGGCTCAAATACCATTTACTTTTATTTACCCTCGCTTTCTTATCACCATTACAATAATTATTTATAATCCTTTGCCAACTTTTTAGCTCTAGTTCTGAAATTTTTATTGGTAGCATCCTAAACACAAAATTAATCTTTGCTAAAATCTTCATTTTTATTAATGCTATTCTTCCAAACCAAGATAAATTTAACCTTTTATATTTTTCCAATTTTGCTAAAATCTCTTTTTTTAACACATTTAAATTCTCTTTCTCTAAACTCTCTAGCTTCTGCGTAATTTTTATTCCCAAATATCTAATCTGATTCTTAACTCTCATTTCTCTTCCCTTTTCTTCCCAATCCTTCTCTTCCTTTTTAGTATAATTAAACAACATCAATTCTGATTTAAACCAATTTATTTTTAACCCCGTAATATCCTCAAATTCTCTCAGATGCTGTTTAATTCTCCCCATCTTCTCTATTGGATTCTTTAACGTCAACAACGTGTCGTCTGCAAACATATTCAATTTAATTTCTTTCATACTACCTATTCCTTCAATCTCCTCATCTTCTCGTATTGCATTCGCCAATAATTCCATTACCATTACAAATAGGACTGGTGAGAGCGGACATCCTTGCCTCGTCCCTCTGGCTAGTCGTATCTTATCTGTCACACCATCATTCACTACCACTACGGCTGTATTTTGAGAGTATAACTGTTCTATTATCGCTTTAAATTTATTTCCAAACCCCATTTTATTTAAAACCATCTTTAAAGCTTGCCAGCTCAAACAATCAAAAGCCTTAAAAATATCCAATGCCAGAATTCCCGCTTTAACCCTAGACTTATTTATCACCTGTATTACATTTAATACTCTTCCCACTAAATTAGACATCTTTCTACCAGCCACAAATCCACATTGGTCCTCCCCTATGTATTCCTCTATAAATTTATTCAACCGCCTTACTAAAATAGTTGAAAAAATCTTAGCATCTTGGTTTATTAATGAAATAGGTCTATATGAATCAGGGACAGTCAAATCTTTGTCTGGTTTTGGTATTAAAATTATTAATGAATGTTCCCATGATTCTGGCGTTCTATCCCCTTCCAATATGGAATTATACAAATTTAATAATTTTGGTACTAAAATTCTTTTAAAAACCTTATAATATTCTGGACCTAAACCATCTACCCCCGGTGATTTACCCGGCTTCAAGTTCTCAATTACTTCTTCTACTTCTCCTTGAGTTATTACCTTTTCCATTAACTCTTTATGCTCTATTTTTATTCTCTTCTTTATATACTTTTCTATATAAGCTTCCAACTTTTGTTTTTGAATATCCTTTCCCTTATACAATTCTTGAAAAAACTCCTGAAAAATCTTTACTTTATCCTTCATTGTATGACAATACTTCCCTTGTTTATCCTTCAAAATCCCTATCCCATTCCTGGCTTTTTCTTTTTGTGTGAGCCTGGCAAGCAATTTAGAATTCTTATTACTGTTTTCAAAATACTCCCTTTTCATATATATTAAATTTTTTTGAACCTCCTCTAAATTTAAATTTTCTAATTGTTTTTTCTTTGCTTGTATTTCTATTAATTTCTATTTATTTTTATATTGCCAATAATCTTTCTCCATTTTCTTAATCTCTTCCTCCAATTGTTCCTGCTCTGCTACTTGTTGCCTCCTTTAATTACACATTTCTCTAATACATATCCCTCTTGATACTGCCTTCATGGTATCCCAAACTACTGCCCTTGACGTTCCTCCCTTCTCATTAATTTCCCAAGACTCTGTCAATTCTCTTTGCATTTTTTCTACCACCTTATTATACTTCAAAAGTTTTGTGTTTAGTTTCCACCTAAATGCTTCCTTATAATTCTTTTTAACTGTAAACTCTAAACTTAACAATGCATGGTCTGTTACCTTTATTACCCCCATTTCCATTTTACATACCTTACTTGCAAACTCTTTTGAAACCATTATATAATCTATTCTAGAATATGTCTGATGAACTGGGGAGTAGTAAGAAAATCCCGAATTCGATCCATTCAGTAAACGCCAACAACCTACACAATCTTTTTCTTTTACTAGTTTATTCAATATAGTAATATTATTTCTTTTTTCCACATTTGTGGGGTTTGATCTATCCACTCTATTATCCATTACCATATTAAAATCCCCAGCTAAAATAAGATATCCTTCCCTAAACTCCTCTATTTCATCAAATAAATCCATAAAAAACTCTCTATGTCTCTCATTAGGGGCATAAACATTTACTAATGTATATTGTTCACTTTCTATTTGCCCCTTTATCATAAGATATCTACCATTATCATCCTTTTTTACAGTTTTCAGTATGAATCCACTTTTTTTTGAAATCAAAATTGCTACTCCGTTTTTTTTTGACGTCCCTAATGACTTTTCATAATAAACAGACCACCTTGTCCGAATTTCATTTACGCCATCAAATTTTTGGTGTGTTTCTTGCATCATAATAATATCAGATCTTTCTTTATTTAACATTTGTTCTATTTTCCTCCTTTTCACGACTGCCCCCAGACCTTTAACATTAAGCGTTGATACTTTAATATTCTTATTCATAATCACCCTTTTGATTTTCCTTCTGATCCCGTGTGCTCTGCAACTCATAAACATATACAACAACAAAAATAAAAATAAACCCTGAACCCCCTTCAACTCCCTCCCTCCCACCCTATTAATCCCCCCCAACCCCTCTTCCCCCCCACTACCTTCCCCCTCCCCATATCCCCGTGAGTCTATTACTCCGGCCATTATCTAACTTAGGGGAGAGGGGGGGAGGCGGGGCCCCGCCCTAACGGCAAGATCTCTGTACTTAACTACTTAACATATTATTATCTCATAATACCATTCCCCATTTTACCCCGTCCCAGACGCCCCGGCTTTGGCTCCATTCCCAACTCCAGCTCCAAGACTTGCATCCTTAAATAACCCCAAACTCTTCAGCAGTTCCTTGCCCTGCTCCAAAGAGGTTACTCTGTGTTGGCCCCCAGCATAGGAAAACTTTAAAAAAACAGGGTAACCCCAAGAATATCTCACTGTATTTTTTGTTAGCGTTTCAGTTATTTGCTTAACGCTGCGTCTCCATTGGAGTGTTTGCTGACAAAGATCGTTGAATACTTGCACTGCTTTGCCTTTATATTTAATCATGACCATAGACCTCAATTTCTTCATCACTTGCTCTTCTTTGTAGTAACTGCCAAATCTCACAAGAATGTCTCTGGTTGATCCTCTATAATTTGCACCTCCCACTCTATGGATCCTTTCGATATCACAGTCTTTTATATCTAAATCTGGCATCATATCGTTGAACCACTTCAAAACTATTTTTCTCAAATCCTCTGCTGGTTCTTCAGCAAATTGTTTAATGCGTATATTACAACGACGATCCTGATCTTGAAGTTGGATCAACTTTAGATCTTGATCTTGAAATTTCACCTCACAACTTTTTTCAAAGACATCCTGTTTTTTCACAAGTGCTTTTACTTCCACATCCAGCTTCTTTATCTATCATTTTGCGCGATCTTATCTGCAAGCACCTCCATCCGTGCTGCTGCGTTTTTTCATTAACATCCATCTTCTTGCTCAAAGTAGCAGTGCTATCCAGAATCAGTTTCTTCAATTCTTCCAATGCAGTTGAAATTGGCACCGTGCCAGATCCCTCAGCCATCTTGACAAATCCATCGCTATCACTTTCAGAACTTTGTGAGTCTTTTTCTGCAGACACTTTCTCAAGATGGGCCAAATTATGATTAGAAGGATGAACTCTTTGCCAAGTAGCCTTCCCCGGGTTTTTTTTTCTCTTTTTTTCTAACGTACGGCATGGGTCTATTTTTAGCTCTGAGTCAATGTCCTGTTTACAATCCACACCATCTCTCTTTCTACGCAAATAAACACTTCTTCTTCGGTGCTTTTTTAAAGGGTGAATTTACTGCCAAATAAACCTTTCTCTCAGATTAGGAGTATAAATCACCGCTTATCAGACTTAGGAGACGGGAGAGCTGTAGCAAAGTTAGTTTCGTTTTCTAACTCCCCCCTCCTTCCGTCTGTTTACAGCCAAGGAACGGGCTGCTTTCCTCCCTCCTTTTTCTGAGTCTGCTTCCGAAAACAGGATTTTCACCCTCTCTTAGCACTCATAATCACCAACCTTCATTTTCATTAACGACCCATGCCTTTTTAAGTGAGATAATCAGCTTTCCAAATCTTCCCAATCCGGAGCCCTTAAGGAGAGATCCTACCAGTCATGGCGTCCGGCTCCACCCCCCCCCACCTTGCATTGTTAAAGGCTTTAGAGTATAAAACAAGGTGGGCTGCTGCCCTTTGTCTTCATTTGGTTTGCTTTGAAGTCCATGCATATCTGCTTGGTCTTGTCTTATTTAAAGATCGGTGTTTTGATGCGTATAGGCAGGTTTAGGTAAGCTTTGTTGGATTTTTTTTTTTTTACCCTGAATCCTTGTTTCCAAAGACTGTTCTGTTTTTTGTATGTTATCTTTTTCTTTTTTGTAAATAAGCTTACCACCAAGTATAATTGAATGTGTGTGCTTTATTCCAATTAAGCCTGTGTGTCCTGTAAGGCTCACACGGAGTTGGACGTAATGGATGGTGGTAGCCTATTTTTCTGGGTTGTTGTTCAGCCTGAGCAATCTTTTGTCCCTGCCTACAGTGCTTGGAACTAGCGCAAACGCCTTCTTTTTCCATGATTGCTTTTAATGGCATTCAAGGTACTGGAAGCATCATCACACAGAGGAAAATCTCGTTTACTTATCGTCGCTTCTCCACCCGTGCATTTGTCCCTCATTACTTCCTCTTTCAAAAGAGAAAGTAAACAATGTGCATGTGGCCTATTCAGTGGGCTGCTTTGATCATGATGCTTCTCCTGCACACAGCAGGAGATAGCGGCAACTTCCAACTTTAAAAATATGTTAGACTTACTGGGGTGTTTTTTTGTGGTGTGAAGAAGGCTAGAAGCATGCAGGAGGCAGTCTTGAGAATGAATTAATATATTTTATTACGGTCACGGACCAATGCCAAGAGTCATGAGAGGGACCCACAAAAATCCATGAGTGCCCAGTAACAAGCGTGCAATAAAATGCTAGCAGCGTTCTGCAGACAACTTAACGAACTCTATAACAGCCCTGAGGAAGAGCGCAGTTTGCGTTCGAAATGCGTAGGCGGCACCTTGGCACTGTAAATAAACTTTTGCAAATATTTCGTTTTGAAGATTGCCTGGTTCTACCTTTGCCTTTGGCTTCTTTTTACTCCCCCACGGGGTTTTCCTTGCTTTTGCACTTGCCTCAGAGTGACCCAGTACTGCCCCATATTCAGGCTGAGGCAGGCCAAATCAGCCTATCTCAACTTGGATTCGGGGCTTTGCTCCGAGGCGGTGCACAGCCCTAGAACGCACACATGCATCCACACTAACTGTCTTATTTGGCTTCCCTGAGTCTAGTTTTGGCCATATGGAAGTAGCAAAATTCTCATTTCTCCATCACTTATGCTCTTTCATTTGACTCTGTATTGAGATACAAAGGGATGTTTTTCATGGATTTTTTAAAAACAAAAACACCGTGTATTCTTATACATGTCATGCTTATGCTAGGAGTGAACAATTTTGAGAGCTTTGGGGGTTATTTTCAGCAACAAATGTGCCATTACAGATAATTAGTATGGTTAAATTTAGCTTGCTTTCAAGCTAATTGCAACCCTTTTGGCACTTTGCAGTCGCTACGGAGCGCCACATCAAAAAGGTCAAATTTAGCTTGCAAACAATGGAGATCCGTAGCTGTTATGGATGCCATTTTTGTATTTTTATTTAGTGGGTAGCATGACTAAAGTCCCATTGATTTCAATGTGTCATCTGGCTGGCCGCTGTGGGAACAGAATGCTGGAATAGACTGCCTTTTGGTCTGATACAGCAAATTTCTTCTTACATTCTTAAATACAGAGAGATTAGAAGGATATAATCCATAAACATTTAATGACCATTGGGAAATGAATAGCAAGTGACTCTAAGGTTAACAAAGATGGCCTTCTATGGATTCAGATTAATGCTTTTAGACTGTGTGGCTAATAGGGATCCCTAATGAACATCCTCTTAATTAAAAATTCACTTTGTGTGATGGAATAACAACAAAATCTAGTTAGTATGCCAGCAGTGCAAAACCCTTTCTAAATCTAATATTTATTTGAACAACGAAGTCCTGGTTTTAAGTTCTGTTCTTAATTAGTTCCTCAGGATATATCAGCCTAGAATTTGCAATGTGGTCTTTGATACATAAAACTATGATACATAGTGGACACGTTCTTGCCAACCTTGTTTTGACTGCAGCCCTTTTTATTATGCATAGTTTATTGAATTTGACAGATGCTTAAAAAACTTCACCCAGAAAAAAGAGCAGTTTGGACATCTGCTATGTGAAACCCTGATTTGACTACTGCAAGGGTGAGAAACATGTGGCCTTCCAGATGTTGCTGGACTGCAACTCCCAGCAGCCCTTGCCAGCATAGCTAGTTGGGAGGGATGCTGGGATCCAGCAACAACTCAAAGACACACTTTCCCCATCCCTCGTCTACCGAATCAACAGTCCAGAATGAAGTACAATAAATGTTAAAAAATAATTTTAACATAATGAGTAAATATTAGATGGATGGAGGGGAGAAACAAAACAAGGAGCTATGCTACCGTAGCCAGGCAGAAAACATTTTTGTTCTGGCAGGCCTTTGGGAAATAATCTGGACCTCTGTTTATGTGTTGGATTTTTTTTAAAAAATGTTATTTGTATTTTAAATGTTTTAATATTGCAGCAGATTTCACTATTTTTTTTAACTTTTATATATTTCTATTTATATGTTTTAATTTTCTAAAGCTGCCTTGAGTCAAAGTATTAGGGAAAAGGTGGGATACAAATAAATATAATAATAATAATAATAATAATATAGGCTAGGATAAGGAACTAGATCTGGAAGGGATTTCACTCTCCTTGTGCCTGTTTAAATCTGACCATCTTCAAACACTTTTTGCCACCACTTTGGTGCTATATAAATAAATAATAATAATAATAATAATAATACACAAAAACTGTGGATTATCAGTTGGTATATATTTATTTATTTATTTATTACATTTTTATACCGCCCAATAGCCGAAGCTCTCTCATATATGTGTGATTATACGGATATATATATAATCAATCCCATGCAATAGCTGAAGATCTCTGGGCAGTTTACAAAAATTAAAACCATAAGTTCAGCGTAAAATATAATTTAAAAGCTTAAAACCACAATATAAAAGTACAACCAGGATAAAACTGAGCCGCAATGCAGAGATTTAAAATGCAGATTTAAAATGTAGATTTAAAACAGCTGAATTAAAAGACTAGGATAGTAAATTGCTAAAATACTGGGAAAATAAAAAAGATTTTCACCTGGCACTGGAAAAAGTACAATGTAGGTGCCAGATTAACCTAGGGAGCTCATTCCACAGCAAAAAAGGCGTTCTTCCTGGTAGCCACCCACTGAGTAGGCATATGCTGAGAAGCAATAGAACATGACTGTATACAAACAAGAAAAGAAGCGTGTGAAAGGATCACATGTGACGTCACAGTCAGGATAAAACCTGCTCATTTTATCCTAGTTAGTAATGCACTCTGTGTAGTAAATCTACCATATTTGAAACAACTCTCTTTCCCCCCTTTTCCACTGATATCCAAGGGAACTGGAAGCAGGATGGGGAGACAACACAGCTGAGCATTTGGCCTTACTCAGTTCTGCAGCTGTCGGCAGCCTGCAGATGACAGAGGAACATTTGCTAAAACAACAGCTGTGCTCAGCCTCAAGATGTAGCCCAAATATGCAATAGAAAAGGAAATGAGAAGGTGGCCTGGTTTGGATGACACTATAATCAATGGGGGGCGGGGGAGAGAGAGGCAACTGCCCACTGAGTTGATTGTTGTGTTGTGTGTGTGTGTGTGTGCAGGACACACACAACAGACACACAACTGTCAGTACATTATTTTGTTCATTTAAACAACAAGGAAAAACAACGGGCTGCTCCGTTGCTTATCAAATAATCAACTGATTAAAATGTCATGTGGAAGGCTCCCTTCCCATGTTGAGTGCACTGTTCCATAGATAATAGAGTTCTCCAGCAGGAGCAGACGAAAACACCCCAGCTGCTCCTGTACAGCCGGCAGAACACGCAATGGCTGATGGGATAGGGTCGGAAGGACTGAGGGAGGAGGGAGGGAGGAGCACCAGCCACCCAGAAGGTGGCTGGTGTCCTGAGGAAGCGGCTTTGCAACCAGCCACTTTTTAACTTATCTACATGGGCTGTGTGCCCAGACTGGGAAGACTGCCAGGTACCAGCAAACACACCAAATGAAGAGGTAACACTTAATTTGTATTTCTCACACAGTTCAAAACACAAAGAAACAGAACAGTCTTTCTGTGCTTACGCCGAAGTCAAAGCCAGTCCATAAATCCATCCAGTTGTCATAAAGGGTCCGGGAGAGAGGGTCACGAAAGTCCACAAAGCCAGTCCGAGTTCCAAAGGGCAGGAGAGAGTCACAGAGTCCAAGAAGTCCGTAGTCCAACCGGTATAGCAGAAACACAAGGCCAAGGTTTCAAGGTCCAGAGCTTTCTCAGGCAAACCAGATTAAGTCTGACAAGATCCTGGCCTGCGCACTGTTACTTAAATACCCAAGCCCAGAATCACAGCTGTTCCCTGTTTATCTGGCGTTTAGTAGCAATACACTTGGATCTGCGTAACGCCTCCTTCTCCGCCCTTTGTTGTTTGAACGATGGCACCGGTAAGATGTTTGTTTGCTCCTCCTCTAAGGCTGAGCTGGAGGGAGCCTCGGCTGGCTGCTGCCCAGCCATGCTGGTACTGGGTCCAGCCTGAGGCTCTTCATCTCCAGACTCCTCATCATCAGATACCTCACAGTTCCTAACAGCTGGGACTTTCAGCTGCATGATGGGGGGAGGGGCAACATGCCATGTGGGGAGTACCAGCAAAATAATGAGTGTGCTATTCCCCCCTCCGTTGCCTAATATGTCTGAACCAGGCCAATCTCACCCTCCCTCTTCTCTCAATTATCTGTTTCTCATCAGAACCAAAACGGACATCATTTTAATCATATGGTATGTAACCACACCTGTTTTTTTTAAATTAATTCTAATCATGGAAGCATGCCAATTATCATTGGGACCATGATGCACAGGGAGGGGAGGTTTCACCCCCAGCTGCAACCCTGATGAGAATTGCTCTTGCCAGGTGGCAAATTGCATTAAGAAAAAAGAAGTTCCCATTGGTGCCAGTGGGAGCTTTCCCCACCTCATGCTGATTGGCCGATGGTGATGGGGATTTTCATAAGGACTGCGGCTAGGAAAAGCGGGCTTAAACCTGCCACTCCTGTGTGCCATTGACCTAACGAAAATAATCCCCTGAACCTAGACCCCCCTCTTCAAATCCAGGTGTGGTTGCATGTTTCCTGTCACATGTTGCCTTGATATCACGGCAATCAAGGCAACATGTGACATGAAATTCTCACATTGGTTGTTCAAAGAGAATCAGCTGCCCATGGACAATAATGTAATATGTCCTGGGACCTTAGCTGGATTGGTACTGTGGCTGGGGGGATGGGGAGGGAGGCTTTTATTCTTTGTCCTTATCATTGACCCAATTGGAATCACCCTCTATTCACCATGAGTGTATGCATGGAGCGGGTGATATGAAGGTTTTGCAGACAGTGAGCAGGGAAACAGCATTTGAACTTTGAATGAACCAAACTGTGTGCTGAGAGTTGCTAGTTGTGTGCTGAGAGTTTGCAGTGGTAAGTGCTCCGTGTGTGCAGCTGCTAGCAAGGTCGCCCATGCGCATGATGCTGTTGGCGGCCCTGGGCCACCTGCACAACACCTGGTTGTATAGTTCCCCTTGTTTTCACCCGTTTATGTTCTGCTTGTTTGTTTGTAATCAAATCAAAGATTACAAATGCATCTTAAGGCTCCAGTGCTCTTTCAGCCAAGGGAAATAAAATCCACTTGTGCTGCCCCTAGAACTTTCACAACTTTGGGAAATGAGTTGGGGCATATAACACCCTGTATTCTTAAAATAAAGGTGCTGATCCTAGAGATTGTGATGAATCATAGGGTAAGAGTCAGTCCATCACACATTTGAGAGGTGAGAAATGCTGAAACTGCTGGGTATAAATTGCTGAGAAGACTGAATGGAAAATTATTTGGAGCTACTGTGCCAAATCAGATTGTTGGTCTATCTCTGAGCTCCCCAAACCTGGTGCTGCTGGGAATGATGGAAGATATTGTCAATCACATCCGGAAGTCACTAGACCCTGTTTAGCTCATTCTGCCTGTGCAGTGGCACTGCGTTGTTTATATGTTGCAGCTGCCAACTTGCAGCCAGGACGGGCTTTTCCCTTGAAACTATGCTTTTGAAAAGTGTTGACTTGGCATCACTTTTTCCTTTGCTCTGAGGTCACCATGTTCTTTCCTCCATCTGTCGGTGGTGACTTTGCTTTAGGATGAGCTGTGGGCATTCCTAGGAGAGGATCAAAGTCCAGGGTAGGTCTGGGTAAGCAGGGGGCAGGCTCGATGAGCCAAATGGCTGCCAGTGCTGTGGCTTTTCTGGCCAGATAGCCTGTGCTCCCTCCTGCCATCGGGGTTTACTGTTCCCACCCACAGCACCGCAGCTTGGTTTTGTGGGAACCAAGCAGCAAAGCAGCATTGTAAAGACACCCCCTAAGTTGGGGAAGGCTGGTCCACATCATCTTTTCCTGCGATCCTAAATTTTCTTAATTGGAAATGACAGGGATTGAACATAGAACCTGTGTGTATGCAAAGCTTGTGCTCTACCACCAGACCCAACTGCCTGGTACTGCTCTGAGCATTGCTGCTGAAGGTTGTGGGGGGAGATGTTCATCACAGCACTTTTCTTTACTGTTCAGAAACAACTTTGCTTTATCTTGGGGCAGAGGATATAATCCCAGGGTCTTCTCAGGGTACACTGTGGGCACAGAACCATTGGAAGCATCCAACTTCGTAGCATCTCCATATTGGACCATTATCTTGTAGCTTGACTATGGAGTCATCACTATAGAAACCATTTATCTGCTTTCCCCTTTCCTTTTAGTATTCTGGAGTTCCAGCTGAGAGAAATCTTTACCTCCTTTCCAATAGGAAACAAACAGCCATGATGTTTATGAGCCCAAGCCAAGATTTCTTCCATTCCATAGCTCTGTCGGCTTTATCCCCATGCCCCTGAAACCCCAAAGTAGGAGCTAAGTACCAAACAGAGGATTAAGCTTTTATTACCATGAAGGTAGCCAGACTAAATGGGTAGTGTGGAAGCAATCTCAGTCTCCTTAATATGTCCAGCCAAATGTGTGAAAGTCAAACTGCACAATAATGTAATATGGCTTTTTGTTAGGTTTATTATAAAGATAATCTAAGATCCAATCTATTTCTGCTCATATTCACAAGAGTGTCAAGAAAATGTTTTTCTATTGACGAAATATAGTTGGAGATGAATAGCACTATCCATTTACCAAAATATGTGAGATTCTCCCATCACTGAAATGTAAAAATATATATCACCTATATATTTATAAAAGCTTATGACGTTATCTATCTAACTGTACTCTTTCCCTTGTCTAGAAATTGTCCCTTCTCCACCCAGGACATGAAAATAAGAGTCACATTAGAGGCAAATACACTCCCCATAGCTTCTTATTTCAGTGATCGGTAGGTAGAACTGGCCTTGGAATCCTACAGATTCCTCTCCCATGCTATGTCTACATGACCATGAGAAAATGATGTTGTCATTTCCCACTCATATATCCACTCATTGCTCCAAGGTTAGCTAATAGCCGTCAATGGGTAGATCTACACTGGTATATATAACATTGTTTTGTCAGTCAGTAAATGTAATATGTTATACCAATTTAAAACGTCGCTGGGCACACGTAGGTATTAAGACGTTTCTTACCATTTTCCTCTCCAGTAGGAATGCAGCACTCTGGGCCACGCAATGTATGTTGTAACATTTTTTTAAATTCACCGTCTGCTTATTGTTCCTCCCACTTCCTCTTTTCTCCCATTGTCCCTCCTCCTCCGAGAAATGGTGAAGGGTGGTGGTGGAAAGATTTCCCCTCTTTCTGAGCCACCAGGCAGGGTTAGGGGATTTACTTCACTCAAAAGTAAATCTCATTGATTTCAACTGCTAACATCAACTGCTGGCTTACCTTTGAGGAAAGCCCATTGAACAGAGAGAGTCTTACTTCTGAGTAAACACATATAGAACAATGCCCATAGACATGCAGATCATGGAAGGGGGGAGGGAGGTTGTGGCTGCAAAGAGGAACATGAGGCAAGAAAGAGGAAAAATGGCTGCAACTTTGGGCGCGGAAACACAAGAAACACGCCCTGAGGAAGGTGATTGGCTAAGGAAAAACATATGAAAAAAAGAAGGAAGATTTCTTATGATGCAATCGGCCACATAAGAAAAAATACAGCGATTTATACGGATAAGATCAGAAAATAGAACGACAGAAAGGGTAAGCGATACAACGTTACAAGGCAAGCGTCATGTGGAGAGATAAGACAATACACAATAAAAAACGTTTATAAGCGGTATATCCAGCTTAGTGTAGACCAGCGCAATCTGTGGGAAGAAGTGTCTATGGTACTTGTTTTGGACTTTATTGTTTTAATGGGGTATTTTAATTCTTATGATCTTAAGCTCCACTATTGTAGGCAACATTTTTGTGTACATGTTGTCAACACCATTTTTTCCTCCTGAGTGCCCTACAATGATACTACATCCAGGGAATTCTAGGAGGAACCTTGTTGCAGTATTAGGGAACAGGGAGGTATTTTCCCCACTACAGTGATCTCACCACAGCTTCCTTTAAGGTCCCAGGGACCTCCCTTTCCCTCCACAAGGCTTTTACCACCTCTATTACCCCTTAAGCCAGCCCTAATTAGAACTGACTCTAGGGGAAGGAAAAGCCTGTCAGGGTTAGGCCTACTTCCCCAAATCCTGCCCACATTCTCAGACTCCAAGAACTGAAAATTATGCAAGCAAAGGCAGTAAGAGGAGACCATGTGTGGAATCCATGTCTGAACAGACGCAAGGAATCTTATCTGCAAAGAGTTTCACCAACTGATCACAACAGGCTAGCAAGTGTTCCTCATTTAAGGGGCCAAAACTAATAGTCTTGTCATCACTTAGAATAATTCTCAAAGTAATAGTAGTGAAAAATTCTACTTTTTTTTTTTAACCAACAGGCTTTAACATGCATTCTGCATGTTAATTGGATTGAGTTTAGCTTTCCTCAGTCTTTTTCATCCATTGTTGCTGTAACAGCCATCCCTGTCATACCCTAGCTTGTATATAATAAAGGGAGGTGATTGGGCTCTGGCTAGCAGGAGAGGGCACCTAGGAGTGAATGCATTCCAGAAGTTGAAGAGGGCTTCATCAGAATCATTAGCCAAGGGCCATCAGGAAATCAGTCACATTCATCAGTCTTGGAGAGTAGACTATTCTGATGGGTTATCCTGCAGAAATTAGAAGTTCCTGAGAAATGAAACCCTACCTTATCTCTCCATGGCAAGGGAACTACAGAGAGATGCCCCACCCACTGAACCTAGTCTTTCTACCCAGTATAAAACACCAAATTGAGCACATGACCTACCATATGTGCAGGAACAGGTAAAAATTGGAACAGTCCCTGGTTGAAACCTTGAAAACCTGAGACACACTATCTACACTACTGCTTTAAAGCGCTTTATAACAGTTTTGAAAATGGTATTTGGAGTGTGTCCTGGGCCCCAACAGTTGTCAAAACTGTTATAAAGTGCTTTAAAGCAGTGGTGTAGATCCTGCCCAAGATGGTTCTAATGTTTGCACAAGGCATCCATATCTTCTGAAATCCTTGGTAGCACATCTCTGTGTAGCCAAACTTGAGACCTGTATAAATAAATCATACAGAGGTTTTGTACACCGAAGGAATCACAAGTTCCCTTTGTCTATTTTAAATGAAACAGTTTCTACAGTCATTAAAATTCATAGCATTATACCTATACCTTTTATTTTCACCTATACCTTTCACTGAAGGATTAATTTGTTTAGCAGCGCTATACGCAGAAACTGGGAGCACAGAGTGACATAAGAAACAAAAGAATGTGAGAATAGGAAAACAGGGTAGTCTGAATACATTGTGCAAAAGCTATTGGTTTGGCACATTTGGGGAATTGCTTTAATTGATTCTGTATGAGAAAATTTAATTCTATTCAGCAAATGCCATCCTTTTTACACTACTAACCTGGCAAGGTTGCAAATACTTTATTCTCATGTACCCGTCCCCCCCCACAAATAAAGTCCTACCTGTAGGTTTGTTTAGAGTATGTGTCAGGCTCTGGTTTATCACTCTTCCTCAATAATAGTGCAATTGATTTATGCCCAGTGGATGAGAAAAGGATACTGAAGAAATGTTGGTATGAGGGGTCCATGCTACCATGAATAGTAATTATGCCCTCATAACATTAAGCTTGCATCACCACAATGCTGGAACAAGAGCCCAAAATTTGTGGCATTAGGGATGTGATTAGGGAAAAGAGAATTTGGTTGGATCCTGGGCTCACTCCAGTCTTGGATAAGAACATGAGAAGTGCCATGCTGGATCAGACTGAGGGCTCATCTAGTCCAGCACTCTGTTCACACAGTGGCCAGTCCATTACTCAGCTGTCTGCCATGCAGCTTCGAAAGCACAGAAACTAGGGATGTGCTCCGCTCCGATTAGGAGCGTAGAAGCAGTAGCGGATTGGCCTGCTCCGCCTTACCCAGAGGCGGAGTAGGAGCGGACCGCGGACCCCCTAGAAGCAAGGCGAAGAGAAGCACCCATTTTTCGGAGCTCCTAGTTCAGGCGGAGCGCTCCGGTCGCCATCTTGAAAACATTTCGCCATAGGATTGCATTGCGGCAAATAATCGCGCATAACTACGTTGTTTTTGAAGCTATCGTTCTGAAAATTCTTGTGCACAGAGAGTCGTGGATGGGGGTCATTTTGAGACCACTCTCACCTCTCTGCGTTCTCTGGGTCGCGGGCTATATTTTTGTGAAAATCGGGTCAACCGCGCGGCTCAAACTGCGTTTTCGGCTTTTCGCCCATAGGATTGCATTGAGGGAAAGAATCGGGGATAACTGGGGGGGGGTTTAAGCTATCATTCTGAAAATTCTTGTGCACAGAGAGTCGTGGATGGGGGTCATTTTGAGACCACTCTCAACTTTCTGCATCGTACGGGTCGCGGGCTATATTTTTGTGAAAATCGGGTCAACCGCGCGGCTCAAACTGCGTTTTCGGCTTTTCGCCCATAGGATTGCATTGAGGGAAAGAATCGGGGATAACTGGGGGGGGGGTTTAAGCTATCATTCTGAAAATTCTTGTGCACAGAGAGTCGTGGATGGGGGTCATTTTGAGACCACTCTCAACTTTCTGCATCGTACGGGTCGCGGGCTAGAAGTTTTTAAAAAATCGGCGGGAAAAATACCTTTTTCAAAGGGCTGAGGGGCAGAGTCAGCTCCCGGTCATGATGATCCCAAAGTTGGAGGAGGGCATAGGCAAAACAGGTAACTTGGGATTCTGGGAAACTTCTCTTTCTTCATCTGAATGGGCTTTTCCCCGTGTTTTTTAACACAGTAGCCCCACCAAATGCACAAACACAACCTGAAATCATATACTAAGCCAAGAATAAGAGATAGAAACACAGCACTGCTCCCCACCCTAACCTTGGTGAACAACTGAATCGATGTGGTGCAAGGGGATGAGCTCCCCTAGGGCATCTCATCGTGGACGTGCCCCCACTCTCTCCTGCACTGGAAGGCCATTAGAGCCTTCCAAAGAGAGTAAAACGGTGGAGCAATGCCTATCATGAGTTGAAGTGAATGGTCACTTTTCAGTGGTGGAGCAATGCCTGTTATGAGTCGAAGTGAGCGTTTTACTTCTTCTCAGAGCTGTTGGTGGCTGTCAGTGTCTTGAACTGGCAGCTACTTCCCCCTCCCCCGGGCACGTCCCCCTATTGCTGGTAAAAGACAGATATAGCCTTTTTAAAAAAATTCTTCTTGCTGTTTATTCAGCAACACTGCTGCTTTTAATTCCACCCCTCCTTTGTTTATTGATTGATTTATTCCATTTTATATGCATTACTGGCTTATCCTTGGCTCACTTCTTTATGCCCCCAGAAATGCCAGCTGCATGCCTGCCTGCCTTCCCTCCCTCCTCCCCTGCCCACCTCGCAGGGATGTTGTGTGTGGGGTGCCCGATTTTCAAAAATTCGCCAAAAATCAGGGGATGATGGGATTGCTTTGAAACTTGGCGTGCGTGTGTATATCCCCATGAGGTGTCATGGTGCCAAACATGAGGTTTCTAACTTGAACAGAAAAAAAGTTGTATAATTTTTTAGCTTTCAATGCAAGCCTATGGGGGGGGGAAACGGAGCTCCGGATCCGGAGCTCCGGGCGGAGCGGAGCGGAAGTGGGCGGAGCGGGGGCGAGGCGGAGCGGCCCGATCCGGAAAATGGCGGATCTGCAAGTGAAGCGGAGCGGGGGGTCCGTGCACACCCCTAACAGAAACCCTGCTAGAACATAAAGATTGTCAATCCAATTCATCTGTATTGTTTTTCAAAACACTCCATCATTGATGCTGCTCAATAAAGCCTTGACTTTATGAAAAAAGCCCTTTTTTCATCTATGCCTCTGTGGTAATGAGAATAGCAGATAGCGGACTTCTCTTCTCTTGCTTATTACTTCACTTTTCTTCAAGATGGAACTCCCCATAGAGAGGGCAGGAGATTCTGAACTATGCCCACCCCTGCCCCGCTACCTCCAGCGTATGCTACCTCCAATATCAGCGGCAGTTTGCTTATGTACACCAGTTGCTGGGGAAAATGGGAGGGAGGGTGCTGTTGCACTTATGTCCTGCTTGTGGGCAGAATGCTGGCCACTGTATGAACAGAATACTGGACTAGATGGACTCTCAGTCTGATCCAGCATGGCTCTCCTTCTGCTAAATTTAGAAATGTACTATATTTCAGTTTAAATTATAATATATATCATCATAGTGAAGATGACTGTCCCCAGGTGTGCCTTGTTCTGTCTGCTGGCCAGGTGCTGTTCATGGGGAACTTCAAGGCCCAGCTCTTCCTTCTGATGGTTCTTTATCTTTAAACCAGACTCAGACTGAACAGCCCTCCTAACAGAGGACGCCTTCAAAACAGAAGACAGTCCTTTGGCAGCCCTTCAAAAATAGGAATGTCCTCTGTAAAAGAGGCACATGGCCACCCTAAGATATTATTTCTTGGTTTTTAACCCTTGCCCCTCTTGCTAACATGCTCCATTGAGTCAACTTATCATTTAA
Source organism: Elgaria multicarinata webbii (assembly GCF_023053635.1). Classification (NCBI taxonomy): domain Eukaryota; kingdom Metazoa; phylum Chordata; class Lepidosauria; order Squamata; family Anguidae; genus Elgaria; species Elgaria multicarinata. The sequence goes on along the minus strand of NC_086180.1, from coordinate 36,068,292 downwards.
AGCGAATTCCAAAATCTTATCAAACCAGCATTGATGGTCAAAAGGTCTGTATTATCCCAAAGATATTACGTCTATATGTATTCATTTATTTTATCTACTTAATAGATTTATATATCTCTGATCATGTCTAGAAATATGTTATATTTTATATTTTAAAATGACATGTGTCCACATTAGCAGCTATAGCATGGCACGGCCACTGATTCAGAGGCATGAATGCCTGAACAGTATTCAACAAGTTCTGCATAGCCTCTATAAGAAAACTCCAGAATTTGTTTAATACCGATCAGGCATTTATGCCTTTGGTTCTAATCATCACCATCTTTAACTGGAGTGTTGCGATTAAGATAAATAGAAGGTGTATTGTGCCCTATGCCTGCAGGTGTTTCTCTCCCCCCCCCCCCGCGCCCCCAAAATCTGTCTGGAAAAATCAGTCTAGTATAATTACTTGCGAAGTAGCAGAGTTAAATAAGATTCCTACAATGCGAATTAGCATCAATTACTGTAAATTACTGTTGGTTATATAAAATTCAAATTATGATTTCAAAAGTGGCATTGCAGCAAATTGTGCTATTTTATAGCACTGCTGTAGACAATTACAGATTTCCACATTGTAGAATAGCTAGAAGGCAAATAATTAAAAAAATGTAATGTGCATTTGCCATCTAAGGTGCTTCAAAGAAACTGTTGTTTACTCCTGCTTTAAAACACCCTTTATTCTGCAATTAGTTTAAATGAGGCGGTAATCAGACCACTCCTAAAAAAGCCTACCCTGGATCTGGAGGATGTTAACAATTGTAGGCCAGTGGCTAACATCACTTTCCTGGGCAAGGTGCTTGAGTGGGTGGTTGCAGGACAACTCCAGGCACTCTTGAATGAAACACGTTATCTAGTTCCATTTCAGTCGGGCTTCAGGCCTGGTTTTGGGATGTACACTGCCTTGGTCACCCTGTGGGATGACCTTTGCCAGGAGAGGGACAGGGGGAGTGTGACCCTGTTGATTCTCCTGGACCTCTCAGCAGCTTTCAAAACCATCGAACATGGTATCCTTACAGATGGGAGTAGAAGGCACTTTGTAGTGGTTCTGTTCCTACTTGGATTTATTTATTTATTTATTTATTTATTTTATTACATTTTTATACCGCCCAATAGCTGAAGCTCTCTGGGTGGTTCACAAAAATTAAAACCACAATAAAACACCCAACAGGTTAAAAACACAATTACGAAATACAGTATAAAAAGCGCAACCAGGATAAAACCACACAGCAAAATTGATATAAGATTAAAATACAGAGTTAAAACAGTAAAATTTAAATTTAAGTTAAAATTAAGTGTTAAAATACTGAGTGAATAAAAAGGTCTTCAGCTGGCGACGAAAGCAGTACAGTGTAGGCGCCAGGCGGACCTTCTGCAATTGGATGGCCAATTGCAGAAGGTGGTGCTGGGGGGTTATTGCTCTGTGCCATGGCAACTAGGCCATGGGGTTCCACAGGGCTCTATTTTATCGCTTATGCTGTTCAACATCTAGATGAAACCACTGGGAGAAGTTATCTGGAGATCTGGGCTGAGGCGTCATCAATATGTGAATGATACCAAGCTCTACCTCTCCTTTTCGTCAAACCCAGGTGAGGCAGTGGTGGTTCTGAACCAGTGCCTGAGCACAGTAATGGACTGGATGAGGGCCAACAAACTGAGTCTAAATCCAGACAAGATGGGATTTAGTGGGTGATACTTAAGTGGGTGATTCATCTGTATAGCTAGGCGATGTTCACCTTTTTCTGGAGGGGGTCGCACTCCCCCTAAAGGATCGAGTTTGTAGTTTGGAGGTGCTCTTGGATCTAGAACTGCCACTTGAGGTGCAGGTGGACTCAGTGGCGAGGAGCACCTTTTATCAGCTTATGCTGATATACCAACTGGACAGAAATAGTCTAGCTATAGTTATCCATGCTCGGATAACCTCTCATCTGGATTTCTGCAATGCATTATATGTGGGGCTGCCTTTGAAAATGGTCCGGAAAATTCAGCTGGTACAAAACAGGGCACAGTGTTTGTTAACAGGGACTGGCCAATGAGACCACATCATGCCAGTCCTTTTCCAGCTTTGCTGGCTGCCAGTCCAGGTCCAGGCCAGATCCAAAGTGCTGATATTAACATTCAAAGCCCTAAATGGCTTGGTTATCTGAAGGAACGCCACCTCCCATATGTATCTGCCCGGACCCTAAGATCATCCTCAGGGGTCCTCTCCATGAGCCTCTGCCAAAGGAAGTGAGACAGGTGGCTCCCAGGAGGAGGGCCTTTTCTGTTGTGGCACCCCGGCTGTGGAATGAGCTCCCTAGAGAGGTTCATCTGGCACCTACGTTATACTCTTTTCAACACCAGGTGAAGATCTTTTTTATGTTCCCAGTATTTTAACAGCTTATAATCTTAGTCTTTAACTTGCTGTAATTAATCTTTGTATTGCTGCTTGGTTTTATCCTGGTTGTGCTTTTATACTGTGTTTTTATACTGCTGTTTGTTTTATACTTTGAATTGTCTTCATACTTGACATGCCTAAAGCCCTATTTAGGAGCTATCATGGTGCTAAGTTTCCTCTCTTTATCTTTAAAAATGCCAGCGTATTTTCAAAAACTTAATTTTAAAATCTCAAATTTAAAAAAATTCCTAAAAATCAGAGGATGAACTGATATGCTTCAACTTTGGTTGAGATGAAGCTCTACTGAAGCCCTATCATGGTACCAATTTTCTTATCTATCTGTGCTTGGGAAAGAGTCCAAATCAATCCAAATTGATTCAGATTGTGCCAATTCACTTTGGACTGATTTGGACCTGTTTTGATTCACTTCGGATCTGCTTCAAAGTCCTCCGTATCACCCTGGTTTGCCTGGATTCGGGACTTGGATCCAAAGTGATGCACAGCCCTAGTTGCTGGCTGGGGAATCTGTTTAGACCAGATGTGCATAATGTGACACAGATGGATACCTATAGTCTGTCATTTAGAAAACAGATTCAGACTTACCTAGAAGCTTTTGTAAATGCTCCTGGGCCTGTCAGTGCTGGGAGAAAATGGTGCCAATCAAAAGCTGCCAAGGAACAGAAACTAATGACAGTGAATCATAGAAAACCAGAGAAAAATAACCATGTAGTACAGAGTTCTCTGACTGATAAGATATCAGTTGGCTTCTGTGTTTTTTTCTCATCATGGTACTGGACAACTGAAAGAATAAGAACTTTATTGAATCCCATTTAAGTAACTTCAAGTTTAATGTTAACTTAAAAGAAGAGCCTATGGATGGATTTGAATGAACAGCAGAGTGAGAAGAACTGTGTTTTTCTTGGCATGATTATTGTTCATTTAAAAGGGTTGAATTTACCAAAATATGGTAATTCAACCCATATCTTGTTTTTATTAGATGGCAGTATTAATACTTTTCTGTGTGCCAGAGAGCACTCCAAAGGTCAGCTTGTCCCCCCTCCTACCCCAGTCTACTGAATAAGTAGCACTGCCTATGTGCAAACTATGGAGCATGAAGATGGATTTCTCTGATGTCACTCCAGTGAGATTTTAGGACAACCAAACGTCTGAGCAAAGCTGGAATGCATCCCTGCTGCTTGATGCTTGACTTCCTGTGGGAACTGGCAGAGGACTGAAGCCCACGTTTGGTTGAAGGTCACTTGCTGTCTCCCCTGTTCCTCTGTGAATATAGATAGATACCCAAGGTCATTGGCTGCTGCCATGCATGGGCAATGCACCTATCTATGTAGATTTGCTGTAGAAGCATGCAGGCCTCTGCTCCATTATACCTAGCTGACAGCTTTCTCCAGTGCTTGCGAGTAGAGATTGCTCTTCTCAGCTGGTCTCCTGCCGCTACCCAACACTGATGAAAAGGAGGGAGTGTGGTTCATTGCCCATGAAGTAATTACTTCCAGGGATGTGCACTGGCAGATCAGAAACCTTGAAGTTTATTATTACGTTTTATATCACTCTTCTTCCTAAGCAGCACAAGGTTGGCATGAATGATCTCCCCTCATATCATAACCTTACAACAATCCTGTAAGGTAGGTTAGGCTGACTAAGTACAACTGGCCCAATGTCACGCAGTGAGATTCATCGTGGCTGCATCAAGATTTGAACCAGGGTCTCTTTGGACAAAACCCAAGACTATCCCGTCTACACTATACTGGCTATCCATGGCCAAGGATATGCAGTACCTAATCTTTAATCCTACTGCAGCTGTTTTTCTAGTTCCATGCAGTGTCTCAGATTGGTTTTGCAACTGATAATGGGCTATATTCATTTTTCTACTTTGACTTTAACTGTTGAGGATACCTTCTGTTTGGTGTGTGTGTGTGTGTGTGTTATCTAATGCCTTGCATGAGGATGCTGGAATATTCCCAACTGATAGCCAAGGACAAACTATTGCTGGCTGATTGTAATTTATTTATTTATTTATTGCATTTTTATACCCAATAGCCGAACCTCCCTGGGCGGTTCAAATAATATCCGAAAAACACCACAAGCAGGCATTGTTTAGGCTTACACATTTTCCCTGTGATTTTCTTGAGGTTTATCACTCTAGGGATCATGCTGGGGAAAATTGCTATCTGACAATCAGAAATAAATACAAATATTTAGAACTAAACAGTCCTGTCCTCTTTCTTACATAGCAATCAAAACTCCCTTACAATATGGGAGAATCCTAGTGTGTGCTCTGTCCTCTGTATACATTATACATACTTTGTGCCTATAATTTTACTGAATTGCTGTTTGGAGCTATTTATCATGTTTAGAGCTTCCTTGCTTTTGTATTTTTATTTATTTATTTATAGCAAATTTTGTAGAAGAGTTATATGCCATTTTTCTATTGAATGATATCCAAGGTGGCTTGCAGGAAAGATTTAAAACTATACAAAGAAAATATAGAAAGTAATTAAGCACCTAAAACACATTATGAACAGAAATAAGTAGAATAAAGGCACAAGTGCCCACTAGAATGAAGCTTTTGATCTCAGAGGCTTCCAAGATACCCATGCCCCAAGAGGGACCTGACGGCAGGGCAGGAGGAACAACAGAATTGGTTTTCGCCTCTCAATCCTCCTCTTAAATTTGTTCCATTAGACAGGCCTCCGAGCCTGTCTAGTGGAGTTGTGCTGGTGGGTGCGGGTCTGAAGAGGCCATAGGATAGAGTGTGTCCTGGCCTCTCCTTTTCCATCTCTGCCCTTTTTCCTCTCCCTGAATTTGCATTTGCAACCTTGGGAACCTTTCTTCATATAAGTGAATAGTGGTTCAACTGCTTAATGGGGATGGTAAATTGATAACAGATGACAAAGAAAAGGCCAAAGTGCTGAATTCCTACTTTTGCTCAGTCTTCTCCCAAAAGCTGTTCTATGACCCCCCTGGAAAAAGTGAAGTACAAGCTGAAGGGGCAGGATTGCAGTTTGAGATTGATAAACAAATGGTGAAGGAACACCTAATTTCTTTGAACAATGTACATTGTTCAATTTCTTTGAACATGTACATTGATGGTGCTATATAAATAAATAATAATAATAATAATAATGAACAAGTTCAAATCTCCAGAGCTCCACGAACTGCAACCTAGAGTAATGAAGGAGCTAGCTGGAGGAGGGTTAACATTGTCCCTATCTTCAAAAAGGACGAACCTGGGAACTACAGACCAGTCAGTCTGATATCCTTCCCTGGGAAAAAAATTGGAGCAGATTATAAAGAAGTCAATTTGTAAGCACCTTGAAAACAAAGCAGTGATTACTAGCAGCCAGCATGGATTTGTCAAGAACAAATCCTGTCAGACTAATCTGATCTCATTTTTTTAATCAGGTAACCTCCCTTGTGGACTGTGGGAATGCTGTGGACTGTTGGTTGTTTTATTATGGTTTTAATTTTTGTGAAGCACCCAGAGAGCTTCGGCTATTGGGCGATATAAAAATGTAATAAATAAATAAATAAATAAATAAATTATCTTGACTCCAGCAAAGCTTTTGGCAAAGTCCTTCATGATATTCTGATTAACAAACTAGATGAAAGTGAGCTAGATGGAACAACTATTAGATGGATTCACAGTTGGCAACAGAATCAGACTCAAAGAGTGCTTATTAATGGTACCTTCTCAAACTGTGGGGAGGTAATGAGTGGGGTGCCGCAGGGCTCAGTCCTGGGCCCAGTGCTCTTCAACATTTTTATTAATGATTTGGATGAGGAGGTGCAGGGAATGCTTATGAAATTTGCAGATGACACAAAATTGGGTGGGATAGCTAATACCCCGGAAGACAGAAAAAAGCTTCAAAGTGATCTTGATAGGCTGGAACGCTGAGCTGAAAACAACAGAATGAAATTTAATAGGGATAAATGCCAAGTTCTACATCTAGGAAAAAGAAACCAAATGCACAGTTACAAGATGGGGGATACAGATCTTGGAATTGTTGTAGATCACAAGCAGAATATGAGCCAACAGTGTGATGTTGCTGCAAAAAAAGAAAATGCTATTTTGGGCTGCATTAATAGAAGTATATCTTCCAAATCATATGAGGTACTGGTTCCCCTCTATTTGGCACTGGTTAGGCCTCATCTTGAGTATTGCGTCCAGTTCTGGACACCACACTTCAAGAAGGATGCAGACAAGCTGGAGCGTGTTCCGAGGAGGGCTATGGGGATGATCAGGGGTCTGGAAACAAAGCCCTATGAGGAGAGACTTAAAGAATTGGGCATGTTTAGCCTGGAGAAGAGGATTTAGGGGAGACATGATAGCACTCTTCAAATGCTTCAAAGGATGTTACACAGAGGAGGGCCAGGATCTCTTCATGATCATCCCAGAGTGGAGGACATGGAATAACGGGCTCAAGTTACAGGAAGCCAGATTCAGGCTGGACACCAAGAAAAAAAACTTCCTGACTGCTAGAGCGGTATGACAATGGAACCAGTTACCTAGGGAGGTCGTGGGCTCTCCCACACTAGAGGCATTCAAGAGGCAGCTGGACAACTATCTATCAATATGCACCATGCCAGCCTCACTTTGAAAGTGTACTATAGAGTCACATTGACTCCCTATGTAGGAGATCTTGCAGTGCTATCCACCTTTAAGGTATACCATCAGACAACAATCAGCCAGAGGAAAGATGTGTGTGGTAACTATCACAGCAGCAATTTCAGAGACACGGGGTATGTTATAGTGTCCAGAGTGAGCCATTTTTATTTTATTATTTTTATTTTATTATTGCATTTATATCCCACCTTTTTTCCTCCATGGAACCCAGGGCGGTGTACATAAACCTCCTCCTCTCCGTTTTATCCTGACAACAATAACCCTGTGAGTTGGGTTGAGCTGAGAGTTTGTGACTGGCCCAAAGTCACCCAGTAGGTTTCTATGGCCAAGTGGGGACTAGAACCTGGATCTCCCGACTCCCAGCCCAACACTTTAGCCATTACACCATAATGCCACACTGCAGAATGATGAGCCGTACCGTTCATCATTCTGCGGTCATGATGGAAGCACCATGATACTTCCACTGGTACATGCCCAGCAGCATTCTCATGCTCAAGGACTTCACTGACATGCTGGTCTCATTAGCTTATGGGTTAACATTAAGAAGCAGCTTAGTGAGTGATTCCAGCAAGGTGCAGTCGGTGTCAAGAATGTACAATTAGCCATAGCTTGGAGTCTCATCTGACTGCAAACTGCCCAGCAGATGGTAAACTGAGCCTTGCACCTTGAACATGAATGGATCAGAACTTGTGGCTGTGTTGTCTTGAGTGGTGTGTAGAAGGATCATAGAATCATAGAATACTAGAGTTAGAAGGGGCCTACAAGGCCATCAAGTCCAACCCCCTGCTCAATTCAGGAATCCACCCTAAAGCATCCCTGACAGATGGTTGTCCAGCTGCCTCTTGAATGCTTCTAGTGTGGGAGAGCCCACAACCTCTCTAGGTAACTGATTCCATTGTCATACTGCTCTAACAATCAGGAAGTTTTTCCTGATGTCCAGCCGGAATCTGGCTTCTTTTAACTTGAACCCGTTATTCCGTGTCCTGCACTCTGGGAAGATCAAGAAGAGATCCTGGCCCTCCTCTGTGTGACAACCTTTCAAGTATTTGAAGAGTGCTATCATGTCTCCCCTCAATCTTCTCTTCTCCAGGCTAAACATGCCCAGTTCTTTCAGTCTCTCTTCATAAGGCTTTGTTTCCAGACCCCTGGTCATCCTGGTTGCCCTCCTCTGAACATGCTCCAGCTTGTCTGTGTCCTTCTTGAATTGTGGAGCCCAGAACTGGATGCAATACTCTAGATGACGCCTAACCAGGTCTGAATAGAAAGGAACCAGTACCTCATGCGATTTGGAAGCTATACTTCTATTAATGCAGCCCAAAATAGCATTTGCCTCTCTTGTAGCCATATCACACTGTTGGCTCATATTCAGCTTGTGATCTACAACAATTCCAAGATTCTTCTCATTTGTAGTATTGCTGAGCCAAGTATCCCCCATCTTGTAACTGCATACAGTGTAAAGCACTACTGTATGAATGTCCTTCAGGAATTGTTTAGCAACAGCGGAGTTGCAGGATGCATGCATGCGCAGTCTTCCTCCTATGCCTAGGCTGGTTTGAGATACTGACTGCTGCAAGTCTGGCCAAAGCTTCGCTGTTGTCAGAAGGCCATCGGGAGTCCTGCAAATGCAGGCTTTCTGAGGAGGATGTGTCAGCAGTTGGGTGGGAGTGCAAAACTTCTTCTTTAGGTACTGGAGGGATAGAATTAGCGCGGTGGCATGAGGTGCATTTAGACTTGCAGTTCACCTGCTAATGTTAATTTTGCAAAATTTTGCAGCTAGAAACTTCCTTTCTGAGCAACAACTAAACTTTGACTGTGTTACTTTTAATTGTAGGTGTCTCTTTATTCCTTCATGATCTGTTTGCTGGCCTTATGTTACTGGCATATCATTGTTCTTTGGCCTGCACTTGTGTTTATAAAGGTGTATGGCGGCTTTTTTTGTGTTGATATTTCATTTTGCTCCAATTTTCAATTAATGATGTTTGACATTTTTTGATATTAAAAATAAAATTTTATAGTACATTGTTATAGAAGATAGCTTAATTCTTTTTATTTTATTTTTTATTGACAAATAACCTGCTGATTTTGAATTATTGTTAAAACTTGTTATTTCTGGAGTCTCTGTGTCAAGATGTTTTCAGTGAAGTGTGTTTCATGACAATCGGTCAATGGGAAGGCAAAAAGAGATGACCAATTAATTCCCAACTATGAATTATATATAAAAGATTATTCAGTATCATATTGTCTATTTTTAAAAGGAAGATTTTGATAAGATAGTTAAGAGCAGAGACACCACACTGACAACAAAGGTCCGCATAGTTAAAGCAATGGTATTCCCCGTAGTAACCTATGGCTGTGAGAGCTGGACCATAAGGAAAGCTGAGCGAAGGAAGATAGATGCTTTTGAACTGTGGTGTTGGAGGAAAATTCTGAGAGTGCCTTGGACTGCAAGAAGATCAAACCAGTCCATACTCCAGGAAATAAAGCCAGACTGCTCACTTGAGGGAATGGTATTAAAGGCAAAACTGAAGTACTTTGGCCACATAATGAGAAGACAGGACACCCTGGAGAAGAGGCTGATGCTAGGGAAAGTGGAAGGCAAAAGGAAGAGGGGCCGACCAAGGGCAAGAAGGATGGATGATATTCTGGAGGTGACAGACTTGACCTTGGGGGAGCTAGGGGTGGCGACGGCCGACAGAAAGCTCTGGCGTGGGCTGGTCCATGAAGTCACGAAGAGTCGGAAACGACTGAACGAATAAACAACAACAACAACAAACAATGATATCTCAACTCCAGTATTTTTGGATGAAACCACTTATTTAGATCCACTAGTCTAGTCTAGTTTTTAGGTTGCTACGACCTCAATCACCATAAATCAAAAAATGGAGAAAGGTGATTCTCTTGTACCTCTTGCTTTCAGCTCCATTTAATATGGCAAAAACTGAACTGCTTGTTTTTCCTCCTAAACCTTCTCCTCATCTCTCATTCTCTCTTACTGTCAACAATGTCACGCTTACTCCGGTCAAGGAAACTCGTAGCCTTGGCTTTATATTTGATTCCTCGCTCTCCTTTATTCCTCATATCGAGGCAGTAGCTAAATCTTGTCGTTTCTTCCTGTATAATATTGCCAGGATTCGACCATTTTTGTCTGTCTCTTCTGCCAAGACTCTCGTTCACGCACTGGTTATCTCTCGGTTGGACTACTGCAACCTCCTCCTCTCTGGCCTCCCCTCATCTCACATCAGTCCGCTGGTCTCTGTCCACCACTCTGCCGCTAAGATCATCTTCCTGGCCCGCCGCTCTGACCATGTCACTCCGCTTCTGAAATCTCTTCATTGGCTCCCAATTCATTCCAGAATCCAATATAAACTTCTCCTGTTGACCTTCAAAGCTTTTCACGGTCTAGCTCCTGCCTATCTCTCCTCTCTCATCTCACACTATTGCCCCGCTCGTGCTCTTCGCTCCTCTGATGCCATGCTTCTTGCCTGCCCAAGGGTCTCTACTTCCCTTGCTCGGCTTCGCCCATTTTCCTCTGCTGCCCCTCATGCCTGGAATGCTCTTCCAGAACACCTGAGAACTACCAACTCAATCACAGCTTTTAAAACACAGCTAAAAACTTTTCTTTTCCCTATAGCTTTTAAACTTTGAGTTTGTTCTGACTCTATACTGTTAGCTTCACCCTTCCCGGTGCCTGTTTACACTTCCCTGTGCCTGTTTGCATTCTCTTTCCCTCCTTATTGTTTACTACAACTTTATTAGATTGTAAGCCTATGCGGCAGGGTCTTGCTATTTACTGTGTTATCTGTACAGCACCATGTACATCGATGGTGCTATATAAATAAATAATAATAAAAAATAAATAGGTCTGCCTTTCTATGATGGAGTTAAACTGTGCCCTTTATACTTAACCAATTATGTTATTTGGCCTTTAAAAAAGATATTAAACTTTCATTAATAGGGTGTGATTTTTTTTAAAGATCAGAGTGAAGGATTTTACTGTAATGTGTTTTCTGTAGTTATCTCAACGGCGGGAAAATGACATTTGCCTGTGATTCCAAATGTCTGTTATAAGACAGCTGTCTTATAAATATAATAAAGACCAAAACAAAATGCTTGTATCAATCTGTTTGTTTGTGTGTGTAAGAAAATAATTTCAAGTGTGATGATGTAATAGTGGAGTAATGAGGCTTGTGATGGGACTTTCCTTTAGAACCTCTTACAATGGGCTCGCCATAAGAGGAAATAGGCCATTCCACCAAAAGTCAATGATATCCATGTTCATACAGAAAAAAGAATGAACGTAAAACATCACTTTGTTCTTTTCTTTTCTAAAATGTTCAACCTTCGTTAAAATGCTTAGAAAAAATGTCCTACAGTGCTTTACACTGTATGCAGTTACAAGATGGGGGATACTTGGCTCAGCAATACTACAAATGAGAAGGATCTTGGAATTGTTGTAGATCACAAGCTGAATATGAGCCAACAGTGTGATATGGCTACAAGAGAGGCAAATGCTATTTTGGGCTAAGCATTTTTTTTAAAAAATGCTTAGAAAAAAATTGCTTTCTTTGCATCTCTGCTTAAAGGATTATTGGGGCCTGTCTGTATGTCTTCTAAGCCCCACAGTGGCTGCACGGTGGTGCTGGGTCAGTTATATGATGCAGCCGCTGACTCGCAGCCACTGTGGGGCTTTTCGTTGAAGCAGTGCAGTAAAAGAAGTCGGAATGTTCCCCAACTTTTCCCTTCAAAGCAAGGTCACTAAGGCCCTTCCACCGGGTGACCTTGCTCCAAGTTCGGGTGAGCCGGGGGGGTAGATGGTGAGCCCTGATTGGTTGTCAGAAGACGGGCAGAGGGCAAGGTTGTTTTAATTAATTTCTCTGATGCTGCATTGGTTCACCCCAATTTATATCTGAAACTGCACATTTGTGGAGGGAGCTTTTATCTTTTACTTTGCTGATGCACAGTTGTGCATCTCCAGTTTATAAAAATAAAGATCTGCTACGTTCCCTGGCAGTTTGCTGTAATGGGGCACAATTGGGGTGTGGGTGCTCTCATAGGGAGAGCACCCCAACCCCATTGTGCCCACCCCCACCGGAAGTATGTTTTTCCAGGCAGTGAAAATATGGTTTTAGGGACAGCTAGCTCAGCCTTATACATTATTATTATTATTATTTATTTATATAGCACCATTAATGTACATGGTGCTGTACAGAGTAAAACAATAAATAGCAAGACCCTGCCGCATAGGCTTACATTCTAATAAAATCATAATAAAGCAATAAGGAGGGTAAGAGAATGCACCAAACAGGCAGTATAAAAGTCAGAACAAAATCAAGTTTTAAAAGCTTTAGGAAAAAGAAAAGTTTTTAGCTGAGCTTTAAAAGCTGCGATTGAACTTGTAGTTCTCAAATGTTCTGGAAGAGTGTTTAGGCGTAAGGGGCAGCCGAAGAAAATGGACGAAGCCGAGCAAGGGAAGTGGAGACCCTTGGGCACGTGAGAAACATGACATCAGAGGAGCGAAGAGCACGAGCAGGGCAATAGTGTGAGATGAGAGAGGAGAGATAGGAAGGAGCTAGACAGTGAAAAGCTTTGTAGGTCAACAGGAGAAGTTTATATTGGATTCTGAAGTGAATTGGAAGCCAATGAAGAGATTTCAGAAGTGGAGTAACATGGTCAGAGCGGCGAGCCAAGAAGATGATCTTAGCAGCAGAGTGGTGAACAGAAACCAACGGACTGATGTGAGAAGAAGGAAGGCCAGTGAGAATGCTCATGCTTATCAAGATGAAGCCTTGGTGGCAGGGTTGGGAAAATGGTTGAAGAATTGACTTTTGAGAACTGGTGTATGTGTTCATTTTGTGTATATTGTCTAAAACTGCAACCCTAGATCCACTTACATGGGTGTAAGCCCTACTGAATTCAATACTTCTGAGAAGACATAGATAGAATCATGCTGTAATTGAAAGCCAATGTTTTTCATGAGAACTCGTCTTCAACAGTAGCTTTTCTTTTCTTTTCAACACAATGGTAACAGCAACAAACAAAAAAGGAAATTATATACATTAATTATAGCAGGCCATAATAGCATGCCATCTATAAGCATCCATACCATTTTGAATGCTGTAGGAGATATGTTCACGTGTAGCAAGAGCAGTAAGATCTTCAGTCCATTATGGGATCTTATTGGGTAAGAAGAATGGTTATTTTTCCTTCCAAGCTTGGAACATAAGTTTCTTTGCAACTGTAAAGGCTCCCAGGATGTACTTTTGCTTTTAAATTATAAGGATGTAATTTAAAAGTGCATGTACTAATTATCACAGATTTTTCGAGAACAATTCTTTAACGATAGTACTGTTTCTGATATCTGCAGATCCATGCTTGCACTTCTGCCATAAAAACAACCAACAAACAAAACACACAGTTTCCACTGGCTAAGAAAAGGAAAATGACAGTGGGGTTATCTATGTATAACTTTTAGGCCTCAGCTAGACCTACATGGTCTAGCACAATGGAGGAGTGAAGATCTTGCGATATTTTTACCACGAGATCTCCTCCTCTGTTTACACACGGTGCGCGATGACCTCGGAGGGAGAGGACGTCACGCCGCCATTTTGTTTTGTTTTTTCTTAAAGGAGCAGAGCGCACGAATGCTCATGAACAAAAGGTAAAGTGTTTGTTTGTTCTTTACAATTTCCCGTTCTCCCCCCACCCCACCTCCGATGGGCTCAGAGCTCTGCACCCCATGCATGGGTCCTGGCTCCTCGAGAGTAACCACAAGAAGCCAGGACAAACTGCGATGACCGCACACATGTCTTGGCATCAGCCTGAGACTGCGGAAGAAGTGGGCTCAAAGGGTAGGGCGAGATCCTGACTCAAGGGAAGGAATGCTCCCGGGATCCCCTGTGCGTCATGTGAATGCACAGGGACGATCCCAGGGATCGTCCCAGGATATCGCCCAGTCTAGCTATGGCCATAGTCTGGTTCTACTCCACCCACAAGTCGACTGTGTAACATGACACATGGCCCTCTTGTAGCTTGTGCGGCATTTCTTGCCTTAAATCAGTTTTCCCCCCAAACTCATTTTCCTGTCACTGTGGATTCAGTGCGGTTTGAGGGTCTGTGTGGCCTGAGCTGGCTTCAGCATGGGCTGGTGGAAGTGGTGCTGATTGGCTGAAGGGAAAGCTGCATAGGGTGGGGGGCAGGGTGAGAACTCATTGCCTTCCATTCCACTTTGCTGAGTACAGGAGTGAGGAAGGGAGCCAGCCTTACTTACTTTGAAACTGCACTGTTGCGAATGTGTGCTCAATCACTGCCTTTCCAATCTTTATTGCTGATTATTTCTCAATAGTGCAGTTAGGGACATCCCACCCACCAAAGGGAGAGAGAAAGGAGCATGATGGTGGATGTTTGCTTGTCTACTTAGAAGTAACTTCTCTATTTCACTTTATGAGCATGTGAGGAAGGAGGAGGCCTGTTTATTTAAAGCTTTGCAGCTACAAAGGAGAGTGGTCGCCTGTTGATTTGAAGCTGCATGGGTGTGCAGAGGCAGCCTTTCATTGCTATGGAGTTAAGCGGAAGAAGAAAGAATTAATTTCAGAGTCCCATTGTTAGTCGCTGTTTGTTGCGCGTTATGGCCATGTAACTAATCCTGCAAAGTTTTGGGACAGGAGATTCCACGTTCAATCCTGCCTACGTATTGCGGTGGTTGTCACTTCACAACTGCGATGCTGCAGGTGTTTGGGAGGATCAGCAGTGAAAGCAGCACCATGAGAGAAGAGATTATATTATCGCTCATCAGAAGAGTTCAGATTTGAGTTTATGTTACGTTACTTCATTTGCAGACTATTTAGCCTGGGAAACCGTATGACATCTTCAGTGCCTATTAGATACTGCAAAAGTAGTTTCATATCATGATCATTATCCTTTTCATCTTTTGTATGGCAACTTAGAGAATGCTTTAGGGAAAGAAAAGCATCCATCAGTTTTGTCAAACTCTACTACTGATGAATAAAGAAAGTAAGATTGCAGTCTGCAAAAATTAAAGCTTCTGTGCAGTGCATTCTTAGCTTTGATGAATATGGACATGCATAATCATTCTGAGGCTTAAAAGCATATGAGAGGGTCAGGGGAGATACACATGCTAGATGGGTGCTGCGATCACATGCTGCGATCTAGCTGAATGGCCAGAATATGGCTATAATTCCTTGCACACTTACTTGAGAGTAATGCCTGTAGAATTCAATGGGTCTGAACAAAGTAAACAAAGGATCATGTTTATTAATACGATGTGGAGATGTCAAAACATTTTTTAAAAGCACTTTCTCCCAGCTCAAAATAATGCACTGTTTGGAAAATTACTCTGCTTTATCGTCCCGGTGGTTTGCATGTTCTTTCAAAGACACAGTTCCAATTCAATGGATTAATGTTTCCAAATGATGTTTTTTGAAAAAATTCTGACAGCTCTGGTAGACAATATATTCACTGTGGGGATCAGCATCCCCATGGTTAATTTTCCACCAGTAGAATTTAACGCTTCTTAAATTCTTGCTGGGAGAGAGTGATTTCAATGGAATTCACCTTCTTGAGCTGCCAGAACCAAACATCAACCATTTGTTAAAAATGTAGAGATCCTTACATGCAGCTATGTGTATACAGCTTCCTGCTGTGTATGAGGATTTGTGCGTTGCAGTATTAATCCTCAAACTCCCAGGAGCAGAGAACGGGTTATCTTTGACCCTCTCCTAAAACCAGACACAGAGAAACATTAGAAAAAGCAGCAACTTGGCCTAAACTTCTCCCCCACCCTCTGAATCACACTGGGATGCTAGATCAGTAAGGGTGTAGTCAGCTACCCCATATAAATCTAATGTGAATAATGACGACGAGTCCTCTGGTAAGGGACTTTTAACCACCCAGGCCTTGGTTCGTGATGAGGGTTGGACTTTGCTTGTCTCTGTTCTCCTTCCTAGAACTTCACATTCCTCCACCAGGCATCTACCAAGGTGGAGTCACAGATAACACTTTGAGAATCATGTAATGAGCCCTACTCACATGATGGGTTCTACTAGATGATCACAGGGATGTTGATTGCTGTGTTGAATGTAACATCTAGACCTGGCCTAGATCAACACTAGTACTTATCGGTATGAAGAGCACTGATAACTGTTGGGGCACTTTACGCATTCCATATACCATTTTTCTAGCAGTATTTTCAGCTATTTATTCCACGTTATCCAAAATTCTGCAACAGAGCTTATTGTGTGCCCTATGTAGGGATGCTGGAGAAATCTGTGATAGACTCCAATGAGGTCAGATTCTGAAGAAACTAATTTGTGGAGTCCCCTTACCTGCACATCCTCTGAATTTTGTTTTCTATCTTTAAATAGGGAAGATACCCTAACTGCAGCTGAAATTAGCCTGTCTTGGGCAAAATACAAGTGTAATTAACACATTTTATGCCATTTGTGGCCATAAAGCACTTGCTTATATTTAAAATAAGAGGACTTTTGTGCACATTGTTAGGGCCAAAAACTTTATTTAAAGAATATTTCATCCCTGCTTGTGCGCAAGTGCTGGAATGTCCACCCACGCGCAGAAAACCCAACAATCTGGGAACTGCAACCACTTGCCATGGCAAGGGAGACTGGGCTGAAGACAACACCAGTTCTGCCACCAAGTCCCTGGCATTACTGAAAGAGTGGCAGTCCCTCCAAAATGTCACTTGGGCACCATTGGAGGAGCTGACACTCATTCATGGGCAAGATTGCTTGGCAAGAGGTTTCTTCCTCTCTTGCTAAGCAGCTTTCTCACTCATGCCCACAACCCATAATTCTGGTGCGATACTAACAATACTTAGTTCCATTGTCATGGGTGACTAAGTTTGATAGAGCATGTGGAATATGTGTCCCTTAAGGATTATGTGTATTCCATTCTAATGATTCGTTAAGACCTTCTGGGAATAGAGATTTCAAGTGCAGGATCCAGAATGCTTCCCTTTTGTTCAAAGCATTCTCATTCCCTCTTACTGTTTCAATCACCCAGAATGTCAGGGAGTCAGGTGGATGTTTTTCTCTGAGAAGTGTTTGACTAGTGGCGCCCTGATTCTATTATGTCTTAAGTTATATAGATGTTCCCCTAAGGCTCTTGATGTTTTCCCAACATAGATTTTTTGACAGCCGCATGAAATGGCGTATATCACCCCCATAGAGTTGCAGGTTAGAAAGCCTTTGATGATTGTTGACTTGTTGCTATGAATGTTCTTAAAAGAAAGAGTCTTTTTGGTGAGTTTGCAGTGTATACAATGTCCACAGGGGTAAAATCCCTGGGGTTTTGGCAAATTCAACAATGTGGGTTTAGTTGTAATTTTTGGCACGTTCTTGGTATGGTCTGAATATACCAACCAATCTTTTAAGTTCTTAGTCCTTTTATAGATTACCATCGGTCTTGTGTCGAAACCCAGTAGATCTTGTAGAACGTGCCAATTTGAACGTATATGGGTTTCAAGTTTTTTGGTTACAGAGTTAAACAGCAGCACATAGGAGATTTTGTTGTTGTTAGTGTCCAATTTCGTTTGAGGTTGCAGAAGGCTGAAGTGGCTAATGTCCTTGGCCTTCCTTATTCATGGCTGCTTGAAGGATCTTTTCAGTGTAGCCTCTGTTTTGTATGCATCGTTTTATGTCCTGTGATTCTTTATTGAAATCCTCTTTGTTTGAACAGTTTTGCTTAAGGTGAAGAAACTGACTATATGGTAGATTATTCT
This sequence comes from Elgaria multicarinata webbii, assembly GCF_023053635.1. Classification (NCBI taxonomy): domain Eukaryota; kingdom Metazoa; phylum Chordata; class Lepidosauria; order Squamata; family Anguidae; genus Elgaria; species Elgaria multicarinata. The sequence continues at coordinate 36,050,481 of NC_086180.1, read as the reverse complement.
TTAGGTGTGCAGGATGATGGCTATCACATTGTAAAAAACTGTTTTTATCTGTGGGTTTTTTATAGACTGTAGGGGTGAGCCCTTGTGCCTGTTTTTGTACCACAATGTCCAGGAAATGTACTTCTTGTTTACTAAAGTTGCTTTCAAAAGAGAGATTGGGGTCCCTGGTATTGACCCATTGGATGAGCTTTTTTAGACTGTCTTCTGTTCCTTTCCAAATTAGGAACATATAATCAATGTAGTGCAGCCAAATGGTCAATTCGCGTCCAAAGACATTGTTGGCAAAGATGTGTTGTGCTTCAAATTCTTTCACATAATGGTTTGCAATCTCCGGGGCCATAGAGCATGCCATTGCTACTCCTTTGGACTGGAAATAAAATTGCTTATTGAAGGAGAAATAATTCTTTTGTAAAGCCATTTAGGCTAGTGCAAGTAAAAAATGAGTGGGAGGTTGTTGTGTCTCTCTTTTCTGTAATGTTTGAAAAAAATGATGTCCAAACCCTGATTTTGTGGGATGCTAATGTAAAGGGATCGGACATCCATGGTGACAAGCCAGTCTTCTGCTTGTAAGGTAAAGAAATCTAGTATAATGAGGAAAAGCATACATCCTTGCATACATACTCCTGGACACATGGCCTTTGTGGTAGAAACTGGTAGTGGAATTATCTCTCTACTACTTATGTATTATAAATATTTTTAGACTGCTCTTCATTCATATTACCAGAGTAGTTTACACAAAGAATAGAACCATTAAAATGTAAAAGAAGAGAAGGGGGGACAGATTCCTTACAGCTATCCCCTCTTCTAGTCCTTCCCCCAACCAGATGGTTCCTGGCGGCCTTATCAGCTTGCTCTCGGGTCTGGTGGTGCTGCTGCTGCTGAAAGCCAGGTCAGTCCAAAACAAAATCTCTCTCATCCATGATCTGATTGTGGATGAGGGAGCTGACCTGGTATGCACCACTGAGACCTGGGTGGGGGAACTAGGAGGGGTTGCTCTCACCCAGCTCTGCCCTCCTGGGTACTCGGTGCAGCACCAGCACAGACTCGAGGGCCGGGGAGGGGGGGTTGCCGTGGTCTATAGGAATACAATCTCCTTCTCTAGGCTTCCTGTTCAGTCGAGTGCTGATCTTGAGTGTCTGTACTGTGTGTTGGGTACTCAAGACAGATTAGGGATTCTGCTGGTGTACTGTCCACCCCGCTGCCCCACAGTCTCCCTGCCTGAGCTGACGGAGGTTGTCTCGGACCTGGTGTTGAGAACCCCCAGGATGGTGGTTCTGGGGGATCTCAACTTCCATGCCGAGGCTGCTGTATCTGGAGCAGCTCAGGACTTCATGGCTGCCATGACAACCATGGGGCTGTCTCAACATGTCATCGGCCCAACACATGCAAAGGGGCACACGCTTGATCTGGTTTTCTCGACTGGACAGGAGGATGGTGATCTGGAAGTGGGGGAACTAACATCTACCCCCTTGTCATGGTCAGATCACTTCCTATTGAGGTTTAGACTCTCGGCGGCCTTTCCCCTCTGCAAGGGTGGGGGGCCTATTAAAATGGTCCGCCCCCGGAGGCTAATGGACTCCGATGGATTCCAGAGGGCTCTGGGGGATTTTCCTGCTAATATGGCCGGTGCTCCTGTCGAAGCCCAGGTCGCTCTGTGGAATGCAGAGATGACTCGGGCGGTTGACATGATCGCGCCCAAGCGTCCTCTCCCTCTGAGCAGAGCCCGGTCAGCTCCTTGGTATACACCTGAGCTGAGGGCAATGAAGCAAGAGGGGAGACGGCTAGAACGCAGGTGGAGGAAAACTCGTGCTGAGTCTGATCGAACACGGGCTAGAGCTCACTATTGAGCCTACTCTGTAGCGGTGAGCTACAGTTATCCATGCTCTGATAACCTCTCGCTTGGATTACTGCAATGTGTTATACGTGGGGCTGCCTTTGAAAACGGTCTGGAAGCTTCAGCTGGTACAAAATAGGGCAGCAAGGTTATTAACAGGGACTGGCCGGCAAGATCACATTATGCCAGTCCTTTTCCAGCTTCATTGGCTGCCAGTCCAGGTCCGGGCCCAATTCAAAGTGCTGGTATTGACATTTAAAGCCCTAAACGGTATGGGGCCAGGTTATTTGAAGGAACGCCTCCTCCCATATGTACCTACCCGGGCCTTAAGATCATCTACAGGGGCCCTTCTCCGTGAGCCCCTGCCAAAGGAAGTGAGGCAGGTGGCTACTAGGAGGAGAGCTTTCTCCGCTGTGGCACCCTGGTTGTGGAATGAGCTCCCCAGAGAGGTCCGCCTGGTGCCTACACTGTACTGCTTTCGTCGCCAGCTGAAGACCTTTTTATTCACTCAGTATTTTAACACTTAATTTTAACTTAAATTTAAATTTTACTGTTTTAACTCTGTATTTTAATCTTATATCAACTTTGCTGTGTGGTTTTATCCTGGTTGCGCTTTTTATACTGTATTTCGTAATTGTGTTTTAACCTGTTGGGTGTTTTATTGTGGTTTTAATTTTTGTGAACTGCCCAGAGAGCTTCGGCTATTGGGCGGTATAAAAATGTAATAAATAAATAAATAAATAAATAAATGCAACAAATAAAATGAGCTAAAAGCTAGAAAATTATAAAAATTATTAAAAATTATAAAACAACAGGATTAAAATTGTATCTGGTCACTTTGCTTTGCACCCTGCAGCTTTAACTGTTGTGATGAAGAGGGAATTCCACCAGGTTCTCCATATATACAAATGACACCTGCTGAAATTCCCTTTTCTATGCAGCTGTTAAAGATACAGGAGCTCCGTCCTCCTTTCCATATGGTCACCCTAAATCTAGTGGTGTTGCAAGTCTTACTTGCAGAAGTGGCTTTAAAGCTGTAGAACCTATTTTCTGATATTTTCCCCATCTTCTTCTCATCCCCCTTATAATTTTCCCTCTTCCTTTTAGTCCCTGTTCTTTCCTTGCACTGATCTTCATGGGATTAGCAAGCGGGGTGGGGATGGACTGTGACGTAACCGACCTTTACACTAGGCCCGTGGCATAAACCCTTCTCAGGCCAAGCACCACCACTTGAAAACCTGAGGGAGGGCTAATTAAAACCTTTCCCTTAGCTATGAGGGAAACAGGTTTACTTCAGGATCTGCTCTAAATATATTGTGGGTATAATCTGGTGTTGGTGTTTAATAACTGTAAGGCAGGTAAATAATGCCAAACAGACACATGGTATTTGGTAGCTAACAAACTAATAATAATTTTATTGTTATTTAAAAGCTTTAAATAAAAATATAATACTTTCAATCCCACCTAATCTAAACTCTGCACACACCAACCACCTTACTCTCTTTACACCAATCCTAAATCCCTAGAATCCAAACACTTCTAACTCTACAAATAAACAACTCACTCCTCAAACTCACATGCACTCTCCTTATATACTCCTTTCCCCCACCTATTACATCATAAACCACACCCACTCAGTTCTAACATTCTATACTTACCAGACATACTAATCCAGACATATACACTATAATCAATTGTGGGGTAACGCCACAGGAACCAACATCAAAAATGTCACTATGACATTTTCCCCCCTCCCTCTCTGTTTCTTGTCTTTCTCCATGAAGATGATCATTATTTTTTTGGAGTGGGTACTTTTGTCTGAGCATGGAGCTGTGCACCTGTGGATAAGAACAGAATGTATTTTTAAACCTCAACTTCTGCACAGCATCTACGGTGCACAGGCAGTTAGTGGATTAAAAACAAAAAGCATAGCAAACTGATACAGCAGCACGTCCTCACATTTCTCCCAGAACTGCAGCATAAGCCTGGGGCATGCATGTGCGTGCTAAAAGCGATAAAACTCACTTGACTGTTCAAACTCCTTTTACTTTTCCTGCTATTTCAACACTGTGTCTGGGTTCAGATGCTCAGTGGGGGAAACAATGAAACATCACAGCAGTAGAGGTTGTAGGGCGGGTGCCATGCACCAGGTTTCAACAACATGGCAACCTGTGACATAGTGCCAGTAATTAAGGTAATCCCAGTCACACAAATGTCATGCGTGGGAGCAGGAAAAACAACTGATACTGCATTGTTTCCCCTGATGATTGTCTGAATAACCCCTGTGACTGCATTTGCATCACATGATATCCCACCAGGGGCAGCCAGCCATGGTAGGTGGTTGTATCTTCCAAACACAGCACATTTTCTGCAGGCTGACTTAATTTTTATGAATAAGCCACCCTGAAAATCCATGGCTTGTTCTATGGTTGCTCGCTGATAGACATGGTGGGTTGATGCATTATCTGAACCCAGGGGAGTGATTTTATTGTGGGTTGCCAGAGTAGCTACAGAGCTGCTTGCCAAGAGCAGCAAAAAAGCCCATGCTGCTCTTTGCAATTTCTCCAGTGCTGCCTCCAGCCTTCCTCACCAGCAACTGCCCCTCCACCAATGCCTAAATGACACTGGGGTCAGGGGGCTGCTACTTGTGTGCCACCTTAAAAAAATAATAATCAGTGCTTCGAAAGTTCACAAATGTTTGCAATTTTCAAATTAGTGCACACACACCCTGTTCTTTTGCAAGTGCACAAGAGCACTCTTTTGCCTGTCTGATATGTGTAGTCTTGCTTATCAATGTCCTTAATACTGATGCTGTCAATGAGAATGCTGAAGTAGGGTATGGAATGTACAAGGAAATGGACAAAGTAGGCCAATTTGTGCACAGTTGAGAAGGACTGAGTGAAAAATAACACTAAGAGAAAGGAGGAACCCATTTGCTCAGTTGAGAAGCACCAAAGAGGGGAAAGAAACGCAGGATCAGTATGTACAACAAAGTGTGGGACAGTATTTTCCACTTGACAATGTAAAGCTTTCACTTTTAAGTATTGAGAGTGCAAACTTAATGTTTTTGTTTTATGAATAAGGCCTGAATGAAATGAAGTGTTAAATAGCTAAGCTAATTTTCTTGCCTTTACTTCATGGGTCAAGTAGCAATATCAACAGAGCCAAGGGAGGCATTTTTTTCTTTTGTATATTCATAAAATTGCAGCTATAAATACTAGGACTGGAAAATGAGTATACATTTTTTAAAAACAACAACAACCATGTATCATGTAAGATTTACAGTGAAATTCTAAACAAATCTACTCAAAAGTAAGACCAAATGACTTCAGTGGGCCTTGCCCCCCAACCAAGGCCGTAGCTAGACCTAAGGTTTAACCCAGGATCATCCTGGGTTCGTCCCTGCCTGAGCGCTGGATGCCCTGTGTGGCACTTAGATGAACAGGTTTGACCCCAGGACAATCCTGGGATAAACCTTAGGTCTAGCTACAGCCCAAGTGTATATAGGATTGCAGCCTTAATTTATTTTCAATTTGCATGTCAATAAAAGCAATATGTTTAAAGCAAGAAGTTTTGTTTCTTTGATTTTAGATAATGTGCATATGCATCATCATCATTATTATTATTATTATTATTATTTATTTATATAGCACCATCAATGTACATGGTGCTGTACAGAGTAAAACAGTAAATAGCAAGACTCTGCCGCATAGGCTTACAATCTAATAAAATCATAGTAAAACAATAAGGAGGGGAAGAGAATGCAAACAGGCACAGGGTAGGGTAAGCAGGCACAGGGTAGGGTAAAACTAACAGTATAAAGTCTGCACAACATCAAGTTTTAAAAGCTTTAGGAAAAAGAAAAGTTTTTAGTTGAGCTTTAAAAGCTGCGATTGAAGTTGTAGTTCTCAAATGTTCTGGAAGAGCGTTCCAGGCGTAAGGGGCAGCAGAAGAAAATGGACGGAGCCGAGCAAAGGAAGTAGAGGCCCTTGGGCAGGCGAGAAACATGGCATCAGAGGAGCGAAGAGCACGATCGGGGCAATAGTGTGAGATGAGAGAGGAGAGATAGGAAGGAGCTAGACTGTGAAAAGCTTTGAAGGTTAACAGGAGAAGTTTATATTGGATTCTGAAGTGAATTGGAAGCCAATGAAGAGATTTCAGAAGCGGAGTAACATGGTCAGAGCGGCGAGCCAAGAAGATGATCTTTGCGGCAGAGTGGTGAACAGAAACCAACGGACTGATGTGAGAAGAAGGAAGGCCAGAGAGAAGAAGGTTGCAGTAGTCCAACCGTGAAATAACCAGTGCATGAACAAGCGTCTTGGCGGAAGAGACAGACAAAAATGATCGAATCCTGGCAATATTATACAGGAAAAATCGACAAGATTTAGCTACTGCCTCAATATGAGGAATAAAGGAGAGCGAGGAGTCAAATATAAAGCCAAGGCTACGAGCTTCCTTGACCGGAGTAAGCGTAACATCATTGACAGTAAGAGAGAATGAGAGATGAGGAGAAGGCATAATCTTAAAAGAGGCAATCTATCCTATGTAAGAGAATGGGGGATGCTTATTCAATATATACTAGTCTTCAATGCATACATTCAAAATACTGCTTTCAATATAACATGCTGACACTTTACTTCTCTGTACTAACTAAGAATTGCTCGGTGTCGATGTTACTTGGATGCCGTGACGATGTGGTGCTCCTGTAATGATGCTCTGTGTGGAAGGCTGCCGCTTTCCTGCTCCCAGGGCTCACTTAAGGCATTTTGATCAGAGCAGGAAATAGCATTTTGCTCACTCACCCAGGTCAAGGTGAATAGTACCCAAAGATAGCTACGTTATTTGCACATGAGGCAGAAAATCCCATGAGCACTTTCCCCCATTCCTAGCAATATCAATACAGCAACAAATTAGAAAACAATGAACAATTTGCTACACTTTCATGACACCCAAAGTTCACTGCCTGAGGTGCCTGCCTCACTCTACCTAATGGTAGGGCTGGCCCTGTGTGGTCCTCACAGCTGTTCTGTCCCTTGCACCTCAGGCTATACCACACAGTTTCGGGGCCAAAGTTTGCTGCCAGTCTCTAACTTTGGATCACAACTTCCACCTCAATGAGTCCACTCTAATTTTTGTGAACTGCCCAGAGAGCTTCTATATTGCTATTGAGCAATATAGAAGTGAAATGTCATGTCTAGCCCTGCTTCCCCTGGGTTGGAAGAAGGTGTTTCAGGTGATCGATCAGAATCAGAACCTGAAGTAGAGGAGTTGGAGCCAGAAACAGGCCAGCCTGTACCAGTGGGGGAGAAAGCTCTCATGGGCTCTTCACCAGCTGGGAGTGAACTCTTTCCAGAGTTTATCTTGTCAAGGACAAATAATACACAGTCAGTGGGAAGCCAACATTCTTCCTAAGGAAAGAGTACGCACAGGTTAGCTGATCCTAGAATACGCCACTGACTAAAACAGGTGGAGTGAAAGGAAGGCAAGAGGAAGTCGGCCCATCTTGCATCTCCTCAGAAGATGCCTCAGAACTAGTCTGAAGTTAACTGGTCTTGGGAAAAGGCTTTCCATTCTTCTTGAAAGGACAATTGTATCACTTAGTTTGCATAGTTTTGCCTAGGGGGAAAGATCCTAGAGATTAGACTCTCTTCAGGTGGGAAGATATGTTTATTGCTTGAATAAAGCTTTGTGGATTACTTAACAGGTGTTGTTTTTGTCTCCCAAGAAGGCAAGAGGTTTTGAGAAACAAGGCATGAAATAAATAAATAAAATAAATGATCCCTTTCCCACTTTGCATCTCTTTCCTCCTTCACCAGAGGTTCACTGCCACTTACTTTTCCCTCTAATGCTCCAATCTCCCTGGCAACAGTTGTCTGGAGCTTTGCACACTTTTCTCTTTCCGTTCAGGTCGCATGTAAACCTTCCTCCATATGCCACACACAAATTATCCAGCACTCATTCAAAATCACAGAAAACTTTCAGCATTCCAACACACACGTAAGACCTTGTGCAGTTTGAGCCTGCCTTTTGTTCTGCACCAAAGAGGAATTGTTGTATTAAAATAAGCCATGAACGTACAGACATGGAGGTAGGGTGACCATATGAAACTGTATCTTTCAGAGTTATATTGAAAAGTGGATTTCAACAGGTGTCATTTGTATGCATGCAGCACCTGGTGAAATTCCCTCTTCATCGTAACAGTTGAAGCTGCAGGAGCCCTCCTCCTTGACCAGATACAACACAGGGCAGGGTTCCTGCAGCTTTAACTGTTGTGATGAAGAGGGAATTCCACCAGGTGCTGCATGCATACAAATGACACTTGCTGAAATTCCCTTTTCTGTGCAAATATGGTCACCCTTATGGAGGCATTGAGTTGTTTCTGAAGTGCCATTGCCAAAGCTACATTTCAACTTCCTACTGAATTCTCTATAGCTGGGTGTTAAGCCTCAGGCCCCTGGGCCAAATCTGGCCCTTTGAGGTGCCCCAGATGGCCATACTCCCTTCTCCTGGCTCCTCCCACTCTCCCTTGGTCATGTGGTGGTTTTCCAACTTGTGCAGTTTTTCCCCATTCTAAAACAGTGACACGCTTCTTCTAAGGCAGAGTTAGTGGCAGTAAGAGCTTTAAGCTAAAATAGGCTGGTATTTTTCATCTGTTTGTTGCTTCTCACCTTTTGCCTTTATCCCCACCCACCACGGTCAATGTGGTGGCATCCATGAGCTTCTATGAAATTAAATTTAGTCCTTGGTCTGAAAGAGGGTCAATGCCCCTGCTCTCTAGGAAGGCCATGGGAATAATGGGAGTTGTAGTCCATCACATCTGGAGGGCAGTAAGTTGGAGACAGCTGCTCTACAGTGTTATCTGGAATAAGGAATTCATCCCACTCTATAGAACATCTGTTGAGAAGCAGATTGGGCTAACTGAAAGAGGGGTCTTCCAGTTAATCACAACAAGGTATGTCATATTCAATGATAAAAACTTATTTTTAAGGCTATCTCATGTTGGATCAAGCTGACCACAAAGCCAGGGAATTGGAAGCTTAGGCTGATGCCTTAACAACAGACATGCCTGTGATCAGTAGTAATGTGATTCAATGACACAAATTGTGCTTGCTTACAACTTACTCTCTGTGCACCCACACTTTTCCTTCATCTTTCAGACCCAAATTCAGTAGGAAAGGTGGACAGTCTGTGACCAGCAAAAATGCCCCACTTTGTCCTGGTCCTGTATTGTTTTACAAAAGCACCTGATACTTACCATTTTGCTAGAGGAAGCCTCCTATGAGATGGCCCATTGCTGTTTGCAGCTTGCAAGTCTCTGCTGCACATCCTGATGAGGCTTGTAAAAAACACTTATCTTAACTTAAGGTCAGGGCCAGCCCTTCCATTAGGCAGAGTGAAGCAACTGCTTCAGACAGCAGATACCATTGGGCAGCATCCTTGGCCATTCTTTTTCTGGGCTTCCTGCCCATTCCCCTCTGTTGGAGGATACAGTTGTGTGTGCCACATGGCCTGTCCTGCACTCCCTAAACTAGCCTGCTGCCCTCAGGTCTAGTGGAAGACACTGTCCCATCTCCAGTAGAAATAAAATTCAACTGCCACTCCAAATCAAGCAAAGAATGTGAGTTCTCCCATGGAGAACTGAACTCTTTGATCACTGGACCGCCTTTTATATGTGTTAAACATTTTTTCATGCATTTATTTGGTTACATATGGTATATTCAGATTTTATGTATCTTTTTAATACAATGGGAATATCAACACATTACTAAAAAAAAGTTTTCCTACTCTAAAAAGCTATATCTCCTGATCATAAAACCAAGTTTTTAGCTACATGAACATGTTTGTGAAACAACATTTATGACCATCATAATATGCAACTGATATATCAGTGACAAATGGATCATTAGTCTTAAAAATAGTTGTATTTGTGTTTTAGCCTGGGAGATCCAATATTTCTCATTTCAAGGGTCTCTTCCTGGGTGGAGAATATTTCTAGTTTATGCCTGTTATTGCTTATAACCTAATACCATTGTAACCTCCTTGATTTACAATATCTTATTTGACACTAGAACCTCCATTGTCAGCTATTTACCATTCTCAGATGTTTCCCAGAATGTTAAATATCCCAATACGATTCCCATAGGACTGTACTTTGAAAAACTTTACTCTCAACCTAAGTGTCCAGTTGTGCCACATTGGGTGCGGGAATAAAATCATGAATTCCTAATGCAGAATGTCCTTTGATGTATTTGTTCATGGAATCTCTTAACTGCGTAGCTAGGTCAGTCTGGTCAATATGGGTCCCAATATTTGCCACAATAGTAATGGGTTAGGAGAATTCCACTTGTTATTATCAACTATGAGCGTATATTTAATGGAAGTGTCAAAATGGGAAGTGTCCCACTATTACTCATTCTCTCTGCACACAGAATCATGAGCTTGGAACAGATCCAAAAACTTCTGATCAGATTCAGATTTGAAAAGGCTGGGGTTTCCAGCAGCTTCTGCCATTCAGAACAGGCTGTGCATCCATACCAGAACACCAGAAGCTGTGCCAAAGAAAGATGCAATGATTGCAGAGCAAATCTCCCAATATGATGTTCTCTCTCTCACACACACACATCTCCTGCTCCCCTCCCCCCAATCTCTGCGTACAGCAGTACAATGACTCCAATGTATGAATGCTTTGGCACAGGATATTTTTCTTTCAGCTTTGTTAAGAGAAGAGCATAAAGTAGCAGTGCTTCTGACATTTCTTTTACTCCAATGACTGACTGGATTTAAAAGTACCAATTACTTTTTGCAAACGTCTTGTTTAATTTCCCAAAAGATGTATCACTTCTATAGATACATTCCGCGGATTTTTGTTTGAGTGAATTCTTTAAGACTTGTCTGTAGACGGAAATTAGTGGTTCAGACCTTCAAAAACATATTAACAAAGCTTGGGGGAAAAAACCACCTCAGATTTTAACTCTGAATATATCCAGATGTGTTAACTTTCATTTGCAAAGTAAATATTCTACTTAATTCCTTTCTTCACACTTCTGTTCAACCGAATTGCAGTACCAGGCACAGTAGGTAATTTGAAAATGGACAGGGCCAACTTCAGTGGTGTGTATTGATTCAATAAGAAGGCCTTTTCCAGCTCTGACTGCTGTTCCTTCCACTGACGTAGTGGAAGAACTGCAGCATAAGAATCCCATAGTTGTATAAAAGACTGCTGAAAGTCCTTTTATAATAAATGGAAGCAATTTCTCTTTGCTGGCCTCCCATTGTAGAAAATCAATTAGGACCAGAAATACATTTTCAGTATTTTTTATTTTACTTTTTTTGTCCACACAAAATGGACTGTAAATAACCACAGCCTTTATAACTGTTTTGAAATGCCTGGAGGATGTGGGAACTTAAAACTGATCATATAGTTGAGAGTTCCATAAGCCTAGTTATCATGAACTCCGGAGAAGATAAAATGGTAGTAAGGAACAATTGCTGACCATCTTTCAGGGACAGGGATGTCTGGCACTCAGGCTAATTTCAAAATATTTAAAACCTACAGCCTATTGAGAACCAGAAGAACTGTGAAGATGTGTTTTAAACTGCCCTGAAATCATCTGATATACTGTAAAGTGACATATAATCTTTTGAAGTAAAAGTAAATTAAATAGGCAGAAAGAATTCTGATGGCCACCTTACTTATTCCTAGAGGTCCTCTTGTGGGGACAGTCAAGTGACACTCAGCTGAATCTCAGCTTAAGCTTGCTTAATTTCTCCTATTTTCAATTCCAGTAGTTACTTTGCTATTCCAGACATATATTTGTTTGTTAGCCACTGTTCAGAACTTAAGCTAAGGGCAGAGAACCTGTGGCCCTCTAGACGTTGCTGGTCTCCAAGCCTGATCATCCTCATTTAGTATAGCCAACACATTAAAGGATTTGTAGACCATAAAAAAGGAATACCAAGGGGCATACAACTGTGTGCAATGATTTACTTGTCAATACATTTGCTTTATAATAGCTACCTAGCTAGTTTCCCAGTGAAAATGTTTATGTTCCTAGCTGGTCTGTTCTTTAATAACATGTTCTAGGAAAATATATCCCATGGGAGCACTGAGGTTAAATTTAAGAGTTTAATTTTTCTTAAACAGCACCACCTTCTAGCTCAGTGAAATCAGTTTCCTTCAAAATGAAACAGGCTTTATCCTTTGGTCCCCTGTGCTGAGGCAAGGCCATGTAGGGCCTGATAGCAAGGGCAGTCCAGGACATTTTGCTCTTTGAGCTGAGGGACAAGATGGCTCCCTCCCACATTTCATGTACAGGGGCTGACTGGGTTGGTAGTTGAGTTTTCAGTGTTGGCATGTATGCATCCTATATACCTGAGTGCAAACAGTTAGCATAGGGGGCACAGGGCTGGCCAGATGGCACACAGAATTCTACCCTCCAACATCCCATTGCCACTTGCTTACTGCTCGGCTCAGTACCCACATTCTGACCTCTCCAGTAAATGCTGAAGTGCAGCAACAGTGGCACCAGCTTGCATCCTGTTAGCAAAGCACAGGGCCACAGGTGCATGGGCAATTCCTGCTGGAGAATGCGGCCAGGACTCGCTCTGCCTTCTCACTTAGGTACTTTTCCCAGTGGTGTTTTTTGCAACTTATTAGGAAAAGCCAACTAGGCTAGACATAGCAGTCAGTGCTAGCAACAAGCAAGCATAACCAGTGCAGCTCAGGAGCAAGGGAGAAGCTGTGGAGGATCAGAAAGAACAGATGTGGGGGGAGGGGCAGGGAGCTGGGGAAGGAGATTCTGGGGTAGGAGATTCTCGGACCCCAGATCTGAGGCAGCCACCTCAGTCTGCCTGATAAGAGTCCACATTCCAGTGAATGGGGACAAATGCTCATTCAGCTGATCTAGTTCTAGAACCCATTCCTGACCTGGTTCTAGAACTCATTCCTGAACCCAATCCCCATCTAGTTCCCAAACCCAACCTTTTCTTATTCTGAACCCAATCCTCCCCCATCACTGGCATAGCAGTAGCCACTGCTGCTTCATTAGTAATTGAGACCAATCCCTCAGCTCTGAAAAAGGCATTGGTGGGTTGCGGAATCAGGCATGAGGAGAGGATAGAGCCACCGGGGGGGGGGGGAAGGAAAGGTGATGTACTAAGGATACTTTGAGTATGGGTGGGTGGGTGGAAGATGGATGGGTGGAAAACCCAGCAACAGGACATGAGTGCAACAGCCTAATATGACTACCCATTTGTTTTAAACTGAAAGGCCAGATACAAACTCCAGTTTAAAACAAAGTTCCAGGTAGGTCACCCAATATCTAGTTAAACAACTACAAGTAATTATTATGTTCCAGATGGATAGTCATGTTTGGCTGTTGCATTCTTGTCCTGTTGCTGGGTTTTCCATGGGAAGCTTGTTGTCCACTGTATGAACAGAGTGCTAGACTAGATGGACCCTTGGTATGATCATAAGAATGTAAGAAAAGCCATGCTGGATCAGACCAAGGTCCATCTAGTCCAGTTTTCTGTTCACACAGTGGCCAACCAGCTGTCTACAGGAAACCCACAAGCAGGACGTGAGTGCAACAGCACCCTTTGGCCTATGTTCCACAGCAACTGGCATACATAGGCATACTGCCTCTGGCACCCAAAGCATCATATAACCATCAGGACTAGTAGCCACTGATAGCCTCCAGGAATTTGGCTAACCCCCTTTTAAAGCCATCCAGCATGGCTCTTCTTATGAAAAACAACAGTGAGTCTTGTGGCATTTTAAAGATGAACACATTTATTATGGGGTTAAAGGGGAGCAAGCATAAAAAGGACCAGCAGCATTCAACAGATTTAAATGCAGGTTAAAAGGCCTGGGAAAATATTATTACTTATTCAGTATTGACACTGACATACCACCTTATGTGCTAAAAAAATAAGCCACCAAGGCAGTGTACAAGAATTTAAACAAATAAAACCTTAATGCAATTTTAAACAGAGCATTAAAAACAGTGAAACGTTTAGGGTTGGATTCAGTATCTGCCTTCCGTGAAAGGAAGGGTTCCCCTTGCAGAATGTCCCTCTGCTCAATTTTGGGGATCCCCCTCCTCCCACACCACAGCTCATCCAATTCAGCAGGGTCTCCTGACTCTCTGTGTAGCAATGTCAGGGGTCTGGCGAGGTGGTGGTGGTGGAGGTGGTGTAGAGAAGTCCACTTCCAACAGCACAGTTGATCCATTTGTAAACATTAAAACAGCCACATCATTTAAAAGCTGAAATTGAAAAGTTACCTCTTTTGTCTTTGCATCCTTTCTAAAAGCCAGGATAAAGATATCTAAATAAAGAAGTCACTAGCTGGTCCTGAAAAGAGGTATGTTTCAAAGCAAGGCAAGCCTCTCCTGAGCGAGAGATCCACAGATGGGGCACTGTGGTAAAGGATCTCTCCCTATGCCACCTGTTTCACCTCAGGGTAGGGGCTCACCATGAATCCTGCCCTGGTCTCCTTGGATGAAGCGAAGGGACAAAATGTCACTTTGATAAGCTGCCCTAAAAAGGTGGTCCTGCTAAAAAGGTTTAAAACATTGGTTTATTAATTGATTTGATTTGAACACTGCCTTTCTACCAAGCAAATGGTGCTCAAGGCAGCTTACAATCATAGATAAATAAAAACATGATTAAAACAATAATAACAGCTCATGTTTGCAGCTATCAAGGTCAATTGCTCAAGGACTTGTTTCTCTTCAATGTCAAGATTGGTGGTGAAGGATCTTGCACGTTAGCTAGAATCTCCAGCTGTTGCATCTGGGGTTATTTCCATGTTGTGACTGTTTTTAAAAACAGAGTACAAAATACTGACTACCTTCAACTAGTACCTTGGATCAAAGACATGACAGCAGCCTTTTTAACTGGACTCCAATGGGATCAGGCTAGCCAGTACAATCCTATAATGTTCTCATAGTGTTTAGCCAAGGATAGGAAACTAGTAGAAAAACGTGGGGTGTTGAATTTTTAGGAACAGATTTTTACAAACATACACAGAACCCCTATTCCTAACTCAAATACATTTTTAAGGTCACAGTTCATTTGGTCACTTGAGTAGATAGCCGGATTTTAGGAATCTGCCTTCTTCTAAGCCAGTCAATTGGTCTTTTGGTACTAGTATTGCCTTCTACATCTGGAATGTGTGGCCCTCCAGATGTTGTTGGACTTCAACTCCCATCATCCTTCAGAATTGGCTATGCTGGCTAGGGCTGATGGAAGGTGCAGTCCTTATCCTTGGTTTACACTGGTTTGTAGAGCCTATCTAGGGGGTCAGAAAAGTGTGTTTCTCAGCCCTGGCTGCATATCAAAGATTGAAATGGGAACCTTTTGCGTACCACACTCAGATCAACAAAACATTAAAGGTTAACATTCTTGCACTTTGATCCAAAGGCTGACTTGCAAAACCCACTTAGGCTGCACTGCTGTGCCGATTCATTTGGGAGCAAGCTCCATTGGACTCAACAGCATTTACATTTAACTGGATGTGCAGAGGATTGCCCTGTTAGTGTAGTGATGAGATGTTATGATTTGATGAGCTGCTGTGGGCATATATAATTATGCCTTGCCACCCACAAAGAGCAGAGTGATTTGGAGGAAAAATATAAGTTTAGAGCAGGTGTGGGGAACCTGTGATGTGCCGGATATTGGACTACAACTCCCATCATTACTGACTATTGGTTATGTCGGTTGGAGTTGATGGAAGGTGGAGTCAAGGGTTTTGCTAGGCACTTAAAGGATGCATGACCCAGGCCCATAAGACACATATCTGTATAAAATGTGCAAATGCTAAATTAAATGTAAATATGCACATTGAGAAATAATTAATAGGAGCTATTTAATCATAGTAATTAAGAAGGCAGTCAACCAATGTACTTCTCATTCAATCCATCACAAGTTAAATAAATTATTCAATAAATTTACACCTACCACAAATCATCCAAATCAGTAGTCCCTCTTCAATTACTATTAATTTGGAACGGTGTGAAGAAATTCAAAAACGAGAGAGGCTGGGAGATATTTTTCGTGACCCACTCTCTTTCTTTCTCTCTCACACACCTCTACTTAAAAATGGCAACTTTCACTCCAAAATGGAATTTCAAAATTTGAGAGGGGGGCCAATTGAAAAAGAAGCAGCCCCCGCCACTGGGAACAAATCAGGGGGTCAACCCCAATTAATTTCCCAATTCCCACCTAGATCCTACTCCAAAATTTAAGCAATCCTCCTTCAATTAATTACACCATTCATCAGTCATCATTACCTATGTAAATTGAATTCAAATATAAAACAAATTGGCACACAATTCTGTGGCTGGGGAAGGTGGTGGTTCAAAATGCTGGGATGGGGGGATGGGATAGGAAGTAGAAGAAAAGGGTAATGAGGAAAAATTGGAAGAAGGGACCTGGAAGGAACAAAACAAAACAAAAGAGCCCTGCTGGATCAGACCAAGGGTCCATGTAGTCCAGCATTCTGCTCACACAGTGGCCAACCAGCTGCCCACAGGATACCCATAGGTAGGATGCAAGTGCAGCAGCAACCTCTCACCCATGTCCCCCAGAAACTGGCATACATAGGCAAACTGCCTCAGGATACTATAGCCATCATTGATAGTCTTGTCCTCCATAAATTAGTCTAAGCCCTTTTTAAAGCCATCCAAAAATTGGTGGTCATCACTAGATCTTGTGGAAGCGAAGAGACAGGTGAGTTTGGAGGTGGAAACCAGCAGGAGGGAAATGATGGGGCCAGAACTGGGTAGCAAGGATGGGATAGAAGTAGTCTTGAAAGAAAACGGGGAACAGATGACACGGCAATGCGTGTGGAAGGATGGCTCTGTTCTCTATTTTCTGGGGTTGTCTTTCCATGTGGCGGAAACCTGTAACTTTCCCCCCCAAAACCAAAACACATAGTTTGGCACACACAGGAAGATACAAGCAGAACAGCCCAGAAAGCTCCACGCTAAGTATCAAATCTCTATGTGGCACAGCACAGGGTCGACACACACACACACACACACACACACACACACACACACAGAGAGAGAGAGATTACTTGGATCTAACACATACTTGTGGAGCACCTGGAGAAGGACTTCCTGCTCATATTGTTTACCCATTAAGGAAGGCAATAAACACATCCCCCCAAACTCATCTCTCCCCCTCCCCCACATCACTCTCTCTCTCTCTCTCTCTCTCTCTCTCTCTCTCTCTGTCTCTCTCTCTCTCTCTCTGTGTGCGTGTGTGTGTGTGTACCTTAACTGAAGAAAGCACCAATGCTCTAGGGGTAAGTTTCCCATCTAAACATAATTGACGTGGAGGCCACAGAGTGCACAAGGAGGGGAGGGTTAACTGCAGCCAGCCTGGAAAACTTCCGATTGGCAATTAACCTTTAGAAAACCTTCTAATTGGCATCAATGGAAGCAGTTTGCGATAAACGAAATTGCTATGCACAAGGGCAATTTTAGGGTGTGTGTGTGTGTGTTGCACAATGGGGAGGAATGCGCAATTCAGCAGAGGCTAGTGGCTCCAGTGTCGGTGGGGCTGTGAATCCGCTCTGAATTTCAGCCAGACGCTAGAGGAGCTATCCGAAGTGCTGAACCCGGGCAGGATTCACCTTGGATAGCTCCTTTAGAGTTCTGACGGAAACCCAGAATGGATTCACAGCCCCGCTGATATCCACGGGCTTAATTCCTCCTGAAAATCACCCCTGTATGACAATTAACCTTAAGGGGGAGACTCCACTGGCCCTCAATTTACACTCTGAGCACCGGAGAATAGATCGGAGGCCTTGGTAAACAGATTCAGGGGAGGTCGCCCAACGACACCTGGAGGTTGCCCACCCTTCGTTTCGATAGCCCTGACGCCCCGCCTCTGGTTTCTGCTGCTCCCCAGCAGGAATCCTTCGCAGCCGCCGCCGCCCGCGCCACCTTCCCACGCGTCCACAGACCATCTCTTGGAACTCTTCCGTAGGGTCGCTTCGTAGCCCGCTGCGTCGCGCTGCTCGGCTGATGGAGAGCCAGGAACCCGCTCCAAAGCACCGACGACAGCTGCTCGGCTCCCTCGCTCTCCAGCCACTGCGCGGAGGGGGTGCGCGCGTGTGCGTGTTAGCGCGGCACGGCACCGCACGGCCCCCAGCTGTTCTGAAACTTTGAAGGGAGGGGAACCGAAAAAAGAGGAGCCGCCAGTCGGCTTCAACGATTGGCTCTGGGCGCGACTAAAGTCTCCAATGGAGAGCGGGGGAACTGCGGCGGGCAGACTTCTTCTTCCAGCTTGTGAGTCGAGTCGAGGGCGAGGCGCGTGGGGTGCTCGCCGCCGCCTGAAAAGTTTCAAGCTCCCGCCGCGTGCGGTGCCTTTGCCCCGGCTGCGCGCAGCAAGGCGGCCGGCGGCTCCTTTCTTGAGGCTCTTCCTGCCCCCGCTTTGCCCGACCCTTCGTTCTCCAACAGCCTTCTTCGGGAGAAGTTTCTGGCTCACGCCTCCGGATTTTCTTCTTCTTTCTCTGGAAAAGGAAATGCCCCTGGCTCATCCTACACCCCATCGCGGGAGAGGGCCGTTTTGGCCGGGCCTGCCCGAGCCCCGCGGGATCGGAGGCTGACCTGCCTGCCTCGCCGCCGCCGCCCTTGCGATGCGGTCGCTGAACATCACCCCGGAGCAGTTCGCGCAGCTCCTGCGGGACAACAACGTGACGCGCGAGCAGTTCATCGCGCTCTACGGGCTGAAGCCGCTGGTCTACATCCCGGAACTGCCCGGGCGCGCCAAGCTGGCCTTCGTCCTCACCTGCGTGCTCATCTTCGCCCTGGCGCTCTTCGGCAACGGCCTGGTGCTCTACGTGGTCGCCCGCCGCAAAGCCATGCGCACCGTCACCAACATCTTCATCTGCTCGCTGGCCCTCAGCGACCTGCTCATCGCCTTCTTCTGCGTCCCCTTCACCATGCTGCAGAACATCTCCAGCAACTGGTTGGGGGGTGAGTGAGGGGGAGCGTGGTTGGGTGGGATCCGGCAGAGGCTGCTGGCTCCGATTTCTGTGGGGCTGTGAAGCCATCCTGGGGTCCAGTCAGAACCAGCCAGTATTCTAGAGGAGCTATCCAAGGTGCTGAACCTATTCTAGGGCATGGGTTCAACCCTGTGGATAGCTCTTTTAGAGTTCTGACTGGTTCTGACTGAAACCCAGTTCAACTTCGGATAGCTTCTTAAGAGTTCTGGCTGAAACCCAGAATGGATTCGCAGCCCCACTGAAATCAGAGCCATCAGCCTTCACTGGTGGGGTCTCACCTTGTCCTGCCAGGCAGCTGTTTTGCGCATCAGCTGGTGTGTAAGCCCAGCTCCCGCCTTATTCCATTCACTGCACTCATGCTCTGAGTTTGCCCAAACCAAGGAAAAGGTTGGGTTTCCTCCCCCTCCCCCTGTAAAACTTTTAAGCTATGGAAACAATCTTTTGCATATTAAAAACAAAGGCAGCCCTGTTGGCTGTAACAACCAAAATCCAAAAGAAATCAAGTATAATTTCTTTAATAGGACCACTCAAAGATCACGAAAAATGTGATCTTTGCCTTGGCCTAATAATGGCATTATGCTAGATGGACTATAGAGGTGGGCTGTTTTTTTTTTAAAAAAAACATATGTGCCAGCTTTAGAGACTGTGGCAGCCAAACTCATCTGTCCTGAACATGCATCAAAAGCATGTTCATTTAAACTAATATTTAGCATTCTCAAATATCAAATGTCTACTGATTTTAAGATGCTGAGAGTTGAAAAATTGGAGTAGCTACTTTCTTTGATGCTGGCAAGGGCCCATGGGTGCAGTAGTCCATTGTTCACTGGGTGACGTGCATAAATGCGCAAGCTCTGAACCTATATGCTTGCCTGCCTGCCTCCCTCTTGCCGCTGGGAAAATGTGAACTAATAAATTGAAGTTCACTTAGGATGCTATGCCCAGGACACCACAGAAGTGAGTATTTTAAGTCACATTTAAGATAGAGCTGCATTTTAATGGGTATGTGTGTGATTTTATATGGGTTCCACCTTATTGGTAGAAGTGCTGCAAAAATGTAGGCAAACCCCAAGAGTAAAATTGCAAAGCTGGATAATAATACTTAGCCATTTGAATAGCGACTAAGTGTTCAAAGCACGTCCTGTTCATAGACATTATTTTCTTATCGTTGCAATAATCCTGTACAACAGGCGAGAGAGGCTTACATAAAGCTACCTAGTACGTTCATGACATTTTTAAACTTCATGATTGTATCTGTTTCTCAACTGCTACATTACACTACAGCAGTCCCCCTGAGTACAGGGATGTAATGTATTCCCCCCAAAAGTGTGTTGTCTACAAGCAATTTCTTTTTAATTAAAACCAGGGTAGATCATCCTCTTTCAAGCTTTTCACACTAGGGATGCAATAGTAGTGTGTATTGCATTAGATCTTTGGCAATTGGGTGATACAGAAATGTAATAAAGAGATCTTCATAGGAGGGAGTGGATTTGTACCATTAGTCCTATCCCCAGGGTGCAATCCTATGCATGTATGGATAGAAAAAAGTCCTACAAGTCCTAGCATTCTGGCTGGGGAATACTGAGAGTTGTAGGACTTTTTCCTGTCTAAATATGCACAGCATTGCACCCTTTATATTGTTATGGCTACAAAGCTGTCCCCCAGACATCCACCTGAATATCTGAAATGGGAGCATCTGCCCATAGGCAGATGCATTATAATGATACACTTCTCACAGGCATGCACTAATGAGACAAGGAGGTGCCCATTCAAGGAAAGTCCTTGTGCACATCAGAATTGTGCACATCAGAATGCTCATGGAATTGATTGTTGGATGGTGTATATGTGTATATATTTGAATGGTGTATTAGAAAATCAGAGACAATAATGTCTGTAGTTTCTTGCATTTAAAGTCTGTTAAAGAGCTGAAACTACCTTGTGCCCAGATCACAGTTTGAAATGATTGCTAGTACTTCCAATAGACTTGCACTCCAAAGGGCATAACCCCTGTGTTGCTTGTTGAACCATGATCAGTGGGGGCCGGTGCCCATTGCTGCTGGTAGAGTGGAGGGCAGGGCAGATAACAGCACTGTAGGTGGAGTCAAGGGTAACAGCAGGGGGAGCTAAGACTAGGCAGATGCAGAGCTCCCATAAAAAAAAACCCTCCCCTAGTTTTCAAGTTCAGTCCCATCTTTCTCGACAGCACTCCATGTATACAAGTTTGTTTGTTTGTTTATTTCAGTCATAGACCAGCACAACAGAAAACATCATCACAATAATCTTAAAACCCCCAATATACAATAAAATACATACATAAAATCCATAAAACCCCCAATATACAATAAAATACATACATAAAATCCATAAAACGCGGCAGTCTCAGCCTTAGTCTAAGGTGCAATAAAATTCTTCAACATTAATTTCCGTCGGCTTATGGCAGCCGCACAAAAACTGGCCACTTTTAGAGTAACCTGAGGATTCTGATCTGATAGAAGATGTTTTATGTAATATTCATCTGATCTACCGGGAATTCGCTGCAAGATAGAGGTTATAAATGTTTGGCGTAGATCTTGATAAAAGGAACAATACAGCAGAACATGGCCTACTGTTTCCACTTTACCCATCTCACAGGGACATATCCGTTCTTGGTAGGGTACATTTCCAAACCTTCCATCCAAAAGGGCTGAAGGTAGAACGTTAAACCTGGCCAGAGTGAAAGCTTTCCTGAATTTAGGAATATTCAAGTCCATGTACACAAGGCATCCTGACTCCTCCCATGATAACACAAAGCAGAAGTTCCCAAAATAAAGTCTATTACAAAAGATAAAGAAAGTAACCATGTACTTATAAAGTAGGTATAACTGTCTCCCACACTGATGCTTTTCTCAGGGCAGTAAGAAAACAACAACCCCAATAGAAGCCTGATATATTTTTGGTTAGAGATTTATTTTGTCTCCCACATGGAAGCTTTTGTTTGGGTGTAATAAGAAAAAACAAAAGAAGCCACATGGAAGCTTTTGTGGTTAGAGATTTTTTGGGAAGACTCGTGTGTCACATTACAGGCTGGACAAAGAATTCAGCTGCCATCCATGAATATGAAATGTTATTTCAACGGAGGAAATTTTGGCTTTAAGTTGGTTTTGACTAAGCAGTGAAATGGGATACAATCTGGAGATCTCGTCAACGAATAATAATTCCACCGGCTAAACAATTGTAATCATTGTTCTATAACAAACGTATACCATATTCATATTGTTCAATCACAATTATACCCACTTTAGAAGTACATGGTCCCTTTCTCCCCCAACATAATATAGCAGCCTCTTTCCACATATATACAATTCAAGCCACCACTAGTGATGTGAGTTTTCCAGAAAATTTGAATCTCTTCCAGAAAATGTCTTGGAAAATGTTCCTATGCATATTAGGCAATTTTCCATTGTGCCATTTGCAAGTATGAACTTCTTCCTGTACATTCTCATGCACAACCTACACACATATGCTGAACTTCCACTCAAAAGTGTGCAGGGCTCCAATGGTCATTAAGATTCCCTTAAGGTAGAAAGTTGGAGAATCATTGCTTTTGAGCAGGGTTGCCAAACCTTGGTCCTGAGGGCCAAATCCAGCCTGCTCCCCAGATAACCCTGAGTGATGATTGTTGGTAGTTCCCCAACTTTTGAGCATCCCTCCCCTCCCCCATTCTAAAAGGTTGAAATGCCTTCTCCTACAGCATCATTACTGGCAGTAAGAACTTTAAGCTGAAATACATTGGTAATAAATACAGAAATAGTATATGTGAAAAGAGTGTCACATAAAAGAGGAGATCACAGAGAGCCATTGTGGTGTAGTGGCTAAAGTGTTGGACTGGGAATTGGGAGATCCGGGTTCTAGTCCTCACTTGGCCATGGAAACCCATGGAGTGACTTTGGGCCAATCACAGCCCCTCAGCCCAACCTACCTCACAGAGTTGTTGTTGTGAGGATAAAACGGAGAGGAGGAGGATTATGTATGCTGCCTTGGGTTCCTTGGAGGAAAAAAGGTGGGATATACCTGCAATAATAAATAAATAATAAATAAATTTAGTTGATGCTTTGACTTCTGCCCTCATCAACATTACTAAGCTGTTGCATTTCAAAAAAGAGGAACTGGGAGGTCAAGAATATGGAGGATGGAGAAAATTCTTGGGGAGGGTATAACTGCAAAATATTTTTTAAAAAACAAAAAAAAAGTTAATGTATTGCATTCCATGTTAAAGTTATTGTGTTAAAGCCAGTCTTTATATCCAGGAACTCTGCCTTGCTTCTAGCTTCCCATAATAGAAAGTCATCCAAACTTGGGTCATTAGTAAACACTGAACATTTAACACCTCTATGCCTTTGACTTAGTAGATAATATGTAAATGTTTTCCCTGGCTTTTAATCCTTTGTTAAAACCCTCTTGTACTCTTAGACTCCTTATGACAAATGTCACCTTATTCTTGGAAGGATCACCTTTGTCTCTCAAAGTCCATTTCCAAAACTG
Organism: Elgaria multicarinata webbii; assembly: GCF_023053635.1. Classification (NCBI taxonomy): domain Eukaryota; kingdom Metazoa; phylum Chordata; class Lepidosauria; order Squamata; family Anguidae; genus Elgaria; species Elgaria multicarinata. The sequence goes on along the minus strand of NC_086180.1, from coordinate 36,027,109 downwards.
ACAGCTCAGTGATGGGGGCAGAAGCCAAGACCCCCCCTCTTCTTCTGCTCTACATCCCTGTTTGACAGTCTTCTCAACCTATGATTTCTGCCATTAATTCGACTGCATCCTGCTATGAAAGATGTACTGACTGCAGCACTTTCCAGCCTTTCAGATGATGCCTGGAGAGGCAATAATAAATTGCTGTTAGGTGACCTGAGCCACCAGGCTATGCTAGAATATTGTCGGTTTAATTGATTTGCAAATTCTAATGCTCTTATATCTATTCAGGACTTTGCTCACGAGTCAGACCTGTTTTCCCACAGCATCTCCTGCAACAGCACAAACTCACAGCTGTGAATATAAATCAGTTTAAAAAGTGGTGCAACCGGCCCCACATTATTTTTTTAAAATTCAAAAAATGCAGCTTTTTTTGTTTACAAGATGCTGAGCTATTAATTTGTACTCACTGACTAAGTTTTGATCCAGTACTGGCTGAGCAAACACATTTAGTGAGTGCTAATTAATGGCTCAGCATCCTCCTGAAAAGAGGCCTTGAGTGGAGTGCTGCAGGGCTCTGTCCTAGGCCTGTGCTGTTTGACGTGTGTGTGTGTGTGTGTGTGTGTGTGTGTGTGTGTATATATATATATATATATATATATATATATATATATATATGAATGAATGACTTGGATGAGGGTGTAGAGGGGTTGCTTATCAAATTTGCAGATCACAAAACTAGGAGGGATGGCCTACACTATAGAAGACAGGATTGAGATTCAAAAGGATCTAGACAGGATGCAATCCTGGGCTGAATCTAATAAGATGAGATTCAATAGAGATAAATGTAAAATCTTGCATTTAGGTACAAAAAACCCAGAAAAATGACCCAACTATAAGATGTGGGAGACCCAGCTTGGCAGCAGTACATGTTAAAAGGGCCTAGGATCACAAGGTGAATACAAGTTGAGAAAATACAGAAAAAAGCGGGGGGGGGGGGGGAAGGTGGAAGGGCAGTGGATGAAGACGGTGAAGTAGTTTGCTACAGGAAAAGTTGGAATACTTCATACCGTATTCTTTTTAAGGAGGTTGCCCTCAGGAAGTACCATGTGCCTTCGGGCAGTTCACCCTCGGTGAGCCAGTATACTACATGCTCCTTCTCTCCTTGTTTTCTTCTTTGTTAAGGGAGGAATCCACAGTCGGGCAATGCCTTCATTAAGACTAACCAAAATGACCTAACTGGATTTTTTATTCCCCACCACCACCACAGACAGAAAGGCTGTCTCTGGGCCTGGGGGGAGGTTATGCGCTTTGGAAAATACAATGTAGGGTGGAATCTACCACTGGAGGAAACAGGTTTTTTTTTTTAAAGCACATTTTCCAACTGCACAAATTTCCTGTCAGACACCCCCTTGCCCCCACCCAAGCCAAGCACATTATTTCTCTTTCATGACTGGACAGATTATCACCAACCCTGTTAGCACCTTAAACTTAAAGACAGATTGACAGGGCCATATGGATACCCAGGGAGGACAACAGACCAAGAGAAGTGAACTCCAACCCATCATCAACACAAACACTTCTCTCTCACAAGCCTTGGGAGGCAGATCAGTCCTGGCCTACAGACAACCTCCCAACCTGAAGCAGATGCTAACCAGCAATAGTACACAGGACAGAGACACAGACAGAGGGCCCAGACCATGCAATAGACCCAAGTGCCAACTCTGCCCCCACATCTATTCAGGCAACACTGTCACAGGACTCAACAACATCAGTCACACCATCAAAGGCTCTTTCACCTGCATCCTTATATAATTTGTGTTACATGCCATCCCTGACTTTGACTATTGTGAAATTCTTAATGAACACATACACATAACACGTCTTATTTTTTTCACCACTTTTTCCATCTGCACATTTTTCCCCAACTCCACATTTTGTGTCCAACTGCACATTAAAAAAAAAAAAAAAAACTGGGAGGAAGAAGATTTTCTTTTTTTACCAACAGAGGAATAAGAACTCAAAAGCTTGCACATTTTTGTGGAACTTTGGTTGGTCTGAATAAAAGTTTTGTCCAACTGTTGTTCCCCACCCCTGTCATGGCCCAACACAGCTATCATTTCTGTTTTAATTTGGTTAAATGGTCTTCGGCTGCTTTTAAGAATAAAGGCATCTTGGAGGAGATAAGGATTAGCAGCAGTTGCAAACACATCAGAGGGAACTGATGTGAAACAAAGGAACGGGAAAGCAAAGGAGGAATAAAAGAAGGACACTGCAATCCTAAACATACTTGCCTGGAAGCTAGTCCTTTGGTGTTTTGATTAAGCAACCATGGCTGCAGCAGCTTTCAAATAGCCTGAGAATGCTCTCCAAAAACAAATTGCTTTACAAAGCAATGCAAAGGCTCTAGAGCTTTCAACCAAGCACCAAAAAGCAGGGAAATTGGGTGTTAAGGACGACAAGCCTTAACCCCACATCCTCTCTAAGGAGGCAGAAAGTGCAAATGAAATTCTTATTCTCCCAACGCAGATGAGGATAGCATGGAGAATATGATATGCAGAGGTGACTATGGGGTTGTGGAAAACTGATGACAAACAACTTAGGGCCACTGACTTCTCTCTCTCTCTCTCTCTTTTAGACCAGCCCTCCCTCAATTTGGTGCCCTCCAAAGATATTGAACAACAACACCCATCATTGCAAGTCAGCATATCCGATGGTCAGGAATGCTGGGATTTGTAATCTCAAACATCTGGAGGGCAGCAGGTTGGGGAACACTCTAGAGCCTTAATGTTGTTTTGTAAACTGTAGGTTTAATGAATTTCATGGCTTTGTGTAGTGGATGACCAGATATTATACAGTTGACAATTAAGCCTGTGTCAGCCAGGATGTTATACCATGTTGCCATCCAATATAAAATCATAGCTAGTGTTATGTGTTGAACCGACTTTTCTAATTAATAAATGAGCCCCAGAAGTTATGCTCTGATGCTACTCATTTGAACTTTTCAATAGCCAGTGTCCAGATATAAACATGCCTCATGTTTTGTGTCTGTATTTGGAGACAGCTTGAAAAATTGTTCTACTGGAATTAAAAAATCCCTGATTAATTCTGGAAGCAAACAAGATGAATCAGGAAAATATTCTATATTAGAATAAGTTACTCTTTACTGTGTTAATTATTATAGCTCATTTTAAAATGAAAAGTGCTGTGAAGCTCAACCTTCATCAGTGAGCAAAATCAAATAGCGGACAAACCAGGTGCCTGGATCAGAGAAGCTGGCCTTGGGAAAAGATAGCCCAAAATAGTCTCAAAGCCAAGGAAAAACATGTTCCAACAGAGAAAAGAGGTCTCTTCTCTCAAAAGGGAGTCAAGAACTAGGTAGAGTCTGCTTCTTAGACTTCAGGCAGCAAAACTCTCTGCCCTCAAGGAAAGCCAGGCCTGCTTATGAACTAAAGTTTCACTCCTATTCAATTCCATAGTTTGGGGAGACATGATAGCACTCTTCAAATACTTAAAAGGTTGTCACACAGAAGAGGGCTGGGATCTCTTCTCGATCCTCCCAGAGTGCAGGACACAGAATAACGGGCTCAAGTTAAAGGAAACCAGATTCCAGCTGGACATCAGGAAAAACGTCCTGACTGTTAGAGCAGTACGACAATGGAATCAGTTACCTAGGGAGGTTGTGGGCTCTCCCACACTAGAGGCATTCAAGAGGCAGCTGGACAAGCATCTGTCAGGGATGCTTTAGGGTGGATTTCTGCATTGAGCAGGGGGTTGGACTCGATGGCCTTGTAGGCCCCTTCCAACTCTGCTATTCTATGATTCACTGAGGGTCTAGTCATGCTGAGGGGATTGCTTGACCACAAACACACACATGTCACAGAAATGCATAGCTGCTTGCTGCTTCTGCTTTTAATCCAGCAGATGGCAGTTATTCCCTCCTCCCCCTCCCCTCCCCTCCCCTCCCCCTCAACATTCTGAGTGCCACGTTATGAGCTTCCATAGGCTTTCATTAGCAATAAAGGGTGGACAAAAAAAATCGGCAAGTTTTTTTTTTTAACAAACCAAGGTTTTTTTTTAACAAACACTTTAGCGGAAGGATTTCTCCCCTTTTCTACTTTAAACTGCCCTCCTTCCCTCATTCTGTCACTAACCTTCTTGAAATTTTCAGGTTATGTAAAACCAACATCTCTTTCTGGCACATGTAAATTTCAGGAAGATTAGTGAAACACGCGCTTTAAGGCTCTCCCAGCCTTCCGGCCGGGCCTCTGCTTGAGCGACAGAGTGACGTCGACCAAGCAGAGGCGTGGATAGAAGTCAGCTGCAGCACCAGCCAGCAGCAGCAGTAGCCGCCACCGTCACCACCACCAGCTGCAGTAGCCACCAGCTGTTTTTTGGTGTTTTTTTTTTTTACTGTTTTTTACTGTTATGTCTTGTTGAAGTTGAAGCAAGCTAAGAGGTGCTACCTTTTAGTCCATTTTGTTCCATGGCTAATGTTTGCAGGCTAATAGTAGTTTATACTCTTTCTGAATGCTTGTTTGCTGTACTAGATTTTGTGAAGTCAGATTTGTGACCAAGGCCATGTTTGGGTGGGCACGCCCCCTTGCGGGCTGGGCATGTTGGTGGGCATGCCTTGGGGCGGCCACTTTGTCCTCCTTTTCGGTTTCTAAAATATGGTCACCCTAGGTAACCATCAGTTGCCCGTAAACTTGGATTGCAAGGAGTGTTGCTAGGCTCTTAAAGGATTCTGGGCATGGGCTGCTAGGACACAAATCTGCATAAAATTTGCATATGTTGATTTATTTATATATATAGCAGATGTAGAAATAATTACTAGGATTTCTTTAAATTGCTCTGGAGGTAAAGCCACCCAATATGTCAATTAATTTGCCCCTGCCCCAGATCATCGCAAGCTAATGGGAAAAGGTTCCCCCCTATCCTTAATTGCCTTGTATAGAGAGAGTAGCTGATATAACCAGCGTTGCTCAGACCCTGTAAGATATATGTCTGTGAAGTAATCATCTTAAAGTAGTAGGCCAGTGCTAGGCCTGTGAGTTAATTTTTAAACAAATTAAATTTGTTTCATTTCTCCCTTCTCACCCTGCAATGTAGGCTGGTGCTAGGCCAGTGAGGTAACTTTAAAATGAAATAAATTATTTTCTTTTTGCCTCTCTCTCACTCTCACCCCTGATGCAGGCCAGGGCTGCCTTAAAGCTGCAGCTCTCCATGGCCTGCTTGACCATCTTCTGCTTAGGGTTCTTGGAAAGTTCCGGGAAGCCTCCAAAAGCGGACGGGTTGAAGGCCTGTACCTGCCTCTGCCTGCACTTCTCAGCCACCAAATGGGGTGGGGATGGTTAACTCTGCCCCGCCCCACACTACAATTCCCCTGGAAAATCACTCCCTACATGTCAATTATGCTAAGAAAAGACTTTAGTTTAAAAGACTGGCACTAATGGACACTCAAAGCTCTGGGGATCTGGGGCACTAGGAAATAGATTTGTGGCTGAGCTCCCATAGGCTCAGGCCTAAATTGGAAGTGAGAGGGAAATTGAGGGTGGGGGTGGGGGCGGGGGCATGCAAACACTGAATTTGTTCATGTAGAGTCAAACCACTGTTTAGTGTTGTCAGAGCTAATAATAATGGAATTAAGTATATCTTTAATAGTCATAACTGAATACAGTTGCTAGGTGGCAAAAGATGACAAAGTGGGGAAAGGGGTTTATTGATGACAACTAAAAACTGAGATCTCGTTTGCTTCTGTGTGCATGAACACAGCATATGCTTATCTTGTGCATATTGAAGACACTGTGCTTTTAGTGTCTTTTGCTGCCCAGTGTTCCCCTCATATGATTGAAATCTGTTAGAACTAAATGTATTATCCACAGTGGCTATAGTGCTAAAATGTTTGTGATTGCTTATGTCTTTTACTCTCTTAAACAAGATCGAACTCCCTGAGGTGCTTTAATGTTTGAGCCATTTCTAAAAGCAAATTGCTTTGGTGGGATTATGTGTATGCATATCTAACTCATTTGGAAGTAAAAATTCAGCTTATGTGAGCACAGAGTACATTCCTGATGACCATGCTCTGGTTTGCCTTGATGTGCAACTTGGGAGTGTCAGTATTACAGAGACTCAGGGCTTCTCCAGTGAGGCTTTTATCCTGTGATTGAGATTGGTTACTCACAGAAGTTTGTGGGTCTTTACATGACAATATTGACATCTAGGACCTCTCCAGTGCTTGATGACCATTCCCACAGCTTTATTTCTAAAGGGGATAATGAGCTTTTTAAATATTGTGATTTGATTCTCAACATCTAATGAATGAGTTCCATAATAACCACAGCACTATCTAGCACTATAAGGAAACATATACAACTTGCTGATAAAGGAAATCTGAGGGGGGGGGGAGAGGAAGTTCGTTTAAAGGGCCAATCTTAAACGTGGAAAGAATCTGGAAGCAGAAGCCCCAGTAAAGTTGTGGGATAAAAAGCTTGGGGTAGAGAAGCCCTTAGATTGCAATCCGATGGACAATGACCTGAGAACAAGCCCAGTTGAACACAGTGGGGCTTATTTCTGAGTAAACATGCATAAGATTGCAATATTAAGAGATAACTGGATTCCTCCTGTACTTGGAAATATTCTCCCTGATTTTCTTCAGTGATAGCATATGTTATGGGACTTGTCCAGGTGCATTGGAATAATAGAATTTTGTTAAGTGAGCAAAACTGGCAAAGATAGAAAAAGAGAGCAAAATGTAGGGCAACCTCCTCCAACCTGGCCCAACCCTAGCCAGCCACGAGAGCCTTTGACCTTAGAGATGGACGCAAAATAGTTTTGAAGGAAATAAATAAATCTGTAGGGTAGCAGGTTGGGAAAGGCTGATGGCAGAGTTTTACATATAATGAGCAGATCTTTGCTGAAATGTTTGATATTTATATAGTTGTTTTAAACAATCATTTGCATGTAATAATTCCTAATCATGTCGAGTACTTCCTAGTCTTGTGTTCTTAAATGTAATTTAAGAACAGTATGTCATTTTGTTTAACTATTTATTTGATTTACTATATACTGATGAGATTACCAACCTTTATCGAAATATCTTCTATTTTTCTCTTGCATTTCAGTGGATTTTGGGTCTGGCTGGCTTGTGTAAGTTTTTTGTTTGTTTTCCCCATTGTTTCATACTTTATTGGGTAATGGGTTATCGTCTAACCCTAAAATGCTTTATGGCTGATATTTTGAACATAACTTTTGTGTCACTCTACCTATCTGTACAAACTGAAGGCTCAGCTTCATTTTAGCACCCGTGGGAGAGTTTTAAGTATGCTGTCTACAGCTGGATAATTGGCTTGTCTCTTGCCCTCAAGTCAGGGAATAAAATAAATATTTCTCCATTTACATTTAATGGGTTGCAAATGCCATCCGTTGCACACTAGGAATAGTAAATGACTGACTCTGCAGAGTAGGGCTTAATTACTTAAACTTCATTGAAGGATTAGCAGTTTAACCTTTCTGTTTCTGCAGTGGGACCAAATGCTTTTTTCCTTAAAATGTAAGGTCATAGAGGGGGTGGGGGTGGGGAAGAATAAAGGAAGGCTTAACCAGACAGCTGTGTGAAGCTCATGCCAAAAAGGCAAGGTTTAGCATAAAAGCTACATCGATCTAAATGAGGTGATTGAAAAGAAGATCAATGACTCCTGTTAAATGAACTTCCAGTAGACTAGCAAAACACTCCAAAGACCATGCCAGAAATTAGAATAGTTGAAGACACATTTAGCCATTGTAGTAGCCTGTAAGCCTGTAGGGCTGTGTCGTCGTCGTCCCCTGAAATACTGGAATCAGATTGTTTTGATTTGGGAAAAACACAAAAATATTAAAAACAGCCAAAAATGTGCATTAAAGCAAATGCACTTTTTTCTTTCCCCCCAAAGTTTAAAAAGTTAAAAACCAGCTGCTGCAGCTTTGGCAATGACCACCACCCACAGTCTGGGCCACTGAGGATGCTGGCATGTATGAAGGAGCGGCCAGAGGACTGGATGATTCTGCCTGATGGCAGGTGGTTAGGGAGTGGTTAGGCTGCAGAGAGTGGTTCAGTGGTCATCGAAAAGCATGAAATCTGATAAATGGGACTGCTAATCAATAAACTTATGTATATAGAAGAAATATTTTTGGTTAGATAAAAGACAAGTAAGGGGGGACATATAGAGGTGCATAAAGTTATGCATGGTATAAGTGTATAGGGAGAATTCTTAGTCCCCCTCTCTTAATACTAGAACCCAGGATCACCCAAGCTGAACAGTGAGAGATTCAGGACAGATAAAAGAAAATTGGCCGCTGTACTGTAGGAATACAATGCTGGATGGATTCAATTTTTTAGTCTAATCTAGCATGACTTTTCTTAGTAGAAATTCCATCTATGTTAGAATTTTGTTATATTTAACAAGATAATTGCATAAGAAGGCACTTCCCAATGTTGGAGTAAAAAGAAGCCAAAGGCAAAGGTAGAACCAGGCAATCTTCAAAACGGAATATTTACAAAAGTTTATTTACAGTGCCAAGGTGCCGCCTACGCATTTCGAACGCAAACTGCGCTCTTCCTCAGGGCTGTTATCTAAAATATAATATAAATAAAAAAGTCCTTTGAATCATAATATTTACAGAGGTGTTTTACAAGTTTATGTACCTAAAAATACTTTAAAAAACTTATGTATATCCAGACATATAAATTGTAATCAAAAGGTCCCTATAAATCTCACCTCCTTTAGTATGTCAGTCTAGCAGTGTTCTGCAGACAACTTAACAAACTCTGTAAGTAAACTCTGATGTTTGCATTTGTAACATAGATATTTACTCCTGGTTGGTATATTTTTGTATATATACTTTAATTAACTGAATGATGATGTATTACACCTTTTGATTACAATTTATATGTCTGGATATACATAAGTTTTTTTAAAGTATTTTTAGGTACATAAACTTGTAAAACGCCTCTATTTGTAAATATTATGATTCAAAGGACTTTTTTATATTATATTTTAGATAACAGCCCTGAGGAAGAGTGCAGTTTGCGTTCGAAACGCGTAGGCGGCACCTTGGCACTGTAAATAAACTTTTGTAAATATTCTGTTTTGAAGATCGCCTGGTTCTACCTTTGCCTTTGGCTTCTTTTTACTCCCCCACGGGGTTTTCCTTGCTTTTGCACTTCCCAATGTTGGCCTGGTTTGCACATAATGCTAACCAACGTATGGGTTGTAGAATTCTGTGTTGTCATGATGTGTGTTAACCATGAACAACCCAGAAAGAAAACCCATGGCTTGTTGTTTGGGTTATGAACTCTGGCTTGTTTAAACCATGGGTTATCATTATGTATGAATCCAGAATTGTAGATTATTCATGGCTTATTTCACTAGGCTACAGTGATGGAAGATAAAAGCGATAAAAAAACCAAAAACCTAACCACTTTACATACCAGTACTACAGCCTCACAAAGGCATTTAGGATACAGTGAGGAAGTTGGTGAAGGATGAGGGAAATTGAGAAAACAAATGACAGGGATTGAGAAGATAAAAATGGTTTGCTTCATTGTCTGCTAGTCAAACCATGGGTAGTGCAACAATCCAAATCAGGCATACAAAGAAAGTTTCTGAAAGCAGAAAAGAAGAAACATAGGAAACTGCTTTATAAACTGAGTCATCACCTTGGTCTTCCAGCTCACTGGTCCATTCAGCTCAGTGGTTCTTCAGAGTTTCAGACAGAGATGTCTTCCAATCCATACCTGGAGATGCTGATGACTCAGACTGGAGACTGAACCTGGGAGCTTCTGTATGGAAACCATGTGCTGTGCCACTGATCTATACCAGAAATATGTCTGGCATACCACCTCTTCATCTTTCCTCAACTGACAGATCTTGAATATAGGATTGTACCTTAGGCATGAATGATATGAACAGCAAAATAACTCCTTTCTGTTGCCAATGGAGATTCAGTATCTTTGCCTCCGGAGGCGTACGTGTCTAAGAAAGGAGATTAGTAGAAATGAGTGTAAATTATTGCTTCAGCACTTCAGACTTTCAGCATACGTTGAGAAATGCGTGGAAGTCTGATTTGTCAGGTTTCAAGATTTAAAGGCTGAGGGTAAAAATACTGGAGGAATTGTTGGTATAGGGCACTGGGCATGGAGGTATATACCTCTAGTGCCACACGCACTTAAAAGTTCACAAGTGAGAAACTATGGCATGCTAGGGGCATGTTTGTCTTTTCTATGCTGTTTCTGTATTTTGGGGGCATGTGTTCTGTGTGGAATTTGGGAGCTATTCAGCTGGCATTGCAGCGATATATTATTTATGTTTACATTGTTCTGATATTATATGTACGCTGCCCAGAGATCCCAGTGATATAGGGTGGGATACAAATGTTTTAATAAATCAGTCAATCTCTGATCCTTGACTAATATGATTACAGGATTTGTTCTGCCCATGATTCCCCCCCCCCAGTCATACCATCTTCTTACACAATAGAACAGTTCTTTTAACACAATACATTAAATAATATTTCTCTATGTTGGGTATCCTTTTTTTCTGGAAGAAAGTGATGATAGATTTAAAGTGCTTTAAATTGTATACCAGTTTTTTTCACCCTCAGCTAAAATCATAAATCTTTGAACCAGTTTATAAATTGTGGCAAACTGCTTTTTAAGGCAGACATATTATGTTGCTACTAGGCAATATGTATCAGAATGCCCCCTCTAAGCTTTCTAATTTGACCCTCTGCAACAAAATCATCTGGAAAAAAAAGACTTTTCATATCCTCTCAGCTTTTGGAAGTCAACTATACTGTATTATGGGAACTATAATGTTTAGTTCAAAATGCTTAACCATCATGGCTTAGCATGTTGTCTAAACAGGCCATTAGGTCCCATTGAACATAGTGGGACTTACTTCTGAGTAAACATGACTGCACTGCCTTTAAACCCTCATAAGATCTTAGCCTGCTAAATGCTAATACAATTCTGCATCCTTCCCAACATTGTAAAACTTGAAGCATATCGATCATGAGGAAATGAAATATATGCAATGTGGCTGTAGTGGGAAGGTGCTCAAGGAGAAAACGTCTTGAAAATGGCTGAATTAAATGTGCAAACTGTTTATTTTATTAGACTTAGCATTACTTTACACCAGAAAACTGCAGCCTGCTGTCACACTGACTGATTCAGACCAATAAAACTGTCTGAGAAAAGAGAAAAGAGAAATTATGAATTAGAAAAAAAAGCCACTTACTCAGCCGTTCTGCAAAAGTACTGCACAGAAGCATCTGCATGTAGTTGAAACAGATACGGGGTTTCAATGACAGTACTAGCAAGCGTGAGGCCATATTTGCACAACTCCATTTAAGGTAAATGGAGATTCCATAGGAGGGACATAAAATTGTTGTGTGTGCAGTTTTGTGTTACTTCCAATAAAGAAGTCTAGAAATCCACTTTGAAGAGAACAGAACAAGTAATTTAGAAGAGAGGGAGAAAGGAGCCACATGGATAGGGATACCAGAGGAATCTTTTTGGTGGGCTTTGGCCCCTGGACTTCAGTTGGTTTTCTGCTAGCTGACCTGACTTGGCCTGCAGCAAGTCAGCCCAGCTAGCGGATTTTCAGTGATTCTTAATTCACACAAATTACAACTGCAATTTACATAAATTACACAAATATGCACAACTTTTAGCTGTGATTTGCACAAAGTTGCATAATTTGCACAATTTTGTGGACATAATTTGCACAAATTTCTCTGTGCGCAAATTACAGCTGGCACTTAGGCCTAATGTACAACAAGCAGGATGTTGCACTATGAAAGCGGTATATAAAAGGCAGGAGCCACATCAAGCAGGATATAGCACTATGAAAGTGGTATATGGTATGTGTCAATGGGCCCCAACAGTTGTCAATGCTCTTCAATACCACTATAAAGCAGTGGTGTGGCTCCTGCCTTTTATATACTGCTTTCATAACACTTTCATAGTGCTATATCCTGCTTGGTATAGATTAGGCCAAAAACATACACAAAAAGTCCTCGGAGTTTGGGGAAAAGCTACGGCTTGGCTTGCAAATGCAAGCTGAGTTGGGCACACCATAGAACTCTGGTGAACTCAAAAAGGGCCTGATTTCCCAGGGATGGCCAACCTTATACTTGGACAAGGAAGGATGGAATCTATAACAGCAAGCAGAACTGTGAGCAGTATTAGCTCAGCAGGTGTTGTGCCTCTGTTTGGGATGGAGGAGTACACAGAACAGCTGCACCTGAGAGTGTTTGGGGAGGGGCCCAGCACATGGGCAAGCAGAAGATATCTGCAGCTTGACCCATATGGCCTCACTCATCAATCAGCCTCTGCATAAAAGGCAAGCCTCAAGCTCAGTTTAGGTGCTGGAAGCAGTTGTTGTTTATGCTTATCCATTGCAGTAAATGGTCCTGCCAGCTCCTGGACCCAGCTTGGATTATTCTTTACTCCAACAATTCTTCAGTGCATCGCAATAGATAGTTTTGCTTTCCTTGGCTTCAGATGGATATCTTTGTCTTATTGACCTTGGACTATTTAATGACCAACTCTAGCTGCTGCTTATCATTCAACTAAAGTGATTGACAACAGCAGGAAAAAATGGTATAACGTGGGAATTCATTTCCCACTGCAGGAAGATCGAAACCTGTACAAAGCCAAGCCAATGTTTTGGGCTGGGATGGGGTGAGATGAGGAATTGGCTGACAACAATGTTTCAGAACATTAGAAGGGGCAGTAGCAGGAATAGAAACCACAGCTCCTGCTGTACAGCACAAAATTCTATCCACATAAACTACTGGAGATGTTCCAGAGATAAGACCTGATATAAGGTCACCTTCTCTCTGCCCCATTCAATTGGACAGTCTTAGTCACATGGCCTGCCTTTAAAGGGGCCCTACACCATAGGTTCCCAGCCATTTTGGACCCATGGGCACATTTGTTAATTTGAGAAACTGATGTGGGCACCACCACAAAATGGCTCCTACCATGGATATGGGTAGTCACATAATAGCCACCACGGGGGCTTCATTAGTCAAAAGTGAGCTAAGGAGGTGTGGGGAGAGGGAGAAAGAGCAAGGCTAGAGCATGGGTAGGAGGGAGAAACAGCAAAGTAAAGAAGGGGAGGGGTAGAAATAGCAAAGCTAAGAGGCTGGGAGGGAGGGGAAAATAGCAAGGCAAAGGTGTAGAGAAGAGCAAGGCTAGAGGCTAGGAGTGGGGGGGGGACCAGTGAGCCAAAGAGGTGTTTGTATGTGCTGGGAGAGAAACAGCGAGGCTAGAAAGGGAAAGAAAGACTACACTAACATTTTCCTGGGATTTTATTTAAAACTTTTTTTTTAAAGTGGCAGGGAGTGGAGAGCTTCATGGGCGTCCTTGGGACTCCTGCCCTAAACACACCTTTAATTAATTGGAGCAGGATGGCACAGAGGAGAGAACCCATGTTCAACCTTTGGTCTCAGGTTCCTAGGAAAAGGGGCTGGAATTCTATATCTGCACAGTACAGCCCACCGGAGTGAGCAATGTTCATCAATGGCTCATTCAGACGGCCCACAGCTATATTTTTTTTAGCTCAGCGCCAGTCAGCAGAGTATATATTTAATTTTATTTATTTAAAATATTCCTTGGCTGTCTTTTGGGGCAAGCCCCCTCCCAAAGTGGCTTACAGCAATAAAATACAGAACCTCACCCATGTTCTTTTGATTACGTCTAGTTGTTGTCCATTGCCTCAGCAGCCCTTGTTACATTCCTTGCCTCCACTTTTCTTTTAACTGCCTGCTTTGATCACATTAGCAGAGACCAAAGGGATGGTGAGTTGTGTGTGTGTGGGGTGGGGATGCTACTTACACTTGCCAGCACTCTGGTGGCTAGAGCAGGGGTAGGGAATTTGTGGTGCAACGGATGTTGGATTGCACTCCTATAGCCAAGGTCATCCATCAGCATCTGAAGAACCACATGTTAACCACTCCTGGTCTAGAGTTTAGACAAGATGATGACTTCCAGCTAGGGAGTGGAGCAGAAGCAGCAGACACTCATGGGGTTCTAGGTGTCCCCTCTTGAAGAGTGCTGAGGCAAGTAGCACACAGGGCGGAAGTGATGCCTACAGGACAAGCCCGAGATGTTTTTTCTGCTTGAGGCAATGGATTAAGTGGTGTCCCCTTACCATTTCATGTACAGAAGCCAGCTGGATTAACAGTTGAATGTTAATTCAGCACTAGTAACAACATAGTGTCCTCCACTGCATTGAGCCAACAGGCTAATCAAGGGGCCCCTGGACTGGCTGTATGGCAGACACAGCCTGTCCTCTAACAAAGAGGCATGCATGGCAGCTCAGGAGAAATAGTTAGGGAGGCAGCTGCTGCCATTACCCAGCCTTTGCTGCCTGAGACGGTGGCTTCATCCTGCCTAATGGTAGGGCTGGCCCTGGATACCTACCAGCTAACTCTCAGTGTAACAGAGAGCTGAAACAGTTAAAGCTTTTGTTGACAAGCAATCAATTGTAGAGCTAGGTTTGAAAGCAGTATGAATAAATTTGGGTTTGTGTGTGTTGGCGTTTTCATTTTTCTTATTACAGTGCCCTTGAAATCGGCATGATGGACAGCAGAGTAACCGGTACACCTTTTCTCCATCGCTGCACCTCCATCCTGGGTACAGCCAAAATGGTAGCATTACTGTGCGTAAAGCAGCTTTGAAAAGGGTAGGAGCCCTGCCAGAACAAAAGAATGGGAACCCCACAGAGAGCAGCTAATTTCTCCCTGCTGGAGGCTCTTGATGGTCTGCATGGCTCAGTGAGAGGTTGGATAGATAATATTATTTGGCCCTGTGCATGCTGAAGGGCTGCTGGTTGCCTGTGGAGACAAAATGAACATGGGGATAATCATGGGTAAGAGGTTGCAGTTCCTACAAAGAGCTCCTTTGATTAGATGCTGAATAAGTAATCGAGAGGGTGCTACCTCCTAGCCGCCTTCTCATTCTGCATGCCTTATTATTTATTTATTTATTTATTTATTTATTTATTTATATAGCACCATCAATGTACATGGTGCTGTACAGAGTAAAACAATAAATAGCAAAACCCTGCCACATAGGCTTACATTCTAATAAAATCATAATAAAACAATAAGAAAGGGAAGAGAATGCACCAAACAGGCACAGGGTAGAGTAAAACTAACAGTATAAAAGTCAGAACAAAATCAAGTTTTAATACTTCTTTCCACTTTCCCATTAAGTGTGCAACCACCCTGCTGCTATTTCCATTGATATCTCTGCATAGTGTTTTTTATGGAAGGATGCCTACTTGGCCATCTACTGGCATGAGTTTCAAGCACCTCCATTGGTAGGACTAAGACATAAACCATCCATAATGGAGATCCAGTTTTATGGTGGGAATCCTGAGATCAAGGGGGAAAGGAATGAAGCTGGCTTTGGAAAGAGAGGGGGGGCAACATTTATGGAGATAACAAGTTTAAGCTTTAAATTGTGCCTGGTCCAGAGACAGCTCCATAAACTCCATACTGGAGATCAAGAATTGACCTCATATTCCTTCAGCTTGCACTGTGACAGATTAAGTTGATTGGTGATTTGTGTTATTTTAACAGAAGTACTGCTCCATTAAGGAAGACACTGGCCTTAGCTAGACCTAGTGGTCTAGCAGGATGGAGGGGTGAAAATCTTGTGATTTTCTCCTTGTGAGATCTCCCCCGTCAGTTCACACAAGTGTGCGACGACCTCAGATGGAGAAGTGTTGTGCCTGCCATTTTGGGGGGGGGGTTAAAGAGACAGCAGCGCATGAACGTTTGTGCGCAAAAGGTAAGTGATTTTTTTTTAAAAAAAATTACTTTCTCCACTCCCCTCACCCCACTCCTGATGGCCGCAAAGCTCCTGAGGAGTTCTGTGCCCTGTGCACGGGTCCCGGCTCCTCACGAGAAATCGTGAGGAGCCAGGACAAACCGCAGTGCCCGACCACACGTTCCACAGTCTTGGGCAGTCCGAGACTGCAGAAAAACCGGGCCCAAAGGGCAGGGCGAGATTCCAGGGCAAGGGAGGAATCATCCCTCCCTGATCCCAGATCACATGTGTCATGTGAACTCACAGGGACAATCCTGAGGATTGCCCCGGGATTTCGCCCAGTCTAGCTATGGCAAGTGTTTGTTTTCATCTTTGGTTACAGGACTGCAGAAAGTGACTGAATGTTAGGTTAATTAGTGAATCACATCTTTAAAATTATGTTACAGCATTTGCTGGGGAGCATCAATTTTATTTTTTTTAAAAATTGGGAATTGTGGTCTATTATTCATTTTGAATCTTAGCCTACTTTGAAGTAAATGTCCTATTTCTTGTTTGACTCTCAGTTTAGTTTTTTAAAACGTTTACTATGGTTGTTTGGTTACTGTGAGTTTGTTTGGGAGTTGTTTGTACACTCAAGAGGATCCGTTTGGTCAAGGTTCCTCTATCTCATAAATAAGGCAGGACAAACACAGTCTAACATCAACTAATCATAGTAATATATCTTCTGAAGTTTGTCTGGGAGTGGGCTATGTTCTTGACAGGGCTGACGTTTTGCTGTCTAAAGAGAAGGACAAGATATTATAGAGCTGGAAAAAGTGCAGAGAAGGGCAACTAAAATGATTCAGGGGCTGGAGTGTCTTCCCTATGAGGAAAGGTTACATCAACTAGGATTGTTTAGCTTGGGGGAAAAAAGAGGCTAAGGGGAGACATGATAAAGGTGTACAAAATTCTGCATAGTGTGGAGAATGTGGATAGGGAGACATTTTTCTCCCTCTCTCAAAATACTAGAACCTGGGGTCATCCCATGAAACTGATTGGTGGGAAATTCAGGACAAATAAAAGGAAGTACTTCTTCATACAGCACATAATTTAAATGATGGAATTCACTACCATAATATGTAGTGATGGCCACCAATTTGGATGGCTTTAAAAGAGGGTTGAATAAATTCCTGGAGGAGAAGGCTATCAATGGCTACTAGCCCTGATGGTTATGTGCCACCTCCAGTATTCAAGGCAGTAAGCCTGTGTGCACCAGTTGCTGGGGAACATGGGTGGGAGGGTGATGTTGCACCGTGTCCTGCTTGTTGGTCCCTGGCTGATGGCTGGTTGGCCACTGTGTGAACAGAGTGCTGGACTAGATGGATCCTTGGACTGATCCAGCATGGCACTTCTTACGTTCTTATATGGCGCTCCTCCCATTCCATGTACAAAAGTAAACTGCACAGGAAGATGAATCTTTCTCTGACATTGGCAATAGGACAGGATCCTCCAACACCCCTGAAGGTAGGGGAGTGAGTGTAGGGAAGTCTGAGTTCCCCATAGCTCTCTTCCCCACCATTTTGCTGTCACCTCTCAGGATTTGCTGCTTAAGGCAACTAACTCACTCTCCCTAATTGTAAGAACAACCCTTGTTCTTGCATTAGTTGGATGATGTGGGAGGCACAACAAGACCACTCCTTCCCATAATATCAAGTTGCGTGAGAAATCTGGGACCTGCATCATGAGCCCATTGTAGCTCCTCACCACACAGTATGAACCCAGTTTTTCAAGGAATTGACACTGGTAGGGGAACAGCAGGAGCACGGGCTGTTCGATAAAGGTCATGCTTTATTGTATGCAGAAGATTCCAGGTTGAATATCTACCATTTGCATCTCTAGTTCAAGGATCTAATAGCAAGTGATGTGAAAGACCACTGCTGAAAATCCTGGAGAGCAGCTATTATTCAGTAAATAGTCAGTAGTCAATACAGACAAATGCCCAATTCACACATAACAAGAAGCCACTCTGGATGAATTTTCCTGCGGGCCTCTTGTCGTAGCTATGGCAGCCATTTTGAATAACTTTGCAACCCAAAGACAGAACAAAGCTGATGTTTCTCTTTAAATCACCAGTAAAAAACACTAGTCATCTGGTGTTTACTGATCTTAATGCAAATTCTGATCTACAAATTCCACAGTGCAATATTTATTTATTTATTTATTTTATTACATTTATATACCGCCCCCCAGCCGAAGCTCTCTGGGCGGTTTACAACAATTAAAAATAGTAAACATTAAAAGTACACAAAATTTTTAAAAAACATAAAAACAACAACAGTATCCATTTAAAACAACAATTCTGGGGTCCATTAAAAACAAACTTAACGTTCTTAAATGCTGCTTAAAATGCCTGGGAGAAGAGAAAGGTCTTGACCTGGCGCTGGAAAGATAACAACGTTGGCGCCAGGCGAGCCTTATCGGGAAGATCATTCCACAGTCAGGGGGCAACCACTGAGAAGGCCCTCTCCCTTGTTGCCATCCTCCGAGCTTCCCTCGGAGTAGGCACTCGGAAGAGGACCTTAGATGTTGAGCGCAGTGTACGGGTAGGTTCATGTCGGGAGAGGCGTTCCATCAGGTATTGTGGTCCCAAGCCATGTAGGGCTTTATAGGTTAAAACCAGCACCTTGAATTGGGCTCGGAAACATATAGGCAGCCAATGCAAGCGGGCCAGAATCGGTGTTATATGCTCAAATCTTCCTGTTCCAGCTATCAATCTGGCCGCCACATTTTGCACAAGCTGCAGTTTCCGGACCGTCTTCAAAGACTGCCCCATGTAGAGGGCGTTGCAGTAATCTAATTTGGAAGTTACCAAAGTATGGACAACTGAAGCTAGGTTATCCCTGTCCAGATAGGGGCGTAGCTGGGCCACCAACCGAAGTTGGTAGAAGGCACTCCGTGCCACCGAGGCCACCTGTGCCTCAAGTGACAAAGATGGTTCTAGGAGAACCCCCAAGCTACGAACCTGCTCCTTCAGGGGGAGTGCAACCCCATCCAGAACCTGTTGAACACCCCCCATCCGATCAGAGGATTAGTGAGTGGGAGGAAATTGTGGTGAGTGGGAGGAAATTGTATATGACTTGTGTTTCATTTGTCCTGCAACTTTACATACTGTAGAAGTATGTAAGATTTCACTGTGGTCGGCATAAAGCTCTTGAGCCTGGAAAATGCCTGTACTTCAGTAAAACATATTTCCATCAAAATATTGTAGAGCTGTTTCATTTTGCTTTTATGTTGATTGAAGTGGTTGAAGCTATTGAAAGAATGTTTGCCCTTCATTTCCCCCTAAATATTGCAGGGAATCTGTTATTTGTAAGCTGAGCAGAGAGCTTCAGCAATTAAAATGACAAACAGAGATAGAAGAGAAATCATTTCCTAACAAATAAGCTAAAATGCAAGAAATAAAACATCCTTGGACTGAAAGCAAAAGCTTTAAACCCTTTCCATTTTTGGGGGGTGGGGGTAATATGAGAAGACAAAGATCCATGGAAATAAACTGGGCTTTCAAAAGAGCTAAACAGCTATCACTTTTTCAGGTAAACTTTTTCATGGATCTATGGATCGCAATAAAGAAGTATGGTATGGAAGGTAAACATAGCTTTGGGAGATAATATTTAAAGCTTGTTTTTATAGAGTGTTTTTCATTTTATCGCCATTATCAATCTACAAAGTTTAATGGGAGTCCTTATGAAGGAAATACTTGTAGAAAGTTTTGAAGCTGACCGGAGTAAAAATTGTTTAACTAACCTTCTCTACATAAAAAGAGTGATCTAAATG
Organism: Elgaria multicarinata webbii; assembly: GCF_023053635.1. NCBI lineage: Eukaryota > Metazoa > Chordata > Lepidosauria > Squamata > Anguidae > Elgaria > Elgaria multicarinata. The sequence goes on along the minus strand of NC_086180.1, from coordinate 36,007,494 downwards.
GAGATGATTTCTGAGGTGATTTGGGCAAAATCTGGATTTTCACAGAATCAAATTAGCTCCTTCCATGGCACACACAAGTAAAGTGCTGTATTCTTCAGAGAAAACCCGTTTTTGCAGAGCAAATGGGAATGGAAGCTGCATTAATTCAGGGTTGGATGAGTAGAAATTAACATCATCAATTGCTTAGGTGTGGGGCAGCCAATGAGTGGAGACTTGCTCCCCTTCCGCTCCTTCCTTGCGTGTTCAATAAACTGCAATGGAAGACTTACTTATGAGCAGACAGTCATGAAAAAAACCCATGTACACACACACTTTTATGAGGCGGGTGGACAGGCAGGCAGCATGAGCTAGCCATACTGTGTGTGTCTGCATTGGTAGAGTTAGGGAGCAGGAGGGGAGGCCAGAAGCAGCCTGAATAAAGAACTGAAATTTGCACACACCTGTGCTCCCGCCCTGTGCTTTGGACCACCCTGTTTCACACCTCTGCCAGTAGGACAACATCATAAGAAGGGCCATGCTGGATCAGACCATGTATCCATCTAGTCCAGCGCTCTTTTCACACAGTGGTCAACTGGTTGTTGGCCAGAGGCCCACAAGCAGGACATGGTGCAACAGCACTTCCCACCCATGTTCCCCAGCAACTGGTGTATGCAGACTTACTGCTTCTGATAGTGATCTTTTATGAGATCCCCTACTATTGCATGTGGCTCAAAGCTTATTCTTTTCACAAGGGGGACTCAGTTGTGATGCCTGGCTGCTAAGTTTATTTGCTGCTACCTCTCTGTTTGGGGGTGGGCATTTTGGCATTCAATCACAGTTGCATTTCTTTCTTTGTTGATTTCTATGAGAAGCTGTCAATTCTGCCCTGTGGGATGTTTAAAAATGGCTTTTCGTATCTGAACCTGGAAATTAGAAGTTTGTCACTTAGCATAGTTCCGATGCAATATTGAATAATGGATGGTTGTTATGAGGCACAATCCTCATGCAAGTGTTCTCCCCCTACTTATTCCCCCTTTGGTACAAGAGGAGGAAGTTTAAAGCTTCTATTTCCAGTTTAGAACTACAAATGTGGGAAGCGGTGGTTTGTCCAAACTAGGATATTAAACCATAGTTTGGTCCATGTTTGTTTGAACTTACGTCAATCAAACAGAAGCTTAATTTTGTGACTGCCTTCACATAGTAATGCTTGAATAACAGAGATTACAAAAGGAGAAAAAAGGGGATTTGGAAAAGGTCTGGGATTATAAATATCCTTCAGAGAAAGGGCACAAAGGAAAAATATTTGTTTTGTTCTGCAGTACCAATATGGATACTGAGGCTGTTGATGACTTGGATGTTTTGTTCCAATCCTTTTCAGGTGCCTTTGCCTGCAAGATGGTGCCATTTGTACAATCCACTGCAATAGTTACTGAGATTCTTACAATGAGCTGCATTGCTGTAGAAAGACACAATGGGATTGTCCACCCTCTAAAAATGAAATGGCAGTACACCAACAGAAGAGCATACACAATGCTTGGTAAGATCCAAGAAACAGCACAAATAAGCCAAGATGAGTATCTCACAATTAGCCATCTTCAACATGCTTGCTAAAGTTAAAACATATGTTGCAGTGTAACATCCCATTTGGATGACTCTATGTGGTGCTGCCTTTGAAAGGTGTTTGGAAACTTCAGCTAGTGCATGCTAGCGAAGATTGTTGATTGGCACCTGTTACAGAGCGTATATAACTCCCTTCTTACAATTCAAAGTGCTGGTTTTGACTTATAGAGCTCTATGCAACTTGAGACCAAGCTAGTTGAAAGACTGTCTTCTCTCATACGAGCCTGTCCAGGTTTCAAGATCTTTGGGGGAGGCCCTCTCTTGCTCTCCCCACCATCAGAGGCATGTTTGGTGGAGACATGAGAGAGGGCCTTCTCCATGGCATTCCCAAGCTCTGGAATTCCCTGCTGAAGGAGGCTAGGCTGGTTCCCTTTTTGTTGTTCGTTCGCCAACAAGCAAATGTGTTTTTATTCAGGCAGGCCTTCAACATGTTAGTTGGTCTGCTGCTGAAGATTTTTTGCTGGTTGGGCACTGTCTGTTCCTTTTGCTGTGTTTTTAATTATGTTTTAGCAGTTTTGTTTTTATGTTTTAATTTATCTGTATTCTACTTTTGTTAGCAGCCTTGAGCGCCATTTTTGGTGGAATGCAGAGTATTATTTTAATAAATATAATACATGTCAGCAGGTCCTGTTTGGCCACCTCACTAATTTACACAAAACTCTTAGTAGGTTAGTTTAATTTAATTTAGTAGGTTACTTTAAAAACACACCAAACCCTTTCTTTATTTTCAGGCATAGTCTGGTTGCTGGCAGCTGTTGTTGGGTCACCTATGTGGCACGTTCAGCGACTAGAGGTATGGTATTTACCTTCAGAAGATGAATATTATGTGCTATTAAAAACTGAACAAGGGTTAAACAGTTTCAAGTATTTGTAAAATATTTTAAATTAGTTCCTTTAGAAACAGGGATTATTCACATACAACTGAGATCTCTATCTGCTGAAGAACAACAGACTATTGCTATAATCAGGCCTCATTGTTAGAACAGAAAAGAGATAATTTCAAGACAAACTACTGCATTAATAGAAGGACCTTTGAGAATAATTTTCCTCTGACCTGACACACTGTCTTAATCAAACACATGGTTTATGTCTGCTGTAATTTACCTCTACCGTTTCTAGCAATAGAACATAATTTTCAGGTGAGTGCACACAGTCCCTTTTAAGGTTACCTTGTTTTTTGTCATAACTTTCCTAGCTGTCTCATTGAGCTTGTTGACTCATGAAGCATTGTGTTCTGTTCTTCAGAAGCTGATTTAAGTCATGGTTTGGCTACTAGGCATTATGTCTTTTTTTTTTTTTTAAAGAAACCACTTTGCAATATGCAATATTAGTTTAGTTTATAGCTCATTGGAAAAATAGTCCTTAAGTGACAAGTAAAGAGACAAATGTTTTGAGTTTCTCGACTTTTCGCAAAGACAGGAAAGTTTAATTGGGTAGTTAGGATCAATCTTTTTCCAAGGGCAGACAAACAAATCAATGGAAAGGTTTGCTCCTGCTTTGCTGTTCTTGTTAGTGGGTAAATGAACCAAGTATGGATAGCTTAGAGTGAGGTCCAAATGTGGAATTATGTTTTCTTCCATCTACATGAGCCAGGATTTGTAAGCCAACAACAAACCCTGGTTTAAACATGGTTTATCAATCCTGGCTTGTTTGGGTACAGTAAAACCCGGTCACACTATGCTATCAATGCTTTGTTTGTTTACCCATTTGTAGGAAGAGTCTAGAGGAGCAAATGCGTTGTGGGCTGCAGGCACTAGCATACCACTTGTTCCCACTGTGGTTTAATAAATCACAATTCCTGGTGAAAAGTGTGGAATCAGTCTTATAAGCCAAGGGATCTTGGATAGTGATGCAAGGCTGGGAATGATCCCTCTGCCTGATACCCTGAAGTGTAGATCAGTATTCTGATAGATCAGTAGTCTGAATTACAACAAAGCACTTTAGGTTCATCACTATGATGAAATGTCTACATGTAAGCCTTTGCATATATTTGATTAAACACTGTATGTAGCTTTTCCTTAACCCATTGACAAAAGAAGTACACTTTTCAGTATTAAGCATAACTTCCATTTAATTTGTTTCAGAATAAATATGACTTCCTTTATGAAAAAGAGTATGTTTGCTGCTTGGAAGAATGGGCCAGTCCTGTTCACCAGAAGGTCTATGCTACTTTCATCTTGGTCATTCTCTTCCTTCTCCCACTGATGCTGATGCTCTTGCTCTACAGTAAGATTGGCTATGAGCTGTGGATTAAGAAAAGAGTTGGAGATGCTTCTGTTCTGCAAACCATTCATGGGAATGAAATGTCCAAAATATCACGGTGTGTACTGCTGGCCTTTATTATTCTTAAATTTATTTAGCTGTATTTTGTTTGCTTCTGTAAAGGACCTCTTTCTTGCTTCATTGCGGCCCTTTCTACACCATATTTGTATAGAGGGAGGGACCGGGGAGGATCTCACAATATTTGGATCACGAGATCCTACCCTTAGTCCCAACACGTGCACAACATCCCAGGAGGAAGGAGGGATGTCGCGCCCACCATTTTAAAAAACAAACAAACAGAAGATGAGCGCATGTGTGTCCCAATTAAACGTAAGATTAAAAAAACCATGATGCTGCTCCCCCCTCCACCCCAATGGGCCCGGAGCCTGTTTCCCCGCATTTACTCATGAGGAAGCAGGACTAAGCCAGGATGGACGCCCACACACTTCCCGCAGTCTCCGGATAATTCTGAGAACATGGGAAGAATTGGGTTTTCCCAGGGATTATTTATCTATCCCCGGGAAAACCTGTGCTCATTCCCGCTTGCCCCCAGGAGTCTCTGTGCATCGTTTAGATGCACAGGAACTCAGCCATGACCAGCCTGGATTTTTCAGGCTGGTGTAGAAACGGCCTGAATTTCTAGAATCCATTGAGAATGTCTGCAAGTGTGTAGACAGGGTTATCTTTTCAACAAGGTATACTTAGGGCCAAACTACTTGTTACAAACAAATATTATGTTGTTTCCTCTGTCTGACTGGGTGCTTTCAGTCGTAGCTTTTAATCACAGTGTCACCCTGCCTCATTCACAGCATTTTGCAGGGGTCCAGATGTCATCGTCCCACACTCATAATCTTCCTGTGTTTTCCCACAACTTCTTCCATCCTTTCTTCATACTGCAGGAAAATTGTTAAGGAAAAAAAGACAGAACGGCTGCACAGTGCCTTCTCATTAGTAGCTCTAGGAGCCCTCTGTCTAGAAGCACCTTCGGTCTCCGCAACTGAAATATACAGTTTGTAGTGGTCCTTTTCAAGTAGAGACCTGGTTATATCAGCCTTAGCTAAGTGTACAATCCTGTGCATGATCAGACAGAAAAAAATATAACATATGTCTCCCAGCATGCCTCAGCCAGCCATGTTGGTTGGGGCATGCTGGGAGTTGTAGGACTTTTTCTGTCTAAACATACAACTAAGCACCCGCATAGCTTGGAAAACATGGGAGTTGATTTAGTGCCGCTCCTTTCACTGGAAAATCTTTCCCCCAACCTTGTGTCCTCCAGAGATGTGTTGATCTACATGTACCATCACTCCCAGTCATGATGGCCTTTGGGATAATGGGTATTGTATTCCAACACATTTGAAAGGTACCAGGTTGGGGTAAGCTGCACTTGGGTAATGTGTTAAAATCTACATGATATAGGAGGGGCTGCAGTGTCTTTCTATGCCAGTGTTGCTCCACTTTCTAGAAAGTGTTGGTAACTTCTTTTTCTAATGGTAGCAGAAACTTTTTTGGTTCCTCACCTGAATTGTTTAATTCTGAAATACTCTTTCTCATTGTAAAAGTAGACACATTCTGCTTAGATGTGTAGGGGAATGAAATGTGTAGTACAGCCCATACTTTCTATTTCCTTAACTGGAAAAGTCAGAGACCCATTGGTTAAACATCCCATGGGCAGTCGTGCGTGAGTGGCGGGGAGAGAATGTGCTACCTTTGGTGCACCTGCCACTTCCAGTTTTACTCAGATACCCATGATTGACTCCTTTGTAGGTTGCTTAGCATTTTGTTTGAACCCAGAGTGCTGGGATGTTTAGGGGCTAAACAATTGCGTGAATAACCCATGGTTTATTGTTAGGTTAATTGCCGGGTTGTTTAGCCTCTAAACAGCTCTGCACTTTTGACATGCTAAGCAACCACAAAAGAGCTGATCCTGGCTTGATAAGTAAAAACAGAAGTGATGGGTGCTCTGCAGGCAGCACGTCCATGCTCTCTCACTTGTCCCCAACAACCTATAGGTTGTTTTACCCATGGGTTATCATGTCATGTGAACCAGCCCATAGAATACATACAGATGTATTACCCCAGGTAAGTTCTCTTACCTGTTATAGTTTGATCATACGTATCATCTGCCAAGTGGCAATGGAGTTTTTGCAACACATCTGGTGCAAAGGCATAATAAAATAGTCATGAATATATGAAGATGCCTTATGCTGAATTGGACCATTGGACCATCTTGTCTAATTCTGGCAGCAGTTTTCTTTGGACTTGGAGAAAGGTCTTCTTCGCCAGAACCTGCTACTAAAGAATATTTAGCAAGAGATGCCCAATGGAGACCTTCTGCATGTGCTTTACTACTGACCTATAACAATTCTCTTTCCACATCATCTATATCCCCTCCAGACTCTTATGCTCATCCATAGATTCATCAGAAATTCTCAGTACAAGCATGTTCTCTCTCTCTCTCTCTCTCTCTCTCTCTCTCTCTCTTTCTCTCTCTCTCTCCTTTCAGAAAGAAGAAGCGAGCAATCATTATGATGGTAACTGTTGTGGTTTTGTTCGCCATTTGCTGGGCTCCTTTTCATGTAATGCACATGATGATAGAGTACAGTGAGTAGCTTTTTTTCTGAAATTGTTGTGGTTAGGATTTTTATCAAAGAAGGGAGGAGGAGGGGAAATATTCAAAATGGTACTGGAGTAAAATGCCTGATGCATTTCAGTAAAGACCTTCAGGGACACTGAAATAAATACAGGACTCAACCATAATACAGATTGTTATATACAGGGAACAGGAAATTAGTTTTAATGTGGTCCAACCCAATTTACACTTCTGAACTAATATACAAACTGGAATGCAATTATCCTCTGAATTTTGAGTTCTCTGATTAAAAAAATGCATATAAAAGTGCATAAATTAGGGAAAGTTGCAAACAAAAACGTGTATATTATGGAAAATCTACAAAAAGGTATATATTAGGAGAAATTGCTTGCACAAATGGGTATATTAACGGAAATGCATTTAAAATGCATTGAATTTCCCTATGTACATGTGGACTTTAAAAATTGTTGTGAATCCCTCCAAGTGCTTCAGCTATTGGACTGTATAGAAATGTAACAAATACCATAACATTTGCAAACTGATGCACAGATGGGATGGAACAAACTTGTGCTCGAGTCAATGGAAACGTTTTAGAACGGGAAGCAGATTTGTCTGTTATATACATAATCCCAGTAGAACAACTCGTGTTAAACCTTATTATGCCTTGAAAATATCTTAAGTTAATACATTTTATCAAATTGTAACATTCCATTTCCTAGTACTTCTTTGTGGGCTTTCCTTCCTTCCTTCCTTCCTTCCTTCCTTCCTTCCTTCTTTCTTTCTGTTTGGTGCTGTCCCCTTTCGTTCCTTCCTTCACAGTTTTTTGATTAGCAATTTCCTTGAGTTGCCTAAATTGCCACCTGAATTCTGGTCCTTTTTATCTTGAATTACAGTGCACTCTCTCAGTTAAACTTCATTGTTAAGAGTAAATGAACAGATCATGGGAGTTCACTGAGGTCAACTGTTATGGAGCTTGCTTTAAAAACGTGAATTGTATACGCTGCCAACCACCTACCATCTGCACAGCTTGTACTCTAACAAATTATCCCAAATGCTGCCAAAGCTACCATTTGCACAGCTTGTTCCCCCATGAATTATCCAATTGATTGCAGCTGAAAAGTCCTTGGCTAAACGCATGGTCCAGTTCACACACAATGAGTAGCCACTGTGGGTGAATTTCCCCACAGGATTACTTGTTATGAATATTTTGAATATTCGAGCTATTGTGGGTGCGCCTTATGCTGTTGTTATGTGTGAACCCAGCAATGGTGGGTTTTTGGGGTGGTTAACAAGCCACACACAACCCAAAAATAGACCAAGGGTTCTGGGTGGCTTGTCAACTACCCCAGCAACCCATCCTCGCTGGGTTCACATGTCATGGCAAGCTATGGCACGGAACTGCCATAGCTCAAATATTTTAAATGGCAGCAGCTCCACAACAAGAAGTCCTGCAGGGAAATTCACCCACAGTGGCTTCTCATTACATTTGAACCAGGCCATAGGCTTACCAAGGGTTTTTGAGCTGCAGTCAATTTTAGGTGGAAAACATTTGGATAATTTGTTAGAGTACAAGCCCTGTGAATGGTAGGGGGTTGATGGCGTGGGGACTTCAACATGCTTTCCCAGTTCCCAGATGTTCTACAACACAAGTCTGATTCAGCTTGTGGGTGGGGTTTTTTTGCAAGAAGTTCCAGAATATCTTCAGATGTGTTCAATATAAACCTGCTTCTCCCATCACCCATATGCCAAGTTTTGTGATGGATTTGGGGGGAAATCAAATCTGCATATGTATTTTTGGTGCTGTGGTTGACCACTTGTGTGAAGAAAGACAACATAAAAGGAACAAAGATATCTGGATTTCAATATAATCCAGTGGGATATCACTGGATTTTCCCAATCCAGGGCCACTTTTAGATCAGGCACAATTACTTGCCCTGGGGAACTTCTGTGCCAAGATAACAACAGAATGTTAAGATGGTTTGGTAGAAGCAATGTGGTTAACATAACACGTATCTTAAATAAGATCTTTAGCTGTATAAAAATGGCCCTTTTTCGTGGTCTGTTTATGAATATGTTGGAGAAAGGACATGTGTTAGTTGGGAGCTATTTGAGACACTTCTGCCACATCAGTGGGCCAGACACCTGGCAGAAATTATCACAGCGAATGATGACAGCTTATAGAAACAGTCTTTCAGTGTAGAATTGTTCCTCCTGACTAATGGAACATTCATGTTCGCTGCCTTGGGTTCCTTGGAGGAAAAAAGGTGGGGTATAAATGCAATAAATAAATAAATAAAATATAAATATGTACCCTTGGCATTTAAATTCCTTTTGACCAATGCAAAGCAATTTGAAACTTTTAGCAACTAGTGCCCAATCAGATTCCTGTCCTGCTGTTAGCCAATCCATAAAAACTATCTCAGGAGTCTGTACGACTACAAAATCTTTTCACATTTCTTAGGAGATTAACAGTGCAATTCTAACAGTGCAAAATCAGAGTGGAGAAGTGCCTCATCGGAGCTCTGCTCTGAAATTCGGAGTGGAGCACACCCGCACTGCACACCCCTAATAAATAATGCTTGTCATTGCAAATGTAGTTTTTGATATATATTTCCCTCTCTCTAGGTAATTTTGAAAGGGAGTATGATGATGTCACCATTAAGATGATCTTTGGTATAGTTCAGGTAATTGGATTTTCCAATTCCATTTGCAACCCCATCGTGTATGCATTTATGAATGAGAACTTCAAGAAAAACTTCCTCTCAGCCATTTGCTTTTGTATTATAAAAGAAAACCAGTCCCCATCCAGGCGGCATGGAAACTTGGGGATTACAATGATACAGCAAAAGGAAGGAGTATGTCGGAGAGAGCCAGTCTCCATGGAAGAGAGCAGAAGAGAAGCATTCAGTGAAGGAAACATTGAAGTGAAATTCTGTGATCAGCCCTTTGCTAAAAAGAACTCCAGAAGGCACCTTGCTCTGTTTACATCTGAACCCGCTGGGCAGACTTCAGTGGGACGTTAACACAATGGGTGCTGCTTTGGCTCCATGATGGAGTACTTCCTTTTGTTCTAATGTTTATAACTGGTTGAACCTTATACTAGGCTTGGTCAATTCAGAGGCTCTTCCAGTTTCCAGTTCAGGCTATTGACATCAGGGACTGTACGTTTGGAGGTTGTATCCTCAAGAACTGGATTTCAGTGAAGTGATCAATGGCATCAATCTCGTCCTGACAGTGAGCTAAGAACCCATTCAGCCAACTCTTCTACATCTCTTACAATCAGCATAATATCGATGTTGATTTCTACCACTGGGGAATGAGTAGTAGGGGTGTGCACTCTGCCCCAGAATTATCTGGTAACTGTGAATATCCATGGAGCATTCAATTTTCCAGAGTGGAGATTGGCTGCTTCTAAACCCATCAAATAATATCAGAGTGGAGATGTGCCCAATCGATGTTTCCAACGTCTCTGAAATTATTCAACCATTTTCTGTGTGTGGCTGTGTGTCTACTTGAAAACCTCCCAATAGGGAACATGGGGTGATGGGGTGGGGAAGTTTTGATAATTGATGTTACTGACATCTGTAGCTAACCAATTACGAATTGTCACAACACTGGCTGTGATTGTATTCTGTTCTCCTTTAATTGCACTGTTAGGGGAGGGAATTTTTCTCACAGTCCTTGATTCCACACATTCATTGCTGTTCTTGGTCTTGCAGCATTCATTTCAGTCAGAGAGAGAGAGAGAGAGATTCTTTTATCTTTGCGCACACAGTGCAAAGTGAGATAGGGTGTGCGTTTGTTTGCAAAGGAGGAGAGAGAGGAAGAGAGAGAGATATCTATGAGATCTCAAGACAAATCTGTTTCTTTCCAGAGAGAGAAGGAGAGAGAGAGGGACCTGTTCCACCCCCAGGGTGTGCGTGTGTGCCTGCCTGTTCTGTTAAAGCTTTTTCCTCCAATGTGCCTGCAGGGCTGGGTTGTATGATTATTATTAAATTATTATTATTTCCCCTTAATGGTTTGACATGCTGTAGCTCTCCTTCCTCAAAGTTGAGCCTTCCCAGCAGCACTTGGCTTCAAAGTTACAAGTGTCTTCTTCTTGTATGTTTGTGTGTTTAGGTTTGTGCAGTGCACACAAGCAATACACAATAAAGCACACCGATAACATTCCATCATGAGGCATAGGAAACACTGACTGCTGCTGCTGTGCTGGTTCTGGCCATAGGGGGAGAGGGAGTGCAGGGCTGGTTGGTTGGTGGCACCTTTCTGCTTGGACTCATAGAAGTCAGCCACAGTGTGAAAGTGCTGCTGGGCTGGCATCGTCAGTGAGTAAGCTTCTACACCTGAGTCAGGCAGGTTGTTTATTTCTCAGTTAAACTATTGGCTGGCTGGGCTTCCAGTGCAGCCAATAGGACCCCTCCTCATCATCCTCGTCCTCCTCCCATGTAGGAAAGCTGTTGTTGTTGCCTTGACTCACTCCAATGTGCCTGACCGACAGTGGGAAAGGGGTGCCTTCTCCTCCTTCTCCTGCAAGCTTCCTGTTCTCTCTGAGGTTGGGCAAGCTGTGTGCTGCTGTTGTGGCATTTATTAATATATTTACCTTTTTATTATTGTGCTAAGTGCTTTCCTGCTGCTTCATTTCCCTCTCCCCCATGAGAGGTGCATGAGAGAAGACATTTGAGTTCAGACTTTAAAAAAATCCCTATAAATCACTGAATTAGGCTTTGGCATGCCTAAAACCCTTTTTAAAAGCTGTCATAGTGCCGATTTTTATGTATTTATCTTTAAAACTGAGGGTGCTGTAAGCATTTCTGTTAACACTGGTTACCCAAATATTGAATGGTTCTAGAGAGGGACCTGCTCTGGAAATTGAGGTGGAGAAACACCTCTATGGAGCTCCGGATCGAATTTGGAGGCAGAGAAGACCCACTCTGCACACCCCTGAGTAGCCCCTTTTCTTTCTTTCTTCTTCTACCTCCTTCTGACATCCATTTGAAAAGCTTCCTATGGACCCACATCATACTTCTTCCATTTCTTTTTTCATGTGTTCTTCAATTTAAGAACAAAAGTCTGCTCTGTCAAGCACACTATTTGCTTTTGACTTAGGCCACAGCTAGACCTAAGGTTTATCCTGGGATCATCCAGGGTTCGCCCCTGCCTGAGCACTGGATCCCCTGTGTGTCACCTAGATGAACAGGTTTGACCCCTGGATGATCAAGGGATAAACCTTAGGTCTAGCTATGGCCTTAGTTAAATGTGAAGATGCTTGGAGAGATGGGTTCTTAACTGAGTAACAGTGTTTGAGGGCTCTTTGCATATATGAAGAACAGAGCATTGTAAACAAGTTGCACTAATTTAGGTTTTGCCTAAAGTCAAGATCTACCATTTCAAGATCTTCACAGCAATGTACTGGCTTAATGCTACATTCTGTCACTCTTGACTTTACACCAGTGATCTTTTTGAGCTTTTTGAGCTCCAAAGCCTGACTTGTAGTGGAAGATTTTGTTAAAGTTTTCCAGGTTTGCATGCAGTTTTTTTAAAAAGGAAGTCTGTTTTTCACATAATATCTACTGTTGTATTTAAATAATTGGCCAAATAGAAATATAGATATTACAACAGGAATAATGTATGCATTGTATTGCTACAGAAGTTGGGGTGGAGTCCTGTATTCCCAACCACTGCTTCCCTTCATTTATGCATTGTATTGCTGCCAATCAGTGTACAGTGACAATGTTTTCAGCAAAGTTGTGATGATGAATTCAATGCCTTGAACTCTATAAAGTGGTGGACGGTGGAGGCAGGTAAGGGGGGACAAAATGGGGGCCAAATAAACCTCCCTGCCCCCTTACCTGGCTCTGCCACCGTTGCCACACGGACTGCGACGGCAGAGCCAGGTAAGCCCCCCTCCCCCCACTTACCTGCCTCCGTTGCGGTCTGGCACAGGCTTCAACTGAGGCTGTGGCTGCGACGGACACAGGTAAGCCCCCCTGTCCCCTGTCCCCTTACTTGGCTCCGCCACTGTCGCCGCACGGACTGCAGTGCCGGTGCCAGTTAAGCCCCCTCCTCCCCACTTACCTACCTGCATTCGGAGTTCCGGATGGAAGCAAACCACTTTGCCTCGATCTGCAGCTCCTCTGATCCGATTCAGATCTGCCTTCGGCAGAGGCGAATCGAGCCGCTCCGCTTCTATGACCCGAAATGGAGCAAAGCACTGCCCTAATTAGAATTGCTATTTCACATACGAATGAGTATTGAAGAAAGAGTTGGAAAAATTTGCTATCCATCACTACACATGAGGGCTGTCTACATAGTGCTGCTTTCACTGCTGACCCTCCCAAACCTGTAATATCCTAGTTGCAAAGCGACAACCACCGGTGATACTTGGGCAGGATTGAATGTGGATTATCCTGCCCTGAAACTTTGTAGGATTGGTTACAGAGCTGTAATGTGCAGCAAGTAGCGTCTATCAATTGGGATCTGAAAGTAATTTCTTCTCACTGCTCTTCTGTAGCAGTGAAAGGATGCTTTCACACACCTACACAACTTCAAATCACCCTCTCTCAGCTGTGCTCCTTTGCAGTTGCGAAACTTTGAATCAACAGGCTTCCCCCCTCCCTTGTATGCTCATAAAGTGAAATGGAGGAGTTACTTTTGATAGACATGCAAACATCCAGCCTCGCACCCCTCTCTCTCCTTATGGTGGTGACTGCACCCCTAAGCTCAGATAAAGTAGGAAATACCCTATATTGAAACTGCACAACTGAAATAGTGCAGCAGTAAAGAGTGGAAAGGCAGCGATTGAGCCCATGTTCGCAACAGCGCAGTTTCAAAGCAGCAGGGCAGGCTCCCCTCCCCACTCCTGTACCCAGCAAAGTACAATGGAAGGCAATGAGTTACTTCCAGGTAGCCATGTTTAGTTCTTTACTCTCACCAGGCCTCTTTTATATCTGGTCACTCTAAAGAGGCCAGGGCTCCATTGTGATGAAGAGGGAATTTCACCAAGTGCTGCATGCATGCAAATGACACCTGCTGAAATTCCCTTCTCTATGCAATGGTTAAAGGTATAGGAGCCCTGTCCTCCTTTTCATATGTTCACCCTACACTAGTATAATTGAGTTAACTGAGTAATATTATTGGGTTTTAAATTATCACATCTTGGACTGAGAGAAGGAACAACAAAGTTTTCCCAACAAATCACCCTCGCCCAGCTCTTTTGACTGCACGGCTCCTTTTGCCTCATACTTCACTAATTTGTCTCCTGACAGCATTGCCTCAAGTTGCCACAAGGCGGCTTGTCCACTTGTATCAGGCAGCATGTGTGGCCCTTTAGCTGTAATTGGACTGCATCTCCAGTCGGCCCTCACCGCTGGCTATGGCTGATGAAAAGTGACAGTTCAACAATACTGTGGGTAGGGACACACATTCCTCTTCCCTACCTGCGATGCAGTACATTGGGTGCTTCCAGAAGCCCTGAAAAGAGCATCTTCTCTTTCAAGTTGACAAAGGAGCAATGAATTCCAGTTAGATCTGAATTACTGCTTGGCTTTTATATATTCAAGGGTAGAGCAGCCATACTTCTCTCCCTTTTTTTAGTGTCCATGGCATCACCTGAGATCTTTTTAGTCTAGCCATGGTTTAACCCGCACCCAGAGCTGTGCCTAACCTAAAAAGGTTTGCTTACTACCTTTTTCATTGTCATAAATTATTGTGTGTGAGGGAGGGGTCATCATTCCCAGCAACATCTATTTCTTCTCCCTCTCCCACCCCTTTTGCTTAACACCTAGCCTGATTATGAATTTGAATGACCTGAAACTTGGTCACTTTGTGGCTTTTCAGTTGGACTAGGTAGCCCTTTGGTCTGATCGAGCATAGCTCTTCTTATATCCTAATAAAAGCATTATACTACTACTACGTATTTATTCCTTGCATTTATATCCCACTTTTCTTCCTCCAAGGAACCCAAGGCAGCATACATAATCCTCCTCCTGTCTATTTTTATCCACACAACAACAACCCTGTGAGGTAGGTTGGGCTGAGAAACTCACTGGGTGAGTTTCCATGGCCAAGTGAGGATTAGAACCCAGACCTTCTGACTCCCAGTCTGGCACTCTAACCACTACACCACATTGACTCACTGTTGCTGCTTTGGGTCATTTTTCTTGCCCCCTCACAACCTGCAGTTGATTAATACCTGCCTGTCATTTATGTCCATAACAGAATGGCATCCTCCTGTCTAAAACAGCAAGCTGGGTGACAGATTATTCCATGCATGCAGCGAATGTTGTTGCCTATTTTAATCTTTTCCCATGAATCTTTCTATTTGACTTAAAGCTGTAATGAAAAGCTAAAAAAAAAATGACATTATTACTTGGCAGCTTCTAAAAATTCGTCATTTCTCTGCCTCTTTTCCCTGCCCTTATGGCCATCTTTTTAAACCTGATTGAGAAAATTGCTTTTCATATGACAGCCTTTCAATACGCTGAGCATTTATTCTACTTTCAAATGAAGATGATCTCTCTTGCAAAGAAATAAAAAGTGGAAACCAAAAACCTGTTTTAAGCAGATCTTAATTCTGTATATATAGCATTTAAAACTGATTAAGGTGTAAATGTACTTGATTCCTACCACCTCATGACCCACCACATTAAATGTGATCAAATTTCTAGAATGTTTTGGACAATTATGGTTTCTTCAAAAGCCACCTTAAAGACCACATATATGTCCAGAATTTTGAGATATCATCTACACAGGGATGGGCAGAAGGTAGATAGAATTGACTGGTAGATCACTGAGTGACACGGGGTAGATCTCCAGTGGTTTCTGACTCCCAACTGGTTACAAAAAAGCTTTCCCGCTGTAAATTATGCTGCTAAAATGAAAGCTTGTGGGGGAAACCAGGATGAAAGGATTGTACAAAAAGATTGTGGGTTCAGCTCTGATATTGAAAACAAATTCTTGGTCTGATCCACCTGACTGTGGGTGGAAGGTCTAGTGAAAAACACGAAGTAGTTCTATAGTCTGCCCTTCGCCCAATTACTGGGTTAGATTGGAACCATTTTTTAGTTCCGTAATAAGCTCCACATTTAGAAATATAACTGGCAAACTAATTATGCAACTGTTCACATAAAATAATTCCTTGTTACATGTTGCCACATTGATTTTCCCATCAATGGCCCTAACGAGGAGAGTACTAAAGCTGGCCTTGGAACCCTGTGTTCAAATGCAAGCTCTGGAAGCACAAAACGGAGACAGCAATTGTAAATAACTAACAAAGACAAATTCTGAACAGTACACAATTGCACAAAGTTTGAATAACAATCAGGACAATGGGGTAAACATGTAAGATCAATTCCATATTTTGCTAACAATGGAGTTGAAACTGAACACAGAGAAATGTGTATAATGTACTAGTAGCAATATTCAAACAGGCACACAGCAGGGACTCCGGATTTTACACCTCTTTCACTGCAGCTTCTTCAGAAACTCTCTGTTGTTGCACCACTCATAAGCATGTGCTTTGGGAGAAAAAGTGAGGCCATTCTTAAATTGTTCCTCTGCCCCAAACAGCTTTAATTGTTTTCAAAGACGGATTGACTCAAATCCCAGGCAAGTTTTCCGAAAAGTTTCAGAGGTGGCGAGGTGGTGGTGTTTTTTGTTGGTGGTGAGTTTTTTTTGTTGTTGGTGAGTTTTTGTCAAGAACCACTCTGAAGCTTGCTGGAACACTTGCCTGGGATTTGAGTCAACCCATTTTGGAAGACAATTTGCACTTCATAAAGCAATCAGAAAAGACCGGAAATGCATGTTTTCAGAACAGGGCAGGACAGCAGAGCTCACAGAAGGGATCCCCATTGATTTGTCCTTTTCTGAAAACAAATGTTTCTGTTCATTTCTGGGGTTGCTTTCAGAAGCGCTAGTTCCTGTTGCAGTAGTTGTAAGTTCTATGGGCACGACGGAAGTAGCAGAGATGCAGCAACAGAATTGGATACTGCCCTATGCGTTTGGGTCACTACAGGATGCTATTATGCTGAGGCAAACCAATGACCAGTGTGGATGGGGCAGATGATCCCCCACTGCCTAGAATCACATCTTCTAATTCCTTACACCCCAGAAATCCTAAAATGGGGGCTAAAGTAGAACAGTTGTTGGAACTACTGAAGAAAAGAAAAGCAGGGGGAGAAAAGCATCCAATGAAATGAAAAGAAGGGAGAAACGAATTCTCAGGATGCTAAACTTTTTATTGTAGATTGTGAAGCCCAACACATTTTGGCCTGCACCTTTTCAAGGCCTTCTTCAGGGGGCTATAAATATTTAAAATATATACTATAAAACATGGTAGGAACAACATGTAAGAAAAATATATTCTTATTATGAAATTAGATTGACATATGGCCACAGGGGCCTATGTAGTATGTACATATGTAAATTGTTTAAAGCATTTTTCAAATTTATGATAAGAGGACAAAGTACTATGTATACGATATTTTATTACATTCATACAAAACATTTCTTGTTAAAAGAATATATATCATTTCTTACTTGTAGGAGGATGTCTGCAAAGGTCTTCTTATCAACGGAATGTCTTTCTCTGATTGTTAATAGCGACTGCCAGTCTTTTCATTCGCTATTCGAAGGCCAGTCTTTTCAGTCGCTATTAACAATCAGAGAAAAACATTCTGTTGATAAGAAGATCTTTGCAGACATCTTCCTACAAGTAAGATTACAGGGAAACAAGGGAGTGTTTCCCTGTGTTATAGGCGATCAGTGAAAAGAGCATTCCACCATGTTAAAGCTGTAATTGGGGGTGGGTCATTCTGAAGTTCATAAAATGGAAAATGTTTCATCAATCTTTCTGAAACGGAGACCTGCCAGAAAGAAATGCTGATTTTACATACCCTGCATGTTTCAAGAAGTTTGGTGAAATATTGAGGGCAGGATGGCAGTTCAAAGTACCAAAATGGGAAAAACCTCTCTTGCTCAAAATGGCTCTTCTGTACTTCCGTGTGGCGACGATTTTTTTGCTCACTAAAAGCTCCGAATTAGGACCCTTACCCTTCAAACCAGTGGTGGGATCTTGTCCCCCTGTCCTAGTTGGTGGAATGGCTTTTCTTTTTTCAAAATTCGCTTCCATTGTTTTTTAATGAATACTTCTTTGCCCCATTAAAGTGAGTACAGACTCATAACTCCTAAATGGAGCATGCTCAGTAGCGTCGCTCTCCCCCCTCCCTCCTGTCTCAGATAGATTGGAATGTTGGAAATAAGATGGCCGCCTGGCTGAAATAAGATGGCTGCCTGGTTCATTTATTAGTAGGGGTGTGCACGGACCCCCCGCTCCGCTTCTCTTCCAGATCCGCGATTTGCGGATTGGCCCGCTCCGCCCCGCCCCCGCTCTGCCTATGTCCGCTCCGCTCGGATCCGTTTCCCCCCCCCCATAGGGTTGCATTAAGCTAAAAACTGACCTGCAATGATGGGAGTTGTAGTCCAACACCTTTGGAGGGCACCAGGTTGGGGAAGGGCTGCTCTAAACAAAAAGAGAGAAGTAGGTGGCCGTAAGTTGTTCATCATCAGTTTTCCACAACCCCGCAGTCACCTCTGCATATCCTATTCTCCATCCTGTCCTCATGGTTTATATCTGCTTTGGGAGAATGAGAATTTCACTGGCACTTTCTGCCTCCTTAGGGAAGATGTGGTGTTAAAGGCTTGTGAGCCTTAACTCCCAATTTCCCTGCTTTTTGGAGTTTGGTTGAAAACTGTAGAGCCTTTAAGGTTGTTTTGTAAACCGTAAGTTTTTTGTTTATTGAATATAATATATATTCTTTTGATAAGAAATGTTTTGTATGAATGTATGAATGTAATACATAAGAATGTCCTCTTATAAATTTGAAAAATGCTTTAAACAATTTACATATGTACATACTACATAGGCTCCTGTGGCAATATGTCAATCTAATTTTATAATAAGTATATATTTTTCACATGTTGTTCCTACCATGTTTTATAGTATTATTTTAAATGTTTACAGTCCCCTGAAAAAGGCCTTGAAAAGGTAAGGCTGAAACGCGTTGGGCTTTACAACCTACAATAAAAAGTTCAGCATCCTGAGAATTTTTTTCTCCCTTCTTTTCGTGGAACTACAGAAGAGAAGGCTGCTGTTCTTTGTCTGGAAAGTGTCTGTATGTGTGGGGTTGCTATTTTCTCACTGCAATTGGTAGACTGGGGACATTGGCATGATTGCTAGAGAGTGGTTACTATGAATGCAGTGAAAATGTCGGTCACCGTTTCTGTAGCTCTCAACTGTTCAATTCTTAGTGTGTTGTTGAGATGCTAAAAGAGGATAAAATACTGACTATAGTGCCATCTTTGCAGAGACATCAAGTGTCCAATAAGAAAAGAATTATTCTTCCATACATCTTTCAGCTAAACTTGATGGACAGCAATATAATAGTGGAAGTTGTTTTCTTATGCTTTGGGTGTGTGTGTAAGTAATCAGTGATATTAAATATTGAAACCTGTTTGAGAAAAGCCTGCTTGCGAAAAATCTATTCCTTGTCAGAGGAAAAATGTAAGGTTCTTATTTGGGCTGAGAACAATAACATTAATTTTAATGGAGTCATGGTTTTGCAGTTTCTCATACTATAAACACTGCAAGGTCTAACTATTCATTTCATTTATATTCTGCACAACAGCTGAAGCTCTCTGCACAGTTCACAAAAATTAAAACCACGAAGTAAATTACAAAATATGGAAGCTTCAAACCACAATAGAAAAGTACAACCACAATAAAACCTAGCAGCAATGCAGAGATTTAAAATACAAATTTAAAATAGCAGAGCTAAAAGATTGGGGCAAGCAGTATATGACACTTTGAAAGTGGTTTGAAAATAGTATATGGAATGTGTCCTGGGCCTCAACAGTTGCCAATACTGTTATAAACCATTATATAGCAGTAGTGTAGATCCTGCCTAGGGTGCTAAAATGCTAAAATACTGGGAAAATAAAATAAGTCTTCATGTGGTGCTGAAAGGAGTACATATCACTTTGTACTACATATCACTTTGCACTGAACAATCAGTCTATAAATGAAACATTTAAAAGTTTCACTTAGAAAAGTACTGTGTTCCATTGGAATGATAACATTTTCTATCACTGTGTATTCAGAAATCAATTGAAAATATCATTACGGCATATTGGCTGAAAACATCAATTTTTTTCATTTCCCAAAAAGCGTCATTCAAGTATAACATTAATTTGCATCACTTCAGCGTTGGAGAGATCTGTTTCACAGAAGTTAGAAGCTAATATTACTTAGTTGAGAAAATGCTTAATCATTACTTGGGCAGATACATTTTGAAAGAATTTGGTGGATGTAAAATGGACTAAAAATGGGAACTTTAATTTTCAGGTATTGAAAATTCACAGACTCACACTGGATTCAGACAACACAATAAGCAATGGTGGGTTAAATAACCAAAGGTGTGTTAAATAGTTAATGGTTGGTTATTGTGTCATCTGTCAGGACTTTTTTACACTACAGTTGGTTATTCAGTGGAAATAACCAATGCAAATAACCAACGCTGTGCAGAGTTGATTATTTGAACAACCATTGGTTACTGTGTCATGTGTTGGGCACCATTGACTGTTTCGATGCACATGGTTGGTTATTTTCGGTGACTACAGAGTCCCCTGGGAAGAATGACCAAAGCGGCAGCTGCCGCTCTAGTCCAGCCGGCAGAACTCACAATGGCTGATGGGATACCAGTGGGAAGACTGGGGGTGGATACTTAGCAAAAAGGGATACTTAGTAACTTTTCTTTCTTTGTCTTTGGGTTGGACTTTTTTTCAGTTTGTAGTGGATTGGTGAAGCAGTATCCCCAGCAAACTCACACACAAAACCTTAAATAATATACAAAGTAAAATAACAGATAAGCAACACAGCACTGCAAGGTACCCACAATAACCTTGTTGGACAACTGGAATACAGTGGTGCAAGTGGATGATGTCCTGTATGGCATGTGGACATGCCCAGGGCCCACTGCCCTTGAGGGTAATCAAAAGGGAACCTGTGGAAGGAAGCCAATGATTTGCATGAGTTGATGTGTGATGTGGCTTCTCAAAGGCAGGCACCTAGACAGGACCGGCAGAACGACTGGTGGCACAGTCCACTGTTCCACTGGGATGTCCACTTTCCCTTTACTGGTAATAAAGTCCGACAGCCTTTTTGTTCTAATTCTTCTTGTTGTTGTGATTATTAGTATTATTATTGTTATTGTTATTACAATTATTAGCTGGGCATACCCTGGAGTGTGTGAACTGTGACAGAGGTGTGTGTGTGTGTGCATCTTGAAAAACCAACATGTAATAGCATTTTGAAATGAGTGGATGGCATAAAAGAAATTAAGTTTTTAGAAGTATTGCGACCCAAGCATGGCAACACAAGGTCTGAGTTGTTTATCCCATGAACAGCTATGTGCTGTACGCTCACCCAGTTTAATAATTTTCTATCTTGAAGTTCCCTGTGTTCATTTTTGAAGTGGTTACCTGAGTGGAAGATTCTGATTTAGGTTTAACTTTAAAAATTCCCCCCAAATCGGGGCATGATCTTGTATACTTTTGTATACTTTTTTTTTAATGTCCACTGTTTTTAAGTTTTGTAAACCATCCAGAGAGCTTCAGCTATGGGGAAGTATATAAATTTAATAAATAAATAGATGATCAGATTTCCATCAAAATGGGATGAATAAGGATGTATTTATAAGGTATCCTGGTGGGTGGTTGCATGTGTGTATCTGGAAAAATGACAGAGATACATGCATTTCTGTAAATATCTTTTAAAAATTCACCAAAAATCAGGGCATGATCCAATTTCCTTCAAAATTGGCATGAGTAAGGATGTATTTATAAGCTATCCTGGTGGGCAGTTGCATGTGTGTATCTGGAAAAATGATGGAGATAATGCATTTCTGTAAATGGGGGGAAATCTTTTAAAAATTCACCAAAAATCAGGGCATGATCTAATTTTCTTCAACATGGCCATGCCTAAGGACCTATTTAGAAGCTCTCCTGGTGCCCATTTTCATGTTTCTAAATTGAACACTAAAAAAGTTATAGGCGTTTGACATTTTCAATGCAAGTCTATGGGGGGAAAACGTGGAGCTCCGGATCCGGATCCATTGCGGAGCGGACCAGAGGCGGATCATCCCAAAGTGGAGCGGACCTGACCTGAAAGTTGTGGATCGGGATCCAGAGTGGATCGGGGGTCTGTGCATAGCCCTAATCTAAGGTGGAGGTATGAGAGTAAATACAGACAACCATTTATTAAGTGGTAACTTACCATGGAGTGCATCAACTTTTAAGTAAGCTAGTGGTCTATGTTGCCCTATCAGCCAGTGAAGATAATTCTGTTTCTCATGTATGAATCGGGTATGGTTGCATGGTAAAATTCTCCTCAGCTCTTGTCAGGATGATACATTTCACCAGCTTGTCAACTTGTTACATAGATACTGTGATACATTATTTTCCTGGTAAATAGTTTATGTATTCACAATTGCTGTTGAGTGGTTCAATTGTATACACTAAGTGTAGAAGAGGAGTAGGAGGAGTAAGAATTGCTGTGTATCTGTTTATTGAAACTACAGTCTGAGGCAGATGGATGCTCAACATATTTTGAGTATTCCATTTTTCCCTCAGGGGCACTTTATTGTGTAATTTATCTTTGCTTCTGTTAAGCACTGTCTTCTAAAAATGTGTATAGAGAGCACTTTGTTTCCCTTTTAAAAGAAAGGATACAGAAAAGTTACCCACCTTGAAGAAGATGGGAAGTGTTTGAAAGGCATTGGTTTGCAAGCTGCCTTGGAATATTCTTTCAACAAATTGTTCTTAAAGAACTATGAGCAGCCATTTAAGTGCCCACTGGCAAAAATGTGTTATGTGTGTAAAGTATTGTAACATTAAATGTATAAAATTTATTCATTTCTTCATTGGATTAAGGGGAAATCGTGTTACCTTTTTGTGGCTTTACTTCCTGACTTTCTTGCACAGTTGTAATGGGCTGCATTACATGGGTAGAGAGGGGTGATCATGTAGTGTATAATTGAAAACTTCCCCTCCTCTCAGTGTTCATAGCCTTGAATTAGACAGCACCCTCTAGTGGGTGCTTTATAGTGCAACTTTGGCTGCACATGGTAGGAAATCCTGCAATATCCAGGTTTTTTTTTAAAGAACAGAATTGGGGGAAGATGCAGGAGGTTGACCTCTTTTGCATCAGGTCACTTTAGTATAGCTCTTGCAGCTTTAACTGATGTGATGAAGAGGGAATTTCACCAGGTGCTGCATGCATACAAATGACACCTGCTGAAATTCCTTTTTCTATACAACTGTTAAAGATACAGAAGATCCTTTTCATATGGTTACCCTAATTAAGCCAAACACTATAAATCTACACCACCACACATAAAGAAGTTGAAGGTTCTCTGTTCATAAGGAGTAGGGTGGTTATAGTTGATATATTCTTTCCACACACACTTGCTCTAAGATATTACCTCAAGGAGGAGGTTAATTGAATAAAGGTACCGAAATCCTGGAAGCAGAATTTGTACTTGGTGATATATAAATATTAAAGAAGAGTGATGATTATAGAATAATCATACATGGGGGAAGAGAGATACATCACACATTTCAAGCCAAATTGTTTGATGACACCACTTTCATTTATTGATTGATTTATTGATTGCTTTTCTATACTGTGCAATAACCAAAGCTCTCTGGGCAGTTCACAAAAATCAAAACCATAAGTACAATTTAAAATATAAAACTTAAACATGATGTAAAATCACAATATAAAAGTACAAACAGAATAAAACTGAACAACAATAACAAGATTTTAAATACAGATTTAAATCAGGAATGTTAAAAGACTAAGGTGATAAAATGTCAAAACATAGGGAAAATAAAAAGGTCTTCACCTGGCATCAAAAAGATTATTATGTAGGTGCCAAGCTAACCTCTCTAGGGGGCTCATTCCAAAGCCAGGATGCCACAGTACAGAAGGCCCTCCACCTTGTAGCCACCTGCCTCACTTCCTTTGGAAGTTTGGCCTCGGTTTTCCAAATAGGGAAATCAGACAAGCTATCAGAAATTAAGGTTGGGCCTGTTCAGATGACACGCTAAGCTGTGGTTTGGCCACTAATCCCTTTGTAGCAAATGGTTAGTAAATGTGTTTAAACTGTCATTCTGTAGCCACCATGGTTAGGAATTGTTCACATGACATGCTAAGCCATAATGTTTAGCTCAAAATGGCTAATCACCATGGCTTAGCATGTCATCTGAACAGGAGCGTTGATTTATTAAACAAAACCTGTCTGAACTGAATCCTTTTCTCTGTTGCTCTGTGAATCAGCAGACCAAATTGATGCCATAAACTTCTCTTCCCTGCCTAGCTGTTAGTCCATGCTTTGGGATTACACATGAGACAAGGAGGGAGGGACAGAGAGCAACTGGCTGAACTCTTGCTCAGTGGAAATTGAAGGGTTTAGTACAGTAGAGAAGGGCTTGTTTTCAATTCTCCTTCCAAGAAATACTTCCCCTAAGGTGGATTTGACCTACAGGACTGTAAACGGGGTATGAGGCTGGTGACAGTCAACAGTGAAATCATTCTTTACACTTGGTGACTCTAAGCACATCATAGGCACTTGAGTGCTCTTCTATACTTCTAAAAGGCATCAGTGGAAAACAACTGAAGTAGCACCCAATATTAGGCTACTAGCGTGAACATTTGGTGTCTGTCTGGCGACATCATGTGGTACACCTTGGAATACCTTTTCCCAAGACAATGGTTATTTTCTGTTTATGAAACTTTATGACTTTCTGAATCTGTGTAGAATAGAGTGAAGGCCTTGTAACATGTCTTCAGGTTCCAGGATTGCTGCCTCAGTTTGAACCTCTTTGGTTTAAAAGAGCAAAGCCAAGCCCTTGCAGATCTGTGGTTTTTAGAAATAATAATAATAATAATAATAATAATAATAATAATAATAATAATAATAATAGTAGTAGTAGTAGTAGTAGTAGTAGTAGTAGTATTTTGTGCTGGTACAGGCAGCTGTTTTGTAGGCATTGGTAGGGTTGCTGCTTGTGTCAAGAGGGAGAAACCCCACAGTCTTGATCTACAATCATCAGGCAAGTGGCAATTTGTATTTCCAGATTCAATAGGGGACCAAACCTTTGTATCTTTTAATACATGTCAAGTTTTATTAGCCATATATGTCAGTTCTAAAGTGCAAGTGAGAAGATACCTACATGAATCATCCCTCATGCTCAAAGCACTGTAACAGGTACAGTTGAGAATTCAGCTGTTTCATGTAAGCATTCTTTTTCAGGGCCAAGACTAGAAGCTATGTCTTCTTTTCATTTTTATTCTAGAGTAAGTGCACAGAGCTCAATCCAGATCTTAAAAACCCCTACCAGCCCCACACTAGGGTCCCAGATTGGGGGCCCTGTACCTACTGTAGAGTAAAAATGAAGCATTTCATTTTGCCAAAATAGAAGTAATGTCTATTTTGGCACTCAGTCCCAATATGTATGGAAGAAAGATGCTATGGTGAGCTGCATTAGCGCAAGAGAGGCCTGGCATACTCGTGCAGCCCAGGCGCTTTCACTGGACCTATTTGCTGCTGGGCTCATCAGCTGCCCTTTATGGGACCCCTGAGCTGTGGGGGCCCTGGACATTTGCCCCCAAGTTCCAGGCCTAGTGGCACCCCTGTTTACATGATATTTGTTTTAACACTTGCTTTCATTTTTTACCAAGTAATCTTCTAAACATAATAAGGGAACTGGCTGAGGCATGCTAAGAATTCCTGGACATCTTTCTTTCTAAACATGTATAGGATTGTGCCCTTAGTACATATAATTTGTAAAGAGCCTACCTTCTTGCATAAGTGCACCATAAAGCATATGCATACTTAAAGTAATTGGAATTACATAGAGTTAAAGCTCTTTGTATTATTTACAATGTGATATCTAACAATTTAATACTAGTTTGATCATATTTATATATTCTCTCTCTCTCTCTCTCTCTCTCTCTCTCTCTCTCTCTCTCTCTCTCTGAGAATCTTGTTACAGATTAGGGACTATGTTTGAGGTATCTGTCCATAGTTCCATAGTTCCATAGTTCCATTTTTGTGAACCGCCCAGAGAGCTCCGGCTATTGGGCGGTATAGAAATGTAATAAATAAATAATAAATAAATAAATAGTTCAGCACTTTGGGAGCATTTAGCTACCTCTTGGCCACCTAATAGCAGATGAAATACATCTAAACACAGAGCATCATCAGATAGGGGGAAATCACATTTCCCCTACTGTCGCTTTTCTGTCCCATGGACAAGCAGCTTCCTCTTTCTTCACATGGAGAAGAAAGAGGAAGCAGCAACAACCACATGGTCCATTCAGTCGGCATTTTTATTACGCTGCTTTTCCTGCATACAGCAGGAAATGGCAGCAAGTTTCACTTCAATAAAAAAAAACACCAGGATTTATCAGGTCTTATTTTGTCACGGAAAAAAGACCAGAAGGAGTGGGAGATGCATCGGAGGCGGACATTATCATAAAAAAGGACCCGTGAAAAACCGTGAGTAACCAGTAACGAGTGTACGATAAAACTCTCATCTGAGTGTACATGTAGTACATGTAGGATTGTTATATGGATTGCAAACCAGGTATTGCACTAACAGTAATTATAGTACAGGAATTTTTGAATCCAGTGTTTTTTTTTCTTTTATTGTTACAAATGTAAGGTTCCAGTTCAAATACAAGTAGTGTAGTATTCAAAGGCAATTAAAGCTATATTTCTTAAGCATTTTATGGCTGTAACAAAAGAGAGAATGCTAAGTCTATTTTGATTACAAAGATTTCTCTATAGAGTTGTCTTGCAGTATCACAGGTAAGGAGCTTCAATATCAAATCAGACCATATTTATGCAGTTTCTACAATAGTAATTCACTGCCAACATGTCAATACTAATTGCTGTTTCATAAAATCCCAGCCTCGATCCAGAGGGAGAGGCAGGGAACAAATAAATAAATAAATATATTATTATTATTATTATTATTATTATTATTATTATTATTATTATTATCATCTTCTAAAATAATCTTTGGTGATCAAAACCCACACACATAAATTTAAACATATACTTTCAAGTTAGATACAATTAATTTTGATATATGTCTTTAGCAAAGCAATTTCTCATTCAAAGTTTACTAAGTCACCTAAGTACATATATTTTTCCTAGACATCTATATATGTGATTTAACATTCATACTTTATAAAATAGTTTTTGCTTATTAATTGGTGAGTGAAATATTTAAGGTTATTCTGACCCTTAATTATACAGTTTGATGTCTCTCCATTTTTCACACAATCCTTTTCATCTCTGATGAAGATTTATAATTCAGCATTCTCACTTTGGATATTATCCAAACTGCCTTGTCAGTTACATTTTGATAATAATTACCTAAAGTTCATTGTGAACTCACTTCGTATCTTCCCTGTTGGTTCCAGTTGCCTTATTATTTATTTAATTCTCTGGATTCCTAATTACCTTCTGTGTAACATGCTTAATTGCCTGGGGTTTGGAGCTCCAAGAAAAGACCTTTTTTCCCTTTCCTGTCACTTTAGTAATCATCTTGAGCACATTGAGAACTATTCCACCAACCTTTTGTGGAAGATCCATGGCAATATATAATTGTGAACCACCCAGAGAGCTTTGGCGATTGGTATAGAAATGTAATAAATAAATAAATACATACATATTAATCAGGTAAAATGGATACTTATCTGGAGGTGGCTGGATTTATGGTCAGGTTTTGTTAATAATCACTAGTTGTCCACACAATGAAGGTGCTCTACGCAAATTGATTCAGGGCTTGTATTATTATTATTATTATTATTATTAATTTATAAAGCACCATCAATGTACATGGTGCTGTACAGAGTAAAACAATAAATAGCAAGACCCTGCCGCATAGGCTTACATTGTACATGCTTTGTTCATAAAAAAATAATAATTAAATTATTACAGTTAAATATCACAGTCAGTCCTAATTTTTGTGTCATGCCTCAAAGTGCCTACAAATGGGTAAAAAGTTAACAAAACACAGATTACCAAACAAATACCATGTCAAGATAAGAAACCAAAATGTTCATAGTTATTCTGTGATCCACTAGAGAGCGCTGCTTATCAAGAATATTAACTAAACAAAAGTAAACTTATTGTCTGAAGCACTATCTCTCCAAAGTGTCATTTATCAAAGATTAAATAGATCCCGTTATTACTAAAATCTGACTTATGGGGGATAATTTTCAAACCAGGGGGAGTCCTTATCAAACCCAGCAGCCTACGCCTTCTGCTTCTGTTCCTACCACCAACTTTTTTAGTTTGTAGGTGTTTTCTCTTTCTTAGAAACAGGGCTTACCCAGAGATGACCTCTCTCTTTACTGAAAATCTGAGATAGCTCCACTGTGATTCATAGGCAAAAACGGAAAGGGATGGGCCGTGACAAAGTGGATTTTAGAACATTAAGAAATCTAGGGCATGGCTAGATAGGGTGATATCTCGGGGATTGCCCCAGGATTGTCCCTGTGCATTCATATGATGCACAGGGGATCCTGGGAGCAGGGAGAGATAATCCCTCCCTTTGCCTGGGATATCGCCCTACCCTTTTAGGCCACTTTTTCCACAGTCTTGGGTCTGATCCCGAGACCGCGGAACGTGTGGCCGGGTGTTGCAGGTTGCAGGGCTGGTGCCAGACTATTTTGTGCCCTAGGCAAGGTAAGCTACTTGCCCCCCCCGCCCCCCCCCAAAATTGCCAACTTCAATTTTTAAGAACAGATATTTTGTAGAAAAAATAAACAGCACAAAACTTGAAACTGCTAAATTTATTTTAAATTGCAAAAATAAGTAATAATCAATTTTTTATTATCTTTCGCAAATACAAAAGAAAATATTTTGGCACACAAATCATTTTGACCTAAAGGGCTCTGCCATTGGCAACACAACATGAAAACCTTTTACTTCACACACCTTTAAGTATATATACTCTTTAAGGTTACTGTTAATGTTAACAGTATTGTTAATATTGAAAACAATAAACTGGTTATGAACTAACAATGAACTATTATATTTTCCTTTTATTATGTTTTTTCTTAAAACAGCTAATTTGTATAAAACTGTGACCCTTAAAGGTCAGTACTGCTCCCCTCTGAGGTCTGCGCCCTAGGCGGCTTCCTAGTTGGCCTAATGGTAGCACCGGCCCTGGCGGATTGTCCCGGCTCCTCGTGAGTAACCGTGAGGAGCCGGGACCTGGGCACAGAACTCCTCAGGAGGTGTGTGTGTGGGGCGGGGGGGGGGGGGAGCGGGGATTTTTTTTAAAAAAAATACTTACGTTTTGCACTAGAGCGCTCATGTGCTCCTTTTCTTTTAAAAACAAAACAAAATGGTGGGTGCAACGTCCTCTTTCTCCTGGGATGTTGCACGCCATGTGTAGACAAAGAGGGAGATCTCATGATAACCATATCGTGAGATCCTCCCCCATCCGTCATGCTAGACCCAGTAGGTCTAGCCATGGCCCTAGACTTATGCAATGCTTTCATATCCAAAGTTCATGTTCTTAATTCTGTTTTATTAGTGCTGCAATGCTACACTTACCTGAAGTAAGTCCCATTGTATAGGATTGCAGTGTAAGCCAGTATTTCTCCTAAGTAGGGATGCTTGAAGGATGCACTTTTTGTAAATTCCAGTACAAACTGAACAGACCCACCACTATTGGACTAATTTGCCAAACGGGATATAGTTTGGATTTAGGACAGCTCTGATTTTTGGGATGGAGTTCTATACTAAAAAAAAAGGTATTAAAAAGCTTTAAAATGCATTCTGAGATGTGTTTAGAAATGTATGTTTTGGGAGAAAATATGTTTAAGAATGTGCATCTTGTGAGGAAATATATTCAAAATATGTATTTAAATGTGATTTTATGTGG
The DNA here is from genome assembly GCF_023053635.1 of Elgaria multicarinata webbii. Classification (NCBI taxonomy): domain Eukaryota; kingdom Metazoa; phylum Chordata; class Lepidosauria; order Squamata; family Anguidae; genus Elgaria; species Elgaria multicarinata. The sequence continues at coordinate 35,978,018 of NC_086180.1, read as the reverse complement.
ATTAAACAAAATTACAGATGAATATGGAAATGGAATAGAATGGATTTATGAATAAAAACATGTGAAAGTGACATAGACCGGAAGTAAACTGATCTATCCCTAAAGGCAAACAAGCACAAAACAAGGAACACAACCAATGCTATCAAAGGCTTATAGTCATATTTTCTAAGGCTTGTCATTGAGTGTATACATTGTGAGAGCAGAGCATAACCTGAATCAAGGATTAGCTCTGGTCCTGTTTTCAGTGCCAAGGTGCAACCACAGAATGTATAACAAGGCATATCAATTAAGACTGTAAGTTTGAATCAGAAAGGGAAGTTCATTAAGTCCAATAAAGATGAAAAAGGAAGGAAAGACAATTAAGTGACTGAAGTGAGAGAATTTGTCTCAACAACCATTCAAGTGACATCACAGTAAGGGACAGCTGTACTTTAACAAGGTGATAACTTTAGTACTAAATATACAGATAAAGGAGCAAACCAAGGAATAAACTACATAAGGCAGCATTCATTGGAATAAATCACATTAAAATCAGTTGCCGCAGTATAAGCTCCAATTCTAATTCCTGTTCATCAAGTTCCGTTGCCCCATTAAAAACTGGGAAACTGTAAGGGAAAAGATTATGTTCTAAAATAGCCTTCATAAAATCTAGACAGCCTTTGCTGGAGAATGTGGTCTTTCGGATAACCTGATCCCAAGTTATATATGTCAAGCTAGTTATGGATGATGGGAGTTGTAGTCCAAACATCTGGAGGGCAGCAGGTTGAAGAGGTTTGTGCTACAACCCTCTTAGGTCTGAAAAAGAATTACAGGGCTTTAGCTATAGCACGAAGTGCTGGCACTAAAGTAAACCTGTTGCCTATATACACCAGTTGCTAGGGAATATGGATGGAAGGATGCTGTTTCACCCATATCCTGTCGATAGCTGGTTGGCCACTGTGTGAACAGAGTGCTGGCCTAGATGGACCCTTGGTCTGATCCAGCATGGCTCTTCTTATGTTCTTATATTGCTAGCTACAAGGGAAGCAAGTGACTGAAAACCACAGAAATGTACAGCTTCCCTTACTCTTTGACTAATTTTTCCTCTGTACAAACTATAACATTTGCTGTGCTGGAAGACAGGGGATTTCCTTAGTAAACACTCTGTGTTGAACCACTGACGCAGGCTGAGACTGTGCTTATAATAAAACAAATGGAAGAGGGTATTTTTACTGAAACATCCCCCAAATGCAACATTTAAATATCAGGGCACAGGCTGAGAAACTGGGACATTTAATGCAGCCCAACAAAGAGGCAAACTGACACGACGCTTGTGTAACTTTTTAAAAGTCCATTCATGTGTATCATGTGATGTGTTTAAAATATTGTGAGCCAGATATTAAGAAGAGTCTAATTCTTAAAAGCTACATGATCCTCGAATTCTGTGGACTGTACTGATTAACTGATATTAATCTCAAACAATTCAAGAACTTTTATCTTAATCAAATAGTAATCACAAGTTGTAGTTTTATATGGGGCTGGCATCAAAAGTAGGCCTGGTCGGGCAACTGCTGAGAGCCCACAGGGGACAACGGCCCCCTGACTTGCTCCTCCTCTTCACCACTGCAATCTGCTTGTTGGCCTGCTTCTTACTCTGGCCCGGACAATGGTGTATGGTGAGAAGGAAGAACAGTAATTGCCACTGCCTACTTACTCCCTGGTTCTCTGCCTGTCAAGCAAGCAAGCGGTAGCAATGCTGTGAATGAGGGTGAGGAGCAATAGCAGCTGGTGACGATGATGCTGAGAAGGTATATTCACTGAAGGAGAGGGCCCATTGAAGGTGCCTTGCCCAACGGCCCTCAAGAACTTGGAGCTGGCACTGAACATATGCATGCTTATCTAGGAATAGGACTTAGGTCTGAGCAAGCATGTATAAGTCTGTCTGACAGTCCCTGATATAGCTGAGACAAGAAGATGGTCTATGGCCTGGAGGTTTGCAAACCATGGCTGCCTGCAAAGGCTTCTGGGTGAAAGCTTGCTTCTGTTTCTAAGCTAGCAAACTGTTATTTTCAGTCTGTACCAGTCAGCAACATTCCTTTGTGTTATGGGAAAGATGGGTCAGGAGCACAAACAGAAGTGAGAGAACCTCAGGTGCCTTATCTAGAGGCTCTAACGAGCTGACATTCCAAGGTGGTTCAGTCGGAAAACTGGACACAACACCCTTAGAAACCCAAAGAACTGCCAAGTAGTGCCTTGTTTCTCACAACATGTAACCTCATGCTACAGATTCTTATGCTGAGAAGAGCTGTAACAGTTCGCGGCCTGTTACACTCTGGGCCAGGGCGAGAGATGGTGGAACCCTCGGTAGCACGCTGTGACAAATTTGCACGGCACTTTGAAGATAAAGTCGCTCAGATTCGTCATGAATTGGACATCACACTTAATGCAGCTCCACTAGTAGAGGTGTTCAGAGCGCCGTCCGGTTCAGTTTTATTGGATGAGTTTCAGTTAGTGAGGCCCGAGGATGTGGACAAGGTGCTTGGCCAAGTCCGGTCGACCACCTGTGTGCTTGACCCTTGCCCCTCGTGGCTCATTACGTCAAATAAGGAGGGGATCGCCGGCTGGGTCCAGGAGGTTGTAAATGCCTCCTTGAGAGAGGGAGTGGTGCCGGCCTCTTTAAAAGAGGCGGTAATTAGACCACTCCTGAAGAAGCCTAATCTGGACCCGGAAGATGTTAACAACTACAGGCCGGTGGCTAATATCCCTTTCCTGGGCAAGGTGCTTGAGCGGGTGGTTGCAGGACAACTCCAGGCACTCTTGAATGAAACGGATTATCTAGATCCATTTCAATCGGGCTTCAGGCCTGGTTTTGGAACAGAAACTGCCTTGGTCGCCCTGTGGGATGACCTCTGTCGGGAGAGAGACAGGGGGAGTGCGACCCTGTTGGTTCTCCTGGACCTCTCAGCGGCCTTCGATACCATCGACCATGGTATCCTTCTGGATAGGTTGTCTGAGCTGGGAGTTGGAGGTACTGCGTTGCAGTGGTTCCGCTTCTACTTGGATGGCCGATTCCAGAAGGTGGTGCTGGGGGATTATTGCTCTGTGCCGTGGCACCTAAGCCATGGGGTTCCACAGGGCTCTATCTTATCCCCTATGCTGTTTAACATATACATGAAGCCGCTGGGGGAGGTTATCCGGAGATGTGGACTGAGGTGTCATCAATATGCGGATGATACCCAGCTCTACCTTTCTTTTTCATCAAACCCAGGTGAGGCAGTGGCTGTTCTGAACCAGTGCCTGGGCACGGTAATGGACTGGATGAGGGCTAATAAACTGAAACTCAATCCAGACAAGACGGAGGTACTGTTAGCGGGTGGTTCTTCTGTCCGGCGAGGTGATGTTTGCCCTGTCCTGGACGGGGTTGCACTCCCCCTAAAGGATCGGGTCCGTAGTTTGGGGGTGCTCTTCGATCCAGAACTGTCACTTGAGGCACAGGTGAACTCAGTGGCAAAGAGCTCAGGCTGATATACCAGCTGCGCCCTTATCTGGACAGAGATAGCTTAGCTACAGTTATCCATGCTCTGATAACCTCTCGTTTGGATTACTGCAATGCGTTATACGTGGGGCTGCCTTTGAAAACGGTCCGGAAACTTCAACCGGTGCAAAACAGGGCAGCAAGGTTATTAACAGGGACTGGCCGGCGAGATTACATTACGCCAGTCCTTTTACAACTTCATTGGCTGCCAGTCCAGGTCCGGGCCCAATTCAAAGTGCTGGTATTGACATTTAAAGCCCTAAACGGTTTGGGGCCAGGTTATCTGAAGGAACGCCTCCTCCCATATGTACCTACCCGGACCTTAAGATCATCTACAGGGGGCCTTCTCCGTGAGCCCCTGCCAAAGGAAGTGAGGCAGGTGGCTACTAGGAGGAGGGCTTTCTCCGCTGTGGCACCCCGGTTGTGGAACGAGCTCCCCAGAGAGGTCCGCTTGGCGCCTACACTATACTGCTTTCGTCGCCAGCTGAAGACCTTTTTATTCACTCAGTATTTTAACACTTAATTTTAACTTAAATTTAAATTTTACTGTTTTAACTCTGTATTTTAATCCTATATCAACTTTGCTGTGTGGTTTTATCCTGGTTGCGCTTTTTATACTGTATTTCGTAATTGTGTTTTAAACTGTTGGGTGTTTTACTGTGGTTTTAATTTTTGTGAACCGCCCAGAGAGCTTCGGCTATTGGGCGGTATAAAAATGTAATAAATAAATAAATAAATAAATAAATAAATAAATAAATAAGAGCTGCTTTGTTATTAATCCCCATGTATGATTGATCACTCTCTGAACTTGGCAGCAATGCCAAGTTCAGTTATGCTATAATTGTTCTTGTGCCCAGGGGTGGGTGTCCCGATTTTGCTGAAGGATCTTTTGTGTAGGAAGCTTTCATGGCTGCTCCATTTTTATTAGGATACGTGTAATATGCTAATAAATTAGTCTCCTTGTAAGCAAACCTGTGAGTCTGGCTACATTTGTTTCCTTGGTAACCCTGAAACAACCTGAAAGCCCACGGCCGGGGCAATATAGCTGGGTAGTATGGTGTTCCCTCCTGCTCATTTTCCTTGGAAGGATTCTATCACATGCTTTGGCTTGCGTTTAAGTTCTCTCTGACCTATCTTCATCATAATGGGAAACACTGGGAACTCCCCCTGTGGAAGACCTACTGAAATGAGTGGGAGCAGTTCAAGAGCACAATAGGAACATAGGAAGCTGCCTTGGAGCAACACAGACCACTGGGCTGTCTATCTCAATATGGTCTTTTACACCAGCAGTCTTCAACTGGTCCAGACCTGAGACCCAACTCAGACTCCCAACTTGCAACATGGAACCCACTTTCACAATTTTCTCCAAGGCCAACATGGTAACAACAGCTTTGCCTCAACCCATCTGGACTGATCTCGCGAGCCACTTTTGGGTCGCCACCCAGCCCCTGTCTATATGACAATGGGATTGCTCCTCATTAAATATAAACCCAAATTTTCATTGATTCGAATGTAGGTCAAGAGCGTCACACTGTAGCAGCAACAGCGATTTATTTCCTGGTTTTTTTTATAGTGCGGTTATAAATGCGCACATGTGCATATACGCACATATGATGATTAGATGCTACAGAGTAGAGGTGATGGAAGCTATACATTTTATATGCGGAGCTCTGCAGATTCATATGACAGACAACATGGTGGGGGCGAAAGGAGTGAGGCAGCAGAGGAGGATGCCCGTTCCACCCTCTTTATTTTAATAAGCTCTCTCTGCGGAGCTCCGCAGAATCAGAGAATTCAAACTAAAAATGGTAGCCGATAGGTGGGAAATAGGGAAATTGGCCACTCACGTCCTACCCTGAAAGCTTCACCCACATGTCAAAATGTGATTTAACTCCCCCAAAGACACATAACCGTAACGCAGTGCAAACTTGGGTGTGATCTAAAAGTCGCGGTAAATGGCCACTACAAATATGCACATTTTTGCATTAAAAACCTGGCACTACACCAAATGGACGGCTGCGTCATGTGTCCTGAAATATGAATATGCACATTTAGGTTGGGGTAAACAAGCCGTATAGACAAGCCCCCACTGATTGAAGATCACTGGCTAGTTAGAGGAACTGGGAAATAGACGCAAAGCACACCTACTTTGTCGTGGATATAAGAATATGAAAAAAACTACTAGATTCAGCCTGAATGGGTTGTGCTTCCTGAGAGGAACCAGGAAATAGTTAAGGGCAACAGCCACTGCTCCAGGCATGAGGAGGGAGAGAGAGGCCACTGCCTGAAACATCTCTGTAGAAAACACTTGTTTAAATGAAACTGAAAAGTTTGCTTAGAAAGCAGAGTTTGTTTTATACTGTAATGTGTAATACACGAGCTTTGAAACAATGGAGACTTGGATTAGGAAGTATTTTGGGTCCTTTACAATTCTGTGAATGTTTTAAATCAAATGCAGGTTTTGAATTTACATTATATCCCAATCTAAAGAATCTAGTGAAACACACCATGATTTTTAATGTTGAATATTTTCAGCAAGAGTCTTTGATTGTTTAGGTGGCATTTTACTATCTTTATTATGGTAGTTTGGACAATATCCACAGGTCTGAGTTTACAGGGTAGTCTGGATAGTACCCACAGGCTGCACAGGATGTGCGGCCTGTCCCTGCACTTTCCGGCCCTGCAAATCTATGATGGAAAAGAACAATAAATAGTGCAATCTTATAATCTCAGGATGTCCGCTTGTGAATTTCTAAAAAAGCAGACATACATCCCAAAACAGAGGTCAAAAGAAGACACTAGTTTGCATAGAATTTGCATGTGCTCATATGTATAGTTGCAAATTTAGAAATTGTTACTATAATTTAAATAGAAATACATTACATCTCACCATAGCGTGGAAGACTGTGGCCAGGTGATTTGGTACCTTGCTCAGTCCGCTGTCCAGGTGCTGTTTGTAGGCAACTTCAAAGCCCATCTCTCTGTTCCTTCTGATGGTTGTTTATCTCTAAACAGGACTTGGATTGGGCAGCCGTTCAAATAGAAGACTCTCCTCTGTAAAAGACGACATGTGGTCATTCTATATAGCTCGTTGAAAGACTGCTTGGTAAATCCTATGTGCATTTCTGGCAGGTGTGGAATATGTAAATCTACCACCCTACACACACACATACACACACACACTATTGATGATACATCTCTGCATGTCAGCTTATTTTTCTAGGGGTGGGGGATACAAGTAGGAGTAAAAGAATGTTAGATTACATAGTTCACACTCAGGCCTGCCACCAGCACATAAGACCTTTGGGCAGCTGCCAGTACCTTAGCATGACTCACCAGTGCTGATATCTCTCTTGGGCGTGTGAGCTGCCATTTTAAATTTCTCCACAATGTCTTGGAGCGATGCTACTATGAGGGCACTGTGGGAAATTTAAAATGGCAACTCGCAGTGATGCCTGTGGCAACCTGGTGAGATCTATTTGGTCCCCTCTCTTACTATTTTTTGCCAACTCGTTCAAAATTTCCTGTTCCGGCAAGCATTTGTCTCACTGGAATGATGATTTTTATGTGGTAGCCCCTCATTTTAGAATGTTTTTTTTAAAAAAAGAAATTGTCAAGACTGCTGCTGTTGTTTTATTGCTTTTATAAGATTGTTTTATTTTTCATTGTTGTACCCTGAGTGATGAAAAGGCATTGAAAGGGCAGGGTATACATTGTCTAAATAAATAAATAAATAAATAAACCACAACCAATTAAGATTTGTTTAATTAGCAGACAGCCCTAATACCATTGGGAAGATAACTAGACTGTTCTATTTCCTGTTGGAGCTGTTAACTTTCTTCATGATCAGATGTGCAGACAGATGTGGCTGAGACAGAATAAGGTTCTATCCTCACAAATAGAGAGTGTCATGTATGCATTGCATAATGTTAATGGATGTAAACAATTATTTTATAGATGTATAGGTGATGGAAGAATAATATATAGCCTTGCTGTATCCTTTTAATACCCCAAACACTTGTAAATAAGTGAGTCTCAGGCAGTCCAAAGGATGACGAATCACTGTTTTTACTAACTTTAGCAAAATTATTCATTTTAACACTCCTTCCCCCACTGCTTCAACTGTATTTGTTTTTTCCTGCCTTTTCCCCAGTGCTTAAGAACTCTATCTCAACATAATTTTATGAGTATAAATCCGAAGATCACATGAGTGCTGTTCCCATTAAACTGTGATCCCGTGACAAGAATCACAGCCTGAGATCAAGAGTTATTCCATTTTTATAGTCTTCTCAAGTAAAAACAGGAAAGCAGCCTAAGGCACTTCTCAAACACCACAATATATCTCTTCCTCTCTGTGTGAAATACTTGGATTTTCAAACTGAGGTGGGGGAAGAGACGTACTGGAAAGATTTTGATCCGATTTTAGTCATAGGTGATTCATTGACCAACAGTGCAATCCTATCACTGAATGATGCCCACTAGATGAGGACAAGATCCTGATTAATCCTCTTACACCAGCAGGATACAAAGATACGCTGGCAAAGTGGATTTATGTCAGCAAACCAATACTGTTTCAGTGATGTTCAATTATACTGGCTTAACTTCCAATCATTCGGCTATAGAATTATCTGTATTTGGTGGAGATCCTGTGCTTCCCCCCCTCCGGGATCATACTTGAGTCTAACGGATAAGAGAGGACATGAAATAGGTTTTGACCACATCATGGTATTCCAGCCATTGCCTCATGTTGATTGATGTCTTCTATAAATGGTTAATTGGGAGTAATCAGAAGAAATGTTGTGATTGGTGGGTGACAAAGGTACTGCTAGGAACTCTGTGGGAGTGAGTGAGCAAGTTTGGTTTGGTTTGTGTGGATTTTTTTTTAAAAATAGTTTTTTTATTTACTGTTCTGGTATGTTGCTGTCTGAGTTTTTCTCTGCTTTTAGCCAAACATCTGGCCACCTTAAATCTACATTTCTCCTTCATTCTGCTGCTATCTAATTTATTTATATGTCTTGTCATGTTTAATATTTTAAAATATCACATACTGAGCTTTGGGCAAGGTTTTGTTGTTGATATACAAAGCCCTAAATAACTTGGGACCGGTATACCTAGTAGACTACCTTTTGCTGTATAAATCTAGTCTTTAAGATCTTCAGAGGAGGCTTTATTGGACATTCTGCAACTGTCAGCATGTGAAATCATAGAAGTGGGCCTTGTCAGTAGTGGAGCCTATCTTCTGGAAACCTCTCCCCCCATGTGGTTCGAGATTCAGAAAATGTAGTGATACCTTCTGAAAACTTAATTCTTTACACAAGCTTTCTCTGGCTTGTAACTGGCTACTCCATTTTTTTCTTTTTATTTATTGATTTAGGTTGTAAGCTGTAACTGTTAATTTATTTTTATATTGTATTATAGATGTATTTTATATTTTATATGCAAATTGCTTAGATATTTTATTATATTAAGGGGCTATACAATACAATATAATTAATTAATTAACCTTTTATATCACCAAATCCAGACCTGATAGAAATTATTTTCATGAAGCAGGAAAGAATATTAACATTGTACATGTAGGCAAATGGGCAATATGTATGTATAGCATACAAACTTTGGCTAAAAAGGCTCCCAGAGTAACTTACAGAAGATCAATATAAAGGATCACAGAACAATACTATGCTATGTATAACAATTATTCTGTTGCAATCTTGTTACTTGTCATTGTCTATACTGAAAGGTGCTGAGGGGTTTTTCTGGCAAATGTTGACTGCTGTCACAGTGAATTTGACACTTATTGGCTGAGTCGATGTGATGTCATGGAATCTTCCTGAACATTCTGCCTGATGAGGGTAATTATCAGTCTTTGAATGTCCTTGACATTCCAATCTTTGTGAGGCAAAGTAAATGGGTTTACAGAGGTAACATACTATACTGAAAAGCAGAGGCCTGAGGAAACAATGGTAGGAGTATCCAAAGAGAATGTGAAGCTGGCACACAACTTCACAAATGGGGCTATGGGCTAATACTGGGGGTTGAAGAAGGAAGCCAGAACACTGTGGGTATTGTAATACAATAAAACAAGTAAACATTTTTATGCCTTGTTTTTCAAATTATTGGTTTGGAGATCTAATCTCCTGTCATGTCCTGCTGAAGTAGCTGATGGGTGAGTTTAATTCCAAACATGCTCTGTAGCAAAAAACACTGTTGTGTTTAGAAGGCTGGATTAATCCTTTCCTGTTATCTTTTATCCAATGCAACAGTAGCCTCCTTCAGAAGACTCCCTTCACATGTTCCAAGAATGTTTGAATGTGGAAGCTGGGCCATTCTTACTGGCCCTGGCCAAATATACCCATCCCCATTGGCTCCACATCCAGATGATCATGTATCAGATCAAAGGTCATGGAGGGTTCCCAAAAGAGCTAGTGTGGAAATGTAATAGGAGGACAAGGGATGTTTCCACCATTTTTTTCCTGGCCGGATTCTGTGACTAAATGCTGCAGAAACGGCAGAAAAACTATCAGCAGCACCTTTCCATATTATAGAGATGCAGATGTTACCTTTCTGTGAAATAATCAACATTTAAAGACAAAGGAAATCTATCAGAGTCAAAAACAATTGAGTAAAGGAAAAGGAAGGGGGTTGTTTTTCTGGATGTTCCTTTTGGGCAGGGCAGGAAATGCTCTTCTAGGATCCCAATGTTGATGAACATGTCCCTTTGGGGGCTGGACATGCTGGTGGGCATGCCCCCTTGGGGGTGGCCATGTTGTCCTCCTTTTTGGTTTCCAAAATATGGTCACCCTATGTAGGATTGGACTTCAAAAGCTTGAAATACTTCTCCTGAAGCTTAGTTACTGGCAGTAAGAGTTTTACCCTCAACAGCTTTAAGGCCCTATGGTCCCATCCCTTTTGCCTCTAGCTGCAAACACCAGTGGAATATGCTCCCCCCATCCCCGAGTTTCACCAAAACGGAATTCAATCCTCAAAGTGAAAGAAGTTCAGCATCCCTGCTTTAGGGCCTTCTCCATGTTTGTCTCTCTGAGTCCCACAGTAACTACAGTTAATTTTGGTAAATGGAGAACTTGATGCAATGTGATATTTTTCTTTTTCAGAGCAATGCTTCTCAACTTTGGTATCTCTATTGACTTTTCCCTGCCAGTTAAATACATTTACCTGTTTCAGGGTGAGGGGATGTCAGTATATTGAGCCCTGCTTTTAAGTGACTTTCATCCGCTTTGATTTGTGTTATTGCATTACATTTTTATGCCTGATTTTTATAATATTTTCTAAGCCACCCCGATAGAATTGGACTGGTGGGGTATAAATGCATCAAAAGACAGACAGACAGACAACCAGTTAAGAAATAATTGAGCTTGGCTATGGAAATCTTTTAAAAGGAACCAATCTACTCTTTCACAAATTATAAGTTGTATAGAAGCACTTTTTATTTATTCACAGAAAGACAGAGGACAGCTTGTGTCTATCGCTTATACTGAGAACCACAGGACAGCTCATGTCTAGGGCTGGCGTCATGGATAGGCATGGTTGGGCATTTGGTGGCCGCACACCTCAGCACGGTCACACTGGCAAGAGCCCTTTGGACTTGCTTTTGAATCTGCTTGTTCATCTGGCAAGGAAGTGGTAGCAATAACGAGAAAGAAGATTGGGAGCAATAGCCACTGGTGACAATGGCTCTGAGGGATAGGGCCCTTTGAGGGTATCTCACCCAAGGGCCTTGAAAAACCTGGAGCCAGCACTGATCTTATCCTTTCCCCTGAATAATGAATCTCTTGACACTTAAAAAAAAAAAAAACTATGTATGAGAAATCTTGAAAACTAACCAAGATGGGTAAGGTTGCTCTCCTAGTTCTAAATCCTTCCTGGAAGACAAAATTCTTAAACTAGTTTTAGCCCAAGTTCTACATTGATATCTGTGGTCCTTCAGTTTTCCTCTTTCCTCCTTGTCACATGCACATTACTAATTAACCACACAATCCTATACACGTCTATCCAGAAATAAGTCTACCTGAGTTTAATGGAGCTGACTCTCAGGTAAGTATGCATAGGATTGGAGCCTCAGACTTTTACAAGCCACTGTGATCATGTATTGCAAGCTGTTAACTTCAAATTATATTAAAGTTTTTCTAGCTCATTTCCTTATTATTCCCCAATGGGAATATTATCCCTTAAACAAACAAGTCTTCAGGGGACAATAAAACAATTTGGATGGCAGAAATTCAGGTTTGCTTTGTGTCTCTAAATGGCTTGGATATGTATCAGAAGTAAAATTGTCCCAATTTTTTTGCTCTCTGCTACAAAAAGCTTTTTTAAAAAATCCAGACTAGGAAAGCAGAGGTAGCCAAGATACCAATGAACAGAGACCCTATTTTTTCCACAGCATGATGATAGAGGATTCACCCTTTCAGTTTTTCTCTTGATGACTGCTCTACTTCCTCCTGACTTGTTTGTTGAGTAGGGTGGTCTGTTTGTTTTGCTGAGAGGGAAAGATCATTAGTTTCAAAATGAATAAGCTTTTACAGGTACTGTGGAACAATATGGTCTGACCCTTAAAACCCATTGAGTAATAAATAAAATTGAATGAAGTTGCCTGAATGAAAGCATATTACCCCCTCCTCATTTTTTTTTTTTTTGCACCTCTTCCTTTCTAAATGTTACAGGTAGGCGGTACAGCCCTAAAGGTTGTATCTCACTATGCTAAGACAAAGGCTACACTTAATTTTTGTGAAGATCATTTTTTCACAATAAAAAAACCCAGCCTTTTCCCCTACCCCCCAAAAATAAAAAATAACCTTTTAGTGCAAAATAATTATTCTCGGCAACTACTTGCCACAGCATGAGGATGTGTCATGCCATGGATCGTATTGCATATCACCTCCTTTACCACAGCATTAGGGTGACCATATGAAAAGGAGGACAGGGCTCCTGTAGCTTTAGCAGTTGCATAGAAAAGGGAATTTCAGCAGGTGTAATTTGTATATATGGGAAACCTGGTGAAATTTCCTCTTCATCACAACAGTTAAAGCTGCAGGTGCCCTGCCCTCTTTTACATTTGTTCACTCTAGTATAGCTCCTGAAGCTTTAAATGCTGTGATGAAGAGGTAATTTCACCAGGTTCTCCATATGTACAAATGACACCTGCTGAAATTCCCTTTTCAATTCAACTGTTGAAGATACAGAAGCCCTGTCCTCCTTTTTATATGGTCATCCTACACAGCATCGCCAAGTGGCACATGCTGAGAGTGGGCAGATCAGGCAGCGGGCCAGCTCTTTTAAACTGGAATTAGGAGATTTGGGAAAGAAGTCCCTACATTTCAGTTCAATTCTAGTTCAGGCTTCCAGGAATTATTCCTCGAGAGCACTGTATTTTGGGCCAATTTTTGGGTCTATATGCTGAGCAACTCTTGTTATAAATCAAAAGTGGCAACTTGTGGCCTTCTAAATGTTTTGTCCTACAACTCCCATCAGCCCTAAACATAGCTAATGGTGAGGAATGATGGGAGTTGTGGCTCTCCAGATGCTTTAGCTTACAAGTTGCCCACCTCTGTAATGAACAACTTAATGTACCTGTGTGAACTAGATAGCCATGCAAAAGGACAAAATGCATTCCCATAAGAAAAGGGAGAAAGGCTGTCACTTTAACTGAAAACATTGCTATAGCTTACTTTTTAATAATAACTAATTCTCTTTAAATACAGTATCTCTCCCCCCTCACCGTCTCCCTGTGTGTGTGTGTTCGTGTGTTTGACAAATTAATTTTGAATATATCCAAGAGAGGACCTTTCAGCTTCGGTTGAAGAGATTTACTTCTCCAGGAATGTCTTTACTGCCCTCTTACTGTAACCTGAAGTAGCAACATTGGAGACATTCCTTTATTTGAATATATGTGGAATGACAACACTGTCATTATTGTTCGAGGGTTTCCATTTGAGTTCTCATCCTACTATTTAATCTTTCCTGATTTATATTTCTGACACAAACACTGAGTATTTCACACCTCTTTGGGGCCTTCTTCTAAACTGCAGGTGATAGCAGCTTCTTCTGATTTATGAGATGAATGATATATAATTCACATCCATTAACATAACTGTTGAGATTCCCTGTCATAAAACACACCTGACAGCAATGTTCAGATTATGGAGAGAGGAGGCAGAAAAGGCCTGGGCCACGGTAGCTACTGTTTTTGAAGGAAATGGAGGGCATGAGTTGATTGAAATAGGGGGAGAGTAAGAGAGTGGGGCTTATGAATTTAATTAAGGGCTTCCCTCCATAATTCCAGCTGTGCCTTACAGGACTTACTTTCAGACTTATGCCATTTTTATTGTAAATAGTTGTATGTCTTCAACAAAGGCATGGCCTACTCAGTTGGACTGCTTCACAGGTCACACATCCAAGCATTTCCAAGCAGGTAAAGATGAGAAACAGAAATTCCCATATATAGGGTGACCAACTGTCAGGATTCCCCTGGTTTTGTCTGGGTTTTTGTTTTATCCTGGGTGTCAAGGGGGATTTTTTTATAATGTCTGGGAATAACATGGTTTCCACTTCAAGGCCACCATTAGCATAGCTGGGTGTGTGTGATGCACTTTCCGGAGGTGTTTCATGCCCCCCCCCCCAGTGCTCCAATTGGGATCTTAAAGGGGAAAGTGTGTCATTGCTAGACATTATAGAAAAGACCCTGATTGGATCAGGAGGGCAGGGTGGGAATGACATGTTCTCCCTTCCTCCGCTCCAATTAAGGCCTTTAAGGCCCGATTGAGTGGAGAAGGGGAAAGGGTGCTTTCCAGGGTCTCCAGAAAGTGTATCATTCCCCCCTCATGCTAATTCCCCCCTGCCCCCACTGGGTGGCCTCTTTTTTGGTTCCCAAATATGGTCACCTTAGAAATTCCTGTGAATGTGTATATTTTGCTCCATAGGTACATAATATACATAATGTACAGATGCTGGAAAACCATCAGCCCAATCACAACTTTTCACTCTGTGTGCCCTATAAGCTGTATAAATTAATGCAGTTGAAAACCAATTCATATTGTTTTATGGTTTAATATAGTTATCTCCTCAAGCTACTTTTGAGATTTCCCTGGTATAGCATAGTGGCTAGGAGCCACTTTTCAAATTACTTAACAACTAAAATGTAAAATAGGCAAATACACTGGCTAGATTGCTCAGTGGAGCTACTTACTACAGACGTATGAATCCTGTTCTGCAATGGCTGCCAACTGCAGGGTTAGCACTTATGGATTGCCAAAAAAGAGGAAATGGATCACAAAAAAAGAGGACCGCAGAGTACAGTGATTGCATGACATTTGCAGATGCTAATTTATATGTATAGATCTGTAGAGGCTGGTGCTCTGATGTCAGTGGGGTGGTGAATCTGCTCTGGGTTTCAGTCAGAACCACTCTAAATGAAAATAATTTATTCAGCTTCTCTGCATCAGTGTTCAGTGAAAAAGATACAGGACAGATACCTGTGCTTGAACTGATGTTTTCAGGAAAGGAATCTGAAGAACTGAGGTAAATAGTGGTGACGTTCTCAACCTTATTGACAAATTTAAAGCAAATAAATAAAAAAGGTTTGTGAAGTGCTTGGGACTGTTCAAACATACTATGTAACTGCTACTGCTACTTCTCCTCCTCCTCCTCCTCAAGTCTATTACAGGAAACACAGCAGTATTTCCTGTAGTTAAGGACGGTCAGTAAAACGAGCATTCCGCCATGTTAAATGGAGTTGCTGGGGGGTAGGTCAACCTAGCAGCCTAAAATAAAAAAATATTTCAGGAATCTTTCTGAAACGCAGTACTGCCAGAAAGAAATGCTGGCTTTACATACCCTGTGCGTTTCAGGAAGTTTGGTGCAATATTGAGGGCTGGATGGCAATTGGGGCAGGGCACCAGGTTGGGGAAGGGCTGCTCTAAACAAAAAAAGAAGTAGGTGTCTCTAAGTTGTTCGTAATCAGTTTTCCACAACCCCACAGTCACCTCTGCATATCCTATTCTCCATCCTGTCCTCATGGTTTATCTGCTTTGGCAGAATGAGAATTTCACTGTTACTTTCTGCCTCCTTAGGGAGGATGTGGCGTTAAGGCTGGTGAGCCTTAACTCCCAATTTCCCCACTTTTTGGTGCTTGGTGGAAAAGTGTACGTCCTTAACGTTGTTTTATAAACCGTAGGTTTTTTGTTCATTGAATATTACTTATGATCACCAGCTGAGAATTATTTCTCAGTATTATGCCGGTCAGCCTGTGATGTGACTGGTGTGAACTTTTATCAAGACCTGCATCATCATTTCTTGTAAAACACTCAAGAAATGGTCCACTGTGTAAGGGCTATCAGCTTCAGGAACAGAAAAACAAATTGTCAAAGGCTGTGTCAATAAATATCACAGCTATTTAAAAGGCTATGTGAAAGAATGGTAGAATTCAGCATTTAGAGAAATCACTAATCAGATGAAACACAGCATCAGCAGCATTCCACGAAATGACTGTGTGACTTTTTTTTTCAGCCTTACTGTAAATGGTGCCACTTAAAGGCCATTATTTCGGTGCTGTACTATTTTTGGAGGTGTGGGGTTGATGCAACCTTTTTCCACTGCATAGGAAGCTCGTCTCTCCCACGGAGTTCCCTCCAGTTGACATTGAGTAATGTTTTGTTTCTGTTCCATGGTACATTGAAGTATGTGAGGGAATCCTCTGTGTGCTCTTTCATTTTGAGTACTTTCAGTTTGAACTATGTAGGCTGTGCTTCTGCGCAATATGATTAAGCAGTCTTTCATCTGTGGATATTACAGAAATGGATTTCCCTGAATGTGACCTTTTGAGAGATATATGTATCTCTTCAAAGCTTGTTGTCCTGTGATTAAGGCTGTTGTTATTATAGCTCTAACTGGCATCTAATGTCTAGATAATGGTGAGTACTTGAAGATTTCTTCTTTTTTTACTTTATTTGTGCTTAGATACAAGCTGACCTCCAATTAAATCCTTTTATATTCAATGTTTTTAATAAATAACAATTATTTTTTATTGAAGCATTTAATATGCCCTTTTTTGAATTACACATGTATTTCAGTTTGGAAAATACAGCCCAAAGAAGAGTTCTACACACTTTCTGATAATTGGTTGATCCTAACAAGGTTGTTGTTTATTGTGTCTATGATTTTACTATTAGTTGGAACAACTCACTTTATTTATTTATTAGATTTATTAAACACTTCATAAAATAAATTCCTCTGGGCATTTTATAAGAATAATAACAATATTTTTAAAAAACCCAGTAAAATCAACAATCTAAAACTAATAAATGTGCTGATACAGCATAAAATTCAAAATAAAACATAAATACTAAAATATTTAAAAAGATTTTAAAGGTACAATCCTATGCATGTTTAAGCAAAAAAAGGCTGTCAACATCCAGCATTACCTAGTCAGGGGTTGTAGAATTTGTGTGTGTGTAAACATGCATAGGATTGAACCCTAAAAGACTTTAGAAGATTTTAGAGGATTTATAAACTTCTTCCTTTCCTTTTTCCCTTTCAGAACTATGACAGAATATGGTCAAGAGCATCAGTAGATGTAACACTGTAAGACTTGCAGGCTGTTTTTTTTTTAATGGAATAAAAAAATAGGATAAAGTTGGTCCTAAACAAATGAACTATAATCAAATACAGAATTAGGTGCACCTAAGCCCATGGGAACCAATAGACTTAAATCCAATAAACCCCATTCCTATAGGTTTTTACGCACTAACTTTATAGCATTGCAACCTTGCTTTGTTTTGGATTGTGTTCATTAAACTTGGAAGTTATTTCCTATTGATATCAACAGAATTGACGTCCAAGCAAGCACCCTTAAAACTGCAGCATTAAAATCACATAAGATGTTACTTAATTTTTGAGTCAGAGAGAGTTTTCCTTGGGCTAGGAAGAAAGGAAAGGTAGCTATATTTTGAATTGGTTTGGGCAGCCCACCGTGGGTGAATTAGTTAACCCACAGTCTGTTCTAGGGTTATTAATTTTTGAAGTTTGTTTAACACTTAAATAATTCCTACTGCCAGGTAAATTAAACCACAATGGGCTGTCATGTGATGCAAACTGATATTTTATTTACAACACAATCCATAAATAGTCACACTCTTGTTTAAATCAATTGAGCTTTATAGGTTTAAATTAGTAAAAGTTCAAACACTTCTGCTTGTGTCTTGACTGAGTGGAATCATTTGGGGAGTTGCAGAAGGTTGGACTAGGATCACAGGTCTGGATTTGGTTCCCAAGCCTGAGGCACAGGCTTTAAAGACATAGCTTTGTATTTTTTTCTTCCTCTTTTTTTTTTTTTTTAACTCTAGAGTAAGTGTAGTGGTCTTCATCCAGATTTGGACCTTAGTGCGGGGTTATACCTACCATTAGGCAAAATGAAGCGATTGCCTCAGATGGCAGATATTGGGAGGTAGCAGCAAGATGTTGTAGGAGAGACCTGGGTGCGACTCAATCTGCTCTGAGCCCCCTAACCTAGCCATCTGCCTTCAGGTGCAGTGAAGGCTGCTGTCCAATTGCCAAAGTTGAAGAAAGATTCAACTGCCAGTTCATTGGGTTTTATTTAGTATGTGGCATGGCAGAGGACACCGTCTTGTTCTTCTCCTCTGGCAGCAGAATGTCTTGGGCTGGCTCGTCCTTAGCGTGTGTGTGGTGGTAGTGGTCAGGTCTAAGATCAGTTAGGTCAGCGGGCACAAGAGTCAAGGCTTATTGGTGGTGGCCCCATATCTGTGGAATTCCCAAAGGAAGTATGTTTGGCTCCCCCCTCTTTGTTTTTAAGGGGGTTTAAATACTATTTTTTAAAATAACACTCTTCTTTTTATTGAACCAATGATTTGGATTTTAATGCCATTTCTCTCTGCATTTAATGGTGATTGGTCTGACTGAAATTGCTTCATACTGCTGAGTTTAGTTAAATGATTTTTTAAATATATATATATATATATATATATATCTTGATTTGAAATGTTTTATGATAGTAAACTAATATTAACTACCTTGAGAGAACTTTTGTTTTCAAGGGCAGCATATAAATTCTGAAATTAAATATAATGAATTAATTAATGCTGTGCCTACAGAACACCCCTGTTAGAAAAGGATCTGGTAGTAGCTGCTTGGGAAGAGACACTTTCAACTAATACAGGATTCGGGGTACCAATGGTCTGGCTCTGTATATAGCGACTGCATCTGTATAGTTCACTCCAACTTGATTGAATGAACAAGATTTCCTCGCACTTAAACAGATTAGTAGTGCTGCCTAAAATACACTGTGCCTGAAACTGTCCAAGATTATTGAAACAACAGATTACTGAAACAACATAAAATAGCCTTGCTGGATCAGACCAAAGGCTTATTTTTGTCCAGCATTCTGTTCCCACAGTGGCCAACCAGTTACCTGTGGGAAATCTACAAGCACATGTGTTCGCCACACTGTTTGTGTTTCAAAAGTAACATATCTAGGCTAGCCAGACAGTGTCACGTAGGAAGTAAAATGTTAGATGTCGAGAGCAGATTTCCTTCCCGGCTTTGACACACACTTTTAAGAATAGAGCAACCTGGAAGCAACCAGGTAATACCAAGAATTGTTCTTTGTTTAAAACTTCTTTTAAAAATATCAACGTTTCCTACAGCGAATAATTTCAAGTTGTTTCCTGAAGAGTTCTTTGAATCAGACTGGAACATGCGTCTTTGGACAATTTGTTTGCTATCTCCTTGGGTCATAAGGTGTTGTTTTTTTCTAGATGATTGGTAGGTGTGTGTGTGTGTGCGCATGTGGGTATACGTGTGGAATGGGAGACCTTCCTTCTAGAGCTAAGCTGAGACTATCCTCAAAGCTGAACTATTTGGGGCATTCTGTTGCTGTGGGTTACATTTCTGTTTGTATGAATTAGGAATCTTATGCATGTTCAAGAGTCATGAATAGTGGAGTTCTGTGCTGTGTCACAAAGGAACATTCCCCTCGGTAACCCTGTACAGACAACTTCTATGGGAGTACAATCGCTGTTGCAATGAAAGGGCAGAGGGACTGCCCTTACTAGCCCCAGATCCTATACATTGATTGGCTCTTCTGAACAAAGTCCAGCACATAGTTAAACTATGGCATTTGCTACCACAAGATGTAGTGATGGCCACTAATTTGAGTGGTTCTAAAAGTAGCGATGGACAGCAATTTGAATGACTTTAGACAAATTCCTGGAGGAGAAAGCTATCAATGTTTACTAATCCTGATGGCTATATGCTGCTTCCAGTATCAGAGGCAGTATGCCTATGTATACCAGTTGCTGGGGAACATGGGCAGAAGGCTGCTATTGCATTCCTGTTTTGCTTGTGGATTTCCCGTAGACAGCTGGCTGGATACACTGTGTAAAGAATGCTGGACTAGCTGGACCCTTGGCTCTTCTTGTGTTCTTATGTTCATACATATGCAGGAGCTGAACATGTATGCTATAATCTGAACTGAATTCTGCAAAAATACAGAAAGTGAGAGAGCCTGCATGTGTAAAGCATGTACACATACACGTTTAGAACAGATGATGAACATGGATTTGGGAGGCAGGGATGATTGTGTAGATAATGATGGTAATAATTAATAAGGTCAGATATTGTACCAGAATACATTTTTCCTTGTTAAACATTTTAAATGTTTTGTTACAAAAATCCATGAACAAAAAATAGATTCCTACAGGTTACATAGTGATTATGGGGCATTTCCCCTCCTCCCCCCCCCTTTTTTTAAAAAAACAAAGATTTCAATGCTACAGTTTGGGAAAAACAAACAATCTTTCTAACATTAATGATAATTTCCCCTTTCCTCTTTTGGTTAGAATAACCATTGGCTACATAACACCAGCAGTGAAGACTCACCGAAGAATGTCCTAGATATGCATACAAGCCAGCCGTCAGATTCAGAAAGGTATTAACAGTTCAACACCGAAAATGTTACTTTCATTTTTGGTTGAGATTTGTGATACAAACTGTACCTGCTCTGCCAATACAGACTGTATTCCAGACATTAGTGGAATGGAGCGCATAAGAAGTAGTGGCAAGAAACCAAAGGACTGTGCATTATAGAAAAATACGTTCACTATGCTCCAAAAGCACCACTTCCCCATTCATCAAATTCTATAGCTGGAATGCGTCAATCACATGTACCAGTGTGCTTGCACTTATTTCACTTTATCCACAGTGACTATGTTCGCACAATCAAAGTAAGTCACAGTGGCTTATTTAAACAACCTTATAGTATCCCTACAACAGCACATAGTTTATCAGAGGTTTATTTCATCATCCAACAAGCTATGCCCCACATGTGCCTGGCACGTGCTGCAATTTAAATAAGCTTTTTACATTATTGTGCAGATTGGCCCATTGACTTGAAGTGATGACATGACCTGATCCTAGTCATGTTTTCTTGGAACTAAGTCACACTGACATCAGTGGGACTTACTCCCAAGCCAGGCTTCTACGGGCACCAAGAGCCCCTCTTTGTTTGGGGACAGGAAAGTGGGGCAGATACAGCAGCTGGTGCCTTCCTGGTGCATTGTGGACTGTTTTTTTCCTCCTTTTTCATCAGGCAATCAGGAAGTGGCTGGGGGAGAGGGCAAGACTTCACCTGGGTGGACTGGAAGGAGAACTTTTCTATTAGTTGTCTCTTCAGCCTGCTCAGCCCTACCTTTTCATTTGGCTGGCTTGCAGCATTAAGCTGGCTTGAACTAATGTTGCTGATTGTTATGTTCTTTCTGGGAAAAAGGGAACGTAGCCTCTCAGTAACCCTTGGTCCCCAGGTGATGGATGAGTCTAGAATGTGCCTACTCTAGAGTAAAAAATAAAACACGATGTAGCTGCTAGATATGGATTTAAAGTACTATCTGTTTTGGCTTTAAATGGAAGTTGGGAATTCTTGATATTCCATACATTTCTTAAAGAGAAAAATGAACACTCTGGGC
The DNA here is from genome assembly GCF_023053635.1 of Elgaria multicarinata webbii. Lineage (NCBI taxonomy): Eukaryota > Metazoa > Chordata > Lepidosauria > Squamata > Anguidae > Elgaria > Elgaria multicarinata. The sequence goes on along the minus strand of NC_086180.1, from coordinate 35,956,517 downwards.
CTGTTCAGATGACACTTTAGGCTCTGTGGTTAGCAAAACTGTGGTTCTGTGGGGTTTGCACTAATCACAAACCGTGCTGTCATACACAACACTTTAAGCCATGGTTTGAGCCACTAACCCCGCTGCAGACTGTGGTTACTGAGTGAGCAGGGTTTAGCAAAACACATTGCACAAGACACTTTAAATTCTACTCCTTAACAAAAAGCCTTAACCAGCAGTTGTCTTCTGAACAGGTTTAAGGTGTCTTCTGGACAGGTCCAATACGGTCAACTGGTAAATCTGAAATGATAGTTCTGTTCTACCCTGGGTGATCATCTTCTTCCATTTACAAGCATTTGAGATGGAATACTAAGATATTGCACTAAGACAGGCCTATAAGCCGTTCTCTTTTTAATAATTGTGTTGAATTATCTTATGTGGTTTCTGATTACTGATTATATCATGCAAAGCATATGAAGACTGTATTGGATTCACAAAAGTATCACCCCAATATTAGGTTTAGTTAGGGCACAATGCTATGGACTGCACCCTCACTATTCGGAAGCCAGCAGAGTGAGAAGAGTGGTGGATGAGAACTCTGCCTCCCTGTCCAGCGACTTCCTTTCTTTTTGTTAGATGGGCTTTTCAGCCCATCTAGCAAGGGTGCTTTGAAGGGGAAGGGAAGGAGGCGGCTCAGAATAAATAATATCCTGGCCTCTCTGGTTGTCCCCCCACCCCATCTCTTCTCCCCCTCCCCGAACACTTCCTTTACCGCCAGTCTGAGGTCAATTTTCCAACTCTGGAGAGGTCACTGGCACGGTTCCCTCTACTTTGGCTGCTCAGGATCAGGGTTGGGGGCCGGATCTCTGACTCACTTTTCCAAAGTCAGAGTTCTGTGTCCAACCTCAGAAGGGATTTTCTGTGCAATCCTATGGCCCATGGGACGCTCACCCAGGGACCATAGAATTGCTCTCTTAGTTGTCTTTTATTATAAAGGAGCAGATTGTACATGTAGTTAATTATTGGGGCTGTTTTTCTAGAAACCAGATGTTTCATGAAGAGAATGTTGCCTCCATTTTTGTTTTGTTGTTATTTCTATGGTTCTTGAAAATTAAGCAGAAGCTATTAGGAAACAATTGCTTCAGCCCGTATTAACAGCACTGTGCTTTTCCAGATGTGTCATTTCACAGCCAAACAGCTGCTGGCTATTAGCTGTTCTTTAAAACCTTCATTCCTTTTTCATAAGGGGAACAGAAGCACAGCGACATTTATGGGGTGACAGGCAGATGTTTTGGTTGAATTGGGATTGAATGAAAGTGGCGCTGATTTTTTCTTTGTTGTCCAGATTATGTGCTTATATATTTTGAACTTCCATTTATCTATATTATGCCACAGTGCCCTCTTCACAGGAAGAAAAAAATGGTTATATTTATAGCAACCTGTATGTGTTTATGAACATAGCATTAGACCAAAGGTGCATTTAGTTGAGCATTCTGTTTTTCACAGGTTATTTTCAGGCTGAACTTCTTCTGAAATCTTGACATACCTTTGTGCACAGTAAACAGAGCGCTGTGTTTGTCTGAACTCCATATCTGACTATGTGAAAGTTTTTAGTAATTAATTAATTAATTCAGTATAGGTCACATTTAGCATCTTTGTTCCAGAGCATCTGTTTATCTTCAAGTTTGCATACACCTGCAGGAACAGAACTCAGACCAATAACAGCTATCAATTCATTTATTATATATTTCTACAACTATAGGCAGGGATGTTCATATCCCATGTCATCCCCCCATCCCTCCACATACACATTTCTCACCTATATATCAAAGAGGGGAAAAAACAGGCCCAAATCTTTTGTATAAGCTTGCTCAACTGATATACTTTATTTTGAACTATAACTTTTGTGATCTTTGGAGAAAGTTTTACAGCAGGAATGGGGAACCTCTGGTCTATGGGGTTCCCCATCAAGTGTGCTAGTTCCCCCCCCCCAGGCCCTACCCTCTCTCCCGTTAAGGAAAAGCTCTTATCTCTGATCAGCAGCTGATTAGAGATAAGAGTGTTTCTCTGCTGTGTAGAGAGCCTTTGTCACTGTGGGTGCAGGGAAAGGGGAGTCTTTGGTCAGCAGGGCAAAATCTCTTACTTTTGATCAGCGGCTCAGTGGAGAGAAGAGCTTTTCTATTCAGGAGAGAGAGGGACGGACTTAGGAAGGAAGTTGCTGTGTGACTCAGTCCTGCTCATTTCTGAGTGGGCATGCAGAGGGCTTGGTACTTGGGATGCTGAATTATTCTGCACTGTTTACTTATACAGAGGCTTATTTTGCTTACTTTTGAAGCCTGTTCAAGCATTCAAAAAAGGGTTAACAGCAACACATGAGAAGAAGGAGCACTCTAGCCTTACTCCTCTCTTCCGTTGTGTTTGTTCTTTTGGAGGGTGACTGTCTGAAGAGGAGAGCCTCCGGTATCTGTCGGGGTTCTCCACAGGAACCAGAACATTAAAAAAAGTCATATAAATTCAGAGTTCACAACCAACAACAAACCAAGGTTTTTCTTCCTGGGGCATTTGTGCTTAACAACCCATAGTTAAACCATAGTGAAGGGTTCACATATAACCACAACCCGTGATCAACAACAACTCATGATTCAACAATGACCCATACTCAAGCCATACTCTGGGTTAATACTATGTGTCGTGTCTCTCAGAAACGCTTGTGCTTTCAATGGGAGGCAAATGAAGAGGCTTGCTAAGTAATCTACAAAGCTTTTATTAAGCAACAAAGTCTCTTTAACTTGAATAGAGTCTACCTCTTTGAAACGACCCCCTAGGCCAAACTATGCAAACTAAACAAGACCATTGTCCATTCAAGAAGAGAAAGAAGTTACTTCTCAAATGCCCATAACTTCAAAGCATCTGGGGCGGTGGTAGGTTCTGGCATAGTCTCTCTGACTTTCTCACGTCTTCTATACTCGCTATGCGTTTTAGCTTCCGGTGAATCCTAGCATCAGTTAGTGTCTCGGAATGCTCGCCCCCGGAAGCACACTCATTTTCCACTGTGTGTGTAGGATTTGGCCTTGAGGAGATAAGCTCTGGAGGGGGCTGACTTCCAGCTGCGGAATCGCCCATGAAAGCTTCCTCCCCCACTGGTACGGGCTGGCTGGTGTCTGGTGCTGCATCTTCTAGTTCTGAATCTGATTCTGATTGATTACCTGAAACACCTTCTCCCGAAACAGGGGCAGTAGGGTTAGACATGACACTATGTGAGAATCAGGCTTGCATGTTTGGAGAAATGCATCTTTTCTAGGGTTGCCACCTTTTTTTTTATCTTCCAAAAACAGCCCCTTTGCCATTAGCAGCATAATAGAGCAGAAATTCAGCAGACATAGCTTTTCTCGGCATGGAGAAGTAGTGATGGGGAAGCGTTACCTGATAAATTCCTACTACATTCTGTGTTGCTACTAAAGATGTAGAATACTTTCCTAAAGAAAAGTTGGTAACAATAATCTCCTGAACTCTTAAATCCTACAAGATTCTTCATACTCTAAGAAAATATAGAAGCTCTTAAATTGGTAGCTAACAGTGGAGTTGTTGTTGATAATGTTGTTTAGCATTTGTATAGTGCTTTCAAGTGTTCAAAGAGCTTCACATACTTTAGCTAGGTGTGATGAGTACAACAACCTTGTAATGTAAGTCAGTACTGAGGCTGAGAGAAAGTGACTTGTCTAAGACCACCTAATGAGTTCTTTGCAGATATGAGATTCCAACCAGGGACTTCCTGATTCGTCTGTAACAGATTCGGGAATCCTCTACTTGTAGTGACCACCCATGGTGAAGAAGCATATGTTTAACCCCTTGCCGCTGGAATTAATTTCCTCTCAAAATGAGGCACAGTTCCAGTGGGTGGAGCTTTGCATTCCTTATAAAGCCCTTGTTCACAATTAAACTTACCATTGTAATTCATGAGATTCATTGATCACACAAGGATGGCAGAGAGAAACCACCTTTTCCTTTTGCTACCATGCATAGAGTTATATCCATTAAAGTTAACATTTAGCAATATGCAGTATAGCTGGAAGGGGGCAGTGGGCCAGGCCCAGGCAGAGGAATTAATTTAATGGGGGAGGGGAATATGTCAGGGCTCAAGTTTGCTCAAAGGAGCTATCCAAGGGGTGGAAGCACTTTGGATAGCTCCTTTTGAGTTCTGGTTGGTTCTGACTAAACCCTGGAGCAAATTCACTGTCAGAGCCACCAGCCTCAATTGCTAGAAATCCTTACCCTAATCTCAGAAGTCTAGGGCCTCAGAATAATTACTCAGGAGTGAAGGAAGGGAGCTAAAATTTATATTTGGTCAAGGGCCTTTTCTTCTATTCTTACTTCATGTGCTTCAGGGCTAAGTCCTGCCATTGAAAATTCATGTCTTTGAGGCTGACCTCTAGTGAGTCCATAGCAAAACAAAAGAAGCCCTGATAGGGGTGTGTGTGTGTGTGTGTGTGTGTGTGTGTGTGTGTGTGTGTAATTTTAAGACTGCTGGCAACCATGTATAATATTCTCTCCTATTAGGGAATCATTAAAATCAAGAGGGGAGAGGGATGATAAAGGTAATTTAGTCCATTCATCTTCAACTGGGTGGTCATGGTGATATCTTATTCAGGTGGATGTAGAACTGCACCCAGATACCTAAGTTATATGTGATGAAGTCCAACTATAATCTTGCTTACTCAAATGGAATTTGCAATTTTAATAATCAGCAAATCTTTGGAAATATCTCCTAGGGCAGAATGGTGCACACTGTGAGACGTGTACTGTATGTATGTATTTTTTTTTTAAAAAAAAGAGATTAAACTTCTTATCTAATATTTACAATACTTCCAGAGAACAAACATCAGTTTCACCACTAGCAACATAATTCCTGTTGCATTGGCTGTCATTATTATTAAGAAAGGTGGGTACCTGGCTGGCAATGGTAGCAATAGTATGTGTTAAATTATTGCTGTGTACACTGACTTTTGAGCAGCTAGGAGCTAAGCTTTATGGTCTTCCAGACTTAAGAAATCGGCTACTCATGTTGTTCACTATTACTTTGGGTTGTATCCAATTAATTCCTCCTACTGATTAGGAGTAGTAACAGGGAAGGGGTGAATCTTTCTCCCTGTTTCAGAACTGAAACAGAACTGAAGGGGGAAGAGAGGAGAGAAAATCCCCTTGTGTAAGCAAATGTCTGGTTGTGCTACATTGGATTCCATCCCTTGTCACCCCTAGTCAGGGCAACTTCTAAATTATTTGGAAAAGCAACCATTGATGGGATTTCAAGTATGTCTTTATGGAAGAGGTGAGATCTATTCATATTATCCCTTTATTTTGTAAAGAAAATGTTTCCATTTATAGTTTCAAAGACCTTAAAATGCTACCTGGAGAAAGAAAGAAAGCATTTCCTTGTTGAGAAAGTGTTACATAATTAGATCTTTTACAAGGCATGGTGGGGTTTTCCTGGTTTACACCTGTTAAATCAAGTCATCAGTTTGAAAGTAAATGAAATGTCCCTCCCAGTAGATTTTGCAAGCTGGAGTCCAGGATCCTTTGTCAAGGTTGAATGAAAATGTTCATAGCTCTGCGTGTTATCACACGCCCCTCAATTATTCACCTTCCTCCCCAGCCTGTGATGGGACTATCCCTGAACTTGCCTCTTCTTTGAAACCTTATGAAGAACCCTCCAGTCTCTGTTCATGCAACCCAGGTGACCTGCCTCAAACCTCTTAATGTCTCACCCTGGGATCTTTATTACTTTCAGGAAATGCACACACTCCACGCTGCTGGCTTAGCCCTGCTATACACCTTTCCATTTCTCATAGTAACGGGAACTAGCAAACTACCTCCAGGATCTTAAAATCACAAGTTTGGCTTGCAGATATTTTTTTTTTACAACGTTCAAAGGCCTGCAATTTTTTATGTCAAGATAAATAAAAAAGGAGAGTGCCATCTTTCAGGGGAGGGGCTGTAGCACTGTACAGAGAGGTATTCACACAGTCACCACTGCCAGTGCACTTCAGTATGAGGCACAGAATGTCAGCTGCAGGAAACCCAGGTTCAAATCTTCTCTCTGCCCTAGATTTTATTTTCTGACTTTGTGCAAGCCAACTTCCTCAGTCTGTATGAAAGAGCCTCTGCTGATGGGGAAAAGGGATTGAATAGCCGTTTCTCTGTAGCTACATTCTGTTTTTTGGGCTCCCGTACTGATTAGCTTCCAGAATGCAGTTCTACTGGTCAGATCAGGGAAATAATTGTCAGTTGGCAACTCGAAACATAACAGTTCTAGTCTTTCACTTTAACTAAAGAGCCGTACGTAAAATCCTGGTAAGGCACTTTTACTCTTTTTAATGGGCTGCAACTATAATCTTCAGAAAACATTGGCATCCCAGTCAAACAATTTATTTATTTATTTATTTATTACATTTTTATACTGCCCAATAGCTGAAGCAATAGCCGAAGTGAGGTTTGTGTGTGGAGCAGGTCACCTTTGCGCATTTTGATGCACTTGTGCATCTGGATGGGCATCCCTGTCCTCATCATTACTGTGCCACTGATTTGGGGATGATTTAGTAGCATTTGTTTAGAAGCAACAGCACCAGATCCGCAGAAACAACTTCTACAAATTTTCCCAATCTTGCTTCTAGCGTTGCCAACTGAGAGAAAAAGCCAAAAAACCTGGTCTCTCTCTCTCTCATGCCAGTGGCCCAGAGAGTAAAAGGATTGTAACTCTATGGTAGAGCACCTGTTTTGCATGCAGAAGGTCCCTGGTTTAACCCCTGGCATCTCCAGATAGGGCTGGGAAAGAATTCAGCCTGAAATGCTGGAGAACTGCTGCCAGTCAGTTCTGACAATACTGGGCTAGATGAACCAATGGACTCACCCAGTGGGCCTGTTTGCACAAGTTCAGAGAGGGAAATAAGGTACACTGGTGGGATGTCCATACACCCTATTAACCCTAAAGTGGCTGCACAGTGGCACTGCACAGTGGCGCTGCATTGTTTATATGACACAACAGCCAACTCGCAGCCACATTGTGCTTTTCCCGATTTACCATGACTTTTCAATTTGCTCTGAGGTCACCATGTTGTTTCTTGTGTCTGGTGGCTTCAGTTCAAGTTATCCACAAGTGGGCATAGCTGGGCAAGCAAGCGGAATGGCCACCAGCACTGCGTTTTCCCCTCCTGTTGTCTAGCTTTTTCGTTTTCACCTTGCAACAGCGATACTGTGCGTTTTTGAAGGAATCATCTACCAACATGGCATCATATAGGCACCCTTATTTTGCTCACCTCATCTACAAGGAAGATTAGCATAATTACCCTCGATGGCCCAGCTTGGCTTGTTGTCGAAGGGCGGCTTGTTGCCGAAGGGCGGCTTGTTGCCATGGTTATCAAGCCACTCCAAAACCCTACAACAGCCAGTGGGTTCTGGGTGGTTCCTCAGAATTTACTGTACCTTCTGAGCTTTTACTGTTCCTTCTGTGGGGGAAATGAATTTTCCTAGCAACCATATATTGTTTTCTCTTCTAATGCAAAGTATTCTGGGGTGGCTTGGTCTTGAAAGGGCAATTAAGACCCATTAGCTTTACAAAAGATCTGCTGCTGGTGGAGACGAAAACTGCTAGAACTGGTTTGTCATAAGGGTCAACACAGCTGCCTGCATTTTTGGACTCTCCTCTAAGGGGACTGTCATGGTGAGTGCCTACAATTCAGAAATTTCCCCTACACCATTGCTCGCAAACTTAGTTGCTTCCATCTTCTTTAATAGCTTCTTTACAATAAATCAGTTTGCATTTATGGATGTGTTTCTGATCTGAATAAAGAACTGTGTGCATATCTGCCAACATCCGAAAATCTGAGGAGTTAAGTGTTCTCCTCCCACCCATCTCCACTAAATCTATAATATGTACACAAACCAGTATATTCAGTTATTTTTAACCCTTAAATAATTGCATGTAATGTATGCATGCTAAAATATATACTGAAAATAAAAGCATTTGTACTTTTAACTTTGGCAGCGACTATATTTTTAATGCTAGGAGAGAGCTCTTAGTCTTTGTTTTTTGTTGTTCTCATACATACTAAGACATTTTGCAAAGGTTGTCTTTTATTTAACAGTGAGTTTTTTCCTAGAAACTCTAGTTTGACATGGCTGAATAGCTTTTGGAAAACTGTACAAATCCCCAAAAATAAGATTTCTAAATATTATATCGATTCAATACATACTTTGAATTGTTAGCAGAAGGAATTATTTTCTTCAGTCAACCCATCTATTTATTTTAGAAGGTAAAGACATTATTATTTCCTCTTCCCCAACTAGATGCGACAGTAAAGAGCTTGATGAGGAAATAAGGACTCTGATAAGGAAGAACAGTACTTCAGAGTCCTGTAAGGAGCTGGAGAGCAGTCCACGTGCCCTCAACGTAAGCAACTTTCTTTTCACTTTGTCATTCTTGACAAACTGTTTAAAATCAGCAGGATGTGTCCTATGTGGCTGTATGCAAACTTCCCTTATTGCTTAAATGATAGAATAAATACTCTCCCCTTCCCGTATCCACCTCCTACAATTTGCTTCCTGATATAGGGAAAACACTTGCATGAGATAGCATTATTTTTCAGCACTTTAAGTTATTTTCATTTTTTTTCCTGTCAGGTTTGCAGGGAGGAAAGATCTAGTGTGGGCTGGGGCCCTTTTGTTAACATTCTTCATTGTGGCTCTCTGGCTGGATAGGGGATGCAGTTGTTGAGATGCCTCTCGGCACAGAAGTGTGATCCCATCACTGAGTTTTGACAAATATCACCACATGCTCACACATTCATGTGTCCTCATCCTGAAGACACACCAGAGCCAGCCCCAAACATGTTGTTGCCTGAGTCGAAGGAAAAGATGGTGCCTCCTGCCGTCCACATAGAGAAGCCAACTAGTCTGGTAGCTGGAGCTTACGAATAGCTTTATCACGCCAGCGTTATACTGTGCAATCACTGCAAATTGCGTGCAAAGGACTCCGAAGTTTTCCAGCTTATAATTGCTTTTATTGTGAAGTACTCTGAAGTTTTCCAGTTTATAATCTGCTTTGACTGTGAAGTACTCCCAGGCATCCTGCTTTATTTGTTCTATAAAGCCAAAAGCCCCGACCTATTTTGCTACTAGTTTTGGAGCGAATCATTTGTTGTTTTCTGAGTGGCCACAGGGGGCACAGGAGCAGGATTTGATATGGTTAAAGTACAGATTAAACAAATGCTTACATATGTGTAAGTTTTAAAGCTAAAGACATCAAAATTGGCACAGGAATAGATATTAAGGAGAGCTTTAAGCATACCAAATTTGAATCAGATTGGGTTATCCGTTGATTTTTTATGATTTTTTTACATTTCCCCCTTAAACCCGTTTTCTGGTATGCAAAGGATCTTAGGAGCGCTGCCGCCCGGCTAACAACAACAACAATGGAAGCAGCTTAGCGCTGTAGGGGTTAATTCGAGGGAAACAGGTACGTGGGATGAAGTTAAACATCTCCACTGCTCCTGTGGGCAGCAGGCTGTCTTAGGAGGTGCAGAGCACTTTGTGTGGCACACACAGTTCTGCCCTCCAACTTTTCACCACAACTTCCTGCCCTATGGGCACTGCCATGTGAGGCAACTGCCTCAATTTGCCCAGTAGTAGGGTTGGCTCTGGGACACACATCCTGCTCTGATTCCAAAGACTGTGGAACTCGACAAATTGACATATAGAAGATAAACAGAAAACATGTGTTCTCTGTGTTAATTGGTTTCATTTATCAAATCGTGAATAACATGCAATATATTGCAAGTGACAGCTTGTTGTTGTTTCTAAATAGCAGTTTTTCCTAAAGGGCCTCAAATCTGCATAATCACCATAACATATTTGACTTTGGGTTTTTTGAACACTTCCGAATGTTACATTTTTCATGTGTCTTCTGTGAAATCTGTATGATTTTTAACTATGTGTTTCTTTTTAAATAGGAAGGTATTGTAATAAGATGGAGTTTAGAGGTTGGTTGAGATAATCTTCCAGGAATCTTTCCAGTCCAGTGATTCTGATTGTGAAAGATTCAAGATTAGTTCTGGGCAGGGTATTGTTTAAAGACACCCAAACTGGTTGGACAAGTTTAGCCTGGACGATATCGCCTTTTCATAGAATCATAGAATAGCAGAGTTGGAAGGGGCCTACAAGGCCATCGAGTCCAACCTCCTGCTCAATGCAGGAATCCACCCTAAAGCATCCCTGACAGATGGTTGTCCAGCTGTACTGGAGATTAGCCTGGTAGCGTTCCATCCCTGTCCTTCTGGATAACAAGTACGTGATCATGGACTGTTCTGAAAGTGGTCTTAGTTTCCTACTCCCAAGTGGTGAAATGTGCGCATTAGCAGAGGACTGTGGAGAAGCTGTATGGTTGGAGCAGGGACAGACTGAGAAAGATGCAAGGAACACAGCTTAGCTGGGGCTCTGGAAGCATCTTCATGGTGTTGGGTGCCTGCCTGGAAATCTAATGGGGTGCAAGGAACTTTGGGACATTTGTTGTGATGTTAATTCTTTGAATATCCACTTGTTTTCAATCTGTATATTTGTAAATAAATGTAGATACACCAGAAAGTTTCTCCAGTATTTATTTATTATTTATTTATTACATTTATATACCACCCCACAGCTGAAGCTCTCTGGGTGGTTCACAAAAGTTAAAACGGTAAACATTAAAAAGTATACAAAATTTAAAAACCATCAGAAACATAAAAACAACAGTATAAAAACAAGTATAAAATCCTCATTCTAAGGAAACTAAACCCTGAGGTAGGTGCTGGAATGCCTAAAACCTCATTTATACTGTTACCTGGGGTGCAGGTAACAGTATAAATGAAAATAATAGTATGCCATTTGCATAGGCAGTGCTCATAAGCTTTCTCTCCCCTCCCCACCCGCCATGCATTTTAGATTCAATTTTAACATTGCTGACTGTTTTATGCTGCTTTTATAATTTCATGGCCTTTCCATTTATTATGTTTTGGTTGTATTTACATTTTAATTGTTCTATTCTTTCTTGCAAATTCCCTAGAGAATGTGATTGAAGTCTGGCATAAACATTTCTATAATAAATAAATAAAGTTTCAACACTACATTTTAGCAGCTGCCCTCATTTCCCCCAAGGAAATTTGTTAATTTTCCCCTCTCAGTTCTGGGTACATTTTGTGGCTCATTAACCCATCTCTTTGAGAGTCAAAACAGACATTAAGTCGATATCTAGCTGCATTGTCTTTTTTCATTTTTATTCTAGAATAGGTGCAGGCGCACCAATCTGGATTGGAACCCTGTGAGTGATCTAGCTCATGCCCCTGCACCTACTCTAGAGTACAAATCAATAAAATAATATATATAAAAAATAAGTTTTATGCCCTTTCGTGGCCCAAACTTTGGACTGGTCGTGCAGTTCACTGAAAGCTAGTGAAGAGCAGTAGCTACCAACACCTACCAACCCCTGATTTTCCAGGGTTCTCAATCATGTAAGGAGCCTCCATGGATAGAAAAGGCTGAAGACAGGCCCTCTCAATGTGTGGAGGGCAATGAGAATGACAATGGAGGGGGTGGAACTAGCATAGTTGCCTCCCTTGATTTCATCCTGTATTAAAGCCACATACAGAACTCCTGAATAACGCTCATAAAAATCAAAGGGTTGCCTTGCTGCATCCATTTTGTAGTCCAGTAGTCTTGTCTCAACATTGGTTAGCCAGATGCCTAGAGAAAGCAGGGCAAGGAAGTATGAGTTCCCTGTAATTTTCCCCAGCATCTGGCAATCAGAACTATATTGACAAAACCCAGGCCACAGCTAGACCTAAGGTTTATCCTGGGATCATCCAGGGTCCGCCCCTGCCTGAGCACTGGATCCCCTGTGTGTCACCTAGATGAACAGGTTTGACCCCTGGATGATCCAGGGATAAACCTTAGGTCTAGCTATGGCCCCAGTAAGGTCTGAAGTCACCAATGCAGCCCTTAGAAATGAAAAGAAAAATGCCACAAGAGATAAGAGTGGGGAAATGCAAAGATAAACAGAGACCATAGAATCATAGAATCATAGAATCATAGAATAGCAGAGTTGGAAGGGGCCTACAAGGCCATCGAGTCCAACCCCCTGCTCAATGCAGGAATCCACCCTAAAGCATCCCTGACAGATGGTTGTCCAGCTGCCTCTTGAAGGCCTCTAGTGTGGGAGAACCCACAACCTCCCTAGGTAGCTGATTCCATTGTCGCACTGCTCTAACAGTCAGGAAGTTTTTCCTGATGTCCAGCCGGAATCTGGCTTCCTTTAACTTGAGCCCGTTATTCCGTGTCCTGCACTCTGGGAGGATCGAGAAGAGATCCTGGCCCTCCTCTGTGTGACAGAGGAGGGCCTCTGTGTGGTCCTCTGTGTGACCACTTCATTTATAACTTGTGTAAGTGTAAATATAAAGCAAAAAGTTGATATCTAGTAAAAAAAAAACAACACCCAGGGAAATAGATAAAAATATAAAATTAAAATGTCTTAGGAGTACAACCACACACTTTTCAAAACAATTTGAACAAACTCTAAGTCAACAACAACAATACCCCCCCCACACACACACTAAATTAAACCAAGTGTAGCACGAGAGTAAGGCAAAGGTAATTCAGAGAAATATCTGACTGCCTTCTGTTTCCTTTAGAAGACAGGTGAATACTATTTCCTGCATATTTTGAGAATCAGATGTGCAACATTTATCTGAGCTTTCTTGCGATGCTTCTGAGGCCCTGTACAGTGGGTCTGCGTGCCTTTCTGTAATGTTTACAGTTTCTAAAGCACAGAATTGAGATGACATCCCATAAACTGACATCTTGTAACCTAAAGGCTCTTGTTGTAGGACTGTTTTCGGGACTTGTGTGTAAACAAATTCGTTCTGCTTCCTTCCCCCTTTTTTATACAAACCAGGAGTTCATAGGGAAAATAAAATTAGGCTTAAAAGATACCACATGACTGAGATCTGCTGTGAGAACCTAACAGGACTGTGAACATCTGCTTCAAGCACTAGTAATTGCATCTGTAATAATTTTTCGTTGCACTGTGCTGTGATATTGTAGCCCTTTCTTGTGGCACATGGGGTCTGAATGATTCTTATTTTAATTTTCCTGTGTGATTTCAAGGTAAGATTCAATATCATTATCAATCTTTATCTGAGCAAACAGAAGTTTGAGTGCTAATTATTTCTTCTTTAAGAAGGTCACAATCAAACTATATTAGATGATGCAGCATCTAGCAGATCAGCATTTTTGTGGCCTTATAATGTTTGATTCCTCACACATGAGATTAACACTTGCCACGTCTCTTGTGTGTCTCTGCCCAAGGGCTCTTGGAAATGAAAAATGATAATGCTTTAAGTAGCCAACAAACAATGTACAGTTTCTCTCTCTCTTGTCACCATATCCATACAGAGAACTACTACATCTACACCAGGCATAAGTCTAATTACCAATTGCACCAAATTCCTCATTCTTTTACTTTTATGTCAAATTTCTAATTATTTGTTTTTAATTAATTCCTAGGTTTTAATTTTTACCCTTAATTTCTAATTTTATACCAAACTCTAAATTATTTTTGTACCTAATGGCCCTTATACCATCCAAAACCTAATTTATTTCCCCAGAATGCTTGTTGTCCCACTAATCCAATCGGATAACTGGGGTGGACCAGTCTGCAAGGGGAGTATTCTGGAATCCTGGCTAGGGTAAACGACTGGATCCATTATAGGTAGCGCCCAGCAGGGCCATTTCCAAAGATACCTTTTTGCCACCATGCATTTAAGATGCCTACAAATATGATATGAAAAATAAACATCCAATTAATTGCTGAGACTATGTACAGAAACGCCCTTGAAGCTGGTTGGCTGAATTTGAAGCTCAGTAGGTAACAGTTAAACAATGCGTAAAGCCACATTACGCATGTTTAGACAGAAAAAAGTCATGCAACTCCTAGTATATCTCCATGCTGGAATTGTAGGACTTTGGATTTTTTTGTCTAAACATGCACAGGCTTGCGCCTAAAATAGCCCCCCCTCGCATTTAGAAATTAGAGGCTATCCATAGGCCACTATTTTGCCATGGTTGCTCTAAGTTAAGAAAAAGTCCTATAGTGGTGATTTCACATTGAGCTGAACCAAGATTTTCCGTAATAAGTTTGTCTTTAAAAAGCCTGAGATTTTTTTCTCAGCCCCGTAGAAAATGGCCACTTAGTAGAGTTTTCTTCAAATATTCTCCACTATTTTTGTTTTTGTTTTGTAGCAGCTGCCTTCCCCTGCCCATCAATGCCCCAGAATCAAACTAGGACATTGTGGAGGATAAAAAATATTAATCACTTGGCGAAACGACAATACGACAAAATAAAATCTCCTCTCCCTACCCCCACCCCTGTAGAAATGTAAAGCTCCCTTTTTCTGTCCCAGATAGGGTGGAAAATTTTGAGAGGCTATTTGCATGCCCCTCTGTTTGCACAAATCATTTATTCAGTTCTCCAGTTTCCCTTTCTTCCAATGATTAGCACATTTTAGTTCAACGTGGCCTTAGAACAGCATCCCCCAGCCTCTGGATATGTTGGATGAAAACGTTCATGACCTTTGGCCATGCTGGCTTGGCATGATGGAATTTGTAGTCCAAAAGCAGCCTTCCCCAAGCTAATGTCCTTCAGATATGTTTGATTACAACTCCCAGTCATTCCTTAGCCAGCATGGCCAATGTTCAGAAATGCTTAGCATCCAAATGCTTAGATTCCAACCCATCTGGAAGCGACTAGTATGGGAAAAGCAGATGTAGAGGATACCTGGTCATGGAAGAACAGATGCCAGAGTCACCTATGAAAATACAGATTCTGCTTTTATTTATTTATTTGCGACACTTGTATGCTGATGAATATAATAAAATCCCTTAGTGCATTTAGTATTTCCCCAAGAAATACTAAATGCATTTAAATACAATGGTAAAAACACAAACACAACATTAAAACACTTCCATTGAGACACTTCCTTAAGAAAGGGACATAGATTCTTGGGCACAGTCCACAAGAAAGGGAAAGGACTGAGAATTCCTGGAAATAGAAGGAATGGATGCAGTGCAGAAATGATAATGAAAGGCAGAGCCCTGCTTGCAGAGATGAAAGGAGAGGAGGAAGAACTTGGGCTCTCATCCCAGAAGCCTCTGAAGATCTTGGATTCTGTTAGGAACACAGTGTCTGTACTTTAAAAACCAATCTGGAAAGGGAACGCAAATTGTAACAAGGGTTCACTGAAGCCTTTGATGTGGCTGTTTGCATTTCATGTGAATTTGGTCAGAGAGGGTTAAAATGTCCCCCTGGGTCACTGATTCGCAATACTGCCAGGAGAGGATTTTTCTCCTGCATTGTATTTTTTGGAGGTTTTCCCCAAGTATATTAGGCAGCACTGAGGTTGCCATTGCACAATGAGCCAAAAATCAAAATAGGATATTAGGATTACATGCAAGTGAATATAATTGCTACATGGATTGCTGAGCGGAGAGCAAATTACTTTGGCTTAACCTGAAAAAACATTCTACTAATTCAAAAATAGGGGATAATCAGGCTCTTGTCATTGTTACAATTCTTATCACCCTGTAATTAAACACACAATGTTCAAAGGACTTGAATTGATATCTGTTTATGAATGCCATGAATTTCCCTAGAATCTGGGAGCAGCCAGGCATAACTGCCTATGACTTGCAAAAACATGGACATTATACAAAAGAGAAAAAGAAAAAAAGGGGGTTAGGGGAAATTGATATGATGAATCCTATCAATATACAGCACTTGTTAACATCTCTCTTGATGTAATGAGGCCAATGCTTCATCAAGGCGTATGATGTGGGCATATCCTTCTTGTTGGTCAGACGTCATTGCTCGTGTACATTTTATTCTTGAAAAATCTGTGAAAATAGCGGATGTACATACGCTTTAAAATTGCATCCCTGTGATGTGGGGATTAACAGATGGACACCAAAAGTGGATACTGGGAGCCTTTTCTCCAGAGCAAGGTGAATATGGCGCATCTGCCATCTATCATTGCTCCGGAGTTGCAGTGAAGGCATGGCCAGGTGGATGGTGACCCCTGATTGGTTGTCTTCCGCCTTGGCAGAGGGCAGGGGGTGGACCCGGCAAGCCTAATGGCTGCTGGAAAGCCCACGCTGCCTCCCCAGTGAGGATTACACACCGCCACACTGCACCAGTGACACCGTAGGGCAGAGCTTTCCAAACTTTTCATGTTGGTGACACACTTTTTAGACATTTTAGGCATCATTTCGTGACACAGTAATTCAGTTTTACTAGCAAACCAAAGGTTAAACTAACCCCTTATAAGAGATACGGACACATACATAAATTGTAATAACGAAATGTATGGGGACACAACATAACTCATGAAAACAATTCATTTATATTTTTAAAAATATATGATTTGCAAGATAATAACATACATTTCCAAGACTTTTCACATTGAACCAATTTTGTTGAGCTGCGATCGAGCAGCGGTTGAGACGGTGTTCTATCAAAAAACTGGACCCATGGAATTTCTTGAATGCGTCACTTCAGGTGCACCTGCGTCACCAGAAGTGCCGCGGAATCAGCTGTTTTGACCCGATTATGCATACTGCGCATGCGCAGTACCTGTATGATCCCTTGACCGTGGTGTGCATACACGGATGCGACGGAAGGGGAATATACTAGTGCACCATACTAATCGGCACCTTTGCTGCGTAAAAATGCATGCAAGTTGGTATTGCTTATTTCACATAGACTCAGAGGTTTCTCGTTACATTCGCATGACACACCTACACACTGCAGCTGACACACTAACGTGTCGCGACACACAGTTTGGAAAGCTCTGCCGTAGGGTTTGCCGGCAGGGCGGCACCAAATTAACCATCAGCCCCTTAACCATCCTATTATGTTTTTATGTTCTCCGTTTTAAAACTTTTTTAAAAAAGTATTTTTGCTGCCTTTAGTATCTCTATTATAATGGAAATAAGGGGTATGAAGTTGTTGTTGTTGTTGTTATTCATCTATAAGCGCCATCACACTGGGGGTTAACACGCTCCCTAGCTTCGCTTCTCTGACTGTGTTTTCGTTCCTCAGTTACTTCCTCTTTTCAAAAGAGGAAGTACAGAACGAGCACGAGGCCGATTGAGTCTGCTGTTCTAATGGTGCTGCTTCTCCTGCACACAGCAGGAGAGAGCAGCATTTCCGAGTTTAAAAAAACTTCAGACTAAATGAGGGTTTTTTTGTTGCACAAGGAAGGCCAGAAGGGGTGGAAGGTACGTGGGAGGCAGACGACGTCATGGGGGGACCTGAGCAAACTCCGTGAATGCCCAGTAACGAGAGTGCAATAAAATGCTTGTCAGATGGAGCTTTATTTGTGGGTATTTAGAGGCGAGTTCTGTTGGTAATGGAGCTATAATGGCACTGCCTATGCACAAGAGGGAGGTATCAGTAGAGAACCCAGAGGTTTGCAGAACTACAAAACACTTTTTTGGGGAAATACCTAACCCCTCAAAATAGTACGAGGACTGAGAATATTCATTTGGCCTTTCCAGATACATTGGACTGTAACTCCCATAATTCCCAACCAATGTGGACATTAGCATCTGGAGGGCAGGCTAGGCTACAGAATGCTGATGGATTGTTGGACTGGGAAATAAAAAAAAACAGGTGTGAGGAAGAATGAAATGGAATAATATGGCAGATGGCAGGGATGACAGACTGAAACAGTGAACAAGAGCACTCCACAATGTAACGTTTTGTTGCAGGTCCCATTTTTAAGGTCAATAACTTTTACAGAGAATGATGCTGATAGCAAAAGCTGTGAGAAGATGTACTTGGTATAATTTGAGACAACAGGGAGGTGGAGAAGTGGACATGATAAAGCCTAAAATGTAAAGTCTGCAACTAACTTTATTTAAAGGGTTTTTAACCATTGTATGAAACTCTAGGAAAACATACTTTAACAAAGGCACAGATATCCTTGCATATGATCATCATAAATTTCAGTTTATACCTTACACACTATTTTTTATGAAATAAAGATTTCACTGGAGTGTAATTTGCACTTTGGAACTTTTACCACTCCTTCTTCCCCAATATAAGAATGTAATTTTATTTTGTTGCCAACGTCTATATATTTTAACCTTAGATAGCCAGTTTCCTGCTCTATTTCCTAAGGTGGAGTTTCCTGTCATGTGGTTGTCTGGATAATATGCATATCTCCCTCTCATTGTTTACATATTTTCCTTGAGCTAAGTGTTTCACAATCTTACCGTGTAATTTTTTTAAAAAAATACTCTATTTATGCTAAGTGGTACGTAAGGTAATGATGAATATGCTATTTAACATCCTTGTTTCATTATTTTGGCTTGGAGGGGAATGTCAAGACTTGATTGGGATTCTTCACATTTTTACATAGCCACCATCTTGCCAGAGATGATAAAAAGGATCCATAATCCATTGTACACTTCTCCAGTGAACTTCATGGGCTTTAAGCCTACAAAAGCTAATACCAAATTGTGGCTTTTGTAAATCCACCCACCTTCAGCAATGTGCAAAATTTTAAGGGTGAATAATTATATATATACTTCACAAAATACCACAGCCACAGAGGGGATTTCCATTCATATTCTTACATAAAAGTTAAGCATCACCACAGCTTTCTTTATCTTTATTCTACCTTTTCAGTTTCCTGTCTTTGAAACCTAACTAGTTAACAAGGGAAGCCAACCCTGTCAGACAATGGTAGTAAAAATGGTGTGTCTGTATGTAATTATTTTATTTATTAATTAACTAATTACATTTCTATACCGCCCAATAGCTGGAGCTCTCTGGGCGTTCACAAAAATTAAAAACATTCAAAGTATAAAACAACAGTATAAAACCATAATATAAAATACAATATAAAAGCTCAACCAGATAAAAACAGCAGCAATGCAAAATTACAAATTTAAAACACCAAGTTAAAATTTATTTATAGACTGTTAAAAAGCTGGGAGAAGAAAAAGGTCTTCACCTGGCATCTAAAAGCATATAATGTAGGTGCCAAGCGAACCTCCTTAAGGAGCTCATTCCACAGCCGGGGTGCCATATTTCCTCTCCATACTCAGTAAAAATCATGGAAAAGGTAAGCAGTAATATAATATAAAATGTGTACCAGGTTTCTTGGATACGGGTAGATATGTACCATTGCAATAAAGTTCATAATCTTTAGAGTGGGGTAAGATTATATAGTTGGAAAGAGATTTATAAAATATTCATCTCATGAACTGGGCTCCAGCCCATGTTACCACTATTACCTTTGCTATCTTTTAAGATGCCACAGAACACTTGTGGCTGCCCTGCTAAAACTAAAATTGGTTTTGAAGCAGAGAAACCTACACAAATAAAACTTTTTGTGGTCTTACACTGAAATTTATCACAGCAGATTTATGACCAAGGGAAACACAACAATCAACACACAGTAAACTTGTATAATACATTGCAACAGGATGCAGTCATGGCATCTAATATATCTGACTTTTAGAAGTATTAGCTAAGGGGTCTCCAAATGTTTTAGGTTTTGATTTTTTTTAAAAAAGTGTTCTACAAAATGGCTGCCATGGGGATGTGACCAGGCACAAAATTTGGGGAGCATTCTCCCCCACCCCATTTGCACTCTGTGTGTGTTTTATCCAATGTGTATGTATGTTTTATAGAAAGAAAAGAACGAAACACATACACATGGAGAGAGAGAAAATTCACACACACACACCATCCCCTCCCCAAGGGAGTGATATCTCTATTGGCTTATATTGTGGGGTGGGGGTGGGGTTGTACTCCCAAAAATGCCTGTTTGTGTAGCAGGGGGAAACACACTCCATGTCAAAGAGCAAGGTCTTAGAACAATAGGATCCTTGGCAGGAAGTGGGCTTCTCACCAGCACTAGCCATTTTTCCGCAGCTGAAGCTTACCGTTTTCGTTCACTTGCATGAGGAGTTGGAGAACTGTGATACCCAAAAAAGGCTGGTGGGGGAAGCCCATCCACTACTAAGGATCATAACAAGGCAGGGTGTTGCCAGTTGCAACAAACCTTCTAACTGTGTTCACTGAACATGAGTAGAAGAAACCCTCTGCTGACCTTCCTGCTCAGCATGGAGAGTCCATGGGCATGTCTAGACCATGCCTTATCCTGGGGATCATCCCGGGATCATCCATGTGCATCCATATGACGCACAGGGGATCCCAGGGGCAGGGAGGGAAGATTCCTTCATTTCCTCAGGATAACCGGGACGGCTTTCAGCCCGATTTTCCCTGCGGTCTCGGGATCGTCCCAAGATCACGGGAGGTGTGGGTGGCCAAGTAAACGCAAGGAGCCTGGAACCGGGCACAGGGCACAGAGCTCTTCAGGCGCTCCGTGCCCATCAGGGGTGGGGTTGGTGGTGGGTGGGTGTTTCCCCCACTACCTTTGGCGGAGGAGTGCATGTGCGCGCCTCTCCTGTTTTTTTTTAAAAAATGGCAGCCACGACATCCTTCCGGGATGTTGCGTGGCTGTCTGGACACCCAGGGAGGATCGCAGAAACCAGTAACCACGATCCACGATCGTCCCCCTACACCCTTGTGGTATAGACATGCCCCATGTCTTTAGAAGAGTCCACATAGCTGGGAACATTGGTGGCAAAGTTTATGTGTATGTGGTGGCCACTTACATAGTTTTAACCATCATGGGTGCAGGTGAACACCTGCAGAAGGTGATTATTCAATGGTCTAGTTCACACATAATGACAATCCAGAATATGTGCTTAGTATAGGTTGTCACTGAATTATGAAGGAAGAATTTTCAAATCTTGAATAATAGGGAAATTGAATTTCAGACAAGAAAAACTAGGTAAAAAATGTTCCAGAATATTTAAAAGTTTAGTCCTGATCAAATCTGAACTACAGTTGCTGTTTGTGGAAATTTCTGTGCTACCATTATTAAACATGGGTTTCTACAGTAAGTGTATTATTTAGTCATTATGTTATCAAGCAGATGTTGGGGATTCAGCTGTAGAGATTTTCATTGTTTTACAAGTATAGTAACAACAACAATGGTTATTCCTACATAAAAGTGTGACATTTTACAAATGATTTAAATTTTATTACATTATATCTACCTTTTATGTAGATGCTTGAAATAAGGCATAAAAATAAGTAAAATTAATTAGCAACATCAGACCTCTTTGAAAAATTATCCTTGATGCATTTACTGGTGAGTAGATGTGTCATTCCATTTAATAGATCAGTGTTTTTTCTCAGTTGCATTTCTTTAATTCTTTTAATTCGTTTCTACAAAAAAGTTTATTGTATCAACTAAAACCCAGACCTTTTAAAATTACATCCTGTTGTCATTACTGTTATTAACAAATCACAGTTCTGTGATAATCAAACATATACACAAACACACATCCTTTCCTTGTGAACTCACTCCATTACTTTGTTACTAACCCTTCAGCAAATAATTAGAAGAGCTGAAATCTGTTCAGTATATTGGAAGTATTTTACACTCATTAATTTTCATTGGGATGGGAAAAAGACCCACCCAGTTTGTAAGGGACCCCCCTCCAAAAAAACCCCCAGGTTTCCTGGTACATGGTACATGCTGTTCCTCATGCCAGACATTTCCTTCCTGATTGTTTTCACAAGCATTCTCACTGTATATGAAGCATGACTCACTTATTTCCTTGTCATGGGTAAATATACAGTATGTCTTAATGTCCCTTCAGAAATGTTCATTCTTCATGGCATGCAAGGAAATAGTAGGGGGAGAAATCCAGTCGGAAATGGTTATCAGGATGGGGGGGGGGGAGAGTAAATCTACTCTTCCTTTTTCCTGTGCAGCTTTTCCTCCCAGAGGCAAATGGGGTGACAACAAGAAAATTGCAGTTTACATACAACATCAAACAGACTGTTATCTTTCCACATTAATCACAGGCTACATACTTGAGACATCCTGGGAAGCCCCTTTCAGGAACAATTGAAATACAAGTTCCATCACCTCCCGGATCTCACAAGTAGGAAGGGTTAGAAACATTTGCTGTGAAGTTTTCGATGCCCAAGTCTTAGTGTGCTACTTGTCTTGGATGAATTCTCCTTCATGGTGTATGTGTGACTGATTTCCTTTGATTTAAAGGCCTGTGGTAAACGCAACACCCTGGGATATTCTGCACAGATGCAGCCGAGCATGGAGGGGAAGAAAACTTCAGCCAGCCTGTCAGAGGTAAGTGAGCACATTCACTGGAAGTGTGTGTGTCTGTGGCAATTGGATTCTTTCATTTTGTGTTCCAACAAGAAGTATTCTTTTATGGCTGGACTGCAGTTGGATTCTGCCCTAAAAACACTAATGTAAGTGGTTGCATTTCAATTTTTTTTAAATTAAAATGCAATTTTGTTTAATATTCTTAACAGGAAAGGATTTTTTCAACTTATTTCACACATGTGTTTGTAGTTGTAGCACCTATTCCACATTCAGTGAAGTCATATTAAATTGACTTAAATCCAAGTACTGTGTGACTTGTGGCTTCGGCAGGATTTTCCTTTAATTAAATACTACTACAACTACTATTACTACTACTATATAATAATAATATATTCATTTGTTACCCGCCTCTCCCTGTGGATCGAGGCGGGGTACAACACAAATGCCATAAAACACATATGATTGATTAAAACATTTAAAACTAATAAATATAGCAGAAAGCAACAGTAGTGTAATTCCTTTATTAGAACAAATGAAATGTCACAAAATAGTAAGTGAACGTTTTTGTTCATTAGAACTTTCATTACTGTTTTTCTTTTTCTCTAATCGACCAATATGGCTATCTGCATCCCAACCACTATTTTTTTTATTATTGAAATGTGAGATGTTTATTTGTTGTTTCAACTGTTATGGTCATATCAACTTTACAAATACATAGGTAAGCACACAAAAACTTTACAATACAAAGAAGTAAAATACAAAAAGATACTAAAAAGGTTTTCATTAAAAGGTGCCCACAAATATGTAAAAGTTAGTTTTAATACAAAGAATTAAAATAAGACACTAAGAATTTACATTAAAAGGCACATAAATGTATAAAAGTTAATACTACTGATATATTAAAACATGTTAAATTTCATCATTACAGTTCACCATATTGACCTCTATGAATCTTCTTCTCAATTTTTGGGCAGCCACTGTGAATCTTGCAACTCTGTCTGTCACAAATTTGTCAGTATCAGAGAGCAAATATTTTAGTAATGTATTTGACAGAACATTTCTTCTATCTCTCCACATACAGTTTTTTTTAAAATGTAACAGTTTGGTAACTTCATATATTTTGTGTTGTATTCTTCATTTTTCTGTGAATGTATGTGTTGGTGTGCATATGTGTGTGTATCGTTACTGTTTCCTTCCCTGAGCTTTTGGGATGTAGAAGCCATGTATTTAAATGAAAAATAAATCAAGAGAATATGGACAGTTTCTGGACAGTATTAGATATAATAATAATAATAATAATAATAATAATAATAATAATAATAATAATAATATATTGCCCCTATCCATCTGGTGCAGCAGAAAGGAGGAGTTCACAAGCTTTCTCTTCCATTTTAGATTAACTGCAGTTTATCATGCTGCAAGTGGAGAAGGAAGCATGGAATAAAGACATGGACAGCAGAGCTTGGGAATAAACTAGGGCCTCTTTATTTAAACAATAAGGTAGATTCACCCCTCCCTGGATCTGCATGTGAAAGTGCGGGAATCAATGTCCTAACCTCAGGCTACTTGCCTGTCATCATGGACGAGCCACTCTCCTAAGCCAAGAGTCGTGTAAACCCAGCCCCTCTGTTATGCAACACTTTAAAAGTGTAGGGAGGCCGCCCCACATCACCCCCACTCAGAGCCATAGAACTCCAAGTATATGAGGCTGGATGATCTCCAAAGGCATACCATATCCTGACATGGAAGCCATAAAACTCACAAGGAGCAGGAGCTCCAGACATGCCAATCAGCAGAAGGTGCCAGAGTGCTCACTGTCCCTATTCTAATATAGCAAAATCCTGCACATCCTGCCACCGGAGGGTGCCACGCCTCAGCATACATGTGGCAATACACAAGGTGCTACATTCTCCTCCTCCTCACCCACAATGGCCGTTTTCCCACCAAAGCCGTCCCGGCTGGGCGGATACTGGATTTGTCTGAACCCAGACAACCTCTGATTATTCTTAACTACGGCTCAATATATAGAATATTTGAATTAGCCTCTTGTAAGAGGATGTACAAGCTCCTGCTACAATAACTATTGATAATTAACTGTTGACAACTACAAAATCATTCCTTGCTTCTTTTGAAGAAACAAGTCTTGATTAAACATTTTGTTAATGTAAGGTATAAAAGTTATACGCCATTGGGAAGATTTTTTTTTTAAAAGAATTTGGCTGTGCAAACTTTTATAATTTTTTAGAAGTTATACTTTTCAGCCAGTTCCTAATTTAAACTTGACCAGTACCTAATACTTCAACAGATGTTTCATTTCTTTCTTTCTTTTTTTAAAAATTCAGGCAGTTTTTGCATGGTTTAGTTGCAAATGGTCAGTAACTGCATTTTCTGACATTATTTCTGTCAGTTTAAATGGATTTGTGCTTGACTGAACTAATATTTCTTTTGTAGCATACACTGACAAAGAAGATACCAACAGAAACACTGGAACAACAGATTATATCATTGGAAAAGCAGAGGCAGGAGGTAATTTTAAGTATCCGTTTTTGGACTCCCAAGCTGATGATCCATAACATAGCTGAGTTGGCATTCCTGGCTATAAAGTGATTGAATTCCTGCTAAATAGATTTCTCCAAATACAGCAAATGCTTTTTGCCTGTGTGAAAGGAGAGTTTCATATGGGGAACAGCTGCTCAACACATGCAAACCTTCTTTGGATTATGCCACCACCCAACTTTGACCACACAAGTAAGCCAGGTGATTGGCAGCTGTTTTTATGGATTCCAATGAAAGCAGCATCCAGTCCAACAGGTACACTCCAGAATAACTTTCAATACCATCTAGAACAACTGTCAAATCACATGCAACTATGTGCAATGTAATAGTTGTATCCTTTCTAGCATTTTCAGTGATACTGCCAGAGTTCTAGGAAGGTACATATCCAATTCTATAGTGAAGCCCCTTCAGGTAGCAAAATTTCTTCGGTTATGTCTTCTTGATCAGGGTAATTTCTTTTCTGAGCAATTAAGGGTGCAATCTCATGGCTGGCTGGGGCATGCTGGGAGTTGTAGGACTTTTTTTGTCTAAAGATGCAGAGAATTGGGCTGTAACAGTATTTTCATTTAATACATAGTAGCACTTGGATCATTGCTGCCCCAAAGTACACGTTAAACAGTAATAGTTTAATTAGTAATTAATCAGGTCAGAGAATGTGTGAAATACCTATGCCATTTTAGCCTTCTTTAATTTAATTTTGTTAAAAATTCAAGCAATGATCTGAATAAGTCAAAGATTTTATGTACACACTTCTCTTTTGCCACATGACTATTGAATGGAAGAGAGGACACTTTAAAAAGTATTTTAATTTTAAATGTGTGCTTTAACTAACCTGAAGTTCAATTTCATTTATAAAAGATAAGATTTGTAAGAAGCAAACAAGGGAGCATCCAAGTCGATACTAGCGTTAATGTACTGTAAATTACATTGCACTAGCATAAGCAAGCTCTGGCACAACACTATAGTGTTAGCTGGTGTGACAAGATTTTCCCAGAAAACACGTTGTGCCTGCTAACACGTTTCTTGCAATAGCCCAGATTACAGCAATTCCATGCTTGCCTGCAATCCTTATTAAAAGCAAATCCTACATCGTTGCATTTTGGCAGAGCTTTCTCGCACTCTTATTTCGGTTCCTGGGCATGGCATAGAGCAATTGTGTAGGCCAGAGGGTGTCAGACCTCTTTCAGCTCAAGGACTGAAGTCTATTTATTTATTTATTTATTTATTTGATACATTTATATACTGCCCCATAGCCAAAGCTCTCTGGGAGGTTTACAAAAGTTAAAAAGTTAATTTCAAAGGTGCTCTCAGGGGGTGCAGTAGTGGTGGGCAGGGCCAAAGGGAAAAGGCCCCAAACACCAAAAATACCCCCAATGCCAGCAAAGCCTTAGGAGAAGTAGCGCAACCTTTTAGAATGAGAAAAAACACACACGAAAGCTGGGAAACTTCCAAATGATTAGTGGTCAAGGAAAAGAGGGTGGGGCCAGGGGAAGAGGACTTATCCCTCTGGGGAACACCAGAGGGCAGTATTGAGAACCTGGCAGGCTGGTCTTGGTTCCAGGCTTTCAATTTGACATCCCTGGTGCAGTCAATTCCAAAATTCCATAGAGCAATTCCCTGTGCGTTCACAATCTCCTTTGTTGTTTTCTAATGAGAACATCCTCCCAGATGAGGGTTGCTTCTCATGTAACATGGTGGCTAACACACCTTACTGATTCTGTTTCAGGGTGTCTTAGCTGTTCTGAGCATGAGTTTATTTTGTGTACAGTTATGCAACATTTTACATGTTCAGTGAGCTTTCCTAGACGTAGCTTTTGTTGTGTGCTCACTGTTCCTCACTCAGAGTAGTTTGCGGGTGCTTTAGACAACCTTGTCATCTTCCAGGGCCTCTGTTGTTCTTTCCAAGCCTTTTTGCGGGGGGGGGGGGGGGGGTTGACCGGGAAAATCTGGCATTTGGGGGAGTGGCAGACTGAAATGCTTGTGTAATTGCACAATTCCACTATACCGCAGCGCCAACCAGAGGTTATGTAGCGGAATGTACAGAAAGGCAGAAAAGGAAAAAAATATGTGTGTACAGATCCGATATTATTCCTACAAAGAATTTGGAAGCAAAAACAGTGTAAAGTAGTAGGTTAAAAGCCTAGTCTAGAAAAGCTCAATATGTTAAGTATATGCTTTAAAAATGTAATATTTAAAAATGTAATATTTGAAGCAGCCTTGGGCTCATTTGAAGCAGCCTTGGGCTCATTTGAACTTTTCATAATTCATTATGGCCAGTAGGACTAGCCCCATATATTGAAAAACATTATTTTGGAATGCTTACGTGACACTATAAGGACATGTTCAATGCTTTTGTGAACTAAGTGAACTTTCAGAGCTGCAAGGGAAGTCTGCACATCTTAGAAATTCCTGTGGGGAGTTTCAATTTTAACGTTACTGTATTAATGCTGAGTCACCTGCCACTCTCTAACTATTTCTTTGTCTTGTGCTAGTTAGTATTCATTCCTAGGTCTTATGTCCTGCGCTGCAAAGGAGATAAAACATTCTTAAGCTTTTTGTATAGTAATGCAAAACAGTCATAAATAGTGTAATGAAGAGGTTGGAAGCAGACTGAACCCATAAAACCCTAAACGGCCAGAGGCCGCCATACATTTTTCCAATGTCTCTTCTGGATCCCAGCAAATGCAAATGGCAGTGTCTTGTAAAAGTGACACAAAGCATGTTTTCTAGAGATGAATTTGATGACTGTGACTAAGCAACAGATATTTCTAGTAATACGAATGAGTTTAATATAAATTAAAATATAAATTATTGATACTTCAAAATGATTCATGTCCTGAACATTAGGAAATAGGATGGGTTAAACCTCTAAAATAATATAAGTTTTAATAATAACCTGATAATAATGTATCTAAGATTATTGATTAATCATTTCAGCTTTTGGCAGTGAACAATCAATGGGATCAACAATTCAGAAGGATGAAAGCGCAGTATGAAAAAAAGGTAAAAAAAAAAAAGAACAACCCAAAACATGCCCATGACTATTTCAGTAGAGCACAACCATTTTCTACCTTTATTTAGTTGTTTTGCTTTGCTTTAAGAGGAGGAAAACAGTGCAGCACCGAGAGAAACATACTGGGGGTGGGTGGGTGGAGTAGAGAAGAACAAGCATGTAGTAGTCTACAAATCCTTAAACTTGCATCCCATGTAGGACTGAGGACCACCAACATTATTATTTTTCCAATTTCCATGAGGGACAAGCAAATTCTGACTCCCAAAAAGGGCAAGGGGGGAAATTAGGGGTGAGCTATTCACTATTAGCACTGCCAATGAACTTCTTCCACCCCACTTGTTTATTCCCTGCCAACTGTGACACTGTTCTTTCAACTGCCATTTTCTTTCTCCCAGATTATCTGAATGCAATGTCATTTTGGGACAGTGTGTATGTGTGTGTGGAGGAATGGTGACTGCTACCAAAAATGGCAGCCACCATATGGATCTGGGAAAGAAAATGACAGTGGAGCCGCTGAAAGAAGGGGGATGGTGTTGTTGCTACCACCTTAAGACAGTGGCAAAGAAAAAAGAAAAGACAAAGTCCCTGCCACTGCTGCTAATGGTGATCAGTCTCCTAAATTTTGCCATCCCCCCCCAAACTCAAAGAAATGTACTCCAAGTTCACCCCCCTGCTAATGGAGTTGCAAATGTTGGCACAGGTGGGAGTATTTTGCCTTGGCTGTAGCCCCTTGTTGAAGATTGTGGTAAAGATCTATGAAGGTTGAAGACTATTGCTTTTGAACATCAAAACCATAATAGTTAGGTCCTAATGTAGCAGCACGTCTGCCAAATTCTTTGGATAATTATCTCAGTAATCCTCACAGCAGCCATACAAGATTTGGCAGTGTTAACTATGTACTGGGGCAGCAGCTGAAAATGAGAAACAGTAGCTTGCCTAAATCAGCCTGGGTTTTTTTTGTGACTTGGGGTGAGATCTGAGTCAAGGATTTTCCCTTACAAGCACAATTAACAGCTATACCAGCGCTGCTCAGGTGTGTCATTGTCCGTGGGACAGCTCACCACAAGCTTCCAAGTATCTGTTGTTCTTGAAATCTTGATCCTGCGGCCCATTTCTTTATTTCTTTATTATTTAAAAACTTGTATCCCACCCTATATCGCAAGGATCTCAGTGTGGCATACAGATAAAATGCCACCTAGTTATGTAGTAAAATGTCTGTTACAGCCTGTGGCGTTCCCTACATTTGCACATGGGGCACAGTGTTAGCCAACAGCTGCTTCTTGGTGGTGGGGTTCTGTTTTGGGGAAAGAAAGTTATATATCTTGCCTCAGCTAATCTTGTGCCACCTTCCAGGTCACTGAAGTGAAAGCAGAAGTGGAATCAATGCAGAAGATTGTCAGGACACTCGAAGGAGAAAGGCTCCAAATGCAACAAGAATGCCAAAGGCTGGAAGCCCTGACTACAAACAGGCTAGTAGAGGAAATGGTAGGAGAAACTGGGTTGTTTCACTTTGTGTGTGTGAGAGAGAGAGAGAGAGAAAGGGGGAGGGAGGGAGAGAGAATGCTTTACAATACCATTGCTCATCTCCAAGTAAAATAGAACCAAGTAGATGCAGCTTTTGTAGATTTATGTCAGGGCTTCCAAACAGAAAAATCAACAATATTGCTACACAAGGGGAAAATTTAGAAAAGAAAAGGAAAAGCAGGAAAGCACAAACCTAAAATGTGCATGCTATGCTAAAATTCTGACAGGTAGAGATGGAAAATGCAGTATCAGGGGACGTACAGTCCCAAAGATACCTCAGTTGTTTGCGGAGGAGGCATCACCCATTAGTAGGGTGCAGAATTTGCTTAGAAAAGGTTGCAGGTTCAATTCTTGGTATCTCCATTTAAAAGGTATGTTAGCAGGGGATGGAAAGACATCTGCCTGAGGCCCTGGAGATCTGTTCCCAGGCAGAGTAAAGAACAAATAGGCTAGATGAACGAAGCGTCTGACCTCGTATTAAGTCTTTTCCTATGTTCCAGTTTTAGATGACTAAAGAATCTTATTTTCTGTTTTCTGTTAGACTTTCGTTTCTTGGACAGAACAAAATTAGCCTCATTGTCATGGCATCTGACACACTTAATATTACGCAGGTATAGAGAATCATAGAATAGTAGAGTTGGAAGGGGCCTATAAGGCCATCGAGTCCAACCCCCTGCTCAATGCAGGAATCAACCTCAAAGCATCTCTGACAGATAGTTGTCCAGTTGCCTCTTGAATGCCTCTAGTGTGGGAGAGGCCACGACCTCCCTAGGCCATTGGTTCCATTGTCGTACCACTCTAACAGTCAGGAAGTTTTTCCTGATGTCCGGCTGGAATCTGGAGTGGCTGAAGCTTTTATTTTCAGTCATAACTATTGGCCTGAAGAATCACTTGATTCCTGAGCCGATCACAAGCCTCCCAGTTACATTTCAAGTTGGACATTAGGGCTGTGCATGGTCCCCCCGTTTTGCCTTGGAGGCCATTTCAGAGCCTCCAAAATGGCCCCAATTCACTTCAGGATGCTTCAGGGGTTGCCCACCTTGCCTCGGCACCAAAGTCGAGGTGAGATTCGGGTCCCGTGAGGCACCCAGGAAAGCAGGGATCAAGTCTGGGTAGGACTCCATGCCCCCTCCCTTGCCCAACCCAGAGCTGCTGCCCCTGGGACTTACCCGCTCACCTGCCGCTGCTGGTGCTGCTCCATCACTGCCGCTGTATCGCCCCATCACTTCCACCATTGCCCCATTGTTGCCATGACCAGTATATGCAGCATTCTCCTGAGAACTAGGCTGCAATTTCAAAAGTTTGTGGGGGCTCTGTTTTAGTACATCTATGGCCACTTTAGTTTGCAGCTCAGAGACCCCACAATATCTTGAAATCGCAGCCTGGCTCTCAGGAAGACAGCATGTTTTCCTGGTCATGGCAGCAATGCGATGGTGGTGGCAGGAGAGGAGGAAGAAGGAGTTGAGTCCAGCACTGTCTAAAGTGGCCCAAGGCATCCCAAAGCTTCAGTACCAATCTGCTTTGGTCTTGGGCCACCTCAGGCCACCCCAGAACTGACTCAGAACCAAGGCAGAGCAGGCCGAATCAGCCCACCTTGCCTTGGTTTCGGGGATTCGGCCCAAAGCGGTGCCAAACCCTATTGGACATAGACTCAGGGCTATTTACATGAGGCATTTATCATGCACACATCACTCATGGTTGTTTACAGGTTCTTGAGATGCTGCTGTGACCCTTCAGTTTCGCTTCTGTATCTTAGCTGCACTTTTGGAACATATTTTTTAGAGCAGGAAAAATACAACATTTAATTGTGAATGTGAAAGAAAGCACAATTTCCTCTTGTCTGTTTGCAATATTCTGCTGTGTCACAGTGCCATCCAGGGTTATGTAGTGGAAAACCAGGAGAGGAAACACTCCTCATGTAGTGCTTGGATCTCACTTCTGTGACAAAACTTAAAGTAGATAGACAGCGGATTAACAGCTAATTAACAGCCTTGAATAGAAATGCTCTTAGGCTTGGTTGTCACTGAGGCAGTAAACCTGTGCTACTTCAGTCTGCAGGTGAGGTGCACTTGGTTGAATGCTCCTTCATACAAAAAAAAGCCTCTAAAACAGAAAACTAGCAACCCAGGGAGAAGTAGGTAAGCCTCTAAGTTGGGTACAGTCATCTAAAGCTTTCTTCTTCCTGGAATGGGGAGTTTTCACATGTGGAATGTCTTTGTGCTCATATCCAGGGAGGAGATATTTAATTCTCCCTTTTTACATCATATATACTATCTCAATTCTATGAGTTACTAATTCTTATATAACCAAAAATGGTACCATCCACACATAAAAGGAAGGCTTGAGAGGAGCCCCAAATTTGCAGATTAATAATAATAATAATATTTATTTATTATTACATTTATATCCTGCTTTTTTCCTCTAAGGAACCCAAAGCGGCATACATAATCCTCATCCTCTCCATTTTATCCTCACAACAACAACCCTGTGAGGTGGGTTGGGCTAAGAGTCTGCGACTGGCCCAAAGTCACCCAGTGAGCTTCCATGGCCGAGTGGGGACTAGAACCCAGATCTCCCGACTCCCAGTCCGACACTTTAGCCACTACACAATCATCATCATCATCTTTAGAGAAAAAACCATCAGGGGATGGACCCTTCCCTCTGGGAGTAGACCCTCTGTTCAGTGGGCACATAATAGTGACTCTTGTGGTGGTGGATAGAAAATTCAGGGTGAGGGGAGGATGAAAAGAAGTGTTTTGAATTCTTAATAGAGGCAATGCACTGTGCAACCACCCAACTGATAGCTGCTTTGAAACTGAAGGATGAAGTAAGTTAAAAATAAAATCCAATAAAATCGTAGGCTGTGATTTCCCAGAAGATTTTATTGTTTTGGCTGGGGATTGTGGGACCACTCTAGCCATGACCTCCACCACCCATTGACAGGAACATCTTCTAACAATAAGGCCTTCAGGGTGGTATTTTTAGATGTGAGAGGGTATATTTCCTCAGCTACCACATGCATTTTTATGGCCTATATGTGCCACAAGAGAGCCCAAAAGGTAGTCAATAGAATTTCATCAGACTATAGAATATCCAGGATGAACTATCCATTAGTTTTGCTGCTGTTTTCTTTTTGAGAAGTTTGGCACACTTAGTTGGAATAACAACAACAAAAAATATAGCACATCTGTCATTATGGGGTGGGGAAGGACATCAGGAAAAACTTCCTGACTGTTAGAGCAGTACAGTGGACAATGGAATCAGTTACCTAGGGAGGTTGTGGGCTCTCCCACACTAGAGGCCTTCAAGAGGCAGCTGGACAACCATCTGTCAGCCTGGATGCTTTAGGGTGGATTCCTGCATTGAGCAGGGGGTTGGACTCGATGGCCTTGTAGGCCCCTTCCAACTCTGCTATTCTATGATTCTATGCAACCAACCATCTGCACTTTGTCAACGTATCTTTGTGTCTTTCATTCCAGAGTGATAAAAAAACCTTAAAGGATGAGAATAGACTTCTGAAAGAAAAAAACGCCTTAGCAAACACAAAGAAGATGCATTATGAATGTGAAATAAGTCGACTGAACAAGGTATGGATCATTCTTGTTTGAGTATTTTTACATCTTTGCTTATAAATCTTATCTGCTCAGTGCTTCGATTCATCTGGCAGTTTCTGACTGCAGAGTTAGTTAAACTGTCTTTTCTTTGTCACCTGCTACTGTAATGTGTGGCTACAGGCTAAAGTACATGTTATGGTAAACCAGAATTTAGGTGTGTAGGGGAAGCATGCTTAATCTGGCCACTTTTATTTTGAAGGGAAAGCAGCATTCTGGTGCCCCAATCTGGATTGTGCTTCTGATCTAGATTGGAGGCAGTTTCCCACCAGCAATTGTCCTAGAAACTGGAGTGTAATTGCATATGGGTCCCATTCAGCTACTCTGCCTTTAAAATACAAGTGGTCAGCATAACCCTGCTCCTTAAAAAACATGTTTAGTGTAATGTTGTAGATCACAAGTTGAATATGAACCAACAGTGTGATGTGGTTGCAGAAAAAGCAAATGCTATTTCGGGCTGCATTAATAGAAGTATAGCTTCCTAATTGTGCGAGGTACTGGTTCCCCTCTATTCAGCACTTGTTAGGCCTCATCTTGAGGCCTCATCTTGAGTATTGCATCCAGTTCTGGGCAGCACACTTCAAGAAGGATGCCGACAAACTGGAGGGGGTTCAGAGGAGGGCAATGAGGATGATCAGGGGTCTGGAAACAAAGCCCTATGAAGAGAGACTGAAAGAACTGGGCATGTTTAGCCTGGAGAAGAGAAGGCTGAGGGGAGATATGATAGCACTCTTCAAATACTTGAGAGGTTGTCACACAGAGGAGGACCAGGATCTCTTCTCGATCATCCCAGAGTGCAGGACATGGAACAATGGGCTTAAGTTACAGGAAGCCAGATTCCAGCTGGACATCAGGAAAACCTTCGTGACAGTTAGGGCAGTACAACAATGGAACCAGTTACCTAGGGAGGTAGTGGGCTTTCTCACACTAGAGACGTTCAAGAGGCAGCTGCACATTCATCTGACAGGGATGCTTTAAGGAGGATTATTGTATTCCGCAGGAGCTTGGACTTGATGGCCTTATACACCGTTTCCAACTCTACTATTCTATGATTCTATGGGTAGTTTGGCCTGAAGACTACTGAAATGATGGTCTATGGGGCTGCCTAGATGCTCTGAAAGCCCTGTGGTTGCCGCACAGTGGCACTTTGTCAGTTATACAATGCAGCAGCCACCTCACAGCCATTATGGGGATTTCCCATGAAGCTGGGACCTAAAAATGTTGGAGGCTTACTCAACTTTTTCAACAGAGTGAGCTGAATATGGCGCTTCCGCCATCTAACTTCACTCCAGCATTGCAGCGGAGGCATTCCTGGGTGGATGGTGACACCTGATGAATTGCCATCCACCCAGGCAAAGGGCAGGAGGTGGGCCAAATGTCAGCCGGAAACTGCATACTTTCTCTGCATCAGGATTAGCCACCACCACCCCACAGTGGAGGCTTGTCTCTTATGTTTCATAAGACCCTTTTGCATTCTTATAAGTCTGAGCAGTTTTTTACAGAAAAAATGGATATCTGGCAACCCCTGCTTTCCCCATCAGCTCTTCAGTGAAATGCTCTTCTCTACAAAATTTATGTGGCAGGAAGCTTATGTTCCACTGACAATTTCCTAACTACCGCAATAGCATTTGTCTATTAGCTTGCCATACGTAGCCTGTAAAGTAGCACTGCTTCAGATGCACTATGATGACTAGAGCAGTGGGCTGGCAGGTCCATTGCATGATCGAATCAGTATCAACACAGCACATGTCCCTGATGGCGCAGAGGAAGTTCTAGGCAAAGAGCATACATTCAACAA
Organism: Elgaria multicarinata webbii; assembly: GCF_023053635.1. Taxonomy (NCBI): domain Eukaryota; kingdom Metazoa; phylum Chordata; class Lepidosauria; order Squamata; family Anguidae; genus Elgaria; species Elgaria multicarinata. The sequence continues at coordinate 35,921,741 of NC_086180.1, read as the reverse complement.
GGGGCTTTGCCAGCAATTGCTACTTTCTGCACCTGTCATGACAGTATGAATCACTGCAATCCTACGTTACTGCTGTATCCAAACCTCCATATCCAAAGCAGCTGGAATAACATGCACATAGCCTATGTAGATACTCAGAATCAGCTATTTGGGGAGGGGAAAGCAAGAGGAATACATCCAGATCTTGTATTTGTCCTGAAAACCTGATTTATAGCGGGGGGGGGGGGCTCTGACCCATGGATCTAATCCAGCCTATGATGCTCCTCAATCTGGTCAAGAAGGACTTCCTTGCTGGGCACGCCCTATTCCTGGCATCCTTACCTTTGATGTTCTGGGGTGGTGGTGTTGTGGGGTAGGGATTGTTGTTGTTGTTGTTGTTTTTTAAACAACAACTTTGAGGCTGCCAGCTTTCTCTGCCCTATTCATGATCTTTGGGTCACTTCCAGTCACTTTTGTCTCTATCAGTTCAGCTAAAGAGTGGAGAGGCCTCAGTCATCATGGTGGGCTCGTAGGGCGGTTTAAACCTGCCCACCCTATATTCCAGAATGGGGATGAAAATGCCCACCTTCAGCTGATGTGTATGGATCAGCTAAGATGGTAGGGCTGGTAATTCTGTGTGTGTGTGTGTGTGTGTGTGTGTGTGCATGCATGAGTATGTGTGAATGACTGAATGACTGAATGGGGCGTGCCTGAAAATACAGTGGCCTCTGGCCCACTTTGGCCTCTGGCCCATGTTCACTGATGCCATGACTGCCTCCCCCACCCCACCTCAAGAGGTTTATGGATGGCAATACAGCCCTCTAGCCAAAAAAGGTTCCCCACCCAGTTCTTGAAGCAGAAGAGGGAGAATTATACAAACAGCAGCTCTTTGTGCATGCAAATCCTCATCCAGCTTCTGGGCCCAAATGGGACCTCGCTGGATACTGCAGATGTGTTGTGTGTTTCTTAAATGTTGCAAAAGAAGAATAAAAAGCTCACACTGGAGACACATAAACATATTTCCATGAAGAGAGGCAGCATAAAGCTATGAGTGTTTTTTGTTTTGTTTTTTAAATCGTGTCTCCTGGTAAACCACAACCGCTTCCTGAGGAAACACATTTTGTTAAAAAAATTCTCTATCTAGCTTTAAGATGAGACAAGATGCACAACTTCAAGCAGGAAAATCCCAAGCTAGTAAAATAAAATGTTCGGTCTGGTTTGGTAGAATCTTGTAATTAATGACAGATGAGGAAACAAAATGAATTTTTAAAATCCACAAGGTAAATGAATGACATTCAGAAAGTATTATTATTATTTAAATTCTCAAGAGTTTTGAGCCATGCCTCCTAAATTAAGAATAAATTACTCTGCCATCAGTATTTTCAATGCACTTTAATGAAAAGCTATAGAAAACACTGCAATCTTATTTGCTGAGCTCTGATTATTACAGAACAATACTTATCATTTAGCTTTTAAAATTCCTGTTTTTATTCCAGATGTTTGCCCACTTTAAGCTTTTTTAATTTGAATAATACTATGCAATAAGAAGTACTATCTCAAGACTAAAGATAAAATCACAAATTCTGGGAAAGTTGATAGTTTATTAAATTTTTATTATTGCATTAAGATTATTGCCTTTATATCCTGCCTTTTTTACTCCAAAGAACCAAAGGCAGCGTACATAATCCTCTTCCTCCTCTCCATTTTATCCTCACAACAACAACCCTGTGAGGTAGGTTGGGCTGAGAGTCTGTGACTGGCCCAAAGTCACCCAGTGGGTTTCCATGGCTGAGTGGGGACTAGAACCTGGGTCTCCTGACTTCCAGTCCAACAGTCTAGCCACTACACCTCACTGGCTCTCTTATAGAGAGTTTATAGAGCAAGAACCAAAAAATCCATCACATGGGCCTGGTTTGGATGTAACACTAGACTGTGGTTTAATGTTCCATGCGTGGACTCTCCCCTCCCCTCTGGGGCAGCTGCAAGGAAGTGATTGGAAACTTTGTTTCTGTTTTCAACTAACTATGCTTTGTTGTTATGGCCAAACTTGGATAAACCATATTTCATCTAAATTATGGTTTTCTACAGAGTCCCCAACGTGGCACCCCTGAGGGGGTTCCCAACTTAGTTTTTTTTTAATGGTTTTGCCCCATGGATTTGTATGAAATGCACATGACTTTGAGTTTCATCAGACAGGGGGAAATCACATTTCCCTACCGTTGATTTTCTGTCCCACAAAAGGGATGAGTAGCTTGCTCTTTCTTCACACGGGGAAGAAAGAGGAATCAAACAGCGACCAGTGAGCATTTTTCTCTTGCTGCTTCCCATGTACACAGCAGGAAATGGTAGCATATTTCGCTTCAGCCAAAAGAGTTGTATTTTCTGGGTCTTTTTTTGTGATGGGAAAATGAGCAGAAGGAGAGGGAGACGTGAAGGAGGAGGAGGCATCGTGAAAAGGACTCATGAAAATCCATGAGTGACCAATAACAAGTGTGTAATAATATTTATTATTATTATTATTATTATTATTATTATTATTATTATTATTATTATTTTCGTACCCACCTCTCCCTCTGGATCGAGGTGGCGAACAACATTAAATACAAAAATTCCATAAAATGCATAAAACTGATTAAAAAACATATAAAACTGATACAATATTAACAATCAGACATCTTGAAATTCATCTGGGTAGGCCTGCTGGAAGAGATCAGTCTTTATGGCTTTCTAAAACTCAGAAAGGCTATTAAATTGATGAATCTCTCCCGGCAGGCCATTCCACAGTCTGGGAGTGGCAAGAGAAAGACCTCTGGGTCGTCTAAAATGCTCATCTGATGATGCTCTATCTAGCATAAGGTTGTGTTTCAAAAAGGGTATGGACAACCTATTTAAAATGCCAAAGACACAAACCTATGCATGTTTATACAGAAGAAAGTCCTGCCTGGGGAACACTGAGAAATGTAGGATTTTTTTCTGTCTAAACATGCACCCAACATGTGACTGACATGTGGGAAGGAGGGAGCTGGAAAGAGAAAAACAACAACCTTCACGGGTGAACAAATGACGTAAGGTCATCCTTGGATAAGAGAGCATGCAAATGTATTGTCATTGCCTCAGGTGTAAAACACATGGTAAGAGGGAAAACAAAACCTGATCTCATGTCCATTTATAGCAAGTGGTTTTGGTTAACAAAACATATTGAAGTCACGTTATGATTTGGAATTCATTAGAGGGACATATAAATGTAAATGTGGTTTTATTTTTTAAAGAATTTTTCTTTTAGTTCCCTTCCTCCTCTCACTTGTGTTTAATTATAATAATGATATGTAATATTTGCAATGCAATTGTTATTTATTACGGTCGCAGACTAGCAAAACCAATACAAAACATGCAAAGGATAGATAAAAAGTGACATAAAAACAAAATATAGCTTGGTGAAGTTCCTTCTCTCAGGAGGATTGCAGCGTTATTTTTCTAATTTGCATTGAGGTCATAAGAAACTTAGAGACCCTTTCAGTAATATGTAATATTTACACCTTAACAGCGAGGAATTAGTTGATTAGGAGGAGGAGTTTGGGGATCTGGCATCATACTAGAAACCTATTGCTTAACATGATTTTAAGCGCAACTATGATACTGGCAATATGTATGTAAGAGTTAATAGGATTTCCTCTTATGGTTGCTGTCAAGGATTGCACTGTGTTCTGTTTAGCAGCTACAAGAAACTCATCAGGTGGTAGATAGTCCTATTTCGCCATGCTGATTTTTCTTGGTTCAGCATATAATTATTGGGTGAGAAGTGTTTGGTGAGAAATTTTAATGAACTCCCAGTTCAACTATTCTGACAAAACTACTGTTATATGGACTTAAGGATTGCTAGAAGAAAATGTGTTTATGTGGAGTCATGGTTCAAGGTCTAAATTTGGCATGACCATGATCATAATCAAGTACAGAATTGGATATTATATGTATCTGATATATATGAGATCTAAATTGAATAATACAAATTTAGATTAAAAAAAATGTTTTTTTTTAATGCATTGTACTTTCACAGTTTATTTCTGAGCCCACTTGTGTCACATTCATTCCTATGCTCCTTGCCACCATAAAAATGTAGAAACCTGCTTTTAACAAATAACATCTAAGATTGTTTCATATTTGAGGCTTCAGAATTTTTGAAACTGTTTTAAATTGGATTATTTATGGATGGAAAAATTCATGGCAATTGTGGCTCATGATAGGATCTTGATGTTTATACATTTGTTTCTGTTTTGATGTGCCTTGCTTTAGGAACACGAAACATAACCATGGTTGAACACTCCAAGTTTCTAAGTGGGGCACCAAAGGGCACAATCCTATGCATGTTAAGATAGAAAAAGTCTATAACTCCCAGCATTCCCTAGCTAGCTATGCTGGATGGGGAATGCTGGGAGTTGTAGGGCTTTTTTCCTGTCTAAATATGCATAGGATTGTGCTCTTATATTTATGTGTATAAACTCAGCAGACAAATAGTGAAGTTGCTCTTCACTATTGTCCCTCTCGCTCTTTGTATATCCACACTATAAATGGGGAACACTCTCAGCTCATCTGGACAGTTCAGCAGTTTGCACTGAAGAGTGCTGAGGATGTATCTCCTTTGCTCTGTGTGTTCTTAGTTCTTCTATCAATATTGCAAATACATGTATTTATGCTTTCACACATAATGCATATTATTTATGCAACTCCAACATAAAAGCTCTTGACACTATAGAGCACCAGATTTGGTGACTGGAACATGGAGACTGAGTATGAATGCCTGTGCAATGAACCTGAATTCATGGGTTCATTGTGCAGGCATTCATCCTCCTCCCCTTCAAATATATTGACTCTGCATAAGACCTGGAAATGTCATATGGAAAAAAGAACTTTTAAAATACAATGAAGCCGTATTCCCCAACGTTTTAAAATGTGGCCGCCTTCTGAACTGCAGTCTTAAACCCAATTACTAGGGACTAAGGCCTAATCTACACCAAGCAGGATATTTCACTATGAAAGCAATATACAAAAGGCAGGAACCACACCAAGTAGGATATAGTGGTATGAAAGTGGTATATGGTATGTGTCAATGGGCCCCAACAGTTGTCAGTGCACTTCAATACTGCTATAAACCAGTAGTATGGCCCCTGCCTTTTATATACCGCTTTCATAGTGCAATATCCTGCTTGGTATAGATTAGGCCTCACTGAACACAGTGGAACTTACTTCTGAGTAAACATGAGTAGGATTGCATTGCAATTCAACTTGTGCCTCCACCCACCTGTGAGATTTTTGTATGAAGGTGAGGTTCTAGGATAATATTAATCTAACACCATAATTAAAAGGAAAGGATTACAACAGGGGATCTTCAACGCCATTCTAAAACCATATACAATAGCTATCATTAGAACAGAGCAGCAGCTCTTCTAAGCTATCTTCTCAAATAAAGTTGAGATAATCAGACAGTAGGGATATGGAGGAAAAGGCTATGGTATTACAGAGCACGTGATATGCATGTGGAAGGTCCTAAGTTCTATCTTCAGCATCTCCAGATAGTACAGGAAAAACTCCTGCCTGAAACTCAGGACAGCAACTGCCAGTCAGTGTTTACAATATTGGCTTATATGGATCAATGATCTGATTCATTGGGCCTGTTCAGACAACACCCTAAGCCATGGTTAGGCCGCTAACCATTTTGCAGCAAATGGTTAATGAGCGCCCCTGTTGAGAAGACACCTTAAACCACGTCTTTAACTATGGTGAATAAGGCAAAAAGCCTTATATGCCAGGGTTAAAGCCAGGGTTTAAAGTGTCTTCTGAACAGAGCCAGTGTGTTTAAACTGTAGTTATGCATGGTTAGGAATGGTTCATATGACAAGCTAAGCCATAATGTTTAGCTCAAAATGCTTAACCACTGTGGCTTAGCGTGTCATCTGAATAGGCTCACTATAAGGCCACCTCCTACGTTCCTATAATCCTATACAGTTGATCGCACAAATACAACGTAGAACAGCAAGTGCCCCCTGCTAAGGATGTTCAGCCCATCCAAGTCTTACCCATTACTGGAACGTCATTCTTTCCTTCAAGTGTTTTCTCACCTCCAGGTAGGGAGAATCTAACCCATAATTTGGGAATCCCTTTTATAAAGGCAAATGCCCCAGCCTTTACTAATATTACCAAAATAAAAATAAAAATTGAGAGGTTAACAGCATAAGACACTTTTTCTTTTGTGGCTACAGGCCCTTCTGGATGCCTGGAAAAGTCAAAGCACACCCTCGCATGTGCCTCATGTGAGTGCCTTGGACAGTAATTGCAATCAAGAAGAGATGAGAATGCAAATGGAAGTTCTCAGACAACAGGTACGAATGGATTGAATGTGAACCTGGGCAATAACTCAGACATTCATTTTTTCCTGAAGGTAAAATCTGAGATTTAAAAAGTTTTTTTTTAATAGGAACATGTTATTGCAGATCCATTTATTTATGTGCTCAAATATCATTATGAATACAGAACCATTACAAATCAAGGTGACATTTTCAGTAGAAACTCTCATTTTTAGATGTGCTAATACTGTTTCTACTAGAGAAGTTAAAGAATAAACAATTTCTAAAACTCTTATACTCAATTCATATAAGAGTTGGTCTAAATTTACCTTTTGTTTTCATACTGCTACTATAGTTACTCAAATCAACTCAGCTATCAAACACCAGTGGTAGGTGTTTGATTATCAAGAAACCATATGTCAATTTTGTGAGACTCTTCCCCATGAAGAGCAAGGCTTTTGTATACTTCAATAAGCTAAGCATACGGATAAATTAAAATTGCATAAGGCATCCCAACCTTGCTCTAAGAAACTCCATTATCTATGGAATGGAAGATTGATTTAATCTCTGTTGCTTTTCTAAATCTCAGGAAAAGATGTATTTTCCCCATTGGGATTATTTTTCTGTAAGAAACCATGCGTTTAGAATTATGTAACTTTCCAGTTAACCTTAAGTTTAAACCCTGTCATTCTGTACACTGTTAAGAGTCAGTTGTTGAAATACAAATGTGTATGATAGGAAGACCCGTGGACTAAAATACTTGTTTCTGTCACGTTTGAAGGGCTGAGCCAGATTTTACTCTCTCATAATGCATGCCACATGCCGAAGGGTAAAGTCTTGAATTCAATTGTACAGTAATGGATTGAACACACAATAAAACAGAGTGTATCATTCCTTCCCCCTTTCCCAAATTCTTCTGAGGGCACTTAAATCTAGGTGTGTGTTGTTGTTTTTAAAAAGTGTCTCCCGTTTTATGAATCCATAGAGACACAATAGAGTTCACACTGCATATTGGAGAACAGAAATGTCCAATTTCATTTTAGAAGGATGTTTATACAATGGCTTCTCTGATTTTCAGAATCATCTTTGTGTGTTAAGCTTGCAATCGTGACAAGGAATGTGAGGATGAGAGAATAGGCAGAAGTGAGAGCAGGGGCACTTGGCTATCTTTTTGTTCATTCTCCTCTCTGGTTCCCCTCTCCTTATGTATGTTTGTATGGGTGGGAGAAGGAATTAAGGCTGTACAATGAAGTGTGGAAAAAAAGTGGAGAGCAGAGTTCTGGTGCTTTAAATCCTTATTTTTATTCTCAAATGAATTCTTCAATGTACTCGTGCTCTACGCATTACGGACAGTGTCCTTCATCAGGAGCTACATATGAAATAAGTAAAACTGCCAATTAGACACACATTAGCTTGGAAATGAAACATAAAACGGTTCAAGGTTGAACGTGTAAAACGAGTATAACTGACAACTAAATACGTAAAACCTTTTAAAAAAGAAACATTAAATAGTTTAAGATTAAACAATGGACAACACCCATATGCAGTAGTAATTCATCCTGATGCAAAAGCTTAGCTGCCATCCAACATTAGAAACAAAACATTTGCCCATTAGCCTGAAATCCCAACAGATTAACTGACCTGAAGAAGAAAAAAGGAAAAGGAGGAGAAAAACTTTGAGCAGTAGTTTTACGGGTCCAAGTTAAATAGTCCAATCAATGATATAAAAAAATGATAAAACTTAATTATAAAAGAAACTCTTAGCTTATATCACTGTTGGAAACACATACTGTAGATCATGAGTACATTGAAGAATTCATTTGAGAATAAAAATAAAGATTTAAAGCACCAGAGCTTTGCTCTCCACTTTTTTCCTCGGTTTGGTGGTGCTTCTTTCCCTCGCTTTTGTACCTGTACCATGAAGTGGTCATAACCGTTCTCCGAGTTCTAAAATAGATGGAAAGCTACCCATAAATATGAAGGGCTTAATTCTTCCCCAGATTGAAAAATCTAGGTCCAAGACCTATTTAAAAATTGTCAGGGAGAGAGGAATAGCTCCTGTTGAAGGGCATTCCAGAAGAATGGAATGCCTTTGATTATGCCCATACTGATTATCCAGGGGGCAATCTACAGGAGAGATTCTGTGTGAAGGGAGAGCAGTTTGAGAGCCTCTGTAACACATGGCATCATTGCCAATATGCAGCCAATCAGCTGCTTCCTTCTTGAAAAGTCGCATTTTCTGAAAGTCCTTTTGCTCCATCCATTTTACTCCCAGGCGATTCCCTTGCAGTATGCCCCATCCCTTCACACTAAATCCTGGGTATTCCTCTGTGAGCTGGCAGTCATGTGGTCAAGGAGTGGGGGCCCTCTCCCTGTCACTCTTTCCCCCCATAGACACTACTGTTGCCAGCAAGAGTAACTAGCCTGCCTTTCCCTTGCCCACTTCCAGCCCAGCTAGAATGGCTTGGGCTGGGGGGTGGCTTTTGTGGGTGGGGAGGAGGGGGAAGAAAGATGCTGCACCTTCAATGGCACATGGGCAGTGTGAGGTGTGGGCAGAGCAGAGTCTATCAAGGCCTGCCCCCCAAAGCTCGGCCTCTTTTACTTCTTGGCTTCCACCCCCCTCTCTTTAACTAGTATGGGATTAGCCAGTTGCCCCCTTTGGAGCAGGGGGGGGGGTTGTGTGAGTAGGAATTTTACCTGCTATGAATCGTAGTGTACAGGTTGTTTGCCTACTCCATACTGGAATTATGATTAGTGGAGGGTGAGTAAATAAGTGGATTAGGTTGGATTGACAGGGGTGTGCAGGAATTTGCACGATATTAAAATAGGGATGGTGAGCCCTTTGGCACCTTTTGGTGATTGGCATATCCGGAGGTCCTGTTCCTCGGGGGCTGAGAGGCTCTCATGTCAGGATACGGTTTGCCTTTGGGGATCCTCCTGTCTCATTTACTTGGAGCTTTGCAGCACTGAGTGGGGATGACGCACCCCCCCCCCCATACACTGAAGTTTAGCTTGAATAAGGGGGCAGGTTTACCCAACCCCTGTGTTCAATGGAGTGGCTCGCCCTTATGGGCAGGCTAGGTGCCTGAAGAAAAGGTCTAATAGATTTCTGCACTTTCACATGCAGATCCAGGGAGGGGTAAAGTTCCCTTATGTACATAAAGAGGCCCTAGTTTATCCCAAACTCTGGTGTCTGTGTCTTTATTCCATGCTTCCTTCTCCACTTGCAATCATAAAAGCAGACTAGCTACTCTCTCTTTCTAAAGCAGTAAATAAGTGTGTGATTTCAAAGGGGAGCAAAATCACTATTGTACATTTATGAAATGGAACAGCAGTGAGAGTAACTAGCCTGTCATTCCATTCATAAATTGAGTGAGAGTAATTAGCCTGCCATTCCTATTCAGACTTTAATGCTGCAGTCAGTAATGCCTGTCTACTTTTGTATTTGCCATGGTGACAGACATTGCAGAGTTTCTGCATTGAATATAGAAATAAATTGTGCCATATAATTCTGCTTCCATATTTAATGTGGGAAAGTACTGAAGACATTCTGGTGTGGACACAACCCTAGACAAGAATACTTAAATGAAGTCTGTAATATTAAGAGTCTTAAAATAAAAGTGTTTCTTGCCAACTGGTCAGAAATGTCTTTAGCTCTTCAAATTGCAGTTTGCTGCAGATTCAAGGCCTGGTGCTTTCTGTTGTGGGCAGAATTCAGAGTTGCCCAACTTTGCCTATAGAGTTCTGAATGCAATATTTGTTAGTCAACTCTGGGATTTTGATCACGGCAAGTGGGATTTCCTGGGAATGTACAGAATGGCTGCATGAGTCATTGGGATAATAACCTGGTGGTGGCCACAGATGCTAGCACTTTATCACTTAAGTTAAAACATCTCCAATGAGTCATTGCTCATGTTGATTTTTAATTGCAGCCTTTCATATATTAGTGGTCAGCGATTGACTTTAAAGAAAATATGTCATCCAATAAAGACTGATTCCTCCCAATGGTGCTGGAAGCTGCAAGGGAACTTCATCTCTTTCCAAAGCCAGATTGCTTTACCCCTATGATCCTTTAAATTATAATGTCAGTGGTGGTGTAGTGTAATTTTTGAAGTGCAGGAACTCATCATGGCAGTCCCCATAGCCATGCCCCCAAAGAGAGTCAAAAAATGCAGGGAGCAGTGTTGACCCATATTCACAAACCAGTCCTAGCAGTTTTCATCTCCCCCACAGTCAAAGTTAATTGGCCATTCAAGAGTGAGCAAGCCATCACAAAATACTTTTCACTGTAACAGAGTTACAGTGTTAGCTCACTGAGTGTTAGCTCACAACAATATATTGAGCTTTTCTACATGAGGCTGTCAATCAGCTTTTAATTTGCTGTATCTAGTTTCAGTTTGTTGCAGAATTGAGAGCCAAGCGCTAAACGAAGAGCATTTCCTTTCCTGCTTCTCTGCTACATAACTTCTAGCAGAATAGCACATATACACAAGAGGAACTTGTGCGTTCTTTCGCTTTCACAATTAAATGCTGCATTTCCCATGCTCTAAGAAAACCCTTGCCGAAAGTGCTAGTTAGACATAAAAGTGAAATTGGAGGGTCATGTCGAAGTCTAAAGAACCCATAAACAACTGTGAGTGGGGAAGGAAAAATACATGAAAATGCACTGTGTACAAAAGGCCATTGTTGCTGGGAAAACCCATTATCCCCTCTGCCACTGTGAGGATTGCAGCTAAGTCATATGGAACAGGGACACTTGATGGATGGCAGATGATGTCAGCATCTCTGCTAATCAAAAGTACCTGGCATTTCAACCTTGTGAGTCTTGGCTCCTCTAAAAGACTGTATATGGGGGCATCACCCTCATGGCTTAAATGTATCTTTTGACAGGAGAAAATGTGTGAGCCTGAGAGAACATGTCCTCTGAGGTGAATTTTCACCCCTACTTTAGGCCCGAGGCAGAAGAGAAGCAAGCAACAGACTTAACTTTGTTGCAAGTGTGAACCCGCAGTTGACTGAGGGTTCTCACTTGCACATTACTGCCCTTTCTAAACATGTATGAGCAACATCAGGTCTGATCCAAATTGTGGAATTTGGAGGAGGTTTAAACAATCATTCAACTATTCTGTAGAGTTGCTGCTGTTCAGAGAATGACTCCGACCCTCTCCTTCTGCCTGGGCAGGATCTACACTGCTTTATAATGGTTTATAACAGTAGTGACAACTGTTTAGGCCCAGGACACACTATATATACAGTTTTCAAAACATTTTCAAAGTGTTATATCCTGCTTGGTGTGCCTGTTTGCATGTGAGGTTTCTGCTTTACTAATATATGGAATGATTGTTCAAACTATATCAGCCATGCTCAGCCACGAGTTGTGCTATGTAGATAGGTGGAGTTGGGCCTGCTAGCAGCAGATGGATGATAGGATGTCAGGTGGAGAGATTACCTCTATCACATCTCCCATTGCCATGACTACAATGCGAATGGATCAAGGGAGGGTCCTCCAAGTCTGCGCTTCACCCTCCTTGATGGCCAGACAACATGATCAGGAAGGATAATCACCTTCTCACTAGCATGCTTCAGTGATCCATCATTGGCAGGGAAACCATGATGGAACTGCAAGAACATGCTGGCTGGGGATGCTGGGATTTGTAGGACTTTATTCTATGCTCTAAGTTTGTAATCCTATATGCACCTTACTTACTTTTTAGTAAACATGCATATAAGTAAATTTTTAAGAGGAAAATGACATCATGAAATCAGAAACCTCTGTAATTCTGTGTTTATTAATTCTAAAATCCCCAATAGGTAGAAATGATACAGTCATATTAAATCCTTCCTCTGAACATTAAAAATTGTCTTTTTGGTAGTTGCATTTTTGTTCCACCAGAGGGAGGAAGAAATAACACTGAAGTAATTTCAGAAATTTCATACCTTGTGGTGAGATTTCCCTATAAAGCATTTTTTTCATGTAAACTCACCTTTGAAATAGATCACTTTGCCTATTTTGTGCTTCTTATTAAGTACAGTTTGGAAAGTGCACATGCCTCTACAATATAAAAACTAAATAATTCTAATTGTAGGTTCAAATTTATGAAGAAGACTTTAAAAAAGAAAGATCTGATAGAGAAAGACTTAATGCTGAGAAAGAAGCACTGCAGCGAATTAATGAGAGATCACGGTCCCAGTTGGACAAACTAAATTCTCAGGTATGTGTCCAAACAAAAGTACTATTGCCAAAACATGTGCATTTTATTCTTATCCTTACTTTCTCACTTTCCATGCAACTCAAGACTTTCTGGCTTCCGTTAATTGACACAGGGTTGCATATGAGGTCACCACCTGGGATGAAATCATTCTTAAGTAATGTTGGTGGTGGAATGAGGAATAATTTGATTCCCCCCCCACAAGAAGCAAATGGAATAACTTGGGACTAATGCAGTGGCTCTTCAAATATTTTGTAAAGAGCATTAAATCTCTTCTTTGTAGATTCCATATTATTCCAAAGGAACAGATGACTCCAGGAAACTATATATGGGACCATGGAATGATTATAGGTTTATTGACCATAGAGTCCAATTCTGTGAGCTAACATAGGTTACCCTGTACCTAAAGCACCCCTGACAGATGCCTCTTCACCTCTTTTCTAAAAAAATACCCCACTGATAAAGGTGGCCCCATGGTCTCACAAGTAGGGATGTCTGGATTTTGTGAAATCCATCCTGTGTGTGTTTCGTGGATTGTGCAGTGTCATTTGTTCCGGCACCCATTCACAGATGGATTCATTTCCTCCCCTGTTATGTGGAAGAATATGTAAATAATTCCATAATAAAGTTTGCAGAAATTTACATAATTTATTTTAGTACATAACATTTAGCGTATTGTTCCCTCATTCCACTCAACTTTCCCCTGGATATATTTTCCAGCATGGCAAAGGTTTCAGGAGAAACTTGCATATTTCCCTGTGAATAAATTAGTGCAAATTTTAGCAAAGTTATAAAAGTCCACAGACTCTGTGGGAGGCTGATCCACAGTGGTTTCTTTAGGTCAGATTCTTAGGCATCCAACTAAGTTTAGTCTGTCTTGAATTTCTCCAGCTTCCCTGCTCATAAGGCAGCTGATGCTATTGCTGCACTGCTCTTAAAGTTTAGGATGTTTTCCATCAAATGCGGAAGAGGCTGGTGACTGGTGCTTCACACCTTGGATGGCTCCCTTAGTGTTTTAACTGGTTCTGACTGGAACTCGGAGCAGATTCACTGCCCCACTGACTTCAGAGTCACCAGCCTCGCTTGATGAAATGTCCAGCATAACCTAATCAAACTCCTCATTTGGTCCAGTACAACCTTCTGTACCTTAGTGCTCTTCAGTTGTATTGGTCTGCATTAACCCTGATGACTGGGGTATGATGGGACTTGTTGTCCGACACATCTGGACAACACCAGGTTAGGGAAGGACTTCGGATTGTTAATGGACATGTGAAAACTTATATGCCTTGTCATGAGTGTGGGCTTTCGATTTAACAAGCAAGAAAAGTAGCCCCGTCAGAATGATCTAAACAATTCCCCCCATCGGCATTGTTGATTTTGGATCACAAACAATCTCATCAGATGGATTTGTAACAAACTAAGCCAAACAAGCTACCACTAGAGGGCATACGAGATCCTGCTTTCAGCAACTGTGCAATTCCTCCCTTACTACTTTTACAATAACTTTCGTGTTACTGTCTTACCACTGGATGCATGCCTCTCTCTTCCTGGTACAGTCACCAGTCATTCTGACATGCATAAAGAAACCCACAGCTGTAGATGTGCATGCTGATAGCCACCCTCTGACATTACTCTTCAAGGCAGCCTGAAAATAATTTAAATAAAATAAATATATAAATAAAATGCATATGTGGCAACTATTATAAAGGCAGGCCAGTAAGGCTCTCTCTCTCTCTCTCTCTTTCTCTCTCTCCAACTTTTGAATGGGTGTACAAGTTAATCCAGTGCTATTGTTTTAGAAACTGAAGCAAGATGGCGCAGTATTTAATTTATTATTCCTCCATATTTGCATGACTTGGTTCTTTATCATTGTAAAGCATTCAGTTCTATAAGCTTGCATCATGAGAGTGACTTTCTCCCCCCACACTCAGATTAAAGACTGCCAGGATGAAAAAGAACTACTTCAGAAGCAAGTAAAGCAACAGGTATGAGTACTCTTACTTCTTGTAGCAGGTCAAAACTAACTCAGATTTTCCTCAATTTGTGTTCATTACAACCGAATAGAAATGCTTTGCTTTTTAAATTAAGTATTTGCTTATTCATGATAGCTATTATTTATTTACTGGATTAAAAAAATAAAACACATTAAAATACACTAAAACAAAACAATTATGGAATAAAAACAAAATCCAAACCCACAGGCCCCCATCAGCAGGGGTGGGATGCTGACACTGTACGATTTCCCCAAGGCTGGGGAAATCGTGTATTTTTACCCTCCACTCTAATGGCGGTTGCCGCCATTAGAGTGGAAGGGGGAAATATGCAATTTCCCTAGCCTTGGGGAAATCACATGTTTCTCCCCCCATCCCCCGTACCAATCTGGGCTTAAAGGCCTTCTTAAGCTTGTATTAAGAGGGTCTTTAAGGTCCCGATTGGTGTGGGGCATGGGGAACAACAAAGCAGACTTTCCAGGGCCTATTGAAAGTGACACTAGTGTGGCCAAGGGAATTGTACACTTTCCTGAAGTCCCAGAAAGTGCTGAAGGCCTCCAAAAAGCACTCAGCAAAGGCTCACGTGGCCCGGAAAGCATTCAGCAAAGCCCCGCCCGAGCGCTCAGCAAAGGCTTGTGCAGCCCGGCTCGGTGAGCTGACAGGGCAGGGCCCCGCAAGTTCTCCAAAGCTTACACACACACATTAAAAATACAATATAGACATTAAAATACAATGTAAAATGCACATAGCAGAGATGAAATGATAAAATAAAAAACAAGTCTTAAAACTTTAAAAAGCCCAAACCATAGTGTTTATAAAGGCCCCAGCAGCTGGCAGCCTCTTAAAATGCCTAAGGGGGAAAAACACTCTATAGAGTAAGCACCAAGGGAGCCTCTCTTGCGGGGGGCAGGGGGGGGCATTCTGTAACTTGGGTGCTAGCCCTGAAAAAGCACTTTCCTTGGTAGCCACCCACTGGATTTTACTTGCCAGGAGCCCTCAGAGAAGACCTTCTGATAAGGCCTCTCTGAGGAATCATGGGAATAACAAAATGGTGGCTGCCACCCTCTAGGAGTCGTTACAGGCACTGTCATGTCAGGGTTGTTTTGCCCCCCACTGGAAATCCTCCAAACGACTCTATCAACTTCACACCCTGTAGATGGGGTGGCAATTCCAGGGAGCCGTTTCTGTCCATTGTGAAGTTAAGCCAACAGCTGCCGCTTGCTAGCAATGAGACTGGATCTTGGTGCAACTTCACCATGAAACTTTACAATTCTAAACCAGCATGCAAAAAAGGAAAATGGCTGCTGTGTGGCCAATGCCAAGTCATACTTCCAAATCCAGAATGAAGACACTACAGGATTTCTAGCTGTCAAAGGAAAAGTTTTCAGTGCCCCCATGATGACACAGTTCACATGTAACAGCTATTCCTGAGTTGTTTAACACAGGAATTGCTGTGGCTAAGCAGGAGCAAGCTCATTGCTTCCACTTTCAGTGAACAACCCAAGAATACCATGTTCCTGGATTGTTATTGTGACCTTTGAAGCCAGGAACACTGGGTTGTTTAGAGTTGTTTGTATCTTTAATGTTGTTTTTGTTTTTGTTTTTGTATAGGCCCAAGCACTTACAGAAAAACATGCCTTCCCACATCAGTTATTTGTTCCTCCTTGTCTTAGCTGCGGGAACTGTGGATTATTTCACCCTTACCCTGAACCTCAAATAATATTGCCCTCCTATGGCATTAGCAGAAAGCCACAACAGCAGCAGCCTCCAGTAAGTTACAATTCCTATCAGCTTTCATTCTTCAATGCAGAAATGCTCAGAAACCATCCTTTCACAACTGGGAATGTCATATTCTGCAAGTGTACTATGAATCAAAATAATGTAGAAACATGAAACTGGTGAAACCTCAACAGCCTTATTTCCTAGTTCCACATTTCATGTTTAGATCTCATCTAATTCCTTTCACTTTCTTCTTCTGTGATTTCTTTTTAAAAATATTGTTTTATGATGGACATATTCACTGCATTTTGCAAATGATTCACATCTCCTGCACAGTAATAAAAATGCCCCTTTCCTCTTAGGCCATCCTATGATATTTACTCAGAAGTAAGTCCCATTTAGTTCAGGTCCCAGGTAGATAGGTACAGCATTTCAGTCTCCATGTATTTTAGGGCACAATTCGATGCGTTGAGCCCTATGAGTAACCAAACGTGGCTGAAGTATCCGATGTCTGTATCCGATGTCGTGCTGGGCTGAAGGCAGCCCGACAGGAGAAGTGATGGAGGCGATCTTTGCCCCTTTGTGTTCCGATCATTGCATGTTTCACTAGATGAGCTTTTCACTATTGATGGCACTTCAGAGGGGGAGAGGCTGGAAGAGGCTCAGGATAGCTCATATCCTAGCCTCTCTGATCTCCTCCCCTTCCTGCCCACTGGGACACCCCTTTCCCCCTCTCCAAGGTCGATTTTCTAACTTAGGAGGCCAGCCGGTGCAGTTCTTTCAATTCCGGCTGTGAGGAAGTGGGAGTGGGAGTCAGTTCACCATCTTCCCCTTCTGAGGTTGGAGTGCTGTCTGCGTCCTTGGTGTGGGGAATCCCCACTATCCTATAGCATTCAGGGCCATAAGATCACTTCCTTAATATTTAATTTTACCCATCTACGGGAGTGCATCTGCAGAATGGGAAGAACAGTACTTTATGAATATGTGGATTCACACTCCGAAGGCCATACACACAACTATGCAGAGGCCACCAGTGAGGGAGGAAGCAGCAGCCAGGCACCTCTCCACCGTGCCTGGGTCCAGCTCCAGCTGAGAGCCCCCTCCCTCCTGCTACCAACTGTCTCTGCAGAGGCCACCAGTGAGGGAGGAAGCAGCAGCCAGGCACCTCTCCACTGTGCCTGGGTCCAGCTCCAGCTGAGAGCCCCCTCCCTCCTGCTGTCAACTGTAACTGCAGAACTTTCCAACTAAGATTGTAGTGCCTGAATTTGCTTTCCTTTCCCCCCCTCCTCCTCCTCCCTCCCAATCCCCTTTCCTTTTGTGTCATGTCTTTTAGATTGTAAGCCTGTGGGCAGGGACTGTCAAGAAATACTTTTGTAAGCCGCCATGAGAGCCTTTTTTGGCTGAATGGCGGCATAAAAACCCTTAAATAAATAAATAAATAAATAAATAAACTATGTGGGAAGATGGTTGGGCAGATTCTTCCGCTCCACCACAGTGTAGAAAGCATTGTGGCAGCTTTTCTTCACTGTAGTGGCAATTGCATCCTTGGCAGAGGTGAGAGAGTGAGAAAAGGGAGCAGGAAGAGGAAAACCTGGATTCACTCAATGCAAGAGCTGGTCCATCGCCTTTCCTGCCCATCTAGCTAAAAATAGTTAAATCAGAGGATGGACAGGCTATAAAAGCCTTCATCCACCTTTCACCCTGCCTGGCTCTGCACAACTCTCCCCCATTTTAAATAAATGGTAAAGAGCAACATATTTTTGCTTAAATATAATAAGGAAAGAACCATGGATAAATACATATTTTATTTCAGTATTTCTCCCTTTGTCTTTATGTTTTCTTAAAAGAGCATGAAAAAAAGAGAGGTTCTCACTAAAGTTTGAATCTGAGGCCCAATTAATTTTGGCATCTATCCTAGAGCTTTCAGCATCTGGGTTTCTAGCTGTGCAACAATGCATCCTGAGGGTTTATAAATTTTGCCTTCTTTTAGAAGAGCACTAGAAGGGTGGAGTCCTTTGCTGATTGGTGGCTTTGAACTCTATTCTGGAGTTCTTTGCAATTGTTTTCTTATGCAAGCATAACTGCTCCAACATTTATTTCTTTATAATTCCCCAAGCAATTTGTCATCAAACGTGAAAGGTGTTAGAATGGAGTGAGTGTATAGGCTTAGCGTATGGAATACGGTACAGTTACTTCATTATATTTTGACTCTGTGCCTTTTTTGTTTTTGCAAATCACATTTACTGTTTACTCAGTCATCCAAGAAATTTTTTGTTTAGTCTGATTGTGAATCACGTCTCTTCGTCCTTTGGAATACTTTCAAGATTATACATATAAAACGATGTGACTGTCTTCTAGTAGGTTATTTGTACATTACTGTTTGGATCTCTGAACATTCAGAAATTTGCAGTTGGCTATGGCATAATATTTTATTAGGGGCTATTTTGCACACTCAGAGAGCAATCCTATGGTCCCTAGACAGCATCTGGGAGACAGGATATTTTGGATTCCTGGATCCAAGAGAGGAGAAAGTGCTCTTACCTCAAACCCAGGAGTCCTAGCTTCCTACCCACGCTCCCTCACAGTTGGCACAGGGAGATCTGTGCTGGCTGCTTGTATGAGCTTGCAAATGCAAGCTCGTCAAGGGGTGAAAGGGGGCTTGCTGGGGGTGGAGACCAGAGGAGACTGAGGATTCAGGTATATGAGCTATGCTCAACCATTCCCACCCCAGCCTCATTTGCTCCCAGTCCCCAAGGTACTCCCAAATGCCCATCTAGCTAAAATGCACAGTGGAAGACACGACACACCTCTCATTCTGCACTGGATTCTTACAACCCTCTGAGATCAGAGGCTTACAAGTACCCAGGGTGGATTGAATAAAATCGCACCCTTAATCAGATATTTTGCTAGGTGGATATTTAAAATGAAAAAGATAAAATGTGGATATACTATAATTGGAGTCAGGCTGCTGGTCTAGCTATTGGCCCTGTGCTGTATGCTAACTGGAAATGGTTATCTAGGATCAAAGACAACATTTTTTCCCCATCCCAGTTTTTGGCATCCTTTTTAAATGCTGATGCTTGAACCTGAAACCTTTATTCAAGGGCAATCTAGCCAAGTTAAGTACATTAAGGACCCGTCTATTTCAAAGGCGGGGGGGTGGGGGGTGGGAACTCATGCCTAACTTTCCCACTGAAATAAACGGGCATTTAAAGTGCTGGCACAAGTCTGTTTATCTGAAGGTAACCTGCCACACAATTCAATGGTTTGCTCTGCAGTTTTTCTGCCAATTTGTAAATACTAATGTAAACATCAAAAAAGAGGGGATAGATTTGTCCCCATTTCTCTCCTGGCAAAACCACCTCAATAAACATGATGCCCGTATTGCCAGGGGTTTGCTTGAGAGCCAGTAGATGCTCCCTGATTCTTTCATAAGAACATAAGAAGTGCCACGTTGGGTCAGACTGAGGGTCCATCTAGTCCAGCACTCTGCTCACACAGTGGCTAAACAGCTGTCGACCAGGGACTAACAAAGCAGGACATGGTGCAACAGCACCCTCCTACCCATGTTTCCCAGCAACTGCCGCACACAGACATACTGCCTCGAATACTGGAGGTAGCCCATAGCCAGCAGGGCTAGTAGCCATTGAGAGCCTTCTCCTCCAGGAATTTATCCAACCCTCTTTTAAAGCCATCCAAATTGGTGGCCATCACTACACCTTGTGGTACCAGTCTTCCTACCAACAAGCCTTCATGGACCTTAGGAGGAGCAGACAAAAAACAGGTCTTCTCCGTTACCAGGGGTTGGCCATAGCTCCATGGCAGAGCTTGTGCTTTTCATGACCCCTCTCTGAAACTGTGGATAGCTCCTACCAGTCAGTAGACTAAAGCAGATGGACCAATGGTTAGACTCAAACCTCTTCATCTTGTCATATGTACCACTCTGCCGCCAAGATCATCTGACTCCTCTGCCAAGATGCTTGTTCATGCTTTGGTGATTTCTCAGCTGGACTATTGTAACTTTCTTCTGCCTGGCCTTCCTTCTTCTCACATCAGTTTGTTGGTTTCTATTCACCACTCTGCTGCTAAGATCATCTTCTTGGCTCATCGCTCTGATCATGTTACTCCACTTCTGAAATCTCTTCATTGGCTTCCAATTCACTCCAGAATCCAATATAAACTTCTCCTGTTGACCTTCAAAGCTTTTCACAGTCTAGCTCCTGCCTATCTCTCCTCTCTCATCTCACACTATTGCCCCGCTCGTGCTCTCCGCTCCTCTGATGCCATGCTTCTCGCCTGCCCAAGGGCCTCTACTTCCCTTGCTCGGCTTCGTCCTTTTTCTTCTGCTGCCCCTTACGCCTGGAACGCTTTTCCAGAACACTTGAGAACTACAAACTCAATCACAGCTTTTAAAACTCAGCTAAAAACTTTTCTTTTCCCTATAGCTTTTAAATATTGAGTTTGTTCTGACCCCATACTGTCAGCTTCACCCTACCCGGTGCCTGTTTACACTTCCCTGTGCCTGTTTGCATTCTCGTTCCCTCCTTATTGTTTACTACAACTTTATTAGAATGTAAGCCTATGCGGCAGGGTCTTGCTATTTACTGTGTAATCTGTACAGCACCATGTACATTGATGGTGCTATATAAATAAATAAATAAATAAATAAATAATAATAATAATAATAATAATGGTGTTGTGTGAAGGTGCTTTAAAGCACTGGACATAGAAGCTGTTGTGAAAAGATACACTGCTAGAATGCAAGTGGCTCAGTACACAATTATCCATAGCAGCACAGGTATCCAAAAGGATAGATTTCACCTGATATGGAGCAAATTAGGCCAATTAGTGACCCATTCTATACAAGGAACCACTACACAGAGTAATTTCAAATGTCCCCCACAGTATAGTCATAATAAGTGGACTGGCCTTACAGTCACAGTGCAAACGGCTGCAGAACACTCTGGGTTTACAACAGCTTTTCTGCAAAGGAAAGAGAATCTCTGGCCAAGCACAGCTTCCAAGCATGTCTAAATAATTTATTATGTATTTATTTATTGATTGTATTTTTATAGCAAATCAATGCATATGCCATTGTCACGTATGACATAGGTGTCATGATTTTTCCCCACATAGAAGGCATACAGGAAGGATTGGGATGTAATGCTAGATCATAGTTTAGTGCACATCTGGGCAATCCATATCTCTTTTTCCTGTGTCTTGCTGAGTGCTCTGGTTGCCCTCCCCATGAATTTCAACACACATACCACCATTGATGATTTTGCTGCCAGATCTTAGGAAAAAAAATACTGTTAATTTAAATAGTGGTTTGTCTGGACAAGCCATCACCAAACCAGAGTTTCTGCTCCTGGTTTATTTGAATAAACTGTAGTTAAAACTAACCACAGTTGTGAGTTCAGATGAAATGACAAATTTCTGTTAGTTAAAAACAGATGCAGATACTTCTAATCTCCTTGTTGTGTCTGCAGCAGAGGGGAAAGGAAAGAAGGCTTGGTTTATTGTTACATTCTAAACTACAGTTTAGTGTTAAAGGGCTTCATCCCACATACCTGTTTCCCTCAAATATTCCCATAGCGTAAAGCTGTTGTTGTTGTTGTTGTTGTTGTTGTTGTTAGCTAAATCACACCCCAGGCGGCAGTGCTCCTAAGATCCTTTGCAGACCAGGAGAGGGTTTAAGGGGGAGAAATGTAAAAAAAAATCATTAAAAATCAACGGATGACCCAATCTGATTCAAATTTGGTATGCTTAAAGCCCTCCTTAATATCTATTACTGTGCCAATTTTGATGTCTTTATCTTTAAAACTTACACAGATGTAAGCATTTGTTTAATTTGTACTTTAAACATACCAAATCATCCTCCTGCGCCCCCAGTGGCCACTCGGAGAACAACAAAAGATTCGCTTCTAAAAAGGTAGCAAACTAGGTCGGTTCTTTTATATCTGAAGCACAATTATATATGATGCACAATTACATATGAAGCACTGGATTTTTTTTTAAAAAAAAAACTGTTGTTTTTATGTTCCTGATGGTTTTTAAATTTTGTATACTTTTTTAAAATGTTTACTGTTTTAACTTTTGTGAACCGCCCAGAGAGCTTCGGCTGTGGGGTGGTATATAAATGTAATAAATAAATAAAATAAATAAAATAAATAAATTAAAGCAAGATGCATTGGAGTGCTTCACAGTCAAAGCAGATTATAAGCTGGAAAACTTCGGAATCCTTTGCACGCAATTCGCAGTGATTGCACAGTATAACCCTGGTGTGATGAAGCTAACATTCTAACCAGGTCATGAGATTCCCAATTGCTTAACTGTGGTAAAGAAACTGGAAGCAGGTTATTCACTTTTGGAAAGCAGCTTTTCTCTGGTGGGTTTACTCACATTAAATGAACATTACATCTGCAGCAATATTAACCATGGTTATTTCTTAACCCATGATTATGAAACCAGCGTTAAGCCATGTTTCAGGTCCTGGGTTGAGTAGGAATCTAGCAAGATGTAACCATAATTAACATCACTGCAGATGCAACAGTTTAAAACAGTTAGAACCTAATTGGGGGAGGGGAGAGAATTTGTGTCCCAAAAAAGAGTAGAGGTGCTGGAAGGGGAGAGCACATGATGGTTCAGTGCCCAGGAACACTCCTCCTGCACCAGCTCAAAAACAATTTCTGAGTAGGAAAGGCATTACATGTTAAATATATTGGAGTCCTGCAGCTCTTCTGTCTTTGGCAGCATTATTAGCCTAGGGTTTCCCTGGCCTGTGAACTTGAAAGGAGCAAGGTGATTCATAATTGGGATAAATAGGTGAATAAGTGAGAGTTTAAGGTGCACTGTAAGGATTGCCTTCTCTTGTACATAGAACGTTAATGATATATTCCAAATAACCTCAGTTTCCCATATTCCATTTTACAATATGGATTTTTTAAAAAATCAAGTATTGTATGACTGGAACACTTAGATGACACTTACTCTGTTTTAAAGACACAATTCTGCAAGGGTGGGCAACCTAGTATACAACTATTGGATTTTCTATTGTGAGTTACCTTGAACCTTTTTTTGTTTTTGTTTTTTGAATTGTACCTAAGAAATTTTAACAACAACAACTACTACTACTACTATTCTCATGATCTCATATCTTGGCTATGCTGGCTGAGGCTGATGGGAATTGTAGTCCAAAACATCTGGAGGGCAGTAGGTTGCCTAACCATGCCATACTGTATTCTTGTTGCTTTTAATTTTGAACAGCTGCTTTACAAACATTATTCCAGTTTTTCCATTAGGATCTGAAACTCAAAGAAGTCCATCAGTACTTTTTATTAAAATCTCACATGATGGTCTGGAAAAAAGCAATACATTCTTTTTTTCTTACGATGTTTTTTTTGACATAACTATTTTTAAGTTCCAATGCTGACCTGCCTGCCATCAGGGTGGGAGATTAGAATTCTATTCTGTGAGGTCATTGGAGTTTTAAAAGAAATCTAACAAACTGCAAACAAGTTTCCTTTGGAACACCTTCACCTGTCATGTTGATGCACACCAGGTTTCTCTTAGCCTCTTAACAGCTGACATTGACTGTAGTTAGAGACCTAACTGTTTATGATAGCATCAGGTGCATTCCATCTCACCCTGTCTTCTCCTGTTTTCAAGGTTCATGAGGCTCTCAGAAACCTGATTTGTTAACGTTAATAAAGTTTGTTTTGATTTGTGGGATCTAGGAGGTTTCACACAACCTTTTTATAATGTGCCCGCCATCCAAAAGACATAGCAATAAAAAGAATAACAGCTGAAAATCTTAATCAGAAGAATTATTTGATCAAAATAAGAGGGAGGATTTTAGGGGTAAATTACTTTGGGATGACTAATGAAAAGCTTCAGAGCGTAATTATATTTACCATGCTGCTATTCTTTTGTTTGAAGTGTCTATGAAGTCCATATTGCTGTAATAATGTTTTATTGTTCTACGCAGCCAGACTATCAATGGTATGTTCCTGACCGGTTTCCGCCAGATGTGCAGCACAAGGCAAATGGTAAGGCAACAGCTGTACTGAACACACTTTTTAAGAGTTTTCTTTTTAATGGGCCCTTTTTTTTGTGATAGCTAGTAAACTTTCATAAGCACCCAGTGCGTGATTTGTATACAGCTCTATTTTGTAAAACTGCAATACACACATGTGGCCAAGGCTACAGATGCTAAATATGATGCATCTGCGTTACAGCTTTTAATATTACCAAGCTACCTTCAGATATCTAATATGAATTACAAAAATCACAGAAACCTTTACTGAACACCTAAGAAAACAGAATAATCTAGGAATTATATTCTTCTGAACAGGTACCATGCTTCATCCACATCTTGATTGGCCATAGGGCAAATGGTGCATCTAATATTTGGCCTATAGGAAGCAAAGATCAGCCAGCTTCTTTCCTAAGGCCAGACCAGAGGATAGTGGGGTTAGGCATCTGCTGGGGCACCGAGATCAGCTTTAGACCTAGTTACCCTTATAGCAGTGGCTGCTGGTGCCCATTGAGACTGGTGGGTTGGGGGACAAGGCAGATACTCAATGTTCTACTGAAATTGTCAAAGGAATACCAAAGACCACATGTGGCACTTGGAAGCAGTGGAGCAAATGCAGCTGGTTGTTGGGAGAACTCTGTCTCTAGTGGGTAGAGGACAGGCAGGGGGTCACTGTCCCATTTGCCTCAAATATAGAGCCATCTCTGCCTAACCCTGCCACAATTTATTCCTTCAACTTCATACTGAAGAAGATCCAAGGCAGTGTAAGGTAATTTTTTGTTTGTATGCCTTCCAGTTTAAGGGGGCCACTGAGGGTACCCCAGTCTCCTGGATCTTTCCTCTGTAATATAGTTTGCCCTATTCGCAGCTTTGTTTGAGACAACAATCATTTTCAGCACCATTTAACAACGCTAAGTTTGTTTTTAAGGACCCCCAGAACAGTTGTTTTTAAATGGATACTGTTGTTTTTATACTGTTGTTCTTATGTTTTAAATTTTGTATACTTTTAATGTTTACTGTTTTTAACTTTGTAAACCGCCCAGAGAGCTTCGGCTATGGAGCGGTATATAAATGTAACAAATAAATAATATAAATAAATATATATGGCTGGTTCAGGCTCAGCCTTGCAGCGGAGGAGTGCAAATGTTCTGTCTTCTCTTTGGCTGGCCCAGAGGTGGGCAACTTTGGCTAGCCCAAGGGTGGGCAAAACACCCTCCAGATGCTTTGGCCTACAACTCCCAGTCCTAGCCAGGGATGCTGGGAGTTGTAAGCCAAAACAAATGGTCATAATTTGCCCTCTGTACTAGGCTGAAGTCACTGGGCGTCTTCATTTATGATTTTCCAAGTAATTGTACAATGTCTTTTTGTTGGCAGCAACCTAAAGACATTGTGCAGCAATTCCATCTTTTCATCCTTAATGGAAAGGAAAAAAGATGGAAGAAGTGGTGGGAAAACACAGGAGGATTTCATGTGGAAGACGCTGATGTTTAGACCTTATGCTGGCTCCAGGCTTTTGAGGGCCTTTGGGCAAGACACCCCAATGATCCCCCTACGTTTTCATTGCCATTGTCCCCAGCTGCTATTCCTCCTCCTCCTCTTCCTCATTGTTGTTATCACCTGCTTGCTTGATAGCCAGAGAGCCAGTGAGCAAATAGGCAGAGGCATC
Organism: Elgaria multicarinata webbii; assembly: GCF_023053635.1. Classification (NCBI taxonomy): domain Eukaryota; kingdom Metazoa; phylum Chordata; class Lepidosauria; order Squamata; family Anguidae; genus Elgaria; species Elgaria multicarinata. The sequence goes on along the minus strand of NC_086180.1, from coordinate 35,895,804 downwards.
TCCTTCCCACCACTACCTTTGTAGCCAGAGCGAGAAGCATGTGTACAAGCAGGTAGCAATGGTGAAGAGGAGGAGCAAGTCCAGGGAGCTCTTATCAGTGTGCCCCTGTAGGGGGTGGACTCCTGGCAGGTGCCTGGCCATGCCTATGCTGGGCCTATCTGGACCACCCAGGAACGAGGCATGGTGATTGCATGATAAAAGCGTCATCTGGAAGCGCCTTCACTCACTCAGAATTTTATGCCTGACAGATCCTAGCTGATTGCTGCCCAAAGTGAGCTTCAAATACCCAGAAAACTGTCTCTTGTTCTTAAAATAAAAGCTCCTTACAGCTCATGAGTTGTTTAGCTGCGGGATTGCCTGATAAGCTCTCCATATGAAAGCCCTTATAATAATTTGAATGCGTAAAGCCTAGTCTTGCTCAACCAGCTAACCTAGGAGATCAAGCTGGCGGACTGCAAACACTCGAAGCCGCCAAGTGCTTAAAAGTTTGAGTTTATAAAGTCGCTGTGGCTTTCGCAGCCAGCTGTCCCCAAGGAAACACATGGGGTTGACAGGGAAAGCTAGTCTTTAGTCTTGGGGAAAAGGTATTTGGAAAGCGTATGAAACTTCCTCCAATCTTCGATTTGTTTATGCATTTAGCAGGGCGAATGGGAGGCTGAAGTTAGTTAAAAGAAAGGAAAAGAAACTCTGGAATAAATGAACAAGTAAATAAGTCAGCATCTTAACCTAGGGATGCAGAGGTCGAACCAAGTTGTGAGCAGTTCAAGGCAGCGAGGAGGTGCAGTGGGAAAAGACTAGGAATTTTGATCCAGAAAAAACAACTGGGATTTATCAGCTTTTAAGGGCCAAAGAACATGTGATGTTAACATGTCACTTCAAGCCATGTGATTTTTTTTCCTGCTGGAAAACCAACAGTGTGTGTGTGTGTGTGTGTGAGAGAGAGAACAGTTCTATAGGGAAGTGGGGGTTCCCCTTTTTTCTTCTGCTATAGAACCCCACAGCCCAAAGCTTAGGAAGGAAGCCTCATTTGGTGCCAAGTGAGCTTCCTTCCTGGAGGTCATAGCAGCTTTGGGGCAGGTGACTTTTGCTGGTACATTATAAGTATGGAAAAGGATAACTTCTCCCACCCCCTGCACTATCATCTTGATCCTGCTTGGGGGGCCCATGCCTGGTATTTCCTGTTTAAAAAAACCCTCTAAGCTTCTTAAAAAGACACATTTAGCATTATGTGTAGTTTGGCCCTTAAAGAACTTCTATTGCAGCCCTGATTCGCTAAACACAAACAAACAAATATATATTCCAGTCCATGAGCGTACTTCATTATTTACACTGGATTAGAATCTCACAGGTGTCAAGACAGTTGTATGCATTTATGAATAGTATTTGCATACATTTATCAAATATTGAAAGCTAGTGTGGTGTAGTGGTTAGAGCCCTGGACTGGGACTCGGGAGATCCAGGTTCTAATCCCCACTTGGCTCACTGGGTGACTTTGAGTCAGTCATTGACTTTTAGTCTAAGCTACCTCACAGGTTATTTATTTTATTACATTTATATACCCAAGGCGGTGTACATAAACCTCCTCTCCATTTTTATCCTCATAACAACAACCCTGTGAGGTAGGTTGGGCTGAGAGTCTGACTGACCCAAAGTTACCCAGTGGGTTTCCTTGGCCAAGTGGGGACTGGAACCTGGATCTCCCAACTCCCAGGGCGTTACTAGACGAGGCCTTAGCGTGCCTTCTGACCCGGTTTCCCTGCTGTGCGTCCAGATGACGCACAGGGGAATCCGGCGGCAGGCCACGCTGAGGCCTCCTCCAACGCGCCATAAGCGAATGTGCTTATGGCGTGCCTTTTCCCCAGCTCCGGCCTCAGGCCGGAGCTGGGGAACGTCTAGGGACTTCCGCGGCTTTTTGCGGCTCCTCGCTTACTCGCGAGGAGCTGCGAAAAGCCGTGGACCTGCCTGGCACAGCACTCATACGAGCGCTGTGCCCATCGGCCCGGGGGGGGGGGAAGAGAGGGGAGGGCGAAGGATGGCAGGGTGGGTGGCAAGGGGGGAGGGCGGGTGCGATCGTGCTGCGTGCCGCCCAAGCAAGCAGCCGAGAGGCATTGCCCGGGCAAGCGCCGCTCGGCTGTTTGCTCGGGCGGCGCGCGGCGCGATCGCACCCGCCCTCCCCCCTTGCCACCCACCCTGCCATCCTTCGCCCCCCCCCCCGTACAACCCACCCCCACAAAAAACACTCACCGTCTCCGGAGTCTTCGGGCCGCACCCGGCCCCTTTAATCAAAAAAATAAATAAAAATGGCGGACGGCGCAGGGATGCGACGTCCCTGCGCGCCCGACGTGTGGAAGCCTGGGGGAGGCGCGCTAACGGTAGCACGCCTTGGCCCTGCCTCCCTGCCGGCGTAAGCCGGCAGGTCTAGCAAGGCCCCCAGTCCAACACTCTAGCCACTACACCACATTGACTCTTGTTGTGAGAATAAAATGGAGAAGAGGAAGGCCATGTAAGCCACCTTGGTTTCCTTACAATAGGAAAACAGGTGGGATATAAATGTAATAATTAAATATTTCACAATTGATGTTCAAATTTACCTAAAGTTCACAAATGGTATCCCAGGCAGGATCTACATTACTGGTTTAAAACAGTTTATAACAGTAGTGACAACTGTTGGGGCCCAGGACACACTCTATATACAGTTTTCAAAACATTTTCAATGTGTCATATCCTGTTTGGTGTAGATCTGCTCCCAGTTGACACAAGCAGTCTTGGGGCTCATCTAAGCCCCCCCAAGCAGGATATTCCACTATGAAAGCAGTATATGAAAGGCAGGAGCCACACTAGTACTTTATAGTGGTATTGAAATGCAATGCAGGATCTACACTATGGCTTTATAGTGGTACTGAAGTGTATTGACAACTGTTGGGGTCCATGACACATCTACACCAAGCAGGATATAACACTATGGAAGTGGTATGAAAGCAATATATGGTATGTGTCATTGGGCCCCAACAGTTGTTAGTGCACTTCAATAGTGCTATAAAGCAGTAGTGTGGCTCCTGCCTTCTATATACTGCCTTCATACCACTTTCATAGTGGAATATCCTGATTGGTGTAGATGAGACCTTTGTATAATAAACCATGGCAAATAAACCAGGGTTTATTAGCCAAAGATGTAGCCTTGTGTCTGTTCCTCCTCCCCTTTCCTCCTCCCTTCCTTTACGTTTTCCTTTATTAAAAATGTACCAGGTTTGTTAAACCACAGTTCTTGCCATAAACCAAAAGTACAAATCTATAGTTGCCTTGGCTAGCTTTACACCTTTTAAAAAGAACAATCTGAATGCCTCTATTTAACATATGGGTTATAAATATTCCACTATCATGCAGTGGTTCTTTCCCTTCTTCACAACAGTTTAAATGAAATGTATTCTTGATCTCTACTGCTCTCCTTGACTGATACACTCAGTGAAGTCACTTCTGAACTCAAGAGAAAACTGAAGAGAACACCACTGTTTCCCAGAGGCAATTGGTCATAATGTTTCCCTGTGCGCAAACTTATTTATTAGTTATTTATTTAAAAGGTTTTCATACCCCTTTTCAGCAAAACTTGCAAAAGTCAAAATGCAATAAATTATAGCATGTTAAATAAATTGAAATAAAAATAAGTAAATAAATAGAAACATCTTGGCCTGGCACCGAAATGATAACAATGTTGGTGCCAGTTAGGCCTCATTCATTCATTCATTCATTCATTCATTCATTCATTCATTCATTCAGGGTGGCTTGTTAACACAGTGAGTCTTGTTAACCACCATAAGCAACCCAAAAACAAAACATGGGCTCTCAAGGTAGCTTCTTCAAGAAAAATAACCCACAAGACAACCCACAGTTAACCAAACAACCCACGGTTCAAAACAACCCACATTCAAACAACCCACACTCAGCCCCACACACTTCCTGATTAGACAGCTTGATCTTCCTGGAATGTTTTAGTTGTGGCCACGGAAAATGTAGCTGCTCTGCTGTGGCTAAAGCTGTATGCTGACATCCAACGCCATTCGTTTTTCTCCTAGCAGAGCTAGACAGCACAGTTCAGAGTAGGATGGTGGTTAGGGTGGCAGGAGAGGTCAAGAGAAGGCTTTGTTTTTAGATATTATCAGTGGTTGCTCCTGTACCTCAGCTTGTGGCCCATTCTGAACAAGTGCTTTAATAAGATCCAGAAATGAAATGCATCTCCTCCTAGCAGAAAGTGTAGGAGTGAGGAGACAGCATAAGCTGTCTCCAGCTTTAGGCTATGGAGACAATTTAACAACCACTTAAAAGTTCATTTAAAAAAAAAATACATGTTTTCTTCTTCTTCTTTAATGATGCATTTAATACACTCTCTACCCTTCACATATGAAGGATATTAACTTAAAGGAGTTTCCATGGGTTTTGGTAGCACTGGAATAAATGCCAGGCTGCACTGTGTAATGCTTAAGAGGCTCTTTTAAGAAAATGCATTATGCGTGCTGAAGAACATAAGCCATTAATCTGCTCCCTCTGTCCAGTTCCTTTATGTTCCTCCTGTCATCCTACTTTCGGATGATGTGTCATAAAGTGACAACCTCAGGCACATCCTGGTGGTTGGAATGTGGGGAACAGGGTGTCTGTTTGCATCCTTCTGTTCTTTGCAGCCTAGACGGTCTTTCCAGAGAGCTGCTAGGAACTAGCTGCCTTCCATGGCAACCATGGGAGAGTCCTGAGGAAAAAGGAACAGGGTGGGGGGAGAAACCATGTTGGCTTCTCCCCGCCCCCCTCAAGACCATCTGAACTCTGTCTAGCTGTCCTGTAATTTGGCCCTCAGAGTTTCATAAGACATAAAAGTGCACATTGTGTTAATCTCGTTGAATTCTATTACTGATTTTTTTTCTTAGCATATTTACTAATGCTAAGTCATATTTACCAGGCAGGGTTGGTAAATATGGTCATATTTACCAGGCAGGGTTGGTGAAGCTAACTGGTTAGAGAAGAGTTGGGGGGAAAATCCATCCAGAGGTAGGAAAATAAGCTGCTGTCATTGTTTTATTGGATCCTCCTAGAAAGTTTGCTACAAAGGTGTGTGAGATGAAAATGGATAAATAGACATGAAGATAGGTCTAGGGAGTCTGTCAGTGGATGAGAGAAGTGGGCACAAACACAGAAAAGGTATTACAAGAAGACTCATTTCTATCATTGCTTCCTTGGCCCTTCTCGTTTCTGTATATATCTTTTGCTGGGTATCAGATCTAAAAGTCAGCTGACTTCCTTTGAGTCTAGCTTGCAATTACTCTTCCTTTACATTGGCTTTTTCTTTTTAATTGTGGGAGGAGACGAACGGTTCAGAAACAAAGGACAAGAAGATTCCAGCAAGTGTTATGAATGTCAGCTTATTTTGGCAGGTGGGCTGGTTTGACTTCCTTCCTTTTCCAACTGTGCAAAATTGAAGAGACAGTTTAAAAGTGGGGTTGGAGCTTTTCCCTGAACCTACTTTTAATAAAAAAAAAATTGTCTGGGAAAGAGATTTTATTGCTTGGGGCTTTCTTTGCATACTTGTGATTCTGGCAGGCAATGTCGGTTTCACTTCCAAAAGTCCATTTTGTGGGGGGCATACAATAAGAACTGACTCCCCCAGCTCTTGTATTTAGGAACCACAGACCATGAAAAACCTCATTTAATGACTGGGTGTCTTACTGCTAAAGATCTGACTGTGTGTCATATTTTATTTCAAGCTAGTATATAGTTCACTTGGTGCACAGATGAAGGAATATCACTAATCTCCTCTTCCCTAAACAGATATTTTCAAGGGCATTAGTAGCTTGGTTTGCCAGTACAAACCTTGCGAGTAAGAAGCAGATAGTTGGGATTACAAATGGGGCAAGACAGTATTTCTGATGTTGCAAATATATTATTTCAAGCATGTAGCAGGACCATTACATTTCATGCTGGCAATCCTATTAACAGGTAATTTTATTCTACAGACACACTTATATCTGCAAGATTAATTCTGATTGAAAAATCAGGTAGTTACAAATTGTAGATTTTTCTTTTTATCAAGTAGAGCTGAAGGATGGAAGTGCAACTTATGGGTATCTTTACATTAAAGAAACCCCCACACTCTCTTCCAGAGACTTTCTGGGTATTTGATGGGCTCCTTTAGATGGCAACCATGTGATTTGGAATTGAAAACTTCCCCTCTCGGTAATGCTCTATTATGTCCAATGAAACAGTGCCATCTAGTGGCTGCATTATAGAGCAACACCACCTTTACACACTGTGGATATCCAGTGATAATTTTAATTACTGCATTATCGCCAATTTTTAAAAAAGTGAGATTATGGGGGGAAAGCGTGAGAGACATCCCAGAGGTTGACAACGTCACATAAAGGACCCACAAACTTCCATGAACGCTCACAATGCCAATTGTGAGCATTCAATAAATCACTCTTTTAGAGAAGCTGTATGTCAAGAAGAGCCAATTGACAAAAGGGCATCAATTGCCCCAAACCCAATCACCTTATTTTCTTTTACTAAACAGGAAAAACAACTATTTTTCAGTGGAGGGGTTTTCATATTTTAAATATTGACTATATTTATGAAAGAAAAATCCATTTATTTCCAATACTTTGGGGTGGGGGATGGAACTTGAATTCCCAGAATCCAGAAACTACAAACTCTGTATTTGCACAAGAGAAATGCAGTGTAGGAGTGCTGTACTCCCCCCATTTTTTCCAAATTGGTGCAGATTGGTGGCAGCAAAACAGTGAACCAGGGATTTGCCACACTGCTCTGACCACCCTGCATTGCATTGGATGCCTCTACTATAGCACAAGATTCTTTTCCCTCTGCATTTGCTCCTGCAGGGGAGCTGATGAGTTTCTCTATATAATAGGTAACCTATAGAAAACATGTCCAGAAGCTCCTATCTTACGCTGCTAATTTTTGTTAAACATAGCTGTGACTAATTAATTCTGTCATCATCACCGACCAGACTTTACACATGCACGAGAGTAGGGCAAAATTACATACAGATTTGAAAAGTATGCAGCAGAATCAATTCCCTAGTCTCATTAGACTCAGGCTCCCAGCAGCTTCTGTAAAATGAATCAGTATGAGTGGTAAGCTTTTAAGAGACAGAGGGGAGAGGTGTGATCTGTCCCTTGATATTGTTAATTGGCATGGTAGTTTTCATTATGCTGTGTCCCTATAACCTTTCATAGAGCAATGTCCTCCTTTAGGGTGGACTCCTGCACTGAACAGGGGGTTGGACTCGATGGCCTTATAGGTCCCTTCCAACTCTACTATTCTATGATTCTATACTGGTTTTGCACTGCAGATGAAACCAGAAGTGGGGGCAAAGGTACTTCAAAGAAGAGGTGACACTCAGTATGAGGGGCAGTTGTGCTACAGCAGCCTTTCTCAACCTGAGGCGCTCCAGATGTGTTGGACTACAACTCCCAGAATGCCCCAGCCACTGGGGCATTCTGGGAGATGCAGTCCAACACATCTGGAGCGCCCCAGGTTGAGAAAGGCTGTGCTACAGTCACTCTGGCTTGCAAACAGTCTCTAGTGCCTGTACAAAGAGTTGATTCACTTCATCCACAGGTTTGTACCTACAGGGAGATCAAGGATTGGCTATCACTGGGCTTGTTCAGACAACACACTAAGTCATGGTTAGGCCGCTAAACCTTTACAGCAAGTGGTTAGTGAGCATGTTTAAACTGCGGTTATGTAGCCACCATAGGAATGGTTCACACAACACATTAAGTCATGGTTCGCACAACATACCATAATATTTAGCTCAAAACTCTTAATCATTATGGTTTAACATGTTGTCTGAAAAGTGCCACTCTCTCCTTATGGGGATATGGGGAAGGAGAGACCTTGCATGTCCCAGAGCATGGTCAGAAGGCACATGATGCTGCCACTTTCTTGGAGCTAAGCAGGACTTGGTCTGGTCAATCCCTGGTTGGGTGACCACCTGGGAGCCTTATGTACGCTGTCTCCAGTTCTATCAGGAAAGGGGTGGGAAACGGGTGACACTCCAAAAGTTTGGGTTCCAATTGCCATCAGCTTCAGCCAGCATTGCTCATGATTAGGACTAATGGGAATTATAGTCCAGCAACATCCAGAGAGTTGCAGGTGGAATTATGATATGGAATTACATCACAGGAAAAAGGTGGGATCAAAATGTAAACAAAACTAAAGGAGGCTCTGTCTCATAGGGTAAGAGAGATTTTCAAGTAAATCCAAGATGTATCTCCCAGCTCAGAAATTACTGTCCGTCAGAGGTAAAAGGCAGGACAAGCCACACAAGCTCTGTTACCATACCTTACTTTACCTTGGGTGCAATTCCAGAGCCACAGAACAAACGAATTGGAGTTTTGTTTCCAAATAATTTAAAAGCATCTGTTAGTAAATGAGATAAATAACACAAATAAGGCTTCCTTCATATAGTTCAATCATTGTGTTCTTCTCAATGCTAAATTTAAAGCTGACATCCAGCTGCATGTTTTAAACTGTACTTCCATGAATATTGTATTATTTTTTGGGCCTCTGATTTTGCATTCAGCAATAGTCTATTCAATGCAAGAGCCTCTAGTTTCTCTGAAGAATGTCAGTCAGAAGGAAGCACAGTGATACAAAAGTGCATCTGATAGAAACAGTAGCATGTTTCAGCAACCTGACCTTCACATCTGAATGTTCTGAGATTTATTCATTTCCTGCTTTACAGTTAATGGTCAAGGTGATTGTAAAGAGTTTAAAGTATAGTAATGATCTGGTATGAGACTCAGGGTGCGCCGGGAAGATATCAAAGCATTTTATAGTAACATGTCTATCTCTGGTTTGCATTGCAATTGCATATGGCATTGGTAATGTTGGTATTCTAGTAATATACTTTTACATTCCCAGATGTTAATGGGCTGTGCTTTTCCCCCTCATTGGCTTCATGAGGCATTCATTTAACATGTGGAAAATCTTTGCTTTCTCGTCCATTATCTGGAGGAGCTGCAAAAATTAGTTCCATGTTATTTGTTCACTAATATAGATGCCACCACAACCTTGAAAGAATTGAAGTTGGGGGTGTTTGATTTTCTTAACCCTTATAAATGAAACGGTTGCAAATGCTGCTTAAGTGAAAGCTCATTTTTGTTTTACTTGTCGGTTCTCTCATCCATCTCTCACTTTGCCAGTTGCAAATGCAGGATCAGAGGACTGCAATGCTAACTTGTTGCAGCCTGATCTTAATATCCTAAATGTGCTTTCTTCAAAGTAAGTCTGGTTGAGTTCAATGGGATCTGCTTCTTAGTTTGTTTAGGAGGGTATTCATAGTGGTCAAAGAACCAGGGTCCTCCCATCAAAGGCTACGGTTTTCAAGTATGGTTGTATATGAAACAAAGCACTGGGTTTTATCTACAAATTGCTCTGACCAGGCTACTATACATCTGCCAGGATATCTGAAATGATCCAAGCTCTGTTTTGTTTTTAAATGTTGTTTAATAGTTTTGATAACCTATTGAAAATCTGGAAAACACATTATTTTATAACAATTACCATAATTTTTTTGGGGGGAGGTCTTCTTTTCTGTCTCTATCACCCGACGCCTGGCAAACTGCCACCCATGTCTTGCATTACATAGAGCCGTTTTGCCTGTGCAACATGGGTATAGGATATTATTCATTTATGGCAATGTTTCCACACACTTGGCTTATGTAAACAATGACAAGATGTGAAATAAATGCTCACAGTCCAGCCAGGATTATGCAAGAGATTGTTGAGTTTCTAGCTCAGGATTTACTGTGGTCCCAACTGTCTCATGTATCATGAACTGAGAAAAGGAAGGGAGGGAAGGCACTAGCACAGGAAACCTATTTAGCTTGTACGACTGTTGAAGCAGTTTTTCTGAAGAAACTGGTTCATTTGCTCTGATGAAGAGTCTTGACTTAAAATGCATTGGGCCACTCTTAATAACTGTGTGCTTTTGAAGTCTCTTGCTTCTCATGTATCATAAGCTCATGTTGCTAGGCAAGGCAAGCATCAAGAGTAGACTTGGTTGAGCATCTGCCGAGGGCCCACACACCAACACTGACAAGAACCTTCTTGAGTTGTTCCTAGGGTGACCATATGGAAAGGAGGACAGGGCTCCTGTATCTTTTACAGTTGCATAGAAAAGGGACTTTCAGCAGGTGTCATTTGTATGCATCCAGTGCCTGGTGAAATTCCGCCTTCATCACAACAGTTAAAGCTGCAGGAGCCCTGCCCTCTTTAGTATCTGACCTAACTTCAGCAGGAAAAGTGGGGGTAAGAGCTTTATCACGCCAGCGTTATACTGTGCAATCACTGCGAATTGCGTGCAAAGGACTCTGAAGTTTTCCAGCTTATAATCTGCTTTTATTGTGAAGTACTCCCATGCATCCTGTTTTAATTGTGCTTCAAAGGCAAAAGCCTCGCCGTATTTGGCTCCTTCCCCCATCACCATTTGCTACCAATCTGGGGGTTGTTTCCCTGAGTGGCTGCTCCTTTGGGGCTATTTCTCCCCTCCTTCTTTTTCCTGGGAATTCAAATCCAGCCAATCAGTCATATAGGGATCATGATCACTGTCTAGTGTTACATAGGCCTGGTTCAGACAACATGCTAAACAATGTTGCTTAACTGCAAAATGGTTAAGGGAACGCATTGCATTCCCTTAACCATTTTGTGGTTAAACAGCATGGTTTAGCGTGTTGTCTGAACCAGGCCATGGGCCATTTCTACACCTGCCTTTTTTCCAGGGATCATGCAAATGACACACAGGGGGTCCCGGGAGCAGGCAGGGACGATCCCTCCATTTCCAGGGATAATCCTTAGGGGTAGAAAGGGCCATAGCCTATCAAATTTGGCTGAATCAGGACTTTTGAACCTCTTTCATCCCAAGGGTTAAATACCATTTTGGAAAAGCCCTTCACACGTTGGTTTTGCCCTACCCTGTGCCTGTTTACACTTCCCTGTGCCTGTTTGCATTCTCCTTCCCTCTTTATTGTTTACTACAACTTATTAGATTGTAAGCCTATGCGGCAGGGTCTTGCTATTTACTGTGTTATCTGTACAGCACCATGTACATTGATGGTGCTATATAAATAAATAATAATAATAATAATAATAATGATGGGTGGGGCCAAACCACTAAGAATACCAGGATATTTGAGTGGACGTCATGTTTATATCATGTTTTTATACTGCTTGTTTTGTACTTTGAATGGTTTTAGTTTTTGTGAACCTCCCAGGGAGCTTCGGCTATTGGGTGGTATAAAAATGCAATAAATAATAAATAATAATAACATCGCTTAGTGCCAGAATCCAAACCTTACAAGATACATTTCAACCTTTTAGAATGCAGAAAAATGAGGAAACCACCAAACAATCAGTGGTTCGGGAAAGGGAGTGGGATCGGGGAAGGGTAGTGGCCATCTGGGAAATCTTGGAGGACTGGATTTCACACCCCTCAGATATATGATAACATCAGGAAGCCAAACTGGAAAGAGTCAAACCAGAATGCTTGCTACCCACAAGTGAACACTTCTGCCCCTTTTCATAGCCCTTCTACAATTTTGCATGAATAGGGGTGCTTTCCCAGTTGCTACAGGGTTCAGGGCTCCTCCAAATGAGCAGCTTAGTTTATGGGTCCATTACATAATGTTGTCAGTGACCAGGATGTTTCTCTCAGTTTCCCCTGGAAATCCCAGTATGAAAAGAACCACTTTTAATGTGGTAATAGCCAAGAAAAAGCAGGATCTTCTGCTATTAGATGGTGCTATCTCAATAGAAGTGAAGGGCGAGGAAGTATTCAATTCAAAGCACATGGTCACCCTTCTCCTCTCATGTAATGCAGCCCATAGCAATCACACCAAAAAAACAGGAAGCACAAAGCCCTGGGTAAGCAACATGATTTTCACTTAATGTAGAGATGTTCTCAGTGGAAAGTACACACCTTTGGCTCAGGCTCAGCTACTCTTCATGTAGAATGTATTGATTGGTCAGTTAATTTTTCTTCTTTTTGTAAAGTTGCAAATTTAGTCTATGGCACATTATTAAGGTAAAATCAGGTATGATTCCTATGGGTAGGAGATACAGTTACATATCTTACAGATTTTACAAAAAAAATACATGATATACACATACCTTAAAGTAGAAATATCCACCCTGTAACTGTCTTAAATGTTGATAATTTCTCAATTGATGATCAGAGTATTACTCCTGTAGATGGTATTCACTTTATTTTCAACTCTCCATTCTCAGTTGTAAGCTCCTGGGATTGCTGGATTTGGTAATTTATCCTCAGCGCAATGTATATCATCATGACTATAAATCCAGATGTTGAATGACAAGCTTATCTAGATGTAACATTTTGGAGATTTACATAGTTCTCTTGTGCCAGGACTCCTGGAAATATTTCATGTTGCTCTTTTTAATGCTTTACTTCCATGAGAGGTGATATAGATGCTAATTCTACCCCCATCCCCCTATAGGCAAGTTTATAGCAGTATTTTACAGAAAACATCTTCAGGAATATTACTAGCAACATCAGGGAAATTTATACCCCTTACCTGGGAGTAAGCCTCATTTAATTCAATGCAACTTACTCTGAGTAGACTTGTATAAGATTGCCCTGCAGAAGACTTAAAATATCAAGTTGAACCAAGTTCTTGTAACAGAAATTAACCTAATCCGTGGCGGTGGGGAGGGGCTATCATTAATACACTTCAGTAAGATACATGGGATCCCCCAATGGGGAGTTGTGCAATCAAAATGGCAGCCCCACACATGCCCCACACACCTACCTTTGTTCATCATGGGTTAAATATCCCACAATGAGCTGGCTGTGACCTTATCTACACCAATCAGGATATTGCACTATGAAAGCAGTATGAAAGTGGTATATAAAAGGCGGGAGCCACATTACTGCTTTATAGTGGTATTGGAGTGCACTGACAACTGTTGGGGCCCTATTATTATTATTATTATTATTATTATTATTATTATTATTATTATTATTATTATTATTATTTCTTACCCGCCTCTCCCTTTGGATCGAGTTAAAATCACACATAGAGTTAATTTTACGAATCTCCTCCCGCACGCCATTCCACAATCTGGGGGCGACAGAATAAAAGGTCCTCTGGGAAACTGATGTCAGCTTAGTTTTAGCTGACTGAAGTAAGTTCACCCCAGAGGACCTGAGTGTGTGGGGCGGACTATATGGGAGAAGGCGATCCCACAGATAACCTGGACCCAAACCATTTAGGGCTTTAAAGGTGATGACCAACACTTTGTACTTTGCCCGGAAACTAATTGGCAGCCAGTGGAGTGATTTTAATGTTGGTGTAATGTGGTCACCCCTAGGTGTACCGGTGACCAACCTGGCTGCCATATTTTGAACTAGTTGAAGTTTCCGAACTAGGTACAATGGTAGCCCTATGTAGAGCGCATTGCAGAAGTCAAGCCTTGAGGTTACCAGCACGTGCACTACTGTCTTTAGGTCTTCTGACTCTAAGAAGGGGCGCAGCTGGCGTATCAGCCGAAGCTGATAGTAGGCACTCCTAGCTGTCGCATCTATCTGGGCTGTCATTTGGAGCGACGGATCCAGGAGCACCCCCAAACTGCGAACACAGTCTTTCAGGGGGAGTGTAGCCCCATCCAGAACTGGCTGACACACCTCCAAACCTAGGTCAGAGCCCTTGACAGCAAGCACCTCTGTTTTGTCTGGATTCAGCTTCAGTTTGTTTTTACTCATCCAGCCCATTACTGCCTCCAAGCATTCATTCAGAGGAGACACACTATCCTTAGCTGACGCTGTTATTGACACAGACCATATACCGCTTTCATAGCACTATATTCTGCTTGGTGTGGCTCCTGCCTTTTAGATACCACTTTCATAGGACTTTCATAGTGCAATATCCTGCTTGGTGTAGATGACGCCTGTGTTATATAAACTAGTCCTTTTTATCATACTGCATTTCAGATGCACTATCTTTACTGCTAATATGTCCTTATTGTTCTCTTGGTATACTCTAGAATTCATTAGAGATGATGATAAAGATGATGATGATGATGTATGTTAATATATTTCTTAGTCTTGGTAAAAACTTTAGATTAGGAAATACCTAAGACAGAAAGATGTTGCATTATGAATGTCTAATTTTCTTTGACGTTTGTATTCATTTATTTATAGATGCCTCCGCAGAGAAAGACGTTTCCCACATGTAGCATATGAAGAGAAAGCACAGGAGCAAATGCACGAGTCAGAGATTTCACCTTGTAACTTCTGTTACATTTTATTCTCGTATTGCAGTGTACTTTATATAAAATGCTTGTACATAACATACAGATGCGGGGAGACTTCTGTAACTGGTGGAGAAGCATTCCCCAAGAAAGCAGCAAAATGACCAAGTTTATTTGGTGGTGTCCCACTGATAAAGGGGCCCAAATGTTTCACCCAGAATGGAGACACTTCTGAGTAACATCTGGATTTTATATATTTGTAAAACAGGGCATCAAACTTTTCCTTGTTCCTTGCTCCCAGCATTCCTAGGAACAGCTCCACATCCACCCTACATGAACTGGTAGAGCCTAATTTGAATCTCTGCAGACCTGTCTTCTCCCATTCCTTCTTCGGACTCTGTTCATCCAGACACCACAGCTCCACTATCAAGTCTGGGTTTCCCAGACGCATACACTTTTAGTAACATCTTGCTGATGAAGAGATTGGGAAATCTCAAAAACTTGCGCATTTTGGTAACTTTTGGTTGGCCTGATGAAGATATTACACTAATATGGACTCTGGATTTTTTAAATGGCCAGTACATCTACTTTTGCTTAATGTATATAGAAACTCTGTTGGGTTACTGTAAGTGGCTGGTGGGCTGCATTTGATTTCATAGAATCATAGAATAGTAGAGTTGGAAGGGGCCTACAAGGCCATCGAGTCCAACCCCCTGCTCACTTCAGGAATCCACCTTAAAGCATACCTAACAGATGGCTGTCCAGCTGCCTCTTGAAGGCCTCTAGTGTGGGAGAGGCCACGACCTCCCTAGGTAATTGGTTCCACTGCCATACTGCTCTAACAGTCAGGAAGTTCTTCCTGATGTCTAGCCGGAATCTGGCTTCCTGTAACTTAAGCCCATGGATCAAAAGTAGGGATGGAACACATTCAAATGTAGATTGTGACACAGCTTGTGGTTCTCGGTCCCATTTATTAGAATGGTCTTTTCCATACCAGTAAAGCTGCTTGCCAAGTGGCTCAAGGTTGAATCCAGTAATAACTTGTCCTTGTTTGCCAGATTTTAATTTCTTTTCATTAAAAATAATAATCCCAAAGATGCTCTTGTTTATATTGTCAAATCTTAAGTTTTGGTTGAAAGAAATTGAAAGTACAAAATGGGTATAGTTTTAATTCTGTACCAATGTGTGTATATATATATATATATATAGAGAGAGAGAGAGAGAGAGAGAGAGAGAGAGAGAGAGAGAGAGAGAGAGAGAGAGAGAGAGAGAGAGAGAGGAGGCTGGTTCCTCTGATTTCGGTGGGCCCATGAATCCATTTTGGGTTTCAGTCAGTACCACCCAGAACTCTAAAAGAGCTATAGAAATTGCTGAACTCTATCCACAAAATAGGTTCAGCACTTTGGATAGTTCCTTTAGAGTTCTGGCTGGTTCTGACTGAAATCCAGAATGGATTCACTGCCGCCCTGTCAAATTGGAGCCACCAGCCTCCACTGTATAAATCAAACATTTCTAGACTAATTTCAATATTTTGTGCTTATGATTAAGTCCACAGCCCAGCACAGAGTTAGGAGTGTTTAATTCCCATTATTTCAATGGCACTTATATATGCAAAACTATGCACTGGGTTGTATCTAAAACAGTTGAGATTTACCAACTTTAATAAACATTGCTAAACATATTTGTCTCTGGTATTTGATTTGAGAATAAATCTAATGCATCTTAAATATAATTGCATGTTAATATGTGAAAGAAATAAACATGACAGATGTTTGGGAACATATTGTAGGATTTAATCAGCTTACGGCATTACCTATTTTTCTTTTAATAGGGCAGTCCTTATAGGATTCAGCCAGAGCTTAGCCTTGTAGAAGAGTTAGTCTCAGATATGGTCATATGTCCAAAGGATGGTCCCAGCTAGCTAGGAATTCTTGCATGTCTGAATCTAACTTTATATAGCAATACCTTTCTAGATCCCCTGCCCCCAAAATAGGGGACTGACAGGCAATTTTGGAAAACACATCTTCACATGCATGTTCATATTCACAATGAATGCACTGGGAATAATTCCTACATTCATAAAAACTCCTTTGGATTCCGGTTTATCGACAGAGATGGTAGCATTAAAATAATGATTTTAAAGGATTAGGTGTGTTAAGTGTTTGAGCCACAACAGAATATAATTCATGGTTAGAGATTCCTTTGCAATTAATCTGATTCCCTCAACAGTTTCCTGTTTACATTCAGTTATCAGGGAGACAAATCACTCTGACCATATCGGACAATAAAATGGAACCTGTACTAGCCCTGAAAATTCTCCAGAGTGTATCTGTTTTTAAAATAAACTTCTGCAAGTTAAACTCATGCTGCAGTTTTAGCCGTGGGAGAATAATGTGAGTATCCTTTAAAAGAAGATGGGAAAGATCGGTCTCTGTGCGTGGGCAGGGCATTGGCTTAAACAGCCACTATAGCAGCAGATAATTGAACTAGCAGACAGGGTAACCGTGCTACTCCTGATTAGTGATTTGGCTAATAAGGGTGAGATCATGGAAAATGCTAATGCACTGCCGTAGGAAAATCCAATTATAATGTAACCTAATTCAATTCAAACTCTCAGCAGGTGACCAGTGTTTGTGGGAAGAGCACCCCAGACGTAGAACTGTAGGGAACGCTCCAGACAGACAGGCTTCTGTGTCGCCTACATTAGAGCCAGCAAGCCTCATTTCATTCCCTTCAACACTTTGGCTCAACTAATTATGAAGGTTGTGTCTTCCATTTGTGAAGCTTCACTCATTAAAGTTCATGAAAATGGAAGAATATGTGCTTAGCTGCTCAGACGAAAAGGGGAGTAGCCCGGGGACCGGGGACTGCAGGCATTTTGCAGTCTTCAGATGCTTTTTCTTTCTTAGTGTCAACTCCTGCCTTTTAATGCTTTGCTGCCAAAGGTCTGACCCAGCACATATTTAGCTGCCTAAAAATCCCAGGGAAACAAACTGTGAGAAAGGAGCAAGAGTAGGAGGGAGCAAAGGAGAACCCTACCTTTCCTCCCCACTTATTTTATTGGGTAATGATGTGTTACAATATTGAACCTCAGTCTTCAGCTAAATTAATGTAACTAAAAGAGAAAAGTAGATATGAAAGGATACATCATGCTCTCTCTCTCTCTCTCTCTCTCTCTCTCTCTCTCTCTCTCTCTCTCTCTCTCTCTCTGGAAAGGATTTTTTTAAAAAAATACACTGACAACTACAACAGTTCATTTTCAGTTTATGGAGGAACAGCCTTGGATGTAGTAGTCGAACACATCTGGTGGGCACCAGGTTGGGGAAGGCTGATTTATGGCAATTGTTAGTCTTTAAGGAGCCACCAGACTATTGGTTTTGCTGCAACAGATTCACCCATCTAGAAGCCATAGTGTGGAAGCATATTTCCTGATTTACATATACATATGTATCACACACGTGCACACATAATACACATTCTTTCTTGCAACAGTTTCACAAGTGAGCTACTGGCGATTCCAAGACGAACAGAATGTCGCCATGAGGAGACTTAGTGGTGGGCCTTCTGTGTGTTGGCACCCACCCCCTGGAGGACCCTCCCTCGTGTGGTTCAGGAGGTGGAAAATGTAATATCTTTTAAATGCCTCCTGAAAACATACCTTTTCACACAGGTTTTCCCTGGTTCATAATGTAGCTGGTTTTATATTGCCTTTTTAACTTCAATGTTTAAATTTATACTTGTTACATTTTATGTTTTTTAATTGTGCACTGCCCAGAGAGCTTCGGCTGATGGGCAGTATAAAAAAGTAATAAATAAATAAATAAATAAATAAATAAATCACACCTCACTGTCAAAAAGCGCTTTTCTAGAATTGTGTAACTCTGTGGACTGATTTTGAGATGCATGTTCATCATTTGAGGATCCATCACTTGGCCATTGTGTCCATAACAACAACAACAACAACAGAAACTTCTGTCTTTGAATTGAGATCAGTTGTTCTGAAAGCTCTATGTGTGATTATAGCAGGAGTGATTTTATTTTTAATTAGTTGTTTAATTTTAAATTATCTCCCAAATTTCCTTGAAGGAGTTCAAGATAATGGGGCTGTTCATTTGCAACAGCAGAAAATTAACCCATGATTTGCATCGTTGCATGTCAGGTGTATTCCACAGTCTTTTTGAATATTCAAGCCTTGATTGGGGGTTGCTACATTACCCAAATGCTATAGATTAATAGTGGGTTAAACAACTCACAGTTAACCTAAATCCTAACTGTAGATTAACCCTGTGTGTTTTTTAACCAATGATTAATCTGTAGTGTCTGGGTTCAAATGTCATGAACTCAAAACGAATATTCAACATAGCCATGGAACATATCTAGCACATGCCATAGCAAGTTGTGGGTTAATTAAACCACAATTTGCCACCTTTATATGCAAACTGGCTGTTTTAGCCCCTGTTCCATTTTATCCTCACAACCAGCCTGTTAAAGTTAAGCTGAGAGATAGTGACTGGCTCAAGGTCACCAAGTGAGATTCATGGCTAAGTGGCGATTTTAACCTGGCTGTCCCCAGCCCAGGGTCAAAACACTCTCACCATTATACTACACTGTCTCATGTATGCAAGCCATCACTTGCTGTTATTCTTGCCATCATAAGGCCAACTAGGCATGACATCATTCACACTAATAGCAGTGGTGCAAATGGGTGGGTTTTTTTACCCTAAAATTTTATTTTATTTTTAAATAAAGTTTTAAAAAGGCAACAAAAGGAACAACACGCATAGTAATAAATCAAGATCAAGATATAGATAGATATAGATAGATATAGGTATAGCTATAAAAGAGTAAATTACATGGTCCCAATCTGGATCAGGACCCTGGTGGTGGTTCTCGTTCTCTCTCTCTCTCTCTCTCTCTCTCTCTCTCTCTCTCTCTCTCTCTCTCTCTCTCTGTGTGTGTGTGTGTGTGTGTGTGTGTGTGTGTGTGTAAAACTGAGAGGTAAAACAATGAGCAGAGATAGAATAGAATAGATTAAACTTAGCAAATGTAAGGCCTGGAGAAAGAAAAAGGTCATTTGGTGCCAAAATGATACTGGAGTATGCACCACTTGACCCTACCTGGAAGAGCATTCATAAGCCAGATCCACACCAAGCAGGATACACTTTAAAAATGGTTTGAAAATGGTATATGTAACGTGTCCTGGGCCTGAACAGTTGTCAAAACCCTTATAAACCGTTACAAGTAGTAATTTAGATCCTGCCAGGGTACCATTACTGAGAAGACATTTGTAGCCACTCTCTGTACCTCTGATGAAGATCTTTATGTAAACCCATGTGGAGACAGGCAAATCATATAGCCTTATCCCTGCCCTCCCCAACCCCCTGCCCTCTAAATGTATTGGACTACAGCGCCCTTCTTTGCACCCTTCATTAATAAAGCCCTTTTCCAGCATGGTTGACAATGTTATTCCCATTAATTCATCCGTAGCCCCTGGGTCACTTCCACCTGTTCCATAAATAGGCCAAGACAAACAAACAAAAAACCCAGGTGCTTCCTGTTTAATGGCTGTAGTCTGGGGCATGAGCCCCTACTCTCCACACAAGTGGGGAACTTGAAAAAAAAAGAGTGGGGGAGATGCTGGCTGCTTTTGTTTTGGCTCCTGGCTAAGGAAGTGGGCAGGTATAAAGCAACTTCTATTGAGGAAAGCTGTCCCTTAGAACATGAGATTATGTTTTGAGCAACTGAAAATATGAAGCAGATTTATAGAAACACTTCAGATCTGTATTTTACTGGATATTTTAAGAAGTGATTATGCTGATGTCATTTCTTTCCCAGGGGCTATGGGAGGCAGTGTGCCTTTTGGTCTGACGTCAGTGGACCTGTTAACATGGCAGGTGACATCACTGAAGTGTATGCCTCAGATAATACATTGGATGTTGTTTTTTAAACTAGAAGTAGCAATTCTAAAAATGTTAATAAAAATGTCTGTGCTGATGGCCCATTGCACAAATAAGAGCATAAGAAGAACCATGCTGGATCAGGCCATCAGTCCGCTTAGTCCAGCATTCTGTGAAATAGCTGTTTCCATGAGTCCCAAGATGTTTATAGTTGTCATATAATATATTGAAATGTTTTTCTGTTGTCTTTGGCTATGGTTGGGATGAAAAGGAAGTAAGGACACTTTTTGCTTGGATCTATAGGGAATGCTGTGTTTGAAAGGTATTCATTCACTAGGGCTGCTCTAGAGGATGGCAAGGTTGGGCATTTACCTGCTCCCTCTGCTCTACATGGTTGATTTTCCACTTTGCATAAAGTAGCCAAGAAAATCAGATGCAGCATATGACAAATATCAGTTTGCATGTGTCTTGCTTGTTCCAGGTTTTGGGCGGATGGTCACTGAGGGCCCCCAAAAGCCTGGAGTCAGCACTGATGGTGTAAATAACTGACCATTCTCATAGTTTTTTAGTCTAATACAGAACAGAGCAAGTCAGTGTTCTTTCATGCCAGTGTCCAGCCAAGTCTTACTTGTCAAATATTTAAGATTATAGAATAGCATTAAGATAGGGTGACCATATTTGGAAACCAAAAAAGAGGACGCCTAGTGTGTGTGTGGGGAAGCAGCTTTCTGAGTCCTGCAAAAAGTACGTTATTCCCCCGCCACCTTAAAGAACCCGATTGGAGTGGAGGAGGGGAAAGGATTTCATTCTGCACCACCACCATCCACTCCAATTGGGGCCTTTTCTATAATGTCCACGAATGACCCACTTTCCCCTTTAAGACCTCAATTGGAGCTCGGGGGGGGGGGAATGATGTGCCTCAAGAAAGCATGTCATTCCCTCCTGCCATGCTAATGGCAACCTTAAAGAGGAAGGTGTGTCATTCCAGGACATTATTGAAAATTATAGAAAATCCCCCCTGACACCATGGAAAGAACAAAAACCAGGACAAATCTGGGGAAATCCTGACAGTTGGTCACCCTAATTAAGATGCATACTTACGAGAATCTCAGACGTTTTATAAAAGGAAGTTCAAAAATATATATTTGATATTATATTTATATTATATTTATATAATATAAATATTATATATTTATATTATATAAATATATAATTTATATACCCCACTTTTCAAGCTAATTTTTTCAAAGTGAACAGAAACATAACAACAATACAATATAAAATAAAAATAATAAAAAGCACTAAAATGACACCCACATTAAAAGCCAGTACAATATGGGGGAGGGGGGGAAGACTAAAACCAACAGTCATAAAACACCTTCTAGAATAAAAATGTTTTGATTACTATCTAAAAACAGAAAATGAGCTTGTCAGACCACCTTAAGTGAGAGAATTCCACATGTGTGATGCACATCTGAGAAGGTCCTGGCTCTGGTACCCACTGCCTTAATATCACTATTAAGGCTTTTGCTTTAACAGGGACTGAATATGACAATGTTGAACCACCGAGGACATCTTCATGTGGGTGAGAATTTCTCTACATGGGGGTAGTGGTGATGTGTATGTTGGGGGGAAAGTAGCCCAAGTATCTCTCTTATAGTGATTGCTTTTGTTTGGAAAACACAGTGAAAAGCCACAAAAATGCACTGTAGCTCAAAAATGATGGACACTTTTTCTCTACAACAAAATGTGTGAGGTGGCTCTCTGTGTCCTGACTAAAAGGAGTGTTTTGTTATATAATATGCTGTAATGAGGGCTGTGCGTGTTTCCTAATTTCATGTGTATTCTGTACATTTCACACAGAATTGATCATCCTTAGAATTTCTGCTTTCCTGAAAACAGAAATAACAAAGATTGCAAAAGTGTTGGCAGTGCCTATAACACACAGCCCTTCATACAACCCTAAATTTATTTATTATTGTTCATTGACATTTAATTCCTCCTTGTCTGCTAAAAGCCATCAACAATTTAAAAGAGCGAAACCTTAAAATAATAAAAACAGTAAAGATATCAAAATATTAAAACTTGCCATACCTCCTCTGTCTTTTATTGCTGATTGTAGGACATCCTGGGAGCCTTTTTTGGCTGAGGAGGGGGGCTAAAAATGCTTAATAAATAAGTAAATAACTCTCCTGGGCTCTGCTGGGCTCCCAACGGGAATAGGCTTCATTGGGCCCTAGAGCTGGGAGAAGAGGCAGGTATGGTTTTTATATTGGATTTGTTGTTTCTTTTTAATGTTGTGTACATCACCCTGGGATTCTGTGGATTATACATTTTAAAAATAGCTAAATAATTGTGAAAATAACAGCAGCTTGATTAATAGACATTTTTCTTCAATAAGAGTACATTTTCAGACCATAAAGTTGCAGGTCATTTGTAATTTGGTGCTGCTAGTAATAAAGTGGAGATAAAACTTAACTGGTTTGAAAGGAAGTGTCCAATGCTGATCAGAAGGTAATTTCCTGCTTTAACCCTGATGAAATATTACATTTCAGTTTGGCATCATTCTTCTTTTTTGTTTTATTGCTCACGTACTACCAGTGGTCATAGATGAATAAATAAATGAAATCTTTATTGCTAAAAGTGATAAGCCATCACAATTTAACATAGTTAGAAAAATAAAATACAACTCAGCAGTTACACTTTCATTAATGCAAAAGTATTGTGGCATTTGATACCATGATGCTTCTTCTACAATGGTTAACAAAGTTTGTCATGTCCAAGTGTTAGACCTGCAAGAACAACAAACATTACTGTAGCTCTTTCCACACATGAATAATGAAGTAGCTCACAACTAATGTAAACCTAAATTGGCCAGAACACTCATTTGCATTACAAATGCCTCTTTTCTACTTTTTCTTTCCCACTGATAATGATCAGTTGTTAGGAACCACCCAGAGAGCTTTGGCAATGGGGCATGTTAGAAATAATAATAATAATAATAATAATAATAATAATAATAATAATAATAATAATGATGATGATAAGTGTGAGAGAGGCCCAGTTATGAAAACACTCAATGAAGACTATGTAAAATGTTACAGACATTTTTGGTTGTTATTATAAATCCACTAGATGGAGGTGTTGTTTTAAATGATGCACTCAAAATCGACTGCTGAAACTAATCGGTTCTCCAAGAACTTGTCAGAGATTTTTTAGGCATTCATGTAATAAAACTAAACCGAACAAGAGTTTTTGATCACTTGATTGTGATGTCAGTTTTCTACAGTCAGCACTGCTTATCTTAAAGTTTAGGCTCTGAAAAAATAAATAGTTTGTCACATTTCCTAAGTGACATTTCCAACCCTCTCTTGATCCTTTAATCTCTATTTTGTATGGCTTTGAGTTTGGGCAAATGTTTCCAGAGGTCAATCTCTTTCCTTTAAATCCACCCCCTCCCTTTATGCATCACAGATGTAAAGAAGTTAAACACACCTTAATTATGAAAGCTGACAGAAGTCAGAACACTTGCTTAATGGGCGAGAGAGGAAAATGTATAATTTGCAGGGAGGGGAAAAAAAACCATTCCAAACCTGTCGTGTCTGACAGAAAGCTAATAAAACCTTCAAGTGTGGCAAAGAAAACAAGGTTTAGGGCCAAATGACTTCTAGGCCTGCCTGTCAGCTTTTTCCACAGATGCTCACAAAGCATGGTCACCATATATCTTTCCAGGTCTCTTGACAATATATACATCGTCTCACAACACTCTTTCACTGAAGCACATTTAAGGGCACATTTCTAGCCTATGTAACCATACAAATATGTTAATGTCTCTCAGGCTAATCTAAACAGTTTACCCAAGAAGTCACTACACTTATCATCAACATGGGTGGTATGACACTTGGAATAGAGGCTGCTTAACATTGTATAAGGTCTAGAAAAATCCCACTTAATGCAGGGCAGAAAACAATATTAGTGAACCGGTCTCACTTTTCCAGTGCTTTCCCCACCACCACCAATAAACTCCTGTTTGCCTAGCTTAAAACTAGGCATAAAAATAGCATTCAGACACAACAATTCTACAAGATTCCTTTCCTAAGGGGGAATCACCATCAACTCCTATAAAGTTATTTTTCCAGTTAGGTGTGTCTCTTTTTTCTTTTAATTTTTTCTAGCGCTAATCTCAGTGTTTCTTGCATTTTGACACTTACAAAAGTAAAAATATAATGGGAAAATCTGCAAAAAGAAATCAAAATAATGGTCACTTCAGTTCCTGACAGAATGATGCAATGCAAGTCAGCACCTCGGAGAGATATTAAAGGGTGCAGCCATCTGGCAAACTCAGTAACAAATGCAAGGGCTTCAAAGGAGCTAGTTGGTCACCCATTGTGCTTGTGATGCTCTGTTTTTCATTAGTATGTTTCTTGCTAACTTTAGCTTGTCAGGAGGTTCACATAACCTGTTGTTCATAATTAAGGCTAGATTTTTGTTCCCAAGATCTATCTATCTATCTATATGCTGTGAAGATTTACTCAATAAGTGATGAAGTTTTGCTTTCTTAAGAAAATGTCACTTTTGGGGTGAGAATGTAAATATGTATTTTTCCAAAACAGTGTGACAGTTTATCATTCCTGTAGCATTTTAAATTTGGAAGCTATTTTACAAGCTTGGTTGTATTTACCCTGACAACAATCCTGTTACTATTATGCTCAGTTGTTCATTCTTCTGAGCCAGAGATATGTCACAGCCTTCCTACAAGCTGGAAATGCATGTACACCTGAACAGGGCCACCTACCCAAAAGTCAGTTATGGCTGCCTGCTTTTAAAATGGAGATTGCAAATTTGGAAAGCTGAGAATCCTGAACCTTTGGGACTCCCTCCCTTGTCGAAGAGAACAATGGCCAGCATGAATTATGGCCACTATGCAAGCTGTGTAAACCTGACAGCATTTATCCAGTATTCTGTGATGTTCATGCAATTTCAGATACAATGTTGGGATCTATGGGTTGTTTAGAACCCTCACAAACAGGATGTCTGCTTGTATGATAGGACTTCCACATCCTCTCCCCCCACCCTGTGGCCTTTCCCCCTACACATGCTATGTCTGCTCTGGAGGGTTCCTCCAATCCTTTTGAGTAGATGTGGGAGTGGGGGATTAGCAGAGGTGGGAGGGGCTGAAGGGGAGAAAGGGAAATCTGTTCTGCCAATGGATCCCATCCACTGGCAGAATGACACCATTGGATGCAATCCTATACCAGCGTCCACATTATGTTAGGTGCAGAGTCTCTTGGGCATTGGGTAAACTGTGCCCCTTTGCACACATAGATCCCAATACAGAAGATGCACCTTTCTGAGTGAGTGTTACAGAACTATCCAGACAGAACTCAGTGAGGGCCTGTGACTCAATGGTAGAATGTGTGCTTTGCATGCGGAAAGTCCCGAGTTCAATACCCAGGCACTCCAGTTAGAGGATTGCAGGTGGCAGGGCAGGAAAGGGTCTTTTGAGACCCTGAAGAGCAGCTGCTAATCGGAGAAGTACTGGACCATATGGAAGAATGGCCTGAATATAGTTTAATGTGTTCAGTTTAGCAGTCTCCATCTGGGTTCAGATTGTAGGAATATAACAGCTCGCTAAGGAGTGAGGGGGGACAGGAGCAGGCAAAGAAAGTATCAGGGCCTGCTCCCAATGGATTACCCTTCCTGCCCCCACAGAACGAACACATCAATGGCCCTGTGGGAAAGAAGAAGGAATGAGGGAGACTGGAGTAAGCAAGGGGAACATCAGGGCCTGCTCCAATTGGACTGCTCTTCCTGGGAATATGAGAAGGGAAACAGGGCTGTTCCAATAGCTCTGCTACTTAATTTTCCCCTTCCCTCCCAATTTCTTTTTTCGGTCTGTGTCATGTCTTTCTAGATTGTAAGCCTCTGGGCAGGGGCTGTCTTTTATTGTTGAGGAGCCTGTTTTGGCTGAGGAGCGGGACAAAAAATACTAAACAAATAAATACTAAACAACTCTATACTAAATACTAAACAACAATAAAAATACTAAACAACTCTCTAGGGCTCTGCTGGGCTCCCAATGGGCAGTTGTCTATTACATGAATATATGTTCATGATCAAAGTTATGGCATGAGAATCTTTTACTGTTGACAAATAAGGTTTAAATCCCTCAATATACTTCTTTCTTTCTTTCTTTCTTTCTTTCTTTCTTTCTTTCTTTCTTTCTTTCTCGCTTGCTTATCTCTTAGTTAATATATTATTTTAGAATATTTAGATCATTCAGTATTATATGGTACAAATGTCAACATACAGTATAAAGGTATTTTAATTGTTAATGCATGATAAAAAAAACTAACATAAAAATGTAATCATAAAAAATAATATCCCTAGAATACAGCCCACTTATGGCTTTCAAATTCTTTGAGTTTACTCTTAAAATATTATTTTCTCATCTTATTATCATACAAACATTATCACTGGTGATGGATTTGTAGCCTGCCTAAAATTCAAAGCAGTTTACAAACAATATAAAAATGTAAAAGAGTAAACATACATACTAAAGTAAATGACAGGAAATACACTCCAGTAAAAACAGAAATTGAATTAAACTTTGTATTGTTTAGCAACAACTAGAATATCATACTATTTCCTTTGTCTCTTGTCAGTTCTCCTGCACTCTGCATATATGAATATGCATCACATAAAATTAGCTCTTAACACCCCACTTTGCAAGATTGCTTAGATGTTCAAAATGAGGCATCACACCTGAATTTCATTCACACAGGCAAAAGTGAACCACATAAAGAATTCCTGCAAGAGAATTGAATCTCACACTATGCTGTTATAATTTTGCACGTAAACCAATGTATGTTTGTCACCTTTTAAACTCAACTTACTACGCGAACATAACAGAGATTAAGAACATAACAGAGGTTAAGCCCACAGAGCGATTGATTATTGTCATGTTTCCCAACAATTACCTGCATGTGACTAATATTGATTGTCCTCTTCTGCAATCTCAACTATTATACTGTTTAGTTGCTAGTGGCCCTGTCCAGCTGACACACTAAGCCACAGTGGTTAAGCATTTTGAGCTAAACATTATGGGTTAGTGTGTCATGTGAACCATCCCTAACCATGGTGGCTACGTAACCATTTGCTGCAAAAGGGTTAGCGGCCTAACCATGGCTTAGCATGTTGTCTGAACAGGCCCAGTGTTGTTATCCATCTCCTTCCCATGTCTATTTTAATAATTTCTATTAGTGGAAGATAATACCATAGGATTGTGAACCAGCAGTACTAGTAAAGCTGATATTCTGGAGTACATTTGTTTGTACGTAATCCTAACCCGTGGTTTATTTAACCCATGTGCATTACCTTGAGTTCCACAGAGGAAGAAAGTTGAGATACAAAATGGACTAAATAAATTAAAAGAAATTAAAAAATAAACAAATATTCACACATATGCAACAGTTGATATTTGGTCCCAATTTCCCTTGCTTTAGAAGTAAAAGCCCCATGGAAATCAGTGGCACTTACATTCAGGTAAACTGAAGAGACACAAAATTTCCTTGGTGCTCAAATGTTTCATAATTTTTAGGATGGGACAACATTCCAGACATGTACAATTTTTAGGTAGTGCTGATTTGCAAAAAAATAAAAAAATAAAATAAAAATCTCTCCAGTGTTAGTTTGTGCCACTTAGGTCCTAAATATTATTTATGTATTTTATTCCACTGAATTTCGTTTCTACTCTAACTGTAACCTTATAGTCGACATCATAAGTTTATTCATAGTATTTCAATATAATAATACATGAATTAAAACATTAAAACAATGACACTGTAAAGGTGATAACTGAAAACATACACTGAAACCAGCACTCCAAATACTCTTCTCCCCCCACTTTTTTTTTTTTAAAGAATAACATCTTTATACTTTTTGGAAAAGTGTGAAATACAATACATAGAAGCGAAAATGCCACATGATAGGGAGAAAGCAGCAGAGGAAACAATACATGCAAGAAATCTACAGGTGGACCTACAGATGGACCTGCCAAAGCACGTCAAGCCTGCTAGATTTGGTAGTACTGGGGTGCAACTGTTACATCATAAAGGGTACAAAAACTTATGTACACACTTTGGGTTGGATCCAGATTTAGGCACCTGCAAATGGGCTGGCAGGAGTATACTTCCCCACAGCTGCCCCTCAAGCCCCCAGACAATGGTACAGAGGACCCTGCTGAATAGGATAAAAAAAATGGGCAGAAGCACCTTCTTTAAATAGAGTCCTTCCATTCATGTGAGGCAGTCTCTGAGGATCATCAAATGGGGGTAATCACGTTTCCCTACTGTCACTTTGCCTCCTGCTTCTGTCCTGCAATAGGGATGAGCAGCTTCCTCTTTCTTCACACAGGGAAGAAAGTGAAACCAAGCAACAACCACATGGTCCATTTAGTGGACGCTTTTATCTCCTGCATACAGCAGGAAATGGCGGCAAGTATCATTACAGCCAAAAAAAGTTTGGATTTTCCCGGTCTTATTTTGTGACGGAGAAAAGAGCGGAAGGGGCAGGAGACACACAGGAAGATCACTGCGTTGTCAAAATGTTCTGCAAGGAACCATGAGTGGCCAATCGTGATCGTGCGATAAAACACTTGTCTGAAGAAACTGTGAGCATCCAACATTGGATACATTAGACTATATGTTGGAGGGGAACCTCTTTAATGAAGTCTAAAAGAAAGTACAGTACTTCCAGGAGTTGGATGCATAGGCCACAATGTCCAATGAAGATAGAGGAGCTGTATCGCCATATAGGAAGCAAACTGTGCGTCAACCCAGCTGCACTGCTTACTCCCTCTGTGGCATTGTGTCTTAGCAAGGGTGTCTCTCCACATTCTCCTTGTCAATTCATTTCCCTTGTCAATTCATTGTCAACTCCCTTGTCAATTCAGAGCATGGCAGAGCAAGCTGGCCAGGTGTCCAACCAGGTACTGCTGTTGGTTTCTTCTGTTACTAGGTTGAATGTTCTCATCTTGGGTTGTACATTCGGATATCTCATCCTGGCTTGTATATTCTCTGATCTTGGCTTGTACATTCTCATCCTGGTTTGTATAATTTCTGATCCTAGTTTGAATATTCTTATGTCATTAGGTAGGAAGCAATTCCCTGACTTTGGCCTAGAAAGTGGTGCTGCTTTCCAAGTTGCACCAGCTAGACAACATGAATTATGCAGAACAATTCGGTGCCTAGACAATATTGTTGCTTTGCACATAAGTGAACTACCATAGCACATGCATGCTTATTTATTTACTTGAATAATTTCTATCCCACCTTTCTACTTACCAAGGCTTCATGTGGTTGTGGTGATCTCACATGGCATGTAGTGCAGATGTTTCTGTTGTAAATGTTTTGTGTGTGCTATGAACACAAATGTTTGCATGCTATAATTATTCATGGCAAGTCCCTACTTCAAAGAGGGATGAAGAAGCTACTGCCATTTTGCAGTGTGCATTTACGTAAGAGCTTGTGTTAGTCTCTCCACAGCTGCTGCACAGATGAACTAGCCACCCCCTACCCCACCCCCAGAGCAGAGAGTGGCTATTGCCTGGAAAGTTAGAATTGCCGCTGAGTCTATTCTCGCCTAAAGTGGCATTTGAAGCAAATTTGGAGGCTTCTGTTCTGGTGAATCATTTTGTAGGATATTTGTGGTATGCAAAAAGTATTTTGGACAAGGTTTGTTAGGCTTCTTTCCGAACTGTATTTACATGAGGGGAAATAATTTGGATGAGAAACCCATTCAATGTGGAAGGCAACCCCCTAATGCAAAAGCAAAATATGCAAGGTCTATACAATGCTGTGGTGAACACACACACACACACACACACACACACACGCACAGAGAGAAACACACACACACACACACATGCACGGCAATCCATTTAAGCTTCTGGAGCTCTCTGAATTTCCAAAGAACTCTGCAGCTGACTAATGGGTAAGTGAAGTCCTAATAGAGAGGCTGTCTGCATGTGTAATGTTTCAGGTTTCTATAAGTAGGATGAGGAGGTGCAGATGACAATCACTCCAGAGATAAACAAGATATATATTTACTTTGAATATATACTTAGAATTTACTTTGCTTAAGAAGATTTAGTGAACAACAACATGAAGAAAACAATTAACACAAATATGAATCAAATAAGAATCAAATATAGCTACAGTTATCCATGCTCTGATAACCTCTCGTTTGGATTACTGCAATGCGTTATACGTGGGGCTGCCTTTGAAAATGGTCCGGAAGCTTCAGCTGGTACAAAACAAGGCAGCCCGTTTACTAACAGGGACTGGCCGGCGAGATCGCATTACGCCAGTCCTTTTACAACTTCATTGGCTGCCAGTCCAGGTCCGGGCCCAATTCAAAGTGCTGGTATTGACATTTAAAGCCCTAAACGGTTTGGGGCCAGGTTATTTGAAGGAACGCCTCCTCCCATATGTCCCTGCCTGGACCTTAAGATCATCTACAGGGGCCCTTCTCCGTGAGCCCCTGCCAAAGGAAGTGAGGCAGGTGGCTACTAGGAGGAGGGCTTTCTCCGCTGTGGCACCCCGGTTGTGGAATGAGTTCCCCAGAGAGTTCCGCCTGGCTCCTACACTGTACTCCTTTCGTCGCCAGCTGAAGACCTTTTTATTCTCTCAGTATTTTAACACTTAATTTTAACTTAAATTTAAATTTACTGTTTTAACTCTGTATTTTAATTTTATATCAATTTTGCTGCATGGTTTTTATCCTGTTTGTGCTTTTTATACTGTATTTTGTATTTGTGCTTTTAACCTGTTGGTTGTTTTGTTATGGTTTTAATTTTTGTGAACTGCCCAGAGAGCTTCGGTTATTGGGCGGTATAAAAATGCAATAAATAAATAAATAAATAAATAAATAAATTCAACTCCCCTTTCAACCCACAGTTCTCTGTGAAGAGCAGTGTTGGTTTTGCTGGACCAACAACAGTCGTTTATCCCCATTCTTTAGTTCCCCGGTTGCTTGTCTCTCTGTGCGGAGTGCACTCTTCATTAAACTGTAGACTTCTTCTCCACCATGCTACTGATTTCTCCATCCTTTCTTCCCTTTTCTCTTCCTCCACTCCCTTTCGGTTCCTTCCTCCTCCACTTCTCTCCTCCAACCCAACTGCCCTTTTTCAACAGAAGTTTCGTTCTTCCCAACCTCCATTCCATGCCCCTCCCACTGTACACATTTCAAGGCCCTCAGAGACAGGCATTACACACACATTCAGCAACAGTTTGTTTGTAAATCCTCTGGGGGCGGGGCAGAGATTCTGTTCTGCACATGTTCAGAAACAAGAGATGCAAGCATTTTTGTAACCATCAGTCGCAAACTTGCTCAGGCCAGATCTGACCCAATGAGAGAGATGTGAATGTGTGTGCCTCTTCCAACTATATGCTGGCAGTTTACCTGCCCTATATTATTCTTTTCCTACTTCCAGTATTTTTGAGATCAACTGGTCCTAAAGCCAGATGTCAATGCCAGACAGAGTGTCTACTATCCTATCCACACTTACTTGGATACATCATCTGAGTAAACATGTATAGGCTTGTGCTGTAAGGCTGCAGTCTTATGTACACATGCTTGGAAATGTCCCATTGAACTCAATGGAGTTTACTTCTGAGCAAGCATGCGTAGGTCTACCTGTAAAACAGGGGACTGCCTATAAAGCAGTTGCCTCCGCAATAAGCAAAACCTCATGCTTTTGCTGCTTTGGGGTGCCAGTGGCTAATCCCAATGCAGCAGCAAAAGTGTGGGGTTTCCAGTGGCCAGGCCTGCCCCCTGCTCTCTGCCTGGGTGAACAGCGACCAATCAGGGATTGCCATCCACCCAGCCACGCCCCCTCTGAGATTTCTCCGGAGTGAGAATAGACAGCAGATGCGCCATACTTGCCTCGCTCCAGAGAAAAAAGTCAGGGTCCCTGACTTTTTTTCTTTGCAGGTTCACAGAAAAGCACCGCAATGGCTGCGAGGTGGCTGCTGCATCATATAATTGATGCAGTGCCACTGCGCACCCAGCCCAGGGGGTTCCGTGCATATAGTCAGCCCCAAAGCTACAAGACATGTTTAAATAACCCAAAATAATGCATTTCTCCCCTTTCCCCTCCTCTTTTCTCCCCACAACAGAGAATAATTAGAGCTTGAGAAATTGTATTTGTAGCAAGGACCCCTGTTTCTCATTATTTTGCATAAGCAGTTTTTGGATTTTTATAGTAAAGCCCCTTATCTTTGATCTTATTTTATAATATAATCAGATTCGGCATACTAAAACAAATGCTTGCACATTTCTTTATGACAGACACTTTTCCATAGTAATGCAACAAATCTTCCTGTTTTGTTTTAGCTCCAATTCAATCAAACTTCATCAGGGTTATTAGCATATGATTCCATATAGCAAGCAATGGCTTCATTCATGTCTGCTAAAAATTATGACAACAATGCTACTTTAGGGCACATTTATCATAAACATAAACCAGGGTCTTACTGATGTCACAATAATTAATATCAAATATCAGGTAATACAGAAAGATTGGACAGCAAATAAACACATCCTAAAGCTATAAATGAAATTTAGGATTAAGAAAGTTGGGGGTGGGGGGAAGAGAAGAGGTTTAATGATCACCAAATGTGATAATAGAAAGGTGTCATAAACTATGGTTTTCAGGAGTGAAGACCTAATATGCAGGTCCTGGTACAATCCATTTGCCACATCCTTTCCCCACCCAGCTTGGTGGGCCTGAATTTAATAACAGAGCTAACTATAGAGTGGGGACAGGCAACCAAATTTGGTATGGGAGCTGGATTGCCCCACTGGACCAAGCGAATGGGCTGGATGATGTCAAGCCCCATACTCTACTGTGACATCATCACATCTGCCCTACTCCTTTTGCTCCCTGCTCCCTCCTCCATGCATAAAGAGGCACAGAGGAGGGGAAATGGGTGGGCAGAAGATAGATCAACATGTACTAGTAGATGTTATGGTGATCAGCAAGTGTTTCCAACTCCCAGTTGTTTAACAATAGCAGCAACAAATTCAGTATTCCCACCAATATTAGGCTGCTGACATTGAGAAAGTTTAGAGTAATCACTAGAATGGATTTTTGTTTGAAAGGACTTGGTTCAGTTCTGATGGTGAAAATAAATTCCTGCGCTCAGAATGTGCTCAAAGGCACCCTGTTCTTTAATTCTAAGTGTAAGTCTTTTGCATCTGGCTCTGGTTAGGGGATGTTGGGGTTCTACTAAAAAAAACAAAGAAGATCTGACAAGTCTGAAGTCTGCCCACCCCTGGTCTAGTAGATGAACTCTAATTCCTTCCCAGTTTTATAGTGATTGACTGTAGATGTACTGTAGACAACCAGCAGGGTCAGCAGGGTTTGATTTGACTACAGTACCTGTAGTGGGACATAGTTTACAGAATCGCTGCTCACTATGAAGGCTCCCCCCCCAATTTTGTCTGGGTGCAGAACAACTGCTAAGTTAGGCTTAAAACAATGGCATATGTTTCTGATTGTTTTCCTTTTCATGAGAAAAAAAGGGAAGAGTCTTGTGTTAATATCATCTGTCAGAAGTAATGAATGACATTAGAATACATCCAGCTCAGTGATGGTCAAGTTATTAGACACTCTTGATTTGCTGTAATAATGGCTCATTTCAATCATCATATTTTCAGTATGAGTCAGCTTAATGTGCTTTGAAGAACTAGGTCTGTTATTCGACTGAAGAATTAATGGAAAGTTCTCACAGGACCTTACAAACTAGCAGACAGTAATGCTTTGGTCCCATTTAGTGCAGGATGTCCAGCCAGATCTCAGTGGAGCCACATCAAAGAGCTCATGATATTTTACTTTCGGTTGCTTATAGTTCTTTAAATGTTCTTGTGATCTTCCAGTTTCTCTTCAGTTTTTAAAGAGCACTTTCCTGTTTTTTTAGAGTGGGGAAAATGGGGTATTATTTCTGAATGTGAAAGAAAAGGTATTTTCCTACTTGTGTAATTGCAATATTACAATGTCGCACAGCACCATCTAGAGGTTATGTAATGGAAAAACAAAAAAGGAAAACTTCTTTGTGTAGAGCTTGGATCTCAATTCTGGGATGAAACCAAAAGTAGATACAGCAATTAGCAGGCTTGTGTAGAAGTGCTCTTAGCATTAAGATTAGTGCTATAAGGTTAACGGAGTTGTTAAGTCTCTTGAAACTAATGCAAGGCCTGGGAGAGGAGCATTTTAGGGAAGAATCAGTGTGTGGGTGGGGATGCCTAGCCCTTATTTTGCCAGCAACTTCTCCTTGCAAATGTTTGCCTGTGCAGCATGAAGAAGAAAATGGATATACTGTCTGTATCACAGCAGGGGTTTCGATGTAGGATTTAGGGAAACTAGGAAAAGTGTCATCCATTTTGCACATTCGTGCATATTGATCAAATGAATGGATAACGAGTTGGTAACTGACATCTTCAATTTAGTGCTTTTTTGGGTATCTATGGAAATACCCGTGGGGCCATATAGAGAAGGAGGAAACAGGTGAAAGTGAATGACTGAATGCATAAAGGCTTAATGAATATGTTACTGGCCAGTAGAATAAACAGCAATCTCAGACAAGCCCACCAGTCTGTTCTACTGTAGCAAAAATGAGTTTTGAGGAGGGACTTTATGCACGAGACTGAAGAGAGGGTGTTGTGGTTGTTATGGATATTTTCAATTAGCACTGCTTCACAAGGAAGGGTTCCCAAGGTAATAATCTCCCAATTAGCCAGTGTTCTCAAATTGTTTCAGGCTGCTCTAACTTTGGTGTCTTGTTTGATTTCTTTTCACAGAAGAAACAGAAGATGACTGGTTATCTTTGGTAAGAGACATACTGAGGAATTTTCAGTCTATGGATTCCCCCCCGCCCCATACTATACACTGCAAATACTTGGTTAGGATCCAAACAATTCACCTTGAAATTTGAAAGATATAGACAGTGGCATGTGTGCTATACTATATGTGTACAACAAAGTTCTGACAAATTAATTAAAGATACAATTACTTTGATCTAATTGGATCTTTAATTAATTATGTATATTTCCTATTTCTAGAAAATCCAAAACAGATTGGAACATTTATTTTTCCTATCATTATAAATGATAGCATGAATTTAAAAAAATGATTGTGTTATCATCAGAGCCTCACCTGTGGTGCTGTATGGGCTGCTCTAAGGAACAACTTCATTTGCAAGGCAAACTATACACCTTGGTGGGGTGGAGTGCTGAAATGGAAGAGGTGAGTATAAAATGGTTTTGACATAATTTCTACACCCTATTCCTTATTCAGATGGATGTGCACTCCAAACACAAACTTTCTCTCCCTGATTCCTTGGAAGTTTACTTTAAAAGCATAAAAATGACCAAATTAAATTTATTTAATATTTCAATACACTCCCCCTCAAATATAGATAGGAATCTGCAACTAAAGAAAAAAAATCATATGTATGTCTACACAGAAGTAAGTCTCACTGAGTTAAATTATTATTATTTAAAATATTTCTTGGTCGCCTTTCAGGGCAGGAGCCCTGCCAAGGCACTATAAAACAACAAAATACATAACAAAAACTAATGTGAAAATAAAAATAGTGAAAATAATACAAACAGCTACAACAGCAAACATTCTAAATAACATCAAACTTACTGCCAGATAAGTGTGTATAGGATAGCAGCATAGCTGCCTTCCATGGTCTGTAGTAGAGGCATCAAGAAGTAAGGGTATATTTTTTAAAAAATCAGTCCATTAAGAAATTCTCTTGTATTTTCAATGGGACTTGCAGACATCACCATGAACTGGGCCTCAGTAAATAATGCAATGCTAAAGTTGATGGACAATCTTGCATGGCTTGCTGTCTGATCCTAACAATATTTACTCAGAAGGCAATCCTATTTTTTTCAAGTACGTATGCATTTTGAAGATTACAGCTTTTGGTTGGGATTGCTAGGCTGCTAACTGGAGATTACATGCATACTGCTGATTTTTCCAGTTCAACTGGAGAAGAGGAGGACATCTCTCTTCTTCCACCTCCCACTCCACTCCTGCTGTGCAACCTTCCTCTCTTCTTCATGTAACAAGCAGGATTCCAGATGTGTCATGATGCAGGCACAGGACAAGCAGACAACAAGGGAAGGAGTAAAACAGGGAAAACACAGTTACTCCTCTGCATTGCAGAATAAAAATGAATGTGTATAGTTTCCAGGTTGCAACCTGCCTACCCTACCTTATGGCAACCTTGCATGTTCATTTTTGACTCTTTTCTCCTCTGTATAATCCATAATCATCACAAGGCAGAGACACACACCTGTGAAGCTATTTGATCCAAGGCAATCTGGACCAAACCTTTTGTAATTATGCCAAATCTCACTTAGAATCATAGAATAGTAGAGTTGGAAGGGGCCTACAAGGCCATCAAGTCCAACCCCCTGCTCAATGCAGGAATCCACCTTAAAGCATACCTGACAGATGACTGTCCAGCTGCCTCTTGAATGCCTCTAGTGTGGGAGAGCCCACCACCTCCCTAGGGAATTGGTTCCATTGTCGTACTGCTCTAACAGTCAGGAAAATCCTCCTGATGTCCAGCTGGAATCTGGCTTCCTGTAACTTGAGCCCATTATTCCATGTCCTGCACTCTGGGAGGATCGAGAAGAGATCCTGACCCTCATCTATGTGACCACCTTTGAATTAATTGAAGAGTGCTATCATGTCTCCTCTCAATCTTCTCTTCTCCAGGCAAAACATTGCCCAGTTCTTTCAATCTCACCTCATAGGGCTTTGTTTCCAGACCCCTGATCATCCTCATTGCCCTCCTCTGAACACGCTCCAGCTTGTCCGCATCCTTCTTGAAGTGAGAAGCCCAGAACTGGACACAATATTCAAGATGAGGCCTAACTAGTGCTGTAAATGTAGGCTTAGTATCTCAGAGCTTTTCTACATGAGATGGTTAATCAGTGCATCTAATTTCAGGTTTGTCGCAGAATTGAGATC
This sequence comes from Elgaria multicarinata webbii, assembly GCF_023053635.1. Lineage (NCBI taxonomy): Eukaryota > Metazoa > Chordata > Lepidosauria > Squamata > Anguidae > Elgaria > Elgaria multicarinata. The sequence continues at coordinate 35,858,580 of NC_086180.1, read as the reverse complement.
CCAGCAGGAAAGGAAAAGCTCTTTGTGAAGATTCTCTGACGAATCTGACGAAACTGGAAGCAGTTAAAAGCTTCTTGTAGAAGAGTTCAAAGCTTTCCTGTTTTTATGCTACATAACCTAGATGGCACTGTGCTATAACATAATATTGCAATTATACAAGTAGCAAAATATGTTTTCTTTCACTTTCAGAAATAATACACCATTTTCCCCACTCTAAAACCCCCTGAGAAAGTACACTTAAAAAACAGAAGTGAAATTGAAGGATCACATCCTCAGCTAAAGAACGTGTAAACAACTGTGAGTAAGGAATCATGAGAGCACAATAAATACTTTATGTAGAAAAGCTTCAGAAAAAAATATGTTCAAATATTCACTGACCTAATAGGTATTTTTGTGTTTAACATATTACAAAACACCTTTGGATATGTCCATTTTAAAAGGTTGTGTTTTTAGTTTTTACAAAAACACATTTTTTTCAATGTCCTGTAAATGGGAAATACTGTTGTAAAAACAGAGATTTTGCTTAAGTTTCTGTTCTTTTTCTCTCTCTAAAGAGGGTAACAAAGATACCTTTGAAAAACTTTGAACTAATCTTATCAACACCAAAGCCTCTAGAGTAGAAACAGAAGTGCATATCAATAGAGATATTCAGAGATAAAGGAAAAAAATAGATTTAAACCAAAGATAAAGACAGGAGAAGGAGTGTGACTCTGTTGATCCTCCTCGACCTCTCAGCGGCTTTCGATACCATTGTCCATGGTATCCTTCTGGGACGACTCACTGAGCTGGGAGTGGGAGGTACTGCTTTGCAGTGGCTCTGCTCCTATTTGGCGGGTCGGTTACAGAAGATGGTGCTTGGGAAACATTACTCGGCCCCGTGGACTCTCAAGTATGGGGTCCCACAGGGGTTGGTTTTGTTCCCCATGTTGTTTAACATTTACATGAAGCTGCTGGGTGCGGTCATCCGGAGCTTTGGAGTGTTCTGTCATCAGTGCTGATGACACACAGCTCTATTTCTCCTTTTCATCTTCAGCAGGAGAGGCTGTGGATGTGTTGAACCAGTGCCTGGCTGCGACAATGGACTGGATGAGGGCTACTAAACTAAAACTCAATCCAGACAAGACTGAGATGCTGTTAGTAGGTGATTCCGCTAACAGGATGGGGGGTGTTCCACCAGTTCTGAATAGGATTGCACTCACCCTGAAGGAGCAGGTTCGTAGCTTGGGGGTTCTTTTAGATCCATCATTGTCACTTGAGGCTCAGGTGACCTCAGTGGCACGGAGTGCCTTTTACAGAATCCGGTTGGTGGCCCAGCTATGCCCCTATCTGGACAGGGATAACCTGGCTTCAGTTGTCCATGCTCTGGTAACCTCCAAATTAGATTACTGCAATGCACTCTATGTAGGGCTGCCTTTGAAGACGGTTTGGAAGCTGCAGCTCGTGCAAAATGCAGCGGCCATATTGATTTCAGGAACCAGAAGGTTCGACCACATAACACCTGCTCTGGTCCACTTGCACTGGCTGCCTGTATGTTTCCAAGTCCAATTCAAGGTGCTAGTTTTGACCTATAAAGCCTTACATGGCTTGGGACCACAATACCTGACGGAACGCCTCTCCCGACGTGAATATACCCGGTCACTACGTTCAACATCTAAGGTCCTCCTCTGGGTGCCTACTCCGAGAGAGGTTCGGAGTGTGGCAATGAGGGACAGGGCCTTTTCGGTGGTGGGCCCCAGACTATGGAACAATCTCCCTGATGAGGCTCGCCTGGCACCAACGCTGCTATCTTTCCGGCACCAGGTTAAGACTTTCCTCTTTGCCCAGGCATATGGCAGCACATCTTAATCACCCACATGTTTAGTTTTTTAACGGTTTTTAATGCTTTGTGTGTATGTTCTGTGTTTTAAAATTAAAAATTTTGTATACTTGTTTTTATCTCAATTTTAGAATTTCTGTAAACCGCCCAGAGAGCTCTGGCTATGGGGGCAGTATATAAGTGTAATAAATAAATAAGGCCTATTTGAATGGATGACACTATAGTGAGTCTTCTTTGCACCATTACCCCAATCTCTGTTTTTACCACCTGTTTTACCTGGGCCCAGAACTGAGCCCTGCAGTACCCCACTCATTACCTCCCCACCGCCCAGTTTGAGAAGGTACTATTGATAAGCACTCTTTGAATCAAATTCTGAAGCCAACAGGATCCACCTAATAGTTGTTCCATCTAGCCATCTGATGTTACGCTGGATAAAAACGTTTTCTCCACAGGGACTTTGTCCAAAATCTGGCCATGTATGTCATGGGAAAACATACCTTTCCTAAAGTACTTTTGACTGCCTTGACACTATTTTCTTTAACTATATTAGCAGCACTTCATTTATACAAACTGCTGAGGATGAGTTGGGAGTTATTTTAAAAGGCACATTTTTTACATATAAAACTATAGCCATCCTCGACATACAAATATGGAACAAACTCATTATGAAGATGAACCAGGCTGTATGTTTGTGGAAGCACCCAGAAATCATATGAGAGTTAATGGGTTTGTGGTTATGGGGGTGTCTTCAAGGCACTGGCTTGGCACCACATCCCTTGGAAATACTACACTTTCCTTCCCCCTGGGACAGAACTACACCAAGCAGGATAAAACAGTTTGAAAACTGTATCTGGAGTGTGTCCAGGGCCCCAACAGTTGTCACTACTGTTATAAACCGTTTTAAAGCAGTAGTGTAGATGTTGCCCAGGTGGCGTCAGGTAATCCCGAGGCCAAGAAGGGAGCACAAGGCTTCTGGGAGGCCTTCTGGGGACTGGAGCCGCCACAGCCCTCTTCCTGATGGAAGGCGACCAATTGCAGGTCAACTTCCACCAGGCACTGCCTGGCCATGCTTCTGGTACAACTCCAGAACGAGGCTTTGGGGCTGTCTTGACACTGTCTTGCGCATTCTCACCTCGCTCCAGAGAAAGAAGCTGCCATAAGTCCCCGACTTCTTTTCTCTGCAGCTTTGGCAGAAAGCCCCAGAAAGGTGTGCGATTGCAGTGTCATTGTATAATCAATGCCGGGCCACTGTGCACTTTCCAAGCATTTAGACAGCCCCTATGTCAGTCTATAATGTGTAAACTACATTGGCTAGAATGTAATTTGCTTTCTCTTCTGCATTCCCCCACCCCCACCCCTGGCATTAGCAACACTCACACCTAGCACAAACAGTGTGTAAGGCTGTTTGTGCTAGGTTTGTGCACACATTTTTATTCTTAGAGAGGAAGCTATCATATTCTTTCTTCCTATAGTATCTTTCTCCTGAATTTACTGCAAGGTGATTTCACCCCTTTCATACCATTTTAGTGTGATAGAGCCATCATGGAAATGCTTGATCTCAAGAATTTGCATTTTCATAAATGTTTGAAAGCAAATGTTTTCCAATATGGTGAAGTATAAATTAGTTGTGTGAGTGTAATGTATCAGTCCATTTATAAAACAAAATTCCTTACTAAATTGGATGCCTGGGAAGGAGGGGAATACGGAAAAAATGCTTTGATGTTGACATTACATCAAACTGGCAGTTTGCAGACCAGTTCACAAAACCATTGTAATCCCTGGTGAGCCAGGCAGATTATTGTCTTTTTTCTGTTTGGTCTGAAAATGTACTCGCTGTGAAAACTGGATGTGATGAGAACCGTCCAGAGAGCTTTGGCTATTGGCAATGCAATAAATAATTAAGCACGGGCCACAACTTTGTGTTTCGTGTTCATTCCACTTTACATAAGTTTTGGTGGCATGCAAAAGGTCACACAGGCTTCTGGGGTGGCAAATAGGTTTGTCACAAACACATGAATTCTGTGCCTTCCCACACATAAGAACCCCAAGGACAGCTTTCAACAGACTTGCTGTGATATCACTAGATCCAAACTCGGATGATACCTTACAGTATTTGGGGAAAATAAGTAGAAACCATTTTGCTTGGGTCAGTTCCGGTTTTCATGCATACATATCTCAGTCTTAAGGCAGCCAGGTCTGCCCTGGGAGACTGGTGTGGGGAGAGTGGTTGTGGCGGTGTGTCTCACGAATACACTGGCTTGTGACTTCAATTGCCAGAATCCAACCCTCCCACTGAAGCAGGTTAAGCCCTGGCACCAGATGAGCTAACAACAACAACAACAACAACGAGGTAAAAGGAATCCATCCCGCTGCACAGCCTGAGGAAGGCTCTGCCTGCTCCGACCGTGGACCAGGCCGCCTAGGGGCGCGCGAGGGGTGGGCTGCGCTCCCTTCGGGACAGCTGACAGGACTTGAGGAGTGGGAGGTGGGGGCGGCTGTGATAGGCGTTCGCCTGGCGTTGCCCAGGCGCCTGGTTGGTGCTCGCTCGCCCCGCGCGCGCAGTGTGTGCGAGAGCGTGTGGCAGCAGCAGGGCCAGGGAGGGAAAGTAGCGGGCGGGGTGCGTGAGTGCGTGTGTGGGGAGCGGCTCTTCCCGGCTGCACTCAAGTGACATTCAGCGCGAGCAACAACACACTCCCAAGTCAGCCGGCCAGGCAGGCAGGCAGCGAGCGAAGCGCGCACCGACGCTTTCCCTCAGCTCGTGGCGCTTTTCGGGTTTAAATAAAGTGAAATACATCGAAGAGCCCCCCCCCCCCACTCGCAGGCTCGGCACCACTGTGGGAGCTGCTAAGGGACCCTCGCCGCCCTCCCTCACCCTTTGCCAGCCCTCAGCCAGTTTAGACACTCTTCTACCCTCTTGAGAGGTTTCCTCGCTTTCGGAGGAGAAGGGACTCCTGAAGAATGGGAAGGACCTGCCTGGGCTTTGCTTGCCATCCTTCCCTCCGCTGAAAGGACGAGACCAAAGCGCCCTACGCGGCGGCTGCCAAGCGCCACTCGCGTGGCCGTGGGGGCTGCGACTTCGAAGGAAGTTTCTCTCTCTCTCGCTCGCTGGGGAACCAAGAGTCCTCGTCAGAGCCAGCGCCGTCGCGCGCGCTCTCCCTCGCCTCCCGCATCTCCGCGCGAGGAACTTAAGACAGAGTCGGCGCGGCCCAATCAAGGCGGCCCGGGCCGTTCAGGTAAGCGCAATGCTCCGAGAGTGCCGGCGGGGCGGAAGCTGTTTGCGCGCGGCTTTCAGGGGAGAGCTGCCTGCCAGCCGGTGTCCAGGCGCGGCGGGGCTGGGGCAGGAGACAGAGGGCGGAAGAGCGTCCTGCGCCGCTGGGCTTGTTTCTTGCCACCCGGCTGGCGCGCTCGAGCAGGAGCAGCCCACGCGGGCGCAGAGCAAGTTTGGGCCCGGGCAGATGGAGGTGGACGTCGGAGCCGGGGAGAGGAGGACGCTGATTGGGACGGACCAGGCTTGGCAGCGCGTGCCACACTCTGCTCTAGGGGAAGGGGGCGCTCTTTAGACGATGGTATGACTGCGAAATGGGGTCAGCTAGCCCGGCTGCCGTTGGGGGCCGTCCTGCCCATTCTGCTGACGGGGACCCTTGACTCCTGTCCCAAAGCCTTGCCAGGACAGCACCAATGCTTGCCCACCCTCCACCGCTAGGCTGCCGGTACAATTCGAGTTGTGCACCCCAGGATCTTTCTACCGGCGCTCCAGGATCTCTTTCTTTCAATCCGAGCTATGCGCCCCAGGATCTTTCTACCAAGATTCTGAGGCACACAGCTTGGACAGGAAGAAAGACAGACAGAAAGAAATTCATAGTGCCCCAAGATCTCTTTCTTCCTTCTTTTTCGTCTTTCTTTCAATCCGAGCTGTGCGCTCCAGGATTTTTGGCGAGGTGGGTGCACGCAAGCCGAGACTTGCTGCGATCCAGAAGCATCTTCTGCAAATATGGCAAGAGATCTTGGAGCTCTCTCAACACCCCCACCCCAATCCGGGAAATCTTTCTGCCTCAAACGGCCGCTTTGGGTGTTTGTGCAGCCGGGCTGCCCAGGATCTGACTCGAAACAAGGGCATCCTGGACGAGTATCCGTTCCGACGGAAGTGGAGAAAATCTTCTTGAGTACGGTGGGTGGTGGGAAGGGGTGCCCGAGACGCAGGAGGCTGATAGGATCGACCCATTCTCGTCGAGTCTGCTTTATTTATTTAGTGACCTATGAGATCAGTTAAAGCGGATTAGTTACCTCTTAGCACCTTTTAAATCCCGCTGTCGACCCCCTCCCCATTACTGCGCGTGCTTATGGTGGTTACACTGAAGGCTCCGATTCAAATTAATAGCTGCAAGACAGGTAGAGTGTGTGTGTGTGTGTGTGTTCATTATTCTGGATTAATTAACACGGTGTGTAAAGGTGTGATTTTATACGTGGAGAGGACGGGGCTAAACTTGGTAAAGTAGGTCGTTTATTTCTTATCCTCCCTCACTCCCCTCAATGAATCTGGATCAAACTCGAGCGTCTAAAATAATGTTGCCCTGTTAAACTCAGTGGGAAATTTGCCCTTGGTTCCTCTAAGAGCAGGATGCCTGATGAACACCTATTTGTCTGTCTTCTGTACTCTGCTCGTAGCCTTCCGATGAGACAAATCTCCTGCCTGTCTGCGTCTGATCTTCTCTTTATCTCCTTCACTTTGGGACGTGTATTATTTCTTTGTGCTACTGGAGGGTGGGGGGAGAGGGATCAACCCGAGTTCAACTTTTTCTGAGCCCGAGGCGTGGGCGGGGGTGGAGTGGGGGGAAAGAGATAGCGCTTTCAATGAGGCGCAACTTTACAGATTTGCTTACAAGGTTTCCTTTCTTCCCGTCGCCTCCTCTTCCCTCCTCCGGCCGTTTCCTTGAATGCAAAGTTTCACTGGCGAGCGGATCCGCATCAGTGGTAGCATTTAGCCACCCGCGATGAGTTTTCAGAACGCTCCAGTTTTTGGTGGCTGGGTGGTTTGCTTATTAGGTTCTCTCTCTCTCTCTCTCTCTCTCTCTCTCTCTCTCTCTCTGTGTGTGTGTGTGCCTCCCTCTCTCCCTCCCTCCCTCTCACCCACCCCACCCCCACTTTAGCGGATCTTCCCATTACTTCTAAGAAGGAACTTCGAGTACTTTACCTGTCCATAAAAACAGAACAATAAAATATTTCCTGGAATTGTGGAAGATGGGATTGCGGAACAGATAAAGGAAGGAAGGAAAAGGAAGAAGTAGGGAAGTAGCCAAGAGCCAGCCTGTTCTTTAAACATAGCTTCTTCTCTTCCTTCCTTCTACTACCAGTATGTGACCCTGTATTCTCCTCCAAACAAACAAACAAACAAACAAACAAACAAAAAGTCTTCAGAGTAACCACTGACATGATAGGGGAGTCTGGCATTTGCCTCTCCCCACATCACCATTACAGTCTGACCAAAGCAAAATTTGTTAAAATGATGCCAGGATATTTGCAGAGATTTAAATGTTTGCATTCTTTTCATTACTTTGGTTTCTTTTCCCACTTTCAATGACAGTTGCTGAGTTTGTGTTTTCTAAAAAGTTAATGGGTAAAATCCAACCTAAGTCCTACTTAGAGTAGACCCATGGAAATGAATGGAACTTAAGTTAGTCATGACTAACTTAAGTTCCATTCATGACAATGGGTCTGCTCAAAGTAGTCACGACTAGCTTAAATTCCATTTGTTTTAATGTATCTTGTCTAAGTAGGGCTTATGCTGGATTTTACCCAGTATAACTTTTTATATTGTTTAAAAATAAATGTGTGTGTGTGTGTGTGTGTGTGTGTAAATGGAATAAGTTTCATTTTTAGAAGCTGCTTGCAATTAATGCTGTATTACTCTTGTGTGTTATAGAAAGTAACTTTTTAACTCTACCTAAGTTGCTAAAATTAGTCATGAAAACAACGACGAAACATTCTACAGAAACAAATGTGTTTTTCCAGAATTTTTAAAAAATGGTTTTCACTACTGCACTTTTTGGGACATTCAGTGGATTAGCCTAGCGATTGAGTTAGGTGGTTGCCCTGTTTTAATTCATAGCAATTAGAGCAAAGGAACTAGAAAGACGTTACTGGATGGAATGAATATGAAATATGTGTGGCTTGTATTACACATTTATTCCAACAGAGTTGAAACTGTGACTATAAAGTATCTCTTAATCACTTGCAGATACAGCTTTTTATCTCTCAAAGAGTATATAATTGAAGGTTATCCCTGCTCTAAAAAAAAAGCGCTCACCACAAGTTTATTTGTTCTGGACCTATTTAACACTCGTGTGGGAAAGTATCATGCCTTCCTCAAGCTGGTTAGCTTATTGTTATAGATAAATGCAGTATCCTTGCCAATGCCACAGAGAGAGAATGCTGCCTTTTGAAACAACTGTGGTGGGTCACCCTAGGAAAGGGGGGTTAACTATGGAGTGTAAAGACCAGATGATTCTCTTCTTGGTGTCTCAGTCCTCTTGCTATCCCATAATATAGTTTTTTTAAAAGTAAAGTATATATGTGCATGTGGCAATTTCCACTAAAGTATATGTTTACAATGAGAAGGTCATTTGAAACGATCCTGCAAAAACACAGATCTCATATGACTTGTTTACAGTGCTCTGCCAGGATGCAGATTGCTCTGCAAAAAGCCAAGAAGTCCAAATGTGGAATAGAACATATTTATTTGTGAGTCAGTACCAGGCAAAGTGCTTGTGATATTAAAATGGGATCAAGTCCCAATCAGGGGATCCCTACTGTACAAGCCCAACTCTGTACCACCTGAGTTGTTCCAGATTTTCACTGTTTTAATTTGGTAGAGAACCTGCACCCAAATGTCCTGTAGAAAGCTGATAGACATAGATTTTTTTCTACATACATCTCTATACTTGTAGCCCAATCCTGTGCTTGTCTACTTAGTAAATCGACACTGTTCTCAGTGGGGCTTATTCCCAGGTAAATCTGCACAGGCTTTAGGATGTAATCCTATGAACACAGTAGACATACTTCTGAATAAACGTGTATAGGACTAGTTTATCTGATTTTTATCCTTCATTAAAAACAACAGTACTTCAGAATAATGTTCTTAGTGACAATAATGGATGCTATATAATATAGAATAAGTATGCTTCTAACCATATCTTATATAACATTTTACATTTAGAGAATAGATTTGGCAATGGATACTGAAGAGTTGTCTTCCCCAATCTGAGCCCCTCATATGTGTTAGACTATGGCTTCCATAATCCCCAGCCAGGTTTTGCAGATGCATTCCAATACCTAGCTGAATGTGGACAGCATACAAGATATTCATGTGAGCTGGATCTGTAAGGGATCCTAAATTCATCTCATATAAACTTTTCTGAACAGATTGTGTGGATGAAACATTGTGATGAACTGTTTTCATTTTTTACACCTACACTTTCCCCCTCATTTCCAGAGGAATATTTTCCAAATTTATCTTATAATAGTCTATTGAACTCCACCATTTATAGTTACTACCATTCCTTACATATACTGGGAGAAATCTCATAGCTCTGTATATCATTGATTTACCAGACAGCTCTTGTATCAAGAAACATTTTTTTTTAAAACAATGTGTCAAGAGTAAGAGATATGCAATTTTGAGTGTAGGGAAGAGTGGCAGATTACTCACCAGGGCTAATCTTTTTTTGGGTTGGTGGGTGAGTTCTGTTTAAGATAGATGAGAACAGAAATATACATGATAAACTGAAGGCTAATTTATAGATCTAGAACTCACTAGAATTTTTGTGAATGTGAAGCAAATTAAGTGGTTGAATATTGGCATGTGGTGCTACTCTTTTCTGCTTTGCGTCTTTCTTTAAAAATAAGCAGGAATTTGGGAACAAGAAATATTCACAAATCCTTGTTCTGATGTGTTCTGTTGCTTTTAAAAGAGTGAAGCGTAGCAATTTTTCCTTAGTTCAAACATGCTGACGTTACAAATGATAACAATTTCTCACCATGAACAAACTCCAAATGTATATGAGAAAATATTTGGCATCATCTATAAGTATGTCAGGTTTCTGTGAAGAACATGATGAGTGCAGTGTTCTCATCACTGGTTTGGGGTAAAAATACACTTAGTAAAGCATGCAACATAATCTAACATATTTTTCTAATTTAAGGGTTTGAATTTGTCACATGCATGTTAGGCAGATGTTTGATCGCTTGTGTTTGTATGCTTTTAAAAGAATGTAAGCCTATGCTGCAGGGTTTTGCTATTTTATTGTTTTACTCTGTACAGCACCATGTACACTGATGGTGCTAAATAAATAATAATAATAATAATAATAATAATAATAATAACAACAACAACAACTCTGTTTTAAAGCTATGTGGCAACACAGCAGTAGCATTTCATAGCACTAGGTGCTATGTTACATATGTTATGGTCACTCATAGAACATATTGTTGAACAAAGTGCCCTCTTTTGTATAACCTGAACTTCTGCATTATTATATTTGACATAACTTTGTCCCACCAGTTCTAAACACACTCAGAGTTGCTTTCCATATTTATATTCCCTATGAGTCAAATATGAGTCTGAGACACAGTTTTGACATTCATCTACTGTACATTTGATTCAGATGCACATTGGACTATTCTCGTATTAGTTATATAGGCAGTCATCTTTTAACCCAGTTTCATCCATAGATGTGTTTTAAAAACATGAATCAGAAAAATACAGTAATCCAAAAAGCAACAAGCAAGTCTTTTAAGTATTTCTGCCCTCCTGTGCTTGTTTTTTCCTGGTATTGGTTGTAGCTCAGTGATAGATCACACGTTTTGCATGCAATTGGTCCCAGTTCCCACCATGGCATCTCTAGGTAGGGCTGGTGGATGATTATTTATTATTATTATTTATTTATATAGCACCATCAATGAGCCCCTGGACAGCCACTGCCAGTCCCTGTAAACAAAACTGAGCTAGATAGACTTGGTATAAGGCAGCTTACTATGTCCCTATAGTTAGAAGATGTCCCAAATTGAAGGGGAATTCAATTATCTGACTTACATTTACAGAAAAACATAATATATGCAGACAAAATATGGTTTTAGATCCAGAAGTATGGATTTATTGGTAGAGCTGAAAGCAAATATATGCCTTCTCTTGCCCTACTAAGGCAAATGAAGCTTTTCCATGGCTGCCAGATTTTCTCTTCCTTGTTCATTTCAGACATACACTTGGACAAATTTATAATCTATCTAATACTGTTTCTTGACACTGTTGTGATTGTGGAAATGCAGAACTTTCAATAGCTTTTTAAAAACCCCACAATCAACAAGAATCAACAAGCAAACCATATTTACACATACCAACGTACGGAGTTGGAAGTCTGGTATTTATCAATGTGGTGATTTACATGCAATCAATGAACATTAAAAGTTTGTAATACAGACATAGCCCCAGTTCTAGTTGCTTTTATGAGGATAAGTGTCTTATATATCAATCCCAAGCTTTATCCCAGGTTTATTTGCCTGCCAATCCATTAACATCTGGCATAATATCCTGGTTTGTGATGTACTGGCACAGTGCTGTTATTCTTCATCCCCTAAGCAAGTAAATGTTGGTGCAGCAGACAGACTTAAGATAAAGTTATTGGTACCTATACCAATTAAGAATGTAAGAAGAACCCTTCTGGGTTCAGACCAAAAGTCTATCTAGTTGAGGATTGTGTTCAAGCAGTGGTCAACCAGAGGCTTATGAGAAGCCCACAAGCAGGACATGAGCACAATTAGAGCATCTTCCTGCTTGTTTTCTCCAGCAACTGGGATTCAGAAATTAATATCCCATATGGGATACAGTTAAAATAGCGCAATTGGATTTAAGCTATTGAAAATCCTATTGATTCTGAGTGCGATTAAATTGGGGTTAAATTCTAATGCATTGACTCAACTGCATTGTGAATTTGGTTATCCATCACTTAAAGCAAATTTACAAGCATTTTCTTGGCTGTTTTTCCCCATTTCTGAATGTACTTGTTCATGCCATTGCTTGGAGAAAAGTATTGTTTGCATGCATAATACATTAATACACCCAGCATGCAATTTCTGTGATGTCAATGTCTTCAAAAATGCTGCTACAGCAGTGGAATTACTGGCAAATATGTCTGTGTACTGCTGGTATGCTCATTAAGGGTGCTTCCAAATGGAGAGCTCCTAGTGCTACCAATCAAAAGGCATTTTGCAGCTATTTCATCTTTTCTTTCTCGTTTTTGTTGTTGTTTTATTTTTAAAAAATGGATGGAAGAAGCAGTGGTAAACATAGGAGCATTACATATTTAGGACTTCTTCTGCCCCATCCCTGGTAAAATTCCATCAACGAGGCAGGACAAGTGGACAATAAAGGCCTCGCCTGGAAGCATATGCTTCTGCAGGTGATGGTAGACCTCAGACTGTTAGGCATGGTTGTGTGAAGTAAAGTAGCCAGGAAGGTGTAGTGGGTTTTTGGGTCATTTTAAACATCAGTACTGTATATAAAAATGTGTTATGGCTGTCATTGAAAATTAAGGTGATTAAAAAGAAACTTTCAATATTCTTGTGCGAAAGGGAATAACTATATGTCACATGCTAATATGTGGAAGAGAGACCTGACACTTTTTATTTTGGGGGAGATGGGAGGGGCTAACCTGCTGTTAGCCCATCTCCAAGAGCATCTCTACACCAGCGACATATGGCATGTTTGTGATTGGCCACTCACTGAAGTTTACAGGTCCTTTAGGTGCTGTCATCAACCTCATGCACATATCTTGCACCTTCCCCCAGTTATCCCATTCTAAAAACACACACACATGAACATCCTGATCCTTCTGAAATATTGCAGGATTTCCTAACATGTGCAGCCAAACTTGTGCTACAAAGCACCCACAAGAGGGTGATATCCCATTCAAGGCTATAAGCACCAAAAGGAGGGGAAGTTTTCAATTACAATCCATGTGGTTGGCAATTCAAACCACATGGTTCACCCCTGTCTGGCTGTGTAATGGAGCCTATCACAATCACACAAACAAGGAGCCCCAGTGAGGCAGCATGATTTCCCCCTAATGTAAAGACTCTCCAAATTGCCCCACCAAACAAACAACATTTTGAAGTCCCTGGGAGAAAAATTAACTCCACGGGGGATGGGCTATTTGAAGCTGAGAAATTGCAGGCAGCAAAACAGTTTAAACACTCTCATCCATACTGCTTCTTTTCTCTAAATGCCTCCCCCCAGCTTATTGTTTTAATTATTATTTTTTAAAAAAAATGATATTTGGTGTCTTTCATATGTTAGTGCATAATATAGTTAGCCCCATGTGCTGTCAGATCATATTTCAGAATAGCTTGGATAAATTGTAGCTGTCCTATTTTGAAAAAAATCCCCCATGTTTTGCAGCTACATCTCCATCCCTATATTTGAAACTATGACCACAGCTAGACCTAAGGTTTATCCTGGGATCATCCACGGTTCGCCCCTGCCTGAGCACTGGATCCCCTGTGTGTCACCTAGATGAACAGGTTTGACCCCTAGATGATCCAGGGATAAACCTTGGGTCTAGCTATGGCCTATGTTATAATTTAGGAAAACAGATTGTGCAAAATTAAAACATAACTTTGCAGTATTAAAATAAGTTCCAAACTATGTACAATAACAGTAAATTTGGGGTCTGATGGTTGGAAATGCAAACACATTAACGTCAAAGGGGGAGATTTACATGTAAATGTGAATTCATTTATTTGTTAAGCAACTTGAAGGTAATTTGGAAAACCGTTCATAGACCGATGCAAATTTGTCAATCTACATTTCAGATGTTTTTAGATTGTTGGTTGTTTTTATGCTCTTCATGATTTTAATTTTTGTGAACTGCCCAGAGAGCTTCGGCTATTGGGCGGTATAAAAATGTAATAAATAAATACATAAATATAGATCTTGTCTTAAAAATATAACCTGACATGTTGCCACACTGTGTACAGCAAAAAGTTTAATTACCCATGATCCTTGTGGAAAAAAAATGTCGATCCTGGACACAAAAGCTCCTTGAATATGAAAGGCATTGGACTGCTGATTTGCAAAACATGCTTGAAAGTCTAAGTCTACCATCTCCCCTTTTAATATGTCAAATATATCTGAAGAATAGTGAATAAACACATCATCAGAAATCTCATTTTGTAAAAGGATACACCTCATGATGATATGAAAGACAAACTTTTGGGCTTAGCCTGTCAACTTAAAAAAATGCTACGAAAACAAGGCAAAAATCTAACTTAAGTTTAGATGAAGGAACGCCAGAGCTATGTTTCACTTTTGTGGTGCTTTCATGCAACAAAGCGACAGCTTTAACCACAGAACATCTGGGTCCTAGCTTCTGTTACAGTAGAGCTTTTTAGGGGGAAAGCATGCCTTGTTTGACTGTGCATTCATTTAAAGCCATTAACTTTTGCAGTCATTTCAAAGCATAAAAAACATTGTATCACCATTTTCAAGGGGCTATTTTCAGTTTCCTTTTTAAATCGTGCCACTTTGGTGAAAGTTGAATTTAATTTGATTACTAAGCAGGTATTTATAATGCCATTCCTCAGTTTTTTGTTTATTTTTTAAGGTAGGTCTACTAGTTAATGCATTCATTTTCACATTTATATTTAGCATCACACTCTCTTGTCAGTCCCCCCCCCCCTTTCCCTTCATTTTTTTGTAGCTCTGGCACTTGGTTTTTATACAGGAGGTAATATAATAGAAAAATAATGTTTTAACAGAAAGCCATACAGTTATAAAGCTATTTTTGGATTGCCTTTTGAAAAACATATCTTTGTATTTGATTCATCTGTTATCTTTAATTTCACAATCATAAGAAGGACTATAGATGCATAGACAAATAAGACTGAAATAAAAGTAAAATAAAAGCTTTTTTATTTTCACAAAGAGTGGAGCAAGTGAGAATAATGAGGTTATATTGTAGAAGTTATACTTAGATACAGGAAATAAACAAACAATCTTTAACATATTTTAATTGTGCAGTCATCCTTGCTTATTCAATAGATTTTATGGGGAGCATTCAGACATCTATGACCTGGTTCACATGCAATGACAATCCATGTTTTAAACAACGTGTGTTGTGCACATGCCCAATACTTAAGCTTTTAAACAACAACCTTTGATCAGATCATTCAGAAGTTGTTAGCGTAATGTCTAAACCCAGACACTTTGGATTGTTTGCGGTTTAAGCACACCAGAGTTAACCCATGATTTGTTCTTAGGTTTAGTGTTGGGTTGTTTAACCCACTAATAAACCCAAAGTGTCTGGGTTCAGATGTCACACTACAACTTATGGGACATTCCAAGGTTGTTTACAGAAACTGGAAGTGGCTCCCATGCAGTGTGCGGACCCAGAAATCATAGGTTAATTAATTAACCTATGATTGACTGCCAAATGCCCCTTTTATGTGCAGAGTGGCCCATTGTCCTCCATTTGTAGTGCCCCCTTGTTTTCCCACACCTTCATCCATCTTTTTTCTTAACCCATAAGATCTATTAAGGAGGAAAAGATGGAAAAGCTGCACAATGTCTTTTGATTGACACAGCTAGGAAACCTCCACCTGGAAGCAACCTTTGTCAGTCTACTTAAGTGCAGTTGAATTTAATGGTGACATTAGTCACAGATTGAAACATACATGCTTAAGATGACTGCCTTTATTCTGGAGAAAATGGAGCTTCGGCTATGGGGCAGTATATAATTTTAATAAACATATAAATAAAAGCTGGAATGTGTCTCTTGGTCTAGATTGGGGGCTCATGCTGGTTTGATGTTGAACATTTCTCCCTGCCTGGCTATTAAAGGTGCCAGCACTGAGGATGGGGCAAAAAGCAGCCAGGTAGGAGCAATTTTCAGTAGAAAATCCAGATCAGGAGGCTGAGCCTATATTTTCTCTCAAATAAAAGAAGGCAGATTACATTGCATTTAAACCAATGTCATGTGTAGTTTATTTGACCATAAGATTGCAACTTTATGCACAATTATATGGAGTAGGACCTATTTCTGAATATTCAGACATAGGATCAGGTGGCAAGTCAGATAAGAGTTGCAACCTTAAATGAAGAGAAAAGTCCTTGTATGTATCTGGAGAATGTACATATCTGGTAGTGCAGAGAACTTATAAACTGTAGCTGTGTCTTAATGAAGTGAAAGGGGTGGAATTATTCCCCTCTCACCAGTAGATTTTTATGTATATCTCTAAGCTTGTGACTTACTATCACTTTTTTTATCTACATGTTTTGTATGCACAGATAGATCGATTTAATGTTTTCTGAACTGCATGTTTCTTGTAGTGGTAAAAATCAAACTAAGCTAAAGGAGACTAGAATGCGATATGAAATATGAGATGATTTATTATTATAGCAAACTACAGGGGGATATCATGACAGGGACAAGTACTAACTCTTAGAATTGATGAACAGCCCAGGGAGGAAGTCAATTCTTAAGAATGGGGATGATATGAAATTGGAGGGAAGTTAGATGTTGAAGCTATAAGGAAGGGGACCAAGGAAAAACCCTGATATCTACCACTTAAAGGGTAAAATTAAGTTACTGTACTAACTTTAGGGTTATAATTATGACTGTAAAATATTTTTAAAAAATCATTAGGTTTGATCCAGATGAAGAATGACATCCTAACCTCTTCCTCTAGTACTGATGGCTGGAGGGGGATAGCATGTTTTCATCCCCTGGCAGAGAGGAGTGTCATTGGGAGTGTGGTACCGTCATGACAGAGGGCCCTGGTGTGCCCAGACAAGCAGAAAACTGTCAGCAGAGGTTCTCCCATCAGTGGTATCCAGCCCTGAAATGGATGTTCCATGGCTGGGGTAGGGAGGAGCTTGGATCTGGTGAATCCAAAGCTGCTGAATTCTCCCAGATGGCCTGATCCAGGCTCGTTAGCTAGGCCAGACCTCATTTTGACATAGTTAATTTCTTCCTCATTGCTGTCAAGGGGAGGGGGTTATAAAACAAGGATCCACACCTTTTGCTTGGCCAGAGTGAATGGGCAAAGATGGGGATGAAGTAGTAGATCCTCCTTTTTGCTTACCACCAGCCTCAATCAGGATTGCGTTGCCTGTTAGTTAAACTTGGTTCCCTTTGAAATCAGTGGGAAAGTTAGCCCCCCCCCTCTCTCTTTCCTGGGGATGTGACAATGGATTCTCCTTAGAGTGAGGCTATAAGGACTGCCATGTGAAACACTACAATTCAAAATCCATCACTATGCCACTCATTTCTGGTTTAATACTTTTACAATTTCTTGATGCTTGTGGCTCACTAGCAATCATGCAATCTATCTCCCAGTCAACTGGAAACTGAGCATATTTTGGGGAACAATTTATTTAATTTAATTACAATATCTAAACAGATTCCAGAACAGAGAACAATAAAGGATTAAAAGGGAATAAAACATCATGTTATTTTTTTTTAAAAAAAACAGAATTCCAATAAAAATTAATAAAAATTAGAAAAAGGACGGCTTCTTGAAATAAATATGTTTTCAGCAGGTGCTGAAAGCAACACAATGTACCTGCCTAATCTCCAGAGGCAGGGAGTTCCACTGAAAGGGAGTCACCACACTGAAGGCTCTACTCTGGGTGAATTCCAATTCGGTATAATTTAATTTAATTTTTAATAATTTCTACCTCATTAATGAGATACACATTAATCCTCATTATCCATTGTGTGCTTTGACACAAATCTGGACACTTGTGCTTCACTTTGATCCTTTTTCAGGCACAAAGGTGGAGTTAGGTCAGTGTTTTGCCTACTTTATACTTCTTAGATAAATGCCTCTAAGCACAGATGCAGTAAGTATGTTTGCATAGAAAAAGCTGCACTACGATGAGTAAGTATGGCTGGGATTATTAATCTGGAGGAGGCCAGGCAAAGTAGGGCACAGTATGGGACAATTGTGTTTGGTAATCAAGAATGTATAAAAATAAAAGGACCTTGTAGGATGAGTACACGTTTGCACAGGAACTGTGAAGTGGTTACATGCTTGTTGCAGGGAAATCTAGATGGCGTTCCACTGGTTAGTCCAACTGAAGAATTAGTTGCAGGAAAAATTCATTTTCTCCACAACAGTGCATCTTTTGCATAAGACTAGGTTCTGGATGGTGGTCATAGTTGGACACATAGTTGGATGGTGGTCATAGTAGGACACCTTTTAGAAAGTGCTGGTGAAATGTCCTCCCTCTACCACCTCCCTCCACCACACTGTCCCATTTTGTGAGTACCAAGAAAGTCTTCTTGCTTTAACATTTATTGGAGGCAGTGTGCTTTGTTTCTTCGGTGCTGAAACACATGAGCTTTGAAAATGTTTGCTAGATTATGCCCACCTCCCTAGGAATGAAAACCAGTCATACCGTATTTGGTTGTGCTTCAGCTAACTAAAGATTGTAAGTGGTGTTTAAAACCCTTGCTTCTTTATCTGTAACACACAGACTGTGAATAAATTCTGCTAAATTAATAGTTAAAGGGCACTGTGGTGTTTATAATAACTTTTGTTTCTCCAAATTGACATTGTAATGCAGTGCCAACTCCAGGGCCCTTGGGCCAGATATCTCAATGTTCCTCCACCCTCAGTGAGACTACTATCTCATTGTCATCAACTGTTAATGCTCCTCATCCTCTTACCCCTCATTGCTTTCACTCACTTACATGGCAGGTAGAGAGCCAGTGAGCAAGTAGGCAGTGGATCTACTGCTCCTATTGACTGGGCCAGAGTGAGAGGCAGGAGAACAAGCAGGTTGCAATGGTGAAGAGGAGAAATGATGACAGGGGGCTCTTGTCAGTAGGACCCTGCTGGGATATCAGCCCTTGGCAGGTGCCAACAATGCCTACCTTTGATGCCAACCCTTTGTGTCCTAGATAACAGAATCTAGTAATCATATACTGTATATCATAATTTATTTCAGTCTACAGACAATTTTGGTATATCAAAAGCAGCCACAATGCAGAACAGTGAGTTAGATCCAGACTAGATAAGTTGCATTTAGTATCCATTGAAATCAATAGGACTTAAGTCATGAGTAGCTGGTCATGACTAGCTGTGGATCCAACCCAATGTATGTGTGTGTACATGCAAGATAGGGGAAATGTGTGTCTAACAGCTAATATGCATAACAACCAGCCATTGCGCTCATTCTCCATATCTCATGGAGAATGTGCACATAATCTATCCATAACCACACTTCCTGGTCAATATATACACACTCTCCTAACAAAGGCTGTGCATAGGAGAGCAAGCAGGTTTTGCTGTATATAACTAAGGGCTTTTTCAACTCTTGCAAAGTCAGGTACATTCACTAGTTCTTCAGTAAAGTAGCTTTTGAACAGTGCTTGTTTTGTTGCTAGGATTAATACAGATTTACCTGATTTCCTTTTTCAGCCAAATCTAATTATTTGCCATACATATATTTAATGCAAAAAATGATAAATTAGGTAAGAATAATCGTCAACATTATTTTTACTGCTTCATAATTCATCCTGAGCCTTTGTGGTAGAATTGGATAGTTTCTAGGTCACCTTCCTTTGCTTACTAGCAAGCTTGTAGAATCAAGCTTACAAACACAAAATCAGGTCCTGTTCCCCTTGTACTACTAAGCTGCCATTGCCATATATCACACATGAATATTCTTTTCCTCAAGCTGTGTAAACTGACAGCATTTGAAATTTCACTGCAACAGAGATTATGGCTACCACACTTCTCACATATAATAAAAAGGAGCCACTGTGTGAAATTTTAACATATTAGAGAATTGGGAGCAGTTTAGGCATATTTTCTACCCAGACACATCCTCAGTTAGTAATAAGAATAAGAATAACAGCCACAGTAGCCCTGTTTGCCTGGGACCTTACTTTACCCTGTGGTTATGCTCAGGTATGTATATTCAGTATTTCTACTTTTGATCGCATACATATTTGATTTTAAGAGAGCATTATTACTTCCCTGGCTGTATTTTATAACATTGGGAAAAGAAAGAATAAGAACAAAGAAATGCAGTGATATATATTAAACATTTCATATTTAGAGATATTTCCCCTCTTTCTACAAACTGCAGTAGTTAGATTATGCATCTTCACTGAACGAAATGAGTAACGAGTGTAACAGGGTTCTAGGCCAATATAGAAGCTTAAAGGATGCCATATTTTGCAAAGTTTTTGCAAAATCCCCATGTTGTCATGAAGATGAGATGATCTGTTGCTTCTTACTTAGCTCAGTTGTATTTTATACTGATCTGCTTACGTTCAGACTGCTTAAATTTACTTTCCCATTTTGAAATCTGATGCAAATCAAGCTATTAGTTGTCTGAAGTTGTGATAATGAAGGGTTAAAAAAAGCTAAACATCTTTGGGATGTTTTCTGGGTTAAGGCAGAAAATGAAAACATCTTTGAGCAGATATCCATGCCTCTGTTCTGTAGAAAAAGCTTTCTTCTAAAACACAGTTTGACACAAATATTGTTCTGAGAGGAAGCTAAAGACCTAATATGGTCCTGAAAAAGAAACCGTTGCGTGTAGACATACACCTAAGACTAAAGGGCCCTCTTTGTTACTCAGTATGAAAAGACTTCCATCAGCCTCCAGTTGCTGTGGCACCCCGGCTATGGAATGAGCTCCCCAGAGAGGTCCGCCTGGCGCCTACACTGTACTCCTTTCGTCGCCAGCTGAAGAACTTTTTATTCTCTCAGTATTTTAACACCTAATTTTAACTTACACTTAAATTTTACTGTTTTAATCCTGTATTTTAATCTTATATCAATTTCTGCTGCGTGGTTTTATCCTGGTTGTGCTTTTTATACTGTATTTTGTATTTGTGTTTTTAGATTGTTTGTTGTTTTATTATGTTCTTCATAGTTTTAATTTTTGTGAACCGCCCAGAGAGCTTCGGCTATTGGGTGGTATAAAAATGCAATAAATAAATAAATAAATAAAGTGAGAAATAATATTTATTTATTCCTTGCATTTTTGCTTCCTGTGGAAGCTGTCTGGGCAGTTCACAAAAATTAAGTAGAAAAGAACTCAGGGGTAGCAAGTGTTATTTCCCTCTTTTGGAAAGTAGAATGTAGGAGGAAAGTAGAATGTTATGGAGAAATAAAATATCTACCTGGATGAGGAACTATCTATCCTCTTGGCTAGAAAAAACCTTTGAAAATTGATACTTAACTTTGGGGAAATAAAATCTGAGAAAGAAGTAATAGTGGGCAATTCCTAATTTTGCATAAACGAAACTCAATGGGACCTGCTACTTAACTTCTCTGTTTAGCATGTGAACAAGCAAGTATTTGGAGTGTCATGCTTCCTGTTTTATATATTTTGATGGCCCTTGTGAATGTGGATAAATATTCTAACAAAAACGTATTTTGCTTTAACTAAAAGAGTTGCAAATTATTTAACCGCAAGTGTAAGTGGGCCTTCTTTGGCTGTTTATTTGGGCTGGAGCATGAACTGTCCTGGATCTGGAGTGTGCTGCTGACAGAAGCCTTCCATGAGGGGAATTCCATGTGTGGGATACTCCTCCTGGCAGAAGGCAGGAGGCAACTTTCCTATTTCTCCTTGCATCTCCTTGTGCTCCTGAGGGTTGGGGGACCCACAGGAATAATGGGGTGAGCTGCAAGTTGGGAAGAAAAATTGCTTCTCCCATCTTCCACCAGTGAGATTCTCCACTCGATATGAAGCCTCCCATGAACAGATGGAGCCCTACTGTTCTCAGAAAGCACACTTATGATTCAAGCAATTATGTTTAAAAAATGCATCTACTTGTATGTTATTCCATTTTTATTTCTGTTTTAAATATATTACAGCAGCCTTCCTCAACCTGGTGCCCTCCAAAGGTTTTTTGACTACAGCTCCCTACATTCCTCACCACTGCCTTTGCTGGATGGGGCTGATGGGAGTTCAAGCCCAAAACATCTAGTGGGCACCAGTTTGGGGAAAGCTTTGCTTTGGTGTAACACTTGTGATGTTTATGAATTACCAATAGGTGGAGTTATATGATGTTTGAATAGATGCAAGAAAAGCCCATATAGAAGAAACCAGGAGACCTCCCATGGAAAACAGAACAGTTTCTCTATTCAGTCTTAGACAGGGAGGCATAAACCTCTTCAGTTTTGTGGAATTAGACTGCATTTAGTTTATGCAAACAAACAGATTGGAAAGAGCAACCATGTGTGACTCTCCAGAGAAAAGGGACTACTCCAAAAAATGGTAGGAGGCATTTTCAGTTATGAAGTTTGGATTTAGTTAATCAGAGAAAAAGAATCATAGGGTATGCAGAGAGGAAACTTAAATATGTAAGGGAAATACATCAGTACCGTCCTGACTATGTGAGATTTGGTTTTCATTGTGAAAGATGCCACTTTGGGAGGTGCAACTGTAAACACGTTGTGAAAAACACACACAATTACTTTCTAGTAAGTTGCACATTTTTTCACTTTGTTTGCAGCTGTTGCTTCTCTAGTCTGTTGCTGCTTGGAGGGAGGGGATAATGTGCATTATCAGATGAGTGGTTTATCGCACGTTCATTGCTGGCCACTCACTTTTTTTTTTGCAGGTCCTTTTGACAGTGCCGTCTGCCATCCACATGTCTATGCTCCTTCTGGTCTTTTTTATGTGATGAAAATCCATATTTCTTTTAGGTGAAGCTTGCCACCATTTCCTGCATGATGTGAACGCCCACTGAATGGGCCACGTGATTGTTTCTGCTTCCCCTTCCTTCCCCATGTAAAGAAAGATAAAGCTGTTTGTCACTATTGTGGGACAGCAGCAGCAGGCCAAAGCAACAGTAGGGAAACATGATTTTCCTCCCAACTTATGATGCTCAATGGCAGTGAACCAAATGTGCATCCAAATGAAATGGAAGTGTTGATTTTCTTGCACTGCTTTACTTGAAATGGGATGCATATTGGATTTCCATTCTTGCGTAAGCAAGCGTCAGTACAGTTAGCTTAGCTCTTTCCCCAACATGTGCCTCCTTTGGTGAAGGTTTATAATGCAAGAAGGTTGC
Organism: Elgaria multicarinata webbii; assembly: GCF_023053635.1. NCBI lineage: Eukaryota > Metazoa > Chordata > Lepidosauria > Squamata > Anguidae > Elgaria > Elgaria multicarinata. The sequence continues at coordinate 35,835,672 of NC_086180.1, read as the reverse complement.
AGAGAAGGGTAGGTTCATTTTGCAAGGGGTGAAAATGTTCATGAAATGCATTCCATCTCTTTTGACTCGGCACAAAAATGAATCCAAGTTGTTCTTTAACTCATCATACAACCGATACCCAATTGATTTTAGTGGAAGTTACATGGGAACAAATGTGTTTAGAACCGTAATCTTAGCCTATTCTAAAATGACAGTTAAGGATGTTCTGACAAATGTTGAGGCCAATAGAAAATTCTAATTTTTTGTTTTTAGACTGTAAAGAAACTTCTGTGTCAACTAGTTCTCACTTTCTCTTTGATCAGTCTTCCCTCAATGATCAGAAAAAGGTTGTGATGGATAGCCCAATGAAAACTTTTGAACTCATGAGACATAGGCCATGGCTAGACCAGTCCTATATCCCGGGATTGTCCTGGGATCATCCCTGTGCATCCAAATGACACACGGGATCCCGGGAGCAGGCAGGGACAACCCCTCCATCTGCCTGGGATAATCCTTAGGTCTAGCTAAGACCATAGTAACCTGCAGCTCTGAGGAAAAGCTGAATTAATATTAACTTCAGGTGCCCTAATTTAAGCCAATAGCAAAATTTCTCAGCTCAGTAATTACTCCATGTCATAACAAAAAACCCGGATTGTCCATATTCCTTTTTAATTGCATTTCTGAAGCATTTTTTAATATTTTTTTTAGATTATTTGACAAAATATAATTTCTTTTTGGCAAGGAATCATTCATATAATATATTGCACTATATTTAAAACCTGAAAACATCCCATCTACATGCTTAAGGTGTCTGGATAAAATCATAGACAGTAATAAAATATGTCTCCTCTTTCTCATCTTGTTTGTACAAATGCCTGCATTTACAATGCTTTCTGTTTTTGAGTAATGTTCATCTTAGGATGGTTGATAAACCTTTGCTAAGCCTCAAGATGCTTCTCAAAGGCAAGCAGTTGGATCCTCAACTCATCTAAGTCTATCTTCTACTTTGGAGAAACAAAATTCCCTTGACATACATTCCAGCCCCCTCTTAATCTGGAAATAATAATGCAGAACAGGAAAGCAACTGAAGCAGGCTTCCCACCTCCTAGTCTCTACATATGTCCTCCAAATCCCCCAGCAGCTCCACAAACATGAAGATCCTGAACTTTGAACTAATTACTCCCCCTGCCCCATGGAAACATTGTTTTCTTTTACTTCTCTTTTTAAAGAGTCACCTTTAAATCTCACATATGAAGTGGCATCATTAATGCAAGAGGCTTGAAGGTTTCCAGATTGTTGTCCTGGTTCTTCATCTGTGGTACTCTGACCTATGTGCCTGTTTATATACCCTCTTCCTTTTCTTTTTTCTTCTTTTTTTCAGACTAGCTAGTTAAAGGACTAACCTTTCCCCTACCATGAACAAATAAACACTGAACAAGCAACAAAGCAAGTCTAAAACTTTTGATAATTTTATTTTGATAAATCTTATTGCAGTTTTATCAATGGCTCTGCAAGTGTTGTTTTTTTACGTCATTGCATAAATTATTTCCTGTTCTGTTCTTAGCATATGATTACAATAATTGTTCAGAAACCAAAGTATCTAGGAGAATGAAAAGCTAGATTGGTTCTAGAGAATGAAAAATAGAAAGCAACTGAAATTATACATTAACTGGATGAACTAGGTCAAACTGGAGTCCCAAAGACAGCTCTGCAGTACAAAGACAGTCAGAACTATTTCATGGTTCCTATGAGAGCATCCCATGGCATCTGCCAGATTCCTGCTCCTGAGGCAGTAGACCAGTTGCAGAACCTTTTTCAACCCAAAGACCAATTTCATTTTGGAGAAGCTTTAAGGATCATGTTCTGGGAGTGGATTTTGCTGACGGCTAAAGAGGCAGAGCCAGAAGGGAAAGTGGGCAAGTCCAAAATACAAAAATACCAGATATTTAGCTTAATGACCTTATTGCTGGTAACTAAGATTTAGGAGAGGCATTTCAACTTTTTAACATGAGGGGAAAACCCCCAAACAATAGATGTTTGGAGAGAGAGACAAGGGAAAGGGGCATTGTCTTCCGAAGTGCTAAATTAGGGATTCTAAAAGGCTGGATTTGGCCCTGGCTCTAATACTGGAGGCTTAGGTGACCTTGGTGGCCTGGAGCACCCACTATCAACTTCATGAGTTAAATGCCAACAATACCCATTTCTGGACAGGGATAGCCGTGCCACAGTCATTCATGCACTGGTAACCTCACAATTAGACTACTGTAACACGCTCTATGTGGGGCTACCCATGTGTGTGGTTTGAAAGCTGCAGGTAGTGCAGAACACAGCAGCTAGGGTGCTCTCGGCGACACCTAGCTCTGCTCATATAAAACCTGTATTAAAAGCACTGCACTGGCTGCCTGTTAGTTACCGAGCCACATACAATGTTATGTTGTTATCGTACAAAGCCCTAAACAACATTAATCCATAGGACCTCCATCTTGTTTGAATTCAACTTCAACTGAATGCCTCCTCCAAGCATTTAATGCCTTATAGGTATAACCAGCAGGGCCCAAAACCTTGGCTGCTACCTTTTGTACCAATTGCAGTTTTTGAACACGTCAGACGCAGCCCAATGTAGACTGTTGTTGCAACAAACTAATGTGGATGTGACTAAGAAGCTATGATACACTGAACACTTGTCCTTTTGAAAAATTTACCAGAGGTTTTTTTTTAAAATCAAAACCATTTTAAAGGTGTATGCTTGCATCCTATCAAATATTGTGCTAGAAATAAATAGCTGAAAAATATAAAAAAAGCATCAGAATTGAATGGCTGAATGCAGAAGCTATCTTTTGAGGCTTTACAGAAATTGTGTTGTAACTGAGAGACCCTCATGAGGGAAGATGTGAAGAGGTAAAAAAATTAAGGAAATCTGAGATGTGTGGTTTGAGCTAGTAGAAGAAATAACAGTAGCACAACTCAGTAAGCCAGCAAGCAGAGTCAATACAGCTGGCATACTTCTTGGTCTTGCGCTGAACCAGTATTTTTCCTGATCACTTCTGAATATTTCTTTAGTGAGGATGGATTTTGGCTAGCAGAAGCTTAGGTCTGATTTGTGGCTATTTGTTTGTTGCTGTCACGAATGTGAAATGTAGTTGCTAATTGATGCTGCAATCTACGGTGCATTTCCTTGGGAGCAAGTTCCATTGAAATAGATGTATCTCAGTTTTACAATATGTAACTTTCAGGGGAAATCTATGAATTGGATCCTGATGTAGCCATACTTAGAGTACCCACTGAAAGCATTGGGGCAAGTTAGTCACAACTAATTTAACTAATCTTAATTCAACCCCTTGAGTAGGAGTTGGCATGAATCTAATCTTCTGCTCATACAACATTCCTGCAAAATCTAGTTAATTTTTCATACTGGTATAACTTTTCCATATGTATTCATTCATGTTCTTTTCTTTTGTGGAGGAAAAATGTCAGATCACAACATTAAGGAAAGCTGAAGATGTGTATCTGCAACCTATTGTAAACTTCTTATGCTCCTAAAGGGGACTCCAGAAAAATATGAGATTATCTGTCTACTTCTTGACCTCTACGAGAGTAAATAAAATGTGAGACAAAATATTTATAACACAGCTACTTCATTTTAATGTTTTCATATTTATCACCAAAATATTGATTGTAGTGTCTATTTTTTTAATTTATTTATAATATTTTTGTAAACCGCCCAGAGAGCTTCGGCTGTGGGGCAGTATATAAATGTAATAAATGAATAAATAAAATACTGTTCCACAGCAGGTAGGCTAAAGAATAAAAAACACCATGTTAAAATAAAAACTATTTTTAAGTTCTGATAAAACCAAGTTATGATAAAATCTGTCACTCAAGGAAAGCTTCCTGAAATAATGCTTTCAAGAGATCCTGGGAGGAATCCGCACGTCGTTCTCAGGGCGCTTCCATCCGCCCCCAGTGCACCCTGAAAACGAGCGTGTAACTTGCTTGTAAAAGAGCCGAGGAAGAAGTGTCCTTGCCGGCACCGCCACCCAACTCCCTCCTTGCCAGCCGGCTCAGAGAGCTCGGCAGAAGAAGGCGGGGTGGAGAGCGGAAGAAGCTCTCCACCCCGCCTTCTTCCCCTGAGCTCTCTGTCCCAGTTGGCGAGGAGGGAGTTGGGTGGCGGTGGCGCTGCCGCCGCCGGCGAGGACGCTTTTTCCTCGGCTCTTTTACAGGCAAGTTACACGATCGTTTTCGGGGTGCACTGGGGGTGGATGGAAGCACCCTGAGAACGACGTGCGGATTCCCCCCTGGAAGCAAGGCAACGTTGTTGCCTGCCTGATTTCTAAAGGCAAGGAATTCAATAGGAAGAAGCATGTTTGTAAGGGAGAAGGCGCTCTTTCAGATATCTGATCCTAAATTGTTTAGGACTTTGTACACTAGTACTAGAACCTTAAACCTGGCCCAGTAGCAAATAGGCAGCCAGTGCACTTCCCTCAGCAAGGGTGTTGCATGCTAAAAAGCAGCAGCTCCCGGCAGCATTCTGCACTAGGTACAGCTTCTGGAACAGCTTTAAGGACAGTCACACATACAGCACATTGCAGTAATGCTGTATTGAGATTAATAATGCCTGTACCACCATGGCCAAGCTACCCTTGTCCAGGAGAGGCTATAGCTGGTGAATCAGCCAAAGCTGATAAAAGGCACTCTGCGTCACTTGGGTCTCCAGTGATAGTGATGGATCCAGGAGTACCCCCAGACTACAAACCTGATCTTCCAAGGGCAGTGCAAGCCCATCCAAAACAGGCAATGAACCTATGTCCTGGACTCAAGAACCACCCACCCACAGGACTTCTATCTTGTCAGGATTCAGCTTCAGTTTATTGGCACTCATCCAGCCCATTACTGAGTCTAGGAACTGATCCAGGACTTGCACAGCCACATCTGATTCTGATGTCACAGGGAGACAGCGCTGTGTGTCATCAGCATACTGATGGCATTTGGCTCTAAATCTGCTAATGACCACTTCTAGCAAGTTCTGATAAACAACATTGGGGACAAGATGGTACTCTGTAGAACTCCATAGTGCAATTGCCAAGCTGTTGAGGAATAATCACCCAATGTTACTCTCTGAAATTGCCCCGCAAGTAGTCTGGAACTACAGTGCTTCCAACACCCATCCCACGGCGTCAATCCAGGAGGATACCACTGGTGATGGTATCAAAACCCAATGAGAGGTTGAGCAGAATTAGCAGGGTTGCACTCCCTCTGTCCCTCTCTTGATTATGGTCATCCATCAGGGTGACCAAGGCAGATTCAGTCTCATAACCAGACTAATTCCGGGTTCTGGATTGGATGCCAGTAGACCATAGCTGAGGTTGTTTGATTTTCAGGGGTGAACCGGTTTTTCCTCTACCTGGTCCAGACAAGCTCTCTCTCTCTCTCTCTCTCTCTCTCTCTCTCTCTCTCTCTCTCTCTCTCTCTCTCTCTGTGTGTGTGTGTGTGTGTGAGAGAGAGAGAGAGAGAGAGGGAGAGAGACAGAGACAGAGACAGAATAATACCCCAGTTGCATCCTTGCATTCAGTTGCAGTATCTATAACAAGTGGGACAGCTAAGAGCCACTTCTGTTACTTTTTCAGTGCATTTGTAGTTGCTTATTCAAGGATTCATTTCCTCATTTATTTTCATCTTTCTTCAGCCTTTGATAAACTCCTTTAATTGAGTAAACACATGAGTTTGTTTACAAAATTGATTGTGTAAATAGATTAGTTGAAGCAAGATAAGAGGTTGGTAATCAAGATAAGTAAGTCCAACAAGCTTAGTTTTAACCACAATGTGTTTCTTGTTCATATTTACATTGTAATTTTTTAAAGTGCTTCACATGAAAGTAAAGCTGTGTCAGAGAAATTTAAAGAAGGGCCAAACTAGATGGTTGCACATCTAGTTGCAGATGTAGAAAACAAGGGGCATGAAGGGGTCCAGTTTTAACATCAAAAGGGATCCATGGGTGAGAGGCACTGAACTCCATTCCCCACTCACATCTTACTTCCCCACAGGATATTCCTTATACTATACATTTTTCTTTCAGCAGAACTTGAATATCAGAAGTCACCTTGCTGGGAGAAAAATACTTGGGGAGAGTGGCTTCATGGATGTAAGTGGTGGGTTACAGTTTAGCATCCCTCAGTTATGTATGATCTGCTTTCTCTTGCTGTTGAAATCAGCTCATATACATAGAACCCATTTTTACATTATTGTTTTTTAAAAACAAGGATCTGTTGCTATGACATCTAGTTTGGGATGTAATGCATATGGCTAGAGAGAGGGAGAGATAGGACATGCCTGTGTAGTAGTAAAATGGTAATTACAATACACATTATCTGCAAAAGAAGGGAGGAACACGTTTACTTTGGAAGCCAACTATTCTTTTGCAAGATGATCTGATGGTGTTTTCCTTGACCTTTGGCTTGTTCAGTTTAACTAAACTGAGATTGTCCCCAGAAATGGGCTTGACAAAACCTCTTAGTAGCTATAGCACAGGTCCCCATGGTACTAGATATGGATGGTTTAGAAAAATAAACCCAGTTGTTAAGGTATTTTGTTACTTTACATTATTTCTTTGATATGCTGATGTGATTTCCTTTGCTGCAATAATCTGTTAAACAAAAGGAAAAACACATTCTGAAATAAACTGTAAGAAAAGTCTCTTTTACTCTATGCAGCATTTTAACTTGCTAAGATTCTAAAATCATCAAAGGGTCCATTGATACTGCATAGACTCCAGTGATTATATTATGCTGTGCATAAATATAGTTTTTCTCACATGTACAATCTGTCATGTAAAGATGGTACCAATCTACATTTTGAAGAGACTGAGCACTCCACCGACATTCTTCATTGCACCCTGATTAGGGCTACTCTAGAGTAATTGTCTTTAAAATTGTAAATATTTTCAATAGTAGAAATATTTCCACATTTGCTGAGAGTGCCCGCTATCTCAGGGTCACACAGACAGCTTCATAGCTGATGTGGGAACTGAACCAAAGTCCCTCTAGTCTAAGCTCAATATGCTGACCATACACTCATAAAGGGCTGTACATGCAGAGATGATGTGATAAGGTATTTCTCTTAGTGTGGACAGCTGAATCAAGATTTTTTTTCAGAAGTGCTCTTCAAAATGAATGGTGGGGGGAAAACTAAGTTGTTGTTTTTAAAAGCAGAACCAGGGTTTTAGCACCGTCTGGTTTCATAATCAGTATTGAGCATGCTCCATGTTCCACTAAGAGAAATCGACCAGGACAGAAATAGGACAGGCTATTCAACTTGAATACAGGGATGAGTGGGCAGTAACTCAGCTGCCTTTTCCTCTCTTCCTTAATGAAGAGTGGGTGGTCAAAATCAAAGTCATTTTCAGTGGCCTACATGCATTGCTTTTCTATATGCTTTCTTGGATGCTAGAACGAACGACAAGCATTAATAATGACGGGGGCAGACAGACATTGGGGCTTGTGTCTGTATCATCATGTACTGATTGACAGGTCAGAAAAATACAGAAGGATCAATGTCAAGCATTTATGAGTAAACATGTGGGGGGTTTGCCTTTGAAAAGTGTTGCTTGATTTTGAAATGAATTAATAAAATATTTAGCATTTACAAGCAGAACTAGTGTATAAATCTGATTTTGCTGGAATGCAAAGTAAAACTTGGGTGGTTTTCATTTTGATTCAATGTGCACTCAATTGTCCTCTCCATCTTAGAATAAACCGTAGAAGAGGTTGTTCGTTAGAATTAAGACTTTAGAATTTAAAAGCATACATCTTACCAAAGTCTGATATACCCCTTGTCCCAGCTTCAGTCTTGCCCTCCAAGAGAAAGAAGACTGGGCTGAACATCCAAAGGAAAGTTGGGTGAATGGAGGTGAAGTTGTAATGAACATGTTTACTGTTTACATGGCACAGAGGTTAAGGCTGAATTCCTTAACTTACGATTTCTTTGCTTTGTGACATATGAATGAATTTAACTCTCCACTAAAACCAAAGCTTTTTTAAGCTCATGACATGTTTGCAATGCAACCCTTGATGTTAAACATGCTCCCTGCACTTATTTAGAACAAACACCACATTAAGTAATTAAGTGTTGGTATGCTAACTACCTCTTGTTGGATACAGGTGGAAAATGAAACAGCAAGCATTATAGTTCTTTAAGAATGCCAGATACTTTCTTAAGTAATATGTAGTGTCCAGACTCCACGCCCAATATTTCAAAACTTTATAGGTCTTGAGCTCTTAAGGCTGAAATACCCACTTACCTGGGAGTATGTTCTATTGAACTCAGTGGGGGGCTTATTTCTGAGTAGACATGTATAGCACTACATGAGGTCCACAGTTAATTAGGTTGGTGATGTAATGGATCAAAATCCACTTGTCAGATGAGGAAGCCTCATGGCTGGATTTTGAGGCTACCAATAAGAGACAATGAATCACAAGAGACCTCTGGGTTAGGAGTCACAACTCATATCTGTGTTCTGAACAAAGGTCAAGTTATATTTGTGAATTCCATTTATATTGTTTAATTCAATTGTTTAAAAAGTAGGATTTTTTCTTTTTGTTCTAAACGCATATACAAATGAAAATCAAAATTAATAACCTTTTCTTTATATACTGTTCTGCCACTGGAACAATTAATTCTTTCAGGCGTGCCTATAAAGCCAATTCCTACAACTAAGTTTAAGAGAGATCCTCAAGCTAGAAGTTGCTTAATGGAATGGTGCAATAGTCCGTGAAGTCCAGTTTTAGCTATTAGTCACCATATTCACACGGTCTCCTTTGATTTCTCAAAAATTACAGTTAAATTGTCCCCTGCAGATTTATTATCAGATGTGACACTGGGTAACTCATCCAAAACTGAATGAACTTGGATTTAAAAATAGGATATGAAGGGCACAAAAGCATTCCCCCCTACAGTTACAAGAAATACAACGCACAAATGCCTGTGGCAGGCTGTTCTTTGAAATTATCCTCACTAAATTACAATCATGCACTTTCAACTCTCTGTAATTAAACATTTAGTTTTATTTATTCCAGATGCATTTGCTTCAAGTAAATCCAGACCTTTTGCTGTAGTAGTAGATCGTTTGCAGGTCTCAAGGACCTATGAATTGACAGAACATAAAGTGAATTGTTTCCTTAGGTTTAGTTTGCAACACGTCCACTGGTGACTACTTCTTATGCTGTTTTGGAAGGGGATGTGTATCGCGAATCCTTTAAGCATAAAACAGCTGATGGACCAGTTTCTTTTAAGAACAGTTTTACAAATTAAGAAAGGGCAACGTATATTTATTTATTGTTTTATACTGTATGTTTTTATCTGTACGCTGCCCTGAGATCTTAGTGATATAGGGTGGGATATAAATATTTTAAATAAATAAATAAATAAATAAATAAATAAATAAATAACGTAGTCAAACCAGAATATCAAACATAATGCATATATTCACCCTTGATTTTAAGGAAAGATATACATGCATTGCAAATTACCTATGCAGCTCTTTACAATGCTGGACCAAACCTTTTTTTTAAAGCATTAACCATAAATTTAGCTTTAAAAATTAGTAGGTTTATCTCTTGTGAAAATAGAGTTGAACAAGTTATTGCTCCTTTTCATCCACTTATTAATATCTAAACAAGAGTACTCTGTGCTCAGTGTTTGGACTCGATGGCCTTATAGGCCCCTTCCAACTCTACTATTCTATGATTCTATGATGTGTAAAGTACTAGAATTGTGTTTTATGTAAAATAAAGAAAACACTGGATATATATATATTATTATTATTATTATTATTTATTTATTTATTTATATAGCACCATCAAATCATAGTAAAACAATAAGGAGGGGAAGAGAATGCAAACAGGTACAGGGTAGGGTAAGCAGGCACAGGGTAGTGTGTGTGTGTTTGTGTGTGTGTGTGTGTGTGTGTGAGATTATCACTGAGCAATTTTCTGCTACATGCCCACATAGGCCTACCTTTCCAAATCCCTCAAAATCATTCAGATGGTCCTGCTAGTCAATTCTGTTCCTTGTATTTATCTCTGGCTTCATTAATATAAGAGAGACCCAAGCAAGGATGTTTATTTGAGATTGTTGTCCTTTCTACTATAGCTGTATATGCTATAATGGATCCTATTTTGGACTGCTGAAGCTGATGCAGAAGCTAGAGTTGATATTGCAAGCTCACCAGTACAGCTAGCAGGCTCTGGAGATTCATATTCATTTTGTGTAGTTTAAGATGTAAATGTTGTAAGCAGCACCCTGGATGACTTAATCATAAGTGAATGGTTAGTTGCCACAGTGTGTGTGTGTGCGTGTCTGCATGCCTGTGTGTTTGACAGGCATGGGCTTGTATGTGCATTGTTTTCTAGAATTTTCAAGTAAAGTTTTGGTGACTTCTTTAAAATATTTTATTAATGCTTTCCGGTATATTAGGCAGGCTGTAGTGAGAAATTCTAGAAGGAGGCAATGGGATTTCATTCTTTATATTAACAGGAAATGGCCAGTCTCTGTTTGACCTTATCAGAATGAAGGGAATATGTTTTATCTCTTATTCAACTGACCTTATGGTTCTAATTATTCAAAACCTATAGAAAAGAACCACAGAGTGTGACCAGACATTCAAATTAATGCTAAAATTAATAGTATTAGACAATGATTGGAAAGCAAGAGCAGAGAGATGAGAAGAGAAAAAGAGAGCGAAGGAAAAGAAAGGCCATTAGAGGGCACTTTTGTAATCCTAAAAAATAAAATTGTGTTTGCTATTTCACTCCGGACTGTTTGTTTTGGCTTTCACTTAAAGTCAGAGATAAGAAACAGGCACACCTCCTGCCAAATTTAAATATCTATCGACAAAATAAGTCAAACATGTAGAAGAGACAATGGTTATTTAGAGGTGATCCTGCTAGAAGGACTCACACTCTGTTTGTGTATATGAGCATTAAACATAGGCCACATTTGACCAGGCTACCTGGAGGCTGGGGCAAGTAAAACTGTGATAAGGATATCTTCACGATATATGTGAAGATGAGAAAGTGGGACTGTTATGCATTATGACTGGTACTAGGGGCTCAGATCTTCACAGGAAGTCAGCCTGGAGATTGAAAGAGGATATTGCTACCATCATAGGATTGCTAAATTAGCAACCCAGAAACTCCCGTATAAACATCTAGTGTGGCCAGTAAGGTGAGAGGCCATAGGCAGTACTGCTGAGCATGGTCAAGGGAGGCTGCACATCCTTACCAGATACAGATGCAAAGTGGCAGCCATGACAGAGTATGGGAGCTGTGTCAACACCAGTGCCCTGCACAGGTGTGGGCTGCTAATATCAGAGGACTGTGGCCAGTCAGAGAACTACCAACCAGCCTGAACTGAAGATGTGCATTGTGCTGACATAGCACAACCCCTTATCTCAGCTGCTGCCTTGTATCTCCTTCGGTCCAGTAGCTGAATAATGCCTCAGTCCCATGCTTCATTGGTTATGTTAGTGGCTTTAAAAAGAAAAGCATCTTCAGCTTACCATTCTTCCTTTCTTTCTTTTTTAGAAAATTGTAATTTATTTTATGTATACATGGAAATTAAATATATCTATAAAAATACTAAGTATAAATCAAGACACATATAAAAGGAAAACAAAAACTGGGCAGCAAAAATAAAAATTGAAAACCAGGTTGTTTATCCTGTCCCGTCTCCTATTCCTTCTGTTAACCACTTTGTTTGTTTCTTCTGCACAAAGTTGGGAACTTTCTTCTCTGTATTTGTTTTGTTTTTCTAGTGCTACATTTTTAGTGAACCCTAAGACTGTGTGTGCCTCACAGGCTGCTTTTGGACAAAACACTAAACTAGGGTTTAGCATTATGTGAATGAGCTTTGGGGTCATGAGCAACTTCTACCCTCTCCTTCTCTGGCATGGCTGCAAGGAGATTGGAAGCATTTGTTTCTGCTTTCAACTAACCACAGTTTGTTATGTCCAAAGCTGGAGAAACTGTGTAAGAACGTTGACTGCACTTTTTGAATCAACCATTGACTGTGAATATTGGGGGGGGGGGTATGAAAAGGAATGAGCACCAAAAAAACAGGAAGCTTTAAAACTGAACAATCTCAGATGACTATTCACTTAAAATGTAAAATTTTATTTTCATGAATAATAATAATAATAATGAGAAAAAAGTGAAGAATCTAACAAAGAGGCTTATGGTGCTTGCTTGCTTACTTACTCAGCCAAAATTCCAAGTGACTTCTTATGAGTCATACCTGAATAAGCAGTAAAAGACTGAACTTCATATAAGACTTATTATTAGCTGAAGGAATAATCTGATAATAAGCTGTAGTAAATTAAGATAAAAGCCTGTCTACTTACTTTCTAGCTGTTAATGTGAAGCAAAAGCCTGTCTACAAGAGTCTTTAAAATGGATAATCTGGTTAAAAAATGTAAGAAGTGAAGCTTAATCTGGATAATCCTATAATCAGGAGTGGTTTATTTTATTTTTAAAAATCAAATTGCACTGGAAACCAGAACTTGGAATATAATATCAAGATCTCATAGTGGTTCACTTAAAGGACACCGTCATCAGAAAAGTTCAGAATACCAGAGATACCAATTTAAAAACTGAATACTGAGTGACATTACCTGAAAAATCAAGGAACAAAGTATCTTGTTTTAATATGAACATATCCTATATAAGAAATTGCATTTTGGATGAATTTGGTAGGTTATTAAGTATTTTGGTTTGTGATCTCTGTGTCCAACTTTCTATTATGCTTTTATATTCAGCTGTGTTGCTATAAGAGTATCAGTAGCATGGATATGAAAGTTGGTGTAGTGCATGGCTAGGAGTCCCTGATTCAAATCTAGCACGTGCCATGATCTCACTAGGTAGCCTTAGGCAAGCCACTGACCTATTCACACATCACAATAATCCATGTTGAAAGCAAACCATGGTGGACTGGTTAACAGCTCACTAAACCTGGTGGGCTGGTTAATCACTCACTAACAGATGATCAGGCACTCCCTAGTTTGGCATAGTTTGTTTCCCCCTTTGTCCTCCCACATATCTTAGGGGCACAACTCCTCAATACTCCTGCTGTGATGAGATTCAGCCCTGCCACACACATAAACACACACACACACACACACACACATACACACACACTTCTTGCCTTAAAAATCACTTGCATTGACATATTTATGCCATAGTACAACACAAAAAGTCTGTGGTATTAATCTTTGGAATGGAAGCGAGGAGCTTACCTTATTTTTTCAATTGAGATGGTTGAGAGCTTTGTTCTCTTTCTTTAACACTTAAAAACCTCCTTGGCTGCTCCTCACAGCCATGGATAAGTGATGTTCCACTTCCTAGCAGAGCTATACCTATATGCCTGATTGACTTAATTCAATGAAATTTACAAGGACATTGACATGGAGCAGAGGGAAGTGATAAGCAGGAAGTGGGGTGAAGGAAACACACAAAAAAGTGCTTGATCCAAATGTCAATGTCCTTGTAAATTTCATCCTGCCCTCTTCTAGTAATGGTCATTTGCTCCTGCACAGGGGGAAATGTGACCACATTCAGGACATTCACTTTGTCCTTTGTTCATGATTCCTAGAAGGGAAAAACATAATCCTGAGCCTGAGAAGGCATAAGGGGAGAATGGCAGCTGAAGTGACCCCAGCAGTAATTGCACCAATAAAGAGCCACAAGGGGGGGGGAATCTCCCCTTTGCCGACTTCATCGGGAGACAGGGGAGTGGCAAAAGGGGGGGGGAGGACACTAACAAGTGTCAGCTCATGGCATAACATTGGGAGTTATTCCCCCCTTTTTTTGGTGCTTCTGGACTGCGCAGATGGGTTCATATTTTCTCTTAGTATTATTTTTCGCAAGTGTGTGTAGATTAGCCTATGTGAAATCTCACTTTGTTGATTTCCTAGTATGTTACATACTCCACTTAAGCAAGGAAATTGATTAGGCAAGACTACACATAGCCAACAGGTGAATCTGCAGTCTTGCGCACTTGCAAAGAAGCAGGATTTTTTTTTAAAAAAATTACTAACTCATTTGCATGCTTGGGGTAAAAAAGGTGGTGGACAAGTTACGATCCTAAAATACCATTTGGATGGGCAATCACTGGCAAAAGAACAGGGAGCAGCACAGACTTTTTTTGCTGCTCTTGGCAGGTGGCTTTGCAGCCACTTGGACAAGCCATGCTGCCAACTTCAGACATCACAATAAGCCACCCTGAAAACAAGCTACTCTCAACAACTCTACTGTAAGGCATTCATTTTCAGGGTGACTTATGCATGTTTAACAAACCATGCTGAATGAACTATGTCAGATTTGCATGCCATGGTAAGCCAGGCTGACACTAAGAAGTCTCACAACCCACCATGGCTTATAATGTCCTGTGAACCCAGTCACTCTTTCAGCCTCCCTGCCTCTCCATCACCTGCAATATGGAGATAATTAGACTGATTTACCTTTGAGAGTTTTTGTAAGAATTATACCTTGATAAAGCATGTGAAGCTGTTTAGACACTTGAAAGCACTATTCAAATGTTACACATTATTTAAATAAATATATAATAGGCAATGCTTAAAACTGTTATTCAATCTCACAAGAGTTCATTGAGTTTCATTTTAAATATCCCTTTACTTAGTACAAAAATTTAGATTTTTATCATGTATATTTTGATTATTATTATTATTATTATTATTATTATTATTAAAGAGTAATAACTATTAAAGAGCAGAAATACTCTTTAAAAGGATACTTTTAAAAAGTATTGATGCTATTGATATACTTGCAGCAACACAACTGAAGATAAAATACTAAGATTGCAATCCTGTACATGTCTACTCACTAAGGTGATTAAATTCCTTATGGATTTTCTAATGGAACGATAAAACGGTGAAGAACAAAATAAATAAATAAATAAATAAATAAATAAATAAATAAAATGATGAAGAACGAAGATTGCAATGTTTTACACATTTACATATCCCACTGAATTAAATAGGGTGTACTCCCAGGTAAGTGGGTTTAAGAATGTAGCCTTATAGAGCTAAAATGAATGATTTATTATTATTATTATTATTATTATTATTATTATTATTATTATTATTATTTATTTATTTATATAGCACCATCAATGTACATGGTGCTGTACAGAGTAAAACAGTAAATAGCAAGACCCTGCCGCATAGGCTTACAAAATTCTACGATAGAAAAAGTGCTGTTGAAAAATGGGAGAATTCCTCTGGTCACAAATACATGCATATTACATTTGCGCAAAAGAGTTAAAAATAAATATTAATGATAATTTTGATTTCATATAAATTTTGAAAAGTTTCTGTGCTCTAATGCAGGAAGATAAACATCAAACATGTAGTACATGTTACATCACACTACATCATGTAGTGGTGGCATACATTTGTGCAGTTTCTTATTGCATTTTGACATAGGGGTGTGTGTAAACTTGTATGGCTCTTCAAGAAACTGAAAGTGCACCCACTGCCTTGCCTGATCATTAGAAGAGTGGCTAGCTAAAGTGTGGAATATAGTAGAAGTATTCAAAATAACTGAATATAGTCAGCTGTGTGAAGTGCAATGAAAGTTTTATGATTTATGGCTTCCTTTTACAGATTTCATTAAGAACACGTATAACTGAAACATCAACAGCTATCGTTCATTTAATATGGTATATCTTGGGAAAGAAATGAGAGAAGGGCTGTTGTTGGTGCTCTAGCAAAAGATGAGTGCTTCGATAGTTGAAACAAAGCAAGAGTTATTCCAATCTAGATTACATTACATTGGTGCCCATAGTCCTGCGGTTACCATATTTTTAAACAGAATCATTCAGTGGCTGGGGAAAGAAAAATACACACTTTGTGAAATATGATCAAAGGAATGAGAATTTGTAATGAGGACATACTGTAGAGTACCAGAATATTCTCAACCACTACATCTACCTTTTATAGTATCAAAGCAAATGAAGTACAAATTACACTATAATAAGTTCTCTTTTTGTGCTGCTCCCCATAGACCCTAATTACAAGTCTCTCGGTAAGGAACTGGATAGCTGCCTCTTACTCTTCCGTAACATTGTTACACATGTCTGTGAATAAGTCTGTCCCGCCCTTCTTCCTCTCAACCACTTCTTTGACATGGGTATGAAAGATACACATTAAAAAAACAACAGCTGGAGGTGAATGTAATAGGAAGGGAAAGAAAACATGTAACCCAGATTTAGGCAACCTGGAGCCTTCCATATGTTTTGGACTACAACTCCCATTGGCCCTAGCCAACATGGGCAATGGTTAGGGATTATGGGTGTTATAATCCAAAACATCTGGAGGGCACCCACTTTCCTACCCCTGGGAGAGAATTACCCAAAGCTCTTTTTCCTTAAGGTTTTCTCAAAATCTTTAAAGGTTAAAAAAAAAACCACAGCATACAACAACAACAGTAGTGTAGGTTCCAATCAAAAGCTGTATTGCTTTAATAGGTCACAACTTTAAAAGCAATTGTCTTATGACATGGGGTTGGATTTAGAAAAACACCAGTGGAAGGGGATGGAGAGGCCCGCCCTCTTCTGCCATGTTTCTTTTGGATCCAAAAATGTTGTTTTTACATCAGCTGTTATATTTACTGGTCTTGTCACTTACAATGTGTCTTTTTTATATTGCTCTAGGATGCTCTTGCTGCATTGTTCCATGTCCTACCTCCATCTCCTCCTCTTCCTCGTGCTACCCTTTAGCTCCTGGACACAGAAGCTTCCTACTAGAGATGAAGAACTTTTTCAGATGCAGATCCAGGACAAAACCTTTTTCCATGATTCATCAGTACTCCCAGATGGAGCTGAAATCAGCAGCTATCTCTTCAGAGAAACACCAAAAAGGTATTTGGGCCTGCTCAGATTGCACTTTAGGCTCTGTGGTTAGAGAAACTGTGGTTCTCTGGGGTTAGCACTGTAGTTAGTGAGTGAGCAGGGTTTAGCAAAACGCATAAATATTCGTGCCACTGCCTAGGAATGAAATTCTGTGTAAATGTCAAAAACAGAAGTTTCAGAAAGCTATAATATGTTTTACACACAATTGCAATCTGAGCAGGAATAAAATGCCTCCTAGACTTAACTCATGGTAATGAACATCTACTAATCTATTAAAGTTTCAAGCTTGAGTATAAAAAATTTAAAGCACCTAGCAAAAGATGTAATCAGAATTCCAGTAGCAGGGCTTCAGTTTTGAAGGAGAAATATCTTCTTACTTAAACAAATGTCTCTTTCAATTGAACTGGGTTGAAATGACATTTTCCTTTCCAGACATATGTATTTGCCAAGAAAGATCTGTTTGGCAGGGACCAATGCAAAATGGGAGAGGAAAGATTCCTTTGGAACCTTTTGCCAACCTTGTCCCCTCTGTGGATCTAACTGAGAAAACCTGGAAGTAGGAAACATAACGTAGGACATGAGTCATGTGGCAGAGTTAAGTCATCTAGAAGCCAAAATTATCAGTTATTTCTGAACAGGTCCCCACCCTGGGAACGGGATAGAAGGAGGCAAGAATTACAAGGGATTACTATGAGCAAATTAATGTGAGGAGGAGGAGCAGCAACAGCAGATGTTGCACTAACAAAAACGCTGTATAGCCATGTTTCCTCATAGCGTAAAGCTAGGCTTAAAATTTACATTAAAAATACTGAAAAATAGAAAGAAAGAAAGAAAGAAAGAAAGAAAGAAAGAAAGAAAGAAAGGTGCTCAGCCAGTTCATCTTTAAATATGGCCTGGTTCAGACAACATGCTAAACCATGCATGGTTTATCGTGTTGTCTGAACCAGGTCAATAAGACCTCCTCTCTTGAAAATTCTTAGAATTTGCTGCCTCCCCTAAAGCTTAAGGCTGGGGATGATTTTGCCACACCTATAAAATTTACAAAAATCACTGGGCCAGATTTTTCAGCCCAGAACTGGTGCTTACCCTTCTCATTCCATTGGTCATCAACACACCCTTCAAAGTAGAGAACAAGCAAAGATACAATATTAACTTTATATAAAATATATTTGTATCTGAATGTTTTGTTGCTTAACCAAATAAGTTTTAAACATTATAAAAATATTAGTAATGAGATGACCATGGGTTCTGCTAATCTAAAGCATGAGAAACTATGATTTTGTTGAGCATTTGCTTTTACAAATTTAAAGACATGAAAATGTTAGTCTTTCATAAGAAAAAAATCCCATAACCTTATCCCTACTGCCAAAGAAAACAAAATAGTAATTAAATATTACTGTGCTATGTGGGAATATGGATTGGCTCATGTGGATGGATTATAATGAAGTGTAAAGAGCTAGAGGATTCCTACTGAGAAAATTGATGTGTGGTTAGGTATATCACATCTATCATTAAATAAAAGTAGTAAGAAAATTATGAAATGAACAGCATTTGCTATTTGATTGCCTTCATGCTAGGATTTGAATTAACTGAAAATATACTGTGACGAACGTAATGCAGTTTTTAATCTTTCCATAGGTTTTTTTTTGTGGTTGAGGAAGATAACACACCCTTAGCAGTTACAGTAACTCCCTGTGATGCTCCTTTGGAATGGAAGCTGAATTTGCAGGAGCTCCCAGAAGAATCAAGTGGAGAAGGCTCAGGTACAACTAGAAAAAATAATAATTTCATGACAGTTATGAATCAGGAGAAGGCTCAGGTACAACTAGAAAAAATAATAATTTCATGACAGTTATAAATCAGGAAAAGTGATAAAGATTTACAAAGAGTTCCATCTGAAATGGCTGCTTTGAAGGTATCCAGATCAGTAGTGATTTAGAAATAGGTTTTGAAAAATTAAAACATGGCTACACATTATACTCACCCCTCAAAAAACCAGGCTCTGAGGGCCAAACCAAATGTTCCCGGGCTGAGCTAAGCGTGATTGGTTTATTTACTTCAGCAGACTAAGTGTGTGCAGTTCTGATTTGGATTGGGACCATGGCATTCCAGGAAGGCAGGGGGTTAAGCTTCCATTGCCACCTGTTTTTGCCCTGAAATGTTGTCCCGAGAGGGGGGGGATTAAAAAGGAAAGAACGCTTCATTGGAGTCAATGAAAGTATTTTCTCATTTTTTTAACACTCTGCATGGAGTGTGTGTGTGTGTGTGTGTGTACAGTTTGGAGAGAAAAACAGGTGAGTAGGGAAGTGCCTACTCCCAGAGTACCATGGTCTCAATCTGAATTAGGGCTGTGTGCACTTACTCTGAAGTAGATAAAGCAACCCAACATAGGTCAGCTATGTGTGATTAAGAGAATGCGTAGTCTTTACTAAATAGGAACTGCAGGTTCCTATGCTGAAACTGGCCTGTCAGTTTCAGCACAGGAGGGCAAAGGAAACGCAGAAGTCTCTGAGTTCAAAGCATTCCAAGCAGCAGGAACACAAACCATAAGATTGCACCCTAAGGCCTAAATTAAAACCCTGAGGAGCCAAACATACCTCTCAATCATGAACAATCTTCATCATTCACAAGGGATGGCAAACAAACTGTAAACGGACTGGAAAGATCTGTGTTAGGGAATCCACTTGTTATCTCTGATCACTGATTGGATATGTCAAGGGGATTCCTCTCACTACCTCCTTCTCAGGCCAGGGAGCAAGGCTTGGGGAGGGAAGTGGAGGGGCTTGGAGAGGGGAGTGAGTGGAGGGACCCAAGCTTCTGTCAGCCAGGTGAGGAACCTCCATGGACCAGAGGTTCCCCATCCCAGATTAAGAGGTTTCTACATGAGAGTGTTAATCTGCTGTATCTACTTTCAGTTTTGAGATCTGAGTCCTACACAAATAGCTTTTCCTTTTCTGCTTTTCCACTACATAACCTCTAGGTGGTATTGTGGTACAGTGGAATAGTGCAATTACACAAGTAGGAAAAAAATATTTTCTTTCTCTTTCAGAAATGATATTCCATTTTCCCCACTCTAAAAAAAAACTGTGAAAGCCCTTCTTTAATAACAGAAGTGAAACTGTATAGTCACAACATTGTCTAAATAACCTATAAACAATCATGAGTAAGGAATGTTGAATGCACAATAAATACCTCATGTAGAAAAGCTCATAATACAAGCTCCTGAGAAAGAGGGTTGAACTGAGATGACATGGATGCATATGTGAACTGGGTGTTCACAAAGAATACATTACGATTATGCTCTTTTTTTTTTTAAAAAAAAAACCTTTTATTTATTTCTCTGTGTTACGAAATTCATTAAGAGGGGACTGATGAGTATATTGAAGGTTTTAAGAGAAGGTGAATATGAACCCAGCATAGAAAGCTTAAATCATCCCAATGTAGTAATAGAATATATGAATGGGGAGAACAATCCTGAGTGGTGATGAGGCAGATTAACCACCTCATCCCTAGCTTTGGTTGGCACCAGCCAGGACAAAAAGTGGGCAGTTTAGGCCAGCAAATCTGTTTGTGCAATTTGCCCAGTGATAGGAAGTGGGTGAATTACCTGTGCCAACTCCAGGACTGGCATAGCTGACAGGGCCAGATTCTGCCCATGGTGCACTCTGTTTCAGGTCTTTCTGCCCATTCTGGCACAGCAGCCAGAGGCACAGAACACACTGTCCTAACCCCCTCCAGCAATGAACATGATGACATTCTTATTCCACTATATAATAGTATGATGTAATCAGAGCCCTGAGGCAGAGTGAAGTGGCCACCTCAGGCAGCTGAATTTGGGTGTCATGAAAAGGGCAGCAATTTGTTAGTTTTTAAAAGTATTCTTATTGCATTTTTAATGCAGCAAAAGGGATTTGACTGGACTTGGGTACTATGCACCTTGACCCAGAGTAGGGTGCAGTGGGGTGGGATGGGGGGAATTTGCTGCTCTGCATCAGGCAGCAAAGTGTCTTGGGCCAGCACTGAATATAATAATAGAATCCCAAAGTTATTTATTCAAAAACAGAATGACTTGTAAATATGCCCGCCTGTCATGTTATGATTATTTGAATGCCAATGGCTAGTTGATTTTACATAATATATATTTCCCCTGAGACCCCCTTCTTAAATATATCTTTGTGTGTCCTCTAGGTGAACCAGAACCACTTGAACAGCAGAAACAACAGATTATCATGGAAGAAGGCACAGAGCTGTTCTCATACAGGGGAAATGATGTTGAATATTTCGTGTCTTCTAGTTCACCTTCTGGCTTGTACCAGTTAGAACTCCTGTCAACAGAGAAAGATACACACTTTAAAGTATATGCCACTACAACTCCTGAGTCAGATCAACCATATCCTGAACTACCTTATGATCCAAGAGTTGATGTCACTTCTCTCGGCCGCACAACTGTCACTTTGGCATGGAAACCAAGCCCTACAGCTTCTTTACTGAAACAGCCAATGCAATATTGTGTGGTTATTAACAAAGAACACAATTTCAAAAGTCTCTGTGCTGTTGAAGCTAAACAGAGTGCTGATGATGCCTTTATGAGGGCTCCCAAACCTGGCCTGGACTTTAGCCCCTTTGACTTTGCCCATTTTGGATTTTCTTCCAACAGTAACTCTGGGAAAGATCGCAGCTTCTTAAAATCATCATCAAAGTTTGGGAGGCCGATTTCTTCAAAGCTTAGAGTTGACCTGGAAAAGATATGCATTGGGAACAAGAACATCTTTACAGTGTCTGAACTGAAACCTGATACACAGTACTACTTTGACATATTTGCTGTAAATGTCAACACAAATATGAGTACTGCATATGTTGGCACTTTTGCAAGAACCAAAGAGGAAGCAAAGCAGAAAACTGTTGATCTAAAAGATGGGAAAGTTACAGATGTGTTTGTCAAGAGAAAAGGCTCAAAATTTTTGCGGTTCGCTCCTGTTTCATCACACCAAAAAGTTACATTTTTTGTTCATTCATGCCTTGATGCTGTACAGATCCAAGTCAGAAGAGATGGAAAACTTCTCTTGTCTCAAAATGTTGAAGGTGTCCGTCAATTCCAACTTAGGGGAAAGCCAAAAGCTAAATACCTCATTCGACTGAAAGGAAATAAGAAAGGAGCTTCCATGTTGAAGATTTTGGCTACGACAAGGCCTAATAAGCAGTCATTTCCATCTCTTCCTGAAGACACAAGAATTAAAGCCTTTGATAAACTTCGCACATGTTCTTCAGTTACAGTGGCATGGCTAGGTACTCAAGAAAGAAACAAATTTTGCATCTATAGAAAGGAAGTAGATGACAATTATAATGACGAGCAAAAGAAAAGGGAACAAAATCAGTGCCTCGGTCCAGACTTAAGGAAGAAATCAGAAAAAGTCCTCTGTAAATATTTTCACAGCCAGAACCTACAAAAAGCGGTCACCACAGAGACAATTAAAGGACTTCAGCTTGGCAAATCCTACCTTCTAGATGTTTATGTCATAGGGCATGGAGGACACTCTGTGAAGTATCAAAGCAAATTGGTGAAAACAAGGAAATTCTGTTAGTGGCCAAGGGAACATGAAATATATGGACTGACTACTTATTCAGCGAGGAGTTGTGAACTGTATTGGTACTATGTAGAAAAGATATTAACATATATTTATGTTTACAAAAGTAATTGAAGGGACTGGGACTGCATTGGTGTCTGGCAGTTGCATTATCATGCATCTGGTAGTCTGCGTTTGATGCTCAGTAGATAACCAAGGTAGCAGGTAACATTGAAGGAACTGCCCTTTTTTTGCTTCCATATTGCATGAAGTGCTTCTAAATTATTTTATTACTTCAAAGGCTGAAAGAAGTCATTCAATTACCTTGTTATTCCTATGCACAGACACAGCAACAAAACTCCCACACAACCTCTATCTCTTTTCGTAGACTATAGAGTTATGTAAATTATTTTATAAAGTCTTGTTTGAAATGTCTATGTTTCCATGATTGTAAACTATTAAAATCTTTCCCTGTTAAAATACAGATCTAAACTAAGTATTAACTGAACTACCCAGAAGTCAGTTTTATTGCTAATGTAAATTCCTATCTGTGTAATTTTAAATGTTTAAATACTGTATGTATTTCATGTACAAATTGTCAGACGTTATATTCCTGTACATAAAATTAAAATATTAGATTATATGTTCCTTTTCATCCTTAATGCCCCTGAATGCATTTTGAGCATCCTTAATTAGTAAATGTTTTATATCCCAAGATGGCTACAGTGACTAACATCTTGATTTTTTTTAAAAAAAAACCACAATGCTGATACATGACAAAGATACTGAACAAGTGGAAGCTTTCTCAAATAATTGGAACTATCATCTCATATTAATATTGAGAAAATGATGTAATAATGCTTAAAATTGTTTGGGGTTGCTATGGATTCCTTTCTGCTTTAATGCATAATAATAGCTGGCCCAATAGACTGGGCAATCCAGTGTATAATCAACCTCACCTACTTTCTATTGATTCCAATTGGATTTGTGTCCTTGATATTTTGGATCAGGTCTGGTAACCTATATTCTGAAGGACAATTTAAACTTGCAATACGCAAATAACAGGCATTTTTATAAATTTTTATTTTCTCCATTTCACAGAAATTGGTTGATTTAAATTTAGACCTTCCTGAAATAGATTTTCTTTGTTTACATTTATTTTTCAGAAAACTAGTTCCAACAATAGTTCCTGTATTTGTTTTCCAAATACAGATGGAGTTTAACCAATTCAGGGTGCAATCCTATACACAGTTAGACAGAAAAAATGACCTATAACGTCCAGCATTCCCAAGCTGGCCAGGAAATGCTGGGAGTCGTAAGGTTTTTTCTGTCAAAACATGCATAAGATTGAGCCCTTAGGTTGCAAACCCCTGTACCCACTTACCTGAGAGAAGACACTATTGAACTCAATGGATTTACTTTTGAGGAGACACGTATAGAATTGCACTCTTAGTTACTTACATGAAAGCAAATTTCACTGAATGTAATTGGTTATACTTCTAAGAAAACTTGTAATGTTCCCATTAATTCAAAATTATGTAATTCAAATAGACTATTTTAACTTAAATGTTGTCAGGCCTGGTTCCTTTGTAACACCAACAACTTACCACAGGATTAAAATAAACAACCAACTCCCTTTATTGCAGTGAGATGGAACATGCAATCCTTTAGAGTCTGAAGCATAGAAACTTTACAAAGGTTATCATCTTAATATGTTTAATAAATCAATTAGTTCAAGTAGGAGCACAGACAGGGTTGAAAATCCAGCATTAAGTTCCAAACAGAAACTGGGAACAGGATCCTGAAAACCAGCAATGTAGTCTAAGACAGAGTTTCAAAGGCACAGGTTTCTGGACTTACAAGAGTTCAGGCTCCAGGAATAATTTCCAAGACAAGGTCTGAAGAACATGGAAGTCAATAAAGGTTCAGGCATAGTATAAGCAAGAGAGTTTTCCAGTACTACCCATGAAGGTCTCTGAGTTTTGTAGCTGCCTTTAAACATAGACAGTGTGCCTACAGTTCTTTGCCAGTCCACCTATCCCTGCAAATAATCTTTGTCTGTAATCATGGACTATGCCTAAGTGGGCGTCTCTCTTCCAATTGGAAGGAAACAGGTTTGAAACCCCCACTGTCTCAGGCAAATCTCCAGCCTGCTTGTTTTGTACAGAAAAGCCGTCAGCCTCCTGAGCTATAGGAATGTCACTCAAGGTTAATCTTGCAACTGGTAAGGAGTGACTCCTCTGGCCTGCTCCCAGCTGAGAAACCAGGCAGAAACAGGCTCTCAGTATTCTGACATTCCACTGCCTAAATATCCCCCAAATTATCAGTCCCTTCTATGTCTGAGTCTGAATCTTCCTCCAAGGCTGCGGGGACAGGGGCAGGCATGGCAAACGTATTGCAATTTTGAACTATGGTGACTGTGAACTTATCTAGTGATCAAATATTTAAGCTAAAATTAGTTGCCAGGTATACTTATGAATAAGTCTTTGATTTTAATTAGACTTACAGGTTATGTAAAGATAATTATTCTACTCCCATTTCATAATACATTTGGGCATAATGAGCCACAGTGAAGCACTTTTAGGTCCCATTGATTTCAATGAAAGGGTTAAGGACATCCTTATCCCTTTGATATCAAGGTCTTATATGAATTGTAGCTTGGATCCAACAGGGTCTAGTGTGAGCACAAGGCACTTCTGCTTATGTAAGGGGGTTGTCCCCTATTATAACCAATACCTTTCCATTTGTATCCCTCAATACTGCATTGGATACTATTTGCTGATTATCACTTGACAACTTTTCAGGGAGCATCGGGGACAGCTGTTTCATGGAGGGAGTGGGAAAGCCCCATTCCATAAGCAGAACTCCCATCATGGTTCATATAAAACTAATGTTAAGCATAATAAAAATATAAATTAAAAATTGCACTGGAAGGAGCAGATCTGTACATGCAAAAGAGTTCATGTCCATATGGAGAACTGTCTGATTTCACCTTCCCCAATCTGGCACTCTCCAGATCTGTTGGACTGCAAGTCCAATAATTTTCAGCCATCGTCTGGAAGGTGCCAGGTTGGGGTAGACTGGTCTAATTCATTAAAGTAAATGGGGCAGCCCTCAGGAGGCAGGGAGAGAGATCAGAACTCCTGTGCCCATAAACTATCACTAGAATAGAGCAATGGAGTCAAAACACTGTTGTGGAAGGAAGAATATAAATAAAAAGGAAGGGGGAATAACAAGAGTAGGTATGAATTCATGAAATCAAGACACATTTCAAACTATCTTGAACACATTCCCGTATGCCAAAATGCCAAAATAAAATCATTTTCATCCTGTTGCTGATAGGCCTTGCCCTTTTGGAGCTTAATTAAAAGTGCAATTCTTTTATCATCACTGAGGGTTGTAAACCATATCAAGACAGATCGTGAAGAAAAGGAAAGGACTACATTTTCACCATGGTTCCTGCGATCTGAAATTGTGCATTTCAAAATCTGGTAATTATGGAATCGTTTGCTTGTTTGCCATAACTCTGACTAGATTCCAGCTGTATCAGTTATGAATTGTTGGGAGGGAAGGATACCTTGGTTTTCAAAATCCATCTTCCATGCCAAAGTAGCAAGCATTTCACTTTATCATATCACTTAATATTATCTCCGGCTGCTGTGGTTATCATGTGCAACATCTGGTGTAAATACAGGATCATGTAAATGGAATTTCAGTGCCTTGAAGTCAATGGCAAAATTCCCATTAGTTTTAATAGAGCCAAAGTCTTACCCATGGACTTCGTCTTTGGAAATACATTCAGTATCTGAACAGACTCCAGTTCAATCTTTGGAAATGAGTTCAGTGTCTGAACATGCACATTACAGCCAGGATGTGACATATTGATTCTATAAAAGCATATAATACGATATAGGACACGTTTCAACATAAAAAAGAAATGATTGTGAGGTTTAATAGTTTTTTTGAAGGTTTGGAGTTCTATGATTTTGTTGGTACTATGGCTTCATATGGCATACAACCTGAGTTGCATTTAAAGTCTGTCCTGAACTTCAGGCTCGTTTGATTAAGATATCTCAGTTTCTACAGCCTATAGTACAATATGAGCAGTATGTCACATTCATTATCTCTGACTTAGAATCATAGAATAGTAGAGTTGGAAGGTACCTATAAGGCCATCAAGTCCAACCCCCTGCTCAATGTAGGAATCCACCCTAAAGCATACCTGAGAGATGGTTGTCCAGCTGCCTCTTGAATGCCTCTAGTGTGGGAGAGCCCACAACCTCCCTAGGTAACTGGTTCCATTGTCGTACTGCTCTAACAGTCAGAAAGTTTTTCTTGATGTCCAGCTGGAATCTGGCTTCCTGTAACTTCAGCCCGTTATTCTGTGTCCTGCACTCTGGGAGGATCGAGAAGAGATCCTGGGCCTCCTCTGTGTGACAACCTTTTAAGTATTTGAAGAGTGCTATCATGTGTCCCCTCAATCTTCTCTTCTCCATGCTAAACATTCCCAGTTCTTTCAGTCTCTCTTCATAGGGCTTTGTTTCCAGACCCCTGATCATCCTCATTGCCCTCCTCTGAACACGCTCCAGCTTGTCTGCATCTTTCTTGAATTGTGACGCCCAGAACTGGACACAATACTCTAGATGAGGCCTAATCAGGGCCGAATAGAGAGAAATCAGTACCTCACGCTATCTGGAAGCTATACTTCTATTAATGCATCCCAAAATAGCCTTTGCCTTTTTTGCAGCCACATCGCACTGTTGGCTCATATTCAGCTTGTGATCTACAACAATTCCAAGATCCTTCTTGTTTTTAGCATTGCTGACCCAACTTGTAACTGTGCATTTGGTTTCTATTTCCTAGATGTAGAACTTGGCATTTATCCCTATTAAATTTCATTCTGTTGTTTTCAGCCCAGCATTCCAGCCTATCAAAATCACTTTGAAGTTTTTTTCTGTCTTCCTGAGTGTTAGCTATACCACCCAGTTTTGTGTCATCTGCAAATTTGATCAGCGTTCCCTGCACCTCCTCATCCAAATAATTAATAAAAATGTTGAAGAGCACTGGGCCCAGGACTGAGCCCTGCAGTACCCCATTCATTACCTCCCCCCAGTTTGAGAAGGTTCCATTGATAAGTACTCTTTGAGTCCGATTCTGTAGCCAACTGTGAATCCACCTAATAGTTGTTCCATCTAGCTCACTTTTAGCTAGTTTGTTAATCAGAATATCATGGGGCACTTTGTCAAAAGCTTTGCTGAAGTCAAGATATATGACATCCACAGCATTCCCACATTCCACAAGGGAGGTTACCTGATCAAAAAATGAGATCAAATTAGTCTGACAGGATTTGTTCCTGACAAATCCATGTTGGCTTCTAGTAATCACTGCATTGTTTTCAAGGTGTTTACAGATTGACTTCTTTATAATCTGCTCCACAATTTTCCTAGGGATGGATGTCAGACTGACTGGTGGTCTGTAGTTCCCAGGTTCCTCCTTTTTGCCCTTTTTGAAGATAGGGACAATGTTAGCCCTCCTCCAGTCGTCCAGCACCTCACCCGTCTTCCATGATTTTGCAAAGATAATAGACAGCGGTACTGAGAGTTCTTCCGCTAGCTCCTTCATTACTTTAGGATGCAGTTCATCGGGTCCTGGAGATTTGAACTCATTCAAAGAAATTAGGTGTTCCTTGACCATTTGTTTATCAATCTCAAACTGCAATCCTGCCCCCTCAACTTGTGCTTCACTTTTTCCAGGGGGGTCATAGACCTGCTTTTGGGAGAAGACTGAGCCAAAGTAGGAATTGAGCACTTCAGCCTTTTCTTTGTCATCTGTTATCAATTTGCCATCCTCATTAAGCAGTTGAATTACCATTTCTTTCCTCTGTCTTTTACTACTTGTGTATCTGAAGAAAGCCTTTTTATTGCTTTTAGCATCCCTCGCTAATCTCAGCTCATTCTCAGCTTTAGCCTTCCTGACGCCATTTCGGCACTTCTGCGCCACATGTCTGTACTCTTCTTTTGTAGCCTGGCCTTCCTTCCACTTCCTATAAGTATCCTTTTTTGTTTTCAGGTCCTCTCTAAGCTTTTTGTGGAGCCACACTTGACAACATGCAATGAAATTATGGAACTCACTACCAGAAGATGCAGTGACAGCCACTAGCTTAGATAGATTAAACATATTCATGGAATTCAGTCACCACAGTGGTTTCCAGTGACAATGACTTCCCTATAATGTCACCAGTTCATACCTGTGCCAGTTGCTGGAGGCCATTACTCAAGCATATCATCTATGTTTGGTACAACCAACTCCCTGTTTTCTACTTCACCTCTCACGGCATTCCCTATCGGGGTATTCCACACTCGGGGTGTGACTACTGGAAGACCTAAACACACTTGCACGTAGGGACTTTCCAGCCTCTGTGAGGCAGGTCAAAATCATGACCACCTTTATCAAGGCGGAAAACTAATATCAAAGGAACAACAGAGATATGAGGAGGAGCATTCTTTTTTCCTCCATGTTGATGGATCCCTGTTCAAAAAGACTTCAGCAGCAAAAATATGAAAAGAAAATCCAATGTAAGATATTGTGTGTGTTTTTCATTCTCAAAACAATAAGCCAAAGTAAACACAAATCTATCTATGACACTACACAGTTCACCCTTTCTCTTCCTTACTTTCATTGTTCCTATGCTGCTCTGCCCTCCTCTTCTCCTGCTAGTCTCAATATATAGTGAACTGTGGTCTCCCGTTTCTAAATCTAGTAGTCTATTGCCTACATTACCTGGGAACACAATGTGGAAGGACATGAATTTGGATTAGATTATTCATGGGTATGCATTATCAATATATATTCAAGTTGTTAATTTGCAGTGGCAAATCAGTATTCAACATTTAGGATGTAAATTGCAATAAATAAGTTTTTATGAATACTGAAAAGCCGTGGAAAGAGGCATATGTATTCTACTGCAAGTCTCTTCGTAAGTGCTTACATTCTCCTGACTATATTTTACACAGCTTTTAATAAAGAAATAGGGAAG
The DNA here is from genome assembly GCF_023053635.1 of Elgaria multicarinata webbii. Classification (NCBI taxonomy): domain Eukaryota; kingdom Metazoa; phylum Chordata; class Lepidosauria; order Squamata; family Anguidae; genus Elgaria; species Elgaria multicarinata. The sequence goes on along the minus strand of NC_086180.1, from coordinate 35,806,176 downwards.
GATTTGTGTGAAAGTTATGATGCATTTTCCATGAATGCAGTGAATTCTTAAACATTATTTTAATCCACCAATTAATTGCTTTCTGTGTGATAAAACCAACCACTGAAACTGTTTGTTTTCCTTGTTTCCTCCTTGTTCCAAATTTACAGTGGAAGCATTCTTGTAGGTCTCAGTTAAAATGCACTGAGAAATTCCTGGGGGCTTGCAAAGAAAATATTTGATAAGCCTTAGGGTGCCACTATTTACAGAAGGTTCATCTACCACTATTGAAAGTTAGGAAGGACAGAAGTACCTCTGAGGGATTAACTTTTTCTTTTATGCCTTATTTAATTTCACAATGTTTGCTATAGCTTTAAATATTGTTTCTAGACTGGTTAATATTGAGATAGAAAGATTGAATGTGAAATCCCCTCATGGTTTGCATGCCATTCTAGTAACTTGACTATAATTCCGATACCTTTATTTAAATGAATGTATATATGAGTATAAAATGAAATCCCAAGTCCCAAAGAAATGGTGGGATATCCAGAGATCTCTTTTTCAAAATGGAGAAAACCAAAGGCAGCTGAGATGACAGAATCTGAGGTAGAAGGACATATGTTTCAAGTCTTTCTTTTAAAAATGATTTGTTATTACTGAAGGGCTACTTTAGGGCTTTTACTCACCACCACCCCTGGTTACTATCAAACGCCTTTCCAAATGGGGTCAATGCTGCTTACGTGTCTCTGTCATATATTGGTTCAAATTTGTTAGCAAATGCTATGATGTTATGAAAGGGAATCATACTTCTTCAAAGTGGTCAGCTTTGATCACTCCTTTTGCAAGTTTAGTACGTGGGGTTATTTATTTATTTAATAAATTTATGAGTTGCCTTTCAGACTGAATAGTAATCCCCCAAGGTGACTTAAAATTAAAACAATTTACAATTTTAAAAAACAATGTAAAAACTTTAAAGCATAACCTACTACTGTTCAAGCAGATGCTTTCAAAAGAGCCCTGAAAGAAAGATCCTGTTGGTATTTTCCAGTAGTGTGAATTTCTTTTTGACGAGGTATCTTGTAACAAAGGGACTCACAAAATGACTCTGGGAAACCCAAGTAAACAGAAAGTTAATATTTTAGACATTCTCTATGATGTACAAACAAAATGTCCAGTAGAACTCTAACAGTTTTGTTGATGTTATTCTAAGAACCTAATATGTTTTCTCTATCTGGGCATGCATGTGTGTGTGGAAACTGAGGTAAACATTGTGTCTGGAAGCAGAATTGGAACTTAGGCCACACAGGTGAAAATCCATTTCCTTGCTTAGAAACTTAAGTTATGGGCTATATTGGACTGACATGCAATATTCCACAGGTGCAAATATTCCACAGTGCTATATCCTGCTTGATGTGGCTTCTACCTTTTATATACCATTTTCATACTGCTTTCATAGTGCAATATCCTGCTTGGTGTAGATTAGGCCTTGGTGTACAGAGTCACTTCTTGTTTGGGCAGGGCGGTGGTGGCAAAGAACAGAGGCATCAACAGAGCTCAAGAAAAGATCTCAAGTGGTTCCTGGAGCCAAACTGACTCCTGCTTGAAAAATAGTGAAGATCGCCGAAATAACAGATGGCTTCAAAAAGAGGACTGTCCTCTGTAAAAGTGGACACATATTGTAATTTGTACATTTGCCATGCACATTCATGACACAATAATAGGAGCAAAAGAGACCAGAGATTGGATGGGGGAGTTGATATTGTAGGACAACTGATCATATGAATAGACTATTGAGCTTGGGGCTATTTTACATTCATTGCTCTGCATGAAAAATACCAAACCAAAGTTCATCAGCATTTGAACATCGGGAAAAATATGGTGTGTTCATTTAGGCTTAAAGTGCTTTGATAAAACAAAATATATTTCTAGAGCATTTATTTCTGTTTACTTGTCCCCTCAAGCTACTGTTTCATTCTGTGTTTTCGGCTGTGAATGCCATCAGTGGACATTTTTGGCTATGTGTTTTAATTCTAGTTATAGGCTATATTTCTGCAAAATATCTTACTAATTTTTTCCAGTAGTCTGATGTTTATAGTTGTTATGGGGGGGGGGGAAGCCTTTCATTAGTCTTCTTTGGCTGCAGCACAGATTTTACAGGACATGTAATAGCTCAGGACAAAAGCAAATGTCTGTTTCAGTTAGCAAGTGGTATGACTTGGAAATAGTTCAGCCTACTCCACAGAGCAGTCTTTAAAGTGGTTTATAAACATCCAGTGTCAGTCCAGCTCATGATGTAAATTCACGCTTCACATGAAATAATAAACTATTTCCAACCTGAATTTGTATGTTGGCATCAACTGTCCACTGTCATGATTATGGTGGTGTCTGGCCATGCATTTGCGCGTGCAACTTGTGCTGACGTCCCTTTGACGTCCAGCATTCAAGCAAAAAAGGTTACTTTTATACAACAGGTCATCACGAATAACACCAAATAATTCCTAAAGACAGATGACTATCATTTCTTCAGTGCAAAGAATCGATAGTCATAGGATGAACTGGAATGCGATACATGGGAATGAAAGAATGAAATAAAGCAAATAAGATCATGAAGCGCTATTGTTGTCTGCTAAAGAGCCAACAGCGTTGGAGCCAGTCTGGTGTGGTGGTTAGAGTTTTGGACTGGAAGTCAGGCAATCTGGGTTCTAGTCCCCACTCAGAAGCTCACTGGGTGACTTTGGGCCAGTCACAGACTCTCAGCCCAACCTACCCCACAAGGTTGTTATTGTGAGGATAAAATGGAGTGGAGGCAGATTATGTATGCCACTTTGGGTTTCTTGAAGGAAAAAAGGCAGGATGTAAGTGCAATAAATAAATAAATAGTGGGAAGTTACAAAGGTAAGAGATCACCAAACATCTTAGTAACTCAGGAGATGACCACCAGCTACTTATGTGATGCAAAGAAAGCAAGTACAATTCTAACATGTATTAGAACTAGAGCATTGCTGTAGGGATGCCTCCAAAAATGGTATCTCTGTGGCACGTTCGTCATGTGTGTAGTGCTACCATGAAGTAATGAGCAATTGTTCCCCAGCTCCTGTATATCCCTAGTGGACACTTGTACAGGAGAGGATGTTCTTCTATGGCATCTGGTATTGCTCTCCATTTGTTGGAGTGCACTTTACTTTTCCATGACAAAAAAAATGCAAATATGGAAAAGATTTATACCTAGAGCTATTTGAGAATCAGACATGGTTATTATATGCCTCTCCTCTTTCTCCTTTGGGGTGAATATTATATGTTCTTGCTATAGGTCAAAGGATATATAATTCAGTCTCTCTCTGAGTCCCTTCTTGTGTAGCAAAATTACTGATTTTCACTTTTGTTCTGCTTTTCAGAAGCTCGTAATGGGCAATTGAGAAAACAATAGAATAAACACAAATGCCATCTGTTTCTAGCTTTCCTCAACTGCGATGTAATGAGTCTGGGGAGATGTTATTTCTGAGTCTTAAACATTCAGTCATGTTTCATTCAAGTAGTTGCTACTTAATCAGGAATTAAGTTATGCCTTCTAGTTCAGGTCCCCAAGTCTGAATGTTGAAGAACCAGACAGTATATTTTTTTAAATGGCAAGAGTTGCTTTTGAGAGAGAGAGGTTAAAAAACAACCAAGTGCCATTGATGTCTCTTTTAACTGACTCCTTCTGCTTTCCCTGCTTCTAGGCAATGGTTAAACCACCTCTCAAAGGCAGACTTTAAACAGAGCTAGAGCTTGGACTGGGTGAGCTCAAAAGTGCCCAACATGAAAACCAATTGCATCCTGCCATGATTATTACTAGGGAATAGTCATTAAACTTTGAGGGGTTTTGGCTAGTAATTTATTTATTTATTAAATTTATATACTGCCCCATAGCCGATAAACCACCTCTCAAAGGCAGACTTTAAACAGAGCTGGAGCTTGGACTGGGTGAGCTCAAAAGTGCCCAACATGAAAACCAATTGCATCCTGCCATGATTATTACTAGGGAATAGTCATTAAACTTTGAGGGGGTTTGGCTAGTAATTTATTTATTTATTAAATTTATATACTGCCCCATAGCCGACGCTGTCTGGGCGGTTTACAAAAGTTAAAAACAGTGAACATTAAAAAGTATAGAAAATTTAAAACCATCAAAAATATAAAAACAACAATATAAAACAACACTATCCTGCCACTTGCTATGCCGTCTTTCTCCCACAAGGAAAAAAATATTAAGCTTGAGCAAAAGAAAGAAAGTGATACTTGCTGCCAGTGGGCTCCTGGGCACACCAGAGAGGCCCTGCCCTGCAACCATAGCCAGTCAGAAGTCTGAAGGAGCTTTCCAAGGTGCTGGACCCATTTTGGGGATAGAGTTCATCTCCTTTAAAGTTCTGATTGTTTCTGACTAAAACCTGGAGTAGATTCACCACTGCCCCACTGACTTCAGAGCCACCAGCCTACACTGTTTAGGTTGGCCCAGGCACTAATGATCAGAAGACAAGGTACAGATATTCCATCTGTTTCTCCTTACTGGATTGATTGATTTATTTGGTGGAAAGAGAAGCAATGGAAGAAGTGGTGGGAAACATTGGCAGGGGGTGGAAGATGATGACATCTGGACTGGGCCCCCATCCCCACCCTATAAAATTCCAGGGTGAATGCGGAATAAAAGCCTCGCCTGGAAACACCCTTAATCCTTAGGGTTTGAGAGCCCTGCTACCTGAGTCTTTTCACAGCATTTAAGATTGCATGCACTGCACATATAGATGCACTATTTCTTTCCCCGAAGTCAGTGTTGTACCTCGCTGCTTTGATGTTACTTTAAACATTCTCTTTAACTTGTGAAAGAAAGAAAGAAAGAAAGAAAGAAAGAAAGTTCTATGTCAAAACCTACTTCTTTCTCTGCAGGTGAAATAAGCAAAAAGGCTCCCTTTTCAAAGCAGCCACAACCATCTGTCTACAACCTTATTAAATCCTGTAACAGTTCATGTGTGTGAAGGGGTGTGTGTGTTCTTTATTAGTACGTAGCTGAATCTGACTAAGCAACTAATGTTCTCTGGTGTTCTAAGCATATAAAGTGTGCTTCAAAGGCTTTTTTAAAAAAATGCTTTTCATGTAACCTATCCTATTTTGCATTACACATTGCTCCTCAGCCTCCGGCTTTTCATGAGGCTGTCTGAACTGCCAACCGTCTGTACTGCAGCGAAGGCGTTTAAAGCCAGCTCAGGAATTTGTCATCTGTCAATAAGAATGAGAAGCCAGTAATGGGTTAAATGGATTGCTCAGCTGACAAGCCAACACTTTACTTCATTTGGCATAGGCGAGGTGAAATGGTGGGTTTCGATAAATCAAAGCATGCTTAGTGATTTCCATAAAGGTCTCAACAAACGTGATGTAGTTGCTGTGAAAGTTGCCAAAGCAGTCTTTTGCTTGGGGGTACATCTTGAGTGTTTTGTTCAAGCTATAAGCCATATGTCTTTGCGAGCTATTAACAATAAAGAGGAGCCCAAGTGCTCCTATAGTTAAATGTTTAATTCACCACATGCACCTGGATGTAACACTCATGCTAATAGGAGAAATGAAATATTAATAACTCTAGCAGACAATTGCATTTGGCACAATAACATTTCCCTTCGCAAAGAAAGGCTCTGCAGGATTTTCCAATACAACAATCCACTTTCTGTGCTCCGGTCAAAAGTTTCCTTAAGGAGCATTATAGCTGGGTGTGTCTTGCATTTGGAATTCAGATCATTGTTTGCATCATTGTAGGATATCATTTTTTATAATTATCGTCTGTACATATAGCTATATGGTTTGCTCAACCCCTTAGCTGACCATCCCCTCCTGAAATGGTAGCCTACATTGATGGTGCTATATAAATAAATAAATAAATAAATAAATAAATAAATAATAATAAAAAAATAAACCAGTGGTGCATAGACTCCAGGGTTGTGGGATGTACTACTCCTTATTTTGACTAGAACCATGAGGTCTACCAAGTAGAAGCAGTTGTGAAATGCTCAGGGGATATATGCCTTATAATTACAGATCAGGGTGCCTCAGGGATTAGTCCAGGAATCTGTTTTCATAGAATCATAGAATAGTACAGTTGGAAGGGTCTATGCAGGAATCCACCTTAAAGCATCCCTGACAGATGGCTGTCCAGCTGCCTCTTGAATGCCTCTAGTGCAGGAGAGCCCACTACCTCCCTAGATAATTGGTTCCATTGTTGTACTGCTCTAAGAGTCAGGAAGTTTTTCCTGATGTCCAGCCGGAATCTGGCTTACTGTAACTTGAATCCATTATTCTGTGTCCTGAATTCTGGGATGATCAAGAAGAGTTCCTGGCCTTCCTAGGTTTTCCTCCAACTATCTTACTCCAGCAGCTGATTAATTTTTAAGGGTGCCATCCTATGCGTGTTTAGACAGGAAGAAGTCCTACAACTCTCAGAAAGAAGACCTACAACTCTCAGCATGGCTGGCTGGGATATGCTGGGAGTCATAGGACTTTCATTCTGTCTAAACATGCATAGGGTTGTGCCCACCGTGCCTTTTAGTTGCTGCTATAGTCAAACAATAGTGAGTCAGAAACTCTTGCCAATCCACTGCAAATCACCCAAAGATCTATCAGTAGATGCTGATCTACCTTCTGCGCATATCTGGCTTAAACCACATGGAACGTCTTTTGTGCAGATTGGATTGGATCCAAAGAACTGTAAGTGGAAGGAAAGTAGCTTCTCACACTATTCCGTAAATATCATAGCTATGGCACCATTACAGCATTGCCCAAGGGAAATAACATTTCAATACCATGACAGCTATTGCTGTGTGCTTTTGCTCCTAGACAAGATTTGTAAACAATTTTTATTTGATTTGCATTTTTAATTTGAATTTTTAAAATTTAATTTAAGTGAACTGTTTTCTGTTGGTTGATGAAAGAAAAATCTTGTAGCTTCTGACTGACTAGACTGCCATACAGTGTTGGTTCCAGCCAAAGGGAAATATAACTGATTTTCCATAAACCATTTAAATCTGATTTTGATTTAACCAGTCAACCCACAGTTGGAACAAGAATCTGCCATGAGTTTAAAACAACATGATAAACAGAAAATGGAACAAATGTTCACACTGTACAAGCAGTATACAAAACTCGTAATTAAATATCATGAGTTTAATGTTGATGTGCATTTTAAAACAAACTTTTAAGAGAGAAATCTGTTACTTATAGGCTACGGTGCCCAAACTATTTTCTTTCTGGAATAACAAGAATGTTAGCAAGGATCTCTAAAATTGGTTTTCTGAATTTCACATGTCTTTAAACAATCTGAAAGAACTTTATTGATCAGAGAGTATTCAGTTTCGAAAGTGCTTCCTCCAGTCTTATGCAGACCATGAACAATGTTGAAAAGTAAAATATCCTGCTGGTTTTGCCCTGCTATGCTCAAAACACCATTCAACTTGTTCTAGAGCAGTCATGATGGATTATGATGGATGTCCATTGTCAGTGGAGGCTGGCTCCAAAGGAGCTATCCACACCTTGAACAGCTCCTTTAGAGCTCTGACTGGTTCTGACTGAAACCCAAAGTGGATTCACTGCCCCACTGACATTGGAACCACCAGCCTACACTACCCACTGTGGAAAATTTCAGCTCTGTGTAAGCTGCTTGAAGTTTGGCTGAATCTTAGTGACAGTCAAACTGAAACCTTGGCAGCTTAGTAGAAGATTAAAAACCTGATGAGGAGGAAGCATCACATCTAACAAGATGCTAATAATAGAAGCCACAACAGGCCCACAGAGAATGTGAAATCATAGCATTAGTGGAATGTTTTGAATAAGGTGCATATGTGTTGATATGCCATATGTCAAACTGACCTGTGCGAAAAACTGCAAAAAAGCAGGGTCTTATATACACTTTCTCCTAAATATGTGTTGCGTAGGTTCACACAAGTGAGGATATTGATGTAACACACACACACACACACACACACACACACACACACACACACATCCTGTCTGTGAGCAATATAAAAATATGCCCTGAAAGGTGGCCAAGAAATATTTCTGCCCTGAAAGTTTCCAGGGCTTCTGCCTTGAAAGGCAGCCAAGAAATATTTTAAATTAAATTAAATAAATAAATAAAATAATTAAATAAATGTGCTGAGCACATACAGTAGTCTTCTGCTACGACTTCTCCCTTCTGCTCTGGGATACTTGTGGATATTTTCCATTCTTTCTCCCCCTGGGCAGGATCTACACTACTGCTTTAAAATGGTTTATAACAGTTTTGACAACTCTTGGGGCCCAGGACACACTCCATATACAGTTTTCAAAACATTTTCAAAGTGTTTTATCCTGCTTGGTGTAGATCTGGCCCTGGTATGACTTAATTGGAGACAAGTGGAAACCTTGGCATCAGGGTGGTCAAATGCTCTACTTCACAGAGGACTGTCCTCTATTTGAAGATCAGTCTGAGAACAGTCCTCTGTTTGACTGTGTCCTGTGTTTGAAGGGCTATACTGTTCAAGTCTGGTTTAAGAATAAAGAACCAAGGGAAAGGTAAGCAGGGGTCCTGAAGTTGTCCGTCAACAGTTGACCTGGATAGCAGCCTGAGCAGGCACACAGGTCACCTGATCAGTTTTCCCAACTATAGTGAGATGGATTATATTTCTATTTCTGGGCAAAGTATAAAGTATTGGTTATTATCTTTAAAGCCCTACATGGTTTGGGTCCAGGTCACCTGAGGGATCGCCTTCTCCCGTACAATCCACCCTGCACACTCAGATCCTCTGGGAAGAATTTACTTCAGCCAGCTAAAACTAGATTGACAACTGTTACCCAGAGGACCTTTTCTTCTTCTGCTCCCAGACTGTGGAATGGCTTTCCAGGAAAGAATCGCCAACTCAACAGTCTTTCTGAATATTAAAAGCTGATATTCTTCCGGCAAGCCTACCCAGTTGAATTTTAAGAAGTCTGGCTGTTATTTTAACAATGTATTACTTTTATGTTTTAATCAGTTATATGTATTTTATAACATTGTTGTATTTTATGTTGTTCCCCGCCTCAATCTAGAGGGAGAGGCAGGTAATAAATTATTATTATTATTATTATTATTATTATTATTATTATTATTTTGCATCTATACATATAAACTAGCATATGCAAAGTGGTGTCCTCTTTTTCAGGTAAGTGGCCACCACTGCACTGATTAGCTCTGATGGAGATGAAAGGAGCTGTGTCCTCTGGATTAGTATATATGAATTGTGCATTTCATACTGGAATAAACAAAAACTTCTAGGAAACATAGATGTGCTTTCTGAAAAAGCGCAATGGGCATGAGGGTGTTAGGAGAAAGAAACTAGATCCATAGCTAGATCCACAGATGAGTTCAGAACAGGACAGAGGAAGTATAGGAAAGGGAACAAGGAAGATTAAGAAAGGAAAGGAGGAAGGAGGAGGGAGGGAGAAAGAGGCAGGCAGGCAGAGGGCTCAGACCCTATGGCTGCAGACTTAGCAAAACCATGGGCAGCAAGGGAGTAGCAAGTGAAGAAGGGTGAAGTCTTTCTCTGGGCCAGTTTATGATCATGCATCATAGAATATGAATCAAATGCCTTTGAAATTTATTTCGAAAAGAGAATAACACAAATATGTACTGGATTTGTGCAGTGTCACTACTAGCTTGCATTTGGCAGTGGTGGCTGCTACCAATGTACCGATGTTGATCCACTCTGCTACACTGGATGAATATGCTGTGTGTCTTCCTGGAGTGCTATTTGTGATCCTACACTGATTTACTGGCACAACAGCTCATCACATTTATTTATTTATTTTACTCTGAAAATGCATTGAGCTGTGTACTTGAATGCACACATGCAAACACCCCCCCCACACACACTATGGCTCAAAATTTGTTTGAGGTAAACAATGACATATTTAATACAGTAGCTTGTTAATTCTCTTTAACGAAGCAGTTGCATTTTTTTATTGATGGCAGGGGAAAGATTTTTTAGAGTGACAACCTAAATGGAAACGTTAATTAATGCCAAAAGGTTTGGGAAGAGCTACTTTCATATAACAAATGCCACCCCTTTCAAATGATGGATAAGAAATTTGCTTCTATCAATTCAAAGTATGGTAAAGCAAATAATATGACAAAGCAAATAATATGACAGGTCCAGAAGAAAACAAAATACAACACACATCTCTCTTAGGTGGAAGATAGAGGGGTTAATATATCAAAAGGGCTGCTTAATTGTTGTCAAGTAGATCATGCCTTTGATTGTTTGTAACGGATTTAGAGTCCACACTCAGTAGTACAACATCTATTTTGTATCGAATTGACTTAAACTCAATTTGTTCTGGGTCTCCTGCTTCCAATGGTCCTGAGCCGTATCAACATGGGCTAAGTCGGAAGAATGGTGTATAACAAACAGAAACAGAGTGATAAACATGTGTTATTTAATTTGGAGGATCTTGGTGTAGCTCGGGATGTCCATCATTGGGAAATACGGCTCTTTTTTTGGCTTGATGGAGTTCTGTGGTGTGTACGAATCACTTTGTGTTTGCGAACTAAGCTGTGGGCTTTCCCAAAAATTCTGGGGATTTTTAAATATTTTTTTGCAGTTTTGATGCCGGGTGGGGGGGGATGGACGGTTCTGCAATTTGCATAAACTAAAGCTGAATTTCCACAAATAACAGCCGGATTTGAAAAATGCATAATTTGTATAATTTGCTGAGAAATTTGTGCAAATTGCAGAATCTTCCCCCCACCCCAAATGAACAAAATTTCTGGGAAATCTGCAAACTGCCTTACTCACTGCAGATTGAGCGGAAGGCCGCAGTCAGAACTGAACTGAAGTCCAGGGAGGGCAGAGCCTAGGAAAATCTATCGAAATCCATCCCATAAACAGATTTTTCTGACATCCCTAGATGTAACCTTCTATATTCCTTGAAGGAACTTCCACATTCTTTTGAAATATTTATTTTTCATGTACTGTTGTATTTTTACATTGCTTTAATATCTCCTAATGAAGAATCAGACTAGTCAAGATAATGGGCTAATTAGCCAGTTATACACAGGCCTGGACTATGCGTAGGTGTCCTAGGCTCAAGCAGGGGTATGTGTCCTGTCCCAGTCAGCCTGGGATTGTGGGATTTGTAGACCAAAACATCTGGAGGACAGCAGGTTTTCTACCCCTGCTTGATGGTGGACCCTGAATGCCAACTTTTAGTATTCCAAAGGTAGCCTCCTGGAACTTTTCCCATTCTTTTGTCACATGAAAACAAGATCATAGAATCATAGAATAGTAGAGTTGGAAGGGACCTATAAGGCCATCAAGTCCAAACCCCTGCTCAATGCAGGAATCCACCCTAAAGCATACCTGACAGATGTTTGTCCAGCTGGCTCTTGAAGGCTTCTAGTGTGGGAGAGCCCACAACCTCCCTAGGTAACTGGTTCCATTGTCGTACTGCTCTAACAGTCAGGAAGTTTTTCCTGATGTCCAACTGGAATGTGGCTTCATGTATCTTGAGTCCATTATTCCGTGTCCTGCACTCTGGGATGATCGAGAAGAGATCCTGGACCTCCTCTGTGTGACAACTTTTCAAGTATTTGAAGAGTGCTATCATGTCTCCCCTCAATCTTCTCTTCTCCAGGCTAAACATGCCCAGTTCTTTCAGTCTCTTCTCAAAGGGCTTTGTTTCCAGACCCCTGCTCATCCTCGTTGCCCTCCTTTGAACCCCCTTCAGTTTGTCTGCCTCCTTCTTGAAGTGTGGTGCCCAGAACTGGATGCAATACTCAAGATGAGGCCTAACCAGTGCTGAATAAAGGTGAACCAGTATCTCTGTGTCTCTCTGTGTGGAAAGAATGGCAAAGCAAGGACAGCAGTGGCTTCAGGAAATGGGAAGTGATGTCACAGCTTCATGCAGCAGGTGAACAAGGAAAAAAAATAAGGATGCAAGAGCAATCTCCCAAGAGATCTGATCTAAAAAGGAATGCTGGGGCAACGAGGGAGTGGTATATGTGGCCCTGTGAGGGAATTATTCCTGCTCGTTTTGAAATGCAACGACAACTGCAGCAACTTTCCAGTAGCAACATTCCCAACTAAAGGTTTCACATGGTTTTTGTCCTCAGTACACTTTAGCTTTGAACTTGAGCAGGTTTATTTCCCCCCTCTTTCCCCTCGTTGTCACATGGCATGTAAAACTAATTTCATACAGTTTTCCTACCTCTTTTTTTTCATTGTGTCGGTGTGAGTTATCCCCCACCCACCCAGCTCCGCAGTTTGGAGGAGGGCTACAACTCGACACACAAGGATTACTTTCACATTTGCAGGGCCTATTACGTAGAGAGCTATCAAGAACACCCCTGTAATATTAAATACTGTCAGGAATGTTGGCTATAAGGAGCAACCTGAATACTATCGAGATTCCCTCTTCCCCATTGCTGAAAAAGTAAGTTGGAAAAGGATACGTTGTGTCTGCATCCTCTGGCCAAAGCAAACATCATCCATCAGGGTAGATGCATTGCTATGTGTAGGGAAGGGAGGGGCTCTTGGAAACCTCAAAACAGTCAGTCTGGCAGCCCCCCTCATTACGCCAATGGAGAGTAGATCCCCTGTACAGCTGCTTTGTTCTGCAGTCCCTTGAGCAGCCATGGGCCTGAGCTTTGGTCCTGAAACAACTACTGTAGCATACCTACTACGCATCCCATTTATCAGGGAAAGACCCTGGTGGTATTTTGCCAGGTATTGAAGCCTTTGGACATTTTGTTGTTGGCAGCTATATCTGCCAAAGAACAAGGGAACTGAGGATGCTTCCAGATGAGGTTTTTATTGCCCCATCACCCTGCTTCACATTCACAGACTTTTATGGGGTGGGACCATCCCATCTCTCTTTGGTGGCACAGCAGAGAGTTTTGAATTTTGAAATTGGCAGGGATTTCCTTTACGAGATCTCTAGATCTATCTACACTTCCATTTATTAAGGCTGCAATCCTGTACCCACTAAACAGGGAGTAAAATCTGTTGAACTCAGTGGAATTTCTTTCTGGGCAGACATCTATTGGATTGCTCTGTAAGACATCTTTGCCATAATGGATAAAGATCAAACTGGTACACCCAAACAATGTATCAAGAGAAACCCCAGGTCCCCCAGGTGCTGCAAGGGAATCCCTTATCTCCAATCTCTGATGAGAGAATAAAGATAAGGGAAGGGATTCCCTTGGTAGCGTAGTAATAGACTAGCTAGGGAAATCCTTAAGAACATAAGAAGAGCCATGCTGGATCAGACCAAAATTCCATCCAGTCCAGCATTCTGTTCACACAGTGGCCAATCAGCTGTCAACAGGAAACCATCAGAGGTAAGGAAAGGGTTCCCTTACTAGTGGTAGTATGTGAAATCCCATTTATTTATTTATTTATTTATTTATTTATTTATTTATTACATTTTTATACCGCCCAATAGCCGAAGCTCTCTGGGCGGTTCACAAAAATTAAAACCATAATAAAACAACCAACAGGTTAAAAGCACAAATACAAAATACAGTATAAAAAGCACAACCAGGATAAAACCACGCAGCAAAATTGATATAAGATTAAAATACAGAGTTAGAACAGTAAAATTTAAGTTAAAATTAAGTGTTAAAATACTGAGAGAATAAAAAGGTCTTCAGCTGGCGACGAAAGGAGTACAGTATAGGCGCCAGGCGGACCTCTCTGGGTTGCTCATTCCACAACCAGGGTGCCACAGCGGAGAAAGTGGCAGTGGTAGATGCAGGAGGTTCTGTTGGGCCACATGTGGGCTGTACTTTTTGCACCCCTGATGTGGAGGAAAACTTAAAGTATTATTTGAATGTCTATTACTTAGCTGGTCATAAAAGAGTCTAGAGCTGCAGCTGGCAGAAATGTGTAACTTCTCTAATGGCAAATAATGCTAAATGAATCCTTGTCCCAGAAGTCCCAGCAAAGATGATTTGGGGATTTCCAAATGTTCTTTTACAGTGTTAAATTATAGTCTTAGAGTCACCCTTTCAATTTCAGGAGATGAACAAATTGTTTTCTATGTTTTCCAGTTTTAAAATAATCATTATCCAGTTGAAAGTCATCTGAATAAATTAAGCACGTCTGTGTCAAAAAGCCAAGCAGCAATGCACCCAATATAGCAAATTAGATGTGTGTGCATGTGTGTTTGTGTGATTTCCAAGATATATTAACACCTTAGTCACATAAAAAGTTAAGGTGTGTCCTGTAGAGTGAATCACAAAAACCCAGCAGTGCCTACTATCTGGATTACTGCCTTATATACCTGGATATCAATACTCATCTGGACATTTGGTTAAACCTGAAAATAGTTGTATTTTATGGCCAAGTTGTATGTGCCCATTTTCTTACTTTTGACTTGAAAAAGTGTTACAAAGATCCTTAAACTCCCAGTTACCAGCAGTTGTAACTTTATCTGTAGTTGCCACAATGACAGCAAGAAGAATAAAGTAATTATACCTTTTGGCTTACTTCAAAGGGTAGCCATGTCAATGAGGGCGTTTGGAACAAAGCAAAAACCAAAAGAACAAATCTAGTAATCCAGAGCGGCCTAGTAATTAAAATTATAAGATGTAAGCATACAAAGTTAAATATAGAATTTTAAACACTGCAGGTTTGTCGGATTCTCCTCCCCCTCCCCCCTCACTTGCCTTCCCCAAATGCATTGTTTTTCTTTCAGCTTTATAATCAGATTTAAACAAATACATCTTTCCACTGGGAAAAGAACAATCTTTGGCCAGCTCCAATTTGCGCTTTGATAAACTGTGTATAGACTAAAGCAATAATATATGCTCTCTGGATTGAATTCCCATCTTAAATTAATCTGTTTAATAGAGTGAGTTCACTTTCGGGTCCCCCTGTCATTCAGAAAACTGCTCGTGTACGATATACAATATTAGCAAAATAACCAAAAAATGATTTACAGCTTGGTGTTCAAACTGGGACTAGGTATAATGTTATTCAAAGTGTAATGTTCCACCTGGGTGCACTTTGTCTTTAATGATGTATTTAGTTTTACAGCATAGGGGAGTATTTGGCAAGAGGGTTTTCTATGGATCTCCTCCTCCTCCTATGTTTTCTGAAGCTATTGAAGTTTGGAATGATTTGTATACCTTCTGGAAAATGGAACCTTAAAAGCTCAGGACTTAAGCAACCAAAGACTAACAAGCAATTTTACTTTATACTACTACTACTACTACTACTATTTGTAAAGTGCATATCCTGTTCTTCAATAGCCAATCAGCATTCCCAGGGCAGCTTATCAAATAACGCCAACGATAACTCCTCAGCTAGGGAGCTCCAGGGACCCTCTTCCCCCTGTGGTGCCTCCTCGGAATTTTACCACTTCTGGGGCAGGCAAGCAGGAGAGGGCCTGCCCAAGACATTTTGCCGCCTGAGGCAGCTGCCTCTCCTATTCCATGTACAGAAGCGGATCAGACTGGGAGTTGAATCATGGGCACTGGTGACTGGCAAGCCACTTTCACAATTCCAGAGGGCAGCAGGCTTGCTTAGGGGTCGTAGGGCAGCCCATGTGACACATATATCTCAGCCTGCCCCCTGCTCCCCAGCAGCTGCTTCACTCTGCCCAATAGGAGAGCCAGCCCTGGCCTCTCTGCTGCTCATCTTCTCTGGGTGCCTGCCTAGAGGTGGAACACAAGCAGCCACCCCTGCCTGCTTGCTCACCCTTTCTTGCTGATTTGTGCAGCAGGAAAGGTTGGTCATAGTAAGAGGAACCACTTTATGCCACCCCCACTGCTTCCTGCAGTGTTGCCCAAAGTGAGAAATGAGCGAGCAGATCAGCTGCAGAGGGAGAGGGCAGGTGAGCAACAGAAGGCCGCTGCAACCGGCACAGGCCCAATCCTTGCTGAGAAAGGCCGAGTGTTGCATGGGTGGCGGGGGGAGGGAAGCTGCCACTGCTCACTCCTTTCTCTCTCTCTGGGTAGCACAACAGGGAAGCATCTCCACTTTTGGGAGAATTCAGGTCCCCCCCAGAAGATGGGGTGGCTGCTCCTTGCATGAACAGCCATGGATTCTGGACCACCCAGAAAAAGAGAGATAGAGAGACAGAGAGGGGGAGAGATCAGGCAGCTGTCGATGGGATACAAATGTAAACAATAAACACTGTTGGGCTTACAGAGGAGGAGAAAGCCATGTCCAAATCCGCACTCAGCTATCTAGCCGGCCTTGGCCCAGTCACACTCTCTTGGTCTTCCATTCTTAAATAGTTTCTTCAGCTGCTGCAACTGAACCTGTGCGACTTTAAGGATGTGTGACTTTAGTGGCACCACAAAGGTGTTTGTTACAAGACTGGCAGCACAATGAGTGGCTTCTCCATCTTTTTTCAGGCCCCTGGCCAAGACACCCTAAAGCCCCTCCCTCAGTGAGTCTACTTTCTCACTGCCATCATCACTACTTGCTACTGCTCCTCTTCCTCCTCATTGCTTCCACTTGCTTGCTTGGAAGCCAGAGATCAAGTAGGCAGGGGCATCTACTGCTCCTCTTCCTCACCGTCATCATTTTCCGGTCCAGAGCAAGAGGTAAGGGAACATGCTGGTTGCAGTAGGGAAGAGGAGGAGAAAGTGGCCAGATCTACACCAAGCAGGATATGACACTTTGAAAACAGTTTAAAAACTGTATATGGGGCGTGTCCTGGGCCTCAACAGTTGTCACTACTGTTTTAAACCATTTTAAAGCAGTAGTGTAGATCTTGCCTAAGAAGCTCTTGTCAGTGGGCCCTCCTGGATGCTCTGAGCACAATGTTTCCTTACAAGTAAATTCCATTGTGTCCAATGGGGCTTACTCCCTGGTAACTATGCACAGGATTATCTTTAATCCTTTTTATTTTGTCCCTCCAAGGAATTCAGGGCATTATGCATTCCCTTAACCAGCATGGTTTAGCGTGTTGTCTGAACCAGGCCACAGCCGTTTATGATGGGTTAGGCTGAGAACCAGTGAGTGGCCCAGCATCACTCAGTGAGCTTCCTGGAAGAGGGAGGATTGGAACCTAGGTCTCTCTAGTCTTCTCCGACACCAGAACCACTACACCACACAGCCTCTCCTGGGCAGCAACGGAAAGAAGATTACAACGCCCTCTGCACTAATATAAAGTACATCGAGGCGTAAATGCTCCTTGCAGCGTTTGACTGGAGTGGCTGCCCGCAAGGCAAAAAAGACCTCTGTCTCCCTGGTCTCTGCTGAACAATCCCGGAATCCTTCGGGCGTACAAGAGCTCTTCTTTGCAGCTGGATGGAATCTTTGCTCCCCCCCCGCCCACTCTCACCAAACTTTCAGCCAATGGCAGCGGAGCCTTCGCCGAGCTGCGGCAAAGCCCCTGCCCAGCCGCGACTCTAGGAAGTCTGGCGAGCAGAAAGCTCCACCCTTTCTTTCTAGCAAAAGGGGAGGGGGGTATCTAGCAACCAGCGCTCCTCTCCTTGTCCCTTCCCCCTCCCTTATACCCCCGCGTCGTCCCTTTGGCAATGCAAAATGCCTCTTGAGTCGCCCCCAGGGTAACCGCAGCCAGAAGAGGCTCACCCTCCCTCCCCCGTCCCGTGAGGGCAGAATGCTGGGCATGTACGTGCCGGACAGGTTTGCCCTGAAGTCATCTCACATTCAAGACGGGATGGGGCTCTTTACGGCCCGGAGAGTGAAAAAGGTGGGTGATCCTTGCGGTTGGCCCGTTAAGGTGAGCGGGCAATGAAGGGAGGCCAGAGGCTAGCGAGGGCAACGGGAACACCAGCTAGGCTAGCTGGGACTTCTTCTGCAAACTTTGGCTTGAACCTCCTGTTTCAACCTCCTCCCCCCACCCCCCGTTTCGTTTCAGCTTCTCATATACGGGATTCTCCCAGGAGAGCCTGCCACGTATTACAGGAGGGCTCTCTCGCTCGCTCTCTGGAGCAAGGAGTAATCCCAACGCCCACCCACCCCATCTCTCTCTCTCTCTCTCTCTCATTCTACTTCCGTCTGCTTCATCATGAGCTGTGGCGAGTCGAGAAAAGTTTTTAAAGGCACTCTCGAAGTTAATCAGAAGTCTTAACAAGTCTGTCCTTTGTCTTTCTTTCTTTCTTTTTTTAAAAGGAACTTTTTGGTATACCAGAATACAAATAAATTAGAAGGGCGGGGCGGGGGAGTGAAGAACAGCAACATAAAAGAACTGAAAGCTGAAAACCGATTCCCAGGCAGAAGAGATTTGTTTAAAGCAGGAGTTGAGTTTGCATCATGCAAATCCATGACAGGCATCAGTTTCAAAGTATTTCGGCTATTAGTGTCCCTAGCAAGAAGAAAGATCACACACACACATCTATCTATCTCTATATTACAAGCCTCTGGTTTTAAATTTTGGGGAAAATTCCACTGCTTTAGAAAACATGTACTGTTGAGAGTAGTGGTTGTGAGGCTTTCTGCTTTCCTTTTGTTTAGCCCAAACATACCCAAATTATAGCAAACTCCCCTATGTTTCTAGTTGCTCCACTGGTTCCTGGTTCCCCTTGACACACCTGCATACCTGCAGGATATAATGCAGCATGGGGGGAGCATCTCATGTATCTCCCCCCCCCCGCACACCCACCCATCCACCTGGACAGTAACAAGTAATTTGGGTTGAGTCGCTCTGACAGTGTACCAATACCATGGTTGGGAGCCACATGTGGAGGCCTATAAGAGCCAGCATATATCATAGAATCATAGAATAGCAGAGTTGGAAGGGGCCTACAATGTAGTCCAACCCCCTGCTCAATGCAGGAATCCACCCTAAAGCATCCCTGACAGATGGTTGTCCAGCTGCCTCTTGAATGCCTCTAGTGTGGGAGAGCCCACAACCTCCCTAGGTAACTGATTCCACCGTCGCACTGCTCTAACAGTCAGGAAGTTTTTCCTGATGTCCAGCCGGAATCTGGCTTCCTTTAACTTGAGCCCGTTATTCCGTGTCCTGCACTCTGGGAGGATCGAGAAGAGATCCTGGCCCTCCTCTGTGTGACAACCTTTTAAGTATTTGAAGAGTGCTATCATGTCTCCCCTCAATCTTCTCTTCTCCAGGCTAAACATGCCCAGTTCTTTCAGTCTCTCTTCATAGGGCTTTGTTTCTAGACCCCTGATCATCCTGGTTGCCCTCCTCTGAACACGCTCCAGCTTGTCTGCATCCTTCTTGAATTGTGGAGCCCAGAACTGGACACAATACTCTAGATGAGGCCTAACCAGGGCTGAATAGAGAGGAACCAGTACTTCACGTGATTTGGAAGCTATACTTCTATTAATGCAGCCCAAAATAGCATTTGCCTTTCTTGCAGCCATATCGCACTGTTGGTTCATATTCAGCTTGCGATCTACAACATTTCCAAAATTCTTCTCGTTTGTAGTATTGCTGAGCCAAGTGTCCCCCATCTTGTAACTGCATTTGGTTTCTATTCCCTAAATGTAGAACTTGGCATTTATCCCTATTAAATTTCATTCTGTTGTTTTCAGCCCAGCACTCCAGCCTATCAAGATCACTTTGAAGTTTGTTTCTGTCTTCTACGGTATTAGCTATCCCACCCAATTTTGTGTCATCTGCAAATTTGATCAGCGTTCCCTGCACCTCCTCGTCCAAATCATTAATAAAAATGTTGAAGAGCACTGGGCCCAGGACTGAGCCCTGTGGCACCCCACTCGTTGCCTCTCCCCAGTTTGAGAAGGTTCCATTGAAAAGTACCCTTTGAGTCCGATTCTGTAGCCAACTGTGAATCCACCTAATAGTTGTTCCATCTAGCCCACTTTTAGCTAGTTTGTTAATCAGAATGTCATGTGGTACTTTGTCAAAAGCTTTGCTGAAGTCAAGATATATGACGTCCAGAGCATTCCCACAGTCCACAAGGGAGGTTATCCTATCAAAAAATGAGATCAAATTAGTCTGACAGGATTTGTTCCTGACAAATCCATGTTGGCTTCTAGTAATCACTGCATTGATTTCAAGGTGTTTACAGATTGACTTCTTTATAAACTGCTCCAGAACTTTCCCAGGGATGGATGTCAGACTGACTGGTCTGTAGTTCCCAGGTTCCTCCTTTTTGCCCTTTTTGAAGATAGGGACATTAGCCCTCCTCCAGTCGTCCGGCACCTCACCCATCATCCATGATTTTGCAAAGATAATAGACAAAGGTTCTGAGAGTTCTTCTGCTAGCTCCTTCATTACTCTAGGATGCAGTTCATCGGGCCCTGGAGATTTAAACTCATTCAAGGAAATTAGGTGTTCTTTGACCATTTGTTTATCAATCTCAAACTGCAATCCTGCCCCCTCAATTTCTCCTTCACTTTTTCCAGGGGGGTCATAGACCCGCTTTTGGGAGAAGACCAAGGCAAAGTAGGAATTGAGCACTTCAGCCTTTTCTTTGTCATCTGTTATCAATTTGCCATCCTCATTAAGCAGTTGAATGACCATTTCTTTTCTCTGTCTTTTACTACTTGTGTATCTGAAGAAAGCCTTTTTATTGCTTTTAGCATCCCTCACTAATCTCAGCTCATTCACAGCTTTAGCCTTCCTGACGCCATTTCGGCACTTCTGAGCCACATGTCTGTACTCTTCTTTTGTAGCCTGGCCTTCCTTCCACTTCCTATATGTATCCTTTTTTGTTTTCAGGTCATCTCTAAGCTTTTTGTGGCGCCACATTGGTTTCCTCAGTTGTCTTCTATCTTTTCTCCTGGTTGGAATTGTTTGTAACTGGGTCTTTAAAATTTCCTTTTTTAAATACTCCCACCCACCCTGCACTCCTTTTCTCATTAGGCTCACTTGCCACGGGACCTTACTTATTATAGTTCTGAGTTTATTAAAATCAGCTTTCCTAAAATCCAGAGTACGTGTATGGCTACGCTCGACTTTTGTCTCCTTCATAATCATGAATTCAAGTATGACGTGGTCACTTTCCCCTATAGTTCCCGTAACTGCCACTTTATCCACTAAGTCATCTCTATTGGTCAATAACTAGTCAAGGATTGCCGATCCTCTAGTTCCTTCCTCCACTTTCTGTAGGAGGAAGGAACTAGAGTTCCTTCCTCCTACAGAACAGTCTGGGCTGTTCATTTTTACCACTAAGTATGAAAAAACCTGCTGTTTTTAAAGAGTCAGTTTAAAACTAAACATGTTGACAGAGTTCTATGAATGCATTTAGGTTTCTTTAAAAAAATTATTCAAATAGGAGAACCCCTTTCCCCTTGTGCAGTTTTTCTAGAGATGCTCCCCCCCCATTCCCAATTTTTTGGCTAGAAAAATATATAGGGGCACAGCATATGATTATTATGATTATTATTATTATTATTTATTGCATTTTTATACCGCCCAATAGCCGAAGCTCCCTGGGCGGTTCACAAAAAGTAAAACCATTCAAAGTATAAAACAAACAATATAAAACATGATATAAAATACACATTAAAAACTGATTAAAAACATACCATACATGATTAAAACATCTTTAAAACATCCTAAAAACATTCTAACATTTGTGCTTTTTCATTTTTATCAGCAGGGCCTACAGCAGCTTTGGGGGCAGGGAACTGATTTCTAATGGGAACTGGTGCAGAGGAAAAGGTAGAACCCCCCCTTTCTCCCTGCAGGTTGGGTCTTATGTGGATGCTCCCGAACCCCCACCCCCACGGCTGCTGTTTAAAAAACATTTGTGTATCTCTTTTGTGTTGAAATGTATAGTTTGACCTATCATGAAGCTAAAGTTCGCAATAAGCTTTCTGGAACAGAAGGAAAAGTGCCAACATTGTTTTCTTAACATCATTCAGGGTGAAAAATTTGGACCGTTTGCAGGAGAGAAGAGAATGCCTCAAGAGCTAGATGAAAACACCGACTGCAGGCTGATGTGGGAGGTGAGAATTACAAGACTAGATAATGTCTAGTTGCACTTGCATTCAAATGTCATCACACAACACATAGTTAAACTGTGGAATTCACTGCCACAAGATGTAGTGATGGCTACCAATTTGGATGGCTTTAAGAGGGTGTTGGATAAATTCCTGGAGGAGAAGGCTATCAATGGCTACTAGGCTTATGGGCTACCTCCGGTATATGAGGCAGTAAGCTTGTTTGCACCAGTTGCTGGGGAACATGGGTGGGAAGGTGCTGTTGCACCACATCCTGCTTTGTTGGTCCCTGGTTGATAGCTGGTTGTCTACTGTGTGAACAGAGTGCTGGACTAGATGGACCCTCGGTCTGATCCAGCACGGCACTTCTTACATTCACTGCTGCCAGTCACTAGTGATGTGAGGTGAGAGCAGGGAAATACAGAGTTGTGATGATATTCTGTAATACATTGGCCTGGTTCGGATGACATATTAGGCAATGGAGGTGGTAAGAGGCAACTGACCGTTCATTATTTTCCCGGAACTCCCTGCACAACATGTTGCTCCTCCCCCTGTCGCACGGCTGAAAGTCCCAGCGTCCTTCTGGGCTGTTGGTGTTCCTCCCTCCCTTTGTCCTCCCAGCCCTATCCCATTGTGCATTGAAGTTCTGCTGGCTATACGTGAGCGACAGGGTGCTTTTGGCTGCTCCTGCTGGAGAACTCTATGACCTTCTGGAATAGTGCCCATCGATGGGGGAGATTACACAATGGAGCCCGCCACACAACATTTTAATCAATGGGTCTCCAAATAAGCAACAGAGCAGCTCATTCCCCCTATTGTTTAAATTGACAAAATAACGTACTGTGAGTTGTGTGTCCATTGTGTGTCTCCCCCCCATGACACAATAATCAACACAATGGATGGCTGCCTCCCCACCCCACCCCGTTGATTATCGTGTCGTCCGAACCAGGCCATTGTGTTCAACTAGATGTTATGATGAAGAGGATAGGAAGCAAGGGTGGTACTAGGTACCAGAGGAACAATCCTATGTTACCTAGACAGCATCTGGGGGATATAAGATGGTTCGGTTTCCTGCATTGGAACTTGAAGACAGAGCTCTGATCTTGGAGGCAGGAAACTACCCTCCCCCTCCTCTCTGCAGCCGGCACAGAGAGAACCATCCCGGCTACGAGGGGGAGGGCATGGAGAGATAGCATCTCCACAGAGAGATGGGGAGAAAGGGGAAGAGGAGGAGACTGGGGCAGCAGTCATACGATCTATGGCTGCTCCAGTAGAATGAAAGGTGGCAGTCTCCCCTCTAGTTGTTAAGGCTGGTGCCATCATGCTACACTCCCTGTTAAGAGAGTGAGTCCTAAGGTTTTCTCATATCTGCAAGGCTACTGAGATCAGAGGGGAAAAGCAGACTTGTATTAATTCAGATAATGGCATTTGGGCCAGATCTAAAAATCCAGGGCACAGCTCAGAAGATCTGGGGGCCATGCATGGTGGACTTTTCATAACACCGCCTCTCATAACATCTATGTCTCTCATAACATCTACCACGAGAAAGATGCTAGTTGTTCCACTAGGCATGTAATAGCTATTGAAAAGAAAAGATGAAAGACCCAGGGAATTATTTATCTCTTATTATTACATTAATACTTAACAGAGGTTTGAGCAAACAGTAAAGCAAATAATTTGTAAGCACGTAGGCCTTGTACAGATTTAATCATCCATGGGCTCCTTCCTCTGTCACACAAATCTGTGTTCTTCTTTCCACAATTTTAGCCATAGTTTTATCATTATGTCTACATCATCAATAAACATGGTAAATACTAACATCCACCCCAACCTCGGGCTGACCTCACAGGTGTGCATTAAGTTTCCATTTATTAGTCAGTCCATTACTGATTTCAGACAATGGTTCAATATGTCACTTCTCATTTATTTATTTAATTAAATTTATATCTTGTCTTTTCACCAAAAATAGTGCTCAAGGCGGCTAACAACAATCAGATAGAGATTAAAACAAATAAAAAGTATATTCTTAAGCATAACATAAAATATGACAGACAGTTTGCCCCTGTTCTCTTGTGAGACCAAATATCAGTTGACCAAACCTGTTTGGTTAAATAAATGCCTGCATTGATGTAATTTTGGCTGGTTCAGGTTCATAGTTTGGGGTACTCTTGGTGAACTCAAGTGGCAAGGAGCACCTTTTATCAGCTTAGGCTGATATACCAACTACACCCTTATCTGGACAGAGATAGCATAGCTACAATTATCCATGCTCTGATAACCTCTCATTTGGATTACTGCAATGCATTATATGTGGGTTGCCTTTGAAAACAGTCTGGAAACTTCAGCTGGTACAAAACAGGGCAGCATGTCTGGACTGCCTAATGAGACCACATCACACCAGTCCTTTTCCAGCTTCACTGGCTGCCAATCCAGGACCAGGCCTGATTCAAAGTGCTGGTATTAATGGCTAAACGGCTTGGGACCAGGTTATCTGAAGGAATGCCTCCTCCCATATGTACTTGCCTGGACCCTAAGATTATCTTCAGGGGTCCTTCTCCGTGAGCCCCTGCCAAAGGAAGTGAGGCAGGTCACTACCAGGAGGAGGGCCTTCTCTGCTGTGGCACCCCGGCTGTGGAATGAGCTCCCTAGAGAGGTTTGCCTGGCACCTACATTATACACTTTTTGATGAGGTGATGACTTTTTTATTTTCCCAGTATTTTAACAGTTTGTCATCCTAGTTTTTTTAAAAAAACTTTGCTGTTTTAAATCTGTATTTTAGTCTGTATAAATCTCTGCATTGCTGCTTGGTTTTATCCTGGTTGTATTTTTATATTGTACTTTTATATTGTGTTTTTATACTGTTGCTTGTTTTATACTTTGAATTGTACTTCATGGTTTTAATTTTTGTGAACCACCCAGAAAGCTTTGGCTATTGGGCAGTATAGAAATGCAATAAATACATAAATACGATAACCAACGATGGTTTAAATAGTTGTTTATTTAAATAGTTGATTATTTAAACCACCATGGCTTATTGTGTTGTGTGGTGGAGGGAGTTTTTTAACCAACTGTTGGCTATTTGGCTGAAATAACCAACACAAATAACCAACGCTTTGCAGAGTTGGCTATTTGAACTGTTGTTGGTTATTGTGTTGTGTGGAGTGCATCTTTAGTTATTTCCTCAGCCACTATTGGTTATTTCGTCAGCCACAGAGTTGCCAGGCAAGAGAGGTCAAAGCCGCAGGATAGATTTTTGGCAGCAATGGCTGAAGGGATACTAGCGGGAGGACTGAAGGGTGGAGAGGGGGTGGGCATTAGTGAGTCAACTCAGTGTGGACTCATCAGCAACTCGACGCTGACCCTAATCCATACCACAGTTGATTATTATAATGTTAAACAACTGTCGAGTTGATTATTACCCCACAGTTGACTATCGTGTTGTCTGAATACAGCCATATAGTTTTAAGATGCTCTAGAAGTATCACAATTTTTTGAATGCTGTAACTTGTTTAATATCAGTTTGAAGATGTCACAGTATGTCTACCAATGACACTTATACAGAAGACCATAAAATCAGGTTTTATAAGGCTTTTTGTCAGTATCCCTTATTTCCCCCTTCTGACCTATTTTTGAAATCTTGCATAGATTCCTGCATACTGCATTTATGACTTCCTGAATGTTTGAACCCAAGCGGTTTACGTTTAGAGACGGTGATCTGAATACAAGTGTTGTAGTGCATTATAAATCATGCTGCAAAGTGGCCTTGAGATTGGTGCCAGGAATAAATAAAGTAAAAAGCAGCTGTCCAGGTTTATATAGATACTCATTCCATAAGCTATGAAGGCAACTTATAACTGTTGCCAAGTTACTGACCATTTTGCTGGAAAGCATATAATTGTGTATTATTACTATTTTATGAGTACATTGCTATGTCCCTAAACAGAGTTAAAATCATTCCAATTTATGGGGAAGCATCGTTCTTCATTGGTTAGGTAGATGCAGAATTACAAATTAAAAGTACTAGTTTTATCAGATCACTGTGTGCTCTTGGTAAGGATGATATAGCTGAGTAGAAATTAGATGACCAGAGCTGAACCTGAGCAAAATACAACATTCGAACATGTGATACTCATGTTTTGTCAGCTGCACTGGATTCCAGTCCTTTCCTGAGCCCAATTCAAAGTGTTGGTGTTGGGACCAGAGTATCTAAAGGCACATCTCCTCCTGTATGTACCTACTTTGACCCTTAGGCCCTCTTCCAAGTGCCCTGCCAAAGGAAGCTAGGTAGGTGTCTAAAAGGGAGAGGGCCTTCTCAGTGGTGGTGCCCTGCTTATGGAATACCCTCCCCAAAACAATCTACTTGGCATCTATGTTATTGTTTTGGTACCATACAAAGAGCTTTGTTTTCTCCCAGGCATTTTAGAGGCAGAGTTCTAGGTTATTATGGCTGTTTTATCGATTCCTGTGCTGTTTATTGTTTTGCATTATGTTTTATTATTTTAAATATGCATATTGTATTTTGAATTTTTAACTTTTTTTTTGGCATTTTGGGTTTTTAACTGTTTGTAATCTGCCCAGAGATAATTAGTTCTTGGGCAGATTAGATATGTAATAAATAAACAAACTAGTTTTGAAAAGAAGTAATATAGGTCCACAAGCAGCTTTATCCCACTCTCTAGGCTGGTTAATACACTTATCTGAATGACAATTCAACATACTTTTGAGGACACATTTTTGCCTCGTATCATATTAGTGGGATAATATGCAATGTGAGTGCTGTGCTTATAGATCTGATTTGTGTAGTCCTCCTCCAAAAAAGGGTAAAAGGCTGAGTAAATTGGGAGTATGGGCAGGACTGAGCAACCAGTGACCCTCCAGGTATGGTCCAGCTGCCATCACCATTCAACATTTGTTGTGCTGGTTGGAGTTCAAGAACAGCTGGAGATGCAGGTTGTCCCATCCCTGGTCAACAGAACTATATGTAGACCTGTATCTGTGTAGTTCTCTTGCTACAAGTTAATTCTTCCATGCACTGTGCAAGAGGGTGTGCCCATGTTCCTTCACCACAGATACTCGGCTGATACTCTACATGGTGAGTATATAAACAGGCCCTTAGACTTTGCAGCAGAGAGATTCCTAGCGCTTGGACCAATTCTCTCCCTCCCTGTTCTGTGTCGTACCTCTGCATCTTTACAAGCACATCTTTACAATCCTCCCTTGAAGAGTCCTTCCAAATCCCACAAAACAAATGTCTCTTCTCTTTTCGGGATGCCAGTCCTTAACCCTTTTCAGTATCCAAATCACCTTCACCACATTCATATTTTTGTATGCATGGCTAACACTCTGGCATCACTGAACAATTTGAATGGTAAACAAAAAAATACTGTTCAAAGAGAAATACAACATGAGAGAGAAGGCTAGGCGAGAACTTTTCTCCCTGACATTCTGCTTTAAAGCACTTTGAAAACATTTTGAAAACTATATGGGGTGTGTCAAACCTGACCCTAATGACAATATGGAGTGTTGTCAAAACTGTTAAAAAGTGCTTTAAAGCAGTAGTGTAGATCCTGCCTCTGTCTTGATGAGTAGAGAGTTTTCGTCATAGTGGAGCATTGAATCATGCTAGTCTTCCATTCGTACCCTGAAGTCTCAGGAAGACTGTACCACATGGCTTTTACAATTGTGTAGATCAGACTTGAGTTCAGTCTTATCGCTAAGACCAAATGTTGGTCAATCCTTGCAAAGGTTTGCTTTAGCTATGACCCTAAGGGTACTTGGACTTGCAAAGTCATATTGATTTCATTTGGGATCGCAACCCATATCCTATGGATATGTGGTCCATGTGACACCACTTGGAGAACATGGCAACAGGGACCTGTTGCACTCATGTCCTGCTTGTGGGTTTTTTGTAAACAACTGCTTGGCCACTGTGTGAACAGAATGCTGGACTAGATGGACCCTTGATCTGATCCAACATGGCTCTTCTTATATTCTTACAACAAAGCTGTTGCTTGATCTTTAGTGAGACTAACATTCATGGAGGGCTTCTTTAGGATACCGTGCTGGGTGGATTGATGTTTTCCTTTTGACTTTGTGAAAACGGGTCTTAAATCAAATAATTTGCGTTCATAGAATGACAGTATTTGTGGTCAAGATTTATCATTGTTTTGCTTGCAGTGCTTTTGCAATTGTCTCTTTCTGAGGAAATTAAGCATCAATACATCTTTAGTTGACAGGGATTCTTTCTACAACATCCAAAACAGTTCCAGTTTTGAATGCTGTAATGGAACTAAAAATATGATTTGAAGTTTGTAACTCAGAAGTTTCCATTTTTGCAAAATCAATCAAACATGTCCACTTGAGCAAGGTTGTAGTGTGTTCTTCTGCCACACCATAATTTAAAGGAGTTTTTTACTTTAATTGCCATATCTTTTGCTAAACGTTATTTATGATTTTTTAAGCATCCTTTCAACTTTTATGCGAGGGCAGCTGCGCTTAAAATAATCCATGTCCAAGTTCAAACATGATACACTTTTCAAAGTTTGCTTTTAAATTCTGGTCTTCAACCTTACAGTTGTTCCAAAACAGACATTGTGTTTGATCATGTTTACCATCGTGAATTGGTAATTGGCTATTCCTTTCCACTTCCAATTGATGTGTTTCATAACTGATCCAGTTGACCAAACACACACTTTCCTGATCAAACACCACTGTTAATCAAAGCATTCCATATATTCAGCACTCTTCGAAGGTGCATTTTTCTAGAAAACAGAGATCCTCACCTGTATTGCTTGGAGAGGAAGAAGTGATCCTGGTTTCTGACCATGCAATTGCCACTCTGATGTGGCTGGCAAAGACGTTTGGCAACATTCATTTGGCACCTGCATGGAAACCATCAAGGCCAAGGTTTCTGTCCTAGCAGAAGGCTCAGGTTACTTTTTGACCATTTTGGTGTTCTGTGGAGAACAGGCTGTTTAAGGAAATGGACTTGGGTTTCCTCGGAAGAGAATTCTACCCTTCAGGTAAAGTGAAAGATCCAGGCAAACTACCCCAATCTGTGATCCTGTTAGCTCTTGAAGGTCATATTCCTTGAAAATAATGACAGCATATATAAGTGGTATTAATAATGACTGCAACACAGTTGTTATTCTTACATTTCTGTTATACTTCTGCTACAATGGTTTGCATGAATTTGGCCAGGAATCATTCAAGAGCTCCTGCGTGGATCTGTTGAACTAGCACAAACCTAGCTGCAGGATTTTGAGAGTTTCAAGCAGTGGTTCTCAGCCTTCAGACTCTATAACGGCCAACTCTGCTGTTCCATGAAATACTATGGAACATAGTAATAGATTTGCACGCTTGAGCAAATATAATCCACACAAATTTTCTTCCATGTGCCAGTTTTTACGGCAAGTAAAGCAAACTTCCCTGGTTGGAATAGTTTCTAAATCATCCCAAAGACTACTCAGTACTGATTACTCAGTAATCAGACATTTCCAGGAGAAACATTTAGCCCATCATCTTCATATAGACTGAAGTGTAAACTTTGATCCTTAAATCATGCCCTTGCAGCGAACTCTGTAGAAGTGAATGGGTTTCTTTCTAGCTTTAAGGCTAACATTTAGCTGCTACGAACAACCAGTATGAGGCCTCATGTGTTCTGCTTCAAAATTAAATTAGAGCCTAGTCACGGAATATCCCCCTCCACTTTGTTGTTTATATGGGAATGTAGTTTCTTGCAGTTAATAACAACCCACGAAACGGTCTCCAAAATTGCAGGCAATGTGTTTACTGAGTGCGGCAGAGGAAGCCATCTGTTTATTATCATTGTTGTGCTGACATTTTCCCCTCACTGGCTGCAAAGTATTTGACTTCAGTTCATACCCATCCTTTAAGTTGTATAACATAATACATTCCAGTGGCTAATACATTTGGCCAAACTCAACATGATTTCATTACAAGCTTAAGAGAGACATCTAGTAAGTTACCTGAGCCACCTTGAGACATATGCCGGCAAAAGCCTTTACAATTATTTCCATCCATACCAGTCACTTTTTCTACTCCTTCAAACTGGTGCCTTTTCATGTTGCTGCTGTTGGCTTAAATCCTCCAAGGATGCCATCTGCACAGATGAGTAGGAGTCAGAATTCCTCTAACATGAATTTGAATCTGAATTCCAATTAGGGCAGTCACTTTTGCATCACCAAAACAAGGTTTGATAAAATGTGCATGTAATGCAAATGTAAAAATAATGACTGTCATTTAATTAGAAATAAAATACATCTCACCATAACGGGCAACACTGTGACCAGCCGATCTGCGTCGCTTTTCAGGTGGCTCTCCTTATGCTAACTGTTTATGGGCAGCTTCATGACACCTTCTTAAGTTTCTTTCTATTTAAACCAGGCTTAGATATTACAACCCTTCATATACAGTGGGTGAAGAGCCTCTTTCAGCCAAGGCCCAAAATTCATTTGGAGAAGCTTTCTGGAGCTGCATTCCAGTGCTGGGTGGGCTGAAGGCAAAAGGGATGTGATGGGGCAGGGTGAACCCCCCCAAAGAGCAACATATTTTAACTTAAATGTTCATCCTTCCAAATGATCTATGGATGGAGGAAAGTAGGTGCGGCTAGGGAAAGGGGCCATGGTCATTTGGGGGAAGGGAAGAGAGGGGGGCAGGGGTGAGTTCAGCTGGGGAATCCAGGAGGGCTGGATTTGGCCCTGGGCCTGAAGTTCTGGACCCCTGAAATAGAGGACGCCTTCCAATAGAGGATGGTCTTCGGGCAACCTTTCAGGATGAGGAATGTCCTCTGTAAAGCAGGACACATGGCCAACCAGCATTCCATTCATGTGTACACTGAACTGGAGTCCAGTGGACTCCAGTTCCTGAAATATGTGTCAGCAGATGGAGTTGAATAGAACTGGGAGGCAATTTGTTGTGCATCACAACAAATCCATTGGATGAGGCTTGGTGATATCAAAGGAGAAAGCTTTCCTTGTTGATTTCGTTGCCATGGCTTAGTCCATGAAAGAAGAAGAAGAAGAAGCGGCAGCGGCGGCTATGCTGGCTGGGACTGATGGAATTTCCCTACCTCAGATATAAAAGTTATATTCAGTCATTAGTTCTTTATATCAATGCAGATCATTAGTGATTATCTTTCCCAAGCATCCTTTCATGGGAGATGTGCCTGAATTCCAAGTTTATTTGGTTTGCTATCACCTTGTGAAAGTATTGTTAAATGTTAAGTATGTTTGTTCAAAGCTCCCTGTTAGGCCTTTGGTGTTGGATATCAACCTTATTCAAGTTGGTGCCCTCCAGTAATTTTGGACTACAATGCCTAGCATTCCTGAGCATTGGCCATGGTGACTGGAGCTGATGGAGCTGAAGTCTAAACTTCTGGAGGGCACCAATTTGGGGGAAGGCAGGTGTATAACTTGGCTTAATGGCTATAGCCACTATTGTCCGCTGGATAAAACATGTTGGCTACAGAAAACCTGGCTTCAGATTTCAATGAGTCTATTGGACGTGAGAAAAGAAACTGCCTTGGCCAGATCCTTCATCTTGATCATGGGAATATTAATGATCTGTCCACACCACCACATGCCAGGGTGGAGGGAATGTACAAAACTCCATAACCTAAGAATACTAGGGAAATTGATGAACACAAGAGCTGTAAGTGGTCGGAAATCACAAGGCTGTTTTTTTTCTTTTGAACCAATGTGGAAGATAGAGATTATCAGTGCAATCCTATACGTGTTTACTCAGAAGTAAGTCCCAAAGAGTTCAATGGGGCTTACTGCCAGGTAACTAGGTGTAGGATAACAGCCCCAAACAAAATAGTTAGGCTTCCCAAATTCCATTGAAGTCAATGGCCTTTTAAACAATCCAACTGTGTACAAGATTGCAGTCATACTATTTTCCAAAAGAAGGTTCCAATTTTTATGATTGCATTACTTGTCTGCTTAGTATAATGTGCAGTTTTGTGTACTGCAGCAGTCCCTTCAGGCTTTCAACTCTTTCATGTTGAAAACACAGCATAAACCTGTGCTATTGTGGAAATGTCAGCCTGTTTGAAACACGATCGCTTTAATTTCATCCATATTCATGCCAGAATTAACACCGGCCTTGCTCGTCTGTCCCAAACAAAGTCTCATAAATAAAATGAAACTTTTGGAACAGTTTTTTTTTCTTCACAGCCATATACAAATCCGGTTATCTTCAAAAATAAGTTGTATTCATATATCTGTCTCTTTAGGGAAGAAATCTCTCTTTGGAGAAAGAGTAATAAATTGGAGAGACTTTTATATTGCTTGCTAAACCTCAAAAGAAGTTTTTGGTTTTTTTAAAGATAAGAACAGTGTCAAGATCCCTTACTCTAATGAGGCTTTTGTTAAGCTTTGTCATATTGAGACTATTTGTATCTGTCAAAAAAGAAATAAGAAGAACCTTCCCATGGGTAATGAAGAGTCAGTGTGGTATAGCGGTTAGAGCAGCCTTCCCCAACGTGGATCCCTCCAATGTTTTGGCTACAATTCTCATCAGACCCAGTCAGCATGGCCAATGGTCAGGGATGAAGGAGGTTATAAGCCAAGATATCTGGAGGAACCCAGTTCCCTTTGTCCCTGTATATTGGCCATGCCAAATGGGGCTGATGGGAGTTGTAGGCCAAAACATCTGGAGGGATCCAGGTTGGGAAAGAATGTGTTAAAAGATTGGACTCAAGACTGGAGAGACACAGAGTCAAATCCCTATGCAGCCATGAAGCTTACAGGTTAATCTCTCAACCTAACCTACCACACAGGGCTGTTGTGAGGACAATATAGGGGCTCCTTGCAGGATATAAATGTAATAAATAAAAGAGCTATTCATTGAATATAAAAACAGCTGTGCTGGATCAAATCAAGACCATTCTTATCCAATGTTCTATCCTCACAGTTGCCACCCAAATGCACATGGGAATACCATAACCCCTCCTCTTTGTGGTCCTCAGCAAATGGCATTCAGAGGCCTGCCGCCCGTGATACTGGAAGTAATATATAGGCATCGTGGCCAGTAGCCATGGCAGTCTTTTACCAGGCTCAGGCAGGTGAATCAATAGGAAAAAGATGAACAACAGTTGCCTCTTAAAAGTCTTGGTTAATAATAATAATAATAATAATAATAATAATAATAAATAATAATGCAACAAGAAAAAGTTACAATTATTCCATTAGTAACATCAGTCACTGGCATCAAATCAATTTTTTTAAAAACAGGAAACCTTCAGAAAATGGGCCTACCAAAATACATCTTCACCAATGCCCTGAAAGCAGTCCTACTTAAAACATAGTCAATAGTCAGGAAATTTCTGAATCAGTAAAAGACAGCGTGACTTGGAAAAGCCTATCATATCAGTCTAGAAAAACCACCACGAGCAAGAAAAGAGATGATGTTGTTGATGATGATGATGATGATAATAATAATAATAATATAATTTCTGAAGGTGCTTTTTAAAAGTGAGGGGAAAGAAACAAAAACCAATTTAAAAACATACACTGGAGCAAGTTCTACACCAGAGTATAAGAAGCCAAACCATGCCCCCTATTCCCACCTAATGAGTGATGATGCAATCTTAACATTGCTGAGTCATCACATGACCTTAAACATGAAATCAAATATAGCCGGGGTGTTAAACAGCCCCTTAAAATTCAAGTTGCCCAGCCCTGTCCTAGTCCAACACTACTGCATCATGCTAGGGACTGCTGCTATCTCTTCTTGAGGATTCTGATCTTAGATTGGACTGCTAACAAGTAAACCAGCATGTTCACGTGAGCAGTTATACCCGGGATTTAGCCAATGGATTGAATCTTGAAAGGGAACCAGTCAAGAAACAAAACCCACCTCATGTTTCTCTTACTTGCTCATTCCTATTGTGGGAGGCCCACCAACACCTTGAAAATCATATACCCAATTACTTGGGAGTAAAGCCCATGTACCAAATGGGATGCACTTCTGAGTAGACATGTATGAGATTGTAGTGTCAGGCTGCAATCCTATGTCCATTTACCTGGGAATAAGCTCCATTGAATAGAGACTCGTGTGGTGCAGAGTGGTAAGCGGCAGTTACTGCAGCCGAAACTCTCCCCACCGCCTAAATTCGATCTCAGCGGAAGCTGGTTCTCAGGTCAGCTCAGCCTTCCAGGCTTCCGAGGTTGGCAAAATGAGTACCCAGCTAGCTGGGGGAAAGGTAGCCACGACTGGGGAAGGCAATGGCAAACCACCCCGCTACAAAGTCTGCCAAGAAAACGTGAGCGAAAGCAGGCGTCCCCCTAGGAGTCAGCAATGCTTGCACGAGAGGGTCCTTTCCTTTCCTTAAGCTCCATTAAACTCAAATGAGACTTACTTTTAAGTACACATGGATAGGATTGCCCTGTTAATGGCTTAATAATTTCTCCCTGTTTCTGTGTAAAATGAATATTCATGCTAAAGACGTATGTTATAGTGTCTCAGAAACAAGGGTCAGATGCAGTCTTTTCCAGTGCAAAGCTGCATAGCTTGTTCTTTTATTTCCCAAGGTCATAGAAGTGCAAGTTAAGTGTGTGTATGTGTGTGTATGTGTGTATGTGTATGTGTATGTATGTATGTATGTATATTAATAGACTATGTCAGTTAATATTATTGAAGCATGACCTTCCCTCTTCAGAGGCCCTAGGAGTGGGTTTTGTAATATGAAAGCATAAAGGTATACATTTTCTTCCAACAGTTGGGAAAAAGCTGCAGCCACACACTGTGAGGAGCAGTACAGATGTGGGTTTTGAAAGGCAAATGAAGAGGGATGGTAGGAGATGAAAGTGCTAATGAGTGCACAGATGTGTTTACCTTTTCCCAACTTATATTTGAATTTGGGCACACTGCCAGTAGCTCTGTTGCAAAGGACTCTAGAAGATCTTTCATTAATTTCACCAGCACATTGCTTTGGATAGCCTAGCACCATTATCTGTAATGCATCCAGCTGTGAGAGTTACTGGTTCTCATTTTTATTGGACTCACCACTGTGCTGAAGAATTCCTTCATTAGTGTAGACCAACATAAAATGGCAGCAGGTAGGCAAACTATCTCTCCCCAACCTGGAACCCTCCATTTGTGTTAAACTATCACTCCCATTGGCCATGCTGCGGGTGATGAGAGTAGTCACAACACAACTAGAGCTGCTAGGTTGGAGAAGGTGACAATCTCATGTGTGGGGACTAGCTTTGTGCTTTAGCCAAAGCTGGAAGTGTGAGAAGCACAAGTAACCTAGCACAAGTTTTCACTCGTCCTTTCTTTGTGTGGATACCAAATACCTTAATCCTGAAGTTTTTCCATCTGAATTGGTGAAGAATCAGTGCAGTCAATTTCCCTTTGAGGTCAATGGGAAGTGGGTATAAGATTGCAGGTATAAGAAGTAGTATAAGGATGCTGGTCCCCTTGTGCGGTTAGATCTGCTGACTGCATGCATATAACTCTTGAAAAAAGACCAGGCATTCCTCAACCACTTATACTAGTTTTGTGCTGAGCCGTATGAAACGGACTTCCACATGTGGAAGAGGTTGTTTGTGTGGACAGCACTTAGTTGGGTCCGGTTGGCGAAGGGAAGAGAACAAATTAGACACACAGGCATAGCTGGAATAATAAATTGGCTGCAACGTTATTGATTCACTTGAATAGGCTTGGTGACGGCATAGAGCATGGATCCTGTAATTAGCCTGCCTGCCTGCTGACCAAATCCCTTTCCTGGCCCACATGCTAGGGGCACTATAGTGGATGGCAGGGCCAGGGGTACAGCATGGCATGGACTGTTAATGTGAACCCCTTTTCACCACCCCTGACGTGGCCAGCTTGCATCCCCCATGCTGGACTGGTCTTGGCGCCACAACCCCGAGATACCTTATGGGAATCCTCACCATGGGGGAGCAGGGAGTCTAGTTCTGTTCCCCCTCACCAATGGATCCAGACCAACGCCTATCACACCTATTGAAGTTGTAACAAATGTTATAAAAAGAAGCATCCACAAAGAATTTCCTGATAGTCCAGGTCAACTCATTTACAATGGAATTAATCTTGTAATGGAATTAATCTTGTAATTTTATATTGTATTTTGTATTTGGGTTTTTAGATTGTTGGATGTTTTATTATGTTGGATTGTTGGATGTTTTATTAAATTTTACTGTTCTATCTCTGTATTTTAATCTTATATCAATTTTATTGCGTGGTTTTATCCTGGTTGTGCTTTTTATACTGTATTTTGTAATTGTGCTTTTATCATGTTGGTTGTCTTATTATGGTTTTAACTTTTGTGAACTGCCCAGAGAGCTTCGGCTATTGGGCGGTAAATAAATAAATAAATAAATGGGGAAGGCAAAAACAATGCACAATCTTTGCCAATTGGTGTGCAGGTAAAATTCTTTCCCAGCCTCATTAACTGGAACTACTACTGCCACTGCAAGACAGCTTACTACCAGGAGTGGGTGAGTGGGGAAAGTATGGGGCAGAACAAAGCTGAAGGCAGAAAGTATGGTGGGGAAAGTATGGAGGCAGAACAAAGGAGAAATCTCACTCTGCTGGGTCCGCCTCTTTGGCTCCACCCCATCAAATACTGATTGGTTCAACAGTCCCTTACTGGGAAGAAGATGATGATGCTATAGCAGCTGTGCAACCGCTCTTCACCAGCCTTTCTCCCTTCGCAGCCAGCCTTCGCATCTCCATAAGTCACTGTTCCCTGTTAAGAGGGGAATTCAGCTTGGATGCAAGGTGGTTTTCCTGGGGAAGGTTCTTGCACAGGATTCTTTTGTGAGGAAACAGCCATTCAAAACACAGTCATTTGGTTTTGGCTGTAATACCCAAGAACAAAACATATAAAACAAATTTCCTTCAAGAAATGACGAAATACAGAAAGTTTTGTTGTTGGTTTTTTAAAAATGATGAAAACAATGCAATCCTGCTGCTGCTGCTTAAATAATGTGACAGTGTAGAAGCAGGAAGAGTAAAGCAGCTGCTTGGTTTACAAAAAACTACGTTATTTACACAATGATTTTATCTTGACTGTGCAGAAGTTATTTGAAATTAGAAAGCAAGGAGCCAAATTGAAATAAGATAATAAGTTCATAGTGGAATAAGAAAAGAACTAAGGAAGGCTAGAACTATAAATATGAGACAAACCAAAATCTCATGAATGGAAAATAATAATAATAATAATAATGTGTTGGGTAGATATAGCATGAGGGCTGTGCTGGAGCCATTCCAACTTGAACAGTGTAAAAAAATGTATAAAATGGATGAGATGCAGATGCGAAATGGGAATTTGAAGAGGGTTACTGATGGAGAGGGACCAGTTGGTGATGGAGTACATGGGGCAAGGAAGTAAAATGTGAGAAGTCCCTGACAAAGAGACAGATTTGCTTTTCCTGCCAAGCAGGATAGGATAAGATAGAGAATCCGAGAAGTCTGCCTTTTTACAATGTTTTTTTTAAAAAAACCTTTCTCTGTTCTGCAAAGTTTTAGTTTTATTCACTTGTTTTTGCCATTTCAGGTGCGTGGGAATAAAGGTGAGGTGCTTTATGTCCTGGATGCCAGCAATCCAAGGCATTCTAACTGGCTACGTTTTGTACACGAAGCACCATCTCAGGAGCAGAAGAACTTGGCTGCTATCCAGGTAAATTGGTTGAATTCTTCTTATCCTTACAGGTCAATTTTATACACGTCTGCTGAGAAGTTAGTCCCACTGACTTGGTTTACATGTCATGGTGGCAATTCCTGGTTGTTTAACCTAGGAATTGCAGGATGACTGGCATTTATTTCACCCTCTAGCAACTCAGATCTTCAGCTGTGCACGTCACAAAACAACCCAGGAATGAGGCTGGATTGTTAATTAAAAATGAAAATGATGGGTGAGAAGGCTTTCATAGTGCATGCTGTGTTAGGCAGACTTAATTTGATTAGTCTCCCTTTAGATGCAAAGTAGATTTCAGGTTGCACCAATAGGACAAAGAAATAATCATGTTTGATCCCTGGTTTTTGTTTTTTTATAAAAAGTATAACATCTTTGGGGGCATGCTACCAAAGACAGATGAAAGCTAAAGGGTACAATCAAGTCCATGTCAAATTTTCAATGAGTTTAAGTCGTGAATTTTCCTTCATTTCAAATAAAATACAAAGCTATTTGGGAAGGATTGCCTTATGGTAAAGTGACACACATGATGAACTAAATAAATAGAAGCCTGTGGTGTAGATCCCTATTTGTGCACGCACTTTTAGAGACCATCCAGGCACCTGTGAGTCACTTTTCCTGTTAATAGCTGACTCTAGTTGTTACTTTTTGATGTGCTTTTGTTACTGTCAGTGCTGTTACTCACATCAGGGCCATGTCTACATCGGCCAGATATCCCGGGGTCACTCCTAGGTCATCCCTGTGCATCCATATGATACACAGGGTATCCTGGGGGCAACCCAGATCGACCAGGGGCTTTCCCCAGGATATCTGGGACCGTGGAGTTCCCCGATATTTCCGCATTCCCAGGACCATCCTGAGGACTGTGGGTGGTGGGGCTGCGTTCCTGGGTCATCACTTCTTCCCCGCAAGTAATAGGGCCAGGCATGCATGGAGTTTCGTGGGAAGGCTCCATGCTCATGGAAGTGGGCGACAGAAATTTTGCCATCCCTGGGATGGTGGGGAGAGGGTTGGGCACATTTTTTTTACCTTTTCCCACATGACCAGCTCCTCTTAAACATAAATAAATGGCGGCCGCGACGTCCATCTTCCCTTCCAGGATATTGTGCGGCTGTCTAGATGCTGGGGGAGGATTGTGGAAGCAGGTAAGTCCACGATCCTCCCCCCTCCCTCCTGCTACACCCTTAGGTGTAGACATGCCCCAGGTCTTTGGAATAAATAAATCAAATGTTCTTTTGCACACATGGGCTGGTAATGCAGTACTGGAGATAAGTGAGGTTTTATTCCATATTGTTTTGTAATGTGAGTGTATCCATCAAAGGTAATTTATATATGGCATATCCAGACAAAGCT
This sequence comes from Elgaria multicarinata webbii, assembly GCF_023053635.1. Taxonomy (NCBI): domain Eukaryota; kingdom Metazoa; phylum Chordata; class Lepidosauria; order Squamata; family Anguidae; genus Elgaria; species Elgaria multicarinata. Next base: position 35,767,275 of record NC_086180.1, on the reverse strand, counting down.
ATGGGGAGACCAAAGTTCAAGTCTCATTTAGCCATGAAGCTCATTTACTGGGTGACCTTGATGTAGTCTCTCTCTCTCTCTCTCTCTCTCTCTCTCTCTCTCTCTCTCTCTCTCTCTCAGCCTAACCTACTTCACAAGATTGTTATGAGGATAAAAGGGGGAAAAGGAACCATGTACACCTCCCTGAGTTCCTCAGAAGAAATGTAGGATATAGATGTAATCAAATAAAATATCTTTTTTTAAAAAAAAGCTTTGAATTCTGTGGGATTGATTTCAGTACACATTCCACTGTCCTGTTGAAATTAATGGGGATTAATAGTGCTAAACTTTGACTTCATGAATACAGGATGGAATCTAGATGACTAATTTAAGGTAAAGAGCAAGAATAATTTTTAATTGCCCCCAAACTATGCCTTGTTGGTATGTGAAATTCAAAATCATACCTAAACATATGCCTAGATAAAAGCAGATTCGCCTCTTTATGCTGCATTCCTATATTTGTCTACTCAGAAGTAAGTCTCATTGTTTTCAATGGAGCTTACTCCCAGTGTATAGGATAGGATAGCCTAAATGTCCCACACTTGTGTTATGGAAATTCTAAAGACTATTTATAAATTGTTTAGAACTTCAAAGGGCAAAAGTAAACAAGTTTTTTTTGCCTCTATGTAAATGTGTACAGCCCCATTTCAGATCAGAAACATGGTTATCCAGGAGATTTTTTTGTTTTTGTTTTTTTAAAGCTCCCCCCCCCCCCCGGTGGTTGTTTTGTGTGTGTGTGTTTGCAAAATTCCATTCCCTGCTCGGAGGGTGTTTTAAAAAAAAGAAAGGAAAAAGAATCACTCCAGAGGAGTCAATGGAGTGTTTTTCTTTCTTCCCCCCTTTCTTTTAACCACTCCCACTCCTCGTGTGGGGTGTGTGGAATTTTGCACACACACACACACACACAAAACATTATTGGGGTAAAGGTTCACCCCCCTTCTCCCATATTGCTGCAGTCCTGATCCATATTGGAGTTGCATGTGCTTACAGGGCGATAAAGAAAACTAGCATGCATGGCTCCACCATGCGTGTTACTCAGAACATTTAGTTCTAAGTATGTTTTGCTATTTTGATAATAATGCTGGCCAATACAGAAAGGTTGCAACTATGCTGTCTCGTTTCCTCTTTGATGTATGCCCGATATATCTTATGAATGCCTCTCAAAGTGAGGAAATGGTTAATCAAACTGATTGTGATGCTGCCAAATTGAATGACTAGTTGTAAGGCTATGACATATAGCCATGAAGTCATTGCCCTTTCTTTGCAAGTTTTCATCAGTATGACAGCAACAATAAACCTTCAGTCTTTGCTCCTGTCAATCAGCTGATCAATGAAGTTATAAAACTTCACTGAGAGGTGCCCCTCTCAGAGCTAAAAAAAAAGAGGCCGTTTTTCTCTGTGTGCCATTCAATAACTTCAGCCTGCTAAGAAATTATGTTTTGAATAATTGGGTGGAATAAAAAATATATATGCACGTGTTCCTATGATTGCCAGTTGTAAATGTTATATGCTGGTGACTACTGTATGGGGAAGGCCTCTTGGTTGTTAATGTCAAAACTCTTTATAAACAGAATCACAGCCAACCCTTTATATTCAAACACTCTGTTCATTAACTACTAGACATTCTGGTGGTCTGGACAAGCTCAGCAAACTGGAATAATGAAATGGCAAAGGTTAATGGGAAAAGAGGTATTTACTGTGATGTAGTAGAGTGGTTTAAAGTCATACTTAACAAATGTAACAATGGAAGATTAGTATTTGGGAATCAGTCAGCACTATAATAAATCTGGAACAACTGGTCTATCTCTCCGACTAAAAGACAGGCAGGAATTGGGGTAGAGAAGGAGAGGAGGTAAGCTACAAAGAAAGCAAAGACAAATGCCTTGAGTTATAAATGCCTATCAGAAGGAAAGTTCGAAAAGGTTTTTCAAAACAGTAGTTACATTAGCAAAGTGTTGATGCATTAATCAGGAATGAAGAACATGTGGTCCCCCAGATGTTGTTGGACTGCAACTCCTATCAGGGCTGATGGGAGTTGCACCCCAACAACATAGAATCATAGAATAGCAGAGTTGGAAGGGGCCTACAAGGCCATCGAGTCCAACCCCCTGCTCAATGCAGGAATCCACCCTAAAGCATCCCTGACAGATTCCCAGCCCTGGTCTAAGTATGCCAAGGATGGACTTAAGGACATGAAAAGAGCCGTGCTGGATCAGACCAAGGGTCCATCTCATCCAGCATTCCGTGCACACAGCGGCAAACCAGCTGTCGACAGGAATCCACAAGCAACTGATGTATATAGGCATACTGCCTCTGACACTGGAGGCATCATATAGCCATCAGGATTAGTAGCCTTTTAAAACCATCCAGATAGCCATCATTGCATCTTATAGTAGTAAATTCAGTAGTTTAACTGTGGACATAAGGTTTGTTCATCATTTTGCAGCTGTAAGAGAATGCAGTGGTGGCAGTGGCGGCAGCAGCATTGAACAGCAGCACTGTGATGAGTGCTGGGCAGCTGAGTCTGAACTACATTTAAATTTTCCACAATGACCTGACTTTTGCCAGGCATTATGGGAAGTTTAAATGGTGGTTCAGACCTAGCTGGTCAGAGTGGGTAGGCCCTGCTGGGTATTGGGCCTCTACCAAATTTACATCCCCTGGTTCTGAGATTCAGCACTACACTGAGGAGGACTCTGATTCAGATGGCTTACTGATGACCTCACTTCAGACGGAGCCTTAGCACCCCCTTCTATACTTTCCAACCAGAGGAAGTAGTTCTCCCAACATATTACTCTGAGGATGACTCACCTGGAGCTTGTATTGTCTCTCAGCTACACAAGAGCATGGTACTACAAAACCAGACACTGCCCTGTTAAGGACCTGTCATCATCCAGAGGGGTTTGTTGTGTGAATCTAGCCATGCCAACAAACCATGGGAATGACAACCCATACTCAATCCTGAGTATGGGTTGTTGTGTCGTGTGAACCATGTCACGCGACAGGACAGCAAATGCGTCAGGGTATTGCATGCTAATGCTGGAAAAAATGAAAAAGAATGAAAAAAATCTTTGAAGTTTACACACATTTTAGCATGATAATTTACATTTTCTAGTGTTTATTGTGATCTAATACACTGAAGGTTAGAGACCTACAGAGGCAAGGTAATAAACTCAGGCACAGAGGCCTGGCGTTTTCTGTTGGGAGGAGGTATCCCTGAGAAGAGTAGTTTCATTTTTCCAGCTAAGGTTCATTCCCTGGTTAACTTTTATTTCTCCAGTTAAGTTTACTTTCTGATTTGGGGAAGAGGGTATAAAAGAGCGAGAGAGCCAGCCAGAAGGCAGACCAAAGCCGGAGAAAGACCAGAGCTTATGGAAGGGGCAGAAAGAAGCAGCTTAGGGTAAAAGAACATACATTTGAGCAACTCTTATTTTCTTTTAATGCCTCTGTATCAGTTAGCTCTATTGGCTAAATACCTTTAGTTGTAATTTGCGTGTTTTACTTTACTAGTCAACTGTTGTGTTCATTTTTATTTATTTATTTATTTATTTATTACATTTCTATACCGCCCAATAGCTGGAGCTCTCTGGGCGGTTCACAAAAGTTAAGCTACAAGTGTCTGGAGTATTACTCACCCCACTTCTACAGCTTAAATCTCATATTACTGGGAAGGGGGAGGTAAAAAAAAGTTCCCTCCTGAACTCCTTTTCCTTGTGTGTCATGTCTTTTTTAGATTGTAAGCCTGAGGGCAGGGACTGTCTTCTTTGCTAACTAATTGTAAGCCGCTCTGAGAGCCTTTTTTTTGGCTGAGGAGCGGGGTATAAATATGATAAATAAATAAAAAGAAAGGTGGGACTCTTAAAGAGGCATAGATCCTTAAAGAATTGTTCAGGGAGTCTGAGGTCAGGTCTACACCAAGCAGGATATAACACTTTGAAAGTGGTTTAAAAATCTATATATATAAAACACATAGCTATGTTTCTGTAAAGGCTTCAGCTGATACAGGTTGCTAAGCAACAGTAACAACGTGTAACGTCAGCTGATACAGGTTGCTAAGCCCCTCGCCCGACTCCTCTGGGTTTTCCAAGGTAATCCTACCCCCCTTTCTGCGTCTTCGCTCCCCTCCCCCACACAAAGAGGGCAGCGCCATGGTCCGGAGCATGAGCGAGGCACAGCAGGGGCCCTTGGTGGCTGGGTGGGAGGCTGCTCGCCTGCTGTGAGCCCAGCCCGGCCTAATCTCATGCGAGCTGTGCGGGCGGCCCAAGGCTGACAGGAACCCCGGGGAGAGGGTCCGGATCATGAGCGAGGTATGGCCGGGGCCCTTGGTGGCCAGGTGGGAGGCTGCTCGCCTGCTGCGAGCCCAGGCCCCGTCCTAATCTCATGCGAGCTGGGCGGGTGGCCCAAGGCTGACAAGAACCCCGGGGAGAGGGGGACACCTGCTCCCCCTCCCCCTGACCTCCCTGCCCCCCAGGTCTGCCAGACGGCGCTGTATCGGCACCCTCCAAGCAGCCCTCGCCCTCGCGATGATATTTAATTAATAAACGTTAAGATATGCTACAACGACGTATGTTACGCTGGGTACAGGTAGTGGTAAATGGAATGTGTTATGGGCTCCAACAGTTGTCAGTGCACCTCAATACTGTTATAAAGCAGTAGTGTAGATCTTGCCCAGGGCATAGAAAAGACCCTGACATACACACACTAAAATCTAGTGTGGTCTTTTACATGCGTTTTTCACACTTCATCTAAATTTTGGCTGTCTTCTATTATCCCACCTCAAAAGAAGGACACACTATCTATTCCATAGGTGAACCGCACTCACATGCAATCATGTACATAAAGCACAGCTGTGTGTAATGATATGTAGGTTAGAGTAATAATCCAATACTGGCATTAGAAGTACAGAATAGCTCAAAACTCCTCCTAAATCAATGCATAGTCGACTCCAGAGGAAGATCACGCAACAGCTTCATGGCTACCACTGGAAAGGTCCTGCTGCTAAATTCATATATATGGGCTGCGTACAAAATGGAAACTGAAGCAGGATTTCAATTAACCAAAGTGCAGAGGTGGGGGGACTCCAATTCATGTACATCCCATATTGAGCTTGAGGATGTCATCTCCTCCTCCTCCATCCTAACTAAGCACATCACACACACACGCACACACACACACAACCCAGGGGCCCCTATTGCCAAAATAACAAAGTGGAAAAGAAAGGCCATCCTTGGAAGCGTTTCTTTCCCCCACCCCCACCCCGCCAGATAAATTCAGGGTCAGGGTATATGTTTTTGAGGAAGTCAAAACTGCTTCTCCAGAATTCTTTCTCATATACCCAGTTCAAGGGCAACAGCAAACAAATTTACTCTGGACTAAAGAAGTAAAAGGCACAAATATCTCCAGACAAAAGTAAACTGAAAGGATTGTGTGCCAAAGCATATGTTGCCTTGAAGCAAGTCAAAGTAGAGACAAAACTTTTTTTTTTTACTTTACAAGAAAAGTCAATGCCTTAATACTTGATTTATTTTAAATTCAGATTGTGGTAAATTAAAATTCCCTGGAACATACAGCAGTGCCATAAGAAGAAAAAGTAATTCTTTGATGAAGGCAAGATATCATGATAGCTATCTGGACTCCGCTGTGTAATATACATCTTGAAGAAAATGTGTAATTAATTTTCTTCTCCCATTCTATCACTGATCTAAGAGCAAACATGTGTCTGGTCCTTGAACACTGTTGGTTTCGTCAACTTTGTCAAATTAAATAGATTTTTTTCCCATTTCATAAATAAGTCATTTTAATCCATTACAGACATATCTAAGCTTTAGAAGTATGATATCCCCCGTTGGCAGTTTCAATGAATCTTAGCATATTACAAATTAAATATCATTATCTCGTCCTAGCGTCACGAATCTTGTCACAAAATATATGGCTATGTACACTGTAAGCAAGGTTCAATTAACTTCACTGGATGCGAATCAGATAAGTATTATGATTTATGACAGCATTTGGCAGTCTTCACTAGGTAAACGTGATTCCCCTTTTTGTTTCCTTGGGTAGTGCCAAAAACACTTGGCTCATCATGTCATGGTTCTTTACCAAGTCTACATTACTGTGCGAATGTTGACTCAACCACCTGAAAGTGGAGGCCATGTATATCGGTTCTCAGAGAGGGTCAAAAGCAGAAGTGTTGGTAATTCCAGTAAAGCTACAGAGACTGAGCATAATATAACTGGGATGTAAACGTTTTTGAACTCATTTGAAAAGCATCCAGAGTTCAGTGTCAGACAGAAAAAGCAGCGTGATCTGACAGTTGCTTTTGAGCAATATGAAAACAACAAAGAGCCTTATGGCACCTTAAAGACTAACACAGTTATTTTTGCTGTACAGACTAACACAGCTACCCCTCTGGAAATTTTGAGCAAGATGTTATTTTAAAAACTGTATTAAGTAAGCATTGTCAGACTAAACTTGCTCTATCATGTATCTACTTGGGAGCATGGTGGATGCTTTCAAAATATTTAGTTCTTTATTTTTCTAAAGGGGCTGTCCAATCTCTTACTTTTTCCAACAGGAAGGAGAAAACATTTTCTATCTAGCTGTTGAGGATATTGAAACAGATACAGAACTGCTGATTGGTTACCTTGACAGTGACATGGAAGAGGTAGAGGAAGAGGAGGAGGAAGTAATTATTAACCAGGAAGAAGATGACAGCAACAACAATAGTAATAGCAGCCATAAGGAACTGCAACAAATTAATGAAAAAGGTATGGACGAAATTAAAGTGAATGGAAATAATTCATACATTTCTATTTGAAAGCACATAATACACATTTCCTAATTTGAAAGCACATAATACACATTTCCTAAGTAAAGCTACCATTCTAGTCAGAAGACTACTGAACAGAATGATTTCAGTGGGGCCTGAATGTCTTGTCTTGGTAGTTCTCTACCCAAACAAAAGTAGAAATGTTAACACAAAGTTCAGATTGTTAGTGTGCTGGTGGCCTAAACTTATTTATTGGGTTGGATCCAGTCCAATTCAAGAAATAATTGGGCTACCGTTTTCAGAACCTTTATTTCAAATCACTTCCAGTACAAATCAACAAGACCATTTTAGACTTAGTACCTTTCAATCTGGATGACTTCAAAATCGAACTGTGCTCTTACAAATGACTGGTAAATTCCATTTCCCTAGCTAAAAGCAATCCAGTGAAAGAGGTACCATAGGACATGCATAATTGGATTCCTTCTGTTTTTAGGTATTGGCTGGATTTATAAAATGTGTTTCTGCAGTAATAATGTTTCTCTTTCTTTCTCTCTCTCTCTCTCTCTCTCTCTCTCTCTCTCTCTCTCTCTCTCTCTCTGGAAGCTTTATAAATAGTATGGATTCTCCATTATAAAAGATTCTTTTAGAATATCTACCAAATGTTATCTTTCTTAATTTCTCCCCACACCATGTAGATTCTCTTAGCTCTAAAGAGGACCATGCTTGTCCCAACTGTGAATCCAGTTTTGCCAGCCAGGAAATTTTAGCTGAACACCTTCAGACATTGCACCAAAAGCCCAGCGAAGAAAAGGAATTCAAATGCAGGAATTGTGGAAAGAAATTCCCAGTTAAGCAAGCTTTGCAGAGGCAGTAAGTCTATAGCATTATAAACTATGAATTGAAGTCATTAAGGCTGCAAGAAACAGGTCCAGCTGAACTTCTGCATAATGTGTGAAATGACAGCCAGCCAATGGATGTTTGAGGAAGGTATAGCATGCTTATTGGGTATGCTTATATATTAGTCTACAAATAAAATTTTGAGTGCCACAGTCCATGTGAGGTGTTCTCCTGCCTGTGCTCGGGATTGCGAATAAAGTATGCTTGGATATTTTGCAAGAAAAAACTAGAGTCTTGTACATCCCTATTTTGAAGCATGGGGTAAACAACCCTTAAAGAAATAAAATGAGATAAATTTTGGGCACTGAGGCCACAATGGACCCCTGGAAATTATGCAGGCCCTATCTCAGTCAGTCCTACTTTCTAGAAAAGTAATATTTTCCCCCTTTAATTTGAACTCTTGAGACATAATCTATGTAAGGGTACAATCCTATGCATGCTTAGACAGAAAAAATCTCTAAAAATTTCAGTATGGCCCAGCCAGCCATACTTACTGGAGGATGCTGGAATTGTAGGGCTTTTGTGTTTTTAAACTTGCATAGGATTGCACCCTAAAAGACTAATTAAATAAGATGGCAATATTTTTTACAAAAGCATTAGCAGAGGCAATTTTTGAATGGATTTCAGTACTTTGGTTATATACTGCAAACATCTGTATATACATAGATCCATACAACTCAGTGGATCATCACAGACCCTATAACTTATAAAGCCTTACATGGCTCGGGGCCACAATACTTGACGGAATGCCTCTCCCGACATGAACCTACCCGTACACTACGCTCAACGTCTAAGGCCCTCCTCTGGGTGCTTATTCCAAGGGAGGATTGGGAGAGAGCCTTGTTTGTGATGTCCCCCCCCCCCTCCAATTATGGATTGATCTCCCCGACGAGGCCTGCCTGGTCCCAACATTGCTATCTTTTCAGCACAAGGTCAAGACTTTTCTCTTTTCCCAGGCATTTAGCAATATGTAATGAGATTAACTGATCCCGGATCTGTTTTAGGTTTGGCTGACAGCTTATAGTTATTTATAGTTGTTTTTAGTTTTATTTTTTGTGTATACTGTATGTTTTTATGTTTTTACATTGTGTATATCATTTTAATTGTTTTAATCTTACATAAACCGCCCAGAGAGCTTTGACTGTGGGGTGGTATAGAAATGTAACTAATTAATAAATAGATCCACTGTGAACAACTCTTTCTGAATGCATTGATGTTTGCAGAATGTTAGTCAAAACCAAATGTATCTCGGAATGTTTGACTTGGGTTTTCTTCTTGTCTTTTCTGGTAGTGTTCTCCAGTGCACAGAGAATGTCCACCCAGGAGATCGATTGCGAAGTTTTCAGTGTTCTGTTTGCAGCGCGCCCTTCAGCTCAGAATCGAGGTTCCATGTCCTACTTACTGGGCTACCCTCATCCTGCTGCTGACCTCCCTTTGCATGCTTGCTTGCTTTCCAGTTTCGTAGTTGCTTTGCCAACGCTAACTGCGCGAGACAAGAAATGCTGTCATTCCTACCTGGAGTACATTCTGCATGAAGCAGCTCCAGACGTCTGCCGCGCAGCATGTGTTAAGTGCCCTTGAAATGCCTGCCGAGAAGCTTTTTCTGGTATTATAATTTGGTAGCTCTTTCTTGATGCATTACTTTTCCCTTCTCCAACTATCCCACATCAGCTATGAGCAACACAAAGAAGCATGTCGAGGTGATGCCAGGTTCATATGCAAGGCTGATAGCTGTGGGAAGAGGTTCAAGAGTAAGGACGCCCTGAAAAAGCACAAGGAAAATGTTCACACTGGTAAGTAAAATGTTGAAATTGTCATTGATTAGGGGCCACTTTCCAGTGTTAACATTTCCTTAGGCAAATTCAAGGAAAAGGTGGTCCATCAGTGGTTATTGGCGGAGAGAGTGCAAGGTCTGAGTTCAGAGGCAGGGTACTTCTGAGTAGCACTTTGTGGAAAGAAACAACAGGGCATGGTTGTCACTATCATCAGGATTGGGGCCAGGACCAGACACCCTTGGACAGCTGCTGGGGCCCAAGCACCATGGCACGGCATACTCTATTACTGACATCAATGCCTGTTCAGCTCTTCTACCCATCCCCATGGCTGTGGGCTCATCTGGACAGCAGTGGATGGGACTTGGAAATTTAACATAATGGGTGGCTTTCCAGATTGAGCCACTGCTGCTAGGTCAACCCATGGCTGGTGAGGCACTGACAGTCACCTTTCCAGGAGCCCTCTCAGTGCTGGGGCAGGTCATGGTTATGAGCTTCCCAGGAACATCTGGCTAGCTACTGTTGATGACAGAGTGCTGGACTAGATGGGGCCTTTTATCTGGTCCGAAAGTTTAATTCTAATGTGTCCCCATTCTGGAATTGCTTGTAGACAAGCTGCCAAAAAATAGCCGAAGTCTTTATAACTTTAGAATAGTCACGTGCAGATTTTGGATGGGGATCTTCTCCACAATATATGTGTTTTAACTTGAATTGCCACCAGTTCCACCTATCATGAAAATGTTGAGGCTTATTCAGAGGACTTCGCTCACTTGGAGGATGTTTGGCTATTAGGCGGTATAGAAATGCAATGAATGAATGAATATTCCACAGAAACATCTGAGCCATTACAAAACAAGCTTCGACAGGAGTAGTGAAACTTGGTGGGAGTAGATGCACCCCTGACCTTAATTAGTTTGTAGAACTCGGCAGGGTGATAATACGAGACTCACGCAAATTGTGGTCCAGCATCAGAACTTGGAACAGAATTCTTTGGCAGCTGCAGATCTAAAGGTGACAATATGGCCTACACTAGAGGGCAGGTAACCTAGAGTATTGTTCCTGTACTGGTTTAAAGCTTAGTGAGGATTGAAACACACCTGCAGGATGTATCTCCTTGGAGGAGACCAGTCTTCAATTAAATGGGCAATCCTCTGTTTCTATGATATGCACTCTGGTCAGATTGATCAGTCTACTTCTGCCTCTGGGACTGGTCCTGTGGCAGAGATGCAATGCCTAGGCCTGAGGGTGTTTAGTGGCAAGCAAGCAACCTTGGGAACAGGACATAGTGGACACTTGTCCTCTTCCATGGTTCTTTTTGTTCATAATCTACAAAAAATATAATCTACGAAAAATAAGGGTGCACAAGTGCCTACTGGAAAAGAAGGGTCAAGGGGAAAGGGTTGTCCCATTCTCAGGATCCTTTATGTCCTAGGACACCTTTTTTGAAGCAGAAGTGAAATGACATATCAGGTAGAGGCCGCTTGTCATGTTGTTCATTTTTTAAAATTCATGCTTCCATATATATTCTGTTTAGCTCTGCACCTTTTCCCCTTGACAAAAACCAAAGTTAAGGTGCAAATAACTACAAAATTAAGGTGATTTAATGTTAAAAAGTACATTTTTTAAAAAAAAAGTATCCAAAACATATGTGACACAATATATAAAATAGAAATAGAATTGTAAAACCTAAAAACGGTGTTTTTTAAAATATTATTCTAATATAAATGGCATATATGACAATCTCTCTCTCTAATAAAAACCTTTAAAAACAACAAATGGGATAAACACATTTGACTTTTCATCTTCAACGGTGTCTAGTGCAGAGCAGTACTATGGCCTGGGCTCTAAAATATTCTTTCTATGGAGTGATGAATATGTATTCATATATCTTTGGCAGTCTGTCATTCTAGGTGTGCCATTACTTGATGAATACTGTTGCCAAAATAAGTTTAGCAAAGTGGATTGAAAATAAAAACATACCGTTCTTCAATAGCCAGCAGTAATTTCAATAAGAAAATTCTCCAATGTACTGTATGTCAGGAGAGGTGTCACATAGTCTTTTGGTAGTTTTTTCTCTATAATAAAACAGCTTCTATAGAATTGAATGTTTTTGAACTTCAGAACCAATGTAAATACTATTACAAACTAATTAAATTCTCTGTCACTATTGAAACCATCTGGAAAAAGGAAGGAAAATATGTATAATAGTGACATTTTAGTGGGTTGATAATTTTATGGGACAGGCCAAATAATGACGTAGGTTCCTTTGTGTTTGATTACAAAACTGTTAATGATAATTATGTTTCTTGCTGTAGAGTTTGCAGGACAGTTCTTCAGTCCTGCTTTCTCTGAAGAAATAGCAATTGAGACAGTGACCAAAATTGTTCTTTATGATATGCTATTGAGTTTCTGTTTGTCAAATGAATAAATTAAAACATTTCACAGATTCTCTGAAGGCTACAAAATATGTTTTCTGTAATTATTTCCAAGAGAAATTTATAAAATTAACTATGTCCATGACATATTCATTCATTGTGTATTTGACACACTTTTTTGTTCATCATACACAGAGAGGTAAATGTACTGGCTGTTAAACTATGGTTTTGAATGATGTGAATGGACCTAGCCTTCTCCTGGGCTTGCGCACCCCCATCCCGGCTGTGGAGAGCATTTGTTTGGAAGCTTTGCTTTTATTAAATGCTGGTTGCTGTGTCATCTGCAGTGACAAACAATGGTTAATTTTAAAAAGCTAAATTTAAACCTTGGTTTCTGAAGCTGGCTTGTTTAAATGAACCCCCAGTTAATATTAATTACAACTCACAGTTAACTAAAAAGTGAAGAGAATGGTTCTAAACTCTCCCTCTCAACTGCATGGTGTGAATAGAGGGCAGGGGGAAATGCACAAGCCCAGGAGGAGGCTAGGCTTGTTCATGCCCTGCTTAGTGCGATGACCCAATGTGGCTAATGTATAGGCTTGACTTTTTTTTTTTAATAATTTTATTTAATACTTCAATACAATACATACATCAATACAATAAAAAAACAATACTACATAATACATAAATTGTTATATATCATTTGATAACATATATTCTAACTTATTCTATTAGCATAATCATACTTAACATAAAAGTGCACCCCCCCACCACGGCATCTTATTCCTGTTTCCAAAATCTCATTGTTTCTTCTGGAGGTGCTTTCCCACTCCCCTTAGATAAGACAAATTCTAGGAACTGTTTCCATATTCCCTCAAAATCATTTGTTTTTATCATTCCTCATCTAACTTTTATATTACATGTTAATTTATCATTAATAGCAAGATCTCATACTTCTTTATACCAATCTTCTATATGATAATCCCCTTGAACCTTCCAATTCCTAGATATCATTAACCTTGCTGCAGTTAACAAATTCGTTATCAATTCTTTTGTCTCTTTGCTACAATTTAATTCTCCATATAATGATAACAATGCCACTGTAGGTGTCTCTTCAATCTCCATTCCTAAAATTTCTTTTATCTCATTAAATACCATTTTCCACAATTTTTGTACAAATTCACATTCCCACCACATATGTAAATACGTTCCTTTTTCTTGACAACCTCTCCAGCAGTTTGCTGAGTTCAACTTATTTATTTTATTTAATCTCACCCGGGTTAGATACCACCTCCATATAATCTTATAATAATTTTCTTTTATCCTCACAGACATACTTCTCAACACTCTTTGTTTCCATATTCCTTCCCAGCTCTGTTGCCCTATTTGTTCCTTCAAGTCAGTTTCCCAAACCATCTTGCCAATACTTTCTGTCTCCCCCTTTTCAACTAATATTCTATATATTTCACTCGTTAACCCTTTTATTAATTTATTTTCCCCTTTCTCAATTTCTTTTTTTAAGATCAGCTCCTCAAATTTTGTAGTCACTCTACACTCTCCATTATCCCTTATCCAATTCTTCATCCATTGTTCTAATTGAAAATAATTTAACCACGTTAAGTTTCTCTCTTTTAATCTCTCCATTAATTCTTCTCGAGTTCTCATCTTTCCTAGCCAATCTTTTAACTTCATTACTTTTCTCTCTATTAAACTTTTGCCCAACTTATCTTTTAAGTTTCCCAGAAAATTCCACAACATTATCACCGGTGATATTGGGGAGATACTTGGAAGTAGATCCTTTTTGTATACTCGCCATATTTCCCAATGATTTTTTAAAAGGGGGTTCTCTATTTCTTCCCCCCATTTCTTTGTATATTCTCTAAAAATATGTATTTTCTAGTTTCCAATCCGTATCTTCTCTTTTTGTCTTCCAGCCAACTTAAATCTCCTAATCCTATCATACTTTCGACCACATGTCTCAACCTATTAGCTACGTAATATAATTTTAAGTTTGGCAGTCCTAGCCCTCCTTTTTTTGGCGTTACATACCAACTTTTTAAATTTATTCTTGCTTTCCTATCACCATTACAAAAATTATTTAATATACTTTGCCAACTTTTTAATTCTTTTTCTGATATTCTTATTGGTAATATTCTAAATGAAAAATTTACCTTTGGTAAAATCCTCATTTTTATTAGGGCTATTCTTCCAAACCAAGATAAATTTAACCGTTTATATTTTTCTAGTTTGCTCATAACTTCTTTTTTCAAACTATGTAAATTTTCCTTTTCTAAATCCTCTAAATTCTTTGTAAGTTTAATTCCCAAATATTTTACTATTTCTTTAACTTTCATATTCTTCTCTTTACTTTCCCAATCTTTTTCCTCCTTTTTACTATAATTAAATAGCATCATCTCTGATTTTGTCCAATTTATTTTTAATCCCGTCACTTCCTCAAACTCCCTCAAATGATGTTTTATTCTATCCATTTTCTCCAATGGATTCTTAATTGTCAATACTGTATCATCTGCAAACATATTTATTTTTAGTTTTTTAGTGCATCCTACTCCCTCAATATCCTCATCATCTCTTATCACGTTCGCCAATAGCTCAATAACCAATACAAATAGGACCGGTGAGAGCGGGCATCCTTGTCTTGTTGTACAGGCTTGACTTTGTAGAGCTAAATATTTGACCCAGAGGATTCCACAGTGCTGGAGCAACAATCTGGTTGAGCTGTTCTATTACTGGATGGGTTTGCACGATCATGGAGGGGAAAATTAGCCATGGTAGCTTACTTTCTCTCTGTGTGTGTACAGGCCATGAGCCATATAATTAACACAATTGCCCTCACCAGGCATGCTTGGTCATGATGTCTGTGGGTGGCTGTTGTGGTTTACAAAGCACCCTGAAACCCTAGAATAAGCCATGGGATTCAGGATGGTTTGTAAACCACCCCAGCCATCCACTCTTGCCGTGTTTAGATGTCATGACAACCTGTTCCTGGTGAGGGTGATTATGCTAATTATTGGGCACACATGGGGAGGGAAAATAAGTCACTGTGACTTTCCCTCTATGATTGCTAAACCCACCCATTGACTCCAGGCACTGTTGCAACCCTCCACAGGCTCACCAGTATTCAGTGAGACTCCCTTAAGTCTCTAGGACTAAATCAATATAACCGATGGGCTGTGAATTTATGCCTAGCCAGTGCTTTATATAGACAGCTTAGGAAATTCCTAGAACAGAAGCAGTAATTAATATAGAGCTAAAGCATTTACATGCTCCGAGGTAGATATAACAAAGTGGGTATGGTAATACTTATTGTACTGAGTGATACTGGATATATTGGAGTCCTCTTTTCTTTTCTTTTTTAAAGCAGAAAAAACATTGTTGGTCTACATTCCACAGGCAAAATCTTCTGTAGGGGACCCACAGAGAGCTGTCTTGTAACTCAATACATTAGAGGTGGGGGAAAAGTGTAAAATTCTTGTATCCATCAAATGGCCTGTGAAAAATGGCACAGGCAGTGAAAACATTTGGCCTCTTCCTTTGTAGTTCTTTATTAAATCTGTTGGTGGTATTTTTGTTTCTGTTTTAGGAAACTCTAGGAAGAGGCTGATGTGCTCTGTGTGCAATAAGAGGTGTTCTTCAGCAACAAATCTTCAAGAGCATCGGAAGGTCAGTAAAATGAAGGGTGACCCTCAGCAGGGTTTGACTTTGCTAAGGGACAAGGCCATAGAGTATGGTCACGAGAGATTTGCTGAAACGCAAACGTATCGGGCTGCCTTTTTCTTGCTGACAAAGACAGTAGTCTGCTTAGATCCTGTTTATTTTCATTACCACAGCAAATCAAAATTAAAGCAAAACCTATATTGTATTCTTTTCCCTTTGCTTTGCTATGGACAGTAGTTTATGTTACTATTCAATTTTTGTTTTTGCTTCTGCTAGTGTCAGAGAGAGAAAGGAAGCTATGTAGGATACAAAAGCCCTGATTCTACAAACCTTGTTCAACCTTCCTCCAGCATTTGAGATTTCATTAGGTATCACCCACACATTTTCAAGATCGATCTTAGTAGTCTTAAGGGTTCAGGAATACCAAATTCTGCATTTGCACTGTGTGATTTTTTATATATGCTTCCAAACTGTTTTAGTTGACACAGCTGCATAAACTAAAGCATGTTAGAAGCATCCTTTTGAAATGCAAGAACTTGCCATGTTGCCCATGACGAAGAGACTTGCTGAAACGCATTGGGCAACTTACTTGCATTATTATTATTATTATTAATAATAATATTAATATACCACCCCATAAACCTCCAGTCTCTTCCAGCATAGCAGTAAAAATAGAATAAAAAGAAATTAAATAACTATTTGTTGGCCTTTCATAATATTGACAGTTACCAGAGGGTGGCTGCTTCACTCTGCCTAATGGTAGATAGTTGGCCCTGTGTTGAACTTCAATTTAGGAAACTTAGGTTCACATCCCACTAAAGCTATGAATTTCATGCACAGTTGTTCCAGTCCTGCAGCCATTTTAACTAGAGATGTCAGGAATTGGAACAAAAGCATTGAACACAAAATATCGACAGAGAACCTCCTTTAGAATTTAGAACCTTGAGGATTTTTTTTCTTTCTAGTCAGAACATTGGCTTACCTGTGTACTACCTTACCTGTGTGCAGAGCTTCTAATGAAAGAATTCATTTACATTATTGTATCTATAGTATTCAATTTATTCAAGAGTATTCTTTGAGGGCAAAGACCTGGCCCAAGCCATGAGACAATTCTGGAGAGTGGCAATAAAGGATGAAAAATCTCTCACACAGACATATACTTGTAAAGTCAATTCCTGCGTAAAGCCCAGGACTAGCCAGATATTTAGAATTGTCTTAAAAGTTTGAAAGGTCAGAACACATTGCTTGGATTAGTGAATCTCTTTAGGAGCTTATGGTATTAACTGAGTTCTAAGGAAAAACAATCAGGCAAATTTATGGACTGTAAGTCAGTGTCTGTCAAGAAGTACCCAATCTTATGGGTATCCTTTAACATGGCTATGAAATGGTTTGTGGAGCATTTTTACAATGTTCTCCTGTATTTATTCTTCCCTGCTGACTTTCTTCCAAATCAACAACTAGCCTTTGGTTCATTGTCATGTCATTGCTGCACACATATCACCATGGGTTTTTTGTGGTTTTTCTGCTTACTTTATTGGTAGACTAAGGGCAAAACTAGAGGTGACAGTGGCAGACATGTATTTCCTTTGTGTCTGCCCTGTTCACATAAAAAGCGAGCTATGTGTGTTTAATTCTAACACCTTCCAGCGCCTGTGCATTTAGTGCTAATGTGAAAAGGGAGCTACACTTATAGTTAAACTATGCATTATAGTTAAGCTGTGTCAAGGTCACCTCTGTAAAGCTTTTCACATACACATTTCCCCTCTTTAATAAGATAAATGAAGATTTCTGAAACTGTCACTTTTCAGAAATGAAGCAATATATTCATTTTAGGCAACAAAGGCCTTGCTAAGGCCCAAGCAATTCAGATTAATTAGTGTTTTGAGACATCTTTGTCCTGTGTTTAGATCTCAAAAAATTGTAAAAGGATTAAAGTAACATCCTTGCCACAATGTGGACAAACTGGATAACACTTTTTAAAACAAAATAATATGGAAGTGTTCTTCATCCCAGAGGGAAGGACCATGGCTCAGTGGTGAAATACGTGCTCTAGCCATGTATTAATTTAAATGACCAATTAAAAAGATCAGTTAGGAGTTGATGGGAAAGCCCTCTACCAGAGACCTTACAGGGCCATTGTCAGTCAGGTAGACAGTACTTGGTTAGGTAGACAAATAGTCTGGCCTATTATAAGGCATGTCAAAAGACAGCATGCCTCTCTGGTATGTTTCACTTCAAGCAACTTTAGGAATATCTCACATGAAGGAGTCTCCACGCCACTCTACCCCACAGTTCAGCAACCTATAATACTGGGTCTTGCAGCTTTCCTGTTCTGTGAATTGATTGGGCCATGCATCTCAAAACCAAACTTGTGTTGAAGCTTCATCCAGAACCAATGTTAGGAATCATTCCCCTCCCTTGTCCAGGTTTGGAACCCGTGTGTGGATTGACCATCAGCTATATGATTTCTGAAGTATGCAACCATTAAGTTTTTGCCATGAGATTTCCTGCAATAAAGAAGTCTCACTGATTTGGGTGTCCTGTGTCAGTTTGCCAGAATATGTGATTGCCTGATGGACTGGGAGACTTGACAACCAACAGACTCTTACGCAAATACTTGGCTAGCCCTGACTCACCCCATTGTCTTGAGGTTCTTCCAGTTCTGAAATCCTTTCTCTTTTCTGCCTCTAGAGGTGTCATTTTTATTATACTAAATCTGGGAGTGGCATCATAAATTTGCAAAATTATGGATAAATTTATGCCCCTCAAGTGCATGCTAGATTTATTTGACATACAACAAATAAAAATTGCTTACAATAGAAAAATCAATGTTATTTTGGAAATTAGCCTGGTACCCAGTGTTTCAATGGGCATCTCAGTGTGTGTGCTCAAAGTATACAACTCTTACCTTCCTGCTCAGTTCCTTTCACCTCCTGAAGCAACGGGCTTCCTAGGAACTTTTGCTTTGCTTATTCCAATTGAATTAGACAAAAAGCATTGTTCTTCTCTCCCTCTCTCTCTCTCTCTCTCTCTCTCTCTCTTTATTGTTGTATTTCCAGTTTATTCTGTCTAGATTTTGCATTTTTCTTTGATTCCTTGCTTACCTCCATTTGTTGGGGTATTTTCTGAAGGTGTCTTTTCCCCTCAAGTGCTCTGTAAAGTCTTGAGTTTTCCCTGCAGCAGAGTAGTCCAAATGGCAACCAACAACATGGCTACTGTTTTTTATATCAACCAATAGGATGGAACAAGTTCCAGGACTCTCTTGACCCTCGCAGTGCAGCTCCAGGTCTGGCTTACACACCAGCATATGACCCCAGTGGCAATCCAATGACTCTGGGGGCAACAAGCCTTTAACAGATTTGCTCAGCCAAACAGCGACATTTTTACACGTGGACGTGGGCCTCATGGGCAGCCTGGAGCCTCTTTGTCAGTGGGGGATGCTCTTGTACCATCCCCACCAGCAGGCAGTGCTTCACATATTGCAGAAGAGCAGGACTGGGACCCTTATCCCTTGAGATGCCTCCTTGCACTTAGTAATCCCGATGTATGAGCATTTTGTTTCAGTTTAAAAATCACTCAAAAACACCCCGTTCGCAATCCTGGATTTTCAAAAGTTGCACAACTTTCCCCATTGGAATGAATCAGAATACTGGTTGCAAATGAGAAAGGGAGTAAGCCGAACCAAGCTTTGAAGTAAAGTTCAGAGAATTTCAGCAATCTTGAGCATCCCTGGTGCTCCCATCCCATCCCTGCTCTTCAGGAGGGCAGTAACCAGGATAGGGCAGATTTTATCCTGCCTACTTTATAGTTGTCAAGACAGCATTGGTTTGCCACCCTTTTCACCTCAGGACTACCTTGGGCTGCCAGATAAGATGTACTTCCTGCCCATCCCATCCTGTCCACCTCAAGATGACAGCTTGGTGTGTTTGCCTTGTAATAGCTTCTTGGAAGAGTAGAGTAGGTGCTGGATGCACAAACCATCCGTTCCAGTTTTATTTTATGGGAATAAGTAAGCAAAATTCCTAAAATTTGCAACATTGCAAGAAATTATGGGGTGGACCTACCCAATACTGAGCATTCTTATGTTTCTCTTTTACCTTACCTCTAAGGTACTTGCAGTTTTGATTATTAAGGTTTACCTGGTGGCTGTTTCTGCTTCGCACTGTCTTGTGGACAGTTTTTCAGTGTTTCCCACTCATTGGTGAAAGGACCTGTTTAGCTTTCACCTTCTGGTTGCAACATCTCCCCCACCCTAGTTGGTGTTGCTGTGAACAACTTGCTGTTGTTCTCTCACAGTTAATGGCTAAGCTGTTGAATCTTTGGCTACTTGTGATTTGCTTCTGCAAAGATTCCTTTTCTTGGGCCCATTATCTCTGCACAGAGGGCTAGTGAGTTGTGTGTACAGAGGGCTGATAGATATCTGTACCTACTTGTGTTTTCTTCCTACAAAAGGTTATTTTTGCTTTTTACCCAAGCCCTCAATTTACAGATGGTCTTTGTTAACCCCTTCTTTCAGTTGGTATCTTCCTTCAGATACCTTGAATATTGAGCGAGCTCCAGCATTTTATGTGGGCAGCACTGTGAGCTTTCTCAGCTGTTACAAGGATCCTAAGAATGGAAACCCAGCCTCCACATGGTTATTTGCTTGCTAGATTTCATGTACTGTTCAGGTCTGCTATGAACTGACCATATTCTCAGATCCAGGAGAGATTCATGCATATACCATGAGAGCTGTTGCTTCCTTCGTAGCTTTCCTGTAGAGTGTGAGAGCTGGAGTTGCAGTGTGCTTATGGTCCGATGCTTGGACAATTCAGAAGGTCTGTGCTACACTTAGGGACCTGTCCCTCTTCCAGTGAATTAGCTTCCTACCCACCCCTATGTGGGATTGCATAGAGACCACGAAGGACAAGAACAGGTTGCTTACCTGTATTTCTGGTTCTTTGAGTGGTCATTGTGCAGTCCCACAACCCAGTATCCTGCAAGTCTTAGTATTGCTTGTTCTCACTTGATGCTTCCTTATACATAAGCTGCTGAATGCATACATTTAGGAATTAAGTGGGACCTATGTCTTTTGAGCATGCTGAATGGGGGGTAGGACAGATGCCAAAACTGTATCATGATTCTAGAAAGTTCTGAAATGAGGCTCTGCATCGGCGGGGGATCTCTATATATCACTGCATATGGCCGCAGAATCTCAGTTACCGGTAAGTAACCCTTTTTTCCCCTAAGAAGTCCATGCATATTATTGAAATGCTCTCTCAAGTTTTATATCAACAGCATATAGTTTGTACTGCAAAAAAGCAGAATGAACTTTTAATTTTGGAGCCATGGTTGTTAAGCAAGGGATAATTAAGGAAGGAAGTATATCCATGAGTATTAACATAGCTCTGAGCTAAGGAATAATTACAGTCTGTTTGAGGTGTTCTTTTATAGCTTAAGATGTGTGATCTTGTGTAAGACACATACTTAATTATCATTAAATACTCATATTGCAGGTTCATGAGATCTTTGAGTGTCAGGAATGTGACAAGAAATTCATTTCAGCTAACCAGCTAAAACGCCATATGATAACTCATTCAGGTAAAAAACAAAACAAAAACCTTTCCCCATCAAATCAAGCTTAACTTATTACCTTAAAATGTGTATGTTAGAATATTAAATATATTTTGGGGATGGGGCTTGGGGCTAATTAACCAAAAGTGTGTGTGTGTGTGGGGGGGGGGCTTATGAAGTTATTGGGTAGTTGGTTCAATAGCCTGGTTAAGTTGATTTTCTTGGATTTAAGATAATAAGTCTATTGATATGAACAACAGAGGCTAGGCAGTCCTAAACACTTTCTTATAACTTTTGCTTCCATGTAAGTGTGCTTGGAGTTGATGACTGCCTAAAATGATTTAGCTCAAAGGGCTGGGTTCATTCATGTGTGGGTTTCAGCCTACATGTATAATCCTAGTACTTTACAATTAATACGCTTGCATTCCCTTCTAGAAAGCCCAAAGTTTTTTACATGGGCTCCTGTTTCCAACCCCTCCTTGGACATTTCTTTACATCCTGATCTCTTGCTTTGAAAATTGATTTAAAAAAAAGCCTAGTGGGATCCATCGTATAGTGGAAAATGATGTAAATGATGTAGAGATGGCTGTTTTCATGAACTGTCACTGGCAAGAAATAAAGGGGAAGGCATGTAAATCATCTATAGATCTCTAGTTATCAGGAAGAAGCTTGCTCCAGAGCAGACTGACCATATCCCACCTTAGACAGCAGCAACATGAGCTGAATTTCCCATGCCAACACTTCATCCTGCCTGGATCTTGAGGGATCTGGCAGAGGGAAGCCCTTGTCATAGTTGCAAAAATCACTGTATTGTCCGATCGAACTCTGCTACTTATTTCTGTTCATTAAATTCTGGCATTTCCATGTCTTTCACTTAATAATTGGGAAAAAGCTGTGCCCAATCTAACCAAAACATGATTTTCTGTTCTCTTCCCAAATGCTTTAAAAAGGTTTTCAACATTGCAAACACTGTGGGTGTTATCTGCTATCTCACAGCATGCTCCAAGTACATTTGTTTAAACGAGAAAGCAAACAAAAAGCCAGTATCTCGGAGGCATTCAGCTGGCTTTTGAGTTCTGGATTAGAATGTTGTAGCGCTAGGCTTCAACTAGCAATTGAAACATGAAAATGTATATATACCACTTGGGTTTTATTGAAAATGAATATGCTATGTGTATTATTAATTAAGTTTTAAAACACTTAAACTGTCATGCCCTCTTTCACGTTGGTAGTCTGGCAACAGTTTTTGCCCCTTTGAAGTCATTCTCTTTTGATTTAAGCTAATTAATCAGGGTTTAGTTTTCACCATGATAGTTGCAAAGAACGTGCCAATTTCTTGAGATGCGCCATGGCTTATATTTTATGAAGCGACTTAACTGTGTAATGTAAAGGGCATTAGATGTCTTTCTAATTGGTTTAATCTTAATTGGGTTGACTTCATTGCAGAAATCTCTCTGAGGAGATGGCTGTCTCTGCCTTTCATCTTCTACCCCTGTATAAACAGGAGATTAAATGTCCCCCACTCGTTTTCTGCAGAAAAACGCCCCTACACCTGCGAGGTTTGCAATAAGTCCTTCAAACGACTTGATCAAGTGACTGCACACAAAATAATACACAGTGAAGATAAACCCTATAAATGCAAGCTTTGTGGAAAGGGATTTGCCCACAGAAATGTTTACAAGAATCACAAGAAGGTAAACAAAAAACAAAAACAAAAAACAAAAAAACACTCTGCTGTTGTTGTTTACAGCTCTGCCAGGCTTAGTGTTGCAGCTGTTGCTCATTTCTGTGATGGATCAATACGCTTTGGCATGCTTAGAAACATGAGCTTCAAATCTTGCAAAATATATTGGCTAGCGTTCCGTTGCAATCGCCTAGATGTTAAGATCATCAATAGGTTCCTGGTTATTGTTTGGTGTTTCTTTTAATCAACTCCAAGTAGCTCCGTTAACTTTGTTCCTCTAGGAATATTTTAACACTTTTTTTAAAAAATCTATAGTAATGTTGTAGTCATTCCTTATCTTTTTGACTACTGCGAGAAAAAAAATGAAGTTTGCATTCCATTTCGGTTAAACGTGATTACAGCAACAGAAGAAGCTCTGCCCTAAAAGTATA
Source organism: Elgaria multicarinata webbii (assembly GCF_023053635.1). Taxonomy (NCBI): domain Eukaryota; kingdom Metazoa; phylum Chordata; class Lepidosauria; order Squamata; family Anguidae; genus Elgaria; species Elgaria multicarinata. Next base: position 35,744,080 of record NC_086180.1, on the reverse strand, counting down.
GAGGAACCACACATTCAGCCACCACTAAAAGACTCCTGGCTGTGTGATTTAAGCTCCAATCTGCCTGCCCTAATTTCGATAATGCCTGTCATTACATTTGACCCTGGGTTACATTTTCAGTGGCCTGGCTGCACCCTTGACTGCTGCTCCTTCAGAATTGCAAAACTGTAAATAAATAAATAAATAAATCTGGCTAGTTTCCTGCTTAGCTCTTGCTCGTTCCCCACCCCCTCCCCTCCCCTCCGCCCTCAACACTTTGATGAAACAGATATACCAAGACTTACATATTTTTCACAGTTTGGCTCATGTTATATGCCATCTGGGAATTTGGCACCGGATCTTTGCACCATCTTTTGCGTTTCCAGCCATAAATCATGTGAAAGTAATAATAATAACCAGAATGCTCCTTGCAGGGTGAAACAATGATGACTGTTCTTTCTAACACAGACAGGATGCATGAGCCTGTTGAAAGACAGACTAGCTTGAGTACACATCACGATCATAGCTTACATATGTAATGTCCTTTAAAAACAACAACACAGTTTACGGAGTGGTTGCACTTGAAAATGAAAATGACTGAAAGCCTTTCTGTGCGGTCACCTTTGAATTCAAAAAAAGGAAAGAAAGCAAAAGGTCCTTTTTTTCCTTTTGCAATTCTTATGGCCTAAAGGAAAACGTTAATTGAAATCACTGAGGCATTTTGCTCCAGATCAAAACCTAGTATGGTCCTTGCTCCTGAAAATGTCTATGGATCACTTTGAGGGGCCTAGAGTTAGGACATGGAACTAGGACATATTAGGGTGACGATATGGAAAGGAGGACAGGACTCTGGTGCCTTTAACAGTTGTACAGAAAAGGGCATTTCAGCAGGTGTCATTTGCATGAATGCAGCACTTGGTGAAATTCCCTCTTCATCACAACAGTTAAAGCTACAGAAAACCTGTCCTCTTGACCAGATACAAAAGAGGGCAGGGCTCCTGCAGCTTTAACTGTTGGGAAGAAGTGCTGTATGCATACAAACTAGCATGTCATGTTCTTGACAAGTACAGAATATGGCTCTACTGGGCTAAACTTAGTGTGTGGAGAGAGTGAAACTCACAAGGATATTACTAAAAGAGGAATATGCCTCTGCGGGGCTACATAGCGGACATGCAAACTTGCAGTTGTGTGCACTTGCACAAGATTGCAATAATTTTCCACCAAAAAAATCCAACAAAATTCATGCAAATTTCAAGATACCCCCTCTAAAAAAAATGGCTGCCATTAAAAAAAACACCCTGGAATCCGCGGATTGGCTCGATTTGCTATGGAACAAGTTTATTTATTTATTTTATTTATTAAATGTATATACTGCCCCATAGCCGAAGCTCTCTGGGCGGTTGACACCAGCGGGGTAGGGTGGGGGAAATGGATTGAAATCCATGGGCTAAACCAGAAAAGTGCATCAACATTTTACCCCGCAAATGGGATCCCCATGCATCCTCACGTCTTCCTAACCTGAAAAGCTGCCTTGTCTTGTTTCTTTGTTGGAACGATAAACTCGTGTGGACTTATTCTATATTCTGAACCTTAGTCTGTTTGAGTTTGTTGTAGAGAAACCCAGAGACTGATACTGGTTAGGGAACAGCATTATAGTCTGTTGTTTTCAGATTTATATTAGGACTATAAAGGCTCAAAGCCAGTTACTGGAACTAACTGGTTAGGCCACTAACCCTTTTGCAGTGTGTTTAAACCATGGTTATGTAGCCACCATGGTTAGGAATAGTTCACACCACACACTAAGCCATGTTTCACATGACTCACTAAGCCATATTTCTTAGCTCAAAACGCTTAACCACCGTGGTTTAGCGTGTCATCTGAACAGGGTCAATAGTAATCTCCTTTATATTCATTTTGTTCTACTCCTTGTGTGGTGCTTCAATTGTAAAAGGATGGGGGCTGACATATAAGCTTGCTTATATCCTCTGACCTAGATAGCCTTCCCTTAATCCCTAGGTTTACCTGATTGTAAAAGAAAGTTAACTGTGCACTTTTGCAATGCATCGGGACACACAACTTGTGTGTATATATGTGTAATGACTAAAATAGGAAATCAGCTCAAACACTCATTAAAAGTCCAAAAACGTGAGTAGATTCAGGAAAGGAGAAGAAATACAGAAGAGCAGCTATGATTTTGTGACTTCAGAGGAAGGAAGGGGAACCCAAAGGACTTCACTTCCTGGTTGGTTACCAAAAATTAGAAAATGCTGTGAGCCCAGACTACCCTCAGTTTTCTCAGATTAGTTCCAAATTACAACAATGGGGCACTTATAATGTCACCAATGGTTCTGCTAAATAGCAAATTATCCAGAAACAGCCAGGAAAATGGCTTTGATCAATGACAGGGCCACTGAATAAAGGGTAAGCCATTATTAGGGACCACAAAACAGCTTTTGATCAAGAGCCTTGCCAATGGAGCTTCTCCATAGTCCCCAACAAAATTCAGAAATGTAGTGTTCAACTGGAGACTTTTTCATAGCTGCTTCCCAGTGCTTCATGCTTCCTATGTTACAAATTCCACCCTTTGGTCTCAAAACCAACAATCTCTAGAATGGTTGTATAGAGCTGGCAGGTCATGCTGCATTATGTGTGGAACCTGGCTTTGGGCTCCATGATGTGTTTTGCCCGGAGGTATAAAGGTCCAAATTATCTATCCCAGAAGGCAAAGCTTTAACAACATATGCTGAGTTTTTTTCTTAAATGACCCCAGAATAGTAGTTTTTAAATGGATATTGTCTGTTTTTATGCTTTTTATGGCTTTAAATTTTGTGCATTTGTTTTTAATGTCTACTGATTTTAATCTTTGTAAACCTCCCAGAGAGCTTCGGCTATGGGGCAAAGCTCTCGATGATGATGATGATGATGATGATGATGATAATAAGCAGCTTTCACTTTTGGTATAAGGATCGCACTGATTTATTTGGAGGAAAAAGGAGCAGAAATCTGACTCTGAAAATGTGCTAGAGCAGAGCAGAAAATCATGCCAGGAAAGAGTAATAAGAAATTGTATTAAAGATCAGACTGACTGGGTTTATTCTTAGAGCTGAAAGACATCAGTGGGAGGGATGCCAAGCAGAAAGAATTCATATTGACTTCCCAAACTCCAAGGCAAGTTAAAAACGGGGGTGGCGGGGAGAGAGAGTAGTTTGGTAATGGCCACTGAGTAGAAGGTGCAAGGAGTTTCCATGCCTCTTAATTAATTTTTCAACTTGCTTGCTATACTGAATAGTATTGCACAATATTCAAAACAAAAGGGTGTAATTACGGATGCTCAGGTAGTGCATGACCTGCCTGACCTGTCCAGGTTGTTGAGGCACTTTAGGTTTAAAACATTTTCTTGCCAGGGATTCAACAGTTCAAAGGCACCCTTATGGATTAATTGGATGGTCAGGCAAGCATTTGCATGTTCCCTCACCCCCCGGCCGTAGGGAACAATCTTCTTTTGTCAAGGAAGATTCTTCCTTTTGTCAAGGAAGAAACATTCTGTGGCTCCTTCGCCTCTGCGGCATTTCCAGAACCTTAACATCAGTCTTGGCAGCTCTCAGGCTTTTGCCTTCTGGAACAAAATGGCTTCTTGATCCTAGGTGTCAGGGTAATGTCAGTTAGACCCATCTTGCACATGATACGTGCAAGAGAGCCAGCACATCTGGTACTCCTCTGTAACAGCACATGTTCAAATATATCCCCCTTGTTATTGTTACTGTGCATATCCCAAGTCTGAGTTCTGGCACGGAAAACACATTATAGAGCTAAGCCTTAGTCAAATTAAACTCTGTTGCTGTGTGGCTCTAAGAAGGGAAAAGCCATAGCTTAGTAGTAGATCACATACTGTGTGTATATAAGGTTCAATCCCTCTCCTCTAGTTAAGGGGTTCTCAGATAGTTGGATTAGGAAAGAGCCCTGCTAAGAGACTTTGGAGAGGCACTGCCAGTCAGATTTCATATAACACTGGCCTGGATGGACCTGGCCAAAGGACTCCTGAGTCGCAGGCATCCCCTGATATTCTAGCCTGACTTGACCCTGAAAAACACAGCCGTTGCTTCACATTCCAAAATACATCACAGTAAGGCATCGGCTCAGAATACTTTTGCAGCTTTGTTCTACATCTGCAATAGGCATGCCTTGTTCAGAAGTGCAAACCCAACACCCATAACAGAAAACATGTTTTCAAATTTGATATCTTCAAATAGATATGCAAAGTAATCTTGTGGTCTTTCCATTGAATTGGTATCAGAAGCATTTCTTTTAAGAATGTCTTTTTTTATATGCTTTTGGGCAGAGGTTGCCTTGATGCATAGGGATAATCTTTTATGGATACATAATCTGGTGGTGTGCTGCAGTGTCAGAGTCAAATGAATTTGGCTGACACAAAGTGTGTGTTTGAATATTTTCCAAGCTGAGGTGGTGCTGTAACTGATGTGGTTTAGCATGGCATTTTCACAATATAAAGACTTGATTTCAGTTAGAGGTGGCTCAACTTCCCCATGTGTAGGTTACAAGGCACTTTTACTGGTGTGGTGCTTCCTTGGTAAGATGGTTGGTAATTAGAGTCTTGATTGTGGACTCTTTAATTTTTAATACATTGTTCAAGGTCCCATTTAAGAGGCCTGATTTGTTTTTCATAGAACCACTCCTTAGGTATTCAGTGAGGCATCCATTAAAGGATTTTTGTGGTGTGTTCAGTTTATTTTATATGCGGAAAGGCCTACATGTGTTGAGATGAGCACCATGTTAGATGGTGGAAGGAAATACATTTTTTTATTGCATTTTTATACTGCCTAATAGCTGAAGCTCTCTGGGTGGTTCACAAAAGTTAAAACCATCAGACACAAATCAAAGTATAAAACAAACAACAGTATAAAACAAACAGTAGTATAAAACAATTTTAATTTGTCCTGTGTTTTATGTCTCAGTTTTGTCCTTGATGGATCTATGGATCGTAATAAAGTGATGATGATGATGAGGAGGAGGAGGAGGAGTATAAAAACAATAAAAATAATATATAAAAGCACAACCAGGGTAAAACCAAGCAGCGATGGATATATACACACACAGATTTAAAATACTGATTTAAAATACAGATTTAAAACAGCAATGTTAAAAGACAATGATGATAAACTGATTTTCACATCATTACAAAAATAAAAAGTTCATTGTTTATCTATACACGGCACCAGAGCTTGTCTCTCTTTCTTCCACCTTCCTACTGGTGCCAATTCCCTTCATCTACCACTGCAAGGTACCCACCATAACCTTGGTGAACAACTGAATAGATGTGGTGCAAGTGGATGATGTGCTGTATGGCATGTGGACGTGCCCAGTGCCCACTGCCCTTGAGGGTCGTCAAAACCCTCCAAAGGGGAAACAGTGGAAGGAAGCCAATGATTTGCATGAGTTGATGTGTGATGTGGCTTCTCAAAGGCACGTACCTAGACAGGACCAGCGGAATGACTGGCACAGTCCACACTGTCCCACTGGGCACGTCCACTTTCCCCTTACTGGTAATAAAGTCAGACAACGTTTTTGTTCTAATTCTTCTTGTTGTTGTGATTATTGCGGTTTTTATTGTAATTGTTATTACAATTATTGGCTGGGCATACCCTGGAGTGTGTGAACTATGACGGAGGTGTGTGGGGGGGTGCATCTTGAAAAACCAACTCGTAGTAGCACTTTGAAATGAGTGGATGGCATGAAAGAAATTAAGTTTTTAGAAGTATTGCGACCCAAGCATGGCAACGCAAGGTCTGTACACTCACCCCGTTTAATAATTTTCTGTCTTGAAGTTCCCTGTGTTCATTTTTGATGTGGTTACCTGAGAGGAAGATTCTGATTTAGGTTTAACTTTAAATATTCCCCAAAATTCAGGGCATGCTCGGATTTCCTTCAAAATGGGCATGAATCTGGATATATTTATAATCTCTCATGATGGCCATTTTGATGTTTCTAACTTTAAAAGTGACCGAGATGTAAGCACTTTTGTTAATTGGGGTTAGGGTTGAGGGTGAAAACTTTAAATATTCCCCAAAGTTCAGAGCATGCTTGGATTTCCTTCAAAATGGGCTTGAATAAGGATCAATATAGAAGCTCTCATGGTGGGCAGTTGCAAGTGTGTATCTGGAAAAATGACAGAGATACATGCATTTCTGTAAATGGGGGATTTTTAAAATATTCCCCAAAATTCAGGGCATGCTCAGATTTCCTTCAAAATGGGCATGAATCTGGATACATTTATAAGCTCTCATGGTGGCTATTTTGATGTTTCTAACTTTAAAACTAAAAAAGTTATAGGCGTTTGACATTTACAATGCTGGATATAGATCCGGAGCCCCGCCGCGGAGCGGACTGTAGGTGGATCGCCCGAAAGCAGAGTGGACCCAATCCAAAAGTTGCGGATCGGGGGGTCTGCGCGCAGCCCTAGTTTTGAGACAGTGTTCTGTGGGGGACTTGAGTTTCTTGGAAACTGATAACGGATTCTTCAAGTAATGGCAGACAGGTTTTGCAAGCCTGGTTCGCATATAACACTAAATTGTGATTTATGTAATTCATAGTTTGTTGTGTGGCAGATAGATGAACAAACAATGGTTTGTTTTCTCAATCCATGGGTAGTTTGCTTCCCTCCTCCTTCTCCCACTTTCTCCGTGTATCCTTTTGTAGCACTGTACTACTGTCATAAAGAGCGGCTATGGGGTTTTTTCCACCACTCTTGCCCATGGCAAAACAACCCATGAACAACCCATGATTGTTGTGACAAGCCATGGTTTAAACAATCCAGAGTTCACAACCCAACAGCAAATCATGGGTTCTCTTTCTTGGTTGTTTGTTTGATCACACATCACAACAACCCAGAATTCAACAATCCAAACCACGGGGCAGGTCACAGAAAGGTAGATTTCCCATAGTCCCTATCTTCTGCTGCAATGTGCAGCCAAACCAGAGTATTAGGAATATTCTGGCAGGGAGTCTTAGTTCATGCAGATCATCAGTACGGCACCATAGGCTTCTTTGTGCATTGATTTTTACAGTGTGCAGTCATTCCATAGCAAACAGGACAACGTTCTTCAGAACACATGTTAGAATGGAAAAGGTTTCCTTGAAAGCAGAAAGTGTGAAAACTACTGTGGTGTAGTGGATAGGCCATCTGACTTGGGTTAGGGAGACAAGAGTTCTAATCCCTGAACAGCCATGAAATTCTCTAAGTGAGCCTGGTCCAGTCACACTCTCTCAGCCTAACCTATCTCAGGGTTGTTGTGAAGATGACATGGGGCTGGATGCATGTGCAGTATCCTAAGCTCCTTGGAGATATATATAAGCACTGAGTTGTGGCATAGGTTAACTTGCTAGTTTTGTACAATGACATTTCTAGCTTTGGTTTTCACTATGGATGGTTTTTCTGTCCAAGGAATAAATGTAAATACATCAACAGGAGTTTAATAAAAGAGGGGATACAAGAGGGAGGGAGTCCTTACATATAACACATGTTCAAATCCATGAAGCAACCTTGGTGACCTTGGGCCAGTCTCTTTCAGCCTCACCTATCTCATAGGGCTGTTGTGAGGACAGAATGAGGATGTGTTGTGGGGGACGGAAACATGTGTTGCCTTGAAGTCTTCGGAAGAGAGGTGGGCTATAAATGTAATAAGAAAAATACAAACATTTTCATTTCTTACCATACTTAAAGGAAGATTTCTATCCATTGGTCTATTGCAGCATCCTGCAACTTGGTGCCCTCTAGATAGTTTGGACTACAACTCTGAGAATTCCTAATCATTGGCTATGCTGGTTGGGGCTGATGGGAGTTGAACTCTGGAGGGCACCAGCTTAGGCAAGACTGGTCTACTATGGAATTGTTCAGTCTACTAGGGTTGAAGATGTGTCTTCACTAGGGCTGCTTAGAATCCAGACATTTCTGTCTTTAGCCCACCTGCATTGCAAGCTTCTTTTAGAACTCTACTTGGCTTCAAGATCCACTTGCCATGGAGCAGGAGCTTCTGTTAGAGTGTCTGGCCTCTGTTAGAGGTACAGTTAGTTGCACAGTTCTCCGAATTGTGACCATAGCCAACAAAATTCCTCCTGTATTTAAATGAGAGCCAATTTAAACATTACAGCTCCTGTATGGAGGCAGATAAGGATAAAAAGAGAGAGCTTATCCTTATGCGCTATGCAGCAGGCGTAACATTTTAAAGCTTCTTACCCTATGCGTTGGCTCAAACTTGTCCAGTGTCTGTACGACAGGGCTAGCAATGGTCCAAGTTATGCATTGCTGGTGTGGAAATGCTGCATGCATTTTGGCAAATGCATGGAATGGTAACTCCAAATGTGAACGTTTCAAATGTTAACTCCCAATGCTTATTAATGGCCTCAATGATGCAGATTAGTAATTTTACACTCTGGACCTCATGGTCTTATGGAAGCTATCTTTTAAATGTGGTAATGTGTATTATTTCACTTCAAAGTATAGTAAGCCAGCTCTACTGCATTTTGGGCCCTCCTGCACTTTCTGCTGACTGGGTCCCTGACCTTTGCCCCAAAGTCCTGCCCTTGTGGCACCACTGAGGCAACATTTAAATTGGCCCTCTATTTCTTGCAGGGAAAGAAATGGTGGTTATAATCCTCAGGCTAGTGGTTTACAACTAAAAAAGCTGATAAAGGACTTTTAAATTGCAAAGTTTGTTTACATGATCAGGGAAGCAGAGATTGGGCTGGATTGCATGATAACAGCAAGGGAAATAAGCTATGGTGGATTGTTAATCCTGCTGCCAGTGGAGGCTGGTGGCTCTGATGTCAGTGGGGCAGTGAATTCATTGTGGGTTTCAGTCAGAACCAGACAGAACTCTAAAGGAGCTGTCCAAGGTGATGAACCCCTGGCTGGTTCTGACTGAAACCCAGAGCAGATTCACCATCCCACTGACACTGGAACCGCCAGCCTCCACTGCCTGCTGCATATTCCGGTCAGACTTCTCTATGCTGTGATGGCTTGCCATGTCATCCAAACCCATTATTGGGGTTGAGGGGCAACAACCCTCAACAGCCGGTGTGATATTGTGCAAACTGGGTCATTGTTTGGTTGTGGGTTGGAACAACTGAATTAAAGAAGAAATCCCAAGGTGTTATGGCCACACCTTCATGTCCAAGGTCTGCATTTTTTTGCACTGAATTCTATATTCCTTCCACCTATCTCTTAGGTGTACAGCCCTTTGGTAGGGCTGTACACTGCCTTGAGGGCTGAACCCTGATTCCGTGATGAAGCAGACCAATTTGGCCCACTTCAGTCTGAATCCAGAGTGGCACTGGATCGGGCTGAGGGACCCTGAAGCGGATTGGAATGGGTCCGACAGCTTCAGGGTGCATCGGCCTCATTTGGGATGGTAGTGAGCCATTTGGGATGGTAGGCCCTAAAGGCAAGGCAGGGGGCTGTGCACAGCCCTAGCCTATGGTATTGTTCCTCATATTTTTATTTTATTTTTATTTATTTATTATAGCATTTTTATCCTGCCCTTTAGCCAAAAAACGGCTCTCAAGGCAGCTTACAAAAATATTTCTTAAGACAGTCCTAAGACTGAGAACCTTAACCTGAGAATCAGAATCTTATTAAGTGGGAGCATTTCCCCTGCTTTCAGTATGATTTAATTCCTGTACGATTCCTGATCGTTACAGAATCGGAAGTTAAGCCTGTTTAAGGAATTGTCAGGCCAGGATAGCTGATCACCTCTGCAAGCCCCGAGAGTCTTTTTCAATGGCGGGTGGGGAGTTTAGAAAACCGGTGGATTTTTTCACTCATGCATGTTGCCAGATTAACAGCCCTGGAGACTGAAGCCTTCTATTTATCCACAGAACAGGTACAGCACAGTCAGCAGCAATGCAAGCTTCCCCACAGCAAAGTACCATCCAAATGTCTCAGCCCTGTTCTGGAGGATCCACCTGTTGAGGTGAGAAGGTAGCTCAGTCTCTTTGTGTCCAGGCATGGCATTGGCTTAGCTTTTCTCTAGCAGCTGCTGTAAAAGATAAGAAGCCCTGCAAATGTGGCGAACTTTGTAGAGAAGAATTCGGACTTTTGTACAAACCACTTCCCTAAGAAGTGTCATTCAATGGCAACACAATGTTTTGTTTCCTGTAATCGAGGGACAATTTAAAAATATGACACAGGAAATGACAGCTGGGGAGCATAGGATTTCCCCCCTTTCTTCTGCCTCCTGATTAAAATCATGCTGCTTGGCAGAAAATGATACTCTCATGCACGCTTAGGAGTGTCATATCTAGTTATGCTGGAAATGCCCCTCCTATCTCTAGTGAGCCTTCTGGGCAGGATCTACACTATTGCTTTATAATGGTATTGAAGTGCACTGACAACTGTTGGGGCTCATGACACATTCTGTATACTGTTTTCAAACCACTTTCAAAGTGTTATATCCTGCTCCCTCTCTTTTCTCAAAGGTAATTTGTTTAGCTTGAGAAGGAGATAAGGGGGGAACCACCCTTTTAAAAACTTTCTTGGAAACCTCAAAGCAACTCTAGTTTTTTTCCATAATCATTTCCCATGATAGCTTTGCAAAAATGAATGGGTTTTGAGGTCAGCTGGGGTTGGGGGTGGCGAATGGGGCATGGGTTGTAATGTGAAGAAGTATTTTGTTCTATATTTGTGTGTGTGTGGGGGGGGGTTGTGGGAAATGGTTCCAGGTTTCCCATATGTCCCTTTGTTATCTGCTCGGAGATTGTGCTACAATTAACTTGTAGCACAACCTCTGGTCAGATGAGACATCAGAAGGGAAACTTGCTATATTCTGCCTACAAAATTGGCTAACACATGCATTATGACTGTTGTCCTGTTCAAAAACAGTGATTTCACTACATCATTAGATACACTGCAACAATTCCTGTCGTCTGCCAGGGACTTCTCTTTGAAAGTGTTCTCAGTGTATTAAATAAAAGCAGTAAGGCGCATATGTTCATCCAGTTTTGGAACATCCTTCCGCTTCAGAATTGTCAAAGTTCAGAAGCAATGTTTGACTTCTTTTATTTAAGGGCTGGAGATCACTATTGGGATAGTTTAGCTTCATGTTTTAATCTGCGTTTAGGATAGTTGCATCTACACTGGAAAACTCCAATATATTCTACATAGCAATCCCCTGAAAAAGCATTTGGAATCTTCAGATGGTGGAAAATGTTGCAGGCAGGCTGATTTCTGGAGCCTGCTTTGCTGATCCTATCTCCCCAGTCTTCTTTCTTCTGCACTGACTTCCAGTTCATTACTGGGTGCAATTCAAAGTGCAGTTCTTATCTACACATCCTAAACTGTTTGAGCAATTCATCCCATAATGCTCATCTCATATGGCCCTTCTTGCCCACTGTGTCTGACATTGGAGGCCCTACTGTGCATCCCAACAATTTCAAAAGCACAATTGTCTGTGACTCATGAACAGGGCCTTCTCTATTGCAGGTTGGGAGCTCTCTCCATAAGAACTTCACTCTCTCAGGATTTAGACGAGATACTAACATCTTTGTGGGTTAAAGTTCTGTGTGTGTTTTGATGTTGAATTGTTTATCCTGCTCTTAGTTTTATTGTATGAAGTTGATTTTAGTGATTTTGAACTGTTTTACTGATTTTGAACTGTTTTACTGATTTTATGGACTTTGCTGCAAGTTGATTTGAGATTATTATATAGAGAAAAGTGGGGTGAAAATTTCAAATGAAAGAAGATCTACCCAGTGGCAAAGAAAAAGAAATGTAAAAGTAATTTCAGAATACACAGGGCACAATTCATACTTGTTTAATTCAGTGACAAATTTCTCATTGGATTGTATCTAATGGTTCCCTTCCATTTCTGGAAGGTGTTTTATCCTAGTAAAGGTATCCACTAATGGAAAGGAGAACATTTTCCATCCCTTCTCGCTGCCACCTTCATTATTCTTAGGATTGGGGAACCTTAAGATCAGCATGGAAGCTGATGCCTTCCTACCTTTCCACTAGCAGACTATCTGCTAGGTCAAAGACCCTTTCAGGAATGGAAAGACCCCTTAGTGCACCATTGTATACAGCCCATTTATGTTAATGATGGTTGGATTTCACCAGTCAGTTACTCAAACATTTACGTACATTCTATACTCCTTTATTTTCTAATAATTTCTTACATGTCTGGATTGCAGATGGTGATTTTTGTTCACTGTTATATTATTATTTATGTGTAAAGACAGTCTTTTAGCAAATACATATGTGTGCGTGATCCAAATGGGGGGTGGTGGAAGTAGCTGTGTTCCAGGAAATCAAAGTCAACTTGGGGAAGTTAAAAAATCATCTGGAGAGTTTCAGCAAAAATAGCAGAAAACATAAGTGAAGAACTTTGATGCAGCCACAGACTTTACAGGTGGAGGTCTTAGTCATGTACAAAATCACCAAATAATTTAAATACTTCTTTACAGTTTGTATTTATTGGCCTATTACTTTCTCCTCCCTCCTTGTCTTGTATGTGGAAACAGACTGAGAATTTGTGTTGCGTATTCATTATTTACTTTTAGTCTAAATATTGCTCTTGAGCATACATGTGGTTAGTAGCTGTGCAGTCTATGATGATACAGTTTCCATCATCTGTCTTGTCACCAGGAATCAGAGACCTTTGGTTGAAATAAGTGTAGTTCTGGATCCACGCTTGAGGCATTATATCAGGAGAGGATAACATTTTGGCCCCAAGGACTGGATCAGGTGTTTGCCAGGGTGGTGGAGATCACGCATAAGCACATGCACAGGAACACACATTCACAACACCCACCCACACCTCATACACATACATAACACACAATACATAAACACATCACTCACACACACTGGAGGGAGGGCTGCTTCTAGATTGCTGGGAGGAGGAGAAACATGGCTAATCTCTCCACTCTCTTGGCAACCCCAAGTAGCATTCCTGCTTTCACAATTGCTTCTGGGTTGCTGCATGGAGGAGAAGGCTTTAGCTTCCTTCTCTCTCAGCACCCTTGATGGGCTTTGCTGCTTCCACACTGGTAATGGTGGCACCAAAGCAGCAATACTGGCTGCTTCTGCACACTGTGGGAAGAAAGAGACTTTAGTCTCCCGGTGACTGAATGCTCACTTGAGGGCTGTGGACCACACTTTTTGCACCCCTATTAGAAACAAACAAACAAACAAACAAATTCATTTACCTGAAAATTAGAGATAACTAAATAGAAAGAAGTATTTTAACAGTCATGTTCTAGTGTATTAATATTTCTAGGAGGAGATTATGGCTTCCCCCTCCACAAATTCTAGTGTTACAACCCAATAAAATGAATCATGTAGCACCCATTTTCACCTTCAGATCCATCATTTTATGTTATGCGCTGTTTTGAAGTTTATTTCAGCCATCATACACTTTAAATGTGGAAAACAAGGTTCTGGGGTTTTTCCAGACAGTAGGCTCCTCAGCTACCAAACAAAAGACATTGTACAGATTTTCCATCTTTCCCTTCCCAACAGATTTTTTTTTTTGTGATAAGGAAAAAGGTGAAAGAAACAGTGAGAGAACAGGGAAGGGTTACAAATGGAAGACACAACATTGTCTGGATACCTTGTAATATTCCATGTTCGAGTCAGGATGATTGCACAATAAAAACCTTGTCTGGAAACACTCACAAGCAGGATCTACACTACTGCTTTATAATGGTATTGAAGTGCACTGACAACTGTTGGGGCCCATAAACATTCCATTTACGGTTTTCAAACCAATTTCAAAATGTTACTTCCTGCTTGGTGTAGATCTGGCCCTTGTCACAAAAATGCTGCTACTTCTAACTTTGGTTTCAAAATAACAAACAAGGGTGAGCTGAGAGACTGGATAGGACTAAGCCCTGATAGGTTTTTAAGCTTCAGAAGATGGAGCTAAGCAACTGGATGAAAAATAGGCCACAATTAACTGAGGAAATGCCATTCCTTTAGGTGCATGTCTGCATGTAAGGTTTGGAAGACCTTATGATCTGGCATCTGGTGAAACACCAAACAAAACCCAAAGTGGAGTTTTTATCTTTATGGCTGTGTTTATATGCACACCTCTCTCTATAGTTTACATCTGCCTAACACCAACCAAACTCAATTACTAACTTCCCCCTCACTGGAGCATGTGGGATTAAGCCTTTTGTTATTATTTTGGTGAAGTGAGACAAGGCCTCTTCAGCTTGCAGAGTTAGCCACAATTATTGTAATGACTTCTAATTGATCGCTCTGAGCTTTTCCTCTTAAATTATATTGTGTTTCATCCACAGACCCATTCTGAAGAGAGACCCTTTCAATGTGAGGAATGCAAAGCATTGTTCCGAACCCCATTTTCTCTGCAGAGACACCTTCTAATACATAACAGTAAGTGCTAATACAGAAGGTCAAGAAGTTCATATAGCATCCCTGACTGGTAAGCTGTGAGAGTAAGTACACTCTTAGCTCAACATTGAAGGAGACTCTCTGGCATCAGCAGGCATACACCGAATCCATATCTTTTTGGTTCAATAGAAAAAACTATGTTTAATAAAGGAGTAGGTTGAGCGATAGAGAAAGACAAATGCATTTATTGCCCCTCAGGATCCCAATGCAGTGAGTGATATGAATGAGCTCTTTAGAAAATATAATCCTGGTTAAATGCTCAAAACTGAAAAGCCAGAATTCTCAACTCCTCCCCTTGGAATAGCCATGTTTGTACCTCTTACCTTGTGTCTCTCAGCAAAGTACTTGCCACCTGTGGGGTGAGTATCTCACACTCCTTGGCCATATTGTTTAGTCCTATTCACCACGTGAATCCTGGCTCTAGTGCATAGGAATGGGTGAACATGTGATGTTCGGGCTCATTGAGGCTCTCTGAATTCTTCCTCAAAGTTTGTTTCGCCTCATTTGTATTTCCCCAATTGAAAAAAACCCTCATTTTTTAAAAATGCACATTTTTCCTTGATATTTTATTTATTTATTTATTTATTACATTTCTATACCACCCAATAGCCGAAGCTCTCTGGGCGGTTCACAAAAATTAAAAACATTCAAAGTATAAAACAACAGTTTAAAACCATAATATAAAATACAATATAAAAGCTCAACCAGATAAAAACAGCAGCAATGCAAAATTACAAATTTAAAACACCAAGTTAAAATTTATTTATAGACTGTTAAAATTCTGGGAGAATAAAAAGGGCTTCACCTGGCGTCTAGAAGCATATAATGTTGGTACCAAGCGAACCTCCTTAGGGAGCTCATTCCACAGCCAGGGTGCCACAGAGAAGGCCCTCCTCCTGGTAGCCACCTGCCTCACTTCCTTTGGCAGGGGCTCCTTTCCTTCCTGATAGAAATGTGTATTCCCCTCCCCTCGAGGCTAAAGTGTGAAAATGTGGATTGGGGGGTGGGATTTGGGCAAGTGTGCCCTTCTGCCATATGCACATATGTACAAATATACATCCCTAGTAGTGTAATGAATTTCTCTTTCCTCAGTGTATCTTATTGGTAGCTGCCAGCAGAGCTAGTAAACCCACTACATGATGGCCAGGTTTCATGCAATGGGAAAATAGTAAATTCACAATGGGAATGGTGATCTCTATGGTAACGGTGGTATACAGTTCACTACTTGATTGGCACAATCAATACATTCATTTTAGATTTTATGCTGACAATGATTAGCACATGGAATGGAAAAATCATTGTATCCATGGCTATTTTGGGGCTATATATGGAATGTGAAGTTCTTGCAGAAGAGCGTTGGTCTTTATGTGGACATGTTCAAATTCACCTCTTCCATGAACTCACTTGGTTGCAGTATCTCTGCATCAACTAGCCTGCCTTACAGGCTTGTTATAACAACAGCAATAATAATTTTAAACTACACTTCAAAAATATCAGGGCACTGTACAAATCAAGATCCCAAAATGGTCATCTAATCCAAAAATGCAAAAAGTACAAAACAGAATACAATCATGAAACAATTTAAAAGGCAGTAAAATGTAAATGAACAAAGTATGGTATACATTTCATTTATATTTTACTGCCTTTTAAATTGTTTCATGATTGTATTCTGTTTTGTTCTTATTGCATGGTATGATATTCTTTGTATAGCATTAAGATGTCCATATACATGTCTTTTGCGGTATATTTTAGCTTTTATAGAGTTGCTATAAATGTGAAATTCAGGGGGTGGGACAAAAACAATAATTGATATTCGCATTTCCTCCAACTTACAAAAAGCAATTAAACCAAATATTGGATTAAACCAAACACCAAATATTGTGTTTGTCAAAATTATAGGTGAAATCACAGACCATCTTATAGACTGTAAGCTCGCTTTCTCCATCCTGAAATCCACTAGGTACTTTAAAATGACTGGTCAATAATTGTTCCCCTAGTGCCCAAATATGCAAGTTGAGATGTTGTATATGAGTCTTCCTTTGACTCAAGGAGAACTTGAGATTCTTAGATAATCCTTTGACCATACAGAAAAGAAGAAAATATAATGTGCAGTGTTTGTACAGCATAATGGTGTTTGTAACCAGATGCTGCAGGTATTGAATGATTTCCTTGTGCAGTAACTGACATTATATAGGATAAGCTAGATCTTGTAAAATCAAAAGTACAATCCCTAGTCTAGTAAAAGACTGGAAAATGGTAGTTATTTATTAATTATTTATTCATTTTAAAAATTATGGTCTCCTCTAAGGATTCAAAGTGGCTAACAATTAAAAATATAATAAAACACACAACTAATATTTAATAAAACAGAAGTTATACTATGAAATACAATACAACTAGTATATATAGTTCAATTTTGCATATGTACTTCAACATTGCATTCACAGTAGTACATGGCTGGTTGCAGCTCATGCTAGTTTTTGAAGCTTACATTTTTAAATGGCCAATTAGCCCCCCCCCCCCAAAACTAATAATAATGACAAATACTAGCCTAGTTTTCTTACAGCTGGCCTTAGCACTTCCTTAGCACCTGTAGATGCAATGTAAATGTAGAAGATTCGGTACACAGTTGTCCATGTAGACTTGGTCACCAGGTAGTTTTTTGCAGAGGAGATACTTTCAGTATGGTGTTGGGTATGAATATGACATATATAGCAGCCTCATCCAACTTGGTGTCCTCCAGATGTATGGAATGGCCATGCTGGATTGCTTTGATGGAATTTGCAGTCCAAAAGATCTGAAAGATACCATGTTGGAGAGGGCTGGCATATAACCTTTCCATCACAGTTGATCCTGAAAGATGTCTAATTGTTCTAGATGGCACCATTTTAAAGCATCCATTCTAGGCACCTACATTCACTATATATTCTGCCTAATGGTAAGGCTGCCTTTGAATGTGATGATAGCTGCAGTAGATTTATAATCACCCATTAGTATTGTTGTGGAAGTTAGGCTAATTCTTTTATTAACATATCTTTATTCCTTCCTTTTACTTAGGTGAAAGAACCTTTAAATGTGATCACTGTGATGCGACGTTCAAAAGGAAGGACACACTGAATGTTCACATACAAGTTGTTCACGATGGCCATAAGAAATATAAATGTGATTTGTGTGACAAAGCCTTTGTGACACCATCTGTGCTTAAGAGCCATAAAAAAGTAGGTATAATCTGTCATTTGAAAAATAAAAATAAAAGTGATTATATTAGGGTAATTTTGCTTAGCTTCTACCATACTTACTTTACAAATGGTGGAATTTCTTTTGAAGAAATGGCTTTCAATTGTGGACTGGCCATACCAACAGTATTAAATGCAGATGAAAGTATATAGAAGTATTAGAATTAAGGCAGCTATAGAAATACAGTTTTCTTTTCAATGAGTGAAAAGATTAATATCTGTATCAATCTATTTATTCCAATTCACGGTGCTTGTATGCAAAACTGCTAGCAATAGGAAAGCACCTAATCAGGCATGCATTCAACTGTCTCTCTGAATCAGGACCCCAGCAGAATGTGCAAAGTTGGAATAAGTCACACTTTCTACAGTTTAGCTTTCATTGCCTTAATGTATCTGTGAGCTACTATTGATAAAAAAAGGCCCAACCGCTCAAGGAACATAGCATGCTGTACAAAAGGCTCAACTCTTCCGTTTTCTAAAGCCATTGCAAGTTGTGTGCCCTCTTATGACCAAGGCCATAGTCTGGAGATTGAAGTATCGACTGGTTCGTATTTGTCTTAACGTTGATTTCATTATGGTTGTGTGCTGTTGCATTTGATAAGATGAGCTAAGCCAATATTGTCTCTCTCACACTCTGCAAACTTTGACTTTCAATAAATAGAGTAAATATTAGCATTGCTTGTCCACTAGTGATGTAGGAATTATTGGGAATGGAAGAAGCCTCTAGAAGGTCATCTCTGTTATCTTACGTGAATGGCAGAGAAGCTTAGAGTTTGATTAAACTGTTAACAGTTCCATGTGTGCAATGGAAATTAGTTACCATATTGAAATACAAAACACAGAACTAGAAGACATAAGATGAAGCCTCCATTCAGATGATTTCATCCTACACTTGTATCCAGAGAGAGATTGGTAGGAGGCCTTGAGCTTCCATATTTCTTTGCATTCCCCTCCATTGCATCTTGCCATGGAAGAAATAATGACCGAGCAAGGAGATCCTACTTTTATCTGAAGCAGTATCTAGCAGCTAGGTTCTAGTTGAACCTGCAAAACTGAACCCATCTGATTGTTCAGAGGTATCCATTGATGTTGGCCAGCGACCAGCCATTCACCTGCACAGTGCTATCCTATTAGCCCCGTTGACTTTGCTGCCACCTTGTGATATCTTAAAAATATTCAGTGCTGTCTAGACAAATTATACTTCATAATGAATTCCTATTTGCACTTAAGTATTTGCTTAACTTTCCCAAAGGACTTTAATGTGCTTAGCGTTGTCTGAATTCTTCTTATTATATTTACTGTGGCTAGATTCAGTGCCCCATATCATATTCACTAAAATCCCCGAAAGATCTTTCAGATGAGAAGATTGTTGGATCAAATCCCATTACACTAAATATGAACTGCACTCGAAGTTATGTGACAAATATATTTTCTTATTACTAACCAGCTGAAATAAAAATGCAACAAATCTTTTTTGTAATAATCTTTCTGACAGAAGTTTTTACAGTATTCAATTCTTATTTTTCTATTGGATAAGCATTTTTCAGGCAAAGCTCTTTTATTTAAGAATAATATTAGTAGAACTGGACCCAAATACAAAGTTATCATTTTACGGAACTTAAGGTTATCATTAAGAAATCAAGCTAGTGTTTACTATTTTGAAAAATCCTATAGAAGAAGTAGTGAAAATGCACAAGTAGGAAGGATCTTTCTCTTCTGCTGCAAGTATTTTCAAGAGCCAATTATGATTAATTGATTTTTTTTTTATGACCCAAACCATTTCAGGAATAAAAACTCATTTGCCTGGTAGTTAGGGTAGATAACTTGGTTTATTTTGCAATGAATAGCAAAATCACTTTAGGGATTTTAGTGTAGTCTTAAAGTGCAACCATTGTTAAATTCTCAAAATCTGATTTTGTTATTACAGGGTACTGTGTAATAGATGGTGAACAAATTAAACTCTTGGAAGATTAAATATAAAAATCTGAGCATATTTTATTTGTGGTGGGGATTTTTTGCAACCAAATTAACTCTTTATATCTCTTTGTGCTTTGTAGACTCATACAGGTGAAAAGGAGAAAATTTGTCCTTACTGTGGGCAGAAGTTTGCAAGTAATGGAACACTGAGAGTCCATATTCGAAGCCATACAGGTATAGTATTACATTGTAAGAAATCAACAACCTTTCCACAGCACTTGAATTGCACAATTTCAAAGTGCAGGTTTGTCTGGATGTATTATTGAAGAATAACTGTTATATCTCCCATGCCAACATGAAGATTTGCTTATCTTTTTGAAAAACTATTTAAATGTTGAACACTTCCCCCCCACCAAAGCAGTCCTGTCTGTTAGATCTTCTTACTAGCTTCAGTTGAAACATAGTAGTGTAAAGTTTTAATTATAAAAAGTGAAATTCTACTCATTTATACTGGGGAAATTAATTATTTACAAACCCAATAGCTGAAGCTCTCTGGGCGGTTCACAAAAAATGATTACTAAGAATGACTTAATAAAACGTGCAATGTTTTTCCTTTCTTCAACAACTTCTATTTTGATGTTTCAAAATAATAATAATAATAATAATAATAATGATGATGATGATGATGATAATAATAATCCTTCTCCAGTTGTGGCAATAGCTGATTTTTTAGAACAAGGATCTTCAATGCAGCAGAGTGGTCTTCCAGAGAAAGGACCAGGCAGTTATATAGTAGAATGATCGTAACACTGCCTTCATCTTCAGTATATGTATATGGAGGGAAAGTGCATATACATAGAGGGAGAGTATTATATCTGGTGGCCCCTGTCATCCATAAATTCAGTAGAAAGTGAACAGCAGAACATGGTCTTCTACACACAGACAACTGTACATGCATAGGGCCCACTACTCAAAATTACAGAGACCCTAATTGTGTATGGAGACCCTAATACTGCCAGGGTCTCAGTACACACCCTACATCAGCCTTCTCAGCCTGGAGGTCAGCCCTCATGAGGCCCATTCAGCATGGCCAGTGGTCAGGAATGCTGGGTGCTGTCATCCAAAATGTCTAGAGGGCATCAGGTTGGGGAAGACTGGCCTACATGCATACTCTCTTATGTGCATGGTAGCTGTCCACAGCTTCTGTTGAACAAACTGAGGTGGGGCCAGGGGCAGAATCCTGCTTCTTTATGTGTTTACTGCATCTACTGAAGGGTGAGAGCCTTTCAGTAGATGTATATAGTAGTGCCTACTTGTTTCTGTTGATAGAAGGCAGTCTTCGTTTCCAAAAAGCAAAACTGTTCCACATTGTACATCCAAGAAGGTGAACTAGATTGTTGTAACTTTCTTGTAGCTTCAAGATGGGTGATACACCAAATGTAATGTATGACGTGGCCCTTACTTTTTCCCTACACAGAGGTGTGTGTTTTCGCTTCTGAATAGGATAAAGACTATTCAAAGGCTATTGCATGAGTGTGTATGTGTGTGTTTTGTCATGGCTACACACTGTGGGTTGATACAAGCAGAGACTACTGAATTCATGGACGTTCAGCATAAAAAAACCACCTGTTTTCCTACATGTCAAGCACTATAGATTAAGTTCTTTTTCCTACACTGAGACTACTTCCATGTAGGAGAAATATAATGTGTATTGGGCATTTGAGGGAAATATACTTGATGCTTTTCATTAATTTGAGGGCAAGCAACTGGTTTGGAGGCCCCACAAATTCTGTACGTCATGTTGTTATCAAGTTGAGTGTGTCTGGATCCAAGTTCCCTTCTCCAACTCCTCGTAGTTTTCATTGTGCCATCGCTCATTACCATCATGTACTCCCCACACTAGCTTGTCATCTAATAGGAAGTAGTTCTACTTATCTACTGATCTGACTGTACATAGTAGATAAACATTTCCAGTACAAAGTAGATGCCCCGAAGCATCGTGTTCGCCACAAACTACATATTCAAGTAATTGGCAAGCTGCTGAGAGTTTTAGTGATGTTTGGTTTCCAACTTAAAAGGGTGAGGATTGGCGTTTGACATGCAAAGCGCTTGTTAACAAATAGTCTGCCTATGACATTCTGTTCAGTTTTGCATAAACAAATTTGGATTGCAGGAAGATGACAGAACATGTGCACTTAATCACTTGGCTTCCTAATATGTTTGATAAGTCTTAATCACTTCCATCTCTCACGACCACCTGTTAAGATTAAAGCTGTTTACTTGTTTGGTCCTGTTTTTAATTCTGACTCTAACCAGGGCTGAATACTGATTACTCCAATGAAAATTTGGACTGTGTAGCTGAAACAGAATCCCCTTTTTGGGGATGGGCTAAAATTGTGGCTCAACTGCAGGGTTAGGACTCAGTAGAGGGTCACAGAAACCTTGTTTGGGGGTCAAAAGGATGCTAGCAAATAATTCTGGAAGAAAGGTTTTGTAAGGAGCTGAGGGAGGATGGTATTTACTTATTTATTTAAAACATTTGTTGGCTGCCTTTCAGGGCAGAATCGAGAATCCCTCACAAGGAAGCTTACAACAATAAAATGCATAAATACTGTTATAACATAATAGTAAATAGCAATGAAAAACAATAAAACTAGCAAGAACAATAGCAGCAATAAGAATACTCATCATGGGAAGGCCACGGTAAAATAAAATGTTTTCAAGGCCTTCTTAAAAGTCTGCAAGGATGATGCATGGCGGACCTCTGATAGGAGTTTGTTCCAGACATTTGGGGCCTCTGCAGAGAAGGCCCTCTCCTGGGTAGACACCCACCTAATTGCTCTGACAATTAGTCATGATGGATAGTGGACACTTGCTGCATTTTAATTCATTAATAATGCAGGGGGTTAGTAAGACTGACCTACTTTACAGGATTGTTGTAATGACTAAACATAACGTGTGTGAAGCACTTTGTACACTAATAAAAAGCACTATGATTACTAAACATAAATTTCAGCTCTAAAACCGTCACAGCGAGGAGTCTAGAACTGAGGCTGTGAGCAAAAAACCTCTTTTAACAGGACTTCAAGCAAGTGTAATCTCTCACCAGCATGTCTTGGTCCCCTAAATCTTACCAGGGTGCTTTCAGACAGAGGGCTCCTAGTGCTACCATTAGAAATCATTGTGCAGCTATTTTGTCTTCTTTTCCCCTTCATGGATTTTTTGCAGTAAGAAAAATACTGGAGGAAGTGATGGGAAGTATAGCAGGGTTACAACTGGAAGACAAAGCTGTCTGAACCCCCTGTAAAACTTCTGTGAATGAGGCAGAGCAAAAGCATGATAAAAGCCTCATCTGAAAGCACCTTTATTGATTCTTTCCATTTTACTCTCAGAGATTGTCCTGGCAGCAACTTTCTTATGAAACAGAACAACTAAGCAAGATCACGCTTTCCTCAACCTTTTGTTTGACGCATGGCCATATGGCACTTCACAAGAGAAATGTCTGTTTCTGCCATATTTCCCTGTCTTATCAGTTAGATCTCATTTGTCCACTGCTTTGGTTCTCTAGAAAACATGTTTTGCTTGATGTGCAGGTACAGTAATATGGTCTGTGCATAAATTCAGTGTTAACTTTTTGGCTTGATAGTCTACTATAAAGTAGACCAAAGTCTTCGTACAGGCACCAGTTTAAATGTTAATTTGGAAATCTTCCATTGCTGTAATTACAATTATTTAATCTGTTAATAGTTTGATTTAGAACCAAGGAGTTCAAAGGATGTAGAAATGATACAGTCCCAGTAAAGAAGGACCTACAAGCCATATCAGGTGGACAAGAATGGCCGGAAAAGTCCTGGATTGAGAGATCAGTGATAGGGATGGGAGAGGGTTAGAAGATCCAGGTAATATCAGGCTTGGTTGATTCAGGAAGGGCTGTACTAAAGGATGAGCCTTGTGCAAGAACATGAAGCTAATACAGAGCTTCAGAAAATAAATGTGATATAGTCTTCGTCTAACTGTTCCCATTCAGAATGCATGTAGATCATCATATGTTTGAATGATTCCCCACATCAGAAACTTTGCACACAGAAAATTCAAACATTAGGAAGAAGACTTTGTAAAATACATTTGCTCTGACACACTAGTTTTCCACGGATACGGAATTTGGGACAGTAACTGGTTCACATGGAAAGGTCTCTCACTGAAACATGATGTCTGCCAACATCTCAAGATGACATCAGTATGGTCCTCAGGCTGCAGTCCTGCCCTACTTTACCTGAGAATAAGTTCCATCCAACACACTTATGGCATGGCTAGACGGGGCAATATCCCGGGGATCGTCCCTGTGCGTCCACATGACGCACAGGGCATCCCGGGAACAGGGAGGGACGATCCCTCCCTTTCCCCAGGATATCGCCCTACTCATTAATATCAATTTTTCCCACAGTCTCAGAATGATCCCGAGACAGCGGGACATGTGGCCCACAGTTGTGGTTTTGTCCCGGTTCCTTGTGAGTAACCGCTCACAGGGCATGGAGCTCCTCAGGAGCTCTGTGCCCATTGGGGGTGGGGTGGGGGAGCATGAGTTTTTCCCCTTTAAAACAGTTACATTTTGCACACGAGCCCTCCTGCGCTCTTCTTCAATTAAAAAAAATGGCAGGCGCGACGTCCTCTTCCTCCTGGGATGTCGCGTGCTGCATGTAGACAAGGGGGATGATCTCACAATCATAAAATTACGAGATCATCCCCCTCCACCCCCCTCATCTAGCCAAGCCCTTAGACTTACTTCTGAGTTAACATGGATAGGATTGGATTGTCAGTTTTGTAAAAGTGCCTGTTCCCAGGACACAACACAGTTGGCATCCACTGGAAAGCAGGCTTTCTCTTTACCGAGCAGTTCAGTACAATATTAATGTCCACAGTGGAAGAAGATATTTTCAAACATCTTGGCTTTTAAAGCAGGCCTTCACAACTTGTGACCCACCAAGCCAAATTTAGCCCGCCACCTACATATGGCAACCTAGCAGCAGTTTGTTTAAATGTCCTTTTTGCTACCTGCCTGGCATTGCAAAAATGGGGCTGTCAAGAACCCTGTGGCCCCACAATATATGACCAGTGGGATGCATCCAACTTCATTGGTCACAACTGCAGCAGGCTTGCCTTAAAGGAATACAAGCTCCAAAAGACTAATGGTTATTTAATTCATAGAGTTTTCTCTCTCCCTCTTCAGAATATTGCATTGTGTGTTTCTCCTTTTTTTATGATTAGCTTTGCAACAATTGCTTGGGACTGCCAAGGAAATATCTCATTCAAAACCACCTCAATTCACATCAGAACGCGGCAAATTAGTCTGCAGTTTGGTCATTCAGGTTTCCAATGCTGGAATGACTGAAATAGTACTTGTGGGTCAGCAGAAATAATGTCGCTACATCCTGCTGGTTTATGGGGGGGTTTAGGGTCAGAGGGAGCTGGGGTTAATTCAGCAAAAGAATCCTCTGACTATGACATAAATTCTACAGGTGGTTCATAAATTGTGAAAGAAACTCTTAAGAAGTAGAATTTGGGATGCTGAAGGGCTGTGGGCCAGGAGGTTAATTATTTGCCTACAGTTGCATCCAACATTCAGCGCTAATACATACCGGCTGTGAGTTGTGCTTGGGTCTGCCTTGTGCGTGGCCAGCAAAATCTAATCACTGAATTATATTTAAATGATGATCTGGTATCTGGCCCCATTGCTGGTTTGTCACAAGAATGATGACTTCAGATACAATATTTGAAATGTGAGAGGTGGCTGTTTTGTTCTAGCCCAACTACTGATTTTGGAGACTGGAAAAAGCAGAAAGAGGTTTTTTTCTCCTGGATTCAAAGTGCAAACTAGCTTTCTTTCCCATGCAGCACAAGTCTTTGACTCCACCCTTTGTAGGTAGATTGCCATTCAGTAACAACATCTGTCCTAGGTGTTAGATTCCATTGGGAGAATTTCAGCTGATTTTCTGTAACTGTTAGCTAGCAACCAGTTTTACAGAGGATGGTCCCAAAAATCTTCCATGTTCACTACCCTGTCTCAGAAAGTTCCACATTATTCTTACAACTCTTCCTGGAAAAGAAAACATTGTTTTATTATCTGTATTGATTCCATTATTAGATAAACGTTGACAAGTTTCTTCTGTTGAATCACTTCTCTCTTTCCATTTTTTTTTATAACTGGTAATTTTGTTCATGAACATTATTTCCCCCACCCTTCTTCTCCACACTCCAAAGTAGGTACAATAGCTATTCTCTATTCCTTCGCCAAATATTGGTGTGCTATGGTGCTACAGTTATCATGTGTGTTACCATCAATTGATGTTCTAGGTTTACCAAATAGCCCAAACATGCAGTAGATAGAGATAGTTGGATTTCATATCTTATCACATCTTTTATAGCTTGAAAAATATCTTGGAAATATTATTTAACAGAGTTTCTTGTTTCCCAAAACCTCCTGCATTATTGGGAGACAATAAAGAGGTCTACCATGTAATCCACAAAGTTTTATTCAAGCAATAAACATCTCTTCACACCTGAAGAGAGTCCAACCTCTAGGAACTTTCCTCTAGGCAAAACTATGCAAACTATGTGAGACAATTGTCCTTTCAAGAAGAATGGAAAGCCTTTTCTCTTTAACTTCACGCTTTAACTTCAAGGAAACTGGTTCTGAAGAAGCCTTTGGCGAGAAGCAAGCCAGGCTGACCTTCTCACACCTTATTTATTTATTTATTTATTTAATTACATTTATATACCGCCCCACAGGCGAAGCTCTCTGGGCGGTTCCTTTAGCTCCGCCCATTTTAGTCTGTGGTGTACTCTAGGATGAGCTAGCCTTGAAGTGCCTTCCCCTCAGAAAAATACTGATTTCCCACAGACTGTGTGTTGTTAACGTTTTTAGAAATAAGGTCTGGCGAAGGTTCATTCCCAGCTGGTGAAGAGCCTGTGAGAGTCACCTCCCCTACTCCCCGTATAGGCTGGTATGTTTCTGGCGCTGTCTGCTCTGCTTCAGAATCTGATTCTGATTGATCACCAGAAACTCCTTCCCCCAGCCTAAGGGGAACAGGCCTAGTCATGACATAGCACTGCATTGTCCAAATGTGAGCAAAGGAACCTCTTCCCCTACCCCACCACCAGAACTTGGACAACCTCAGGCCACAGTATTATGATACATGTTTTTTTTACCTCATCAGTGTGGATGCTGCTTTACAGAGTACAAGAGTACAGGTTCATGCTTACAATCTAAAATTGAATTTAGGAAAAGCGACAGTGGAAGGAAAGGTTATAAGGTAAACAGCGAAGGAGCATACGGTTGTTTCATTTGCACATATTTAGGCTTTGTTGCAGGCTGAGTTACAATAGGGCATGGACATTTCAGGACTGTGGAGGGATTTGAATGAACTAAGAGAGGTGCCTTCACACCCGTGTTCTGGGAGGCATTTGGGCATATAGGGGCATTAAGGGAGGAAGGGCAGAGTTTTCTGAGGGAGCAGGAGACCTTCAAATATGGAGAGAAGTGGAGCTACTGGAGTAAAGATCAATGACAGGCTTATATTGGGATAGAAGGGCAGGCAAGGCCATGGAGGCTATTGAAGGAAAGAACAAACCTAGCTTCATGCATTTCTGTACACTACTCATGCTTAAAATGTGCTTTAGTAAGGGAAGCTAAAATTAATATTTTATCATTTCTAATGCAAAGCTTGTTTTGTTGTTATTTATTCGTTCAGTTTCTTCCGACTCTTCGTGACTTCAGGGACCAGCCCACGCCAGAGCTTACAGGAGATATATAAAGATTCTCTCTCTCTCTCTCTCTCTCTCTCTCTCTCTCTCTCACACACACACACACACACACACACACACTCTCACACACACACCAGTCTCAGATTTGTTTACACAATTCAGGGATGGTCCCAAAGGTGAATTAATTGAATTCAGCCAGAGGAGGTCAACTGAAAAAAGAATTGAGGGCCTTTGACTCAACTTGCTAAGTGATTGGGTCAACAATAGCAGAGTTGTTTCATTTGGGTATAGATCAGGGTTTCATAGAGTAACAAAGTGAACTGTGAATGACCCGAGATAATCTGCAAGGGGGTGTGGCTGAAGGAGTTTGTAATTCCTTGTTTCTGTGGGTAGCACACCTTGAATATTAATTGGTTAAACAAGCACATCAGATGCATTATTTATTCTTGTACTCCTACCAGAGAATTCAATACTGAATACATACGTATTTGCTCCATGACACTGACATACGGTCAGTTGTGTGACACTCTGGAAGTCCCATACAGAAGGACAGATAGATCCCATGCAGATCCAACCATCTATCTAGGACATCCAGTTCTTGTGAGATTTTTTTGGAACTAATCAAATGCAGCATTAGTAACATGTTGGACACTGAGTTGCCAGCCTAGGGAGAGAGTTTGCATGCACAAGATTGAGAGAACGCTTGAACAGGAAACTCTGGAACTTGTGGTTTGAGACAGAGGGAAGTCTGCCTTTCTATGCCACATGCTAACTCAAGAACTACAAGTCCCAAAGCTCTTTAGTTCGTGCTAACATTTCCTGAGCACTGTTACAAAAGGTTGTGGCAACAGGAGGAAGGGAGAGGCACCATAATAATCAGGGACCATATGAAATAAATGAGTTGGTTCTCTGCTCTCCAGAATTACATAAAATAACTGAAGGTAGATACCTGGTATAGGATATTGTTTCCAACGGATATCTGTCACTTCTGTATAATTACTGCCATACTGCCGTGTCTGGCTATATTTACAAATCAGGCAGTGAGAAATGTAAGGAGTTTAAACAAAGGACACTTAAAGAAACTAAAGGACACTAATCAATCATCTAATTTTCTGAAATGGACAAGGGTCTTGTCCAAAAACAGTCAAGGGGCAGTGCTATGTTAAAAATAGGATTGTGTGTTTTGCCACATGCAGTTTCAGTTATTACCACTATAATTATTTATTTATATTATTACATTTATATACCGCCCCACAGCCGAAGCTCTCTGGGCAGTTTCTTTAAAAATTGCAAAAGGGAGCAGACATCAATCCCATTTGTTTTAGATTTTAGGCTGGTGTTTATTTATTTTTATTGATTTATGCAGCTCCACATATGTAGAAGCAGTAACTTGAGGAGCAATAATGGTGCAAAGAAAGGAGAAATTGTCAGAATTGTTAAATTAATTATTGCCTGAGGTTTTTTTTTAATGTAACAAGGACCCTAGGATAGCAGCAGAAATCAGAAACTAGATTTAACGCATCCGCACGGATAGCCTGGTTGCCCCAGAGTAAACACAGTTGAGGTGACACACTGGCCTGGTTCAGACAACACGCTAAACCATGCTGCTTAACCACAAGATGGTTAATGGAATGCATTTTGTGGTTAAGCAGCATGGTTTAGTGTGTCGTTTGAACCAGGCCAGGGGATGTAATCTTAGCTATAAGAAATAGCTGGTTGGATCTTGTAGTGAACTATATATAGTCAAACTGCACTGCTACAGATAGAAGCAACTTCACTTGCAATGCAGATGAATCTTAATCAGCAGTTGGGAAAGTGCTTTTTAGAACCAGGAAGACAGCTGTGCAAAGCTTGTTTTATGCTTTCAGTAGAAACATTTAAAAGAATCAAGCAGAAAACTGTCTCCTGGACTATACCATTTCAGACTTCAGGGATATATGGGGTCAGGATTGCCCTGTTTAGGAAGAAACCATCTCTCAGTGGTTGAGCATTTTGCATTTGCATTATAAGGTCCTGTGTTGTCTCCATTTTCAATGAAAGTATCTAAGACTTGTTTCTGAGATTTTTTGAAAGGTAACACTTGTCAAAATAGGCAATAGAGCCAAATTGGTTCTAAATTCATTTATAATACTTTATTGGTACATTTCAGTTTATTGGCTTTACAGAATGTTTTTTTAAAAAACAAATAACACAAAATAAGCTGTTTAAATGGTGTTGATACTTCATTCTCCTGGGTTTTTTTTCTACCCCCCCCCCCATGGCTATAGCCACAGTGTCATTCACCTTGTGCAGTGCTGCATAGTAAATTTCCCTGATCTTACTGCAACCTTATTTTATAATAAACACAAGAGTGAGCATCTTCTTCTTATTTTAAAAGAAAGAATCTGTTGTCTATAAAAATACTTTCATTCTAATAAGCTGCAAAGTTAAAGAGTTCTGCATTCCTAACCCTTTCGGGTTGTACATCATTGTCTATTTTATCTCCCTGTGACAGCTAAATCTTCAAAAGTACCTGTAAAGTCTCAGGCAGCTGTCAGCCTCCTGTTGGTTTGCTACTAGTGGATGAGAGAGACACATTCTTTCAAAGGATGGTTGGCCTGATTGCTAGTGACTTCTTTAGATCAAATGAATTACAACACCTAATAGGCTGATGATTGTGAGGAGCTGTAAAGAGAACCAGCACTGGGTTCATAGGGGTCAGACATTTTAATGTTTCTTTTGAGGTGGAGGGGGGCAGAAGTACTGATTCCATCCCATCGAGAGCACAAGGCTTACAGTCCAAAACAGAAGTAAACATACTTACGCCCATTGAAATCAATGCACTTAAGTATGAATAACACTTAAAAGAACATAACAATAAAGGGCGCAATGTTTGGACAGAAAAATGTCCCACAACATGACTGACTAGGGAATGCTGGGAGTTGTAGCACTTTTTGATGGCTAAACATTCATAGGATTGCACCTTAGAATGATACTAACACTTCTCTTAACATAAGAACATAAGATCCATGATGGATCAGACCAAGAGTCCATCTAGTTCAGTGTTCTGTTGACACATTGGCTGACCAGGAACCTGTAAGCAGGACGTGGGTGCGACAGCACCCTCCCTTCCATGTTCCCCAGCAACTGGTGTATATAGGCTTACTGCCTCTGATACTGAAGGGAGCCTATAGCCATCAAGACTAGTAGCCATTGATAGCCTTCTCCTCCAGAAATATATCCAATCCCCTTAGTTTAACTATGTGCTTTGTGAAGAAGTACTTCCTTTTATCTGTCTTTTTTATTGTAACCATAGTACATATCTTGGGGCTCTTCTAACCTAAGCAGGGAGCATTTCTGAGGTAAACGTGACTTATTTCCAAATATTTAGGCTTAGAGTGCCAAGCGACTTACTTAGCTCCATCACATTTTGGGGCCTGAAAATGATTTACATCTTGGAAGTCGCTCTAAAATACATTGTCCTGTTTCTGCTGCAGTAAACAGCCAACCATGCATTAACTATAATGAACTGGTTTGCATACAGTTAAATTCATAATGTTTGTTTGTTTATTTATTGCTGTAATTCAAGATTTCAGTGTTCCGCTACCTCGTGATGTTTCTTTTTAAGACCTCTAAATGCCAGTATTCTACAAATCCAGAAAAGCTGTAATGACCGCATTTCCCAAACCCTGTTTTCTGAGCCAGAATATATTTCAAGCTCACCATTTAGCTGGAATTGATTTGGATGATTTATATCTATTTGGTTTTCAAAAATTGAGCATTATTTGGATGTTATGGTTTCATATTTTTTTTCACTGAGCAATTTTATAAGCAAGAGGTTTACATAATGAAATGACAGAAAGCCCTTAGCCAAACCTCAGTTATTCCAGCAGCCTCGGTCTCTGTCTTCAAAGTACATTTCTCATGTCCTGTGTGTGCTTAGAAAAATATCACCCCCATTTTTCTCGCTTCAGATTCTCCATACCCTTGATGTTTACTAGGCTGTTTGGATAGCTGGGTCATACTGTATTATACATTTCTTGAAAGCACAGACAAATGGGTCATAAATGTGTAATGTTACATAGTGATACAGATGTCTTCTGATTTTTACTTACCAGGGAGAACTGTACCATTATTTTCAGTTAATAAGGGATAAAATTGTGGAGTCTCTCTCTCTCTCTCTCTCTCTCTCTCTCTCTCCAAGAAAAAACCAAACATCTAGATTGTGTGATTAGGCAAAAGAAACTTCTCAGTAATTGCCACAAAAGCTCCATTGGTTCAGTCAACTTTTCTCAGTTGTTTGATATGTAAACAAATACTTCTATGAGCCCTATCTAAAGGAACATGGTTCGAAGCATCTTCCAAACGTATACTGCTGTTCTCCTGTATCTTAACCTTTTTGCTCATCCATACTTGTTATTGCCTGCTGTCGTCACCTCACACTATCTCTGCTTAGGACAGCTCTCTTAACTGCTTCCCTTCTGGACTGCTCTATTGATCACCTGGCAGGGGGTGTGGAATGTATGATCCAGATGGCCTTCTTTCCCTCACCTCCCATGACCTCCTGCCCAGGAGAATTGCCTTGATTTTGCAGATATGTTGTCATTGCGATTTGGTGTTGTTGACTTATAGTGGTGTTGAATTAGTGCGGTTTCTTTTCTCCCTTAATCTGATTTAGGATTCACTCTGATCAGGAAACTTCAGAACTAAGGATTAATATTTTTATTTTGGATTCCTCTTTTATCAGCAAGAATATATGTTGAGAGTGGTGAAAGAAAACGATCCTTGACTAAACTTAATCAGTTCCATATAGAAAATCTGTTTAACAGCATGTTGAAAGCAACTCACGATGTAACTGTATAACAGAATAATAGTTTGAACCTCCAGTTTAGTTTATAACACTACAATCCGTGTGTAAATACATGTTCCTTGGTTTCAGTAACCTGAGCAGGCGTTGTGTTCATAAACTCACTCTTTCTTTCTCTGGGTTCCTTCACACAGAGCTTATGTAGTGCAATCAAGATTGGTTACTCACTGAAGTTTGCAGGTCCTTTTCATGACATTGTCATCCTCCGGTGCCTGTCTGACCATTGTTGTTGGTTTTTAGCTTTATTCTGACATGATTTAACTAACTGAAAATACAGTAATAAACAAGATAGGGGAATATTGTTGCAATGTTACAGTGCCATAAGCTGGCTGTATAAATGGAACATATGGAACTTCCCCTACAAAGGAAGCTTCCCCAAAAGGGGGAGGGGAGGAAACGGCAAGGCACATGCATTTTGCCCATCAATTTCCTGGAAAGACTCCACAAGAATAAAACCAGTAAGGGAATGGGATTAATGTAGACTTAATGTACACATTAATGTAGACAAGCCCTCTCTCTGCAGGAAAAACACATCAAGTATTAATCACATGATTAACATGTGTGGACTTAGTTTTTTCTTTCAGTTGTCTGATATTTACTTAGATACTTTCTAATACTTAACTGCTCTGGAACATTCACCTGTAGCACTTTTCATTTGATATTGTGATAAAACTGTGAGGATGCATTAATTGCATCAAAAGAAATCTATCAATAGATGAAGACTATTGAAAAATGCTGTGGATAGATTCTTGCCACTTTGACATTAATACTTGTTTATATCCCTTCGGCTGCAATCCTGTAGCTCCTGGGAGGCCCTCCAGGGGCTGTAGAATGCGTTGGATCTCCTCCTCCAAGGGAGAGCTCTTGTGGGGAGCTCCAACCTTGGAAACTTGCTCCTAGCCACCATGGAAGCCTGTATGGCTGGTGTTTCTTCACTGTCTGAACTCCAGCGTTGGAGAAAGGGGGAATCATGCATGTGGTATGATGAAGGTCAGGAGACACATGGACCCACAGGAACCACAGCCTCCTGGTCCCCAGACACACACCCAAACCAGCAGTACATCTACCTCAGCCCATCTGGTATAGACTAATGCCCTCCTCCTGGAACTAATGAATGGGAATTTGCATTTTGTTTTTAAAAAAGGCCTGGAAAAGAGAAGAACACTAGCAAATCTATGGCTTTTCCGTCCCTTCCGTCCTGCCTGCGGGAGCCTGGTGAGGCTTTGGATAAAGTGTTTTCTCGCCCCTCACTCCACCAGGGTAGCAGGATTGCACTGCTAGGGTATGCTGTAGATTTATCAGAAGCAGAGGCAGTAATTACACACTGATTACAGACGAACCCTGATATTCTTTTAAAAACTGAGAATGAAATATGCATCCATTTTAATCCTCCATATATGCCATTTTATTTCCAAAGAAACCCAAACAAGTTCAATATACTTATTATAATATTCATATAATTTATATACTGCCTTTCTGTAAAAACAACAACAACACCAGGTTGACTATGTTGAATTGGGTTCTGGTTCTGCCAGTTCCAAGTCATCAGTCAAGTATTTTTGGTTATCTAGATGAAACAAGCCACTTGTGCAAAAAGATGATAGTTTATTGATGGAAAATGGATGCAGAATATATACACACAGAGGGAGTTAGCACCTCCTTCTAGCTAATTGCATTCTCATAGCTGGGTGCCTATCGGGGGAGCATGATAGACAGAAGCCATCCCTTTGAACCACAGCAGGTTCTCCAGGCCGGTTACACGGTTCCTCCTGAAGCGAGGCTGAAGCAGGAAGCCTGTGCATTGGATCTTATAGGCTCCCCTACTATTT
Organism: Elgaria multicarinata webbii; assembly: GCF_023053635.1. Lineage (NCBI taxonomy): Eukaryota > Metazoa > Chordata > Lepidosauria > Squamata > Anguidae > Elgaria > Elgaria multicarinata. The sequence continues at coordinate 35,710,087 of NC_086180.1, read as the reverse complement.
ATTTATTAAAATTATTTCTTTATTTATTACATTTATTTATTTATTACATTTTTATACCACCCAATAACTGAAGCTCTCTGGGTGGTTCACAAAAATTAAAACCATGAAAAGCATAATAAAACAATGAAAAGCATAATAAAACAAGATGTCTGCCTCTCTCTCAGGAGCTGACAGGCTGCATTCCTCCCCCCTCTCAGAAGAAGCAGGGGGCTCCCCCTTGCAGCTTCCCAAAGCTTCTAAACTTGGGAAATGAATTGCCTTTACTAGTGCCTCGCTAGGAGTGAAAACCTCCCAGCTCAACCCGAGATAAGACTCTATGAGAAGATGATTACATCACTATGAGGGAATGTGGCCTGCTCTTGTCAGCTAAAACCTGCTAAAGTCTACTCATTGTGTTAGGCTACACAAATCTCTTAGCAGCATTTTGGATCTCTGTGAAGTCCGTATAGAAACAGCATTCTCAGATGAGTTCCATTGTGCAGAACTACTATCCCATACTCAAAAGCCCAATGAGGACCAAACATGTTTCTGGCACCATGGAATGTTGTATAGCAGTTGGGAAAAAACATGGAAAAGTGGGATGAGAGAGAGAGTGGAATAACCTGTTTGAGCCTCAGATAGCGTATAATATTCTGGAACGATAACCTGAAAGTGACACAGTTGTCTGGCTGCCACCCTGCAGAGGTACATTTTGTTGCAGGTTTCATAGGCCAGCATGGTTTTCCATGGCCAAAGTTAGGGTCATGTTGGAAGAAGGGAGTGATAAGGTTACTAAAGCTTCTATGTAAACCTGCTGTTCAATAACATATATTTTTTTACTCATTGCAAGTTCTAGTTAGATTCATGGATTATAGCTCTTTAATGGATTTATGATCTAAACATTATGCTGGATTGGTATAATAAATCTTCTAAATCTTTGTATCTTTATGGTTTTTATAGATTTAACCATTTTAGATCCTCATACTGACCTTTCAGATTTGCAAGCTTTTACAGATCTGTGATTTCAAGCAATGCCGAGAGCAGTATTGGATGGCAGATACCATCAGATTCCTTATGAATCTGTGGATTCATATCTGTGGATATTTGTGGATCCCCAGAAACTGAATATCTATGGCTGTGTACTTTATATGCATTACTATGTTCAAAATTTTGGGGGGAATACTATATCTGATTTGCAACTACATATTATCTGCTGCCTGATCAAGATAGCCAAGTGACTTAGCAGGTTGCACTTTTTTGTCTTAGATGCCTCAAAATTTGTGCTAAAGACTTAAATGCTGTCATGGTTAACTGTAAATATGATTCTTTGGTGTCAAATCCTATTTGTATTTTAGTTCATTGAGCCCCTTTTTAGCTATTTAATTACTCCAGTGTTTTATTCCTGTTACATGTTTTGTAATTCAGTATGGATTTTTAAAGGCTTTTGGCTTGCAAATGAATGGCATCTAACCCCTAAACAACCTGGAATTCTGTTTTCACACATTATGAAACAACCCAGGAACAGGGTGTTCCTAGGTTGTTAATTAAAACTGGCAACTGTGAGCTCACAGCTCTGCTCGTGCCAACAATTAAACAACACAGGAATTGTAAGTACGTGAGAATGTAAGAAGAGCCATGCTGGATCAGACCAAGGGTCCATCTAGTCCAGCACTTCTGTTCACACAGTGGACAATCAGGATTCAGTGGAACAGCACCCTCCCACCCATGTTTGCCAGCAACAGGTATATGTAGGCTTATTGCCTCTGATACTGATATTTGCCTCTGTGAAATGCGAATTAGGTCAACTATATGATGGCTGATCTAAGGCAGGCCATACCTGACATAACATTTCATTATAACAAATCTGCTAGCTGCTGTTAAGGTATGTATTTATTTTCTTCATTAAATTTACAATATTTATATATCATTCCCCATCCAAAAGATTTCAGCGTGGTGAGCAACCAATAGAATGAAAGAACCAAAACAACATATTAAAAATTACTATTTTAAAAAGGACGAAGTTTTAATAAAGCCTTCATTCTGGGAAAACCATGGCCAGTCATTCAAGGAAAGCTTCTTGAAACAATGATGTTTTCAAGTGGTGCTGAAAGCAAAAGAATGTTGGTGCCTGCCTGACCTCCAAAGGCAGGGAATTCCATAGGAACGGGCTTAAATCCTAACTTTCCTCCTAGAAATAAACATATTCACGTTCCTGGAATGGGGCTTCTGCTAGCAACCCATGAAAACCTCCTGGAGATTGGACATCCCTTGGGAATGATGTGGAATATGGTGAAGAGAGCTGCTGATGGAAGAATGAGTTGCCCTCCCTTAATGGAAGCGAGGATCAATTTAGGATCCAAGCCATATCCTTCAGTGCTATAAACACTGAGATTAATTTTGGAAGGACATTATGAACGGTTTTCACATCACCCCTAAGCCAGCCCTTTAAACCAAAGTTCTTCTCCATAAACAAAGAATGAAGGGAGGGGTCTCAGCACTGAGCTGTCAGCACTCATCTGCTTGCAAACCTTTCCAAACTTTTCCCTTGAAATGCAAAAGCCTCAAAACATAAAAATGTCAACTGGATTAATTAAACGTTTGAGCTCCAACAGCTCCTGCAGTGTCCAAAGGATGACAGCATGGATTAGTGACACTGGGGTCATGAGAGATAGTGTCACGTTTCAAACAGATGTGAAATTAGTAAATCAGAGTACTTGGGACAGCTTGCAGGCCTTGTTAATCCTTACATTTGGAGTTAATGAGTTAAGGCAGGGTAATCGGAGTGGGAGGAAAGAAAAGCGAAACAAGAAACAATCCATTTTGTAAGTACACCACTGCCATTTTTTCCTGTTTGTTTCTTCAAGTGAGTTTATTCCCAACAGCATCAAAACATAGCTATGCTATTAGAAACCCAGTTTATAGAACCCTGTTCTGTAATCTCTCTCTCTCTCTGTATGTGTGTGTGTGTGTGTGCGCACACACAAAACAATTTTAAATATATCTCAAAAATGAGATGATACAGATATATGTCTGAAACTGTTTCTGCTTCTTCCTTCTCTGTAACAGGCTTGGTATTTCAAATGAACACTATGAGCTAAGATGACAGGTTATTTAAAAGATAAATTAATAGCTAGATAGGAATTAAGTGTTGTCTTCCAGATTGAGCCCATTGGGCAGTAGGCCTCTTCCTTCTAATAATCCGTGCATCTGATGGTTGTTCCGTAGGAAATATTCCAAAGAGAGGTTATGGCCAATAGAATAAAAGTGTTTTGAAAAGGGTTGCTCAGTTTGTTTTGGTCAAGACTGCCGAATTGTCATTTCTGAATTGTGAACGAAGGTGTATTGTTTTTACAATATACTGTAAGTAGCAGTGTACATTGCATTGTTAAATTTGTAGGCAATAATCTATTTAATGAAATGGGGTTTACCAGCCGTTTTGCATAATTGAGATAACTGTTTTCTAAGGTGCAGGTGATAACAGTGATCTATTCACAGTGATTGTGGTTTTATTTCAGCTCTTATCAGTAACCTTTCTAGATGTGGAGGCTGGCAAAAGGCAATGAAAGGAGCATTACTTATGGCTTTTGCAAGGTGTTTTGAATTGGCTACCAGTCAGTAGCTCTCCTTAATAGCCAGGTGAAAGTTGGGAGATGCCAGATGGAAGTGAACCATACAGTGTTCTTTGTTGACATCTTCCTATGTCTGTTGGAGCAATGACTCTCTGCAGAATATTTATATACTCCGAATATGTTCCAATCGATGACATGCAGAGGACATCATCACTGCAGAAGGTGTTTTTGAGTTCATTGGTGTGTGTTTTTAAATTAACATGGTCATTGCAGGTACATTTAATTCTGAGGGCTGAAGTATAGATGTTTCTTTTGATATGTTTTGGATAACAGGACTATTTTAAGTTAACATGGGCATTTACCTTCTTTAGGAGGTAAACTGGAGTTTCTGCTATTTAAAAAGTCATTTAGAGTCCTAAATGAATTATTATGTGGTATGTTAGTGTAAAGTAAACTGACATCAAATGTTAGAAGTATAGTATTGGTGTCAAATTAGTATTTCTTGAGTTTTTAATAGAAAATCATTGGTGTCTTTGATGTATGAAAGGATGTTTTGAACTGTATCTTGTAACTATGTATCAATATATACGGACATCCGTTCTGTAGCTGTGCTTGTTGCCAAAAACAATGACAAAAAATAGCAATATAAAATCTTACAGGTGTTGGATTAAGGTATATATATATACACACACACACACACACACTCATCACTATGACTTTACAGAGTCAGAGAGTGTAGGTCTCTGCTCAAGTAATTTACAATCTAAAATTCAACAGAAGGGAACCAACAAAGGTGCAGGAGGAAAGTGGACGAGAATGTTTCAGTTGCATGTGCTTTGACTGAGTTACAGGCTGAGTTAGCAGTAGGGCATAGGAATTAGAAAGTTGTGCAAAGGCTCTACAGAAAAGGTGGGTTTTGAGGAGGGATTTTGTTATTTGTGTATTTATTTTAAATATTCTTTGCAAATGATCATCAAGGCAGCTTACATAAGTAGTTTAAAAGCAACACAAGAACAAAATATCAGCACATGTAATTTAGCACATATAATTTAAAGCTAAACGATATGAAAACACTATGAGCAAATAAAGCAGAAGATAAAATAAAGCTCATATTATGTATAGCAAGCAACAAGCCCCAAATCAATTCCACACAAAAGCTCAGGAAAATAAAATAACTCTTAACATGATACCTTGAAGATAACACAGTAGGCAAACGTCTCTACAGAGGATGTTCCATAACTTAGACACCATCACTGGCTTCTGCAGATGATACTGTAAGCAGAAACTCAGATGATGACCTCAGCAGAAAGTCAGGGTCGTATGGAAGATGTTAGTCCTTCAGAAACTCTAGTACCAGGCTTTTATGTGTGTTTTTTAGGTTAACTTTAAATTGCACTTTGAGTTGTGCCTGGAAACAAATTGGAAGCTTGTGTAATGATTCTAAGTCCTCCCACCAAGATGTGAGATAATAAGAGGCCTGCCGTGTAATCCACAAAGCTTCATTCAGTAAATAGACATGTCTTCACACCTGAAGGGAGTGTGAATGCCAGGAGCTATCCTCTAAGCTTAATTAGCCTGAAAAAGCAAGGCAGTTTCCTATCAATTAAAATAACAGTTTCTTGCAGTGCACGACAGACTTTATCTGAACCCTTCCTTCAGCGAAGGTCTTCAAGTTATAACCTCTGGTGAGTAGCTAACCTAACAGACTGCCTCCCACCTCCTCTCAACTCCACCTCCTTGACCTTGCAGCAGACTCTGGGATCTGTCAGTTCTGATGTTCCCTCCCACTCCAACAAAGGCTGAGTTCTCAAGGGTGGGGAGGATGATCTCTGAGCCTGGGCCTCTTGTCTGATAAGTTCCTGGGAAGATTCCTCCTAGACTCCTGGAAAGTCCTGGAGAATTTCCTCCCCACTTCCTGTCTTAGCTGGTCTACTTTTTCTTCTTCTTCAAGCTCCAAGTCCAATTTGGAATATACACGAGGGAGATCGACAATGTTTAACCACTGGTATGATAATGTTCCTTGCATGGGTATAAGTTAACCTAGCCACCATATTCTAAACCACTTGAAATTTCCAAATGCTTTTAAGAGACAAACGATGTATAACCCTTGGCTGTAGTAACCTCCTAGAGGTTACTAAGGTATAGATAAACAGAAAGTTAATCTTTTCTGAAGAATAGATACAGCTGATTCATTGTCCAAAGTTGATGAATGGTAATCTCTGCCATGAACACCACTTAGCACCCTCAGCAAACATGATCCTTAGGGGAAATGCAATGACATCAAGAACAGGTCTAACTCCAACTCTACAGTTGGCTGTTCCACATACCATCAGCACCTCTGTCTTGTCTGGACTGAGTTTCAGTGTATTATCGTTTAACTAGCCCATTACTGGTTGGATGCTGTCTAAGACATCTGCTGCTGTAGACATGAGTTCCGTGAAAGGTAAAGAGCTGGCATTGATGTTGTTACATCCAGTAAGAAGATGGAATCTTCATGACATGGTTTCTTTCATAAAATGGTCCTTTCATAAGATGGTATTCTGGCAATTAGTCTGATAATGCTGCCAGGCAAGAATAGAAGTATTGAAGAGAAGTGATGCTAACTTCCATTCTAGACATGCATTTCTTTCAGGAGAAGCAATTCCATTCTAGACAGGCAATACTATTGTTGATGGTACTGAAAGCCACTGAAGCATTCAGAAGGATTGCCAAGCAACTGTCATCCAGTAGGGCAACCAACCAATGAGTTTCTGTTCTGGAGATATTGTGGTGTAATTATGGTGTAATCAGTTGTAATGTAATCAATTCGGCTTATTTTGAAGGACTTTTTAAGAACCGTCCTGTCACTGCATTGTACAATGCCTTTGACTGTGTGTGTGTGTGTGTGTGTGTGTGTGTGTTTGTGTTTGGACAGAAGTTCCCAGATACTATATTGCCAATGACCCGGAGTGGTTTATTTTATAAGATTATTTGTTTTAAACAATTTCAGTCTTGATTTAGAGGGAGGGGGGCTACAGTAGGCTATGACGCACTTAGACAAATCTACTAGAAGTGATGCAACAGGCCCAACAGCAGCAGCATTCAGCTGATCTGCTTTTTGTTAAATGAGACACATGGATAGAATGGATTGAGGTAATTAAATTGGATGGTGACACCCAGATGGCTCTAATGATGAACAGCTGTGAGGTCATGGAAACATACTGTACTTTGAGAACAATTAATGACTGTCCATAAAAGTGACCATAAACTAACCATAATATAAGTCACCCTACCCATCACAGTTGTCACCAGAAGTCTGGGATGGATTGTCACATTCATATCTTGCTATAAAAACACCAAGCAGCTGTCCTTTTGATCTTGTCCTGCATGATGTAGGTGTTTCTGTTCTTTGGTTTCTTATGTGAGTAGTTGCCTTAAAATTTAGATGCCTTGGTCCTCCTCCTCCACACACACACACACAGAGAGAGAGAGCGAGAGCGAGAGAGAGCACTATGGAAATAGCTCCAGTGTGCTACAGTTCTCTCTATGTGCAAGTATGTGCACGGATCATAACTATGTGGCTGGTGCCAAAGCTACAGATCTTTCTCATGCCACTGGGAACAAGGCCTGTCTTGCATGAACTGAACATGAACAATTGATCACAGAAATATGCCTCCCTTTGACACACATTCATGCTGTGTTTCTTTGATCTTTTTAGCTGACATTTTCTTTTCCTTGGTCCATATGTTTTTGAACCCTGGTCATGGTTTGAAGGCACATAATTCTGCAACCTTGGGGAAGCCAAACAGTTTTGGACCTGGGCAGTGCCTAGACTGGAGACTGTCTGAAAACTCTACTTATGCCGTGTTGAATTCAATGAGAGAAAAGGGATACAAATGCAATAGTGTATGATAATGATGATCTTATTTTCAGGTGAACGTCCTTACCAGTGTCCTTATTGTGACAAAGCTTTCAGCAAGAATGATGGATTAAAAATGCACATTCGTACCCACACAAGGGTAAGTATGGATCTGTTACCTCATCTTGTGATTTAGCTGTTTGTTTGACAGCCTAAAATGGGCAAAGGAAAGAAGAAGACAATGAGAGGAGTTAGGCATCATTACAGTAGCGGATATTAACTTATTGTGTGTGCTATTAAAATTCCTTGTACTAAATGGCCAGAAGACCCAGAGTACTTTCTCCTACTCACTAGGCTAGAGAAATTTGCATTAACCCGGCCAGAAAATCAGACTTAGTTTTCTATAAGACTTGTATGATACTAAATCTCATGGTTAAATAGTTGGTTTTAGGGTGCTGCTGCTATTCTTTTGTTGTATAACAAATCTTCATGTTTTAATCCAAATAACCTCATTCCTAAAACAGAAAGCAGGGATTTCCACAGTCACTTAACTCAAGCCATGTGTGGGACGATGGTTTAAATATGTCTGAGACATTGTGACTGATTGTCAGATAAGAAGATGGAACGTCACGTACCTCATCGCTTGTGACAAACACGTTATTGGAAATCCTTGCAGCCATGTTAAGTGTGATTAAAAATATACAAACCAGAGACAGAAGTCTGTTTGAACTCTCCACATTTAGTTCTGTGATGTTGTTTACCCATTGGAGTTCTGAAATCTAAAATTTGTTCTTGTTTATACCTGACTGACATTTTGTGTAATCTTTCACCAAATTAGAGATCTTTTGTTTCAAAATAACAGGTCCTGGTGCTGGGAAGTCAATGGTATAAACCACATTCACTTCAAACAAACAAGAACACAAAAGAGAGCCCTCTTTAAATGAATAGATGACTATTCTACATTTTCCCCACAGAGTGTAGTTAATTAGATTGCTTACTTACTTATTTTTATCAAAGCAGGATAGATTCAGTTATTGCTATAGATACATCCCTCAAAGAGTTGGCATAATCAAGACATTTCAAGCCCCAAACTGATGCCCATGTAAACTCTCTGTGGTTTCCTGCTTCATTGCATTCCACTTACACCATATATGCTTGCTATGGACAGTTGTTTGCCATAGATGCCAATAAATGGTGGATGGATTGTTCAGCAGCAGGGTCTTCATTGGATGGCTAGCACAACCATGAAGTATATTTTAGTATGTTTAGTATATTTTTGCCTTTTTAATTTTACTATAATTCGCAAGAATACTATTGGTACACGTAATGAAACTGGGATTCTGACCTTCAAATAGAGAGCTATGTGCCTGTGGACCGTATGTTGTCCATCGCTGCTTTTTGTAAGTGAATATAGAAAGTATTCCCCTGGTATGGATTATAATGTAAAAAACGTTGACAATCTTAATCTATTGCACTATTTTTTTTTAGTTTTAGTTGGCGCCAATGGGAGGTTTTTCTTCCGGGGTAATAGCAATATGGGAGGGCTTTTTGTAGGGGTCACAGTGCAGGAGAAAAACCTCCCATGTCTGCATGCTGCAGTCCTGATGAACACTTTTTTAAAAAAGGATGGGCTTTCTAATGATGTATTTATGTTATCTGTAGCTTGGCCCTGGGTCCTAGCATTGGTTCCTCTTGCTCAGGCAGAGTCCATTCTCGGTCTTGGAACTAGATATCTTTAAATTGAACCTTGGGTCTGTGCTGAACCACTGAACGAACTTCTAGGCTCCCTAGAAATGTTGTGATAAATTTCCATCTCAGACAATAGCAGAGTCTGACAGCATCTGACATTTTGACTGATTGTTCTTTAGTTATAGTTGCTATCTTTAACCTTTAATGGTATATTTTAAAGCTTAAAGCAAAAGTACATGCAGTCCATAGAAATGGAATGTACCTATTTTTCTTTGAAGTCTGAAATTTGAAGAAGAGTATAAGTTATTAGTAATTAAACTGCATTGTATTGCTGTAAGGAAAGACTTAACTCTCTGTGGAAAAAAAAAAGTATCAATTCATTATTGGGTTCAAATGCGCCCCCCAAAAGCCATATAAATGAAGTACTTGGTGGACGTTAGTAAGCATAACATCATTTGCAAGTTTTTTAAAAATCATACCTTTATTGAGCCCTTCCACTTCATATGGGACATTAGTCATTTGGATCAATAATATCCCACAACGTAATGTACAAAACATATACAAATGGTATCTGGGGTCTAATTGATCCCACAGTTTTTAAACCAAAAGCAATATACTGTACTATAACAATATACCTATAACAATCATGCAAGTATAGCAGTGCAATGATCATGAGTTATGAATTCCCAGTAAGAACAAAGAAGATTGCCAACAACAAATTAGAGCCTATTCACAATTACCGCATCTCACAACAGCATGAGTAGGGAAGACAAAACGGTTACATGAAGCACATGGTTACTGTGGTTTTCTGTCATTGCATGGATGGCAGTGGTGACAAAGTCTCTTACTCTTGAGTTAGCAGTGGTAGTTGCCTCACTTGATGTCCCAGGGACTCGGCTGAACCTAGGATTTGATCAACTCTAGACCAAAATCTACTAGGAAGAGACATCTTCCAAACAATATGGGCATTTAAACAGGCAATGTCCACTATATTTGAAAAAACAATGCTGGCCACCATTTCTTTTTACATTTTCTATCAGACACTCAGAGAACATTCTGTTTTGGGGCCTCATATAAGTGTTATTAAATATTAAAGAAAGAAAGGTGTTTGGATGTGGAAGCGCGAATTGAGAGACTAGCTCTGGTGCCGTTAAAAATGATTAAAATCTTTAATAGTTCTTGTCAGTGTCTGGAATGCTCGACGTTTCAGATTAGAAATAATCCTTCAGGAGCTACAATCAATCAGATTAACACAGTTTAAAACTTATTTACAAAACCAAACTCACATGGGATACAATACCTATGGTATTTGTAACATTTCAATAGCGGTTTATTGCTTTGGAGGGCAACAGTCTGAAGAGGTAAGTCTCCGTTATCCATGGAGGTTCTTCACGTGAACCAGAACACTGATTGCCAATCAGGCTATCTTCTGTCAGGGAAGTAGAGAAGGTGGTTAAACTTTGATACCAAAAACAAAACAAAATAAAAACGAAAAGCACCACCCTCAACAGACCCAAGGCAGGTGGGAATTCACCCTGGAAGAAATGAGCGCTCGGAAGAAAGAAAGGCACAAGGGTAGACTTATGATAGTGATTGGGAGCCAAGGGCTGTGATGCGGGGCCAAAGGGTTCGGGGGCATCTGAATTCCTGCAAATATTTAACTTGTCTTCAAATCTTAGAATACTATTTAAATATTGGCTAATAAGGAATCGTGGGTTGGATCCTGACTTAGGGCTTAATCCTATGCATGTTTAGACAGAAAAACATCGTATGACTCCCAGCATTCCTCAGCAAGAGTATTGGCTAGTGAATGCTAGGAATTGTAGGGTGTTTTTCTGTCCAAATATGCAGAGGACTGGGACCTTAGATAGCTTTAATCAGGTTAGTGCACATTGCTTGAAGGTTCTCCTCATCCAGCTGTATTTGTTTACTCTGAAAGTTAGCTTCTGTTCTGTTAGCTTCACTGACCAGGGGTCTGGAAACAAAGCCCTATGAGGAGAGACTGAAAGAACTGGGCATGTTTAGCCTGGAGAAGAGAAGATTGAGGGAAGACATGGTAGCACTCTTCAAATACTGGAAAGGTTGCCACACAGAGGAAGCCAGGATCTCTTCTCGATCATCTCAGAGTGCAGGACATGGAATAATGGGTTCAAGTTACAGGAAACCAGATTCCAGCTGAATATCAGGAAAACCTCCTGACTGTTAGAGCAGTATGATGATGGGACCAATTCCCTAGGGAGGTCATGGGCTCTCCCACACTAGAGGCCTTCAAGAGGCAGCTGGTCTACCATCAGGGATGCTTTAAGTTGGATTCCTGCATTGAGCAGGGGGTTGGATTCGATGGCCTTATAAGCCCCTCCCAACTCTACTATTCAACTCTACTATTCTATTTATCCCAAACTCTCAATGCCAGACCCCAAGAGTTGTAGGCCACAATCTGGAGGTTCACAGTTATCCCTGGGCTATAGGATATGGTGAAACCCTGCTAACTTCGCTATTGGGCAGTATAAAAATGTAATAAACAAACACCAGATATGGCCTCTCCACAAAAGAAACACTGTTGGAACTGCTTAGCAATGTGGGACATCCTGTTGATGCAGCTTCTGCACTGGTGAAAATGTGTTGGCAAAATAGTCAAAATTGAGTAGGCTCGTGGGCAGGACGGGAAGAGCACACTTGCGCTAAAACCCTGTACTCACTAAAGTCATGCCCCATTGACAGCACAGCATATTTTCCCCACATTGTCCCATTTGATCGTTGCTCAATTTGCACAAATTTGCCGTTTGCAAGCGCAAGTGCTAAGAGGAATCAGGCATGAGGCAAGTGGCAAGACGATGTTCCGAGGATCCTGGGAATCTTGAATATTGCTTGTTTGCTCATCCCTGCTGCTCCCCCTGTGTGTGTGTGTGTGTGTGTGTGTGTGTGTGTGTGTGTGTGTGAGTGATATTTTACATACAAAATCTAGCATGCCAGGGAGAATGTTATACTAAAAACAACACTTCACTTGATATCTAATTTTCTATGTTGAGAATTGTTACCGCGTTTTTCTAGGGGAAAACATTAGGTTACGACAGCCCCCTCCTTTCTGCTATGGTATAGTCCAGATGGAGGTTTAGTTCTTCATCTAATTTTAGTGAAAATTAGATGTTTGTTTTCCACATGCCGGAAGATTTTGACATGAGTATTCTTACAAACAAGCATGTTCATACTGAGGTGGTATGATTCCTTGAGAGGGAGGGTACCACATGCCAGTAGGGACATCCTAGCTGCTCAGAGTAAGCACAGAGGAATAACTTATTTTTTCAAAGTTGGCCTCTCTTAAAGAAATTATACCACAAAACTAAAGCAAGCACTGTAAATAACAATAATAACAGCCATCTTAGTTTTTGTTAGAAGTAACATATTTCAAGCAGAGAGAACATTCACAATTTGGAAAAAAATATGTTGCCTGCTCCACAATAGTAAATCTATACAAAACATAAAGATAAAAACTATGGCAACAATTTTGGAAAGAGAATCAATGTCATTAGGAAGGACAATGGGGACACGGAAGACATTAAAACAAAGATGAAAAGATTGAAAAACACAGAAAAGGGGATGGAGGATAGCTGAACTATAAGCAAACAGAAGGTCATCCAGAAATTAATAAAACAACAACAACCTGATTTCACAGGCAATGAAAGGCTGCTGGACTGTAAATTCCAACTGTTTATGGAGCACCTATCAGATTGTACAAGCAACAACTTCCACTCACCAAAGTAAAAGAATGACATCTGTTTGCATTTATTGATGGGAGTAGGGAGTATGACTAGTTGTCCCAATCGTTAAGTAGCTTAGTAAATATAAAATATGATCATCATAAATCAAAGCATATGTAATAAAGGCAACTCTTTAACCTTCCTCTTTTGTGGAAACCAACACACTGAAAACACATACCTGGGCCATATATTAAAGCATCAAGCAGGAAAAAACTCTCCTTGCTACCATCCTCTTTCCTTCTTGCGCTTTGCTCCTTCCCTATCTGACCGCAGCCAATGCCAGCAGTCAGTGAGTGATAAACATGCATGTGTGAACCAGCCCTATTAGTGGAAGTCATAAAGGGCTCCATTCTACTCAACAGCCATACACTGACATTTGTAGGAACAGCTGATTAACATAAAAAGTGGGACCCTGCAACAAAAACCTGCAGTGTATCTCTGGTGTGCATGTGCTACCGAAGCCTGTGGCTGAGGGGGAAGAAAAAAAGCCATCATCAAAGGCAGGTGTCCTTGCTCCAACTTGAGTCTTACGTCATATTGACAACATCTGATTTGGCTTTTGAACAAGGGCAACAAGTCTGCATAGAAGTTAATGGAGCATGCAAAAGACCTTCCTGGGTGTATGTCTTGTTCGGGTAGGGGCTGGACATTTGCTGCACTCTGAGGGGCAGGGGTGTGTGTGTGTGTGTGTTTTAACTCAGAATCGAGGCCAGCCTCAGAACCATCTCTATCTTGTCGTAGACTATATTAAGGGAGTGCTGTAAGATATTTATTTATTTATTAAATTTATATACAGCCCCATAGCCGAAGCTCTCTGGGCTGTTTATACTCTCCCAACACCAGTCCTCAACCTGCAATCGAGGTACAACAGAGAACTACTTAGCAAAGTTGTTATATATTACTTTCTTAGCTCAACCTGTAATGTGAGAATAAAAGCAAAGGATAACACTGCAGGGTTGTTGTAAGTTACATTCTCCATTACAGCTCAGCTTGCAGTAGGGAGCTAATAACTCTGTACCACACTTCAGGGTTGTTCTAAACTATTCAGATCCTGCTTTGCAATATTCAGTCTGGCAGATGTGGTTCAATGTAAACAAGTGAGCTGGCGGTGACCAAACAAGAAAGAGATCTTGGGATTGTGGCGGACAGCTTGATGAAAATGTCCACCCAGTGTGTGGCCACTGTAAAGAAGGCAAACTCCATGCTAGGCATTATAAGAAAAGGAATTGAGACTAAAACTGCTAGTATCATATGGCCTTTATACAAATCTATGATGTGACCACACTTAGAATACTGTGTCCAGTTCTGGTCACCACACCTAAAAAAGGATATTATAGAGCTGGAAATAGTAAAGAAACGGGCAACTAAAATGATTAAGGAGCTGGAGCATCTCCCAGCATGGCACGTCTTATGTTCTTATGAGTATCCTGCAGGGCTGTCATAAACCACACTCTTCCAGTCATAGACTCTTTCAATATGCATGCTATGGGGACAGTGAACTGCATTTGCTTTGAAATTTCTATTAGAGCTATTTTTAAAATATTTCACACTGAATAAGAACTGAGATAGTAAGATAAAGAGTTCTTCACTTTGCTGCTACCTTTTGGGGTTTGGGTGCTGGGTGGACATAGTGCCAAGTCACAGCTACATTAAAATATTGGAGTTTTCCATTAATTTCAATGGGCAGATAAAACTTCCATCCTTGGGGAATTTAAAGATAGCTTTTCAGTGGGAAGTGGGAAACAACCTATCCAGACAATGAAATGGTTCTTTCTACCCTTTTTTAAAACTATGTGAGTCTTCTACCATTCAAACAAGCAAAAATTATAGCCAAAATTATAATGGTAATTAAACATTGGTTTAAAAATCAATAAATGGTGTCCATAAGCTGGTGCCCACCCCAAAGGTATAATGAATGTGTGTTGGGGTTCACTTTCCCGATTCATCACCACCCACATCAAAACCCTACACTTTAAAAAAAAGATGGAAGAGCAGCACTAAAAGCATCTACACCTGTGGAAAATCCAGTACTCTTCTTTTCTTTTGGAACAAGTTAAATTTTTTGCAATCCGGAAAAGATAGAAGAAGCACATGGAAAGTACAGAATGACAATGATTGGATGACAGTGTCATATGGATGCCCTGTAAAAACTGAGTGAACAAACCTAACAAGTGCACACTAAATGCCAAGTGTGGAAGCACCCTCTGTCTACTTTCCTAGCAGTGAGGTTACTGAGCACTGCAGATAGTGGCACTATCCCTGGCAGGTTCAAGTACATTACACATGGAAAACAATAAAATGAAAGTGCTGGTTCTTGAGGGCCTCCGCCCAATGTTTCCTGAGATCATTATATTTATTTCTTCTTGGAGGGTTTTACTCAAGGATTTCCTTCTTCAAATGTCCACTTCTTATCAGTCATCTTCAACATGTAAAGATAGAGTGAGCCATTTATTTATTGGACAACTAGACGGCATCCACTTTCCACTTTCAAGTGGAAGGCAAAAGGAAGAGGGGCCGACCAAGGGCAAGATGGATGGATGATATTCTGCAGGTGACAGACTTGACCTTGGGGGAGCTGGGGGTGGCGACAGCCGACAGAAAGCTCTGGCGTGGGCTGGTCCATGAAGTCACGAAGAGTCGGAAGCGACTGAACGAATAAACAACAACAAGATGGCATCCTCAAATGGCAGCATGGAAATGACCAGCAACATGCTGTGATCATCCTGTATAATGACCATATTTCTCTACACCTCAGGTATTCAAACTGCTTACTCCACTTTTATTTTGAGCTTTCTACCCAAAAGCACATGCATATAATAAAATGGATTTTCAGAGGGCTTACATGAAATGTGGTTTGCATTAAGTACAATACAAAACAAATTAAGGGTGTGTTGGTGAAGCCTGCTTTTCATATGGTTGAGACATATACGTCTGTAAAAATTACAGGGGCCTGTCTATTCACTCAATCTGTAGTCAGAAAAAAAATCATTGACGTAAAAGCTTGACGATGGGACCATCACCATCCCTTTTAAAATATCTCGCTTGCTAGGAAATAATTCGATTCTGTTGGTTACCCAAAATAAATATTAAAAAGCCACAAAAGTGGATAAACATTTCTTTGAAAGGGAAAACCTATGAGCTCCATCATCAGGATGTAGTTGAGACTACATTGTAGAGTTCTTATGCACAGTGCATTGGTAGATATTTTTATTATGCATTTGGTGAGTTTAAAACATTAAAGTACTGAGGTATTACTTGTGTAAGTAATAATATATTTATATAGGTCTTTCTAAAACAACCACAACAACCACGACAGGAATCTCCATCCAACTTTATTGGTTAAACTGAAGAACATGCCCAGAATCTCAAAGACAGTCAGCATGTAGACTGCCAAGTGTTGCTTTCCATGGTGCATGCACAGATATTTCCCTTTCATTATATGTTTCTGAGAATCCTCTCATTTGCGGTCTTTGGTGTTATGGTTAACGGGATTAAAAATGGCTTCAATCAAAATGCTTCTCTAATAGATAGTAAATCAAGCTTTCTGAGACTTCATGTTCTTTGGTTGCTTATATTCAGAGTTATGAAAAACAGACTCACAACAAGCTTTCTGAGGGGAGGGAAGTGTAATATCATTCCTCTGTGTTGAAGGGAAGGCTGGCAGGCCCCATGTTTCTCACCAGGTTTCCGTCCATCTTTCAAGACTTCTTTGGCCACTCTTTGCACTGACATCTATCCCTTTAAGATGATATAAAGGCTGCACCAACCAGCATGGAGCCCGGACTGTTAACAGCTTGTGTTTTGCGTTGTCTCATTTTCATTCCCTCTCTTGTTACTGTGTTACAGGAAAAGCCTTACCAGTGTTCCGAGTGCAACAAGGCCTTCAGTCAGAAACGCGGTCTGGATGAGCACATGAGGACCCACACAGGGGAGAAACCATTCCAGTGTGATGTGAGTTGGGTTTTCTTTCGATCTGCTTGTGTTTAATCAAGAGATAACCTCCAGAGGGATATTCTCCTAAGGCTGCAATCCTGTCCTGTAAGTTCCATTGAGCGCTATGGGACATACTTCTGAACACACATGCTTAGTATTGCAGTGTAAATGTATTTCCAAGAAACATTTTCACATTGTTGCATAATTTGCACCATTTTGCAATCCTTCTTTGATTAACTAATTAAACATCACAATGATAATTGTATTTGCCTTCGTTTTGTTAGTTTATTTTAGTTTTGCTAAGAGCATCCATGAACATAAATTGATTTTGCGGTATATGCCCCCTTGAGAATTGTTTGCACCATACTAATTGCAGTTTGGATATTTGAGGCTACTTGAAGCAGACCTTTGTTTTGTATAGAATATCTGTTCTTTGATAGTTTAAGAGACAGAGAATAACCTGGACAGGATTATAATTAATCATATTCAAATTTGAATCTCTGTTCTGCTCATCTATTCTGAAGTAGGGATGTCCATTGCTGGGAAATCCATTTCCGAGTTCCGCTGCATGTACGACTCGCTTTGCATCTGCCAGCTGTGGTGTGAGCGGTTCCGCAAACTCTGGAAACATTTTGTGCATTTCCCCCCTGGGAAGGTTCTGCAATATGTTCAAGTTTCTGAGCAATTTGTGCAAATTATAGCTGAATTTGCGCAAAATATGCAAATTTGTCCATAATTTGCGCAGATTTTCACAAACTTGGCCATAATTTGCACAAATTCCAGAACTTTCCTGCCCCTTCCATGCACACAATTCCAGAAAAGCTGATGCAACACTCATCTTGCTGCGGAACATGTTACATGACACAGTGGAAACTGAAACAAAGTCTGAGAGGGGGCAAACCTAGGAAAACCCATTTACCTCCACCCTCCCAAATGGCATTTTCTGACATTCTTACTCAGAAGTAAGCTCAGCTGAAGTAAGCTTAGCTGAGTTTAGTGAGACTAACTGCCAGATAAGTGTGTAGAGGATTGCGCTGTACATGGCTTAAAAGAATATATATGTCTCCTATATATTCAAAAGAGAGACAGATGGGTTTATCAGCTACTCTGAAACCTTATTTAAACCTTCTTAAAAATACAAAATTAACTTAATTTCCAAACGTGTAGCCACAAAAACAATAACGAGTCTTGAGTCACCTCAAACACTAACAAATGTATTATGACATAAGCTTTGGTAGATCAGAATCCACTTCAACAGATGTATGAAGTGTAATACTAAATTAGTAGGCATATAAATTCATGATAACCTTGTTCACACATCACATCTATCTAGGGTTTAAGCAAATCTTGGGTATCCGTGAATGAGCAGGAGTTGTTTAGCCCTGCTTTTACTGGGCTAAACAACCCAGAGACACTTCATCCCTATGTTGGTGTCCATGACATCCTAACCTGAAACTGTAGGTTGTTACAGAAGAAACAAACCATGGTTTGTGACCCATGATGGCCAGGAGCCAGCATGCTTGCTCACTCCCGCTTCATTTACATCAACCCACAGTTGTTGCAATGTCCAGACCAGGCCAATATGGGATCAGATTCCTAGCCCAGTTGTACATTGACATTGCCAATTATTTGCACAGAAATGAATCCCAAAACTATTCACATTTTTAGATAAGTGTCAACTAGTTAATATGCATTTAGTTTTCAGAATTTAAATGGAGAGTCCCCAATCAGGATCCAAACTTCATGTATGGGAAAGAGGGTTCACCCTATTCTCCAACTCTGTGGTCATGATGAAAATTGCCAGAGGGGGGGGGGAGCTGGTTTTCCCTTTGCGTGGGAAGCCATTGGCGCCTGATCGCCGCCTCCTCCTCCACACTGCTATTTAATTACATTAAAAAACACAATATATTTAATGCATTCCTCAAATCATCCAGTTTGGCCTTATAAACATGTAGGATTACAAGCTTTAGTTTTCAGTCTATTTGCAGTGTTGTGTCATTTCCCCATAGTAATTTTTCTTAATGTTAGTGTTCATAATTACATGTGTAGCCTCCACGCACATGTCAGGGATGTCTATTTGGGGAAATATTTTAGAGACTGCATCTTTTTTGTTTGACCTTGTTTCCTTCTGGTTAAGGAAGTGATGTAGGGCTATAGGAAATTACGGCCAGCCTTATGTCTCTGAAAATACTAAGTAAAACGTTTGCTTTAATTAGAAAGTTGACATTAAAAGGTAAGGATTATCGGTTTACATTTCTGTGGGTCCTTCTTTCCTTTGAGTAATTGCCTACGGTTACAAGGAATTCTTAAGGAATCATTTCTGAAGTATAATTTTATTGAGCTCTTAAATTTGATGATGATCCCTAGGGCATATTTGGAATGTTGAGAAATGTCTCGAAATGGCGTCCATACAGGAGCGTGTCCATTCACAAAATGTCTTCAGTGCTGTACACAGTCTCAGAGAGAGGGAGGGAGGAAAAATACCCATACCCACACCCACCCACACATACATCCTGAAAGCAGGAAGGGGTAATCCAACACAGAGAGAGGGAGGGAAAGAAGGGGCAAACACATATAGGTCATGCATGGTGGGGTTGGGGGAGAGAGAAACATGCATAAACACACACAAATAGAGAGACCACAAATTCATACACACAATTTTTGCCTTTGGCTGAGTCTCAGCCCTCACATCAACTTTTAGCCCTGTATATTTTCTAGCATGGCATATGTCTCAGCAGAAATTTGCATATTTTCCTGCGAATAAATTTGCGTAAATTTCTGGAAAATAAAATAATAATCCGGAAGTCCATGGACTCCGTGCGGCCCAGGGAGGCCGCTCTACAGCGAATTCCACAGGTTGGATTCTTAAAAACCCAAACTCATTTTAGTCTGTATCAATTTTCTCCACCACTCCTAGCCACAGCATCCTTGACCAATGGCTGCCCAGAGTCCAATTACATACCCCAGTGAAGGAGGAGCCATCACCTCCTGATGTAGTCTGGTTCGCTGTCAAACAGCTCTCACAGTTAGAATGTTACTCCCAATAGCTGAAATCTGCTTCCCTGCCATTGCCACTCCTTGGTTCTTGTCCTGCCCCCAGAGAGAGAGAAAACAAACCTGCTCCATCTTCTGCATGACACCGTTCCAGGTCTTCTCTGTGCTAAACGTTCCCTGGTCTTACAACTGTTCTTCAGAGGACTTGGTTTCCAGTTCCCTCATCTTCCTGGTTGCCCTTTCCTGGTTTAACAATGTCGTTCTTAAAATATGGGCACAGTGTTCTAATTGCACAGAATAAAGCACAATGATTATTTTCTGTGATCTGGACACAGGACTTTTGTTAGTTCATGCAGCCTAAGATTGCATTAGCTTTTTCTTTTTTTAAGCCAGTGCATTGCACCGCTGGCTCATATTCACCTCGTGATCCACCAAGACTCCTAGATCATTTTTTTCATGTAATGCTCTAGTGCTTTTGATTTTTTTCTGCATAAATGCAAGACTTTACATTTATCTCTGTTGCATTTCATTATCAAGTCCTGCTTTCTTCTTTCACTTTATACATTAGTTATGAATGTGTCATTCAGCTCTTAGTAAGCTCGCAACCTTATCATGTGACCTAGTTGTCCTTGGCTACTTTTTTACTGTACAGTTTCACCTGAAAAGCCCATGGGGGCTGTGAGTTCCCAGACAGGCCCTGGGAAACCCCAGATTGGGTTGGATTGGGAACCCAGGCCTGAGTTTTGCAACCACGTATCAGCAAATAGAAAACTGCTTTCAAACTTAGCTTTTCAGAATGTCGCAGAAAAAGTTGCATTTTGCATGACTCACCTTTCTTATTTGAGGCAACCCATTTTTTACTTTGGCTTCATGCATTTAATTACTCCTTTACACATCTTTTGTCTGGCTTTGATTTGTTTTAACCTTGGCAGTGCACCCTTCTTTATTTATTTGCAGGCTTTTGAAATGTTTCAGTTATACCATATCAAGAGGAATTTACTGCTCAGTGAGGAATAGGTATGAAGTGTGCATCTGTAAGCAGTTTATTCTTCTCATTTTGCAGAGATAATGTGCCGTTGTTAAACTGTCATCATTGTATGATTGGGACTCATTATAAACTACTTACTGGTAGCAGAATTTGACACAACCCATCAGCTAAGGATGATATTCTTACAATTCATTTCCAGTAAGATAAATGATAAATCTGCGATGTTCATACATTGATGTTTATGCAAATGTCGTCATCTATAGTATTTAGCGGGTTAAATGTATTTTGTTTGTTTGTTTGTTTTGGTAGCATCTGTATCTGGTAAAAGAGACATTTTAAAGTACCCATTTAAGTGTGCAAAATTGACAGTCAGATTTCCTGTTTAATCAGCATAGGACAATAGTCCAAATAGTTGCATTTGACCATGTTGAGAACACAGGCAAGATAGAGATGGCCGGCTCATTTTCATAACAAGGATTACAGCCTGAGCAGTAATTCTTATTGCACATTGCTGAAGGTTCTGCTCATCCAGCTGTATTTGTTTACTCTGAAAGATAGTGCTTCATCTTTTGCTTGAAGACATTTGGCAGTATCCAATGCTGCCACTGTGCCTGTGCTGTTTGTTTTGCACAAGCAGGAAATACAAACAAGAAGCTATTGTTTCCCAGAACAACCCAGAAAGGAGCTGAAATGCTCATTTCCGGAATGGGACAGGTCAGCAGAGCTCCCTTCTGCTAGCTTCACTGACCAGGGGTCTGGAAACAAAGTCCTATGAGGAGAGACTGAATGAACTGGGCATGTTTAGACTGGAGAAGAGAAGATTGAGGGGAGACATGATAGCACTCTTCAAATACTTGAAAGGTTGCCACACAGAGGAGGGCCAGAATCTCTTCTCGATCATCCCAGAGTGCAGGACACGGAATAATGGGCTCAAGTTACAGGAAACCAGATTCCGGCTGGACATGAGAAAAAACTTCATGACTGTTAGAGCAGTACGACAATGGAACCAATTCCCTAGGGAGGTCGTGGGCTCCCCCACACTAGAGGCCTTCAAGAGGCAGCTGGACAACCATCTGTCAGGGTTGCTTTAAGGTGGATTCCTGCATTGAGCAGGAGTTGGACATGATAGCCTTATAGGTCCCTTCTACTGTTCTATGCTTCTATGCTTCTGTGATCTGTTCTGTACCAGAAATAAGCATTTTTGCTTGTTTGCACTTGCTTTAGGAAGTGCTAGCTTCCTGTTACATCCATGTGGGTATCAGTTGGATACTGCCCATAGTAATGTATACTGTGTGTCTGTCTATACACACACACACACACACACACACACACACACACATGCCCTATTCAGGCATTCTCTTACCTGGGTAGATCAAACACACGAGGAGGGAAAGTGTACAAGACCGCCTCCTCCTTGCATGTTGCCATAGCAATCTACTCATGGTGGGCAATGACTGAGGAGAGCCACTTGTATTCATGGAGGTTCTCCATACAACTGAATGGTGCACTGCAGAGAGTATGGGTGATAATGACCAGCTGATTCAGTGCCCTTATCTGGTAATCAGCTTAGTAGATAATTGTGAATGCATTAAGCCTCTACATGCAAACACATGATCTTCTGAAATAGGCTCTGGTGATTGGTCAGAGAGTACCCATCATAGAACAATAGTGGGGAAAGCAAAACTACTTGGCAGAGGAGGAAACCTTTTTAAACACTGGAACAAAGAATATTTTCCACCGAGACAGTTGTCTCTCAAACAACACACATCTGTGTTGGTGGAATATTCTCCAGGAATTGTGGCCTTCTTGAAAACAGATGCTGCTTTGCCTCACTGACTTTGCACAATTCACTGGTTTTAACATACAGAAGTACAAACCTTCCAAGTAGCTCCATGGTATTGCCAGGGATATGGTGTGCGGCTTCTACCAGTGTCAGAAATGCAGCTGTGACTTCAGGGAATACATCACAGCTCAAATGCTAACATGTTACCTTTCCCAGCAAAGAATGAGGTCATATTACTCAAAGACTGAGTGTGGGGGTCCCTGCCTTTGACAATGTACTGTGCCCTAATGAACAACAGGGCAGGATGTGATGGTATGCCACTCACAGAGCACACTCTTCTGGCAATTTCAGTGAATGGCTTGGGGCGTATCCAGTACTGCATCCATTTTTACATATATTCTGCATCATCAGCATAGGAGTGCCACACTTGACAGGGTCTTCTGACCCAACTGTGGTGTGTCATAGACGCCACTCTCCTGGACGCTTGTATACATCATTTATGGTTGTCCTGAGCTTTGTTTAGGGTGAACATCCACAGTGCCTTTTTCATTTTTGAGTACTTCGGGAATAATTGGCACAAGAGTTCATGCAATTCACACTGCTTGACTCACAAACTTAGCATTGTCAATGATATGCCAGCTTGTAGAGGACACTCCACTGGAGGTTTGGGTATAAGATTTAGGGTGTCCCACAGCTTATTGTGGATTGCACACCTCCAGTTCTCTATCCATTTCTTTCTATATACATTGGGTATTATTGGCATGGGGGTGCTATCCCTCACAGTGTCTTGGACCCCACCAAACGTTAGGCTGGATGCAAGGCTGTGGTGTCTTGTAGAGTCCATCCTCCGTGAAGTTTGGGTATATTATTTGGGGTGGTCCAAAGTTTAGCTTGGAATGTGTACCCCCAGAGTTCCTTATTCATATTTTGGCTATTGTTGGCATGGTGGCAGTATGCTTGATTGGCACCCAAACAAAGGATGGGCGTGGAAGAGATGGTATGCCACCTTGTAGAGGCTGCTCCCTTGTGGGCTTGAGTGTATGGTCTGTGATGGCTTAACGTTTATTGTGGGGAGCAACCTCCAGTACCCTATCAATTTTGACATATATTGGGTATTATTGCCATGGGGGCATCATGTTTGAAAGTGTCTTGAGCCCAAACAACAAGTTGGGCCAGATGCATTGCTGTGAGGTCTTGAAAGGCCACTGCTCCAAAGGTTTGGATGTATTATTGGGGTTGTCTGAAGTTTATTGTCGGGTGTGTTCACCTAATTCCTTATTCATTTTTAGTACATTTTATGTCATTGGTATGGGGTGCCATACCTTACAGTGTCTTGTGCTCCAGTGAAGGGTTGGGATAGAAGCCTGTGGCATCATGTAAAGGCTTCTATCTCTGAGATTTGGGTATATGATTTTGGGTGGTCCAAAGATTAGTTTATTTATTTTTATTTATTTATTACATTTAAATCCCACCTTTTTCCTCCAAGGAACCCAAGGTGGCGTACATAACCCTCCTCCTCTTCATGTTATCCTCACAACAACAACTCTGTGAGGTAGGTTGGGCTGAGAGTATGTGACTGGCCCAAAGTCATCTAGTGGGTTTCCATGGCCGAGTGGGGACTAGAACCCGGATCTCCTGACTCCCAGTCCAACACCTTAGCCACTACCCGACACTAGCTGTAGTGCGCGCACACCTAGTTCCTTATTCCTTCATACGTATTTTGGATATTTTTGGCAGGGTGGCGGTATGCTTGACAGTGTCAGGCAGCCAAACAAAGCATTGTACCAGAAGTGATGCGGTGACAACTCACAGCGTACATGGTACTAAAGGTGTGGGTAACCACACAAAGCGCTGTTGGTGTTATATCCTCCCTTGCTGGTTTTGCCTTAAATGCATCGCTTCACCTTACTGCATTGCAGGGCCAGCCCTCAGTAAAATAAATTGTAATTATGCCATAAACAAAAAACAAAAACCTACATGATTGCTGCAGGTATACCACTTTTTTCCAATATTTCGGGATGTAGACCTTGCTAAAGATCACATTGAGTGTTATTCATCGCATGAATATATAATAATATGCTAAGAATGTTTTTCCTGGACTGTAGACTGAAAGATAAAGTAACACATTTGTCAGTCTCCTGTCCCCTGGAGAGGCACTGTTTACTGGGATCCATATCATAAACTGTTTAGTACGGGTCAGTGTATAACATGTTTCATATTTTTAACCCAAAGTGCACAATTTTAAGCTTAACTGTGCTGCTAAACATGCTTTCTACCTCACTTCTCCTGAATTATGGAGAAATGTTTTTAGTTAATTTTGATTATGGAGCCACCTGTGGCATTTAATCACACCTGTTAAGCCTCCAGCCCAGAGTCAATTTGTCCCATTGAATTGGGTATTTGGGACTTGAGAGGCTAATAGTTATTTCCTAGCTGAACTCACTGGGTAGATCAGTGGACTCAAGTTACAGGAAGCCAGATTCCAGCTGGACATCAGAAAAAACTTCCTGATTGTTAGAGCAGTATGACAACGGAACCAATTATCTAGGGAGGTTGTGGGCTCTCCCACACTAGAGGCCTTCAAGAAGCAGCTGGACAGCCATTTATCAGGTATGCTTTAAGGTGGATTCCTGCACTGAGCAGGAGGTTGGATTCGATGGCCTTATAGGCCCCTTCCAACTCTACTACTCTAGGATTCTATGATTCCCATTAGGCACGGAGCTTACCTTTTCAACACGTTGCTGCAGTCTGATTCTGACACTGATAGGAGAGGGTCAAATTCCTGATTGCCTGTGGTGACCAGGTGAGCTGTTAAATACGAGGCTTTGCTAGAGGCTAGCTGCTAGAGGCCCTGGTTTCATAAGCACACCTTCCTAGTGCCTTACAGTTAATGTTGTTTCCATTTTATAGATGGGGAGTTGAAGCTGAGATAGTGACTTGTTGACATTTATGGGGATGAGCAAAAGAGTGAAATGTTGGTTACCTCCTCCAGACCCTTTGCAATCCACCATATGGTCCCATAAAACTGCCCACATCTGCAGGAAAAGGAGGTTGCTGTTTTACCTACCATGGTGCAAGCTGTTGTCTGCAGCAATTTAGTTAAAGCATCATTATATGATTAGGAAAGCTACCAATATTTCCTCATTTCAAAAATGAGAAAATATGATTGCCTTCTTCCTCATCTGAGTTTATGCATAACTTTGAGTGCTTGAATATCTACTTATGAGAAATCTATTCAGACAATTCAATGGGTTCATTTTGGTGTTTTTTTTTGTTTTGTCTTTTTATCTGTGTTTTAGGTTTGTGACTTATCATTCAGCCTGAAGAAAATGCTGATCCGGCACAAGCTGACTCACAATCCCAACCGCCCCATGGCTGAGTGCCAGCTATGCCACAAAAAGTTTACAAGAAACGACTACCTCAAAGTGCATATGGAAAATGTCCATGGAGAAACTGACAGCTAACTTTGGCTTCTGCAAGAGAAGTGCCTCGTGTTCCCTTTTGAGACATATAAATACCAGATTTCGCACCTGATTGGTGAACACAAGACACAAAACAACACCTTTGTGTTCACATAATCACTTTTTTCATGTTGCCTTGTATTTTTGTTCAGACTTCAAAATGTCTATGAAATTAAATGAGGTTAGAATTGAAATGATTAAAGTTAAGGGTAAATTTACAAGATCAGTTTAGATGGACAAATTGTCATTAAAATCTGTCCTCAACCTGTCGTCGTTAAGATTCCTTTCTGGATATGCCGCCCCCCATGTGATGAAATCAATCGCTAACTTAAGCTGCAGCCTTTAGTGCATTTAGGGTCAAAACAGGCATTCTTTAAATAGGTAGCATGCAGGTACAAATCCCAATAACAAAGCTTTTTGTTGGCATTCTGGCCATGTATGTTTGCAGCGGTGGTGGTGGTGGTGGTGATTTAGACTTGGGGCCTTGCTAGACCAGTTGTGAGGCCCGGTTTCCCTCCTGTGCATCCAGATGACGCACAGGGGAATCCGGGGTCAGGCTGCGCTAAAACCTGCCTTAAGCCGGCATAAGCGAATTCGCTTATGGCCCTGCTTTTCTGCAGCCTTGGCCTGAGGCCAGGGCTGTGGAACATCTAGCAGGGTCCGTGGCTTTTTGTGGCTGCTCACTTTCTCGCGAGTAGCCGGGAAAAGGCACAGACTGGGCACAGTGCTCATACGAGCGCTGTGCCCATCGGGCCAGGGGGGGAGAGAGGGGCGGGGGGGAAGGCCGGACCCGCCAGGAGAGGGGGGGGAGAAGGCTGGGCATCGGGGACGGGGGCCAGGGAAGGAGAGCGGGTATCGGGGGCCAGGGAAGTAGAGCCGGGGACAGGGCATCGGGGATGGCGCGGGGGGGGGGAAGCCAGGCATCGGGGATGACGCGGGGGGGACAAGGCCGGGCATCGGCCATCGGGAATGGGGGTAGGGCGAGGGAGGGAGGAGGGGGTCATCGGGCATTGGGGGGAATCAGGGGCAGGGGGGCTTTAAACAAAAAAAAATGGCTGACGCTACGGGGCTTCCCGTTGCCCCGTCGCGTCGTGCGTCTAGTAGCCAGCGATGGCGCTAGCTAGCTCTAGCGCGCCGTCGCCCCTCCTCCCTGCCAGCTTATCCGGCAGGTCTAGCAAGGCCCTTGGATTGTGCTCTGGAGTTAAGACATAAGCCTTCCTTCCCCACATACAGCATTTCGGATTAAGATGCTCCCCCTGCACCTTTCATTAAGTAAAGACAAACTGATAAGTAGCTGCAGACTATGTACTTACAGAACATCTGTTTGGGGGCTTGCTGGGGTATAACCTTCATTGAGCCCAATGGGATTTACTTCTAAATAGATATGTTTAGGATTGCACTACATAACCTGGAAAGCGAAACAGTGCAACATATTATTGCCAATATGTGGCTAAATATCTATTTCAATAAGTGCGAGTGTGTTACATATTCCCATCGAAAATAACACTATAAATTCACTGTGGCTTTAAATCCCAGGCATTTTCACTTCCAAGCTTAAAATCTTACACATTGGGGATGGTGTCTGGGTTTTGGAATGTCTTTAATTGATTTCATAGTTTCACAAGCTTAAGTCCCTTAGAAATCATCAGGACGTCAGCATGCGTACCTACAGGCTATACTGCAACCTGTACTTGTGGTTGGTAGATGGGTAAGTCTGCGTGACACTTTCTTATGCTTTAGTAAAACCAAAGTAGTGGTTAGATTTTTTATTAACTTAGTGAATTGACTTCTGTTTACCAGCATGGTTATTCAAGCAAAGTTTATTCTGGCATATAAACACTTGATTAAACTCAGAATTGATACTGGAATACCTGAATTTTTTTTCAAGAACTGCTGTGGTATAGTAGCTTGCTATGGGGACTTGTTGTCGTAGGTGCCTCAGCGTGGTTGGTGTTATGCTTGGTTACCGTTGTGTAAGGCAAACCAAAAATAAATGCTGGGAGTGATTTATGTCGAAATGCTGTCCTAGCACTAATGTAATATTTGTGAATGCCAAGGCAAAAGGAAACACAATTTTAGACTGCCATCCAACATCTAATTAAGGCAAGGAACATGTAATGGATTTGCTAGGAAGAATTTTTACCCCATGGACTTATGCACGGTCTAGAATGAGTCTTGTGCAATGCATCTGTCAGTCATATTCGGGACTGATATTACTATGAAGACCAAGACTGGGTTAAGAATAATTTGTTGACTTTGTGACTTTTTCAGCAAGTACTTTCTGTTCATTATAAATAGAAAGTACCTAAATTCTCATACTTGAATAACAGAAACCAGTGCATGGCTGAAAGGAAGCAAATAATGCACTAGGGTATCATCATCAAAGGATACAAAACTGCTTTATGAAAATGTGGTTGTAAGTTAATATTCTTTTAACTCGGTCAGCAATGTATTGTAAAAACATAAGCCTTCACAGTATGGCATATAACATAACAATATGAATTAGATTCAGTAATGTCAGATTAACATCAAAAGGAGAAAATCAGGGTCTAGGCATTCTAATTATTACCTCTACAGCCTACTCCATTGTTGTCTACACCATCCTGTCTAAATTTAGCTCCTCATGCAGCATATTGGGTCATTTTTAAAGTTTCATATTTATTTGCATCAGTTAATAAATGTTAGCTTATACAACAGTTCTAGGGTGGGGTGGGGCAAGATTAGGCCTAACAGTTCCTCTCATTAGGGGAGTTCAGACAACCACCTTCATGCATCAAAACCACATAGAGGGGCTGCATGGCTACCGTCACCCCCACTTGCTACAACCCTTGTCTGCTGTATGTTTGGTGGCCATGAAAAGGGTCCCTACAAGCGTACTGATGTCCTTACATATAGGGTGACCATATTTTGGAAACCAAAAAGGAGGACAACATGGCTGCCCCAAGGGGGCGTGCCCACCAACATGCCCAGCCCCCAAAGGGGCATGCCCACCAACATGCCCAGCCCCCAAAGGGGCGTGCCCACCAACATGCCCAGCCCCCAAAGGGGTGTGCCCACCAACATGCCCAGCCCCCAAAGGGGTGTGCCCACCAACATGCCCAGCCCCCAAAGGGGCGTGCCCACCCAAACATGGCCTTGGTCACATGTCTAATTTCACAGTACACAATTAAGACAAACCTGTTATACATAACATCTTAATGTGAAGTTCATTGCACATGTGTTTTCACAGCATACTGCATTATATTTCATTCATTGGTTTTATATATGATGTTCCAGAATATTTTTCACCTTTGATTTATACTTGATTTTGCCTAGAATAGTGTTTCTCATGCTTCTTGAGCTTGACCCCATCTTTCTGAACTTCACTCTCTGGGCTCCCTGATCTAGCACTGATGTGTGTGTATGCATAGATCCTTGCATAAAGTTGTTTGGATGCAGCTTCCTGCTGTGCACAGGGATCTGTGGCTTGGCAGGCACCAATCCAACACTGGCAGAAGAACAGAACAGGACATTTCTGAACTTTCCTAAAACCATACACAGGAAAATGTAATTAAAACAGAGCAGCAGCTCTTTCCCAAGGCAGGTGGGGATAACAGAGCAAGTGGTGAAAGCAAAGGGATGCGGGAAGGGAAGAAGCCCATTTCACAAACAGGCAAACTCAGGCAGCAGGCAAATAAGAGTCAATGACTGCAAGAGAGAACGTGTTTGGGTGACGTAGTTGCAGCATAGTATCTTCCCAGAACCAATAGAGAGCAGTGTCACAACACAGAGAAAGGCATTTATAGACAAGACCACTTCTCCGACATTTAAGTTAAAGCGAGATGGGAGACCAGGGAACCCATTTTACACATAGGCAAAGTGAGGTAGCAGGCAAATAAGAGTCAATGACTGCAAGGGAGAGAGTTTGGGTTACGTAATCAAATGTTTAAAGGAAAAAAAGAAGTGGGCCATCAAACAGGAGGAATTTAGCCATGAATATGTGTTAACTTGCACCACGAAAAGGAAAGGAAGGATTTTTTAAAACCACATGTTCACAATATAATTGAGATGCATTATACAGCAAAACAAAATGGATTCTAAGCCCAAACACACACACAAGAATTTCTTAATCTTTAAATCACACACACACACACACACAAGCCCAACACAGCAGCAGAGACTTAAATGTATTGCCTATTTAGTCACAACCCTATGAAAAGATTTTTACATGAATCTATTGGGCTCTGATGGGAATAGGTTTTGAGGGAGATGATCCCCTACCCATGATCCCCTACCCGCCCAGAAATGAACAAAGGAGATCAGCAACCGGCAGTGAGGCTGCTCTTTCTTTAGGAAGCCTCAGCCTAGCCTGCCCGGCACATGCTCGCTCCCCTCTTTGCTCTTGTGCGTGCGCGCGCACACTCATTCCTTCCTAACCTTCCCACCCTGCCCCCCCCCTTCTTCCTAAAACAAGCCACATTAATCGCCATGACAATGAGGTGGGGGAGGGGAGAACTGGCTTGGAAAAAATTAACCCCTTGTCCCCACTGTCTTCTCAGCGGTCCCAGAATGCAAGCCCTTATAACAGGAGTATGCAACTGGGGTGGCAAGCTCCTTGTTTGGGGGGGCTTGCCCCCCTCCACCACCCCCGGCGCTGCCACTGCAAGGGCGCCCGCGTGCGCTCCCACATCATATTTCCACTCCCCACCATGTCTTCCTCCTCTAAAGAGGCAAAATGCGTGAGATGATACAAGACAACTAAACATATAACAAAGTGATTTCAAAATATATGTAGAGCTAAACGTTTCTTCCCTCATCAGTGGCCGTGATGTTAAAGGACTACATTTATATAATCCTGGCTGCCCACACTCATTCAGGACAAAACACAGCCCACCCAGTCTCCCTCACTTACTCACATGGTGAACTGGCAGCGGCTCCAACGTGTGCTCGCTTCTCTTAAAGCAGCAGAACCCCGGACGGGCTGTGGGAGAGGCTGGAAAGGCCCGTTTTCGTCACTTCCAGAAACAGGCTTCTCCAGCCTCGCCCAGGCCCCATCCGGGTTCCTACTGGGTCATCGCCATGGTGACGACCCAGCAGGAGCCTGGATGTGCCATGGGCGGGGCTAGAAAGGCTGTTTCCGGAAGTGACGAAAATGGGCCTTTCCAGCCTCCCCAGAGCAGTGATCTGGGCTTCTGCTGTGTTGTCGCTGTGGCGACGAGGCAGCAGAACCCCGGATGCACTGTGGAAGAGGCTGGAAAGGCCCGTTTCCGTCACTTCCAGAAATGGGACTCTCCAGCCTCGCCCAGGCCCCATCTGGGTTCCTTCTGAGTTGTCGCCATGGCGATGACCCAGCAAGAGCCCAGATGTGCCATGGGAGACACTGGAAAAGCCTGTACCCGGAAGTGCTGAAAACGGGCCTTTCTAGCCTCCCAGGTAAGGCAATTTTTCCGGATTTGGGGGCAAATTCAAGGTTTTCCCCCCGGACCCGGTTTTTGCCCCCAATTCCCAGACATGTCCGGGCAAATCCGGTGATATGGTCACCCAATTACATAAAGCTCCTCCTGAAAACCTTGTCATGCGTGCTTTTAACATATGAAGGCATTTGTGTGATAGTTCTGTAAAGGCACAAAACAATTCAGAGTATGTAAGCTGTTCAGTAGGGTCCTAAGCCTCATGGAGAAAGCTTTGATTCATTAGGCGTATTACTGTATCACCCCGGTGGACATTCTAGAGACTAAAACCCTTCATTCCTCCCCTCTTAGCAAAACTATTTACAAAACATGTCCCACATCATTCTTTGTCCTCGACAATCTTAGTGAATTCTCAGTAAGTGAGAAAAGAAAGATTGTGTGTTCCTGTGAGTAAAAAATGCAAGTGTACTATTAGCCACATAGGTTAGTTTTGAATTATTTTCAGCGTGCTAAGCAATTTCTGGCAGTCAGAAATGGTTTCTTGTATCTGGAAAGATTATAACCCTTCAGATCTCCTTTAACTAAGTTTACTGATGAGAACCATGTTCTCCTTTGATAACGTTTTTCACAACGTGTCCAAGCGTAGTTTCTGCATGCAAACTGGTAGCATGAGTCACTTCCTCCACTAAAAAATGTCTTGCCTATTTTGAAAACTGTATGATTGACTGGTGTCCTTTAGCTTCTTTAATTCTCTTTGTTTAAGCTCCTTACCTTTGTTTAAGCTTCTTATCTTTCTGGCTGTGTGGTTTGTATTCATAGCCAGGTCTTGTGGTATAGCACTCCTGTGTAAGTATATTAGTAATACAGGAGTGACAAATACCCTTTAGATGCTGTTCCTGGTCTCTGGGATCTAATATCAGTTTTGGGTTTAATTCGTTTATTCACATATGTTCAGAGGTATGAGTCTTCACAGTGTTGCTTATTCTGTCTTCATACTGCTTCTGTTTGACTCCAACAAATATAGATTCATGGGGGGAAAAGTTTGCTTAAATATCTTCAATAATGATTTACAACTTGGCCTTAATTGGATTCAAGATTAACTTCTTTTCTATCCTTTAGATCTCTTCCTGCACTTTCTCCACTGTCACAGCAATGCACCCTTCACAACATGCTCCCTCCTCATTATTCCAAAAGTCTCTTATACCTCAAAGAGCTTCTCTAAACAAGTGATTTATAGCATTGTCGTGATTGACCACTCACAGAAGTTTGCAGGTCCATTTCACAACGTCATCAACAGCCAGGACAGCTCCTGCACTATCCCCGGGAAATCGTGCATTTGAAACAAACCACAGATAATGAGGTATTATTCAGATATTGCAAGATCTCCCCACTACTAGATGGAGCTGTCACATTAAAACACAATGGGGCCTTGCCGAGAAGGGAGCAAGTCATGTGATCGCATGTGAAGGAGCGCATCATGTTGGTCTGATTATTGTGAGGACAAAAGCCATGATAAGACATGGGATTTTTCCTGTGTGTAGAGAAGCTTAAACTCTCTCCCAGAACACTGATGTTAAGACACTTCTTAGCAAGTTCCATCAGGCCTTAATCTGCAGTAGTGCAGATCAGCTAGACATGATTTGTGTTAATTTGTGCAGATATCCTGATTCTTTGTTTCTTTCTTTTTCACAAGCCCTTTCATATTTTTCTTCCTGTTCCAGTCTTAAGCCCCATGGAGAAGGAATCACTTGCTATGTTTAGTCTGCAAAATAAATTCATCCTCAAATGCACCAAGTCTAAGACTTGTTTCACACATGGCATTTCCTCTACATAAGTGGACACTGGTATCTCCTCTTGGTTGTTTCAGAAAAATATTTGAAGCTTGAGGGAAATTAAAACAATAAACAGAAGGGAGTAAGAAAAATAAGAGTGAGGAGAGGGGTTTTTTTTAATGGATGAACACTTTAAACAAATAAAATCACTTTTCAACACCTTTTCAGTTTTTATTTTACAGGAGATACCTCTCCTGGATTTTTCACAACAATCAAATTTTAAGATTTCAAACATTATTGTTATTATTATTTCAGTTCTATCTCACCCAATATCTGAAGCTCTCTGGGCGCTTTACAAGATGATTTACAATAATTACGCAGTGGTAGGCTGTGTAGGTACTCTGAGCTCATAGACAGGGCTCTGAGCTGGGAGCCAGGAAACTACGCCCTGCTTTCCCTTGTATCTACCATGGAGAGAACTCTGTGGAGATGGGGGAAAGGAGGCTTCCCATGGACAGGGAGGGGAGGAGACTGGGAGCGTGGGCCTACAAGCTATTCCCAGATGTCACCTCCCCAAAGCCTGTACTAGATGGGTCGAATTGCCCATCTAGCTAAAATTCAGGGTGTCTGGAGAGCAGTTCACTTCCACAGTGCAGTCACCTTTAATTGGATACTCGGCAGCCTCCGAGTTGAGAGGCTACCAACTATCTTCATAGGGTTGTGGCCTAAAACACCGCAATTCAAAAGAGCAATATAAAACCAGTCAGTAGTATTGAAAGAAACACCAAGCAGCACAAAAGCAATGTGCAGAGGGTTAAAAAGCATGTGAAAATAAAGCGGTTCGTGCCTGGCACTGAAATGAGTTCAAAGTAGGTGCCAGGTGAGCCTCTAAGGTAAGAGCATTCTACAGTCAGGGCACTACCAAAGGATAGGCCTTTTCCCTTGTATGTATCTGTCACACCTTAGATGGCAGAAGCACCCAAAGATGAGTCTCTGTTGAAGATCTTAAAAAGTACAGGCAGAAGAGGCACATGTAGAGGCATGCGGTCCTTCAGTGCTCCCAGGCCCAAACCACGAAAAGCTTTAAAGGTCAGAATCAGTACTTTGAATTGAGCCCAGAAATGAGCTGGAAACCAGCTCATCTGACAAAGGACAGACATAATGTGATCATAATTCCCACTCCCAGTTCACAGCTGCCCACAGGGAACCCACAAGCAGGACAAGGCCAGTCTAAGAATGGTCTTGGATGGCAGTCTAAGAATACTGTGTACAGCTCTGGTCACCGCACCTAAAAAAGAAAGAAAGGGTATTTTACATTTGGGCAACCAAAGGGCAACTCAAGGAGAAATTCCCCTATGTGGAAACATTACAACATCTGGGACCATTTAGCTTAGAAAAGTGGCAAATAAGGCATGATAATTTTGTACAAAATTATGCATGGTATAGAGAATATGGATAAGGAGACATTTTTCTCCCTCTCTCATAATTATAGAACCCGAGATCATCCCGTGAAGCTGACTTCTGGGAGATTTATGACAGGTAAAAAATGTACCTCTTCACACAGCACATAGTCAAACTATGGAATTCAGTACCACGAGGTGTAGTGATGGCCATCAAGTTGGATGGCTTTAAAAGGGAATTGGACAAATTCATGGAGGATATGGCTTTCGATGGCTACTAATCCTGATGGCTATATGCTACATCCAGTATCAAAGGCAGTATGCCTATGTAAGCAGTTAGTGGAGAGCACGAGTGGGAGTGTGCTGTTGTACTCCTGTCCTGCTTGTGAGTTTTCTTTCCATGGGCTGCTGGTCAGCCACTGTGTGAACAGATTGCTGGACTAGATGGGCCTTGGTCTGATCCAGGATGGCTCTTCTTATGTTCTTTGCAGCTTTATTTTGGACTGGTTATACCTTTGAAATTATCTTCAAAGACAGCCCCATGTATAATGCATTACAATAGACTAATTTGAAGTTTACCAGACACGGATTACTGAGACAAGGCTATCTCTGCCCAGGTAGGATTCAACTGACATACCAGCCCAAACTAGCAGAAAATGCTCCATGCAATATAGGCAGCCAACAACAAAGGTGTAGAATTGAGCACCTCCACATTGCTAATACATTCCTTTAGAACAGGGATGGGCAACTCTGAATGTTTTGGCCCATATCTCCCAACATGCCTCACCATTGACTATGTTGACTAGAGCTGATGGGAGTTGTAGGCCAAAATATCCTGGTTTAGGGGGATTTCAGCCCTATCATAGAAGAAATACTACTAACCTGGGCAGCAAGACCTCTGCCTTGATTGGATTGTATTTATTGACCCTCATCCACTCCCACCTAGGCATTGTGTACACTCAATGGCAGCAGCCCCCCAGGGTTTCAGGCAGAAGTACTTCCCATCCCTACCTGGAGATGCCAGGGATTGAACCACCGAGTTTCAGTGCTATGGGGGAAGGGACTTGTGCAGAGTATAAGCTGCTGTGCAAAAGCTTCTAGCTGCTTGTGCAGTGATAGTTAGCAGCACCCACAGCCCACAAAAGGCTGCAGAATTGCACTCCGCAGATCTATGGAAGCAGCAGGCCTGGCACAAGGTGAAGCAAGAGAGAAGAAGCACCACCACATCGCACCCAACAATCCCTGTCCGCTTACCTTTATTTGTGCTGCTGTCTCAGCCCATGGAGGGTCATGCAGCTGGAAGGAGCAGTTGCGGGGTTCTTGCAGCAAATGCCACAGCAGGAGAGGGGCTGGTGGGGCTCTCCAGAACACCCGCAAGAGGCTGTGGCAGTGGGCCCTCCTAGAGGGGGCTGGGGATCAAGGTGGCACAATTTGCTGCTCTGCTGCCTGACGTAGGCATCTCACCCTGTGTCATGGCTGGGCAAGCCCTACGTAGCAGCCAGTGAGCGGCAGCAGGGACCTGGAACTGCAGCAGGCAGCACATATTCTAGTTTGAAAACAGGCTTGTGCTTCCTTTGATTTTCAACTGAAAGCTTTGATGCAAAAGAGTACAAGAGCTGATGATCTTAGTTATGCCTCAATCCTTTTTCCTCTTGGCTATCAACCCAGGCCTAATCCACACCAAGCAGGATTGCACTATGAAAGTGGTATATAATAGGCAGGAGCCACACCCAGCAGGATATAGCACTATGAAAGCTGTATATGAAGTGTGTCAATAGGCCCCAACAGTTATCAGTGCACTTCAATACCACAAAAAAGCAGTAGTGTGGCTCTTGCCACACTACCACTTTCATAATGCAATATCCTGCTTGGTGTAGATTAGGCCCCAATCTCCTAATTACAAACCACACACCTAAACTATCTAACCACACATAACCAACCAACCACCCTCAGCCACCCTCTTCAAGAACCAATATCTGCTGCTGGAGGGCTCCCTATCAGCCAAGGCTCCTGGCCCCTTGGAAGAACTTGATAAGAATTGTTCATCACTCGCAGTACTTTCTTGCTCACAATCTATGTGAAAGTGTACTATTCATTCCTTTCTGTGCATAGCAGGGCATCTTTTCAATCCGACTATGCACCCAGTTGGGAGGGTAATTTCGAGTCTCTTCCACAAGTGAAGTGCAGTAATGTAAGGTGGATCAGAGAAATTTACAAGCTGCTGCTTCTATGTAACTGTAATTTGAGATTCATCATTCTGTCAAGTCTGCTTTAAGATATTCATAAATGAACCTTCAGCTGTCAGTTGTGCTGACAGGCACACATGGGATTTCTAGTTTAAAAGACTTATAGTAACTGACTTTATTGAATCATGTCACTTGTGTTTAGCAGTTATCACTCACTCAAGCACATTACCGTGTCAAGAAAAGTCCTATCAGCTTCGTTCAGTGCAAAGCCATAGAGTTCGGTGAAACTTAGAGATTCGGGTCTACGGCTTTGCAGTTAGCAAAGCCAATTGGACTGTACTAATATAAGTCCAGAGAAAGGGAGGTATTGTATAACAGGACTCTGCAAAAAGTTGTCTTAACAACTAAACATAGGAACCTGTGCTTTCTTAACATAAGAAAAAGAAATAACAAACAAAAATGCATGAAAATTAGACAACTCCATATAGAGAAAGGTAGATGTGTATAGTGCTCCCAGCTTGAATCAATTGTGCCACCAATTAAATGCATAATCCTATGCAGGTTTAGACAGAAAAAAGTCCTACAAGTTCCAGCATTCCTCAGCCAACACTGTAAGACTTTTCTGCATCGGATTGCACTCTAAAAATATTAACAACAAACACTTTTTTTTAAAAAAAAGACCAGCCAATGGGGAAAACTATCACTGTACTCCAAGAATGCCCATGGGAATAACAACACACAGCACACAATACCTGATGGAACACCTCTCCCGACATGAACCTACCCATACACTGTGCTCAACATCTAAGGTCCTCCTCTGAGTGCCTACTCCGAGGGAAGCTCGGAGGATGGCAACAAGGGAGAGGGCCTTTTCAGTGGTGGCCCCCCAATTATGGAATGATCTCCCTGATGAGGCTCGCCTGGCGCCAACATTGTTATTTTTTCGGCGCCAGGCGAGCTTCATCGGGGAGAAAAGGTCATGACTTTTCTCTTTTCCCAGGCATTTAACAGCATTTAACAGCGCTAAGCTTGTTTGTTTTTTAATGGACCCCAGAACTGTAGTTTTTAAATGGATACCATTGTTTTTATACTGTTTATGTTTTTGATGGTTTTAAATTTTGAATACTTTTTAATGTTCACTGTTTTTAACTTTTGCAAACCGCCCAGAGAGCTTCAGCTATGGGGCGGTATATAAATGTAATAAATCAAATCAAATCACATGATGGCATAGCACCACTCCCAGGGGTGTTGTGTCCCAGGAACACAGCTGAGTTGGTTGAAGTGGTGTCAAAAGTGTTGCATTGTGGTTGCTTTCAAAAGAAAAAGCACCCCATATGTAAGGCAAGTTAAAAATCCCTCAAATTTGCTTCCCTCCCCCAAAGATCAATCTTCAGGGAATATTTTTCCCCACCTCAAAATTTACTGAGATCGCTGGGCTGAATACTTCAGTGTAGCCTAATTTGAAGTGATCATAATCCTATGTAAAGTTTTACTTGGAATTCTCACAAAAGATTGACTTGTTTTTTCATGAATAGTGGGATAATCATGCATCCCTAATGCAGAGTAAATTGTTTCACAGGACAGGATCCAGGAGTTGGTTTTACCAACCTTCTGTCCCAACCACTTTCATCTGTGGAGGGGTGGCATAGATTTGTTCTCAGATATGCCCTTAAGTCTTGTATTGACCTGTCTCAAGTTCAGACAATCGGAAGAACTAATTGTGCCTTTTAAGCAGGTATCTTTGGACAAGGAGTATGCTAAGTTGACATCATGCAGATGGCTGAATGACGAATAATGGTAGCATATAGATATAATTGGGGGGGACGGGACAAGAAGAACTGCCAATATTATGCGCCCCTTATAGAAATCTATGATGCAACCATACTTGCAATAATGTGTGCAGTTCTGGTCACCACATGGCAAAAAGGATATAGAAGAGTTGGGAAAAGTGCAGAAAGTGGCAACTAAAATGATCAAGGGGTCTGGAACAACTCCCCTATGAGGAAAGGTTACAACATCGGGACTGTTCAGCTTAGAAAAG
The DNA here is from genome assembly GCF_023053635.1 of Elgaria multicarinata webbii. NCBI lineage: Eukaryota > Metazoa > Chordata > Lepidosauria > Squamata > Anguidae > Elgaria > Elgaria multicarinata. Next base: position 35,671,306 of record NC_086180.1, on the reverse strand, counting down.
AAATGAGAAGGGAGAGACATGACAGAGATAGACAAAATTATGCATGGTGTGCAGCAGTGTGAATGGGGAGACATCCCCCCCTCTCATCCCAGGGTCATTCCATGAAGCTGATTGGTGGGAGATTCAGAACAGGTAAAAGGAAGTAGACCACTCAGCACATAGTTCAACTATGGAATTCATTACCACAAGATGTATTTATTTATTTATTACATTTTTATACCGCCCAATAGCCAAAGCTCTCTGGGCGGTTCACAAAAGTGTAGTGATGGCCACCAATTTGGAGAACTTTCAAAGAGAATTGGACAAATTCCTGGATGATAAGGCTATCAGTGGCTACTAGTCCTAATAGGTATATGCTCCCTCCTATGCCTATGTACACCAGTTGCTAGGCAATATGGGCAAGAAGGTGCTGTTGCACTCATGTCATGCTTGTGGGTTTTCCATGCACAGCTGTTTTACAACTTGTGTGAACAGGATGCTGGACTAGATGGACCTTGGTTTGATCTAGCATGGCTCTTCTCATGTTCTTATGTCCCAATAGTAAATATTACTGTTCTTTTTGTCACATGAGTGGCTACATCAGCAACACTTGTCTACAGAAGAACTATAAAGTTACATCAGTGAATGCATTCACTAAATATTACAAGGTTAACCTTCTCATCTACAGAGGCATGTTTAGCAGAAGGGTGCTTTGGAGTGTGTTGGTATCTTGAAATGTGATCTGCTTTTATGTATCATGGAGGTGAAGACTCCCTTTGGTCAACTCAGAGAAAAAGGAAATCTTGATTTACCATAAATTCATGATCCTGAAGATACCCAAAGGATAATTTATACACTTAGCAATAGGCTGGATATGGGTGAAGAAGGTAGCAGGGCCTCATCAAGATCACCTTCTAATCTTATTACATTCTAAGCTGTTATTGTTTGAACCATTCCTTTGGTTACTCTTTGTATTTTGTTATATAATGAGCGTTGACTGCCTTGCCAGGTTTGTTCTGAGAAGGCTGGGATGCCCCTGGTGTAGTCAGAGTTTGGCCCTGCTTTCCACCAGGAGGGATGAAGGTCACCTTCAAGAACGGGAATTTGTCAGTAAACGTTTCCCATTTTCTTCATCTTTTAATTTTGAATGCAGAAGCAGCAAAATGAAGGGCACTTTTTCTGTCTTACATCTCAGCAGTTAATGCAGTATTGAGTGTTAACTGACACATTAAGTGTCACTTTCCCTGTATATTGTTAGTTCTGCTCATGTGACATTCATCTTTCAGGCAGTTGAGGTGACGGTTAACCCTTGGTTACTTCTCAGGTTACAAGAAAGTGAGATCAGAGGCTTTGCATGACATGCGCTCTCTCATCACCCTCCAGTGACAAAAGAAACCAGGAAGAAACAGCTACCCTGAATGGCAGAGAGAGAGACAGACCAGATGCTTCGCATTTCCCCCCATGGATTCTATCTGAAATAGGCGAGAATGCATTGCTGGGCCTCATGATCTAGGTCTGGCATGAGATTAGCCAGATTGGGATCAGTAAGACAGCAGAACGGGAGAGAAATGAAGGCAAGGAAAACCCCCAAAACAAAACACAACCCATGAGGTATTTAATGTTTGGGGAAATGGTTAACATGAACAGGCAACTGAGTGAACTGCTTTGGATGTACATATCCTTTCAAGGAGATTTATAGTGTGTGAAGTATCAAGGCCATACTAGAGACTGCAGCTCAAAGATGGAAGCCAGGCAAAAGCCAAAGTGTGCCTGAATTTAAAAAAAAACCAAAAACCAGAAGTACTGGTGTTTGGAAAAGATCTTCATGGGACGCAGAACATTTACTGCTTTTCTAATGTTTGTCTCTCTGAGAACTGGTTCACAATACTCTAAAATCCTCTAAGCAGCCCTGGGGATGTAAGAAGAAATGTATAAGATTGCATGACCCCGCTTAGGGGCAGTGCCCCCCAGTAAATGAGGCAGCTGAAAAATGTGCCCCTGTGCTCACACAAATCACCACCAGAAAGTGGCATCTGTCAGTGTGGTCAGATCGGCTTGTGAAACTTCCTCTGTGGGGCTGCTCAACTTTGAGGATCTGAGAAGATATGACAAACTGGCCCTTGATTTACCATGTCAACAAAAAGAATGGTCACCCTAAATCTAAACATATCTACATGCATGTCACATATATCAGTCTCCTTCACAAACCATCTTGACATCAAATCGGACCATTTAGGTGCATGCAAGACTTGTCACTTTATAATTTCGTATGAGCAATGAGTTCGCTTCTCTCTTCAACTGCTCCTTTCCATGAATGTCAATCCAGTCCAGTGAATGCAACAATTAGCAATATTGCATTTCATTTCTTCATTAAGCAACACTGGTTTTGCCCTTCTCCATTAGTATCGCTTTTAGGGTGGCTAACAAATACATGATAAAACAATCAAACACTTATAAGCATAAATAAATAAATAGCAGCATAGACACAGAGCAGCTAAAACCACAAGGGGGAAAAAAACCCTAAGCCAACATTTAAGTAGCTTGGGAAAATAGAGTGATTTTTGCTTGGGACCAAAACGATGTAAGAACAGGTGCCGGGTAAGTTCTTCCTGGGAAGAGCATTCCAGAGATAGGGTGCCACAACTATAAAATTGATGATGGCAAGCATCTCACTGCTGGAGAGAGAGAGTTGTATCATGAAAGGGGAAGAAATAGGCTTATAGTGCACATCACACAACCACACACAGTTTTTATTATGTGGCACAACACTGTTCCTGTAAACAAAATAACCTTTTTTTGTGTTCCCACATGAGTACTCAAACAGTACACTCCATGTTCACTCAAAAAAGAACTATTAAAAAAAAGTCTGCTGTGTAAAAAAAAACTAAAACTGCTCCAGGTTTCTTTCAGGTATCATTGCCATATATTCCCTTTGAACATCGAATGGTGGAAATAAGGCTGCACTATTTGCCCCCAAAATAAAAACATTCACTGAAGAAAGACAGTTCATATGGACCCTTCACAAAGAAGGTTTGCTTCTGTGAGGAGAGGCTCTGTGCTTTCACATCCATAATCTCAGTTCCAGTTTGAACAGCTGTTCAAACACTACTGGAGGAAATTTCGAAGCAGGTACTGTGGCAGCATGAGCAATGTATACCGCCTTATTACATTTTGTCAGGATTAAGAGATTTCTGTGTACCTTGCTCACTTTAACTCTCGCAGTGCTATTTTTGCAATAACTTCACCACACTTTCATGCATTGCTCTCTGAAATTTATCTCCTTGGGAATGGAAGAATTTCAAACTTGCAATTCATCACAAGTGGAATAATATTTTGTGGTGTCAGAATTAGTAAGTTTGGAGGGTGATTTGCCTTTTTTTGCCATGGAATGTACATTATCACTGCTTTTGAAGATGCCCCATATATTATGAGAATCAGAAAACTTTAATCCAGCAATGACCAATAATGTGCACGTCATGTATGCAAGGTGATGTCGTAGGAGGGACCATCTCTCACATTTAGCAGCTGCCTTTTCTGGAAGTTTTTTTTTTTTCTGATCCAGATACAGGAACATAGGAAGTGACCACATAAAAACTTAGAACATTGATCCATGTTGCTCAGTACTACCTACACTCCCTGTCGAAAGAAGCTCGGTTGTCTTTCCACCGTCAGGCAAAATTGGGTTTATTCAGGAAGTCCAATGGCATATAAACTAGTCTGGTATTGAAGTGAGTTTTAATTGGTTGGTTCTGATTATTTCTTTTATAGTAGTGTTTTTAGTAATATTTTAATTTATTTGTTTTATGTTACAATTTAAATTATCGTCATCATCATCATCATAATCTATACTACCAATAAGAAAAGCTGTCTGGGCAGTTTACAAAAGATGAAACTCTTAAAAATGATATATATATATATATATATATTATATAAAACAAAGATCAACAATCTGAATTTTATTGTTAACTGACTTGAGCACTATAAATTTATAATTACAAATAAATAAACAAATATATTACTGGAAGAGGTTTCCAGGTTTTTAAACAGGTGTTTTCCCAAGCCCTACCTAGAAATGCTAAGGATTACGCCTGAAGCCTTTTGTAAACTAAGCATTTGCTCGGCCACTGAGACTATGGCCTTTTTCATGTCTAGGAAGCAGCATGAGGTACCTGTAGAGTCCATAACCCACCCACTTCCCCGTCTGTTGAAAATAAATATACCCTAAACACTGTCTTTCTCTCTCCTTCCCATAATAGTTTTGGTGGCAGGAAGGAATGCAATGAGAGTTTCCCGAACTTGCATATCTCTGGATGGAGACAGAGACTATCATATCATAGCCAATAGTTTAGTTTCAGAGTGGACACTGCAGACAGAACTGGGAACTGAAAGGATGGTGGTGGTGGGAACAAAAATACTAAAGAGAAAACAGTTTTGCTAGAATGTCAGCACTGTAATACTTAGGGGGAAAGGACACTGGAAAATAAAGTTGATATTCCAATCCTCGTTGAAATTGAGTGATTCTTTGCTAAACCCAATGGCTAAGGGAAAGTTCCGTAAGGCAACTGGACCTTCTGCAAAAATAATTCTTCTCCTTTTTCTATTAAAGCTGGTCTATCTTCTTGATTACCCCCCCCCCCCCCCACACACACACACCAAGTCTTGGTTTAGGTAACCTTATTCTCCTTTACAAAAAATAAAGGGACCCTTCCTGCCTCATGTATGGGGAGGCCTTGGTTTGAATGTACACTGTCCTCCAAGGAGCTTCTGAATATCAGAAAGAAGCCAGAGCCAAGGGTCAAACGAAACCAGCTTGTGGTGCCTGAGGTGTATGAAAGCTAGCAGAAAGACTGGGAGAACATGTTTTTGAACAAGCAGCCCACTTGGATTACAGGGCAAGGAAAAGTGAGAGCTCACATTCCCCTTCTCTCTCTCACACACACACCCAGCCCTTACTCTCAAGGGCAATGATTTTAACAACAAGGCCCAAGAATGCCTCCTCAATGCACTTGTTTATATGGCTGTTGGCGCAATACATTTCTAATAGTCCTTTTCATGAACAACAAAGCCAAGGGCCACAATATTTATTCTCTTACTTATTTAGTTGCTTCAAATTAGGTGCCCGTTGTAACTTGTCAGGATGAGGCTAGCGTTAGGACTACAGGGATGTCACTCACCTCTCCATTAAAGGGGATATATTGCTTCAAAGGCTTCCTGCAAAAAAGTAAAAGTAAGGCATTTTCTTCCTGACAAATTTGGAAAGAGGGCAGGCTGGAGTCGTGCAGCTCCTGTACTTGCTGCTCAAGTGGCCGTGGAAACAGGCTTTGCTTGACGCAAAAAGAAAAGCAGCTTTTTGTTAGATAGTGCAACTGGCTTTGGCTGCTCTTTCTCCACCCAATATCCCTCATTTATATTATTTTGAGATGAAACAGAACCACAAAAATACACTTTTTTCCCTGAAGCCAAATAAAATGGATCACAGATGGCTCTTTCTGTTTTGCTGTAGGTGAACCCGCAGCTGTTGTTGATTTTCTGACTAAATTGATAAGCACAGCTCAAGCTTCATTCAAGAAGCCAGAAAATTTTTTTACACATATCTACATAGTTCTATTTTATTTTATCTTTATATATAAAGGAGAGTTCCCGTGATGCCAAAAGTTAACCCCGAAATATTTAAGATCTGAAGCGGTATCTTCTAGGAAACCCATTTGAATAAAAATAATTATTTAGTTTGGTTTCGTATTCATCTACTAAGCTACTTTGTAGAACTTAAACCAAAATTCTTTGCTTCTCTAATTAGAAAATGATTTTTGTAATTATTGATTCTCCATTCAAAAGGCTGAAAATTGTGTAAATTGTTTTAGTGATGTAGTATATTACTAATATCACTGTTCAGTAAGCCTGTAAACACCAGTTGCTGGGGAACATGGATGGGGGTGGGGGTGGTCTTGTTGCACCATGTCCTGCTTTGTTGGTCCTGGGTTGAGAACTCGTCGGCCACTGTGTGAACAGAGTGATGGACTAGATAGACCCTCGGTCTGATCCAGCATGGCTCTTCTTATGGTGTTAATGCGATTTTCTGCAATAGTTCATGAAAAGAATTCTCAACCCCCAAACCCCACTTCCCCATGAACAGAAATTCAAACTACCCTCTTAATCCACATCCTCTAATCTACTAGCCCACACTGCTGTATAGCCACAATCACATCATGCAGTGGATTCTGCCCTCTAATCCAGTATGTTCTCTTGGTCTTCCTCTATCTTCCACTTCTATTCTGCTATTGTGTATTGTACCTTTCTACCAGACTTGTAATGCACCATGTCGGGCTTGCAAAATGTAAAGCCTGACTCCCGTTCCCTGTCTGGCTGTGAATTCCAAATATGCATATTTTTTTTGCAGCACTTTCCCCCATTTGTGGGACTATGAAAGACCTAATCAAGCCCATCATCATGGGATAGAGATGTCTCTCCTATTCTCAAGAAACCTACTCTTGATAGGCTATCTCTGTCTAACTACCGACCTGTCTCTTTGTTGCCTTTTGTTTCAAAGATCCTGGAACGTGTGGTCTACTCTCGTTGTCTTGATTTTCTTTCTAGTAACTCTGCTCTGGATCCTTTTCAATCTGGATTCCATCCTTTGCATTCCACTGAAACAGCCCTTACTAAGATTACCAATGATCTTCTTATGGCTAAGTCTAAAGGCCTTTATTCCATTCTTATTCTCCTTGATCTAACTGCAGCCTTTGACACGGTTGATCACGATCTTCTTTTAGATTCCCTTCATGACATCGGATTTTGTGGCTCTGTCTATAACTGGTTTGCCTCCTATCTAGCGGGTCGCTCTTACAGCGTGTTGGCTAATGGCAGCTCGTCTTCTTCTTTTCCCCTTTCAGTAGGGGTTCCGCAAGGTTCGGTGCTTGGCCCGTTGTTGTTTTCTTTATACATGTTGCCCTTGGGTAATCTTATTCAATCTCATGGCCTCCAATATCATCTGTATGCCGATGATACACAATTATATCTTTCATCTCCGGATCTTTCTCCTGATGTTCACGATCGTATCTCAGCATGTCTTTCAGATATCTCAGCTTGGTTGCTTCATCGTCGTTTGAAACTTAGTATGGCAAAGACTGAATTGCTTGTTTTTCCTCCTAAACCTTCTCCTCATCTCTCATTCTCTCTTATTGTCAATGATGTTACACTTACTCCAGTCAAGGAAGCTCGTAGTCTTGGCTTTATATTTGATTCCTCGCTCTCCTTTATTCCTCATATTGAGACAGTAGCTAAATCCTGTCATTTTTTCCTATATAATATTGCCAGGATTCGATCATTTTTGTCTGTCTCTTCTGCCAAGACTCTTGTTCATGCATTGGTTATTTCTCGGTTGGACTACTGCAACCTTCTTCTCACTGGCCTTCCTTCTTCTCACATCAGTCCGTTGGTTTCTGTTCACCACTCTGCTGCTAAGATCATCTTCTTGGCTCGCCGCTCTGACCATGTTACTCCACTTCTGAAATCTCTTCATTGGCTTCCAATTCACTTCAGAATCTAATATAAACTTCTCCTGTTGACCTACAAAGCTTTTCACTGTCTAGCTCCTTCCTATCTTTCCTCTCTCATCTCACACTATTCCCCCACTCGTGCTCTTTGCTCATCTGATGCCATGTTTCTCACCTTCCCAAGGGTCTCTACTTCCCTTGCTCGGCTTCATCCATTTTCTTCTGCTGCCCCTTACGCCTGGAACGCTCTTCCAGAACATTTGAGAACTACAAGTTCAATCACAGCTTTTAAAGCTCAGCTAAAAACTTTTCTTTTTCCTAAAGCTTTTAAAACTTGATTTTGTTCTGACTTTATACTGCTAATTTTACCCTACCCTGTGCCTGTTTGGTGCATTCTCTTCCCCTCCTTATTGTTTTATTATGATTTTATTAGAATGTAAGCCTATGTGGCAGGGTCTTGCTATTTACTGTTTTACTCTGTACAGCACCATGTACATTGATGGTGCTATATAAATAAATAAATAATAATAATAATAATAATAATAATAATAATAATAATAACAATAACAACTACGCATATATTGGTCCTCTCTCCAGATTTAGTGGTGCATGGTGGGGTTTTGGCACCAGTCTGTCTAGCCAGCTGGCCATACAGGTCAGCCCACCTATACTACTCAGTGTGTGGAATTGCTGGGAGAGTGAAGTAAATTCCACTAAGTACAATGGGGCTTATTTCCAGTAAAGTACTCTTGGGAGCTGAAGGGAGAAAAAGAGGAAAAACTGAAACATGGAAGGGAAGGACCCGGTGAAGAGAGAAAGGAAGAGAACAAATAGTGCAGAGATACCTGTGGTGGTTTAGAGAAATCTGTGGGTGGAGAAATGAAAGAAAGGCAACCAAGAAATATGAGTGCAGAGAGAGCAAAGGAGTCTAGGGTTATAGTGGCAGAGAGTTACTTAGGCCTTGAAATATAAGCATTTTCTTAAAATAGGAAAACCCATAGGTGGGATTGCCCAGTGAAGAAGCAGTTTCCCCATAGGGTGTGGCAGTGGTGGGGAGAGACACCACCCCCCATAGTCTTGAAGCTCATTTCGCATTCCTAGCCCATTGAGGAGAAAACTTGTGTTCACGATGTATGAAGGCACCATGGCAGGTTTCTCTATAGACAAGTCATTAAAGCCAAGAGTCTTCCATAATTGCAGCAAACTTCACACTCCACCAACCTCCCCATGTGTCTCACATTGCAGTTCCACTAAATCATTCTTTCAGCTGCTTCGTTTTATGTCTTCATTTTCATCGCATTTAGGTAGTCTGAAGGGTTTGGTTATTGTTCTAACTGAAGCGCATTGTGAGACATTAATATAGCCCCCTGTCAAGGTACATGAAGTGGAACAGTTTGGTCTGTAGCACCAATAAAAACAGATGGTAGAACACAGGGCTGGGTGTGATGTAAGATGTACAGAAATGTGGATCGTGCCAATTTATCATGCAAGACTGCTGACAAACAAGTGACAGTAATTGATGCACCTCTTGAGATGCAATCTGGAATTACTGTACCCGGGGAAGATTCATTCATTGCTATGTTAGTGGTGAGTAACTGCCTTGCTTAACTGATTTCCAATGATACTATATTAGAACAGAGCGTCAGTGTCAGGCCTACCACTGAATTAACTATATCTACTTGGGTAATATCTGCTGGCTTTCTTGTCACACAAACTTGAAATTCCTACTGCAAGGTACTGGGTTCTCCATGCCGGCTCCAGGTTTCTGAGGGCCCTTGGGAAAATCCTCTCAATAGGACCTCTCCTTCAGTGAGCCTACTTCCTCACCACCATTGTCACTAATTGCTTCATCCTCTTTCCTATCATGGCCACCACTTGCTTGCTTGAGAGGCAAAGAGCCAGTGGGCAAGTTGAAAGTGGCATTTTCTGCTGCTCTTTCTCATTGACACCATTCTCTGGGCCAGAGTGAGAAACGGGCGAACAAGCAGGCTGCAATAGTGAAGAGGAGGAGCAAGTCCAGGAGGTCCTTGTCAGTTGGCCTTCACTCGGGTATGGACCCTTGGCTGTAGACCAACTAATCCCAACCCTTCATTCCAGCACTGTGGGTGCTTCGTAACTCCCTGCAGTAATTGGGCCAGGTTCAGAGGCACTGTACCTCTGGATAGCAGTTGCTGAGGACAATAATAGGAGAGGGGGGATTGCCTTCATATTCTGGTTGTGGGCTTTCCAGAAGCATCTGGTTGGCCATTGCAGGAAACAAGATGCTAGACCATGGATGGGCTTTTGTTATGCTCTTAAATTCAGAATCTGGACCAGATGTGTTACCTTCCTGAGAGAATTCATATAGATTGTAGACCTTCACCAGCTTTTTGAACAATGTTCCCTTATTGTACATTAGAGTGATATTTGTTTATTCATTATTATGGGCAGATTAGATTGGAATGCAATTGAGACCATCATTTTTATGTAAATTAACATAAAACATTAAATAAATGAAGTGTTGTTAAAAAGATCATTGATCAAGCCTCAGCACTGCTCTTTAAGTGCCATCCCATACCAAAACAGCAGGAAAAATAGTCCTGTATAACTTGAGTGTGCTGTGTGACAAACTGAGACAGAAAACTGCCTGAATATTAAACATATTTTCTCCTCAATGTACAGCTGAATTAATAATCTCTCAATTAGAAATTAATTGAAGGATTCTGATTTTTTTTTCCTATTAGAATATCTGAGAGGAATGTCGAATATTCATTTTTAATGATGATCACAATTACTCTGACAAATGTGTGCTTGTAAAATCTTAACTCTGTTCCCCTAATCTAAAAATATATATTCGAGATCCATGTTGTATTATATGATTCTACTGAATCAGACAGTAGTAGCACCAAACTCCACATAAAAATGCTATTTTGAAAAGGGTGCATAAATTAGTCACTATTGTGCTGAACATCATAACAACACTGTCCACCATGCCCTCATATGTAAAAGATAAAAAGTCAAGTCTAGAAAGAAAATACTCATGATCATTCATGTAATGTATCACAATGTGGCTTAAATAAGGAAATGGTGACCTGCAACATATAAGCATAAATCAAGTGGGGGCAAGGAGTGTGAGTGCATGTTACTATTAAGCACACACTTAAGAAGAGTTTCCCTTCTAAAGGGAAGTGTTAAGCCAACAGCTGAAAATATCATTATCAGTATATTGCCATTTCTGATGATGCAAGTCATCTGTTGGGGAGAAAAGAAGGGGACTCATTTCACAAGTAACTGTGGGCAAGGTCATGGCACTTAGTTATTCAATTTTGTGTAAAATGTGAAAACAGTCTATAACAAGAATTCAATACTGTTAGAGCGCAATTGTTACAATTAATTCATTCCCAATCATTGAAAACTACACTGATGGAGAAATCATTATGTACAAGTGACTTGTACTGACATGAATACATCTTCAAAACTACCAGAAGAGCAAAGACTGGAGCTTGAGAATGTACCTTTGAAATGTCTTTTTTGTGCTTTATTTACCCAAGGTTATGTGAAGGTTTGAGCAGAGCTATGGGAGTGAGCTGTTATGACTCACTTGTAATACGCGACAGTCTCTATGGAGGTGGAAAGACGTTTTGCCTGGAGTGATCTATTTGCACCTGATTAGCATCAAACAAATGTGGAGAGAGGATATTTGGTTCACATGGCAATTTCAGCATGTCACAAACTGACCTGAAGCAGCTTCCACTGCTATTTCGTGGTCGTGATGAAGCGTTCAGGCACTTGACTTCATCTGTGAACAAACCACAAATCAATATGTTGCAAGGCTAATGAAAGTGGGTTGCTTGAGAATATTATTTATTTATTTATTTATTTATTTATTTATTTATTTATTTATTACACTTATATACCACTCCCATAGCCAGGGCTCTCTGGGCGGTTTACTCTGGGCGGTTGATCCAGAGTTATCATGAAGTTCGTATAAATGCCAAGACTTTCAAGAACTTCAGTGACAAAGATGAGTCTATCCAGAGATGTGGAATAGTGCCACATATTGCTCACTACAGTTTCATATTTTGGACAGTACAGGGGGGAAAAGGTATTTCCATTATCGGGGAAACAAGAATGTACCATTGTTATAACTGGTGTGTTTCAAGCCACAACTTTCCTTGACAAAAATATGGTGAGCCAGAACTACTTAGGCCTATTGCATGGTATGGACCTAGACTTCACTAGTCCTCCCTGCCCAGCTAGTGTTCTAGCCCTAGCTCTGTTGGCCTTGCACACAAGGTCAGAGAATGTTTGGATGGCTTTAAAAGGGAGTTGGAAAAATTAATGAGGGATAAGGCTACTTATGGCTATATGCTACCACCAGTATCAGAGGCAGTATTCCTATGTATACCAGTTGTTGGGGAACATGGGAAGAAGGGTGCTGCTGCACCCATGATTATAGGTGTCCTGTTGACAGTTGGTTGGCTACCTTGTGAACCGATGGACTCTTGGTCTGATCCAGCATGGCTCTTCTGTTCTTATGCCTGAAGTTTAGTTATTTATTATTTTATTTACAATATTTGTATACCACTCCCCATTCAAGAATTTCAGAGCAGTGAGCAAAAAGAATAAAAACAGAATAAAAACACATTAAACATTCATTTCTAAAAGAAATAAAGTGCAAATAAAGTTGGTCAATATGCTTAAAATCCAACATATGTAGTCTCGGTCACACAGTCAAGACCTACACAAATTGGATCTTATGCATGTTGGCAGACTTGGGATGTGCTGCTCCCAATGGGTCAAGGGGACAGGTGCAGCCTTGCTTTATTACATATGGAGGTTCATAAGATGAGCATTTTATCGCATGCTCGCTCCTGCCCACTTATGGATGTGCGTGCATCCTTTATTTATTTTTTATTTTATTATTTTATTTATTACATTTTTATACCGCCCAATAGCCGAAGCTCTCTGGGCGGTTCACAAAACTTAAAAAAATTAGATGACATCTTCCACATCCCGCTAACCTCCCGCTCCTTCTGCTCATTTTTCAGTTGCAAAACAGACACCAAAAAATCTGCCTTTTTTTTTTTTAATGGAATGTGCTGCGATCTGCTGTGTGCAGGAAAAGCTGCACAATAAAAATGCCCCCTGAATGTTTACTTCCTCTTTCCTATCCAGGTAAAAGAGGGAGTAATGAGGGCCAGAAGTGGGGACAGTGAAGCATTTCTGTAAACCTCCCAGAGAGCCCTAGCTATGGGAGCGGTATATAAGTGTAATAAATAAATAAATAAATAAATATTGTTAAGGAAACATGATTTTCCTGCATGTGATGATGCTCATGATCAGCTAGATCAACTTGATTTCAACATGCCTTGAAAATATAGTAAATTTGTTCAGGCCACCACAAATGCCTTGAGAAGAGGCCTAAATCTACCGGATGGGACTAAATTAAATGTTAGGAGGTTCTCTGTGAAAACACATTCTGAGGTAAACTGGCTCCCATACCACATCCAATACAGGTAAAAGCTATAATTATTGGGTGCTCATCTCATACTATCTTTATGCTTCATGGATATAAGAGCTTCCATATGTCGTTTCCATATATAAATTCCTCTAAAACATAATGAGCCATTTTAGAAATGTGCCTTGGTTGGATCCAATGGTGTCCTTGTGTGTATGAAAGGAATCAGTGCAGGCTGTTTGGTTGTTGTTGTTAACACAGACATACAGGTTCATCAAATCTCTCTCTCTCTCTCTCTCTCTCTCTCTCTCTCTCTCTCTCTCTCTCTCTGTGAGTGTGTGTGTGTGTGTGTGTGTGTGTGAGAGAGAGAGAGAGAGAGAGAGAGAGAGAGAGAGAGAGAGAGAGAGAATTTCAGGAAGCAAATACTAGGTGGAAGGTGTGTAGTGATCCTGGTCTGAATTGTGGCCACATGTACTTACTCTAGAGTAAAGAAAAAGCTAATCCTCAGTTACATGAAACATGATTTGTGTAATGTGTAGTTTGGCTCTTTCTTTTCATGGAAGGGACTTGGAAGGAAGGAGATTGTTTTTGCTCATTTCTTTTTCTCCTCCTTCACACTACTTTCCATGCTGTTCTGGAGGATCCCCCAATCATCTACACCAAATATGAGCCGTTTCAGCAGTCTGCAGGGGGAGTTAGCAAAAATGGTCTCCTCTGCTTCCATAAGTAGAAGACTCTACTGGATTCAAGCCTCTTCCATGAGCAGAAGAGCTCTGTTAGATCCAATCCAATGTATCTTCCCCAAAGAGAAGAATATATATGTCTTGACCTTTCTAATTTTGAATTTTGACTGAATTTTAAACATAGATGTGAACATACACCTGCATCACATAGACTCTGGGAAGAAACTCCTCTCTTCTGTAGATAAAATACAACACAAATGTACTAGCCATTTTGTTATCTTTGTATGATGACCAAGCTCATGATAATTTCTCTGTGTTGTGAATATGGCTGAAATGTCTTTGCTGTATGATCAATGAACAATTGAAGGAAATTTAAAAGGAGTCCAGTGTAAGGAGCAGGGCCATCACAGTATCTATAGTGAGAGGTTTCAGATATAGCAGAGGCCTCCGTTTTCTCAGGCTAATTAACTATATTTATTATTATTGATTAAAATAGTTTTATACAGTTCTTAATCTCATGATACCAAGCTGATATACAAAAAACTAATTTAAAAATCCCAATATGATTATTATATAAATAAAATATACATTAGCTAGTTTAATAAACTGTTTGACAGGGCAAAAAGTAAATTTTGACCTGGCTCCAAAAAGACTATAATGTCAGTGCCAGTAGCACCTCTGTAGGAAGAACATAAGAACTGCCATGCTGGATCAGACCAGGGGTCCATCTAGACAAGCACTCTGTTCACACAGTGGCCAACCAACTGTTGACCAGCGATCACAAGCATGGCAACAGCACCCTCCCAAGGGTGTTCCAAGATCCGGGTGCTACAACTGAGAAGGCTATCTCCCTTGTTGTCATGTAATGTACAATATATCAGTTAATCTGAACCTTCTCTTCATTAGCCTGTGGCTTTGGATGTTCAAATGTGTGCAACAAGAAGAATTTCACAACGTTCACATAACATACATTTGAAATAAAATGTCCATGCCCATATATCTATTTAGACTAGCAGTACAGACCAAATACTGTTATGTACCATGGTATATTTGTTCACTCTAATCTCTCCCAAATCCATGTGCAGAAATGATTTTCAAGACAGATGAGAAGATTATATGGCTTTTATTTCTCTGCATTACACAATTTGGCATGGGGTGGTAGTTTCAATATTTTTAATTTACCAAAATGAGAAAAATGGATTCAGTAAAAGCCATTGTACATATGAATTTTAAAAAAGAAATGTGGAGGCAAAATTATTTTATACATAATCCATCACTAGCATGTTTTCAAGGTGTTGCAGATTTATGGCACAGCAATGTTTTCATTATGTTAAAATAAATCTACTCTAATGCCATATCTATTAAATGACAAAATATTTGGCTACTTCTAGATAATATTTTGCTTTGATTTTGTCCCCCACCTAGTGATTTCTAACAGGTGCAAGAGCTTCAGTGAACATATAGCATTCACCCCGCATAAATCCTTTCTCATTCAGTCTAAGAACACAATCTTGCATAGCCAAAGGGATTCACATGAAACTGTTCTCTCCATTGAAGTGAAAGGGGAAATTCATCCACAGAGGAGCTGCAGGTAAACAATGGAGCACACATGGGACTCTAAATTGGGACACTTTCCCCCGAATTGTCATATTAATATCAGAAATTGTGCTATTACATATACTACTAACTAGAACTGTTCTGAACAACTATGATCAGGACTGATTTGGAGAGGGGCACATTTCATGAACTTTATTGTCCACAGTGAAGTGCCGACCCTTCTAACAATCATTTGGGCATCCTGGAAGGTGGGGGGAATGTGTTTGCAAAAACACGTAACACATTCATACAACTGCATTTTCCCCACCAACAGCCCCTATCCAGCATCAGTTCCCTCCAGAAGAAAAGTAGGCTCTCCCAAGTAATATACAGGTAGCAGTGGTGGTAGCAATCTCATCCCTCAACTGGAAGTATTCCCCCCAAAAAAGCTTTGTTTTAGCCCCAATCAGCTACTGTGTCTCTACTAGTCTTATCTTTTTACATTGGTCTTTTCTTTCTGAAAATAGCAAAGTCAGCACATAGCCAATGCTGGTTGGTTATGTGAAGATGTCACTAAACAAAGCTAATCCCGAGAGATGGCAATTATTTTATGCATTAGCTCGAGGATAGATAGGAACCAGATTCAATTCCTGGTGTCTCCATGTAGGACTCGGTAAGGACTCCTGCCTGAAACTGTGGAGAGCTGCATATAGAAAATGCTGGACTTCATGGATCAATGGCCTGATCTGGTATAAAGGAGCTTCATATGTTCCTAACCAAGTTGTGGATTTACCATATGGAATTGCAGGGATGAGAAATATTAAGGAAAACCTTCCATTTTCTGGTCATATCTTCATAAAATATACCTGCATTAGCAAACCATTATGGGTCCAGCATTAGTCTGTAGCAAAACATTATACTTTTTCCTGTGTATTTTGGAAGTAGACATACAATAATTGTATAACTGCTTTATTCTGCAATCTATCAGAGTGAGGCAACAATAATTGAATCTGAAGGAGCTTTACCCACTGGAAATGAATAAGACAATTGGGATGAATGTACTTGGACAAAGCATAGTGAAAAGATCAAAGTCCTGGGCATCATCATAAGTAATTCCCAGTGGCAACAGAAGGCTGCCACCTGGTTTCACATAGTTTTAACAAATCCCTGACCAAACTTTTTCATTATTTTTACTGCAGTACTAACTTCTGTTTAGCAGCCCATCCTATATTCAAAGAAAGTTCAAAGAAATGCAAAGCAAATGTTGCTAATCCTCTGGAACTCCTGAATAGCCAGGGTAAGTTCATAGAATCACTTGTATAAAATGATGGAGGGCGTATAAAATGTCTAATAATAGACTATTTGCTATCAGTAAAATAAATAGAAAAGTACACAGTCAGTAACTGAACGTCAGGATTATAAATACTGCCATGATAATATTTTATATATTATTTTATGTATTATCACAAAACTCAAGAAAATACAGTTTGCATTTGGGTGCTAAACAAAAAAGTAAAATAACATAAAACTATTTAAGATTTCATTAAATTTTCACCAATGAAAACTTTGGACCAGGAGAGAGGGCTTTGAGCTGGGAATTTCATAAAGTCATACAGAACCCTGCTTACCCTTTTTTGTATTCTCCTTGCCATCTGCTCACGGCTACTTCTTTCCCTAATATAGAGCTTGGATGTTTGTTTGTTTGTTTTAAGCAGTCTTCTTCCTGCAGTGATTCCAGCGAATGTGATATAGAGCATCATCAGATGAGTGCTTTATCGCACACTCGTTATTGGCCATTTACGGATGTTCACGGGTCCTTTCAATGACACCATCCTCCTCCCGCAAAAGGAGCATCTTCCACTCCTTCTGCTCTTTTTTCTGTGACAAAATAAGACCCGGAAAATCCAATTTTTTACATTGAAGCGAAACTTGCTGCCATTTCCTGCTGTGTGCAGGAAAAGCAGCACGATAAAAATGCCCACTGAATGGGCCATGTGGTCATTGCTTGCTTCCCTTTTCTTCCCCACATGGAAAGAAAAGCGATGGTAGGCAAACATGATTTCCTCCTGTCTGATGATGCTCTTAATCACAGTATTAGACAGCCATTCAGATTTGGTTATGTGATGACATAATACATCTAAATCAGAGTAAGGTAAGTTTCTAGAGGTAGGCCTTGAGGTAGATTTCTGACCTGGCCATGGTGATACATGCCTTAGTTACATCCCATTTGTATTACTGTAATGCGCTCTACATGGGACTGCCTTTGAAGAGTGTTTGGAAACTTCATCTGGTTCAAAGAGCTGCAGCCAGATTGTTGACCGGGGCTGGTTACAGGGAGCATACAACTCTCCTGTTGCAACAGCTTCACTGGATTCCAGTCTGTTTCTGGGCACAATTCAAAGTGCTGGTTATCACCTATAAAGCCCTGTATGGCTCAGGTCCAGGCTATCTGAAAGACCATATTCTCCCATATGAGCCTGCCCGTGCTGTGAGATCTTCTGGGGAGGCCATTCTCTCAGTCCCACCAACATCACAGGTGAACCTAATGGGTACACAGGAGAGGGCCTTCTCTGTGGCTGCTCCAAGGCTCTGGAACTCCCTTCTCAGGGAGGCTAGACTGGCTCCCTCTGTGTTACTCTTTCAGAGGTAGGTGAAAACTTTTTTGTTCTGGCAGACTTTTGGAAATACTCTGGATTGGATTCTATTTTTATTTATTTATTTTTTATTTGTTACAGTTTTTAATTTTTTAAAATGCAAGAGATGCAAAAACAGAATTAAACATTATGTTAATAGCATGGAGGCCCACTTAGATTGTGCCCTATTGTAGTGCAAGCGTTTGAGAGAAGAACTTTTGCTGGATAAGCAAAATCTATTGTCGTGCAAAAGTGGAATTACATTCCATATATTCAGCAGTTCTACCAATCTCAGATATATTTGCTACCATCATTGTTCCATCCAGGCTTCTTGGAGTGATAATGGAGAAAACAACAGGCACCACTACTTTCCAAATTCTTTAGGATTGATGATCTCTCTCTTTCTTTTCTTCACTTAAATCTTAGATATTTAGAGCTGGAAGCCCCAGACAAAGGGTATTATTGAACATTGCTGGCTTCAAAAGAAATCCCTCATATGTTGGCTCCACAAGCTTCCTGGAGGGGATTTTGTAACATCCATGCCTTCATATCTATATACTGCACATGTTTTCCCCCCACAACAGTATCACTTGTGAGCAATGGCGCTAAGGTTTGGGTTTTTTTAAAAAAAGAAAAGAAAAGAAAAATGTGTTTACAACTAATATTATTAAATCATTTTTAGTTCTGAAAATTAGATGGAATATCTGAGCAACTTCTTCCAGTCTGTGTATTCACTAAACTTTATGTAAAAACCTGTTTCATTTAATAGTTTTACATTTCTAGGATGGGTACAACCTACTTTTCATGGCATTTTACACACATGCAAATATCACCAAAAATGCAGGATATAACTGGATCAGTGACTGTAAACAGCTGCTAATCTCACATCATTGAATTGAATTTAAATGGGCTTAGCTGTTCTGGAGGCCTACAAAACCCATAGCATAATGTCTTGCTTGAAAACATAACCCTTTTTTCTTTCTGTCTAGCACTGACAAATGCCTAATGTTTCACTTACTTAAACATTTAGGCTTTGATAGATAAACAGAAAAATGTAAAGCAGAAATAAATTGTGTACATAAATTTCTTCCCAGAGTAAAGTGGTGACCAGCTAATATATTTTAATCTTTAAATAATGTCTAGCCCAAAAGGACAAAATGCCCACAGAAGCTTTGATGGGAAAAATAGAACAGAGTGTTATCAAGAACACACACCATGAATACATCGTAATTAAACAGACCACACTCCTACGCCATAGAAATCTGTGACATTAGTCACTGACTTTAATGGAGTTTGTTTTTGCTAGATTTGAGCAATTAAAAAGCCCTTAGAGCCTTCATTTTAAAATGTTATTCATAACATGCTCATGTATGATATAAATGGTGTCACAATGGCATATTGCTCCTTTTTGCAATGTTTTTCAGTTATCTTTTTTTATTATTGTTGCTGCTGTTAGCATATGGGGTTCAAATTTATTTAAAATTCCACAGAGCAAAAAGCTAACATATCCAGGATTTAGATTCAAATTTTGTCAGAAGCCAGTGTCCGTAGCCTTAAAGATACTGAGCAAGACTCAGCCAACATAGGTCCATAGAGTTCAACGGGAGAGAGAGAATCGTATGCTTAACCTTTTCACTTGAAATCAGCAGGGATTAAATGTGCTTTAATTTGTCTGGATTATGCCCACAAACTCCCCCCCTTTTCCTTTCAAAAACAAAACAAACCCAAAACACTTCTGTATGCAGGGCTTCGTCGGGTGGACTGGCCTCCTTTTTACTCTTCAGTTTAATGATTTCCTTCTGGGCGAGGAAGCCACACATTTGTAAAATTTGCACCTGTATAAATATCCTGTGTCCATGTGTGCAGAACTTTTCAACAACGAAAGCTGAGCAGATTCAAGATGTGCAGTAAATGTTTTGCACTGCTTTAGTGAGAAGGGACACATGTTTGACAACTGCTGTGGCTAGGAAAAAGAAACTCCATCGAAGCAAAAAGCAATAATATATTATTATCAGGAGCTTTGATGGTTGTGCAAAGAAGAAGAAATTGTGACATATTCTCTCTCTCTCTCTCTCTCTCTCTCTCTCTCTCTCTCTCTCTCTCTCTCTCTCTCACACACACACACACACACACACACACACACACACACACCATATCAGCCTTTTCCAAGCTGGTGTCCTCTAGATGTGTTGGACTACAACCTGCATCATTCTTGGCTGGGGGATGCTGGGAGTTATGGTCCAAACATTTAGATGGCACAAGGTTGGGTAAGGCTTGATACAATGCCTTTTTGATTAAGGGTGCTTCCAGATTTTCAGGTAAGGCAATTCTGCCTGAAATCTTGAAATCCGCATCAAAGTCCTGCCTCCAAAGTCTTGGAATTTTACAGGGGTACTTATGTCCTGTCTCTCCTCCTCTTGTAAGGAACCTAGGGTGGCTTACATAATCCTCCTGTTCTCCATTTTATTCTCACAACAACCCTGTTGAGAGTCACTGACTGGACCAGTGAGCTTCATGGCAGATTGTGACTAATGTTAGAACAATGTTAGAGTAGATCCACTGAAAGGATGGGACTTCAGTTAGTCCCAACTAATTGAAATCTCATTCATCTCAACAGGTCTACTCCATGTAGGACTAACATTGGATACTTTCCTAAGTGTTTTGATGGAAGGAATAGAATAATAATCAGTGGCTTAAAATGTAAACAGTTCCATCTAACTCATCCATGAATTCAAATACATGTTCCAATGAATAGGTTCATGTCACATCACATGATGCCTAAGAGTAAAATAGTAACAACAACAACAACAACAACAACAACAACAACAACAACAATAATGTGCAGATGACACAAAATTGGATGAGATAGCTAATACCCAGGAAGACAGAAACAAACTGCAAGGTGACCGTCATAGGCTGGAGTGCTGGGCAGGAAATAACAGAATGAAATTTAATAGGGATAAATGTCAAGTTCTACACCTAGGAATAAGAAACCAAATGCACAGTTACAAAGATGGGGGGAAACTTGGCTCAGCAATACTACAAGCGAGAAGGATCTTGGAATTGTTGTAGATCACAAGCTGAATATGAGTGAACAGTGTGATGTTGCTGCAAAAAAAGCAAATGCTATTTTGGGCTTCATTAATAGAAGTATAGCTTCCAAATCGTGCGAGGTATTGGTTCCCCTCTATTTGGCACTGGTTAGGCCTCATCTTGAGTATTGCATCCAGTTCTGGACACCACACTTCAAGAAAGATGCAGACAAGCTGGAGCGGGTTTAGAGGAGGGCAACCAGGATGATCAGGGGTCTGGAAAGAAAGCCCTATGAGGATAAACTGAAAGAACTAGGCATGTTTAGCCTGGAGAAGAGAAAATTGAGGGGAGACATGATAGCACTCTTCAAATGCTAGAACGGTTGTCCCACAGAGGAGGGCCAGGATCTCTTCTCAACCATCTCAGAGTGCAGGACATGGAATAATGGGCTCAAGTTACAGGAAGCCAGATTCCAGCTGGACATCGGGAAACATTTCCAGACTGTTAGAGCAGTATGACAATGGAACCAGTTACTTAGAGGCATTCATGATGAAGCTAGGCAGCGATATGTCAGGTATGCCTTAAGATAGATTCCTGCATTGAATAGAGGGTTAGACTCAGTGGCCTTATAGGCCCCTGCCAACTCTATGATACTATCACAAAAGTGTCAGAACTTAATAAATGGCTTCAAATTCTCAGTCTGGTGCAGATATATTCAAAGCAACATGAAGAACAGGAGCTGGGTTGCTCTCACCCAGCTCTGCCCTCCTGGGTACTCAGTGCAGCACCAGCACAGACTCGAGGGCCGGGGAGGGGGGGTTGCCGTGGTCTATAGGAATACAATCTCCCTCTCTAGGCTTCCTGTTCAGTTGAGTGCTGGTCTGGAGTGTTTGTACTGTGTGTTGGGTACTCGAGACAGATTAGGGATTCTGCTGGTGTACCGTCCACCCCGCTGCCCAACAGTCTCCCTGCCTGAGCTGACGGAGGTTGTCTCGGACCTGGTGTTGAGGACCCCCAGGATGGTGGTTCTGGGGGATCTCAATTTCCATGCCGAGGCTGCTGTATCCGGAGCGGCTCAGGACTTCATGGCTGCCATGACAACCATGGGGCTGTCTCAACATGTCTTCGGCCCAACACACGCAAAGGGACACACGCTTGATCTGGTTTTCTCGACTGGACAGAAGGATGGTGATCTGGAAGTGGGGGAACTAACATCTACCCCCTTGTCATGGTCAGATCACTTCCTACTGAGGTTTAGACTCTCGGCAGCCTTTCCCCTCTGCAAGGGTGGGGGGCCTATTAAAATGGTCCGCCCCCGGAGGCTAATGGACTCCGATGGATTCCAGAGGGCTCTGGGGGATTTTCCTGCTGATATGGCTGGTGCTCCTGTCGAAGCCCAGGTCGCTCTGTGGAATGCAGAGATGACTCGGGCGGTTGACACGATCGCGCCCAAGCGTCCTCTCCCTCTGAGCAGAGCCCGGTCAGCTCCTTGGTATACACCTGAGCTGAGGGCAATGAAGCAAGAGGGGAGACGGCTAGAACGCAGGTGGAGGAAAACTCGTGCTGGGTCTGATCGAACACGGGTTAGAGCTCACTATCGAGCCTACTCTGTGGTGGTGAGGGTGGCAAAGAGGCAGTTCTTTTCCACCAGCATTGGGTCTTCTCAGTGTCGTCCGGCGGAGCTTTTCCGGGTGGTTTGCGGCCTGTTACACTCTGGGCCAGGGCGAGAGATGGTGGAACCCTCGGTAGCACACTGTGACAAGTTTGCACGGCACTTTGAAGATAAAGTTGCTCAGATTCGTCATGAATTGGACACCACACTTAATGCAGCTCCACTAGTAGAGGCGTTCAGAGTGCTGTCCGGTTCAGTTTTATTGGATGAGTTTCAGTTATTGAGGCCCGAGGATGTGGACAAGGTGCTTGGCCAAGTCCGGTCGACCACCTGTGTGCTTGCCCCTTGCCCCTCGTGGCTCATTACATCAAATAAGGAGGGGATCGCCGGCTGGGTCCAGGAGGTTGTAAATGCCTCCTTGAGAGAGGGAGTGGTGCCGGCCTCTTTAAAAGAGGCGGTAATTAGACCACTCCTGAAGAAGCCTAATCTGGACCCGGAAGATGTTAACAACTACAGGCCGGTGTCTAATATCCCTTTCCTGGGCAAGGTGCTTGAGCGGGTGGTTGCAGGACAACTCCAGGCACTCTTGAATGAAACGGATTATCTAGATCCATTTCAATCGGGTTTCAGGCCTGGTTTTGGAATGGAAACTGCCTTGGTCGCCCTGTGGGATGACCTCTGTCGGGAGAGAGACAGGGGGAGTGCGACCCTGTTGATTCTCCTGGACCTCTCAGCGGCCTTCGATACCATCGACCATGGTATCCTTCTGGATAGGTTGTCTGAACTGGGAGTTGGAGGCACTGCGTTGCAGTGGTTCCGCTCCTACTTGGATGGCCGATTCCAGAAGGTGGTGCTGGGGGATTATTGCTCTGTGCCATGGCTCCTAAGCCATGGGGTTCCACAGGGCTCTATCTTATCCCCTATGCTGTTTAACATATACATGAAGCCGCTGGGAGAGGTTATCCGGAGATGTGGACTGAGGTGTCATCAATATGCGGATGATACCCAGCTCTACCTTTCCTTTTCATCAAACCCAGGTGAGGCAGTGACTGTTCTGAACCAGTGCCTGAGCATGGTAATGAACTGGATGAGGGCTAACAAACTGAGACTCAATCCAGACAAGACGGAGGTACTGTTAGTGGGTGGTTCATCTGTCTGGCGAGGTGATGTTTGCCCTGTCCTGGACGGGGTTGCACTCTCCCTAAAGGATTGGGTCCATAGTTTGGGGGTGCTCTTGGATCCAGAACTGTCACTTGAGGCACAGGTGAACTCAGTGGCAAAGAGCACCTTTTATCAGCTTAGGTTGATATACCAACTACGCCCTTATCTGGACAGAGATAGCCTAGCTACAGTTATCCATGCTCTGATAACCTCTTGCTTGGATTACTGCAATGCGTTATACGTGGGGCTGCCTTTGAAAACGGTCCGGAAGCTTCAGCTGGTACAAAATAGGGCAGCAAGGTTATTAACAGGGACTGGCTGGCGAGATCACATCACGCCAGTCCTTTTCCAGCTTCATTGGCTGCCAGTCCAGGTCCGGGCCCGATTCAAAGTGCTGGTATTGACATTTAAAGCCCTAAACGGTTTGGGGCCAGGTTATCTGAAGGAACGCCTCCTCCCATATGTACCTACCTGGACCTTAAGATCATCTACAGGGGCCCTTCTCCGTGAGCCCCTGCCAAAGGAAGTGAGGCAGGTGGCTACTAGGAGGAGAGCTTTCTCCGCTGTGGCACCCTGGTTGTGGAATGAGCTCCCCAGAGAGGTCCGCCTGGCGCCTACACTGTACTGCTTTCGTCGCCAGCTGAAGACCTTTTTATTCACTCAGTATTTTAACACTTAATTTTAACTTAAATTTA
The DNA here is from genome assembly GCF_023053635.1 of Elgaria multicarinata webbii. Lineage (NCBI taxonomy): Eukaryota > Metazoa > Chordata > Lepidosauria > Squamata > Anguidae > Elgaria > Elgaria multicarinata. The sequence continues at coordinate 35,647,041 of NC_086180.1, read as the reverse complement.
AATTTTACTGTTTTAACTCTGTATTTTAATCTTATAATCAACTTTGCTGTGTGGTTTTATTCTGGTTGCGCTTTTTATACTGTATTTCGTAATTGTGTTTTTAACCTGTTGGATGTTTTTTGTGGTTTTAATTTTTGTGAACCGCCCAGAGAGCTTCGGCTATTGGGCGGTATAAAAATGTAATAAATAAATAAATAAATAAAGACACCTTTTCCTCTGCTTTGGCAGTTCCATGTTCTTTTCTCTCTCTCTCTCCTTCTTAAGACTTTCTTTCAGCATTGGGTTTGTGAAACAGATGTTTGTGAAAGATGGATACATGATAATAGCCAGGATTTACTGACCAAGTAATATTATAGAGTAGTTGTAATTAAGGTGCAAAAGATACAGTTTCTTCTACAGTGCCTAGGTACTTGCTGGAATTTGACATGTATAAATGGCATTGGTGCTCCACAGGGAATCAAATAGCTGAGCTGGTGCTTCAGATAATCTTTGGCTTATATGAGGCTGGGAGGCTCTTTGAAAGGATACCAGCCCATAATCATGTTATCTAGTGATGCATATTCATAAATCTCATTTGAGTTCTTTGCAAGGTTGGAGAGATTTGTATACATTTTGGAGGTTTGGCTAACTCCCCACCTCACCCCTCACTATGAAAATCCAGTTTCTGGATTTAATCTGATGGAAGTGGAATGAAAGCTCCTTTCAAAGACCTGATACATGCTATTCCTATTTCAAGCACTGTGTGTTCATCCCATATGACCTTGCTTCCTGATGATCTGGCCTGATGCCTGAGCACACTTCAATGATCCACTGAATAGCTTGATTCTGCCATGTGGGAGACAATAAAAGAGCATGAGGCATCAATTATCCTTCCCCTACTTCCAGTAAAATTGAAGCACCAAACATTTAAAAAGATTGTATATAAAGTCTGGATTTCCATTAACCAGAAACAGTTGGTGTAAATAATATTTATGCAAACTCTTTGACTAGCCTTAGGTAATATATGTTCTTCTTTTTTATTGTGTGATGGCTGAATTTTATAGGTGCAAAGTATTTCACACCTGCAAAGGAAAAATATACATTCTGGCAAGTGAATTGTAAGAGCATTTTATATAGCATCACACTTATGATGGCACAGTGGAAGGTATGGGGGAAGAGAGAAAGATTGAAAAATAAATGTAGATATGATCATGTTCCAATGTAGCCACATAAAGTCTGACTCCTTGATTCTAAACACATACATGGATGTGAGACTAACAATTTCATTGGTATATATTTCCAGCTAAATGTTTCTAGAATTGGGACCAATGGGTTCAATCCAATGTTATGCAGGTGGACTTCCACTTGCACAATAGTTTCCCTCCTCTGCCCTGCAACACACCATATGCCCAATCCCAACAAATCTGCTCTGAATACACCATCAGATACAACCCGATTATTTAAAAACCCAAAACAACACTCTATGCCCTGGCAATTTCCAGGAAAATTATGTGGTTAGTGTAATTTTTAAGGATAACAAGAACATAAGAAGAGCCATGCTGAATTAGAGCAAGGGTCCATCTAGTCCAGCATTCTGTTCACAAAGTGACCAATGTGCTGGAACCCAAAAGTAGGACACGAATGCAATAGCATGTTGCCCAGCAACTGGTGTTCATAGGCTTACTGCCTCTGCTACTGGAGGTAACGTATAGCTATCAGGAGTAGTAGCCATTGATAGCCTTTTCCTCCAGGAATTTATCTAACTCCCTTTTAAAGCCATCCAAATTGGTGGCCCTCACTACATCTTGTGGTAGCAAATTTCATAGTTTAACTATGCAACGTGAAGAAGTACTTCTTTTTATCTGTCTTGACTCTCCCACAAATTATACTCCCAATCAGATTCAGAGCACCAACAGACAGGGGTGGGGGTGGGAAATTGCATTTCCTTATCGTTGCTTCTCCACCCCCATTCCTGTCTGATGATACTTCCTCTTTCTAGCTGGAGAAGAAAGAGGAAGTAAACAAAGACCACATGGCCCATTCAGGGGGCATTTTTATCACTCCGCTTTTCCTGCACACAGCAGGAAATGATGGCACATTCCATTTTGAAAAGAAAATGTTGGATTAAAAGGGGTCCATTTTGTGATGGAAAAAAGGCAAGGCGTAGGAGGTGCGCAGGAGTTGGACATCGCCGTCTATAGGATGCGCGCACATCCGTAAACGGACAGTAGCGAGCATCTGATCAACCTCTCAGGCTTCCAGATAGTTTATCAGAGACAGAAATGGGTGCTATATTGACCCTATTTAGGCATTATTTAAACTAGTGTTACTCACTACACAAGCAGGAATGGAGTTGTGCTGAGTAGCCTCACTGCCCAACATCACATCATCATGTAGCTCTATCCCAATGCTTCCATGCATAGAGCGTGAATGTTTGCAGCAGGGAGGCCCTCATGTGTACAGCTTTGGTGCTTAGTCTTTCTTGTGATCCAGAATGCTGGTTGCACGTATCTTGGGGATGGGGATGTTGGTCCTAAGTGTAAGTCCTCAACAATGGTCAGGCTCCAAAACCAAGTAATGGAGTTGGCTATCAATCCAACTGGACTGGAACCAGGTACTGTATATGGCCCAGCCAAGAGGGAATGCAGATGGATCGACATTTTTCTGTGCATGGGTGTGTGTGTTCCATTTTACAGTCTTGATGAAGGGAAAAATTGTTCACTCATATTATTAATGGAAAAGAAATGGGAGTTTTACAAAAGCATGTTCATAAAGTTAAAAGAATCAGGGCCAGCTTTGCAATTATTCTGAACTTTTACCTTAGAAACCTCCTGGTATTTGACAATAATCTCTCAATATTAATCAGGATTTTTTGAATGCATTTTCATCTGTCAGTGGGTTTGTCATTATCTCATTGTTGTTAGAGAACATTTATTTCCACAATGCAACATGATCATCCTCCTGATTGGCAACAATGATTTAAATAGTAGAGTTGGATGATTTTAGAGTAATGATCATCTTCATCATCTAGAATAATGTATTTTTCAAGCATTTTTAATTAAAACTAAGAACAGCATAATAAAAGCAAAAAGTACAAAATTGGTTAAAAGAAGAATGTTAATGGTGTTGGCTGGATCATCTATTAATGATTTTTATATTATATACTATATAACCTTAATGAATTTGCTGGTAGTGATGCAATGTTGCCATTCAGTGCTGTTGTGTTGCTGTTTTTTTCTTTGCCTGTTTTGTTAATGTGGCTGGACTCCCAATTTTTCTGTGGTTTTATGTTCTTATTGCATTAAACATTTACTATTGTGAATGTTTTTGTGTAAGTTGCCTTGGAGGTCCTTCAAAATCCAAAAGTGCTAGATAATACATTTTTGTAAACAAGCAAATAAAAGCTTTGATAGATTCCTTAGACTGGTTTCTCATTAATAGATATTTGCAACTATTGGGATAGATTATAAGCGCAGATGTTGAAAATTATGGCAAGAATGGACACTTCCTTGGGCCGTATCTTTTGGAAAGCCACATAGATTATGAAACTTTAGCCTGGACAGCTTTCTTAAGTGACAAGACTGCTGTTCTTTGGACACCAAATCAAAACTGCCCAATTTTCCAGGGCTTTAAATGATAAATCATTTTGAACTGCTTATGATTATTAATGGCTGCTATTCCTCATATTCTAAATCCTTAGGATTTTAGGCTACATTGTTTTAAGCGTTTGATGTGGCATTTTATAGTGCTTTAAATTAAGCTGTTAGCTGCCTTGAGAAACTAATATGGCATTAAGGGAGGACAGTGTGTGTGTGTGTGTGTGTGTGAGAGAGAGAGAAGGTCCAATGCTATACAATGCCTAGTGAGCACCACTGAACTCAATTGAACTTACTTCTGAATAGAGATGTATAGAATTATACAATACAATACAAATTTATTTGTGTAGCAAAAGCCATTACAAAGAAGCAGGACACATTGAAACAAAAATAAAATATACATCAGTTTAAAATAATATTGAAACCCAACTGTAATGGCTTACTCATTAATATAGATCAGCTTATCGCAAATTTCTCTCCTTAAAATTGCTGCTCTGAAGGTAAACTGGGCCACCTTTTCAGAAACCTGGTGCAATCTGTCCCCCAGTAAGAAGTTAATCAAATACCCATCAGAACCACCTAATGGAAGATTTAAGCCCCTGAACAAATCTGATCTTAAATCTTCATAAATTGGACAATAAAGCAGATAATGAGGGAGATCCTCAGGCACATTAACCTCACATGGGCAGATTCTTTGTTCATAAGGAATTTGACGGAAGCATCCTGAGATTATAGCAGTGTTCATGGACTGAAATCGTAGGGCTGTAAAGGCTTTCCTCCATTTGAAATCTGTAATATTTGTTATGTATTGAGGGTAGGGAGTCTGGATGGGTAATTTAGCATACCAAGGAGCACATTTCAATAAACAGGCAGAGGTGCAATGAGCTCGGAAATCCAGTTTTAACATATGAGCTTTCAAGTAACGAGATGCTATTTCGAAATTTGAAGAGCTCAGGCTATCCAAGGAGAGACCATAAATTTCAATAATTTGTAATATTTCTTGGTTCCAGGATAAAAGCAATTTCAACATCTCCTTGAAGGCAATTAATACTAAGGTGGGCCCTAATCCCTTTTTCAGTTTCAGTTTAAGACCAATTAAGAAAAAAAAGTGTGCCATTTATCCTTATATAATGGAGCAGCGGGAGAAGAGTGGATACCTTTGGACAAAGGAAAAAGGTCTGGGCAACCAAGAAACAGGATACCTTGCAGCTGAGAGACAGGAGGTTTGGCAGCAAAACCAAAATGAAGCTTTGAAAGAATGTAAGATGAAAGAATGTAAGCTTCAGTTTGGCCACAGAAGAGAGTGCTTTGTAGTCACATATGCTGCAATGGCTAATGGAATTATATATGAGATGGGCCTTGAAGATCCCGCCAGCCACAAAATATAGCAAGATTAAAACAATGGCAGGTTTTCCAACAAAGGATAAATAGGAACAGAAAACGTTCTTTTGTTCAAGAAAAATAAGCCACACTGCATGGTTAACAAGTCAGCCTGCAGATAATGTCCTGGATTCAGACAACACGCTAATGTACATTTCAACAAATAAACCATGGTTCAACAACAACCCACACTCAACCACTGAGGGCTCATCTACACCAAGCAGATATTCCACTATGAAAGTAGTATGAAGGCAGTGTATAAAATGCAGGAGCCACACTACTGCTTTATAGTGGTATTGAAGTGCGCTGACAACTGTTGGGGCCCATGACATATACCATATACTGCTTTCATACCACTTTCATAGTGTCATATCCTGCTTGGTGTAGGTGTGCCATGGGCCCCAAAAGTGTACTTCAATATCACTATAAAGCACTAGTATGGCTTCTGCCTTTTGTATACCGCTTTCATACCACTTTCATAGTGGAATATCCTGCTTGATGTAGCTGAGCCCTGAGTGTGGGTTAGCATGCTTTAAGAAGCCAGTCATTGTCTGGATAAACCAAAACATTTTAAAGGGAAAGCAGAAATGCAAAGGCATGTGCTCTCAAACTGGAGGGTTACAACAGTTACGCAACATCTCCTATTCCTCGGACCTGTGATTTTTCATTTGCCTTTCTGCAGAATCTCCATTTTATTGTACCTTCTCCTTGCCTGGTTAGAATTATGTGAATGCAGGTTGGGCAGTGGATGGAAGGACCTGCAGAGTCCCAGTTCTTAGCATGTCTTTCATCCATCTATTTCATGGCAGTACTTACTATATCCATTAGCCACAAATATTAAATGAATGGATAGATGCAGCCAAAGCTGCTGGATGTTTACGCAGAAGTAGGCTCCACTGAGTTTGGTTGGTCTTCCCCTCAGGTAAATGTGCATGGGATCTCAGCTTTAGTTTCTAAAGCATGGTGTGGATACTGGAATAGTTCAATGGCCTGGATGCCAGGCAGGTAAGCCACTTCAGTCACGGAAGCTTGAGTTTGTCCTGAAATTCCAGGGCATTTCATTAACCTATAATTATGTTGCTTTACTGAGAAACAGCCATCTTTAAAGGTCATACAATGATGGTGGCATTTTTAGACTCAGTAAACCTTTTAACAATAAACTGCCATCGTTAATGGAATTGCATTGCAATGAACAGTAATAAACCCTTGTTCTGACTTTTCCCACATAGTGTAGAAATGTATATGCAATCTGTTTGGCAAATTTACTAGAAATTGCAGTCAAGGTTCAGGAGGTACAAGCCATAAAGAAAAGAAAGGATCCTTAGGCTAGGAGGTGGCACTCCTGAAGGCAAACCACACATGCCAATATGTTCATGGCTGCTTGTTGTTTGCTGAAAGTGGCATGAGCTTCATTGTATGACCAGCTAGAGGGGTCATCTAGGATTAAATAGAGCAATGCTGAATCGATATTCATTTAAATAAGTGCTTCACAGAGATGATGTAGCATAGATTTCATTATTTGGCCTCCTGTCTGAATAGGATGCCCACAGGCCACCCAGATTTTTATTTTATTTATTACTGAAATGGGATTTGTTTTATGTCTTTAGCATTAAATAATGTTATATGCCATAAAAAGGCACAAATTTTTATAGAGGCAAATGTTTCATACTAGTAATTTTATGAACTCAAATTATTCGCAGCAGGGATAATTTATCAGAATTGAGGATATAACTTTTCAGAGATTTCACATCTTTCTTTCTTATCTGGTTTTCCTATTTTTAATCTAACAAATTGTTATCTAAAGCACAAGGACCTTTGAGCCAGTATAAAATTCAAGATAAATGATAGCGACTTGCTTTTACAAATATAGGCACAAGTCCAGTAACAGAAATCCATCATTACTTACCAAATCCTTAGAAATTGGATTCAATCGTTCAGAAAAGAGAATACCTTCATATAAGTAATACATGAATATTAATTGCAGGACAATAGGGCATGATATGCAGATTCATGAAAGGCAATACTGAAATGAAGTAAGAAGTACCGGGTATGGATGCATGCTTGAAAGCTAGTTCCATAAAAATCAATGGAATGCATTTTTCTATCCAGGCAAAAATATGTACGTACAAGTAGAAAATGAGGCTATTTTCTGTGAGTATACATTAGTCCTGTGTAGAGTACACTCATTGAAATGAATGAGACTTACAGTAAGTTAGTCATATCTTAAGTTGAAATGAATGAGACTTAAGTTAGCTGTTTATTTCAATGCACTTTACTCTACATATGACCAACAATGGATACCACTCAATAGCAGAGGGGGGCTATGGCTCTTATGTTCTGCTTGCGGGATTCCCAGACCTATCTGATTGTACTCTGAGAAACAGGATGGTGGACTAGAAAAGCCTTTCCGCTGGTCCAGCAGGGTCCTTTGTATGTTATTATGAGTAAGGATGTGCTAATTGATACTTCAGGAATTCACCTACTTCTTCTGTAGAGGGAGTAGTAGAAAAGACAGAATGCATGGGGGAAAGAAAACCCTTATGCATTTCACAGTTCTGCTCATATTTAATGTAGAGGCACATATTTTACATTCAGACATTTTTGGAAATACATTATAGATTTGTTAAAGAAAAACGTTACTTTATCACACTTGCTCTGTCAGCGAGTGCACGTGGGAAAAATAAATTGGTCAAATGCTGGCATTCCGACATTTATTCCCACTTCTAATCAGTAGTATATCATAATCGTAGCTCCCTAATGGGATTGAAAGCAATAATTGTAACTACTCTGTCATGGAACCACAGTGGAACAGCGGTTTTGTAAACTTTACTTATTCCAGTGATAATTTAATATTACAGCTAATCCATCAAAAAATAATCTTGGCTTCTCTATAAAAAATGGCCGGTGGCAGTAGAAATGCTTACAAGTGCCGGGCTGAATCGCTTTTCAGGAGTGGAAAAATTGCAGGATATTCTGGGAGTGATAGAGAATTTTGTCGGGAAGAAATGCCAGCGGAATCCATCAGTTTTTGCAAGCCCTTTCTTATTTGTGTGCTGTTTGTTTATTTGTTCTGGGTCATTTTTCACATTGTTAATTTAATACAATGAATGGATAGTAATGCCCACATTCAGACTAAAACAAATCATCTTCTTCTTCTTCTTCTTCTTCTTCTTCTTCTTCTTCTTCTTCTTCTTCTTCTTCTTCTTCTTCTTCTTCTTTTACAAAAGACCATGACATGAATGGGATTAATGGAAAGGGCTTTCAAATGCATGTTTATTTGGAATTCATCTAATATTCATCTGAGTTTAGCCCTGTTCAGGTGTTTGCCTTAACTAGTGAGAGCTAAAAGTGTGTAGTGGGACAGGGCCATCCCACCCCAAGATCCCTATGCATGCAGGGATGCTCCTGCTCTTTTCCTGGCCTCCCCATGTTGAGCAGGGAGACCTGAAAAGGAACTCTACTCATGTTTACTTGAATGTGAATAGGGCCTAAACTACACCAAGCAGGATATTGGACTATGAAAGAGATATATAAAAGGCAGGAGCCACACCAAGCAGGATATAGCGCTATGAAACCAGTATGAAAGCAGTATATGGTACGTAGCAATGGGCCCCAACAGTTGTCAGTGCACTTCAATACTGCTATGAAGCAGTAGTGTGGCTCCTGCCTTTTATATACCACTTTCATGCTGCTTTCATAGAGCAATATCCTGCTTGGTGAAGATTAAGCCTAGAACTCTCTGTACAATTATGCAGGGAATTCTACTCCTATTCGAGCAAACATGAGTAGGACCCATTTCCCAGCCTTGTTCAGTCCTTAGTAGGTATGGATGAGTCTATCAATGTTGGTTCTTCTCAGTTTCTCATTTTTCCAGTCTTAACTTTGGTTCATCGCAAACTTTGAGAATTTGTTTTAAATTCACATGAAAATCCGCAAGCATTTGTGTGCCTATTTCTCTGAATATATGCATTTTAAGGCATTTTTGTATGATACACATATTTAATGCAAGAAATACTCCTAACATAATGCATTTTAACATTGTTATTCCTAATATACACATTAATTTAATCAAAGAACTCGATTAAATAATTTGGAGCATTGCAAATTTCAAAGCATGACTGACTTTTGGTTCGCATAGTGGTTTGAAAGTGTGAAATTTGCATTATTCTCCTTTCTCCAGTCCAGTCAGAATGGACTATGCTGGATTAGATAGACAAATAGTCTGGGGTACTTGGTATAAGGCTGCTTCTTATTGTCTTTATGAATTAAATACTATGTATAAAGTATATACACTACTAAAATCATCACTTTGTGACTTTTGCATACACTGACTTTTTCAGGTCATCAAAATATGGGGAGGCATTAGAGTAAAATCTTGCCCCCCCTTCTCAAGGTAGGTGGGGAAAATCAACTGTTATCATGTCTGACAAAATACTTGAAAACAATATTTATTTATTTAATTAATTACATTTATATACCACCCCACAGTCGAAGCTCTCTGGGCGGTTTACAACAATATGGCAGCATTATTGGATGAATAGTTTACTATAACAAAATCCCTTTGCAAATCAGGCTTCTGCTGAATGATACAGCTCACCAAAAAATATTAAAGGATGTAGAAATGTGAGACACAAAATATGGAGAGCAATTTCGTTATGTTTTGAGAAATAGATCTCTTTTTGTATTGTGTAATTTTAGAAAGACAAATAGGCTATCCAGCAGTTACAAATGTCATCAGCTTTTGTCTAACAGTTACTGAGGACTGTATTCAACTTGAACAGCACAAAATGTTTTAAATTATATATGAATAATGTGTTGGTTTACCTTTAGGATATAACATACCAGTGAGAAAGCTTTGCTACCCAATTCAGCTTAAAATTTTGTCAAACATAACTTCTTCTTGGCTCTCATTTAAATTTTATCCCATACATGGAAGTACGATTCAGAAATATCAGTTTGAACTTAAATAAATAATGAAAATTGACAGTACATTGGCAAAAAGTATTCTGACTATTGTAAGTTAGAAAGTAGTTGCCAGAAAAATATCAACTGATTAGAATTAAAATCAAAATAAAACTTTGGAATACTCCACCTGACCTCATTTTTCATTGGGTATATTGATTTCCTGACCCCAGGGTTTTACTAAAGTGGAAGACATCAAAATTGTTCTCTCTTACTCTCTCTGTTTATATTATGAAAATGTCCATTAACCTCTTAATAATAACCACTTAATAAAATATTGATAATGAAATGGAGAGTTCACATCAGCCTGGTGACGTTTTGGATTACAACTCCCAGCATTCCTTACCATTGGCCATGCTGACTAAAGCTGATGGAAATGAAGTTCAAAACATCTGGAGGGCACCAGGTTTGGAAGCGCTGGTTCAAAGCAAAAGTAAAGATGTGCAACAAACATTCATAATGGGAAAATTAACCATAATAATACTGATTCTGGTGAGCATTTGGCAGACTCTTAGGCTGAATTCAATGGCCCCTGGGTTTCCCAAGGGCCATAGGATTTTTCTGATCCTTCCTCCATTGGTGGGGGGAGTGGTCTGTGCTTGGAAGGGAAGATATGACCTTGCATAACCCACCCAGGTGTCATGGAACCTTCTACAATGGTTCTTTTCCAGTGTCAGAACTCCAATGTCAGGAATGAGGAAAACAAAGCATGTAAGGGGTGGACTAGAAGTCCTGCCAGGAGAGGTTGTAGATCCACAGGATTCACAGACCTCCTGGCCCCAAGACAGATAACCAACCTGGCTGCTGAACAATGCCATCCCTGTCTTCAATGGGAAAGAATTTGTAAAAAAAATAATATTAAAAAAAATGCTGCCATGGAGGCATCTTTCTTCTCTTCTTCCCAGCTGAGCTCATGCTGGCAGGGCTTTGGATTCAGTTGAATTTCTCTACATTGATAGGTAGGATTAAGAACATAAGAAGTGCCATGCTAGATCAGACCAAGGGTCCAGCTAGTCCAGCTCTCTGTTCACACAATGGCCAACCAGCCGTCGGCCAAGGACATGGTGCAACAGCACCCTCCCATCCATGTTCCCCAGCAACTGGTGCACACAGGCTTACTGCCTCGAATACTGGAGATAGCACACAACCATCAGGGCTAGTAGCCATTGATAGCCTTCTCCTCCAGGAATTTATCCAACCTCCTTTTAAAGCCATCCAAATTGGTGGCCATCACTACATCCTGTGGTAGTGAGTTCCATAATTTAACTATGCGCTGTGTGAAGAAGTACTTCCATTTATTTGTCCTGGGTCTCCCACCAATCAGCTTCATAGGATGACCTTGGGTTCTAGTATTTTGAGAGAGGGAGAAAAATGTCTCCCTATCCACATACTCCATACCATGCATAATTTTGTAAACCTCTGTCATGTCTCCCCTTAGCCTCCTTTTTTCCAAGCTAAATAATTCCAGTTGATGTAACCTTCCCTAATAGGGGAAATGCTCCAGCCCCTTAATCATTTTAGTTTCCCCTTTCTGCACTTTTTCCAGCTCTATAATATGCTTTTTTAAGTGTGGTGACCAGAAATGGATATGGTATTCTAAGTGCGGTTGCACCATAGATTTGTATAAAGGCAGTATGACACTGGCCATTTTATTCTTAATTCCCTTTCTTATAGTGCCTAACATGGAGTTTGCCTTCTTTACAGCAGCCACACACTGGGTGGACATTTTCATCGAGCTGTCCACCACAATCCCAAGATCTCTTTTTTGTTCGGTTGCTGCCAGCTCAGATACCATTAGGTTATACTTGAAGTTGGGTTTTTTTGCCCCAACGTGCTTACATTGAACTGCATCTGCCATTTGGATGCCCACTCCCCCAGCTTAGAGAGATCCCTTTGGAGCTCTTCACAATCCTGTTGTGTTTTAACAACCTTAAATAATTTGGTGTCATCGGCAAACTTGGCCATTTCACTGCTCACTCCTAATTCCAGCTCATTTATGAACAAGTTGAAAAGAATTTGTCCCAATACTAATCCCCGTGGGACCCCACTATTTACTTCCCTCCATCAGGAGAATTGACCATTTATTCCTACTCTCTGCTTTCTGTTCTTTAACCAGTTACTGATCCATAAGAGGACCTCTACTCTTATTCCATGACTACTAAGTTTATTCAGGAGTCTTTGGTGGGATACTTTATCAAAAGCCTTTGGAAGTCCAAGTAAACAATATCCACTGGATCACCCCTGTCTACATGTTTGTTGACACTCTCAAAGAATTCTAGTAGATTAGTGAGACAAGACTTGCCTTTGCAGCAGCCATGTTGATTCTTCTTCATCTGCCAGGATTGCTTTGCCAGGCTTGTATTTTGCATGAAAAGGCACTGCCCCATTCTTCAACCCTGGCTTGAGTCTTCAACCGTGGGAAATACTCGGTGTGCATGAGAGAAGAATGCAATTGCTGAGCTTTCCTCAACATCACTCCTCTGCTCATACACAAAACTCTTTATATATCAGAGACCAATGGACCTTTACACTGCAGCCAGTGTTAATTGTGTTCTGTATTAATGATTACCTCTAAAGAACATGAGGTTACAGCTGCGTTTTTTTCCATTTTTTAATGGGAAGGAAAACGGGAATCAAGGAGTTATGCGATGCATCTGGATAAATCATTACTATATTCAAAGAATGTAAATTTGTTAAGACAAAAAATTGTTAAAAGACATATATATATATATATATATATATATATATATCTCCAAGTACACAATATCTAACGTAGCGTAATCTATGGATGTGAAGCTGTGCAGTAGAATGAAGACTAGAGACTTTAAAAATGCAGAAGGGATGAGTAAGAATATAAACAGTATAAAAGGGTGATGGACATACTTTATAGAAATAGGAAAATGGAAAAGATGGTAAAGATTTCAAACTATAATATGCAACATCCGCTAAAAGGTGGGGGGGAAATGAAGTTGTAGCAAGCAGCACTGAAAGATATTTCTTGCTGTTATCATTGTCATAGTCAAAAAAAGCTAGCCAATGGACCATAGAAATGGCACCCAAGAAACAACAGCCATTGGCAGAAAAAAGGAGGTCACTAACAAAAGAAAACTGGTTGATGTGATTTAAAAATTTAAAATAAAATGTTTAAGGAACATTTTGCCCTTGTCATCTTTTACCTATCTTTTGCTTTTATTAGATCTTTAAAATGTAAGATATTGCACCTGCTTAAATATCCTTAAAACTACCATTAAAGTGGGAAAATGCATAACAGATGCCCAGGTTAGCCCTGCTGCTGAAAGAACTATATTAGGCACACACAATTGTCAGCAAACTTTTCAAAGGCACATTTTTCACCTGCTCATGTGGCATCCACCTGTGGTTTGCTGGCACCGCACTGCAAGGTCATCCAATTGAACATAGTCTTGATGCTCAGGAAGGTACTTTCCCTCATTCCGCCTTTTACAGATTGCCCTTTGAGTGTCCAAAAACATTCAATAGCACTTTCAAATATACAAAGATCTCTGTTGCAATATAAAGGCAGGTTCCTACAGAAATCTATGTAGACGTTAAGTCAATATAAGAAAGACCTTCTAATCAATTTCACAGTCAGTCTCCAGTCCTAACATGTTTCACATTAAAGCTCACAGTGTTAACACTTGGCCAATGCACCATGAATCTCCTAATACACACGAATTACAGAAACATCTGGGTTAAAGAGCTTCATGCCAATCCACTGAGAAAATTCACAGAGGACCAGGGACTCCTAAAAGAAATTGCTCATGTTATATAGAAGATAGCAGGTTACATTGTTAGGGTCATAAACCCATTCATGGACACTTTGGAACCCTTTAGATTTATAACAGCCTACAGTGCATTCCCTATTAATCGAAGAACTGAGTTGCTTTATATGGTTCTTGAGGTAGGCGGGAGGTTATGGGACCTCTCTTTATCATAACAGCCTATATTTGTGGGCAGCCCCAAAGGATAAATTTAGGGCTGTATCATGTGCCACGATTTACCAAGTAATTCCTATTAAGTATAGTATCTAATACAGAATTGTGGGAGATTGCTTTTACATCAGTGGAGGATGCTTAAGCCTACTGAATAGCATCAAAGTCAATCCACCCAGAGCACTTTGAGAGTCAGTATCCTGGGAATTGCTTCTGCTTTTGGTTCACCCCTTTGACATGCTTAATTGAAAGTTCAGGAGAAATGTTCTAAAAAGGGTTACTATGCAATAGAGTGAGAATCCAGATCGAAATTGCAACTTACATTTTATAAACAGTACAGGCCATGGTGGCTTTACTTCGATGATAATTTTCAGTGGGGTAGCCATGTTAGTCTGTTGAAGCCAAAACAACAAGGATATTTGTGGAACCTTTATTGACCCTTCATTGTTTTTGATGATTGCATTCTTCTATGCAACTGCTCAAGGAAAAGCCACTTTTTGGACACACCAATAGGGCAGGGGTGGTTGGTTTGTGGCCCTCTAGATGTTTTGGCCTACAACTCCCATCATGGTCAGATCTACACCAAGCAAGATATAACCCTTTGAAAATGGTATATATAATGTGTCCTGGGCCCAAACAGTTGTCATAACCATTATAAACAGTTATAAAGCAGTAGTGTAGATCCTGCCTATGTTAGCTACTGATTATGAGAGTTGTAAGCCAAAACATCTGGAGGACCATAAGTTGCTCATTCTGCCATAGGGCATCACTATTATTTTTATAGGCACAATCTGTTTCAGCAGTGAGAATTAGAGAAAAGATTGTTGACAATGCTGATAATAAATCATACTATCTCCTTGTTTTGTACGCTTACCTTTGGATCAAGGGTGGTTTTCTCTCTCCTTTTAAGCATCAGCATGTTCTTTGCTGCTATGGATAATTATAACTGTGATAGGTGCAAAATGGGATGTATTAACATGCGGTGTAAGGCCAGTGGAGCAGATCCAGCTTATTATGTTACGTATCAGTTTTAATTCCATTCAAACACTTTCACAGCACTTGTAGGGGTATTGCAATATAGCAGTCTCCACCATGGCCCAGATGTCCCTCTGTCCCATCAAAGCTTCAGATGATGTCTTTAGGTGGCATCTAATCCTGGTGATTGTGGCCAGCGTAGCAGGTATGTCAGAAAGCTTAGGATGATGTAACTGAGTCCCCATGTCCCAAGGAGCATCTGATGATGTGACTGTGATCACGACATATCCCATGGAGCTTCTGTGCTTTCTTGTTCTCCAAACCCCCCTGAGACCTGCACACACAAAAAAAACCTCCTAAAATTTGGGGGGATTTCAAGAGCTGCCTCCAAAGCAGCATGATAAGCTATGGAAAGATAAAATAAAAACCTGGAAAACAGTTGCACTAAAGCTCACAATCCTTGTTTAATTCAAGAGGGCAGAGCTAGACTCCTTTTCATGAGTGGCTGTCAGATGGATCCAGGGAGCATGCGAACTTGAAGCTAATGATTCTTAGCCAGGGCAAAAGTGAATTCCCGTAGAAGGAAGGTGACAGATAATTAAGAGGAGATTTGGATTTGCTATCTCCAGCCAATACCCCCACAGCTTATGCTCATACATGGCGACACTTAGTGACCGTATATCTGAGGAAGTAGCATGAAACGGGGCGCTTATTCGGATTCCTGTTATAGAAATAATTTGGTCTATTGTAATAATTTCATTGTCATAAAATAATTCAGTCTATCGCAACAACATCAATGTAGGGACGTTAAAAACAGTATTTTTGTTATCAATGTAAAGTTTGGGAAGTCACTATGGACTCCTTATTCTATGTTGTTTGATTGAACTGCTTTATAATTGACGTTACTATTTTGTTCGATTAAATTGCCTTATAATTGTTGTTATTATATAAAATAAGTCACTGTTCTGAATTTTGTTATAAATGTGGTTTGTTTCAACTGTTATGCAGTTGTGTGCCTAGGGGCACGCCTTACCATTTGTGATTATCAACTGCAGCCTTCGTGTGTATTGGCTTCGTAGCGTATACACAGGAACCACTGGATTTGGGTCACTGTGTGAATTAGCAATGCATGAGTCTGAAGGAAGGCAGCCTCGGACACTTTCCTTTTTAAAACACTGTTGGGTCAGCACTGTAGTAGTCCAATACCAGCCATCTTTGCTTTTGGTTTGCATTAACCACATATGCTTAGTGTAGTGTACATGCAGCTGGTTTAAACTTTACTCCATTTCCCCTGGAAAATTATGACACTATCTAACAAAACTTGCTTTTTATGAAAGAGTGAACCTGTAAATCTTTCACTTCTTTAATGTATTTGTGTGTGGTTAACTATGCTGTGGGAACCCTTCTTTGACTTAGCTGCTTACTTGGAACAGGTGGATAATGCCATAGATGCTGGAAGGAATAACAGGTGAAAATGGGGCATGGAATTTCTTTCCAGTCCAATAAAAACACTGGCATTTAAAAAAGAAGCTTCGTCTAGGGAAATCTACTGCCTAAAACCAACAGCAGAGAAATGGAAATTATATTTGTGGTTGGAGCCAAAGGTTCCATAGTTGCATTTCCACCATAGTTCATTGTGACCTGTGTTAATTAATAGGGGTGGCACGGACCTGCCCGAATGGCAATAAGCTCATTTTATAGGTAGTTTATAAAACCCTGCCCGTACTCTTTGGAAAAAGTGACCTTTTCACAAAATAAAATAAAATAAAATGCCAGTAAATCATAAAGCTTTCAGTGCATTATGTTATTCTGTGTCACTGCCTTTTAATAATATGGGGCATAACCTTCAAAACATTGCTGCTATGCTGTGTCCACTCACTTCCTTGAGTATTTAAAGGAATGGAGGCTGTGAAGCAGAAATGGATGGTGAATGGTGCCTGCTAGAAATAGAGGAAATTCAGGGGCAGGTTCTAAAACATGTTAGAAGAGCATTTTCAGAGCCTGAATGTGGGCTTTGGAATGAGAATCAGGACCATATGACATGAGAAAAGATAGCTGTTGGGTTGATCTCAAAAGGGTACTAAGTATTTTCAAATAGTAACTTTTATGTTGGATAATAGCAGCAAGACTCTGTCGTTTTAGAATAAGGGAGTTATCTTGCAGTGAGCAATGAAAGGTATTTAAGGCAGGCAATGCATAGCTGGACATCTTTTCTTCCTTTGCTAAGGACAAGGATGTCACTGCAATTTCCACAGACTAAACTGCCATTTGACACGTAATAGCTGCACCTTCTTAATCCGATGGAACTGTTAGGACCTGATAACAGACGTAGTGTCATAGCAAATGTTTCTAGTCAAGGATTAAAGGTTTCTAGTCTAAAGATTAAATATCATCTAAGGCAGGGATAGGAAATGCATGACCCTCCAGATGTTGCTGGACTGCAGTTCCCATCATCCTTTGCTATTGGCTACACTGGGTAGGACTGATGGGAGTTGCAGTCCAACAACATCTGGAGGGCCACATGTTCCTTGACTCTGATTGAAAGGCTGCTCTTGGGTGGAGTTAGTCTTAGCCCTGGAAATTAGTTTAAGCTACAAAGTTAAGCACTGGGACATAGAAGGAATGCTTCTGCTGCACAGTGTGTTTCCTTAACTACCAAGTGACTAACCACAGCCAGTCTCCATGCTCCCAAGATTAGGGTGTTTACTGCTTTCTAGTAAAGCTTTCCATTCTTTAGAAATCACTGTAACATTGTGCACATCGTTATGTATGTCTCAAATCCATGGTCAGTTCATTCCAGGAAAATCCTGATGAAGTCAAGAGGGACTAGTCCAAAAACAAGTTGCAGGTTGCAGTTCAAATCCTTTTTCTCAGATAAGTGAAAGATGTGTTACTTCGACTTCAGTGGTCTTATTTCTGTGACTCGGTTTCATCACTCAAGCCTCAACTGCTTTGGTATGTGGTAATAAGGGCTGTGATGGAAGCATTCCGCCCCCATTCTAACCCCATAACTAGAAATAATAGACTACCT
The DNA here is from genome assembly GCF_023053635.1 of Elgaria multicarinata webbii. Taxonomy (NCBI): domain Eukaryota; kingdom Metazoa; phylum Chordata; class Lepidosauria; order Squamata; family Anguidae; genus Elgaria; species Elgaria multicarinata. Next base: position 35,629,168 of record NC_086180.1, on the reverse strand, counting down.
TCTCCAAATTTGGGGAATGTTGGATTTTTATACATCAGTTGCACTACATGAATGTTGGCAAGAATATTGACAAGAATTGCTGAGTGTTATAAATACTCAATTGGATGTACTGAAACTTCACAGTATAGCCTCTTTCTTTCCTCATTTAAATCATAATAAATACATTCCCTTTGCCAAAAAGGGATACATGCAAATCAAGAGAAAGAAAATAACTTATCTGTCCTTTTAATGTCCAGCCATCTATGAAAAACTATGCCAAGTTAAACTATTTTAATCCACTTTATGCCAAATAAAATCTATAGTGCAACCATGGCCTGGATGGGACTCATGTTCTGAAGCTCACATGGTTGAGTGCTTAGTCAACTCTTATGAAACTAATGTCCCGCAGCCTTTACTGGTGGAAGTCAAAGGAGTCAATTGTAGCCAATACTGATCTTATGTATCATTAAATTCTCATCTTTGTAGCTTTCCTTCTCGTGATCGTAGTTACAAAGCAGTAGATAAGGGATGGGTATAACTGATACATTTCCAGCGCATTGATGCGTGCCTGACTATGCACTGATGCAGCCAGCGATGAAGCAAAGAACAAGAAAGTGCAGTTGATGGCACAAGTGACCTAGAACACACGGTGTTGCTCTCTGATGGTGTTTGCATATGCCTCTAATGGAAGGGAGGTGCTATAGCTCAGTGGTAGAAGATCCATGGAAGATCCATTGCATCTCCAGGGAGTGCTAGGAAAGAATCCTGCCTGAAATTCTACAGAGTTGCTGCCAGCCTGTGTCAGGAATGCTGGGCTAGATGGACCAATGGTCTGACTCAGTAACCTGGTTTGCACAATACAGCAGCCCACCATGGTTTAATTTACCTGCAGAGGCTGTCATGTCATTTAGTGCCCAGCTTGCCATGGCTTGTCATGTAGTGTGAAACCAGGCAACAGGGGGTTATTTGACAACCCTCAAATAACCTATGGCTTGTCTAACCCTATGTTGTCTAACCCTGCCACCAGAGTTCACATGACACAACAGGCCATGGCAAACTGAGCACCTGTGCGTGCCATGGAAAAAATGGTGCCCATAGGCATCTGGCACAATGCAACAGCCCCTGTGGGTAAATTAGCCCCATGGTAGGCTATCATGTTGTGCAAATCAGGTCAGTATAAGGCAGCTTCCTATATTCTTATGTACTTGTGGCCTAGAAAGGAAGTGATTAGCAAATAGCGTAGGCAATTTTTGGCCCTCTAGATATCTTAACCTACAACTGCCATCAGCTGTTACCAGCATAGCCAATGGGAGGCACAATGAGAGTTGTAGGCCAAACATCTGGAGGGTCACATGTTGCCCACCTCTGAATAGGCCTTCAGGCTGAACACTGAAGATGGAGGAAACTGATTAAAACATTGGTCTCGTGCTGCACCTGTTGGTTCTCTGATTCCCATGGTACCTGTTTTGTGCCATCCAGAATGAAATCAAATGTATGTAACACCACATCCCAAGTAATGTGGATAACCAGGGATCAGGTCAAGAAACTGACAGAGCTAGAGAGCTAATGGTAAAGAGTTTGCCTGATATCTTCTGGATAAATGTGAGGCCTCTGTTATGATATTCCTCCAAAAGATAAGAAAATTGACATTGGCTTGACATTTCAGAATGTAGTCTTTGCCTTTCTCATTCACAAACACAACATAACTTAAATAGTCCAGATTTCCAATGCAATCTACAGTGGTTATACTATAACCTACCAGTTTGTGTTAGTTTCTGAGGGAAAGTTTTATTTAGCCTTAAGATAATCATGTTACAGATAAAGCACAGCATGTTAGAGTCAGAAAGAAGAATACCAATTTGATGGAAAGGTTAAGATACTTTAATAACTCTTGGTAAGGACAAAAGAACACAACCCTTCAAGGTTTTCTCTTATAAAATAAGAAATAGCAGCCACTTCAGTCTGATAAAACTAATCTGTTCCTGCCTTCTAAACTTTTTTCATGATTTTTCCACCAAACAAAAATATATTCTTCTGCAAGACATTAAGAAGCTGTGTGGACTGACTTTTTCTGCTGTATCACAAACCGACAGTTCTCTGATAATTGAAACAGCATCCTTTCCCCAGCAAGTGAGGCAAAGATGTTCTGCTTTGCACCATTTCTCATATATTACCTTTTCCTTAGGCTGTGCAGTTGCAAAAGACTTCAGGCAGGAAAGAATTATTCCTCACCCCAGTCTGGTGAAGATGGAAAAAGATGCAGGGCACAGAAGTGACAGGAAGTTAGATTTAGGTTAAACTTTCTCAAGAACTCCTTAACTAGATGGGAAGCTCAGCAGTGTAATAAACTATCTATAACTGTCTAGAAAAGTTATAGAATGTCGCTCCTTTAAGATTTTGTTTTTGATTTTTGTTAGATGCGAAACTATTTGGAATGTTTGCTTTAGGTAATGGGCAATATCCAAGTTGACCCAAGTGCTAATGTAAATTATGTTGTGCTACCATAAGTGCAATGACAATAACATTAGCTGGTATGACATGATTCCCTGGAAAATTCATCCCATCATTTAATGTTATTGCTGTTATGCTAGATGACTTTTATGCTAGCACAACATAATTTATGTTAGCGGTCATGTCAACTTCGATATTCCTTAATAGCTTGTTTTAAGGTTGAAGTAAAATGGATGGGAGACCTTTAGCCCTCCAGATATTCTTAGACTACAATTCCCAGCATTCCTAAGCATTGTTCAAACTGGCTGGGGCTGATGGGAGATGGAGACCAACAACATCTGGAGAGCCACAGGTTCCTTACTTCTGAACTAAAAGATCTATTTGGATACTTCTAATGGTAGGATGGTTACATTCAATTGGTTTTCAGAATGCCAGCTCCAACTATGACCAGCCGCTAAAGGCTTTTGAGGTTTTATTGCACTTGGTTCACGTTTCTTGGCTGAGATTGCTGTTCCTTTTACATCTCTCATGGGATATTGAAAAGAAACATATCACTGTCTCCTACTTTACCAAAGGTGAAATTTGTTCAATATTTGATACCTGATGGAATGTTGACTTGACTGTCAAGCAAATGGTAATGTAACACGCATAAACTTGCACTGTAAATGGCACTCAAATATACAATCTCTGCATAATGAAGGGTACCACCAGTTATAGATTACAGCTAAATCTTCTAGTTTTGAGAAATTTGGAACCCTTATTTTGCCTGTGTGACCAGAGCACCGCTGGTCTCCAGTTTTGTCTTGTTTTTCAGGAGAAGAACTATTCTAATTTACATTTGTTGTTTTACATTGGTGCTTGAGTTGCACCTACTGTTAGATATAAGTCTAGAGACACTGTGGTAGTGGTTAGAGTGTTGGATAGAGAGTCAGGAGATCTGGGTTCTAATCCCCACTCAGCCATGAAGTTCACTGGGTGACTTTGGACCAATCACAGAGTCTCAGCCCAACCTACCTCATAAGGTTGTTGTTGTGGTGGTGGTGGTGGTGGTGGTGATAAAATGGAGAGGAGGAAGGTTATGTACGCCATCTTGGGTTCTTTAAAGAGGAAAAAAGTGAGACATAAATGTAACAACAACAACAACAAGTTGTTTATGAAAAGAAGTTCTATTGATCACATGAGTGTACGAGTAAAGCACTAGCTTTTGTTTCAATATTTTGTGCTCATGACTGTTTGACTGTCTCTATATGCACACTAGTTAAGCTGAACAAAACACATAGTCTTTAAAAAACAAAGCTAGAGTTGAAGGAATATATACGCAGCACAGTCCTGTGCATGTCTACTCAGAAGTAAGCCCCATTGACTTCAGTAGGTCTTACTCCCAAGTAAGTGTGCATAGGATTGTTGCTTATACAAGGTCAGGTTATTTCTCTGTTTATCCCAGTATTGTCTACTCAGCCTAATTGTAGCTCTTCAGAGTCTCAGCGAGAGGTCTTTTCCATGTCCTTGTACCCAGTTCTCTGGAGATGCCAGGGTTTGCTCAGGATCTTCTGCATCCAAAGATCATGTTCTGCCAATGAACTACAGCCCTTTGTCTGGATGCAGTTTGCCAGAAGCTCTTTAAAACTCCTAGTTTGTTATGTCCCATCTCCATTTGGGATAGTCAAGTTGAGTTGGTGAAGTCACCAATGTTGAGTTTTGAAGTGCTTATCAGACATGCATATCCTGTGACATGTCCCAGAGTAGGTTTGAGATTGTGGGGTACCACCACTTCCTAGAAGACCTTCAAAATGTGGGTCAGAGATGTATCAGAATGTACATGGATGTAAAATATGGAGCATGTATTCATATGCTGCTCAGAGAGCTCCTGCACAACTGTATATGCTGGAGAGAGAGAGCACATATTGAATGTGACCTGCCAGGAATATGTGAGAGGATATGTAAGTACTGGGACTAGTATCCAGCCGAGCAACAATCCAAGTGTTATTGGCCTCTGGAGTTAAAAGAGCAAAAAACCACAATAACATTTCATTCGTTCAGCTGCATTACCTCTGCCTGCCACCACTGAGAGGCAATAATTTTTCTCTTTCGAAACTTGTTAAGTATATGATTGTGCAGTTTAGGACATAAACAGGCAAGAGAGACTGAGATGATGATAATGGGAGGGATGGAGGAGAACCTTCTTGGCATGTGGTGTTAGTTTCCTTCATCCACTAAGAAGGAAGGATACCATACAGCAATGAGCTTTAGCTTCTGTACTACAAATAAACGGAAGATTTAGGTCCCCTCTGACTCACTGGGTGGTTCTCTTTGAAGAAAGACTTGTGATTTTTGGCAGGCGCTGCTAACACATGGGCAATACCAGTGAAAGGAGTATACCAGCCAAATTTGAGGCCCAGCTGCCAAGAATAGAGATTTTATTAGCAATACAACCACATACTTCTTTAGGTAGTCTCAGTTCCAATTTAGTTTAAATTGAAGAAAATACCTTGGCCTGAGTGCCACTCTGTGGAGGTATTACCTTTGTGTAAAACACGTAAGCTTGTAAAGATATTTCTCTGAGGAACATGTCCTCTTCCTACTCTGTGTTTTCTACTGTTGAAATATACTACTCACTATCTTACAGTGGATTGAGATGACCATGTGAGGTTGTGATGACTGTGGTGATTCCACAATGGAATGATTTCATTTTATTTTAAAAAATGCATGCTAACTGGTCGTGAAAATGCTTGTGCTTAAAATTTCCCCCAAAGCTATAAGCTATGAATTTTGCCACATCTGTGATAGGTCACACCAATCAAATGAAACGGTCCATACACCAAAAGCTGGGTTGCAGTTAAACCTAAAAAAAAAAAAACAAGATTATGGCAACCAGCTTGATTGATAACTGGCAAATAGAGGGAGAAAACGTGGAGGCAGTGACAAACTTTGTATTTCTGGGCGCAAAGATTACTGCAGACGCTGACTGCAGCCAGGAAATCAGAAGACGTTTACTTCTTGGGAGGAGAGCAATGACAAATCTTGATAAAATAGTTAAGAGCAGAGACACCACACTGACAACAAAGGTCCGCATAGTTAAAGCAATGGTATTCCCCGTAGTAACCTATGGCTGCGAGAGCTGGACCATAAGGAAAGCTGAGCGAAGGAAGATAGATGCTTTTGAACTGTGGTGTTGGAGGAGAATTCTGAGAGTGCCTTGGACTGCAAGAAGATCAAACCAGTCCATACTCCAGGAAATAAAGCCAGACTGCTCACTTGAGGGAACGGTATTAAAGGCGAAACTGAAGTACTTTGGCCACATAATGAGAAGACAGGATACCCTAGAGAAGAGGCTGATGCTAGGGAAAGTGGAAGGCAAAAGGAAGAGGGGCCGACCAAGGGCAAGATGGATGGATGATATCCTGCAGGTGACAGACTTGACCTTGGGGGAGCTGGGGGTGGCGACGGCCGACAGAAAGCTCTGGTGTGGGCTGGTCCATGAAGTCACGAAGAGTCGGAAGCGACTGAATGAATAAACAACATAGTAGCTTTACCACTTTGGTCACCATCTCAACTAGCCACCTTAATCAGTCATGTAACACATCACAACTATTGGTTTGTTTTTATCCTGCTGAGACCTAGACCCATTTGGGAGTTTGTTTGTTTGTTTTGCACCTTGTTAAGAACACCTGTTGTTGTTGTTGTTGTTGTTGTTGTTGTTGTTGTTGTTGACTCTGTTTTGCTGCTGATAGTAAAAGCTGTTGTGAGTGTCACATGGGTCTTTATCAGTGCCTTGGAAATCCATGACACCTGGAGTAGGCCAGAAGGTGTCTGCAAGCATAAATGTGCCCTGGTCACCTTTCTTGATACCCTTCAGCTCCCTCTGTTAAAAATAAAATAAAAAAATAACATATTTAGTCCTGGCAGCTAGGACTGCTGTGAAATGGGTCGGAATCTGTGGGTTGAAAGGGGTTGTTTACTGTGTTGGGGCTCAGGTCCCATTTCTGCCAGTATTTCAGTCTGGTTACTTGTCTTTTCCATGCCATTTTGTGGGGGTGCCCAGGACCATTTCTCAAAGTGCCAAATGTACTCATGGTCTAAAAAAGATTGCATACCCCTCTTTAAATACTTTAGCATTTAGCCTTATTTATTTATTCAATAAACAAAAAACCTACGGTTTACAAAACAACGATAAAGATGTAGTTTTAACCAAGCACCAAAAAGCAGGGAAATTGGGAGTTAAGGCTCACAAGCCTTAACGTCACATCCTCCCTAAGGAGGCAGAAAGTACCAATGAAATTCTCATTCTCCCAAAGCAAATAAACCATGAGGACAGGATGGAGAATAGGATATGCAGAGGTGACTGTGGGGTTGTGGAAAACTGATGATGAACAACTTAGAGCCACCTACTTCTCTTTTTTTGTTTAGAGCAGCCCAGCCTGCGGTGGCGGCAAATCCAGGCAAGCCCACCCACCCCCACATTTCACTTACCTGCTCCATCGGCGGTGGGCCCGGGCTTGAACTGAGCGCCCTGGCCCAACCGGAAGCAAGGCCACACCTGCGGCCTTGCTTCCAGGTGGACCCGGGGGCTTGATTCAAGCCCGGACCTGGCACCGATGGAGCAGGTAAGACCCCCCCTCCCACCTGGCTCCTTACCTGGCCCCACCGCCGCTGCACGAACTGCAGTGGCGGCTCCAGGCAAGCCCCCCACCCCCGCTTTCCTGATGTCTCAAGGCTGGGCGCAGGCCGCACTCTCCCTTCTTCTCCCCCCTCCCTCCAGGGAATCTGATCTGAGGTGCATGCGTTGCCTTATCAGATTCCCCATAGGGAAACATAGGGTTATTTAAAAAATAATTAAAAATTGATGGAATGGACTTTTGAAAAAAGAAAGGCCATTCCATCAATGGGGAGGATAGGGCAACACAATCCTACTAATGGATTGCATGGTAAGGCTCCCAATTCGGAGCTTTTAGTGCGCAAAAAAATGGTCACCACCCCGGAAGCACTTCTGTGTCAGTTTGAAACAGAGAGGCTTCCCCCTTTTGTCATTTAAAGTGACATCTCGCCCTCAATATTTCACCAATCTTCTTGAACATAGTGTTTGGGTAGGTTCATGTCGGGAAAGGTGTTCCGTCAGGTATTGTGGTCTCAAGCCATGACAGTTAGTAAGAAGTCTCCAAGAAATCTTGACAACATTAGTTTATCTCTTCTCTCCTCTCCTAGGCCACAGCTAGACCTAAGGTTTATCCTGGGATCATCCAGGGTTTGCCCCTGCCTGAGCACTGGATCCCCTGTGTGATACCTAGATGAACAGGTTTGACCCCTGGATCGTCCAGGGATAAACCTTAAGTCTAGCTATGGCCCTAGTCTATCTATTAATGTTTCATATTTGTTCTAAGAATAAACAAATTCATATTTTTGTTCTCTACTGTTAAAGAATTATCTCTAGCTTTGTTCTTTAAGAACACACAAATTGAGACTTCTGCCAATAACACATTGGGTTATTGCTCTTGTTTTCTAGAATAGAAAGGTTTAGTGAACCCTGATCTACAGGGGATGTATGTAGAGGAGCACTTGAAACACTCAAATGGAGCAATTCTAAGGGGTGTATGTGTGTGTGTGTGTGTGTGTGTGTGTGTGTAAAGGAGAGAGAGAGAGAGAGAGAGAGAGAGAGAGAGAGAGAGAGAGAGAGAGAGAGAGAGAAGGTGGAATTCCATGGCAGATGAACCATTACTTCCTAAGCCTGGTGGGCTCAGTGCAGGGTCTACTGTGCAATTCCCAGCCCACCCCCATTTCCCCTCTCATTGACACCAATAGGAGGGGGAAATAACTATGCCAGCTCCAAACTAGTGGAGTTTGGGAGCTCAATTTGGGGGAGCGGGTGACAAGGTAATGAGGAGACATTGGATTCTGTAGATCCAAGGGAACCCCGACATGCCTGTGGAACTCCCTGTTTCAGGCCCTACCACTGGCAGAAACACTATTTCTATGCCCACAGTGTTTTCCTCGGATGTATGGGGGTGGTGGGGGTGCTGGCAGCTCCAGGGCACTTCCAATGCTTCCCACAGCCCATCAGCTGGCCTTTGGCAGAGGTTTGGATTGCTCCATAAATTGTTGTAGAAATGTTAAGTATTATTATTGTTAACAACAGGGGAAGTGACATTGCTTGAAGCAGCATGTCCAGCCGGTGCTAAGAAGAGAAATACCAAAGATAAACCACACCTCAGCTTATATAAATACAGTACATCCAAATTTAAAAAGTGATGGCTTGTAATAATTTTAAGAAGAAATTGAAGGCTGTCTGTAGTTGAAACGCTGGACACGTTAGCAAAGGTTAGAAGCTTGGCCATTGGTCTAATGTTTACCTCACTAAGGGTGTAATCTTATGCATGGCTGGCTGAGAAATGCTGGGAGTTGTAGGACATTTTTCTGTCTAAATATACATAGGATTGTAACCTAAATAACAAACATGCCTTGTGTATTCCTACCCCTGTTTTAAACATCTCGATTTTGCTGCTGAGCCAAATAATGTAAAGCAAACACCTGTGCAACAGATGTGGCCAGCTGTGTTTGTAAATTTACCATCTGTAATATTCTCAGTATACTGCTTAGACACAGATGGACTGATAGCCAAATGCATTAGGAAGATTGGTTTCAGCACTCTTTTTGGAGACCTATTATATAGTTTGACTTGTATTTTTCTGGTTTCCCTCTCTCTGGTTCTGCATATAGTTTTTGATAGTGAAAGTACTTTAAGTCCTGAAGAATGGAGAGATTTTCAGTTCAGACTTGGGCAGCTCATTTAGACTTTCTTCGAATGTGACGTATTACTCTGAGGTATCTTTGCTTCATTTCCACACACCTAGAGGGTAAAATAACGTTTCTCTACCATCACGTACCTTTGCTCTGATCCCCACTTCACTTCCACATTGGAGATGAGCTCAAATTACAGGCGGAGTGTGCAGAGACCACATGGGCCCTACAGAACAATGGGAACAGTGTTCTTTATAGTGGAACTTTCCTGCACACATCAGGAAATCCCAACAAATCCTGATTTATTTTTAAAAAATCGGGGTTTGTGTGGATTATTTTAAGATGCGAAAACAGGGAAATGCACAGCAGGATCACTGTATTGTCGAAATGACCCGTGAAGATCCGTAAGTGGCCAGTCATAAGTGTGGAATAAAACATTCATTTGAGGATGTTCATACACACATACCCCTTAAAATACAGATAGAGAAGGTATTTGATGGATTTAGAGCAAATCCCATCCAAAATATGAATGGCCTACTACAACACCCAAATTATAGGAAGAATTATTTGCAAAAGGTAGTTGCTCTTGTCCCCTAGAGAGGACATATATGGAGTCGTTTCTCAAATATAGTAGGAAATATGTCCATGGATACCTCCGGATGAGGTTTTTAATATGCAACTGTTCAGCCTCCTTTTAAATTGTCACCATCCACTTGTAATCCTCCCATACTTTTCCACTGCTGCTTCCGTCATTTCTCTTACCATGTAAAAGCTGTTAATGAAGAAAAGACAGAAAAGCTGCACAATGCTTTCTGGCTGATAATGCTAAGACCCCTTGGCCTGGAAGCACCCATATGCCTCTAGCTAATCCTGAAAGAATGGTAAGCTTGGGACAGGGTTGAGGCAAGAGGAATTAAACAGTAGCTTCACATGGAGCCTTTGGCCTCAGTTCTGAGCCGATTCCATAAAGATATGGAGAAGAAGAAAATTTTAGAAGGAGATTCCTCTTTTCGAAAAGGTGAGAAGGAAAGACAAGAAAAACCAAGCAACACCCACGCACCCATTTACTATATATTAGTGTTATCTAATTTGGATTGCATTGCATTGTCCATATTAGTGTAAACCTTTCCCAGGAGCATTGTTTCTTGCAGTTAGGCATGTAAACTGCTGAAGTACAGGGGCATAACAATGAATTCTAGGGCCCAACTGCCTGGGAACGCAAGTGTTCACGTAGGGCAGAAGGGTGGGCAACCTCTCTGAAGAGCCACATGGGCCATAAAAAGTGACTGGTGCTGGTTGGCTAGGCCCAAATGCCTGGCTCTGAGGGGTCCTTCATTAGAGCCAGCCATTGTGGGAGGGGGCATGACTGGAGATTTCCCATGATGTCTGGCGCTAGGGAAGCACCCCCTCAGAGCCAGGCATTTGGGCCTGGCTGTCTCTCTACAGAGCCACGTTGACTGCTTTTTACAGCCAACACAGCTCTTTAGAGAGCAGCAGCAGCCACAACAGCAATGGCAGCAGCAATGGGGAGGTGGGTGGGAGACAGGAGATGTGGCGGGGGTGTAAATGCGCACAGCTGGAGAAGGCACGGACAATGGAGGTGCACTTGTGCTCTTCTCCCTCATGCAGCAGGTCAGGTTGTGCCAGCTCTGAGAGCAATTCACATGTTGCTGGAGTGGTGCAGAGCACTGGATCCAATACCATTCCAATAGCATCTGTCAGAAGCCATTATATAGGTGTGATGTGGTTACTTCCCACAATGCCATTCTTGGCTCTGAAACAAACATTCCAACTAGGAAGCATTTAAAAATCTATCATTAATTAATACACCAAAGGATATCCCAGAAATATAACATGCATAAGTATACAGAGGCGATTTAATAGAGAATATCCAAAGTTTAGCCATCGAGACAATGGCCATAGCTAGACCTAAGGTTTATCCCTGGATCATCCAGGGGTCAAACCTGTTCATCTAGGTGACAGGGGATCCAGTGCTCAGGCAGGGGTGAACCCTGGATGATCCCAGGATAAACCTTAGGTCTAGCTGTGGCCAATGGGTCTGATTCATTCAAGAATAGCAGTAGCATAAATCCTTAATTCTGGCCTGTGCCACAGAACATCTATTTGATGTGTTTACTTCGCAATACAAATTAGAATGTCATCTATCTCAATTAAAGATACTTCTTTCTTTCTTTTTTAGGATAATACAATGAATTTCAGATTGGTCTTCCACCAACACTTAATTTGAAATTAAGTGGATGGAATCCCACTCTTGATGAGAATTTGTTTTCAGGCTTCAATTATGAAAAGGCTGAATTCTGAATGTTAATACAGGTTCTGAGAAAACTCCTATGGAGAACCGTACAGACGATTTCCAGATTCTGCTTTACAGTATCCTTTTAAACTTGCCCCAGTCCAACAGGTCTTCAGTATGCAGTAGCATCCTTCCCTCCAATAAAACTGTTCACAATCTCCATCTGTATATTTTAATGCCAGAAGTCAACTGATGTGCAAAATGCAAAAGGTCTCTGACAGTTATATCAAGAAGTGAGTTCCAAGTTAATGAGGTGAAACGTTCTTTGTCTTTAAGGATACTGCTGTTGTACAACCCCAGTGAGGTTGGGGTCAACATCTTGTTAATGGTGGCTATTACCCAAGTTAAAACAGTCTCTGTTTACTTAAAATAGCTACTTAAATTACACCCAGGTTGTTCTTCCATTCATTGCAAAACAGAAACACTAAAATGAACCGTTAAAAAAACAGCACTGGGAACTACAGAGCCAGTTCCTGTCATTTTTCTGCTGCACTAACATTCACTCATTATAGTATTTGTTTCACAGTCTCCCCTTCTCTCATCCAATCTCCAAAGATTCCAAGCCAGTAGCAATATTTTAAATGATGTTTTGTTTAAAAATATATAATATCTTTAAAGTATGTATCATTTAACAATACTCTAAATAGTGTCATTCCCATCCATGATCTTTAAATGTTTGTTCAGTTACATCTTGCAATGTTTTTTGGAAATATATATAATGGGTTTAGAGGAAAGATTTCCTAACTGGGGAGTGACTACATAGAAGGACTACTAGTGTATCCTTGCTGTCCAAACAGTAACTAGGACTAATAGTCTATCTTTACTGCTTGGTGCAAAAGATGTACACTTAGAATTAAAGAATTCTGAGCCTAGGAAATTTTGTTGTGTATCAGAGCTTAAACAGAGCTCGTGGTTGTTCCACGCAAAAATCCAGTTGTGGTTCCACCTACCCAAGATTTCTTAATTTCTTAATTTCAGCAGTATAACATAGGGAGGGTGAGTGTCTTCATATTGTTGCTAATGTTGACCAATTCAACATTAGTAAGTCATCCTTCCTGAACAGCTTGTTGGCATTGGAAAGGTGAGTGTTGCACAAAACAAAATTACTTGTGATTTGCTCCCTGTAGACTGGTCTCGATGTTAATCTATTTCCAGAGATAAGCCACAAATAAATTAAAAAGATTCATGAATTGATATGGAGTTTTGTACATGAGACATTTATTATGTGCTTGTTATTCCCCACTCACTGTTGTTTGTGGGTTCCTTAGATAACCTTGTGACCCTCCAGTTTTGCTTCATTGGGGGGGGGGGAGAAGCAGGGAAAATGCAGTATTATTTGCAAAAGCAAAAACAAACGCCAAGCCACTTGTGTAATTGCACTCTCCTGCTACACCACAGCACCTCCTAGAGGTTATGTGGTAGAAAAGCAGGAAAGGAAACACTGTTCATCTCAATGTTGTAACAAACTCGAAAGTAGATACAATGGATTAACAGCCTTGTGTGGAAAAGCTCATGAGTACTGTTATTGACATCAATATTCCTTTCACATATACATACTATGCCTTACATCCAACTATGGAGTCAGATCGAAAAAAACATGAATGGAACAGAATTTCCATTTTCTAAATATGGAAAGTCATAAACATTTTTTCTATATCGCTCTTCAATAAATAAATAAATAAATAAATATTCCAAGGGTAGTGATAGATACTATTGCTGTTTAGCAAAGCATTCCTTATTCTCTACTATAGTGGGTAGATTCTGCTGCAGTGTTCTTGTTTGGATTGCACAAGCTGCCACAAAAAAACAGATCATTCTTATCATTATTCTTGTTATTATTTTTTATTAAATTTATATCCCACCTTTCACAAGAATCTGTCAATGGTGGCTAAAAACAATAAAATAAATACAAAAAGATAATCATATAAAACAATATAAAACAAGAGCAGATAAAAATGAGTCAGTAAAACAGTGGCCAATTAAAACCAACACAAAAAATTAAAGAAAAGCCAGATAGACCAAAATTGTGTTTAAATAAAAAGTCAGTTGAAGGTCATGATGTTTGGATTTAGTTTGAGTTTCCTTGAACAACGTTCTTGTGCAAGATGTAAAACAGCCTTGAGTAGAACTCTCTTTGAGTTGAACCCCTGTCTATCTATCTATCTATCTATCTATCTATCTATCTATCTATCTATCATCCATCAATCCATCCAATCTATAACTAAAAGAGGATTTTTCACAGAAATTATGCAGCTGGGGATTGCCTAGTCTTCAAAAAGTTAATCTCTCTCTCTCTCTCTCTCTCTCTCTCTCTCTCTCTCTCTCTCTCTCTCTCTCTCTCTCACACACACACACACACACACACACACACACACACACACACACACGTACATCCACACTTTTCATAGGGTGACCATATGAAAAGGAGGACAGGGCCCCTGTATCTTTAACAGTGCATAGAAAAGGGAATTTCAGCAGTTGTTATTTGTATATATGGAGAACCTGGTGAAATTTCCTTTCACAACAGTTAAAGCTGCAGGAGCTGTACTAGAGTGACCAGATTTAAAAGAGGGCAGGGCACCTGCAGCTTTAACTGTTGTGATGAAGAGGAAATTTCACCAGGTCCTCCATATATACAAATAACAGCTGCTGAAATTCCCTTTTCAATACAACTGTTAAAGATACAGGAGCCCTATCCTCCTTTTCATATGGTCACCCTAACTTTTCAAAACCGTGATAAATGCGGGACATCAGTTGGGTCCCTGTTACAAGCAATATCCAATATGCTGTTTATAAATTTATTACACTGTATTACATTATCTCACACTTCCTCCAAGAACGCGGGGTGGCATACATGGTCAATTTCCACTTCCACCCTAAGAGCAACCTAGTTAGGTAAGCCAGACTATGTCCCTGTTAGTTCAGACAACATGCTAAACATGATAATTAAACATTTTGAGCTAAACATTATGGCCGAGCATGTTGTGTGAACCATTCCTAACCATGGTAGCTACACAACCACAGTTTAAACATGCTCACTAACACTTGCTGCAAAAATGTGTTAATGGCCTAACTGTAGCTTAGTGTGTTGTATGTACAGGCCCTAAGAGATGGTTACTGACTCAAGTTACTCATGGTTAATTCAGCCTTTAAACCAGGGATTCCGCGGGAATAGTCCAGCATTCTAGCCACTAAAACACACCAGCTCATCAGCCCCATTCCCCCCAGAAATTAAAATAGCAATAAATCCTTGTGCTCTCCAGGAGGAATATCCCATTTTCTCAATTACATAAAGTTGTGCTTGGACTGCTTGGAAAATGTGATTATCTCCGTACCTTTTTTTTAGAGAAGATGCATGGACTGTGTATTATAAAATGGGGAACAAATACACATTTATTGTATTTTTTTTTAAAAAAAAAACTGATAGTGAGGAAAGGCCATCATAGAAACAGAGGATATGATATCTATTCTCAACAGGTTTTCATAAAAAAAAACATTGTCAGAACTAGGGCAAGTGTTGTAATAGTATCTGCTTTATGACAGTTCTAGCTGTCACTATAAATGTGATTAATTAGATCTCTATCACCAAGAAGATGATGATTTTTTAGATAACTGAAGCAGATGCGAGCTTCACCATTCTGTGAAGTTGTGAATTCAAAACATCCATGGTGGCAGGGGCCAGATCTACTTCAAGCAAGATACGACACTTTGAAAACGGTTTGAAATCTGTATATGCAGTGTGTCCCAGGCCCCAACAGTTGTCACTACTGTTATACACCATTTTAAACCAGTAGTGTAGATCCTGCCAGATTCCACAGGCCTCGGTGTTTGTCCCGTTGTTGTTCTCTTTATATATGTTGTCCTTGGGTAATCTTATTCGATCTCCTGGCCTCCAATATCATCTGTATGCTGATGATACACAATTATTTCATCTCCAGAACTTTCTCCTGATGTTCAGGATCATACCTTGGCATGTCTTTCAGATATCTCAGCTTGGTTGCTTCATCGTTGTTTGAAACTTAATATGGCAAAGACAGAATTGCTTGTTTTTCCTCCCAAACCTTCTCCCTATCTTTCATTCTCTATTACCGTTAATAACGTTACACTTACTCCAGTTGAGGAAGCTCTTAGTCTTGGTTTTATATTTGACTCCTCACTGTCCTTTACTCCTCATATTGAGGCAGTAGCTATGTCCTGTCATTTTTTTCTTATATAATATTGCCAGGATCTGATCATTTTTGTCTGACTCCTCTGCCAAGATGCTTGTTCATGCTTTGGTGATTTCTCAGCTGGACTATTGTAACTTTCTTCTGCCTGGCCTTCCTTCTTCTCACATCAGTTTGTTGGTTTCTATTCACCACTCTGCTGCTAAGATCATCTTCTTGGCTCATCGCTCTGATCATGTTACTCCACTTCTGAAATCTCTTCATTGCTTCCAGTTCACCTCAGAATCCAATAAAAGCTTCTCCTGTTGACTTTCTAAGCTTGTCACAGTCTAGCTCCTTCCTATCTTCCTTCTCTCATCTCACATTATTGCCCCACTCATGCTCTTCCCTCATCGAATGCCATGTTTCTTACCTGCCTAAAGGTCTCTACTTCTCTTGCTCAGCTTCGTCCATTTTCTCTCGCTGCCCCTTATGCCTAGAATTACCTTCCAGAGCATTTGCGGATCACGAGTTCAATTACTGTTTTTAAAGTTCAATTGAAAACTTTTCTTTTTTCTACAGCTTTTAGAATTTGACTTTGTTCTTACTTTCACACTGTTGGTTTTATTGTCCCCTGTGCCTGCTTGGTGCATTCTCTTCCCTTTCTTATTGTTTTCTTATGATTTTATTACAATGTAAGCCTATGTGGCAGGGTGTTGCTGTTTTATTCTTTTACTACATACAGCACCATGTACATTGATGGTGCTACATAAATAAATAAATAAATAATGGTGTGCAGCTTGAATTTGGACCAATAAGTATTTTTCATAATAATTACTATTATTGATTTGCTGTTAGCACTATCCTCTGTGCAATAAAAAGCAAAAACAAATTTCTTTCATTTTATTTGCATGGAACATACCCTCCTTAAACCTTCTCTAGACAGTTATATAACTAAATTGCAAAAATAAATCATGCAAGGTATAAAAGATAATTTCCTTTTCTTTGTACTAATTTTATGTGAAATTAATTTTGAACCATTTATTTCTCCTTCTTTCACCAACATCTTGGCAATCATAAATCAGCTCTCTTTCTTTTATTTGCAAAATAAAATATCTCTCAATCTGATTTATATAGTCACAAAGTACATTCTGTGACTCTACGCAGTGGTGTATTGATCTGGTAGACCTCTAATTGTATGCTAAACAGAAAATATCGTATTTCATTATTTTTATGGTGCCCTCCATTCTATTTCTTCACGATGACAAAAAATCAGACAGAATTACTTGACTGAATTACTTGAATAGAGTTATACTAATTGAATCTGACGTTCTTCTGAGAAACTAAGTTTAAATAACTCATTTGAATTTATGAAATACATATCTGCTTGTGTAAAAAAAAGGCTGTGCCTGAGTTCCACCATTCTCAATACATGGTGTCACCAGCTGTACACCTTTATCTTAATATTCAACAAATACTCAGGAGACTGTGGGTCGTATACATCTTTTTTGCCCCATGGTGGCTGTGCAGTGGTACTGCATCAGGGATTTCCCCAAAGCTCCACATTACAAAAAGTCGGGGACTTACCTTGACTTTTCCCTTCCAAGTGAGGTCACCATGGCCCTTCCACCATATGACCTCAGTACAGTGGCAAGGTAGGGTCATTCCAGGTTGGATGGTGACCACTGATTGCTCGCCGGAAGCCAGGCAGAGGGTAGGGAGCATGTCCTGCAAGCAAAATGGCCACCAGAAAGCCTGTGCTGCCTCCTGCAATTAAGATTACCCACCACCACCCCACAGCCATGAAACCACATGGTTTAGTGGCAAGCAGCACTGTGAAGGCAAGCAGCACTAGGTTGCTGAGCCCATCCTTGGATTGTAACCAAATTATAGAATTCTAGACTTGGATCAATTGAAAATACAGACCCTTCACTCTTATCTCTGTCCCATATAAGTTGGTAGAAAGTATTATACATACTTTAACTTAGAGAAGAATAAGTTTTACTGAGGAAGAACCAACAACGCTTATATAAAGAGGAGTCTCTCTTCACCCAATTCTTTGAGAACATCAAGAAATATAAGATTGATCAGGTAGGTATTGGAGTTCCAAAAAAAGAAAAGAAAAAAGTTCTACGAAGACTTTCCCCACATGCGCCTACCATTAAAAGTTACGAGAAAAGAGGACATTTCTTCTTAATGATCCCTAATTAGTGAAAGAGCAGGAGGTAGTGGGTGGGAAGAAATGGACAGTTCTCGCAATGCAAAGAAGAAAACAGAGAGATCCCTCAAGAATCTATTCTGGTATTCATGTGTATTTTCTTTTAAGTGGCAGCAAATTGTCAAGCTCTTTAGAGTTCCAGATGGCGATAAACTAAACACTTCCCCTGGGAGGGAGGTTTTAGATTGTTTTGATTTTGGGGCTGGGGGGTGGGGGAGGTTAGTGCAGTATTCTTAAAGTGTTTTTCAACCTGGCCTCCCCTAACCCTCTCTCCGTATGAATCAAATTCTTTTATGGCTTTAAGTTTTAAATGGTAAGATTTAAAAAAATATACTGATTGCATTTTAGAAATGTTGTGAGCTGCTTAGGTGACTTCAAGATATAAAATATGTAATAGATACAAAATATGTATCTATTATACATTTAATAGATAATAGAAAGACAAGTAGATAGATAGATCCTAACCAACTTCTCACCCAAACTAAAGCTTGAGTCACAACACTGAAGTGGCATTCCATTAATGGCAAGTAGGACAGACAAGTGTTAGGGCCAGATCACATGTTCTGCTTATTGGGTAATGTGTAGTCTTGGTTTTTTGATAAATTAATTATAGATACACCAGGGGGAGGGTCTTATTTTGAATGCAATGTGTGATTAGGGGAGCTTTTCTCTGGACTGGCCCACCCATGAAGCAGGGTGAAGCACCCGTATCAGGTGGCAGAGCAGGAGGTGCAGTGAACTTGCTGCATTGCTCCACTCCCACCACTATCAGGAGGGGCTTCTGCTGCATCCTCCAGTGGGTGCTCTAGAGAGCACCACCAGCTGCTCTCCAACCATTGTATTTGCTGCAGTGGGGCTCTCCAGAACAACTGTCTATGCCCTCCTTCTGATGTCACACACAGCCAGAAGAAATGGTCGTTGAGATTCTCCAGCCTATGCAGCTATTCATAGAACAGACATGAGGCAAAGGTAAAGGTAAGAGGCTGAGGGGTAGGATGGGAGAAGGGGTTGCAAGATGGGAGAAGAGGCTGCAGCGGTGTGTCTTCACTCTTGCCCCTGGCCTGGATTTATCTCTTCACTCCTCCACCATGGTTAACTGAAAATTGCTCCCCCTGCACAGCTTGAAGTTTTAGGGGGAAAGTTCCCATTGGCAGTCAGCATGCTGCTGAGTAGTGAAGAGATAAGTCTCCCCTCACTGCACGTTGCATTGAAAGTAAGAACCCACCCACCCATACTTTTAATTAATGTGTAGTTTGGAAAACACTGGTGTGCAGGGCCAAATCCAAGTTTGAGGGCCCTTTTGGCAAAGCTCCCTTGGCCATCTCTCTCCAATGACCTTCATCCTAGTGGACGTACTGGGTGATGGGGATGGGGCAAGCAGTACCAGTACAGGAGACAACAGTGACCATGGCACAGAGAGCCACAATGCATAGCTGCAACAAGGGAGCCTCCAGTTTAATCCCACAGCGCTCCCAATCAACCATCACGCCAGAGCACTACCACCGGGATATTCTTCTCTGCTCTCATGATAAGAGTTGTTGACAGTGACAACCCACTGATACTTATTGTTCTAGCACAGGGATGGGCATGAGGTACATCTGGATCTACTGGCAGATCTCCGGATGATTTACAGGAGGTCAGCAAAGAGCAACAAGTCGCCCAAATGAAGTTGCTGAAAAAGAATTTGAAACATTTGAGGGGACGGATGGGAACTACGATTGGGTTTTAGGTGGGTGAAAGGATTTTGTTATCTTGGTTCTGGTACTGACTATAGATGCTTGGCCATGCCTGGGCATGTTCCTTGTTCAGGGATATTTCTAGAAGAGAGAAGGGAAATGAGTAGACATGCATACAGTTGCACTGTAAGGCAGCAATTCTATACCTATCTACCTGTGGATAAGCCCCACTGAACTCAGCAGGGGTTACTTCTGAGTAGACATCCACAGGATTGCACTGAAACAGTGCAGTCCTATGCAGATAAATCCAATCACATTCAATGGCACTTACTCCCAGGTAAGTGGTCTATGATTGCAGCCTTAAGCTATTTCAAAATCATGATGCTTCCCAGTTAATCTGTTTGAAAACAGAAGAAAGAACTTACAAGTGCTACTTTGGGGCTCAAGGGAAGATAATAGAGGCCAGACTTGGTTCTACTGTATTATTTACCAATACATCTTCTTAGTGGCGCCATTTGTCTATCAGGGCATTATTCTCCATCAAGAATGAGACAGTTTCACAGCCAGCTGTTTAGCATTGGTCACTGCCTTAAAAGAACAATGTACTCATCAGGGCAACTACACATTACTGTCCATCATCCTAAAGACACCAAAGCAAGTCATGATAACCTTGAACACTCTACCAACAGTTTGTAGGCAGGAACATTAATGATGTCAATCCATTATCTCACCATGAGGTCTGACAAGCAGACAGAGGAAGTGATAGCTTTGGAACTGGGATTTATCTGCTTCTGTTCAGAAATTGTCTTCAAGCTACTGTAATATCAGAAACGAAGGACGGCTACAGTTAACACTTGCAGGAGAAATAAATATTTTATGTTTGTATATACACAAATAGAGCAAATATGTTATGTTGCTCTAAGCCAGATTCTCAATTATCATTCAGAAATGAATGTTTATATTTTTAACACTTTATAATTTCATTGAATTAAACCTTCCAACACTTGTATTGGAAGACTCAATTATGCCTATATTATTATTTATATAATTATAATATATACTATTATCTGGAAGGTGCAGATGAAGTCCTTACAGTGCTATTCTAAGTATGTTTATTCTAAACACAGTCCAGTGGGACTTCAGTCTCTACTAATAGTACTTAGGATTGCAGTCTTAAACCAATAAATTTTCATCGAAGTCCGTTTAGATCAGTTGAATTCAATGGGACAAAACAAGCTTAAGAGACTTGCAGATCAGTCTAAATACCTAGATTTCTTCATATTTCACATGTTCAGTTGATAATTAATCTACACAACTGTCAAACTGAAGAGATTTATCCACGTGTCAGCATTTATTTTTCTAAGATTTGTCTTTAAAATGTAGTTAGGTTGTGATTCAGAACTCAGTGCATACTGCTTCCCATTCACTTCATTGATGGAAGGAATACTTTAAACATAGACCTTGTACACTGAGCATTTGGGTCCATAGACAATCTTGCACACAGTTCGGGTGCTTACACCCCACTGAAATCAAAACTCAGGCTGCTTAACAAAGGGACGATATTTAATAACAGCTTTATAAAACCTTATGAAACCATATCGGGAAAGCACTCAACTCTTGGAATTAACAATATCAAAGGTACAATTTATTATACACAAGATGAAAATACAGTTGTACACAAAACAGAACTACAAAGCCCATGTACAAAGAAAGAGAAATAACAAAAAAACTGGACTCAACTTTCAAAATACACAAATGGTGATCCATTAAAAAAATTACTTCCTGAGAATGTAAAGATGGGCATCGAATTTCTTGGATTTTCCAATTCTTTGTGCATAGCCTTTTTGTATTCTTACATTTTGTATAATAACTTGCACCTTTGATATTGTTAATTATAACAGTTGGGTGCTGTTGGCATATTTTTGTGGTAGTCTAGAATTGTTGCCCTCCTTTTTTTTTTATTCTCTTATAAAACCACAAGCATATGAGAATATTATGTTTGACTGTCAAAAGAACATTATTCTGACTGAGAAGGTAAGAAGATGATGTAGGAAGATGATGGCCACCTGTGTCTAAATCAACCTTCCCAACCTGGTGCCCTCCAGATGGGATGACCAATGGCCATGCCAGTTGGGAATGATTAGAGGTGCAGTCCTTCACATATGTAGGGCACTAGGCTGGAGAAAGCTGGTCTAGACAGTGCAATGCCCCTAAGGACTATTCAATTATTTCAAAGCATGTGGGCTCTGTGCACACCTCTGCATAGTGTACAAAATAAATATTAGACTGAATGGCTGCTACAAGTGTGTTATACTTAGTTGTGAACAAATGTTGCACTAGACAGGGCACAGTGGCTAAAATTTAAGTATTTGAACCTGTTTCCAGCTGAGTGTGGAAATACAGGGAGTTGAATTTTCTCTTCCCCTATCCAGAATTTATTAACAAATAAGAAATACAGTTTTTTTATTGAATATGTTAGAAATATACCTTAAGTAGAACACAAAACATTTCTCTTATATAGACAGAAAGAATATGGAAACTTCTAATGAAAAGCACAACAGATCTAATCATTTGTAAGCAAGTTGTCAAATAGTTAATAAAAAATGATAATCCCATAAGAAAACCGTGAAAATACATTCAATATACATTGAGGGTTTTTTCAAAGTTTAAGGGATTGTTGTTTTTCGTAACAATTTGGTAACTTGCTTGTAAATTATTAGATCTGTTGTTCCTTTTATGAGCATTTTCCATATTGTTTCTGTCCATATAAGATAATTTTTGTGGTCAATTTTAGTTAATATTTCAATTTAAGTATCTAGCAATATTTAAATATTACTGTGTTCAGACAACACAATAGTCAATGTTGGGTTAATAGTCAACTCCACGGTTATTGAGGGGTTGCTCCCCACAAGGCATGATTATAATCAACTATGGTGTGGATTAAGGACCGCGTTGGGTTGACTATTAGTCAACAGTGAGTTTGATTGATACATCCCCTGCCCTCTCTCCCCCCTCAGTCCTCCCACTGGTATCCCATCAGCCATTGAGAGTTCTGCCAGATGGATTAGAGTGGCAGCCAGCGCTTTGGTCGCTCTTGCCAGGGGACTCTGTATTCACCAAAAATAACCAACTGTGTTCAACAAAATAGTCAACAGGTCCGACACACAACATGTTAACCAATGGCTGTTCAAATAATCAACTCTATACAGCATTGGTTATTTGCATTGGTTATTTCAGCTGAATAACCAACTGTGGTGTGAAAAAGTCCTGACAGATGTCATAATAACCAACCATTGACTACTTAACCCACTGTTGACTATTTAATCCACCATTGGTTGACGTGTCATCCGAACCCAGTTTGTATGTCCTATTCATAAAAGTAATAAAAGATTACAAGATTTTCTAAACTATTCTGCCTACCTTCTCTCAATTCAACATATTGTGTCAATTTAGACATTTTGGGTACTTTGCAATATGTTCTTCCATTAGTTGGAACTAATGGATCTCACCATTTCTTTGTGGCCAATACTTTGGCTGCAGCTGCGGTTAATAAGTTCCAGACTAATTCAGAAACTCTTGTCTTAACCTTCTTTCTACATAATGTAATAAAGCAAAACAAATAAAGGGTCTGATGATATAAAACAATCAGTCATTAAATTGTTAGTGCATAATGTCTTTCTCCAGAATTTTCAGTCTCCGGGAAAACCTATCTCATGTGTCACTTGTTGTCCACATCTACAGCATCTGTCATTGTTGATAACTTATATTTTGCTTAAATGTTGCTTAATCGGTACAGTGTCACGTACCATTGATATAAATTGTTCTAAACATTTTTCTTAATATTTAAACAAGATGACCAAGCTGGGACTTCGGTGCATATTGAATTCCAAACATCCAGTGCTATTGACAAACCTAAGATCTTCTTCCACCGCTTTTTTAAACTATTGCAAAAGTTTTCATTTTCATGTGGAAAGTAAACCCAGATACATTTATTTGAAGTTGCCATATGTAATAAGATACTATGGACCATTTTCCCAAACCTTCCTGTCCTCTTTATGCAACTTTCAAGAGCTAGATCCTTTGGGGAACATTAATATATGCATTATGGAGAAGTGTCTGCAATAGAGGGGCACGTTGTGAGGTATAACAATGGGTGCATAAATCATAATACGAACAAAGGCACCTCTGAACAATAGGGGTCAAATAAATGAGATTTTACTATGAATGTCATCAATACTATTTATGTGTGTTCATCGGGCAAAATAACATGCATTCTTATTGTACATTACACCTTATTTTTTGAAAATATAATAACAATCTGTAGGTTTAGACATCCAGAACAGAAGTGAATAACCTGGTGCCCTCCACCTGTTTTGGACTAAAGCTCCCATGAGTCCCAGCCATCATGGCCAATGGTAAGGGATTATGGGAGTTTTAGTCCAAAACATCTGGAGGACAACAGGTTGCCTTCTCCACATCCATATCAGGCCGTGAAAGTTTCTAAGGAAATTTGTGGGTCCTTGTACCCTTGGATGCACATCAGAATATAGGAATTAGTGGTGCACATACTTCAATTTTTTGCCTGTTGTATTAAGACTGGAATTTATTCTACATTCCAGCCTCAATTTCTTAAAATGTTTTGTTTAGATATTCTCTATTTATATGTATGTTCATGTGCAATATTTTCTTTCTCTGAATGCTGGATAAACATAAATCTTTTTATCCCCTCCAGTAAACACACACACACACACACACACACACACACACACACACTGCAGTTGTTTAATATACATTTGATTCTTTCCTTCTTATCTAAAATGGTCACTGTTCTCTCCCTTTCTTTCTGGCAGAATGTTGGCAGAATATCCAAGCTCAAAAATATGTTAGAAGACATCTGGGGATGCTGTTAAATGATGATTTTGATGTATGACATTGTTAAGATGATTGAAGAGGGACATAGATCAAAACTGGATTTTAAGGTTTTTAAAACGACTTTGACCTTAACCTATATATTTCTTACTAAATGTATAAATGAAGAGTTAGGTTTTATTGTTTGCTAATGGTAAAAATATACATGGCCCCGGACATATATTTTATAGTTGCTCTCCTGCACTATTGTATATCACCTCTTCATGACAGCAGAGGCACCTGATTTTTTGTCCTCTTGGCTAGTCAGTGTTTGCACTTAAAACCCTTATTTCAGGGCTTTATACTTAGCAAATTTCTGTTAGCCTATTGCCGTGGATCGACAGCTGACCTTTCCCTTACTGGTTGGAAGATTTTGGGAGTTGTGGTCCAACACATCTGGAGGGCACCAGGTTGGGGAAGGCTGACAAAAAGTGACTCACGGAAATGGGGACTGAAATAGAAGCAAGCACACAATGGCCGTTGCTAGATGATGGGTTAGCCCGGTGCTTCCAGATGATGCACAGGGGATCCCGGGCTCAGTCAGGGGTAACCCTCCCTTGGCCCGGGATAACCGGCACCGCTTGTGGCCTGAGACCGCGGGTGTGTAGACCGGTCTGCCGCTTTTCCCGGCTACGGCAATTACTCACGAGTAGCGAGGAAAAGTGGTGGACGGCGTGCAGTGCTCTGCCCATCGGGGCAGGGGGAGAGATTGGGGGTGGAGAGATCGCAGGGGGAGGAAACTGGAGATGGGGGGGAATTGCAGCCAAAGGGGAAAATCGGAGCCAGGGGGGCGGGGAGCGGGGAACCCTTAAAAAAAACACAACCTTACTGTTCAATGGTGCGCTCCTGTGCGCTCGGCCCTTTAAAAATAAAAAAACATGGTGGACATGATGCCATGGGTCTTTCCTGCAGCCCGTCGCGTCTGACATGTAGACTGGGGCGACAGCCTGCGCTACTTGTAGCGCGGGCTGGCCCCTCCTCCCACACGGATTATCAGGTAGGTCTAGCAAGGCCCAATGTCTGCTTAATGTTCATTATGATTTATAAATCAAAATAACATCTTTTTTGTCATCTTAGGGCTCTTTTAAGTTTTACTGACTTTTGTTAACATTCCATACCTTTCTCAAAGCAGAATCGGCAAAGCCAGATGTCTGGAAATATGGATGTTTTGTGGGTATCATATACAGAATTGGAATTATTGTTACTTTTCATCAAAATCTAGACTAGGAAAAAAAGATACTGATGGAGAGGTAAATAAAAAACCCAATGACCATCAGCTGACTTCTTTCACTGAAAATGTCCAAAACATCTGTATTCTGATTCTAATCAACCCAGACATTTCCTGTAAATCGAAAGTGTTCATCGCATATGAGAAACTATTATTTACTTGTTTCATTTTTTGGGTTTTTTAAATGCAGATGTCTGCACTGCCTATTTTGATTGCTTCGGGTGCTTAACAGCATTTAACACAACCACTAAAAATCCTATTAAAATATGCAATATTGTACATTATTGTAAATTAAAAGTACTCCATCATCACTTAATCTTGACCACTGTAAACCAGATTGAAGGAAATGTTCTTATAAGGCTTCTGTGAAATGCATTGGCTTAGACAAGGGTGAATCTTTAGGGAATGGGAGCTCCACATTACTTTGGCTGCCACTGTGAACAGTTTCTACATGCCCTTGACCAACGCTCATTATAGAGGCTGTGGCCAAGGGCACTCCAACCATCTTCCTTCCTATGCCCCTGCTACTTTGCCTGGCAGAAGCCTCATCCCATTGAAAAGCTACTGGCTGAGGGTACATCAGAGAACTTCTGACTCTTACATTCTGGGAAAGGCCATTCTCATATAACAAAGTGGCCAGTGGCTTATTGTAAGCCTTTTAACTCTTGTGATGCTCATGTACATTTTTCTTGTATTTTCTTTTAAACTACAGCTTTTCCAAACATTTATGGCCCTCTGATTTAAAAAATGTTTCAAAACGGGATTTAACAGACACAGTTCTCTATTATTATTATTTTGTTTATTTCAAACATTTGTGCCTGTTTTTCCATGCTGCTGCTATTCAACGCAATGAACAGTAACATAAAAAAGTATAGTAAACAATAACCCTAAATAAACATAATTAAAAATAATCTTTTTTTAAAAAGGTCAATTATCACTAATCAGTGGCAGCTTGACCTTTTTCTTTTTTCCTTAAGCAGCAGCCAAAAGGGCCCACTGAAAATGTCTTAGCTGCTCAGTGAAAATTAAACAGGGATGGGGCCAGTTGGACTTTGCTCAGGAAAGTGTTCCAAATTCTGGGGCCACAGTAGAAAAGGCTCTGTGATATATTAAATGATTATCCTGTAAGTGAAGCATTTATGAATATCAGATTCAGTGGAAGGACAGCAGCAGCACCTTTATCCCCAGTAGCAATCTGAGGAGGGATCAGCACTTGACCTCTGCCCTAGACCCCTTTCCCCCCAAAGACTGAGGCAGTAGCCAAGGGCACTCCAACCATCTTCTCTGAGGGATGCAGGCAGGTCCAGAGGTGATCATATGTGCTTTAGAGAAAGGGTTGATTGTCTGGGTTTTGCAGGCAGTAGAATCACACGACCTGCACTTGTTTAGGGGTGACCATATGAAAAGGAGGACAGGGCTCCTGTATCTTTAACACTTGCATAGAAAAGGGAATTTCAGCAGGTTTCATTTGTATATATTGAGAACCTGGTGAAATTCCTTCTTCGTCGCAACAGTTAAAGCTGCAGGAGCTATACTAGAGTGACTAGATACAAAAGAGGGCAGGGCTAAAATGTAATGGATGAACTAGCAACACAGTTCTCACCCGCAAAAGGATCTTGAAAATCATTTCAGTACACAGACATGATCAAAAGTGAATCCATGTCCAGACATTATTGGGGTGATGGGTGGGTGGGAGGAATTATGCAGAGGCATTAGCGATTCATGCATTTGTAAACCCAAAAGTCCAAATTATTCTTGTGTGTACCAATGCCCTGCATCCCTGGTTGGGTGTCGTAAGTCCCATCTATGTTGACTGGCAGGATCGGGGCAATCTAAAGCATCCTACCCTGCAGAGATCAGAAGCAATAAAACAGTTGTTCTGATCCCTTCAGTTAGAATCATCTGCAAATGCCCACAGGGAAGCAATGATTTTACCATTTTCCTCTTATTTCTTTTCAACTGTTGACATAGAGCTAAATTCAGCATGTTGAAGGTGTTTCCATGTGTCACTTCTAATAGGATACAGGTGTCAGGCAATGTGAGGTTATTTCAAAACTGATTTTGCTTGAGTTAAGGTGCAAACTGCTGCAAGAGAAGCAGATGTCTTTTTCAGCCCTTCTGAAATGTGTGGTTTCACAGTGAACAGCATGAGCTCTATTGGGAAAAAGAAATTATAGATTACACAAGTTTCCTTTTTCCATGAGTGCATTTTAAAAAAACTTCCTCAGTGCACCTCTACAAAGTTCTCTTCAATGTGTAGAGGTAAAGTGAAACCCCTTATATCTTTAGTCCCCCAATGAGAATGCTAGTAAGTCTCCACGTTATACTTTCCTTGTGTGTGTTTTTTCTTTTCCTTAAGAAAACTAGCTTCTCTTACATTTCTGAGGGTGTCAGAACCAGAACAGATTACGAACAGCTAGACTCAAATCAAGTCCTACCTATAGGATGTGATGTTAAGCAAAAGGTCTCTGGGGATCAGTTACGGAGTTGGAGCTGAAGGCTCAGGAAGTTGGAATGTTACATGCAGAAGGTGCTATACTGGTTATCAGGGGACTGTCTACACTTGGGGAACTCCCCAGGGTGGCTGTGCAGAGGTGCTTATCCAACACAGCAGCCACTGTGGAGCCATCATGGGGCTTTCCCCCAAAGCTCCGAAGTAAAAAAGTCAGGGACTGACCCTGACTTTTTCCCCTGGAGCAAGGCGAGGACGGCACATCCACTGTCTATTGCCACTTCAGAGTCATGGCAGAGGCCTGGCTGGGTGGATGGTGACCCCTGATTGGTCGCCATCTGACCAGGCAGGGGGGCGGGGGCGAGCCAACAAGCTGAATGGCTGCCAGAATGCCCTCATACTTCCTCCAGCATGGGGCAAAGTGAAGTTCTCAGTTCCCTTGGCGGAGAAAGCCCCACGAGGCAAGGGTGGGAAACCAGAGAGGGAAGAGCAGCATGGTCGAGTGTGGGTTGGCAGAGCATGGCAGCAGCGACTCCTCCAATGGTCCTTGGTGTGGGGACAATTCTGCAGGAGCAAAACCACAGGGTTTGGGGGGCTTGTGGTGCCAATATGCTGTTATCAAGGTCCCAGGTAAGGGCAGAAGACAGCAGTTTTGGAGTATGTTAGGCCACATCCTGGAGAAATCTAATGCTTGGAGGGGAAAACATTGCTTTGAACATCATTTTGGATGGTCTTTACCGGGATGCTGAAAATATTTGCAAATCCTTTTCTTAATTAAGTCTTAGAATAGTATGTATTTTAATTTAAAAAAAAAACTATTCTGGACAATCAGAACCTTTAGATTTGAACAAATATTAGAGATTATTTCAAAGTTCCTGATTCCTGGAAAATGAGATTTATCTTTAGCCCTATCTGTGGCTAAAGAGGACATCTAGCTAAAGAGATGACATTGTTGAAGAGATGATACCATTAAACTTTTTGGGGAATGGGGATGCTTAGCTATTGAACACCCCTAATAAACACATAAGGATCATGAGGGTGTCCACTCATATGTCAACTAGATTAATGAGCTTGCCTATAGCTGAATGGTGATTTATATTTTGAGAAACGGAGTAATTTGATCCAAGATATTTAAAGGGGGATAGTGCTGTCTCAAGGGAGAGATGGGTGTTAAGTTAGAGCGTCTCTAAAACTAGGTCAGTTGAAGAGGGAGAGATGGAAAGCTAGTATATCGATTTCTTCAGCTTTAGCTGCTTGATCCATTCTTTCAATTACTTGCTACACTGCTTCCTTTTCTCCCCCAAATTTCTTTTCCAACCCCTCACCCCCCCCCCAACTCACCCCTGATTGTTGAGGAAATGGCACATTCTCACATAATCTTGTTGGCCTTACATATATGTTTCCTATTTATATGGGTGCAAATCCATTTTGGAAGATGATCTAAGCAGTGGCTTATGGCAAATGATTACCAGATTTCTTTGCTACTAGCCATTGTCCATGGAATGAGCAAATTAAAGTATTGCACATACTCTTTGATATATGACGTTTAAGAGGAGGCTCATACTTTCTAATTCTGGGATTCAGATTAAGTCAAATGCTAAACTATAAGGCAATTAGCAGCCCAATTAAAATTTCCTTCTGTGCTGCAAGACTGGGAAAAAGCCTCTACCTGGTGTAGGAGTACTCTGCAACAAACTTTTGCAAAGTATCCACAGCCTCTTAATGCAATGGCTAGCTTAAGCTCTTTTGATGCCTGAGGTGTTTCCCTACTAATTAAAATGGGGTGCTGTTCACCAGGACATTCTCCTACCCATTATTTCAAGGTCTGCAGGTGAATTTCCCAATGGATTATACCCCATGGGTCAGGTCTGCCTGAGAGCCAAACTAGACTAGACATTAGGGGTTCCGATCTTCTATCTCTTAAAACAGGCAGGCATCAGACTTGAAGGATCTACTTTGCATGTTTTACTAGCAACTTGAGATCCATCAAGCAGAGGCTGATACAAAAGATGTACACATTGAATTAAGGAATTTTGAACCCAGGAATGTGTTTTGAGTGTCAGAATTGAACAGAGCTCACAGTCCTTTCACATAAAAATCCACCCCTGCCTACTCCATGGCATGGATGATGCAACAGATATAATAACAGCAAATAGTACACGACATTCAGAATTGAAGGCCCTCTTCAGGGTGCCTACTCTGAGGGAGACATGGAGGGTGGAAACAAGGAAGAGGGCCA
This sequence comes from Elgaria multicarinata webbii, assembly GCF_023053635.1. Taxonomy (NCBI): domain Eukaryota; kingdom Metazoa; phylum Chordata; class Lepidosauria; order Squamata; family Anguidae; genus Elgaria; species Elgaria multicarinata. The sequence continues at coordinate 35,598,826 of NC_086180.1, read as the reverse complement.
TCTCAGTGGTGGCCCCCCAATTATTGAATGATCTTCCTGATGAGGCCCGCCTGGCGCCAACATTGTTATCTTTTCAGTGCCAGGTTAAAACTGTCCTCTTCTCTCAGGCATTTGGCAGCATATGATGACCCTGTTCAGATGACACTTTGGGCAACATGGTTATGCTAATCCCGCTTAATGTGGTTGTCACTAATCATGTCTAGTGCTGCTGCTACACAACCATAGAACCATGTCCTGCTACATAGTTTGCCTAATCACACCCTAACCACATATCTCTCTGCTGATCCTGGTCATACTCTGACTGGTCCGTTCAGTATCCCAGTATCCCTTGTGGCATGCATGGCCCTAGGCAGCCATTTTATGGCTGTTGCTGGCAGCCATGCTGAAGCTGTCACCCGCAAGTGCCCAATACAAGATCAGCTGCAGCTCCCATGGCCATTATGAGAGCTGTGTGTTCTGTCCTCATCTCATGATGCATGCATCCTGGTGGCCCCAGTACAGGCATACAGGTGTGCCATATGTGGGAATCTGGAGTGAGAAAATGAAATGGCAACTGTGCATTCACAGCTGCTATGCAGATCTTGGCAGTGGAGATCCCAATTGCTGGAGAGAGTGGCCTGGCCGATTATGGCCATTCTTGCCACGGAGCTCTAAGGTAGTGTTGATTTAACTACGGGGGCCTTACATATTACACAGTAAGCCATGGTTAAGGCTGCTAACCCTGTTGCACCATGTGGTTAGTGAAAGTGGTTAAACCATGTTTATGTAGCAATTACGGTTAGGAAAACGCCCAACAGAAGACACACTAAGCCTTCATTGTTAGCTCAACATGCTTAACCACCATGGCTTAGCATGTCATCTGAACAGGATCAATGAGTTTAATCAGGTCCTGGATGGTATTTTTGTTGATTGTTTATAAATTTGTTTTTAGATATATGATGTTGTGGTGTGTGCTGTCTGTTCACATGTTTTTATAGAAATGGTTTTAACACTGTGTATAATGTGTTTTTAAATGGTGTTTTATGAATCGCCCAGATAGCTTTGCCTATGGGGTAGTATATAATAATAATAATAATAATAATAATAATAATAATAATAATAATAATAATAAAAACACTCCAGCTACATTTCATATAATTCATTCCCTCTGAAAGCAGGGTAAAATGAGACAAAATCTAAATCCTCTGGTTTAACTATTGTGGCTTACAAATTCAGTAATCACAGAAGATTTCCAAGTTTCTTTCCCAAACAGTAAGCTACAGACGCCCAACAGCTAGGAGCAATAATAAATCTCTTTGAAGACTTATCTGCTGTCATATTTTTGCTGTGTTCTAGGAAAGCTGAAATATTTTCATCATTTAGCCCCATTTATCAAACCTCACCATCCCTAGCCCAATTCCAAAATAGTTTCAGCTGTGAGTAATATTTTGATGACACCCAATATCAGATGGGCGTTTAATGTGTCTCGAGAACAAAGACATCCTTTTGACATTTGAAAGCACTTCTAGTCCTGCAGGCAAATAAATGTGCAACTCGTTTTTATGGAGTTTTAGCTCAAATTCAAATGCACCTCAAGGAAGAGCTGGCAAAAGGCAGTCACCTAGAAAGACACATCTGAAGGGGCTGTGTGGCTGATATATATATATATATATATATATATATATATATATATATATATAATTTTTAAAATATCATGGAAATGAGGTCTGGCTCTTGAATTTGATTGTGTGTGTGTACATGCAAATATGTGCGAACATGCTACAATCTCTGTGTGCCGCACTTAGATATTCTTGTTGAGCCAAATCACAATTTCATAATTTAAAAAATTAAGTTTCAGAGGTCAAATGTTGATCTAAAACAGGGGTGTTGAACCTTAGGTCTGCAGGCCAAATCCGCCCTGCATGAGGGCCCCGTGCAGCTCCTCTGGGGTTCTCTTGGTGGCCATACCCCCTTTCCCCAACCACCTATTGTTTGGTGCTCCCCAAGCTCTTGCACAGATTCCCCCCCCCCCCGTTCTAAAAGGTTGAAATTCATTCATTCATTATATACCAACCAACAGTTTAAGCTCTCCTAAGGCTTAGTGGCTGACAGTAATGGCTTTAAGCTAAAATATGCTGGGTTTTCCTGTTATTTTGTCCCCAATCCTTTGCCTTTGGCCATATCCCTTTTGCCCTTGGTCCTGCCTACCAACAGTGGCCTCCAACAGGTTCTTTGAAATCAAATTTGGCTCTCAGGCTGAAAGAGGTTTAACTTCCCTGATCTAAAAACTGGATAGCCCAGTAAACCGCCCAGAGAGCTTGTAAACCGCCCAGAGAGCTTCGGCTGTGGAGCGGTATATAAATGTAATAAATAAATAAATAAATAGCCAACCTGCAACGTCGGTACCGTAGAGAGAGTTTATGATGTTTTAGGAACCAGTGAATCCTATGCCGAATTCCTGCTTGCCTGTCAAATACTGTGCCACTGTCAGCAACTGAGCTCTGCAGACCAGAGGCAGACCTGTACCATGGCATGGGCGGGCAGGTGTCCTGTAAAGCACTCTTGTTGTGTGTGTGTGTGTGTGTGTGTGTGTAGCTTTGATTCTTCTTATGTTTAGTCACCTTGGTGCCATGGGTGCAAGAGCATGTTCATATATCTGAACAGTACACAAATAAATAGGGTGGTATTCAGTTTGCCCCTCCAGATGATAGGTTTATTCAATCTCTTAGTGCAAAAAAGCTGTTTGCTTTTTGTTACCTGCCCTAGAAACTCTGTTGAAAGTGGTGTTTACATCTTTTAAATTAATAAATATGTATTTAATGTGTTTAGTTTGTGTCCTGTTCTTCTTCCAAGAAGCTCAAAGCAGCTTTCAGATACTTCCTGGGAAGATATGTAATGAGCCTAGGTCTGTTTTTTGGCTCACCATTTGTAAAGTTGTTATAGTGGTTTTAAATGTATGTGCATTTTGCATGTTTTTGTGGTTTTTAATTTCTGTATAGTGTTTTAAAGTGTTTTTTTCTTATGTGAACCGCCCAGAGAGCTTCGGCTATGGGGCGGTATACAAATGCAATAAAATAAACTAAATTCCCATTCATGCACCCAGAGAGACCGTAGCTCAGAGGTAGAGCACATGCTTTGTATGAAGAAGGTCTGAGTTCAATCCCTGGCATCTCCAGGCAGAGCTGGAAGAACTCCTGCCTGAAACCCTGGAGAGCCCAATACTGATGGACCAAGGGCCTGGACATGGAATAATGAAGCTTTCTATGTCCCTAACAGTTTTCATCAGTGGAATGGGGAGGAGCCAATGTCTTCTCTCCCCTGCATCTCCCCTGGGCATCCTCAAGATCTGCTTCTCAGGGAATGGTTGAGAGACCCTCTGAAGCAGACTGGTGGGGGGTGCAGTGGGAGAGAGGATGAGGAGAAAGTCCCCATGCATGTGGAGAAATCTACTCACACAATGTTGGCTTTCCCCCTTAAACAGAGGGTTTTCCCCTTTAAATTCTTCTAGGTTGGAGCTGACTTGTTGTAAACTTGTCAAAACACTGGCCACTGCTGGTCCAAAATATGATTAAAGAAAACAGTCAGAATTCATCCAAAATACACTGTCTAGCCATACTTTTCAAAGGCTAATTGAAAAAACAATAACCCTGAATGATACAAAAAAGTCCCTGGAGAGAGCATAAGATTTGCAGTCTCCAGTGTGCCACCATAAAGAAAATCACCTTCTAACACATTCATGTGTTACAGTTTTGTGAGGGACCAAAGTCCTTGTTATTTGCTTTATGTCACAGGCTTTTATTGTAACTCCCTCTAAGATTTATTGGTGTTTTCCTAATATAACATCGCGTGTTATTCTGGAAAGAGTCAAAATAAAGTACAATTCTTTGTCAGCATGTGGGATGCAGATAAAACAGAAGTACCTTCTACTGTTCAATGAAAACAAACAGCATAAGTGTGCTCCCACACGGAGCTGCTTATGAGATCAGGGGCTAAGTTTGAGGCAACCTCCCCAAGAGAATGTGAGAACCATCTCAAAAGCAGCCTTTCAAGGACAGAATAAGCTTCATCATGGATGTGAATAAGGAAGTGATCCCTGCTTCTTCTTGTAACACAAACAAGCTTGATTCCTCCCACAGCCCTCTTGTAACCCAACTACCTACAGAGCCATTATGTGCTTACTGTTCTTTCTTTTTAATTAGTCATCTTATAGAAGCCTTTCTATACTCAGGAATATTTCTGTGTATTTATGTTCAGGCTTTTAATATTCCTCACTTAATGAAAACTCAAAGCAATGTTAGTCTTTGGTGACCAGGGAAAATATCAACTCGCAGAAAGGTGGTCTCCATATGTTGCAACCTACCAAAGAAACAACTCGATTCTTGCTTTATTTGGAAAATAAAGCAGACCTGATACTGTAACAAGACTGGCAGGTGCATGGAAGGAATCCATTACAAGGATAGGCAGATGCCAACATAAACAAACCTCAACCTTGCTCCTATTCAAATCATGGCTATTATTGCTCCATAGAGGAAATGATTAAACCATTATTAAAAGGCGGGGAGAGAGAAACCCAAACCTAGAAGCTTTGATATTGTTGATTTTGAATGGCAAATTACCAGAAACTAAAGTGGGTCTTGAAAGTTTATGCCATACTAAATGTTTTAGTCTTTAAGGTGCCACAAGACTCTTTGATGTTGTTATTTTCAGTAAAACATGGTGGCTGCTGCTTCTACTGGGTTGTATTCAACAGTGTCATTCTGTCAGAAGATGGACATCTTTGGTGGAATGGATTCCCACCCACCTCTGCAGTCCTCTGCCACCCATCTGCTCCTGAGGGTTGGGGGAACCTCCAGAACAGATTTGGTGAATGAATAGGGGCTGCAAGGGGACGTTGGGGAAATCCCATTGTGCAAGGGTTGGAGCCAATTCATTTTTTAAAATTTTATTAAAACATTTCTAACTCACCTTTCCACCACATTGGAGCTATCATACTTATTTCATACCCAATCTGATTTGGGCCAGGGGAAGTTTTCCCACCACTTCTTATGACTAGACAAATGTTAAGAACATAAGAAAGGCCCTGTTGAATCAGACCAAGGTCCATCTAGTCCAGCATTCTGTTCACACAGTGGCCAAACAGATACCTATGGAAAGCCCATAAGTAGGATATAAGTGCAATAGCCTCCTCTCACTTATGTTCTCCACCAACTAGTATATGAAAGTATACTGGGAATAATATATAGCCATCATTACTAGTAACTACTGATATCCTTATCCTCTGTTAATTTGTCCAAACCTCTTTTAAAGCCATCACTATATCTTGGGAAGGGAATTCCATAGTTTAACAATGCACTGTGTGAAGAAGTCCTTCCTTTTACCTCTCCTGAATCGCCAACCATTCACGTCATGGGATGACTTCATGTTCAGTTATCATAAGAGAGGGAGAAAAATATCACCATGCATAATTCAACTATGATGTCTCCCCATACACGAAATGCATTATGAACACTCTACAAACAAGATCAGGTAATTCAGAATTTCAAAACCTGGGGAAATTTTTTTTTGAGAGGATCCTAGTTTTGGATAGATGCTATAGAAAAGTTTACATCAGACTTTGTATACAAGGCAATACCAGTTAGCCAGTCAGTCAGTCAGTCAGTATATAGGGAGCAATGCATTATAAGACCCAAGTATTTGGAACATTTTTTGTCATAGTACTTACTAGTGGTCCAACTAGTAGGAAAAAATAATTAATACATGCTAATAGATATGTCACTGAAAAGGTTTGTTCTCTTGCCTTTTGGGTGGTAAACATGTGGCAAAAAACAGTTAAAATATGGTTGATTATTTTTATAACTTAATTTTCTGTGGTTTTTGTCTAGTTTTTCATTTTCCCCATCTTTATTTTGTAATGACTTGTCTTAATTCCCCCCCTTATTCTGATTTAAATGTGTCTGCTTTTTATGCATTTCATGTTTCTAAATCAATTTCTTACTAAGATGTTTACAATTCCTTTTTAACTAGTGATGAGTTTTTGTTCCTTAACCCTGGTTTAATACTTTTAAGACTCAGGGCACATTTAAAAGATAGGAAAGAATGTGGTCCCTATGAAACATTATTGATGCAACATTATTAATGGGAAAATCTTTTAAAAGTCAATTCCCCCTAACAATAAAGGAGCTAAAAGAGAAAATGTATAATGGTGTCTTTGTATACAGCTAATAATGTACTTTCTGAATTAGAGGGGATTAATAGTTGGAAAACCCCAAGAGTACCCAATTATTATACTGACGATATAGCTAAATGTCTACCAGGCTTTTCCAGGGACGATCCATTATGATTTGGGTTTTACTGGCTTGTCTGTGAAAAATAAGCCACTACATTGCCACTAGCTTGCATTTGCCACATTGCCACTAGCTGGCAATAAGCATAGTCTGAAAAGATATCTAACAGCTAGGCATGTTGGATTAATCCACAATGGAATCAAACCAGTTCAGATTTCTATGAGTCCAATCTGTGTATTCCACAGTGCATGGGGTTTTCCCGAGTCACACAGATTTTCTGGATGTCCGTTTTGTTAATTTAGAATTTTGCATAAATTTAGTAATACAAAAATGCAAAATACAAAAACAACAGAATACAAAAGCAATACTGGCCAAAACATGTGCACTTCCTTGATAAGCTAAAGCATGAAAATGTGCATTTTGGAGGGAATTGTGCATTTCTGCAAGTGTGAATTTGTGCAAATATGAATTTGCGCTAATTTGGGAACTTGAAAAAAATTCTGATTCCATCAATGATTAGACAACAGGGTGCCTGACAGTCCACAAAATGCAGATGGAGTGGATTTTACACAATCGATATATCCCTAGTAACAGCTAGGTAAGGGTGTTGTTGTCTTTTGGCAGAGACACCATGGGACTGATCTCTTAGATGGTTGTCTCTATTTTTTATTAAAGATGCAGAGGTTAGTGACCATGGTGGTTGCTGAGAAAATAATATACCAAATCAGCAAAATGAGTTTGTTTATTGTATTACAGTGAACACAGTAATAACACAGTAGTGTTCACTGTGTTAAGGATGAAGCGTACATACAGCATTCTACCATGTTAAGGCCTTAATTGGGGGGTGGGTCATTCTAGCATCCTAAAATGGAAAATATTTCACCAATCTTTTTAAAAATGAGATCTGCCAGAAAGAAATGCTTGTTTTAAATACCTTGCACGTTTCAAGAAGATTGGTGAAATATTGAGGGCAGGATGACAGTTCAAAGGACCAAAATGGGAAAAGCTTCTCTGACTCCAAATGACACAGATTACTTCCGGGAGGTGACCGTTTTTTGTGTACTAAAAGCTCCGAATTGGGACCCTTACCCTTCAATCCAGTGGTGGGATCTTGTCCCCTTTCCTTCTAGTTGGTGGAATGGCTTTTCTTTTTTCAAAATTCGCTTCCGTTTATTTTTAATGAATATTTCTTTGCCCCATTAAAGTCAATGGAGGCCTGATAGAGCAGAGCATGCGCAGTAGCGTCACTCTCCCTCTCCCTCCTGTCTCAGATAGATTGGAATGTTGGAAATAAGATGGCCGCCTGCCTCAACTAGCAACCATTTCCTTCTGCAGTTGAGCAGGTAACAGTTGAGCCAAGGCCCTGTCTGGGCCCTCTCCTTCCCCACAATGCTGTGGAGGCCAGGGAGGGAGAGAGAAACGATCTGCTATGCTTGGAGGGAGGCCCTTCCCTGGCCTCCAAGGAAAAAGAAAACCTGGCTCACTCAGGTAGGAGTTTGATAGAGGAATTGACTTTGTTGTGTGTCTGTGACTGTGAAGAGTAAGGGGTGTGTATGTGTTTGTTTGAAGTGCTGGTGCATCCTTCTTAATTCAAAGTAAAGAATACATGGCAAACTTTCCTTTCCTTGCCTCTTGAAGTTTAAACTTTATGGAAAGAAATATTGAATAATTTTCATCAAGACCACATGGAGGAGGAGGAAGAGGAGGTTAACCCTGGCATATCTGCCATGCATGGTCCTGATTAAAATAATTTCTAGCCTCTCTATATATTTCTTTCCTAAAGTTTAAACTTCTTCAGGTAGTGTGTGTTTCTTTAAAAGGTGCTGAACTACATTTTAAGCTTTCTTTTATAGATTTGTGTGTGTGTGTGTGTGTGTGTGTGTGTATTTTGAATTTGAACACAGATATAGGTCTCTTAAAAAAATCTCTGGTATGAAGGAAGGTGAATGGTTTTGGTGTGAAGGAAGGTGAATGGTTTTGGTGTTATAAGATACATGGCTGTACATTTTAGAAAATATTTTCCTTTCTCTGTGTACCTGATTCTTATAAGCTAAATCTGCTGCTTTATGTTTGTATGAAAGGAAAACGTTTTCTAAAATGTATGTCCATGAATCTTATACCCAAAGCATTACTTCACACCAGAGAAATGGTTAAGGGACCTAGTTTCTCCTTAGGGAGGATGTGGCGTTAAGGCTTGTGGGCCTTAACTCTCAATTTCCCTGCTTTTTGGTGCTTGGTTGAAAACTGTACATCCTTAACATTGTTTTGTAAACCGTAGGTTTTTTGTTTATTGATTTGTATTTGTTTGTTTGCTTGTTTGTTAGATTTACATACCACCCTAACCAACCAACCCCCCCAAATGCAACAAGAAGTATCAAAGTAGAAGTATTAAAATAATACAATATTAAAGATTAAAATATTAAAAACCATACAGAGAGAGCAATAAAATTAACAACCATTGCAAAAAAATTAAAAGTTAAAGGTGCAATCCTAAATTTGTGTAGACTGAAAAAAAACCTACAACTCCAAATATTCTGGAAGTTGCAGGACTTTTTGTGTCTAAACATGCATAGGATTTGTGCCCCTAATGCCTGCTTGAAGAGGAAGATCTTCAAATGTAAACAATGAAGACAGCAGGTAGATCTCCCTGAGAAGGGAGTACCACTGACAGCGAACCACTAAAATTATTTATTTATTTATTTCATTTTTATACCGCCCAATAGCCGAAACTCTCTGGGCGGTTCACAAAAAGAAGGGTCTTTCCTTGGTAGTCTCTCATTGCACCATTTACAGACATTCTAAAGATGCTATGCAAACTTTCAGATGATGCAGAACCTGGAAACAGCCAACGTGAACTCATCACCACTTAGTATATACAAGCTATCTATTGGCAACCACAAGGAAAAAAGAGAAGTGTGGGTGGCCAAAATCTCAGGGTGGAGGGGGATTCTCCTTCTTGATTTTTTGTTTAAAGGGCCAAGTTTCAAAGCAACTGGACCAGAAACGAAAGATTCCATGAGAACATCCTTCTAAACGAAATAGGACATACCAGGATCATATAGGACGACATAATGTTTTATGATCTTTAGTGAAAGGTCCATTCAGAGCAGGAAGCTTGGGGAAACACGTGACTTGGGCGACTTCAACACATAACATTGTTCCTCCATAGAGATAATCCTCATATAGTGAAATAACATCTTCCATGAGTGTAACATGTTTATTTTACCCCATATATGTGCGCGGGGGAAACAATGCACATGGCCAAATTAATACAAGTTATATTTGCCGTACTGTTCTCAGCGATTCATGATTTCAGCCTTTTGTTTAATTTTTTTTAACTTACATTGGAGGGAATAGCCATCTTCATTCAAAACAGAGTTCAAGACTGGAGCAAGAAGATCTAATAAAAATAAAAATGGTTGGCAAACTGATTTAGAGGAAAACGCAATAATTGTGTGTTTCAATCTAGCACAGTGTCATTGGCATAAAAGTGAAAAAGCACAGGGATGAGACCTTGCAAGCTTCTATTTAAATTGCCATTTATCATTTTGATAGGGGTTTCTACAGGTGAAAGAGATCATTTTCCTTGCTAGTGTTACTGAGTTTTGATGGCATATCCTTTCCTACACATTGCTAAATCTGGAATAGAAGCAGTCAAAGGGCCAAGTGGAAGAGAAACAAGGCCATGAATTCCAATGGACCTGTGAAATCCTGCCGCATATAACACCCAATTCCTTTGGTTTCGTGGTCTGCCCTTATTAGGTGACCCGCTGAGATGGTTGAATAAAATAATATTTTTCAGGATCAGAAAGCTAGCATTTCTCAAATATTTGGCAACCTGTTTGTCAAGTGCTCCATATCCATTCCAATTAAATCCAATAATGTAAGCAATGTAACTATTTTGTACTGCCATCTAGTGAAAATATATTTGAAAATTGCCATCCTCCAACAGTTTATAGAGATCAACAATTCATTCCATTTAGTGCTATCCACCACTAAAACAAAGATCCTCAATTACACAGCATTATGCCTTGCTTTCCCCATGTGCTGTAACAAAATAGCTGTGTGGGCCAATCTTCACCACAGTTTTAAAACAGTTTAAACCTCGTTCCCTATTCCCAGAAAATTCTGGGAACTATAATTCTGTGAAGGAGGCTAGGGATCTCGGATCTGAATACATTGACTGTTTCCAAATGCAGGAAGGCATTCATGCTTACTCATTTCAATGTGTTGCCCTCTGCACTGTTGAGTGGACAATTCAATAAGAACCCGATTAAAGAATGTCTGGTTCCATGTGGAATGGGTGCAAGAGAGTCTGTTGATGTACTCCTATACTGTAACCCATATAAAGACTGGAGAGAGAATCTGATTTCCCCCTTATTAAGAACTCTTTCAGGATGATCTTCTAAAGAGCTGGCAATGTTCTGTCTGAAGGATGATTCATCCTAGGTCACTGTTAAGGTTGCTTGGTTCTTTCTTATTCCAGTACAAACAAGGCATATATGTTGACCCCATTTTAAAATGCATTGGTTTTAAAGATGTTTTAATGTTTAAAGATGCTTTAACATGTATGGTATGTTTTTAATCAATTTTTAATGTGTATTTTATATCATGTTTTTATACTGTTTGTTTTTATACTGTTTGTTTTATACTTTGAATGGTTTTAGTTTTTGTGAACCGCCCAGGGAGCTTCAGCTGTTGGGCGGTATAAAATGCAATAAATAATAATAATAATAATAATAATAATAATAATAATAATTTAATTACTCTTAGCTGTATCTTTCTTTTGTACAAAAATCTGTATTGGCCTGAAACTGTAATAAACAATTCATCCATTCACTTAGGACTTCTCAAGAAGGCCATGTGCTCCCTGAACTTCATCTATCTTACAAGACACTCACTGGTTGTTAAGTGTGAAATAGTCAGTCCCATTATACATAGAGTGAGATGAGGATTACTTTCTTATAGAGTTCCATATGAGAAGAGTCGTCAGGGGGTTTTCATGGCAGAAGCATATATCTGCCATATTTTGACTGTAATTCAAACCTAATGACATTTGGGATCAGCCCTAATAAAAGTACTTCAGGGAAAATTAATGTTGTTATATCCTTTTTTCTAATGAAAATGATAACGCTAGCAGTGTTAGGGTGCTGATAATATCAGCTTGTGCATTCCCACCCCCCTCAGTTAAAAGTATAATATCAATATGTCACAATGCAAACTACAATAATTTTTCAAGGTGAAGTCAGAGAGACTTTGCTAATAAGGGCAGATTCCTAGCTGTCAGGTCTTACACAGTATACATTTTCTAGATCCATCATTAGTTCTTATAATCTCTTAGGGTATTTTGGCGCAATGCCCAACAACTGATATAGTCAAGAGTTTCCAGCTAAAACAACAGCCTCCACATCTTTATCTTCCCATCCATCAGAGGTTGGTGGAACATAGATCTAAGTTGTCATTCTACCCGTTTGGAAAAAAAATGATAAATGGTTTAATTAGATGTTTTAAAAAGAAAGAAAAAGAAGTTGGCAGCTTGAGGTTGGGAAAACAATGTGTCTGAAATTTATTAGAAAATGAAAATATTGTTTCTCCAACAAGTACCAGAGGACTCTCAACTGTAACAGAGAAGTGAAAGTGATAATTAATTGGAAGAGACCAAAAACATTAAACTGGTAATAAGAAACAAACACCTTGGAGCTCAGGGTAGTGACTCAAAAGCAAACACCCTCCCACCGCTATGATAATACACAGAGTCTAAGGCCAAACTATATGTTACATCAATTGTGTATTTAAAATAGTGTTACATCAAATACCAATTGATGTAACATATAGTTTAGGATTGTATATACTGCTGTTATAAAAACAAAAATCAGCATATTCCCTGATTCAGTTCAGAATGATGGCATCGGATTAATTTTGTCCTGCTAAAAGCTAACTTCAACCTGTTCCTTGATCCCAAACTTGCTATTTGCAAGAAATACCACATTTAAGGCCAAATAGAACCTTCTAGAGGGACTTTTCCTTGGGAATTTCTCCATGTAGTGGTCCTACAAGGATGAGACAGAAGTAAACTGATAATCAGGCTCTGAAAAGAGGGGAGAGGCACCTCCCTGGTGTTTGCTGTACATGCAGAAGAGAGTGGGATCTCAGGGAAGAACAACTAGGGGTTTGGATATGCATTTAGGTAATGATAATAATGACCAGCCCTTTGACATTATGTTTTTCTCCCTGTGTGTTTTAGAGGATTACCTTGGTTAGCTTCTTGGTTTCAGATTTCTTTATGAAAGCACTGAACCTATTCGGATAACATGCTAAACCATAGTTAGGCAAATTGTTAGTGAGCACGTTTAAAACATGGTTATGTAGTCACCATGGTTATGAATGGTTCACACAACATGCTAAGCCATAATATGTAACTCAAAATGCTTAACCACCACGGCGTACCGTGAGATCTTAATGGGGTCTATGAGATATTCAAAAATGTCATTGAGAGGTTGGTTTTCTTTGGTTGTTTTTCTTTCCTGTTATGAGCTGTGCCTACAATGTGACTTCTTGATGACAGGGGTTAAATCAATTAACTGAAGGTACAAAGTGTCTGGAGGAAAAAAAAATATTTCAGAAACAAACTTTCAGCTTCCAGCAAAACTGAAGGTTAATGTGTAAAAGGCAAAATTTTTCAATTAAGCAGATTTCAAAACTCTGCAGATATTGTATGCTAATATGAACTGACATCCAGGTCAGGACTTCTATCTATATTTCCCCTAGGAAGTGGCAATGAATTTTAGAGCAGCATTTCTTGCAGTGACTTAGACAATCAGTTTTGGCTTCTTGTCAATAGAAAGCTTTTGTACTTCAAACTGTAAATCTTTGGGGAAAGCAAATCAAAATGCTACAATAGAAAAGAAAATTAACCTAGAGATCACTTGTGCAGCACCTTCTCATTGCATGTTCCTATTAAAAACTCTTTGTCTTCTACATAAAACACAAGAATTTTTAGAATTAGACTTTATATTTTCAGTTGCCTCTGAAATAATGATACTAAAAAGTTTGCATCACTGTATGCCTCCAATACTGGAGTAATTTTCTTGTGATGTCGACATAATGTTATGGTTTGTGAAGTCGGTCTAGCATAGAATAGAGGATCCACACAGCTATTTTAAACTTGGTAGTCAACTTCTATACCACAAAATTTGTCCTGAAACAGGGATGGATTCCATTATAGCCATCATTTTCAGGCAGATAATTAAGGCAGTTCTGAAGTCAGGAATGTGCATTACAGCAGAATGATGAGGTGCATAAGATGAGCATTTTATCACATGCTCACTACTGCCCACTTATGGATGTGCGCACGTCCTTAGATGACGTCCACCTCCCGCGGTCCTCCCGCTCCTTCCACTCTTTTTTCTGTAGCTAAATAGACACCTTTTAATCTGACTTTTTTTAAAAAAAAAAATGGAATGTGGCGTGTTGTCCTGCTGTGTTTTGGAAAAGCAGCACTATAAAAATGCCCTCTGAATAGGCAACATGTTTTTTGTTTACTTCCTCTTTCCCCTCCAGGAAGAATGAGGAAGTGATGAAGGACAAAAGAGGGTGTGGAAAAGTGATGGTAAGGAAATTTCCCCCCCGTGTGATGATGCTCTATATCTGAAATTCTGTCTTTTCCTTAATCAGTGATTAGTTGCGTAATTATCCATATTTTGCACGCGCACACACACACACACCATTTTAAAGCCTGAAAACTTTAAAAGTTAGGCAAATGGTTAAGAGGTAATATGGATAATAATGACTAAATGTCTATTAAAAGCTGATTACAAAGGGGTAACTATTCGGAGGGTCAAATTAAGCAGTATAAACATACACTGAAACTGGCCCTTCCTACTGATTTATAAAAATGGCACAAGGGTACTTCAGAGAACTGTTTCCTGTTATATTTGGCTTATTAAATAGATGGTTCATTTACAACTTGGCTGCCGTTTAGGTATTGCATTGTTATGTGCCTTAACCACTTTCATTGTTTTGGTGATTCTGTTGTACTTGTTAAATGTTTTTGATCAGATGCTTTGGACACTTATTACCCACAGTAAATTAAACACATCTGCTGGAAATGAAATATAAAAATAATCACATGGGTGGAATGGTAGCTATATGTTGAATAATAACAAACAATGTGGGAAATCCATGCCTTGCCAGAAGGCTATGCTTGCTTTAATTCCACTGCAAATCATTCTTTTAGGATGGGTGGAATCCAAGGGGGCTCTCTCACTCCACCAAAGGCAGCCTCCAGTTGACCCCAAAATGCCAGATTCACTGAACTAGTGGCAAAACAGAGATCAGATAACAGTCAGGCAGAGGATACAGCTCCTGCTATTTCTAAGCATGCATGCATTTTAGCATAGTAGTGTAGTTCTTTGTACCTTGAATATAGAATCATAGAATAGTAGAGTTGGAAGGGCCTACAAGGCCATCGAGTCCAACCCCCTGCTCAATGTAGGAATCCTCCTCGAAGCATCCCTGACAGATAGTTGTTCAGCTGCCTCTTGAATGCCTCTAGTTTGGGAGAGGCCACGACCTCCCTAGGTAATTGGTTCCATTGTCGTACAGCTCTAACAGTCAGGAGTTTTTTCCTGATGTCCAACAAGAATCTGGCTTCTTGTAATTTGAGTCCATCATTCCGTGCCCTGCACTCTGGGATGATCGAGAAGAGATCCTGACCCTCCTCTGTGTGACAACCTTTCAATTAATTGAAGAGTGCTATCATGTCTCCCCTCAATCTTCTCTTCTCCAGGCTAAACATGACCAGTTCTTTCAGTCTCTCCCCTGATCATCCTCCCATCCCTCATGGCCTCCTTTTCTCATTAGGGTCACTTGCCATGGGACCTTACTTATCACAGTTCTGAGTTTATTAAAACCAGCTTTCTTGAAATCCAGAGTACGCATATGGCTACACTCAGCTTTTGCTTCCTTCAAAATCAAGAACTCAAGTATGACATGGTCACTTTCTCCCAGAGTTTATCTACTTTATCTCTCATTCTCTCTTACTGTCAACGATGTCACGCTTACTCCGGTCAAGGAAACTCGTAGCCTTGGCTTTATATTTGATTCCTCGCTCTCCTTTATTCCTCATATCGAGGCAGTAGCTAAATCTTGTCGTTTCTTCCTGTATAATATTGCCAGGATTCGACCATTTTTGTCTGTCTCTTCTGCCAAGACTCTCGTTCACGCACTGGTTATCTCTCGGTTGGACTACTGCAACCTCCTCCTCTCTGGCCTCCCCTCATCTCACATCAGTCCGCTGGTCTCTGTCCACCACTCTGCCGCTAAGATCATCTTCCTGGCCCGCCGCTCTGACCATGTCACTCCGCTTCTGAAATCTCTTCATTGGCTCCCAATTCATTCCAGAATCCAATATAAACTTCTCCTGTTGACCTTCAAAGCTTTTCACGGTCTAGCTCCTGCCTATCTCTCCTCTCTCATCTCACACTATTGCCCCGCTCGTGCTCTTTGCTCCTCTGATGCCATGCTTCTTGCCTGCCCAAGGGTCTCTACTTCCCTTGCTCGGCTTCGCCCATTTTCCTCTGCTGCCCCTCATGCCTGGAATGCTCTTCCAGAACACCTGAGAACTACCAACTCAATCACAGCTTTTAAAACACAGCTAAAAACTTTTCTTTTCCCTATAGCTTTTAAACTTTGAGTTTGTTCTGACTCTATACTGTTAGCTTCACCCTTCCCGGTGCCTGTCTACACTTCCCTGTGCCTGTTTGCATTCTCTTTCCCTCCTTATTGTTTACTACAACTTTATTAGATTGTAAGCCTATGCGGCAGGGTCTTGCTATTTACTGTGTTATCTGTACAGCACCATGTACATCGATGGTGCTATATAAATAAATAATAATAATAAATAATAATAATTATCTACTAAGCCATCCCTATTGGTCAGTATCAAGTCAAGGATAGCCTATCCTCTAGTTCCTTCCTCCGCTTTCTGTAAGAGAACGTTATAAGGAAGTCACATGCACTATGGCCCTTTTCCTCATAAGTGGAGCTTCAATCACTCCTATATTTGAGAAGTCCTGATGGCTCTGCAAAATGGTTTTGACTGAATGGGGTAGGTGAGCCAATGGTGATTAAGTGTTACTTACTGGTCCAAAGCTCTCATACAAGTTGAGCAAGTCTGATGACATGGATGAAAGGGAGAACTCATCACGTCTTGTTGGTGTCCGATTCCAAGTTGATGGAATCTAATATCATAATTAAGGACGCAATAAAATCAGGTTAATGAACATTGCTCAAGATGGCCATCTCCCGATCATAAAGTTTCCTGCATTTGAGAAAGTTTGCACAAATATAATTTATTTATTTATTTATTGCATTTCTATACAGCCTAAATAGCCAAAGCTTGCTGGGCGGATCACAAAATTTAAAACCACGAAGTACAATTTAAAGCATAAAACTTAAACCACAATATAAAAGTACAACAAGAATAAAAACCAAACAGCAATGCAGAAATTTAAAAACAGATTTAAATGCAGTTTTAAAACAGCCAAGTTAAAAGACTAAGATGGTAAAATGTTAAAATACTAGGAAAAGAAAAGGTCTTTACCTGGCGTTGAAAAGAGTATAATGTAGGTGCCTGGTGAACCTCTCTAGGGAGTTCATTCCACAGCTGGGGTGATACAGCAGAGAAGGCCCTACTCCTGGAATCCACCTACATCACTTCCTTTGGCAGGGGCCCATGGAGAAGACCGCAGAAGATGATCTCAGGGTACAGAAGATGATCTTAGGCAGGTACATTCCAGCAGCAAGAGGAGACAGACAGGGAGGCCACTCATTCTTAGCAATTAAGAAGTGTTTTCCTCTGAGAATGTTACTTTTGAAGAATTCATATATAAAATTTGGAAAACACGCACACGCACACATTAAAATATAAATACAATTTTGCTTCAATTGAAGTCAATCAAGGTAGATGAAGGTGGTGTTCTGTTAGAGTGAACACACAAAATGGCCACCACATAGCCATTTTAAATTTGAGTTATTTCTTGTGGTAGTGTTCCCCATGTGGAAGTAGTGTTTCTGCAGAGGTTCACAGGTGATTTTCTCCATACCTTCACTAATCTTTGGAAGAGTAGATTTATGAGGGTTTGGAGGGGAAAATTTCTTATCCCAATGCCTTGATGCATGCCACCAAGAACAATTAAAATAGTCTATTCTGGAAGTTGTTTGGTGTGCATCTGAGGTGTACAAAATTATGCATGGTGTGGATAATGTGGATAGGCAAGCATTTTTCTCCCTCTCCCATAATACTAGAATCTGGGGTCATCTCACAAAGCCGATTAGACAAATAAAAGGAAGCACTTCTTCACACAGCACATAATTAAACTATGGAATTCACTACCACAAGATGTAGTGATGGCCACCAGTTTGGATGGCTTTAAAAGGGGGGTTGGATAAATTGCTGGAGGAGAAGGCTATCAATGGCTACTAGCCCTGATGTCTTTGTGCTACTTCCAGTTTCTGATGCAGTAAGCCTATATGCACCAGTTGCTGGGGAACATGGGTGGGAGGGTGCTGTTGCACCATGTCCTGCTTTGTTGGTCCCTAGCCAACAGCTGGTTGGCCACTATCTGAACAGAGTGCTGGACTAGCTGGACCCTTGGTCTGGTCCAGCATGGCATTTCTTATATTCTTATGTTCTTATCTATCCACAGACCAGCATTAAAGGCAGGGCTGTCTCTTACTTGCATCTAGCCAACTTGGAATAGTTTCGCTTTTCAGATGTGCTCAGCTCTCCTCTGCCCCTAGATCCATTTTATTAAAAAACAAAACAGAAAACCTCTGTTGCCCTCAGGCAAAAAACAATCCTGAACACACTTGGTGGCAAATGTAGGGCTCTGACTCAGGCTGGTATCTAGCAAAATCACAGTTTTCCGCAAGACTGAAAATGTTTGCAGTATCTGTATGTAGCCACAACAAAAGTCATTCTGCTGTAAAACAGAACCCAGCGTTCAAAGTTTTTCTAGGACACAACAACCTCTTGTGAAACGATTTCCAGCACTGCTATAAGGAGGAATTTCTGCAAAAGGCCATATAAATATTACTGAAATTCGCAAGCTTTAGGCAAAGTGTATTAGTGTTTGTTTGAAATGGTACTTCATAGAAAGAAAACAAAGCATAACTTAACAAGTGTTATATCATGTGTCTGAGGATTCTGTTTGATGCTGCTGCAAATCGCTTTTTATCCAGTGACTCCTTGGCAAATGTTCTTCTTCCTATGTGAATTTGGATGCATATATGAAACCAGATAGCAAGTTCTGTCAAAAGTAAACAAGAAAGTTTTATCCATGCCAGCAGAAGAACTGTTCCAACTCCCCGCCCCCAAAAGGCAACATGGAAATGATTGCACAGTCTAAGTGTTTCAATATTTTATATTTAAATAATTCTGTTTTGCTTTGCCTTTTCATTTATTAACCTTGGAAATATTTTTTACTAATCTCTGGCATGTGTTCTTGGGCCTGAAAATGTACATGAAGTAATTCTTGTCATCTGTCATTTGAAATATAAAAGGTGAAACGAGTGACCTCTGCTTTTCTGGGTTCAACTATATCTGGAAGTTGCAGTGACCTGCTGCTGTAACTATGTGTATGCTGTAACAAGCTTTTACACCCTTGAGGGAGGCAGGATCTTAGACAAGTTGCCTCCAGGATCCCATTGCTAAGTTGAGAGACTTCACAGCGTACTTAATGTGACAGCATCTACAGCAGATAAGAAGGCCCAAGGTCAGAAGGAGAAGGCAGGGGGTGGGGGTGGGGGTGGAAGTTCTGACATCTGAAATGGTTGACAAGGGAATGACCACCCATAGGAGATAATAAAGGAGATAATAAAGAGATGGACTGAGGGAGAAGCTACATATAGTAGTAGATAACATAGCTTGCAATGTAATATTAGGCTCCTGACAGCAGTAACTAGTATTGTGGCCTACCTATCATGGAGGTGAAAACTGGATGCCTACAGGGAATTAAAAGAACAAGATAATAGTGATCTGGAAGATCACTAAAATCTTCCTCTCCCCATGTTGCTCCCTTACCCATCTTTCTCTTTCTTGCCCTTCTCTTCTCACCCATCTTTGTCCTGGTTCACACTTTGGTAGCAGTGGTGGCATAGTTGAAGAAAATGTTGGCAGGTTCCCATCAATACACATTCCCAAAATGTGTGCACTGGGCCTCCCACAATGATGCCCAAATGCTCAAAGGGAGAGAAAATTCATGGGTATGGTGAAGCAGCTACCAGCTTATATAGACCCTAAGATGATATGCTAAGCCATGGTGGTTAACCATTTTGAGCTAAACATTATGGCTTAGCGCATCATGTGAACCATTCCTAAGCATGGTGGCTACATAGCAGTTTCTGCAGCCGAAACTCTCCCCACGGCCTGAGTTCGATCCCAGCGGAAGCTGGTTTCAGGCAGCCGGCTCAGGTCGACTCAGCCTTCCATCCTCCCGAGGTTGGTAAAATGAGTACCCGGTTAGCTGGGGGAAAGGTAATAATGGCTGGGGAAGGCAACGGCAAACCACCCCGCTATAAGGCCTGCCAAGAAAACGTCAGCGAAAGCTGGCGTCCCTCCAAGAGTCAGTAATGACTCAGTGCTTGCACGAGAGGTTCCTTTCCTTTTAAACACACTCACTAACCATTTCCTGCAAAAAGGTTAGAGGCCTAACCATGGCTTAATGTGTCATTTGAACAGGCCTAATATGTCTTTGAGTCAGATAATAAAATGAGAGCTCAGAGCCTGTTTAAGTGCTGTGAGCCCACCTTCAAACTTCAAGTATTGAACTAGGGTGACCATATGAAAAGGAGGACAGTGCTCTTGTATCTTTAACAGTTATACAGAAAATGGGATTTCAGCAGATGTCATTTGTATGCATGCAGCACCTGGTGAAATTCCCTCTTCATCACATTAGTTAAAGCTGCAGGAGCCCTGCCCTCTTTTTTATCTGGTCAAGATCGCAAGCCTCCTGCAGCTTTAACTGTTGGGATGAAGAAGGAATTTCACCAGGTGCTGCATGCACACAAATGATACCAGCTGAAATCCCATTTTCTGTACAACTGTTAAGGATACAGGAGTCCTGTCCTCCTTATGGTCACCCTAACTGAACACACCAGTGACTCAAAGCCTGGTTGACTTCCCCCTTTCCTCCACTACTGGTTCTGCCATTTGCTACCTTGCCATGTTCTCTTGGCCGTCTACAATTGTCTGGAGAAAGCTGTGATATTTAGTAGAGGGACACTTTGTTAGCTTTCTTCCACCAAAGTCAATGCAGAAGAGCAGATAACAGTAGCAAATGACAGAAAGTGCAAGTAAGGGCAAGGACTAGATGGACCCTTGGTCTGATCCAGCATGGCACTTATGTTCTTATGTAGGGTTGAAGATTGTCTGAAGAACACATGCCAAGTTCTCATACATCTACAATGCTAGTTTCCCTTAGTATACAGACAAGTAAATGCTTTTCATTGCAGACAAATGAAATATGAGTCTATTTCATTTTATAATTGAACCTGGGACACTGACCATTGTGTGGCCCTGAAGCTAAAAATAATAATAGTAATTTCCTGCTCTTTGCAAATGGAGGCTCCCTCAGATTTGGTCAAATGATAATTTGGGGACAGGGGGTTCCTCTATTGATAAAAATCCCAAACTCTCATTGGGCTTTCTTAATTGTGGCGGAGTAACATTTCCTCAAGTTTTATTTTCAGAACAGGATCATTTCTCATTTTGATACTATAAAGTAAATAATTTACAATTTCCCATATAGTATTCAAAGATAGAAAAAGGCCACCTGATAATCAGACATGCCAGCTGTATGACGTAAATGACTCATACCATTTGAAATGTTTTTTCAGTGCTATTGTTCTTATTTTTTGTTCATTTCCTTCAATTATTCAGAACTTTAAACATTGTATCACATGCTAACCCACTGAGATGAAATTGCAATCCCTCCTTTTGTTTTAATATTTACAAAACTCGTAACAGTGCACCTGTTGCTAAACTTTATCTACCAAACCCTGTAGCCTTCCACAAATTATTCCACTTCTTCTGAATTTGGAATTATTTGAGTCAATGTGCTCACGACCAACAATGGTCCAGACTGTGTGGGCTAAACAGTGGTTGGCACATTTGTGAACAGTGAAACTAAAACATTTTGAAAGATAATCACAATTCCAATGTACTTAGAGGCAAGCTACACCTTGCAATTCAGATGAATCAGTTAAATGAATAAAGGTTAATATAACTTGAAGTGCTTTCAAAAAGTATCAAATTAAAATAAGTAGATATGGTAATTCACTTCGAGCAGACATTGTCATAATTAAGAAGTATTGCTAATAAGTATGGACTGTTATTGGTGAAGAATTGTGGGATAGGACTCTCACATAATTTTTCAGTGTATAGTCTTTCCACATTTATAAGTAGGAGAGGGAGGGAAGGAGAGTGAGAGAGAGCAGTCACTTGAAAAAAAATGAAAAAGGAAAAAAATAAAAATAAGAAGTTAACCCATATGTGTTAGGCATAACTAATGAGTGATACTTCAAAGGATAGATGAGCTAGCATGAAACTGACTTTTAAAAATTCAAAACAATTCTATTTTTTGCAAAGTAATTCTTTTCTCACACATGCTGTCAGACTAAAAATTGTAAGAGTCAAGAATTTTATTAAAGTTGTGCCACAGTTAAAAGATGTTACAGAGCTATCCTGAGCATGTTTAGGTAAAGTCCAATAAGATTTACTCCTCAGTGTGTTTAGGATAGCATGCTTAAAGTGTGTGTGTGTGTGTGTGTGTGTGTGTGTGTGTGTGTGTGTGTACCAGAGCATTTTATTTTTCTACTGCAACCTCTTTAGGAAGTCTATATTGTATTGTTCTTGTATTGTATTCTTTTTATATATTTGTGTTGTATTTTATATTTTTAACTGTTTGTATTACATTTTAGTCTTTTAACTGTTTGCAATCCATCCAGAGAACATTGATTACTGAATAGATTAAAAATAAGATAAATAAGATAAACAAATAAATAAAATATTAGCACGTACCTTTCTGCCCTATAGCTGCCTTCTAAAATAAGATTGTGTTTACATGTTAACGTATTCATTAAGATGCTCATTAACTAGACAAAAAAATCTGTTTTATTTACTGCAATTAAAAAGAGATCAACCCCCCTTTTTTTGTATTGTTCACTTTGGACATCTGTTAATACTGAAGAAAACTTAGTATCTAAAATTAATGGTTAAGCTTTTGATTCCACGGAGCACAAACAATGGTAGATAAACGTTAAACAAACTGTCTGGGTTAGATTCTGAGAGCCACGAACAGAAGGAAGCTTGTTGAAGGGCCCTCTCCTGCGTCAGTGTTTCTCAGAAAACTCCTGCTTTCAATGGGAGGCAAATGACAAGGCTTGCTAAGTAATCCACAAAGCTTTTATTAAGCCACAAACATCTCTTCTACCTGAAGAGAGCCTAACCTCTTGGAAATGTCCCCCTAGGCAAAACTATGCAAACTAAGTAAGACAATTGTCCGCTCAAGAAGAATAGGAAGCCACTTCCCAAATGCCCAGAGAGCCTGGTGCAGAGGCAGTTTCTGGCATAATCGAACTGACTTTCTCATGCCTTCCTTCCTCCCCATGCGTTTGAGCTTCCGGAGGACCCAAGCATCAGCTAGCTTGTTGGGATGTTCATCTCCGGAAGAAACCTCACTTCCCACTGAATGTGTAGTATTTGGCCTTGAGGAGATAAGCTCTGGAGAGAGCTGACTCCCAACTGGGGAATCGCCCATGAGAGCTTCCTTCCCCACTGGTATAGGCTGGCTGGTGTCTGGCGCTGTATCATCTAGTTCTGAATCTGTTTCTGATTGATTACCTGAAACATCTTCTCCCAAAAGAAGGGGCAGTAGGGTTAGACACGATTCTGCTTCTCAGAATCTAATCCCACAACTGCACAAATGTGGTGATGGACTGTCCATCATTAGAAGTTTTTAAGCAGAGGCTGGATGGCCGCCTGTCAGAGATGCTGTAGTAGTGGACTTCCTACATCTACAGGAAGTTAAATTTGAATACCTTTAAGGTATCCTCCAACTCCATTATTCTTTGAAAATGGTTAAGGTGTGTTTATATCAACGTATCTGCTAAAACATTGGGTATGGAGATCCATATTCAACCCCATGAATGGGGAATTGCTAACGTCACTTTCTCTCAATCTACCTTGCCACACAGGTGTTTTGTTTTTTAATAAAAGAGGAATTATAATGTACTTTGCAGAAAGAAAGAAAGACAAACAGATAGTTCTAAATTTCTTTATTACAGTCCTAACAACATAGTTCTAGTTGCCCTTGTTAGAGTAGGAGGTTGTGAACATTTTTCATCAACAATAAAAATGAAATCAGGCAGCCCCACACTCCATTCAATAACGTTAGTATACATGCACTGATCTCTAAAATGCAAGGTTAATAACATTATGAACCTGCTGAAAGAAAAATGAGTAATACCTATTTCACAGAATATAAGAAGGTTGAAGTTCTCAACCTTGTGGTAGAGCAGTTTCACTAAAGCCAATGGGGCTATTTCAGAGATCTTGAACTGCAGTCTAAATCAATCAAAGCTCAGTAAATTGTTTCAGCTTAATTAGCTGTGCTAATGCAGATAAGGCTAATTGTGCAATGCATGCTTTTTATAAAAGCATCTTCTCGTTCATTACATTTTAATGTGCTGTCCTTTAGTTTGTTTGAATATCCTTTTGTCCTTGTAGAGAGGGTAGGCAGAATTTCAGTGCTAACTTTTTGGGTAGGTCCCTTGTGGTTGCATCTGTTGTTCTCAAAGCTATAAGGAAAACGTAGCGTTGCTCTTTGCACTCTCTGTTACCCTGTTCAGACATCACACTAAGCCATGGTAGTTAAGCATTTTGAGCTAAATGTTATGGCTTAGCATATTGTGTGAACCACTCCTAACCATAATGGCTACATAACCACAGTTTAAACACGCTCACTAACCATTTGCTGCGAAAGGGTTAGCAGTGTAACCATGGCTGATCTTGTCATGTGAACAGGCCTTATATGTGTTGGCTGCCCATTCCAAGGGCCCGTTGGGCAACTCTTAATTTAGGCAAAGTTTTGCTTCCCTTATTCCCCCAGGGATCTTCAGGAAATCTGGGCCCACCTGTGCTCTATTACCTGTTTCTACATGGATATGACTTGCCTTGGACAAAAATGAGTACCAACATGAGTTTAACAACTTTTATCTTAGTTACAGTTCAAGCAGCTCATTAATTATTACTATTATTTTAATGCAGAAACACTCACTATTACATAGTTTGAGAACTCCAGGTGTCCACATTGGAGTTCAGGAAAAAAAGAAGAAGAAAAGGAAGATAGCAAAACCAACTCCAGCATTGGCTGATAAAAAAAAGATTAAATTTCTAGAATTTATTCATAAACTCTGTTTGCCAAGAACCTATAATGGTTTGGTAAAGACTGTGTGTGAGTGGTTTCATACAAACAGTTTACCACATGGAGCAGAGTCTGAATGTTCAGACAACATACTAAGCCATGGTAGTTAAGCATTTTGTGAGAGAGCTTCGTCTATTGAGCGGTATAAAAATGTAATGAATAAATAAGTAAATAAAATTTTGAGCTAAACATTATGGCTTAGCATGCCACGTGCCATTTGAACCATTCCTAACCATGGTGGCTACATAACCATGATTTAAGCATGCTTACTAACCATTTCCTGCAAAAGAGTTAGTGGCCTAACAATGGCTTAGTATGTTGTCTGAACAGACCAAATATGTCTTTGGTAGGAATCAGGCTTTGTTTACAAATTACATAATTTTAGTAGGAAATAATTTTCACAAAATACCATGCAGGACTTTCTCTAATAAAGAAGCATCTTCATTTAGAAGCAACAAAAATGGAAAACTCCTGAAATTCAGGCTAAAGGGCACTGAAGGAGAATTCAGGGAATACTGTTTGGAATGCCCAATTTACCCTTGCTACCAGCCAACTCAAAGCTTGTTCGGAAAACATATTGGAGCCAGATGTAAGGGTAAATTGAGTCATATAATGTCTAACCAGACCTAGTCTAGTTATTTATGGCCAGCTTCCCCCATTCATGAGTTATTTTCAGACAAGGAAATGGAAAATTTGAGGTTCAGTTCAATGAATTTTCTTGTAACTTTTCACATTAGGAAGCTTGTTCCTTCTCCTACTATCCTGAAATACTTAAAGTCATCATTCTCTTGGCTTTAGGCGCAATCCTATGCAGGTTTAGACACACAAAAAAGCCTACGACTCCCAGTATGCCTCAGCCAGCACAGCATGCCAGGACATGCTGGAAGTTGTAGGCCTTTTTTCTGTCTAAATATGCATAGGATCGCGTCCTTAGCTCATTTTTCCTTTGCTTTTGCCATTGTCCATATCAGCAACAAAGGCATTATTGAGAGGAATCTGTGTTGGTCTTTAAAATGGTGGCTCTGGAAGTCGCAGAGTGGAAATACTGTGAAAGTAGAACTTAGTCCAAGAGTTTGAGGCAGCATTATCTATCCATGAAGGATTGCATGGGAAACACATAAGTAGACAAATAGATGGTACTGCAGATACCTTCACTTATTTTGGTTGGTTCGTTAATATAATAGCTGAAGTAATCCCAGTGTTCTCTTCATCTTTCCCATCTAATTACAACCTCTTCTTTTCACTCCACCATATGAAGTGATGTAATCTGTTCTACACTCTTGAACCTGAGAGAACCTAAATTATACAAGAGATAATTTCAGATGTTATTTATCATACTCTCTAAAGGTGATGTTTCTGGGAAATGAGCAAGCGCTCACTGAATATCATATACTGTGCTCGCTCTCTCTCTCTCTCTCTCTCTGTGTGTGTGTGTGTGTTTCATGTATTGATGAGTTCTTGATAAGGTCATTCCAAAGGGGTGCATTCACACATAGAATGTCAAAGAGCATTAGTTTATTCCCACATTAATCTCTGCACTGTTTTTTTCAAGATATCATCAGTGGGGTAGAAACTCTACTGCTACGTATTGTATGCTTTGCCTCATTGACTTTCTGCAGTTGAAAATAAATAGAAGCAATTCCATATTTCATCACAATATTTTTGTCAGGTATTCATTGGTTACTGTCTTGTCATCAGAAGATGATCTGTTGATGGAGAGAGGAATTGATAGAGAGCAAGAATATAACTAAGAAAGGCTCATCAGGCTTTGCATTGAAGGAGTGGCTGCTTGGAACTCCTGGAGGACTAGCCCTACCATGAGGCAGAGTGAGACAGTTGCCTCAGGTAGGTTGATTTTGGGTGTCATGAAAGGGCAGTTATTTAATTTATTTGTGCTGCATTTTTATTCTGAGAAAGGTGTTGGTTGGATTTTCTGCCTCAGGTGCCAAAATACATTGGCCAGCTTTGGGTACTATGACTTTGACTTGAAGGAGATGCCATTTGCTCTTCTGACTGAGGCAACAAAATGGCTCTGACAAAATGATCCTCCCCTGCTGCCAACCTCTGTTCCCCCTTTATTTGCCTACCTCTCATGCATGGGGAGCATAGCTTGCCTGAAGGCTATATCCATATTGCCATATGTTGATTGAATCATATCCATAAAAAGTATTATTCCTTTACACGAAAGGCCTACAGTACACTTTTAATAGATGCGTGAGAAGAAGAAAAATGTCAGACTCAAGAAAGCCACAGGTTAATCGTTATTCCCATAATTCAAAACATTTAAAACTTAGCAATAAAATAAAATATTTTGAGAAAAACCAGTGAATGTGGTCACTCAAAGGTTTATCATTATGAAGATCTTTCTCTCTGCTAATTCTCCTCCAGTCATAATAAACATTTCCATGGTTTAAAGCAGTTGGGAGATACATTTTTTTTCAAACAATAAAGCAAAACTTGTAATAAGTTGACTTTTATGGTAAACTTTGAAGAGTGCCAGGTTTTAATATGACACTGACGTTCGTACCAATAGTACTTCCTGTCTTTTGCATGAAGTCTAAAGGTCAAATGAGAGAAAGAAACACTTTGAGTGTGAGTGAATGTGTGTGTGTGTGTGTGTGTGTAAGAAAAAACACATTCTCATTCTAACATGTCCTCTATTATACATTTAATTAATTCAGGGTACTGCTTGTGCCAGACATATTTAAAATTCAACACTTTAATATGATAGTCAGGCCTGTTGGTTTTCAACTATTCCAGCTCAAAGTGAACCAACTCCACTAGCAAAATCAAGGCCATTGTGAATTCTGTTATAATCCATAAGGTGCTTCCACCCAAAGGTAAATAATTAAAATTTGAGAATTGGGTATTGCTAGTGAGTCATAATAGTTCTGAATTATGATGATGATGATGATTCATCCTTGGGAACTTACTAAAGAACGATAAGAAGAGATGAAAACTGAACATATTCACCCACTCATACAATTTCCATTCTAGATTATGAGCTTTACTACATGAAGCTGTTAAACAGCTATTAATCTGTTGTAACTACTTTTAGTTTTGTCACAGAATTGAGAGCTGAGCACTACACAAAGGATGTTTTCTTTCCTGCTTTTCCACTACATAACCTCTAGGTGGCACTGTGGTATAGTAGAATAGCTCAAATACACAAGTGAAAAAGGTGTTTTCTTTCATTTCTACAATTAAATACTGCATTTTCCCTGCTCTAAAAAAATGTAACCAAAAGTGCTCTTCAGACACAGAAGTGAAGCTGGAGGGTCACAATGTCATCTAAAGAACCCATAAACAACCATGATGAGCGCAGGATAAATGGCCAAAATCAATACTTTTAGTCTAACACAAAGATTGTAATAAAGTAAAAATGAGATCATGTTTCTGCATTTAAAGAGTGCAGATCTGCTAATGAATAGCTGAAGGTTGCATCCACTCACTCCCACACCCACTTACTTTATAATGACTGAAAATGACTGTAATTAACTTAGTAGAGCAATCCTGCCAGCCTTGGCAATGGTGTATCTGTAATGTAGCCAATGTGAAATCGAAAGCCTTGCCAGACCTATGCCAGTAGTTGTGGGTGGGGGGGTGATTCCTTGTGTCCCACCACCTTTCTTTCTTGCTAGTTTCTTTTTCCTTCCAACCAATGGGAAGGGAGATATGTATGCCAGCTCCAGGACTGGCACACCTCTTCCACTAGCCTTTGGGCGTGTGCACCTCTTTCAGGGGAAAAGGATGCTTTGTTACTGACAATGGAGCGGCAAGAGCAATGGAGGTTTCTGCACCTGCAACAGAGAGGGCTTGCAATGGTGGACTTTCTTCTCTGCTAGAGGACCTCCCTCTCTGTGGGCAGAAAGGAGACCTGCCATATCCTGTGGCCCCTGGGACACAAAATAAATTGTTGAAACACACACTTTGAATGGCTTCAGAAGCAGTAGCAGCTGTACTAATAGTTACCACCCATTCCTATTCAATTTCAGTGGCCTGCGTTTAAACTGGAACGTTCAGAGACAAACCACACCTCAATCTGCTTTAAATCCTGGCTCTCCCATCAGATCTCATTCGACATTTAATTTAAGTATTTATAGAGGAATTCTGCGCATTGCCATAATAAATAGGAGCTCACAATGGTCATAAAAACTCTGGCTCTGTCAGACTGGTATTGATATAATTTATATTGTACACGAATAGATATGAACTGGGTCAGCCTGGGCTGGCCAGCAAAGGTTGCCTATATGTTTCCAAGCCCAATTCAAGGTGCTGGGTTTGATTTATAAATCCTTATATGGCTTAGGACCATAATAAGTGATGGTATCTACCTGTACACTGTGATCAAAATCTGAGGCCCTCCTCAGAGTGACTCCTCCAAGGGAAGCTCAGAGAACCACCCAAAGAGCTTCGGCTATTGGGCGGTATAAAAATGTAATAAATAAATAAATGGCAACAAAGGAGAGAACCTTTTCAGTGGTCCCCCCCCCCCGAAAATATGGAATGCCCTCCCCACTGAGGTCTACCTGGCATCAACACTGTCCGCCTTTCGGCACCAGGTTAAAACTTTACTCCCATGCATTTGAAGGCATATTTTCATTTATTTATTTATTATTTAAAACATTTCTTGGCCACCTTTCAGGGCAGAGGCCCTCACAAGGCGTCTTACAACAATAAAATATTTAAACAATAAAATATTAAAGGCAATAAAAACATGTTCACAATAAAATAGCAATGAAACCAATAAAACAAGCAGGAACAACAATATCAGCAATAACAGTATACATCATGGGAAGGCCTTGGTAAAATAAAATGTTTTTAAAGGCTTCTTGAAAGCCTGCAAAAATGGTGCATGGCGGCTCTCTGAAGAAAGTTTGTTTCAGAGGTTTAGGGCCACCGCAGAGAAGGCATATGGTGTGCTTTTTATTCTGTTCTGATAAGTTGCTTGCTTTATTATGGTATTTTAATAGAAATCGTTTTTTCGCTATTTTATGTTTTGTATGTTTTAGTAATTTTGCTGTAAGTCAACTCAAGTCTTTGTAAAGAGAAAGGCAACTAAGGCCTTAGCTAGATGGGGCAAAATCCCGGGGCAATCTCCAGGATCGTGCCTGTACATCCACATGACACACAGGGGATCCTGGGATCAGGGAGGGATGATCCCTCCCTTGCCCTGGGATCACGCCCTATACTTTAGGCCCGCTTTTTCTGTGTGGAATGTGTGTGCGGGTGTTGCGGTTTGTCCCGGTTCTTCGGGGTTCCTCACAAAGAGCCGGGACCCTCACCCGGGATGCAGAGCACCTCATGAGCACTGTGCCCATTGGGGGTGGGGTGGGGTGAGCAGGGAAATGTTTTTTAAAAAACAAAACCCTTTCATTGTGCACATGAGCACTCATGTGCAGCTTCTGCTTTAAGAAAAAAAACCAAAACGGCGGGTGCAACGCCTCTCCCTCTGAGGTTGCTGCATGCCATGTGTGAACAGAGGGGGAGATCTCACAATAAAATAAAAATATTGTGAGATCTTCACCCCTCCATCCCGCTAGACCAGTAGGTCTAGCTAAGGCCTAAGAATCATTGCAATTTTTCATATTTAAGGTACAGTCCTTGTGGGGGGAAAGCTGTTGAACTGCTTAAAGGCCCCTTCCAACTCCACTATTCTATGATTCTATGAAGCTCCCTGTTACAGCGTTGTGTAAATTCTTAAGCATTTACAGAACTGCAGTAGTCAATAATTTCTTTCCATTCTTTTGGGTTCAACCTTAAGTTTGAATCCAAAGCATTTTCTTTATTTTAATTTTAAAAATGTACAATTTCCCATAAACACAACTATTGCTTGAAAAGCTCAGAGGTTATGAAGAATGTATGGCAGTAGTCCTAAAACCTTACAAATGACATATAGAGAGAAATGCTTAAGCAAGTAGGAGCAGACACTACTTCACCCTAACCTTGCCCCAGCACAGAATGTGCAGCCACAACCTCCATAACCTTCAGTTGAAGCTACTCCAAGTCAAGATGTCTCTATGCTACCTCTAGTATCAGAGGCAGTATGCCTATGTACACCATGGTCAGGAGTGTCTTGTTGCACTCATGTCCTGTTTTTGGGTTTCCCCTGGGCAGTTGGTTGGCCACTGTGTGAACAGAATGCTGGACTAGATGGTGACCCTTGGTCTGATCCTGCATGGCTCTTCTTATGTTCTTCCTCTCAGCCAGTTGAACAAACATCCTTTATAAATGGTGCCAGAGTCTTGCCCATGCCTACTAGGACATGAGAAAATGAACCAAGCTGTCTCACCACCACCTTTCTCTGCAAGGTAGTTACGTTGCACCACAGACATGAGCAAATGAGATGAAAGTAAGTTGAACTAGGGGACATTAGGGGTGTGTGTGTGTGTGTGTGTGTGTGTGTGTGTGTGACCCGTTTTAAAAATATTTTTTACTAATTCCACACATTATTTCCATCTTTATATAGCCCATTTGTAATCGTATTCAGTCAGCACATGTTCTTTTAGGCTAGCCCCCAAAACCACAGTTCCCACAACATAAGTGAGAATGCTTATTTGTGGGATATGAAAAAGCTAGATGAACAACAAAAGAACTGGTGTAAATGGTGTTAGATGGTCAGAACCTGCATGGAAACATATCATAATGAATTCTTGTGTTGCAATCATGTTGGTTTTCTAATGGCAGCTTGTAGAAACAACAGCTAAACTGTTACATCTGGGGACTAACTTTTCAGACATTCTATCACGTTTTGAAATGCCATCTCCTTCAAAATTAAAACCAAGCAGTTATGCAGAGGTCTCTTTAAAGGAATAGGGCCACATCTCATTTTGTGATGCACACTTAACCAATTGTTAAGCTGAAAGAAAATTGGACTAACTAACTGGTACCATTCCTTTGTCTAGGAGTTTTTCTCCTGAACAATGAGATGAAAGCTTTCTGGCAACAGACATGCTTTAAAAAACAAACAACTCCCTGCCCTACTCCACAAACCTCCTAGTCCTCACTTTATTATGGGTTTACTTTTCTTCCTACATGATACTCAAAAACGCACATGTTCTAGCAAAGTCCTCAATTGTAGTCAAGCAACATTGGGCTGTTATAAGGGTGGAATAAAAGCACAGTGATATCTCTATTACTGTGATTACCAAAAGATTGATATAGACTAGGAATAAGCAACTTTTGGGGAATCTGAGGGCACATTTGGCAATTTGTAAACTTATCTTGAGCACCACCACATAATGGCTGCCATCGCCACCCACCATCTTTAGTCCTAAGAATGTCTCAGCCTAACTGAACATGAGTAGGTTATAGGCATTCATGGGAAATGAAGATGGCACTGCTGGAGGCCCCACTTTGCTTTGAAGTGATCACAGCTACCAGTAAGAAAATGTGGGATGGTTAGGGTATGTTGGGGGGCACCAAGAAGGTGTTCAGAGGTACCACACTGACTATCCCTTATCTAGTCCAATTAGGTGATCAACAAGGGCTGGCTGGTATCAATGAGGATTACACGAACACACACAGGTGTCTATGAGGTGGACAAAATGCATTCTTACTGCTCCCTATGTGAAGTGTCATGTAGGTTCCATGAAATATACCATACAGAGCCAATCCAAATGTTCAGTAAAATATTAGGTAGGATTAAATCTGGATCCAGCCCAATGTTTTGATTAGCTGAAACTGTGCTATATATTTGTGGTAGCTACTTGGAATTTCAGATCCTAGTTCTGACCCAACAACAACGCCAAAAACTACTAAGCAGGAACCTTTTGCAGGTTTTGTGTTTGTTTGTGATTTACCATCCTGTATTCTTGTCACAGGATGAAATAATACCGATAGCCAAGCATAAAGGATTTTATCTTCTTTATTCAGCTATTATAACCTAGTATTGATTTCACTCAAGGCTACTTGTGTAAGGAGTATGCATACTTCAGCAATGATTATCATGATTTATTTGACAAATTGACCCAGTTCTCATATCCTGATGGCAAATCATGTGTTATTTAACCCATGATTTGAGGGGATGTGTACTGTGCATGAGCCACTTTGACTTGCTGTAAACGCTCTCCAATCAGCCCAACAGGTTGTGGTGAGCGTGATGTGTGAACCCAGACTGCAGCGTTCGCTAAACAACCCAGCAGTTTGCACCACACAACTTCAAATCAGGACAATCAGAGGTTGTTTACAGAAAGCAGATGCAGCTCTCGCAAAGTGTGTGTCCATGATTACCGCCCAGAGAGCTTCGGCTATTGGGCAGTATAGAAATGCAATAAATAAATAAATAATGTGGGAACTGCCTCATTCTCATCTAGGCACACTAACCAAAAGTGGTTTATTAGTCACTTCTCCTGTCAGGCATCCCTAAAAACTGTGAGAAGAGTAAAAGAATTCTCAGCATCCACATCAAATGCTAGCATCCCAGGAGTCTTTGTGACAGAATTGGTATAAAAGTGATATACATTTGCAACGTAGAATCATAGAATCATAGAATAGTAGAGTTGGAAGGGTCCTATAAGGCCATTGAGTCCAACCCCCTGCTCAGTGCAGGAATCCACCCTAAAAGCTACCCCTGGTTTTATAGTGGTTTCCAAACATTATATTTAAGGGAAAACCTACCATGGCCATGTGTCCTCTTCTACAGCAGACTGTTCTCTATTTGAAGGGAGCCAGAGGGCTATCCTTTATGTTGAAGGAGTCCTTAAATGGAAGAGCCATCCAATCCAAGTCCAGTGTAAAGATAATGAACCATCAGAAGGAAGAGCTGGGCCTTGAAGTTGCCCATCAACAACACTTGGACAGCAGATTGAGCAAGGCACACACTGGTCACAGTCTCCCACACTATGGTGAGATGTACTGTATTTCTATTTAAATTATAATTTTTTTTTCTAAATTTGCATACATACACACGTATTAGCATAAGCTAATTTATACAAGTTGATATCCCCTGTTTTTTGGCCACCCTAAACCTTAGCCCAATTATGTAATATTATTAATTCTTTGGGCACAAACATTTCCAAATGCAGTGGCAGAAACCTAGCAATCCACTAGCAAGTCTCCATGGCCTTACCTTGCCATCTTAAAAAGGAATTGGTTCATTGGGAACCAATGTAGCTGTGAAAAGAAATTCATTGCTAAAATAAATATCCCCTAAGCATTCATAATTTAACTCTCTGTGGGTTTTTTTATATGAAATGAATAAAGCTGCTAGCAGTGGAGGCTGATGGCTCTGATGTCAGTGGGGCTATAAATCTGCTCTGGGTTGCATTTAGAACACTAAAGGAACTATCCAAGATGCTGAGCCTAGTTTGGGGAATTAGCTTAGCACCTTGGACAGCTCCTTTAGAGTTCTGACCTCAACCCAGACAAGATTCACAACCCCACTGATGTCGGAGCCACCAGCCTCCACTGGATCCTAGAAGATCTTTACTCCAGGGAAGAATTATTTATTATTATTATTATTATTATTATTATTTGTATCCCGCCTTTTGCCCAATGCTGGGAATGCTAGCAAGTTGGACCTGGAGCATTGCTATTGTTTGCTAGCTGTGAATGAAGCCTGGCCTTATATACTAGGTACATTTAACTGACAAGAACAGATTAAATTTCTGCCTTGCCTCCAAGTTCTCAATTGGAAGCATAAACAATGCTCCCTTAATTGAAACAATGGATGGATATTCCTAGGCTGTATGATTCTAGAAAGAGTAGGTAATTATGTCTTTCAAGAGGAAGAGGCCGTGAGAAAGTAAAGCAGGCAAAGAGCCTTTCAGTGGATGAACTACGAAGAGTCTTTTATATAGTGAAATCATCACTGTGATGTCCATAGTCACACTTTCTATAGAAAGGGCCTACCTACATAAAACATGCTGTCTTAAAACACGCTTCCATTCTGTGTCTCAGAAACTTATTCATTATGGCAGACATTCTTCCTTTCCCAGCCCCCAGCCATTCTCACATAGATTTAGTTTTCCCCATGACTGTATCACACCCCCAATGACCCGAGAACACTCGTGATGGGAGAGAATGAAAATTAAATTGTAATAATCAGCATTGGAGTTGATGCGGTTTTACAGTGTGGTTTTAAATACATACTGAATTAGCATAAAGATGAAATTCACATGGAGACCCTAGAGTGGTATGAGACTCTAACCACCTACCTGTGAATTCAAGACAACTATTTAATTCATTTAGTGTTTTTTAAAAAAGAAACCCTGATTTTAATGTTTACTAAATTAAACTGTTTCATATAATTTAAGGGTTTTTGTCTTATTTGACCCTCTTCTATGCAAATCTATCTATCTATAAAAAGATAGATAGATAATTCCTATAAAAAGGAATTATTATTTTTCTCCCATGTTCTAAATAAACAAATCAAAGTGTCATTTAAATGGTTAGCTCATTGGGTGTAATGTCTAAAACGAAAATGGCTGCAGGAAAATACCAACAAAATCATTTTCATTTTACACTAACTGAAATATATATAAAATTATAGATATAAATTAATGTAATGTAAAATGTATATAACTTTATACAAGGCCAAGTTCATTTCTCTGATTACACAGTGTATTCTTAAATGGCATATATACAAGAAGTGTTAAGAAGCATGCTTTTCTATACAGTATATATTTCTTAAACGTGCACCTATATGGATTCTACTAAGTGATGGCCAATACTTCAGATCTATTTTAACAGAAATTTGACCATTAATGTAAATATATTAAAAAGGCAGAGAGAGAGGATGACACTCACGTGACTGCAATTTCTATAACTGCTGATTATATACATATACATATTACTTGAACCATAAGTAATTTACATGAGTCAGAGAGAGGGATGGATGGATGGATATCCACGTTGAGGCAGAGTATAAATCTAATTAATAAATAAATGGATTATGAAAGGTGAATACTGAAACTGAAAGAATTTACAATGCACTAAGGCACTTTATGGAATATGGCAGCATCTAAATGAGTAATACAGGCCAGATGTAAAGTTTAGGCAATTAGTCTTCGCCAAAAGTGTACAACTTTTTAAACCTAGCCATCTGCCTTTACACTGCGCACATCCATGCCTATGCACCCATGTTACTCAAGATTTGGCAGGCTGTCTATATGCTCTGAAGGCCCTGCGATGGGTGTGTGGTGGTGCCGTGTCGGTTATATGATGCAGCAGCCACCTCGAAGCCACCATGGGGCTTTCCTGCAAAGCTCTGCATTTAAAAAGTTAGAGACTTACCCCAACTTTTTAGGCTAGAGCAAGGCAAACATGGCTCTTCCGCCATCTAACCTCACTCCAGTGTCAATGCGGTGCTGTTCCCGGGTGGAAGGCGACACCTGATTGGTTGGCAGAAGTGGGCCAGTGGACCATTTGGCCAACAGAAACCCCACGCCCTCCCTCTGCATTGGGATTAGCTGCTGCCACTCCACTGCAGAGAAAGCACAGGGTTTTCCTTAAGACGGCAGCAACCCACAATACCTGACGGAACGCCTCTCCCGACGTGAATATACCCGGTCACTACGTTCAACATCTAAGGTCCTCCTCCAGGTGCCTACTCCGAGAGAGGCTCGGAGTGTGGCAACAAGGGATAGAGCCTTTTTGGTGGTGGCCCCCAGACTGTGGAATGATCTCCCTGATGAGGCTCGCCTGGCACCAACGCTGCTATCTTTCCGGCGCCAGGTTAAGACTTTCCTCTTTGCCCAGGCATATGGCGGCACATCCTAATTACCCACATGTTTAGTTTTTAATTGGTTTTTAATGCTTTATGTGTGTATGTTCTGTGTTTTAGAGTTTTAAATTTTGTATACTTGTTTTTACCCCAATTTTAGAATTTCTGTAAACCGCCCAGAGAGCCCTGGCTATGGGAGCGGTATATAAGTTTAATAAATATAAATAAATAAACCTGGCACCCTATAGGCAGTCCCTGGGGTATATGAGAATTTAATTTTGCTTCATTTTTTACTTGCGTTTGTTCAGTTCACACATCCAAACACAAACAGGAGTGCATTTTTTCAGGGAAAGCATGCTCGTTTCCGAATTCAAGTTAACATTTGGAAAATGCTCAAAACTTTGCACTTTTAAAAAATATGCATTTTCAAAAATATATGCACATTTTTACACTTTAATTTATGGGAAATGCATAGCACACTTTTTTAAAAAAGGTATACCAAAATGTACAGTTTTCTTGTTCGACTGAAAAGAAAAACACATCACAATTGAAAATGGGAACAAGGCAATCTGAGCTTCAAGGTGGAGTTTGAAGAATCTCAGCAATCTCGAACATTACTGATTCTCCCATTCAAAACACATGAGGCATTAATAAGAGTGATTGGTTTTTGATTGCATTAAAGGAAGTGTCAGGGGAAAGAGGGCTATGTTAAGGCCTGGGGCTCCCCTAGGTACAGAAACTCTGCCTACCCACAGCAGGATTAGGCCCAAAATCTCAATAATTTATTTATTATGGGGGAAATGTGCTCAAGTATTGAATGTCGTCTTCAGTTTTCTTTGTGAATGTATTTGCATTAATGATCAGAATGATGTTCTTTTATAAAGAAGGTAACGTATCAGGTGTTGTTAAGTATAACTTACACACTAATGTTCATTTAAGAGAAATGCAAGCAGGCTCCTTAACACTGCTCATTATTTTCCATTTATGAGCACAATGTGTAACCAGAGAAATGGACTTGTCCCTTATTTTACTTTCAAAGACATATGGGCAATTTGCTTGAATTACAGCCTTTTAATAAACAGCAAAAACAAATTCTGTGCCAATGGCATCAAATTAAGACTAGTTTTTTTCTTGCCTGATTAAAGAAGAAAAAGCACCTTAATCAAAACACATGAAGCATTAATGATAGTGATTGGTTTTTGATTGCATTGAAAGAATTTACAATGCACTAAGGCACTTTATGGAATATGGCAGCATCTAAATGAGTAATACAGGCCAGATGTAAAGTTTAGGCAATTAGTCTTCACCAAGAGTGTTCAACCTATGACATTTTCTGATCTTCAGCTCTGTACTTTGTTGAGTAATAGTAGTTCTTCGCTCCCACACCTCCAGGGCAAGAGGTGCACCAATGCATTGCTAACAAGCACTGTGTAGTTTGCAAGGGAGTGTACCTACATTGGAGATACCTACAGCAGAGATTTAGCAACCTATTATTTTAGCCTCTCCCCATAATCTTCATGCAAGAGAATTACACAAAGATTAGTGCTTCAAGGAGACTTTGCTCCAGACTTCCTTATTCTTGGGAATATTTAGAAACTATGGTCTGGTTTGGACCAGGAACTAGCAAGTGTGCAAGTCCAGTGCCACTCAGTCACTCTTGCTTGGGTCTTTCCTCCTGGTGGGAGTGGGTAAAGTGTAGAAACACAGAGGTTTGGTATTTGGTATGCTATTTGAATGTGCTGCTAAGTGGTTCAATCCTATTTCCATATGCATAGATATGCAGAGGATGATCCTGCTTACTTCTGAGTAGACAAGCACAAATGTCTCCTGCTGCCCTTCAAAATCAGATGCAATCAAATTTCTCTTCAATGAAGTCTACATGCTGCATGTATATGCTTAATGGGGAGGCCACTTAAAACCTTTATGTATATGTGCAATGGGGAGGCCACTTAAAACCTTTCCTTGACAAGGCCGGCTCTACCCTTAGGCAAAGTGAGGGGGCAGTGGCAACAATTCCAGCTATTCACCTGAATCCCACAGCTGTTCCCATCCTTGTGAGCTGGCGACCCACCACCAATAATACTTGACCATCACAGCACCATTGGGAAAGGCCCAGGGTGTGGCTACGCCCATGGGCCCTGGCCTCGCATCTTTGTCCTACGGCTCCAGATCTATTCTGCAGAACTTTTTGTGTCTATTAGTGCAAATGGGAATTCACCCCCCAACCTCAACTTAATTGCCATACTGGAGACAATTTTCAAGGGGCATTGCATCTGGGGAGGCCAACAACCCCCCCCCCACACACACAATCTTTCCCTGCATGGCAATTAAGCCTAGAAAAAAAAACTTTCTGATTGGTTTGGTTAGACCAGGGTCAGGGAGAAAATGAATGGAAGAATTTCTGGATGAGAATATAATTAGCTGCCTTTGCTTCATGTTATATTTAAAGAAATCATTTTTTTTTTAAAAAAATGCACATATAGAAATAAATTAGCATATGCAGATTTGTGTCCCATTTGCCTGGCCACTGAACTTCTAAGGGGAAATTCTATGCTTGTTTAGATAGAAAAAATTCCTAGAACTCCCAGGGTTTTTTCCTGTCTAAACATGCATAGGATTCCACCCTTAAGGTGCCTATCAATGTCCCAGGAAAGAGCAAGCAGCCAAAGGGAGCAGCCAGCCCAGCCCATGCCCTACAGCATATATTACATGTGTGTATGTGATGCTCTGCTGACACCCTGAATATATTAGTACTACCACTGCAGCATTTGCCTGAGGCAACCGTAAGCAGACCAGGGAGAGCGGTGAGCAAACTGCAGAGCTGTGCAGCCATGTGGCGTACTTTGCACCCTTAAGCTAAATGGCTGCCCTCTGGTGGGTGCTGCCCTATCAACGATATACAAGACAGACACAATGGTCTGTCCATTTGGCTAGACTACACAGAATTGGGGGAAGGGGGCCTATCCTTCCCTTCATTCCCAAGCACCCTTCAAGCCACCATTTACTCCCAAGGACTTTCAGATGTAGGCCTGCATCTAGAGAGGGGAGATTTAGAATGGGGAAAGTGTGAGCACCACTGTCCCTGCTGCTTCTGTTTTTTTCGGTCATTCTCCATTTCCCATCCTCCATTATCCATTTTCAAGGGATAAGGGTCTACAGCTAATTTGGCCTTGAATCAAGAGCTTACTGAGCTGAGGCGTGAGTCACTGCAGGCTGAACTGAGGAGTGATAGCCTACAGCTGTGATATGTTTTGTATATCAGGCATAAGAGAGTTGCATGTAAACATACTAAACATGGATTAAATACGCTTGCCCTAAAAGAGTTCTCTTTTCCTCATCCTGACAACAGCAGAAATCTTAATACAGGCTGTGTGCCTCAGGTCCTGCATATTTCACATTGGCTCTGATGTGATTCTCTCATTTTTGTTTTCCCTCTAAATGCCCAAGGAAGAGTGTCTAAGTAAAAAGATGGCTTCTGTACCAGTTGCTTCCCTTTATAATGGATGTGCTGATCAATTAGCCCATGTCTCAGGCCATTTCTGCTACATTTTATCCCAGCTGGTGGAATAATGGCAATATTCTTGAGGGGAAGGAAAGCTAGTAAAGCTGAGAGCTGAGGAAACTTCCCACCATTTCTGCTGCTATATCTTATCTGTGCCTCATCTTTTTGTTCCCCGAAGAGAAACTGCTGTAAACAAAAGAAGAGTCTGTGAGCCAAGGAGGAAGTCAGAGCTTTATACTGTCAATTCCCTATCTCCCTTATCATCTTGTCTGAGGTCAGTGGTGTTTATAGAGTGTGTATGAAGCAGGAACCACCACTTGGATTTAAATATGCAAGCATTTGGGCTTCGTTCAAAAGAAAACAAGGGTTTATGGGGAACTTGTGGACCTCCAGATGTTGGATCCCAATTCCCACCAGCCCCAGCCAGCATGACAAATGGTCAGGGATAACGGGAGTGGTTAGTCCAACAACAGCTGCAGAGCCCTGTAATAGAACATAGAGCAGCCCTCCCCAATCTGGTGTCCACCAAATGTGTTGGACTACAATTCCCATCAGCCTATGCTTGTGGTAGGTGACATAGAGATTACTGTGCTAGGAAACATCACAAAAGAGGTAGTTATATAAGGCAGGAGCATTTAAACCTTTAAAACAGGAGCATAACCCTCACTGAGGCTGTAACTTTACGACTCTGGGGGTGTCTTCACAGTGCTGCTTTGGCCCTGCATTTCCTTAAAACCCCAGGGCATTGCAGCTGTGGGATGCAAACAGTTAATCCCCATGGCAGGAGGGAGCACGGGCTTTCCAGCATCCATTTGGCTTGTCGGGTTTGCCCGCTGCCTCTGCCTGGCCTTCTGCTCTTCCAGTGGCCTATCAGCGGTCGTGATCTACCCCCAGAATGCCCCTGGCCCAAAGCTGAAGCGAGGTCACCACTGACAGACAGTGTTAAGATGGTGGTGACCTTGCGACAAAGCCAAAAGTCAGGGTAAGTCTATCACTTTTTAAATCTGCAGTTTTGGGGAAAAGCCCTGCAGTGGCTGCAAGTTGGCGACTGCATCATATAACCAACACAGCACCACTGCACAGCAATCACTAGGTAAATGAGGTGTATAGACAGCCCCTTAGTTTGATCTCAGTGTACCATCTTTAACTGAAATGTTATATTATCCTTGATTTACACAAGCGTAACCTCAGGCAAGCCCATTCTGTGGACTTGTACTTTTTTAAAAAATAAAATAAAAATCTGCTTAATGCAATTATTAAAACAAACAAAGAAAATTTCTTAAGTACTCAAAAGCTGGATCACTATTTTCTGACATTTTGGTTGGTCCTAATTAAAGGGATTATTGCCCAACTGTGAATTTAAGGTTTTCAATATTAGATGTTGCTGTTGCTGCTGCTGCTGTTTGTCATTGTTGTTATCCTGAAAAATCAGGCTGGAAACCAGATGTGTGCAAGGAGTTGCCAGTTGAGTGTCTTTGATTTAAGATAAGAGGTGAACCCCTGCTACAAGGATCAGGTAGGTTGGGGAATGAGGGAAAACCCCTACCGCGTTCTCATCCTCTCTTAGATTTACTAAGTATAACTGCTGTATACATAGCCCACAAAGGATATATTTTTATTGCTACAAGATTGTTCTCTAAATGGGTGGCATTCTTTTTGAAATCTGAGGAATGAATACGTCTCTTTAACTCCACTTTCCCCACAACATACATTCATGTTTCCTATTGTGCCATCTTGTTGCCATTTATTCTGTTAACCTCCGTTCAGCCTCTCTACTGAAAATGAAGCCTTTTATTTTAAAAAAAACATTTGGACATTCAGCATGACAGACTTAACAATACAGTAGCCTATTTTTATTCAAGATCCACTCAATGAAGTTTACATACTGGGCCAGATCCATACTGCGCTAGATCCAATGCATCTAGAGGACACCAGCTCCAGACTACACCAAGCAGGATATAGCACTATGAAAGTGATATAGAAGAGACAGGAGTGACACTACTGCTTTATGTCAGTATTGAAGTGCACTGACAACTGTTGGGGTCCATTGACACATACCATCTACAGCTTTCATACCGCTTTCATAGTGTGGTGTGGCTCCTGCCTCTTATATACCACTTTCATACCACTTTCATAGTGGAACAAAATGAGATTTTGGCTGGTTACATTAACCCTGGTTTTTTTGGTTTTTTTACTAAACTTTATGGTGTATCACTTTTGCTAGCTCATATGGGGTATGTGAAGAAGATCTTTCTAGTTTTAGAGGTCAAAGTGAAGAATAAAATTTCTTTAGCATAAAAAATATGAAAACAAAATTGTCAAGTTAAATTTTGTCAATTAACAATGGTGGTTACTCATTGTCAGTTATCACTCACAGTCACTTAAATCTTGATGTTCCATGACAAGCTGTCAATATCTTTTTAGAGTCATTAAGGCCCTGTTGAATCTTTAACTCCCTTCTGAAAATTACCTCTATTTCTACTTTCAGTTAACTTCATGTAAAAATATTCTGGTTATTTGGATGGGAGCCAGTGTGTTGTAGTAGTCAGAGTGCTGGACTACAGCCAGAGGCACACAGGTTCAAATCTCCACTCAGGCATGACTTGGACCACTTACTATCTCTCAATCTAACCTACTGATAACAAAAGAATGGCTGGGTTTGCACAATCAGTGGGGGAAACTATGAAGCATGGGTTGTTTCCCCCGCCCTGCATGTGCCCGCCATTTGCTTAATTACCTGTGCCACATTGCAGGTTGCTGTGTCATCCGAACACCACGTGTGGTGCTTCTAAACCACCCCACAAACCCTGGTTTGTACTAGGGGTTGTGTAGTGGGTTAGAAGCCACCCCTGCTGCACCATGCACCAGGTTCAGATGACACAGCAACCTGCAATGCAGCATGGGTAGTTAAGGAAATGCCAGGTGCACAAGCAGCATTCATGGGGCAGGAAAAACAATCCATACTGCATAGTTTCTCCTACTGATGCTGCAAGCCCCATCACTGAGTAGAAGAATGAGTAGCAGCAGGTGAGTGAAATGAAGTAATGGAAACATCTGGATTGGACTTCAAGAGAACTCCATCCAAGCAAGGGGGGGAGTGCAGATGTTGTTGGACTCCCATCAGCACTAACCAACATGGCCAATGATCAGGGATGCTGGGAGTTGGAGTCCAAAAAACATCTAGAAGGCTACAGGTTGCCCACATCCGTACTAAAGGAATATGCTGCTGATTCACTGCATTACTCAATACAATGTGGAACTGAAAAGATAAAATGGAAAGATGGAGCTAGAGCTGGAGATGAGGCCATCGCTGAGGAAGCAGCATACAAAGTCGTACTGTGTGTGAATTAGTTGGCTTGTGAAAGAAAGGGGAGAAATTACATTGTTATCTTCTTTTGTACCTCTGAGAGTAACACAGAGTTCCAGGTTCACAGATCACAAAAGAACCCAGGAATGGGGCATTCCTGGGTTGTAATTAAAAACAGAAATGATGAGCGCACAGCTCGTACACTCTGCTCATCCCTGCAATTCTTGGATTAAAAATCCAGGAATTGTCACTGTGACATGCAAATCGGGTGTGTGCATGCCAATGGCACTGGAGCTCTTGGATGATTCTTCAATCCTGGGTTGATAATTTAGGTAAATTGAAAGTGGAATCCCCTGCAGATTTCTGACTGGCTTGACTGTGGAGGTGATTGATGGAGCAGCAGTCTTGGGTATGGAATTCAGACATGTAGAAATAGGAGTAATTTAGACTCCTGAAGTCCCAGGTTTAAAGGTGTCTTGCTGTATTCATGTGCTTTCCTGTATTTGGTATATCAGTTAGTGCTCTAGTTCTGCAGGCAACACAAGTATTTATTTATTTATTTATTTATTTATTTCATTTCATTTCTTTACTGCCCAATAGCCGGAGCTCTCTGGGTGGTTCACAAAAATTAAAACCATTCAAAATATAAAACAACAGTATAAAACCATAATATAAAATACAATATAAAAGCTCAACCAGATAAAAACAGCAGCAATGCAAAATTACAAATTTAAAACACCAAGTTAAAATTTATTTATAGACTGCTAAAATGCTGGGAGAATAACTTTAACTGTGACGGACCATACACCCACATCAGAGAAAAGAGGTGGTTGTTGTTGTTATTCAACATAAAAGCTTTTAAAACAAAGAACTGTGCAATCATCAGAAAAGCATAATTGGCCAAACTTCCCTGAGCCGTAGTTATGTACTACATTGTATAAATGTGTTTATAGCTTGGCACCAATTTTTTTGCTCGCTTTTTTCCAATGTGGGCTTCAGAAAGGCGTTTGTATCAGGACAGTATTTTGATCATGCCTAGAGCTGTTAAGGGGAGAGCATGCGGTGGTGATATACATAATCGGATATAGGCTTTCAGAATGTCCCTTTTAAGAAAAAGAGGTATGATTTCATTTAAAGCAACCTCGCTGCAAGCAAACCTAGCTGCAATTCTAACTCTCAAATGTCAATTCTGCTCTTATTCCAATCACTTTGATACTACTATAGATCTACTGACCATACTGCAGTTATACTTTCTTTGAACCAGTGTGAAAGACAAGACTTATTCCAGCTGCCATTGTGTAAAGAGTAAGTGACCTATATTTGTGTGTTGATCATGAATTGGTATGCAAGAGGGAGGACTCCACCTCATGGTCTCCTACGGAACGCATTACATGCATCTTAGCCAATGTCAAATATTGTACAGAGGCCACTGTTCTGCCAAACAAGGACCTCTAAAGGATTTATCAGCATTGCCTTAGGAGTGGCTGGAGAGATGATGTCTCTACACAGCTTTTGTAACTTCTGTGTACAATAGCAATTATCTTCCCTGCAGGGAAATTTAATTAAGCAGAAGGTCTTAACGGACCCCTGCATGTACCACATAATTACCTATACCTGTTAGAGATTAGTTCCAACTAATAAAGCAATAACATGAGTCTCCAGTTGATCGTTGTTTGACTTTAAAGCCTCT
Source organism: Elgaria multicarinata webbii (assembly GCF_023053635.1). Lineage (NCBI taxonomy): Eukaryota > Metazoa > Chordata > Lepidosauria > Squamata > Anguidae > Elgaria > Elgaria multicarinata. The sequence goes on along the minus strand of NC_086180.1, from coordinate 35,553,914 downwards.
AACAAGAGCTCAAAGCAGTGAACTTTTAAATACCAAGGATAGAAAAGAGGTGATTTACAACAACCAGAAAATATAGAGAGAGACAGGAGCCATAAAGTAGGCTAATTATTCAGGACAATTCTTTTCTGCATTCTAGGAGCAGAAAATACATTTGGAAGGTATATGGACTTTTTACATGAGCTGTTTTAAAATAGACTGCAAAAATGATTCTGCTCTGGGGAGGAAAATGAAGTGTAGAAAGCATGCCAGATAAGAGGTTTGATCCAAGTAAGTTACGTTTGTGACTAAGTTCTGTTGGAAGAAATGGGATGCAAGTTAAATCGTGGCTACTTGAAGCCCATGATTTCAGTGGAACATAGCCATAGCTAACTATCTAGGGCAGGATCTACACTATTGCTTTATAATGGTTTATAACAGTATTGACAACTGTTGGGGCCCCGGACACATTCCATATACCATTTTCAAAGGGTTCTATCCGCTTGGTGTAATAATAATAAAATAATAATAAATTTATTTCTTACCTGCCTCTCCATTTGGATCGAGGCGGGGAACAACAATAAGTATAAAATACTTAAAACTGAATTTAAAACATAGTATACATTATTAAAACATCCTAAAAAAACATCCAGCATAGAGATCAGAGTCCTGCTTTACTGTCACTTTTATTAAAACTTCAGATCCTCTCTTATAACCCCACTTATATATATATAAAAAAAACAGGTAGTTCTGATAAATTCTACCTAAAGTATCTTTTGTCGGATTTGAATTCTCAGCTCATGGCTAAAGTGGCTAGATTTTGCACAGCAGCCATCAGCTGTTGAAGAGAGGTGGTAAATCAGCATCATTAAAGGTTCTACAACTAGGTCAGCCTTGTTTTCTTTTATTGGCACTTGTATAGTTCCACTTTTAATCTCTAATATTTAATTGTATTTTATTGTTTTAATTTCTCTGGTATGCTGGTTATTTACTGTAATAATAAACTGAACTGAACTGAGCACTTGGCTACTTTTGGTGACGCGCAATAGCCAAGTTATCTTCATCTCTTAGGGAAGGGCAACGGTAGAGCACACCTTTTGCAGGCAAAAGGCTTCATCCTTGTCTTCATCTTTGGCCAGAAAGATCTGCTGTCTGAGACAACAGAGAGCCACTGCCAGTCAGTGTACACCAGCCTTTCCCAAGCTGGTGCTTCCCAGATGTGTGGGCCTGCAACTTCTGTCATTTTAATCAAGAGTAGTGGGGGAATGTTGGTGTAGATAATACTGAACCAGATGGACTAATGCTCTGACTCAGGTGTAAGGCGGCTTTCTATGTTCATGACACAGTAAATGCTAATTTGGGCTGGCTTTCTGCTCTCAGAAAATAGAAGGCACCAAAGGGTCTGATCAGACAACACTCTAAGCTATGGTTAGGCTGCTAACCCATTTGCAGCAAATGGTTAGTGAGCATATTTAAACCATAGTTATGTAGCCACCATGGTTAGGAATGGTTCACACGACACACTAAGCCATAATCTTTAGCTTCAAATGCTTAACCACCATGGCTTAGAGTTTCGTCCAAACAGGGTCAATGTCTGTTTTCTGAGGATTCTCTGTCACACTGCACCACAGCTCAGCCTACTCAGCGGGGTCTCCCACCCCTCTGTGTGACATTTTCAGGGAGCGGGGGGGGGGCTTTGCTGTGGGAAGGATGGGGTGAGGAAATATGTTTCTGCCAGCCCAGTTGCATATCTCTAAATCTGGATCTACCCCATTTTACAGACTGTTATATTTGAAGGGAGGAAATCACACCACCATCCCAAATATTTTGAAAAACTTCCATTTTGCCTGGTGGGTAGCTGTCTGTAACAGCCTCTCTGAAGGCAACAAAATCACTAAAAGAAGAAATAGATGAAGAAGATAACCAAGCAACTTCAGAAGACTTCAAAGGTCTTATTTATAGCAGAAACAGAATAAATAATAATAATAATAATAATGATATATATATTTATTTATTTGTTACCTGCCTCTCCCTCCGGATCGAGGCGGGGTACAACACAAATGCAAATGCCATAAAATACATATAATTGATTAAAACATTTAAAACTAATACATTATTAAAAGCAGCACATTATTAAAAGGCATCTTAAAATTCAACCAGGTTGGCCTGCTAGAGGAGATCAGTCTTCATAGCTTTCTTAAAATCCGGAAGACTGTTAAGTTAACGAATCTCTCCTGGCACGTCATTCCACAGTCTGGGAGCAGCAGAAGAAAAGGTCCTCTGGGTAATAGATGTCAGCCTTGTTTTTGTTGACTGGAGTAAATTCTTCCCAGAGGACCTGAGTGTATGGGGCGGATTGTACGGGAGAGGGCGATCCACAGGTAGTCTGGACCCAAACCATGTAGGGCTTTAAAGGTGATAACCAACACTTTATACTTTGCTCGGAAACTAATTGGCAGCCAGTGAAGAGATTTTAAAACTGGTGTAATGTGGTCACCCCTAGGTGTACCGGTGACCAGCCTGGCTGCCATATTTTGAACTAGTTGAAGTTTCCGGACTAGGCACAAAGGTAGCCCTATGTAGAGCACATTGCAGAAGTCGAGTCTCAAAGTTATCAGCGTGTGCAGTACCATCTTTAGATCTTCTAACTCTAGGAAGGGGCACAGCGGGCATATCAGCCGAAGCTGATAGTAGGCACTCCTGGCCATCACATCTATCTGGACTGTCATTTGGAGCAATGCATCCAGAAGCACCCCCAAGCTACAAACACAGTCTTTCAGGGGGAGTGTAACCCCATCCAGAACCGGTTGACATACCTCCAAACCCGGGTTGTGGCCTTTGACAGCAAGCACCTCCGTCTTGTCTGGATTCAGCTTCAGTTTGTTTTTCTTCGTCCAGCCCATTACTGCCTCTAAGCATTCATTCAGAGGAGACACACTATCCTTAGCTGATGCTGTTGTCGAAGGCATAGAGAAATATATTTGGGTGTCATCAGCATACTGATAGCACCCCGCCCCATGCCTCCAGATGATCTCTCCCAGCGGTTTCATGTAAATATTAAATAGCACTGGGGAAAGGATGGCACTTTGTGGTACACCACACAGCAGCTCCTTCTTTGAGGAGCAGCTATCTCCAAGCATCACCATCTCGAACCTGCCCAAGAGGTAGGACAGGAAGGATACCATGGTCGGTGGTATCAAAGGCTGCTGAGAGGTCCAAAAGTACCAGCAGGGACACACTCCCCCTGTCAATATTCCGGCATAGATCATCCTCTAAGGCGACCATAGCGGTCTCAAGTCCATATACTGCTCTGAAGCCAGTTTGAAATGGGTCTAGAAAACCTGTATCATCCAAGACTGCTTGGAACAATGACATGTTATTTATGGTAACCATTTGATATATCATTCTTATTTATTTGAATATTTTTTTAAAGAAAAACATGACCTTCTTGCAGGACTTGAGAAGTAAGTTGTGCCTCTGGTAAATACTTTAAAGAGAATATAGTTCACTTACACTGTGTTGGGGTGGGCAAGAAACAGACATTTTAGAGGTGACATCAAGAGGGTTCAGATGACCCACCCTCAATGGATGCACAAGGCTAGTCTTACTTGTGTAGCCTAGCCCCACCTCCTGGTTCAGCCAGTGGCCGCACACCCTCATTGTTTGCTTATTCAGATGACGTGTGTGGAGGGGTTCTGTGTGTGTACCAATTCATGGGGGTAGGGTCCGTATGAGGGGATCCTGATTGGGCCAATGTACCCACTCATGTGGAGGAGTGTTTACAGTGGTGTGCACATATTGAGTGTCTTCACGCATCAGCCAAATGCACAGGCAGTGGCATGGCCAACAGGTGTGTTGGTGACAAGGCTGAGGCAATAGAACTATTTAAAAGAAGGGGAAGTTAAGATTTAAGATTAATTTCACTAATGTACATCAATCATATCAAATTATTTTGCAAATGGGCAAAATGGGGGAAAAGAGTTAAAACAAAAGGAATATCTGAAAAATTACTGTGTGGCTGCCTTGACAATGCCAGGTTACCCCTGCTTTTATATATAAAAAAACCTATAATGCACTTTTGCAGCTGCAGGATGGCATCCGGTATTCCCGACACAGGAGGCAGTGCGGGCTTTCTGGTGGCCATTGGGCCCACCCCCTCACCCCTGCTCAGCTTCCAGCGACCAATGGGAGGCTGCCTTCCACCCAGGAACACCCCTGGCATTGTGCCAGAGCAAGGACAGATGGTGGAAAAGACATGCTGAGCTCGCTCCAGCAGGAAAAGTCAAGGTACGTAAGTCCCCAGCATTTCTGCTGTGCATCTTTGTCTCTTTGTCCACAGTGGCAGCGAATCGGCAGCTGCGACATATAACTGACGCAGCACCAATTTGCAGCCACCGCGGGGCAAAGTTGACTTTTAGACAGCCCCAGTGACAACAAGACTTCTTTATACATACATCTTGCTAAGTGGCTTTATAAATCAGATCTCATGTTTTCAAAGCAAATTTGGAACCGTACGAGTACAGTTTAAATCTCTACCTGGATACTTAACAAACTACTTTATATCTCTGTGATATATATATATATATTGATATATATATATATATATATATATATATATATATATAATATCACATATGTCTCTAAAAGAATTATAGTCCCATGATTCAAAGCTGTCTGTAATTTAATGTTTCACACCGTAGAATTTTTTTTTTCTAGCTCGCATTTCAGGGAAAAAGCTCAAACATATATGGACCATAAATTATTGCAAGACCTCATAAATGCTATAAGTATATTGCAAACATATTGGGGGAATAGAATGCTTCTCTTCATTCTTCAGTTGTTTAGCCTGGGACCATAACATAGCTTCATAGGGTTAGAGGTTTTTTTGTAGGCCATCCAACCCCACAAGGAAGATTGAAAACCTCATAACTGTTGACTCTGGATCCAGTGGTAAATTGACTTTAGGAAACATTTGATTGTTTTTTAGGGAAGAGATTGCAGCATTTTTCTGAAATCAGAACTGTTCAGATTTAAATATGAGTTCTATGGCTGGTTGGACTCACTTTAACATTATTCTAGAAAGCAGTGATGGTTAACACCATGGAAGAAATAATCAGCAAATCAGACTACAGTTCAGTGGAAATGATGTAGCGTATAATAAAATTAGTGTCATAATGTATTTAAATAAGTGATAATTCTCTATTATTTATTTAATCACATATGTATCTTACCTTTCCTCTAAGGAGCTCAACATTGTGAGTAAGCTTTAAGGCTAACTTAGAATCAAACCTGGGTTCCCCCAGTCCAAGCCATTCACACTAACCACTAACCCACAGTGGTCCATCTAGCCCAGCCGTCCCCAATCTGGTGTCCTCCAGATGTACTGGACTGCAATACCCATTATTCTTATCCAGCATGGGCAATGGCAGACCAACACATATGAAGAGCATCAAGTTGGGGAAAGACTGATTTAGATTTGTGCAAGTGCCATGCATTTGTACTATGGCCTTGGTATTCAAGGCCAAAATAGACAATACTTTAAATCTGTTTTCCCCCCCTCCCATTTTTACTCTAGGGTCCCTGATCCAGATCTCAAAAGGCCCCCTCTACTTTCCATGCTAGGGTCCTAATCTGGACTATGGGCCCTGTGCCTATTCTTGAGTTAAAATGATAGGACCATATAGCTGCTAAATACAGAACTAAAGTAATGTCTGTGTTGACACCCAGTCATTTATTTGCAGAGTACCACCCATGTAGATCTAAATGACTTTTGCATTATTCTAGCTTCTAATTATGGAAAGTGGAGCAGCGTGGCGAATGAGCTGGTGGTGAGGCAGACCCTCTGATTCTAAGCATTTTTAAGTGGTTAGAATCTGGAGAAGTAGTATAGCTCTCCCTCCCCTTTTAAACAATATCACAATGACTTTTTGTCTTTAATATGCTGTGTCTGCTCTCTTTGTATAGCTAAGGCACATTGTAGTCTGTGCTATGGTCTTGGAAGGAAGGAAGGAAGGAAGGAAGGAAGGAAGGAAGGAAGGAAGGAAGGAAGGAAGAAAGAAAGAAAGAAAGAAAGAAAGAAAGAAAGAAAGAAAGAAAGAAAGAAAGAAAGAAAGAAAGAAAGAAAGAAAGAAAGAAAGAAAGAAAGAAAGATTAGTGTGGTCCTCCATAAATCTTGTCAGATGAACTTTCCCTTTTCCAGTTAAAGTGCAACAGAATCTGACAGCAAAACTTTCAGGTTATAGCCATGCATACAAACTACACAAGCACAGTATTTTGTATCATAGGTGATTGTAAATAATCAAAAAGCAGAATGGATGGCTTTTATATGGCACATACTTTGGCATTCCATGTCCTATGTAATATGTGGAGCATGACTTTGATGAAGAGAGAGTTGATAATATTTTACTGTCATTACAGGCTGATCTTAATATTATTGTATAATGAATCAGCACAATTATTTGCCAAGATTTCAGAACACCATAGCAACTCATGAATTTTAGAGAAAAGCCGTGGGAACTGTATTTTTTCCTGCACAGGGAAAATAACAGCTTTGGAAACATAAACTGCGGGAAATCCTGTTCGTAGTCATCTCTCATGTTTAGTTTGGCCCTGACACCCTAAACTACAAATCTTCATGATGCAATTAACATAAATTAAATGAATGCGGTCAAAATTTATAAATAGGGTTGTACAGAACTTTTTAAAATGTGCTCTAATTGCTAAGAATTCTGAATATTTTATATAGCAGTTGATACTTTATACAATGTAAATTCTATTTTGAAGTCAACCTAATGGAAGTGCTTGTTTTTATGAAGATTGATGTGCCATCAGTAGAATACAAATATGGTTGTATAGCATGCCTTAAACCTGCAACAGTTTTACAGAGGACATAGAACATTGGTCAGTTTAAAATAACTAAACCTCAAAGGCTGTAACCCTATCCACACTTACCTGAGTGTTGGTCCCATTGATCTTAGTAGAGTGGACATGCATAGAATTGCACTGTAAGGATTAGATCCTGTGGCATCCTCTATGCTACTGACTTTCTTCCTCATACAAATATATCAACGAACCTCTGGGGATGTTTTAATTCTAACGTTCTCCAAGAAACGGGTGGCACATGGATTCTGTCTGTATCACTTGACGTTCAAACTATTTTGCAGAGTGCCAGTAACTACACTTCATCAGCTCTCACCATAACACTTCATAGCCCCTTGTTAGTTTCCATCCATTTTATGGTCTTTCTAGGTGAAAAACCTCATCTCGCTTAAAGAGCCCTCAGGCTACTAGCAAGAAAATGCTGAAGAAAGAAAAGAAGCAAGAATAATACTTGAATATAAAAAACAGATGCATCTCTGCAGTTTGGGAATGAATGTAGTATGCATACGTGGTCAGAACTTACCCAGTTCTAGTAATGACAACCCAGCTTTATTTGAATAAATGTTGCTCTAATTGTACTCCTGTAGAGCAAGACCCCAGAACTGATCATGGCAATCTTATCATCTTTCCCACACTTTACATATCTTCTAGGAAGTAGGCACTGTTCCTTTCTATTTGAGAGATAACAATTTAAGACAATCTATTTTTCTTGGACGTATCCTGTTTTCCCCAAAACCTTATCTCGTTTCTCCTCTATGTGTTAAAACCATAAAAACTATCAGTAAATGGTGTTCTAGCAAAGGTGAAGTATTTCAGCAGCTTTAACATTCCAGAGTCATTTCACTGTTTATATAAACTGTGTACTTCTTAGACATAGTTGACTAGTACCTAAACAAAATCTCTTTTCCATAGGATAGGCTGAGGTATTCTTTATTTATTATGTTTGTATCCTGCCCTTCCTCGCAAAGAGACCAGGTCAGTTTTAAATAACCTATCTATTTATTTATTTATTTATTTATTTATTTACAATATTTATATACCGCTCCCCATTCAAAATTTCAGAGCAGTGTACAAGATAAAATTAAAAAATAGATTTTAAATAGATATAGGGCTAATAGGATAACCTAGGGAGACAAGAGGTTAAGCAATCCTCATCTCTTGCCTTCAAGTGATTGAGCACATCAGTACCAGGATGCACATAGGCATTTTTAGTGTGTACTAAGTGGTATATGGAGATAGCCATGACATTTCCAGTAATCACAGCAGCTGTTAAACTATTGCCACAGTACTGGAAATGTTTGTGGCTGTTTGCATCTGTGAACATGATTGCATAGAGAAAACAGCATGTCTGGTTGGACATACTGGGGTTGTAGGACTTTTTTCTGTCTAAATATGCATAGTGTTGATCCTTTAGATATTCATTATTTTATGGAGTTCCTAATATCGGGCAAAACTCTACAAATACATAGTACTTTTCCCCCCCATGTCCAACAATAGGGAATGCCCTAGTGGTAGTACAGAGACGAGCTTTTGGATTACTGGAATTTAGCAAGTGCAGCACTCTCCCTAGAAAACATAGCTAGCTGCCACTAAATGTAATCAGTCTCTTTGATTTAAGGTTGTTTACCATATAGTATTTACATTATAAAATGTTTAAATTTTATATAAAAGTTGATACCAGCTGCCTGTGAAAGAGAAGTTTTAGTGGACAGTCTCTGTAAAAACCAGGTCTCTGTAAAAATAAAAATAAAATGTTGACTCAGAATAAATATTGTAAATAAATGAATAAATAATACATAATAACTGCTAATGACTTGACATTGCCCAGCATCTGGAAACTTTATTCTCTTATCCAAAATGATCTCCATATGAAGGGCACTTTTTATATCCTTACAGGAACTATAGAAATCTGTGAAGTGCTAGAATAAATTCTGAACCTGATGCCAAAGTTCCGTATCATGGCAGACATGTGCTCCATGTTTCCCTGGTTATTTCTGGTAAAAGATACGGGATATTGGGTTATTTGCCTCAGCATTTTCCCAGCATTGCTCTACTTCCATGGCTGCCACTTGAAAGGGGGCAGGGGGTGTACTGAGAATGGTGACATCATATTCCAGACTGTCTTTTAATAGATGTTTCCAGAAAAATGTGGGACGGCCATATGGATTGGCAGAAGCCACCTGTTCCACAACATGAGGTTTGGGTCTAGGTCTGGACAACTTCATGTGTGACTTCCCCCCATACGCAGAGATTTATTTATTTATTCATGTATGTATGTATGTATGTAGGAAATTAATAGACTTCACCTTCACACATACACCCCAAATTTATAAAACCTCCATGGTGGTAATAATGTACATCAGTTTTCCCCAACCTGGTGCCCTTCAGATGTGTTGGACTGCACCTCCATAATTCCCAGTTGGCATGGGAGTTACAGTCCAACACACCTGGAGGGCACCAGGTTGGGAAAGGCCTTATAAGAACTTAAGAAGAGCCATGCTGGATCAGAGTGAGAGCCCATCCAGTCCAGTGCTCTGTTCACACAGTGGCCGACCAGCTGTCGACCAGGAACCCACAAGCACCTTCCTGCCCATGTTCCACAGCAACTGGTGTATATAAGCTGAGTGTATTATCATGTACATTAAGTGCAATACTCCCTGAGAATGCAGTCTTGGCAATTGTTGTTTACAGCAACTGGCTAAGCCATGTAATAGGAGAAAACTAAAGTCTCTCTGATGTTATTCATTCTTTTCCCTACACAGATGCATTTCTCATTGACATAGGAGAAATTAAGTGAGCTTTGCCACTGTATTTTCCCTCTCTCCGACAACTTTACTCAATATCAATCTCAGGATAAAGTCCACGATCTGTTTACTGACTTATTACCACAGAAATTTCATAAATGTTCTGTATCACCAAGGTTCATATATAACAAACCTGGTCTTGCTCCCAAAATTAACGTGATAGGTGTGGACATCTGTAGGGGAAAGCCTATGAACTCAGACCTCTATGCACATACGTTTTCCATGCGTCTAGGACCCTGAAAGACTGGGGTTGCAGCTTGCGCGAGAAACCAAAACGCTTAGCGGTCTAGCGCATAGGCTTTCCCCTGTAGAAGCCCATGCTAATGAGTGACGTTTGAGGGAAGCCACGCAACCTCAGGGATAGCATAAGCATCCCTTCATGTCTATACTGCACGAAGGGGGCTAGAGTCACAGTATCATGGAAACATCCAACATTCTGAATTCAATTCTGATGGTTAAATGCAAATTCAGCTTTCAAATTACTATTTTCCAAATCAGTTCTTAGGCCTGTACTTTAGAAGGCTTTGGCAGAATGATAAATGCGTATTAGATGCAAAGCCAATTACATGCAACTTGTCTTATAGAGAAATGGGCAGGAGTGGGGAAGGGGGTTATATTTGGTTCCTTGAACTGAATAACACCTATGCTGGCAAAAGAGTTGATATTGAAACTGTCCTGGTAACTGTAAATGTGATTTAAGCTTAACTTGTCCATCTACAACCCATTTTGATACTTTATCCCTGGTTTATCCCAGGTAGAGCAATAAAACACCCTCTCAACAGTTTGTATGAAAGAATTAAACTATATTAGGATGGAGAGAACCTTCATTGGGGGATGGGTTGGGGGAATAGACATGGACTAATCACAATGCCGTGACGCAATTATGACACTGAATGATTTCCCTGTAGTTTCTCAATGCTCATCTGTAACAGATTTTATGGAGATTTATAGGGGAAAGAGCCAGTGTTAGGCAGTAGGTTTCACGGTTTGGAAAGTATATAATGTGGCACTACTGGGTCTCTGTTCTTCGTTCACTGACAAGTTGGGCTGTATCATCAAGGTATTTATTTTTGCAGCAGAGTATTATAAATCATTGCCAGTTCAATCACCATTCCCTTTCCACAGCCTTCTTTTGCCAAATTGTCCCAACTGAGCTATTGACCCAGGGTGCATATATGTTTATTTAATGGGCCATGTAGTGGTGAATTATGCTGGGCTGCCCATTTCAAATTGGAGGAAGGAGAAAGAGGGAGGGTTAAGCCCCACTGGTCATGGTTTATGGAGAAGAAGGTTTGAATTAAAAGACCACCACCAGGAAGGAACAGGGTGAATGGAGTCACCAAATATTCCATGAAGCTTTTTTTTTAAATCTCACTTGTCTTGGAGAAGTCTTTTTAGCCCTAATGAGAAATGACCACGATCAAGATTTTAAGGTGAAAATATTGCTGGCTAATAAGGTCAAAAATATGAGGGTGATGAAAGTTTTATTGAAAGTTTTAAAAAGAAACTATAGACATAGCAAAGACAAAGCAATCACTAAATGAGAGGTCGCTTAAGAAAAAGCAATCAGTAAAAGATCAAAGATCACTGTCAAAGCTTATGAAAAAATTGGAAACACAGATGCGGAATTTATCCGAGCACATGATAATTCTGTTGTTAAAATCTCCATGAAAACCATAATTATTTGGATCCAAAGAAATGTGAGCAGAACTTTGCTTACAAAAGGGAGCTTTCCTTCTCCGATCCCACTCCCCACCCATCCGTTGCTAGTGCAGACTCCTTGAATTACAAGCATAGCACCACCGCCTGAGCTCCTGGAGGTTGTGTGGGGAAACCTTCCAGAACGGTCTGTGATGTGGCACAGGCTGCCTGCAGCAGAAAGTCAGAAAGACCTTGCTGCTTGTGCAAGACACTTCTAGATCCAAGCCTATATCTCTAAAGCAGCCTTCCCCAACCTGGTTCCCTCCAGATATTTGGGTTTACTACTCGCAGCATTGGCTGAGCTAGCTAGGGATTATGGAAAGTGAAGTCTGAAACATCCGAGGACCCACAGGTTTGGGAAGTGTATTCTAAAGGGACACCCTAATTCAAGGATAGGCAACTTGTAGCCCTCCAGATGTTTCGGCCTCCAAGTCCCATCACCCCTAGCCAGCATAGCCAATGGTGAGTGGCAATTGTAGGCCAAAATATCTGGAGGGCCACAAGTTGCCCACCCTGGTTCTTATTAAACAAACCATTTCAATAGAAAACAACTAATCCTAGTTTAGATTTAAAAAATGCGCAATTCTACAGGCCCCTCTTCATGCCTACCCAATAAAGACTGGTAAAGTGTGAAAGTTTTGCCAGATATGGATTGCTCCAAACTTTCTTTATCTAGTCTCAAACATGAGATCCCCACAGGACAGGGATGCAGGGGTCGCTGGGAGAAAAGTAGTGAGAAGCGAAAGGGTTAAACACCATTTCTCTCACCCGCAGACTCTCACCTGAAAATGTGTGACCTGCCCATTTCAGCAACGCTGTGGGGCTGTGAGCAGGCCTGAGTAGAGGTGCCAACAGTTTGCCCCACTTACTGCAGGTGTCAGTCTCAGTCTCCGCTGCTGATAGAAACCATTTTTTCCTTTAACTAAAAGTAGGATCCTTGCCCGCATTCTGGTTTGGCTTCATGACCATGTCATATAGCTACTTAAGTTTTGTCTGTGTGATAACACTGGAAATGAAATCAGAGGGAGGCCAATGCTGGGAAAAGAAAATGGGTGAAATGGTTGCAAAGATTTGAACTGAAGAACATTTCTTCAGTTAAAACCATAGTTTTATGGTTTTGGATGGGGACCATGGAGCACCCAAAACAGGGCCACATGCACTTGCGCAAAAGAGTACAAAGTAAAACAAGTCTCAGCTAATCACTACATGATTAGTGTAATGTGTAGTTTGGCTCTGAGGCTCAGCTGACAACAGCTATGGCTAATGCACAAAACTGCCTTGCCACTTTCTTTAACCCACTAGATAAGGTTTCCTAATTGTTCAGACAAGTGAGTAACTTGCAGATGGGTAACTCATGCATTTAGTTGTATGTGGGCAATTGCAGTATTGTTCTGCATAACTATGGTTTTAGCTAAAGAAGTTTTCTTCAGTTCAAATCTTTGCAACTTATGTTCCAACTAAGCTCTGTGGGACCTACACAAGCAGAGGTTACATAAGCCTGAGTCACATGATTTTATTATATGATTCCTTCCAAGAGTATCACCTCATCTCATCTGTCTTAGTGGTATAACAATTGACCAGTATGTCTAATTACCAGCAATTCCATCCTTTGAACAGAGTTGGGTGGTGACATAGAGGCCACTGAATTCCCACCTCATATCCTTCACATCAAGAACTGAAGATCCGTAGTGGATTAACCCTGCTAAAATCCATTAGTTGGTGGAGAGACTAGAAAGTTGGCCAATAATATCATTCACATTTAGTCCTTTCTGGATTAGTAACATAGGAAGTTTCCTTTCTCCAGGATTTATGGCAAATCTGCTCTGGATGGGACTTTTAGCTGCAACCTGCTATTGGTTTTTATTACTTTTGGGATGCTGTATTTTTAAAAATTATTATCACTTCATTACTAAGTTAATGTTTATTGTATTGCATTGTATTTTGTCTTAGAAGCCAGCTTGAGAGTGTTTTACCCTTAAATGGCAGCTTTAAAATATTTTAAATGAAAATAAAAATAATAACATAATAATTAAAAAGGAACACCCTCATAATACTGGAAAGTGTGACATGAGCAATAATTAAGGTTTAGAACTTTAAATTGCTCAAATCCTGATGATCCATAGCCATATGAAACAAGCACCTTCTAAGGTTTAGGAGCTATAGTTCATCACGCTGCACAAAATGGAACATTGCTATTCAAAGCAGCAGCTGGAACCATAGTAATTTTAGTAGGCACTACCAGGTGATCTTTCTGAAGAAAGAGTTGAAAAGAAAAGTCTCATTATATTTTCTTCACTTTGCACAATGCACTCAGGGATTTGTAAAAATCCCCTAAGTGGATGACATCAATGCCAAGATGAATTGAATGTAGACACTATATATGTGAACATAGGACTTAACCCAGTTTTGTTTCCATATACGGTTATATTCAAATTCTTAGCATTATCTGGAAGCTTTTCATAATTCTGTATGAAGATAAATCCTTGCATGTGGAAAGAGGCAACCATGTAACTTTGTAGTGTTGTGTTCAAGATTAAAAAAAAATCTTGATAAGTCAAGAATGTTTTCCTCTTCCCTACCCTCCACCACATCCTCATAATTAAAGTTTGTTGCCTAGATAAATTAGTCTATTGCTGCTGCTACTACTACTACTACTAATAATAATAATAATAATAGTTTGTCAGTACATTTTATTTTCAGATCCTTGCTGACTCTTTTAAAATTAGTTACAGCCTTCCTTCTGTAGCCAGCCTGGCCTAATTTAATACTATTATTGTGTGGTTTCCAGATAAACAAACTGCCAGCTTTGTATATATTTACCTTCCTTCCTCTTTCACAAATCACTCCATATATGGCTATATGAAATATTTTCCCTCCCCTTCAAATAGACAGCCACTATAGAATAATGAAAACCATTAACTTTTGCCACAAACTCTGATATATTGTGATATAATGTGTGTATGTGTGTGTGTGTTTCTAATCTATTTATCTATCTATCTATCTATCTATCTATATCATCTATCTATCTATCTATCTATCTATCTATCTATCTATCTATCTATCTATCATTTCTAATATAGTTTCTAATTGTTAATTCAAACTGCCAGATTTCTATATATTCACCTTCTTCCCTGTTTCACATATTGCTCCATATTTGGCTATTTGGATTTTTTTCCAGCCACTATACAATATTGAAAACCATTAACTTTTGCCACAAACTCTAATATATTGCAATATATCTGCTATTGCTTCGAACTGGACTTTGCTCCTTAAATATAAGTTTTAACTGTGTTCTAAAACCTATGAACTCCATATGGACTAAAGCCTATAAGAAACCATATTCTCAAGACAGACTCTATAAACTCTGGTTTTGATGTCTTCTTTGTGGAATTTGCTCTTATATCCAATATATATTATAAAGTCTGTTCTTCATTACACTTGAGCCATAATACAAAATAGATATTATTTTATTTTAAGGCCCCAGACCTATTCATACTGACCTTGGTCATCCTGAATTGACATACATGGGATTGGGCTGCATTTATAGAATTAGGTTTATATTTAATGAGGGAATAAATTGTGTTAGAACCATACTATCAGAACCATGATAAGTTTTGAAACAGAACTGATTTTTTTTTTTAAAAAAAAAAATCATAAATACTTGTTTAGAGTACTAATTAAGTAACAACTTTCCAAATTAGATACTGTCACGTATCAGAGTTTGTGGCAAATTTCAATGGGGTTTATTATCTGTGTGTAATTAATATTTAGAACTATAGATTTTGTAAGTTATAACCTTAAGAAATAACTGTGGCTCAAAACATATAGGGTCCCATTAATAAATACTCCTTTGTATAATTTGCATTTTGGTCTCTCTGTTACAATTTCCAGAGGGCAGCTGTGTAAGAATATTGCAGCAAAAACAACTGGGAGATTTTTGATACGTTAAAGGCTAATAAATTTATTATGGCATATGCTTTCATGGACTATAACCCACTTCATTGAATGCATGGAATATTGTGGAGAGTTTCAGGTTGATATACAATGGTATGGTATATGGTGGTCGTGATAGTGGGGATAATTGTAAACAGTGAGGTCAGTAGGAAATTAAATGCAGAAAATATTGGCAGTGACCATCATATTATTAACAGTGGTCATTCACACTGCAGTGGTTGCTAATAATACAAACACCCTGGCATTAGATAAGCCAGTCAACAAATCCTTCATCCCAATTCAAGCTTCTAACTCAGCTGTCTCTTGCTATAATCTCTCTTTGATGTTTCTTTGCTTCAGAATAGAAACTTTAAGGTCAGTGGCAGGGTGCCCTGCGAGGCCAAGGTGATTTGCCACTGTTCTTTTAATATTGCCATTTCTGATGTGAGATTTGTTGCATTTATTCGCTGTCACTCTCCTACATTACTTCATAAAGCTGTGTGGCCACTGCTTGAGAGAAAAAAAGTGAATTAATCAATTTGCCACTTGATCCTGCATGTATTTGTTCTGTTACAAATGGCTGAGAAAGTTTATGGTGGAGAAAGGACATGGAGGAAGGAAAGGGAAGGAGTGGTGCTACAAAAACGCTCCACGCTATACTTTTTCAAGGCTGCAGGATGTGCAGAATGCAGCTATTTCAGCCCTGCCCTATGTAGGAAAATCCTGGTGCTCAGCCAAAGAAAGTTGACCATAAAATAGTTATGTACAACTCTCTACAACAGGAAAATTCATCAGATTAGTTAATCTACATTAAGGATGCAACAATTTTCCCCCCTTTTGCTTCAGGGGGCTCCTGTTTCTCTTCCGCATTTGCAAGAAGCTGAAATTACATGAGGAAGAGAGCAATGACCATGTGACTTGTACAGTTTAATGCAGTTCAATGGGACACCACCCTCTAGTGGGAGTTTTATAGCGCAATTTCACCTGCACACAGCAGGAAATCCCAAACAATACCAATATATCTCAGAAGAGTCGGGTTTTGTGAGGTTTATTCTTTTATCACTAAAACCGGGAAATGGAGTGGGAAACACACAGGATAAGACTTAAAGTGCTGAAAATAATAATACATCTAGCATGGAAGGCTTTAACAGAAAGAAAGGACTATGTACAAACAAGATAACTAAGAACGTGCTTTTTCTATTTGTACATATCTGTATGCATATTGGCCTTCTTTCTGCAGATATTTGTGCCATACATGTAAATACCTGGGGGAGGCCCATATAACATGTTCAACATTGGGCAGCATGGCTACACGGTGCAGCCCAGCTCCCTATTCACGTAATAAGGTAAGACCATTTTTGAATGTCTAAATAGGGTTAAGATCTATCTATCTATCTATCTATCTATCTATCTATCTATCTATCTATCTATCTATCTATCCATCCATCCATCCATCTGCCTTGAGATAGAAAGGTGGGTTCCAAATCAAATAAATATTATTATTATTATTTATTTATATAGCACCAACAATGTACATGGTGCTGTACAGAGTAAAACAGTAAATCGCAAGACCCTGCCGCATAGGCTTACAATAAATATTATCTATCTTAGTATATCTAGTACTCCGCCTTTTTATCTGACAAGGCTCTCAAAGTACCTTACAAAGAATTAAAATAGTAATATAAGAAAAGACATAAATCAAAAACAAAACACAATTATGCTGTAAATGGATAATTCCAGCATTAAAACAAATTAAATCTAGAAAGGAGGGCAGGGTTCCTGTATCTTTAACAGTTGTATAGAGAAGGGAATTTTGCCAGGTGTCATTTGTATGCATGCAGCACCTGGTGAAATTCCCTCTTCATCACAACAGTTAAAGCTGCAGGAGCCTTGTCTCTTGACCAGATACAAAAGAGGGCAGGGCTCCTATAGCTTTAACTGTTGTGGTGAAGAGGGAATTTCACCAGGTGCTGCGTGCATACAAATGACACCTGCTGAAATTCCATTTTCTATATAACTGTTAAAGATACAGGAGCCCTGTCCTCCTTTCCATATAGTCACCCTATTTAAAAAAAAATACAAAGTAGGTCTCACGCCTAGTACTCTAAAGAAAACAAACTTGGTGCCAGGCCACCCTCCTTGGGGAGGGAATTGAAAATATGTGTCACTACAAACAAAAAGGCATTGGAATCGATGTAGATTTAGGTGTGTGGAACTGGCAGGAGGAGGAAGTTTTCCCCACAGTCTCCTCCCCTCACCAGCTCCCTAAAAATGCAATACAGAGGGTTGGGGAACCCTGCTGAATGCTCTGGGCTGTCCATGGGAAAGGGAAGTCCCTGAAAATTGGGTGGAGGCAGTTTCCTCTGACGGTGAGGGAACCCAGAAAAAGACCTCTGAGGACATAGAGAATTCATTTGGAAGGAGGTGGTCTTAAGGTATCCAGGTGCTCAGAAACGGACTGTGGGCCAACGTACCTGTTTCAAAACTTGCTGCCTAGATAGTTACATAACACTTACCAGTCCCAGTTCACTGTCTAGCAGCTGTATTTTCATAAGAACATAAGAAATGCCCTGCTGGATCGGACCGAGAGTCCATCTAGTCCAGCACTCTGTTCACACAGTGGCCAACCAGCCATGGGCCAGGGACCAACGAGGCAGGACAAGGTGCAACAGCACCCTCCTGCCCATGTTCCCCAGCAACTGGTGCACACAACCCTCAAGGCTAATAGCCTTTGATAGCCTTCTCCTCCAGGAATTTATCCAACCCCCTTTTAAAGTTTCCAAACAGTCTTCAAAGGCAGCTTCATGTATAATGCACTACAGTAATCCAAACAAATGCTAGTTACCAGAGCATGGATAACAGATTGCTGGTTACAACTAAAGTCAGAATTTCTCCCTGCCAAATTGTGTGAGAGCAAATGCTGATACTCCTTGTTTTTCTTGTTTTCCAGTGTTCAGAACACATACCTTTGAAATGTTTCAATTTAAATGCACTTTTATTTAAATTAATATATATGTTTCTGGCTTTTGAAAAGAATTTTTTTAAAAGGCAATAAAAATGTAACAACAATTATCCTGCCTTCTTTCCATTCAAGATATATATCTCGTCTGGCCTAAAAAGCCAATGTGTTTGAGGTCATTAAAAAGGAAATTACATCAATTAATTCTGACCCACCACAGGTTTAAAAGACAGAACAAACTGTGAAACTTAAAAGGAATACTAACACACACAAAAAGCATTTTATAGATCCATGTGAAATATTTTGGTTACAAAGAAACAGAATGCTGATGGCTGCCAGACACCCAGAGGTTGGTCTCCTGTGACTAATTCTTCTTAGCTAGTTTGTAAATTAATCTCTGTGTTCAGTTTTTCCTTCCCTGTCTCCCACCCTAGTTACTAAACTAACAAAAGCAGTCTGTGCCAGAACTCTACAGGTAAGGGATGGAAATTAAAACTACTTCACACCCTCATTTGACCCTGTGGCACACTTTTATCTAAAAAAATATTATTTTACAGCCTCCTCTCCCCCCTCAAATGTGTTTTTCATTTGAAGCCCCTGGACGTTTACTCGGCTTTTCCTGAGATGGCATACACTTTAAAAATGTGGTGCTGTGTTGTGATGCCTTTAGTAGTTTCTGTGAAGTAGCAACCTTTGGTCTCGGGGGGAGGGACATCAAAGGAAAGCAACACTCTTCATAGGAAAATAACAACACTTTACAAAGCTCTGATGCATCCCTCTTCCTCAGATAGGCTTCCAAATTGCAGAGCCGCTTCAACTGATACAAGTTTTCCAAAGAAAACATTATAGCTCAAGGCCTATTGACATGATAACTCAGCTCAGGTCCAAGTTCTCTTTTTTCTTTTTTTAGAAGTACCTAAATTTATTAAGGACTGACATGTTTTGGAAAGCAGTTTTCTTACTCAGGTGCTTCTGGCAACACTCAAAGCAAACTCCTTAGCTCTGTCGTTACAGACTCACACCAAGTGTATGCTAACTAACATTTATATGCAGTGCCCAAATGATCACACATACTGCTCTTGCCTCTGTAATTCTACATGTATACATACTATTGTTATTTGATAGATTCCACGGAACTCTTCCTACATGTTGACTCAAGCTCTCTTGTTCTTTCAGACTTAGATTGCAATTTGTTCATGGGCGCTCCAACGCAAGCTCATATTGCAGTTGCTTTGCCAATGGATGCAAGTCTTCCAAATTTGCTTGAGTATGGCGGCGCTCCCATCCACTCTCTTAACCTCAATCACTGTGAGCTGGCTTCTATATAAATTTGTAATAACTGGTCATTGCATCCAGGTTAGCCATGTGTGGATATGCTGGTCTCTTCCCCCTTACCTTTCCAGGGAAAGATTGTGAGGATTTGAACTCACATGTACGCTAGACCTATAAAACTATCCCAGGTGGTGGTTAGTCCAAGTCCACCTGCACTAGCCCTGTAGAGACACAGGGCTGTGTTAAATGGATTGGCCAAGGAAATGAACGCATCTCACCTTGCTCAGCCAACAGAGATGGAGCTGCAAATATTTCTCCTCAAATTACTGAACATCAGGCTATAAGAAGAGCCATGCTGGATCAGAGCAAGGGTCCATCTAGTCCAGCATTCGGGAAACCCAGAAGCAGGACATGAGTGCAACAGCACCCTCCCACCCATGTTCCCCAGCAACTGGTGTACATAGGCATATTTTGAAGCAACCAAATTGGGCACAAAGACAGCATGGCATGGCACCTTCTGTCTGAACCCTTCCACTTCTGCAATGGTCAAGCTGAGCCTAGAACAGTCCTCACAATAGGTTCACTGGATACCATGGTGCAATTACATAATGGACATATAAGCACTACCCTATGTCTTAAACCTGGAGCCTAAACAGATTCGAAGGTACCAATATGACTCAAGTCCATTTGTGTGAAAGAATGGTGGTTTATTGATAGGAAATGGATGCAAATAATAAAAGCAAAACTAAGCTTACAGTCACTCTGGTCCCCAGGAAGTGCCCAAAGGGCTGGCCCTCGTCTATATGACAGCAGAATTGCTTCACATTAAATAAAAAGTCAATTTTTCATCGATTCGAATGTAGGTAAAGAGCGTCACACTGCAGCAGCAACAGCGATTTATTTCCTGAATTTTTTTTATAATGAGTTATTAATGCGCACATGCGCATTATCACATTATCCCAGATACGATGATAAAGAATAGAAGCCAATGAAGCTATAAATCTTATCTGTGGAGCTCTGCAGACTAATATAACACACAAACTGAGTGGGTGGGGCAGGGAAAGGAATGAGGCTACAGAGGGAAAGGAATGAGGCTGGCTGCCTGTTTCACGCTTTGTTCCCATAGCTGTTCCTGTCACATCATTGCTCCCCCTAAGGAAATTCAAAGAAACAGATTCCATGAACAGGGGGGGGAGGCTACAGAGGGAAAGGAAGGAGGCAGCAGACCACATCTCCTCGTCTGGCTGCCCGTTTTCCCCTCTTTCTTTTTGTGAACCGCCCAGAGAGCTTCGCATATTGGGTGATACAGAATATATATATTCATATTTTATTCATATATATGAATAAAATTGTTTCAAGAAGCTTTCTCTGCAGAGTTCCGCAGACAGACTTCAAACTAAAATTGGCATGAATGAAGGAGGCAGTGGATTGGTGCAAAATCGGGAAATCGGCCAATCACATTATCCTACCCTCAAAGCTTCGCTCACATGTCAAAATCCAACATAACTCTCCCAAAGACACATAGCCATAATGCAGTGAAACCTCGAACTCGATCTAAAAATCGTGGTAAATCGCAAATGCGAATATGCACATTATTGCAGTTAAACCCGATGCTGAGGCGAATGGACGGCTGCGTCATGTAACCTAAAATGCGAATATGCACATTTAGGTCGGAGTAAACAAGCCTCTGGTTATCTGAGCAGGTGGTGCACCTGCCCTTTTTCCGTTAACAGGCCACTTTGCCCAGGATTCATCATCTACTTCAGACTGTCAGAAGGCATAAACACCTCCCTCCCTCCAACCAAGGGGAGAAAGGGCAAGAGGGCTTTCTTTCTTGGCAGGAAAGACAGTTTCTCACGGCAAAGAAGGAGCATCCTTATCAGCAAGAAAAGTACAAACTGTGCTTTATCTGACCTTCACTGTGCAGATGTGAAAACAACTCTAACTTCATAAAAATTGCTGACTGAATCAGACTCTGTGGCAGACACAGCTGCTGATGCCACTTTTGCCCCCCAAATCTACTATGGCAACACTATTACAAATTCTAATAATGGCATCCATATCAGGGTTTCGTGCACCTGCTCATCTTCCAATGAAACATAGAATTGTTGTGTTGGAAGGGACCGCAAGGATCATCTAATCCAACCTTCTGCAATGTGCAGGGAAACATATCCATCATTTGCCAGTAATGCCTTATTGCATTCTATATAGGACAAAATACACACACGACACACACAAAATAATTGGACACAGGAATGGAAATGTTCAGAAACCATGGAGAGAACATTTCAATCTCCATTCTGTCACTGACAGAGTGGCCATTCTTAAACAAAGGAATTTCAAAGACAAGTATCAAACTGAAATTGCTGAAGTACAAGAAATTCATCAAGAAATTCATCTAGGTGTTAATTGGCTCACAAATGCAATTATTCCTGTGTATATTCACCCAACAATGTTTTGTGATTGGCAACTGTTAAGGTAATTATCACGGTCTGCAATTTCTGCATTTCAATTTCATCTGACATCACAGTTTACCCCCACCTCGGCAGTGTATATATAACTGCCAATTTAAGGTTAACACTTCATGCATTTGATGAAGGGGACAATAACCACAAAAGCATATGCCAGAATAAATGTGTCAGGGCACAATCCTATGGGATCCACCCTTCATACCCATAAGCCCCTGAACTCAAAAGCTTATGAGTGCAGAAAAGGTCTAAAATGGTCAAGGTGCAGCAGCATCTCCCTTACGATGGAAGGTTAGAACAGCTGGGATTGTTTAGCTTGGCAAAAACTAGGGTAAGGGGAGACATGCTAGAGGTGCACAAAATTATGCATGGTATGGAGAATGTGGATAGGGAGACATTATTCTCCCTCTCTCATAATACTAGAACCCGGGGTCATTCCATGAAGCTGATTGGTGGGACATTCAGGACAGGTAAAAGGAAGTACTTCTTCACACATGGAACGATGGAATTCACTACCACAAGATGTAGTGATGGCCACCAATTTGGATGGCTTTAAAAGGAGATTGGAGAACTTCCTGGAGAAGAAGGCTATCAATGGCTACTGGTCCTGATGGTTATGTGCTACCTCCAGTATCAGAGGCAGTAAGCCTGTGTGTACCACTTGCTGGGGAACATAGGCAGGAGAGTGCTGTTTCACCATGTCCTGCTTGTGGGTTCTTGGTCAACAGCTGGTTGGGCACTGTGTGAACAGCGTGTTGGACCAGATGGACAGCAGCCACACACTGGGTTGACACTGTCATCACGCTCTCCACTTTTTGTATTTTGGCCTCACCCCTTTTGCCTTTGTCCCCAAGACCCCTTCCTAAAAACAAGGGCTTTATGAGTCTTCTGAAAGTATCCACGTTTTTTTCCTGCATGCCATGCAAAATTAAGTGGTGTATTTGAGACATGCATGGTTCCACATGTATATTTAACATGAACCAAACAGTGACAATGCTTGGTAGGAGGACAACTCACGTCTCCACGTAAATGGTATAACATGTCCATGTTCCTCGTGATACGCTTTTTCACAAACCAGCTGCTACTTTGAGCTTTTGAGGTTACAGCACGTGGATCTTCACAAAGGCAGATTCAAGCCCTGAAGGTTAAATCTGACATACATTAATGTGAACATTTGGAAATCATACTATTCATTCTGCATTACTTAAAAGAAAAAGAGCAAAAAAGAACTCCTTTGACATTCCACACAATCTTTAAAGTAGCTATTGGAATAGGGTAACGCTTTTCATAACCTGTTAATGGCAAGCATGTAGGAACATGCACAGAATTATGGGGAATGAGGGAGGAAGAGGGTGAAGGAAGAAAAAAAGTAATTTTCTCTACTCCTTCTTGTCCCCCAACTATTACACTTCCTGCTTTCCTCTTCTCTTGCTTGTCTGGATTTCTCCTTCCCCCAGCCTAGAAACTTTTTCTCTGATGTTCTAGTTTGTTAATTCTTGCAGGACACCTTATGCATGGTGAACATTTTAAAAAGCGCCACATACCTGTAATCTGGAAGGGCAGGATCATTGTGAAGGGTAGGCATGGCTGGGCTGAGGACACACACCCTACAAGGAGCCAAGTGACAAGACCAACCCTGGAGTTGCTTCTTCTCCTCATCATTGCAAACTGCTTGTTCATCTGCTGCTCACTCTGGCTCAGGCAATGGTGGTGGTGAGAAGGAGCATAGATGCCACTGCTGACATGCTTCCTGGTTCTCTGCCTTTCATGCAAGTGGAAGCAATGATGGAAAGTAAGAGGAAGAGCCAGGGCCGGCGCTACCATAGAGGCCACTCAGGTGGCCGCCTAGAGATCCAAGATAAGGGGGGCACCAAATGCCGCACCTGGAAGCCGCTCTCCCACAGTGGCTCTGAGAAGGCGGCTTCCGGGCGCACCATTCCGAAGCCGCCCGCCTGTCCCAGCATCCTGGCTTCACTTTGGCTGGGCGCCCACCCAGCCGAAGCAAAGCCACGCCTGTCCGTCCCCCCCACTCCAGCGTCCTGGCTTCACTTTGGCTGGGTGGGTGCCCAGCCAAAGCGAAGCCAGGACACTGGGGCGGGCAGGCGGCTTTGGAACAGTGCGCCCGGAAATCACTCTCCCAGAGCGGCTTCCAGCCAGGCGCGCTGTTCTGAAGCCGCTCCGCCAGCCCACTCCACCCCAGCATCCTGGCTTCGTTTCGGCTGAGCACCCACCCAGCCAAAGTGAAGCCATGCCTGCTCGCTCACCCCAGCATCCTGGCTTTGCTTCGGCTGGCTGGGCGTTCTCCCAGAGTGGCTTCCAGCCGGGCGTGCCATTCTGAAGCTGTCCCCCGCCCCCCCTCCAGTGTCCTGGCTTCGCTTCAGCTGGGCGGGCAAGATGGTGCCCCATGCCCAGGTACACTGGGGTGGGGTGCGGTGGGGGTGAAAGCAGCTCACCTGCTTAGGGCACAAAATAGTCTAGCACCGGCCCTGGGAAGAGCAATAGCAGCTGTCGACAGTGACAGTGAGAAGATAGACTCACTGGTCCATTGAGGGAGACTTGACCAAAGCCCATCAGAAAACTGGAGCCAACATTGTAGAAAAGGTACAATTGACAGTTCCAGTTGAGGATTCTATTAGCTCATGCTGCTGCATGAGCCTAGCATGGATTGCAGCCTAGCATGGATTGTGCAGGTTCTGTTCCCTGTTGAGTTTCTTCAATCAAGCTCTCTTCCCTGTTAATTGCCCTGCACCAGGTGGTGATCAGACCGCCATATTGCGAACATGGATTGGAATTTTTTGATGTAATTAGTACAGTGTGGGAATATTGAAACAGCCTATACCCTCACTTTTGGATTGCAAAAGTAGTACAAAACTAAGAATGTGTCAGAGAAAAAGCCAGCCTCTTGGGACATGCCCAGTCTGAGTGGTGCAGCTAGGTAATTTTAGAACCCGGATTTCATGATCTTATGGGCCTTCCTGTTAGGCGGTCATGTGTAGAACTTCAGTTGTGGAGCACACAACTAGCCACTGCATGCTTTATAAATGGTTCTGTGTTCCTGATATGTTAGAACACCAACAAAACTGCTTGCCAATCCATATATATATATATATATATATATATATATATATTTATATATATATATATACACACACACACACACACACACACACACACTATGTA
Organism: Elgaria multicarinata webbii; assembly: GCF_023053635.1. Taxonomy (NCBI): domain Eukaryota; kingdom Metazoa; phylum Chordata; class Lepidosauria; order Squamata; family Anguidae; genus Elgaria; species Elgaria multicarinata. Next base: position 35,528,742 of record NC_086180.1, on the reverse strand, counting down.
CAGTTTTGCATTTTAAGCTCAAATCATCATAGCATCATTGTGACTAAAGGGATAAAATGGAATTTACTTCTGCCGCCCCGAAACCCTCATCATCTGCTGCTCTCTGGATGCTCATTTGAAACCATGCGTGGGCTGTGGACTCCTGGACTTTGGCTTCCAAGTTCCAGTCCTGGATCCACTACTGCCCAATTATCCAAGGCATTTGTGCTTCCTGCTTTTTTAAAAGATTGATATGTGCTGCATTACATGGGAGGTGAGGGGCAACCATGTGGTTTGAATTGAATACTTCCCCTCCGTTCAGTTCCATTGAGGCAGAGCAATCTAGTAGCAGAAGATCCCGCTTTTTTTTTTTTTAAAGAACGTTACCACTTTAAAAGTGGCTCTTTTCGTGGTGAGAGACATCCAGGTAGTTGACAACATCAAGTAGTCATCCTGCAAACTTCTGTGAACGTGCTATAAATAGTTTGTTTAGAGAGCAATTGTGTATTGAAGCACCCTGAATACCAGATTAATGGAGATAGTCTGAAACAGTGCACCTGGTTTGGGGAGATTAGGCCATCTGGCCATGTTCTGAGGCAGCGAGCTGTGTGTGAAAAGCTCCTTCACACTTGTTATGCTTGGCTGCTGCCTCAGCCAAGTTGAGCCTTTGTGTGTGGGGGGGCACGGGGAACCCATGATGTTTCTGTGGTACATTAAGCTTCGGTAAAACTATACCTTCTGCTCAGAGCTATCGTTAAATTTTCCAAATCATCGTAATCATACTTGCCACCTGTATCACTACCTTACTTAATGCTAAAAAAGCTACTTTAGTTTTGCAACCTGAGTGTGGGTATTTCTAAAAGAAAGGGGGGGAAAAGAAATTTGCCTCAGGGACCTTTTTCATTTTAACACTGCCAGTGCCAAGGTTTCATAGAAAGTCTTGTGTCTGAAGTAATTAGGACTAGTATACCTTTCCTGACACTGTAAAAGTTAAACTCAGAAATGCAATGCCTTTCAAAGATGAAAAGACATACACCTGGCTGGCCTATAGATCAGCAAACACTGGATTGGATATGAACTCTCTTTCCTACTGGTCAAAGATTTATTCTTTAGCCAACTAGGTTGTTCCAAGACATCTTATTGCAATTGTCAATACTTAGAATTGCACTTTAATTAAAGCCCAAATTGTGCCTGGTAGGTTTAGAAATGAGCCTTTTGCCAATAATGCTGATTTTAATTAATTCTCCCAACAAAATTGACGATTAATGCATTTTTGGTCGTTGATATTGGTTTACTTTGACATTATTATTAATGGTGCTGGTGCACTCTTGGAAGAGGTCTAGAATGATAGACTTCACTCCAGTCATTCAAAAGGAAGGTGAAAAGTGCCCCTGTATATGTGTTTGCATCCAAAGGCTTTTCATTCTAGGATAAATATATTCAGTTTTGGATTTATTTTCTTCTTGAATTTCAACTTGATTCAATTCCTAGTGAACTGTGCCATCATAAAGATCATTACATGATCATATTAGCGAATTGGATTTCTGTTCAATTCATTTGGTAAATGCCAACAAGAATTGGACCTTATATCTAAATACAAATCAAATAAGCTTCAACCGACACCCCTTGATCAAACAAAACTAGAATATAACAGTACAAGTCAATGCTGAATCCACGGAACCCATGTAAAGAAGAATGTAAGGAGGCTGCTCTATTTTCCTGCTTAGATTGTTAAACGAAGCAAGGAATTCAGGAACAGTAAGTTTTGATTTCAGTAAAGCTTAACCATTAACAAATTTTTATTGATGGTTTTGTTCTACCTCTGAAATAGCAAAATATCTTTTAGGTTAGAAACTTAGAAAGCTGCCTTAAACTGGGTCAGTAACAAATAAATGCAAGGCAATGGTGGAGTTTTTATTTTATTTATTATTATTTATTTATATAGCACCATCGATGTACATGGTGCTGTACAGATAACACAGTAAATAGCAAGACCCTGCCGCATAGGCTTACAATCTAATAGTTAATATGAACAAAAAGAACCACAACAATTCAGTGTATTGACAGGTTTAATATGTACAAATTTGAATAACAAATTACTGGTTTAACTTTATTCCTTTGGTGGTTGCCTGTTGTGGTTATTTTTGTTGATCTTAAACTGGGTCAGGCCGTTGGTCCATCTATCTCAGTATGGTTGATTCTAATTGGCAGTGACTTTTCAGTATTTTAGGCAGAATTCTTTCCTAGCCCTACCTGGAGAGGCCGGGGATCACACCTAGAACTTTCTGCATGGAAAGCATGTGCTCTACCACAGGGCTACAGCCATTCATGTTACATATATTCAGTTTTCAATTATGTTTTTATCCCAGCATTCCTTCAAAGGGCTCAAGATGATGTGATATGAATGTTATCCTATTTTATCCTTACAAAGGAAGTTAGGCTTTATTGGATATAAGCCATTTCCAGTTGATTGCAGGCAATTTTCTCTATACAGTTACCTCATGACGTTGACTACCTATGAAGATTATCACATTAACAAATAATATTTAACATTTGCAAGGAATTTCTTTAAGATAGAAACAGCAAGTGCTCCTACTTGTTTAGTAATCTAGTGAAAAAAAGGAAAATGTATAAGCCCATGTATGGATCTCTTAGACTTACTGAAAAATCTGCTATTTCGAAGGCTTGTTGAATTACCTCAGCCTTTCTAATTCAATTATCAGAATAATAATCCATGCATTTCTTCATTGAATTGTGAAGACTGTGTTGATAGCTTTTAATATAATGTCCAAATGTTACTTTTCGTCGGTGGCTCATATTACATAAAATTCCATTTGTTCTATTATTAGAGCACAGATGGGCAAAAATATTTGATGGATGCAACCACCACACACAAAGATGTTATGTAATTAAAGGAAGGTCAAACTTCCCTGCTAAGCAAGCTGAGAAAACAATGAGAAGACAACTAGGTGGCTACACAGATTGTTGGAATTAGAGGCAAAGAAGAAGGAAACAAACAGGCTTTCCATTGTTGTATGATCTTAAAATGCTGAAGATCAGGTGTCCTCTCTTCTGTCCCTACTACACTGGACTGGCGACTGAATTTCAACTAACATGAAATTTGAGGTAAATTTAGAGCCTGCTGCTCAAGGAAGCATCCAAAGATTTTTGAGAGATACAAAAAGGATGTCTATAACATTAGTGAACATTCTCAGTGGGGTTTCTGGACATCCCCTCTCACATCAAATATGAATGCAGGTTGTTAGTCAAACTTGGTTGTGGGAATTACAAGGAACTCTTCACACAGTGGACATAAGAATAAGAACAACAACCACCACCTCAAAAAGGAGGAGTAAAAGGTGTGTATTTAAGATAAGAAATGCAATTTTGCCTAAAATAATGATAAACCGCTTTGGATCTCATATATATATTGTCGCCCTTTTCCACATAGTGCAAAATGTAAAATCTTTCTTCTCATAAATGTGTTGTTCACTTTGACAATTGACTCTCGTTATTTCAGATGCATGAAAGAATTGATAGAATTGACTTTATGGCCATAAAAATTCATCACCTTCTATCAATCCAAAGCAGACTGAATTTTCAACGTGGATTCTTCAGTCAACATCTTGCAAGCTTTTCAAAGTGGATTCAGGCAACAACTTGTAATGGGTTGACCTCCTATAAACTTTTGGTAACTGGAACCACCAGAAAAATTGGTCATCTGCAGTAACATGCAACTTGATAATGAAAAGGGTATCTATAATGTAACTGTCCCACTTAAGTTATCAGACTGCAACACACCAAACCTTTCTATCCTGCAGCTGTGAAAGAGGAAGGAACCAAGGTTTCTTGGGCTCCAGTCCTACTCCCTTGGTTGCACTCCCCATCCTACATCCCTGCTCACTGTGAGGCAAAGCAAGATTGGTAGTAAGAAATGTTATGGTGAAGGAGGACAAGGGTAAAGACATCGATTTCTCCTGGTTGTGACCTTGTAATCCTATGTAATGCAGCCATTTATATGTAGCCACCCTTCTGGACATGACTATCTAAATCCATCCTCAGTTAACCTTGTTAATTTAAATGACAGATGAACACGCAACACCAAAATTTGGTTTTATGTACATAGTGTTATACCCTTCTAATTTTGAGTCTCTTGGATGATAATTTCTACAAACACTGTTGTCTATGTGAAGTCCTGATGCTGGGATTGGTGGGCACATTTGAAATTTTGAGAGTGTGTTGTGACTACTCTCACAAAATGGCTACCATAGGGGCCTGCTGTTTCATTAAAAGGCTGCCATGGCCAGACACATCATCTCCCAGAAGGAATCCTGATGCGACTGTAGGAAAAGCAACTTCATCAAGAACCTAAGTTCAAGGCAAAACTGGAGTCTGAGCACCAAAACACGAAACCACTCATTTGAACTCAAATTGAAGTGATGCTTGGAGCCAGCCTTACAATTGTTTTAGGAAATATAAATCAGGAGAGGCAGGGAGCCTGGGGGAAGCCAAGATAGGTTATCATGGGCACATTGGCATCTGCAGGCACCATGTTGGAGATCCCAGTCTGATGTATCCCTTACCTTTCTTCTGTTTCTACCCCTTCCCTGGCAGAGTTCCAGCATTCTTTGACAGTGAGGCCTAGACATCACTGACTGAAGTACTGATGGTGAAAAATTATTCAGTCTGTCTTTCAAAATGGCTGTTGTTGGATGTGGACTGAGTTTGGACAGCTGCCCATTCTGTTTGTTCTATCACATCATGTCTCACATGGTTTGATGGTTTCATTTAAACATTACCATTACAGAAAGCATACAGTATTTTTATTGTTATTATTTAACCTTTCTGGCAGTATTTTTTAATATAAAATCAGCATGGAATAATAAGAATGTAAACACTAATTTAATATAAGGGTATTAGCTGTTATATAGTTATTAGGGGAATGTAAAGGAAACTCTTAGTTTAATTCCAGGTTCTTGCTTCACTAACCACAAACCACCTGCAATCATTATTCTCGGACATACTGTAGTATTTTTATGCTAACGTGAAAGGATATAGTGTGGTATTTTAGCTGATTGCTTTTCAGATGTATTAAAAGAGGATCAAATTTTCAGCAATTTCATACATTAAAAATTTGATATGCTATTAAAAACACAAGCCTTGACACTACTTCAGTGGAAATAAATGGATTTTTCAATGTATTTTCCTAGAGGCATGATCTAATTAAAATATAGTACCCAGTTGTTCAGCAGGTTCCAATTAATCAGTCTATATCATGTTTATTTCCTGGCATGATGTCTAGAATGCCCTTAAACTCTTACATGGCGCAAAATATGTAGCAATCTTTCACATAGTTCAGCCTTCAATTGACAGGAAAAAGAGTAATGAAAGATGACTTTGTGCTTCTTTAGTGCCTATCTTTCTTGCTAAACTATCCACAGTTTCAGTGTAACGTTCCTGTTTCCAAATGAGAAAAAGTCTGTTACTTCAACCACCTTGCCATAACCTATGCCTGACTATGTTTTCTCATTTTGTATAGAAGAATGCTCATTTGGAATTTGTGCAGAAGTAGATGTTACAAAAGATAGGAGATTGTGACTAAAACTGATTAAGGCTGCAGTCCTATGCATTTTTATACAAACGAATATGTCCTACAACTTGCAGCATTCCCCAGTCAGCCATGCTGAGAGCTGTAGGACTTTTTTCTGTCTCAAATAGAACTGACTCCATGCCCTGATTTCATTATGTTGTGCATTTCCTCACTCTTTTCATCATTGCATTTCACTAGTAGTAAAATACAAGCGTAGTAATTGCACAGGAACACATGGCACCTTCTGTTATACATTACAGAAAGGGATGATTCAACACAAGGCAACTTTTTGGGGTGGCAAGCCTTTGTTTTTCACCACTGGCTTGGCACATAACACTAACCCATGGTGTGGCTGTTTAATTCTGGGTGGTTGTTATGTGAGAACATGGCTGTGCTAACAAACAATGGTTTATTAACCATGAACAACTGAGAAAGAGAACCCATGGCTTGCTGTTGGATTGTGAACTCTTGATTGTTTAAACTATGGGTTGTCATTCCATGCGAATGCAAAACTATGGGGTATTAATGGGTTGTTTCCCCAGTCGACAGAAGTAGCAGTCCTGTTTTCCTGCTTTCAAAAAGTTCCATATAAATGGTAATTAAGAAATTAGTTGGCATTTTTGACATGAAGAGGGCTAAAAATGTACTTTAACCTTACCCTTAAATGTTTTTTTTATTGTAAGTGTAGTGGTTTCATGTATACCTTTGTTTGTATGTATTATATGTATTATATGGTGATGTTTAAAAAATAAATAAAAAATAATTTAAAAAAGTTCCTGTCCCTATGACATTAGATGGATCTGTGTGGTCATTCTGTTTGTTTATTCTTAAAAATACATTTATTTCTGACTGATAGCCAGTTAGAACATTACTCTTAAATGGGCAATATTAATATAAGAATCACTTGCATCATAGCAAACTGATTAACATTTATTGTGCAAATTGTTGCTGCTACAAATAATTATGATCAATACACTCCAAGTCCGCGGGAATGGTCTCAAGGGACGTGATGTAGCAACCCTGCTGAAACTCAGCTGGTCTGGGTTTAATCAGCTGCCTTGATGGAAGTCCACTCAGGTCACCTATACATCCGGACTTAAATTCCATCATGGAAAAAAGACAAGATTTAGATGTAATATGGCAGCAACTTAGCACTGGGCCTTCTCTGTGGTGGCACCCTCCCTGTGATACATCAGGTACCCATAATCATGTGCTTTCGATGATTGCTAAAAACTGACTTGTTTACTCTGGCTTTTCCCAATGATTATCTAAGTGCTGTTCTGCCTTCAATGATGTATTGTTTTGTAAAATATTGTGAACTGCTTTGGGATTGTTAAAATGGGAAGTGGCATATACGTGTTCTTAAATCTATATAAATAAAAATTTAAATGTTCGTTCGAAACAGACGTTATATCTCCGAAAGTTCTTCACCGATTGCTTTGAAATTTTGACACAACGTTGCATTCGAATATGCGAGCGTTGTTATGTAACTATGTTCTATATGGGGTCAAAAGTTTGTCTTAAAATGGTAATGGACTGGATGAGGGCTAACAAACTGAGACTCAATCCAGACAAGACGGAGGTACTGTTAGCGGGTGGTTCATCTGTCCAGCGAGGTGATGTTTGCCCTGTCCTGGACGGGTTGCACTCTCCCTAAAGGATCGGGTCCGTAGTTTGGGGGTGCTCTTGGATCCAGAACTGTCACTTGAGGCACAGGTGAACTCAGTGGCAAAGAGCACCTTTTATCAGTTTAGGTTGATATACCAACTACGCCCTTATCTGGACAGAGATAGCCTAGCTACAGTTAACTAGCTACAGTTATCCATGCTCTGATAACCTCTCGTTTGGATTACTGCAATGCATTATACGTGGGGCTGCCTTTGAAAACGGTCCGGAAGCTTCAGCTGGTACAAAATAGGGCAGCAAGGTTATTAACAGGGACTAGCTGGCGAGATCACATCACGCCAGTCCTTTTCCAGCTTCATTGGCTGCCAGTCCAGGTCCGGGCCCGATTCAAAGTGCTGGTATTGACATTTAAAGCCCTAAACGGTTTGGGGCCAGGTTATCTGAAGGAACGCCTCCTCCCATATGTACCTACCCGGACCTTAAGATCATCTACAGGGGCCCTTCTCCGTGAGCCCCTGCCAAAGGAAGTGAGGCAGTTGGCTACTAGGAGGAGGGCTTTCTCCGCTGTGGCACCCCGGTTGTGGAACGAGCTCCCCAGAGAGGTCCGCCTGGCGCCTACACTGTACTGCTTTCGTCGCCAGCTGAAGACCTTTTTATTCACTCAGTATTTTAACACTTAATTTTAACTTAAATTTAAATTTTACTGTTTTAACTCTGTATTTTAATCTTATATCAACTTTGCTGTGTGGTTTTATCCTGGTTGCGCTTTTTATACTGTATTTCGTAATTGTGTTTTAACCTGTTGGGTGTTTTACTGTGGTTTTAATTTTTGTGAACCGCCCAGAGAGCTTCGGCTATTGGGCGGTATAAAAATGTAATAAATAAATAAATAAATTAAAATTGAAGAAATAGGCCTCCTCAAAACCAGTCCTGCTGATCATTGTGACATCGCCAACCAGTAGGCCAATAAACTGCCTCTGCCTCCTCTCCTATTTGTATGTTCTCTCCTATTTGCTCTTATAGGTCATTGTGACATCGCCAACCAGTAGGCCAATCCACTGCCTCTGCCTCCTCTCCTATTTGCATGTTCTCTCACAATTGGCTGAGTGAATATAGATGTCACACCTGTGACAGTTACACGTTCTGAAGAAAGGTAACTGCCAGGAGTTTCCACTAACCTCCTCACCGTAAAAACATCCTTTTTTAAAAACCAAACAATCTGCTTTACTACATCCAAATAATGCCTCGCAGAAGATCACACTTAGGTTGTCATACTCGCAGAGCGGAAGCACTGCAACGAGAAATTGCAAATCAGACTGAGGTGCATCAGCAAACGAGAAAAAAAGAAAAAGAATGCCTCAAATACGTGCCAAGGAACCAGCCAAGCAACGTTCAGCCAGACTTGAGGATGCATGGTTGCGAGCACAGCAATCGCGTTCTACAGCTTCAGATCTGCTTTGTTCTCAACAGAATGAATGCGACAGGCTGAGAGTGGCTGAAAGACGTCAACAAGAAACAGCACATCAGCGTCAAACACGACTCCGTGGTAAACTATCACACGATTACAATCGCCTTGCATTCCGGTACAACCCAGCTGATGATTATAGTTTGAGGTGGCATGTTCTCATTGGCACTATGACTGAAGTGTGTCCTTATTGCAAGGCTCTTAAATTTAATGGAGAAACAAAAGGAATGTGTTGCGCTGCTGGAAAAATTAAACTGCCTCAAGTTGGAGAACCACCAGAGCCATTACAAACTTTGCTTGCCAGATATACCGCAGAATCAAAGCATTTCCTATCTAACATCAGGAAATACAACTCATGGTTCCAAATGATGTCGTTCGGTGCAGAAACCATCACAGCTCCATTTATGCCAACTTTCAAAGTCAAAGGACAAATTTATCATAAAGCCGGCTCCTTCCTTCCGTTTCAAGATAGTCAACACAAATTCCTACAAATGTATTTCATTGGTGATGGCAATGATGAATTGAATGCACACTGCGGAATTTATACCGGCATAAAAAGGTCCATCGTTTCTAAATTGCAACAGCTACTTCACGAAAAAAAAACAATTTAGTACATTTGTTCAAAACAGCAATTGACATGATGCCATCTGATACACACGAGATTGTTATTCATGCTGACAAAACGCCTGCTGAAGAACATGTGCGAAGATTCAATGCTCCAACTATAGACGAAGTGGCAATTGTTATAGTCGGAGATCAATCTTGACAGGACCTTTCAAAGGTGAAGATGTCCTCATTCCTCGCATTCCTATGATTCCAACAGATATGCCATTTCAATTTAAGAGATTGCAATTCCCCATTCGATTGGCGTTTGCAATCACCATCAACAAAGCTCAGGGCCAATCTTTAGAATTGTGCGGTTTAGATCTAGACACAGATTGCTTCTCACATGGACAATTATATGTTGCGTGTTCTAGAGTCGGCAAACCAGACAATCTCTATATCTACACAGACAATGGAACAACTAAAAATATTGTATATCCACAAGCATTGTGAAATTAAACATATTAGAAACATCCGCTTTGTCTTTTCTTTCTTTTCAATTTAACCAGACTGAGCCACAGCAACGCGTGGCAGGGTACAGCTAGTAAATAATAAAAGAACAAACTCTGGTACTCTCGCTATGAGAGATTTGTTACCTGTAATGTGCATATTACCTTTTTGACTGTTAACACAGAGCCATAAATCATTCTCATATTTGCAATATCCAATCAGAAGTCACGGATGAACAGATTCTGGTTGATAACATTGACCAGCTATTCAGAACTTGACTCTGTTGCAACAGCTGAGCCTTTATCGTTTGGCAATGGAGCAGAAAAAAATCAGCTTCAATACTTAGGCTTGCCTGAGGCCAGCCTATCTGTCTGAAACAAGCAGCTCCACTCAGTAGGGCTGGTCGAGAAACATTTTGCTCCCTGAAGCACAGCCTCACCCTCAAAGGCCAATTCTTTCAAAAGCCTTGCAGCACCCTGCAGATGCCACCCCTGTCTTCATCTATTTCCCACCTGAAGCAGATGACTTCATGCTGCTGCACACGCCCAGCCAATCTGGCATGCAAACACACATCCTGGCCATTTACATAAAATTAATTTAATTTCCATCTGCTTCCACTTAGCAGATAATATAGAATAATGTATTTATTTTGTAGGCATTTTAAGGAAGAATAAAGGCATCTAGAGGAGATACATGATCTATATGGCCTTTGTGATTGAATAAATCCGGAGCTTCCTTTGCTTGGAGTAATGCAATCCATACACAATATGTTTAAAATTAAGCTTCTTTAGAACGGGTTAATTTAAAGTGCTCCTTTCAAAGGCCTTTTGTGTTTTATAACAGATTTCTTTTTGAATACGTCCTCAGCTGGGGACAACTTCATACATATTCCAGAGTCAAGCTAAAGGTACAACAGGTACTTTGGAGATGTTGCCATTCATGACTTTTTTTCAGTTGCTTTACAGGCCATGTATTTTGCCCATAAAAAAACCTATTCATTGGATATTTTCCCCTTGTTAAAACATCTGGACTTATGTCAAGACAGTTCAATATTTTCTCTCTTTGTTATTTGGTGCTCTAGGGGAGGGGGGGAGCCTTATATATTGGTAAATGTAAGTACGCAGCAAATGTGAACTATTAAAAGGGTCTTTTGATTTTGAAACTTGCCTTCAGGGAAATTCAAAAAGAAACCCCACATTTTTATATCAAAGCTGGTGGTCAAACCTAGAGAAGTGAGTGACGCCAGGTGCTACACTTTTCATGCACAGATGAGCTCACATTCTGCCAGCTCTCAACAATCGTAACCTGGATCTCTTGAAGTGAAACTGCCATTCATAAAGCAGGCAATGATGTTAGGGATAGTTGTTTCCCTCACGGTGAGATAAAGCCACCTGGTTTTATTTTACCACAATTTTTGTGTCATTTTGTAGTAAATTTGTAATATTTATAGGGCCTTCTGCTGCTACATAAAACAACAACAACCCTAATTTGAACCAATCTAAGAAGAAGCCACTCAAGTCTCTATTCAGGTATTCACTTATATGTGTGACAGTTCAAAATGCGTACTGGGACATGTCCACCCTGTCCCCTATGACTTGATGTGTGCTGCCCCATCCCCCTCGGTTCAGGCCTTGCCTTATTGAACCAAAAGGTCTGAACAGGAGTTCTACTCAAGTTCACTTGAATGTGAGTAGAACTCCCTTACAATGGCAGACCCTGACTTATGATGTGCATGGCCCCATAACACTACACACTTTGAGTCCACATGTAAATTTTCCTCACTTCAGGAACAAAAAACACACAAGCTATGATTAATTTAAGGAATTCACTGACACACGATGGCACTGAATGTCACTAGCATAGATGGTTTTAGAGATTAGACAAATTCATGGGGGGATGATATGATGACTAAAAGCCTCTTGAATACCAGACTTTGGAAGGACAACAGCAAGGGTGACTCTTGCCTTCATGTGTTGCTTATAAGGCTTTGAGAATAATTTGGATGGCCACGGTTCACAGTGCTGGACTAGACGATCCTTTGATCTCATGTACCAGGGTTCTTCTTAGTTTAATGAGAGCTGGTGTGGTGATGGTTGGAGAATATTCTACCTCCCGTCTTAAGGCACTTCCTACAGACAATGGAGCTGTGGGCCCAGAGAGTTCGGTACCTTGCCTTCTGCCATATTCCTGCAAATGAGTGATCAGCATTCTCAGTGGAGGAAATACTGGCGGCCAGTTACAATTAACCCTTCCACACAACATCTTAAAACACAAAATGCTACAAATGATAAAATCATCATGCCAAACACAAACACATTAAAAAAATATAATAGCAAAAACAGCTTAAAATAGTGTTAACGAATAAAAGAGCCCTAAGATTATTCAAAAGCTAACCAGAAGGGGGGAGTGGGCTGGGAAGGGGCAGCATTATTGATGCGTTTTTTTCCCTACATCGGCATACCAGCAACTTTGGAGCGAGGGGTCTGCAAGCAGCAAGGGAGAGAGACTGCAGCGGGAGGAAGAATGGCCAACAAAGTAGCAGCAGGCCTTTTGGGTGGGGAGGGGAGGACATTCCGGATTTTCCATCAAATTTCTCAAAATCTGCCCCTGCTCTCAGATTTTTCAAAAAAATGCTAATGAATCCTAAAATCCAACAGAGAGGAGAAAGTATGTATATCCCTGGGAAGAGAATTTCAACATGATGACTGGCGATTACTTGGAATTGTAGGACCTTTTTCCTCTCTAAATATGTATAGGATCGCACCCTTAAAAGGCTAAAATGAGCACCTTGATTTGAGCCTGGAAATCAATAGCCCACCGCTGTAGCTGGTGCAGTACAGGTGTCATATGGTCAGAAAAACAACATGCAACAAGCATTATTGCTGCTACATTCTGCAACAATGTAAGTTTCCTTAGGTTCTCTCCTCAGGTTCTCTAGTTCAACCAATTAACTGTTCACTGTTTTTCCTCATGTGAACATTTATAATGTGAGACTGTGTCAATATTAGTGGGACACAATCTGATGTGAGACTATGTCAATATTAGTAGGACACAGTTGTCAAAATCACCAGCAGAGCGGACGTCAACATTTATCCCATAATGCTATATTTTATATCCATTTTAAAGTTCTTTTCAACATATTTGCATACTGCCATGGAATTGAAACATATATAGTTTTCTTTCAGATAAAAGGAATGGACTAAATCTATCTAGCATTGTTGTTGTTGTTAATTGTATGACCTTTCACTCTAACACATCAATCATACATATTTGTCTTATTTATTTATTTAACCTGGTTTGTAATGACAACCCATGGGATGTTGGGGGGTCATGCAAGCTTTGGGAATCAACTGAAGAATGTCCCATTCCTGGATTGTTAGTATCAGAACCTGGCACTCTGGGTTGTTGAGAGTTAAACAACCCAGAGTTTTTAACCTAACAACAAATGATGAGTTCAAACTCTGGTGTGTGTTTTTAACCCTCAACAACCCAGACTGCTGAGTTTAGACGTCATGACTAACCGTCTATGAATGTTCCAGCTCATTTTGTACAGCTCACTTTTATAACACAAATGGTAAACAAGATAATTGAGACCCAGTGTGGTGTAATGAATAGAGTGTTGGACTGGGAGTTGGGAGATCCGAGTTCTGGTCCCACTCGGCCATGGAAAACCACTTGGTGACTTTGGGCCAGTCACAGACTCTCAGCCCAACCTACCTCACAAAGTTGTTGTTGTGAGGATAAAACAGGAGAGGAGGAAAAAAGGTGGGATATAAATGAAATAAATAAATAATAAATAATTCAAAATAACCTTTAACTGAAATAATAAAACACGCTATTCTAAAAAACAACACCCACAATAACAGTAGAGCACCAACAAATCTTGGCAAAATAAAAAAATAAGTTTTCACATGTACAATTTACTGTCTTAAGGGGGTGGCATTTGGGGCAAGGAGTCATCCACCAATGGAACAGGACTATGAAGATAATCAATATATATATATATATATATATATATATATATATATATATATATATACTCTGACATAAATGCTTAACAAACAGCTATCACAAAACATATACTGTATTGGTAAATGTTACCTTCATACAGAAATGAAAAGCTTAGGCTGCAATCCTATGCATGTTTAGACAGCAAAAAGTCTTACAACTCCCAGCATACCCCAGCCAGTCTAAATATGCATGGAACTGCACCTTTACAGTGGAGGCTGGTGGCTCCAATGTCAGTGGAAGGGGCTTCCGTTGTTCTGCCTCGTTCTTAGTGTGTTTTATAATTCATCTTTGTGGTGTTTTTGAGCTTACCTAATCACTGCTAGCTTCCCAGGCTGCCTGCATTTCCTGATCTGAAAAGGCCCTCTGGGCAGAATTAGTTCATGATGCCTTCCACTGGATAATAATAATAATAATAATAATAATAATAATAATAATAATAATAATAATAATAATAATAATAATTTCTTACCCGCTTCTCCCTTTGGATCAAGGTGGGGAACAACATTAGAACAGGAATCAATACATCTTAAAAATTCTTGATTTAAATCTGGATAGGCCTGCCGGAAAAGGCTAGTCTTTAAAGCTGCTTAAAATCACACAGAGAGTTAATTTTACAAATCTCCTCCGGCAGGCCATTCCACAATCTGGGGGCAACAGAAGAAAAAGTCCTCTGGGAAACTGATGTCAGCCTAGTTTTAGCTGACTGAAGTAAGTTCACCCCAGAGGACCTGAGTGTATGGGAGAAGGCAATCCTGCAGGTAACCTGGACCCTAACCATTTAGGGCTTTAAAGTGTAGTTTAGGAAGCTGAGGAGACTATAAGTGGCAGGAAAGACGATTGTACAATGAAATACAGGATCCTTACACTTACTGCTCAGCTATCTCCCAAGTAAGGTAAGCCCAAGAAACTCAAAGCCAACCCATGAGAAAATCTCTGAAATCTCTTCACCACTGAATTTCTTTTCAAAAGCAATTTCTCTTCTATCAAATTGAATGATACAAGTCAAAAAAATGTGGGAGAAATTTTTGGCACAACACCAGTGAAAACTGCTATAGCACAGTGGCTAAAGCTGTAGTCCCATACACATTTACCTCTGAAGAAGTCTAATTGAACTCAATGGAGCTTATTACTGTGTAGACATGTAGGAGATTGCACTGCTTGTGATTCAGTTACAAATCAGAAACTCCTCAGTTTGAATCTTGCTTCCGCCACAAACTTGCTAGTGGATCTGCCTTAGGCAAGCCACACTCTCTCAGCCTCTGCAATATGGGATGGGTGCGGAGGTGGAATAATGAGCTTCATCACACCAGCGACTTCGTGCATTCTCGCCATCAGCATGGTACTCACATGACGCCGTGCCTGTCCTGCTGACACCCCGCCACTTCCACAGCCTTGTCCGTCTTTTCCTAGAACACTTAAAGTCTGGATTATTTTCCTTACACGCGTTTTCCTTTGTTGGGGCTGTATGCTGTGACAGGAGCCTTGTTGTTGGCTTGAATGGATTGCATCAGGTCCTGGCAGGGAAAAGTGATCTCTCCAAGCAGGCGGCTCCAAGCCTCAATATAAAACCCAAACCTTGCATCCCAGGCTTGAAAGTGTATTTTAAAATTGCACAATGCCCCAAACTCTGCAGAGGCAGAATTGTACTCCCTTGATGCCCCAAAGAGCCAGACTAAAGGTTTGTTCATTTTTGCCAGGTTGAAGTACTCATCTGACAGGACCTGTCTAGTTAAAGGGGAGGGGGAAGAAGCAATCAATGAACTGGAGGGAGAAAGAGAAGGGGTGGAGTGGAAGAGGAAACAAGCGAAAGAGTATCGGAGGTTAAAAAAAATGCAGAGGCAAAGCAGGGGGGGAAATTACATGTGATGGAGCCCAATAATCTGACATACCCAGTGGAGGCTGGTGGCTCCTATTTTAGTAGGGCTGTAAATCTGGTCTAGGCTTCAGTCAGAACTCTAAATGAGCTATCTGACATGCTGAACCCTATTCCACAAAATGGGTCCAACACCTTGGATAGGACTTTTAGAGTTCTGGCTGATACTGATTGAAAGCTGGAGCGGATTTACAGCCCCACTGAAAACGGAGCCACCAGCCTCCACTGGACATATGTTAAAAATCCGTTGTAAGGAGCACAACTAGATAATATTTGTTAAGTGAACTGTTCTTATGTGTTCATATTCCTGATTGGAATGTTTCCATTTTTATTTTATTCCTCCCGGTTAAAATTTGCAACTGGTAATTTAGCTCTAGCTGTGTCTGAGATTGCCTGAAATCCTATACATGCTTACCGTGGGATACAATGGGCCCTATTTCTGAGCGGACCTACATAATAGGAAAGCATTGTAAGACAACCATCCTGACTATAAAATAGGTATGACAAAGCCAAACAAAAAAAAGAAACAAATCCATTAATGAAAAGAGAGTATGATTATCAAAAGCAGGAAAGGGCATGTGTTTAATCAATACCACACACATTTACAATCATTCCTTTTTGGAACCATTTTTTTTAAATGTTTATGACCCTGCAGCATTATGAGCTATGATTACAAACATATATTACAATTGCTTGGCATAGATGGGGTTTTGTAAAGTTTTTTCCACTATGACAAACATAGCTACAAGTATGAAATGCACTACATTTTAAGCAGAGGTTGCGTAAATAAATACCTTTTTTTCCACTCCCTGTTATAGAACAATTATTTGAATCTTACTTTAACACAGAACTACACAGTGCTAACAATATCCAAAATGAATTCAAGGTCTTTGTTTTGTTTTCAGAAGTGGCAGCGTTTAATTTAAGCATTGTGCAAATATAGTGAAGTTTCATTCTTTTTCCAATGTGCATTACTTTGCGCTTGTCAACACTGAATTTCATCCATCATTTTATTGCTCAGTCATCTAGTTTTGTGTGATTTCTATATCTCTCAAGGGGCTGCTTTGCATTTCCTGTCTTGAATAAGTATCTGCAAATTATATCATCTTATTGTTTACCTCCTTAGACTTTCCCCATATCATACTGTGTTTATTCCAATAATACAGATGTTTCAACTACAGATGTGTGCTTATTTCTTAATTGGAAAAATAAACATTCATCCCTTGCCTTTATCTAGTACCTTTTACCTATGATCCATGAAAATGCATGCATACACGCACTCTCCCCACATTTCCTTTATTGAAAGTCAAAGTGCAGCACAATCCTAGGCAAATCAACTTGGAATTATGTCTCTTTGTGTTCATTGGTGCTTAGCCCCTAGTGAGTGAGTTTAAGATTACAGCCTCAGGTTTTTTCAAGGCTCTACTTCCCAGTAGCTTTGGGACAGAGCAAGAATGCAATATCAATTGAATTAGTCTTATCCATGTGCTTTCTGACACACCTAAAATGTTTGATTAGATTACTCAAACATGACTTTTCTAATTTATTAGGATTTTCTGTTCAAAAATAAAGTTACATTTATCAACTTGTTGACAGCGCACGGTGTCTTTGAACCAGACTGCTTTTTAACTAACACATTATAACCTCTAAAACCATGCTATCTTGTCAGATCTTTATTTCAAATTGACATCCCTTATCCTAAATATATTTCTTCAGAACTGAATTTAGAAACTTCATCCTGTGCATCTTACAATGTAAGTTGGCTATTAAAGCTTCTCCAATATCCACCAATACCACTACTGTGAAGTGAAAACAAATGTTTCCATGTGGTAGTAAAGAAAACTAAAATCAGGACAAATAATATACCTACAGCACACATACCCAGCTTCTAAGAAGTTGGCCCTGTGCTAAATATAATCAGATAGGTCATTTGAGATAAGTGTCTTGTGAAATCTGAGAGAGCAAATAAACCAAGGTAAGCTCAAATAAACCAAGCAGACAATTAATATAGAGAATATTGTAATGTCTCATAAACCAAGCTACCCTGATTCACAGGCAGAAACAGATTAGGGATGTTTCCAGATTCGGATGTAGTTGTTGTTTTACTGTGCCTCATTCAGAGGATTTTATGGGACATCCAGACTATGTCTTCCATTTGTAGGTCTTCCATGTTTTCCCACTTCTTCTGTCTTTTTTTCTTACCAGGAAAAAAGTTAAGGTTAAAAAAAGGAACAATAGATCTGAAGTCAGTGGGGTTGTGAATCCACTCTCTGGGTTCCAGAGCTTCATCCCACGTACCTGTTTCCCTTGAATTATCCCTACAGCGCTAAGCTGTCAGCGTTGGCTTTGTTGTTGCTGCCGGGCGACAGCGATCCTTTGCGTACCAGGAAGTGGGTTTAAGGGGGGGAATGTAAAAAAATCATTAAAAATCAACGGATGACCCAATCCTATTCAAATTTGGTATGCTTCAAGCTCTCCTTAATATCTATTACTGTGCCAATTTTGAAGTCTTTATCTTTAAAGCTTACACAGACGTAAGCATTTGTTTAATTTTTCTTCCAATCCTGCTCCTGCACCCCAGTGGCTGCTCGGGAAACAACAAATGATACGCTCAAAAACTAGTAGCAAAATATTGCACTTCTTTTGGTTAAGAAGCACAATTAAAGCAGGAGTACTTCACAATAAAAGCAGATTATAAACTGGAAAACTTCAGAGTCCTTTGCATGCAATTCGCAGTGATTGCACAGTATAATGCTGGTGTGATAAAGCTCCCAGTCAGAATTCTAAAGGGTCTATCAAAGGTGCTGAAGACCAGAGCAGATTCACCTCTCCATGGTATTGGAGCCATCAGCCTCCACTGGACACAAGCTTCCAAGTCAAAGATCCTTCATATTTGAAAGTGCAGCATCATGCTTACACCCTTGTTCTTGTGTATCCCTGGATCAAAACTAGTGTTCTGTACAAATCTATCCTTTGGTATTAGAGTAATGAAATTGACTTACTCCAGTGCCATTGTTCACTGATAGTTAGGCCTTAGCTAGACCTAAGGTTTATCCCGGGATCGTCCCAGGGTCATCCCTGTTCATGTAAATGACACACAGGATATCCCAGGAGCAGGCAGGGACGACCCAGGGACGATCCTGGGATAAACCTTAAGTCTAGCTAAGGCCCCCATCTCCAACTTTATAATGGTATAAGTGGAGCAGCAGTGTTGGATACTGCCCTGTGAATGAGGCAGGGTAATGGCACCACTAAGTGCCTTGTCTAGAAACACCCCAAGTTGTAAGAAATACATATTCCCCATCACTGTTATTGTCCTTAGAATTAAATGATGTCAATGTATTATGCACCCTGGCCATAGTGTGGCAAAATATTGCTTCTAGTCTCTGGGACAGTGTCTGAAGGCCAAAGGAACATCCAATAACACATATATTGGCAACCTCTGATCTTCAGTATTCATTTGTCTGTTTTTTGGCTCATTGTTTTTAAAGTTGTTATAGTGGTTTTAAATGTATGTGTATATTGCATGTTTTTGTGGTCTTTAATTTTTGTATATTGTTTTTAAGTGTTTTATCTTATGTGAACCACCCAGAGAGCTTTGGCTATGGGGTTGTGCAATAAATAATAATAATAATAATAATAATAATAATAATAATAATAATAGCTTTATTTCTTTCATTCCTCCTACATCAGAGAAATACATTCCAGTCTGCATTAGCTTACAGTAGATACACTGTAGGAACAAAAAGTAAAATACTAAAAATATAAGTAATTTGCAGCACTTTGGTGAAATTATAGAGATTGAAAGCATCAGTGTTAGCTATTCTCAAGAGAAAACTCATAATAATGCATTTGGCTGAAAATACATGAATCCTCTAGATGGGTAAAAATGTGGTGTAGAATGTAGAAGAGCTCATGGAATTTGGTGTGAGTGACTGATTTAATATGATAATATTTTTGGCAATTGTGTTATTTATTTGTTAAGGGCACTTCATTCCTAGCTAATACAGGATGTTGTAATATTATCGAGGGATTTCATCCAGAATTATTGAGAAAGAGAAAGCCTGTCAGCTGAATCATTCAAAAATCAAAGTTCCACTACAACCAAACCTGCCAAATAAAACTCTTGCACACAGCAGTTTCTTAACATCTGGTGGTGTGAATCCATGTGTGTCTCTTTATATGCATACACGTACATACAAAAAGGGGGAAATTGCATATCGAAAGCCTAATGGGAAAAGCAATAGCTAACCAGTGTGCTATTAGGGCTACAAATACTTGAATGATCCACTCATGGCGCTGGAGCCATTCAACAAAATTATAGCTTTACAACATGTGATTCCCTGGGTTTATGTTATTTGTTAAATAAAATAAATGGAAGAAGGATTTTTTTAAAAAGAAGCTTGACTAATCAGAATTGGTACTTTTATAGTAACTGCTGAGAATGCCATAAACACTATGAATAGTAGTAGTATGAATAGTAGTACTTGTGTATTTTTATGTCATTTAAGCAATAGTGCTTCAACCACATGGTTAAAGAGAGAGAGAGAGAGAGAGAGAGAGAGAGAGAGAGAGAGAGAGAGAGAGAGAGAGAGAGAGAATATAACAATAAAATCCAATACGCTGCTAAAGTCTTTAAAATAAAATACATACAAGAGGACTAAAAGTACATTTAAAGAAACATGCCCACAGATCATATGTTATAAATAAAACCATGCTTTAGATCAACTTTCCCAACTACTAGAGATCCTTGTAAATTAGCAAGTGTTATGACTGAAATAGAGTTAGCATATGATTGCATTCTCATTCGAATAGCTTAATGGTGTCTTCCTAGTTTAGACTGTGCTGTCATAAATATAAGTGACAGAGGCAACGTTTTCATATATCTAAACCCTCTTCCTCATATTTGTCTCTAAGCTACATGGCCTCAAGCTGTGTTAGATGTGCTTAAAACCAATTATTTCAATGAGCTTAAGTGTGCCCAACACAGTATTGGATTGGTTCATTGTGTTTGTCAAAGAATAGGTCAATTACCTAGGACTGCAAGATTAATGAGCTTTCCTGTCCTGATTGGGTGCATCACTCTGAGGAGGGTTGTGACCTCTAAGAAGCTTGTAGCAGGCACTGTTGTAATTTGTTACTGCACAAGGCATTATTTGTTTGTGGGAGGGGGTGGGGTCTAGGCCTTATGGTTATATTTATTGCAACCGAGGCATCATGGCAGCCAACTGGGAACACTGTGAAAAAGAAAGAATGGTCAGCTTTGTCAGCTAAACCTTTGACCGGGGTGGGGGGTGGGGAATCAAATGGGAGGGTGAATTCTCATCAGCAGGTGGATATGTCCTTGGATAGGCTCTAAGACCTCGGCCTACATCCTGTCTGGGTTATTGATGAATGATGGCACCTTCCTTTCAGAGGGATTTAAAATGGCTTATCACTTGAGGGGTGCAAAAGTAGGGTGCTGGCAATCAGCCGTTAACTTCATTGTATAGAGCTATCATAGCAGATTTGTGTAGTAAGCTTTAACCTTGTCATATGTTTTGATATTCTTCCTGCACCAACGCCTTTGCCTGTTACAAGACTTGCTAACAAAGTTGTAGCCATTTAAATCCAAAGCATCCCTTCTGCTGTGTCTTCCTCTCAGATCCTAAAGCAAACCATTTTTGCTCAAGGAGGCATTAGCATCCTTCAGTCCTCTTGCACTCTGCATTCTTTGACACCCCTGCCTTTTACCTCTTGCTTTTTGAATCCAAATGGTTTTCTGAGGTCTCTTGGGGATTTTCCTGCAGGCTTAGCCGACGGTTCTGCCAGCCTGGAATGAGGTGTCCTGGGCTATCGATATGATTGCTCCCAAACATCCTTGACCTAGTCGTAGAACTGTGTCGGCTGCTTGGTATACTGAGGAGCTGAGGGCAATGAAACAACTGTGTCAATGATTAGAGAGCAAATGGCAGAACACTTGGAATGAATATGATCGAACACAGGTAGGAATCCATTTGCGAACATACTCTGTGGTGGTGGTGGCAGTGAAGAAATTCTACTACTCTGACACCATTGCATCTACTCAGTGGCATCCAGCAGAGCTCTTTCAGGTGGTCAAAGGTGTTTTAAGCCTTGCAACACAACCATCTGAACCCTCAAAGGCCTGCTGTGAACAATTTGCAAGATATTTTTCAGATAAAATCACTCATATTTGTGCCAACTTGGATGCCATTGTTTTGCCAGAACCTAATATGGACGGGACTAGTGAACAATCTAGTCATGTTATAGATACCTTTCAGCTGTGCAACCTGAGGATGTGGGCGAAGTGCTTGGAGGGCTGAGACCTACTACTTGCCCCTTAGACCCTTGGCCGTCCTGGCTTTTGAAATCTGCCAGAGCTAGACTGGATACCTGGACTTCTGAGGTGATAAATGTCTACTTGAGATCTGGTGAGGTCCCCACAGCCTTAAAAGAAGCTGTGGTGAGGCCCTTATTGAAAAACAAAAAAACAAATTTAGAACCTACGGTCTTGGATAACTACCACCCTACCATTCTTGGGCAAGGTGCTGGAGCATGTGGTGGTCTCACAACTCCAAGTTTTTTTGCATGCAGCTGATTACGTAGATCCATTCCAATCAGGTTTCAGGCTTGTTAAGGGATGGAAACAGCCTTGGTCACCCTGGTTGATGACTTACGCCAGGGAATGAATGTGGGGGGGAGTGCAACCCTGTTGGCTCTCTTGGGCCTCTCAGTGGCTTTCAATACCATCAACCATGGTATCCTTCTGGATCATTTATCTGGAATGGGCTTGGGAGGCACGGCTTTAAAGTGGTTCCAGTCCTTTCTGAAGGAGCAGTCTCAGAAGGTGGTGCTGGGGGACTTTTGTTCCGCCTTTAACCATGGCCTTTACCCTGTGGTGTGGCGCAAGGTTCTATCTTGTCCCCAATGCTTTTTAACATCTACATGAAACTGCCAGGGGAAGTCATCAGGAGGTTTGGGATGAAGTGTACCAGTATGCGGATGATACTCAGCTCTACCTCTCGTTTCCAGCTGCATATCCCAGTGAGGCTGTAGAACTCTTGAACCAGTGTCTTGACACTGTTTGGGGATGGATGAGGGTGAACAAGCTGGAACTTAATCCAGACAAAATGGAGGTACTGTATGTGGGGAAACCAACCACTTCGGATGGAGGTTTACAACTGGTCTTTGATGGGGTTGCAGTCCCCCAAAAAGACCAAGTACGCAATTTAGGAGTCCTCCTGGACTCTAAGCTAACTAGGTAAGCCCAGGTAGCTGCAGTTTCCAGGAGTGCATTCAAACAGCTTAGGCTGGTACACCAGCTGAGGCCCTATCTGGAGAGGACAGACCTTACCTCAGTTATCCATGGACTAGTCATGTTCAGGCTGGACTACTGTAATGCACTGTATGTACAGCTGCCTTTGAAAACTTCAGCTGATGCAGAATGCAGCTGCCTGAGTATCGCTGAGGGCAAGGCGATCTGACCACATAATGCCTATACGGCTCCAGCTGCACTGGATACCCGTGTGTCTCCAAGCCCAATTCAAAGTGCTGTTTTTTACCTTTAAAGACCTTTTTTGAACCGCCCAGAGAGCTCCGGCTATTGGGCGGTATAGAAATGTAATAAATAAATAAACGGTTTGGGACCAAGCTACTTGAAGGACTGCCTTCATCCATATCAGCCTTCCCGCACTTTAAGATAAAAAAGAGAGGCCCTTCTCACCTGCCCATCAGTGAGAGAAATTAGTTGGATGTCAACATGGAAGAAGGCCTTCTCAGCAGTGGCCCCACGCCTGTGGAACAAACTCAAAACGACGATCCGCCATGCACCATCCTTACAGGCTTTTAAGAAGGCCTTAAAAATGTTTTCTTTTACTATGGCCTTCTTATAAATGAATACTGTTTTGCTGCTATTGCCCTTGTTTTATTGTTAGTTTTAATGTTAGCTTTTATTGTTTTTAATTGATATTTTACTCTCTCTGTTTTTATTATTATTATTATTTATATAGCACCATCAATGTACATGGTGCTGTACAGATTACACAGTAAATAGCAAGACCCTGTTTTATGTATGGCTGTAAGCTGCCTTGGGAGGGCTTCTGCCCTGAAAGGTGGCTAAGATATTTTTTAAAATAAATAAATTTCTCTCTTTCTGACACACTAAGCAAAGCTAATTCAAAACCAAATGAACAGCAAAATTGTACAAACAGTTGTGTCTATGCATCCAGGTATTTATGGCCTGCTCCCAAATTGCCATGTTAAAGTAAGATTTCTTATCCTTTAAAATCCTGCTTTTATTGCCTTAATTTAACCTACTGAGATGGTTTATTCTACAGACCTATGACTAGTAAAATCACATACAATTCTAGTTCTTTTTAATGATTACAGAAATATCTATGCAATATGAACAGAATCTCTGGCTTATGGAACTACTTTCTTTAGAACAAGGATACATCACAGAACATTGGGAAGGGGAATAGGATCTACCCTTTGATATATATACACACGGTATGAAAAGCTTTTTATCTGCCATTTTGCACCTATCCGATTAATACCTCCATGGGCTATGTCAGAGTTTATCTATCGATTATCTAGGTCTAAAGTGTTGCTGATGGAATGTGAGATAACAAGCTCAATGTCTCTAAGTAACGTGCAGTCCCAACTTCTAGGAGAACAAGAACAAAAGACATTTTGTGACTACCAGAAATTTGATTAATTGAGAGTGACATTCTGTGCCTAGTACAGGTGACCCAATGATTGGGTCATGCCCTGAAGGTTTAAAGTCTCATGTCTTTCCCAAGGAAGCAGTCAAACAGGCATGGTTAACTAACATCAGCCAACTACTGTTGACAAATTTCAGGCTTGCATATGGTCCAGCCATTGTTGGCAGAAAACACACACAAACAGAATTGGCATTTGAAGTGGCAGACAGTTTGCCAACAGGCCGTATGGATGGTGACAGGGCAAGAATGCTAATTACCAGCGACATAAATGATAAGGTAACCTTTCTTGCTCCACATGAACTTCACGTGAACTGAAGTAATGTGTTCATTTGTGGGGGGGAGGGGGTCCCGACAGGATAACAAATTACATGTTTAATGTTTAATATGGTAATGGAACTAAATTATCAGCTCTTTGGGGAGATTTGTTTTCTCCTAATTGCTCTGAACAAATCAATAAAAGAATTATCACTGGCATGATCCCACTGAGACCAGAGGTTGCAAAGACAAAGTCAATTAGTTTCCTGCAGCACAATATACTCAAATAGAAAGAGTCATTATGCCCAAATGTAAAATTCAAACTATCTGGCATTTGCTTCCAAAGGAGACAAAGGTTAGGACAAAACTACACAAAGAGGCCACACATATTGTAAGTTCTTTGTACTGGTAAACTCAGGTCTAGCACTTTTTTCTTTTCTTTTTTTTTACTTTCAAACGGATTATTTCCCACAGACCATTTACAGAAACTTTAAAGTATTTGCTTTTAACAGAATTAAGAGATTTGCCCCACTCCCATTTCATCTCCCCAAATTTCCTATATCTAATATCTCAGATCTCATATATCTCATCCATTATGAAGGCAAATCCTACTAAGAAAGAGAAACATAGGCTTGGTTCGCATGAAATGGCAGCAAACTGTGGGTTAATTATGTGCAAGCAGGGTCATATTCATTCTGGTTTTAGCTAATGTTAGCCATCTGAATATTTCACTTGGTTTTCTCTACTGTTTAGGTAAACAAGGCACCATGAAAGAACATGTGAACCATTACACATGTCAAAATAATAGAAGTCTTATTTCATATTTTTTGCCATGCTCAGTTTTGGCCCATGTTTTAATTTGTAAGTCTGATGATACATATTATGTTAAGAAGTCTCAAATCAACAGTTTCATTCTTAATTAGAATCAGAAAAAAAAAAAAACATTGGCAATGACAAGTGGTTGGTACAGTCTTCCTTGAATTGATTGCATGTCTACCACAATAAGCAAACGCTAAGAAGTCAAAAGCATTTTCTACTGTCAATTTGGATAGCTGTCCTTTTTCCTCCTCGATTTTCTTTCTACGTTGAGTTTATTATTCCTGCTACTAAAGTCTCAATTTCACATTTCACAAAAATCACTGACCACCCAAGGTTTTAATGCCTAAAGCAGTCAGTTGAATTCAGCAGTGATGTAATGTTGGATTTGAAAACAAATTATCTTCCCATTTTCTGTTCTGCACTTGTGTACAAAGAAGTCAATTGATTTTTCTACATCAATACAATCTCAAAGGCATCCCCAAACTGTTGCTAAAGGACCATGGACAGTTATCAATCTACTCAACTAATCTATTCAGAAGTGGCCAACAATGTATGGATGTTCTACTCAGTAAGAAGATTTATATATGTGATCTATTCTTTGCATATAATTTTTTAAAAACAACAACAGACAAGCCCTAAAGCTGCTAATTTGGTGTCACATTACAACTCATTCCATTTCTTCCATTTGCCCCTAGCAAAGTCAAGTTCCAGTGACCTCTTTTTGACCATGATGGGACACTAGTTCATGTGAGCTGGATGGAATTTGAGCTCGAACCAGCCTGACATCATCATGAATAAGGAAATATCTGTTAAAACAGTGCAAATTGTTTTAATGGCTTTTAGAACAAATATCTATTTACTTTTCATGCCAATTTTTCTAATGTTTAAATAAACAAACAAAAGTCTCTAAGAATGCAATCCTACACATTTGGAAAGAAAATGTCCTACAACTTCAAGCATGTCCTAGCCAGCCAAGAATTGTAAAGGTGCATAGGATTTCTCCCTACGATTGCAATCCTATGCCCACTGACCTAGGAGTAAGTGCCACTGAACTCAGATATTTACCAATAGCTTGGGCTGTTTGAAACATTAAAGGGAGAAAATTGGGCTTGACTATTTTCTGTGTTTTTCTCTTTTTGTGTGCAAGAGGAAAACATTACTTTGTTTTTAGATGTGTACAACATTATGTAACAGCTTTATATGAGAATAATTATACTGAGTCATACTGAGACATACTGTTATATCTGTGTGTTTTCTTGGTCCGATTTGTTGCCAACAGTTCCTTCATTAATGTAATTGTGACCAAATTAAAGACTGGATAGGTCAACAACTTTAACCTTGGACACTGAATTGGATCCACAGGGGTAGGCAACATCCAGATGTTTTCAACTACAACTTCCACAGTCCCTGACCATTGACAATGCTGGCTGGGGCTTATTAGTGTTGCAATCCAAAACATCTGGAATGCCCCCAGCTTGCCTATTCCTCCACTAAATGATCCCTGACAGATAATATTTGTAATGCTCTGTATACTCTTCATACATGTTGGCAGGCTAAGGTGTGTAAAACAAGTGACAAAAATACAGAATTTGGCTTCTGCATTGGGGCTACTTAGTAGAAACTGATACCTGAACACAACGTTTAAGAGTGCAATCCTGTGCATGTCTACTCAGAAGTAAGTCCCATTGAGTTTAATGGGGCTTATTCCCAGGAAAGTGTCTGCAGGAGTGTGCCCTAAGACTTCTGAAGCCATCAGAAAATTCCTACAGCTTTTGATAGGGGACTAGATGACAAAGGCAATGCTAATGCTTCTGAATTTGTAATGGCTGCTAATGTTCTCTTTAGGGCTTTGATTGGGGCTCATATTGTGTAACTTTGTCTTTTGACAAGGATTGTGAATAATAAGATTAATTTCATTTTTTCTTCTCAAACTGTAGAATTTTTTTCCACTAAAAGTGGACTTAATTTGCATTGCTATAAACTTCAATGGTTTAATGACAAATAATTCTGTGCAAAACCTTCATATGATATTGCCCTTTTAAAATACTTGTTTCTGATATTATTTCCAAATGCACTGTTCTCTCATTTGCTGTTTGTTTTATTGCCACTGTCAGTTTCTCAACTTTACATCATATACTTGTCACAAGAAAGACATTTTAAATAATGTCTTTTATTCTGCATCGCTTTGGTAAATTTCTCTATTAAGCGATATTTAACTATATCAAATAAATAACATCCTGTATCCAATGGTGGCACTGTGCTAGTGAAGTTGTAGCAGCATAAACCAACATCATTAGCGCTTGCTAGTGTAAAGGAAAAAAGCAGTGATTTGCCATCGATTATCTACCTAGTATTCTACACTGGCACTTGAACAAGATGAAATGCCACTTTTGGAAATAGTATGAAAAGAAAAAGGATTTGAGCCATTCAAATCAAAATCCGATGCTATGAAACTGTTTAAATGTTCTAACCTACTGCAATCTACTTTCTGAACTGGATTCAATCCAAACATGCTGGAGGTACTGTAAGTAAGTGGTTTGTCTGCCCACCTTTTCTGGAGGGGGCTGCACTCTTTCCGAAGGATCACGTTAGGTTTAAGATACTCTTTGATCCAGCCTTGTCACTAGAGACTATGTCAACAGGAGGAAAGGGCTCCTGAACCTTTAACAGTTGTATTGAAGGGGAAATTTCAGTCGGTGTCATTTCTATACCTACAGCACCTGGTGAAATTCCCTCTTAATCACAACAGTTAAAGCTGCAGGAGCCCTGCCCTCTTTTGTATCTGGTCACTCTAGCTGGCAGTTGCAGCAGAGGAGCTAGCCGGGGGTTGTCCAAATAGCTATGCTGGGCCATGTGTTGCCCACCCTCAGCATAGATAGACAGTGGATTATGACTGTAAGGTTTCCAGGCCAGAAAAAGAAAAACAAGACTTCAAGGGTTATCACAAGAGAAAGACAAAAGAAGCATCAACTAAGAGTAGGAGAAAGACAAAAGAAGCATCAACTAAGACTCTTAATACAAATAGGAATTGGAATATTAATCCAAAGGAGAGGGGCAGTGAGAGACAGGGGGAGAGGGACGGAGGCGGCTGGATAAGGTGAAAACAGCTGGAAGAGAGGAAGGGGGTGATCTCTTACATTTGTCTGCTGAGATGAGCAGAGAAGGAGAGAAGAATCTTCATCAATAGATTAATCCAAAAGTGGGGAGATCAGGCATTCCTTGGCTATGATAGGGTATCCTTCGCACAAAGATTCAGGATATCAGGCATCTCCAGGCCCCGGTTGGGCTTTGACTCTGCCGGAACATGGAGTTCAAAGACGGGTTCATAGCCAGGAGTTGCAAGACTCAGGCAGGCAGCGTGCCTGCTGGCCGGACTTCTCTCAAAAAAACACTAAGCAGAGGCAATTAAACTTTTAATTAAACAAAAGGCCAGGGTGTCAGCTGAAAAGGGATTTTCTGGGAAACAAAAAAGGCAGACGAGGCGCTATACTTCCTGAAAAGGAGGCAGGGTTGAACTGGGGGGGATCTACACTACTGCTTTTAAAGCGCTTTAAAGCACTTTGAAAACGTTTTGAAACCTGTATATGCAGTGTGTCCTGGGCCCCAACAGTTGTCAAAACTGTTATAAAGCGCTTTAAAGCAGTAGTGTAGATTCCCCCCCTCGTATCCAGTGGGAAAGGGGTTGAATTGATACCCAGCAGAAAAATGGGGTAAAGGATGTTTGGTGTGGATAGCTAACAAGTGGCATAGTTTGTCTTGATTGCATTAGGGAGCAGGGATGATTTGCTTTGCACATTTTAAAAATAATATTACTACATTTATATCCCACCTTTCTTCCCTCTTGGAAGAAACCCAAGGTAGCTTCAATGGTCCTCCTCCTCCTCTCTGTTTTATTCTCAGAACAGCCTGGTAAGATAGGTTGATCACAAAGTCACCCAGTGAGCTAGATGGCATAATGGGGACTAGGAACCCAGATCTCCTGAGTCTCTGTCCATCTTTCTAACCACTACACCACCCTGGCTCTCATCTGAGAATTCCATGACCTTCAGGTGTTAAAACACTTCCCTCTCCACTTCAATGGAGGACAGAGGCTGACAGTCAAGCTCAGTCAGCATTAGCTGCTAAGCAGTTGCCTGCTAGGCAGCTAGAAACAGACAAAAGAAGAGGTATTAAGACAACATGGAAGCAGTCTGACAGGGAGAAGCTATGAGCAGTAGAGGCCCCTATAATCAAGATGTCTTTACTTCTTAAAACATGTTCAGCAAATTACAGCTAATTCTGCACAATATGATATTATTGATTCTGTTAAGAGCATTCCATTCCAGAGGATGAAAAGAAAATGTTTTACACACACGCACCACTCTCGCTTAGAGAATCAGACCAGATCCCTGTTTGATCCACTTGACGTGCTTAGAAGAGGAGATAATCTCATGCACATGTGCTTCTGGTAAAATGGCAACCATCCCTGGCTAAGAAATTAACACCCCCTTTAAGTTTATCCCCTTTTTTCTCAGCTTCCAACAGATAAATTAAAACCAGCATTAAGCAAGTGCAGTTTCACTTCATATGCAATTTCCGACCATTGCTCCACAAACACTGCGTAGTGAAACAGCCTCAGGCACTGTTGCGATGGAATCATAACCAGTGACAAGCTGTTTCCTATCCTGCTGTATTGATTTATCTCCATAGCCCCCTGCAGAGGACTATACATGCATTCCATGGGGGAACAATGTTGGTAACAGCTGAAATGTGTTATTAAACATCTCTTTCAGCTTGACCTGGAGTACTGGCAAACTCAACTGGTCCCCAAAACGTTAACTAAGTAGTATTACACACACAGTCATAACTAAGGACCCATTCATGGCAATCAATACACAAGCCCCCCGCCCTCCACCCATTGACTGTCATGTCAAGCAAAGCCAGCCACCGAGGGTTATTTGAAGGTTAAACAACTCTCGCATAACCCTTGGTTTGTTGTAGGGGAGTTCTTTTACCTACAAATGACCTTCGGTGGCAGATAATATTATATATGAACTCTCACTGCCAAGCACCCATTGGCAGCTATTGCAGTGCCATCCACATAATGAAGAGATCATTGAAAGAAGAGCTACCATGTGAGTGCATCAGATTGTTATCACATGATAGTTATAATTTTAGGGCCTGTTCTCACATGTATACACTTGATTACTCAGCCCTTGATCACTCAAAACTGAATGTGTGAACAGTCTCCAGTGAAAAACATCAGGGTCGAGGTGATATAAAAGTTCTACCTTTGGTGTTGGGTCTCTGATGTTTCTCATGCACACACACACACACAGGCACACACACACACACACACACACAGAGAGAGAGAGAGAGAGAGAGAGAGAGCAATGCTTGATACTTTACATTGCAATCCTCTGAGAGTCTACTCAGATGTAAGCCCCACTGAGTTTCATGGAGCTAACTTCCAGATAAGTGGCTACAGGATTGCAGCCTGCCTTATCCATCCAGTGTTGACCATGTATGAGTGAACCAGCTGATAGGATAGATAATATGGTTTGTAGAGCAATATTATAGCCATAACTACTCCTCTCCTCTCACTCCAAGCTAAAAGGAGGGGTTATGCCACTAAGGGCCAAACTATGCAGCAATGCAGCTTCCCGTGAAATGGAAATAGACGCTTCGGAGAGGCCATTTTGTTGAGAGGGGTGAAACTCTCCTTTCCCAGCTCCCATTGTCCTGGAGCTTTCTGGCAGCCACTTATTACATAACAAAAAAGCACATTAAATGCATTTGCACAATTCATGTCATGTCTAGTCTGGTCAAGTTAAGACTTTTCCCCAAGGAACATTTTAATACCATTGATTGCACTGCACTGCTGCTTATTTTTGCTGAATACTACCACAAACCACAATGGACAGCACCAGTTGTCCCTGCAATCTAGTAACCTGCATAAACATGTAAATAGTGAATCCATGCCAAAGTTTCAGGAAAGGCAAAATCGTATGTCAGTCAGTGTCTAGGATGTAGCAGGTCTCTTGGATGAGCAGACATTTCTGCTTTGGCATCCCACCCATATTTTCTGGCCATTCCCCCCTCCTGCTGCCGCCCCTGTGCCACATCTCATGCCATTCCACAGGGCCTCATGATCCTTGGGGATATGTGGGCACTGGGTGTATGGGCAAAGCCCTTTGTACAAACAGAGTTCTCGTTTGTTTCTTTGATATTTATACTACCCAACAGCCTAGGCTCTCTGGGCAGCCAACCCCCTCTATACCAAATGGAGGAAGTGCATGTGGATGTGAACAAAAGAGGTGATTGTGCTGGTAGTGGAATGTGGCCTGGGTTCCCAAACAGAACTGAGAAGTGGTTATCAATATTCAGTGGTAACCTGTTAATGTCATCAAGGGAAAGCCACTGATTGAAGAGAAGAGCCCCAATATGTTATTAACTTAAATCCCAGGTTTAATCCCTTAATCTCCAGTTTTAAGGATCAGTAGCAGGCAATGGGACCTCTGCCTCAGCCCCTGGAGAATCACTGTCAGTCACAATAGACAATGATGGGCTAGATGGGCAAATCATCCTTGAACCCCAATGTATTTATTTATTTATTACATTTTTATACCGCCCAATAGCCGAAGGTCTCTGGGTGGTTCACAAAAATTAAAACCATGAAGAGCATAAAAACAACCAACACTCTAAAAACACAAATACAAAATACAATATAAAAAGCACAACTAGGATAAAACCACACAGCAAAAATTGACATAGGTTAAAATATGGAATTAAAACAGCAAAGTTTAAATTTAAGACAAAAAAGTATTAGACCTCCCAACTCTAAGGATTCCTGGATGAGATGGATTATCTAAATCCATTTCAATCTGGCTTCAGACCTGGTTATGGGACAGATAAAGCTTTGGTCGCCTTGCTATTTAACATATACATGAAACCATTAGGAGAGGTTGTCTGGAGTTTTGGGGTGCGGAGCCACCAGTTTGCTGATTACACCCAACTCTATTTCTCCTTTCCACCTGATTCCAAGGAAGCTGTTTCGGTGCTAAACCAGTGTCTGTTGGCAGTAATGGGTTGGATGAGGGCAAACAAATTGAAGCTTAATTCAGACAAGTCAGAGGTGCTCCTGGTCAGTTGAAAGGCAGATCAGGGAACAGGGATTTAGCTAGTGCTGGATGAGGTTACACTCCTCCTGAAGACACAAGTTCGCAGCTTGGGTGTACTCTTGGATTCAGCCCTGAGCATGGATGCCCAGGTTTCGGCGGTGGCCAGGAGTGCATTTGCACAGTTAAAGCTAATGCGTCAGCTGCACCCTTTCCTAGAGATCTCCGACTTGGCCACAGTGACACATGCCTTAGTTACATCCCATTTGGATTACTGTAATGGGCTGCCTTTGAAGTGTTCGAAAACTTCAGTTGGTTCAAAGAGCTGCAGCCAGATTGTTGACCAGGGCCGGTTACAGGAAGCATACAACTCCCTTGGCTTCCAGTCTGTTTCCAGGAACAATTCAAAGTGGTGGTTATGACCTATATAGCCCTATATGGATCGGGTCCAGGTTATCTGAAAGGCACAGCACCCCACCCCGGTTGGGGTTGCATATTCAAAATGTCAGCCAGCATCTGCCATGGCTCATCGTGAGTTAAATAACCTACAGTGAGCCCAGCTGTGTGGAGCGAACTGGCCCATTGTTTTATGCATCCTTTCCCATATTCAAATTACAGAACAGCTGAAATAACAGCTTTCCATTTCTGTGTCACTGACATGATTCACCCTTTACCTGTAGGCTTTCCTTTTCATATGCAAGATTTTTTAGGTCAATGTTAATGTTAATGTTGGGATAACTGTAGGAACTGTCAACACAGAGGCCAATTAGAGTCAATCATTAGTATTTTTCAGATCTTTCTCCTTTCTGACAAGGAAAAAGTTTAGCTTACATTTCTTTGCAAGCCTCACAGAAAAGCCAAGATCAATCTTCGAGAGTCATTGAGGCTACATTCAAACAAAAAAGAAGCCAATAAACAGGGATGGCTCTGCAACCTTTGAGGTGGGCCAAACAGATTAAAGCAAAACCAGCTCCGTCCCCTTTCTGATCCTTGTCTGGAGATTACACTACTTAACTCAGTGTCCTACTATTACTGGAAAACAGGGTTGTTTCTTTGTTTACTCACACCAAGGTTATCTAAACAATAATCATGAACATTGCCAAAAATCAACTTGCACTAACATGCACATCTTGCTGATCTACTGAGGACACAGCTTCTTTCTCCTGTTCTTCTGGGAAGAGAAAGAAGCACAGGATAAGTGAGGGATACTAAATGTTTACATCCTCACATGTGATCTTTGCTGATCTCATTCGTTTGGAAAACAGAGCAGCCTGTGAGTTGTTCTTTTCCTGATTGGCTTTGTACTTGCCTTTAATCCTTTTGGCTTGGGGTTTTGTAACAGAACTGAACATAGCTTTGAAACTGTTCCTACTGAAGTTAATGGCAAATTTCCTACTGGCTGCAAACGACATCGGAGAAGAAACCAAAGCAGCAGGCATGCTATTGAAATACGAAGGAGGAGCTATCCTGATTCAAGTCTTTCAGTACTTTCATACAGACAACACTGGCTCCAGTGCAACTCAACTTTGACAGATTTGCTACATGGCTGGGGAAAACAGATGATATGATTCTTCTAGCCTAGACTTAAGCATTTATTGTGCAGAATCGGTGAGTAATGTGTGCAAGGGGGAAAAAATTGGCAGTATATGCCAACATTTAGGAGACAGTTCTTTGGGCATAATCCATCCAATTTAAATGGACCATGGACTGACACCAACTGGAGCGAGTTCTCTCCTATAAATAGTTAAGTATTTTACAGTGAATAAAAGCTAGAGAACCCAGATTGAACATGTCAGGCTTAAGACGGACAATGCTTCTAAAATAATAATCCAATTTGACAATAATAATCCAAATTTACATTGATCTTTGACCCAGGGAAATTCCCCAAATAACTTAGGGATTGGAAATAGAGACGAGCAAACCTCATGGAGATCTCCTCAGATTGACCTAGAAATGTACAAATTTGTCCCCTCCACACACACACACACCCTTTCCCAAGCAAATGTTAGAGGGTTGAGGAAATGTATTTATTTATTTATTTATTTATTATTCAAAGTATTTCTATCCCACTCTTCAGTCAAAAGGCTCACAGAGGGGCTTACAAAAAACAGCGATTGAACAAGCCCTGCCCTCACAATCTAAACAGACCCGAGACACAAGGAAATGGATTGGGAGGGAGAAGGAAAATGACGAGCATGATGGTAATATTTGATTCAGTTGCCCAGGTGGATGGACACAAGTTCACACACTATCTTTACCCTTCTGGGCTGGCCTGTTCCTCTTTCCTTTCTTCTCGTTTGCAGTTTCTCTTCACTGACATTCAAGCTTAATGTATTTTCTCTCCCATTCCCTCAGGGCAAAATGTTCCTCAGACACACTTCTGGTTTCAGTTGGGGGAAGGAGGGGCCACCACTCGGAGCTAGACTTTGGCAGCCCACCAACCCACTTCTGCATCTTCTTTCTTTTACTTACTTGGAAGTGGAGACAGTGGTGGTAGCAGCAGAGAGCAATGAGAGGGAAGATATCCCCCCTTTCCCCTACCCTTCTTTTATCCTGATGCGCCCCTCAGTTCATGGGGACTAAGAGAAGAGCGCCAATTGAGACTTGGAGTCTTCCACAGGTACCACAACGACAGTAGTCTTTAGGAAGTTTTCAAAAGTCACAGCTTTGTCAGTCTTAAAGCAGTGCAACATGCATCAGGAAGATGTGAGGAAGGAAAAGACCCTCATTTTCCCCACCCTCTGCTGATGTTCTTGATTGATTGATTGATTGGTTACATTTCTATACCAATAGACAAAGCTCTCTTGGCGGATCACAACAATTAAAACTATAAAACACAGGACAATAAAATACAATACAAAAGTTTAAAACTACAGTATAAAAATAAAATAACCAAATCAAACCTAGCAGTAGTGCAAGATTTAAAATACAATACTTGGGCCAGATCTACACCAAGCAGGATAAAACCCTTTGAAAACAGTATATGACATGTGTCCTGGACCTGAACAGTTGCCAAAACCACTATAAACCGTTATA
This sequence comes from Elgaria multicarinata webbii, assembly GCF_023053635.1. Classification (NCBI taxonomy): domain Eukaryota; kingdom Metazoa; phylum Chordata; class Lepidosauria; order Squamata; family Anguidae; genus Elgaria; species Elgaria multicarinata. The sequence goes on along the minus strand of NC_086180.1, from coordinate 35,493,215 downwards.
AAGCAGTAGTGTAGATCCTGCCTGGATTTAAAACAGAAACTGAAAACCAATGCTACCACCACTATGCCCACATTCAGTTAAATAAAGAGAAGCATAGGATGGGGAATGGAGGATTGTTGGGGCAGGAAGCTAGGATGCCTTCTTCAGCTCCACTCTTGCTCTACTACTACTACTACTTAACATCTGTATAGCATCTCCGGAACTTTCTCCTGATGTTCATGATCGTATCTCAGCATGTCTTTCAGATATCTCAGCTTGGCTGCTTCGTCGTCGCTTGAAACTTAATATGGCAAAGACTGAATTGCTTGTTTTTCCTCCTAAACCTTCCCCTCATCTCTCATTCTCTCTTACTGTCAATGATGTTACGCTTACTCTGGTCAAGGAAGCTCGTAGTCTTGGCTTTATATTTGATTCCTCGCTCTCCTTTATTCCTCATATTGAGGCAGTAGCTAAATCCTGTCGTTTTTTCCTGTATAATATTGCCAGGATTCGATCATTTCTGTCTGTCTCTTCTGCCAAGACGCTTGTTCATGCACTGGTTATTTCTCGGTTGGACTACTGCAACCTTCTTCTCACTGGCCTTCCTTCTTATCACTTCAGTCCGTTGGTCTCGGTCCACCACTCTGCCGCTAAGATCATCTTCTTGGCTCGCCGCTCTGATCATGTTACTCCACTTCTGAAATCTCTTCATTGGCTTCCAATTCACTTCAGAATCCAATATAAACTTCTTCTGTTGACCTTCAAAGCTTTTCACGGTCTAGCTCCTTTCTAGCTCTCCTCTCTCATCTCATACTATTGCCCCGCTCGTGCTCTTCGCTCCTCTGATGCCATGTTTCTCACCTGCCCAAGGGTCTCTACTTCCCTTGCTCGGCTTCGTCCATTTTCTTCTGCTGCCCCTTACGCCTGGAACGCTCTTCCAGAACATCTGAGATCCACAAGTTCAATCGCAGCTTTTAAAGCTCAGCTAAAAACTTTTCTTTTTCCTAAAGCTTTTAAAACCTGATGTTGTTTGGACTCTATACTGTTAGTTTTACCCTACCCTGTGCCTGTTTACCCTACCCAGTGCCTGTTTACCCTACCCAGTGCCTGTTTGCATTCTCTTCCCCTCCTTATTGCTTTACTATGATTTTATTAGAATGTAAGCCTATGCGGCAGGGTCTTGCTATTTACTGTTTTACTCTGTACAGCACCATGTACACTGATGGTGCTATATAAATAAATAAATAAATAATAATAATAATGTTCAGAGCGATTCAAATGCATTATATAGTTGTAATCCTGACAACAACCATGCAAGTGGAAGGACTATGGGCGAGAGAGGGTGCTTTGGCTAGAGTGTTTAGGGCAGAGGCAAGATTCAAACAAGACATTCTGACCCATCGCTCAAACTCTCAGCCGCTATGCCACAACAAGCAGAGAGCAGTGTGAGAGGTCGGTGGGTGGGTGTGTTTCTAAAGGCCATCTCAGCTCTCCTCTGGGGCATCCTTTTAACAACTGCCTTTTTTCTCTGAGCCACGCTCATGCAACATTTTGTGGCACCTGTCCTTGGAAATATTTATTTTTATTATTTATTTATTAAAACATTTGTATCCAGCCCTATATCACAAGGATCTCAGGGCAGCGGCGTACAGGAAAAATCATACAAACAATATAAAACAATATTTACACAGCTACGAACAAATTAAACCATTAATAAGATAAAACCAGAATAGAATTTTAAAATAGTGAAGTCAATTAAAACAATTAAAACTATGTAAAGGCTTGGCGAATTTAGCCATCAACGGCTTTGTTAAAAAGCATGTCTTAACTTGGCGCCGAAATGAAGCCAGTGCTGATGCGAGTCAGACCTCCAAGGGGAGGGCATTCAACAGCCAGGGTGCCACAACAGAGAAAGCCCTCTCCCACATCCCACCATAGCGTATGTGTTGCATTGGTGGGATGCAGAGAAGAGCTCCTCCAACAGACCTTGAATCTCAGGCAGGCATATATAGGGAGAGGCGCTCCCTCAAGTATCAAGGTTCCAAGCCATTTAGGGCTTTAAACGTCACTACCAACACCTTGAATTCCAACCGGAAGCATATAGGCAGCCAGTGCAGTGACTTTAAGACCTGAATATGAGGTAGTAGGTCGAATTTGCTGGATTTGGAGGCTGTATGAAATATATTTCTGAGATAGTTTCTTTCAATAGTCAGGAATGTGGCTACTACAATACACGAGCAGCCTACAGGGACAACCCCCTCCAAGAATGCCCAAGGGCATAGTGCTACATCATCACATTGCTTCATTCCCAAGGGCCTTCTGGACACATTTAGAAATGGATTGTTATCTGGGCTGCTGAGCACAGCCAACCCACTGCTTGGAGTAGTGACTTTGCCTTTTTAACTTTAAAATGAAAGAAAAAAATAATCCTCAGCCACCTCATTGAAATGTGAATACACTACGCCCTACCTGAAAGCGCTTCAACCTTTGGCTACTCACCCCAAAGATTATACAATCTGTGGAAAGTTTTTGCCCCACCTTCCTCAGAAAATGCCCAATTAAGGAAGAACAAATAGTTTGGCCAAATATTAATCATATGTATATCCATTGATCATCCCTTCATATTCTGCAGTTCCCTACTACTGGAAATTTCTGCCCTTGTTGATCCCTGTCTCTCTGAATATGCACATCTGTAGGCAGCAGTAACAGTGAACCCAGCAGTGCCCAACCTTTTGGGTCAGTGGGCACATTTGAAAATGGATAGATCCTTGCAGTCACTCTCACAAAATGGCTGCCATGGAGGCATGGACAGTCACAAAGCACTCATTTCATAGACGGCAAACCGGTGAGACTAAAAATCAGGTAACTTGTCCAAGACCCTAAGTACAAGGAAGAGGTAGAGTCTACATTCCCAAACACAAAACCACTCTGTTGAACCCAAATAGAGTTAGTAGTGGAGCATGTTTCTTTGCAGCACGGCAAAAAATAATAATTAAGAAATATTGTTAAAATTGGGAAGGATAGGGAACCTTGTGGGTACCAAGAGAGATCTCCATGGGCACATTGTTTCCTATGGGCCCTATGTTGGAGATGGCAACCACACTGATTGTGCAACTCCCCACACAGAAGCAAATCAAATCACTTTATTACAGTCCGAGACCAGCACAACATTAATCCAGCAACAGCAACTATACAAAGTAGTACAGATCCTTAGTTCCCATCTCCCAGAGATTTAACCGTCCTCTGAGGTTAATAGGTTATGACGTGTCCTCATAGCCAAGTCGCAGAATTTAGCAACCTTATAGGTAACTGAGGGGTTTCTATCGGCAAGGAGGAACTTGGTATAAAATTCTTCGGGACTTTCTTACCTGGAAAGTCCTGTAGTAGAGGATGGATTAAGCCTGACCGGGCCTCTGAGTAGAATGAGCAGTGTAAAAGCACATGAGAGAATGTCTCTATCTCACCTGAATCACATGGGCATAACCTTTGGGGGACTGGAATTCCTTGATATCTGCCTTCTGTGAACTTGGGAGAGCATTATAGCGAGCCCTAGTAAACGCCCACCTGTATTTATAATATGTAAGGGCGCTCAGATAGGCCGCAGGCCACTGCCCTGTATATCTTGAAGAGAACGGTAAATATATAGGATTTGGCTTAGATTGTTCTGCAGTTCAATATCCCAAATACGCTGCTTAACAAGGTCTTTTTCTAAACATATACTGCTTAACATAGGCTTTTTCTAAACCTATGGCTAGTAGATGTTCTGTAGAGAGCCCATATGTGCATAATTTCTCTTTGATAATGTTCCACCCACACAGAAGCAAAGAGGCCTACTAGTACTAGAGAAAGTAGCTTCAGTATTAAAGAATTAACAGCCATAGATAGTTTTACAACACAATCTTACATTATTTCATGCCACTCATTGACTTTCCTAACATCATAAAAAGAGTTGAGCCCCAATTAAAATTTCCTGTTCCTGCAAAGCGTAAAATAAATATTTCTGGAATATCACCTTCTCACTTACTCACATGTGCATACTCAGTAATAGCATTTGCCAACTTTTAACAACTTCTTCAACATCCAAAGGTTTTTCAAACACAACTACAGTGTGTTACACCACTGCCATCTGCTGGACTTTACAAGACACCTTTTTATAACAAGGTCTTCTAATTTCTCTGCGTAGAAACAGGGTTTCGCCATGCAACTACGAATACTACAAAAATCCTGTTTTTTATTCTCAAGGTAAAAATACCACATTCCCAGCTAGAGATAAGTATCCTGAATAAAGCAACATAATTCTGAACAGTTGCTATGAATCACACACACAAAACAAGCCACATCCACACAACCCTTCTCCCAAATGGTGACTTCTGCAAGGTGTTCTTCAACTTTACAGGATACAGCAAGATGCAGAATAGTAGTCTGGTTTTGGGATCCAAAGTTCAGACCTTGTGAGATAGCAAGCCGGTTAGAACTTTAATGGAGTGAAGAATAAACAGCAGGCTAAGCAAATGGAAACTAGTCAGCTAGTTTGAATAGGGAACAACATGCAGGTCCAAAGTAACAAGCATACTTGGTTAAAAATTGGAAAATTCTGTCTTTATGAAAATTACATTTCTGCTTTTGCAATTAAAGATCATAAACATTTGGTTTTACTTTTTGGTAAAGTACATACAGTTGTGGAATTAACAGGGAAAATTTCACAGATATCTGATTTCAGTAACAAGACACAATCCTGGAATATGTGAAACTTTGAAGATGTACACTGTATTCTCCTCATTGCAGACTAAACACACTCAACAATCCATTTTGAATTAGGCAGGAAGAGTTTCAGTTCAAGACTTCCAGACAAATCTCTCACTTTAAAGAGTGTGTTAACTATAATGTGTTAACTATAAAATTCCTAAATAATTATCACAAAATCCGTAAGATTATTAACTCAGAAAAACTAATGCAGATTTTTTTTTTCTGGGGGACGATAACCCACCATTTCAATGTAAATATTCCACAAATTTCATACATTTAAATGGCTGAATTTTACTTTATGTATAATCAAATTTTCCCAAATAGAGAAATGTTTTATTTAACACAATGTGGGTTTGCTTCTTCTCACAAAACACAGGACCTGAAAATGCCCAAATTCAAAACTTATTGTTATTTATTAGGTGTACAGCTTGCCTTACTCCCATTATGAAATTCAAGGTGACATACGTAGGATTCTCAGGCAGTCTCTCATCAGCTCCAGGTCTGCTTAGCACCAGCAATGCAGCAATGTTCAAGTATTTTGACTCTACTTTTAAAGGCCACATCCAAAATATAAACTTGTCTCTTTTATATTTCCCAAAACTTCACGTTGTTTCATTATTCTTCATATTTTTTTAAATTGTGCCAGCTCAACTAAAAGTGCATTTAAATTGATGAACTATGAACAGTAGACGAAGGGTAGGGAACGTCTTTCGGCCCAAGACAGGATGGCCAATGGTCAGGGATTATAGCAGTTGTAGTTTAAAACATCTGGAGGGCACCAGGTTGCCTCTCCCAGCTCATGACTAATGGGCCAATGATCTGGCTTGCCCCTGAAGAAGATGCTTTGAGCTCAAAACACATTGGATCTTAATAGTTTATATTTTTTTTCCTTCATTACCAAGTTGGTGCCTTCCCTTCCTACCTTCACTGATCTGACATAAGGCAGCTTCATATGAGGATCTCTCTTGGAGAATAGATGGTTAGAGCTATCATCTCTGATTATCCTTATCACCTGTTCAGGGGGGAGAGTTGTGTGTGCATCATTTCTCATCTCAAACATAGTTGTCCGTTGGGCTTTTTCCCAAACTGTACATTTCCTCCTCACATTTCACATTCTTATGCACACAGGATCACATCTCAAAGAGTGATGTGCATGCGGAAGACAGTTCCAGTATCAGACCTCCCTTGCTGATTCAGGAATGTGGATTTTTCTAACTCAAGTACAGAAGTTGCTTGAAGAATGATTGTAAATAGCATTCAAAGTATTATTTGGGGACAGGAGTGAAAGATGATTACTTCTTGCACTCAACAAGGCAGAAAGTTAAGGGACAAAGGTATTTCCATAAGATTGCTGGACATAGGAAGTACTAAACAGCCAGACCACTACAGTTTGCTGATTAATGGCTAGCTTTGGGAATAATATAAAGTTTATTGAATTAGACTCTACAGCGAATAATTGGATAATCCCTATAAAACACAATAATTTTTCCAAAAAGGTTTGTAAAGTTAATGTACTCCTGTAGAATAGGAATTTGATTTCAGAAATTATATGCTAAAATATATAATAAGTGAGTTTCAGTTAACAGAACTTGCATGAGAAATATATGGAAAACATGAAAAATAAATACATAAAAAATATTCTACCCAAGTAGTGCAGTTTCTGATCTCATGCCAATATATTGTTACCATTGAGTATGTATTGCACTATTTCAATATTCTTTTTTATTGGCATGGATTTGGAATTAAACATCTTTATGTTACCCATTAAATCCAACAAAAAATTTAAACCATATCTTTTTTTTAAATTACTTTTACAAAACAGCCGTGCAATACCGAAACCCCATTTTAAAATACTGGTTATATCCAGCCAAAGTTAAACATTTCTAAATCCAATTGAGGATTTAAGTATACACTTAACTATCTTCTATTTCTTTTTAATTTTCAGTCTGATTCATTAGAAACCTATGTTTAAAAAACAACAACCATGTGTATAAACTGTAGTTTCATATTTTCATGTATAATGTCTTTTGCTTTATGCTCATGGCTTGAACAAAAATTAAAACCCAGCACAATTTTAAACATCAAAGTTTGACATATACTGCAATGAAGCACACTTCTCTGCCAGTATTTTTCTCCTAAATTACTGGTACTTATTACCAAATTAGAGTTGAATTTCCTAATGGGCACGTGACAGATGAAATCTTAAAAATGTTAGTCTTAAATTCACAAACTTTGAACATTAATGCAAAGTCATTATTGATCATGTATAAAGCACCTAAAATGTACAAATAAAACTTAAACATTTAAAAATAAAACTTAAATCTAAAAAATGTTAAAATGGTAAGTCTGTAATAAAATCAACACACACAAACACACACACACACACACACACACACACACATTATGTGTGGCCATAGAAAACACCTCTGGAGCCATAGACCATGGGTATACTACCTCCCACCTGCAGGCCTAATTCAGGTTCCTTAATCTAACCCATGGAGGTTCTTGCATTCCTTCAGGGGGCAGGGCTTAGCTTCCCAAAACCAAACCTCTATGACATCCACTATAACAATATATTCTCTCTCACACATACATCCCCACATGATGATGACTGATTATAGAAATAACCATACAGATTGTTAAAATCAAAAGCTGTTTGTTATTCGTTTGGGGGGCAGTTCCATAGGTGCAGTAGAAGAATGGAAGGTTCATCCAGACAAATCATGGAAGAATTTATTAAACAAATAAACAAATAAAAATGCAGTGCATAATGCAATCAAGTTTCAAGCTTTACAGTCCTGAAATAGCTCTCAAATACATCCAAAAGCAATCCTGAAGAGCTAGCCTGTATTTTCTTAGTAATGGTTGTAGGTTTTGTTTATGTTAAATGTAATGGTTTCCATTGGCCTAATTAAATCCAAGATCCTTAAATGTCCACATGGACTAAGCCCATTACACTCTTTATGTGCAAACTGGAGAAGGAAGAAAAACATTTACACTAAATTGGTATGAAAGTTTAACTTTTCAACACGTTTGGCAACAGTGATCAAGAACAAACCTTGTATTTTACAGTAAAAGCATTTTTCTCAAGTATATCTCCTGAATCCTTTGCCATTGTATCCCTTGACGGAATATGTTTCCTGCTTTCCCTACATCTCTTTTATTATTACTCTCTTCGAAACACAGAAAAGTTGCTTTCTCAGCATGCATAGAATAAAGCACATATGGGTACTTAAAACATTTTAAAAACCTAATAAAATAATTAATACAATTAACGTAGTTAGCTATTTACCACTAGGGAATCTTTACCATTAGGGTAGTAGAGTATATCTTCCCACCTGTTCAGTGCATGTGCTTAGACAAGATGTAAATTCTAATCTTTATTAGCAATTGATAGTACAGAACCTATTTATCCGAGATAAACTAATGCAGAGTATGAGAAACAGATTTTAGTTTTACATCTTATCCTCATTGCTTCCATCAATTCTTAGATAATTTATATAAATTTGAGATGTAATAAGTGTTGGTGATATTAACTATATTTTGGGGTGAAATACACAGGAAATGTCTAAAGTATACAATTAGCCTTTATAATGAGCTATAACACTGCTCATAAACAATATGTATTTTTACCATAAAATGGTTGGAATGTAGCATACACTACCTATAAATAAGAATGAATATAATTGCTACAGAATGTACTCTGTCATAGTGTGTGTGTAGAAACATTATGAACTGATCAGAGTGGAAAACTGGAATCTAACCAAAGCAGAAAGTAGTTGCTACTTTTAAGAAATGTCAATGTTCACATTAAGCAAACAATGATTTAGCTAGTTGGCTTCGAGGCTCAACAAGCTGTACATACAAATGCTTCTGGGGATGTTCCACAAGCAAGGTTAGCTGGCGGTAATGCTGCAGACAGGCTAGGTCTTTCTAAATGAGAGAGGCCAGGTCCATGAACAGAGGAGACAGACACACATAGAATTATGGGACTGAAGAAAGTCCCCAAGCTAAAACCTCTGTGCTTAGGGACAATTCATACCTTCACATAGATCACTTGATCTCTCATCACTTGGTAATTCACAGCTATCAGTGCAAACTGCCTCCATTGAAAAGTATTGTGTTTGAGCTGATGCTCAGTAATATGAAAGCTTTGTCTGTGATGTTTGATCTGGGATAGTTATTTCAAACATGCAGGTCATGACTTGATGCATTGCAGTCCTCAAATGATGAATGTGCATGCATGAACATGTCAGTACACAAGATTTAACGTATCCCTCATAGTTCTCCTAAAGACCCTCTTGTGATGCACTTCAGAACTATCTCATCCTGGCAAATCATTCCGCCAACAAAGCTTGGAATTCAGTTCTCTATATGAAGAGTCATTGTAAGTGTCTCTCCAACAGTTCTAGTTGAAACACTTTCTGTTTCATGTAAAGGACACAATTTCCTTTTCCAGAAGGAGACTTTCAAGATATACCGCCTATCTGTTACAAATCACTTCTCAAATGCCTGAAGAGTGTGTTTGACAACCGAAAACATGAGCTCTCTATAAAAGGCGGGGGGGGGGGGGGAATGAAAGGCAGTTAACAATTAGGAGAGCCCTGATGATTTCAGAGGCCTGCTAAATATCAAATTAAGATCTGGGAAGATATTCCAGTATTGTTATGACTGAGAACTTTTGCCTGCATATTATCTGCACCTTTTAGAGATGTGTTAAAGAAAATGAATGTAAATAGGTGGAACTTCATACGTTGTATTCGAGAAAGAAGAGGCAGATGCTGGTCTTGGATTACAACTTGGTCACAACTTGTATTTAATTAAATGAATAATAAACAGTTTGAAGAAGGAGGTAGGAGGATTTGAGACCAGACACTACTACTCTAGCTTATCCAGGGGGCTAGCCCAGCTATCTATACTACATTTTCACACCCTCCCACCCAAGTTATTTGCCTCACACCTGAGCCTCCTATCCTAGCTAAGTCTTGGTAGGATCTGCATGGTTCTTCCATGATGGTTGCCTCAAATCTATTGCCTAGTCCCCAATGGACCGCCTGGCAACCCTAATTATGATTTTTTAACTTCCTTACATATGGGCTTTCTTTCCCCATCCATTTGTTTCATACCTGCAAAGTTGTGATGGTTATATGCAATAACATTGTAGCTTATATGTACATACCTATAATGAGACCCAGGGAACATGAAAAAAAATTCTAAAGCTAATACAGTTTGCTTGGGAGGGGGGATCTTTCCTGTACCCTATAGTATGCCCAGCATATGCTTGGAGTATCCCTATTTTCCCAGGGGCAGAGGAAGGGTCATGTTGCTGGTCCAGTTGGAATGAAGCCAGACCATGTGGGTGAGGCCTTACATATTTGTTGTAACAAACCCTTCTTCTGATATAGCTCAATAGTGTCCCCTAGAGCATCTGGTGAGCTGATATCCTGTCAGGCATTTGAATAAACTTATATCATCTTATCCCACGTTTTGGTCCTCAAAATGCATCCAAACCCTTGCTCTTTTAAGGTTTAAAGAATAGGTTGACAGGTTCTAACTACTTCAGATTTTTGAGATGTAAATTTACATTCATTAAGATGGTGAGTCCAGCCACTACATATTTTTTTAATTTGCTGTCTAGTATTTGAGACCACTGGCACAACCACTCTAGCTTGTCCAGGGGGCTGGGCTGGCTGTCTATACTATAGTTTTTCCATCAGAAATGGAGGCCATCGCATTATTGGACAAACCAGTAATCAGTCTCTACTAAGGGCCTAGCATTTACTCCTCAGATCTCCATAAATGTAAAGGTTAATTCACTCCTTCTGGAGCTTTCCATATACCATCTAATGGGGGCCAACGTGCGCCTCCTTCTCTGCAATGAACTCTGTGTAGGCCCTGGAACCCAAGATTCTACTCAGGTAGGTAACATGCTACTAGATTCGTAAATGGACTTCATTGATTTTATTTGGAATTCTGTGTGTGATCGTTGGCTTTTCTTGGTTCCCCATTCCCACCCCCTCCCCAAATAAAGGGAATTTTCACCCAATTCTTCCCCTGCTAAGGATGGCATGGTTACAGTTACCACTTGTGTTCTCAGTATTTTTACAACATTTTGTTAAGTGAAAATCCAAAGCATCTTCCTTGCTATTCTTTCCCAGGAAGGGGCCCTTGGCAAAAGGGATCAGAAACTAGGTGAACAGACTATTTTGGGTCAGGAGATTCATCCTGACTAGTGGCACCCTAATAGAAATTCTTTTTTCCTGAGGAACCCATGTAAAGAAGTGGTCCACTCGAAGGAAAATTTATCTCTCTCCCCACCTCCTAGACTCATAACAATAAACCTGCTCAACTCTCGCCTTGTGAGACACAATTTCCTGCTTCTCATGAAATATCCTTATCCAAATCTCGCAAAAGCTGGGATCCCAGCCACCATGAGATGTTCCTGTGCAGCCTCCCTCCTCACTGCAGTGAGTATGGACAGGGGGCTCCTTTTTAGTGAAACAGTTTTCTTTGAACAATTTACTGAGGTAGACATACAGTGATCATAGTTGTGCATTTCATATGCAATTTGTCATGTTTTGTATTCTTACGTTGATGTTGCGGACTAGCCCTCAAGCATTTTGATCACTTTGGAGAGAAAAAACTGCAGCCTTCTCTTAACTTCTAATATGAGAGGTTCCAGAGCTCACACATTTTGTCCTAGTCAGGAATCATTTGCAGTAAACGGTACTTTAGGAAGAAATAGAAGATGGGGGATTTCTGATAGGGAAAACAGGAAAGGATTAGCCCTTTCTCTCCACAGTCCTGATCTGGCTCCACATGGATGCTGTATTTGAGGAAAAGGCAGTGGCTTGTTCTAAGCATGCTTGAGAAATGTATGCTTAATGTAACACAAAGTCTGACCCTTAGATGGACTGCTGCCATCTATGATAACTTTGATGAACTGCCACAAAACCTAAAATATAGAGCATATATTTGTATTTTGTAAGGAGAAACCAAAGTATTGTAAAAGTGTTTCATCTTTAAGTTGCTAATACCATTCCTTTTATTATATGCCAATTAGCTTCTTCACTGGCCACATTTGGGCTTAACAAATATAGATAGACTTATATATAGAAAGGCATGTTAGAATTGAAAGAGTTGGGACAGACTGATAGCAGATAAAGAACTCCAATAAAAATGTATAGTTTATACATTTATATAACTGCTTTAAAAGTATTTTCTTTCTTTTTTTGTATTTGTTAAACCATTAATTTCCAAAAACACAAACCAACCCTGCCTTTCTCAGATTATACTTGAGGTATTTACTTGCAATACTACATTCCTGTTTTAATGCTTTGCTTCCTAACAATCTGTAATTTTTTTCAATTGCTTCTCCACTTCTTCCACAAATGTTGGGAAGCTCTGATCCAAGAGACACAAGCGAATGAAGCTTCCTAAATCTTCAGCATTCCATGTGGAATATCGATATGCAAAGGGAAGTTCAGCATTTGTTGTCAGTACATACTGCAGAGGCAAACAGATATGGTCAACGACTTTTAAAAAGGACCTTAAACAAGAAAGAATTAATTTGGGTCATCAATGGGCACAGTAACATTTTTTGTACAACATCAAAATTAATCTCTAGCTGAAGCAATTCTCTAAACAGAAAAATGGAGGTGAAGCATAATCGTTTAAATTCATTACTTATAGTTCAGAATCAAGGCTGAATACTAAGTAATTACTTTGGCCAGGTATAAAGAAAAGAAATATACCGTATTTCTTCAATTCTAAGATGTCATCGATTGTAAGACGCACACTAATTTCAGTACCACCAACAGAAAAAAAGCTTTGATTCTAAGAAATAATAAACACACCCACGATTCTAAGATGCACTCCATTTTTAGAGATGTTTATATGGGGGGAAAAGTGCGTCTTAGAATCGAAGAAATACGGTATATGATATTATGTTTGCCATTTTGAAATGTTGATTTAGTTGCATGTTCACATTTCTAGTACCTTGAAAGTAGAAAGAGTTCGGATTCTGCAAAAAAACCACCTTATTTTCTACAGAAGTAAATTTACCTTTCTTTTTGCTACAGAAATGAACTGAGCTCAAAAATTTACCTGTGCTAGCTCTGAAACAGATACTCTTCCTTGTGCTCGAAGTAGATTTTCATCCTAGAAGATATTAAATATAAACGCATAAAAGAGCAAGGGGGGAGAAACATTACCAAAAAAAGAGTATCAATGTGGGGTGGTGGTCTGAGTGTTGGACTGGGACTTTGGAGATCTGGGTTTTATTCCCCACTTGGCCATGAAGCTCACTAGGTAGCTTTGGGCCAGTCACTGACTTTCAGCCTAACCTACTTCACAGGATGACTGTGAAGGTAAAATAGAGAGGAGGGCCACATAAGCCACCTGGGGTTCTTTGCAAGAGGGAAAAAAAGTGGGACAGAAGTGCAATAATAAATAAAATATTAAAAGAAGTATTTTTGTGCACTCCAAACATTTGGAATATAATAAATCAGTAATGCTTACTAAAGCATTGCATTGGCTGCCTATACATTCCTAAGCCCAATTCAAGATGCTGGTTTTAACCTATAAAGCCTTACACGGCTTGGGACCACAATACCGGACGGAATGCCTCTCCCAACATGAACCTACCCATACACTACGCTCAACATCTAAGGTCTTCCTCCAAATGCCTACTCCGAGGGAAGCTCTGAGGATGACAAGGGAGAGGGGCCTTTTCAGTGGAATGACCTCCCCAATGAGGCTCGCCTGGCACCAACATTGTTATCTTTTTAGCACCAGGTTAAGACTTTTCTCTTCTCCCAGGCAGTTAACAATATATGCTGAGTTTTTTAACTGACCCCAGAATAGTTGTTTTAAATGATATTGCTGTTTTTATGCTTTTACATTTTTGTATATTTGTTTTTAACGTTCACTGTTTTTAACTTTTGTAAACCGCCCAGAGAGCTTCGGCTATAGGGCGGTATATAAATGTAATAAATAAATAAAGCAACACCTGTTGCTCCATAGCCTAGAGGGTGTGTGTGTGTGTGTGTGTGTGTGTGTGTGTGTGTGACACAGCACCTTTGGAATTCCCACCCTTTTTGCCTTTTTCTCCTGCCTCTCACTGGAATGAGGTCCCTCAGAGCTTCTCTAAAACTGAATTCATCCCTTGCGCTACAGACACTCCTTCAGCTTACAGCGGGTTGCATTGGAACATTTTGCTCAGCATCTTTCAGCTGAGTTTCTTCACCAAGCAGCAGGCTGTGATCTTGTTGCAGCTCCTGTCTTGCTCCATCCATTACTTGGACTGGAACATAGTCAGCAAGCTTCTGCACACAGTTACAGCAGTGCTCCTCGGCCTCTGTTTTGGAATCTCCCATAAATTGAACACGAAACATACGGTGTTTATTCTATTTGAAAACCGTAAAGAGAAAATTACAGTTAACATTCATATTAGATATTCAATTGTACATTCCAGTTGTTTGCAGGTGCATTTTTAAAACCAGTGTCCCATTCCTATTTCAACAGCTGTGCTATTACACAACCAGCTTTTTCTAACAGATTTTAAAGGGAAGCTAGCAATAGCTAGCGTATCTAATACTTGTTTTCTTTTTCTTCTAATCAATGGTTCACTTTTTTGTGAAGTTATCCTTTTAATTTTTTATTTGGTATCCTGACAAACTTTCCTATAATGCAAGATTTTTACTAAATTTTATCTAAACTTTGACTGTTCTAGGAGCTTTCACCAAAGTCCCAAATTTCATTGTTTATCAGTTCCAGTTTCATGAGATGTTCTCAACTTATTCATAGATAATGTCACTTTATATTGTCCATTCCGAGTCATGGTGATGGGGTACAGATCAGAGATCATAATAAAGAATGCTGGATTGGATTCAGAGCAATTTAACTGCCTGTAGGTTTCACTGAATTCAGCGATAGCCTTAAGCGATAGCCTTTCACAAGGGATTTATTATAAGCTCCTGAGTCTTCATTCATGTTAGTTTGCATCTTCCAGGGCTTTTCCCATTCTTTGCAACCATTATAGCATTTTTTCCGCTAATGAGGGAACTCTTTTGTATTTCTTTGGAAGGTGACATGAAAACCAGTGTATTGGCACAATTCCACTATATCAACAGTGCCACCTAGTGGTTATGTAAGGGAACATATAGAAAGGCCATTTTGGGCTATACCATTTTGGCTACTTAAGGACTAGCAGAGAACTGAGATCACTATTAGTATAGAGGGAGTTGTCATTAACTTTTCACATGGGTTTCAGTGGGACTTCCTTCCTTCAATTCCAACCTAGATCATCATCATATAAGAGGAAATCTTGTTTTCTTACTGTCACTTCTCCGCCCCCACTTTTGTCCCTTTGTTTACTTCGTCTTTCCCCTCTTTCTGCCCAGAGGGAAAAGAGGAAGTAAACAAAGACCACATGACCCATTCAGACACCATTTTCATCTCACCACTTTTCCTGCACACAGCATTATTTTTTAAAAAAATTGTATTAAAAAGAGTCCTGCCACGTATATAACTATACAAACAAAAATATCATGTGAACTAGTTATTGTTGCAGAAGTCTTTAAAGCTGACACAATTGCTTATTGAGGTCTTCAAATCTGTAGAAATGAGGGTCTGAGAAATGAGGGTCATTTAAAAAAAATACTCTAAAATGAAAAATAAAGGTGTGGTTCTATTCTAAAATAGTCACTTGAATAAATCAAAAAAATACTAAATTGATTTTCACAAATTCAACTAGTCATGCACACACACAGAGAGAGTTTGGCAGATTGAGAAACAGTATTTCATGTGTCATCAGTATCTTTCATGAAATACAATATAAAATGTTCAAAAATCTTTTTATAAATCTTTTCTCAAGCACCTAATCATGATTATTCCCATGTTTCTTTGAATTCATTATTTCAGCAAGGTAGATTTGTAGAATAAGTAGAAGTAAGCAAATGAAAAGAGCCGAAAACCAGTGAAATGATGAGATAAATAAGAAGTTTTGAAAATGAGGAAAGAAAACAAAGTTCAAGAGGCTTCCAATGAGAAATAAAAACAAAAACAGTCTTGGAGAAAAATGTTAGTGTCTGAAACAGGATACCTTTGACTTTGAACCAAACAACATGCAATCTGCACTTCTTACTATCTTCAGCCATTGAGAAGCATCAATTAATGAAAAACCTTCCTGAAATAAAGCCAAAACACTTGTCAGCTTATCCAGAGAAAAATCTCTGAAGCAGGAATACAATTTATGGGGACGACTGAAATAATGGATGCAAAACATAAGATCTTTGAAACTCTCATTTAAATTATAAGAACAGTTTTAGAAAATTCAATGAGGAGCATCTGAAAAACCAATGAGAAATGCATGATCAAATACATTTAACAGCAATCCTATACATGTTTAGACAGAAAAATATGCTTTTCTGTCTAAACATGCATTCTGGGAGTTGCAGGCCTTTTTCTGTCTAAACATGCATAGGATTGAACCCTACGTGTATTATATTACGTACTTATTTTCTTTTTTCAGATGTTCCTTACTGAATTTCCTATACATTTAAAGGAATGTTTTCTATGATCTGACATCCACAAGACAGCATAGGAAATCTGATTGTGGACATGAGAGCTACAGACAAATAATCACATATTTGATAAAGTATATGTAGGCCAAGTGACAGCATCACTGTGGGAAAAGTACACAGGAGTCAATAATAAAAGCCCTACGATCAGAGTGCACCGATGATATATGACAGTAACACTACATACATGGTTATTAATCATGGAACCCTGAATTTTAGGCTGGCTGCTGACAGGTTGTAGAATGCTGCAGAAGTCCTTTGCTGGTGGAATGGCTTTTATGTCCCCAGGGTAGCCCCCAATATGCTGGTAGTAGGGATCGAAGGGCATGTAGGAGGCATTTCAAGGAAGGTGTTGGAACCACAGCAAAGGCCCCTCATTCCCCCAACATAAGGGGAAACTGTAACAGCCCTGGAGCTGACATAGTAACTTTCCCATTCATAAATGTCAACTGAAGGTGCAGAAAAGGTCAACTAAAATGATCAAGAGGCTGGAGCAACCCCACTATGAAGAAAGGTCACAACAGTGGGGACCGTATAGCTTAAGAAAAAAAGACAAGTACGGGGAGATATGATAGAGGTGAACAACATTATGGATGGTGTGGATAAAGTGGATAGAGAGATATTTTTCTCCCTCTCTCATCATACTAGAACCCGAGTTCATTCTGTGAAGCTAACTGGTGGGAGATTCAGGGCAGATAAAAGAAAGTTCTTCTTCATACCATGCATAGTTAAACCATGGAATTTGCTACCAGAAGACGTAGTGATGGCCATCAATTAGGCCTTAAAGTGGATTAGACAAATTCCTAGAGAAGTCTGTTAATGGCTACTAGTCACGATAGTTATATTCTACCTCCACTACCAGAGGCAATATGCCTCTGTATGCTAGATGTTGTGGATCCAAGGCATCCCCTGATCAGTCCCCAAAATATCCCTTTCTATCCCTACTGCTGGCAAAATGCCACTGGGGTGGTACATTTACACTAGCAGAGGTTTCTACGGGCTTACCACTGTCACCTCTGGGAGAGTGTCACCCTGCCAGGTGAGTGGCACTTTCACAACTTCTTACGGCCTGTCAATCCTTACAGCCGGTCCCAGCTGTTGTGACCTTTCTTCATAGTGCGGTTGCTCCAGCCTCTTGATCATTTTAGTTGACCTTTTCTGCACCTTCAGCTGACATGTATGCTTTTTTAAATAAATTGTCAGCTGACAGGCTGTAGGATTACAGCCTAACTGTATAAACTTGGAAGTGTTAGCATAGTGCTTGTGAACACTGTTAATTTAAACAGTGCCTAGAAGACTGCTTTAACATGCCTTTAATGAAGAATATCAAACAGATACAGAGGACATTTTCAAGAGACACAAATACCTATGAAAGCAAATACTTACCATTACTTCCTTTCCTCTGGAAATGAAGAAATGGCCTGAAATAACTATGGTGAGAACAAGACGTCCAGATTCTTTGTTGGACTCCAAAACCTTTTTTTTTTTTTGGTAATTAAAGAACAAGAAAAACTGTAATAATAATAATAATA
Organism: Elgaria multicarinata webbii; assembly: GCF_023053635.1. Lineage (NCBI taxonomy): Eukaryota > Metazoa > Chordata > Lepidosauria > Squamata > Anguidae > Elgaria > Elgaria multicarinata. The sequence goes on along the minus strand of NC_086180.1, from coordinate 35,475,376 downwards.
ATAATAATAATAATAATTTATTTCTTACCCGCCTCTCCCTCTGGATCAAGGCGGGGAACAAGATAGAATACAAAAATATTATATAATACATAAAACCGATTTAAACATATAAAACGAATACATTAAAATAACAGCCAGACATTTTAAAATTCAACTGGGTAGGCTAGCCGAAAGAGATCAGTCTTTATTGCATTTTTATATTCAGAAAGACTGTTGAGTTGGTTGGATCTCTCTCGGCAGGCGTTTCCACAGTCTGGGAGCAGCAAAAGAGAAGGTCCTCTGGGTAATAGATGTCAGCCTTGTTTTTGTTGACTGGAGTAAATTCTTCCCAGAGGACCTGAGTGTGTGGGGCAGATTGTACGGGAGAGGGCAATCCACAGGTAGTCTGGACCCAAACCATGTAGGGCTTTAAAGGTGATAACCAACACTTTATACTTTGCTCGGAAACTAACTGGTGCACACAACCCTCAAGGCTAATAGCCTTTGATAGCCTTCTCCTCCAGGAATGTATCCAACCCCCTTTTAAAGCCATCCAAATTGGTGGCCATCACTACATCCTGTGGTAGTGAGTTCCATAATTTAACTATGTGCTGTGTGAAGAAGTATTTCTTTTTATTTGTCCTGAATCTCCCACCAATCAGCTTCATGGGATGACCCTGGGTTCTAGTATTTTGAGAGATGGAGAAAAATGTCTCCCTATCCACATTCTCCGCACCATGCATAATTTTGTACACTCCATCATGTCTCCCCTTAGCCTCCTTTTTTCCAAACTAAATAATCCCAGTTTTTGTAACCTTCCCTAATAGGGGTGATGCTCCAGCCCCTTAATCATTTTAGTTGCCCTTTTCTGCACTTTTTCCAGCTCTATGATATCCTTTTTAAAGTGTGGTGACCAGAACTGGACACAGTATTCTAAGTGTGGCCGCACCATAGATTTGTATAAAGGCAGTATGATACTAGCAGTTTTATTCTCAGTTCCTTTTCTTATAATGCCTAACATGGAGTTTGCCTTCTTTACAGCAGTCACACACTGGGTGGACATTTTCATTGAGCTGCCCACCACAACCCCAAGATCTCTTTCTTGTTCAGTTTGCCCAAAACTCATGCTAGAAGCCTGTAGACAAAGAAGCTCCCCAATGCAGTGCCCATAAGGCCAGGCCAAGGCGCCCACCAAGCTATTTCCCCGGTGCAAGTGAATGGAGCAATTCCTCCATTCACATGTACGATGCGGGCAGGGGGGAGTCCTCCTTGCTGAGAAATAGCTGGAAGCAGGGCAGAGAGAGAGAGAGATTGAAAGAGAGAGAGAGAGAGAGAGAGAGAAACAGAAAAAGGAGCATGAGAGAAATAAGAAGATCCAGAGAGAGAGAGAGAGAGGAGCAAGGGAGAAAAAAGGAAGGAAGGGAAACAAGAGAAGAGAAAGAGAGAAAGAAAGAAAGAGTCAGAAAGAGAAAGGGGAAAGAGAGAAAAGAGCTGAAAATGGCCTAGATGCTTTTGAAAGCCCTGTAGTTGCTGCGCAGTGGCACGGTGTCAATTATATGGCACAGCCATCACCTCGCAGCCATTGCGGGGCTTTCCCGCAAAGCTGTGATCTTAAAAAGTTGGGGTCTTTTTTACTGAAGTGAGGTGAGTATGGCGCATCCAGCGTCTAACCTCGCTCCGGTGTCGTGGCAGAGGCATTCCTGGGCGGATGGCAACCCCTCAATGGTCACTGTCTGCCCAGGCAGAGTGTGTGTCCCCAGTGGGCTGAATGGCTGCCGGAAAGCCCGCCCTCTGCATCAGGATTAGCCACGGCTATCCTGCAGCAGAGAAAACGTGGGGGCTTCCCTAAACACAGCAGCAACCCTGGAGATCAAGAGTGAGAAGTCAGAGTGGGGGGCACACACACCGTGTGCCCATGCGTGCATCCATACACACAGATAAAGGGGCACGCATAACTATTTTGTAACTGCCTCCCACCCCGCCTACAGTTAATTTGTGGTGGTGCCCAGGGTACTGGCTCAAAATGCTTACCTCCCAGGAGCCTGAGCCAGTGCCCAAGGCCCCCGGCATGAATCGGCCATAACGTCTCAGCGACCATTCTGCAGCACTGAGGCAGGAGGAAGAATCCCGTGATGGTTCTGTCGCTGGAACTTGGCTTGGCAGTGGCTGCTCCTCTTCAGAACATGAAGCTGGATTGCAAGTGATCCACAAACGGCTATTATCACCGCCTGTTGCCATTTCCTAGGTAATTTTTACTTGAAAGAAAAGCACATAGGATGGTGGAAGGGTGATGGGTAGGCAGTTCCTACAAAAATCAACAAGACACTGAGATTTAGACAATGGCCCGATTCACACATAAGCCACTGTGGATTAATTTCTTCGTATGGCACGAGAGATGCACATCCACACTTCTTGTTACTCATGATCTCAGTGAGAGTTGATTGTTGGGGTCTTTGACAATCCACCCGCAACCTTAAAACAGACCATGGGTTCTGGGTGGCTTGTCAACCACCCCATGTACCCATCTTCACCAGGTTGGCAGGTAACAAGAAGCTCCAGTGGCGGGGGCTTGGATTGCCGACATGGCATTCCTGGGAGCCACAACCATAAGCCATGGTGGGCTACGATGATCATGCAGACCAGGTCACTGGTTCATTGAAGTCTATTCCTACCAACTCAAAGTGCTACAAGCTCATTCTCAAGTGACAAGGTCACTTGAGGTTCATTCACAGTTCTTGCAATGAAGTCCAGCTGAGGACTTGGACTAACTAGTGATTTACATCTCACACTAAATTTACTTAAAAGCTATGCAAATCTCTTTGGCTACCTTCCTTGTTTCCTATGCAAAGCATTCTAAGGTTCCTCACTTGGCCTCATTCATTCCAGTCCTACCCCATAAACACACATTAACCCTTCTTGCATATGTTTTTGCTCAGTTTACCTAGCAGTTACACCAAAACATCACAAGGAAATTATTTCCCCCCCTCAGAACTAGAGAACGAGAAAATCCAGTACTACCTTGCTCAGGTCTTTCAGAACAGCTTCTCATGTTATAACTATAGACAAATGCCTGTATTTCCACTGTGACAGCACTTCCAGATGAGGCTTTTATGGCATCATAGCCCTAATTCATGGAATGTTACTGGGGGAGGTGTTCCAGGTGACATTTATTTATTATTATTATTATTTATTTATATAGCACCATCAATGTACATGGTGCTGTACAGATAACACAGTAAATAGCAAGACCCTGCCGCATAGGCTTACAATCTAATAAGTTGTAGTAAACAATAAAGAGGGAAGGAGAATGCAAACAGGCACAGGGAAGTGTAAACAGGCACAGGGTAGGGCAAAACCAACAGTGTAAAGTCAGAACAAACTCAATATTTGAAGGCTATAGGGAAAAGAAAAGTTTTGAGCTGAGTCTTAAAAGCAGTGATTGAGTTTGTAGTTCTCAAGTGTTCTGGAAGAGCGTTCCAGGCGTAAGGGGCAGCAGAAGAAAAAGGACGAAGCCGAGTAAGGGAAGTGGAGGTGCTTGGGCAGGCGAGAAGCATGGCATCAGAGGAGCGGAGAGCCCGAGCGGGGCGATAGTGTGAGATGAGAGAGGAGAGATAGGCAGGAGCTAGGCAGTGAAGAGCTTTGAAGGTCAGTAGGAGAAGTTTATATTGGATTCTGAAGTGAATTGGAAGCCAATGAAGAGATTTCAGAAGTGGAGTGACACGGTCAGAGCGGCGGGCCAGTTACCCTCCCATGTTTTCCACCACTTTTTCTGCAGTTCCTCTTACCACAGAAAATTCATTAAGACACATGTTAATATCCAGCTTGTCTCGAGGATACCTCGCCTCAAAACTTAAAAAATATTTTAATTGTAAACCAAGGACCAAATTCAGTTTGGACATATAAACCCAACTCTTGGATTTCATTAGTCCTGACCCAGGCTTCCATTAGTTAACCTTCAGTTTAGCTGTATACTGAAATGATTTTCTACACCTTCAGAAAATGACTAGTGTTTGGGGATCATTTATGCACTATAATTTAAAAAAACAAACACCACCATAATTATATTACTTCATTATTAACAGTAATTGTTGTATGCTGCCATTTTAGTAGCATTCCCAAAGCAGCTTAGAAAACATTACAGTAAAATAGAAAACATTTAAAATGCAAAACAGCATCAGAGTAAGAGAATTTTAACAGAAGCTGATGCAATACCTATTTTCCCCAAAGGTAAAAGGAGCAGGATATGAACTTAGCAGGCCTTCTGATACAACTCTGGGGGGAAAGCAGGGGGAGGGAGGCATCCAAAGCAAATCCACACTCCAACAGTTTGGAGATTTTTTTCCCCTCAGGGCAGTTTCCCCAAGTTTCCCAAGCCTGGATATACATGTAATTTCCTCAGTTGAGGAGGCCCATGAGAAAATGGCCTGCAGTCAGTCAAAACGATTGCTATGTATATGACCCTGAAGATTGCTAGACTTGGAGCCAAGTCCAGAGAGGAGTTGCCTTCTAAAAAGAAACCCCTTCATCCTGTCAGAGGTATTCTGTGAGAACAACTAGAGAATCACCATTGAATATTTTGTTTTTGACATCTGCCTTAAGGCTGAGGCCATTATGACTATACTAGCCTGAGAAATCACCCTAATGAGGCCTAGACTGAACGAGTGAGGCCCAGACACCATGTTCCCTCCAGGGTGGAGTTCCAGTTGTCTTATTGCCTCCACCACCACTCCATTGCCCCCTTTCCTTTAAACTATAAATATCCTTTTAAAATTTACCGCCAGATAGAGCACAGCTGGGCTGGAACTGCTGCTGCTGCTCTCTAGTGTGTCTCTGGCACTTCTCTGTTATCCAATTTGCTGCCTCTGACTGGATTGCAGTTTCAGGCCTTAATGCATGTTTCTGCCTGTTTTCATTTCTCCTCTTTAAAAGGTTCAGGTCCCTTTAAAATATGGCATCCAGTGGGGCTATGGAATGGTCAAACATGCTGGCTGCCATATTTAGGTTGAAATTAAATCCCTTACTTCAACACACACAAGAAGAAATAGCAGGGCAGACTGGAGTCTGGGTGACTGATCAGACAGCTCTGGATCCAATCAATGTTAGAAATTAGTGTTTAAACTAGAGCTGTGCGCAAGTGGCCTCTCAAAATTCTCCACCTTATTTGTGGGTAAAGAAATTTGGGGGACAATATATTATTTCGTTAGTAAGCGTGTAGCATTTGGTGGTAAATATTATAAATGGATTGTTTGTATTCTGCTGGATTACTTACACATTGAAGGTATGTGAGGAAGGTGGCTACTAGGAGGAGGGCTTTCTCTGCTGTGGCACCCCGGCTGTGGAACGAGCTCCCCAGAGAGGTTCGCTTGGCGCCTACATTGTTTTCCTTTCATCGCCAGCTGAAGACTTTATTTTATCAGTATTTTAACACCTAATTTAACTTAAATTTAAACTCTGCTGTTTTAATTTCATATTTTAACCTATATCAATTTTTGCTGTGTAGTTTTATCCTGGTCGTGCTTTTTATATAGTATTTTGTATTTGTGTTTTTTAAATTGTTGGTTGTTTTATTATGCTCTTCATGGTTTTAATTTTTGTGAACCACCCAGAGAGCTTCGGCTATTGGGCGGTATAGAAATGAAATAAATAAAATAAATAAATGTTCTGCATGTATGTCTACATGAACTTTGCTTTCTTGAAGTTGAGAAATTTTGTTGATACTTTTTCTTTTCTGCTGCTAAACTGTATATTGCTCAAAACATCTGGATATATCACTCATTGCTTATCTTTCTTTGTGGGCTTTCTTCACTTTGTCCTCACTCATGTCTTAGACATGTCCACATCTTTGCGCACGTACAGTATGTTGTTACTTTGTTTTTGCTATACCTAGAGCTATTTCAGTAGGTGTATAGTAGGAGACATAGCTTGTATGGCTGGCTGGCTTTTCTCCTTTGGGTCCTGTTGATTAGAAGCCACTTATCAAAGCTTCAAGCCAAAGAGCTAGCAACTCTCTAACAGCTATCAGGTGAAAGCCAATATGGGGCCACTGACAAAACCACCAGGTTTCTACATATCTATGAGAATCCCTGAGATATATAGAAGGATATAGTGTTTCGAATCATAGTAGAATTGGAAGGGGCCAATAAGTTCATCGACTCCAAGCATCCAACCCCAGGTGAAATCTCTCAAATCTGAGATGTGGACTGCACAGGGGACATCACATCTCACTGTTCTCTGTGACACTTTGCCATTTTTCGAATCATGAAGAGGAGTGTGGAATCAGTTTGTTGTTTCTGCCCTCAAACAACTAGATGACATGGACACCCTCCCAATGAAGGAAGGGGTCATTGCCCCCCACCCAAACTCTTTGGGTTTGGAAAGCAATATATATCCGCCATGTCTGCTCAAATTTCCTATCAGCAAACACTGGGAACGGTTTGTTGTGTAGTGAGGATGCATAAGTACTTAGAGCACTTACTACTGTATTTCTTCGATTCTAAGACGCCATCGATTGTAAGATGCACACTAATTTCAGTACCACCTACAGAAAAAAAGCTTTGATTCTAAGAAATAATAAACGCACCCGCGATTCTAAGATGCGCCCCATTTTTAGAGATGTTTATATGGGAAAAAAGTGTGTCTTAGAATCGAAGAAATATGGTAATTGCCATTGGATCCTGCACACATTCTGTAAGAGGCACCTGTCATACAGACTGTATGTGTGCAGTACAATGGAAGTAACATCCTTTCAAATATACTAAAAGTCAGAATATGCCTTTTGTGTAAACCCTGATTGCACCCTATAGGTCTTCAGATGTGATGTCCCAGAGATAAAAGACAGGGCCAGAAGGAAGAGGAGGTGGCGGAAGAGGAATTAATGGCGGAGGTGCTGCTACAGCTCTGGCCTTGAATCTATTTCCCTGAGCCCTGGATATTCCACAGAGCTCTTTGTATCTGTTAGGGCCAATGGAAGGTTTTCCCTTCAGCTTAATGTCATGCAGAGATAATTTTAATGGGATTGCAGCTGGGGATGGAAGGGTTAACTCTCCCCTTCCCACATGTCCCCCCCCCCCACACACACACCAATCTTCCCTTGCATGGCAATTAAGTTTAGACAAAAACTTTTCTGATTGGTTTGGGATGATCTGAGTCCAGGAACAAGTTATGTGAATTTAGTTGAGATTATTTGGATGAGAAATTAACTGGCTAGTCTTGCCTCCTGTGAAATTTAAATAAATCTGAGCAATTCTTTCTAAATTAGATATAGAAATAAATTAGCATATACAGATTTGAGTCCCATGCCCTTGACCTATATTGCTGAAATGAAAGCAGGGAGGGGAAAGAGTACACAGAGGGGTTTTGTGTGTGGAAATACTGTTAGGTCAGTTCAGTTCTAGTGCTCAAAACATTACTTAAGCTTAAAATGTCTTAATTCGAAGTGTATAACTTTTGCACCTGACTCTGGTTGGTAGATCTCAAGATTCTAGTAAAAAGTAAAGTAAATGCCTCAAACCTTGTGCCTGCCCACCTCGGTATAGAGATCCACCTGCCCCCTTCTCTTCTTCAAAAGTCTCTGTTATTCACAAATCAAGTTATTCTGAGCACTCACTGTTGTAAATGATGGCAGTAACAAAGGAGCATGGAACATGCCTAAAATGTTTTAGGTAGTTTTTACTATTATGATGATAATGATTATTATAACTACAAGATATATTTGTTTTATACAGGAAAGGCTACCTTGTATGCCATTTGTAATAGCAAAGTGTATTTGAGGAACCAATAACCAAAACTACTTAAATGGGCATGGAGGACAGAGCACCTATTTTGCATGTAAAAAATTCCAGGCTCAATCAATGGCATCTCCAGGTAAGAACAGGGATTGGTTTCATCTCAAACTGGAGAGCCACTGCTAATCAGATGATACTCCATACTTAGGTAGATGGACTAAACAGTCTAAGGTAACTTCCTATCCTAAAGACTAACACTTCAAACTTTACTTCCTTTCAACAGTCATTATTACTAAAACAAAGCTGATGAGGAAAAATACAGAGAGATCACTGGGAATAATTATAAGTAGATGGAGATGAGCCAGAAGCATTGAATGGAAACGGTTCTGTGCCAATCACTGAACAGATGTCTTTTTGCTAATCATTCTAAATACCCTTGTGATGAGAAACTCCTCAGTCTGGATGAGGTAAATAAGTGAAAAAGAAGCATAAGACTCTAGACACGCTCCCCTCCATTAGGGAAAACAAGATTCTTCAGCCAAAATCTAGTAAAGAACATTTAAGTAAGATTAAAGGACACAGAAAAAAGGGAAAGTTTACTCTTGGGAATGGGAAGGTTGAATCTCCATAAATCAAAAGGGAAGGACTGGCAAAGGTCAACATTACACTAATTTATTAGTAAAGTACAATATTGGAAGCAAACACATGAAAGGAATCCAAGAATAAGTATTTTATGAGAAAACAGACTTGGAGGCCTAAGCCACTGGAGGTTACGTTATTAAAAAAAAAAAAAAGCAACTGGAAGCTAGATGTGACAGAAAGACATAAATTATAATGTGCAACTGCAAAAAGAAATGGCACCTCTACTGAATACCAGGAAGCAAGTACACAATCAGAACAACACACCTGATAGAAGAGGCTATGTGGAATAGAGGGGATGCTTGAAAATCTCTCACTGAATGAGGTAATCTTCAAATTAGTGGTCTCTGCATGAATAAAAGGCAGTATGGGACACAATCTAGAATTCATACAGGCATGATACATATAAACCCTGATCAAGATTCCCAACTCTGCACAAGGAACAGGGGAATAAATACTTCCACCGTACAGTTCCTTTGCCAATTCTCAGGTCTGAGAGAGCCTCTTCAGGATGATCTCAACCAACATGACACTTCCTCTTGGCTTTTTAATATCATCCCATTAAATAGGGCAATTATTTCAGTGAACACCTGTAAGTCTCACAGTGACATGACATCACCTACTGATGATCAACGGTATCTTATAGCCTAAAATGAGTAGTCTAGTATGATATACAGTGCCTTTACCTGCCAATTTCCAAGAAAAGATCATTGCCCAGGACTATGAATAAAGTCTCAATCTCATGCACTGGTTGAAAATTCAACTGGCATTGGCCAAGGAATCCAATGTTGCCCAGGTGTATTCTGAAAGACTCAAAATACGGAACTATACACCATAAGAGTAGATTGGGCAGCTAGCTGATGAATCTTTATCACATTTTTTTTTAAATCAAGAAGTAGGTAAGTAAAATCCAGCTAGCCCTCATTATACAAACTTTTAAAGTTGAAAAATATGCTTCACCCTAACATGTATATCATACTAGACTACTCATTTTAGGCTATAAGATACCGTTGATCATCAGTAGGTGATGGTGCTATATAAATAAATAAATAATAATAATAATAATAATAATAATAACATGTCTCACAAACTCTACCAAATCTTTCTTAAAATTCCTGCTACTGGGAGAACTAGCAAAAGAGCACTGAACACTAGATCAGGTCTGTGATATATTACTTCAACATCCCTCTCAAAAAGTACTGAGTTTGGAGATCCATGATAAAACTATACACTGTGATCAGAGGCTAGAGCTTGTCACAAACCTACAAACCCTACTCTAACTTCCCCCTCCTTAGCATTCTCCATACATGGATAGCTACAGGAGAAGTATCAATATCTGAAGATATACTGTCCGTTTTTCTACGTGTCTCCAAACCCCAAATCTTCACAAGTGTTCAGATTCTATTTCGTTCCACTCCAGAGTAGCTCACTTCAATTCAGACATTTCCCAAATCTGCCTGAATCAGCACGATTCAGTTTAGTATTTTGGATTCATCTGAATTCGAAGCACATCCCTACTATTTATCTATCGATATATACGATTTAGAGTTTTTCTACACAATGCTGTAATCTGCTTTATCTTTTCAATTTTGTCGCAGAGTTGAAATCCAAGCACTACACAAAGAGCATTTCCTTTCCTGCCTTTCCAGTACATAATCTCTAGGTGGCACTGTGATATAGTTGAATAGCACAAATACACAAGTAAATAACATGTTTTCTTTCACCGCACTTTTCCTGCTCTAAAAAATTCACCAAAAGTGCTACTTAGACACAGAAGAGGGTCACAACGTCATCTAAAGAGCCCAAAAACAATCATGAGTCCAGAATGACGATCACACAACAAATGCCTCATGTAGAAAAGCCCTTACAGGCATGTAGAATACTATGTGATAAGGATCCCTTCACAACTGGGAATCCTGATTGCATAGAGGCCTACACACAAGCAACTGTTTGACATAGGCTTTCTCCACCAATATGCAGATACCCCGCGGACACATAGCTCCACTCCTGTCATCATGTGAAGCCCTCTTCACACAATTAACACAGGAAAGAGGGTATTTTAACATGTGGTTTTAATACGTTTTCCCCATGTATGTATATAATCTATGAGCCCAGAAGCTTTAGCGGATTGGGTGGCTTTTTAGAAATGATAATAATGTTGTTAATCATAAAAACAATTTGTTCCATTCACAAGAGTCTGCAAAGCATGACCATGATGTCTAAGGGGAGTTTGGCATGTTAGTGCAGCTGCAAGTAAAAGAAAATTTTGCTCAAGTAGTTTTAATAGTATTCCTCCCAACATTCACATTCATATTTATTTTTAGTTCTTAAAAATAGCATCCTTCTTCCTGTACCCTATTTCCACCAAAATCAATCATTTTCTGCTTACAAATTCTGTTTGTTTAATATTGGCCAACGTTTGCATCTATACCCCCTCTGCATCAAATCATTGAAATGCAATAATTCTGGCACAACCTTTCTCCAATATGGTCTGAAAACAATAAGGGACTTTTGCCAAGATTTCACTCTCACTCTCAGTGTTACTGACTATCAAGAAGTGCATAAACGGTTCATAAACTGTAAGGATTCACTTGTTAGGTTGCTGTAAGAGCAGAGTTGTCTGTTTATTTTCCTTAAAAGGTTCTCTTTCCTTAATGCAATATGCACCTTTGATCACAGACCATCAAGAAACAGCATGGAACAAAAAATCCTTTTGAAAGCCCACTTTAAGTAAACAAACAGATTGTATCTGAAGAAGATGTGGGTGCTAGATTACCTAAGAGGTCCCTTCCATCTATATAATTCTTAGGTAGTCTAAGATTTATTGCGGTTCCAATTCTAATTAATTAAAAAAATAGGCTGCTTTTCAGGGCAGAAACCCTCCCAAGATGGTATACAATAAAATGAAAATAACAAAATTCTTAATTTAAAAATGCTGTGATAATAAAAGAAGCCAAAGTTCCACAAACATCAGCATAAAATGGAACCTACAAATTGCAACTATAACCCAAACTGATAAAATATAATCAGGGCAAAACCTGAGTAAAGTAGTAAGTCTTCAGGACCTTCTTAAAAGCCTGCAATGATGGGGCCTGGTGGATCCCTGATGGCAATGGCAACTTGTTCCAGTGGTGTGAGGCCACTGCAGAAAAGGCCCTCTCTTCTGTACTTGCCCACCTGACTGTCCTCACAGGTGGGTAAGCGAGAAGGGCTTCTCTTGCTGCTCTTAAAATGCAGACAGGTTGATAAGAGTGAAGGTGTTCCTTCAAGAAATTTGGTCCTAAACTATTTAAGCCTTTAAAGGTCACCACCACCACTTTAAATTGGGCTTGGAAACACACTGGCAACCAGTATAGGTGTTATATGATCTGATTGCCTCACCCCACCAGCACTATCTTCAACTATTGTGGATAGTTGTACCCAAGGTGAGGAGCGAAGAGAGACATACACTATCATAGCTGGGATTAATAAAGGCCATATTTATTGCAATTGTGCAAGCAGCAGGAGGGCTTGAAATCACAATAGCGGTAAGAAATTGAGCCCAAGTGCTAATTAACTTGCATGGGAGAGAGATGATATCAGGAAGCGTCCCACATGTCTTAACTGTCTTTTGGGAGTATCACTTCAGCTCTCCTCCTGAGTGACTTGGAGGTGCTTTTAGCCTTTAAAGTCCCTTTCTGTGGATGATGGATGTCTTTTTTGTCCTTTTAAAATACAGATACATGCCTAATCCAAAGTATCACTCTAGAATTTCTTATGCCAGTAAATAGAAGCACCTCACAAAGCTTCCCCAATCCAACATCTTTTTAGATCACTTTGGGGAATGCAAAACCACCTACACTTACATGGGGTGAATCCAGAATTTCTTGACAATGTTATCTTCCATTCATTTAGGTTGTTAGACATATGTAATTTTGAACTGTTAAATAAATTAATGTTGGCAAATAAAACAATAATCATGTTAATTCCTGATGAATATTGGCAATTTTCATGAATTCTCATTCGATAAATGAAAGGAGGGACATTAGAATAATTCTATCAAATCATAATTGCATTCCAAAATCTTACACTTAAAAGCCTTATTTTTAATCAGTGTTAACAGCAACTGACAAATATTTCAAACAGACCCTTACATATTTTTGTTTTCCAAGTACCATCTCCCTGGTTCAGCTTCCTATATACGCAAAATATTATTTGCTTTCTCACTAACTTTTTGCCCACCTCATGACTTCGCATTTTGAACTTTACACCCCAATCTGCTTTCGATTTCAAAAGAGTGTGGCAATTATTAATCACAAAGCAAGGCTTCTGTGACTCAACCATTTTGCATCTAAAGATTCTGGATGCTGTCCAGAGCTAAAGTCTAAACCTTATTTAATTTGAGCAACACATAGTTGGTTAAAATACCATCAAACGAGTGACTGGAATCCCTCTGTCAGCTGGAAAAGTCACTTTGAAGAAGGTGTTTATTGGCAACATTCTCCATGGTCACAACAGGTGGCCCAAACAGGTCTGGTGAAATCAGCTGCTACTTATTATAGTCGAGATCAGGTATGCCCAACAGCGGAAAATGGCAATAAATAGTGGTGATGCCAAGATTAGGGGTTGATTTTAGAGGGAGCATGAATTAAACAAAATAAGCCGATTTCTTCTTGTAAAACGTTCTACAATTAGAAAGGTGACCCTTATGTCAGTCGTTATAAAAATATTTAGGTGTTACTGGTAGACTTCCCTGAACAAACGGACTACAAGGTGTAACACAGTTCAATACCCCAATTATTAAAGTGTGGAAATAAAAGTTCCAAATAGCCAGGTATTACCATATTCTAGTAGTTTAAAGAGGGGGAGATCTTGACTTTGAATATCTATCTTCCCTTCATTTTTAATTTGTAGGTTGCTCAGGAGCATGATAAAATAGATTGTAGTAAAATTAATTTGTGTGTGACTTACACATTTCTTACTTTTCCTACCAATGAAAAAACATTTTATTTCAATTTAATACATGATCTATAAGAGGAGTGCTAGTCATAATATAATTATTCTTATTTCGGGATGGTGGAGAAATTTGTCTGGGTTGTATTTTAATGGAAACTTACCTAGTTTTGCACTTTTTACCAATATGTGAAGCAGAACTTGAGTATCCCTTGAAACTTGCACTTCTCAGAATTTTGTAACAGAGTTCTCCAAATACAAAATGTATACAAAAGTGTATATATTAAGGGGAAATCCATGCAAAGCAGCACGTTAAAATATGTGAAAATACTCATTTTAATGTGATTTTTTTTAAAAAAAAAGAATTCTCAAAGTTCAAAACGAAATAAATTTAAGTTTAGGAAAATGAGAAAGTGAGAAAAAAACAAAACAGATTTGTCCCTACTTTCTCTCTCACGCATGTGCCACCCCTTGCCCTCTTCCTGGCTTCTGGCAACCAATCGCTGGTCACCTTCTGCCAGGGCTGCCCCTCCGGAACAACCAGAGTGAGGTCAGAAAGCAGAAGAGCTGGGGTGACCTTGCTCCCACTGAAAAAGTTGGGGTAAGTCCCCAACTTTTTTTTACTGCATAGCTTTGCAGAAAAGCCCCTCTGTGGCTGGAATCTGCAGGTGTGTCATATAACTGATACAGCGCAGATTTCACCGCATATAGACAGCCCCATGGTGCAGCTGTAACTTTGCCGCCAAGTGAATAGCAGGTTCATACTCCTTCTTGGTTTCTCTCTTAGATACTTGCAGTGATATGGGACTGTAGAGAGAAAGGAGCTACTGGAGGGAAAGGAAGACACCCTTTTCCTTCACTGTTTCCTCTCCATTCCTGAAGCCAACACACAGGAGGTCAATAGTAAGCAGTACAGCTGGAAATGCTCTTGACCTGCCATATGTTAATCACCTGGAGTAAGAATGACTATATATTCAATAAACAACAGATGGAATAAAAAGCCTCATATGTGCCCCAAAGAGAGCAAACTCCTGAGCCAGAGCCAATGCATTGTTTCCCTTGAGAACACAGTCCATAGGAAATAAGGAGTTAATTCCAAAGTAGGAGCCACTTGGCTCTGATGACAGATTCAGAGGCAGGATGGACAGATAAAAGAGAAATGGCTTCTCATTGCTACCCCTTAGGTGTCTCTCTCAGAAAAAAAAATCCTTTCATCAGGTAAGGGCCCCTGGAAATTTTCAGCCAGCTGAGACACTCCCTTCTTTGGAGGAATGCGATATTCTCCAAAGAAGTTGAAAAGAGCCTGGCCACTTCCTGATTCACTTCCAGGATAGCAATCCCAAGATGGCAAAAGAAAGCAGTTTAGTACTACTTCAAACATCCAATATACCTGTTTCTTTTCTTTTAACAATAGAAAATTGGGGCAGTGGGGTGAGTAGGATCAGAGGGACCAGGATAGCAGTAAGTGAGAATTAACCTGCCCCCTCCATAAATCCTCTCCACCAATTTTTCACGGGAGGGAAACTGCATTTGCACCCACAAAAACACCCTTATGGCAGAAACGGTTAAACCTCCCTTCCCCGCATGGTGCTTGATTCCTTTCATAGCTGCATTATTAAACGCACATTGTTAAAAGCACTATTTAATGTCTCATCTGTTTTTGGTCCATAAAATTGCTGCTTTTTGGTGCTTCTAGTACTCTTTGGAAAGACAGATAGGGGTAAAAGCTTCTACACTTGATCACACAGATCCAGCAAATCCAAAGAAGGGGTGTGTTTGGCTGGTGGGGGGGAAAGAAGACCGGAGACTGCTGGGGCTTGCCTCTGCAGTCTCTCCCCTCACCTGTTGGGCGTCAGCTGACCAAGTGCTCCACCTCTCCCTAACAGGTACATCTACAGCCTGCCAGAGGCAGCGCCTCGGCGACGCGCAGAGTGCAGCGCCGAGTGCACACAGAGGAGCTGCTGTACCTGATGAAGATCTCCAACCAGCCAACCAGCAGCAATTTGTAAAAAACGTTTTAATTACTTTTTAATATGTGCCTGGGGAGCTCTGGGGGATATGGGGATGCCCACATAACTGTGGTCACGGGTAGGGGTAGGTATGGTGCTAGGGGAGGAACAGGCCAGATAAGGAGAAGAGGGGATAGATTCCTTACAGCTATTCCCTCTTCTGGTTCCTACCCCAACCGGATAGTTCCTGGCGGCCTTATCAGCTTGCTCCTGGGTCTGGTGCTGCTGCTGCTGAACGCCAGGTCAGTCCAGAATAAAATCTCCCTCATGCATGATCTGATTGTGGATGAGGGGGCTGACCTGGTATGCATCACTGAGACCTGGGTGGGTGAACTGGGTGGGGTTGCTCTCACCCAGCTCTGCCCTCCTGGGTACTCGGTGCAGCACCAGCACAGACTCGAGGGCCGGGGAGGGGGGATTGCCGTGGTCTATAGGAATACAATCTCCCTCTCTAGGCTTCCTGTTCAGTCGAGTGCTGGTCTGGAGTGTTTGTACTGTGTGTTGGGTACTCGAAACAGATTAGGGATTCTGCTGGTGTACCGTCCACCCCGCTGCCCCACAGTCTCCCTGCCTGAGCTGACGGAGGTTGTCTCAGACCTGGTGTTGAGGACCCCCAGGATGGTGGTTCTGGGGGATCTCAACTTCCATGCCGAGGCTGCTGTATCTGGAGCGGCTCAGGACTTCATGGCTGCCATGACAACCATGGGGCTGTCTCAACATGTCATCGGCCCAACACATGCAAAGGGACACACGCTTGATCTGGTTTTCTTGACTGGACAGGAGGATGGTGATCTGGAAGTGGGGGAACTAACATCTACCCCCTTGTCATGGTCAGATCACTTCCTACTGAGGTTTAGACTCTCAGCGGCCTTTCCCCTCTGCAAGGGTGGGGGGCCTATTAAAATGGTCCGCCCCCGGAGGCTAATGGACTCCAATGGATTCCAGAGGGCTCTGGGGGATTTTCCTGCTGATATGGCCAGTGCTCCTGTCGAAGCCCAGGTCGCTCTGTGGAATGCAGAGATGACTCGGGCGGTTGACACGATCGCGCCCAAGCGTCCTCTCCCTCTGAGCAGAGCCTTGGTATACACCTGAGCTGAGGGCAATGAAGCAAGAGAGGAGATGGCTAGAACGCAGGTGGAGGAAGACTCGTGCTGGGTCTGATCGAACACGGGTTAGAGCTCACTATCGAGCCTACTCTGTGGCGGTGAGGGTGGCAAAGAGGCAGTTCTTTTCCACCAGCATTGCGTCTTCTCAGTGTCGTCCGGCGGAGCTTTTCTGAGTGGTTCGTGGCCTGTTACACTCTGGGCCAGGGCGAGAGATGGTGGAACCCTCGGTAGCATGCTGTGACGAGTTTGCACGGCACTTTGAAGATAAAGTCGCTCAGATTCGTCATGAATTGGACACCACACTTAATGCAGCACCATTAGTAGAGGCGTTGAGAGCGCCGTCCGGCTCAGTTTTATTGGATGAGTTTCAGTTATTGAGGCCCGAGGATGTGGACAAGGTGCTTGGCCAAGTCCGGTCGACCACCTGTGTGCTTGACCCTTGACCCTTGTGGCTCATTACATCAAATAAGGAGGGGATCGCCGGCTGCGTCCAGGAGGTTGTAAATGCCTCCATGAGAGAGGGAGTGGTGCCGGCCTCTTTAAAAGAGGCGGTAATTAGACCACTCCTGAAGAAGCCTAATCTGGACCCGGAGGATGTTAACTACAGGCCGGTGGCTAATATCCCTTTCCTGGGCAAGGTGCTTGAGCGGGTGGTTGCAGGACAACTCCAGGCACTCTTGAATGAAACGGATTATCTAGATCCATTTCAATCGGGCTTCAGGCCTGGTTTTGGAACGGAAACTGCCTTGGTCGCCCTGTGGGATGACCTCTGTCGGGAGAGTGCGACCCTGTTGGTTCTCCTATCGAACCAAGCGGCCTTCGATACCATCGACCATGGTATCCTTCTGGATAGGTTGTCTGAGCTGGGAGTTGGAGGTACTGCGTTGCAGTGGTCCCGCTCCTACTTGGATGGCCAATTCCAGAAGGTTGTGCTGGGGGATTATTGCTCTGTGCCGTGGCTCCTAAGCCATGGGGTTCCGCAGGGCTCTGTTTTATCCCCTATGCTGTTTAACATATACATGAAGCCGCTGGGGGAGGTTATGCGGAGATGTGGACTGAGGTGTCATCAATATGCGGATGATACCCAGCTCTACCTTTCCTTTTCATCAAACCCAGGTGAGGCAGTGGCTATTCTGAACCAGTGCCTGGGCATGGTAATGGACTTGATGAGGGCTAACAAACTGAGACTCAATCCAGACAAGACGGAGGTACTGTTAGCGGGTGGTTCATTTGTCCGGCGAGGTGATGTTTGCCCTGTCCTGGATGGGGTTGCACTCTCCCTAAAGGATCGGGTCCGTAGTTTGGGGGTGCTCTTCGATCCAGAACTGTCACTTGAGGCACAGGTGAAATCAGTGGCAAAGAGCACCTTTTATCAGCTTAGGCTGATATACCAGCTGCGCCCTTATCTAGACAGTGATAGCCTAGCTACAGTTATCCATGCTCTGATAACCTCTCGTTTGGATTACTGCAATGCGTTTTACGTGGGGCTGCCTTTGAAAACGGTTCGGAAGCTTCAGCTGGTACAAAACAGGGCAGCCCGTTTACTAACAGGGACTGGCTGGCGAGATCACATTATCCCAGTCCTTTTACAACTTCATTGGCTGCCAGTCCAGGTCCGGGCCCGATTCAAAGTGCTGGTATTGACATTTAAAGCCCTAAACGGTTTGGGGCGAGGTTATTTGAAGGAACGCCTCCTCCCATATGTACCTGCCCGGACCTTAAAATCATCTACAGGGGCCCTTCTCCGTGAGCCCCTGCCAAAGGAAGTGAAGCAGGTGGCTACTAGGAGGAGGGCTTTCTCTGCTGTGGCACCCCGGTTGTGGAATGAGCTCCCCAGAGAGGTCCGCCTGGCACCTACACTGTACTCCTTTCGTCGCCAGCTGAAGACCTTTTTATTCACTCAATATTTTAACACTTAATTTTAATTTAACTGTTTTAACTCTGTATTTTAATCTTATATCAATTTTGCTGTGTGGTTTTATCCTGGTTGTGCTTTTTATACTGTATTTTGTATTTGTGCTTTTAACCTGTTGTTGTTTTATTATGATTTTAATTTTTGTGAACCACCCAGAGAGCTTCAGCTATTGGGCAGTATAAAAATGTAATAAATAAATAAATGTCCTGGGAGACCACAGGAAGAGAGGGTGGTGGCTGAGTGGCTTGGGTAGATACGCGTTTGGACTGTGTCCGAGTAATTTTAAGACTGCCTGCCACGCGTTTGAGGCGCACCGTGGTATCCCCATGAAGAATATTATGTAATTTATCATAGTACGGGCACGTGGTGGCATTGTTGCCTGACCTCTCATTATGGTTTCTCACACGCCGGTACTCTGTCCACATGCCCTTGGATTTAGTGCGACACTCTTTTGCGGTTCGGTCATGGCCTCTCTTGCCAATCTCCCGTGCCACTTCTTGGAAGACATTAAAGTTGCGGTGGCTAGCCCTCAGCTGCTCTTGAATCCTCTGTTCTCCCCAAATGTCCAGCAGATCTAGAATCTCCTGGTGCCGCCAAGTTGTTCCCCTCCCTTTCGGACCCATGCCTGATACCTACACAGGGGCCAAGCAGAGAGAAGGGGGCTTGTCAGTTTCTGCACCACCAGAGGTGCGAAACTGGCGTCAGCAGCCTGCTCGTCACTCCCCCCCCCCAAGCAAATGCAGTTGGAAGGAGAGGGGACGTAAGGGGCATGGAGGAGAGCACACTGCAATTCTATTCATTTATTTTTGGGAATGAGCCCCATTGAAGTCAACAGGACTTGCTTTTGAAAGAGGCCACGCTTCCCAAACTTCCTGCCCCACTTTCTCAGCAGCCGGCTGCCAGGACACACAAGAAAAAGGGGATGGGGAGGGAAGAGGGAGAAAATAAAAAGAAATTAAGGAGACTGTTCAGGTTGGTGGGAAGGCCCTGCTCCGTCCTCTCACCTCCCAATGGAGGGGCAAACCAACAGCACCTTCTTCTTCCCCACAGAGTGAAGATGTTAGCCCTGGGGGTGCGGGGTCCAACTGAAGCAGGCTCCGATGGTCTCTGCGTGCTCCAGTCTCCCTCGCATCTTCTTCCCCACAGGGTGAAGATGGCAGTTCTGCTGCGGTGTCACCAATCAATGGAGATGATACTGAGAAAGAAAAAATGATTCCTGGATGTGGTATTGAACCAAGGGAGGCACCACCTTGTATTGTTAGTATTCTAGCGCCCACAGTAATTCAATCCACTGTTCCAGTGGTACTTGAACTCAAGAGTAACAGCCAGGCAAACAAATCAAAACTTGTTAAAAGTAACATATCTGAAAAGGCTGAAAATAAAAAAAAAATGCTAGGCAAAAATCCATTAATGCTAATAAACAAGTGTCTGGACCAGTCCCAGCATAAGATGCTCTCATGCACATTTCCGAAATAGCAAAAAGTGAGAAGTGGGGTGGTTTGTCTGAAGAAAAAGAAAAAGGGAAACATTCATCTTACCTAGAACCAAACTCAGAATGGCTTCACATTGACCTCAGCAAGGCCAAACATACAATCTCTATTGGTCTTTTAAAAAATGTCAGTAGGGATCATATGAAACCAATTAAAGTGAATGATAAATTGATATTTGCGAACACATGTGCTTTTGATGCACTTGTAAAAATATTCTGTGTGGCATACAGTGGCATTCAAATTTTTAAGAACTTTGTCGACAGCACTGATGGGTTTATTGTAGGAAATCTTGCAGCAGATATGGTGAAGAACATGTCATCACAAACATATTTAAAAATGGGCATTTGCTTTGGCTTCAGTGCCCTTATTCAACCAAAAACTGCTGCCAAACAGAATTGTAAAAATAAGCTGTGAGATATGTGGCCAATCTTCTGCCAATATTTTTAGGAAAGTATCCAAGTGCCATTGGAAAAAGCAATTGCATGGAAGTTGAATGTCCTCAGCGACAACAGGAGCACAATCAGGCCATTCTTAGTGCACTTGGCCAGACTGGAGATAGAACAGGAGGAATGTAGCCCCTGCTTCTGTAAGAAACAGATTTGTGGAAGAAGACCATCATACTGTAATGGTGAGAACATGAACTACCACTCTGTGTTGAAGTTGTCCAACCTATTGAAAGAAATCTGCTTTAATGTATTGTGAAGATCGGGAACATACCAACCCAAGTCAATGTAGGTGAGGTGAATTATACACTTCGAGGAGCTGTTAAGTTCTTGAATGGTACATCTCTCAGCATGAATGCCACAGGGCATTATGTGGCACATTGCCATAGGAACGGTGACTCATGGGAAGAGTACAATGATCTTACAAATAAGAAATTGTTATCTAATAAAAGCAAAGGAATAATTTGTCACCCACTGATTTACAGCACATTAAAATAACATCATCATACAATTAACATACCTGCACCCTTCTGAAGTTGATCGTTGTAAAGTTTCAGTTTACTGAGCAGTTAATATTTTCAATTAGTTGTCAAATGTAAAACATGATAGTTTCTAGACTTGTCTTTACTCCATTTTGTATATTACTAGAGATTTGATAGTTTTATTCAATGTTTACATAAATATTTATTTTCTACAGTCATCATTTCTTATGTTATTCATTTTCATGTTTGATAATCATTTTCATGTTATTCATTTTCATGTTTGACATTTTTGCCCTAAATATGGCAAAACATTTGTCAGGGTTCCCCTGAGGGTATGCAAGAATGTCCCTTACATGGTTGGACTGGCAGCACCAAAACGGCACAAAACTATGGCACTGGTTTGGAATTGATCTGAGAATGAAAATGTTCGCGTTCAACAGACTACACCTGAAGGTATATCGTTTTCATGCTTCGCCATATTGACGTCTTTAGTTGCTGCTCTTTGTTTTCCTGAGATGGCGGCCAGCCGTTCTCTACGCCTGCCTAGGGGGAGGAGGATAACAACTGGAGACCGGAGCAGACAGAGACCATCAGAGCCTGCTTCAGTTGGAAACCCACCCACCCCGCCCCCAGGGCTGCCATCTTCACCCTGTGGGGTAGCAGCAGCGAGGGAGACCAGAGCAGGCAGAGACCATCGGAGCCTGCTTCAGTTGGAAACCCCACCCCCCAGGGCTAACTGTCATCTTCACCCTGTGGGGAAGAAGAAGGAGCTGTTGATCTGTCCCTCCATTGGGAGATGAGAGGCCGGAGCAGGGCCTTCCCGCCAACCTGAACAGTCTCCTTAACTTCTTTTTATTTTCTCCCTCTTCCCTCCCCATCCCTTGTCTTGTGTGTCATGTCTTTTTTTAGAATGTAAGCCTGAAGGCAGGGACTGTCTTCTTTACTGATCAATTGTAAGCCGCTCCAAGAGCCTTTTTGGCTGAGGCGCAGGATAAAAATATTCTAAATAAATAAATAAACTTGTATTTCCTTATTAATGATCAGTGGTTTCTCAGCAATATGATCGATCAACTTGTGGAGATGGTATAGTACTGTATCTTTAAGAGAGCAAGGATTAGATCCAGCTGAAGGCTGGGCAATCTATAAGGGGAAATTGGGGATAACATTTGAGAGGGCTTAGTCAGGCATACGGCTATGCTGCCGGCCTTGCAAGGCATACTTTACATAAAGGATTTATATTTGTACTTTTACCTTGCCTCTTTTTGGATACAACACAACTGCAACATCACAAACTTAAAAAAGATCACCCCCAAATTTCACTGTGGGATGAATCTGCAGCTACCAAAACAGCTGTTAAAAGGCCTGCAGGTGTGAATGCTCCTATTCCTAACAAGATAGGCAAGGTAGCCTCTAACTTAACTATACTTAAAGCAACCAGCTGCAGTAATATAGCAAACAACATAGTTGCTGCTGGCAAACTACAATCCTATCTAGACAGACATACACTAGCTACAGTTATCCAAACTATGGTAACCTCTCAGTTGGATTACAGTAATGTGTTATACATGGGACTGCCTTTGAGAACAGAAACTAAAACAGTGCAGAAAGATTGTTAACAGGACTGGCTATTCCTAGTGGAGTTTTTATCGGTTAAATTATATTGTTTCTGTTATAATTGTTCCGTGTTCTAACTAGTTTAGAAGAGCTCATCTTATTATTATTATTATATTTATTTGTATACTGCCTTTTGCCCAATGCTGGGCCTCAAGGCGGCCTTACAAAGTTTAAAATATACATGGGGGCGGGGAAACAAAACCATAAACAATTAAAAAAAATACACAACAAAATTATAAGACATTAGGCTGGATTATTCTCCAAAGGCCTGCTTGAACAAAAAAGTTTTAGCCTGCTTCCGAAAGCCCATCAAGGAGGGAGCCAGCCTAGCTTCCCCAGGAAGAGAGTTCCAGAGCACCGGAGCAGCCACCGAGAAGGCCCTCTCCCATGTTCCTACCAAGCGTGCCTGTGAAGAAGGTGGAACTGAAAGAAGGGCTTCTCCAGAAGATCTCAAAGCACGGGCAGGCTCATAAGGGAGAATACGTTCTTTCAAATAACCTGGACCCGAACCATATAGAGCTTTATAGGTCATAACCAGCACTTTGAATTGTGCCCGGAAACAGACTGGAAGCCAGTGGAGCTGTTTTAACAGGGGAGTTGTATGCTCCCTGTAACCAGCCCCGGTCAACAATCTGGCTGCAGCTCTTTGAACCAGCTGGAGTTTCCGAACACTCTTCAAAGGCAGCCCCACGTAGAGCGCGTTACAGTAATCCAATTGGGATGTAACTAAGGCATGTGTCACCGTGGCCAGGTCTGACATCTCTAGGAACGGGCGCAGCTGGCGCACTAGCTTTAACTGTGCAAATGAACTCCTGGCCACCGCCGAAACCTGGGCATCCAGGCTCAGGGCTAAATCCAGAAGTACACCCAAGCTGCGGACCTGCGTCTTCAGGGGGAGTGTAACCCCATCCAACACAAGCTGAATCCCTATTCCCTGATCTGCCTTTCGACTGACCAGGAGCACCTCTGTCTTATCTGGATTAAGCTTCAATTTGTTTGCCCTCATCCAATCCATTACTGCCAACAAACACCGGTTTAGCACAGAAACTGCTTCCTTGGAATTGGGTGTAAAGGAGTAGTAGAGTTGGGTGTCATCAGCGTACTGGTGGCACCACACCCCACAACTCCGGATAACCTCTCCCAACGGTTTCATGTATATGTTAAATAGCATGGGGGACAAAACAGAGCCCTGAGGGACTCCACAGGCCAAGGAGTCGAACAGGAGTCGCCCAGTACCACCCTCTGGGTCCGTCCATCCAGGAAGGAATGGAGCCACTGTAAAACAGTGCCTCCAAGACCCATCCCAGCAAGGCGGCCCAGAAGGATACCATGGTCTTAGTCCTGCTTATCATGAAAAAATCTTATTTTTCAATTCAAGTTCTTATTATGAGTTTTTTTAACTTTAAGGCTGTTGATAAAATTAGCTACATAAATTTATTTTGAATTCATTTATTAAGTGTATTGTGATTTTAAACTACCTTATAATTTAAGTTCTTTGTAGATATATGTGGAGAGTATAAATCTCAAACTTTAACACTGAAAAATTACCTTATAATTTGAATATGGTTTAGGTACCTATATCAAGTTCCATCACACCGGGAGTTAACACGCTCCCTACCTCGCTTCTCCGCCTGTGTTTTCATTCCTCAGTTACTTCCTCTTTTAAAAGAGGAAGTACATAACAAGCACAAGGCCCATTGTGTCTGCTGTTCTAATGGCGCTGCTTCTCCTGCAGACAGTACGAGAGAGGAGCAATTCAGAGTTTAAAAAATCATTGGACGTAATGAGGGTTTTTCTTGTCGCACAAGGAAGGCCAGAAGGGGACCTGAGCAAACTCCTTGAGTACCCAATAACAAGCATGCACTAAAACGCTTGTCGGATGGAGCTTATCATTATCGTGTAGCTTTTGTTCCGTATTGTAAATAATATTGGAAAGGAAAGGAACCTCTCATGCAAGCACTGAGTCATTACTGACTCTTGGAGGGATGCCAGCTTTCGCTGACGTTTTCTTGGCACGCCTTATAGCGGGGTGGTTTGCCGTTGCCTTTCCCGGCCATGATTACCTTTCCCCCAGCTAGCTGGGTACTCAGTTTACCGACCTCGGAAGGATGGAAGGCTGAGTCGACCCGAGCCGGCTGCCTGAAACCAGCTTCCGCTGGGATCGAACTCGGGCCGTGGGGAGAGTTTCGGCTGCAGAAACTGCTGCTTTATTTTTTATTCTAATTTTAATATATATCATATCTAGTCCTAGCTTTTATTTTATATAAACTTATATAGTAATGATTTAATTTGTTGTGATCTTTGAAGCAGATATAGATAGTATAAAAAAGCCTTCCAAGGAATGCTATAGTCTCATAACATTTTTGACTATATCAGAACTAAGGGTTCCATCTCCTGCTAATTACAAGTTCTCCCTGGAACAATGTTATTTTGGAATTGTTATATGTACTAGTTATACATTTGGAACTGAAACAGTTCCACAAATACAACATTTTGGCACATCTCTAAAAAAAAAAAAAGCACCCTCAACCCAGGCAGAAACAATTGCTGGTGTAACCTTTGTTTGAAATGTATTAATCAGCTATATGTAATTCGGTGGAAGCTGTTTCCTAAATACTGCAACTATAGACGGATAGTGCTCAATGACATAAAATTTGTAATTTTAAGTGTTGCTAAATACCTAGCTTTATTGTAAAATAGTTAGAAAGCCTGATAATCTTTTTTTCCAAGTTGTCATAATGCCCGTAAGTACTTTGGCAGCCCACATTTGTGATAAAATCCTGCAATTAATGCTCATTTAAAAAAATTAGCCATCATGTTTATGATATAGGTTTGAAACTGTGGCCACACCTAAAACGAAGGCTAATTAACGATAAAGGATCTTTTAAAAATATGAAAATCCTTTGGTGTCAAGCTACAGGGGAGGGGAGAAAATCTTCATCTGCTTCTTAATGCGTGCATAAGCCACATTAATTAGAATAAACTGCTAACTCTGCAGACTTTGTAGACACCTCCTAGGGAATGTATTTAGATTTATCTTAAATTCAGTATTTGGTAAATAATGTTCGAACACACAAGCCCCTTTCCCTCTAGAAATAAAACACTCGAGCCGTTCAACTAGTGGACTATAGTCAACAAAAACGTATGACGTAATAAATGCGCTCGTGTTTAAAGTACACAAGACTCGCTGTTATTCTTAATGAGGGAAAGGGAAAACGCTGCCGCCTCACACCTGGCGTACAAGTCTCCCTAACCCGTCGTTACTAACGAAAAACCACCGAACACCCCAATCGACCGCCCATCCGCAACCGTGGCGTACGACAACAAAAGCTTACAGCCTTTGCGCGTGCGCATTGATATAGGGTAGAGAACGCGCAGCGACTTCTAAGCCGCTTGCGCAACGGGAACAAACCCGGCCTCACGTCGTAGCTTGACCCTCCCACGTGACGCGAGTGGGGGGGGCGGAGCTAGATTTTAAACCAGGTGGCGGGAAAGGCCTCCCATCATTTCTATTTTATAATCTTGTGCAAGAAAGGCCCGGGGGTTCCGCCGCCTTCTTAAAGCCGAGCCCCGCGGCGCTCGCTTTCTGCGTCCCCGATGGCGAAGCAGCAGAGCCGGGAGCAGGGCATCACTCTGCGGGGCAGCGCCGAGATCGTGGCCGAGTTTTTTTGTGAGTAGCCGGGAGGGTGAAGGGAGGATGGGAATCGCCACTGTCGGAAGGGTTAGCGCGTCTCCTCGGAAGTAAGTCTCCCTGCGCTCAGTGGGGGAGTAAATAAATCCCATTGGGAATAAATCCCATTGAACTCAGTGAAACTTGCTTTCGAGTAGCCATGGCCAAGGCGGTTCCCCCTGAGAGCCGAGGGGGGAAGGGCGCCTGAGCTGAGGGGGCCGTTGCCCTGGCTTATTACCCCATCCGTGTAAGAACAGCGCGGATTACAGTGTCCATTTACCGAGTAGGAGCGGGATGGCAGGACCCCGCGGTGGGGAGCTTGCGCTGTAATACAAAAGAAATGGGCCCTTGGCATACGGAGAGTAGCTTTGTACCATAAAGTGTTTTAAAGATGCAATTCTGTACCGACTTACCCAGCAGTAAGACTTGTTGAAAACAGTGGGGCTTTCTTCTGAGTAGGCATGTATAAGATTACACTGTAACTTATTAGTTCTGTCCTGGATCTGCGTGGATCGAGTAATTCCTCACAAAATGGACGCTCCCATTTTAGCACCAGGCCTTGTGTTATAACGTGCATTTCTTTCCTTTCAGCATATGTAGATACTAGGGGTAATAATGGATCTCCATGCTGAGAGGCAGTATATCTTTGATTATTCAGTGCTAGCAGCCGTTTTGAGTTTTTCCAGGGACATTTGTCTGGACACTGTTGGGGGGAGGGGAGGAGAGGGAGAAGTGGTGGAAAACTACTTTTTCTCCTTCGGAAGGCTAATTGCATATTATTGGTGCTGATATATGTGATGTACCTATAATTTAAAAGCTTTATAGACACTGATTTAAAAGTGATATATTGCCTCACCTAATTGAGCTGATGTGAGAGAAAAACGTTACCTATTTCGGGTAAGCCATCCTGATAATTAATTGCTCTGTATGGATTTCATAGGCTGTGGATTTTTACTACTAGATCTGGGTGAAATTATGATGGGAGTAAATACTGAGTTTGAAGAGTACAATAACCTGCTCCATACCCTAAATAACATAGTTTTGGGTGGTGGTGGTTTTGAGAAACAACCAATAGCTAACTGGACCAACATATCAAAATGTTAGAGACAATGTCAAGTTTTGATGTTTGGAAAGAATAGTTAAATAGGAAATAAGGTGTTGATAGTAGCTTTAAACTTACCCAGCAGTGTATCACTAGTGTAGAAGCTGTACTAACACTTACAAAAAAATCTGTGCAGTTATGAAAAACATTGGAACCCTGGTCTGCATTTGCTTTAAAACTATAGCAGTAGATATCATGACCCTTTAAAAATAAGAATCATAATGCAGTGTTACACACCATGTCTTTTAACTGGTTAGTGGCCACAAGAAAATAAAAATAGACTGCTTTTTCCAGCTCTACTATGGGATAGTTCTGGTAGCTAGCTTGGACTCTGCTTCTTGAGCCACTATCTCTCTATCCTGCAGAGTAATTTGCCACAAATTTACATTGCCACTAATGAAAACATGAACCTTGTGAATGCAACCAAAAAGAAATGGTGGAATAGAAAAGGCAGGTGTGAAGGGCTGTTGGTCCTTATTTTGTAACATGTGAATATTTTTCTCTTTCAGCATATGGCATCAACAGTATCTTATACCAACGTGGGATTTATCCTGCTGAAACTTTTACACATGTTCAGAAATATGGACTTACTATGCTTGTAACTGCAGACACTGAACTTAAAAACTATTTGAACAATGTGGTGGGACAGCTGAAAGGTATTATTATGGAAGCACCTATTGTTTTCTAGCTGCTGTACAAAAATTAAGAAAATGTCAAGTTTACAACCTAACTGAGGGAAAACAAAAAGAATAGAGGGACCAGGAAAACAAGCAAATGCAGGCACTAATTCTTCTTAA
Source organism: Elgaria multicarinata webbii (assembly GCF_023053635.1). Lineage (NCBI taxonomy): Eukaryota > Metazoa > Chordata > Lepidosauria > Squamata > Anguidae > Elgaria > Elgaria multicarinata. Next base: position 35,447,474 of record NC_086180.1, on the reverse strand, counting down.
CTGGGATCAAACTATAATAATCAATTGTGAGAGGGACTTGGTTCAACTACCACATTTCATTTATTGAATGATAGATCTTTTTCTTATGAAATGGGAATGGCCAACTATGATTGATGAACTTGATACAACCCCAGCCAGAAATAATTGTATTGCCCCTGGAGACCTAACAAATTTGCCAATGTGTAGTCAGTGGCCATCAGACCAGGTGGCTATATGCTATCACAAGTGTTAGAAGCAGTGTGCCTACAAATACCAGTTTCTGGTGCATAGTGCTCCTATTTGAGGGTTTCCCACAGGCTAGCTGAAAGACCGTATTCTCCCTTATGAGCCTGCCCGTGCTTTGAGATCTTCTAGGGAAGCCCTTTTCAGTCCCACCATCATCACAGGCGCGCCTGGTGGGAACATGGGAGAGGGCCTTCTCAGTGGCTGCTCCAGTGCTCTGGAACTCTCTTCTGAGAGAAGCTAGACTGGCTCCCTCCTTGATGTATTTTCAGAAGCAGGCAAAAACTTTTTTGTTCCGGCAGGCCTTTGGCAAATAATCTGGGCCTCTGTCTATGCTAAGGACTTTAAAATTGTCATGTATTTTAAATGTTTAATATTGTAATATATTTAATATATTTTAACTTTTGTATATTTCTTTTCATAGGTTTTAAAATGTATGTTTTAAATTTTGTAAGGCTGCCTTGAGGCCCAGTATTGGGCAAAAGTTGGGATAATGATGATGATGATGATGATGGTTGGCCACTATAAGAACAGAATGTTGGATGAGATAGACTTCATCTGAATTGGTGGCAGCTATAGTAATGGGTTTAGCAAATAAGCCAAGACAAAATATGTGGATACTTGCACATATTTTGGCTTCCAATTCACTCCAGAATCCAATATAAACTTCTCCTGTTGACCTTCAAAGCTTTTCACGGTCTAGCTCCTGCCTATCTCTCTTCTCTCATCTCACACTATTACCCCGCTCGTGCCCTCCGCTCCTCTGATGCCATGCTTCTCGCCTGCCCAAGGACCTCCACTTCCCTTACTCGGCTTCGTCCTTTTTCTTCTGCTGCCCCTTACGCCTGGAATGCTCTTCCAGAACACTTGAGAACTACAAACTCAATCACAGCTTTTAAAACTCAGCTAAAAACTTTTCTTTTCCCTATAGCTTTTAAATATTGAGTTTGTTCTGACTCTATACTGTTAGCTTCACCCCACCTGGTGCCTATTTACACTTCCCTGTGCCTGTTTGCATTTTCTTTCCCTCCTCATTGTTTACTACAACTTTATTAGATTGTAAGCCTATGCGGCAGGGTCTTGCTTTTTACTGTGTTATCTGTACAGCACCATGTACATTGATGGTGCTATATAAATAAATAATAATAATAATAACATATGTGCCAGAACTGTGAGATCCTTAATGGTAGGCAAGAGCAACTGATTTAGAGCTTAAACATGAAGAGGTCAGTTTGTATGGCAAAATACACCTTGGGCTCCCTAACTCTAGTTTGGAAAAATAGATTCTCCCACCCATCCCCTAGAATATTGAAGTTGACCATTCCTGGCCTATAAAATTAAGCCACCTCATTTATATATATTCTTGCTATTTGAATTTCCTCTTCATTTACCATTCTGAGTTGTTACAGGAGTAACTATATTTGATTGCAGCATATACATTATGTAAACTGGACAACAATTTGTGGGAAGTGTGCTTTGGATGAATGAATTTTAAGTTTCTAGTCTTTAAATATATATTCTTTTTTTGCTTTTCTCAGAATGGCTCTGTGAATGTTTAGTTCAGAGGCTAGTGGTAGTGATCTCTAGCAAGGAAACCAGTGAAATTCTTGAAAGGTGGCAATTTGACATTGAATGCGATAAAACAGCAAAGGATGAAAGGTAAGTGTAATCAAGCCTTGTTTCAAATAATGGAGAACGTGGATTTTTCAAATGCAAAATTGCACTATATCAATTTCTTTGCAGTTGCTCCATTCAGTGGAGCATGCATAGCCTATCCCATCTGACTAATATCAATCATTATCAGGAAGGGTCACATTGGGCCTTTCCAAATGCTCTGTCAATGACCTCCGTTGATGATAACTGAAACTCATCCAAGCAAAGGTGACAGACATCTTTTTTAAAAATCTTATTTGCAATGATGGGATAAGAACAAATAAACCAAAAAAGAGAAAATTCATATCATGAAACATCTTAACGTCTTTCTTGATGCATAGGGAAAAGAAAAGAGAACACAGAGAGGAAAGGGAATTTCACATTTCAAAGATATGTATGTTCTTACTTGAAAATCAATAAAAATAGTATTAAAAAAAAGAAATATATGTTAATACTAGCTGTACCCTGCCACGCGTTGCTGTGGCTCAGTCTGGTTAAATTGAAAAGAAAGAAAAGACAAAGCGGATGTTTCTAATATGTTTAATTTCACAATGCTTGTGGATATACAATATTTTTAGTTGTTCCATTGTCTGTGTAGATATAGAGATTGTCTGGTTTGCCGACTCTAGAACACGCAACATATAATTGTCCATGTGAGAAGCAATCTGTGTCTAGATCTAAACCGCACAATTCTAAAGATTGGCCCTGAGCTTTGTTGATGGTGATTGCAAACGCCAATCGAATTGGGAATTGCAATCTCTTAAATTGAAATGGCATATCTGTTGGAATCATAGGAATGCGAGGAATGAGGACATCTTCACCTTTGAAAGGTCCTGTCAAGATTGATCTCCGACTATAACAATTGCCACTTCGTCTATAGTTGGAGCATTGAATCTTCGCACATGTTCTCCAGCAGGCGTTTTGTCAGCATGAATAACAATCTTGTGTATAGCAGATGGCATCATGTCAATTGCTGTTTTGAACAAATGTACTAAATTGTTTTTTTCGTGAAGTAGCTGTTGCAGTTTTGAAACGATGGACCTTTTTATGCCGGTATAAATTCCGCAGCGTGCATTCAATTCATCATTGCCATCACCAATGAAATACATTTGTAGGAATTTATGTTGACTATCTTGAAACGGAAGGAAGGAGCCGGCTTTATGATAAATTTGTCCTTTGACTTTGAAAGTTGGCATAAATGGAGCTGTGATGATTTTTGCGCCGAACGACGTCATTTGGAAGCATGAGTTGTATTTCCTGATGTTAGATAGGAAATGCTTTGATTCTGCGGTATATCCGGCAAGCAAAGTTTGTAATGGCTCTGGTGGTTCTCCAAGTTGAAGCAGTTTAATTTTTCCAGCAGCGCAACACATTCCTTTTGTTTCTCCATTAAATTTAAGAGCCTTGCAATAAGGACACACTTCAGTCATAGTGCTGATGAGAACATGCCACCTCAAACTATAATCATCAGCTGGGTTGTACCGGAATGCAAGGCGATTGTAATCGTGTGATTGTTTACCACGGAGTCGTGTTTGATGTGCTGTTTCTCGTTGACGTCTTTCAGCCACTCTCAGCCTGTCGTGTTCATTCTGTTGAGAACAAAGCAGATCTGAAGCTGTAGAATGCGATTGCTGTGCTCGCAACCGTGCATCCTCAAGTCTGGCTGAACGTTGCTTGGCTGGTTCCTTGGCACGTATTTGAGGCATTCTTTTTCTTTTTTTCTCATTTGCTGATGCCCGTTCTTCCTCAGTCTGATTTGCAATTTCTCGTCGCAGTGCTTCCGCTCTGCGAGTACGACAACCTAAGTGTGATCTTCTGTGAGGCATTATTTGGATGAAGTAAAGCAGATTGTTTGGTTTTTAAAAAAGGATGTTTTTACGGTGAGGAGGTTAGTGGAAACTCCTGGCAGTTACCTTTCTTCAGAACGTGTAACTGTCACAGGTGTGACATCTATATTCACTCAGCCAATTGTGAGAGAATATGCAAATAGGAGAGGAGGCAGAGGCAGTGGATTGGCCTACTGGTTGACGATATCACAATGACTTATAAGAGCAAATAGGAGAGAACATGCAAATAGGAGAGGAGGCAGAGGCAGTGGATTGGCCTACTGGTTGGTGATGTCACAATGATCAGCAGGACTGGTTTTGAGGAGGCCTATTTCTTCGATTTTAAGACAAACCTTTGACCCCATAGAGAACATAGTTACATAACAACGCTCGCGTATTCGAACGCAACGCTGTGTCAAAATTTCAAAGCAATCGGTGAAGAACTTTCGGAGATATAAAAGCATGTTTTTACGGTGAGGAGGTTACTGTAAACTCCTGGCAGTTACCTTTCTTCTGAACGTGTAACTGACACAGGTGTGACATCTATATTCACTCAGCCAATTGCGAGAGAATATGCAAATAGGAGAGGAGGCAGAGGCAGTGGATTGGCCTACTGGTTGGTGATGTCACAATGATCAGCAGGACTGGTTTTGAGGAGGCCTATTTCTTCGATTTTAAGACAAACCTTTGACCCCATAGAGAACATAGTTACATAACAACACTCGCGTATTCGAACGCAACGCTGTGTCAAAATTTCAAAGCAATCGGTGAAGAACTTTCGGAGATATAACGACAGTAACGAACGGTCTTTTTCATTTTTATTTATATAGATAAGCAGTCCATATATCTAAATAAGTATTCATACCATTTTGACAGTTGTAGAAGGTATACAAATGTAGCAAAAACAGTAAGGTCTTCAACCCATTGATACGTGGTGACCAACTATGCTTTCCTGTCAAGTTTGGAGTATAAGGGCTCAATTCTACAAGATCCACCCTGGGTACTCGGAAGCCTCCAAAGTTGGAGGCTTACGAGGAGCCAGTGCAGTGTGTGAGGCCTTCGCACTCCACCTGTCCTGTGTTTCTGCTAGACAGGTAGACTGTGGACCCATGAACACCTGCATAGTGAGGGAGGAAGCAGCAGCCAGGCACCTCTCCACCGTGCCTGGCTCCAGCTCCAGCTGAGCGCCCCCTCCCTCCTGCTACTAACTGTCTCTGCAGAGGCCACCAGTGAGGGAGGAAGCAGCAGCCAGGCACCTCCCCACCGTGCCTGGGTCCAGCTCCAGCTGAGAGCCCCCTCCCTCCTGCTGTCAACTGTAAATGCTGAACTTTGCAACTAAGATTGTAGTGCCTGAATTTGCTTTCCTTTCCCCCCCTCCTCCTCCTCCCTCCCAATCCCCTTTCCTTTTGTGTCATGTCTTTTAGATTGTAAGCCTGTGGGCAGGGACTGTCAAGAAATACTTTTGTAAGCTGCCGTGAGAGCCTTTTTTGGCTGAATGGCGGCATAAAAATCCTTAAATAAATAATTATCAGAGTATGAGGAAAGTGGGCTTTTTGTAGGGAGGGGTGTGGAGAATAGCTAGGCAAGATAAAAGTTATCCTCTTTCCCTCTGACCAACCCCAGCTAGATGGTCAAAAACACCCGTCTAGCAAAAAATGCAGAGCAGGGATGCAAATATTGTTTCTGCCACTTCTCCCACTCTGTATTGGATGACCATAAACCTCAGAATTCAGAGGCTTAGGATCATCACAATAGGACTGTCCCTTAACACTGTGTGTGTGTGTATATACTGAAAATACATAATTGTTTGGGGCTATACATTTGACACTGGTTGCCCAATGAGGGACCAAGAGGGCTCAGATTGACCTGAAAAACATGCAACCACAAGGAAATCTATACTTTAAGAATCATTGAAGTGGTTTATATCCTCTCTTCCCCCGGGAACTGAACAGCAAATTAAAAATGTTTGTCTCTGTGGGATCAACAGGTGTATGTGTACTCATATGCATATACGCACACACCCTTCTGGTGCAGGTTTTTAAAAAGTTTTAACTTTTTGTGTTTTTACGTATTAGAATATTCTTATTGTATATTGCTTCGAACACTCATTGAGTGGAGGGGGAATCCAAAAATATTCTAAATAAATATGCAAACTTTCCAGTCTATAATTAATATATATATATTCAATTTATGTTGACAAACTTCTTGTGTACTTTTTATTGCTATTTAGTACACCAAGACAGAAATCTCAGAAAGCTATACAGGATGAAATTAAATCTGTCATCAGACAAATAACAGCCACGGTGACGTTTCTTCCTTTACTAGAAACTACATGTAAGTACCATTATTGATAGAACACAACAATTAGTTTTGTGGACTTGTTTGCAGAATAAGTGAAGAAGCAACAGACTGTTGTAAATAATTGCATGTACAAGAATACAAAATCACAATTTCTATAAAGAAGTACCTCAACAAAGACCTTGAAGGGAAATGAACAATTTATCAGTATCAGAACAAGTGCTATTTAACGTAGTCATTGTTTACGTGGAGTCACAGGTGAACAAGAAAGCCAGGTTTTCAAAGGGCACCATACCATTCTGCTATTATAAAATCCAGACTGTACAGGTGTAAAAGTAGACAAGACAGTGGCCAACTATGGATTACTGCCAAACTTCTATAAAGGAAGTGGTTGGAGCATGATTTAAAGCACAAGACAGGTGGGAAAGGGTGTAGTATTCTTTACTTTCCCATGCCTTGCCCAACAACACACTCTCACCCATGACTTATCAGCAATGAGTGATGTTTCCCACTGTAGAAATAAAGAGGGTTAATTTTAAAGTCATGCAATAACATAATTGTGTGTGTTTTTCTTGCAGGTGCATTTGACTTGCTCATTTTCACAGACAAAGACTTGGAAGTTCCAGAGAAATGGGAAGAGTCAGGCCCACAATTTATTGCTAACTCTGAAGAAGTCCGTCTTCGTTCCTTCACAACTACAATACACAAAGTCAACAGTATGGTGGCCTACAAAAAGGACAGCTTGGCTTAACAGGGCAAATAATATTGTACAGAAATGTCCCCTTTAAACTGCTTTAGCCAATAGTATTTAAGTTCTGAATAGATCTTTCTACAATTCTGTTCCAGTTTGAATGAAAATAGCAGCAAAAATGCACTTTGTACATATCCCACACTTTACGATCAGGATGTTAATCCTTAAATGTTGTAGAAACATAAGCTGTCTTCCAAGCATATGCCAAAGTCCTCCAGCCCCTTACCATCTCAACCTGGATTAGATAAGAAACTTGATGACAGAATATAGCTTAGCTTTCAAATTACCAGGCCAGTTACCTAACTTGAAGCATAATCTTGAAAGTGTACTGTGGCTGTATTGCTAAGAATCCTGAAATACTTTTCTTTTAATATGCAACTGAATTCTCTCATTTTGGTCTTTATATAATGAAAGCTGTAATGTAAATGTGTTTTTAAATATTTGTATTTTGTAGAATAAAAGTCTAAACTGCATAATGTACAAGCACATGATAGGTATAGTTTTCAACTGGTTTCTATATTTTAAGTGACATGCCAACCTGTATAACTGGCTGTTTTTACTTTGAGGTGGAGGTGTACTGCAAATAAACATATCTACTTCATTTTGTCTACCTAAATCATCATTGCATACACAAACACACCGCAAGTTAGTAAAGCTGTTATAGGGAAATAAACATTCAGGCTTGTATCCAAAGGAACCTGATTTTGCCCCACCATTCTACCCTTGAGTATTAACCGTTGATAATCAGAACAATACGAACTTACTATGCTTATTGGAAACTGTCGTTTACTTGTAAGAACATTGAAGTTACAATTTTCAACATTACTTTTATAACTGGCAAAGACTAAGGATTAGGTAAGAACTTCAAATGTAGTGCCTTGCAGCTCCCTTACACTGGCTAGCTCTACAAGTGTTATTAAAATCAAGGGCTTGAGCACATAGAATTGGGCTGGCAGAAGTGGGTTTCTCCCCACTGCAGTCCCTCTAGTCCCCCAAGCTGTGGGTCAGGAACACTTGAAAATTGGGTAGAGGAACTTTCTGTGTGCTGAGCCCTTTCATTCACAGACCAAAGGTATTTATACTTTAAAATTAGTAAATAGTCAATAGTACAACTTTGTGCTGAGTATATACAGAATACATTCTTAAAATGTTAGGCTAAGTATTGTGCATATTTTCTCTTTCAGGGTTAGGAAATATCAGCTCCAACATTACTGGCAATTTTACATCTCTTGCCATTGCAGTTCTTCACTCTTGTGAGAAGTACTATGCTTTTGAGGGGAACCTGCAGCCTTGCAAGATTCTAAACTATCATCCCCAGCTAGCAGTCAATGGTCAGCGCTGATGGGAAATGGATCAGGTCCCTCACCCCTGTTTAACCATTTTGCTCATTTAATGTCCCAAAATTACTGAGCAGGATATAAATACCATTTTTTCTGAAGCTGCTCTAGTACAATTCTTGATTTTTCCACTAGATGCCACCCACTCAACAAAAAGCATATATTTTGAACTTTATAGCTTTTCAAAATGTATAATCTTGGGAATCACTGTTGAGCCAGGACAAACATTTCTGAATACATCTGAGAAGGCAATGGAGCAGGCTCATGCTGCCACCCACACTCCAATATGTCCATGTACAAAATGTCCAAGTTGGCAAATAACTACATCCATCTCTACCCCAGGATCTGCCTGAAGCCATTCTGTCAGATACTTGGCATCATCTCCATACAGGTATGACATAACTCTTTAGGAAATGTATCTCAACCCAACATAATCTATATACTGGGTTATTAAAAAAAGTTACCACTAGTGAGCTACATTTTACTAAGCTCTCCTTCGTAAAATAAATGTACACACGTGATCAGATGCAACACACACAATCATTAAGCAGAGAACAAGGATATTTCACAACAGGTTAATCAGAATGAAAAATTCAAGGAAGCAAACCAGTCGTTATGAATTCAATACCCAACAAAGTATAATCTTAACTGTATTGTTACTTAAATGCATTTAGTATCCTCTTGTGCCTACATTTGCAGGAGACAGAGCTTGTGCAACAGGGCTTGGGCACTTCGAAAATAACCTGACATGAGCAGAAGTGCTTGCTCCCCGACAAGGGCAGGTTAACAGAGTTTGCAGAAGGGAACTGCAGTGAACTGTCCTGATCCAGAAACTACTGCTTGTATTGCTATTTTTAGAGAGCTTCAGCTTTTGGGCAGTATAAAAATGTAATAAATAAAAATAAGTAAGTGACAAAGCCCTATTGCACAAGCAGTGGGTCCCATGAATGCAACAGAACCAGCTGAGGCAGAACTGCCCCATTGGATACTCCCCATTGTATTACACACGCAGAGTAATCTTGGAATGATTCCGATTTTTAGAAATTGTAGGGGTTTCTTTTAGTTCTACATCAGGTTGCATTGTTTATCAACCACCACCACTAATTTGAGGCTAATGGAATACTATTTATATCCCGCCTATTTACTCCAAAGAACCCAAGGCAGCGTATATAATCCTCCTCTCCATTTTATCCTCACAAGCCTGTGAGGTAGGTTGGGCTGAGAGCCTGTGACTGGCCCAATGTCACCCAGTGGGTTTCCATGGCCGAGTGGGGACTAGAACCCAGATCTCCCGACTCCCTGTCCAACACTTTAGCCACTGCACCAAAGGTTTCCTCTCAAGAATAACTGTAATAACAGGAGTGAGTGCCTCAGTTCTTCAACCAAGTTTACAAGTGTTAAAAGCAACACATTTATTCCAAGCAAAACTTTATATTACATTCTTCTCAAATCCATTTCTTGAGTTTGTTAAACAAAAACAAGCCGTACAATAAGAAAAACGAGTAGATCTTTTTATTCCAGAATCTCTACTTACAAAACTACATAAGTCATATTTTATTTATTATTCCCACCTTTTTTTTTCCTCTTGGAAGGAAGCCAAAGTGGCTGAAAGGTCCTCCTTCAAAAGAGCTATTTCAGAGAAGTGGGCTAGCCGTCAAGGAGTTTGATAGACGTTAAAGCATCAGTGGGCCAAACATTAACTTGGGGAGGGAGATCTGTTGCATTGAAGCCACACTGACCCAACCACTCCACCCCGTTTAGGTTATATTAGGTTCCTTTCTCCTGATAACATGTTAACAGTATGCATCTTTACTCTAAGCATGTATACCAAGAAACCATCATGCCAGGTTTTTCCACTTTAGTAAACAAGGTGTATATAACGCAACTCAACACAAAAAACAGCATTAAGGTTTCAATGTCTTTGCAAGTATATACTAATTTGAGAGGAAAGAAGCAGAAAGGCCTCACAACTGAAATTTTAAGAGTTCTTTTCTTAGGTCTTAACATTCCACTCAATCCATAAATCATAATTTGATTGTAGCATATTGGGTGTCTTCCAATGCATGTGACATCCAGTCGTTTCATCAACTGTTGTCATCTCAAAGCATGTGAGAGAGAGAACAGATATGATGTCATGCTGCAGTCTTGGGTGTTTCCAAAGAACAGACGTACATCATAGAGTACAAATAAATACCTTCCAGAACATCGCCAGACTGTAAAGACCTTTCTGGAAAAAAGGGAATACAATGAATATTAGAGGAGTTGCTAGAATTAACTCTGAAAAGATTGATGACAAATATATATATATCAAGAACAAGTGATCTTGTTTTATGACTTGAGTTGGAAACCATTATGGAAGGAAGCTGCAGGTGAGATTTTAAGTTCATGACTGCATAGTAACCAATTGTCATTCAGAGGGAACCCTGGAGATTTCTTCTGAACAACACTGTAATTCTTAATTCACTGATTAAACTAAATTGGTAACTATTGGTTACTAAATTGGTAACCTTTTTGGCCCAGACACCCACCTGTAGTGCCAGGGAGTGGGTTTAGGGCTGCACACAGAAATACATAACTACTGAATACATAACTAGTACATACATACCTAAGCACACAGGTATGTTGAGATAAGGGGACAGGATTGCTGGCGAATGTTTAAAGTGCCCCTTCTTCCCAAGCAATACGGAACTAAAACACCATTATCTCACTGCTAATAGTATCTGGGAAACAGCAGTTATGGCTCAGGATCAGTGGGAGAAGAGGCTTTAACCTCACCACACCAAGCAGATCAGATTCCCTGCTGCTATTAGCCATGATCCGTTCCCCACCCCACCGCTGATGGCTGATCAGCTGGGGAAATCCAGCAGGGATCTCCAGGAGCCCAGAGTGGCCAAGGGCCACATTCAGTGTGTGTGTTGCGCATAAGTGATTTAAATTAATGGGAATTACACATTGCATACCATTGGGGCACAACTCTCTGGAAAAGACCTAAATTGATGAGCAAGTTTGAGATCAGAAAAGTACCTAACTTCCAAAGTAAAAAGGACAGGTTCACCACATCTCCCTCTGAATCATGCTCACAAGTAATTTGAATTTATACAAAGTATGTTCCACTGCAAAAGACATTTTGATCCCTACTCTGCATTTTGCATATGGCTTATCTACCCAAAGCTGCCAAACTTGAATATAAAGTTATATGAATATGACTTATATTGTCTCTGAGCATTGGTCCATCCAGCCATGTCTTCATTGGTTGGCAGCAGCACACTCCAGAATTTCAGAAAGAGGTATTTCCTACCCCACTTTCTTATCCTTTGGGGGATTAGCCCTGGGTCCTTCTCCATACTAAAGAGCTATAGCTCCTATCCTCATGTTTATACCCTGACACCTAACTACTTGATTTTGCTTCCTCATAATCCTATAATTCCACAGCCCTGTAGCAGAATCAACATTCCCCGAGAGTGCTCCATGTTTCTTAATGATGTCAATCCTTCAAAAGGGATCCATCAGCAAAACTGATGCAGGACCTATTTTAATATATAAAGGCAAATAATGTTCAAAATCCACAAAAGCTGGACCACAGTACCCACCATGTTCTAGTTCAAATGACGTATCAGCTGGTTGATCCCATTGCCTCGAAATCCAGTATCACCTATCTCTTTGTGGAACCCCATTTTATTACGGGCAGCATGTCGAGCCACAGACAGGTGGAACGGCCACAAAAAGTTATTGATTTCATGGAAGTGCTTCCCAGCTGAGTAAATTTCATGAATAAGGTCTTCCAGACAAATAATACCATAGTTTCCTAAAGAGAGAAAGAGAAAAGGATTTTAGAAACATAGTAGCGTTCAATTGTTGTTCAATCACATTTCATTAGTTTTGCTAGGCGACGATGATGCACAGGCTGCCCCAAAGTTACAATATCCTCTAGCACTCAATTCCCAATTCCATTTAATCTCTTACCCAGATGCTCCTCTATCAGAACATTGTCTGTCAAAGCAAGTTTTTTGTTGTTGATCTTTGCATGGCCTCGTTTCAGGATCAACTCTCGGATAGATTTCAGATTGGGATATCTGTGTAAATACAAAATCGGTAGCGTTATCGCTGAAGAAATTTAAGACAGAAATAACCTACAAAAATTGCAATTCACTTCTGAAACTAATGGCAAACTGCCAACTACAGAATATTTATCTCCAAGAGATGGGTCACAACACTGGAATCATTTTACAGCACAGTCTGTAACTCTCTTACCTGCAAAAGGTTTCTGAGTTCTGATTCTCCCATCCCAAGCACAGCCCTCTCCCCATTTGAATGCAAGGTTCAACTAATAATGATTTGTACAAACTGCTGGTTCAAGACAGAAGGTATTGTTGCATGTTTTCTTACAACTCAACTTTCATTAATTAACTTGTCACCCTATTTTATATTTCATTTGGAAAATTAAAGATTATGCCAGATTCATGGCTAGATTGTTTCAAAAGGCTAGTATGATGCATCAGGATCTTCTAAGAAACTGATTGCAGATCCCAGATGTACACTGAGGCCAAATGTCAGCCCAATTTCATACAAGCTACATAGATGTCAGCAGACAAAAAACACTCTATTATGATGCAATATCACAAGTAATTCATATACACAATGGTTAGTGAAAGGCGTCAGTTAACAAAAGTTAATGGGCAGATGATGATGATGATGATGATTATAGAAATTCCCTCAACCTGAAGAAAATAAAAAGCAACTAATTGAATATGTTTCCCTTTATAACAGCCAATGTCCTGAGGTGCATATTGGGCACATTTTATACTTCATATCTAATTAGTACAATGTTTATAAACTTTAGAACTGTACTCTCATATTTCAACAGGTGATTAAGTATATACTTACACTGGTTTAGAAATTCCGCAATCCTTACCCACATGTAAACTGATTTTCAAAACTAATTTGGGCTCAAAGAAGGTAGCCTCCACTTAAACCTATAATGCTCTTCGCTCCTCTGATGCCATGTTTCTCGCCTGCCCAAGGGTCTCTACTTCCCTTGCTCGGCTTCATCCATTTTCTTCTGCTGCCCCTTATGCCTGGAAAGCTCTTCCAGAACATTGGAGAACTACAAGTTCAACCGCAGCTTTTAAAGCTCAGCTAAAAACTTTTCTTTTTCCTAAAGCTTTTAAAACTTGATTTTGTTCTGACTTTATACTGTTAGTTTTACCCTACCCAGTGCCTGTTTACCCTACCCTGTGCCTGTTTGCTTTCTCTTCCCCTCCTTATTGTTTTATTATGGTTTTATTAGAATGTAAGCCTATGCGACAGGGTCTTGCTATTTACTGTTTTACTCTGTACAGCACCATGTACATTGATGGTGCTATATAAATAAATAAATAAATAAATAAATAAATAAATAATAATAATAATATAAGCCTCTCTTGCTCCATCTTTGATTAGCTTTCCCAGCACAGACTTAAATTTCATAGATTACAACAGCAGGCACAAACACCTTGAGTGGAAGACTAGAATCTGGGCAGTTGGCAAGTGAACCAGACTCATCCAAGCTGCTCAGATGAATCTAATGCGAGTTATTTACAAAGTATATATTGGACTATTAATTCAACAGACAGCAGCATAGTTCAGACTATTCACAATATTTCAACGTGTCGTGTTCCAGTTTATAATTGTCACTCTCAGACACTGCTGTTGAATCCGTACCTTGCTAAGCCAGGTCCAAAATTTTGTCTAGATTTTAAGTCAAACAACCTCTGGATGGCTATAACACTTACAAAGGCAGCAATGATGGAGATGTTAGTTATTTAAAATATTAACAGATTGCCCTTCATTATCATATCACTGGGCAGTGATATGAACTGATCTAAAAACACACACAAGATAAAATAGAATTGTACTCTGTCTGTTATTTTCCTTGGCATCCCAATGCGAAGATGCAAAAAAATTAAAAGAAATCTAGTTAACTCTCTCGACGTTACGATGCTTTTTAGGTACATTACTTTTATTACCTTTCCAATATACAATAAAACCCAAAAGCATACTGACCCCCATGCCACATAAGGCTCCACAGTTCGCAGCATTTTTAGCGATTCTGGTGACAGTTTAACAAACGTCCCACTGTAAATCTTTCTCAACTGTAGCCTCTGTATGACATGTCGCACCTGCAGACTCACCCCTTTAATTCTAAATCAAAAAAAAAAAAAAATTTTATTAGTAGCAAAATTCTCACCTTAGAGAGAACACTCTCAGACAACAATCCAGTCTTTGCATCTTTTTGGAAGTCGTATCACAATGCTATATACTAAGTTCAGTCAAGTGGCTCACTTCAGGTTTGGTCTTCCTATTTATTACCTTTCACCTTTACGTCAGATGAATAATGATGTGACTGACAGGACTTTAGTAGAATAAGGAACTCAAAAGAACATACGGTATATTTTACAGTGGTATATCATAAAATATAAATTCTTAAAAGGGCAGAATTCAATTTTTATTCAGTGCGCAGTTCAATAGTATTTAGTGCTACCACAAAACGCCCCTATTACTGAACATGTGCTTGGTTATTTCAATTTTTATTTTCCATGAAATCAACATACATCAATGCAGATATGAACAAAAGTAGGGATAACCAGTAGATTGCGGGGAGACAAAACAATGAATAGCTTCTTACTCTGCAATCCGTACAGCAAATGCCAGCTTGTGTCCCTCAGGCATTAGCAGCAGTCCAGGTTTCTGTTCCATACGTCGTAGACGTACATCATCTCTGTGCTTCCGATGAGAGTCACGCAAAAATGTCTCCAGACGTTTGAATTTAATCTGTTTTCCTTTCTGGTGCTAAGATAAGGAAGTTAAAAAAACATAACTCTATTTTAGTCATTGCATCACTATATTGTACCCAGTTTTGTGTGTAATGATTTATCATGCTGCTTAAGTAAAAAGCATTTGTACACTATCGATAGTTGCTGTACAAAACTCAAAAATAGTAAGAAGCATACAGTCTACATTTGATTGGTGGGTGGGAAGACGGATCAGAGATTGGCTAAGAACAGGGCAGGAGAGTTAAGAGTGGGAAAGAATTGGGATGAGATGGAACTGTTCTCTTTTTTGATGAAGACATATAAACAATTTAATTCAAGAAACAAATTCAAAATTTAAAATGCTTTTCATCATATCTTCCTTCAGTCAGATGTGGTCAGTGATACATTCTCAAAATTCAAAGGAGTAGCCATGTCAGTCTGTTGCAGCAAAACCAACAAAGAGTCTTGTTGTAGCACTTTAAAGACTTAATTTATTATGGCATAAACTTTCATGGACACACTTCATCAGATGTATAAAGTGCTATGCCAAGTTCAAAATACATACACTATGTGTGTAGGGGACTGTAAACAGTAAAGTCAAAAGGAACTGAAATGCAGAAAATACAATGATAATTATAAAAAATAAAATCACGATCACTGTCTGCACTTATTGCATTTCAATTTCCTGAGATCATTTTCTACAAATGCTCCCCTTTGAGTTGAGTACATTCAACTCAAGATAACACTTCCTGCAGCTGATGAAGTGGATTGCAGTCCACAAAAACTTATGTCATAATGATATTGTTAGTCTTTAAACTGCCACAAGACTTTGGAAACTGAATACTCAGGAAGTGCAACAAAGTATCAAGAGTTCCTTTGTGCTGCCCAAAACAAACAACACTGGAAAATATAGTATCAATGTCTGATCTCTCTATAGGGTAGCCATATGCCAAATAAAAAACATTCAGACAAAGGGGCATAAAGGCTGAGTTAGGATGACACGCTAATCAACAGTTGTTTCCTATTCTGTTCCTATTACACCCCCAGTTGATTAGTGTGTCATCCGAACTCAGCCAAAGAGGGGCTCAAAGGAAAAAAAATGGATGAATAAAAACGAAAAAGGTGTTCCAAGTGAAAGACAAGAGTAGGAGGAGTATTTAGCTTCAGAGTAATCACACAGGGCCAGGGAACCTACCAGCCATAACAACATTTTCCATAAGTCCAAGTAAGAAACAGAGCATGAGAATATGTTAAGCATTAAGCCTCATGACTTAATTTCTAAGAACTACTTTTTTAAAAAAGTCTAACTCTTGTTTTTATTCTCTAGCATCCAAGTGTTTATTTCTCACACGTATTTGCTTTTAAGCAAGTAGTTTAATCCAGTAAATGTCCTTGAGTGGCATACTCAAAGAGTCTCTTACCTGAGCTGACTAGAGTGCCTTCACATTTCATAATCCTGAGGAATGTCCTACCCCGCCTTATGTCCCCCACCCCTGCCCCCATACCTTTCTCTTGTCCAGCAACGCCTGCTTGGCCTGGGTGGCTTTGATGGCCTGATATGCCTTTCTTTTCTTCAGTAAGTTTTCCGGCACCAAGGGTATCTTCTTTGGTGGTCTAAACACACAGTGAGTACAGGTGAGGCAACAGATAACATCCAAGGACATATTAAAATAGAAATCAGGTTTGTCATTTGCCTTTCTATGATTTGCACAACAGGATAATCCTGAAGTTTTCTTTTTTTAAAAAAAGAGTTTATTTTTGCAATGGTGGAATGAGGATTTCTTTTCTTCTCCCACCCCCGGTTTTCTAAACTCGGAGACCAATTCCAGATATCTGACCCCCTGTCTCTCTCTCTGAATCCCCCTTCATTCAATTTTGCAAGGCCTCCCCGGTTTTCGACCACGCAAGGCCCAAACGCTCTGATAAACATACGCACAGCCTCCTCGAAGCAGCAGCTCCCCATATGCTACAGCAATCTTCTTTAGTATACATTCTGACACATCCATCCTTGTCACAAGTCTCTGGCCGCGAGTCTTTACCCAAAACATATCAAAACCCCTTCCTGCCCGAGGATGGACGCAGATTCACCCCCGATATACTTATTTCCCACCAAACTCACTCAGGCTCCGCCATGTTCCCTCTCCACCTGGATCCGGTACGGCACTACTGCGCATGCGTACCCAGGAAGCCAACCCCCGCCCCGCCGCTAAACGGAAGGAAACGCGTCGGGCCTCAGGCGCATGCGCCGCGTAGCCCTTATTCCACGTTTGTTTCGTTCTATTTGTATCTCTATGGTTTTTGTTCTCCCCAAAGAGATAAGGTTTCGAGCAGCATAGACATAGGAAAATAGAAGAACGTATCTCATTGCCTGGACAGGAAACTTCCTGCTTCGCTTTGAACGTTTGGGGTGCGGGGAGGGAACGAAGAGAAGTGAGTGTTTGCCCATAAAAAAAACCCTGAAAAATACGGGATTTTTACCCTACCTGTGATAGAGCAGCAGCGTGTTCACTAAAAAAAAAAAAAGTAGTAGGACTCCCTCTTTCTTATTCATTGATTAGGGAAGGGGGGCTGTGGCTGAGAGAAAGGGCGTTTTAGGGTTCAATCCTACCCATGTTTAAACAAAGAAAAATTCGTCCTTAGCCACGCCTCAGAAATGAGGTTTAGGGCGCAATCCTATGCATGTTTAGACTAGAAAAAGTCTCTCCTCCTCATTATTATTATTATTATTATTATTATTATTATTATTATTATTATTATTATTATTATTATTATTATTATTATTATTGCATTTCTATAGCGCCCAATAGCCGAAGCTTTTCCGGCAGTTCACAAAACAATGGGAGTTGTAGGACTTTTCCCTGTCTAAACATGTATAGGATTGCGCCCTTACAATGGTTTATTTCTAGACAAAATCCTTCACAGGATTGGGTTACAGCAGAACCCAATCTACTTAAATTGCCTTCTCAGACCACCCACTCCGAATTTCGTTGCATACTTCCGGTTATCGTAAGTAGATGCGCTGCGTTTTTTAAACTAAAACAGGCTGAGTTCGGACGGCACGCTTATCAACGGGGAGGGGAAGCGGGAATAGGTACAGAATGGGAAACAAGCGTTGATAAGCGTGTAGCCCGAACTCAGTCAGAGAGGGGGGGGGCTTTGTTTTAAGAAGGACAAATAGTTGCCCAATCACACCTACGGTGTAAAACCTGGCTTTTCCCATTGACGTAAATAAGTAGTTCTCACTTCTGCCCAGAGAAGAAGAGGAAAAAAACTCCCTATACATCAGGATCTGATGGTTAGTCTAAGGATTAGGTCTATGGGTTGCAGCATAGTCTGCCCCGCCCCGCATTAGATTCTTGTTTCTTAAGTTAAAAAAACCCCCAAAACTAATTAACAAACTATTAAAACACGTCAATTTGCAGCTTGATACTATTCATGTTAACTCGGAAACGAGTCCCACAGAGTCCATTGAACTTATCCCCAGGTAAGCGTGCTAGGATCGCGGAGGCTAACAGAGCTCTTCCGTGCATGCTTACTCATTAACTTTGATGAGATTTGTTCCCAGGTAAGTGTGTCTACAAGTTCAGCCTAAACATAACAGGAAGCAAACTTTATTGAGCACAATGGGACTTCTTTACTTCATAAAGATAGCTTTTCCTTCTAGTTTGTATCCAAAGTTCTGAGGTATTTTGAATTTTGGGATAAAACCACAATGGCTTTCCTTCAAAAAGTAAGAATCACTGCAAACTATCACTAGTGCTCACTTGAAATGAGTTTTGATAGTGTCTTTTAAACCTAGATCCCATCTTCATCTGGTTCCTATATAGTAAGATCCAATGCTCCCCAAAAAATTTTTTGGAGTCTATACCAAACTCTGTCAGCTTTTGGCAAAATATGACACATGTTCAGCCCTAATCAGGAAGCTTTTAGTGGTGCTATGTATAAAATATGATGTATTCTTCTGATAATTATATTATCATATTTTGACACTTCCATACTGAGCCAAGCACGTTCTCATGTCGTCAATTCAGGCAATACTTGAAAGGACTGATCTGTCCCATTGTATGGAGTCAGCTCACCATCTACAGCAGAATAACCCATCCAAATGCAGTCTAAACATGTAAGATTGTATGCATGTAGTCCATATTTGGATGGGCTGTCCCCACATGAATGGACAGTGATGGTGAAGACTGGTACAGCATGCCAACTTCCCACGATGGAGTAGATTGGTGTTTTCAGGTATTATCTAACCTGGCTCATAGGATCTTCAGGTCTTTCCAGAATCGGAAAGCATTGTGCAGTTGTTCCATCTTTTTTTCCTTAAGGGATTTTCTTCATTAAAAAAGACTGAAAAAGCGATAAAACATAGGAGGGTCATTAGTAGAAGATGGTGTTGTCTCGTCCCCCTGTAAATGTCCATAAATGAGGCAGAGTGATGGTGCTGTAAAAGCTTTGTCTGGAAGCACTCTGTATCCTGTTATGCTAAACCACATCCTATAATCTCACCAAATCCCATAATATTTCTTTTTGTACCACTGCCAAATAAAAAAAGCATGACAATGTGAACTAATAGCTCAGAGCATATGTAACTTTAATGCTAGCAATCCTGTGATGCAGTGCAACATCATTGAACTTGCATTCACCAGAGCATTTAAACTGAACTTTAAAATGACAAAACAGGGTAAATGCAAAATCATAGACATGGCAATGTTATCCAGGGCTTAAATTATGTCAAATAAATATGAACACAGTGAATTATGCATACATAACTGGGAAAATGTTAATATTATACAGCATTTCTTAAACAGTGGGCTGAGGACTAACAGCAGACCTCAGCTCACTTTCAGGACAGCCTGCCCAGTGCCTCCTTGCTTTCGTGACCTTTAAATTGAACTGATCAAAGCAGCAGTGCCCTGCATGCACAATGCCTAGTCACGCAGGGATGTGGGAGTTCATTAGAGAGCAAGGCTTTAGCATGTGAAGTTTGAGGGGAGGAAAGGAAAGAAAGAGAGGAAATGGACAACAGGCTAACAGAGTGGGCAGCCAAATGTGAAGAACGGCGAATCACAAATGGGGGTGGTGGTGAAAAAAGGAGAAGCATCGCAGCTGCTGTACCTTCTGGCTTTGGTGATGACCATCACCTCAGAAGAACAACCTGGTATTGAGCTGCATGTGATCAGACTTCAAAGAGATGAAAGGGGATAAGGAAGCTGTTATAGAAAAAAGGGAATGTAAACACAGCAGGAGGAAGGGATGCAAGAAGCCAGCAATTTAGAGTGGAATAGGTAAATGTGGAAGGAGAAGGTGAGAAGAAATGTCAAAATATGAGTAAAAATAATGTGTGAGGCATGTAGCCGGAGGAAAAGGCTTTGAGCCTCTGGATGAGCAAAGGCTGCCTAAAATGGGAAGACTGAGGCATGTACCTCCAGAGCTTTAATATCAGGAAAGTTGAACTATGGAACTAGCTGTCACAAGGAAATCACTGTGGCAAAAGATTTAGCAATTTCCACAGAAGGAGCAATAGAAAATGATATCACTCAGTCAGCTGATTATGCCAAACTCTGCCGCCATTTTGTGACTGGCTCTGCCCCTGGCACTGCCATTTTGTGATTGGTGGGCCTCAGTTCTCTCTCAAGTAAACCTGGAGGGGGGGGTTAAGAAAGGTTGAGGATCGCTAATATCTAAGAGGTTTTCTATGGAAATCATTGGCCTAAAACTAGAAAAATATCATTCTTCCTAGGAAGTTAACATATGACGAATGTTTGTGTTCCCTCTCATGATGATGATGATTGCATTCAGCAATGCTGCAAACACCAGTCACAACACATTCAATGGTATTATCTGTTTTGCTTTGCTGTTATGTTCTTCCTGGGCATTTATTTTAATCATTGCAACACTTTTTAAATTAGTTTTTTGCAGCAAAAAAAAGTTAGGAGGTGTTTTTTCCCCCGCCTTTATTTTCTTAACACATAGGAGATGTGTTAGATGAGCATTTGCTTCTATTCCAAAATGTTCACGAAGTTCAATATCTCACTCTGCAGGCTATAAATTAAAGCCAGTTTCTATTCTTAACTTACTCCCTGTGATGCCTCCTCCTCCAGTATAATTAAGTAAAATTTGGAACTTAATAATTGCAACCATGTTACTCTCATACTGTGGGATTAAATGCTTATGCTCAAACACACTAAACCTTATGGGCCATAATCAAATGTAGGATTAAACATGCTTAGGTCCATTAAAATAAATGAGCTTTAATGTCTCTCTTTGCTGGAGTATAACTAGTCACTGCTGCCAAAATTATGCCCACAGAACACATATCCCAACTGCCATCTTGGGATCATGTAGATATAGCGGGGCTATCACTTTGCAAACCACTGTGGACTTTTCTTGGTTGCCCATTTTGTTAGGAGCTGAGAAGATTTCTCTCCATCTTACAATTTTGCTTCAAGTAGCACTTGACTACTTGATTACGTTGTCCATCTTGTCAATTAATTAATTCCAATTTGTATCAACACATCTGATATAAGGGATGTACCATAAATCTGCTTTATCCTAAGAAACAAGTCTTATAATACAGTGTAAATATTGACACCCTGACCTATGTATGAACCAAGATATTTTAAACAGCTGTGTATATATTTGTAGTCCTTCCAATCTGTGGTATTATTCTTTCAGCAAAAATCTTGGCCAGGAATAAATGTGCCATATTAGGAAGAATGATGTTTTCCATCTGAAAAGCATTTTTTAATTTTAATTCTTTCACCGTGTAGTGTCCAAATGATCCCTTCTCCTTGGTTTTGTAGGGCAAGCATTTAGGTAGGGATCCTCACAGGGCAGAGTCAATAGTACCTGGCCAATGCTCATAAATGTATGCTGTTTACATCAGTGCCAGCTCCAGCAAGACCTTCCTCAATGGACCCCCTTCCTCAGTGATTCTACCTCCTCACTGCCATTGTCACCTGCTGCTATTGCTCCTCATCGCCTTTCTCATTATTGGTAGCACTTCCTTGCTTGACAGGCAGAGAAGCCATCAAGCAAGTAGGCAGTGGCATCTGCTACTCCTCTTTCTCACTACCACCACTGTCCTGGCCAGAGTGAAAAGCAGGCAGGTCACAATGGTGAAGAAGAGGAGCAACTCCAGGGGGCTCCTGACAGTGGGCCCATGCTCAGGTGTGGGCCCTTGGCAGGTGTCCCACCATGCCTACCCTTAACACAGGCCTAGGCTTACATGAAATAGTATGTTGTTTTGAACATATTCCACTGATGCATGGGGAAAGCATATCAAAACTTCCCATTGGTTTCAAGAGCATCAGGATTTGTTGTAGATAACAAGGCACAAAAATTACAAATGCAACAACTTAATCATAAGTATTAAAAATAACATCATATGAGTAGGGGGGTGGAAGAGAATCCTGGATCAATGCATTTTTATAACCACCAGCTATGAGGTGCTTCTACTTAGTAACCATTATGTAAAATTAGAGACTTCAGTTCCAAGTGACCCCAATTGCAAATTGCTGTCAGTGAGTGGGCCACAATCATGTTCACCAAATGCTTTGTCTTATTCACCTGAATGGGCTACAGACTTCCTGTTTGCATTTGTATCAGGCGGATGTAATACAATCAGAACTAGAGTCACCACTGAAATTTCTCCACATAAATCCAAGTAAATCTGAGAGTACCTCCTGAGTCAAACATCAGAAGAAGGTTCACTGAAGGCAGAATAATGTCAACAAGCCAGCAACATTTCTCTACATCACAAGATTGTCTTCTGATTTCACCTTTCAGTGGGACTTGTGCAAGACATCTAAATGCTACATTGGCACAAATGAGGTGAACAGCAATGCCTGGTACGCTCACTTGCTGAACATCTTACTCCAATAAGGAAAATCAAAGTAATTAATTTTTGATGCTTTGCCTATTTTCAAATCCAGTTTGGTCCACATGCTTCTGTAAAGTAGGACAGCTTATCTGAAACTCATTAAGGAAGTCCTCCATTAAAGAATACCCATGATCGCTTTCTGACATGCTGGTTTTCTATGCTCAAGTATGTGCATTATCCAGACTACAGTCAGGCAATCACATATTTGAAGGGAAAAAGGTGTAGTGGTAAATTTTGAAGAGCAGTTTATCATGACAGTCCCCATAGCAGAGTTGAAAAGAGCAGGTAGCTCTGTTGATCCATATCAAGAAACTAGTTCTAGCAGTTTTCATCTCTGCCAAGAGCAGATCTGGTGTAAAGCTAACAGTTTATCATGACAGTCCCCATAGCAGAGTTGAAAAGAGCAGGTAGCTCTGTTGATCCATATCAAGAAACTAGTTCTAGCAGTTTTCATCTCTGCCAAGAGCAGATCTGGTGTAAAGCTAACGGGTCTTACTTGCCCATTCAAGACCAAGCCATTCCAATACTTTGCAGAATCAGGGAACAATAAGTTGTTGTTGGGAAAATTCATTTCCCCCCAGCTACTGTGGGAATTCCAGGGAAGCTCAGAGAAAGAGGTAACTCCAAGGAAGGTGGCAGATAATGAGCTTTTCTACATGAGCAATTTATTGCACGCTTGTGATTGGCTTGTGACATAAGTTTCAGGGTTCTTTATAGGATGTTGTCAACCTCCTCCCATAATGTCCTTTTTTATAAGATCGGAGATAATGTAATTAAAATTATTGTGGGATATCTGCTGTGTGTAACACTGGTGTTATGTTAGATGGCACTGTTTCATTGAATATATAGAACATTGCTGAGAGGGAACGTTTTCAATTCCAAATCACATGGCCGCTGTCTAAAGGAGCCCATTGTAAACCCAAAAAGACTCTGGAAGAAGAAAACCTGGTAAGAGTGCAGTTTTTTTCTTTAACGTAGAGAAGCTCCATGTCAGCGTCCCTGCTAATAAAAAGAAAAGTGCCAGTGCTGCATTCCTGTGAGTCCTGGCTCCACTACAGTACTGGAAGGAAAAACTGGAACAGATATCTTGCATACAGACATTCCTTGATGTATTTCTTAATATCTCCATTTTAGGAGAATTTCAGGCAACAAAGATGAGAAATACCTGTGCCCTAAAACACAGGAGAGTTGATGCCAGGGTTGGAACTGAATTTACAGCCATTTTACCCACTTGAAAGCCCTGTTCTAAGGTACCTTTTGGATTTTAGGAAATTCAAAATAGCTGCCACCATAAAAACTGGCTGCTTCCTTTAGCATTCACTAGGGGTCGCTATTATAGTGGAAAGCAGTTGAATGTACTGAAATCGCACACTTTTACAGGGTTGGCTGATCATTCCTCAGGCGGTTGTCTACTGAGAAGTAAGTCCCATGGAGTTTACTGCCAGGTATATGACTATAACATTGCAACCTTCTAGTGTAGTCCTACAGGTATTTACCCAGAATTAAGTCCCAGTGTGTTTAATGAGGCTTGCTCCCAGGGAAGTGTGTACTGGATTGCAGTATTTGCATATATTTAATGAAAATGTAACCCATACATTTTCTTTTGTCTTTCTCCAAAAATGGTCATACTTTCTAGTTTCTTTTGATTAATATAAAGAACAATTCTTTGGATAGCTTAAAGGGCTTTTTCCCCCTCTCTTGCCAGAAAGTACTCTGAAGCTACAGACGGCTAAACTGTTCATCCTGCAGCTGCAGAGTTATGTAAGCTCAACACTATAAATTCAACACTGCTTTAATAAACAAAGACTTGGACCCGTCATTCAGCAGAGAATATTGATGGTGATTGCATTTTGGGAGTAGGAAAGAGGAATTAATTCTTTACATTTGATATATTTATAGGAATTGTATTCTTCATTAGATCTGTTCAAATCTAGTAAAGTTGGATTAGAGCGCAATTTTATTCATATTTAGACATTTAAAAAAACACCTCCAACTCCCAGCATTTCCCAGCCAGCATATCTGGCTGGGGAATGCTGGGAGTTCTGGACGTCTGTCTAAACATGCAAGGCTCGAACACTTAATAACCCTGGTTGCATCTCCTTCCCCCTTTTCCTTCCTAGGAATATAAGCAGTAGTTAATACACTAGCAGAATACTTCTTGCAGTATTTACATGACTCTATTCCAGTTGGGATTTTTGTTTGTTTTTGGTACTCAGGTCACTGCCAGGACCCCACCAAGGCTTACTGCTAAAGCTTGTCTTAGGCCTTAGCTAGACCTAAGGTTTATCCCGGGATCGTCCCGGGGTCATCCCTGCCTGTTCCCGGAATATCCTGTGTGTCATTTACATGAACAGGGATGACCCCGGGATGATCCCAGGATAAACCTTAGGTCTAGCTAAGGCCTTAAACTCCCCCCCTTAAAATGTTTTTTCCCCAGCCCAAACTTCTGAACAGCACTAGATAAGTAGGACCTAGCTGCCATTTTAGTTTCCCACAATTCCCCTGACATAGCATCACCCAGGGCAATGTGGAAAATGCAAATGGTGGCTAAATCCAGTTATGGTTCATCACTGCTGCTGCCTTGTGAGCCCACCGCGTCCCACTAATAGAGGAGAGGCCTCATAGGAACATAGGAGCCGTACCACTGTTCTATGAAACCTTATATTGCCTTATATTGAATCAGACCATTGGTCCTTCAAGTCCAGCACTATTGACTGACAGTGGCTTTCCAGGATTTCAGGCAGGAGCTTTTCCAGCACTACCTGGCGATGCCAGGGATTGAATTGGGGGCCATCCTCATGCAAAGCAAATGCTCTAATACTGAGTTATGGCCCCACCAGAGGACATTTTTGCCAAGCATGCCTTCAAACATATTGAACAAGTGTCTACATCTCAGTTGTGTGTGTGAAAATATCAGTGAGAAGAGATAAGAGGGTTGTAACCAAGAGGTGACATCCTGAGGCAAAACATTGGGAGCTCCTTAGTAATATAACTTAAAATATTTTATTATTGCTTAAAATAACCTTCCCCATGGCTGGCTGGGAGATGCTAGAAGTTGTAGTATAACATACCTGGAAGGTACCAGGATGGGGAAAGCTAGCTTAGAAAATGTATATTCTACTTTTCCCTAAATAGCACTCAAGGCAGCTTACAAAAATTAAAATCAGCCATAAAAATATAAGAAGAGCAATGATGGATCAGACCATAAGTCCATCTAGTCCAGCACTCTTTTCACACAGTGGCCACCTAGCTGTCGACCAGGGACCCACAAGCAGGGCACATTGCAAAACCACACACACACACACACACACACACACACACACACACACGTTCCCCAGCAACTGCCTCTGATACTGTACAAACACAATAGATAAACCATCTAATAAACATAAGAAAGAGGAGCCAAAATCAATTCAATAGTTATAGCAGGAGTACAATAACAGTGTTAAAAGCATAGGTGAATAGTTTAGGTTTTGCCAGGCACTTAAAATGACAGATCCAGATCAATTTGCCTGGGGAGGGAATTCCACATCAGAGAAAATGTCCCTCTCCAGTAACCTAACCTCTGAAGGTGGAAGAACACAAGGAACACCTCATTTGAAGATCTTAAATGTGACATAGATTTGTAAAATAGCATTGCTGGTACTCAGTATTCCCATTGGTAACATTTTGTCATGTATGTAAGGACTGAGGTACTGAATGTCATACAGAGAATCTTGTGGACAAGCCATTAGTGCAATAGCTTTGCAGGCCATGCAGAAAGCACAATTTAAACAAGTCCAAGTCGTAGTGAAACAATATCAATTTAATGTTGGCTAAAACAATAAAATATAGAAAGCCATGGACAAAAAATATTGCTCCAAAACCTCACCATTATTCAGAAATAGACCGGCAAGGAATCAAAATGTCTTCCTTATTTAAGTGTGACTTTTGTACTGTGTGAAATAAATCATCATTAGCAGTTTGGTGCCAATTAACAAAGGAAATAAGTAGTGAGGACCTGCTGACACTTGGCATTTTAGGATATAGAATTAATTACAAGTGCATGGTACACCTCTCAACAGTAGTAACTAAAGGTCAGACTACATGTAGATAGTGTGTAGATGAACCCTTTCTTCTTTCTTTCTTTCTTTCTTTCTTTCTTTCTTTCTTTCTTTCCTCCACAATAAGTCCACATGGCCCCAATTCCAGTTGGGATCACCATGCACAAGGACGGAACAAATACCCACCTTCCTCAGTCGTTACTTCCCAAAATCCCCCCTCCCAAAATAGAGTTTAAATAAATAAATAAATAAATATTTCATTTAGGCTTCTGTTTACATTTTGTTAACAGCCTTTAGGTGGGGGAGGAGGAACGTTTTTACCCTGAAGATATTGACACATTATGCTTGCCTCAAGTAAATTATCTAGCCTCAGCTCCAGTTTAGCAACTCAGTTGCCTGCTATTAGCAGTAATATATAGGAGGCAAAAACAGGTAACCTGGGAATAACACAGGACATTCAGCAATATACATTGTCCACCATAAGGGAATGTATGTTAAGGGAACATTAGGCAAATAACTGAAATGTGAATTTGGATAATTTTCGCAGAACCTGACAAAAACTTGGTGGTGGAAGGGCATGTTTGTGAAATCAAGAGATGGGAAATTGCAGATTGTGTGTGTGGTGGTTGGAGTTCTTTCCTACCTAACAGCTGCCTTCCTTTAGGACTTGAGGCTTTTGAGGAAAAGCGAGCCTATACTCCGTTCTAACAACACTGTTTGATGAAAGAAAGAAAGAAATGTATGGGTCCATGACATTTTGCAGTAAGATTTATATTAGAGGATACTTCATCTCCTGATGATTGTTTTCTTCTGGTAAATGGAGACATGGACCACCCAGTCCACCTCTCAACTAATCCCCTGGTATGTGTTTGTGTACGTAGCTGTCAGTAGGTTTCCTTCCAATCATATAAACTTGCTTCTCATAAGCACCAAAAGTGGGTATTATTCAACTTCACAAGGTGTTTTTCCTCCCAGAATATTCCACATCAGAATTTGGTAAAGTAAATCAAATTAGATCTCTGAAGATGGGGAATTAGCTACTCAAGAATTTCACATATTGACATTGGAACATCTGTCAGAAAAAGGGGTTGAAAGCACTTACAGTAATACAATAAGACCAAAGTTACTGCATAAGAATACAATTATTAAGGGCTAGTCCTGATTGCTGTATCCTACTCCAGCAACAGAGGGTGAGAAGATGCTACTGCACTCATGTCCTACTTATGGGCTTCTCATCAGTATCTGAGAAGGGTGGCCACTGTGTGAACAGAATGCTGGACTAGATGGACCTACGGTCTGATCCATCACGGCTTTTCTGATATTCTTATAATTATACATGGAACATAAGTTTGTTTAATTGGAAATGCAGGCCCTATCCTATGGCATATATGAGGGCCACTAATTCAGGTAAAAAACCACAATATGTACCCAATATTAATGCAGATAAAATCTTCAAAAATACATTTATGAATATAGTTGGTTTTGCATGCACATCTACACACATGCCCATTTTATAGGCATTACCCCCCACTGTTACCTGACTGCCCTATATACTTATTCCCACCTTCCATGCTAAACTTACTTTCCACACAGTGAGGAAGTGTGGTGATTCTGGTGATTCCGGGGACAACAGAGACTGCTACAAATTAGAAGGCATTGTGCAGCTATCCTGTCTTTTTTCCATTAAGGAGAAAAAGGAAAGGAAGGGAATCCCAAAGGCAGCTGCAGTGGTGGGAAAGCACAGATGGGTTATGAGTGAAAGACACTGATGTCTGGACCCACAAAAATATTCAATGATGAAGCAGGCACACCCTGCAGTTGCACTTCAAATACATCTCCAAACTGAAGCATGTGATCAAACAGGCTAGTATCAGAAATAGGAGCTTGTAAATTTTGTCTGCTTATAGTTGATAGATCTGCTCATGTGAATGAATGTATATAATAGCATAACAATTTTCTCCATCTGCCCATCCATTTCCTCTTTCTTTCAGCATCTGAGGGCTAATTCCCATGACCATATTTGACATAGGGTCACCATTATGTCCATATTATATTATGTGATAAATAGCAAGGGGAAAGCATCCCCGCATGTTGTTGTTGTTTTTTAAATCACAAGCATTTTCCAGGATGTTGGAAAATTGAAATTATCTCATGGGACCGCTTTTCACAAGACTGTACTATTGCATGAGTATTCAGAGGACAAATACATTGATAATAAATAAAATATTAGAAGCAGGACTGAATATTATAAATGTCTAAAGGCATGGTCTTCTTAGAAATATGGCAGTAATATAATGTAGAATACCCTAACTGGATAAATGTCCCATGATGGGTGCACAGAACATTGGATCAGAGACATTATCTGTAAGTAATTATTTGGAATTTCTTTTCTTTACTATTACTGGGAAAGTTTGAAACGTTACTGAAAATTTGCAAGAAATAATCAGAAATATATTCATATATTCCATATGAGCAATATGAACATTCTGAGTAAAACTTCAACAAGAAACACATTAGTGATAGTAAAGCACTTCCAACTGGGATTTTGGCTAGTTGTTGAATAGACATTAATGGTTTCTATCCAAGGGTGGAATTCAGGGCTCCTCACCTGCCTAGCTATTTTAAAGCAGGGCTAAGCAGGCTTTTGGGGCCATTGGTACATTTGGCTACGTGAGAAACTATCCAGGACCCCACCACAAAATGGCCACCATGGGAGGCATGGCAAAAAAAAGAAACCTGCTAAAAAAAAGACTGAGTACCAACCAGAGGTGGGTCCTGATCCCCAACATGCTAAACAAGTCTTTTGAACTCGCTGTTTTCAATACCAACAGAAACCTATATCATCATAGAACTTCTAAAGAGAGGGCCTAGCCTAGGGTGACCATATGAAAAGGAGGACAGGGCTCCTGTATCTTTAACAGTTGCACAGAAAAGAAAATTTCAGCAGATATCATTTGTATATATGGAGAACCTGGTGAAATTTCCTCTTCATCACACCAGTTAAAGATGCAGGTGCCCTGCCAGCTTTTAAATCTGGTCACTCTAGTATAGGTCCTGCAGCTTTAACTGTTGTAATGAAGAGGGAATTTCACCAGGTTCTCCATATATACAAATGACACCTGCAGAAATTCCCTTTTCTATGTAACTGTTAAAGATACAGGAGCCCTGTCCTCCTTTTCATATGGTCACCCTAGCCTAGCCTACCTATATTTGATTTATATCCTGCCTTTCCTCACACAGAGCACAGGGCAACTAATAGCCCATATAAAACAGTATGACATAGAAACACCATTAAAATCATACTTTTGAAACTACAAAGCCTGTACATATTTATGACAACAGCTGAATTTCTACTGACAGAGAGATAAAACCTAAGTATTAATACATAATTATGATTACCTTGGGGTTACAATATTTTAACCTTATACTTGTGTTTACTAGATTGACAGAAAACAATAGAAATGCTGCCCATGACCTACCAATGACTCCATCCTGTTTCAGCCATTAATTTTTACCATGCCAGCTGAATGCTCAGACATGGTGGAGGACATAGTTGTGAAATATGCTGGAATAGTCATGGATAACCTGTGGAATTCTATGACACACACACACCCCTTACACATTCTTCCAATGTGTGCAAGCCAGGGGGACAGCAGTGTTCATCTGACCTTATTGTGATGGTGCTGATCCACACAGTAAGTTCTCCTAAGTGTTATCACAGACCTTTGGCAATCTAGAGCAGGCTATGCTTTTTTGGGAAGGTCTGCTTTTAAATTTTTGGGGTGTGAGGTATATTTGTTCAGAGCGAGACTAAAGGTACATAGTGTGGTTTTATTTTTTTAAAAAAAATCTCATATTTTGGGAGCTCCAATTTCCCCCCTGTACATAAGCCCTGCAATGTTAGACTGTACTTAGCTAATAAAATTAGGAAGGGAGATTTTTTTTGCTGTTATTGTTGTTTTAACTGACAACGTTAGAAGACTATCCCTGGCTAATATCATTAGAAAGGGAAATGGCTTCATTTATAATTGACGATGGCTGTAATTCATTGCACAGTTATGTGAGCATGGAACTTAAGCATGCATAATTGTACTCTGGACAGCAGCCAAACATATTATATTTCTATTCTAAGCATATTTGAGTATCTGTGCAAATGCTTTTTAAGGAGTCTAAGATTTTTGTTCTTTTCTTACAGCAATATCAGTTTTAGAAACATTCCCAAAGAACTGATTTTGTTTAAATTAGAAACAAAGATTTCATTAACTGGTATTAGCTCCAAAGTCTATAATTAAAATACAGATTTATTTAAACATCTGGCATTTGGTTTAAGAACCAAATGCTGTTCCCCACCTTAATTGCTACAGAAGCCAAGGCAGAACTGTACCCCTTGCTTTTGATAACATTAACTTTTTTTCCCCCTGTGCAAAAAGTGCATGAGGTCTAGGGAGATGAGGCCACCCTAACTGCGTTGGATGAGGCATAAGGTCTACCAAAACAATTTTTCTGATATTTTCAGTGAAATTAAATTTGTGAAAATCCAGGAATCCAAAGTTATCATATGGCCCTTCCAGTCACTGACTGGACGCCATAGGCTTGCTCCCTCCATGTAGTGGTTTGGCTTAAGAAAAACGAATAAATGAAATCTGGATCACACATGATGCAGAGGAGAAATCAGCGGGTTTGATCAGCTGTAATTAAAGTTCAATATGATAGTAACTGAGAAGCAGTTTGACGTGTGTGTGAGTGTTAGAATCAACATTTTTAATCACTACTCTTCTGCCTTTTTATTTTAACATATTCTTTGAATTTCTCAAAAATCAAATTAACCGTGAAAGGCAAAGGAGTAAATGCATTTTCCACACATAGTGCTAAAAGTGCTTTGACATTTTAACACTGCAAATTAGTGTCAACACTGCAGCCATGACACCATGCATCTACCGCATCATACTAACCAGAGGGCAATGCCATAATGATGTTGCACTTGAACTGTCTCAGAAGGGACTTCAGTCAGCTAGTGTAAGAACTGAGTGTAAGCAGATCATATCAAGTTTCATGTTGCAACCCAAGATTGTGTACAATAAACCAATAAATTGAGACTCAATCCAGACAAGACATAGAGGAACTATTAATGGTTGGTTTACCTGCTTAGCTCCATTGGGTTCAATCAGTTCTGGGGGGACTTTCTGGAAGGATCGCCTTTGTAATTTGGAGATGCTTTTCAATCCAGAAGTGGCACTGGAACTATAGGTGGCTTCTTTGGCACAGAGCACCTTTTATCAGCTTAGACTGAAGTACCAACTACAACCAGAGATAGTCTTGCTACAGTTTTAGACACGCTCTGGTAAACTTTCATTTGGAAGCAATACCTTATATGTGGAGATGCCTTGGAAAATGGTCCAGTAACTTCAGCTGGTCTAAATTAGGGCTGTGAGATCATTAACAGGGACTGCTCAATCTGATCAGTTTATGCCACTGCTTTGTGAACTTCACTGGCCTCCAGTCTATTTCCAGGCACAGTTCAAAGTTCAGGTATTAAGTTAAAGACCTAAATGGCTGATCCTACATTTGCTCTGGTCAAATACGATTTGAAGATCTTTGTAATGTTTCAAAACCTGTGTGATCAGATGCCATGATATGACAAAGCAGGAAAAGTGAACATGTATAATGCAGGTAATTAGTTCTTTACTGAAATAGTTCAGTAGAGATTATTCAGTCTGCAATGTGTGATTTGGGATGCAGTGTTAGCATATGCAAATACCCAAGTATGTTATAATTAACGCGTATGATACTGATTGAGCAAGAAATAGTTGCTCCCTATCATTTAAAATCTAATTAATAAGCAATTACTGTTAAAGTAATCTGTTCTCCCTGTTTCTGAGATAGATAGATAGATAGATAGATAGATAGATAGATAGATAGATAGATAAATAGATAGATATGAACATAAGAAGAGCTGTGTTTGACCCACATTCTGTTCCTACAGTGGCCAACCAGATGCCTATGGGGAGACCATGTTCTTCATCAACTGGTATTGATAGACAGACTACCTCTAACATAATATATAGCCATCACGACTAGTAACCATTTATAGCCTTATCCACCATATCCTCATATATGCAAACATGTCTCCTTTTTATTTATTTTTGTTCTAATTGGTTCAAGTGATGGTGTTTTATGAATTGGTAGCCACTCTGCACTCAGATCAAACAAATATGTACATTATTGCATTCATGCATTGGTCTATAGATTTCTATATACAGACATGCATTTTTGCATCAATAACACCATGGCAAACATCTGTTGACACTTAGTCATATCTGCATATTATCCTATTGAGGAATAAATAACTGTTGGTGTGAATATTTGTAGAAAACGTACCTAGTTGGAAGCTTCATCAAAACATCTATCTGTTTTTTTATCTGAACAAATATTTGTGAATATTTTCTGCGTCCTTCCATTTCTAATTGATATGAAACTGGGTAAGAGAAACCAAAGTAAAAGTATGGAAATTAACATTTAGAATCTTCTCGCCATGTTACTGTGACACTGTGGCACACATGTTGCGTACAATAACTTTATGTTCCTGATAAAGGACCATATGGGTTATAGCAATAGGAAGCCCAGCTACCAGAGCATTGCTTCTCAATTTCTTTTTCTAATTAAACAATATTCCAGTCAGTACGAGCTTTAATCAAAAATAGCTTCTTTATTTTAACTATCTCTTTTATTTCCAGAACTAATGTGTTATTCCTGCAATATCTATTATTGTGACTTTCTGCCTTGATGCTGGTACAACTTTCAATAGGAAATAGTTCACTATGTATGATTCTTACCATAGAAATAGCCACTTAAATATCTTCATATATATATAATTTAAACATTTTTTATTTGATGGTACTACTTAACATTTTTATAGCACTTCCTATCTCCTCGTACATTATCGTGTCAATCCTTACAGTATTATGGGAGTCCTATGCCCAGTTCAAACTTAATAAAATGCTCCTGTGGGTGAATATCCCTGTGGGGCTTCGTGTTGTGGTGGCTGCCATTTTGAATATTTGGAGTGTGGCAGGGAATGCTGTATCTTTTCATTACATGCTGGTGAGGGTGAGTTGCTTGGGTGGTTGCCAAGCCACCCCCAACCCTAAAACAGCCCATGAGTTCTTGCCTGTAACAAGAAACTGTGACAGCATGGACTGCCGCCCTGGCACCTGCTGCAGTGATCATCTCAGGATACTAGCTTTGCCTGAAAATTTAGCTACCTAGTGCATTTATGGCAGAGGCAATGTTCAATCCACCCTTATGGCCTGGATATAATAAAGAATATGGAGTTCCAAATTAGATGAAGAAACCTTTCAAACTTCTGGAACTACTATGAAATTGTATTTATATTAATTAAAGAGACCAGATTAATCAAACTACTCCATCATGTAGGAAAACAATTCAGCGTTGTTTCCCCCTACTTTCTCTAAGGATAAAGACGTACTTGTTTTTTCTAATTCTTCCGCTTTTTCCTTCAGAAAGCATTCTACTTCCACTTCATAAGCTCTACACCTTTTAGTGAGGTGTGACATCTTTCCCTTGGAGATTTCCTGCTCTTCTCTGCCAATGCATGAAAGATTTGAATGTGCAAATTTACCTTCTCATGAGCTTAATCTATTTTAGTACATTAAGGATAGCTTTTTTTGTTGCCCGAGCCTGCACAGTTATCTTCCTCAACTGTAGATATTTATCCCTTCACAACCCTGTTTTCTATGTTTTAAAATATCTTTGTACAGTCCTGGGGAGTGTCTTTTTATTTGCCTTCTTGTGGTATTTTTTTAAACTTCTTATCAGCATCCGTAAACAGTTCTCATAATTGAGACAAGCAAAATGCTGCCAATCTAGAACAGTTTTCCATATGTCAATGGTGAAGAAAAGTATTTGAAGAATCTTTGAGCCTTTCTACATGAGGCATTTACTGTGTGCTCATGATTGCTTATGCACTCACTTTGTTTGCAGGTCCTTTAACAAGTTGTCATCCTCCAGGGCTTCTCCCATGCTTTGAAACCATATTTGTTTTGTGGGGGGGGGGGTTTCTAATGAGGAAAGTCAGGTATTATTTGTGAATAGCAGATAAAGCCTAGTGTAATTGCACAACCACAGCACCACCTAGTGCTTGTGTGATGGAAGATAACGGAAGAAAGAAAAAGAAACTCCCAGGAAAAAAATGTGTACAAGAACCGATCTTAATCCTGCAAAGATTCCAGAAACAGAAGCTTTAGTAAAGTGGAGGATTAAAAGCCCTAAAGTCATTTAAAAGAAGGGAGAATTTCTTCAACGATAATTGTTGAGATAAAAGTAATAAAACAGCCTTCCTGTTTAGGAAAGCATTGGGTCAAGCAACAAATAATAACTCTGGGCTTGTAAAACTCACAACATAAAAGGAGTTCAAAGAACATTCCTTTGCTATGCAGAAGAAAGCAACCTTTCAAAATAAAAAAATCTCCTAGGATATAATCGGGTTTTTATCTTCCATCCTGGTTAAGGCAGGTTAGCAGCTACCCCATCAGTGATTTTGCCTAAATTGGCTTCAGTCATACTCATTTAAGAACCATGATGGATCAGACCAAGGGTCCATCTAGTCTAGCCCTCTGTTCACACAGTGGTCAACCAGGAACCCTCAAACCAGGACACAAGTGCACCCTCCCACCCATGTTTCCCAGGAACTTCAAGGAGTCCTTACCAACTGCCTGTTTCTGGAGTCATCTGCCTGGGTTCTATTTCTCCTTAAGCTTTAACTGCCAAACAAGTAGTAATTAAACTCCAAAGACGTGGAAGAGGCCAACTTAGGTTTATATATAAAAAAGTATGAATTATTACTAAAAGGATGATTAGTGAGTGAGCAGACATTGTCTTGTTAATAAATAAATCACATCCAGTCTGAAAAACCTAATCAGGATTGAGTTTTAGACCATTGAACGATTAAACAGTCACTCAGTTCCCAATTGCCTCAAATTACCCCCACTGCCTTGGAATCTTTGCCCTTTCTCATGGAAAGGTGGGTCCTTTTCAAATCCTGTTCAAATTCTAGCTCCAAGATTGGATTACAAGGATGGTGGCTCAGAATGCATGCTTTAGGCTAATGTGAATGTCCCAGGTTCGATTCCCAGCTTCTCCAGGTAGGGTGAGGAAAGGAATCCCACCTGAAACCCTGGAGAGTTGCTGCCAGTTGACAATACTGAACTAAGTGGACCGATAGTATGACTCAGCATCATCAAACAAGCGTTTTATTGCACGCTTATTACTGGCCGCTCACAGTTTTTTTGCAGCTCCCTTTGACGACACCATCTGCCTGCCATGAGTCCTTCTGCTCTATTTTCTGACAAAATAAGACCCGGTAAATCCAATTATATTTTTGAGGCGAAACTTGCCGCCATTTCCTGCTGTGCGCAGGAAAAACAGCGCAATAAAAATGCCCACTGAATGGGCCACGTGGTTGTTGCTGCTTCCTCTTTCTTCTCCGTGTGAAGAAAGAGGAAGCTGCTCAACCCTATTGTGGGACAGGAAAGCAACGGTACGAAATGGGATACACACACAGACACCCTGTTTGATGATGCTCTCAGTATAAGGCAGCTCTCTCTGTTCCTATGCCTGTAAACCTACGTAATAAATTGCCTGTTGAACCCCTTCTTTGCTGAAAACAAGAACGCACAGAAAGCAGGCCAAGTATAGGAAGTTCCTGGTGAGAGAAAAGGCCTCTGGTTGCAGAAACAAAACTTGCCTGCCTGTAGGGAAGAAGCCAAAGAGGTTCATCTGGCAGCGTACCAGGAACATTAAGCTCTCGGCAAAGACTGGGGGCGGGGGGGGGGGAGTGTTAAGAAATACAGACTGATTTGTTCATATATGATGGGAAATTGGAAAGAGAAGGCAGAAAAGACTGGAGAGGGAAGGAATACAAAGTTAAGACCATCATGCAGGGCTACCAACAAGTATTAGTAACATTCATATCCTACCTTTCCCCAAAGCAATCAGGGGGTGAGGTACATGTTCTTCCACCCCATTATCCCCACAACAATCTTGTGAGGTAGGTTAGATGGAATGATAATTATGAACATAAGTTTACCCAGTGACAAAACAGATATTACTTTAAGGGTACAATCCTATGCATGTTTAGATAGAAAAAAGTCATTAACTTCCAGCAGGGGAATGTTGAGAGCTGTAGGACTGTTTTCTGTTTAAACATACATAGAATTGCACATACATAGGACTGCACCCTAAATGTGTTTCTAGGAGCTATGTCTTCTACTGTAGGTGTAGGGGCCCCCAAATGAGATCTTAAAAGTTCCTCCCACACCAAGGTCCCAATCCAGAGAGGGGCCCTGTGTCTACACGAGAGTAAAAAATTAAAGAAGTTGTGTTTGTTTATTTTGTGTCTAAAATCGTTTCTATACCTAGGGTGACCATATGACCGGATTTGCCCAGGTTTTTTGATAACAAATCCGGGAGGGGGAGGGGAAATCCGGATTTTTCCAAAGAGCAGCTCTAATGGGAATTAACAAAAATGTTTATAACTCTGTCATTTTTTAAGATAAAGACATGAAACTTGGCATGATGGTAGCTCTTAGGAAGGGCTTTAGTTATACCAAATTTGAAATAGATCCGTTCATCCATTGATTTTTTAATTTTTTTAAAAAAAAATAGGTTTTAAAATTATTATTTTTAAAATAATCATTTTTAAAGATAAAGAGCTGAAAGTTGGCACCATGATGGCTTTTAGGTAGAGCTTTAGCCATATCAAATTTGAAACAGATCTGTTCATCCATTGATTTTTAGGAATTTTTTAAAATTTTAATTTTTTTTTTTAAAAATGTTATTTTTAAAGATAAAGAGATGAAACGGCACCATGATTGCTCTTAAGAAGGACTTTGCTATGCTAAGTTTGAAAAAGATCTGTCCATCCATTGAGTTTTAGGATTTTTAAAAAAAGTTTGTGGTTTTAAAATTATTTTTTAAAAATAATTTTAACATGGCGACCATGTTGTCCTCCTTTTTGGTTTCCAAAATATGGTCACCCTATCTATACCACCCCATAGCCGAAACTCTATAGGTAGTTCAAGTTGTAGCTGCTAAGCACACATTTAAAGTAATGTATGGATCCGCAGTAAGTTTTGTGTCTGAGTGGCAATTTGAACAAGGCTGAAATGAAGTGAGGGTCCTCTGAAAACTGGTAGCCTAGAGACAAGTCTACAGTGAGTCTACTCTCACTGGGGCTGTTCAGCCAACATGCTAAGCCATGGTTAGGCCCCTAACCCTTTTGCTGGAAATGGTTAGTGATCATGTTTAAACCATGGTTATGTAGCCACCATGGCTAGGAATGGTTAACAAGACATGCTAAGTCATGGTTCACACAGCACGCTAATCCATAATGTTTAGCTTAAAATGTTTAACCACCATGGCTTAGCATGTCAACTGAACAGGGTCACTGAGGTGCCTGACTAGAGTAAACATCAGTTAAATAGGAAAAAAGAAGTTAGCAGAGAAAAAACAAAACAAAAACAGGACAAAATGAGCATTTAGCAATCACACATGCATACAAGGCTAAAAAGGAGACCCCAACCTTCTTTAATGAAGAAAAGGAAACATAGGTTATTCAGAATAGCCATGCATAAAAATGCAGGTACAGTGCAGAGTTTCAGAAAAGTTTGTTCAGTCCATTTGTTCAGCCCATTTTTATAACATCGACAGGAGCAAGAGAGAGCAAACACAACTGCTCCCAGCAATGGAGGAAGTCAGAGAGAGAAGGAAGGGAGGGAGGAACAGAAATCATACTGTAGGCTATAGAAATCCTAACTATGCCCAAAAATTCCCATGCACTAATGGCAACACTGCCTCCTTCCTGTAACTTGCAGATCAGGGTAGGATCTACACTACTGCTTTATAAAGGTATTGAAGTGCATTGACAACTGTTGGGGCCCATGACACATTCCATATACCATTTTCAAACCACTTTCAAAGTGTTACATCCTGCTTGGTGTAGATTTGGCACAGGTTGCAATAATCCTAACACTTCCACTACAGCTGATCTGATGTCTATGGAATGAACCTAGAGTCTTTTACATGCAAATCATTATACCTCAAGCAGTTTCAGGCAGTCTGGATGGAGGGACTGACACATGTGGGACGTATGACTTAGAAGGAAATGTCAGGATCCTGTGTCTCCAAATCTCAGATAAAGCAGTCCCTGGCAAAATCCAGTTTCTAACCAAGGTAATGAAGTTCTGAAGACCACTGATCATAGGGATTTCACACCCCAAAGTAATGTGTGCACAGAAAAACCAAGAAAATCTCTAGAGACTAAAAGAATCAATATGCCAATTAGGAACATGTTCATTTCAGTAACATTCTCTATAAAAATACTATTTATAATTAAAACAGAACTGTTAAACAGATGTACTTTATGTGAGCAACAAAGGCAGCAATGCTATACATACTTACCTTGGAGTAATCTCCATTGAAAACTCTGGGGCCTACTTTCAAGTAAACATGCCAGGATCGTGCTGTGAATTAAGTATTATGTTTTTCAGGAAAGAAACAATCCACCCATGAAAAATATAAATATTCCAGCATGATCTTGTATTTTGACAAGCTAAATCTAAGCAGAAAGGATGGCATTGTACTAAAAAACTGCAATTACAGAAAATAGCAAAAATGACAGCTGAACTCCAGGGTGAATCTCCCCTGAAAATCCTAATGACTAAAATGGTATTTATGTGGGCAAAGACTGCTCAACTGCAAATTGAATTCATTACTCTGTTTTTACCTCATTTATTTTTTTCAAACTTGAAAGTGTACACAGTCATTCCAAAAGAAGTTGGTCCCATGTAAGATACCATCTCAACTTTCTTTCAACCTCTTATATAAGCATCCTTAGTAATAGCTTGGGATTGTTGTATAACCAATACCTTGGTTACTTAGTGTTGACATGGTCTGTTTATATATGTGGGCCGAATGAATCCTTCATCTTTCGCTTTCTTTACTCTATGTTGTCCAAAATAATCTGATTTTTAAAAAAGGGATTTTTGTTTCTTTTGGTGAAAATGTAAATGCCAAATTAGATTCTGTAGAGATCCATAATTGGATCTATAAAACTAGCTTTGTGGGAGGCTGAAATTGTATTAGAATGACAGTATTGGGAAGCAGGGATTTAACCACTATTCTTTGCGATGAAAATTGCCCTCCAAAGCTGATATTTGCTGGGCTGGGGAAAATGTATGGGTATTACTTTTGAGGAAAGCTGCATGTAGTTTGTGCTTTTCATGGATACTAGAGTGGTTTACAATGGGCATGACTCAAACTAGCCCCACTTGCCCTTGATCATTCTGCTTCATATCCACTCTTGGTTGCTTTTGTTGTATTCATGGGATCTTCTCTCATGTTATGGCTCAGGGCTATCAGCAGCAGCACTGACACAGCAGCAGATAGGATCAGCAACTTACAGAATGGAGGTGGACTGATGGCGTCCTCATCCACCAGGAACGGCCTACTTTGTGTTCATGTGTCACTGGAAAATCTCTGAGGTGAAATGGCTATTTTACATTAAGATACTATTCAATTATCCTTTGAGTACAACCTGTGAAATAGTTTGTTCTCAAAGAGCTTCTTTAAATTAGTGTTTTATAGCATTCTCATGACTGGCTACTCACAGATGTTCGCTGGCCATTTCCCGGTTTTAGCGTTATAAATTAAGCTACAG
Source organism: Elgaria multicarinata webbii (assembly GCF_023053635.1). Classification (NCBI taxonomy): domain Eukaryota; kingdom Metazoa; phylum Chordata; class Lepidosauria; order Squamata; family Anguidae; genus Elgaria; species Elgaria multicarinata. The sequence continues at coordinate 35,406,936 of NC_086180.1, read as the reverse complement.
AAAACCTGACTCTTCTGTAATAAGTCGTGATTTGTTGGGATTTCCTGCTGTGTACAAGCAAAGTTGCACTATAAAACACCCACTCGAGGGTGCTGTTCCCATTGGACTGTATTGGGTGGTAGCAGCTCTCTTCCTTGTGTAATTTAGCTTGATGCAAATGTGGAAGAGAAACAGGAAACAGAGCCATGATAAGAAACACGATTTCCCCCTGTCTGAAGGAGCCCTTCAAAAACAGACCTGGGTTAATTTTTAAATGCCCTTAACATTGAAGCATCTTCAAAGTAACAAATGCTAAAGAAAATATTCAGGAACATCACATACTAAAATTATTGGTCCCCACACTTCAAAACTGTGATGTGCAAATAAATCTTTAGACTGCATAATCGAAGTATGGAGATAGGAAGAGAGCTCTTTTCAGTGATTTGTGCCATGACAGGAATTTTCTAGGACAAGGCTCTAATTCATGGGCATTATTGAACCTTTGCTGGGAGTCTATGCTTTTTATATGAATATCTTTAAGCAGAAATTATTGTTTTATTCTGCATAGTTTTTGAGGCGTTTACATCCTGTTTTCCTATGAAACACCACCAAATCTACACCAAGCAGGATATGGCACTCTGAAAGTGGTTTGAAAACGGTATATGGAATGCATCCTGGGCCCCAACAGTTTCCAATATTGTTATAAACCATTCTAAAGCTGTAGTGTAGATCCTACGTAACATATTCATAACAGTTGCTATAAAATATTACTTCTCTTTTCTGAAAACGACACCTTGATACTGAGGGCTAGAACAGACATTATTTTAAATCTGTATCTTTTTCAACCCACCTACCCCTTTTACTTTAGAGTAGCACGGGGCCCTAATCTGGATTGGGACCTTAGCATGCAGGATGGGGGTGCTCTAACCTTATGAGATTTATTATTTATTTATTTATTTATTTATTGCATTTATATACCGCTCCCTTAGCCAGGGCTCTCTGGGCGGTTTACAGAAATTCTCCTATGGGAATTTTTTACAGAAATTCTCCTATGGGATCAATCTCTTATGGGCTCAGACTGGATTGGGCTCCCTACACATACTCTGGAGTAAAAAAAAAGTGTAGCTGCTAAATATAGATTTAAAGTAATGTCTGTTTTGACCCTCTCTCTTTGGCCACAGATGTTTAAAAGGGATGTCTTATCTGTCACATCAGTCTACATATTGCTTTCAAAGCATACCCAACACATTCAGTGATAAGTTTTACAATAGCCTTTGCCATGGAGGCATTGAAAAGACAGGACTGTGGAAATCTATATACTGGCCATCTGTGTAGCAAGGAGAGCCAGTAAGTTGATATGCTGTGAGATACAGAATGGCCATCTGCATTTCAGGACTGACAGCAGAATAAATAGATACAGAAATGGACCCGGAGGATGTTAACAACTACAGGCCGGTGGCTAATATCCCTTTCCTGGGCAAGGTGCTTGAGCGGGTGGTTGCAGGACAACTCCAGGCACTCTTGAATGAAACGGATTATCTAGATCCATTTCAATCGGGTTTCAGGCCTGGTTTTGGAGCGGAAACTGCCTTGGTCGCCCTGTGGGATGACCTCTGCTGGGAGACAGACGGGGAGTGCGACCCTGTTGGTTCTCCTGGACCTCTCAGCGGCCTTCGATACCATCGACCATGGTATCCTTCTGGATAGGTTGTCTGAGCTGGGAGTTGGAGGTACTGCATTGCAGTGGTTCCACTCCTACTTGGATGGCCGATTCCAGAAGGTGGTGCTGGGGGATTATTGCTCTGTGCCATGGCTCCTAAGCCATGGGGTTCCACAGGGCTCTATTTTATCCCCTATGCTGTTTAACATATACATGAAGCCGCTGGGGGAGGTTATCCAGAGATGTGGACTGAGGTGTCATCAATATGCGGATGATACCCAGCTCTACCTTTCCTTTTCATCAAACCCAGGTGAGGCAGTGACTGTTCTGAACCAGTGCCTGGGCACGGTAATGGACTGGATGAGGGCTAACAAACTAAGACTCAATCCAGACAAGACGGAGGTACTGTTAGCGGGTGGTTCATCTGTCCGGCAAGGTGATGTTTGCCCTGTCCTGGATGGGGTTGCACTCTCTCTAAAGGATCGGGTCTGTAGTTTGGGGGTGCTTTTGGATCCAGAACTGTCACTTGAGGCACAGGTGAACTCGGTGGCAAAGAGCACCTTTTATCAGCTTAGGTTGATATACCAACTACGCCCGTCTCTGGACAGAGATAGCCTAGCTACAGTTATCCATGCTCTGATAACCTCTCGTTTGGCTTACTGCAATGCGTTATACGTGGGGCTGCCTTTGAAAACGGTCCGGAAGCTTCAGCTGGTACAAAACAGGGCAGCCCGTTTACTAACAGGGACTGGCTGGCGAGATCACATTACGCCAGTCCTTTTACAACTTCATTGGCTGCCAGTGCAGGTCCGGGCCCGATTCAAAGTGTTGGTATTGACGTTTAAAGCCCTAAACGGTTTGGGGCCAGGTTATTTGAAGGAACGCCTCCTCCCATATGTACCTGCCCGGACCTTAAGATCATCTCCAGGGGCCCTTCTCCGTGAGCCCCTGCCAAAGGAAGTGAGGCAGGTGGCTACTAGGAGGAGGGCTTTCTCTGCTGTGGCACCCCGGTTGTGGAATGAGCTCCCCAAAGAGGTCCGCCTGGCGCCTACACTGTACTCCTTTTGTCGCCAGCTGAAGACCTTTTTATTCACTCAGTATTTTAACACTTAATTTTAACTTAAATTTAAATTTTACTGTTTTAACTCTGCATTTTAATCTTATATCAATTTTGCTGTGTGGTTTTATCCTGGTCGTGCTTGTTATATTGTATTTTGTATTTGTGTTTTTAAATTGTTGGTTGTTTTATTATGCTCTTCATGGTTTTAATTTTTGTGAACCGCCCAGAAAGCTTTGGCTATTGGGCGGTATAAAGATGTAATAATAAATAAATAAATAAATAAATAAAATACACATTGGCAGTTGCAACAATTCTATATTTTTAAACTTGCCCAGGTATGTGTTTTGCACCGGCCACTTTGGATGGCTGATTTTAAAAGTTACTATTTTTAAAATTAAAAGTTACTAATTATAACATTTACTATTTGCTATTACTCTACTGAAGAACAAAGCTTCTTCATTTTTAACTTGACAGCAAATATGAGAAGATATAGTAAATGCAAGTCACTTCATCTGGGTAGATTAGAACTTTATTCTACTTTGCGCCTATTGAACAAGGCCTATTGAAATGAAGGCCCCGTTCAAAAGACACCTTAAACCATGGCTTTAACCACACTGAATAAGGCTTTTTGCCTTTGTCACTGTGGTTAAAGCTGTGGTTTTAGGTGTCTTCTGAACACTGCCCTATTTTCTGGCTTGACCACCATGTCTCAGACTGCAGGTGAGAGTACAAGGATTGGTGCGTGCCATCAGTGGCTCCACCCACTTTGGACATTGTTCCCTGACATCCTTGCTTGGGGGAAATTCAGCCCTCTGGCTGAAAACGGTTCCCATCCTAAGAGCATCATCAGACAAGCATTTTATGCACCTCTGAGACTGGCCACTCACGGTTCTTCACCGGACATTTTGACGATGCAGAGTTCCTCCCACTCATCTCCCGCTCCTTCTGCTCATTTTTCCATCACAAAAAAGACCCAGAAAATCTGATTTGGGGGGGGGGGGCTGTAATGAAATTTGCTACCATTTCCTGCTGTGTGCAAGAGAAGCAGCACGATAAAAAACATCCACTGAATGGGCCACGTGGTCATTGCTTCCTTTCTCTTTCTTCCCCATGTGAAGAAAGAGGAAGCTGCTCATCCCTATTGTGGGACCAGAAGCAGGAGGCAAAGCGACGGTGGGGAAATACAATACCACCACCCCACCCCCACCGATGAGGCTTTAAGAAAAAAGAACTATGATGGCTGAGCATGCACAGAGCATTGAAGGCACTTGAGTGTCAGTTTAAAATTTTAGAAAGGAAAACGGGGTGGGGAAAACAGAGATTTCCAGTGACTGGAGCTACCACCATCTTGTTTCTCCACAATGCTTCTGAGCCCTGCCCCAAACATTGTAACTCTGATGCGTTGGAGGCAGGTGGCTCTGATTTCTGTGGATCCATACTGGATTTCAGTCAGAACCATTCAGAACTCTAAAGGAACTCTAAAGGAATCTAGTTTGGGGGCTTGGGTTCAGCACCTTGGATCACTCTTTTAGAGGTTTGGCTGGTTCTGACTGAAACCCAGGATTCACAGCCCCATTGCAATCAGAGCCACCAGCTTTTACTGCTCAGGTGTTACATTGGGCCCAGAGGCACTGTGAGGAAATTAAGCTCCAGAGGGAAGATTTTACAGTTAGGACTTGGCATGGAAAGGAAAGGATTTAAAACTTCCTCCCAGGCTGCAGACCCTAAGCAAATCAGGCTGCCTTTAACAAAAAGAAAACACAACCAATCAGTAATATACACAGGACTGGAAATTATTTTCCAGCCCTTGCTCTCCAGTCCCAAACCATGCTTGCTGACTGCCTTTAGCAGACATTAATCGGCAGAATTCTGTTTAGGTTTAAACATATTTCATCACCATTGGCCCTGAAATCTGATCAGGAATCTTATGCCAAAAGATGGTTCTGATATTTCCTAGTTTGTGCTTTTGCATAGATGTTTTTAAGCTGGAGGAATTCAGTTTTGATTTTAAAATGTGTCACTGTAGAGTGAGTAGCATTAGGTTTTCTATCTGTATTTACAGGGCAGGAATCAATGAAGTGAACTGTGCTCAGAGGAGAGAACTTGACATGCAGCCAGGGCTTTGCTCCTTGTTTTCACAACAGCAGTTCCCACCACTGAGATGATGCTATTCAGGTTTTAAAATGTGTCCACCTACTTCCAAAGTACTTTTTTGATGGCACTTAACCCCTATCAAGGCACAAAAGATCTTCAGAACAGCTTCAAATAAATGTTTGGAGGGGGTGTCTTGGAACTGATACAGTTGTCCACATGAGGTGGTCATGTCCTTTGCCACAGGCCGTTTGAGAGAAAGACTTCAAAGAAATTTACAATATGATCAAACAAAACATCACCAAGACTCCAGTGCTTTCAATTCTAGATATTTTCCCCAAAGGATTTATTGTCTACATGGCACACAAACTTTATTTTACATGCTTTCGCAACTGCAAAAGCAACAATTGCAAGTTAGTGGGAAAGTAGCAACCCTAATGGTACCATAAATGACTGAGGGCCCTAGTGACAGCCTTCTCCTGCATTAACTTGTCTGAGAAATTTAGGTAATTCTCAGAGGCCCTTATCCAACTTCCCTCCTCTTCAGGTGGGTTGTAACCAGGGACATGACCTTTTCGGTTGTAATTTCCCCCCATGGAAAATCTTAATGTCCTTGATGTCCTTTTGACACCATGTGAAGACCTTTTGATCTGGGGTAGAGCCTGAGTGGTCTTGGGCATTAATCATAACTTAGTGATTCCTCCTTCATAAATACATTTGAGAAATTGGGAGATACTATGTGTCCCTGTGAGTTCCATTGCCCTTGAATATCCTCCCTAAAACTGGTTCTGGACATGGTTAACTTGGGTCATACTTTGTAAGGTGACCTTGCTTTTCAGCAGTCTGTTGAGGGAGGGCTAGCCAAACATGTAGAGACTGGGCTGTCATCTCTCATTTTTATGTCTGTCAGGAACAGTGAGATGTTATGTAACATGAAGGAGCTGGGAAGCTGCAGTCAGCACTTAGTTTTATTTGGCTTTCTGAGAATCGCTGAAGACTGCAGAAGCATAAATGATAAAAACAGACTGGAGGATGGCAGCCTTACTCAGGCATATTTCTCTTCAAACGCAGGAGGCAGTTCAGTTCAATGAAATATCACCAGTCTTGCCAAATGGAATGGGGAAATCACGAATCTGGATCAAAATTTATCATTTATCAAAAATAACACTGTATTTCCAAGGGGGGAAAGTATATACATGAAGATAGACCAATCTTTGGGGATTCCTCACATGGTCACACTCCCTTCCCCACATCACCAGGTGGTTTCTGCTCTTTTACCTGATGGCTAATCATTTGGTGCCTTCCTGGGTGTCGCATGGTTTTCCTCCCATTCTAAAAGGTAGAAATGCCTCTTAAGGCTTCATTACTGGCAGTAAGAACATAAGAAGAGCCATGCTGGATCGGTCTGAGGGTCTATCTAGTCCAGTGCTCTGTTCACACAGTGGCCAAACAGTCATTGGCCAGGGACCAACAAAGCAGGACATGGTGCAACAGCACCCTCCCACCTATGTTCCCCAGCAACTGGTGCATATAGGCTTACTGCCTCGGATACTGGAGGTAGCACATAGCCACCAGGGCTAGTAGCCATTGATAGCCTTCTCCAGGAATTTATCCAGCCCCCTTTTAAAACCATCCAAATTGGTGGCCATCACTACATCTTGTGGTAGCGAATTCCATAGTTTAACTATGCACTGTGTGAAGAAGTACTTCCTTTTATCTGAGCTGAATCTCCCACAAATCATATTCATGGGATGACCCCAGCTTCTAGTATCATGCTAGTGAGAGAAAAATGTCTCCCTATCCACATTCTGCACACCATGAATGATTTTGTACACCTCTATCATGTCTCCCCTTAGCCTCTTTTTTTCCAAACTAAACAACCCCAGCTGTTGTAACCTTCCCTCATAAGGGAGATGCTCCAGCTTCTTGACCATTTTAGTTGCAGTAAGAGCTTTAAGATGGTATTTTGCCTTTGGCCCCATTCTCTCCAAAAACTTCTCTGAAATGGAATAATTCATCCCTCCAGCAGGTGTCAATCCCCCTACCTTATCATTATCTAGGACTTTAAGCTCCAGGCCAGCATGACGCCTACCCTTGGGAAGAGGAGGAAACTGGAGAAATTGTAGTTCCTTTTGGGCATTTATATAATGCACGTGGAGGGAAATGTAGAAGCATGGTGGCAGTTTTCACCCCGACCTATGTGCATCCATTTTGAAGGTCTGCACAGATCCTACACATGTTGAACGCTTGGCAACTTCAAGGTTCACAGCCATTGGCCTGGTTCAGACAACGCGCTAAACCATGGTGCTTAACCACAAAATGGTTAATGGCATTTTGTGGTTAAGCAGCATGGTTTAGCATGTTGTCTGAACCAGGCCATTGTGATTGCACGTGCACGCACACACACATGACTTCTGAAAGGCACTACAAGCAGGTAACTGGTACTGATGTGCTTTCATGATTAGGGCATGTCATGGCAATTGCAAGCTATTGTCCCAGCTAGCCAGGAGTTCAGGAAATTTCAATGGGAAAAAGTGGCTCCTTTCCTTCTTTGTATGCCCTGTCTGGTGTTTATAGTGGAAATCAACCTTATAAACTGCACAATGGATATACTTCAAGGCTTTGGTGCATAGTACGTTCAACCACCTATTAAGAAGACCCATCCTTATTATAAATTTAACCAGTCATTAACTCCATAATGTGCCGGGTAGATACTCATATTGGGGTGTGGGGTGTTTTTTGTTTTTTTTGTTTTGTAAATATGTGGGGATTTGGGACTATATATCCTGACCCAATTACTTTGATTGGGCTACCATTTATCTGTATCTCTTGCAATCCTTTAAAATAGCCTTCCTCAACCTGGGGCGCTCCAGATGTGTTGGACTACAACTCCCAGAATGCCCCAGCCAGAGATGCAGTCCAACACATCTGGAGCACCCCAGGTTGAGGAAGGCTGCTTTAAAATATCTAAATAAACTATTACACAGTAGCCTTATGCTGGCAAATCTTGGCTTACTGTGAATGTGCTATGTGCTGCTGTATTCAGCCAATTCGCTCTTCTCACAAGTGATGAGGAGTGAATGGGCTGCATCCACCTGCATGCGTTACATCCAAATCCAGCCCCTTGGTTCTTCTTGCGCCTTTTACAAGCAAGATTTGTTCCTGGCTTATAAATACTGGCTTGTTTCGAAGCAACAAGCAAGTGCTTGGGTTTGGGCAATCCTGGCTTACTGGTTTCTGTGAATAAGGACTCTTTCTTGCCTAATGAGCATCATTTTATTTATTTATCATACAAACCTACAATAAAACATAACGCTCCTGGTTCTCTGCAGATCTCAAGTTTAGATTGTCTTCAATAAACCTTTCATTGACCAAAATGTGTTATCTATGTGTAAGAATTGTTTGATCACCTTGTCTTATAGTATAAAGTTCTGCGTGAATGAATCCATATTCTAACAACACTTGATATTTATATAACACTGTACCTTACTGCCTGAAGCATTTCATGTACATTGCGTTAGTATTCCATGCAACCACCACCCTGAAGGATATCATTATCCTCATATTATGAATGACAGGTTGAGACAAACATGACTTCCCTACAGCCATTCAATAAATTTACATCTGAGCAGAGATTGAAATGTGGACTTCTAGTTTATAGCTCATGTTCTTGACAGATGCACTGCACCAGCTTAATCGTTTTCAACCACCAATGAGGAAATCACCCCTCACCAGCACAATGCTTTCAGAAATATTGAGGCATTTTGAAGCATCTTACACAACTGTCTCATCTTCACTGACGATTTGGGCTGGATTCCAAGTGCTTTCTACAAGCCGTTGTTTGGGATGGAGAGATTGTTCACTCCACTAATGCTATATTTGGACTGGAAAGTGATCCTCGGTGAGAATGAAAAGCCACTGGGATCCAACAGGAAGGTCTCAAATAGATGATATTATATGAAAGGAAGAAACAACTTCGAAGTATCTGAGGAAATTTCCACAGTGACCCAACTGACATTTCCCCCCCCCCCATGACATCACGTTAAGCAAAACATTAAGGGTTTATTCCAGCTTATCTCTGATCTTTTAAAAAAACTTAATAAGGGGGGAAACTGCAGGAGATGTCCTGGCTGTTGACAACGTCATGAAATTGACCCACAAACTTCTGTAAGTGGCCATTCACAAGCGTGTTATAAATTGTTCATTTAAAGAAGCCCTGAGTGTCCGCCAGCTGAATGGGTGGCAAACCACAGAAATTAATGCAAACAATTAAAAAATCTCCAAGCATGCAGGAAAAGGAGCTGAGTATGACATCTTAGTGAGATGATACAAACCAAGAGGTAAGATTAAACTAGGGTGACCATATGAAAAGGAGGACAGTGCTCTTGTATCTTTAACAGTTGTACAGAAAAGGGATTTTCAGCAGGTGTCATTTGGATGCATGCAGCACCTGGTGAAATTCCCACTTCATCACAACAGCTAAAGTTGCAGGAGCCTTGCCGTCTTTTGTATCTGGTCATTCCAGTATACCTATAATCTTGCAGGAAGGTTTGGACTGATGCTTTATCTTTATCACAGTTGAATCAGGTTGGTAGTTCCTTGCAGGATCTGCAGCAATAATTGGAATACTGAATTGTTCACAAAACGAGAGAGTTCCCACCTTGAATGTTTCCCATTGCAAGAGAAGGAGGGACTTGAACAAAGGAGGAAAGAGTCACTATGGCCTGGTTCCCATATAACGCTAAGCTGTGGAGCGGTTTGTAGAAATCTAGCTTGTTGTTTGTCTGAACACATCCTTGCAAACAAACCATGGTTTATTAAGCAGCTGCAAACAATTAATATAAGCCATGGTTTATTGTTGGCTTATAAAGTCTGGCTTGTTTAAACAATGGCTTGTTGTGATGTCTAAATCCAATACTATGGCTTATCCCTGACTTATTTATTTATTTAAAACATTTATATCCTGCCCTATATCATTATGATCTCAGAGCGGCATACAGATAAAAACATACAGTATAAAACAATAAATATACACAGTTAAAAACAAATTAAACCATGAACCAAGTTAAAACAATATATAATTTAAAAGCAGTAAAAGCAGTTGCACTGCTTTATGCCCTGAAACAGAGTTGACCAGCAAGAGCAGCCTGAAAATGGAACTGCTGTGAAGGCTGGCAAAATGGATAGAAGAATAACAAATCAGAAATAGAGAAAACAAGACAATTCATGGCTACAGAAGCAAACCATAATTAATATAAACCATGGCTTTTCATTATGTGTGAATGCAGCTTTTGAACTTTATATGAAAATCCCAAGGAAGATGGGAAGGAACTTGTGAAACCAACCTTATTCATCTTCTGTTTTGTTTTGTTTCCACCTTCCTTTACTTATGAGTCCCAAAGCACAGGTGTCATGTCTCTTATTCCTTCTAGAATTTGCAGTTGTGCAGAGTCAGATATTCTTGTTCCTCTTAAAAATAGTAACCCCTCAACAAAGCTTGGGAATACAAGTTTATCTTGCTCAGGGAGGCCGAAGGAACATTGCCTATTAAAACTGCAAGTCCCAGGTGGAGCATTTAAATATAGTTCTGGCACAATAATAGGAAAAAAATTAGATCAAACTTTCTCCTAGTCTCAGTGCCAGTGAGATGTCATTTAACCTGCTAGCAAAATCTGATGATCAGAAAGATGATGTTAGCAGTAATTCCATAACAGAAATCTAATATAAATACGGCTTAAATGCTCTCTAATGTTCAGTAGCATATGCACAAGCTGAAGATCAGGATGACCACTGCTAAAATTACGCATAACAGGGTTAGACATTTCCAAACCATGAAGCACAGATAGGTGAGTTATCTTCTACTTTCTATTAAAGAGGGCTTATGTTCTTCATGTTTAATTGTTCAGAGGGTCTTCCCAGTGAATGTCATGTTAACTTCTGGTTCTTTCTCAGAAGGCCTCACAAATGTAATAAATAAATAAATAAATCCTAGAAATAATTAATGTATAAACTGATTATGTATTTTCAACACAGTTCTTTTCCTGAACACTGATTTTATTTTACTTTTAAATACCTTGCTCTAGTTAAAATATGAACACATGGGGAGCCAGACTTTTGGGGCCCTTTTGCACTCCAATCGCTGTGTTCCGTTGTCCCATGAATGCAACTCTCTAGTCCAACCTTCCCCAGTGCTCTCCAGATGTTGTGGACTATGAATCCCATCTTCCCCAGCTAGCATGGCCATTGGGAAAGGCTGTTCTAGTTGAAGAAGGGCTGCCAAAGTGGAGCAGGGAATGAGGAGCTGGTTGGCCGCAGGAAACCCAAATACAGAGAATGGGAAGTGCAAAAGATGACTGGATCATGACCAAAGATTCCGGGTAGAACTACAGGATACTAAGGATGCATAAAATAACTTGGTTAAAGTGTAAATAAGTAATATTATGTCTTATGCTTACAATTTTGTGGCATTTTAGTGGGTCCTCCTAATTAAGGTATTGCCTGACTCTAGGTTTGGTTTTGGGTTTTCTGCCTAAGGGGCCAACACAGCTGCCTTTGCTTTTTGTGTGCTTAAGGTGGAGATTAGGGGAATCTGAGTTTCAGAATCTTAAAATAAGACAAATCATGATGTCCTTGGAGGTGCAATCCTATATGCACACACTTATTGGACAGTAAGTCCCTTGAACGAAATGGGATCTATCTCTGAGTAAACATGCATAAGATCAGCTTGTACATGGTGAAGAATAGAAAGGCAATAGACGTTAAAGAAGGGTTCTAACCCCCAGAACAAATAGGTTGTCAATGAATTATACTAGATGAGTTTGACATTATTTGCTTTCTTACTGATCTGTGTTTATTTTCAGCAGTCGCCCTTTTTCTTTCTGCAAATGGGTAGTTCCATGCTTTTCACATATAGCCTTCTAAGGATAGAAATAAAGCTAACTGGACTATATTATTATTATTATTATTATTATTATTATTATTATTATTATTATTTATATAACACTCCATAGCTGAAGCTCTCTGGGCGGTTTACAAAGATTAAATGATTAAACATTAAAAAACAATATACAAAATTTAAAAACATAAAAACAGCTAACATTTAAAACATTTTTTAAACATTCAGCCAGGTCAAAGCTAGTTCAGGAGTCAGTTAAAACTCAACATATGATGTTAAATGCCTGGAAGAAAAGAAAAGTCTTGACCTGGCACTGAAAAGATAACAATGTTAGAGCCAGGCGGGCCTCATCGAGGAGATCGTACCATAATATTCTGGTCTTTCATCCTTTATTTTAGAAGAAGTAGGCACTGGACAGGGAGGAAATCCACAGGACCCAGGCAAGAATCACTTAGAGCCATGGATGACCCATTTTTAAAAAATGTGTATGTTGTATTTTAGGAAATTCGGTGTTTCCATTTCTGGAATTGGGGCCGGTATGGGGATGTAGAGGAAACAGGTCTGCTTAAACTTCACTATCAGAGCCAAATTTAGCCTGTAAGTTTAAAGATGGGTATGAATCAATTGAAAACATTAATCAAGAAGCAACGTTGTTGATATTGAGAATGCTCATACATAATGCTAGGAAGTAGTAAGATTTCCAGTATTTCTCAGTATCATTTCTGATACTTGGGAAGAATCTATACTACTGCTTTGAAACAGTTTATAACAGTAGTGACAACTATTGGGGCCCTGGATACACTCCACATACAGTTTTCAAATAGTTTTCAAAGTGTCATATCCTGCTTGGTGTAGATCTGGCCTTGGACTACTGAGCAGGAGTTCCTACAAGCTTTGTAGCAAGATAGGGCCCAAATCCTTTACTTCCAAAGTAGATCAAAAATAAACATCCAACCTACACGTTTGTTCCATTCAAGGCAACAAACATCTGAGCCACCTGAGAGAAGGCAGTGTGTCATTATCTGCAGGGATTTCCAGCGTTTTTGTGGCAGGTGTCCTGTGCCTTCAGCAGTGGAATGACAAGTGAGGATTCAGCAGGTGCACTTTTGCTTGGCATGAAGATGCAATGATGGATATTTGCTTATTATGCAACTGCTATAGATGCAGAAGCCCTGCCGAGAAAAGCAACAACACAGAATACAGGTGTGTTTGTATTCAGGCACAGCCATAACTGCTGTCTAGCCTTCAGACTCTTCCTTCCCTCTGTTCCCTTAAACTAGGAAAAACTTTGCTGCAGGCCTGTGTTTCAGAGGCCTGTCGGGCAGTTGTATAGAAGGCATTTAAATAAACCTGTTGACTGCATCCCCTATGTGAAGCTTGAATCCAGTAGTCAAGGTTCAACCGAGAGCACACAGGATATTAAAACAGCCATCTTGTATATGGAATATGGTAACACCTTCTTAAATCCCAGCAATGCTTAACAAAACAGCCTCCAGACAGCTGTTAGGACCACTTAGAACAATGGTCTTCAACTGGTGAGTCTCAACCCAAAAGTGGCTTGCAGTCCAGATGAGTCGCAGCAAAGTTGTTGCCGCCATATGAAAGTGGGTCCCCATGTTTCAGGTTGGGAGTCTCAGCCGGGTCTTGGGTCTGGACTACTTAAAGACCACTGACTTAGAGCATAGACAACTGAACCTGACTTGCCTTCTCACAATAAATGAGCAGAAAAGAAAAGGAATAAGAGCAGAGTACAATTCTTGCTTCCTTTCAGTTTGAACAAATCTAGAAACATAAACTGTACACCTCTGAGTTCCTCCACTGTATGTGATCCTTTACATCAGGGGCGGGGAATGTGTGCCCCTCCAAGTTGGACTGCAGTGCCCATCAGCCCTCACTGGCATAGCCCATGGAGAAGGATCAACGGAGCTGGCAGTGCAACAACATCTGGAAGGCCACACGTATCCCATCCCTGCCTTGCTTCAAGAGCAAGGAGGTATTTTATGACACATTACCTTTCATTACTTTTCTTAGGTAATGCCCTCAAATCCTAGCCATGATGCAAGGCACAGTGTCTTGCTTAAAGTAAATTAATGTCTTGTTTGTCTTGTTTAAGTACATTATCCGAGTTCAGGAGCCGCATGAAAAAGGCAGTGGCTCCAGACTCCTGTCTTTATGACATAACAGTGATACTCTGCCTTTCCAGTGATTTATCAAGATAGGCAACTAGGATTACCAGACAATGTTTCTTTGTACTAGCATGTACAATTACTGACCACTTTTATCCAACATCTAATCCAAAGGTCTGCGCACTCAGGAAAAATGCATTTTCTAAACCACTACAAAGAAGGAAGACGATTGTCATAAAACAGTTCAGGGTGGAATTTCTTGATCAAAGGAACTAATCGCAATTTATGCCTCCAGTTATAAAAAAACAAAACCTGGCCATGTTCGGTCAATCATCCAAGGCTTCATAAACTTGTGCATGAGTGCTACAGACACACAATACTTCTTATCCTTTCCCTCATTTTTCCATTGCATGTTGGCTTTGCGTGAAGATTATTTTGTGCAGCTCTATCCTGTCTGCAGTGTTGCTCCCCCTTTTTCTAAGCTAAACACTCCCAGACATTATAACCTTAAAATCATAGAATGGTAGAGTTGGAAGGGACCTATAAGACCATCGAGTCTAACCCCCTGCTCAATGCCTTCCTCACAGGGGAGTTACTACAGACCCGAGATCATTTTGGTTGTCCTTTGCTGCACCATATCCAATATGAGGTGCGGTGGCCAGAACAGTACATAGTACAGTCATGGGTGCACCATAGATATTTATTTACTGCATTTCTATACTGCCCAATAGCCAAATAGTAGGATATTGACAGTTTTATTTTCCATTCTTTCTATAATTATAGCCAACATGGATTTATAGTAGTTGTACATATAGAGCAAATAGCAGCTTCAGGAGCAATTATCATTGGGTAAATATGACAGAAGAAAATGCTTGTCCCATCCCAGCACTGGAGTCCCAATTGAATTAGGAAGTCCCCACACCTGCTGCCAAACTGTTGAAAAACAAACAAACAAACAAACAAAAACCAGCAGGCAACAGATCTCCTGTCATCCCAATGGCCAGCATTCAGACATGCAAGTCACCATTTGATGCTGCGGTCATAATTAAGTAACCAAGGGCGTCATCAGATGAGCATTTTATAGCACTTTCATTCCTGGCCACTCACGTTTTTTTGCAGGTCCTTTTGACGCTAACGTCCACCTCCTGCACATCTCCCATTCCTTCTGGACTTTTTTCCGTCATAAAATAAGACCGAGAAAATCCGTTTGGGGGGGGGGGGCTATAGTGAAACTTGCCACCATTCCCTGCTTTGTGCAGGAGAAGCAGTGTGATAAAATTTCCCACTGAATGGGGCACGTGGACTTGCCTGCTTCCTCTTTCTTCCCTGTGTAAAGAAAGAAGCTGCTCATCCCTATTGTGGGACAGAAGCAGATGGTTAAGCAACAGGAGGGAAACATGATCCCCCTCCCCGTCTGATGACTCTCCAAGTTTCATCTATGAACCAGGCCTTCCTCTGAATAAAATATGTAAATACTGTAAATGCAGAAGTGATTCTAGTCCATTTAAATTCAGCTAAAAGCAATGCAACTGACCTCAG
Organism: Elgaria multicarinata webbii; assembly: GCF_023053635.1. NCBI lineage: Eukaryota > Metazoa > Chordata > Lepidosauria > Squamata > Anguidae > Elgaria > Elgaria multicarinata. The sequence continues at coordinate 35,391,586 of NC_086180.1, read as the reverse complement.
GGGTGTTCTCCCTGTTGTTATTAGTGTTAAGCAATTATCTCTTTTAAGAGTGTGTTTCTACAAATACCTCCTTCCAGATGGTCTTGTATGAATGACAACCTTCTCATGGACTTAACAAGCTGTGCGTTGCATTAATTAACTCTCTTCTCCAGATTCAGCGTTGTTTACAAGTTGCTGATGAAACCTGTTCTTCCTCATTCAAAAACCAATGTTCTACTGTTTCTATTTACACAAAATGCAATGTGAGGGTTAGTTTAGCATTCCAGTCCTTTTGCTTTTGGAGAGCAATAATGGACAAATGCGACAATTTTAACGGAAGGGGACTTCTGTAGACTGGAGCAGGAGGGAGTGGGTAGTGAAGTTGGCATCTTCATGGAAGCAGATACGGTCAAAAAGGAATGGTCTTTCCTCTCATCTTTAAGGAATTTCCCAACACATTCTTCGGGTGATTCTGAGGATCATCAGACGGCTGCAGGTGGTGGTGGATTGCATCTTCCTACCTTCGCTTTGCCGCCTTCTTCTGTCCCATAATAGGGATGAGCAGCCTCCTCTTTCTTCACATGGGGAAGAAAGAGGAAGCAAGCAATGACCACATGGCCCATTTAGTGGGCGTTTTTATTGCACTGCTTTTCCTGCACATAGCAGGAAATGGCAGCAAGTTTCATTACAGCCCAGGAAATCAGATTTGATGAGGATTATATTGTGACGGAAAAAAACGAGCAGAATGAGCGGGAGATGCGCGTGAGCAACGCTGTGTCATCAAAATGCCCCGTGAAGAACTGTGAGTAGCCAGTTGTGAGCATGTGATAAAACGCTAGTCTGAAGGAGCTAATTGTCAGAGCAGTGAGGCAAAGCGCATGGTACTTAGGGCACAAATACAATCTCCCCAAACTTAAAGCCCTTTAAGTCCCTTTGATTTTAATGGGGAAACTAAGCATGTACTTCAATGTCACTTGATAAAATCAATGGGACATAAAAGTGCTGAACTTTGGCGGAATTGTGCACATCATGTTTTATGTTGTTGCATGGGCACAGCACTTTGTGTTCTTTAGCTTATGCACTAATCTTGCTAATGCAGCGTGTCTCTTAGTATTGGACTGTGGAAATCGGTAGGGTTTAGTTAAGAAGCAGTGCACATGTTCGGTGAAATCTATGCTTATTATTTTTTATTTTAATAAACATTTTTGAAAGCTGTGTCATAATCAGATGGGATTCAATTTTCATAAACATAAGGCTAGGGGATATACAACTGTATGTAATGAGTTAGAATTAACAAGAGAAAACTTGGTCATTCACCTTTTGGTGCTTTTGGTGCAAATCAAAAATAATAGATATGCTTCTCATTTTTTATTAGAGTTGATAGCAAATTTAAACTAGGCTTATCACCACTTACTCTGATAGTTTGCATCATACTGGAATTCTGATTGTATAATATGGTAAACATCACTATACGTTTTGTCCAATAGATGAAAAAATTGCACATCTTTGGGTTTGTCATAGAGATCACGGTGAACAAAATCTCAGCTTTAGGAATAATTTTGGGCTATATTCCATGTTCCAGTTTGAGGGAGACCTTGAAAAGTCTCATTTTCAGACTTTCCCAATAGTCAAAATATCTTAAATTATATGTTTCTCAAATGTTCCTGAAATTAACATTCCTGAAATTAACACATCAGTTATGAGGGGGATAGATACACATGTAAAGAGAGATATAAATGTAAAATTTTCAGATTTTTCTTCTAGTCAGTGCCCTCGGCACTGTAAACATATCAAGTGCAAGTTTCCTAGGCCACATGGAAAAATTCTAACAATTCGGATACCTTAAGTGAATGAATTGGTAACGCGCTGGTAACTTCGAAGCTCGACTTCTGCAATGCGCTCTACATAGGGCTACCTTTGTGCCTTGTCCGGAAACTTCAACTAGTTCAAAACATGTCAGCCAGGTTGGTCACCGGTACATCTAGGGGTGACCACATCACACCAGTCTTAAAATCTCTTCACTGGCTGCCAGTTAGTTTCCTGGCGAAGTATAAAGTGTTGGTTATCACCTTTAAAGCCCTACCTGGTTTGGGTCTAGCTACCTACGGGATCGCCTTCTCCCATACAATCCACCCTGCATCAGGTCCTCTGGGAAGAATTTACTCCAGCCAACAAAAACAAGGCTGACTATTACCCAGAGGACCTTTTCTTCTGCCGCTCCCAGTTTGTGGAATGGCTTGCCGGGAGAGATTCATCAACTTAACAGTCTTCCAGAATTTAAGAAAGCCAAAAGACTGATCTCTTCCGGCAGGCCTACCCAGCTGAATTTTAAGATGCCTTTTTTAATGGAGTGCTGCTTGTAATGATGCACTGGTTTTAAACGTTTGAATTAGTTGTATGTATTTTATGGTGTTTTTATTTGTGTTGTACCCCACCTCGATCCAGAGGGAGAGGCGGGTAACAAATATTTATTATTATTATTATTATTATTATTATTATTATTCAATGCTTTTATATATGATTCTTGTCCAATCGCCTGGTGGAAGACCTTGATAAGAATTGTACACTGTGGCAGACATCAATGCTATCTGCTCAGTTTACAAAAGATCAAACAGGAGGAAGATTTTTGTAAAACAAACACACATTGAAGCATAATTTCAGCATAGGGGAATACCTTTGTGTATGTGTATGTGTATGTGTAGGAATGTTTATAAATGGGGGGATTGTATAAATGGATGTGTGTGAATGCGGTGTTTGGTCCTGTCCAGTTTTTCTTTTGACCTTGTCCACTGTTGGCATACAGCCACTGGAAGGTCACCCATCAGGAAATGTGCCTCTTGAGGTAAAAACGTTTCCCCACGTCTGAGCTAGGTCCTATTCAGAGCTCAAGCTCATCAAGCTATCAATCATCTTCTCAGGATCTTCACAAATGCTGCCACCACCTAGTTCCCTTTTTCTTGCATCTTGTACACATAAGCACCAAAATACTTATGTGACTCTTTAAAAAGCCAACAACGTAGCATATCAATCTGAGATAACAATAACCCTTCGTTGCTATCTCCACATTGCAGGTTGACCTGAGAAGAGTACTATACATACATGAATCATAGAATCATAGAATAGCAGAGTTGGAAGGGGCCTACAAGGCCATCGAGTCCAACCCCCTGCTCAATGCAGGAATCCACCCTAAAGCATCCCTGACAGATGCTTGTCCAGCTGCCTCTTGAAGGCCTCTAGTGTGGGAGAGCCCACAACCTCCTAGGCAGTTCTCTGTTATACCCCCTTATTGCAGCTTGGGAAAGCAATGTAGTTCACTGTTAATATTGCAAGCCAGAGGTGAGGTGGAGGCTAGTTTTGGATTCCCAGTAAAACAAATCCCCGTACCTCTCAGGTTGCAGCAAAGGTCAATTTACTTAAATTGCTCCCAGGCCAAATCAAACATTCAGTTCCATGCAGAACCTTCATGCTTCATTAAAGCAATTCCCCTAATGACCACAGCTGCTTACAATAAAATAAGAGCTGGAGGTTCTGGGATGTACAGCAGATGGGGTTTGCGTTGAAAGGTACCTAAGCATAATCTACCTCTGGGCTGTCTAGCTACATGTTTTTCTCACACACAATCTGCTATCACAGATAGGTACTAATTGTCATTATTGTTTACTGCCTCAGTAGAAATCCTAGAACTGTAAAACATGTGGACTACCGTAACGGACAATAGTTATATCTCGGTTAAGGCTATGAGGGGAGGATAAGAGATTGTAATGGGCACAGTCAGAAGGAAAGTTTTTTTAAAAACACACACACGCACACACCAGTTTCTCTGTTGTTATTTAGTGAAACCAATGAGGATGATGTTCTTTGGCCCTCTATGAGAACTAAATTTAGTGCAAATATAATATTTGTGTTCTCTTTCAGATAAAAAGTGAATGGACTTTTTTTAAAAAAAATAAATAAAAATGAGCCTATTAATTTCAGTCCATTCATTTTTCACAAGGGGCTGTATTTCATGACTGGCAGGATTGCATATAGGGCCAACAGCAAAGTGTTAAAACTTTGTTCCTATAATATTTCTACACTAATAGAAAACAGGCAACACCATAAATTGTACGACAACTGCTCTTCTGATATTTTTAAGCCTGCAAGAAAATCCTGTGGTTCTTATCAGGATGGAATGTCTCAAACTACTTTTGTGTAGCTTGAAAAATGTTGAGCTTAAACTCCTTTTTATAAACATGGAATGTTGACAACTGACCAAGCAGAAACTCTTGAATCCCAATAATGGTCATGCAACTAAAACAGCAGTCTGTGCTTTGTTGCACAGAGGACATTTTTCAAGCCGCTATGCATTACTTATGGACAATATGACAAGAATCAACTTCTGATATCTGAGACAACTTTAATTCATGACAATGGAAATTAAGTACGTGGTCAAAACCATACATGGTTACAAGATGCAATGGGGAGATGCTACTTTGTTTTCATTTCCATCCCTAAGGGGCAAAATGAAAAATTAAATATAATAATTTTTAGTGGAACACATTAGCATAACCTACCCTGCTAAATTATGAGTTTGGGTCAAGTATGGCCAAGCTTTATCTCAATATTTTGTGTGCTGGAAAGGCAATGCACAAGAACATTCCTGAGCTCATGTTTTTGTTATCTTCTATGAGCAAATTGAATTGTTAATTCTGTAAGCAAATACATGGCAGGGTAAACAAAGCACAGATGGAAAAAGAGTATCCTGGTTGCTCTTTTCCCATCAGTCCTCTGTAGTGGTCACTCAGGCCTTAGCTAGACCAGCAGTTATCCCAGGCTGATACCTGGGATCGCCCCGTACATCCAAATGATGCACAGGGGATCCTGGGATCAGGGAAGGATCATCCCTCCCTGGCCCCGGGATGCAGCTCTACACTTTGGGCCCGGTTTTTCCTGCAGTCTCAGGCTGAGCCCGAGACCATGAGTGTGTGGCTCATTTCCATGAATTTTTCTGACTTGTGTGGAGTCAGGAGCCGCGTAGGGGCACAGCGCTCCTCAGGAGCGCTGCGCCCATCAGGGCTAGGGTGGGGGGAGCGGGGAAATCATTTTTTTAAAGTCGCTCAAGCACTTGTGCACAACCGACCCTTTAAAAAAAATGGTGGGTGCAACGCCTCTCTTGTTGAGGTCATCGCGCCTTACATGTAAACAAGGGCGAGATCTCGCGTTATTCACAACGTGAGGTCTCCCCTCCTCTCCCCCGGATTTTCAGTTAGGTCTAGCAAAGGCATCAGTGTTTTTTGCACATTTGAGTTAAACCACTACAGCAGAAATAACACAGAATAAGGGATGAGAGTATTTTCATTTGAATCCCCCTCATGCGTTCACTGACTACTTGAGGCCAGTGGGATTGTGCCTCCTGGCATTATTGACTTCCTGACACTAATATTGACTTCCTGATGTTGACACACCCACTGACCCTGCATATTTGGAATTGGGGTGAAAGGGACACTTTAAACATATAGCTTGGATGCTTGATTGTTTGGGTAGAGGAACCATATGTGTGTACCATGTGTGTACTGGCGACATCAATAATAGGGGTGTCAGTGTTGTCCAACATGTGAAGGAATTCATATGAGCACCCCTGATGTATTCTACATTAGTGACATGCAAGGGCTTCCTTGTGAAAACTACATGTAAACTACATCAATTCACCTTCGAGAATTACTGGCATTTATCCTTATCTTGATAGGTTTCCAGTAGGAAGCCTGACATGGCCAAGTTATCCACACAAGCAATTGTCTACATAGTACTTATGTAGAGATCAAACAAGCATTTTGGTTTCTTCTGGGAACTCACCAACTGGGAAGATCTGACATTTGGATTTTTCAAGCCCAAATTTATCTGGGTTCTTCAAGCAAATACCTTAACTATTAATTCCTTAAATCTCTGATTTTGGGATCAGGTGTGAGGGGAAGTGGCTGTGAAACAGTGGGAAAGGGAGTGGAGAGGTTTAACACTTGGGTAGTTTGATTTTTGTTTTAGTTGTGTGTTTAAATTTACTGTAACAGCTTAAAGTCTCTGGGATTGGGTGGGATAAAAATCCAGATAAATGAATAGCGTAGGAGATTTTCCTCTGAGGGTCTTCTTAGATCTTCTTAGGTTTTACTTAGGATCTCCTTAGGTTTCACTGTAACATGAGCAGGGTATTTGTGGTTGGCATCTACTGAGGTTTATGGGCTATGGGGTTCCCAGACTCACTGTAGAGGAACTCTGTGGACTTCCAGTTCCTACCTTACAGCAGAAGCAGGGAAAGAACTGTGAGTTACTTGCACATTTTCTTCTGTTTTTGTGGAATGCAGGAACCAGCCCTTAGACTTGCCAGATTTACAAGCTGGCTGTGACCATCTGAGTTTGAGCCACGCGCTCAGTCATTATAGGTAAGGGGATACTGTGAGGTTTTGGATCCACTGATACCTGTCAAGCCTGCTTTCACTGCATTGCAAATCAATGGAGCAAGGTGAAATATTGGAAGGGACATAGGATGTTCTTGGACAGGTGGAGAGTTGGCTTTATGAAAACATGATAGAACTATGAGTCCAAGTGGGAACATTTAGAGATTTTATGTCTCTTGTGAAAAAACGAAACAAAATACAACCTGGCAAATAGTCAAAGCAGCAAATGGTTGTTGAAAATGCCATGAAGAGAGGCTGGAAGCTTCCATTTATATAAATCAGAAGTCCATGAAGCTGTTTACATTTGGACTGAACCAGAAATTCCCTCAGTGACCTCTAGCAAGTGTCTTGTCCTTACTGTTTCTCAATCAACCCAGATGGAAAACTCCTTAGAGAAAACCCCCACATTTCAACGAGAACCAGATGCCATAATAAAGTTCAGATTTTTCTGAGAAACACATTTCAGAATGTACTTTTAACTGAATTGGAGGGCATACACCTCCAACTGGGATTTAAAGATGCTGCTACAGTCTTCTGCTGGTATCTTCTGCTTTCTTATGATAGTTTATTAGAATCTCCTAGCGTCAGCAGAGATAATACTATTGATCTCTTTGCACAACATCAAAAACTGTATATATTTTTTCACCTTCTCCACTTATCCAAGTAGAACAAAGTTCTAGGGGGAACCTTTTCCATGTCTATCAGAGAGTGGTCTCCTGTTCCACTACAGGTATTAAATAACATAGCAAAATCAGGATGACTGTATTATCATCAAAATGCAAAGGCAACTTTGCTGGTCAAAAAACCATTCCAAAACAAAATCTTGTGTCACCTTAAAGACTAACAAATTCATTCTGGCATACGGTTTCATGGACACTTTCCACTTCATCAGATTCTGTGACCAGAATTAATCTGTTAGTCTTTAAAGTGCCACAAGACTCTTCGTTGTTTTTTGTTGCAGCCATCTGCAACAAATGGCTACTCCTCTGGAAATTATTCCAAAACAAAATGCCTAAAATCCTTATCATCATAATATCTTTTTTAGGCTAACTCAAAGGTTACAAGCTTTCTAGTTCTCAAGAACTCTCCCTCAGGCAAAATGGTAAACAAGCAAAAATAGAGTGAAGGGAATAAGGAAAAAGAGTGGCTGACATTTAGGCTTTAGAGCCTGCTTTTGGTTGCAGTATGTGTGTGTGTGTGTGTGTGTGTGTGTGTGTGTGTGTGTGTGTGTGTGTGATTGATATATATATATATATATATATATATATATATATATATATAATTCATTGAAATTTAACTGCATCTTCTTCACTCTAGACCTGTGTATATATATATGAGAGAGAGAGAGAGAAAGAGAGAGAATATTCATACCACCTGTCTATATATACACATACATACATATACATATATGTATATGTATGTATGTGAAGTGGATTCTGCGTCCACCGAACGCAGTGGATGCATCTGCAGTGGATGCATCTGAAGTGGATTCTGAGTCCACCGAAGCTAATAACAATAAATCTTTTAGTCTTGAATGTGCCACAATACACTTCATTGTTTATAACATATCCTTTATTACATTTGTATCCTGTATTTTCTCCAAAGATCTCAAAGCCTTTCTACACAAGGCATTTTTTGTGCGTTTGTGACTCCTCATTTACTGTAGTTTGTCAGTCCTTTACGCAATGTTATCATCCTCCAGGGCTTCTCCTGTGCTTTGCAACCATTTTAGCAGGTTATTTCTAATGAAGAAAGCCTAGTAATATTTGCGAATGCCAGGATAAAGCCTAGTATAATTACACAATCCCAATATACCACAGAGCCACCTAGTGCTTATGTAGTGGAATTTAAAGGAAAGACAGAGAAAGAACCCCACCCCACCCCAGAAAAAAAGCAGGTATAAAGGAGCCAATCTTAATCCGGAAATAGAAGTGTCAGCAAAATGGTGTGTTAAGTCTGTTGTGTACAAATGCCCTTAGAATGCCATGCATAGGCTTTCCGATAATCTGTATTCCAGGTACTGGCCATGTTTGGACCCTTAGCATCAAGTGCCAGATTCCTCCAAGATGCTGGTTGGCAGATGTATGTCTGAGATATGCATCCAGTAATTTGAAAATCTACAGATTCTTCTTCTGGGTGTTTTCATTTTCTGTCCTGTATTATTTCCTATATTGTAAGGAATATATGTAGGAAAAGCAATGTGAGCAATTAGCCCTGTGAGACAGAAAATTCTCAAATACCTGTGCAACTGCCAAAGTATCTAAACCTAGCACTTCCTTCACTGAACAATTCTTATCCAAAATGTTAAATATTTTCTCTGCACTTTTTGTAACGCTCTAAGTTAAGATCAAAGCCCGTAGAATTGCAGTCTTCTGAAAGACATTTGCAGTGACTGATTACCACATACTCTTTGCAGATGATGGGAAAATGTAAACAGTTCTGCATCTGCGTCTCTCCCCCCCACTTTTTTTCCCTTTCCCGTTTTGCACTATTAAAAGCAAAATGACAAATGTCTGTATAATGGATGGCTTTCCACAAATTTTCTCTGAATGGGAAAAACCCTACAAATTTGATATTTCAGGAAAGACCGTGTAAAAGATTTTCATTATATCTGCCTGTCTGCATGTTACCATTTGATTAGAACATATACAGTAGCTTTCAGCCATAGTTAAGAAAACCTTATGCATGTTTACTTAGAAATAAGTCCCATGGTGTTAAATGGGGCTTACTCTCTAGTAACTGTGCTTTGGATTGCCGTGTTAATCAACTTAATAGGCAAATTAATCAACAAAAGCACCTCCAAGTAACTGGGGATACTAAGATTGAAGCGACATTATGCAGGCTGCAGACATCCTGTGCCAAATGAAATGAAAAAAAGAAAATCAAAAGATGAAACAAACTCTGTCCAGTTTGTTTCTAAAACTAGCAGATATATTATATGGAAATGTGAAGACATCATGGCTTGTTTTTAGCAGTAAGAAATACAGATAGACTTTGAAGTAGTTAATTTTTGGAAGCCATTTATACAGCAATTCATGCATGTCTGCTGAAATGTAAGGATCATTGAGTCTGTATAGGATTGCAGCCTTCCTGTAAGAAAGAAGGGGGGAAATCCAAGTAAACAGCATGTTACTGTGTTGTAATCAAAACAACAGACACCAGTGTCACCTTAAAGACTAACCAAATAAGAAATGTATTGTGTGGCATAGAAGACCTAGAGCCCACTTCATTAAGTTCAATTTACTTGACTCTTTAACCATATTATACTTCTTTAAGCCCACGTAACAATTATTCATACTTAAACATGTTGGGTTGGATCCAGATTTAGGGTGCTTCTAGATGCTGAGTTCCTAGCACTAAGAATCAAAAGACATTGTGCAGCTAGTCCATCTTGTCTTTCTTTGGGATTTGGAGGTGGGGGGTGTAAGGAAAAAAAACAGTAGTGGAAAAGGCATGGAAGGACTACAAATGAAATTCGATGTCAATAAAGGCCTCGTATAGAAGCACCCTTAGTCATACTTAGAGTAGACTTATTGAAATTAATGGGACTTAAATTAGTAATAACTGAGTTAAATCCCGTTGATTTCAGTGGGTCTACTCTTAAGCCTGACTAGAAGATGTCAGAGGCTTCTGCATGGACAAGAAGCTTGCAAGAGAGGCCAGTGTTATTATCTCTGTAGTAAAAATCTGAGGCTGGGTTCTTCTCTACATTAAGCAAACAAACAGCATCCTTAGTGCTGTATGCTTTTGGTTTCTTTGCGGAATTACAATGGGCTCCTTTATACAGTAGACATGTGGTTTGAATCAAAGAAAGCCCTTCCTCAGCAAGTTCTATATGTGACTGTGCGTTTCAATTTTTGCATTATCTCTGATCTTTCTGAAAGCAGGATAAAGGGGGGGAGTGGAGGTTGATGATGTCATGTAAAGGACCCATTAACTTCTGTGAGTGACCAATCACAAGCATGCAATATATAGCTTGTGTAGAGAAGCCGTGAGATATATTGTTTTGTTTGAGGACATCTGCCACAATTTCAATGGGGACTTCCTCGTTTATGGGCTATCAGAGCTCATGCTGCTATAGTTCCTACAGAAATGGGTGCCTAAGGGAAAACTGAACCAAGTATTTCTAGAGGTGATTTGTGTAAATGATTTCCCCCCCTAAAATATACTTTGACCCACTGAAAAGAATGGCATACCTTACTTTGGATAAAATAATTAGCTTCATGCTTTTATTCTAGGCATGGAATTTGAAATTTTAGCAAAGTAAAATAACTTTTGGCATTGACGTGAGTATTTCCTGTCTTTGGATGGAGAGATAAAGGGAGATATTTTTGTGGAAGATAATACTCTTTTAAATTCAGTGAGATTAAAGCTGTACGCAGATGCTCATCCTGCTTGGATGGGGGCCTAAAAGTAGGGTGGGGACATGGGTGCTCATACAAGGTCAACCCTCAATGTCCCTCGTTCCAGCCCACTCAGTTCCTGACCCTTCTAGGTTGAGGAGGAAGGTCTGAAAGAAGGTTCTTGTCATGTTTGCTCAAACACGAGTAAAATTCCTCCACAGGATCGGGAGGCCAGCTTTACCTTGGTTCCCAATGGCATGGAGGCTTCTCATGAGTAGAACCCCCTTCAGAACTCCCTGTACAATGCAGGAAGGCCAAGGACCAAGGGGATGGAGATGTTGTGTGTGTCCCCTTCCACGTTTAGCTCTTCCATGAGCAGGCTGAACACTTGCAAAGGGATTTCATCAAGATCGCATTTGGCCCTGCATCCGTTTTTTGAACCTCTCATATTTTATTCAGCTCCATATCAGTGCAATAAGGTTACGTGTGCATAAAAGAATCATGAAGCTCTTTGTATTTCTGATATAAAGAACTAAAAGATTAAAGTAAAAACACCTGATGCAATTTGTCTCTCGCAGCCATCATGCAAATTCTGCTTTAGATGTTTCCTACTGCACTCTGAAAATGAAAGAGTGTGAAGCAGTATGCACAGTCTCACTCTTCTGTGATGTCCTGCTTTTATGATCGCACCGCAGTACGATTAATATGAGGACAATTTTAATTATTGTCCCTCCAGAAATATGAAACTGGAAGAGGAGGGAACTAAATTGATCCTTCATGTCCAGTGGCAATAAGGGCCTTACTAGACCTGCTGGCTTACGCCGGCAGGGAGGCGGGGCCAAGGCGCGCTAACGTTAGCGCACCTCCCCCACGCTTCCAGACGGCGGAGCCGCAGGGAGGACGCAAGCCCTGCGTCGTCTGCCATTTTTTGTTTTTGTTTAAAGGGGCCGCGTGTGGCCCGAAGACGGCGGACAAGGTAAGGTTTTTTTTTACTTTTTTAAAAAAACGGGGGGAGGGGGGCGAAGGATGGGAGGGTGGGTGGCATGGGGGGAGGGCGGGTCCGGGCAAGCGCCACTCAGCTGCTTGCTCGGGCGGCGAGCGGCGCAATCACACCCGCCCTCCCCCCGTGCCACCCACCCTCCCATCCTTCGCCCTCCCCTCTCTTCCCCCCCCCGCCAATGGGCACAGCGCTCCTATGAGCGCTGTGCCAGGTCCGCGGCTTTTCGCGGCTCCTTGCGAGTAAGCGAGGAGCCGCGAAAAGCCACGGAAGTCTCCACACTTCCCCCAGCCCCAGCCTGAGGCCAGAGATGGGGGAAAAGCGCGCCATAAGTGACTTAGCTTATGGCGCGCTAGACCAGGCCTCACTGCGGCCTGCCGCCGGATTCCCCTGTGCATCATCTGGACACACAGCAGGGAAACCGGGTTGGAAGGCGCGCTAAGGCCTGGTCTAGCAAGGCCCTAAGTCTTTGATTACCATTTTGCATGTTGACCTTTTTTAGGGAAGTGGAGAGATCCACTCTCAGATAGAATCTTAGACTAGGTGGACTAAGTCTAATATGGCAAGTTTTGTGTTCTGAAGAGCATCACTAATCAACAATGAGTAATTCTCAGTAAAAATGGGTCTAAATCCACTGCTGGCATAACTCTTGATTGCCCCACTGAAATAAAGTTTATGGGGTTGGCTTAAAACTTAGAGTAAACCCATTGAAATCACTGAAACTTGTCCCATTGATTTAAGTGGTTTTACACAATCTGGATTCAACCCATTATATGCATTTATTCCCATTCATATCCCATATTATTCCTAAGGATCGAGATGTGTAACAGCAATTTTAAACAAATGAAAGAATTGCCCATTGCACTGGTTGTCCATAGTACATAACCAGTATGTCATGTCCAGCCCTAGAGGGATGCATGAAATGCAGACCTTGACCTAGTGCAATTCCCCTCCCCTTCAGCAAGAGATTATAAATTTAAAACAACCCAAACAGATGTTCATCCAACCTTTTAAAAAATCTTCCAAAGATGAAGATTCTACAATCTCTCTAGTCGCAATATTCTCTCTTAGGGAGATTTTCCTGGTCTTTAAACTGCTACTCACCAAGGCTGCAAACCTGTACCCACTTACCTAGGAGAATTGAACATGGATCTTACTTCTGAGTAGACATGTTTACAATTGCACTGTTAGGATTTTTTCCCCTTGAGCCAGATACAGCGCTTTATCACACCAGCATTATACTGTGCAATCACTGCGAATTGAGTGCAAAGGACTCCGAAGTTTTCCAGTTTATCATCTGCTTTTATTGTGAAGTACTCTGAAGTTTTCCAGTTTACAATCTGCTTTGACTGTGAAGTACTCCCATGCATCCTGCTTTAATTGTGCTATAAAGGGAAAAGAATCGAGGTATTAAGAGCTTCATCCCACGTACCTGTTTCCCTCGAATTATCCCCTACAGCATTAAGCTGTCGCCGTTGTTGTTGCTACCGGGTGGCTAGATCCTTTGCATACCAGGAAATGGGTTTAAGGTGGAAATGTAAAAAAAAAATTAAAAAATCAACGGATGACCCAATCTGATTCAAATTTGGTATGCTTAAACCTCTCCTTAATATCTATTACGGTGCCAATTTTGATGTCTTTATCTTTAAAGCTTATGCAGATGTAAGCATTTGTTTAATTTTTCTTCAGATCCTGCTCCTGCACCCCAGTGGCTGCTCAGAAAACAACAAATGATACGCTCGAAAACTAGTAGCGAAATACGGCGAGGCTTTTGCCTTTGAATCACAATTAAAGCAGAATGCATGGGAGTACTTCACAATAAAAGCAGATTGTAAGCTGGAAAACTTCGGAGTCCTTTGCACGCAATTCGCAGTGATTGCACAGTATAACATTGGTGTGATAAGTCCTTAGCTACTAGATTTCAAGCGAATCATTTGTTGTTTTCCGAGCGGCCACTGGGGGCACAGAATAATGTTTAAAGAAAAATTAAACAAATGCTTACATCTGCATAAGTTTTAAAGATAAAGACATCAAAATCGACATAGTAATAGATATTAAGGAGAGCTTTAAGCATACCAAATTTGAATCGGTTTGGGTCATCCATTGATTTTTTAATGATTTTTTTACATTTCCCTCCTTAAACCTATTTCCTGGTATGCAAAGGATCTTAGGAGCGCTGCCGCCCGGGGCTAACAACAAAAATGGCGACAGCTTAGCGCTGTAGGGGATAATTCAAGGGAAACAGGTACGTGGGATGAAGCTAACAGATTTAGTCAAAGTCTGGGCCAAAACAGACATTACTTTAAATCTGTGTCTAGCAGCAACATTTTTTTTATCCGTTTTACTCTAGAGCAGGTGCAAGGGGCCAGCTTTGGATCTTAAAAGGGCCACAAGCCACCACACTAGAGTCTGAATCTGACTAACTTAAGTCTAATAGATTTCAATGGGTCTACTCTAAATATAACTATATATGGATCCAATTCCTTGTGATTAAACTGCATCACACTAGGCAGTTTTACCTTATCTTTTAACTTGAGTTCCTGCATTCAGTTCTGTTGCTTCTTGTCTTAGAATCATAGAATCATAGAATAGCAGAGTTGGAAGGGGCCTACAAGGCCATCGAGTCCAACCCCCTGCTCAATGCAGGAATCCACCCTAAAGCATCCCTGACAGATGGTAGTCCTCAGTGGCTAGGATAAACTGTGATTTCCCTGCTTTCGACTGAAATCCTTTAAAAAACTGGACAATCCCTTTCCTTCTTCTCTCTAGGATTTGCCTTCTTAGCATTATATTTGGTATTTCTTTTCAATTTTTGATAAAAATTCTTCTTGAACTATGATGACTCTTTATTTCAGATGGTTAAAAAGCAGTGATCTGTAATGACTCACTTATCTGTTGACTAAAGTCAGTTTCATCTCACATATTGGATTTTCAGCTGTTTTCTGGCTTAATTTACTTCGTGCTCTTTGTAGTGTTCCTCACCACACAGATTAAGGGTGCAATCATATGCCTCTTTAGACAGTAAAAAAAATGTCCTAAAACTCCCAGCGTCCCTCATAGCTGTGGCATGTTAGGAATTACCAGACTTTTTTTTGTCTAAGCATGCATAGGCATGCTCCTTTAATGAACTTGTGAAGTGCTATGACCAATCTACTTTTAATTAGCTCTTCTTTCTAGTTGAATTGCCAGGAAGTTAGATGGCTATTTTTATTAGGGCTATAACTAGAAGTATGATGTCAGAAATAAGCCTGTTATTATGCATACCAAAGTAAAAAAAATGGCAACAACAAAAATTAAAATTGCATTTTAGCTGTTCACCTAGGATTTATTGTGTGAAGTTTACTCTATAAATGCAGAATCAATAGTGGGATATGTAATTTCTCCAACTTGATGTAGCTATGAATGTGTAGTAACGAAAGAGGGAAGCAGATTTTTCTTGGCCATACTCTTTTATGATTTAAAGAGTTCCAACTCAGCATGACATAAACAATAATATTCTTCTGCTAGGAAAATATTCACTTAGAAGGCTGTAAATTGCAAGGTTGTTAGTTCTCTTTGTTTAATGTCATTGTTTCTTTGGAACTACTCGGGGGAAGGTATTTTGTAGGTCGTTTATAAACAAGAGAAAAATAGCTCCATTTAGATTGTAGCTATTATATTTGTAACTGCTGTAAAAGCATTAAAGCATGCCTTGGTGGTTCCAAGTAACAGTCGTTTCAGAGATGGTAGGAAGATGAACTTCACGACTAAGGTTAACTGCAGAAATGTACGCACAGCCACTGGAAAGGGTAAGTTACACAACAAAAGAAGTTCTTAGCCGTACTGCTATACATCTGAATAATTTTATGAAACAAAACTATAGGGATTCAGGACCAGAGAAAAATGCTAATAATTAACCTTTATATGTGTGATATTATTTCAATATCCTAGACTGTAAGAATGTATCAGTGAAATAATACTCTAGTAGGTGTACTAATTCTTCATATTATATTCACTGAAACGAATAATCATGGGCGTCGTTTTTCTGCATTCATTTTTTTAATGATTTGTTCTTCTGGCTACCAGGATTGCTATAGTTAATGAATGATGGGAGATGCTGTGTGTGTGGCAAAGATCTAAGATTTTGTGTGATCGCTTAATAGCTGCTTGTTCAGCTCTGGTAATGTACAATGAATCCCACCTGAGAACCTGGACTTTGAAGAATGGATCCATGTTTTAAGCCTGTTTCTTGGACTTTTAATTTTGAGCAATACTATTCTTGAAATGGTAACTAAATACCAGGTGTGTGTTTTAGTGTACAGTTGGGGGGGGGGAATGTGCAGTTGGGGGGGGAATGTGCAGCTGGAAATCTGATAATGTGCAGTTGAAAAAAGTGGTGAAAAAATAAGGCACGTGTGATGTGATATGTGTATGTGTTTATTAAGAACTTAACAATAGACAAAGTCAGGGATGGCATGTAACACAAATGATATAAGGATGCAGGTGAAAGAGCCCTTGATGGTGTGACTGATGTTGTTGGGTCCTGTGACAGTGTTGCCTGAATAGATGTGGGGGCAGAGTTGGCATTGGGTCTATTGCTTGGTCTGGTCCCTCTTTCTGTGTCTCTGTCCTGTGTACTGTTGCTGGTTAGCATCCGTTTCAGTCTGGGAGGTTTGTCTGTATGCCAGGACTGGTCTGCCTCCCAAGGCTTGTGTGAGAGAAGTATCTGTGCTGCTGATGGGTTGGAGTTCACTGATGATCCGTTGCATTGGTTTCAACTGGGGCTGTAGTTGACAACCAGCGGTGTACTTCTCTTGGTCTGTCGTCCTTCCTGGGTATGCGTATGGCCCTGTCAATCTGTCTTTAAGTTTAAAATGCTACTAGTGTTGGTGATAATCTGTCCAGCCATGAAAGAGAAATAATGTGTTTGGCTTGGGTGGAGGTGGTGTGTGTGTGTGTGTGTGTCCACAGGGCATTTGTGCAGGTGGAAAATTTGCTTAACCTGCCCCCCTGCTACATACTGTGCTCTTATAAGCATTCCTGTGTAGGTCCAATTCATTTTTCACAGGAGAACATCCCAAAGGATTGTGCCCCATGAGTCAGATCCTATGGTGTAGTGAAGCCAGGGTGCACAGAAATGAAGCACAAGTACTTTTTTATGAGCAGGGCTGCTGCTGTCATCTGCTACCCCTCTCAGACTTCTGTCTTCCCTCTCAGTTTAGCTGCAATCCTCACAGTAACTTGGGGGGTGGGGAGTGAACTTTCTCAGCAACAATATATCCTTTGCTGTTGTAATGCAAAGTATTTTTTGTGATGGGTTGCTCTTATGTGGGAAATCGAGACCTATTAGCTGTATGAAAACCCTAGTGGAGATAATAACGGCTAGAATTGGTTTGTTGATATGGCTCAACACAGCTGTCTGAATTTTTGGATTCTCCTTGGGGGAGTGACTGTCACAATGAGTGGCTGTACTTCAAAATTCACCACTCCGCTACTGGTTCTTCTCCCATTCTGCTTAATGGCACCACAAATCTGCCATTGGTGGCTTCCACCTCTTGCCTCATGTAGAAGAACCTGGAGCAAGAGAACATCTACAGGGAAAGTATTTAGATTAGAATGGTCCTAATCCTCAAACCACTAATCCTACAGTTATATTGGTGGATGACAAGCAACAGAAAATTTGTGACTGGGGAAAAATAATAATATGGCAAAACACTGCTATTCCTTTTTTATAAAATTAAATTTAAAGTCTGTGTTAACTTCATTAGAGGCCAAGCGAGGAGCACTGAGCCCCTCTGCTTACCCACACATACTGTTAAATTCCTGTACCCCAGTCTTGGGAAGCGTGAACTTGCAGGGGCTTCAGCATTCACTCAGACTTGAGTTTCCTTTTTATAAAAGGTGTATTTACACTGTTCTCAGAATGAAGGCCTACAACCATAACACAACTCCAAGTAAACCCTGCTTCATCGCAGCTGCCTAGTGACCTTCTTCTGACAGACCAAAGCCAACATCTCATTTTGTCTTGATATACTTTGCCTTAGATCAATTCCTCTTACCCCCTCAGGACTTGTAGAATAAAAGGATTACCCATTCAAGAATTATATGTTGGGAGAGGGATCCTCAGTTTCTTTTACTCAGAGACACTGAGTTGTAAGGGAACCCTGGAGTAAGGTGTCAGTATGAAAAGGGCAGGGATCCTATATCTTTAACCATTGTTTAGAAAAGGGAATTTCAGCAGGTGTCATTTTTGTATGCAAGCAGCACCTGGTGAAATTCACTTTTCATCACAACAGTTAAAGCTGCAGGAGCCCTTCCCTCTTTTGTATCTGGTCAAGAGGACAGGGTTCCTGCAGCTTTAACTGTTTTGATGAAGAAACTCTTGTAAATCTTCCACATAACTTCTAGTTTGGTCCTTAGGATCTACACTACTGCTTATAACAGTTTATAATGGTTTTGACAACTGTTCAGGCCCAGGACACATTACTTATACCATTTTCAAACCATTTTTAAAGTGTTGTATCCTGCTTGGTGTAGATCTGGCCCCTGTTGCTGCAAAAAGGAACAATCAGTCTATTCCAGCTGGGAGGCCTTCAAGATAAAAGAAGAGAATTCCAAAAGTTATGCAGTCCTGATAAACCAAAGAAGACTAGAATAAATGGTGTCATTAGATTAATGAGAAAGGGGATCTATTGTCTGAGGGAAAATGAATTAATGTAATAATGAGCACACAGTAGACTCATAGACGCCATGAAACAAATGACTAGCTTATTGTAAAAACATGAGAAAACCAGGAATTTAGCTCATGAGATGGAGAAAAGCAGTATCTGTTGTGCTGTCTGAGGCAAGGAAAATAAAGGCAGCCTTTGGAATGCAGAGTGAGATCTCTGTCTCCTCCAGGCCTGACTTTCTTTTTATTTGTTTAAAAGGTTGTTGTTGTTTTGTATCCTAGGCAAATCTTAAGAACACAAGAAGAGCCATGCTGGATCAGACCGAAGGTCTATCTAATACAGTGCTCTGTTCACTCAATGGCCAACCAGCAGTCAACCAGTGCCAGCATGGTATAGTGGCTAGAGTGTTGGACTGGGAGTTGGGAAATCCGGGTTCTAGTCCCCACTCAACCATGGAAGTTAAGTGGGTGACTTTGGGCCAGTCACAGACTCTCAGCTCAGCCCCAGGCTCTAGTATTATGAGAAAGGGAGAAAAATGTATTCCTATCCACATTCTCCACACCGTGTATAATTTTGTACACTATCATGTCTCCTCTTTACCCTACTGTTTTCCAAGCTATACAATCCCAGCTGTTCTAATCTTCCTTCATAGGGAAAATGCTCCACCCCCTGATCATTTTAGATGCCCTTTTCTGCTCTTTTTCTAGCTCTACAATATATTTCTTTTAGGTTTGGTGACCAGAACTATACCCAGTATTTAAAGTGTGGTCGCACCATAGTTTTGTATAGATGGTGTGATACTGGCAGTTTTAT
Organism: Elgaria multicarinata webbii; assembly: GCF_023053635.1. NCBI lineage: Eukaryota > Metazoa > Chordata > Lepidosauria > Squamata > Anguidae > Elgaria > Elgaria multicarinata. Next base: position 35,372,376 of record NC_086180.1, on the reverse strand, counting down.
TCTCAATTCCTTTTCTAATTATGCCTAACATGGAGTTTGCTTTCTTTACAGTAGCCACACACTGGGTTGACATATTCATCAGGCTCTCCACCACAACCCCAAGATCTCTATCTTGGTCGGTCACCACTAGTGCAGATCCCATTGGGTTATACTTGAAGTTGGGATTTTTTGCCCCAATGTGCATTACTTTACACTTGCTTACATTGAACCACATCTGCCATTTGGATGCCCACTCTCCCAGCTTTGAGATATCCTTTTGGAGTTCCTCACAATCCCCTTTTGTTTTAACCACCTTAGAAAATGTGGTGTCATCTGCAAACTTGGCCACTCACTGCTCACTCCTAATTCTAGATAATTTATGAGTTATCTTGTGCATCTAGGACTTCAGGTGGAGTGCTACTGCTAAACCTGTGGAGGGTGCTTCCTCCCAAGGAACTCAGGGGAGACTACTATATTTTAATAGGTTTCAGACTTCAGTCATTCTCCTCCTCTCCAAGGTACAAACACACATGTGCACTGAATTTGGACAAAGAATTCTAGGCCAGTCTCATAGGCCTTTGCAAAGGCTGGACTATGAAGAGGGGAATGGGAACTAGTCAGAGAAGTGGCGTCTGTGCAACACACTCAAAAACACCCCTTTGAATGATTGATTCCAAGATAGGAGATGAGGGAGAAAGGCTGAAAGGAAGCCCTTGGAAAGAACATCTCATTTCCTGTCCACTTCCTTACTGGTTTGAATCGTCTTGATTTTCTACTATCTCAGGAGTTAAACATTTTTTAAAATCATTTTTATGATTATAATGAATATTCCTGTATTTTGTCAGATGTTTTAAAATTTCAAAAGCTTTTGAAGTTTCAAATTATTATAACATGATAAAGGATAGTAGGGTTGGAAAATTTCTTATATATTAAGAGGCAACTGTCTCTCAGAGCACCTATCAAAGTTTATATATATATATATATATATATATATATATATATATATATGCAACACAAAGCAGCATAAACTATAGCCACTAGCAGAAATGTGTGGCCAGATAAAATGGTTCATGAAACCAAAAAAGGTTGCACAAAGTTTTAATTGCATTAATTGTTCTTATTGTTTTTAGACTTTTTAAAAACTGGTTTAAAGTTGTTAATGATTTAATACATTTTTAGATGTGTATATTTGTTTTACATTGTTCTGATTTCATCTGTACACTACCCTGAGATCCCAGTGATATAGGGTGGGATACAAATGTTTTAATAAATAAATAAATAAATAAATAAATAAATGGTAGTGCAAGGCCATTGTGCAAAGCCTCAGTACAAAATAAAACTCCATGAACTTTGTAAAGAACACACTGATGTACATTGTAATAAAAGAAGGGTTAGCTGATATGTCTGACCAGTTTCCTTAAACTGTCATTATATTTCCCAGCACTGAAAACAAAATCCTTTACTTTTTAAAAATGCTTTTGTCTTCATTATGGCAGGTATATCATACATTATACTCTTGTTCCAGGACTTCCTATCAGGATGCAGCTTATGAAAGCCAACTATGTAAGGAAAGTATTTGGGGTGAAAAATGTAAAATTCATGCATTCCACGTGTTAAATCTATCTCTGAGACTATAGCAAGGAAGCATTTAAAAGTGAATAATAAATCTATGTCTTATCAGCTGCTTGCGAAAAATATATATATATATGCAATTCCTAACATAGTCGCCAGCATTCTGGGTTTCAGAGAGTGAAACATGTGGGGGAAAAGCAATCAGTTAATAACTTATGACAGATTGAGTAAACAAGTGGGCAATGTAGGTTTGTCGTATTTACCAGATGGCCATGTTCCTGATGCTGACAGATGATCGCAGATAAGTTGGAGGTTGTTTTGTGTGTTTTAATCATCTATTTCTAAAGTGCCAAATGAAGAGAACTATGATAATTTAGAATGACTATGTACGAAAATAAGATCAAAGCATCTAACAGCAGCTTTAGTTTTGCCTTTCCAAATAGATTAGTCACCTTAAAGGCTCTTCCAAGGCATGTTGGTGAGGTAAATGTTTTAAATAGAAAGAAGTTAATAAATAAAAAATATGCAGGGTGTCAAAGCAGCAGCAATGTAAGAAATATGGGATCCAAGGGGGAGGGATCATGGAAGGAATATGATTTTTTTTTTTAAAAAAGTCTTTACACTGAAAGAGTAGTCAATACTGTGCAATTTATTACTGATCCTCCACTCACTGGAATTTTCCAGGAACATATTGTTGCAGCTACTGGAATTATCATATTTTGTTTAATTGCTTGCTTGCCAGTCCTCAAGGGTGATTGGTTAAGGTTTCCTGAAGCCTAGGAGCTAATAACTGGGGTGGGGGAAAAATCTTCCTGCTTTTGGAAAGTGACACTCTGCAGCAAATGGGAGGGTCACTTTTCAAAGGGACACTTGTTCAGGTTGCAGATTATCTTGGGGTTAAACAACCAAATGGTAAAGTTGAAAGATTTCTGGGGATACTTGAGAAAGTCCTACATACAGCAACAGCAGAGGCAGCTAATATTAAACAATAATTATTTATATTTAACCCATTGTTCAACTGACATGGTCCCAACTACCACCCTCTTTGGAAGGCAGCCATGAACAAAGCTGTTTCTATTCTTATCTTTTTTATTTGGTGTCATAGCAGGTTTCAAAAGTAGCACAAAGAGGGGATTTTAAAGTCACAAGAAATGCATCTCACATCAGTGCTGGTTGTTATACCGTAATAAACTTATTCATTCATTCATTCATTCATTCATTCATTCATCTCACATAAAATCATTTCATGAAATGCCTTAAACCCCAGCATTGGAAGAAAATGTTGATGACACACTTAGCCATGACTTATTTCCATCTGCTACTTTTCCTGTCCTGCTTCATGAACTGCAGAGTGCTCATATGCCTCAGAGGGAGGCCATTATAATTAGCTTCACAGCACTAGCAATCGTGCTCCAAATTATTTGAAGGGCTAGATTACACAGAATAACGCTGTCCTTGTGGATTATGGACTAATCAGCCACTTTTCCTTATTGTTTTATTTTGTCACATATGGTATATACACATACATCGTTTTTAGAAGTTTCAGGATGGCAACTGAACACATTTCACTGCAGGAACTGAAGACTTTTGTTAAAGGATGGGATAGAAGTTCTCAAACAGGCAAACAACTTCTACAAAGTTCTGCATACAGTCCAATACATTAAAATACATTCATGCTTCTGCCTGAGAGGGCTTCTCCGGTCACAACATTTTGAATAGTGTGTACAGTGATGCACCTCATAAAAGATATTGTAGAGCTGGGTAAGTTCCAAAAAGGGCAACTAAAAAAATCAGAGGGCTGTAACAACTCCCTTACAAGGAAATATCATTATGTTTTAAGTTATTTAATTTAGGAAAAATGCAAATAAGCAGGCACGATACTGGCGTATAAAATTATGCACGGCTTGGAGAAAGTGGATGGAGAGACATTTTTCTCCATTCACAGTAAGAACATAAGAAGAGCCATGCTAGATCAAACTAAGAGTCCATCTAGTCCAGCATTCTGTTCATACAGTGACCCACAGCTGCCCACAGGAAACCCACAACCAGGACCTGAATGCAGCAGCACCCTCCCACCTATGTTCCCAACAACTGGTGTATATACTGTAGGCTTACTGCCTCTGATACTGGAAGTAGTATAGAGCCATCAGGACTAGATAGCCCAGTGGAGGCTGGTAGCTCTGAAAACAGTGGGGCAGTACATTTCTATAACTCCCAATAGTCAAAGCTGTCTAAGGAGTTTACAAAGATTAAAAACCATTAAAAATACATTATACATAGTATAAAAGCCCATATACATACAAACAGACATACAAACAGACAGCATACACAGAGGTAAACATACTGTATATGTTAACTATTTTAAACATGTCCTTTTAAAAACTTTTTAATTAATTTTGAAAATTAGGCTTAGAAAAGGAAAAACAAAAGCAGGAGGAGTATATTAAATGGGCAGATTATGCCCACATTTCATCTTACCTATATCAGCAGAACTGGGCTACCAGTCATTACAATTTGTTGGCTATTCTAAAATGGCTGAAGCCGTTCCCATTGTTGCTCAAATGTAGCACAAGACCTCATTGGAACATAGGAAGCTGCCTTATATTGAGTCAGACTATTGGTCCATCGAGCCCAGTATTATCAGCTGGTAGTGGCTCTGTGCAGGGTTACAGGCAGGATTTTTCCTTCCCTTATTGGAGATGCTGGGATTTGGCCTGGGACCTTCTGCATGCCAAGCACTGAGCCACGGACCCTCCCATCTCTAATAATCCAAGTTAATTTATTCAGAACTGCAGGTCTTCTTATGTCCTTGTGACAGGAAGTGCCTTGTGCAAGACCTGATAATGTGCACACAGCTACATTTACATTGAAGTAAATGGGGGAAGAATGTATTACACCAGAGCTCCTGTAGGCACAAGGTCATGCAGGGCAGCACCTGGGACAGCTCCCAGTGCAGACTCCAGGAACTCATGGAAGCCACTTCTATAATTGCCTGGTCTCAATTGAGCACCTAAAGTGAAGCAGCCTAGCTGCTAAATGCCCAGCTGCAAATTCAGTCAGAATCTAAAGTAGCTAAATGTTGACTTGCAGCCTGACTATCCAGCATTGCCGGGCAAACTCAATGGTCTGACAAAGGAGTGATTCAGTTTTATATTCCATAAACGATTGCACCTCTACAACTTTCACGCATGAATGGGGCACAGTTGACTGCACCTTATCGAAGATGACAATTCCTCTGGCTTGTTCTAATGAAAGAGGAAGCAGGAGGATTTATTTATTTTTAAGGTGCAATAAAGCAGTGTGCAACACAGAATCTGGCAGTGCAATTTGATAAGCACTTAGCTGTTGGTATACCTTTCCCTTTGTATGTATGTCTTTTTGTGTTTATATCATTATTATTATTATTATTATTATTTTAAAAAAACATGCATCAGTGATTCTAACTGTGTTTTCAGTGATATAAGAAGAAGTTACAGATGGATAGTGTAAATTAATTTTGTGACTACTGGAAATGAATTTTCTATAGGGATAAAGGGGGAGGTTGCAGCTCAATGTTGATCATTCTTGCTTATTTTGATGTATTATTAATATCCTTTTTATATCAAAACTCATCATAATAAGGGGAAACTTTTGTGTTAGTTTGCATCATTTTTAACATTTGGCCATTTATTTATTTAATTACATTTTTTAAAAAAAATATTTGTTTATTTACACTTTATTTATTTTTTAATGCATCCTTTCTTCCAAAGTTCCCAAAAAAGAGGTAAAAGAAGATATGGATTTAATTTGTTTAAAAGTTAACTGACAGGCGTAGCACCGGCCTACTTCTTCAAGATGATTACCTCACAGACATATACTGTATCTTAGGGGGCCTGAGCAACATCGGGTATATCAGCTAGTAGGAAATAAATGGAAAACACGGCCATAATAACATTCAATTTTGTCCTCACAACATCCCTTGCAGTGTAAAGTAAGGTGGGTTAGGATTAGTAACTGGCCCAAGATTATTTAGTAAACTATATGAATAAGTGGGAATTCAAATGCAAATCTCCCCAGCCTAAGCCCAACACTCTGAATTAGAAATTTTGTTGCACCATTTTATCACTTCTATTTCATCATATAACTTTTTATTGTTATCAATGTATACATTAGCAGGCATAATCCTGGAAGATATTTGAGTGCTTCTTCTGATCAGTCACTAACAAGCATTTACCAATGCAGAGGAGGAGATCCTCCTTGAACAAAGTTCCTTTTGATTCTTATTGACCTTTCAGAGTACAAACTCCCTTTCATAATATAACTTAAAACATATCTTTTTAATGTAATGTGTATGTGTGATCATAATGCCTTCTACTTTGCTGTAGAAAGCACAGCAAGCAAATACTTTTCATGACGTGACACAGCCTACATAGCTTTTCCACTGACTTGTAACAGTCTCAGTCTTCTGTTTTTAATTACAGAATGGTTCATATATTCTTCTTTTGGCACATATAATAGTCTGTTTTATGTCATAATTTAACTTATATAAACCACTGTGTTTTTTCAACTCATTTTTTGTTGCTTTAAAATAAATCAAGCACACTGCACACGCAACTTTTTTTTTCAGGCAAGATGTCTTGCCCCCCCTCACTGTTTATGTCAAGGGTTTTTTTTAAGAAGGGGTGGAAATGTCTTTGCTTTTTAGAAAGCCATCATTTGCAAGAAAAAAGAGGTTCCTTAAAACATAGCTCACTAGTGTGTGAACATCTTTGTTCATTTCATTATCCCAAAGAACTCTTCAGTTTGAAGTGTTGTGTTCAGTGTTACAAACTATAGCTCTTGAGTGTGTAGCTATGAAATACAAATAGATCACTGAGGCCATTTTAGGTCAGAATTAGCCCTCAAACCAACTGGGGCTGAAGATGGTGTTCTTCTCTTATTCTTATAACAAGGTCCTGAGGAGACCTCCAACCATCCATAGATTATAGCCTTTGCTCAGGGTCAGCATCAGGCTAAATGTGGTTGGGGACCTGCTGAGGGCCCATATTCCAGCAGGGCCTCACTGATTTGTTTCTCTTCTCCATCATTGCAACCTGCTTGTTCATCTGCTTCTTGCTCTGGCCCAGACAACAGTGGTGATGAGAAGAAGGAGTGGTAGATGACACTGCCTACTTGCTCGCTGGCTCTCTGCCTCCCAAGGGGTAGCAATGATGAGTAAGACAAGAAGCAAGAACAGCTGGCCCTGATGGTGGTGTGAAGCTAAACTTACAATGAGCCATTGAGGGTGTCGTTTTCCCAGGGCCCTCAAAAACCTGGAGCGCCCTGCCTTAGTTAGCTTCTTAGCTTGGGCCACTAGTTTGTGACTGTCATCTCATGACAAATTAGCAAAGATGAGGCTATTCTCAGCGCAGAATATATGCAAGTCCTTAGAGTTTGACAAACTGTATTTGAAAGGCCTTTTAGAATCAGAGTCCAGGGCCAACCCTACAGCTGCTTCATTTTATTTCCATGAACCCCATTTGCAAGAGGTTAGCTAACCAGACAGATTTGGAGAGCGAAGGGATGTAAGAAGTCAGCCGTTTAAGCTGAATTGCTCCCATTAATCAGTGACACTTGCCCTGTGCAATCAAAAGGTGATGTTTGCATGTAGTACGTAATAAGCCAAGCTTACATACAACAATGTATATATAAGATTTATCCAGTAGCAGGTGGTGAAGTGGGAGAAGGCATCTCAGTCAGTAGCACTAGAATTTCAAGATTGCTGATTGGCTAGCTCCCTTCGGCACAGATGGGGCCTGCTGACATCAATAGGGGCAGGTAGCTGATCAAGGTTGGCCCTGGACTATGATTCAAAAAGGCCTTTCAAATACAGTTTGTCAAACTAAGGGCTCACATTTATTCTGCTGACCAACCACCTGTCCACTGTCACCTCTCAGTGGTGACCAGCAAAGGTTGAATTTCCTCAATCATTCTTCGGTAGTGGTAGATACTGACAAACCGCTTGATGGGCTGCTGTTGGATTTACCTCAAAATAACAAAAGGTGGATCTATGGCAATGCTTTGGGGACAGGGATTGGGGGCGGGGTTGTACCAGGATTTGTTACTTTGCTCTGTTAAAAAGAAAGGGGGGAAGAGAAGACTGTGATAAACCACTTAAAATGTTTATATTTTATAGTGGAATTTATAAGTCTCTTGGGCCAGGAGTTACATTTTTTTAAGGCAACATGTTCTAGCTTTAATAGTAAATGTCAGAACTGAGCAGACTTTTGTCTTCAGCTATAAAGCAAAAGAATTTGTATGTTTTATTTAGGTACAGTACAAACTGAACTTAGAATCTACACAGTCATTCCACAACTGGGTTGAATGAACTCAGGGATGTGTCTTGTTATGGAATTCATAAAGGCCAATTTTCCATGCTATTTGCTTTGTGCTACAGCACAGCAAGGGTAGAGATGCTTCCTCCTCCCCCTCCCCCTCTCTTTGATATCAGCAATCAGTATTGCATATTAGGCCACAGCTACCTGGTTCTACTTAAAATGGTGTGGTGAACTTGGGGTATTTTTCATTGTGAAAGTTTTCTGAAAGCCTGCTCTACTGTCCTGAAATGCATTCCAAATTATAGATGCCCTTGTTCTACATCAGGAACAGGGAACTTTCCTCACTCCTGTTGAGGCCCTAATTCCCTCACAGATACTCTACTAGGGGCTGCAGGCTGGCAGTTGGTAGGACCAAAACTAAAAGTGGGTGGATCATAATTTCCCCCATCATCATCATCATCGTTGTTGTTGTTGTTGTTATTTCTATACCGCCCCATAGCCGAAGTTCTCTGGGTGGTTTACAGGAAATTAAAAACAATTAAGAATGATATATAAAATTTAAAATCAGAAAACCATGCAACATCACAGAAGGAAAAGGAAAGGAACCTCTCGTGCAAGCATTGAGTCATTACTGACTCTTGGAGGGACGCCAGCTTTCACTGACGTTTTCTTGGCAGGCCTTATAGCGGGGTGGTTTGTCGTTGCCTTCCCCGGCCGTGATTGCCTTTCCCCCCAGCTAGCTGGGAACTCATTTTACCGACCTCAGGAGGATGGAAGGCTGAGTCGACCCGAGCTGGCTGCCTGAAACCAGCTTCCACTGGGATCGAACTCAGGCCGTGGGGAGAGTTTCAGCTGCAGAAACTGCTGCTTTACCGCTCTGCGCCACACAAGGCTCATCACAGAAACATGTGATGTTTCTGTGATGAAACATCACAGAAACATATATCTAAAAACAACTATAAAAACAGATACAGGATCGATGAAGCTCATCACATATTGCTAAATCCCTGCGAGAAGAGAAAAGTTTTAACCTGGTGCCGAAAAGATAGCGATGTTGGCACCAGGCGGGCCTCGTTGGGGAAATCTCTTTCTGCCACCTGTTTCTCTTTCCCTCTCTCTCACTCTTTCTCCCCTCTTCCTTCCCATACAGTGGGCTGAGAGACAGGTTGCTCTTGCTAAAGTTCTGAGCTAATCACTTGCAGTGGGCTTCTGAAGTTAGGCCAAACACCTTGGATAGTTCTGACTGGTTCTGAATGAATCCCGGAGCGGATTCACCACCCCACTGATATCTGAGATCACATCACTCCAGTCCTTTTACAACTTCATTGGCTGCCAGTCCAGGTCCAGGCCTGATTCAAAGTGCTGGTATAGACATTTAAAGGCCTAAACAGTTTGGGTCCAGGTTATTTGAAGGAACACCTCCTCCCATATGTACCTGCCCGGACCTTCTCCGTGAGCCCCTGCCAAAGGAAGTGAGGAGGAGGGCTTTCTCCACTGTGGTGCCCTGGTTGTGGAACGAGCTCCCCAGAGAGGTCTGCCTGGTGCCTACACTGTACACTTTTCGTTGCCAGCTGAAGACCTTTTTATTCTCTCAGTATTTTAACACTTAATTTTAACTTAAATTTAAATTTTACTCTTCTAACTCTGTATTTTAATCTTATATCAATTTTGCTGCGTGGTTTTATCCTGGTTGTGCTTTTTATACTGTATTTTGTATTTGTGTTTTTAACCTGTTGGTTGTTTTATTATGGTTTTCATTTTTGTGAACTGCCCAGAAAGCTTTGGCTATTGGGCGGTGTAAAAATGTAATAAATAAATAAATAAATCTGAGCCACCAGCCTCCACTGGCCATAGCCCAGTGGGAGAGCACATGATTTTCATGCAAAAGCTCCCAGGTTCAATCCTTGGTATCTTGACGCCAGTCTGGGAAATCCCAGAGTGCTGCAGCCAATCACTGTCAACAATGCTGAACCAGACAGGCCAATGGTCTGAGTCGGTATAAGGCAGCTTCCCATGATCTTGTGTTTTATCCCTTTAATGAGGTCCACAATTTTGCATGGAAAAACCAGGGCATGGAGCATAAACAATGCTGGATCATGGGATTTCTGTGATCTTTTCTTGCACAAGTATCTGCAGCAGATTGTATGAAAAAATGTTGGTCTCTAGGATGCGAGATGCCTCACTATGGTTTACTGAGAGCCTATATACCTTTTCTGATTTAGACAGCTGTTGAGAGTCTGGGAAAGAATTCCCTTGCTGAATCCAACTGGAAATGCATTTCACTGATCTGCATATGTGGACTGAGCATCTGCCATCCAGTTAATAGCAAAGAACATATGCTTTTGTGCCATTTTATAACTTCTTATCATAGAAAAGGATGTGCAAGAAGAGCACAGAAAAGCCAATGTTCATGTCTATTTTTTATTTTTATATTTCCCTGGTAGCTATTTTTCTGGATATCAATATTTAAAAATTGAAACAGCTTTGTTTGCATACGCTGTCCACTGATAGTGTAGGTAGTTTAGAATCTAGTTGTCTAAAAACATGAAGAAAATCTTACATGTTATGCAGAATGTAACTAACATGAGGACTTGGATGGCACTTGATGGGAATTATAGTTTTGACGGCAAAATGCCATATTTCTAACCCTCGTAGTTGTAGGAGGAAAATTAAGCCATCAGAGTGAGCAGTCAATTTCCGGTGATATTATGGCTTTCTGTATCCTACACACTTCCCTTTATATGGACATTTGTGCCTCTGCATTAAAACCTATTCCACCCCTGTGCTTCAAGTGACTTATTTCCTTTCTGTTGTTCTAATCTCCAGGTGGGGAAATCCATTTTTTTTTACTGACCTAGAATTTCAAAGCTAGAATCAATTACAGGAGAGAAAAAATTTACTTACTTGGGTAATTTAGAAAATTTGTCCAATGAAAAGAACTGGGATTTTCTGATTTCAGGATTGATTTGCCATATATTAAGACTGAACTCTAGTTTCTTCCTTTAAGAAGTAACAAAAGTTGCAATGAAGGGAGAGCTTTTAAGTAACTTTATATATATATTTTTAAATCATGTGACTAAAAGAGTAGAACTGGGGTGGGGGTGCGGAATCTAACAGCACAATCCAATGCATGTTTACTTGGAAGATATTCTCTTTATGTCCAATGGGACTTACTCTCTAGTAAGTATGTTTAGGGTTATAGCCATAAAGTTTAAGGTTTAAACAGAGGCATCAGATACATTTTTTAGGGTAAGAGAGCAAGCATAAAAGGAATTAAATCAGAAAGATATGAATAAATATCACCAAAAAGATTTTGAGAAATGTTCTAAACCAGATTGCTTGTGAACCAGTTTGCTAAGAAACAAAAGAACTTTGTGTAAATGGTTAAGCGAAATTTAACGACTCCATCACAAGCTTTTCACTTTTTCTATAAAAGGTTGTTTAATCTACAGTGCAGATCTTTATGTGTCACAGTTTTTGGCCAGCCTTGATATTATTAATCTGAGGCTGCCAAGAAAAGTGTCCAATGATGATGATGATGATCTCGATCTCTTTCTTGCTCATGGCATTTTTTCTAGATGGACAGGCTTTGCCAAATCATACTGTCTTACAGATTCAGGAATTTCCTGACAATTGGGCATGTTTTAATTATGACTGTTTTCTGAATGTTGGTGTGGATGTATTTTGGTAGGCCCAGTTTCTGAAGGTTTTCTGTATAGTTTTTTGAAGTGACACTGGTGACTGATGAGACTAATGGAATAATTGTGACCTTTTCCTATTGCCATAGTTCTTTGACTTCCATGGCCAGTGGTGTGTATTTTTTCTCTCTTTTCCTCTTCCTTTTCAACATTTTTTTTGTCATTCGGTATTGCTGTCAATGAGGTATGTGTGTTTTTCTTTTTTGTCTATGACTGTTATGTCTGATTGGTTGAAAGGTATTGTTTTGTCAGTATGAATTGTTCTGTCCTAGTATATTTTATGATCTGCATTTTCCAAGTTTGTTTCAGGTGAGTATGTATAGTATGGTGTAAGTGTACAGTACTTTATTGTACAGTAATGGTGTAGGTTGCTTGATAAGGTTGAATCTGATGGCCAGTTGTTGGTGAATTATTTTTGTGGCTATATTGTGTCTATCCGTATAGTCCATTCCTGCCAGAATTTTACATCCTCCTGTTACTTGGTCTATTGTTTCTTGGAATTTATGGCATTTCCTGCATAGGTCTGTTGTTACATTGTTATCTTTTATGATGTATTTTTGGTAGTTCTTGGTTGCTATAACTTGATCCTGTATATTATTATTATTACTATATTACTGTATATTATTATTATTATTATTATTATTATTATTATTATTATTATTTATTGCATTTTAAGCCACCCAATAGCTGAAGCTCTCTGAAAAGCATTCAAAATATAAAACAAATAGTATAAAAGGATAGTATAAAATATAAAAACACAACCAGGATCAAACCGAGGCATTGGTGCCTATGTAGGGTGACCATATGGAAATGAGGACAGGGCTCCTGTATCTTTAACAGTTGCATAGAAAAGGGAATTTCAGCAGGTGTCATTTGTATGCATGTAGCACCTGGTGAAATTCCTTCTTCATCACAACAGTTAAAGCTGCAGGAGCCTTTGCCCCTTGGCCAGGGTTCCTGCAGCTTTAACTCTTCTGATGAAGAGGGAACATCTGCTGAAACTCCCTTTTCTATACAACTGTTAAAGACTCAGGAGCCCTGACCTCCTTTCCATATCGTCATCCTATGCCTTTGGGCTGACAAGTTGCCTACCCCTGCACTAGACCATTAGACTGAATCATGCTTCTAGCGCACATGGATTTAATAAGGAATACTTTTTTAAAAAATGCATATATTTTAGTTTCACAGTTAACAAACTTCTTGTGCAAAATAGTTAGGAACAGAAACTAAGGGTTTGGGGTGCTATTCTAATGAATCTACATATGGCAGCAGGGTCTGCCAGAAGTTTTGGACTACAGCTCTCATCAGCCCCAGTCACCATGGCCAATAGTCAGGGATAATGTAAGCTGTGTAGTCCAATAACATCTGGAGGGCCACAGTTTCCCCATGCCTGACCTACGGTTTATCTTGAAAAAAACCCTAAGGTTTCTATATATCTATCTTGTATCAATTTACTATTGAAAGAAGCCTAGAATATAAAACACCATACAGAGGATATTTGATTCCTATGAAACCTTAGTAAGATATATCATATGAATATTTTCAACTATTGGAAATGTCAGGCTGTTGGAACTGATTTCTTTCATTTATGCTGGAGCCTCACAAAAGAACAAAATATTGGAAGGCTGGTTTGGAAGTAATGCAGCTGATTTTTGGCTATACAGTAACTCTTGATTCACTGACAATGTTATTGAATGTAATAGATGACTCATTTACCATAACAAAGAAGCTTGGAGGAAAAAGGGTGAGATATAAATGCAATCCATCCATCCATCCATCCATCCATCCAATGCTTTAGCAGCAGTAGAAATAATCAAGGATCAATATTAGAAAATGGATATGGTGCCCTCTGTTCCTGACTTCCCCAGAAAAATTCTTGATATTGTAGAAATGGAGAAGTGACAAAAGTAATACGCAGATGAAATGAGGATTACATATCACAAGACTTTGCAGAGAAATGGAACATGCTTATTAATTATTGGGATATATACTGTAAGCAATTGCAGCTAAAATGATGTATTTACATAGTATAATATATTATATTTATTGTATGTCATAGTATAATGTTTTATTTTTGTAGTATTTTATTATTTTGTTTTTAATATTTAATACTAATTTTAATATCTTACATTTTATTTTGTACATTTTGTTATTTTGTAGTATATGTCGTATATCAATGGTTCTCAAACTTTTTCAGGTAACTGCCCCCTTGGTTCCACAAACTCATGCCCAGTGCCCCCTACCTACACTATAGAAATCATTATTCAGAATAGTGGTTTTCAATGACCCACTAAGGAAGATAATAACAATGAAATTCAAAACAGTAACAATTGAATATTTATTCAAAATCCAGTTACATTTTTTTAGTTTATGCAATTAAACATAATTGATGAACTTGATCCAGTGATATCATCTTTTCAAAGTCTGATAGCCATTTAGCAAGAATAATAGATGTCACATTTAGTAACTAGGGGAGAATACCTCACTATTCTGTAAATTCTTAATGTGATGAAGTGATACCAGTTTCCCAATGTCTGGTTTAAAGTCACTTAACATGAGTCATAAATCACCACGTTTAGTAATCTGGAGTCGATTTCTTTGCTTGGAGAGAAGTAGGCAGACCACACTAAAACCACATTCCACCAAATATGATGTTGGAAATGCAACCAGGAGCTTCTGAACCACTCTCCATAGTGTAGGATAGCGATCAGAAATTTCCTTCTGTAACCAAAACTCCTGGCACGGAAAAGGCCACCTCAAGCGCCCCCCTGCCGCCCCTTTGCCTTTTAGCATCCCCCCTTGCCTATTAATGCCCCCCTATGCAATCCCACCACCCCTAAGGGGGCAGTACCACCCACTTTGGGAACCACTGTCGTATATGATGTTTGTATTCCCCCCCCTCTGTTTCTTGAATATATATTTTTACTCATACTTAAGGTGCAATCCTATGGATGTTTAGATAGAAAAAAAGTCTAAGCATGCATTGGACTGTTCCCTTAGTCCCCCTTTTCATAGGGTTTCCTTGTTTCAGAAAACAATCTGAGCTTTATCACACCAGCGTTATACTGTGCAATCACTGCGAATTGCGTGCAAAGGACTCCGAAGTTTTCCAGCTTATAATCTGCTTTTATTGTGAAATACTCCCATGCATCCTGCATTAATTGTGCTTCTTAACCAAAAGAGGTGCAATATTTTGCTACTAACTTTCGAACGCATCATTTGTTGTTTTCCGAGTGGCCACTGGGGCACAGGAGCAGGATTTGAAGAAAAATTAAACAAATGCTTTTACATCTGCGTAAGCTTTAAAGATGTTTGTTTGTTGTTTATTCATTCAGTTGCTTCTGAGTCTTTGTGAATTCATGGACCAGCCCACGCCAGAGCTTTCTGTCGGCCGTTGCCACCCCTAGCTCCCCCAAGGTCAAGTCTGTCACTTCCAGAATATCATCCATCCATCTTGCCCTTGGTCATCCCCTCTTCCTTTTGCCTTCCACTTTCCCTAGCATCAGCCTCTTCTCCAGGGTATCCTGTCTTCTCATTATGTGGCCAAAGTACTTCAGTTTTGCCTTTAATACCATTCCCTCAAGTGAGCAGTCTGGCTTGATTTCCTGGAGTATGGACTGGTTTGATCTTCTTGCGGTCCAAGGCACTCTCAGAATTTTCCTCCAACACCACAGTTCAAAAGCATCTATCTTCCTTCGCTCAGCTTTCCTTATGGTCCAGCTCTTGCAGCCATAGGTTACTACGGGGAATACCATTGCTTTAACTATGCGGACCTTTGTTGTCAGTGTGGTGTCTCTGCTCTAATAGATATTAAGGAGAGCTTTAAGCATACCAAATTTGAATCGGATTGGGTCATCCATTGATTTTTTAATGATTTTTTTACATTTCTCCCCTTAAACCCATTTCCTGGTATGCAAAGGATCTAGCCGCCCGGTAGCAACAAAAAGATAACAGCTTAGTGCTGTAGGGGATAATTCGAAGGAAATGGGATGAAGCTCTCTGTCTGAATGGAAAGTAATGCTAGTACAATCTGCTCCCTTCATTTTTAGTCCTCAACTGCACAGCTATGCTTGCTTTTTTACCAATATTTTGGCTGGTAAAGAAGCAAACATAAAGAACCTTACCTGATCAGAGGGAACTTCAGGACAGCCTCTGTAAAGTCAGTTTCCTAGTGGAGAGAGCAATGGAGGCCCAGGATACTTTGTAAAAACAAAAAAGCAAAAACTCCACGTTGCGAATAAATGGCAGGGTGGGAACAGCAAGCATAGACATTGCTAGACCCAGGCAAAATCAATGCCACAGAGACCAAAGAGCTCATAGTCAGAACACAGCAGGCTGCTACTGCCAAACATCCCCTTCCAGTGTCCAGCACAACAAGTTCAAAGCTACCCGCTTTATTCCCAGACTTATGGCAGCAGCTTCTCTGCCTGATGATTTCTATGAAAACAGTCTTCATTCCATATGGCTGACTAGTCCCTTAAAGGCCTCCTTGTTTCATATAAATGGACACACAATCAACTCCAATTTCACCTCCTCCCATTGATTGTTCTTATTAATCAGAATAGCTAAAAAAAGAAAAAGCAGAGCATCCATTATTTAGATAACTTGATTGAATGGTTTCCTTTTGTTGTTGTGGGAGCTGGAGTGAAAAAACAGAAGGCGCACCCACCAGCTAGGACCTTACCTACAATCTCAGGAGAGATCAGAGGGAAGGGAAGGGTTTTTGTTGCTAATGCTGGCAAGGAAACTCTGGGCAGGATGTGGGTCCGTGGTCTGGACTGGAAGCAGCAAGGGGCTGTCTGCAGCCTACAGGTTGTGCACCCCTGAGCTTACAGCTTCATATTCACTTCACTTGAATACAGGAGACTGCTCTGCCTGTGCCCAAAGAGATTCCCCATAGCTAAGCTCACTTGGACAGGCTATGCATCAGGACACATGTGGAGTGCTGAGCCAGGAGTGTGGCATTTCTACTCTAGCAACCATGTTGAGGATGCGGCCATAACAGGTCAGACCAAAGATCCCCACTCATTTTGGACCCATGGGAACATCAGGGAATTTGACAAACAGTTGCAGAGGGATATTTAGTCCCAGACTGGTTTAAGGATAAAGAACCACCAGAAGAAAGAGCTTGGCTTTGAAGTTGCCCATGAACAGCACCTGGACAGCAGACTGAGCAAGGCATACAGGTCACTCAGTGCAGAAAGGAAAGGAAAGGAACCTCTCCTGCAAGCACTGAGTCATTACTGACTCTTGGAGGGACGCCAGCTTTCGCTGACGTTTTCTTGGCACGCCTTATAGCGGGGTGGTTTGCTGTTGCCTTCCCCGGCTGTTATTACCTTTCCCCCAGCTAGCTGGGTACTCATTTTACCGACCTCGGGAGGATGGAAGGCTGAGTCGACCTGATCTGGCTGCCTGAAACCAGCTTCCGCTGGGATCGAACTCAGGCAGTGGGGAGAGTTTCAGCTGCAGAAACTGCTGCTTTACCGCTCTGCGCCACAAGGGCATCTAAAATTATCAAGGGGCTGGAGCATCTCCCCTATGAGAGAAGGTTACAACAGCTTGGAAAACTGATAAGGTGTACAAAATAATTCATTGTGTGGAGAATGTGGAAAGGGAGACATTTTCTCCCTCTCCCATAATACTAGAACCCTGGGTCCCTTGAAGCTGATTGGTGGAAAATTCAGGACAAATAAAGGAAGTACTTCTTCAGACAGCGCATAGCTAAACTATGGAATTCACTACCATAAGATGTAGTGATGGCCACGAATTTGGATAGCTTTAAAAGCGGGTTGGATAAATTCCTGGAGAAGGCTCTCAATGGCTACTAGCCCTGATGTCTACCTCCAGTATCAGAGGCAGAAAGCCTGTGTGCAACAGTTGCTGGGGAACATGGGTGGGAGGGTGCTGTTGCTCCATGTCCTGCTTTGTTGGTCCCTGGCCAACAGCTTGGTGGCCACTGTGTGAACAAAGTGCTGGACTAGATGGACCCTTGGTCTGTACAGCACCATGTACATTGATGGTGCTATATAAATAAATAAATAATAATAATAATAATAATAATAATAATAATAATAATAATAATGATCCAGCATGACACTTCTTATGTTCTTATATGCTCCCCTACTATGGTGAGATTTATTGTGTTTCTATTAAAATTATAGTCATTATTTCTAAATTTGCATCTATGCATAGAAATCAGCATATGCAAATCTATATCCTCTTTTGCCTTCTTTTTGAGTAGTGCATTTCCACTTTTCTGGTGATGGGACACCATATGGCCCACCATAGCATATTTCCAAGGTCTACCTGAAGCTAAATGCACAGCTCTTTGTAGCCAAGGTCTGCAGAAGCTTGCTTTTATTACTTCATTTGCTTACTCAGCACTGCAAAACTTATAACTGTCCTGAGAAACTCAAAGAAATCTCTCACTCTCTCTGTACTTTGATCTGAAAATCCCTCCACTATGAAATAAAAGGAATCAAGCAACTTATCTTCAGCCCTTTGTCCTGGAGAAGTGCCAGAAGCAACCTCCTACTCACTGGTGTAGCAACTCAGCAAAGCACAGCAAGCAGCTTTAATTTTTATTGCTATTTTGGACGAGTCCTGTTTCTTTCCCCTCCCCTCTTCATCTTTCACCAATGGGACTGAACGTGATACTGAATAATGATTAGGATTAAAAGGGATATAATTAGGGCATGCTCAAGTTTCCTTCATTCCTATATTTTTCAGAAATTTCCTCTAAACCCAGTTGGCACTCTCCACCAATGATCTGAATATGGTCCTCAATCTTTATTAGGCACCAAACGTTTGGGAAACTCATGGGATTTCCCCATTATTACAATGAGCATCATCAGATGGGAGGCAGGGAGAATTCGGTTTCCTTGCTGTCGCTTTCCCCCCACTTCTGTCCCACGATACTTCCTCTTCCTTCACACAGGGAGCAGCAACGACCACGTGGCCCATTCAGTGGCCGTTTTTCCGCACCAATTTTCCCGCATACAGCAGGAAATGCCAGCACATTTTTCTTCCAAATATGTATATATGTATATATATATATGATTTACCAGGGTCTTATTTGTGCCAGAAAGAAGACCAGAAGGAGCAGGAGTAGCATGGGAGGCGGACCGCATCATCAAAAGGACCTGCCAAAAAAACATGAGTGGGCAGTAATGCGCATGCGATAAAACGCTTGTCTGATGATGCTCATTGTCATTGTTGGTAGAGGAAATCCTGCTCCTAAGCACTTCCTGCCCTCAGCATCTTTAGTGATAAATATTGGGGGGGGGGGGGGAGGAGCCAATTTTTGGTGATGTCAGTTCTTAAATTCCTTATATTTGGAGATGCTCAGGGTTACCAGAAGCCCACAGCAAACTGCAGCCTGGTTTCTAGTCCGTTGCTGGGCCCAGAGGCTTCATATGCCAGTGTTCATTCATATCTCTTTGAACTACAAACGCAGCTGCTAAGCAACTTCCCTTTTGCTTTGCTCTTCTATGGACTCTGCCCCTTTGAGCTTTGTTTCATGTGCACGTGTTCTGCTTGCCATAAATGATGTTATTACTGATCACTTCCTGTTTGGAATACTTCACTAGACTATTAATCTAACAAATTTTCAGCCCCAGATAATCTCAAAAAGATTCTTCACAAGTCTCTGAATTATCAGCTCGTTTTGTGGGTTTCTGTTACATTTCCTGCTGGCACTATTAGGGCACTATTTCATATGGTTTGAAATAGTTCCAGATTAAGCTGGTTTCAGGAACAAAGGGCAGAGGCACTGGGAACGTCTCCAGCACAAGTCATACTGAGCTAAACCTTAGTAGCACAATAGCACCAGTGCTGTTTTCCTTTCATTTTTCTACAACTTTGCACAGGAAGCATTCTTAATGTATTGGATCCCAATTTCCCAGCATGCTCCTCTGTTGGTAGAGGAAACCCCACCCCAAAGGACTTCCTGTCAGTGCTCAGCATCTTTAGTGATAAATATTGGGGGGGGGGGAGAGCCAATTTGTTATTATGTCAATTCTCAAATTCCTTATACTTGGAGATGCTCAGGGTTATATAATAATACTGATCACTTCCTGTTTTGAATAATTCACTAGTGTATTAATCTAACAAATTTTTAGACCAACTTCCCAGCATGCTCCTTCCTGCTCAGATTAACAAACCTCTTATTGTGCCAACCCTTATTACATGAGCTCTTCTGACCTAAAAATTGCTCTTCAACCACCTTCTTTCCTGGTCTAGCTGGTTAGTAACATCCCTTGACCAGTCCATTATGGTCACACACATCCCTCTGGTTCTAGACCCACTGTGACCTTGTAGTAAGGGCCAGCTCCAGCTATGAGGGGTGTGGGGGTCATTGGCAAAGTACTGCTGCTGAGGTACTTTGGGTGGGTCCCCCTGGAAGGCTTACCTGGTGACAGCAACAGGTAGCGGCAGCTCTCTGATCGAACCACCATTACAATTTCTCACAATGCCCACATGTGTAGCATTGCTTTGGACCATTCTGGAAATTTAAATGATGGCTCCACCAGAGCACCACTACATCAGGGCATTGTGGGAAATTTAAATGGTGGTACCCAGGTATTGGAATGCTGGGAGAAATGGTTTAAAGGGAGGCCTAAGGCAGGTGTTAGCCGCAGCGGTCCCCTTGAATGCATGCATTGCGGAGTCTAGGATAGGCTTGCTTGCGTTGTCGTCTTCATATCCTGTTTGTTGTGCACTTCTTAGAGCTGGCAGGACTACTTCATTGCCCTGTGATTCTGTTCCACTAAAATATTTTCATTGCAAAATTCATCCTGGTAAATATTTGTTACCAATATTTTCAGAACTGGCAATAACAACAATATGACCACCAAGAACTAGATACTAACTGGACAGCTTGGAAATCTCCATATGTGTTTACATTTCTGGCTTACAATTTTTCTTCTAACACCAGATAGAGATGTCTGGCTCTTATCAAATGACGGATTTCTGAATGGGGGTATGGGCGTGAGGAGAGGTAACAGGGCTCAAGCTGATCTTGGGTGGGCAATGGTTATTAAATGATGAAGGAAATGCACTTTGCACATTCTCAGAGGCACTTTTCCATTTCCTATTACCCAAATGTCCCTTGACAGCCCTGGCTTTGAGAACTAGTTCTGGGCTCTGACTCAGAGCAAATTAAACCTTGCTCTTCTGTTTCTGTTTTTTTAAAAAATTCTTACTCCTCCTCTGTAAAATAATTTGAACAATCCAAAAGCTTTACCCAGAGTTAGCCCAGCTGCTTTGTCCAGCTACTACTGATAAGCTGAAGTAACTCGAGGATTGCAGAACCCTACAGAAGAACTTAAAAAGAATTGAGGTGGAATAGAAACTTGGTGTGTTTACTGTGCTGCTGCCTCAGAGAAATCACCCTAGTGAGAAAAAAAACACCTCCCCCGCCTCAGCTTAGCACTTGGCATTCAATCACTAATGATCCATAGGTCCTGGTTTACACATTTAGCTCAGCCTTTATTCTTGGGATAGCTACTCTGCGTAATTACAAAATATATGGTGGACTGATTTTAGCTATGTAAAAGGGCCACTTCCCACTTTTGCTCTCTCTCTGGCTATAGCTTCTCTGTCCGGCCAGAAATGAAGGATGCAGAACTTAGAGCCACTGTGGAGGAAACCACTCATCACTCTGTGGCTGCTGAATACAGCCATTCAGACTTCCTTGGCTAAGTCAACAAAGCCAGGTCTTTTGCAATGTGGTCTGGTGATACCAGAAGTGAATATGAAAGGATTCCCCACCCTCCCTACCCCAACACACAACTGCTATGTCACTCTGACACTGAACAAAGCTTGAAACAAATTCCAAATGCTCACCTTGATGTTGGTGGCTAATTCCTTTCCATCATTTTTCTTAGACATCTGTGCAATCACTAACCGTGCTACAAGCCATCCCATACTAGAAGAGGCAGACCATTCATAATGACAACATTCTGCCTACATTTCTTGGTGTGTCTACTTTGGATGCTCACCTCTCTCCACTGCTTCGTCGGTTATTATGGAGCCTTTCGTGTGTCAGAGCCATGACCTACCCTTTTCTCTTCTCTTTGCACATTCCTTTCTATGCCCTAAGTGCTACCTTGCCTCTCTTGCTTATCTAGTCCTTGCACAATTGTTTGCAGGGTTAATTGTTATTACTACATGTATTCCAGGACTCAAATCATGTAAATAGTTCTTCCAAGGCTGACACAGGTTTGATCCTGAATTTCACTGACGGGCAGAAATCTGCCCTAGTCCTAGCTAGAGGTGCCAGAGATTGAACATGGGACCATTGGTGTGCACTACCAGAGATTGAACATGGGACCATTGGTATGCACTGTATGTGATCTATCATTGAGCTATACCTGTTCACCATGTCCTATGAAGAAAGGCTGACATAGTTGGGTCTGCTTAGCATGGACAAGAGAACATTATGATAGCCTTCTTCAAGGGGAGACATAATAGAGATGTACAAAAGTATGGGTTGCAGTTAAACCTCAAAAAAACCAAGATTATGGCAACCAGCTTGATTGATAACTGGCAAATAGAGGGAGAAAATGTGGAGGCAGTGACAGACTTTGTATTTCTGGGCGCAAAGATTACTGCAGACGCTGACTGCAGCCAGGAAATCAGAAGACATTTACTTCTAGAGAGGAGAGCAATGACAAATCTCGATAAAATAGTTAAGAGCAGAGACATCACACTGACAACAAAGGTCCGTATAGTTAAAGCAATGGTATTCCCCATAGTAGCCTATGGCTGCGAGAGCTGAACCATAAGGAAAGCTGAGCGAAGGAAGATAGATGCTTTTGAACTGTGGTGTTGGAGGAAAATTCTGAGAGTGCCTTGGACTGCAAGATGATCAAACCAGTCCATACTCCAGGAAATAAAGCCAGACTGCTCACTTGAGGGAATGGTATTAAAGGCAAAACTGAAGTACTTTGGCCACATAATGAGAAGACAGGATACCCTGGAGAAGAGGCTAATGCTAGGGAAAGTGGAAGGCAAAAGGAAGAGGGGCCGACCAAGGGCAAGATGGATGGATGATATTCTGGAGGTGACAGACTTGACCTTGGGGGAGCTGGGGGTGGCAACGGCCGACAGAAAGCTCTGGCGTGGGCTGGTCCATGAAGTCACGAAGAGTCGGAAAAGACTGAATGAATAAACAACAACAACAAAAGTATGCATAGTGTGGAGAATGTGAATAAGGAGACTTTTTCTTCCTCTCTCATAATATTGGAACCTGGGGTCATTCCATGAAGCCGATTGGTGGGAGATTCTGGTCAGATAAAAGGAAGTATTTCTTCACACAGCACATAGTCAGACAATGGAATTTGCTTCCACAAGATGTAGCAATGGCCACCAATTTGGATGGCTTTAAAAGGGGGTTAGATACATTCCTGGAAAAGGCAACTAGTCCTGATAGCTATATGCTACCTATAGTAACAGAGGGAGTATACCAGTTGCTATGGAAAATTTGCAGGAGGGTACTGCTACACTCATGTCCTGCTTGCGGGTTCCCAGTCAATAACTGGTTAGCAACTGTGTGAACAGAATGCTGGACTAGATGGACACTTGGTCTGACCCAGCATGGTTCTTCCTATGCTCTTAAAGATCTGATGTTAGAGCACATTGATTTTCTGTCACTCCAGAAAGTAGGGGCTGAACCAATGGATTCAAATTACAAGAAAGGGGATTTCATCTAAATATTATTAGGAAGAACATCCTGGCCAGGATGAGCTATTTGACACCTTGAAAGATGGCACTCTCTTTTGTTAGAGGTTTTTTTACACCTATCAGGTGTGCTGTAGTGTGGTATCAGATTTCCTGCATTGGTATGAGACTGGACTAGAACAGGGATAGGCGACCTTGTCATGGCAATTTGAGCAACTGTCCTGTGCACCACCGCAAAATGGCTGCCATGGGAGGCTTGGCAAAAGACTAGTAACTTGGGTAAAAGACTTGGCCTGGACAAGGCAAAGGTGGGATCTGAGTCCCAACACACCAAGCAACCTCTTTGAACCTTCCGTTCTCAGTACCAGTCCATTTCACAGCAACCCCATGTGTTAATTATATTAACAAAACATTAACAAAATGTGTTAATTTTATTTTTTAAGTGGGAGGGCTAGGGTTAGGCACCTTGCTGGGCACCATCAAGGAAGGTGTCCAGGGGCCAAATTCAATTTTGGAGAAATCAGCCGGGGGGTGGGGGGGAAGGATTCCAGTGGGCCGGGATGAAGGCAAAGGGGG
This sequence comes from Elgaria multicarinata webbii, assembly GCF_023053635.1. Classification (NCBI taxonomy): domain Eukaryota; kingdom Metazoa; phylum Chordata; class Lepidosauria; order Squamata; family Anguidae; genus Elgaria; species Elgaria multicarinata. The sequence continues at coordinate 35,348,573 of NC_086180.1, read as the reverse complement.
CAGGTCCAAAGGCAAGAGTAGCGGGGCCAAAACTGCAAAAAACAAACAAAAACGAAACAAAACATAACCCCAGCATATTGTAGCTGAAAGCTCTTACCGCCAGCGACTTCGCTTTAGCGAGGCATTTCAACCTTTCAGAATGGAAGAAGGCTGCACAAAAGCTAGGAAACCACCAAATGACTGGTTAGAGGTGGAAAGGGTGGCACTGAGGGAAGGGGGCGTGGCTGTCTTGGGCCCCGTAAAGGGTGGATTTGGCCCCTGGGCCTATGGTTTCCCACCCCTAGATTAGATACCTTTGGGGTTCCTCTCACCTCTGATTCCTATGATTCAGAAATATTTTTTTACAGGTGAAGCTTAAAATCAGGTATTGCATTTTCTGCATCCATAATTCATTTATAAAACATAAACCAGCTAAAATGTGCATTATTTCCTCCTTACTTATTAGCAGCATTCACCGCTGTGCACAATGTGACCTGAGCCTCACCTAGGTACACTTTTTGATAATAAAAGGCCTCCCTCTTCCCCCCCCCCCTTTTCACTTCTGTAATGTGAATGCAATACTGACACTGGCCTGCTCAGACTGTACCCACACATTCCGTTTCCTATCTTACGCGTTCACACGTGTAGAAAACTACCAGAACTAGGTTCCCAAAGCCTGCCCGCACCACCACCAGGAAGACCGTGGAGATCAACGTCTGAACCCTACTTCCTCTTAACGCGATCTTCCTTGACGCGGGTGAGGGTGACACGCGATCGCTGTGGCACGTGAGACAGGAGGCCAAGAGGCGACGACGAAGGTCTTCGGAAGAAAGGCGCAAGGAGAGCTTCGCCCCGCTGCCTGCAGGCGCCGCGCCGCGCGGACTTTTGCGGGCAGCAGCAGCAGCAACAGCAGCGCCTCACTGGGGGAGCTACAGCGGGTGGAGCTGGCCAGATTGCACGTTGGGGGCTGGATCCCAGCAAGCCAGGCTCACGGCGGAGGAGGCGTGGAGCTGGCTCTCCGCCGGCCACCGCGGGCAGGCACCTGGGAGCCCCAGGAGCAGGACATAGGCAGGGCTCTAGGGGGTGGAGCTGGCTAGGTCCGGCGCCAGAGCGCGCCCCAGGCGTGTCGGACGGGGGATCGCCTAGATCGGGAGGGCGTGGGGGGTTTCGGGTCAGGAGGTGAGATCAACAACAAACAAGGAGGAGAGGCAGAGCAGCAGCAGCAGCCGTGGCCAGGCGGGGAGGTTGTTGCTCTTGCCGCCGCCGCCGCTCCTGTCACCGGGGGCAAAGGAAGAGCACGCGGGCGATCAGATCATGGAAGGCGGCTGCCGCCCCCAGCAGCCGCCGCGGGAGGAAGCGGTGGAAGCCTGGCTGGATGATCACGGGGACTTTACCCGCTCTTACTTTGTTAGGAAAGCGACACGGTAAGAGGCGCGGCGAGGGGAGCGCATCTTCCTGCGTCCCAGCGGCGGCGGGGGTGGGGCGGCGGGAGGCGGGGTGGGGGGACGTGCGTTTCCCCCCTTTCCCCTGTAGACCAAGCCGAAGCGAGCGATGGCTGCTGCAACACGGAAAGCGACCAACAAACAGCCGCTCTGTGTCGGTGCCCGAAGCTCCCCATGCAAATGATGTCTCTGCGGTCCGAGCCATGCCGTCGCCTGGCATTGCTCGCCTGCCCAGCTTCCCTCTTCTTTGGCGGCGGGGACGGAGCGCGACCTTTCGCTTCAGCGCCTCGCTCAGAGACTCCGCTCCGCGAGCCTTGCAGGAGGCTCCCCACCCACCCGCAGAACCGTTCGGATCTGCGGGGAGCCCGGACTTCCTGGGTAGTATCCCAGGTTAGTCCAACTTAGAATAAACTCAGTAAAGTGAATGGGGCTTAACGTAGTCACAGCTAACTTAAGTCCCATTCATTTCAATGGGTCTACTCTAAGTAGGACTAACCGTGGCTACTTACTACCTGTGCGCGCTCGAAATAACATTGCACCTTGGATGGAGCGTGCTTGTTCAGAATCTCCCTATTAATGCCTACTACTCCAAAAAATCCCTCCCCCCCCCCAGAACCCAGTGCCCTCGTGCTGTTTTCGACTACAGTGATCATCAGACTTGTGGTGGGACTTGTGGTTCTAAATATTTGGAGGGCGCCGGTGGGCAGAGGAAGCTGCTTTAAACAGTTGGGTTCAGCTTTTGTGAAAATGTTCGTAGCCCCCACGCTTGTTCTCCTGCCCATTTAAGCATGAGCATCCCATGAGGGTCATACGCAGGACGGACTTCCCAGCCTATGTGCATGGGAGTGTAGATCTTGCACACTTACATGGCAGTAAGCCCCACCAAGTGAAATCAGAGGAACTTATTTCTGAGTAAAAAGGTGGGAAAGGAAAAAGTTTTGGTTTGCACTTTTGTTTGGAGCAAGACCCGTTTAACTCAGGCTGTAGCTAGACCTAAGGTTTATCCCAGGATCATCCCGGGTTTGTCCCTGCCTGAACGCTGGATGCCCTGTGTGGCACTTAGATGAACAAGTTTGACCCCAGGACAACCCTGGGATAAACATTATTATTATTATTATTATTATTATTATTATTATTATTTATTGCATTTTTATACCACCCAATTGCCGAACCTTAGGTCTAGCTACGGCCTCAGTTGGTTCAGCTTACTCTTGTGTCAGCTTTCTTGGCTAAAGGTGGATCAGGCAACAGTGGTGTGCGTTCTTCAGAAGTTGGGAGGGAATCGTATTGAATTTCCAGGAAAGTGGCATGGAGCAGATGTGCAAATCTGCTTTTGCAGTCAGCACGACTCACAGAGTGACTGTTTGCTCTTCAGCTTCTAAGGCCAGATCTACATGTTGCGTCAAATCATTATGATCCCATCATGGTAATACTATATCCCTCTTGCGGATTTATGGACCCATCACACTAGCGTTTTATTGCACTTTCATCATGCCTTGTTTACTGTTTTGACCCACGATCCTCACACGTCATTGTCCCTGTCCTGCAATCATCTCGCCTCTTCCCCTCCATTTTCTGTGTTTTTCCTGGGGCGGTGAAAGTGCAGTTTTTTTCCGCCACATGGGATAAAACTGCCTTTCTGTCCCTACGTATTGCCATCCTCACACTATGTTGCAGAATGTCCCTTCTTGGGGGTGTGTGCGTTGAAGGGCGGTCTTGCTGATGAAAGAGGAGGGCGGGGGCAGTTCTCCAGCGCGCTGAGTCGGTCTAACTCTCATTGCTCTATCATCCACCTGTTTCAACTCCCCACCCACCCCCACTGTACGAGGTGCCCAGCCGATGAAACGCTAAATCGCTAAACTTTAGACAACAAAACCAGAGTGGGGTGGGGGGAGGCGCCCACATCCATCAGAATGTTCATCAACCACAAGAACCAATGAACTGGAGGGGAAAGAAGAAGGGGCAGGATGGGGAGACAATACCAGGAAGCATGAGCCGGCGCAGGTGAAATGGTAAACAAGGTGAAATAGTGCAACAATGCATGCACATGGAAGTGACCAGCATTTGACACACTAATGAAATGGAGGTGGAAATTGCAGATGTATATCGGGGGGTGGGGGAGTAGGTATAATGGAACTCTTATACCTGGTAGGACACATAATGACATTTGTTGCTGTGTTCGGGATAATGTGGAATAAAAAGCAGGAAATAACACTATGAAAATAGTATATGGAATGTGCAATGTGCCCCGACAGTTATCAATGCATTCAATATTGCTATAAAGCAGTAGTGTAGAACTAACCTAAGTTCTAATGAGCCTTATACCGTCTGGCTTTTATTTGAAGTATTACCTCTGCATTGTGTGTATGAGTTAATGAATGTTTTTGTAACTACAGCCCCATAAAGGGCGTTATTTTAGGACATCCCAATCACAATGATTTTGACAACCATTTGTCTGCCTGGAGTGCTTTGCACGTTGCAACCAAGGGGGAGGAGAATAAAGGGAAAGGAAGAGGTTTCAGGGAGGGGGGGATTTTTACTGCATGACGAGAGATAAATTTCTGTTGAGTGTAAAGAAGGATTGGATGGAATGGCTGTGCTTCTCTTGTGGGAAGTTTGCCAGGAAACACTTCAGTGCTGGGGGTGGAATAGATGACCTTCAGATAACCCGCTAAGTTCCAGGTTTTATGAATCAAGAGGGGCATTAAAAGAGAGGGAGGAGAGCTTGTCAATGCAATATTGCCTTGTGCAGCAAGGCAAGGTAGATCCAATGAGGATCAGTGCAGCAAATCTTTGGCGAATAGCCATAAAAGTGAAATTGAACGGCTGTATTCGAGGCAGCATAGCATTGAACACAGTTGCTGGAGGAGTCAGGAATTCAGCAAGGAAGAGCCAGAACTTTCATACTTTGCTTGTGGCCTTCCCAGAATCACGATGCCTGGCTACTGACTGAGGGAAACAGGAAGTTGGAATAAGCTGGACTTCGTGTTCTTAGGGCGCAAACCTATGCATGTTTCTCCAGGAAAAAGTCCTATAAGTTGTAGGACTTTTTTTCTGGAGAAACATGCATAGGATTGCATCCATAAAAAAAGAAATATTGGCCCTGTTCAGAAGCTACCTTAAACCATGGCTTTAACTATGGTGACAAAGGCAAAAAAGCCTTATTCACTGTGGTTAAAGCCGGGGTTTAAAGTGTCTTCTGAATGGGGGCAGAGTGGGGTGGGGCGAAGTGTCCGTGTCGGTTTAGGACCCAGGGGGAAATGGCGCTGCCTCATTTGGCCACCAAGCGATGGCAGGGAAGCAACGAGAGAGGCGTCCCGCGTTGCGGGCGATCCCCACGACTCGCCGACCTGAAGTTTGCAGCTCCGCTCTGATGCTGCGGGTTAGGCGGGGGAGCCCTCTGCGAACGAGGCGCGGCCGCTTCTTCCCCGCCAGAGGGCAGCGCCGCGCTACACGCGTTTCGAGGCAGCCAGGGCAAGAAGTTTCCCCCACCTCCCTGGTAATCTCTCCTCCGAGGGTGGGGTTTTTGGTGGGGGAAGAGAAATGGGATGTTGCCCTGCAAAGATTTGATGTGGAGATCAAAGAAGCTTGCCTGGATCGTCTCATCTCTTGTTTGACATGCTGCCTTTTGGAGACCAGAAAACGAGGTATTTCTCCTCCTCCTCCTTTCACGTTGGGGGATTCGCTCCTCAGCCCGCGGGGCTCCATCTATTTTTAGAAGTGGAATCAAGTTTCCATTTTGAATAGTTTCCTTATAAACAAAGCGGCGACGGCGGGGATGCAAAGGGAGCGAGCGATCTGGCGGAAAAGACGCCTCCCGGCCGCCCGGAGTAGTACCTTTGGAGCGCCTCCGGGGTCGTTCGCCGGCCTCCCTCCCTTCTCCCGCTCTGCTGCTCTCTCCGGCGGCGTCGCCATCTGCTCCTGCTGCTGCTGGACGCTCTCCCCGCTTCCCAGATCACTTAACGGGCGATGGATGGGGTTTGAATGAGTTGGACGCGGCTGCGCCTCTCCGCATGGGATGGTGCGGTAAGACGAGAGGCTCCCATTAATTATTGACTCGCAGGTTGCGCGGGTCACCGCCTTCCCCGGGTCCATCTGTGGCTAGCATGGGCTTTTCCCGCCTCCTCCTGCTGTTCCCTTCTCAAAAAGAAAAAAAAGAAAAAAGGGGGGGTGGAGTATGCAGGTTCTCTCTTTCCTTCTCCAAAACGAAATCAAACTGGGGACTTTAAAATAAAACCTTACATGCCAGCGTAGGCGCCGTTGTACCTGATGTGCAAACTTTTCCCTTGTTTGGAGGCGCGCTCCGCCGCCTGCATTCCTGCGCGCCGTTTGGGTTTCTTAAATCTCAGTCAAATCCTTAACAGTTGAAATGCAGCCTCACGGCAGGGCGGTGTAACAGACGCTGGCTTCAGCGGAACTTACTCCCACCGAATGTGTTTCGGATTGGAGTTGGGGGTCGGGGTCGTAGCCGCTGCGAAAGGGGGGAATGGAAAGGGGGTACACCTGTTTTGGAAAATGCTGGTGCTTTGTGTAAGAACGTTTACCTTTAAAAATGCAAAAAACCACCCCACTCAAACTATTCCTCAGGCTAGTGGTGTGGCATCTAAAAAACTAACGGAATATTTGGCATGAGTTTTGAGAATGCTTGTGCAAATTTTATGTAGTTATGTGCATAATACTGCTGTGTACTTTAGGTTCTGTGGTCTGCAATACTTTAGTACACAATATGAATAATTATGTTTGCAGTCTGCGCTCATTAAAACAAATAGGGTATTTTTTGCCTTTGATTTCAGTTAACGTAGAATGTACCCAGATACATTATGTATGCATACTGTATGATTTATGCATATGTTTGGATGGTCACAGTGGTGATTGCATGCCAAATACTGCTGGGTATTCTGTATGATTATTATTTGCTTATGTATAATAATTAGGTCAGAAAACTTTGATTGGTGTATGTTTAGTTGATTAATCTGTGGGGGCAATTTTTATCACTGAGTCTGAGAGGCACTAAGGAAACATCTATTCCTTAAGCGGCAATCCTATACAGACTTACATAGAAGTAAGTCCCATTAAACTCAATGGGGCTTGCATCTGAGTAGACATGCATAGGATTACACTCTTGGTTTGTTTCAATTGTGGTTTGTCGCTGTCAAGGAATGAAAAAGATAGCATTAAAAATGGCCTTTCCCCCCAAAATAAATAAATAGAGGAACGTCATTACATTTTAATTTATCTTTCAGTCCCTCCAGTATTTTAAAATGAGGTTTTGGTAATATTTGAATGTATTTAAATTTATTTTCCTAGTTGGTGAACTGGCTGAAAGGCAGATGATTAATCAACTAATAATACTCTGTTGACAGCTGTAACAATAATAGTTTAATATAAGTTATATATTTTACATGTATTAATTACAGTACAGTATTATGTCGTAATACTACAACTCATATTTTATGTACGAACATATGTAATACCAATTGTGTATGTTTTATGTATAGAGGACTCCTGATGCGTAATGCAGTGGTGAGTCCTTTACGGGCTGATTATACTTTTGTTTAGCTATGCATAATACTGACATTCTTAGACAGCTTTTTTTGGGTGGGGGGTGACAGGGAAGTACCATCTGAACTAGTTTTGACACATAACAGTTTATTAGGCAAACACACTTCCTTTATAGGCCCATCGTCTGCATGTTTCCCTGGAAGTAAAGCCCTTCTGAGTTCAGGGAGGCTTAATGTAATGTAACAATGCATGGGATTACAACAGTGAAGCTCAATTTTATGCACATGTACCTAGAAGCAAGTCTACCATGTTCAGTAGGGCTTCTCTCTTAGTGTGTTTAGGATTGCAGCCTTAGAAACTGAAAGCAGTTATGAACAAATGCAGAAACCTATTCATATTAATAATTAGGACTGTGTTGAATTTCTTTCTTTAACCCATGGGTATGGATGCACAGTCATTTTTTATGCTGGGAATCATTTTGTATTGGTGATAAAAGTTTGCAGAAGGGTGAAGGTTAGATAAAGAATGCAATGTGGTATTATGACATCACTTGATGTCTCCTGGTTTCGACTTTTTTGGAAACTTCCTTATAATGCTATACCATGAGATTGGCATTTAAAAAAACACTTTAAATTTGACAGAAACTGAGGCCATAGCTAGACCTAAGGTTTATCCTGGGATCATCCAGGGTTCACCCCTGCCTGAGCACTGGATCCCCTGTGTGTCACCTAGATGAACAGGTTTGACCCCTGGATGATCCAGGAATAAACCTTAGGTCTAGCTATGGCCTGAGTCTTTAAAATTTGTTTTATAAATTTATGCATTTGGTAATGTTTTCATATTGAAGTCATGGTGCTACCATGGAGCAATTGGGTGGAATATTCTAACCAATGCATTGATATAGCACAGGGTCAAAGCTGTCCTAGTAAGATACTCAAATGTCCCAGGAATACTCAGCAGCTTGGGATAAACATGTTAGATTTGTGCACTTCAGAATTCAAAGTTGATTAACTGGATAGATGGTTTATATGAGGCAGAATTTGTCCACATATTCTGATAGCAACAAGCTTAATTATTAATTATAACAATTTGGTTAATGTCTTCTTTGGATGAGATACTGGGCAAGTACATTTTGGTTGCAATCCTATATCTGCTTACCTGGGAGTAAGCCCATTGCATTCAATGGGACTTCTGAGTAGACATATAGGATTATGTGTTAAGGGACAATACAGTACAGCCAATTTCACCTTCAGGACTTCATTTTTTTCAGTTTATGTGGTTACAAAAACAGTTTCATATTCTGCTTATACCTGTAAGGGTTTGTACATGTTGGAAGCCAAATAAGCAGGTAGTATAGGGAAGTGTAAACCGCCCAGAGAACTTCGGCTATTGGGCGGTATAGAAATGCAATAAATAATAATAATAATTTAAAAATGGAAACTCAAAAAGGCTGGTTTTCCACAGTGTTCTCCTTGGGCATGCAATAGTCATTTTATTTAAGGGAATGGATGTAAAAGTCTCAGCATAACTGGCCCCTTCTCCACTGTTCTCCTCTCTATCAACACAGAAGGATACAATTAGTTCTGCAAAAAGTCAAGTTTTTTAACTGCAAGGAAATTGGAATTTCATGGTAACATATTAGTGCCTGCCACATACAGCAGATTGCATGCGGGTTACTTAAATAATCCCATGTTAACATAATAACATCTACCCATGGTTCTATCCCATCACTGATGGGAACCAGAGTCCACACTTTATGGAAACCACACACTGAAAAGGCAAGAAAGGTCCTGCTTTTTATCACCCTGCTGCTTGGGTTCAGTTCATGTTTAATGGTGGAACAATCCCACTTTGTTTTTGTTTATAAATTACATAGAACCATCCGCATCCATGGCATTTTATGAAGGACAAGAGAACTTATGTGATGGCCTAGAGACCATCTAGCTGTGAGTCTTGCAAGACCTGGTTCCTGCTTCTCTCTGCCTTATTATTCCTGGCCTGGCAGGGTGAAGCCTTGACTGACTGATTCCAGCTATAAACATTGCTGTCCCTGTGGTTATTTTTGGTGTTTTGATGTGTTTATTTCTCCTTTGTTTGACCTTAGTATAATTACCATTGGATTGTTTAATTCTACTGTATTTTTATTACTGTGAGATTTTTTTATGGGTATGATTGTTTAAACATTGTTACATTTAACAATGGGAACATAATTGGAAATGATGCTATTCTGTTGTGTAAATTTTCTTGATATTGTTGCCAGCCCCTTTGAGTATGGTTCTACTAAGGAAAAGCAGCATGCAAATAAATTTATGAGGAGGAGGAGGAGGAGAATGGTGATGAAGGACATAAGAAGCTTGCAATCTCAAATTAAAGAAGAAAGCAGAGATAGATGTGTTGATCATAAGAAAGATTCCAATATCCATATTAGTGTAATATCTTTATTAGGCCAGTCAAAAGATCACCAAAGGTGTGCAAACTTTCGAGATCACCAGATCTCTTCATCTCTTTTGGGATGTGGAGTGAGGGTGGGGAACTAACTTGATGGTGAAGTCACATTGTGTGTTTGTTTCAGTTACACTTTTTAGGCTTAGTTACATGTTAGTAATTGTGAGTGCTGTACCAGGGGATGGTAGTTACTCAAGGTTAAATACATCATAACAATAGTTTGTTTATGAATACATAAATATATTGTGAAGCCCAATCCTATGCCAGTTTATTTAGAAGGAAATTCCACTTTCTCCAATGGGGCTTATTCTGAAGTAAGTATCCTGTATGCACTTATGTAGGAGTGGGCCTGTTCAGAGCATATACTAGCTATGGTTAGGCCACTAACTCTTTTCCAGCAAATTGATAGTGTGTTTAAACCGTGGTTATGTAGCCACCATGGTAAGGAATGGTTCACACGACATGCTGGGCCCATTCAGAAGACACCTTAAACTATGGCTTTAACACGGTGTTTAAGCCAGAAAGATGGCTTGTGTTCAGAAGACACCTTAAACCATGGCTTTAACCACAGTGAATTATTATTATTATTATTATTATTATTATTATTATTATTTATTTATTTATATAGCACCATCAATGTACATGGTGCTGTACAGATAACACAGTAAATAGAAAGACCCTGCCGCATAGGCTTACAATCTAATAAGTTGTAGTAAACAATAAAGAGGGAAGGAGAATGCAAACAGGCACAGGGAAGTGTAAACAGGCACCGGGTAGGGAGAAGCTAACAGTATAGAGTCAGAACAAACTCAATATTTGAAGGCTATAGGGAAAAGAAAAGTTTTTAGCTGAGTTTTAAAAGCAGTGATTGAGTTTGTAGTTCTCAAGTGTTCTGGAAGAGCGTTCCAGGCGTAAGGGGCAGCAGAAGAAAAAGGACGAAGCCGAGTAAGGGAAGTGGAGGTCCTAGGGCAGGCGAGAAGCATAGCATCAGAGGAGCGGAGAGCACGAGCGGGGCGATAGTGTGAGATGAGAGAGGAGAGATAGGCAGGAGCTAGACCGTGAAGAGCTTTGAAGGTCAGCAGGAGAAGTTTATATTGGATTCTGGAGTGAACTGCTTTATTCACCATGGTTAAAGCCGTGGTTTAAGGTATCTTCTGAACACAGCCCTGCTTTCTGGCTTAATTGCCATGGTATAAGGTGAATGGGGCCGCTAAACCATAATGTTTAGCTCAAAATGTTTAACCACTGTGGCTTAGCATGTCGTTTGAACAGAGTCAGTAAGTCCCTTTGAGCTCCGTGGGAAATACTTCTGACTAGAGATGCATAAGATTGCACTCCTAAGCATTTCTGAGTACTTAACCTCACAATATGCTATTCTTGTTTGTACTTCTATAGGAAAGCTGGTTCAATCTGTTTATCTACATGACAGCTTGAAGTGATCTCATTGAGATCTCATTAGCCTGATCCTATGCATGTTTACTCGTGGGTTGTTTTAATTGTATTCATTGGGACTGACTCCAGATATGAGGTGGAGTTGCAGCTTTAGATTATAACATTAGAATCCCCTTAGTGTGGTCTTCAAATTACATCTTGAGCCTGGGGTGGGAAAATGTCTGCAGTTCTGAGCTGCTGTGTTGAGTTTTGTACATGGATGTCATTACAGTTTATACTGTAATACATTTAACTCCTTTCTCCCAAAGAAAGAGCGCCTGCGTCATATTTATATCAGAGTTGTACTGAAATTCAGACTGTATAAACATAGGAGGCATGATCCTTCTCAGCCTCTACATGTCCAGAAGGGGTTGTGTATGCACAGTGTTGTTAAAAAAGAAAAAGAAAAAGCCCAGTCAGCTGTGCTCAGTAGCAGACTGGATTTAGCCCTCCACGGGCCTTCCTTCTTATTGATCAGCCAATTGTTGGGGTTTGGGCTTTAAAACCAAAACCAAAAAACCCTTTTGCTGGTTGTATAACTAATTCCATGCACATAAAGACTGGGAAGAACCATGCCAAACATTTTAAAAAGTATTCAGTAAGCTTATGGAACAATTACTTTATATTATGAAAACCGTAAGAACTTTTTTTTTCTTTGAATCATATTTTTCTTTTTTAAAAGCTATGGGAAGTATCCTGTGTGTCAAGGCCGCTAACGTCAATTACATTGCACTCATGTAAAGGACATCTAGCACAACGCCAATAGTGTTAGCTGCCGTGGCAGATTTTCCAGGGAATCCCACTGTTCCAGCTAACACTGTTGACGTTGCACTACAGGTCTCTTGCACTAGTGCAACATGATTTTGTGTCACATTGGATACTGCCCGGTATAAGAACATATATTTTTGTGGACTGCAAATCCCATGAGACTTTGCTGGCATAGCCAATGGTCAGGGACGATGGGGTTTGCAGTTCAGCAACATCAGGAGGACCACAGATTGCCTGCTCCTGCTATCACAGAGCGTAAGAAGAGCTGTTCTGGATCAGAACAAAGGCCGATATAGTCCAACGTTTTGTTCCCAAAAGCAGCCCATGAGCTCAGTTCCTGTTCCCTATGTCTGATAATGTAGGTAATGTATAGCCATTATGACTAGTAGCCATTGATAGACTTATGCTCTGTGAATTTGTACAATTCCCTTTTAATGCGTCCAAGTTGGTGGCCATCACTACATCTTGTGATAGTAAACAATGATTTTATGTGGTGGGCACATTTGACAATTTGAGAAACTATCCTGAACATCACCAAAAATGGCTGCCAAAAGGACTGGATAGAAGGCAGATGTGGGGGGTCTGCTTTGAACCCACAGTTTTCAGTACCAACAGAAATCTATTTCACAGCAACTCCAATGGACGGTAAGAAAGTGTATTGATTTTTTTATATTAAAAAAAGTGGGAAGGGTAGTGCACCTTAACAGGCATCAAGAAAAGTATCCAGGGGTGCATTGGAGCCCATGGGCAACATATGGCCTATCGCTACTGTATTGCATATTTGAATTAATGAGAGACAGGGTGGTTTAGTGATTGGGCTAGGACTCGTGAGTTCTGGGTTCTAATCCCCACTTGGCCATGAAGCTCACTGGGTGAATTTGGGACAGTTGCTGACTGACACCCTAACCTACCTCATAGGGCTGTTGTGAGAATAAAATGGACAGGAGGAGGACTGTGTAAGCCACATTGGGCCCATTCAGAAGACACCTTAAACCATGGCTTTAACCATGGTGGGAAAGCCAGGCCATGTTCAGAAGACACCTTAAACCATGGCTTTAACCATGGTAAGTAAAGCTTTTGCTTTATTCACCATGGTTAAAGCCATGGTTTAAGGTGTCTACTGAACACAGCCCGACTTTCTGGCTTAACCACCATGGTTAAAGCCATGGTTTAAGGTGTCTTCTGAATGGGGCCACAGAGTTCCTTGCTAGAGGAAAAATTATTTATTTATTTAAAACATTTATATCCCGCCCTATATCAATAAGATCTCAGGATGGCGTACAGATAAAAGCATATACTAAAAAACAGTAAATATACACAGCTAAAAACAAATTAAACCAAAAATGGCATGTGATGATGATGATGATGTAACTTCACAAGAATTACACCACAAATGGAGTTTTCTTTGGATCTATTTTATTGCTTTTTAGCATCTCAGGATGTAAGAAAGGAACTGTTTTGACATGTATATTTCTTTGGCACAACTACTAGGCAGGGGTTGGTTGGTGTGCTTGTTTTGTACAAAGTGCACTGAGATATGCAGGCTGTGCAACAGAGTAAACCTGGACCTCCAAGTCAATATAACCTGAGCTGGAGGTGTTCCTGGAAGTTTGTGACCCTGTCACCCATAATGGACTGGTATGGACTTGGGTTTCAATGCCGTTGGCCAGGGAAACCCTTACTCAGCCAGGGTTAAACAATCACTTAGGGTGCAATCCTATGTATGTTTAGCCAGAAAAAAAAGTCCTCCTCAGCAAGCTCCAACCAACATGGCTGTCTGGGAAATGGTAAGAGTTGTTGGACTTTTTTCTATCTAAACATGCATTAGATTGCACTCTTAGAGGTTTTTTTACTTCCGTTTTCCACCTCTAAATTGGCATACTAGGTAGAGTCTTATTGGGAGGATGCAAAGGTAGTACCTAAAGATTATCCAGTTGAAGTGATGTATGGAAACCATTTCTCTTTATGAGTTCTGCCAGTCATTAATGTTTTCTCATCTTACCTTGTAAAATAGACATTCAGCATTGTGTAGGAACTCCATTAATATCCAAGGAAGTTCATTTCTGCAGTGAAAACAGCTCATTCCTTCCAGCGGACAGGTGTCTCAGATATGCTGCTGGGACAGAAAATATTTTGGCTGTCTTTATCTGGGATCTGCATTTTATGTTGTTTTGGGACTGCGAAGGGGGAGTACACGCTTCCCCTCTCTTGCACAGCTTCTTGTACCGGGGTCTACAACAGGGGGCAAGTGTGCCTCCCCTGCACCACCCCACCCTTCAGGGTCTCGTCCCCCCAGATTGCATCTTACTCTCATGAGTAGATATTCCCCATTCACATAAACACAAGTTTATCTCTCGCAAAACATTAGATGAATATAAAAACCATGAGATTTTGAAGTATAACATACATATACAGTGCAATCCAATGTTCTGGGAGTGTTCTGATGGGCAGATAGAACTTGTTTGTGTACAAGACATTACTGTGTTGATGACATTTAAAAGTGTTTTTAAGTTTGAGCCTTTTGTCACACTTCCATAATGGTTTCAAACTTTTCTTTGCAACTATCAGGAATAGAAAAGTGCAGAATTAATTGGTTCTAGAGAGGCCCTGTTTTACCAACTCTTGTTCTTTGTTGTTTGAACTTGAAAATGCAATTTTAAGATCTCAATATGAGCAGTTTCATGAAGGGAGATACATTTCCTGCCCAGAACTGTCCTCTATTTAGGGAACTGCTGCTAAACCCCATGTATGGTTCACCACACACATGAAAAATGTCAGCATCAGTTTTGTATGCCCAACAGGAAGTCATAATTGACAGTGGTTTCCTATTGCACGGACATGTGTTTTTGTCGCATATGACAAACAGATGGGGGAATTCACATTTCCTACACAAAATTACTTCCATGTGAGAAATTTAATATTTGATACATTTCTATCCTTCGTTTCCACCAAAGAACTGAGAAGTTGAGGGTTTTTTTCTCTCCCCTATCTCTGAGGTAGGTTAGGTTGAGGGACAGTGACTTGCCCATGATGAGCCACAGCTGAAATGGAGATTTGAATTTAAGTTCAATATGACCAAGGACCAATGCTGCATCCTCTGTATGAGCATGTGCATAAACAGTTTGTAAAATAAGCAAGAGTCTGGGGGCTAATCTACACCAAGCAGGATATTGCACTATGAAGGCGGTATATAAAAGGCAGGAATGGTATTGAAGTACACTGATAACAACTGTTGGGGTCCATTGACACATACCATATACCGCTTTCATAGTGCTATATCCTGCTTGGTGTGGCTCCTGCCTTTTATATATCCTGCTTGGTGTAGATTAGGCCTAAAACTGTGTCGTAGAAGTGATCATTTTATTGCAGGCTCTGAAAAAAAATTGAATCCTTGGCTTCATTCTATCTTCTGCCGTCTCAAGAGCTCTAATCAGTTTCTGTACCAAGTGTTTTAGCAGGCCGTGACCCCATAATTGCTATGTAATATAATACTCTTCTTCCTGCTATAAACCTTGGGTCTGAAATAAATGCATATGATCAAGGAGCAAATATATATATATATATATATATATCTTTGGAAGATGTAAAAGAGGAAGGCCAGTTCTAAAGAACTACCACTTTTTTCTTTTTTCTTTTTTTTGCTGTGTAAGTCTTTGCTGTGTAAGATTAGTCCCGGATTGTCTCTGGCTGATCGCTTTAAATAATTATAAGTATATGCTGTTTTTGTGCTATTTTATGACCTTATGTGAAAGGTTTTTATACTTTATATAATGTATTTTAATGTTTTTTGTTTTGTTTTGTAAACAGTCCAGAGAGCTTCAGCTATGGGGTGGTATAAAATATAATAAATGAAATGAAATGAATGAAATGATTATGCAACAGAAGCATATGGAATCCTGTTGACAGGTTTCGCAGCAGGTTCTTGCTTTTGCATTTCTGATAAACTATAATCAACAGAATCTTATTTTTCTCCAAGTAAGTTCAGGATCTAGGGCTGAATGTTTGTGTGTGCAAACCATGTAGTTGGTGCTTGTTTTGCTTCTATGAATGTGCATCTTTTAATATTATCAGCTTCCCCAACCTCTCAACCTGGTGCTTCCAGATATTTAGACTACAACTCCCAACATCCAACATAGCCATGGATGATGGGAATTACATCTTCAATACATCTGGATGGCACCCGGTTGGGGAAGGTGGATTAACTCATACTAGGCTCAATGTGTACATTTTGGGTAGAGTTCTATGTATGCTTACAGGAGAAACAAAAGGCAGGAGGTTTTTGGTGTGACAAAAGAGCATGACGCAAAGGGTAACTCTCTGCTGTGAGCAGAATTTTTGTATGCTTTGTGCGTTGCAGAAATAATTTGCCTTTTAAATTGTTTTATTAGTAGTGTAGTTAGTTGCTCATGTTTAAACTGGGCATGGAATGGAGAGCCCTTAAAATAGAGCATGTCTTCAAATAAAGAAGTATCCTTTGATAGCCTTTGAAAGAGAGGACTGTCTACTGTAAAGTTGGACACCTGGCCACCCTAAATGCAATATATGAACAGGGCTAGAGGGTCACTGTTGAAACAAACCAACGAGTCAAAATGGGAAGGCAGAGGCTCTGTTCCTTCTTGGAGAGGTGATCTCAGAAGGTAGTGCTGGGGGATTTGTGTTCAACGCCGTAGTCATTGCTCTGTGGTGTCCCTAAGGGTTCCATCTAATTCCCCCCACGATTTAACATATACATGAAACCGCTGAGAGAGATTTCCATAGTTTTGGGGTTTGGTACCACCAGTATGCTTACAACATGCAAGTCTTATTTCCCCTTTCCATTTAAACCCAAATCCAAACAAACTGTTCTGGTTCTAAATCAGTGCCTGATGTAGGTAATGGACTGGATGAGGGCAAACAAATTGAAGCTTAATCCAGAGAAGGTGTTCGTTTTTAGTCAAAAGGCAGATCCTGTGCTGGATGGGATTATACTACCCCTGAAGACTCAGGTTCACCGTTTGGGTGTACTCCTGGACTCTCACTTGAACCTGGATGCCCAGGTTTCACCAGTGGCCAGGAGTGCATTTGCACAGCTGAGGCTAGTGTGCCAACTGCATCTGTTCCTAAAGATACCAGATCTGGATATGGTCATGCATGCCTTATTTATATTCCATTTAGACTACTGTAATGTGCTCTATGTGGGACTACCTTCAAAAACTGTTCAGGAATTTCAGCTGGTCCAGAATGCTGTGGCCAGAATGCTGTGGCTGGTTAACGGGAGCACATGACTCCCTTGTTGCAACAGCTTCACTGGCTACCAATCTGTTTTCAAGTAGAATTCATAGTGTTGGTTATGACCTATAAAGGCTTATACAGTTTAGGACCAAGCTACCTGAAGGAACACTTTCCCCACTGCCTGGTTCTTAAGATCTTTGAGAGAGACCTTTCTTTCGAGACTGCTGTCTTCAGAGGCATGTTGATGCAAAAAAAGGGCCTTCTTGGTGGCTGCTCCTAGGCTGTGGAACCCCCTGCCAAGGGAGGCTAGATTCACTCCCTCTTTGCTGACCTTCTGCTGGCAGACAAAGATCTTTGTGTTTAAGCAGTCCTTTGGCATGTAAGCAGGTTTTTTGTTGTTGTTTGGATGCCATTTTTATTCTGTTATTTTTTGTTTTTTTAATTGTGTTTAGTGAATTTGTTTTATTGTTATTTTAATCATTTTATTTATGGTCATAAACTGCCTGGAGTGCCATTTTTTTTATAGAAAGGAAGGTCACAACATCAAATAAATAAACTTCCCCAGTTTCATAATCTGTCATTCCCTCACGGAAATATTTGAGTTCACTTCTATAGGACCACTATGAAGTCTTGTTTTGCTCTTCTGATATTTTGAGCATGGGATCTGGAGGCAACAAAAATAGCAGACTAAATAAATCAGTATTTTGTTTTCAATCTTGACCTTCATATCCCTGTGGTTTTACCGTGCTCCTTTCTATATTAACAATGAGAAATCCCTTATAGGGCTTGACTACTATTCTTGTATTCTAGATAGCTGGAAGTTAAACAGTACAAGTTAACTTGTTAAGTAGCCAATAATAACAAGCTAGCATGAGGGCACTTTTTTGGTATTCCCACTTTAACAAACAGATCACACCATTTGCCTTATTTAAAAATAACGCTTGCAACAGCTGAGAATTAAGTTGTTCAACAATCCTGTAGAAAAACAGCCTTCCCCAACCTGGTGCCCTCCAGATGTGTTAGACTGCATCTTCCAGCAACCACAGCCAGCATGGGTAACACTGATTGGACATTGGATCTGTTTAAATCAGTCTTCTTAGGTGTGTCCTTATTCTTAATGTTGTTTTAAATTAAACGGGAGATTCAGAGTCCTTTATTTGCATCAGCCAGAGGCCTTTGCATTTAAAATATAACGTCCAAGGAATAAATGCAAGATTACAACTGTCTGAAACAGAAACTTTCTTTGCTTCCTTTTTGAGCTCATCTGTGGACATTGGCCTAATCTACACCAAGTAGGATATTGCACTATGAAAGTGGAATATAAAAGGCAGGAGCCACACAACTGCTTTATATCGGTATTGAAGTGTACTGACAACTGTTGGGGCCCATTGACACATAACATATGCCACTTTCATATCACTTTCATAGTGCAATATCCTGATTTGTATAGATTAGGCCATTATCAGACACAATCTACTCTATAACGCATGTAGTGCATTCCACCAGGTCAAGTATTTAATGAACTCATGGATTGTGTGTAGGAGGCTATTTGGAAAAAGAAGGGGAGATCAGAAAGCCTCAGGACGTGTGGGGTCATACACTTAGCTTCCTAAATTGTGACCAGAATGAGGATACACAGATCCTAAACATTTTCAGTGGTGTATCTGGTTGGAATTCTAGTACAACTCTCCTGTAATAGGCCTGGCCCAGTGTCGTTCTGTGTTATAGTCCCTGTTCAGATGACATGCTAAGCCACGGTGGTTAAGCATTTTGAGCTAAACGTTATGGCTTAGCGTGTCATGTAAACCATGACTTAGCAAGTCGTGTGAACCATTCCTAACTGTGGTGGCTACATAACCACAGTTTAAACACACTCACTAAGTATTTGCTGCAATTGAGTTAGTGGCCTAACCATGGCTTAGTGTGTTTTCTGAACAGGCCCATATTGTACTGATATTTGCTACATTTTTATACCACCCAATAACGGGAGCTCTTTGGGCGATTCACAAAATAGAGATAAAACCATAAAATATAAGAAAAATAAAACATAACATAAAATCTAAAACAACTGAAAGTGAGTTATTAGTAAAATCAACAGCAGAGGAGAATGGTAGTGCAAGTCTCTGAAAATCAGTAACACATTTTAAAAATTGTAAAACTAAAAAGCCTAGAAGTACTGAAAAGACTGCAATAGAATGTGATCAGTCCCATCTGATATGTAATCAATGCGATCCATCCTAATCCTTTAATATTGTGGTATAACTTGTTTTAGGATTAGGCTGTAAATACTTGTGTCAAAACCCCCAAAATTAAACGTACTACTACTTGACTAGGCACAAGGAATACAATTTTATCCCTCTGCTTTGGCTTTGCCAAGTTGCCTTATTCCTAATTGTTAACAGACATTGAACAGTTGTAAGCATTGTTACTAGAAAGCTGGCCTGCACTGCCAGAAGTAAGAAAGTAATAGTACGTTGAGATAAAAGCATTCCCTTCTTAACTTCTGCTCATTTAAAAGCCAGAGCAAGCTAATGGCAGTAATGTAAAGGTCAAAACTCACAGCAGGTGAGCACCTCAGGACAGGTTCTATTGCTAGGCAATATCTGTTTGAAGCTGCAATCCTATACACACAGGAGGGGATAAACTGCATTGAACTTGGTGAGACTTGTTTTTGAGTAGACATGTATACGATTGTACTGTGAATGTTGAAATGTCAATAATTGTTATAGATCACTTGAAATAATCATGATTTACACCAGGGATGGGGAAACATCCAGAGGCCAAATTCTCTACCTCCCCTGAAGTCGCCACGGGCCGGATGATGGGTGACCATATGGAAAGGACGTTAGGGATCCTGTATCTTTAACAGTTGCATAGAAAAGGGAATTTCAGCATTTGTATATATGGAGAACGTGGTGAAATTCCCTCTTTATCACAACAGTTAAAGCTGCAGGAGCTATACTGGAGTGACCATTTTAAAAGAGGGCAGGGGACCTGCAGCTTTAACTGTTGTGATGAAGAGGAAATTTCACCAGGTTCTCCATATATACAAATGACACCTGAAGAAATTCCCTTTTCAAACAACTGTTAAAGATACAAGAGCCCTGTCCTCCTTTTCATATGGTCACCCTACATCAGAGGCAGGTCCTCACCCCAGGCATTATCATGTCCACAACCGAAGTGCTGGCTGGAGCTCTTAAAGTTGGCGCCGGGGACCCTACTTCACTCGTCCTCCATTTTGGAGAAGGCAAGGAAAAGGGGAGTACATAAGCCTAGGTTAGGCTTGTTCCCATTATGATGAATGATGGTTTATCACGACATCTGAATGCAGCTGCAGCCATAGTCTCAGAGCCCAGCTGGGGGGAAATGGCCTCAAAACATGGAGATACAAGAACCAAAAGGGACATCCCATGAAGCTAATTGGTGGAGACTCAGGACAGATAAAAGGAAGTATTTCTTCACACAGTGCATAGTTAAACTATGGAGTTCACTTCAACAAGATATAGTGCTGGCCACCAATTTTGATGTCTTTAAAAGGGGATTGGACAAATTCATGGAGGATAAAGCTACAAATGGATACTAGTCCTGATAGCTATATGCTACCTCCACTATCAGAGTCAGTATGCCTATGTACAGTGGTTGCTGAGGAACATGGGTGGCAGCATTCTATTGCACTCATATCTTGCTTGTGGTTTTCCTGTGGGCAGCTGGTTGTCCACTGTGTAAACAGAATGCTTAACTAGATGGACCCTTGGTCTGATCCAGAATGGCTCTTATGTTCTTTAACAGCTTGTGGGAGTCATGCAAAGGAGAATCTCCGAATTACATCTCCACATTAGCATTATAAGACACAATGGGCTTGTTCAGACAATACGCTAAGCCATGGTTATGCCGCTAACATTTTTGCAGCAAATGGTTAGTAAGCTTGTTTAAACTGTGATTAAGTAGCCACCGTGGTTAGGAATTGGTTCACACAACACACCAAGGCCTAATCGATATCTGCCATTTATCCCAGGGTGGCCAAGAGGTTGTCCCTGTGTGTCCAAATGACACACAGCTGATCCCGGGGTGAACCGTGGATGAGCCCTCAGTTCTACCAGGATAGCTTGGACTGCTTTCTCCCCGTTTCCCCCCCCCCTCCGGTCTCAGGACAAAACCCGAGCTCTGCGGGCGGTGTGGCTCTCCTTCCCAGGGTTCTCCCTCTTCCCTGCGCCCCACTGTGAGTAGTGGGGCTCAGGAAACGGGCACAAAGCTGTGCGGGGTGAGTTCGGGGGTGAGGGGGAGAGCATTTTCACCATCTTTGGGATGGCGCTCGGCGTCTTCCAGCACCAAATTTGTTGGTTTTTTTTAAAAAACAACAACAACACAATTGCTCCTTCATACAGGATTGTGTGTCTCCTCTTTTTTTAAAAAATTTTTTTGCCCTGGACCGTTCCTCTTCACTTCCAGGACAACTCGCTAATGTCTGGCCCCTGACGGACTATCCTGAAAGTGGAAAACTCTGTGATCGTACCTCTCCACTCCCCAAAGGGGGCCACAGGTGTAGATGAGCCCCAAGTCATGGTTCACACGACACACTAAGCCATAATGTTTAGCTCAAAATGCTTAACCACCATGGCTTAGCATGTCGTCTGAACAAGATCAGTGTCTTCAGACTTTAATCCCAGAATTGAAGAATAATTCAAGAACAACTACTGGATGTCTTTGGCTTGAGATCAGCTTTTCGCTGAATTGAGATCAGAAGTTCAGAAATTACTAATCTGTAATGCAATGCACTCATTTTTTATTTTGGCGATGGCGATGAAACCTCTAGTTTGGCTGGGGCGATGTGATCCTGTGGGAATACTCATAAACATCATGCTGAGGGAAGTTCTTAGCATTCCCTCTACTCCTGATATTCATTTGGCTTATGTAGCCAAAATGGCACCACACCCACCCAACACGGAAGTATTTGAAGAAGTACCCCCCTCCCACAATCGTTAAGAGGTAGGGAATAAGGACTGAGTGTACTACTTCCTCTGGAATACTAACCATTGGGGAGAAAATGGAAAGCCAGGCAGTGAAAGAGTGGCTAGAATCCTGAACAGTGGCAACATTTTGTTGCAGGCTCCATTTGTCCTTGTTGATGTTGCATCAAATGAGCACTCCAGGGGTAGTAGAAATCCTGGCCAGAGGAGATAGAAAGCTTGACTAGTTTCAGCTTTTGGTGATGGGAGGTGATGAAAGCAGAGGATCTGCTGCTGTTCTATGGAGAGGGGATAATGCAGCTCTGGTGAACAACATGCCCCTTCATGTTTACAGTATCAGCAAAAGCTGGCACAAGCAAACAAGTGCTCAGTCCCAGAAAGCCTGAGTATCAGGCAGCACTGTTACCCGCCCCCTTTCAGTCTTTTAGTTTCCATGGAAGCTTATGTGGAAGCTTATAATCTGGAAAGTTGGCACTTATTGCTCTACCATCTGTAAAGGATAAAGTTCTGTACAAATTTGGGCCTTGTTAATGTTACTGAATTACCAAGAGCTATGTTTTCAGAAGCAGAGAAACGGAATGATACGACAGCAGTTAGTTGTACTGAGGATATGGCAAATGACAGAATTGGCTTTAATAACTGCATCCATGGTATACATAATGCAATGGAAAGTCACAATTTCATACCCATAGCATCTTTTCTCCCTGTTCAACTCGCACCTGATTCTCATAATAATTTTGAATTGATACATTGCAAGGTGATTCCTGGGATGTGCAAAGTGGGTCTTCTCTGCTTTGAAATCCGATCTGGAGTTCCATAGAGGTGATTCTTTGCCTCGATTTCGGAGCCCCTCCCCCTCCCTCCCCCTCGTCAAATTACCCTCGAAGAACCATTTAGTATTCGGGTAACTGGTATTAACAGAAATGCTTACAGGTCCCTCATTTTTAAAGATAAAGAGAAAAAAACTTGGCACAGTGATAGCTCCAACTAGGCAGCCATACTCACTTCCAGGAATCTCCATTCCAACCGCCTTCACACCCTGCGTTTTCAGTTCCCTCATCAACCAACACCCAGCATTCTGTGGCCATTGGACATGCTCATTCCTCATTGGTCTGTTTTATTTCTCCCACTGAGGACATTTGTGGTGGGGTCTCTGCCTACCCAGGATCTCCAGAAGCCTGTAAGCTGGAACAGAGGAAGTTCACTAGTACCCAGTCAGAGCAGTCATCCATGTAGCTCAGTATTATCTAAAATGACCACTGGCAGCAGATCTCCAGGGCTTCAGGCTGGAGTCTTTTCCATCTCTACCCATAATTGTGAAAATGGAACCTGGAACTTCTTGCACACAAAACATATGGATAACCACTGAGCTACACAAATAATGTATTGCTTCTTGAAAATTGAAAGCAGTGTTGATGTATGGGTGTAGTGTAGACCTGGTGACATCTCAGAAGCTGCATAAAAGGTGTATGTAGGGGGTACCTAATAGGAATTCCAGTGGTTAGGGGGCTTCTTCCCACAACTAGTAGAAGTAAAAAAAAAGTGTAAAATAAGTCTATACATGCAGATATTCTGAATTTGAAACATTTTTGCAGAGTGCATAATTTGCATAGGATTTGGCTGCCTTGCATCAAAATTTTAGTTTGGACTTTTTTTTGAAAGCACGAAATATGTATTGGTCTGCATTATATGTTAGTTATTACTTTATTTTTCAATCTGTCATTCATTTGATTCTTAAACCTTGGGGAATAAGAAGGGTAAGTATGTAGGAATATCTGACATTAGCATTGAAAAGCTTTTTCTCTGCTAGAGAATATCCTTTTTATGGGCCGCAAGACGTTAAGCACTCAAGTCAGCCTCTGTGTTGGCTTCAAATGGAGAACATCATGCTAAGGAGAAGCATGTGGCTGTACAAAGTGTGCTTTTTCCTTAATCTGCCATGTGTAGAAGGCATGGATGCTGCTCTTCTGGGAGTCACTTCCTTAAATGTTTATTACATTTTTGAGTGGGTTAACTTAGAATATTTATTGGCCTTCTCTTCTTTTGCAGAGAGATGGTCAATGCATGGTTTTCTGAGAGAGTTCATACCATCCCAGTGTGCAAGGAAGGGACCAAACACCACGGAGAAGCTTGTTCTTGTCCTAGTCACCAGACGACACGGGCTGAGGGCACTAACCCCTCACCACCAACCAGGAAGATATCTGCTTCTGAATTCGACAGACCTCTTAGGCCTATTGTTGTCAAGGATTCTGTCGGAACAGTGAGTTTCCTGTCAGACTCCGAAAAGAAGGAGCAGATGCCTCTCCAATCTCGGACGCTTGGGAATGACCCGGGAGATCAATGCTCAAGGCTCTTAGAACTGGTGAAGGATATTTCGAGTCACTTGGATGTCACCGCGCTTTGCCACAAAATTTTCTTGCACATCCATGAACTCATAGCTGCCGATCGCTACTCCCTCTTTCTGGTCTGTGAAGACAGTTCCAATGAGAAATTTCTCATGAGCAGGCTTTTCGACGTTGCTGAAGGTTCCACTTTAGAAGAAGCTTCAAACAACGGCATCCGCTTGGAATGGAACAAAGGGATTGTGGGCCATGTGGCAGCTTTGGGCCAGCCCTTGAATATCAAGGATGCCTATGAGGTAAACCTAGAATGCTTGTGTGGAGGGTTGTTGCTATGTGTGTTTTTTCCAGAGAGACTGATTTTAAATAAATAAATAAATAAATAACAACAAAATGACCTCAGAGGGTGGCTGGCTATCAAATCTCAACTATGACCCATCTAGCTGAATGTTGTCTACACTAGGGCTGCAGAACCTCTTTCAGCCCAAGGGCTGAATTCCATTTAGGAGAAGCTTTTGTAGGCCGCATCCTAGTGCTGGGCGGGGCTGAAGGGGAAAGTGGGTAGAGCCAAAGGGGGTGGGGCCAAAATACCAGCATATTGGAGATTAAAGCTCTTGCTGCCAGTGATTTAAGCCTTTGGAGAGGCATTTATCCTTTTAGAATGGGGAAAAAACTGCTTAAAAGTTGGGGGAAAACAACCAAAGGATTAGTGGTTGGAGGGGAAAAGGCGAACCAGGAAAGGGGGCATGGCTGTCTAGAGAACCCCGGAGGGCTGGATTTGGCGTACAGCTTTGAGGCTCCGTTTCCCTGTTCCATGGCGTTCTTTACAGCTTTAAACAGGAGTACTGCTGTTAATATCTATTGACATAGCATGAGTTATGCACATATGCCTGTGCGCTGGAGGAAGTACATGGGAACATAGGAAGCCGCCTTATACTGAGTCAGACCATTGGTCCATCTAGCCCAGTATTGTCGCCAGCAGCTCTCCAGGGTTTCAGGCAGAATTCTTTCCTAGACGTACATGGAGATGCTGGGGATTAAATCGGGGAGCTTCTGGATTAAAAACATGTGCTCGACCACTGAGCCACAGCCCCGCCCCTTTACGTATAAATAGAATTGAGTACAGTCTGCATAAGAGTGGTAGAATTTAACTTTTTAACTCTTTCCTGAAATGAGAGAAACGGATCTTTTTCGTTCGTGTGGCTTTTTTAGCCATCAGCACACTACATTCAGTGCACTGTACTTATTTCTCCAAGAACAGAAAATGTTCTAAAGATCATTATGCTTTGAGTTAGCAGCATATTATGGTGTGTGTGTGTTTAAATTGCAGGTTTCGTTAAGCTT
This sequence comes from Elgaria multicarinata webbii, assembly GCF_023053635.1. Taxonomy (NCBI): domain Eukaryota; kingdom Metazoa; phylum Chordata; class Lepidosauria; order Squamata; family Anguidae; genus Elgaria; species Elgaria multicarinata. Next base: position 35,323,145 of record NC_086180.1, on the reverse strand, counting down.
CCTAGACCCTCTGTAACATCTGCAAATATACGTTTGCATTTAAAGCTCCATCACACCTGGGGTTAACACACTCCCTACCTCACTTCTCTGCTGTGTTTTCCTTCCTCAAGTTACTTCCTCTTTCAAAAAACAAGAAAGAGGCCCATTGAGTCCACTGCTTCAATGGCGCTGCTTCTCCTGCACACAGCAGGTGAGGGCAGCAATTCCGAGTTTAAAAAAACATCGGACTTAAGGTTTTTTTTTTGTTGCGTGAAGAAGGCCAGAAGGGGTGGAAGGCGCGCAGGAGGCCGACGATGTCATGGGAGGGACCTGAGCAAACTCCATGAGTGCCCAGTAACGAGCATGCAATAAAACGCTCGTCAGATGGAGCTTTTACATTCTTTATAAGGATCGTAAATGTCAGAAAAAACAACTTAAGATGCAATTCTATGCATATTTAGACAGAGGAATGCTAGCTGAGGAATGCTGGGAGTTGTAGGACTTTTTTCTGTCTAAACATGCATAGGTTTATGCCTTTAAAGAATAGGGCCTTTTCGGTGGTTCCTCCAAACTGCTTGAATTCCTCCCCCACCTCCCATCCAGATCTTCACCAAACTCTTTCCTCAGATGTTTTTAAACAATCCTGAAATACCTTTTTATTTAACCAGCCCTCCGCTGTTCAAAGAAATAAGGGTATTTAAAGCGATGGCTTCTTCTTTCTATTTATTTTATTGTTTTTGGACTGTATTATTGTACATTTTATTTTGTTCCAAATGAATTGTCTGCTGCCTTGGAGGGTTGGAAGGTAGAAAGGCAGGGTAGAAATTCCTTAAGTAATAAAGAAATAATTGAATTCTCTTATCCATTACCTCAGATGGAAATGTTGTTACTAAGAGGGACAGTTAAACAGAATATCCTGTAGTTATATAAACTGAGGAAATATGCATACTTTTTGAGAAAGCATATTCATAGTTGTATGTTTTCTTCCTTTGACAGGATCCCCGATTCAATGCAGAAGTGGACCAAATCACAGGCTATAAGACACAGAGCATTCTTTGTATGCCAATAAAGAATCATAGAGAAGAGGTAAGGTCAAGTTCCTTGTTGTAGCCTTTCCAGCTACACTAATTCCTTAAACTGTTTTCAGTTTTCAGGCTCTGTCCCAAAGTACAATATTGTTTGTTCTCTCTTTTGCCTTAAAAAAAGTCTGTCTGCATATACTCCATAGCGTATAGTTTTGACCTGCTCCATAAAATATGCAGAATTGGTAGCCATCCAGGTTCCCCCACCCCCCAGTGTTGTCATTTTCCAAATACTGCCATTTTTGGCAAAGTCAATGGATCTGCATTTTCTTCTTGCAAATATTAAACTTCTATTTTGTTTGATGCATTTTCCTTTTAGTTCAACTGAATGTGTATCAAAAGAACATTTTGTATATGTTGAAAATATTACTAAAAAGCTCTAAAATGAAACGAATGCAGCATTAGGCTTACAATAGGAAACAGAGAAGAAGAAAGGAGATGAGAAAAGAAAAAGGAAGAAAAAATGAATAGAATAATTAAAAAAGAAAAGAAATGCAAAAATAAGTGGAATAGAAAAGCCATAGAATTATTTATTTTACTTTATTTATTTATTACATTTTTATACCGCCCAATAGCCGAAGCTGTCTGGGCGGTTCACAATTAAAGAGGAGAACTGTATTAGATTTTTTGTTTTCAATATTTGTTCATTAGGAATTTAATAATTAAAAACTGGGCATTTATTGTGATTTCAAACCTGATGAGTTCTAGGCACCACGTGAGAAATACACATTGAAAGATGGTATAAAAATAATGTAAATAAATAAGTTGAAGGAACTAACAGCATAACCCCATACATGCCTTTTCAAAATTAAGTCCCACTGATACTTATTATATTTCTCTACCACTATTAGCTGAAACATTCTTGATGGTTTACAAGACAAAGTTTTAAACCATAAAATACAATAACATAATAAAACATAATATAAAATTTAAAACAGAATAAAACCACAAAAGGCAATGGATGGCAGCCTAAAACCCCCAAATCTAAATATGATTCTTTGAATGTAAGGTCTGAGTATGTATGCCTATAATTTACATATTATCAAAGCTAAGGTTTGATTTTTGTAAAATTGCGAGACAGGTTTTGTTCCACTGGTGGTGAATGGCTGTATCAGCCTTAATCTTTAAGGGTTACAATCCTGCAACAGTTGAGCTTTCTTATCAAGACTCATACCTGCCAACTGTTGGACACTGCCTTGCAGGTATGGTGTTGACAATCATTTTAGTAATCCAACCCCCCTCTAAATCCCACTTTTGCCTTCTTCCTTAGATAGTATTTAGCCTATTCTGTTTTCCAGGGCAGAATCATCCTATCCAACTGTATCTAGAGTATAATGAGCTCTGCACAGAGGTGTTTTTGTTTAGCACTCAGGGCTTTTTGTTGAGTTATGGCTTTAGAAGCGGTTTAGTTATGGCACAGACTGGGCTTCTGGCACATAACCTTTTGTGTTAAGTCTCTGTTTGGGCCCTACAGAGACTAGCAAAGATTGCAGCAGTTCTCAGCCAAGTCAGCAAAGACGTGAATTAAAACAGAGATTTATGTAGGTTAAAACAAACCTTTTTACTGGCAAATAAATATATAATTTAGTTATGGCAGTACAGATACAAATACTTACAAACGGTCAGTCAATACAGCTCACATGAGGGACATGGAAGTTATACAGCACTTGAAAATACATTTACTTTTATAAATAACCTGTGCAATGATGCAACTCCTTGCAACCCTTAATTGAAGACAATCAGTTAGACAATTATTCAATTATGATACTCAATGTCCAGGTGTAGAGTTGACCTTTAAGTTTCTGCTGAGTCTTCTGTTCCTCCAGATCCTCAGCAATTAACAAATCAATGGAAAACATAACCAGGATCCATTCCAGGATCCAACACTTTTCTACATGAGGCTGCTAATTTGCTGTACCTACTTTTGTTTTCATCACAGAACTAAGGCCTTAGCTAGACCTAAGGGTTATCCCATGCAAATGGAGGGTTCGTCCCTGCCTGCTCCCGGGATCCCCTGTGTGTCATTTGGATGCACAGGGATGATCCCGGACAATCCCGGGATATAGGCCTGGTCTAGCTGTGGCCTGAGATCCCATAGACTCATAATCCCATATATTTCACTTGCTGAAATCCCAGCTTTGAATAAAAACTATCTGGTACCCATCAGTAGTGTAAAGTCTTCAGCATCATCTATAATAATAGCAAATTCAATTCTGAGTGCCACTCCGTACGCAGCTGAAATGGCATTATCCATGGAGAAGAGGAAGGTATCAGCAGGGAACCCCAAAGTTTTTGAAAGTACAAAAATAAAAACCTTTAGGAAACAAAAAAAAAACATAATGGGGGAAAAAAATTCAACATAGCCCAGTGAGGACTGAACATGTTCAGTGGACATAGAATGCTGGCTGAATTTTGGGGTGGGGATGGAAAACCAGGAGGAAAGGAAGAATGGAATTGATTATCCTGACAGAAGATTTGGCTGGCTTGCTGGAACGCTAAGCAGGAGTACTGAGCGCTGCACCATTTCGTGCCCAGCCTTACTTGAAGATACTAATAGCAAATTCATTCCTTGAGTGCCTATACGTATGTAGCCAAAACAGCACCACCCGCAAACAAGAGGAAGGAGGAACCCTTTTTTTTTTTACTTTAAATTTTTATTTTCTACAATACTTAAACATACACATTTACATTCACATAAAAACAACAACAACAACAACATACTACATAATGTTCAATTTGAATACAAAATCTTATCTTAATAACATAATCAAAATAACCTACAAGTGCACCCCCCACCTCGGGATCTCATTCCTGATTCCAGAATCTCATACTTTCTTCTGCTGGTGGTTTCCCACTTCCTTTTGAAAACACCAATATTAGGAACTGTTTCCAAATTCCTTCAAAATCATTTGATTTCGCTATACCTCTTCTCCATTTAATATTACTTGTTAATTTATCATTAATAGCTATATCCCATACTTCTTTATACCATTCTTCAATAGAATATTCCCCTTGAATCTTCCAGTTCCTAGCTACAATCAATCTTGCTGCAATCAACAAATTCGTTATCAGTTCCTTAGTTTCCTTTTTACATTTAAAATCTTCTTCAAATAGTGACAGCAATGCAACTTTTGGTGTTCGTTCTATCTTCATTTCCACAATTTCTTCAATCTCCAAAAACACCATCTTCCACAATTTCTGAGGAAGGAAGGAGGAACCCTGAGGTTTACAGAAAAACAAATCTTTAGCGGGGGATCCTTAAAGTAGAGGGGGGTGGATAACTGTAAACAGCCCAATGAGGATTGAGCATGGTCAGTGGTGACAGAATGCAGACTCTTGTGGGAAAAGAAACAGAATAACAAGGGCGAGGGTGAAATGAAATGGAGTATCCAGAAAGAAGGCATGGCTGATTGGCTAGAACACTGAACAGGAACATTCCATAATTCAACATATTGTTGCGGATCCCACTTACTATATATTTAACATAATTTTGGGGGGAGCAATTATTTGTATGTCCTTCACCTGATTGCCAGCTTGTATGTTTACAGAATACACATGGCAGAAAACTGGCTCCTCCTGCAAAAATGTCCCAATTTATTTTGATTGCGTGACATTTCTACTTTTGCATCTTTTTTGGTTAAGGGTTGTCTTTGTATTTGTGTTTTTTGGTTCTCCTTTTCCCAGCAGCATTTCAGCTTTTTCCCAAATGTGCATACACTGTTTTTAGCACTTTACTGATGTTGGTCACAAACCTCATGTTACTTCAAATGCATTATTTTTTGTGTTGTAACAAATTGAAACATTAGGTTTGTGTCAACAAAAGCTAAAATTAAGGAATATGTACACCTCCAAACAGTATTCTTTAATGCAAATAAATAATAACGTTAGAACAATATGCCAATAACAAATACATTAATATAATAAATTAAAACCTGAAAGTATAGAACTTAAAATTTGTAATATAAGAGGCCAAACAAATTTCAACAGCAATCTTCATATGTTGCCTAAAAGAAGACTTGGCCTAAACTCTAGGAAATAAATCTTAGATTGGATATGAACATCCTGGGTAATCAGTTGCTTAATAATATGGTCATCAACAAAAGAGGTTACCTGTAGCTAACAATGTTGATGAAAAATGTATTAAATGTCTTTCTTCTCTATTTTGAAGGCCATGTCTGAGTGATTGGTCTGTTAATCTCTACTACTCTAATAGAGCAATCTGGTGGCCCTTAGACAGTGTCTGGGGTGCTGTAGATCCCTTCTCCCACGGCCAGAGATGGAACTCTGGCCTTGGAGAAGGAGATTAAGTTATGGATCCCGCCAGCCCCTTTCAGCTGCGGCAGCTCTGCAGCAGCTCCTTTCCCAAGATCGGAGAGGTAGGGAGCAGTAGGCACTGATGGCGGCTGGCAGTGAATCTGCTCCAGGCTTCACTCAGAACTAGCCAGAACTCTAAAGGCGCTTCATACCTTGGGTAGCTCCTTTAGAATTCTGACCAGTTATGACTGAAACCTGGAGCAGATTCATTGTCCGACTGACATCAGAGTCCCCAGCTTCCACAGGGCTGGTGAGGGGAGAGGAGAGGCTGATAGTCTGTGGGATCCAAAGACCTTTCAAATACCAAGAATACACAACAGCTAGGTGGCCCATCTAGCAGAAATCACTGCAAAAGAGGATGGTGTGTCGTCGTCGTCGTCTTCTTCTTCTTCTTCTTCTTCTTCTTCTTCTTCTTCTTCTTATTATTATTATTATTATTATTATTATTATTATTATTACAAGCCTGCGGGCTCCCCTGTTTATTTGATTCTATGTGGGCTGCTCTGGGAGCCTTTTTGGCTGAGGAGCAGCATACAAACTTTTTAAAATAAGTAAATAATAATAAAATAAACATTAGCCTACATGTTTAATTATAGGACTTCTCCTCTTTCTGAAAAGGGCAGTCCACGACACCATTTCTTGGAGCGTGGAAGCTGCCATTGCTTGTTGAACTTGCTCTTAATATATCTTCCTCACTGTCATTGCAAGTGCCCTCCTCTCACCTTTGTTCCTGCTTGGCAGATGCTGAAACTGGCCCAGTGTCAACCAGCAACTGAGCAGGCCGCTGCATCTGGTGATGCCTGGCGTAGGATGTCTGCTGCATGAGGTCCGCATTTTGCCCATGACTTGCTTTCTTTAGACAAGCAAGCTGAAATGAAACAAGAATGTGTGTCAGGCCGTTGGTTTGCAAGCCTACATTTGTCATAAACTTTTGAGGGCCCTACATCTCATGGCCAGCCATCTTTGACCAACAAAAAGAGCAGATACCATAATCTCTGACCACGGTATTCCAGAGCTCTTAGAATGGTTTGAATAATGGTTCAGTTCACCGTTGTAGTTCCTGAAACAAAAATGAATCTGATGAACTAGGTAGATTTCACCCTCATAAACATAAACACAGTCACAGCTGAAGGAAAGCAGGCCCTTCTTTCGTTTGGAAATGCAAAACAAACTGATAGATTAACAAATTGACCAAGGTTAGAAGAGGGTGGAGGAAGGGATGATGTGCTACACTCACTTCTACGCATTTTAAATGGGAGGGGACCGGGTTTTGGAATGTCTCTTAGGGAAAATGTTTTTGTTTTTTTGTTCCTTTTAAACTCTCTTACCAGAAGGTTTTCATCACTCTCACCATAATGCCTAACTGACACATTTCTGGAATGAGGCTTGATCTACTGAATCCATCCCTAAATTACCATCTGTTTTTAGCTTATTTTGCTTTTTTTTTTTTTTTTAAAAAAAGCCATTAACAACATTTTAAAAACCAGCTTCTTTGTCCCGTCCCCCCCCCCCCCCAAAATGTCCAGAAAACAGACATAACCATTATCATGAAGATCTATCTAGCAGATAAAGGAAGCTGCTTCACTTCTGAGTAACTGAATCTTCAATAACAATCCAGAGATTTAGGGCCTTTCTACACAGTGACTGGAATGATGCCTGGTGCACTTTTTAGCCATTGTACGTTTCTCCTGCATGTGATGCTTCAGTGTCACAGCCACCTATGAACCTTCTGGGCAGGATCTATTCTGTGCCCTGTGTGTGGGTGCCTATGAACCATCCAGGCATAACAAGTGTTGGAGGGGATAATATTGCTGTGTCAGAAGAGTTGTGCTGCTGTTTGTTCCCTTTTTGAAAGAATGTGGCTACATTTGACCTGCGGTGGAGATAAAACAGCAGAAACAGCACACACAGCGCCCATTTAAAAGAAACTACAAAAACAAATGTAAAACAAGGAGGTAATTCTGTCCCTTGCTGCTTCCTCCTTATTAGGTCACAGAAGAGGTGTTCTTCTGACAGTCACGCAAATACTTTTCCATGCAACTTTCACAATAGCAATGAATACACCAAACTGGAAGTATTGTATTTTGCAAGGCATTATTATTATTATTATTATTATTATTATTATTATTATTATTATTCCTAGAATTTATATCCTGGATGTTCCTAGGGCAGTTTACAAAAATGTAGGGGTGTGTGCTTGGCGCTGGAAAGACCCTAATCACGAACATCCGTGGAGCATTTGATCTTCTAGAGTGGAGATTGGCCACTTCTAAACCCATAGAATAATTTCAGGGTGGAGACACGCCCAATAAGAGCTTCTAACGTCTCCGAAATTATATGACCATTTAGTGTCTGTGTGTGGTGTGTCTAACTGAAAACCTCCCAGTAAGGAACATGGGGTGATGGGGTGGGGTAGTTTTGATAATTCATATTGACATTTGTGGCTAACCAATTAGGAATTGCCATAGTGCTGTCTGTGACTGTGTTCTCCTCCAATTGCAATGTTCGGCAGAGGGAATGCCAATCATTTTTCTCACAGTGTCCTTGATTCCGCCCTCATTGGGGTTCTTGGTCTGGCGGTGTTAATCTTGGTCAGAGAGAGAAGGAGCAAGCAAGGGAGAAAGCGAGAGAGCAAAGATACCATTTGTTTAGCTTTTTTTTGCAAAATGAATTTATTTAGAAGGGGGGGGACCTGTTTTTTATTTGGCTGTCTTTAATGCTTCATGCGTTTGAGCTGTTCTGCCCCCAGCATATGCACATCCAAAAATCTTAAGAAATCCTTTTAAAAAGACTTTTCTTTGAATTGTTCCTTCAAATATTCTTTTAAGTCCATTCAAGGCAGATGTGTCCATATGTCTGTTCTGTTCTTTAATTTAAAAATCAAAAAAGAAACCATTTCAATTGAAATCGTTCAAGCCAGCCCACTGTCTGTGTGACTGTTGTTTGATTTACTTCCCCCATTAAAAAATCTTATTGTACTTGTATGTCTGTGTGTTTTAGGGTTGTGCAGTGCACACAAATGGTACACAATTAATAAAGCACACTTTGATAACGTTCCATGAGGCATGGGAAACACTGACGACTGCTGCTGCTACTTCTAGCAGTGGAGGGAGAGGGGGAGTACAGGGCTGGTTGGTTGCACGTTTCTGCTTGGACTCATGTCATCCACTGTGTGAAAGTGCTGTTGGGCTGGCATTGTCAGTGAGTAAGCTTCTACACCTGAGTCAGGCAGGCCCTTTATTTCAGTTAAACTATTACTCCTATTGGGTGGCTGGACTTCCAGTGCGTGTGTGTGTGTTTCCTCATTGTCATCCTCCTCCACCAAGCCGCTGTTGCCTAGACTCGAGTCACTCCAGTGTGCCTGACTGACATTCGGGGGAGGGGTGCCTCCTCCTCCTCCTCCTCCTCCTCCTCCTCTTCCTGCAAATCTCCTGTCCTCTCTGAGGATGGGCAAGCTGTGTGCTGCTGTTGTGGCATTTATTAATTTATATTTACTCATTTATTATTGTACTAAGCGCTTATCCCACTGCTTCGTTTCCCTCTCCCTCGCCATACAGATCAAGCCACGAGAGGTGCCTGAGAGGACATTTAAAAATTCCCTCTACATCACTGCATGAGTGGATCTGCTACAAACTTGGCGTGCCCAAAGCCTTCTTTAAAAGCTGTCACGGTGCCAATTTTCATGTGTTTATCTTCAAAACTGAGCATTTCTATTAATTCCCATTGATGATCATGTAGCAATTACCCGAAAATGGAACGGTTCTCCATTGGGTAATTTGACAGTGTGGAGAGAGGGACCCATTCTGGAAATTGGGGCATTTCTCTTCACAGCACCAAGCCCTAATTATGATTTTTTTAAAAAATAAAATTTAAGTGCAGGGAGAGGCCAGTGTTAGCTGCAGTGGGCTCTGGCATTTGTTCCACCATTCCCGATGCTGATGCCTGCCCTGCCCTGAGTCTTGTCTGTGCATCGCCTATAAGAGCCCTTCTACCCATTCACTCAGAAGCTGGCATTTTGTTTGATCTCAGTACGTCCATTTTTCAAGGAAAAAAATATTCTTGTTTATTTGCATATGCTGCTTAATTTTAAACTTGCTGTTCCAAAGCTCTAGGGTGGAGTTTTTAAAATAACAGCAACAACACAACCGTGAATGCCACAAGCTAATAACTAATCACTTATATCCTTCATCAAGAAAAAATAGGCAGAGCAAACAAAGCCCATTTTATATCCTGTAGGATATAAAACTATTTTGGAAGATTCCGTTTTTAAAAGTTAACTCATGAAAATAACAAGAATCTTGCTTTTGAAGAATGAGCAGCTTCTTTTATTAGTTTTAAGACTTGGCCTAAAAATGCCGTTCTGCACACATTTCAGCTCTGACTGTTGGGGGACAAAGTTTGCACAGTAGTAATTCTATTTTAATGTTCCTTTTCCATGTTCCATGTACATTGATGTAATGTTCCATGTACATTGATGGTGCTATATAAATAAATAATAATAATAATAATAAAAAAATAATTTTCCTTCATTAAGATTTGTGAAGGCAAATGGGTGATGCTTTATACCGTATTTCTTCGATTGTAAGACGCCATCGATTGTAAGACGCACACTAATTTCAGTACCACCAACAGAAAAAAAAAACACCTAAGACATACCCGCGATTCTAAGACGCACCCCATTTTTAGAAGTGTTTATATGGGGGGAAAAGTGCGTCTTAGAATTGAAGAAATACGGTACACTCATTAAATAATGCTGAAGCAAATTCTAATATCTCCAGGTCATTTCTTCCTTACCTGTCATAATAAGGGCCAAACAAGATGTTTGCTTAATATGTAACATATAGCTTTGTATCCTGTTTTTACTTTAATTATTGCTTTTATTTAATGCATTTATTGCATTTATAAATCACACCGTCCACCTACCAGATGCCTTGCATGATGTACAATAAAAATATTAAACTTACAAAATCAAGAAACATAGGAGCAAAACTGTTATTCAATAAAATTTGAGAGCAGCTTTAAAATTAAAATTGAAGAGCAGCATAGAACATTAAATAGCGTCAACTGCCAGCAGAACAGTCTTTTCTGCCCATCCAAAGCAAAATAAAGGAGCCACTCTCACCTCTCTCAAGAGGGAGTTTCACAATCAGGGTGCTGCTACCAAAAAAGCTCCATCTCAAGTGTCCACCAACCTAGCCTTTCTAGGTGGTAGAACATATAACAGGGTCTCCGATTATGATAATAAATTGCAGATAGGTTCATATGAAAGGATATTATCTATCCTGGCCCCAAAATATTAAGGTCAAAATCAGCATGTTGATTTGTGTACAGAAACAAACTGGAAACCAGTGAAATTGATCCAAGGCTGGCATGATGTGGTTGACTTTACACCATGCCTTATCCTGGGGATCGTCCCGGGATCATCCCTGTGCAGCTACATGACACACAGGGGATCCTGGGGGCAGGGAGCGATGATCCCTCCATTTTCCAGGGATAACCGGAATGGCTTTTAGCCCAATTTTCCCTGCGGTCTCGGGATCATCCCAAGACCACAGGAGGTGTGGGCGACTGTCCCAGCTTCATCCCATCTTTTTACAATGGCTTAATTTTGTGGACACAAATGAAATTTGTATTTTGTAGCCTGCTCTAGCTGTCACAGTTTCTTTTACATTTTTTTTATTAAACGGGAGCATCTTGTATTCTTGTACTGTTGCAAAATCCGACAGAAACTTTTAGCTATCTTTTTCAATTTGTGATAGTTAATGCCTAGGTAAATACTTTTCTATGCAAATAAGTGTAGCTTAACCAAGGCATGAGCCTTTATTAACTTTTTTTTAGGATTCCTTTGGATGATGTTGGACCTAAGACTCATACACATTTTCCATCCAAATAATATTTGCCTAGTTAGACATTTATTTAAATTATAAATAAAATTTGGATCAAACACCAGACTGATTTATGTAAACCGCCCAGAGAGCCTCGGCTATGGGGTGGTATACAAATGATGTTGTTGTTGTTGTTGTTATTATTATTATTTGTATCTCGCCTTTTGCCCAATGCTGGGCCTCAAGGCGGCCTTACAAAGTTTAAAATATACATTGGGGGGGGGAAACAAAACCATAAATATTTAAAATACACAACAAAATTATAAGACAATAACATAGATGGAGGGCTGGATTATTCTCCAAAGGCCTGCTTGAAAAAAAAAGTTTTAGCCTGCTTCCGAAAGCCCATCAAGGAGGGAGCCAGCCTAGCTTCCCCGGGAAGAGAGTTCCAGAGCACCAGAACAGCCACCGAGAAGGCCCTCTCCCATGTTCCCACCAAGTGTGCCTGTGAAGAAGGTGGGACTGAAAGAAGGGCTTCTCCAGAAGATCTCAAAGCACGGGCAGGCTCATAAGGGAGAATACGTTCTTTCAAATAACCTGGACCCAAACCATATAGGTGTTTATAGGTCATAACCAGCACTTTGAATTGTGCCCGGAAACAGACTGGAAGCCAGTGGAGCTGTTTTAACGGGAGTTGTGTGCTCCCTGTAACCAGCCCCAGTCAACAGTCTGGCTGCAGCTCTTTGAACCAGCTGGAGTTTCCGAACACTCTTCAAAGGCAGCCCCACGTAGAGCGCATTACAGTAATCCAATCGGGATGTAACTAAGGCATGTGTCACCGTGGCCAGGTCCAACATCTCTGTAGGGGTAGAGCAGCAGAGTAGGCCTAATCTACACCAATGAAAGCAGTATATACTGTAAAAGGCTGCTTTATAGCGGTATTGAAATGCTCTGACAACTGTTGAAGCCCATTGACACATACCATATACCGCTTTCATACCTCTATATCCCCCTTGGTGTGGCTCCTGCCTTTTATATACCGCTTTCGTACTGCTTTCATAGTGCAATATCCTGCTTAGTGTAGATTAGGCCCTGGCCTAACACACACACACACACACACACACACACACACACACACACACAGCAATTCACAGTTGGATATGAACAGGGACCCTTCATTTAGTGGATCATTTTTCTTTAGTGTTGTCGTTACTGAATCTTAACATTGTCTCAGAAAGTTAAAAAAAACACAGAGAAGCATTTAGCTCAGAAATAACAATGAAAAAAGGACACATGCTCCCTTTGGGGTTTGAAGTAGCTTTCACAGAATTAAATGCGAGATCTGAATGTACAAGAATGCAACAAGAAGCATCCAGATAAAATAAAACTCTGAACGCAGCTAGCAATGCTAAAGAAATGTCTGTGGCCTATGGAGAAAAGCCTGCAGGGAACCGGGAAGGCCAGTGTCATGTTTAAGGCTAAAAGTCAGCGTGTCTATTTTAAGTTTAGAAAAAAAATACTGAGGATTAAACTCTGAGGCAGATGAAAACAAATGCCTTCTGTTTCTCAAGCAAATGAAACTTCCAGAATAGACCAATGATGAGTGTTGTGCTCAATAGCAATAGAAACAGAACATCTGTCTTGGAAGGCAAAGAGGACAGGTCAGGAAGCTAGGTAAGAACTTTATTGTCTCTCTCCAATAAGAACAGGACAGACACAAGAAGCTCCTGACTCCGCAGCCAAGTCAAGTGCCACCTAGTGGCAGAAGAACAGCTCACGTGTTCTCACAATGCACATTCAGAACCTCATGCTTGGGGTCCTAATCCACCCATCCAGGGTTCCCCAGAAGGACCCTTCCCCTGACGCCACCCCCTTTTCCCCAATCACTGCTCATTGATTGGAGGTTTCCAGCTTTTCTACAGTGTTTTTCCCCATTCTGAAAGGTTGAAATACCTTTCCTATTGCTTAGTTACTGGCAATAAGAGCTTTCAGCTAAAATACGCTGGTATTGTTGGCTTACCCTGGAATGAGCCTCACAAGAGCTTCTCCAAAATGGGACTTGGCTCTCAGGTTGAAAGAGGTTCTACACCCCCAGCATAAGGGAAGAGCGAGGCTGCACCAACTACCCTGCCCGTGATGCCGTGTGCACCAACTAAACCCTGCTCTCCTGGCGTAATTGGGGTGGTGGAACATTCCCCTTTCTGTTTATAACTTAGAGTGACACTGAAACTGCTGAAACGTTGCAGTTGTTTTGGATATCTGAGTTTGGCCTGAGAACTAATGGCTGGGGTCATCATTTTTCATGGATATGGTGAATACAAAACTACATTTGTGTGGTCTGCTTCTTAAAACAAAATCCCCATGGTTCACCGATGTATTTTATAGCTGGCCAAAGACTATGGTTGAAACAGAATGCTTCTCCTAATTCCCTTTCCCTCAAAGTGTAGACAGAGCTAAATACAAAAACAAAAAACAACAAAAAAGAACAAGGAACTGAACCATCTCAGAGATGCATGTGGGGTTTTGCTTTTCTGGAACTTGGCATTCAGGGAACTTTTGACATGAGTAGGGTGACCATATGAAAAGGAAGACAGGACTTCTGTATCTTTAACAATTGCATACAAAAGGGGATTGCAGCAGATGTCATTTGTAGGCATGCAGCACCTGGTGAAATTCCCTCTTCATCACAACAGTTAAAGCTGCAGGAGCCCTGCCCTCTTTTGTATCTTGTCACTCTAGTGACCAGATACTACAGAGGGTAGGGCTCCTGCAGCTTTAACTGTTGTGATGAAGAGAGAATTTCACTAGGTGCTGCACACGTACAAAGGATACTGGTTGAAATTCCCTTTTCTATGCAACTGTTAAAGATACAGGAGCCCTGTCCTCCTTTTCATATGGTCACGCTAGACAAGGGGGAACTTTCAAACAAATGGTTCCCCTACAAATGGCTGAGGTGGCACAGACTGGATCACCTGCTCAGCATTAGAATTGGTTCATTATACCATTTCTGGACCAAGGGAATTGGAAGCAGTCTTCACTCCTTGAAATTAATTAGTCAATACATAGATTGATCTGATTTTGCACAGGTAGGCTACCCCAGCCCACAGTTCTCCTAGAATGGCTGGCCAACCATATGATGACACTACTAGGCTGTGTTGGTGCCAGTGCTCACATAGTACTAGTGGAGAGGTTGGGGAGACTTCATAGTCTGGATATGGTGTGTGGGCCTCATGTCTATTCCTGGGTGCAGCCAGTCTTGCATGTTTTGAGTTTAAATTTTCCTGCCGTTGAAAGTTTTAAGGATATTCAAATTATTACTAGACTCTTGCTGTAAACCACAGAGTCTAGGACTCCATTGACATATATGCTGCCATGCTATGTTTGTGCTAATTATGTAATTCCCCCCTCCCCCAGCATGAAGAAACCCTCCAGAGTTGTGCGTTCAGTTTCCTAATTACCTGGTTTTAAGAAACTTTCATAGTTTATGATTGCCACACGGCAAATAGAACTTACTCGGAGTTGCACCAAATAGAGTTGAAAATAGAGTTTACTTGGAGTTGCATTTTGAACTTCAAATGAGTTCAGAATCTGGACTTGTTGGTTATTGAAAATAATTTCATTTCATTGTTCAGTTCATAAAAGTGGGTAACATTACTTTAAAGTAGTGGTGAAGCCTATCTCTAAGACAGTCTGACTTGGTTCGCACGATCACCACAACCATGGTTGGTTGGGGTGCCCACAGATACCAGGTTGATAATCCAAGCTCCCGCCACAGCGGCTTCTTGTTACGTGTGAACTCAGTGAGGGTGCATTGTTGGGGTAGTTGATGAGCCACCCAGAACACATGGGTTGTTTTAAGGTTGTGAGTGGTTTGTCAACCACCCCAACAGCCCACACTCCCAGGTTTGCATGTAACATTATTATTGTTGTTGTTGTTGTTGTTGTTGTTATTATTATTATTATTATTTGTATCCCGCCTTTTGCCCAATGCTGGGCCTCAAGGCGGCCTTAGAAAGTTTAAAATATACATGGGGGGGGAGGGAAACAAAACCATAAACAATTAAAAATACACAACAAAATTATAAGACATTAACATAGATGGAGGGCTGGATTATTCTCCAAAGGCCTGCTGGAACAAAAAAGTTTTAGCCTGCTTCCGAAAGCCCATCAAGGAGGGAGCCAGCCTAGCTTCCCCGGGAAGAGAGTTCCAGAGCACCGGAGCAGCCACCGAGAAGGCCCTCTCCCATGTTCCCACCAAGCGTGCCTGTGAAGAAGGTGGGACTGAAAGAAGGGCCTCTCCAGAAGATCTCAAAGCACGGGCAGCCTCTTAAGGGAGAATACGTTCTTTCAAATAACCTGGACCCGAACCATATAGAGCTTTATAGGTCATAACCAGCACTTTGAATTGTGCCTGGAAACAAACTGGAAGCCAATGGAGCTGTTTTAACAGGGGAGAATATTCAAAATGGCAGCAACTGCCGCAACGAAAATCCTCATGGAAAAATTTACTGATGGTGGCTTCCTGTTGTGTGCGAACTGGGCCACTGTTTCATTCCATTTTTCAAAGTGCTTCATATAACAAGTTCAGGGATTTGCACTTGCATCCAAAGAATAAACGAGCTTGCATATGGTTGACATGCTTTCCATAGTAAAAGAGAAACCTACGGGACTAATAAGGAGCAGCTGAATGGGCTTTTTAGGCCATATTAACATTGCCTTTTTTTACTGTTTCCTCACAGCTCTTTAAGAACCACAAGCTTCCCTTTCATGGCAGGAAACTGTTTACATAGGGTGAAAGTGTTCTCCTTTTGGATTCTTCAGAGAGCCTGTGATACCATTGAAATGGGTTCAGCTTTCTGTGGTTCAAAGCTAATAAAAATAAAACGTCCAGTGTTGTGAGCCAACACCTGCATGTCAGCTGTGCACCTGCGGACTGGTGTCAGAGCACACTGGGACGTTAGAATGTTTACTTACTTTCCTAAGTTAGCTGCAATACTTAATATTGATTCTCCAAGCCTAACTTTCAGCTTTGGAATTCTAAAAGTAGGGAGTAATTTCAAACCTGGTTATTGGTACGGAAACAGACTTGGTTGCCCCTGTCTATTTCCCAGCCTTATGTCAGGGAATGGACGGGGGAGTGCAACTCTGCTGATTCTCCTGGATTTCTCAGCAGCTTTCGATACCATCAACCATAGTATCCTTCTGGATAACTTATCTTGATTGGGCTTAGGAGGCATGGTGTTACAGTGATTCTGGTCCTTCCTGGAACAATAGTCTCAGAAGGTGTTGCTGGGAGATTTCTGCTCCGCCCCATGGCCATTAGCTTATGGGAGTGCCACAAGGCTCCATTATAAGCTTTTTAGCATTTACATCAGGAATGGGAAACCTTTGGCCCATGGGCCAAAACAGCCCATGGAGGTTCCCAATGTGGTCCATCAATTCCTTTGTCAGGTTTTAAATATTTTAAATGAGCAAATTAGCAAAAATAATGGGGGTGTTCAGATAATCACATAGGAAGAAGTTATTGTGGCTTCTCCACACACCCTCCCCAAATGACTGCTATTTGCATAATTCCTGGAAATGTAGCACGGGTTGGTGTGTTGTCCGAACATGGCTCAGCAGGGGTAGCTTCATACCCACCCTACAGTCCCTACTGTAAGTCGTGGGTTGTAGGTGGGTACAAAATCACTCCTGCCATGCCAAGTACCATGTTTGGACGACATGCCAATCTGCTACATCGCGGGGGATTATGCAAATGCGGGGAGAGCCATGATGGCTTCTTCTCCCTATGCAATCATCAGAACCCAGTCAATGACTCAGTAATAATAGACAGTGACCCAATTTGCAAATCACATGTGAGCATTTATTGAACCTGAAACTCTGGTTTGTCACTCTCTGACAGGCCAGAGAAATCCTCCATGTTTTGCTGTTGTGTTATTTCTACAGGGCTTGATGGTTGAGAGACAAGCCAGAGGTTTGGGTTCACACATCACGCAAAAGAAACCATGGATCAAAGGTTTACAGTTTGTTTAGGCACTCTCACTTGCACCAGAAGTGATCAGGCACTGTTTACAAGCATACTCGCTTACGTGACATAGAAACTTCAGATTTGCATGTAGTGAAGGAATACAATAAACGCTCCTTCCAAAAGCATTCATAGCACTAACATGGGGAATCATTGTGGTGAGGCAGGACTGTTAGGTTTGGAGACAGGAAACACAGATTCAAATCCCCACTTACAGGATTGCCTTAGGCAAGGCGCTTAGCCTAAATTAGCTCATAGGATTGTTGTAAGGCTAAAAACAGTTCTAAGATGGTTTAGAAATGGGCGGAAAGAGGAACACCCAAAGAGTCATAACTTGGATCTTTCAGCTTTTTAAAATACATCTTTTGTGCTACAAGAGAGGCAGTCCTCAAAGAAGTGCAACCGCTGGTTGAATGGCTGCCTATTGTGAAGCTGTTAAAGCACAGAACTTCTATCAGGAAAAAGATGGCAGCCCTGTTCTTGATGGAGTGGCTGAGGCAGACACTTAGGCCACAGCTAGACCTAAGGTTTATCCTGGGATCATCCAGGGTTCGCCCCTGCCTGAGCACTGGATCCCCTGTGTGTCACCTAGATGAACAGGTTTGACCCCTGGACGATCCAGGGATAAACCTTAGGTCTAGCTATGGCCTTAGACACTGAACTTGTTGACAAAAAGTGGGTCCATCATTGTGCAGGTCTCCACTACAGAGGGCTAATCTGCACCTACAGCCGTTTGGCAACGGAGGAGGGATAATTGTGATGGTTTCCAGCTTCTGCGCTCAGCGCTCACGGGGCACACACCACTGATGCTTCCTGCAAGTAAAGGAGAGCCATTGCGGGAGAACGTGTGCTCCATGACGGTAGTTCCGAATGTGTATCGGCAGAAGTGGGCAGGACTAACTCCTGGGAGATGTGCACCAGCACAGACACACAGCAACACAAGGGGGGATAGGTACTGTGTTAAAAATGTGCTGATGTGTAGAGATATATTTGTTGTTGTTTTTTAAAAAAAACCACACTTGGCAATGAAACACGCCGATGCCCTTGCACACGCCCCTGACAGCGGGTTGGCTGTTTGCTGAGCCAGAAGCTCATGCCGAACAGCAACTGCTTTGTGAAGGGATAGGTGCACCAGCCATGGACTTCAGGATTGTAGCGACAGAGCCCCCCAAAAGTGACAAAAGCAATCGACAATATTCCTAAATAAGTGAGGGTCGACCTGACATCACTGCAGGATCAGCCGTGTGTCATGTGGCCTGGTAGGGACAATTTCGATATTATCCTGGAATAAACGGCTGGTGTAGACATGGCCAAAGAATCACCTTATGTTGTGAAAACCTTTAGTATGTGATGTGGTCCTTCTTGGGAATTGTTGAGCTGTCGAAATGCTGGCCTATTTATAAAACCTGTGGTTGCAGTAGATGTGGGCAAGAGTTGAAGATTTGCTTGCCTGTGAGGGGTGGGGTTGATCTGGAGAAAATAGATGAAACTGTGCAAGTGTATGGGAAAGATGGGGCATTTAAGTTGTAAATATATACTAACAGGAGTTTTGTGGGTGGCTGTGGGGTGTTCTCTTCTGGGAAATTGCTGCGTCATCTGTTCTGTGTGGTGCCTGCTCTATGGAGATAAAATGCATTCGCCACATAGTGATCTGAACAGTCTGTTCTTTGAGGTATGATCTAAAATAAGGAAATGTCCCTTAAATTAAAAGGTACCTGATAGCCCTATCTTTGGAATTTGGAAACAGCTGTATGATGTGTAGGATATCTAAAAACAATAGGATTGTGTTGTTTTTAATAGTACCATTGTCAAGGTAGTTTTTGTTTTTAAAACCTTCTTTAAGTTTCCCCTGTGTGGCTTGGTTGCAACCAGGAGGAGTTTACCATTAACTTTAAAAGGGAAGAGTTGGACTTTATGCAATGGACTTGACAATAAATCCTTTATTTAAAATGAACATTTTGAGGCTGTGCTTGCTAATGTCTCACTTCACAGAACAATGATCTTATTTGTGCTGCCAGTAGCTTTGAGAGAGGCTGGTGTGAAAGTAGAGACTATAAATCATCATCCAACCCACTGAGATATTGAAAGTGTTTTTCCACCCAATTTTACAGCTCGGCTATTAGAACTTTAGTCCTTAATGGGTGAGCACACTTTTCCATATGTGTGCCTTGCAAAAGATCTTCTATTGAGGTCTTTTAGCAGAAGGCATCATTTCCTGTTTCGTATCCCTTCCAAACTGCGGTGGTCACAAATAATTCTATTTCTGGCGGATTTCTGGGCAACAAATTTCGCTGCTAATATGCTAAAGTTGCTAAACTGAATTACAGCTTTCTTTATCATACATATCTTCCTGGTTTCCTGGGAGTGTAAAGCACATGAGAAACAACAAACAGAAAAATAAAGCTTCTTGCCTCCTGCTAGGTTGTGATTAGACGATTGGGATACTGGGGGTTGGGCGTTCCAGGTATTGGGAACAAAATGAGATCTCCTAACCACGTTTTTTTTAAAAAATCTTTTAATGCCAAGACTACCCCAGTGTTTCCCTGCTGTGGTAAATGACAACCACTCCCAGTGCTGACTACAGGCCCTCCATGTGCTCCCTGGCCACAATCCAGATTCCCACCACCATAGCGTTGTAGCATGGCTGGAGGAGGCTTGGATCTAATTTAGGTTTATCCTGTGCTATCCTCCCCTCTCTCACACACTTTGTAATTCCAATTCCAAGTGCCTTCTGTAAGGATCAGTCTAACCATCTGGACCACCATCCACAGTCCAGCTTATTTTTTGAATAATAAATATAAAATAATAATAAATAACAAATAATAGATTCCACAATAAAATTGCCAATTAGCATTTATATTACAACTTCCTTTTTCTTTTTTCTTTTTTTACAACTCTCATTTTATTGGAAACTAAAAGCTAAATAAATCTGAAAGCTAAATATAAATCCATGAATCAATGGACACAAAAATCAACAGATACAACTTCTCGATATTATTTTGACTGATCAGCTTATCTTTACAGGGACCACTAGGGGTTGGCTTGGAGGTTTCCACCATAGAATTTTGAATTAGTTTAAATGTCCAGTCGGAAACATTGATTTAATGAAGGTCTTTATTGTTATGTCCATTTCATACAGTTTAATCCCATTCTTACTAACTATAGCATCTTTTGGCCACATTATTATTGTTATCTTCCACTGATGTATGTATGGTGATACTACACGAGCCTAAAGTATGCGTAATAGCTTTTTTTAAGATAGCCATGCAGTTTATCATGCTTGATCAGATCAGCAGGTGAGCAGTCACATAGCAAAAACACCACATTGGCCCCTTTCAGAAGACACGTTAAACCACAGCTTTAACTACAGTGGTTAAGCCAGAAAGCTGGGCCGTGTTCAAAAGACACTTTAAACCATGGCTTTAACCATGGTTCTGGCTTAACCACCATGGTTAAAGCCTTGTTTTAAGGTGTCTTCTCAATGGGGCCATTGTCAGAAGAGCATCCAAGGTGCTGCATGCACAATCTCTCTCATTATTTTTAGAAGAAGAAGAAAGACACATGGACCAAGGTGTCATAATTTTTGGCTCTGTTTCTTAGAAAGGAAAAACAATGGTATATATTACAGCTGCTACGTATGCTGGTCTTGGCTCTTTACCTCTTTCAGAGAGGAAGAGACATTGATGAGAGTGGCGGCACCCGATGTGAGGATAGGGTGCTTGCTGGGAAACCAGTCTACTTTTGAGGAAGTCTTCCAACTCCAAGCCTGTTTCATTCAAACTACAGATTGGAAGCTTTAGCCATGATTTAGCAACAAGTGTACCTGAGTGCTTGCTGAATTGCTGACTCATGAGTAAACTTCATGCTGCTCTTTGTACACGTGAATTGCAAATGTTAAATACTGACATACCACGAGAAAGGAAAGTTGGCCTTTTTTGTGTATGGGAGGACTAACCCAGACACAGTCAGAGATACAAGGAGAGAGAGGGGCTGAACTAGGTTACAGCAGTACTCCTCTCCTGTAGCTTTATGACTGACTGAAGGACGTGTTGTCTCTCCCCACCCCTTCCATAGCTTACCTTCAGAAATTGTTTTTTTCTGTGATTTATTTTGAAAGAAAGTAGGTGAGCCAGCCTGATGCACACTCTGCTGAGAGTAAGTAAGGTGGGATTGGGCTGTTAGCAACTAAGCCCCGACTTGGCATTGGCCATGCTGCCTGGGGAAGATAGGGGTTGTAGTCCATAGCAGCTGCAGGTCTCCAAGTTGGGGAAGACTGGAATATTGCAGAACTCTGACACTTTGGAAGAGGCAAGATGAATACAGTTCAGAGTCTACACACTGATAAACCCTTAGGAGAAGACCCATTGCTATTTTCATTTCCTTGGAATGACAACCAGTGCATCAAAAGGTCCCTCATCTCGTTCTATTGCCCCTCTGCAGTAGGGCCCAACAATATCAGATGTACCTGTATAAATGGAGTACTCCTTTGAGATTTCCTATTAATTCTCAAAGAGTAGAGACCATTATGTCAGGACACTTGAAGTCCAGCGGAGCTATTATATGCACACAAAAATCAGTTAAGCATTTTTAAGTAACTTGAAATTAAACCTTGTTTAGAAACACCCAAAAAAGGGGGGCATGTTTTTTGTCTGAGTTACACTCCTTTCACCATTTGAACTGTGGAGAAGATGTTGAAAATGCCACCAGCAGGCTACAAAAAAACCTTTTGCTTTTGCAACACTGCACACAACGATAGGAACGTTATGTTCTTCTGCTGTTCTTAAAAATTATTTTATCTTATTCCTTATTGTATTGATTTTATGTAAGCCAACATGTGTGCATTTATGAAAAGGCGGGGGTATAGATAACATTATATTAACATTGAAAAGACTCTTACCATGGGTAAAACCCAACATAAATCCTAGTTAGAGCAGACCCTCATGGCTAACTGATCTCCCTTTCCTTTCAGTGGGTCTTACTCTAACTAGGATTTATGTTGGATTTTACCCCATATGTGATGTGAATGCTAGCCACAGTGTGGGTAGGGCTTGCTGCTTGTTTGCAGTGTAGGCATAACTTTATCAGTACGGCACAGCTTCAGAAAAGTTGTTCCAGCTCTCCAGTGAGTTGCTTCTCCTTTGCATGACAGTAGTGACAGTTGTGCTGCTATATTGCCATAGAACGCATTGTGGCACAATGGGAACATTTAGAAACTCCTTATATGAACAGATGGTTGTTGTGACATCAAAAGCCACATGGTGCCCCAACAGGTAGAATTGACTAATGGACTGGACTGAGGGAACTGTGGGATGTATCAGACATACATTTTGTCAGTTTCTCAACAGTGAACAACCATAGGGCCGGACTAGATGTGCTGTTAAACGTGTCTTTGCATTTCATCTGCACATTTTAAAAGATGTAAATAGCAGCCATTGGGACTGATAATTATCAGGACCACAGCAAGCAGGGAAGGGGGAGTTTATCCCTTTCTTCCCCTGCTGTGGTCCTGATGAAAATCACTCTTCTAATGTCAGCTTTCCTCCCAATGCAAATAGTCATTTTGGAGAAGCAGTTTTAGTTTGGACTGCCACAGGAAGGGGTAAACTCACCTTCCTGCTGTTGTGATTGTAACAGTCACCACTTCCTCTTCCAAACAAATATCTTGTTTGGCCCTTAGCCTAGAAGTGAACGAAGGTGGCCTGGTTCACACATAAAGACACCCCAGGAATCTTTCAAACAGCATGACAAGCCAGAGCATGGGTTGAGTGTGGATTGTCGTTGAACTGTGTCTTGTTGAACTATGCATTGTTGTGTTGTGTGAACCGAGACGTGCTAACAAACCATGATTTGTAAGCCATGGGTTGAGTGTGGCTTCTTGAATTGTGGGTTGTCATTATGTACAAACCCTGCACTATGGTTTAACTAGTGAGTTCAATGGGCCTTACTCTAAAGTAAATGTACATAGGAGTGCAGCCTTAAGCTTTGAATTAAGGGTTCTGCTTTTGCATTGCATTCACTCAAATGCTGTAGTAAAGCTTTTATAATGAGGCTTTGACATCTATTGTGAATGTTCATTTTGATGTTGCTAACAGTTGAAACCCTATAGAATCAATTAATATTTCTGTATTTTATTTAATCAGGTAGTTGGTGTGGCACAAGCAATCAATAAGAAGTCTGGTGGTGGAGGAACATTTACTGAGCAAGATGAGAAGGTATAAATAACTGGCTTAATCTTATTTTTATCAATAGTGAAGCTTCTTTGAGTGGCCCTACTATTTGAAGTGCAGCAGGTGGCTATAGGGAAAGGGCCTACTTGGTGGTGGTACTACAGCTGTGGACTTCTCTCCCCAAGAAGGCTTGCCTGGTGTACCAGGCAAAGACCTTTATATTATTTTCAGCCTTTTCAATCCTCTGTACATTGATTTTGTGCTGCTAGATGAATGTTTTTAATTCCATGGACTGCTTCAATACTATTCTTTTATAGACAGGTGTTTTAATGTTCCCGTTTTAATTTATTTGACTGTAATTGTAACTTTTTGTATAGCACCTTGATAACCTATTAAAGGACTAGGGTAAACATCAGATCAATCAATCAATCAATAAAGGAACAGGAGCTTAGGCTATTGGACAGCATAGAAATGTAATAAATAAATAAAAAATATTTAATCTCCATGGAAGATTAAAAATAAAAAAAGTCTTCATTGAAATCAATAGAGACTTTTTAACCCCTCCATGGGGATGGAGTGGAATTTCAGGATGAAAATTGAGGAGGAAGGAAGCTTAAATGCTCCTCTCCTGAAGTGTCACAGTTCTGTTCCGAAATGGATCATGTGTGCTTGCAGGAGCGTAGGAGAGACAATCACACATAACTCAGCTATGGGTTAGGGAATGTTTAGTTTGTCCCTTAGTGTAGGAATACAACTTCATATGAAATTACTTTTAAACTATTGTTTTCCAAACCATGTTTTGATAAGTCTACAATTTGTGCAATTGTTATGTAACCCAGTTCTGGAAAGAGGCCATAAAATGGATAACTGAACTGCATAAATATCATAGGGCAGTATCCAATGTTACACTACTGCTAACATAAATTACATTGCACTAGTGTAAACATTCTCCGGCTTAATGCTAGTCATGCTTGCTGGAATGGCAGGAGTCCCCAGAAGATTTATTTCCCCATTCAAAATTTTGGAGCAGTGTACAAGATAAAATACAATAAAAACAGAATAAAACACCTTAAAATGGATTTTTAAAAGCAAAATGAAAGGTGAAATGGCCATCATGCCAGCAATTAACATAGTGCTAGAAGTCATATAATAATAATAATAATAATAATAATAATAATAATAATAATATTTCTTACCATCCTCTCCATTCTGATTGAGGCGGGGAACAGCAGCAAATATAAAATACATAAAACTGAATTAAAACATAATATACATTGTTAAACATCCTAAAAACATCCTAAAATTCCACCAGATAGGCCTGCCGGAAGAGATCAGATTTACATTGTGCGAGAGATCATTTATTGGCATTGTGCTAGAGGTCATTTACACTAGCACAATGTAATTGTTTACACTAGTGCAATGGGCACTAGCATTGTGTCAGAAACTCCCCATCGTTTGAGAATATTTGATTAATTTAGAAGTGCCTAAAGCCAGAGTGATGTGGAATTGTCATGTTTAGCAACTTTTCTGAAACCTGTGTCACAAATAAATCTTGTGGCGCACTAAACAGAGCTGAGCCTAGCCAGAGAAAATGACAAATGTTGTTAGTAACAAGGTCAGAATTCATTCATTCTTTCTACAGTAAATGGAGCGTGTGACGAACATCTGCAGGACATCAGAATTAATACATTTCCTGAACAAAAAATGGCTCATGCCTTTGCTGTCTAAGCCAGATTCAGTTCATACTTTTAAAATATGTAATTCCTTATATAATAGATGGCTATACCATGTGTTCCATATTTAAAGTTGACAGAGCACTCTGTGCATCTCCAGAACTACTTATTAGAGAATGCTTTTATTATGACAAAATGGGGATGAATATTACATAGGCTGTGCTCAAGAATGCACTTATTCATAAATAAATACCTTGATGTCAGTGATACTTCTTCTTAAGTAAGCTGTGGTCAGAAGCGGGGCCATGCTTCCAAAACAAAAATCCTGGCAACTGCTGATCAGTATGACTATTTTATGCATGATTGTCAAAAAATAATTTCTTTGATATCTTATGTAGATTGTTATGTAGAGGTGTACAAAATTATGCATGGTATGGAGAATGTGGATAGGGGGACATTTTTCTCCCTCTCTCAAAATACTAGAACCCAGAGTCATCCCATGAAGCTGATTGGTGGGAATTTCAAGACAAATAAAAGGAAGTACTTCTTCACACAGCGCATAGTTAAATTATGGAATTCGCTACCAGAAGATGTAGTGATGGACACCAATTTGGATGGCTTTAAAAGGGGGTTGGATAAATTCCAGGCGGTGAAGACTATCAATGGCTGCTAGCCTTGATGGTTATGTGCTAGCTCCAGTATCTGAGCCAGTAAGCTTGTGTGCACCTGTTGCTGGGGAACATGGGTGGGAGGGTGCTATTGCACCGTGTACTGCTTTGTTGGTCCCTGTTCAACAGCTGGTTAGCCACTGTGTGAACAGAGTGCTGGACTAGATGGACCCTCGGTCTGATCCAGCATGGCTCTTCTTATGTTCACATAAGGTAGGCCATTGTCTGAACTCATTTTGTATTTGCAAGAATTGACCACAAATCTTTACCACTTGGGAACTGGTCACAGGTATAATTGGACATTTTAAGATGGTATATAAACAGCACTCATTGCTACTAAAGCATGGTGCTTGGGAACAGAAAATAACAACCTCCTTCTAGCTTGTCAAGCCTAACCAAATAACTGGAGTTCTATTAGAAATGAGAAAACAGAAGAACATTTCAAGGTGTAAATACTTGTTCGTGGGTGTTGATATATCGAGGTCTGTACGCCTTGCCCTCTCATAGGGTTATTGGCAGATACAGAAGATAAATGGCAAAGCAGCACAGAAGTAATAATATGTTGGTGAGGATTGCCAAAATACTTTATGGAACTTGTAGAATCAATGGAAACTATTGCTGACGTGTCAGTCAGCCCAGAGAATAAGGAATTTAGAACAAGTGTTTCAAAAGCTCACCTGCTTCCTACGCTGCTAGAATTCACCCCAATAGTTTCTGGGACTAATCTGTATTATGATTTATGGCAATTAGCTGGCTAACTCCCAGTGTTCTCGAACTCAAGCTGCCAAGTCGATTAACTTTTAGTATCTGGTTTTCAGGATTTTGCGGGTTACCTAGCATTTTGTGGAATTGTTCTGCACAATGCTCAGCTGTATGAGACATCCCTGCTTGAAAACAGACGCAATCAGGTGAGCCTTTCAAAGTTATCTGCACGGACACGGAGTGTATGAAACCTGTAGAGTAAAAGCTTCCTTTGCCCTAGGCCTCCTTACTTTGCTGGGACCTTAAGTTATATCCAATATGTGTTGTAGGGTGCTGCAGCCATAGGGGGCCACTTGGTACCGTAAGTGGTGGCTGTGCTGGGATGCCCTGGCACTGAGCAGTGTCTTCTCCTGCACTGGGCTCTAACCTGAGGGTAAGGTCTGTAGACGATGAAGAGGTGGTTGGTGATGAGAGGGGAGGAGATGGCAGAAGTGGCTGAGGAGCCTGGTGCCTGAAATTTGATTGGGCTATTTGTACGTCCCTTTCAAATATTCAAAACCATTGGGGTTTGCAAGTGTTCAAAAGGAATACTCAAAGGGACTGATCTCTGTCAGCCCTCCACCACTGATTACACTAAGGGTGAGGAACATTGGCCCTCCAGATGTTGGACTGCAACTCTTGTCAGCCATAGCCAGCATAGCCAGTGTTGAGTGATGATGGAAGTTGCAGTCCAACAACACCTGGAAGACCCCATATTCCCCATCCCTGTAGTACTCTGTCTCTCTCACCATCAGGAAGAGGGGACAGGTTAGCAGGTGTCTGAGGGCTGCAATGAAGACAAAGACATGCCCTGCAGGCATATCCAAAACCAGGCAACTGATGCTGGCTGTATCTCTTGCCACTGGGGACCATGCATTTGACTAATAAACACTGAGATCAAGATCTCGGGTAGAGGCCTTCCCCAGACCTGATATTTGAGATACCTTGAACTGAAGATGCTTGGGATTGAACCTGGAACTTTCCACATGCAAAGCATGTGCTGTACTACTGATCTGAAGATAGGCCCTCTTCAGTTCAATATGACGTATTCCACATAACTCAAAGGGCAATGGTGAAACACAGCTAAAGCAAGATGTAATCAAGGGTTCAGTGATTATACACCCGCTTCTACTACATGTTCTCCTTGGGGCTTGTTCAGCTGCTTATTAACCAGAAATGAAGGGAAGGTCAATCTAGAGCATCTCTCACCCACACCCTTTCTGACATTGGGGTGAATTTGAGTCTGAACAAGTCCTGATCCTTCCTTTTCTGTAAACTGACTCAGACTCTGAGACTCCTCCACATGTATTAATAGGGTGTTTACTGTATCTGGTGAAGCAGAGCTGGTCTCTCTCCGTATGTTTCTAAGGGTGTGTCATCTACCCATGTGCTTTGTTGAAGGGTTATTTATATTCCACCACTGTTTACGGAGGGAAGTATCTAGGCCCACCCGTGCCAGTGTGAAGAAAAAAACATATTGGTAGGAATAAAATGGGCAGACAGTATTCCGTAGCTTTGCAGTGGGATAGTATTTCAAAGTTGCTTACAAAAGCTTTCAATGTTTCAGGCCAACATCCCAACCAGGTTCCGTAATACTGCACTCCATGGTCGTTCTTCAAACAAGGCCATAGCTTGCCAAATTGAGAGCTCCCCCCAGCAAAAGTTTCCCATCTTGTCAGGCTACAGTGGAGCATTGTGGGAGAAATCAAGGTTATATTAACATGATGAGCCAAAACATCTATCGATGTGAATCCCCACTGGGTTAAGAATGTTCTTGGCAAAAAACGCCAAAATGGTCTATTGCATAAGATGGATGAATGATGCCTCTGTCTTGAGTAGACAGTAAGTAGGAAGCATTGGTTGCCAAACAGCTAATTTAAACATCTTTTATGTTAAGTATTATACGTATTGGTTTAAGCAAGGGGCATCCCAAGAAAAAGAAAAGGAACAGGGGGAAAACTAGGGACAAGTGATTTTCTCATTTATGCCCCAATATTATTCCATAGTTCTGTTATGGTTCAGGTTCCACCTTTTTGCAGGAGTGCACCAATGATCCTGTACAGTATAACAACAATAAATACATAAAGTAGCACTCCCTCTAATAAACATACAAAATGTGTTTGTGGCAACATTTAAAGTATTTGTTTTGTTTTATTTTATATCTTTGAGATCATACTAGTGCTCCTGTGCAATAGAAAATTAATAAAAAAGCCCTTTCAAAAACAACCTCTTGGTTGTTGTTGTTGTGTTATTATTTCTGTTGCATACATTCCAGGAATAGGTTTTTGTACAGCTACCACAAAATTTGCCATTTTTATGTGTCATTCATACCCTTTGTACTGATCAATAGGAGTTTGTGAGACTAAAGGTTGTGCCCTCTAGATATTTTGACCTACAACTCCCATCATCATTGACAATTACCTATGCTGGCTAGGGTTGATGGGAGTTGTAGGCCAAAACATCTGGAGAGCTACAAGTTGCCCTCCCCTGGACTAGGGGGTTTCGGGAGGAAAGAATTTAAGGGCATTCCTTCAATCTTTCTTGAGTGTATTTATTTATTATTTAAAGCATTTAGATCTCACCTTCCCAAGGTAACAACAAAATTATAACATCAGATTAACAACAACAACTAGTGCTGGGCCGAATCCTGCCACCTATTTTTGGGAACTTTCTCTCTCCTTGCGAAAAACGCATTGTTTTTTCTGTCTGTTTCGTAAGGAGGGGGTGGTGGAAATTCGGCGAACTTTTTCCTTGGGGAGAGGGCCAGGGTTTCTACATACCTTTTTAAAATGTAGCCGGTTACTGTGGGGGCTTCTTATTTTTTTAGTTTTAAAAAAACACACCACTGCTTAACTCAACATTTGGAGGATCTCAGCAGTTCTAAGTGAACGCTATTGGAGACCATGTGACCTCTCCATCTCCAATAAGCACTCAGGGAGAACTCTTGGGCTCCCGAAAATGCCAGGGGTGTTTTGAAAAAAAAAAGAAAGAAAGAAAGAAAGAAGACCCCTCAACAACTGCCTACATTTAAAAAGGTATGTGGAAACCCTGTTCCCTCTCCAAGGAGAAAATTCTCACCTCTCCCAGCATCTTTCGCCTGAGTTTTCGTTTTTCCCTCATCCCCACGAAATGTCAAAAATGGAATGGCCAAAATTTTCAGCCCAGCACTAATAAAAACCACTAGCTTCCCCTCTCTGAGCACTCAAAGGTGCTTACCAGGGGAGAGTAGAGCAGTGCTTGTCATATTCTGTTAGCTAAATGCTCCTTCCTAGGTGAAGCACATGTTTTTCAAATTGTAAGGTAGGGTTTTGAGGCATTCCTATCTTACAACATTCCTACCTTTAAGAGGCAGTTAATCCTACTATACCATGCACCAAATCCTCATGTTCATCTCCATTTAAAAAATAAATAAAACCTAGCTGCATAATTATTTAAGTCTTTAGAATACCTTGATATACCTATCAGAAATTTGGCTTTCTTTTTTCGCTGCAGGTTCTTCTTGATCTTGCCAGCTTAATATTTGAAGAGCAGCAGTCCTTGGAAGTCATTTTGAAGAAGATAGCTGCTACCATAATCTCCTTCATGCAGGTGCAGAAGTGCACCATTTTTATAGTGGATGAAGACTGTTCTGTGAGTACATTATTTATTTATTTAAAATAAATAAATAAATTTTAACTTGGTGTTTTAAATTTGTAATTTTGCATTGCTGCTGTTTTTATCTGGTTGAGCTTTTATATTGTATTTTATATTATGGTTTTATACTGTTGTTTTATACTTTGAATGTTTTTAATTTTTGTGAACCGCCCAGAGAGCTCCGGCTATTGGGCGGTATAGAAATGTAATAATAAATAAATAAATAGCCTCAAGAAAATACAATTCTTTTACATCCCTCAGACACCTTAGAGCCAACGCTCCTCTTCTCATCATTAACACTGGACACATTGGAAGCTCACCTTATGCAATTGCATACAGTAACTGTAGTGTAAGGAACAGTGAAAGGCAGGGTCCCTGGATTGCAGCCACTGAAAGAGGAGAGAGTGCAAAGGATGCTTTGGCCCCTGTGTTGGGAGTCTGCCTTTTATTTTTATTTGATTTATTTACAGTACTTATACGCCACCCTATAACCATATTCTCAGGGTGGCTTACAACAAAGACAGAAACGGATAAATACGTACAACCAATCAGTAAAACATTTTTTTAAAAAAAATGCATAAAAGTCATACTCAAGATAAAACCAGTTTAAAGCAGGGACACATGAAAAAGCCTGAGAAAATAAAACAGTCTTCACCTAGTGCCAAAATGATGTCATTGGAGGCACCAGGGAATTCTCTCTGGGGAGCACATTCCATAGTTGGGGTGCCACCACTAGAAAGGTCCTGCCTCCAGTAGCCATCCACTGCACTTCACCTGGCAGGGGAACCTGGAGAAGGGTCTTAGAAGAGGAGTGTCAGGTTCACATGGATGCATATGGAGACAGGCAATCTTTCAGGCAATCTAGAGATTGGCACAGCTTGGGATCAAAAGTCAAATCCAGCTTTGAAATAGGCCTGGAAACAGACTGGGAGTCTGTGAAGTTCCTTCGCTCTTAATTCTTTTGCTTTCACTAAAGTTTCCTTTAGTGCCATAGCTTTAACATGCTGTGGCTGCTATTTTTCTTTCTGCCTGGTGTAGAGCACCACACAAGTAGAAAAATAAGAGCTCTATATTAAATGCAAGTGAAAGGTGGAATCATGCAGAGTGGAAAAAAGATGGCAAACTCTTTCAATTTTGTAACCATTCTGGCATCAGCTCCCATCTTCATAGAGGATGAAGCTAACAATGACTATCAGTCATGATGGCATATATGACCTCTAGTACCCGAGGCAGTAAGACTCTGATTGACCCTGTTCAGATGACACACTAAGACACGGTGGTTAAGCTTTCTGAGCTAAACGTTATAGCTTAGCTTGTCATGTGAACCATTCCTAACCATGGTGGCTACATAACCATGGTTTAAAAATGCTCACTAGCCCCAGCAAAAGATTTAGCGGCCTAACCAAGGCTTAGCATGCTGTCTGAACAAGGTCAATATTAGTTGCTGGGGGAAAGAAGCCGGACCATGTATTGTGCTCATATCCTGCTTATAGGCTTCCCAGAAGCATTTGGTTGGCTACTGTGGGAACAATTGCTGGACTCAGTAAGCCAGGGGTGGAGACCATCAGCTCAAATCCAGCCCTCCGGGGTTCTCCAGATGGCCATGTCCCCTTCCCTGGCTCCACCCCCATTTTTCTGACTACCAATGGTTTGGTGGTTTGGTGCACTTCCCCCCCCCCCATTCTAACAGGTTGAAAAGCTTCTCCTAAGCATTGACAGTAAGAGCTTTAAGCTATAATATGCTGGATTTGGGGGGTATTTTTGCCTTGCCTTATTTGCCTTTGGCCACACCCCTTTTTGCCTTTGGCTCCACCCACTACTGGAATGCTGCCCCAGGGAGTACCTCCAAAACTAAATTTGGCCCTCGGGGAGAAAGAGCGTCAACACCCCCATGATAGACCTTTGGTCTGATCCAGCGGGACGCTTCTTATATACATACCTTCTTACACTTTATTCTCGATTCAGCACCATGATAGTCCATCGTAAGGCTGATTCACACACGTTGAAACCAACACTTGGCCTTGGATCTGTCTGTAAGGTATCAACTAGGAGGATTAAACCAAAAACTACATTAAGATCAAAAAATCTGGTGCTAACTTTGTACTATGTTGACCTTGCTTGTCCTGGATACTGTAACACTTTACCATGAGGCAGAAAGAATTCATGGATTTGATTCTTTCATTAGGCAGGAGTGAAATTGATTAAACGTGTGTTTTGAAATACAGATAATTCAATTGATACATATTAACTAATCAGAAACCCTGTTCTTATTTTTAGGATTCATTTTCCAGTGTCTTTCACATGGAATTTGAGGAATTAGAAGATTCAAGTGAGACCCACAAAAGGTAAAGGAGCTGGGACTGAGATTACCATTGCCTCCGACACATGGGCAATGTGGAAACATAATGCTTTTTGGTCCCAATATTAAAAAAAATAGGGCACAGCACAACAGAAATACCTGCACAAGCTGAGTTGAAATGGATGGGAAGATGCATAAGTCTTGTGCATTCCATTAATTTCAGGGCCAAAACATACTTTATTTTTAGTCCCTATCTAGCAGCTACATCTTGTTTTCAATTTTACTCTACAGTAAATGCAGAGACCTTGATCTGGATTAATACCGTTAACACGAGAAGTAGGTGAGGTTTAACCACCACCACCCCTTTATGGGCGTGATCTGGATTGAGCCCCTATACATATTCTAGAGTATAAATTTCAGAACGAAATTTCACCAGATGCAGATCATGTTCATCTTTGTTCAGGAATTCAGCACTACGAGACAGAGTTCAAATCATCACTTGAGTTAAACAAGCCATGGTGGCTTGTTGAAGCCATGGTGCATGCTGAGCCCCATTTGACTAATCATCTATCCGGTTTGGCTTGTCGTGTCATTCAAATCCAGGCAGGTGGCTTGTTGGAGGGGGAGACAACCCTCTAATAACCCATGGGATGTTGTCAAAGAGTTGTACATGTTGCGTATGCTTTTCCTTTTTCAAAATGTGTCCGTTGTTTTACAAGAAGTGTTGGCACGTAGTTGTCTCCACCCGTAACTGGTTCTCGGGGAGTGCTGCCTAACACCTCCAGTGGCAAAGCCTTCAATTGGGAGAGTGGGATGGGGAAGCAGGAGATATGAACAAGAGAGTACTTGCCATTGTGGTGTCAGATGTGAGCAAGAAAAGGAAGGAGGAACCCAAGATGAAGGTGGTGCATCATTTTTGCTGGAAAATCTTCTTCGTCTGTTGCTGGAGTGCATTTGAAGATGCTGGACCTAATCAAGCTAAAGGCAGCTTCCCACACTGCTGGTTGCATGACACAATGCTAAACTGGATGCAGAGATGCTGACTGCAAATAAAAAGTACAAAAGGACAACAACAGTCCCTCCGCAATCAATTGTTTAGACTCATGTTGAGTCTGCTGTTACCTGGTCTGCAGTTCAGACTAGAGGGGATTGCCCCTGTGCCACTTCTGAGGGCCAAGCGAGTCAAATGTGCACCGTTGAGATCTTAGAAATCTCTGCCTGGAAGCAACCTAAATTAGGAAAGAACAAGTATGTGGACAGATATGGGGACTATTTAGAAGCGCTAATTCAACACCACCTTTCCACTAACCAAACTCTACAAAATCCTGAACCAGCATATTTTAGCTAAGATTACAGTATTCTAGAAGAGCAATATCCAAATCACCATATAGTAGCATACCGGGTTCTTAACTAGGAATCGTGGTGCAGCATTTTTGCTGAATAAAACAAGAGGATAAGATGGTCCAAATAGAAAACAGCCCATAATGCCAGGCTTGTGAAGAATTAGGCCTAGCATCTGGCAGTTTGTTTAGAGATGTTTTGAAAGTGTGTGTAAACACATTTTGAAACGTCTCTTCGTAACCACAATAAAGCTTCTCTTCGAGAGCCTGGGGCGCTCTCACCTGACCACTCCTGTGTACAGCATTAAGATGCATAGATTTAAAACGAGATGATCAGGCCATTGCAGAAGTCTTTGAGGTCTTCAAGCAAAGATGAACTCTTAAGGTAAATAAGTGGCAGCAGTGGGAAGGAAGGGAACCACGTGTCCAAGTTAAACATAATATGTAATCGTTATTACTTGGAAAAGATTTATTTTAGATCCTGATTTGAAGAAGCAGCTGTTGTATCTCTGTAGAGCAAGCAATCCAAATGCAATAAGTGTGCATTCAGTTCTGAAAGCATCTTTTTGACACGAACTTTAGTAAGTGTCGAGAACATTCATAAGTGCCCCATCTGTTCTGTGTTATTTGCGAAGCAAATCTATTATTGATTTACATACATGCCAAAATTCCAAATGCATCTGATTAATTCTGCCGTTGGAAATGCCTGTCCTACGCTCTCTCATTTTGCATGCTTCTCATTCCTGTACGCTGTGTTTCTTTTTCACGTTGGATGTTTTTAACACAGTTATGACTCCATCCAAGTTCATCAGCTCCCACGTTCAGATTGCTAGAATCCCCACACTTTAGCACCCCGCTGGACGTTACTTCAGGGGTGGGCAGACTTCAGGTTTGTGAGATTGACTTTGTTTTTCACTGCAACCCTGAGGTCCATCAACTGGATCGGAGCCAGGTGCAAAATAGTGGCTCCAGAAGTAGAACTGAGAAACAAGGTATCTCAGGGCACATGTCAGCCCCAGGAATTTGTTTTCAGTTCCAGAACTGAAGCTTACACCTCCTTCACACACACACACACATCTAGTCCTGTTTCTCCCCTTAGGCTTTTTTTAATTTAAGCAGCCTAATGGGGGAGGGAAATCAGGCTTTTTGTTAGCACTATTGTTGAATCACATTGAGATTCAGAAAACCTTGCTGATCTACTCTTGCTGATCACATACAGATATAGCAATCGATCATGATCTACCTTCCGCCCTTACTGCTTCCGTGTATTCTGCTATCCAGTCTACAGTGAGGGGTTTTCTTTTGAAACATAGGGCATGTCTACATCGGGCGATATCCACTTAGGGGTGGAGAAGTGTAATTTTGCAAAAACAGTGGGTTGGGAGGAAGCTTGAATATCCTCTCTCTTAAACTGGGGTTGTGTGTGATCACAAAAGAGTAAAGAAATCTAGCATGCATAGCTCCACTGTGTGCGCTTTAATAAACCTTTAGTTTAGATCTGTTAACAAGCATAGCTGCTTTTTGATGGCATGTTGCTTCAAGTTTCTGGAAACAGGCACTTTGAGAAAGCATTGATGCCTACCAAAAACCACAGTCTTCAGGCGTGCTCAGTCCATGTCCAAAGCTGCCTTAAGAACTGACTTTGGGGCTATCTATATGCTCTGGAAGCCCCAGGGTGACTCCGCAGTGGTGCTGCATTTATACAACGCAGCAGCCACCGTGGGGCTTTCCAGAGAAGCTCTGCATTTTAAAAGTCAAGGACTTAACCCAACTTTTCAGGATGGAGTGAAACACGGCCCTTCTGCTGTCTAACCTCTCTCCATCCTCGATGCAGAGGCATTCCTGGGTCTAAGGTGACCCCTGATTAGTTGCCATCTGCCCAGGCAGGGGTGGGCTGGTGAGCCAAACGGCCACCAGAACGCCACCATGCCACCGCCACCCTGCAGCAAGAAAAGCACAGAGTTTTGGAAGCAGCAGAGCAACCTGGTGCCACCCATTTATCTAGTGAACGTTTGAAATGTCAGCTTTTGACTACCTCTTTCAACTTTGTTGTAGGTAGGTATGCTTCAGATTTGCTTTGTTCGGCATTCATTTTACATAAGAACTACAGAGAAATAGCTCTTTCTTCTTTCAACAGAGACTATGATACAAACCAAATTAATTATATGTATGCCCAATACGTCAAGAATACCATGGAGCCTCTTAATATTCCAAATGTTCGCCAGGACAGAAGATTTCCTTGGACTGTAAGTAATGTGAACCTAGATTCAGAAGTTGCCAAAGGGAAATGCAAGGTGATTGTGTACATATTCAGTTATGGAAATTTTTTAAGGCAAATGGCAATTTCAGCCTTTGCAGGGGTTGCCTTATGGCGGAAGGGGTTAAAAATGCCTCCCGAGACCTCCGGAAGTGGCCGGCTTCTGACTTAATAGATTGTTATTATTATTCACTGTGTTGATATTTATGTATTACTGCATTATTATGGATTGTTTATTGCATTAGTCTATATATTAAAATATCGTAGATTGTTTTCACTGTTTTTTAAATGACTGGTATACATTTGATGCAAACTGCCCTTGAGCATTTTATATAGAAATACTATATATAAATTACATTAACATTATCTGTTTGCTTTCTTGGTCCCCCTTTGACTGGGCCACTGCCTTTATCATTTGTTAGTTGGCCCCCAACACTGATAGTCCTGATTATGCAAGATTGCCATTTAAATAGGCAGGCTGTGTGCCCTGAGTGTTAAAAAAAACCTGTTCAGTTTTATACATTTGCAATTTTAAAGTTCTGTACTTAGGGTTGTATCCAATGTTAGGCCAACAGTGTTAATAGATATATTGAAATGGATGGGATTTATGTTAGACTAACAGCCCATTGAATACAGCCCATAGAACATGATGCATATTTATTCGTACGAATGATATTTTTTAAAAATATATATATTGGGTTTTTTAAAGGGAGTAATTATAAGATTTTTTTTGTTAGCTGTCTATTCAATTGTTAATGTATTTATGACTGCCTGATTTCAATTGATCTACTCTAAGAATGACTAAGTCTGGATCCAACCCATTATTAATATTATTATTAATTTGTATCAACTAATAAAGTTAGTAAGGTTTGTTTCTTTTCTTAACAGAATGGAAGTGCAGACAGTACAAACCAGAATATTGAAAGTTTGCTGTGCACGCCGATAAAAAATGGAAAGAAGAATAAAGTGATAGGTACAATATTTTGAGTTTTTTTGTTGTGCTTTAGTTTGTGAAACCCATTCATAGTTCATAATTTTTTTTAAAAAAAATACAACATGGCGTAATAGAATATTTGCACCCTGATCTGAAATGCATGTTCTTGTAAATAAACTATATTAATTTAAATGGACCCTACTTTCAGGTCAGATGCTTTGGATCAAAGTACTTGTGTATATGCAAGGATTTCCATGATTTCTGTAAACGAAATACCTAGGCTTATATCCAGTTGTGGCATTGCAGTGGTGGAAAGTACCTTTGCTTGTGCAAGGCAGAACATCCAATTTTTGCTGATCCCTTCGACTCACTGCAGGCCCTGGTATCCCCTGAACAGCTGCTTCTGAACTTTGAAGGACCCTTCAGAACAGTATAGGATATGGCAGGGGTGGGGAAGAAGGTAGATCTCCAGATGTTTTGGACTTCTAATTCCTAAGAGCCCCTGCCGCCATGGCCAATGGTCAGGAATGCTGGGAGTTGTCCAAAACTTCTGGAGATCCCACCCCTGAGAGATTGCATGGACAGCTGCAGTCGGTAGGGTGATCTGTGAAAATTTGGTGCTTCGTCATGTGCACGGAAGTACTTTCCACTAATACAAAGCCCCCATTGGCTTTGGAGCCAAGTTATATGGTTGGACCCACAGAACC
This sequence comes from Elgaria multicarinata webbii, assembly GCF_023053635.1. Taxonomy (NCBI): domain Eukaryota; kingdom Metazoa; phylum Chordata; class Lepidosauria; order Squamata; family Anguidae; genus Elgaria; species Elgaria multicarinata. The sequence continues at coordinate 35,285,501 of NC_086180.1, read as the reverse complement.
ATGAGCAGAAGGAAAATAGTCACTAGTGCTGTTCTGCAAATGCTTAAGCATTCTCATACTGCTATCATGGGTAGGTTCAACAGCCGTTCTCATGGTTCTGTTTTTGCAACAAAATTACTTGTTTGGGCATAGTTTCAGTTGTCAGCATGCTCTCGCGAGACATGTAAAAGAGTCCTCTCGTGAGAAGACAACTCCTTCCGCTAGGCGAAGGGCACGTTTATTATTTAGAGACAGTATCATATATTAGTTATTGTTAAGATGCGTACTCTTGCCTTTCAAACAAATGATCAGGGCAGCTTACCATAATATATGAAATACACAATAAAATAACAGATGCATCAGTACATAAGATAGCTTCTCTCCATCATATATCTATTAGTTAGCATCTTAGCTTGTATCCATGGGGAAGGAACTTCATCCCCTGGATGGTTTCAGTAGCCCCTTTCTTATCCCTCTCTAGCTGTAAATTATCCATTATGAGATGGTGAACAGAAAATGACCCTCTGCCTGAAAAAAGACACCTATCCCTTCCTCCCCAACCCCATATATTGACTGTGATGGAACTGTTACAGATTCTTAGGGTTGTATATAGCCAGTCACGTATGACAAGCATCTCAAGATGACTGGATAGAGAAAGTTTTGTCAATTAAAAGAAAGAAATAGTAGCATAATTTGAGAAGACTAGCATGGGTATTTGTTGACAGGCCAACTGAGAACTCTTCTGGCCTTGTTTGCAAGTCTCTTCCATTTTTCAAGCCTCATAGCTTTTTCCCAAAAGGGATTTGGTGTCTTGTATATTTGGATGGACATGCCTCTGCATCATGGAAAACTTTGTGGGGGGAAACCATTCTATTTAGAGACTGTTTGTTGGAAATATATAGTGAAGCATTCCTATTCTAATTCTCATACTCTGTTGCTCATAGACCTTTTAAATGTGATTGGTTGGATCTAAAGGTGCCTTTATATCTCACACTGCAGTGTTGCACGAGGAAAAACAAACAAATACCAACGTATTCTTCTGCATGCGCAAGAGCTTACATCGGTTTTAGCACAAGTATGAGAACTATAGACTATAAATCATCCTGCATGAACTTTGCATGAATACCTGCACAAATTCTTGTGCAGATGTTTGTAGAACGTTACTAGCAGCCATGTTCTTTCATGGTTGTTTGGATCCAATCCAGTGTCAACAAGGTTAAACATCTTGAGACACCATCTGGTTTTGTGGCTGTTTCACTGACTAAAGTTACAACCCTCAGTGAAAAGTTGCTGTATCATAAACAGAGCATGACGTTGAAATGTACAAGAGGAGTGCTTATGCAATCTAAAGGCCACACCATTGTAATGACAGGAAAGTTGGGTGACACAATCAGGCTGAGTGTGTGAAACAAGGTTATACTCCATTGGTAACTTCAGTATTAACTACTTCACATCTGTAATATCTGACCATGCTCATACTGAGCTTTGATACAACTTCCAGTTCGATCCACAGAGAGAAATGATTTCTCTTTTTCTCCTGGTTTATCCCCACTGCTAAGTAAACTGTATCTTCCTTGCACTCCCTTATAATATACAGGAGTGTGCAAAGGATACTGCATTTATCAAAAGACATTTAGCCAACACTTTTTGTTTAGGGATTGTCAACGATCTGCAGGGGGTTCCATTAGTGTTGCTTCTCTGGGATGCTCAAAAGTGTGGCTGGTTTTTTTTTCTAGTGATGTGTTTGTGATGATCAGTTACCCACTGATAATCTGGTACACTTGCCTCTTTGATGCTCCTGGAAAATACCCCAGAAGGGGAAGTTAAATTGGGAAGTGATCAATGACTTGCTATGGTTTATTGTATGATGACTAATTTGAATGATTTGATCTACAAGTTCATGCATCAGTCCTCACCACAGATTATTCTCTGATAGAGTTAGGCTTCTCTTTTTGGGGAAGGTGTCACTCCAAAGGCATTGGAAGGAAATTATATACGGAAGCCTACTTGGACATAGCAGATAATCTGTGGACTCATGAACCTGTAGCATTTTCCTTTTAGTTAATTTACAAAACAATCTTGCCCTTTTTCGAGTAAGGAAGTGCATGCTATGCTCTGCGTACTGTGAACCTGACATTCATTACAGTTCTTTTGGCATGGTTACAAAAATTTAATTAGTTTTCAAAGGACAACTTGTCTTTAGGGATTACATCACACTAAAAAAACTATTAATAATAAAAGTCAAGAGGAAGATTGAGATGAAGACTTGGGAGTTTGAAAAGAAAATACATGGTTCAATTTATTTATGTATTTATTATTATTGCTTTATTATTTATTTATTTATTATCACATTTTATACCGCCCATTAGCCAAAGTTCTCTGGGCAGTTCACAACAAGTTAAACCTTAACATTCAAGACAATAAAATGCACTATAGAAGTTTAAAAGTACATTATAAAAATAATAACCAAATAGAAGCTAGCAGCAGTGCAAACTTTTAAAATACAATACAATATTTTATTTTATTTTATTTATTTATTTATTTATTCCATTTTTATACCGCCCAATAGCCGAAGCTCTCTGGGTGGTTCACAAAAATTAAAACCATTAAGAACATAATAAAACATCCAACAATCTAAAAACCCAAATACAAAATACAATATAAAAAGCACAACCAGGATAAAACCACACAGCAGAAATTGATATAGGATTAAAATACAGAATTAAAACAGCAAAGTTTAAATTTAGATGTTAAAATACTGAGAAAATAAAAAGGTCTTCAGCTGGCGATGAAAAGAATACAGTGTAGGCACCAGGCGGACCTTTCTGGGGAGTTCGTTCCACAGCTGGGGTGCCACAATAGAGAAAGCTCTCCTCCTAGTAGCCACCTGCCTTACTTCCTTTGGCATATAAGACAGATATAAAACAAACTAAAAAGGTAAAATGCATGGGGAAAATAAAAAGGTCTTCAAACGGTGCTGGAAAGAGCACAATGTAGATGCCAGGCAAACCTCTCTGGGAAGCTCCTCATTCCACATCTGTGGTGCCACAACAGAAAAGGCCCTCTTCTTAGTAGTCACCTACCTCACTTCCTTTGGCAGGGGCTCCCAGAGAAGCTGATTTTAGGGTCTGGGCAAGTGTATATGGGAGGAGATGATCCTTCAGGTAACCTGGCCCCAACCCATATAGGACTTTGAATGTTAGTACCAGAACTTTGAATCGGGCCCAGAAATGGACTGGCACATAGTGCAGATGGAAAAGTACTGACATAAGATGATAATGTTCTTATGTATTTATGTATTTATGTAGTTTATTTTATGTATTTTATGCTTGCTGTTGTTCCCCGCCTCAATCCAATCAGAGAGAGGCGGGTAAGAAATAGATGATGATGATGATGATGATGATGATGATGATGATGATGATGATGGTCAGTCCCCATTAACAGTCTCGCTGCTCTGTTTTGGACCAGCTGAAGTTTCTGGACCGTTTTCAAAGGCAGCACCACATATAATGCATTGCAGTAATCCAGATGAGGGTTTATCAGAACATGGAGAACTGTAGCTAGGCTATCTCTGTCCAGACTAACTGTAGCTAGGCTATCTTTGTAGCTAGCCTCTTTCCAGACTTTATCTTCAAAACACTGTGCAAACATTAGTGAGTAAGTACTTTGAAACATACACTTATTTATTACATAGATTTGTATAGCACTTTCTATTGGGCTTTAAAAACATGGTGCTATGTGTGCAAACAGCATTTATATTACCCAAGACTGACGTCAGGATCTTTAAAGGGCTGTGGCTAAATGGTAAAACACATACTTTCTATTTTTGAGACCTTGAAGTAGAAAGTTGAAATTGGTGGTCCACTAACCATATGATACTATAATAAAAAAGAAGAAGGCACATTAGTTTTCTTTTGTATAAATGTGTGGTTAATGTTAAGCTATTGCATAGAAACGTTTTGCTTTGTTAATGATTTAGGAGTTTGTCAACTAGCCAATAAGATGGAAGAAAATTCAGGCAAAATAAAGGCTTTCAACAGAAATGATGAGCAGTTTCTGGAAGCATTTGTCATCTTCTGCGGCTTGGGTATCCAGAACACACAGATGTATGAAACTGTGGAAAGAGCCATGGCGAAGCAGATGGTGACATTAGAGGTGAGGTTAAATCAAGGCAGCCTTTATGTAACTCACAGCTGCTTCTTTACTGGAACACCCTTGTTGAGTTTAAGGCAAGCCAAACTTGGCTGAGTGTTCAACTCAGGATCTCTCTCTCCTTTTTTGATTTAACCGCTTGCTTCAGCGTTTCCATGTGCTTATATGGCATGTGGTAGATTATTGCACTCTTGGGATTCAGCAGTGGACACAAATGCTGCCTTCCCTCAATGTGTTTCACATTGACATGGGTGACTGATGTAGGTGGTTTATCCTATTGCGTAGAAGAAGGACGTGGTTATGGGCATTGGGACATCCTCTTCTTCTTGGCTGAGGCTTTCAGTGATGATTTTGGCTCAGCCCTTCAAACAAACCAGTACCTGGAGCAACAGCAAGATTACTGTAGGCTTCCGTTAACTCCATCAAACCATATCAAGCATGAACGTCATCTAGCCCTAGACTTTGAATTAGTTTCTGTTAGTTTTAATGACCATGGTATGAATGGAGTGTCCAGGAGCAGATCTAGGTGTACAGTTGTCATCTTCCAAAATAACCTGGGAAATCTGATGTTGCAGGCTTTGGATCCACTTGCATCCACAGAGCAGAGCAAGTTGTGCCATCAGTTTGGTTCTGAAGGGGAAAGCTCTTACACAGCTCTGCATTTAGTTGGTTTGCATGCATTCGGCTGGAGCAACTTCTCCATTAATTAAAGTGCTTTGTGAAAATTAGTTTGGACAGCTGGTGTTGCACATTACTAACTCAGGTACCTAACCTTTTAAGGAAGAAAAACATTTCCTCACGAGCGAAGTGCTATAGACTTGAGGTTATAATTCTAATTGCACGTGAGTTAAATGTGAGTCCAACCCAAACAGTAAGGTTCTTCTCTCCTTCACTCACACCCCTAAATAATAAGTTTCAATTTGTTCATTAAATGAAAAATATTTTCTCTTAGACTGACAAAACCTCTGCCAAGATGTTCCCGAGACAAGATTTCTTTTATGCCTGTGTTACAAACCCTTGGAAAAAACAGATTTATTATGACAGCCTTGTCGAGGTTATAATTATAGCCATGTTGTAAGCTATTTGTCATTCATATAGGGGCATGGAAGCTTTTCAAATCCTTTTTTTCAATAAAAGAAAACAGTTCTTTGCTCATTTAAGGCAACGATGTGATATTTTTTTTCCATGGCTTGCTGTCCTCAGGAGTCCTCCATGCTGGGAAGGACTGGTAAACTGCTCATACAAGTCTCCATCCTGCACTAATGTATGAAGAAAACAAGCACAAAGCTTTCTATGTTAAGGCTATTAGCCCAGTATTGAGATCTTGGTTGTTTTAGTGCTAGAAATTTAGAACTAATTTCACTACTGAATTACTAGTGGAGTCTGACGATGCAAGAACTATCACATTTCCAAATTCTTGCTAACACTGAAACATCCAAAGCACTCTCATGGATGTTACATTGACTGGCTAAAGTCCAGTGCAGATGTAATGCTGGTTATTTACTAATGATTGTTTGAAAATTGAAAGCTGTCCTTAGCAATGTGTAGTCCTTCCCCCAATATAAATTGCCTTTCCCTTGTTTGCCATAAGCATATTTGGTGCTACTTCTGAACTGCTGTTCATGGTATTAGTCTTCATTTTGCATACCCATTTCAAACCGTGCTTTCAAACCCGGGGGAAGGATCCAGTGTTGTCTGTTTGCTAGCGCCATTTGCGTTGCACTCAAATGGGTAGGGAACATGGTGCCCGTGTATACCAGTACGATCCTGGGAATCTCTCTTGGCACCCCTCCCTATCCCTCTCACTATTTTTTTTAAAAAAAACATTTTCTTACCAGCAGCTAGGACTGTTGTGAAATATGTTTCTGTTGGAGCTGTGAAATCTGCAGGCTTAAAGGAGTTGTTCAGTGTGTTGGGCCTCAGACCTTGTACTCTGTCTTTTGGGCAGCTTACTTGTCCGTTGCCATGCCTCCCATGGTGGCCATTTTGTGGTAGCACTCAGGACAGTTTCTCAAATGGCCAAATGTGCCCACAGCTCAAAAAGGTCGCCTACCCCTGCGATAGAAGACACTTAACGCTTGCGCAGTGTAAGCAGCACTTTCTAGCATGACAAGTTTCCTGGGAAACCCGTTGCATCTGCAAGTGTTATTGATGTTTTGCTAAGGAGGAACCTTAGATAGCACTAACCATATTTAGTAGTAGTGCACACGTAATGCTAAACTATAGCTGAGATAAACAAATGGAAGTTGGGGAGAATCCATGCTAGGGACCAGAAAGGTCTATGCTTACAGTCGGCAAATAAGGGTCTGCAGGGATCCAGCAGATATTTGTAGTACAGTGTAGATTCAGATTCACAAGTGAATGGCTTCTGCAACGCCCTACAATAGGGCTAGGCAACATGGGACGTTCCACATGTTTTTGGCCTGCATCTCCCCTCACCTCTCATCCTTGGCTATGCTGGTCAGGGCTGATGGGAGTTGTAGGCCAGAACATCTGGAGGACCACAACTCCCCATCCCTGCTCTTTATAAGGCAGTGCTGTGATCAGTTCTCAAACTAGCCTTTTCCTTTGGTTTATTGTTGTATCACTACTGGTAGCATGGTCTCACGCTGTTTATTTAGCTGTTGCTCCGAGATCCAGCAGAACCACGTGGATCACACTGGAAAGTGTGCCTTGACAAGTAAGAGGAACTACTTCTGTGCTTCTGAGGCCAAGCAGTGCGGGTGTGTGCATGTGAAGGGTTTTTTTAATATATTTTGTTGTTATATTGACTTGGTTTCCTTTTTCTATAGGTCCTTTCTTATCATGCTTCAGCTGCTGAAGAAGAAACCAGGGAACTTCAGGTAACAGCGGTAATGACATTTTTTCTTCTACTATTAAGTATGTTGTGATGTTTGGTGTGTAATGCTACAACATCCATAATTGTGCAAACCATTAGATACAGGGTGCATAAAGGCAAAAAGACCACGTTTTCTAATTAATCTGCTATAGTTTATTTTTGCCACCTTGGCCTGGAGAATGAGAGGTGCAGATATCCTAAACAAAAGTGTAGCTTTTCTTAAATCAACCCTGTTGGGTAGTTTGCAAGCTTCCAGACTCCACAGGCCTCTTTTTGAGGTAGTAGCTTGCACATTCTTAGGAACAGCCCTAGCCTCGTGTAAAAACCTGCATCTTGTCTGTGTAGGAACCCAACAGGATGACAGCTCAGTGCTCATTTTGTTCTCTCCTGCAGTGGTGAGGGTGAGGCAAAAGGGAAAGCTGGGACTAATTTAGTACCCAGCAAAACACAGGACATCCTGGCTGTCCTTCTGCCTTTTCTAGGGTGGCTAGGCTCTTCTGCACCAATGTCTGAGCCCGAAACCAGGGAAGATTGCTGCTCAAGACCTGCTCGTCCTCCTGGCAAAACCATTTTAGGGATTAAAAACCAGATTAGGGTTTAAAGATACTTTTCATGAATTTTCATCAGCTCCGAGTCTTTTATAAATATGAAAAAGGCAAGACTTTTATTTTCCTTCTGGATAATCTTGTTCATGCTTGCTGGTCTGTCAAACTATTGTTAACTTTTGCAGGATAAATATTTTCTAGCAGAAATGTGATATTTCCAAAGGGACACTGTAAATCAGTAGCAGAGCCAGAAACACAAGCCAGATCTGTTTATTCCCACTCTGATGCTTTGTTCACAATGGAACCATCGCCTGGGCAAAGGATCTGCCTTAAATTCCATTTGGCGTAATTCTATTAATTTGACATTAACTTGGACTCAAACTCTACATTTGTCACTGCATAGCAACAGCACGTGGGAGGGGCAGCTGTTCAAAAAAAGAAAGAAAGAAGCAATCTGTTACATAACTGAATGTCTTTCACTTGTGTGAACAGCCTTACCAGGGCTGCATATCTATTGTTATTGGGGTTTTTTAATTTAATAAGTTACACATATGTTGACACAGTTTGAATGATAGCTTATTGTGATCCATGTAAGAGAAATATAGGCTGAGCCTCTTGTGCACAAAATTAGGGCTCTGAAGCCAGATTGTTTTGATCAACAAGGCATTAGATAGCTTGAATTAGATAGTTTTAAAAATAATAATATTGAGATTCTCTTCTTTGCAAAAGGACTGCATAGGACGATGAGGAGAGGAGGTTGTTCATGTGTTGCTCAGACATTCCCCTTTAAAGCGCCAACACTAAATGGTGCCCTTAGGAGCATAGGAAGCTGGCTTATGCTGAGTCAGATCATTGGTCTATCTAGCCCAATATTGTCAACACTGACTGGCAGCAGCTCTGCTGGGTTTCAGGCAGAATTCCTTCCTTGCCCTACCTGGAGATACTGAGGATCGAACCTGGGACCTTCTGCATCCCCAGCAGATGCTCTACCGTTGAGCTATGGTCCCTTTCACAAAAGGGGTCTTCCACTCATGGATGGGCTGCATTACGCCTCTCACTAGAATGTTGTATGACAAAAGACAGTGGGTTGCTTCCAGTTATCTGCCCACAGGATGGGGCAGGTAGAAGCTGACTTTCCCACCCACTCTACCCTCACCACCTCTAGAGCCCCTACCCCCAGTGCCCCCTCAGCATTCCACAAAAGCTGAGCGGAATTGGCTGTGGTGCAGGAGGCTGAGAAGGAAGGACGAGACTGTGCAAAATCGGGCAGAGGCATCAAGAAGTATGCAGACAAGCTAGAGGATGTTCAGAGGAGGGCAATGAGGATGATCAGGGGTCTGGAAACAAAGCCCTGTGAAGAGAAACTGAAAGAACTGGGCATGTTTAGCCTGAAGAAGAGAAGGCTGAGAGGAGATATGGTAGCACTCTTCAAATACTTAAAAGGTTGTCACACAGAGGAGGGACAGGACCTCTTCTCGATCATCCCAGAGTGCAGAACACAGAATAATGGGATCAAGTTACAGGAAGCCAGATTCTAGCTGGACATCAGGAAAAACTTCCTGACTGTTAGAGCAGTACGACAATGGAACCAATTATCTAGGGAGGTTGTAGGCTTTCTCACACTAGAGGCATTCAAGAGGCAGCTGAACAACTATCTGTCAGAGATGCTTTAAGGTGGACTCCTGCATTGGACTCAATGACCTTATAGGCCCCTTCCTGCTCAACGATTCTATGACTCTATGATCTTCTGTGAACGGAATAGAAGGTATCCCTGATGAATTTGCACTATCCCCTTTCCTCCTCAGCCCCCCTCGCTGCTGCTCCCACACACCACAGCCCTTTCCACTCAGCAGGGTCTTCTAAGGCTTAAGGCAGTGGTTCTCAACCTGGGGCACTCCAGATGTGTTGGACTGCATCTCCCAGAATGCCCCAGCCAGCGGCTGGGGCATTCTGGGAGTTGTAGTCCAACACATCTGGAGCGCCCCAGGTTGAGAACCACTGGCTTAAGGGAACATTTGTTGGCATGTGAGAGGGGGGACATTGGAGGGTGGCTGGAAGAGGAAGGTGTGGGAAAGCCAGCTTCTGGCCACCTCTTTTTTCAGACAGATATATGGAACCCCCCAACCCATTGTTAAACTTGTGCAGCCAGTTTGTTTGTTTGTTTGTTTGTTTGTTTGTTTATTTATTTATTGAAACATTGATATCCCCCCCTATATCATTGGGATCTCAGGGCAGCGTACAGATAAAATCAAACAGTATAAAACAGTAAATGAAATAGTATTATAAAACAGTAACTCAAATGGTTTAATGGCTAAAATTTAAAAGTAATTAAAAATTAATTAAAACTATGTGCAGCTTTAGCCCTCAAAGGCTTTGCTAAAAAGCCATGTTTTAACTTGGCGCTGAAACGAAGCCAGCGTGACAATAAATCACTAGCCGGGCCTTTGATGGGCACACGTTGACGGTGGCACCAGCATAATAAAATTGCAGTGCAAGGCAGGACATGCCACCATTGTAGTTGACGCAGCTGCACTCCCCTGGCTGGGGTCCTTTTAAGACCCCCCCCCTTTCCACTCAGCGCTGAGACGAGCTCCAAGCAACTGCATCATGCAAGGGAGTTGTTGGTCCATTCGATGTAGCATTGCTACAGAACAATACTAAGTTGGTGGCATATGGGAGAGATTAAACTTCTGGCTTCTTTGCTGCAGACACCCAGAACAGAGTGGAAAGCACTGGGCTGGGTGGGCCCATTCAAACTCCCTTCCCCACCCTTTTTATTTTTCGGCTTCATGCTGAGAGGAGCACCAGGTAGCTGCAGAAAGCAACGGAGTCCATATTAATTCTTCCTCAACGTCCTACCTGATTGTCCCAGGCCTGGACCTGAAGAAAGGCAAAATACAGCTAGCATACTTTGCCCTTTTGGAAAAAGCTGTTTTGTTTGGAACTGTTTAAAGGTATTTTAGTTAGAAAATTCAGGATAAGGATCAATGTTACTTTCTTTATTAAAAAGGGAAGCAGTCCCTCTAATAATTAATAATGCAAAACTTATTAAATGGAATTATAACAGGATTTGTTTTTATCAACAGTCTAAAATGTTCCCAAAGCAAACTGTATTCATGTTTACAGCATTTTGCAAAAGCACCTATAGGTTCTGCCTACTGATGACAGGCCAGATGCTTGGGAGTAGCTATCAGGATCACAAATTTCGTTCACTTGGCTGAACACAAGATATTCTAGCACGTGTTTTTCCCATGCTAGTGCTTAGTTTAATTGGTAACAAATGTTTACCTTTTAAGCACATGATAAGACCTCTGATTCTCAACCAGCCTGTTTCAGATGTATAGCTTAAGTTCAAATTTAGTTACAAGCATTAGTCATCTAGTTTATAAAAATAATGGTTGTGTATTTGCTTTCGCTTTTCTTTTTAACAACCAAGGCCTTTGTACATGTAAACAGGAGAATGTGCCACACCTTCTGAAATATACACTTCCCTGCATTTCAAGTGTACATTTAAAATTATACATGTGTTGAGTGTATCCCACTGAGAGCCAGTGTGGTGTAATGGTTAGAGCATTTGACTGGGACTTGGGAGATCTGTGTTCTATTCCCCACTTGGCTATGAAGCTCACTGGGTGACTTTGGGCCAGTCACTGACTCTCAGCTTAAACTATTTCACAGGATTGTTGAGTGGAAAAAATAGAGGAGGAGAGATAGGTCAGGGTGTAAAAGAACTCTCTCGATTCTGAAGAATGACTGAGAGAGAGGGTGTGGTTTGTTTTTAAAAGAATTTTAAAACAACTGGTTTACATATTAACACAGTTGTAGTGAGATGCTGCCTTACATGAAGTCAGACCATTAGACTAAATAGCCCAATATTTCAGTTCTAACAAGAATGGGCTTTCTGGTGTGCTAGTCAGAGGTCATTCCTAGCCTTTAAATGGAGATAGTTGGAGTTGATCCTGGGATATTTTAAATACTACCATATTCTCTGCTTTTGAGAAAATAGCTCCTCACCTACTAAGATTGTGTTGGGGACAAAATGGCTTTTTATGGTATAAAAAGTGTAAGTATGGATAACTGAATTATGGTGAAAAACTAAATCTTGATCATGTTGATCTCTGGAGATGCCTTCAGTGCTTTGTGCAATGAACTTTAAAAACAACAACTCCACAGTTATTGCATTTGGAGAATTTCAACTTGATCATGTGTTTCATTCATTTCATTTTATTTTATGCATTTTGACAGGAGCTGGTTTCATTCCATATTACTTTGTTATTCACTTCTCCTTCTTTCTTCCCCCCATTCCCTTCAAGGCTGCTGTTGTACCATCCGCACAATCTCTCAAGCTCACCGACTTCTACTTCAGTGACTTTGAGCTGTCAGATATGGAAACTTCTCTGTGCACAATTCGAATGTTCACTGACCTTAACCTTGTACAGAATTTCCAAATGAAACATGAGGTGAGAATCTTGTGGTATGTGGGGCACAATCTTTTATATACTGTAAATGATCTACAGTGTGATCATGTTCACTGTAAATGTATATTTACACTGAAGGTTGGGTATAAATGAACAGTAAAGGTGCGATCCTATGCATATTAAGACAGAAAAAAGTCCTACAGCTCCCAGCATTCCCCAGCCAGGCAAGCTCGCTGGGATTTAACCCTCTGTTTTAAGCCATCCATGAGCTATGTGAGAAAACTGAGTATTGTCATCACTAAGTTAGCATTAGTCCAGCTTTTGGTATTCTGGTCTTAAAAACACCCACACCCACCCATTTGGTGAATATCAGTTGAGACACAATATTTGCTCTTAATGTGTAAGTAAATTCACCAGAAAAGTAGTTTCCAATTCTTCTTAGCTGTGTGTTGCAGATCCCTCCTTCCTACTGCAGCGCTCAGTTCCCCCACCCCAACCCCAAATCTTTTGAGGGTCTCCAAGCCACCTGGAACAGATTTTGAGGACACCCAGGGAGCTGCGGAAGAGGAGGAATTTCCCCCTCCAAATTCCACTGATGGAAGCAGTTCCATCAGCAGAAGGCCACCAGTGATCAACCCCTTGCTTTCAATTCATTGTCAGAGATCACTGCAGTTCAAAACCAAAACTGCTGCTAAGACAAGCGAAGCAACCCATAACATTTCTTTCTTTCTTTTTCCAGTTCCTTTGTTGATCATAGTTCTATTTCATTACATACAGACTTCATTTCTTTTCCTTTTAAAAAGTACGATCACATATATAAATATGAACAAATTATGTTCATATTATAAGAATTGTTATATTTGTTCATATAATTGTGACCCAACAATCCAAGATTTTATTAACAATTTAAAACTTTGATTGCGATCTAGCATTTTCCTCTTCCAGATTGCCCTTTGGAATTAAAATATATCTGTTTACAGTTCAGTTCTGTGAAGTCTGTAAGGAAGCCAGATGAGAAGTGTGTTGAAGTGCTGATAGATAGAATTTTGAGGTGGTTTCTGTGAAAACAGTTCTGTTCCAGGAAGCATTCCTTAAATGACCAACCGTGGTCTTATTAGCATTCTGTTTTTATTAATTTTAATATGGTGTTTTAATCTTCCTACTTTTGCACTCCGGAATCTGTATAGATACGGAGCGGTGTACAAATATGTAAATAAATAAATAAAAATAAAAACAAAGATGGAGCATATTGTGCTTTTAACTGAACAATGGTGTTTTTCCAAAGGTCCTTTGCAGATGGATTTTAAGCGTGAGGAAAAATTACCGGAAAAACATTGCCTATCACAATTGGAGACATGCTTTTAACACAGCCCAATGCATGTTTGCTGCTTTAAAATCAGGAAAAATTCAGGTATGCTTGGATATGTATTAAGCCCCATCTTTTAAAACCTCAGCCAGACACTGGCACACACCACACGTAAATCTTACTAAAGGCCGGTGCACAAAGTTCAGTTGTCTCCATAAGATGTATCCCTGAGAATGCAGCCTCTCCAAAGATACCTGTAAGCATGGTGGCTTGAATCAGGACCACCCTGACTACAGTAATAGTCACTGGAGATTTGTTACTGTACCAAGAAACAGGGAAGTGTACATGTTCTGTCCTTCATGCAATTCAAAGCACATGTTCTATTGAGGATCGCAGGCTGAATGATCTGAAGATGCTGCTATCTACGTAAACCAGTCCTTCAGTTTGAGTTGGTTACTCTGATGTCAGGTGCCCCTATTTTAACAGCTCTAGGAAGGGCCAACTGAAGACATATTACTTCTTGAGACGTAGCAGAATATGGTGCGCCATACCCCTCCCCACCCCCCAGGAAAGACCAGCCAAGTTATTTTGGCACAAACACCTTTCCCTTGCTCTGGTAGTAAAAATAGACTTGTAATAAATTAAAGAGCTCACGCTTTGCTGCCCATTCTTGACACCTCAAAACAGCTTCCTCAGGTGGGTGCCTCACTCTGCCTAATGCTAGGACCGGGCCTGGCTCCAGGGATCCAATATACATGTGGAGCTCTGCACAGCTAGCAATTAAGCAAACATGTCTCGTTAATATTGGCAAGTGCTCCATGTCTGGAGACTTTGGATCAGCCTTAGGGGAAATTAGAGGCCTACCCAAGAGGTAGGGCACAAAAGAGCACACACAAAAAAATGCAAAAGCCTTCCATCTGCCAAGCTCTGGAGCCTTTTTCAAATGCTGCCTGCATATTTTAACTATATTTCTTCAATCTGAAGCAGTAAAATAAAATTTTCTTAAAATCTGAAATCTCACATTTCATTAATCCTAAGACATAGCAGAGGACTGGAAAGTAGAAAATGAACAGGCCTATCTGTTTTTGAAATAACCTATGCTTTGGCATGGTTTATATCCTACATATGTTGTTGGACTTGTGACCAATGAGAAAAGAGAGTCCTGATGTAAGACATAAAATTATATGCCTTTGGGCTACTATCCAGAAGCTACACTCGAAACTATAGTTCTGTGACGGTTCAGGATGTAGTGTATTGTTTTTATTAAAAAAAAATACGTCACATTCAGAAATCCTGTTATTTTCTGTCTCCATGAGCATGTCAAACCATGAGCCATGCATGTCTTAAAAATATCCACAATCAAGGAAGGGATCAGTAATGCATTGGTGTCAAGTCCAGATTTTTCGCAAATGTAATAATCGCTTTTTCCTGCCTTTCATGACTCACAGAACAAGCTTACCGACATTGAGGTACTTTCTTTGCTGATCGCAGCCCTGAGCCATGATTTAGATCACAGAGGGGTGAACAATTCTTACATACAGAGGTGAGTAAAGGGGAATTAAACAGGGAGTAGATGAGGGTTTGAGAGATGATCATGTTCTCTCCAACTCGGATTGCTTTCTGGAAGCATAATATGACAGTCACAGTTCCTGTGGAGCTGAGGACACAAGGCTAAGGACAAGCAAGGTAACAGGGATCTCTAGCCAGCAAGAAATGGCCTAATTGTTTAGGCCAGCGAGGATGCTTGGAGACCTTTATATGAGTCAGGAAGTGTCCTGCTCTGGCCGATTGTCATACATAGAGCATAATTACAGTAGTGGTCATGAATTGTGCCTGATCACCAGCAACACATCCCAGAGGCCTTGCAACCATGGCACACACTGAGCAGCCTATGCACAGTGGCCACATTTCACAACTGCATGAGTAGGGCAGCTTTCTAAGGCAGCTTTCCCCAACTTTATGCCCTCTAATGTTTTGGACTACAACTCCATAAAAAATATGACCAATGGTCAGGGATGTAGCCCAAAACATCTGGAGGGCATAAGGTTGGGGAAAGCTGCCTTAGGCAATTCAGGAAACACCAGAGTAGGATTATTTATTTAGTAGTAGTAGGGAGAAGGAGGAGAAGAAGAAGAAGAAGTCAGGAATGCTTTAAATCAAGATTATCCTGCCTTTTGTCAGAGGGCTTGAATAATGAGTAGGTTTCATTCAGGAATCTGAGATTCATATAAGAAAAATATCACAATCCAGTGCCCCAGCCATTGCTAAGATTCCATTCTTTTGGTCAGTTTTGAGGTAAAGAGTTGACATTTTCCAGAATATTTAGCAGTATAAAGCTGTCAAGTGACGGTGCTTCCCCCCTGCCCCATTTTGGACATTTTTGTCAAACAGCAAGTATGAATTACGCGTAGTCTGAGGAGAAAAGTCACCCTTTTCCCTCCTCACTGTCTCTCCTCTTCTTTCACAGACATCCAGCAACCTGCAGGTTTGCAGTGGCTGGAACCAGTTGGTTATTTTTTTTCTTCCAAACTTTATTTAAGAATACATTTCCTGGAAAACATCAGGAGACGTATCATCGCCCTTCCAAAAACGTCCTGGGAAAATGTCGTCGACAGTGAAACTCAGCACTCATGCACATTTTCATAACAAAATCTTTTTAGACTAAAAATGGTTCTATGGATTATTTTTTTTAAAAAAAAAATTCCTCAGGCTAGTGAGGATAGATGAAAATAAAGATTAATTATATCCTTTGTGAGTTGTGGCAGTAGGCAGATTTCAGACACTTGGCTCAAGAGGCTTTTTTGCGGGGGAAACAGTTTGGGGGGTTTTAATTAAAAAAGGCGAAACAAAACTTACATGAACAGTACAATCTTATGCATTTTTACTCAGAATTAAGCCCCATTGTGTTCAATGGTGCTTACTTCCAGGAAAGTGTGCATGGAACTGCAAAAGAAATGGATGTAGCTTTAAAGCCCTATGTGCAGGTATAAAGCTCCCCTCCTTTACCTCTTCCCCCAACCCTATTTCCTAGAACAGGAATAGGCAATCTTTTTGAGCCATGGGCACTTTTGGTCATTTGTGGAGCTGTCCTGGGCACCACCACAAAATGGCTTCCATTGGAGGCATGGCAGAGGACAAGTAACTTGTTCAAAAGACTTGAGTACAAGGCAGAGGTAGGGTCTGAGCCCTAAGACACTCAACAGCTCCTTTTCAGCACCAACAGAAATCTATTTCTAGCAACCCCAACTGCTGGGAAGAAAATGAGTTAATTAAACACTTTGGTGGGAGCCAGGAAAGGTGTCCAGGAGCACATTGGAGCCAGTGGGCACCATGTTGCCTGGAAGGAATGTATAGAAAGCAAAGGAAGATAAGAATATAGTTTACTGGATCAGATCCAAAGTCCATCTCATCTAGTCCTGTGTTTTACTATCGGGCCAGCCAGATGCTCTTGACAAGCTGACCTAACACAGATGATAGAGACAGCCATTTACAGTATCTGAAAATCAGAGATAAACAGCTCTGAACATAGGCTTCATTCCTGGCTATCACCATGGCTACTAGTCAGTAGTAAATGTATCCTCTGTGGACTGTTTGAATACTTAAAACAACAACTAGGCAATAAATTATATATTTTGCCTATGTAGTACGTTATTTACGCAAATGTAGCCTGTATATTCCTCATAGAAACAGGGACTTTCTGTCACCTTTGCTAGACAAAGTTGAGCTGGAGATCATAAGGGATTCATTTCACACACACCCCAAACCAGGAGATTTGGGGGACAGTTTACATCCTTTTTTGTGTGCTGGCTGGTCCTGATTCTTTGGGCTTTTCTATATGAATAATTTGTTGTGCATTTTTCATTCCCTTCTCGGTTTTTTATGGGTTCTTAAATGATATCGTGATCCTACCAGTTTTTTCTGTATCTAAAGAACTGCTTGGGTGAAGTTTTTTAGAACAGATAAAATGTGATAAGCGAAAGACACTACTCATTTCATTTGTATATTTGTGCTATTCTGCTTTACTGCAGTGCCACCTAGAGGTTATGTAGCAGAAAAGCAGGAAAGGAAACGCTCTTACTGTGTAGAGCTCACATCTTAATTCTGTAACCAAACCGAAAGTAGATGTAGTGGACTAGCAGTCAATTAATAGCCTCACGTAGAATAATTCTCACACTTGAAGCCTACTCAAGTTATGTAATTTTCTTTGCTGCACTGTCTTATCAAATGCAACCCTTTATTGTAGATTAGGTTGACATACAGTAGCTTGCCCCAGGTCACTGAGTGAGATTTGTGGCTGATCAGTGACTTAAACTTGGGGGATTTAGTCTTTGAAATCTGTATTCTGTCCACCATTCTTCTTTGTGGTCTTTCCGTATGATCAGAATAAACTATTTCACACTGCTTCCAAAGCACCATGAGTGCTGGGATGGGGAGCAGGGATTGTCCCTAATCTTGTGCTAACATTTGGAGGTACAGAGTGTGGTCCGGGACAAGGTTCCTGGGAGATTCCTGACAATCACAAATCTTTGATCAGCTACCAAGGCCAGAAAACAAATAATGGGCCCCTGGGTAAATAGCTTTTTGTGTTCTTTCAAACACCTGCAAAAACTATTTGATCGGTGCAGACCGTGGAGGAAAAGAAATGGGTGTATACCACGGACCTCTCCCAAACAACTTTAAGGTCTCTCCGAAGCTATTGTCTGTCATGTGGCCATTACATTTGATGGATTCTGTTTTCCCTTTTTGTTTTCAGAAGCGAGCACCCCCTTGCCCAGTTGTATTGCCACTCAATCATGGAACACCATCATTTTGATCAGTGCCTGATGATCCTGAACACCCCGGTAAATGACTGTTGGTTGTGTGTGCGCTGGAAGGAAACCTTGCCTGGTTCCCTTTTATTTTTAAAATATTATTTTTAAGTTTGGATGGAGTCCCAGCGTTATACATTCTTAAATGTTTTTCTCTCTCCCACTCACCACCATTTTGGGGACAAGAACAGTGGAGGCTAGTCGTTCCGATGTCAGTGGGGCGGTGAATCCACTCCGGGTTTCAGTCAGAACTCTAAAGGAGCTATCCAGGATAGCTCTCCTGAAGCTGTACAGGATAACTTTTCAAAGCAAAGAATTCTCGATGGTGAAGTCATAGCTTATATTGCATGTTAGTGTAACTTAAGTCCCATTTATTTCAATGGGTCTACTCTAAGTTGGACCACAATCATATGCATGCTTACTTGGGAGTTTGTCCCATTGAACTAAATGGTATTTACCTCTGACATTGTGCTTTTAGCTAAGAAGTGATGTCCCCTTCTTAGGGTCTAACTGGCCACTTGTATTTGGGAATTTCATCCATGTCAATTTCACCAGCAGTCCTGAGGCATCTTTTCCCTTTCCTCTGCACTGGCTCAAGAAAATATAGCACTGTGCTGAATCTGACAAGAGATTCCCAAATTAGTGGAATGTTCTATTATGCATAATTAAGAGTGCTACATTTTTGTTGACGATGTTTCCTTTTTATGTGTGAAGGGCAACCAGATTCTTAGTGGTCTTTCTGTTGAAGAATACAAGGCAACTCTCAAAATGATCAAACAAGCTATTCTTGCTACCGATCTTGCGCTGTACATTAAGTAAGTTGCAGTTACGTTATTGTAAACAGTTGGTGGTCTTGGACATGACACTGTTTAGCTTTGGAACTTCTTCTCTTTTCTTTTAGATTGTCTCTTTGTAATATAAAACATACACTTTGAGACCCTTAATAAATAATAAACATTTTATTATGTTTTAAGGAGAAGAGGAGAGTTTTTTGACCTTCTGAGAAAGAAGCAGTTTAACCTGGAAGACCCTTATCAAAAAGAGCTATTTTTGTAAGTAAAGAAAAAAGAAAAAAATGGTCATCCTTGTATGAGACTTCGATATTTTATTTATTTATCTATTATTGCATTTTTATACCGCCCAATAGCTGAAGCTCCCTGGGCAGTTTTGTAGAGTTAGTCAAGGCCAACAATCACAGGACTTTGATTTGATTGAGTGATTGGGTTTGGCTGGAAGAGAACAAAAGGAACTTGTAGAAGAATGTTGATGAACAAGTGGCATCTGAATGTTATGTAAGCCTTCATGTTATTTCCTGACAGGGTGTAGAAGGCTTGACAGAATACTGTATTGTTTCTTCGCTCAAGGTGTATTGTCCTGGAACACTGATCTGTTACACTCAGTACTCTTAAGTTTCAGGGAAGTTATTTATTCTGCACAAGAAAGGTTAGCCTAAAGTTACCATAGTTCTTCCTGTAGAGAGTTAGCGTTGAAGCAACAGTGACGGATTCATCACCAGTGTGGTGCAACTCTGCTTTGACAGAACCGCATGTAAAAGTATGGAACGATTCATTTGACCTTCTACATTTGGCTACATTAGACTATTCTTCGGATGGTGCTGACCTGATCATGTGATGACTTTTCCACTTGCTCAGCTCGCCTCATCAGCATACAATTAATTGAACGATCACCCAAGCTTATCCATCTTTTATGGAGGATAAAGCTATCAATGGTAACTAGTCCTGATGGCTATATGCTATCTCCAGTGTCAGAGGCAGTATGCTTATGTACACAAGTTGCTGGGGAAAATGGGCAGGCAAGTTCTGTTGCACTCATGTCCTGCTTGTGGATTTCCCATGGGCAGCTGGTTGGTCACTGTGTGAACAGAATGCTAGACTAGATGGAACCTTGGTCTGATCCCCCATGGGTTTCTTATGTTCTTATTTTGAATAAAGCTTTACCCACCTACATCTGGGCACATACAGAGGTTGTATGATTTACATTGATCTTGTTTCAAAACATTGAAAACTCCATGGCTCTTATTCTCATTTATAATGGGCCAGGAATTTAAAACAGCCCATTGTGGTCAGCAATGGCTGTTATTTTTCTATTGGGAACTGTTGGGAGTATTCATTCCTTTTATAAAGCCATCACAATGGACTAGGTTTTGTTTCAGCAATCCTAGTCCAGAATTGATGGATCAGAGAAGGAAGCAAAGATGACACAGTACACAAACATACATACTAACAGGGAATTCAGGTGCTACATTCTGATGGCTGCATATGTAGCCACAGAAGAGAAGCAAAAGGGAGGTAGCAGCATGTTGAGGCTAACCCTGGGGATTGAAGAATTGGAGGACGGGGGAATTAGGAAAAAATCTAGGGGGTTAAAAAAAGAAATCCAGAAAACCCTAATGAGGACTGAGCATTAATAATACATGATGATGATGATGATGATGATGTTGTTGTTCAGTGGCCACAGAATGCTGAGTGTCAATGAGGGGTGGGAGACAGAAAAACAAGGGAAAGGAGAATAAAATTGAGTATCTTGAAAGAAGGTACGGCAGGCGGGCGGGCGGCTTGTACACTGATCAGGAACCCTCCATGCTGTGAAGTTTTGTTGCAGGCCCCATTGTTAGTAGTGAATATTAGTCACTTTGTGTTATAATTCCTTTGTAATGTCTTCTAGTTCTTAGGCTTTGGGGTTTCTTTGTTTGTTATTTATTTATTTATTTATTTATATGTTTTGGGATACGGCGACCATTTTTATTTTGCTGCCAAAACGGAATGCTTTTTATAATGCATAAAAACACAGTGACGTGGTTTCTACAGGGCGATGCTGATGACTGCATGTGACTTGTCAGCAATAACAAAACCGTGGCCAGTTCAGCAACGGGTAAGTGTCTGCCAAAAGGCCTGATCAGCCTCTTCTTGAACGCCTGTAAACCCCCACCCCCACGCTGTTACCTTCAATATCTGGTTCCTATTTGAACCCATTGCTTTTTGTAGGTTGCACAAAGAGCGATAGGGTTGGGTCCAGATCTAGGCCACCTGCAGCTGACTCCCCTGCCCACTGCTCCCCATAGCAGCCCTTCCACCTCTTGAAAATGCTCACAGAAGCCTTTCCATTACAGACTACTCACCCCACCCCCCAGCCTTCTGTGTAGCATTTCGGGGAGACTGGAGGAGCAGTCTTGGGGACAGGAGTATAGAAGTCCACTTCTGCCAGCCTAATTGTACATGCTTAGATCTCGATCATTTTTCTTTGAGGTGCCAAAAGAACCGGGATGAGATACAGATTTAGGTCCATGCAACTGGGGTGGTGGAAGCAGATAGCGCCCCCAGCCTTGCTTCGCACAGCAGCTCTCCAGCTCCCTGAAAACGCTACACAGAGGATCCTGCTGAACAGGGTGAGCTGCGAGATGGGATGAGGAAAGGCAGATCCCCAAAAATAGGGCAGTGGCACTTTTGGTGAGCAGAGCTCTTTCAACGGAAGGCAGATCCACCCCCTGGTTGTGTTGTAACACCTGGGCACCTTGGAACTTTGCAGAACATGCTTTTTGGCAGCTTGCAGAGTTATTTCTTACTTAGAACCTGTAAAGGATGTACAGGGGTGGAAAATTCACAGCCCAACTTCATTAAGTGAAAGTTGAGTTGAGTTTTTTCGGATTCTGTCCTGATTCTAGATTACTCAGGCGCAATTCGGAGGCATGGATATGGTGCTGAAGAGAAAGTTGTTCTGTGCTCCATCGTCACCTGAGTAAATAGAACGCTGACTTCCTTTTCTTCTCTCACCTTGATGCTGCTGCCAGTATAGCTTTCCAGTTTCAGATGTTAGCCCTTAAGGAGAAGAGTCAAATACAGTATCATTAAATGGACTTATCAGGGACAACATTTATTATCCTTATTCAGATCCAGATTAATATTTTGAAGTAGAACTTTTTTAAAAAATGCATGAGGTACTTTATGAGAAAAAAGTGTTATACTAAGAAGGAAGAACTATAAAATTATTGAAAACATATTGCGTGTAGCACAAATATTAATAACCAGATGTTGGAAGCAACAGCATCTCCCCTCTAAAGAAAAGTGGCTATAGAAAATCTGGCAAATGTACAAACTGACATTACAAAAGGTTATGGGATGGGTTAAAACTGTGGGAAGAATTCTTGGATAATGTTTCTTCAAAATATTGTATAATAGTCTGTACAATTTATTTGAGTTAGTTATCATATACATCATGTTTGAACTTCTTTTGATGTAAATTTATTTTTAATCCTTATCACTGTTCATGACTGTTTTGATATGATTATATATTGATTATATCTATCTATATCTATCTAATTACGATGCCAATAGTAATTAAACAAACTAGCAAAATGGTTCTGTTGTTGTTGTTGTTGTTGTTGTTGTTATTATTATTATTATTATTAAAATAGATAGCTGAGCTTGTAGCTGCAGAATTCTTTGACCAAGGAGATAAGGAGAGAAAAGAACTCAACATAGAACCAACAGTAAGTAAGAATCATTTTTAAAGCACTTTTCTTTTTAACAAATGTATTTAGTTGGTGATTTTTCATTTGTTGAAGCCAGTGTAGACCTTCTCATTTAGCATCTTTTGAATCAAATCAGCATTATTTCTTCTTTTCCACCAATTATAGCTAACTAGATTTTGTCTTTTGCAAAGTAAGCATTTTCTGCTAATTGTATGGAAAGTAGTATCTTAAGTATAAATGTGGTATTTTGCTACAGGAATACTAGGGATGAGATGGGATTTGAACTCAGACCAAGCTCTACTAGGCTACACCGGCTGAGGATTGTAACTATAATTTGATGCTGTATTAATGTGCATCACTGATACAAGTTGTTGTACTGGGCCAAATTTATGGCAAGTACATATCTAGTTTTGCTTCAAACTGAGTTTTGTATGCTTTTCAGGATTTAATGAACCGAGAGAAGAAAAACAAAATCCCTAGCATGCAAGTTGGATTCATTGATGCCATCTGCTTACAGCTCTATGAGGTACCATATATGAAATGGCCTATATGATAGGAGAGTTTGCATCTGTAGTATCTACAATTGCTGAATTCAAAACTGCACTTTACTCAAAAGCATTAGGGTGCAAGTGGGAGAGATGAAACAACCTCTGTGAATTGGGGTTGCAAGACCAAGGGTTCAATCCTTTAATGGCATATTACAAAGAGCCCCTATTAATTTCAAATATTTCAGTGCAGATTGTTTGAATGGAGAGAAAGTAATACAGAATGAAGAGGTAGTATTAATCAGGCCTATTTAAGTAAAAGTTAAAAAAAAGCTCTCTAAAATATTATTTTGGGTTTGTTCTCTGATTACTGTGAATAGGTGGGAATGGAAATTTGACAAAAGAATCTTAAGTTACTTTAATGGGAACCTTAATGTTCCTTTAACTGCTGTGGATATTTCCCTGAAATGTGCAATTCATTTGTAGGAGTGAGATCTGAAGCCAATTTAAAGTGTGTGTGTGTGTGTGTGTGTGTGTGTGTGTGAGAGAGAGAGAGAGAGAGAGAGAGAGAGAAACAGTTGGCTATCTTAGAGGACAGAGACAGACCTCTCCCTCTATTGTGGGGCAGCCATTTCACAGGGGAATGGAGTGGACAACCGCCCAGGGAGGGGGCTGGGGGCTATAGAAGTGCACCATGATAGGGGCCGTGTCTACGTGTGCCAAGAGGCGTCATTTCATTCAAACAGGTGCATAAGTTATGCACTCTGACAGGTGCATAACTTTGCTTTAAGGCTTCACTGTATCAAGGGCTAAGGGCTATTCTAACCCATGCAAAGCTGGTCCGTTATCTAGTTATAAATAATGCAGATATTAGAAGGACACCATATCTCTGCAGTACTGTTTCATCTAAAACAAGGCCAAGTAGCACTTCCCCTGAAATGTCTCAGCCTACTGGAAAGTGGGAAGTATGGATCAATATTTACAAATACTTATTATTACTCTCTGGTATGAATAATGCAGTTAATTCTGGCCTATCAAGGTCAGTGCAGATTATTCAGTGAATCTGTTTTTGTTTCTTAGGTAATATGAAGGCAGAAATAACCTTAAAAATATTGCTTTCCTGTTTGCTTACATATCTGTGTCAGCTGCCTAAATGAAAGAAAGATATCTAAATATCTTGTCCTTTTTTCTTTTCTTTTTTTAAAGTATTTTAGGTTTTATACCTGCATAGTTACTAGTAAGCTTAGTCTACATGACTGTAATTTCAGCCATTAGGCAAGCTGTTCCAGAACTTCTGATCTGCTTAATATAGACAGGTAGGCCTGTCCTGGACCCTGGCTGTCCACACAGCTGATGGCATGACTGACCTCGTACATTCAATGCAGGGGACACATCTCTTTCTCCAGGTCCACCTCTAGTTATGGTCTGCATCTCTCATCCAGGTGTGCTTTTCGTGTAGGTAGAACTTCAATTCCCAACACATCCTTTTTGACTGCTAAGCCCTACAGTATAGATTACACACACACACACACCCCTCTTGTTGGTCTTTATTGATCTGATTTTCTGTTCCATTTTCAGGCCCTGTCCCACATATCGGAGGCTTGCTACCCTTTACTAGAGGGCTGCAGAAAAAACAGGCAGAAATGGCAAGCTTTAGCCGAGCAGCAAGAAAAGAACCTGATCAATGGAGAGAGCAATCAGCCGAAGCGGAACTGAGATTGCACTTCATTAGGAAACGTCGGTTTACAAAGAAGATATTTATATAGAGTAATTTGGATATACTCAACGTTTTGCTAGACACTGTATGAAATAGGTGTATAATTTGCCACTGCTGTATTTTAAATAACAAGAGAGGTATATTTTTGCACAGCATTCGGAAGCGCGATGTGAACGTTTTTATGTGTACAATGTATCATAGTTGTATATTTCCAATAATTTCATTTATACGAGGGAGAACAGATCTGCAGTTTGCAGGTCCAGTTCACTCGAAATCGGCTTTATATGACGGTACGGAAGGGGCGAGTTCCAAGGACTGCTTTGGAAGCTTCCTGGTTCTGAGTTGTACATAGTTGTTTAGCTTTCGGTCAATGGCCAGTACTTTAAAGATGACCATGTTTGGCACCTTTTTTCGTTCTTTTGTGTTGTCTGATTTTTGTAAGTGTGAATAATGAAAGAGCAAAGGTGTCTTTGGAAGCTTGAAGCTAAGGGAAAGCACGCTGGTTGACGTTCGTTTTAGGAGCCGCTGGACCTGTCATCTCTTGTTGCGAAGAAAGCTAGGGGGAAACCTACTGAGCCCCAGACGGCTGAAGCCCAGTGTCTTGAGGGAATGTACTATCTCTGTGCCTTTTCCTGCCATGAGAGTGCATCAATTAAATGAATTTGAGCTGTTAATTACCCTAGCAGGCCAAGGCCACTATGGGAGAACTACAAATGAAATGCTTAGAGGTTTTAGAAGTGGTGGAATGTTTATCAAGAATACAATAAACCATCATAGCTGAGAAAGAAGATCTAAGATGTTAAAATGAAAGAAAAGGGGAGTAGAGACAGAGGAGGGGGGAAGAGCTTGTCTGCATGAATGTTGGGACTGTTTTCAGTGTGGTGGGATCATTTCCTCAGCAGGCAAGCTTTGTGACATCCTGCCTAAGGGAAACACTGGAACGAAGAAGCACGTGAGGCGATGTGAGCAAGTGATGAAAACCAACCTTTCCCCCTCCCAGAACATGAGAATTGCTCTGGATATCGTAAAACTGAATCAAATTAAAGAGATCAGAGCTAAGAAATTGCCGAGACTACTTAAAGACAACTGCTTGTAACTGCAGAGAGCTTTTATGAGTGAATTTTGGAAAGGGGACTGTTTTTGGTTTTTCATAAGACCATTTGACTTGGAACAATTGTTAACCACAAAGTCTTAAAGCAGTAAGCACAAATGGAAACAACTGAGAGCACTTCAGGGAGTTATGACTTACAAAGATAGCTTTAAAAAAGTCAAAGAATATTAGTTCAAGAAGGAACATAGTCAAAACAAATCTTAAAATACCATCCCACTGCCTGCAACCAATAATATTACAACGTCAAAACCAAAGTTTTGATTGGTACAATTTGTTTGTGGATACAACTTTCGCTGCACACAGATGTCCAAAAGGATGATTTTCACATATGTAATACTTTTCAGGGTAAATGAGCACATTTGTCAAATATTTCGCTTTTATGTTTGCTTAGTATTGAAAATGTTACACATTTGTTTTGGGCTTGTTTTGGGGCTTGTTTGTTTTGCAAAGTAAGAACAAGCCTTCCCTCAATATTTTCTTAATGAGGCACAAACCCTTTCTGACTCAGTCTTTTTAGCATAAATTTGTGCTTATAGACACAAGACACAAAACAATACAAAGGATTCCATTTGAAATACCAGAAACTTTGAGATTTGAGTAAGAGGGTTCTCTTAATTTTTATAATGCTAAGAAGAAGAGCTAACTAGAGCACTCTCTCTTTTTGACCTGGAACATCCTTAAACATTCCAAATGTTGAGCTTCTGATTTTATTTCCATAGCAGGCAGAGTCAGTAACCTGTGTAAGTTTTGGCTGTGGTCTGAAAAAACAGCCCTATAACCACTTCCACCTGTCCCATTCTATGTAATGGGGCTACTGGCCTGGGAACTGAGGCTTTCAAATGCAATGAGCGGTCATGGTATTTTGGCAATGGAAACATGTTTCCCTGTCTAAGATTTTTGCCACTTCTGTTTTTATAATCTGGGGGGGGGGGGGTACTTTTTAGTATTGTTGAACAATACAGTAATGTCAGATAGTATCCAAGGATTTTGAGCCACTGTGCTCTATCAGAAAAATCACTTGGTCCGGTCTGTCTCCAGAATTGTGCTGCTTCATGCTGGGATATACTGTGTGATCATATTTTTGTATCCTCCACCATATAAAAACATTCCCTGTACGTAGAAAGCTGTTATGTCAGGCAGGAGAGTAGGCTAAAAATATCTCCTTTCCCATGTGCAGGTTTTATATTTTTCATGGGAGTGCATTCAAACAGCCAACCTACCAACTCCAGTGTAAAGTGGCACACTCTGGGTAGGACTGTACCATGTGCTATTTCTACACATTTGCATTATCTGAAAGGAAGATTCAATTATTCCACCAAACATTTGCTCCCCACAATGCTGCTTAAAGCAGAAATGTTAGGATCTGAAGAAGTCAGCAAGGCAGAGTCACCATCGTTTGTTCAACATTAATGCCGTTATCTCCAGAGGATCAATCATTTGAAGTCTTTTGACCGCTGTATATACTCTAGCTAGGATGTATAAGGAACCAAAGGCCAAGTTCAGACTCTTGCCCTATACCTGCAGCACTGATAACTGTAGATGACTCGAGCAAGTAAAACATACTTGGTAGCTGTGGTGAAGGATGTCACAGAAATGGAGAAACCACCAAGATGGTAGTCATCTTCTGATTATCTTATGTGCTGCTAAGTTGAAGGAAAGAAACATATGTGAGTATTGTGTTAAAAAAAATACGGCATTAAAATATCCTATCATAGAGATTTGTTATAGAAAGCAAGTGATCTGAACACAACAATGCAACCAATAAAATAATACCGTGAAGACCCCCCCTCCCCCATCTCAGCCTGAATCCCACTATCATACTTTCCAGTTGGTAACTGCAATAGTCAGTCACATCATAGTCTGGTTCCTAATCATAGAGCTTTTAATTCATGCAAGCTGCATCCTTCTGTATGTAGCCCTGATCATCATATGAATGGTCTCATAGGATTGGATACAGAGTTATGCTGGATCAACTCCACTGGTGGAAGTGGACCTCCCCAGCCCTTCCTTCCTGGTCCCTGAAAATATTGCACACTGCTGAATGGGGTGAGCTGTGGGATCTCCAAAAATCAGGTAGAAGAAATCCTTCTTGAAGAAGGTCCCTTTCTCTTGAGGAAGGCAGATCCTGTATCCAACCCACCATAGTTCATCAGAATGCATTATTAATGAAGATATGTCACACGTAACTATTCGGCTGGATGATTTCGAGTGTCTAGTGACAAATGGTAGATTTTATTAGTAATGACAAAACTGTGAACCTGAATTCACTTTTTCAGAATAGAGCTAATAATTTCCGTTATATTTTGTAAGCTCTGCAATTAAAGAACAAAACATTTATTTCAGTATCGTTGGTCAAGACTTGCCTTTCTGCAAATTAACAGGTTGGCTAGAGTCAGTGAAAGTTGCAACATTTATTGATCGCAACATTTAAAGCTGTTATAACTATATTTATATTTATTTATATCCCTCCTTTTCCCCAGTACCTGGACTATGAGTTAGTCTGCTAAAAAAAATTCCTTTCTGCATAACTACACAATTACATTCCCTATATTTTTCCGTTGCACGTGCACATATGATAAAAAGGATAATAAGAAACCACATGGTTGACCTTTTAATTACCGCTTTTTTGTGCTGTTGGTGATAAATCAATACAATCTCATCAGTCCCCAGCACTCTGCAGCACTTTGAAGCTAAGTAGGTCGCCCCATGCTGCTGGCGATTCAGTGAAATGACAGCTGAATACATACTTTCCCTTTGAGTGAAGTATTTCGATATTGCCTCATGCCTCATTTGTCAAGGTAGTTGAGAAAGGACATAAGTGAGGGCATGCATTTATATTGCACACTACTTGATCTGAAATATATACCATCCTTTGAAATGGGTTGGTTCCTTTCTAAGAGTGACTAACACATTAAAATCTGAACCCCCTTTTTAGGGTTTGTTCTAAATACTATTTAAATGGCATGTTCATATAATCTGGTGGTCAAAACACAGTAAGTAGATTTTTTCATACCTGCCATGGAGACATTCCCACAATGCAACTATAAATATTTAAAAAAATCTTCTAGTTAATGAATTCAGTCATATCTTTTCTGATTACTAACACGGATTAGGTACCACACCACTGCTTAAATATACTTCTGAAGAGTGGTAAGAACTCTCTTAACTGCTTTAATTTCCCTGATGTTGGGCTCAAAAGCATTGTTAAATCTTTGAAGTGATTCAGTGACTGTTCATCAGTTAATGGAAGATCATTTATATGTGACCAGAGGTCATGCATAATGGAGTTTTCGAAAATTTGGGGTCCGATGCATGTTTTGTATGAAGTAAGTGCCATTGAATTCAATGGGTAATTCCAAGTAAGTGCAGAGATTTATGGCATGTGTATTGGTTGTTATACTCAGATCTTACACTTTATTCTAGGTTGTGAAATGCTGTCAGGAGGTCAGGGGGAATTTCATCCCAGGATTTTAGTTCTACAACCTAGAAAGAGAGGCCAAAGTAATTTTAATTAGATGTCAAGTCTCCACATTTTATAGAGTCCTGTGATACTGTGTGCCACTGGAGGCCTCTGTCTCAAATAAATTGCAGAGAAACTAGAAATCACACCTTTGAAAATGATAATATGTTCATAAGGAAAACATATAAATTTAAAAGGCTGAACTCAAAACAAAAATGTGAGTTAGTTTCTATTTGTTTTGGTTGACTGTGAGGACAGATGGGACCAGAGATTGCTAACACCTATACATGAAGGATTTTAGATGTACAGTCTACGTGCATTTATCACTGAAACATGCAACAGGTTGCTGTTCTCAAAGACACTATCCAATGATCTGTGTAAGTTGCAAACAGGGAAAGTGATGAATTTCAAAGTGAAGGTAACCATTTGATTTTGGGTGTTAATTCCTAAGCAAATAGTAAGCCTGAAAATGATAGACATTCAAGGGAAACCAACATGTGCAAATACATCACTTGATTTCTTAACAGACAACTACTTATCACTTGATAACTTGCATCTGAATCTGATCTGCCTCTGTTGAAAAAAAAAATGCAGTAATAAGAAACCTGAATCTGGTGTTTTATCTGTTTTGACTCTTGCATATGCAACTTGTTATTTGGTATTGCAGTCACCTATTGATCATGAATGTGTAGGATAGACCTTAAAATAAAAATTATGACTGAGTTGCCATGTCCAAGGTTTATGCATTGGATGCTGGTGGATGCAATTTCATTAGGGCTCTGAATCCATTCTAGATTTCAGTCAGAACCAGACAGAACCCTAATGGAGCTATCCAAGGTCATGAATCCTACCCCGCCAAAATAGGCTCATCACCTTGGATAGCCCTTTTAGAGTTTTGGCTAAAGCCCGGAATGGATTCACAGCCTGCTGAAATTGGAACCACCAGTCTTCCCTGGGTGACTATTGAGGCTTATAATTCTGAAGAATATCATCAGAGTTAGTATTTGATATTAGACAAAATGTGAAAACTTTGATACAGGATATTATCTGAACACTTGCTATCCTTAGAAGGGGGTATATTTCAGATGGCTCATATATAAACTTGAAAATATCTATGGATAAGCAGTTAAACTGAATAGTTGGCTTCAACTAACTGAATACAAATCATTCTCATTTGATGATAATAAGTTTTGTTACATCCCCCATTTGTACATAGAGTTTTATAGTACCCATTAAACCCAACAGGGCCAAAACTGAGCTCTACATAGGAAGCCCCATAGCTCAGTGGGAGAGCACATGTTTTAAATGCAGAAGGTACCAGATTCATTCCTTGGCATTTCCAGATAGAGCAGGGGGGAAACTCCTGCCTGAAACCGTGTTGACAATACTGGGCTAGCTAGACCAATGGTCTGGCTCAGTACAAGGCAGCTTCCAATGTTCCTATAAATATGTATCGCCTGTGCGTATTGATGCAACCCTGGACCAAATTCTTAACTTCGATAAAACTCCAACTATTAAGTATGGTCAGTCAGCCCTGTTGATTCCAGTGGGATTTTAAAGTTCTAACTGAAGTTATAACTTAACTTCTCTGTAGATGCCGCAAGACACAGACATGTATATGTCTCTTAAGAATGTAGTTAAAACACTGTACATGATTTTGAAATACATTACTTTTATAGCTCATAGTAAACCTGAACACATTGTCACTTGCCATTTAGTGTGTTGATAATCTGCCTTTTTGAAACATTTGAACAAATATATAGTTTCTGAGCACAGTATTTTTGTACTAGATCAAGTCATTTATGATGTATTTGGTGTTCTCTTGTAAAGTCATCTTTAACTCTGGTGGGTTCCTGAAAGCTTGGCTCTCTGTTCTTCTTGAGTCACGAACACTCTTTATTTAAACTAGTTAAAGGATTTGTCCTTTTCCCCAAAATGTATTATGCAGCCTGAGAATGGAAAAATGCAGCTAAGTAATTTTCTCTTAAACGACTACTCAATTGATTTCTTTATGCTTTTTATTGTACCATTTCCCATGCTTTCTACAATAAATGCAAGAAGATAGCTGTTTTGTTGTTTTTGCTTTATCATTGATATAGTTGACAGAGGGCAACTCCACATGGAGCATTTATCCTGTGATTGAGATTAGTTACTCATGGAAATTTTTGAGTCCTTTACATGACTTCGTCAACCTCTAGCACCTTTCCTGTGTTTTGCAAACATTTCCGCAGCTTAATTTGAAACAAATAATGAGGTAACAAAAAGATCTGACTTTTATGTGTCATGCTATATATATACAGCCATTAGATGGTGCTGTTGTTAATGAAACAGATTGCTAGTGGAGAAGGAAGCATGGAATAAAGAGACAGACACCAGATAGGGCCTCTTTATTTAACAACGAGGGAGATTCAACCCCTCCACTCTTAAGCCACTCTTAAGTTGGGTAACCTGGTCCCTTTCTTATACAACACTTTGAGAGTGTGGGGAGACCGCCCCGTGTCATCCCCATGCAGAGCCTGCTGAGGGGGGGATAAAAGATTTTTGCAGATAAACAGGAGAAGAAGAGTGGGATGGGGAGAAAAGCTAGTCAAGGGCTTATCTTCACTTGCAAAGAATCCAGAAGCAGAAGCCCTGGTAAAATCGTGGGCCAAAAAGCCTCAAGAGTGGAGAAGCTCAGAGTATTTATCTTATTTAAAAGCTGATTTATCTTTGGGAAATTCAAAAGATTTGGATAAATGAAAGTTCAGCAAAGGGGGAGAAGGATCTGGGAGAAGAGGATTTTCAAAGTTTTGAAAACTGAGCATCTTGAATAACCAAGGATTGGATAGTAGGTATTTGGCTGTATTTAAAGTTATAATGACAACCTTTGGGCAACCTTTGTTACTCCATTTCTGAATAATTTCTATTAAGTGAGAAACAGCATCACAGTATTTCTTAGCAAGTGCTAACTACTAAGGGGCGCAAACGCTACATTTCTCAGCACTGTGTTAATTACAGCTGCAGTGCTTGCAATTACAGCTACTCTATTATATAGAGAGGGATCAGCAAACTCAAATCCCAAATAAATACATTCTATACACAAAAGCAGTGCCATAAAGGGATATTGAAAAATAAGTCAAGCTCAAGAGCAACAACAGAAACCAACTGTGCAAACAAATATGTATTATTGGAGTACTAAGACCCCTGCTGAAATACACTGTACTTTGTTCATATATACACCACCTCACCCAGTCAAGCTCAGGGGGAAATGTTTTGCATGGTTGCAGTAGAACCTGACAGTGCACACAGCTGAAATAGGTGAAGTCACTAATCCCATCCTCCCCCAGAACAATTTCTCAATCTGCTTTTAAAAAAATGGGTGGGAGTCTACTTTTAAATAAATGCATAAGATGCTTCAGAATAAAAGAAAAAGCTGAATAGCTTGGCTGAAGCATGGGCAGGAAGGGCGACCACTGAACCACCATTTAATTTGTTGGTACGATCAATAGTTTCAAGATATACAGCTTTGAAGCTCACTGGGTGACTTTGGGCCAGTTCCTGACTCTCAGCCTAACGTGCCTTGCAGAGTTGTTGTGAGGATAAAGGGGAGGGGAGGAGAAGGAGGACCATGTGAGCCGCCTGGGGTTCCTTGCAAGAGGAAAAAAGTTGGGATATAAATGCAATAATAAATATCAATAAAGCAGGTCCCTGTATACCTTGAGTCACCAAACTGTTGCAACATTCTGAGGGGACAAAAAGATTAAAGAATTAAAAGGGAGTTGAGTCTTGCATGGCAAGGAAAAGGCCGTCAGCATCTCTCCTGCAAGTTAAAACTTTTGCATATTCCAGATACAACATTATCAAGCCAATAGGACTCTTGGCAACTTGTTCTTTTCCTGCTAGTTTTGAAGCCACAGTCACTGGGCCCCCTCTTGTATCTGAGGCACTACTATGCCAGTATTTATTTTTCAAATGCAGTTGCTACTCTGTGAGCACACGTTCATGAACACAGGGCAGTTTCTACCAGGGCTGGCCCAAGACATTTTGCTGCCTAAATCAAAGGACGAGATGATCTACCCTACTGCTTTAAAGCACTTTATAAGTTTTGACAACTGTATATGGAGTGTGTCCTGGGACCCAACAGTTGTCAAAACTGTTATAAAGTGCTTTAAAGCAGTAGGGTAGATCCTGTTGATGTCTCTCCCATTGCATGTACAGTTGAACCCTCCTTCATCAACTGACAATGGGACACCTGAAGGCAGCAGGGCAGCCTAGGGACATCGCCCATAGCTCTCCAGTAACACCTTGCTGCCCCTTCCCAGCATTTGCTGTCTGAGGCGACCACCTCATTTTGCCTAGTGGTAGAGCTGGCCCTGGTATCCGCTGTGTTATAGTGCAATCAAGTGCTACGCTCCAATGCATTGTGTTGTAATTGCAGCAGCAGGAGGAGGAATTTGAAAGGTCACATGGGTTTTATGATTTGTGTTTATAACAGGAAAACATGCCAAAAGCTGCAGTATGGTGCTGCAATTGCGGAATAAGTGGGAGGTCGTACTGCTATTTCAGGGCTGTAAATGTCTGGTAACAGTATGTGCACCTTCATAGCTGTGCAGGTTTAAAAATGGCAGGTTTGAAAAATGACGTTAAAAATCATCACAGATTTCCTGCCCTCAAATCTCTTTATTATTTGTAGTATGTGTTACAACTTTGTGGTGTTAACTCTTTGTTGACCTCTGAAAAGTGCATCTGTGGAGGACAGCTCTTTTAGACTTATTTCACCGACCATCACCTTATCATATAGTAAAGCAGCTTTGGTCAAGTCATCATCCTCAATCCCTGAAGTTAATTCTTCACTGGAGCCACTGCCTACATATTCATGATTGGCACTGATACATTCACCGTCATCACAGCCACATACTGTAGCTTCATGGGATCTCTTGCTGTTTTTGGTCGTATAATTCTAATATGTAATTCAGCACCTACTAAAAAGTGACTTCTTACACTGTATGGAATGGCCTTGCCACTTAACATATGTTAGGAGCATTGTCAATTGAGCGATATAGAAATATAATAACTCACTACTGGAAGCATAAACCAGCTTAAGGAACTCCTGTAGTCCTGATCCAGACATCAAATAACCAAGCATCTAAGAAAATACATCTCTGTGTGAAAGAGTTTCAGGTTCACTGTATAAAATTTATTAGGCTTTCCACCAAAGAGATTGACGATTAGAATTGGGTACCCCTAGCTTCTTTGCACACAACAGTTAGAGTTGAGGAAATTCATGTCATGCCCTTAACTCATATATCTATCTTTGATAGAAATATGAAAGTAGACTTCCCAAGGTGTAGGAATCATGCATCATCCCAGACTGTTCAGTTCCTGGAGAATGTAGTGGCCATGAGAGTCTCCATAACAAGTCAGGTTTCCACATGGGATCATGGTCCATGATATGCTGTACAAGTTGCTGGTAGGGCATGAAACTGGTTTCACTGAAAGGTAGATTGGAACAGCTTATAGGAATAGAACCAATTGCAGTTACAGACTGTAGGGTTACATGTACCCATGGCACTGGTGTATGATGCATGAACCCTCCTTCATCAACTGACACTGGTGTAATTGCTGCAATTATAGTTTTTCCACAGGAAAGTAGTATTTCAATTCAGAGTCCTGTGCCATTTATTTTCTTGTTCACCTTCTTTCACAGCATGCTACAGCCTCCAGGTATGATAACTGTCCCTGTTCTGAAATGGACATTTGCAATCCTTTTTTGGTTGATTTGCCCTGTATGAGCCTCGGGCATGCTGCTGCAGGTCTCTGGGTCTGACAACTTTTCCCAGTCTGTTGCCTCTGTCTACAGTGACCTGCTCTGCCTTCTGCCCCATCAGCCTGTTGCTTCAATAGTCATTTGACAGAGAGGGGAGGTGAGAAGTAGGGGGTGTGCGCGCATGTTTTACATGCCCCTGTGGCACTAGTTTATGATGTGTGTCTGCTGGTGTAATTGCTGCAATTAGACCCATTCCATTGAAAGTATGGTTTCCAATGTCCTAGTTACATTTTATACATTGCCTGCTATGTACTTGATACACTGAATTGGAGTAGTGCTAAGAATGGCTGCACTCTGTGATATGGCAGCACCCATTTCAAAATTCCTAGCCTCAGAATAAGGTGAACAAAAGCCAAATTTATGCAAAAAAATTAAATGCAAAATGTTGGTGCAATAGCACACCCAAGAAAATGAGTAACTAAGACCTGAATATTAAACTATTCCTTCTCTATGGGATAACCATATGTGGCTAGTGAAGTTAGGGAGTAGATGGATGTGTTATGCCAGGAGGCTGCCCTAAGATCTTGTCAGAAGAAGGTTACACAAGCAGGCACTGAAACGGTCCAGGCAGATAAACTGTCCAAGCATGCGAAAATACAACAGGAGCACTTCGGGGAGTCAGAGGAAGACTGTACCCAAGAGCTAGACCTAGTTGTAGGTATATTTGACAAGGGGGTGGGTGTTTAGGTAATTTGGCTTGAGGTAAAAGAAGTTACTAAGTGGCTTGTATGAGCAACAGTGTCTCTTAAGTCATGAAGAAGTGTCAGCAAGCATTCTTTTGAAAAACCCAAAATAAGTATTAGTATTCCCTTATGTATAAAATATCCCTATAATAAATTAATTTGTTTAATAGTTCATCTTGTTCTCTAGTGTTCATATCTATCTCATGCCTAACTCTCTTATTCCAAGCTACTAGGAGGTGTTTTTTTAATGTATTCTAAGAGAATTCTTGGCAATGGAAAAGGGTCAGTTTGTGGAAATTTGGAGTTATAGTGCCAGAGAGTTCCTT
The DNA here is from genome assembly GCF_023053635.1 of Elgaria multicarinata webbii. Taxonomy (NCBI): domain Eukaryota; kingdom Metazoa; phylum Chordata; class Lepidosauria; order Squamata; family Anguidae; genus Elgaria; species Elgaria multicarinata. The sequence continues at coordinate 35,249,377 of NC_086180.1, read as the reverse complement.
GGACCCTGAAAGATAAGCATTTGTTAAAATAAGAAACCTCATGGCTGGGATTGCCCTGTGAAATAATGGTTTCTTCATGGGTTTTGGCAGCACTGGAGAGAAAATCAAAGTATATACGAAGACATATGCTTATGTCAGTTTTAATTAAATAATAACAATAACAACAATAATTAATGAAATGTGACGGTCCTTAAGGTGCCACAGAATGGCACAATTATCAAAATATTCTTCTAATGATAATTTTCTAGATTTTGAGAATGTTCAGTACATTGCATCTACGAATTAAAAGAGACAAGTCTAGTTCTTCTGCAATAAATGTGACGTTAGAACCCAGTTTTTGGTAGAATGACTAAATCTACCTCATCAAGCTAGTCTGAATCATCCTCTATGCCACCACCATCTTAATAATCTCCCTCATGATCTGATTCATTGCTGCCATTTCTGTAGGATATCCTGTTGTGCTTATTTGATTCATCATCTGAATCATTGCTATCTTCGTCATTGATGTCATCTCATGCATTGCTGACATCTCTGCATGGTCGTCTTTAGTCCTCTTTTGAATCATCATTGTCTTTGTTACTGCTGTCATCCGATTCATTGCTGTCATCTGATTCATTGCTGACATCTCTGCGCGGTCTTCTTTTGTCCTTTTTTGAATCATCATCAGAATCATCACTGGCTTTGTCATTGCTGTCATCTGATTCATTGCTGACATCTCTGCGCGGTCTTCTTTTGTCCTCTTCCGAATCATCTAAATCACCACCATCTTTATCATTACTATTCTCTGACTCATTGCTATCATCTGATTAATTGGTGCCATCTATCCACGGTCTTCGTTTGTGCTCATCTGATCCATCATCTGAATTACCACCATCTTTGCCATTGCTGTCGTCTAACTCATTGCTGTCGTCTGATTCATTGCTGACATCTCTGCGTGGTCTTCTTTTCTCCTCTTTTGAATCATCATCTGAATCATCACCATCATTGTCAGTGCTGTCATCTGATTCAGTGCTGACATCTCTGCGTGGTCTTCTTTTGTCCTCTTTTGAATCATCGTCTAAATCATCACCATCATTGTCAGTGTTGTCGTCTGATTCAGTGCTGACATCTCTGCGTGGTCTTCTTTTCTCCTCTTTTGAATCATCATCTGAATCATCACCATCATTGTCAGTGCTGTCATCTGATTCAGTGCTGACATCTCTGCGTGGTCTTCTTTTGTCCTCTTTTGAATCATCGTCTAAATCATCACCATCATTGTCAGTGTTGTCGTCTGATTCAGTGCTGACATCTCTGCGTGGTCTTCTTTTGTCCTCTTTTGAATCATCGTCTAAATCATCACCATCATTGTCAGTGTTGTCATCTGATTCAGTGCTGACGTCTCTGCGTGGTCTTCTTTTGTCCTCTTTTGAATCATCGTCTAAATCATCACCATCATTGTCAGTGTTGTCATCTGATTCAGTGCTGACATCTCTGCGTGGTCTTCTTTTGTCCTCTTTTGAATCATCGTCTAAATCATCACCATCATTGTCAGTGTTGTCGTCTGATTCAGTGCTGACATCTCTGCGTGGTCTTCTTTTGTCCTCTTTTGAATCATCATCTGAATCATCACCATCATTGTCAGTGTTGTCGTCTGATTCAGTGCTGACATCTCTGCGTGGTCTTCTTTTCTCCTCTTTTGAATCATCATCTGAATCATCACCATCATTGTCAGTGTTGTCGTCTGATTCAGTGCTGACATCTCTGCGTGGTCTTCTTTTGTCCTCTTTTGAATCATCATCTGAATCATCACCATCATTGTCAGTGTTGTCGTCTGATTCAGTGCTGACATCTCTGCGTGGTCTTCTTTTGTCCTCTTTTGAATCATCGTCTAAATCACCGCCATCTTTATCATTGTTATCGTCTGACTCATTGCTGCCATCTCTGCGTGGTCTTCTTTTGCGCTTGTCTGATTCATTATCTGAATCATCACCATCTTTGTCATTGCTGTCGTCTGATTCATTGCTGTTTGCTGATTCATTTCTTTCATCTCTGCGTGGTCTTCTTTTGCCTTCTTTTGAATCATCATCAGAATCATCACCATCTTTGTAATTGCTGTCCTCTGAGCCATTGCTGTCTTTGGACTCATTGCTGATATCGCTGTATGGTCTTCTTTTGTGCTCATCAGAATCGTCATGATATTTGTTACTGCTGTCGTCCGATTCATCGCTGTCATCTGATTCATTGCTGATAGCTCTGCGTGGTCTTCTTTTGTGCTCATCTGAATCGTCATCTGAATCATCACCATCTTTGTCATTTTTGTCATCTAATTCATTGTCTGATTCATTGCTGACATTTTTATGAAGTCTTCTTACTTGTTCATGTAAATCATCATCTGCCTCATCACCCTTTTTGTCAGCATTGGCATCTATGTCATCATCATTTTCATCACCTGCATTTTCTTTATCTCTGTCTTCTTTACTTTCCTGTGGAGTATAAATGGAATTTAATTCTAAATGTCTCCATTTGAAGTAGAAACTGAATAAGTACAAGAAAGACAATGTGGTGTACAGTTTCTTTAGAGACCACCTAGCTCCCTTTGTTATCTGTAACATGAAATGTTGATTTATTTTCTTAAACCTTGAAGCTTCCTCAAAGTCTGGAATACATACAAACCTTTCCCCCCTTCTTGAGGGTCTGTAATTCAGCGTTAGATATGCAATGTTGCCCTTTCCAAGGGAATCAAGTCTGCCAATTTTCAAAACGATAGACCCAAAGGAGTTTCTGCAGGAGTAGTCTTGTGATCTTGAGGGCTCCAAAAGATTCCATGTGTACCCCTCTATGTTCCTTCTAGTTGTTAAAGTTGCAAGCATCCTAAACGTATCACTAAGGCCAGATCTACACCAAGCAGGATATAACACTTTGAAATCAGTTTGAAAACTGAATATGGAGTGCATCCTGGGCCCCAGTTTTAAAGCAGCAGGGTAGATCCTACCTAAGTGAGAAACCTCCAGTGTTTCAGAAGGATACGTGTAGAGCTTCATGTGAAAGGTTTGAGCCAGTTTCAAAGAAAGGACAAGCATTTTGGTTTAGTGTGCAATAGCAGTCACAATGTGAATACTCCCAGGCTAGCTTAATATGAAATAATATTAAGGAAAAAGATCTCCTTTAGACTGAAAGTCACCCTCATTCTCTTCTTTTACACTATCCCTTATAGGGGGGAAAGTGGCTTAAGGAGCAATCCTAGGTAAGTTTAGACAGAAAAGAACTCCGAAAAATCCCAGCATTCCCCAGCCAGTAGGACCTTTTTCTATCTAAACAAGCATAGGGTCATGCCCCTAGTTATAAACCTGCAGTTTCAAAGAAACGGAGAGCAGCATATCTGGGACTAAGGGCATTGAACCTGTTGAACTTCATAATGTCAAAAGTTGTTTTCGTAATCCTTGAAACTTCCCCAATTAAAAGATAGCAAAACAACGTAGTGTATTGTTAACATCCTCCATGACGATGGGCATCATCAGATGATGGGCCTCATCAGATCGTACACTCGCTACTGCCCACTTACGGATGTTCGCACATCCTTTAGACAGCAACGTCTGCACCTTCCACTCGTTTTTCCATCGCAAAATAGACCCCTTTTAATCCAACTTCTTTTTAAAAAACAGAGTGTGCCGCGATCTCCTGCTGTGTGCGAAAAAGCAGCATTATAAAAAGGTCCCCAGAATGGGCTATGTGCTCTTTGTTTACTTCCTCTTTCTTCTCCGGGAAGAAAGAGGAAGTAATGAAGGACAAAAGTGGGGGCCAAGAAGCAACCGTAAGGAAACACATTTTCCCCCTGTGTGATGATGCTTTAGAATACAAGAACACGTTGAAATCTAAAAGTGGAGAAGCCTAGTTCCCCACTTAATGGGGAGCAGTGAATTGTGAGGCGCACTGGCTGTCAGCGAAGGGAGAAAGGCTGGTGGAGCGCGGTGCGGTAGTATAGCCACCGCAGCAGCACAGACCCAGCAGCAGCACCTCCTTCCCAGGAGGGGACTGCTGAGCCAATCAGCACGATGATGGCTGTGGCCAAAGAGGCAGACCCGGCAGAGTTAGATCTCTCCTTTGTTCTGCCTCCAGTTCAAGCTCAGGCAGTCCTCATGTGCAGCTCCAGGACTGCAGTTGCTGGCTTCAGCAGTTGCTTACTTTCCCAAGAGTAAATCCATGGGGGAAAGAGACCACTGAGTTCTCAAAAGAGCTCCAGAAAATGGGCTCAAGAAGGAGCAACCCACCCACCCTGCTATAAATCAGGAGCAGGCAAAAGACCTCAGAAAGCCAAGCAGGGAAGAGCAGCAAGGCCTCCATTACCGTCAAGACAAAGATCACGCTTTCTGGGAGGGAAAGCAGTGGAAGAGGAGCAAACTCTTTGCTGGGAGTTTGGAGATCAAGGAGCAGGAGAGGGAGGTGGTCCTGGGAGGAAAGGAAACCCTAAAAGGCGGGAAGAAAGGAAGCAGGAGGGGGTGAGGCTGCAAAAGTTAACTAGGGCAGCAAAAGTCTATAACTTTCTCCCCCCACCCGGCTCAGGAAGCAACATGCTCCTTCCCCCTTTTAATTTCTCACCAGCTCAGCCAGACTTAAACAAAGGGTATAATTCCCCCCCTCCCTGCTTCATACAGCATTTGGCAGCTACTATTGGGAAAGGATAGGTCACATGGCAGTGGCCATTTTAAAATGGAACCAGCCCCATGTTGGTGGCAGCACAAGTACAAACAAAAGTAACAGAGGCACGAGTTACTTTTAAGAGCCGCCCTAAAGAAGGCCTTCGCCCCTGCATAAGCTACGAGTATCCGCTGCCCAAGCCAAAATGGAAAGAAATTATCACCCACTCTAGGGAGAGGGCAAGCAATAAAGGATTCATATAAATGGACATTGCAGCACTCCCAATTCCCCCCCCCCCCGATTAAATCCTCTCCTTTAAAGTTTACTGCAGGGGCTGCGGCTCAGTGGTAAAGCACACGCTTGGCAACTGGTAAAATGGGGGTGGAGGTAAAGCTACAGAAAGCTCTCAGGCTTAGCCACAACCAGGCAATAACCTACACACAGCTGGGAGTATACAAAAGCAATGCTCCTGCACCCCATTATTGAGAAGGGAGAACTTGCAGGAGCTTCAGCACTCATCCAGACTTCATTTTCCTAGAAGGAGGGAACTGGAGATTTGTGGCATTTTGTTTACTGTCCTCTAGACAAAGGTCCATAACATTGCCTGTCCATTCAATCCCTCCGCCCTATCAGCAGTATGGGGAATTTCTTTGATCTGAGAGTCACCCTTTCCCCAGCCTCACATCCTCCTACCCACCAGGACTCACTCGGCCCTTCCCCTGGGCCTAGTAGAACAAAGGTTACCAAATCAGGAATCACAGGGAAATCCTTAATCTCTTTGTACTCAGAAGAACTGAGTTGTAAGGGATCTCTCAAGGTAATTTAGACTGACCCCAAGCACATCACATTCTGGAGGGGTGCATAAGAATAATAGCAGCAGGGTTTAGCATCTGCCTTGCAGGATGCAGCAGGTCCCGGCTCAAGCATCCCCCTCAGTATGTAGGCATATAAAGATTAGACATTCTAGATAAGGAATTTTAAACCACCACTCCCAAATGCCATAGACGTATGCAATTCCATGGTATGACCACACTTGAAATACTATGTACAATTCTGGTAACCACACTTGAAACCAAACAAAAAAAAAAGGCAACAAAAAGGAGAGCAACTCCCTTATGAGGAAAAAAAGGTTTCAACTCTTTGGGGTTTTTTTAGGTTTGGAAGGAGGCAAGACATGACATGCATGGTGTGGAGAAAGTAGAGAGGGAGGCAATTTCTCTCTCTCCTATAACAGGAGAATGCAATAGGGTCATCCCATGAAGCTAATTTTGGGAGAGTCAGGGCAGATAAAAGGAAGGACTTCTTAACACAGCATATACATAAAGTATGGAATTCACTTCTACAAGATGTAGTGACGAAAACCCATTGTGGACGGCTGTAAAAGGGGGCTGAACAAATTCCTGGAGAAGATTACTATCAGTGGCTTCTAGCCCTGCAGGCAGCTGGTTGGCCGGTATGCGAGTAGAATGCTGGACTGGGTGGACTGATCCAGCACAGCTCTTTGCATGTTCTTATGCTAACATTATAGGTGTGGGTCAAATGGGCATAAGCGTCAGAGAAAACAGACCCCAACACAGGCTCAGTACAGAGTCCGCCTCAGGCAAGGGGGCAAGGGCAAGTGAATAGGAACAGCACCAGCCTTCCATGAACTAGGTCCCTGAGCCAACTCTGACATTCTGCAACAAGGGTAAGAAATAGCAGAAGGCTGCACCTGGTGATAATTTGTGTCACAAAGGAAGAACAAGGTTTCTTCGGCCAGTTGCTGACACTCTAATCTACTTAATAAACAGTTGTTTTGGCATGATATGTTGATCCAAGCTCCAGTTATGCTTCTTGTGAACCTGTTGTGAGCAGTTTGTCCCCCATAAACTGAGGTCACAATTTTGCAAATTGCCAAAGTTTCTTCAGTAAAAGGTGCTGGTGTGTGCGATTTGTTCACCACCCGATAATTTTGAGCCTGGATTGAAAACAAGCAGTCTACATGTAAACTTACCTTGATCACAAACTTTGAACAACAAACGCCCAATTTTGAAACCAACAATTCAAAAGCATTCTTGATAGTTTTGAACATTATGATCTGTACTAATGAGGAACAGGTCACAACAACAAAACAGTTTGGGCTTGGGGTGACATATGAAGCTGCTTCCCAGAATGGGAAGGAAGAAGAGTTTGATTTAGAAGATTGCTCCTAATGATGACTAAAACGGCAAGGCTCTCTGTATTGCAACTAATTTCATGAAAAATTGAAAGGATAAGAGGAAGAGTGCACAATTTTGTGTGTATCTGTGATTACTGGTTGATGAGGAATATGGTGTCTACGACAGGTGGGCAACCTCTGAGGGTCTGGAGGCCAATTTCCAGTCGCCGGAGCCCATGGGGGCACCCACCCACCCACCAGTGAAATCCCAGCCATTGAATTGTCGCTGAATTTCAGCAGTCCAGCGGCAGGGGCTGCAAAAAAAAAAGTACAGGTGGAGCACATGTAGCCACCACTGGTCTGAGACATAAAGTTTCACAACATAGTTTACAGCAACGTTCTATACGCATTTACTCAGAAGTATGTTCCATTGAGTTCAATGGAGCTTTTCCCCAAGGAAATGAGTATAGGAATACACTCGTAACATAGGGATTCCCTAAACTTAAATGTCAGGCTAAAAAAGAATGGACTACATAAGGCAGGACAGAGCCCAAGGAAGACTGTCTCTGTCACCACTCTTACCTAGTTAGTGTGACCATATGAAAAGGAGGACAGGGCTCCTGTATCTTTAACAGTTGTACAGAAAAGGGGATTTTAGCAGGTGTCATTGGTATGCATGCAGCACCTGGTGAAATTCCCTCTTCATCACAACAGTTAAAGCTGCAGGAGCCCTCCCTTCTTTAGTACCTGGTCACTCTAGTATAGCTCTGGCAGCTTTTTTTAAAAAAAAACCTGGGATGTTACAAACTGAGACATACAGTTGAAAGTTCATAAGTAACCTCTAAAAACATTCACTGGGTTCCCATCTAAAGTCACTCGCCAGCCTTACCTCTGCTGGTAATGGAGCTGCTCTGGACTTCTCCAGGGCTAGAAGACAGAAGAGGAGAACAGCAGCCAGGAAGTGCAGCCTCATTGCGTTCAGATCTTAGTCTCTCTGAAACAGGACTTCTTTGGGTTGTTAACACCCTACTGTGATGTTACCCAGGTCTAGGCTTCCTTTTTATACCTAACAGAGAGCAATAAATGCTTCAAAGGTGACCAAATACTTCTTCCTCTTACGTTAATGCATATTTCTCATCCCTTTTTTCCTTGTCCTTATCTTTTTCCTCCCGTATTTTTTTTTTAAAAAAACTTACTTGACATTCCTGAAACTTTGAGCAATACCAGTACTAAGAATATGTAAGAGCAACAAAGCAGGACACACCCACAAGGAATATTGAAATAGCTGTTCAAGCCTGGTGTTTATGGTAGAATGCTATAGTGCTTCACTGAGGTTTTGAACGATTTACAAAAAACATGACAATTAGTATTAAAGACCATCCATTAATATATATATACACAGAGCGTTACATGTATAATAAATCTGATATTCCCCAATGTTATTCAGTAAAAACAATCATTTAAGTTTTTACTGAACTTTGAGCTGTTTGCAGTATGACAGACAGAAACAAGAATTATTCATTGATCTTTCTAAATTTTATTGACTTTAGTAAGTAAGAGAATGAGGAAGATAGCTCAGTTATTTCAAATGTCAGAGGTGCTTAGTAAATGTTGTATTTTAGGATTTTAATTTGTGTGAACTGCCCAGAGAGCTTTGACTATTGGGCAGTATAGAAACGTAACAACTGAATGAAATAGATAGTAGTTAATGCTTTAACTAGTTAATGCTTTAACTAGGACCCAGGTCCAACAAATGCTGTAAAGTGGACAAGGCACATTGAAGTATTTAGCAGAAAGAGTTAAAGGTCACAGTTGAAAAGTTGTATGTCAGTCTGAAACAATTATTTACTCATGTCTTTGTGCTTCTCTACATCAAGCAAAAATCCTGCAGCCTTGATGTCATTGTGAAAAGGACCCGCAAATGTCCATGAGCACACAATAAATGCCTCGTGTAGAGACAGCTTTTGTTTCAATGAATGTTAGCGTGCTCCTCACTTTCAGTTTATTAGGTCTGATGGAAGATCTACAATGGAGGAGAAAGGAAGCAGATGGGGCAAGAAGTTCAGTGATTTTCATTGCCTACGATACTGGCAGGTCATTGGCTAGTTTGGTATAAAGATATGGACGCTTACTTTTGTCTTCTTAATATTTTTTATTATTCTTAGGTATAACAAACACATTGACAAATAAATACGTCTTGCATGCATAGCCAAAGGTCTTGTAGAGCCCAATTCAGGTACATAATTTCTCAGGGTATCTTCACAGCCCCACATTCCCTTAAAACCCTGCAGCATTGCAGCTTCAGGATGGGGATAGTTGATCACCACAGCAGGAGAGAGCATGGGCTTTTCAGCGGCCGTTTGGATCATCAGGCCCACCCCCTGCCCTCTCTCTGGAGTTCCCCATTCTTCCAGTGACCTATCAGTGGTCGCAATCCACCCCCAGAATGTCCCTAGCCTGAAACTGAAGCAAGGTCACCGCCAACAGATGGTGGGAAGGCAGTGGTGACCTCACATCAAAGCAAAGAGTCATGGTAAGTCCCCAACTGTTTGAAACTGCAGCTTTAGGGAAAAGCCCCGTGGTGGCTGCGAGTTGGCAGCTGTGTTGTACAACCAATGTAGACCCACAACACAGCTACCACGGGGTAACAGAGCACATAGGCAGCACCCAGAAAAGGATAGATTTGTGCCATTTTGTATGGAAAGGATCAGTGCTTACTCTGTCTTTTTTGAACTTCATGAAACTTCATTTTCACCATTAATGTTTCATCCCACGTTGTAATTAGCCAGTCAATGATCTCTGAAACCAGTATCCAACAAAGATGGTTTTAACAACCACCACCAAGACTGAGGCTGCAATCCAGTATGGATTTCCTCATGAGTAAATCCAACTGATCTCAGTAGGGCTTACTTCTGGGTAGACTTGTATAGAACTGCACTGTAAATCTTCGTCCTCATTTGATTTAAGAATGTTCCAATTTTCTTCACTACAGTCCAGAACTAATTTCAACTGCTAGGCATGATTACATGGACAGATAGAGGACTGGTTTTGCCCCATTGATGCATGGTTTTACCCCATTGAAAATGTAATCTTTAGAATAAGAAAATTAGGACTTCCAGCTGTAATGTGAGTTAGGATACATGCCTGAAGGCAGGGTAGACACAGAAAGTGGCCAGTACTGGAACTGGGTTTGGGGAGAGTGGATATACCATGAGGGTGTGGGACTAAAATATATTATTTCAAGGAACCAGCCCTTCAAAAACCAAATAGATGGCGGGACAGAGGCACAAAGTAACCAGACATTGAATTTGGGTTTGGGAAGAATGGATGTGCTCTTTATGGTATTCTAAGTTTGTAATCATATACACACTTATTTGGGTGTGAGCCCCATTGGACACAGTCAGACATATCTGAGCGCTTCTCTACATTATGCAAAAATCCCACACCTTTATAGGGTTTTCTTCTTCCAAAGTCTTTCTGGATTACAGTGGGCTCCTTTAGATGGCAAACATGTGATTTGGAATTGAAATCTTCCTTTCTCAGCAATGTTATATACGTTCAATGAAACATCACCATCTAGTGGTTGTTTTATAGCTCTATGTTGGCATTACACACTGCTGATATATTGCGTTAATTTTTATTTCAGTTTATCTCCAATATTTTGGAAAGCAAGATAAAGGGGGAAAGCACGGGAGACGTCCCTGAAGTTGACAACATCATGTAAAGGACTTGCAAACCTCTGTGCAAACCTCCAAGAATGACCAATCACGAGCAGCTCTTAGGGATGGGGGAGAAATTCATTCAGTTTACAATACAATAAGTTTGAGTGCAAACTTACCTAATTTGAACTAATACTTGAACTGAAACTCAGTTATCCTTCAGAATTTCACTGAATTTTGCAGTGGAGTTTTCCAATCCAAAATGTACAGAAAAAATGCATATACAAGTGAAAATAACACCCAAAATGAATTATATTAGGGAAAATTCATGCAAAGAATGTGTTTATTAGTTAATGTTGTGCACTAAAATGTATGTATGCATACACATTTTCTTTCAGGCTTTTTTTAAAAATGGGGACAAACCAAAGTTAAAAATAAAACAATGAGAAACTGAGAGAATAGAAATTGATTCACCCACCCCTATCTTATTTTTGTGTAAACAGAAATACGACTGCACTTTAAAACAGGTAAGTCGAGTACCAGGCCTTCAGGGCAGATCTTGATCTCCAGGATGGCTTCTTCATTGATAACCTTTCCAAAGGAATTCCAACTTACATCTCTGGTGTGTCAGTACATTTCTATTTTGCTGATTCCTTGCTGTAAGAGAATGAAGACCTATAATTATATGGCCAATTCATAGGAATAACACGGGTAAATATTCCATCTTAGAATGTGACGTATTTGGGAAGCTGTAACATGAGGGAAAGCGTTTTGGAAAAACTAACAAATTTAGCCCTAATTCAAGGAAATACGTATTTCAAGGTTAGGCAGAAAACAGATATGTGGGTGCCAGAAGTCTTCCATAGTGCTGCTTCTAAAAAAGCCAAAGTTCTGACAATACTGCTCCATAAGAAAATTAAAGCATAAACGTTCAAAGTAGATTTCTTATACTGAGCCCTCAAATAGGAGAAAACTTAGTGTTTTCCATCATACGGACAAAACTCCAAAACATAAGAACATAGGAAGTTTCCTTACATCATGGGCACTATCCAATGTTCAGAAGAAAACAAGCCCAAGCAAGTGCTTCCAGAACAGGACACTCTGCAGCGCTTCCTTCCAGGAGCTGTGTGGATTTGTCCCATTCTCAAACCACTAGTTTAGCTAGTTATCAGTTGCATTAGTTCCCCTGTGGAACTCCCTGCCAAGAGAGGCAAGGTTGGCTCCCTCTCTGCTGTCCTTTCACCAGCAGGTTTATTCAAGCAGGGGTTTTTGTTTGTTGGTTTTTGGTTTTTTGCTGTGTAAGCAGGTCTGTCTTTATTCTGTGATTGTTCTGCTTTTTATTTATGTTTTTCTGTTGTTTTACTTTGTGAACTGTCTAGAGAGCTTTGACATGGAACCCTATAATAACTTTGCTAAAAAGCTCACTTGACGGCTCAAATATCCCTGATAGGTTGCCTCCAGCATAGAATGGCATTCCACATTATTTAGAATAAAAGAAACAACCTGCAACAGGGGTGTTGAACTTCTTTCAGCCTGAGAGTTGAATTCCAGTGGTGGGTGGGTCTGAAGAAAAAAGGGGGCAGGGCCTTCTTGAAAGGCTTAAAAAACCACACAAGGGAGCTAGTCCAACCATGGATCATTCATTTCTTGTGCTGGCCCTGCTCTTGCACACAAAGGCCAAGGGAATGAATGAATGAAACACATCTATGTGAAACTGTATAATGGCTGGTTGCTAAATACAATAAACTTGACTTGGACTTGGTACAGATGTTGTGGAATACATTGTTGCAACTACCATTATTATTATTATTATTATACAGGAATTCCTTTGTTATTTATTATTTAGATTTATACCCGGCCCTTCAAATACATTGTCAGAGCAGCTTACAACAACACATTGAAAGCACCATAAAACAACCCAGGGCGCAATTCTATGAGGATGGTCTTAAGCCTCTGAACTTGGAGGCTTACCGCTATCCAAAGCAAAGCAGGAGGCAGGGCGGATATGATCTTTGTTCCTGCTCTCCTCCTGCTCTGTGTTTCAGCTAGGCGGGCTTTTTCACATGGTATTGGGGAGGGGGAAACAGGAGAGTTGAGGATTCTCATATGGAGGCTTCCGCAGTCCCCTCTCCTCCCTGCCCACGGACTCACCCACTTTGCCTTCCGTCCGCTGCCACTTTTGCGGTTCTCTCCATGCCAGCTGCAAGAGGGAGCAGGGCCGGGGTGCAGGGTCCTGGGTTCCAGGTCAGATCCAGGATTCGGAACTACCCTACAACTAGCATCCATAGGATTGTCATACATATTAAAATTAATCTACAAAAGCAGTGTAAAACTAATCTGAGTATAATAGATGACAGAAGTTTTAAAAGTTTAAGAATCTGGGGGTCTTGCTAGACCTACCAGAAAATCCGTCTGGGAGGCAGGGCGACGGCGCACTACAGCTAGTGCGCGCCGTTGCCCTTTTCCACACATCAACACGCGACAGGGCAAGGGAAAGCTGCTGTTTCCCCCCTTAAAGGGCCATGTACGCAGGAGCTCACCACCGGAAAGGTAAGTGCTTTTTTAAAAAAATAAAGGGTTCCCCGCTCCCCCTGATTTCCTCCCCACGATGTGTGAGGACCCCCTGCCCACTTGCTCGCCCGTCCTCCCCCGTACATCATGCCCTGTTCCCCGTCCTTCTTTCCCCCGTCCGCCATGCCCTGTCCCCTGTCCTTCTTTCCCCCTGTCCCCGATGCCCTATCCCCCGTCCTTCTTTCCCCGCCGTGCCCGTCCTTCTTCCCCCCCGTCCGCCATGCCCTGTCCCCCGTCCTTCTTTCCCCCCCGGTCCGCCATGCCCATGCCCATCCTTCTTCCCCCGCCCCCGTCCGCTATGCCCGTGCCCGTTCTTCTCCGCCCCCTCTCCTGCTGGGTCCGGCCTTTCCCCCGGCCTCTATCTCTCCCCCACCCGTGATTCCCCCCCCGGCCCGATGGGCACAGCGCTCCTATGAGCGCTGTGCCCAGAACGTGGCTTCTCCCAGCTACTCACGAGTAAGCGAGCAGCCGGGAAACGCCACGGACCCTGCTAGACCTTCCGCAGCCCCGGCCTGAGGTCGGGGCTGCGGAAAAGCCAGGCCATAAGCGAATCCGCTTATCCCGGGTTAAGGGAGGTCTTAGCCTGGCCTGACCCCGGAATCCCCTGTGCGTCATCTGGATGCACAGGAGGGAGACTGGGCCTCACACCACTCTAAGACCTCATCTAGCAACAGCCTGGGACAATGAAAGAAACAACTCTGCCTGGTGCTGGAAAAACATCACAGTGGGCATTAGGCTAATCTCTGGGGTAAGTATGCCAAAGATAGGGCACCACCACTGCAGTAGCCTCCCACCACACCTCCCAAGGTTCATAGTTAAACGATGGAATTTGCCAAAGCATCTACTGAAATTCACCAGCATAATATGCCGGTCATAACACTCGGTCCTGCCAAGTTCTGAATTAACTGCAACTCTTGACCTGACTTCAGAAGTAATCCCAAGTATAACCTGGACATTACTAAAGCATGGATCACTCTGTCCTTCCTTTTCCATTTGGAGGGGTGTAAAGATCAATTTATTTTGTTGTGCCTTTTCTGATTGATTTTACCTGGCAATTTTGGAACTTTTGACTCTTTGCCATTCTTTTTAATCTGCTGTTATCCTTGTTTTTGTAATTACTACTTGTAGTTTTAAAGTTATTAATTACTATTTTTTTAAAAAAATGTGTCTGTTATTATTGTCAACCATCATTATAGTTGAAACATAATTACTAATATTGTAAATACAAACGTTGTGATAATTATATGTTCACATCCTTAGTTTTTTATGTAAATTGGCTCACGGCCATGACAGCTCAACTATATAGTTAAAGCTTCCTGCTGAAACTAAACTTTGTAGAACAGTGGTTCCCAATTAGCTAAATACTGCGGACCCCTTGTTTTTCAAATGTCAAGCCATGGACCCCCTACTTTTTAAAATTTTGTTATTTCTATGGTAGTTAGTTACCTGTGCAAAGGAATTTTTTGGAGAAAATAAGGGGTAGCCCCTAATAAGCAAAGAATTTTAGGTATACTAAAAACAGACCATAATGTCTAGCAGCTACTAAACCTTTTATTAGACTGTAAGCCTGAGGGCAGGGACTGTCTTTTTTGCTAAGTGTAAGCCACTCTGAGAGCCTTTTTTGGCTGAGGAGCGGGGTATAAATATGATAAATAAATAAAATAAATAAATAAATAAATCATGCATCTTTTTGTCCCAAACAATCCCTTCCACATCCAGTTCAATATTTCCTACTTTTAATCTCAAATCTGGATCAACATCGAGCCGACTTCTATGCTTGTTCTTCATACAACAAAATGTCAAAAATGTTTGTTCACCAAGATATATGGAACAAAAGGGAACTAGATGTTTCAAAGCTTTTTCACCTAACTTCTTATAATCAGGAAAAACCTCCACCCAGAATTGGTCCAGTCTATATTCTTTGAAAAATGATTTCAATGAACCATCACAAGTCACGTCAACAAGTGCATCTTGTTCTTCCGCAGATAAGAGTTGTTAGTTGTACATCACCACATTCAAAAGGATTCCTTCTCCATGAGTTTTCAGGATTAGGTGCAGGGAAGTAACCTCTGAAGCTAGTCGCTAAATCACGCAGGTACTTTCGCGCATGATGTCACTGTCAAAGCAAACAGAGCGCGGGAGATGGCATATTTTCTTTTATTAAAATGCGGACCTTGCAGAGCTAATATATAACTGGTGCCACGGACCCCCTGGGTGGGTTATGCGGACCCCCTGGGGTCCATGGACCCCCAATTGGGAGCCACTGGTGTAGAAGAAATGCTTTCTTAGACAAATATAATTTAATATTATGGACCACAAGAGGGCGCTAAAATAAACACTTCAAGACAAAGAGAGTATTATTTATTACAGTAGCGTGACTCTCAAATAGATCTCCTGTTAGGCTCCCATTTAGTTATCGTTTCTGTTGAACTTCAATAGTTCAAATGTCATAACACTGAATCCCTCTGTGTTGTTGTTGTTGTTGTTGTTGTTGTTTTTATTGTGAATTTAACAAACAAAAAATAGTGAAAAGCAAAATGAAAAAGTATCATATAATGGGCAATATCCATGGTGACTTCCTGCAAGTAGCCAGTCCTGCTTGTGCAATGGAAATGTAGTGCTTCCAGAGGCAACTCGAAATGAGCGGAAATGTTTGTTTCTGGAAGGAGCAGGCCAGCACAACTCGCATAAAGAAGCTTGGTCAATCTGCTCCATTCCAGAAACAAGTGTTTCCACAGAGCCTCTGCTGATGCAGAATGTTGCGTTTCTTCAGTAATTTCTGAAGGCCTTTTAGCAGGGTCTCTGTCCACATAAGGATGGGTGACAGAGATGATACTATGTTCTGCTGGTATATTAGACTCTGTGATTGTGGTGTAATGTTCTTTAAAGATAAAGTATGTCTGCACTGTATTTAAGTAATCAAGGTTTGGGGACTAATGAGTTCCTTGCATTCAGAGTGTGCTGCCGTTTGTCTGGACGCTGGTCTCCAATGGAGAAATAAACATTGTTTGTTTGCCGTACGGGAGCCTCGATTGCTTTGGCCTCTGCTCCATAAATCCCTCGTAAGAACCAGACATTATAGTGATACTCTCTTCATTGGTTTAGAATTTGTGGATTCTGGGCCACCAGCACATAACTGATTTTGAGAAGAGGGAGATCCCTGAGGAGATACAGGGTCTTCTCTAAAACCATTTGGTATGCTCTCTGAGACAGGAGACAGTGAAAAATAAATAAATTTTGGGTATTTTTTCATGGCTTCTTTTTTAAGCCTCTTTTCCTTTCTTTTAACAGGTCCGCTTTCAAGATGCGCAAAGACATTGGGGTGTGGGATGGGGAGACACTCAGTGGCAGCCAACAAATTTTCTGAGGGTGGCACAGAAGAGGCAAAGTACATTTATGAGTGGGCAAGCTGTGTCCCACATTAAATTTCTGAAAGAGAAATAACAAAAACTATCACATTAAAGCTCCAATGTCCCATTGTAAACATATTTTCTCTGGAATAAGCTCAACTGATTTTGTTTAGATATAATTTATATTTTATGTTGCAAATATGACTAGGGTGACCATATGACCGGATTTGCCCGGGTTTTTGATGGCAAATCTGGGAGGGGGAAGGGAAATCCGGATTTTTTTTTTGAAGAGCAGCTCTAATGGGAATTAACAAAAATGCTTATAACTCCGTCATTTTTTAAGATAAAAACATGAAACTTGGTACAATGGTAGCTCTTAGGAAGGGCTTTAAACATACCAAATTTGAAACAGATCCGTTCATCCATTGATTTTTTAGGATTTTTTTAAAAATTGAGGTTTTAAAATTATTATTCTTTAAATCGTCATTTTTAAAGATAAAGAGATGAAACTTTGCACCATGAAAGGATTTAGGTAGAGCTTTAGCCACACCAAATTTGAAACAGATCCGTTCATCCATTGATTTTTTAGGATTTTTTTTTAAATTGAGGTTTTAAAAATATTATTTTTTAAATCGTCATTTTTAAAGTTAAAGAGATGAAACTTTGTACTATGATAGGATTTTGGTAGAGCTTTAGCCACACCAAATTTGAAACAGATCTGTTCATCCATTGATTTTTTAGGAATTTTTTTAAAAATGAGGTTTTAAAATTATTATTTTTTAAACTGTCATTTTTAAAGATAAAGAGCTGAAAGTTAGCACCATGATAGCTTTTAGGTAGAGCTTTAGCCATACCAAATTTGAAACAGATTTGGGGCCAGTAGCAAACCTTGTTAACAACAACAGCAGCTTGCAATGAGTGAAGATACAGTCAGAAAAGATATTTGAGGGAAGGGGAGAATGTAACACACAGAGTATAGCAAAAGCTTCAAAGTACAGCAAAACCTACAAAAGTAGGAGTGAGTGAAGTTAATTTCAGATACATTGAATCTCTCACTTGTTCTTTATTTCAGTGATTTTAACCTTAAGATGTTATGTAGAACAGATTTGTCTTAAATGTGTGCTGTAAAATCAGACATGTGACCAAGGCTATGTTCGGGTGGGCACGCCCCCTTGGTACTGGACACGCCCCCTTGGGGGCGACCATGTTGTCCTCCTTTTTGGTTTCCAAAATATGGTCACCCTAGAATCAACCATCTCTCTTAAAGGCACACGTTTACAGAGTAACTCACAAGGTAGGAGGGTAGTTGAATTCTATATAAGCCTTTAAAACCGGAAAAGCAATAATTAAATTAATAACTGTGTATGGGGTCTCCACCATTTTGGGCCCTTAGATTTGGCACTTTGAGAAAATGCCATGGGCATTACTACAAAAGGATTGCCATGGGTATGGCCAGTCCCAAAATGGCTGCCATGGGTATGAACAATCCCAATATTTACTACTACAATGAAACATTCATTTATCACAGAAGGCTAAAACACAAGTAAGTTGCCCAAGAACCTTAGTAAAAAGCAGAAGTTGGGCATATGAGTCCCCAAACATAAAGCCACTCCTTTGAACTTCTGCTCCAACATAACATCCCTTTCATAGGAAGCAAGTCATTTCCCCAAATCACTTCTAAATAAAATACATCACCCATACACACACATACACAATCTTTTCCTCCCCACAGGTCCCTGGCCCTCAGTTTTTTCCTCCCCAGCCCCTGGCCTAGACCCTCCACTTTTTCTTTCCCCACAGTATTCACCTTTTCTTCCTCCCCTGAAGCTCAGGTACAGCTGCTCACTTCCTATCTCCACTCGACTGCTCTTCTCTCCTTGGAGTCCACATGCTCTCTCTGCTGGTTCTGTCCAATTAGAATTGTTCTTTTTTCTTCTCTTGTCTCCTTTTCTCCGGTTTTGCTGGCCAATCAAAACAGTAGAAGAGAACCTGAGAAAACTATGTTGGGGAGTATTAAGAGGCCATTATAATTTATAATTGCGCAACGAAGGGAGGGCCTTCTGCTAAGTCTCTATGAGCTCACTGGTACTTGTAGGCACTGCATTGAGGACCCTGTAGTGTATGTCTGACTAGGGTTGGGCTGGGTTGCTGCAGCTACAACCACCTTGCTCATGCTGCCATGACAAAAGGACACAGCCACTAGTAGAGTTGGCTTTGTGATTCCACCCCACCCCACATTAAGTTTATGGAGCTCAAGTTACAGGATTCTGCAAGAAAAGAGTTGGCACCAATGCCAATGTTCATGTCCCCTCCTCCATATGGGAGGCCTCCCTCATATGTGAGTCCTGGAGCAATTCACCTGTGCCTACGCCCTCCCCACCCTGCTGCCATAATAAATGGATTAGTCTTTAAAGGTGCTACAGGACTTTTTGTTGCTTGTGCTGCAGCAGACAAACATGGCTACTCCTCTGGAGGTTTTAATCCGGCAGACTAATCCTTTTATTGATGAAAAGGAAGAGAAGCCGAATGTAAATCTGGTTGCATTCATACAGCATCTTTATTACTCACTTTGCACCAAACTGGATGGTAGTGGTGGTGGTTAGTATTTGAATGAAGATAAGTACGTGTCCAATTATACAAGTATATGCTAGGAAAGATGGACTAATGTTTTAAAACTGTAGGAACAAATTCATTTTGACCCTACTCAGTTCAGGCATGGGCTCAGCCATGTCAAGTTAGGGTTCTTTTTCCAGTGGCAAATGATACGACTTTTCAGGCCTTGAAAGTGAACCTGATCTCTGATCTTTGGAACATCATTTAATTTTTGTGGTGCAACTTTCGGCTATACATTCTTGATTATCAGCGATGGCTTGATTAGATGACTTTGTTAGTTAATAATTACTTTCCATTTGCCTGAATTAGATGGCAATAACTGATACTGTAGGGAAACCTTTCATCTGGAAATTATACCTGGGCAATCAAGGCTATGTAATCACTAGCTCAGTAAATGAGCTCGCAATGTGCTCCTTTAGCATACATTGTCCTCAAACAAAATATTACCTGGGAGCACCAATTGACAATTAAAACATGGAGTCCAGAGAACACCCATGATGTGGCTCTCATTGGACTTAATCAATGCAGATTGGGAGTGTAAGAGCCATAGCCCCTCTCTCTTTCTGTCCCTTTAAGAGCCAGAATTATCTGTCTGTACCAAACATCTCTCCATGCCATTATCTAAGAAAGAGAGAGAGAGAGAGGTGCTTCTAATCATGCAGCTATTCCACCTTTCTTTCTGTAACAAATGTTTTAATAAAAAAGACAAAAAGATGGAAGAAGTGTTGGGAAAAGATGGGAGGATTAAAAATGGAATGTGGCGATGTCTGGACCCCCTGTAAAAGTTCTGTGAATGAAGCAAGGCAGCTGCACCATAAAAGCTGTGTCTGGAAGCACCCACAGCATCTCCCTCTGTTCCACAGAGAAGGGCCAACATCTGTTTGGCAGGAAAAAATCAAGAGAAGATAGTTTCCATTTGCAAGGCACTTCCATGGGAATAAATCTGGAGTTGGCAATGTTGCAGTTGCATTACTCCCCAGGCACCTCCCCTGGTGCCCACAAAGGTGCCACCTTCTGGTGGCTGGAATCACTTCAAAGAGAAGCTCTGGCCTACAGCAACCACCATCTTCATTTGCAAGAATGAGTCCCACATGAATCCAGAGATGTTCTTAGGTGCTGAAGCTAGCTAGTAGCTGCAAGCCAGAGCTTTGGAGCTCCATCAGACGAGTGTTTTATTGCACACTCGTTATTGAGCACTCACGGATTTTTGTGGTTCCTTCTCATGACATTGTCTGCCTCCCGCACTCCTCTTGCCCCTTCTAGCCTTCTTCACGTGACAACCCCCCCCCCAGTAAGTCTGACTTATTTTTAAAGATGGACATTGCCGCTATCTCCTGCTATGTACAGGAGAAGCAGCGGGATCAAATGGCCCACTGAATGGGCCTTTGGCATGTTGTTTACTTCCTCTTTTGAAAGAGGAAGTAATGAGGGACAAGTGCAGGGGCGGAGAAGCAACAGTAATCAAATGAGATTTCTCCCTGTGTGATGACGCTCTAAGTCCCACACAAACCCAGAGATGTTCTTAGGCGCTGAAGTTAGCTAGTAGCTGCAAGCCAGAGCTTTGCTCTGTAGCATGCCCAGCCACCCAGCAAAGGAAAAACAATAATACAAAATGGGATCTTTGCTGATTTGTGACTGCAATCAATGAAATGTTGATGATGATCTCTGCCTCTGCTACCTTGTAAACTGGGGTGAGAGGGTGGCAAGAAGCCAGCGGGAGATTTGGGAAGCTAGATGGGGAGCTTGGGAAAGGTTGGCTGGGGCTGGGGGTGGAAGCCAATTGTGGGGGAGTTTGGGAAGCCATTAAGCAGACTAGAAAAGCTGGCAGGGCTTGGGGGAAGGGTAGTGTGCTTGTGTATCTCTGAAGGATGGTGGATGAAGGTGTGAAAGTTTAGGGGTGAGCCAGGGAAAAGGAGCTAATTTGGGGGATCCTGGGAAAGTGCGTGTGTGTTTGCAGCATGAGGGAATGTGCATGTTTTGGCGTATGGGTGAGTGCATCTTGTGTGCTGGGAATGTTGGGAGAAGAGAGAGAGAAAGTTTTGGGACAGTGATCCTGAAAGACAGAGAGAACTGTGGGTTCAAAGAACTGGTTCTGTATTCTGAGGCTCAGACCCCATCTTTGTCATGTATTCAGGTTCTTGGGTAAGATACTTGTCTTTTAGTGTTACCCTGTAAATACACACACACACACACACACACACAGATCAGTCTTGTCCATGAACTGCTAGCTTTCTAGGTACAGGCTTTTTCTGTTATTTGGTGTATATGGAAGCAGGCTTCTGCTCTCTGTGTAGTATAGGAAAAAAAACCCTGTACCCTGTGATACCTGATTGTGTGCTTCAGTTCTGAGTGGCAAAATCTACAGGCATAGCATGGCAAGCCCCATGCAATTCCACATTGTCCAGTCCCTGTGGGAAAGGGTTGGCAGCTCTGCGCAGCTCAGTGGCACCTGCCTGGTCCTTGCCATTGCTGCTGCTAGTCAAAGAAAGGTATATGTGGGAGAAGCGGTGTTAAGGCATGTGTATACCTTGAGCTTCTTCAGATGAGCATTTTATCGTATGCTTGCAACTGACCACTCACAGATCTTTGTGGGTCATGTGGCCAATGCAGTGATCATCCTGGGTGTCTCCCGCTCTATTTCCTGGTTTTAGCGCTGTAAATTAATCCACAGAAAAGCCAATTTTTGTTGGGATTTTTTGCTGTGTGCAGGAAAGTTGTGCTATAAAATGCCCAGCAGAAGGCACTGTTCCCATTGATATGTATGGGCCACGTGGACTCTGCTCTGTTTCCCCGTGTAATTTCAGCTCATTCCCAACACAGAAGAAAGCAGAAAGCAAAAGCAACAGCATGCAACGGTAAGGAAACGCAATTTCCCCATCTGAAGACGCTCCTTGTTAAAGGGATGCTCACAGCCAAGCTGGAGGAGAATGTAATGCAGAAAGTTGGAGGGAAGAATGGCAAACTCAAAGAGCACTGAATGTTGAGCATGGCTACCAGCTTCTGCATCTCTTTGTTGGGTACTTTGGTGGACATCTGGTTCATCCAAGCCTTTATTGACAGAAGCAGAAGAGATGCACAGGCCTCTCACACTGCCTGGCCTTGCAGGGCCAGCGGCAATGGTAGGCAACGTTGTGTACCTGCTGACGACCCCACAAGGCCCTCCTCCTGGGATTGCTCTTCCTATTCACCTTTGCAATCCGCTTGTTCATGTTCCTCTCACTCTGACCCAGGCAACAGTGGTGGTGAGAAAGAGGATCCTTAGATGCCTACTGTCTACTGCTCACTGGTTCTCTGCCTGTCAAGCAAGTGTGTGGGAGCAATTGTGAGAAAATGGACGAGGTGCAATAGCAGCTGGTGACAATGGTGCTGAGGAGGGAGACGCACTGAGGGAGGGGCTCCAGTGATAGTGTCTTGCCCAAGGGCCTTATATAGGAAGCTGCCTTTTATGGAGTCAGGCCATTGGTCCATCTAGTCCAATACTGTTGACATTGATTAGCAGTGGCTGCCCGGGGTTTCAAGCCCGAGTTTTCCTGCTCTATCTCCCAGGGATCATTACTGGGAGCGTCTGCATGCAAAGCAGGTGCTCTGTCATAGTGACTCACAGACCCTCCTTCAAAAACTTAGAGCACTGCCTGGCAGGATTACCTTTGGATTGGCTGAGGGCCCTCCTGTCTGACCACAAGATCCCCAGGCATTATTTTATTTTCATCCTCAAATCAATGGATTCCGCACTGAGCAGGAGGGTTGGACACAATGGCCTTATAGGCCCCATCCAGCTCAACTATTCTATGATTCTATAATCCTCTGCATCCCTCCACATTTCATTCTGTGGGTGCTTTGCTGTTGTGCCGGGGCATGACAGAACTGAATGGCAGTATTCCTGGTGGGAACCAAGGATGAAATGACCTTCTGATGTATCAGGTGGTTAAAAATCATTGCAAAGAATCAAAATCTCCCACCAAAAGTGCCATGAGGTATTGTTTAACTGCATCAGTGTGGGTAGCTACATCAATAGGCTGTGCTGAGGGAATGATTGTTCTGCCTTTTGTGGCATGATCCACAAACTACTTATCTGAATTAGTCGGCTGAAATAGAGGGAACTGCTTATCTTATCTCCCTGAGGATATAATTTGAGAATTGTAACTGAAATGGACTGAAGTCCAACATGGCACCCTGCCTGCTAAACAGTGCCAGGGCCAACGAACACCCAGTCAGATTAACACAGCAACCTGCCTGTCCCCCGAGCTAGAGGAGAAATGGTAACGTCATAGTTGTGGTAGAGGGGTGGGATGGGAATAGGGGAATTTGATGGCAAAATGAACTTATCTTCCCAAAGTTCCCTAGCAGTTATGACATCCTGTATTTCAGCTTCTGCTTTGTGCAGCATTTTGTGACCAGTTCCGACTCCTGAAATTATCGCAAACATGGCATGATTTACTCACGCATGATGCTCAGATATACTTGAACAAATGTTTAATCCATGCATCCAACATACAGGGAAGTGGACTGAGCTACACAATTATTCAATATCTGTTAAGTATTTAGAATTCCAAATAGGTGGTTTTTCACAGAGTACTGGTGAGAAGTATGTCTGAGTACGAGCTACCTTGCGAAACATGGTTAAGAATTTACAATGAAGCCAAAGTTAGGCTAAATAGTGAAAAAATACATAATCATGTACATGTAAACTGGTGGCATATATTTTAAGTTCCGGATGGGCTCATAACTATGCAAGAATAGTTGCTCCTAAGAAAGTCAGAGATGACTTTCCACTAGAGCTAAAAAATAAAACAAATTAGAACAAAATCCAGTGCATGTTGATATAAAAATAAAGTCCTACAACTCCCTACATGCATAGGATTGTGCCCTTACAGGTTTACAGTGAAATTCGTACAAACATCTACTCAGAAGTAAGCCCCATTCAGTTCAGTGGGATGTACCTGCGATTCCATACCCACTTACCTGGGAGTAAGTCCCACTCAACCCAGTGGGGCTTACTTCTGGGGAGCCCTGGCTCAAGTTCTATCGCCACCTGATGCAGGGCAGGACAGACCACGTACCACTGCCACATTGTCCCCACCCCTTCCCTTATCCCCCTTACTTTTGCCACCACTGCGTGTGCTCTGTTTGCATACTCATGTTCCCAGAGGGAGCAGTTGCAGGGCTCTCACAAAAGCTTGCCTGGATTCTGTGGCCTGGGCAAGCTCCTGCAGCAACGGGGCTGTCTATACATGAGGAAAGTCCCAGAGTGGCTGTGAATCTGCACTGCATCAGTTATATGATGCAGCTGTAGCTTCACAACCACTGTGGGGGCTTTCCCACGAAGTTGCCCATTGAAAAAGTCGGGGACTTAGCCTGACTTTTTCATTGGGAGCGAGGTCAATACGGTTGTTGTCGCCTGGGGTCACTCTGGGGTCAATCCGGGGTGGTGGTCCTGACGTAAGAGGAAGGGGGGCAGCTTTGGTACCCAGGCTAGATGAACAAATGCTCTGACTCAGTATAAGGCAGCTTCCTATGCTCCTATGTGTCACTCAACAGGCTGGTGGAGGAAAAATGCAGGCTTCTCAATTTGTCTTCGAACTTTTAAAAGCATATATGCCAGGTGTCCAGGCTGCAATCTGACAACCATAGATTGTTTAGAGGAAACCTCCTGGAATATCTACTGCCCTGGCATTTATTTATTTTTAAATACATGTGCCACCAGTTTAATAAATACGCTTACTAGAATATTGCTCCCAAATCAGTCCTGTGTTGAGGCTTATGTTTGCCCTATGAACACACACACACTCACACAGCCCTCAGCAGCACACACATTACTCAGCACAGTTTGAACTTGTTTGCCTTTGCTGTCCACCTCCCAAATTCAGCCCAGCTAGCTGCCATGAATTTACCTCTTCAGAATTTCGAACTGGAAAAGCAAGAGGCACACACCTATGCGGTGGGGTGGGGAAACATAATGGGTGGCTTGCAGAACAAATACAGCCAATAAATAGATCTTCCCCACCCCTCTTCAACACAATGGAACAGCTTCCAAAGGCAAGCTGGACTTGCAAGGCAGAGCAGAGAAAGTTTGTGCTCTTTGCTTGGGCAAATATTTAATTTCTCTCAGCAATATAAAGACATTACAGAAAGAAAGCATTGATGCACATTTGTTTGTTAAAATAAGAGTTTCAATTAAATCAAGGTACCACCCTGATCTTTCTTTCTTTTGCAATACCCAATTTAATACGTTCTTCTGAGCTGCCCTATGGAAAGAGTGATCAGTTCAGCAAGGAAGGAGACAAGAATTTTATAGGCGACGTTTTCTAATAGAGTAAAGAGCTAGAATCAATTGCAGCGGCTTGACCTCTCAGGGTCATGTGACTAATTGCACTTTAGTCAGCCACATCAGTGTGTGAATTGCTTTCAAGATAAGTCAAGGCATAAATCCCTCTTAGAAAGGTGAAGCACACTTCAGATTGTGCGGAGAAACCACCTCTGTTTTAAGCTCCCCTTTTTACAACTGACAATCATGACATTCGATGGCACCTGGAAAGTGGAGAAGAGTGAAAACTATGACAAGTTCATGGAGGTGATGGGTAAGATCTATGTTTTCTTTGCTTCCTGCGAGAATCGCCTTAATTACCACCATTCAAAAGGTTGTTTGTTGGATGTAGCTCCTGCCCCCTCTTTTTTTGCATGGAGTTTGTCTATGTCATAGTGTGCTGTTACTCCATAATTGAGCAACTACACTGTTTACCAACTAACTCCTAGTATTTTGCTCTAAAGCTTGTCTCTTTTGCCTTCCAAAGGGAATTTTCTTCGAAATACCATGCCGGTAAATCCTGCATAATTTTGAGGGTTGCCTCTCCCTTTCTGTCAAGAGCAACTTCTAGAGATACTGCTGTGTTGAGAAGGTTCTCCTAGCATAGGAGATGCAGTTAGGTGGAATTGCTTTGCCCCTTGAATTTTTTGAGTGTACAAGTGTTAAAGGCACAGAAATGGCTATTAACTCTTGGCACGCCATCAATTAGTTAGAGTTGTAATAAAAGAACCCAAAGGCGCCCACTTCTGTTTATGCATTACATGTTTATCCTGTCCTTCAGCCAAGGAGTCCAGGATGTTATGCATCACATGCTTTTATCCTCATAACAACCCTGTGAAGTAGATTAGCCTGAGAGATAATGACTGGCCCAGAAACACTCTGTGATTTTTATAGCCAAACGTCTAGTCTGGCACTGTCCAAGTGCTACACTAGGGCCTTAGCTAGACCTAAGGTTTATCTCGGGGTCGTCCCGGGGTTGTCCCTGCCTGCTCCCGGGATCCCCTGTGTGTCATTTACATGAACAGGGACCCCAGGACATTCTTGGGATAAACCTTAGGTCTAGCTAAGGCCTAGGTCTCACTTTGGTGAAGTTTGCCTTCCATGCTAAACTTGCAAATGTTGGGGAGAGGATTTCATGTTTCCAAAGGCAACCTCTCCTAAGCCCACAAGCGTTTTTGGGAAATGAAGATGGTGGTGGCCAAAGCGTCCCTTTCCAGTGATTTAACATCCCCTTGAGCACAATATGAAAATCCACAAGTCGACTCTGTATTATGTCCCCTTAGCAGAAAGTACTTAGGTCCCAGGCTTTCTTTTGCTTTTCCAAGCATTTTAGCCCTTGCTTTCATCCTGCTGCTATAGGCCAGTCAAGGCATCTGTGGCTTTTCTCAGCTGTCTCCCAAAACTGGCTTGCTGCGCCAACCCACATGGTTAGTTACAGCTGTTCACTCTATTCCATTTAGGGTGACCATATGGAAAGGAGGACAGGGCTCCTGTATCTTTAACAGTTGTACAGAAAAGGTAATTTCAGCAGGTGTCATTTGTAGACATGCAGCACCTGGTAAAATTCCCTCTTCATCGCAACAGTTAAAGCTGCAGGAGCCCTGCCCTCTTTTGTATCTGGTCATACTAGGCATGGCTCCTGCAGCTTTAACTATTGTGATGAAGAAGGGATTTCACCAGCTGCTGCGTGCATATAAATGACACCTGCTGAAATTTCCTTTTCAGATTCAGAAGCCCTGTCCTCCTTTCCATATGGTCACCCTACTATGCAAATTGACATGCTATGCCCAGGATTTGTTTTGTAACTACAGCCTTTGCTTCTGTTCCAAAAAATTTAGAGCAGCTATGCCAATGCATTCCTATAATGGATTTAATCTAATTAAAGTAATTATGCTCATTGAGCTCAATGTAGCTTAGTGCTGAGTAGGCAAGTATAGGATTTCACTTTAAGCCCTTTTCATTGAAGAGAGTGGGATGGAGGGGCAGGAAGTTACTATTCAAAGTGTCACTGAGGTAAAACAACAACAACCAGGAAAGCGAAATGGAGATGGAGACGCAACAGAATTAGTACGTCCAATATTCTTCCTTGGCTTCAGTCTGTGGCAAGGTGCACATCACATAACTTTTGCACTGACTAAACATCCAACAACATTAAAAGGATATAGCAAGAGAGATAGAAATAATCCGTCTAAACTGGGTGAGTTAGCACTGAGCACACATGAAAACTATTTCCAAGGTCAGAAGCAAAGGAGATTGGGTCCAACCTGCCCATCTCTAGCCTTCCTCTAGTCAATTTGTGTACTCTTTTTTTTAAAAAAAGTTTTTTTAAAAAACCAACTCTTCTGCAGTGCACCTCACTTGCTATCCCCTTACCTTCCTAGGTATTAATTTCGTGAAGAGAAAGCTAGGAGCCCACGACAACCTGGCGATCACAATCCAACAAGAAGGAAACAAGTTCACAATCAAAGAATCCAGCAGTTTCCGCACCATAGAAATAGTGTTCACTCTAGGAGAGAATTTCGACTACAGCTTGGCCGATGGAACTGAACTCCATGTAAGAGACCTGCTATTCCATGATGCTTTGTTCTTGCTTGGCTCGTTCTCTGAAAGGATTACAAACCAAAGCTATCCCTGTCAGTCCTGCTTTGGTTTGGGGCAGCTTCTAACCGTATATAAGCTCAACCATCTGAAATTTCTGTCTTTATGTTTTAGGGTAACTGGGACATGAAAGGAAGTCAGCTGGTAGGCACGTTCCACCGGAAAGATAATGGGAAGGAACTTAAGGCACTGAGAGAAATCGTAGGAGGAAACATGGTTCAGGTAAGTTCACCTGGAATAGCTGGTGGGTCTTTTCATTGATAATGCTATTTGTTTTTGACAAGAAATCATGTTAGCCTTTTGACAAGGAATGGAGCAAATATTTTTAAGTCCCAATCCTAAACATTTACTTCCAGTTTGGATGGAGGAATTAGTGGGGGGTTTCATTTTCCTTTGCACGTTAAAATCATTGGGATGACAGCCTGAGGGAGCAATCGCTTATCTCCTCTAAAAGTTGAAAAACTTCAACCTGAACATATATAGTTCATGACAAGTGAAGCCTACCACAAAATGTTGCCATCTTCAGGGGTCCTATTCAGGATTCCAGCCAGCCATGCCCTCTTCTAGAATACTCCATTACAGTCACACAGAAACACACACCAGTTTTCTGTTTTTCCCTTCAACAGCCAGTCATTCAGTTCCCCCTAAACATGCCTCGACTCTTCTGGGGGTTTCCTCCTTTGTTTGTTTGTTTTTTTCTCCCAAAAGATTTCTTGTTCTCCTGCAAAGCTTTAGGCTCCTGCAAGCCTGCTGAGACCTCTCTCTTGTGCAGGGATGGTGCTCCATAAGGATCCACACTTGGGGAATTATTGGAGTTGTAGTCCAGCACATTTGGAGGGCACCAGCTCATGAAAACCTGGTATATAGGATATGCTTCCCCACTCATTGGTGTTCCAGAACATAACATTCTTTTTGGCAAGAGGCCATTCTAGAGTAACTTCCTATGCCTATTTTTTTTTTTAATAATTTTTATTCATTTTCAACACTATATAAACATAAATGAACATTTCCAAAATATATTTGAAACAACACAATAAGAAAAAAAAATACATCAAATATCTGCTTCATACATATTGAATAATTGTTGAGTACAAATATCAAAAACTATTACATATGCCTTATCACACTACAACATTTCCATTCTTAACATAAAAGTGCACCCCCCACCTCGGGATCATTCTTGAGTCCAAAATCTAATCATTTCTTCTGATGGTGGTTTCCCACTTCCCTTAGTAAACACGAACACTAGGAACTGTTTCCAAATTCCTTCGAACTCATTTATTTTAGTTACGCCTTTTCTCCACTTAATATTGCATGTCAGTTTATCATTAATGGCTATGTCCCATACTACTTTATACCATTCCTCAATAGAATATTCCCCTTGGATCTTCCAGTTCCTAGCTATCAACAATCGTGCTGCAACCAACAAACTCGATATCAGCTCTATAGTTCCTTTTCCACACTTTATATCTTCAAATAGTGACAGCAATGCTATTTTTGGTGTTTGTTCTATTTTCATTCCCACTATTTCTTCAATTTCTGAAAACACCATCTTCCATAATCTTTGTACATATTTGCATTGCCACCACATATGTAAATACGTTCCTATTTCCCCACATCCTCTCCAACAATTTGCTGAATGTTGATCACTTATCTTGTTCAATCTAACCGGGGTTAGGTACCACCTCCATAAAATTTTAAAATAATTCTCCTTTATTCTTACTGATAAACTTCTCAACACTCTTTGTTTCCATAGTCCCTCCCAGCTCTGTCGCCCTATTTGTATCTTCAAATCTGATTCCCAAATCATTTTCTCTGTATTCTCTCTAAACTCCTTCTCTAACAATATTTTATATATTTCACTCATTAATCCTTTTGAAACTATACTACCTCCTTTTCCTTTCTCCTTACTTACTACTAATTCTTCAAACCTCGTCATCTTTCTGCACATTCTATTATCTTTAATCCACTTTTTATTCCATTGTTCTAATTGACCATATTCTAGCCAAGATAGCTTCTTCTCCTTTAACAAATTTTCCATATCTTCTCTTGTTTTAATATCTCTTACCCAATCCTTTAATTTTATTTTATTTTTCTCTTTTAGTATTTTACATAATCTACCCTTTAGATCCTCTGGGAAATTCTTTAACATTATTATCGGTGCTAAGGGAGAGTTGCTCGGAAGCAGCTTCCCTTTAAATTTGCTCCAAATTTCCCATTGAGTCCTCAGGAGTGGATTATCTATACTTCCAACCCATTTTCTTCCTCCATCTTTAAAAAAAACATTCTCCAGATTCATCTCTACCTTACTTATGTTTTTTTCTTCCATCCAATATAAATCTCCTACTCCCATAATTGCTTCTACAACATGTCTTAATCTATTTGCTACGTAGTATAATTTTATGTTTGGGAGACCCATTCCCCCCTTTTTTTGGCTTAGGTACCAATTATTTTTATTCACTCTTGCTCTCTTTTCTCCATTACAATATTTATTAATAATATTTTGCCAACTTTTTATCTCGGTTTCTGATATTTTTATAGGTAGCATCCTAAATACAAAATTAATTTTAGCTAATATCTTCATTTTTATCAAAGCTATTCTCCCAAACCAAGATAAATTTAATCTTTTATATTTCTCCAATTTCTCTAGTACCTCCTTCTTTAACCTCGTTAAATTTTCCCTTTCTAAATTCTCTAGATTTTTTGTAATTTTAATTCCCAAGTATTTAATCTCATTCTTAACTTTCAATTCCATTCCCTTAAATTCCCAATCCTTTTCTTCCTTCTTAGTATAGTTAAACAACATCATCTCTGATTTAGACCAATTTATTTTTAACCCTGTAATTTCCTCAAACTCCCTCAACTGATATTTAATTCTTTCTAATTTTCTTAATGGATTCTTAATGGTCAATAAAGTATCATCCGCAAACATGTTTAGCTTTATCTCCCTTACCTCTCCAATTCCTTCTAATTCTTTATCCTCCCTTAGTGCCTTCGCCAAAACTTCCATAACCATTACAAAAAGGACCGGCGAGAGCGGACATCCTTGTCTTGTTCCTCTGGCTAGTCGTATCTTTTCAGTAAGTCCGTCATTTACCACCACTACCGCCGTATTTTGGGAATATAGCTGTTCTATTACATTTTTAAATTTATTTCCAAATCCCAATTTATCTATAATACTCTTTAGTGCCTGCCAGCTCACACAATCAAAAGCTTTAAAAATATCTAATGCCATAATACCTGCCTTAATATTTGCTTTTTTTATTACATTTATTACATTTAAAACTCTACCCACTAAATTATGCATATGTCTTCCTACCACAAACCCACATTGATCTGCCCCTATATATTCTGCCAAAAATTTATTTAGTCGTTTGGCCATAATAGATGTAAAAATTTTAGCATCCTGATTTATTAAAGAAATAGGTCTATAAGAATCAGGATTAGTCAAATCTTTATCTGGTTTTGGGATCAGAATTATCACTGAATGTTCCCATGATTCAGGTATCTTCTCTCCTGATAATATCCTATTATAAAGTTCCATTAATTTTGGAACTAAACAATCTTTGAAGACCTTATAATATTCTGGACCCAAACCATCTGCTCCTGGTGATTTACCCACTTTTAACTTATCAATAACTTCTTCAACTTCTCTTTGAGTTATTACTGACTCCATTAACTCCTTATATTCTGATTTTATTTCCTTCTTTATAAACCTTCCAATATACTCCTCCACCTTTTCTTGTTGAATTTCTTTACCCTTGTACAATTCCTGATAAAATTCCTGAAAAATTTTTATTTTAGCTTTCATTGCATGACAATAATTCCCTCGGCTATCTTTCAACGTTTCTATCCCATTCCTCCCTTTTTCTTTTTGTGTGAGCTTGGCAAGCAACCTCGAGTTCTTATCACTGTTTTCAAAATATTCCCTTTTCATATACATTAAATTCTTTTGAATCTCTTCTATATTTAAGTTTTCTAATTGTTTCTTCTTAGCTTGTATTTCCACTAATTTATATTTATCTTTACTTCGCCAATATCTTTCCTCCAAGTTTTTAATTTCTATCTCTAACTTTTCCTGTTCTGCACGTTGTTGTCTTTTTAAACTACATGTTTCTCTAATACAGATTCCTCTTGCTACAGCCTTCATGGTGTCCCAAATGACTGACCCAGCTGTTCCTCCTTTTTCATTAATTTCCCATGACTCTGACAGTTCCTTCCGAATTTTATCTACTATTTTATTGTATTTCAATATCTTTGTGTTCAACTTCCATCTATATGCCTCTTTATAATCTTTCTTAACTGTAAATTCTAAACTTAACAAGGCATGATCGGTTACTTTTATTACCCCCATTTCCATTTTACAAATCCTCGTTGCAAAGTCTTTTGAAACAAATATATAATCTATCCTGGAGTATGTATGATGAACTGGGGAAAAGTATGAAAATCCAGGCCTATTCCCATTAAGTAAGCGCCACGAATCTAAATAATCATTTTCTTTTACTAATTTATTCAATATAGTCATATTGTTCCTCTTTTCAGCATTAGTGGGATTTGACCTGTCCCTTTTATTATCCATAACCATATTAAAATCCCCAGCTAATATAGCATACCCCTCCTTAAATTCTTCTATTTCTTTAAACAACTTTATAAAAAACTCTCTATGCCTCTCATTTGGGGCATAAACATTAATCAAAGTATAAACCTTTCCCTCAATTTTACCTTTTAACATAAGATATCTACCCTTATCATCCTTTTTTACTTCTTCTAATATAAACCCACTTTTTTTTGAAATCAAAGTGGCCACTCCATTTTTTTTTGATGTCCCTAATGATTTTTCATAATAGGCTAACCACTTTAATTTTATCATATTCGAATTCTCGGAGCCTTGGTGTGTCTCTTGGATCATTATAATATCTGATCCCTCTTTATTTAGCATTTGTTCTATTCTCTTCCTTTTCACGACTGCCCCTAAACCTTTAACATTGAGTGTTGATACCTTTATCTTTTTATCCATAATCACCCTTTTGAAATCTCTTCCGATCCCTTGTGCTCAGCAATTCAAACTTGCTTACATAAAAACACAAACTCCGTACATAAAGCCCCCACCCTCCTACCCCGATCCCTCCTCCCCTACTTTCCCCCCCTCCCCACCCCCCACTCTAATCCCCCCCCATATCCCCGTGAGTCTAGTACTCCAGCCATCTACTTTAAAGGGGGAGGGGGGAGGCAGTGCTGTGCCTGGCCGGCAGGTTTCTATATTAGCATTTTTATTTGCAATTATCTCCAAACATAATTAACAATTCTCTTACTCTCCAGATGTCCCAGCCTCATTCCCTCCCCCACCCACTCCAGCCCCATCTGCTTCCCCATCCAGACCCAGCCTCTTCAGCAAATCTTTACCTTGATCCAATGAGGTTACTCTGTGTTCCCTCCTCCCATATGTAAATCTTAAAAAAACCGGGTAACCCCATGCATAAGGAATTTTATTCTTCATTAATGTTACCGTTATTGGTTTAAGACTACGTCTCCAATTTAATGTGCGTTGAGAAAGATCATTGTAAATTTGCACTGGTTTGCCTTTACACTGTATCTGAACCTTAGATCTCAATTCTTTCATAATTTGCTCTTTTTTGTAATAGTTGCCAAATTTCACCAGTATGTCTCTAGTCCCTTTGTAGTTTTGCCCCCCCACACGGTGGACTCGGTCCAGATCCGATCCATCTATTGGTATGTCAGGTATCAGCTCCTTGAACCAGTTCACGATAATTTCTCTAAGATCTTCTCCTTGCATCTCCTTCAGCTGCTTTATTCGAAGCGAAGATCTACGAGATTGATCTTCCACGGCAATCAAACGCAATTCCCATTCTTTAAATTGTATATTAATTAATTTTTCGAAAGCCTCTTGTTTCTTCTGGTCCAGATCCGCTTTAGCCTCTATCTTTTTGATCTTATCCGAATTTTCCATCGCTTTATCCGCAATAGTACGCATTTGTTTTCTGAATTCACTCATATGCTGATCCATTTTTTAAAAAATAATAATGTTATTTTCTGCTATAATAGCCTTGATTTCCATTAAAGAGGGAGGGTTACTACCACTTTCGTTCCCCCCTTCTGCCATGTTTTCTTCTTTATTTGGTATTGTATCCAAAGAGACTGGGTCTATATCTTCCTCTTCCTGTTCAACTCCAGGGGCTGTACTTTCCAGGAAGGAGAGGTAAGCCAAATTATGATTTGAAGGTTTCTTTTTTTGTATATTAAGCTTTTCCCAACTTTTGATCTTTTTTTTAACGTTGGGCATGGGTCCCTTCTGGGTAGGGCATAAATCTTAGAGTCCAACTCTCTTCCTTAGCAACTTATGCTGGCTTCTCTATTATATAGCACTCACAGCTCCTTCTTCACGAGGAGGGGGGACAGATCCAGTTCACAACAGCATTCACTAGAGGGGATCAGATTTAATCATTCAAAGTCTCTCAGCATCCCACATCTCCCTCACCGAATGCCAAATGCAGCTTTTTTCGCCCCTTCACCCCCCCTTCTCGCCACGCCAATAAATCCAGTCAACCACTTCAACCTTAGAAAGCCAGCATTTCAATCGTTCCCATATGAGATAAAGATGAGAGGTTATAACACAAATCAATGTCCAGCAAGCGTAAATTCCTTCTTTTTAAACTGCGTCAGAGTCAGCGTTTACTTTACTTTCACTTTTGACAAAGTTGCCGTTTAGACAGACATTGCATTAATCATAGTTCATCTCACCTCCCTTCTCTCCACTTTCCCGGCTCCTGTTGGTTTTATAATCATTTTCTGTCAGTTGCTCAAAGATTTATGCCCATTAAAAGAGAGATAATTGCCTTTTCCGGCAAGCGCCGTTCAGAGCCTCAGAAGAAACCCGCCATCGCTCAGGCTGCCAAGCTCCGCCCCCAACTTCCTATGCCTATGAGCTTTTCGATAAAAGGCCATTGCATCTAGTTTGGTTTTGGGCGCAGAATTGAGATCTACATGAGAAGTATTTCATTTCCTCCTTCTCTGTTACGTAACTTCTAAGTGGCACTGTGGTGTAGTAGAACAGCACAAATATGCAAGAGAAAATTGCTTTTGCTTTTGCAATTAAATGCTGCATTTTCCCTGCTCTTAAAAAGGGTTGAGCTCAGTGAGATTCCCAGGTAGGACTGCAGCCTTATTGTGGCATGAGCCATCATAGGCAAGCGCCAGAGATGACTGGGTAGTAATAAGTAAACCTACTTAGAAAGCTCCACATTTCACCTACCGCCATACTACCTTGAACACGCCCGATCTCGTCTGATCTCTGAAGCTAAGCAGGGTTAGGCCTGGTTAGTACCTGGATGGGAGACTGCCTGGGAATACCAGGTGCTGTAGGCTAGGGGGGGAAAAAAAGCTCCACATCTCACTTTGAGAGGTGTGGAATGAAACCATCCCTGGGAAATTCAACATTGTAAATGGAATCTCTGTAAACCTCAGTAGCATTCTGACCTGTGTTTTGTTAAACCATTTCAGACTTACACCTATGAAGGGGTTCAAGCTACAAGAACCTTCAAGAAAGCGTGAACCATAGCCTAGAACTGGAATCTGATGGAAGAATTGTTGTACTTCTTTTTACAGCAACTGTGCTTTCCCCACTAAGCCCAAAGTAACTGTATTCAAATATTATTGCCTGTGTTCCATAACTGAAATGCAATTAAGATATATTTATATTTTATGCCCATGTCTGTTTAGGGAAATGGTGCTGCTAAGCGTACAAAGAATATTTACCTTTTATATATGGGCCAAAAATAAACATTGTTTCTACTCCCATTTTTTCAGGATATCCATCTGTCTTTCATTATTATTGTGTATCAATTTCTGGATAAACTTAAAGAAAAATAGATTGCTTCCTACACAATGCAAATCTAAACAAATTGGCAGTGTTTCAAGGAAGTGTGATGTAGTAGTGATGGGGGACTTCAATTACCCTGATATCTGTTGGGAGACCAATACTGCCAAAAGCGGCCCTTCCAAGAAATTCCTGACATGTGTGGGTGATAACTTTCTCCTACAGAAAGTGGAGGAAGGAACTAGAGGATTGGCAATCCTTGACTTGACATTGACCAATAGGGATGACTTAGTGGATAAAGTGGCAGTTACGGGAACTCTGGGGGAAAGTGACCACGTCATACTTGAATTCTTGATTATGAAGGAGACAAAAGTTGAGTGTAGCCATACACGTACTCTGGATTTTAGGAAAGCTGATTTTAATAAACTCAGAACTATGATAAGTAAGGTCCCATGGCAAGTGAGCCTAACGAGAAAAGGAGTGCAGGATGGGTGGGAGTATTTAAAAAAGGAAATTTTAAAGGCACAGTTACAAACAATTCCAACCAGGAGAAAAGATAGAAGACAACAGAGGAAACCAATGTGGCTCCACAAAAAGCTTAGAGATGACCTGAAAACAAAAAGGGATACATATAATCAGTGGAAGGAAGGCCAGGCTACAAAAGAAGAGTACAGACAGGTGGCACAGAAGTGCCGAAATGGCGTTAGGAAGGCTAAAGCTGTGAATGAGCTGAGATTAGCGAGGGATGCTAAAAGCAATAAAAAAGCTTTCTTCAGATACGTGAGTAGTAAAAGACAGAGGAAAGAAATGGTGGTTCAACTGCTTAATGAGGATGGCAAATTGATAACAGATGACAAAGAAAAGGCTGAAGTGCTCAATTCTACTTTGCCTCAGTCTTCTCCCAAAAGCGGGTCTATGACCCCCCTGGAGAAAGTGAAGCAGAAGTTGAGGGGGCAGGATTGCAGTTTGAGATTGATAAACAAATGGTCAAAGAACACCTAATTTCCTTGAATGAGTTCAAATCTCCAGGGCCCAATGAACTGCATCCTAGAGTAATGAAGGAGCTAGCAGAAGAACTCTCAGAACCTTTGTCTATTATCTTTGCAAAATCATGGAAGACGGGTGAGGTGCCGGATGACTGGAGGAGGGCTAACATTGTCCCTATCTTCAAAAAGGGCAAAAAGGAGGAACCTGGGAACTACAGACCAGTCAGTCTGACATCCATCCCTGGGAAAATTCTGGAGCAGATTATAAAGAAGTCAATCTGTAAACACCTTGAAATCAATGCGGTGATCACTAGAAGCCAACATGGATTTGTCAGGAACAAGTCCTGTCAGACTAATTTGATCTCATTTTTTGATCGTGTAACCTCCCTTGTGGACTGTGGGAACGCGGTGGACGTCATATATCTTGACTTCAGCAAAGCTTTTGACAAAGTACCACATGACATTCTGATTAACAAACTAGCTAAAAGTGGGCTAGATGGAACAACTATTAGGTGGCTTCACAGTTGGCTACAGAATCGGACTTAAAGAGTACTTATCAATGGAACCTTCTCAAACTGGGGAGAGGCAATGAGTGGGTACCGCAGGGCTCAGTCCTGGGCCCAGTGCTCTTCAACATTTTTATTAATGACTAGCTGTACCCTGCCACTCGTTGCTGTGGCATAGTCTGGTTAAATTGAAAAGAAAGAAAAGACAAAGCGGATGTTTCTAATATGTTTAATTTCACAATGCTTGTGGATATACAATATTTTTAGTTGTTCCATTGTCTGTGTAGATATAGAGATTGTCTGGTTTGCCAACTCTAGAACATGCAACATATAATTGTCCATGTGAGAAGCAATCTGTGTCTAGATCTAAACCGCACAATTCTAAAGATTGGCCCTGAGCTTTGTTGATGGTGATTGCAAACGCCAATCGAATTGGGAATTGCAATCTCTTAAAATGAAATGGCATATCTGTTGGAATCATAGGAATGCGAGGAATGAGGACATCTTCACCTTTGAAAGGTCCTGTCAAGATTGATCTCTGACTATAACAATTGCCACTTCGTCTATAGTTGGAGCATTGAATCTTCGCACATGTTCTCCAGCAGGCGTTTTGACAGCATGAATAACAATCTTGTGTATAGCAGATGGCATCATGTCAATTGCTGTTTTGAACAAATGTACTAAATTGTTTTTTTCGTGAAGTAGCTGTTGCAGTTTTGAAACAATGGACCTTTTTATGCCGGTATAAATTCCGCAGCGTGCATTCAATTCATCATTGCCATCACCAATGAAATACATTTGTAGGAATTTATGTTGACTATCTTGAAACGGAAGGAAGGAGCCGGCTTTATGATAAATTTGTCCTTTGACTTTGAAAGTTGGCATAAATGGAGCTGTGATGATTTCTGCGCCGAACGACGTCATTTGGAAGCATGAGTTGTATTTCCTGATGTTAGATAGGAAATGCTTTGATTCTGCGGTATATCCGGCAAGCAAAGTTTGTAAAGGCTCTGGTGGTTCTCCAAGTTGAGGCAGTTTAATTTTTCCAGCAGCGCAACACATTCCTTTTGTTTCTCCATTAAATTTAAGAGCCTTGCAATAAGGACACACTTCAGTCATAGTGCCGATGAGAACATGCCGCCTCAAACTATAATCATCAGCTGGGTTGTACCGGAATGCAAGGCGATTGTAATCGTGTGATTGTTTACCACGGAGTCGTGTTTGACGCTGATGTGCTGTTTCTCGTTGATGTCTTTCAGCCACTCTCAGCCTGTCGCGTTCATTCTGTTGAGAACAAAGCAGATCTGAAGCTGTAGAACGTGATTGCCGTGCTCGCAATCGTGCATCCTCAAGTCTGGCTGAACGTTGCTTGGCTGGTTCCTTGGCACGTATTTGAGGCATTCTTTTTCTTTTTTTCTCATTTGCTGATGCCCGTTCTTCCTCAGTCTGATTTGCAATTTCTCGTTGCAGTGCTTCCACTCTGCGAGTACGACGACCTAAGTGTGATCTTCTGTGAGGCATTATTTGGATGAAGTAAAGCAAATTGTTTGGTTTTTTTAAAAAGGATGTTTTTACGGTGAGAGGGTTAGCTGAAACTCCTGGCAGTTACCTTTCTTCAGAACGTGTAACTGTCACAGGTGTGACATCTATATTCACTCAGCCAATTGTGAGAGAACATGCAAATAAGAGAGAAGGCAGAGGCAGTGGATTGGCCTACTGGTTGGCGATGTCACAATGATCAGCAGGACTGGTTTTGAGGAGGCCTATTTCTTCAATTTTAAGACAAACTTTTGTCCCCATATAGAACATAGTTACATAACAACGCTCGCGTATTCGAATGCAACGTTGTGTCAAAATTTCAAAGCAATCGGTAAAGAACTTTCGGAGATATAACGTCTGTTTCGAACGAACATTTACATTTTTATTTATATATAGATTTGGATGAGGAGGTGCAGGGAACGCTTATCAAATTTGCAGATGACACAAAATTGGGAGGGATAGCTAATACCCTGGAAGACAGAAACAAACTTCAAAGTGATCTTGATAGGCTGGAGTGCTAGCCTGAAAACAACAGAATGAAATTTAATAGGGATAAATGCCAAGTTCTACATTTAGGAAATAGAAACAAAGACACAGTTACAAGATGGGGGATACTTGGCTCAGCAATACTACAAACGAGAAGGATCTTGGAATTGTTGTAGATCGCAAGCTGAATATGAGCCAACAGTGCGATATGGCTGCAAGAAAGGCAAATGCGATTTTGGGCTGTATTAATAGAAGTATAGCTTCCAAATCACGTGAAGTACTGGTTCTTCTCTATTCGGCCCTTGTTAGGCCTCATCTAGAGTATTGCGTCCAGTTCTGGGCTCCACAATTCAAGAAGGATGCAGACAAGCTGGAGCGTGTTCAGAGGAGGGCAACCAGAATGATCAGGGGTCTGGAAACAAAGCCCTATGAAAAGAGACTGAAAGAACTGGGCATGTTTAGCCTGGAGAAGAGAAGATTGAGGGGGAGACATGATAGCACTCTTCAAATACTTAAAACATTGTCACACAGAGGAGGGCCAGGATCTCTTCTTGATCCTCCCAGAGTGCAGGACACGGAATAACGGGCTCAAGTTAAAGGAAGCCAGATTCCAGCTGGACATCAGGAAAAACTTCCTGACTGTTAGAGCAGTACGACAACGGAATCAGTTGCCTGGTGAAGTTGTGGGCTCTCCCACACTAGAGGCCTTCAAGAGGCAGCTGGACAACCATCTGTCAGGGATGCTTTAGGGTGGATTCCTGCATTGAGCAGGGGGTTGGACTCGATGGATTTGTAGGCCCCTTCCAACTCTGCTATTCTATGATTCTATGATTTTATGATTCTATGATTAGCCTGATCCCAAGACCACGAAGCTCTAATTAAACTGGCTTAAGGTTCAGTCCTATGTATGTTCAGACAGAAGGATGTTCAGACAGAAGAAAGTCCTACAACTCTCAGCATTCCCCAGTCAGCCATGATAAGACCTGTAGGACTTTTGGGGCGTTGCTAGACGGGGCTGTAGCGTGCGTTACATACCGTCGTCATCTAGACAGATCCAGATGACGTTCATCCTGTGGTGAAACCTCTGTTTTCCGTGTTTTATGAAACGACTTTAAGCAAGACTTTTCCTGTTGGCGCGTGCTAATTTGGATTCGGGAGGCGGAGGTGTGGGACGAAATGAGGTCAGCGCAGTTTCCGGCGAGGTCAGCACTGGTCAGGAAAAGGCGTGCTAAGCGGAGTGGTCAGCGGTTTCGGCCAAACCTCCTCCGCCATTTGCACCCCGTGCGCAGCTGTGGCCCCTTTGCATTGTGTCAATACTAGGCATGTGCTCCTCTCCGATTAGGAGCGTAGAAGCAGTAGCGGATTGGCCTGCTCCGCCTTACCCAGAGTAAGGGTAAGGGTAAGGGTAAGGCGGAGTAGGGGCGGACCGCGGACCCCTAGAAGCAAGGCGAAGAGAAGCAACCATTTTTCGGAGCTCCTAGTTCAGGCGGAGCGCTCCGGTCGCCATCTTGAAAACATTTCACCATAGGATTGCATTGTGGCAAATAATCGCGGATAACTACATTCTTTTTGAAGCTATCATTCTGGAAATTCTTGTGCACAGAGAGTCGTGGATGGGGGTCATTTTGAGACCACTCTCACCTCTCTGCATCGTGCAGGTCGCGTGCTATATTTTTTTGAAAATCGGGTCAACCGCGCGGCTCAAACGGCGTTTTTCGGCTTTTCGCCCATAGGATTGCATTGCGGGAAAGACTCGGGCATAACTGGGTTGGTTTTTAAGATATCATTCTGAAAATTCTTGTGCTCAGAGAGTCGTGGATGGGGGTCATTTTGAGACTACTCTCAACTTTCTGTATCCTGTGGTTCACGTGCAATATTTTTTAAAAAATCGGGGTTTGGTTTTTTTTTAGTTTTTTTGAAGCGATGACAGGCACATTCAACTCCCAATCCTGATGAGAATTGATCACCTCAGAAAGCATCATCCTCCAATCCCAGTGTTGGAGGGGGGACTAAGGCAGACCCACCCTGAGAGCTTTCTGCTTTGTGTCTCTTTGTGGGTTGGCGTTCGTGGAGGGAACACTTAGTTAGTTAGTGCTCCTGCTTTGGACTTTGGAGATAGATTAGGATAGATTTAGTTTGGCGCGCGTGTGTGTGTTTGTTTGCTTCTTTCTGACTTATAGCTTAGTTTGCCCTGTGTTTTTCCCTTACTTTGATTTAATATAAACTTTATTTTTAAATTTTGGAGTGTGTGTTTGGTTGGTTGGGTTGGTTGCCCCCCCTTCCCTCTATTAAAGCCTGACTGTTCTGCTTTTGTGAAAGCTTTCTTTTGAAAGCATACACACACTTCTTGTCCCATTTCCCTACATTTATTAGTAATATTCTTAAACATATTTTTATATTCTTTTACATATTCTTAGTAGTATATATATTAGTATATTCTCATACATATTATTAGTAGTATTAATATTTTATTCTTCTTATACAGCATACACACTTCTTGTCCCATTTCCCTACATTTAAACATATATTCTTCTTATACATATTCTTAGTAGTACCTTATACATATTATTAGTAGTATTAATATTTTATTAG
Organism: Elgaria multicarinata webbii; assembly: GCF_023053635.1. Classification (NCBI taxonomy): domain Eukaryota; kingdom Metazoa; phylum Chordata; class Lepidosauria; order Squamata; family Anguidae; genus Elgaria; species Elgaria multicarinata. The sequence continues at coordinate 35,207,588 of NC_086180.1, read as the reverse complement.
TCATCATGAGAAGAGGGAGCAGGCGTGCTGAAAGCAGCAAGGCTCAGGCTGGCACCAGTAAGCAGGCAGGTGGCAAGAGGCAGGTGGCAGCAAGAGGCAGGTTGCAAGAGGCAGGTGGCAGCAGTGCTATTAGAGGAGGAGGAGGAGTATCTCCTTCATTATCCTTTGAGCCCATGAGCCCGCTGATGGACCTAGACGAGGTCCTCAGCACAGTGGAGGGGGAGGAGGAGGAGGCGGTGGTCCTCCAGGATGTGGGGGCTGAGGAGGAGCAGCAGCAGGCCGAGGCTCTCTCCCCAGTCTCATCCCACCCCTCTTCCGCTGCCACCCCTGTTTCTGTGGCAACACCAGAGAGTTCAGGCGGGCAATTGGTGATGTCACCACGGAAGCGAAAGACAAGCATCGTGTGGGACCACTTTGAGTTGGGAGCGGATCCCCGCTTTGCTGTCTGTCGCCACTGCAAACTCAGCCTAAGCAGGGGTTCATCTACAGGGCATTATGGAACCAGCAGCATGAAGATGCTTCTTCAGAGGAAGCACCAGTCGGTCTTGCTGGGGAAAGAGGCGGGCAAGGCGACTGGTTCCAGGGGAAAGCCGAAGGCTGCTGCTGGCACTGCCACTCTAAGCTCTCCATCTCCCATCCCCACAAGGGTTAGGCAGGCAACCCTGCAGGACATGGGGTGGGGGAAGTATGGACCCACAAGATGGCGTTTTCCAATGCCCACCCAGGGTGCTACTGTGGTGGGGCATCTGCCGGGACTGACTCCTCCCCAATACTAGATCTATGACATGTCACTCTGCCTGCCCCTCTGCTAGCCTGTCCTCCTCGGTGACCGACTCGCTGGGATGGTTTGCGTTTGCAATGCGTGACTAACTGCAGTGCTGGCTTAGAAACCAGCCATCCTGACCTCACTTCCTTGTGCCCCCAGAAATGCCCGCTGCCTGCCTGCCTGCCTGCCTGCCTGTCTGCCCGCCTCCCCCGGGGTGCTGCTGTGGTGGGGCATCTGCCAGGACTGACTCCTCGCCTGCTCTGCCTGCCTCTCTGCCCGCCTGGTGCCTGGGAGATGAGCTTTGCGGTTCGTGCCCAGCACCCTCTGGCACGCTTGCTCCCAGTCGTCCTCCTCTGTGCCCCTCAATGTGTAACTGCTGGCTTAGAAAGAAACAACCAGCCATCTTTGCCTCACTTGCTCCTTGCGCCCGCTTACGGGTTGGTTTGCTATGCGTTAGTGCTCAAGCCATCCTTGCAGCACTACAATGCATGCTGCCTGCCTGCCTGCCTGCCTGCCTGCCTTCCCTCCCTTCTCCCCTTCCCGCCTTGCAGGGATGGTGTATGTGTCTTGCTTTGACTCAGGGGAGAAGTCCTTCCTGCGCTCACTTAGACTTTATCAAGTTCAAAAATCCATTTTTCAAGTGTGGAAGAAGATTTAGGGTTATCTCATGGCATGTTGGGATTTCCTTTGAACTGGCCCCATTGAGCTGTCTGCATTGCAACTTTAAATCCCTGACATACTGGAGTGCCCGATTTTCAAAATTTCCCCTAACATCAGGGGATGATGGGATTGCCTTGAAACTTGGCATCCATGTGGACACATGGGTAAGCTGTCCTGGTGCTGAGTTTGAGGTTTCTAACGTGCAAATTGACGTAGTTGTAGAATGGGACTTGATTTGGGGTGCCAAAAATCAGGGGATGATGGGATTGCCTTGAGTCTGGGCGTCCATGTGGACAGATAGATAAGCTGTCCTGGTGCCAAGTTTGAGGTTTCTACATGCAAATTGACGGCGCTATCCCAAGGGGTGTGAATGGGGTGCCCGATTTTCAAAAATTCGCCAAAAATCAGGGGATGATGGGATTTGCTTGAAACTTGGCATCCATGTGGACACGTGGATAAGCTATCATGGTGCCAAGTTTGAGGTTTCTAACGTGCAAATTGACGGAGCTATCTAAAAGGGTGTGAATTAGGGTTATGGGTGGTGCGTTAGAGGTTAGAGCCACGCCAAAAATCAGGGGTTGATGGGACTGCCTTGAGTCTGGGCGTCCATGTGGACACATGGATAAGCTGTCCTGGTGCCGAGTTTGAGGTTTCTAACATGCAAATTGACGGAGCTATCCCAAGGGGTGTGAATGGGGTGCCCGATTTTCAAAAATTCCCCAAAAATCAGGGGATGATGGGATTGCCTTGAAACTTGGCGTCCATGTGGACACATGGATAAGCTATCATGGTGCTGAGTTTGAGGTTTCTAACGTGCAAATTGACGGAGCTATCGAAAGGGGTGTGATGGGTGGTGCATTAGAGGTTAGAGCCACGCCAAAAATCAGGGGATGATGGGATTGCCTTGAGTCTGGGCATCCATGTGGACACATGGATAAGCTTTCATGGTGCCGAGTTTGAGGTTTCTAACATGCAAATTGACAGAGCTATCCCAAGGAGTGTGAATGGGGTGCCCGATTTTCATAAATTCCCCAAAAATCAGGGGATGATGGGATTTGCTTGAAACTTGGCGTGCATGTGTATACGTCCATGAGGTGTCATGGTGCCAAACGTGAGGTTTCTAACTTGAACAGAAAAAAAGTTGTATACTTTTTTAGCTTTCAATGCAACCCTATGGGGGGAAAAAACGGAGCTCCGGATCCGGATCCGGAGCTCCGAGCGGAGCGGAGCGGAAGTGGGCGGAGCAGGGGCGGGGCGAAGTGGGCCGCTCCAAAAATGGTGGATCTCTAAGTGAAGCGGAGCGGGGGGTCCGTGCACACCCCTAGTCAATACACTCCCCTATCCTTTCGACTGTATTTGCTGGGGGGGGGGGGGGGAGTGACGGCGGCAGGCTGCTGATGCCGGTTTCGGACCTTCGCTGGTGCGGAAACTGATGGGGCCCCCTTCTTTCTGCTAATGATGCCAATGAGCAAGGTTTGCCCTTCGCCATAGACACAGGAAGACTAGACGTCCGCAGTTTGAATGCATTTTATTGAATACATGTGGTGCAAAGGACGTTGGGATGGGGGGGGGGGGAAGGCACAGGGCCGGTCATCGCCAGCAAAACTCAGAGGCGTGATGGGGGATATAGGCACAGAGTGCCCATGCAGACGGCTGTCCTCGGATCACAGTACGCCTGTCATCACCCCCGAAAGGAAATGACAGCATCCCTGCCTTGTCAATGTTGCCGCTCAACAATGCCACTCGTTCCCATCCTGCTGCCACCGCTGGCCACGCCCCCTGTGGGTCATCCCCCAATCCCAACTGGTTCCCCTGTGCCCAGCCTGAGGGGTGTGTGGCATGGAACAACAGCAGAAGCGCCACTTCAGCTGCCGCCGCCGATCTACGCGGATTCCGCTCTTTCACACTTGCGCAAATCATGCGGCGGGCGGAAAAAAACAACCCGGAAATCAGGCCGGTGTGGCTGCACAACTCGTGCTCGACCCGACAGCAGCACAACCGGAGCAAACTCCTGCAACCAGCCCCCTCCAATACCGGGATAATCCACACAAGGTGTGGACCATGAAGTGTCACACCTAAACAGGAAAATCCGGTTTCACCCCCTCTCAACCATGGAACACCCAGTAGGTCTAGCAAGGCGCTTTTTCTGTCTCAACATGGGATTGTACCATTAAAAACAAAGAGCATAACCTAGCCAAGTTAAACACGTTTAAGTCCCATTGAGGTCAGTGTGACACTGAAACAGGTGCTTAACATTCAAATTTATTTATTTATTTATTTATTTATTACATTTTTATACCGCCCAATAGCCGAAGCTCTCTGGGCGGTATAAAATCAATGGGACTTAAAAGCTGATTCATTTTAGTTGAATAAGGGTGCAATCCTATGCTTATTTAGACAGAAAAAGCCTTACAACTTCCAGCATTCCCAGCAGCTGATTGCAGCTAGTTTTTGTTCATCTCTGTCTGTGAATGGCCATATATATATATATATATATATATATATATATATATATATATGCTTCTCCAAGGCTAAGAAAATAGCTTATAAAAGCCCTGCAGTGCTTGTCATCCGACATTGCAGGTTGAGGTATTCACTAGGGGTGTGCACGGACCCCCCGCTCCGCTTCACTTGCAGATCCGCCATTTTCCGGAGCGGGTCGCTCCGCTCCGCCCCCGCTCCGCCCACTTCCGCTCCGCTCCGCTCGGAGCTCTGGATCCGGATCCGGAGCTCCGTTTTTGCCCCCCCATAGGGTTGCATTGAAAGCTAAAAAAGTAAACAACTTTTTTTCCGTTGAAGTTAGAAACCTCACGTTTGGCACCATGACACCTCATGGGCGTATACACACACACGCCAAGTTTCAAGGCAATCCCATCATCCCCTGATTTTTGGCGAATTTTTGAAAATCGGGCACCCCATTCACACCCCTTGGGATAGCTCCGTCAATTTGCATGTTAGAAACCTCAAACTCGGCACCAGGGCAGCTTATCCATGTGTCCACATGCACGCCAAGTTGCAAGCAAATCCCATCATCCCCTGATTTTTGGCGCGGCTCTACCCTCTAACGAACCACCCATAACCCTAATTCACACCCCTTTAGATAGCTCCGTCAATTTGCACGTTAGAAACCTCAAACTCAGCACCATGATAGCTTATCCACGTGTCCACATGGACGCCAAGTTTCAAGGCAATCCCATCATCCCCTGATTTTTGGGGAATTTATGAAAATCGGGCACCCCATTCACACCCCTTGGGATAGCTCCGTCAATTTGCATGTTAGAAACCTCAAACTCGGCACCATGAGAGCTTATCCATGTGTCCACATGCACGCCAAGTTGCAAGCAAATCCCATCATCCCCTGATTTTTGGCATGGCTTAACTCACCCCAAATTGTCCCATTCTACAACTACGTCAATTTGCATGTTTGAAACCCCAAAGTCGGCACCATGATAGCTTATCCACGTGTCCACATGGACGCCAAGTTTCAAGGCAATCCCATCATCCCCTGATTTTTGGGGAATTTATGAAAATCGGGCACCCCATTCACACCCCTTGGGATAGCTCCGTCAATTTGCATGTTAGAAACCTCAAACTCGGCACCATGAGAGCTTATCCATGTGTCCACATGCACGCCAAGTTGCAAGCAAATCCCATCATCCCCTGATTTTTGGCGCGGCTTAAACTTTTTAACTCACCCCAAATCAAGTCCCATTCTACAACTACGTCAATTTGCACGTTAGAAACCTATCCTTTGGTCCCATGACAGCTTACCCATGTGTCCCCATGGACACCAAGTTTCAAGGCAATCCCATCATCCCCTGATGTTAGGGGAACTTTTGAAATTTGAACACTCCAGTATGTCAGGGATTTAAAGTTGCAATTGCAGACAGCTCAATGGGGCCAGTTCCAAGGCAATCCCAACATGCCACGAGATAACCCTAAATCTTCTGGCACATTTGAAAAAGGGATTATTGAATTTGATAAAGTCTAAGTGAGCGCAGGAAGGACTTCTCCCCTTAGTCAAAGCAAGACACATACACCATCGCTGCAAGGCGGGAAGGGGAGAAGGGAGGGAAAGCAGGCAGGCAGCATGCATTGTAGTGCCGCAAGGATGGCTTGAGCACTAACGCATAGCAAACCAACCCATAAGTGGGCGCAAAGTGAGGCAAAGATGGCTGGTTATTTCTTTCTAAGCCAGCAGTTACGCCTTGAGGGGCACAGAGGAGGACGACTGGGAGCAAGCGTGCCGGAGGGTGCTGGCCACTAACCGCAAAGCCCATCTCCCAGGCACCAGGCGGGCAGAGCAGGCGAGGAGTCAGTCCTGGCAGATGCCCCACCACAGCAGCACCCCGGGGGAGGCGGGCAGACAGGCAGGCAGGCATGGGTTGGCGGGCCCAGAAAAGCTGGTACCTTGCACAAGTAAGCCATAGATCTGTGGGGGAGTCAGTCCCAGCAGATCCAGCTACCTCACAAGGATGGCTCCCAGGCAGGCGGGCAGGCGCCTCCACTGTAGTGGCTGTGCTCAACTCGGCGGGCGCACTACAAGACGAGTTGAAGTGAGAGCTCACTTCTCAGGAAACGTAGTGGCTGTGCTACGGGAGATCGGTGGACTGCTGGAGCTTAGCTTTTTCTCTGAGGGGAAGTCCATGAGTTGAAGTGACAGCTTGCTTCTCAAAGACAGGGTTACAGCGGAAGAGGGGTGGGACGAGACCGGGGAGAGAAGCTCGACCAGTGACTACTACTAATCCCCACATCCTGGAGGACCACAGCATCCCACACAAAGTGGCTGTGGTGAAGTCAATGGCTGTCATGAGTCGAAGTGAGTGCTGACTTCTCAGGAGGAAACTTAAACTGTCCCTAGTATGCACTAAGTGGCTGTGCTATGGGAGTTCGGTGGACTGTTGGAGTACCAGCCGCAATTGGGGAAGTGAATGAGTTTCAGTGAAAGGTTGCTTCTCAAAATCAGCACACAGATCAAGGACTCCATTTGATCCCTGAGCTATCTAAAGGGTGACCCGTGGACTGCTGGAGTTTTCCTCCGGTTCCCAGTGGCTGGGATGGGTCTTGGCTTCTCAAAGCCATGGCACTGCTGCATATGCAGTGCAGCTTCTCGAAAGAGAGCTGTCCCACGGAAAAACGGTGCATTACTGGAGCTTAGCTTTTTCTCAAAGGGGAAGTCAATGAGTTGAAGTGAAAGGTTGCTTCGGAAGTCTATGGCTTTCATGAGTTTCAGTGACAGCTTGCTTCTCAAAGAGGGCGTTACAGCGGAAGAGGGGTGGGACGAGACCAGGGAGAGGAGCTCGACCAGCTGCTGCGACTAATCCTCACCCACATCCTGGAGGACCACAGCATCCGCAGTAGTGGCTGTGGTGAAGTCAATGGCTGTCATGAGTTGAAGTGAGTGCTCACTTCTCAGGAGGAAACTTAAACTGTCCCTATGCACTAAGTGGCTGTGCTATGGGAGTTCGGTGGACTACTGGAGTACCAGCCGCAATTGGGGAAGTCCATGAGTTGAAGTGAGTGCTCACTTCTCATTAAACTTAAACTGTCCCTATGCATAAGTGGCTGTGCTATGGGCGTTCGGTGGACTGTTGGAGTACCAGCCGCAATTGGGGAAGTGAATGAGTTTCAGTGAAAGGTTGCTTCTCAAAATCAGCACACTGATCGGGTCACCCAGAGGACCACAGCCTGTACGTAGTGGCTGTGCTGAAGTCAATGACTTCCATGAGTTTAAGTGAAAGGTTGCTTCTCAAAGGCGAGGACTTGCCTGTTTCATTTTCGCAGCGAGACAGGCAGCTGCAGTAACACTCACAACCACACACACAAGGACAGCTTTTGCACAGAGGCTCATGAGTTCAAGTGACAGCTTACTTCTCAAAACCATACTTCGGGATCAGGGAGTACGTCTTCCACTCCCAGGGCACTCCAAAGGGCGACCCGTGGACTGCTGGACTTTACCTCCCTCAGTTGGGGAAGTGAATGATGAGTTTAAGTGAAAGCTTGCTTCTCAAAGACGGGTTACAGCAGAAGGGGAAGAGGAAGAGGATGAGACTGAGGAGAGAGAGGTTGCTTCGGAAGTCTATGGCTTTCATGAGTTTCATGAGTTGAAGTGAGTGCTCACTTCTCAGGAAAATTAAACTGTCCGTACACACTAAGTGGCTGTTCTATGGGCGATCGGTCGACTGCTGGAGTACCTCCCACACATAGGGGAAGTCCATGAGTCGAAGTGAAAGCTCACTTCTCAGATAACTTGAATTGCGAGACTGGGGAGAGACGCTCGGCCAGCTGCTGCAACTAATCCTCCTCACCCACATCCTGGTGGAACAAAGCATCCACCGAGAAGTGGCTGTGGTGAAGTCAATGGCTGTCATGAGTCGAAGTGAAAGCTCACTTCTCAGGAGGAAACTTAAACTGTCCCTATGCACTAAGTGGCTGTGATATGGGCTTTCGGTGGACTGTTGGAGTACCAGCCGCAATTGGGGAAGTCCATGAGTTGAAGTGAGTGCTCACTTCTCAGGAAAATTAAACTGTCCGTACACACAAAGTGGCTGTGGTATGGGCGATCGGTGGACACCTGGAGTACCACCCGCACATAGGGGAAGTCCATGAGTTGAAGTGACAGCTTGCTTCTCAGGAGGAAACTTAAACTGTCCCTACGCACTAAGTGGCTGTGCTATGGGCGATCGGTCGACTACTGGAGTACCACCCGCACATAGGGGAAGTCCATGAGTTGAAGTGACAGCTTGCTTCTCAAAGACAGGGTTACAGCGGAAGAGGGGTGGGACGAGACCGGGGAGAGAAGCTCGACCAGCGACTGTTACTTATCCCCACATCCTGGAGGACCACAGCATCCACAGTAGTGGCTGTGGTGAAGTCAATGGCTGTCATGAGTTGAAGTGAGTGCTCACTTCTCAGGAGGAAACTTAAACTGTCCCTGTGCAGTCAGTGGTTGGGGAGAGAGGCACGGCCAGCTGTGCCTCCACCGTAGGGGCTGTGCTCAAGTGTCTGAACTTGAAGTCGAAGTGAGAGCTCAAAATTGCTCCATATGAGACTGGGGAGAGAAGCTCGACCAGCGACTGCTACTTATCCCCACATCCTGGAGGACCACAGCATCCGCAGTAGTGGCTGTGGTGAAGTCAATGGCTGTCATGAGTTGAAGTGAGTGCTCACTTCTCAGGAGGAAACTTAAACTGTCCCTATGCAGTCAGTAGTTGGGGAGAGAGGCACGGCCAGCTGCTGCAACTAATCCTCCTCACCCACATCGTGGTGGAACAAAGTATCCACCAGGAAGTGGCTGTGGTAAAGTCAACGGCTGTCATGAGTCGAAGTGAGTGCTCACTTCTCAGGAGGAAACTTAAACTGTCCCTGTGCAGTCAGTGGTTGGGGAGAGAGGCACGGCCAGCTGTGCCTCCACCGTAGGGGCTGTGCTCAAGTGTCTGAACTTGAAGTCGAAGTGAGAGCTCAAAATTGCTCCATATGAGACTGGGGAGAGAAGCTCGACCAGCGACTGCTACTTATCCCCACATCCTGGAGGACCACAGCATCCGCAGTAGTGGCTGTGGTGAAGTCAATGGCTGTCATGAGTTGAAGTGAGTGCTCACTTCTCAGGAGGAAACTTAAACTGTCCCTATGCAGTCAGTAGTTGGGGAGAGAGGCACGGCCAGCTGCTGCAACTAATCCTCCTCACCCACATCGTGGTGGAACAAAGTATCCACCAGGAAGTGGCTGTGGTAAAGTCAACGGCTGTCATGAGTCGAAGTGAGTGCTCACTTCTCAGGAGGAAACTTAAACTGTCCCTGTGCAGTCAGTGGTTGGGGAGAGAGGCACGGCCAGCTGTGCCTCCACCGTAGGGGCTGTGCTCAAGTGTCTGAACTTGAAGTCGAAGTGAGAGCTCAAAATTGCTCCATATGAGACTGGGGAGAGAAGCTCGACCAGCGACTGCTACTTATCCCCACATCCTGGAGGACCACAGCATCCGCAGTAGTGGCTGTGGTGAAGTCAATGGCTGTCATGAGTTGAAGTGAGTGCTCACTTCTCAGGAGGAAACTTAAACTGTCCCTATGCACTAAGTGGCTGTGCTATGGGCGTTCGGTGGACTGTTGGAGTACCAGCCGCAATTGGGGAAGTGAATGAGTTTCAGTGAAAGGTTGCTTCTCAAAATCAGCACACAGATCAAGGACTCCATTTGATCCCCGAGCTATCTAAAGGGCGACCCGTGGACTGCTGGAGTGTAACCTCCCTCACCCTCAATTGGGGAAGTGAATGAGTTTCAGTGAAAGGTTGCTTCTCAAAATCAGCACACTGATGGAGTCACCCAGAGGTCCACAGCCTCTATGTAGTGGCTGTGCTGAAGTCAATGACTTCCATGAGTTCAAGTGAAAGGTTGCTTCTCAAAGGCGAGGACTCGCCTGTTTGCTTCTCAAAAAACCATACTTCTGGATCAGGGAGTACGTCTTCCACTCCCAGGGCACTCCAAAGGGCGACCCGTGGACTGCTGGAGAGAGGCAGCCTGGCTAGTGGTGGTGGTGGTGCCAGGCATTGCCTTGCCCCCTGCTTGCACCTCACCTAAACGTGCAGTCAATCATGGACAAACGGTTGTAAACCGCCCAGAGAGCTTCGGCTGTGGGGCGGTATATAAATGTAATTAAATAAATAAATAAATAAATAAATGGAGTCTTTTGGAACTGGGTGGAAAACTATCCGGATGAGTTGACTAAGCTGTACCGGACGCCACAGAAATGAAATGAACTCAAGTGCGGTGCTTTGCCCTCACAGTCAGTCACACACACGCACGGTGACAAACTCTGCCTAGTGCCTACAGAGAAAAAACCAGCCTGCCTGAACTGTAGTGTGCCTGCCAACCCAAGGAGGGGTGGAATTAAAGGGAGCCTGCCTGTCACTCCCACGAGGGCTTGAGGGTGGGGTATCCCAGCAGGGGGAGATTGCCCTTCAGAAAGACCAGCTGCTCCACCAAGTCCGGCTCCAAGCGAGAGCGGTGAGGGGTCACTATGTCGCCCGCCATAGAGAACACCCTCTCGCTTGGAACACTGGTGGGTGGGCAGCTGAGTCGATCCATGGCCACCCGCGCCAGGTCCGGCCAAATCTGAAAACGGGATGACCAGTAGGCCAGGGGGTCCATGGAGGAGTCCTCGATGGGCTCTGACAGGTAACGCTGCACGGTGGTTGCAGCGTCATCCTGGCTGGTGGCTGGGGAGGGTCTCTGCCCAAACACGGTGTGCAGAGCCTCTTCCCAATACCCCTCGCCTGTGCTGCTGCTGGGAGGGATGCACGTGAGGCTGCTGCTGGTGCTGCTGGTGCTGCTGCGGGGAGGGGTGGCCTGCTCCTCTGCCTCACTCTGCCCCACCCTCTTGGCCCATGCCGCCCGCACTTCGCCCACCAGCGTTTCCACCCAGTGCTGCCTGCTATTTGGCCCACAAAGCCCATCCTTCACACGAGGGTCGCACATGGCTGCCAACATGTGGACCCTGTCGGTTTGGATGGGCTCCAGCCTCCGCGTCACGCCGTCCCTCAGCCTAGTCACCGCTTCGCGGACCTCGGGCTCGAAGCGCCTGCCGGTGACGGGATCCCTGTACTCCAGAAAGTCGCCCATCTGTTTCTGGAGATGCCTGCATACAGGGATCACCTGGCTGAGGAGGGCAGAGCTTTTGCTCAGGGTCTCGGTGGCGTTCAGGAACGGCTTGAGGACCGCCACCAGCTGGGACATGGCGTCCCACTGCTGCTTGCCCAGGTGGTGGACGCCCATGTCCCTGACCCTGAACAAGTCGTAGATGGCACGCTGTTGCTCCACCATCCGCTCCAGCATCAGGTAGGTGGAGTTCCAGCGTGTCACCACATCCTGCACTAGCCTGTGCTGCGGGAGATTCAACTCCTCCTGCTTCTCCCGCAGCAAGCGACTGCCCTTGACGCTGTGGTGGAAATGGCCTGCCACCTTTCTGCAGCTCTCCAGGAGGTTACGGATCCCGGACAGGGGACCGAGGTTGGGCTTGCTGCTGCCCATCCCAAGGCCATCCCTCACCACCAGGTTCAAGACGTGCGCGATGCAGCGGACGCCCTCGAATCCGCCGTCGCGCACCGCCTTCACCATGTTGGCTCCCCCGTCCGTGACCATGTAACCGCGGGTGACCTTCTGCCCAGCTAGCCACCCATCCACCATGCGGTTCATGGCCTCCGTAATCTCCCCTGCCGTGTGGGACTGGTCCATCACTTGCGTGTGGAGGAGGGCCCAGCAGTAGCCCTCCTTGCCAGTCCCTGTAGTGCTGGATCCTTCCTGCCCCACGGCTGCCCACCAGTGTGCCGTCAGGGACAGGTAAGCGTGCACTCCGCCCTCGCTGGACCAAATGTCCGAGGTGAAGTGCACCATCCGTGCCTCTGCCTGGCACAGACGACCCAGCACTAACTCCCTGCAGGAACGGTACAGGGAAGGCACCACCCGCCTGCTCAGGGTGGTGCGACACGGCAGCTTGTAGTATGGCACCACAAGCGCCATCAGCCTCTTGAAGCCTGCGTTGTCGACGAGGCTGAATGGCTGGTCGTCCAACGCCACCATCTCACCGATTGACGTGGTGATCTGGGAGGGCGTTGGAAAACGCCATCTTGTGGTTCCATACTTCCCCCACCCCATTTCCGGCAGGGTTGCCTGCCTAACCCTTGTGGGGATGGGAGATGGAGAGCTGAGACTGGAAGTGCCAGCAGCAGCAGCAGCAGCAGCAGCAGCAGCCGCCTTCGGCTTTCCCCTGGAACCAGTCGCCTTGCCCGCCTCTTTCCCCAGCAAGACCGACTGGTGCTGCCTCTTAAGATGCATCTTCATGCTGCTGGTTCCATAATGCCCTGTCGATGAACCCCTGCTTAGGCTGAGTTTGCAGTGGCGACAGACAGCAAAGCGGGGATCCGCTCCCAACTCAAAGTGGTCCCACACGATGCTTGTCTTTCGTTTCCGTGGTGACACCACCAATTGCCCGCCTGAGCTCTCTGGTGTTGCCACAGAAACAGGGGTGTGGGATGAGACTGGGGAGAGAGCCTCGGCCTGCTGCTGCTCCTCCTCAGCCCCCACATCCTGGAGGCCCACCGCCTCCTCCTCCTCCTCCCCCCCCTCCACTGTGCTGAGGACCTCGTCTAGGTCCATCATCGGGCTCGTGGGCTGAAAGGAGAATGAAGGAGTTGGGGATACTCCTCCTCCTCTAATGGCACTGCTGCCACGTGCCTCTTGCAAACGGGCACTTTTCCCATTCCCACCCTCAAAAAGAGAACGCCGGGCACAAGTTGCAGAAGAGAGTGGCTCTGCCTGCTGCTTGTCCTGCTTCTGTTTTGGAGCAGTCAGCCAAGGAGTTGCCCGTTTGAGTTTCACAGGAGGAGAGGAAGCCTGCTTACTGCTGGCAGACTGAGCCTTGCTGCTTTCAGCACGCCTGCTTCCTCTTTTCATGATGACTAACAAAATATTAATACTACTAATACTATGTATAAGGTACTACTAAGAATATGTATAAGAAGATATAATATGTTTAAATGTAGGGAAATGGGACAAGAACAATAAAATATACTACTACTAATATGTATGAGAATATACTAATATATATATCTATATCTACTACTAAGAATATCTACAAGAATATAATAATATGTTTAAGAATATTACTAATAAATGTAGGGAAATGGGACAAGAAATGGGACAACCACTACTATAACAAGAACAAAATATGAATACTACTACTACTAATATGTATGAGAATGTATACTAATAGACTACTAAGACTATGTCAAAGAATATAATATAATATGTTTAAGAATAGGGAAATGGTGTGCGTATGCTTTCCCCAAAATGCTCAATCTGTGGCTGCCTGTTGAACTTGACAAAAGCAGCCCACTCCGTCGAAGTTACACAGAGAAGAAAAAGAGAATCCAATTTTTTTGGTATATTTGGTATATAGAAGATAGAAGGAAACACAATCAGGATTTAAGAGAGGGGAGGGGGGAAAAGAACCAACCACTACTATAAGAAGAACAAAATATGAATACTACTACTAATATGTATGAGAATGTATACTAATAGACTACTAAGACTATGTCAAAGAATATAATAATAATATGTTTAAGAATAGGGAAATGGTGTGCGTATGCTTTCCCCAAAATGCTCAATCTGTGGCTGCCTGTTGAACTTGACAAAAGCAGCCCACTCCGTCGAAGTTACACAGAGAAGAAAAAGAGAATCCAATTTTTTTGGTATATTTGGTATATAGAAGATAGAAGGAAACACAATCAGGATTTAAGAGAGGGGAGGGGGAAAAAGAACCAACCACTACTATAAGAAGAACAAAATATGAATACTAATATAATATGTATGAGAATATATACTAATGGACTATGTGAAAGAATATAATAAAATATGTTTAAGAATATAAATGTAGGGAAATGGGACAAAAAGTGTGTGTATGCTTTCAAAAGAAAGCTTTCACAAAAGCAGAACAGTCAGGCTTTAATACAGGGAAGGGGGGGGCAACCAACCCAACCACACACTCCAAAATTCAAAAATAAAGTTTATATTAAATCAAAGTAAGGGGAAAACACAGGGCAAACTAAGCTACAAGTCAGAAAGAAGCAAACAAACACACACACGCGCCAAACTAAACCTATCCTAATCTATCTCCAAAGTCCAAAGCAGGAGCACTAACTAACTAAGTGTTCCCTCCACGAACGCCAACCCACAAAGAGACACAAAACAGAAAGTTCTCAGGGTGGGTCTGCCTTAGTCCCCCCTCCAACGCTGGGATTGGAGGAGGATGCTTTCTGAGGAGATCAATTCTCATCAGGATTGGGAGTTGAATGTGCCTGTCATCGCTTCCAAAATAAATAAATAAATAAATAAAAAAAACCCAAACCCCGATTTTTTAAAAAATATTGCATGTGAACCACAGCACGCAGAAAGTTGAGAGTGGTCTCAAAATGACCCCCATCCACGACTCTCTGTGCACAAGAATTTTCAGAACGATAGCTTAAACCCCCCCCCCAGTTATCCCCGATTCTTTCCCTCAATGCAATCCTATGGGCGAAAAGCCGAAACGCAGTTTGAGCCCGCGGTTGACCCGATTTTTAAAAAAATATTGCACGTGAACCACAGCACGCAGAGAGGTGAGAGTGGTCTCAAAATGACCCCCATCCACGACTCTCTGTGCACAAGAATTTCCAGAACGATAGCTTCAAAAACAACGTAGTTATGCGCGATTATTTGCCGCAATGCAATCCTATGGCGAAATGTTTTCAAGATGGCGACCGGAGCGCTCCGACTGAACTCGGAGCTCCGAAAAATGGTCGCTTCTCTTCGCCTTGCTTCTAGGGGGTCCGCGGTCCGCTCCTACTCCGCCTCTGGGTAAGGCGGAGCAGGCCAATCCGCTACTGCTTCTACGCTCCTAATCGGAGCGGAGCACATCCCTAGTATTCACGCAATAATCCTCCAGTGTAGTGTACTGTTATTATACTTCCCTACTGCAGTTTAGCCACCACTGCTGAAAGAAAGTAGCTTACGATAACCATGCAATGTTGTCCTTGGTAAATATTGCAGGTCAAAAATGGGGCTGAGGCTGGTTTGGACTCGGAGGCAAAAATACCCCTACGGGTTGCAGCAAAGATTAGTCTTCTTAAATGGCCCCTTCAGACTCCCTCCTTGCTCATATCTATTGCCAATTGCATGCAGAAGCATCCTGCTGCACACAGAGAGCTTGCCCTCTTTTAGGATCATTGGGGTGGGGGTGGGGAATTGCGTTTCCCTACCATCATTTTGCGTCCTGCTTCTGTCCCACAATAAGGATGAGCTGCTTCCTCTTTCTTCACATAGGGAAGACAGATGGAGCAAGCAACGACCACGTGGTGCATTCAGTGGGCGTTTTTATTGTGCGGCTTCTGCTGCACACAGCAGGAAATGGCGGCAAGTATCATTAATATTGCGCAAAACAATCAGATTTTCTGATCTTACTTTGTGACAGAAAAAAGAGCAGAAGGAATGAGAAACGCATGGGAGGATCGCTGTGTCATCAAAATGTCCCGCGAAGAACCATGAGTGGCCAGTCGCGAGTGTGTGGTAAAATGCTCATCTGAAGAAGCTCTTAGACGTTCAAAACAAAATCAAAGAATTTCCCCACATGCACTAAGCAAAAGCTAAGTTACAAAGAGTGTGGTCTTCTGCCTTTACTACTCCCGTTTGTATGGGGGTGGGGGTGTTACTTGCCTAGTTACGGATTCGGTAAAATCTTGGGAATCTTTTCAATGATTTCTATTGGCACCTGTCACTTTTACCCTGAAAAAAAAAGGGTGTCTACTGAAATCAAGGCATCTGCCTCTTTTTTGTGACACCCTAAAGTCTAACCAGACATGCCAAGATGGAGACTTCCAGCTTGTGGGTTTAATCTGGCCCACAGAGATGCCCCATCTGGCCCCAGTGTTATGGGTGACCTCTCTGGGTCCTGCCCTCTCCCCTAACCTACCCTTCCCAAGCCCTGCTCTCTGGCCTGGAGGGAACTGCGGTCTAGGGTAAGCACACCAGTTGGAGACAGGAAAGGGCTTCCCCTTACTTAGTGCACTTGGGTAGCGCTTGCTAAAGCTCCCGAAAGTGCCAGCTCAGCACACGTTGCTCCTGCTTTTCTTTCCCCATGTGAAGAATGAGAAACAAGAGTGAAACGTACTCGGCCATAAGCTTTTATGGATTAGAGCAGGGATGGACAGAAAGTCAATCTCCAGATGTTTTGGACTTAAGCTCCCAACATTCCTAATCATTGGCCATGCTGGCAGGGCCTTCTGGGAATTGAAGTCCAAATATATGGAGATCTACTTTCTACTTACTCTTGGATTAGAGCACTGTTCATCAGATGCATGGGGTGTGATCCTCAATTGTCAGGTATTTATGTACACGAGTTTTAAAGTAAAAGAAAGAAACAAAAATATGAATTGTGTTAAATGGCAATGGAATACAATAAGTAGTCAAGATGACCCTTTACAGCAGCAGGAATTGGTGATAACACAACACAATCGTTTGTTTGAGTAAACACCTGCAGTGGGACAAAGAAACCATTGCCCTGTTCCAGTGAACAGAACTGAATTGATTGGAACCAAATGAGTAGAACTGAACTTTCTGGTAAGCTGCAATTCAGCCGTTTCACGTGAGAGTTTCCAGCGGAGGCTGGGGGCTCCGACGTCAGTGGGGCTGTGAATCCATTCTGAGTTTCATCCAGAACCAGTCAGAACTCTAAGGTAGCTATCCGCCGGGCTGAACCCAATCCCCAAACTGGGTTCAGCACCTTGGATAGCTCCTTTAGCGTACTGGCTTAAAGTGGATTCACAGCCTCACTGACATCGGAGCCACCAGCCTCCACTGGAACTGTCTTCTAGAAACAGCTTTCTCAATTTCCTCCTATCTCTACGCTCCCTGCAGCACAATCACTGCAGCGTCACAAGACCAGTCAATGAGATAGGAAAAATTAGAGTGACACGCCACCGCAATTCGCAGCAGCACTTCCGACCCACAACTGAGCCGAAGTTCTCGCTCTAAATTGAATTCCATAGCAAACCATGCTTGTTTGGAGTTTGGTCTCCACGCTACGGAGATACGACGGGAAAGAGCGACGCCGCCCTGTGCTCAGGGAGAATCACGGCTCAATGGGGGCGTCTCTGCCGGAAGTGTCAGCTAATTTGCATCCCCGGCCCTATTTCTATGGGCACAAGCGCTGACGTTTACGCAAGCGTGAGCGAGCCGCTTCCTCTCAGCAACGCCTGACAGACCGGGAGAGACGCGATGGAGGCTACGGAGGGCGCTCAGCTCCGCGAGCGCGGCAAGACGCTGGAGCGCGAGCCGGAGGTAGCAGCCACCGCAGCAGCAGCAGCAGCAGGAGGGGACACGGCCCGCGGGCCACCCCTCTCCGGCACGTCCTACTGGCTGGACTTCTGGCTCCTGATCCTCTTCGACCTGGTGGTCTTCGTCTTCGTCTATCTGCTGCCTTGACGGGCAGGGCGCGCGCGCGCGCACCTCACAGGTGAGTCGGTGGGGCGAGGAAGCCCCTTCCCCAGCCCAAGGAACCTGGGCCGGTTACTTTTCGCACAAACAAGCAAAGGGACGCGCCTTCTTGGGCCATAAAATCCAATCCACACTCGGGCAGCCCTGTTTTAATTGAAACGTCACAAACTAGAGAGCAAGTTTTCGAGCTCTCCAGAGGGGCAACTAACTCTCTCAAAATACTAGAACCCGGGGTCACCCCATGAAGCCGATTGGTGGGAGATTCAGGACAAATAAAAGGAAGTACTTCTTCACACAGTGCATAGTTAAATTATGGAACTCACTACCGCAAGATGTAGCGATGGCCACCAATTTGGATGGCTTTAAAAGGGGGTTGGATAAATTTCTGGAGGCGAAGGCTATCAATGGCTACTAGCCCTGATGGTTGTGTGCTATCTCTCGTAGTCGCGGCAGTAAGCCTGTGTGCACCAGTTGCTGGGGAACATGGGCAGGAGGGTGCTATTGCACCTTGTCCTGCCTTGTTGGTCCCTGGCCAATGGCTGGTTGGCCACTGTGTGAACAGAGTGCTGGACTAGATGGACCCTCGGTCTGATCCATCAGGGCACTTGTTCTTAACTTGTTTAAAGCACGCACTGAGTCACTCTTTGGGGCAGCGGGGGAGCGGGTAAGAGGTCACTAACAATGCAATCCTATGCATGTCCAGCATTGGGCAAAAGGCGGAATACAAATAAATATAATAAATATAATAATAATAATAATAATAATAATGTCTGTTCAGGGGTAAATTAGGGTGACCATATGAAAAGGAGGACAGCGTTCCTGTATCTTTAACAGTTGTATTGAAAGGGGAATTTCAGCAGGTGTCATTTGTATTTATGGAGAACCTGGTGAAATTTCCTCTTCATCACACCAGTTAAAACTGCAGGTGCCCTGCCCTCTTTTAAATCTGGTCACTTAAGTATAGCTCCTGCAGCTTTAACTGTGGTGATGAAGAGGGGATTTCACCAGGTTTCCCATATATACAAATGACACCTGCTGAAATTCCCTTTTCTATGCAACTGTTAAGATACAGGAGCCCTGTCCTCATTTTCATATGGTCACCCTAGGTAAGTCTCAGGGAGTTCAGTGTTGGGGTTGAAGAAGAGACTAGCAATGCAATCCTAGGTATGTCTACTCAGGAGTAAGTCTCAGGGAGCTCAGCAAAATTCCCAGATAAATGGATATAGGTTTGCAGCCTTAATTGTGTTAGGCCAGGGATAGGCAACCTTTTCGGGCCATGGATGCATTTGGCCATTTGAGAAACTGTCCTGGGAACCACCACAAAATGGCTGCCATGGGGGTTGTGCCAAGGATGCCGAAATACTAAGTCCAAATTGAGGCTCCTTTGAATCCAGTTTTCAACACTGCCAGAAACCTATTTCATAGCAATCCCAACTGCTAAGAAAATGTTTTAATTAAAAAAAAAAGTGGGAAGGGAAGGGAAGGGCAACTTGGTGGGTGCCAAGAAAGGTGGCTGGGGGACATTGGTGTCCACGGACACCATCTTGCCCACCTCTGGGTTAGGCCCAAGTAGGCAGTGTGCAGGTGGGATCTAGTAATGCTGGGACAAAGAAGAAAACAGCTATGTTAAAAATCCAAGAAAAGACTGTATGAAAAGGTGTATTTTCAGGAGGCATTTAAAAGATGTTACGTTTTCTGCCTCCTGAACCGCACGAGGGAGGGTTTTCTGGAGGGTGGGTGCCGCCACAGGAAAGGCCCACCACCAAGGTTCTTCATGGTGACATTCCGTTCATTTCAGAATGGCCAGACCTCATCTGAAAATTGTAACTATCATCTGGGTGCATATAAGGGAAGGCTGACTGCTAGGTATGCTGGTCCCAAGTTGTTTAGGGTTATATAGGATAATAACATAACTTTGTATGTGGCTCAGTAGCTAACAAGAAGCCAGTCAATTTATATACATTATGAGGGAGTGATCTTATTATTCTTTGCCTAGTTTTTGTGCTGATTATGAGCAGTTGTGTGGGAAAGTACAAGTTGTAGTTTCTGTTTGCTCTAAGGAGTTTCTGGGTTGTATTTAATGTTAGTCTAATTGAAGTAATTTTCCAAAGTGCTCAAGACACACTACTACACAATATATACACAGGGTAGTGTGCCTTGACGTGGGAGAAGATGACTAGGCTAGACAGACTCAGGTCAGCAACAAGCAAGCATTGATGCTGTTGGAGCGCTCGCTCAAGAGGATAGCAATGGCCACGTTGCTCATGGGAGGAAAGGCTCGGGGGCTACAGTCACTGTCCCACAGCACTTGCTGCCCAGGATAAATGCCTCCCTCTACCTGGAAAGATCTTCTGGGTTTTAAACAGTAGGGTCCCATGTGAGCAACTGCAATGTGTAGCCAGGCTTCCAGCAGGTCTGCTTTTGCCAGATCCGTGCATCGGGCATAGGGACAGACTCACAGTACAGACTATTTCCAAGTGGATCCTTAATAGGAAAAAGTATACTCCAACGACTTTGGAAGTGCACTGAAGACCACTTATTGGCCATCCACTAAGAGCTGTGTGTAACTTTGGTTTAATAATTCACTATATTGTATTGCTGAACCTCATTAAGGGTCCCAGCCTGGGTATAAACTGCACTTGAAAGCCCACCAAAATTCTGTGACAAAATAACACTAGTTCCAAGCCCAGAAAAACTGGGTTCTGTGAGCTGTGTCAATGGTGCAAATCTATGCTTATGTTAATTTTCTTTGTCCTTTGCTTGGTAGAATAAAGTAGAAAAAAGCAAGGAGCCTTATCTTTTGACAAATGGGAACTATTACTCAGCTCTTCTGTTTATGAGATTTTTTGCTACACACTCTCAAGTCTATATTCAAAAGCTAGGAATATACTTTTAAACAGATGCACAGCTGAGATACTAGGACACAGGAATCTTCAAACATTACTGAATTCTGCATTCACATTTTGTGAGTTGGTTTAGACTTTCTGTTGAGCGATGTCATCAATAATATCATTGGAAGGATAGAAAATAATCTGAAGTCTGAAATGTAAGCTGTGTTGGTTAACTGCAATCCTGTGCCTATAAATTCCTTTACATTCATTAACAGCTTTGAAAGTGGTTTTAGACTCATAGCTTTATTCAGATATTGGCAGTATTTATATTCCAGCCTCTGCTGTAGTCTCAACATAGATAGTAATTTCTTATATACAACCCTCCTCCCCCTGGGAAAGCTATCACTGAGGCCCACATGAAGTGGGCAGCTGGGGGGCCACAGCTACACACACCAACAGTTAAGTCTCATCTTCCTCATGTCTTACATATCTGCAGAAGCAGCAATTGGCAGCTTTATGATGCCTGGATACTACTCTGGTTATTATGGGAGGTAGGGTGGGTGGGAAGAGTATGACACTCCCCCCTCACCCGTGGCACATTAGGGGCTCACAAATGGCCTTCAAGGGACTCATGTGGGTGCATGTCATCCATCCCTGCCTGAAAGACTCACCACCTTCAATTAACACAAAGTGTTGTAATTGTGCTACTTCAGTATGTGTTATCTGCATCCATTTCTGGCATAATCAAAGCAGGCTGATTTTATAGCATCTCTCTTCAGCAGGAGCAAACAGTGGTTGTTCTCACAGCTAATGCTGCTAGGTTCTGTTGGGACAATGAACATCCTGTACTGTACGGGAGCACCCTCTCTTAATATTAAAGACCTGAAGGCAGTTGTTACTGCTGAAATGACAGAAAAAATATGCGTATTTTCCCCACCTATTATTCCAGAACCTAGTGGGAAATTTAAGACACTGCAGTTAATTTGGGGTATTTGCTGCTACAAGACATGATGCTAGCTACTAGCTTAGATGATTTTAAAAGGGGATTAGACAAATTCATGGCTATTAATCATGATAACTGTATACTGTCTCAATGTTCAGGGGCAGCATGACTCTGAATTATCAGTTGCTGAGGAAGGTTATACCACCTCAAATCCTGTTTGTGGGCTACTCATAGGCACCTGGTTGATCACTGTGTCCAGATGATAGACTAGATAGGCATTTGGTTTGAGACAGCAGGGCTGTTCTTATATTCAAATTATACTGGGCACACTAACTGAATTGAAGAAGTGTCTAACTTCAGTTTTCTTTATCTAGCAGGGCAACTGGATTCTACTCTAGAACATCTGCCATTGTCACTCCTTCAGCAACTCTCCAGTGCAGAACAGAATTAAGAACACATTACCAATACGTGAAATGATGTCTGTGACACCTGTATTTTAACTATTGACACATTTTGCTGGGCGTACCAGATATGATTCATGAATGAACTTGGGAGTGGAGATGATTGACATTTATTCTTCAGGCTGAAGTACAAGTTGTGCCTTATGTTAATTGTAACTCAGGTATTTAAGTGGTTGAAGGTTTTCAACGATGTTGAAATGCTTCATTTTCAGTCATTACTTTACTTTAATAAAGAGTAACCTAGCACGGACTCAAAAGCTAAACACATTATTTGTAACCAGCGATACTCCGAACAGTTCAAGAATCTCTATTGCTTATAGTGTGATAAAACTGTAGCATATATATATTCTGATCAATTCTGAGGGTTAAAATAGACATAACTGAACAGCCATGTTTATCCTTCACGTAACTGATGCGGTCACAGCTAGTGCTTGTTGGTGCGTTTTTACAATATGGATCACCACAGCTTTAACAGACTTTTTTGCAGCCTAGTTCATATTAGATGAGCAGGAAAGGAAATTGCTTGAACTGATGGGGTCAGTATCTCCTCCACATACATATAAAATGGCTGTTCCCATTGCATTGAGTTTGGGCCACAGAAGCACCCTGCATTATTTTGCACCTGTAACTAGACAGTAGAGCATAATAGATATTTAGACATTTAAGAAGTTTATATTCAACAGTACATGTTTGAGATGTGTTGGACTCAAGGCATTGTTTCCTGAATTGTGTTTGGAAGTTAGCAGTACGGCCACTTGAATTTGACTCTTGGCGAACTAAGCACAGTTGAATGGAAACTGACTTAAAGCATTTACAATTCTACACACACTTACCTATGAGTAAATATAGTAGGACTTAATCTTAAAATGTACATACCTACATGAGTGTTCATATGAAATAATTCAGCATTCATTTAATGAGTTCTTACAGGAATATAACTCATTAAAACACAATAGGTCAAAGCTATTTATGTAATTCATAGATGCAATGCTGAATAATGCCATAGAGCAGAATGCAAGTTGGTAAAGGACTTTCTTTTATATCTGACGGTAAAAGTTCAACGATACCAAACCAAGGGCAATTTCACAGTTGAGTATAAAGCTAACACAATTTGGATGTTCCTGCTTTGTTGAAAAAACAGCAGAGTAGAATAAATCTTACTGTGGATGTGCATACATAAACTAAGTAGAAAAAGAAACATATAGGCTAATTTTTTATCTGACTGTTGGAACAAGCAAAAAAGCAACTTTAGATTAAAATTTTCTAAAGACAAATATCCTTTACAAGACATGTTAAATGAATTTAACATTACAAAAGTCATACAAATCTATAATCTGAAGGGAACAATTATAAAAATAGGCACCCTGGAGAAGTCAAAAATCAATGTGTGCACATTGCTAGCAAATATTCATTTACTTAAGAGTGCAAGGTCAGTTATAAAAATTGACCATGAATTATAATGAAATAAGCATTATCTGGTAGCCACAAATCTGTACAAAAGGTTGTCTAAAAAGACTGAAACAAAGACAATATTTAAGTCCCTTTAAAGGACACAACTTCAGAATATATGATACTATTCAACAACTTTCTAATAAACAGAATAAAAGTGTACTATTTGTGCTCATTAGCACTTTAGAAGTAATGTACAAATTAAACATTTCTCATTTGTACAGGAAGTGAACATTTGCTATGCACATTTTTAAAATGTAGTAATGCTCTTACAGCAGGTCATTCACATTAGTTTACATAAATACTGCAAATTCAGATACATAATTTCAGTAAGAGCTTTCAACTGTACACTTACAGAATCCAGTACTTGTTACAAATCTGTTTTTACCTACAAAGCCTTTAAACTATTACACATTACCTGTATATAAGGAATGAAATGAGATTTTAAAAGCTTGTCTTTAAAACACAGACATAAGTATTAGAAACTATAACTTTACACAGCTGCTTTCAGATGAAGTTCCTTTTGTCTTATATTGAAGGAAAAAGGTTCAATTTCACTTGCAGTCAATAAACATGTTACATATACATGCTTTAAGTAAAGCAATAGTTTTGCAAAAACACTCTGAAGCACTACTAGGAGGGAAGGGCGGGAACACGTTTTAAAGCAACTGCTTTAAGATATTTGGTATGCTGCATAATGGTAAGTAACAATTCTTAAGTTATGTTTATGGATTAAGACACTCTCAACATAAACATCGGAGGCCTGCTTAGATGTTACTTTCCCCTATAAATCTATACAGTGTATAACTGGAAGGTCAGAAAGATCCCCCCTTCAAATAAATGTGGGATCTCACAGTGAAGTCATTATTTTATCCTCATGGTAAGGGAACATGCAAGTCTAAGCAAGCTCTCCATCTTACACTAGGTAGTGTTCTGGAACCAAGTTATGTCTTGAATAGGCCCAAAATTATACCATTTGGTTAAATGCACAAACTTGCTTTCTGTATTTAATCAACTCCAGTGCAAGCATTTGATTATTTTAAAATATATCAATTTATCATTAGGCTTAAAACTAAAAGGCATTTACGTTTCCTTCCCTCCGCCCTCAGAAATACCATCTTTGTAGGCCTTACTTTAGTCAAGATGCTTATTAAAAGTGATTTAAAAAGAGAATTGTGCCATACAATTCATTTTTGTCCTATAATAATTGGATGGGAAATCCATTTAAATCTTCTAAAACAAATTACTTCAAGACCAGAGAACTGATCCCATGACAGGAGCTCCTGGGCGATGTTTCTCCTGTGCTCCTAACTAATAGCTTTAAATAAGACATCGGGGAAAACCAAATAGTATTTTCCATACAAGCAGATATTTAAATACCGTTTTCCACAGCAAATTTAATAGAAAAATATATTTATACAATTCATGATATGATTTTTTTCCTGCAGCACAGGTATAACCCCAAATAACCCCTACTACATATAATTGCTATGCAAAATCTGCAATATTTAAAATATACTGAGTGGAACACCAACTATTGCTGTTTGAAATTCTAGCTACCATTTTATATATTAAAATAAAATCTTAAGTCACTCATTAAGGCATCTTTTCAAATACTAAAAACTGCTGGGCAGATCTGTGTTAAAGATATTCAGGACAATGGGAAATGATTGAGTCAAGGAACTTGGATGAATTATTAATTTCTAACTACTATAAAATCTATTTCCGTAGCGTTTTTATGATTACATGTACCATTCTGTGCATAGTTCTGAGATCAGATCATTCCAGTATTTAAAGGATTCCAGGTTAGACTAAAATAGAAGTTTTAAGGTAAGCCTACAACAGCAAGAAAAACCTCCATCTTACCAGTTTAACAAGGCAAAACAGTAGTATCAACTACTGTTAACTTTTTATTAAGAATACCTGAATGTAAGGGAAAGTCAAATCAACACTCCCATTAAATGCACTTCACTTTTCAACAATCTTGCAAGAATTCTTAGGCAGAGCCAGTACTTTAAAGTACCTTAAGGGATACTTTCTTTTCCCATTATTCTCTTAGTGCTCAGAACTCAGCAAGAGCTGGTCTTTTTTTTTTTTTCTAGGAAAGTCCACCCCATACACTGATAATTGTGTACACAATGTTGTAGGTCCTGTGAAGGGTTTTAACCTGGAAGTAACCAGCTCACAGGCAAGTACCTAACTACGTAATGACATCACAGACCTATGTAGGCTTCGAAAAGTAGACTTCAAGGGTCAGATGCAGCATGCAGACCATATGTGTCTACTCCTGAACTAAAATATTTCCCCTAGTTTATGCATACTAAAGGTAGAAATATACATGCTGTAGTGAGGTAGTAAAGTTCATGTGGGGCTGTAACAGTTCAGTTTTACATGAAGAGTTTATTTGAAAGTGCCTCTGTAAGGAAAAAAAATCACACCCCATGTGATTCGTCACAGAGAAGAAAATTTGCTATTGTGAGAATTTTATATAAGGAACACAATTTTCATGTGGGGGCAAAAACTCCAAATTGAATTCTGAGGTTTTCCAGGCCCCTATGAGGACTATACTACTTTGTTATTGCATGTATCCTTTGGCTCTAAGTTTGCAAATATAAAAACGTAATAAATAATCCTTTTTACATTTCACCATGGTTCATTAAGCCAGGGTATGAGAAGTTATGGATGGATTCCCCACCCCACCCAAACCATGGAATATTATTGTATCTTAGTGAATGCTCAAAATAAACAGAAATAGTTACACTTAAACATTTCAAACTGTAAACAAAATGTTGTTTGTAGATTAAAAGATACATGATTTGTATTGTGTAATTTAAAGAAGTGCCCTAAAATACAGATTAGTAACTAATCAATTAAAACAACTAAGATCAGAACCAAAAGGGTGGCATTTCATATTGATCTGTACAAGTTATCTTGAGATGTTCTAAACCAAGTCATATTAAAAAGGAGCAGCATTAGTTGTAAAAAGCAACCTGTTTAAAAAGTTTAACCATTCTTACTGAATTCTGCATTAGCTTATAATGGGTGTAAATATTTAAAGCATAAAAATGACAGATTCGCGAACATAGGACCAAAAATAGTTGCATCTTTCTTGATCACACATGCATGTGCAAAACACAGTTCAATAGCTGTAACTTCTAAATGAAGTATAGGTGAGGTATAGAAACCTAAATCGCCACATCATGTTGGGAATGCCAGGGATTTATGTTCATTTATGACACAATCATTTTACCTATTGCAATACACATTTCCAATGCTAGGTTTATGTCTCTGCTCAGCTGTGGGATAATTTGATTCAGAAGTATTGTGGTATGAAGTGTTCAGCAAAATTCCAGCTGGTGGTAAAGATGTCTCTTTGTTTAACACACCAGTATCAGCAAAATATAGCTTGGGTCTCTGGTGGTATTTCATCCTATATGTATCAGTCATACAGTTGTCGACTGAAAAATAAGTAGTAAGAGATACAATATCATTTGCATTTGCATCCAGGGAGCTAGCGTTTGGTCCTTTGAGGCAAGCCCCCTTATTTGTAGGATTACTGGATACAGCCCACAAATCATTTACTGATAAACTTGATGGAAAATCTGTCTTGGAGGACTCATTCCCATGAAATGATGTTTTAAGTCTTTCTTCATCTGGAAATGAACTTGCTTCAGATGTAGCTTTTGAAGTAATATTTGCCACTTGCCTTTCAATATTTGAAGGATTTGTGCACAGTACTTCTGTTCGTTTTAAATCCACAGTGGATTCATGTTCTATTCCATGCAATCTAGTCAGAGCGTGTTTCTTTGGTGGTAAAGGAGGAGGAAGGTTTTGGTAAATTGCTTCTGGAGTATCATCAGACTTGCCACTATACAAGTGAATTGTATGCTCAGCAGGTGAGACTGATTCAGTATAGGATGGTTTGGATATATTCTGTTGTAAGAAAAATGCAAGTGCTGGTCCAGATCTAATTGTCCTTGTATGAGGCAACTGCAAATGGGAAGATTCACTATTCTGAACCCTTTCAATCATGGTTAAGTTCTCCCCATTATAAGAACAAGCTGTACTGTCAGCACTGTGTACTGGTATGTTTGTTTCATCAAGTATATCTTCATTAGGCCACCGTGCAAAGCTTTGTTCACTTAATACACTGTTCTTCATTTCTCTCTCAGTGTGGTCTTTTAAAGTGGTCTGTAGCATTAATGTTGGAAAAAACTTCTTATTGCAATCAGGTACGTCAGTCCTAGAAAAAAAAGTATAAAAGGACTAGTGACCAGCAGAAATTTCATGCGATTTCAATTGTTCTAGTTGAGCTGTGCATTTCAAAATACCGTATTTCTTCGATTGTAAGATGCACACTAATTTCAGTACCACCAACAGAAAAAAAAAACCTAAGACATGCCTGCAATTCTAAGATGCACCCCGTTTTTAAAGATGTTTATATGGGGGAAAAAGTGCGTCTTAGAATTAAAGAAATACAGTAGTTAAGCCAGTTTCCAATCCCTGCCATACTACAGAATCAGGGATGGCATATGCTAATTAAGAGGCAGGACTATAGATATGAGCAGGCTTGATTCTCAATGGCTGGGGTCACCAATGGTAGAGAACACGTTTAAAAACTCCATCCCAATATAGTCTTTCAGTGCAACCCACATTTTTCCAAGCAAGTGAGGAGTTGCTATTCATGCCCATGAAGGAAGCATTACTTTCAGGGAAAACTGTGGTCCTCACCAACACAAATTCTGTGGGGAATGCAATGTGTTGGCACTCACATCCTCAGGGCTCCCCGCAATAAATAAGCCCTCTACCCACAAAACTAGCATATCATGACTACATTTTCCTAGTTTTTAATCATCCTTAAGTCTATATCTGATTGATTTTCATGGCCTCACTCTCTCAAATATTTTTATCCCTCCTACCTATATCAAGTCACGGAGGGCGCAATCCTTTGGGCCCTAGAAAGAGTTGGGGCGGGGGCATAGGATAGTTCCGATTTCTGGATCCAACAGCCTTTTTTTCTGTAAAGGCTGTTCCGCTTGGGTAACACCAATGATAAAACACTATTTCTGGTTGCCACCCAATGTAATTTCTGATGGCAGGGGCACCCAAAGCAAGTCTTTCATTGAGCATACAATATGGGCAGATAGAGGTGAAGGTGCTATTTATTACCTCTGAACTGCAGCTGGAAACAGACTGGAAGACTGTACATATCTTTAAACAGAAAAGCAACATTTGGCCTCACAGCCCCCAGTGCAGCCCCGTCAAGCCTGAATTTGGGGGAGGGCGCTTAAAAATATCTTCTAAAAAAATATTTGAGGGCAAACAAAGCAGCATCTGCAGCTGCAACAGAGAGTCAAAAGGATCAAAATGAAGTTGTTTGCAAGTTCATTTTGACCCCTTTGGGACTCTGTAGGAGCTACGGAGAATAAAAAGGGTCAAAATTAGCTTGCAAACAAGCTCATTTTCATCCTTTTGGCACTCCCTAGCAGCTCCAGAACCCATTTTTATTTTTCAATTTCTTGTTTTTGGCACCCAAGCACAGGGGAAGTGCAGCCTGCGTAGGGGCAAAAATGACCCTTGGACCTCCCAAAGTTGCCCACTTGTGCACTAAAGTAATGTGCTCAGAACTGTGAATACTAGTTAATAATTATGGCTGCCAAATAAATTGTAGTTTCCAAATGTTCCACATATAATCAGTTACAGTAATGTAACTCGAAAGTTTTCAACGCATGGATGGCAGTGCAAGATTGCCTTAAGATTTTGTAAACTGGAAAAACTGAAATTCAAGACTTCATGGGAACCATCCAATGAGCTTAGGCTACTGGGCGATATAGAAATGTAGTAAATAAATAAATGCGGGAAACCTGCAGCACGTGGCGTAGGAGGAGGAGTATTTTTGTGGGGCCCTATCCACTAATGTGGACACCAAAACATTTCCCAGCCACCAATGTGGTCCTCCACCAAAACATGTTTGCCCATCTCTACTTTAGACTGTATACATAATATTAAAAGAGATACCTTTTCGAAGGTGGACTGTGCAATGGCAGATGTGATGCTGAAGGTAGGTTATGAGGTTTGTAGTTAATTTGGGTATTTATATGATCTTTCTTCAAGGCTGAAAAACAATGTTCATGTTTACCTACAAAACATTACACTATTTATTTACTTTAATTGATTTACACTAGTTTTCTATAAATGCATGCGGAAAGTATCAGCAGTACCAGTAACAAAAAAACCCTTGCAAGCTTTTCACGTTTTTCTTCTAAAAAAAATACCTCTTGAAATTCAGTGGTTAAATGTGAATAAAATGCAAGGTATTCTCTTTTTAGAATCTATGGAAATCAACCAAATTTAATCCCTTTTAATAGGTCCCTGATTTCAATTGCATACTTGATGTTGACGTAGGTCATTTGCTATCAAAGCTGGCCACTACTGCATTAAAATACAAATTTCTGTAACTGAACATCTGCCCCAGGATATCCAGCTAACTGAACATGTTCAGGTGGCAAGTCGCATATGGTTTATTCAACTGCCTCAATATATATATATATATACATATACATATATATATATATACATATACATATACATATATATATATATATATATATATATATATATATATTTGCTAATTTTTTAGCTTTTTTCCTGCTGTTGAATTATGCTGATGACTATAAATTTGCCCAAGATTGGGGTGGAAGGTGTGTAATATAAATATTTGTATGAATAAATCTGTAATATGCTTATGAAGTTACAGTACATGATGTAACACTGACATTAGATGATAGGAACCATACTGACAGTGTACTCCTAAGATTTGCTGCATTCACAAATAAGTGATTTGAAAGGGACTTATTGCTGACAAATTTTACATTGGCAGTAAAGGGAGATGCACATAGCCAACGGTATATTGTTTTGAAAACACTTTCTGCATAGGTGTTCATTCCAACATTTATTTATTTTATTTATTTATTTAAGGATTTTTATGCCGCCATTCAGCCAAAAAAGGCTCTCATGGCGGCTTACAAAGGTATTTCTTGACAGTCCCTGCCCACAGGCTTACAATCTAAAAGACATGACACAAAAGGAAAGGGGATTGGGAGGGAGGAGGAGGAGGGGGAAAAGGAAAGCAAACTCAGGCACTACAATCTTAGTTGGAAAGTTCAGCAGTTACAGTTGGTAGCAGGAGGGAGGGGGCTCTGAGCTGGAGCTGGACCCAGGCACAGTGGAGAGGTGCCTGGCTGCTGCTTCCTCCCTCACTGGTGGCCTCTCCAGAGACAGTTGGCAGCAGGAGGGAGGGGGCTCTCAGCTGGAGCTGGACCCAGGCACGGTGGAGAGGTGCCTGGCTGCTGCTTCCTCCCTCACTGGTGGCCTCTGCAGAGACAGTTGGTAGCAGGAGGGAGGGGGCTCTCAGCTGGAGCTGGATGGCCATGTTCACCACACAAAATATCCTGAAGTTTCAGAGGTGAGTTACTTGACTAAATTGCTGTGGTTTTTATTGTGCAGTTTCATGTACTCAACAGAAGGAGGCAGGGGAAGCTTACGAGATGAAACTCCTATATAGTATCAGTATGGCAAGCGTTCAATCAAAGCTGCTCACTGACACCAGGAGGCTTATGCCTTCAGAATTCCAGCTAATTTAAAAATAGATGTGTTATTTTTCTCTTCTGCTGACATGAAAATCCATGCATGGTTAAAACCAGAGACAGTCCAGTAGGAATTTTGGCTCTAGGTTCTAGTCAAACTAAATATGGCTGATATTAGGCATGCATAGGAGAGGCTTCACCATTATCAATGAAGCATTAACACTTTAAACAGTAGAAATGCAATTTTGGCTTCTATTAATGTTAGAACTTGTGCAAAGAATTGTTTCACTGCAGGAACACATTTGAAATTTTCCTGGATTGGACAAATCATTGCTTCTATTTTTGAATTAGTGAGCTGTTTTTTCAGAAAACAGTTCAGAATATAAATGACTATAGTGATTTCTAATATCAGAAGTTAGTCGGCAATAACACATTATTTTTTCTTTGTACAAAGAAATCAAAGGCAAGTGAGAGGGAAACTAGAACTGTTAATGATACATAACTGCAGCAATTATAACTATAGATATGCTCACTACACTCTTTAGAAAGTAAAGCATTATTTAAAAGTTGAATATATTTAGGTAATACAACTGAATTCTTACCATCCAAAGAGTTTTTGTTCTGCTGGGAGGTAGACTGCAAGACACACCCAGGATTTCTGACTGACAAATTTCGATCACTATAAAACAAGATGCAGTAAATATAAAAACATTCAGATTCGACCAAAAGGTAAAATACTAAGCCTAAAGTACAAAACAATATCTCACTGAAAATTTTTACTGAGCATATCCAGAAGAATATTTGTTCCCATTTCCTTCTGACTCTCTACTCACCCTATCTGCAAGAAATGTTTGTTACCAATGAAATATTTTGTTGCCAATTTTGTCATGTAGTTTGTCCACCTTTCATTAGAAAACAGTGAATGCAGAAGCACCAATATAGAGTGCCTAACCAAGCAGAAGTTAAAATGGAAAAAGCAAGCAAAGAGATTTGCAAGGTCATAGTCTTCTCATCCTGCACACATGCGTGCCTGTGCATAAACACACACACACACCTATCCATAATATATTGTTTGTGCCTTAATGGAAAATAGCCTGATTCTGCTTTGAATATTTACCAGCAATATAAATAACAATTATTGTCAAAGCTGAATCTTATGAAAAAACACAATATGAGCAGAAGAGTTCTCATTTCTACTAATTCAGGTGCACTCTCTTGTAGTTTAGCAAATTGAAAGGCATCCCCTATTAATTTGTGCCTTTATCATAAAGCTTAAACAAAAAAACAGAAAAACCAATTCTATTTATTAGACATACAATTCTCCCTTTCTCTCTCCCAAAGTTTTGAATACTAAGAGATTTCTGAATGCTGAACAATTGGTATATTACAGTTCTAGAAAATAGTAAACTAGGTTTTGAACATTTTTTCCATCCCAAAAATGCTATTGTACCATCCACAGATGTTTCCTCACTCATCTTGGCATAAGGTTTCAGATAAAAAATGTTTCTCATGGTGGCAATGTTTTATATAATAGTGAGGCCAGTTTGCATGTCACAACAACCCACCCTGCGAAATATGACACACAGTGTGGATTGTTGTCCAAAAACCCACAGTGAGCCCGAAGGACGGTTGGGCTGACTGTGGGCTGTTCTCTCCATCCATTCCCCTCAGTCCTAAGGCAGGGATCCCAGGGGATTTGGCAGAAGATTTGCACGAACTGGAACCATATATATCAGCCAGGTAATGTACATAAATGTCGCCATTTTTTTTAAGCAGCTGTCAAAGATTACTGCGGTTAGTGTGAAGAGGTCAGCTGACAAACATAGACACAGCTAAGGCAAAAAGGTGCGGAAAAGGGAGCGCTTTGAACTTCTCCTCTATGATCCTTAGGGCATTTTCCTGAAGTATATTTGTGTAAAGCGATCGAACAGCCATAGTAACCAAAATGTCTCTGTCTTCTACACTAATGGATGCTAGTTTGTTAATAAAATCAGAGAAATCACGTACAAAGGAAGGTGACAGAGGAATAAAGGTTTTAGAAAATGATCTACAAACTGGGAAAGTGGTTCCAGTACAGAGTTGAACCCAGAGACCATGGGGCGACCTGGAGAGAGAGTAACTCCCTTGTAGATATTTGGAAGGGTGTAAAATACAGGGATTCTGAGGTTTATGTTACACAAAAAAATTATATTCCCCCGTTATATATCCCACCAGACTTAAGTCCTCCATCAAGGTGTTCTTTATGTACCTGGCAATACCAGCAGTAGGAACATCTGTACATACCCTGCATGCAGAAGTGTATGCCAGGTATTAAAGGATCTCTTTCTTATAATCAACACTGTCCTGAATCACAATGGCCCCTCCCTTATTTGCTGCTTTTATTACAATGGAGAAGTCCTGGGCTAAGGTCCGTAAAACCTGTATCTCTCTGTGATTCTTGTTGTTCCAGGGATGTTGAGCTGTGTTAGATTGCTTTACATAAATATGCCTCAGAGAATCATACATCACACACTTGACAGAAGAGTGGAAAAATATACCCCCACTCATTTCCCTTTTACCCTTGAGGAAATAGCTCCAATTAAAAATTATTTCAAATTTAATAACAGTTTTTACTGGCAGACTAAAGGAGTCACCATAGGCTGCTCCATAGCTCAAGAAGTAGCCCATGACAGACTTTGAGAAGGAATTTGTGTCCTCTGAGGGACCATTCGTTGCATTTCTCTATGAACATGACATACTGGGAGTTCAGGCAAGTGTGAACTCAAAGCAGGGCACCACCAAGGGTTAGGGCAACACTTAAAACTCTGGGGATCACCTTGTTAAGGGATTGATCTGCACCCCTTTTCCCCACCTGTCAAGTTTCAAAGGCTGCATAATCGGCTTACATCTAGTCTCCTCTTGCCAGTTCCAATCATACAAGGTAGCCTATCAATTTTGGACAGTTTGAGTTGTTCACTTCAGCAACTCTGGAAATCTGATAAAATAATTTTTTGAGGACATTTGTGCCCATTACCAGGGCCAATAATAACAACAACCACTTGTGCAGATTGGAGGGGCTGTCACTCACACACACACACACACACACAGACAAGATTGATCAGCCAGCAGGCAAGGATTTCTGTTGCCATACGCCCACAGTCCATGCACAAGCCATGTAGAAATCTGACCAGGTTTGTACAACATGTCAACCAACCATGGCTTGTCACCCATGATGGGTTGGTATGTTGTGCAAACCGTGTGTGCACGCCTATATATGGGCACAAGCACACACATGCACGTGTGCACAGAATATATATCTACTAATATTACAGGATACCTATTAACTTTTGTTACTATTACCTGCAGGAAACAGTTTCTCTCATGGTGGTATCAACTGGGTTGTTTCCTTCAATGACAGGTGAATCCAGATTAGCAGATGCATTGCTGATATGATCACTGCTTTCATAACCAGATTCAGTCCTTTGTATCTGCCAGCTGTCAGTATGAACTTTTCTCTCTGTAAATCCTTTGCCCTTTTCTGCATTTCCTTTCCCTTCTGAATCTAAAGAACTCCGACTCCCTGTCTGTTTCGTTTCATCTTCATAAATAGTCATCAAGCCTTTTTGACTTGGATTTTCTTTTGGCCAGTTGCTTGAACTCTGTTCCTTTTCATGTTTAGGTTTACTGCTTGCATTTAATTTGGACTTTGAACTATGCTCTTTTTTCTCTGGCTCATTGAAGATGCTATCTACATTCAATGTTTCTCGCATGGGTCTCCAACCTCTGCTTCGACTTTTGCTGCTAGTGACACTTCCTTTATCTTTGGAGTCTTGGCTACTGTCCGTATCATAACCTGTGATGCTGTCAGCCTTTATGCGGCTCATCTTCTCTCCATCACAAAAGCCATCTGTTTTATTGGAGCTTGACATCTGTGCATTGGCTCGGATTTGGTTGTGTACTTTTTCATGTCTGTAAGGGCCTCTCCCCTGGCTACCATACACACGTTCATTAGAATGCTGCCTAAATCCATTTCCAGAAGGTGGAGATCCTGGCTTAAAATTAGTGCGGATTTCCCCAGACAGATCTTAAAATGAAGAACAAAATACGTTTTAAGCTCTCTACAGAATTAAAAAAAATCCTGTCTAAACTTTAAAGGCAATGTATTACGCTTGCTAGTAAATTAGAATTTCAAAACAAACATTTGAAGAAAACATTTAAAGGCACAAGATTCTTTAATCAGGGTGTGCAAGACAGATTAGTGATAGGAATTTTCCATTTTCAAACTAAATTCTCTTACCTCTCTGTTTTCCAGATTCTCTCTTTGATCCTCTGTCTGCATCTTTTCTTAGGGAGGATGAGCTTTTCATCTCCGCTACCTTCTGAGCACACTCTCTGGAAATGTCCTTTGCCTTTTCCCTATGCTCATTATGCCCCAATTTACCTGCAACAATAGGTATTAATTTGCATCATAGATTTACATACATGGGAATGACCAAAAAGCAGTCCGGTCCAAGCACCTGCCATGAGGAAGGGCCGTCCATCTTAGAGCCACCAGACCAATATGACAGATAACAGCATAGCCCCAGCAGAGCAGATACATCTAGAGCTAACAGTTCTGCACTGTAAGTATTTATTTATTTATTTATTACATTTGTAAACTGCCCAATAGCCGAAGCTCTGTATTTGCTGTAGTAACAAATATTCTACAGCAGAAGCCCAACCACTATCACCCATTGCAGGAAGTTACACATTTCAAAAAACAACAACTGTAAAGTGTCAAAATAAGGAAGTGTCACACTAATACTTATTAATCCTGTGGGACTGCTGTCCTTTTGATAGAAGTTTCCAAGCTTGGAGGCTTCAGAAAATCCTATGCCCTGCCAGGGTTTTGCCAGCAGGGCTGGAGGGCCTCCCATTCCTCCTCAACAACAACAAAAAAAGTCAGCTAAATGGGCCCCTGAGCACATCTAGCTCATTTGCCAGTACTGAGTGGGAATTGATGACAGACCATAAGATCCTGCAGATCCCGGCATCTCCTCTCCTCTCCCTTCCCCACTCACTAGAATGCTCCCTTTTGGATATCTATGAGGTCATTTGTGATCAATTTCACAACCTTGGAAAGCAGCCACTGCAGTGCTTGCAGGCTGCAAGGGGGAAGGATCCAATCTCATATTTCTCCCGCCTGAAGGCATAGGAGCGCCTTCTGCCTCAGAAGGGGGAATCTGAAATATCCTATGGTCCCTGGGACACTTTCCCAGGCAACATAAAATTACTCTTCTAGAAAGAATAGATTTTAAGGTGGTTTTAGCAAATATTTCATTCTCATAAATAAATATAATCTTATGAATTTCATTCTTATGAATAAAGTTTGTCTTTTAACCTGAGGCATGTGAATTCGTTTTCATTTCAAGATGAAAACTAGCTTCTCTGGCTGCAGTCAAGAGATGTGCACACTTCAGGTCCACATGCATAGCCAATTTCCCATTTGGTGGTCTGCATAGCAACTTCTCTGCCAACACCCACCTCATCCAACTGCTTTTGAATCCTCTTTCACTTAAGAACTGGTTTCAAAATATAGCACAGAAGGGCATAACAGAAACTGATGTGCATATTTGATTTCTTTTTAGAACTGGGGAAGAAAGATTCCAAACTCCACTAATTCCACCCTCATTACATAAAAATAAAAGGGAATGTTTTCCACTTTGTACCATGAAGGCCCAAACTGTGGGAGGAGGGGAGAGAGAATCATGATCATTTGTCAAGTAGCATGATGTACAAAAAAGTTGCAAGCCACAGATCCACAATTTCATTTGTCATGTTAAGTGTGCTGCTATCCTGTGGCATAAAAAGCCTCCATCTTCTCCCAAACTTGGAGATGGAGAAAGGGCAGAGATCTTATATGGTGCTTCATGGCAACTTTGAAGCCCAGCACAATTGCAGTGAATATTTTCCCAATACCACCCTACACTAAGATTGGGAGGGAGGCTAAGAGTTGTTTGGTCTAACTGATCAAACATGTTACATAATTATGCAATTATTTGTAGTGGACAATTTTAAGAACCAAGAAAAACTAGGCATGATAAGCCTTGTACGCAACGTTACCATAAAAATAATTTGAGAATTCATAAGGTACGCACCTGACCCTCTGGGACCACTAGCTTGAAAATGGTTTCGACTAAAGGCTGGGTTTTCTGGCTGAAATTTTTTAGGGATCTTTTGAGTAACAGTTTCTCCAAACCCATTCTCCTTTGTACGATCTGGCTTAGGCAAAGTAGACTTTTCAAATCCTAGGAAAAGCAACATTAAATAATATTAACGTCCTTTTCTCTTATTCTTTTTAAAAGAAAGGGTTATTCCTTTCTTACCACTCTATTAAAAGTTAGTGTAATAATTGAAAGGAAATTCCAGCATAAATATGTGATGATCTGGAAGTCATACAACAGTACTATAACTAGTGTTTAAGGCTAA
Source organism: Elgaria multicarinata webbii (assembly GCF_023053635.1). NCBI lineage: Eukaryota > Metazoa > Chordata > Lepidosauria > Squamata > Anguidae > Elgaria > Elgaria multicarinata. The sequence goes on along the minus strand of NC_086180.1, from coordinate 35,170,430 downwards.
ATACAGAAAACCAAAAATAATTCAATTTCCTATAAACTCAAAAGTTAAAACACTTCATATCTCTTCCACATATTACAAACAGTAGTTCGTCTTCCTTCAGCAGGATGATTGCAACTACTCTCAATTCATTCCTCACATTCTCCTTTGACAGGGTGGATTGATTTAAATTAAGGCAATTTAAATCAGTAGGGAAAAAGAAACTATTTAAATCATTAATATAAATCATGTTTCCCATTCATGGTTCTTTATATATATCCTAAACAATGCCTTAGTGTTGACCATGTGGATCTACAACTAAACAGAGTATTATTACAATGTATCATCCTTACAACCAGGCCTTGCATCTCCTGCACTGTATACATTTTGCATGCTTTCATTTTTTTACCAATAATGTCTTTAAAATATTTCCAGCACCCATGCCAGTTTGCGAGCTTACATATGAAAATATAGGAATCTGTGCATTGGGAAATTTGTCTTCTTTAATTTCTAGTGTTTCTCCTTTCTGTCTAGGTCTAGCCCCACCATCACAAAAGCAAAGTAAAACAAAAATGAAATGCCCATGAGTGATTCTTAGAAGTAAAGTCTGTTAGTGACTGGTCAGACGAGAACTGTTTATTTTCACCAGGTGAAAATGAAATTACTATGTTTGAAAGGTAGAGTGCAAATATTCATATCTAAGAAATAATCAAATTGGTTCTCCATTTACATAGAAACGCCTCTTTTAATTCAATGACTGGATTCAGACAATTGCAGAGAGGGAAGCAACCATCATGGCTGCTCCCCCAGCCCCTGCGACCATCATTTGCATTATTTCCTGTGCTGCAGAACAGGCTGCCTTGTCATCCGAACCCAGTGTGTGGCAGGGGGTTGCACCCACCCCACAAGCTACGATATGCAGTCGAGGTTGTAGGGTATGACACACATACACACACGTGGTGTGGTGTGTTTGGACGACATGCCAATCCGCCCTATAGCATGGGGAGTAATGCAAATGGTGGTTGTGCATACAGCACATATTGGGGATGGGGAGAAGCAGGCATGATGGTTGCTTCTCTCACTGCGATCATCCAAACTCACCCAATGTGTCTGGTAGAGAGGCACTGATTCTGCTTAGAGACGAACTGTAAGGGTTAACATGCTTATTTACAGATTTAATATTAACCTAGCTATTAAACAGAAACTTAGAATCTAGAATTTTAGAATCTAGAATTTATAAATTCAAAAAAATCTGATTTATAAATTTAAAAAATCTGATTTTTTTCTTTGAACAATTGGTTTTCCCCATCCACCCTGCTCTTTAACACCTCAATTATACCACCTTATATGAAATATTAATAGCCTCCAAACCCTGCATTCTACCTCCCTCCATCTAACACAGGAAGAGCAGATCTATGTTGCTTTCACCACAGAGGTGCTAATCGCCATGGTAAGTTTGCCACTTCCCGGCTGTATTATGAAGCAGAACTCACTGAACAAGTTGAGTCCACCATGTAGTAAGTTTCCACGCCCTGCGACTGCCGGTGAAATCAGAAGGGGTAGAGAAACCTACCACACAGTGGCCAGTCAATTCTACCTAGCAAGAAGATAAAATCAAGAGGACCCCGCTGCTTCCCTCTTCGTAGCACTGATCTCAGGAAACACCAAGGGCAGTAACAGACCATGTACAAATTCAAGCACTTCCTTCATAATAATAAATGTGTAAAGTTTGAATTCTTTATTACCAAGTTCTTCTCCATTTCCTGCAGAGGCTTTATAATGTGACCAGTGAATTATCTGCCTAGGTGCGTCTTCTGTTGATACAGGTGTACCATCTGGGTTTGCATAAAATAGCAGCAATGGCTGAAAGTGACACCGAATACACTTGGACACCACATCTTTCCATTTTGTTCCAACCTAAAACGTTTTCACCAGATAAAGAGGTAGTTATTTAACTCAACAAAGAAAAAAGTTATAATTCAGCTATAATAAATTAGAGATAATCTAGATACATTTAATGAACTACAACATCTATTTCATTAAAGAGATTATTCAGACATGTGACGAGAGGACTACTTTTTACATCTGTTTTTGCTTCTTCTTTGGCAGTGAAAGACAGTGCTGTAGTAAATTCCCTGCATAATTCAAAATAGAGAACATTCCTTTGTCGGAAAGGATGCACAATTTATAAAACTTTATTTCAATCTTTAAGGCCATCAGAACTTTTATATAAAGTTTCTCATCAGTTTTAGAACACATACAGGGGCTTATATATAAAATACCAAGTATCAGGACAGTCACACTTACCTCTTTCACATTAGCATCATCAAACAACACCCATTTGCAGCTCTTTGTATGAAAGGCAAAGGCACAGTAATGTTTGCTTGCGTAGCAAATCATCCCCACAAGATAAAGTTCGCTATTTTTGGCTTGTTCATCAGTAACCCTATAGAACAGCTGCAAAAATGATTTTGTCAGTAAACAAGAAATTTAAGAGAAGATAAAAGCTTGAAATGAAAATATTTTGATACATTTCTTTACTGCAATTAATAGAACAAATATGAACTAAAGAATGTTAGGGTATTTCAATTATTCTTTAATATTTATTTCTTACATGGCAATTCTATAGATATCTACTCAAAAGTAAGTCCCATTGCTTTCAATGAAAGTGATTTCCAGGTACATGGCCATAGCAGCCTTAATCTTAAATCACCATCATCTTTTCCAAGTGTTAGAATTTACTAAAAGTATGTAAATTACAAATCTACACATAGCAGGTACCTTCTACTAAGAAGGTGCATCTTACCCAAAGAGGTGTTAATGCATACACTGATAAAGAAAAATACCTTTTATAAAAAATATATGTTGTCCGTTTAATTGGGAGTACCTCTGTAAATCCAAATATTTTAAAGCTATTATTCTCACTGATTGACTAAACAATTAACCAGGGGGCACTAGTTGTGGAATGGTCTCCCAGGGAAGTTTCACTTGACACTTTCTTTGTTATCCTTCTGATGCCAAAGTGGAACACCTTACTTTCCCAAGACCTTTAAATAAATTTGATCCCAGATAAAATTTGTTTTATGCTAGTTTTGTCAGTTTTATGTTCAGTCTGACTGAAGTAATTTGAGGCCTTCTCCTGTGTCTCCCAATCATCTGTATATAGGGAAGTGGTGACCAAGGAGAGAACGTTTTCAGCAGAGATGCCTTATCTATGGAATGTCCTTCCCAGACCACAAGGGGTTCATCTAGAATCAACACTGATGTCATTCTGACACTATGCAAAGATCTTTTGGAGGCTAGAATAAAAATGCCTTAGATCAAAAATGTTGTAGACCTAATTATATCAAATGTGATAAGAAAAGAGAATGTTTCAAATGTTAGGTATTTTTTAAAATTAAAAATAAAGATGCTTTTTTTCTTCAGAGGCTGCAATCCTATACACACTTACCTGACAGTAAGACTTTGTCTGGGTCCACATATCATGCTAACCCATGGTGAGTGGCAAGCTACACTGGGTAGGTGGTTATGCAAACAACCTACTGTGCTCTCATCAGATGATCAGACATACAAGCTACACAAAGTAATTTATTTCACACACACCCCACCCTCCCCCCGGGTAGTCCTCCCACTGCCAGGCTGGTATCCCAACTTTCTTTGCAGTAGGAATAGAGACTATTTGAGAGGAACAGAGCAATGACAGTGTTTTTAGCCGCTCTTGCCAAGCAGCTGTGTAGGAGATCTCTGGCTAATCCAGCATAGGTAAAATAACTTACTGCAGACCATGGGTTCTCAGGGTGGCTTATTCAGGGGAAATAACCCACCATGGAGGAGGGGACATTCCACAGACACCTTAACCCATCATGGGTTGTTCCGGAAAATAAACCATTCTGGCTTAGAATGTTCTGCAAACCCAATCTCAATAAACTCAATGGGACTTACTTTTGAGTATAGGACTGCAATGACACAAGCAGAAGTGCCTCTCTCACATGCAAAGATTTCGTAGAATTTAGAAATAATTTTATATGGTGGGAGTGAAGAAAAATGATATTAAATATTGTTATTCAAATACCCCTGGAAGATAAAGATGTGTTGCCAGGTTCCGGATGACATCTTCCGTCAGGTCGGAATGTTCCGAATCCCAAACTAAACCAATGGTGACAATTTCAGGACAATTCATTAGAACACGACGGATTTTTATTTTTTGGCCACAGTTACTCTAGAAAAAGGGGGGAAATATAAACCATATTCAGTTTAAATTTTTCAATACACAAGTTCCTGTTTAATCACATCATGTTACTTAATTTGACTAAAATGGTAAGTAGCTAAAAACACTAAAACATTAATAATTATTCCCCTGGTCATCTGCGTTTCCTGCTGCTATTCTATAAATAGATTTATGAAGAGACAGAGGTAGATTACTGTTATTTAGTCCTCTGATCACTGCTATTTGACGGTCTTAGATATTTCTGCAACACTGCCAGACACTGACAGAATGGGGATGGACAACCACTGAAGGAAAAAAGGTTATTTTTAAAACAAATTGTAAAGTGACTCAAATTAAAGTCTGTTAAGGCATACCACTATATTTTGTAAAAGTAAAACATGTTCAATTTAACTAGGATACCTGTCTCACTAAGCAATTTACTATAACATAATTTAGACCTAAGGTCTATGTGACAATAGTTATTTTAAGGCTGTTCTCCAAAATGACAATTTCTATATTTGTACATTTTGAGTGTACTCAAGATAATATGTTTAGTATTATAAATTCATTCAGCTGTGTGCACTTTAAATAATATCATAGACTACATACAGAATTTAAGAAACTACACTAATTATTATGATAATTTGTATCCCACTGTTCCATTTCATAAAGTTGCCAAAACACTTTACTTCATTAAAGAGACAGAGACCGGGTTCACACAACACACTAACACCCCATGGGTTAGCGGGTTGTCTGAATGCAGTGCGTTTTCTGCAGGGTGGGTTATTGTGTAGTCTGACAGCACGTTTTCCACAGGATGACTTGTTAACCATGCAGTGTGGTTTATTTTCTCAAACAAGCTACCTTGAGAGAACCCATGGCTTGTTGTTGGGTTGTTCAGGATGGTTAACAAATCACTCTGCATGGTTAACGAGCAACACTGCAGAAAACATGCTGTATTCAGACAACACAATAACCCACCTACCAAAAAACACGTTCTGTTTGGACAACATAACCCACCCATGGTTCAACAACTCACACAGGGTGGTTTAGCGTGTTGTATAAACTCAGCCAGAGAAAAATAATCATTGGTCTTCATCCATTCTTCCAAGTGGGTACCTAACTACTCTGGGGTCTTGTTCATATACTACTAGTCTTCAAGACTCACACTAATCCAAGGCAGCTTTACAATCTGAGAATTTAAGGGAAGGTTTTAGGACACTACATTGACCTGCAAAGCTAAATTAAAAAGAATATTGTAGTTCTTTTTCAATTCTGTGTTCAGCTTCATAATTATCAAAGGAAGTCCAAACAGATTTTTTTTCTATGTTTACTTACAGGACAGCTCCTGAAGTCATCAGTAGTATTTGCAGCCTGAAGCAATTCTGCGAACATATCAGGCTTGAGCCGCTCATGCCTTTCCAACATTCTATCAACTTCATTGCTGTAAAGAGGAATCAGTAACATTTCAACTTAGCATATACAATTACAGCAGTAAACATGGTTTTCAGCTATTTTGATCATGTAATTGACAGTAAGTCCTACAAATTTCAAAGGTAAGCAACAAACCCAAATTAGGCACGACTTACTTCATTTACAGATTTAGTTCTCTTTTGAACTCTGAAATATTAAATAATCACCAGAGAATCTAGGATCACTGGGAGGCTGTGCCCCCTACCTGGCTCAGCCACTGGCCAGAGGAGAAAATAGAGAGAGCTTACTTCCCCCTTTCTTCAGAAATAACACTCAGCTCCAACTAAGTGTTGCCCCGGTACTGTAGAAGGGGAACAAATACTCCGACCTCACACACCAAACAAAGAACCACCAACTGCTTTTCAAGCAAGACTGCCATGAAAGGAAGATCATCCTGGTCCAAACTGCATTTAAACACCCACTTATACCTCACCACTTTGTTCTGGTCTTGAAAACTGATATCCCTCCTCTTCCTGACCATTCCAGAAGAAGTGACTTCTTATAAGTCCAAACTGTTGCCTTTGCTCCTGAAGGAGAAAGACAAAAGCTGAGACAGTGACCTAGTTTGGACTTAACGCTAAACCATAGCTTAGCATTTTGCTGAAGCCTTGGACTCAAGCACTCCCCCTTCCAGTGGACATCAGAAGGTAAGATTGGAAGCATCCACTACCTGGTTTAAAACTACCAATTTGTCATCTCTGAACGGGAACTGTGATTAGTTTAAAGTATGGTTTGTTGGAAGAAGCCAGGTTCAGAAATGAGGTATGAAGTGTTACCTCAGATTACATTTTAATTTCCCCCCAGTCTTAGATCTAGGAGTTGTTTTTCTGAAACATCAGCTAACTTGATTGCTTCCTCCAATTTCCTTGAATTCTTAGCCATCCAGGCCTGCTCTTATAGTTTAATAACTAAAGTCATTATCTCCCATGACTCCCTATTTTACTGAGTTAAACGCATTCAGGGATTTCCAATGATAAAGAACTAGCGATTTAACATTTGGAATAATATAGTAAAACAGAATATTATTAATGGCTATTGAGCTCAATACACCATTTATTTATTTATAGTATTCCTATAATGCTTTTCTAGATCAATGTAGGGCGCAATCCTATGGAGATAGTCAATAGCCTCTGAACTCGGAGACTGATGAATACCCAATGCAGGGGAGCTGAATAACGGATGTCCTTCTCGCATCTATGCTCCAGCCACTCTGCATTCTTGGCTATTCAGACGATTTTGCCTGTCTAGCTGGGCAGCTTTGAAGGTGTCTGTGTGTGTGTGTGGAGGCCACATAGCACATAGGAAGCTGCGTAAAGCTGTTTCTGTGGTCTCCTCCCCTCCCTGCCTCGGGGCTGCTCCGTTTTTACCCTCTCTGCACTCCATTTCCAAACACAGAAACATAACTGGCAGGCAGCACAGTTTCTGGGAAGCAAGGTTGGAGCACTGTCTCCAGCCTTGGTTCCTAGAACCCCAAAAACCTATAACACTCTAGACATTGTCTAATGACTTTAAGATTGGACCATTAGTCGGTTTCCAAAAAGATTCAAAATCTAAAAATTGTTTATACATTAAAAAAAACTTCTATAGATTTTAAACATAAGGTGTCCTAGGAAGGCTAGTTCCAATAGATATTTGGTCTGCGTGCAACAACAGCTACTGTACAGATTTCTGTAATAAGTACTATGTAATTGTACTAATTTGACTTTTTTCACCCCAATTTTGAGCCAGGTATATCCAAAACATCCACATAAATTCTGCTCTTCACCATTCATTAGAATTCACAATTCACATGTTATAAAAATCTAGGGAGAAGAAAAAGAACAAGACTCCCAACCAAAAAAAAGAGAAAAGAAAACAAGGCCTCTTACCACAAGGCTGTTGTTGAAATGTAACGTACAAATTCTGTGAAAGGCAAAGGATCTGAAGATGCCCCACAACTGCGACATACACACTATAAATGAAATAATGAAATCAAGTTTTAATTTTTTACAGCTTTAAAAACGTCAAGGTAATAAAAAATATATAATGTAAACAAAAGTCTAACCTGTTCATATAATGTCATAGCAAACTTCTGATGAGTAATGCAGGACTTAGAAGTGCACATATCTGTTTCACTGCTTGGCACTATGTGATAGTGAATCCTCTCAAGGATATTTTCCTAAACAAAAGAATATTGTGACTTATTTGGAAGACTTATATCCTGCCTTTCCACCATGTAGGTCTAACAACAGGCATAAGTAGACTCTGATCTGTGGTCCAAATTAAGCTCATGGGGGCTCCTGATCCAGCTCACCAAACTTCTTCCCCACCCCCCCACCCCCTTTCACCTATTCCAGGATGAAAGGGTTTTTTTTTAACCTCTGATCTGCAGCCAATTGGAGATAAGCCATCTTCCCTGTCCCAGTAATGAGAAAGGGAATCTCTCTCAATGCTGGCAGAGAATATGCACATATATGTGAATATGTCTGTGTGTGAAAATGTGGGGGAATATATGCTTTATAACCAGCCCAACCATCACATTGGCCAAAAAATATCAAAAACAAATTGTTAAAGAACTTATTAAAATACATACAAAACATTCTGCTGCATCATCCATGAAGCCAAGTTGAAATCGCTGTTCATCTTTAAAGCTTTCAGCTAAAGCATGCCTCATATTATTTGATGGGAGTGCTTTTTCTCGACTGTGCTGGAATTGTGCAAATATTGTCTGGAAGTCAATAGTAGTGTTAATTAATACTGCTGTATATTCATTGTTTGGACAATGTAACACACCTCAGCGTACCTTAACAGAAATGTCTTCACCTTGAAGAGATGCTGAACATGGTGCATTTTTCTAATACTTAATATTAAGTTTTTTCTATTTACAAGAAACTCTGTAAAATCTAATTACTTGCGCTCCCCCATCAGGATAGTTTTCTGTACACCTAGACCTTGATGAAAATAAATGGATGGGACTTGCACAGATAGGGCAGAGACACTGCCCTTGGGTGGCAGCAGTCTTTGCTACTGTAGAACTGGTGAAGAGAACACAAGAAATCTGCTGAATTGGAAAGGCCCATCTATTCTAGCATCCCACTTCCCTTAGTGGCTAATTAGACGGCTCCAGAAAGCCCTCGAGTAAAGCATGAAAGCAACAGCAATGTCCTACTATTTTTCCCCAGCAAGTGATATAAAATCTCTGTGCATGGAGGTTCTACAAAGTCATCATAAGTAAGACCTGCAACAAAATGTTACATTACTCTATATCCTCACCCACTAACAGGCATGGTCCTGTTCAGGATTCCTGAGCTCAAGCAGGCTCCAACCCTTCCCTTCCCATATTCTATTTTTCTTTTCTAATCTGTATCCAACTGCTCAGTTATCATCGGTTAAGGAATGCCAATTAGAACCTCTTGCAATGTAAGACTTACACTGACAAAAGTAGTTATGACTCTATATAAAGTAGATAACATAAATCTAAATTTACCTTTAAAGCACAGAATATGCAGGCATCACCCTGACAAACATGTCCTGTTAAACCTCTTAAACTCCGTCGGAATATGTCAAGTTGCCATAAAACCTACAATAAAGATGGGAAAGCCAAAGAGTATAAAATCTTCACTTTCTTCCCCCAAAGATTTTTTTCTGGTTTAAAATCAAAGGTTTGCAATAAACCGGTCTTTCAAGCTACAGATAAACCATAGTAAGGAATATTAGAGAAATTACACTGGTTTAGAGACAGAATGTTTTGCTTAACATTTTAGTAGAATCTGACATAATTCTATGCAACAAATATTAATCAAGTGATTATCAATGTTTACTATTCCATCTCTTCTCTCCTGCAGTTCATTACTGCTCCAATCAACAGATAAAATGTTTTTTTTTTAAGTGTGGGTAATTAAAGTTTACTTAATAATTGTTTTGGGCTTTTACTGATTTTTATTTACAAAGGAGTAAGATGCTGCTATATGAAATAATTTGAATGATGTACACAAATTCAGTTAATTATTGACACCAATAGTTGCTGTTAGATTCATTGAACATATGTTATGAATGATTTAATTTTTTGTAGACTCATGAAAATTCCAAAAGAAGGGTGAATGACTGGATGCTGTTTATACATTCTTTCATGCTGAACAACATTAAGAGATTCGAATTTTCATTGAAATAGCATAGCCCTATTTTCTTGTGAAAACCAGGACTACAAAAGCTCAGTATTTATGCAAAAACACATTAGGAAGGGACAAATAAGGTCATATGGAGCAGGCAGCAGAACCTAATAGAATAAAATTTGGAGGGCATAGATTGGGGAAGGCTGCTTTATATCAAATGATTGTATATAAAAATATAACGATTTTGAACCAATAGAGTGTGTTTTGCATAAGATATCTCACTTTCACATTTGGAAAAAAAGTTTTAACCATGATCTCTACTATCTGCTAACACAACAAAAAAATTATTTGTTTAGATTAGATATACTTTGGAGGGGCTTTTTGTATATTTGTATATTAGCCATAAAGGCTATCTTCTCTCTGCCTGCTTTTTACTGGTTTATCCATTACAAAGGACATTAATGTATTTAAAACTATTCATTGGGAAAACCTCAGCATACTTTTAACAGGGATCTAGATTAATGTAACAACATTAAAATAGTCTTTCAATACATATACTATTAACAGTTATAACCTTTGCATTAAATGTAAGGATTGTTATAATTTTCCTTTCTTACCTGTACAGCACTATTGAGAAAGCAACTGTTTTGTCCTGGTTCATTTAACAAGCCCTTGGTAGGAGCCAAAGACATCATACTTCCAGGTTGATAAACTTTTCCAAGGTTTCCTCCAGGTTTCCTCAAGAATTTTACCCACGCCATTATTTCGAAAACAAGTTATATTGATGAAATATGTGTTAAAGGATTCTGAGCGGAGCAAGGCAAATAAGTTGTGACAATTGCCTTTAAAACATTTCTGTCATTGTATCCAAACAGACTTTCAACTCCTCAGATCGTGCTAAGCAAATATTGCCTTTGCTTTATTCTGTTTATGAAAAAAGTTTAAAAAATCTTGAAGACAAAATAGAACATGAAAAATGCAGAGGCTCTAGTGAACAAAATAAGTTAAAATATACTAAAAAACCATAAAAATATTTTGACAATCTTTATACTATTTCACTTCGCTTTTTATTAGTGCAAATCACTCTTTTGAAGAGGATTTTTAAATACTATGACAGCTTTCTATTAAAAAAACACAGGAGTTCTTAGCTAGTATTATATCCAGTCTCTTTCATATTGACTCTTCCTTTTTAATTCTGGAAATAAATCACATTTCTTCTTTTGGTTTGAAAATGTACCTCCACGATGCACACTTCATTATTTTCTTCCAAAATCTGTGAGGGAGGACAGAAAAGTTCCAAAGTTATGATAGTATTAACTATGAAGCCAGAGTACAAAGCTGAATACAGGGAAGACAAAAAATAAATGGGCATAAAGGATTGTATCCAGCGGGTTATTTCAATGGGTCTACTCCAAGTAGGGCTAACATTGGATACAACCCACACAGCTTTCATCCCAACATTTTAGTGTGGTCTACATATTATTACTGAAGATCCAGGAGTGAAGAAGAGAGGGGGTGGGAAGTTTATTAAGAATCCAATTCTCTAAGATTATTTTAACATTTTGAATGTGATCCCAGGATTCAAGGAGAGGTCCACACAAACAATGCAATATGCACTTTCACTTACTCTTCTGACAATACATGTATTTTGCCAACATTAGCCTATGAAAATATAGTATACTGCATCCACCAAGTGGTAATTTCAAAAACATCCAAAAAATAATCTTACATTTCACGACAGCCAAACACTACCACAATATAGAACAGAGACGGCCAGCCATTGCTGATCTTTACCACGTTCATACATGTTTTAAATGAACTGTACTGAATGCTTCATTCCACTGAACTGAATTACTCTTTAATGCAGATTTCTCTTGATAGGATATCTGGGAATTATTAACAGCCACAGGGCATGCATTTTTCCAGATTATCTCTCTAGAAATTGAGTGTCATGAAATTTACAAAAATTGTAAAAAAACACAACCCAAAACCATTCTGCATTTCTCCATCCAACATGATAGTTTATTAATACAAAACTGTGGTAAGATTCTTGATTATCATCAATAAAATATAAGCTACTATGGTCAAAACGCTAATTCCTAATACAAATTACTCTCCTTCACTTCTTTTTCAACAAAAGTAACGATATGATGTATTGACATATACAAGAGAACAGCAGTTCAAAGGTTTAATTCATGTGTTAAAACACCTACACACAGCAGCTGTCAAGAGACAATGATCTAGTAAACATAGTACATATTTTGGCATTAAGAAATATAGATTCAAATATGATGGGCTCACTCAGTGCCTTTCACCATGTTACTAGCTTTCATTAGATGTACCAAGCAATGCTGTATAAAAAGAATTTTAAATTACTCTGCAAGTTCTAAATATTATAGTTGTACCATTAAGTGAAAGATTAAGAGTTAATTGGGGTGGGGGGGGAGGATAATGACCTGGGTCTTAAGGTAACTTAATTGAAGAAAAGCAAAAGTATCCATGATGGCAAGAAGAAAAATTCCTAAAGAAAAATGCTAAAATCCCTATTAGCATAATACCTTGTAACCCTTGAGGCCAACAAAATACTGTGTACACTTTTGAGTTCTTCAAACCTCTTCAATAGGCAATAGTAAATAAAGCAAAAGGGGATGGGGAGTGGCTGATGTTAAAGCCATAGAATTTGCATTTATTTACATTCTTAAGATGAAAAGTGTGAAGGTACTGCAGACATTCAAATTAAGCTCTACCAGGAGCTGAGATAATTTCAATTTAACCTGCAACATCCAAAAAGTTTCTCTGGAAGACTGGGGAGCCACCTGAACAATGTTGGATTGGGTGCAGGGACGAGAGGGACATGAATCTTTCCTTCTGTGAATTTCCTTAGCTAAATTTATCTTAGGATGTAAGCCATTTAAGCTTTGTTGAATTCTAAATTCAGATATTGATAGCTTAACAAACAGACTCCTTGCATCCATATATCTAGCTTTCAGAGAGACTTACTAAAGAACATTTAATGCACAGTCTCTCGCCCCAAGTTCTTCCATTTGCAACATATGCATTTTCTGTTGTTAGTGCTCCAGCTTTAAAGAATACATTAGCAGTTATAGCATTAAAGATCAGCAACCGAAGGTGCTGGAATTTCCCCCAGAAAATTTCTGGGTTGAAAGGAGGCAGTGCCCTCCTGTGCCTAGCAAGGAGGTAAATATTCATTGTTGAGACGTTCTCTGTTTTGTGTGCTCTAGGTGTGAATAGCAAATTCCCTGCTCTCATGAAAGTTTGTATTGTTTTGCATTTTGGAATGGAGTATAGAAAACAGGGAGGTGAAATGAATCACCAGGTCAGGAGTGATATGCGAGTACAATTTCAAATTCTTGGTGGTAATATTTCTGAGCTTCTGAACAAACTGCTAGTAATATTTTGACAGTTGTTGATTACTGCTCATTTCAGACCTACCTTTTTAAATCAAAAAGGTATATAGGCAACGAGTAAATCCAGAAGTCAAAATAAAAATAGTGGGATGACTTTTGAGAACAAGGACTTGCTGTATTAGATGAAAGCGTGAATATACATGTAGGTTGTTCAAAAAAGGAACAAAGTTAACTTTGAACCAATACAACATTTAAAGTATTCTCCACATAGGGGTCACATTTTTTCTTTATCTGCACTGTAAAATTAACACAACTTAAACTGTGGTTCCTGTAGTAACTTGTAATTTCAATTGCACTCTGACAAGCGCACAACACTGAATGTAATGCTCCAGATAAGAGCCTACACACATTTCAAAATGAAATTGAAAGACCACTACCCATAACATCAGATTAATTGACTACTAGATGCAACTTGATAAAACATTACATTATTACATATTCAAACATTTAATCCGTCATGTGTATTATATATTGCTAGCTCCCCACCCCATGTATTCTGAGCTGCATTTTTTCCTGCTCCTGGACTCAGATTCAAACAAGAGCCCAAAAGTTTTTTCCTTATGTGTGATTGCTGAAGATGTTTCTACAATTATATTCAAACATGATTAGAGAAATCAAATATGAAAGTATTCTTTCATAATTTGAGGTTGTCATCATGGGTGGTCTAGAAACGCAAACATTGCGTGCAACCAGTAATTTTAGAGATATTAACAAGTACACACAAGCCAACAATTTAAAAGAACTGAACATTTTTACTGTTTGACTCCAAATCCTGTTATGGATTGGCATCAGAACAGATCAAAGTAAGATATTAAGTAAGTATTAACACAAAGCTATGCACAATGTATGACAACCACTTACTAAAATTCCTGGAATGAATTTCTCCTATGCATTCTATAGGAATGAAAAGGAAGTGCAGGCAACATTTATCATTTAACTACATTATATTAATTGTTTCCTTCCTGACAACTGTCAATGCACTATTAATACACATCATATTTAATCACAGGCTGGTTATGATTTATATACAAGTAAGGCAATATGACATATGACATATTGGGAATATTCCTGGCATCTGAAAATCTGCAACTTTTCCAGGCCATGATTTGAAGCTCTGTATTAAGCAGTGAGTATCTGATATATAACTGCCAACTCATACACAAAAGATTCAAAAGCAGACTGTCCTCAAATGAAATATCCCAATATTAAAATAAGTCCACCCCAATATCTATATACCCATTTCTGAAGTTAACACCATTCTTTGGACAAGCTTTTAGGGTATAGATGTGGCAAGTATTAATGCGACAACTTCTACTAATAGTAACTTAACATTAAATAATACTTGGCTGTTCAAGGCTACAATCCAAAACACTCTTATAAGGGAGTAAGCCTTGTTGAAAGCAGAGGGACTTACTGTCGAGTAACATGCCGAGGAATGCACTGTAAATATGTTACCTTGTAATCTTTACAAAAATCCCATGTTAGGTTACTATTTTCACCTGCATGCAATTTTAAGCACACTACTCTCAGAGAGAATGAGAGTATCTTGCCTAAACTCACTGTGATAATGGTAGAGGACTGAGGACTGAGTCTCTTCACCCTTATCCTACAACAGCACAGGAGTTGTCAATTTAAAATAATAAAAATAAGACAAAATCAATAAAGGAATAAAACCTAAACTAAATTTCAATCGCAGTCTTTGAAATCTCCAGAGCTTTTGGCTCCAAGAGCTCTGGTTTCAGGTGAAGTAAGTCCTTTCTAGCTCAAATGATGTATTTGTACTGGATCATCACCGAAAAAGACCTAGACTGGGTTCGGATGACACGATAACCAACAGAGGGTTAAACAGTCAACAGTGAGTTAAATAGTCAACAATTGGTTATTGTGTCTTCAGTCAGCCAAAATAAGCAGAGTTGATTATTTGAACAACCGTTGGCTATTGTGTCATTTGTCAGATACCGTTGACTATTTCTTCACACACAGTTGGTTATTTTTGGCAACTACAGAGTCCCCTGGCAAGAGTGATCAAAGCAGTGGCTGCTGCTTTAGTCCAGCCAGCAGAATTCACAATGGCTGATGGGATATCAGCAGGAGGACTGAGTGGGGGAGAAAGGGCAGGGGATGTATCAAACACACTGTTGAATAATAGTCAACTCAACGCTGGCCTTAATCCACACCATGGTTAATTATAATCATGTTGTGTGTGGAGTACCCTCTCAATAATCAACTGTGGAGTTGACTATTAATCCTCCTTTGACAATAGTGTTGTCTGAACGCAGCCCTAGAATCTGTATGCTGTTGAAAGAAAAGTGGGCAAGACTACAGAAATGCTGATCAACTATTAGGACTGTGCGTGAAGTCTGAAAGTATAGGAGTGGTCTGTAATTTAGAGTTGACTGAAATGGCCACTAATGTGCCACAACTCAGCTCCCAAATCTATGTGTTATCTATTTACAGTATTTTTATACTATAAAAAACAGGAAGTAATGTGTGGAAGTATTGTGAATAGGGAAAGTGGGCCCAAACTATATTACATAAACAGCGAATTTACAGGGTTCCATTTATTTTAATCTATTTCTAAAGCCTATCCTGAAATAAGAGAACTGGAAGAAACTATGGAGCAAGAGATTCAATTTGTATGACCAACAAAGATATCTAATTAGAACCAAAGTTTTAAACTGAACGTCAGTTGAAAGCAGAAATAACATTTTGTTCAAGCATTAATACTTTTTTGTTTTGTCATTTGTCTAGCTCAACATGACTAAATATAAATCAGCATGTTTCACTTACTGCATATACACCAACTCTTATAAAAGTAGAATGATCCTCCTACAATTAAAGATTTTAGCTGAAATCTTTGTTTCAAACTGAAGAACGTACTGTGATGCTCTGTTCTTTATAATCAAATGATGCATTCAACAATATATTATTGAATAAACTCCCACAAAGAAGCCATTAATGACTGGTTCACAGACCTACATTTATTCTACTTAAAGTTGTTCCTGTACTATATTTACAAAAAGCTGCAATTCTATGTATCCTTCCCAAAAAAACCAAGCCACATTAAACTCAGTGGAATGTCAAAGTGAACACAATCAGGATTGGTTAGTGCATTTCTAGGGTAGCCTTTTGTGGTAAATTTATGTGGTTAGAAACCTGATCAAGAAATCTGCTTTTCCAGTCATTTTCTCTGTAGTCAGGTCAAAGAGAATTACAACGTCAATAGCATTTGCTTGTAGATAGAAAACCTTACCAGACTCCATTTGGGTCATTTTTTGTTGCATTTAAATTTTATCCAGCTCTTTCTAACCTGAGGGGCATAAAACATTATGAAACTGACCCAGGGCTGATTTAAACTGTAACGGATAATTTTTATGTAACATTTAGCACTCCTAGGAGGACATTATGATGGAAAAAATATCAGACATGATATCCACATGACTTCTCTGGTTTTATCCCATAAACAACATTAACAGAATTTTGGGATCCCCTTACTAGAAAAGTTGTGTATGTAATCCATTCACAATTTAAGTTTTTGCATGTGCGCATACTTCAGAAAGTAATGCCAGTGACACATTTAGTATATAAAAATTTAATATTTGCAGCATGTAAAAATAAACAGGATATTGTTAAGCTATTGTAAGGATAACCCATTCTTATCTCTGATAACCCATTCTTATCTATGGAGGAAGCATTTGAATTTCTAGCTATGGGTCATGGTGAATAGCTAAACAAAAACTTCGATCAAATTTACACAGCAGTAGTGAAAATTGCAAATTTCACCTTATGCATTACTAGTAAAAGGATTAGCAAAAAGGAATGAAAATAAGCCAGGCAGTACCTTAATGAAGAAATGTTTGCAATATTGTGTACATTTCTAGGACTCCTCTCTCAGATAACGTTATCAGAGCTGGAAAAGGCAACTAAAATGATCAACCAGCTGTAGCACCTCTCCTATGAGGAAAGGGCAATGTGTTTGGGACCTTTTTTAATTTAGAAAAGAATGACAAAGGGGAAACATGAATGAGATTGTTAAAATTCAAAATGGTGTAGAACAAGGCCCTTTCTACACCAAAGGATTATCCCAGGCAAATGGAGGGATCGTCCCTGCCTGTTCATTTGCACAGGTACAATCCCGGGGAAAAAGGCAGGTGTAGAAATGGCCCAAGACTACTCATGGTAGACTACTAATATCTTTAAAAGAGATAGTGGTTCAGCCTTTCTTGATTAAGCTGGGGTTAATTCCAGAGCACTTTAATAGTTATAGAGTCAATCTTCCATTTTTAGGCAAGGTGATTAAGGGAGTGGTTGCTGGCCAACTTCAGGCATTTTTAATACTGATTATTGGGACCCATTTCAATTGTGTTTTAGGCCTGGTTTTGGAGAAGACACTGTCTTGGTCACCCTGGCGGATGCCGCTTGCAGAGACAGAGACAGAGTCCATCTGTCTCTGTTGGTTCTCCTAGACCACTCAGTGGCTTTCAATGCCATCAACCATGGTATCTTTCTGGGAAGACTGAATTTGGAGTTGGAAACACTATTTTACAGTGTCCCGCTCCTACTTGGACAGACAGCACCAGAAGGTGGTGCTGGGGGACTAGAGTTCTGCCTCATGGAGACTCCATTGTGGAGTCAGGGCTCTATTTTGTTACCCATGCTTTTTAACATCTACATGAAACCACTGGGAGGGGTTGTCTACAAAGATGGAGTGAAATGTCATCAATACACAGATGCCACTTAACACTACCTCTCCTTTTCTTAAAATACAGGTGAAGCAGTGACTATCCTGAACCAGTAGTTGGATTTGCTAAGGAGCTGGATGAGGACCAATAAACTGAGTCTCAATCCAAACAAGACTGAATATTGCTAGAATAGTATCGCTGCTAGTAGGCGGTTCATCTGTCCAGTTAAGTGGCATTCAACCTGCTCTAAATGGGGTGGCACTCCCTCAGGAGCAAGTTCGTAGTCTGAGAGCGCTCATGGATCCAGCTGTGTCACTTCAGTCACAAAGTGGCCTTTATTAGCTTTGGCTGATACACCAGCTTGGCTGATATACCTGCTATGGCCCAACCGGGACAGAGATAACCTAGCTACAGTTATCCATGGACTGGTAATCTCCTGGTCTGGATTATTATAATGGGTTATACATGGGACTACCTCTGAATATGGTCCAGAAACTTCAGTTAGTGCTGAACAGAGCAGTGAAGCTGCTTACTGGGACTGCCATTTCAAACATATTGCCTCCAGTGCTGCTAGTCCATTTCCAGGCCCGATTAAAGGTGTTAGTGTTATTATTATTATTATTTATTTATATAGCACCATCAATGTACATGGTGCTGTACAGATAACACAGTAAATAGCAAGACCCTGCCGCATAGGCTTACAATCTAATAAGTTGCTGACCTTTAAAGCCCTAAATGGACCAGCACCTTCTCTAATATGTCCCTGCCCTATGGGTAAGCTAGTCTCCACAGGCTCTTCTCTGGGTATCACTACCGACAAGGGCGCAACATGTGGCTATCAGGGAAATAGCCTTAGTGGTCCCCTGTCTGTGGAATGCCCTCTCCAGGGGAGATCTGCCTGGCATCTTCATTGTATCCATGCAGACATCACATCTTGACATTCATTGTTAAACAAGCATTTAATATTTAATCTGATTATTAAATTTTACTTCTGGCTCCTTAAGGTTTAATATTTTTAATGTTTAATATTGCATTACTCTAAAAATTATTGCTTTTTTGTTTTGGTTGATTATTTTGTTGTTTGGTTTAAGATTGTGAACTGTCTCAAATCTAAAAAAAGTGAAGAGAGTGTTTCTCCTTCTCTCACACAAGCACTCAGGTGTTTCAATGCATTTCACTGGCAGTAGATTCAGAATAGTCAAAGGGAAGTACTTCACACATGATGCATAAACATGGAATTTCTTATCATAAGATGTAATGATAGCCAATGAATTAGACAAATTCATAGAGGATTGGTTTATAAACAGTAATTAACCATGAAAACTAAATAGAACATCATGTTCAAAGGCTATACATGTCTGAATACTAGTTGTTGGGGGCAAACAATGGGGAAAGGTTATTGCTTTTATGCCCTATTTGTGGGCTTCCGGGAAACACCTGGCTGACCATTTTGGAAAACAGGATGCCCGAGGAGACGGATCCTTGATCTGATACAGTATGGGTCTTCTTATGTTCTTAGCTAATGGCAACAGGCCATCTAACACCTCCTGATTAAACAGAGTTCTTGACAACTTCTCCACTACATCAGCCATCACCACCTCTACTCTATTACAATAAAAACAGCCCACATATGAGACCTCAACTGACTTGTCTCTTCCAGTTAAAGTTAATATTGAAAAAACAAATTTGGTCACCATCTTGTGCAACAACTTCCATTTCAACAAAACTGAAATAGCATCACATCATTTAATGCCCTCTTTTAGTTTGAAATGCCATTTTATCTATCTCCTCCAATCTCTCTTAATTTAAAATGTAATGTCCAGGAATTACTTCTGAACATCAAGTATTCTATTCCTCTACAAACAGAAAGCCTTTTATTGATAATTTATGACAGCTTGAGTGAATAAAACTTTTAAGAGTTTAGATATGTTATCATGTTTAAAGAGGATAAATACCCTTTAAGCTAATTTTTAGGTGTAGAGTACTGATACCTTATACACTGTGATATATATGGTATTTATATTTTGCAGACACTAACCTCCCCATTTATGAATGAAAACTGATATGACGGCATTGTTAAAATAAAAAGATTACTCATATTTTAGTGCTACAAATTGTTTTTAAGTATTCTCTTTTGTGCGGCTGTGCTAAACAAGTGCTGGTACATCCATCTTTCAAACAATAAGAGCAATTGATTAGTTAAGTTACTTGACTTATAGTTCCTCAAAGCAGTGTATTTAAAAAGCAAAACAAAATACTCAGATTTCACCTGTGATAACTTTATATAGGAAGGGTATTCCATTATTGTGGAGCATTTGCAAATGCAGAAATTATGACAATTATATCACTAGACCCCATTCCTTTAGCAGGGTGTAATCCTAAAAAACACTTTAATTTAAAAAACAACAACCATGCAATGAGTTGCATTGAAGTTCAAGATGTCAATAATAATCTTTTTATACAATATGAAGGGCTGGAAACAGTTCAAGGTCTTAATACAAACATAATTCCACGTAATTAGGCACCTGGATTATTCTTGCCCATGAAGAAATATTAAACCTTTAAATCAAACTGAACAGGTTGAAGCCACTAAATATTCCTACCATTAAAAATAAGTCCATGTATTTTCTCTTTCTCTCTTTTCTCTTCAGTCTTAAGAACAGCTAGTTTCTTAAGTAGGTTAAACAATGAAGGAAATGTAATATACAAATCTAGTTAATATGCTCAAATTACTAATAATGATAAAACATTACATTTAATATGAAATATTTTGGTATCCATGGGGGATCCTAGAAATATCCATGTTCCTGAGTTGAAAATGCATATGTACTCCGAAAGATAAATATTCTGATTAAACAGAAAATTTCAAATAGTTTTTGCAGAACTACAAAAGACTTAAAGTCAAAACTGAAAATATTGCCCAAATGAGTCAATAACCCAGTCTGTGCTTTTAAGCAAACAATGCTGTATTGTTGCACATATGATAAACAATGATGTGCAATATTGATTCAATATGCATAAAATTCTGTTCGTGTAATTGTCACATACCAAGTTTTGTAACTATTTGTTCCAGCCATACGATGCCAATCTTTAGGAAAGTTGAAATCTTTATACAAATAAATGGGAGGCCCTGAACATCCCTAGTAGCTTTGGCTAAAGAGTTTCCACTTCTTACACTGACAAGCAGTTGAAAGATTACATGAAAAACTGAATGAAACCAGCATTTGTGTATCTAATTTTGAAATGTTTTCATGATTATGTATCAAGGAAGCATTGCTGGCAAATTATTTAACCTGCTTCATTCACTACAAAGTATGAACTGTTTTCATGTTAAGAAAATTGCTCTGATATATTTATTACTTATGGGTGTTTTCGTAAGTGACAATTATTTGATAATCAGAATTGACACACCGGATACTGAATCTCATAGGAACAAATAGCATTGAACTCAATGACCTTACTTCCAAATAACTATGCACAGGATCATGCTGTAATACAAAGTATGGTTGCAAAGAAATCATCCTACTGAATACTTCCAAATAAAAGTTTAGGATTGG
Organism: Elgaria multicarinata webbii; assembly: GCF_023053635.1. Classification (NCBI taxonomy): domain Eukaryota; kingdom Metazoa; phylum Chordata; class Lepidosauria; order Squamata; family Anguidae; genus Elgaria; species Elgaria multicarinata. The sequence continues at coordinate 35,149,016 of NC_086180.1, read as the reverse complement.
ACTAAATAAGCATTCTTAGCATCATGTCTGAAAATGCTTTCTTGCCAGATATTGTTTTAAAAACTACTCTAAACCAGTCTTAAGTAGAAAGTAAGACACACACTCAATCCCATTTCTCCTTTAAAAAGGCTCAAACTCAAATGAGAGATGTAAAAAAGCAAGTACAGCAGACCATTTTGCAAAATAAGTTTCCAAAAAAGGGAATTGTACCCCCCAAAATATATAGCTAAATATAATGGCTTAGATCCAGAAGAACCCTAGGATAAGGCACTTCTGTTCAATCGGAGGTGGGCATCTCTGATTTCTGCCAATTCTCTTTCCCCAGCTGCAACAACTACTTGTGCTATATTGCATGCTATTTGGGAGGGACACTAAGCATTTTAGCAGGTATTGGGAAGACTGGGGTAGGATAGCATGGTTCTTTGGATATAAATCAGTTTTTATCTTCTTTCCACTATCTCACATAACATACCACCAACTTTTTGGTGCATTTATTTTTAAAGGAGCAACCAAGCCCTTTAGACATTCAAAACATTGCTTACATCAATCTGAGGAAATGAACAGGTTATGCAAGTATTTATTTGTTCAGCATATGCTGCTTTAAAAACACAGTTTCCTCCATGGATCACAAAAAAGTGAGAGTTTGATCTCTGAAAGTTACTTTACAGCACATGAAGTGTCCATTTTATGGCTCAATCAAGAAAACAATTTTAATTAAAGTAAAACGGCTAATAATTAAGTCACTCTTTTGTTTCAAAAGAATAGGAACAAATCTCAGATAACTAGCCTGTAAATTTCAAAAGCTATTTCTTTAACTGAAGTATCAATTATATACTTAACCTTCTGAACTAAACAACTTCTTCTCACTTTGAAAACTAAGCACTTCTATCCAAGACAGTGCACTCTTCAGTCACAACATATGTATTTTTTCTAAACATATCTGGAAGCAAACACTTCAGTGAACACATTTACAAAGCATTTCAGTTGTAAAAGAATAAGATATCTACCTCAATCAAGATTATGTTTGTAGTACCTCCTAGACCTCATGTAATACATTTGTAATTCTTAAGTTACTCAAGCATTTTTTAAAAAACTCCTATCTAGATCCTGTATCTTATGCTATGTTATAGCCCATAATATTTCAAGCACTGGAAATCTGACCCCACATACACCTGCACACTGACATTTCCTGTTTTCAAAGAATGTTTAGAATGGGTCTCATACACTTCCCCTGAACATGCATGCAACATCCAGGTTAAAAATTAACTTTATAGTTCAACATTTATGAAAGTAGCTACTAACACTTACTCACGAAGATAGCAACATATACAAATCCAAGTTTTGTCACTTGCAGGTACTTAAATATGGATATTGATAAGTAGGGCATCCCAAACAATCTTTATACAAATCACATTTATCTTACCTTTTATAATATGTAAAAGTACAATACACTTCATTGGGATACCTTTTGATGCAGAAATGCCAAATACAGAGGAAGTAGAAAATTAAAATAGCATTATGCATCCACTGAATCCCATCCCCCCCCCCGCAAACACACCCACAGACACAAGAACAGAAAACCTCAATAATCTAGGTATCTTAACTTTTGCTAAATCTGTCTAATGTGAGGATAGCCAGCAAAATAGGATACTGGCCCCAACACCGCAATAACCTCCTGCAGACTCTCAAACCTGGACCATTTCTCATCCTAAGGGTACCTTACAGCAATTAATGTTCAGATTACATTTCCTGCCCTCTTACTATTCAATCTGAAATAGTTAACTAGAGACAGGACTTTGAAGGGGGGGAGACAGGAGGGGGAGGAAGAAATCCAGTGGCATAGTGAGATGTGGGCCACCAGGCAGCATGTCTACACTTAAGGAAGGCTCCAGATTATAGAAGAAGAAATGGGGGGGGGGGGGAGAGAGAGAGAGAGAGAATGGTCATTTGCTGGACCATTTCAACAGCCAGCAAACTGAGACTGAGCAGGAGCTGGTGAAGGAGAAAACATGAAGAAGTAAACAAGGAGGAAGAGAGTTATAAAAGCTGCTGAAAGGGCTCAGCAACGGCAAGGAAGAGCATACTACTGGGAAGGGGGATTTTTTTGGTGGGGGGGAGAACAAGAGGCTTCTTTGCACGCCTCCTTTGCTTTTAACATCCTAGCCAGCAATGTTCCTCCTCCCCACCCCCACCCCCGAAGTGCGAAGGGCCCTAAGGGGATCACTTGAGAATGGGGAGGCGTGTTTGTCTAGGCTTCTTCATACAGAAATATATACACGCACACAATCGGGCTGCGTCAAACCGAGAGGCGAGGGGCAGCCGTGGGCACCTGCGGGTCGCACTCCGTCCGTCCGTCCCTCCCTCGACCCCACCCGCCAAGGCTTTCGCCTCAGGCACCTGCCGCCCCAAGGAGAAACTTTACGTGCCAGGAAGTTCCTGACTGAAGGGTGTGTCCGCCGGCAGGCGAGCGGGCGCAAGGAGGCCCCCTCCTCAACCCCGACTCTCGGCTCTCCACCGGGCAGCTTTCCCGGAGCACCGGGCGCGGCGTGCCTCCTTCCTCCCCCCTCCCCAAGCCAGTGCCTCCTGGCCGGCGCTCGCTGCGCTCTATCCCGCTGCCGCCCCCTCTCCACACTTCAGGAGCAGCGCTGATTAGCCTCCTTGGAAATGCACGGCCGGCCACCTCCGCATGCCCCATTTCCTGCTCTCCCTGAGGGGGACTCACCTCCGGCCCGACGCTGCCGCCACGCCAGCCGCTTCTCCCCATCCCTACCGCGGCTCCGACCGGCAGGCGACCAGACTGTGCCTCGGGCGGGCAGGGAAGCAGGCTCCTTCCCCCGCCCACCGCCGCGCGACAGGCCCCGCCCCTCTGTTTCCCTGAGTAACTTTCTTCCTCCCGCTTTGAGCGACGCTCGCGCGCCCTCCAGGAGGGAGGGAGGGAGAGACGGCGGGGGGAGGGGGAGCGACTCGTGAGGAGGAAGAGAAGCCGGACAACAACAAGCCGGGAGTCCTCGCGCTCTGGTTGGCTGGGCGGCGCGCGCGCAGGCACGCGAAACAGCTGACTGCTGTGGGAGGGCTAAGTAGTCGGCCGTCTACTTAGTAAGCTCCTGGTAATTCCGATGACTTCAGACGCCGAGAAAGAGAGGACGGCCTCCGATTGGAGGAAGAGGGAGGCCATAGGGAACAGACGCTGGAAATGATTGGAGGTACGGTCTGTGACGTCATCGCAACAGGAGCTAATCCGAAAGCGGGGTTTTCTCCGCCTCCTCCACCACCAAGAGCCTGGTCCAGCGGTGGGTTTGGATGTTGCAGAGAAATTGGTATATAGTACTCGAATTTCTGATGATTTAAATGAGAAGAAGTTGAACCTATAACAAACGGGTGGGGGGTGAGATTAACAATATTTTTATTTTATTTATTTATTTATTTAAGCATTTTTATGCTGCTATTCAGCCAAAAAAGGCTCTCACGGCAGCTTACAAAAGTATTTCTTGGTAGTCCCTGCCCACAGGCTTACAATCTAAAAGACATGACACAAAAGGAAAGGGGATTGGGAGGGGGGATGAGGATGAGGGGGGAAAGGAAAGCAAATTCAGGCACTACAATCTTAGTTGCAAAGTTCAGCAGTGACTGTTGACAGTTGGCAGCAGGAGGGAGGGGGCTCTCAGCTGGAGCTGGACCCAGGCACGATGGAGAGGTGCCTGGCTGCTGCTTCCTCCCTCACTGGTGGCCTATTTTCCCCTACTAAAGAAGCCCATTCCTTCCATACTTGTTTTATGTGCCCCAACCCGCCAGGCACCCCTAAGCAGCACTGGGAAGAGTGGAACACACACACACACAGGACCTTTGCTTCCCTTACTAAGCCTTCCAATAATTTATTTCAGAAATCTAATATGCACGATAAAGTTTGCACCACTTGAAATGCCCTTTGCTCCTTCTCTGTTCCCCAGTGTTCCCTGGGGAACACTGGCACCCTGCATTCCTATGAACTGTCCAAGAGTCAGCAGCAGAAGCTAGTGCCATTGGATGGCTCCTGAGACCCCAGTGCCAATTCCTGACTAGCAGTCACTGAGGAGGAGGAGCCAAAATCACTAGTGGGAGGAACATGGGACATAGACTCACTTATACTGAGTCAAACCATTGACCCATCTAGCCTAGTATTGTTGGCACTGACTGGCAGTAGGGAAGCAGGGAAGCACATGGCAGTTCAGAAGAGCAGTTGCGTTTGCTCTCTTGCCTGCACTAGGTGGCAATGGGGATTGGGCCCAGTACTGTTTCTCAAACTAGGTGGATAGGCAAGTGATAGTGTCATGGCATCTGCATCACTGGACAACACAGAAGACAGGTTTGCTCCTTACAGCCACCTCCACTGCTAGGTTGGAGGTGGCAGCATCATCATGTAGGATTGGGCTTATTGCACCCAGTCCCATCTGGGACGCTGCCCATGGAGAGCAGAGATGGTGGCAACTGCTCCTTGCTACCTGCTCAGTTGCTCGTTTGTGTGAGCAACTGATGGAGACAGTTGCAAGAAGCTGCAGCTGCTGTCTGGCCATCCTTCCTCTGGGCAATGTGGCAGGGAGGATTGGGCCCTTGGAGAAGCAAGGGGGGGAAGTGGAGGAGGGGAGTTCACCAAGGGCTCTTAACCTCCTGGAACCAAGCTTGCCCTGTCTCTAGACTCCTCTGTTTTCCTTACTTTGCATCTCTTTATCATCCCCTGCCCCCCTCCAGCTCAGTTAGCATCTTTCTTTCCATCTCCCCCTATGTGTCCCAGCTCCCGCTTGGAACAAAACAGCCCAGGAGAGTCACACCCTCTGACCTGTAAAGCCTGACTTCCAAATCTCAGAATGAAGTGATGAAGAAAATGCATTCTCATCTGTATATCAGACATCATGGAATGTTCATAGGCATTACAGCGGCCGATGGACTGAAATTGTGAGCTACAGAATGATTGCAATAATAGTAATAATATAATTAATAATCAAGCTGCTCTGAGGGAAAGCAAAAAAATTGCTTGGCTGAGAATCCTATGCCCCAGAGACAGGAAGAGCTGGGCAGAAGAGATAAAATAAAAATTAGGAATAGGGAACTCAGATATGGAATGCACCAAGGAAGAGCGCAGAGTAGCTATTGTGCTGTGAATCAGAAGCCTGAGCCAGCATGGCTGGTAACGCTGAGAGTTGTAGGACTTTTTTCTGTTTAAACATGCATAGGATTGTACCCTAAGTGTCAGGATAGTTATAGTAAGCATTATAGAGTAGACTAAGCTATAAGTCAAAGACCTGAGGAAAAGGCATTGGAAGCATTGAGTTGACAAAGGAAGTGCAAAGTACTGAGGCAAAACGTCACGAGGGGCTGTATATTATTGGCAGGAAAAAAGTGGAGAGGTGAGAAAGATCTGGGGACCCACGGGCCTTGGGTTGTGTGATTGCCAGGTCTAGACCTTGAAGAGGCTCCTGCACCTTTAGGAGTCTTCTAGCAGAGAGAATTGTGCAAGGTGCGCCTTCTGCCCTCACTGGAGCATTATAACATATGCAGATCCCTTGATTGGGATCTGATGGAAACAATGTTACAGAGGAAATTGCAGTTCGAGAAGATGAGGTAGGAGATCACAAATTCCTTGTTTTGCCACATGACTTTCAGCAATGGTAGAAAAGAGGTTTCTTCAGTGCTCCATTGTGTCATTATTCTTATCTCCTCATATGGACAAAGCAGAAGTTCCTTGGTGAAGCTGGATGGGGCTTTGAGTGGAAGGAATGTCTTCTGCAAACTATCTACTCCCACTTTTGTGTTCCTAAATCCACTTTAAACCTTGTCGTGCCTGCAGGGGCGGCTCAAGACAGTTAGCTGCCTGAGGCAAAGGACAAGATCCCCACCCCATTTGAAGTACAGAAGTCAACTAGACTGGTTGTTGAATCTTGTTTCAACCCTGGTGATGGGGCAGCATCCTTCACCACATCTGAGGACACCAGGTTAGCTTAGGGCAGGCGTCCAGAACCTCTATGAGCCTGAGGGCTGAATTCTATTTCAGAGAACCTCTTGGGGACCTCATTCCAATGGTGGGTGGGACCAAAGGCAAAGGGGGTGGAGCCAAGCGTACAAAAATACCACGTATATTAGCTTAAGGTTCTTACTGCCAGTAATGAAGCCTTAGGAATGGTGATTCAGTTGTTTAGAATAGCAGGAGAATGCACAAAATCCAGGGAACCGCCAAATGATCAGTAGTAGTGAATTGTCCAGAGAGCTTTGATTGTTGGCCAGAACAGAATGTAATAAATTAATAACAGCATGTAATAAATTAATAAATACATAGTTGGGGGAAAGGGACGGGGTGTGGCTTTCTAGGGCCCCTAAGAGGGCCAGATTTGGCTCCTGGGCCTGAGGTTTTGAACTTCTGGCTTAGGAGATGCAGCAAGCTGTGTGTCTCACACAGTTCTGCCCTCCAAAACTTTGCCTCCGCTCCCTGCCCTCCAGTATCTGCCAGGCCTGCCTGCATTTCTTCTTTAGCTCAGTACTCCTGTTATTCTGGCAGTTTGTGGAAGTCTCTGGAGCAGCACCCCTTTCCATGCCACCAAGTCAACGCAAGAAGCACCAGTCCACAGCATGGCTCTTCTCGTTGCAAGCATCAAAACTTGGAAAACTGGATTAATGTTGGCACGGGGCGGTGCTGCAGCATAGAGACCTCCAGAGTGGTAGTGAGCATTTTATGCTACCTGCCAGCACAGGAGGGACTAGCACTGCTGGACCTCACACACTACCAAAGTATCATGAATAGCAGGCCTTAGATCAGGGGTGTGGCCCTCCAGATGTTGTTCAATTCCCATCAGCCCCAGTCAACATGTCCAATTATTAGGAATGATGGAAGTGGTAGTCCCAAAAAGAAACCTCACTTTAGCATTATGACTTTATCCCTGCATTTTGACTACGTTAGCCTGTGACTCCAGGCTGACATAACTTGCAAAAATAAAACAGTAGCTGAAGAAAAAGCTAGTTAGAGAATCAGTTGTGTTAAACGGGATTAGATGCAGTCTTTTTGAGGCAGTCCAGGTGACAGTATGCTTCTTACAGCCAGTAACATATATGCTTATATTCTCAGTTTAAATATATATTTGATTTGGTATAGAAGGTGATATTTATGGATTGTCTACCGTTTATCCAGTTCAACTGTTATTACTCATCATAGAGTGTCATCCCACCCACTAATTCAGTAGACAAATATTAACTTTTTGTATTTTACGTTGTATTCCCTGTTACTGTACTTGTGATGGTCAGCAGCCTTGCAAATCAATTCACTATGCAATGTACAAAGCTCAGTTCTGTGGTACCGCTGGGCGAAGCAGTATGACATCTGCACCAAAAAGTGAATTCTCCAGGGTAACACATTCCAGCCCTTTCTCCCTTTATTCAGTATTTCAGGCTTGTGAGCCAATATCCTAAGAGAAATATCTGGACCGTATCAGCAAATTTGTACAAATGATGCAAAGAATGAAAAGATCAGTTATTTAAGGTCTGATACATGTTATATTTTGTTACATCATGCAGGAAGATTGCTGTATTTTGCACAGTAGAACAAATGCTCTCTGAATTGTGAAAGCCTTATTTTTTTATCATTGAATTAGACATCAGATTACTGAGGAAATACTTCATCTGTTTGCAAGGAATATGCAGCTCCCTTTCCACCTTCTCTTGTTCCTATTCAGCCATGCATACACAGCTGTTTTTCCAAGGCTGTTAGTATCCATAATCTGGAATAAGAAAAGAAAGGTATCCCTTTCCATTCTTGCAAGTGTTAGATGACTTTTTAAAGACTTTTTTTTCCTGGCAGGTATATGCCTCAGGGTTTTAAGGGAACATATAAAAGATTTTTTTTAAAAAAAGCTTGAGGAACGTTAAAGGCTAAATCAACAGGGATTGAAATAAACAGTGGGAGCAAGGTTTATTACGTGTCTGTTGCTGCTTTGACTACTGGGAAGTGGACAGGAAGGAAAAAACCCAGAGTGAATGTTTGAAGTATTTACAAGTGTGCCTGCAGTTAAGCTCAAAAGAGCTAGAGGATACACAGGAAAAAAAATGTTCCCAAGAAATGTACAAAATAAGCTGGGAGGCAGAACAGGGACATGGCATAATAGGGAGCACAGCAAGAAGATAGCGCCCGATCAGCAAGGATCAGAAAAGAACAAATCAATAATAGGCACAAAGCATGTATTAAATAGATAGGAAAGTCAGCAAATTTCATACTAAGGAAGGCTCTAAATGAAGAAGGGGGAAAGCTCTGATAACATCAAATGTGGTTACATACCCCGGTTAATAAGCAGGGATTAAACCACTTTCCCAGTTTAAATGTGATGAGAAAATAGGCTTTTAAAAAGCTCTATGCTGAAGTCAGGCATATGAAGGAAGAGACGAGTTCCCAGACCAGTGAACCAGATTGTTACATCTGAACCTGGTCAGAGAGTCAAAATCTTATTCAAAAGTACAGCTATTGACAGAGAATCTCTTCACACTCTCCCACTGCCTAAAATTCTGTAGATAATTCCCAGGTACTAATCTGAAAAATCTGCACCATTAAGGTTGCTTTTATATAACTGGCTCCTAGAACTAACCATTGATTGCTCTAATGTTGTAAACTTTAAGCCAAATTGCACCCGACTTTCCATATTATCGGGGGTATTACACATTTTCTATTTGTACATCCCGCTATCTTCGATCCACACCTGTAGATGTGACATAGCTGCTCTGGGTGGGGCCATTTAAAGCTCACACACATTTGCAATAATCCTTGTGGACACCATTTTTTTACTCCATTAATTTTTTAAATTAGTGCTAAGAGACTTTTCTAGCTATAATTTAATTTTTTTAAAATAAAGATAGTCATAGCAATAACACCATAATGCTCTCGTGATAATTTTTATATTATGGTATTATTGGGTCATATCCGGTGGTGTCGTTTCACCAATGGAAGAAAACTGTTGGTGAAACAAATTTTGTCTTTCCCTCTGCAATGCCCATGTGTGCTCCAAATGTGCTCTGGAATGTTTGGAACCTTCCAGAGCAGATTTGGGGCAAATGTGTGGAGCTGCAGGGAGGAGGAGGGGATAGGAAGGTTATATGTGGGGCTGCCTTTGAAAACAGTACGGAAACTTCAGCTGGTCCAAAACGGGGCAGCAAGATTGTTAACGGGGACCGGCTAATGAGTCCACATTATGCCAGTACGTGAGTGATGAAAGCATGTCAATTCCACACTAAATGCCTAGTGTGGAAGCACCCTCAAATGTAATTAAAAGGAGGGCTGTATAGGTCATGCAAAAAGCTCTCTCCACTTCCTCATGACTGAACTCAAAATGTTGACCCACTTTACCTTCTCCTATTTCACCGGACCAGAAGGGGCTCCATTTGTCAGGAGTTCATCAGGCAGCTGAATTTTCCCTGGGTTCAAAATCTGAGATTTTAAAAACATTTTCTGAATGCAAAGGGACTAGCCTAGTAAGGAATGGGAAATTGCAATACTCCCAATTTTGGACAGGAAAGTGGTGTTACAACTTTTCACTTTTGCTACATCCCTATTTCAACTATGGAGTATTATAAGCACATGGCCAAATATAACCTGAGTTTGATTTTATCAAATTTGAATGAAAGGAAGCAGACATCATATGGAAAAGAATTTTGATTTATTTTCATAATGACACATCATAGTAGGTTAGAGGAAATAGTTAAACAGAAATAATTTGGACATGAGAAAAGTGCACTTGTGACTGGGGAATTTTCCATTAACACACCTGATACAAATCACCATCAGACCACATTATACATATAGTATGAGTCCTGCCTTTTTATCCACCTGTTGAGTACTGAATTACTATGTATAAAAATAGCAGTACTAGCCACCATTTTGTGTAATTTTCCAGATAATATGTGTTTTAGTTAAAAGAGAGCACATCACCAAAATCATTTTGCTTTGCTTGGAATGTAAGACAATCCATTCTCATTAAATGAAGGTGCCCTTGCATTATTCTTATATCCACATCCAGGGTTTTATCACATATGTAAAGGCATATTAATAGCACAATCCTATACATGTTTACTCAAGAAGTATGCCTTATTGAGTTCAATTTAATTTATTCCCAGATAAGTGTGTATATATTGCAAAACACTAGATGTAAGATTTTGACACCAAATAAAACAAAGAGGTAGTATTTTCGATCAATATAACATTCTTTTACACTAGAAATGGATACTATATGTTCCATCAGCTTGCTTTATCACAAAAAAATTCCCCTTTCTCTTAAAACATGTTTATTATTTGGAAATTCTACTTCAACACTTCCTGTGTTATCCATCTTTTGCTAAAACCACCATACCTCTTATAGCCAAATCCTAGGCATGTTTATTTCAAACTAAGTTCAGTCAGACTTACTGCCAGATAAATATGCATAAGATTGTATCATCATTGCTGTCTAAAAGAATCCAGTGCTCACTTATGTGGAAGTTAGCCCCATTGAACTTAATGGGACTTACTTCTAAGAAAACATGCACACCTAAGAGCCTATCCTCTGTTGTAAACTGAAAATTTTATGGCCAAACGTATTTGTATTTTGTCAACATTAATGCAAGAGGAGTAATCATGGCCCTCCAATTGCTTTGACTTACAACTCCTGTCATGTTTTGGTATTGGGTATGCTGGCTAGGGCTGATGGAAATTGTAGGCCAAAATATGGGGGCAGGGGAACAGATTTTCCCACCCCTGATCTAGGAGATTTACAGTGGAACAAACTAGAAAGATGCAGCGGTTGTAGTTCAGACCAAGATACTGAGAAGAAAGGAACAATCATGGTCAAAGACCAGGCCAGAGGTTGCATGGGAAATCAACCCCTAAAACCTGAGAGCAAATGCTAGATGGGAAACGGTTGTTTGCATGCAACCTCAGCAGGAATCAGACTGGAGTACAGTTGAGGCAGGCAGGTTTTGAAGATAGCAGGAAATACTTTGGATACCTTGGTCCAGGGAGGCAGCAGCAAGGTACAAATCAACACTAGAGGAAACATAGAGTACCTTGTTGGCTACAGAAGGGATCAAAGAATGAACTGGGAACCAATAGAGTGGCTCCATTCATCCCCTGGCAATCAAAAGTTGTTATGAGTAGGTAATAAGCCCTTGGGAAAAAGCCCATCAGTTACTTGACATGGTTGGACTATGTGCCAGATGAGAAATTCCCCACAGTATTGACATTGGTGTTGTTGATGATGATGATGATGTTGGTGATGGTGATGGTACAGGAGCCTTGGATTAGTTCTTTCTGTTTGCTTGCTCTGCTCCCCTCCTCCCATCAAAGGATATGCTTTCATTCCCCAACAGTTTAAAGCCTGGCTCAAGAGCCCACAAAAGATGAAGCCTGCTGTGCCCCTCCAAACAAATTGGAGCAATTTTGGTTCCTGGTGCTCTTTTAAAATAAATTAGAGGTTGAATTCTGAGGATTATGTATCTGATTCTATATTTTCAAGCACAGAGATTCAAATGTGGCCAGTACTATCACATTCAGTAAAAACAGGAGAAAGGTAGGCTTCATTCCCTTAGTCTCAATTGTTTTTCACCTATTTGACCTTCTTTCACAAACTTTCTTATTTCACATTCTTCTTCTTTCACAAGTATGCTATCACACGCTCTGTCATACTGTCTTAGGTGACCACTTCATGCATCTGCTAAAGTAGGCTCTGGCCCGTGATAGTTTATGTTACAATACATTTGCTAGCCTTTAAGTTGCCAGAACGCTTTGCTCTTACCTCAATTTTGTCATACCTGTCTCATGGAGGCATCATTTGTGTGACTGTATAGTGATGCAAAACATAGTACACAGATCTGTTCTCAGATGAGATTCACATGATACAGCGATGACACTGATATCTTTCTTGGGAAAGTTGATCACAGTGCGCAAGTGTGTCTTCAAAAATATCGTGCATGATTCTGGCTGAAGACTGATGACAAACTGTGCTAAAGTGTCCTTTCAAAATTCAAATTATGTGCACAAAAAGTAATTACAACAACTAATATTCACAATTGGCCTAATAAAACTGAGCTTCTTGCAGTAAAAATGCAACTTTCTTAAACAGTTATAGAAAACACAACATGCAAAGCTGTTATTGTTTCAAGATCAGTATAACATTTAAAATATTAAGGGTGCAATCCTATGCATGATTAGACAGAAAAAAGCCCTACAACTACATGACTGGCTGGAGCATGCTGGGAATTATAGCCCTTTTTCCTGTCTAATCATGCATAGGAATTGCACCTTAAATTAATTATTGGTTATGAACAACTTGTTATAGTCTGATGAAGCAATGGGCATTGTTCTTTGCCTTTGACCCATATTCTCTTATCTTTCTTTAATCTGGTGCTTTCCTGCAATATTTGAGTCTATTCATGTACTATTCACAACAAAATGTTGTTTCATTTGCTGTCAGCCTGCTGTATGTAATGATCATTAAAAAATGTATATGTTTTTACACTTGGAGAGTTTTTCAAGCAAAATGTTTGCCCTCATCTACCTTGTTATATTTCTGTATATTAGACACTCGCTGTACGGAATAATAATAAACTGATTTTCATAGCAGAAGCAGAAACTCTTTTACTAGAATCAATAACCAAAAATGTTTCTTTCAGCTTTCTCGTAGCATCTCTGTGAGTCTGTCCAAACCAGAATTAACAAACAAAATAGTAGTGTTTGAGTAATTTTATCACCTTTTCTTTTCTTAATTAGAAGATGTGACAATGTAAATTCAATCTAGGGCTCAGTCCTATATGGATAGTCGGCAATCTCCAACCTCTAATGCAGGGTGGGAGAACAGTGGAGGCGATCTTCACCTCTGCTCTCCCGCCACTCTGCATTTTAGCTAGATAGGCGATTTCGTCCATCTAGCAATGGCACCCTGTCTCCTCCCCTCCCTGCCCCTAGGACCACCTTATTTCTGTTTCTGCACTGTTTTCCAAACATGGAAAGGTACATGGCGCAGTTCTCTCCGCACTGGCGATGAGGGGAGAGGGGCAGGAAGCATGGTTTCCTGGTTCCAACCTTGGAGCCAGGAAACTGAACTATTATATGCCTCCCCACACACACACACATGATGCTGTCTGCGGGAGGCATAGCATTGCTTCCTTGTACTTTCTTCTATTAAGCAGAAAAAGTAACGAAACAAAAGAGTCAAAGCTAGTTTTTCGAGAGTAATGACCAAGTTATTTTATTTGTTTTAGATCTGTAGAAGAAAATTAAAACTTCAGAAAACAGTTACAGCATCAGATGTTACATTTGAGTTACATAAGATAGGATGTTGGAACAGAAGTAGAGCATGTTAAAAGATCAGAATACTGCCATACTGATTCTGATGTGTGATGCACACACTACTTTCTTTTCACAGGTCGTCTGTTTCTGGAACACCATTGGCCTCTGTCGGCTGTATAGTTATCATTATAGGAATATTCTCAGAAGTCCATCCTTTAGGAGTCCTGTTGAAGGACCGCCTGGTTGAAAGAGGATTGGCAAGGACCATGAATCGTGGATCATTTAGCAGCAGAAAGTTGAAATCTGGTACCTTGAACTTAACTAGTTTCGATGCTCTCTCAAAACCACCAAACGGAATGGCAACTCTGTAGATGATAGGACAACAGTAAATGAAAAATATATTTTTTAAAAAAATGCTCTGCTTTGAGCCTGCAATTATAAAAAGGGGATTTCAGAATATTTTTCCTTGATTGTATATTGGAATGCTTATTGTCATGGAGGACTCTTAGTGTGTCTTTATCTCATTGATCCTAATAACAACCTTTTGAGAAATGTTGCTGTAATTTCCATTTTACTGCTGGGATGGAACTATAGTAGAGAAATTGTCATCTACTCAAGGTAATGTAGAGTTCCTATCAAGACTAGCAATACTGTACCAGACTGGATCACAAAAGCGTAAGTGTCAATTTTTGAAACAGCAATAAACCATTTCAAGAACTAAAGCTGTAAATCAGGATTTTACTTATTAACATTGATGATTAAATTGAAATCAACAGGGTACTTTAAAAACACAAGGAAAAAAACCTTAACAATTTAACTGAGTTGGCTTAGACTCTGCTGGGAAATAGGTGTGCAGGGACAGCTCCCACTGCACACCCTGTTTTCCAGTGCTGAGAAAGAGTGTGCACAAGATCCATGCACATGTACATTCCCAGCCAAGGTGTGCTTTAACATTGCCCCATGCCAGCAACCTGGATCAAGATTGCTGTGAAAGGGCAAAGTGAAAGTCTTTCTTTCCAGTGATCTAGATTGGGAGTATGTGTGGGTCACACATAGGGATGTACGGATTTTGTAAAATCAATTTTGTCTGCATTTCATGGATTGACAGGTGCCTTTTGTTCTGACCTCCACTCATTGGCGGAATTGGATTTTTTCAAATTTCCCAATTTGTGCAAATTCACATCTGCGAAAATGCGTAAATTTCACCAATGTGCAGATCCCTCCAAAATGTGCATTTTCATGCTTTAGCCTATGGGGTAAACAGCCTATGGGGTAAATGTGCATTTTGGCTGGTGTTTTTTATTTCTATGACCAAATTTGTGTAAAATTACAGAAAGTAAAAAAGATTGGTCCGCAATAAATAAATAAAGTAAATATAAGTTCACAGAATCTCTGTAACTCAGGGCGAGCCAGTCTGCTGTGGAATCTGTAGATTGGATTCATAGAAAACTGAACTCATTTTGTTCCGTTGTGGATTTCCCCAACAGCTCTAGTCACATGTGGCCCTTAGACAAATACAAGTTGCCTAACCCAGACATTGAGAAATGAAATTCTGAAATGTATTGGTGTGCATGTTTGTGTGAATGTGTGTTGGGGCAGGGAGTTACTTCCTTATTGGAAATTTAATCACAATGTACTTATACCAGAATCCAGTGAGGCTCATTAGTGTTAACATTCTTTCAAGGTAAACTATTACTTGCTCCTTCAGGCAATAAATCTGGGAATAATGTCTAAAACAATTTTTTTGCTGATTTTTTTTAAAAAAACTTCCTTCTATTATGCTGAACTATTCAGCTATATGCAGATTGCACTTGTATGCTACACCCCCTTTAGAAAGACCACTTCCAAAATTAAGGCCACAATCCTAACCCACTTACATTGACCTGGCTCGCATTATTGTTTCAGGCCAGGAATGCTAAGTTGGCAGTCCAAGCCCCCACTGCTGTGGCTTCTTGTTATGCATAACTCAGCAAGAGTGGTTTGTTGGGGTGATTGACAAGCCACCCAGAACCTATAGGCTGTTTTAGGTTTGTGGGTGGTTTGTCAACCATGCTAGCAACCGATCTTGGTAGGTTCACACATAATGAGAAGCTACAGCGCTCCCACTGTGCCCCAAATATTCACAATGGCTGCCACCACCGCAACAAGAAGCCCCACAGGGAAATTCACCCATGGTGGCTTCTCGTTACATGTGTACCAGGCCATTGAGTTCAATGGGACTTAACTTCTATGCAAATATTCACAGGATTCTGATGCACAATTGCAAACATGTCCACACTTACTTGGAAGTATGTTCCATCGAACTCTGTGAGCCTTACTTTTGAGTAGACAAATAGAATCAGGATGCAGATTGCTAACCTCCGGAAATGGTTCTGGATGTTACATGTCCTGTCTAGAATACAGATGGATTGGGAACCCCTGGTCTGCTCAGCTAGTTGGAAAATGCAAGTAAGAAGTTCATGGTTCAATGGGAACACTCATGCTTAGCATACCGAAGGACTTAGGCTGAGGGCCGAACAGGCATTAATTTCTAAATGTCTATCTAGCACAGGGGTTGACAACTTGTGACCATCCAGATGTTTTAGCCTACAACACCCTTCAGCCCTAGCCAACATAACCAATGGTTAAAGATCATGGGAGTTGTAGGCCAAAACATCTGGAGGGCCACAAGTTGCTTACCCCTGGACTAGTAGCTACATGTCTGTTTTCTATTTTATCTCTAGAGTAGGCACAAGGCCCTCAATATAGATCAAGATGCTAGCCTGGGATGTGTCACAAGAGCTTTTAAGATCAGACTGGGGGCCCCTGCACCATTCTAGAGTTAAAATGAAAAGAAGACATAGCTGCTAGACATATACTTAAATGAATGAATGACTTGCCTCTCATTCCCTGGCATCTTTACTTAAAACCTAAAAATATTTTGGGGCACAATTCTATGCATGTTTAGAAAGGAGAGAAAAAAAACTCCTACAATTCCCAGCATGCCCCATCCATTCATGCTGGCTGGAGCTTGCTGGGAGTTGTAGGAGTTTTTTTCTGTCTAAACGTGCATAGGATAATACCCTTTGTTGGCAGGTCTGAAAAAGACATCTGCTTGGAGAACTGCTGACGGTCAGAGAAGACAATTCTGGACCAGTAGTCTGATTCTGTATAAAGCAGCTTCACGTGTAAGTTCTATTTCATAACATATTGTCACCATTTCCCAATGGCATTGCTAAAAATATAGACATGAGCTGTCAGGCTCCCAGTAACTTTCCAGTGTAGGACTTGCTGATGAACATGTTACATAACCTCTGATATTATAGATGGATTTTGCACTACTTGTAAACGTGTTAAAAGTAGTGCTACCTAATTAAAAATATAGTACTCCTAGACCAAATGTTAAGAATACCTATTTGTATTCTGGCATAGATATACACAGTGATCAACGTAAAGAAAAGGGAAGAGTAATTAACTTGTAAATGTTCACACATGGCAAGAGTAAATTCCTTGAAGCAATCATTGGGATGATGTCAAGGAGTCATAATGCCCTATATTTCATGAAACATAAACATGTAATTTGAGGTCTGACTCATTGAGGTATGCAATCCAAACCCAGCATCAAAAAAATCAAAAAATCGTAATGCTCATTGAGTGTAAAAGGGAAATGCAGGTATTTTATACTGCGAAAATTAGCCCAACTTTGGGTTCTGCTGTCAGTTTTGTGATGTGTCGAAGTAGCTGATTTTCCATAGGCAGAGCAGTTGCACAATCAAGACTGGGTAATTTCACATAATTTTAGGCTAGGATACAACTATTGTTCTTTCATGACATACAGCTCCCAAATCTGCTCCAGAAAGCCCCAGTGTTGCTCAAATTTAGTGAACTGATAAAACATTTGAAATGCTGGTTCAGGACAAAAGCCTCGGGTATTTAGCAGACAGTACTCAGTTTATTCTGTTGAAAAATTTAACAGTATCATAGTACATAAATAGATCCTACTGTCTATGCACCAGTGGCATTTGCAAACCAGGGGCAGCATGCACGTTTCAATAGCTTTTCTTACAGCTCTGCCTTATTTCTATTCTTTTTTGAGAAATCACTTCCCTTGCTCATCTGTATTTTCCATGGCCAGTAGCTGTTCTTGCAATGAGCAACATCTGGAAGGCAACAGAAACCCAGGCCTACGCTAAACCATGGTTTAGCATGACATGCACAATCAGGAACGAGTCCCAGTGAGCTTTGGGCTCACACGCGTCTCCCTTCCTTTCTCCTGCGCTGCCAGAAGGAGGTGTTCAGAAGATTTAACTTTTGGTTTTAGTGAACCACAGTTTGTTGGGTCACCATAGCAAGTGCTAAACACAATTCTTGGTCCAGATGATAAGACAATCTGTGGTTAATTAACAATGGAAGCCAAAGCTTCTAAAGCCCTGTGGGAGGGGGAAAGGGACTTGCATGAGCTTGAGGCTTATGCCAACTTGTACACATTGCACGGAGCCTGATTTAGCACGATATGCAAACATAGCCGTAGTGAGAAAAGTGACTCTATTGCAGGAAGACAATAGAAGTAAGAGCTGGGTCTCCAGACATCAAGGAGGGCAGAAACAGGATGAGATCACCTGTCTCTCTGCCTGTGTGTGTGTGTGTGAGAAAGAGAGAGAGAGAGAGAGAGAGAGAGAGAGAGAGAGAGAGAGAGAGAGAGAAGCTACATGCTGATAAACTATTATTAATAATGATGATAAAAAATAATAGGAACCATAACTGCTTTGTATAATTTTACTTTCAGCCCCATTAAGCCTCTTTTACATTCAAATTAGTCTTTAGCCCTAGCTGTTTGGGGTGGGGTGGGAATTGCAATGGCATAAGCTTTCCTCCAAAAATAGTTTGGAGATTGACTATTTTAGAGTGAATTGATAGCTATAAACATCACCATTGGGGTTTGATGGGGAATAATAATTAAAACATATTTCATGTGCCCAGATTATTAAATAAAGAAACAGATCGATTTCATTTTCAATCATAAAGTAAATACTATTCCTAAACTGAATGCTCTCTCCGGGATGCTTGGATAACATTTTGAGGTCATTACTGGGGAGCCAGTGGTGCAAATGCAGGAGCTGCTTCCCAGCCTGCCGGCTTAGGTTTGCTGTATGTAGATTAGCAACACAGAGTGACATCCAGATGGACTGGATTCCTGTAGTGCTTTGAAAACAATCCATTAAAGGAAGGGAACTTCTCTAACAAGGCAAAGAGGCAAAACCAGTCGAGCCTGCTTATTTTTACATTTAAACATTCTGCAGTACCTCATTTCTCATCCAGGGTTTTATTTTGGATGTTTTTCCTAATCGGAAAAAAACTGGTGGAGGAAATATTTTCAAAGTTAATTTCATTGTTGTTGTCATCATCATCATCATCATCAAAAACAATGAGTAAAGATAGTTTTGAAGTGTCTTAACAGTATAGGTGTATCACTAGATTCCTCCAAGCTGACACAAAGAAATAGACATTTATTATGCCCTTTGGCAGCCTTCCACAGCCTGGAGCCCTCCAGAAGTATTGGACTACAATTGCCATAAATCCCAGCAATGATGGCCACTGGTCGGGGATGATGGGAGTTGTAGTACAAAACCTCTGGAGGGCAAGAGGTTGGAAAGGGAGTTCTACAGTGATATATTCCCCTTGTCTAAGGAGGATTTGTCTTCAAGGATGGAGGAAAATGTCACTAAAACGACTCTTTTCTAAGAATTCCATTAAGAGAGAAAAGAAACCAGGTTTTCAATTTGCCAAGAGTTCTTTGGCCTGTTTTGGTGTGATAAAGCCAAGGTCAATTCAACTAGCTTTCCTGAGTTAACAACCTTAATCTGAGTTTGTTCATACACACATTGAAACCCATACTTTTGTAGCTATATTCCTTTGTTTGCCTCCTGTCTTGTTAACATTTACTGGGAATTTGGGTGGGGTGGGGGAGATACCATGCATCCCCAGGTTTTGAGAATGGCAACCCATTTACCCTGAAACAAAGGAACCATGAAAATTGTTCCTGAACATCCAGGGACTTACTAATTTACTTCAATTATGGAATGACTCCAAGGTTGAAATTAGTTAAATGAAAGGTACTCTAGGATACCTGACCATTTGAAGGGAAATGTGTCCACATTTAAGATGCACCCTTTTAAAACAAAGAAATTACAGTACTGTAAGAGAGCCAAGGTGGGAACAAATTGGCAAGTGAAATAGATGGGCTGTTCTGTATTATGCCAAGTGATCTAGGGCTAATGTCAGAACCTTAATACTCCTTGCTATCTGACTCATATTCAAGATTTAATTTTAGCTTGTGCTCTTAATGACATTAATAAAAGTAGTATCCACGGCAGCCTTGTTTAGCACTCGGAATCCCAAGACATAGGGTCAAACTAGCTATGATGTGGGAGATTAACAGCAGCAAACAGCTGCTTTGAAAATGGAAGAAGTGGCACTCTGGGAGAAGGGAATAATCTATTAAAATATCTACTGAGAGACATTGACTTATGTGCCTGGGAAGTGTTGTAGATGATAGCCTGGCATGGGGGAATGCTGGTAGGAGGAGACATGGTTTTGGTGGTCCGACAAGCTGACTGAGGGTATGTTGTTGTTGTTGTTGTTGTTGTTGTTATTATTATTATTATTATTATAGTTATATCCTACCTTTCCTCCAAGGAGACTAACGCAGCGTACATGATCTTCCTCCTCCTCTCCATTTCATCCTCACAACAATGCTATGAGGTAGCTTAGACTGCATGTCGGTGACTGTCCCAAAGTCACCCAGTGAACTTCATGGCCAAGTGGGAACTAGAACCTGAGTCTCAGTTGAGCCCTTTAAACTACTACACCACATTGGCTTGCTATATTATATTATGGAAGGTCTTTCCAGTCCTTTGAGCTTCTTATTTATTTTAATCTTGCTGCTGCTTATTGAGTTTAAAGGTTAGATGTATCTGGCAGACCTTGTTTTAGTGACGGCTGCTTAAGGTTTGGATTGTTTTATATTTTTACTGTGTTTTATTATGCTTTTATCGAGTTTATTGTAAGTGGTACAGTGCATTGCTACGGATCCTATTGTGGCACAGAATGTGACTCATATGTTTAAAATAAATAAATGAATAAAATAATAAATAACATTTTCCTTCTAGGTCTCTTAAATCCTTTTAGCTGTCTTCTGAATCCATTCCAGTTTGTTTTGAATTGTCACAGCCGGACATGAGCACTACTTCAATATGGTAGTGCCTGATAACTGAGAGGATGTTGCAGCTGCATTCATTCCTTTTATCTGAGCCTGTTCTATTAAGGTCACAAATAAAAACTGATTAGAAACACACAAAGCTTTGCTTGTTTAAAGCTTTTTCAAGTTCAAGTGTGGGGATCATCCCTCACCTTCCTTTTTATCAGCAGCGAGTATGACTCCAACGTGTTATATCCAGTCACAATTCCTAGAAATATTTTCCCTGCAATGACACCATGCAAACTTGAAGAGCTGACTCAAAGACTGATGTCATCATTATGTCACTGTAGTCTTTTCATGATGACCTCAATTCCATTTCCCCCCAAACTGCAATCAAATTAATTAGCTATAATGACTAAAGGGTATAGAGTCTAAAAATAGGAATTTTGTTCTGAGTGAGGAGAAGAGCCACAGAAGTGAACGTGTGTGTGTGTGTGTGTTTGTGCAGGAACATCTCTGTGTGTTTATTAATCCTGACTTTTTTTCACCCCATTGATTGTTTTCATTTTCCAACACTACTAGCAGGCTTGTCTAAACGATATTCCCACACCCACCCAAAATTATTTAGTGTCTTATTGAGCTCCTTCACTCCCAGTGTTACCATGCTACCATGCACACAATTAGGCTCCGAAAAACCTACTAGTTCAATGTGAATGAAGCTACGTTTATATAGGATTTGAGCCTTAGGAAACAATCCAACTAAGTTAAGCAATTTTTATTCCCAGTGATTTTCGTTGGAATCGATGGGACCCAGATGTGCCTAACTGTACCTGAGTCCATTACCACGGGACTCTTTGGCCATATTGACATTGAGAATGCACAATGATGATCCACAGGCTTGCGTGCTCCTCATTGCTCTTCTTAGCTTATGAGGAGACGCGAAAGGGGAGTACAGGAGCCCAAGGTTTGGCCCACGGCACATTCTTGTAACAACCAACCATGCCTTTTTGTTACATCTGGATGTGACCTTTGACTTTAATTTATTTATAGCTTATGCAATCGTGAGTTCAGTTTGATCAGCATCTGTTGCATCATTTTTCTGAGGAGAGCATATCCCCAGGAAGAGCATCCAGCCCCAGGTTATTCCTGTATGGCATCTTCCTCTTTCTCCTTCCTCATTTTAGCCAGCTGGAGTGCAAAGCTCCAATTGGGCAAGAGATTTTCCCCTGTAAAGAACCGGGGAAGAGCTACCCATACTACCCTGCCAGTTTGGAATAAACTGATAGTAGGGTCAATGTAGTCACTTCACCTCA
This sequence comes from Elgaria multicarinata webbii, assembly GCF_023053635.1. Taxonomy (NCBI): domain Eukaryota; kingdom Metazoa; phylum Chordata; class Lepidosauria; order Squamata; family Anguidae; genus Elgaria; species Elgaria multicarinata. The sequence goes on along the minus strand of NC_086180.1, from coordinate 35,127,262 downwards.
CTGTGCTATGTGGGTGTTGGCAGTCTATGAAGAGACAGCTGCAGAAAGAATCAGAGCCCCTCTGCTGATGGTATGTAGGACTGGTGGATTAGATTATGGTTATCTCCATGCAGATGTAGCCTGCGCTAGGCCTCCAATTTTCAGTCAATACACTCTAAGTTCAGGGCAGCTAACTTAGTGTCCTCCAGATGTTTAGGTTGATAACTTCCATAATCCCTGACCGTTGGCCATGTTAGCTGGGGCTTATGGAAGTTGGAGGTTATTTTGGTTCCCTACTCCTGTTCTAAGTCACCTCTACTCATACATACATTTTCTTACTCAAATTTGCAGAATGGCAATGCTGGTATTAACAAGCTGCTAAAGGCATACAGAGCCTGCTTCCTGTTTTCTGTAGCAACGGACTGCTACCTTTCGAAGGCTCTGAAAGGATTTTTTGTGTTGGGTTAGTCATTTGAAATTGAATACAAGCTATTCATTAAAAAAGCACATACACACAGTGTCTCAATAAATGAAATTAGTGTGTCAAGTATGAATAAGCATGAGCCACAGCTGGATATTTTGTGAAAATAATCCCAAAATACTTCCAGTCAATGTCAACATGTCTAGAGCTTCTGCTAGAAGCCAAAGGGCATCATTTAACAGGTAAACATCATCTTGCCGTTAGTATATGCTGCTCCTTGTATGTGGTGCCTAGATTTTGTTTTGGTAAGAATTTAGCCAGTTTTTTGCTGTTTAAAAAAGCTGGAATGAGTTCACCAAGTTCAGCTCCCTTTTGAATGTAGTGACACTGTGTGGCAATAGAACATGTTTCAGACTTTTGTGGGAGCAGATTCCAATTCCTAACCACAAAGCTGCTTAATATCAATAAACCAGATGAGTTTATTAGTGATGGGGAAGAGATGAGGGAAGCAATAACATCTATAAAGTTTAGAGCATATATGCCAAGTTCTTAGCTGGTTTGGTTCATTGGCCTTATGCCAGACAAAATGGTGGCTGTGGCACTTCCTGTGTCAGAGAATCTCACTGTGTGATCCAGCCTGCTCTCTCCATTCTAAGATGGATAGCACAAGTACTTGTGATGAATGGTTTGCCACAAATTCAGTGCATTTCTGGATCAAAAGGTATGAGGAACTCTTGCACATAGGCTAGGAACTTAAAATAAGTGAAAGTTTTCTGTCCCCACTTCCCCCTTGTAACTGCCCCTCAAAGCCCTATCTGAAGGGTGGTGGGGCCTTCAGAACAATGTGAGATGTGGCATGGGGACTCCGGGGAAGGAGAGACTTGTCTCAAATTGGGTGGCCCTCCATCAGTTTCTGACAATCCCCCCTTCTTCTGCAACGACAATCCCCTCTTTTTCTGAAACCCCTTGCATCTCATCCAACATTGTTCAGGAGATCCCCCCACAATCTCTGGTGAGCCTTTCCATGGGCACAGACAATTGCAATGGGGAGGATCGGATAGGAAACTTCCCTTCTGTCAACTTCCTTCCATTCACATTGTAGGGTCCCCTAATTTCCACACAAATGCTATTTCCATGCTATTATTTCTTCCCTCTGAGGAAAAATTGACAATTTTTCAAAATTACCTGTTAAAGCTCTTAAAGTTAGGCAGATCTGGCCTGGCTTCTGGCTTAAACAGTTTAGGGTATAAAGCCTCCAACAGCTCGGGATCATTGCTGATGGCTTCTATCCAAGGTGACTGATAGTACTTTGGCACAGATGTAGTGTTGAACCTCTCTGGAGGAATTGTCTTCAGTGGTCCGGAATATCCTTTGGGAGCAAAAATTATACACTGTGTTTGCATTCTACAGTAGCAGTCTCCCAACTCCTTCATGTAACAAAGACACAAATTTATTCTCACCACATCTCCTATGTACCAAATAAGACATTCTAAATTAGTCGACACTTGAGATCACATGAGAATTCTATGATTTTTCAGCCACAATCCTCAAAACTGTGCTTCTGAAGTAACCCTGTCGAAGAGAATGGATTATCTCTGGACAGAGACGTCTGTGGCTAATACCAGTCAAAAGAAATCATGCAGCTATTCTGCATTTTCTTCTTTAATAGATTTTCTGTGGAAAGAAAAAAGAAGTGGTGGGAAAACATGGAAGGGTTGCAAATGGAAGACGTCAATGTCTAGACATCCCATAAAATTCCATGAATGAGGCAGAGCAATTGCATAATAAATCTGGAAGCACCCTGGGAATTAATAGAATTTCAGCAGCGGTACAATTAGGACAAAACATTATTTGGTGGGATGGAAAGAAAGGTTAAAGATTATGAGAGGGCAAACTCTGTCCCCCCCTTTTTTTTTACTTAATTAGAAAAATCACTTATAATTAAAACTTATATTTGACATATACAGAACCTCAAGGTTTAGCTGTGCGAGTTCACCCATTCCTGTAACGCAAAAAACAAAGTAGGCTACAAAATACTTCCAGCCATCATAAGGGAGCATATATAAAGACCTACATAATTAGAGCAGTCAAGCTGTGTGGAACTGCATTGAATCCATGCTAATCAGATGTACAATCCACCCTGCAGGATCCGGATCAGGAGAAATCAGATTGTCTTGTTTCCAGCAGAAGCCAAGTGTGCACAGAGCTGATTGGCTGGCCATTGTGACATCACAAAGGCATCCTTCCCCTCCCATTCCCTGAGGATTTTTTTAAAGTTTAAAGGAAACTGAACAATATAATCATCATCATCATCATCATCATCATCATTCAAGGAACTTGAATTTAGTGTGGGGAGGGAGGGAGGGAGGAATGAAGAGGATGAGGATATTTTTGTTGTATTCAGAAAGAAATGAAAGCACTGTATGAAAAGTAAAGGGGGTAGTTTCACCCCACACAACAGCAAAATTAAAACAGCAGTGACTCCTGATTCTCCATAAATCACTGTATACCCTAAAATAGTATTAGGCTAATCTACATACCATTCAGGGCATGTATCTATGAGAGGGTGCATTTTAACATGCACTGAATGTTGATGATGACATGTAGCTACCAACTATTTAAGGTGCTGGATAGTTAATGGAAACTTAATTTAACATATTGAATTACAGAGTTCAGCTGTCCACAGGTATGAGGATTTTCATGTAGTTGGTACCAGGATTTGAAACATGTACACATCCTTACAGCACAATCCTATGTATGTTTACTCAAGTAATTCCCACTGTGTTCAGTGGAGTTACATTCCAGGAAGTATGTGTCACATCCTAGCCTAATTTAAATAAATCTGTTCAAAGTTATTGTGTAGAATCCATTATGTGATGGTCACAAGTAAGGAAAAAGGCTATGTTCACTTCATAAATTATTTCCTTAAATTAGTCAGCTCTTGTTTTTAAAGGGGCAAGAAAAGAATAGGCTTCTTTGTGGCTCAATGCCTTTGCAGAAAGGAAAGCAGTGTCCTTGCAGCAAAAGGGTTTACACTACAGCAGAAAAGGTTCTCACTGCCAGAGAACCAAATTGCCCTCTCAGTTACTCTCTTACAAAGGTTTCCTTTCAAACTTTTTTTCACTCAATTTTGAACTTGCATATTAGGACTAAATATGGTATAAATGGTGCTGTCTGTTATCTACTAAAAGATATACTCTAACAACCAAAAAGTGTGATAGATTTATACAGCCTGTAATGCATGAGATTAGACTCTATGGCCTCTCTTACCTTTACAAATCTAAGCAATTTAAATGTTTGATAGAGCTGGGTCAAAGAAAGTTGTAACCAAATGCTAGCTTTAAGATCTAAGCCAAATATACTTGGAATGAAAATTGAATGCCTGGGGCATGTTGGGAGCTGTAGTGCTTTTTTCTATTTAAACATGCATAGGATTGCCCCCTTAGGGCATTTCCAGATAATTGGTGGCTTTAACCCAATAAATACGCTGTACAAATCCAGACTTTTTTCTTTCAAAATTGCGCTTCTGTTGCAGAGCTACTGATTTCGTATAGAGGAAAATACTATTATACCCACAGCCAGTGTAATGGCTGATTGTGATGGTTGCATGGAAGATGATTGCTCAAGTGCCACAGGCAAGACTTCCTGTGGACATGACTGAATTATGTAGGCATGAATGAATTATGCAAAGTAAACAAATCATAAGCAGCAATTTGCTTATTTTGCATAATTTAGTCTGGTTTGTGAGTCAAGCAGTTGGGGAAAAGACCTGTGCGGCACAGCAAGACCAAGAAATTTGTCTTGAGATCTGGCACTGATTAGTTATAAGAAGCTATACTGTACAGCCCTCAGCTTGCACTAGATGACATTATATAATGCATGAGATAGTGTATGTATAGCACTTTGAATGCTCTAAACCAGGAGTGGGCAATTTGTGGCCTTCCAGATGTTTTGGCCTACAAGTTCAATCAGCCCTAAGCAGCAGAGGAAATGGTGAAGATGACGGGAGTTGTAGGCTAAACATCTGGAGGGCCATGTTGCCCACTTCTGAATGGCAAAATTGCAAAAGAAAATGTCTAAAAACCAGATTAGTGTCATACCGATTTATTAGGCTAGCTCAAAGTACTATGCAAGCTCTTTGGGGCCTAATCTACACCAAGCAGGATATTGCACTATGAAAGTGGTATATAAAAGGCAAGAGCCACACTACTGCTTTATAGCGATATTGAAGTGCACTGCAGGATCTACACTACTGCTTTTTAGCAGTATTGAAGTGCACTGACAACTGTTGGGGCCCATTGATGCATACCATATACCACTTTCATACCACTACATCCTGCTTGGTGTGGCTCCTGCGTTTTTCAGAACTCAAAGCAAAGTAGGGAGTGGGGAGAAGGAAAAAAGTGGTTGATGTTCAAGCCATGGAGTTTGCAAGTGTAGTAATAGAGGGGGTACCTTTCATCAAATGAAAAGTGACAGGTCAGTGGGGTACACTTGTGGCTCCTATTTGGGGGCCACAGTGCCCCCCTGTGGTCCCCAAATAGGGGCCACAAGTGTACCCCACTGACTTGTCACTTTTCATTTGATGAAAGGTACCCCTCTATTACTACTCACAGTCTTAAGACGGGAAGTGGAAGGAGGGTGCAGGCGTTCCAATTAGGCTCTATCAGGTATGGAGATGGTTTCAGGTTGCACCTGGGTCCCTCCCAAATGTTGCTGGGAAGAACAAACAAACAATGGTTGATCTCCAAGTTCTGAAAATATAAAATCTAGCTGTTACTCAGAATTATCTCCATCTTCAGGCGGAATGAATGGGCTCCTTGGTAGGTGAAAAACAATATAAATTGTAAGCGCTGTTGTTGCATATATTATATTATCTTTCTCACTGGTGCATTTGTGGGCTTGTTTGATTTTGGTTTGTTTCAGGGTTGTGGTCATAGTGGTTTTTAAATGAAAGCTGATATTCCCAGGGTGCTGGGATTTTGCAGTACTAGTTTCTGTGCTTGCATTGTGCAGTCTCAGATGAGTGAAATACTCAGCCATAGCCATAGGTTCCCATTGGCTATTGCCTGCGATGACATTAGTAATGGCCACAAAATGTGTTTCTTTCTTCCTCCTCAGCCCTGGAAACCTGCATAATTTTGTTACATTTGCTTTCCATTTAGTTTTTCCATCCTCCGTGAAGTTGCCTTATATTGAGCCAGACCATTCACCAATCCATCCCAGCATTGTCCGTGGTCTCTGTGGAGGATCTTTCCCACAAGCTGCCATCTGATCCTTTTAACTGGAGATGACAGGAATTGAACCTGTATGCAAGGTTCATCCTCCAAGTCTGAGTAATGGCCCTTCCCAGTGGCTGTGCACTACTACTGGTGTGCTACTCCTGTGTTGGAGCTCTTGTCCCATGATAGTTTAGACATTTCATCATCTTTCATATTCCCCACTGTGGAATGCCACAGCTGCAGCATTCACACTACCCTGCCTATAAATAGAAAAGAAACATCTGAACATCAGCATATCTCTTCTCCCTTAACACGACCAATCCACCCATACATTACATGGGGATATGGGATACTGTGCTTCTGACACTCCATCAAGACTAGAGTGTCTAGCTGCTCTACAGACTTTTATGTGTGTGGAAACTATGGATATCTTGTAAAAGTTCTGCTTATGCTTCTTTTTGGCATTGATCAACTCACAGATGCCTCAGGTACTGTGACTCATTTATTGCTCTTCTATTTTGGCATGAAACTAGACATTTGGAGGGATTTATAAGACTGGTTTTTACATTGCCTGAATGACTTTACCAATTCTTATTAAATATTTTTAAAAGAGCTCTGTCTGGTTAAGAAACTGTGCAGTAGCTTACCTGGGGCAATGTTTTCAGGGTTTGGTGGACTCCTTGGATCAGGTGTATTAGGAGGTGTGGTTGGTGCATGCTGCTGTCCATCTTCCATGCCACTAACATCCAGTTGAACACATTGTATGACCTCATTTCGCTGCATTTGAATGGGAAGAAATAGCACAGCTATCAGGTGTATGACGGAGACGCCGAAAGACTGCTGAAAACAGAATCCTGGTGACATGGCTTTTCCTAACTGGGAAGCTGATATAAGAGCTGTTCTGTCTAAATTTAATTGTTTTCTGACTGCTTTTTTGCCTTTCCACTCTGGTATCTCAACACCGCACACTCCTAAGCCTCACATGGCACCCTGATGAACTGGTGAAGTATTATTCTTGCTTTAGACATGTGGAATGAAGATGCCGGAGAGATTAACTGGCTTTCTGAAGCTAGAATAGAAAGTATCTGGCAAGCTGGGAATGATAGGTCTCTTGTGCTCCAGGCAAATGAGTTATCTAAACGAGAATATCCTTTTTCCTGAAGCAAAGGTTGTCAGATGCCCTTATTTTTTAAAAAAAACTTGCTGTACTCGCTGTCCTCAAAAACATAATGAATGGCTTTTATTTCAGAAACCTCTACTGTGTAGAAGAACCACAAGTCTACTGCAGTTCCCTGATTCTGAAGGTGTCCATGAAAAAGCCAGGAGAGGTGGCTGCTACAGTTCTTGAAATTCAGCCACCTTGTAAAGCACTTCCCATAGGAATAGGCCCAAGGGCTATTGGGAATGAGGACCCTAGGCAGATGAGGTGGGGGAGCCACAAAATGATTTCAACTTAGAATCAGTGTTTTGAACAAGTTAAGGTGTCCTGAACAGAGGCATGTCTTGCCCTTGTGGCACAAAAAGAAATGGATTTTCCAGCAGTTAAGGGCCGGACTCAAAGTGATTCAAGAGATGTTTTAATCCATCTCTCAGTGTTATTGCCTTTTGCTAAGACAAACAAACAAACAAAAGCCACAGGTAGCCTGATATGAATTTGGGATGGTTAAGAATTTTATTTGGTTCAGGGTTTTTTAATAAGAAGTTAGCAAAATTTGCCAATTTCTCCATAAACAAGATGGAGAGAACTTGAGGTTTTGCTTGTTTGTTTAATTGCATGCGAAAGAAAGTGAAACTGTCAGCTTTGTCTGTCTATAATTGTGATGGGGGCCAGGGTGCTGGGGAATGGGGGTTCTAACTCCCCCCTCCTACATGCCTTGGATCTGATCCAAATTGCCCCACTGAGGCTTTGGAGGAGAAAACATATTGGCACAGCCCCACCTTCCCCAGTGGTCCAATTTTCCCTCCCAGCATTGCTTTTAATGAAAGAAAGAGATGTTGGGAGATGAATTTACACATCTCCTGGATCACAACATGTGATGTTTATGGGGCACCTTAAGAAAGCTCTGAATTGAAGAAGTCTAGGCAAAGAATTGCCTAATAGCTTCAGGAGCTGAGAGGGCTTTGATGGTTTCCACTAATCTGAATGATTAAAACAAATTGGGGTTTATGTGTCATTGTTGTCATCTTTAGGAAGACTGAGATTCAGAATGGAACCCCACAGAGATGTGCCTGGTGGGGAAACTCACTGGCAGCCTTCCATTCCCTGCCAGCTCTCTCCAAAATTCCCCCTTCTACATAGCTATTAAAGGAACTCTGTCCTCCTTTGCATTTAGTCCTCCTAGCTACCTCACTCGGACACCTGGCCTTTGATTTTATTTGCTTCATCCTTCTTACGCAGTGTCCATAAAGAATTCCCCCAACACCACTTCAATTTGCAAATCATAATAATAACCTTATACAGGCCAGTTCATGAAGGTTAATGACAGGCTGGAGTTATCCAGCCTTTCTACTGGGTCATTAGTTCCAAGACTGCATCCCAAGCCTTAATCATTGTTTCTTTAACATAGAATTAGAGCTCTCTGAAATAAAATCTTATTTTAGCCATGACATTGAAATGAAAAGGTTTTAAGTACAGGCTGCCTTTAGGTAAGGGTGGGAGGGAGAATGAAAAGACAGAGAATTGAAGAACAGCCCTCAATGGGGAAGCTCAAACACTTTTTTGTCCACCCGTAATTGAGAGAGTCTCTATATGTTCAAGACTTCGGATCCATAGAGCAAGTTTTTGTGAGATAGGCTTTAGAGACAAAATGGTGAAGAATAATAGGAGAAAATATAGACGTTATGAACAGAGCTTTAAACTATTTTTCTAAAATAGCTTCCACCTAAAAAAGGCAGCAAAGCCTTTGTCTCTGTGGAATGCAGTGATGTTTTTACTGGCATTTGTTTGAACTGACCTGAATAACTTGGTGCTTTGCCATTCATGAGCGATGATCACTTCCCATATATCTGGCAATGAAAACCCTTAACCACACCACACCAATGTGTTTCAACTAACAGTGAAAGATTGAACCTTGCTTCTTCAGTGGTGTCATGGTAAATTTTGAAGTGGCAAAGTTCTAAATGACAGAGCACACTCACTCAGTACATAGCAGAATATCCAATTTATTAGGATCAGCATGACTACATTCCTATGCATAGTTACCTGGGAGGAAGCGCCATTGAACTCAGTGGTGCTTACATCAGGCTGCATAGATACCGCTTCTAAAACACACTGAGCTTTAACAAAAGATCTTCAGCCAGCTCAAATGCAACCTTTCACGTTTAATTTGAAATGCAAGCAATCTTGCAAAGAAGTAGGATATTTAAACTTTTAGTGTGAAATAGGAACTCCATCAAAGAAAAGATGGCGATTTCCTCATTATCTGACTTCCTCTGTGCTAATCAGCACAAACAACAATAAAGTATTTACTTGCCAGAGCAAAGAGTGTCCGCCAATTACTCTGGTGCTCCAGCAGTGGTGACATCACTGCCCCTGCTCCAAAAAACAACCTGGAACCGACCTTACTACAGTCCACTTCCACTACACCGCTGAGCTTCCTGAGTGTTCTTTCCAGAACCTAGAAGATTGCATACCTCTAAGTCTATTTGTCTGTACCTGTAAAACCCATGTGACCATGGGCACTAGTAGTCTGAGGGCTGAAGCATATTGTTCCTTGACTCCTGCCAGTCCTCCAGAAGCTATATAGAGGTTACTTTCCTTCAATGCAACGAAGGACTTTTGGCCCTTGTTTCCTCACAGCCAACACCACCGAAAGACATTCACTTCTTCCCCAAGGACCTCCTTCCCTCTTCCCCCACATTTTAAAACCCAGCTTCTCCTAGGGCCGCTTGTTTTCCTCCACCTCCACCACCTCGGAGCATTCACCACTTTCTCCACCACCATCTGTGCTGCCAGTCACTATTCATCTTTTTTTCTCATCAGGTTTTTGAAGTCATGTTCCTGCTTGGTTTCATTCTTATTTTTCTCATGGTTCTTTTAAATTATGTAGTTATTTAAAGCATTTATACCCTGCTTCTTCACCCAAACTGGCTCCCAGAGCAGCTTACAAAGATCAGAAATTAGACAGTCCTGGCCTGCAAGTCTAAAATCTGAAAGACACATATCAAAAGGAAAAGCGATTGTGAGGACAAGGAAAAAAGCAAACCAAGGCTCTTGATTCTTAGAGCGTCATCACACAAGGGAAAATCGTGTTTCCTTACTGTTGCTTCTCTGCCCCCTCATTGCTTCCTCTTTTGCCCGGAAGGGAAAGAGGAAGTAAACAAAGGCCACACAGCCCATTCAGGAGCTGTTTTAATCGCGCCACTTTTCCTGCACACAGCGTGAAATCGCAGCACATTCCACTTTTTTTTTTTTTTAAAGTCAGATTGAAAGGGAACCTATTTTGTGTCAGAAAAGCGAGCGGAAGGTGCAGGAGGCATGCGAGAGGTTGACGTTATCGTCTAAAGGACACACATCTGTAAGTGCGCAGTAGTGAGTATGAGATAAAACACTCGTTTGATGAACCTCTTCCTTACAAAGTTCAGTGGGTACTTTACTCAGCACAATGAAAGGCCTGCTGCTTCCTCTCCTTCCTAAGGCAGCTGGTTGCTAGAGGCTGGGGGCTCTTTGATTGTTTCTGTCGATGGCTTCTCTTATTCTTCTTTGCTTCCTTCTTCTGGAGGTATGCAGGATCTTGTTCTTTGATCTTCTTCACAAATATCTCTGCCTGTCTTATGGCTCTCCTCATAGATGTCTTTTCATTTTTGAAATTGTATTAATCTAAAACTGAATTTTTGATTTGTCTTTTTATAGTTGTTTCGATTTGCATCTCTTGCTACGTCTCCTTCTTCACAGGTTCATTAATTTTAGGGTTCTCAGAGTGTGGACACTGTCTTTTCATCGTTTTATTTTTGGTACAGCTAAATCTTGCCAATTTCAACTCTTAAATATCTCTAAAAGCTTCATTCTTTTCTTTCAAGGGATAGCACAAAGACTGTTTAATTCTCTTATATTGTCTAGACCTGAATGTTCTTTTGTTTGCTCTGCCTATTTGTAATCTACAAATACTTCCGTCTATTTTAAATTCTGAAGCACATTTGGTTTGTCTTATTTCTAGGTTTACCCACTAATTCTCTTCTTTATGCTTTACACTGGCTTACATTTTGCTAAAAGATTCAAGTTAATCTTCTTTTAGTAGCTTATCAATATCTTCATACTCAGGCTCCTTATCTTTTGGCTCTCATATCTCCACTCCTCTTTCTTTAACATCTGTTGCTACTATACTTCTTGTCTAACTCAAAAACTCATATCTTATCTCTTATTTGTACCCCTTTTCTCTTGTTAGTCTTTATCTCTGGAATAATATCAGATATCAGAACATCTCCATCAGTTTTTGGTTTTAAACGATGTTTGATGACATGCTGTTTTCCCTAGCTTCTACTCATTAGTTAATTCTTCTCCAGTTCCTTTCCTGGTTTGTCCCTTCCCTTCTTCTATCTTTGTGTATTAGTTTGTAAAATGGGAATAATGTTATATATTATCCTTATAGAGCAGCAAAAATAATAAGCATAATATTTCTGACTTATCTATTTCTCTATCTTGTCCTTGCTTTTGTTCACACCTTCATTGATGAAGGAAAACTAGTTGGATTCCACCCTTAATATTATGGCCTACTTCCTTCTGCCAGTTGCTATCAGAGCCACTGGCTTCTTCCCTTCTCTGTTAGCCCTCACCCCCTGTTCTTCTACACTGAAATCAGTTGGGCTACTTTACCGCTCTTCTGCAGTATCCTAAAGGGCCGTGGTAGTATTATCTTGTTTTATATCTAATATTCAGAACCACTAGGGTAACCATATGAAAAGGAGGACAGGGCTCCTGTATCTTTAATAGTTGCATAGAAAAGGGAATTTCAGCAGGTGTCATTTGTATATATGGAGAACCTGGTGAAATTCCCTCTTCATCACAACAGTTAAAGTGCAGGAGCTATGCTAGAGTGACCAGATTTAAAAGAGAGCAGGGCACCTGTAGCTTTAACTGTTGTGATGAAGAGGAAATTTCACCAGGTTCTCCATATGTACAAATGACACCTGCTGAAATTCCCTTTTCAATACAGCTGTTAAAGATACAGGAGCCCTGTCCTCCTTTTCATATGGTCACCCTAAGAACCACAATAATTTTGGCTGTTGGTGGACTAATGGCAGGCAGACCTGCTCATCACCTTGAGACTATGGTTCTCCAAATAGCTTCAGTAGTGCCAAACCTCTTAAAAATTGCAATGTTCTAATATCTTTCCATTCAGTTTGGATGGGTCCAGTTTTTTAAAAAAGGTTTATTAACGTAGTCTGATGGACACAACTAATAGCACATCCTTGACACGGAAGTAGTTGACTGCCATCTCCCTCCACCCCCCTCTCTCTCACACCCCCCCCCCTTGAATGTAGGAACTACTAGAGTCCCTCATCCTAGTAAAATAACAAAAATGAACCCTCCAGAATATGGTTGAAAACAAACGATGGGGCTTTTTGCATCTGCACAATTGATGTACTATGCAAAAAAATAAAAGAAAAAAGTATATCTGTTTCTCATTTTTGGCATACAGTTCTTACATTTCCCTACAAAATGTTGGCTCCTGCTATGGCAATGCTACATGTCTGAGCACTCCAAGAACAATATTTATAACTGGGAAAACGTGATCCCATCCTCATCACCCTCCATCCCCATGGTCTGTCCATCAACTGCTTAAGTCATAGCCAAGATGCTGACCCTCCCTGGGACTCACACATGAACACACAAACAAAAGTGTGCCTCATCTACAAGGCTTCTGGGACCCACTGTTGAGATCAAAGAGCCAAACTAGATAGTTGCTTGATAACATACAGATACATTCTTGTTTATTTCTTAATAAATGCAGACATGAAGGGTGGGGGCGGCCAGGGAGGATCCTTACCAGGCCATGCAGGGAAGAGAGGCTTATCTATTCGTTCTCCAGTGTGATTGGAACCAAAATCAACTCTTCTTGTGCAGTTAGAATATTTTTTTGGGGGGGGGGAATAACCTCCTAGACACCATTCCAAAATCACCATTTTAGAATAACTGGCCTAAAGCTATAGGTAACCCTTTCAAAGTAAATGATAACTTTCCATAATTGGATCAAGCACCAATTATGGAAGCCCACCAGAGGCTCCTGTTCTTGCTGCCTGCCTTGGAAATATGGTCGTCTTTCTTCAGCTTGGTAGGTCACAAATTGTCTCCAGCCAGACATGCTCTCTAATGCTAAAATGGGATCGTACTCACATTTCTTGGCTTGCTGGATAAAAAGTGAAGGTTTTCGTATGTGTACTTGTCAGACCTCCTTTGACGCATCTTGAATAGCCTTGCTCCTCGATTACTAAGCAGAGACAATTCTTCCAGCATGATATCTCTGGGGATGCTGACCTTTTTTCCAAGGTCCATTCCAGGGGATTCTGCAAAATAATGCAAGCACACATTTCCAAGAAGATTCTTCTACATCATTATTATGATCCAGCCAAAGATAAGCACTCTTAAGCTCAATTGATTTCAGCAGGAGAGTTAAGCATGTGCTTACATCTTTCCTACTGGCAAAGCTGGGAAACATTCATGTGAAATCTTAGGCCAGATTGAGACCTCAGGTGAGCCAGGTTTGGTCCATGAGCTTCAGGTTCAACACCCTTGCTTTAGAGGTAAGGTCTATCTCATGGTGGCCAGTGGAGCCTGGTGGCTCTAATATTGGTGGGGCTATGAAGCCATTGTGGATTTCAGCCAGCACCAGTAAGAACTCTAAAGGCGCTGAGCCCATTTTAAGGCTAGGATTCAGCAGTTTGGATAGCTTCAGAATGGATTCAGTCTCACTGAAATCGGAGCCAACAGCCTCCACTGGTGTTGGCTATGGAACTTCAATATTAAGAGGAAGTATGCTACTGAATACCAGTTCCTGAAGACCAACTATATGAGAGGTTGATAGCTTTCATGATGTGTTTGTGGTTTTCCAAGATGCATTTCATCAGCCCCTGTGAGGAGCAGGATGACAGACTTTTCAATACATGACCCTGCCCACTGCTGATACTAATTATGCCCACAGAACTGAAAAGTCTTAAAAGCACTTGGCTTTGGCTGGATGATGCCTACTATTCTTAAACAAGGATACAAAATTTCTATACTGTTGGGGGGCACTCTGTTCTCCAGACAGTGGTCAAGGGACTGAAAATATATTGTGCTGCACAAAGCCAATTCCTTATGGGTGGTCAAAGTTTATAGCAAAGTCAGCTTGTGTCACTGTGATGAAGCACATGCAATCACATGCTTTGCATGCAAAATTCAAAGACCCATGTAACATAAAAATGTGGAATATCTGTGCCATTTTCTTTTCCTTTCCTCATGTGTCAAACAATGGAAAATGGCCGCATCTTGATTAAAATTTGATGGTACCAGTGAAGGTACCAGTGATGGTTACATTGGTTCCTGGCTCAGATCTTGCCTGCAGACCCCTAGCTGGCTGTCTCTTTTCTTAATTCAGGCCTATAAAACTTGTGACTGTCTAGACAAATTCTGCCCATCAGTCAAATATAGCCAAGAATTCAGAACACCTCCTGCTTTGCTGCCTGCTTGGAGCTACAAAAACAGGGATGTTGTCAAACATTTGGCAGACCACACTATGTGACTAGTTTGGTAGATTATGCAGGTTTGCCTTAAATTATTGCATACAAGAGAGTGACAGTCACTGATTGCCAGCACCATAGTCTCCCCTCAAAAATGTCAGATTGGGAGGTTTGCACCATGCACCAGGCAGTATCCTGGTGTCACATACTGACTCAAGATGTCACATTACTAAGCAACAGTCAACTGTAAGAACACCCACAATGTCAATGTGAGATACAGCTTCAGACAGAGAGGTGGTACAAAGAAGCAAGGACTAGGGAAAGCTTACCTAAAAAACACATTAACTGCATTATAGCAAACATAGATGCAATTCTACACACTCAAGACTTGGCAGTATACTGATAATGAAATCTAACCAAGAACGGGCAGAAGGGAGATCTCCAGATGTTTTGGACTTCAACTCCCAGAAGCCCCTGCCAGCATGGCCAGTGGTCAGGAATGCTGTAAGTTTAAGTACAAAACATCTGAAGATTTACTTCCTGCCACCTCTGCTCTAGAGAACAGAATTTACTTTTCTCACTTCCCAAGCACAAAACATCATTGCTCTACATTGGAGAAAAGCTCTTTTAATAATCATCTCTGCAACATGAATCTATAGGCTCTGAACCCCTGCCATTTTATTTTATAGGAGGAAATATTATTTTTCCACAGCTGAACACTCCTTATTTTTAAATTTCTGCAGGATCTGTCTGATGATGATATGAGGTTCCCAAAATATTTTGCCCTGGCCAGACAGTTGGCATTTTCCACAGGAACATGGAAGAAACTCAAAATGAATCTTCCAGAAAGTAAGTTTAAATTTTAGTCTGACACTCCTCTTTCGAATAGACATAGTGATGAACCAAAGCTCAGAAAATGTTTTGAGTTCTATTAAATTCAAAATCAGAAAAGCACAAGATGTTCTACGTATCATGAATAAAATTAATAAGGTGTGTTAATGAATGCACTGCTATGAATTTTGAAGGTTTGAAACATTAAATGGTTAATTCCCTGACTCTGAATTGAAAGCCCTGGTCCAGCAAGAATAGTCCATGAATGGAAAAGCTTTCCACCTACGGATTTCCCCTATTGCCTGCCAATGGAAAAGGGCAATATGAGCTGCCTTCCATGCGTTCTACACAACACATGTTTACTCTGGACCCATTGATCACCTTTCAAGAAAACAGAACCAGAACTAGACTCAACCCCTTTCCACATTTTGTGTACCTAACATGTAACTACCACTACCAGTTTTAAAAATATGTGCGGAAAGTTAGTAGCCCACAGACCCATCTGCCCATACATACTAGTCATTTGGGCCATATCAACACCATAAGCATCCTTGAAATTTCCCAAAGGGTCAGTTATCATTCAAAGAAATTTCTTATCCTGGTCACCTGGAGACAATTCTTATTGGCAGTGACAAATGAGTGAATGGCTGTTTTGGAACAGCCGTTTTTATAGGAAAAGGCAGTGTAGCCATTTTGTTTGGAGCATAATGAGAATGAGAGATTCAGGGCACAATCAGAGGCTTATGAACATCCAGTGCAGAGTGGGAGGAGTGGTGGAAGTGATCATCGCTTCCTCATCCTCTCCCTCTGCAATTTGCCTGTCGAGCTGGGGTGGGAAGGAGGTTGGAGAGGCCATGGGATAGCTCGTATCCTGGCCTCTCCAGTCTCTTCCCCCCTCCTTCCACTAGAAATGTTTGTGGATGTCAGAAAGGCAGCTGGTGCAGTTCTTTCCATTCATGGGCTATTCTTGGTGGCTGCAAGGGGGAGAAAAGCTAGAGCCCGGACTCATGGATATGAGGTTGGAGTGCTGTCTCCGACCTTGGATCTGAGAATCTGGAGTATCCCCCATGCCTCTCCAGATGCTGTCTAAGGGCCATAGTTTTGCTCCCCACAAGAACTGGTAACAGTCTATTGCTAATTTGTTTGTTTAAGAATTTGTATTATACTGTACTTCCTCTTCTAAAGAAACCAAAAGAGCTAAAAAAAGAAAAAATTCAACAACTGCAGAACAATTTCCTCAGATGATGATGATGATATCACTTTTGACCCGAACAGATAATTTGTAGCAAATAAAACTTTTTAACGTCTTGGAATTCAGTTCCTGAACTACAGTGTACAAAGCATATGAATAATTTTCTCTTGCTACACAATAATCCACTTATTCAAACTGGAAATATTTTCAGATTTTTAAAATGTCATCTGATTCAGGTTTGAATTCACTCCTTGACGCTTCAGTCCGAAGCACACTTACCAGAATGTAAGTTACATTGACCTCAGTGGAATTTGCTTCTGAGTAACCATGTTTAGGATTGTATGTCTTCTTTTGTCCTAAAAAAGCAGGGTTTGTTTGTTTGTTTGCTTGCTTGCTTTTGCAGATAGATTTCTCATAATGTATGTTGCTTGCTAACGAATGTTAAATATTTGAGGATGATCAATCCCTCAAACACATGCTGCGCTCTCTGCTTTAGAACTTTCATTGGCCATCTCAGGTTTCAAGTGAGGATCTAAACCACTTTGTGTGTCTAGGCAGCTTCCCAGAAATGTTAAGCGTAAGATTAATTTGAGCTTTCTATCAATTAAAATATAATTCTGCTGTCTGCTGTAATTAAGCTGTGCATAGATGTCGGTTAATATGAGCTAAGTCCAAAGGGGTGATGAGAGGAGGAGGAAAAGATGGAGGCAACAGAAGGTCAATTTCATAGACAATTCATCTAAGATAGGGTGACCGTATGAAAAGGAGGACAGGGCTCCTGTATCTTTAACAGTTGCAAAGAAAAGGGAATTTCAGCAGGTGTCATTTGTATATATGGAGAACCTGGTGAAATTCCCTCTTCATCACAGCAGTTAAAGCTGCAGGAGCTTTACTAGAGTGACTAGATTTAAAAGAGGGCAGGGCACCTGCAGCTTTAACTGGTGTGATAAAGAAGAAATTTCCCCAGATTCCCCATATATACAAATGACACCTGCTGATTCCCTTTTCAATACAACTGTTAAAGAAACAGGAGCCCTGTCCTCCTTTTCATATGGTCACCCTATCTAAGAAGAAAAAATGGAAGCATTCCTACCAACTTCAGTACCCATTGATCTTGTCTCCAAAGCAGGAGCTAAACAAATTACTAATGGTGATCTGAAATTAGATCTGTTGGTTTGGTTTATGCCCTCTTCTACTTTTTGGTGTCTCCTTATCCCAATTTAAAAAGAAGTGATCCTATTCTAAATATGATTTCAGTAACTTTGTCCACAGCAAGCCTTTCTAATAATGTTATCCCTCTGTTTAAGCTTTTATAAATATATTTCGGATTGTGGTTATGCATTTTAGCAAAGATCCTCTTAACCAGGAAGTGCTGTCTGGTCTCCTCACCCCCCACCCCCATCCAAGGACTGGAAATAGATCAACCAATTTCCCCAAAAACTTGTCTCTTGAAAGTCCATTCATTCCCACTATTTTTGATGTTTAGGCTGAGAGTGCCATTGCTTATGTAGCCAAAATGGCACCATCCGCACACAACAGAAAGGTATGAGTAGGCTTGTGGAACCCCAAGGTTTGCAGAAGAGTGTGTGTATGCACACACACACGCACACACACACACACTGTAGAAAAAAAGTAAAGCATGCTCAATGGGGAAAAGACACAGAAAACCGAGAAGGAGATGGGGAAACATATTTGAGTTTCTGGAATCCTGAACAGCAGCACCCTGTACTGCAACATTTAGTTGCAGATCTCAGTTATAATAATTCTGTGTTTTAATGTTATAAGCTCATGAAACTCAATTAAAAACCAAGTGATGATTGCTTTTATCGTCCTTGCTAATCACTTATTTTCATTCATACATGAAAAAGAGCTGTGGGTTTTATTCAAGAGTAGAACCAGAAAAGAATTCCGGACATGGAAAGGAGCTCTCTTGTGTGCACTTTCCTTCTGCAATCTCCCAAAAGCCACTCCTGGGGTTCAGGGAATCTCTGGAGGAAATATGGGATGTGGCACAGTGGGGGAGGGAAGGAATCAGTAGCAATCATGGAACACCTCTCTTGAGGAAGTGGAACTGCCTTCTTCCCACACAAGCTGGCCTTTAGATCTACCAATATGAATGATTTAAATCAAAGTTTTATAGACCAAAGATCCAAGTTAACGTTGGCTTCTCTTTCCTCATTTCAATTTCAGAGCCATTGGTTAGAATATAACAGTGCTACATTATAAATCTTTTCCATGTTAGCCTGTTTCTAAAAGAGTCTTTGTTATTACAGGTCTTGTTATTTTTATGACTGGAAATGAAGAATACATTTTCAGTTTAATGCTAAATAAGTCTGTTCAGAAGTACGTCCCACCAATTTCAAAGGCACTCGCTCTCTAGAAAGCACATATTTAGGATTAGAGCCTTAAATACATATTTATGAGGGCAGATTAAGAATTCTTCAGAATCCAGGCCAAAAGAAGCCTAGGAGTCCACATATACTTGCATATCAATAGAAATTGTTTACATTTCTTTTCGTAGTCATTTGCAGATTTTTCTTTTCTTTTTTGCACTTTTTGTTTTTAACCTGATCTGTTGTGTGAGCTGTCTCAAGAATGTTTTGTTATAGGGCAGCATATATATCATTTACCCTGCAATCCTATGCATGTCTATCAGAAAAAAGTCCCCTTGAGATCAATCCAGCTTACTCTCAAGTAATTGTGTATAGCATTGCAGCCTTCAATTCCATAACATTAATTGTAAATTATGTAGTCACCACTGCAATTTAATTAAGTGATACCCTAGATCCAATGCAGACCACATTTATTTGTTAAATTTATAAATTGCACCCTCTGTCTGGCAGGAGGCACCCAGAGCAAACTACAATAAAAATATCATTCATTTTTTTTATAAAATGAAGAAACACAGGAGCAAAACTTCTAGAGTGACATTAAAATTAAAGTTGAAGAGTGATGTTGCCATTGACCTCGTATCCTTCATGCAAGAAAATGTAAGTACAAATTTGTATAATGGGAAAAATATAAATTTTATGGGGTGTGCGGGGAGGAACCCAGGTTGGAAAGAAATTTGAATCTATCTTTTCAGGCAGCAAATGACAGCTCCAGTTCCTATGTGAAACAAAATGACTGGATGGTGACAGAATTCTGTCTGTAAGTCGGAAACCAGGCAACAGATGCCTGAGAATATGGCTTGAACAATCTTCTAGGTCTGTTTTATAATATATTATGACCAAGTTCACATAATCACCACAGTTTAAATAAGTCATGATAGTTTGTTTAAGCCATGACACATTTAAACCATGGCATGTGATTGGGTTATTTGAGGGTTGTTTCCCCCTCAAACAAACCATGCTGCTTAGGTTTGCGCCCTGGCGGGTATTAGGCAAATGACACTCAGCATGTGCCAGCACATCCCATGGCTTGTTTAACTTGTGGTGATCATGTAAACCAGGCTAGTGCCTGGGTCCTCAGTACGATACATGGATTTAGACACAACTACACTGAAATGCATTGGCCAGGATGAGCTCTGTTCGTGGAATTACTTAATTAAAAAATAAATTAAAATATGACTTTCCCTATCGTTAAATACAGTCTGATTTTTCCCATTATTAAATAATAAAACATGTCACCCTGAGAGCAATGGCTATCAGGTGAGTCATAAATTGAATAAATAAATAAATAAATAATTAAATAAATAAACAAACCCCATTTTACATTTCATTTCAGAATTATGGGTTGGATCCAGAGGATCCCTTCCTCTGATGGAAAGAGTCTTCATATGATGCATGAGCTCCTCCCATTAGGAGGAACGGAAACCTTTGGATTCAACTGTATGTATCTGATCAACACTACATTTAAAAAGAGAGAACTAAAAACAGGAAATTCCTTTTGCAGAAATACATGTTTTGTTGTCATACCCATTCTAAAAACTGGAAATTGCTGAATGGGATAATAAGGAGCTGTAATGACCTTTGGGCACTTAGCAACCTATTTTCCAACTCAGTATTTAATAATTAAAATAATTAACACAATGTGACTAGATGCACATGACTATATTGTGGTCACCATAAGCCTCTCAATGCCCTAATTGCTTTGACCACCTGATGAGTCAAATGGCTGGCTGGCCATCATTTGCCAGATGAAAATGTGGCAACCCTAATGTGAGGGAAGTATTACATTTATAAATAATGATGTGATGGGCATGTCTATGATGTATGTATCTATCTGCATTCTGTTTGTAAACAAAGGGAATGTTTGGATTGAAATATTATAGATTCATAGTATCTGGAGAAATGAACATTTACATTCTCAGGACTATTTTACAATTCCAATTTGGGTCGAGATCTGATCCTAGATCTTCCATGTTCCATCTACTTTAACCCTTAGACCTGTTTAACAGCTACTGTCACTAGGGAAACCAGGGAAATGTGATTCAGGGAGGAGAGATAAGGATTTCTCTAGGAGAGCATTCTAAGCGCCCTCACCAAACTAAAATTATCACCATTCTTTGAGGAAAGTCGCAACATGCCCTAATTTCCCAAAAAAGAAATATTCAGTTTTACTGTCACTGGTGTGTTCGGGTTTTGTTTTTGGTTTGTAAAGAGCAAACCAAACCAAGGCTGTGAACAGAACTTGCTAGAAGGAAGGAGGGAAGCGCTTCCTAGCCATTAATCAGTGGAACTGTCTCTATATGCTTCTACATGTCTGCGTATGGATATATATTGGAGAATGTTTGGATATTTCTGGTGTTAGTGTTGCTTTTCAACTTTTAGGAGTTGGAAGGACTGACCTGTTTGCTCTGGGGCCTAGAATTCCAATTTAATAGCCTTATCTTTACCTGAAGTCTACATAGGGCGGCCAGTGACACATTGCAAAAGAAAAAGAAGAAGACATGCATTGCCAAAAAAAAAAAAAAAAAAAAGGGCAAAGAAGACAACGGCCGTGTCTACACCAGCTGCTTATTCCAGGATAATATCGAAGTCGTCTCTACCGGGCCACATGATGCCCATCTGATCCCGCAGTGATCTCAGGTCGACCCTTAAGTTATTTAGGAATATCACTGACTGCTTTTGTCATGTTTTTTTCATCTCTCTTGCTACAGACCTGAAGTCCACATTGGTGTCCCCCTTCCCCACTTTGCAAAGCTGTTGCTATTCGGTGTGAGCTCCTGGCACACTATCAGGGGTATGTGCATGGGCATCAGCATGTTTCATCACTGAGGTTTTTTGTTTTTTGTTTGTTTAAAACAAATATATCTCTGTGCAGCAGCGCATTTTCGACACAGTACATATTTCCCCCTTGTGTTGCTACATGTCTCTGCTGGTGCGCATCTCTCAGGAGTTATTAAAAATAAATCCGGGCCCCGTAGCCATCTGCCCAGTCCCGCCCACTTCTGCCAATACACATTCAGAACCGCCATCACGGGGCACATGTTCGCCCACAATGGCTCTCCTTTACTTGCAGGAAATCAGTGGCGTGTGCCCTGTGAGCGCTGATCGCAGAATCTGGGAACCATCGCAATTATCTCCTCCATTGCGAAAGGGCTGTAGATGTAAATTAACCCAATGACTTGATTCGCACATCCTGACAGCAAGTTCTGGGTTGTTTGACCCAGGAATTGTGAGAACAAGTAGAATGTGTCAGCTGCCTGTCAGCCATTTCGGCTTTTAATTAATTGATTGATTTGTAGCATGCCAACCAGGAAATTCTAAGTTGTTTATGGGTTGAGCAACCTAGACTAAACAACAGTCCATGGGTTAAAACTGGGTTCTTTCCCCCCCCTTTTATCTTTTTTTTTATTGTAAATATCAACAAACAGAACAGAAAATACATCGTGAAAACGGTGGTGGTGGTGGTGGACACCATGTATTGTGAATATAGAATTATAATCGTTCTTTAATGCATCAACAGCCCAGAGTTTTTGGGTTCGCACATCATGAAACAAACCAGGAATGGGGCATTTCTAGGTTGTTTGATTAAAAGCTGAAATGATGACTGCACCATTCATATGCTTCTCTCATCCCTGGCAATTAAAGAACCCAGGAATTGCCACTGGGTTGCACAAAAACTGCATATAGTAATTTATATGCAAATTTAGAAATAATTACTGTCATTTAAATAGAATACAGTACACCTCACTTGGGAAGTCTGTGAACAGTGAAGTCTGTGAACTGTGACCTGTGTGTCCGCTCAGTCTATTGACCAGTTGCTAAATGTTCGTGGGCAACTTAAAGGCCTCGACTCTCCCTTCTTAAAATTTCTTAGGTTCATTATCAAGCCGGACTTGGATTGGATGGCCCTTCAGACAGAAGGATACCTATAAACAGGGGGTGATCCTCTGACACTGTCCATTAGAGGATTGTCCTCTGTAAAGTAGGAACACTAGTCACAGTACACAGCACTTTGCCAAAAACAAAACAAAACACCGATTTTGTTATATTTATAACAAGCCATATTTTAGATGGCTTTTTGTGGAACTGTTGACCAGCCAACCAATTCATTTCAGAAGTCTGTCCCAAAAATGGCAAAAAGAAAAAAGAAGAAAAAAAGAAAATCTATTGCGAAACATTTCTCAAAAGAGATTAGTTGGGAATTGTGCCTTGAATGGTTGGATAAGACTACAGCCAGCTTTGAGTGGGCGGAGGCGGAGATTGAAACACAGTTTATATTGCAAATATCCTTGATTGGTTGTATTTTTAAAGGCTGCTCTAATATTGAAGAGATATACATCTCCTCTATATGAATAGTTTTGTAATACGGCATCCAGACATATTAGCCCCTCTCCCCAAATAATATTCCGAAAGTCAATCCCAGGCAGAATGTACATCAGCTGTTATATTACTTCATTCCTCCACAACAGTTGTTCATCTGAAAATAGCTTTCAAATGAAAAGAGGCAACTACAAAAGGATTAGTTACCATAGGCAGCATGATAGCCCCATGAGATTATTTATGGCAGCACACCCAGAGGCAAAGCTGTAAGGGAGTTAATGCTGTAAGATTAAAAAGAAAGGTTAGAGAGTGACACTAGACATGCAGTCGTAACAGGGATTTAACTCTATACCATTTCTCTGGATTTCCTTCATGATGGCGGATGCTTGCTGCTTCCTCTCTTTGACCATCTCAGAATGTGATAGCATTGTAGTTGCCTGATGTGGTTTTCTTACTAGAGAGGGAAGGAAAGTCACATTTAATTTTGTCGCGAGCCACCTGGTAGTTTGCATTTAACCCGAATCATTGCTCCAAGAAATGAATTGTATTCTTATTTGCAATTACTGTATTTTGAACTTCAGATATTGGCAAGCATTCCTTGCACACAGACGATAGGAGGCATGTTCTACTTAACACTGCATTTGAAGCCCCAACGGACCAACAGTTACTTGATTACATTCGACAAACAATGGAACAAGGTGAGGTGGGACTTCTCACATCTTTGTGTTCAGGCTCATCTTTCTATATCCTTTCTATATTTTTGCGCTACCCAACAACGTTGCATTTATTTTTTAAAAAAATGCAACATCTTTTGCAAATTTCTTTAAAAGGCTGCTAAAAGCTCAACAAAGAATCAATCTTTTGAACTGGCGTCTATTAATCAGCTAGATAAACAGAGAACCATCTTGATCAATCCCTATAATAAGTTGCCCATTTATTGTTGTAAACTTAAAATCCGCACACTCATAGGACAATCGACGTCAGATTATTTCAGGAAACAATACGCCTTACCTTATTGTTCTGGAGAACAGTGATCCTGATGCTTTGGGTGAAGTTTATGGAGTTTGTTATGAATGGGGAATGACCTATTCGGTCCTGGATGGTTTCTATGCTTGTTCTTGGTTCTGCATGATGCCTGGTACCGAGACAAACTGGGACTGACCCTCTTCAAAAAGATTGGCATCTGGCTGACATAAAGTAGTTATTTATAGAAGCAAACACTCCAGCCACTCATATCTTCCTGGCGAAAGAAGAGAACAGAAAGGATTCTGCCACACGCACCACAAAAGCGTGTGCATCTCTCCCACAGCTTACTGAAATGCTTGATAGAACGCATCTTCATACTTGCACAGCTCATCCCATCATCACCTTTGAGAATGGTAATCTCTACGTTAGGACTAGGAGAAAGACATTTAAAAATAAGTTCAATTAAATATCTGGGTGGCAAAGACGATATTTGATGAGCTTTGAATGGACTAATCATTTACTGAAAGATAACACCGCACTGCCTAATGGCTAAAATTGGTGCCTGTACAAAGATTGCAGTTAGAATTCTGCAGAGCTGTCTGTTGAAAAAATAACTTTGCAGGTCTTCACATCATAGTGGGGGTGGGGGGAGTCAGAGGGCCCTTTTTCTCATGAGTACTTTTTCTAATTCCTAACCTGGCTAGATCTACACTACTGTTTTATAGCGGTATTGAAGAGCACTGATAACTGTAGGGTCATAATCCACATTCCATATGCCACTTTCATAGTGTTATAACCTGCTTTTTATTCCACATTCATAATGATTTGACACAAGGTGTAGATCCAGCCTTGGTTTGTAATACAGACTACTGAAATGCCTGTCCTAATTTTCCACATTACACAGTACGTGTGTGTTCTCTCCTCTGTGCTGAGGTTAAAAGGACACTCGGTATTTCAGTGCTAAGACACTCAGGCCTTAGCTAGACGAGGGGTTATCCTGGGCTGATACCCGGGATCGCCCCTGTGCATCCAGATGACACACAGGGGATCCTTGGCTCAGGCAGGGATCAACCCTCCCTTGCCCCGGAATAATAGGCACCACTTTTGGCCCGGTATTTCCTGCGATCTCAGGCTGAACCCGAGACTGCGAGCGTGTAGCCCGTTCCGCTGCTTTTCCTGGCTCCGTGCAATTACTCGCACGTAGCCAGGAGAAGCCGTGCATGGGGCGCAGGGTGGGGGGAACGGGAAAACATTTTTTTTTAAAAAAAAAAAATCCACTTACCTGAGCACACGAGTGTTCGTACGCATCCGGTCCCTTTTTTTAAAAAAATAAAAATGGTAGATGTGACGGCTCTCCTTGTGAGCTCATCGCGCTTGACGTGTAGATGAGGGTGGCATCACGCGATACTAGCATCGCGGGGTCTCCCTTTGTCCGGCGCGGATTTAAAGGTAGGTCTAGCTAAGGCCTCAGTATTTCACTGCTAGTTTTACTGCAATTTGAGGTTATGTTCGGTTTTTGTAGTTATTGTTATTCAACAGGACATCACAATCCATACTTGGTCTCTTAGTGAGCTGCTCTACAAAGAAAAGGGGATTGGCTACTGTGACAACATCCCCCTTTATTCCACTCTGTCTTTTTTCCTAAGTGTAAGCCGCTCTGAGAGCCTTTTTTGGCTGAGGAGCGGGGTATAAGTATGATAAATAAATAAATAAATAAATAAATAAATAAATAAAGGCTCCCAAACAGGGAGCACGTCATCAGAATGCTACTCACTGACCCTTTTCTGGCCTCACAGCAACCAGCCCAGCACTCTCTATTCACCCTTTTCCTTCACCACTGCCACCATAGAACACTATACCTTACCTCAGGTACTTCAAGAGTCCAATCCAGTTTATAAAACAGAATGACATTTATAAGTAAGTTTATGCAGTTTATGAAGTTTGTGGTTTCATTGGTCACACTACTTGTTTGTTTCAGTACAATTTCATATGTAACCCTGCCTAATCTACCCACTAACCTACTCTGTCTCCTACCATCCACTCTGTTCTCAAAATAATAAAAGATGTTATTCCTACTCTGTTCTCAATCCTTTTGCAGACAAACCCAGACTCTTACTCTTACTCTCTCCACACACAACTCTACTGCTCTTTTCTAACTTGTCCTACGATCCTTCACACTGGTGCAAAACAGAGGAAAAGAATTTAAGGGGGGGGGGAATTTTAAAAAACATTAAAAAATCAAGGGATGACCCAATCTGATTCAAATTTGGTATTCTGAAAGCCTTTCTTAAGACCTATCACTGTGCCAATTTGGATTGCTTTATTTTAAAAACGTATGCAGATGTAAGCATTTTTTAAATTTCCATTTTAAAAATCCCTTAAAATCAAGGGATTATCCAATTGGATTCAAATTGGGCATGCTGAAAGCCCTTCTTAAGAGCTATCACTGTGCCAATTTGGATCTCTTTATCTTTAAAAATAAGGGCGCTGCTGGCAAGGAGGGTGCATTTTCCACATTTTTTAAAGGTGAAAATGCCTGCTCAGGAGTAAGAACATAGAGTTCAGTGAGACCTCTTCTTGCTCCAGAGGGACTGCTTATAACCCACATGCAAATTTAATCCATAGATTATTGATTAATCAACTAAAATTCCCTTTTATTGAAAAGGAGAGAGGGAAAGGGGAGGGGAGCTATGCAGCCCACTGGAGAAAAGGCACACCCCTCTCTTTCGTCAGCAATACCACCCCTTGAAAACATGCCCACAGAACATCAGATTGAAAACAATGGAGGAAAATACATGTTGAAGTTTGAGCGGTGTGCCTTCGCATTACCAGAAGAACCAGACTTTCCGCGTGTCAAAATACGTCGCTAAGCGGGGTGGGGAGAGAAGAACCACAATCACAGCAGGACATGGTCGGCATCATCTGAGTCCTTTGCATGGTGACAGCAGACTATAACATTGGTGTGGTGGAGCTTAAAATCTCTATTTTTTCCGGTCATCTAAAAAGACCATAATAAGCCATGCCATCTGCTGCTTTGACTCAGCAGTAATGCCACTGCACTTTTGTACAATAGTGAAGCACCTGATAAGAGGATGGAATTAAGCAAACACAAGGGGAAAAAGTTGCTGTATAAGAGTAAACATTCTGTCCATGCAGCTAAACACAAGGGCTAGTTGAAAACCACATTGTAGCAATTAAAAAATTCCAATGTGTTCAGTACTGTTTGCCAATTATTCAAAGTACATATTTTCTAAAGACTCATTTGCTTTTCAAATAAGCAGACCACCATTCTCCAATATCTGCATCACAACTACATATTATTTATATAAAGTTAATCTTTTTGCTAAAATTTATTAGGGAATTGTTGTTATTTCTATCTATTCACAAACCATGTGTTGAGTTTAATATGTTTTCATATTTCTATTTCTGGTTTTGTTTTGTTTTTTGGCCTGTATTGAAGCCTGATTTCTTTTGCTGAGCTCACAGTCAGATGGAAATATCAGTGACTTCACCGAAACATTGTTATTACCATTTATAATTATCTAGGTATATTATTTGGTTTATTTATTTATTTATTTATTATTTATTTATTTATTACATTTCTATACCGCCCAATAGCCAGAGCTCTCTGGGCAGTTCACAAAAATTAAAAACATTCAAAGTATAAAACAACAGTATAAAACCATAATATAAAATATTATATTATTTATAATA
The DNA here is from genome assembly GCF_023053635.1 of Elgaria multicarinata webbii. Taxonomy (NCBI): domain Eukaryota; kingdom Metazoa; phylum Chordata; class Lepidosauria; order Squamata; family Anguidae; genus Elgaria; species Elgaria multicarinata. Next base: position 35,099,572 of record NC_086180.1, on the reverse strand, counting down.
TTATTTAAAATATTATTTAAAATATTATATTATATTATATAAAAGCTCAACCAAATAAAAACTGCAGCAATGCAAAATTACAAATTTAAAACACCAAGTTAAAATTTATTTATAGACTGTTAAAATGCTAGGAGAATAAAAAGGTCTTCACCTGGCGTCTAAAAGCATATAATGTAGGTGCCAAGCGAATCTCCTTAGGGAGCTCATTCCACAGCCGGGGTGCCACAGCAGAGAAGGCCCTCTGTTTTACAAATAAAACAGCAATACCCTGCCAAGAGGCTTACAGTCTAAAATCACATTAAAACATATGAAGGGGGGAAGGGGTTACACAAAACAGAAATAAGGGAATAATCATAGCAATGAGAACAATAAATCAAGCTAAAATACCAAAAGCTATGGAAAACAGATGAGTTTTCAAATGCGTTTCAAAATCTAAGATGGAACTCGTAGTTTGTAGTTGCTCCTGAAGAGCATTCCAAGCAAACGGGGCAGCCAAAGAGAACGGGCGAAGCCGGGCAAGAGAGATAGAAACTCTTGGGCGGGAGAGCAACATAGCATTTGAAGAACGGAGGATACAAGGGGGATGGTAGAGTGAAATGAGAGAGGAGAGATAAGAAGGTGCAAGACCATGACACGATTTAAATGTCAGCAAAAGACGCTTCTATTGAATTCTATGGGGAATCAGAAGCCAGTGGAGAGATTTCAACAAAGGAGAAATATGGTCAAAGCGACGAGCCAAGAAAATAATCTTGACTGCAGAATGGTGAAGAGAGACCAAAGAGGAAAGATGAACAGAAGGAAGACCAGTCAAGAGCAGATTACAAAAGTCCAAAACGGGAGATAACCAAAGCGTGTACAAGAGTCTTAGCAGAAGATACAGATAAGAACGGATGGATCCTAGCAATGTTATATAAGAAAAAGCGACAGGACTTGGCTACAGCCTAGACATGTGTGGTTGTAAAGGACTCACAAACTTCTGTGAGTGGCCAAACATGAGCATGCAATAAATCGCTGGTATAGAGAAGCTCCAACTCTGTGGCACTGGGGGCAGCAAAGGGAGCTTACTTCTCTGCCACTATCACTTCTGTATAGAATAGACCATTGATGCCTGGAGGGCTGGAACCAGAGCAGTCAGCAGCTTGCTTTGAACAATTTGCTCCATTCTTTGAAAATTAATTCACTAGGATCCACTTTGATCTAGACTCCAGTACTGAATCTTCTCTGGGCTCGCTAATGGGCAGATAAGGGTGAACACGGTGACATTGTTTCCAGACAGGATGTAGGATGTCAGACTTACAGATTGGGATGCAACATATACTGGAAGGGGTTGACCCCCCCCCCCAAAAAAAACCTCAATTTGCCAGCTTAGGAGTGCTCCTTGATCCTGCTGTGTCCTTGGATTTCCAGGTGGTAGAAGTGGTGAGGAGTCCGTTTGCACAATTATGCTTAGTGCTCCAGCTGCGACCTAAACAATTATGCTTAGTGTGCCAGCTGCGACCTTTGTTTTTGTTTTTAATGTTGGCCCACAGTTTTTAATTATTTTATGATGATACTGTTTTATAGTTTTATTGTGGTTGATCGTTGTATGCTACTGCAATGCCTTTGGTAAGCAAAAGTGGTATAAAATGATTAAAATGGATAAACAGAAGATAAAAATAGGTGTATTTAAACATCAACATCACTGGATGTTTAAAAATTAAAGGAAATATTTCTAAAACTGTCTGAAAAGCCACGCTGGCTAAAAAAAATGAGGCATATACCTGTATTGTTTTAGGATTCTAAGGGTTAGAATCAATTTCCCAAAGCCAGTTTCTAAGACTTGAGAAGCAAAGAATCAGGAAATTACACCATGGCAGGAAATACCAACAGCTTCTGAATCTGAAACTGGAGCAGAACACAACTGGCCAAATTGCTAACTGGAACTGACCACAAGTAACTAGAGTGACCACTTACACTTCTCACACACACACACACACACACACAGGGCAAAGGAGCACACTGACTTACATACAAGTTGCATATGCTAATTTATGTACAGAGATGAACATTTAGAAGTAATTGCTACAATTTAAATAGAAATACAATATATCCCACCATAGTGGGGAATGATTCTGTCTGTGTCCAGGTCACCTGCGTGCTTGCTCCGTCTGCTGGTTGTTTAGGGTGACCATATGAAAAGGAGGACAGGGCTCCTGTATCTTTAACAGTTGTATTGAAGAGGGAATTTCAGCAGGTGTCATTTGTATATATGGAGAACCTGGTGAAATTCCCTCTTCATCACAACAGTTAAAGCCCTGCCCTCTTTTAAATCTGGTCACTCTAGTATAGCTCCTGCAGCTTTAACTGTTGTGATGAAGAGGGAATTTCATCAGGTCTCGTATATACAAATGACACCTGTTGAAATTCCCTTTTCTATGCAACTGTTAAAGATACAGGAGCCCTGTCCTCCTTTTCATATGGTCAACCTAGATTGGTGCTAGGTGTTGATGGGCAAATTCTAACAGCCCCTGATCCCCCTTCTTATGGTTCTTTTTCTTCAGATTAGACATCCCTGCAACTAGAGAATTGTGTTCGGTAAGGGTAGACATTTGGCCTCCTTACCTGTCATGCCCCCACTGGACAAATTCTCCTCTTTCAACGAGCTAGAACTCCTGGAGATAGACAGCACCAAGAAACCATGCAAGTCAGGAGACTCAGGGGAGCCTGGGCCCTTGGGGGAGATGACCGTGGGTTCATCCCTACAGGAGGAGGCGAGGTCTGCCTCTAAGGTGGAAACTGGGTGACCACCTAGCCCCTAAGAATGTAATTGTCTCAAAAGGCTGGCCAGTAGGCCTCCTTTGGGAAGGCCTCCTTGAGCACAAGGCCCTCTGGCAAAGTCCTACTTGTGAGGAGTGCCTTGCTCTTGCATCCTCCTTTCCTCTTGAGGGATTGTCCTTTGTAATCGAGCACTCAATCTCAAAGGAGGCCTACCAGCCTGCCTCTTCGGGCGAAAATGTTCTTCGTAGCTAGGTGTCGCCCAGCCCACTCCTCAGATGTGGAACTCCCCTCCTCATGTGGGGATTGACACATGATCATCTGGAAGAGGAGGATTCCTCCAGTGGGGGCATGACACTATCAGTAACATATTACTCCAGTGTTAAAAGATCTACAGAAGTGCCACTGCTGTAAATGGTCAGAGAATTATGTTATAGCTTCAAGCCTAGCAAGGATCGAAGGATATAAGGAGCCAATGGTCTAGACTGAACATCACAATAACCCATGGTTTAAACAAACTATGTGTTATTATGAATGCATGGAAGCAAGTGAGCATATTGGCTCGCGACCACTCATCCACTCCTACTGCACTAAACCATCCAGGGATATTCTGTTCCTGCATTGTTTAACATGACATGTGAACCTAAAATTGTGGATTGTTGGGGAAGACTTGTGGAGAGGGGAGCAGTCGGGAGCCAGCACATTTGCAAGGTCCCAAACTGTTCTTATCTGGCCATATAAAGCTGACTTTAGCCGAGCTCTCCACCGTCCTTGGCACTGGCTTTTGTAGTCGCAGAAGTCATCTGACCTTGTAAACGTTTAGCGCAGAGCAAAGTCTGCAGAAAAGGGTTTTCTTTTCTTTTCTCAAACAGTAGTTTGTTGCAGCTATCTTCACCTGAATTTTCAGTTGTGACTATTGTAGATTTTTCCTCCTCCTCCTCCAGAAGCAAACTCTGAATACCACCGCTCCTGTTTGTTTCAATTTCACCATTGTCGAAAGGTTACTATGCAGTTGCTGACTGGCTAGTTGCCCAAATGCAGACCTGGGCTGCTGTACATCAGTAGAAGCAGCCATATACACACACAGTTCTGACCAGAGAACTCTTGCCTCCACTGCAAGGAAGTGGAGAGAGAATTCCTCTCAATCAACCTACAAGTTTGGCCAGCAGTTCCTAATACCAAACTGCTTCATGGGCCACTGCTACATAGATCTTCAATTCCCATACTAACCAGGTATGAAAAGGGCAAGGCAGGAGTAGCGTTAAGGGTTGGCCTCACTGGGCACCTGCTAAGGCCCTCTCCAAAGGAACCACTTCTAATCCCTAGAGCCTGGAGTTGCACTTAGTTCCTGCTGTTGCATGTTCACCTGCACTTTCTGAGCAAACAGTGGCAAGACTAACACAAAGAAGAAACAGCAGCCTCCACTTGACTTGCCCTCTTCCTCTGGATGGTGGTGCAAATTGAGTCTAGAGGCAGAAGGCAAATGTATGGGGAGATATAACCTACTCGGGGAGCGGACCCCACTCAGGCTATCTTGACCAAGCCACCCCCTTCAAACCTAGAACCAGTACTGGGACTATCTGGCAACACTGACAAGTCTATGACATACAGTTTTAATCATGTGTTTAATTGCTTTGCTAAACTTCTGCCAATTTTGCTTCATCCCTAATTCTGCCTCCTTCCTCCCACACTTTGGGCACTACAAAAAGGAAAGGGGAGAAAGGATTGCTTAATTTTTCTCCATCCTTCACTTCCCTCCTGAAATTTTCTTGGCTGGCTGCTTTTACTCTGGCCAGAGTTCCAGACTCATATTTACCTCACAAACACAGACACAGAGCCACACGGAGATAAAGGCAGCTGAGGTTGAGGATTCAAGCGGAAAGCCACTGGCAGAAGAGAGAATTCTCCAGTTTGGTTAGACGTGGCTGCAGGGAGAAGGGCATCCCCCCCCCCAAAAAAAAAGTTTTAGCTCTTTGGCACAGCAGGACAAAACCATAAACAAATTGGATTGTAGTGAAAGGAAATATTTTTGAACGGATGGCAGACATTTGTCTATCTAGAGGCCAGGGCAATACTGACCTCAGTTCTTCCTCTAAGAGTTATGGTTTGAGTGAGCCAACACTTTCCATGTCTGTTCTTGTTTCTTATGGGATCATTCTCATCACACAGTTTCCTTTGGTTTGCACAACTGGCCAGAGAGGAAGAGCAAGCATGGAGATGTCGGGGTGGGGTGGGGGGATGGGATGGGATCCAAAGCACATAATCCAATCTTCTCCTTTCTGTAATGTCTACATTTCTTTTTCTGCTGTGTCATAGGAATATGATTTAGAGCAGGAAAAAATATGAATAACAGCAGAAAATAATTAACACAGTTGTTCAGCAAGACTTTAAGCATGGCCTGAATTTGAGGGTAACTTTTTTCTTTGTTAAAATGCCTCATTAATCTCTCTCTCTCTCTCTCTCTCTCTCTCTCTCTCTCTCTCTCTCTCTCTCGGCTTCTGCACACAACCGGTTTATCCCAGCACTGTACTGCTGTTTCTGGGTTCCTGCACAGGCTCTGTACATTGGCTTTTTTACCTCCCTACATTTTGCATATTATCTTTTCATGGTGGGGTGGAGCATCTCGTAAACTTCACTACTGTTGCAAGACAAACCCTTATACACAGCAGGTGACTCTCACAACTACCTTCATGATAACTGCCCCTTTCCCTCCCCTCACAGATTACTGGTCACTGTACTGTGATTAATACAGCCACACAGTACGGATGGATGAGAACCCCAACAAATACAGGGACCCCAGAGACATGGGCCAGATCTACACCAAGCAGGATACGACACTTTGAAAATGATTTGAAAACTGTATATGGAGTGTGTCCTGGGCCCCAACAGTTGTCACTACTGTTATAAACCATTTTAAAGCAGAAGTGTAGATCCTGCCATGAATTTTGGTTGCATTGTCTGGTGGACCACTGGAATAAAACCATGCTGGCCATTATGTCAGGTGATTCAACCAAAAGCCATTTTTCAACATTAACAGTGGCATGGCATGGTGGCATGCCAGCACATCAGTGTACTGCCGTACTGTCCCACCTGGCTTCCATTGGGCTGGCAAATTTTGAATGCTGAGGAGGCAGAAGGGTGCAGGAGTGCTGGGTTGACACCCCCACCCTGTCGTCGTCACTGCCATCATCACGATCACAACCGCCCACACATAGTGCTTCATTTTGCCATGGCACAAGTACATGGGCTAGTGCTGGTGCTTTCATGATGTGACCAGAGAAAATACCACATTTTCCTCATTTTTAAACAGCACAGGATTTGAAGGGCTCTCCAGACCAAAGCCTGTTTAATGATATATAAAAAGGGAGGGAGCACAGGAGACTCGAAGTTGCCCATCAACTTTTAGCACTTGGGCAGCCAATTGAACAGGTGGCTACACAGGCTCTTGGTCATAGTCTTCTCCACTGTGGCAGATGTATTTTATCTCTATTTAAATTATAGTAATTAAATTTCTGAATTTGCATCTTTGCCTATAAATTAGCACATGCAAAATGTATGTAAATCTGTGTGATCTTTTGCCTTCTTTTTTGGTGATGCATGTCCTCTGTTTTTATTTATTTATTTATTTATTTATTATTACTTTTTATTTATTACATTTTTATACCGCCCAATAGCCGAAGCTCTCTTTTGGCACTGTCTTCGTGGCTATCCTAGGTAGAACAGAATTCCTCCAGCACCACCAGCTAGGGTTGCCTGACCAGGAAAGTCTGAGCCAGCTTAATATTAATCCACCTTCACCAGGCATACCAGAAGGATGCTATGGTCGATGGTACTGAAGGGTCCTGGAGAAACAACAGGGTTGGATTCTCCCATCCATTCCCCATCCATCATGGCTGTTTATGTGAGAAACTAGATTGGAACAGATCTAAATAATCAGTTTCATCCAAGACTGGCAGGAGTTGAGATGTCTCCACCCTCTCCAGGACCTTATTCAAGAATGGAACATTTGATATGGGTTGAAATTTGATTCCCCCCCCCCAATAGAGGCCTCATGGCTACCTTTTTAAAGGCATTTGGCACCATATTTCCCCTCAAGTGTTCACCCTTGTAAAGTCCACACTGCCAACCCAGACCTGCCGGCTTTTGTTAGCCAGGAGGGGGCAAGAATCCATCCACCTCATTCCTCCAAGCAGCTTGACCACATCCTCAAGTTGCACAATTTTAAAAGTGCCCAACACAACACAACCACCTAGAGTTTTGCCTGCATCCTTCTCTGAACTCTGACAAAATGATGGCATCCCAAGCTGGAAAAAATGCACGTGATTTTATTTATAAAATGCAACACAAATTCATCAGAGCAGACCTTCATAAATTCCATAAGCTGACTCTGTGAACCAAAAGGGCAAAAGCTTCTTCACCACATGGAAAAAGTCCTCTGGCCAGCATTCCGAAGACGTTATGCTGACGGAGAGGTAAAACCACCATGTGACAACCCTAACACTATCCAGTCTGGAATTGGTTTTAAGAGATCCAATCCAAGACACTGTGCAATCCCAAGTGGTTGCCCAGTAAAATTCAAAATGTGCACCCAGGATCCTTTGAAATGCAACAGAGGATATGTGTGTGTGTGTATGTATGATGAAAATCTGCACTCCCATGCAGCCATATGCAGTGTGCAAATTGTGCCCTAGTGTTCTCTTCAGATTTGCAAGGGGTTCTGCCTCAGATTGAATGCTTAGTTGTCATACACAGCAGTGACCCTAGGTTGCTTGTATTTGGGCAGGCCTCAGGTGCCAGAGGATTGATGCAAAGGGAGAACAATGCATCTAGATTCTGGCCTTCAAGGCAATAATAACAAAAGGCAGTAATAAGAAAATTCTGATAAGGCAAAACGTTTTATTAACCACTTAAGTGATGTATTTTGAAGAGTGAGGTGGCAGCAACAAAAGCTTTCTCAGTTTTTCCCAAAGTCCTGTTTGTTCTCTAATCTCTTAAATCATTTTCTTTAACAATTATCTTGGCTGTTAGAAGAATATCTGCAAGCTTTCCTGGCACACATTTAGTGTGACCTAGTTGTATTAAGTTTGGTTTTCACAACATTAAAGGCATTAAGATTTTTTCATTCCCCTCCCCACCCCACCCCGGGTTTAAAGGGACATGGCGATAGCATAGTGCCACTGTTTTTGTTTTTGCTACAAGAGTTTTCTAAGAAAAACCCAGCTTTTTACAAACAAATGTTTAATTGTTATTTTATTGGGCAATGATAAAATGTTGAAGTTAGCAGGAGCCTCATCACCTATCAAATCTGGATATTGAATTTATGGGGCAGAAACCAGTGCTTCCCATCTTCCAGTGGAGTTGGCTGTGATTCCGGTCTGTGTATGGCCAGCCGCGCCAATTCTGTTGCGCAAGTGGGCCCTGCCACTTGTGGAACGGCTATTTCGCACTTCCAGGGAGGTCGTCTTGAAATGAGCGAAAACGTACATTTCTTGAAGGGGACAAGTTGGCAGAGCCCCCTTATGTGGGGGGCTGCTTGTGCAGCGAAATTGATGGTGCACAAAGGAATTGGCAGGGGTGTAAACACTGTGTTGGACACTGGCCCTAATCCAGAATAGTGAATCTTGGGCAGATTTTGGAGGCCTGGATTCAAATTCCATCACAAATGCATTGGGTTAACTGGATTGCCTTGTGCAAATCACTACCACTCATCTTCAATTCCCTACTTGTAAAATGCAGGTTCCAATGAATTACCTCCGCTTTCCTCAACCAAGTGATCTCCAGATGTCTTGGACTACAACTCCTAGCATCCCCCAGCCAGCATAGTCATTAGCAGTTGTAGTCCCAACATATCTGGAGGGCGTCTATTGGGGAAGGCTGATCTGAATTGTTATTTTTAAATGGATACTGTTGTTTTTATACTGTTTTTATGTTTTTAAAATGTTTGTATACTTTTAATGTTTACTGTTTTTAATTGTTGTAAACCGCCCAGAGAGCTTCGGCTGTGGAGCGGTATATAAATGTAATTAATTAATTAGTTAAATAAAATAAATAAATAAATAAATAAATAAATAAATAAATAAATAAAATCTACCTCATGTCAGGATAAATATGATGGAACCTCTGTCCACCCCACTACTATAAGACTGTATAACACATAAAATAGCAAGCAGACCTAATCTACAGCTCCTGTGTTTATTTAGTGTGACTTGTAAAAACTCCAGGGGAACAGGTTCCACAACTTTCCCTAGCAATATTTTCCTATTGCCTGAGCACGCTTATGGTTAAGATGATTTCTAATCTCAATCAGCAACGTTGCAATGGTACACTATGTACACTGTAGAAGCCTGTTTGCCGGTTTCCGTCATCCATATAGCAAAGACCGTTCAGTCCCCATATCTTTTAGACAACCTTCAGATATTTGTTAATTGTTGCCAGATCCTGATTTGTAGTGGAACCACCTCTATCGACTTTGCCTTATTTGGATCTGTATAGGATTCCTATACAGACCCAGCTTTTAGTACACTCCAACAGTCACGTTCCCTCTCAACTGGGTGGATTGCCAAGGCAGTCAGATAATTTACTTTGCATTTTTGCTTTTAGATTTACCTTCTATATCAGCCTTCCTTGCCAACCTGGTGCACTTCATATGTGCTGGACTACAACCCCCCTTCATTTCCTAACCAGCATGGCACAGCCAGTGCTGGCTGGGGATAATGGGATTTGTAGTCCAAACCACCTGGAGGGCACCGAGTTGGGGAGGCTTGGCCTACATCCTTTCTTGTTCCATACCTTGGTTGTTTTATACTGGCTGTTTTTGAATTTCCTCATATTGTTCTAAGGGTTTTGCACTCATTAAACAAAGGTTATTTTGAATTCTAAATTTGTTTCTTTGGTAATCAGAAAAGTTTAGAAATATTTCCAGGCATTTTCTTTTCTAGGCATTTTCTATGCTGTTATATCTCTTTGTTTGTTTGTTCATTTTGTACGATCGGTGTGCCTGCTGCTTTACACAGTACACGAGCATAGGTCCCTTCCTGGAGGAACTTGCAATCTGTACTTTGACAGGAGAAGACAACAAAGGAAGAGGGGGACAGTGAGGCAGGCTTGGTCAGGGGAAGAATATGTGTTATTTCAGTTTCAGTTGGCTGAAGGGCAGGATAAAAATGCTATATAAAATTAAAAAAATAAAACCTTTGGAATTGTTTGTATCAGAGTTCTGAAAGGTTCTGGAACAGGTTGGTTGTTTCCATCCCAAGGTATGCCATAAAAGCCCTGTACTCTGATGGCACATGACACCATTGTGCTCCTAAAGCTACACAGATTTGGTCCTACCTGTTGCCTGGGTGGAAGACTGCTTGGGAACATAGGCATAAGCAACTTTGAACTCCTCAGAGGAAGTGCACAGAATAAGTAAAGCATAAATTAGATAGTAGATACATTTGTGGAGCAGCAATTAGTTACCTTTTATGAAAATGTTTGTTGTGAGTTACATTGTGGCAGTTACACTGGCTTTTAAAAATTATAGCAATGGCTGTTATTTTTATTTGCTTTTGCCCATCAGATAAAATGAAGGAGAGTGTTTTACTACAAGAATCAACTTCCTGGTTTTCAGATTCATGATCTTGGAATATCCAAGGGAAGAGTGTTTATCACCAGAAAAAATATGCAAGTCGTCAGCCAGCAATTAAGGACAATTGCGCATTAGTTAGCTGCTGCCTGTACTCCTAATGTCCTGCAATCACAGGTTTAAAGCCAAGCACATTGTTTGACGATATAACCTAATCACAATGGATAACAGTAATTTATGTTGTTACTCATTATGAATGTATTTAAACTTGCTTTGGGCCTTTGTTTTAATTTTGTTTTGAACCTCGGTTTTGGGAATGATCCATGTTGAATTTAGGACATTGTTTCACTAATGTGTTTGTATAGGAAAAAGCTGAACATCAGGGGATTTTGTGTATGACTTTTGTTGTTACCTACTACAGGTTATAAATCATTGGTGGCTTTGGCTAGCACAGAGGTGGCCCAGACCCTCCAGATGTTGATGGACTCAAGATCTCATCAGACCCAGCCATCATGGCCAGTGGTTAGGAATGATGGGGGTTGTAGTCCAACAACATCTGGAGTTCCATAGACTCCCCCACACCTGGGCTAGTGGAAACCACTTCTGCTATGTGGGGCAGATAATTTTAATCTTCCCCCACCCAACCACTGATGAAAAGTTGCTCCTGAGGGATAGAGGATCATGGGAAGGGTATGCTTTCTCCAAACTGGTGCCCCCCAGATGCCGATGGGATTTGTAGTCCAACATATTTGGAGGGCACAAGTTTCAGGAGGGCTAGCATGGGATGTGGACTAAAGGGCTGTTGTAAGTAATAGGGACTGGAAAAATCAGGTGCCTCACCTTGGGCGAGTAGAAATACCTTCTATTCGTGCAAAGCCACCATTGGATACAATCTTATGTTTTGAAATAGGCTTGTCTGATTCAGTGTTTAACAATTCCCTAAAACCTAACCCCAGTAAAAATAAAAGAAGATAGCTTTGCAGGAGTCAAATACCTGCTTAATATGCACTAGCTTTTGATATTCTGTCTTCTTGTGGCATTGTGGTGGTGTTATTGTTGTTGTTGTTGTTTTTAAAAAAATGGTTTCCATTTCAAGTTAGTTTTTCCGTTCCCTCATTCCCCAAGAGAAACTTAAGTTCAAAGTAAAGTTTCTCAGATTCAATGTGTTCTGCCAAGTCTTCACGCTTCTCTTTAGCAGGAACAGCCAAATAACTCCGCTTGGCAAAGTCTGTGTATGCAAATTCTGTCCTGAAGTGTACTGGAGGTAAAAGGTCACAGGAAGAGATTGTGTGCGAGAGAGACTATTAAGGCCACTATTAACTCTAGCTTGTTTCCTGACCCTTGGAGAGGTTGTTAAGGAGAAAATGGGATTAATAAGTTATGTGAAGACTGTGCTTAGGATCACTGGGATAGAAAATAAACTTATGTAACTTTTTTTCCCCTGACATTTACAATTCTCACAGAAATTTTGGTTTTGTTATTGGCCTGCTGTGTTGAAGCAGTAATGTTCTTCTCTCAAATCCTATGTAAAAACTGCATGTGTTCAAAGAAGGCAGAAGGGAAGGGCCATGTGCATTGGTCCAGCCCCAATGTCCCCATCACTGCTAGCTCCGCCACTCACCTTCATGCCCTGTGAGCAAGGCTGGCTCCAGCAGAGGAGAAGAGAACTTCACTTTTTTGTTCAGTCAATCAGATACCTGGATTCGATGCAAAGATGGGGGCAGGGTGGACTCAGCAATGGCTCTGCTGGTCATATAACATTTCGCTCCTTCCCTCCTTCTCTCAAAGAGCTCAGAGCAGTGTATAAGGTTCTTCTCCTCCCTCCACCTTAACCTCACAACAACTCTATCAGGAAATTTAGTGTCATCACACGAGGGAAAATCACATTTGCTTACTGTTACTTCTCTGCCGGTGCATTTGTCCCTCATTACTTCCTCTTTTGAAAGAGGAAGTAAACAACATACATGTGGCCCATTCAGTGGGCTGTTTTGATCACACTACTTCTCCTGCACACAGCTATTAGGCTGAAAGATGAGTCCAAGATCATCCAACATGTTTCATGTCTGAGCTGTAGGGTGGCCATGTGTTCTTCTCTTCGGAGGACAGTCCTCTCTTTGAGGAGCTGTCAAAGGATAGTTCTTTATTTGAAAGCATCCTCTATTTAAAGGTCTGTCCTGTCCATGTCCTCTTTAAAGAGAAAGAACTATAAGGAGAGAGAGTAGGGGCCTTGACATTGCCCATCAATAGTTAGCCTCTGGGTAGCAGATTGAGCAGGCATATGAGTCACCTGTGCAAAGACTGGCTTGTTCACTGTGGTGATATATATTGAATTTTTATTTAAATTATAGTCATATCCAAATTTGCATCTAAACATAAAAATCAGCACATGCAAATCTGTGTCCCCCTTTGTCCTTTTACTGGTGTGTGTGTGTGTGTGTGTGTGTGATGCATTTCCTCTCTTTATTGACAGTGTGCAAATGGCTACTCTACTGAGCAGGAATCTTGAAACTGGGACTCCCTGATTCTAGCTGAACACACTAACCACTACAACACACTGGTGTACTGACTTTGTTCTTTTCTAGACAAGGAGATGCACTCTCCCATGCTTGTTCCTCCTTGTCTTGACAATTTCCATTATTATTATTATTCTCTGCGTGTGCGTGCATATGTATGCAAGTGCAATTATTAATGAGCAAAGATCCTAAAAGGTTCCTTATGAGCTTTTACATGAACCTTGAAACCCCTTTTATTTTGATCTGGTTTTAGTCCAAAGTGCTGACTTTTGTTGTTGTTTTTGTTGTTGTTTATATTCAACTCATTCCCATAATCAGATCTGCTTAAGTGAGGAAGGCCTGCCCACTCAGCAGATCTACTTCTGAGACTCCATCTTGCCACTTGGGCCACCAGGTGTCATTGCTTCCTATTTGCCAACCACTCCATTTTCCTGCTAATGTAGGGAATCCATTACTTCAGCACCCCTGATAGGTGGCCATCCAAGCTCTGCTTAAAAACCTAAAACAAAAGGGAGTCCACCATATCTGAGTCCGTCTTTTTTCCCACTGTCAAATAACTTGTACTGTCTGGAAGTTCTTCCTAAAGTTTAGTCTATTGTAAAGACAGCTTTTGCCTATAGTAAACAGCTTTTTCCTATAGCTCCTATAGCATCCCAGGATGGAGTTCATCTGGCCATGAATACAAATTCATTTAGAGTGCAATCCTATGCATATTTGGGCAGAAAATAGTCCTACAACTCCCAGCATTCTTCAGCCAACGTTGCTGGCTCTGGGACTAAACATGCATAGGATTGTGCCCTTACAGTGTCACCTCTTTACCTAGACTGTTTTATCAAAAATCATTCAAGTAGTAAGAATACAAATGTGAGGATAAAATGGAAGAACTTCCACATACATTGCTGTGAGTTTCTTGGAGTAGGTGCAATCATTTCTGTTTAAAATGTGCTAAAAATATTTCTGTGAGATTTTTGTATAGTGCAACACAATTATATAAGATGCTTTATGAGCTAAATACTACACAAGAAGAAATGTTTTCTACTCTTGGAGGATATGTCATTGTTTGGCTTTAGATTTTTTAGTGTATACAGCTTAAATATATTAATGAATACATTAGAGAATATGAAATGATTAACCGGTAAATAATTTCAGCACTTACTAAAATGAATAGGTCTGGTTGCACTATATGAATCTTCTGTCTCCCTCTTTCTATTTGGATAATAATTATTATACAACAGTGGACGGACAATTGAAAAGATGGAACACATATATATTGTTAAATTCTATGCCCCTGAAGTCCACAAAGGAAGTTCTTGTGCTCTTTTATGTTTCAATTTCTCCACTGTGTGAAGGGCGCACACATTGTACAAGCAAGAAGTGAACAATAAAGGCCTTCTTCTTTTTGAAGTGCCTCATCGTTGTTGGGTGTGAGTGTTTTCAGAACCACATGCTAATTAATCATTCTGGTCTCACCCCCCTCATCCTGTCTTCCCTAGTGAATAATTTAGTCTGCGCAACCCTTCCCAAATGGGAAAACACTTTAAAGAAAACAAATAAACACAATGGTTGATTCAGGGAGGGAAAGAGTCGAAGAATAGGGATTTGATGCCTCAGTTTGTTTGGGAGTATGACTACTCAGCACATCTGCACGCCCACACCGGAATGCAATGCTATAAGAAAAAGTAACTTGCCAAATCATATGTATTTCAGGACTTACTTTCCTGTTGGTGCATGCGAACAATTCCCCTCAGTAGCTCTAAATAATTGCACCCTGGTAAAGAAAGACAAATGGTGCTCACTACACCATTGCCTTGTGCGTATTACTCCACACCGATTGATGCAGTGAAGATTGGTTGCTCTGATGTCAGTGGGACAGTGAATCCTGCCCGGGTTTCAGTCAGAATTCTAAAGGAGCTAAACCAGGTGCAAAATCACCTGGGATAGCTCCTTTAGAGTTCTGACCGGTTCTGACTGAAACCTGATTCACCACCCCACTGACATTAGAGCTCCCAGCCTCCATTGAACTGACTCAAACTTTCATGGCTTGAGATGGCTTTTGACTTGAAGTTGTATACTTTTCTTTTTTTTAATGGAAAGCTCTCAACTTAGTGTTTAATGTAGGGCCAATTCATATGACGCATTTTGTGGGCCTGGGCACCATCTCTGCTCATTTTCATGGATAGATGAGCCCTTTTGCAAAGGAAACTGAAACATACGCTGCAGCCAAACAAAACAGCAGTTTCCACGGTGGAGTGTGTGTGCCCTGTCATCTTTCCTTTAAAGCCTTCCTTTAGCTTGGTGCTTCTCCTTCACCACATGGACAGAAGAGAAGTAACAATGGCCACAAACCAGCAAAATGTAAGCAACTTTAAGTCACATTGATTCCTTTTTCTGCTGAGATCAATGGGACTTAGAAAAATCCTTCACTGTGGCTGAATCACATCCTTTATTTTCCAACCCAAAGACTGAATATGGATTGAATGCTCAGCTGATCATCTCAGTATTCAATTGTATGCAATACTTTCACGCTTTCTTTCCATGACTCTTTCTTCCCATTTGGTGCAAGACAGCTTTTCATGCTATATATTGCAAAATTCAAACCATTACAACTAATATAGCAGCTGAAATTATTCCATTTCATACCATAATAGAAGCCCCTTTCATGAGAGATAAAACGTATCAAATCTGCTTAGCTTTGTTGTAGTATAGATAATAAAACTGTTTTTATTGCCTTATCCGATTGTCTGAGTCACAAAAGGAAAAGTAGATGCAAGTTACTTGGGAATGTAGCTGGGCTCTCTTATAAGTGTCTTTTCACAATGTTCTTTTTAGACAGAAGAGTCAACGCTGATAAAATTCTTTCAGCAACACTCAGATTCCTTTGGACAATATGTCTTCTCTATTTGGCTCCAGTTGAATTACTGAAGAAAATATATCCAGGTAAGTGCCTATTTTGTAACTCACAAGAGAAAGAAATAAAACACTCGATACTACAACAACTCTTTTATTGCTTCTGACTCTCAGTACAGAAAAAATAAATTGACCCAGCAGTTATCTGCTAGGCAACCCCATGCATTTTTCCTGAAGGGCTTACTCCTTGACACAACTTAAGACAATTTGTTCCATAAGTTCATGTCTGACTAGCTGGTTCCAATTTTTCTGGAATGTTTGTGGTGTGAAACAATGGGCCTCTACCACTCTGCTTCACTGTGTTGGTTTCTGCCTTATTTTTGCTTTGTTTCTCCTTTTTCTCCATTAAAAAGAGAAAAGAACCACTTGAATTTAGAAATATTTCACTATCCACAGCCATGTTCATTTTAGATGATTAACAGAAAACACCCCTTCCAACTAGTAAATGCTTTCCACTTTACAACAATCCAATCATGCCACAAATATCTTCCATTCCAAATGGCAATTTCCTACAGTTGTGGAATTAAACCTGCCTTAGGATGTTTGAAGCTTATGCTAGTTATTGTTGTGCACAGAGATAGGGCTCATGGTAGTCTGACCCTATCCTTTGTCAATAATGTATAAACAGAGGCCTGTCTACATGCAGGGAAAGTGCTGCAGTGGTGATGGAACTGCGCCCTGTCAATTAGATGATGGTGATCACTATGGGGCTTCCCCGCGATGCTTCGTTTTGAAAAAGTCAGGGATTTGCCCCCACTTTTTCAAAGGCGGCGACTTCAAACAGCGCTTCCATCATGTAACATCACCCCATGGTCAACCTGGGGGTGGAGTCTGGTGGAAGGCGACCAGCGATTGGTCGCCTTCCACCAGGAAGAGGGCAGGGGTGGCTTCAGGACCCTGGATGTCCACCCAGAAACCCTGCACTCCCTCCCTGGTTTTGGGATTGCCCAATGCTGTCCCGGGAGAAGGAATGTGCAGGGTTGAGAAGGGAGGCAGCGCCAACCAGGCGCCGTAAAGACAGCCCCCAGGACCTTCAACTGGTCACTTAGTTAGGCAGCCCCTTGAATCATGGCACCCATATAGCACTGATGTTTCACCTGCACAAGGAAATTAGGAGGCACAATTTCAATCTCACAGCCCCACCAATGCAATTGCACTATGAAAGGCATAGCACATCTCAAAATTGGCCAAGGAAGGGGAATGGTGTGGGGTGGACTCTGGACTGGTGACATTAGTCAGATCGAGGCCTGTTTGTTTATTTTTATTATTATATGTCTAATGGCTATTTTTAAAATAACATTTCAATCTTGCTTTCCACCAAGGTGGCCTAAAATACAAGAAACCACCACAAACAACAACAACAGTGAGAGAACAGGGCACTCTTTGCTTGGCACCTAAAAAATAGCAAAGAATGTACCAAGCAAACATGTCTGTGAGCTTTTCTAGATGATGAGGCTTTTAACCCGCTACTATAGTGTGGCTTCTGCTTCTGTATTCTTTCTGGGGTTAAGATTGGATGCTCTACACTAGGAGGAGCCACTAACAGAACTGGGCATGTTTATCGCTGACAAAAGAAGACTGAGAAGAGACATGATAGCACTCTTCAAGTACTTGAAAGTGTTCACACAGAGGAGGGCCAGGATCTCTTCTCGATCACCCCAGAGTGCAAGGACGCAGAATAATGGGCTCACTTTACAGGAAGCCAGATTCCGGCTGGACATCAAGAAAAACTTCCTGACTGTTAAGAGCAGTATGACAATGGAACCAATTATCTAGGGAGGTAGTGGGCTCTCCAACACTATTTAAGATGCAGCTGGACAGCCATCTGTCTGGTATGTTTTAAGGTGGATTCCCACATTGAGCAGGGTGTTGGACTTGATGGATTTATGGGCTCCTTCCAAATCTACTATACTATGATTCTATACACACATTTTTTTCCAAGAGTTTTCCTTCTCTTCCTTTCTATAAGTTCAACTACATAACCTTTAGGTGGCGCTGTGGTTTAGCAGAATTGTACAACTACACTAGCATTTCATTTCACCATTCCTGAAAGTGCTGGATTTTCCCCAATCAACCCCACTGCCCCCTGCGAAAATGCTTGGAAAGCACAGGTGAATCCCTGGAGAATGGTGACTTCATCTAAAGCACCTGCAAACTACCATGGGTGAGGAATCATGGAAACACAACAAATGTCTAGTGTAGAAAAGCTGTAGGGAAGGAGATACACAATGTAGGTGCAACTCTCTCCAGTAGCCAACTGCCTATCCTCTGAAGGGGGGGGGGGGTACCTGGAGAAGGTCAGAAGACTGTCCTTTCCAACAATGAGTTAGGCAGATGTACTGGGAGAGTTTCAAAGCAGGACATGACAGAGATGGTCATTCACAGTTGTTTGATTCATTTTTAAGTTCAAAATGAATACTTCACCAGGATTGGGTGGCATTCACCTAAACATTCCTGGGGGCTCATGTTTTCTTGATCCCTCAACTAAAACATGTAACATATTGCCATAATCAACTTCTTTACCAGGGGACTAGTGATACCAGTTGTTTTTGTTTTGTTTTTAAGAATCCTTGTCAATAGTGGCTTGCAAGGGGGTGCAGTCTCTGCCTAGGGAGAGGTGAGTGCTGTGCATTTACCAGCAGGGATTGGGAGGCAGGAAAAGTGCATGGAGTATCTGAACCAACCATGGGCAGATGTGCAATTGTTGATTGTCCAGGAGTTGCCCTCTGGGCCAGATGCAGCCACACATATGCATATGGCTGACCCAGGCAACTCCTGCTCTACACCTTGTGGTGCATCTTCCCCTTGGGTCATATTCAGCACAGGCAACTTCTTGTAGAGCTGGGGAAAGTGCTGAAAAGGGCAACTAAAATGATCAAGGGACTGGAGCATCTCCCCTATGAGGGAAGGTTACAACAGCTGGGATTGCTTAGCTTGGAAAAAAGGAGGCTAAGGGGAAACATGCTAGAGGTGTACAAAATTACATATGGTGGGGAGAATATTTATTTATTTATTTATTTATTTATCATATTTATACCCCGCTCCTCAGCCAAAAATGGCTCTCAGAGTGGCTTACACTTAGCAAAAAAGACAGTCCCTGCCCTCAGGCTTACAGTCTAATAAAGACATGACACACAAGGAACAGGAGTTCAGGAGGGAGGGAGGGAAGGGGGGAGGAGAGAGAGAGAGTCCAACAGGAGCAGACCATGATATTTATTTATTTATTTATTTATTTATTTATTTATTTATTTATTTATTACATTTCTATACCACCCAATAGCCGGAGCTCTCTGCCTGCTCCTGTCCCCTTGCTCTTTCTTCTTCCTCACAGGGCCAAGATGACAGTTTGCCCTGTGGGGGTGGGGGAAGAGTCCAAGAGGAGCAGGCCATGATGTTTCTTCTGCCTGCTCCTGTCCCCTTGCTCTTTCTTCTTCCTCACAGGGCCAAGATGACAGTTTGCCCTGTGGGGGTGGGGGAAGAGTCCAACAGGAGCAGGCCATGATGTTTCTTCTGCCTGCTCCTGTCCCCTTGTTCTTTCTTCATCCCCACAGGGCCAAGATGACAGTTTGCCCTGTGGGGGTGGGGGAAGAGTCCAACAGGAGCAGGCCATGATGTTTCTTCTGGCTGCTCCTGTCCCCTTGCACTTTCTTCGTCCTCCATTAAATATGGATAAGGGAACACTTTTCTCCCTCTCCCATAATACTAGAACCTTGGGTCATCTCATGGAGCTGATTGGTGGGAGATTCAGGGCAGATAAAAGGAAGTACTTCTTTACACAGTGCATAGTTAAACTATGGAATTCACTACCACAAGATGTGGTGATGGCCACCAATTTGGATGGCTATAAAAGGGAGTTGAATAAATTCCTGGAGGAGAAGGCTATCAGTGGCTACTAGTCATGACTAGAGATATGAAGGCCTGGGGAAAAAACAGAAAAATTCAGGAAAAAACAGGTTTTTCCCCATTTTTTTCTGAAGGCTTTTTTTGTGTTTTTTCTGAAAAATGGAAAAAATGGAAAAAATGAAGAAAAACAGATTATGGGATGTTTTATTTTAGCATAATGAATAAAATGTTTAAGACAAGGTGTTCAGATATTTACTTCTCCAAATGATTTCTAGAAACTATGTACAGTATTAGATTATTACAATTTCTGTGCCCCAAGGACAAGCAAGTTCCAGGTTGCAAATTGAGACTACAACTCTCAAATGCAAAAGCAAGATGCATTTCTGCCTCTAGGGGGCACTGCCACTGAAGAGGAGACTGAAACTAATAGTGATAGCTATAGGTCAGAAAATAAGTCTGATTAAATTGCATGCATTGAATCCCCCCCCATTTTTTCTCAGTTTTTTTTTTTACGTGAGTGGGTGCTTTATGTCTGCTTGACACTGTGGAGGACTAGTGGAGACATAAATAATTTTCTTTGCTACTAGTGTTGATGGTTTCCTCTGTTGTTGTTGTTGCTGTTGCTGTTGTTTTTAAATTATTTTTTTGCCTGCTCATAAACTGGCAAAACCAAAGAGGTTCCTTACAGTTCAGGTGTTCATAACATTTCAGGAGCTTGTAGCTCCATTTCTTACCAAAAAGGTAATTATTATTTTTTTAAAAAACAAACAAACTAAATTCAGTTTGTTATAATTGTTTGAATACACTGTACTTTTAATATATCAAATGTAGTAATTTTATGTCAAACGAACTTGGACATAATTACATTTTATATTCCTAAAGTAACAAAGTGACTTTCAATCTGTAAAAAGTGCTAATATTGCATTATTTCAATTTTTCCGAAAAATTCTGTTTTTTTCAGAACCCCCCCAGAAAAAAACTCCCCCCCCCATTGGCTTCAAAATTTCTGAAAATTTTACATCTATGTTCTACCTCAGAAGTAGTAAACCTATATAAACCAGTTGCTGGGGAACATGGGTGGGAGGATGCTGTTGTGGGTCCCTGGTCAACAGCTGGTGAACAGAGTGCTGGACTAGATGGACCCTTGGTCTGATCCAGCATGGTTCTTCTTATGTTCCTGTAAGCCAAAGCCCCTTATGAGCTGCTTTTGTTGGGCCTGTGTATATTTCTGGTCCAATATCTTATTGTAGAGCTGTAGAGGGTGTGTCGCACTATTCATGTTTGAAGTTATTTTAATGTTGTTACTGTTTGGATATGTTAAGACCAAAACAGACGTTACTTCAAATGTCAGCACATATGTCTGTTCTAGTGCCTGTGTCATGGGATGTAGTGGTTTTAGATTTCCAAAGATCTTTAACCTGTTTTTCATTTTGAAATTATCCAGCACTGCCATTATGGCTTGTTGATGGTTTTATTGAGTACATTGAAGTCTTGCTTCATTACAGGACATTCATGGAATATCACTTGAATATAGAACATTCAGGGAAAGGAAAAGGAAAGCATGGAAGTCCTTGATGGATAAACTATCACTCAATAACACCTCTAAATTTGAATGTCTAACATTCAAATCAAGCAGCCAGAGACTTCCATTCTTCCCTTTTCCTTCAGTTACACTAGGGCAAGTTTCCCCAACTGGTGATTTTCATATGTTTTAGACTACAAGTCCCTTAATCCCTGACCACTGGCAGTGGTGGTTGAGGCTGATGGGAGTTGCATTACAAAACCAGGACAGAGAGAATCCGATCATAGTTATCCATGCACTGGTAATCTCCCACCTGAATTACTGCAATACCAGAAGAGGCTGGTGACTCTGATGTCAGTGGGGTGGTAAATCCACTCCGCCTTTCAGTCAGAACCATTCAGAACTCTAAAGAAGCTAATGTCTGAAGACACTCTGGAAACTTCAGTTAGTGCAGGATAAAGTAGCAGGTTTGCTTATGGTGAAACAGAGACATATTTTAAATCTGTATCTAGCAGCTACATCTTTTGTTTTTCATTTTTACACTAGAGTAAGAGCAGGGGGCAATCTGAATTGAGACCTTTGGGTTAAATAAACAGTGGGTTACCATTATGTGTGAACCAGAACTGTGTTGGGGGAACCAAGCCTAAGACTCGTCGTTTTGAAACAGCTTTAATTAGCAAAATGTGGCAAGTTTAAAAACACATAGCAAAATCTACATAAAGTACAGAATGGACATATTAATGTTCCAATAAAAGTTTACTCGTATATTTATGGCTTAAAAAGTATAATGATTCAGTGTAATCACAAAGAAGCTCTTATTCATGCAGAAGATAAAGGACTTATACTGTATTACTGCATGGCTTGTTATGAGATTAGTTGTGGAGCTATATTTACTCTGTAATTAGAAATGAAACCACTGAGATAGTATTGACATTGTTATTACGTCTGTCTCGAAATGAAAGGTAATTAAGCTGACATACATTTGTGGCAGAAAAATGGGGCACATTCTTAGCAACCATTAGCTATGGTATACTTTTAGTCATGCTAACTTCCTTTTTAATTTTTTTTTATTAGCCACATCTACCAACGAGAGCCAGATGCAAAACAGTAGTTCAAGGAGGTGAGCCAGTTACAAGTCTAGATTACACAAGAGATCTTAACATAGCTCTTGTGAAGCGGGTCTATGACCCCCCTGGAAAAAGTGAAGCAGAAGTTGAGGGGGCAGGATTGCAGTTTGAGATTGATAAACAAATGGTCAAAGAACACATAATTTCCTTGAATGTGTTCAAATCTTCAGGGCCTAGAGTAATGAAGGAGCTAGTGGAAAAACTCTCAGAACCTTTGTCTATTATCTTTGCAAAATCATGGAAGACGGGTGAGGTACCGGACGACTGGAGGACGGCTAACGTTGTCCCTATCTTCAAAAAGGGCAAAAAGGAAGAACCTGGGAACTATAGACCAGTCAATCTGACATCCATCCCTGGGAAAATTCTGGAGCAGATTATAAAGAAGTCAATCTGTAAACACCTTGAAATCAATGCAGTAATTACTAGAAGCCAACATGGATTTGTCAGGAACAAATCCTGTCAGACTAATTTGATCTCATTTTTTGATAGTCCCTTGTGGACTGTGGGTATGCTGTGGACGTCATATATCTTGACTTCAGCAAAGCTTTTGACAAAGTACCACATGACATTCTGATTAACAAACTAGCTAAAAGTGGGCTAGATGGAACAACTATTAGGTGGATTCACAGTTGGCTACAGAATCGGACTCAAAGAGTACTTATCAATGGAACCTTCTCAAACTGGGGAGAGGCAACGAGTGGGGTACTGCAGGGCTCAGTCCTGGGCCCAGTGCTCTTCAACATTTTTATTAATGATTTGGGCGAGGAGGTGCAGGGAACACTTATCAAATTTGCAGATGACACAAAATTGGGTGGGATAGCTAATACCCTGGAAGACAGAAACAAACTTCAAAGTGATCTTGATCGGCTGGAGTGCCTATCAACAACAGAATGAAATTTAATAGGGATTAATGCCAAGTTCTACATTTAGGAAATAGAAACCAAATGCACAGTTGCAAGATGGGGATACTTGGCTCAGCAATACTACAAACGAGAAGAATCTTGGAAGGATCTTGGAAGGATCTTGTAGATCACAAGCTGAATATGAGCTAACAGTGCGATATGGCTGCAAGAAAGGCAAATGCCATTTTGGGCTGCATTAATAGAAGTTTAGCTTCCAAATCACGTGAGGTACTGGTTCCTCTCTATTTGGCCCTGGTTAGGCTTCATCTAGAGTATTGCGTCCAGTTCTGGGCTCCACAATTCAAGAAGGATGCAGACAAGCTGGAGCGTGTTCAGAGGAGGGCAACCAGGATGATCAGGGGTCTGGAAACAAAGCCCTATGAAGAGAGACTGAAAGAACTGGGCATGTTTAGCCTGGAGAATAGAAGATTGAGGGTAGACATGATAGCACTCTTCAAATACTTCAAAGGTTGTCACACAGAGGAGGGCCAGGATCTCTTCTCAATCCTTCCAGAGTGCAGGACACGGAATAACGGGCTCAAGTTAAAGGAAGCCAGATTCCAGCTGGACATCAGAAAAAACTTCCTGACTGTTAGAGCAGTACGACAACGGAATCAGTTACCTAGGGAGGTTGTGGGCTCTCCCACACTAGAGGCCTTCAAGAGGCAGCTGGACAACCATCTGTCAGGGATGCTTTAGGGTGGATTCCTGCACTGAGCAGGGGGTTGGACTCGATGGCCTTGTAGGTCCCTTCCAACTCTGCTATTCTATGACTCTATGATTTTATGATTCATAGTTAAATTACCAGAAGGTGTAGTGATGTCCACCAGTTTGGATGGCTTTAAAAGGCAGGTGGACGAATTCATGGAGGAGAAGGCTACCATTGGCTACTAGTCCGGATGGCTCAGGCAGTAAGCCTATATACACCAGTTGCTGGGGAACATGGGTGGGAGGCAACTGTTGCACAGTGTCCTGCTTGTGGGTCCCTGGTCAAAGCCTGGTGAACAGAGTGCTGGACAAGATGGACCCTTGTTCTGATCCAGCATGGCTCTTCTTATGTTCTTAAAAGTTAGTACAGGTCAGGGATTATAGCAGCCTAATTTCTAGAGAGGGGAAGCCACTTTTTGGTGCTGCTGTTGAAAAACTGGGAGTAAATATCTCATGTTAATATCCCATGCTATCCAGGTAAAGTTAAAGCAGTTCTAAATGCAAACATCCATGTACCATTCCACCCACCCAAAAATAAAAGTTGAAGAATGAACACCCAGTGTATAGCCACACGTATTGTGCAAATGCAAAGCTTTTAGAAGTCAGTGGTGTCTATGTGTGTGCCTAGTACTGTGAACTAGGGGTGTGCTAGGACCCCCCGCTCCGCTTCACTTCCAGATCCGTGATTTGCGGATCGGGCCGCTCCGCCCCGCCCCCGCTCCGCCTATGTCCACTCCGCTCCTCTCGGAGCTCCGGATCCGGATCGGAGCTCCGTTTCCCCCCCCATAGGCTTGCATTAAGCTAAAAAAGTATACAACTTTTTTTCTGAGAAAGTTAGAAACCTCAAGTTTGGCACCATGACACCTCATGGGAGTATACACACGTATGCCAAGTTTCAAGCCAATCCCATCATCCCCTGATTTTTGGGGAATTTATGAAAACCGGGCACCCCATTCACACCCCTTTCCATAGCTTCGTCAATTTGCACGTTAAAAATCTCAAACTCGCCACCATGAAAGCTTATCCAGGGGTGCACACGCACACCAAGACTCAAGGCAGTCCCATCATCCCCTGATTTTTGGGGAATTTATGAAAACCGGGCACCCCATTCACACCCCTTTCCATAGCTCCGTCAATTTGCACTTTAGAAACCTCAAACTCACCACCATGATAGCTTGTCCAGGGATACATACGCACGCCAAGACTCAAGGCAGTCCCAGCAGCAGAGCCCGGTAAAGGACGCAAGCGGCCCAGACTTCCTGGTGGAACCGCGGGCTCAATTGAAGATGCTGACGGACCGCGGACGGAGGCAGGTAAGGGAGAGGAGGGCGGGGGGATTACCGGGCCCTGCTGCCGTCACCGCCCATGCGGTGACGGCGGCAGAGCCCGGTAAGGGACCAAGGGAGAGGGGGGCCTTACCTGCCTCTGTCCATGGTCCGTCGCCCGTCGGCGTCTTCAATTGAGCCTGCGGTTCCACCAGGAAGTCTGGGCCGCAAGCGGCCCAGGCTTCCTGATGGAACCGTGGGCTCAATTGAAGATGCGGACGGAGGCAGGTAAGGGAGAGGAGGGCGGGGAGGGGGGTTACCGGGCCCTGCCGCCGTCGCCGCATGGGCGACAGCGACAGCGGCAGGGCCCAGTAAACCCCACTTACCTTTCCGGCGGAGCTCCGGATTGAGGCGAAGGATCCGCCTTCACCTCGATCCTCTTCGCCACGCTCCGCCGGCCCCCCAATCCTCTTCGCCTCCGCCTTAAGGGCAGGCGAAGCCCCCCGCTCCGCTCCTGCTTCTCCGGTCCGATTAGAAGCGGAGCACATCCCTACTGTGAACTGGCCCATTTGTGACTATGTCACAATGATAGCTTTAACATCGGTCTCTCCAGTAAACCTGTCCCTGAGGCCACTATTAGTCAGAGGAAATGTGACCTCTGCCCTCAATCTTTCTCTCCACTTCCACAGTGGACTGGTGTGGTTTAGTGGACATATGAAAATACCTTCTTAGTTAACAAATACTTTGAGCAGTTTGTTTCCATGACTGGGGTGTACACTCCGCTGGCATGAGACTCGTCTATTTTGCTTTTACGAAAGACTCTATTTTGCTTTTACGAAAGACTCTATTTTGCTTTGAAGAAAGACTCATTAGGAATGGGTGTGCTATGCATTCTTTTCCCGCTCCCACATTTTAGGCCACTCCTTGCTTAAAGCATGTATTATTTTAGTTCATTTCTTACATAATTATTTAGATTTCTGTCCTGAAAGTACAGGGTGGGTCTTGATGTATTTCAAAACCAGAAACACAGAAGCAAAGCCCCCAAAATATGCCTAGTTCAGGAATTCCACAGATTCAAGACATGAGTAAGGCTTCAATCCTATGCACACTTACTTGGAAGTAAGCTCCATTGAACACAATGGAACTTCTGTGAAAAGATGCAAAGGCTTGCTCTGAAAAATGCCTTCCTAGCACGCCCTGGAACATGGCCAGTGATGTATATTTCTCTCTCTTTTCCTCTATTATCATCATCATCATCATCATCATCATCATCATCATCATCATCATCATCATCATAAAAAGTACTTAGACTTTAATGTTATTTATTATGCCACTAAAGAATAAGGACAGTGAGTCTTTTGCACAGATGAGTATAAGTTTTTCATGACTTCTCCCTGCCCTGCCTTGCCCCCACCCCCCACATTCACTTTTGAAAAATAAAACTGATTTCTAAACAGTTTCACATCTTTGCAGCATTTGTTCATATTCAACAGGAGTAGATGGCAATTTGGATCAGTTGCTCAGATCCTCATGGGAAGTTATTCTGTTTACTGGATGTTGATTTCTTCTTCTTCTTCTTCTTCTGTAGAGTTGTTTACAAATGCCCTCTTTAAATCCCACCCCACCCCCTATTTTTGGACCATTTCACCAAATTTAACATTTTCTCTGGGCTGGGGCCCACCATTAACAGTGTCAGTAGCACAGACTCCTCTCCCCCCCCCCCCACCAGATTATGTTATGTAAGTGGTGACGGCAGCAGCAACAACTGTGTTTGTCAGCTTGACTAGCCTTTTGCATCCTCCACATGGCCTTGTGACATCCCTCATGTGTTCTTTCAACATGTGGGGGAAGGATCACCTGAGGAAGGGGCTTCGCTCAGAGGTAGAGACATGCTTGGCATGTAGAAGGTCCCAGGTTCAATCCCTGACATTTCCAGGTTGGGCTGGAAAGGATCCTGCCTCAAATGCCAGAGAGTTGCTGCTAGTCAGTGTTGACAATACTGGGCTAAATGGACCAATGATCTGACAGAGATCAAAACCCAGGCAGGCAGGCAGACAATGAGGATCAGGCAACAGCAGGAGTGGTCAAGGTAGCAAGTAGAGGGTCAAACACAGTAAATCAGTCAGGTACATGACTTGGTACAGAGTCAATAAACAGTCCAAGGGTCAGTAGCAAAGAGCATCCATCACAGGGCAAGGCACAGGAAGCAACATTGTCAAGACTGGAACTGGCAGAAGAAGCATTATTATTTCCAGCAAGTTACTGGTAAGAGCTGATATAGCTAAAACTAATAGCACCCCACCCAGGACTCAGCTGCTACCCATTAGAGGCTTATCCTCCTCATGAGGAAGGCCCAACACATGAGCAGTTCTCTTCAGTAGATGAGCACTTCTTCACCTGGCAACCATCTTCTCATGGACCTTAAGGCACCAGCATTCTCGAGGGCTAGGCAATGGCCCAGCATCTTCCTCTGCCTCCGAAACGGAACGCTCAGCCTCTCTAGAAAGCAGGTTCAGAGGTTTCACCCCTGAGACTCCCAGACCATATTGGATAGTGCCTGGATCTTCTGAGGGGACAGTTGGCTCTGCTGGTTCTGGCTCCCCGTCTGAAGATAACTTCAATGGTGGCATGACACCTGGGACCATGACACAGAGGTCACCACCACCACCAAATCAGAAGCCTTAAACTTGTGAGAGTGTAGAGTGGTCTGAGGATCTCAGTGGGAGATTTTCCTGAATATAAAATGATTTGATCACAGCCTTTGCCTGAACCTATGGTGATGACATCTGATTCACAGTCACAAGAGTTCTATGAAACACGTTAGACAGATCTGGATCACTACTTACAATATAAACATTCACTAATTAAATTTCCCAGCAGTCTTGTAAAACATGTAACTATTGCAATCTAAACAAGGGGTGGGGGTAGGGAACGACACAGTTAGATCATGTGATTGCACAAGGGCAGGCCTTACAAAGAGACTAGCAGTCTCAGAGCCAATCAATGCTTGGCACTTTGGCCGGCTATACAATTTAGATATTGTTTAGGTATTACTTCCAAATAACTCTTTTTAAAATATTCCAAGGTGATTTCATAGTCCCCTTCTCATATTATATATATAACTTTCAGCACTAACAGCCATATCACAAGTCTTAAAGGAAGCGGATACTGCTGTGGGATTTCTGGGGCCAATTTGCAACTTTAACCAAGCCCTTAAAATTGCATTCTCAGATATTTTTCTGTTAAATTAAAAGCAGCGACAACCACAGACAAAAATGACTTTTCTTGCCCCCTCCCCTCATTGGCCAGCCTTCGTTCCTTCCTTTAAACCTTCTAGACATGTGTTATTAGTTTCAAGGATGAAATGTACCTGTGAAATGAAATATACCTGTAGAATGAGGTCCAAGAGCAAAACAACAACAACAACAACACACACACACAAACACACACACACACTATCATCCCGGTATACCAGGCGTAGGCAACCTATGTACCTCCAGATGTTTTGGCTTACAATTCCCATCAGCCCTAGACAGTCTAGCCATGGCTGATGGGAGTTGTAGGCCAAAACATCTGGTAAGTCACAACAACTGGAGGTGGTGAACCCAATCCAATCCTCTTTCTATTTAAATGTTGTGCCTGTCAGAAAGGCTGCATGCATCTTGACTGGCCAAATCAAAGTGGATAAATATGAGAGCTGACATATGGCTACTTGAATTTGATGTGGGTACAATCATGCTTTTTTAAGCAAGTGGCTTTAAATAGTTTGGATATGTTCCATATATTACGCTGGCTTGTGTTACTAGGTATCACTGCCCTCTAATGGACAAAACTAGGCTCTCATCAATGTTTGAGCTTCATCTCTTGCGAATTTGGCCTCCTATTTGTTAATTATTTGCACATTTCATTGCCTCAAGTGACATTCTACATTCATCAGAAAGAGTATTAAAATTCAGTTTGGTACACATAATTCAATCAGTATTGAATACGATATCCAGTTTGTTTAATGTATTAGAAAACGCAGCTTGATTTCATATTTTGCAATAAAAAGTATGAGCTATTAAAATTAGATACGATAAAATGAGTTACATGCATCTGCCCAGATCCAACATTCATGTTTTGCACAGGCTTCTCTGTTCACCTCGATATCTTGTGCAGTACTGCAAATGCAATGAGCCTGGACAACCATCTGTCAGGGATGCTTTAGGGTGGATTCCTTTGTGAACCGCCCAGAGAGCTTCGGCTATTGGGCGGTATAAAAATGTAATAAATAAATAAATAAATAAATAAATTGAGCAGGGGGTTGGACTCGATGGCCTTGTAGACCCCTTCCAACTCTGCTATTCTATGATTCTATGTATTTGAGCAATCTATCAAAATTCCCCCACATGCAAGCAGCATCTGGGTCAAAGCAGTTGATGTATGCTGAGATCCCATTTAAATTTTATGTAGAACTTTTAGCTTTCACATTTCAATGTTTATCTTCACAACTGTGAGAGCTAGGCAATCATTTTCTGTGCAAGATTATGCCTCGATGGGCCACAGTCCACACTGGAAGCTATATTGTGTGATTCAAGGTGTATCCAGTCATACAGAAAACCAGCATCTCTGCAAATGACAATGTAATTCTAGATTTTAAATTACATGAAAACTTCAAAGCAGCTTAATAAAACACAACAACAATGATGTCCTTGTGAAGCCATGAGGCAAGAAGCATGATAGAAAATAAAACTTCCAATATGATAATGCATTTATACAAATCTATGGTGCATACACAGTGTGAACAGTCCTGATCCCTACACTTTAAAAATATCTGCGGCAGTAAGCTTGTGTGCGCCAGTTGCTGGGGAACATAGGTGGAAGGGTGCTGTTGCATCATGTCCAGCTTTGTTGGTCCCTGGTCGACAGCATCTAGTTGACCACAATGGGAAAAGAATCCAGGATAGGCCTTTAGGCAGTTCCAGCAGGGCTCTTCTTATGTTCTTGACTGGGTGTATTTTTTAAGCTATTATTCATACTCCTACAGGATTCAGTCTGGAAATTACCTCAGCTTCTGTAAACTGAGTCATAAAGTTTCTGTAATCTGTTTAGCATTCTAGGATTTCCACAGTATCGTATTTGTTACATGTTACTGTGTTTCCAGAGTGATTAGGTTGGACTGAGGGAATGACTTATTCTCCTCCCTCCCACCATTTTTTTATTTTATTTTACTGGAACTGACTGAACAGAATTTGGGTTGATTACATCTGGTGTGGTAAAGGCAGAAAAAATAATTGTCAAAAAGCCTAAGGTCTAAAGAGTAGATCCTGTTGGTCAGGAATACAAGTTTTAAGATGCCTTCCCTGTTTCCAGACACAAATCAGAGTGTTTAAGCCTCCTATGGGTCAAGGCCTGGGTATCAGAAGGCTGAGTGAGGAGACTGCTTCAGGGACAAATGATTTTGGGTGTCATGAAAGGGCAGCAAATTCTTGGTTATTTAATGTTTTATCGTTGTTGGTTTCACCGCCAGGGAAGAGGACTTCCAAAAGGCTTTTGATAAAGTCCCTCACCAAAGACTCCTGAACAAACTTAGCAGTCATGGAAAAAGAGGAGAGGTCCGCTTAGGGATCAGTACCTGGTTAGAAAACAGAAAGCAGAGAGTAGGAATAAATGGTCAATTCTCCCGATGGAGGGAAGTAAATAGTGGGATCCCACAGAGATCGGTATTGGGACCAATTCTTTCCAACTTGTTCATAAATGATCTAGAATTAGGAGTGAGCAGTGAAGTGGCCAAGTTTGCCGATGACACCAAATTATTTAAGGCTGTTAAACACAAAGGGATTGTGAAGAGTTCCAAAGGGATCTCTCCAACCTGAGAGTGTGGGCATACAAATGGCAGATGCAATTCAATGTAAGCAAGTGTAAGGTGATGCACGTTGGGGCAACCCCCCCAAACTTCAAGTATAACCTGATGGAATCTGAGCTGGCAGTGACCAAACAAGAAAGAGATCTTGGAGTTGTGGTAGACAGTGAAAATGTCAACCCAGTGTAAGGGAGCGGCAAACTCCATGTTAGGCATTATAAGAAAAGGAATTGAGAAAAAAACTGCCAGTATCATATTGCCTTTACAAATCTATGGTGCAACCACACTTGGAATACTGTGTACAGTTCTGGTCACCACACGTAAAAAAGGATATTATAGAGCTGGAAAAAGTGCAGAAAAGGGCAACTAAAATGATCAAGGGGCTGGAGCATCTCCCCTATGAGCAAAGGTTACAACAGGTGGGATTGATTAGCTTGGGGAAAAGGAGGCTAAGGGGAGACATGTTAGAGGTGCACAAAATTATGCATGGTGTGGAGAATGTGAATAGGGAGACATTTTTCTCTGTCTATCAAAATACTAGAACTCGGGGTCATCCCATGAAGCTGATTGGTGGGAGATCCAGGACAAATAAGAGGAAGTACTTCTTTACACAGTGCATAGTTAAATTATAGAACTCACTACCACAAGATGTGGTGATGGCCACCAATTTGGATGGCTTTAAAAGGGGGTTGGATAAACTCCTGGAGGAGAAGGCTATCAATGGCTACTAGCCCTGACGGTTATTTGCTACCTCCAGAGGCAGTAAGCCTGTGTGCACCAGTTGCTGGGGAACATGGGTGGGAGGGTGCTATTGCACCATGTCCTGTTTTATTGGTCCCTGTTCAACAGCTGGTTGGCCACTGTGTGAACAGAGTTCTTCTGGACTAGATGGACCCTTGGACTGATCCAGCATGTCTCTTCTTATGTTCTTATGACATGCTTGTGGGATTTCCTGCCTCACATGTCAAAATAACTCGATCAGTTTTGGGTACTTGGGGTCAGGGACATGTGCAGGGCTTGGTGCTGCTTGCTATTTGCTGCCTGGTTGAAGTGAAGGGAAAGCAGCTCTTCCTCCTCCTCAACAGCTGGAGCTAGCTGTTGTGGCCAAATCACCACAGCCAGAGGAACATTCTTTGATAAGAGGCCTGAAGGCAGACTCGGTCAAGGAAGGGGATGCCCAAAGCTGTCTTCCAGACAATGCCTGTGGCTGAAAAGGCTAGAAGAAAAACAACCAGGCAGGCAGAGTTCTCAGCTCCTGGCTAAGTTTTCCTGTAGGGCTGGACTGACAAGTGAGGAATTCTAGTCACCACACCCCCACTTAAAGAGGTTTGTGGGTACAATGATGCTGATCCCAGTCACTATGATTAAAACTGAATAGAAATAATAATTATTAAAACAAACAAACCTATTTGATGCCTTGTATCCCATGCCTTGGGACCCTGTCTCAGATTATATTGCTGGACTTTAACACCCCGAGCATGTCTAGACAGGGCGATATCCCAGGGATCCACACAACGCACAAGGGATCCTGGGAGCAGGGAACGATGATCCCTCCCTTGCCCTGGGATATCGCCCTACCATTTAATTCCAATTTTTCCCGCGGTCTTGGGATAATCCCAAGACCGTGAGACATGTGGCCCGCCATCATGGGTTTGTCCCGGCTCCTCATGGTTACCTGGGCATGGGGCACAGAGCTCCTGAGGAGGGTGGGAGGGGAGGGGAAGGGGGGAATGGGGTCTTATGAAATAAATAAATAAAAGCCTTACTTTTTCGTAGGAGCGCTCCTGCACTCTTTCCCGATAAAAAAAAAAACCCAAAATGGTGGCCGCGATGTCCTCTGTCTCCTGGGATGTCGTGCGCTATATGTAGATGAGGAGGACGATCTCGCAATCATAAAATCACAAGACCGTCCCCCTCAACCCCCCTCATCTAGACATGCCCCCTGTATCTGGCTCCAGTTTGGATTATCTGAGTTTCTTTAAACTTGGGCTTATGAAGAACTCTGATCCGAGGACTCTGGTGAGGTGCCTGTGTTGGTGTCCAGCTGAAAGAAAGGAGTTCACTGTTTCCATAATATGTATTTGGTTGCTGATAATGCGAAGGAGCATTATACCAGGTCAGACCTTTGCTCCATCTAGCCCAGTATTGTCCGGCAGCAGCCTCCCCATGGAGCCTCCAGGTGTATTAGACTCCAACTCTCATCAGCCCCAAATAGCATCACCAATGGTCAGAGATGATGGGAGTTGTACTCCACCACATGGAGGTTAGCTTGTTGGGCAAGGTCTATCTACACTGACTGGCTGCAGCTCCCCAGGGTTTCAGACAGGTGTCTTTTCCAGTGGTACCAGAAGATGTGAGGGATTGAATCTGGGACCTTCCGCATGCAGAGCAGGTGCCCTGCTACTGGGCTACAGCTGTTTCACATTTTGGATAAGAAATGTGTATGTCTTGAAAACGTAGTGTGTACTCGCTTCTGCTGTGTACGATGTTAAACAGCTACCCATTAGCCATATGTGAAGATATGCTTTGGGAAGTGAAACCACTTGTGCAATGGAGCTTTCCCACCCCCTTCACACTGCAGTCTCTTGTTCCTGCTGAAAAGCATTTCCTCAGGAGCCAAAGGAAGCCTCTGGAATGATGTGTGGTGGAGCCCCGGAGGATGCAGCTGAGATGAAGTGGTGAGGATGAGTAGAATAAGTGGCTTCTGCTCATTCTAGGGCCTTTCAGATACAGGCCTCTGATTTTATGTAGAAAAACTCTGCAAAAATCCAGGGCCTAATCAACACCAAGCAGGGTATTGCACTATGAAAGCAGCATGAAAGCGGTATATAAAAGGCAGTAGCCACACTATTGCTTTATAGCAGTATCGAAGTGCACTGACAACTGTTGGGGCCCATTGGCACATACCATATGCCACCCCTGAAAGTTGCAGGGAGGAGATCAAAACTGTGTTGGTAACACTGCAGAAGCTGTTACATTCTGCAATTTTTCAAGTCCTTAAATGAAACTTGCCCTATGAGATATGTTGCCATGGGACCCAACATTTATTTAAGATGATGGAAGCTGGGGGTCACAGATTGAGAAATACAGAGCGGTGCAGACTGAGAGATTATGCTTTATTTTGATGATTCAAATAATGTCCAGGGAAACACGAATGGGGAGTAAAAAAATTAAGTCTTCCATCTGATTGGTCAAATCATTTTATTAAATGATACAATTTATATCTCTCTACCATGCATTCTAACAAAGTGTCCTTCCCTGTCAACCTAACAGCTGGTGAAAGTGAAAATACAGTTACTTAATTAGAGTATAAATGTTAACCTGTTATGCAAAGGCTGTAGTAATAGGTATTAACTAGCACTGAAGCTAATGAAAATAAACACAAAAGTATGCTATCTCCCTTCTAATATAAATACAGGACCATAACTTTCAGTAACACTCGCATATTTAGACTCTCTGGCATCTTTACGCCAAAACCTTTGGGGCATAAGAATTTGTTAGGATGTACAATAGCTACTTGAATACTGCTGGAGTATTTTCTTCATTAGATTATAAGATCTGTCCCATTACACACAAGTAGAAGAAGTAAGAAGTACTTGGGTGACTGTTTAGAACTCATACAAAACTCACACGTATCTATCTCAATAAAATATATTTCCCCAGGAGAGGGGCTGGAAAAAAGTGTATAGTGCAAGTGAAGGAAAAGGATGCTGAATAGTGGTTCCCAAGCATGACATAGTGTGTATTGAAATATTAGCTATTTTTCCTTTCCTGATGTTCCTTCTGAGTTATAGCTGAATCAATGAGTGAATGAATGCAGGTGGGATCTTACATTAATTTTAAGAAACTGTTTCTATTTTTCCATACAGCAGTGCCATAAATATACATTAATTTCCCACTTTTTAAGTTCTGCCAACTTCCCAAAAACTTCCTTTATGTTATCAACATTATTAGTTCTCTTTTGGGTCCTTGGCTTTTATTGTAACAGGGAAAATGTGTATCAACTTCATGTAGGCAGACTTCTATATCGATTTCATGGCCACTCACAAGGCAGTAATTTCATGGCCATTCACAGCGTATTACGCCATCAAAGTGATAAGTATACCATCAGGACAGGCCATGAGCCACTAAACATATTCACACCTGTCAACTCTTTAAGTGAGACTCACTACCGGTTTTGAGACAGATCTCAGACTTTCCACTTTCTAATCTGATCTCCTGAAACGTTGCTTTTGTTCCACCAGTTTAATCTAAAAGCTGCTATCATATGTCTTTGTTTACTAAGTTTTCCTAGACAATATATTGGCAATTAAAAGAAGCTGAGCTTACGTGATTTAGAACAGTGCACATTGTAAAAGCTTGCTGTTTTCTTTAAAAGGAACCTTGCAAAACCTGAGCTCCTAGATCATAGACCATTCCCTCTACACAGTATTTTTTTTTTAAAAAAAGCATACAGACATCTTTGCATGTTCTTTGCCAGCAAGTGCAGTGAGTCTATCTAGATTAGACTTTTCAGACCAGAAAAATAAAATAAATAAATTTACTCTTTAGCCTTAAGGCAAAGCAGTACGAAGCATCTTATTTTTTTGCTTGTAGGCTTAGCAGATATGTTAGGAGTATATTGTGTGCAAACCTTAAAATCTCCACCCTTGTTTCCTTTGTTTTACTTTTTCATGGATCAAGTATTGGAGACAGATGGTGTGTGGGTGTGGAGGACATGCAACGGGCGTCTTCTAAACCCCCACCATTTGGATTTTCAAAAGAACTTCAACTTCCCCAATTTCCATCTGTTGCACAGAATTCTGTTGCTCAGAATTTCTGCCATGGGTGAAAAAAGAAGGTGGTCACCCTAGTTGCTATTCCACAAAAACTAAAAGGCTGGATGGGAATTGGTCATAAAAATCCAGTTAGTAGTGGAAATTATTAATAAGCATTCATCAGTATGAAAAGTACTTCTGCTTATGCAATGTTACATGTACAGTTGCAACCTTATTGCGACCTTGTAAGTAAGTTCCATAGAGTTCCATGGGACTTAGGCCCTTTCTACACCATGGATTTTTTCCAGGGGTCATCCCTGTGTGTCCAAATGTTGCACAGGGGATCCCAGGAGTGGGCAGGGATGACCCCTCCATTGTCCCGGGATAATTGATTCTCCAATTATCCTGATTTTTCCCACGGTCCTGGGATGATCCCGAGGACCATGGGCAGTGTGGGTGTGCGTCACCGGCTTCTTCCCTCCTCCCTGCGAGTAGCAAGGGTTAGCAGAGGGAATGAGCCAGGCTGGGGGAGTGGGGAGTCCAGGGACATTGAGGGGGGAGCGGGGTTGGGGCTTTTTATTTGTTCGTTTTTACTCACATTCCGTCTTCCCTTCTGGGATGTCATGATTCCATTTGGATGCCGAGAGAGTATCTCAGAAGCAGGTAAGTCTGTGATCCTCCTCCCTCCCTCCCTCTACACCCCTAGGTGTAGACAGGGCCACCGTTCCAGGGAAGTGTGCTTAGGACTGCAGCCTTAGAGGGATCTGTTCTTCTGTGTAAATGTACTTAGATAAAATTAGGCATGATTATACTGCTTTGATTTCAGTCATAGTACCCTCGACTTTCTCTGGACTGAGCTCAGTGTGTGTGTGTGCGTGCGTGTGTGTGTGTGTGTGTGTGTGTGTGTGTGTGTGTGTGTGTGTGTTTAACGGTAAACCCAACTGAGCATGAAAAACATACCATATTGAACCTGAACCAAGGCAAAAGAAAACTGGATTTTTAACTCCCTGTTTAAATTTGAACTGGTTTGACTCACAATAGAACTATTTCTAGGCCCAGGTTTTTCCAAGCAGAATTTCATGTCATGGCCTTGTCTCTTAGCATAGTCTGTCTAATGTCTTAGAGATATGATTAATTTTGAAGGTCTTAGCCTAAGAGAAGCAAAAGCTCCCATTGAATCTGGTGGGTTTAAGGCCTCAAACCACAGAGTAGTCAGAGTGGCTCTATTGAGATAAATGGGGCAATGTGTTTGAAACATTTCAAATGAGTTCCATCACATGGTGCCTCGACAAACACAACCCCCTGATCATCTCATGACACTCCTCTGATGTTGTTGTATCATGTGTTATGGTGGACTCATAAATGACAACCATCAGAGTCATTCTCACAGGTCTCAGGGAACACAGGGCATGCCTAACACATGAACACACACACAATATTTGCATTCCTTTACAGGAATCATCTTGTGATGGGAAAATTATTTAAAGCTCTCAATATCTACATTGTGATTGGATATTATTTCATGCTTTTATCAATGCTGCGTTGAGTTTCACACAGTTACAAAGAAAATATACACAGTTCTTTTTCAGTACTGAGAAACAGAAAATAATTTCCCTACAGCTACATTTGGCAACATTCTTATTTTCAGGAAGCTCATTATAATTGCGGTCCAAATGGAAAAGCAGAAAATGTCAAAACAGAAACCTTACCTGATCACTTGGGACATAATACAGGCTTCAGTATACTGACACACCCATTTCAAATACATTTTCGTGGAAGCAAGTTCCATTGACTTCAGTGGAAAATAAATTATACCTTGAGTCAGTATGCTTACAGTAGGATCAGAACAGACATATCTCTCAAATGGGACGTTAAGTCACGATAATGAAATTTGAAAACTGGATCATTTGTCCTTCCTGTGTGGAGTTGATTTCAGTGGTATTAGATGCAGCTTAATAAATAAATTAATAAATACATGTTAGCCCTGCTGATATCTGTACAACACAACTGGCTAAAAAACCAAGTGCTTCGCTTAAATCCATTCAAAATGTTTTCATGTATGTCTCTTCACAGGAATTAACTTAAACTGGACTCAAACCATTGAACACGTATCATAAACCTACTTCTATACAAACTGTACTTCCTACAATTTGATTCATTCTTACTCTGTATTTTTTTTTAACTCTTACTACTTTGTCAAAAGTTTGATGACAATTACTCATCTACTAGGGAACACAGTAGAATGTGGTCCACTGGATGATTAACAAGGAAAATATTTCACAAACAAGTGCAACTTCTCAAGCCTCAAACAGACTTGCATGTTTCACAACTGGTTGCAACATGTGCCTCCTACTCACTTCAAATGAAATCTAAACCATTGCCTTCCACTTACATTATCTATCATGTTGAGGTCATCTTCTTCTCTGCTGTGTTCAAATGCTAGGAATAATTGCTTCATATTCTAGACCTCCCCC
Organism: Elgaria multicarinata webbii; assembly: GCF_023053635.1. Classification (NCBI taxonomy): domain Eukaryota; kingdom Metazoa; phylum Chordata; class Lepidosauria; order Squamata; family Anguidae; genus Elgaria; species Elgaria multicarinata. Next base: position 35,061,391 of record NC_086180.1, on the reverse strand, counting down.
ACAACCTTCAAACATCTGCTCTTTAGACTTGCCTACCATGTTTACTGGTCAGCTGAAGAGACTTGATGGTTTCTCTTTGTCCGGCTAACCTGTACATATTTAAAAACCTTTGAAACTGCTTCCAAAAATGTCCCAAGAATTACAAAAATGGTTTTAAGTATTGAAATCTATTGGATATGATGACAAGCATTTTAATTATTTTTCTGGGTAACTTGAATATCTCCTAACATAGTAAGGAAAGTTACCATGTAGTGAATGCCAGAATCTTATAGAAACAAAGGCCGTTGCTAGATGAGGAGTTAGCCCGGTGTGAGGCCCGGGCTCCCTGCTGTGCATCCAGATGACGCACAGGGGATCCCAGGGTCAGGCCGGGCTAAGTCCTCCCTTGACCTGGGATAAGCGGATCTGCTTACGGCCCAGCTTTTCTGCAGCCCCGGGCTGAGGCCGGGGCTGCGGAAGGTCGAGCGACTTCCGTGGCTTTTCTCGGCTGCTCGCTTACTTGCGAGTAGCCGGGAGAAGCCACGCACTGGGCACAGCATTCCATAGGAGCGCTGTGCCCATCGAGCTGGTGGGGGGAATCACGGGGGGGAGAGGGAAGCCGGGGAAAAGAGCGGACCTGGCAGGAGAGATGGGGGGAAGAGCGGAGCCAGGGTGGGGAGATCACAGACAGGGGGGCGCAGAGGGGGCATCGGACATAGCAGGTGGGTGATCGGGTGGGCATGGCGAGTGGGCAGGGGGGGCATCAGACATGGAGGATGGGGGGGAGAAGAACGGGGCCAGGGCATGGCGGACGGGGTGTGTGTGAAGAAGAACGGGGCCAGGGCATGGTGAGCGGGGAAGGGCATGGTGGAGGGGGGACGGGCATGGCGAGCGGGGACGGGGGACGGGCATGGCAGATGGGGGACGGGCATGGTGAGCAGGGATGGGGGATGGGCATGGCGAGCGGGGATGGGCATGGCGAGCGGGGATGGGCATGGCGAGCAGGGGGGAGGACAGTGAGCGAGTGGGTGGGGGGGCATCAGGCATTGTGGGGCGGGAAATCAGGGGCAGGGGGAGCGGGGAACTCTTTATTTTTAAAAACAAAAACACTTACTGTTCCGTTGGTGTGCTCCTGCGCACATGGCCCTTTAAGGCAAAATAAAAATAAAAATGTAGGACGTGATGGGGCTTCCCTCGGCCCCGTCGCGTCTTACGTGTGGACGGGGCCTACAGGCCGCGCTACTTCTAGCGCGGCCTGGCCCCTCCTCCCACACAGATTATCAGGTAGGTCTAGCAAGGCCCAAAGATTCCATTCTCAAAGTGTCTAGGAATAGCCAATATGCATTAGAACTCAACAAGAACCTAAGGGCTCAAACAGACCTTACTTTAAATTTGTGTCGAGCAGCTATGTTGTATTATTATTATTATTATTATTATTATTATTATTATTATTATTATTATTATTATTCTAGAGAAGGTGCAGGAGGACCAATCCAGATTGGGAACATAGTATGGGATAGGGTAGGGGGTTATTAAACTCTGGATTGGACCCCCTGGGGACCCCCAACATCTGGGTAATAATGAAAAAAGAAATATTGCTATAGCTATACTTCCCTACAGGAGCTAGTGTGAGTTTTTCTCTGTCCTTTCTCCCTTCACTTTTCCATTGGCACACATACAGTGCTCAGAGGCTTTCCTCTTCAGTCTTATCCCCTTCTTTGGACAGGTTATTGGCTTAATTCAGGGGCTCCCAATCTCTTTGAGTCAATAGGCACTTTTGGAATTTTGAGGGAGTGTCATGGGTGCTCACAAAACGGCTGCCATGGAAAGGGGAGGTGCCCATCCATAAAATGGCTGCATTGGTGGTCATGTCCAATCACAAAACACTCATTTCCCAGAAAGCAACTAGTAAGACTAAAAGCACAGTAACTTGCTTATGAAGCGAAGTACAAGGCTGAGATGTGAGCTGCGTTCTAAAACCTTTGAAACTGCTTCCAAAATGTCCTGTGTTTTACAAAAATGTCTTAAGTATTGAAAAACACTTTTTGAACAGCACTTTGGGCAGCACTTCATTTTGTATGTGCCAGCTTCCCAGCTAAAAATAATGTTGTTCTTACACAAATATGACTTCTTAACACATGCATATACACACACACTAAAAGACAAAGAGAAACTTCAAACACAGGGATCAAAATCTAGACATATTATGGTCACCACACTCCATTTTAGATAACTCTTGACCTCTTTAGTCGAGGTATAGTCAGGCCAGAAAACATCTATCCACACAGGAGACTTCGCCCCATGTTTAATTAAGCCTAGAATCTAAGACTTGTAGTATTGCAAGAAGGGAAACTGAGATAATGTCTTCTGCTTTTCATGTTTGGCGTCTCCATCCCTTTGGATGTGGATTATAATTGGAGTCAGCTATTGACAAGCAGTAATCAGACCTGGAATCCATGGAGACCATGTCAGGATCAGTTCGGGCACGTTGGCCATAGTATGCATGCTGCAGGCGAGAGCCGCAATGGACACTGGAGCTAGGAGCAGACATTGTGCTCTTTGCAGGGAATATGGCGGCCGAATGGCTCCTTCCAAATGATGCTAATTTAGCATGGGCGCTTGGGGCTGGATGCTCGTAGGCCACTTTTTGTTTCCAGTCATCTGGTGGTGCAGGTAATGTTTTCCTGCGAGCAGCTGACACCACATTTGCTACAATTGACTCTTCCATGGTTTGGGGCCCAAAGGCATCATCCACAAGTCCTAGAGGGGACTTTGCTGCTGCTTCCCAAGGCGTCAACCTCTTCCCAGGCTTGTCAACCACTGAAGATGGTTTGCTAAAATAATCAGGAGCAGCTTGGAACATCACAGGAGAAATCGGTGACATGGATCGCGAAGAAACCCATCCAGGGACTGATAAAGATTGTTCATAGCCTCTTTCCTAGAAATAACAAAACCTCAAATATAATTGTATTCACTGATTAGCAATGACAAAGATTTTAAAATTAAGGCAGGTAGTCTATTAATCTATATTTGTAATAATGTGCTATAAAATAAGTAGCTCCCCAACTTTATACAAAGAGCATATGATGAGAAATGATCTAAGACAAACCAAAACAGGTGAACATTTGCTGGAAAATTCTGATAAAACTATTTCTTCCCCAATGAAATTTTGAGCAGTTCATCTAATTAAGCTCAAGAAAGCTGTAAAAAGCAACAGCCGGCCTGAATGGTGGCCACAATTTTTCCAGGATCAATTCTGTGGCATAATCAAGTTCAGGCAGGAAGCAAAATAAGATCACGGGGGGATCTACACTACTGCTTTAAAGCGCTTTAAAGCGCTTTATAACAGTTTTGACAACTGTTGGGGCCCAGGACACACTGCATATACAGGTTTCAAAACGTTTTCAAAGTGCTTTAAAGTGCTTTAAAAGCAATAGTGTAGATCCCCCCCAATTCTACAGCAGTTAGCATAGTACTGAACCCAAGAATACCAGAGCAAAGAAAAAACACAACTGTGATGGAATTTAGGGAAAGGTGCAGAATCAAAAGAGAGTGTAAAAGACAAGCAGAAACAAATATTCTCAGGCAGTCAAGGAATGCAGATTTAGGGAGACAGACTTCTAAGTGACTAACAGGTCAGTTCCTTTCGGGAGAGGGGGGAGGGTAGCCAAGTGGGCTAGCCAAAAGCAATCGAGATGTATTTAGGTAGCCGGTGCATGCCTGAAGAGTGAGTCCTGTGACTCATCTTTTATGCTTGTTAATTTTGATGGACAGAGAGGGATAGCCGGTAAATTAGATATTGACAGAGAGAGAGCTGTGAAGAAGTCAACTCATGGTATGCTGCATAGTTATTTCTTCTTGCCTGTGAATCTGAATCATACTCTTCTAAAGAGAATAATTCCAGTCTACTAATCATAGCTTCTGATGCATTTTCTATTTGTTTCATGGGAGCTAGTGCAGGCAGTTCCTGGTAGTTTGTAAGCCTTATTCACTGTTGAAAGAAAAAAGGTGATGATGTATACTCTTTGAAGTAATTTGTGTCTTCTGCCAATGTGTTCCACTGTGTGTTAGCTGTTCACTATAAACTATTATGTTCAAGAGAGGAATAATGTTTGTCCCTCATTCAAAATACCTTTTTTTTTTTTTGCTAAATGGTTAGATTTAATACAATTAGGAAGGGACCCGGATGAAAACTAAACCAATGGAACTATCCTAATTGGAAACATTCATCTCCCACCATTATGATACACTGTTTAACCCTGCTCCTTTAAAAAAAAACAAGCTGTGTCCTCATAATTTCAGAACACTCTGACCCATTTACAGGAGTAATCCATTCATTTTTCACAAATCCTAATCTACTTCGGAAATGAGCACTTTCATTCATAAACACTTTTGCATGGCAAAAGCTTCTGCCACAGCAGCCTTCATTCATTCATAGACCCCATACCCTTTCCTCACAAACGCTGCCTATCGTATTAGGCTATTTGTATGAGTCTACTCAGCTGTACAGAGAGGTCTCTTTAGGGCACATGGGATGGAGTGAAATAAACAATTTCCACCTTAAATGCGTGAATTGCATCATCCTAAGCACACACATGTGCCTAAAGGTTCCATTGAGACCACTGGCATTTGCTTCCAAGTAAATGGTTTGGATCCAAAGATGCTAAACAGAAGTCAATTCCACTCATGCAAGGCAGGAGCCCCTGGTTTTAATGGATTCCACTTTTCTGCTGCAGCCCTTCATGCCACTTCCCATGTCATGTCTAAGGGTCACACATCCCTCAGGAGTTGTTTTTTGGGGGGGAGCATGAAAGGGAGGTGGGAACTTAGGGTCCAAGCCAATGGCCTTGTCCACATGGTCATCATGAACTAAATAAGCCATGGTGGCTTTCTAAAGCTGCGATGCCTGCTGGTCACGATTTGCATCATCACCCATCCCACCACAACTTGTCCGTGTCCATGCAAACTAGGGGCTCATCTACACTAAACAGGATATTCCACTATGAAAGCGGTATATAAAAGGCAGTAGCCACACTACTGCTTTATAGCAGTATTGAAGTGTACTGCAGGATCTACACTACTGCTTTATAGTAGTACTGAAGTGCACTGAGAAATGTTGGGGCCCATGACACATCTACACCAAGCAGGATTTAACACTATGAAAGCAGTATATGGTATGTGTCAATGGGCCCCAACAGTTGTCAGTGTACTTGAGTACCACTATAAAGCAGTAGTGTGGTTCCTGCCTTTTATATACGACTTTCATAGTGGAATATCCTGCTTGGTGTAGATAAGCCCTAGGTCTATGTGTGTAGAAATAGATTGCTAATGTGATGCCACTGAGCTGCAGCTAATTTAAGGGAATAATGTGAACCAAAGAACTAAATGATGAAAAAATGTTAAATCTGCATCCCAACAGCAATCCATACATAGAAGGCCATGCACTCCTATCAAAATCCTCTTTTGTCAACAGGAAACCAGAGATTGAAAACTATTAGCTTGATGCACTCAGCAATTGTCATTGGCTTTTCTTTCACACTGAAATTGAAGGTCATTTTGGCCATGTGGGAAAAAAGAGGAATAAATGGTTCATTTGAATAGTTTGTGACCAGGGGGGAAATGCTACTTTTAAAAAAAGGTGTATTCTTTAGCTATGCAATGAAATCAATCTTTTAATTGAATAAAAACAAACAAAGCATACATTATTGGGGGACCAAAATAATCTCTAGGAATTTCATGAATTAGGAAATGAATAGTAATCTATTTTACAAAGAACAAATCATAATAAAAACATTTTCTCCTGCCATTAATGTAGTGATAGGAGGCCATTTATATGGTACATTTAAGGCACATATTGACGAAGAACATACCATCAGAAAAGAACAAGTACAATACTGTCAGAACGTCTGAGCACATTCCGTTGTAATGAATGGGAACTTTTCTAAAAGTCTTATTTATGTCAGTGGGAGACCGTCCCAATGGATTTGGCCCAACAGTTGTATATTTTCTCAGTCTTTCTTCAGACACAACCATCACTGATTAAAGCACCTACAGGCAGGTTTTCAGCCACACACAACCTTTGGCTAACTTCTATGCTGCCTGTAAGGCCACTCCCCACTGCCCAGGTGATGCACTTTGCCCCTCCCTGTTGTCCAGATGACTGGTACCAAGATCACAGCATGCTAGTAGGGGAGGCGTAAATTAGTTCTGTGCTGAAAATTTTGACCATTCTATTTTCGGCATTTTGTTGAGGGTGTGAGAAAATGAAAACACAGGCATAGGAGGCTGAGAGAGGTGAGATTTTCCAGAGACTTTTCTCCTTGGGGAAAGGAACAGGATCTCCACATACCTTTTTAAATGTAGCCAGTTGTTGTTCTTTCTTTCTATCTATTTTTAAAAAAAACACCCGCAGCATTTTCAGGAGCCCAGAAGTTCTTCCTGAATGCTTATTGGAGAAGTCGAGGACACATGGTCTCCAATAGGCATTCACTAAGAATTGGTGGGCGCCTGAAAATGCTGGAGGAAGGGGTGTTGTTGTTGTTGGGTTTTTTTTAAAAAAAAAACAACTAAAAAAATAGGAAGAAGGCCCCTCAGCAACCAGCTACACTTAAAAACGGTATGTGGAATTCTCCAAATCACCCACACACACACACAAGAGGAAGAAAAACAATGCCTCTTTCGCAGGGAGAGAGAATATGGTGATATGCGGCACGGCAGGGGAGATATGTTTCCGTGTGAGAAGGTGGGGGAGGGAGTCCAGGCCTATGGGCCACCAGTTCTTGACACACTTATGACGTTGTCACACAGGATATATTTTTTCACATCTGTAGATTTGAAGAAAAGCTAGAAATGTTAGTATAAGACAAATGCTAGATATGTTAGTGCAAGCCAAATAGTTTTAACTACACTGAATTCACTGGAAATCTTGGCGAGCACTTTCCATTTCTTTCTAAGAGCACGCTTATTGTAGCCAATATTGCAACTGCTTTTTCTTAGTGAGCGAAGAGAATACAGTGGATAATGCCATGAAATATAGTTTTACTGCAGGAAATAAACTCATCTTGGTGAATTCCTCTATATTTATCCTGGTATGACACCAGATAGTGTATGAAACTGGAGTTTTATTAATCATTGTGTACTAGATAGACTTAAGTCATAAATCACCCTGTTGTGTACTTTCTAGTGTACTCATGGCATACTAAATTTACTTTAAAGTTCCTCAGTCATAAGTGCATTAATCCACTGCTGTTCAGAGGCACTGCCTTTCCCCCAAATGTACAAACTTGTGAAAGGTCTTTACAGGCAGATGATCACGTAGGGCCCTCTCCTTCAAAGGCAGGTTAAATTACAAGGCAAAAAGTGTAGCCTTGGTGTCTTCCTTCTTCTGCTTAAATTTTGCTTGACAGAGTCCAGAGATTCCTATTTCTCTGAATACTGGCCAGTGTGTTTGTTCCTGTGAGTATAAACCACAAATATCAAGAATATATGAGCAAATTGCAGGTAAAGTTTATGGCAATTATTTTAAAGGAGATGTTATATAAATATCTATTGCCGTGGTGAATTTGACTATTTTTGTCAACATGAGTTGATTTTTATCAGTCACCTAAGGGCAGTTTGTGTATCCTGATCTCACAAATGATTCACCTAATATTAAGATTGCAAGCAACTGGAAAGCACCAAAAATCAAATCTGCAATAGGCTGCTATGCTCAAGATTAACATAGCATGAAGGGGGTTGGACAGATCAGATTTTGTTCAATTTCTTGTTTTCTCAACCGTAAGGTCATTTTAGCACTTTTCCATATCAGTTTGTGAATTTGGCAACAACAACAACAACAACAAGTACACACAAATATCCATGTTCATTGCTGTGTGCATTTCTCCTAATATACACACTTTTGTACGCACTGTTCGTAGTGTGCACACTTTTTACAAGTGACTTTTGTATCCACTTTTCTTTAATATGCATATTTTTGTGCACAATATTTTGACTTGCGAATTGCATCGCAAAATTGTGAAAAGTGCAACTTTCAGTGCACAAGTGTGTTTCGGTTTGCATATACATCCAGGAGGTGCAAGCTGGGTAGGTTCGTATAAAAAATAAGACCAAACAATTTTTTCCTAGCATGAAGTGACAGCAAGGGGGGAAGTGGCTATGAAAATCCAGGACTAGTTTTCTTTAATGGTTGATCTCTGCTAGGAAGTTAGACTGAATATAAAGGACAGTTAAGTAATAAGCATATGCAGAAGGGGGGAGGGTGAAAGCTTAAAAGAATTGTTGTAACCCAAGTGGAGTGTCATCTCTGGTCCTTTTCTCCATTTGCAGCTATGGAAGAAAGGGGGGAAATGGATGAGTTGAAAATGCATTATTTGAAATAGCAGGTTGTGGAAAGCCTCAAAATTAAATATAGGAAATTAACCACCGTCAAGCATTCTGACTTAATGACATTACACAACTTTAGCTCTGTGTTGGCACAACACTGCAGCAGAAACATAATGCGAGGTCAGTATGACATGATGGTCATACAGTATGACATGATGGTCAGTGCAATGTTTCTGTTGTTCTGTTGCACCAACCCAGAGCTATGATTGTATAATGCTTCAAGTCAGAATGCTAGGCGAGAATTAATTTCCTACTTTTCCCTTTTCTGATAAAGAACATGGTTATTTCAGATGTGTGTAGTAGATAACGTAACATTGTCCACGTTCATGCAGTTGGTGTGTCATGTGGGTGTTCCATGCAAACACCCAATTATGCAGAAGCCTTGTTTGTATAGCACAAGCTGGGCCTCCACTGAATTGGGTATTCACATGGAAGGCCCACTTGCATAGTATATTTGTAATTATCCTGCAGAGTTTATCCTGCTCTGTTTCCCTTACTTCCTGCCTTTGCTAGATTCTTTGCTGGTAAAGTCAGTCCAACTTGGATATGGCAGTTAATACAGGATCTATACCAGCCATGCTAGAATGAATTGCTTATCACAATGGCTGGGGTAATTTTGAATCACTTTCTCTTCTCTGGAAGATTTGGAGAGGATACTTGGCTACGTTTGTAAAGCCCACTGCATGTACATTGCTTTCTTGCCTAGCGTAGTCTTCTAACAGTAGAAAATTAGATAACCACAACCCGTAAAAGAAATGCCCTTGCTTTTTCTCACTCTGATCTGCTCCTCAGTGCCAAGGATCAATGCAAGAAAAAAAAAGATAAAAAGAAGCCTATCATTGCAGGCAACAGGTGGGAGAGGCCCCAGTCCAGCGGGATGGGGGAGGGCACTGGAGGACTTGTAGGAGATCCACGGACAGGTTACAGTTCAGGAAAGGAAAGGAAAGGCTAAATACTCAGAAGGAATGGGGCTAAGTGCAGAACCAGGGATTGTACAGGATAAAGGATGAAACCAATGTATGGACAGAGGCAGTTTGTTGTTAGCAGGAGACAGAAGGAAGAAGAGAGAGAACCAGAGTCAGAGGAGCAGGCTTGGCCCCTGGGATGATGGAACTCTCCCAGCAGGCCACAGTGTTGAGGAATGCTTAGACTATGGCAGCCCAGCCATGTGCCAAAACCTGATACTGGAGGAAGAGGGAACGTGTGGGAGCAGGAAGGCTCTGGAGAGAGAGCAGGAGAAGAGAAGAGCCCCTGGTGGACAAAGTATGGAGACAGGTCATGGAGCTGCTCTGAGGATGGAGGCACTGTGAGCCCAGAATGGTAGGCAGGATTAAAGAACTAGGGGATGGGGGAAAGTAAGTACTGGGGGCTGTCCACATGTGGGGAGAACCCTATGGTGGCTGTGGATCTACACCTCAATGGTTAGATGACGCAGGCGCAGGTTCGCAGCCACCGCGGGGCTTCCCCGCAATGATGCATTTTGAAAACGTTGAGGGTTTACCTCAACTTCTTTAAAGGGAACGACAACAACATGATGCTTCCATTGTGTAACGTCACTCTGCCGCCAATCCAGAGCCAACCTGGGGGCAGAGCCTGGTGGAAGGTAACCAGGGATTGGTTGTTTTCCACCAGGAAGAGCATGGGAGTGGCTACAGGACCCAGCTGGCCACCCACAAACCCTGCACTTCCTCTTCGGTGTTGGAACTACCCGACACCACCTTGGGTGAGAGAAAGCTTGGGGTTGAGGAGGGAGGCTGTGCCAACCCAGGCACTGTGAAGACAGCCCCCTGGGCTCTGCTTCTGTATCAGCTATAAAGACTGTAACTTCAATTACACTTAAGTATGGTTTCCCCCTGGTTTCCCCATGTGGAGCTCCCTCATCTGGCAGCACAGATTACCATCAGAAAGACCAGGAATCCTTCTAATCTGGGTGGGAGGGGGAAAAGAGATTTTTAAAAAGCAAGATGACATACATACCCTCCAGTCAATCGCTATTTCTAATACCCGTTCCTGGTAAATTGCTGCCCTGATTTTGTCTCTACTTTGCCTTTTGAGGATACCATTACAACAACAACAGCAGCAATCATTAGCTTTCCTTGCACATTTTTAGTATATCACCCATGGAAAGGAAGCTCTTACGGTCATTTTGCTAACATACCCTGCTGAAGAAGTCTTGTGAATGTGAACCATCTTCAATCTGGCCTGAAGTCAGATACCTAGATTCATATCTTCATTGTTGACCTGATTTGTCATAAGTGTGGAAATTTCCCTGAGCATAGACTATCTGTATGCAGGAGTGTGGTTATGAATGTATACAACAGCTCTTTTAAATGGATTTATTGGAATGAGTTGTCATCCAAGGATGGACAAGAGAAAACAAGGAGCTGCAGCTAGTTTTTCAACTGACCTTGGTAGCTGTGCCTTAGACAGAAGCATATTCTGTATCAATTAGCATTTGTCTCCATGCTGGGATCAAGACAACCCTCAAAAGCCCAGCAGCAAGGGCTGGTTAAAAAGCTGGCAACTTGAAGTACGAGAGATAAGATGGGCTGCAACTTTTAATAGTGGAAAAGTTATTCTTGGCGAACAATTAGGAGTCTTAGGCCATAGCTAGACCTAAGGTTTATCCCTGGATCGTCCAGGGGTCAAACCTGTTCATCTAGGTGACACACAGGGGATCCAGTGCTCAGGCAGGGGCGAACCCTGGATGATCCCAGGATAAACCTTAGGTCTAGCTGTGGCCTTAGTGATTCTTGGTGAATAATTAGGAGTCTTAGAAGCATACAAGAATTTCCCTATTCTTATCTGTGATAAGATATGTCATTGGACATGAAAGTTTACCCACAAGACAGACAGCTTGTTGTCATACCTTTGTCTACTCGATGGCCTTGTTTGGACATAATACTAAACTTAGCATTATGTGAATGAGCCTCAGATTTGGAGGTTCTTCCTCACCTCTCCTCCTCCGCAACAGCCACAAGAAGGAGATTTGAAGCTTTTACTTCTTTTTTAAACCATGGTTTATCATTATCTCTGAACCTGGACCATGCTTAATTTTAACTATGGTTTAGGGAAACAACTTAATTTCAAACCATGGTATAGAACCCTGGTTTGTTTCTCTAAACAATAGATAAGCTTAAGCACAGTTTTGGATCTAATATTAAATCACAGTTGATTCAAAATGGAACTAAAAGCATGCAGTTTCCTCCTCATGGCTGCACTGAAGAGGGCAGGGTGGGGAAGCACATAGTTTAGTGTTGTCTCCAAACTACATCATTAACCATTTAAAGCTATTGTTTGAATTTGGTTTGTCCTTTGGTAGTGTGTCCTGGGCCCCAGCAGTTGCTATAAAACATTTTAAAGCAGTAGTGTAGATCCTGCCATGAACTTTCTAATAAGTATAAATGCAGTTCACAAAAAGTCAGCATTACTCACTTCCTATTCACATCTCCTTTTCAAGAAAATAAATAAACTAACAGCCTATTTTCTATAATAAAAACAGATTCACTACTACCACCTTCTGGAGACCAAGCATAATATCACACTTGAATGATTTCACTCGAACAAGACATTAAAGACATTTGATAACAGGTGCAGTTTATGAGCCTGTCACTACTTTGGAGTTGACTACAAATCAACGGCAGTTTGTCAGTTCAAATATTTATAATTAAGTCTTGCATGATTCTTAAGCTATTTTTTTTAAAAAAGAATTGTTATTCTGCAATGATAATTTATTGTCAGTCAAAATACAACAGGAAAATGAAAAAGAAATTGTCACTGAATGCTCAGAATCCACAGATTTGCAAACATCAGAGTGTTATGGCACTAGCCAGGTTCACATCAAACACAAAACCATAGTTTAGTGTTGTGTGCATGAACTTTAGTCTTATGTTCTGCCCTCTCCTCATCTTTTATGGCCATGAAACATCCCATGTTCAGTTAACCATAGTTTGTTGTTATGTCCAAAGTGGGAACTGGCTATTGTTAACTATAGTTTATTGAAACAAATCAGGGTTGGCTCCCCCCCCATAAACAAGTGTTAACACTAATCACAGATGGTCTGAATTTGGACACAGCAACAAACCACAATTAGTGGAAAAGGGAACCAAATATTGGAACCAGTTTCCTCGTGGCTTTGCTGGAGGACAGGAAACTGGGGAATGCACAAGCCTGAGGCTCATGCATGTAATCCTAAACTACAGCCATTAAATACATATCCACAAGCATATATATGTCTATGCCAGTATTCTCCAAATCAAGCCATTGATCTTCCGGAGCATGAAAACCATGCTCTCAAACACATACACAATTCAGTCCACTCCCTAATACAATTTTACTATTCCTTTTAACACAACACTCTATGGACCATCATTATGACCAGCTCTTCTACCCATCAAGGACACACATGAGTAATGGCTTTACAACAACCAACGGATTAGTCCCACCACATGAGATAACAGATACAAAGCGGATGTTAAAAATGAAAATGTTCCAGTCTCTCAAGAAAAGCCACCTCTAACAACCCAGATTAAACACTAAAAGAAACCAGTTTCAAAGCACACATAGAATCTAAAGCTTTAGAACAGTGTTGTGGAGACTTCAGCATACAGGCTGCCAGCAATCTCCACCAGGCCGTGCACCCTCACTGTCTTCCTTCCTCACCTGCCCCTTTTCTGCAGAGATCTGATGATGCAGGTAAAGATCACTGCATTTTCTCCTCTGTGCACTGAGGAAGGGAAAATAGAGAATATTGCTTTGGTCCCAGTTACTTTTTGTAGCTCCCCAGAAATGAATGTGGACCTTGCATTGAAAAAGGTTCTTCATCCCTGCTGTAGAGTTAAGATTGATTAACCAATTCAGTTTTATTTCTCTGTTGTCGTTGTCATTGTTGATGCTCCCTATTTGGTTTTGTATTGCTTGTATAGTGGACCTCAAACCATCCAGCCATCCATTCATCCATCCATCCATCCATCTGTCCATGCATCCATTCCCATCACAAACTGGGCCATGGTTCATTTCATCCACTTGTTTCTTTAGCCAAAATACAGGCATTGTAACAGAAACAGATTGTTTACTGCAAACTTGTCACTTAATTAGGGCATCTTACCACATGAATAACTAGTTGTTTGTAGCCTCTGTTTATGTAGTGACTCAAGTGGTGCCATCCCCCTCTGTGGTTTTTCATGCTTGTTATGTGACTAGAACCAACAGATACTCAAGTTCCTAACGGTAAGATTTGTACAAGAATGAAACAATCTATCTATGGAGGTTGTGAATTCTCAATTACTGAAGGTTTTTAAGAAGATTCTGGACAGCCACCTCTCATGGATGGCTTAATTGGTTTTCCTGCACACTGCAGAGGGTTGGACTAGATGATCCTTGTGGTCCCACCCAACTCCACAATTATATGATTCTAAGTGCTTCATGAAGTTAGTGTCACCACACAGGAAGCTCTTAAGTCTTGACTAAGCCATATGTGATTGTTTATTTCTATGTTTAGTGTCTAATGTACTTATGTACTCTACTTTACAGAGGACAGTCCTCTATTTGATGTTTAGGCCAAATTTGGCTGTTTAGGCCAAATCTGATTTAAAGATATAGAACCATCAGAAGGAAGAGCCTTGAAGTTACCCATCCACAGTGGTACTTGGACAGCAGACTGAAGAGACACACAGGTCACCTGAGCACAGGTTCCACCACTATGATGTATTGCATTTCTATATGTAATGTAGCAATTATTTCTAAATATGCATCTATCCATATGCATTGGGATATGCAATTTTCCGTAAATCTGTTTCCTCTTTATTAGTGATGCATTTGCATTTTTGGCAACATGTAAGCAGCCATCAGTGTGCTACAATCTTGATTTTGAATGTCTTTCTAGTTTACCAATTGGGCCTGCAGATGAACCTGCAGGCAGAAACTTGTGCATTTTATGCATGCACAGTATACTTTATGCACATCTATAAATAGATGATGACGACGATGATGTTAAGGAATTGACTGCTAACTTGGCCTGAGGACTACTGGCTTGTACTTGCTACCTATTCATGGTAATCACAGTATAGCTAAAATGTTCCAGGCTTTAAAATGGTATCTGTCATCACAGATACCCTCTTGGAAAGTAGTGTGGGCATGACATGGCAGTTGGTGGTTAAAGAGAAGGAATTGAGTCTTCCCAAACTGAAGTCTCTAGTGTGTGCTGCATAAAGAAGTGGGGGAAGAGAGTACTGTTTTCAACGTATGGCTTTTCATTTAAAAAGTGGTAGTAACCAGCTAGGTGGTGGGAAAACACTGGATCTAGGAGGAGGAGGTTGTATTTTCCGTAGCTATTACTGGCACCTCTAAAGAAACACCTAATTTTTATATGGGGAACTGTAAAATTAAAGCATTTTGATCATATTACTCCCAACAGAAAAAAGTACTAGCAGCAGTTTTCACCTACCTTTTGAACACGCAGGCCAATATTAGCATAAATACCATTTTGACCTTTTCATGACACCTTTACACTGAGCAATCCTGATCCCTGAACTGTAGCTTTAAATCAGTTATTACAAATATCCAAAGAAGTCTCCATTATGTCAACTCAGCCATGTAGAGGATCTATGATGATTATTCCTCAGACAGAAAACTGAAATAGGATTTAAGAGTAACGGAGTCTTATCTTCGCCCTTGGCTCACAGGATGACCTCAGCCATAAATTATCTTAGTGCCCATGTGTAGTTTGGAAATAACAGTAAGATACCTCACAGGGCTGTTGAGTGAATGAATAAAGGACTTCAGTATACTTTGAATAATAACAATAATGCTCTGTATATGGTAATCAAGAAATCCTGTAAGCTCGGTGACACTATCTTGATCTACTAGGTAGCTACTGTAGCTCTGGGTCTAATTTATCATCAGCATCAGCAGTAGAGACTACAGAATGGAATCTTGTACAAAGGCAAACTGAACTTGTGTAAACAGAGGTTCATTGGAGGTAGAGGAGGCATTGTTATTTGTAATTCCTCCCACTGCTCTCTAAACTATTTATGGAGGGGGGGGGGGAGAATGAACAGTGCAACACCGGTAGCTCTTAATGCATCCAGTAAATCATAGGAAGGTCAGTTCCAGAGCTGTTACCAGCCAATAAAATTCACTGTCGCTGACTGTATTCATTTCAAATCCTATTTCTGAACACAATTATTTTCTTAACTGAAAGAAGTAAAAGACCCCTTTATGTGATGTACCCCGCCTCGATCCAGAGGGAGAGGCGGTAACAAATAAATTATTATTATTATTATTATTATTATTATTATTATTATTATTATTATTATTGAAAGATGTTGTCAAATATGTCTCTTGAGTAGTAGATCCAACTCCTCTCCTGAGTTTAATGCTGTGTGAACTACCACACAGAGATCTCCTTTTCACCCACAGAGTATGGTAGCATTAAGTATGCCATCATGCTTTTGTAGGCAACTCCACAGAGCTTGCTAAAATCTCTATTTGAAGCTGCATATTGATGCTCATAATATCATATTGGGCTGCATAACAGAGTTCTACTAGACAGATTAAAGCCAGAAAATTGATTGGTAGAATTCTTGAAGTCTTTAGAGAAAATATGGTTGCATCTTGGGAGATTATAAACGGTGTGTGTGTGCGTGCTTGTATGTGTGTGTATTTGCGAATATCCACTAACTGGCATATAGACAGAGTCTATAAGAGTAAAGTCACATGTTATGCAGCAAAAATCTTGAAACACATGAACGAAAATGATTTTCTAGAACCATTGTCTCATTCCCTGGCCCTCTTCTCACCTTTTCAAAATATACAGGGAGATTCTTCTCTGAAAAACTGGAGCAGCTGAACATCCCTGTAATCCAGAGAGCTCATTGAGGCGAAGGACTGCACATACTGGGTATCAGCAGTTCTCCCTCCTGGGCAGGCTTTCTGTTTGTTACAGGACTTTCCTTTTCCTTGCTTCCAAAGGCAGTTTATTTGTTTTTTGTCTTGCATACAGATCCCCATTGCTGTGTTTTCAAGAACAATCTTGGCAGGATCTACACTACTGCTTTAAAGCACTTTATAACAGTTTTGACAGCTGTGGGGGCCCAGGACACACTCCATATACAGTCGTCCAAATGGTTATAAAGCGCTTTAAAGCAGTAGTGTAGATCCGGTTGGATGGGGCTTCCCCATTTAGCATATGTCTGTGTTCCTTACCAGGCAGAGGGAGCTGAACTTTTGTTAGAATTCGTACTTCAGTTGTACTTGTGGAAGCCATGTGATTCACTGGTTATTGCTTTCTCTCTCTCTCACTGTCTGAAGTACTTGTTTGGCAACTGACTGAATTTTATCTTTTCTCTCATTAGCAATCTTGCTGGCTCTATTTGTGAATTTTTAATGTTAGTTTATTTAAGTTAGTTTATTTAGGCTGACCATATGACCGGATTTGCCTGGATTTGTACAGGTTTTTGGTGACAAATCCGGGATGGGGGAGGGGAAATCCGGATTTTTCCAATCTTCCCCAGCCAAAGAGCAGCTCTAATGGGAATTAACAAAAATGCTTATAACTCTGTCATTTTTAAAGATAAAGACATGAAACTTGGCACAATGGTAGCTCTTAGGTAGGTCTTTAGTCATACCAAATTTGAAACAGATCCGTTCATCCATTGATTTTTAAGGATTTTTTTTAAAAATTGAGGTTTTAAAATTATTTTTAAAATCGCCATTTTTAAAGATAAAGAGATGAAACTTCGCATCATGAGAGGTTTTAGGTAGAGCTTTAGCCACGCCAAATTTGAAACAGATCTGTTCATCCATTGATTTTTAAGGATTTTTTTAAAAAATTGAGGTTTTAAAATTATTTTTAAAACCGTCACTTTTAAAGATAAAGAGCTGAAAGTTGGCACCATGATAGCTTTTAGGTAGAGCTTTAGCCGTACCTAATTTAAAACAGATCCATTCATGCATTGATTTTTAGGAATTTTTTTTAAAATGTGAGGTTTTAAAATTATTTTTTTAAAAAATGTTATTTTTAAAGATAAAGGGATGAAACTTGTCACCATGATTGCTCTTAACAAAGACTTTAGCTATGTCAAGTTTAAAACAGAACTGTTCATCCATTGAGTTTTAGGATTTTTTTAAATCCAGACTTCCTCTAATATTTCCTCAAATAACCAGCTGTCACTTCCTACTGATTTATAGAGAAGAGAATCTATATAAGAATACATTTTTGTAATGCTTACTACTAGAGAGCTACCAGACCAATTCTGCTCTTTACCCCCCCCAAAAAAAACCAGAAACAAAAACTGAAGCTTGAGCAGTGTAGACATGCAGAAAATTCTGAAACTTCGAAAAAGTTCAAAGTTTGAGCTTTAATAGCAAAACCATGTGTTTATTTGCCCTGCGTCAAGCAGTCCATTCCTGTACAGTTCAGTGCCAGTTTATTTCCTCTGCACCAAACAGTGCCTGATCAGACATCACATGTTTTCAACCTGAAACTTTCAGAAATACTAAATTATTTTTTAAAAGAAGAACATGTCAAACAGTGCCTGATCTCACATCATGTGACCTCGACCTCAAACTTAAAGGAATGCTATTTTTTTTAAAAAAACACCTTTTTTCTTTGTTTGTTTTCACCTGTGCCAGTTTATTTGTGTACGAGACAGGTTTTGTTCATTTTTGTTTTGTCACCTTTGAAAAAAACAGTATTCAGTGCCAGTTTTGTGTATTAGACTGATTAAGCTAGTTTTTGCTTTTTTTTCTCAGAGTACTAGCCCCTCTGGTGACACAGGGTTTATACTAGTTAATTAGTAAATATATATTTATTTATGGCAACATAAATTCCAGAACTAGTCATTTTGACAGAGTATAAGAAATAATAGTTCTCTCTCTCTCTCTCTCTCTTTTATCCTATGCACTCCTATCTTCAAGTCCCACTTCTGGTTTTTTTGTGTTTTTTTTGGCAACCAAACATATGTTGTCTTTTTAATTTATGTGATCAAAACATCTTAACCCATTTTTTTCATGTGCCACCTCTCTAATTATTGACTGTTCTATTTATATTGTTAAAAAAATTCAGTTACATTTTTTTTTAAAAAAAAGAGTATATAAAATGTATTGTGATGGTGCTGGATAAAAATGTTTCTGGTCGTCGGACTCCCTACTTAAGTTGAAAGTGATTTTAAGTCAGCCAAATGTCCCACTTGCAATAGAGTCGTTTTACTACTTTTATGTAATTCACTGTTCATGCCACAATTTCAAGGTTTCCAAGCCATATAAGTATGTTTTAAGCCATATACGTATGAGACCATCAGTCTCTAGATCTGAGTGAAAATGCTCAGCTGTTTCTTAATATATCTTATCACTGCTTATTTTATGCTTCAAAGAAATGGGAGTACTCTCAAGTCATTTCCATGTCCAAACATCACATGGTAATGACTGATATCCAGTTCAAATAAGGACATGTATTGTAAGACTTCCTTAAGTGACTTAGCTGTGCATGCATCTTCTTATGGTGATTAAGTCTATATTGGGATTCCCATGCTATATCTTTATAATGTAATGTGTCCTTATAATGAAACACAGGGTGTATCTCTTAATGTCTTTGCATCTGAAATTTTAGATTAAACGCCTACGTTAAATAGTTCAATGATAATATGGAATGTTGCCAAGAGCTGATGATTCCAGCATATGACCAAATAAGGATCCCTACTTCCATATGCCTTTGGCTGCTTCCAGACAGCTGGCTTCTAGTACTAATAAATCAATGGTCTTCCACTGTAACCTACAAGTGGAATTGCAACTGACTTTCCACGTTTGGGGATACTGTAGGTTTTCTGTATGTTCATCCCATCGTGTTCCATCCACACCAGCGACTGTGGTATAATTGCTGTGATTGGGGAAGGGAAAGGTCCAATTCACCTGTATGGGCACTTGAAAAAAAAATGATTCTGAGTAATCCTTAAAAAATAAAGCTGCTCCTGCTGCTTCTTTTTGATGGCTGCTATGCCTGCCACCTACTGGTCACAAGATTTCCCTATTTACAAACAGTCACAAAGACCAGCAAAACTCCAAAGAGAGACTTCAAAACAGCACCCCAAAACCTCTTATTCTGAAGAGCAATCTCTAAAGTTGAAATAATTGTTTATTTAGCACTAAGCACTTATTAATTTTAGTTTGATTGCTCATTACTACCTATGAAACGTCAAACCCCAAAGTGTTTAGCATTTGTTTTGGATCAGATGTACAGACTGTACGTGTTTAATGAGGAGGAAATTATGTTGCTAAAATGGTGGTGACATTGCTGAATGAGCAGAAAGGTCCCCACCCATCCTCGTCATTTTAAATTAGCAGTATAACACACTGCTCCTGTTCAGAAAGTATACTAAACCATGGTGGTTAAGCATTTTGAGCTTAACATGTCATTATGGCTTAGCATGTCATGTGAACCATGATTTAGTGCAGTGGTTCTCAACCTTCCTAATGCCGCGACCCTTTAATACAGTTCCTCATGTTGTGGTGACCCCCAAACATAAAATTATTTTCGTTGCTACTTCATAACTGTAATTTTGCTACTGTTATGAATCATAATGTAAATATCTGATATGCAGGATGTATTTTCATTGTTACAAATTGAACATAGTTAAAGCATAGTGATCACAAAAACAATATGTAGTTATATTTTGTGAAATATTTATTTCTAATTACAAATAAATGAAATGTCTCGGTTCCTAAGACCATTGGAAATATGTGTTTTCCGATGGTCTTAGGCGACCCCTGTGAAAGGGTCATTCAACCCCCAAAGGGGTCCCAACCCACAGGTTGAGAACCGCTGATTTAGTGTGTCGTGTGAACAATTCCTAACCATGGTGGCTACATAACCACAGTTTAAGTATGCTCACTAACCACTTGCTGCAAAAGGGTTACTGGCTTAACAATATCTTAGTGTGTTGTCTAAACAGGTCCTCTTTTATTTTTATTTAAGCAATATTTTGGCAACATTTTAATATGTTTAAAAATGGATCATATGTGCAAATTGGAAGTGTTTAGTTACGGCAAAACTATCTTGCTAAAAGGGAAGTGACAGGAAATGTTTTTTTTTAAATAATAATATTATACTGTTCTAGCTGTATAATTATTTCATTTAAAGCAGTGTTTCAATAATATTTTAATTTTTAAAAAAGAAAAATAGCTGGAAAAGCATTTTTGTGCTAATTAAAAGATTGATAAAATAAATTACCTGGGTTATAAAATGATGCCAATGATAAAAGTTAGAGTGAATACATGTAGAGCTGTGGTAGGTTCACCTACCTAACATGTCAATGCCCGTGTGAAAACTACACTTCTTAGAAAAGACAGAAGAATAGCAATAAGGGCTTGTACAACTATGGAGATGGCGCTACACTTCCAAACTTCTAAAAAAAGTTGGACATTCTTCTGTAAAATATATGGTTCTTTGGGGAAATGCTAGAGGATTACAAACAAATGACGTTGTTGTGTTGACCTCCATTAAAATGTGTTCAAACAAGGCATGGCAATTCTGCATTAAATATGTAGTGAGGAAGCACTCTTTATTTTAGGATTGAGAATATTTTATAAACATTATTGTAAATAGTGACTGCAGATCCTAAACTTCCAAGCTCACCTACAGAGTAATTTCACTGATGATAGCATAAAGTATCAGTCTAACAGTGGAGCCTGGTAGCTCTGATGTAAGTGGGGCAGTGAATCCGCTCCGGGTGTCAATCAGAATCAGTCAACAGTCTAACGGAGCTAACCAAGGTGCCTCACTAGAGCTAACAAGAGCTGCTACTGGTATAAAGTGCAAATTCTGGCATTTAGAAAATATAATGTGTAAAAAGCTTGGCAACAGGGCAACGACTGACAAATACTGCAAAATTCAATACCTTTCACAGATCTCCAAAGTTCTCTGGTTTCTCATGCCATTGGCCTTCTAACGCTATTCCTTTCCTGTGCGTTTCCCTCTCAGACTTTGCAGTCTTTGCCACAAAATTCCGAGCAATCTGAAAACATCAAATGCTTGAAAAAAACATTGTGTTCCCTTGACAGATAATTCAGATTTGAATAGGGAGGGGAACATTGACACACAGCCATGAGCATAGCTTTGCCTTTGCATTTGTTCCCATCTCTCTTTGGCCCTTCTGAGTCTTCCAATAAGAATTACAGTTAATGCCTATTCGAGTTGTGATTGGGTGTGAGGGAAACTACAGTGCTTAAACTGGACTGGCAGTCAACATCCACTGATGTCACTCAGACTAGTCGGCAGCTGGTCATGGCGTTCAGTCATTCCTGTCCTAGGCCATATTTGAACAAGAGGTGAGAGGCACTGTATTCTATTACCAATCCCCTTTGCAACTCATTCCCCATGGAGTTAAAAATGAAAAGCATCTAAAGCTCTTCTCTCAACTCAGGAAGAGGGCAGGGCTTCCCTGTGTCATGGCAATATATAGATGCACCAACAGCACAATTCTTGGGAAATGTCCTTTAAACGTAAACACCTCTTTCTTAAAAGCCATCTTGGGTACTTATTTTGAAAAAGGCCTGTCCTTTAACTACAAGTAATTGAAAGTCAAATGTCCTCATTAAGGAATAAATGGCCTTTTAGGAATTCTAACACCGCAAGGTTTATATAGAAGCAATTTCTGATTCAAACAAATATCTTTAACAAGTTGAAGCCAACACGTATTTACTTTGTGGACATACATGGGATAAATCAGTGTTGTGAAAGCTTCAGCACATACACAAATTCCAACTCACCGTGCTTTGACTCAAGCCTGAAGCACAGGTTTCAAAGCATTCACAACTCCAATTCGGATCCACTAAAAAAGCAACTCATGTCAACGCAACATTACAAAGTGTTGTGTAAAGTAGGTAAGGGTAATTTATTGATGTTCAAACTCCAGCTGAGTGTTCATAGGATCCCAGACTGTCAACCCAATTCATAATCCAGTTCTGACAGATACAGTGGGGTCCACTCACCTTGCTTAAAGCAGAATGATGCCCTGAGGTGCAGAACAGTATTTCAGTTTTGAAATTCCAGAAATGTGTCCAACGCTAGCCACTCTTAAGAGGACAGACCAGGGAAGAATGATGACACATTTCTCAGATGTTCTCACAATGATGGGGGCATCATTAGCATTGAGACATTATGTTGATGACTTTTTCTGCTCAGCATGTAAGAGACAGATTAACAAGGAGAAGGAAAGCTGAGAAGAAGGAAAGCTGAGGAGAAGAGAATGTTAAGGGGTTCTAAAAAGAAATGTCCCCTTAATCTTTTCCTTTAGGTACTGCCTAGTACACCGGGTCAGGTATTGGGAACATCTAGTGAGTGATTATAAAAAAAGAAGAGACTCTGTGACTACTTTCTCCTTCTAGTTTTAATGGCAAAAAGAAAAAGAAAGAAAAGGGGGGGGGGAAGACCAACATATATGACATCTAAAGTGATCACCCTCCTTACTGTCTTTAAGCTGTGCCAGGCTCCAATACTATGAACTGGATTTATGGCACTTTAGTTCTATTGGTGTCAATAGGCAAGCCCTACTCAGATTCAGGTAGTTGGATTTAATGGAACTGTTGATAAAGGTGAGTTCATTTCAGTGAAATTTGGATGATATCATGTGGCATTTTGAGCAACTGTAGCCATTGTAAGGAGGAAAGGAAACCTAAACTATATTTTAATTGCAGATAAAACATGTGAAATGAAGGCAAAAGCAAAAGAACAAGTACAGAAGAAAGGAACAATTTTAATATTAGAGAAAAAATACAGCAGGTTGTAACTGGAAAATGAACAGAAAGATCTCAAGAGGATTAAAATATTGGTACCATATTTTGTTGTATGCAAAAATAATCCTCTATATAGAATTGGCTGGTTTCTTAAAATTAATACAATCACCCTTGACTTCCAGTATAGACTAATTCAGTGAAAAGAACCTATCCAAAATCAGTTAACACTCTGAACTTTGGATGCAAGCCCCATTGGAACCAACAGGACTACTTGAGCAAATATATTCTAGATCAGTGGTGGGCAGACTGTAGATCTCCAAATATTTTGGACTTCATCTCCCAGAAGCCCCTGCCAGCATGGCCAATGATCAGGAATGCTGGGAGTTGACATCCAAACATCTGGAATGTACTTTCTGCCCACCCCTGTTCTAGTTCTTTCATTTGCACCATGGGCTTTGGATAAGGCCTGCATGTCAAGGAATGCTTTATTTTTATGTGTACAATGAAACAAACATCTAAAATGTTTTCAAGTGTGTACCATTATGAGGCACGTTTCACACTTGTTTTCATTTTCTGAAGGCGACCTGCCTTCTCATACCTTTCAACATCTCACAGTCAAAATGTCATCCACAGACACATGGAGGTTCCAGTGATGGTGACCTAATCTGTATGCATATAGAGAGATGACTTCCTGTCAGGTATTTCATGTCACAAAAGTGGGAATAGAAATCAGGAAGCTGTATATGCTGCCCACCCCACCCCCAATCACACATTCTGTTCTCTATAGAAAATATCCTCATAAACAGTCAGGGCACGTTGCACAGAAGTAATTTTGACAACTAAAAGTAGTCTGGGGAAAGGGGCAGGCAGGGCTTTCCCAAAATTAATACACTTCACATGTTGGACATTTAAGAAGTATCAAATCAGAAGCTTTTTGAAACTTCCTTTATTTTAGTGGCATGGGAATCGCTGCATCATGTGGCCATCATGGATTGCTCTTGCTTTAGAAGCTCAAGTGGTGACTGTTTGTGTGAACTGAGCTATAGGCAGGGTGCAGCTCATTTCACATCTCAAAGGGATTCAAGGAGCTAAGAGTGAGTTGCAATCTCAATGCTTAACAAATGGGGCTACATCTCCCATGATCTTCAGCCTTGTAGTGATCCAGGCCCCCTTGGCCATGCCTTCTTCGTCAGGAAGCAATGCAAAGGGAAGGGAATAAGGAGGGACCAATTCATGGCATTATGGCCACAGTAGGGTTTGAGGCCTTACTAAGGCTTAGAGGTCTCTAAGAGGTGGATGCAGCTTGGATGTTCACTGGGGTGGCCTCGGTTTGGATGTACAGGTAAACAGTCTAGTTCATTCAGACTTTGTGGGAACGAACAAAGCATATGCTTTGTAAGCAAGCAGAAGGTCCCAGATCCAACCATTGGCATCTCAAGTTAAAAAAATAAGGTAGCGGGTGATGGGAAAAGCCTCTGCTGAGACACTGGAGAGACACTGACAATTAGAGTAAATGATATTGGGCTAGATGGACCAATTAGCAGGTTCATATGGGGCATGTCTACACCATGCCTTATCCCAGGGATCGTCCTGGGATCATCCCTGTGCATCCACATAACGCATGGGATCCCGGGGGCAGGGAGGGATGATCCCTCCATTTCCCTGGGATAACTGGGAGGCCTTTTAGCCTGATTTTCCCCACGGCTCCTCTGGATTAAACACGAGGAGGTGGGAACTGGGCACGGAACTCTTCAGGTGCTCCGTGCCCATTGGGGGTGGGGTGGGAGGAGTGGGAGCGGGTTGTTTTTTTTTAAAAAAAAACACCTTACATTTGCGTTGGAGCACAAGTGTGCGCGCGACATCCTTTGTTCCTCCTGGGATGTCATGCGTGTGTCTGTCCAAAGGGGAGGATCTTGTGAGCACAATATTGCAAGATCCTCCCCACTCCCTCCCGGAACGTTTGGAGGTGTAGACATGCCCATGTTCATTTGTGTGATTTCCCCAAATTTGACTTTGGGGGATTTGCTCACCATTAATGAGGGCATTCACATGAACAGTCTCTATTCAGTCACACCACCACCTTGGATGTTTGTCACAATCAAACTAAATATTTTTCCTGATCCTAAATGAATTAATGTCACTTATTTTGCAATAACCTTTTAGCTACAATATCTTTATATTCATGACCAGAAATTAAAGCCAACTCTCTACGTTTTCACTGGAAGAATGGAAAGAGTACCCATTAACCGCCTTATTCAATGTATGATCACAAAATACAGTTTAAAGGGCTAAGATCATCTGTGCTCAATGATCCTTAAAATACCCCGGCAACAGTCCGTACACTATAGAGTTACTGGCATTTGTCAAATATTGTTCTTTTGTATCACAGTCATAAATCAAAGTGGCAGCATTTAGCCCTGAATACTCAGCAGAACTTGGCATGGTAACAGTGTCTTGATCCTCCTGGTCCACAGTGTATTAATTAAAAGTAGGGTGAAAGAGCAAGAACAGAGTGAAAAGAAATACCAGTGGAAGAAGCAGGATTAGAAAGCCCATAGTGAAAACAAGAATGTGCTCAAGTGATCAGCAGAAAGATGAGGTCATATCATTAGACAGTTATTTTTAAGGCACATACTGCTCTGGTTGCAAAATTGGTATTCAAGGATGTGTCCCTTTAGATTTTAGTCGCTATGCTTTTACAAGAACATATTGCACCACTTCCACAGCTGTAGAACCCAGCTTATTCCTAGCTCTTCAACAGTTCTAATTGTCTATCTCCCATGATATGTCATTCTCTGGTTGTCAAAAAAGTGTCCTAGCACTGAAGAGGTCAATGGTTCCTTAAAAATGGGAAATTTCTAACAACCTCTCCAGCCTAAGCTTCTTCTCCTAATGCCTTTCTTCTTCCAAACATAGTAATACTTACTCCCAACAGGCACCTTTGTGGGGGAAGGGGAAATCAAAGAGGTAATTCATTATTGGGGATCACAATTAAGCCTCAGCTGACTGTCTAAGGATCCAATTCTGCAATAGAATCTTAAGTGAACTAACCCATAGATGAACCATCTGTGCTAATTTGCATAAATTGCTTTCCTGTGGTTATGGGGTGATGGGATCCCATGAAACATAGCCACATTATCATAGCGCTTATACAGGTTGAGGTGTTATGGATCTTTAGTGCTAGTCCACATGTAATCTGAGAATCAAGGAATCCCTGCTTATGATTTCACCACTTTGCATATCCAGATTTTGATTGTGGGTATACAAAAAGGAAGCATTCCCACACACATGGCTGCGATGGAGCCGGGGGGGAGCCCACTATCTAAATAAGATGAATGGGGCTCTGAGCAGGCCTCTGAAAGAGATTCTCCATAAGGATTCAACTGCAGAGTTGGGTCACATAATCTTTACATCTATTTTGTACACAACATTCACAAGAGACACAATATTAGAAGGCACTTTTTTAGAAATATATTTTGTATCATTAATTGTTGATTGTACTTGAACCCTTTGGCCAGCAGAGAAAAGTATTTCTCTTCACCTCCACCCCAAAATAAAACCCCTTGTGAAAGCTAACTGTTGAAATACAGGAACAGTGTTCACTGTGTATGTGTGTATTGAAGCACTAACACCTAGCATCCTGCTTACTTAATACTGAGTGGCACATGTCCATTTTAGGTCCATTTAAAGATGACTGCATACACAAATATGTGCCATCTCACATTAATATTCATTTTGATTCATTTAAAAACATTAACGGCACAATCCTTTGCCTGTTTACCCAGAAGTAAGTTTACACTGTGTGCAATAGGGGTTACTCCCAGGTAAGTGTGCATAGGATTTCAAACTTAAGCCTTTTTTGGACCCAGATTTCATGTGATATATCTGAAACTTATTAAGTAAGCTCAGGGCTGCTTCAGGTGCCAGATCACTACTACCGCAAACAATTCATTGCAAGCAAAGTGAATACTGAGTTGTAGCTATGTTTTACTCTTCAATGACGGAGGGTTTCCACACCTGTGCTGTGACACCAACTTTTTTGGCTGAGAACTTTGGCTTGGGAGTAGTAAACGTAGAGGAGGATGCTGGTTCTTGCTTCAAAAAGATAGGGTAACCTGTTGATGCACAGGACTCAATTACAGGGCTAGAGGCATTCGACGGGAAGAAGGGTTGTGAACTGTAGGCTGGTACAGAGTACACTGAAGATGCTCGGACATTAGAAGGAGAACCAGCATTCAGTGATCTTGAAGGTAGAGCTTGTTTTGAGGCAGACAGTGAGTCAATCTTTGCAGGTTGCTTAGGAAGTAGGTGTTCCTTATCAGAGGGAGGTTGAAATGTGAATAGGGATGCATTAAGCTGGTATGGTTGATGCTTCATAACTTCCAAGGAACTAAGTGCTTTTTTAGGCTTTTTCTTGGTGGTTTTGGCAACTCCAGAGGACTTTGGCTGTGGTTTGGTGGCAGCCAGAGGGTAAGATGGGGAGTGGATGGGATTATAAGCCACAGGTGGTGGTGCTCGAACATTTGACGAATATTTCCAAGAAGCTGGTAAAGATGGAGTTGGTGATGAAGCCCGTGCCAGGTTGGCCTGCACAGTTTCTGAGTCTACCACATACTTTTCCATTCGGGATTGCCTTTTGGCAAAGAGTTGGGCTCCCTTCCCACTCAAAGCAGGGGGCATCTCAAAAGCTGGCCCCACTCCTCCAGCAAGCACAGCATTTCCTAGCGGTGTGGTGGGTGTTGGCTTGGGTGTATAATTTTGGTGTGGTGATGGTTTTTGAGGCCCTTTAAAGGGACCAGCTAGGTTAAGAGTACTGGGGGGCTGAGGAGGGGGATAAGCAGGTTGTGATATTTTGATAACTGCCGGAGTGGCCACTTCAGGTGAATTTGGAGCTGGAAAGATGGGAGAGTGGGCAACAGCTATGGCTGGCGGTGACCAGACTGGTGAAACTGGTGTTGTGGCAGTAGGAGAAACCTTTAGTGATGGTTTTGGAGCAACTGGAGGTGGGACCTTTTGTTTGGCTGCTTGGATTTGCATGAAATTGCAGGCCTCCGCTCCCAAGCTGAGGTAGTCTTCTTCAGGGCCTGATTCAAAGCCAGTGGCAGCACCTTTCTTGCCTTCCGTATTCTGCACAAGGGACAAAAGAGCAGGATTAGGACTCACCTTGGGGGCTTCCTTGAAAGTAAACATTGGCTTTGCAGTGCTTCTTCTCTTTGCCTCTTGCAGTATTCCAGTTCTTTTGGCAGGCACCGCAATCCTTTCATCCCTGGAAGCAATCTGCTCTGTCGATTCTGTTGGAGACCATAGAGGCGACTGAGTCGTGCTGGTCGCAACCGGAGTCAAAACAGTTCTATACAAGGCTTCAGGTGGCGGGCTGACTGAGGTGTAAGGAGGTGGCACAGGCAGATCTGAGAGGGGGCTTGTCATGCTTCTGGTGGGTGAAAATGGGGCTGCTGCTCTGTTCTGAACACCAGGGAAAGGCTTGGCTGTTCTGTTTGAAGCAGGTGATTTTAGGGCTTCGGAAGATGGATACATCATATTTGTCTCAGGAGCGATTCCAATGCCATTTTGCTGAACTGCTGTGCCATGTCTGTGGCTCACTTCTATGTAGCTTTTACTTATATGGCTCTGCTGAACTCTGGATGCTTCTTCGTGTTTTGCCTGATAGGAGGAGGAACTAATTTTTTTGGTGGTGCTTTCCATTGAAGCGGCCTCCCGGTGCTCCTCAGAACTCCTGTGCACTGCCTGCATCTTCATTGCCTCTTGTTCAGCAGTGACCTGGTCCACTCTTTGACGTCGTTTGGCAAACATGAGTGCCCCCTTCCCCTTGCTCTCTGGAAGCAGCTGAGACATCTCGTCCCCACTTTTTGGTTTCTTTTCAACTTCGAGTATCCCAGTGTCCCAGTCAAATGTCACAATCCGGTCTTCTTTATCAAGGTCAGAGAAGAAATCTTCATCGATTTCCGACTCGCTCGTGCCCAGTAAGGTTACTTCAAATGCGTTCTCTTTGTCACCTTCTTCGCCCTCGTCTTCTTCGTCCTCGTAACGCTCTAGCTCCCCAGTGCCGTAGCTGACTAAAGTATATTTCCTGGCCCTTTGGCGACGCTTCTTGAACATCAACACCCCCTTGGAATTGGGATTTGGAGCTGCCGTCAGCAGTAGGGCAATGCTCTTACATTTAGACTTGGCTTCTTTCACTTGCTTCTCTGACTGGCTCTCACTCCGTCTGAGCCCTGCGGGAAAAGATTAAGGAACATATTTCAGTGCAGAGCCCAGCATAACATGAGAGCAATTTTAACTATAAACCACACAACAGCTACTTGGGGTGGAAGAGTGCAATACTAATCTTTCTTCCCCTAGAACTGGAATCTTCCCTTATGCAAAGATGCATGGGCAGGGCATTAAAATTAATCTTTTCCCACAGTTCCAACCATGATAAAAATGCCATAGCAATCATTCCTCCCTGACTGACATTCTTTGAACAATTCCTCCCCTTACGGATCTACTAGCTCAACTTACAAGAGCTTTTGATGTTACATTTCTGCTTCTCTATGTGTACATATATAAGCCAGTTTCAGATAGAAGATAAATCAGCGTTGTCACAGACATGTAGATGTACGGTGGATGTTGACGTAGGCATTCGTGCTCCCAGAGACAGCTAGGGAATCTATTTACTAACTTGAATAAGATCAGTAATGAATAGATTCCATATTTCAAAAGGGAAAACTGTTTGTTGAGAAACTGGATGAAAGGAACATTTATAGGAATAGTCTCCTTGAGTGTAATTTCTCCAGAGGTTTTTTTTCCAAACTCTTTGGGAATGTAGTAACTGCATATAAGAAATAACATTAGTGGCTTTTAGTCTAGAGGATTGGTGGGCAACCTTCTCCATGCCCCCGACATCTCTTGTAGGCTCTAGAGAGTATAATATTACTTTTGTGAATGAACAGCATGTTCCAGTTATAATTTTTTTTTTGGAAGCAGCAAACAGCATTTTGGCTTGTATTCGGTGAACTGTGGGATACATAAACTATTGGGGAGTTTATTTTCATGGGTAAATATATTTCCTTTTTGTTTGTTTGATATTTTCTGTCTGATTTTAGATATGTTATTCATGCTGAGCATTCAGGACAGAGCAAGTTGCACATTTACATAAATAGCTGGATTAAGTCTCGCAAATATACGCTTCAGACTGCAGCTGGTTCTACTATGGCTTCTCCCATTTATATCTTTTTTATAACCAGAGTGTGATTTGATCCCATTGAAATGAAAAGGTCAGATTCAAAGAGAGCAAGCAGATCTGGGTCACCTAATGTATTACTGATGGTGTGGAAATACTACTGGAAACTATTGGATATCTTGTTATAGAACTGTCTGAAATTCATTGTGTAAGGGATGTTCTTTCGAATCAAGCTGGAGGGGGGGGGAATAGCCTGGGATCCCTACTGGGACATAACTAGTTCTGAACACCCCAGGTTTATAGTTGTACTTTTATTTTTGTGCTTGTATTTCTTCAATTGCATCTTTCCATGCTGCGTAGTAAACCCCATTTGCAATGGAGGAGGCTTTCAAAAGCAGTTCAAGACAAATCACTGCAGTCTTGTTGTCCAAAGGAAAAAAAGTGTGTGTGTGTGTGTGTGTGTGTGTGTAATCCCCCAGTGGTAGTGACCAAGCCCTCATGCCTAAATTGGCTATTGGGATCTTGGCCAGCAGTGCCATATCTGTTCCTGCAGAAGGAAGTGCAATTTTCCTGCTGAATACTGGACAAGAGAAATCACCAGAACTTGTACAAATAAGATCTCTATTTGAGATAGAAGGGGAAGACAATACTTAATAGTAGTATCACCCAAGAGTCACATCCACATAAGAATAGGGGACTTATACAGCTAATGCTAGTAACTGCTCTTTCAGTTCCTAAATTCAGTTCAGCTTATTGTTCTCACTCAAGTGAGCTGCCCCTGCCAGTCAAGTTTACAGTCAGAAACTTCAGAAATGACTTCTGCTGTTAGAATGACCAATTTCTAAGAAGGTATGGAAAATAATTGCTTATTTCCACCATGGTATTTCATAAAGCTATTCAAAATAGGTGTTGTTGTTTTTAGGCGACTGAGCAAATATCTTCCTATTCATATATCTTGCTACAATCCAATTACCTTGCAGTAAGTTCCCCCAAACTCAATGGGACTTACTTCTGAGTAGACATGCATAGGGTTGTGTTGTTAGGCAATTACTTAGACCTAAATACTGACCAATTCTGTGCACTTATATTGTAAATGAAGACGGTTTACATGTACTCAGGCTGATAATAATTCTATTATATATTGAAAAAAGAGCTTCAGAGGATAGAAACTTGTATTTCACCTTGAATCCTCATGAGATAAATTACTTTTCCTTCTACCCGCATTGCCTGTCATTTTATGGTTTTATACATGTAGGACTACAGCCAGGTGCAAGTGGAAACTCAGTCTGAAATTGAAAAATGCTTTTACCAATATCAGGAAATTGAAAACCAAGGGTACACAAGCCTATGCATACTTATCCAACAGTAAGTCTCATTGATTACAATGGGACTTATTTCTGAATAACATGTGTAAGATTGGTCTACCTACTGAATTCCAGAAATACTTACTGGGCTAAATAATAATAAGAAGAATGATGATGAAAGAAGGCACTTGTAGGACAATTCTCATATTAGAGAACACATGTGATCTTAAACGTAAGCATGTACATTTTACATGATAAGCAGGCCTTAATCTGAGTGTTAAAGTATAGAATATATTGCTCTTATAATACACAGCCAGTATTTTTTTAGGGTTTTACAGGCTGGGTTATATTTCAGTGTAGGACCAGTCCAAGACATTTTGCTCCCTGAGGCAGAGCATCAAATGAGGCACCTTTGTTAGCCTCAAAGGTAAGGTACATAGTACTCAAAGCCAGACAAATTATTTTGGAGTCTGAGGCTTCCTCCCTGGCATTAAAATTGCAGCAATAGTAAATTAGATAACCAACAGTTTTCTGCCCTGTTGTGATGTTCCAAATCAACTGCTGGAGTCGGTTGCCTCCCTCTTCCTCATGGTAGGGCTGGTCCTGAATTTACTAGTCCATTTTACTTCTCCAGCATCACAACTGCCCATTGCAACATAACTTTGTGCCTGATACTTGCCAGGATCTAGAGGGCCACTGAACAAGTTGCACATACCCAACGTGGGATTAGATTTTTCAAAAAGCAAATTGGCAAAATATTTTTGGAAAAGTAGGGAATTTATGAAACACTTTATGATAAAGCATGGACCATTGTGTCCAGCTATTAAAATATTATTTTTTAAAAAAGACAAAAGCCTCGTTGGGCACACATTAGCCCCTTTGGGCATAACTAAACTTGAAGTGGCTGTTTTCAAAGAACACCCTATGTTTTCAAAGAAATGAATGGATTTCTTTTTTAAGTGTGGAAGCCATCACCTGATTTGTATGAATTCAAATCGTACTTTATTCAAGACGTTCCTATATTAGACGGAAAACGTTAATGAGATTTTTTTTAGTTCTATCCTTTCCCAATTAAACAGAGGTTGTAATCGAACAGACACAACCCTACAGTGGCTGTTGGCTTCACTGCCAAAATGCAAAGCGCATGCACTGTTCCTTTATTCATATATAATTTAATATGGCATAAATATGAGGTTTACATGCGGACACTTTAAACATAACTAACGGCTTAATCCATACACCAATACAAATGGCTGTAATTCTAAAAATATGCTTACTGAGGTATTAGCAAAGGGTTAGCATGCTTATCCCCGCAGTTTGTGTAAGAGAGCTCAGTGCTACAGCATATCACGGTGCCTTTGCCATTTTGCAATGAAATCCCTTGACAGAATTCTTGAAATAGTCAGGAATGACTGCTCATGTGCCAGCAATAGAACTGAATCGATAAACAGATGTTTTGAGAAAAGAACTATCTGAGTTAATCTTCCTAGCTGTATTACTATTTGTCATCCAGTTCACTTCCAATTAAAGACCTTGCATAGAATGATTTTTGCATTGACCTCTACGTTTGGAAGGCAGAAGGAATAGTAAGTTCATTTTACAGCCTAGGGAAGCCTTGCAAAACTGAAAGGATCATATAACTAGCCAAAAATACACATGCTGGTGTCTGTCAAAGGGGCTTTCTGCAAGCATCATCAAGGTTCACTACTAGGGTTTTCTTTCCTTTCTTTTTAAAAAAATCCTTCCGGCTTTTAATAAAAGTAGCATCATTTGTATATATATTTTTAAGATGCCTCCTTATTCCAGACAAATTGAAGTTTTTCTTTGCAAATTGCAGAACCTAAAGCAAACGATGAGACACCTGACAATATTTCTCTCCTCTGCTGCAGTCTTTGTCAAATTGCCTTTTAAGTCTTTGTTAAGAGACGCTCGGCAGGTTGTCTCTGTACAAGCAAGTATTTTTAGCTGGAAGCAGAAAGTTCGCCGCTGGAGCCTCGCACAAAAGCAGGGTTAGATTATGTTATAATCATGCTTCCTAGTTACAAAGCCTGATCAGTTTTTTATTATAGAGTTTCTAAAAACCATGTCAAAACAATAGAAACTGGGTGGCTTTTTCTTTTCTTTTCTTTTCTTTTTTAAAAAGAAGAGAATGGGGGCAAGTAAGAACATTCTAGGAAGTAACTCTTTAAAAGATATATTAATCCTAAACACACAGATGCAATTGAGCTCTCAAATGTATGTTTCAATATTTAGCCTCACCGCAATTCTCCCCCTGCCACCACCCCATTTAGCTGTGACATACTTACTGGCGTGCCTTGCCCGGTGTTTGTGAGGTCTGCTATGTTCCCTTTCGGAGTGCTGGTCGTCTTCTCCCTGCTCTGTGCCTTCTGATGAGATTCCAAAGGAGACTACGGAAGGAGGTGCTTCTGACTGCCCTCCTTCCCCTTGAGAATCCACACACCCCTTTTCAGTCAGAGACCTGGATGCTTCCTTCACCCGGTCGGAGCAGTCTAGGATCACTTCCACCTTGGTGAGGGAGGGCTCCTTTGTCTCAACTCCATGGGTGGCTTTGACCTCCTTGCTGCTAGCAATCTTAAATGTCCTGCTCGACCATTGGATAGCAGGGTCTTTCTCAGCACCAGGAGCTGCAGTCACCCAGCTAGTTCCATCTTGCAGCAGGCCGGGTCCTGTTTCGGAAGGCTTACCCTGTTCAGCCCCCAGGACGCTCAGACCCGGAGTACAGATGCCTTTGTGCTGGTCATATGAGAGGGACAACTGCAGCTCAACTGTAGGGCCTGCTGTTTCTCCAGTCCCCCCACTGAAAGCAGGCACATCAATGAAGTGTGCTTTAGGGGCTTCTATCACTTTGGGAGGGATTTTGTGACAGTGGCTCAGCTCTCCTTCTTGCTTTGTCCCAGAAAAATCCACATCACTTCGCTCCACATCTTTTTGGAGTGCTTCCTCGGTGAGCCCCCCTGTGATCTGTAACTCTCGGTGGGGCCTCGCCACTGCTGTTCTGATTTGCAGGGTGGTGCTTTCTTTATATTCTTCATTTTTAATATCTCCACAGTTTCCATTTTCTGTTTCGGGACTCAAGGTCTCGTTCACCCCACTGGAAGACCTGCAGGCACAGAAACACAAAAATCAAATTCTAAATAAACATATATCTGTAAGTATAGTTTGCTATTCACACATGCACATGCACATACCACGTACACACACATCACCAGTGCAGTGTAAAGAGTGTTGAACAAGCTGGAGGTTTTACCTATGAATCTCACAGGGTGACTATTTGTCTAACCTGCAGGGTTCTTGTGAAGATAAAATGGCATGTGCAAGTATGTTGCCTCAAGTTCCTTGGAAAAAAGATTAAATACAAATGTAATAAATCAACTAATAAATCAGATTCAGAATCCTGACAACGTGTAAATAAATAGTACTACTTGCAAAGTTTTGATGTGGTGATCTGACTCACGAGACCACTGAATAAATGGTGCCACATGTGGCACCGTTTGTATCTGGTCAAAAGGGCAGGGCTCCTGCAGCTTTAACTGTTGTAATGAAGAGGGAATTTCACCAGGTGCTGCATGCATACAAGTGACACCTGCTGAAATTTCCTGTTCAACCGTTAAAGATACAGGAGCCCTGTCCTCCTTTTCATATGGTCACCCAACTTTGCTGCTGGTTTTATCATGTGCTATTTTTTTATCATTGTTTACTGTTTGTATTTTATGTTTAAATTTACCTGGCTCTATTGTGTAAACTGTAAAGGGATGTCAGAAAAATCTGCAACAGATTCAAATGGGTTTATAATTCTATAAATGTGACTTGTTTTTTCTACAGTGGATCAGCCTTGGAGGTGGGGATTCATGCTAATTCGCACTTGCGCTCTCAGCCTGAAACCTGAGAGAGGCATTTTGGTTTGTTGTTACCATTGTCTTTATAATAGCAACCTATTTATTCAGCCTTCGGGTATTATTATTTTTTACCACAGTGTTTTGTGCTCTTTGAGCCTCGTGTGGCGGAGAGTGGTAAGCGGCAGTTACTGCAGCCGAAACTCTCCCCATGGCCTGAGTTCGATCTCAGCGGAAGCTGGTTCTCAGGCAGCCGGCTCAGGTCGACTCAGCCTTCCATCCTTCCGAGGTCGGTAAGATGAGTACCCAGCTAGCTGGGGGAAAGGTAACTGCGACTGGGGAAGGCAATGGCAAACCATCCCGCTACAAAGTCTGCCAAGAAAACGTCAGCGAAAGCAGGCGTTTCTCTAGGAGTCAGCAATGACCCAAGTGCTCGCACGAGAGGGTCCATTCCTGTCCTTTGTGCTCTTTATTGCCCCCTCTGGTAGGCTGAGAGAATGCACCCTTGGCTATTTCTGTATATTAAGAAGTAGAAGAACTCTCTCAGCTGTCAGGCACTCAGCAGGCAGCAACGTTGGAAAGCCCCAAGGGTGGATCCCCTTGTTCCCTAGGGAAGATCAAGCAGCTGGAGAGGACAGAATGGGTGGTGATGGGCAGAATGGTAAAAAAAAGAGCACACCCACACACCCACACCCACTGCCACCTCCTTACAGTAAGATAACTGCTGAAGTCCTGCATAGTGCTGGGCTGAAACCTGCCCCCATATTTTTGGGAACTTTCTCTCTGCAGTATAATAATTATCAAAGAATGTTTGGCGCTCCTAAAAGTTCTCAAACATCTTAACATATGAAGTGTTGGAGCTGGAGCTGGTTTCTATCATGTTGCATTACTTGGGGAATCAATTCTGGTACTCAGTTGATATAAACTATGAGTCCATAAACATTTCCTTGTAGGATGGAAGTCTGGGGGTACGCCAGATAAATGTTAGCCTTTATTGGTAATATGATGTTTGGGTTTGTGTGTGTATGTGGGCAGTGAGAGAGAAGGGGTGGGTGGAGAGAGAGAGGAAGAGGGAGAGATGCAGAAAGACAAACATAGAGAGAAATTGTCCCTTAAAAGGCTTTCTGCCTATAGATATATTTGGAGCCTTTCTATACAATCTCCCCTCCCACAAAACAGTAAATGCCGAGTTATTTGTCATTTCTTGAGCAACATCAGACATTTCCCCTCAAAGTAGCACTCTTTTTGTGGGGACACTGACCACAAAAATCAAAATGCATTGCAATCCCAGAACTCAAATATTATTATTTATATCTGGGAAAATATTAACCTTTACTCTGATTGCACAAATATATTGCTTATAGCAGGGGTAAATAGTGTATGGATTTCTACATTTTGCTTAACTCTGACTCCCATTATCCCTAGCTACCATGGCCAATGGTCAGGGTGATATCCCACCTTTCCTCCTTGAAGCCCAAGGTGACATTCATCACCCTCTTCTTCTCATTTTATCCTCACAACAACCCTTTGAGGTAGGTCAGTCTTAGAGTCAGTGACTAGCCCAAAGTCATCCAGTGAGCTTCATGGCTGAGTGGGGAATAGAACCTGCATCTTCTGAGTCCCAGTCCAAGACTCTAACCACTACACCACACTGGCTATCTAAAGAGAGCTGTTCAACAACTGGAGGACTACCCCTGGCCTATGTCATGAATGATGAGAAATAATACAGCAGTGTACGAACTTTTTGTTTTGTTAAGGCTTTAGAAACTGTTTTCTCCCCAGCTGTACAACTCCAGCATGGTGTTGTTTAAAAGTGCAGTGAGCACCATCCTGACCACTCCAAAAGTTTAACACCCCTTTAACTTCAAAGAATTTTATTTTTGACCTACAGCACAATCCTATACATGTTTACTCAGGAGTCCCCCTAGTAAGAAAATTTAGGATTGCAGATTCAACTATCTAAATATAATTTAATCCTTCATGTAATAAAGTTTGTAGTTTCATCACACACGTACACACACACACACACACACACTAAAGAACCAGTTATTGAGATAAGTGAGCTAATGGTACAGAAACATACTTTGTACAGACTATTGCAATGCATTCTATGTGGAGCTGCGTCTGAAGGTGGACTGGAAAGTTCAGTTGGTAATAGGGTGACCATATTTTGGAAACCAAAAAGGAGGACAACATCGTCGCCCCCAAGGGGGCGTGTCCAGTACCAAGGGGGCGTGCCACCCAAACATAGCCTTGGTCACATGTCTGATTTTACAGCACACATTTAAGACAAATCTGTTCTACATAACATCTTAATGTTAAAATCACTGAAATAAAGAACAAGTGAGAGATTCAATGTATCTGAAATTAACTTCACTCACTCTTACTTTTGTAGGTTTTGCTGTACTTTGAAGCTTTTGCTATACTCTGTGTGTTACATTCTCCCCTTCCCTCAAATATCTTTTCTGACTGTATCTTCACTCATTGCAAGCTGCTGTTGTTGTTAACAGGGTTTGCTACTGGTCCCAGATCTGTTTCAAATTTGGTATGGCTAAAGCTCTACCTAAAAGCTACCATGGTGCTAACTTTCAGCTCTTTATCTTTAGAAATGACAGTTTAAAAATAATAATTTTAAAACCTCATTTTTAAAAAAATTCCTAAAAAATCAATGGATGAATGGATCTGTTTCAAATTTGGTGTGGCTAAAGCTCTACCTAAAAGCTATCATGGTGCTAACTTTCAGCTCTTTATCTTTAAAAATGACAATTTAAAAAATAATAATTTTAAAACCTAAATTTTAAAAAAATTCCTAAAAAATCAATGGATGAACAGATCTGTTTCAAATTTGGTATGACTAAAGCCCTTCCTAAGAGCTACCATTGTGCCAAGTTTCATGACAGAGTTATAAGCATTTTTGTTAATTCCCATTAGAGCTACTCTTTGAAAAAAAAACCAGATTTCCCCTCCCACTCCCAGATTTGCCATCAAAAACTCGGACAAATCCGGGCAAATCTGGGCATATGGTCATCCTAGTATAGAATGCAGCTGCCTGGATGATGATAGAGACCGAGCAAACAAAACATGTAACAGCAATTCCATGTTTTTGGTTTTGGCCTATAAAGTTTTAAAATGTTTGTCATCAGTTTATTTGAAAGACCACCTGTACCCTTATGAAACTGTCTGGGCATTAAGGTCTCAGAGGCTCTCAGACCTGTTAGGTTGGCGGGCAGAAGAGACATGGTCTTTTCAGTGGTAGCCCATAAACTGCGGAATTCTCTCCCTACTGAGATATGTACAGCTTCAACGTTGCCAGTTTTAAAATGGGTTTTGAAAACCCATTTACTCCAGGTTGCTTTCTTGTAAGCAGTTTGAAGATTAATGAGCCACTTAAAAAATTAGGCATTCCAATTTGTGTAAGCATATTGTTATTATTTTTCTAACCAACCTAAGTTTCATAATTGAATTTTGTGCTGCTCTCTGGTTTTATTGAACTGGTTTAATTGTTGTTGTTGTTGTTGTTGTATTTTGTATTTGTGTTTTTATATTATTGGTTGTTTTTATGCTCTTCATGATTTTAATTTTTGTGAACAGCCCAGAGAGCTTCGGCTAGTGGGCGGTATAAAAATGTAATAAATAAATTAAATAAATAAATACTGAATTTGGTTTAATTATATTATTCTATTTATTTTCTTGTTATTTCTTATCTCTTTCTTTCTTTATTTAAAACATTTATATCCCGCTCTATATCATTAAGATCTCAGAGCGGCATACAGATAAAAACATACAGTAAAAACAATAAATATGCACAGTTAAAACCAATTAAACCATGATCCAAGTTAAAACAATATATAATTTAAAAGCAGTATAATTATTATTGTGGGACACTTTATTTATTTATGTAGTTATTCATTTATTTACAATATTTATATACTGCTCCATATCTAAAATAGATCCAGAACAGTGAACATAGGACTAAAACAGTAAAAAGATTTAAAAAAAATTAAAATAGAATTGTTAGAGACTACATCTTAAAAATAGTAAACGAATGAATAAATACCAAATGCCAAACTTTCTCCTAAAAATCCGTAACATAGAAGAAGACTATAGCATGGATCTGAGAATATATGACAGCTTTGCATTTTCTTTACCTCTTGATAAGCATCTGTAGAGTATCAGCCAGGCCTTCCATCAGGGTGATAACTTCAGCATAGGTCAAGTCAGCGCAGGGATTGCCATTGATAGATATCACCTCATCCCCTTCACACAGCCCAGCCTTGGATGCTTTGCTCTTATTACGAATCTAAAACAGAGTAAAAGTAAAAACAAATCTGTTCATATACTTCATTTGAAGGCGAGGGGGATGCAAATGATTTTTGTGAACCGCCCAGAGAGCTTCGGCTATTGGTATAAAATAAAAATGTAATAAATAAATAAAGAAATAAATGCAGAATTGCTAAAATCTCCATTTGAGTCATTCCCCCCCACCTAGCATGCAAGTAGATTCCCTGTTTCATTTCATCTCTACTGAAGTTTGTATTTTAATGCGAAATCCCCCAATTTCTCACTTTTTTATTTAATGATTTTTATTGTTTCAAACATCACAGACATACACGCCACAAGATCATTACATAAAATACAAACAGAAATACAAACATAAAATACACACGAAAATACAATAAAAAACATCTAAGGTTAAGGTGTACTTTCAGCTTTCTTCATATCAAAAATGCGAACTATCTTCTCTCGTTCCTTAATTACATTTAACACAATAATCAAATTCATTTCTTTCTTCTATCATAACTGTATCTCATACATTGAATCCACAGACAAATACATTATTTCTCTCTGTTTCTTACAAAGATTCTAAAAATTACAATTTCTCACTTTTGAATGACTATGTGAAGCAAAACTCAGTTATCCTTTGAAATCTACACTCCCCCAAATTTTGCAATAGCGTTTTCCAATTTAAAAAGGTGTGCAACAATGTCTATATTAGGAGAAATAATATTTTCAAAATGCATTGTATTAGGAAAATTGTTTTCAAAAATGGGAATATTAAGTAAAAATGCATACAAAAATATCTGCATTAGGAAAAATGTGCACAACAATGCTTAATGAACTTTCATGCAAACTTTTAAAAATAAATTCTCCGTGTTTGGGATGAACTGAATTTAAGACGGGAGAAATTCTCAAAATTTGAGATGAACTGAATTTAAGATTGGGAAAATAAGATAGCCTGAGACAAACAGAAGCGGACAGATTCATCCGTCCCTAGTAATAAATAACAGAATCATATGGAGACATAACAAAAACAGCAACAGGAGGCTCAGAGGGTATTTCAATAGTGGTTTGTGCCTTACTTCTTCAAGCGTTCAAAATGTCAGTGAGAAATGTACTAATCAAAAACACAAACGATTTTCTTTTCCCTCTCCCAAGCTGCATGTGGGTTGTCCACGTTCATTTCGGCACATAACTTCATTCATTCTATTGAATGTTTGATCATCACCTGACTTTTGTTTAAAGAAATTGTGTTTTGTTTTAAGTTGAAAATCTGCTATGTAGGGGGGGGGGTCACAAGAAATTAGTCAATCAGGACTGTGTACAGCTGTCTCCAGTGGCAAACAGGAAAAATGGGATTCCACTTAATGGGATTCCTTAAGAGAAGATTGTATATTTGAAAATAGGATTCCTTAAGAGAAGATTGCGTATCTGAACAGTGCTTCT
Organism: Elgaria multicarinata webbii; assembly: GCF_023053635.1. Taxonomy (NCBI): domain Eukaryota; kingdom Metazoa; phylum Chordata; class Lepidosauria; order Squamata; family Anguidae; genus Elgaria; species Elgaria multicarinata. The sequence goes on along the minus strand of NC_086180.1, from coordinate 35,020,238 downwards.
GCAACAAGCTTCCCACTGAAATTATGGGAATCTTAATGCACTTGAAGAACAGAGGTTTAACTCTAGTTGTTAACAGAGCTTGGGGTGTATAATATATTTTCCCCTTTTATTTAGTCCCTTTCCCATAACTTGAGGAAAGGCTTTGATGGATACTGCTGCATATATCCCTGATTTGTACCTGAAATAAAAGCTAGCCATATTACATAAAAAAAATAGATACTTCAACTTTGCCTTTAGCTGATTAAAATTCATATAAACCGTTTCTCTTTCTTCATATCGACCATCTAGCTGTGAAATGAGAAGAATACAGCAGGTGAATGAAATAGGTACGGGAGGGGGATTGTGAAGTAGACTGGACAGAATACAGGAGTATGAATACTATAGCTCGTATGCACAGCAATTTGAACTTGTAGCTAAGCTACAGCCATTTCTTTGGCTGTATCATGCTGCCTTTCACTTGCCCAGCCATGGTTTGTGACAGCCGCATGCTACGACCCACTATACACTGTGCTGAGACAGGATCTGTTTTTCACACAGTATTGCAGCTGCTCAAAAGGTTGTGATTGTGCTGCTCCTGAGCAAAAAGCCAAACTGGTCTCAGCAGGCATTTGTCACATGATCTGCAGTGGCCTGCCTATAATAGTGTGCATAAAATGATGATGGAGGAGGAGGAGGAAAGGAAGGAAGGAAGGAAGGAAGGAAGGAAGGAAGGAAGGAAGGTGGGAGAAGGAGGAGGAGGAGGAGGAGGAGGAGGAGGAGAAGCTGACTGCCATGGACTGAAATGCTCACGTGAATGAACGCTTGGACTAGCTAATATACACTGGCCAATTCCATTCACTTTGTTAGCCCGTGTCTACTCATGCAACAGAATGAGGTGGTAGGACGGACAGAACTGGTTCAGACTGCAGGCAGAAAGGAAGGAGGTTGCCACATTTTTAAAGTTCTCCCCTATGTAGGAAAGTCTCTGCATATAATAATTTAGCACATCAGGGAGAAAGACTTTGTGTTGTCTGTCCTTGATGTGCAAGTGTTCTTCTTAACTTGTAGGGAGGTGTTTGCTTTCTCTGTCTGAAATGGTAGTCCTCATTTGTAGTCTGCAGTGGTACTGTTCAGAATTCTGATGTTTCATTATGCTCAGTGGTATAGTGGTAGATTTGGAAGACAAGTAGTCATCATAACAGTCTCAATAACCAGGCCTTCAAGGAGAGTCCAAAAATTCATGCAGCTGTGTTCATCCATACCAACAAATTAGTTCTAACTGGTTTTGTCTCTTCCAGAAAGAGGTCTTTTATAAAATAATTGGGTCTCAATTGCCCATTCAAGACCAAGCCACCCTAAAAATCTTTCCAATGCATTACAACAAGAATAGCTTACAACTCTATACTGTTGCTGAGAGAATTCCTCAACCCACCCCTGCTACTGTGAGGATTAGAGGAACAGGGAATTCTGAGGGAGGGAGGTGAGAGCAGATGACATCAGCATCCCTGCTAATAAAAAAGTGCCAGTGCAGCATCCCTGTGAGCGTAGACTCCACTACATCACTAATTACATTGTGAATACAGTCCAGGCTTTAGTTACCTGTGCCATTAATACAAAATTCAACAAAAGAGTATTGATGTGACAAGAAATGCCTTCTTCTAAATGTGACGCCTCCTGCCCCTCTAAGGCTCACCAGTCCACATGCTGCCTGAGTCATACTTAGCTGCATTAAAAATAACTTTAAAACCCCAACTCTTGACTCACAGAGAATCCAGCTGCTACCACAGACATAAAGAGGCCAGGGTCTTTAGTCTGATCCAAGAGAGAAAACTCCCTCGAAACATTTTCTTTTTAAATTTAATCAATAATAGGCCAGGCTATCCCACTAGAGAGAGTATTTGTCTTCTTTTTTTAATGAAATGAAATTGGGATAGAATATAGGATGCAACGACTGGTAGATTCCAAGAGCGGAGCAGTCTCGATAGAGTTTCTTACAAATTTGGAGCTCCGTTCACTTGGACTATGCAACATTTCTACTATTATGCACAAATCTGAAGGAAACTATGATAACTGTAGTTATAAACCAGTTAGGTCAGATATTCTTTGTGGATTCCCTAATCTGAAGCTCTTTCAAGCAAACCATTTCTATGAAAGGACAAATTAAAAAGATGGAGAAAAGAAGTTCTCATACTTATTTTCAGGTGTGAAGCGTATCCCTCATGGGTTCTCCGCCCCCCCCCCCCCAAATACAACCCATCCATGAATTAAAACAAGTTTGCATTCCTTGAATTATCTCAGGTTGCATGGTTAGAGGTCTGGGATATCTATGATTCAAGTCACGTAAAGCACCACAGGCCATAAATAGAAGCTTACATTGTTGGAACTGGCAGCTAATCCTTGGATTGCTGGTGTTTTATGGGTTCCAGAACTAACATAAGATCTTGACATTCTTTTGTAGTTCACACAGTCCATAAAATAATATAATATTTTGAAATGAGCAGTGGCATTAACCGAGTGGATACCTAAGAACTAGATTATATTGGTCAACATTCTAGCAGATAAGGACACCTCTGCAAAGAAAATGGGAAATGGACTGGGAAGTGCCCAGCAATATAGGCAGTCCCATATGTTCAGAGAATTTTTGGCATTGCACAGATTCATGGATGAAAAGTCCATGGATGAAATTGTGTATGGGGTGGGGAGCAATGCAATGTGATTATAAAGCTAAATACATAAATAACTGAATTAATAACAGGACAAACAAGGTAAGTTCAACTCCACTCATGTAAGCATATTGTTTCAGGAAGCTAATTATGAAATCAAATGTATGGAAACAGAAAACTCAAGTTAAATCCATTAATGAATGTCTGGAACAGATTCACTGATCATTCACAAATGAATTGTTGCTCTGTCCAGAGGAATGCTGTTCTAGGATCCATTTCAGTGAAAGCCTTATTCATGTACTTCCTTGTAGTATCAGCAATTGAAAAGGTAGATCTCATCCATAACTACAAAACTGTTATGTGGTGATTTTACAACACCTGGACAAATATGCTATTGATGTTAGACAACTGGCAGGATAACCAAAAAAACCATATGGCAATACAAAGATGGGCCAATGTTCAGTGTGTTAATTGCAGTGGTATAGTGGATCAAGGGATCACAGGTATGCAGCACTGCCACTTTTTATTAGCAGGGATAATGACGTATTCTACCAGCCCCCTGTTCCCTCTGAGTTTAGCAGCAGTCCTCACAGTAGTTGGAGGGAAGTGAATTTTCCAAGCAACAATATATTATTCTCCCTTCTAATGTGAAGTATTTGGGGATGGCTTGGATTTGAAAGGGCAATTAAGACCTATTAGCTTTACAAAAGGCCTCTTGCCGGTGGAGACAAAAACTGCTAGAACTGGTTTGTGGATATGGATCAACAGAGGTGCCTGAAATTTTGGACTTCCTTGGGGGCGTGGCTATGAGGAAAATCATGATGAGTGCCTGCACTTCAAAATTTACCACTATGCCACATGTCAATTGACCTCCTAAAATGAGGTTCCTCCCAAATAAATATCTCCCATTGAGCTTTACTTATTTATTTATTGCTTCAACCATAGCAGGTGCATCTTCCTCGTGGTGATTCTTGGGATAGCAGGGATCACATCAAGGTTTGTTCTAACTTCAACTTGATTGCAAACATTCATTCCTCGCCATTCCCCCTCAATACTGCTCTGCAGCCAGACATAAAATAAGGTCAGCATTTTCCTCAATTGGACCTGCCATGTTAAGAGATTGTAAATGACACAATTGCCTTGTAGAAAAGCATCCGTAAATAATCCTTGCCACAGCTGTGGGCCAGACCTCTTAATTGTTTAAAATATGGAACAACACAGAAACACTCCCTCCATGGCCTTTTTGCTCCTTGCATGATAAACATTTACAAATATGGAGAGGTATGCTGTGTGCACATCTTTTCCTTGAAGGAATACATAAACACCCATGCACTCATGGAAGAGCTAGGGCCTTAAGTCTTTGGGGTGTTCCTCTAACAGCTGCAGTTCAATTAAGCTGCCTTTGTTGTTGGGTGAAACATCTAGGATTCTTCCAGTAGCCTTTGGTGCTAATATTTGGTAGCACATGGGAGACTGTGTTCTAATAGCAGACTGAGCGACGTGCATTCTGAGGGGTGGGGAGGAGTGGGGGTAACAAAATATTATATTTGGTTTGTATAAAATAAAGAGATGTCCAGGATGTAATGGGCATATATAACATTTTAAGGTTGTCCAGGCCATTAATGACTGTTTGTGGCCTCCCAGATGTTTTGGCCAACCACTTCCACTATTCCTCACCACTGAATATGTTGACTAAGGCTGATGGGAGTTGTAAGTCAAAATACCTGGAGGACAAGTTGTCCACTCCTGATTGAAAGTATACTCATGAAATTAAAAAATCCTCCCGTGTTTAATAAACTTACATCAGCCATCCTAGAGATTAATTGATGTCTAATATTTTGCACTGTTTGTGTTCAAACATGATTATTGAAGAAATGTTTTCCCTTGATTTAACATCAGCTCTCCGTTAGTATCCATTCTGGCCTTCAGTGGTCACTTTCTGCAGCCTTGAAACACCTTATGTTGAATATGTCTAGACAACAGCTGCTGAATGGAACATTCAGAAGTCTCCCTTTCCTTTCCCCTGGTGCAGAGTGTATTGCTCTCCTGATGAAAGATGCGTCCCATAATATACAGCTCATCTTTTAAGATAAGCCCAGTCGTGTGCCACCTGCTGGTTGGAATTGCACACAGGAGCAGAACACAATCAACACAAGCCTGAACTCTTCATAAATTTAAAAGCCTTCACCGGCTTAAAAGCCTATGTTTTCGTACAGTGATTCATTTATATAGTCCCCTCTCCCACCATGCATCCCAAAACCTGATAACTTGGGGACTTAACCCCACTGGCTTTTACAGTATGTTACAAATCACTAAATTCAAACTGATAATCATAAGAGGACAAATCATAAATTTGATAGCATCAGAACTTCAGAAATTACTCTGTGGCAGTCAGACTGCCTTCTGGGGGTATGTTTTAGGAGTATATTCCTTTGATTCTGTTTCACCTGCACTGGCTCCCAGTTCATTTCCAGGCACAATTAATGCTGTTGCACTCATGTCCTGATTCTGGGTTTCTTCTCATGGGCTTCTGGTTGTCCACTGCATGAACAGAATGCTGGACAAGATAGGCTTTAGGGATCTGTGGCTCTTCTGGCATTCTTATATAAAGTTCTGGTTCTTACCTGTAAAGACCTAAATAATTTGGGATTAAGATACCTGATGGACTGTCTCCTTCCATATGAACCTGCCCCCCAATGCACTAAGCATCAAGAGACTTTAGTATGTGTTTCACCACCCTCAGATACTTAGTTGGTTGGGGCACTGGTTTCCATTGCAGTATTCAGGTTAGCAAATTCTCTCCCTAGAGAGATTTGGGCAGGATCTACACTACTGTTTTATAGTGGTATTGAAGGGCCCATGACACATCTACACCAAGCAGGATATAACACTATGAAAGCGGTATATGGCATGTGTCATGGGCCCCAACAGTTGTCAGTGCACTTAGATACCGCTATAAAGCAGTAGTATAGATCCTGCCTCCATATTCCACTTTCTTACCACTTTCATGGTGCTATATCCTGCTTGGTGTAGATGTGGCCATTGACCACTCCCTCTTAAGTTTTACCCAAGTTGTCAAGATCCTTTTATTTGACTAGTTTTTACTTTAGTTTGATATTTTGTATCCCCTGTTGCTCAAACTGTGCTGTTTTATTCTGCTCTTGATTCCATTGCATTTATATTGATTTTATTGATTTTTTTAAATTTATTATTCAAAACCAAATTATCCAGAACCAATATTTATAACAAAATCAATACAATCAATCCATGACCAGTGTTTGCTAATCATTTAGAGATTATACGATTAATTCCACAGTCCATCAATACGTTAGGAATTCATATCAGGAGCACATAAAATTGTGAGGGAGGCTGTCTCTGCAGAGGCCACCAGTGAGGGAGGAAGCAGCAGCCAGGCACCTCTCCACCGTGCCTGGGTCCAGCTCCAGCTGAGAGCCCCCTCTCTCCTGCTACCAACTGTCTCTGCAGAGGCCACCAGTGAGGGAGGAAGCAGCAGCCAGGCACCTCTCCACCGTGCCTGGGTCCAGCTCCAGCTGAGAGCCCCCTCTCTCCTGCTACCAACTGTCTCTGCAGAGGCCACCAGTGAGGGAGGAAGCAACAGCCGGGCACCTCTCCACCGTGCCTGGGTCCAGCTCCAGCTGAAAGCCCCCTCCCTCCTGCTACCAACTGTCACTGCAGAGGCCACCAGTGAGGGAGGAAGCAGCAGCCAGGCACCTCTCCACCGTGCCTGGGTCCAGCTGAGAGCCCCCTCCCTCCTGCTACCAACTGTCTCCGGAGAGGCCACCAGTGAGGGAGGAAGCAGCAGCCAGGCACCTCTACACCGTGCCTGGGTCCAGCTCCAGCTGAGAGCCCCCTCCCTCCTGCTGTCAACTGTCTCTGCAGAGGCCACCAGTGAGGGAGGAAGCAGCAGCCAGGCACCTCTCCACCGTGCCTGGGTCCAGCTCCAGCTGAGAGCCCCCTCTCTCCTGCTACCAACTGTCTCTGCAGAGGCCACCAGTGAGGGAGGAAGCAGCAGCCAGGCACCTCTCCACCGTGCCTGGGTCCAGCTCCAGCTGAGAGCCCCCTCCATCCTGCTGTCAACTGTCTCTGGAGAGGCCACCAGTGAGGGAGGAAGCAGCAGCCAGGCACCTCTCCACCGTGCCTGGGTCCAGCTCCAGCTGAGAGCCCCCTCCCTCCTGCTACCAACTGTCTCTGGAGAGGCCACCAGTGAGGGAGGAAGCAGCAGCCAGGCACCTCTACACCGTGCCTGGGTCCAGCTCCAGCTGAGAGCCCCCTCCCTCCTGCTGTCAACTGTCTCTGCAGAGGCCACCAGTGAGGGAGGAAGCAGCAGCCAGGCACCTCTCCACCGTGCCTGGGTCCAGCTCCAGCTGAGAGGCCCCTCTCTCCTGCTACCAACTGTCTCTGCAGAGGCCACCAGTGAGGGAGGAAGCAGCAGCCAGGCACCTCTCCACCGTGCCTGGGTCCAGCTCCAGCTGAGAGCCCCCTCCGTCCTGCTGTCACCTGTAACTGCTGAACTTTCCAACTAAGATTGTAGTGCCTGAATTTGCTTTCCTTTTCCCCCTCCTCCTCCTCCTCCCTCCCAATCCCCTTTCCTTTTGTGTCCTGTCTTTTAGATTGTAAGCCTGTGGGCAGGGACTGTCAAGAAATACTTTTGTAAGCCGCCGTGAGAGCCTTTTTTGGCTGAATGGCAGCATAAAAATCCTTAAATAAATAAATAAATAAAAATAAACAAAAATCTTTCCAGTCTTGTATGATCCTGAGATCTATTCCACTAAAGAACAAATGGATCCCATTTTACTGCTATCGACACAACTTGTATACTTCCCTCCATCCTATGAATCTCATCTGTTAAGAATTTATTCATTTCTGCTATATCTACGCACTTCAACAGGATGGGATTTTTTACAGCGTCTAACCCAAACTATTTTAGCAGCAATTAAAAAGTTTGACATCAATAGCCTCACTATCCTAGGTAAACTGGCTTCTGACAGATTTAATAAATTCACTGAAGGGTTAACTATAACATATGATCTACTATTTGTGATTTCTCATTGATCAATTGATGCCAAAATACACAGGCATACTGGCATTCCCACTACATATGATACATATCCAGACCTGCTTTTTGTAACATCTTGCCTGATGGAGAGATCCAGAGATTTCGAAAGCTTCCACTTTTGGGGGTGATCTTTTGGTTGAGCTAATAAAGGTATTACACTAATATGGATTTTGGAATATCTGCTCTAGTTGCTTTGCACTTCCAACATATGTGCTAAGTAGCTGAAAACAACTTGTTTAATCTTCCTGGTGTCATATTGAATATCTTGAAAAGAAGCTAAATTTGGCACTTCTGAGTCCCAATAGTGATTTGCTGCTTCATTACAGCATTACACTGCCAATTTCCTTTTTGCTGCTGCACCACTGAATTGCAGCAGCAGTAGGGGACGTGGGTGGGTTGCACTCAAGGCCATGGAAGGCTGGATGTTGTCCACCCCTACCTAGTTGTTAGATTCCATATGTATCACAAGTTCACGCTTTTCCAAATGACTAAAAGTGCAATCCTTTGCATGTGGACGCACAGGAATGATCCCGGAGATCGCCCTGGGATTTCGCCCCATCTAGCTATGGCCCCAGTGAGCTTCATGGCTGATCTCTTGAGTCCCAGTCCAACACACTAAGCACCACCATGCTGGCTCTTGCTGCTATTGTTAAACTAATGGGAGTTGGCCAGTCTACTGCAAATCAGCCAGAAATTTCCCAGTAGATCCTGATCTATCTTCTGCCCACCCATCCCCATTAGCCTATAGAGTTTGTATGTGTCCCTGTTCTTCACCTTTGCTCTGTCCCAGAATAAACCTGTCTCCCATCATTCTATATATTGCATATGAGGCTTATCTCTCTCCCCTCTTCCCCTGCTGTCTCCCTAATCTGCAACATGACATCAGTGGAGCTTGTTTAGATACCGAGGCTTCCAATGTTGGACAGAAGGAATGCCACCTTTTAGGGTCCACACCTCTGTTCTGTTACCCACTCAGAAATGAAACGCTGTACGAGACCATCCATCCCACTCTGTATATCTAGGGATACTCTTGATAACTGCAGCCAAATAATGAATTGACTTCAGGAGAAGGAAACACTTGCTTGAATTTCAAAAGCGGTACTTAAACAGCCTATCATTATCACCTTACTAACTATTGCCTTTCCCTCTCTCCCCCCTCCCCCATGCCCCCAGGCCGGCAGAAGTCCAAGGTGAGCAACTTAAGGAGGAATGAAGTCATGGTCTCCAAAATGTTCATCTGGTAAGCTGACGACACAGCACATTTTCAAACAGTGAGCCCTGGGCATTACACTAGAGCTTCGTTTCGTATGGGAGGATATTGTGCAAGTCCGTTAGCAAAGAATTTAGCCTTACTTTGTCCACTTCCTAATATATATCATTTTACAGAATTTAATGTTAGATCACTTGCCCTGCTAATGCCTCTTTCAACTTGGAGAGCGTCTTACTGGGAGAAGAACAGGGAAAAGAGACAAATTTCTGCTTGCTATGGTACTACAACTTACCTTCCTCTATATCAGTGGTCTTCAATGGGTCCAGGGGCAGGGGCTGTAGCTCAATGATAGAACATCTGCTTTGTATGCAGAAGTTTCAAGCTACGATCCCTGGCCTCTCCAGGTAGGGCTGGAATTGGAAAAATTCCTGCCTGAAACCCTGGAGAGTCGCTGCCAGTCAGTGTTGACAATACTGGGCCAGATGGACCAATACTCTGGCTCAGTATAGGGCAGCTTCCTATGTTCCTATGTCCCAGACCCAAGGCCCACCTCAGACTCCCAACCTGCAACATCAAACCCACTTTCACAATTTTACTTAATAATCCTAATGCCGTGACCCATCTGGACTGATCTCGCAACCCACTTTTGGGTCGCAACCCATCAGCTGAAGACCACTGCTCTGTATCATCCTTCCACAATCTGGTACCTTCCAGTTGTTTTTGGACTGCAACTCCCATCAACCCTTACTATTGGCCATGCTGGCTGGGGCAGATGGGAATTTACATCTGAAACATCTGGAGTGCACTTGTATGGGGAAGGCTGATCAATGTGTTCTGAAGTCTCTTCTTCCTGGTTCCATAATCTGCCTCATACTTTGTTCTTAATTCTTCACAAAGTCCTGTTTTCTCATTAACACAACAGTACAAGCCTTTCTCCCTACTTTTCACACATATACTGTCAAAAGGACACAATGCAACACAAAGCCAGAATCTCCCCAAACTGCCAGACTAGAAGCAGGAAGTGTTTATTGATGCCTTCTTGCTAAGGCCGCACAACTGTGTGTTTACTCGAGGGTTTGTTGTTCCATGGGCCTCACACACATGTAGTGCCCGTTTCCACCTAACTATGGTTCTGCTCTCTCTCTATAAATCATTGGTTCAGATGTTGTTGATAGGGGATAACGACTGTTACAAATCTGGTTTGATCATAATCTCATCATAAATAATCCTTGTGGCAGCTACAGCTAATTGCTTCTTCTGTTGCCTGGATCTGTTTCTTCCAATTGGTCTAGTTTATTGCTTTCTTGTACTTGATGACATAAATAAACCAGGAAGGTATGTGTGTATGTGTGTCTTCGCCCAACAGGAGTACTGGAAGCAGCATGAAGAGAAACGAGTCCATTTTATAGGCATCTTTTTCAGCCAGCACGCAATGGTCACTCTCAGTGATGTCATTGGGTAATATTGAAATATACACTCAAGGCAGTATTTTTTGCCACTTGTCTCATTGCTTGGGCAGCGTCCCAGTCAACACCAGGAGCTACAAAGTACCGTAGCTGGAGTTAAAACAGCATTCGAATTACATGGGAGGGGTTAGTGACAGTTGCTGTTTTTAAAGTCATGGGGTGGGGGGACATGATTTGGCTTAAACTTGAGAGACTTGGTGGACTTCATCAATGACCTGTTACCTCTCCCTGCCCCCCTAATATTAGGGTGACCATATTTTGGAAACCAAAAAGGAGGACAACATGGTCGCCCCCAAGGGGGCGGGTCCAGTACCAAGGGGGCGTGCCCACCCAAACATAGCCTTGGTCACATGTCTGATTTTACAGCACACATTTAAGACAAATCTGTTCTACATAACAGCTTAATGTTAAAATCACTGAAATAAAGAACAAGTGAGAGATTCAATGTATCTGAAATTAACTTCACTCACTCCTACTTTTGTAGGTTTTGCTGTACTTTGAAGCTTTTGCTATACTCTGTGTGTTACATTCTCCCCTTCCCTCAAATATCTTTTCTGACTGTATCTTCACTCATTGCAAGCTGCTGTTGTTGTTAACAGGGTTTGCTACTGGTCCCAGATCTGTTTCAAATTTGGTATGGCTAAAGCTCTACCTAAAAGCTATCATGGTGCTAACTTTCAGCTCTTTATCTTTAAAAATGACAGTTTAAAAATAATAATTTTAAAACCTCATTTTTAAAAAAATTCCTAAAAAACCAATGGATGAACAGATCTGTTTCAAATTTGGTGTGGCTACAGCTCTACCTAAGTCCTTTCATGGTGCAAAGTTTCATCACTTTATCTTTAAAAATGACAATTTAAAAAATAATAATTTAAAAACCTCAATTTTAAAAAAAATCCTAAAAAATCAATGGATGAACAGATCTGTTTCAAATTTGGTATGACTAAAGCCCTTCCTAAGAGCTACCATTGTGCCAAGTTTCATGTCTTTATCTTTAAAAATGACAGAGTTATAAGCATTTTTGTTAATTCCCATTAGAGCTGCTCTTTGAAAAAAAAATCCGGATTTCCCCTCCCACTCCCGGATTTGCCATCAAAACCTCGGACAAATCTGGGCAAATCTGGGCATATGGTCACCCTACCTAATATGAACACTGACTTAAATACCATTTTACTGTACAATGGTGGTATTAAGCTTTCTAGGAGCGTCATCAGATGAGTGTTTTATTGCACACTGATTACTGCTCACTTATGGATGTTTGCAGGTCCTTTTGACAATGATGTCTGCCTCCCATGAGTCTCCTGATCCTTCTGGCCTTCTTTCCATCACAAAATAGACTCTGGTAAATCCATATTTTTTCTAAATGAATTGTTCCGCCATTTCCTGCTGTGTGCAGGAAAAGCGGAGTGATAAAAACACCCACTGAATGGGCCATGTGGTCATTGTTTACTTCCTCTTTCTTCCCCTGTGTGAAGAAAGAGGAAGTGTCGTGGGACAGAAGTGAAGGAGGAGGGAAGTGACAGTAAGGAAATGCAATCCCCCCTTCATTTGATGACGCTCTGGTACTACTCTGGAAGAAGAGAGTTATTAGCATGTTGTCAAAACAACAGTAGAAAAATCACTGAGTTTGAAAAGAAGATCTCTGAGCTTCAAACCCAGTTAGATATTGACACCTACTTTTTCTAAAATATTGTAGCTTCATGGATAACAAATATCCATATTCATTTGTTTAGAACAATGTCACTGGTGTCCTTTCATTTTGGAATGCAGACTTAACAAATGCTAGATCAGTCCATTAAGGCTCCAGTTTCAAGTTTCTAGGACCTGATTAAAGTTGGCAAAAGATCAAAGGCAGTAATTTAGGAAGGTCTCTAGAATACTATGCATTGCTCCCCTGTTCATGCAGAGATGCACGGCTGACTCACACAGCCACCATGTCATAGCCATGAAATGGTCATGCACATGTTGTCATGTGCACCCTCCACTTCTGTGTGCAGAATTCAGCATTATTTTTTTCTGTTCTTTTTAACCACATTTGAAAAGTAACACAATAGTTTGCCAAAAAGCTTCCGTATGAGGAAGGATATAAGCTACAGTAGCTCAGCCCTTGCTTAGGAATAGAAGTACTCTTGAAGAGGCTCTGCTTGTTGGTATTATTTATTTGTTGTTCTTGTTTTTATTTTCCAGTACAAAATGAGCAGTAAACCCTGCCCCAGAGTTTCTCCTTCCTTCTTCATATCATCTTATATTGAAAGAGTAAAGCTTTCATGCATATAACTAAATCCTTTAAGCAAAAATAAAAAATAAAAAATGGATAAATGATTAGTTATATAAGTTTTTAAAAATAAATAAAATAAAAGGCCTGCACTGGTTTTGCAGTGAATTGTATTACTCTGCATATAATTCAAGTAAATGGCCTAATATTAATTGAGGTTTATTTGCTTTTTAGTAATTTGGGGCAGCTATAGACAATAGATCCTGAACCCAATTGTGTATATTTGGGGTTTTAATTGCTTTCCAGTGTTGTAGAAGAATACACATAGCCAATAGTGTGGCCTTGCTAAACCATGCAGCATGGCACTCTGCCAAGTCCCATTTGCCCAGAATGTATCCCACCATGGCATGGCCATCTTTTACAACTGAGTGAGGGTTTGAGGACCATACTGATCCTGGTTAGGACTTGAAGACAAGTCCTAACCAAGATCACTATTGGGCAACCCCATAACATGTGCACTAGATCAACCTGCAGGCTCTGATCTCCAGCAGCCCTTTTAAAAAGAAGCCAGAATGGCTGCTTGGATGTTGTTCAGTAGCTCCAAATAATAATAATAATAATAATAATAATAATAATAATAATAATAATAATTTATTATTTTATTTATTTATTACCCACCTCTCCCTTTGGATTGAGGTGGGGAACAACATTAGTACAAGAATTAATACATCTTAAAAATTCTTGATTTCACATTCATCTGGTATGCTTGTCTTGTCTTGCTCTGCCTTGTCTCTCCCTGTATCTTACCCGCTGTTCCTGTTTCCTGCTTCTTTTGCTCTTAACTTTCCCTAGTTGTGCCACCCACATCCTGGCATGGACTTGGATAGCCACAGGCTAAGAACCAGCATGCAGTTTTCTCATAGCTGGTACTCTCCCAATGGTCAGAGGCATTTTGACTCCTTTTGCTTCCCTTCAGCATTGCAGAAGTAACAGAACAGCAGCTATTAAAGCCACCTTATCCAACTACAGGGAGATTTTTTTTCTGAGTCAGCATTGAATCGTGTCAGTGGGACAGTTTGATGATGCAATCCAACATCACCATATCCTGAACAGCGGCATGCAGACTGATCCTAAATATGTTTGGGTTTCAGTATAAATGTTGCATCCATGTCCATTAAAATAAGTTGCAGTTTTCCCACTGACTTCTAGGGAATATAGATTATAAGGTGTAACTCCAGCAGCATCAGCTCAAGGGTGTATAATCTTTTATTGTGCCTAGGAAAAATGCTTCAACTTGCTGTGTCGTATTTTCGTAGGTCTTGATGGACCAGTTCATGCATTTTACATGGTTGCCAGACAATGAAAGGAATCCTCGCTACATTTTCCAAAAATGTCAGCTTGAAATATAACAGTTTCCATATTGCCTGGCACCGCAGCGTCACAGAGAATGCTATTTTTAGAGGGACGTCCCATTCAAGCAGCTATATAAGGCTGTGCTGGGAAGACTGGTGCTTTTGTATAATACATCAAAGTGGCAGTTATTCTGAGAAGGAGGAAAGAATCGATTCTGTTCTCAGGGACCTGAATGCAGATAAGGGGAAATGTTACTGATACCGCCATGAAGTCCGAACAACTGGAATGTATATTATTGTCACAGTTTTAAGTTTACACATTACAGGTGTTTGTTTCTCTTTTTCAAATGCATGTTCCCATCCTCTGCCAAGGTATGCCTTCTCTAAGACGACAATGATTTAATTTTAATAAATATGGGTGAACGAACAGGACAGAAGCAAGGGCTGGATCCAGATTTAGTGATCTTTAGAGTAGACCCATTGCAATCAATGGGACTTAAGTTAGTCATTACTATCTTAAGTCCCATTGGTTTCAGTTGGTCTTCTCTAAGGGCCTTGCTAGACCTACCAGATAATCCGGTCGGGAGTCGGGGCGAGGCCGTGCTGCAGCTAGTGCGCGCCGTCGTCCCTAGCTAGACGTAAACACGTGACGGGGCAAGGGAAAGCCCCATCGCGTGCTCCAGTTTTTAATCTCTTAAAGGGCCATGTGCACAGAAGCGCACCCACGAAAAAGGTAAGTGTTTCTTAAAAAAATAAAGGGTTTCCCGCTCCCCCTGATTCCCCCCCACGATGTCTGATGCCCCCCTGCCCGCTCGCTTGCCTGTCCTCCCCCATCCGCCATGCCTGTCCCCGTCCCCGTTCTTCTTCCCCTGTCCCCGTCCGCCATGCCTGTCCCCATCCCTGTTCTTCTTCCCCCCATCCGCCATGCCCGTCCCCCGTCCCCGTTCTTCTTCCCCTGTCCCCTGTCCACCATGGCTGTCCCCCGTCCCTGTTGTTCTTCCCCCGCCCCCATCCGGCATGGCTGTCCCCCACCCCTGTTCTTCTTCCCCTGCCCCTGTCCGCCATACCTGTCCCCCATCCCCGTTCTTCTTCTGCTGCCCCCGTCTGCCATGGCTGTCCCCCGTCCCCATTCTTCTTCCCCTGTCCCCGTCCACCATGCCTGTCCCCGTTCTTCTTCCCCCATCTCTCCTGCCAGGTCCGTTCTTTCCCGCAGCCCTCATCTCCCCCCCCCCCCCCGTGATCCCCCCCCCCGGCCCGATGGGCACAGTGCTCCTATGGAAGTCTGTGACTTCTCCCGGCTACTCGCAAGTAAGCGAGCAGCTGGGAAAAGCCATGGACCCTGCTAGACCCTCCACAGCCCCGGCCTCAGGCTTATCCCAGTTCAAGGGAGGACTTAGCCCGGCCTGACCCCAGGATTCCCTGTGTCATCTGGATGCACTGGAGGGAGACTGGGCCTCACACCAGGCTAACTCCTCATCTAGCAATGGCCTAACTGTAAATAAATCTGGATCCAACCCCAAATGGTTACTTCTTATACAAATGTATGAACCATATGTACCTTGTGTTATCTAAAGGTGGGTAAGGAGGTGAGGTCAAGGGAAGAAGGCGTAGCCTCCTGGGGAATCCTGCAGTGCCAGATTGTGCCAAGTCCAATGGTCTAGTCAGCCATTAAAGAAAGATGATTCACACCTTGGATAGCTCCTTTAGAGTTCTGATTGAAACCTGGAGCCGATTTGCCACCCCACTGACATTGGAGGCACCAGCTCCACTGCTTAGTCATACTTAGACTAAGTTAGTTGGGAGAGGGAGAGGGAGAGGCAGGTAACAAATAAATATATTATTATTATTATTAATAATAATAATAATAATAATAATAATAATAATAATAATAAAACCCTGTTCATTTCCATGGTCTACTCTAACTATGAATAAGTCTAGATCACTTAAAATGTGTTGGTTTTGTAAAGTGTACTGGACACTCCTGCAGTTGTCATGATGTTATAGTTAGGGGTGAAGGAATTTCTCCCATTTTCCCTCTTGTTCCCTTTGCCTAGCCTCTTGAATTCTAGTTTAACTAGGATCATTTTTCAAATTAAATCCTGAAACTGCTGCATGCATGAGTCATCACAGCTGCTACGTGATTTGCATCTTTTTATTCCTCAGTGTTACCAGTGTGCACATGTCTATTAACTAAATGCTTCAAAAAACAAATTTTGATGCAGTCCTGCCCATGATCATCTTTTTGTGTGGTGTCTTGCTAATGAATGAATATTGGTACGCACATTGGCACGACACAAAAAGATGCTTGATTCAACAACAGTCAAAGGCACACCAGCTTTGCTTTTTGTGGTGTTTTATCAATGTATACAAGTGCACTCACTCATTGGTAAAACACTATGCTCAAAGAATCTTGATCCAATCATGTGCATGATCAAATCAAAATGATTCTTTGCAAGTGTTAATAATGTGCATAAGCCCTTTGGTAATGGAGAGTGTGTGCGTGGAACTAAAAGCTGCCGCAAACGGTTCCTGCAATACGTTCTGTAAAAAATTCAGAAAAACAAAATACAAAACCACACAACGATGGAGAATTCCTAACACATCGGTTGCACTTACAAAACAAGACCAGGTAATCCGGGCCTCCAGAATCCAGGAAGTAAAGTAGATAAGGTAAATTTCTCAAGTATCCCCAGGTATTGCACCCACTTAAGAGCGCCTCAGTCTTTTAAGGGGCAGGATTACATTGGTCCCTGTGCAAGCACTTAAGAACAGCAAAAAGTACTAGCAGCAGCTGCTGCAAAACACAATGTTCGCATAGCAGTCTTTCAGAAGGCCAGGCTGGCCTTCAACTGTCAGGGTTAGATGAGATATCAGGGCTAAATTAAGGACACCAACTCCATGCCTTTCACAGAAGTTAAATCAGAGGCTGCTTCAAGGTTGCTGAGGATAGAAAAAGGAATAATTCCAGACCCGGTGGCATTATTTGGGCTACCCAGCCCCAGGGAACCAAAAATCACAATAATCTGGCTTCAAAGTCATGACACTGAATATATTTTGAGTCTATGGTTAGTTTGGATTAAACGTTCCCCCATTATTTTCGTCTATTATCCTCACAGAACCAGAAGCATCATTGCTTGTAAAAGTGTGCGGCTTAAATACAACAACAAATGTAGATATTCTTCTACTGGGCATGTTGCACTCTGTCATAACTATGTTTATTCTGCGATGAATAGCCCCAAACGCGTAGCATTTTCAGACAATATCTCCACTTTCTGTAAATGGCCTTAGAAAGTAAGGATGCAAGCTTCTCAGTTTCATAATGTCTTGAAATTATATTATATATTATAATCAGTTTCTAACAGCCAAACTCTATACATGACTTTAATTGCATAACTCTGCCCTTAATTGCTAGTTGTCCCCCCCACCTCTACACACACACACACACACACACACACACACACACACACACACACACACCACAAAATGCCAGTATGGGAGAGGGGGGGCAATTTAGATGTCAAACTTTTGCCCCCTTTGTTCTGTTTTGATCTAATTTGCCTCTCCCCCAAGCCTGTAATTTACAATGCAGATGTTACTTTTTCTGGTTTATCTCCACAACTTCAGTGACTCAAAGTTTTTAAACTAAAGGACAGATAGATACCAATGTTACTTTTTCTGGTTTATCTCCATAACTTCAATGACTCAAAGTTTTTAAACTAAAGGACAGATAGATACCAATGTTACTTTTTCTGGTTTATCTCCATAACTTCAATGACTCAAAGTTTTTAAACTACACGATCCACCCAACTGAGTTTTGGCCTTGCATTAGGGAGATTAAAGGTCAAGTCCTACTTCTGCCGTGGATTCATTTTATGACTATAGACAACTCACCAGCTCTCAGTTTCAGTTTCACATCTGTAAAATGGGAGTAATTGTGAGCTCTCTTATAAATTGCTGGGTGAATCCAAATGCTACAGACTGGAAAGCACTTGGCACATCCCTGGAGGCCCGCTCCCCCTCCCCTGGAGCCATCACAATCGTTGGGCTGTTTCTCAGCCTTTCTGCAGTTTTCCCCTCATTCTAAAAGTTTGAAATGCCTCTCCCAGAACTTAGTTAATGGCAGTAAGAGCTTTAAGCCCTTATTTTTAGTATTTTGGCTCCACCCCTATTTTCATTTAACCACCCCCACCCCCAAAGGTGGGTGCCCCAAAGGTGGATGTTGCCCATGGAATTTGGCCTTTGGACTGAGAAAGGTTCTGCTGTCCCTTAAATATAGTAAAAACTACGGATGTCTGGGATTCTTAGGATTTTACTACCAGGGCCCCTGCCTTTAATTATGGGGGTGGAGGTAGAGGGAGGAAATTCTGAGAAGTTAACAGTAAAGCCATGAGCTCAGAGACAAATAGTGGATCTATCTCTGATATGATGGTTAAGTCCATTCATCTTATCAGGCCCAACTTAAAAGTTTTGGGGGTCCCCCAAAATTAGTGAAACAGTTCATCTGGTTTTAGACTGTTTTTGTTAATTACTTGTTTGTAAATGCTTTTGGGGGACCAGAGAAAATTTAGGGTGTGCAATCACCCCAGGCCCCCACTGGCAATGGGCCCACTTCTTAATGTGAGATCATTGCAACCTGAGTTGTGATCGTTCCAGCTGTGTGTTGGTTTGTCATTACGTATATCTGGCTAGTTAGGCCTGAGATGGACAGCTCATTTCTTTTCCTGGGAGAAAGTATTTGGAGACAGGGAACGTGTGTTGCTTTAAAAAAAAAAAGAAAAAAAAAAGTGTGATTAGAATAATAAAATGCAGCTCCCAAAGGTTTTTGTGCAAGCTCACAGTATGTGAATGGATTTCAGTTAAAGTTCACTGAATTCAGGGGGAGGGGGAGGTGGGGAAAGCTGCCTGTAATGGTTTTAAGGCAAGGCAAAATTATCAGTATCATATCAACGCAAGGCAAGCCAGGAACTGATGAGTGACAAAGAAGAGTGTATGGAACTGTAGTTACTCAGTTTTTGAACAAATAAAATTAAAATAAGACAATGCTGCCATCTGGTGGCAAAATCACCCAATTCGGGCTTGCCAGAATTCTTGGTCAAGATAGTTACAACTATATATCTAGATCTAGATCTAGATATATAGGGAAGGTGTGTGCCATCATTTATGGAGTTAGCAATTGCACAGCTGCTTTTTGTAAAAGCAAATAGCAGACAGAGGGTCTCAATCCATATTGGGATTTCGCCAGCGGTGCCAGAGTCCTTCAACGCTTTGCTCCCCCACCCATGGTACCTATCTCGATCAAGACCCTCCCCTCCCCCAAATTAACCTATCTGGATCACCCCAACACACCTGTTATTTACTTTTAAAACCACATAACTGTCTGCTTGCACAAAACCACAATTGCTAGTTGCATGAGCAGCAGCACATCTAGTTTGACTCTTTGTTGATCTGTTCACTAGTATCGGACCAAGCGATCCTATGTTTTCCCCAATGTCACAAAGTTCATATCTACACCAAGCAGGATATAATACGTTGAAAGTGGTTTGAAAATGATATATGGAATGTGTCATGGCCCCCAACAGTTGTCAATAGTGTTATAAACTGTTATAAAGCAGTAGTGTAGATCCTGCCTCAATTGTACTGAAGTTGATCATATGGGGCCTACATGAGCGGTGGGCAGAAGATGTTTTGGTTTTCAACACTCAGAAGCCCCTGCCAATATGGCCAATGGTCAGAATGCTGGTAGTTGAAGTCCAAAACATCTGAAGGTCTTCTTTCTGTCCGCCCCTGGTCTATTCTATCTCTTTACTGCCCATTGGTTTCCTGATGTCCCTGTTTTCTAATCGATTGTATATTTTGTTCCATTTCCTGTGGTCAACCTGTCTCTTGGCCAGACTCCCTACCCAGAAGTCCTTTCTCCTTCTCTGCGCATAGTATACAACCCTACACTTCTCCTGAGCTTAAGCACTATGGGATTTCTTTGAAGCCTCTGCTTGCCTCCCATCTCTCTGGAAACATTGTGCCGGCCAGGCTTCCTCTGAGCACTTGGAATGCCCAAGGCTGGCATTGTTTGCTGTAACTCGAAGGCTGCTACAAACACGATACACTATCTAGATTCTGCCTTATAAGCAAAGTACCATTTCTTAGACGACATCTGGTTTTAACAATAATTTCACCAGGCTCTTGATGATTGAGTAGACAGAGGTTAAATCAGCAGAACAAAAATTATCATGAGTTATTGAAAACAGCTGCAGATGTATTTACTGAAGAAAACTGACTTTAATTAAGGATCAGACTTGGGAACAATTTATAAATATGCGGACCATTATTTTCAGTTGATGGGGAGTCATTTGATGCTGTTCTTTCAGAAAACATGTTCTTCTGCTGTACTAACCTTTGGTGACTGCAGGCAGCCACCCCCATTTTGAAGAGGTAACATTTTGGGAACAGCAATAGTATGCACAGAATGCATTCCAGGTCGATTACCTTGCTTCTGTGAACAACCCCTCCCCACTTGGACCAGCCATTAGCAATGTGCAGCACCGCCATGGAAACTCTTCTCACAATCGGAGTGATTCCTTTAATGCACAGGTTCCCACTTGTTAGGGCCACTGGGTAGGACCACCACCATCAGGAAGCATTTTTGGCTTCAGTAATGTGGGAATCAGCTTTAAATCAAACTAATCTGATAATCTTATGGCAACACTATATTTTAGATAATTGAATCGTGTTGTAATGTGTTATACAGAAATCTTTTCAGCTGCATTTTTAGAGAAGGGAAGATGTCAGTGTAATGTTAACGAATCTCTTTGGCATGTAATGAATTCCTGTATGTGAAAGAATGTTGCTGAGTTGGAACTACTGGTTTTAACTGATTTCACTATTTTTATTTTTTATTTTTTGGTTATGGCTCATTTGCCCTCGTTGTCTTGCCTCTCTAATGTAGATTTAGAGCGTCATCAGACGGGCGCTTTATAGCACGCTCATTACTGGCCACTCATGGATGTTCTCGGATCCTTTTGATGACACCATCTGCCTCCTGCTCGTCTCCCGCTCCCTCTGCTTGTTTTTCCATCACAAAATAAGACCTGGGAAACCCATTTTGGGGGGCTGTAATGAAATGTGCTGCCATTTCCTGCTGTGTGCTGAAGAAGTGGCATGATAAAAGCACCCACAGAATGGGCCACGTGGTCATTGCTTGCTTCCTCTTTCTTTCTTCCCCATGTGAAGAAAGAGGAAGCAGCTTGTCCCTTTTGTGGGACAGAAGCAGGCAAAGTGACAGTAGGGAAGTATTAGCCCTCCATGTTCTGTATAGGATTTAGAGCAGCCTTACTCAACATGATCTACACCTCATGTCATATTGTTACAATCCCGTCCTGTTGATGCTCTATCCCTCATGTGTATTTATACTAGCACTGTGCTGATTTTTTCAACCTATTTATTTCCAACTATTCATCGTGGGGGAGCGGCAAAAAGAAACTGCATGACAAATTGTGGAGAATTTCAGAGAAATTTCTCTGGGTACAGAGCTTCAGTAGTTACCTTACTGTAAAGAGGTGGCTCTTTCATGTGGTCTTTCTTTTACCAATCCCACCCCCCACTCTCCATGTTGTAGCCTTGCAGCTTCTCTGGCCACTTGAGCTTCTCGGAAAGTCCCTTGGAAGACTTAGTCAAGACTTCTTCCCTTAGGACATTTTGGTTTTGCTTTGTTGTCATTCAAAGTCTAATCCTTTTCCTCCTCCTCCTCCTCCTCCTCCCCTTCCTCCTCTCTCATCTTTCAGGCACTGAGCAGGCGGCAGCACTGGAAACAGGGATGGATGAACTCCCCCACGTCCGATTCTTCGGATGCTCGCCCCACTGTCGCTGCTTGTCCGTGCTCGTTGGGCTGTGCCAGCTTCTTTTGAGGCTTGTCAAACCCGATGATCGCTTGGCAGCTGTCTGCCCTTGCTCTGGAACGCCTCCTCCCATATGTACCTGCCTGGACCCTAAGGTCAACTTCAGGGGTCCTTCTCCGTGAGCCCCTGCCAAAGGAAGTGAGGCAGGTGGCTACCAGGAGGAGGCCCTTCTCTGCTGTGGCACCCCGGCTGTGGAATGAGCTCCCTAAGGAGGTTCGCTTGGCACCTACATTATATGCTTTTAGACGCCAGGTGAAGACCTTTTTATTCTCCCAACATTTTAACAATCTATAAATTTTAAATAACATGGTTTTAAATTTGTAATTTTGCATTGCTGCTGTTTTTATCTGGTTGAGCTTTTATATTGTATTTTATATTATGGTTTTATACTGTTGTTTTATACTTTGAATGGTTTTAATTTTTGTGAACCACCCAGAGAGCTCCGGCTATTGGGCAGTAAAGAAATGAAATAAATAAATAAATAAATAAATAAATAAATAAATAAATAAAGTATTTCTCCCATTGCACAAATGACAGCCATAAAGGTCCCATTTACGCAATGGGAGGAAATGTGTAATTTTCAGAGCCTCCAATGCGATGCACAATGAACAATGGAGGCTCCAGATGATAGCAGATGGCTGCCAAGCACTTGTCAGTTCTTGCGGGTGCTCGGAGTGCAGGTCCAAAAACACGCTGTGGTGCCCAACTGGGTCCGGGTGGTGGTGGATGCGGGAAGTCCATCGGACTCCCAGACTCAGTCTTTCATCCCTAACTGAAAAGCGCCAAGGGAGGGTGTCCTGGCTAAGTCCCCTAGGGTCTGTCCTAGAAGTTCAAGCAGCCAGAGAGGCTGTGAGGACAGAATGGGGGGTGGTGGGAAAAGAAAGAGCACATACAAGCCTCTCCTTACAGCCACCTCTTTACAGTAAGGTAAACGCTGAAGCCTTGTGGCCAGAGAAATTTCTCCAAAATTCTCAACATCCCAACAAAAGAGGCAGAAAAACGATGGCCTCTTTCGCAGGGAAACGAAGCGGTTGCGAAAGGGCAGGTGGGATTTCGGCACAGCACTAATGTATATCTCGTAGCACACACAATGACATCTGTTGCAGTATTTTGGATAATACAGAATAAAAAGCAGGAAATAACGCTAGAAAAGCAGTGTACGGACTACATAGTGTACCCCAGCAGTTAGCAGTGCACTTCAATAGGGATAAAAGCCCTGGTGCGCTCCAGATGTTTTGGACTTCAACAGCATTCAGCCCCAGCCAGCCAAGAATACCTGGGGAATCTGAAACATCTGGAGGACACCTGGACTGGATCTACACTGCTGCTTTATAACGGTTTATAAGGGTGTTGACAACTGTTCAGGCCCAGGACACATTCCATATACCATTTTCGAACTGTTTCCAAAGTTCTTTATATCCTTCTTGGTGTAGATCTGGACTAGGTTCGACAAGCTTGACTTAGAACATGGCTGGTGGTACTAAACAAATGCTAAATATAGAGCAACATCACAAGGGTGGAAATCGCATTTTTCCAGCTCTATCTGGAAATGCCAGGGATCAAACCTGAGACCTTCTGCATGCAAATCATGTATTCTACCACTAAACTACATCCTTTCCCCCTACAAACTTAGACAAACTCAATATGCTATAAAAATTTGTGTATTCCAGTGGCCCCAGTCCCATTTTTGTGTGTGGGTAGAATCCATTGGCGATAAAAAATAGTAAGGCCTAATCTCACGTTCAGATTTTCAGCCAGTGTGACCATTCCTGACCTGGAGGGAGTATCTTTAAGGAAAGTTCATTGTCCATAACCATCCAGCTTTTGGCCTCCTGCCTGCCAGTGTTTCTAATTAATGCTCGTTTTCATGGTGACGTGAACATCTCTTTCCTCAGAACTGGACTGAAGCCACTGACATAGGTCATTGGAGCACTCCCAAGGATTTTGTTTTTTAAATCATGTTCCCTGGCAAAACTCTACAAGCCCTTTGATCAGCTTTTCCTGAAAGAAAATTAATGTGGCCTGCTATCTCTGCAGTTTATAAAAATAGGAGGGTTACTTTTACATGTCAGAAGATAGACTCCAAATCAACCTAACATGAGGAATCTCTCAGACAGTTTGGTAATGGGCAAAGGAAATGATTTCTTGGGAAACAATAGGCAACTGCAAGGAAGAAGCCTTAGTGAGTGTTTTTTCCCCAGAATGACTGCCTCAGGCCAAAGGCCTATCTACTCCACTATTCTTTTTTAGATCAGCTGCCTGTGGGAAACCCACAAATAGGACATGAGTGCAATAGCACTGTCCTGTTCCTGTTCCCCACCATCAGGATACTGGAGGTAGCATATAGCCATCATGACAAGTCATCGTTGACTGCATTCTCCCCTATGAATTTGTCTAAGTAGCCTAATCTACATCTCAGCGGGCACCATCAAAGGTGTCTGGAGGTGCACTGGTACCTGTGGGCACCACATTAACTACCTCCAGCATGTGGCTTCTGAAGTGTTGAAGGTCATTAAAGAACCTGTATAGAAAGTCCAAGACTTGGATTCTGAATCTGTGGACAAGTTCTGCATAATCTAAGAATTCTAATGAGCACCATATGATACTCATTTGTTATCGCAAAAGTATCATTTATCTGTAAAAGGAGCTCAGTGTAAGGTATTTGCAGGGGACTAATAATTCACAGCAAGCACAGTCCTCCAGCTTTCCCTCAGACAACAATTCATCTTGGTCACTCATTACAAACTTCAGGAAGTTGTTCCATTCCAGTCACTAGTGCTTGAGTAATTGCTCCAGGGCTGTTTGAAGGCATACTGAGATGGCTGGCTCAGTACATACTGAGTACATACCGAGATGGCTGGATTTGAGTACAGGCAAGATGGCATTATAGTAGAGTTGATAAAGAAGCAATTAAGAGCCAGTAGGGTGTAATGGCTAGAGTCTTGGACTGGGACTTAAGATATCTGGGTTCTAGTCCCAACTCCACCAAGAAGCTCACTGGGTGACTTTGCGCCAGTAACTGACTCTCAGCTTAACATCCCTCACAGAATTGTGGTGGGGATAAAATGGAGAGGAGGAAGAGGCCCATGTGAGCCATCTGGGGTTCCTTGCAAGAGGAAATAAAGGCAGGATATAAATGTTATATATACTGTATGAAGCTGAGCTTTATTTATGGACAATACATGTAATAGACAATACATTCAACAATTACATGACTGAGATCTCTTCAATTAGTGACCAGAGGAGAAATATGCATAGTTGTTAGGAACTACGAATATCTAGAATATGGTATGAGAAATTGTGTCAAAAATGCTGGTGATATATTGGGCTGGAATAGATTCAGTTTGGTGCCCCTAAACATACCTTCATGGGAAGAAATAACTTGAAACACAATTCACAGAGCAATCTTTATACTCGGGTTATGGCAGCTTGAGGGGCTATAGGATTGTGTGGAACAGGAGATACTGCACTCTTGGCATCCATGACTGTGTCTCAAAGCTGTGGGTCAAGGAAGACAAGTGCCCCATGGTGCATGCTGTAGCTGAGTGGTTAGCATTTGTAGTGTGGATTCCATATCATGTTTGCCCCAGACATGGTTTTTTTGGGAGAAGGCATGCAAAAATTGAGTGTGGCCATATTCAACCCTTCTCTGTGGTGAGGCTTGAACTCCTGTGTCCTGTTTTTCAACCCCATGAGCCACTGGAGGCTTCCACCAATGTGTCCGTGGCTGCCCAGCCCCACTTTGGCTGCTTGGTGAAAGAGCCTTTCCTCCCTGAATGGAGGGTTGCTTCTGCTTTGTGCAAGCATCCTGCCCAGTGAGCTATACAGATGCTGTGTGGTTTGGGTTCTCATTCTTCCCCTTTGTGTGTTGTGTTCCAAAACAATGCTTGTGAGGGCCATAAGGGGATTTGAACCACCTGCCTGGAAGGATGCTTGAAGTCTAGTTGCCAGATGTGCTACTGCAAGTCATTATTGGCTGTTGTGCCACAGGGGATGATAAAGTGGGGGGCCTCTTGTGTTTTGTGGGTGTGTTGTGCTAGAGAAGTGTGGGCCATAGCAGTGTCCTGCCATCATCATAAGTTCATGTGTGTTGCCGGCACATTCCCTTATTAGGCCACTTCGGCAGTATTTCCCAGGAGTGCCATTTTTATGCAATTTTGGTTTTCTACCAAAAATTTTGCCTTCCCCATTCAGCTAACCAGATATAGGATACAGTAGCTAAGTTGAGTGGTGTATCTCTCCCGCCCAGTGTAACTCAAGTATTGGATTGCTCTGTAAGAAGCTTGAAGTACAATCCTGTGCATATTAACTTGGATGTACACCTTATCAAACACAGTGTGACTTACTGTTGAGTAAACTTGAATAAGATCAGACTGCACTTGAGGGAAACCAGGAGTTCTTTTCTGTAATTTGAGTTAAGCACGTGATGGAGATGTGATGGAGATATTGGTGACAATGGTGGTAGACATCATCCATGGGCTTCTCTACACCAGGCTTTTAACCCATTACCGGAGCTTCTGCTTCTGGATGCTTTGCAGGATTGAGATTGACTCCCTTACATGTGCTTTTCTTGGGGGGTGGGATTTCCTTTTTCTGCAAATTCTTTTTGTTTCAGTATACAGTCACTAGATGGTGCTGTAGTATAGCTTGCAGTAATGCACTATTGGAGCACTTCAAACTGCAGTTAAAATTAAATGCTGCATTTCCCCCATTAAGAAAAAAGCTGTGATGATGGTCAGAAACCATGGGAGAGGCCCTGGTGCAAAGGACCCGTAACTATCATGAGTGACTAATCACAACTGCACAATAAAATCCTTATGTAGAGAAGCCTTATATTTTATGTTCTGGCTGTGAGTGCTGTTGCAAAATATTACCATCCATGTACAAGAAAGAGGTATCAGTGGGCTTCAGGAAACTCCAGTTTGTGGAAGTATAATCTTTAGGGTAAAAAACTCCAAGGTGGTGGTTGTGGTGGCGGCAGCATTAACACAACCTAAACCTATTTATCTACAACATGGTAATTAGTATCCCTTACCCCCTGAGTATAAATGAATCCAACTTGCTTTCATGAAACTATATCAAAAAGCATCAGCGAAATCCCCATGGAATTTTAACTGAAAGCTCCTTTCATGCCACAAGGGCCTTTTCTATTAACAAAAATGGCTAGATTTATTACCAGTTCTTTCACAATGACAGCATCTCCAGGTCAGATAATGTTTCACTTGGCAATTCAACAATAACAGGCTCTCTTAAATTGATATTATTAATAGTTTTCTCCAAAATCAACAGATTCTATATGTTCATTGTTCTTGGCAGCAGGGGGCAGTGAATACACAGAGGAGGGGGAAATGTATGGTTACGCTGGAGGAAACTATCCTGTGATAGGCAAAAGATTGTTTTACTGACTTCCGTTATACAAGGGATCAAAATACCTTTTGGGAACAGCCTGAGTTTCCCATGTAAATTGGATGGCTACTTTAATGATCACTATTTCAAATTTCACTTAGAAGGCTGGCATGTAAGTCCCTGGAAAGGAGAAGCTACTTCATGTACATTATTTTCATTTTCATTCAGTTTCTTGTGGAAATGGAAAGGTCCAGTATGTCTGAATTGTTCTTTCCTGTAATTCGAATTAGGTCCTTCTATATCTGATGCTCAGGTTGCGAGTGCCATTATTTAGGTAGCTAGATAAAAGAGGAAGGTATCAGCAGGCTTCATTAAACCCCAAAGTTGGCAGAAGTTCAGACAGTATTTGAGGAGAGGGATCCCCAAAATGGCCCAATGAAGACTGAATATGCTCAGTGGCTGTGAAATGCTGACTGGGTGGGAGGCGGAATGGAACAGAGTGATTGGAATCCTGTACAGGGGACATTCCACATGGCAACATTTTGGAACAGACCTCACTTATAATTGTATAGTATGGGACTCAATGAAATTGACAGCTCAGGACACACCAAAGGCTGCCTACAGACAATGCACAGTTGACCAGTGGAACTTATGACACACTTCAAGATGTGTGATGATGGCTACGAAGTAGCTTAAAGCTGCAAACCTATATTCACTTCCCAGGGAGTAAGTCACATTGAACTCAGAATTCTTTCATTTTAAATGTATGTCTTTGGCATCAGGCTCCAGTTGTTGGATCTTGGGGTTCTAGTAGAAAAGAATGTAGACCCTACACAGTGGAGGCTGGTGTCTCCAATTGCAGTGGGGCAGTAAATTCATTCTGGGTTTCAGTCAGAAACAGCCAGAAGTCTAAAGGAGGTATCAAGGTGCTGAACCCACTTTGGGTATAGGGTTCAGCACCTTGGATAGCTCTTTTAGCATTCTGACTGGTTCTGACCAAAACCCAGAATGGAATTACAGCCCCACCGAAATCGGAGTCACCAACCTCCACTAATCCCACAAACCTGACATCTTCCAATCCCTGATTTAGATCAGCTGCTTTCCAGGGTCTTGGGCATGGAGGGGTGTTTCCTTTCACTTGAACTTTTTAGCTGGTGAGGCTAGGATTAAATTTGGGACCCAGTAGTGCTTCCAGGTTTTTGAGGGCCTTGAACAAGACACCCTCAATGGACCTTAGTGAGTTTTATTTCTCACCACTGTCATCACCAGCTGCTCTTGTTCCTCCTCTTCTTTCTTGTCCCTGCTATCCCTTGTTTGCTTGACAGGCAAAGAGCTAGTGAAAAAGCAGGCTATGGCATTTACTGCTCTTCCTTCTCACCACCACCATTGTATGGGCAAGAATGAGAGGCAGGTGAACAAGCAGGTTGCAATGGTGGAGATGAGGAGCAAGTCCAGTGGGCTGTTGCCAGTAGGCCCCTACTGGGCTGAGGGCCCTTGACAGGTACCCAATCAGGTCTACTCTTGACACTTGCCCTGTTGGGACCTCCTACATGTAAAGCATGTGCTCTACCACTGAGGCAGAAAGGCAGTAGCTTATCTAAGTATGTCCATCGCTGAGGTGAGATTTGAACCAGGAAAGTCCCCGTTCAACTCTTAGCCACTGTACTACTCCAAAGAATACTTCCTGTTGTTTAACTAGCGGCCTAGTCCTACCAGCTGGTCTACTGATGCAGATGAGATACTACCTTAGCAGTCTAGAACTGGTGGTGCAAGAAGAAATCCTATCCCCTTGTAATGCCCTTGGAGCCCAAACCCAATTTTGGCTAAGCAGTAGTCACATCGGCACTACTGTTCCATGTACACTTCCATCTCCAGAACATCTCTACGGGAGTGCTGACAGATGGACCACTGGAGCTACCAGCAATCCTTTGGATGGGATCCAAAAAAATTCACTACAAAAATGAGGAAATGAAAAAACCCCCACCATGTCAGGAAAATACAGTAAGGACAGATATAGTGCTTCCTAGCTGTTTGAATGGAAAGCCTGCTCAGATAAAATACTTAGGAGGGTGGTTTTGCCATAGGCATACAAAACAGTTAGAGATGTTCCTTAGGACAGGATGGCTAGCCAACAGTTCTCCTTATCATTTAAACCCGCTGGCCCTGTTCAGATGACATGCTAAGCCATAATGGTTAAGAATTTTGAGCTAAACATTGACCCTCTTCAGACGACATGTGAAGCCATGGTGGTTAAGCATTTTGAGCTAAACATTATGGCTTAGTGTGTTATGTGAACCATGACTTGGTGGGTCGTGTGAACCATTCCTAACCATGGTGGCTTCATAAACATGGTTTAAACATGCTCACTAACCATTTGCTGCAAACCATGGCTTGGCATGTTGTCTGAACAGGCCCACTGTTTTGTACCCACCCTGAGTAAGGGGCAAAACTATTGTCTTTCTCTCTGTCATATAATAATAAATAAAAGCCATCAATCATATTTCCCCTATCCCTGACCTTAAAAGTGCTATTAGTCTCTGAGTTTTGGAGGCAGACCTTATGCTAATAGGATTGAACATGTCATTCGTCTTTTGTGCCAAAGCATCACATTGTTGATTCGTGTTCAATTCATTAGCCACAATAACACCACAAGACTTCTCAGAAATGCTACTGCCTGGCCAGCTAACCTTCATATACTGTGTGTGTAGACTTGGCTCCCTTTCTCTCTTGTGTAATATTTTACATTCACCACCTTTTGAACCTGAGCGATGCTCTCCGGCTTTGCGAGGTCCAGCTGAGATCCGAAAAGAATGCAACCTCCCTCTCTTGGTTCGATACTGAAAGAGCCCTTAGACGCATGATGGATCATTCTCTCTTGCTCAGATACGTGTAAGTGAATGTGTAAGACAAGACACCCCCACGCAACCTCCAGCTGACATTTTTTGGCAGATCTGCTCTCCCTGTGTGGCTGCCTCGCTCTTCTTTCTCACACTTGATATGAAATCATACAACCAGCTTCCAAGCCAACATTGCGAAGAAGAAACAGATGATCTGCTCAGCGCTTGGAAGGGGGCTCGATTTGAATGAATAATCTTGAGCAAGCGGCCTTGTTCTCCTGGAGGAAACGTGCCAGCTTGATTCAAGGTTGGAGCAATGAAAAGGTTTTCTGGTTTATATCAAATGGCTGCTTTAAAACAATCGGCATGCGCATGGGGCCGTCATTTACTGAGGGCGTTTATGGCATCCTTTAATACAGGGGCGCAGAAACTCTGGTCTGGGGGACAAAACTTGCCCTCTGGGATTCCCCAGACAGTTCCACCCTCTTTCCCATGCCACACACCCCTTTTCCCTGACAACCAATTGTTTGGTGGTTTCCTGGCTTTTGTGCAATTTTATTTCCACATTCTAAAACATTACAATGCCTTTCCAAAGGCTTAGTTACTGGCAACAAGCGCTTTAAGTTAAAATGTGAAGGCATCTGGGGTGTTCTGAGCACCGCCCCTTTGTCTTTGCCTCCTCCTACCAGTGGAATGCGACCCCTGAGAGCTTCCCCAAAAAGCTTCTCTTTCTCATGCTGAAAGAGGTTCAATACCCTGATGGAACATCTCCCCCAGCTTGATCATACCCGGACACTACGATCAGCATGTGGGGCATCTCTCTGAGTGCCACCTCCAAGGGAGGCTCCTAAGACAGCAACAAGGTAAAGGGCCTTCTCACTGGTGACCTGCCAACTATGAGCTCCCCACTGAGACCTGCCTGGTGCTGACACTGTCATCTTTTCAGTGCCAGGTAAAGACCACCCTCTATTCCCAGGCATTTAATGGTACATGATGAGGCCTCTATGTCGGCTGTTTTAGAACAGGTCTGTTAGGATAAACATGATTATATAATTTTATTTTATTTTCTCTGTTAATTTTTTTAGATTATTTTTATTACATTGTATTTTATATTTTTATCAATTGTTGTAAACCACCAGACAGCTTCAGCTATAGGGCAGTATAGAAATGAAATGAAATAAATAGATAAATTAAAGACACTTCTTCAATATATGGATGCATTCAGTTCCACATAAGCGTATCAGGAAAGCTCTGCTGAATTAGACCAAAGGTTCATTATCTAGTTGAGAATCTTGCTACCAACAATGGCCGACTGGAGTGGATACCTATGGGAAGTCCACTAAGTGGTGGGAGTCAACAGTTCTCTCTGCCTCTCCCGGCACCTGGTATTGAGAGGCACGGTGACAACAGAGGTTCCATTTTGCTATTGATAGGCTTATCCTCCATGGATTTGCCTAACCCATTTTGAAAATCATCTCAGCTAATGGCTCCCCCTATCAGATTTTGTGGCAGTGAACTGCAGAAATGAATTGAGTGTTGCATACTTGCACGCTCCTTCTGGGTAGTTACCAGATTGGGTCCAGAGTGAGAGGGCAAGTAAATTGGCAATGACATGACAAGGAAGAGGTGGGCCACTGAGGACATCTTGCTTGAGGGCCTTCTAAAACCTGGCACTGGCGCTGGTGCAACGTGGGAGACAAACAACTAAGGCTCAGCTCACATTAGCTTTCTACTTGTGAATTTAGGACACTAAATAGATACATTTCCCCCTGTCCTCCTCCTGCTCCCAGCTAAACATCTGTAAGGTCCATTCAAATCAAGAGGTGCAGTGCAAGATGGCAGCTCAGGAATATGAAGCACTTTGCCCAGTAATGGTTGCAGGTACGAATATCTCAGATTGATGGGTGAGAATTTTGTTTCAGTTGGGTTTTGATCAGGAAAACTCCACAAAGTTTTCCATATTTGGGACAGAAGGAACTTGAGGTGTAAAAAGAATTCAAATGTGGCAGAAAGCTAAACTGTCCACCCAGATCAAGGGACTTTTGTGCTTTGTGCTTTAATTCTAGGCTTGAATCTGTGTGTATTCAACTATGTTTGTGCTGAATTAGGGTTGGTCTCTCTTTTTTTCATACAGGCTCCTCATCTTCAAGAGCTATATGACAGCCAGGTATATCATGGGCCTCTCCATGCTAGTAATAGCTGTACCTATTGATTTTTTTTCTGGTGCAAAGTGAGCCTTTCATTTCATTTCATTTTTGATCCAAATTTACCAAAATCTGCAAAGTTCATATTTGGAAGAGAAAGATTTTGAAAATGTGGACGTGGGAGAAAGGGAAACTGACAGCGTCACCCATCCCTATTTCAAATATCTTATTGTGACAACTGAGGTATTAGTTGGCATTGTTTGCCATTAGTTAGAAAAAATGTAAAATAGGCAAGCATTTTTCTCAAATCTGGTTTGGCTGTGATTCAAAAAGCAAAGTATGCTGCTCAAACCACTCCCAAGAACATGCTCCTGAAGGTCAGAGCATTCTCCAGAAAAGCTTTTGATGCACTGTGAAGGATTGCAGTCAGAAAGGAAAATGGGCAACTCTAACGTGTGTGTGTGTGTGTGTGTGTGTGTGTGTGTGTGTGTGTGTGAGAGAGAGAGAGAGAGAGAGAGAGAGAGAGAGAGAGAGAGAGAGAGAGAGAGATATGAAGCATCTTTGATACATGCATGGGGCTCTCTGGATCCAGGCCAAGGCATCTGAAATCATACTCATTCCAATACTTTGTTTTGGGAGAAATTGTCTTAAGTAGACTAATCTCAAAACTGCATCAACGAATGGGAATATAACCATCAGGGAAATAAGTTAACCAGGAGGACTTGGAAAACATTAATTACAAGTAGGGATGTTGGAGGAATCTGTAATGGGTTCAAATCAGTTCAAATTTCTATGAATCCAACCTGTGTATTCTGAAGCGGACCGGCTTTTTCCGAGACATGGACCAGTTTTTCACTTGGTGGTGGTGGGATTATTGCTAGTGAACATTAGTGCTAATGTGCATTAGCGCAAGTAGAACTAAATTCTGGTTTTAAAAAAAATCCGATTCGGTCACTGAGCAGACAAAGGAGCAAAAGTCACCTGAATTCTGTGACACACAGACGAAACAGACTTTATGGATAAAATCCATAAAATTACAAGACATCTCAGCAGTTTGGGTGAAGAAAATAAGCTTTCATTCTCTCTCTCTGTCTCTGTGTGCCCAGCTTTGAAGAAACTACAGATGAGTACTTGCAAGGTGTTTGTGTGTATTTGCATTGTGTGTGTGACCCTGTTGCCGAGTTAGAAGGACATGTTCTTCTCCTGATGTGTGGTATTTGAGCCCAGCCTTTACCTTAATGGGAGCTGACTCAATCCTTCTTGGTATCATTCCGGAGATAATATTTTAAACTACCAGGGAAATTTGCTTTGATAATTCCCATGCTTTAGTTTCTTTGCCATAAAAGGCTAGTCATTAAATGGGCTCACTCCCCCCACCCAACACTGCTACTAGGGAGAAGCTTCCTGCAGGCATTTTGGGCTTCTTTTACTCTCTGCTTGATGCTCTCCACCCAAGGGGCACATGTGAAAGGGGATCCATCCTGCAGCTATTTTTAGCAATATACCTCTGCAGAACTGCCTGCTTTTTCACAGACGTGTGATACAGAAAGGAAACATGTTACTAAAACAAAGCCCTGGCATCTGCTTTTGGTTGCACTTTTCTGAATGGGGCAGGGTGGAGAAGCACCAGATTAACCAGAGAGAAGGAAAGTCTCTCAAGGCATCTGCAAACCTGCCCTATGGCAGGGCTGGGCAGAAGGAAGATCTGCAGAAGGTAGATCTGCAGAGAAGGGAAACAAAATGATCAAGGGGCCGGAGCAGCTGCCCAATGAGGAAAGGTTACAACAGATGGGATTGTTTAGCTTGTAAAAAAAGTGATAAGGGGAGACATGATAAGAGGTGTACAGAATTATGCATGGCGTGGAGAATGTGGAAAGGGAAACATCTCTCTCTCCCCACCACCACCCTCTCTCTCATAATACTAGAACCCAGGGACATATCGGGAAGCTGACTGGTGGGAGATTCAGGACAGATAAAAGGAAGTACTTCTTCACACAGTGCATAGTTAGACTATGGAATTCACTACCACCACAAGATGTAGCAATGGCCACCAATTTGGATGGCTTTAAAAGGAGTTGGATAAATTCCTGGAGGAGAAGGCCATCAGTGGCTACTAGTCACGATGGCTATATGCTACCTCTAGTAACAAATGCAATATGCCTATATTCATCAGTTGCTGGGGAACATGGATGGTGTTGTTGCACTGGTTTGCCACTGTGGTTGGCCACTGTGTGAATGCTGGATTACATGGACAACTTGGTCTGATCCAGCATGGCTCTTCCTATGTTTTATGGCTCTACTGAAAGTCCTCTGGGTTGTTTGAACAGTAAGGATTTCTCCCAATTATTTAACTCTCTTCCTGCCCTAAATTATACTTCTGAAATGAAAAAGGCTTAGTTTTTTATGTGGAAGGACCATGTGCTTCATTATTCATTTCTAGTACTCAAAACAAATTCCTGGGCTCTGAATTCTTCGATTCTAAAAACAAACAAAGGTAGCCATGTTGACCATAAATAATAATCCAAAATCAATATTAGTGTAATATCTTTATTAGGCCAACCAAAAGATCACAAAAAGCAAGTCTATGTGCAAACAATCTGAACACCTGTAGGCCCTGTCCGCACAATCAGGAACTCAGCTTTTTCAGGGTTCATTACTGAACAGTGTTAAGGTTGTATGTTATAATTATTGGGATTACAGAAGTATAATACAGCGGAATCACAGGGGAAATGTGAAGGTTTGAGGTCTACAGAGGCAAAGCAATAAAGTCAGGCTTAGAGGCCTGGGATTTTTCTGTTGGGAGGGAGTATCTTTGAGAGGAGTAGTTTAATTTCTCCAGGTAAGTTTCATTTCTTCAGGTTTGAAACAGTGCATTTTGTTTTGGGACAAGAGGGTATAAAAATATAGGAGAAAGCCAGACAGAGAGAGAACAGGAAAAGATAAAACCATGAGGAAGCAGCAGATAGAAAAGCCTAAATGCAGCTAGGATAAAAGAACTTGTATTTTGCAACTTTTATTTTCTTTTAATGCCTTTGTATCACTCACTTCTAAATATCTCTACTTGTAATTTAGTTGTTTTAACATGCTACTTAATTGTGTTAAATCTAAAGTGCCTGTTACTCATCCCAAGCCCATGTTATTGGGAAGGGGAGAGCAAAGGAAGGAAGATGGGACTGTCAAGGAGGCAAAATATCCTTAAGGAGTTGCACAAGGAAGTCCAGGTCAAAGAAGGAACTCTGATAGGGAGCATAACTCTTTCCTCCAGTACAGCAATCCTGCGGAAAATCCCTCTTCTGAAGCAGAGATTTCTTTTTCTTTTTCTTTTCTTTTTTTGCAGGAAGGGGGAACTCCCCATCAGCATCAAAAGCTATCCCTTCCAAAGCAAATAGCAGCTTCAGAGGAGAGATTTTCCTCAGGACCACTGGGGAAAATCAGTTTGCTACAATCACAATAACTGTCTGCACGCACACAAACGTGCACACACCTTGCCCATCAGCTGATGCTATTGGCATTTTTTCCACAACCTCTACATTAAATTCAGAAACACATTTAATTTCACTTGTAGTTTTGGCTTTTTGTCTAGTTTCCCCCATCTTCCTTCCTCTTGATCATTTTTCATTTTGTCCAAGCAGTTGCTAGGATCCCTGTTTTGGTTGCAAGAAAGCTCTCAACTTTTTGCGCTGAGTGTCTGTGGAAATGATTACAGCTGGAAAAGTAGCATTCCCTGCTCCTGCTCAGATGCCAACCTCCACCACCGTGACTTTCTTGTAGCTTCTCTTTGCACAAATGCCTCCCTATCTGAACAATGTTCATCAGTGTCTCACATATAGGGCTCCATCCGACGAGCATTTTATTGCACGCTCGTTACTGGGTACTCACAGATTTTTTGCAGGTCCCTCACATGATGCCGTCTGCCTCCCACATGCCTTCCACCCCTTCTGGCCTTCCTTGCGCAACAAGAAAAACTGCTGAAAGTCCAAAATATTTTTAAAACGAGAAGTTGCTGCTCTCTCTCTCCCTCCTGCTGTGTGCAGGAGAAGCAGCGTGATTAGAGCTTCCGAATGAATGGGCCTTGTGCTCATTGTTCACTTCCTGTTTTGAAACAGGAAGTAACTGAGCAACAAAACCAGGAGTGGAGAAGCAACAGTAGGGAGCGTGTTTTCCCACATGTGATGGAGCTCATAAGCCTCAGTACCTCTTGAAACAAAGAGAACTTAGGAACAAATCTGCTCAGCCACATTGCAAACAAAAATGTCGGTAAAGAGAGCAATCTATAATAGTACCATATTGTTCATGGCATTCTTTTTTCCAGCACGGTGGACACATATGGTGACCACATAGAAGTGAGGGGTGGGAGAATCTCCTAAGGCAAATGTACATCTACAGCTGGCTTTCTTTAAGTCCAGATCCCTGGGGGTGGCCAGCCACAGTTCAGGCAAAGAGCCTTCAGGAGGAAAAGACTTGCTCTTTATGACAAAACAAAATAGTAACCCTATACTGATTTCCTGCTCAGTTCCATTTCAGAGGCCACACAGGTCTAAAAGCACCTGAAAATGATTTAGCAAATTCCTTAGATATTACAAACAAAGTTTGGAGTTACATTTAGGACGCAAGCTGTGACCGCTTTATGGAACGAAAAAATCTCAGGCTGTCAGCTATATCAGGACCATAGCAACTGAAAATGTCACTGAAAATGTCATCATGAACACAGGCATGGTGTGGAGAATGTGGATACAGAGGGCATATCTACACAAAGGGTTTGCTCCGGGGTGGCTTCGCAGTAGCGGCATCTCATCTATATGATACAGCCACCATTGTGAAGCCTTCCAAGGGCAAACCATGGAAACTCTGCTCAAAAAAAGTCGGGCACTTACCCCAACTTTTTGGCAGTGGAGCCCATGGCACCCCCTGATTGGTCGACATGGGAGGCCCGCGCCTGCAAAAGTAAAAATAAAAATGGGGGGAGGAGAGGAACGAGGCCATTCCTCCCCCCTTTTAAAAAATATTTTTATTACCTGCAGCTGCGCAGATACAGATAATAAAAAGAAATGGGGGAAGGAATGGGCAGCCAAAGGGAGGAGAGGAGAGGTGGTTCACCCCGAGTCCCTGCCCCGTCTCCTCCATCCACCCTCTAGCTGCCCGTTCCTCCCCCAATTTCTTTTTATTTTTATTATCTGTAGCTGCAGAGATACAGATAATAAAATTTTAAAAGGGGGGGGGAGGAATGGCCCTGTTCCTCTCCTCCCCCCTCCATTTTTCTTTTCTTTTTCTTTTAAACACTGGGGAGGTTTGCACTTGCGTTCCTTCCTGTGCAGATGTCAGGAATGAACGCAAGTGTGGACGCAAGGCACCTCACGCTGCCAAAGTACCACCATAAAGATGGGGAGAGACATTTTTCTCCCTAGAACCCAAAGAGACGCCCCATAAAGCTGATTGGTGGGAAATTCAAGACAGATAAAAGGAAATTCTTCACACAGCGCTTAATTAAATTATGAAATTCGCTATCACAAGAAATTCGCTATCATTTTTTCAGCCAATGAAGATATAGGAATTAACCCCGAGATTAGCTGCTATCTCTTTGGCAAGATCAGTCCATAAAATACATTCTCTGTGTGGATGAATCCTCACTCTGTGTGTGCACAGAAAATTGAGCATGTGAAGTGTTCAGAGGAAGGATGGTCTGTATGAGGAGGAGGCGTCTGCATTGCAGATTTTAGGTGTGGGGTGTTAACCTTGCTCTAGAGAAGATAATATTGTCATGCTGGTTGTAACAAAAACCCAGATTGGAATCTCTGCCCCAGCAAATTGTGAGCCACCAGCCTCCCCTGCTTAAGCCCCATCTCTTTCTGCAAATTTTCTCTATGACCCAGCCAGTATGGTTGTAGCTTTCTTGCCAACTAGTGATTTATTTATTTATTTATTTATTACATTTTTATACCGCCCAATATCTGAAGCTCTCTGGGTGGTTCATTATTATTATTATTATTATTATTATTTATTTATTTATTTATTTATTTATATAGCACCATCAATGTACATGGTGCTGTACAGAGTAAAACAGTAAATAGCAAGACCCTGCCGCATAGGCTTACATTCTAATAAAATCATAATAAAACAATAAGGAGGGGAAGAGAATGCAAACAGGCACAGGGTAGGGTAAACAGGCACTGGGTAGGGTAAAACTAACAGTATAAAGTCAGAACAAAATCAAGTTTTAAAAGCTTTAGGAAAAAGAAAAGTTTTTAGCTGAGCTTTAAAAGCTGTGGTTGAACTTGTAGTTCTCAAATGTTCTGGAAGAGCGTTCCAGGCATAAGGGGCAGCAGAAGAAAATGGACGAAGCCGAGCAGGGGAAGTAGAGACCCTTGGGCAGGCGAGAAACATGGCATCAGAGGAGCGAAGAGCACGAGCGGGGCAATAGTGTGAGATGAGAGAGGAGAGATAGGAAGGAGCTAGACAGTGAAAAGCTTTGTAGGTCAACAGGAGAAGTTTATATTGGATTCTGAAGTGAATTGGAAGCCAATGAAGAGATTTCAGAAGTGGAGTTACATGGTCAGAGCAGCGAGCCA
Source organism: Elgaria multicarinata webbii (assembly GCF_023053635.1). Lineage (NCBI taxonomy): Eukaryota > Metazoa > Chordata > Lepidosauria > Squamata > Anguidae > Elgaria > Elgaria multicarinata. The sequence continues at coordinate 34,981,491 of NC_086180.1, read as the reverse complement.
AGAAGATGATCTTAGCAGCAGAGTGGTGAACAGAAACCAACGGACTGATGTGAGAAGAAGGAAGGCCAGTGAGAAGAAGGTTGCAGTAGTCCAACCGAGAAATAACCAATGCATGAACAAGAGTCTTGGCAGAAGAGACAGACAAAAATGATAGAATCCTGGCAATATTATACAGGAAAAAACGACAGGATTTAGCTACTGCCTCAATATGAGGAATAAAGGAGAGCGAGAAATCAAATATAAAGCCAAGACTACGAGCTTCCTTGACTGGAGTAAGTGTAAACAACCAACAGGTTAAAAACACAAATGTTTATGGTATTATTGCTAACAGCTCTGATAGTTTTCTGAAAAGTGGTATATAAACCTGTGCAATAAATAAATAAATAAATAAATAAATAAATAAAATAGGCTGTCAGAGTCTACAGTTTCCATATCAGATGACCTGGAAGATAGACAACACCCTAAGAGCTTTCCAGAGCCCAAAACGCATCTCTTTGTGGATGATTCATACAGACTAGTACCAATCAGAAGACATTGGGCCTTGCTAGACGAGGCCTTAGCGCGCTTTGAGGCCTGGTTTCCCTGCTGTGCGTCCACATGACGCACAGGGGAATCCGGGCCCAAGCCGCACCGAAGCCTCCCTTAACGCGCCATAAACGAAGTCACTTATGGTGCGCCTTTTCCACAGCCCCGGCCTCAGGGGAGAAGGCCAGGCACCGGGATGGCATTGGGGAGAGGGAGGATGGGCGACACGGGCATCGGGGAGAGGGAGGATGGGTGACGTGGGCATCGGGGAGAGGGAGGATGGGCGACGCGGGCATTGGGGAGAGGGAGGATGGGCGATGCGGGCATTGGGGAGAGAGAGGGCGAGCGGGGAAAGAGTGGCTAGGGAGGCATCTGGGATGGCAGGGGGGATCAGGAGCGGAGGGGGGCTTAATTTTTAAAAAAAGGCACTTACCTTGCCTTCGGCTTCGGGCCGCACGTGGCCCCTTTAACCAAAAAAAATAAAAAATGGCCAACGCTGCAGGGCTTCCGTAGTCCCTGCGCGTCGGCCGTCTAGGAGGCAGGGCGGCACACTCTAAAGTTAGCGCGCCGTTGCCCCGCCTCCCTGCCGGCTTATCCCGGCACGTCTAGCAAGGCCCATTGTGTAGCTATCCCGTCTTTTCTTCTTTGACAGGGTTCCCCCGCCCCCGCCCCCCAGGAAACAAAAAAAATGGCAGAAACAAAGCAGGGTTACAAGTTGAAAACACTGTTGCCTGGAACCCTGGTAGAATTCCATGAACAACACAGGGCAATTCCTCAATAAAAACCCTGTTGGTGCTACCAGAAAGATGGGTCCTACCACTAACCATTAGAAAACATGGTGCAGGAATTCCACTTTTTCCTCCTTAACCGAGTTTCCACGGCAAGAAAAAAGCCTGGAAAAGTGGTGGGAAAACATGAGAGGGTTATGGATGGAAGATGGCAATGTCTTGACCACCACCTCTACCCCGCCCCCAGTAACAGCCTTGTCTGGAAGCACCCTGTGTTCTTTGTTTCCAGGTGCTTCCATATTAGGCTTTTATCTAATGGTTAGTGCTTGGAGTCCTTCATCAGGAAGTGTTGGGAATATTGCAATCTCATCTGCAAGTTGTTGGCTGAGTTCGGCTGACACGCTAATCAATGTGTGTGTGTGTGTGTGTATGTGTGTGTGTGTGTGTGTTAATGCAAACAAAATGGAAAACAACCGTTGATTAGCGTGTCATCTGAACTCAGCCGCTATTGCAGATAGCTAGTTCATGGGAATTTTGAGCACAGCTAGCCTGAGGATCTCTATAGTCTACCATGTGGTTTCCTGTGATTTCTTCCTTTTGCTCCTCCCTTTCCTTCCCCCCTCCCTCCCCAACTTCCTCCATTGCACATGTGTTTGCTCTCTCACTCCTGCTGCCATAACGGACCACAAAATGGACTGAACAAACTATTTTGAAACTCTATGATATACCTGAATTTCATATGCAAGATCATTTGGGAGTAAAATAATTTTACCTTTTCTTCAGCAAAGAAGGGTGTGGTCTGCTTTGATTGCTTTGTCTTTTGGTGTTTCTCTTCCAACTGCCTTTCTAACAGGAAGCATCATTATTAAATTATCCTACCAGGAAGCACCCTCTGTCTGCCTCAAGCCTCAGCCTACTTTTCTTTTCACGCAGCTATGTCCTCCAGCCAGAGGTGTAGCAGAGCCAGGTCTCACAGGGACACAGTGCTGACACTTTTATTAGTACGGACACTTGATGTTGTCTGCCATCCCATTCCCATTGCCCTGTTCCTTCTGAGCTTACCTGCAGTCCTTGCAGTAACTGGGTGTGTGTGAATTTTGTTGTAATTCCATGATGTCAACTGTAAATTCCATGATGTAATGCCAAGTATTTGGGGATCACCTGGGGGCTGTCTATATACTTTAAAAGCCCTGCCACTGGCTGCCCAGTGGCACTGCACTGGTTATACGATGCAGCAACCACCTCACAGCTACCACAGTGCTTTCCCCTGAAGCTGTGAATAAAAAAAGTTAGGAACTTACCCCAACATTTTTGGCCGGAGCAAGGCAAATCCGTCCCTTCTGCTGTCTAACCTAACTCCAGCTTCACTGCAGAGGCAATTCCTGGCTAAAGGCAACCTCAGATTGTTCGCCAGAAGTGAGAATGAGGGCGGGGAGAGGCGGGGTCGGTTCCAGTACCTGGATGACCGCCGGAAACCCCCGTTCCCTCCTGGCTTGGGGAGTACCCAGCACCATACTGCAGGAGTGAAACCGTGGCGTTTGGAGGAACTCAGCTGTGGGGACTGTCATGATGAGTGCCTGCACTTCAAAATTTACCACTACACTACTGCCTCCAACCATCACCTAACCTTCTTGGGACATCTTAACTCCCAATTAACAGATTGCCTTTATTTGCCTAACCAAAACCGATGAACCCGGCCTGACATATATAGCACACAGCTTATTGAGTAAAGGTTATCTGGTTATACATTTTTAATCACTGATTGCTTTCTTGTATTAAAATTTCTTCCCCACTCTTTTTTTTCTTGCTTGCTTTTGTAATGCATTTCAGTGCAGTTATCTGGGGATTTGAAGCAAGAAAATAGCATTCAGCATTATTCACATGCAGGAGAATGCCAGAAATAACAACTGTAATAGATTAGCCACCCCGAGCCCATTGGAGGGTCAATTATGCACAAGTTCAGGCATTTTACACTTACTTTGTTTTCAAGTTGAAAATGCACATTCTAGCATGGAAAACTGTATGCTGAAACTGTGTTTATTTTCTGGGGATTAAAATTCTAGAAAAATAATTAATTTCTTTATATGCTCAGAGTTAAGGGACCACAACACAGTTTTCTTAGGAGAGGGAGGACTTGAAAATGTGGGCCTTAAAATATAATCATCAAGTTGCCTAAGTCTTCAGTTGATTCCTTTCCCATAAGTGGGAGGCCAGAATGTGCAATTCACACAGGGTCTGTACTATCAGAATTATTGGTTTATAAAGAGAACAAAATAAGTACCAAAGGGATGAGCTTCTATCAACATTTTGAAACAAGGATCATTAAATGCCTTTCTGATTAAGAATGACAAGAGAAACCCCTAAAGAGGTGGGGAGGGAGGATAGGGAGGCATTTTTTTTGTCTTCTCGTTTCTAAAACAAAATGAAACACAAGAAGTGTCTAGTGGTGGTGAAGGAGGATTCAGTAATGTTCTGTATCATTCGATCTAACACTTTGGCTCTTCTAACACTGCATTAATGTTACTAGGATTGTACTCCCCCTGATTAAAGCAATTGATCATTTTTCTATTTTGTCCTTTACCTAAATTAGCCAGAAATCCAGAATGTCCCCTTCTAACTGATTGAGAATGTTTGCCTGGGATCTTCAGTGAGAAAGTGGTGTCAGCTGGAGGCCAGTGTTGAGAGATTCTTTCTGCCCCACTTAGTGCAGATGTATCAATCCTGTCTATACCTGCTCAGACCATTGAGTCACCTTTAGAGGCTTTCCTCTGGGTGCCCCCGCCAAAGGAAGCTATCTCCAAAAGGAAGGCCTGGCACAAAGCAGATCTATTGACTTCATGCTGGATCCCTCTTTGTGTAGCCCATGCTTTCCTATCTTTCCTACTGGAAAGCGCTGGAAGACAGGGCGAGTTGCTGAGTTGCCTAGACAATGTGGACATGCTTCTTTGTATTCTGGGACTGTGGGGATATTTAATTTATATTCACATTTATAACCCGCATTTTCTCCTCCAACAGAGGTGTTCAGAACAACAAACAAAACACATGCAAACAAAAAAGTAATCCAATAAATTAAAATGCAATAAATGCAACAAAATAGCTTCCTACAAAAGCTAAAATAGCGCAAAAACAAGCCAAGGGTGGCAGCACTAAAGAGAAAATTTAAGACACATCTGTAAACCGCCCAGAGAGCTCCGGCTATTGGGTGGTATAGAAATGTAATAAATAAATAAATAAATAAATAAATAAATAAATAAATAAATAACCAATCCAGACAAATGCCACCCTGTTTACCAGCACCAGACCACTGGGATATCCTGGGTTATCTGTAGGTTAGTGCCTACAGGAAGAACCTAAAAAGTGACAATTTTTAGGAATTTTTGCAGGAAGAACCTAAAAAGTGACAATTATTGTAGGTGCAAACTATCACAGGAGAAATTCTTAGTGTACATTTGGGGGTATATTTTCAGAGACATTTTGGACCCCATAGCCTCCAGTTCACTCCATTGTGTCCCATGAGGAGTATTTCAACTCAGCCTGAATTTATATAGCACCTTTGGCATACGTGGCTCTTTGCATAATAACATAACCAAAAGTGCAAGTCTCAAATAATGAAATACGGACAACACTTGGACACCACAATGTTTCAAATGAGAATAGTATTCTGCATTTTAAAAGCTCCATACTATAAGTTAGGTTTGTCTACCAAGAATTTGTCAATGGGATTTCTCAAACACAAAAAGGATTTTTCACTTTAAAAAGAAGGTAGGATTAAGAGAACGCTGCATCTGATTTCTTCAATTACTTGTTAGGCCGCATTTAGTATTACTTCATCATGTATTATTTCACTCATGTCTTACAGAGCCATTAACCAACTTTATAAGAGTATCTGAAAGTGTTTAAAATGTGTCAGGTACTTTAACGAATGGCACTTTATAGTCTGGGAAGACAGAAGATCTACTGGTTGGGCTCTGGGTGATTTGTGGTAGATTGACAAGGATTTCTGACACTGAGGTGTTTAGAGATGTAAAATTTCCAGAAATTTTGAAGCCATGGGGGAAAAACGTGTGTTTTTTTTTTCGGGGAGGGGGGGAACAAAAAATTTCAAAAAATTGAAATAATGCAATATTAGCACTTTTTACAGATTGAAAGTCACTTTGTTACTTTAGTAACATAAAATGTAATTATGTCCAAGTTGGTTTGGCATAAAATTATTACATTTGGTATATTAAAAGTACAGTGTATTCAAACAATTATTACAAATTTAATTTTCTTTTTTACACTTTTTTTGGTAACAAATGGAGCTACATGCTCCTGAACTGTTAGGAAAACCTGAACTGTAAGGAACTTCTTTGGTTCTGCCAGTTTATGAGGAGTAGGCAAAAAAATCAATTTAAAACAACAACAGAAGAAACCACCAACATTAGTAACAAAGAAAATTATTTATGTTTCCTCTAGTCCTCCAGTGTCAAGACATAAAGCACCCATTCCCATAAAAAGAACTGAGAAAAAAGGGGGAACCAAGATTCAATAAATATGCATGAAATTTAATCAGACGCATTTTCTGACCTATAGCTATCACTATTAGTTTCAGTCTCTGCTTCAATGGCAGTGCCCCCTAGAGGCAGAAATGCATCTTGCTCTTGCATTTGAGAGTTGTAGTCTCAGTTTGCAACCTAGGACTTGCTTGTCCTTGGTGCGCAGACATTGTAATAACCTGATACTGTACAGTTTTTAGAAATCATTTGGAGAAGTAAATATCTGAACACCTTGTCTTATCATTTTATTCATCATGCTAAAATAAAACATCCCATAATCTGTTTTTTCTTATTTTTTCCCCCAATTTTTCAAATTTTTCAGAAAAAAACCCAAAAGAGGCTTCAGAAAAACCCAGAAAAAAAACAATTTTTTTTCTGAATTTTTTGGGCATTTTTCTGGGCCTTCACATCTCTAGAGGTGTTTAACGGTGACAGCAACAAAATTACCTCTCCTCCTGCCGTAAGTTATACTGCTGAAATGAAGAAAGCTTGGGGTAACCAGAAGTGGATTTTTTTTGTGGGCTGTGTTCAGTGCTCCAAACAAATTCCTGGGCTCAGAATTAATTAACGTTTATGTCTTTATGACTAGACTCTAGTTGGTGGATCCTAAAGTAGTAGTCGTCATCATCATCATCATCATCAAAGTAGATCCCACAAGCTGAAATCTGTCCACCCCTGGATTGGATGATCTTGAAGATCCGTTTCAAGTCTAGGATTCTGTGAACAGGTGGGGTGGGGGAATTGACTCATTTCATAGAATCATAGAATTGTAAAGTTAGAAGGGACCACAAAGATCATCTAGTCCAACCCTCCGCGATGTGCAAGAAAACCAATTAAACAATCCATGAGAGGTGGCTGTCCAGCTTCTTAAAAACCTCCAGAGATAGCAAACCCATAACCTCCGTAGGTAGACTGTTCCACTGTTGTACAGATCTTACTGTCAGGAAATTTTCCCTTTTATTTAATCAAAATCTAGGTAGTTGTAACGTATACCCATTATTTTGGGTCCTAATTTCTGTGGCAATGGAAAATAGTACTTGACCATCTTCCTTGTGGCACCTTTTATCTACCTGAACCCTGCTAACACGTCTCCCCTCAGTCTTCTTTTCCCCAGACTGAACATCCCAAGTTCCTTCAGCCTGTCCTCAGAGGGCATGTCCTCAAGTCCCTGTGTCATCTTTGTTGCCCTCATCTGAACCTGTTCTAACCTGTCGATGTCCTTCTGGAAATGTGCCCAGAATTGTACACAGTTCTCCAGGTGTGGTCTCACTAGTGCCGAGTAGAGAGGAATAAGGACTTCGTGCGTCTTTGATGCAATGCATCTTTTAATGCAGCCCAGAACTGTGTTAGCCCTTCTAGTTGCTATCTCACACTGCTGACGCATGTTTTCCTATCCAAAAAACAAAAGCAGAGCTGCTTTTCCAACTATGAAAGGAAAGATATGAGTGTTCACAGGTGGAAAAGTAGCTGGAGCAGATGAATTTTGAGCAGAAATCATCAAAACTAAGCAGCTTCTTCTCAAACTTTCAGCTTCTGACAGCTGCTTTTCATTAAGAAAAAAGGTCAAGTGTCTGTAACACGTGTCTGATGTGTAACATGCAATTAGCCATCAGTGAAGGGTGCTTCCAGGTGGAGGGTTCCTAGTGCTACTAATTATCCAGCGATTCCATCTTTTCTCTCTCTCTCTCTCTCTCTCTCTCTCTCTCTCTCTCTCTCTCTCTTTAATGGAGAAAAGTAAGAGAAAAGTTGGAAGAAGTGGGAAAACATGGGAGGGACCCCCAGTAAAATTCCATGAATTAGGCAAGGGGTGGCACCATAAAAGCCTCACCTGGAAGCACGCCTAAGTTGTGAATGGTGGTGTTGTGCAGGAAACTGAAACTGTCTTTTAGAAACTTTTCATCAGTATATTTCATAAGAAAGAAACAGAATTGTAAAGCCAAACCTTGCAATCCCTTGATGCCCAGAATATCCTCACCAAAAGTGAGACAGTTTGACCCTAGACAAATCAAGAAAGGTTATCTTTGAAACCACATTTCTTCTCTATTTAGAAGGAAGAAATCTTGTTACTATTTTTTTTTAAATCACCATGGTTCCTAACGACATTGTGAATTCACATCCCAATGAAGGATGAAAAACACAATAAGAATTTCCTAAATAGGGCAAGAGACTCGCATTAGTAAATGCCACAACATTAGACCAACTATCCCTTGCCAGGCTGTGAATATAAAGGACTTGTGTTTTACTTGGACTTTAACAACTCCACTTAAATACCAGTTGGGTTAGTTGCAATGCACATGTGCGAGAGAGTCCGAGGAGGGAGGGAGGGAGGCACCCTTGGAATGACCAAACTATTAAAAAATAATAATTAATAGTAAACCTGAACGGATGGATGACTGCATACTTTATATGTCTTTATTTTTTGAAGTTAGAGATGCCATTTGTTTGGAGCCAAAGCTCCAAACTTCAGTGTATGTTGCTACGAACATGTATGTAGCTGGAACTCCAGTTTATTCTATGCTATGACTGTTGACTATCAACTGGAACATTCTGATGTTACCCAAGCAGAGTGAGGACTGCAGCAGTGCCCTGGACCACATGAGATTAATCCATGGCATGCTTCGTTCCCATGTCAGTATCACTGTTTGGCATGGGAAGGAAACACCTTGCCTTGCTCTGTCGTCCTGTTCAGTCCAACTGCTCATGATTCAAAGGGTGAGCTATGCAGGGCTTTCTTCTTGATTAGATATTTTATAGTTGTATGCATTCACTAGATGGGCCCTTGATATTCTTTAAGATAGGAAAGCTGAAAGTCAGTAAGAGCTGGTGCTGACGTTAGTGATGTGGGAGGCTCAGTAGTATCACTATGGGAAGAGACCATGGCCATTTCCAGATGAGGCATTTATCGTGCACTCATGATTGGCCACTCATGGAAGTTTGCAGTAGTGCTGTGCCAAGAATTTCTCCTATGAAAGTGCCTTTTTATTTCTAGAAGGTAAGAAAAGAAAAATTTCAGGGATTTTCTGAAAGTTTTCTTTCCCATGAAAGGGGCTTCAATTTTTCTGCCTTATTCTCAGGGCAGTTTATAATTTATTTTGAAAAGTTTATAATTTATTTTGAATGTGTGTTGGTGGCTTTTTAAAACTTTAATTAATCACTGTGAAAAGTGCACTGCACTTTTCAGAATTTTCTCCACATTTTTTTCACCATTGTTTTTTTTATGGTGGCTGCATTTCCTCTCCTCAATGCCCTGGAGTGTTTCTAGATATCTGGGGCATTGTGGAGGATGCAAAATGAGGACCAGGCTGCCAACACAGGAGATGCTGTTGCCACTTGCAATGGCATTGCAAAGAAACCCAAACCCTTGGGGGGGAGAGAGAAGAAGCTGTTCTACAACCCTTGCCAAAGTGATACCTACCTCTGAGAAATTGTTGGAGAATTTCTCCTTCCCCTGGATTCAGTGAAATTGTCCCCCCCCCCCATATCTCTACCTCCAAATAGGGTAGAGAAATTTGAGTGACTCATTGTGCACAGTTCTAGTTTGTAGGTCCTGTCATCCTCCAGGGCACCTCCCGCTTTTTACAACCTTTATTGTGGTGTTTTTCATGACAACAAAAGATCGGCATTTTCCCTCATCCCAATACAAATGGGAGGTGTGCTGATGATATGGTGGGTTTTCACAAATAATGGTATAGAGCCACCTAGCAGCTTTGTAATGAAATATTTAGAACTTTCTGACAAAAAAAAATAACAAGCTGATTTTAACCGTGCAAGGAATCCAGTAGCAAAGCCCTGGTAAGTTGTGAGATTTTAGCTTAGTGTAGAAATGCTCCATATGAGACAACCGTACACTGTGGACACTACCCATGTTACTGTTAACCCAGTTTCCAGAAGGTGTATGGTAGTGTGTGAAGAAGCATGGTCTAGGCTTCTCACATGATTCCACTGGGAGGAAGTGAGCAGGACTGCTGTGGTCCCCATACTAATGGAGTGCCATGGTTACTGGGCCAAAGAGCTCATTAAGATAGAATGTTAATACATTCTGTCTTAGGGGCTTATGTGTTGCAGCAGCAGCAAAGCCACACTGTTGGCCCCACTGCTAACTTTGCATCCCTGGGTTAATTGTGCCCCCCAATCTTTGTACATTGAACATGGAGGTCTGAATTAGGAAATCGTACACATGAGCTTAGGAATTCCATACTATCATGAGACTTGCACATTCGGTGTCCTGTCCTAGCTTGGCTCCAGGCTCCCAGGCGAATCTGATTACTGGAAGGGTAGGTTCACATCCAAAATAACAGAGTCACATCAGGCTATATGGTATCAAAACAGGCTAGAACCTTAGACAAAGAACTGTAGTATGCACTGGCTAAAACTCACCCAAGGAAAGCTGTTGTCTCAGCAATATGGAGAGGCCTTATGAAGGCAGGCTGGTCTGGACCTCCTGTTAATCCTGTCCTCTCTGAGGAGCTGTGTCCTAAAAGGGCCATTACCTGAGTCTGTAGCCACGGCACCAGGGAAAGGGGCCTCCAGTTCGATAAAGCTACATCCTCAGCTTGGAAGGTCCTGGAATAATGGACTGGATGATGTCTTCTTCACTCAGTCTTCTTCTGAGCCAAAGGGGGATTGAGGCAGGAGAAAGTGGTAATCAGATCGCAACTGCTCATACATAGGCTTTACTTTTCAGACTCAATGCAGAGCCTTCACCAAAGGGAATTAGGTGGGTAGCTCCGAAAGAGAAGGCTTGGCGTGCTTCATTTATGGAATACCTTCCCTAAGGAAGCTCACCTGGTTCCTACATTGTTATCTTTCAGGGCTAGATGAAGGCCTTTCTTTTCTCCCAGACATTTTAGTGTTTAGTTTTTTAGATTTTATGGCTGACTATGGTTTTAGCCTGTATTTTATTCTTTTAGTTCTTGTGATCTGCCCACAGAGAACATCTGGTTTGGGGCATAATAAAAATATAGGCCCTTTCTACACCTAAGGATTATCCCAGGAAAGTGGAGGGATCATCCCTGCCTGCTCCTGGAATCCTCTGTGTGTCATTTTCATGCACAGGGATGATCCTGGGACAATCCTGGGGGAAAAGACAAGTGTAGAAACAGCCTCAATAAATAAATAAATATTGTGAGGTTAAAAGAGATAAACTACTAGAGCAATTATTAATAATCATGGCAACTAAATGACTGTCGCACATCCCAAGAGAAACTCAGTTTACTCAGAACAATCCAACAAATGCAAACTCAGTGGCATGATCCATCCAAAGTTCAGCACTTTTTAAGCCCCCAAAGAGGCAGAGTTAAGAACATGCTTAATTCAGTGAGATTTAGAAGTGCTCAGTTTTGGATGGATTATGCCTAGATATGGTTTTAACATGGAATATGCTAGAAGAAGGAAGGCACATGTACTGTAAATGCAAGTTATAAGAATAAGCACTGCCATCTGAGCCTAAACTGATTTTTCAACGTTTAAAAGCATAACCTTAAAAAAAAAAGAAAGCTTGGAAAAAAGCTTGTTGTCCATCTGAAAACACATAAATTCTAAAATGGTAGCTCATAAATTCAGACTTCTGCATTTAAAAGACAATATCCTGAATGACTGTTTTAAGCCACTGTAACTCAGGGCAGAAATCCCAGTGTTTTATAGGATTCAATACAGGCACATTTTATCATGGAAGCTGTCCAGGAGACAATTTCAAGTCGATTGCTGTTAGAAGATAGCAGATTTATCTCCAGATAGTTGCTTTCTGTATAAAGAACGATAATAACAACCAGCCATAAAAGTCACAGGGCCAAATCCTGTGTTTGGCAACCCAATCCTTTCTTGAAATAAAACAAAACAACAACAGGAACTATGCAATTGGTTTTAACAAGCACAACATATTGCCCTAAGGGAACAATGTTTTCTAAGAGCTGGACACACTCTGCTCTCTTGGAAACATTGAGATACCGAATAAGTGTCTCATATGTGAGCAAGTATGAAGGACAAAGTACACATTTTGGGAGTTCTCCTGGACTTGGTGCTAGCCTGGGGAACCTCAGGTGATGGCAGTGGCCGGGGGTGCGTTCAAGCAACTTAGGCTGGTATGCCAACTCCAACCCCATCTACAGAGGATGGACCTTGCTTCAATTTTCCATGCTTTGTTAAATCCAGGCTGGATTACTGTACTGTACACTACATGGAGCAGCCATTAAAGACTGTTTTGAAACTTCAACTGGTGTGCAGTTGCTCAGGTATTAGTGAAATCAGGGGAAGTTGGTAGCTAGGATGTCAGCGGGGTGGTGAATCCGCTCCGGGTTTCAATCAGTACTCTAAAGGAACTATCCAAGGTGTGTTCACTATTTGGGGGCATGGTTCAGCATCTTGGATAGCTCCTTTAGAGTTATGACTGGTTCTCACTGAAACCCAGAGTGGAGTCAATGCCCCACTGACATCCTCCACTGTCAGTGGAGAAGTGGCGTTCACTTCTCCACTGGGAAGTGGCCTTCAGCTTGTGGAACTTTGTTTCCATTGACATCCATCAGGCCCATCACTACAGACCTCTACGTGTGCCCTAAAGACTTGCCTTTTCATCTTAGCCTATCATTATACTATTTTAAGAACATAAGAAAAACCATGCTGGACAGACCAAGGGTACATCTAGTCCAGCATTCTATTCACACAGTGGCCAACCAGCTGTCCACTGGAAACCCAGAAGCAGGACATGAGTGTAACAGCACCCTCCTCTCCATGTTTCTCATCAACTGGTGTACATAGACATATTGTCTCTGATACTGGAGGTAGCATAGAACCATTAGGACTAGTAGCCACTGATAGCCTTCTACTCCATGAATTTATCCAATCCACTTTTAAAACCATCCAAAGAGGTGGCCATCACTATGTCTTGGGGTAGTGAATTTCACAGATTAATTGTGAAGAAGTACTTCCTTTTATCTGTTCTGAATCTCCCACCAAGCAATTTCATGGGATGGCCCCAGGTTCTAGTATCATGAGAGAAGGAGAAAATTGTCTCCCTATCCACATTCTCCACACTATGCATAATTTTATACACCTCTATCATGGCTCCCCTTACTAGCATTTTCTTCAAGCTTGTTGTAACTTTCCCACGTAGGGGAGTTGCTCTAGCCCACTGATCATTTTAGTTGCTCTTTTCTGCACTTTTCCCAACTTTACAATATTTTTTTTTAGCTGTAGTGACCAGAACAATATTCCAAGTGTGGTTACATCATAGATTTGTATAAAGGCTGTAGGATCTTGGCAGCTTTATTCTCATTTGCTTTTCTAATTATGTCTAACATGAATTCCCACCCCTGTTGCTCTGAATCCAACAGTACAAAAGTGTTCATGGGTACGCGGGGAATTGCAAATCCCTCCTCTATTGTTCTGTAGTAGCCCTAACAGTGGATCAAACTGCTTGTGCCCACATGGGATAAAAGATCTAGAGCATAGGGAAAATCACATTACTTACCCGGAGTGTTTGAGTTGCCTACCTTTTGGAGTTATTGTTATGGACTTAATTGCACAGATCGCTGGGGCGACAACGTGGTTTGAACTGAATACTTCCTCTCCGTTCAGTTCCATTAAGACAGCGCCATTTAGTGGTGGGAGATCCCACTTTTTTCAGATGTTAACCTCTTTAAAAGTGGTTCTTTTCATGATGGAATTTCCAACAAATGCTGCTGGAGAAATCCTGGTCATTTACAACATCATTTAAAAGACCCTCAAACTTTCATGAGTGGCCAATCACAAGTGTCCAATAAATCACTCATTTAGAGGAGCAAGTTGTTATGAAAAGGCAATATATAGCACTAAAAGATTATATCTATTTTCCCACCTGGGAGACTCACCTGAAAAATGTGACATTCTTCCATAGGTTCTTATTCTTCTTATTTCTTTAGTACATGTAGATTCCACCTTCCTTCCATTGTGGAATTAAAGGGGTACTTTCACATGATGTTTTTATTGTGAAATCGCCCTGCCTCACTCACTAAATTTTATTTGGGGGTAGGGAATTCCACTTGTAATCCTCCCGTGTTTCCCCACCCCCTGTTCTGTCTTTTTTTCTTCCCACAAATATCCATTAAGGGGGAAATGCCTTTGGACTGATAGTACTAGGAGCCTGCCATCTTGGAAGCACTCACAGAGGCACCTGTGGGGTTCCCAGGAGGTTTCCAACCCAGACCTGCTAAGCTCCAGCAAGGTGGCTGCGTCAGGTGCCCGTAGACCAGCATGGCTTGCTGGGAATGCTGGGCATTGTAGTCAAAAACATCTGGAGGGCACAAGCTGGGGGAGATTGCCTCAGACCATGTTTAGGTTAGCTGAGAATTGGCATGAATCAAGACCACATGAGAAGATCAGAGAAAGCATTACAAAGGACTGTGACTCAGAGTGACATGCTGAACACCTGCAGACTTGGGATGGTTGCCAGCGGGCATGCTAATTGTCTCACATTGCATACCACAGCTTGTTTTTCATTTTCACACTAAAAATGGAAAGTGATTTAGAGCATCATCACACAGAGGAAAATCGTGTCTGCTTACCGTCGCTTCTCTGCCCACGCATTTATCCCTCATTACTTCCTCTTTTGAAAAAGGAAGTAAGCAATGTGCTCGTGGCCCATTCAGTGGGCCATTTTGATCCCACTGCTTCTCCTGCACAAACCAAGAGATAGCAGCAACTTCTGCCTTTAAAAATAAATTGGACTTACTGGGGTGTTTTTTTGTAGCATGAAGAAGGCTAGAAGGGCACGGGAGGCAGACAACGTCATTGTGAGAGGGACCCATGAAAATCTGTGAATGCCCAGGAATGAGCATGCAATAAAACGCTTGTCTGATGGAACTCTTAAAGAACAGAAATGTGCAGAAGTATAACTGGAAATGCATTGAAAACCTCCAACAAAAATATCTGACTTTCCGGTTCCCACATCAGCAACTACAGTTTCATGCCATGCCATGATCTCAGTTAAATTTGGCTCTGCCATGACCTTGCCATTTTACAGTGCAAGCCTATACATGTCTACTCAGAAGTAAGCCCCATTGACTTCAGTGGAGCTTACACCCTGGTAAGTATGTATAGGATTGCAGTCTTATTCATTTCTTATTTAAACTTCTATCTTGCCTCTCTGGACTAAGCGCCCAGGTCAGCTAACAATAATAAAATTATAATATAATCAAATTACAATAAAAGAAAATGAATGTGCCACAAAGAACAAAAAACAGCAACCAACTAAACTAAAATCACCAACTAGCTGCAGGCAAAAGTAATCGGCTAAACAGCCACCAGACATCCAGCTAAACAAGAAGGTTTTGTTTGCTGGTGGAGGACCCATCAGAGACGAAGTTAGACAGGCTCAGCTAGGGAGGGAATTCCAGGCTCATCAGGCATAACTTCACCAAATTGCAGCCTTGTCTTTAAAAACTATCTTTCACTAACATGAAAATCAGCAATCCAGTGAGGTAAGGTGGAGCGGATGTGTTTTTAAACAAGCCACTTGGAAACCAGCTCTTAAGGTTTGTCTATAAGCCCTTCTCAGGTTTTCACTTTGGGGATAATCAAGACACACGATGAGGGTTAGCAGGCTTTTGGTCTCTAATCTGCATGCATTTCTTAGAGTAGCCTCCCCCAACCTGGAACCCTCCAGATGTACAACTCCCAGCCAGCTATACATCTCCCCCTATTTTTACTATAGAATAGTTTGCAAGGGCTCTAACTTGGATCAGAACCCCAGTGCCAGGGTGACCATATGAAAAAGAGGACAGGGCTCCTGTATCTTTAGCAGTTGTACAGAGAAGGGAATTTCAGCAGGTGTTGTTTGTATGCATGCAGCACCTGGTGAAATTCCCTCTTCATCACAACAGTAAAAGCTGCAGGAGCCCTGACCTCTTTTGTGACTGGTCAAGAGGGTCACCCTAGCACTGGGGTTCTGATCCAGATTAGAGCCCTTGCAAACTATTCTAGAGTAAAAATGTGGGGGGACAGACGGACGAAGATGTATAGTTGGCTGGTGGATTCTGGGAGTTGTAGAGACAATGGGGGGTGAATATAAACAAAAGAAGCATTTGTCTTTTGTCTGGAGAGAAGACCCCTGGGCAGCAGAAAAGAAGCAAGATTTGCTTGGAGTTGGATGTTGTAGGCCCTCATCCTGAGCACTGTGTAAATACATCTTGTATAAAAGAAATGCCACAAGTCCCCAGTGTCCTCCTTCAAGGAAATTGAAGTCTGAGTGAGTGCTGAAAATTCACCCTCCCAAGACTGGGATGAGGGGCATACAGTAACAATACGTTCTAACAACGTGCTTAGATCAGGAGTTGTAACCTGCTGCCAAGATGTCCATTCCTCTCTCTCTCTCTCTCTCTCTCTCTCTCTCTCTCTCTCTCTCTCTCTCTCTCTCTCTCTCTCTCACACACACACACACACACACACACACACACCCATGCAAATTCATTATGCTTGTAAAGGGCTGTAATCCTAATAAATTTTTGTTACTTTAGTAAACAGGCACTGGCATCATCACACAAAGGAAGGAAGCAGCAGAGAGCAATTTGACACTGACCAAACACATCTAAATGTTTCAGACAAAAAACAAAGCAGCGACTGATACTGGTTTGGGAACATGCCAGAAAGGAACGAGTCCTTGGCCCCTGTTCTTATGTTACTGTGATGTGATGGTGCTGATGTTTCTGTGTGCTGCTTCTCACACCACTCCAGTGTGGGCAACATATGCAATGCATATAGGAAGGCTGGATGACTGCTTATTTCTCATACTGATGCCGTCAGCCTACAGAGCAGGGGCAGAATAGATCAGGGAAACGTCCCAGCAGAAAGCACTAAAGAAAACCCTCCCCAATGTTGCTGTTCCAATCAATAACGGAGCCCTTCATGGATGCTTTTAAGTGGTTGGTTTTTTAAGTTCAGAGAGCTGATTGCATTTTCCTGATTTAAATGTGCCTCCCAAATTCCTATTAGCCTCACTGTGGGGTAGAGGAGGAATACCAGGGGCTGTCTATATATGGAGGATGGTGCATCCACTGTCTAGAGCTGCTCCAGAGTCACAGTGGAGGTGTGGCCAGGTGGATGGCAAGCCCTGATTGGACACCATCTGCCTGGGCAGGATTCTCACCCCCAGCTTTCTAGAAAAAAGAGAAGTCTATCCTAGGCTCTTACAAGTCAGAGCTGTTGTTTAAGAGCAATTGTGTCTACTGCTGGGGCCATTTCCCCATTCCTGAGGATGTCTTTTAATAATGTGCTGCTTTTAATGAGCTATTAGTTTTGAATGTTTTAATTATATGTATTTTGTGGTATTTGCATTTGTGTTGTACCCCGCCTTGATCCGGAGGGAGAGGCTGGTAACAAATAAATAAATAAATAAAATTATTATTATTATTATTATTATTATTATTATTATTATTATTATTATTATTATTATTGGTTTGACAGAAGCCCCAGTCATGGCATCAGGATACTCTCCGAAAGCCATCAAAAAAGCACCTGGATCCACCTGTCTAAATGTAGAGGTGTTCGGAGCCAAGATGTGATCTGAAAATTTTAGAGAGTCAGCAATTAGGGTGACCATATGGAAAGGAGGGCAAGGGTCCTGTATCTTTGTACAGAAAAGGGAATTTCAGCTGGTGTCATCTGTATGCATGCAGCACCTGGTAGAATTCCCTCTTCATCACAGCGGTTAAAGCTGCAGGAGCCCTGTCCTCCTTTTCATATGGTCACGCTAGTCAGCATGCCACTTGTGATTTTGATCATGTGGTGAACAGAATAGGGTCTGGAAGGGGGGTGTCTGGGCAAGCACCACCATGGTCCCCTCCCCTCCTGTGAGTTTGCCAAAGGGTGGAGGGGAAGGCAGCTGTGGTGAGATGATGGGTGTGGTGGTGACTAGTCTGGTGTTCTGAACAGATTTTACTGTGGAATTGTATACACAGATTCTTTGAATACATTGGCATGAAGTACATTTCTGATCAGGGGTGGAAATCCAATCCAAAATATGAGATGTTGTGCTTTTGTTACATTGAGGTTCTAAGGAAGCCACAGTGGAAGGAGAGGAGATAAACTCCAATATTCTAGCACAGCTGGATGACCTGGGTGTAACTCTAAATACTCTTGTGCTTATTATCAGTTCTCAGTGGTTTGCAGGCTTGTGCATATAAAATCCTGTACCACCTTGATCAGCAGAGCTGTAAAACATCAGTGCCGAATTTCCTTTGCAAGAGGCAGAATCTCCCCCAGTGCAGTTAAGAACAGCATCTGGGATTTTAACTCCATCTTAGCTGTTGCTGCTTTAAAGAAAGTTGATATGATCATGTTGCCTTGAAACAGTTTGAGATTTTCCTCCTTAAAGAAAAGGCTGCCTTCCAGTAATCTGGGGTCTGTTTTATTAAAATCCTATCTGAACTCTGTGTAGCTATAGTCCTCCAATGAGTCATACAATAACAATTCCCAGTTTGCAGCCAGTTCTCCAGAGAGGCAGAAGAAAAACGAAGTTGCTTCCTTTTAAGGGAATCAGATCTGTTTGCTGTGATAAACTTCTTTCCAGTCCTATTTGAAGACATTCTCCATAGCCCAAGAATTGATAGTTCTAAAAACATTACCTCCTTTTATTTGGAAGATACATACACATTAGGAGCAGAGTGCTTCATTTAACATGTTTTGCTACATATGTAATGACTGAAACAGAGGTATTAGAAGATACATTATATTAGTTTGTATTTGGGTTGGGCGGATGGAATTCTTCCATTTTAGTTTACCTAATCTTGAAAATTTTAAAAATAAATATGTTCCCCAGTTTATACAAGCAATGTTGTTCTATAAATTATGTGGAAAGATATCTATAATCATCATGATTATAGGAGTTAGAGGGTTGGGTCCAAGGAACTATATGTGGAAGGCAAATAACTGCAAGTGCTGTTCCACAAATGCATGAAGAAGACCTTACACAAGAACTCTCACATACATCTAAAACACTAGTTATCCTGCTTCCACTTGTGGAAAAAGGCTATGCAATAAATTGTGTGCATACAGAATAATATTTTTGGATTTAGACACTGTTGTTTATTAGTTCTTTAGACTATACTGCGACCCTCTGGTTTTGCTTCTGTTTGTAAACAACATTTCCTGAGAATTTTTTTAAGCAGGGAAAATTGGGTATTATTTCTGATGGCAAAATAAAGTGCAATTTCCTCTAGTGCATTTGCACTATTCCACTATACCACAGGGCCACCTAGAGGTTATGTAGCAGGAAAGCAGGAAACGCTCCTCATGTAGTCCTTGGAGATCAATTTTGTGATGAAACCAATTAACAGCCTTGTGTAGGAAAGCCCTTAGTAAGTGATGTAGAACAGATCTTCTGTGAGCAAAAGGTGACTTCCGCGTGTGGAAGTGCATGTTTGGATCTAACCCATTACTCTTTTCAGCTTTAACTTTACATATCAGGTACAGGCCTGCATACTTTGGATCAAGATAATGGTGTCCTATCACAACTCTGCATTTATTGGTCCCTCAAATCCTGCTGAAAAGCAAGTGCTCTCACCAGGTGAGGCCATAGAAGGCTTGGCTCCAGCACCTGGGATGGGCCAGATATACACCTCATGTCATATTGATACGATCCATCATACTATGTCCCTCTTGTGCATTTATACCTCATAGCACAAACAATGACATCTGTTGGGGTATTTGGATGATATGGAATAAAAAGCAGGAAAGAATGCTAGAAAAATGGCATATGGAACGTGTGATGTGCCCCAACAGTTATCAGTGCACTTCAATACTTGTGAAAAGCACTAGTGTAGATCAAGGGGGAGTCTCCGCCAGCCGTTTATTGCAGGACTGTATCACAGTCATCACTCACAGACCACATGACATTCACCTGCTCCCGCGGTGATCTCAGCTCCAACTCTCAGTTTTCCCAGAACATCCCTGACTGCTTTTGTCATGGTTTTTCTGGCTCTCTCACATCCATTCTGAAGAACATGTGCAATGTCCCCCCACCTTTGCGAGGTCGTTGCTGTTTGCTGTCAGTTCTGGGCTCAGTGAACAGCCAATCAGCTGTGAGGGGCGTGTGCATGGGTATTGGAGGTATGCGGGAGTGGACCTGTCTGCCATTTTCACCACATGTTTTGGATGGGTGTCGGTGTTTTACCACTGAGTGTGCTTGTTTTTTTAAAAAAACCAAACATATCGCTGCACAGGACACAGTTCATATATCCCCCCCCCATGTTTTGCTGCGCATTTGCACTCATGCGCATCCTTCACGAGTCATTAAAAAAAACCTCCGCCCCATACCCACCTCCCTAGCCCCGCCCACTTCTACCAACATACATGCGCAAGCGCTGTAACAGGGCACGTGTGCTCCTGCAACGGCACTCCTGTAATTGCAGTAAACATCGGTCACGTGTGCCCCATGAGCGCCGATAGCGGAAGTGGGGGAAATTCGGAAGCAGCCATCTTCTGTTGCAAAAGGGCTGCAGGTGTAGATTAGGCCCAAGTCATGGAGGGGCAAATGCAGGCTCCAGCGCCTCTGCTGATGCCGGCTTCCTTTAAAAAAATAGGTGCAGAACCTCAGGCATGACGGGGGAGGGAAAATCTGGCCCTCTGGAATTCTCTCCTACCTTGGCACCACCCTCTTTCCTCTGACTCCCAGCTTTTGTGTGTTCTCCTCCCCCTATTCTAAAAGACTGAAATGCCTTTCCTAAGGCTTAGTTACTTACAGTAAGAGCATTAAGCTAAATATGCTGGTATCTTGCCTTTGGTCCCGCTGCCTTTTGCCTTCATCTCTGTGCATTGCTGGGAGCTTCTCCAAAATTGAATTCGGCCCTCGGACTGGAAGAGATTCAACACCACTGTGTTGTTTTTTTAAAAAAAGAATACTTTTCATAGAATCATAGAATAGAATCATAGAATAGCAGAGTTGGAAGGGTCCTACAAGGCCATCGAGTCCAACCCCCTGCTCAATGCTTCTTCAACATTGATGTTGAAGAACATTAATGTTCTTCAACATTATTCTTCAACAGTCTGAAGAAAAGTGCAGGCAAGGCTGCCTCCATTGTTGTTTTCCCAGAATGCCCCTGGACCCAAATGTAAAGCCCAGAGGCAATTTGGAAAAATTATTATTATTATTTATAACATTTACATCCTGCCGTTTTCACAAGTAACCCAAGGCGACTATCATGGTCCTCCTCTCCATTTTATCCTTACAACAACCCTGTGAGGTAGGTTGGGCTGAGTGTCTGTGACTGGCCCAAAGTCACCCAGTGAGCTTCATGGCCAAGTGGGGACTAGAACCCAGATCTCCCAAGTCCTAGTCCAAGACTCAAACCACTATACCACACTGGCTCTCAGTGTAGCAGCTGCAGCCGTCTCATATAAGGCTTTTCCCTGGAGTGCCATGTTGTGCTCCATCACCTGTCTACCACACCACTGCCCTGGTAAGTTTGCAGAGGGCTTACCAGAACCACCTCCAATCTAGTATGTAACTTCACTGTTTTCTATGGAATCTTCTGAGAACTGTACAACAATTTGTAGCTTTTGTCCCATGAGCTCCCATGGCCAGTAAAAAATAATAATACTTGAGCTCATTTCTGGTTGATGCAAGGCGGGCAAAGATATTGAACATCCATTTGGTTTTGGCATGGTTCCACTGAAAACAAAGAAGTTGCATTCACACCCAAGAAAGCCCATATGCCACTGCTTGAGATCTGGACACTACTGAGCCTCAAAATCCACAAGGTTAGAGGTTCTTTCCAAACCATACTCACTTCAGTGTTTACTATATTCTCTCAGTATTTGTAACAGAAGTGTGTTTGTGTGTGTGTGTGTGTGTGTGTGTGTGTGTGTGTGTGTGTGTGTTTTCAATGACTTACGGCACATGCTGGCTGGGAAATGCTGGGATTTGTAGGATGATTTTCTGTCTAAACATGAACAGAATTGCACCCTAAGCCACAAAACGCAGGGAATTTGCCATCCCACTTCCATTATGAGATATATCACAAACCTCTCCTTGATGCTCAGTTTGTGATCTAGTAATTCAGTATTTCAAGTTTCCTGTTCTTGAAATAATGATTCTTTTCATGTAATTCTGCCATGCCCGACTTGGTGCCCTCCGGATTCCAGCCAGCAATATAGGAGCTTCTGTACCTTTGAAAGCAAGATATCCCCATCAGTGCACCTCCATGCTGGGGACAGCTGCACTTGTTGCACTGCTGCCTGTCAGGCACTCTTGAGAGGCACAGGTTACACCGATGGAACTATGGTACAATGTGAGCACAAATCACCACCACCACAAGTGAGCTTTATAGCAACCCTATCCTCGTCTAGCCAGTATAAGACAAAGAGGAATTGCCTCCTGATTCTGTCCCACAATAGGGATGAGCAGCTTCCTCTTTCTTCACACAGGGAAGGAAGAGAAACCAAGCAACAACCACATGGTCCATTCAATGGAAGTTTTTATCATGCTGCTTCTCCTGCACACAGCAGCAAGTTTCGTTACAGCCAGCCCCCCCACCCCGATTTCCCTGGTCTTTTTTGTGATGTAAAAATGAGCAGAAGGAGTGGGAGATGTGCAGGAGGCAGACATCGTCGTTAAAAGGACCCACGAACATCCATGAGTAGTAGTAATGAGTGTGCCATAACACACTCGTCCAACAGTGGTCAAAGATGGGATCATGTTGAAAATCCCTGTTAGAGAATGTCTTTACAAAATTTAGAATGAATGGAATCCTCTTAATTGTATATCAAGCACACAATTTTTTTCACCACATTTCAGGGTCATACTGTATAAACATCTCAACAACCCCTGTCCTGGACGGGGTTGCACTCCCCTTAAAGGATCGGGTCCGTAGTTTGGGGGTGCTCTTGGATCCAGAACTGTCACTTGAGGCACAGGTGAACTCAGTGGCAAAGAGCACCTTTTATCAGCTCAGGTTGATATACCAGCTGCGCCCTTATCTGGACAGAGATAGCTTAGCTACAGTTATCCATGCTCTGATAACCTCTCGTTTGGATTACTGCAATGCGTTATACGTGGGGCTGCCTTTGAAAACGGTCCGGAAACTTCAACTGGTGCAAAACAGGGCAGCACGCTTACTAACAGGGACTGGCCGACGAGACCACATTACGCCAGTCCTTTTCCAGCTTCATTGGCTGCCAGTCCAGGTCCGGGCCCGATTCAAAGTGCTGGTATTAACATTTAAAGCCCTAAACGGCTTGGGGCCAGGTTATCTGAAGGAACGCCTCCTCCCATATGTACCTGCCCGGACCCTAAGGTCAACTTCAGGGGTCCTTCTCCGTGAGCCCCTGCCAAAGGAAGTGAGGCAGGTGGCTACCAGGAGGAGGGCCTTCTTTTAGACGCCAGGTGAAGACCTTTTTATTTTCCCAACATTTTAACAATCTATAAATTTTAAATAACATGGTTTTAAATTTGTAATTTTGCATTGCTGCTGTTTTTATCTGGTTGAGCTTTTATATTGTATTTTATATTATGGTTTTATACTGTTGTATACTGTTGTTTTATACTTCGAATGGTTTTAATTTTTGTGAACCGCCCAGAGAGCTCCGGCTATTGGGCGGTATAGAAATGTAATAAATAAATAAATAAATAAATAAATAAGAAAAATAAACTGTAAAGGGATTAATATTATGCAGTATCAGATGGGTTTTTGGGGAAAGATTTAAATAAACACAAACTTTTATTTCATTTTAGAAACTTCAGCATTAGAGATAAAGTATATACATATTACCCTTATTGATTTAGATATAAATCCTTGCTTCTCTGGTACATTTAGGAGATGTGTTGTTGTTGTTGTTTAAACAACTACAATACTTAGGGCCAGCACTAGGTTTGAGTGGCCCTGCATAAGCATGGAAGAGAAGCACTGGGTGAAGCGGCTGCAGCAGACACCATCTTTATTTCCGAGAATGCCTCTGGGCCCTACTCCATGAGGGCCCAAGACATTCTGGAGAAATTAAAATGAAAGCTCACCCCTTAAAAAAATGTGTCTTTAACAGTTGTCTAGAAAAGGGAATTTCAGCAGGTGTTATTTGTATGCATGCAGCACCTGGTGAAATTCCCTTTTCATCACAAGAGTTAAAGCTGCAGGAGCCCTGCCATCTTTTGTTGAGTGACCAGATGCAAAAGAGGGCTGGGCTCCTGCAGCTTTTTGTGATGAAGAGGAAATTTCACCAGGTGCTGCATGAATACAAATGGCACCTGCTGGAATTCCCTTGTCAATACAACTGTTAAAGATACAGGAGCCCTGTCCTCCTTTCCACATGGTCACCCTACCATAGGAGTTAAGGGTTCCTTTTGATTTTTGGTCCCTTCCTTTACTAGGAACAGGATTTCTACTAGGGAATTTTTTCGCGCAACTAGCGATTGGGCAGTGCACCTCTCTCATTATCCAGCATATTCATTGCTTGCATTACAGGTTTAACCTAGTTAAGGTAGCCATGACAATGTCTCAAAATATTATCCTTGTGTTTATGCTTCTATACTCCAGACCATCATAGTTGAGGATGCACAAAACATTTCTCTGCAACAAACAAAGAGATTGCTTTATTTATTATTCTTTTACATGCTAAAACTGAGTCCTTTATCAGAGATTTCACTGATGGAGATTTTTCACTGATGGAAAGGGCACCTATAAAAAGAAAACAAAAAGTTCCAGTGTACTGTTTCCCTTTAGATCTGAGCTCTCTGCAGGGTGCACCAACCCCAGATGGAGGTCACATACACAAGAGTGGAGTTGAACAGGAAATGGAATTTGCTCCAACTGCTCCCTGTCATAGCAAGAGAGCTATTCCACACAGCCCCTCAAAGATTCTTAGTGAAAAGAAAAATAATCCAGAGGCAAAGTCTGATATTGATACAATATATTTGTCTTGGGAATCATGTAAGAAAGAATGTCTGACGTTTGCCAGCCCTACTTGATGTTTCAGAACAAAAATGTTGGGTGTCTTTTGAATGCAATGGAGTAGGAATCACACAAAGAAGATTATAAAAAACAGGAAAGGATGCTAAGGTTAAAAAAAAATCAATGATCGATCAAACCTTGCCAATGATGTATAGCAGCCTCTAGGTAAATCAGCAGGTTTCTAGTCATTGGTTTTCAACATGAGAGTCTTGTGTTCAAATCCTCATAGAATCATAGAATAGTAAAGTTGGAAGGGGCCTATAAGGCCATTGAATCCAACCCCCTGCTCAATGCAGGAGTCCACCTTAAAGCATATCTGACAGATGGTTATCCAGCTGCCTCTTGAATGCCTCTAGTGTGGGAGAACCCACAACCTCCCTAGGTAACTGGTTCCATTGTCATACTGCTCTAACAGCAGGAAGTTTTTCCTGATGTCCAGCTAGAATCTGACTTCCTGTAACTTGAGCCCGTTATTCCGTGTCCTGCACTCTGGGATGATCGAGAAGAGATCCTGGCCCTCCTCCGTGTGACAACCTTTTAAGTATTTGAAGAGTGCTATCATGCCTCCCCTCAATCTTCTCTTCTCCAGGCTAAACATGCCCAGTTGTTTCAGTCTCTCTTCACAGGGCTTTGTTTCCAGACCCCTGATCATCCTGGTTGCCCTCCTCTAAACACGCTCCAGCTTGTCTGCATCCTTCTTGAAGTGTGGGCCCAGAACTGGACGCAATACTCTAGATTTTATTTTATTTTATTTTATTTATTTATTTATTTCATTTATATATCACCCCACAGCCGAAGCTCTCTGGGCCTAACCATAGATGAGGCCTAACCAGGGCCGAATAGAAAGGAACCAGTACCTCATGTGATTTGGAAGCTATATTTCTATTTATGCAGCTAAAAATAGTATTTGCATTTCTTGCAGCCGTATTGCACTGTTGGCTCATATTCACCTTGTGATCTAAATATAAGCCAACAAGAAAGGCAAATGCAATTTTGGGCTGCATTTGGCCTGCTCCTTTATGAAGATTATTAGGTGGCCTTTGGTAAGTCACTGTAGCCATATTTAAGATTTTGGGAGGTGTTCCATGCATTTAATTAATGGCTGTAGGTCAGAGTGGCAGAAATGTGGCGGCAGGTTCTATCCACTACCCTCTATGTATGTCCCTTCAGTCACAAGCCTACATATGCCTACATGGATATGCACCTATCCCTGTGAGGCAGGGTTCCTGATCACAGAAAGAGGCAAATGCACAGGCTGGCATCTAGCAGGTGTGTAATGGAATACACAGGGGGAACTTGACACTATATGAATTTAGACTCCTCCCCTCTAAATGACTCCTCCCCTCAATAAATATATCAAGTAGAAAAGCTCTTAAACTTATTTAAGGTTGCAATCCTATATACACTCACTTGGGAGTAAATGTTTCTAAATGTCTGAAAGGGCTTATCTCGCAGGGCATCTCTACATGCAATCTTTGAGCTATTCTACAGAAGGCTGTTAACCACTGTATCTATTTCCGGTTATGCCACAGTCTTGTGATTTGAGCTCTGCACAAAAAACTTTTCTTTTCCTGATTTTCTGCTACATAATCTCTAGGTGGTGCTGTACTACAGTGGAATAGCACACATACGCAAGTAGTTCTTTTGCTTTCAGAAATAATACCCCTATTTTCCCCACTCAAAAAAACCAGGAAAAGTGTTCTTAAAAACAGAAGCAAAACTGGAAGATGATGTCATCATCTAAAGAACCTGTAAACAACTGTGAGTAGGAAACCATGAGTGCACAATAAATACTTCATATAGAAAAACTCTTAAACTAATTTAAGGCTGAAATCCTATACCCACTCACTCTGGAGTGAGTCCCAGACACTTACATCTGAGTAGACATGCTTAGCCTTGCCCTGTAATAGTCCTGCCCTTTTCCTAGGGAACACTGGGATTTGTAGTTCTGACAGGGAAATGGTGGCTTGGAGAATTCTGAGCACTTTACCAGACTGTGGTTCCTAGGATTAATTTATCTGGTGAGAATCATGGCATTTAAAGTGAACCAAAGTCAGGTCTGGCTCCATGTTTGAGGCAGTCCTGGTCAAAGTATCATTTGGAGGGTTCTCTCCTTTGCCCATGAGCCCTGGTCAGCTTGCTTGCATGGAGGTGATTTTGGGGGGAATAGCAGCAACACTCTCAGCAGCACCAGGCAGCTGGGACTGACCACCATTTGCCACAATGCCCCAGCACGATAGTATATCAGAGCATTGGGCAAAAGTTAAATGAAGGTTAGACCCAGACATCTAGCCTTGCTGAGAGTACTGACATGGCCATGCCCTATTGTCTTCTTATTTAGGAAGTACATAAGAAAATGCATAGAATCTTGACAGAACATAGGCCATTGTATTTTATATTATGGTTTTATACTGTTGTTTTATACTTTGAATGTTTTTAATTTTTGTGAACTGCCCAGAGAGTTCCGGCTATTAGGCAGTATAGAAATGTAATAAATAAATAAATAAATAAATAAATAAATAAATAAATAAATATCAAAAAATTGTAAAATTAATTCACACACATACACATTTGGGAGCATTCGCCACTGTTTGATAAGCCTTTGCCAGCCTGCCAAACTCCAGATGTGTTGGATTACAACTCCTATCACTCCCAGCCAGCACAGCGATTCGTGGTGTTGGCTGAAAATGATAAGAGCTATCATCGAACACATCTGAAGGGCACAGGTTGGAGAAGGTTATGTTAGATCCATGAGAGCAATATCAATTGAAGCCGATGGCTAACAAACCCAGTTCAACTCACAACATGGTACCCTAAGGTTAAAGCATTTATTTATCTAATTCAAAGCTTTAGTAAAGCTATTGGCTGAAACTGGTGTAGTCACAGCAACTAGCAATTTTGCTGTGATGTTTAATATAACAAATGTCTAAGTAGGAATTTAACATATGGTGTCACTTTTCTTCTACTTCAAATTACCTCAGCCATATGTGCCTTTGTAAATGGCCTCAACTGTTGTAGTAGTATCTTCATTAATCTAATTCTGAGGAACAGGCCATTCCAATACTCTCAGCTGTAAAAACTACAAAAACCAGCTCAACTTTCTCCAGGAAACAGACTTTGAAGGACTGGACAATCTTTAAACAGATGTCAGAAGTAATTACCATTATAAATGAAAATAAAGTTAAGATGTGTGTCGTTTCCTGTTCTTTTTATTATTTTGAACTGAAATGTACCTTTCCCTGATGGATCTGTGTAGAATCATTAATAAAATATTTGTGTTTAACAAGGGAATTGTTCTCCAACATTTATGTGACTCCAGTGTATAATAATCAACCCCCTATAACTTCATTCTTACAAGATATACCTTCCATTTATTTATGTGTAGTTGTCTCAGGGCTACTAAACTTATTTTAATTTTTCTTGACCAAAGAGCCAGGGACATTGATAGACAATGGCCAGTCATGATTCTTGTAGCCCAAGAATAGTCTGATGTTCCATCTGTTTGGCTAAACTTCTCAAATGGAGGCAATCCACTTCCTATTAAACCCAAATTCCCATTGACCTGAATAGTACTCCTCCAAATTGTGTCTGTCTCTGGTCCTGAGGTAGCATCTGTGGATATTACAAGCAAAGTTGTAGCTTCTAGCTGAATTAGCAGTCTCTATAATTGCCCTTTCCCCCCCCCTATCATATACACCAGTCTCACGTGAATAAGTATGACCCAGGGCCAGGTGTTTCATGAGGCAGGGTGAATCCTCTGCTCTGGCAGTAGACCAGGAGGGGCAGCAAACTGCACACGCACACACACCACTGATAGAGCTTCTGCAGGCACTGCCGCCTCTGAACTAAGCCTGCATGCCTGCTGTGGCGGCAAGTAAGCAGGGCTCCCTGGAGGAGATGCAGCCCACATCTCTTGCTGAGACCTCTCCCAAAGTGAGAGATTCGGTGGACGGGCTCTCTGGAGAGGCCGCCCACAACAATCTCTCATTTTTTGAGAGTGCGCAAAGAAAGAGATTGGGTGGACACTCAGGAAAGGCCAACCGCTTGCCCAATCTCTCACTTGGAGGACTCTCCCAAAGTGAGAGATCAGGCATGCAGCCTCTCCAGACAGCTGTGCCAGCCACACAAAGAGTAGATGCTGCCTGTCCGATCTCTCATTCGGGGAACTCTCCTAGAGCGAGAGACTGAGCAGCCAGGTGGCCTCTTTGGGAGAGTCTCCCGAATAAAAGATCAGACAGGCAACCTTCCTGGAGAGGCAACCAAGAAAAGCCCATCTTGCGCCACCATTATACTACCCTTAGGTCAAGGCCTGACTAATACTTTCCTCCATCGTATTGCTTTTGGGGTCCTTCCATGTGAAGGAATACATGTGGAAAATGTTATGCTGCTTGATTTTTTCAGCAAAGATCTTTGAGAAAAATACTAGATTGCTTCTGGCTGGCTCTTTGGAAATGATCCCTGCATAAAGGGAAACAGGAACTACATTTACATGTCTCCTTATTCCCGGCTCATATCAGCCCTTCACAACCTGCTGTCCTCCTAATTTTTTGGACTACAACTCCAGCATTCCCAACCATTAGCCGTATTAATGAGAGTTGAAGTCCCAAAACATCTGGAGGAAGGCTGGCTAAAATGTATAATTTATCCTTTTTTTCTTTGAGACTATTCCATCACAACTAGATACTGGTCAAATATTTCAACACAAGGACACTCCTTAAGACACTATAGGCCCCAGCAAGTCATGCATACAATTAAGGCTCACTGAAAGCTTGTCAAGGCAATGATGATTTCTACTTGAAACTGTCAGCTTCTTGTGAATAAAGTTGCAGGGAACACTATTTACAAAGAAACGAATCACATATATTCTGTTTGATATATTCTGTAATCTTTCTTTCTTTCTTTCTTTCTTTCTTTCTGAGGGCAAAAGTCAGAAAATGCAAGTTTCCAAACCCAAGTTTGCCAAATGCAGAATTGAGGTGGATAATACAGGGAAGCATTGGTAGTTGTGCTTAAACTTCATCTACAGTAACAATTCACCCTGTCCCTTGAAGATCTTTGGCTTCATCACATGAGACTAAACTCTCACATCCTTACCAGGGCTTCTGCTTCCACATTCTTTGCAGGATAAAGATCAGGACTTCCTTTCTCGGCAAGTTCTATATGTTTCACTATGCAGCCACTAGATGGTGCTGCCAATATATTGGATGAACATTCTTTATTGGTTTATCTCCAATATTTTTAAAAGTGAGTACCTTAACCTCACCCTTAAATGTTTTTAGTGTAATTGTAGTTGTTATATGTATACCCTTGTTTGTATGTACTATGTGTGATATTTGTCTAGATGTTGCTGGGGGGGGAATTAAACAAAATAAAAGTGAGGTAAAGGTCAAAAAGTGTGGGAGACACCCTGGAGGTTGATGATGTCACATAAAGGACCCACAAACTTCTGTGAGTGACCAGTCACATATGTGCATTAAAAGCCTCATGTAGAAATGCTCCATGGTATTCCACCCCACCCCCAGCTCTGGGTTTCAGAAGCAGTTAGAACTCTAAAGGAGCTATCCAAGGTGCAGAAGCCTCCAGTGCTCACCCCTCCCCTAATCTGGGCTTTATTTCTGGCTTGGGGGAAAATAAAATTAAAATGGTAAAGGGAGGATATTTGGAGGTGAGAATTAACAGAAGGAGGAAGGGTTAAGCGAGCCCACTGCAATACTCCTCAACCCTGCATTGGATTTATTAGGGACCCCACTCATTCCCTCTTAATGGGCAGTTCTACACTTAGCTCTTTGAAATCCCAAAATTAGCAATAAGGTTCATTACCATTTTATATAAGCAAAAGAATTGAGATTATGAAAGAAGACTTCCTATGGAAGC
Organism: Elgaria multicarinata webbii; assembly: GCF_023053635.1. Lineage (NCBI taxonomy): Eukaryota > Metazoa > Chordata > Lepidosauria > Squamata > Anguidae > Elgaria > Elgaria multicarinata. The sequence goes on along the minus strand of NC_086180.1, from coordinate 34,950,921 downwards.
CAAACATGTGAAATTAAAATAAATAAATACACAGAACATGTTATTATGAAATATGTTACTGGGGAAAAAAAACTAGTTAAAGTTTAAGAATAATCACAAATTAGTTCTTATTTCATTTGTCACATTTAAAAACAAAACAAATCCCAGCTCTTCCTTCAAAAAGCTAATGGGAGCTATTCAATTTTAAGCTCTCAACAACCTGGTAAAATAGGATGGGTTGTGCTGGCTATCTTGTACTACTGTTTCTAGCCTACATTATGCCCAGAAGTTCTATAGATGAATATGCTTAGGACTGGGATGTGACCTTTGTGTTTATATTCTTTTCTGATTCAATGAAGATTTAGGCAAGAAATGGCAAATTTTATTAGCGAAATGCTAATAAAATGCTTTCCTTGCACTGAAGAGCCTAATCCTTTCCCGTCGCCTGACCAAGCAACCAAGTGTTTCGGTCTGATTTAAACAGTTCACTGGTGCTTTTTTATTTATTTATTTTTAAGGTTCACCCAGTGGTACCAACTGTATGTTTTTGATAATTGTGATCAACGGCGCTTTTTCTAGGCCAGCTATGCAAATGAAAATCTGACGAAAACAGAAAGTGAGGGGCAAACAAGGGATGCATGCAAAATGCCTTTGTTCTCCAGGACTAGTTCAATACTGTGCTTGTTCAGGCACCGTTTTAAAATAGAGGACAAAGATTATAGTCTTCCCCAAACCTCAAACTAATTATCATGCAGTGTGCCCCATTCTCTCTTGAGATTTTACTGCATCACTTCACATTAGATAATTTTATAATTCACTCAAGTTGGTTTTAACAATAGCCACAATAGAGGAAGGGGCTGTTATGTTTTCCCCACTGTAGAGTAATGTAGGTCTGAATTTCACATCACTCTTTTAGCCAAAATTGTTCCCATGAGACGCTGAAAACCGCAAGAGCCACTCAGCAGCCAATCTATCCAGGTTCTTTTCCTATCACTAGTATGGCTTGATGCTTACAGTTAAACCCTGAGCATTCAAGCAAAAATCCAGTCAAGCCTGCTATTGCAAAATGTTCTTGCTATTCCAGTACTAGTTTATCAACATGGATATTCTATCTTCAAATGATGCTTTTATGATTGTAACAGGAAGGAATACTTATAAGGATGCTTCCAGATGGAGGGTTCTAGCACTACCAGCCAGGAAGCATTATGCAGAAATTCCATTTTTTCCCTTAATACATTTCCTGCTGCAAAGAGCTTTTCTACATGAGTCTGTTAATTGGCTGTTAATCGGCTGTATCTACTTTCAGTTTTGTCACAGAACTGAGATCAGAGCACCAGTGTGGTATAGCAGTTACAGTGTTCAGTGTGATATAGCGGTTACAGTTGGCAATCCAGGTTCTAGTCTCCATTCAGCCATGGAAGCTCACTGGGTGACTTTGGGCCAGTCACAGACTCTCAACCCAATCTACCTCACAGGGCTGTTGTTGGAGAGAAGGAGGATTAAGTATGCCACCTTGGGTTCCTTGGAGGGGAAAATGGTGGGATATAAATGCAATATAAATAAATAATAAATAAATATTATTTATTTATTATTTATTTATAAATAAATAAATAATAAATAAATAACCTCTCTGGGGAACCTCTCTGGGGAATGAGCTCCCCAGAGAGGTCCGCCTGACTCCTTTCGTCGCCAGCTGAAGACCTGTTTATTCACTCAGTATTTTAACACTTAATTTTAACTTAAATTTAAATTATACTGTTTTAACTCTGTATTTTAACCTTATATCAATTTTGCTGCGTGGTTTTTATCCTGGTTGTGCTTTTTATACTGTATTATGTATTTGTGTTTTTAACTTGTTGGTTGTTTTATGATGGTTTTAATTTTTGTGAACCGCCCAGAGAGCTTCGGCGATTGGGCGGTATAAAAATGTAATAAATAAAATAAAATAAATAAAATAAATAGTGTTTACTTTCCTGCTCTTCTGCTACATAACTGCTAGGTGGCGATGTGGTGTAGCAGAATAATGCAAATTCACAAGCGGAAATTGCACTTTCTTTAACTCCCCAACTAAATGCCACATTTTTCCTGCTCTGAAAAAAACTCTGAAACTGGGTAGGCATAGGAGGAGCAGAATGAGACTCCACTAGACTCCATTAGGTACTGTACCAACCCCTCTATACTCCCCAAACTGTGCTTTCATGGCAAGTGCTTTTCGAGTGCCTTCCTATATTGATCACACCCCATAAGCGGAGGACTCGTCTGGAACTCCTGCAAGTGCTGAGTCCCTTTCTCTGTGCAATGACAGGCATGGAGGAAAGAAAAGTGGGTAGGGCTTGATGACATCATGGAGGGGGAGCAATCCAGACCAGACCAAAAGAGGTGGCTCACCCCAGGTTTTGGAAATTAATTCAACTTTGCCTACACTTGATATATAGGATAATGATTTTTGAAGCCTGTTCAATACATTCACTTTTATTTAATACTAGTCTAAAATGAATACCCATATGTACCTGTATTCCAAACTCCACTGGAGTACTATTTTTACAACTGGCCATTGACATTTTACTTACTTGCTTGGGACGTTATTCCCCTCCTAAATCCATTAGTCATGACATTATTGTTGCCGTTCAGATGATTTCCATATGCTTTTTTTTCAAAAAAAACTAGGTCAATTAAATTTGGCAGCTGGTCTTTGAAGCAAGTGATACAGAAACAAGATGTCAGACACGGGAAGGGGGCCCACACCCACATATTGACCAGCATGTATAATTTTAATCACCCAAGTTTAGATCATACATCTTCAATCCTGGGTCAAAGCAACAGAAAGATTAACCCCAATTTTTGTGAACCTCCCAGAGAGCTTCGGCTATTGCGCAGTATAAAAATGCAGTAAATAAATAAATAAAATCCAGTCTGTGCACCTAATTAAAATAGAATGTAATGGGTAAAAGGAAGTGGGGCATGACATGGCAGAAGGATGGAGAAGATGGGGTGTGTAATGTACTAAAGGAAAGGGCCCTTGATGTGCTGGCACATGTGCTCTCTTGCTTCAGGTGGTGAGAGAGCTTGCACCAGGACACCCTTTCCCTGGCATGCTCCTTCCACACATAATGGGCCAACAAGCTACTCATGTTAGTATGTAATCCTATGTAGACAGTTGTGTGTCTTACCTATCAAGCTAGCCTTAGACTAAAGGAGTGTCCATTGCTCTATCCAGCCTTGGAAAACTTATAATTGAATTGGTTTGCATAATGGAGAATTACGGTTCTTCCCTCAGTGACACATACAATGAGGCCCTCTTAGCAAAGGGTCAGTTTGTAGGAGCATTAACTATCATAACCTTTATGGAAGAAGACACCCCAGGTAAGAAATTCCTTGTTTTTGTTTATTTAATTCTCTCTCTCCCTACCCTCTCTCTTTTTTAACTTATGGGAACTTCGTCATTCGCCAAGCACAAGTGTCCAACCACCTCAAATATTTAAACTTTACCCTTCAGATGAATCCAAATAAACTTGCTGTTTCACATGTTAACACAATCATCCATCTGTATCTTCTCACTCAATAAGATCACCTCTAACTGAGATGTCTTTATTAAGGATAGGGGTTTGTGGGTGGTGGGGTGACAATAACATGCATTTTCTGTTCTGAGAAAGCATCCAGATGAGAAACATGTGAAAGCCCGCAATGAATTTGAATCCCATGTGAAAAAAATGAATTTTGGAAACAATGTGAAGGTTTAGTCTAAAACATCTTAAAGATCGCTCCATGTAGACAATTTGGAATACTGGGTGCAGGATCACACAAAGGTTTTGTTTCAGGGATATCTTCCAAATCGGATTCAACTATCTGCATTAAAGTTTATGACTTTTTAATCATACTTCCTTCATATTTTATGAGCTTCTCAGGGAGCTGGGAGCTTCTCTTGTTATAGTATACACATTAATTTGAATTGAATGAATATTCTCCAGAGCTTCACTCCAGTCTCATGGGATATGAAGCATTTTACAAAATATGCTCCCTGCTGTTTTGAGAGAAAAAGCTACTATAACATGAGGACATCCTTTTTAGAATTAACATCAGGGGCATGGCTAGATGGGGCGATATCCCAGGGATCGCCCTGGGATCATCCCTGTGCATCCACATGACACACAGGGGATCCCGGGAGCAGGGAGGCATGATCACTCCCTTGCCCCAGGATAGCCGGGCCGGCTTTAATCCTGGTTTTTCCTGGCCCAGGAAATCGTTCCAAGACTGTGGGACATGTGGGCAGCCATCCTGGTTCATTCCCAGCTTCTTGTGAGTAAATGCGAGGAGCCGGGAACCAGGCATGGGGCACAGAGCTTTTCAGAAGCTCAGTGCCCATCGGGAGTGGGGGGAGGGCAAGGTGTTTTGTTCTTTTTAATTATCATTTCGAAGGAGCATTCCTGCATTCATCTTCACTTTTATAAACAAAACAAAATGGCGGCCGCAACTTCCTCCATCCTCCTGGGACGTTGCACGCCACATGTAGACTGAGGGGGAGGATCTTGTGATCACCATATCATGAGTTCTTCCCTCTCCACCCCACTGGTGTAGACATGCCCCAGTTCTCGTTCTCTCTCTCTCTTTCTCTCTCTCTTACACACGCACCCAATGCATACAACTGTACACATGTAGTCAGTCCACACCACTGGGAACCTTACACAACCAGGGTACCCACTGACATGGAGAGCTTATAGGCATACACCTGAATGTACATAAGTCACTCTTTTCAACACAGAGAAATCAGGGACAGGAGGCTCTGGATGTGGCACACAGACACAGGATGTGAGGCACATGGGTACAGTCTGAGGACCCCTCCATGCACTGGCTATATGCATGGATGGATCTCTTGTAAATACTTATATTGAAAGGTGAAAAAGTTCAGCTGAGGAGCTGTCTACTTATCTAATGTTAGGCTAGCAGAAAAACTGCATGTTGACAAACAGCTGGCAGAACTGTCTTGGCATATTGGCATTAAAAACCGTGATCTGTACCAGAATGAACACATTGTGATGGTTAATGAATACAACCTACTATACAATCAATAAAACTTATTAGGCTTACTGAATTTCATACATGATTAGTATGTTCCGCTGTCACGATAATGAGCACAAAATGTTTCCAATAATCTGTTTGGTTGATTGAGGAAAAGTCTCCATACAAGATGGCACAGATTTTATTCAGGAATGTTTTGAGGTACACAAAGAGCCAATATGGATATCTGATTGGGGGGAGAACCAACCCCACATAATGCCAGAGCGAAATATTTTATACACTAGGATACATTCCCAAACACATGTGGTTTCATCCATATGCCTTCTATAACATGTATATTTGCATGTATTTATTTTATTTTATCTTGCCCTTCGTCCACTGAGCTCCAGACATCATTCATGCTGACCCACCAACCTGCCTTTTTATTCTCACAACAGCCCTGTCAAGTAGATTATGCTGAGACATGATAGCTGGCCCAAACAATGGGAGCTGGTGGCTCTGATGTCAGTGGAGTAGTGAACCCCCTCTGGGTTTCAGTCAGAACACAAGGTGCAAAGTACCTTGGATAGCTCCTTTATAGCTCTGACTGAGACCCGGCGTGGATTCTGCACCCCACTGGCATCAGAGCTACCAGCCTCCACTGAGCTCATGGTCACCCAGTCAGCTTCATGGCTGAGTGAGGCATTCAACCCAAGTCTACTAGGGCCTAGTCTAACTAACGATCCACAACACGCCTTGAGTCCCACTAAAATGGTGTCAGATTATATCGTTTTTATGGGCCAAGAAACATTCCGACACAAAATGGCAAAGGTTTCAGCTATGTGTGTTAAGAGATAACCCCAAAGGTACTTTAGAGGTGCCCTGCATAAATCAATTGCTTCATAGGGCTCATGTTCCTTACATACATACTAAAGCCCATTTGTTACGATCGTTGGGAAATATGTATCTTCTCAGGTAGGCAAAAGCATCACAGGCTCTTGCTCTATAATTGCCATGCTGCACTGAAGTTAAATTCCTGTATTACTTATTTGGCCATGAAAGTGGCTGAAACATTCCTTCCAGGCTATATTACCCAAACGCGACACCCTGGGAAAGTGCCTATAAAAGAGGGCTGGTTGCAGCGAGCTACTTTTTCCTAAATGCTGCCCAGCTTAACAATGTGTCAAACCTGATGTGTAAATATACCCCCCAACAGAACGTGAAATTTATTTCTGGAAATGGAAGACAATTGCCTCGTGATTGTAGAAACAAAGAAGACTTGTCCAATTAAGGCCAGGTGTACACCCTGTGTCAAATCATTACCAATGTGGAATAAAAGGCAGGAAATAACACTATGAAAGCGGGATATGGAATGTGGATTGTGCCCCAACAGTTATCACTGCACTTCGATACCACTATAAAGCAGCAGTGTACATCAAGCCCTGCTTTGCCTTGTGTTGCCCCTTCTTCAGCTCTTCCAGTGAAAGGGGGAAAGATATGATATTTTGATTTTGTTTTTTTGCAATAGCAGCATTCGTCCCACATTGCACTTGTAAAACCTAGACACAATACACAACCAATGCAAAATGCAAAGAATTTACATTTGTTTTGGTGGGGTTTGTACCAATGCTGGTTTGCAAAATCAGGTTGTTCTGATATGACAATGGGAGAATTCCAGAGTAAGAGCACCTCTAAATGAGTGATTTATTTCACCTTCATGATTGGCCATTCACTGAAGTTTTTGGGCCCATTTCATGACATCGTCAATAACCAGGACATCTCCTCCAGTATCCCTTGGAAATCCCGGTATGAAAAGAATCAGTTTTAATGTGGTGATATCTTTGAAAAAGTGGGATTTTCTGCCACTAGATGGCAATGTCTCAATAGAAGTGAAGGAACAGGAAGTATTCAAGTCAAAGCATGTGTTTGCCCCTCTCCTCCCGTGTAATGCAGCCCATAACAATTGCGCCAAAGAGCCAAGAAGCACAGCCCGGAGTAAGCAATGCTATTTCCCCTTAATGTAGAGACACTCTAAATGCTTGAGTACTTTCAACACAGAGTTTTACCTTATTTTTTAATTTTTTACTAAAGTTAGAAGGGATTGTGCCCTTCTTGCCTCAATTTCAAGCCTCCTCTACCTTTCATTCTACTCTCTCTCTCTCTCTCTCTCTCTCTCTCTCTCTCTCTCTCTCTCTCTGTTCATTGCCTAGTCTGAACATTTTCTTCTCTATTTCCATGTCTCAGGGTTCCCTGTTCCTCAATTTCTCTGTACTTCAGAATCTGTTTCCAGTCCTCAGCCCCCCTCTGGGTGAAGATTTCATCCTAGCCAAACAGACAACTTCTCCATCCTTCACAGAAGCTGTACTGAAAGTAGCTTTGTTTCCTATGCAACTTGTTATTCGCTACCATCATACCAGCCCAGCTAATCAGTGTCAGTGACTTCACGGCACAATACAGTATGGATGGCTGCGGTTTAATATGTGTGGGTGTTCTCCAATAGATTTCAGTGTTTTGCATTTTTATAATGTTATGAAGTCTTGAAATCATCCAGGACATGAAACAACATTTACCAGGAACTTCTTGCAGAAAGCTTTGATTACGTTGAAATGTTTGTATCCAGCCAAATTTAAAAAATCAGGCTTGTTGGATGGGAGGCCATGAACTTATTCAGAAAAATCATACAATAGTCTCCTTTTATAGAAAAACAATGTTTACAATTATTCCATATAAGTCATGCTACTGCTCATGACCCTCTTAATACGGGCTAGGCTTATTAAACAGATGCTTCCTTAATGGTTCAGGAACTGTGATATCCACTGTGAAACTTGTAGCTTTGGCATTGACCTATGAGCAAGTTAGGGTGCAATCTAATGGGTTGCACCCTTGATAGTCGTAAGTCCCAGAACCCAGAAGCTTTTGATCATACAATACAGAGTAGGAAGAACTGTGGAGGCAATCTTCACCTCCCTGTCCTCCTGCACTGCATTTTTTGCTAGATGGGCTTTTTGGTCTTTCTAGCTGGGGTGGAAGGGTAGAAAAAGAGACTGGAAGAGACTCAGGATAACTCATATCCTGGCCTCTCCAGTCTCCTGTCATCCCTGTCCACCAGAACGCCTCCCTTCTCCCCTTCTCCAAGGTTGAGTTCCTGACTGTTAGAGCAGTACGACAATGGAACCAGTTACTTAGGGAGGTTGTGGTCTCTCCCACACTAGAGGCCTTCAAGAGGCAGCTGGACAACCATCTGTCAGGTATGCTTTAGGGTGGATTCCTGCATTGAGCAGGGGGTTGGACTCGATGGCCTTGTAGGCCCCTTCCAACTCTGCTATTCTATTATTCTATGACCTCAGAGAAGAGCCAGCATGGTTCTTTTCACAAGGGCTGGGAGAGGAAGAGGGACTAAGCTCAGATTCCCCATGCCGCTGTCTCTGACCTCGGAGTGGGGAATCTGAAATATCCTATGGCCTCTTAGATGCTGCCTAGGGGGCCATGTTTGCTCCATCCAAGACTATAACAGCTTTTAGTGCTATGTATACTTTTTAAAAGGATTAGATGCAGTTTATTTTATTTCTTCACATTCACAGACACGTTCACTGGAATAAAAATATTTTCAACTGGATGCTACATAGTTCACTAGCATTGTGTTGGTATTATTGTTTATGTGGTACAATGGGTAGAATTTAACTATAGTCTTAGAGATAGATCTATTGAAATGAATGGGATTAAGTTAGTCATGACTAACAGAAGTCCCATTGATTTCCATATTTCTACTCTAAGTAGGACTTTAGTTGGATTCTACCCAATTCTTGTAAAACTATTCTACATAGTATTTAACACAGCAAAACCCAGTAGTGTTTGAATGCGTTCTAGAGAAGAATAGTGACAAATTAATTTTAGGGATGATAAAAAGATTAGAGAGTGCCAAAGGAACTCAATATGAATGCAAAAACTGTAATAAGAAAACTGTTATTCAAATAAAGCTGGTCTTCATTACATATTAAGATTTATGGCCTGGAAATTTGAAAAATAAATATTTTAATAGAAAAGTTAATTTCAAATAAGAGCAGCTGTGGCCCAGAGGATGGTATGGAAAGCTTAGACCTGGGAGTCTAAAGGTTCAGAACACAGTAGGAACCACTTTCGCATGACCACACACCACTGGGAAGCATATGTGAGCCATGGAGGCTGATGACTCCAATGGCGATGGGGAGGTGAGTTTTCTCCAGGTTTCAATCAGAACCAATCAGAACTCTAAAGGAAAGCACCTTGGACAGCTCCTTTAGAGTTCTGGCTAGTTCTGATTGAAACCAAGAGTGGATTCACTGCCCCACTGACATCGGAGCTGCCAGCCTCCACTGTATGTCAGTATTCCAACCAAGTAGCTGCAGCCAATCAGATGTGTCTTTCCCATGTGATCAGTATAATCCCTGTTGGCAGGTTGCCAACTGGGTGGGAAACACCTATGTGGTGTTTGGCCCACCCTTTCAACATAGGCTCACAATGACTCAGGTTCTATTCTGTGAAATTGTGTTAATTCTGACCTATGTAACAGTATTGCTGAAAGGAAATGTGATCATAATAATAAAGTCGTGTGCAAAAACTCCTACATAAATTATGAATAGTATTTTTAAAATGTCCTCTGATAGTCTTAACAACAGTTCTGAAATACTGAATTGTCCAAAACATTGAAAACAAATTCAGGAAATTAGGGCACTGAATGTATCAGCAATTGCATATATATATATATATATATATATATATATATATATATATATATATATCACAAAATATTGGGTTGGATCCAAACTTAGACTAGTTGAATTCAATCTTATGTTATTCATGATTGATTTAAATCTCATTGATTTCAATATGTCTACTCTAAGCATGTCTAAGTCTCAGTCCAAGCTACTATTTTTTTCCATTTTCATGTCAAACATGCATTTTACACTCACTCGCAAAATGCTATTATTGATCATTTCTAGATGCCATGATATCATTATAAAAGCAACACGTTCGGAAGTTCACACCATATGTTCAGAGCTGCCTTTTGTTATTCCTATTGTATAATCTTTGCTCCACAACTTTCAAGATTGCAACAAAGAGGCCATATTTGGCACAATTATATACACAGGAAATGTTAAACTAAAACATGAGACACTTGAACTCATGCTCTCTCTTGATTCCCTCCTCCGGTCCCTCATTTCTCTCCAACAGATACACAGTAATAGCCAGACCTCAAACCTGCATACCAGTTCAGGTTAAGCTGCCAGTGCAGTTCATGGAAAAAAAGTTTGTTGTGACGCACATTACCCTGGAAATCCTGTGAAAACACCTCCAGTGCTATTCCAACTTCTTCTTGATAGCATGCCAAAAGGACCAAACTGCATATATTTTCATGATTATGGATGGTCTGACACATTTCTGAGAATGTGCTGCTCTCACTAACACATTTTTCAATCATGTATCTAAGTAATAGAATGTATGGTGTTTGATTAGCTTGACTCTTTTTAAATAGTGTCTTACAAAACAACAACAAGACTTTGACAAATACAAGCAAAGGAGCTTATTAAAGTGCTATTTTCTACATGTAGAGAACTAAATCCATTGGGCAATATAATTCTATTCACTCTGGTCATCTGTGATGAATCGGTCAATATGATAGGATGGATTCAGCCAAGCCGTTTATACAGTGATTAACAGTGTAATGCTATTTATGTCCGCTGTGTAAACCCCACTGTGTTAAATGGGATTTATTCCTGGGTAAATGTGTACGATGTTGCAGCCATAGCTAATCATAAGCAACCCCCCAAGTGACCTCAATGTGAGGAAAAAGCTATGATGGAAAATCTATGTTGAAGAGAGTCAAGACATAGAAGTTCCCAATAGATAACTGCACTCATCATGTATACCTGCCTACTTTACTGGTTTCTTAGTAAACCAAGGTATTGCTGTATAGAATTGATGCATACAACTCCTAGATCCAATAGGTTCTTGTTATGGTACCTATTCTAGTAAAAACTTGCTCATTCTTTAAGAACATCTGAGGTACAAAGATCATCTACAAGGAAGAGGGCTTTCTCAGCAATGGCACCCCAGTTATAGAATGCCCAAAGAGGTTAACTTGGTGCCACCAACATTGGATCCCTGATCATATGAAGAGAGCCTTTGCACATAAAATTTGTATGCATGCAAGCTCTCTGCTCAAGGGCATAGTCAATACATGGAGGTCAAGAGTACAAACAGCAGCTTGATTATCCTTTCCCTCCATACTTTCAGTCTACACAGCTGCAAGACCATGTGAAGGGGGTTAAAGAGATGAGTCAGGGACTTCCAGTCTTGAAGCTCCATCCAACGAGAGTTTTATTGCACACTCGTTACTGGGCACTCACAGAGTTTGCTCAGGTCCCTCACATGATGCCGTCTGCTTCTCATGCGCCTTCCACCCCTTCTGGCCTTCCTTGCATGACAAAAAATACCCCTCATTAAGTCCAATGTTTTTTTTAAACTCGGAATTGCTGCTCTCTCCTGCTGTGTGCGAGAGAAGCACTACCATTAGAGCAGTGGACTCAATGCACCTCGTGCTCATTCTGTACTTCCTCTTTTGAAAAGAGGAAGTAACTGAGGAATGAAAACACGGGCGGAGAAGCGAAGGTAGGGAGCGTGTTAACCCCTGGTGTGATGGAGCTTTTTGCAGGGTACTAAATACGATTGCAGTTTACTTTAACCTATGTGTCATCTCTTGTATTAATGAAAGGCTAAAGCAAATTCTCAGGTGGTTATCACAGGATAAATGGAGAGTAATCGCATATATGTAGGATGAAAGACTGCGGAGCCAAACAGACTGAAGTAATTCAAGGATCTTTCAGTGCCATCAATGCCTGAGTCCCCAGAATTCTTTTGTACAGCTTAGATGTCAGAGGAGGATGTTTGAAAGATTTGCTGAGTCATTAGTTCTCTTGGGAAATTTTGATAGCAGAACATACTAGAACAAAGTTTGGCAGGCTTCCCTGTCGCTCATAGGCCAATAAGATGTTGGGAAAGTTTCTAACCCAATGGAGACCCATGACTTCCATGGAGTCCCCCCCTTTTTTTTTTGCAAGTGCCCCTTCTAAGCTTCCTATTTTTAAAATAGATAATTAAATGCATTTCAACTCAGTAGATTTACACAATAGGCAATGGCTCAGATCAACGTTGTATAAGTCAGCAGATAATAGTAAGAAATAGTAAATGAACACACTGAGAAGGAAAAAATATATGACGAGCAGACTTCCATTAGAAGCCTATCAAAAGCAAAGTTTTTTTGTTTTTGTTTTTGGCTTTTTCCTCTCTCTTCAATTTTATAACCATTCCACCAAAAAAGTCTTGTAAAGACTGACACATTAATTATGGCATAAGCTTTTGTGGATTACAGTCCACTCCATACAAAAATATAGTCCTCCATTTTCAATGGAGAGACTCAGCCAAACACAATGACCGAGTTACCTCCATTCATTTCAGTATGACTTGACAAGAAGGAACTTCCCAGAGGAAAATAATTGTTGAATATTAGTGATGTTCGGTGGATTGCTTTTCTTCCTCAATATACATCTTTAAAACAGTAAACACTGATAATTTTGTAGAATACACATATTTTGTAAACTGCCCAGAGAGCTTCGGCTATGGGGCGGTATATAAATTTAATAAATAAATAAATAAATTTAGCTCTAAACAGAGGGTATCAGTGATTGGTTTTGGACTGAAGGGCTTTGTCAAGCAATACTTAAATGTATTTCTGGAATTCACTCCTACACATTGGGGTTTTAGCCACTAGATTAGAGGGACCATCTAGCTGTGGAGTCCTGCAAAAACCTGGTCCTAGTTTCTTTATCTGGCTCATTTCCACTTTGCCTCTGAGGGCCAGGCCCTGACTGAGTCTCACCACAAGTGCTACTCCTTCTGCTCCAGGTGCTAACAGAAGTTGTATCTTTGCTTCTATTTGGAACATATTTTCTACTGTTAGGATTTAGCAGGAATTATTGGAATGCTTATTCTTAGTGTATATTAATTAATGTGATGTTTTCATGAGCCTATTCACACATATATGATTGTTGAAATTTCATTATGTCTTGTAATTGTAAATTATCTTGAAATGTTGCTATTTTTGTGAGCATCCTCATGGATAACCTTTTTGGCTGAAGAGTGGGTAAAAATGCTGCTATTGCTACTGTTGCTTCTAATTATTATTATTATTAATAATGATAATAATAATAATAATAATAATAATAATAATAATATAGTAGCAGCAATATTTACCACAGAAAAGCAGCATATGAATAAAGAAATGATAATGGTGGTGATGATGGTGATGATGATGATGATGACGACGACAATTTTTTTTAAGGATTATCTGAATTCATGGAGGACAGGCTTAGCAATGGCTATTAGACCTGATAATAAAATGGAACATCCATCCACAGAGGCAATATGCCTCTGAAAACCAGATACCATGGACAAACAACAGGGGTGACCATCACCTTTATGCCCTGCTTGTGAGCTCCTTCTATTTGGCTGCTGTTGGAAAGAAAATGCTGGACTAGACAGATCCGTCTTGGTTTGATTTGGCAAGGCAGTCCTTATGTTCTTATGATATCAGCAACAGAACAACCAGTTATGACTAATCCTTACATTGTAAAAAGAAATCTTACTATGGATGTAGCTGCCAGCTTTACAAGAATGCGCCCTTAAGGGTCCTTGTAAGGATTCTTGCAGTTGTCCAAGGATACAGTGCCTTTGCTTTTCATCCCTTGGATGTAAGCTGCATGTTCCAAAGCATTTAACTTAGGCATACACTGTTATTTCAGGGTTTTTTTAGATTACGTTCCCCCCCCCAATCTCTTGTATTCAATTTATTTCTATATTTTAATCCATCAAAGTTTCACTAGGTGGCAGGATTCCACTATCCCTTGTAAAACAACAGTTGTATTCAAGACATCGAGAGATTTTAAATATATTACTAAAAATTTTTTTACTTTTGTACGTTACAAAAAGGCTTCATGATATCGAACTGTAATACATGTCTTTGACATTTGTGCACTGGTTTCATGTTTAAGAAAATATGATGTTGTTCTTTTTTTCATAAAGAATGACATGCAATATTCCTTGACCAAGGGAAGTTAACTATTCAAACAGCATTATAAACATATACTTCCAAGTAATATTTTGATCTATAAGAAAAACAAACTGATCTAATTGGTTTCAGCCAAGTTTAACGTTTCTCTTGGGGAGTCTTCCAGCTAGCAGAATATATCATATCATTAAATACTTTTTTTATATATAGAACTATAAGACAATGAAGTTGACCCATTATTCTATTTTCCTTTATCAGAAACAAGCTGCATATTGCTTGAATTATGCATGTTTGTTTAAAAGTAAATTGCACTGAATTAAATGAGGCTTTCTCCTACATGTGCATAGGATATGGCCGTGTAGCATGAACTTTGGAGTAAATCTCTCTGAGTTTAGGAAGTCTTACTCCCAAGTCCCCAGTAAGTTTGGATAGAATTCCATTGGAACTTCCTTCAAAGTAAACAAAGTAATGAATTGGACTGCCTCTTAAGTTCAAGTTAGCATGTTATGATTTATAGTATTTAATCCTACTGTCCTAAATCCTATTGTCTCAAGCATTATGAGCGTAGAATTGTTGAATTCAATGATGGGCACAATTTGTTCCCCAAACCCAGTACAATGCCGCCTTATTAATTTTTGTATATATCACCAGACTTTTAAAATAAGAAATCTTCCTACAAGTCCCTTGAAGATGCAGAAGATTTCAGAGCAACATGTTAAATTCTTACAGGATCCATGATGTGGATCACAAATATTCAGTTATAATCTATGGAATATACACCAGGACAGAAGCAGCATCTCATAAAAGCGATTCTAGAGATTGTGGGTTTGATTAATATTAAGCAACAGTTTCATAATCATGCTTTCCAAGATTGCTCAAAACAGTAGGCATCTCTCTCTCTCTCACTCTCAGGCATGCATTTATTCCTTCGCCAAGACTAGAGGAAAAGTGTCACAAATCTTTCATCAAAGGAAAGTTTGCTACTTCAAGAACCAGTCCTTACTGTACAGAGTTCTTTCAACACCACTCAGAAAAGTTCAACAGGAGCTAAAAACAATCAGCATCTCAGAGGACCTGCATATTTTGTGTGGGGAGAAAAAAATATCTTTGTACTTTCTATCTGATCCAGGGAAGAAAGTTTAGGAAACGTTCATTTTCTTAAAATAAAACACCACACTTGCTAAGAATACGTTTGGGAGGACCACTGCAAGTTTAAAATGAATGCTGGAATAAAGTCTTCATTAAGATTTAAAAAATGGAAATGCTATCCCCTGCTCCTCTTCCACTGAAAAAATAAACCATCTTACAGACAACTTTTCTGTCCTTTTTACACAACGCTGATAAAGGCAGAAGCACCCTCTTATTGTCCTACCTTGGCAATCTGCAGAGGCTGCTTTTCTTCCTTGCCCCCTTGAAGTCTAAACCCCCAAGGGGATCCTCCAGTCATGGTGATGCAGATATAATCCCCTGTACCCATTTTTGATTCCTGGGGCAAGATCAGGCAGTGTTCATTGGCAGGAGTAATTTAATTTCTTTTTTCGAATCCTAGATGCAGTGGATGTTCCCTGAACTTGAAGCTGGCTTCCCAGATGGTATTAGGAAGAGAGGAGCAGCAGACACACTCCTGCTGACACTGCCTGTGCACTGCACTCTTGTAGCACACTCGCTTACGGAGAGCGAGGGAGCTCTCCCAGACCAAGGGAACGGCCCACTCTTGCGTCAGTTGAGCTCTGCTCACAGCCCACCTTCATGGCAAAGGCAAATCATGTTGAGGAAACAGAACACAAATGAAAAAAGGACTTGGCTGTGAATTGGTGGGGGTGGGCAGGGGCTGGCTATATTTAAACCCAAGAGCCTTTTGTCTGTGACAGCTAAATCAAAACCACAGCGCAGAGGACTTGTAAATCTCCCAGCGATGGTTTGAGACAGAGCGTTTACTTTTGTAAATGGTACCGGCCTTGTTAAGCTATCATCGCAGCTTGTTTTGTTTTCTCATCATTCAAACAAAGTGTCGGAGGAAAACGGAAAAGGGGATCTTCCCCCTCAAAACAGACACTATGCACTGTACTGAAATGGATTGGATTAGCAACAGTGATATTCACATTCATGGGATGATTACAATTATCAAGTGATTCTAGACGGATCTCTTGAAACTTTTACCACGTGTGTCTGGCTCTCCCTCATTATAGACTTGCCATTATGTCTAAGCAGTAAGCATCTAGGGTTGTGCCATAAGGGCTTTTCTCCTGCCAGGAGATATGAGAGCGACATAATGCATCTTGTTCCCCAAGGAAAATAAACAGAGCAAGCAAGCCTTAAAAATTAGAGTTGCTTGGCATGGACAGAGGACTGGTGGATACGACTGCACAAAGGCAGCTTCACATGAAGGCATATTGGAAGAATAGCTGCAGGGGCAAGAAGCTCTGAACATATAACACTGATTTTGACCAGCTTGCACTGGCCACCTGTATGTTTTCTGAGCCCAATTCAAGGTGCTGGTTTTGAACTCTGAAGCCTTACAGGCTCAGAACCACAATACCTGATGGAGCGTCTCTCCCAGCATGACCCGTACTCATACACTACGTTCATTATCTAAGGTCTTCCTCCAAGTGCCTCTTTCCGAAGGAGGCTCAGAAGGTGGCAACAAGGGAAAGGGCCTTCTCAGTCGTGGCCCTCCCAATTATGGAATGAGCACCCCACCAAGAACCTGCCTGGCACCAACATTGTTATCTTTCCAGGTTAAGCCCTTCCTATACTCCCAAGCATTTGGCAGCACTTGATAGGTTTTTAATCAGGTCATGGGGTATTGTTTGGATGTGTGTGTGTGTGTGTGTGTGTGTGTGTGTGTGTGTGTGTGTGTGTGTAAGTGTGACTGCTCTGGTTATATATTTGTAGCTAAACTGTTTTTATATGATGTGTAATACTGTATTTTTGAGGGTTTTAATCTTTGTAAACTGTCCAGAGAGCTTTGGCTATCGGGGGCTATAGGAATGTAATAAATGAAATGAAATGAAATGAAGAACAGATGGTCCAATTGGTAGAGGATTATGCAGGTGAAGGAAAAAGAACATACTACCAGCAAAGGAATCAAGCCAACAAGTAACCAAGGCAGATGTTGTGAGGGATTTGAGCCCAGAATCAACATATAAAGAAGGATTTATGAAAGAAAGGGTAGAAATGTGTCACATGGGTCCTTATGAGTAACTGATTTATAAAATAATGCTGACCCAAAGAGAATCTATGGAATCTTAAATGCATGATTTGACAGTTAAAACATATGCTTCTGTTCAAGTGGATAGAATTCCAGTATGTACTTCATATGACTGTGATAAGAGTTGGGCCAAATTTGACCTTCCAAATAGCAAAACAGAGCAATAAGCTAGGGAATGCCGTTTGCAGCAACAAGATTTGGTGGCTTGCTACTTGAGGGTGACATATCCTGGCCTGCTATTAAACTTTGGCAAACCAAGCAGCTGACAAGTGGTGGGATATATAAGAATGTAAGAAAAGCCATGCTGGATGAGACCAAGGGTCCATCTAGTCCTTCTCTTTTCTCACAGTGGCCAACTAGCTGCCCACAGGAAACTCACAAGCAGGACATGAGTGCAACAGCACCCTCCACCTATGTTCCCCAGCAACTGATGTTCACAGCTATACTGCAGCAATGGAGGTGAGCCCATGGAAATACCAACCAGGATTTGTTAGTCTACTCAGGTTTAGAAGGAAAGTGGCAGTTTCATAGCAGTTATCAGTGCACTTGAATACTTCTATAAAGGAGTAATATTGGGGGGCCCATCATAATTTTTTTCCACGTACGATCTGCATTTTCCACCTCCATTTCATTAGCGTGTCAAGCGGTGATCGTTTTCACATGCCTTCCTGGTATCGCCATTGTATTGGCAAAATCTCTTTCACTCTTTTTACTCTTCTGCTATTGTGCCCCCCCGCCCCCTTCTCCTTCCCCCTCCAATTCATTGGTACTTGTGGTTGATGGGACATTGTGATGGGCATGGGCACCTCCCCCCTTTTGGTTTTGTTGTTTAGCATTTTAGCGACTTAGCATTTCATTGGCTGGGCGCCGTTTCTGCCTTTAGAGGTGAGAGGATGCTCCCTTCTGTGTGGGGTCTTCACATGCCCTTTCTCCCTCCCCCTTCCTGGTTGAGCAGTTGAGTGATTCTATGGACTTGAGGAGAACCGCCTCTACCCTTGTCTTTCATCAGCAAGACAGCCCCTCAACGCACACGGCCCCAAGAAGGGACGTTCTGCAACATAGCATGAGGACAGCAATACATGGGGACGGAAGGGCAGTTTTATCCTGTGTAGAGAAAAAATACCACACTTTCCCTGCCCCAGAAAAACATGGAAAATGAAGGGGAAGAGGCAAGATGACTGCAGGACAGGGACAATGACATGTGAGGGTTGTGGGGTAAAATGGTAAACAAGTCAAGATGAAAGTGTGATAAAATGCTGGTGTGATGGAACTCCTGATCTACCCTTAGTCTCGATCCAATGCATTGTCTGGATTCTCCATAGAAAGTGTTTTGACGAAGGGTTGCAATTTCAGATTATATAGTTAGTCTGCTCTCACTTCCTTTCTCAACTACTGAAGGCATCATACTTTATTTGTTAATGTATTACATTTCTATATCACCCAATAGCCAAAGCGCTCTGGACACTTCACAACATTAAATGGAACGGCATGATAAAATCATGATATAAAAGTTTTAAAATGATAGTATAAAACCAAAAGAAAAACTAGCAACAGAGTAAAGATCTAAAAATACAGTAACAGATTTAAAACAAGTAAAACTGAAGGACTATAATGCCTGGGAAAATAAAAAGGTCTTCACCTGGCATAGAAAAGACCACATCATAAGTGCTTGAAACAGTAAAAAGTGCCAGGGAGAATTAAAGTGCCCACAGGGAGAACAAAAAGTGCCAGGGTGAATAAAAAAATCCCCGGGAAAATAAAAAGGACTTTACTCAGCATCAAAAAGACCACAATGTAAGTGCCAAGTGAGCCACTCTGGGGAGGGTGTTCTACAACCAGGGTGCCCAGAACTGAAAAAATCACCTCCTAAGTTGTTGTTGTTGTTGTTGTTGTTGTTACATTTATATCCCGCTTTTTTCTTCTTCCGAGGAACCCAAGGTGGTATACATAATCCTCCTCCTCCATTTTATCCTTACAACAACAACCCTGTGAGGTGGGTTGGTCTGTTTGCTAGTCACCCCAAAAGAAAAAGAGGACTTTGGAGATTTGATATGATGATTGGTGGATAACATTTATCTGCTCCATGAAACTGTAGGGCTACATAAGTAGTTCAACTCAGGGAGAAATATTCATTTCAGGATGTGATTAACTCATTCCCTCAAGAGAGGGGTTTTAGAACAGCTCTCATAGTCCTAATGCCTTTAGGACATACTTTTTACTGAGCAGCCATAATTCCACTTACCGTATATGACTTCCATAGATGTTATTTATTGGTGCATGTTGTTTTTATAGTTAGCTTTATCTCCTTCCACATTCTTTGCATCTTTTGGGTTTTCTGTATCACTGTCCATAAATCAGAAAAGATTTCATAGCAAAGATCAGCAGATCACTTGGAATAGTAGAACCCATGGTCATCCCATGAAGCTGATTGGTGGGAGATTCAGGACAGATAAAAATAAGTACTTCTTCACACAATGCATAGTTAAACTATGGAATTCACTACCTAAGATGTAGTGATGGCCACCAATTTGGATGGCTTTAAAAGGGGGTTGGATAAATTCGTGGAGGAGAAAGCTATCAATGGCTACTAGCCCTGATGCTTATGTGCTACCTCCAGTATTCGAGGCAGTAAGCTTCTGTGCACCATTTGCTGGGGAACATGGGTGGGAGAGTGCTGTTGCACCATGTCCTGCTTTGTTGGTCCCTAGCCAACAGCTGGTTGGCCACTGTGTGAAAAGAATGTTGGATTAGATGGACCCTTGGTCTGAACCAGCATGGCTCTTCTTACGTTCTTCTGTTCTTAATTTAAGGTGTTGGTTTTAAGCCTGAAATGGCTTAGGAACTAGCTATTGAAGGGATCGCCTGTCTATTTTTCAACATGTCCAATTATTAAGATCTGCAGCAGAGGATATCTTGAAGACATCATTACAGAGGCCCATTTGTCAAGAACACATGAAAGAGGTTTCTTCTGTATGGATTGTCTCCCACTCTCTTGGCTTTTAGAATGGATGTGAAAGCACATCTCTTTAATTTAGCATTTTCAATTATGTAGGTTTAAGATTTTCATGTTTTACTGTTTGTAATGTTCTTAGTTTGTTTTTTGTTTTTTATTTTGTTAGAACGCACTCCTATGGGATGGATACTCTATTGATGCTCCGTCTATCCTATGCTCTGTCAGGCAGAGCAAGGCTGAGTGGGAGTAAGGCAGAGTGAGAAGATTGAGGGGAGTCATGATAGCACTCTTCAAATACTTAAAAGGTTGTCACAGAGAGGAGGGCCAGGATCTCTTCTTGATCTTCCCAGAGTACAGGACATGGAATAATGGGCTCAAGTTACAGGAAACCAGATTCTGGCTGGACATCAGGAAAAACTTCCTGACTGTTAGAGGAGTACGACAATGGAACCAGTTACCTAGTGAGGTTGTGGGCTCTCCCATACTAGAGGCATTCAAGAAGCAGCTGGACAACCATCTGTCAGGGATGCTTTAAGGTGGATTTCTGCATTGAGCAGGGAGTTGGACTCGATGGCCTTATAGGCCCCTTCCAACTCTACTATTCCATGATTCTATGATTCTATTTTCTGGTCAAAGACTCTGTGCCTTTGAGTGTCTCTACATCGTTTACCCAGCGGAAAATCCCATCGTTTACCCAGCGCTGTGGTGTTTCCTGGTTCTTTGGCACGATTGATGTGAGTTGGATTACAAGGAAGGAGAGGGCTGACAAGGTGGAATATCCTGCTGCTTCCTGGGGCTCCTTTAAATGTCAGACAGGCAGACATATTTGGTTGAGTAGTGGAGGGGTGCCTCCCTCCCTCCCTCCCTGGCATGTGTGCAAAGGATGGTGTATAGTCTTGTTTTCCTCCCAGCATCCAACAGACACAAAACAAAAGCTTTTGCTGAATAAGACACATGACAGGAATAGGCACCAAAGTGGCAATTCATTGATTAAGCAAAATGGGACAATCCAATTCCTATTCCTTTCCTGCTTAAAACCCTATATGTTATATTCACAAATAAGAAGCATTTATAGACATGAGTCATGGGTCGGTTTGCCTGACCCTCCCACCCATAAAAGCCTTTTTTCTCTCAGTATGAGAGTCTGTGACCAGAAACAAGTCCAGTTAGAAGAAACATGGCGGGGAGCAGGGGAGTGGTTGCAGAGGAGAAAATAGTTGGGTGGAGGATCAATTCAGTGCTGCTTCCTGCCAGCTGTTTGTCTGCTTGGTGTTGTTGTTGATGATGATGATGATGATGATGATGATTTTCCCTCTTCTTTACAGGTGTTTGGTGGCACTGTGTGTTTGAAGACATGCTTCTGCCACTGTTGTGTTTAGTTCTGCCTGAAAGGGTCCAAGAGAAAATGACCATGGCACATTTAACAATGCAATACCACATAGATTATTACATCATGGATATCATGTAAACTGTGCTTCTTGTTTACAAAACAGGATTTTATTCCAAATGTGTTGAGAATAAAAAAGAGTGAGTGAGAGTTTTAAGCTGTATTCTAAATAAATTCAGCTCAGGGGCATAATTTAGGAAGGAGAGGCAGACACACACACACACATACCACCTGTATCTCAGATCACATGTGACTGTTCCCCAGGAACACCTAAATCTCCTGTTATTATGGGGTACAAAGAAAAGTCACCACAAAAATGCTCTTAAAATAAACTGCTTATATCCAAGAACAAGCCTTTAAACCTTGGTATTTACACCTTGTCTTCCCATTTCTAAAATCTCTTCCTGTCCCACAACATGAAATTATTCCCTTAATTCAGTTTTTGTTGCTGAACACTATGGCATACACCTTTAATCCTTACAGCAATTACTTACATAGTTTGCATTCCTGTTCTATGCTGCCATTGGGAAATAACTGTGAGATAAAATTTTAACAGATGTGGTACTATTGCTTGTCTTTTACGATATCCCTATCTCCAGTAAACTAGCACATTGGCTTTACAGTTGTGCTTAGTTAAAAAATAAAGAAAAGAGTGAAATATGTAATTTGGAATATCCAAGCAAGAATAAATTCTCTGTATAGGTATAAAGATTTCCAAATCAGACCATGAGATAGTACCCATTATATTGCTGTTGATAAAACATAATCTTGTAATGGCTTCTCAAATCCCCCAGCGAGTTTAACCATCAGGAAACTTGCTATATTTTCCCTTCCTTTATTGGTGTGATTATTTATTTATTTATATCAATACCGCCTTTCTGAAACCAATGAAGGTGGTGTACAAAAAATTGAAAAGGAAACATAATTAAAAAATTAAAGCAGCATTGAAATGCATGAACATTTAAAAAGCCAAGTTAAAAAGGTGTGTCTTGACCACATTCCTGAGCGCAGAGAGAGTGAGGACCACTTGCAACTCTATTGGCTACGTATGTGTTGCAGAGTTCAGGAGTGACACAGGAAAGAGCCCTTTCCCGCATGCCCAGCAAGTGAGCCTCCGCAATGGAGCTTGTCCTGCTGATCCTAATAACCAAGCAGGTTCATACCAAGACAGGAGATTCCTCAGATAACAATATCCCAAGACAAGCTTCCCCAACCATTTGGATCAGTGGCCATATTTGAAATTTTGAGGATCTATCGTGGGTGCACTCACAAAGTCTCGATCAGTCAACATCAACAGTCTGGAAATGCTATCATCAGTAGTGGAGACAGGCAGAATAACTAAATGCAGGAAAGATAATGCAGTTGGTGCCCTGACCTACATAGTCCAGAACTTCTTTCCTATGGTTATACATGTATTTATTGACAAACACATGACAACCTTATATACATGTCTATTCAGAATTCAGCCCCATTGAATGCAATTGGATTTCCTCTCAGGCAAATTTGTATAAGATTGGAGCTTTAAAAAAAACTTCTATTGGCATTGAAACTATTAGTTATTGGAATCTAAATGTAACAATCTGCCCCAGGACTCTGCAAAGCAAAGGCATCCCCACATCAGCTCCTCTGAATACTATTGTTCATCAGAGCCCTTTCCTCAACCATGGGTCCTTGTAGGGGACAGAGGCAGGGCCCCCAACATCACAACCATAAGTGTGTGCAAGGGGTGTGCTTGGTGTACCCAGGCACACCCTAATATCTCAAGCAATAAGCGCTGAATTGAGGGGCCATTGAGTAGAGAGCTAGAGGAATCATAGAATCATAGAATCATAGAATAGCAGAGTTGGAAGGGGTCTACAAAGCCATCTAGTCCAACCCCCTGCTCAACGCAGGAATCCACCCTAAAGCATCCCTGACAGATGGTTGCCCAGCTGCCTCTTGAATGCCTCTAGTGTGGGAGAGCCCACAACCTCCCTAGGTAACTGATTCCACCGTCCCACTGCTCTAACAGTCAGGAAGTTTTTCCTGATGTCCAGCCGGAATCTGGCTTCCTTTAACTTGAGCCCATTATTCCATGTCCTGCACTCTGGGAGGATCGAGAAGAGATCCTGGCCCTCCTCTGTGTGACAACCTTTTAAGTATTTGAAGAGTGCTATCATGTCTCCCCTCCATCTTCTCTTCTCCAGGCTAAACAGGCCCAGTTCTTTCAGTCTCTCTTCATAGGGCTTTGTTTCTAGACCCCTGATCATCCTGGTTGCCCTCTTCTGAACACACTCCAGCTTGTCTGCATCCTTCTTGAATTGTGGAGCCCAGAACTGGACACAATACTCTAGATGAGGCCTAACCAGGGCCGAATAGAGAGGAACCAGTACCTCACGTGATTTGGAAGCTATACTTCTATTAATGCAGCCCAAAATAGCATTTGCCTTTCTTGCAGCCATATTGCACTATTGGCTCATATTCAGCTTGCGATCTACAACAATTCCAAGATCTTTCTCATTTGTAGTATTGCTGAGCCAAGTGTCCCCCATCTTGTAACTGTGCATTTGGTTTCTATTCCCTAAATGTAGAACTTGGCATTTATCCCTATTAAATTTCATTCTGTTGTTTTCAGCCCAGCACTCCAGCCTATCAAGATCACTTTGAAGTTTGTTTCTGTCTTCCAGGGTATTAGCTATCCCACCCAATTTTGTGTCATCTGCAAATTTGATCAGCGTTCCCTGCACCTGCTCATCCAAATCATTAATGAAAATGTTGAAGAGCATTGGGCCCAGGACTGAGCCCTGTGGCACCCCACTCGTTGCCTCTCCCCAGTTTGAGAAGGTTCCATTGATAAGTACTCTTTGAGTCCGATTCTGAAGCCAACTGTGAATCCACCTAATAGTTGTTCCATCTAGCCCACTCTTAGCTAGTTTGTTAATCAGAATGTCATGGGGCACTTTGTCAAAAGCTTTGCTGAAGTCATATGATATATGACGTCCACAGCATTCCCACAGTCCACAAGGGAGGTTATCCTATCAAAAAATGAGATCAGATTAGTCTGACAGGATTTGTTCCTGACAAATCCATGTTGGCTTCTAGTAATCACTGCATTGATTTCAAGGTGTTTACAGACTGACTTCTTTATAATCTGCTCCAGAATTTTCCCAGGGATGGATGTCAGACTGACTGGTCTGTAGTTCCCAGGTTCCTCCTTTTTGCCCTTTTTGAAGATAGGGACAACGTTAGCCCTCCTCCAGTTGTCCGGCACTTCACCTGTCTTCCATGATTTTGCAGAGATAATAGATAAAGGTTCTGAGAGTTCTTCTGCTAGCTCCTTCATCACTCTAGGATGCAGTTCATCGGGCCCTGGAGATTTAAACTCATTCAAGGAAATTAGGTGTTCTTTGACCATTTGTTTATCAATCTCAAACTGCAATCCTGCCCCCTCAACTTCTGCTTCACTTTTTCCAGGGGGGTCATAGACCTGCTTTTGGGAGAAGACCGAGGCAAAGTAGGAATTGAGCACTTCAGCCTTTTCTTTGTCGTCTGTTATCAATTTGCCATCCTCATTAAGCAGTTGAACCACCATTTCTTTCCTGTGTCTTTTACTACTCACGTATCTGAAGAAAGCCTTTTTATTGCTTTTAGCATCCCTCGCTAATCTCAGCTCATTCACAGCTTTAGCCTTCCTGACGCCATTTCGGCACTTCTGCGCCACTTGTATGTACTCTTCTTTTGTAGCCTGGCCTTCCTTCCACTTCCTATATGTATCCCTTTTTGTTTTCAGGTCATCTCTAAGCTTTTTGTGGAGCCACATTGGTTTCCTCTGTTGTCTTCTATCTTTTCTCCTGGTTGGAATTGTTTGTAACTGTGCCTTTAAAATTTCCTTTTTTAAATACTCCCACCCGTCCTGCACTCCTTTTCTCATTAGGCTCCCTTGCCACGGGACCTTACTTATTATAGTTCTGAGTTTATTAAAATCAGCTTTCCTAAAATCCAGAGTATGTGTATGGCTACGCTCGACTTTTGTCTCCTTCATAATCAAGAATTCAAGTATGATGTGGTCACTTTCCCCCAGAGTTCCAGTAACTGCCACTTTATCCACTAAGTCATCCCTATTGGTCAATATCAAGTCAAGGATTGCCGATCCTCTAGTTCCTTCCACCACTTTCTGTAGGAGAAAGTTATCACCCATACATGTCAGGAATTTCTTGGAGGGGCCGCTTTTGGCAGTAATGGTCTCCCAACAGATATCAGGGTAATTGAAGTCCCCCATCACTACTACATCATACTTCCTTGAAACACTGCCAATTTGTTTCTCAAAAGTTTCATCCTCATCTTCTCCTTGATTGGGTGGTCAGTAGTAGACTCCGATTATCATATTCTTTTTATTCCTAGCCCCATTTATTTTAATCCAGATGCTCTTGACGGGGCTCCCAGTCTCATCCGCCTGTATTTCTGTGCAGGGATAGGTATTTTTAACATATAGTGCAACTCCACCTCCCTTTCTATTTCTTCTGTTCTTTTTGAGCAAGTTATATCCTTCAATTGCTATATTCCAGTCATGGGAGTCATCCCACCAAGTTTCAGTTATACCTATCAAGTCGTATTTGCCTTCATGTAATAAGAATTCAAGTTCATTCTGTTTGTTTCCCATGCTCTGGGCATTAGTATATAGACATCGAAGACCATGTGTTTTATAGTCTGGCTTTGTTCCTACCTTGTTGCAGACACTATTTTGTGACACTATTGGAGCTGTTCTCTGTACTGTGGTGCCTTGGCCTTCATCCATTGTTGCCTCAAAATTTACGTCTCCCGCCCCCGTAAGATTCAGTTTAAAGCCCTCCTGATCAAGTTCTTCATGCTGTGGCCGAACTCATTCTTTCCAGCCCTTGTGAGGTGCAACCCATCCCTTGCCAGCAGTCCATGTTCCAAGTAGCGTAGCCCATGGTCCCAGAATCCAAAACTCTCACGACGGCACCACCTTCGAAGCCAGTCGTTCATCCGGAGCATTTTTCTTTCCCTTTCTAATCCTCTTCCAAGAACCGGGAGGATGGATGAGAAAACTACCTGGGCCCCAAAGTTCTTCAGTTTCCTTCCCAGAACTTCAAAGTCTGAAATGATCCAGGTGCAGAGAAAATGGTCCTCCGGCTGCTCTCTGGCTGCCCTCTGGCTGCTTCGCTGTTGCTGCCCTCGAAAGTGTGCCACTGCTTCCAGCAGCAGGAGTGAAAAGGAATCACTCTTCTGGAAGCTTCTCTGCCAGGAGCCACGCTTCAAAGAGGCCAGGATGAGGGCCCTCGAAAGCTAATATCACCTCATAAGCCCCTCCTCCAGCCAGAGTGTCACCACAAAGCCCTACCTGCAATGGTCCTCCCATGTTCAGGCAAGCTGAACGCAGAGTAGGCCTCAGTGTCTACAGTGCTTAATATATAAATGAATAAAAATAATGTCCTTTATGCCTGAGTGTTCACCTTTAAAAAAAATCCCAGGTGCACACCCTAATGCAATGTGCTGCACACGCCTATGATCACAACTACCTCAGGCCCCATAAACCCTCTGGGCAGCCCTTACCTCCTCCAGCACTCCCAAGAAGGGGGAAACCAGGGCAATATGTCCAGGCCCCTGGCTCAGTTCCTGTGGGCACCTAGCCCTAACTAGCAGAGGCAGCACTGGCCTCCTCTTTATCACCTCCTCACTGGGTGGCACTGGTAGGTGGGGGAGAAGAGAATGGGGCTTGGAACTAATATGTGTTTGGTAGCCGCACATATTGCTATCAAATAGCTTCAATGACTTTGAACCATCCCTGTGGTAAAGGCTATTCCATTGTTTTTGTCCTTTTCAGTGGGTGGAAATGACAAAGAAAGCAAACCCAGCCTCCCCCACAACCCCAATAGAGACAACAAAGTTTTGTGACATCTTAAAGGCTAACACATTTATTATGGACTGGAGTCCACTCCTTCAGATGCATAAAGTGTTATAGTCAATTACCAGATATACATTGATGTAAAGAAATGAAGAAATGGTAACAGTGGCAGTGGTGCAGCCAGGTAATTTTAGACTGTGCATTTAATGGGGCTTTAAATAGATTTGCTGCCCTAAAGACCCCACTGCCAACAATTCTCCAGGTTGTGCCCCCGCTCCCAGTCTTTGGCCCTAAGGTCCACCCTAGCTGCACCACTAAACAGTGAAGTCAAATGACAAATGCAAAAATAAAACAAACAAACAAAAATCAGCCTGTGACAATTCAATCAATTACAGCTTAAACGCTTGCAAAATAAGCACCGATACTATTCACAGCTGATGAGTGGAGGCTGGTGGCTCCGATTTCAGTGAAACTATGGGTTTCTAAGCGATTTCTAAGTGAACCAGCAAGAACTCTAAAGGAGCTATCCAAGGTGCTGAACCCTAACTAGGTTCAACACCTTGGATGGTTCCTTCAGAATTCTGGATGGTTCTGAATGAAACCCAGAATGGATTCGCAGCCCCAGAGAAATCGGAGCCACCAGCCTCCACTACTGAAATGCCACAAGGCTTTCCGTGTTTTTTCCTACAACGGATTAACAAGGCTCACCCTCTAAAATCACCACCACCACCACCTCAATCCCTTAAGAACGTCGATATTATTTTCCCTTTTGCCTGCCCATTCTTTTTTCTTTTTTGGCAAGTCCACTCTGCCCTTGTCAATCTCTGGCCGCTTCGTTGTTGTTTTGTTATTCTCGCTTTCTTACCAATTAATTACTGGAAGGGAGCGCATGGGCAAAAAGGCTTCACCGGCGTCAGTACGCATGCTCTCCTTTCCCCTTGCTGACAGCTTCTCCCTCTGACTCCACCTCCGAGCGTGTGGCGGTGGCGCGCGCTCCCGGGCCTGGCCAGCTGTGGCCTCGGCGCGCGCTCCCGCGAGCACTGTTAGACGTGGCAGTTCACTGAGCGCTCCCGGGCGAAGGGGGAGAGGGAGCGAGAGAGAGGGAGAGAGAGAGGAGCCGGCTGTCTCGCGCCTCTCTGACAAGAGCCTGGCGCACCGGCTTGGGACGGCGCGAGCCGCGAGCGCACACGAGGCGAAGGAGCGAACGGGGCAGGGGGCGCTGGTCAGGTAAAAGGGGAGCGGGGTGGGACGACCCTTGGTAGGGGTGAGGGAGAGGGAGAGAAAGAGCCTGGTGGGAGTGCTTGGCTTGGGGACAGAGCCTGTGTCCACGAGGAAGCAGGAACGGCGGCGGGGTGGGGGGCACCCAGCATCCCATAAAAGGGGCAGCAAGCGCCCTGTGAGCCGGTGGGGGTGGGGGTGGGGGGGGAGAACTATCCAAACAGCACAAGAGGGTTGAACTATGCCGCAGAGTTGCTCCTTCTCGCCTTGCAGCATAGGGAGCTCTCCAAATGTACTGTCTGACCCACACTGGTCTGGTCATCTGGTGAATGGCTGAACTTCTTCTCGATGCACGAACCATCCCGTATTCCTGTAGAATTTTGAGATCCGCTTAATAATCGTGAGGCTGTTCTGATTTAAGTGTCTTCAGCCTTTCTTTTTAGAAAGTTTGATCTGCAAAGCAAATATGTTTTATTGAAGCACACCCACACCCTGAAGCGTAAATAGTGCCTAATTCTATTGCAAGACTTTATTTCGGTAGTATAAAAACTTTAAAAATCCTGAGAGTTGATAGAATACACACAGGCCCAATTCACGCACCACTTAAGGCACCTGCAGGATGCTTTCATTTATTCTGTCTGGGTTGAAAGTGTGATGTTGGCAAAGTAGTTCTCTGACCATCATGCCTGAAGAATGCTTCATTCTGCCCTCATAAGAAACCCTAGAGAGGGTTGTGTTGAATGATGGCTGGTGGACATGGGCATAATTGTTTTACTATGATTTTATTAGATTGTAAGCCTATGCGGCAGGGTCTTGCTATTTACTGCTGTACTCTGTACAGCACCATGTACACTGATGGTGCTATATAAATAAATAAATAAATAAATAAATAAATAATAACGTTACCACAACTGCACTTGAATCCATGTTGTTAGTCCATATGGGAAAATGGGGGTATTTCCATGTACATCAGGGTTGAGCAAATCAGCTCTTTTGGCCTATATGCCACAGCAGTTAAGATGCATCTTTCCCTTGTATTGTTTTTATCTTGAATTGCCAGCTGTCACTCTTTATTTGTGATGGCTTGTGGAGCCTCAAGAGTAAGCATTGAAAATTCTGGTTACAGGTTCATGAGAGAGGGATAACACAACTTTTTTGGCCATACATCAGAAGATGTGCAGGTCAACACAACCACATCTCACCTGTTTGAAATAGACATTAATTTTAGTAGATGTTCCCCGCGTCATGTTCTGATATACTTCTTATATAGTCCTTTGACGTTAACCCTTCTGGCATCAGCTGTAGCATTGACATTTTCTGTTGATTTAACCTGATGTAAGGTGCAATCCTATGCATGTTTAGGTAGAAATAAGGACTAACAACTCCCAGCATTCCCAAGCCTGCATGGCTGCTGGGAGTTTTAGTACTGTTTTCTGCCTAAACATGCATAGGATTGCATCCTTAACCAACTTTGTTGATTTTGGAGCTTTCTTCCTGTTAGCTCAAGATTCTGGCATATTCAACACATGTGATTTGACTGTTAATGTAAGCTGGTTTTATACAGGTGCAGGAAAGGCATGACATCAAAACAGATTTTTGTAACCTGTTATGAACTCTGTATTATGGACACGTTGCAAAAGGGCACCTCTGTTCCAAGTGGCCAAAAAATATAAGATGTGGCTTTAGTACTGTTTTTGTGTGCCTCGTCTGATTATGGGTGATGGATTAATCGTACTGGTATCTGGTGTGCTTTGTAAAATAGAGTTTACCTTGTGTTCTGTATGCATTGAAGTTGGCATGGAGAAGGTGGGGTTTATCAGATTACGTAAGGTATTTATAGCGTAATTGGAAGTAGAGCTTGGTCATTAAGGCAGCATTGTTTTGTTTGTGTTTCTGACAGTTTCTTGGTCGCACAGGTTTCTGGTTTGCATAGGAAATCTGACGTGGCACACTTTCTGTTCCTCCCTCTGAGCTGTGCAGGAAGTTGTTTCTCTGGCTAAGAGCACTGCTAAGAATATTATAAACTCCTATAACAGCCTTGAACATCATTCTTTATTATTACAATGAAACCTGCAGTGTAGGTGCTTTACTGCTGATGGCTAAAGTGAACTTGCTGAAAGTGACCAGATCAAACTGCCACGTTTCATTCTGCCCAGGAGGGAAAACTCCTACTTTACCACTGGGAGCGACCTGATGCCTACATGCCCAGCTTTCCTATTTTATTAAGTAGCACTATTTCCCTGAAAATACAGCTTGTTAATTTTATTTGCATAAAACCTGAAAAATTATGACTATTTTTTTTAAAAAAAGGAAACTAATTTGTTCAACTTACAAAAACATTCAGTGTATATCTTCAGTGCAGAAGAAAGAATAAAAACAAACATTTCCACTGGAGGAAAAAGCAGTTTACAGTGCAGATCAGATTTGCACATTAACATTCATAATCCAAAATAACATTGATTCAGTAACATTCTCTCTCTGTCTACAAGTTTATTATTCCTTTTATTACTCCATGGAATTTGGAAAAGACATGAGCATATTCTTCCCTCCTTAAATTTGTCAATGTGTGTCATAAGCATAAATATATACAACCCATGTGTGTCCTTTCACTTTTTATATGGCCTTGCCATAACACATGTGGTGTTTCTGCATGTTTAATAAACTCTCCCCTGAAATTGGATACATTATTGCAAACTGCATGCATCCCAAATTGATCCATGCAGAATCCCCAGAAAGCTGCATGGCAATTAGAGATGATAGCAAGGCATGCATGAGCCTTGGCACGGTGATTTTATTCTAGGATAACTATACATTAAAGTGGAAAGAGATACGTTGCAATTATACGAACTGAAACTTACCATTGCCACTTTTCTGCTTTCTCTCATGCCATTATCAACTTGCTTTTTAGGGGGAATTTCACCCCACCAGCACTTCTTGTTTGATACTGAAGAGCTGAAACTTGTAGGAGAAGGTGCACCCTTTGGTTACAGTCTTGTGCACACTTAACTAAAAGTCAGCCTCATTGAAATCTGTGGGACTTGCTTCCAAGTAAATAGATCATTTGATCCTGTCTAAGATCAAAGTATCCCTGTAACTACAATTTTAAGCTCATTAATTTGTATGTGAACTCAGTCACAATTCACACAACGTGATTCTGCATGTGTTTACCATGCTTGCTGGACCTCAGTGCATAGGATTGCAGAAGCACCGCCTGAGTTATACCAATGGAAAAGTGCAGCTGGGTTGCGCTTTGTAGGTTATGTAGCTAAGCCTTTAAAACAAAGCTGGCAATGTGTCACCCTCCAGATGTTTTGGCCTTCATGATCCCTCACCATTGGCAATGCTAGCCAGGGCTTATGAGAGCTATAGGCAAAAATATCTTGAGAGCCACAAGTTGCTTACCCATGTTTAAATGTTCATAGAATCCGTAGAATAGTAGAGTTGAAAGGGGCCTATAAGGCCATTGAGTCCAGCCCTCTACTCAGTGCAGGAATCTATTTATTTATTATTTATTTATTTATTAAACTTATATACTGCTCCCATAGCCAGGGCTCTCTGGGCGGTTTACAGAATCCACATTTAATCCACATTAAAGCATACCTGACAGATGGCTGTCCAGCTGCAGCTTGAATGCTTCTAGTGTGGAGGAACGTTTAGTGTTGGTCAGAGAATCAGATACCTCGTTTGAAGGTATCCTCCTTGTACAAAATATTCATTGACTGCTATGGAGTGCTTGATTTGGGGCCAGCTCCGATAACTCTTGAGTATGTGGTAGCTTCATAAATCCCTGTGCCTTTTGGTTACAGTAGTAGTAGCAGCAGCAGTTGTTATTGTTAGCACCATCTATGTACATGGCACTTTACAAAAAACAGTTATGATAGGTCCCCTACCCCAAGGGAATTCCTATCTAAATAGATGGGGGAAAAGGAGAAAAAGGAGACATGGAGGAGAATATATGATTATTTCAATTTCAGTTACATATACTTTGGCACAGTTAGAATATGGTAGAGGGATGATCCAAAGGGTGAGTTTTGAAGAGGGCCTTAAAGAGAATAAGGAAGATTATTGCATGAAGATGTTCTTGGAGGCAGTGCCAAGCCTAAGGGGCAGCAAGGGACAATGGGTGGAGTCAGGGCTGTCCCAAAAGCATTTTGCTGCCTGAGGCAAAGTACAAGATGGTGCCTTTTCCTTGCTCCCTATTCCAAGTACAAAAGCTGACTAAGCTGTCAACTGAACTTTACTTCAAGGTTGGTGACAGGGCAATATCTTCCACTGCACCTGAGGGCATCTTAGGGGGTGAAGAGCAGGTCCACATACAACTCATTTTTTGATCGGGTAACCTCCATTGTGGACTGTGGGAATGCTGTGGACATAATATATCTTAACTTCAGCAAAGCTTTTAACAAAATGCCCCATGGTATTCTGATTAACAAACTAGCTAAAAGTGGGCTAGATGGAACAACTATTAGGTGGATCCACAGTTGGTTACAGAATTGGATTCAAAGAGTTCTTATCAAACTGGGGGGAGGTAACAAGTGGGTACCGCAGGGCTTAGTCCTGGGCCCAGTGCTCTTCAACATTTTTATAAATGATTTGGATGAGGAGGTGCAGGGGTGTTATCAAATTTGCAGATGACACAAAATTGAGTGGGATAGCTAATACCCTGGAAGACAGAAACGAACTTCAAAGTGATCTTGATAGGCTGGAGTGCTGGGCTGAAAACAGAATGAAATTTAATAGGGATAAATGCTAGGTTCTACATCTAGGAAAAAGAAAACAAATGATTTTTAGGTGATGTTCACCCTGTTCTGGAGGGGGTTGTGCTCCCCATAAAGGATTGGGTTTGTAGTTTGGGGGTGGTCTTGGATCCAGAACTGTCACTTGAGTCACAGGTGAACTCAATGGCAAAGAGCACCTTTTATCAGCTGAGGCTGATATACCAACTGCGTACTTATCTGGACAGAGATAGCCTAGCTACAGTTATCCATGCTCTCATAACCTCCCGTTTGGATTACTGCAATGCATTATACATGGGGCTGCCTTTGAAAACAGTCCAAAAACTTCAGCTGGTACAAAACAGGGCAGCACGTTTACTAACAGGGACTTGCCAACGAGACCACATCATGGCAGTCTTTTTCCATCTTCACTGGCTACCAGTCCAGGTACGGGCCTGATTTAAAAGGCTGGTATTAACATTCTGAGCTCTAAACGGCTTGGGGCCAGGCTATCTGAAGGAACGCCTCCTCCCATATGTACCTACCCAGACCCTAAAGTCATCCTCAGGGATCCTTCTCCATGAGCCCCTGCCAAAGGAAGTGAGGCAGGTCACTACCAGGAGGAGGGCCTTCTCTGCTGTGGCACCCCGGCTGTGGAATGAGCTCCCTAAGGAGGTTCGCCTGGCACCTACACTATACTCTTTTAGATGCCAGGTGAAGACCTATTTATTCTCAGTTTTAAACTTAATTGAAACTTTGCTGTTCTAATTTTGTATTTTAAATTTGTATTTCTGCACTGCTGCTGATTTTATCCTGGTCGTGTTTTTATATTGTATTTTATATCATGCTTTTATACTGTTTGTTTTATACTTCGAATGGTTTTAATTTTTTGTGAACCACCCAGAGAGCTTTGGCTATTTGGTGGTATAAAAATTAGGGCTGTGCATGGCCCCCCCAATTTGCCTCGGAGGCCGACTTGGAGCCTCCGAAACAGCCCCGATTTGACTCGGGGTGCTTCCGGGGTTGCCCACCTCACCTCGGTGTTGAAGCCAAGGCGAGATTTGGGCCCCCCGAGGCGACTTGGTCTTGCATGTCCCTGGGTAGCGGCTGCACAGCTGGCACCCAGGAAAGCTGGTAGCAAGGCTGGCCATGAGTCCTTTGGACTCACCTCCCTCTACCTGCTCTCCCTGCTCATTGGCTGCCATCGCCGCCTCCCTCCTGCCACCATCACCATCGCCGCTGCCTCGCTCCTGCCGCCATTGCCACTGCCGCATCTGAGAACCAGGCCGTGATTTTAAGATATCACGGGGGCTCTGTTTAGTACCTCTATGGCCACAAACTATGGTGGCCATAAACAGAGCCCCCACGATAACTGAAAATCGCAGCCTGGTTCTCAGATGCAGCAGCAGCGATGGTGATGGTGGCAGGACCAATGTAGCAGATGGCGATGGTAGCAGGAGTGATGTGTTCAGACAAGGGCAACAAGGATGATCAGGGGTCTGGAAACGAAGCCCTATTAGAAGAGACTGAAAGAACTGGGCATGTTTAGCCTGGAGAAGAGAAGATTGAGGGGAGACCTGATAGCACTCTTCATGTACTTGAAAAGTTGTCCCACAGTGGAGGGCCAGGATTTCTTCTCGATCATCCCAGAGTGCAGGACACGGAATAATTGGTTCAATTGACAGGAAGCCAGATTCTGGCTGGACATCAGGAAAAACTTTCTGACTGTTAGAGCAGTACAACAATGGACCAAATGACCTAGGGAGGTCGTAGTCTCTCCCACACTAGAGGCATTCAAAAGGCAGCTGTCAGGGATGCTTTAAGGTGGATTCCTACATTGAGCAGGGGGTTGGACTCGAAGGCCTTATAGGCTCCTTCCAACTCTACTATTCTGTGATTCTAACTCTGTCCATCCCATGTCTCTCAGCATCTGCTGCCTGAGGCGGCCGCTTCACTCTGCCTCATGGTAGGACTGGCCCTGGGTGGAGTTGTTTCAGGGAGCAGGAGATCTTTGGATGGCTGAGGGTGGTGGAGTTGGGTGAGTGAATGTCACAGGATATGATGTGTTGGGATATAAATACAGAAAGAAAAAGAGAGGGAAGGTGATGGAGCAGGTCTAGCCCAAGTCATTTTCCTGATGGCAAGATGCCTCCCCCCACTCATCCCCATTCCACATATAGAAGCCAACTGGACTGCAACTTACTTTACTGGCACTGGCAATGAGACAGTGCCTTCCACTGCATCTGAGAACAGCACGCTAGCTTAGAGAGTGCAGGGCAGTCCACATGGCTACACATAGCTCTGTTGTCCAACAACTCACCAGCATTCTCCACCCATTGGCATCTGTTGCCTGAGGCAGCCTCTTACTCTACCTAAGGATTTTGAAGGTGAGCACAAGAAGCTGTGCAAGATTTGGGAGTAGACAGGTAGTGGGGGGGATTAAAGGAAGGAAATTACATGGTCAACACAATGACAGGTAAATAATTTCAGCAGCAGACTTCTGAATGGATGTGAGTGGATGAAGGTGAGACTATGGAAGACCAAAGAGAAGCTTACAATAGGTATTAGCAGCCTTCTAATAGCCACCGCATTGTGTGCAGTGACTGATATGCATGGGACAAGGCTTTTTGTATGCTGTGCGAAATACTTGAAAAATGATACGTAGCAGTTTGCAAAAACCTAATACTGCATATAGGTGATCACATGTGGTTTTCTGGCTGTAGACAGAGGGCCGGTTCACATGATCACCGCAGTCCACTGTGACTTATTTAAAATTTTCAAAATGGCTGCCAGCATGTGCTGCATCCAATTGTGGTTGATTTAAGCCATAGTATGTTGCAGCGCATGGTGGTGGATATGTTGAATAGTCAAGCCCTGGCAGGCAATAGCCATGGTTTATCGTGTCATCCAAACCCAGCAAGAATGGGTTGTTGGCATGGTTAACAAACCACGGGCTGTTTTAGGGTTGTGGGTGGTTTGTTAACCACACCAACAACCCACACCCTGCCCGCCTTGGCTTGAAAATTCAAAATGGCTTGTGGCATATGCTGCACCCACCATGGCTTAAATAAGCCATGGTGGGCTGCAGTGATCATCCAAACTGGGTCATTGAGTCAACCTATGTAAGGAATTTCAGGAAGTAACTATGTGCTCAGTGGCAATGAAAACTGGCTTCATCATAGAGCAAATTAAAAATTAAGAAGCAACTTAGAATTAGAACAAATTAGGAAAAAAGAACTTTGTATCCTTCAGTGTGAATTTATTTGTGTGCATGTGTATGTGAACGTAGCAAATTCAAAAAAAAATAAGTAGACAATGTCACACTTTTTAAAGTGTTTTCCTACAGCATTGGTGAGCAATTTGTGGCCCTCCATACATTTTGGACTACAGCTCTAGCCATCCTTTGGCATAGGATATGTTGGCTAGAGCTATTGTAGGTCAAAACATCTGGCAGGCCATCAATTACTGAATTTCCTTTTCAGTGTATACCTTGAACTAGAGGTAGGCAACCTATGGCCCTCCAGATGTTTTGGCCTACAACTTCCATCAGCTCTAGCCAGCATAGCTAATGGTGAGAGATGATAGGAGTTGAAGGCCAAAACATCTGGAGGGCCACATGTGGTCCATCCCTACCTTATAATATCAATATATTATGAAAGTGATAGTTTTTTATTCAGGACATAAAGGTGATTTTTCTGGACTATTTTGACAAGAAAAGTACAATCCTGAGAAAGTTAGGTACGTCTAATGAGAACTTTGTCCCTATAGATTCTTCCCATGCAGAAGTGGAAATGCGTGGCAGCCTAGACGGGCAGGGGGCACCTTCAAAGGGAGCTTATGTAGTGTGATCAAGATTGGTTACTCATTGAAGTTTGTGGGTCCTTTTCATAACGTTGTCTTCTTCTGGTGCTCACCTATTTATTTATTTATTTATTTATTACATTTTTATACCGCCCAATAGCCGAAGCTCTCTGGGTGGTTCACAAAAATTAAAACCATCATAAAACAACCAACAGGTTAAAAACACAAATACAAAATACAGTATAAAAAGCACAACCAGGATAAAACCACGCAGCAAAATTGATATAAGGTTAAAATACAGAGTTAAAACAGT
This sequence comes from Elgaria multicarinata webbii, assembly GCF_023053635.1. Taxonomy (NCBI): domain Eukaryota; kingdom Metazoa; phylum Chordata; class Lepidosauria; order Squamata; family Anguidae; genus Elgaria; species Elgaria multicarinata. Next base: position 34,913,401 of record NC_086180.1, on the reverse strand, counting down.
ATAATGTTAATTTAAGTTAAAATTAAGTGTTAAAATACTGAGTGAATAAAAAGGTCTTCAGCTGGCGACGAAAGGAGTACAGTGTAGGCGCCAGGCGGACCTCTCTGGGGAGCTCATTCCACAACCGGGGTGCCACAGCGGAGAAAGCCCTCCTCCTAGTAGCCACCTGCCTCACTTCCTTTGGCAGGGGCTCACGGAGAAGGGCCCCTGTAGATGATCTTAAGGTCCGGGTAGGTACATATGGGAGGAGGCGTTCCTTCAAATAACCTGGCCCCAAACCGTTTAGGGCTTTAAATGTCAATACCAGCACTTTGAATCGGGCCCGGACCTGGACTGGCAGCCAATGAAGTTGTAAAAGGACTGGCGTAATGTGATCTCGCCAGCCAGTCCCTGTTAGTAAACGGGCTGCCCTGTTTTGTACCAGCTGAAGCTTCCGGACCGTTTTCAAAGGCAGCCCCACATATAACGCATTGCAGTAATCCAAGCGAGAGGTTATCAGAGCATGGATAACTGTAGCTAGGCAATCACTGTCCAGATAAGGGCGCAGTTGGTATATCAGCCTAAGCTGATAAAAGGTGCTCTTTGCCACTGAGTTCACCTGTGCCTCAAGGGACAGTTCTGGATCGAAGAGCACCCCCAAACTACGGACCCGATCCTTTAGGGAGAGTGCAACCCCGTCCAGGACAGGGCAAACATCACCTCGCCGGACAAATGAACCACCCGCTAACAGTACCTCCGTCTTGTCTGGATTGAGTCTCAGTTTGTTAGCCCTCATCCAGTCCATTACCGTGCCCAGGCACTGGTTCAGAACAGTCACTGCCTCACCTGGGTTTGATGAAAAGGAAAGGTAGAGCTGGGTGTCATCCGCATATTGATGACACCTCAGTCCACATCTCCGGATAACCTCCCCCAGCGGCTTCATGTATATGTTAAACAGCATAGGGGATGAAATAGAGCCCTGCGGAACCCCATGGCTTAGGAGCCACGGCACAGAGCAATAATCCCCCAGCATCCCCCAGCACCTACCATTGTTTAGCTTCATTCTGTCGTGAAAATGCAGTAATAAATGGGATAGCGGAATATTGTTGTCATGTTATCCATCTGCTAGCTGCATAAATGGAAGATATTGCATTTCCCCACAAAGGAAACTGTCCCCACAAAAGAGGGGTGGAGAATGGGGAGGCAGGTGTATTGTGCCCATTGTAATCCTGGAAAGACTCTGCAAGAAGAAAACCAAGTAAAGCTGAGGGATTTTTGCTTACTTTAGAGAAGCCAAGGTTCTATCATGTGCATCCTTACCACCCACTTATTATCTCTTTCCTATCAGTGATAAGGAATATTGCACGCCAGGAGCATATGAAGTAAAATCATTGTCTGTAATCCCTCATCATAGGCATGTCTAATTTTCCCTGAATTCTGTCCCAATTCAAGAAATTTGGCCATCCTACTAGATGCCCCACTGAGGATAAAACATGCTTATCTTTGCAAAAAGTAACAATGACTGTATCTGAATTTAACGTTACCCACCTCTCTTATCTGAATAAAAAATGAACTTGCATCAGTAACTTCTAGGTACTTTGTCTAGAGCAAAGAAATAATCTGGTCATTATTATGCAAGACAGCTAATTAACAGAATGCTGGCCTCTCGACTTCTAATGCTGTTTTTGGGTCAAGATATGGGAAAAGCATCTCCTCCCTAAGGCCATCGTCAGATGCCCTCTGCCGGTTGCCCCTGCCAAATATGACGAGGCAGTTGATTACAAGAGCAAGGGCTTTTCAGTGGTGGCAACCTGTCTGTAGAATGCCCTCCCCAGAGAGGCTTGCTGGCTGCCGACGTCTTGGCACCAAGTGAAGACCTTATTATTATTATTGTTATTGTTATTGTTATTATTCTTTTCTCAAGCATTTTAAGAAACATTTTAGTGCTTTTAGATCTTAGCATCTTTTATTTTGCTGCTGGTGGCTTTACTTTGGTTTTAGGTGCTGCAGTGTTTTTACTTTTTCTGCTGGTTTTATCTTGGGTTTATTATGTGCCATTTTTATTCATTGTTTCATTGTTTGTATTTTATGTTTTCAATGTATTGTACACTGCCCAGAGAACTTGGGTTATTGTGTGCTTTAAAAGTGCAATTAATGAATTAATTCAGTACTATGCATCTGTGGTGTAGTGGTGATTTAATTACTTTCTTTTTCAGATTTTCATGATAAGCTTTCCTTTGAAAAGAAAATATTGTTGAAATGAATCAGCAGGGGTATGTTGCAACACCTCCATATTCTCAGTCCCAGCCAGGAATGGGAGGGTTTTCTACTGGCTTTGGACAACCGGCTTCTTCCCCTCTGTATGGGCACTATGGTGATACAAATCCATCATCCTCTGCACCTCAGTCAGGTAGAGTAACATTGTGATTGTTTAGAACTTGATTCTCCACTGCACTACTGTATGTTATATTGCCCTCCATTTTCAATGCAAAAAACGTTACGATTCTGATTTTATTTTTATTTTGCACTAGTGTTACTCATCAAACAAGCTCCTGGCCTGACAACCAGGCATTACAATACGATGCAAATAGGTTTTCGGAAGAGACCCTTGTTATTTTAAAGGAAGTGGAGAGTGCCCACAAAAATATATGCCAGAATAAATACATTTGTTAGTTTTAAGGTGCCACAAGACTCTTCCTTGCTTTTGCATATTCTATGTGTGCTTGATCTGCCATCCAGAATTTAAATTCTGGAGCAAAATACAACTTCCTGAGGATTTTAGGCTTCTTTATTTTGAACTCCTTTCCCCCTCTCTTTCACAGCTGCAAAGGCATGTTTGTAAGTGATTGCTTTTGCTCACAATCTCATCTTTTCTTATTCTAAGGGCTGATATAAATATAAAGGCCATTGGGCAATTTGGAATTACCTTTTTGGGGGGTTGTATCTAGCTGTGTCCAGCTGCCAGCGAAATGGACACTGTTGGTGGAATGAATTTCTCCTCTTCCCTGTAGTCCTTTGTGCCCCATACCCAAATCTGCAGAGCAGGGCCGGCCCTACCATTAGGCAGAGGGAGGGAGATGCTTCAGGCAACAGATTTTGAGTGTAAAGAAAGGGCAGCAGATGGTTAGCTATTTCATTTGTTATGATTGTCTTTTTTCTGCCAGGGATGTAAAGAGGTACATGTGTGGAATTTTCTGTCTCAGGTGCCTAAATAGCTTGGGTGGCCTTGAGTATGATGCACCTTGACTTGTGGTGATGGTGCGGGCACGGGGGCATTTGCTGCTCTGCCTGAGCAACAAAATGTTTTGGGCAGCCCTGCTGCAGAGTCATCACAGATTTGGGTGGGGTGCATCCGGAGGGAGAGAAGGGGAAATCCCATTACATGAGCAGAAGTCCGTTCACTTGGGGTTGAATGGAACTCCTTGTTCTTACAAAGCCTTTTCTCTGCAAAAGACTACAATACACTGTCATTAACTATATTGTACCTATTTTATAACTAGGGAGGAGAGCTGTGAATGGAAAATTCCATATTCATTTTGCTTTAGGTATTGGTAATGGCTTATTGTGAACAAGTCTCCCACTGCCTCTGGGAATGGTTAAACAAGCCCTAGGCCTTCTGTCCACAGTTTGCGTACCATGTCATGTGAACCAGGAATTCTTACTTGTCTCCTTCCAGATAAGCCAGAGTTATAAACCAATGGTTTATAATTCTGGCTTGTCTGGAGAGAAACAAGCCAGAGTACCCAGTTTGTATGTAAGCAAATCAAGGTCCATGTTTTTATCTGATCCCGCTTGTAGTGGAAGAGATCAGGCAGTGTACACCAGCATGCTAAATCATTTGTGATATATGTGAACCTAGCCAATGTGTCCCCATTTAATGTAATGGTTCTTCACTGTTGTTTGTTTTGTTTTTATTTATATTTTACTTTTAGCTATGTTGAAAACAAACGTGCCTTTTGGGTCTGCTGCTCCCATTGGATCTCCACCTCAAAACACCCACCAGTTTAACCAACTCAGTCACCAGAATGGACCTAGCACTGCAGCTCAACAACCACACAGGTGATTTTTTTAAAAAAATCATGGCTGTATTCATTATCCTAATATTTTATTTATCTTCTCATATATATATATATATATATATATATATATATATAATATTTTAAAAGAGTGGAAATGTATACTGCATATATCACTAAAACCTTTTTACAAATATATATCTATCTGAGCATTTTGTAATAGCATTAAGCCATACTAAAAGTAAGTAAGGTAATAGTTGGACCCTTAGTATGACTCAGATAATGGATAGCATTTGATTTCCATTATTTTTTCCATGATTGTAGGATATGGTGTACATTATATCCAGTCCTTTCCCTCTTTGGTGAAAACAAATGACTCTCAGTGTTGATACTCTCAGACACTAAACATTTTTACAATTTCATCGAAAAAATAGTTCCAATTCTTAACACCCATGGACTCTTTGAAGACATTTTGTAAATGGCCTATAGAATTTAGTTACATCTGCATTTATTAAGTATTAACTAAGTTCACTTACTTAATAAAAACAACAACTGCTACTACATGGTATATTTTGCTACCAGATGTTTAATATAAACAAGAATTTGTCAACTCTAAATATTTTTAATTGCATTTTTTGTAACTTTTTCTTTTCTCTTTTGTAAATGTTTTATAAAACCCGCCAAAAGTTAAGAGTTGAACATACAAATTGTCACTAAATAGACATGATATGGGAGATCTAGACTCATATCTCTCAGTTTTGTTGTCCTTGTCACCTTTTTAAATTGAAAATAGCTGATGGATCAGCAACACTGGGGGAGGCATTTAATCCATTCCCCTGATTCATTTCCCTAAACTAAATTGTTCACCTGACTAAATTGTTTTCCAGACTGGATTAAAAACAGATATGTAGTTATCTGTTATCTTTTCCAAAGTAAGTCTAATAGCAGCTTTGAAAAGGCAATTAAGGTAGGGGAAGTGATATAAAAGGAGGGGAGAAATGCTCTCTTCCTCAGACCACTTTTCTGATTAAAAAACACACAGAGCCCCTCCTGCAGTTACTTTTTGGTTTTTATTTTTAAGTCTGATATCAAATCTCCTCCATCACATCTGTTTTGACATTAGCAAAGAGGCCATAATCTTCTGTTCCCTGATATATGCTAAAAGAACATATATCAAGCCAAGGTATTGGCTTAATAAATTGCCCAGGTTGTATTACAACATCCTGGGCTTCACTGTGGACACTTGCTTATTGCTATCCTTAAAATGAGTTGTCACCCAGCCTAAACTTCCAACTGCTCAGGTGTCTACCAGCAGGGAATGACTCGCTCAAATAGAAGTTGGGTGATTTGTCCCCATTCAGTCTGGGTTCACACATAATGCTAACCCATGGTTTATTTAACCCATAGTTAACCCATAATTTGTTGTCCTACCCAGGTTTATCTGGCAGATGATCAAAGTGTGATTTGTTTTCTCAATTTCCCTTCTCCATTGCTTGATCCCTTCCTGTATGACAAATGCCTTTGTGGTACTGGCATATAGTGTAGCTGCTTTTGAAGGTGGGTGGGTTACCACTCTTGCCCATCTCCTCTGTGGCTTGGCAAAGCAACCCATGAACAACCCACAGTTCTGGGATTTTTGAAATGGTCAGAAGACTTATTCAATAAAGCTTCATTCATATGTATAGACAACCATGGTTTAAACAACCTGGGCTTCACTGGACATTTGCTTATCACCAGCCTAGACTTCCAACTGATCAGGTGTCTGCTAGCAGGGAAAGAATTGCCCAAATATTGGTTGGATGATCCATCCCCAATCAGACCTGGGGTCTCTTTTTGGGTTGTTCATGGGTAACATGGTTCATGGTTGCGTTTTTCATGGTTGGGGTGCATATCATGACAACCCAGAATTCAACAACCTCTGGGTTAAAGAAACCATGGGTTAGTGTTATGTGCAAAGTAGGGGAGCACCTCTCTCTCAAACCCTGCGCTTTCTCTCTCCTGGGTAATACTGATGCCGTGGAGAGAGTGTGGGGTATCTGGGTGGCCATCTGGGTACTGGAACCACCCCAGCCCTCTTCCTGGTGAATAGTAATTGCTATTCACCTTCCACCAAGCATCACCCTGGATTGTCCCCAGACTGGCTCTGGAGCAATGTCAGATGGCGGAAGCACCTTATTGACATCACTCTGATTGGATAAAGTCAGGGTAAATCTTCAACCTTTTGAAACCGCAGCATTGCGGGAGACTCCTGTGGGAGCTGCGAAGCTGCGCCTGTGTTGTCTAACCAATGCAGCTCAGAACAACAGCCTCCGCAGTGCTTTCCCCACACATAGACAGTCCCCAGTCTCAGTAAGGAGTCATTTTCTTCTGCTGCCCCTTACGCCTGGAACGCTCTTCCAGAACATCTGAGATCCACAAGTTCAATGGCAGCTTTTAAAGCTCAGCTAAAAACTTTTCTTTTTCCTAAAGCTTTTACAACTTGATGCTGTTTGGACTTTATACTGTTATACTGTTAGTTTTACCCTACCCTGCGCCTGTTTACCCTACCCAGTGCCTGTTTGCATTCTCTTCCCCTCCTTATCGCTCTACTATGATTTTAATAGAATGTAAGCCTATGCGGCAGGGTCTTGCTATTTACTGTTTTACGCTGTACAGCACCATGTACATAGATGGTGCTATATAAATAATAATAATAATAATAATAATAATAATAATAATAATAATAGTAATAATAATAATAATTTGGGACAGTTCCAAAGCTCACAAGTTGCAGTATGGCCTTATATTGCTGCATATCCCTTGCTGTGAAATCCTAGCTCAAGGGTGAGAAACCTCTGTCAATCTGAGGACTGAATTCAAGGAGTACTTCGTGGGGGCCACATTCTAGTGGGATGAGAGGCAAAGGGGACAAGGCCAAAAGCAAAAGGTGTGGAGCCCAAATACAAAAATATAGCAGCATATTGTAGTTTAAAGCCCCTACTAACAGTAGCAAAGTCTTATGCGATTTCAACTTTCAACTTTTTAGAATGGGGGGGAAATGGCATAAAAGTCAAGAAGCTATCAAACCATGGGTGATTAGGGGAAAGGGTATGAGACCATCTGGGGATCCCCAGAGAGCTGACGGGATCCGCAACAGGTCTGGATTTGGTCTGTGTGCCTGAAGTCCCCACCCCTGACCTAGCTCGCTACTCTTAAACATTTCTTTGGCAGCTTATTCTATAGCATTTCTTTCAGAGAAATACAGCACTTATTTTAATGTTGTCCTCTGGAATACCTATTAAAAATGTCTGTATAAATCAGATTAATCAAGGGGGAAAGCCTGATTTCTTTCATTCCTGGATCAAGCAATCATTTAGATTAGAGTCCAAGGTCTAATTTGATCCATATGTTTTATCCAGCTGTAATGTGGAGCATATTCTATGGGCAGGGAATAACCTTTGACCCCCATGCCTGATTTAAAAGAGGAAGATACAGGAGCGATGAGATGAAGTTTAATCTTATTTCAGTTCTCTTTGTTTCTTCTATGCCATCTTCTGAATGTTCCAGGCAGGAATTAGTAATGTTGTATTTTATGGAAATTACAGGGTTGTTTTTTTACTCATGTTATATAAACTAAGTGTATATCTTAGTTTGTCCATGTTGAGAAATTACCATTTAAAAGGACAAACTGTTTACATTTGGCTGTAAATAAATCAAAACGTGTGTGTGTGTGTGTGTGTGTGTGTGTGTGTGTGTCTGTATAGCGCTTATTTGACTCTGTTGATCATACACAGAACTGCTTTGTTTTCCATCTATAAGCCAGTTTTAAGAAAAACTTTAAATAGGATGTCATATTCTATTATCTTGATCAATCCTTTTTCTCTATTTTGTCTCATGGTTTACCTGAAGAGACAAGGCTCTTAGTATTCAGTGAACTTTGACAGAACACATTTGCCAAAATGTATAGAACAAAGGAATAGATATTTTAGGCTGCAATACTAAATACGCTTTCTAGGAAATAAGTCCTACATTCAGCACAAACCAATGTATGTTTACTCAGAAGCGAGTTACACTGTGTTCAACTTACTTCTGAATGCCTACATAGGACTGTGGTGCACATTAGGGAGGATATCAAGGGAAGAACAGTGAACAGCAGTGAATATAAAGAAAAGAATAAGGAAGGAAGAGAATGTTAAGCACAGAGTTGTTCAGTAATCTTGCTTATGTATTGTATGTTCATGATTAATAGTAAATATTCACTGCCAGCTTCTATTTTAATTGTTCTACAAAGAATTTAAAATGTCTTTTATAGCTTCAGATAAGATCTGATTTGCCTCATTCCAGGCCAAATTCAAGTTCTTTCAAAAGCAGACTTGGATTTTCTATTGCATCCATCAATAACCTTTCGTCGTTCTCCATCCCACTTTTTGTTTCGATTTGGTTAATTACCCTGAAGAAAAGTTCTGGTGAATTCTGAAGATTTCTCACTACTTCGTGATTTTTCAGTTGGTTATAACATGGATATTGCTAATAGTCTTGCTTTTTGGATTCATTCAGGAAAGTGATGTGTATGTAAAACATGACAACTTCACAACGAGAGTCACATTTTCAGATGACAACACTTGTTTATTGTAAAATGCACTTGCATGGCTTCTTAGTCTTATGGGGGACAGCGGCTGTGTATTGTTACATTTATTGTTGTAGGAATGAAGCTGGGTAACTTTAGCACTTGTGCGCTCCCCACTGTACTTTCACTGTTTGGGGTGGCCATAAGATTTGGAGATGTGCTTAATTTGCAGTTTATTGACCCAGTTTATTGACACAGTCTGTAACATTTTGAAGCAGAGCCTGCAGGCTTCATTCTTGTGGGCCCTGGCTTTTAAGTGCTGCCTGTGAAAAGTATATTAGATTGTTATTTCCTGGAATTGTATAATGTGTTTTTGCTTCATCAGGTTTCCAGCTTCTCCAGCTTCTTATCCCCCATACTGCCATCCATCACAGTCCTCCTATCTGAACAGCCCTCCCTCTTCATCTACAGTACAGCTGGCTAATCAGCTTGGCAGCATGCAAATAAATAGTTACGGTAAGGGTTGCATAGCAGTCCAAGAAAGCTATGGAGAATTCAGGTGCATTTTGTTTGTTTTTGCCTGGGTCAGATCCAAATAATCCTTAGGGAAGAAATAAAGAATAAATTCATTGACAATATATAGGTTATGCTTTGGTCTTATTGAAATCAGTGTGGAAAAGTTAGTCATGACAAACTGAAGTCTCATTGATTCCAGTGGGACCTAAACATAACTGACTAACTGTAGCCTTTTCTACACCTAAGGGTTATCCTGGGAAAATGGAGGGATCATCCCTGCCTGCTCCTGGAATCAGCTGTGTGTCATTTGGATGCACAGGGACAATCCAGGCATGATCCCGAGAAAAAAGACAGGTGTAGAAAGGGCCTGTGTCTGGATCCAAACCATTGGATAGAAGTACTGCAAGTGGGCACAGAGCATGGCTTTCCCAGTGCAGCTTCCTGTTGTCCTGCCAATAGCTACATCTGAGGGTTGAGGGGCCCATGGTCTGGTGTGGGATGTGGAGTGGTGGAGAGGCTACAGTAGGAAGGGGAAATTGGCAAAATTGAGGATTCTCCCTAGGCAAATGTAAATATCTACTGTACATCAGCAGACATTTCACAAGTACTGCATGGCATTAAGTTTATTATTTTAAAGTGTTTCTGATGCACACATAATAGTGATGCTCTTTTGCAGGTCCCAGTAATGCTCCAAACACTCCGCCTTGTCTGCCTTCTGGCCTTCCGCCATCTTTGCCAGGTCCACCGCCTCGACCACATCAGATGCCCTTGTCGTCCGGACCTCAGATTTCTCCACCGCCAGCAAATAACTTGACTAATCAGTGCTGTCCACCTTCATTTCCTTCAATGGCCAGGCAGGAGGGGATTCCTGGCCCAAGCCCATCGAACACCAACTTGCCACAGCAACCCTCCGGCGAACCCCCAGGGCCTGGGTTTCCTCCACAGTATGGTAAGTGTCATTACCTAGCTTAACATAAGGTTGCAATTCCTGTTTTTGAACCCTGTGGGGAAGAGCAGAGGAAGGGAGAAGTAGCTGGTACTGTGATTGGACTAGAAAAGATATATGTGCCTTTTTCCAGCCCACAACTTCTCTTCTACTAACTCCACCTTCTGGATGCTGCTTTTTAAGAATGAACACACACACACACACACACACACATGCAGAAAGGAGGGGGAGAAATTTTGAGAGGAAAATATCCAGCTGGGATATGGTTAATTTATTTATTCATTACATTTCTATCCTGAGGCTCTCTGGGCAGCTTACAAGACTAAAGCTTGAAACCATAAAATGCAGTAATATAGTAAAACAGAATATAAAAACATAGTGTAAAACAAAATAAATCTAAAGTAGTAACCAAGATAAATGCTAGCAGCAGTGCAGAGATCTAAAAATACACTCTCCATCTGCTCTTCCTGTATTCTAAATAATAAAAAAGGTAGGGAGAAATTACATGGAATCTTGAGTAACATATAGTTTGGCCCTGAGACTTGTGAGGTTGCTATGGTCTTTGATCACATTGACCTGTCTGGCAACCATTTTGGAATATAGCAGGAATGCTAACCCAAAACCATTTGCCAAGTTTCCAAGGCACTCTGTGTATTGCTAGTTCTATTTTGTGTGTGTGTGTGTGCAACAGCAAGGCAGCGAATATCTAATCCCTCATGTAGATTAGATTTATCTCTTCCACATAAACATGTCTTTATTAATGACAAACACCTGTTTCTTTTTTCAGTAGGTCTCATGCTGCTTAGTGCAATATTATCCAGAGCAGGCTTGGAGAAGCCAAAAACTGATAGCAAAATAAATGCTTGAGGTAGAAATATCAATGGCAACATATGGACTTTCTCTCTTTCTTTAGAATATAATGTCTTGAAAAAATCAGGAAATATTTGGAAAATATTCTATGCTCGCATCAGCCCAAGTTGGGTCAAGGTGGTACTGCCCAAGGTTAATTTTATGCCAGGAATATTATGCTAAATGCACTACAAAATAGCAATAACTATAGCAAAAGAGCAGTGAGGTGGAGTGATTAGCATGTTGGAGCAGGGCCAGGGAGACCCAAGATGAAATTCCCAATCAGTCATGAAGCTGTCTGATCTTGGGCCCATTGCTATCTCTCAGCCTAACCTATCTCACAAGTAGGAAAGGTAAATTTTTTAGAATGTACTACAATACAATAGAGAGGTAGGCTGGAATCTAGTTTTGTCCTTAAAAACCCACAGTAGTGTGACATCAGATTACTGTAATCTTGCTGCATCAACAATTACATGTGTACCTAAATGAGGCTAGTACTCTCAGTGAAGCAGTGGTGGGGAGCAGGGTCAAAGCAGGGTCTCCCCTCTTTTAATATGGACCCACAAAATTATCCCAAAGGGTTCCTATTCACATATGTACCTCTCTTATATACGAAAGGGAATGCCCAGGCCTTGACTGGCTTGAAAATGTAAAACTGGCAGTGTGGCACTAGGTCCTTCAATAAAAATGTCTCCGTAAGCAATAAATAAATAAATAAATAAAATAACATTGTTTCCCACAGAAAGAAATGGAAGCGTAGGAAGTAAAATATGAGCCATTCAGTGAGACACACTCTAAAACAAATGCTAATTTGGGTGGTTTTGATACTTTTTTAAAAAAGTTTTTTTCCTTCTTTTTCTTTTTTACTTTTGCAGGAAACTATGGCCCTCCAATGGGAGGGGCACAGCTGTCTTATCCAGGTGGTCTTCCCTCAGGTCCAACACAATTGGCTGGACCACAGCAGAGGAAACTTGATCCTGATTCCATCCCAAGCCCAGTGAGTAAGAGCTTCCTTTAGAACAGCCTCCCTCAAATGGGAAACTTCAAGATATTTTGGACTGCAGCTCCCATACTTCCTGGCTATTGGCCATGATGGCTGGGGTGATGGGCATTGGAGAAGCCAGATTTAGTGTATGTGGATAAAGTACCAGCGTGAAGGGGTGGGGATGGGGAGTTTGAAGTGATGGCATAATATTCATTAATTTATTATATTTTTGTACTTCCCAAAATTTCTCTTTGGCTCACCAAAAGTTAACACCATAAAATACAACAATATGATAAAATATAATATAAAAAGTTTAAAACTAATGGAATATAGAGATTAACCTAGTGCTTAAAGATAACTGTTTGAAATTTGATGTTCCACATAGCATAGGAGATTTGATCAAATCCCTCAAAATTAAAATTAATGCTATATTATTTTAATTTTATCATATACCTGGAGGAATTGTAGCTGTTTAAAGCCATTGAACTCAAATAAATGCCATTTATAGCATATCTTAGTAAATGAAAAGGGTTCAGTAGAATCCTCTGCAAAAGTAGCCATATTGGTTTGCTTTCTAAAAATCAATAGAGAACATGTGGTGCCTTAATTAATTACTAACAAAATTGTTATAGACAAGAGTATACTTCACCAAAAAGTTTACGTGCACAGTAAATCATCTTATTGTATTGATTCATCATTACAATGTATACTCTGAACTGAAGTTGTTTTCAAAATTGTGGGTTTTTCTTTCCATTCAAACAAACCAATGTAAACAAACCAGAATCTATGGGCTTCTCCACATGTAGCAAAAATCCTGTAGCCTTACTGGGGCTTTAACGTCCGGAGTCATTGTGGGTTTAAGGATTGGCACAATACACATGCTTCCTACCTTATTTTTACTGGTTCCTTCCCATATGTTTCAGTTTTACCGTCAACAGATGGTGCTGCTTAGTAGCGCATTTTCCATTTATTACTGCATTTTCTGGGTTTTATAAAATGGTGGATTTCTGCTTGAAAACTTCAGATGGGATGTTGATGTCATGAAAACAACCCACAAACTTCTGTGAGTGACCAATCATGAGTGTGCAATAAATTGTTCGTGTGGAGAAACTCTATTTCTCCAGCTATACGTTGGACAGATTTGGATATCTCTATGGACATAAGCTGCAGCATGTCTTCCCCTCTCCTCCTTCCATGTGTCTGGGGGCTGAGCCGGGTTGGTGCCTATTTCCTCCAAAAACCCACAGTTTACCTCTCTCATGGTGGTGTCAGGTAATCCCCTGCCCCTAGGTTGGCCTTGGATTGCCACCAGAGTAATGTCAGACAACGGGAGAGCCGTACTGACGTCCCTCCAATTGAAAAAAATTGGGTAAATCCCCAACTTTTTCAATCTGCAGCTTCACAGGAAACCCCTCAGTGGCTGCAAAACTGAGTCTGCATTGCATAAGTGATGCAGCACAGATCCACAGTCACCGCAGGGCTTTCCCTGCATATAGACAGCCCCTCTGTGTGAAGGGGTTTGGAAGCTTTTGCATCCATTTTAGATTAACCACAGCTTTCTATGTCATCTGAACCTGGCAAACAGTCATCAGTCTTAACAATGGTAAATTTCAAACAGTAGCTGCTAAACCTGGCTTGATTAAACTAACCATAATTAAGATTAAACACAGTTTATTTATTAAAACATTTGCATCTCATGCTATATAACTAGTATCTTAGGGCAGCATAAAGAAAATCAGAACGATATAAAACAATAAATAATATACACAGCTAAAAACGTATTAAATTGTTAACAAATTAAAACCAGTAGAAAATATTTAAAAACAATAGAAACAATTAAAAACAATTAAAATTATGTGCATACCATACATTTCACAGTGTATGGTATTTTATCATTTTGGATCTCCAAAATGCAAGGAGATCCAAAATGATAAAATACTTTATCTTGCATCTCCTTATAACTTTTAAAGTGAGGTGCTCTGACCAGGGCATCCCAGACAGATTTCAGTGGACAGGAGAGATATTCCTAGAGTTCCTATCTCTTATAAGCAGGAATTAGAAGCTTGACCCATTCTGCCCCACCTCTCTGAAAGAAGGACTGCTGTAATATGTTTAAAGAAAATAAGAAGATTATAGCTTGCATCCATTTCTGACAGGATTTTTTTTTTTAATCCATAAGATTCAGGTAATCGAAAATGACAAAGTTGCTAGAGGAGACCAAATCTATGCTACTAACATCAGAGGTCAAGTTCCTCCACTGGTTACTACAGATTGTGTGATCCAAGATCAAGGTAATATATAACTGTCTGAGAAGGAAGTGTCTTCTGTTTTTCGGCATTTAGTTTGGTTGTAGGATATTGTGTGTGTGTGTGTGTGTGTGTGTGTGTGTGTGTGTGCATGCGTGCTAATCAGTTTCAGCCAGAGGTTTAATAGTTTAGAGATTAAAAGTTAGTTAGAATGTAGAGGTTAGGATGCTTTGCTCAGGAAGCAGGAAATTATAAAGTTCAACAGAAAGTCAGAAGAAGAGAGAGAGAAAAAGTTTTAACTTGGAAAACAGAAACTTAAGTTTGCAGAAAAGAAAACTACCCAACTGGAGGGTAGTTTGGAGCTAGGGATAGAAAAAAATCCTAATGTTAGATGAAAGCCAAAAGCAAATACTGGTAGAGAAGGAGAAGAAGGGGCAGGGGGGAAGGAGCAAAAGAAAGAAGGGCCGGGTCTTCGAGGTAAGACAGAACTGGAGGTGCTGGAACTGGAGAACTAATAGAGAGAGCTGGACCAGTGAAAGTAATTACTTGAACTACATGTACAGGGGAGCTAGATAAAATAGGAGCATAGTCTAGCTAGGTTAGCTAGAGGTGTTTATCCCTGGTTGTTTTATTGCCCTTTTGCTCATATGGAGTTTTGTGGTATGTGTGTGTTCATCAGATTTTAAAACTTCTTTTCTTCAGTAAAATTTAAAACTGTTATTTGAAACTTTGTGCGCTCTCTCGCTCTCTCTGGTTATCTACTCCATGTCCAATAACCAACCTCCACACTAACTAAAGTAAATACTTAATACCCAGAAAGTTTTATGGCTGGTTAGGTGGAGGCACCCAGACAAATGAAAGTCTTCCATCTGGTGACAACAGAAAAGACGGCAGGAAGGAAAGAGCAAAAAAGCAGCGCAGACACACTATTTTGCCTGTTTTCGCTTCCACTCATCAAATGGGACATTTCTGATTTGTGATGTCATAGGCCAGATCTACACCAAGCAGGATATGACACTATGAAAGCAGTTTGAAACCTGTATATGGAGTTGTCACTACTGTTATAAACCATTTTAAAGCAGTAGTGTAGATCCTCACTATAGTTGACTTTTCTATATTGAGTTCAATTTCAAGTCTTTATTGACAGGAATGATTAAATATAATTTCGATGATGTCCTTGTATATTGACCAAGAACGTCCTTGGGTCAACTTCTATTTGTCAGGACGGCAGGGCAACCATATATAGAAATGTACTCTTGGTGAATTGTGGAATTCCATCTTGAAGACTCTGTAAAGGCTGAATTTGAGCCTCTTCTGACAATAAATCTTTTCTTCTTGGTTTGGTTAACGGCTGATTCTCTGTAGGAAAAGGATTAGCTGGGGTTAAAATACTTTGGGGTTTTGAGTTTATTATTAATGTTTGATCATTGAGTTGTGTTAATGCTTTTGCTTGTTAACTTGTTGCAACCAACCCCTGCTTTTTGCATAGCACTTAATAAAAGTCTAAATAAGTTCTTTTTTTCCCTTTTCCTTTTTACAAGAAGGGACTAAGGAGAGTTCAGCGGGAGGAATAGAAGCTCAGGACAACATGTTGTAACTATTGCTAAGCCAAAATGCTCTAACTTTGCATCCTACAAGTTGGATAACTTAGCATTTTATTTCAGCTATTTTGATGACAGGAATGTGAACAAAGGCTAAGTGCGGGGCAAACATACATCAGCCACAATTGTGCTTCCATAGCTGCAAGCACTTTTTTTTAATCCACAAGTTTCCAGAGAGCCATCACTCTGATTTGGCTTCATGCCAATACCAAATGATGACATGCTTTTGGCATGAAGCCAAATCAGAGCAAGGGTAATGTTTCCTGCTCTCATTTTGGAAACTTGTGAATGAGAAAAAGAAGTGCCTGCCATCAGTGAAAAATATGAGGGGGTAGTTTTGAGACACCTTCACATTTGAAAGCTTCTGCCCCCTCTTTGAACAAAAAATGTTGTGTGAAGAACATTTGTGTCAATACTGATTTATTAAACTGAATGTGTTTTGTCTTTCATCTAATCCAGTCATTGTTTTGAATGTCTCAGGTAATGCCAGTCCTCGTTACCTTCGATGTACCACCTATTGCTTTCCTTCATCTTCAGATCTGGCAAAACAGGCTCAGATTCCTTTAGCTGCTATCATCAAACCTTTTGCAAATGTTCTACCAAATGAGGTAAGAGAAAAATGCTGAGGATCTGAGAGGAAATGTTTTTGTTAAAGGCTGTTAGCTAAAGGTTTTTAGTGACATGAATTCCAGTGGTATCATACCTATTGACCCTTTATTTTGGCAATCACCATCCCTTGATTATAAAGCAGAGTCCAAAGTGTTATGTGGAAGGATCCATGAATACAGCCTCTGTCCACAAGCCAAGTTAATTGCATCATCAAGGAGCATCAAGAGGGGTCTTTGGAATTCTCATAGCCTCTGCCTGTTATTTCAGTAAATATTCTTGCAATGGAGTTGTACAGGAAATTCATCATTAGACATTACATGGGAGCATTCTCCATTCAAGATGTTATTTTCAAAGTCTTGAGCAATGCAGCATATTTTGCTATCTTAAGATGCTAGTATAGTCTTGGCTTAGTCAGACATAGCAGGAAACTATGGTTTCTCCTAGGTAAAGAAATCTGCATGGGCAGTTTCATCCTGGCTTGGTTCCCATTAATTAAAGTTTAAACAAACCACAGCTTCCTGAGTTTAGACCTCATGGGAAACTGTAGCTTAGTTTAAGATTGAAAGTGAACGCTTTCAATCTCAGCTTGTATTTTGTGAAAAAGAAGAGGAAATGGGCAGAACAGCCTGAGGCTCAGGCAGGAAAATCATGGTTTCCTGTTGCATCTGAATATTGGCCTCGTTCAGACAACATGCTAAGCCATGCTGCTTAATCACAAAAAGAACTCTCAATTCTTTTTGTATGCTGGTTAAGCAGCATGGTTCAGTGTGTCGTCTGAACGGGGTCAGAGTGTGATAGGATTGGGATCTGTTATTATTATTATTATTATTATTATTATTATTATTATTAATTTATATAGCACCATCAATGTACATGGTGCTGTACAGAGTAAAACAGTAAATAGCAAGGCCCTGCCGCATAGGCTTACAATCTAATAAAATCATAGTAAAACAATAAGGAGGGGAAGAGAATGCCAACAGGCACAGGATAGGGTAAGCCGGCACAGGGTAGGGTAAAACTAGCAGTATAAAGTCTGCACAACATCAAGTTTTAAATGGAAGGGAGGAGGCTAGAGACTGGGAAAAAGCCTCATAATTGATAGATTGCAAGTCACGACAAGAGCGAGAAGCGGGACGTGAAGGAGGAGGATTATGAGTAATATTGAAAGAAACTAGGTGATGATCTGACAACGGAAAGTGAGCAGTAGAAAAGTCCAACACAGAGCAATTCCGAGTGAGAACAAGATCCAGATAGTGTCCAAGGGAATGTGTGGGTGCATCAGACCAAAGCTTAAGATCATAAGAGGAAGATAATGAGCGAAATCGTTGAGCTGCAGCATCTTGAGGGTCATCCACATGAATATTGAAATCACCCAAAATAAGAGTAGGACAGTTATCAGAGAGGAAAAAGGACAGCCACGAATCAAAATCAGAGATAAATTTTGAGGACGAGCCTGGGTACAGAACTGCAATCCGCAGTCGCAATGGAGCGAAGAGCCTCACCACATGTACCTCAAAGGAGGAGAAGCAATGTGAAGATGGAATGGAAAGAGGCTGGAACTGGCACAAACTAGATAATAAAAGACCCACACCACCACCCCGACCTGTTGCATGTCAAAAGAATACTCCCCTCCCCCCGTATATCATCCAGCTTCTTTCGATAGCTCTCTGTACACCTGCAACCTACCTATAAAATGAGCATCTTGTTCTTCCTTCTACCATGGTCTGTAAAAGATGGAGGAGAACTATACTGAGTCTTTCTGCAGATACGTTGCAGCTGTTGTCTTGCTGTTTACTGACACAACTGAATATCCAAACTGACATCAGATCTGCTAAGAGCATCATCACACAGGGGGAAATTGTGTTTGCTTACTGTCGCTTCTCTGCCCTTGCATTTGTCCCTCATTTCTTCCCCTTTTGAAGAGGAAGTAAACAACTTTTCCGTGGCCCATTCAGTGGGTCTTTTTGATCCCACTGCTTTTCCTTCACCCAGCAGGAGATAGCAGCAACTTCTGTCTTTAAAAATAAGTCGGACTTACTGGGATGTTTTCTTGTGGCGTGAAGAAGGCTAGAAGAGGCGGGAGGTGTGCAGGAGGCAGACGACTTGTGAGAGGGACCTGCAAAAATCTGTGAGTGCCGAATAACGAGCGTGCAATAAAACGCTCGTCTGATGGAGCTCTAAGTGGATTTTTAAAAGCTGTTTGGCAACAGATACCCAAAAAGTCTCATCAGCTTTTGAGAATGGACCTGTTAACTAGCAGCACTTATGAAGCTGCTCTTTATCACATTTATTGGTGTTCTGTGTAATGCGTAGCACCCTGTTGATACTAAATGTAAGGTTAGTTGTAGAACCGCAAATCTTTTGGTGGGAGGAATAAGTGCCTGTGTATTTTTTTTAACCTTTTATCACATTGCACCAAAATTCAAAGCTTTTTCTTCTGCTTGCAGTAATCATCTAGCAGTTATAGGGCTTCTCTTCACCTCTCTTCCCCCCCCCCCCCACCTTGCATAAGCAAGTTCTGGTAGGGTCTTATACTTACACACACACACACACACACACACACACACACACACACCCCTTTCAATTTATTTTTACTTTTATTTCATTTCTGACAACATGCTTTCTTTTAATTTTCCCTTTCCCAATAGGGATGATCTATGAAGAGTATTCATATGTTTTTTGTTTTTTTTAAAGAATACATTATCATTGTTTGACAGAATTTATTTTTAGAAGACCACTGCTTTAGCAACGGGCTATAAAAACAAAAGCTAACAGATATCATGCTAGGCCAGGCACTCTGCAAGCTGGCTTTGGAGATGTATGAATATATGCCAAGCTTAGATAAACCAGATGATCTTTGTTTAATATTTTTAATACTGCTTGCTATTAACATTATCTTGGCTAAAGGTAACGTTTTACAATTTTGAAAGCCTAGTGCAGTTCATGTGTGTAGGTGTTTGGAAATGTAGGTTGCTTTAGAAGTGTTCTCTATCAAATTAATACATGTTATAATCTTATTAGAATTGCTAATGTGTGCTTGAGATATTGGTTACTGAAAAGTTAAGTAAGTATTTAATTTTTAAAACTCTTCAAAAATATGGCTATTTCAATAAGATAGCTGTAATCAAGCTATGTGTATTTCTGGGTGAAATGTTGCACCGAGAAGATGTTATGTACACTAGGGGTGTGCACGGACCCCCCGCTCCGCTTCTCTTCCAGATCTGCGATTTGCGGATCGGGCCGCTTCGCTCTGCCCCCGCTCCACCTATGTCCACTCCACTCCGCTGCGGAGCTCCGGATCTGGATCGGAGCTCCGTTTTTCACCCCCCCATAGGCTTGCATTAAGCTAAAAAAGTATACAACTTTTTTTCTGTTAAAGTTAGAAACCTCAAGTTTGGCACCATGACACCTCATGGATGTATACACACGCACATCAAGACTCAAGGCAATCCCATCATCCCCTGATTTTTGGGGAATTTATGAAAATCGGGCACCCCATTCATACCCCTTTCGATAGCTCCGTCAATTTGCACATTAGAAACCTCAAACTCGCCACCATGATAGCTTATCCAGGGATACACATGCACGCCAAGACTCAAGGCAGTCCCATCATCCCCTGATTTTTGGGGAATTTATGAAAATCGGGCACCCCATTCACACCCCTTTCGATAGCTCCGTCAATTTGCACGTTAAAAACCTCAAACTCACCACCATGATAGCTTATCCAGGGATACACATGCAAGGCACCATGACACCTCATGGATGTATACACACACACGCCAAGACTCAAGGCAATCCCATCATCCCCTGATTTTTGGGGAATTTATGAAATCGGGCACCCCATTCACACCCCTTTCGATAGCTCCATCAATTTGCACGTTAAAAACCTCAAACTCGCCACCATGATAGCTTATCCAGGGATACACATGCACGCCAAGACACAAGGCAGTCCCATCATCCCCTGATTTTTGGGGAATTTATGAAAATCGGGCACCCCATTTGCAGACGTGGACTGTTCTCTGACATTTGGACAGATAAAAAAAGGGAAGTGGGCACACTCACAGATGCCATCTAGACCCACAATCATGCCAAGGTACAAGGCAATCCCATCATCCCCTGATTTTTGGTGGAGCTTAAACCTGCAGACAGCTCAATGGGGCCATTTCAAAGGAAATCTCAAGATGCCATGAATTGGGGAGTAGAGATCAACCTAAATATGAATCTTCTTCCACATTTGAAAAATGGATTTGGAACTTCCAAAAGTCTAATTGAGCGCAGGAAGGACTTCTCCCCTGAGTCAAAGCCAGACACAAACCATCCCTGCGAGGCGGGCAGGGGAGGAGGGAGGGAAGGCAGGCAGGCAGCAGCCATTTCTGGGGGCATAAGGAAGTGAGCCAAGGATAAGCCAGTAATGCATATAAAATGGAATAAATAAATAAATAAACAAACAAAGCAGGGGTGGAATTAAAAGCAGCAGTGTTGCTGAATAAACAACAAGAAGAACTTTTTTAAAAAGGCTATATCTGTCTTTTACCAGTAAGAGGGGGGGGTGGACATGCCCAAAGGGGGAAGCATCTGCCAATTTGACTGGTCCTGTCTAGGTACAAGTCTTTAAGAAGCAAACGCTCACTTCAACTCAGGATAGGCATTGCTTCTCTGGGTTACTCTTTGGAGGGCTCTGATGGCCCTCCAAGTACAGGAGAGTGAGGGCACGTCCACATGCCCTAGGGGAGCTCATCCCCTTGCACCACATGTATTCAGTTGTTCCCCAAAGTTAGGGTGGGTAGCACTGCTGTGTGTTTCCTATCTGTTAGTATGATTTCAGGTTGTGTTTGTGCATTTGGTGGAGCTACTATTTTAAAAAAACACCGTTCAGACTAAGAAAGAGAAGTTCCCAGAGTCCCAAGTTACCAGTTTTGGCTATCCCCTCCTCCAACTTTAGGATCATGTGATCATGACCAGGAGTTGACTCTGCCCCTCAGCAATCGAAAAGGTAATCTTTTTCCCGCCTTTACCCTACTTTTTAAAAAATTCTAGCAAGTGAACCGCACCACGCAGAGAGCTGAGAGTAGGCTCAAAATGACCCCCAGCCATGACTCTCTAAGCACAAGAAGTTTCAGAAAGATAGCTTCAAAAACAACACAGTTATCCCCTTTTCTTTTCCGCAATGCAATCCTATGGGCGAAATGTTTCAAAATGGCGATCGGATCGGTCCACGGAAAGAGGATCGCTCCGAAAATGGGCGCTTCTCTTCGCCTTGCTTCTAGGGGTCCGCGGTCCGCTTCTACTCCGCCTCTGGGCAAGGCGGAGCAGGCCAATTCGCTTCTGATTCTCCGGTTCTAATCGGAGCGGAGCACATGCCTAATGTATACTATCTAATCTTTGTATAGATTAAATTTAATTTCTTTAATTTTTTAAAGAAATAATAATAAAAAAGAAAGAATAAGGAAGAGAATGTCAAACATTAAAAGAGGCCGTGGAGTTTAAATCATTCATAGTAGAATTTGTTATGAGTCTCTTTCTCAACTAACCCATAGCTATTAATTGCATTTCTGTATAAGGAAAACATTTGCTGGCAAAAGGTCTTGGTAACCACTCAGGAAGAATACAATGGGCCTTGTACATTATTTTTCTAGCTGGGCTTTCATTTTTTTGATATGAGCATTAATATCAGAATGGCTTTTGTCCTTATACAGATCTCTTTATTGTACGCATGTTACCATTCTGAAATGGAACAATGTTCCACTCTTTAGTTGTCAAAACAGATAATAACAACAGCATTAAATTAAACAACCTAGCACACAGCACACTTAAGCAACATTATGCAGTATCTAAAGTAACGTTATTCAGTCTGAGTAAGGTTTAACATACTGCTTTTCAAGAAATCAGACATAGATTTTACAGAGTTTACATTTTTAACGAAAAGTCTTCTTAACTTATTTTATTCATATGCATTTTGATTTAGAGCACCACACTCACTGTCCCTTTGTATTTTTGCTATGACAGTCCATTTTGACAAAGTTCTGTGGAACTCTGGGAAATAATAAGTAGATAATTCTTAAATGTGTTTAAATTAGGTGTGGGTATTTTTCTCTTCTTAAAGTAACACTAATGTTATATAATGAAAACCCACATTATGGGCTCTTTCCCTCTAGTTAATGTGGGGCCCCAAACACTAGCCCCCATTGCTTTGTATGGGCTTGTGCTTTTTACATCTGTCTGTCTGTCTGTCTATTTGCAGTTGAGGCTTTAGATTTTGCAGAATGATCAATAAGCCTTATCTCAATAATCTTCTGTAAATCCAGATTTGACTAATGGGGGAAGAAAGTGAATTATGTGACTGAGCAGAATTTTGTATCTATGATTCTCAGTTTAAAAATGCTGTAACTGGGGCATAATTCTGCCAAAAGAAGGGATTGTTTCCCAAGTGGAGACAAAACACTGAGAAATCCTGATTAATTTTGGGCTCTCATATTAAGGCAGCTCAGTCCCAAGGCCAAATCTATCCTTCTTGGAGTCCCAATCCATCCCTCTGGAGTTCCCCAGATGTCCCCATCCCCTTCTCCTAGCCTTAGATGGCCCATTTCCCTCAGCCACCAATCCTTGGACGATTTCCAGACTTCTGTGTAGTCCCTCCCCACTGTTCTAAAAGGTAGAAATGCTTCTTTCAGCATCTGCGGGGAAACCTCTTTCAGGACAAGGGCCAAATTTACTTCCAGAGGTTCCCTTGTAAAGGCACAGAGCGTGTTTTTAGTTAACAAAACCTATCCCTTCACTTTCATCAGTAGAAAGCAACCAGTGATGATGCTTTCAGCAGAAATGGAAAGTTTCATTGCAAATGCTCAAAGGACACTTGTGTAATGGTTTGTAGAAAATCTCAGATACATTAGGTGTTAGGTCTATATGTACTGCTCTGAATGTCAGTAATCGAAATGTCAGCTCAGTGCAGAGTGAAAGTCATGAAAGGCAGCTTAGCATGAGAGAAGGAGAGGCTTTGCCATAAATTATTTTCATGACCTTCTGGTAACAAAGTTAAAACTACAGCTCTCCTATTACAGCAATTTCCCTAGCAGTTCTGCATAGAAGCTTGTTAAATATCTCTCCTTTCAGTGCCTACATTCTGATTGCTTCTGCTCACTGACATTTTGGAGACCTGTTGTCTAGTTTCTTGATTATCATCTTGCATTCCAATTTCATGTTCTTGCTTCTATCATTGGTTAATCCTGACTGCTGACCTTCCCTTTGATAAACAGTGCAACCCATCATCCAAATAACAATCAGCACTTCAAAGCTGGGAAGTAATTGCCTGCATTTAGTCTTGTTAATTCATACACTCCCTTCTTGGTCAGCACAATGTTAGAATCTTTGCAATTCTACTCTGCTGTCAATACCAAACACCTCATATGTTAGCAAGAAAGGGTTTGGGGAACCTGAATCACATCGAACAACAGAATTACAAAGACAGAACTAGTGCCTTTGAAGAAAATACATACATTTTGTGCGACTGGAGGACTCAGTCTGGGGAGTGGACTTTATTTCTTTGATTTATACCCTGCTTTTCCAGTAAAAAAATAGTGGCGAACAAGAACCAAAACTTGAAATAAAAGTAATAAATAAATAAAAAACTTAGTTTAAACAATCATTAAAACAAATAGGTAAAAACACAAATACATGTAGTTTATGTCTTCAGTTACTCTAGCGTCATTTTTTAGACAGCACAATAGCAGTTAAAATGGTGTCACTGGCAATGGAATGTAGTTATAAACCTTTAGTTTCATTCACCAGCCAATGTTGTCTTGGTTCCCTTGGCTTTGTCCTGTGATTTTAACATAAATTGGTTTTATTTGCCCTTCTGATTTCATCGTATGCCAGTGAGTATTGTGTCATTTGACATCTGTGAATGTGTTGACCGCCCAGGCATGTATCTGTTACCACTTACCTCAAATGAAAGATGAGACGAAAATTAGTCTTAGCTATTCTTCAGAGGAGGTCATCTTTGTCTTAAGAGTGTGTAACATTGGTATCAGGATTGATCCAAGCTGTTTTTCTGCCTGAGGTGGAATGTAAGAAAGCATCCCCTCACTCGAACTGCATAGTATCTAAGGTCGAAGAGGTTACTTTAGTACCTGAGATAGAAAATCCCACAGGCACTCTTCCCCTCCCTGACAGTAAAAATACATTTTTAATTAAATAACTAACAATTTGCTATTATTTCATGACACCCTAAATTAGCTGCCTGAGGCAGTTGCTTCACTCTGCTTAATCATAGGGCCAGGCCTCTGTTACATAATAAGAGAATATTTGACTGCTAAGGCAATATTCGCAAGAATCACTTAATCTGATTTATAAATTTTACAAACGTGTGGATGATGATGTCAGTCTAACCCACACATTGGTACCATGACTACTATTTTTCTAATGGAGAAGGCGCTTCCAATCCCTTTAGGAGATCCAAGGTGTTATATGATGGCTAATGTGACTGTACCAAAAGCAGTGACTAGTGTTGAATAATGTACATTTTAACACCTCCTTAGTTCTTGTACTGTGAAGATACAAGTGGTGCTTGTATGACCAACAGATATGCTACACTACTGCTTTATAATGGTTTATAACAGTTTTGACAACTGTTCAGACCCAAGACACACTACATATACCGTTTTCAAAGTGTTATATTCTGCTTGGTGTTGATCTGCCCTATGTTTCAACTAGATAATTTTAAATAAATAGTTATGGATATAGAAGACTATCATTTTAATGCGGTGTGTGAGAACTACCACATCTGAATGATCATCATTCTTTCTATTTCTAATGGTTAGGGTGTGAGTTCTGCTGCTTATGCAGCTAAAATGGCACCGCCCACCCATAAGAGAGAGGTATCCGCAAGCTTGGGCAGAAACCCAAGGCTTATAGACATATAAAAGACTTTGGGGGACACTTCCCCCAAATACAGCCCAATGAGGCCTGAGCATGCTCAGTGGCCACAGAATGCTGATTGGCTGTGGGGGAGGGAAAATAGTAGTGAGTGGCTGGCATCTTGGAGAGCAGCACTCAACACTGCAACATTTTGTCACGATTCCCACTTGTCAGCACAGTCCGCTTCTCATTTTTGTTAGAAGCGAAATGGTGTTATTAGTATCAATTCTGAATGCCCCTTAACTTAGTATATAATATCAATATAAGATAAATTAATAATATGTGTCTGGTATTTCTCAATCTGGATGGATAAATTAAATGTATCCTTCCCTGAAGGCAGTATGGATATTTTTACTGTTTGCTTAAACGTGATTGAAACAAGCACAAGCCCCACTCCGATTATCCTAAATATATCTTAGTGCACAGTGACACCTAGAGAGAGTGTGGTGTATAAAAACGGTATTTTCTAAAATGTACACACTACCTTACTGCTTGCTGCAAGTTAGGATCATAGGACAATAGATCATAGGACTAAAAATGTGTATAACATAAACGTTCTTGGAAGATTGAACTTCTAAATAAGTATTATCACTATCTTACACTATACAATTATGTGTGATTAGCAGCCCAGATGTTTGTTTATAGTAGATTTGATCCAGCTAAAGTTAGGCACTTTTAAATCCCACGCATTTTAGTGAGAGATATTTGTGCTTAACTGTCCCATCGGTATAAGGAAAACTTAAAAGTGATATGTGATTAGTAAGCTGGTTTGTGCCTACTAATTATACCCAGTGCTTCATTAAACTGTATTAGATATATAGACTTTTTAGCATACTTCTCTATTGTGAAGAGTTGAGACAAGACAGTATTAACTTCTCTTTCACATTGTTGCTTGTAATTTAGTTCAATTAAGTAACAGGGGAAATCAGAGATTGGTTTGCAAATTAATAAATACTGGTAAAGAAGGGTTATTTGGAGAGAGCAAGGGCTCATTCAGGAAATAGTGGGAATGTGTGGCCCTCCAGATGTTTTGGCCTACAACTCCCATTGTCCCTAGCCAGCAGAGCCACTGGTGAGATATGATGGGAGTTGTAGGCCAGAAACAAAACAAAACACATACACAAGTTTCCCACATTTGGTTTAAGGGTTC
The DNA here is from genome assembly GCF_023053635.1 of Elgaria multicarinata webbii. NCBI lineage: Eukaryota > Metazoa > Chordata > Lepidosauria > Squamata > Anguidae > Elgaria > Elgaria multicarinata. The sequence goes on along the minus strand of NC_086180.1, from coordinate 34,887,045 downwards.
CCTTCATATTGATATGAAACCAGCCACACTTGAAACCAGGATATGAAATGAACGACACCCGAAACAAGGATTTGAAATCAGCAAAACATGAAACTAGGATCTGACAGCAGCAACACTTCCAGAATGATATTACAGTTGGTGAAGTAGTGATGTTTTTTTTTATTTTCTGCAGACACCCCTTTACATGGTAAACCATGGGGAAACGGGGCCTATCCGGTGCAACAGGTGCAAAGCATATATGTGCCCCTTCATGCAGTTCATTGAGGGGGGAAGAAAATATCAGTGTGGATTTTGTAGCTGTGTGAACGATGGTAAGTAGCATCTTTATGCTATTCATTCATTTATTTGTATATTGAATTTAAAGTGAAATCAAAACAAGCACACAAGCAAACATAGACAAAACGAAAGAAATAACTTTTGAAGATTTTCTTTCCTTCCAATCTTAAATTCATTTACTTGAAAATAGAACCCTGGTTAGGCATTCAGATCCTAAAGTGTGGAGAGGAGATGGGGACATCCATTCTGTGTCCACCCCTGAACTCTCAGTATTGATGGGGAAAGTCTGAAGTGAAACTGTAACCATTATTATTCTGAATGTGGTTACAGTGCTCCACGTGATTGAAAACATTGATTTTGGAAGTTACATGGAACTCAGTCCCAGTCATTATAACTGCATTCAGCCAAGCATGTTTATTTTTGTGAACTGCCCAGAGAGCTTTGGCTATTGGGCGGTATAAAAATGTAATAAATAAATAAATAAATAAATAAATAAAGCATAGAGTTGGAGAGGAGAGGGCAGGGCCAGACTGCATTTCCCTGTCTCCTCTCCTAGCTTTTGAATCTAAATGCCTGAATAGGGCTTATGTCTAAGGATGTCCGTCGCTGGGATATCTGGCCCTTTGGAGACTCACTGGAATTCTGCAGTGTGCCCAACTCAGGGGCTTTTTGCGCATTGTTGAGTGTGTTGGCCGTAATTTGTACAAATAGAGATTTGTACAACTTTGCACAAATCGCAGCAGAAATTAGCATAATTTTGTATAATTTGTGCAAACTACGGATGAAATTTGCACAAATTTGTGTACTTTGTGCAAATTGCAGCTGTAATTTGCACAAACTAAATAACCCAAAAAAACTTCTAGCTGGCCTGAATTGCTGCAGGCTGAGTTGGGTCAGCTAGCAGAAAATAAATGGAAGTCCAGGGAGCCGAGCAATGAAGTTTCTTCAAGCTTCACCGCCCAAACCCTTATTCCTCCCTACTTGCATCACACTGATTTATTCACCTAGGAGAAGCCTAATGAGGGAATCTGATCCAGTGTAGTTGAATTGTACAGAACCTTTTCCTTCATCCCATTCAGAATAAGGAACTATTAATGGAAAGCCACCACCACTGACATTTAAATCTCCCAGGGTTTCTTGAGGAAGCTAAATCCATTTTACTGTTCTTTCTTATCTCTTGACTGAAGCCATTACTCACAAATGATGAACACTGTATGGTATGAATTTTGCAACACTCCTTGAAGATCTGCCAACTTTCAAGGAGATCCCCTGCAAAACAAACCTGTTTTGCCAGGTCACATCTGTTTCCATTTATGATTATTTGAATTGTTGATCCAGGTGGAGGGGAAATGAAGATGTTCAGGAGTCCCCCACCCAGCCTGAGAATAAAGGCCACATAAAATTGAGATAAAATGCTGCTATTGGTATAGGATGCTTACCTTTCCTACGTCTCCCACTGTCCCACTCTCATTTTCGCATCAGTGTGTTTTTCCCTTCACATGTAATTTATACATTTACAGCACAATCCTATACATGATTGTCAGGCGTAAATGTCGCTGTGTTTCTTGGAGCTTACCCCCAGGTAAGTCAGCATAGGACAGCACTCGAATGTCATGATCTGCATCTTGTGAAGCCACATGAATGGAGATTTTTACTAAATATTTGACTTCGTCTGAATGCCTTATACATCAGGAATGTTTCGATGTGATCTTGATAACCTTTTATGGAAACACCAAATTTTGGTGTGGACTATCTTTGCTTGTGTCATCCTGGGAATCATGGATATAGGATAGGTTCACTCAGCCATTTGATCTAGGAGCTCCAACGAATTATTTCTAAATAGACATAAATGGAAAGACAGCCCAGCTATTGTTTTTCTGTAGCCTTAAAGCAGCAAAGAGTTAGTTAAAAGTGCTTGCATTAAATTCTACTTACAAATGCAAAGATTGAAATGGTTAATGCATTCCCATTTTGGCATGCAGAATAAACATAAAAAGCAAGAGGCATTTGTGATGGGTCTTTAGCAGGCTTTCCCTAAGAAACATATATCAATGTGATCAGCAAGGATGATTAAGCTGTTCAATATGGACCTGAATCCTTCAGTTCTGCAAAAGAATACAGCTGTTGTAATGATTTACACCTCACCTGTCATTTTATTAGAGTGGGGAGGCATGCAGAAGAGGTTATGTCATTCTGTGAGATTATTTTCTGAACAAACTGCAAATGTTTCTTCTTTTTTTTAATCACCTAAAAAAGAGCAAATATTTAGTTCATCGCCTCCCTTTATGACAGAGGAGTTTAATGGTTAAATCATCCATTAATTTTTCTTGAGGCAGGACTGGCTTTGAACAGGAGATGCCATGCCATATTTGTCCAAGTGCAATTGCATGTGACTCATAAAGTACGAGTTCCTGAGCTTCTGGCTGAATCCCAAGACTTGGCCAGAGTGAGTCTTTCGAGACGTTTGTATCTAGTTGGATTTCCTCTGCTGGATCAGAGTGGCACAGAGCTTTCCCTAATACAGTAATCTTTTCAACTCTGAAACATGAACCTCGAAAGACTTATGCCAACTCTTATTTGCCTCAAACCTTTAATCTGTGGGACGAAATGTAGAGGGTGGTTGGTTGCATGGGCTGTTATTCGGCATGGCGTTCTCACAAATGCCTACTTTTTTGCAAAGCAGTGAATGACCAAACTGTTATTTATACTGATATTGCAATTTACATAGAATAGCTTGCACTACTGCAATGCTCTTTCATCTGTGTTCTTTTACGCACTGTAATTAAAGCTTCAAAAGCTCATTATAAGCATGGGGATTAAGGGAAAATTGCCCAGCCTTGCTGAATAGGTGACTGGTAACAGTGAGTCATTAGTAGGTTGAGAAGGACAAAAAGAAGCTACTACGGATGGTTTTGCAACTGGGAATGTGTGAAAATCGCAATACAAACTGTTGCTTCAGTAAATGCTAGTGAAGGAACATAGGGACTTTCAGAATGGGTATATGGTACCTTGTTAGCTGCCTTATACCTGCCCTGAGATTGCAGAAGTGAAGAGAAAGATACTCTTACCTTCTGCCACTGGCTAGAGGAACAAGGCCCTGTGGGTAGTTTCGGTCTGTTGTAAGTTGCTTTGGAGATAATGTGTTTGAAAGGTGGGCATGGGGCTGAGAAAGTGCCATTTTGCCAATCCTTTCTCTCCCTTTCTTTGTAAATTCTTGGCAATATATGTGTGTTTTTGTTGAAGACTGAATTAGCAAGCATCTCATACATATTACATATAAAACTGTGCCCTACTGAGTCAGACCATGTATCAGGATAACCTGGTACTGTTTACTCTGGCTAGTAGCACCTCCAGGGTCTTTCCTGAAGTTTGAACCTGGGACCTGATGTAGGCAAAGCATGTGTTCTGTCACTGAGCTACAGGCTCTTGAATTGAGTTGGATAAGTATCATTCCACATGATGAGATTTGAGGAATTTAGGTTTGGATGGTAGTGCACTGTGCTTCTTAAATGTGCTCCCTAGGCTTGTATAGAATATTGACATTGTGGTAGGAAACTTAAACTGGGAGTAAACAAATAATAATAATAATAATAATAATAATAATAATAATAATAATACAACATACCGACATCCAAAAGCAGTCATACTTAAAACATGCCCAATCGTAGGAAACTTTGAATCAGTAAAAGACAGCGGCCCTGTTCAGAAGACACCTTAAACCACCGTGGTTAAAGATTTTTTGTTAACAAAAAAGCCTTAACCACCGTGGTTAAAGCCTTAAGCATCGTGGTTTAAGGTGTTTTCTGAACAGGACCAGCATGAATTGGCAAAGCCTGTCATGTTCATCTAGAAAAACCACCATGAGCGAGAAACGAGCTAGATGACGATGATGGCATTATGTGTTTTTGAGAAAAAATGTGGCTGAACAGGAAAGAGGATATATAACATCACAAATTGTTACCACAGAACTAGTGGTAGTACATCTAATGCTACCTCAGTAATGCTACAGTTAGAAAGGCTAGGAAGGTATTATTTCAGAGAGGTCTCATATCTTTCCCAGATGAAAATTAGAGTACTTTTACTATTTTTCAAGTGAAGTATTCCTGTGATGTGATGTGATGAGAGCACTACCTGTGTGCTGCAAATGAAATACGTGTGTGTCTTCATGTCCTTGACAATATTAACATACAGGAAAGTCCAAAGAATTTGGATGAGACAAGTTGTGAGAATATGGAGATACATGGCAAGGATTGATAGGTCTTGGCTGGGAATGCAAACTTATATTAGAAGTGGTTTCATTGTGTCAGTTAATGTAAAAGACAGAAAACTAAGCCTAGCCCTTGAATATACAAAAAGATCAAATGGTGTGGAGATTCATCAGGCTTATTATAGTTTTTTTTTACATTTCTTTTCTTTTTGCAATGCTGTTATTTTTATATAAAATTTATTGAACTACTAGGTAGCACACTCAAAGTCATGCAGCATGAGGTTCTTTCTGTTCATCTGTGTTTAGCAAAAGGGAGAAACCAGCTTTCATGTTCTTCTTTCTTCAGTGCCTCCATTCTATTTTCAACATCTGGACCACGTTGGCAGAAGAATAGACCACTACGAAAGGCCAGAGTTATCTCTAGGATCATACGAATATATTGCTACTTTAGATTATTGCAAGGTAAGTCTGCTTAGCATGGAAAACAGTTTGTAACCTGTGTGATAAATCATTACATTTGTAGAACACAAGCAAAAAATGGGAGGGTTGTAAAGTTTATAGATGGGGGACGGATTCCCCTGTATGTAGTTTTAACTAATGGGAAATTTCTTTCCCCATTGTTCAGTGAGAATTTCTACCAGGTAAATGTGCTTAGTGCTGCATCCTTGTTTGTTTAAAATTAAAATCTGCACCCAAATTAGTCTGACATATTTAAAGCAAATGATACCCCAGTTCTAAATATATAAGATGCAATCCAAATAAAGTTAAGTGTGGTACATTAATGGGATAGACATTCTCTGTCTTCTTTGGATTGTGATAAAACTCCGTATCCCAATCCAGAAATTACTGACAAAGAAATTCTTCACAATGCTTACATGCCCATAAGAGTTTCCCCATTAGTTTCAGTAGAGAGACTCTATCCATATCCTTTGTTTTTGCAGTTACAGAATGTGTCCCATCACTGAACCAACTGGGCAGGCTTGCAAGTTTCAAGATATTTGTGTGTACATTTGAGCTTGCACAGACCTCTGGATCAGGGTTTATGGGCTTAAATGATTTTCCATTGTATAAAATGTTCTTAATTCAACTGAATTATGAACTGACTGTCCATGCCCTTTCACGGCTGACAATCTCCAGTGTAATGTCTCTCACTAGTATGGCACATTCGTTATTTTGGAAGAATATTGTGAACACAACAAAATTACAATTATGTACTCCCCCCCCCATACCCCACCCTTACATTTAAAGAAAACCCACAAGTTTTCCTTAAATGCTTATTGAATAACAATGAGGATGAACAGCTAGGGGAAATGTTAACAAATAACAGCTGTGGAGTGGTGTTACAGTACTTTGGAATGGATTTAGCAAATACAAAACATTTTGCTCTTGCAGTAAATGTGCCAGAAAACTAGCCAAGGTCTTTTAATAAACTGCTATAGAATTTACCTAAAGTATGAAAATGTTTGTGAGTTTGCTACAAATCCTGACATGGAACAGCTTTTAAAAGCTCAGGTTGCCACTTATTTTGCTGCAGCTCTCTCATTTTATCAAGAGGTTTTGCTTTGGATTTGCATGGAAATGATTGAAAGGAGAGTAAGAGTCATTATTGTACATTTATGGATCAAAGTACACTAGCACAAAGCCTGTATTCATTATCACCTTGCAGCTGAACCTCTGTGTTAAGTGAAATGTACTTGCATTTCTACCATCTTCACAGTTAACCTGTGAAAGTTTTGGAGAACTTTAACGAGTTTATCATGGGACAGGAAGTGGCTTTTGCAAAACACTTAACACATGTTAACTGCCTGATGGTTTGATAGTGGAAATATCATGGGAGTCCCCTTTAACTGTATATTTGAATTCAAGGAAATATCCAGTGCTGGGGTTGTAGTGGAGGGAATGTTATTTATCATCTTTATGTTCCTGGAGCAAAGGGGACTCCACAAGTAATTGGAAGGGATATCTGATATCTCAATCCCCATCTCATAAATTGTCTTGATCCTATTTCTTCCTTCAGAAAAGCTCTGGGAAACCTTTTTTTTTTGTCTGTCCCTTTGAATATGTGGTTTATACTAGTGGTACCTTAATTCCCTAACGCAATTCATCTTCCAAACACTGCTGACAATTGAGTAGAAGTAATGGAGGTATCAAATTGCACTTGATAATAAAAAAGAAGCTCCCTGAGTATGTAGCATATATACAGATGCTTAAAAGAGATGTTTAATTTGTTACATTTCATTGGATGCAGTCTTCCACTCATGCAGACACTCCACTGGAGGAAATGGGGAGGCAATTTTTGCCCATGTCTCCTTCCCTCTGCAGCTCCCTGAAAAATTGCTCTGGTGAGTTAGATGGGAGGTAGCACTGGGAGCTGCAGGAGTCTCTTCCTCCAGCAGAAGTCCTCTATTATGAGCATTTCTACATGAGGGTTTTGTTGCACTAATATGATTGGTCACTCACAGAAGTTTGTGGGTCCTTTACATGACGTTGTCAACCTCCAGCATGTCTCCGGCACATTTTTATCTTTATCCTGCTTTTAAAAAATATTGGAGATTACACAGCAAGGAGTGTTAATTCGATATAGCTGCAGGGTGTAATGACAGCACCGCTATGTAGTGGCTGTATTATGACGCATATAGAACTTGCAGATTAAATAAAGCCTGATGTGATGACAGCCTATATCAGAAGCCTTGTCAATGGAACTAGCCTTTCTGTTCATGGAAGGGCATGCATCGATTCAACCCATTATGCACACAAACTATACAATCGTTCACAAAACAAGAACAATATGTAAAAATCTGTACCTACCAAAAAGTTGTACTTGTTGCTTATATGTTCAACAGTTTTGCTAAAGTTTTGCATTTAAATGTGTCTCATTTTATCTTAAAAATAACTGTTGTGGAGTACCAGCGAGTGGTTTAACTCTTTTCTCCTTCACCGTGATCCCACTGAACCCCCTCTGGAATCTTTCCTCTGAGATTTTTCACTGAAACTGCAGTCCAGGATCTCATGCCCCCTATGTAGGGATCTTGATCTCCACCCATCCTCAACCCCACAGGTGTCCTTTCAGTAAACGTGAATGCCTGATTAATGTTTTCTAATTGCTACAGACAATTTCTATTATATGTTACAATGCTGTGACTTGATCATTACAATTTTGCTTCTTTTCTTTGGGCAGAACAACAAGCCTTCACAGCCACCAGCCTATATCTTCATGATTGATGTGTCATACAATAACATAAAGAGTGGTCTTGTTAAGCTCATCTGTGAGGAACTAAAGACTGTGCTGGATAGACTTCCAAGGTAAAGAGAGCAATAAGCTTCCAACAAATTTAACATCTTTAGTTTGATGTAGTAACAACTGAGAAGAGGAATACTTATTTGTTTTATATACCTTTATTACTTCCTCCTGGCTTTAGTCTTCTAATGATGCACATACATGATTTTGGAGTAGATTTCCTATCTTTCTTCGCCCCTCCCTGCTATTCTTGAAGCAGGCATTTGGCTTAGATTAAATTAAATCAGGCTTCTGCCATGTTCACCTGGTTAAACATTTATTTGAATTTTCTCCACTCAAAAGAATGCTTTCAGAGGGTGGAGAACGGCTTTGTGACTATCATAACGGAAGATGCAGTTGTTCCGAGGCATCTTCTGAGAAAAGTTCTAAAAGGGGCAAATGCAGATTCATAGCTATATATGCCTAGGTGCAGCCTTTTATCCATTCTGTGTAAGGTTCAGATATGGATCTTTCATTCATTTCTTGTTGTAGAATTTAGCCGATGATACTTGTGAACCTCCTAGAGAGCTTTGGCCATCGGGCAGTATAGAAATATAATAAATGAAATACTGTGACCATTAATTAGAGGTAATTTATTTTTTCCATGCAAAGCAATCATTTTGAATTACCTGCAACTGTGCTTTCTAAAACTGTTTCTTTTCAAGGGAGAAACAAGAGGAGGCGTCAACTATCCGAGTTGGATTTGTTACATACAATAAAGTCCTCCATTTCTTCAATGTGAAGAGCAATCTTGCACAGCCTCAGATGATGGTCGTCACTGATGTCAGTGAAGTGTTTGTGCCTTTGCTGGATGGCTTCCTTGTCAACTTTCAAGAGTCACGATCAGTTATAAATAAGTAAGCAAATAATATATACTCCTCTTGCTCAAATGTGAGTAACAACTCACATAGAAGTCAGGAACTTTTCAGTGAACCAAACTGACAGCTGTCTTAGTTTACACAGTACCAACCTGACTCAATATGTGTTCTATATTAAAAGTTCAGGGTCATTCTCTAGAGATATAAACATGCAAAACTTGGTTGAATATACAGTACTATTAGTGTATATATGCTTAGACCTCCCTGCCAATCAAATTGCCTAGAACTAATCAATTTGTACTCTGATATTCCCAGGTGTTTTTTTTTTGTTTTGTTTTGTTTTGGTTTTTTTGTAGCATTGACTATTTTGGAGCTGAAATTGTAGGCTATTGTGTCCATTCTCATGTATCTCTGTAAAAATTCATTTCACTGAAGTCACTTGTTTAAATTATAGAATGTATAGTCAACTATGTAGCTAACTTTTCTAAAGTCCTTGTAAAAGTTACTTGTCAAATTTGGCCAGTTTTGGATTTTGGACATTCTTAAAATGCAGTTTGCTTCAGCATAACAGATTTTGGTCTGAGGAGAAATTTCTTAATTATATTGAATAGCATTTTTCCCTTGCAAATCAGGTAACTCTAAATAGTCCTGTAGAGGATGATGAGCTTTAACAACTGTAATTCTGTTATATTTTTGTAATGAAAAGTTGTAATCTTTCAGCAAAAGGACCTGGTGTCATTATACTTTTCTTTTTTAAAAGGATTATCCTGTCTACTCTGACTTGTTGAAACACTGATCTTTCCCCCCTTCCATAGCTTGCTAGACCAGATTCCAGAGATGTTTGCAGACACTAATGAGAGCGAGACTGTCTTTGCTCCTGTGATCCAAGCTGGAATGGAAGCCCTAAAGGTTAGAACGTACTTCTGTATGACATGGAGTCTTTATTTGGAGAGACTTGATAAGCTATGGAATCTCTGCTTGATGAAGGCACAGGTTCCACAGGCCACAACAGGAAACACAAGGAAAAACTACCGATAGTCTTATAGTACTTGGATTTTGTGATATCTCTTGGGAGTTGTTTCAGGCATGTAGTTTTCCTACACAGGCGCAAAAGGAAAAGAAAAGGTGTACATCATCCAGTGAATGAGGTCTAGTTGTCTCATACATACAAGAAATCAGCTGCCAGTCTCAACTTTCTAGTGCATGTACACAGGGTTGAACAAACCTGGACAATCTCTTCTCTTTGTAACTCCCATGTTATTAAACTTATAAAATATGACTTGAAACACAGCACTATATCCAGGAAGTGCATACTTCCCCCTTTATGCCTCTGTAGGGAAAACATGGCAATTGAAGCAGCTTTAGTTTATCGCTGAGTCAACAGACACATTTTATGACTGTATATTGTGAGGTGCAAGTCTACATTCTAGACTGAATTGTTGCTTAAATTAGGGGGTCAGAGGGGAGCTAGGGGGAGGTATTTTCTTGGACAGGAATACCAAGGATATCAGTCTGGAAAGGTTGTAGCTTGGTGGCAATCCACACGCTTTGCATGCAGAATATTCCAAGTTTAATTCACCGGCATCTCCAGGTAGGACTATCTGAAACCTACAGAGCTACTGCCAATCAGTAGACAATGCAGAATTAGATGAATTAATGATCTGATTCTGTAGAAGGCAGCTTCCTATGTTCCTAATCCTAGGTATTTGTCCCTATTTATTTTCTTACCACACATATCTACAAATCAGTGTGTGCTTTTCTTGTTACTGTGATGTAATCTGATTTTGCTGCCAGGTAGTAATGAAAACATTGGTGTCATTCATAGTTGGAAAAAAGTATAATTAGTCAGGTTTCTGGGATGGGGAGATGAAAGCTGGAAGTATATTTAGCTTTAAGAAAAATGTATTTATTTATATTAATTTAGATAAAGGCCAAATGGCATCTGTCATGAGTGAAAGAAATAGACGGTTATGCTAGAAGCACACGCATTCAAAAATTAAAACCAAAACCCATATAATGAATGCATCACAACTTCAAAGAGGCCAATCTGTGTCCATCTGGATTTTTTGTGTGTATATTTACCATGAAAGTGATCTCGGTGGCCGAGCAGACTTCTAGTCTCTGCATTTATTTTCCTTCATTTCTTTTTCTCGCAGTGCCAACTGTGAGCAAATACAGTAACGCATGTTATGTGACGTAAATGAAATGATCGCAATATTTTTGTATTTTGCCATCTCCCTATGAGGAGGAAATTTATGCTTGAGTAAAAATTGCTGCTGTTTGAAAACTTTTTTTTATTAATATATGTTTTGAGGCATTTGGAAAAACGACAATTTAAGCTGCTTGTAAATGTACTAAGCCCACATAGAGTGAATGGCTAGAGCTGCAGCTCTAGAAGAGGGGCCATATGTTAATCTCACTGCTTGTGTGAAAGAGGCTGAACTGATGGTTCAACAAATGTTAGGCAGCCTGATATTGAGGTGCCTGCCTGGTGTCATGTCTAACCCTACTGCCCCTGTTTTGGGAGAAGGTGTTTCAGGTAATCAATCAGAATCCGATTCAGAACTAGCTGAGGCAGCGCCAGACACCTGCCAGCCTGTACCAGTGGGGGAGGAAGCTCTCATGGGCAATTTCCCAGCTGGGAGTCAGCCCTCTCCAAAGCTTATCTCCTCAAGGCCAAATCCTACACACTCAGTGGGAAGTGAGTTTTCTTCCGGAGGAGAGAGTCCTGACAAGCTAGCTGATGCTAGGGTCCGCCGAAAGCTAAAACGCACAGAGCGGAAGGAAGGCGTGAGGAAGTCGGTCCAACTAGGATTGCGCCAGAACCTGCCTCCACATCAGGCTCTCTGAAGTTACTGGCATTTGGGGAAAGCCTTCCTATTCTTCTTGAGCAGACAATTGTCTTGCTTAGTTTGCATAGTTTTGCCTAAGGGAAAGTTTCCAAGAGATTAGACTCTCTTCAGGTAGAAGAGATGTTTGTTGCTTAATAAAAGCTTTGTGGATTACTTAACAAGCATTGTCAATTGCAGGAGTTTTCTGAGAAACACAACACCTGTGTGCATACCTCCTGCCCACCCCATCCCAGTAATTGCATCTGTTTATGTGGTGGCTACATTCCTTCTGGTTTTCTGACATGCAACCATCCCATTTCCCCGCATTTTCCCCTTCCATGCTCTATGCTGGAAATACACATGGATAATTGTTTTGGGAAGAATGATCTGAGCACCACCTTCATTTTAGATAGTTTAGAGACAATTACATTTTATGGAATTTACCCGGACTATCTTTTTAATGCATGTCTTCTGAGATGCTCATATCTATTGCTAAGTTGCTCAACGCAGTAGCAAGAATGTGGGCTTCTGCTGGGTTGTAATTCTTGCCCACCCACCTCTCTCTCTCTCTCTCTCTCTCTCTCTCTCTCTCTCTCTCTCTCTATATATATATATATATATATATATATATATATTGTACCTCAGGATTAATCTACCTCACAGGGGCGAGTAATATACAGTCCATTTAAAAAGTGCTATAGAAATGTTCATTTTTAAAATACTCCAGGTTGGATGTGACTTTGGAAGTTTGAGTACTGCAATTGAAAGCTTGTAGTCATGCTTGACAGGGAAGCTGTTTTCATCTGTTATCACACACACACATGGCTTGTGGCAGCTCAAAGACTAACAATTTATTGTGACATAAATTGATAGTAATTCCAGTATTAATGTGCTAGAGAGAAAATATGCTTGTAAAATGTTAACAGCCCCTTCCTGAAAGATAGATCTCCAACTAAACTTTGCTGATTTCTCATCAAATGTGTGTGTGTGTGTGTGTCTGTGTCCGTGTCCCCGGTTTGATTAAAAGACCTATGTATTTTTTTTATCAGTAAAGACTTCAGTATATCAATCTCTGACAAGAAGAATATACAGTGGGCATTTTCCTATATTGTAAATTAAGCTTCAGAGTGTCTCAGTGCAAGGGATTCTTCCCAGAGTTGTTGTGTGTTGTGAGTAAAACTAGAGAACAAAGTAAAATTTGATAGTCTGTGATGCTCCTGATTTTTCCAGAAAAAAAGGTACCTTTGAAACATGGGTATTGTTAGACCTGCAACCAGTAGGAGCCAACATTTGCCATGTTGTAACTATGTGGTACTACATCAATCTGATTGATGCAGGATGCAAACTTTTTGGCATTTGTTTCATCCCTGAGTTATCTGCAGATCCCTGAATTATTAACTGTTGGGAATTATTAACTGTTGCCACCATCTGTGTCCATTTGAAGCTGGTTTTTGACTAGGCCAGCAAACAGGCAATATTACAGCTTAGCATAAACTTATGTCCACCTGCACTGGCCTAGCCCTGTCACTTTTGCAGGAATTGTATATTAAAAAAAACCCATCTACAGAGACTCGAACATAGAAGAATGGATCCATATTTAGTGATACTTGGAGTAGATCCACTGAAATCAATAGAGCTTTAGTTCATCTTGACTAACTGAAGTCCCATTGATCTCAATGTGTCTATTTTAAGTATGATTGATTAAATATGCTGTGCCAAGGGAGCCATGAACTGTAGTGTAGTAACCTTTTAGAGGGTGGATAAAAGAATGAGAGATTATAGATCTTTTCGTAAGGCTATTTGCGGTGCGTAGGTCAATAAATAACAAGATGAGACAAGAATAGCTGGGTTTAAACAGGGCCACATTTATTAATGATCTGCAAAGGGGTAGGAATCCTAATGGGCATCCAGTATGGCCTGTTTACAGGCCCCTCTAGTTGGGCGAGCCATTCATGGCCTGTGGGCAGGCGCTGCACCATTCGCCTTCCCATGCGCCTGCCCCCTTGTGGGGTAGGGAGACCTTCCTTTGTCATCCCGACTCAGGCCACATGGCTCAGAGTGGGGGAGTAGGGTTGGCCCCAAAGGTGAGCCTTATCTCCCTAGCAAGGCCGCGGGGCTCAAAGCTAAGAGCCTCAGATCTTAGCAGTCACCTTGAACAGTGCCTATGAATGCTCACCAATTTCCAATCCCACTCTGGATGCCCGTACCTAGTGCCAAAATCAAATGTGACCAAATTGAATTAACAAATTAACCTATGTAGTACTCCCAATTGCAGTGTGGAGTAGGCAAAAAACTCATGAACAATTCAGTACATGAGTAAAAAATTCCTACTCCGCTCCGAATGGCAACCAGCAAACCCACACTGCCTACAGGGAGGGAGGGAGGGAGCCGTGCAGCAAAGAGGAGGCTGGGAGGGGTGAGTCTTGATTTATAGACTCATAGCCCCCTCCCAGCCTGGTGACACCCTGTTGTGCCTAGCCAATGGCAGGCAGACATGTCTCGTTGTCTCCCCCATCCACAAAAGCCTCCTCATGCCCAGGCAACACCAGGCATGGCAGAATTGCACTTCAGTTGGCCTAAAGAGCAATAAAATGGGCTTGGTTCTATAGTAACACATTTCATCTTGGTAGACATCCACAGATAGATGCACCCATGACAACAGCAGTCTATACTGTGTTTGTACCGAACCCAAGTTCTCTTTCACATTGCCAACGTGCTGTTTGTAGTCTTCATATATGCAAGAATGATATCGGCACCTTTCACTTGTTTATATAATTGCAGAACATGTGTGAGTTTCATGAACACCAGGCTAGCTCTGGCAGATGCATGTTCTTAGAATCTGGCATATTATTGTTCTTCCCTCCTACTCATGATTTAGCTGTATTGGGCTGAAAGTTTTCTCTCAAAGGGGCAGTCCAGTAACAACGTATTCTAGAGTAGGGCCAAGCTGAAATAAAATTGATTACATATTGCAAGTGCACAATTAATTGCTTTTCTGGTGTTAGTAGTTTTTTTAAAAAAAAATTCCTTCATGCCAATTAATAATTGCTACAATACTGTTAGCGTTAATAGTTCACAGCAGACATTTTCTCCAATGCTTTTTAAACATTGGCATATAGTTCGTAGCTACACTTATGATCCCAGTCATCTCTATATTAGATTAAATTATGTGTAGGGGTATTCAGTTTTCAACTTCCCCATTATTTTCTTTTGGGAATTTGGGTGCTACAAAAAGTTCAAGACTGAAACAAATGGACTATTTAGTTTATGAAGTTCAGAGATAGTTTACACTGACATTTGAGACTCAGCTAAAAATGTACGAAGATTTGGTTCAATTGTTTATAACCGCCAGCAGAATAAAGGTCATTTTTGCTTGTGTCTTTCTAACAGGCAGCAGAATGTGCTGGAAAGTTGTTTATCTTCCATGCTTCATTGCCAACTGCAGAAGCACCAGGGAAGCTGAAGAGCAGAGATGATAGAAAACTGGTCAATACAGAAAAGGAGAAGGTATTCCATTAAAAAAACTCTTTTTTTAAAGATACAACTTGCTGGAAAAGAAAAGAAAAGAAAATGGTTATTAATATTTTTTCTGTGCCAAATTTATACCAAGTCAAGCTCAAACCAACTGTCAATTATTATTTTCTGCCAAGAATTTATAATATTCTTCTTTTGGTTCTTCTTGCTGGATCCAGCTTAATTTAGTCAGACTCTCAGGGCTTCTCTGAATGAGCGATTTATAAGATGCTTGTGATTGGCAACTCACAGATGTTTGTGGGTCATTTTAACAACATCATAAACCTTCTGCACATCCCCAGCAACTTCCCCCAGTTATTCCATTTTAAAAAAGAAATCTTGGATATCCCGATTCTGCCGAAATATCTTGAGATTTCCTATCACGTGCAGCCTAAAACACCCAGTAGAGGGTGCTACAAAACACACACAAGAGGGCACTGTCCCATTCAACACTATGAGCTCTAAAGTTTTCAGTTACAGAGAACATACAGTAGTTGCCCCTTTCCTCCCATGTAATTGAACTCATTACAATTATGGAAGAGAAGCAGGAAGCAAAAGCACTGGTAAGCAATTTTGCAATTTCCCTTTAATCTAAAGAAGCCCTCAGTAGAGCAGAAGTTCTTCCAGTCAGAAGATACTTTGAGTGTTGGGCATCCTGATTCAATGAGCCTGATAGCCATAAACTACTTGAGAACTGAGCCACTGCTCCTATTGATTGCTGTTCATCCAAACGTCACTCTATGTACAACTACACAATCCAAAATAGTATTGTAGTGGAACAAACCAGCACTAGTTGGTTCCTTTTCACTGCTGTATGTTTTCTCCCTAATTATTGTAGGTGGGGGATGCATGAACACAATTCATCATCCCCATGCTCTTGAATTGGTCTTGTTGGTTCATGTGATTTTTCAGGACAGCTTAAACCCGATTAAGAAAATGGAGATGGATTTGAGAAATCTGTGTTTTGCTGAGTACCTAATTTTGCCTCTGCTGTTGATGCTAGTGAATGTTTACATGGGCATGGGTTACCTCTTAAAATTATGTTTTAATTGCATTTACTTTTTTTAATCATCGTCATCATCATCATCCTGCTAATTTGACTTGATTGTGCCAAGTTATTCTCATGAACTGGCTTTTGTTTGTGTATTACTCTTGCTTTAAAACTCTCCAGACGCTGTTTCAGCCCCAGACAAATATTTATGAGACCCTGGCCAGAGACTGCGTTGCTAATGGCTGCTGTGTGGATCTGTTCCTTTTCCCAAACCAGTATGTTGATGTAGCCTCCATGGGCCTTGTTACTATGCACACTGGAGGAACTCTGTACAAATACAACAATTTTCAGGTAACTGCCAGAAGTTTCTCTTTCTGTCCTGTTGGATGCATGGAATTTGACACACAAAACATGCAGCATAGAAATTAAACTGGTGGGGAGGACCTAATTAGGCCCTGTAATGGGCAGAATGTAGATTTGAAGATAAGTCACAACATGTTTAGATGAAAGACTTGTTGCTGCATCTGGATTTCCTGAAGAGCAATCCTTATTTACGCAATATGAACCTGAGCAGGTTTGACATCAGAATTCTAATCTGAAAAGGGAAGAGCTGGTGGGGGAAGAGTGCAAATCCAAACTAATCCTGTAAAATGACCATCTTTCCACTGAAGTGAGTTTGTCAAACTCCAGAATCCCTCCAGGGAACCCTCTTCACATCAATTTAAAAATAAATAGTAACACTTGGAATAGAATCATCAATAGTGCTTGCAAGAGAGTTATTTGGAATTTTCTTGGTTTGTTTACATTTCGAGCACTATAGGTAAAATGTTAGTTACAATTCTAATAAGAGCCAAACTACATGTTTTGTTAATTACATTTCTTAAATAGCATGCTTAAGGCATGACATGCTTATTTATTAACTAAAAGCCAGCCATAGCGCACCCTGATCTAGATCTAGACTGCATACAGCAGCAGTTAATCCTTTGTCCATCCCCTTTTCCCCTTTGACAATTGCCTCCAAAGCTACTTGCCTCCTTTGGAGCAGTGGAAGCTAGTGCTTCTGATGTCAATGGGGCGATGAATCTGCACTAGGCTTCAGTCAGAACTATAAAGGAAGTATCTGTAGCTTCTTTAGAGTTCTGACTAGTTCTGTCTGAAACCTGGATCAGGTTCACTGCCACTATATGCCACTATTTTGGAGTGCGATTTTCAGAGGGAAACCAGCTTCTCCCCACATGCCATAGAACTGATCTGGATTGGGGGCTCCCACAGGTAGGTTTTGGGAAGGAAACAACATGACAGTTCCTAAGCACTCTGTTTACAACAAGCTGTGCTTTGGCCCTCTGGAAGCTTTTTATGGCAAGACCTTCCAAAGTACAAACCAGCTTTCCATATAGATCCCAAGGGAGGCCTGAACTCTTCCTAACAGCTGTGTATCTATTCTTTGGATCTAAAGATACTAGTCTTAATGTCTTCCCCATTTGTAACAGCATAGGAACCTATATGGCAAGGGTGGACAATTTGTCGTTTAGTCCTACAACTCCCACCACGATATTTTGGCCCTACAACTCCCACCATCCTTCTCTGTCGGCTATGCTGCCTAGGCCAAAAGATCTGGTGGGTCACAAATTGCCCCTCCTTTTATATGGGCTATGTCCTTCCCTACTTGTCAGTGCCAGGGGCCACAGGAACAACTGGTGTTTGGCATTCTTTCATTTGTACAGTTATTCTTGCTTCTTTGGTGACTTTGCCACTACCCATCTGGACTGATCTCGTGACCTACTTTTGGGTCATGACCCACCAGTTGAAGACCACTGGTTTAATCCATTTGAAAAGGGTGGGTTTGAGTTACTAATACTGTATTTTACAAATGTGTTGATTTATTTTTGTTTTACTATTCTCTACCTGAACACTTGTGAGTTTGAGAGTGCTGCAAGTGGTTGTTATCTGTGGCCTTTATTAAAAGAGATGTTCGATGCCATTGATTTCTTATAAGCCTGCATCCTGCTCAAGTTCTGGGACCATTTTTGTTGCATTGCTGCCATCCAGTGGCAGACCCTTTGTTAAGTTATCTCTCTTTCCCTGTGTTTCCTTTTAGGTACATTCTGACAATCACCAATTTCTGAATGACCTCAGGAAGAATATAGAAAAAAGGATGGGATTTGATGCTATCATGAGGGTTCGTACCAGCACAGGTAAAAATATTGTTAAGATTATTTTATAGCATGTTAGTCTACTGTATAGATCTTAATCGCAATACTCCAGGCTCAGTGTAATACTCTGGGAAGCTTTGGGAATCGACCAAACCCAAAGAAACATGATTAGGTTTTATGTAAAAATATGTCATCAACAAGCCATTTCCAAATGCATTTTTTTAAAAAACCCTGGGAAACTACCAATGTCCCCAGTTTTTTATTAAGTCTTCAGGTGGTCAGCTACTCATACTACCAATCAAAAGACATTGTGGAGTTACTCTATCTCTTTGTCCTTAGTGGATCATTTTGTGGGAACAAAAAAGATTGAAGAGGTGGTGGGCAAACACTGGAGGATTATGGGGCTTTGTCTCGACTGCCGATAAAGTTCTGTGAACGAGGCAGGGTGACTGCTCAATGAAAGCCTTTTCTGGAAGCATCATTAAATCCCATAGTCCAGAATAAATTCATAACTATTGGCAGCTTTCCAAATATAATAATAGTGGATCATTTGGAAAGATGTTATGATGGTCGACATTCACTTTTGGGCATCTCAGACAAGAGTTTTTCCAATTCATAAATTACACCTTGAGTTAGAAATACCATCACATGATGATTTTACTCTTTGTCAACTTCATGTTAATCTTATGAATGTGTTGCCACATGGTGCCAGGTGGCATTTTACTGAATTAAGGCAAAGGCCCCCAAACGAAGAGGTTCCCTAATGAATCAGTTCTAAGAACAGAAGAGGAGAGGAATACCCTTGGCCAGTTAGCCCACTGTCAGGGAGTGTGCTGCTGGTTGTTCACCGACAGACACCAGACACCAGATTAGCTTGCAATCTGTTATAGGTTTCAGGCCAACAGACTTCTTGGGAGCCATTTACATGAACAACACCACTGATGTTGAAATGGCGGGAGTAGATTGCGACAAAGCAGTGACGGTGGAATTCAAGCATGACGACAAGTTGAATGAAGACAGTGGGGCTCTAATCCAGGTAACAAGCTACAGATCCACATGCTGCCTCTTTAGGGTCTCTCCAGATGATCAGTAAATGTGCAGTTCTTTGTTCTGCTGCCTCCGGATATCTTCCCTCTTGTGTTGTAGAACTTTCCAAGTACTTAGCAATATTTTTGCCAGAGGGAAAATTTGCCATGATTATTGCAAATGCCATGCAGAATGTGGCTACATGAGTGACTGTGTGAGTGCCGTGGCCGTCTATTGCAGGGGTGCAGAACCCTAGGTCTGGAGCTGGCGTGGCCCTCCGAAGTTCCTTAGAACCACATCTCCTTCTCCTGACTCTACCCTCTTTCCCCCAAGCACAAATCTGCGATGGTTTCTTGGTTTTGTGCAAATTTTCCCCATTCTAAAAGGTGGAAATGCCTCTCCTAAGTAAGGCCTAGTTCCTGGCAGTGACAGCTTTAAGATAAAGTTTGCTGATATCTTTGGTATTTTAACTCCGCCCCTTTTGCCCTTACTCCCTTCCTTGCCCTCACCCACCACTGGAAGTCCCTGTGAACTTCTCAGAAATGGAATTTGGCCCTCTGGCTGAAAGAGGTTAGGCAGGTCTGACCTGCTGGATAATATCTCCAACGTTACTAATGATGAGTGACCTAACTTCTTGCTTTCCTCATCCCAGTACTATTTTTCTTCAGTGGCAAAAAGCATAGTGGGGTAGATTGCTCCTCTCGCTGCCTTGGAGATGAGCCTACCTACTACTTCTTGTGGGAGGAATTACTGAAGAGAAAGGTTTTTCTTATAGCTCCTGCCTCAGTCAGGCAAACTGTTTCCCTTTTATTTAGTACCCCCATGCTTGTTGCTACTTCAGCTGCTGGGGGGAGGAAAAGAGAACCTTGCCTTACTGAACATTTTGGTGAGAGAGATGTGCTAGTATACCGTGCACTTCAGTACATCCTCATAGCAAGAGGGGAAGGCAACATTGCAGAGGAACTTGCTAGAGAAGAAATATACAGCATTACAACTTTAGTGCTTTTACTTCAGAATTTCCTGTAGGAGAGAATTAAAAAGCAGGCTATTTTGCTGGCATTCCCACCTTAAAAGCATTGAACACATCTATTCTTTACAACAGAGAAATCCCATAAAGTTTCACATGCGGTGAAGGCTTTCTGTTCTATCATGACCACTTCCTTTTTTGGTTGGCGGTTGTAAATCCAGCTCCAAAATGACCTAAAACTTTAACTTTTAGTACAGAAAGTCATTCATCCTGAAATACAGTCCATGAGTCAGCCACAAATCTTTGTGTAAATGCAGTACAATAAAACATAATTAGCCTTGGCAAAGATGAAGTCATTCCTTGGGAAAATACACCTCTTACCCCAAGTTCTGATATACCAAAGCCCATAGGGAAGTGGATGAAGCCTTTCGTGGGACTCTAAGAAGAGTGGATCAGAACCAGAAGGCTCAACCTGAGGTTCCTCTTATTAGTAAAAGCTCAACAATCTGTCAAGGCTCAACAGTTGCAAGTTCTTGCCTTTTGAGAGCTCACTTACTTCAAGCTGGAGATAGAAGCATGAAGGTGGAAGGGACCTCAAAGGTCATTTAGTCTAACTTTCTGCTGATGCAGGAAATCTGCTACTCCTACTCCAGTAATCTGAGAGGTAGCCATTCAGCCTCTGCTTAATAGAACTAACATAAAAAGAAAGCAGGATATAGAAGCAAAGCAGTCACATGGCAGGGGTGAGGGCTGTAGAAGCTCAACAGCAGGTTGCACAGAGGTGTAGCAGCTAGGCAGTTTTGAAAAGCACAGCATAGGAGCATAAGAGGTGGACAGGTATGCTAAGTGAGATTTCTAGGTTGATGTGGGGTATGGAAGATCTAGTAAGCTTTTTTTCTCTTTTAAAGGATGAGATAATTTCCTATGTTTGAGAAACCCTGCTGTTTGGAGAAGAAAACAAATGTATTGCAACATGACATTCCTAGTCACTTAACTTAGACCTAGAGCACATGCTATGCATGTATAAAATTGTAGGTTGCGTTCTTGCCATGTCTAGTGGCACGGCTAGGAAAGACCTTTGCCTAAGACCTTGGGAGATTACTGGCAGTCAGAAGAGGCAGTCCGGGGTTTAAATGGATGATTAGTATAACTCACTATAATGCGTTCTTATGTATTAGAGCAACTGTTCTTCAACTTTATTCCAGTGAGCTTCCCCATGTGAAAGGGTGGAAAAATCCATCTGAACTTCCCTAACTGTAATTTATGGCCTCTTGCCACATTACAAATTTTAAGTCCTAGGGCAGGATCCAGTGGTCCTCTTGTGCAGGCAGTCAGGTCTGCCAGCCCCAGTGTGCGCACAGCCAGCCCCCGTAATACACACGGCCCTTTGCTGCTGGCAGCCATGATGTAACACTTACATAACACACCCCGAAATGAGTGGAAATGCTAGTTTCTGGAAGGGGTGTGGCCTGTCCCTTCCAGAAATGAGCATTTCTGCTAGTTTCAGGGCTTGACCCCAGAGGTACTACATCATGGCTTCCAGCAGTAGGGGCCATGCGTACGCTGGGGCTGGCAGACCTGGCCACCCGCACAAGGGCACCAGTGGATCCTGCCCATAGTCCCAAATTATTTGTTAAAAAAGCCAATTTGAGAGCAGGTGAACAATTAAACATAAAATAAACTCATTTTCTGCCCAAATTCACTTTTGCTTTGTCATTGCAGTGTGCAGTGCTTTACACATCCATGGGTGGTCAAAGACGACTCCGCATACATAACGTGGGGCTTAACTGTAGCTCCCAGTTAGCTGATGTCTACAAGAGCTGCGAGACTGATGCGCTAATGAATTTCTTTGCTAAATCGGGTAAGCTTATGATTATTACTTTTGTGAATGATTGCGGAGTCTAACTTCTCCTGTAATGCGAGGCATTATAAATCAGGAATGACTTGACAGAGGCTTAAAAGAAGTTCTTGCAAGAGACGCCTAAGAAATTTTCAGCACATTTTTTCTCTACATCTAATAAGTGTATCTGCTAAGTTCTTGGGTAAATCACAATCTGGGTTTCAGTGCACAGTTTTCAATTAACATGAATATTGACAATTTTATATCATGGGGTCATTGTGACAATGTTGAGAGTAGGATTGTAAGCCATTTTGTGTCTTGGATGCATAATAGATACACATTCTGAGCACAAATTCACTTTTTATGTGACTCATATTTTTACACCAAGTTTCTTTTCTGTCTAAGCAGGTGCAAACTATTGAATTTGAATCTGCTTTCAGAAAGTTTCAAAATGTACTTAGGAGTTTATCAAATGAAACTCATTTTGATCTAGGATGCAGCCCTATGCAGAAAAAAATCCTACAACTCTCAGCATTCCCCAGGTAGCCATCTAAGCATGCATAGGACTGTGCCCTTAGTGACCTGGTTCACACTTCATGATAACTGAGAGGGTTTGCCTGTCACAGTGTCATTAATGAGCTATGTGCTTGTAAACACTGCCTGATCATTCCCTCTGCAAGCTTGATGTGTGAACTACTATCTCTATCTTGTCTCTCCCCAGACAAGCCAGAGAAATAACCCCTGGAACTTTGGCTTATTGTGATGTGTGAGCCCTCCTAGTTTAAATCAGCCTTGTGTGAAAAGGCAGCATAAGAGGAAGAGAGCACAATATCTTAAGTTTAATCTCTCACTCATATTATTACAGCATACAAAGCCATTCTAAGCCAACCTTTGAAGACTGTCCGTGAGATCCTGGTGAATCAGACAGCTCGCATGTTGGCATGTTACAGAAAGAACTGTGCCAGCCCATCTGCAGTGAGCCAGGTATGTTATATTTTCAGTTCCAAGTGACTTGAGTTTGTAGCTCCGGAATCCTGATTTTGAGTAAGGCTCTGCAATCCTCAGCCTCCTAATCCAAAACCAAGGTTTCCACACCCCTAGTTTTGAGCATGCAAATAGAGAGCAAATGGTATTCCCTAGCATTGCTTCCTCCACCATTTTTCAGAAGAACTTTTTTTTTAATCTCTGCGCACCTCTGCTGCTTAATGCAGGCTTTCCCAACCTGGTGAACTCTGGATATTTTGGACTATAACTCCCAGTATTTCTAACCATTGGTCATCTGGACGCCCTCATAAATTCCATGAATGAGGCAGGGTGATGGCACAATGAAAGCCTCATCTAGAAGCACCTAGATACTGTGTTTGAAGTAAGCACAGAGCTGGGGACGTTATGAGATTTCACCAAAGATAATTACTACAACAGTTTCTCTGGGGTAGCCAAAGAAGATGTATATTAGAAAAGTGGCTCATGGCATCTCTTTGCAGGGCTTGCCTTATCATTAGGCAGAGTGAGGCAGTTGCTTCAGGCAGCAGATGCTGGGAAGTGGCTGGAAAGTATCAGAGGAGGGAGCTGTGGGCTACATGGCCTGCCTTGCTAAGCTAGCCGGCTGTCTTAGATGTAGTGGAGGAAGCTGCCTCATCCCCAGTTTTGAAATAAGATTTGTCTGCTAGTCTAGTTGGCGTTCATACATGGAATGGGAGGGGGCGCCATCTTGTTTTTCACCTCAGTCAGCAAAATAGCTTGGGCTGGCCCTGTCTCTTATTACACCAAATACTTTATTCTAAAATAATAGCCTTGGGTCTTAACTAGGTCTTGCCATAGTCTTTTAAGGACTCCCACTATGCTCCACCAGATATTAACTTATTTGTATTCTGACTGATCTCACAAGGAAATAAACTGAAAACTTAGAGACGGAATGCTAAAGGGTAAAATCCTTGCTCATTCAATTACTTTTGGGAATGTTAAGCTAAGCATGGCATAAACAAGAATAAAAAAAATACTGCCATGAGTAAAGCCTAATTAATCAGTAGAAGAAACATCACACATTTTCCATTGGTTAAATCATTAACTTAACACCATGGGAGGTAAACACCATCTGCTAAGAAACTTGGCATGGAATACAGTGTAAGTGAATGCTGACAAAATAAATTCTCTTATTTTACGCAACCTTCTTCAGCTTTAGCTGACCTTTTTCATGGCCACTGCTGGCCTCAGATTGATCTGGCACACAGGTAGGCAATGTGATGCCCCTGGGCACCAATGCGCCCCCAGACACCTTTCTTGGCACAGAAGGAAAAAGGGTCCTACA
The DNA here is from genome assembly GCF_023053635.1 of Elgaria multicarinata webbii. Classification (NCBI taxonomy): domain Eukaryota; kingdom Metazoa; phylum Chordata; class Lepidosauria; order Squamata; family Anguidae; genus Elgaria; species Elgaria multicarinata. Next base: position 34,862,838 of record NC_086180.1, on the reverse strand, counting down.
ATTCATTGTAGATTGTTTTCCCTATCTAAACATGCATAGGATTGCACTCCACATTCTTGTTAAACTCCAGAGAAAACTGCTATTGTGATAATTTGTTCCAGCATATTGTACATAATTTCCTGGTTAGCAAAGAAACAAATTGCTGCTTTTGAGAAGTAGAGGATTTGTTGCCAAAGCTGAAATCAGTTACACATGAGCTGTTTTTGCTCTGTTTCCAGGCACTGCTCAGAAGGAGTAATTTTCTTTTTCTTAACAGTGTTGGGCAATAATAGGTAGATCCCACCACTGAAAATAATGTAACACCAAAGTGGTAAGTCCTGCAATCCAGCATAGCCTCCCTCTCTCAATTTTTCACATGATTCTAAAAGGCACATGAGTCTGTTGTAGTACTACAACAAATGAATATACCTTGTATTCAGAGTTTTATATTTGCTTTACTTATTTCCTATATTCATACACTGTTAATAGACTGATTTAAGCACAAGTAGATTTGTGATAGGTGACAGAGAAAGAAACCCTCTGAAACAGAACCCAATAAGGTGGAAGAAATGAATGTTCTGATTAGATCAGGGTGAAAACATTGCTTGAGAGAACTTTGAATAAATGGATGATGGGGTGGCCTGGTTTTACATGCATTCTTCTCTTTCAGCTTATCCTTCCTGATGCAATGAAGGTGCTCCCCGTCTACATGAACTGTCTTCTGAAGAGCTGTGTGCTTATGGGCAAGCCAGAAATTCCCACAGATGAAAGAACCCTTCACAGGCAGCTGGTCATGTCCATGGATGTTGCTGGCACCCAACTTTTATTCTACCCACAGCTACTGCCAATTGTAAGTGTTCTGAAAGTGGGGCATTAGGGCTGTGGTGTTTGTAGCAGGCACCAGGCCTGACACCAGCGTGTAATATCTTTGGCCAAGTGCCACTGGGGCTCTGGTAGGGCCCAGTGTTTTCCCAGCTGCCTGCTCAGTGGTATGCAGAGGTGGCCCAAGACATTTTGCTGCCTGAGGCAAAGAACAAGATGGCGCCCCCTCCCAATCCACATATAAAAGCCATCTGGATTGGCAGTTGAATCTTACTTCAATACTGAGAATATGGTACAGCATGCTCTGCTGCACCTCAAGGCAACAGGCTAGATTATGGGGTGTAGGACAAGTCGTGTGACACACAGCTCTTTCCTCCATCACCTTGCTGCTGAACAGAGCTCTAAGCATGTACATCTGAACTGCCACTACCATCCTACTTACCTAACCTAGTACAGTTGCGGCTCAATCCAAGCACAGAAGCCTAGCCCTCTGTTAGGTGCTTACTTGTCCACAGTGATAGCATATATAGCACTGGGTGAAGCACTGGGCCTGTCCAACTGGACTGACTTGCCAGTGCCACCAATTGAACTCCATCAGTCCCCTCGTATAAGGAAGATCATGGCACTGGTAAGTTCAGGTGAGCGGGCTCAAAAGCACCACTGCCAGGCCATGCTCTCCCCATACCCATCAGCCACAGCTGCAGGCAGGCAAATAGGCAGCTAGAGCTCAGCAACTGAAGGGGACCTAGCTGGCTTCATTCAGCGGCAGGGGTTTTGCAGGTACTGGTGGTCATTGAGACCAGCTTGACCAAGGGCCCTGAAACCATGAAGGTGGGCCTGACCTGTACTTTACCATACCTGAGAAAATGATTTTACATTTTTGTGTACATTGAATGTCCACTTGTCTGCCCATTTCTGTAAAGTGCAATAACTTTGTACAATGACATATCTGGGGATACCAGCTGTTGCCAATGTAATATACCACCTTCCACTGTTGTAGCAGTGTGATGACCTGGGTCAGTCCTCCACACAGAGGTGCCTGAACCCACTTCTGAGGTTGCAGTGTTCATCAGCCACTTTTTTTGCACTCTGTCCTAAGTTTACATGTGCTGGTGCATTAGCTCATTGATTCAGAAAATAAGATCACCTGCATAAACAAGGGATTGAATATACTTTATTTATTTAATGTTGATGGGGCAGGGGAGGGTGGCTTCAATTAAACAGTCTGTAGTTGGCAAAGCAAACTGAAAAGGACCTTGTTAGCTGAATATTGTGAAAGGTACATGAAGACCAGAAGTAATAAGACATGTACTTTTTGTTCCAAATCTTGTTGTACCTGCCATTCTGTTCATCTAGCCACAATACTAGGGTGACCATATGAAAAGGAGGACAAGGCTCCTATATCTTTAACAGTTGTACTGAAAAGTACATTTCAGCAGGTGTCATTTGTATATATGGAGAACCTGATGACATTTCCTCTTCATCACAACAGTTAAAGGTGCAGGTGCCCTGCCCTCTTTTAAATCTGGTCACTCTAGTATAGCTCTTGCACCTTTAACTGTTGTGATGAAGAGGAGTTTCCCCAGGTTCCCCATATATACAAATGACACCTGCTGAAATTTCCTTTTCAATACAACTGTTAAAGATACAGGAGCCCTGTCCTCCTTTTCATATGGTCACCCTACACAATACTCATTCACATTATTTGCTTGCAATGGATATAACTGTAAAGCAAAGGGGGAATGGACTTAACAACCCTAATCTTTGTCCTTACAGCACACTATGGATGCAAATAGCGACGTATTCCCCTCTGCTGTTCGCTGCTCAGAAGAACGTCTTTCTGAAGGAGGGTTGTTCTTGTTGGCCAATGGGCTTCACATGTTCTTGTGGCTGGGAGCCAGTGCCCCGCCAGAACTTATCCAGGGGATATTTAATGTGCCTTCCGTCGCACATGTCAGCACTGAGGCTGTAAGTATAGAGTGACGAGTGATGCTTTAGGGGAGAGGTGTTGAGCGTTGGCCTTGAAATTTAATCTCCAAGTTGACAACTATGAAAATGTGACCTGACTTGAGCAATACAATCTTAAGATCATTTTGTTCCCCCTTATTAGTAAAGTAGGAGTTGAGAGTATAAACACTCAAGCATTCAAAAACAGGCAAGGGAGAGAAAACACGGGTGAGAGAGATTCCGTAGGTCCCCAGGACACTATCAGTGGCTACTTGTCCTGATGGCTATATGCACCAGTTGCTGAGGAACATAGGCAGGGGGTTGCTGTTGTACTCATGTCCTGCTTGTGGGTTTCTTGCGCATTCTCTGGCCACTGTGTGAACAGAAACCTGGGCTATATGGACCCTTGGGGCCTTGCTAGACGAGGTCTTAGCGCGCTGTGAGGCCCGGTTTCCCTGCTGTGCGTCCAGATGACGCACAGGGGAATCCGGGGTCAGGCCGCGCTGAAACCTCATTTGAACCGCCATAAGCGAAGTCGCTTATGGCGCAGCTTTTCCGCAGCCCTGGCCTGAGGCCGGGGCTGCGGAACGTCTAGCGACTTCCGTGGCTTTTTGCGGCTACTCGCTTACTCGCAAGTAGCCGGGAAAAGCCACGGACTGGGCATAGCGTTCATATGAGCGCTGTGCCCATCAGGCCGGGGGGGGGGGGGAATCCCGGTGGGGGGAGATAGGGGGGAAGGCCGGACCGGCAGGAGAGGGGGATGGCGGAGGGCGGCACACATCTCGGGGACGGGGAGGGATGGCGGAGGGCGGCACACATTGGGGACGGGGAGGGATGGCGGAGGGTGGCACATATCTCGGGGACGGGGAGGGAGGTCGGGGAAAGAGTGGGCAGGGGGCATGGATGGGATCAGGAGCGGGTGGGGGGCTTAATTAAAAAAAAACCCACTTACCTTGTCCAGAGTCTTCGGGGCGCACGTGGCCCCTTTAACAAAAAACAAAAACAATGGCCGATGCTGCAGGTCTTCCAGAATCCCTGCGCGTCGTGCGTGTAGGAGGCTCCCTGCCAGCTTATCCGGCATAGTCTAGCAAGGCCCTTGGTCAGATTCAGCATGGCTCTTACGTTCTTACATGAGCAAATTCTGGATTTCTCAAAGGACACCCCTTACTACCACAACCTTCCTCCTCCCCAAAACCAGCTGCACGGATGTTGCACGGATGGGTTCCATGGATGTGCTATTCTTCTTCTGCCATGGGACCCTCCCAGCAGAGAGCAGTGTGTAGGCAAGAGTTCTCAGACTGAAAGCAAGCAAGTGCCTTTACAGTTTAACAGACTGTGGTGAAAATGGATGTGCTTCTGCACATATGTTTTTTTAATTAATTTGTTGTTTTATCCCCAGATTATTCATAGGACTCCCAAAGTTAACACACACAGCAAAACACCAATCCCCTTCAGTTAGCTGCTGCTGCCCTCAATGTTCTATTCCCCCAGAGACTTATTAAAATCATCTTATAAAAAGAACTCCAATATTTTCTGTGACACAGGATCCAGTAGCATAAGTTAGCGGGGCACAGGGAAACACACAAGGCACTGAAAGCAAGTTTAAAAAAAGAAAAAAAGAGTCATTTAATGAAATCAGAATGTATGGCATTAAATGCATTTATCATTGCAGTTGTAGTTCCCTTCACATCCTATACATGTGAAGGGGTTACACCTGAAGAGCAGGGCTGTGTCACTGCCCCCACCCCCAACATCAACTGCTCATGCACAGGGCTTCCTCTTCGGATGTTCTCCTAGATTATGGGGGTCAGGGTAAGGACAGCTGCATAAAATTGGGCAGGGGCAAGTCCCTGCTCCTTGCTCTACGAATGGATCCTTCAAGCATAAAAGTGGTTTAAGACATAACAAAACTAAAGAAATACAGCATGACTTGCAATGTATTTAGCTACCATCCACTGCAGCTTGACTCTGCTTAGTATGACTTTTCTTTTCTTTTCATTCATTCAGCATTAACTTGTAGGTTTTTGGTTTGTGGCCTTTTTTAAAAAAGGCATTGAAAAGCGATGTCTGCTTTTTGTATTGTTTCTGTGTAGTGTGTTTGGCATGACGTGAGAACGGTACATTGTTCATATCAGCTGATGGCATGTTTGGGGTAGTGCTGCATAGTCCTTATTTCTTAGCTTCCAAGTTGTATTTTACTATGGTGGTTACCCCAAATAGGTGTTTTGTTCATGTATTTTTGGGTGTGGGGTGTGTGTGTGTGTGCGCATTACGCTGTGTCTTAAAGGCTAAAAAGTGCACAAATATTAAGTGTTTCTGGGGAAGTGATTCTCCCTAACTCTAACCCTCAGCTTTTACAAAGAGGCCAGGCACGGATATGCATCCCAAAAGCCGCCTTCTACCTTTCAGCAAATGAGATGCCTGTCCCAATCCCCACTGAACTGCACCCCATAAAGAAGGCATCCCCCCCCCGAATACCCCCTTACAACTTTGGCTGAGACTAGATGCCCTTCAGCATTCTCAAAATCAATCCCTCCTTTGAACATGACTTCCCTGGTTATGTTAATCTCTCAACCAGCTCCCATTACTTCTCTTCTGGTTTGATGAAAAGCTGAACTCCCTACATTCCTCCCCCCACCCATGACTGCCTTAGATAAACAGCTAATCTCCCCACTATCACTCCAGTCTGCCCATTATGAATTGCTGACGGATGTCTGAGATGACAGAACATTCACCCTTGATGACAAACACTAGCAAAGAAGCTTGCCAGTTTCACATTTTAAAAGGCTCCCCTTGGCTTAGCCTCTTGGGTATTATTATTATTATTATTATTATTATTATTATTATTACACCACCCCATAGCTGAAACTCTCTGGGCGGTTTTAGAGAATCTGAATAAAGCTTTAGAAGACTTTTGTGGCCATGAAGAGCTTTTAAAGCTACCCAAAAGTCCTGGGGGGAAAAACCTTTAAATTTAAAAGTTTTAGGCTTTGTTTCTTGGGAATAATGTATGAGAAAATATAGCACATACCTTTTTAAAAAATCGTAAGTGCACACAGCAAAAATAGAAACCCAGCACCTAGAGAAATAATCAAACCCACTGTCATGTTTCACGGTCCTTCCAGAATGCTGGCAAACTGACACAGGACACCCAATCAGTGAGACTTCTTTTATTCAGGGAAATCTCAAGGTGAAAAGCTTAATGGTTCCACACTTCTAAAAACACCTAAAACAGATTGATGGTCAGAAAGAACGCTTTAGACTCCCTGCTTCAGGCAATTACAATGGGAATTTTTGAAAGTCTTAACAAACTATCTCAAAAGAGCTAGTTTAAACGTTGCATACTCAGAGAACATGGCCAAAGTTTAAACAAGATCACGATGTAGGTAAAAATCTCAGGCACAGGAGTCTCGTGCTTCTGCTTAGCGCTGGCAACTCCCTGCCACCTGAGTCCTGGCAGAGAGAGAGAGTGTAGAGTCAAACCTAGCCTGCCAAACACTGAGCTGACTACAAACAGCCAATCCACAGCAAATGCAAGTCTATGAAAAGCCTTACAGTACTTTTCATGGCACAGTCCTTAGAAATCTAAAGTCCAAATAGAAGATAGTCCATGTGCAGAGTGCTTTCAATGTCTTAAATAGAAATAGATGTAAACAGAGAGAGATTTCAGGCCTTGCATCGAAAAATGATCCTAAAAAAAGCTCTTCGCCTTTGCTCCAACTTATAAAAAGATTTCAAGCCTGTTCAAAACTACTTGACAGACAGAGGCTCTGGCCCGTAAATTGTGCCCATGTCCGAACACAGCACCACTGCTCAGCGCACCAAGATGACATTGCAATCTGAGTGACTCATTCAACAAAGACTCCCCACTTTTCTAAACACTATCAGTTCTTCAGAGAAGACTAGCAGCTTCAAAGCTGAGACACTCTCGTGAGAACTGACAAGAGACAAGCTTGCACAGGCATTCCAAACTAATTCTCATTAAATCTACTTACAACTCTGCAAGGCCTCCCCGGCCTTGCATGAAAGTTAGACCTGACACCCACCATCAAGAAAACACCACCAGAACATCAAAATCAAAAACTGATCTAACCTCCACCATTCCTTTAGAACACATGAAAAATGACCTTAGAATGAGACAACTTGAATATTCAAGTGCTTACATTTTTTTATTATTGCATTTATATCCCTTCCCCCTCTCCCCCAAAGAAGCCAAGGTGGCATACATAATCCTCCTCTCCATTTTATCCTCACAACAACCCTGTAAGGTAGACTGGGCTGGGAGTCTGCAGCTGGGCCAAAGTCACCCAGTGGGTTTCGATGGCTAAGTGGGGACTAGAACCCGGATCTCCCGACTCCTAGTCCAACACTTTAGCCACTACATCACACTGGCCTGGTTCAGACAACACACTAAACCATGCTGCTTAACCACATAATGGTTAAGGGAATGCAAAATGGTTAAGGCATTCCCTTAACCATTTTGTGGTTAAGCAGCACAGTCTAGTGTGTTGTCTGAACCAGGCCATTGGCTCTCTTATACACCAAAGCCAAAGTTCTGGCAATGTTTGGCCTGTTGTAGACTACATAGGTAAATCTTGCCCTTGTTCTTATCTTTCTGCACAGGTAAATCTTGCCCTTGTTCTTATCTTTCTGCACAGTCAATACATGGTTTCATTTTTAAGTCCTGACCCAAATAACTGCACCTCTAATAAATGTGTTAGCATCACATCCACATGGAACCTTGCAGTTCAAGATTAATGTACACAGTAGACTCATAAAGAATAGTAAGAGAAGGATTTCAAACATGATTAAAGTCTCTAAATTCAGAGGAAACTGAAATAAGCAATTTGATGTGTTATAGCCCTCAGTGATCCTGTTTCACAAATAGATCACTACTTGACACAAGAGTAGGACTCCCCTCCTCCATTCTTCCCATATGTCCATGATTGATCAAAGTATTAAAATGAACATAACCATCACCATCTCCCATCTTGTGCATGATGACTTCACGAAGGGAGAAACACAGGACTGATAGAGCCGGTGCAGGACATTTCGCTGTCTGAGAAGGACAAGATAGTGCATAGTACAGCCCCACCCTATTCCACAGACCTTGTTGCCGAGGGTTTGTGATATACACACACATATGGAATTCACTACCACAAAATGTAGTGATGACCTCCAATTTGGAGGGCTTTAAGAGGGTTGGATAAATTCCTGGAGAAGGCTATCCTGATGGCTATGTGCTACCTCCAGTATCCGAGGCAGTAAGCCTATATGCACCAGTTGCTGGGGAACATGGGTGGAGGGTGGTGTTGCACCATGTTCTGCTTTGTTGGTCCGTGGCCGACAGCTGGTTGGTCACTGTGTGAACAGAATGCTGGACTAGATGGACCCTTTGTTTGATCCAGCATGGCATTTCTTATGTTCTAATATTCTTCTCACCCAAAAAGATTTAAAGTTCTCTTTTAAAAGGAAGAGGGTGATGGCAGCATAAGGGAGGTTATTGATAGCATCACAGAAGGTGGTGACGCCACACCTGTCTTTTGGAGTAAGTGCTTTCTCATATATTCTAATTTCCTATGTATTTGCATCATTCAGACTCAACTTCCAGAAGTGGAGAATCCCTACTCTACGAAGCTGAGGTCAATGATAGATCAGCTCCAGAGCAAAACGCCTTATTTCATGAAGGTAAAAGATTAAACTTGGCCATGCTGGCTGGGGATGATGGGAGTTGTTGTCCAAGTCATCTGGAGGGCACTAGGTTGGGGAAAGCTGCTCAGCACAGAATTTCCGAATTCTCTTAACCCCTGAACCACATTTTTCTTTTCAGATCCTGATTGTGAAGCAAAGAGAACAGCCAGAGATGGTTTTCAAACAATTCCTAGTTGAAGACAAGAATGTTTACGGAGGAGCTTCTTACGTGGATTTCTTATGTTGTGTTCATAAAGAGATCTGCCAACTGCTCAACTAATGAATGCTTGAATATTAATTCTTTTGCATCTTTCAAGAGGGACTATTCTTAAGTGACCAAACACCACAAGGTGCTTTTTAATGCGACTTGTTTGTACAGTTTCTAATTTCATACACTAGAGCCCTTTTTCATAATAATGTACCCAAATTACAGTTATGTAGAATAAGCAAGTTTGTGCTCAGGTATAACTCCTGTGGGAGAGCCTTTACCTTTCTTTACAAAGAAATAACTTTCTTATGGCAAGCTTTGGAATCCTGGAATCTGTCAAAGCTTAAAGCATGTGGTTTTCATTTCAAAAACTTTAATAAATTGCAAAGCATTAGTAAATTCTGTTAGCTAGTTTTTATCACTCATATACACAGATCATTTCGTTCATGGTACTGTATATTTTGATCTATTAACTGCCATGTGTTCTTTGCACTTCATTCTACTTTGAATGCTACGATGCACTATGGCAGGGCAGGGAACCTATGGCTCTCTAGTTGGTTTTGGATTTCAACTTCCATCAACCCCAGCCAGCATGGCCAGTGGTCATGGATGATGGGAGTTGTAGCCCATCACCATCTAGAAGGCCACAGGTTTTCCACCATTACACTATGGTAACTGGAAGTTTCAACGAGCTGGAGCATGTCCCCTATGAGTAAAGGCTAAAAGCATTTGGGACTTTTTAAATGTAGAAAACAGAGCGGCTGATAAGACTCTACCATCTACATCAGGGGTAGATTCTGCTTTTACTCCCAAGGGCCAAATTGTGTTACAAATTAAAATGGAGTTAATTGGCATCTTTACTATTTGATTTACACAACATACTTAACACTTTGAAGGTGTAAACAATTTTAAAAACAAGAACCTCAATGTCTTAGGATGGCCCAGTCGAAGCCCATAACTCAGTCCAATTGAGAATCTGTGACAGGACTTGAAAATTGCTGTTCACCAGCAGTCCCCACCCAACCTGACAGAGCCTGAGCAATTTTGCCAAGACAGATAGCTAAATATTGCTGTTTCCAGATGCCCCAAAGTGGTAGAGACTTACCCCCAAAAGACTCCCAGCTGTAATTGCTGCCAAAAGTGCTTCTACCAAGTATTAACTCGGTGTGAATATTTATGAAACCAAGAAATGCCAGTTTGATTTCACTTAACTTTTGTTGCACAATAAAAATATTTTGCACCGTTAAAGTGCTAAGTATGTTGCGTAAATCAAATGGTAAACATGCCAATTGAGTATTTTAATTCCAGGTTGTAACATAACAAAATGCGGGTAAGTCAAAGGGGGCACTGCATTTTAGCTTAAATCTCTTACTGCCAGTAACTAAGCATTAGGACAGGCAGTTCAACATTTTAGAATGGTAAAAAAAGCAGAAAACCATGGTCAGGGAAAGGGACGTGGCCTTCTGGGAAACTCTGGAAAGCCAGATTTGGTTTGTGGGCCAGATGTTCAACACCTCTTATCTACATGATATGTGGGCAAGAGATATTTCTCCCTCGTAACACTAGAAGTCAGTCACCCAATGAATGTCTGCTGGTCTTGATGGATCTTCAGTCTGATCTAGCAGGGCCCTTTTATACACCGTACTGTTGGATCCTCCTGCAGAATTCCCTTCTTATGCCTAAATGTTCGATGCAAGAAATGTTTTCCTTCTTCATCCTGTCACTCACAGAAGTTCTAGTGTTCCATGCAGTATAAATCTCTAGCGCAAGAAGACCCACCCCACCCTGTTTATGCTCTTGCAATTACGTAAGAGGACCGGAAAGGAGCAGACCAAAAGTCCATCTAGTCTGGCACTCCCTTTCCAACAGTGAATGGCTAAATGCTTCAAGCAAGTACACAATTAAGGCATCAAGACTTCAGCTCTTCCCGGCTGTTTATCCCCAGCATCTGGTATTTGAAAGTATACTACTTCTGCTAATTTAGTTTCTATTTAGCTATTGATAGACCTATCCTGTAAAGGACCTATCACTCCTTTTAAAAAGCCACCTAAGCAAGAACATAATACAGGCCAAAAGCTGGAAAACATCCTGCCATTAAAAATATACTAATATGACTTTATTTCCACAATAGCTTTGAGATGAGCTTCTTGATGCAGCTAAGACAAATGTAAAGCTGACTTCCTATTAATTGCTGTAGAGCCATAGGTAAACATATTTTACTTCCTCAGTTCGTCACCTTTAATATAGTGTCCCATTAATCAGGTTGTAATCAATGCCTTCATCTCATCTACACATGGAAAAACTTTGGTAATCCAAGGATCATACAAAACAAAACAACTGGAGAATTTCATTTGTATTCCGCTAGGTGGCACCAGTAATCAAACATAAAAGGTTAACATAAGGCATACATTAGTTCTTAAACAGTTTCATGGCTGAGTTCTCTTCAGATACAAGCTTCCATAAAATTTTACAATTCAATTATTAAGCTTGAGATTTGGGGGGGGGGGGAGATCGTCAACTGTCCATTCTTGTAAGAATGAGTGTGAAAGCAATTTTCAATGAACTATGTCACTTGTTGGATTATAGGGTGCCATCCAATTCCTCTGCACCTGAAACTGCCAGTTTTGAACTATACTTATTCATGGAAGTAGACTGGTGCTCGGTTGAATGTGTAAATTTTTCACCTTAGAGTGAATTCACATTAAATGAGAAAGATCATTGTTGTTCCCTCCAATACCAAACTATCAGTTAAGAAGTAAAATAAGGCCACCCGCAAATAAAAGTCATGGTTTCAGTATACTCAGGGGGACTCTCTAAGAATGAAGAAATTCATAAATGAAAACACAAAAACCATTTCAACAAAGGACCGCCAGTCAGTGGCTTTCAGGACCTATGAAATATTGAGGGTGATGGGAGGGTGGCGTGGGGGAAGAACTATACTCCTGAAGTCTGTAACAGCTTATAGTATTCTGGAATGGGGGTTAGGGTAAGGAAGAGAGAAGTGCCAAGGGATGATGATGATTTTTAAAAATCCCTCCACCCTGTGGTTTTTTGGGGAAGGAGAGAGCACCTATTTTTCCTTTCCCACTTTCTAAAAACCACTTCCACCTATGTCTGTAGCACTAAAGTGCTCATGTTCAGGGCTGCCAGCCACCCCTGAATCTGGGACATTTAGCACTATATAGAACTGCAGGGTAAGGTGGGAACAGGAGAAAATATTTTCCTCCCCACAACCTCAAACAGAACTACAAGGCTCCCATTATAGGCTGGCTGTAGCGCTTAACAGGGACACTCAAATAGAGGCTACGGTTAATCCTTATAATTCTCAACTCAAGAGGATGACGCTGTTGGCTAGGTGATACCACTATTGTTCATCAGATGAGCATATTGACTAGTAGTCATTAAAAAATATATAAAGACAACGATAAATTACTCATCTCACCCTATACATTATACTAAACTTGCTGAATACTTCATAGTAGTCAAGCAAAATCTACATTAAAGCTCAGTAGGAAACAAGGGCTGCTTAAATAGGGCAAAGTGATTATGAAAATGAAATCTGAGAGATGTACCTATAACTTTTAAAACTGCTATATCTCTTTAAGGAAAACTCAACAACAAAACTCCCCAACCTTTGAATTGGATTTATTTCAAAAGCATTAAAGGCTATGCACTTAAGTTATTTAAAAATAAGTTGTTTTTAATGGTGGCAATGTGATCCAGAGAGCTGCTTAAGCCCAAGCAATGGGAATGCAATAGTTCAAAGAAATGTGTGTTTCCCCTAACAGCTGTTCCCCATGCCCAATCAAAAACTACTTTTGAAATTTCCTTTACTTTTAGAAGTGGCATTGGGGGTAAGGAGGGAAGAGAGGGGGCTGCCATTTTGAGAAAACGTATCTAAATCTCCTTTGGGTTCATAAACCTGTTTAATAGTTCTTTGGATCCTGGCCAAAGCACTTGATTTATAACAGGTGCTGCACCATCCCCGTTACCTGGAAAGGTAGTTGTCTGAGATAACAAAATGATGTCTGCTTTGGACTATCTAATATGTCATGCTTTCATATGTACACAAATCCCCACTCTTGATTATACCAAGCAAGTGAATGGTTAAATATTTGGGCATAAGAAATCAGAAATTCAACCCAAAATTTCCCATTAGATCCAGGTCTAACTTCTGCCCACCCTTATAATGCTTTTGCCTGATGAATGAATGGATGTATTTACCCACTGCACACTATTATTCTTAGGAGCCTAGGAAGCTCTCTTTGGTCCATCTTGTCCAATATTGTTAACACTGACAGGCAGCAACTCTCCAGGGTTTCAAGCAGGAGTTTTTTCGAGCCCTACCTCGAGATGCCGGGCACTGAACCTGGCACCTTCTGCATGCAAAACACATGCTCTACCACTAAACTAGTGCTCCTTTCATGATGTGCAACATTAAGGTCTATATATAATGTATAACATTAGTGTATGTAACAGGGCTGTGCAGGCGACATTCTTAGCTATGGTTAGGGCAGCTAACCCTTTTGCAGCATGTGGTTAGTGAAGGTGGTTAAACCATGGTTTGTTGCCTTTCAGATTACATGCTAAGCCAGCACTGTTAGCTCAAAATGCTTAACCATGATGGCTTAGTGTGTTGTCTGAACTGAGTCAACGTTGTTCTGGTCTGAGCAGGACCAGAAGAATTTCAATAAACAAGCAGGCTCAAGTTCACTACAGTAGACCATGCTTAAGTTTTGTGGTGGTTTTTTTTTTTAAGGAAGAGTGGGGGATTCTTCTATTGTAGGAACTCAATAAAGCCGAACTGTCTAAACACTGCAGTTTAGTAGCCATTCTATAATTGATTGGATAACTATCAAAGATAGCAGACCGGCATTTTTCACCAGGTAGCACAGCACTTACACAGAAACTTATAGCCATACCAAGGACATTGAATGTAACAAGCCATAAATCTCTAAAGTAATGTAAAGACTTGATAACTCCTTGGAGAACCTCATAAGAAAAAGGCAATAAAGTACTGCCACAAATTGTATTATATCTGATTAATTCTTTTTTCTCTTTACATACTTTTCTAAATTTAAAGATGGAAAATGCAAAATTAAAACTAGAATTAAGAACATTCCTTGTGACCCTCAAACTGAGGGAAATCACCCCTCGAGAACACTTGGAACACCGATAGGTAAATTAGGTGCAAACTGTGAAATACGAGACAAGAAATGTCAAGCTCTATTATGAAAGAAGAGAGTGAAAGCCTAGTGTAAGCAAGTTTGCTCAGCACCAAGGACCAACTACAAAATGCATCATGACTCCAGGGGCTGCATATTTTGGTTATATAACACTTGCAAACATTCCCAAATGCAGCTGGAAGTCATGCTGCACTCTTAATATGCTAGGCAGGTTTTGTTCAAAAATACTCTTCCACCTAGAACGGCACTTTATTTTCAAGTTACTATTCCTAAAATATCGCAGAAATTACCATTCTCTCATCTCACATGCCAAATTAGTTCGCTACATCACTAGAGCTCTGCTGCTAGCCCCATGTTTTCTAATCATCAGGATGTATTATGAGAAGCACCAGAGTATTAATCTCTGAATAAAATACCAACACAGCATTTATTCCATAAGCCTGATGCAATCATATTTTGAACACTAGTATCTCTAACTTGCTAATGAGAAAATTAAAGGAATGTGTTGAAGGGAAGGAGGAATTGCAGCTACAGGAATTGATCTAAGGGTGCAGGCTGACTACTGCATTATATACACTCTGTTCTCTCTATGAAAGTTACTTTAAAAACTTTATATAAACTCTAACCCTCTACTTATTTGCTTCTAAAACAAAGTGCTCAGCACTAGTATGGAAACATAAGACTCATTCGCATTACTATACATCCCAAACTATTAAGCATGCTCAACTTATTCTGAACAAAATTTCCTCTAAATATTATGATGATGGTGTAAATGAGGTACTGACATTTGAGAATATCAGGATTACAAAGCTCAGCTTAGTCACAAATTCTATTACAAAATTTAACAAGTGCAGAGCAAGGAAGATGAGGTAATTAATTTCCTCTCACCAATCATCATCACCAATACAGAAGCAAAAAAGAAAAAAAGGAAGGAAAAAAGCCAATAATGCATAAACAGTAACTGTGAGTTCATACAGCAAAGCTAGAATGCTAAACATTTAAAGCTGAAGCTGGAAAGTGAGAAGCAAGAACCTGGTTATGAAAGATTATTCCTTCTAAATTTAAATAAAGGCAAACCTCCAACAAAATAATAAGAATAATGTTTATCAAAAGTAGTAAAATAAATTCCATTGCTTTCACTTAAAAAGACATTTAAAAACCGGCTTCCAGGAACCAAAGTACAAACAATTTTGAGCTGAAATTCAGTCCTTACAACATCGTTGTCAGACTCCTAAAGACTAGCATGACCAAAATTTGAGCAGATGCCATTTTATACAATCAATACATAAGCAGCTCTCTTAAGAAAAACAAAATTCAAACTGTCTGAGAGGCAAAAATAAGCTGCCCTTCTCCCTATTATATACATGGAACATTTCATTTGGCTGCTCTAACAGTGAACAAATTTATGTTTACAAACAGTATTCTAGAAATAATTTTCTTTCATCATTTTGGCAATCTCCATAGTTACAGCACAATCCAGACAAAACTAGAAACACCCAAGTTCCAATGACTCCAACGGTTAAGCATATACTTGAATTTCTCCCCGTAAGATCAATGGTACTTAAGTTTAAGAGATTATACTCTTAGTATAACAGCCTTTTTCAAGAAGTCTGAACTTCAGTTTTTCATCCAATGAAATTGGATGATACTAATAAAGAATTTAACCTATTTTTAAAGGGCACCCAATCACTATTTGCAATATGAAGAGGACTGACTATGCAACTGGAATGTATTAGGTCAGTGGTGCACAACGTCTGGGGCCCAAGGGAGCACATTGCCCCCAGTCCAAACCCATGGGGGATAGCGCACCCCATCCCTACTGAGTATGCTGTGCCAGCCACCAAAATTGCAGCAATTACACAGGGAAACAACACATGTGGGGTGAGTGTATCTTATTTCCAAACAGGATCACACTTTTGGGAACATGATCTTGCCTGTAAACAAGGCACATTCTCTCTGTGTGCCTTGTTTGCCTGCAAAATAGCTGTGATTTTTCCTAGTGGAACCATTCCAGCAGTGGCAGGGCAGGGCAAAAATGGTAATAGAGAGTTGCATGCAGCTTATATGTGGCCCACTATGTGGATTATACATTGTTATACAGAATACTGCTAATAGCTTCTCTGTGCTTTCTATGAATCATTACGTTCTCAAGGTCAGTCACCTTTTAAAACATACAAAATTAATTAATAGACCCGAGTCTTAAGTTAATTGAATGTCATTATGACCATAGTTTCTTTTAACATTAGCACCTATTTTCTATTATTGCAGTGGGAACCAAAACTGCATTTCATTAGCCTGAGAAGAAATGTCTAGATGGACAAGAATGGAATTTTGTTCAGTGTTTATGAGAACTGCTTGAAGTTTTGGGGTGTTTTTTTAAAGGAAGATACAAGGTACATTAAACTTCTTGAAGTCACAAGTGAAACAATCTCAAGGTGTCTCTGCTTTGATTTCAGACTTACTGAAAGGGATATTGCTTGTCAAGGGAAAAGATGTGCCATATCTGGGCTGGCTCACACAGCATGCACTAAAAGAAATTTAGGTTGTAAATCCCTGGACTGAGTTGTTAATAAGTAAAAGAGCAGAGCTAATACTTTTTTAAAAAAGGGGGAAGTTGTCGTATTAAGGCAGGGCAAAAATAAGACTTGGATGTATTCAGCGAGGAGGAAAGCCTCCCCGATGAGCACCTCCCCGTCCTCCCCGAAACCCTCCTCTGTCCCCCCGGAAATTTGTTCGGTTTCTCTCTCTGCCCCTTTCTCCTCGGCCAGCTGAAATTCCTCCTCTTCCTCCACCCCTTGGTGCGCCACCTCCTCGATCTTTTGGTGGTGGGGATTTAGGCCGGAGTCTCTCAATCTCTTCTGTACAGCCAGTTAGGTCAGAATTTGGAGCTGTGAAGTAGGACGTGTAGGTTTCTACATTGAAGTTACTGTTTGTGAGTGTGGGTCCCACAGTTAACCAGCCTAAGAAAATAAGCAGAAGGCAAATAAGAGATGCACACAGCTAGATGCCTTGATCCTTTCTAGAATGAACTAATGCGATGCTACATAAATTTAGCATTAGACATATTGTAGGAATAGAAGCAAAAATTATTATGAAATACAAACTACTAGGCTTGGCAGCAAGATGCTAAAGACAGAATTTAAACTCCCATTGCTGAACACTCTATAAGCCGGTTCACGCCTAATAACCCATGGGTTGTTTAAACCATGGGTTGTCAGGCCTGAGTGGTAGCAAGCAAATTCAAGGTCTCCAGTGTGTTCCTCACTTCCGCTTTCAATTAACAACCTACGATTGCTTTGTAGGTTGTTAATCTGATGTCTAAACTCAGGTATCATGGTAAGTTAACTCCGGCATGTTTAGGGGTTAAACATGCCAGAGTTAACATAACAACAAATTGTAGGTTAATTCTAGGTTGTTTAACCCCTGATCAACCCAGAGTGCCTGGATTCAGATGTCACACTATAAATGGAGCAAACGTAGTTGCTAACTGAAAGTGGAAGTAAGAAGCACACCAGAGGCAGCATGCTCACTCATTCCCACCCATGATTTTGTGTTATGTGCAGTATAGCAGCACTGTGAGCAGAGAAGCAGGCAAATATACCATCATCAGTACTTTTCTTGACGAGGTTATAAACTAATTGTCCAATATCCTAACATTTTCTTTCTTTCTTTTTTAAGAGTCCTTTTATCTGTTCTCCTTAAAATGTGAGCTGCTAAGAAGTAGGATTTATCATTGTTAGAGAATGCCTGATTCCTGACCAGAGGATAGAGGATCTTATAAATCTAGCATTTTAGAGCTAGAGTAACGCTCCCTACATTGATACAACCAAACAAGTATTCAAACTATAGCATACTCAAATCTTTATTTATACACACTTCTCTTCAGAAAGCTTTCTTCTTCCTTGTGATACCTTGCTAGCATTGGGAATATCTACCTATCACTTCACCACTTAAGGTCGACCCATTTTGCACAGAAAAGTAACACAAATCATTCTTTGTAACAGGAATTCAATTCTGGCTCAGACTGAGATGACATTAGTCATTCTAGTTAACTACTCCCTTCATTTTATCATCATTTATACCGTATTTCTTCGATTGTAAGACACACACTAATTTCAGTACCACCAACAGAAAAAAAGCTTTGATTCTAAGAATAATAATTGCACCCGCAGTCCTAAGATGCACCCCGTTTTTAGAGATGTTTATATGGGGGAAAAAGTGTGTCTTAGAATCAAAGAAATACAGTATATCTAAACAGCCTGAGACTTGCAAATAAAGGTTTCCAATGGGGAGAACTAGCCTATGTGCTAGTGCAGCATTACAATTTCAAGATCAACCCACTAACACTGAAATCAGGAGAGCATTTCAGCCTTGCTGCACACTGTTCTGTCTCTAACCTTAAGCTTGCTATACTAAAAATAATAATTAAAAAAAAACGTTTAAGAGGTAGAATGAAAAACATTGTAATAATAACGATCTTGCAATCTTTCTATTACTAATAGCAGTTCTTTAGCATTTATGTTTGATGCTCCAAGAACAAATTATTAACATTCATGTTTTACAATCCAGATATCAGAAATTTACTTCTTGCATTCACATCCTTAAGTTCTTATATCAGGTTAATGTCTAATGTGCCTTAACACCCACAACTCCAGCATGTTCGCAGTCCACTCAACCTGATTAAGTAGGGCTGAATTCATGCCCTAATGAATCAGTGAGTCTGAGGGAGAAGAGTAGATTTTGTGTTTTGCTGCTATGGACTACCAAAGCTATTCCTCTGGAGTTTCACCAACTCCCATTATGCTTATAAAAGTTTAATCTCTTATGAGAAGACTTCAAAAAGATGATGAAAGGACTAACCTGGCCGGATTGTACTGTCCCGTCCAAAGAGGTGAAGCCGTCGTCTCCCAAGACAAAAATGTTCAATAATGTGAAATATTTCTACAGGTTTCTCTATGTTGCCAATTTCTGGCTCTTCCGTGATAATTAAGTCAATATCAACATTAGCATGGATAAAGTCCCCATCTGTACTACGGCGGACTGTTCCTTTGATGCCCATGAGGCAGTGTTCCTAAATAGAAACAAACAAAAAATAAGTTTTGGGAAGCTTCTCAGGCAAAATAAAAATAAAAAGCACAGAGGCATGATTACATATGTATAAGAGAACAGCATGTTTGTTTGTTTTTGATGAGCAGAAGTTTGCTAGCAAGAAACTAATGCAATAAATGGAGATGTTCTATGGAATATCCTAGTCACACATATGTAAAGAAATTAAGCCGCAGCAAAAGCACGAAAAACCCCTTTTACAGAATGCAGTTATTTCAGAAAGCGATTCTGAAACGGAGGTGTTTGCTACAAAATCAGTTACAGTATGCTGCAAGAAAGCAACAGAAGTCTGCTAGAATGGGAGATAAAAGTTCAAGCAAAGCAAAGTAGCAGATTTTATAAATCCACTGTCTTAAACTGGAAGTCAAGGCTGTCTCCTTTTGCAGCTTCTCTCCACAGTAACTGGTGCTAGAGCAGGTGCTTGCGCTCTACCAGCACATTCGCTACCTCTTGCAGCCCAAGTCGATTGGCAGAGAAGGGGGATGACGATAGTGAACCGTGTCAGCTCATGGTGTGTTGCCCTGGCTTATGCTGGAAAGTGGGAAGAGATAGAGGGACTTGAATGCTCAGCACATTATTCTCTTATGCTGAATGCTTAAAATGTTTAGGATATATTGATAGTATCAATGTTATGGAAGCAGGTTTGGAAGCCCTTTCAGCAGAAGAGCAAAGTAAAAATATCTAAAATAAATACTGACACTGTGAAGGTTCAGGAGAAGGGAGCAGCTGAAGAGATAGGCAGATGGAGGAAGCAGCAGTAACAAACCCTCTCTCCAGCTCAGAGCTCAAGAGGAGGGCAGAGGTTGAGGAACTTCCATATGAGCCTACATATCTCACATGCATAGCTCAACACAGATCTCCTGAGCTTGGGGTGGGGGCAGAGAGGGAGGAAAATTTCAAGGCTCCAGAATTCAGCATGACATCCCTCCCTCTGGGACAAGCCCAAATCTTGGTTGTGTACCAAGAACAGCCAATCTGTGTGGACCCCTGCATTCACTCCTCTTTCATCAACACCTGTCCCCTTAGTCTTAGTGCCAACGCTCAACTAGCAGCTAAGACATTGTCCTTTTTTCTTTCTTTTTTTACTCTAGAGTATGTCCAGGATTCCCAGTCCAGAGTGGGACCCTGGTTTTTATAAAATCCTTTCCTGGCTTCAACAGGTAAGGTCCACATCCACAGTTACTCACAGTTTCTATTTAATATATATTTACATTCCAGATTGGTGGTGGTGGAAATAAGAAATTTCCCAAAAGTCTAAAACATTTCCAGTTTTATACAGCTTCTCTCCACAAACCCAAATCTTCTTCAGAGGTTCACTGCAGTATGCTATGGAGTCATTATTAACTGGCTTAGATAACCATGAGAACAGCCCAGTGCTTATTAAACGAGCAAAGAGTGCCTTTTCTTTTTTAAGGATAAAAATGAATGCAAGTGGCTATACGCAGGAAGTCTACATAATTCATGCAAGATTACTTGTGGGTTGTGCAGATTAATCTGGTTTTGGAAGAACAACACCCAAATGGGCAATTTCCCCTGGATCATAAAATGCTGATTTACTGAAGTCACCAGATGGTTTTCACAAAATTGCAGACATGAATGAATAATCATTTCCAAATCTTCAGCACAAGCTGTAATTCCAAAAAAACTAGAGAAAGAAAAATGACCATGTGGTCCATTCACACAGATTGCAATTCTCATTCACTGTAATGCAGCCGCCAGTGATATAGCACTGAGGTTTACATAAATGATGTACTGATTTAAATCAATGTTAGTGCTGTATTAAAAGTTAAAAAAAAACAACCAAGGCAATACTCAAGGCCATCAAGAAAGTCATCAATCAGGAAAAAACTGGCATGCCTGAGCAAAAGCAGAATACAAGTAAACATCACTGTCAACATGTATCATTTCGCACATTTTCCTCTTCAATATTTTGAAAAATGAATAAGAGTAACAGAAGCTATTTGAGAAAGAGGTACAATAAGTCACAAATAAAGATTACAAACAAAGGACCTTGCCTCTAAGATGTCACATGAGGCCTATAATAATCACTCACCAGGTAGCTGGGGGAGTAGCAAGAATTGCTTCCAGACACCCAAGAAGAGAAGGCGCACAACCCTGGAAGATTTGAGTTACCCCATCCTCCCACATGCCATCATAATGTCTATCATAGGTATATGTGGGTAGAAATATGTTGGCAGGCTCACTGGTTGACCAGGCCGTGTTATGGGATTTAACAAATTTCTCCACAACTTTGTTCTATGCACAGCTGACCTAAGTAATCTTAGCCATCCATAAAAAAAAAATCTATTACTAATGAACAGATTGGTATTTGTGAAAGTACTACTAAAATACTGTGTCCTCAGTTCCTTACTACATTAAGCATATAAGCAAATGAAATCCAGGTTGTTGCAAACTCACCATAGTTCTTCCTTCCTGTACTTTAGTAAAGCACAATGGGCTTAATCCCATTTATTTCAGTGGATCTACTCTAATTATTACTAAACCTGAATCCATCCCTATGCATGCCAATGAAGCTGTATGAAGGAAACCGTCTTTAAAAAACCCACCAACACCAAGGACCCAATTACATTATAAGTATATGCAACAAATCCTGATGCTGCTTTTCCAAGGGAAAATCTATCTCAGGAGAAAGCAAACTGGATTTAAAAAGGCACAGGAGAGTATAGTTAATTATAGCCCAATTGCTGCCATGTGCAACTGCTTTTCCCTAGGGAAAGCACCCATCAGATTTTTCTTAAACCTGTATAAAATATGCTAAAGCCCTAAACTAAAGCTACACCTCTGGAAACAACAACAACCAGGCAGCCCTAATGGCATTTTCCAAGGACAGCAAGCCTTACACAATTCGCTCTGCACTAAATTAATTTCTCGCCATATCATTTCCTAATGACATTCTATCAAACAGAAAGTAATCTACCACCTGCCCTTCTCTAAAACGATTGCTCTAGTAAGAAGCAGAGTTGTCTAAGCAACTGGTGTGGTTCCAATGGAAAATGTATTGAGCTCTGTAAGGGAAGGGAACACAATCTAGCAACATATTTGATTTACATTTCAATGAAGGGGTCTTAATAGTTAACAAAATGAAAGTCAATCACATTGCAGTCCCAACTATAGCAACAGATTGGCACAAAGAACACTATACAAGGCATTCTACCCCTCTTCCATCATCTCTCTGAAGGGTGACAGAAGGGTAAAGTATTTCTATGAAGCTTTACCCTATCTGATCTGCATTTCAATAAGATGAGTGAACAACAGCATTCAAAAGTTTCCCAGAAGAACTTCATGAAGCTGTTGGATGCAGAATACTTCAATATTTACTCAGAGAATACTTCAATATTTACTCAGATGGAATGAAGCGTCCACAAATGTTAAAACTTAAGTAATTCATTTTCTAAAATCATTATCATACAAACCCACTTTTAAAAGAAAGTATGAGAAACCAATTGATCTGCAACTGTTTCCCTTAAACTAGAGAGGGTGGAAGAAATTCAGTCGAAGTTGTACCTTTGTTCTTTGAAAGACGGCCTTAGGGTCCAGAGTCTTTGTCTTCCCAGGATTGTTTTTATTGGTTTTAATCCAACAGATATCTTCACATCTCCTATAACCCCATTTGCGCAAACACTGAAATGTTCAACAAAGTAATGTAAGAGCTTTGTACAATGTACCAAAGTGCAGGAACAATGAGATAGATCCAGATTGAGGCACATGCAGAGAACCTAGCAGAAGCAAGCTTCTCTGACCCTCCTTCCCACAACAGCCCCAAATGTTACACAGAGGACCCTGCTGAACGGGGTGGGCTGTGGCATGTGTGTGAGGTTGAAGTGATCTTCCAAATTTCAAGCAAAAGCGCTTTTCATGAGCTCTGCTCACGGAAGGTGCCTCTGCTTGATTTTCACAAATCAACCCGAACGCCTAAATATGGATCCAACCCAATGTTTCAGTTATGACATACACAAAAAACTCTTCCTCACGTTTGCAAATTTCAATCAAATCCCAAGTTTTTAAGAAATTCCTCCACCAAGAAATGTCTATATCAGCCTTCCTTGACATCTGCACTGCAATTATTCTAGGTGAGACTCGATTAAAGATTATTCATGGAGTACGCCATCTAACGGAAGTGGTGTATACACTACTGCCTACATGTCTGCTGCCATTGTGTAGATGCATCAGGATGGGTCTAAGCACACACAGCAAAATTCTATGCATATTGACTTTTCCATTGTGTTTAACGGGGATTATGCCCTTGTGTGTATAGGATTACAGCCTTACAAGTTTCATGCACTATTACAATTCTATTAGTATAAAAAGCTTGCATAAAACTGAAGCAAGAGCAAATCAGATCCCTACTCTCAAATACTGGCAACAGGTGGAAGAAATTATTGATTTCACAGGAAAAGTAATATTTAGGATAGCGTCTGTAATGACTCATTCAACAAAAAGTTCAGACATCAGAATACACCCTAGTCCTGGAGAAATAATGGAAGACCTACACTACAAAGTGCACAGTATTTTTCACAGGTGCTCACCTGGAAAATAAGGATTAGCATCCAGTTGATTTTATATCTGCTTTAACCCATTACTAAAACAGTAAGAGATCACTTAAAATAAAGATCAAGAACAGAAGCCCTATTCAGGTGTTATGAGTAAGCCCAACATGCAAGCAGAGTGGGGCCATGCCAAGAACGCCATCCTCTGGTATCCACACATACAATGTATGTAGGAAGAGGGCCTTTGCACCAACAGCTGAACGTACAAAAGCCGTAGCCTTGGACGTGATGTAAGCACAGACACCACAGAAGCAGCTATTTGCCATGTGTGACCATTATGGGCAGAGCTATTTGGTGGAGCCCTGATCACACATTGGGCTTATTCATAACGCCTGAATAAAACTAGATCCATCTTACAAGTCCTGAGTAATTATGTGGCTCAATATCATGTAGAGCATCATCTTACCATTCTGCCAAGATCCAGGCCCTCCCCAGAACCACACCAAAGAAAGGCAAATGATCGTGAGGCAGCAATTTCTTCGATGTCTATTTTCATAATCTACAAAAGGCAGAAAAATGTAATGTTTGCAACAGAAATATTTAATATGTACAAGGGGTTCATCCTGATAAGCTGTCTTTCAAACAAATCACTTAATTCCCTACTCTGTCCTCAAACCAGATTAAAATACTTACAAAGCCATTCCCTTCTGTTTTTGTCATGTACATCCTTAATTTAAATAGAAGTAAAAATATTTAAATGAACAGATTCAGTTCAGTCCAGGCTAATATAAACCATATCTGTTGTATTGTGGGATTTTTACTGGCTTCAAATAAGATTTACCATATTTCTTTGATTCTAAGACACACTTTTTCCCATATAAACATCTCTAAAAATGGGGTGCATCTTAAAATCACAGGTGCAATTATTATTCTTAGAATCAAAGCTGTTTTTCTGTTGGTGGTACTGAAATTAGTGTGCATCTTACAATTGATGGCATCTTACAATCGAAGAAATACGGTAAATCTATCTTAAAAAGAAGCATTTTTACTTTCCCAGTGTATAATTCCATTTAGCTAAAATATTTTAGCTTAGTGCCATTCATTAATTTTTCAAGCACAAAGGACAGTGTCCAATGAAACTCCTATACAGAGTAGATCCATTGAAGTAAATGGGCCTAGTCTGGGTAGGACTACCATTGAATACTGCCCAATGCTACTCTGCTTCACTTTATTTTATGTGTTCACGCCTTCTCAGAAACTGCCGTAAGCATATCATATAATTAATACATCTTTCATTTCCACTTTCAGAAAAAGCATGTAAGTGTTAGAATAGGGGCAGGAGGGGAAAAATCTACTGGAGAAAAAATGCATAGCCATAATTAGCTACAGATGCAGACAAGACTGCTGTCCCACAAACTGCAATTCAAAAAAAAAATTTCCTCCCAAAATAATTGAATTAAATTTAATATAATAAAAGGGGTAAGGAAAATGCTCTTTTGGTTCACGTTTCCACTGCATGACAGCTTTCCTTAATCATAATTAGTCTCATAATTGCCTGGGACATCACATATATTATTTCCCAATCAATTTATTACAACCAGGTGAGTGTAGACCAACACTCTGTTACAGCTGCAGTTTGTGCTGCACAGTATATTAGCTGGATGGCAAAACTACAGAATTGGGTAATGTTCACCTTTCCTGCTTTCAAGGCTT
The DNA here is from genome assembly GCF_023053635.1 of Elgaria multicarinata webbii. Classification (NCBI taxonomy): domain Eukaryota; kingdom Metazoa; phylum Chordata; class Lepidosauria; order Squamata; family Anguidae; genus Elgaria; species Elgaria multicarinata. Next base: position 34,837,678 of record NC_086180.1, on the reverse strand, counting down.
AACAGAAAATACAGGAACAGAGGAAAGTAACTCATACCAAGCCAGACCATTGGCCCTTCAATTTCAGCATTTGGACTGACTGTCGGCAGCCCTCGGCATTTTCAGACAGAAGGCTTTTCTGGCCCTACCTGGAGATGCTGTGGGAAATCCCATACCCTTCCCTAAATGTATTTTTCCTTATTAAAAAAAAAACCTCTCAACATCTTTAATATTGTTGCCTTGAGTGCTATTTCTTGGTAGAAAGGCGGGGTTTAAATCAAATAAATAAGTAATCGTTCAGGCAATCAACAAGTGGCATCTTTCAACCATGAATAAATCGCTACCAGTTCCAACCAATTCTTCAGTCTCACTGCTAGCAAGAAGCCTATTCTAGGAAAAGATCTATCTGTCGGTGTTTATTAGGTAACCTTGCTTATGTCCTCAATAGCTTCAAAACTGTATGAGACAAAGAGTGTAGATAAGATTACTTTAGAAGTATTGGAGAATGGCAGGAGAAGAATTTTCTTGTGGTTCCACAGTCCTAGCTTTTTAAAAAATGGTGGTGGTGGATTAGGACAGACCATGACAGAGGAGAGACAAATTGGAGGATACTAAGAGAATCTGGCAGGAATCCATTGCATTGTAGAGTGGTGAGTTTTTAGCCACTAGATGTTCACAGGGATTTAAATTTGGGGGAAAGGGTTGGATAAGACAGGTTAGGAAGACAAACTAAATATCTAAAAATGTATTAGGATGAAAACCTATGTATGTTTTGACAGAAAAAGTCCCACAAGTCCCAGCTGCTCCAGCCAGCATGGCTGGCTGGAAAAATATCAATAAGATTGCAGCCTTAATGTCATCTTTTCATGTATCAAACTCACATCATCCCAAGTCCAGCACTTCTCATTAGCTGTAATGCCAGTCTCCCTGTAGTATTCTTCTAGCGGCGGTTCCAAAAGAATCACATCAAACGTGGACTTGAGTTCACGAAGTTCAAAAGCCTCCAAGTCAGCTTGTAAATACCTATCCACACAAATGAAAAATAAAACTGCTTCAATCAGTGCAGTATTTTCTATGTTGATAATTTCTCAGGGCTCACTATCTAACAGGGAAACAGATCCTGTACAACTTCCACATGTTGACAAAAGTATTTATCATTTAAGTATAGAAATAGCAACACATTCTGAGAACACAGTTCCTAGAGTGAACCTACCCAAAAATAGTATTGTTGGTTTGAGTGTAACACTTCAAATTTGTAAAATAACCCTAACACAGAAAACGAAGTCTGAAACCTGATCTGGCTACCATTATCCTATTAATTTTTACAAATATTGTTGCAAAAATTATTAGTTGTTAGATGAAAAATCAAGTTTGTGAGCACTGCATTTTGAAATCAGCACATTTTAAATTAAATTTAAATGTCAATTTCCCAGTTTAACTCCAAAATTCCATCCAATGACTTTTCTAAGGCCTTTTCTCGCAGAAAATTGATCAGACAACTAGCATGATAGCTTTTTAAGAGCACTACAAAAATAAAAACAATCCTTACTATAGCTGATTGGCACAGTATAATGTTCTCTTCTCTTACTGACTTATTTACCAGTTTTAATCCAGAACTGGTTGACTTTACGTATTTGTACTTATTTGCAAGTGGGGGAGGGATCTGGGGGTAGTTTTCAAGAGTAATCACTGCCTCTCAAGAAAATCTGGTTTTAAATACACCAATTAAGCCACCAAATCAAATAACCTCAGCAAAATGGATAAATTCATTTGAAGTCCACATAACTTATTTTATAAATACAACCCAAAAATAGAACATGCAAATCTTAAACAGGTGCTGAAAGAAAGGATCGTAGTTAGCAGTCAGCTGATGTTAAGCCAGTCTGGAGAAAAGAATCCACCCCATTAGATGTACTTACATAGGGGGAGTGTTAGATTTAGATATTAGCTCATCCTTCAGCCTGATGAGCTCCCGGAGCTTTGGATATTCTTCAAACCTGTCTGCTAAGCCTAAGAGGAAAACATGCCAGTTGTATGTTACAGAATGAAACTTTAATGCCTTTTCGTCTGGTCACAGGGAAAGAGGCCTGACCTATATGATACACCCTCTAGCATGAACAGTTTCCTTTAATAAGGACTTGAACTCAATACCACAATTACACCCAGTCCTCTACCCAACTGCTAACAGTTTCAGTGAACAAACAACTTCAAGAACTATGACACATATAATCTTAGACTAGATCACAAAGGCAATCTATCCTAAATATTTCTGAATTTTTTTTCAACTATACGCTTTTGTTACTCTTTTACATACCATATAGAAGGATGACATAGATAAAATAAATAATAATTCCTAATTTTAAAAGATTTTCCTGTTGTGTGCGTGTTTCAAGCCTGCCATCATTACTCATAATAGAAACTCTTGTATTGTGGACTGATTTAGTACTGGAAGCCTCTGCATGCCTCATGACCAATTAATTAGAGTGTTTGTTGCAGTGAGTGTTTAATGCCTTTTGGTCTGGTGGAATGTCCACTATATTATTAGGCAAAGGACTGCCTAAAATCTAAATTTTGCTATCTGTGCGTAAGATTCTTGGAGGAATTATAACATTTTGCATAGCTTCAGCCCAATCACAATGTGCATATCATATAAATATAAGAAAAATGTTAATTTCTGCAAAAGAAATCATACAACAAATGATACATTGTATTCAGAAGACAGATAAAAATACCTGAGATACAATACTTTTTCTGAAATAAGATGTTTTGCATTTTTTTCAGAAGTCAAAAGTAACTGTAAAACAAAGTAAGCTGTGTTGGTCCAAAAGGAAAAAAAAATCCAAAAATCCACAGTCAGAGCAATACTTTTATTAGGAAAAGCCAAATGTGCACAGAATTGTGGGCAAGCATTCAAGACCTCCAGATCTCTTCATCAGGCAGGCACAGAGAGGTGAGGAAGACAAAAAAAGCTAACTTGATGTTGAAGTCTGCACAGTCAGAGTCTTAAGATGGAGAAGAAGGTACAGACTCACATAGGATTATGCTAGGTGTATATAAATATAAATATAAAATCTTGTTGTTACTCAAATTTGTCTAAACACATTTTAATATTCCAAAGCCACCACTCATTCTGCTGGCATTACATTAATAGACAGATTTGAAAAGATCTGTCATTCCATCTTTTCTCAGGGAAACACTGAATAAAACCTCTTTGAACCGGCATACTGAAGCCATACAGGAAATATGAAACACTTCTCTGCTAATTTATGTTTGTCTAACATACCCACATCTCTGATGAAGTTCTGAGGTCTGTGTCCAGTATCAACAAAGTGCTGGCAGTAATCATTGTGAGGATTTAAACTTTGGGTCCCCTACAGGAAGAAAAACAACCAGTAATAAAGATTGGGAAGATGACTTAGATCGTGTATACACTGTGTTGTTTGCACATGGAAGATTCAATTCTATGCACAAGGTTTGGCTAGATTATCTTCTGGTCTTTTCCAAACCACTGATCTATTATCCTAACTTGCTAGAGTGAAGGACCTCCTAATACATAAAATATTTGCTCATCTCTTTTGCAACAAAGAATACATAATTTGAACACTCAAAGTTGTGTAATTGCCTTTAGTGGACATGAAGCAGGCAGCTAACCAAACAGGATAGCAATAGTTTTTTAGACAAGCCGTTTTGCCTGCTTTCAAAAAGCTATCATATTATTTTGGACTACTGCAGGTTTAGTATTTGCAGCTAGTCACGTGGCTTTAAAAGAATTTACAAATTAAATTAGCTATATGAGATCTTTATGAAGAAACTTTTATTAATCCAACAGGGATGTTCAACTCCTAAATTTGCATTTGCAGTTAGTTCAGCTGCAAAACAATGCAAGGTAAACCAATGTCAACACTGAGGTACATGAATTGGTTACCTTAAGAAAAGTACTGGAATCTTTGTAAATTTCTTCTTCGTATGGCAGATTCTCTTCATCTTGCTGAAGTTCTACTTCATCCTTTGGAATAAAGCACATTTTATATGCATGTAGGGACAGGATGATTCTCTTCTCATTATCATTCTGCTTCTTAACGAAGGAAGAAGTCTACGAACATCAGCCTCCTGCAACACCAGATCACGACTAGTTCCAATGCAAGTTTGGGAAGACAGAACACGATCTGATGCCCCTCTTTGTCGTAACTGAGGTTAATGAAGCACTTACTTTAGCCTCCGTACTTTAAAGAGGGACAAGGTCAAGAGGTCAGAAATGAAACTTTTATACCTAATGCATTTGGATAAAGTGAATTAAATTGAAGCTTAAGTGAAGCTGACAGACATCACTAGTTAAGGACTCTTCATGTTTAGTTATGGCTTTCCAACTGTCAGTTGAGCTACTCTATCGAGCAGCCTCCCTCTATCTGGTGCCCTCCAGATGATGTGCTTCACTGCAACTCTCATCATTCCGAATACAGCAGGGCCAATACCAGGTTTGGGGAAAGACTATTGTAGGGGTGCAAGACTCTTGCAGCAAGTTTGGGGAGGAGCACAACTGTTCGGACTTTGGGAGGATTCCACAGCTGGCCCTGTCAGAAGACAGGCAGCTCATTTCCAGGACTGTCATACTCTCCCCTCTCTTCCCCCTCCTCCAAAGCAGAGTCCTGGGATCGGCAGGGTAGAGGAGAGATTACACAAGTGGGACAGGAAGTTCTAGTCAGAAACTCAGCAAGCAGCAACTAGAAGAAGAAAGCACTCAGTTTCTGTCCTCCAGCAAGCAGACTGATATTTATTACCTACTTATCTTCTGCTGCATTCTAGTCCAAGAGTCCCAACCTCTCGAAGATGCTTCCCCAATCCATATTTTCGGGGAAAGAAGAGGGTGGGACATTATCTATGTTCCAAGGGAATGAAAAAATGGAAACACCACCATTCCAAATACACACAGCTGGAGAAGGAAAGCAGCACTGCCAAACATGGGGCAGAGGAGAAAGAGAGAAGGCAGAAAATGCAGTAGGAGGTCATATTTAGAAGACAAGCTCAAATTATTTGCAAAACTCAAAACTAGAACAAAACTCTTGGTACTGAAGCAATATGTGGCAATATTTTAAAGGTGACCTTAAAACAGCTATTTGATCCTTCCCAAATAACGTCAGATGAAATGCAAAATACTTAAAAGTGGAATGGAGCATCCAAAGGCATGATATTCATCTGACATAGTGACCAGGATCAGACGACAAGTCGTATACATGCAATCCCTGCTCAGGTTATACAAGGGTTGTTTAGTCCTAAAACAGATCCTGAATTACGCAAAGGTTGTTTAACCCTCACAAAATCCCTGCTCATTGGGTTTGCACGACATGACAACCCCCAAGCAAGGGTGCGAAATTCAAAATGGTAGCTGCACACCCACACACCCACTGCAGCCTGTTGTGCTCTGTGAACAACCCCAATGAGACTAATACCGAACTCATACGGAATAGATCCTCATGGGTTTATTATTCACTTCCACAACCCCATCACTAAAGAAAACAAAAGTGATTCCCTCTCACTTTAACCTTTTGTAAAATAATTGCATACACTTACAATGTAGACTATTTTTGCCTTTCAAATTCCTCTGCCACAGAGGTCACAGAATCATAGAATAGTAGTGTTGGAAGAGGCCTATATGGCCATCTTGTCCAACCCCCTGCTCAATGCAGGAACCCAACTTAAAGCATTCCTGACAACTGGTTGTCCAGCTGCCTTTTGAATGCCTCTAGTGTGGGAAGAGCCTACAACCTCCCTAGGTAATTAGTTCTACTGTCGTACTGCTCTAACAGTCAGGAAGTTTTTCCTGATGTCCAGCTCGAATCTGGCTTTCTGTAACTTGAGCCCATTAATCCATGTCCTGCACTCTGGGATGATCAAGAAGCGATCCTGGCCCTCCTCTGCATGACAACCTTTCAAGTATTTGAAGAGTGCTATCATGTCTCCCCTCAAGATTCTCTTCTTCAGGTTAAACATGCCCAGTTCTTTCAGTCTCCTCATAGGGCTTTGTTTCCAGACCCCTGATCATCCTCATTGCCCTCCCTTGAACCCCCTCCAGCTTGTCTGCATCCTTCTTGAAGTGTGGTGCCAAGAATTGGAGGCAATACTCAAGATGAGGCCTAACCAGTGCTGAATAAAGGGGAACCAGTACCTCGCACGATTTGGAAGCTATACTTCTATTAATATATCTCCTAATAGGATTTCGGTTTTTTGTAGCTACATCACATTGTTGGCTCATATTCAGCTTGTTATCTACAACAATTCCAAGATCCTTCTCGTTGGTAGTATTGCTGAGCCAAGTATTCCCCATCTTGTAACTGTGCATTTGGTTTCTTTTTCCTAGGTGTAGAACTTAGCATTTATCCCTATTAAATTTCATTCTGTTGTTTTCAGCCCAGCACTCCAGCCTATCAAGATCACTTTGAAGTTTGTTTCTGTCTTTCAGGATATTAGCTAGCCCACCCAATTTTGTGTTGTCTACAAATTTGATAAGCATTCCTTGCACCTCCTCATCCAAATCATTAATAAAAGTATTGAAGAGCACTGGGCCCAGGACTGAGCCCTGCTGTACCCCACTCGTTACCTCCCCACAGTTTGAGAAGGTTCTATTGATAAGCACTCTTTGAGTTCGATTGTGTAGCCAACTATGGATATACCTTATAGTTGTTCCATCTAGCCCATTTTTAGCTAGTTCATTAATCAGAATATCATGGGGCACTTTGTCAAAAGCTTTGCTGAAGTCAAGATATATTATGTCCACAGCATTCCCACACTCCACAAGGGAGGTTACCTGATCAAAAAATGAGATCAGATTAGTCTGACAGGATTTGTTCTTGACAAATCCATGCTGGCTTCTAGTAATCACTGCATTGTTTTCAAGGTGCTTACAGATTGACTGGTCCTTAAGTACCAGAGCAGTTTAAGTGGAAAATGTTGTCAGTGCTCAGTTTTTTTAAAAAATCTTGGTTTAAATTGTTCTCGCTCTTAATTGACAAACTGCTTTCTGAGCTTGGAGAAAAATCAAGCAGCAGCTTAAGAATACATTGGGGGGTGGGAGGAGACAGCGAGAGGAAAGAGGAAGAATAATACCTGGGAAAAACATGAGGTGTACTAGCAGAGGGTGCACACACTTTTCTGGATCTTAGAATCATAGAATAGCAGAGTTGGAAGGGACCTACAAGGCCATCGAGTCCAACCCCCTGCTCAATGCAGGAATCCACCCTTAACTACTCCTTGCTTCTTAATTGGATTTTCCTGAACTTGACAAAGTCAGAGGTCTCATTTTAATAGATTTATTATTTCACATTGTACTTGGAGCTATCACACCTAATAAAAAAAGTTGGCAATGTTCTCCTATGTTAAGACAAGCTTATGTCACTAGAGATAAGGTTTTAGACAGTGGCTGGATATACAACTATCAGTGTAATATGCTGTAAAGGCATGTTTTTTAAGATTGTAAGCCTGTGGGCAGGCAATGTCTTAAGAAATATTTTTGTATTTTATTCTCTTCCCAGAGACAGTTATCAAACTATTCCCAGGTCTTGTACCAAAATTACATTTTAACAAAGATAACCAAGGAGGGTTCTTAAAACTTTAAAACCGCTAAATTGTGCATTGTGGCTTTAAGTATTAAGGCAGGTATTGTCAAGGTACTCTGAAAATTTTAGACTTATTATAGAGATGCTTTGCAACATAATGTCCCAGATCACTGAATTTAACATAACTCCATTAGAAAGATTTGGAACCATATGTTTCCATTATAGAAAGACCTGTTATTTCATCATTCACTTACCTTATATTCTTCTATTTCTTCTTCATCAGCTTCTCCTTCATCTGGAAATTTGCGTTTGGTATTTGGTGCCGATGTATCATAAGCAGCCCTGGAAATGTGAAAGATCATAGCATACTAGTCTATAACACATTCCATAAATAACTTGGTTTGAAAAGTTTCCGCTACTTATTTCTGCCTTTATTTTAAGATTCTGTGTTGGTTCCTATGTCATTGATTTTGGCATCTCATTGGCTTTGACATCATGAATTCCTTTTTTGGGGAGGGGATAGGAATGCCTCAAACAGCCTCAATGTTGAAGCAGGTTCTCTCTCTCCTTCAACTGATAATGAAAGGACCTTTATTACTGCTAGTTGATGGGCTAAACTTCTGAATGGAATCAGAGGTGTGTAAGGGAATAAAGTTAAGAGATTATTTTGTTTCCTGAATTGTACTTGTTTATGTATCTTTGGGCTACTGGGAATTCATATACAAGACAACTTTCTTGTGTGGATTCTCACTAGTCCAGAGGTAACAGCAGTTTGGAGCCCTGTTCTATTTGCTAATCCATGGCCTGGCATTATATACGCACTGACCCTTTCTGTATAGCCATATAGATGTTACTATTAACTACATTAATTATATCCTGAACATGACAATTTTCATATTTTGCAGGGCATCTCATTCAGCAATACAAAGGAACTCCCAGATGGTATGAAGGTTTGCCGTAAGTGTAAACTCAGGCAACAACCTTTAAGATGCGTTCCTATGCACGTTTAGACAGAAAAAAGTCCCAGCACATTCCAGTCAGCCACGTAGGACATTTTTCTGTCTAAGCATGCCTGGAATTGTGCCCTTAGAGAACTTACTAAGGCCACTAAATAGGATTGTAAATAATGTTCAAAGATCATACTGATGAAGACATCATCTTATTTTTCAATTCCTCTGTGCCAACAATGGAATCTGTTTCCAAATTTTTGCTTAGAAATGGAGAAAAGAATAATAATTAAAAACTCCCATTTTTTAACTAGCTGGAGACTTGGGAAAGCGTTGAAAGGTTGGAAAACACTGACAAGTGTCAGTTCAAAACTTAAAAGCAAGAGGTTTTTGATGTACTTACTCCATTCAAAAATGTGAGCAAATTAAACTATATGAAGCCTGTCTTGTCAATTTCCTTGTATGTTACCTACTCCACTTCAGTGCTCCCTTTGACAGCTGGAAAGTACAAGGAAATAGACTGGCCAAGACTACACATATCAGATGGCCAAATCTGCACTCTTGAGAAAGACTGACAAAATAATAATAATTTTCAAAAATACAGTCCCATTTGCTAAGTTTTGATGCACTGAAAAGAGTGAACGAGTAACAGTCCTTCCAAAGTACCGTTTTGGCATCAGTGGAGGGGCAGACACTGGTGAAACAGGCTGGAGGTGGCAATGACGAGATTACGAAGAGTGGCATGGTTTTTTTGTCACTCTTGCCGAACAGCTCTGTAGCAACTTGGCTCAAGCTATGATGCCAAGTTCGGAAGTCATGACAAGCCACCCTCAGAGCACTATCCTAGACAACCCAACTACAACTTGGTTTCTCAGCATGGCTTGTGGGGTGTAGACATCACATAATCCACGCTGATCCTACTGTGGCTCGGAAATCACTGTGACTTATCATGACGTGCAAACACAGTCTCTTCTCTGTCAATGAAATGCTCTCATTATGAGAAATGCAGACCTTTTTTAGAACAAACCTGCTTGTTTCTCTTGTTTCAGCAATTTCCCTCTGCTCATCCTTGCTATTCAATACTGCACCAATGCTATCAGCACTTTCAGCTCCCAACTAAAAGTGCAAAACACAAAGGAATCATTAGTAAAAGCTTCAATGTAAGGGTAGCATACTTTCACCATTTACAGCAAGTTAAGGATGTCTAATTATAAGGGCACAATCCTATGGCTGTTTAGATGAAACAAAACAAAACAAAACAACTCCCAGCATCCTCCAAACAGCCATGGTGGCTGGGGAATGCTGGAAGAGGTAGGGCTTCCTTCTGTCTAAACAGTCATAGGATTGTGCCCTAAAGGGATTTAAAGACATCCTTTGTTTTTCTTGAAACACATTGTTTAAAGCCCTGTGGCTGAAATGAAATTCAACTGATGTTAATGCGTGCCAAAAAGGAAAATGTCCTGGGCACAGGTTATATATTTACATTTGTGAATAAAACTTCTGTATTTTGAATTTTCTAATGCAGATCTATCAGGGTCCAAAATGCCTTGGATTATAACAAACATTTTCCCATTTACCCCATTGTTTTTCTATTTTAGGTGGTCTAATTTGGTGGACCCGTTTGTTGAATTAAAATTCCTAGTCACCTATGCTGACTAGGTGAGATTAAAAACAAGGCTGAGCTAATGAAATAGCTACTTAAAATGCAGAACACAACTCTCTAGTTAGAAGATTCACTAAAGGCAATGAGTACACTTACAGCCCCAAACTGCGCTTGCTTACACAGAGAGCCAGTGTGATGTAGCTGCTGGAGTGTCAGACTGGGAGTTGGGAGATCTGGGTTCTAGTACCCACTCGGCCATGGAAACCCACTGGGTGACTTTGGGCTAGTCACAGACTCTCAGCCCAACCTACCTCACAGGGTTGTTGTTGTGAGGATAAAATTGAGAGGAGGATTATGTACACTACCTTGGGTTCCTTGGAGTGGATAAAGGCAGGATATAAATGAAATAAATAAATGAATCCTACTGAATTCAATGGGGCTTGTCCGCCCTTGCTTTAGGGCAACAGAAACACCATCCCCATGTATATTTGTAAAAATGCCTAATCATGTGCAGGGCGCTGTACAAACGCAGAAACACGCTCCCAGGCTTCATCCCCATGGCGACGAGGAGGCGTCAGTAGCCCCCTTTGGGGGCCACGAAACAGTCTCCGACCTCCCGCCTCGAACTTTACGTCACCACAGCCCGCCAATAATAATCACAATGCTAATTGGGGAAGTGCCCTATAAGACTCCATTCTCCTCACCCTCGGAGCACAGAACGAGCATGCGCGCCGCCACCGCCGCCTTTTGGGGAACGGCCAGCGCAGCCTAGTAACGGCCAAGGCCAGTCCCCGGATGGCCGCTCGCTCCCTATTTGCCTACCTGCTGAGCCAGGAGCTGCCGGCGCAATTTCTGTCGCTCTCTAATCTCCTGCAGGCGGCTGTTCATCCTCTTCCAACAGACGCGCCCGTTAAGGAGCCTCCGCCTCCTCTCCAGCGCACACTTAAGACGACACTTCCGCCTCCTCTCTGGCCAGTACCATAGACGTAAGGAATTGCCAGTACATGCATGGGGATGAATTCATAATGCAGAACTTGGAAACTGAGCGGCCATTCTTGTTGAGGGCAAGGCTGCATCTGGGTACTTCTTTGTTGTGGGAGTGGGGGGGGGGGGGAAGGGAGGTTTAAGTGGAGGTTCATGCAAATACTTTAGAAAGAGTTAACATGAATAAAACAGTGTTTCAAACTGGCTTTGGCATTCACATTTTATTGCTTTTCTTTCTTTCTTTGGCTCAAGCATTTTATTTTTCCAGGGTAAATATTTCCCAACCTGGTGTCTTTTAGTTGTGTTGGACTACAACTCCCATGATTCCCAGCCTGAACGGCCACTGGGCATGCTGGCTGGTAATCATGAGAGTTGTAGTCCAACACATCTGAAGGGCACCCCAAGTGATCTACATTCCTGCCACACAAGTATGTAGAGAGCAGCAGATATGCCATCTAACAGACAGATGCAGTTTGTGATCATTCTTTTAAAACAGCAAATTTACAGAAAATCTATTCTAAGTGTAGCTGTCCATTAAAGGCCACTATAATACAATCTTGTGCATGTTTAGTAAATACCACCATGAGCAATGGGGCTTACTAAGTATATGTGGATGGAGTTGTGCTGTTAATTTCCTACACTTCATGGTCTTTACTTAAGGAAATTCCAGAATAATTCTTTAACATGGGACAGATTACTCTCCTGCATTATTAGGTTTTTTTAGATTTTTCATTATTCATAACAATATTTTAAATAAAATGGAAACTTGAAAGACACTAAAATTAAAGCAAAAATATGTTTTGACAGATATGTCTAGTATTTCTATTATTTATTTGGTGCCATGACTAAACCTGACATTTTACAGAGTATGACAGAGATAATTTGGTGTCCAAATCAAAGAAATCTTATTAAGAACACACTTAAAAACAATTTATAATAATTACATTAAAATAAATATAATTAAGAAAAGTGAACACAGGACATATGTCCTATTCAGTTCTGTGAGCACATGTATACTATAGATATAATTAGCATTCTACTGTCACAAGTATTTGACAAAGTAGAAAATGTAAGTTTGCCCTAGTATTGTAGATTATCTTTGTTTTACTGAAAACCACTTCAGAGTTCCTTTTACACCAATCTTAAACACTATTCATGTTCTCAAAGAGTTTTGACAGGCTCTTGATTGTTCAACTATTGCTCCAGCAATCAAAGAAATGTGGACATGCCAAAATTGTTACAAACTTCCTGGAGAAACATTGTACTTTCTGGAATGCCATCAAGTTGTTCATAGTGAGACAAAAGTGGAGCCTGAACAAATAGCAGCAATTTTAATTTTCTGCTCTTTCCCCAACCCTGCCACAAGAGCGTTCAAGCACATCAGATCACATGATCAGTCCACTAGGAGATGGTTGTGGCTGGTCTTCTAAAAGTTCATTTATGTGCGACTCATTCTTAAGCAGCGTGTCCCCATTTCTCACAATGGAAACACAATTTAAACTAAAGATTAGGATTTCAGTAGCTTTATACCTCAAGGATATATTGAATCACTCTAGGTCATGTTAATAGACCTCCAGGAGACTGTCCAATAAGAGCTGCTGTCTGCTACAATCTCACAAATGGGGTGCCTGTATCATTCATAGTAGTAGTAACAAAATATGAATAGGGAAATGGAATTTGAGCAGCTGTTCGTCCTCAAATACATATTAGCCCACCTCAAATCATATGAGCATACCACTAGGAGCCTCTTCTCTATGAGCAGCTGCACACTGCTGCACATTCCAAAACGACTGTATGGGTATCCCCACTCCTCATGATGGAAACATAAATACAAAGAAAGAACTAGGGTTTCACCACCTTTACATCTTAAAATAGACTTTGAATCACCCCAACTAATGTATCCAGGCCAGTAGGAAATCACCCGCATAAGATTCTATATGCCAACATCAGCCCAGACATCTTGTAAGTACTTGGCTTAAGTGGCTGGTGAACTTTTACCTTCTTTTGTAAGCCTGCCCAAATTCAAGAGTGTGGAGCTCCATCGGTATAATTGGGCACTATCCAGCAAAAGCTAAACATTTTATATCCTTTTGATTTCAGTGAGTTGGATGATCGTATTCGTTACTAGGATTATTACCCCTAATAATGCATTACCTTTGGATTTCAAAGCCTTTATAAAAACAAGGGCATTAATTGATAATTGCTCAGAGTCTGCATTCCTAAACTATATGAATATTATGATTCCCTTTTTAAAAACCGGATTTCCTATCCATATCTTTTCTTTTTTTAAAAAAAATGTTTTGGTGTACTGCTATACTCTTCCAGTCATAACTACTGCAATATAAGTTCTGAAAACTGCATGACACTGTCATGTAAAACACAAACGTCCCTGCACGGATGTGTAATAAGCAGGAATTCTAATGAGGGCTAACAAGGCATCTGTTTTGAACTGAATGGTGTGTGCTTATTAACATACTTACATGTGTAAATTAGAAGCAGATTTTCTAAGAAGGAAATGCAATCTGAAGTACTGGAAAACATGCTGATCTAGCTAAAATGCCATCAAAGCAGCATATGAAGTAACTTAGCTAATTTTGACAGGGATATGCACAGTCATATCAGAACAGCTAGCTAGATATATTAGCAGAGGGTGTTCGATTACTTTTCAAGTATGAGATTCTTGATTGTCACTTGATCTACATGATAAGGAAGTAGCCAGGACATTCTTGCTGTGTGTGAGACTACACTTCCTCCTGGGTTTTAAGTGGGTCAGTGCCACTTAAACTTTTTTTATGAGAGTTATGATGATCAGAATGACCACTGGAAGACAGATGGGTGAAAATAAATTTCAAGAGTCACTTCAGAAAGTTGGAGTGCTCCATTGCCATGAAAGAAGAAAACCACTTTCCTGTATATGGCACGGTTAGCATAAGTAATCCTAGCATGAAATAATAGCTTGAACAAAGTGGCCAACCAACAGCTTACACTGGACTGGATCCAGGCTAAGTCATACTGTGAGTAGACCCATTGAAATCAGTGGGATTTAATGGTCTCTAATTAGTGGGCCTACTCCAAATATGACAAAGTCTGGATCCAACCCATAATTTCTTCAGTATCATAGCTGTCATCCATTTCCTGTGCATAGTAGAAACATTTCCCCACAACCTTGTATTTTGGTTGCAAGGGTGTTGGATTTTATCAGTACTAGATGAACTATATTTTGTACATGGGGGAAGAAAATTCTTCTCCTGGGGATGTTTTCAACCATTGCTATAGCAGTTGCTGTGTGGAATGTGATTGCTCTAATGTTATATATACCTATTGGATGTTGCCTAGGATGTAAATAGTGACAAATAATGCATACTTTGTTTGCAAATAATGCATACCATTGCCTGCATACTCTTGTGACATTTAAAATATTTCTTCATACTCCATTGTTCCATCCCTGGACAGGAAAAGTAATCAAGCAAAAGTAATGGTGAAAATGTATGTTGCCTAAGATACCCATTCTGGTCCATATTTCATTAGCTTCTGCTTTAATTTGATTTTTATTTAGTCCTTGGAAGTCCACTGATAGTGTGTGTTTTTAAAGGAGGGAGATAGCAATATGATCATCTCCAAGGAGTATGGCTATCTTTTTTCCATCTGTTACATTGGGACTGGATATTATGCTTTGAATTACATCCTATGGAGCCAAAGTTAAAATTTGGTCGGGACACTCATTCACCAAGTTAATTGAATAAATCCATTGCAGGTTTGGCCTATCTGGTTTTCACTGAGTCACCCCGCCTTCTATAGCAGATTTGGGGTGGGGAAGGAGGAGGAATTGGTGAATGCCACATTCTCCCCCCCCCCTTCCACTGGGGCAAGTACCAGTTAGCAGAACTGTGCTCAAAGCATGCTCCTGCCAGCGAGAGCAAACACTGGATCCCAGGCAATGTAATGGATCTCTTCTACTTTTGTGTTTTTAAAATACCATTACATGATTTAGTACTTCCTGAATTACCATCTTACTACTTTTACCACCTTAGAAACTTCATAGAGAGAGAAAAATGATCTCAAACTGCACTGTTTGCTGTAATTAATATCGTGGAAGGTCCCTAGCAGTAATCGTATCACTTCCTCCTGGATCTTCAGACTTCCCATACACACGCACACACACGCATACACACACACACACTCTGAAGGAGATTTGTGTGCGGGAGTGCTCTATTTTTAGGACTGCCTAGTAAGATAAGGTAATTTTATCATCTCCAGTCGCTGTGAAACAGGGGAGGAATCATGTTACATGTTTGTGCTGCTGGTTCAGAATAAAACTGTGCCAGTGAAAAATGTGAACACCTTGGAGCTTTCAAAGTATATGCATTGTGGGGAACCTGTACTGAATTATTTTTGGTTTAAATAAATGCTGAGCTAAACTTTGTCTGCGTCCAGCCAGCTAGGGATGGGATGTAATTTCATTTCCAACAGTAGAGCATGCCAGAGACAAATACAGTCAAATCTAATCCCCCCTGAGAGGCTAACACTTTATTCCTAAGTATATCTACTTAGAAATAAAGCCCATTGAGTTCAATGAGGTCTACTTCCAGGTAAGTGTGTATAAGACTGTGGCTTAAGGCTGCTGTCCTATACACACTTAACTGGGAGGAAGCAAATCTTTTTGAACCTGATGGGACTTAACTTCTGATTGACTGCGCAATTCTATGCATGTCTAATGTTCTATCCAAGCCTGACTATAAAGTCACTTGGGATGCAGTCCTATACTTGAGATCTACCAGCTCAGGGACTATAGGATTGGACACAAATTGTCTCCAACTGACTAGAAAAAAAACAAACCTGTACTGCTTTTGTGCCTTCTAACGGAAGCTTGGTCTGCAAAAATGAGCGGGTGACATTTTTGATAAGCTTGGAGGTAAACATTAGGTTTACTTAGTGTAAAGTTGTAGACTAAGGGTGGGCAGTAGGTAGAGTAAGGGAGGGTCAACTGGTAGATCCCTAGGTGATTTGCAGTAGATTGCCAAGGGTTTCTGACTTCCATTAGAAACAAATCCAGTTTCAAGTGGGGGAAATTCTGACCCAGTTTGACTTGTGCTAATTGCTTCTCTCTCAGCCTCCATGGTGCCACCTTGGTGCCGTATTCCCCCTCAACCCTGTGGTTTGGCTTACCTGGTGTGGGTAATCCCCATGCCAAGGAGGGAGCACAGGGTTTCTGGTAGTCATCCAGGTACTGGAGCCACCCGCCCACCCTCTTCCTGGCTTTTGTCGACCAATCACTGGTGGCCATCCTCCAGGACCTCCCCCTGGATCAGCCATGGAGCAAAGTCAGATGACGAAAGAGCCGGGTTGACCTTGCTCCCACCAAAAAAGTTGACTAAGTCTCTGACTTTTTTCACTGTGCAGCTTCGGGGAAAAGCCCCGTGGTGGCTGCAAATCTGTGGCTGCATCGTATAACTGACACAGTGCAGATTCGCAGCCACCACGGGGGGTTGAGCATGTATAGACAACCCCCAAGTCTTTGCTCAGCTCTGCTGGCCACTTCTGATGTTGTATTAGAACATTCTCTGTTCTCTGGTGACCTGCATGAGATATGCCAATGCTTTGTTCTTGGGGTGCAGAAGATAACAGACTCTGCTCCTCAAGCCATCATTTTGTGCTTGGCTTTGGTTTGATAGACATCTTTGTCCTAGTAATCATCATTAGCATCCATCTCACAGACATCACACAAGCCTGAAGTCTGCCCACCCCTGGTGCAGGAAAAAAATCTCATAATCCACCAAGTGTTGGAGGCCTATAGTACACTATTATTGCCAGAATCCCCAAGGTTCATCACTGTGATGCAGCCCATTTGGCTGTTGGGTGGAGTTGCAACATATGCTTTACTGGGACCACAGGGTGGGATGGGGTTGCAGATCTGATCAGGAATGGTGGTTGAGACACTCTTTCCTCGTATGTTGAGAAGATTAAAGAGCTGAGTGGTTGCTGTTAGCAGGGCTGATCAATCTGTAGCCCTCCAGATGTTGTTGGATTGCAGCTACCATTAGCCCTTGCCATTGGCTGAGCTGATGGGGGTTGCACTCCAACAACAGCTGGAGGACCACAAGTTGCCCAGCCCCATGTTAGTTCTTGTTGCTACAGGGTCTATACAAGCTGGACTATCCCTGTGCTGAATGAAGGAAACCAAATGGAAAGTTACTGCCGGTCAGTGTGGACATTGCTCATCTCAATGGACTGATAGTCTGTGTGGTAGATGGCAGCTTCCTGTGTACCCATGTGGCTTGGTTTGAGCAAAGTGTCCTGGCAACACAGGAGCTATAGCTACCCTGGGATTTCAGTCACATCTTATACCTACTGAGAACTGTGCATAAAAATGATTGCAAATACATGTTGGTTAGATCTAAATGAAACTAAATTTATTAACTTTGGAGCTCAATATATTGAATAAATGGTAAAGATCTGTGTGGGCTGACAGTCCTTTAATTTGCAAGTATAATTTTCCACTAAAACCACCAGTGTAGAGAAATTCCCATCTTTCTGTCCAAAACACACAGGCAAAGCAATCTTTGGGTTAGGTTCACCTGCAGGACAGTCAGGATGGTCTCACATTGATCTTGCATTAAAGCACTTGGCAAATCAACTCATGGCATGTTTTGTTAGCAATTTTACCGACTTATTCATGTCACAGTTGCGCTCTCTCTCTCTCTCTCTCTCTCTCTCTCTCTCTCTCTCTCTCTCTCTCTCTCTCACACACACACACACACACACACACACACACACACACACACAGAGAGAATGCTAATACCACTGGGAATATATTAAATAAAGAGCCAAACATGGGAGGTGTAGCAAAAATAAAGTTGAGAAATCTTAAGCTGTTTATGTCACTAATTGTTAAATTAAGCTTGCAAGACCTACAGAAATATTACAAGACCATCATCTTCAAGTAAAGCGTTACTAAAATGATGATAATGTCTTTCATATATAGCATATTATCTCTGGGTGGCTACAAGGTAGTAGCTACATACGGACCCCACATGTTCAGGTGCTCCTTCCTTCTCCAATTTTTCACCCTTCCCTTCAGATGCTTTGCTTAATAGACCACTTCTTGGTTTGATCAAACCACAGTTTGTCATGAATCCTGAACTGGTAAATTATGGTTTGAGCAAGCAAAGCAAACCAGGATTGGAAACCACAGTTTGGTTCTTGTTTGCAATCCTGATTTGAAGGGCTCACTTAAACCACAATTTGCCAGTTCTGATGTAATGGTTAACGTTGGGCCTGTTCAGAAGACCATGGCTTTAACCATGGCGAATAAGGCCGTGGTTTAAGGTGTCTTCTGGACAGGGCCTATGATCTGGTCAAACTAGGAAGTGTTCTGTTAAGCCAAAGACACGCAGGAGATGGGGAGAGGAGGGAGAGCAGGAGCACAGATTTCTGGTTCCTTCAAACAATGGTTTGGTGAGTTGAGAATACAGTTTCGAAAGCTTAGCCATGTTAGTCTGTTAAAACAACAGTAACCCTGTTCAGACGATACACTAAGCAATAGTGGTTAAGCATTTTGAGCTTAACATTATGGCTTAGCATGTCGTGTAAATCATGACTTAGTGTGTTATTGAACTGTCCCTAACCATGATTGCTACATAACCACAGTCTAAACACACACACTACCCATTTGCTGCAAAAGGGTTAGTGGGCTAACCATGGCTTAGCAAGTTGTCTGAACGGGCCAAAAGAGTCTTCTAGCACCTAACAAATGCATTCCAGCATTAATGGTTAAGACTCATGTACATTAAAACTCAAGCAGTATGGGCATAGTTCAAGCTTATAGTTTATTGACTTTACATTCTTTTTGGAGGTACAACCTCAGTTCTAATAATAAATTTGCACATCTGGAAAGAACATTGCATAGACTTTGTAAGGGTTACTTCGTACTGACCAAGCCGTTACTGAGAGCAGAGTTTTATTTATTTTTTCTCAAGGGCAATTCAAACATATCACATTTGCTGCTTCTATGATTTTAATTTGGAGTGAGCTTATTATAAGTGCAGGGACTATGTGCTATAATTTACGCCTATCTCCTTGCACAAGGAGACTGGAAAGCCATTTTAATGTTTTATTTTTGTGTGTACCTGTCTCTTTGTCTTATATGCAACCTTGTCTAATTCACTAGAATTGTGGTAATATAAGTCATGTGTTCCTGCTGAACTTTCAGCATGATCCTAAGCGTGCTTGCTCAGAATTAAGTCCTACTGAGTTTAGTGGGACTTAGACCCTAGAGAGAAGTATGCATATGATTTGTGATCTTTATCTGTTTTTGTCGAACTAACAACAGTGACCCTGATCCCACTCCAGCCAGATGCAACTAATCACACACAGATATTTTGTGGCCTTGGCTGTGGTATCCACATTCAAAGTTGAATCCAGACATTTCAATTGCATTTGCAGCAGTAGTGTGTGCCTATGCCTTTTTCCACACATGGATCTTCCTTGCTAGCTCAGGAGAAATATCTTAATACAGCTGTGTTATCTCCTAAAACAACAAAGAGTCTTATGGCACGTTTAAAGACTAGAGCAACCTCCCCCAACCTGGTACCCTCCAGATGTTTTGGACTTCGGCTCTTATTGGCCCCAGCCAGCATGGTCAATGGTCAGGAATGCTGGCAGTTGCCATTCAAAATGTATGGAGGGCACCAGGTTGAGGAAGGTTGGACCTAGAGTCTACATCATCAGATGGCATCTGATGATGTGGACTTGAGTCCATGAAACCTGATGCCATACTGTAGATGTCAGTCTTTCAAGTGCCACAAAACTCTCTGCTGTTGTTGCTGCAACAGGCTAACATTTGTTGCCGCCTCTGGATCTGGTGTGACCAAGAATGAAAATGAGTGTGTGTATCTTTATATATTCAGTGTATTAACCTTTTGAAAATTGCTTTTATTATTCCAGTAGTTCCCTGTCGTACGCCTGAACAAACAGGGCAGTGCCCAAATTACAAGACGCCAAGTAGATCCCAGCACCTAGCTCTTGTGACAACTCTATAAATTGAAGTCTAAGGGGACATGTTTTGGCTAAAATTGGTGGGTGTTAGAGGATGGGGTCATGGAATTTATTATGCCTCCCCCACTCCCAGCATTTTCTTTCATAAAAAGACTTAGCATCAATTACACTAACACATTTGCTCCTAAGATTTTAAGAACATTTCTGAAAGTATGCTTTCTTTTTCATATCTAGTATTTTATTAGTATGCACACCTGTGATGTTCAGCTGCCTATTATGCATTAAATGTAAATATTTGTCAAGTTATAGTTTATATTATGCATAAAGTTCCAGGAAGTAAGTATGCCTTACTGTACTTACAATTTGTATTGGGGGGTTGAATGCTTGAGTGTTGATTGGATAGTGGCAGGGGAGTGCTTGGATTGGCTGTGTAAGAGTGGGAGCAGCTGGAGAAATGTAGCTCTCTCTCTCTATATAGGCCTTAGCTAGATCTACCTCATAGTCTGCGACGGAGGAGGGAAGATTTCGCATTGTGATTAACGCGAGATCCCTCGTCCGTTTACACGTGAGGTGCGACGACCTCACGAGGAGAGGCGTCACGCCCACCTTATTTTTTAAAAAAGGAGGAAGGAGCGCATGAACGGTCGTGCGCTAAAGGTAAGGGTTTTTAAAATTTAAATTACTTTTCCCGCTCCCCCCACCCTATCCCCGATGGGCGCACCGCTCTTCCTGGCTCAAACCACGGCAACAGGCCACACGTTCCGTGGTCTCAGGCTCAGCCCAGGACCATGGACAAAGCAGGCCCAAAGGGGAGGGTGAGATCCCGCACGCACAGGGACGATCCTGGGGTTCGCCTCAGGATTTCGCCTGGTCTAGCTAAAGCCATAGTCTGAGCTGACAGGAAGACGGTGGGTGTGGATTATGATTCTGTGAAGTGAAGGGTAGAAGTGGGGTAGAGAAAGTGAAGGAGTGATTAAGGAATGTTTTTATGATTCTGTGAGAACAGATATATGGGAGAAATATATGATATATGAGAGAAATGGATGATTTTATGGGAATAAAGATATTGAATATATAAACAGTAGTATATAGTGGAACCTTTAAGAAAGAGTTTACAGAAACCAATACGTTTAGAAGCCTTGTAGCCATATGCATTGCAACTGAGGAAACCATTAAGATTGTTCACACACTTACGTTAATAAATTCTAATTACTTTCAAACAACTGGTGTGGTCTGTGGAGGAGTGACTGAGGAGAGAACAGTTAATGGTGGCAGCGCAATGGGAAACTGAGGGTTAGGTTGCTGGGCTGTGGAGCCTGAAGAATAAAAGAGAGATAGGAGCAGCAGCAGTAGGCCTAAACCCTCACACACATCATCAGCACGGGGGATTGAAGTGGTCCTGAGTGCTAGTGGTGTGGATAATCCTGTCAGGTAGCTTGTGGGCATCTCAGGAGAAAGCAAGACATCACAGGTGCAGGCAGGATATCACAACACCTTCCGGAATACTGCCAGTGTACCTGTGTCATATCTGGGCAAAATAGGCATTCTAGTTTAGTCAATAAAATAGAAATATAGGCATATCACAAACACAGGTAAAAAAATAAAGAAAGAATATGCAAGCTGGCCTAGATTTTTATTTATTTAGGGAGACCGCTAAAAGGCCTAACATTAATGCAGTAGAGACTAATGCTGCAATCCTATTCATGGGTCCCCTGCGTCATGTATTACTCTATTCTACTCATGAGTTCACATGAGAGAGCTTTGGACCCAACCAGTACAATCTGACCTAAGCAGGAGTGGGCAGTTTGTGGGATTTATTATGGGTTTGTTTGTTTTTTACTAGAACCTTGAGATCCACCAACTGGATCCAACAAATCATGCAGAGAGAGAGATCTAGCAGTAGATCCCAATTTGCCTTCTGGCCAATTCTGGTCTATCTTGGATTGATATTTACTTCTCTGTTGCCAAAGGTCTTTTAGGATGAGCTCACACAGCCCATTTGTCATTTGACAACCTAATGAGCTGTGAGCTGCTGTCTCTGTGAATGTCGACTGCTTGGACCTGATGAAAAGGTTCTATTCATAATGGCTAACACTAGATGGGACTTTTAAATGACCATATAATAGTTCTTATCATGTGAAATGAATCTACCCCACAGATTACAGGCTTGAATGGAAGCAGAGTGGCCATAAGATGTACATTGTACTCATTGACATTGGCTTATTGATATACTACAGTATTATCCAGAACTATATGTTGAAATAGGAGTCAGCAAGTAAATAGGAAAGAAGAGAGAACATTCAGGATTCAGGAAACAAGAAAGATTTACTAACTACTGTGACTTATACTTACAGCAATGGCAGTAAATCTTCCATTGCACACACACAAACACACACACACACGCTGTCTATTTCACACACACCCCTCAACACTTGAATCTTCAAAGAACCCCAATGAGCAGTTAAAAACTTCTGTGGTAATGCTTCTGGAACACTGCCAGTATTGTTCCAACTCCAAATGCCTGGTTCAACAGTGACCTTTCTTCGCCTCCAACCCAGACAATAACCTAAGCACATTTATTTCAAGACTGTTTAGGAGTTTCAATGCACACACTGAAGAAAACGCACACATGCGCACACACACAGGAAAGTGCAAGGAGTGGACCTTTATGCAAAGCGTTTTACAGAACAGCTCCCAAGGGAAATGTTTTACCTGTTTGTTCATGTATCTGTGGAAACAACCTCAGAAAGCTTGTATAGATTCAAAAGAACAGCTTTGTTTGCAGTGTTGCTCTTTATAATATCTATAGTACTTTTATGTTCACAACAGCTTTCTGAATCAGTTCATCTGAATTTTATATAAGTAAATATTAGTACATAAGCTTATGAAGCATTTTATAGATATGCAAGATAGTTCCAGAGCTATACCTTATGCTGGCAATTATGGGTTCCCCAAGAACACATCTGCTGGGGGGGGGGTGTCTTTACGACATCGTTTTGGCTGCTCGTTCCCTCAAAACCCTGCGGCATTGCAGCTGCAGGGTGATCAATGGAAAAAATAGTCAACAGCCTTATGTAATTGGTTCAAACTGTTTCAAGGATCCTTTCAAATACAGAAATGGAACTATCTTTCCTTAAGACAATGGAGTCTGCTAGTCTTATTCAATACCATTGCTAATGCTTACAGAATTCACAACTCTTTTCCTTACAAAATCTATCAATATGCTTTTCATAGACTATAAATTTCTGTTACATTTCCATTTTTAGACAGCAAGTTCAAATTGCCACATGTCTGATAGATATGTTTATTTGTCTATGAAGGATTTGTGTTCTCAGTATTCAATCCAGAGAAATGTTTAGCTGATATGGCTCAAATCTTCTTAACAGACAGAGCAGGCAAAATTGAATTTTTCCAGCAGCAAAGTTGTTAATGCATCTAACTTCTGGGATACTTTCAGGGATGGTCCAAGCACATTTATTGCTTGATGATTGCAATATCAAGTGATGGTATATCTGTGTGAATTAGCTATTTACAGATCTAACAGCTCAGATACTGTGTTCAGATACCCAGTGGCATAGCACATGCAATTCATTTCAGTGGTGTTGGTTCAAATGTTCAGTCAACAAGTCTTGAGTATATGAATCAGGACTAAGGGCCTAACTACACGTGGTAAATATTGAACGTGAATCTTTAAAATCAAAATAGCTACTGCAGGGAGAATGGCTGAGAATAAGGATCAAGGCATGTGGTGAGGCAAGGTTAATCACCCTCCAAAGCTGCTATTTGCATCTGGAGGGAAGCTCCAATTGGCCTCCCAAGGCAAATAGCAGAGGAGTTGAGGGGGGCAATTTTAATCTATGGTCCAAATCCTAATTGCCTCTTCACCATGGCAGCTATTTTTTGTTTGCAATGATCCACATTACATGTATTATTGTTTTTGACATAGCATTTAGCATAGTGTCACTTTGAGAGATCTTGGGCAGTGCATAGCAGTTGTTCTTCCAAGACTTGTGTTCAAAGTCCAGTTGACTCACTGCACTTAGGGGTCCTGTTGCCATGTGTCCTCATTCACATGGACAGGCAACTGGCATATATGCATGTGTAATGACTGACATGGGTCTGAAGAAGGCTTTTAACCTGAGCTATCATGTGCACACAGTGGACTTATGCGCTAATGTTCTTATCTACTATTCAAATGAGGAGATTAGCTCAAACCTTTATTCAAAGTCCAGAAGCCATGAACTTCTTTAAACAACTTTTTGTTCTCAGAAACACACATTTGCATATTCATTATAGAGAAGGAAAAATGGCTTGATTAATATACCCACTCATAGGGGTATATTATAGTAATATACCCACTCATAGGGTGGGTGAGTTTTGGGAGTCAGGGGGCTTTTTGGCCCCACAAGGGACTAGCCCTCTTGAATTTGGTACAGCAGCAAAAATTGTGACAATTTTGCAGGCAAACAAGGCATGTGGGAAACCTTGTTTCCAAGCAGAATCATGTCGTTTTGCAACAAAGGGAAGAAAGGGTTTGATGGCTCCAAGACTGGACAAAGGATAGGTAGAAACAAAGAGAACAATAGTTTTGTTCTGGGGTGGGTGGGTGTCTTCATGGTATTTCAGAAAGCCCTACGCTTTCCCTCCCCCCCCCCCGGGTGACATCATGTAATCCCATGAAGACACACACACCAACACCAAGGAGGGAATGTGAGGTTTCTGGCCATCCATCCAGGGACTGGAGCTGCCCCACCCTCTTCCTAGTGGAAGGCGACCAATTGCAGGCACCGCGTTCAGAGCTTTAACTAATTCCCGGCACCTCTCACGATATGCTTTCCAAAACAAAATGGATTCCTCAGCCAAGGTGTCAGGGTAATCCCAGATAGGTCCATAATGGACAGCACATCTGGAGCTCCACTGCAACAGTCCTGGTCTTCTAAAAATGGAAATGAATGCCCTATAGTAAGCAGAAGAAAGGAGAAGGTAAACAAGCCATGTGACTCGTGGCATGGGAGTAGCAGCTTCTATCTACTGTCCTCTTGCCCCACTGCTCTTCAAGGCACAGATAAGATTTCTGGATCTGGCAATCTTAACTGTGGTTGCTAGGCCACTGTAGAACAGCAGTCTTCCTCTTTCATGATTCCCTTAGTCAACAACAGAATAGCTGAGCCTTGTCTTGCAAATGCTGGTAGCTACAGGACCACAGGAGGGCTCAAGAATTATCTCCCAGCCCAGCGTCTCATTGTTCCCCTTGGAGCCCAGGACCTTCACTCACTCTGACTAGAAGCAACCTGCAAACAATGGCTGCCCTGTGTTCAGATAGTAGTTTTCCCCGTGGAGAGCGTGAAGGCAGGGCCTGCCATTGCCATGCTGCAGGCTACTCTCCAGGTCCCCAGAAACCATGATACAAGTGCTGATGGCATCATATACAGCCACGCTAGATCCATTTCTGCAGTCAGAGTCCTCTGCATCCTGTACTCTAGCTCAGGGGCTGGATTGCATCCATATATACTAGGGCAAGGGTGGGGAAGAGAAAGCCCGAGGGTGAGTGCGGAAAAGCATATGGACCCGAGGAAAGAGGGGCATTTGGGGACCAGCTCCTCAGAGGGCCAGACTGGGACCCCAGAAAGGCCTGGATTTAGTCTCCAGGCCTGAGGTTCCCCACCCGTGCATTAAGTAATAGCAACATCATTAATTCAGCAAAATGATGTTTATTAGATACGGTATTGAACAAAATTTGTTTGTTTCACCATTCAGTGTCTGGGACACACATTTTATTTATGTCTCTTCTATGTCCTTGAATAGAAATATTTTCCAAATTACTCTTGTTTATTACTTATTAATATATATGATCTTATTTCCCTGCTACTGCTTTGAATTGAATTACCATGTTACAACTCACTGGAAATATTCTATAGTTCAAGGAGATGTGCCTGAATATATATTTGTACTCAAATACATATTTCGGAACCAGTGTATAGGCTTTCTTGACCTCAGTAATATAGTAACTTGACAAAACGATGATGAATAGGATACCCAAGAAGCCATTTCATATATCCAGCTGTAGATTACTGCTAAATTAATTCTTATGGTCCTCTGAGTTGCTACAGTGCCTTGGTAGATACTTAATCCTTTTTGCATGTTGCATCTGAATTGCTATCACGTTTCCTGAAAGATGCCTTAAAAATCCTGCAGGAAATATCAAAAATACCTTTGTATCACTGTTGCTAACAAGGAGTTGATAGTTCATATATATATATATATATATATATATATATATATATATATATATGTGTGTGTGTGTGTGTGTGTGTGTGTGTGTGTGTGTGTGTGAGAGAGAGAGAGAGAGAGAGAGAGAGAGAGAGAGAGAGAGAGAGAGAGAGAGAGAGAGGGAGAGAGAGAGAGAGGGAGGGAGGGAGGGAGAGAGAGAGAGAGAGAGAGAAGTTATTTCTCTGTGCAGTTTATTGGTTCACATTCATTTAGATCTTGCAGCCATAAGGCAGATTAGGAGGGAAGCATTTGTAATAAAATGATGAGGTAGTGTGAAACATTTGAACTGAAGACAGTTGAGCCAATCTGAATGGGATTTCTTTTTACATAACTACACTTGTGTCAGAATTGATGATAGGAAGTGGGAGCAGGAGCTAGGCCTGGAGGTCAGTGCTGGAGAACCAGTCAAGAAAGACTATTATTGCCCAGGCAAAATCTCATTTTCAACACAAAGACCTTCTAGTTCTTCCTGTTAAAACCGGCCAAGGTTGGCAGAGTTGCAACACTACTTGGGAGCTCTTTACTAGAGAGATGCCTTGCTTTGTAGCCCTGATGACTCACCACATGGAGCAAGTCATAGTAACTGACCAATCTCTTTTGAAATAGAGAGGGATTTCGTAAGGGGAAGGTCCATAGCTCAGTGGTAGCGGCTTTGGATGTAGAACAGGGATGGGCAACTTGTAGCGCTCCAGATGTTGGACTGTAACTCCCATTAGTGTTAGCCAACATTGCCAGTGGTGAGGCATGATGGGTGTTGCAGTCCAACAGCATCTTGCAATTGCAGCCCAACAAGTTGCCCACCCAGGTTCAAGAAGATTCCAGGTTCAATTCCGACACCTCCAGTTAAAAAGATTGGGTAGATTAGAGGGTGGCCTGGTTCACACAGAGTGACAACCTAGGTTTTTTTTTAAAAAAAAACCTCTAGGTTGTTTTGAAGTAGTTAATGTGCTAGTCACCATGGCTCAAGCACTCCCACCTGGCTTCTCCTGCCAGCAGGAGCAGCTAAACATCTCAGGGTTGTCCCAGCTCTGGCTTGTTGATGGAGATATGTTCACGCCATCCCTGGAAACACCAATGTGGCCCATCAATAAAGAGCCATGTCAGTAATGGTGGTCACATGCCATACAGACATGCAGGGAGCCAATCCACAGAGGCCAAGCCTGGGATGTATCTCTCATTCACCATGCAGAGAACTAGGCAATAGCCACAAGCACAGCCAAGGCTGCCCTATGGTACTGTCAATGCAGTGGCAAAGATAGGAGGTTGCTGGTTTGAATCCCCCATGGGCAAAACATTTCACTTCTACCACCAGGGCCAGCCCTACCATTAGGCAGAATGAGGCAGCCACCTCAGGTGGCAGATGTTATGAGGCAGCAGCAGGGTGTTGGGAGTGAGAGCTAAATGCCAAGCTCCCTGCCCTGTGCCTCCTAAGCTAACCCATTGGCTTCCATTGGCTGTTGTTCCTGTTAGTGTTGAAGAAAGAGTCCAGACAGCTTTTGTACATGGAACAGGGGAGGGCACCATCTTGATATTTTCCTCTGGCAGCAAAATGTCTTGGGCCATTTTGACTGTCATCTCCTCATGGAAGAAAAATATTGAACCAGGCAGCAGCAGCAATCATGGCAACTCCATGGTGCAGTCTGCAAGGGAGGCTCAAACAGACTTAAGAGGTCACTGGTTCAAATCGACACAGAGGCCATGGGCAGCAGGGTAATGGGCAGGTCCTGCGCCTCTGACACCAGCCAGGCCAGGGCTGTTGGGAAAGGGGTCACCCCAGAGACCAGGGGTCACCCCTTGGTCTCTGCCCATGCTCTTGGTAGGAAAGCAAAAGGGCAATTCAGAGATGCCTGTTGCTCAGCAATACTTAGGATGCCATAGAATTGCTCTCCAAGATGATGGTAGCCACCACACACCTTCAGGGGCTGGGGTAAATTTGTGCCATTGATGGAATGAAGGGGCATGGCATAAATGTGGTCTTCTGCTGTGCCATCCACTTCCCCCATGACTCAGTGTATCTTCCACCAAATCTATGTTGAGTCCTGGAATGGACTCTGGTTTTTATCTTTTCCTTTATTTCTACAATGTCCTGCAAAACCTGGAAGAAGTGAGGACTCAGCAGAACATAATCACTTAAAGGTCAACTTTGCAGGTGGACACTTATTGAATTATTGGACTATTGCATAGAGTCATTTTCTAAGATTGTTCAATTAGTGGTTGCATCATTTTGTACAGGACTGCCTATAAAAGAAACTGTGTTTGAACCATTGTTAATCTATCATCATTCTCATCACTCATCTATTCTCTTACCCCAGCTTGATGTGTGCTGTATTACTATGACCATGTGTGAGTATTTGTAACTTGTACCTTGTATTGCCATAACTAAATTATATATCTGTCAGTAAAGGATTTACTTTTATAACTTACAAGGAATCCTTGCCTTATTATATTGGTCTTTGCTGCGTCCTGACTAAGAGCCGCTTGCTACTCTGCTATTCACTGGTTCAGTCTGTAACTTCCAGCACGTTAAAAGTCCAGTGATTACCCAACAATCTATACCCCTTTGGTCAATAGATCTTGAATATAGGATGTGCCCCTATTAAGTAACATGCTGAATATTTACCAAATATGAGAATTTCCACTGACATCTGTGGATGGGAGCCAAATCCTATTCAAATATGTTCGTTGGTGGTAAGGTTTCTTTGTCTTTCATGTCTTAAAGGCAAGTATTTTTGCCTTCATGCATTGTTGCAAAATTTATTGAACACAGTTTATATACTTCAAGTTCTGGAATGCTGCCCCAAGTTCTGGAATGCTGCTAATATAATTAGCAGATTTCTTCAACAGTTATTTTCTCTATTATTTGGCTGCTCTGAATATCTCTTTAAAAGAAAGGAAGAAAAGAATTGTCAGCATGTTTTAATGCATAATAAAACCTTTGTGTATCTTTTCAATTTTTTGTGCTTCCTTATTTTCAAGTCTCAGTAATGTAATGAAACAAAAGACATTTTTCTTTCTTCTGTGCGAAAGAACATTTAATTGTAAAGAAACAATGCCGTATTAGAGCAGGGATGTAAAACTGCAGGCCCGAGGCCCAAACTAGCCAAGTATATCTCCAATCCTATGCGGACACATACCAGTGAATATGCCCCCATTAAACAAAGTATTAGTCCTAAGTAGACATCTTTAGGCTTGTGCTGTAAGGCTCAATTCTTTGCGTACTTACCTGGGAGTGAGTTTAATCAAACACAGTGGCAGTCTGAGCAAACATGCACAGGATCATGCTGCAAAGTCCTATTGAAAGCAATGGGACATATTCATACCAACTAGCATTCCATTGATTTCAATGGGGCTTTGTCATGGTAACTTTATTTGGATTGGGGCCATTTCATACAAAGGGATAGCTGTGGGAAGCTTAACATGAATGCCTAACTTTATAATGCCATTGAAAAGGTTATATTTAAAGCTTCTCTGATATAGTAAACAGAAACACCCAAGCTCTGAGATCCAGGGGTCTGCAGGAATTTGTGGGGAACATACCAATAGACTAAAATGAATGGTAGAAGAAGAAGAAAATCCAGCATGGTTGTTGAAAGCAAGGGAGGCCTTTAGAATGACCACTGAAAGCAGAAACTGAATGACATAGGTATGAATAGGAATTAATGTGTGCAGAGTGGAATTACATGACAAAGCAGAAACCATGAAACTCCTTTGTCTGGCATAATCTGATTAACTCCAATGGTTCTTTGTTAATTGACTATGTGTGGAGTAAGGGTCTTGTGGGTTGGGGGGGGGAACCCTCAGACTGAATACCCGGATCCTAAAATGCATTCGAGGGCAACACGTTCCGGGGATTTCTATGGATTTC
Organism: Elgaria multicarinata webbii; assembly: GCF_023053635.1. Lineage (NCBI taxonomy): Eukaryota > Metazoa > Chordata > Lepidosauria > Squamata > Anguidae > Elgaria > Elgaria multicarinata. The sequence continues at coordinate 34,807,486 of NC_086180.1, read as the reverse complement.
CCACCTGAGGCTTCGTGTGGCTCGCAGCTTTCGAGAGTGAGGAGAAGATGAGCTGAAGGGTGTGAGCGGAGAATCTCCGAGAACTGGCACCGGGCAGAGTCACGGACTCTCTCCTGGGATGTTTTGTGTCCAAGGCGCGCGCAAGAATGCCAGCGCTCCGAAGCTGGGCAAGAGGCGGCCAGGAAGCGCCAGCCATGCACCCGTCGGCAGCGGCTGAGCTTGGCAGGAGAAGCAGGTCGCTTTTGGAAACCGCGGGCGGGGAAGGTGTTAGAGCTTCTCTCAAGCCTTTTTTCACGGGAATGTCCTCTTCCTCCTTGGATAAGGATTACCAAGGGGGTGGGGAGACCCATACCGGTGCATCGCTTTGCCAAAGTTGCAGCTCGGGATGCTCCTTACAAATGTCTTTTCGAGCAATGGGTTGTAGCCCATGTTAGTCTTACTCAGAGTAGACCCATTGAAATGAATGGAGACTAGGTTAGCGTGCCTTGGGATAAAAACCAATGGCAATGATGAAGTCGATGGGTTCTAAGCATTGCTTATTATGTGACGTTGGTTCGCAGCATGCCAGCGAGCAGCGCCCCGTTCTTAAACGCGGCGCAGGGTGGATCCTCCCTGGTAGGACGAGCTCCTCCGTCTATCTCCCACAACTACCTGAAGCAGTGGAGGCTGGTTGCTCCGATTTCCGTGGGGCTGTGAATCCATTCCGGGTTTTAGACAGAACCAGCCAGAACTGTAACGGAGCTATCCAAAGTGCTGAAACTAATGGGGATCAGCACCTTGGACAACACCTTTAGAGTTCTGGCCGGTTCTGACTGAAACCCAGAATGGGTTTACAGCCCCATCGAAATCGGAGCCACCAGCCTCCACTGACCTGAAGATTGTAGCGGAGTGACCTAGGGGGCGTTCTGCAGGAGCCTTGCCGCCACGACCTTCTCCATTCACTGTTTCTTGGCACGCTGGATCCTGCACTCTCTACCTCTCCAATATGAACGCTCTTTGTGCCTGGGTGATGTTCAGAAGAGTCCCCACCCTGGGCATGGATAGTCCCCAGAACCCCTCTTCCTCCCCCCTTTCAAAATCGCGACTCAGTCTGGTAATATTCAAGTCTCTGAGCATGTCCAAAGCGCTTGTCCTCCTTACTCAGAAACCCCCATAAGCAGCTCCCCACATGACATGCGACTTTAGCGGAAGGGGACCCAGGTTAGAAGTTGGCAGGTTTGCCAACTTCCAGGTGAGCAGAAATGAAAGTGGGCGGTGTGGCTTTCCTCCAGCATGGAGGTGCATTGGAAGGAAACGCTTTACCTGTTGAATTTATGCCAGTGTTGCAGCTGTGAAAAGCATAGGAAAACCTAAGAGTCAGTGTGTCCTTGTGGTTAGAGTGTTGCACTGGGACTTGGTTCTAGTCCCCACCTGGCCATGAAGCTCACTGGGTCAGTCACTGACTTTCAGCCTAACTTACCTCACAGGATTGTTATGAGGCTAAAATGGAGAGGAGGAGGAGGACTATGTAAGACGCTTGAAAGGTGGGATATAAACGTAACAATAAATTAAAATAAAATAAACTCCAGATTATGTGGATGAGAAACAAAGAGATAGTGTGAGAGATAATGCAGCAACTCTAACGGGCAGGGGTGAGTGGTTGCAACCAGTAGAGGCTGGTGGCTGCAATTTCAGTAGGACTCTAAGTCCATTTTGGGTTTCAGTCAGAGCGCTAAAGGAGTTATCGAGGTGCTGAAGCCTATCCCCCAAATAGGCTCAGCACTTTGGCTAGTTCCTTTTGAGTTCTGGCTGGTCCGGACTGAAACACAGAATGGATTCACACCCCACCGAACTCGGAGCCACCCGTCTCCACTGGTTGCCGGCGCACTTTGCTAGGGAGTCTGTTGCATTGAACTCAGGGTCGCCGACTTCTGAGGAAACATAAGCTGCGGTGGGAATGGCGATGGACTGGAGCCACCGCGCGCGCCTCTCTTTCGGATGCTGATGCTGCTCTCGAGAGGACGCTGCGAGGAGGGCAGGCGGGCTGTGCGTTGCCGCGGGTGGGGGAGGATTAATGGGACGCCGCGGCCCCGCCCTCTCCTTCCCCAGTCAGGGCGCCCGAGCCGAGGGGCGATGGACCAAAGCGAGCGGGGCTGGCACCATGACATTCGCCCGCGTCTTCCTAGCGCTGGCGGCGGCGGCGCTGGCGTTCGGGGCGCTCCCTGAAGTGGGCAGCTTCGCTACGGGTCGTTCTCCTTCGTCTTCCCGGGGCGTCGCCCACCCTCCGCCGCGTTCCCCGCCGCCTCTGCCGCTCCAGCACCAGCAGCCCGTCGTCGTCGTCGGCTGCCCCCGAGGCGGCGGGCGCTTCGTCAACGTGACGGAGTTCGGCGCCGAATGCCTGCCCTGGGCGGACGTGCCCACTTTCCTGGAGCGGACGCCTCAGGGCAGAGGGCTGCGAGGGCAGCGCAACTTCTGCAGGAACCCCGACGGCAGGAGCAGGCCCTGGTGCTTCTACAGGAACAACCGCGGCAGGGTTGACTGGGGCTACTGTGACTGCAGGCAAGGTGAGGAGAAGGAAGCGAGCGGGGCCGAGAGACGAGGGAGGGAGACCAGGCGCGCCAACTCTCTCTCTCTCTCTCTCTGACTTTCCCTTTGCCAGAGACGGTCCCCTTATTCTGATACAGGTCCCTGATAAATCCGCCTTCCCGTTTTGTCGCCTTCTTCCTTCCTTCCTTCCTTTCTTTTCGCGGGCACACGCGTGCATTCGCGGGCGCTAACTTTCCTTCTATGTGCGCCTTCGCGTGCGCGCTGTCTTCCCCTCACGCGAACTGTCTATCCAGACTCAGCCGAAGCGTTGGATGTGTGCGAGAGGCGCAGCCAGTAGAGGCTGGTGGCTCCGATTTCGGTGGGGCTGTGAAACCATTCAGGGTTTCAGTCAGAACCAACCAGAAAGCTAAAGGAGCTATCCAAGGTGTTGCACCCTATCCCCAAAATAGGTTTAGCACCTTGGATAGCTCCCTTAGAGTTCTGGCTGGTTTGGACTGCAACCCAAGGTGGATATATATAGACCCACCGAAATCAGTCACCAACCTCCACTGGTTGCAGCTATTTTACATGTTGCCAAGCCATAGGGCCAAACTAGATGTGGCTTTAAATACAGCTTTGCACTTGACCTCCAGCGTTTTGTTTTGTTATTTAAATTTGAATGGGGAGGATGTGATCACCCCTTCAGCAGTGTGGGGTGCGTGCGCAGACCCCTTTCCTCCCCTGCTGCTGTTCTGAAGCTGAGTTTTGCCTTTCTCTGCCCCCTTAGAAATATTCCAGCTCCAGAAGAGGGATTTCCCTAAAGACAGCAGCAGGGGAGGAAAGGATTATAACCCCCCCCCCCCCCGCATGCCTGCTGATATCCAATCATCAGTCTCCCCCCCACCTGCCAAGCTATCTACATGTCTTAAAATCTGCACTTTAAAAGTAAAGAAGTATTTAACATCATGTCTAATTTGGCCCTAAACCAGCCCTTCAGACGTTTTGGACTTTTACCATCACCATCCAGTCAGGAATCCTTAGAATTGTGGTCAAAAACACCTGGCAGGCATCGGATTTGGAAAGTTGCCTTAAACTAAAACATTCCCTTGAATGTTATTTATTTAGAAGACATATAGTGTGGTCTAAGCATGTTTACTGTCATTCCCATTTACTCCCCAAAAGCTTATTCCAGGTAAGTGTGCATAGGATTGCACACTTCCCCAACCTGGAGTCCTCCAAATGTGTTGGACTACAACTCCCAAAAACGCCAACCAGCATGGACAATGGGCTGAGATGATGGAAGGCATAGTCCAGCCTCCTGGGGGGGCACCATGTTGCCCTTGAGGTACAAAAACTGTGTGTGGACATTATATGATCTTTAAAAGAAATAAAATTCATGTTTATTAACATCCCTGCTTTAAAAAGCCACTGCAGAACAGGCTGTCACAGAGTAAATGTGCATAGCTGACTGAGAGCCTTCATCAGTGTGTACTGTGTAGAGGTAAATGTGCTGGAATTTGTCTTTGGTGTGAGACTAGTTACAAGTCCACAAGGGTGTCACTTTTTTCATCTGTGAAAAGTTAGGGGGTATGAATGCATCACATGGGGGGGGGGGGAACCTGCTTGACTGCCAAGCAAAGCCCAGCAGCGTCAGGGTGTGAGAACAGCTGCTCAGGTGGGCAGTGCTGAGCACTTGTGCAAATGCCAGCTGTAATGGGATAGGTTACTTCATGAGAAAGGGCTGACATGAGTTGCTGCAAGACGTTGGTGGTTTGGATGTTGAGGTCTTGGTGTACTTGTTACCATTGTTGGAGGTGTGTGTTGATTGAGGTGTGTGGGTCTTTTACTGCATTTACTATTATTTTTTTATTTTTTTATTACATTTTTATACCGCCCAATAGCCGAAGCTCTCTGGGCGGTTCACAAAAGTTAAAACCATAATAAAATAACCAACATGATAAAAGCACAATTACATGTTAAAAGCACAATTTAACATGTTAAAAGCACAATTTACTACTCTGTGTATGTGTGTTTGCTGTTGAGATTTAAGTGGAACATAGGAAGTGGAACATATTGCCGACAATGATTGCCAACAGCTCTCCAGTGTTTCAGGCAGGAGTTTTTCCAGACATACCTGGAGATGTCGGAGACTGAACCTGGGAACTTCTGCGTGCAAAGCAGATCCTCTGCCAGTGTGAGCCATGATCCTTTCCCTACTATTGCCCTTCCCCTAAGTGCAGAAGGATACTTTTAAAAATGACACTGAAAGTCCATTATAACACATTGGTTCTTGGGGCGCAGGGGCCATAGCTCAGTGTGACTGGCATGCAGAAGGTCCCAGGTTCAATCCTTGGCTTCTTCAGGTAGAGCGAGGAAAGAATCCTGCCTGAAACCCTGGAGAGCTGCTGCCAGTCAGTGTTGACAGTACTGGGCTAGATAGACCAAAGGTCTGACTCAATATAAGGCAGCTTCCTGAATGGCCCTAGGAGTATTTTAAGTTTCTGAAGTAACATTTGGTGTTACTTCTTTTTTTGTATGTCCTATGAATGCACTTCTCACACTTTTTGGCCTGGGTCTGTGTGATAAAGTTTGTGTGCATGACCTGCATTATTGAGTGGCTTGCAGACAGTTCAGATGTACAACATACTGACTGATGTATTTATGCATGTTGGTTGCCCCAGGGTTGGGAGGATACCTGCACTACTGGTATTTGTGCATTGGATATGGGAAAGTTTTTGTATTGCTTTTGCTGATGTGTTTTGGCTCGTGCATATTGCCTGCACTGATTGATGAGTACTAGCTGTTGGATTGCGTGACTTGCCTTTAATGATTGGTAGATGCCATGTATTACATGCTACCCTAATGGTATGTTTACTGTAGAATACTTTGTTTCTACATCTTGTGCATACTTTAGATGTCCTGCTTAGAGCTAACATCTATGTGTATTGGTTGCTGTGTATACTGCTTTACAGTACAATCCCACACATGTTTATCAGGAAGTAAATTCTAATGAGTTCAGTGGGACTTATTCCAAGGTAAGTGTTCATAGGATTACAGCATTAGTTATTTTTATGTAAGCACATAGACTGCTACAAACCTCTCTTCCCCCTTACCCCTAATTTCAAGTGGGTTAGTACTTATATCTCAGTTATGTGCCATGATTCTTCTATGATGGAACTCAGGATAGTATACATAGGGTTTCCAGGAGATCTCCTATCCTGGCAGCAACTAGAACCAGACTTGCTTAGTTTCAGCAATGTTGAATGTCCTCTGAGGCAAACAACAAAAGAGAGTAGGCTGGGTTTCTGCCAACTGGTGGGGGAAATGCTGTGAGTGTGCAGGAAATAACCCCCCTGCCTGCCCCTCAAACCCAACTGGACATGAGAGTTGCTTATGCACATGACCCTCAGTCATCAGAATTGGGCATTAGATTGAAGTGGCCAGCCCAAGACCATGACTTATGCATCATCTGACCCCAGTACCTTTTATGTAAACCAGCCTTCCTTGACCTGGATTACAGTCAGTGGAAGCTGGTGGCCCCAATGTCAATGGAGCAGTGAATCCACTCCAGGTTTCAGTCAGATCCAGTCAGAACTCTAAAGGACTTATCTAAGGTGTAAAGAGTTCTCACTAGTTCTGACTGAAACCCGGGCTAGAACTACACTAGTGCTTTATAGCAGTATTGAAGTGCACTGATAACTGTTGGGGCACAATCCACATTCCATATACCATTTTCATAGTGATATTCCTGCTTTTTATTCCACATTCGTAATGATTTGACACAATAGAGCCGATTCACTGTTCCATTGGCATCGGAGCCACCAGCCTTAGCTGACTACAGCTCCCATCATATCCAGCAGCGAGCATGCCCAATTCTGTGCTGGCTAGAGATACTGGGAGTTGTAGTCCAACAGATCTAGAGAGCGCCAGTTTGGGGAAGTCTGATGTAAACTGTATGACAGAATAGTAGTATATGGCCCTACTTCCTGTCAAATTTATGCAAATGAGCCATGTGGCTTTGTTTTGGTCACGTGACCAAAACAAACACCACGTGACCGGAAGTGACGTCACTAGCTGTCAAAACAAGCAACACGTGACCGGAAGTGACGTCACCAGCTGTCAATACAAACAGCACGTGACCGGAACTGACGACACTAGCTGTCAAAACAAAACAGCACATGACCGGAACTGACGTCATCAGCTGTCATAACAAAACACCATGTGCCCAGAAATGCTGGCACTACCTGTCAAAAGAAAGGCCACGTGGCCGGAAGTGACGTTTTTTCTGCGGCGACCGGAAATGATGCTTTTTGCAGGCGACCGGTGGAACATGTCCAGGCATGTCTCCCCACAGCCTCTCAGCGGTTGGCTAAGGAATATCACATGGCCTGCCCCGCAACCAATAGGAAGAGTTTTCAGAACCCCTAAAGGATTCACCAGGGTGTGCAGTGCTTTTCAGACTTTCAACCCGTCGGGAACAGTTGCTGATTTTAAGCAGGAGACAACATGGAAACCCCCAGCACCCCGATGCGGCCTAACCCCAGAAAGATGGGCATAATGCGATCTTCATCCTATCCTCAGGTTGGCATGAAACTTACACCAGATTCTCAGAATGTTATAAAAAATAGTTATGCCGCAACTGAGAGCACGCCAGGACCTGGGGGGTTTTCTTTCCCACCGGCACCCTTGAAAATTCAACCCAGACAGAAGGGAATTGTTCGTTCTTTCTCATATCCACCAGCAGACAGAAACATTACACCACAGTCTCAGAATATTATCAATAATAGTTCTGCTGCAACAATGACTATACCCTTATCCGTTGGACCTTCTGGATTTTCTTATCCACTGGCACCCTTGAATCTTCAGCCTAGAAATATGAATACTGACCAGATGATACCGGTAACTGAGAGCTTACCATTAGCTGGACACCCTTCAGGAGAGGTTTCTTTTCTTGAAACTGCATCATGGGATGACGGCCAAATGGATTATACCGAACAAGGTCCTGAAACAGAGGCTATGGATACTTCAGAGAGCCCTGAGGGGTTCACCAACATCGTCGAGGATGTGGATGGGGGTGTACTTAGGAAACTGTCTAATCGACCTATTGAGAAAATGGAGAGGGCCTACCCAAACTTGTCCTGGACGCCTTACCGATCACTGAAAGAGGAGGACCGGGAAAAGCTGAACAGGAGTAGCCTCCCGGTAAGATATTTCTTAATGTCTTGTGTGTTGGTAATTGCCCAGAAGAGGTACCAATTAATTAATGGTTTTCGCTTTTTCACAGGTTGATACGCTGACTGACAATTTTAAGAATCTGCAAATCGATAGTTCCCGGAATGTAAATATTTCCTGTGTTTCATGCGTTTGCCCCTTTCCTGAGTGATAAGATTTACTGCTGGCAATAAAAAATTGTGCTTTTTACGTGTGTGTCCATATCTTACTGAACAAGCAACATGGCAGAGCATGAAGAAATTCTAAAGAGTATATATTATACACCTGGAGAGGTGGGGAGCTTTGGAGGTGTGGCTCCTCTATTTCAAGAGGCCAAAAAGCAGTGTGAAAAGCTGACTAAAAAACAGGTTATCTCATGGCTTTCAGACCAGGATGCTTACACGCTGCATAGGCCTGGCAGAGTCCATTTTAAAAGAAACAAAACGATCGTGTCTGGTGTGGATGCACAGTGGCAGGCTGACTTAGTGGATATGCGACAGTTTTCTAAATACAACAGGGGCTACAAGTACATTTTAACAGTGATTGACATTTTGTCTAAATATGCTTGGGCTGTGGCTTTAAAAACTAAGACCGGTAAAGAAGTGTCCAGGGCCTTTAATGACCTTTTCAGTCAAGATGACAGAAAGCCAGGCAAACTGCAAACAGACAGAGGGAAAGAGTTTCTAAATCATTCAGTAAGCAAGGTGTTAAAAGAACATGGTGTTCACCACTTTGTCACCAATAATGATGTCAAAGCGGCCGTGGTGGAGCGGTTTAATAGAACTTTCAAAACAAAAATGTGGAGGTATTTTACAGCGAATAATACCTTCAACTACATCAATGTGTTGCCACGCCTCCTAAAAAGTTATAACCACAGCTTTCACAGAACCATCAGGGCGCGACCTGTGGATGTTAATCAGGCTAACTCACTTGCAGTTTGGAAAACTGTCTATGGAGACAATGTTAAAAGAAAAGCAGAGACCCCTTTGTTAAAAAAAGGGGATCACGTCCGGATTTCTAAATGCAAGGGAGTCTTTGCTAAGGGGTATGAACAGAATTTTACCACAGAGTTATTTATAGTGGATGAAGTCATCGAAAAAGCAAAGAGACCTGTATACCTGTTAAAAGATTATGAAGGAGATACGGTGGTGGGAACCTTCTATCCTGAAGAATTACAGAAAGTGAATGCCAAGGCGGATAGGACATACAGGATTGAAGAAATCTTAGCAACAAAAGGAAGGGGCAGAAGTAAGTGTCACCTAGTTAAATGGTTAGGTTGGCCTAGCAAGTTCAACAGTTGGGTGAACGCTTCTGATCTTCGTGAACCTGTATAGAAGTGTAGAGAAGAAGTATGGGTGATCATGGGTTTTACGTTACCTTGCCCAGCAATGCCTGTGCTTCAGCTTTTCCAAACAACAAGAGTTCGGCATACACTATACAATTAGCAAGAGCTCTGGATCTTCCAGGATCGTGGGAAGTGGGGTTAGTTGAAATACAGTATCCACACAGCTGGGAGACTCTAACTACCTTTGGACGATTTGAAATTTCTGACAAGGAACGTATGTATCGTTTAGTTCTGTGCAATGGTTATTATACTGACATCCCGGAGGTGATTGAAAAGATGAACAAACTTATACATGGTGGTCATAAAGTGACCCTACAGTACGACGCTGTGTCTAGAAAGGTTAGTCTACAGCCTGCAGGAAAATTTACCTTTCAATGTGATGCAGAGTTGGCCCAAATATTAGGACTGAATCCTGACGTGGCTGTCAAAGAATTCCCTTTTTATGCAGACATTACCCGGGGTTTTAACACCTTATACGTGTACACAGACATTGTGGAGCACCAGATAGTAGGAGACTATTATGTACCGTTATTGCGTTGCGTACCCGTGCGTGGAAAGAACAATGAATGTGTAACCCTTGGTTATGACAAACCACACTACCTGCCTGTATGCCGGGATCACATTGACACTATCACCATTGAAATAAAGAACGATCAGAACAAAAACGTACCATTTCGTTTTGGTAAGGTGACGGTGAAGCTGCACTTTCGCCCCCGGAGAGCTTTTGTCTTTTAAAAATGCCTATTTTGAAAAGCTATGGGGATCCAGCCGTTTATAGGAATTATTATAAGGCACAGGCTGGATATGCACTGCCTGGATACCATGGTTCTCCGGTTATGTATGGCGCAGGACTTGGCGGGATTTTCAGGAGCCTATTCCGAAAAGCAATCCCCCTTTTGAGAAGAGGCCTAGATATCATTAAACCCCACGCAAAAACCGCTGCTCGTAATATTGCTAAAGATGTGGTAGGCCATGTTACACAAGAGGTTTTGAACAGAATGAACACCCCACCTCCACAAGATGGGACAGGGTTGATGTACATTAAAAGGAGGCGGTCTCTAAAAAGAAAAGCCTCACAGGTGAGCTTGGTTGGTCCGCCCCAACCCATTAAAAGGAAAGCGCAGCGTGGAAAGAAACGCCAGAAACGACAAACTGCATCAAAGAGGCGGCGGTCTAGTTCAGCTAAAAGAGATATATTTTAAGACATCGCCATGGCTTTTATCCACTGCGGCTCTGAAGAATGCACTAAATCTGAACTTGATCTATTCAGCATTGGCCCCACACAGACCAGTATTGAGAGAAGTTTGTTTATTGAGGTACCACCCTTGTCAGCCCTTACAGACACGGCACCCCTGGATTTCTTCATAGCCGGAAATGGTGAAGATTACATGGACTTAAATAACACCTTGCTCTATGTGTGTTGCAAAATTGTCAATCCTGACGGAACCAACCTTGCTGCAGCTGCAGAGGTAGGCCTGGTGAATTATCCAATAGCCTCCCTCTTTAGTCAGCTGGATGTGACACTTGGCGATCGTTTAATAAGCCAAAGCAATAATTCATATCCGTATAGAGGTTATTTTGAAGCTGTGTTGAACTACAGCGCGGATACCCTAGCAACACAATTCTCTGCTGGGCTCTTTTACAAAGATATACCGGGGGAACTTGAATCTGCGGATCTGGATGGCAACAATACCGGGTTTATTAGAAGAGCAAATCTGACTGCTCAAAGCCGGAAAATAGACCTGTTGGGACACCTCCACGCCGACCTGTTTTTTCAGGAAAAGCTGTTGTTAAATGGGGTTGATGTGAAAATTAAACTTACCCGCAGCAAAGATGCATTCTGCTTAATGTCAGACGTTGCAAACACCCCTTACAAACTACAAATTTTGTCAGCCTCGCTTTTTGTTAAAAAAGTGAGAGTTGCACCTGGTGTTCGTTTGGGTCATGCAGAAGCCCTGTTGACAGCTAATGCCAAATATCCTGTGGATCGTGTGAGCATGAAAGTGTTTAGCATTCCAAGGGGAAGTCGTGTCGCCAACCAGGAAAACCTGTTTTTGGGGCAATTACCTAAACAGGTAATTATAGGCATGGTGGATAATGATTCTTACAGCGGCGATTATCATAAAAACCCATTTAATTTTCAACATTTTTATACAAATTTTGCTGCCCTTTACCTGGATGGAGAACAGATCCCCACGAAACCGTTCCAGCCCTCCTTCGAAGAGGGGCACTGTGTTAGAGAATACATGAGTCTCGTACAGGCCGCTGGCAAACAAATGAAAGATAGGGCTCTTTTAATTGACCGCGAGGACTATGCTAGAGGTTACACCCTTTTTGCATTTGATCTGACACCCGACCAAGAAGGCGGAGACCACTATTCTTTGATTAAAACTGGAAACCTGAGGGCCGAATTTCGCTTTGGTAGAGCCCTGGTTGACACAATCACCATGATCGTGTATGGTGTTTTTGACAATGTGATAGAGATAAACCATAGAAGAAATGTCCTGTTTGACTATATGTAACATGGACAGTGTACAGTTAACTCGTGTCCTATCTTCAAACCACTACACCAGCGCGGCTTTCTATGGGGTGTTTCCCAGTGACATGCTACCCAGACGACGGTTACAGCAGCGTCCTGTGTGTTTGGTGGTTAACACCCACCCTCACAAACTCCCAGGAGAGCATTGGCTAGCCATCTACTTGACAGAAGACAAGAATGGAGAATTTTTTGATTCCTACGGACACCCGCCAGACCATCCGCTGTTTCCTGAAACCATCATGAAATTTTTAACCAAAAATGCACGCGAGATCGCATTTCAGCCCCGACAAATACAGGCTCCAGATTCAGTTGTTTGTGGCCATCATTGTGTCTTCTTCTTACAGCAACGATGCAAGGGACTAACATTTAAACAGATCCAAGAACTGTATTCTTACGATTTACAAGGGAATGACCAAATGGTTTTACAATTTATTAAAAACAAGAAAAATGTACGCGGCCGTGGTTCAAGCGTATTTCAGACCACCCAAGGCTGTATGTCCTGTTCTGCTTTTCATAGCTATGTTTTCTAATAAAAATTGAGTTTAAAAGATTTTTACTTGTGTGATTATTCTTAGCCATTAAACAGACACAGACAGTAAATAGGTTTTAACATATTAAAACATTTATTTTTACATCTTCAAAAACATTACGGTGTTATAACTTGAGCCATGTATGAGGACTAGATTGTCTTTTCTTTTTAGAAGCCTTGTGAAGAGTTGCCGGCGACCGAATAGATGAGGGTACAGCTCCTGGGGAGCTTTTTAGGTGTTCTAAAACTTCTCTGTTGGCAGAATTGCCTACTACAGACGTTGGAACATTTAGCTCAGCCATGGATTGCAGAAAAACATCCCAACCTTTAGGGACGCGCCTGGGTGGCAGTGGATGATTTTGGGTAACCCCTCTGATCAAATCCAGCATATTGGAACCGGTTACAGCAACCCCTTTGTACACAAAGGTTCCTTTGTCATCCCATGAAGAAACACTTTTGTTTTGCTTCATTTTGTTTAATAGCAATCTGGCGTTGTTCTTAGATCTGGCCGGGATGCTGTCCAAGACTTCTTGAAACATCGTGTCAGTATTTACAACCACTGGTTCTTCTTCAGAGGTCTGCTGGTGTTGTGTCAGAAACAGGCTTAGTTTTTCTTTCTCTGCCTCTTTTTGTCTTACGTGCGTTAGATATTTTTGAAGCAGAGCATTGTAGCGTTTAGCCTTCTCATATTCTGTTAAGTCAGATCTTTGAAGGACCCCCTGCATCTCAGTATCTAAGGCATAGATTGTAGCAGATCTGATGTTTTCTTCTTTAGGGGCCCCCCCTTTTAATTGTTCCAGCTGGCGGCTGGGTACCAAATACATCTTCTCGGTATACTCCATTATTGGCTACTTAAAAGGCCAGTTATCAGAGGAATGGCAAAACTTAACAGCGGTGCAATGAACCCCCCAGACTGCTTCACCAATTGTCTCTTCTTTTTTAAAGAGACTCTTTTGTTGCCCAGGCTTTTGATAAAGCGACGTCTTTTTCTTAAGACACGTACCTGGCGAGAAGTCAGTGGTATGTTGCCTTTTAAAGTATTGAGTGCAATTTCAGAGAGGGCCGCTATAAAATCGTCTGAAGCGGTGGTTACAATAGCTTTCCTCTGGCGTGGTGTGGCCTTAATTAGAACTTTTAAGAGGGCCAGATTTCTCTTTACGCGATTAGACATGTTTCCTGTTCGAGGGATCGCCGGTAACAGAAGGCATACCACTAATGGCCACTCCTTTTATAACTAGGTGTACCTTTTTTCATAGTATAGACCACGGGCCACTCTGGTGGGAAAATACCCGTTCTCAACCGGTAAGATTCGGGGGTGGCGGCGTTTAAATCCACCAACAGATAGCCGTAGGGTTTAAATGTGGCATCGTAGAAAGCTTCCATGAAATAGCGGGTATTTCCCGGGAACATCTGACGGGCTAGAGTCGCAATCTGTAATTTATCCCTCGGGTTTTTGAACAGCACCATATATTTTGCATTTAGACTAATGGTGCGGTTGCTTTTTCCTTTGCAGAAAATATTCTGTGTAATGAAAAAAATACTCAAGTTCCTGTGGTGCACGTACTGCGTAAAGGCTTTCTGAATTTCATGGCTGTTAGAAGCAGAGTCCATAAGATCATCCATAATTAACAAATTTGGTTTATTGACAGGCAAAAGTTCATCATCATCCAGCTTTTCAGGCATTCCTTCCACAAACTTAATAAAAGGATATTTACACAGCAGTTCTTTGTACAATGGTTGCCAACAGCTATAACACCATACTATATTTTCAGGCATCACCGAGAGCAGGGTGTGTGCATTGTCTAGCAAATTTTTAATAAAATAGCTTTTACCGCAGTTGCTTGGCCCTGCCAGAATGGCCGAGAAGGGATGCTGCCACCTGGTATCCATTAAAATCCGTAAGGCAGGGTTTTAAAGTCCCCAGTGAGGACCCTTTTATCATACACCACTCTGAGTGTTTTTTTAAGGATACCTGACTCAATTAGCCACTGTTTTTTATTCCTCACAATGGTCCCTTGCTGGACCACAATGTTTTTCGGATCTGTGTGATAATCTAAGACAAGCTCCTTCAATGTGTCAAAGTTGACCTTTTCTGAGTTGGAGAAGTTCAGAGTAATGCCTTTTACCTTGACACAAAACTTGCCTGAGGATAAATGAAAAGCATATGTTTTAGGACCACCCGACACAAACTCTGTGATGAACTGTTCTGGTGGGATCTCGCTGGTCAGGTCCCCTAAGAAGTCACCCAGTGGAGGATTCTGTTCCCCCTTCCGGCTCACAAATATCACAGAATCTGTGTCATGGTATAAACATCTATCTTGCAACATATCTAACAAGTTATACAATTCTAAACGTGCGTAAGCGGTCGTAAAAGAGGCTATCACAACATTAGTCTTTCCCGATACTGTGTGGAGACCTTTTGCATGTTTCCAGGACACACTGACTGTGTCCTCATCTATAATTTCAAAGTTTGAAACCTCATAGCGTGGAGAAAATGCATACTCCAAAAGCTCAGCAGGATCCCTTACAATAGTAGTATTCATTAAGTTTGTGCGTTGGCCAAATTTACCCCACAAAGAATTGAGGAACAGCTTTGCAATTTGACGCTTTGCAGGGTTCACAGCAATCTCATGTGGACGTAATTGCACACCTTCTTTCTCAAAGAAATCATTGACATATTTTCTTTTTTTCTCCTCATCTGTACACCAAGAGGGGTACCCGGATGCCTCTTGCTTCTGGCGCAGATGCATTTTTATATAATCTGAAAACAATTGATCAGATTTTTCCTCAAAATGCCAAATTTCTGAAATGTTCAACACTTTGTAACCCTTCTCCAGTGCTTTCAACAATTCAACAGTACACCACGTTCCTTCAATAGCCCTTTCCTCATCTCTGTGAGAACAACACTCCTGCTGTTTAATCTTGGCACACGTGTGGCACAATGGGAACATGAGTTTGCCATCCATCCTAACAGGCAACACAGGGAAAAGGAGGTGGCGTGGGGGGAGCATTTTAACTTTAGCAAGGCCAAAATAGCTAGAGAGCGGCCCAAAATCCTTATGGATTATTTTGGGGTGTCCAATTGGGTATTCTTTGGTTTTGTTAACAAATGGGTACAGACTGGTGAAGTCATAGTAATGAATTTGCTCATCAGCCTTTGGCTTATAATAGAGACAGATGGCGTTTGTTCTTCCCCCAAAAAGAGAGTCTCTAGGCTGTAGAGGCTGAGGCAGACACTTCTTACTTAGGAATGCTCTGAGTTCCCCATCAGATTCCAACATCTCCTTCCACTCGTGCTCCCAAAGGGTTCTGACATTGAACCCCTGCCTTCTGAGATAGTCAGCTTTGTTTTGTGTACGGTAGTTCAGCTCGCGATAAGTTGTGTCAGTCATTGGGTTTCGACCATTCTCATTGTAGCAAACAGAGCAGCCGTGGAAAAAGCAGCCATTAAACTCAAAGGCTGTTCTACACCCACCAATTTCTGAATACCCATCAAGGAAATAAGGACCTTCTTTGAACTCCCCACCTTTCAGGGCATGTTGTATCTCGATACCCTCCGTGTGCTCTACAAACATCAACCACTGTATTGAAGGTGTGGAATACCGCTTTATCTGCATATTGTAGTTGTCGTATGGGAGAAGAGCTATGCTGTTTTCTTTTAAAAACATGTGTCTAAACATAGCCATGCAGACACTGGCTAGAGTAAGGTACTGGAAAGGATCAAGACCTGTTGCAGATGAACCATCCCCAGCGGTCATCTGCATGATTTCTTCTCGGTACAGGATACAGGCCTTTCTCAGAATTTTAACATCTTGCTTGCAGTAGTACATGAGCTCTTTTTGGAGGTTAAAAGTGTTGCTTTGATTTTCCCTATACCATGAGAGAAATTCTGCTCTCTCTCCAGGCATCATGCTGTCAACGCCATACTGATCTATGCTGGGCATAGGCCCCACATAATCCCAGTTTTCAGCGGTGTTGAAAAAATGTGGGAAATGCCCTTTGCAACCTTCAAAGCCCATGGCCTGTGGTAATTTCGCCAGTTTCATGGGCAAGAAGTTCAGGCTGTCTATAAAACGGATTCCAAGCTTCCTCACCGTCACACACAATAGTTTGCCGCCTTGTGTGACAAGATCCACGTCCATCTTTTCTGCAATGAGCTGCCTAACTATGAAGTAACTATCATACCCCCCAGCGTTGTGGGCCACAAAAGTCCAGTTCCTGTACTTTTTATCAATAAACCTTTTGACAAAGTCAGAAGTACAATCTTCCCCTTTAAACTCCCATGCATCCGTTTCATTGAGGGCCATTGCAAAAATGTAGTTGGGAGAGTGTATCCCCGTTTCCTGTGTGCATTCAAAGTCAAAAAAAATATACTTATCAGAAATGTCACATTTGTTGACAGGGGGCATGAAGCACCGGTGACTCTTTATATCACAAACTGGCTTTTCACACTGCTTGCAGCATTTCAACTTGCACTGGTGTTTCTTTGGGACATAAGAATTGCAAGTGTCACACATAATTTTAGATTTACAGTCCACCTTCTTTAGAGATGCCATAGCACTGTGTCTCTCTAAGCAGTCTCTGGACCTACAGAATAACCTGCAAGAAGGACACCGCATCTCTTGCCCTGGCTCACACAGCGCCTCTAAACATAAACGGCAGAAAAATTTGCAGTTGTGACTATGACTGTACACATTCCCACAAATGCTGCAGTAATTTTTACTACCGAAAAATGCTTTTATGTTTAGAATCCCATAGTAATGTTCATCATGTAGCAATAGATGAAATGTTTGAGTGTGTACCGGATCCCCAGTCCTAAATATCTCCCAGCCCTTAGCCCCATGCAGAACCACAGCAATATTTACTTTGAAATGCCTTTCAAAGGCTGCCACGTCACTCAACATTATTTTGTTGTCTTCTGAAAACCCCAGCTCTCTATACAGCTGCCTTGCCCCGTCTATTAACTCCCCAAAGGTGGGTCTTTGTGGGGCCATAACTGCCAAGAGACCCCCGCCAAAACACAAATTGCTATCGGTGCTGCTTAGATCCACTAAAAACCGCCTTTTTTTCTGCACTAACTGGCTGTGGAGCAGAGTACTTATAACTCTACGTCCCCGTCCTCCACTGTTACGGATAACTAATACATTTAGGCGCAAAGTCCCATGAATGTGGATTTCGGCATTGCTCTGCATGAGGTTTGCGAGGTTGTCCATGAGATCCGAAGCAAGCAGGCCCCCTCTGACCCTCTGCACAGTGTAGAGAGAGTCATTTAGTCCACCACCATCTAAACGTAATTGAACAAGATCCCCAGCCTGTAACCTCACATTAAGGTCATCAAGAAGGCCCTGAACAGCCTCTCGGATTGCCTCTTGTATCAGGAGTGGATGGTTTAATTGTTCCAGGTTGGCAAACCTGAAGGTTTCCCCATATCGAGAAACAGGCAGGCGTGGTGAATGCCATTCCCACCTATTCAGCCTCTCCAGATAAACTCTTGGCAATTCATTGGGTGATAGAGGGCTTTCCTCAAGGGGTTCTGGGGTACCTAGTCCAGGGTCTGTAGGGGATGCCTGTACAGAATCACTTGCACTCAGAATAGACGGCTCCACAGACTCTAAATCAGCCATATGTGCTGCTTGTGGAGATTCAGCATTGCGGGAGGTGGTTGGAGCTGTCTTTGAAGCTTTGATTTTTTGTAAAAAATTTAACATTGATGGACTTCTTTTCCCCACAGCTTTCATGCGTTTAGCATTCCTAACGCGCTTTGATATGTACTTGTATTTTAATGCTAGATCTTGTGGGTATCCTTTGCGTGTGCGACAACGATGCCTCAGCTGTCCTGCTCCATGCTGTCTCATCTTGTTCAGGCCCTCTAAATACTTTTGCATGTTAGAAATTTTAGCCCGGGCTGCTTCCAAATATTGTGTTGATGTATGGGGTCTCAGTAAGCGGGCACTCAAAGCTGACATAGTCTCCTCAGTACATTGCTTGTACCATTCAAACACGTCATCTAAATTATCAGAAGCAGAAGTGCCCACTTTCCGTTTTTTAAATGGCTTTAAAGTGTTCCCCGTGAGGTGTTTGAGTTTTCGTTTGGCTTTACCGTGGCCTCCAGGTCTGTCGTCCTTTGATGCTTGGGGCCCCTCATGTGTTGTCTCAGTCTTTGAATCTTGAGGTTTGAGATTCTCATTGGTTGCGTGGTCATCCGATTGTTCTGAAAAAAATAAACATTCAACATTTGCACAATATTTTCATGACAAGATAACACTACCCTCAAAATAAAAATGAAATAACAATCATGTTTGTCTTTACCTTGATTTTCAGTATGGGTAGGTTCATGTATGGGGCTCTGGCTCCCTGGTTGAGCGATTTTCTTTTGTTGCGACATTTCACAAACACCCTCTGTAAAACACAAGTAGTTTGAATACACAACAGGTATTCCTCGGGTATTCCTCAAGGACATGTTGGGGCTAGCCCACATATGACCAGATACAACACAAAAGAGCGTCGGACTTTTTTTTACTATGCTTCAAAGGCCAATGGATCCTGTATCATTTGATTATGTTTACAAACTCTTTGTAAACTATTTGAACTGTACTTCTGGACAACCATCACCTAAAACATCACAATACAGAACAACTCTGATTTTACAGAAACTTACCTCTATGTATCACGATTTTGCTAACAAGGAGCTGTTGACGCTTATGGATACACTTGAACTGCGTTCTATGGAGGACGGCTGTAGAATTTTCAATCTTGTGATGAAAGAAGAATTTTCTGATGGAAAAATTAATTTTGGACGTTTATTATCGATTATTCTGTTTGGGTTTGCTCTTTTAAAGAAACTACAAGCATGTGGGATTCTTATGACTCATGAAAACACAAGACAGATGGTAGAGTTCATGGCAGAATATATCCACAACACCAAGGCACAGTGGATCAATGAAAATGGCGGCTGGGTATGACTCCTTTGAAGAAATGGGGTAAAAGGCAAACTATATTAGTACTGTATATCCTAACTGAAACTGCTTTACTCTCTTTACCACAGGAAAATGGATTATTCAATGTGGCTAAGGCCGAGAAACCGTCCCACCGTACGGGAGAAAAATGTCTGTCTTTTTTTCTTAAATGTTACGCTCTGAAATGGCTGTTTTTTCCTGTATAGAAATTTCAGCTGTGTCTATGAATTAAAATACCTTAAGCCATAAGTGTGGGACTTTTTATTATTGTTACAGTAGTGGCCACTTACCCAAGGCACAAGCATTTTACCCTAGCTCCAATTTAAAGGGTTCATAGTTAAAATGTAAAACGCCTTATATTTAAGTAAAAGTAACTACCTTCTCATACACACGGCCATATGCTTGGGCTATTTTTTATCATGCTCCCTCAATTGAAAAGATGGAGTTTCTACACCACAATCAAAATTAAAATAAGCATGCATTTAGGATTTGCTATTCTGTGTATTTAGCAGAGATAAATAAGCCGAAAAAATATTTCTTTAGAAATAGAGAGTTGAAGGAAAAGAAAAAATCACTCACCATTTAAATGCCGGAGAACTTCAGATTCCTATGGGCTGCAAAGATGGCTTCTGCATTGCTCTGATTCTTTATATACTTTTTGGCTCTGGGTGTTGTCCTTCAGGTTCTAATTTTGAAGACTGTCATTGGCTGAGACTTCCAACCCCATTACAACAGTGATTAGATTTGCCCCTGGTGGAAACCTATGATGACTCCACAATGGCTTAGTTGCTTATGACCCATGCAACAGTGATTAGATTTGCCTCTGGTGAAAGCCAATGTTGACCCCACACTGGCTTAGTTCCTTCTGCCCCATGCAACAGTGATTAGGTTTGCCCCTGGTGAAAGCCAATGTTGACTCCACAATGGCTCAGTTCCTTCTGCCCCATGCAGCAGTGATTAGATTTGCCCTTGTTCATTTCCTTCCCTGGCCCCCCACCCTGGCTTAGTTCCTTCCATGATGGGATTATGTACCTGTGGTGTGAAATAAAATAAAACTATTGCTTACATAAAGAAATAAAGTTTTCTTTATTTTTTAATTCTCAATGATGCAAAACAATTTAACAATGAAGGAATTTAGACAGAATTTCTAAAAACAGCATTTACAGATGTAAGAAATGACTTATAGGGCCGATCTTTGATTACGCGTTCTACATGTTGAAGAAAGGATTGGTCGGTGGTCTTCATAATTTTTTCAAGGTACATTCGAGGATTTATAGCTCTGCTAATCTCTGTAGTCAGAATTAA
Source organism: Elgaria multicarinata webbii (assembly GCF_023053635.1). Taxonomy (NCBI): domain Eukaryota; kingdom Metazoa; phylum Chordata; class Lepidosauria; order Squamata; family Anguidae; genus Elgaria; species Elgaria multicarinata. The sequence goes on along the minus strand of NC_086180.1, from coordinate 34,787,096 downwards.
GACCTGGTCCACATTCTCTGAGGTCAAAGCAAGACAATTTAGAGAATAACCAATGAGGATAACAACATGCAACACAGGCTGAAACCAGAGTTTTGCACAAAGAATGCGTAGTTTTGTGGAAATGTCATTTTCTGTCCATACTGTACATTCGTGAGAGCTCTGTCCAGGGGCCTGTATTGTACATCCAATACAGCTCTCATACAGATACTGGCTTAGGCAGTGTTTCAAGATGCCATAAATGGTTGCTCTGACAATTCCACGCATAGCTCCTCGACGCTTTCTTGGTAAAATGTGCTGTGTTTCATCAATCGACAGTCCAAGAAGATTTTTCAGGGTGAGATGCGCCGGCTGATTGTTTGCCAATGCTTCAGGAGCCTAAAAGATATTTTAAAACTATTAACATTAAATCTATTTGGAAAACTTTTTAGACAGAACACTGAAAACACACACACCTGAATGTGAATGTTACTTGCAGAAGCCATATTCCAAAGCTCAATAGGTGACGGCGGGATGCTAGTATTGATGCACTTCTCAGGTTCTTCAGCTGTTACAGCCTCTGCTGCTGGCTCCTGGAAATTTAAGGGGAAAATGTAATTTTCTGTAACTCTTACAAGTTGTTTTTGCACATAAATAGGATGCCAGGAAAAAAAAAGTTTTACCTGCATTATAGAGTTTGGTATCGAGATAGAGTCCAACAAGCTTTGCCATATTTGTGAGATCTCCTCATCTTCCTCCTGTGGGGTCTTTGTTGGTGGGAACTGTTCATCGTCAGAGCTGGTGCTGAGATAACGCTTTCTGGGTTTAGGCCTCTCTGGTGCCATCGGGGTAGACACCTCTATAGGCCTCATCGGGGTGCTGGGGGTTTCCATGTTGTCTCCTGCTTAAAATCAGCAACTGTTCCCGACGGGTTGAAAGTCTGAAAAGCACTGCACACCCTGGTGAATCCTTTAGGGGTTCTGAAAACTCTTCCTATTGGTTGCGGGGCAGGCCATGTGATATTCCTTAGCCAACCGCTGAGAGGCTGTGGGGAGACATGCCTGGACATGTTCCACCGGTCGCCTGCAAAAAGCATCATTTCCGGTCGCCGCAGAAAAAACGTCACTTCCGGCCACGTGGCCTTTCTTTTGACAGGTAGTGCCAGCATTTCTGGGCACATGGTGTTTTGTTATGACAGCTGATGACGTCAGTTCCGGTCATGTGCTGTTTTGTTTTGACAGCTAGTGTCGTCAGTTCCGGTCACGTGCTGTTTGTATTGACAGCTGGTGACGTCACTTCCGGTCACGTGCTGCTTGTTTTGACAGCTAGTGACGTCACTTCCGGTCACGTGGTGTTTGTTTTGGTCACGTGACCAAAACAAAGCCACATGGCTCATTTGCATAAATTTGACAGGAAGTAGGGCCATATACTACTCAGAATGTCCCCTGTTGTTTATAGACCACAATGGGAGAAAGGGAAAGTGAGTGTTCTCTGAGCTGATTTTCTGCCCTTCTGGATTGTTTAACCTGCAAATGCTTGGGGAAAGGGAAAGAATCTTCAAGAACTTGCATCCTGGGGACACAACATTCTGCCTCTATTACAGTCCCTCTCCTTAAACATAGTCATCCTACATACACCTACATATGTATGTCAGTATTTCAAATGTGTTTGAGCCATCATCGAAATGTATCCTTTTCTTAAGAGAGTATAATTTTGTAGTGGAGTAAATTAATACATAAAACTGGGATGGATAATTAATGTCTTATTTCCAGTGAACGTCAAATTCAGTTGGATCTCATTTATGTTTCCAGATGGCTTGATAAGCCAGAGATAAGATGAAATATATATCATTTCTTAATAAAAGAAATACATGACAAATAGTGTAAGAGATTTACAGATGGCTTCATCACCAATGAAGATATAGAGTCCCTATTTTATTAATAATGTAATATGTAATATATTTATACAGCACCATGTACATTGATGGTGCTATATAAATAATAATAATAATAATAATAATAATAATAATAATAATAATAATATAGTTCATGTATCTGATAGATTCAATGTCATTTGTCGTTCCTTTTACCTTTTTTTGTAACCTGCTACAGTCATTTATAATTTCCCCAAGCATACTAAAGAGGAGAGAGAGAGAGAGAAATCTCAGAATTTAGTAAAGCAGCGTATATGCATTATCTTTCAAAGTAACACTGCAGTTGAACAATTTTAGCTTGCAGCTAATAGCAAGAAGGGCAAGATCTTAATCCTACAGTTGGCTTCAGTGCAAGCCAGGGTGGCCATCTCTTAGGCAAATCACATTCAGGGCAAGATACAGTGCCACTCCTGTCAAACCGTACATACACATCCCCCTTCCTTCATACCTTGCTGTGGTTTTATTCCAGTATATTGTGCTAGATAGCAATGCTGGACAGAGAGGCAAGCTGGAATGCTGGCAGGCAGGAATGCTGGCCATCTGAGCCTTCCTGAAACTATCTAGGAGTGACCCCTACCTGGATCACTTGTGGCCCCAGTTCTGCAGGCTGATCCCAGATGCTTTAGTCAGAGCTTTGCTAGTTTAAGCCCCATTTCACAGAGAAGCTTATGAATGACTGTAGCAGCTTATAGTTCTAATAGCAAGCTAGCTCACTCATCCTCTCTGTGTAACAGCACCTGGCTTCTTTTTGGACTTGGAGCAGCAGAGAGGACATTGCTGCTGGCTGTGACTTGTTTGTATATTGCTCCTAATCCAAGAAGTTGCTAGGTGTTGCTAGAGGGAAGATGTGAGGCACTGAGTGAGGGCTGGAATCTATTCAAGGGTCTATAGACGCTGCTGGAGGAACTGCTAGCTGCTGCAGTCATCTGGAGGCTTATTACAACATGGAGCCTCATTCATAGGCTCATAAGAATATATGAACATAAAAAGAGCCATGCTGGGTCAGGCCAAGGGGACATCTTGTCCAGCATTCTGTTCACACAGTGTCCAACCAGCTATTGAACAGGAACCCACAAGCAGGACATTGAGTGCAACAGCACCCTCCCACCCATGTTCCCCAGCAACTGGTGTGCATAGGTTTACTGCCTCCTCTACTGGAGGTAGCACATAGCTATCAGGACTGGTAGCCATTGATAGCCTTCTCCTCCAGGGATTTATCTAACCCCCTTTTAAAGCCATCCAAATTGGTGGCCATCACTGTATCTTGTGGTAGTAAATTCCATAGTTTAAGTGTGTGCTGTGTGAAGAAATACCTCCTTTTATCTATCCTGAATCTCCCACCAATCAGCTTCATGAGATGACCCCAGGTTCTAATATTTTGAGAGAGGGAGAAAAATGTCTCCATATCAACATTCTCCATACCATGTATAAGTTTGTACACCTCTATCATGTCTCCCCTTACCCTCCTTTTTTCAAAGCTAAACAATCCCAGCTTCCCTCTTAAGGGAGATGCTCCAGCCCCCTGATTATTTTAATTGCCCTGTTCTGCACTTTTCCAGCCCTACAATGTATTTTTTAAAATGTGGTGACCATAACTGTACACAGTATTCCAAGTGTGGTTGCACCATAGATTTGTATAAAGGCCGTATGATACTGGCAGGTTTTTTCTCAATTACTATTCTAATTATGCCTAACATGGAGTTTGTCTTTTTTTATAGCAGCTACACACTGAGTTGATATTTTCACTGGGCTCTCCACCACAACCCCAAGTTCTCTTTCTTCTCGCTCAGATCCCATCAGGTTATACTTGAAGTTGGATTTTTTTTTGCCCCAGTGTGCATCACTTTACACTTGCCTACATTACACTGCATTTGTCATTTAGATGCACATTTTCCCAGTTTGGAGAGATCTTTTTGGAGCTCCTCACAATCTCTTTTTGCTTTAACCACACTAAATAATTTGGTGTCATCAGCAAACTTGGCCACCTCACTGTTCACTCCTAATTCCAGATCATTTATGAACAAGTTGAAAAGTTCCCTGTGGGACTCTCCATTGGGAGAATTTACGATTTGTTTCTGCAATCTGTTCTTTAACTGGGTACTGATCCATAAAAGGACCTCTGCTCTTATTCCATGACTGCTAAGTTTGTTAAGTAATCTTTGGTGAGGGACTTTGTCAAAAGCCTTCTGGAAGTCCAAGTAAACAATGTCTACCAGATCACCCCTTTCTATATGGTTATTGACACTCTTACAGAACTCTAAAAGGTTAGTGAGACAGGACTTGCCTTTTTTGGAAGCCATGTTGATTCTTTTTAAGCGGGGTGTATTCTATTATATGCTTACTAATTTTATCTTTAAGAATGCTGTCAACCAGTTTAACCCAAAGCAGACATTAAGCTAACCAATCTGTTATTTCCCAATCCCCCTTGCCCCTTTTTAAAAACTGATGTTATATTGGCCATCTTCCAGTCTTCTGGTATTGAAACTGATCTTAGGGACATGTCGCATATTTTAGTTAGAAGATCAGCAATTTCATATTGCGTTTTTTAAGGACTCTCGGATGTATACCATCTGAGCCTGGTGATTTATTTGCTTTCAATTTATCAGAACTCCATCTTTTGTCACCATTGTTTGCCTCAGTTCCTCAGACTCCTTTCCTGAAAACAGCAGTTCAGACACAGGTATCCGTCCTATATCTTCTGCAGTGAAGACGGATGAGAAGAATTCATTCAGCTTCTCTGCAATCTTCTCGTCCTCCTTCAGTACTCCTTTAACTCCATTGTCATCCTCCCTGGCTCCTGAGTGAATCAGTTCTTCAAGTATTTAGAACCCATCAAGAGCAGACCAGCTGTATGTTTAGTCAGTTTGGCTGTGTTTCATGGCATCATAATCATTCATGGTAAGCACAGCCACTCAAAGTGTAAACATTTCTTTCCACAACAGACTTGAAGAATGAAGTACTTCTCCATATGCATGTGGATATAAACATGTGGGCAGTTCCATGTTTGAACTATCATACTTGAAGTCTCACACACTACTTCCCAAGCTCCTTTAGAAAACAATAATGTAGCTTTGTCTTGCTGTTTATTCTATACACATGATGTATCTTCACTACAGCTTGATTAATTAAAAATGGACAAAAACTAGGAAAGTTCATATCAATATACAATATACTCAAAGATGCTTACATCAATATACTAAAAGTAACAATGAAATCAAAAGTACAGATTCTAGAATACTAGAGAGATAATGCTAGAGTAGAATAAGAGAATAAAACCTAATGCCTGGAATGTCTGTTTTCATGTTTTTAGCCTGCAGTGCATAAGAATAGGTGCAAGTATTTTCCACTTGAGATCACCTAGGAACAAAAATGCTCTGCAATTTTAGATCACTTACAAAAGAACACTTGAATATAATATCACTCATGCTAGAAAGTGTTGGAGGAACAATAGCTAAAAATTTCCAGTGGAATGATTATATTTATTCATTTGTAATTCTATACATTTAAAATTTGATTTCTTAAAAACACACACATTTTATTTATTTATTTTCAAATTGTGCTCAAAGATGCTCATATCAATATACAAAAATTAACAATGAAATCAAAAATCAAAAGTACAGATTCATTAAAACCGAACAAACGAAATAATAAAACAATAAGCATATATACATCATGAAAGAAAGAAGAAATATCTAAAACTAATTCTTAGTTCTCAAGGGCCTAATCCTGTCAATAGAGGAATGTATTTACTGAACTTCTAAAAATCAAATGGTGTTGACTTGACTTTCCATTCCTGCATCAATTCAGATATTGTAGAACAAAATAATGTTAAATAGTATGTGGTGAAGGAAAATTGAATATGGAAATATTTGTATTGTATTCATTTTTCTGAATCTGAGAAAGTTTTTTGGGAGCCATTCTCATTATGGTTCCACAGTATGATTTCCAGGCAGCTCAATGGCTCAGGAATTAACAGGCTATTATTTCCAAGGAATCCTAAACCATTGATCAATGAAGTCATGATCTCTAACACTATGAAAGTGCACAGCTGATATATGCACTGCTTTGGGATTTCCAGGTTTTAGGAGAAATAAACGTGCAGTCATTCTGAAACTTGCACTTGTAGGGTGGGGTGAAATTGATGGATATATATTGTATGAGTAAAGGACAATAATTCAGCAGTCGTAGAAGAGGTCAGAATGCAGAGTTGGTTGAGAATTACTTCTTTTGCTCTCTCTCTCATCTATCCTTCATGCTTGATTGTGCCTCATCCAAAGTGTGTGGCACATGTTAACAGAATAAATCTCATCTATGCTAGTCTGAATTCCCCTTCCAGCTTGCACTGGAAAGTGTAACATAATCTTCTCGAAAGGGTAACAGGAGGTATCAAATGCTTCTGCTTGGGACTGATCCAAAGGAGCTCTAATTGCCAGACTGAGTATAAACAGCATGAGTTGGCTCTTGGTGACTTCAAGTTTAAAAGTTTGGGTGCAATCCAGAGAAAGCACATGCAAGCCCCATTGAAACTGCTCTATTTAACTATTGGAATCCAGAGCATGGCTACTTAAAAAAACAAGGATAGCTATGTTGGTCCATGAGGGGAAAAAATCATGAACGAACAATATCTTCATTAGGATCAACCAAAATTCCACAAAAGCTTGCACACTTTTGTAGAATTTTAGCTGGTCCTAATAACATTATTGCCAGACTATGGATTTTGGTTGCTTAAAATAAATTCTGTAGGAATCTCTTTCTTTCCGTGAAAGCTTTGGAACAACCTATATTCCTAATAACCCACCATGGCTTTCTTAAACCTCACACCATCCAGATGTGCTAGACTACAGCCTCCATCATCCCCAGCCAGCCTGGTCATATAACTGGAGGGCACCAGATTGGGGAAGACTACCTTACTGTAACTAAGCTGAAAAAAAATTGCACATTCTCCACCCCTACCAACACCTTTTACCTCTGCCTCTATTTCTCTCCTGTTACCTTTCCCCCATCATGGGGAAGGGATTTGTCAGATCTACTCTTTGTAAGGCCTGTTCTTTGTAAAGTGCCATGTACAATAGAATTTGCAATCAATCCCAAGGAAAATGGTTTAGGATCAGGTAATTCAGTCCTTCACTATACACTTGCATTGATTCCACTGAAATCCTGTTTCTATAGGGTTAAAAATGTGGCTAGATTTCCTTACAATGTAGCAAGAATGAATATCTCCTCCACTGCAATATAAAAGGACCCTGATGTTTTACGGTGCCTGCTACATATCTACATTATATTTATTTTTCCCTTACACTCATTTTGCAGCCAGACATATTTATATTTAAAAAGGATGAATCGGAATTAGAAATGAGCTGAAACAGGGCGATCATGTCCTGACATGAACAAGGGTTTTGTATTACTCAGCTCACATTCATCCTGGAATATCATGTAAACATGATGTTATCTGTGGTGAGTAAAATTTAGAATTCCATAGAAAGATACAGTGTTTGTATATAGCTACATAGTTAACAAGGGTATGTAGCTAAAATGCTCTGAAATTACCTCTGTATATATTTAGGGTCTTGCTATCACAGTATAATCTAACTACAACTTGAAATAATCTCTGAATCTTGATTGTGTAAACAAGCCCTTAGGGCTAGGGTAAAGTCTGGAATTTTTAGTGTCTCAGCTTTATCTCTCTTTCTCAGAGCCCAACTATGTACTGTGGTATCTTCCTTTCTTTTATACTGACTAAATATGGCATGGTCTACTTTCTGGTTAGAGAGATACACTGTTTGTAGAAAAAAATGATCAGTGGTCCTCTAGTGAAGAAGAGGCAATAGATCAACCTAGCTCAGTGGTCTTCAATTGGCCCAAACCTGAGGCCCACCTCAGACTCCGAACCTGCAACATGGGACCCACTTTCACAACTTCACAATTGCCCAATATGGCGGCAACAGCTTTACTGTGATCCATCTGGACTGATCTCGTGACCTATGTTTGGGTCGTGACCCACCAGTTGAAGACTACTGCCCTAGCTGGAGGTTACACTGATGGCTGTGGCTCTTAATAGGGCAAATGTGGCAGCTAAAACCAAAGCTAATGAATAACGCTTTCTATGGAATATTGGCTATTCAGACTAGCATAAAAGTAATCCCATTGTGGCCAACTGTAATCAAAATATGAGAGGAAGTTAGGATGACCCTTAAAGCCCCATCCCCTGACTCCCATTAAATGTAGATAAATCATGCCTCCTGTCCTGTGGGGGATAGCATAAAAGGAAGGGGGACTAGGCCCTTTCTTTCCCTCCCCCTATAATATGAGCACTGATGGTTGACACCAATGAAAAACCAACACTGTCTTTCCAGAATTTGTGATCTGCTTTCAACTGTCTCAAGAATCCCCAAGTTGGATGTAATCCTGATGGAGAACACTAGTAGCTTCTCCACACAGCCTATGGAAATTGTGGAGAACAGTTGACTATCCAGGACAAATACTTGATAATACAAGCAAATCTGAAAGCACAGATCATTCATTTCTTACTTGGTCAAAATCCTAATGAATTTCTATATAAATTTACAACAGATTAAAACCATTAATTAAGTAATACAACAAACATGCTAAATTAAATTATACTATATAAAAGAGCTCCTCTCGGACCAGAATGGAAATAGATTGCTTGTAGTTAACATAGAAATGCATTGCTTGTAGGGGGAAAACTAACAGGATCTGGGACCTAGTTCTAGTTGAATTATCCCTGGGGTGAAGGTGAAAATGTTTCCAATTACCCAAATGGAGTGGGGTGGAAATAAGCTACCCAGTTGAATGCCTTTTAATAATGTGCTGCTTTTAATAATGTATTAGTTATAAATGTTTTAATCAGTTACATGTATTTTATGGCATTTGCATTTGTGTTGTACCACGCCTCGATCTGGAGGGAGAGGCGGGTTATTATTATTATTATTATTATTATTATTATTATTATTATTATTAGAGCATATGTTAAAACATAATAGCCAGTCAAAGAGGCTGAAGGGTTGTAGCAAAAAATGCACGCACCAGAGACTTCTGGAGAGGGATGCCATGTACCGGTATTTCTATACTAATTCTAAAAACCTATGAGCCAAGATGGGAGGGTTAGAGTGCTTGGTTTTAAGAGAGGTAATAATGGAAACCCATTTTAATGGAGAGAGCCAGTGGGATATTGGATATGGTACAAACCCTATAGGAAGGACAGGAAAGGGCATACTGGAGGTAATGTCACACTGTACATCAAAGAAGGCATAATGTCAAGCAAACTAGAAACTTTAAAGGGTCAGACTCCAACACACAATTACTGTGGGTGACAGGCTTCAAAACTAATTTAGTATTGGAGCCATGCATGGTGGTTCTTATACCTTCCAAATACAACTTCAAACAACAACAACAACACCAAAGCTATAATCATATATACAACTAAAATATATAATTCTCTTCATTTCACTGACAATCATAAATGTGCAACTCTGTGGCTGAGTTCAGAGATAATGAGAACCCATTACTTTTCTTTCTTTCTTTTACTTGATTTATATATGGCTCACCATATTTAAATAATATCTCCAATTAGTTTATGAGAATTGCATCCCATCCTCCTCTTCTACCATCTTCATGAGTGTGAAGGGAGGAAATGTAAAGCTTCCTCCTGTAAGAACAAGCCACTGTTATATTTTCCCATCCAAACACAAGACACAGTGGTTTGTTCAAACTATAGTTAGCTGAAATAAACCACAGTCATAGTTCCCTATCATAATAGGAAACTGCAGTTCATTCCAAAGTGCAAAAGGAAGCTTTAAAATTGCTCCTCCCCGCTAAGCTATCAGGCAGCTCTTTTCTTTCATCATGTGAACTTGGTCTTTTAATGTGCATTCTACCTTGCCCATATGACTCCCCTCGCATGTCTCATTTGCAAAAAAGCTTGTTCATCTGACACATATAGCAATACAAAGATACCAGGCAGGTTCTCATGTCACATTAAGAGACTCTGCAAATATGCCACAGTGGGTTGATTGTTAGTAGAACAACCCACAGGACACCTAACAAGTGATCAGCTTGCAGCTGCCTGTTCTCGCCCTTCTTCCCCCTCAGTCCTCCAGCCGGCTCTATCATTTATCTTAGGGGACTTCGTAGGAAAAAACATCTTGTTTCCACCTCCCTGTTCTGATTTCTACCCCTTTTTTGTGTGTGTGGGGGTCCCTCAAATTGCACAGTTGGGATCACTACCATAGCCATAAGTGCTCTAAAAAGCAGCCGTAGAAGGAGGGGAAATAACATCTCGCCTTTCTAGAGTAGATAGAGAATCAGAGAAGTGTTGTAAAGGTGGCAGTCACTCAAAAGTATCAGTCCAACACTTAAAATCGAGAAGATCACATTGCCAAGAGGGAGATATTGTCCCCCACCTGTGCACTTACTCCTTTAGCTTGTTACCCGCTGTTTAGGGTTCTACCAGGTCCCTCCTTTCCCTTAGTGTTATTCTCTTTCCCCCCTCCGTCCTTTGCAACTGTACAAAAATTAGCCAATATGCAACCTCTCCATGTCAGTTTCCTTGCATGTTACCTACTCCCTTCCCTGCTCCCTTTGACAGCTGAAACAGACAAAGAAATTACCCAGGCAAGGCTCTACATATTGGACAGCCATAAGAGCACACTTGCAAAAGACTGATGACAACAACAACAACTTGCAACCCCAATTGTGCATCTTTGAGGCACCGGGGAAAAAATGCAGAGGAATGAGTGATGGTCCTTCTGAAGTGCCATTTTGACTGCCCTTCAGTGGATGGGCAGTCACTGGTGAGTTCATGAAAAGTGAGTGGCACTGGCTTTTTTGCTGCTCTTGTTGAGTGGCTCAGTAGCCAATCACCACAAGCCATGATAAAATCACTTTCCTAGGTTTGGACAACTCGACAATCCATGATAGGTAAAAATAACCCTTCAAGAAACCATGGGTTCTCAGCATGGCTTATTTCCAACAAACAAGCCACCTAGTAGAAAGTGCTCTGGGTTTGGATGACACCACAACCAACCATGGTTGATTGCCCATGATGGCTGTCATGTCATGTGAACCTAGTCACAATGTGCAGTGTTCTTAACTTCATCAGAACTCTGGCCCATCCCTGATGATGGAAAACTGTTTTCTATGTGCAGATCTCCTAACCCTTGAGAAATTGGCTGGCTGTTGTAATTTGTATGGCAAGGCTTTATTCCCTATCTGGCGCTGATTGTTGTTTTTCCCCAAGTTGTTTGCAAGATGGTGCAGGCTGCGTTTTGGCTGCCAAGGGAACTGAACTGCTATTTGAAAGAAACTCTGCCGCGTCCCTTACTGCCTTCCTGTTCACTGGGCTATGGATGGCTGTGATAGGAGAGGTACTGGGGTTATTCCTGGTAGCCTTCTTGCATGTGGGGTGTGTGGGGTGTTGTACCCTTGGTTTCTTGACATCATCATAGTGTTCTCTCGCATTTGCCGTATGTTGATGGAGGACCTCCAGGAATGGATAACAAAGGGGCATTGCCAATGAATGTCACTGTTACTGGTGTTTGGTGGCATTTGTTTCCAGGGACGGTTTGGGTTTGGGTGCTGCTATTGCTATGTTTGTTAATTCTTTTATTGCTATTATTGTGTTCTGATTTTCCTGTGGTTATTACTATTTTATTTATTTATTTATTTATTTCCCACCTTTTTCTCAGTACTGGGACTCAAGGCAGTTTACAAGATTAAAACATGTACAATTAAAACATATAAATATAAATTAAAATAGAATTAAACCTACAGTAAAATTAAAAATATGTTCAAAAATTAAAACCTGTAACAGGTTAAAAATGGGGGGTGGGGGAAAATCCAATACATTAACACAGGTCCAGTATAGTTCCAAAAGCCTGCTGAAACAAAAACGTTTTTGCCTGCCTCCGGAACTGTAGCACAGAGGGACCCAGCCTAGCCTCCCTGCTAATCTAGAGAGTAAGCCCTAGTGTAGCAACATTCATATTGTTGGCTAGCATAAGGTTCATTTATTTTAGTTGTTTGGCAGTGATTCGTCTTAGATATTTTTAATGTGGGTTTATGCATGTAGATATATGTATGATGGTACAGTATGTAACCCTTATAAAAATCTGTCCAGTTATTCAGAACTGAACAGTGAACAAAGATATCTTCTGTGAAATGAAATGGGAGAACAGGCAAACGAAAGAGCAAATATGACAAAAACTCTCATGGAATGCATTTCCATTCAGAATATGGCCTGCAAAATAACATGTCTCATTTGCAAAATATATCCTCTTTTTTCAGTGGCTCTTATGAAAGCTATATAAATATCTTCCAATGTCATATATAAAATAATTTGTTGTATGAAGCTGAAACATATTAATAACCTTCTTCGTTGTATGAACCGTGTTCTCAGTTTTCTATATTAGTCATACATTTTTTTCAGTTCCCAAGGCTTTCAATATTCAAGGATGAGAGTGCTTATTTATTTAATTTCTAGACTTGAGGAAGTTCAGACCATAAATTCACGTGAGCTTTGTGAAGTGGTGTTTGGTTTTAGCCAAGTATGAATAAATGCATTCTTTGGCCTGAAATAAACTCCTGGCATCTATGTCATGCATACTATTATGTGGGTCACTGAAAAAGCTATGTAATCTATGTGATTGTTTGCTAATTCCTTTAAACCTGATGGAATTATATGGGAGGCGAAATATAGCATTCATGCCTGGCTATATGTTGTGGTCTCTTTATCTTTGTTAAATGCCTTTGAAAAAGGAATGGTAAATTCTGTAAGGCTGACATTTCTGCACCTATATAGACTCTTAACTTAACAATATTTTTTATTAACTACATTCTACATATTCCATGATTAGAGTGTAGTAAAAATTAAATATCTGATGCTGACAATTACTAAAAAGGGATTAAAGAGAATTTCTACTAAAGGCACTCCAACCCTTTAAGACAAGGGTAGGCAACTTGTGGCCCTCCAGATGTTTTCACCTACAAATCTCATCTGCCCTCACAATTGACTATGCTGGCTACAGCAGTTGGGAGTTGTAGGCCAAAACTTCTGGATAGCCACAATTTGCACACTTCTACTTTAAGATAACAAAGGTAAGCTCTGTTCCAGGGGGATAATGAGCTAGCTAGATTATGCATCATTAACTTTTCAGTTGTGGCTGCAATTGTATAGAGTTCCCTCTCTAGGGAAACCTGCCAAGGTCCATCTTTATCTTTTTTGGGGGAAGTCCAGCAGGTACTTAGTGATATTGTTAAATGTTGCTTTGGTGTGATTTTATTGTGCTATTTTTATAAGTGAGTTATTAAATTGAATGCTTTCAGTTTTGAAGGAAGAAATGGCATAACATATTTCATTCTACTTGTACTGTAGTGTTTATATTAGACAGGTTACATTACAAAGCATACTTGGAAGTAACCTCTGTGCTTCCCTAGTCAGCATGCCTGGCAGCAAGGTTATAAAACTGTGCTTTTCTGAAATGGGGTGGAAGACAGCAGATGAACGTGTATTGAACCCATTCACCATATTAATATGTTCCTTGTGGTTTTTCATCAGAAGATTATTTCAAGGTCAGCCTGTGTTGAAGAAAGCAATCCTATGAATCTGACTCTAAGGTTACAGTCAGTTGTGATAACAAGCAAACTTCAAACAAGTAAAGAGGTATATTGGCTGAATATACCAAAGAATGCAGATGGAAAAACCTCTTAAAATCTTCTGGTTTCATATCAAAGTGATCTGAAGGCTGCATTTCTTCCTTTTTCTTTTTAACGTACACCTGATTTGCACTTAACCAGAGTATAGATTGAGTATGGGTTGTTGTTGAATTGTGGAGTGTTGTTGAATTGTAGGCTGTCAGTATGAGTGAACTCTGCACTATGGTTTAACTATAGGTTGTTCACCATGAATAACCCAAGAAGAGAACCTATGGTTTGTTGTTGGGTTGTTTGTGCTTTACAACCCATAGTTAAACCACAGTGCAGGAGTCGTGCACAATCCACAATTCAACAACAACCCACAATTCAGTAACAACCAATATTCAGTCCATTACTCTGGCTTTTGTTATGTGTAAACCAGATCACTGTTTCCTGTCTCTACAAGGGACTTTCCATATTTCCAAATAAAGCAAATACCAAGCAGACTTGGGTGGGTGGGTTTCTTTATAACAACAACAAGTGCTGGGACACATCTTTTTTAAGAACGTGATTGCTCTATATACTGCAAATATATAATCTTGTTTTGTACTATTTTTATATTTTTGATGGTTTTAAATTTTGTATACTTTTTAATGTTCACTGTTTTTAACTTTTGTAAACCACCCAGAGAGCTTCAGCTATGGGGCGGTATATAAATTTAATAAATAAATGAATAATCTGTAAAAAGATTTTTTATTTAAAGAACTTTATTTTTAATAAACAGGCTCGGTGAGACTTAGAGGTGGCAAAAACGAGTTTGAAGGCACAGTTGAAGTTTATCTGAATGGAATATGGGGAACAATCTGCAGTAGTCATTGGGATGATACTGATGCATCGGTGATATGCCAACAACTTGAACTTGGGTAAGTTTAGCCCCCAGTTCATATCGATTATAAATTCTATCTCTGAAAGCTTTTTGCATTGTAGAAGTGTAATGACAATTAGTTCTGAATTACCCATAGTAATGATGTTACAGTGGCGGTATTAATGGCTTAACAAAATCCTCCATTATTATAGAGAAAATATTGTTTCTAGAATATTCAGGACAGTTAAGAAATTATGCAATTAATTACTTTGGCAGTGTGATGTAGTGGCTAAAATGTTGGACTGGGAGTCAGGAGATCCGGGTTCTAGTCCCCACTCAGCCATGGAAACCCACTGGGTGACTTTGGGGCAGTCACAGACTCTCAGCCCAACCTACCTTACAGGGTTGTTGTTGTGAGGATAAAAATGGAAAGGAGGAGGATTATGTATGCCACTTTGGGTTCTTTGAAGGAAAAACAGTGGGATATAAATGAATTTATTAAATAAATAAAATGCAATAAATAAATACAATAATAAATAAAAATAAAACCAATGGCTTTAGAAATCCTTTACAGAACAATCCTAAGTGAGAGGAGCCCTATAGATGGAGCATTCCAATATCAGAGCAGGGCAGGACGAAAGGTGGAGACAATTTTTGGCCTCTGTATCATCCGAAGGGGATTTTTTGTAAGAAAAACTTCAGAGCCTACTTAACTTGCCCTCTGTGCTTGGGGTGAAGCTGGGGGTTGAGAAAAATTAAAATCCCTTGGATCCTCAGCCACTCCCTCCCCACCCACCGGCATGTCCCTGGCACTTCCATTTCTCCCTCTCTATGAGACTGAAGTTCTGATGTCATAGAAACCCCCGTAGTGGCTGAAAGGGGTGCTTTGGAGGGCTTTTTCTAGGATAGTGGTCTTCAGTTGGTCCAGACCCGAGACCCACCTTGGACTCCCAACCTGCAACATGGGACCCAGTTTCACAATTTCACAGTTGACCAACATGGCGGCAACAGCTTTGCCATAACCCATCTGGACTGATCTTGTGACCCACCAGTTGAAGACCACAGTTCTAGGCAATTCTATGATCCCTGGGATGCTGCCTAAGGACCATAAGATTGTTCTATTAAATAATTGAGAAATAAGAATGACAAACTTCTAAACATTTCAATTTGAACCTAAAAGACAGCTTCATTTAACTCTGATACTAGTTTTCTGAAGTACTTAAAAATAGATTGTTAATTTGAACAGCTCCTTTAATTTTTAACTTTTTGTGTTACTGTTTTATGATTTTAAGCTAGTAATAGTGCAGTCCTATACAAGTCTACTCAAAGCAATTTCCATTGAGTTAAATGGGGCTTGTTTCCAGGTATGTTTGTATAGGTTTGCAGCCTGTATCTTTCTTACCTTTTTTCCTTTATTTTCTGGGATGGGGGTACAGGGAAGGAGAGAGGGGAAGAAATGACCTAAAATCATTTCTAAAGATTTGATGTAGATGACATAAGGGCGGGGGGGAACCTCCGTGTTGCCTTTTGACAAATGTGTGTTGCAGATGTGCAGTGGAATTCAGGATTAGACTACTGATGGAGCATTCTGCCCAGGAGAATATTCCTTCTCCCTGTTCTCATTTTTAAAACCCTGTAAATCTTCAGTCTTAATGTCTTTGGAGAGAGCCTAGAAATCTGTGGAGTTCAGCTGCTGAAGTCACAAATATGCCAAGTCTTCTTTAGTGCCTTGTGTAGCTCCTTGCCCTTCTTCTGTGCCCTTGCCTTTGGTACACATTTTATACCTCTCTCTACACTTTGTGCTGCGGTTCTTCTCTACTGCTCCATATGAAATAGTTTCTAAAAGCTGAAAGGTGATGTTTGAAGCAGGAACACTGAAATGCTGATCTGGGCTGATGTTGCAATTCTGCATGCATTACAGATTTCCTACATGGAAGTAATTTCTGTATATGAAATAGTGGCCTGGTTCAGACAACATGCTAAATCATGCTGCTTAACCACAAAATGGTTAACGGGATGCATTCCATTAACCATTTTGTGGTTAAGCAGCATGGTTTAGCGTGTTGTCTGAACCAGGCCAGCATAAAATGTGCATATAGATGATGACATAGGCGGGGGGTTTTTGAACCGCATACACACAAAGCAAAATATACTCTTGTACCTTTTCCAGGCATAGCAATCTATATTTGGGTTATACACAATTTCCTTCACTGATAGGACTTAAATGTAGGAAACCCAGAATGTGGGTTATGGGTTTCTTGTAGCAGTGATCCTCTGTCATTCATGTGCAAATTCCAGTTTAATCAATTTAATAAAATTTAATCCATTTAATTAATGGCACTGACCTGCAGATAACTTAAGACAGGATTGTACAAAGAGTGTTGTATAAGTTTGCATTTCTTGGGTGACTTCCTGCTTTCTCTTGAATAGTAAAAACTGGTTTTCCTTAGAATAAATTATATCTACCAATTTTTGTCTTAACTAAAGAGCAAATGACTATTTCAATTGAGTGGTACAGCGCTTTTAGAATAAGAAGAGAATTTGAGCCCCCAAAGGTGATGAAATCTTTGAGGTAGGATTTAAAAAACTCCAACTGATGCAACTTGGGCAACAAAAGAAGCATGTTAAGACTTTTCAAGGATTGTTGTTTAACTGGAATGGGCCAACACATGCCCGGGCCAGCTTAGCCCAGCCCAGATCCAGTCTTCTTCAGTACTCTGTGAAGGTCCTTCCTATTGCTTTGGTTCTTCACATGATTTGAGAGTGTTTAAATAATACAAGCGCTTAAAAATCTCCCTCAACCATGTGGGAAACTGCCTGCTACATGAAACTGTGCACAGAAAGTTGCATTGTAAGTGGGCAGGTGCCTTTTACGTGTACTATAAAGAAAGGTCCACAGCTGTAGTGTAATTATTTGAGAGAACTTCAGTGTGGATCGCGGGTGGGATTATCTTGCTCTGTCCTTCTCCCCCACAAAAAAACCCTCTCTCCCTCCTCAGAATATAGTTGCTATTTGTCACATACTGGGTTTTGTATTGTTTGGCAGGTGGAACTTTTAAAATAGTAGGCTCCAGAGCAGAAGTATCAGAACAATTGTGTTTTCTGCACATCACATATATAGTTTAGGATTAGTGATGCAGGAGAAAGATGCCAGCCTTTCTGGATATCTTTACAGATGGGCTCAGGCCTGAGAGAGAAGGATCAAAAATTTTTGAAGCCTGAATAGGGTTCATGGGGGAAACATCTTTTGCAGTCTTTAATCTAATGTGGTTGAAGTCTGTAAGACACATCCTGAAATAAATTGCCACAGTTCACAAAGAAAGAAAGGCTGTGATATAGCAGAAATGTTAAGGCTATTTGAAAAGTTACAACTTTCCTTGAGAGATAGCACTTCCTTGGTGGAAATGTCATGCAAATTACATACAGACAGTCATGTTTATCCATTTGCACATGTCTTTATTTTTATTTTATTTCTTTGTACTGTGGGCAAGGAAGCTGCAATTGGCTGCAGCTTCCCAGCTCATGTACGTGCAAAGAAGCATGTGCGAATGATTTGATTATCTGCAATGATTTGATTATCATCATTCACTTCACACACAGTCTTTCTACATGGCAATGCTTTCTGTGTAGGAAATTAATAATATTAAACACAATTCTAAATTTACAAAGCAAGGCTATTATCCTAACAGTGGCAGCCTTTTCTCTTCCCAGAGATATTTTACAGTGTGCAAATCATAAAGCTCTTGTTGAAACACTTCCATCCCTCCTGCACGCCCTCCCTCCCCTCTAAATATTCTATCTTTTGCCAAAAAATGTGGACTTGGAACTAGGGATGTGCTCCGCTCCGATTAGGAGCGTAGAAGCAGTAGCGGATTGGCCTGCTCCGCCTTACCCAGAGGCGGAGTAGGAGCGGACCGCGGACCCCCTAGAAGCAAGGCGAAGAGAAGCGACCATTTTTCGGAGCTCCGAGTTCAGGCGGAGCGCTCCGGTCGCCATCTTGAAAACATTTCGCCATAGGATTGCATTGCGGCAAATAATCGCGCATAACTACGTTGTTTTTGAAGCTATCGTTCTGGAAATTCTTGTGCACAGAGAGTCGTGGATGGGGGTCATTTTGAGACCACTCTCACCTCTCTGCGTGCTGTGGTTCACGTGCAATATTTTTTTAAAAATCGGGTCAACCGCGGGGCTCAAACTGCGTTTCGGCTTTTCGCCCATAGGATTGCATTGAGGGAAAGAATCGGGGATAACTGGGGGGGGGGTTTAAGCTATCGTTCTGAAAATTCTTGTGCACAGAGAGTCGTGGATGGGGGTCATTTTGAGACCACTCTCAACTTTCTGCATCGTACGGGTCGCGGGCTAGAAGTTTTTTAAAAATAGGGTCAACCGCGGGGCTCCGTTTCGGCTTTTCGCCCATAGGATTGCATTGAGGGAAAGAATCGGGGATAACTGGGGGGGGGTTTAAGCTATCGTTCTGAAAATTCTTGTGCACAGAGAGTCGTGGATGGGGGTCATTTTGAGACCACTCTCAACTTTCTGCATCGTACGGGTCGCGGGCTAGAAGTTTTTTAAAAATCGGCGGGAAAAATACCTTTTTCAAAGGGCTGAGGGGCAGAGTCAGCTCCCGGTCATGATGATCCCAAAGTTGGAGGAGGGCATAGGCAAAACAGGTAACTTGGGATTCTGGGAAACTTCTCTTTCTTCATCTGAACGGGCTTTTCCCCGTGTTTTTTAACACAGTAGCCCCACCAAATGCACAAACACAACCTGAAATCATATACTAAGCCAAGAATAAGAGATAGAAAACACAGCACTGCTCCCCACCCTAACCTTGGTGAACAACTGAATCGATGTGGTGCAAGGGGATGAGCTCCCCTAGGGCATCTCATCGTGGACGTGCCCCCACTCTCTCCTGCACTGGAAGGCCATAGAGCCTTCCAAAGAGAGTAAAACGGTGGAGCAATGCCTATCATGAGTTGAAGTGAATGGTCACTTTTCAGTGGTGGAGCAATGCCTGTTATGAGTTGAAGTGAGCGTTTTACTTCTTCTCAGAGCTGTTGGTGGCTGTCTTGAACTGGCAGCTACTTCCCCCTCCCCCGGGCACGTCCCCCTATTGCTGGTAAAAGACAGATATAGCCTTTTTTTTTTAATTCTTCTTGCTGTTTATTGAGCAACACTGCTGCTTTTAATTCCACCCCTCCTTTGTTTATTGATTGATTTATTCCATTTTCTATGCATTACTGGCTTATCCTTGGCTCCCTTCCTTATGCCCCCAGAAATGCCAGCTGCATGCCTGCCTGCCTTCCCTCCCTCCTCCCCTGCCCACCTCGCAGGGATGTTGTGTGTGGGGTGCCCGATTTTCAAAAATTCGCCAAAAATCAGGGGATGATGGGATTGCCTTGAAACTTGGCGTGTGTGTGTATACGCCCATGAGGTGTCATGGTGCCAAACGTGAGGTTTCTAACTTCAACGGAAAAAAAGTTGTTTACTTTTTTAGCTTTCAATGCAACCCTATGGGGGGGCAAAAACGGAGCTCCGGATCCGGATCCGGAGCTCCGAGCGGAGCGGAGCGGAAGTGGGCGGAGCGGGGGCGGGGCGGAGCGACCCGCTCCGAAAAATGGCGGATCTGCAAGTGAAGCGGAGCGGGGGGTCCGTGCACACCCCTACTTGGAACACACTCTCAAAGCATGTTCATTATTAAATAAAGTGGAAGGGAACTTTATATGAATAAAATCTAGGTCCATTTTTTTCACTCAAGTGAAGTTGATGGATTGAGATCTATTAATCCTGTCTGTTTTTTTGTTTTTTTTTAAAAAAATCTCTATTCAATACATGGTTGATTCTAAAATGACTTTCGGGTGGGGAGGGTGGCAATGTTTGAATATGTGTATTTTCAAATGAAAACAACTCTGTTTAGGTTGTGGCAAACATTTAGGAAATTTTAAATGGCATAATGCATGATGTCACAGTGGTGGATTCAGTACAGGACATCACATTGTGCTTTTAGTAGAAGGATTCTGGTGCTCTCTTGCTGTGGCAGAGACAACTGTGCCGGCCAAAGTGCTGTACATTTCTATTAATGTCACAGGAGTCCTATCCCATATTGCATATAACAACCCTGTGACATCCCACAAAATACATGATTGCCCTCTTGTTTTATGCCCCCAATCTTTTTGTAAAGCCAAGCCTTAGTGAGTTCATTTGAAATATTTGCACTGTGACGTTATTCCAGAGATTATTCCACTCTTTAAGAGGGGCCAGTATGAACGGAGTCTGAGCTGTTTTATAATGTCTATTAATCTGCACACACCAAACCAATTTATACAAATATGTGGATTAGATGAGATCAAAATCCTGCCCATCTGGAGCTTTAAATTTTACTTATGGTTTTAACTGTGTGTTACGTGCAATGTTCTTATCTGGTTTTCATATTAAAAATATTTGTACTTCTAGGCAATATATGAGCAATATGGATTGCCAGCAAGTTCACATTAATTATATGCTCAACTACTAGAATAATTTCAAAATGAGCAAGTAATTTCCATATGAAAATGGAAAATATACATTTCTCCTAGGATGTTCTGTCTATGTGTGTAATTTAGTCCACTACTGTTGCTGAAGTTGGAAGAGGGCAGGATCTACACTACTGCTTTATAACAGTATTGAAGTGCACTGACAACTGTTGGGGCCCATTGACACATGCCATATACCATTTTCAAACCACTTTCATATTGTTATATCCTGCTTGGTGTAGATCTGGCCCTGGTATAATGTATGCAGAAGGCTGAGGGTAGATATGCTGAACTTTTGCATTCATTTAGGACCCTGCAGCCTTCTATTTGCCTACCAAGCTAGACGTCCTATACTGTGCTTGAATTTATGGAGCTTACCTATGGCTTCTAGAATTCCTAGGGTATGATCCACAGGTTGGCATCATGCACAGTGTACACAAGGTATCTTACAGTGCACCCACACTATTTTAGCATGCCCCAAACTACTTTAAAAACTCCTTGAATTAAAAGAAGTCTGTAAGATTGGTATGAATTTGGCCAATTGGTAAAGTCACTAGAGAATTTATTTATGTCTCTACTGGTAGCATGATTCCCTGCCTTTATGCATGGCATAATTTAAAAAGCAGACTGGCAGCTCACAACGGGAATACTCAAAATGCCTTGGTTGCACTCTGCTCATGTGCTTCTGGTTTGTATTGCAGTCCTAGCTACATCCTGCCTTCTTGGGACCCTCTTCTTGAGCAGAGGAGCAGAGACTGTGGTGATGCATATGATCTTTAGTCTGGAATAATAATAATAATAATAACAACAACAACAACAACAACAACAACAACAACAACATATTTCTTACCTGCCTCTCCGATTGGATTGAGGCTGGGAACAACAATGAGCATAAAATACATTAGCAAAGGGTTTTGTCAATGTTTTGATCATCTTTCTAACTGTCTGTGTTTGTTCTTCTTCCCAATAGAGAAAGAGGCACAGCAAAACACACCCCGTTTTCTTCACTGGGCCTTATCCCTGTTTACTGGAGTGATGTACATTGCCATGGTGATGAAGAAAACATCCTGCTATGTGAAAAAAGTATCTGGCAGGATGGAACGTGTCCTCAAAATATGGCAGCTGCTGTCGCATGTAGCTTTTCCCATGGTAAAATACAAATACACATTCAGAATTCGGTTTTGCATTATGTAAACAACATCACTGTCATTCCGGATGATTTAATATAAAATAGCCTTATTAAGAACTGTGGGTGATTAAATACTATAGAGTATGCTGAATAATAATGTCATTTTTCGCCTCCCTTTACTTTCTATTGCATTACTATTTTTTTGTGCTTTTCGCAATGATATAAGGGCAAATTATGTAGAGAAAGTTATGGAGAGAAAAAATATCCAGCAGTGAGAAACAGACCCGCAACTAGATGGCAGATCCATGTGAATAAAGTGAGAACTGAAGTTATGAAGAAAGTGATTTATGGAACAAAAAGGCTGTGTGGGTGGGGAGTGTAGAACCCACAATCCGCCATGGTCTTGGGCCCCTTTTGCTCCTTACATCAGACTTTCCCCTTTCCCCTCGGGACAGATCTGGCTTTAAACACATGTATTTGGTTCTGTCTTGTTTATTTCAACCTTAAATACCCTTTGAACCATCTGGAATTCCTCCACAACAGAGGTTTTGGAGATATCTCATAGGATTCATGCACAGAGGGTTCTGTTTTCAGGGATTAGGACTGTAGGTTAGGACTGTAGATTTCTCTCTGTGTTGTGTACTAGCCTTTCAAGGGATTATCAATGGGTTGATTGATCAGAATCTTATTTCCTTGCCTGCATCCCAACACCAAACATTTCTCACGGCGTCTCAGGGGAAAGCAGCTTTGCTAGGACACTATAGGGCAGTATCCAGTGCAATACTATCACTAAACGTAAATTGCATTGCTTTAGCATAGGTGCCCACTAATGTAGGTGTGCAGAATGTGGATAAGGAGATATTTTTCGCCCTCTCACAATACTAGAACCTGGGGTCATCCCATAAAGCTGATTGGTGGGAGATTCAGGACAGATAAAAGGAAGTACTTAACCACACAGTGCATAGTCAAACTATGGGATTAGCTACCCCAAGACGTACTGATGGGCACCAATTTGGATGGCATTAAAAGGGGGTTAGAGAAATTCCTGGAGAGAAGGCTATCAATAGCTACTGTTGGCTATACCAGTTGCAAGGGAACATAGATGGGAGAGTGCTGTTGCACTGTGTCCTACTTGTGAGTCCCTGGTCAACAGCTGGTTGGCCACTGTGTGAACAGAATATGGGACTAGACGGACCCTTGGCCTGATCTGTTCTTATGTAATGCCAATAGTGCTTCATGGCATGACAAGTTTCTCTGGAAAACCCATCACACCAACAAGTGCTATTGGCATTGAGCTAGAGGTTGTTTACGCTAGCACAACATAATTTACATTTGTGGTAGCGTCGCATTGGACATTGCCCCATAAGTTGGCGGTGTGATACAACCGCTGAACTGCAGTGAGCCTCCTTAATATCTTTGAATCTTTCCAAGGATTACTAAAACAAAACTGGCACTCTGCAGTATTAACCAATAGAAGGCGGAACACTTATAAGGCTCAGATAGCTTCTTGCAGGATGAGATCATGTCTCCCTGAGCAGCTGCCTACACCTCCTTAGGAAGGCATGCCTCACCCTTTGAGAATGATGCCTACAGAGTAAAGGCATGCCATGTTGTGTGTGTATACAGGCTTGTCTAGGCCAAAAATACTTGCTGGCATGGCAATTTGTCACCTTCTGGAAAAGTGCATTCTGTGATTCCCCCCCCCCCCAAGTAAGTATCTTTGGTGCACCATATGATTGCTGATATTTAAAACACCCTGTTGCTCTGTGGGTTTGCACAGCTAGAAGAGTGTACAGTCCTTACATGTTTTATTATGTTTCTATATAAAAATTGCATGGAGATGCAAAAACGTTAAGGCTCTGTTTTACATTCCAGCCTCCAATATATTTATACACAAGAGCAAAAAATTGATGTAGAAAATTGTTTCTCCCCCCACCCTCCAACTGATGGTATAGTATGCATCAAAAAGGCTTCTTTATTCTTTCAAGATTGCTCATCAGCTAGAGTGGATTTAAAAAGGTCATTTGAGGTGGACTAGAATAAGGTATGTTTAAAACTGTACAAGTTGGTTCATGCAGCCGCTTTCCTGTATGAGCAATCATGTAATTTCCATGGCCACAACCATGGCTATAGTCATGTGGAGAAGCAAGTATGAAACAGGTTGTATGCATATGCAGCTAAAAATTAAGTCAGTTCCTGCCTGTCGGCTTACAATCTAAAAGACATGACACAAAAGGAAAGCTGTCTGGGAGGCAGGAGGAAAAAAGCAAGCTCAAGCACTAGATTCTTAGTTGCAAAGTTTAGTAGGTCATGGACAGAGTGAAAAGGCTGCTGCTTCATCTCCCTTTGACACCCTCAGCAGTGACCACTGTATCCAGGCACGATGGAGGGGTACTTGACTGCTGCTTCCTGCTGCTTTCTCTGTCCCTCGTGACCTCAGCAGCAACAGTTGGTAGCTGAAGGGAAGAGGAACTTGACAAGGTTGCAAATGGGACTACCCTCTGCCCCCATTAAAACACCAGAGATGATGGAATAAGTATTTAAGTGAAATCCAAAACTGGAATAGTCGGATGTTTGTATTAAAGGATGTAATGCACAGGATTGTTGAGAATGAGCATGGTCCAAAGCCACAGAATGTCCATTTGAAGAACCCTGATTAATTTATTTCAAGCATAGCAGGAACTACATGGGCCCATGCTTCCTGTTCCTCTGAATTTCCATCTCATTCAAAATATAACTCTTACTATCCCCCACCCCCTCAGCCAGTAGACATCAACATTCTGGTATGGGGACAACTTGGGCATCTCTTGCAAAAGTTGTATTGAAGATGATATGGAGAAGTCACTGTGGAATTTATATAACTAACCTGGTTATATTCAAATAACAATCTATCACTACATTGCCATGAGTGCAAATTCCTGGGAATTTTAAAGCCATCTTAATCTCTGTCCATCACCATCAGTTAACTATGCATTGTTTGAAGAAATACTTTCTTTAGTCTGTCCTGAATCTTCTGCCAATCAATTTCATTGGATGTTCTAGTATTCTGAGAGAATGGAGAAAAATATTCTCCACAGTATGCATAATTTTATAAACCCCTTTCATTTCTCTTAGTCAACCTTTGTGGAAACTAAAAAACCCTAATAATGTTAGATTTATTTTTGACAGGGAAGATGTTCTAACCCTTTCTTCATTTGGGTTGCCATTTTCTGTCCCTTTTCCAGATCTGTGATATCTTTTTTATCAGGTCTGCTCTGATGCTATCGCTCCATGATTCATTCCTCATATTGTCAGGGCTTATTTCCCCACACTTCTTTTGCAACCCTTTTATTTATCAGTCATGCCTATGGGGGGAAATCCCATGTCAATAACTGCAATTATTCCATGAACACAACTCTGGGAAGAGCTCAGCCTAGGCCTGGATCAATGATAACTATAATTGAGAATGCTTCCCAGAGACACCAGGATGGCCACTGCTTGAAATGATGTGCTTGTATTTTTTATTCAGCAATAAGGGAAGGACACTGCTAATGGCATTCCCCTGCTATCAGTCAAGCTTATGACATGTGAGGTACTTGGTTTACTTTTCTGCAGTGGAAATTCTTACCCAGGAGCTCTAGGACTACTGGAGGAAGGTGTTATACTAGGACATTTTCACCTTTCATTTGGTAGTATTTGATCACTAGTCATTGGAAAATGAAAGCTTCATTTTTCTCATAATTTGTTTTCTCTTCAGCTGCTGATTTTATCCCAGTCCGCCTGGTTGATGGGAGCAATGCTCACGAAGGAAGAGTAGAAGTGTACCATGCTGGTCAATGGGGAACTATCTGCGATGATCAATGGGATGATGCCGACGCTGAGGTAGTCTGCAGGCAGCTTGGCCTTGGGTTAGTTTACCCCCCAGATATGTTGTATATTCAGTTGTGAACAACTAATGAACAAAGATGTTCAAGCAAATCCAAATGCATATTTTGTTTTAAAGTGGGGCTGATAATGTCGCTCATTGAACCAATGGCACCACTTTAACAGAAACAAGAGTCTTATGACCTTCTTGAGGTGGAACTAAATGTTAATATCAATATTTAGGTGAAAAGGGTTATTGCATGTTGTGTTTTTCTTCCCTCTTCAATACATATAAGGATGTAGAAGATGTGACACATTGACACAGTTGCTATTTGCACAGACAGAACTCACAAAAGCAATAATGTCACATCATGTCACCCTTATACTACCTAGAATTCCTACACTATTTAGGGACACTCTGTAGCCCGTTGTGACTTATCTGTAAGACAGATAAAGTTACTTAGAGTTGTTTTGGATTGGATATAGGCATTGCATTGGCAGGAACCAGTGTATCAATTGCCAGTCCCTTTTTCCTGAATGAGTTACCTGAGATTTTGTTAGTCAAGGATCTAGAAAGAGTTCTTGGAGAGATTTTCCTTATTACTTAACCCCTGTCCCACTTGGCTGATTAAATCTAGCCTGCAGAGATTTTCTATTACCATTTATGGAAGCATTAGTACTTGGCTAAGGGACTGAGTAATTCCCACCTCTTTGAAAGAAGCAATGGTAAGACCTTTATTAGAAAAAACCCTCCTTAGATTTCTCAGATATAGGTAACTATATCTGAGACCTGTTTCTTCTACTTCTTGTATGTATGTATTTATGTATGTATAAAGGGATGATATATAAAGGTATATATATAAAGGGATGAGCCTGGGAGTGGAAGCCAGAGCTGCAGAAAAACGTGGAAATCCATGGTCCCAGTTATCCTGAGGAAAACCTCTGGTTGTCTCTGCTTGACCCCGGGATCCCTTGTGCATCATTTAGATGCACAGGGATGACTTAGAGATGACCCCAGGATATATGCATGGTGTAGACAAGCCCTCTCTCTCCTTTTCTGATCTGGGTTTGGCAGTAGATTCTATGGATTGATATTAGGAATAGGTAATGGGCCAGATGGGGGTGAATAAATTTAAGTTTAATGCACATAAGATGAAGATCTTTAGCTGTTGCACTGTTGTGATAGATACATGGTGAACCTCTTAAGTTTTAAGTGTGTCAAACATTGTTTTAGATTTTAATTTTTATTGAATTTATTGTAACAGATGCATGAACAAATAAATAGTATTACTGGTTTTTTTTTTGGCTCATTCTGCCTTTATACTTGGATGTTTGAAATGGACAAAAATTGAAAAAAAAATAATATGAAAGAAAACACCAATTGAGATAAGAATGGAAATGATGGGAGTTGCTTTCCATCACATCTGGAGAACACCAGCTTGGGAAAAACTGTGCTAAAGTGAAATGACATTTGCCTTAGACTCATGCTTGGAGTATGTGTGTTTCAAACTTGAGAGGTTGACTATCTTGCTTCTGTTTTTTGTGTTTAGTAAACGATAGCAAAATTTAAAAAGTCCCCAGCCAGATGTTTTTATATGAGCCTATAGATTTGTGATCTCAAAGAGAGCAAGAGGTCTTAGCAGGTAGGCTCATTATCCTTGGATTGACATTTACCAAGTGAGGAAAAATGTAAATATGGTGGCTGGGGGTGGCATAGGGTTAGGGAGAGAAGCTGAGCTATGTGCGTCGTCTCGGTTAATCCAGCTGGAAGTGTTTTGCAAACGGTAATATAAAGCCTCTTGGTAATAACCTTCCTGCTCGCTCACAGCTTTTATTTGGCATTACAGTGCAATAAAACCCACCAGGATTAGTTTGCTAGTGACAAGGAGAGAATAGTGTTCATCTAATTAAATACTTTCTGTATGTTAAAAAAATGTCCATTATATAATTTGAATTTTTAGCTTCTATCCATTAATGGACACATTTTCAGTAGAGCACATAGAATTCTGGGACTAGAAGAAGAAGATCTGAAGATAATCTACCCTAACTCCTTGATGATCAAGGGGCTGGAGCAGCTCCACTATGAGAAAAGGTTAAAACAGCCAGGATTGTTTAGCTTAGAAAAAAGGCAAGGAAGGGGAGCCATTTTTCTCCCTTTCGCATAATACTAGAACCCAGTGGGGTCATCCCATGAAGCTGATTGGTGGGAGATTCAGGACAGATAAAAGGAAGTCTTCACATATCACAAAGTTACACTATGGAATTCACTACCACAAGATGTAGTGATGGCCACCAATTTGGGTGGCTTTAAAAGGAGGTTAGACAAATTCATGGATAAAGGTAGGCTACTAATCTTGATGGTTATATGCTACCTCCAGAATCAGGGGCAGTATGCCTATATACACCAGTCTCTGGGGAACACAAGCAGGAGGTTAGGTCAACATCTGAGGTTGTCTTACACAGTGCCTCTTCTGAAGGAGGTTCAGAGGATGGCAACAGGGGTGAGGGCCTTCTCAGTAGTGTCCTCCTGATGATGGAGTGTTCTCCTCAGTATGGTGCACCTGCCAACAACATCTTTTCAGTGCCAGGTTAATCCTTTCCTCTACTCCTAGGCATTTGATGGCATATGATGGAACTTTTAAATGTTAGTTGTTTTATTGAGACCCGGTAGTGTATTGTTAATTGTTTTTCGCTGTTTCCAAACTGTTGAGTTTTTTTTGTATATTAGAGGTTTTCTTTTTGTTTTATCATGTAGTATCTTAGGGTTTCATTGTTGTGAACCACCCAGAAAACTTTGGCTGTTGAGCAGAATAGAAATGTAATAAATGAATGAAAGAAGTAATAAAGACTTTCAAAGGATTCAGAAAGTCCTGTGTTTCACCCTATTTGGGGGGATCCTCCTTCCCCCTGCACTATAGCTTAACCAATTCAGCTGGGTCCCCTTGACCCTCTGTGTAGATTGGGGGGTGGGAATCCATCAGGGGGTGGGGAAGGGGCAGGGAAATCTGCTTCTACCAGCCCAGTTGCATATGCCTAACTCTGAATTCAACCCAGTGATCCTGTTTAGACAACATGCTAAGCCATGGTAGTTAAACATTTTGAGCTAAAAATTGTGGCTTAGCATGTTGTGTGAACCATTCCTAACCATGGTGACTCCATAACCATGGTTTAAATATGCTCACTAACCATGTCTTAGCATGTCTGAACAGGCCCAATGTTTCATTTTCTCTGCTCACGTTCAGCTGGGTAGATAGCAAAAGGAGGAGGTTTGTGAACTGGTGAGCTATATTTGGCTTAGTGGATCATAAGCTGTGCAGGCTTGACAGAGGAATGTTTCCTTGAGTATATAAAAAAGGCAACAATAGTGAAACAATAATATATGTGCTTTAAAGTGTTAGAAAAAAGTGGCATTCTTCAAAAAAAGGGATCTCCCCCTAGTTAGATTAATTTGTCTTGATAAATTGCCAAGAGGCATTTTAAATGTTATGACTGTATCTATAAGTTATTACAACAGGAAGTACATTCTTTCTCACTGAGTTTTCTAATTTATCTGTTTTGCTGATCTTGTTCTTCTAATCTAGTACCAGCCCTTGTAGTTGCCAACCCTCCTGAGTTTACAAGATGCACTGAGAATTTCAACCTCCTTTAGAATGTGGGCGAAGGAGACAGCCAGATGTCTTATAAACAGATTGAAAAACTGCAGCATATTTTTTTAAGTCATGCAGGACATTTAGAACATTTTGGAAAAGTAATTTAAAAAGAAACCATGATGTTAAATTTAAGCTTGTAGTTGACATAAATACATGCCTGGCTTTCTTTTTCCAAAATGGGGCTTACTTTGAGCATCTGCAGACGAGCGTTTTATCGCACGCTCATGACTGGCCACTCACAAATCTTCGCAGGTCATTTTGACAACACAGCGATCATCCTGTGCACCTCCCACTTCTGTTCTTTTCTTCCTCTATAAAATACAACCCAGAAAATCCATTTCTTCTAGGCTCTGACAATAATTGGCACCATTTCCTGCTGTGTGCAGGAAAAGCTGCACTACAAAAGCACCCACTAAATGGGCCATGTGGTTGCTACTTGCTTCCTCTTTCTTCCTCATGTGAAGGAAGAGGAAGCTGATCATCCCTATTGTGGGACAGAAGCAGGAGGCAAGGTGATGGTAGGGAAACACAGCCCCCTCCATCTGAAAACACTCTTTAAATCCCACTTCCCCTACTTTTTCTACACATGGCCATGCTTTTCTCCATATCTCCTCTATCTCTCTCTTTGTGTCTGTTATCTATTTTGTTCCAATGATCTGTAAAAAAAACTGAAATAGAGTTCAACTTTTTTTTAAAAAACAAAAAAACTCTTATCTGTACAAATGACTAAATTAAGGAAGAATACGGGTAGGCCAGGATTTCTTAGAAGATGTACAAAATTTGTCAAGGGTTCCTCTTAAGAAACATGCACCGTAAGTAACAACTCGGTACTGTACCTGTATCCTTGGTCAATATCACTTTGGACTGTAGGATTTATGCCATGCAATATAAACAATCTCAGCAGCTAAATTAAAGACACGTTCTGACTATTTGCCATCAGTAATTCTATCTGTTTATTATATTTGGACAGGGGAGTTGCCAAGGCATGGAGCCAGGCTTATTTTGGAGAAGGCTCAGGTCTGGTGCTACTGGATGAAGTGCGTTGTACAGGAAATGAACTGTCTATAGAACAGTGTCTAAAGAGCGCCTGGCAAGAACACAACTGCGGCCACAAAGAAGATGCAGGTGTTTCCTGCACACCTCTAACAGGTAGTCAGCAGAAGAACTAGATTGCCAAAGGGCTAGCAGTATAAAGAATACCCTTTATGAAAATTGGTCATGAGTGTCTTTTGTAGTACTACAGCAGAAGAAATCCCTTAGTTCGTGGGAGTAGCGTCACCCAGAGGGAGAGGCTGGTAACAAATATATTATTATTATTATTATTATTATTATTATTATTATTATTATTATTATTATTATTATTATTATCCCTATGTATGTCAGATGTGCACAGAAAGGCTCAGCATCCTTTAAAATACCAGGTCTTACTTTTCCTAGCTGTAACAGGCACTTGAGAATAGAACAAAAAAAATACCCTAACCCATAACTTCAGAAAGATGTTTTTTATCAGCAGTAACTATCATGTATTGCTTGAGTTACAACTATATTATTTTCTGAGGAATGGTAATATATCCATCACTTTTTTTTAATGCTGACCACAGGCTATTAACATTCATGGAACACTAAAACAGAGATAAGGGTTGTGGACTGCCCCCCCCCCCCAGGCATTACTGTTTGATGTGTGCACATGGGATCCTTATGTGCATATGCCACAGTGTAATACACACATGTGTTTGCAGATATCTGTATTTATCTGGATACACATGAGAAAAGGCTGGAATTGCTGGAATTGGCTTTGGTTTCCAGCAACATATACATGTAATCACTAACATACATCTGCTGTCATGTAATCTATGAAATGTATAGGCAGGTGGGTTGGGTGGAGTTTGGTCAGGAAAGGAACAGTGTAGAGAAATAAATGGATATCTGTGCTGAACCATATTCTATATGTCTCATAAATCACATGTTCTTCTCTCACAGAGAAAAGGTCCTTCTCCCTAACTCCCATTTAGCATGTCTTGTAGTCTCCTAAAGATCTTCCAGAGCACAGACAATATTGTGTTCTTTCCAGCTGAAGGAAAGTTTAGAATACTTTCCTACTGGTAGCATTTTACTAGAGCTGGAAAATAAAATTACTTACTATAAGGGACAAGCTTATTCTATAAGAGGGTAGTTTTCTGAACTATGGAGAATGCTAAAGGATCTCAGGGAGCAGAGTTTCCAAATAGAGGAGTACTCTGCTAATTGTTCTGCAAAAGTCTCCAGTTTTTGTGTCCTTCTGCTCTATGTCTTTGTTAATCCAGCTACAGCTCTTCAGTGTGAGGCAGATGTGGGGGAAAGAGAGCAGGGCTCTCACTTGTGTGGGAGTTGATAGAATGGGTTGTAGAAATGGTTAAGCTAGTGAAAGGATTTTCCATAGACATAACTGTCTTTCTTTTGTCTAGCATCAATTTTATAGTGCAGTTACTTTTCCCCACTGGCTGTCTATTAAGCAGGACTGGCTCTTATTTTTAATGCCACAGATGGTGCGATCAGACTAGCAGGCGGGAAAGGCAGCCACGAGGGACGTCTGGAAGTCCTTTATAGTGGACAGTGGGGCACAATCTGTGATGACGGGTGGACAGAACTGAACACACAAGTGGTTTGTCGGCAGCTGGGCTTTAAGTAAGGTCAATTTATGTGAAGCTGCTAATCACTTTGCGAAATGTTTCCATGTATTGTGCAGAATTTCACAGGTGCCTGCTTCGTTTCTTTGCTTCATGGTTGAACCCTAATCAGTTTCATATGCTGTTTGTTCGAGAAGCACATTTAAGTTCAGCAGAAGTTAACTAGAAACAAGCTACAATAAGCAGAATTGATTTAGGTGTGATCTTTTTTTTTGCAGTGCTTTATAAGGAAAGCATAAATTATAATCTAATTTCTTAGTTCACTCTGGATTGGAAAATGGGTACACTTTATTAATTGAATCATTATTTTCTTAACAATGAGCTGTTTCACATGACGTAACAACCCATTGTGGATTAATTTATCTGTGAGGACTATCATGTTGTGTCAGGCACCCACAGGTGCCCAGCTGGCCATGGCTTGTCATGTCATCCAAATCCGGGTGGCATGGCTTGTTGGAGAAGGAAACAACCCTAAAATAATCCAACAACAGATCATGGATTATTTGAGGGTTGTTTCCTCCCCCAACAAGCCATGCCACCTGGGTTTGGATGACACGACAAGCTAGCATGGGCAGGTGTTTAGGCAAATGGTGCTTGGCATTCACTGTGGCTTGTTTAGCTCATGGTGATCATGCGAACCAGCCCAGTATCATGTTCAGCAATCCATGTGTCTGAAAACAGTTGCTAGAAAACAGTTCTGCTAGAAAAATGCCTGAATTGTCAGCAAAATAGGCAGGTGCTAATGTGAAAAAAATGGAAATTGAGATAATAATTGGTGTTAGTACAGATATGGGGTCTAGACTGGTGATCACTTTGCTATGTGAATCCTAGTTAGCCCTTACCATGGTTAACACTGTACTTAATTAATAATATATCCTTGGCAAGGGCCGATGAAGGGTTTATTTTCTTAAGCTCCCCCACCCCATCACCCACATGCTACATATTTAATGTAGTATATAGTTTAGCCCTTAGTGTTTAACTGTGGTTAGGTGAAGCAGAAAGAATTCACACTCCAGAAAAAATGAATGAAGACAAGGAATCCACATGGTTAAGTATTCAACAGCATTACATCTCTAACAGGATTCAGAGAATTTTGCAAAAAATGTTAGATATGTGATTAAATGCTCATGAAATTAGGCTCCTGATAAACTAATACTTCCATGGGTTTTAGCAGCAAGGTTTATTTAACGTTTGTGGACACTGAGCAATATTTGCTCAAAATAAAATCGATTTTAATGGAAGTTGAACCTAGTCCTATTGTGTAATATATACATATATATTGGTATACATAAGAATTGTTTGTTGTTACAGAAAATATTATTTCCTTTCTTTGATCTTAACCAATTATACTTTGTTTACAATATACACACTCTGTGTGTAAACAGGAATGGGAAAAGCGTCTCAGAACGTTATCTAGAAGAAAATACTGGACCCATCTGGCTGGATGATGTCAGCTGCTCAGGAAAGGAAGCTGCTATCCTCCAGTGTCCAAAGAGGGAGTGGGGAAAGCATGATTGCAGCCACCAGGAAGATATCAGAATAAGTTGCTATCGAGATATCGACAGCCACAGAGTCTCACTGGGTAAGTCTCTCTTTTTAGACAAAAGCCTGGATCCAAAGAACTAGTGGAGCCCAAACGTGTTTTGTGTTTGTTATTCTTGTACACCGGCCTGCCAGGCCTCATGGCAAACCTTTTTGGAAACTGAGGGGATTTTGCAAGCAGCTTGTGATATGGCTTTGTGGTGGGGTCTGCTGTTGAGAGGAAACAAAGTAATAACATCTGCTGGGCACAACCAAGCCTTAAGTTAGCTCTTTGGATCCTGGCTACAATATTAGCTGTGAATAATAACTGAAGCTAGATGTGGCTTATTGAGGAAAAAGATGAGCCTGAAGGAACTGTTGAATT
Source organism: Elgaria multicarinata webbii (assembly GCF_023053635.1). Classification (NCBI taxonomy): domain Eukaryota; kingdom Metazoa; phylum Chordata; class Lepidosauria; order Squamata; family Anguidae; genus Elgaria; species Elgaria multicarinata. The sequence continues at coordinate 34,752,967 of NC_086180.1, read as the reverse complement.
GCAGCCCACCTGGGGTACTCCCAACCCCCATGGAACAGCAGCAATAAAACAAGTGATAAAGAAACCCACTGATCTAGTGTGAGGACTATGTGCAAAATCCCTCACTTTCAAGGTCTTTCCCATTCTTTTGAATGGAAAAGAACGGAAGCAGCTCTGCATACCCAAAGTGTGTGTGTGTGTGTGTGTGTGTGTGTGTGTGTGTGTGTGTGTGTGTTGTTTCCCTTCTTTGGAATACACAGGCCTAGATTTGGAGCTGTTTCTTTGTTATTTTAACCTGTGTGAAACTGTAAGTCCTTCACATTATTGTAGACATCAGTGCGTATGAAGACCATGTGCTATAATGATGCAGACACATAATTACAAAAAGTATAAAAGTGTCCATGGGATGAAATAGTCCGGGTTCTTTTTTTAGCATGTTCCAAATGGAAATAGGTCATGTTATATCAGAGCCCACAAAGCTCCACATTAAAAAGAAGAAAATGTATCAGCTGTAAACCTGGATACCTTATTAAATTCTGATCCTGACAACTATTAGAGTTAAATCAATGAAAAACAAAGTCATGTATGTAATGCATTTATCATGAGCAATTCATTGCTACAAGGGAAGGCATCTGTTTCATAAACTTGTATACACCATAAAGGAATTATCTGCAATTACTATAAAGAAGAGTGATAAATATGCCACTCAGCTGGCTGACATTGGTTGCAAAGACTTTCCTCAGTAGCCTGATTGTTTAAGTGGACATTATAGGTTCTCTTTGAAACAACTGATTACTGAAGTAGGTGAATATTTGACCTCACATAGAAGCTCTTTGTTTATAGTAAGGAGTTCCTTAGTGATAAAGGTTGGGTATTTTTCTAATGCAGTAGAACCCTCAGTATAGTGGTAATGATGAACTGAATTCTCCATGTACTCAAGTTTGATTAATAAGTATCAATCCTCATAAGTCTGACTTTCAGGAAAGCTTGCAGAGTGAAAATCATAATATGAGAAAGTGGCTGGGAGGGGCCTTGGTTATACATTACAAAGTAGAGCACATGATTGGCATGCAGAGGTCCCAGGTTAAATTCCTGTCATCTCCCCTTAAAGCCTGGGTCTTGAGCCTCAGGCCTGTGGATCAAATCTGGCCCACCTGTGTGCCAATCCACCCCTCTGTGGTCCCCCAGAATGGCCGGGCCCTCTTTGATGGTTTCCCAGCTTTTGCACTTTTCCTCCTTCTAAAAAGTTAAAATAATTTCCCTAAGGCTTAGTTATTAGCAGTAAGAGTGTTAAGCTGAAATATGATGGTATTTTAGGCCTTGCCCCTTTTGCCTTTGGCTCTGCCCACCACTGGAAAGTGGTCCATGAAAACTTCCCTGAAATGGAATTCAACCCTCAGGCTGAGAGAGGTTCTACACCCCTGCATTAAAGCATCTCAGGCGACATGACTGAAGGTCTGGGAAAGACCACTACCTGAGGCTGACTTGGTATATGGCAACTTCATATATATAATGTAGCTGAAATGACAGCTTTGGGCATCTAAAAAATCCTGATGGAAAAGATTGACTTCATTTCTCCTCCCAACCCCTAAGCACAAAAGAAATGGGTGTCATCCTCGAGTTAGGATATGGCAGTAGCAATTCAGTGAGAAATAAACATATCCAGTGGGGAGAACAGTCATATTGCCCTTTGACAGAGTCTGGGGAGGAGGCTATAGGATACTTTGGATTCCTGAATCCGAGGCCGGGGAGTCTGCTCCCTGTGCTCTCCCCTGCCCCTCACAGCTGGTATAGAGTGAGCTGTGTTGGCTGCCTCTCCAAAGTCACAAAGGCGACCTTGGAGAGGTAGAAAGAGGGCATCCCTGTGGGCACAGAGGGGAAAGGACTGGGAAAGCAGGGATCCAAGCTATCCCTAGCCTTCCCCAGCCTCGTTCCCTCCCCTTCCCCGAGGTCTCAACTAAATAGACAAAAACACCTGTCTAGCTCAAATGCAGAGCAGGGAGAGCACAGAGGTGAAGGTCACCTCCGCTGCTCCTCCCTGTCTGCTTTGGATAGCCATAAGCCTCCAGGGTTGGAGTCTTACAGCCATCCACAAAGGATTGAGCCGAAAGTTTGCAACCTAAGAACAGGGGGGATCTACACTACTGCTTTAAAGCGCTTTAAAGCACTTTATAACAGTTTTGACAACTGTTGGGGCCCAGGACACACTGCATATACAGGTTTCAAAACGTTTTCAACGTGCTTTAAAGCGCTTTAAAAGCAGTAGTGTAGATCCCCCCCAGTTTTTCAACCTAAAGGAGAGCTTTTAAACAACTGTGTAACTTGAGGCATACTGTTAAACAAATAATGTTTTTCCCTGTCAAAATATATTATAAGATTGAAAAGCTTGTAATAGCATTGAACGAGGGTTTCATTCCAACTTGCAATTTTGCCCTTTTTGCTAAATTTGTTTCCAGTTTGTTTTGCTCTCCCCCCTCCCCCAATCTTTTTTCATTGCTATCCTTTTACACTTCCTAGTTTCCCAAAGGTTCTATTATCCTACCAGTATAATGTAAACAGTATTTCTGTGTGGGTAAGACAAAGTGCATTTTCTAGGAATGGAAAATTTTAAACCAAAAATAACAGGAATTCGTATTATGGTGTCTGTTCACAAAACATCTGTGCTCACGATATAGTGGAACCTAACTGGAGCAGAAAACGTCTGGTAGGGTTAAATACATCCACATGGTAAAATTCCCTTTGGGTACTGGAGAGGTGTATTCATTGCATACTTGTGAACAAATCTTCCAAGTAGTAACAAGTTGGCTGACAATAAAATATGCACACTTTTACAGCTAATATCCTGTATTACTACTCAGGTAATATGAGCAGAGCCTACACTTAAAGAAGTTCATCAGACAAGCATTTTATTGCACCCTTGGAACTGCCCACTTATGGATGTGCTCACATCCTTTAGATGATTTTGTCTATCTCCTGTGTGCTTCCCACTCCTTCTGTTTTTCTTCTGTCTCAAAATACACCCATTTAATCTGACTTTTTAAAAACAACAAAATGTGCCACAATCTCCTGCTGTGTGCAGGAAAAGCAGCGCGATAAAAATGCCCCTGAATGGGCCACGTGGTTTTTGTTTACTTCCTCTTTCCCCTCCAGACAGAAAGAGGAAGTAATGAGGGGAAAAATTGAGGGTGGAGAAACGATGGTAAGGAAACACGATTTGTGATGATGCTCGCAGAACCAACAATGTGTATTTTCCCCTCAAACCGTATTCTTGCAAAATAAGTGTTTCTAGATTGAGACCACGACAGGGTGAAAATTTAGGCCTTTTTGGATGTAATCCTAAACACTGATGCTATGCAGCCTGAACTCCATTAGGCGGACTCCTACAGACGAGCAACTAAATTAAATAAAGGTTGCAGTAACTGGAGGATTAACCCATTCGTTATCTAATGCAATATTTTTGGTTGAACTGAATCCCAATGGCGATATTATTTCTGAAATTTAAGAAAGATTTTTAAAACAGTAGTTGCATTAAGGATAAATGTGACAATGAAGCTGTATACAAATAAGGTGACTAAGGCTAAATTTGTGAAAATATTCATAAGAGGATAAGAATTGCTTTTCTGAATGAGATGAAGATGGTCCAGACCATATGTTTAGGATTCTGTCTCTAATAAAATGCCAGCCATTCCTTTGATTGGTGAGATTTCACATTTGCAGATAATGTGCAGGGTAGCTTCTTAATGAATGCCAATTTACATGGTTATTTAAGAGAGCAACCCTATAGTCACTGGGTGAGCAAATCTGGGGCCACAGAATTGTTTGGATTCCCCCTTCCGAGTCTGGAGACAATACTATGACCTTGGAAACAGAGATCTGACTCTCTTCCTCCTGCCCTCACAGCCAGCATGGAACAAACTGTTCCGGCTGCCCTCTGAGCTCAGAAAAGTGACCTTGGAGGAGGACAAAAGGGAAAGTTCCTGTGGGTGAGAAGGGGAAGAGACTGGAGAGACCAGGATATGAGTTATCCAGAACCCCGAGCTTTGTTCCCTCCCATTCTGAAGTGCCCTTGCTAGATAGGATAAAAAACCCTTCTAGCAAAATCTACAAAGGAGGGTGGATGGGGAGGCGAAGATTGTCCCCACTGATCCTACTGCCCTGCATTGGATAACTGGACACCTCCGAGTTCAGGGGCTTCCAATCACCAAGGGTGAAATCAATAGGACTGCACCCTTAGGGATGTGCTATGAGTATATCCTCTCTCATATTGAAGCAATTTTGTGTGGCCACTTCACCCTATGGCCAGTGTACATGCTACTTCGCAGAAATGTAGTTTGATTTGTGTGTAGGGTTTGTAATGAAACAACATGATCTCAAGTCAGTCTGGATATATTCCGGATCCATAGGCTAAGGGTGCCTATGGATGGTTAACCTATGGCATTCCAGATAATGTTGGACTCCAACTCCCATTAGTCCCAGCCAGCATGACCAATAGTCAAGGATGATGTGAGTTGTCTGACTTAGCTCAAGTCCCATTGAACGTGGGAGAACTTACTTTTGAGTAGACATGTATATGGTCATGCTGTAAAATGTATATAATAGGTTACAAGAAAATACATTAAAAGGCAAGAATGGCATGTCCTAGATATGATTTTGATATGTAGCGCCATTGCTGGTTGCTCTATTATTTATTAGAAAAAAGCAATTTGAGCCATTGTGTAAAAATATTAAATTCATAACAGCAAAAGACCTGCTAAACATTTGAGGAAATGTAAGATTAGAGGGAAATGTATTGATTGAGTTTATAAGATCATTGTGTAATGATGCTCAACCTTTGGCTTGTAAAGGCCTTTGGGAGTTGGCAGCCTGCCATCCTATTCCTGAGAGAAGATAAGAGTGTAATTGAGCCAGTCCCGTTTTTCAATTTCCCTTCATTCAGGAAATGTTTAGTAGCACTGTTGAAAAGCTTCAAACAGAGGTGCTTGTAAGACCTTCTATATCAAGAAACAATGTGCAAAACAAAATGACTTCATCAAATCATAGGCCTGGGAGGGGCATGATTAGAGCAATCACAATGTGAATCTTTTCCTGGGCTCTACTATTTAGACTGCAGGTAGCTGGTTGTGTGTTTGAATGCCCAATGCCCATCTCTATTCATGCACATACAAACTTCATGCGCATACGAACTAGAATTTCATGCAGAAGGTTCTTGCCTAAACTTCTGCATGAATGTTTTGTGCATGAATCAACCTGTGATTCCCCACCTCCCATCTGAATTGGCACAATGTGATAACAGATATTTTATGTGTGAAGCTGCTAATCATGTATTTGGGCTCTACCCTACATTCTCCTTTGAGGTAGGATTTTCCAAACATTATACCTTTAGGGTGCATGTTTAGAAAGAAAGAAGTCCCACAGATCCCAGCATGACTGGCTGGGGAATGCAGGGAGAAGCAGGACTCCCCCCCCTCTCTTTTTTTTTTTTACTAAATGTGCATAGGATTGCACCCTCAGTGGCTTAGCTGTGCCCATTCAGTTGTAATCATGTGTTGTTGTGACAAAACATGGCTAGGATCTACACTACGGCTTATAATGGTTATGACAACTGTTCAGGCCCAGGACACATTACATATACCGTTTCATACTGTTTTTAAGGTGTTATATCCTACTTGGTGTAGATCAGCCCTTGTGTGCAAATTATTTCTGTATCTGATTCCTATGTGTTCTTCACAGACTCTGGAAATGTTTTTCCCACAGGAAAAATCTATTCCCCTTTTCCAGATCTAAGACCCGATGTGGAATCAGTGGGCAGAAAAGAGAAATTTTCCCATGGGATATCAAATAGAAAATGCATTTTACCTGGAAGTATAGATCTGTTTAAACAGATTTAAAGAGCTGAATAATTTCAACACTGCCATATAAACTGCAGTGCTTGTTGAACTTGAGTCCCAGTTGACAACTTTCCTTGAATGTCATGGAAATTAGCTAGGGTACTAGTTCTTGCTACTATTGCTGTGCATTAACAGCTGTAACTTATTCCCAGGGCCTCCTATCAGATTGATGGATGGTGAGAATAAGAAAGAGGGCCGCGTGGAAATCTTTATCAATGGCCAGTGGGGGACAATTTGCGATGATGGATGGTCTGATAAGGATGCAGCTGTGGTGTGTCGACAACTTGGCTACAAGTAAGAAAAGTTCCTTAATCTTTCTTAAATAGGTTTTTATGGTTTTCATAGATTATTTTATAAGGCTTTGTGCAAGTTCATACAGTAGGTTAAAATGTTTGCTGTTGAATGTGTAAAGACAGTGAAGAAAAATACTGTATTTTCAATTTTGTTGTTCAAATCGTTATTCACATTTTGAGCATTTTCAGACGGGGCAGAAATCATGTTTCCCTACCGTCGTTTTGCTTCCTGCTTCTCTTCCACAATAGGGATGGGCAGAATCACACGGGGAAGGAAGAGGAAGCAAGCAGTGACTGACAGAACCAAAATAGAGGAGTATGGTGGCAAGCTACATGACAGTAAATTTAAATGAGCCTGAAAAGTGGTTTAGCAGGAAAATATTTTTTACTCTTCAGTCTGCAGTATTCCCTTCAGTTGGGACTGTGTCTTTCTTAAATTGTTGAGAGTGTATGTAACTGTGAAGAATTACAATCCAGCATTTCAACTCTTCTTTCCCACTCCCGCATTGACTAGAAAATAATTCATGCTAATTTCTGGGGCATTTGTAAAGGGCTGATAAACACATAGCAGTTAAAATAAAAGATTGGATTAAAACAAAACTGTATCAAAATACTCCTCTTGATTTCGTTCCAAAAAACATTTCAGACCTGAAATAGTGCACATATTTCTGTTATCTGATATATTTGTCTTATTAGCTTTCTTGGCAGGTTGGTGAGGCTTATCAGGTACACAGTCATTTTGTATCACTCATCATATATACCACAGCTCATCCCCAAGTCTGTAATGAACACTCCGAATTTCTGTTATATCGTTAAAGTGATTAGTAAGTCAGTAAGCTCAGTGAGTCTGTACTGCAGAATGTCCCAATTTTTATCCTGAACCATTTTCATTTACATTCCTTACAGAAGTAATTTGCCTTGCATCATCTTGCCTTTCCCGTAGGACCTTATTTAATGAGGTCCTTTGTTTACACATGCTGAGTTATGCTGTGGCGAGTGTTTCTCATTGGGGTGGAAGTGGAAGACTTTCCTTCTATCTGCACACATGTTTTTTGCATGTACCATTGAAGCAGAGCTATTTCTTTCCTTTCGGTGTGATTACCCCAATTCCCAGATGTTTTAATGTCAGAAGATTGGGCCAGATGGCTCCTGTCATCATCAACACATGATAAACAGTAAAGGCAGAGCTTAAGTTTGGTCAGATGAGATGCTGCTAGTTGAAATTCTCAAGTGCATTAGCCATTTTAGGTGTTTGGATATTAAAATGAACTGGAAAATTGCTGCTATGGATAGGTGTGCCTGTATCCCCAGAAGCTCCATGGAGGCCTTCTAAAAATGATATGTAAAACCTAATTTGTGGTCTGAGATTACTTTGTTCCATTTCGTTAGGATCACTTGGGCAGTTTTATGGCAGAGACTATGTTAGAATGAAATGAGCCATTTTGATTAGTGTATCTACCACAGCAAAGATCAGAGTGTTCCCTCATGGAAGTGGGAGTTTGCCAATGAAGTCCAAGGAAATGATAACCTATGTTTTCTGGGGGATAGGCAGCAGACAGAATAGCCTATGAGGTTTGTAGAGTGGGTCATGGCACAGAATTTGTAAGGTCATCTCTGCCATATGAATCTAATTGAGGTCCCAAAAATGCTAGTCAGGGCTTGTACAAATTCACCAACATCTCCCAGTAGAGCACCACCCTTTTTCAATAATTGGGGGATGCACACAAGGGGAACCCCTTTAAGGTGGCTTACCTGATGGTGTTCTGTTGGGTATTTTTTTTTTTTTTTGGTGGGGGGAAACATATTTGAAATAACAGCTCACACAATTTTAGGACAAGTTCTTAGGACAGAGGACAGATCTACACCTTATGTGAAATCATTATGATCCCACCATGGTAATGCTATATCCCTGTTGCTCATGTATACCTCTTAGGACACACAATGACATTTGTTGCAGTATTTGGAATAATGTGGAATAAAAAGCAGGAAATACCACTATGAAAGCAGTATATGTAATGTGCCCCAACAGTTATCAGTGCACTTCAATACTGCTATAAAACAGTAGTGTAGATCTAGCCAAAGTCTTTCAAAGAGGGGAGTTGGGATAGGTGAAGTCAGCCATACTCCAAAGGGTGGTAGCATCACAGGGGCTACAGATGTGAGAGCTGCATGGCGTTCAGTCTGCAAATGTCTTACCTCTGTCTGTGGATCTGCCTGCTGTGCCTAAAGGTTCTGAAGCAGCTGCATGTGACTGGGGTCCGGAAAGCTAATTGATATAGCATCTGTCCATTCACAGTCATGACTCATACCATCTGAACTCCACATCTGTGCAGGCTTTATCCAACTTTGTTTTAGAGCCTAACCATCTATGAGATGGTTACACACACACATGCACACACATATATTCCACTATACATTTTCACTCTACAAGTTGCAATCTTTTCAAGAAAAATCAGTTAAAGTCAATAAATCCCTCTCCTCAGTTACAGTGGCTTAAGTGTAAATCACAGCTATATAGGGAAAACCCTGAGAAGATTTTTGGATTTCCTTAGATATCTGTGTTTCATAATTCTGCCGCTTTAACTAAGGAAAGTAATCCAGAGAGCTTCCTTAGCACACTTAGATATTCCTTAGTTTAGTTCTTTGGTTTTAGTAAAGAGTACTCAATGGGCTGGTTCACACGTCACAGTAACCCACCCTGAAAATAAGTGATGGTAGATTGGTTGATTGCTCGCTAACCCATGTTACTCTTGACTGACGATCAAGCACTGTGGCATGCTGTGGCTTGTTTCCCCCCTGGTCCTCCAGCCTGCTCCTGGCATGTATCTCCATGTCCTTTGTGGCACAATCCCTCTCATATCCTTGTCACTACAGAGGGAAACTTTTCTGTCTTCCCACCCTGCCCTGATCACTACCCTTTTTCTTTGTAATTTTCCCATTCTCAACTTTTAAATGTTTTTTTCGGTGCTTTAGAAGTACAGAAATGGGTTCAGTTTCCCCCACACACACACACGTGAATGGCAGAAAAATAAAATTAAAAAAGTATCTGATTTGCACAATAAGTACACTCAGACTTCCACACTAATTACATCTATACTCCAGTAGTAATTATACATGCCCCCCCCCCCCCCAGCTCTGTCTCGTTCAGCTGCCACTTTGGGAGTTTGGGGTCAAGGGAAATGCCTGAGTGGGGGAGGAAACTGACATGTGAGAATTTAAACATAATGAAGGATGGAATTGGCAAGTGGGATTTATTGGCTCACCCCACATCCCCAATCGCAACCCCTTTTTGGAGCAATTACTTTGTTTGCAACTTTTTTATTTCTTTTGAACTCCAAAAGCTGTCAAAGGAAAAACCAAAATGGAGTAGGCAATGAGATATATACAGTAGGTCCCAAACTCTGTTGAGTACATATGTAGCACTAAGTACATGGCTTTGTATTATTTTCTTCGGCTTTAGATGCTTTTTCTTGAAGAATATTGAAATGTGTGGAAGGGATGTAAATTTGGCTACTCAGAAGACATTTATATTGGAATGGAAAAATTGGTTGTATGCATGGCTACCAAAGTTGGCCAGATTTTTTAATGTTAAGATGATGATCTCGAGAAATTAATAATCCAATTAAGTGCAGTGAAAAAGCCTGTAAATTAGTATTTTACAGTTGTATCATTAGAGAGCTTGCGATAGTTACAGATTAATATTTATAGCAGAAACATGTAACATAAAAACAATAGAACATAGTTCCTAAATGAGAAAGGCAGTTCTGATACTATAGAAATATTAGCCAATGAAAACTTGATAGAGGATAAACAGCAGTGGAAAGAACATGCATGTGTTCAAGAAATAATTTCATAGAGTAAATGTCATTAAAGCAGAAGCACAACCCCTTTTGAGCTTTAAGGAGCAATCCTATGCATGTTTACAATACTGGATGTTGTAGGACTTTTCTTGCCTAAATGTGCATAGAATTGCACCTTAAATTGCTTGAAATATGGAATTTGGCCCTCAGTGGAATAGCATTCAGAATAGGAAGGGTCAAGTTCCTTTTTATTTTATTTTATAATACTCTTAAAAGATAAACTTCTGCTACCTGGGATCTGTCATGCTATGTGCTTTTTATTTATCTGTTGAGGCATATTATTTTGTGGGGAAAGTTGTGCAGACCACATCATATATTCACACCTTATCACTGCTTATACTGTTTCACCACTTAGAGAACTGGGCTGCAGGAGGAGCAGCAACAATATTGTACAGGAAGATATGATAACAACATTCTTGTTCTAGCAAGAAATTCCCTCGGATCTCCAGGATAGATGGAATTTCTTTTCTTTGATAAGTGTTAGCTAATGTAGTTGAACACTGCTGTGTTTTTGAAGATGTTCCACAACAGTTTGATTAAGCAACTTGTATTTGTGTTAATGGCATATTACTCAATGGCGATATACGATAGTCATCAACAAATGGCTTCAACATGAAAATTACAAAAGGGCCCTTTCTACACCTAAGGGTAATCCCAGGAAAATGAAGGGATCGTCCCTGCCTGCTCCCGGGAACCCCTGTATGTCATTCGGATGCACAGGAATGATCCCGGGAAGATCCCAGGATATAGGCCTGGTGTACACATGCCCAAGGAAAGAGTCTATGATATGCAAGTAATTATCAGGTTTTTTTAAAAAAAGGTCAGTTAAGCAATGGTTGCTCAATATGCACTAATTACCTTGTGGAAATCCAACAGCTGAATATCATTGGAATGAATCTACAAAGAGATTTCTTAACTGGTTTCCAATAGTAGATATAATTTTGCAATGGTCTCCTGCACTTCATCACTGTCTTGCAGATCTAGTTCATACATGGAAAAAAAAAAACAATCCTTGAACAGCTGTCAGGGAGTTCTACATTCCCTACAATATCTGCAATCAATATAACAGTTCAAGGGGGAGAGAGTTCTTGGAACAAGACAAGACATGTAATTTGTAGCTAACTAGTTAAATAAATCACCATAGGGCCATTTTGTAGAGATGAACATAAACTGCTGTTGAAGCCAGTGTGGCTTTGGGTTTCCTTTGCACAGGTCACACGGATTAACATTTCTAGGTTGTTTCATTTTGTGCTCCGGACTATTGGGATTTTCAGAATTTTTGTTTCTTGCATTCTTTTGTTTAATTCAACACTTTTTTCTTTTTTATTGCTCACTTCATTCTAGTCTTTAGTAAACATAATTAAAAGAACAGTATAAATAGTATATATATAAAAAATATTCATATCCGAATGAATGGCCAAAATCTCATATTATAAAACATTTTAACTGGACACATTAATTTCTAGTTTCAAATAATTAAAACTAAGCATGCATTTATGGAGTGCAGATTGCACTCCTAAAATTTAATGTCTCAGATAGTTCTGTTTCTCCCTAGTCCCTTTAGAGTTCAGTTGGCTTTGTGCAAGTCCCATTGGAATGAATACAGGTAGTACAGTAGCATTCCTTAATATTAAACTTGCATAAAACTAATTTCTCTAGTTTCAAACATGATGGGGTACTTTTCAGTAATTTGGGAACTATTATTATTATTATTATTATTATTATTATTATTATTATTTATTGCATTTTTATATCACCCAACAGCCGAAGCTCCCTGGGCGGTTCACAAAAACTAAAACCATTCAAAGTATAAAACAGTATAAAAACATGATATAAAATACACATTAAAAACTGATTAAAAACATACAATACATGATTAAAACATCTTTAAAACCTCCTTAAGCCTCCTAAAAACATTCTAAAATTTCACTGGATAGGCCTGCTGGAATAGATCAGTCTTCGTTGCTTTTTTAAATTCTAAAACACTGTCAAGTTAACGAATCTCCTCCGGCAGGCCATTCCACAGTCTGGGAGCAACAGAAGAGAAGGTCCTCTGGGTAACTGTTGTTAATCTAGTTTTTGCTAGCTGAAGTAGATTCTTCCCAGAGGACCTGAGTGTGCGGGGCGGATTGTACGGGAGAAGGCGATCGCGCAGGTAGCCTGGACACAAACCATGTAGGGCTTTAAAGGTAATAACCAACACTTTGTACTTCGCCCAGAAACTAATTGGCAGCCAGTGAAGGGATTTTAAAACTGGTGTAATGTGGTCACCCCTAGGTGTACCGGTGACCAGCCTGGCTGCCATATTTTGGACTAATTTGAAGCTTCCAGACTAGGCACAGAGGTAGCCCCACCCATGTAGAGCACATTGCAGAAGTCGAGCCTCAAAGTTACCAGTGCGTGCACTACCGTTTTTAGGTTTTCTAACTCTAGGAAGGGGTGCAGCTGGCGTATCAGCCGAAGCTGATAGTAGGCACTCCTGGCCGTCGCATCTATCTGGGCTGTCATTTGGAGCGACGGATCCAGAAGCACCCCCAAACTGCAAACACAGTCTTTCAGGGGGAGTGTAACCCCATCCAGAACCAGTTGACACACCTCCAAACCCAGGTTGCGGCCTTTGACAGCGAGCACCTCTGTCTTGTCTGGATTCAGCTTCAGTTTGTTTTCCTCATCCAGCCCATTACCGACTCGAAGCATTCATTCAGAGGAGACACACTATCGTTAGCTGACGCTGTTGTCGAAGGCATAGAGAAATATATTTGGGTGCCATCCGCATACTGATAGCACCCTGCCCCATGCCTCCGGATGATCTCTCCCAGCAGTTTCATGTAAATATTAAATAGCATTGGCTATTTAATATTAAATTTTAAATTGCATGTGGCAAAAACAGAAAAGCAGATCTGAAGCAAAATGCAGCACATCAAACGTGCCTGCAGGCAAGGGATAGTTTTTTTAGTAAATCAACAAAATCAGTTTAATAAGATGTGCCATTTATAACTATATTTATGATATACAGTAGGAGGTAGATTGTAAAATTTCACTTTCTGTATCAGACCTTGGTTTACATGCTTACACACAGGATAGTTACACATCCCTAATGTTTTGTTAAGTAGTGTTTCCATTTGCTTGAATGTCTGATACTTGGATTATTTTGAATGTCCCAAATGAGGGTGTGTTGTACTCAGTATCACTGTTCCTGCTGTAGTTCCACTCTGCTAGTTGTAAGTAACACCTTGTGTCCTAGCTCATACTAGGTATCTCAATCAAAAAACACAGTCAGTTCAGTGGTGCCCTGATGGCAATGAGATACATATTTTTTTATCTGCATCACATGTCCCCGAGGAAGTCCAAAACAATATGAAGAAACTACCGTACTGTGTTTTGCCTGGATGGGTTGTGCTTCCTGGGAGGAATCAGGAAGTAGTTCAAGGCAACACCCATTGTTTCTGGCCTGAGGGGAGAGAGGCCACAGCCTGAGAAAACTCTGTGGAAAAGCCTTTGTCTAAGTAAACCTTGGTAGGGAGCAATCCTATGGCCTCTATGCGGAGTCTGGGGGAGAGGGGCATAGGATATTTCTCATTCCAGGATTTGAGGTCTGTCTGAGACAACCCTCTGCACTCGGACCCAGGAATCTAAGCTTCCCTTGCCCTTGTAGCCAGTGTAGAAAGAATGTAAAGGGGGCACTCTTGTGGGCATGGAGGGGATTGGAGAGGCCGACTTATACCCGTCTAGCTGAAATACAGATTGGACTGGATCCCTTAGGTCTGCACCCTAAGTTTATTTGCAAAGCAAAGTCTGTGTGAGTCTGTGGGATGCAGTACAACAACTTTAAAACGAAGTCTGCTTGCATGTGTAAATCTTCCTTCCTGGCTCAAAGAGAATGATTTTTTTTTTACTCTATATTTCATATATTTAACTAATACTTCAGTTTGTATTAACGTCATAAGCAATTGAAGCAAAATGACTAGTGCTGTGCCGAATCCTGCCCCCTATTTTCGGTAACTTTTTTTTCTCCCTTCAAAAGAGTCATTGTTTTTTCTTCCTCTTTTGCAGGGAGGGGGAGAATTTTTTCCTTGGGGAGTGGGACAGCATTTTCACATACCTTTTAAAAATGTAGCTGGTTGTTGAGAGGTCTTCTTTTTGTTGTTGTTGTTATTATTACATCCCCAGCACTTGGAGAATCCTGGCAGTTCTTAGTGAATGCCTACTGGGGCCCTTCCACACGTCGTCCCCAGAGCGCATCTATTCGACCCCAGTGCACTCTGAGGACGATCGTGAAACTTCCCTGTAAAAGAAACGACGAAAAGACGTCCTCCACGCTGGCGCCGCCGGCGCCGCTACCCAGCTTCCTGCTTCCCGCCTGGGACGATAGCTCGGCGGAAGAAGGCGGAGGACAGAGCGGAAGAAGCTCTCTCTCCCAACGTCTTCAAAAAAAGCTCTCCGAGCCGGCCGGGGAGCAGGAAGCTGGGTGGCGCCGGCGCCGGCAGCGGCACCGAGGACGTCTTTCCCAGCTTCCTGCTCCCCGGCCGGCTCGGAGAGCTTTTTTTGAAGACATTGGGCGAGAGAGCTTCTTCCGCTGAGCTATCGTCCCGGGCGGGAAGCAGGAAGCTGGGTAGCGGCAGCGCCGGTGCAGAGGACGTCTTTTCGTCGTTTCTTTTACAGGGAAGTTTCACGATCGTCCTCAGAGTGCACTGGGGTCGAATAGATGCGTTCTGGGGACGACGTGTGGAAGGGCCCCTGGAGACATGCTATATCACCCTCTGCAGTAGGCATTTAGGAATAACTTCTGGGCTCCTGCAAGTGCTGGGAATGTTTTTTTAAAAATAAATAAATAAATAAATAAATAAATAAATAAATAAAATACCCCTCAACAACTGGCTACACTTTAAAAGGTATGTGGAAACCCTGTCCCCCTCCCCAAGGAGAAAAATTCTCTGAAATTCTCAGGTCTTCTGGCCTTTTTCTCCAGTTTTCATCCCCACCCCCTGAAAATGGAATAATTGATTTTTTTTGTGCAACACTAAAAATGACATCTGCCCTATAAAAGAATAAGACTTAATGTTGTGGTGTATGTTGTTTTTTTTCTTTTAAAAAAACTGCTCAAAGGATTTGCCTGATAATTTGTAAAAATGAGCAGGTCAGAACGGATGTCTTCCATACTTCACTAGGGTTGAATTTGTCAGCCTCTCAAATGCTAAACAGGACATCTGCATTCCACATTTAGATGCTGAGGTTGTAACATATCCATAGAATTGTGAGTTTTATCCTCTCAGAGAGTTTGGACATCCTAAGAGAACACTGCACTTGCAGACGGCCTTCCTGTTTAGTAAGTGCTTTTATATTGAGGTTTATAGCCAAGCTAGGATTGGCAAGGACAGCAAAAGCATTTTAAAGTGCTCTGTTTTCCCAATCCCCATGGTGCCATGTGATTGCTGGCTGAGAATTTGGCAATACACATGTAATGATTAATATTTATCCTGGGGCATTTATCTGAGATGTTTGGAAATGGTGGTGTTAAATAAAGTTGGCAAACACCACCAACCTGTGTTAATGAGGCATGCTGAAGCTTTGCAGAAATCAATGAAGGTACAATAAATTTGTTTTATAATTGGTGCCAGGGAAACTGGTGTCTCACAGGAAAAGAAATTAAACAAATGCATCCCTCCTGTTATGTCACACAGTTTCCCTTTACAGCTAATAAATGTTGAACTGATATTGCTTGATAACTAAATATTTGGTAATTTGGGGAAATGATGATAAAACATGCCTCATTATCAGTTAACTATGGCCTAGTTCCCATAACCAGAAGGTGAGGTGAGAGATCTATTTCTCAGTTGTATCACTTCAGATAGCAGGAGCAAGGAGGATATGATGGAATGTTTCTCCTTATTAAAATGCAAAATAATTCCTGCACATAGAAAACTATTTGTCAGGGAGAAGGATTCTCAACCAACTTTCTTCTTGAGATGCTAGCTATCTACATGCAGGGGGGAGGGTTGTATTAAGGAGTGTTTAATCAGCTGAATCCCACCTGCGTTCTGAAGAGGTATGTACAAACGTGGGTTTATCACATAATTTGTTGTTTCTGAGAACTACTGTAAATGCTAGTACAAAATTATGGTGAGCATTTGTTGGAGACCTGTATATGGCTTATTATTTTAATGATTTTGCAATATTTATATTGTCAGTATAATTTGATTTGGGGTAACCTATCTGTAGGCAGCAAAATGTAGGGTTAGAAACCTTCCCTGTCTGAACCAGTTTAGCTTTCTGGAAGCTATGAAATGAATTGTTTTTTAACATACACAGCTGCTGATTTTTGCAAGGATTACATGGATTACAGAAGAAAAATAGAGCTTGCAATTCCCAATATGTTGCATTTAAACCAGTTTCTGTTGGATAGCATTTTGATGAAAAGATACGTGATGCTTCATCACATCACTTGATGGGCTAATGAAAAAATGAAAAGGAACATCATGAATTGTTGCCTTGTGGAGACAATTTTGCTGCTAACTTGGGCATTTATTGTCCTTGTACACTGTTGGTTATTTTTGGCAACTACAGAGACTCTTGGCAAAAGTGACAAAAGTGGCTGCTGCTGCTCTAATCCATACAGCAGAACTCCAAATGGCTGATGGGATACCAGTGGGAGGACTGAGAGGGGTGGGCAGAGAGTTATATCCAGTTGTGACCTTCCACGGAAGGCTCTCAGATCCAACAAGTGTTCTGTAAACATCAGGGAGAGGGAAGCGATTTTCACAAACTTCGTCTTTCTGCTGCAGCCCCCTGTGGCACCTTTCATGCTTTTCTGAGGGATTCCCAATCCTCTGAAATAGTTATCTGGGGTGGGGGTGGGGGTTGGGAGAAAGGGGCTGCATAGGGAAGGGAGAATAAGTAGGAATAATTGATTTTGCTTTCTGCTCATGGTAGCCTCTGCTGGATCAAAGAGTCTTCCATGACTGGATAACACAATTGGATATTGTGTTTTAAGCTGGTTTTTAAGCAGATATCTGCTGTTCTGTTAAAATGCATGGTTTTTAAAATTTAATTGTAAAAGGCAGAGAGAAATAATGCAAATAAAATTACAATTCATAATCAATATTAATAAATTGACTACAAATTACTGATGTTTATAGTTTCCTATCGCAGGTAGTAATAAAGCTTTTATGTCTTATGTTGAATCTCTCAGTTTTTATGTCACTACAATGTCTTAATTAAAAAGTTTCCTTTTAAACTTTCTCTTTGTAGGGGTCCAGCACGAGCAAGGACTATGGCATATTTTGGAGAAGGAAAAGGCCCCATCCATGTGGATAATGTGAAATGTACTGGAAATGAAAGATCTCTAGCTGATTGCATTAAACAGGATATTGGCAGACACAATTGCCGCCACAGTGAAGATGCTGGGGTGATCTGTGACTATCTTAGCAAGAAAGCATCTGGCAACAGTAATAAAGGTGGTGGGTATAAAGTTGAATATTTCTATGTTTATTCGTCTACTTGAAATACTCCTGTACTATTTCCCGATGGGAGAATTTAACCTCTATGATTCTATTACTGTTTAGATTCTCTTGCTTCTGTGTGTGGCTTGAGATTACTGCATCGTCGCCAGAAGCGGATCATTGGGGGAAAAAATTCTTTAAGGTAAATATATTACCTTAATATACCTGCAATCCTATGCATGTTTTGGCAGCCCAGTGATAGAGCACATGCCTTGCATGCAGTTTTCGGGTTCAACCTTGCTATCTCCAATTAGAAGCTGAGATCTTGGAAAGCTGCCGCCATGTGGAGTAGACACTGCTGTGGCGCATGGACCCATGCTCTGACTCAGTGTTAGACAGCTTTATAATATATTTCTATACCATCGACCATAGTAACCTTCTGGATAGGTTTGTCTGGGCTGGGAGTTGGAGGCATTATGTTGCAGTGGTTCTGCTGGGGGTGGTTCTCTGTGCCATGGCATTTAGGCCATGGGGTTCCACAGGTGGATTCCTGCATTGAGCAGGGGGTTGGACTCGATGGCCTTGTAGGCCCCTTCCAACTCTGCTATTCTATGATTCTATGATTCCAGGGCTCTATTTTATTCCATGCTGTTCAACACCTACATGACACCACTGGGAAAGGTTATCCGGAGATGTGGGCTGAGGGGTCATCAATATGCAGATGATACCCAGCTCTACATCTCCTTTTCATCAAACGCAAGTGAGGCAGTGGCTGTTCTGAATCAGTGCCTGAGCATGGTAATGAACTGGATGAGGTCCAATAAGCTGAGACTCAATCCAGACAAGTCGGACGTACTGTTAGCAGGTGGTTCATCTGTCCAGCTAGACGATGTTTGCCCTGTTCTAGAGGGGGCTGCACTCTCACTAAAGGATTGGGTTTGTAGTTTGGGGATGCTCTTGGATCCAGAACTGTCACTTGAGGCACAAGTGAACTCAAGTGGCAAGGAGCACCTTTTATCAGCTTAGGCTGATATACCAACAGTGCTCCTATCTGGACAGAGATAGCCTAGCTACTGTTATCCATGCTCTGATAACCTCTCATCTGGATTACTGCGATGCATTGTATGTGGGGCTGCCTTTGAAACGTTCTGGAAACTTCAGCTGGTACAAAACAGGGCAGCACATTTGCTAACAGGGACTGGCTAACGAGACCACATCCTGACAGTCTTTTTCCAGCTTCACTGGCTACCAGTCCAGGTCCGGGCCTGATTCAAAGCGCTGGTATTAACATTCAAAGCCTTAAATGGCTTGGGGCCAGGTTATCTGAAGGAATGCCTTCCCCCATTTGTACCTGTCCAGACTGTAAGATCATCCTCAGGGGTCCTTCTCCGTCAGCCCCTGCCAAAGGAAGTGAGGGAGGTGGCTACCAGGAGGAGGGTCTTTTCTGCTGTGGCACCCCAGCTGTGGAATGAGCTCTCTAGCGAGGTTCGCTTGGCACCTACATTATACTCTTTTAGATGCCTGGTGAAGACCTTTTAATTTCCCCAGTATTTTAACAGTGTATCATCTTAGCCGTTTAACTTTGCTGTTTCAAATCTGTACCCTGCGTTGCTGCTCGGTTTTATCCTGGTTGTGCTTTTATATTGTACTTTTATACTGTTGTTTGTTTTATATTTTGAATGGTTTTCATGGTTTTAATTTTTTGTCCACCACCCAGAGAGCTTTGGCTATTGGATGGTATAGAAATGCAACAGATCAATCGATCGATAGAGATAGGTAGATGAAAGGGGAGGGGGCTCTTTAATTTTCTACAGTTCCCCTAGCTACAGCTGTCCATGACACATTCCATACCACTGCAGAGGGTACCCAACTTTGTGGCAGGGAGAAGGATTACAAATATTGCTATAGAATTTCAGCTAGTTGTGCTATAATGCTAATATTTGCAGTACAAATAATAATGAGAAACAGTTCTACTGTTTCTTTAATATGATTGATATTGGTGTAGTACTACCTTCTGAATTAAGTACTAACAAGAAGAGTAAAGGAAGCAGGGACAAATTGTTGATGGAAGTTGTGGCATAATGTTGAGCAGGTTAACCATTTTTTTTCATATTTTGTATGGATGATGCTCAAAGGATCACATTCTCTGCCTCAAATGATATCAGGTTGGAATACAGAATGGCATTCTTGGTTGATACAAAATATGTAACCTGGTTTATAATAGAACCTGGTTTATAAGAGATGGGAAGCCTGGTTTACAGTAGGAGGAAAGGCTTGAAAAACTGGCTGGCTGAGTAATTTGTAAGTGAAATTCTGATTTCTCTGTTAACGGGAATTCTGAACAAATTCCCAACTCCTGCTCTGGAAGGGGGTTAGCTGCAGAAAGCAAAGCCCTGGCGAAGGCGCTATACTAACAAGTTTCGACACATACTTTTCTTTTGCATGGAACACTATTCTCTGTCCAGAGGTGGATGGCCCTGGCAAGTTGCTCTGCGCCTGAAATCGTCTCATGGTGATGGAAGATTGTTGTGCGGTGCGACTCTTATCAGCAGCTGCTGGGTGCTCACTGCAGCACACTGCTTTAAGAGGTACTGTTGCATGATTCACAGATAGCTATGTTGGCAGCACGACTACGTGCAGGAAGGACAAAGGCAATAAACTCCACTGTCACATCAGGCATTGTATTGTTCTTGGTGAAACTCTGGTTGCTTTTGCACACACACACACACACACACCCCTTTATACTTATTATGTTAATATAAGGTTGGAATCCTGTGCTTATTTACCTGGGTAAGCCCCACTGAACATAGTAGGAATTACTTCCTAGTAAACAATCATAGGTTTGCACTGTTAAACTGCTTGTGCTTCTGCATTCTGGGATTCCATGGTTAATTTCATGACTAAAGATCTATGGTCTGATTTTTTGTTTAGCATTAGCATACCACTAACCAACAACATCAACTAACCAACCAAAACCCAGAGTCCCATATATTTTGAGTTTAACTAGATTCACCACTAAAAATCCTCCCTGCATCACCCACTCTTCCTATCCAAATACAACAAGATGATTTGGGAATTTTTACAAGATATTTTAATGACATGCATAAATACTAGTATACAGCCAAGTTGGATTCTAAAATAACACCTTTAAAATAAATGCGTGATTTGAAGTTTGCTATTTCTGCATATTAAACTCAGTAAAAGCCATGTATAGCAGAAGTTGTCCCCCCAAGATCAGAGCTTCTGCTGTACACTCTGTGCTCTCATTGTTGGTGAATGGGTGTTGCGCAGGGGGAGGGGGAGACCATATGCCCCATGAAGTATCTTCTTGCCAAGCTGCTGATGTGGCCAAGTGGTGAGGATTGCTCTAGGGCAGGGATTGGCAACCTGGTGCTTTCCAGGTGTTATGGACTGCAACTTCCATAAACCCTGACTATTTTTGTCCTTCTTCCCAATCCCTTTCCTGTGTTTTGTCCCTTTTTAGATTGGGACCCTGATAACATCTTTCATCTATGCATTTCCCTACCAGTTTATAACGTAGTATACACAGCTTGGGGGCAAAACTGCACCAACTGGGCTTGGCATTTTTTAAAGTGGAATGTAACTTGCTATCTCAACTTCAAGAACCACTTCTGAGCCATCAGATGACCATAGAAGTAAACAGACCAAATAGATTTGAGTCCCAGGAAGAGGCTTAGCAAGGTCAAATCTGAATTTTACCAGGATAGATGTTGAACAGTACCAGGCCTGGGAAGATTGGGGCAGGCAGGCAAGCAGGATTTGGACCTGGAATACAGAAACAACAACAACCAAGCAGACTGGACTCAGGATCGGAAAACCAGGGAAAGAAATAAACTCTGGCCCCTCTCACATGTTATGCTCATGGCATGGGGAGCTGCTGCAGTGCAACTTCCTGTAGGATGCTTTGATGCTTCTTCATACTTACTTATTTAACCAATTTGTCTGCGGCCACTTTCTGCCTTCTTTGTGAGAATTGTTGAGAGGCCGGGGTTAAGGGGTACAAGGAAGCCCCAGCTGTGCCTACTTTTGAAAATAACACTTCAGAGTTAAGGAGAAAATACTGATGTGTAACATACAAATTTAAGGGCTACGCGAGATGATACTTTTAACACAAAGCTGCCGACATGCATGCACCCGTCCAGTTTGCTTTCTAAACTATTAATACAGAATGTGATCATTATTTTATAGCATATATCCTTTCACTGAAAACATCAAAGAGCCTTGCTTCACCTTAAAGATGAACAAAAGATTAACAGATTACAGTGCTGCAATACACTTAGCACGGCTACCCTCTGAAAATCCTTTCACTAGGGGTCAACAGTTCTTAATGACAATGGCCCTGTTCAGAAGACACCTTAAACCAGGGGTCCCCAACTGGGCCACACAGGTGAGCTGCTTTCACCCACCCTCACCCCAGCGTACCTGGGCGTGAGGCACCATCTTGCCTACCCAACCGAAGTGAAGCCAGGATGCTGGGGTGGGCTGCTTCGGAACGGCGCGCCTGGCTGGAAGCCGCTCTGGGAGAGCGATGTCCGGGCACACTGTTCCAAAGCCGCCTGCCCGCCCCAGCGTCCACCCAGCCAAAGCTAAGCCAGGATGCTGGAGTGGGGGCGGGGTGGGTGGGGGCTTCCCAAAACCATCCCCTCAACCCCACCCCCCTGGTCCGTGGAAAAATTGTCTTCCACGAAACCGGTCCCTGGTGCCAAAAAGGTTGGGGACCGGTGCCTTAAACTATGGCTTTAACCACCGTGAATAAGGCTTTTTGAGCCTTATTCACCATGCTCAATAAGATAAGGCAAACATTTATTTATTTATTGCATTTATATACCGCCCCATAGCCGAAGCTCTCTGGACTGTTTACAAAAAAAAAAAAAAAAAAAGCCTTATTCACCGTTGTTAAAGCCATAATTTAAGGTGTCTTCTGAACAGGGCCAATGCGGTCTGCAAATAAAAATACAAGTTTGTAAGAAAAATAATTGGGATGTCTGGAATTACAAAAGGAGCAATGGAATCAAATATCGTTTCTAAATGCATCTCTGGCTAACACAGACCTTGGGGCTCCTCATTTTAGGCTCACAAGCTGGAAGTAGCCAGAGATTTATATATCGCTGTGGAATTATGAAACTTGGTAACACAATCTACTGTACAACATGTCTAGATAAAAGCACTGCATGTTCTGTTGTTGTGCATCTGTCTGCATGTGTGCGAACATGAGGTGGTGCTTATATTTAAGATCAGAAGAAAGCATGAAATATTTCACTTTGGAAATCCTTGCATTGTGTGCCAAAAAAAAAAAAAAAAGTAGAGAAATGTGTATTTCCTATTTCTTTTGCATATCTTCATCTCCTCAGATGAAAACTGTAAAAACTGGCTAAGGGACTAGTAATGTCAGCCAAATTATTATACTCTTAGTATATAATCTCACCCCTCTGAAGAGGTGACACTGGAGGAAAAACATTTGGCTGGAAACCTGATCTATTCCCATGTCAGGATGCTTTTTATATTCTAGATATTACATCTGCTCTGTAAGTAATCTGCTGCAAAGTAAAGGGAGAACACATAAAATATCTTACAGCCCTTACCTTTCAGCTTTTTTGACCAAGCCAATTGGAGTTCACTACAAAGTAATAAATGCACTATTTCTTATTTCCTAGCCTATGAAGCTGATTCACAGTGTTACACGGAGAGAAAGCACCTTAGCTAGGACCCATAGTAGAAAAATATATATACTATTGAATCCCATCCTTATTGTGGTACTTAGGAGGTGTGGGGAACCCATATTCCAAGATGCCACAACTCTGCAGCACTTGAGTCATAGAATCATGGAGCTGGAAGGGACCTGGAGATCCATCTAGTCCAACTTCCTGCTTAATGCAAGCATTGCACTGCTCTTCACTGCAGGATGTAGTGACAGCATCCCTGACAGATGGCCATCCAGCCTCAGCTTAAATAACCCCAGTGATGGAGAACTCACCAGTTCCTGAGCAATCTGTTCCACGGCTAAACAGCTCTCACGGTTAGGCAATTTCTCCTAATGTTTTGCTGAAATCTGCTTCCCTGCAGTTTCCACCTATTGGTTATAATTCTGCCCTCTGGAGTAACAGAAAACAAGTCTGTTTCATCTTCTGCACGACAACTTTTCAGATATTTGAAGACTGCTATCATATCTCCAGATCTGTTCTTCTCCAGACTAGACATATCCATCTTTTTTAACTGTTCCTGATAGCACTTGGTTTCCAGGCTCATCATCATCTTGCTTCCCTTCTCTCAGTATACTCCAGCTTGACAATGCCCTAGTTAAAATGGGGAACCCACAACTGGATACAGTACTCCAAATACAGCTTGCGGTATAGAATATATATATTGCTTCCCATGCTCTGGACACTATGTTTTTGTTAATGCAGCACAAGATTGCATTAGCTTTCTTAGCTGGCTCATATTCATCTTTTGATCCATTATACATCTAGGGCTTTTTCACATGTACTGCTGCCAAGTCAGTTCCCCCTCCCCCAACCTGTAGTTGTTACATGCTATTGTTTGTATGTAACAAGCATACAGATACACAGAGACCAGTTTCTGACAACACAACTTGGCTCATTGTGGGTTATTTAACTCATGATTCCTGCGGGTGTCAGATAACATATGCAATCTGCACTCAGGGCTTGTCATGCCGTGCAAACCCGGCAAGCTGTTTAACCCTTAAACATACCCTCGTATAACTCACAACACAACAACCCCCAAACAGGAGATGCATATTCAAAATGGCAGGCACACGTGTCCTGCACACAGCCGTGCAAATGTGTTGTGCAAACAACCCCACTAAGAGAATTCTCTTATTCTTTGCTAGTAATCTCACTTAAAATCTATTATACAGAACGTAGATATTTTGTTTCTGTATGCTTTATATGAGGCTCCCTGTGTTTTACACTTTCTTCAAGTTAAGAAAATGGTAACTATGACCTGGGTTGCCTGATCACTATGGGTTAAACAAGGCACAATGGGCCAGTTCAGACAACACACTAAGCCATGGTTAGGCCACTAACCCTTTTGCGTCAAATGGTTAGTGAGCGTGTTTAAAACATGGTTATGAAGTCACCATGATTAGGAATGGATTCACACTGCACACTAAATCATGTTTAGCTTAAAATGTTTAACCACCATGGCTTAGCATGTTGTATGAAAAGGGTGCCATTTCCCTAATCACCTGCTTGGGCATGGCTTGTCATGTCATCTGAACCCAGGCTTGTAGGAGGGGAAAACAATCCTCAAATAACCCAATGGTTATTGTAGGTTACAAAGCCATGCCTCCTGGATTTGGATGATATTGTGGCTTGTTTAACCCATGATGACTGTGCAAACCAGCTCTATCTCTTAGTTTTATGGGGAGATACTTGCCAGTGCAGCCTGACATGGGAAACTTTATTTCAGCCAGAATAGGAAGCAGGATGGGTTTACTTGTCCATACAGAGGCATTTTCAATGGGACTCTTTGCTGCATTATGTACTAATGGTACTAATTAATCTAATGGTTCATCTAGCCCTGTGTATGCTATACATTACTACAGAAAATCTTCTACCACTTATCCTTTTAAAAAGATAAAAGCAAATATGCATATAGCGCTGGAAGAGAGACAAGCCATCTCCTTGCAGTTAGTGTCATGTTCTAGCAAGTCAGTTGTGATTGATTTATGACATTACTAAATGAAGTCAAAGATGTCTCCCAGTCATTCAGAAGGTGGGGTACTTAGAAGAGAATTATGCCAGGACTCTAGGCTGAGGTCACTGGAAAACACATTTCCTTAGTACTTACAACTTATTCATGTCACTGTTGACATGAAACTATTTCTTGGCTTGTTTTGTCACAGCCAACATAGTTTTGTAACAAAAATGATTGGGATGTCTAGAATTGCATTAGAAGCATCGGAATCAAATATCATTTCTAGATGCATCTCTTGCTAACAGAGACCCAGGGGCTCCTTATTTTAGGCTCACAGATGGGGTTTAGCCAGAGATTTATATTTCATTACGGAATTATGAAACATGACAGTACAATAGTCTGTACAACACATATAGATAGAAGCACTGCATGTTCCATTATTGTGCATTTGTCTGTGAATCATTGTGTTTCAGCCTGTCTTATGTTACAGATTTGTTGTGAGGATAAAATAGTGGGAGAACCTCGTACACAACCCTGAGGTTTTGTACGATCATGTTCAAAACAGGAAGTGATCAGTATTAGTGACAGGCAGCAGGCAAAGAAATCTTGACAGATGATCCATTTTGATGCAGAATTTAGGAGTGTTGCTGATGTCAGATGAGACTGGAAATTTCAGTGGCATGACTCACACGCCCCAGAAACCAATTAAGGGCTGATAGAATCTCCTTTAGAACCACAGTACATATCAAATGTCTAAAGTCTGCTCATCTTTCCACTAAAATCACTGGGCCTTTCAAAGAAAAGCAGATCATTTTATTTTTTTATGAGGGATTTGAGTGAAAATGATACGTTGTTTACTAATGAATCACTCTCAAAATTGTCATTGGATTGTGAAAAAATAATTGAAAGCAAAGGTTTCTAAATAGTGGCCTATCACAGAGAAAAGTGAGAATATTAGAAGCCAGATAAATTCCTGCAAAAGAGGCAATTGGTCCCCTTCCTTCTAATATTATAGTGCAGTCTTCCCCAACCTGCAGTGCTGCACTACACATCTGGGTGTGTAGCTGGCCAGGCTGGCTGAAGATGATGGGAACTGTAGTCCAACATATCTAGAGGGCACTAGGTTGGGGAAGGCTTAGTAGAACAACAAATATGAGTCCCAAATAGGTAAATCAACTTCTTGATTGACTCAAGATGATTTCCTTTTGTGAGCATATTGTGTAAAGAAATGTTAATCATCATGAAATGATAATTTTAGAAGTCCTTAGTTCCCTTGACTGTCTCCCTGACTCCTCCCATCTAGTGCTGTTTGTGTCCCAGTATTGTGTTCCTTCATAATTTCCCATGATTTCAATTCTGAGGGTAGTTTAAGCTGCAATTTAAAAGTACTGTCAGCCAATAAATTGTATTCATGGGCCATTTTCCAAAATAGTTCACATAATTCATGAAACCCCGTTTTATTTGAAATACCATGCTTGTTTTCATAATTAATGCTTTTGGGTCGACAGCTAATGGTGAAATATTTTCGGTGGTCAGTTAGGAAGATTCTGTTACATATTTTGACTAACAGAATAGATAATTTTAAAATGAGTTCCTGGAAAATATGAAAGAAGTTAAAGCTCACCCTGTAATAAAAGGTTAATGAAAAACCTAAGAGGATAAATAGTCTGTGTTTACTTTAAAAAAAAAAGAAGATAATTAAAATATATTGTTTCGGAGAAAAATCTCCATGATTACATGGGGTCAGGATTTTTTGGTTTCTTTGTTTACTTTGCCCAGACTTTTATTATTTAAAGTCAGCTACATCTTTAAAGTTCCAGACATAAAGGAAATATAATGGGATTTGAGAGAATTATGCAAAATATTAGTATTGGAAAAGAGGTTCTGCTGGCATGTGTTTCTCCATTCATTTATTTTATTCTTCAGTGTTAGAGCACACTCATAACATGAAAACTCTGAAAAATATAATGCATTGTTTCATGGGTAAATTCTTTCACCCTGTAAAACAATTTCCCCTTTTGTAAAAACAAACTATACTGAATAAATGAATTGCCCCATACTTTTCTGGATTAATATGCTTAATGTAATTTAAACTATCACCAAATTGTAGAGGTTTCCGTTTTAGAACAAACAAATTACTTGCACAAATCTTGTATCTTTGATGAAATTTCCCTGGGGTGTCTTACTGGAGAATATCTGGTCACAGATGGCAGACTGATGGTAGTCTGGTGCCATACATACCGGTACATACATACATATATTTCTGTTTGCTATTGAACTGGGATTCTTGAGTTTGGAAATGTCTGGAAAATGTCTGATGTATGTAGCAGTGTCTAAGAGCATAACAATTAAAACCCCTGCCATCTGCCCTAGTATTTTCATTCGTGCTATTACAAAAATAACACGTTCTGTCTGTTAAGTTTTTAATATATTTTTAGGTATGGAAACAACACTCGGAACTATGTGGTACGTGTTGGAGACTACCACACTTTGGTACCCGAGGAGTATGAGGAAGAAATTGGAGTACAAGAGATTGTACAGCACAAAGAATATAGGCCTGACAGCAGTGACTATGACATTGCACTAGTGAGACTGCAAGGACCTGAAGAACAGTGTGCCCGGTTTAGCACTCATGTCTTACCTGCCTGCTTGCCAGTAAAGCGAGAGAGGCCACAGAAAACTGCTCCGAATTGTTACATTACTGGCTGGGGTGACACAGGTGAGAGTGTATATTTATCTACATATTTATTACACTTTTAGACTGACTAGTAAGCAAAGTTTCCTGGATGGTGTACAGGTAAATTAAGAACATGAAATACAAATCACTAATAATAATAATAATAATAATAATAATAATAATAACCAAAATAAAAAGGAAGCTGTAAAAACAACGTAGCAGATAATAAAACCAAAGTAAAACCAGTACAAAAATAAAATAATGCAAATATCTAAAGGCCTTCAAAAGGTAATAATAATAATAATTTTAAAAAAATATTTCTTGCCCGCCTCTCCGATTGGATTGGTATGGGAGAACAAAAAAGTCTTCACCAGGCACTGAACAGACCACAATCTAGGCACCAGGTGATCCTCTTTAGGGAGTGCGTTCCAGAGACAGGGTGCCACCACTGAAAAGGCCTTTCTTTTGTTGCCAGCTGCTGTGCCTCGTTAGGATTTGTGTCCCTTTGTGCCCCTCCATTGGTTTTAATGTTCCATTTATTATATTGTGGTTTTGTTCTTTTTGGGAGTATTTATTTTCTCTAGAAAGTTAGTCAGGTTGCAGTATTATTATTATTATTATTATTATTATTATTATTATTAATTTCCTTTAGGATCAAACTAGACACATTATATGCATATCTGAATCATCATGTTTCAGTTTTTCCATTTTTAATTAATGACAGCAATCAGATTTTGGGCAGGGGGAATTCATTTCCCACTGATAATCACTCCCCTAAGCTACAATTTCTTCCTGAAGCATTGTTGGCTGCCTTTTAACATGCAAAGTCAATATTCCCTGGTAGGACTGAAGTATCAAAACGTAAAAGAGTTGGGAAGGTTATATTTTTGAGAAGTTTTGGCTGTTTCTTAACACTGAAGGCATTTCTGCTCATGAAAGGGGCGGTCCCTAATTTCCCCTTCAGGTTGCACACCCTATCCTATGCCAGAAGGGCCCCCCAATCCTCATGGGAGGCTGCAGGGCTGCAGCAGTAAGGGGAAGTTGGGAAAGCCCTGGGTTGCCAGCAGGCTTCATCTCGCAGAAGTTAGGATCAAAGTCATTTTTACCTTTGGAGAGTTTCTATTTTTCAATTCCATTTTTGATCGTAGTACCTCTCTTCTGACATATGCAATGTTCAAATTTCCATGTTATTTTTACATAACAGTGTGATCAATGCATTTTAATGTTTTGCTGCTGCTCTTCTGTTTTCTTCATTTCTTTCCAGTACTCACTCACTCTCTCTTGTGCATTTTATTCAGTATGGTACATCCTTCCCTCTCTTTAGCCTCCTTTTGAAATCTGGGGTAAGACCTGCAATTACTCTTGACTCTAATGGCAAATTATAGTAGTATCAAGAGAGGGATTTGGTCCTAGTAGAGTTCACTGCATTTTGGCTTTACTTCATGCTTCCATTGCATATTCCATTTCTCCGGTTTAGTAACTAACTAGAGCGCTTCGGCTATTGGACGGTATAAACATGTAATAAATAAAGTAACCAGAAGAAAAAACATACCTTTGAAATGCTTAAGATCGTAAAGCACCTACACTTCAATTTTGCTATAAAAGTCATGCCAGATGTTTTTGCGTGTGAATGGGAGTTTCCTCTACAAAATTGGCTCTGCGTTTCAGCAGCATTAAACTTTGTTATACTAGGTTCATGATTTTTGTTCTTCATTCAAGTTGGCAAAGAAAAAAAGGGGGTTGCCAATGCTTGCTCTCTTCTTACCTTCATTAACATCTAATAGTATGAACAGATGTCTCTCAGTTTATTCAGTATGAGGAGCAATCTGTAAGATATTAGGTTAGTGTACTATTTCTTAGATTAGCACTTCTAGATCAAAAGGAATCTGCATTTTAATTCAATACAATGAAATACACGAGTTTACACAAAACACATTCAGAATGTTTAAATCAACAATGCTGCCATTCACTTTAGAAGAAAATATAGCATTACAGTGATTCAAGTGAGTTCTTTCAATGCTGCAAATTCAAGGACTTACATACTTGTTGGAACATTTCACTTTTAAAACACCTCATGCAATTTTTTTGTCGATCTGGACCTTGAGGGTTGCAAGGGCATTGGATGTGCATTGCTGTTCTGCTTTCAACCCCAAAAGAAAACCAGTGGTTTCCTTTCACAGGCGAAGTGGGATTTCCCTGTCAATGAGGTGACTCATTCTTTCACAGTTGGATCTTCTGTCCCATTTTACACTATTGCACTTAATCAGTTGAGCAATTGACAATGCAGCAGTGTGTCCATGGTTTGGGTCAGTAATTTTGGGAATTACCATTTGCACAAAGTTGAACAATTCTGCAAATAATGAATTGCAAGCAATGAAATCTGTAGTGAGGGAGCTACAAAATTACAGGAATTCATTGAACAGGTCTCTTCATAAAATAGCAACCATGCATCCCAAGCACATTCCATTACTGAATCCATTGACAGCACAGGCATCTTTAATTGCATTGCCAACATATTCTTCAAAGCTTAGAATAATTTCCCAAACAAATTTGTTTGCAGAGTTCAGGAACAAATGAAATCAACTGTTCCTTCAGTAATATCCTGTTGACAATTTCAGTCTCTGCTCCTTTCTTGGACAAGTGCTGAGCAACCACCTTAGTAAGTTTTATTAACTTGGGTGATACATTGCTGCAGATATATGTATCCTGCAGGTATTGCACTAATTCTGCCGTAGCAACACCATACACAATTTGATCAGTGTAGCCAATTTATTTCTTCATGGGTTTATTCATATTTGGCACTTCCTGCTCTCTGGGAGGTTTACAAATGACAGTAAGAATGCAGAATTCCAGTAACGTGATCTGAATGCCCATGTGGGAATGGTACTATCCTGTAAAAGTTTTTAATGTACATCGCAGCATATTGGGTTTGAGATAGTGGAAGGCTGTTAAGGTACACCTCAGTTTGTGTTCGTGTAGGAAGACCCGAGTGCCAGAAAAACATAGAGTTCCAAAGTTTACAATGTCATGGGCATGGCTGCTTTTCAAACTTTGGTGAGCACTGATTTATTCAAGCATCATTAATTCTGCATTACACCAAATGCAGCTCATGTAGCTAGTATGATAATGTACACACAAATGATTTATTGGTGAACTTTTTGCATGCATCTGTATTAATACTGTAATATTGTCTGGTAAAACAAAAGAATTTAACTCTAAGCACAAACTTCACATTCAGTTAAAACATGGCTTTTTATCAAAGCCTTCAAGGGCTAAATTCCCCATGGTTACAGTTTTAATTGTTTTAAAGCTTTTAAAAAAATTATACGTTTTAATTTGTTAACGATTTAATACATTTTAGCTGTGTAAATTATTTATGTTTAAATATACCATCCTAAGATCCCAGTGATAATAGGGAGGGATACAAAAATTTTAATAAGGAATTAAAATATTTGATTCCAGTATTTTTCCCCCATAGGAAGAGCCTATTCAAAAACGTTACAACAAGCTTCCATTCCCCTACTTCCTAAGAGAATTTGTGAAGAACGCTATCGGACAAGGTTCACAGGGAGGATGCTCTGTGCTGGCAGCCTCCAAGAGCAAAAACGTGTGGACAGCTGCCAGGGAGACAGTGGTGGACCACTGATGTGCGAACGCCCAGGAGAAAGCTGGGTTGTGTATGGGGTAACCTCCTGGGGTTATGGCTGTGGAGTCAAAGACTCTCCTGGTGTCTATACCAAAGTTTCTTCCTTTGTACCTTGGATAAGAAGCATGACCAAAC
Source organism: Elgaria multicarinata webbii (assembly GCF_023053635.1). Lineage (NCBI taxonomy): Eukaryota > Metazoa > Chordata > Lepidosauria > Squamata > Anguidae > Elgaria > Elgaria multicarinata. Next base: position 34,721,373 of record NC_086180.1, on the reverse strand, counting down.
TATGACTATTCCCAGCCCCACTGTCCTCTCAATACAAAGCTGGGATACACTGTGGATGACACACACATTTTATCTGTATGTATAGGATATTAAGGTGTTTTGCCATGAAGTATTGTTGTCTTGGACTCATAACTCTTACATTCAAAGTGGGGGTAGGGTAAGCACACTTCTTTAGGGCCCCCTCTATAGATGAAACCCACAAACAAATAGCACAGATTAAAGTTGCACAAATCAAGTATATCATAAACATGAACTACCCATGGATTGTTTAAAATATGGGTAGTCATGAACAACCACTCACCCCCTTCCTCTTTGCTAAACAATCCAAGTATGTTTCTGTATTGTTCCCTGTGATGTCTAAACCTAGCATTTTGAATTTTTGAGGGAGAAAAATTCCCCTGCAGTCATGACTACGTATGGCTTAAACAACCCATAGGTAGTCATGACGTGTGAACCGGGTTACTGTTTCATCCCTTTAGACAACTTAAACTTCTTCTGGATCCCACTGCATAATTTTAGAGACAGTTGAAACAATTTATCATGCAAAAATCAGAAGCATATTTTGTCACAATTATCCATTCCTTAAAAAATATGTAGTTGGCAAAGGCAGGAGCATAACCTTAACAAATCTACCATTACGCATTTGCTTATTGGCAATTTTAAAGGCAATTGTTATAAAGCTACCTGCTGTACAAAGGATCTGGCTTTTAATGAACTAGTCTAATAAATGTCACTATGCCAGTAGTTTCTTTAAATTGCAAAATAGGAAACTGCAAATTATTTATAAATTTTATGTAGGTTTATCTACAAGACCATTTAAAGTTTAGGTTTCTTTTTTGCAACTGAATTTTGAACAATGTTTTAAAAGACGTAGCAATAGCTGCCAGCAGGGCAATATGTGCTAGTTCTGTATATTGTTTATGTACATTTGAAGTACAGGTGCAACCACTAGTAATGGTGTCTACCTTTTACTCAGTAATTTGTTACAATGGTGTTGGCCTTGGATGCTTGTACACATGTCAAGTATGCTTTTCATGTATTGCTTTAGATGTTGCAATGCTCATTTGAATAGTATAAAATCTATTTTAATATTTGGCCTCTTTTCACAATGACCAAAGTATACTAATGCAGCAACAGGCTATGCCCAACTTGAAATGTGTAAAATTGGGTGTTTCCAGTATTTATATAGGTTTTCTGCAACTTTGTACCCATGAGGCTGGCATGTTTTAACTTCATGAAACTAAGTACTTCTTTAATAAAATCTAAACTTGCTACGTTGATTCATTTCTACTTTTAATATACCCAGGGAAGGGGGAATTTAAAACCTTAACAAAGATTTATCTATTAACAGAGCTGACTTCTGGTGATTTACATTTTGATCAGAGAAGCCATACAATGTAAACTTGTGTGCCACTTACTGACAGTATTCATACTATTTGGTTTGTTGTATCTGCCATGTGATATACTTTGTCCTTACGCCGGGCCTCATTACACAAGTTCTAACCAACTTTCTATCAAATGCTGGATCAAATGAAAAAAGGATGCTCACCTACAAAGCTTTTCGTTGCAAATCTCTTTACTGCCCCCAATCTTTGGTCAGTTAAAATACAACAAGAACCACTAATAGGTAGCTATAGAACTGTGGCCATTTTCCTGCATGTTCCTTTGAAGTTATACCAAGGAAATTCTTGCTCTCCCAGTGTAAATTGTGTAAGCTTAGAAGAGCTGGGTTTCCCAGCAGTAATAATTTGTCTTTTATGAGACCCATATGTGCCTAAGGTTTTATTCAGACTTCCTCCTGGCCATTTCTACATGAGATAGGTACAACTGGAAATGAATAAAGTTATCAGTCAGAACATCATGAACACCTACTAATGCATACAATTATCTATTATGTAAATTTTTATGATCTGAGTGAGGATTTTAATGGATCTGGAATGCTTCCTGGTTTCTATACAGAGAACATGCAATTTTGTAGGAAATGCGAATACCACCCCCTAGTGGATAAAGTAGAATTTGATCTATATTTTCTAGACACTGCAGCCAATTTCTCTCCACTTAGATACATCCCTGCACATGGCCTAAAACTGCCTCCCAGAACACCAGTACTCTCAAAACCAATGCTATTATTAATTTATATAACACTTATCAATGCACATGGTGGTGTACAAAGTAAAAATAAAGCTTTTGTACTTTATACTCTATTGCAACTCAACCTAAGCTTGTTTTCCCAACATCCTCCAGATGTTTTGGGTGTCAACGCCATCAGCCCGTGGAAGCAATCTGGATCAAACCCTCACACTGATTATTTCAAGAGATGGAGGGAATCCTGTACACAAGGGAAAACCATCTAATGTTGCATATAGTTGGGTCCTTAGTTACAAGTCATTACAGCACGGCATGGAAGTTGATGGAAGTTTTTTCTACTTTCTGGGAGCTAATGAGGGACTCCACTGCTAGATACTCAAGATGGAGCTGTCTCAGGCACTTGGCAACAAGACAGCTTTTACCAAACAAAGCAGTAACAGGGTTGACAAGAACAAGCTAACATTAACTACTCTTGACATGATCATGTAACACTTGTTACAATCTAAATTGTGCTTTTAGCATATTTGCCATTTAAACTGTTCTATTCCTTTCCAACACATTTTGTATGACAAAAAGCTACAGCCTAATTCATTCATATTTTCTCGAGAGTCCCCAGGCAAGTGCAGAAGAGATCTCAGCCCAAATTAGATATCAGTGACACTCTTGGATACCTCCACCTTCCAATTATGGAGTTCCTTCCTCTTGGTGAACCACTAAGCTGCATTTATAAGTAAACATAACTTTTCTATGTGGCCCAAAAAACCTTTCCCCATTCAGCTCCAATAAACTGAATTGAGAAAACAGTAAATAATCACACACACTGAGCTTTATATCTACAAAAATAATACAGAGTAAGAAGTATTTCATTAGTATTTTAATATATCAAAGCCTCAGCATAAAGGAATATACATACATAGTAAGCCAATAAATTGGAGACCATTTCCACAAATTATTCAACAGCAGTTAAAGGACTCTTTAACTGCCTTTACAGCTCCAAGTAGAATAAGCAGAAAATTCAGTTACTTAAACTGCACTCAGTTGTATCCATGGATTTATTTAAAGTAACTTTATCAAATACCTGATTCATCCACTTGAGTTATTTATGTGTTGATTGCTACTAGGGTGGAGATTTTTTTGGGGCCCAAGGGACTAATTGGCTGAGAACGCATGTTGGGGTTTAAAACCATTCACCAGCAGTGAATGGGGCTGCACCCAAAGTGAGTGGGACCACCCCAGAGCTAGTGTGGGCCCCCAAAGCAACTGCCTGAAATCAGGCTTTTTATAAGCCTCCATTGGTCCAACTGAGACTTTTAAAAAGCTTCAGTATAGTATGGAAAGGAGGAGGGGAAACTCCTTATCTCTAATTGCTTGTCAGAAATAAGCCAGCAGGGATCAGGTCCTCTATGGGTCCAAGTTTCCCCACCCTTGAGCTAGATTTTTGACAAGAGCTCGTAGCCACTACAGCATCTCACCACTGAATAGGTTGATTTCCAGCTATCCTGTTAAGATAGGCACATGTTCAGAGAAAGGTATGGTTGCTGTATTGTGTAATACACATCTTCAAACCCAAAACTGCAAGCACAGGATACCCTGCAAAAATTAAAAAAAAATAGAACAGTAAGTTTTACAGCCCAAGATTTGTTACTGCAACTCATGATTGGACTAGGGCACACATTTTTCCTCAATCAATCTATTCCATGGTGCTTCACACTGACTTAAAAGTAGTACTAGAATACTTCAATACATTAACTATCTTTTAATGTCATTATATAAGCAGTATTGATAGTGGTGATAATCAAGGGCCAAACAGCTTTCCAAACATCAGACATGCCAGTATACTAATTAAACACAGCACACAAGCCTTCTCAATTATCTTTTAAGCTGTGTTTTATACTTTGAATGGTTTTAGTTTTTGTGAACCGCCCAGGGAGCTTTGGCTGTTGGGAGGTGCAATAAATAAATTAAATAAAAAATAAACTTTAAGGCACACTGCCATTCAATGTGCTGGTTCTAATGGGGGCTTTTAGAACTTTGTACCAATGCTCTTGGCAAATCTCTGCCATAAGAGTAATTCCAAGTAAATTTTAAAAAGACCAGTTTCCACATTTACATATATGAAGTGCTTTCAGCACATTGCTATCAATATACCCGAACCTATGTATAGTTTTAGCTTGCTTTGTTTAACCTCAGAAACCACAGGCGTTTAAGTTATGAAGGGTTGCTTCCAATGTTAGCCCAACTTAGAGAAGACCCACTGAATGAAGGGGAATCAAGTTGGTCATGAATTCATTTCAATGGATCTACTCTAGGAAGGTCTAAGATTGAAATAAACCCAGGACGTTTGAACATTTATCAGAGTGCATAGGAAAAATGCTTCCGAGGGAGCTTTTAAGGCCGGCTTCTCTCCACCCAGCCCTTCAAATCCCCCCGTGGTGCCGTGCAAAACGAACATGTTACTTGCCCAAGTCAGAAACTCTCCCCAATGTAATGGTGGGGGAGCTATGCCAAAGCAAGTTGACGTTTGTTCTACCATGAGTAGGAAGGGAGGCTGCCACACTAGCAGGTCCCATGGAAGCATGGAGGTTGTTCTCCCCACGGCGCACGCGCGCCGCCCACAGGGCACAAGATGGCGGACCAAAGCGCCCCCCCCCCCCGACAAGCGACCGTTTGCTCGGCTCGCGCCACCATGCTTCGAAATGACGCGGAAATGCAGTTATTTCCTCCCCCAACCCCCTTCTCTTCCTCCCAATTTCTGTGGGCTTCACCTCCCTTCATAGGCTCTTACCTGAGATTCCTCGCCGGGCGCCTCCCATCTCCCGAACGCCCAAACTGATTTTCGTCGTCTCTCTGACAGGATTTTTTCCTTCTCCTCTCTCTACATTTTTTTTTACCTCACAAAGCGCATGCGCGGCAGCCGCGCCTCGCTCTAAACGCCTCAGAAAGCCGCTCAGAACTTGAGCGGCTTTCTGAAGCCCGTAGAGCGAGGAGGAGACTCTCCGGCGAAAGCAGATAATTAACCGTAAGCTAGCGGAGTACTAACACGCCGATAAAACCACGATTATTCACAAGCTTTAGGCAGCGCCCCGACCCTCACACCCTCCCAGAGGCGCAATTGAAAAGAAAGAAGCGCCCCCCGCGTGAGCGCTTTTATAGCGGAAGAAACGCCCCGCCCCGTCGCGGGCATTGAAGAAGAGGCCGGGCCGCTGGTGCCTCCCGCGCGCTCCTGCTCTTCCTTCATCCGCCGGAAGTAGTGTGGGATGTCATACTTCCTTCGTTCCCCGTTTGTCGGTCTCGCACTCAGAATCCTATGGCTACTGGGCATGCTCAGTCCTCATTGGACTGTTGTGTTTTTGGAGGGTTTTCCCTTTAGTCCCCCCCTTAATCCCCCTTTTGTGTTGCAAATGTTGGGGTTTGCATAAGTACACTGATACTTTCCTGTTGTTTCTCAAAGTCCTATTTGGCTATATTGTCATAACTCAGTGTATGTGTATGGTATTAGTATTTACAAGTGGGACTTGCAACAAAAAGTTGCAGTATAGAGTGCTCCTGTTCAGGTAGCCAGCCATGCCCACTTCCACAGGAATTCATTCATAAGAGCCTTCTTCTTAGTCCCTCTGCCTCCTTTGTAAATCTTAGGTTTTCTCCTTGTTTGTCCATAATTTCCTTCTGTATCTGGATGGTACTGGTCTGGCCATGTAACTGTAACAAAAGAAACATAACTTTTGTATGTTTCTATTTATATGTTTGTTTCAGTTTTGTAAAGCCGCCTTGAATGCCAGTATTGGGGAAAAGATGGGATACTACTACTGATGGTGTGATGTGATCCCTCCCACCAAGCTACACATTCTGATGTGTGGTATTATTATTATTATTTATTTATATAGCACCATCAATGTACATGGTGCTGTACAGCGTAAAACAGTGAATAGCAAGACCCTGCCGCATAGGCTTACATTCTACTAAAATCATAGTAAAGCAATAAGGAGGGGAAGGGAATGCAAACAGGCACTGGGTAGGGAAAACAGGCACAGGGTAGGGTAAAACTAACAGTATAGAGGTTTTATAGTAAACCTCTTTACTATAGAGGTTAGCATTTGCTTTTTCAAGTGGCAAGGCTTCCTTACATTTTCTACTTGCTAAATAGATCTTTTGCTTTAGTAATTAGTAACAAGTGACATTGAGTGGGAAGGTATTTTCCCAAATTATTTCATGGCAATAGGTGTCTTTTGAGTTTGTTTTCTTTACTTTTTCTCCATAGTTTTCAGATTTCTATTCTAAGTAGTTGTGAGTTGCCAAACTAGTTTTCTTAAGAATAAATTTAAAAAAACGATTCCTCGTTTTTACAAGGAAAGGTGGTCCAGTGAATCATGCAGTAGTTTTGTAGTTAGGAGAAAATATAATATAGACTGTGTGTAATGTAAGCATATGTGAAGAAGTATGAATATCCATAAAACTGTAGTATTAAACATATACTCATCAGTTTTAAAAAAGACACAGTCCCAAACCTTTAGAATATTGTATAAACTCAAACAAATCAACAATAGTGATTAGTGAATGCTTCTCCATTTAATCTACTGTGTTCAGCAAACTCTAGAAGTGGAAGGAAGCAAATGCTGTGGTGTACAAATCAATCTGGCCACTGGGTGGTGCTTTTGTTGCATAGGTTTGACCAGCTATGTGGGGAAAAAGTTAAAAAAAAATTATATAAAAGCATATATGTTCCATCTATGGAATGCAATAGTGATGGTAAATAGTAATGCGTTTAATAACTTCACAATGACTGGGTTTGCACATCACAACAACCCATGTTTTTTTTGTTTTTTTTAAAAAAACCTGGGTTGTTGTGAACTGAGAGAACTAGTAAGCATGCTGGCTTCCCCGAGCCTGATTGCTCGCACTCCAAGTAGTAGGGGCTAAATAACCCAGGGTTTAAAAAAACAACAACTTGGGCTGTTGTGATGTTTGAACCAGACCATTGTGTAAGTAAAGGCAGTACTGTTTACAATCACTATTGCATTTCATATATGGAATATATATGCTACAGTTTAATTCTGGGTTGTCACTTGCCCACCAACCCAGAATTCGTGGTTCATGCACGTTAAACAATCCAGGGAGTCATTTACAATAACAGGTTTTTTTGTTTAACCCCCCCCCCCCCCCCCGGGTTGTTGTGACATGTGAAGTGGACCGATAATAACTTTGGGTGCTTCCACATAAGAATTTTATTTTGCAGTCAACCTGCCTTGTTCATGGAATTTTACAGGGGGTCCAGGCAAGATGGATGGTTGATATTCTGGAGATGACAGACTCGACCTTGGGGGAGCTAGGGGTGGCGACGGCTGACAGAAAGCTCTGGCGTGGGCTGGTTCATGAAGTCATGAAGAGTTGGAAGCGACTGAACGAATAAACAACAAAAGATGTAATCTTCAATTTGTAACTCTCCCGTTTGTTCTAGCTAGTTCGTCCATATTTTTTCTTACAACTAAAAATCTATTAAGGAAAAGATGGGATGGCTTCATAATGCCTTTTGATTGGTAGCACTAAGAGCCCTCTGTCTGGAAGCATTGTTCAGATGCCACACTTTTTGCATCTCAGAACAAATGAGTTTGATATTTGATGCATAAATCAATCTAAACTCTTTTTTAGAAATTTGTGCAGTATTTATATATCTCTAAATCCAAAAAGGATGCTTTACAAACTGATGGAATGTGACCCCAAAACAACTGATTTTTATATATTGTAGGGGCTATTTGAAGTTGGTAAGCAGGAAAGACAGTTTCAGTATCTGCTTTCATTACAATTGGTATTGGAAGCACTACAGTGTAAACATGGACTCATGTTAAAGGCTCAAGTCCTTATTTGTCATCACTGCAGTCCTGCTATTATCTTTGTGATTACATATGTAAAATATATAATTGTTTAACAAATTGTAAAGTGTTTTGTTATTTTGTGGCAATCTATGCAAGGTATTTAATTTTGCTTTTAGAATCATTTGGAGTAAGTCCATGGTAACCCCATTAGGTCTTGCTAATCCACTTGGGATTCAGTGAGTACAGGTGTTGTTGAATGCTAGGTCATAGATTGATCTTCAAACAGATGGGTTGGCTGCTTTAATATGTATTTTGAATGACAAGGAATATACTAGCATGACTATCTTAAATTGTTTGTACTCATGACTTTTCTGCATTCGTGGAATGGCTCTGCCAGTCAGCCTTAGCTGAGTCTTGAGTTCTGCTTTTAACTTATACTACAGCTGATTTTCAGGACATGTTTCTCACACACATTTCACATAGGCTTAGAATGAATGATTCTGTGCATGGAGGAAAAAAGCTTAACGGTCCAGGGCAGCTTGTGGCCTTCTAGACATTTTGGCCTACAATTCCCATCATCCCTCATCTGTTATCTGTGTTCTGCTGATGCAGCTGAATTGTATGCTAAAATATCTAGAGCACCACAAATCGCACATCGCTGGCTTAGGTTGCAATTCTATGCATGTTTGCGCCCTAAGCCGGGGTGGGCAAGTTGTAGGATTTCTGTAGGGCTTTGTAGGATTTTTTCTATCTAAATATGCATAGGATTGTGCCCTGAACTACTTAAAGAGGATCCTACTTTGATCACCATGTAATGTGACTGTCAAACCTTCAATGGCCAGAAACCAGAAGTCTCAAAGGGTGCTTCCAGACTAGGCTTTTCTTATGCAATCAGCCTGCCTGGTTCACAAAATTTTACTGGGGGTTTGGTGGTCTTCCACCCTTGACTTCGAAATTCAAAACCTCCCACCATGGGGACTATCTAGGATTGCCAGGTCATTTAACTGGAGATGGCGCTTTACTCCTGTAACTACCAAGTGCCTGAGTGAGATTCTTGGTGGGTCGTCTAATGAAACAGTAGACCACCAGTGCAGAGGCCACCAGTGAGGGAGGAAGCAGCAGCCAGGCCCCTCTCCACCGTGCCTGGGTCCAGCTCCAGCTGAGAGCCCCCTCCCTCCTGCTACCAACTGTCTCTGCAGAGGCCACCAGTGAGGGAGGAAGCAGCAGCCAGGCCCCTCTCCACTGTGCCTGGGTCCAGCTCCAGCTGAGAGCCCCCTCCCTCCTGCTACCAACTGTCTCTGCAGAGGCCACCAGTGAGGGAGAAAGCAGCAGCCAGGCATCTCTCCACCGTGCCTGGGTCCAGCTCCAGCTGAGAGCCCCCTCCCTCCTGCTATCAACTGTCTCTGCAGAGGCCACCAGTGAGGGAGGAAGCAGCAGCCAGGCACCTCCCCACCATGCCTGGGTCCAGCTCCAGCTGAGAGCCCCCTCCCTCCTGCTGTCTCCTGTAACTGCTGAACTTTCCAACTAAGATTGTAGTGCCTGAATTTGCTTTCCTTTCCCCCCCCTCCTCCTCCCTCCCAATCCCCTTTCCTTTTGTGTCATGTCTTTTAGATTGTAAGCCTGTGGGCAGGGACTGTCAAGAAATACTTTTGTAAGCCGCCATGAGAGCCTTTTTTGGCTGAATGGCGGCATAAAAATACTTAAATAAATAAATAAAATAAATAAATAAAACAGTAGATGAGGCAAATAAAATATGAGCCAAGCTGACTCAGTTTTTTGTTTCTTGAAAAACACACCTAAAAGCAAAGAATTATCCAGAGCAATGCAGCTTTATGAAGATTTCTTCATTTTGAAAGATGTTACTGTTGGTGATTGTTGTATTTCCAATGAAGAGAGAAAAATGTGCTTGTTGGCATGCAAGGTGGTATGAATTTCCACTATTTGCCTTAAGGATTTTGTTCCATTATATTTTAAAATAAATAACCTGTAGGGAGCCCCAAACATCTATACTTGCTTCAGCAAAGCTCCATTTCATAGAGAAGGTACAGAAATTACATGTATCTCAATTACTCCATTACCTGGCCTTATAGGCCCCTTACAACTCTTACTATTCTATGATTTCATAGTGTTTGAGCAGGAGGGAAATAGGCCAAGGGTAGATTAAAACACACACAAACCATGTGCTCCTGTATGTGTCTACTCAGAAGCAAGTCCCATTGAATGCAATGACTTACTCCCAAGTAAGAATGAAGAAAAAAGCAGAATGATGACTATTCAGATGGACAGTGTGGGACTTGTAGCCTATGCTCATTAGGTATGGACAAATATTTTCAAGGTAAACCCTGATAATGAAGATCAAGCAATGAAAGATCCCAGGATGCAGTATGGACCCCTATTATGTGAATATTAGTGAATATAGATTGTGCATTGGCAGTTCTCCCTTATGTATATGCATGAAGTTGAATCCAGATCTAGTCATGCTTAGAGTAGACCCATTAGTCTACTCTAATGACATGATGATAAGTCTCATTGATTTCAGTGGGCCAGTTTCAAATATGACTAACTCTAGATCTAGCCCATAGCTTTTCATAATTGGTGGCTCAGTCTGCCTATTAAGACTGTTAGTCCACTTATCCAATCCTGCCTACTCTGGTTAGCAGTAGAGGTCTTACCCAGCCTTGCCACTTGAGCCCAGAACTGGATGCTTTGGAATGCATTCTAAAAATGATAGTCTCATGTCTCTCCAAGTCTCCAGGAGATAGGGGTAAGTCATATGTAATGGCAAACAACGGTTCCAAGTGAACCTTGGCTTATTGGGATCAAACAGTGTACATGCGGGTAGGCCCTCTGTCCATAGTTTATCATAATGAGATTTCTGGCTTGTCTCTCCTCAAACAAGCCAGAGTTATATGCCAACAACAAATCCTGGCTTATGGTTCTGTCTTGTTTGGGGAGAGACAAGGCCTATAAGACCAGGTGATGTCATGATAAACAAACAATGAACAGAGCATATGTGGCTTGTTTAGTCCCTCCTGCTGGCATCGGAAGCCAGGTATGAGCGATCGGGCAGTATGCACCAGCACGCTTGCTCAATCACAATCGGCCAGGATTCTTTTGAACCATGGTTTATTACGCTGTGCGAACCCACTATGTCACTGTGCTGCAAACTTCCTGCTTCCACAACTGACAGCCAATGAAGTGGAGTGGTGATGGACAATAACTTGTGGCATAGTAACGTATCATGCACTTGATTTTACTAGGAGGTACTGCAAAGTTGTTTTCAGCAGTAGTCACATGTTTTTTTAATGTCTAATTCTTGTGGAAGATCCTTTAACTGGCATTAGAAACTTCTGCATGCCAGCATGCCCTCTGCTACTGAGTTCTCACTTTTCCTGTATAGTGCTGTCTAAACAGTTTCTGTTTAGATAGCACGAGGCTGTTCTGCCTCTCAATTTTAATAGCGTAAAGTGCTGTGCTTTCCCCCCTTCTGTGCTGCATATGACTGTTCAAAGCAATTTTTATAGTCTTTATCGCTTCCCTTTATTGTAATAGTATGGATGTGCAACTGTAGCACACTTGAAAAATCCTGGCTCTGAAGATAAAAAAAGGGTGACAAGGCAGTAAAACAAGCAGCCACACAGTAGAATGTTAACCACATGGAAACAGCAGGCAGCACTTTCTAAAATAAATAAATAAATAAATGAAACCCTCTACCAGTCAGGTCTGTTTTCTTGAATATGTTATATCTTGATGTCAAGATCCCATAACGTTGGGGGAACAGTAAATGAATTTGTATTAGAATAAAATCACTACCAACTGGTGAGGCTGTTTTCTTATCAGAGTTTATTGTTGCACAGCAGAAATCATGCCACTATTAGAATAATGTCTAGTTTATATTTTATTTTAAAAAATTGAGAAAAACATTTCCAGCAATTTTCATTCAATGTGAATGAGAAGAATCTTACGTCTATAAACACTGAAATATCTATTTTATTCTTCCTGAGGAAGCTTCACATTTTTCAGCAATAATAAAGTATAATCTGTACAATATGTTCTGAAGATTAGTTCTACTCATTTTCTGTGCAAATCTTGCAGCAGAACCTTATGTATTTGCTTGGATTGCTCGATTGACATCAGTTGTTTTCCCCCCTTTGTTTTTTTTTTTTTTTAATATTTATTCCACAAATCACCCCTGGTTTTTTTTTTACTAACACAACTGTTTCAGACAGCTAACTTTCAGAGTCACTTCTATGAATTTTTACAAGAAATGTTAAACTAAATCTGTAAAGGTGATGCTGTCTTTTGTGCTGTCATTTAAAAGAGGTATTAAATGCCTATCTTGATTTTCCTGCACAATCCTATACTTTCTTACACAGAAGTAAGTCCCTTTGAGTTAATTGAAACTTATTCCCAGGTAAATGGGAATAGAATTGCAGTCCAAGAACAGATTTTTTAAAGGAATACTAATTATATTGTGGTGGCTGAGGAACGTTTACGTCTGCCATAAAATGTCTATGTATGGTGGAATACTCAACAGCACATTCTAGGTCTATGTGCAGTTTATGCAGACAGTGAGCAGATCATGTGTATTGAAACCACAACACAGAAGACCCATAGTACTCCACCTGAATCTGTACTTTACAAAGGAAGATTAGCAGTGAATCTTCCTTTCGAAGGATGCTTGACTGCCATTACTGATCTTTTCTTTTAGGAATGTGAGGATTCTCAGTAACTAAGGTTGAATACCAGTGCTTTAGAGGAAGCTGTTATAGCTCTATATGGCAGGATAAGGAACATTGACCACTCTTCTTCAGGGAATCCTTCACAGATGATAAGGTTATTGTAGACATATCCATGTACAATTTGACATTTGTCCATAAAGTGATGACAGAGGTACAGTTAATATATGGTTGTAGTTAATGAAAACTTAAGAAATGGAACTAATGGTGAAAGAGACTTCCTTATCCATGTATGCTTTAAAAACTATAGGCACAATCCAACAAAAAGCAATTTGAACCTCCACTGCAAGCAGTTCAACACGCACATAACTTTTCCATTGAAATAAGGAAATGCATTCAACATTGGCTGGATCGTGCCTATGTATACAGCAGGGTGGGCCCTTCAGCTGTTTTGGCCTATAAGTTCCATCATACTTACCCAGCATAGCCAATGGTGAGAGATCATGGGAGTTGTAGTCCAAAACATCTGGAGGGCTGCAAGTTGCTCCTCCCTAGTATACATTAAACCAGGTATGGGGAATGTGTCACTTTCTAATTGTTGGACTGCACCTCCCATCATCAGGTATGCTGGCTAGGGAAGTTGGAAAGTTGCAATCCAACAACATCTGGGGCACAGGGACATTCCTTTTCCCTGCAGTAAAGTATATTGAAAATAATGGTACACAACTATGATCTTGTTGTATTTTGGTAAATTGGTTAGCGCTCTAGCCATATAGTTTCAGCGTGAAGCAGTCTCAGCCAAATATCAGTTGTAAATTTGGCTCATAATATTACCTAGATCTAGTCATTATAGTCTTGCAAACTATTAGTCATCAATGCTAGATGCTGTGGAAAATTTCTTCAAAAGCTCCTAAAGTTAAAGGCTTGCATACATTTTTGAGACTAACAACATAATATTCTTTGTTTAGAACAATTTTGATTTGCTTGTTTTATGAACAATTTCAAATTTTCCCAGTAATGACTTTCCTTGGCTTGTGAATCTCTTCAGTCTGAAACTATTAAAGTAGCCTGTGTGCCAAATTTGATTTAATGGTGCTGATCAGAACAGTCTTAAAGGGTTGTTGTTGGGTAAACAAGGCAGATTCGCTGCCTCATCTGTAGCCCTGCCAGCTTGTACCAGCCACTATGGTTAGTGGGTATATGATTGATATAGTGAGGTGGGGGTGGGGGGTGGGCAGCTGTTTTTATCCCTTTAACTTATAATAGGATGGAATTTTCCTACACTAAGTCCAAGCTAGAAAATGAAGTGGCATTGGATCCAAAGCAAGTCCTGATCCACCCATGAAACACCCTGTTTTCAGGCTTTATGTTTGCTACTGCTGATGGGAAAACTGCTGGCAATAGGTTTCTGCCCATGGAGTTTCCTATTGGTGCAGCAGGGACCTCCTCTTTACAGGTGGAGGAGAATTGGCACCATGTCCTAATTTACTCCAATGTTCATCATTGGGGGTGGGGGTTAGGATTGCCTTTAAATAAATCAGTTACATGGGGACCAAGTCATGGTGTAAATAAAGACAAATCAGATTTAAGTCTGCCATTTGCAATACCACTTGTTTTTTCCTGATGTAGGACTGCTGAAAGTGATGCAAGTGGCATCTTTTTCAATTCTAGGCAATTAATTTTAGGAATTAATTCCTAATTCTAGGGTTGCCCTGAAAGGAATCAGCAACGTGGGGAACAAGTCATGGTGTAAATAAGACAAATCAACTATAAGTCTGCCATTTGCAATACCACCTCTTTCCCCCCTGATGTAGGACTGCTGAAAGTGATGTAAGTGGCATCTTTTTCAATTCTAGGGAATTAATTCTAGGGTTGTCCTGAAATAAATCACCAACATGGGGAACAAGTCATGGTGCAAATAAGACGAATCAAATTTAAGTCTGCCATTTGCAATACCACCTCTCCCCCCACCCCCCAAATGTAGGACTGCTGAAACTTTTTCAATTCTAGGCAATTAAAAAAACAAAACACAGTATTTTTAAAAGTCAGCCCAGTTAGTGACAAAAAATGGCCAATAAATTTTTAAAAAGCACAGTTATTGCACTGGTACAATACTTTCACAGTCTGAGAAATGTAACACTTTTTCAGGTTTTGATTTTACACTTTTAGAACTCTACTTCAATAATAATAATAAAAACAAACATAGACTATGTTTGTTTCATTTGCACAACCTACAGTTTTCTTGTATTTGTTATGCAAGGCCTTGTTCCTGCAGTGGCCAAAGGCCCTGCTCCAGCAAAGGATGAATGGAATGTCTGTGGGTAGGGGGAATCCTGGGTACCTAGTAGTTGTGGCTGGATGTGCAGCTTTGGCCCTGGTTTGGAGATCTACAAGCACAGCATCCGTAGAGTACCTTGCAGGGTGGACAAGAATCCATTTAAGCACCCCTTCGTCTTTCCCCACAGTCATCTGTTCAGGAAGGGATAGATTATACCATGCAGTTCTGTGCATTGGAGTGAAAGGATTTAGGCAGCTACATCAAGTCCATAATACAGTTTCTTCTAGTAATTCCTTACCTGCTGATTTAGCTCATGTTTCTCACCAGTTGTGCAGTCCTAAACAACATATACTTTTACTCCAGACAGAATTCTTTAAAAATCTAGTTTCACGTTTATAAATCAGATTGTACTGTTGGATTTTGTGCTACATATTTTCTCATTTTTAAAAAATATAAGACACATCATTGTCATCAAACAATTCGAAAACTGAGCAGGCAGACAGTGGGTTACAAAAACAACATGAGACACAATATTGTTAAACTGATATGAATATAATATATAAAATTGTAAATATTTACTATGGTTTTGGATGGTTGCGTAAATTTGCTTTAGAAATCTAAACCGGGTGCTGTTTACTTTCACACGTGAGCGCAGAAGTTTACAGGCACATACCAAAGTTTTCCGGTGGCAGCCCCATTGAAATGAATGGGAGCTACATGAGCAGTCATGTGCAGTTGTGCAGCACTCCTTGTCATGCAGCTGGCACAGATGAATGTCCTGATATATTGTGCTCCATAAGCCCTCAAATTGTTGTGAAATGCCATGTGCCCCCAGGGCTATGTGCACCCATAGTCTGCTTGCCAGCATGTGGCACAACCTTTGTTCTTTATTCTCTTTTGAAGAGATGCATTTCCCAACAGCTTCTTGGTAGCTCCTGAAGACTTTAGGTCTGATGATGTTTGAAATGAAGACAAACTCTTGTAAGAAGCTTTCTTTCAGTGCTATCTCACTTTTTGAAGCTCCTGTCTCAGCCATGATGGCAGGGGTTGTCCCAATTTGTGTAGAAGCTTTGACAGTTCCACATTGTGATCTCTGTAGTAGCTTGACAGGAAAACCCTGCACTGGTGGATAAAAAAGCTGGCATTTTACTTGTTGAAATATTACAGTGACTTTCTATAGTATTTTTGTCTTTGCATTTGGATCAGAATGAATCAAATGGGTGATTATTTCTTCATGTCTGGCAGACCCCAATCTTGGTCCTACCTCATGCATGTGCATATTCCTAACTTTGTAAAATATTGGAAGAGCATGCGAGGGGAGAGAAGGAAGAGAGTGAGTTCCAAACCTGAGGCCCCTTCCTCTCTCATCCTTGATAGAGCAGATACCTAAAGAATCAAGCTTAGGACACTTTCATGTGGAAAATTCTCTGCCTTTTCAAGGAATTAAAAAGTTTGCATAATCTTCATATTGCCTATTATAAGATCTTCTTTGTGTTTTTGCAGAGTGGCTCAGTGCTAAATTAAAAAGCTATTCATTTTTACTACAATACATACAGATGCGGAATCATGAATTAAATGACACAGTGGGTACAATGCAATTAAAGTTAAACATTCTAAGTCCTATTAATTTCAAGGGGAAAGTTAAGTATGAGCTTCATTCTGCCCCCCACCCTCCAGAATTGAAATTAGTTGGACTTTGAAGTATTTTATCTTTGGCTGAATTTTATCCATCGTGTTTCTGGCAAATAATGCCTTACCTCAGAATCCATTGGAGGGTATTTTCTGCCTTTGCTCTTTCCAAGACATTTTGTTTTTCCTTCTTCTAGGAGTTGACACCAGAAGCCTTTGTGTGAATCAAACCTGAAACACATAATACCTTTAGACAGAACGAACATCATGTCATTTGGAGAATTTGTGCATTTACTAATTAAGTAAAGAATGTGAAATAGGCCTTAGCTAGACCAAAGGATTATCCCAGGCAAATGGAGGGGTCATCCCTGCCTGCTCCCGGGATCCTCTGTGTGTCATTTGGATGCACAGAGATGATCCTGGGACAATCCTGGGATATAGGCCTGGTCTAGCCATGGCCATAAAGTCTTATCCTGTTGCCTGTTAACTGCCTAAACTGAAAGCTGGTTCATGTGTTGACGTCCAAATGAAGCATCGTGAATGAAGGCCACAGACTCAACCAGGCACTGCTGCTGTGTTCTGCTGGAGCACCTCCTTCCAACTCTGTGTTATTGCATGCTCCCACATGCTGCTCCCCTCACCATAGCAGACAAGCTTTCACTTGGCAGAAGAAGGGAAAAAAGGCACTGCCTGGCTGTTTGCTTTCTTTGTTCTCTTGATATCAGCTGCTCTTGCTTGCAGCTGGGAAGAAAAAAGCAGCCCACAGCAGAGAAAACAACGGAGTAAAAAAAACAGGCAATAAATGTTCTCTTTACCAGCTAATAGCAAGGGTGACAACAGTGAGTGGACAACAACGGCTTTCTCCTTGTGAAGTACATGGGGCCAGGGAGGGCTCGAAGGAGGCAATCCAGCAACATGTGGCTGTCTGAGCCTTTGGATGAGTAACGATTTCATGCAAAACCATTGGGTAATTCCAGCTGTTCATAGATTATTTTGCAGGTAAATTGACCTTATTGAGTGAACTTCCTCCTAAGCGCATTAGATGTACAGGGTCATCATACAATAGCCTTTTCAAAATTCTGTATTATGAAGTTCAGCACATAGAAGAGTGACTATGGTGTCAATTCCTACATTTTTGAGATCAAGGAAATGAATGGCCAAACTATCATGACTGTCAAATAGATTGCAGTGAATCAGCAGACATAGATATGGGCTTCTACCTGTCTTTCATACACGATTTGAATCCAGATCCGGATATATTTAAAATATATGAAACACCCCTATCTCGCTCTGCTGATTAATTGCAATTTGTCTGACAGGCATGATAACATGATCACTAGTTTCCTTGATCTCAAAAACATGGGAAATGTGTGTGCCACATTTCATGAGAAGTGGAATTTCAAAGTGATGCTGTGTAATCCCCCTGCAATGTATTGTGGGAAATTCGGGGGAAGCCTATTCAAAGAGGACGACTTACCTGTCAGTAATTGTCCATCAACAGGAATTTTCACACAAAGTGACCTTATTGATTGTTTGCCTGGCCAGCTATGTGGTCTCTGCAGAGGCGTGGAGCCTTCTATAAGTACCTCATTAAGGCTAATGTAGAACCAGTTTTCACTAAAAAAAGTATCATTTGTTCCATTCCATTGTTCCTGTCCACCCTTTTATAGAAGAACGACCCTCTTCTTGTGTTACTTTTCTGTGTGAAAGCCACTTCTTTCATAAACCATGAGAATAACCCCAGGTCACGTATAAGGAACTTTTTTTGGTGGCGCCTCTCTATGATAACCCTGCTGCAGGTTTTGGGATAGCTAATGCTTAAGGTTCTCCTTGTGTTCTAAGGGTTCTCATTTTACCTTTATAGTGCAGAATGGTATAATCTGAAAATATTTATGTAGGATTATTGAATTCTGTGTCTTAACAGAAATAAGAACTGACCTATCTTTTAAGGTGTGTGAAAAGTTAATACAAATATAAATATTAGATTTAAGATGTTGTTTTGTGGGTTTAAAGCTTTCACACTTTAAGCAATGGGTAGCATGGAAGCCACAAGAACCAGGAGATTGAGGCACCTACCCCTGGCTTCTCCCTTGCTATAATTCTGGTTTCCAGACTCAGCAGATGAGAGGCAAACACTCCCCCCACCTGCCTATGGTACACAGATGGGGTGCTTGGGTGCTACAGTGGACACTAGAATGGCACTATCTCATAATTTGGACTTTGTTTCTCATACACTTGCCCCAATGGTTGGTTGCTACTGGTTTAAGCAAAAATGGATATTTACCAGATTATATATAACTGAAAAGAAGAAGGAAAATAGACATCAAGGGCTAAATTAAGTCAGAGTGTAATTTTGCTGGAGCTGTATCAGGGCATTTGAGAAAATGAGTTACTTTAAATGGAAATCTTTTAACAAATTGTTGTTCACAGTCAAGGGTAGACAGAACAGAAAAGCATGCACTAGAATTAAATGTAGATGGTAATAATTCACAGCATCCAGGTCAAGGGCTATGGTGTAGAAGAGACTGAAAGCTCAATAGAATTACTCTAGGGGTGAATTTACTCCATTATGTCTTTACAATGCACTTGACTTTATCTCACGGAAGATAAAGTCAGTTTTGCCACATAGTCTACAAAAAAGAACAGCACAATTGACTAAAAGGCATTAAATAGAAAACTGTCTGGGAATAGTCCCCATTCTCTCTCTCTCTTTTTTAGAGTTTCTTATGAACACAGACAATGGGATCTTACAAAAGAGCAGACTAAGGTTATCAATCTCATTTTAAGGGCAAGTGAATAAATGTTTAAATCCAAATGGTTTGTGTACATGACTATTTATTATATACACAGTGGATTCTCTGTCCCTGACACTAGTATTGTTGTCTTTCAAGCAAGTAAAAAGGAAATCGCCTTCTTTCCTTCCTGCATAGGGATGGTGAATCTTTTGCTGTTGAGCAAAGAAGTGGAAAGGCATTCTCCTCTTAGCCATTCAAATGGCAGAACCAATTTACTGAAGACAGTCCTAGCTTTGTCTGGTGTCTGTCCATTCCTGTGTAGCTCATCATATGCATGTTGAAAGTATAATTTATGGAAATAAATTTCTTCCCAGTGATTGCGTACAGCTAACATTGTGAATTAGTTGAGTTGTAGCTTGTTACCACCTCAACAAGAAAACCCTGATATTACCAGTTCATATGTAAGTTCAGATTTCCAATGGAAATTAAACAGAAAAAGCTTTAAACAAGCAAACATGTATTTTTCCCATTAGAAACAGTGAACAGGTTCAAACAACCATATCTTAGCTTAATGAGACAATGTGTGAATTAGCCCCATTGCTCCTTCCTTTGTGTGAACAGCAATTAAACAAGTAAGTCTTTGACTGCATTCAGACAACACGATAGTCAGTGGTGGGGTAATAATCAATTCAACAGTTGTTTATCTAGGGGGTACATCCCACACAGCATGATAATAATCAACTGTGATGTACATTAGGATCAGCCTTGATTTGACTATTAATCTACATTGAGTTGACTCACTCATCCCCCGCTCTCTTTCCCTTCTCAGTCTCCCGCTAGTATCCCATCAGCCATTGCTGCCAAAAATCTATCCTGCCAGCTGGACTAGAGTGGCAGCCACTTTGAATGGTTTTGTCTTGGGACTCTGTGGCTGACAAAATAACCAACAGTGGCCAAGGAAATAACCAACGGTACTTTCCACACAACACAATAACCAATAGTGGTTCAAATAGCCAACTTTGCACAGTGTTGGTTATTTGTGTTGGTTATTTCAGCCAAATAACCAACCATTGGTTAAATGGTTTTGTGAACCGCCCAGAGAGCTCCGGCTATTGGGCGGTATAGAAATGTAATAAATAAATAATAAATAATAAAAAACTCCTTCCATACGATACCATAACCCATGGTGGGTTAAATAACCAACCGTTGAGTATTTAAACCACCATTGGTTGTCATGTTGTCTGAACTGAGTCCCTGATTAACTGTAGTTTCCCATTTTTGGGAACCGGGAAACTATGGTTGTCAGTTTTAAAACAAGCCAGGACCTTAACTAGGGTTTGAATTTGGTTTAAGACCATGGGGTATTCCAAAGCGGATAACCATTGTTTCCCAGTTCAAACAAAATGGGAAAATATACCTCATCAGAGACTTTTTTTTGGAGTTTTTTTCTTAACTGACCCCAAAATAGTTTTTAAATGAATATTGTCTGTTTTTATGGTTTTAAATTTTGTATATTTGTTTTTATTGTTCACTATTTTTAACCTTTGTAAACCGCCCAGAGAGCTTCAGCTATGGGGCTGTATATAAATGTAATAATTAATTAATTAATTTCTGGTTTAATCAATTTATTTATTTATTTATTTATTTATTACATTTTTATACCGCCCAATAGCCGAAGCTCTCTGGGCAGTTCACAAAAATTAAAACCACAAAAAACATCCAACAGGTTAAAAACACAATTACGAAATACAGTATAAAAAGCGCAACCAGGATAAAACCACATGGTTCCTGCTAAGAAACTGGGTTAAGAACCTTGTGATAAAACCACAAGGTTTTGTGATAAAACCACAAGGTTGTTGCTAAGAACCTTGTGATAAAACCACAAGGTTCCTGCTAAGAAACTGGGTGCACAGACAAAATGCTCAGTCATATCTCATTTCAGAATTTTTCATATCAGATTTGTTAAGCCGAAAGTTGATAATTTGAACTGCCTCATTCTCACAATAATTTCTTTTATACTGCTTTATTATGCATACCGTATTAAATAAATCACTGAATTAACTCACGTTAGGGCTTCTGAGTAATTATAATGAGGAGTAACTCCCAGAAACTTCTGTACTTCATCCATCACGATAGCTGGGTCATTTCTTAGCTGCTGTCCATCAATAATTAGCAACTGCAGAAAAAAAGAAATCAGCTATGAATACTGCATTTAAAATTTATTATATGTCAAACTTCAAGCTCATTTTTCCCCCACATATGTGAAGCTTGGTCTTTAAAAGGGAGAGGGTTGCCCCAGGGATCAGTAATAAGTCCATTCATATTTATCACCACATTTAATGATGTGGGAGAGCGGTAAATGGCTCACTAATTAAATCTGAAATGATATTAAATTGGACGTTGCTTGGGACACCAGTTATGCCAGAGAAATAAAGCTGAAGGACCCAGAGAAATTAAATCTCTTCAGTACAAAATTGTGTGAGATTTGCCCTGAAAAATGCAATCAAATGCAGTTTTTTTGGGGGGGAAAGCAAACCATAAAACATACATGTGCATATCTTGCTTTTTCAGAATATCAATCAGTTTTGTGACAGTTAATGTCAGAAGGAAAGCAGGAAACTCAGTTCTTTGGGCATGTGCCATATTTTAATTGCTTGTTATCCTCTAGGACCACCATGGTTGAACAAGAATCTCTAGGATGTAAAACAGCTGATAGCTGAGAGACTGAGCCTCATTTTCAGACTGACAGCAAGTCATTTACCCTGTGTATTGGACATCATCTTAGCTGGAAACTGCAGAACCACAGTAACGAAGAGGCTGCTAGTGACCTATCCCATGAAACCTCATTGAGCAGGCCCTGCCTCTTCTTCCTAGGACCTCGGTGGTATTTATACAGGGCAGAAAGTGAAAGAATTTTAAAATGACAGAAGAAAAACTCCTACAGTGTGCCATGCCCCAAAAATGTATAGGTTGTGGTAGATTATTTCTCAATCTTTTGGCTATTTGCGATAGCCAAAAAGAGCCAGGCAATTGTTCAGATGATGGTTTTGGATAAACGGAATACAGTATATCCAAACACAAATTATAAGGACAATACATTCTGCAAAGAAGTAACTGAAACAAAGGGAATATTCAAAAGGATGTGGAGTGGTTTTCAAGGTATATTGTTTACCTGATAAGGTGGAAAGTAAGTTAACCATCTCTCTATATGGGTGGCATACCAACCAGGTACCAGACATTTCTTCTGCAGAGATTTCAGCTCTGATGAAGCGTGATGCCCAGCAGTGATCACTTGATAGAAGGTAAACTTTAGAGCAGCAGGGTCTTTGTGTGATCGCTGATGCTGGGGAAAAGATGTTGAAGAAAGATCACTATAAAACAGAGTGGTCAGCTTGTAGTCTTAAAAAGGATACTCTTTTGCCTTTAATAGATGGCTGGCAAGGAGAAGTTCAGTACATACAACTTGTCCTTCATTTCTAAACTACCTCCTTCCACACAGCTATTGCCCCGCTTTGGCTCAGAGTTTGGCAATCCTAGATTCCAAATTCATGGGAACTATATTAACTATATGATAAATAAACCTTCCCCATCTTGGCCAGGCTGGCTGGTACGGTGAGAATTGTAGTCCAACGTATCTGGAGAGCATCAGGTTGAGGAAGACTGAGTTAAATCAGTTTCTGTAAGGATACCTTGTTGCTTGGTTTGACTGAATTGCTGACATGTATAGAATAACCAGCATAAGATAAAATATGCAAAACTATACAATATTTAATGCTAAAACCTTTGATGGCTTTTAGTCTGTCCAATCTGATAAGTTACTTTGTCAAGACATTACTTCATTTGATTTGATATTAAAATCTAAGCAAGAGGGCACAATTAGCCCCCCAACCCACGGATTGGAACGTAACAAATGTTTTACACAGTTTATTTATTATTTACGGTATTTATATACTGCTCTATATCTAAAATATCTAAAATTCCAGAGCAGTAAACATAAGAAATGAAACAGTAAAAAATATAAACAATTAAAACAGCATATTAAAATAGTTCATTTTAAAACGGAATACCAATAAAAACGGTGGCTGATCAGCAATGAGAAACGGCTTGTAGCCCAACACATTTGGAGGGCATCAGGTGGCTACACCAATGACTACCCACAGCCCGTGCCAATGGAAATGACATCCTACAGAAGCTTTGGAGTTGTCAAACTTGTGCACTTGCGTTATGCAGTAGTAACAGGGGGATGGAGGTTTGATGGGAAAGCATGCCAGAGAGAGCCACTGACTGTTTTGCTTTCTAGGCACACGTTCCACCTTTAGGTGTAGCAGCCTAGGTGGCTGGTAATGCAGCAAATGCAGATCTATAGTCTCAGGCTGTCACTCTGCCAGATTTTTCCCCACTATGGACAAGGGCTGTAGGTAGCTCAGTAGTGGAGCACATGCTTTGCATACAGAAAGTTCCACGTTCAATCCCGGACATCTTCAGCTAGGGTTGGGAAAGACTCCTGACTGAAACCTGGAGTGCTGACGCCAGTCAGTATAGACATTACTGAGCTGGATGCACTAATGGTCTCATCATACTGGAGTACCTATTATAATCAATGTCTGGGTTAATGGAAAGGTTCACCAGGTCTTCACTGGCAGCTAGACCCTTCTAAACCTATAGATTAGTAAGGGACTTGCCAACGAAGGCTAAAATTCAAACAGTGAGTGCTCTATATTTCAGAACTTAATTGAGATGCATAATAGAGCTATGCTGAAGAAAGCAAAGCAAAACAATTTGTTATATATTCATCTAAGACCTGTATTAATTCTTAATCTTTCTACCTGATACCAGGAGTATGCACGATCTGATGGGTCAATGAGAATGGTGATGATTTTTGCCTTGGGAATCAGAGAAGCTGCTCTTTTAGGGGCTTCTTCAGAATGGAAATAGTTGGCACTCTTCTCAAAGAGAAAATCCGTGGTAACATTGGATGGTGCAGGAAAGAATTCCATATACCTATAAAAACAATATGCTTCTTAGAACATCCTTAGACATCTTAAGCGCTGTACAGAAATACATTTTTTCTAGTAAACTGAAGTACGTCTCGCTTATATTTTGTGTATGTGAAACTAATCATAGATGTCATTGTCAAATCAAACCTTTGCACTTGTCCAATATATTGCATTTGCTAAATAGATGATGAGAAGCTTACAAAACACCCTACAACACATTGGGAATCATATTTTAAGGAGATTTCAGAGCAGGACATTTTGTTGATATGATCTGGTTTGTGTTAGATTTAAACTTGCCAGATCCTGCAACCATTCTGACAAGTTTCTGTCAAAGAAATAACAGGGTTTTTTGGTTCAGGCTTCTGTGGCAGAACTCCCCCCACCCAAATCTGCTATGCACTCTGACATCTGTCTCACCAACCTAGTTAGAGTGAGCAACATATACAACTGCCTCTGAATCAATAGAACTACAGTTCATCTGCTTTCAGCACTGTGGACATATTGATTCACAGACAGTGTGATACGTTGTCCCTGTAACTATCCTTGTTAAATGTTAAGAGTCCATGGTAGACAGTTTTTTCTGAAGAGAAACACTTGAGAAATTTCAACATTTCTTTTCAAAAATGCATTTCATTTTTTCTTAATTACAGTGTAAAATATTATAAAATGGAGACTCCTTAGTTGTGCAGTTCATATAGAATTATTAGATTTTCAAAAATGGAAGAATCTGAACAATAATGGGCAGACACTGGCCTGGTTTGCACATTATTCTAACTGTACTTTATTTAACTCACAGTTTGTTGTCCTACCCAGGGCAACAAACAATTGAACAAACTATGGTTTGTTTTCTTAATCTATGGGTTGTTTGTTTTCCACCTCCTTCACCTGTTGCCTCCCTGTATCTCAAATGCCTTTGTGGCAGTGCAGCACCGGCATGTAGAGTAGTAGTCGTTTTTTACCACTCTTGCCGGCCGCCACTGTAGATGACAAAACAACCCATGAACAACCCACAGTTTTAGGTTCACACATAACAATAGCCCAGGATTTAAACAAGCCAGAGTTCCCAACACAACAACAAACCTTGGGTTCTCTTTCTGGGTTTTTCGTGCTTAACAAAGCATGCTTTGATATGTGTTAGTGTTATGTACAAACCAAGCCACTGAGTCAGCAGCATGTGACAGTAGTGAACGCTTTTGTTCACTATCCAAATGGTAATTTCAAATTTTATCATCATCATCATCTTCTACCAGATGGCAAATAAAATAAAGACAATCCATCACAAAAATTAAAACTATATGACCTCACTTATCCTAGGAATTTAGAATGCTCTTCCTTTTTCAGGTTCTATCTGGGAGGATGGAAATCCAAGTGAGTTCTTTCTTGCTAGATTGGATCGCTCCTGGGAATGACCCTTCAACTAGGAAATACTCCCTTTACTTGCTGGATATCTCTCAAAGGAGGTAAGAGGAACCTTCTGGAACAGGACATGGGCCCTCTCCCTCACAAGGATTCTTTTCTCATTATTCCCTACTTCAAATCCACATATTTTTCTTATCACTAATTACTAAGTTGATTACTAAGTAGGAGAAACTGGACACAATCCAGTGGGAAGTTCTCTTGATCCAGACGACAGGAGGACTTTAGCAGAGAACATATTGATTTCAGTGAGTTTGTTCAGGTAAACTTCCTAATGGATTGGATTGCATTGAGCAGGGGGTTTGACTCAATGGCCTTATAAGCCCCTTCCAACTCTACTATTCTATGATTCTTGCATTGGTGAGGAGTAAAACATAAATCCATAGAAAACACTATTAAACATGTTACTCCCCACTTGGTTTTGGCCTAGAGCTGAAGTGGGAGACAAAGAGACATAGGATGGTTACAAAGTGGAAGCAAAAGGAATCCAGGTAGATAGGCTAGACTCAATTATGCCACCTGAAAAGATGGTTATAGAGTTCCCATCCCACTTCAAGCATTTTTACACTGTATAATTCAACACATGTAGAAATTTCTAGAAACCTCAATACAGCAGTGATTTGTCATTAATTTCTACTTACTACTTTAGTAAACAAATAACGTGTTGCTTACTTATATTATCTTTTAGGTAGATTCATACTTTTAGCTGCCTAGACAATATCTCATTTCCACTTAAGGCATAACTCAATATCTTGGGACTGAAATGTTTACTTAAAATTCACTTTCTTTGTACAGTCAGGAGTATCTCATTGTTTGAGTTATACAGGTATTTTCCAATAGCAAAAGAAAAATAAGAGAAGAAATTACAGATTGGTATTCACTATACTTATAGTTGAGGACACATTATTTGCACACACATTATTTTTTTAGAAAAATAACAAAAGTCCATTTCAGTCTTCATATACACACTCACATTAGATACGGTAATGCCATTTTTGTATTGTGCACAGTATAGAAATTTTTAGATTTATACTAGTAACCCATCTTACCAATCAATCCCCCTGTGGTAGTTATTTCTATTAAAGAACTGTACCTCCTCAAAGGTTTTGGGGCTGGGGGAGTTACTAATGATGGAAGGATGCATAATCAGGAACAAATACAAAGCTGTGGTGCCTGCAAAGAGAATAAAAATCCAAGAGTTGAGACAAGACTTGCACATTCTGTTTAATCCTGATTTCATGTAAATGCCATTATTCATTTCCTTGCAGTTTTGTGTGTGAACATAATCCCTGTTTATACCAGCAAACCAGTTTTTAAAAACACAAATGTATGCAAGGTTTTATTCAATGAACAAAAAAGAAGTGCTTGTCTTGAATCAGTTTTCTTGGTTCAAGGCTGAGTTGAAATTTATTTCAGCAGTAGCTGACCTGCAGTTTCTATACCAAAAACATCTGATTTTTCAGGCATTTGCATTGTACAAGATGCATTGCTTTAAAGGAAGCCCAACATTCCTGCTAAAAATTTACAGAGTAAAATTGGTGGAGGAAGACATCTGGGTCAAGGAAAGGAAGAACACAGTACTGACAAAGCCTGGGAGAGCCTTTTTGATTTGGTATGTTCGCTTCGAACTTAACAACAATTTTGAAGTATACAGATGTAAGATCTATGAAACAAACTATACTGGCTTTTGTTTTATTGCTACGCTCTCAGCCATTGTTATTGCCCGCTTCATATAATTCATATAAAACTAATTCATATAAAATAAGCTCTCACCAGTTTTCTGGGGTCCAATAACCAGGAATTTTGGTAAACGATCGCAGGTTTTTTCTTTAGACCAGATATCTCTGTGCCGCTTGTCATCACATGGGTTCTAAGTTGAGGACAAAAACAACCCAACATAATTATTTTTTTGTTCACCATTGGTCTAAACTGGTTACATTGTCTAATTATATATGTATGTTGGAAGCAAGATAAAAACAAATAGTTACATTGGGGGGAAAAACACAAATCTCTACTTCATAATTTCTGGATGATAAATACAAAATAAGTATTGCTATTGGGAATAATGTTGCCTTATCTAAATAAATGGTTATCTGAATCCAATATAAAAATAGTATATTATTGTCCTATATTGAGTGATTAGAGTAATTTGCAACATAATCCTATGAATGTTTACTCAAAGGCAAATCCCACTGAGTTACATTGGGCTTATTCCCCAAGTGTTTATGAGACTGCTGCCTTATATGATGTTGTTTTAAAGAAAATACAATAAAATAAATTTACCCAGTCTATTTTGAATGTAGAAGGATCCATTCAGGAGAGCATGTATTTCAATGTGCAGTCTGTGCCTAAGCTGATAGTGTATACGTTGGTTTGGCACTCACAACTCATTTTATTTCTTTTAAAGAAATTTATTATCATTGTAACAGAAACACACTAGGCACAGAAAGCAGCTTACAGTGTAAAAGAAACCAGTTGAAGAAACTATTTTCTTCTACTCCATCTCTTGTCCTTAACACTTTGAATGATGTACAGTTTTTGTAGGCTAATTCCATTTGTGTCCTTCCATTTGCGGTATGGATGCTTCTGCTAACAGAAGTGGAGGGGAGGCAATTCTTGTTAATCCTTCTTTCTTCCTGCAACTTCATGAAATCTGCTCCAGAAGGTTTGGGGACCTTCCAGAATA
This sequence comes from Elgaria multicarinata webbii, assembly GCF_023053635.1. Taxonomy (NCBI): domain Eukaryota; kingdom Metazoa; phylum Chordata; class Lepidosauria; order Squamata; family Anguidae; genus Elgaria; species Elgaria multicarinata. The sequence continues at coordinate 34,693,055 of NC_086180.1, read as the reverse complement.
GTGTTAAAAGGTGGTGTGGGAGGCTGCAGGGGAAATCAGTGAAAATTGCCCCCCATTCTTCTGTTAGTTGAGGCTTCCACTAATCTTGCAGCTTTTGATCGGGAGATAAACTGATTAATCATATTTCACAACATCCTTAAAAATCTTAGAAAAATAACAGAATGCACAAAAATAAACAAAAACATTTCTTAATCATTGCATTAAGGCTTAGCAAGGATAACTTTATTGTTACTCAGTTATTAAGAAGCAAAGTAAGTGATTGGTGTGGTAAAAATGCTATTTTATTTATAACATTCCACCAGTGATCAAAAGTTGTTTAGCTGCATTTTAATAATCGGCCATTAACCGTAGAAAACATGTTCATCTTTAACTAAGATTACTTCATATTATTTTATACAGCAGAATCGGACTGCACAGAAGATTAAGCAAATTGTTCACCAGCAGATAAGGTAGCAATCCTCTTCGCAGAGTGCTTCTTCTGCAATATTACCTGCCAAAGAGGTTCCTTTTGCTCAGGGAAGAGCTCAAAGTACTTGTGAGCCAGCTGAACCGGAGGTAGTGTCTGCAGCTTCAGGTTGGTCCAACTCTGAACAAAGTTGGCCAGATTGACAAAGGTGTACAAACCCAACCGGTCATTCCCATAGTTAGACAAGTGAGTCATGAAGATACTGATCTTAAAAACAAAAAGACATTTTTTCCTTATTGTATCACTAGAGGGCAGTGAAGTTACAGGGAAGATATTATTCTATGGTATTTGCCCTTAAAAATGACAAAGATATGGCGTAAAGTGTACACATTCTTAATTATTTTCAAATGTAGCTCCAGTATTACATGTTTGACCATGTTCATCACCTCTCTATGTACTGGCTGTAATTATCGAACATCTGTGCATGCTTCCTACTCTGGAGAAGTCTGACATTCTATGGCTGATCACACGGCTCAAATGTTATGCTGGTCCGATTGCATTATGTAATATACACATACACTGGCATCAAGGGGAACTGTCAAAGGGCACCAGGATGTGGTAGGGGATATATACAGATCAAGAAATTTCCTAATATGGAACAGTGATGGCCATTACAAACAGTAGGGTGACCATATGAAAAGGAGGACAGGGCTCCTGTATCTTTAACAGTTGCATAGAAAAGGGAATTTCAGCAGGTGTCAATTGAAGAGGGTGAAATTCCCTCTTCATCACTACAGTTAAAGCTACACTAGCTATAGTAGAATGACTAGACACAAAAGAGGGCAGGGCTTCTGCAGCTTTAACTGTTGTGATGAAGACGGAATTTCACCCTCTTCAATTGACACCTGCTGAAATTCCCTTTTCTACATTACTGTTAAAGATACAGGAGCCCTGTCCTCCTTTTCATATGGTCACCCTAAAACAGTGATGTCTGATGGAACTTTTCCCCCAGTGCTTTATTTTTCAACAGAAAATTTTCCATTTTGTACGTTTACTAATAAAAATGAATGCATGCCAATTGTAAATACAATATTAGGTAAGCTTGGCAGATTCAAAGTTATAAATAATGTTTTTCATTTGATTATCCCTAGCAAGTATGTGAGAGAATACATATATAAGTCATTGAAATACATATATGTTGCAGTATGAAATGGAACTAGAAAGTAGTGACAGTGAAATGGTCAGCGTATCATACATAGTTCTTTGGGTTGATAAAATTAATTAGTGTCAACAGTTTTCAGTTGCCTTTGGTTTGTTCTTGAATTGAAACAATGTAAGGCAAGTATGTGCTATTGTCTTTAAATTTTCCAATATGACTATTCCAATAAAAATAATTAAATCACTTTAAGTGTGCATTAACTTTTCCCTCAAATATTTCAGGCCAATTACTTGTGGTATATTGGGACAAAAAGAAATTGACATGGGGTACTTTTTAATATTTTTGTCTTACAAAGTAAAATAAACATGTTTAATTAGATCCCTCTACCATAGAGCACAAGAAGATTTTCCTGCACAAAATGAACCTGCACATTAACTGTAGAAGGGAAATGGAAGCATATTGTGTCTCTTCACTAGCTGTGTGATCGGAGCACCAGGCAAGCAAGAACTAAGATGACAATACTCCATCTCTGCAAGCCAGAAAGGGGAGGCAGAAACAAATCCCAGGCTTCTCCTGAGCTGTGTGTCTGGGAGAATGTGGGTGCAGTATTGAGCTAGCTGGGCCAGTGATCTTAGGGCACAAATCCTATGATTGTTTAGACAGAAATGTCCTACAACTACAATCATTGCTAGGATGTTGTAGGACCCTCCCCCCGCCCCCACTGTCTAAACATGCATAGTATTGTGTCCTTACCTAGTATAAAGCAGCTTCCTGTGTTTCTATGGCTGAGACAACCTCCACATGTCTAGGGTTTAAGTGAATGATTGGGCTCAGACACCCCCCCCTCGCCAAAGGTTGGCAGAGCTCTGATAATCAGCACAATCAGGGAAAGAAATTTAAGAGAATCCTGTATTTTTAACTGTTCTGAATTTACAGCACCAAAAAGGCAGTATTTTTTCTACAAAAACATCTTGACTTGCACACACAAAGCTGAATCGCCTATGGCTCTCTAGTTCAGCAGAAAATTAATTGTATAAATTATGTTGGGCTAGAAATTGAAACAAACTAATTTTTTATAAGAGGTCTTCTGTAAATAACTCTGAGACAATGTATTTCTTTGCATGTGAGAAAGGAGATCTTATAATCTGTAACTCTTGCCCCTCCCCTTAAAACAGGAACTAGGCTGAAAAAGTTGAATTTGATGCTCACAGGTTACAATGCATTTCAAAACGTTGTACCTTCTATGTACTATGTTTTCCCCACAAGGCTCTGCAATTCTATTTTTGTGCTGTTTCTTTAGCAGAATTTGCAACAAGCATAGTTTCACAGAGAATTTGTTTAATGAGTGTCACCTTGTGACACAGCTTGGCTTGTGACTAACGCCTGGGGCTTCATTTTTTGTTATTCTCAAAGGATGAAGAGATACAAGGAGATATAATTCATAGGACACAATCACCCCCCCCCCCCCCTTTAAAGCTAGAACTGTAAAAATGTATTCTCAAAAGATGGCTGTGTTCCCTTCAGGCAAGGAATAATGCACTTTTTTTTGCCACATTTATAACCTTTTCAAAATCCCTTTATTATTTTAAGTCCTGAAACCATAAGTAGACCAGAAACTGGACTGTTGTTTTCAACAGAGATATAATTGGAAAGTTTCCCCTCAAAATATAAGCTTGATTTCTCAGCAGCTTCTTTTTCCTCCTACACCTATGCTGACCTCTGACATTTATAATGTCAGTTCACCTCCCGGCAATTCTTTTACCTGCCAACAACTTTAGCACTGCACTGAAAGAAAAAAAGGGAGAGAATTTGAAAAGGTTAGTAGTTCAGGGAAAATATGTATTATTCTTTCCCTGAAGGGAATCTCACTATAATCCTAAAAATGTTATAGAGTGAAGGATTTTTTGTTTTTGTTTTTTTTAAAGTGGACTGAATAGATCATAATAAATCATCTTCAGTATAAGATGTCCTGTCAGGAAGGGAAAACACAAACCTCAGATTCAGTTTTACTACCATGCCTCTCTTTATACTAAGAATAGTTATTTGTAACAAAAGAGACATAATCAAATGTTTGTTTCAAACTGTAATGTTAGTCAGTTTTCTTTACTGTTTCATAATACATTTATTACAGGTTTACACAACAGAGAATACGGAATCAAGTGTTGGAGGGGATCCAAAATTCTTCTAGACTAATTTGTGGTGTCTTTTGTGTCACATAAAGGGTAGGTTATCACTGACAAGCTCCAAATGATTGCTACTCCTTCTCAATTGGGACAAATTAATCTTTTAGTCTTGCTAATATTGTGAGGTCTAGCCCCTGAGAAGGCAAAAACACTTTAGCCTAGTGATATAAAAATGGAAATTCTACCAACTGCCACTTCTCCTTTCATTGCAGTACTCAATAATGGGAGAAGCCATATCTAGAAAAAACTGTCCCTTCACATAACACTTAAAATGTATAGCAGCCAGTTAGGGTCTGCCAACATCAAGTCTCTGCAGAAAAGAATTTTTACGTACATGAAATGTTCAATGTATCCAAATCAAATTCCAGAAGAGTAGCTGTGTTAGTCTGTGTAAGAAAAAATAACACTGAGCCTTGTAACACTTTAAAGAATTACATGCACTGGGCGGTTGCACCCATCCAGAGACCATAAGATTTTCTGGATCTCCTTCCCTGTGGGCAGAGAGGAAAGTCTGGCCTTAGAGGGGGAAGTCTGCCTTCAGAAGCCTCCTCCCAGCAGGTACGGAAAGTTCCACTGCCGTTGCACCTCTACCAATGGTGCTCCGATGGTGGAACTGGAGCACATTCTATCAAGTGCATGCCAAAATGCAAAACCAAACTATGATATTTTTATATCATAGAGCTTTCGGCTTTTGGGCAGTATAAAAATGTAATAAATAAATATTTTTTATCACAGGTTTTTAAGAGCAAAATGCTCCGTCCATAATACATTTCATTAAAGCTGTAATGAAATTTCCCTACATATGAATAAGTGGACTTCCTCATCTGTTTCCTACTGAACAGGCACGGATCCATTCATCTCAGACAAATGAGTCTTTCAGCAATGAAGATGGCCTTCATTGCTCCTTTTCCCTTTTATAAAAGGCAAGGCAGGACGTAATGAATTCTCCTAACCTTGCCGCAGTTTAACTTGTGTGTTCCAGTGGAAATGGCATATATTACAAGATTACATCACACTATCTTTTAAAAGCCTTCTTATTAGAGCATTCTAATTGCTTCACTGCAAATATACCCATCCTCCTTCACTCCAAAATAAACCTGAATGTTAGCTGTGTATCATTGCGCTCTCTTTGAAAATTAACATGTTTTAAAGAGGTAAAGGGAATGCAGAAAATAGCTTAAATGGTGGTTTAGAACTACATCTGCCCCCTGGCTGGTAACTGATAATAGGTTTCCAACTGTCATCTTTTTCCAAGTAACAATGGCAAAGGTTCTTAATTCTTTTTCCTTTTGCACAGAACCCTCTGGGTAAGCTGTATAATCATCTCCTTTTGACTGCTTGCCTGCTTCCTTACACCACAAAATAAAAGTGGCAAAAAGGTCTCCCTTTGGGGCTGTGTTCATTCCAAACCCTTGAAGTACCCAGCTTTTAGTTGATGATGAAAATATGAGGTAAAATGGAAGAAGCATTCAGATCACACAACTAGTTTTACATTGTTGTTTTGACAACATGCTTTGCTCCATCAGTTTGTGCCCACTGATGCCAAGAGCATAGAAGCCAGTGCTTCCTGCAAACTACCAAGGACACAGCCTCCACTCATTTGAAAAGGGCTTGTGTGTATGCAAGCCTGATTGAAACAAATAGAATTTACAGTGGCAGTGCTTTGTGGATTGTATTTCTGTCGTGTAAGGTTCTCTTTCTGATTCAAAACACACCGTTCGTTGCTTGCCTGCTGCTGAGCTTCTTCAGATTGGGGGGGGGGGGCGAGGTAAGGAAATTGCATTTCCCTCCTGTCGCCTTGAATCGTGCTTCTGTCCTACAATAAAGATGAGCAGCTTCCTCTTTCTTCAGAAGCTGAAGAAAGAGGAAGTAAACAAAGACCACGTGGCCCATTCAGTGGGTGGTTTTTTTCGTGCTGCTTTCCTGCACAATTTTCTGGGTCTTCTTTTTTCACAGAAAAGGGACCAGAAAAAGGACCCCCCCCTCAATTGCTCTCCATATCTATTGATAGCATCAACCCCCCTAATAACCCAGAACAAATCTTCTGACTTATTTTTATTATTCTTTCATGTCTTTTGTTCCCATATTCAATCTGTTCCCATATTCAAATAGTGATGCTTCTGTCTATACAATAAAACACCTGTTTTCTCAGCTAAAACTCTGACTTATGTTCTGGTCAACTCCCATTCTGACTAACCAAAAAATAATAATGGTAACTCTATTTATAAAAGCATTTTATTCCACGTTTTATCCATAACATGGGCCCCCAAAGCAGTTTGTAGAACAAAACCAAAACTATCAAATAACAAAGATTAAAGATTAAGCCTTAAAATCAAAAGAATCAGAGTTAAAACCTTCAGTTGTATATGACAAGTTATTTAAAGCCAAGTAGAATAAGCATGTTTTCATTAACATCAGGGATGGGGCTACTCTCAGCTCCCTTGGGAAAGAATTCCAGAATTGGGGGTGCTATCACAGAAAAGGCCCTGATGTGTTCCTTTTTTGGTGGTGGGACATATAACAAAGCCTCCAAAGATGATCTCAATCTACAAGCAGTTTCATATCGGAGGAGGCAGTCTTTCAGATGCTTTGGCCATTTAAAGCTTTGTAGCAGGGCTAGGCACATTTTGGTCTACGCAGGGCCGGCGCTGCCATAGAGGCAGCGGCCTAGAGTGCCAAGCAAAGGGGGTGCCGAATGGCACGCCCGGAAGCCGCTCTCCCATGGCGGCTCTGAGAGGGCAGCTTCCGGGCGTGCCATTCCGAAGCCGCCTGCCTGCCCCCCAACCCCAATGTCTTGGCTTCGAAGCCAGGAGTGGCTCCCGGCTGGGTGCTGGCTTTGAAGCCAGGACTCTGGGGTTGTGGGTTGGGGGGCAGCTTCGGAATGGCGTGCCTGGAAGCCAGGAGAGCGGCTTCTGGGTGCGCCGTTCTGAAGCCGCCCCCCACCCCCAGTGTCCTGGCTTCAAAGCCAGGAGCAGCTTCCGGCTGGGCGCTAGCTTCGAAGCCAGGACGCTGGGGTTGGGGGGTGGCTTCGGAACGGTGCGCCCGGAAGCCGGGAGAGCGGCTTCCGGGTGTGCTGTTCCGAAGCCGCCCCCCCCCGCCTCCAGTGTCCTGGCTTCAAAGCCAGGAGTGGCTTCCGGCCGGGCGCTGGCTTCGAAGCCAGGACTCTGGGGCGGCTCCGGAACAGTGCGCCCAGCTGCCTAGGGCGCAAAATAGTCTGGCACCGGCCCTGGGTCTACAAATCTCTCAACATTGGTTATGCTAGCTATGGGTGGTAGGCAAAAACATCCAGAAAGCCACAAGTTGCCCACCTGCACTTTATAGGTAAGCACTGGCACCTGAAATGGGCCCCTGAAATGCATCAGAAGCCATGCAGTTGACATAATACCGGTGTAATTGGTTTAGAAAGAATGTACCAGAGAGCAATCTGGCTGTTGCATTTTGCATCAGCTGCAGTTTCCAAACACTTTTCAAGGGCAGCACCATTGCAGTTATCTAATCTGCGGACAAACAACACATTCTTGTTTCAGGCAATGCCATCCATATGCAGAAATGTGTTCTAACACGGGAATTTATGTAAACTATGAAAAATGCATGCCTTAATTTTGCAGCTCAGATTTGGAGTCTAGATTAGCAAGCAAGGGGAAGAACAGGTGGAAGGGATTTCTTCAACATAATATTCAAGGTTCTGAAGTACTGGTGATGGTAACTTCCTTTACAAAAGCTGTGCTAGTACTAATAAACTGAAGAGAGACTGCTTTAGCAGACTGCTGCTGTAGGAGCTAAGCCAGATTGGCTTCCGGCAATTCCACCTACATATTTTCCAGCTGTTAAATCCTTTCCTTGCGAATTTTCATTATGGGCCTCATTTTGGCAATAGATTCTCCTCACATGTTGCTTATTAATAAGAGCAGGAGTAATGGCATATAATCCAGTGCAATAAATTTAGTTCTCAGAAAATGAAATAATTGTTGATTAATGAATGTCTTTCACTGAGTTGCTAGAAGCAAATATCCTTTCAGTTTAATATAGTGCTGTTATTTTAGTTGCAGAACAAATGTTTACAGGCCACAAGAGTATGTTTAACTTTCAGACCATCTATTTTCCAATTAATTTTGCATTGTGTACACTGTGTATGCAGGTCCCTGATATTGTCTCCATATTACTCAGAAGAGTTCAATCTCAGGTATTCAGAGACCCAGCAGCAGCTGTTCTTGCTCCATTAGACTCACAAAGTGACAGAATAATGAATTAGGTTTTGGTCTGTGCTTGAATATATTTCCTTAAATTGGTAAAGTGAAATTATTATTTTTACGATGAATGGCGTTAACCTCCCCCCTTCCCTGTATCCAGTCTTTGAAATAAAAAGACTGGATACACTTGTAATGGCACACTTGTATTTTCACATAAGCTGTGTAGGAATGGCCTCACTGCTACTATACACATCCATTGTTAAATATATATATAGAATATATCCCCACCCCCCACTACATCAGAATACCTAATGGAGTACAGAAAGCTGTTGTCAGCGTTCCTTCCATATCCTGGATCCCTGAACAACTCCTTAAGGATCTCTTGCTGCCTTCCTTGTTTTCCTTCCCCTTCTCAGTAATGTGGGGTTTAGGCTGTAGATGTGGGGTGATTCACACAACAGACGCTTTAGGTTTAACACAAGAGTTTACTAGTATATTAAAACAACCACATTACAAATAAGGGTATTTAGTCAATGTAGTGATACAAAGGCATTAAAAGAAAATAAGAGTTGTGAAAACACAAGTTCCTTTACCCTAGCTGCATTTAGTTTTTTCCTCATGCTCTTGCCTTCTCCTTGTGGGAATCTACACTGGTGTTATTCTAACGCTTTGAATGGGTTACTGTGACGCATAGCGTCACGTGACCCTGGGTCTCCAACGTTGTAAATGAGTCATACTTACAGGTTCTGTTTCTTAGTTCCAGCGTGGCTGCAGATTCATGTGCCTTGTCCTACCGGTAATTCTCCTCTCGCAACCCAGAGCTGCTGAGTTTGCTCCGACCACTTCCTGTTCTCCTTCCTTCGCCCCGTTTGCTATCTTATCTGCTACAGCAGATAAATCACACCAGCCTTATACTGTGCAATCACTGACAATTGTATGCAAAGGACTCAGAGGTTTTCCACCTTAGAACCTGCTTTTATTGTGAATTACTCCCATGCATCCTGCCTTAAAATTTGAATCAAATTGGGTCATCGGTTGATTTTTTATGATTTTTTAAAAAACATTTCCCCCCTCTTTGCAAAGGAGCTGTAGCTCCCTGCAGGAAAATTAACAAGGGTCCAAAGCCCAAAACTCATGACCAGCGGGGCTTAAATGCGGCTGCTGCTAAAACTTTTCAATTTGGTCTCCCATCCAAATTCTGACCAGACTCAACCCTGCTTAGCTTCAGCAAAGTGGCTGGCTCCTGTACGTTCAGGCAATTCCCTGGGACTTGTGTTAAAATGTTTTGGGAGGGAGGGATTTGTGTGTGCTTATGACTATTGCCCTGCATCTTATCTGCTACAGCAGATAAATCACACCAGCCTTATATTGTGCAGTCACTGACAATTGTATGCAAAGGACTCAGAAGTTTTCCACCTTAGAATCTGCTTTTATTGTGAATTACTCCCATGCATCCTGCCTTAAAATTTGAATCAAATTGGGTCATCGGTTGATTTTTTATGATTTTTTAAAAAACATTTCCCCCCTCTTTGCAAAGGAGCTGTAGCTCCCTGCAGGAAAATTAACAAGGGTCCAAAGCCCAAAACTCATGACCAGCGGGGCTTAAATGCGGCTGCTGCTAAAACTTTTCAATTCCGTCTCCCATCCAAATTCTGACCAGACCCGACGCTGCTTAGCTTCAGCAAAGTGGCTGGCTCTTGTGCATTCAGGCAATTCCCTGGGACTTGTGTTAAGATGTTTTGGGAGGGAGGGATTTGTGTGTGCTTATGACTTGCCCTGCGCTGCTAGCTAGGAATGAGGCAGGCAGTGGGCGGAGCAAACCCAGCAACGAAAGGATGTGCCCTGCAGTAACGTTACAGCTACAGAGAACCGATACAGAGAACCACGTTAGAAAGGGCCACTAGCAATGTTATAAGACTAGTGTAGATCCGGCCCTTCTCTCTCCCTGTCTGTCTTTTTGTACTCTTTTCCCCAAAACAGAAAGTAGTCTTTTAACCTTGAAGAAATGAAACATATCCAGGGAAATGAATCTTAACCAGAGAAATGAAACTACACTCACAGAAGAACACCAGGCCTCTCAGCCTGACTTTATTATCTTGCCTTTATATAGGGTGACCATATTTGGGAAACCAAAAAAGAGGACACCTAGTGTGTGAGGGGGGGAAGCAGCTTTCTGAGTCCTGCAGAAAGTACGTTATTCCCCCGCCACCTTAAAGAACCTGATTGGAGTGGAGGAGGGGATAGGATTTCATTCTGCACCACCACCATCCACTCCAATTGGGGCCTTTTCTATAATGTCCACGAATGACCCACTTTCCCCTTTAAGACCTCAATTGGAGCTCGGGGTGGGGGAATGACGTGCCTCAAGAAAGCATGTCATTCCCTCCTGCCATGCTAATGGCAGCCTTAAAGGGGAAGGTGTGTCATTCCAGGACATCATTGAAAATTATAGAAAATCCCCCCTGACACCATGGAAAGAACAAAAACCAGGACAAATCCGGGGAAATCCTGACAGTCACCCTACCTTTATAGGACTCAAACCTTCACAGCTATTTTCACCATTCTTATAGAAAGGCAGGATATAAGTGTCAGAAATAGTGTATTCAAACAAATCTGACACTATGGCTTGGATTTAAACAAGAATGGGTTTATTTCCACTTCTGCAGAGCCCTTAGAGCTGCTCCATATGTAATGCGAGGGCTCTTGGTAGATGGCAAGGGGCTCCACATGCATGCACCTGAGTATTTCTGGATCCAAACCGCTGGGTGTTTCCAGGTGAGGTCTACATAGGGCTACCTTTGTGCCTAATCTGGAAACTTCAACTAGTTCAAAATATGGCAGCCAGGCTGGTCACTGGTACACCTAGGGATGACCACATTACACCAGTTTTAAAATCTCTTCACTGGCTGCCAATTAGTTTCCAAGCGAAGTTGGTTATTACCTATAAAGCCCTACATGGTTTGAGTCCAGGCTACCTGCGAGATCACCTTCTCCCGTACAATCCGCCCCACACACTCAGGTCCTCCGGGAAGAATTTACTCCAGCCAACAAAAACAAGGCTGACAACTATTACCCAAAGGACCTTTTCTTCTGCCGCTCCCAGTTTGTGGAATGGCCTGACGGGAGAAATTTGTCAACTTAACAGTCTTCTGGAATTTAAGAAAGCCATAAAGCTCTTCTGGCAGGCCTACCAAGTTGAATTTTAAATTTGCCCTTTAATAATGATCTGCTTTTAATAATGTATTAATTTTAAATGTTTTAATTAGTTACCCTATTTCTTTGATTCTAAGACACACTTTTTTCCCCATATAAACATCTCTAAAAATGGGGTGCGTCTTAGAATCGCAGGTGTGTCTTAGGTTTTTTTTTTCTATTGGTGGTACTGAAATTAGTGTGCGTCTTACAATCGATGGTGTCTTACAATCGAAGAAATACGGTATATGATGTGCGCATTCGTGTTGTACCCCGCCTCGATCCAGAGGGAAAGGCGGGTAACATAAAAAAAATATTATTGTTGTTGTTGTTATTTTGTCCTGCAGTGGGTGTCTTGTTGCCTGTATGGTGCTCTGTGTTTTATGAATGACTTGTTGTAGGGTGTGTTTTTATTACTAGTTGGGTTTTTATGGTAGAATATTTAGTACATGAGATATTTTGATGTACTTAAATCTGTCCATTGCCCTGATTTTAATTCCAAACAAAAATGGGACAGAGATTTTAAAATAAAGTTGATAGCAAGAAATTCACAGCTACCTTCGACATCAATAACGTTTATTTTTTTTACTGATGCATCCCAGTGGCTGAGTGGTTTTTCAGTGCTTTTGGGGGCTGGCTGGCACCACTGGCCTCTTACCAAAATAGCAGGCAGGCTAATTAAAAACATGGTTACCGGTTCATTTCCTCCAGCTGTGGCTATTTCTGAACAACAGACTGGCTCTGAAAAGCAGTTTACATGTCTTCACAGCATTACTGATTTATCAGAACACCATAGCCCATGACAAAATAGAAATAATAATAATAATAATAATAATAATAATAATGACAAAAATGTTGTAGAAAAGGAAGAAGAAAGGAGAGAAAAATACACAACTTCCATGGAAATTAAAGAACCATGGCAAAAGGAAAAGGTTACAATTATTCTGTTAGTCACATCAGTCACTGGCATCACATCATTATTATTATTTTTTTACAGAAAACCTTCAGAATACATCCATACCAGCAGCAGTCATACTTAAAACATGCTCAATTGTCAGGAAATTCCTGAATCGGTAAAAGAAAGCATGACCTGACAAAACCCGTCATGTCTGTCTAGAAAAACTGCCACAATCGAGAAAAGAGATAATAATAATACAATATTAAACTGTTGACTTGCCTCCAGAAGGTTAATACTGAATGATACTGCCAGTTTTCTCTTGGTAGTGTATGCATGCCAAAGGACTAGAACCATTATACAGATAGTTCTTCTCTTGTTTCTGCTTATGTTACCTATTTTGGTAGGATGGTCATATGAAAAGGACCAACCTTTCTGAAAAGCTCCTAAATAGAGTTCACAGAGCACTGGTGGCCCATAGACCACAGTTTGAGAACCTCTGATCTAGAAGGTTGTGAGGTTTCACATGGGGAAAGCCTCTACTTAGGAAACAGTGGACCGAAGGCATTTTAAAATTTATCTTCATTCACATAATGTAATGTAATAACATAAATGGGTACAGCACTTGATTGCAGAGTGGATGTGTATCTGTAGTAGCTAAGGTATAATGCCTGTGTACAAGACAGGAAACACAGACAAAAAGAGATACACAAGTATTTCCCTAGATTTATAGACAGGTGTATTTGTATGTTGAACTCAACTTAGCCCTTGGGCGTAATTGCTCCTCTACGGGCTCAGAGAGACTGATAATGTCTTCCTGTCATGTTTTATTAGCAAGTCTTACGAAACAAATATACTACTGAATGGCAGTATTCTGTATCTGCTTATATCTGGTTGAAAACCTAAATGTTTAGTTTCTTCATCATTTACAAAATGCCCTTAGGAGACTGGTAGCATCTCATCTTTTGAAACACAGGATGGAAATATAATTCTGCTAGCCCAGGATATTTATTTTAAAATGGCAAGAAAGGCAGATGGATGGATGCTGAGTGTCCTTCTTGTGCACTGAGTCCTTATTTTGTATAGAAGGATTCCTTCTATTCAGGAAGGGAGAGTGCAATTTTCATCAATTTGTTCATTCCCACTGCAACTCCCTGTGGCACCCCACCCTTTTCTGGGATCCAGATTTTTGTGGGCTGCTGGATGCTATAGGGGAAGGGTGACTCAATGACCTGGTTCACACATAATTCTAACCAATGTTTTATATAATCAATGGGTTGTTGAATTCTGAGTTGCTGTGATATGCAAACCAAGCTGTGCTAACAAACCATGGTTTGTTAACCACAAACAACTCAGAAAGAGTACTCATGCTTAGTTGTTGGGCTGTGAACTCTGGGTTATTTAAACCATGGGTTGTGATGTGAGAACTCAGAATCATGAGTAGTTTTGCCAGGTTATAAAGGCAGTGGGCAAGAGTGGTAAAAAAAGGCAGCTACTCTATATGCTAGTACTGCACTGCCAGAAAGACATTTGGGATACAGCAAGGGAGTGGGTGAAGTAAGAGGAAAACAAACAACCCAAGGATTGAAAAAATGAACAACCCAGGGATTAAACCAAACAAACCACGGTTTGTTTGATTGTTGGGCAACAAACCATGGGTTATCACTATATGCAAACCAGGTAAGTGAAAATTGCCACCTAAAAAAAGAGCAACACCTTCCATAAGCAGAACTCCATTTATGGATGTCTGGATCCACCCTAGATTTTGTTGAAGACCTTAATGTTTGTAATCAGGTTGAAATACTGGCTTGAAAAGCAATGTTCGCTGTAACTGACCTTCACACTGGGAAAACAGAACTAATTCTTGCATTTCCCTTTTAAGAAGTTATTTTTGGAGTAGTGTCATATATTCACACATATGGGAATTATCCTGTAAGCACTGTACATTACTTTGAGGAAATCCTGATAGGAATGTTAAACATTCTTCACCTGAAAAACCCTTAAGAAGTATGGATTTTCGTATGAGATTTCGTACTTTCACCTCAATTCTAAAAGCAGCCTGTGCTGAACAACTGTGTTTGAGACCACAAAAAGACTTGAAATGGTGTAGAGTGAGGAAGTGTCATGTGACTACTTTCCATAAACAGCAGTAATGGTAAATAACTCTTACCTTCACGTAGTCACACACCTTTACATATAGGTAGATTAGCAAGTTTATAACACAGAGGAGAGTCCTTTTATTTTGGAAATGATATGTGATAAGATAATATTTTCTCTGAAGTATGCAGAAACATAAGCACCTCTTGTTTAACCACTGAGCAAAGAATATCTCTGCTATACATTCTTCCCTGTGTAACCATGCACAAGCAGGCAAATTCTGCTGGCAGATATGGCCTCAGCTCAGAGAGAAAAAGGATGCCATATAAAAGGAAGGAGACATCAGTGGTAAAAGGCCTTCTACATAGATATGTGGACAATAAAGGTTGGGAAGAGTAACAGTAAAGCCAATATCTCATAGCTAGAACAAAAACAGTGGGTGTACTTAAATCTTCCAATGCACACAGGAAGGTTTTCAATAATTTCCATGGTACACCACACAATCAGGAAAATTCTGTAAATTGCTTTTGATTTGTTGGAAATATTGGTTCAATCTAGTGAGTATCTACCAACCCACAGAAATGTTACAATCTTGAAATGAACTTTTCTGATTTACACAAGTGATGTAATCATAGGGATGTATCATGGACTGTGATCTACAATACAACAACGTTTAAAAATCATGTATCTACTTCTACTTAAAAGTCTGGGATCCTAAGGGTCAGTGAAGTATCCCAAGAAAAGGGGGGAAAGACTGCTGCTAATTTGCTATTTGGAAAACGCTGGTTGCATTTTCCAGTATTTTTTTCCTTACTGTGTCCTGTATACTTTGCTCAAGCTAAGTGCACATCTAGAGGAAATCTCTCATTTTGTTTGCTCCTGGCAATTCCAAAGCCTTTCAGCCCACCAACACATTTGAACAGGCTGTGTTTAAGAAACATGTGGCAAGCCAAATAGACTCATTCAGTGAGTTGCATTCCATTCTAAGGAACTTCATTTATATAAACACTCTGCTGCTCTGTGTTTTGAATCTTTATTTTAATCTTTAATTTTTAACTGACTTTCATTGATTTTTTAAAACCTGCTCTTAGTTGACTGTTATATTGTCTGTACTCTTTTATTTCTTATTATGATTATTGTTATATTGATTATATTTTATTGGATATTTTACTATTGTTAGCTGCATTTGGCATAGTTCTTTGGATACTGCAACCACTGGAGTGGTTTGTTATGCCTTATTTATCTGCTGCTTTGGCATGACAATGGCCTTAGAAGGAGCAGTGAGAATGCAATCAGGATAGAGAAAATTCTTGGTTGCTGTTCAAAGAAGTGATGTATAGAAGAGCATAGAGATTCATAAGAGAATGATGGTCTCCATCCAATCAGAGGTTATAGTGTAGAGGCTTGCAACCACCAACAGAAAGATTCCGGACTTGTCCACATGATGTAACTTTCCACAAGCGAGGCGCTGCCCTCAATGCTTTCAGTACAACGACCACCTTGAGGTCTTTTTTTTCATGTCACTAGGAATCTGCACAATGGCCTCTATCACATGGCTCTAGCAGCCTCCTAGCATCTGCAGAGCAACAAAATATGCCATAGCCTATGCCATTTCTAATTCACAGAAGAGAGGCTACTACGGCAACAATCAGCTGCTTCACTGAGGATTTACATCCCTATCTTCTTTTTGTTTTAGTAGTGGAGTAGCCCAAGGAAGCAAGCAATAAAAATGGAGGAAAATATTGCCAAAGGCAAAAGAATTCTTACTATGGATCAGCAAGCAAACCTTGTCATAGAAAAACCACCACTGTACTGTCAAAATGGAACACCATCAATGGCAATAACAGTGTCACTGACTTGAAAAAAGATCAGCATGGCAGTCAGCCATGTCTGGAAGTAATGAAATGTGAAGTCAATTGTCACCTGAGGTGCCAAACCTTAGAGTCGTCTCAAAAAATGAAACGAAAGAATTGTATGCCTAGCAAAATAGGTAGCATTAATTACTCAGCCAGGCAAATTTAAGAATGTAAGATGTATATACATCAGATAATCTCTGCTTTAGGATAGACAAGAGAGACATTTGATGACAGGAAGAAATGCAAGGTACTCTGAAGAAAAGCTGTCACAATTGTGCCTCTCCTTCCTTCCTAAACACGAGTTCACATAACACTTCAACGTATTAAGGGCAAATGAAGCTAGGAAAGTTAAAAGGAATAAAAACAATATTGCACCTACTGTCTGGAGAAATGTGAAATGGAAGATTCTTCAACTGGCAAAGAGAGTGGTTGTAAAACAATTGAGAAGATGTCTGCTTAACCTGATACATTGGACAAAGGCTTTATGATAAATATGTGCAGCATCTGGGGACTGGGGCTGCATGGGCTGTCTACAACCCATGGGGCCCAGAACTTTTTGCAGCTGAAATTGCCCTTGCTGTTGAATCTGCTGCTGCTGCAGCAGCAAAAACCAAGTAATTTTAGAGGGAAACAAAGGTGTATGCAGAGTGTGCATCTTGGTTACAACTAGAGTTGCATTCCCGGGAGGGTTCTGGGAGCACAATTATGCTTCCAAACAAGATGTTGAAAACACCTTGTTTTCTTCCAAAATCACTGTTGGTGTTTTTTGCTGCCACCCTAGTGGCAAATTAGCGGTGGTGGCGGTGGGGGAAAATGGCCTGGGATGTGGGCCATGTGTTGGCCACATGAGCTGAAAGATAGTCTGTTCCCTTAACCTAACCAAAATGATTTTAAGAACCAATAACAGGAGGACGTAACCCATCTGGATGAATACACTGGTCATCTCTTTTAAGTTGCAAGGCAGCAATTCTGGTTTTCACCCCTAATTCAATTAAGGTGATCCCAGCCTTTCATCACACACCCCTGCCTTGCTATCTCCTAATATATAGTCTAACTAACTGGATATTAGGCTTCAATCCTATATATACTTCCCTAGGCAGAAGTTACATTGACTTCAATAGGACTTACTTCTAAGTAGGCAGGCATAGGATTGCACTATAAAACTGTTCACTGCTATGGGTCTGTCCTTCAGCAGCAATCTACAAATGTGCAATTGCTCTTAAAAGAGCAATATGTTATAAACTTCCAGTGTTGCTTATACAGTCTGATGGAATTTAGGCACTCTGCATGCTTAATGAATACAATGGGCTTTGCTGTACGGGTAATTTTAGAGCTGCTATCAGATTACAGTTCAGCCAGCAATATGGGAATGTAAACCAATTCCATACAAATGTATACATATTAGGAGATCACTAAATGAGCTACTTTAGCACACAAGTTCTTATATTTCAGATATAACTAGCAGAGAATTTTTTTTGTATACAGCTTAGGTTTCTTAATCTGAAAGATATGGAAGCTTAGAATGCCTGAGAAAAAGTGAGCTAATATAAATTCTCATATCATGTTAGGCATTCACCTATGGTACCATGCATTTTTCATTTTTGTGGCTGTTTTCCAGCATAGTAAGGATATAAAATAAACTTTATACACTTCTTTAAATTATATAATCAGAATCTGAAGGACATTTTTGTCCTGACTGGCATAGACTTTAACTTCGCTTTCAGCTGTTATATAATGTTGTGTGTCTGAAGCTAGGTGTGTGTGTTTAGAGATGACTCTAGCATGTTTATACCTAAAAGTGTAATATATGAATTTTACAAATTCTTGATTCATGTAGATACACAATCATCAAAGAGCTGTGATTATTTATAACTCCATTTTGAGAATGTCCTCAGAGGCAAACTGAGATTTTCCTCTTCAATAGAGATAGTTCAGACTGAAAAATAAGCTCTACAGAAGTCACTAGTCCTTCTCCTAATGTTTATCCTTCTTCCACATCCTTTTGTTAGTCATTTGTGAAATGTAGATAGCTATGCCCCCAACATTAATTCTGTGAACCCCCCAACATTAAATTTGTGAACTTCGGCTATTGGGCGGTATGGAAATGCAATAAATAAATAAACATCCATGTATTCAGCAGAATGTTTGCAAAGGGATGTTGCATGGATGTTGGGGGCATGGCCAGAGAGCATGTCAACATGAAAGGTGTAGTTAGACTGCACAGAGGGGCTTTCTGGCAATCAGGAACCTGTTCCCATAGGGCTCCCCACTGTGGTGAAGTCCCTACGGTTGGCAGAAGTGGTCCTTAATGCATTCTAGGGAATGGGCCGGTAGTGGGGGCACAGAGAAAGAGAGAGGCATGCTGATGATGAGGGTATGAGTAGCTGGCACAGCCCCACTCACTTGTTGACTGGATGCAATAGTAGTACAAGTGGGGAGAATTGAATTTGTTCTGCATTACTAGGCAAACCAGCATAATCCCAGACTAATATGTGAATCACAACAGTTATCTTTTGGACACACTTCTCTTAATTTTGCAGTGCAAAATAACTGTTGCTGACTCAAAACATCCATCTAAAGATGCAAATATTAGGAAAGTTTCATATAAAAAATCATGTAAGAGGAAAAACTGCCTACAAAAATAAATGCATATTTTCATGTTTTAATTTGCAGACTGATGTGGAAATTGGATGGAGGGAGTAAATATGTGAAACTGGCAGGGACTGGAAACAGTCTGACTTATCCAACCCTTGTGAGTAGTAAGTACTTCTGAAGAGAGCTATAGTCTATAAAGCATCAAGATAACACAACTAAGATTGTAATCCTTTCCATATTATATTAACGTTAAGACTCTTACTTTAAGAAAAAGAAACAACTGGAACAACATTTAACAGTTTCCCCAGCTTAAAGTTATGAAAAAAATTCTGATAAATATTAGGTACTGAAATTTCAAATTCTGTACAATAACATATTTTAATTCTTGACCACAGCAACAGAAGTTCAAAATAGAATATGAAATCAGACTATTTCTATGGTGGAGTCCAATCAAAATTTCTATTCAGCTGTATTTGAAATAAAAATTGCCCTGTTGATACAGACTTTTGGAACGTAGTTCCAGTCATCTTACAACTTCTAAGCTTTATTTTGCAATAAAACACCTCTCCATAATTTTCTTTTGTGGCTTGACTTCAGTAACGTGACCTCAATACAACTGAATAAAGGCATTTTGATTCAGCATCCAAATGGAAGGTTTTCTGAAAATAAGTCTCAAACTGGCATTAAGTAGCTTGTGGCCTATGTGAAATTATGTGCCTCTTGATAACCACAAAGTAAATGGAAGACCATGTTTTGGTGATAGCTCTTGATCAGAGTACTTGTCAATATCATATACTGCTCTGTCCTCTTTTGGTTTTTTTGTGATATATTTTTGTATACTTGAAGATCCCAAGTAATTTGTGTAGTATTTGTTAAAATATTGCTTACAGAGACCTTATTTGTTCTGCTTTATAAGATCTTTTTGTGTTTAGTTGTTGATACAAGTATGTGTACATATTTTTCCTGAAGTGATTCTCTGAGTATCTATTTGGAGTACCCACTTTTAAAGTCTTCTACTGTAATGCCTTAGAACTCTTATGTTGACGGTACTGTCAAAAACTGGGTATAAATCTAGAAATAAACAAATCCTGACTGGTGGTGACAGAATAACCACTCTTTATTTTAATTTGCATTTTTATCTGTTACTGATACTTCTAGGCTGCTTTACTTACATTTTTCCTAAAATCATTAATTCATAACCAGGAGTATCTCAGGAGTATGAGTGTTTTACAATAGAGCAAACTAATATTTTTTTAGGAATATTTTGTGTCATTTCGATGATGAGCATTTACTTTCAAAAAATAAAACATCTGCCACCACAATATTAAATAAAAAGCATGAAATATGGAGCCTACAACTAGATTTTTTCCAAATACACATAGTAAAATATACACAAATATAACATAGGGGCTAAAGGAAAATGCCATGACAATGTTGTAAATCAAACATTTCTTAGGGCACAATCCTATGCATGTTTAGACAGAACAAAGGTCCTACATGCTGGCTTAGTAGAATGCTTGGCGTTGTACGACTTTTGTTTGCCTACACATGCACAGGGTCATGCCTTTAAAGAGATGTCTCCCTGTAAAATAAGCTCATTGATTATTTCTGTTGAAATAATTTGAGTTACTTACTGGGTTGAGAACAACTGTGAAAAACAATTCTCCTCCCTGGATACTTTTGTTTAGTTCTTTTGGACCACCAGGATACTCCTTGTAGAAAATTGTATGAGTAAAAAGACCGCAGGTTTGTCGAGGAAGAACCTGTATAAATATAGAATAGTGATAAGGGGAGGGAAGTGGAAAATGATAGGGCACGGTCTACCCTTGCCAATGCTAAGCATGTCTAAGTCCCAATGATTTTAAGGTAGGAGATAACAGCACGTGCTGAACTCTCCCATTGTGTGAGTTAAATATGGTTAACATTGTTAGGTCATGTTTTAGTTTTCTTTGTGTACAGGAAAACTGCTCTGATTAAAGCTACACACTCGTGGGACTGAGTTGGCCACTTACACGTCACCAAAAAAGAGGAAAAGTACCACCAAAAAACAAGGGCACAGGTTTTGGATAAAACACGCATATGCTAATTATAAATGTAGTTGCAAATTGAGAAACAATACTTTAAATAGAAATAGAGTACATCTCACCATAGTGGTGAAAACTGACCAGGTGACCTGTGTGCCTTCTCAGCCAGTTTTCTCTGCTGACCTCTGCTGATAAGCAACTTCAAGGAGCTTGTGCTCCCTTCTTATGGTTCTTTATCTTTAAACTGGCTTCAAATAAAGGACACCTTCAAACAGAGGACTACCCTCTGTAAAGTCACCCTACCTGGCACAGCTTTCCACAGTAAGCAGGTTCAGTAGCAATGTCCCTGCTTTGTGCCAGTAAACCTATGTGCAAAGGAGCATCAGGTGAGTATAGCCTTGCTGGATTAAAATTTACCTTTATTTATCAGATTTCTTTACACCACTTTTCAAAGTAGCTTACAGTCATCATTCTGAGTGGCAATAAAATCATAATATCAGAGAGACATGCTACAACATAAAACTAACAAAAAAACATAGTAACATCTGAAATCAGATCAGCAGGGAGGACTAGGTAAAACAACTCAAAGTAGCAATTAATAAAGTTCAAATAGCTGTCTCTTATATTCACCCGCCATACATAAACCTTGCAGCAATGAGACATGGAGACTCCGAAGCTGATCACAGGGAATAAGGAGGTTCATCAGGCAGTTCTGAAGAAATCCACCTGTCCCATCCCTTAAGGCTTTAAAGATTAACATAGGGTGACCATATGGAATGGAGGACAGGGCTCCTGTACCTTTAACAGTTGTATAGAAAAGGGAATTTCAGCAGGTGTCATTTGTATGCATGCAGCACCGGGTGAAATTCCCTCTTCATCATAACAGTTAAAGCGGCAGGAGCCCTGTCCTTTTTTGTAACTGGTCAAGAGAGTGGGTCTCCTGCAGCTTTAACTGTTGTGATGAAGAAGGAATTTCACCAGGTGCTGCACACAAACAAATGACACCTGCTGAAATTCCCTTTTCTATACAACTGTTAAAGATACAGGAGCCCTGTACTCCTTTCCAGATGATCACGCTAGTTAACACCAACACCTTGAACTAACAGGTAGCCAAAAATGTGGTAGAGCATTAGAGTTGTATGTTCCAGCCAATGAGCCTCGTCAAAATCCCAGAAGCTGTATTTTAAGCTAGTTTAAGTTTCCAGACCATCTTCAAAGGCAGACCAATGTCGACAGCATTACAATGATGAATGCTGGAGGAAAGTAAGGCATGAACTACTGAGGCCAGACAATGTGAACTTTTGGTATGTAGAGCTTTTATAACATACTGTCTTGCCTTTTGAGATTAGTCACAAGTAACTGGGAAAGTAATCAGAACATTCAAGATCAGAAATAAAAGAGCTCACCATGATGTTTTTGTGAATGAAGCCCCTTCTGTACCGTGCTGGTTTCAGATGTGGGTACTCTTCTGTGCTAGTGATTCTGATATTCCAGACTTTCTTCCAGGCATCATAAAGTTGAACATGAACAGGATAGACACCAGAATGGTGTGGAGCCACAGCATATCCCATATCAGTTGGAATGCCATGTTCCTGAAAAAAAGCAAAATAAAATCAGGAAGTTAAGCAATCAGAGCTAATATGCGGGAACCTTTACCATGCATATATTTGAACAAGCGTGATAATGATACTGTATCTTTCAGCTACAGTGCCAGTGAAAAAAATGACAAAACTGTAGGCAGTCATGTCAGTCCATTAGAAAACAGTCCAAAAGCAACTGTAGCACATCTTTATGACCACCAATTAAAATTGATAAAGTACTGAGCGATCTCTCTCTCTCCCTCTCCCTCCCTACCCCAATCCCAGCTTTTCAGTGGCGATGCTATAGAGCCTAACACATTTTTTTCCTATTTGTGAACTGCGATAGATGTATTTCATTATGCATGGAGCCATGAAGGGTATGGAGAGGCCCATGCATATATGTATAAAGGACCTGAAATAAGGGTGTGGGTGTGGAGGGGAGAACTCTACTGAAAAATCCATGTAAAGTTGCTCAACATCAATAATTTTTAAAACTCTATTTGCTTTTCATGTATATCTATGGATGCAGATAGTTTGTGAACCCTATGCATTGAACCCTTAGAATAATATTCTTACAGTAGATGTTGATATATGCTTGTCCTTTCACATGTATGCAGAAAGGGACAAATAAGAGCTTCCAAACAGCAAAGATAGAGTCTTTCCTTTCTGATTCATTTTTCACAGGGGCTTCCTTGCTCACTGATTAGTTCAATGCAATTACTGTTTTAGCTAAGGTCCTCCTGATGCAAATTGTAGTACAGTATTCTATGGGTCTTTCTGTAGATTAAAGTTCTATACTTGACTCCAATTCTGCAACAGTGTCACCCAGGTTTTCCTGCAGCTGTGATGACCTTTTATTTCTAACCTAGAAATTTTGAGAGAAAATTGCTATCTGCCAACATGCAAATGACCCTCCCTGAGTAATTTATTAATTTAGAGAGACGTGCATGGCTTATTTTAAAATCCTGGATGAATGAACATCCATATGACTTGTTAATGGCATATCTTTTTTCCTCCAGATTTTAAATCCTTTCTCTCCCTAAGCTTTAGACGTTAAAGCTTAAAATGAAGGCTCCTCTGTGGTTTTAAGTCTCTACTTTTTTAAACACTAAATTCAGTTCGGGTCTACTTTGGTGATTCCTATCTGCAAATGTAATGCAATTTCTAAATTCTGTTTTAAGGGCAAATTCCTAAAGTGTTCCTTGTGAGCCTACTGATTTGCAATGAACACTTCTACTCAATACTCCTGTTGCTGAATGCAGTTTAAAGAAGCAGTATTGAATCTAATCAACACAACATGGATCTCCGTTGACCCATTATTATTATTTTAAAAAAAACCCCTTGGTTTAAAATGAGATTATAATCCAAGGTGTGCGTAGTTGATCACTGCATGTAAACGAAATAATTACAGTTCAATTTAAAGTGGGGTTAATAACATAAGAAGAGCCATGCTGGATCAGTCCAAGGGTCCATTTGTCCAGCACTCTGTTCACACAGTGGCCAACCAGCTGCCCATGGGAAATCCAAAAGCAGGACCTGAGTGCTATAGCATTTTCCTACCCATGTTCCCCAACAAAAGGGTATACGCAGTCTTACTGCCTCTGATACTGGAGCCATTGATAGCCTTCTCCAGAAATTTATCCAACCCCTTTTAAAGCCATCCAAATTGGTGGCTATCACCACATCTTGTGGTAGTGAATTCCAGAGTTTAACTATGTGCTGTGTGAAGAACTACTTACTTTTATCTGTCCTGAATCTGTCCTGAATCTCCCACCAATCAGCTTCATGGGATGACCCTGGGTTCTAATATTATGGGAAAGGGAGAAAAATGTCTCCCTAGCCACATTCTCCACACCATGCATACACCAATTTCATTAACTATAAAAGTTGACCACTCTATACTGTATACACTAGTTGTTGGTGAACATGGGTGGGAAGGTGCTATAGCACTCAGGTCCTGCTTGTGGATTTCCCATGGGCAGCTGGTTGGCCACTGTGTGCTGGACTAAATGGACCCTTGGTCTGACCCAGAATGGCTCTTCTTATGTTCTTATTTATAACATCTTCTGTATTTAAGAATATTCAGTGTCTCTTGTGCAGTTATTGTCATAGAGTAGCTGACTGGGAGAAAATGAAGAGATTATGGTAACAATACAAATTAAGGATTAAATCCTCAATTACCTGGGTATTATTATTATTATTATTATTATTATTATTATTATTATTATTATTATTATTGCATTTTTATACCACCCAATAGCCGAAGCTCCCTGGGCGGTTCACAAAAACTAAAACCATTCAAAATATAAAACAAACAGTATAAAAACATGATATAAAATACATATTAAAAACTGATTAAAAACATACCATACATGATTAAAACATCTTTAAAACATCCTTAAAACATCCTAAAAACATTCTAAAATTTCACTGGATAGGCCTGCCGGATTAGATCAGTCTTTATTGCTTTTTGAAATTCTAAAAGTCTGTTAAGTTATCAAATCTCCTCCACCAGGACATTCCACAGTTGGGGAGCAGCAAATGAGAACATTCTTCCCAGAGGACCTGAGTATGTGGGAACTCAATGGGACTTCCTCCTGACTAGACATGAAGGTTTGCATTTTAAGGAATTGTTGGCAAGAAAATGTTTTCTTGGAGATTTGAAACTTAACTCCAGAAGTAAGCTACTACTTTGTACTGTAGTCTTGCCATTTCTTCATAGGTGGCAGCAGAGTTAAGCTTTTCAGGCCACCATTATACTATATGTGATATCCCTAACTTATAATGTAATATATGAATTGTAAACAGAATATTAGCACAATAGTCAGATGTAAAGAAAGGGAAAAACATCATGTTTCATACATTATTTTTGATACAAACAATTATTTTAAAGCCTTGAATACAATACAAGGCAACACTTCCTTAGGTACCCTCAGGATGTACCAATATGGGCAGCATTTTCTCACCACGAGGTAGATAACAACTACAAAATTACTTTGAAATCTGCATTACTGAGGGCTGGTTCAGATATTTCTCATATTTACTCTTTCCAGTGATAATGGCTGTTCTTTAGCCATGGAAATCATGGTTTTACTCATGTAGCAATTTTCATGATCCTAGAGGCTGGAAAACAAACCTCTGAGACCACAAAAGTGGCCATGGTCAATATCCATTTGAACAGGCTGCAGGACTCTTGTTGGTAAAAACAATGTATTGGCAATTGGGCTGAATTTAAGGAATCGCTGTATTGGAACCTAAATGTTCCTGCTCTATGATTTTATTACACTTCTCCAAGCATGACTGAGTTCAAATGCATTTCTTAGAAAGGTAAGAATGACAGTCCATATAAATTGATCAAAGAGACATTTCAATATATTGTCATATATGTAAGAGAAAATACCACATTTAAAAATACATACTACAAAATAGGATATGACATGCTTCTGCCAACCCCACAATGTATTTAACTCACTAAGGCAAATTTTTTGTTTAGAATCATTTGCTCCACCAGTGATGATTCATTATGGAAGAGATGAGGTTGCATGTGGCTCCACATATGAGGAAACCACCAGAATTCATCCACGGACCCTAGTAATAGATCATCACCTTCATCTTCCTCTACAGTTCCTGCAGGAAGAAAGAAGTTATTAAAATAACTTGCCATAATATTTTTTAAAATCCCTGTACTAAGTACTGATAGAGAAAGCTGCAGCAACATGGCAATTCACCCACGTGTTTTTTAAAAACTGTCAATTTAATGAATAGGACGTGGATTCTTCCAGAGAGTTTAGGACTAATGCCCAGGAAACCAGCAGAAACTTGGCTGATGGGACTGCATTTCACCAGGCTGAGTTAGGCTAAAACAGGTGTGTTGAACATCTTGCAGCCTGAAGGCTGAATTCAGTTTTGGACCAAGCTCTTGGTGCTGCATTCCAGTGGTGGGTGGGGCCAACAGCAAAAGAGTGCAGGGGCAAAAACACAAAAATGGCAGCCTATTTTAGCTTAAAGCTCTTACTGTCAGTAACTAAGCCTTAGGAAAGGCATTTCAAACTTTAAGATTAGGGGGGAAACTACAACATCGTGGTTGGTGGGTGGGGGAAAGTTTGGGCCATGGGAACAAGATACAGCCATCTGGAGAACCCCAAAGGACTCCATTGGGACCCCAGGAAGCCCAGATTTGGCCCGTGAGGCTAAGGGTCCCAACATCTGGCTACAATGAGAATAGCAGTGGGTAAGCCCGAATGACTGGACTGTCATTCTGACTTGTAATGGACTGCTAGAGGGGTTGACTAGAGACTCAGTGGAGCCCAAGAAGCCAAATAGCATGTTTGGAGAGCAAGGGATCTAAATTATGTAGAAAACACATCCTTCCACATCCTTCACAGCTCTAGCCAGCATCCTCCCTGACTGAGCTGGCTGAGGTGGTCTCAAGTGTAGTGTTGGAGGATCAGAGGACGATGGTTCTAGGTTACTTTAACTTTCATGCTGAGGCTGTCTCTGGAGCGGCAGCTCGGGACTTCTTGGCCTCCATGATAATTATGGGGCTGAAACAGGGCACACCATTGATTTGGTTTTTGCTCCAAGCTCTGAGATGAGTAAGCTTAAAATTGGTGAGGTCCAAGTAACCCCATTGTCATATTCAGAACATTTCCTGGTGAAATTTGAACTCATGGCATTCCTTCCCTCCTGCAGGAGTGGGGGACCTATTTAGATAGTTTGCCCAATGAGACTGACAGAATCTGGTGGATTTCTGAATGCTCTTGGGCATTTTCCAGTGGAGAAAGCAGGTGATTCAGCTGAGACTTTAGCTTTCCTGTGGAAGAGTAAGATGTGGAGGGCCATCAACTTGATTGCACCTGCGTGTTGTGGAGCCTGCTCTGCTCCCTGAAACAGGCCATACATTGGCTAGAGTGCAAGTGGCAGAAGACTCCAAGAGAAGTTGATCAAGCACACTCTGGAGCACATAATTATGCCTATTGCATGATGGTGCGTGCAGCAAAGAAGGCTTATTTTGCTGCCTCCATTGCATCCTCAAGTAGTCGTCCAGTGGAGCTCTTTTGGGCCCTGGTGATTCATAGTGCCTTCTCCCACTCTGCTGGCTTGCCAACTATGGCCTCTCCTGGACAAGGATAACTTGGCCACAGTGGTACAGGCACTAGTAATGTCAAGACTAGATTACTGCAATGCACTCTATTTTGCACTCTGTTCAGATCCATTCCAATCAGGTTTCAGGCCTGGTTACGGAGCAGAAACAGCTTTGGTCCCCCTGGTTGATGACTTATGCTGGGGAATGAATGGGACGGGGGTGCAACCCTGTTGGTTCTCTTGGACCTATTAGTGGCTTTCAATACCATCCACTATGGTATCCTTCTGGATTGTTTATCTGGATTGGGCTTGGGAAGCATGGCTTTAAAGTGGTTCCGGTCCTTTCTGGAGGAGTGGTCTCAGAAGGTGGCGATGGAGGACTTCTATTCCACCCCATGGCCATTAGCCTGTGGGGTGCTGCAAGGTTCTATCTTGTCCCCCATGCTTTTTTACATCTACATGAAACCACTGGGGGAAGTCATCAGAAGGTTTGAGCTGAAGTGTCTTCAGTATGCAGATGATACTCAGCTCTATCTCTCGTTTCCAGCTGCACATCCCAGGGAGGCTGTGGAACTCTTGTACCAGTGTCTGGAGGCTGTTTTGGGATGGATTAGGGTGAACAAACTGAAACTTAATCCAGACAAGATGGAGGTACTGTAGATGGGGAAACCAACTACTTCGGATGGAGGTTTACAACTGGTCTTAGATGGGGTTGCACTCCCCCTAAAAGACCAAGTATGCAGTTTAGGAGTCCTCCTTGATTCTGAGCTAACTGGGGAAGCCCATGTGGCTGCGGTGCCCTGGTGTGCATTCTACTAGCTTAGGCTGGTATGCCAGCTGCAGTCCTATCTGGATAGGGCAGACTAGTCACATCCAGGCTGGACTACTGTAATGTGCTGTACATGTGGCTGCCTTTGAAGATGGTTAAGAAATTTCAGCTGGTACAAAATGTGGCTGCCCATGAACTGGTGGGGGTGAAGTGATCTGATCACATAACACCTATACTGTGCCAGCTGCGCTGGCTACCTGTGTGTTTCCGAGCCCAATTCAAAGTGCTGGTTTTGACCTTTGAAGCCCTAAACTAATATCTCACTTTGGACTAGGGATGTTCCAAAGTGAGATATTAGTTAAACTACCTAATAATATTTTTTTTAATATATATATATATATATATATATATATATATATATATATATATATTTATAATGGTGCCAGTTCTGAGCCTTACAAATAAACAATCTATTCTTTTTATTTGATTTAGTTACTGAGACTTGAGATCCTGATTTGACGCTTTGTATATCCAGCCTCATACATTCAACTCCTGTCTTTCCAATGATATAACTTTTTTTCCCTGTCAGTGTACCATCCGCAACTCTTTTGTTATCTATGCTTTTCCCCACTCTTTCAGTCTGGGAAAAGCAGGTCATTTTAGAAAGGAAACAGCAGCTGAAATGATGCAGTAGCCTGCCTGGGATCATTAGATTTTAGGAGTTCATTAAAACCAATGACTTTGTCATTGAACAATATGGTCATTTCAGGGGTGAGCCAACATAAAGAGATCCGTTCTTGGTAATTATGTAGATGTACTCCTTTTCCATGCCATCAGAGAAGCTCAGATCTTGTTCTCACTGCAGCCATGATGCAAATTAGCTACTCCTTTCCCTGCTTCTCAGCATAGTCACTGAATAGACTATTGCTGGTGGTGAGACTACGTTAAACCACGCTGCTGGTACTTCTTGCATAATCTGATATTGATAGTTGTGGTGGTAGCATAGCCATTTCTCCCGCTCTAAATCTTCAGCCCTCCATTTATTTCTCTCTCTCTGAGCTTGCACCCCATTTCACCTATTGTTCTGCCCTCCCCCCCCCCATTGTTGGCCCCTTTTGCACGTATTTTATGCTCGATTGGTGCTGCTACATCCATGCACCTAAGCATCTTGCCAATTTGATATGCAAATTAAAAAACAAATGAACAGGGGCAATTTTTCCCATCCCACCGTAAGCCTATGCGGCAGGGTCTTGCTATTTACTGTTTTACTCTGTACAGCACCATGTACCTTGATGGTGCTATATAAATAAATAATAATAAATAATAATAACATGCCCCTCTCTTTTCTCCCCCATTAGGAACTAGTGGAGCATCTTCACTCTGTTGGCTCCTGTGGGTGAGGATAGAAAGGGGCAATCAGAGAAATTTTGGGAGGCAGGAATGAGAATTCCTCAACACAGTCCGCTTTTTAACCTTCCCTATAGGACCTAATGATCCATTCATTCCTATGAGGGTGGAAAAAGTCTCCTGAGGCTTGGCTTGGCATCATTCCAATTCATTAGGAATGAATTCTTTCAATTTCCACACCTGATAACTCAGGTAATTTCCAAGTTTATCCAAGGTGAGGTTTAGGTAGCTTGACCATTTCTACCTATAATTAAAGATATTCAGGGTATGATGGGTAACTTTGTTATTATAAAATTTATTAATAATGCTGATTTTTTTTAAAAATTAATGCCTTAGTGTTGCCAAACAATGATCCATCACTCCAAAAAAGAAAGATAATTGTAGATTAGTGCAATATTTAAAGTCATTTTGGCTGCAATGCCCTTGGCTGGGAGTAAGTTGCTTCTTAGTAGACATGCATAGACTACATTGTTAGAAATTGAAAATCAGGCCCACCAGCAATAACACATTGACATTTATTCATCTTGTGTGTCGGACTAGGACTGCGGAGACCCGTGTTCGAATCCCTGCTCAGATATGAAAGTCACTGAGTGACCTTGGGTGAGTCACACACTGAGCACTTCATGCCCCTGCCGTGGCTTGAATATTCAAAATGACAGCCATGGGGTTTCTTTCCACTGCCACGGCTGCCATTTTAAATATTTGAGCCATAACAGGGGCAGGCTGTAGCTTGTCATTATGTGTCAGCCTGTTGAGGGAGGGTTGTTGGGGGTGCTTGATGAGCAAACCCAGACACATGGGCTGTTTTAGGGTTAGGGATGCTTGTCAACCACCCCAACAACTGACCCTCACTGGGTTTGCATGTAACAACAAGCTATGATACATTCCACCATGGCTTGAATATTCAAAATAGCGGCCACGACAGTGACAACAAGCCCCACTAGGAAATTTCCCCATGTGGCTTCTCGCTACATGCAAACCTGCTTACTCTCAGCCTAACTTATCCTACAGGGTTGTTGTGAGGATAGGATGGGGAGGGTGAAACCATGTATGCTGCCTTGAGCTCCTTGGAGAAAAAGCAGGATATAAGTGCAAATAATAATTACTGTAGAAAGAAAACATGCAAAGATTAGTACCAAAGAATGAATGACAAAGCAAAATGAAATGAGATCAGAATGCTGATATAACTTTATTCCGGTTAAAAACAGAATTACGTTCCACTTGCTCCTAGGGATGTTGGAGAAATCTGCAATGGAACCAAATGAGTTCAGAGTTTTATGAATCCAACCTGTGGATTCTGCAGAGGACAGACTTTCCCCATTGGGTGGATACTGAGGACCATTTTTGTAAACTTTAATAATTTTGCACAAATTTCATCATATGCATTTTTTTAAAAAAAGGGGCCAATTTACACCATGTACATTTTGGGGGGGGATTTGTGCATTTTAGGGGAATTTGCACATTTTTGCATGTGCAAATTTGCACAAATTCGTATTTGTGCAAATGTGGAAACTTAAAAATCAACGAATTACATTGGTGGCCAAATGACAGAAGGAAAGGTGCCTGAAAAGCTGTGAAACACAAGCAACAGGGTTTCCCTCCACAATTTACACATCCCTACTTCTTGCATAATGGTTACACAAAATGAACAAGCATTCCAGGTAAAGATAGCTCTGTGGGTTTTTTTTGTGTGTAACATCACATGACATATGATAAATCTTCAGGAATGTGTTATAATCTACTTCACAAAATACACCAAAGGTTAGCCAAAACAGAGGAAGAATAATGTCAAAAGTCAAGGAGAAACTTCTGTGAAGAGTACAGGAAGAATTTCTGCCAATTGTTTTGCACTGGAAGGGCTGTGAATCTACCCTAGGCTAGTTATGAATCTTAAGCTGATTTTTTTTCTCTCATAAAATGTTACTGTATTTTGAAAGAAGGTTAACAAAAATAAAGGCAACAAAAAAAGAACATAAATAATAATCAAAATTACTCAAGAAACCAAAAGGAATTCTCTAATTATCAATCTTAGTCTATAACTGATATGGGTATGGAACACCTACAATAAAATGGTCCAAGTAAGAGCTCAATACCTTGTGATAAAGGGTTCTCACTAATAAAAGTAGTTCACAAATTAAAATATGGTACACATTGTACTGGATTTAAGATGGAAAAACTTGGACCATATCTACACTGTTGTAGCAATCTGTACAACTCTGTGATTCTACAGAGCAAAGATATCAAAGCTTCTACAATTCCCTTTGAACTCAAAGGGTCAAACTTTACAATTTAGGAGTTTGAACCTCAGGTGTGAAATATGTGTTAATGACATTTCAGACCAAAATTTTAAGAGAAATACCTTTTCAATAACATCTGTCTAGAATTTGCTGCTTTGGTTGGCAATTCCCAAAATGATACTTGGGACTCATCAACAAATTGCAAGAATCTTGTAGATGGATCATGAGACAGTGGAACTGCTGTACTACCAGAATGTCAGAATTATGACATTACAGTGTATAATACAACAGCCCTACAGGCAGATACAGCATGTTCAGGGTTTGAGTGCCAGTCTGCCTCATATTGTAAAATTCACAACATAAGGAAGAGTTGATTGATTTTCTAGTTTTATCCTCCCGAAGGAGGATTCCTTCTTCCCTCAGGCTCTAAGAGTTCTTCATTCTCATTTCATTTTGTTTTATAGCACAAAGCTGCAGTACCAACATCATTTTCACTTCCTGTGCACTGCAAGGACACTAACAGATTGAGAGTGATTTTACTGTGAGTTTTTCCCCGCCCCTCTTTCTTCAGTCTTACCTGTGTGGTAAAATTTCCCTGAAAATCCCAGGTTAAAAGTGAAATTTGTGATTTGAGCTCTCAAAAGGTTCTGAGTATCAAGCAGAGCCTGAAATAAACATAAATTAAAAATGCATCAGTGTATATGTAATATTTCCTTTTCTTTCTTTTAAACAGAATGTCCAGTCATTTTTCTCAGAGCAACTCATTTCCCATCATTCCAGCCCCAATACCCTGATAATTATACAAAAAAACAGTGGAGGAGAAAAGGGTCTCCTTTTTAAAGGAGGATACCTTTTGGATCACAGCCTTTTGTGTAAGAAGAGCATCTGAAGCTAACTATACAAAAGCTTATTCTGCACAAACTAGGATCTAATCTACAGAACTTGACATGATTATTTTGGGAACAGAATACTTTGGCTGTCAGCATAAACAGTATTACATAAATTTGGCATAATCATGCTGAAATATATGGATTGTTGCATTTGATCAGGAATGTAAAGGAGAGGGAGAGAGAAAACTTTGGCCAAAGAGAAGTTCAACAAGAATGAAGACATTCAGGCTTTTTGTATTTATTTATTTTATTGCATTATATCCTTCCTATTTTCCTTGAAAGAACCCAAGGCAGTTCATTTTATCCTCACAACAACAATCCTGTGAGGTAGGTTGGACTGAAAGTCTGTGACTGGCCCAAAGTCACTCAGTGAGCTTCCATGGCCGATTGGGACTAGAATCCGACTCCCAGTCCAACACTTTAGCCACTACACCACACTGACTCATGACCTAAAATATAGTTGTTGAATCCTTTATGTGAATCTTTCATGCGCCAAATGCCTAGAAGGCATTTGAAAAATAGCCAAACACTGCAATATTATTCATATTTACTTAGAAGTCCCGCTGAGTTCAATGAGACTTACGCCTAGATAGGTGTACAGACGAGTGCCGCCTAAATCAGTGTACCCCACAATGAAATAGTCCTTGAAGTGAAGTGATAATACAGCATGACAATGATTAGGCATCTTTCCTTCAGAAAAAGGACAGCTTAATCAGGTACAGCTGATTAAACGCACTCTGATCTACAGGGACTACCTGAGCTTTCTGGTCCAACAAGATAACTAAGCTCCATACCTGATCAACAATAGAAAGGATCCACCAGCTACTGGCACTTCTACTTTGCCTTGATTCAGTCTGACTTTTCATCCAGTCCACCATTATGTCCAGACAATGGTTTATAATTGAAATTGAAAAAAATGAGCTGGATGTCTCATGGCACCTCACTCTGAAGTACTTTCCCAAGGGTTTTATATAGAAGGCAAGCAGCAATGGAGATAAGAAAGAGCCTTGTGGAACAAGAGAGCTACTAAGATAAAGAGAAACAATGCCCCCCCTCCCACTACCTCCTAGACATGCTTGGCTAGGAAAGAACAGAGCAATTCCAAGACACTATCTGCCAATCCATACTAGATTTTCCAAGTGCCCCAGTAATATCAAGTGAACAATAATATGAAAACCCACTAACATTATTTCATTTCTATTTGTCCTGTCAATCTCCAGCTGAAGACATGGAGGTAAAAAGAAAAGTATCAGTAGAAGCCAGAACTGAATGGATTGAAAAAGACTGCATCATCTTTGATGCAGTGAGAAAATGTTCTTTGAGGAATTATCTCCATAAAACAATGGTTTCTTTAAAAGTTGTATAATAAATTTTGTATAGAGATCATTTCCTCCTTCTGCAAGGAGGCACTGGCAATTCCTACAACAATTGATTGGTTATTAAAAAGCAAGGGCAGTGTAATGGTGATCGAATGGCACTTTCTCATCTTTGTCATTTGGCTGTAGCTCCCGGAATCTATCTGAAAACTGCTATGGGCCAGGGGATCAAGGGGAACTGCAGCTAGCTAGAGTAAGGAAATCACAAACCCAGACCCTCTTGAACAAGTGAAAGTGTCTTTCTGCTCATGCTAGCCGTCAATGGATCAAAACCCCTAGTCCCAGTCAGGATGGACACGAGTCCAATAATCACATGGCTTCATCACTGATAATCTATTGTCCACAGCTAGGGGAGAACCAGGCTGAAACAGTTATATAA
The DNA here is from genome assembly GCF_023053635.1 of Elgaria multicarinata webbii. NCBI lineage: Eukaryota > Metazoa > Chordata > Lepidosauria > Squamata > Anguidae > Elgaria > Elgaria multicarinata. Next base: position 34,658,735 of record NC_086180.1, on the reverse strand, counting down.
AATTCTACTGTACTTATTGGATTAAACATGAGATGGAACTGAAACATTATTTCCACTTCAACAACACGGACAAATGAGGCTGAGACAATTACCCTTAGTCACCAGAGCCTATGATTGAACTAGAATTTGAACCCAGATTCCCAACTTTGAGGTCCAATACTTTAGATCAGACAGCTATCAATTAAGTTTCACAATGGACACTATTAAAGATATGGTGTCCAATAGCCTCAGCTATTGGACAGTATAAAAATTAAATACATAAATAAAGGTTTGTTGCTGTGCCATGGGGCTCATCTACACCAAGCAGATATTCCACTATGAAAGTGGTATGAAAGCAGTATATAAAATGCAGGAGCCACATTGCTGCTTTATAGTGGTATTTTTTATGTTTGCCTGTCCTGTCTTTCACTGTACAACCACATCTTCATAAGTCTGTAGGCTCCTTAGCTTCCTGCAGTTCAATTAAAGCTCAGGGAAAGACATGAAGTAATTCCTCTGATAGGGCTTTTTTTTTTTAGCTCAGGAAGCACAGGCAGCTGGGGAGCCTGCAGAGCAATGGAGAGATGGGTTATAGAAATAAAACACACACTGCACCCTTAGCTGCGTTGCAGTGATTAGGAACACTCAAAAACCCTACAAAATTACATTATAAAATACCCTGAAAATGAGGCAGAACAATGGAAGCCTCTTTCATGGAAGGAAGAAAACTTTCAGGAAACTGGAGGATAGATTTTGGTATAGCACTAGTGGCGCCTCTTCCCTGGAGCTGAACCCAACGCTACTGACCACATACCTGCATTGTGGTGGATGCAAAATGGAGCCTAGCCTGCCAAAATAGTTCAGAGTGGGAGCACACCAAAAGGAAGGGAAAAAAGAAAGAAGCTGTGCTACAGCCCCTGCCAATGGTGAGTCCTACCTGTGAGAAACTTGAGAATTTCTCCTCCCCAGGAGAAATTTGGTGAAATTGTCTCTGCCCACAAATAGGGTAGAGAATTTTGAAAGGTGATATGTGCTCAACTGTACTTAAAACTCACAGAACTTTCAAAGTTTCCTGCAAGTACACTGACAACTGTTGGTGCCCATGACATATACCATATACTGCTTTCATACCACTTTCATAGTGCAATATCCTGCTTGGTGTAGTTGTGTCATGGGCCCCAACAGTTGTCAGTGCACTTCGGTACCACTATAAAGCAGTAGTGTAGAACCTGCTTTTTATATACCGCTTTCATAGTGGGATATGCTTCTTGGGCCATAGCTAGACTTAAGGTTTATCCCTGGATCGTCCAGGGGTCAAACCTGTTCATCTAGGTGACACACAGGGGATCCAGTGCTCAGGCAGGGGCGAACCCTGGATGTTCCCAGGATAAACCTTAGGTCTAGCTGTGGCCTTGGTGTAGATGAGCTTGTCCTAGCAATAAACATTGATCTAGATTTTGTTGAGTTGCAGGAAACTTTGAAAGTTCTGTGAATTTTAAGTACACTTGAGCACAGCCCTAGTTTTAAGCTATGTAATTCTCCTTAAAATCAGTAACAGTCATGCTGCCAGTGTCCTGCACAGCTCTTTGAACATTTACCAGGATAAAAAAAAGCAGACAGTAGCATCTCCACAGTAGGAGGATAATGCTCTCCTGCGAACTATTTTCTAGACAGACAAGCTGAGATAACATTTTGGTTGTCATGCCTATGATTATTTTCTGGGTTACTTGACATTTTACTCGTCATTTAGGTTCTAAAACCAAAATGTTAAAACTCATGAAAGATATACAGCAGCAGATGGTGGGGACAATTATGTGGTGTGTGTGTGTGTGTGTGTCTTAGAGAGCGTGGGCATGCTTTCATGTAGGAGCAGAAACTAGAACTTCATTTCTAAATCCTGTTTTGTATACTCAAGGTAAGCTGTTGAGAGTCTCTCTCTACTTTTTTGATGTTTGCCTTTATGTATAGCTCTTCTGAGTATTTCTTTGTATGAATAGAGCTATGTAAACATATTGGTTCAGAGAACTATACTTTATCCCTTGCTCAATGATAGCTGACTAGGTCTAAATAAACTTCTGTTATGCCAGCAATTCCATCTTGTGTTAGAGAATGAATCCACAGCCATTATATCAGCGAAGGAAAGAGATATGGGCACATGCAAAAGAAGAAAACTGTCAAAACGCCCTTCAAAGTTTTTCAGCAATTTAGCACAGACCATAAATAGTTTACAAAATACATAGGTAGAGTCAGGCTTTTACTTTTTTTGACAGTATTCAGCCATATCATGATATATTAGATCAAAAAGGAAATAAGTTGAAACAAAACCTGAAGACTTTGTCTACTGACACTACATAAATGCTTTGGATTTCCAAAATGATAAATGTCCTTTAAAGCTGACAGAATGAAAAGCATTAACGCTACTTTGTGTAACAAAGTAAAAACAGCAAAAAGGCATTTGCTTATTGTACAGTGGCCTCAGGAAACCATTAGTTCTGAGTCCTGCTTTCGATTAAAACAAGAATAGGGATTATCATCAGTTTTGAAAGCCTTTCCTGAGTTTCAATGGTTTAAGAAGTGCTGTACATTATGTGTATGCTGATTTACAAAGAACCCCATAATAAAGAGGTTATATTAAAGCAACAAAGAAATGTGCAAATTTCTGGAGAAAAGGAACCAACTAAGCCACTTTCAATAGATCCTCAGGCACTGTTGTTGTTTTGAAAGCCTTGAACAGTCCTAGTTATAGGTCCAGTTCTGCCTACAGACAATGATTTTATAATGGTTTTGATAATGTCTTTGATAATGTTGATACTTGATTATATGCAAGTTGGGATGCTGTCAGTTTTTAAACTTTGTTTAAAGGAATTTTATTGGGAGCTGCCTTAAGAGGGCACTTAGATCTAAAATCACAGGATATAAAATCAAATAAAATACATACATATAAGATGCCATATTCTGTACAATCCCACTAACCCAGAAACTGCATTGACTTTCTCTGAAAATCTCTGCAAAGAAACCAAGTAAAATTGAGTATATTGATAGTCCTAAGGAACAGTTCTAATGAAGCTCAACGTCTTATGGGCCCCCTCAATGACCTTTCTGACCACATCCTTTGCCGAACAGATCTCAAGGCAGCAAAAGACTCACTGGGAGTTGACATAAAAGTATTTATTTAGCTTCCAAAAGGCTTCGTTGCCAGGAGTCTCATTGGGATATAGGGCTTATGTGGGAAGAGTGAAAGTCAGAGAAAGTCATTGCAAGTATAAGATGATGCACATTGGGGCCAAAAACCCCAACTTCAAGCATAAACTGATGGGATCTGAGCTAGTGGTGACTGACTAAGAAAGAGATCTTGGGGTTGTGGTGGACCATGGGACATACTGACCATGGGACAAGATGGGAGTTGTAGTCCAATACCTTTGGAGGGCACCAGGTTGGGGAAGGGCTGCTCTAAACAAAAAAAGAGAAGTAGGTGGCCCTAAGTTGTTCATCATCAGTTTTCCACAGCCCCACAGTCACCTCTGCATATCATATTCACCTCTGCATATCATATTCACCTTACGGTTTATCTGCTTTAGAATGAAAATTTCACTTGCACTTTCTGCCTCCTTAGGAAGGATGTGATGTTAAGGCTTGTGAACTCCCGATTTCCCTGCTTTTTGGTGCTTGGTTGAAAACTGTAGAGCCTTAATGTTGCTTTGTAAACCGTAGGTTTTTTGTGTGAGATATAGATAGATGAGTTGGGAAAAGTGAAGAAAAGGGCAACCAAAATGATCAAGGGCCTGGAGCATCTACCCTGTAAGAGATGGTTACAACAACTGTGATTAGAAGGTGATTAGACAAATTCCTAGAGGAGAAAGCTATCAATAGGAGGGAATGGTATTAAAGGCAAAACTGAAGTACTTTGGCCACATAATGAGAAGACAGGATACCCTGGAGAAGAGGCTGATGCTAGGGAAAGTGGAAGGCAAAAGGAAGAGGGGCCGACCAAGGGCAAGATGGATGGATGATATTCTGACAGACTTGACCTTGGGGGAGCTGGGGGTGGCAACAGCTGACAGAAAGCTCTGGCGTGGGCTGGTCCATGAAGTCTCGAAGAGTCGGAAGCGACTGAACGAATAAACAACAAACTTCTAGTATCAGAGGCAGTATTCCTATATACACAAGTGGTGGAGGAACACAGGTAGGAGGGTGTTGCTCTACTCATATCCTGCTTATGGGTTTTCTGTGGGAGGGGACTGGCCACTGTATGAATAGAATGCTGGACTAGATGGACCCTTGGTCTGATCCAACATGACTCTTCTTATGTTTGGGTGTAAAAAATGACCCAGCAGTTCACCAGGAAGTGGAGGAACTGGCAGTGCGGATATAAGCTTCTCAGATCTTCTGGATGCTTGCTAGGATAATATCTCCAACTCTGGCTCCCATCCTAGGTGCTGGTCCTGGACATCAAATTGCACAAAACTAGCATGCACTCATTTATGTATTGGGATTTAGGCTTAATTTGAGCCATATGATTCCAATGACTAACAAAAAATTTTCTACTGCAAGATACCCAGAGGAGAGGGGCTAATTATGGTAAGGTAGGCCAAAGCTTTTAATTTATCTCTTACCAATTTTATTGAATAAAGCAATGCAATTAACAATGCTATCTTCAGGATTTTATCTGCTTTCCTGTTATTAGTTCTTTGGTACAGCTTCACCACCTTAGATGATTTCATTATCCTGCTGCTAACAGAGCAACAAACCATCAATTTCTTTTAATTAAAGGTTAAAAAAATTCTCAGGCCAATTAAAAGAAGAGAACTAGTAATCGCCCTGCTGCATCATATCTTTCCCCACCCCACATATATTCTGATGTATGATTTAAGATGGAAAGGGGGTGCCATTCATTTCCAATCATTTCTGCATAAGTCAGGATTCCACAGCTTGATAAACTTCCTGGTTGTGCAGGCTTGATCTCAACTGCTTACTACTGTCTTTTCATAAATGAGTTCATTTCAAAATTAAACTCTAAGGCTTCATGTATCTTTAAAGGCAGTTTTATTAGCTGTCGTATGCAGTACATGGAAGTAAGCTTGCTGAAACCTGTGCCTTTCAGACTCAGCCTCCAGCTGTGTGGGAGCTGCTTTTGTATGATATGTTACCATGAGACTGCATCATATGATGTAAGAATGTGGGCAGTGCTGATCACATGGGCCTTTCCCATGGAATCGGCACATCCACACAACTGGCACTGCTATGTGGCTGCTTCAGTTACACACAGCCCCAAGCCATGAGAGTGCATCACTGAAAACCAACTTGTCTGAAGAGTTCCTTATTTTCTAGTAATAGCTTGAAATATGATTATCTCAGAAAGAAGAAGAGCTAAGTAGGAACGACTGCAATGGAGCAGCCTACAATAAGGATTATGATGATTTTTATACCAGCACAATAAGCTAAGTTGTGTTTGACTTATTCCAAAAGGAAGAACACACCATCCTTTCCCAAGAACTAGTTCCGCACCTTTGTTGCATCACAGAATTAAGTGTGAATGAGCTACTGATAGAACTTTAATACCATCTAATTGACCTCAAGTACAATACTCTGGGACTCAGTCCACACATTTATGCTTGCACTACATGTTATATTTGCCATGAGGGTTGACATTTCTTTGGCCTGTTTCCAACCCACCAGCTGCACCGTTTTAACAGCAGTCACTTTGAGAATCTACACTGCGGATTTCCCTGGTCCCATTGCACCTCACTGGCAGCTGCGAATGCCCTTTAAGTAAGGAAGTCACAGCACAATCCTATACACATCTACTCAGAAGTAAGTAACAATGAAGTTTAGGAAGCCTTGTGCCCAGATATGCATGCATATGATTGTAGCCCCAGTTCCATAATTCTAGTCCTATCCTTTAGCCCTAATATTTTAGTCTTAATCTGATGTTGGATCCTTTTCAGACCTTCAAGTAACTAATATGTCTGCCCTAGAAATGTAAAATTTCCAGAAGCATTGAATCTCCCCCTTCCCCAAATTTCTGACTTTAGCATGTATTTGTTATTCTTCATCTGCAATATCTACCTTGATATCTATCCCCAGCCATTCACAATAGTGCTGCTGAGGCTCATACACATTGTCTGCTGCAAAATAATCAAAGAAAAGCAGGGTTTGTTTCCTTTCCCTCTGGTAGCAATTCACTTTTCCCTCCTAGATTCTGATTACAACAATATTTTACAACTGTTTCTTCTCTCACCTACAACAATTTAGCAATAATGTTTCTGTGGCATTTACAGTTGCTGTTTTTCTAAAAAAAAAAATACTTATATGGTTTTTTGTATTGTTTTCAGCTATCTTTAACAGCAAAACAGCACTTGGATGCCTGTGAGCACTTATAAAATGCTGACAACAGTTTGCGGCATAATTGGAATTTCAGGGTAAACATGGTAGAAACTATAGTTCAACTTAAAAAATGAACATTCCAAAGTGTTAAAGAACTTACACAGACATAATACTTAATTCGATTCACACATAATCCAAACACATTATTAGGGAAGTCTAAAAACTGGGTCTTTTTTTACATTACTCCCTCAAAACATTGGGCATGAATTCTACCTCATAACGTCAGCCAACTCTTCAGAGCCAGCCAAGGTACAGATGGGACAGAATGTTGGAACGGTGGGAGTTCCCTCTTAATATACCGAAACAGAAAAACTGAAGGCCAACATGACAGGTGTATCATAAGCAAAAATGGACTACCTACGAGTTTAAAAAAAAATTCACCCACCCACACTGTTCAGAAGTTACTCTGCTTGACTCCTGCATCTATTTCAATTTTTTCTTAGGCATTTTGGATTTTTTTTAAGAATGAGGGGAAAGAATTGCAATAGGAAAATGGGTCACAAATAATGATAGAATGGGAATTACTGAGTGGAAAAATATCTACTAACATTGACCCTTGGCTTTAATCTCCTATTTTATCTGAAATCCATGATGAAACATTTCAGAATAAGCCAGGAAATGAAATCATGGTTTGAAGTTAGTTGAATATTCTGGCTTGTTCTGGAAGACGTCCTGGCTTGTTTGCTCATTTGCTGAGATATTATTTAAGGTGCAATCCTACGCGTGTTTGTAAAGAAAAGAGCTCTAAAATTTCCAGCATTCTCTAGCCAGTCTTGCATGTCTGAGAGTTGTTGGACTTTTTTTCTGTCTAAACACAAATAGGATTAGGCCTTTAATATCGCTTAATTAGCCTAATATGTTGATGTCTAAATTGTAAATCAGTTAATACAGGAAAGACACAATTCCACAATAGAACTTGAGTGCTTCCAGTCAAAGGGCTCTAGTGTAATAATAATAATAATAATAATAATAATAATAATAATAATAATAATCCATTCTGCAGCTATTATGGCTTTCTGTCTTTAACTTACTTTTTGTGGGATTTTTTTTAAAAAAGGTAGAAAAGGCATTGGGAAAACACAGCTGGGTTACAAATGGAAGATGTCATCATCTGAGCCCTCATAAAATTCCATGAATAAGGCAGACCAATTGCAAATAAAAGCCTCCTCTGGGAGCACTTGATGTACTGAACCACCATCCTACTTTGAAAAAAAAAGTAATTATTTCACATTTCTTAACAACATGGAACTGCACATTCCACTGATAACATCCATGGTCAAAGACAGACATTTGAAGTGCTAAACAATTACCCCACCCCCAAATCTAAACCAAACAGCAGAATCCCTATTATCCTATCCTGGCTTGTATAGATTTCTATCTTCCGAATTTTCCAAACAGCTCCTAATTAAATATTTACCCACTTTAAAACTTCCTTTATGGTTTTCCAGAGAGTAATGAAACAGGTTATGGCCTTTTCTTTCAGGCAAAATGGTATAAACAGCAATTACACTTTTCTATATTATTTCTGTAGATCTGTATTTAATTAAGATCACTTATTGGAGCCTGTCAGTTTTAAAGCCATCTCTTACAACTCAACCGTAGTTGTGCTTACTTAAAAGCAAATCCCATTGATTTCAGTTGACCTTATATGTAAGTAGGTTAAGTTTAGGATTACAGCATGCATGCTCATTTTTAAGTGCTTGTCTGAAGCACTAAAAAATTCATCTGAAGCATCACACACATGTTGCACTTTAGAACTGTTTTAGATGCCTTTTAACTGCTTTTGAAATTATTCTTTTATTTTCCAACAAAAGAATAGCTGCTTGTATATAAACTGTTTACTGTTTTAACATCAATGTGCATAAGTGGCCTAAGATAGGCTTATTTGCACCAACTACTTTAAACAGTGCTACCAACATCCAATTCCTACATGGCACAATTTCCTGAGAAGAGCTCTTCATGCTAAGCCATTTGTGTTTAGCAAATTTTCCCAAGATTTTAACTGCTCTAAGCTCAGCATTGTTGGCCAGATTAAAATGATTTAACTGCACACACTGATAGGTATTCATCTGAAGCATCACACACATGTTGCACTCTGGCCTCGATCTAACAATTTTAATGTCTCTGTTAACTCTGTTTGGGAGATCATGGCTGAGTAGGGACTAGAACCCTGCACTGGGAGACTCTGGACCTATCACTGACTCTCAGCTTAACCTACCTCACAGAATAGTTGTGAGGATAAAATAGAGAGGAGGAAGGCCATGTGAGCTGCATTGGGCTCCTTACAAGAGGAAAAAAGGTGGAATATAAATATAATAATAGTGGTAGTAGTAGTAGTAGTAATAGTAATAATAATAGAGGTGGATGCTGGCATGGGAGATGTACCCCTGTGAGCTGGATGAGTAATATGATGCTGCAAATAATGGCTTTCAACTCAAGCCTGGTCCATGCATAGAACCATCTTAAGAGACTTCAAATAGGGCTGTGTTAGGCTCCTTGTCTGGGTCCCTGAAGAGCAATACAGGCTCTACAATTTCTGTCTTTCTAAACTAGCAGACTATGTAAGGAACTCTGGCCTGCTGGTCTAATTGTAAAATGCCTAATACAGAAACTACATCAGAAGGGATCACTACAAGCAGAGACCCAGAATTAACCTGCCTTAAATCTTGCATATATATCTGTCTTTCATCTGGATTTCCTTCCATTTTCCTTTATTCATGTCTGGTTTTCTAGGAATGTTCCTGCAAGATATTCAATTCATAATGGTTTCAACAGAATCTGAAGACCTTGGCCAGTTAGCAGATTTTCTAGGGTTGGCATTAAGCTTTGTATTGGGATCAAATAATCTGGGATACAACTTTGTTCTACAAACAGGAAGAGTTTCCAATCGCACAGAGTTTAAAAGATGGTGTATCATACCTACTTGCACATAATTTAATATGGTATAGCCATAGGTTGTTTTATTATGGTTTTAATTTTTGTGAACCGCCCAGAGAGCTTTGGCTATTGGGCGGTATAAAAATGTAATAGATAAATAAATAAATAAATAAATAAATATAGGTTGCAGATTTTTGTTTCCATTATTTCCAAAGCATATTGTAGAGAAAACCAGAGGGTTCTTTTTCATCCACCTTTTGTCCAGGGCATAAAACATTTCAAGCATTTGAAAATTCCAATTCTTTTTGTAGTTCAAACATCATTAGAAAATAAACCCCCAAACTACCACTACCACAGCAGGAAAAGCCCTATACTTGCTACTTGAGAAATTCAGGTCTATTTTATAAGGTGTAACAAGATATCATTTAGAAAGCTTAAAAAAATTATCAGCATATCTGGCTGTGATCTAGTGAAACAGTTTTTGCCTTAGTTTCCCTACATCAACAATAAAGGCAGCAGCAAAACTTATCTCATTTCCTTACATTACAAATATTATGCTTTTATACACACAAACCAAATTAAGTGCACAGGATTACACAGCATGTTTCTCATCTGGATTAAGTCTGGAAATTTCCACTGGTCAAAAAGGGATAGTGAAATTGTTTAATAGGGACTGATCAATATGGACGTTTTATGCCATCGCTTTGGGATCTGTGCACTGGTTGCTAGTCCATTCCTGGCCCCAATTCAAAGTGCTGGTATTAACTTCCAAAGCCCTAAACAGCTTGGGACCAGGTTACTGGAAGGATCATCTCCTTCTCTATATACCAGACCCTCAGAAACTCTTCTCTGGGTGGCCTTGCCAAATGAAGTGAGACATATAGCCACTGAGGTGGCCTTTTCTGTTGCGGAAGGCCCTCCTCAGAGAGGGTCGCCTCGTGGTCTTTTCGGCACCACCAGGTGAAGTCCATATTTTCCCAGAACTTTTGTCTTTCAGTTTTTATTGTTCTTAAACACGTTATTGTATTTTTAAATCTTTAAACTGCTGCCAGTTTTTATTTTGGTTTCATACTGCAGCTTTAAACTTTTAAAAGTTTTATATTATGTTTTATTGTGCTGTATTTTACAGAGTGACCATATGGATAGGAGGACAGGGCTCCTGTATCTTTAATGGTTGTATAGAAAAGGGAATTTCAGCAAGTGTCGTTTGTATGCCTGTATCACCTGGTGAAATCCCCTCTTCATCACAACAGTTAAAGCTGCAGGAGCCCTTTCCTCTTTTGTATCTGCTCTAATGGAGCCAAAACAGGCATTATATTAAATCCATATCTACTGTCATGTATAGCTTTACTGCTCCTGTATTGGGAGCAGGTGATGCAGGTAATAAATCAGAAACAGATTCAGACTCAGAAGACGTGGAGCTAGACACCAGGTAGTTAGAGCTAGTGGGGGAGGAGATTCACACGGGAGAGGTGTTAAAGATGTTTTAATCATGTATGGTATGTTTTTAATCAGTTTTTAATATGTATTTTATATTATGGTTTTATACTGTTGTTTTATACTTTGAATGGTTTTAATTTTTGTGAACCGCCCAGAGAGCTCCGGCTATTGGGCGGTGTAGAAATGTAATAAATAAATAAATAATAAATAAATAAATAAAATAAAACATGGTGGGAGAAGACAATAGAAGGAATGAAGAAGACTTTGATGGCTAAGAGACTGAGCATCTGTGTTCAGTTCTGGGCACCACATCTTAATAAGGATATTGACAAACTGGATTGTGTTCATTTAAAATGGGGAGTCTGGAAACAAAGTCCTATAACAAACAGTTGAAAGGGTTTAGCCTGGAGAACAGAAGATTGAGGAGAGAAATGATAGCTCTCTTCAAATACTAAAGGGTTGTCACAAAGAAGATGGAGCAGCTTGTTCTCTGTTGCCTCAGAGGGCTGGACTACAACCCATGGGTGGAAACTGCAAGGAAGTATATTTCAGCTAAACATTAGGAGAAATCTAACATGAAGACCTGTACAACACTAAAATAGACTGTAATTTCCCCTCCATCCTCCTCCCCCATCTGTGATGTAAGTTAGATTGGTTTTATCACCTCACAGGATTGTCCTAAGGATTACTGAGATAAATTCATCAGAAGTGCTGATAAACATTTATTATAATTATTATTATTGGCATCCTTCTGCTAAAAAGGAAGCCATCTTGAGTGCCTGGAACTGATGCAGAATGTATCAACTAGTTTATCAGTAAACCAGTTGAATCACTTGTCATAAAACATGTAATACATTCTGTCCAAGTTCACTTTCTAGACAGCAGCCAAAACAAACAGCATTATAGAGAACAGTGTTCTGTCATGGTTCTCTGCAAGTATAAGGAGCAAAGAGTGGACAAAGAGTTTTCTTGAAATAATTTGGTATCTCTTACTGTACCTATGGATTACAGAACTTAAATAATACATTTCCACCTGGCTAAACTTTAAAAAATGCCTAGTAGGGAAAAAGTTCATGATTACAAAATAACACTGGAAAGCAGAGATGTTTTTTTTCTTCAAAAAAATAAAAATAAAATAAATAAAAATGGAACCTGCTCCTGTAATTTGATGGAAATCTAATAAATATACATGAACCTACAAGTAAGTTTCCAATGACCATGTGTACTGTACTGAACATGATTTAAATTGGCATTAGAACTGCAGAGACAGTAATTTTCTGCTGGGGTCTCTTACAGCCAGATATTTACTCCTAGTAACAGAGGACCCAGAAAGACAGCATCAGGGAATTGCATCATATTAGAATAAGGGTATGCACTAAAATGATATATTGTATTATACAAATGTATACCAACAATACAAAGCCCCACTGCAAGCAGTTTCTTGCTTGTAGGTGAAGGAGCTTGTTAAATGGTGGCATTGTGTTTTAGGGGCTATGTTGAGAAAGAGCATTTTTTCCATTATTGCAGACATCTCTGATTAAATTCCTTTGTTATACCAAATAGCATATAAAGCAACTAGCTGATCTGAAATTCGAGGAGTTGTTTTCACATGATTATATGTATACACTTAGTGGTAATAAAACAGACACAGAATGAAAAGTCTGATGAATGGCATTCATACTTAATTTCAAGCTATATTTTAAAAATAAAATTGCTGCATCTTAGGTCTTCTTCATTATGATGTATTCCATCCCATCCCATTCAGCTCCTAATAAAGAAGGAACATCTTGCTTACTGCTAACAAGTTAAGGTGCTATTTATCACCAGCAGAATGTCATCGTCTCAAATAACCTCGCTTCACAACTGACAAGGATGCCTACTCTACCTCCTTATTTTCTCTGGCAATACAATTGCTGGGTCTCTGCTCGGCTCATTTGCCTGCATGTCATATATACCATTGCAGGCAGCAAGTGACCTTCAGCAGTTGATGTTGCCAAACAGGAAAGTCACTATGTAAGACACCTCAGACATTAAAGGCAGATAATTTTTTTAAAAAAAACACCCAGTGGGGTAGCATTTCAATTTCCTTGGACACTCCATCTCTGACCTTATAATTGCTTTATGTAGACAATTTTCAGAGCGCAATTAAAGCATGAGGCTGTAAAATGTGTACTCATTAACAAATCTGATTATGCCTCTCAGGGCTCAAATAAGAATTATGCGCAATTCTTGCAGCACGTGAGAAATGTATTTCCCCCAACATTAGGATGATTATTATATTCACGCGGGTAAACAGAATCCCAACAAGTAGCAGCCATCTTAGCCTCAGCTGAACAAAGCCAGGCTTACTTCCCCACCCCAACTTCCTGTTCAGTTCAGCTATCTTGTCTTAGAGGTTTCTAAGAAGGGATCTACACTAGTCAAGTTAAAACGTGCCTTACCATTTTTAAGTGTGCATTTGGTAGTATTTCGCCAAATGACGTTCAGCTTGAGATGTTTTATTGTTGTCTGTTCTCCGTTTTTTTATTTTGAACTTCTCTGAAATAAGTCGTTCTATTTGGAATGATGTGGCTGATTTCATCGTATTAAATGGGTTTCTTGTAATTCTTAATTAGCCAATCGCATTCCTGGGGCCATGTTTATGTAATTTCTGTGCCCAAAGTTGGAGTCGTTTTTTCCTTTCAAGCCTCTTTTTTGCAGACATTTTTTTGTTTCAGTTTTGAGAGGCTGCTTCCTGGTTTGTTTGCCAGTGGAGAGAAGAGGAAGTGGGAGGGGAAATTGGCAGACGGGGAAAAAGAACAAAAGGATTTGTTTTCTTAGTGTGGCCAAAAGGAATGCATTCCCATGGAAAGAGAAAAGTAAGTAAACGTTTTAAAAACGGCTACATTTTAAATCGTTCAAAAACAAAACGTTCAATGACTGTAAAAACAACGTTTCATGTACTAGTGTAGATCCCCTCTAAGTGTTGTATTGGATCATATTATATAAGTTTATTTTAAACTGCTTGTTGTATATTATTATTATTTATTTATATAGCACCATCAAATGAATGTTGTAAACCACCCAGAGAGCTTCGGCTATGGGGCGGTATATAAATTTAATAAATAAATAAATGAAAAAAATGATTAAATGAATAAAGCAAGCAAGCTAAAGGCTAAGGGTTTGTTATCTCAATCCCTGGATTGTTTGTTTCCTGCTTGCTCCCTTTGCTTTATCCGAAATGTCTATGCAGCATTGGAATATTTAGCAGCTGTGGGGTTTTTCTTTATCATTCTTGCCCACCACCTCTGCGGACTGGAGAACCAACCACATGACATGGTTCCATTCATACATAACGGCATCCCAGAATTCAACAATCCAAACCATGGCTTAGCATTATGTGTGAACCAGGCCACCCACTCCCCCCCCACCACACACGCTGAATTTTTTTTTTTTAACTTTCAAGGCCATGCACCTTTAAATGTGTCATTCAAGTTTGGATAATTCTTCAGCCAGTCAGGATGTTTCACTTCCTCTCCCAGCATATTATCTTTAAGGCACATTAACATATGTTTCCATTTTGCTCTTGAAAAAAGTTAAACACACCCTATTGGTAGTATGCAATACATGAGGTCAAAGTAAATAAAGAACTGTGCTTTGCTTATTTAGCTGCAGTTGTGGCAACAGGAAATACCAAAATATAGCAAAAGGACACTATGTGAGGTAATCAGCTCTGCTATGTAAAAAGTCACTTTTGTATACAGCAAAGTTATTGGACGCCATCCATGGTACAAACAAAATGTTGCATACATTTATTTCCTTCACCGGTTTTGCTTAATGAAGACTTCACTTAAGATTCCAGGCAGGTAGCTAAAAGCTCCAAGATTTATATTGATGCACTGTAACCCAAGAGTAAACTAGTCTAAAGCAGCGATTATTGCTTGTCAATTCAACACATACAACCTTCGAACAAGATCCAACTATGGTGAGTTTGGGAGGCCCCACCCTATAAAAAGATCAGAAACTTTGTGAGTTTGGTCTTCATCATATTGTTGTGTGTAAGGACATCATGCTGCAATCAAAAGACATCTCTGAGGCTCCCAGAAAAGCAGTTATTGATGCTCATCAGTCTAGAAAAGGTTACAAAACCATTTCTAAGGATTTTGGGCTCCGCCAATCCACTGTCAGACAGTCTACAAATGGAGAAGGTGCAAGACCACATTCACTCTACCCAGGAGCAGTTATCCAACCAAGATCTACCCAAGAACAAACTAGAGCATCATCCAGAAAGAAAAATAGAACCCCAGGGAAACATCCAAGGATCTGCAGGCCACTCATGCTTTGGCTAATGTGAGTGTTCATGACTGAATGATCAGAAAAGACTGGACAAGAATAATAATCATGGGAAGATAGCCAGGAGGAAACCACTGCTCTCTAAAAAGACCATTGCTGCCCATCTGAAGTTCGCTAAAGATCACATTGTTTCAAGACTTCTGGAACAATGTTCTCTGGACAGACAAGTTAAAGGAAGAACTTTTTGGCCTCAATGAGAAACATGTTTGGTGAAAAACAAACACTGAGTTCAGACAAAAGAACCTCATCCCAACCATCAAGCATGGTAGTAGGAATGTGAAGGTTTGGGCCTGCTTTGCTGCCTCAAGACCTGGACAGCTTGCCATCATTGAAACAACCATGAATTCTGTAGTGTATCAGAAGATTCTAGAGAAGAATGTCAGACCATCCATACTCTAATTTTAAATAGAAATTAAATGTATGATAAAATAATTATAGTTTAACTATAAAATAGTGCAATTGGAAGTCCACAACAATTCACTGGTACGTTTCTTAACGGAATGCAATATTGCCTGGAAATGAGGAGCCAGTAACCAAGAGAAAGATACACTGTTTGGTCTCTAGCTCTCTATTTCTTTTTCTTTTTTTCTTGCCCAAGTACTCCAGAATTCAATGCGCTGGAAAATCAGAGACTACAGAGTGACTCTGGCCCATTCAGTCTCAAGTGTTCTTTGATCCATTAGTACATTTGAAGGCCATAGTTTTGGCCTCTGGCTCTCCATTGCTCAGAGCACTGATCCCTTGACTCCCAGAGATGGCAACTACTGAACTGTGGCCACTTTGTTTTAGCATTCATTTTATGAAGATAAACAGCCTGGTTTGCACAGATTTCTGGCCTGCGGGGGATGAGCAAGCAGGCTCATGCATTCTGTCCAATTGCTCCTGCTTGGCTCCTCTTAACAGCAGGAGTGGCTAAACAAAATTAGACAAGCTCTTTCTTTAGTATTTTTTTTTATTGTTACTTCTGAACCTGAATAACTGGCTAGTTGCTCTCTTAATATGCTGACATTATAAGTCAAAAACAATACATGGCTTATTGTTTTTTGCTTACGATTTTGGGTTAGCAGAAAAACAAGCCAAGGATTCCAGTTCAGACACAACACAAAACAGACTACGGACAACGTTTTCTGGTTTGCTTGTTCCCAATAAACCTGAGTTCTGAGCAATTCTGGCTTCTCTTTACTTGGGAACCAGGCCATTGAAAAGGTTTCCTTGTGTGTACATCCATTTGATACACAAGACTGCTAAAGACACACCCACACAATTCTTTAAGTTACCTATTAGTATACTGATATGCTGTACTAAAATAAGCAAGGCAAAGGTGCTAAATATATGCAGCCTTACTATTAAGCAGCTCATTTTAATTTGAGACATCTATTCAGTAGGACAATCACTCTGTCTAATATGATGGTAGTCACACACAAATATGGCTTTCAGCACCAGATTTTCAGCTGATTTACATTATCGTTACCCCATTCACTCCATGTGTCACTGTGCTGCTGAGGACAACTCCTTCCATATTAATAGTAATGAAGATGCGTTGCATTTGACACTGCTAACATCTTTAATGGAATGCATTAACTTTGAATAGATTACGGTTTGAAGAGGTTTTCTTTTCTAAATTCTACTGTGTAACATAACAGTTATTTAAATGACTGCTTCTATTGTATTGTTTCAGAATTTATCTCCAAGCTGGAATTTAGTAGTTAAAGTCTTTTAAAAAAGAAGATAATAAATCTTCTTTAAAACAAGAATGTGCCTCCTCACAGAGTTGTTTTCCCCATTAATTGGATAGAGACATTGCTTTTCCAGTGCCCAATATTACCTGTTTAAATTCATCAGTTTTGGTCATTGACTTCATAATCATACTGTGTTACAAAATGGAACAGTGCAAAGCACACTGTAACTACTGGCCAGCTCACCTTCTAACCATAGCTTAGGTAAAGCCCTGGCAAGACCCAAGCCAGCACACTTGCACACAAAAGGAGGAGAATGAATGTTTCTGCTTTGAGTTTATAAGAAACCACAATTCTGTGTTGCATACAATCTTGAGCAAGTATAATTTGTTCTAAGTAAAGTTAGTTAAATCATTATTTGTTCTAACTAAAGTTAGTTAAACCATTATTTGATCCCAGTTTAACTAATTTTGGTTAGTGTTGACCATATTTAACCATGTTTGTACCAACAAAAAATTTCTTGTACCAACAAGAAATTGGAATTTGTTATAAATTCAAAGCAGAAGTTCTTGGCACATAAAATAAGGAGAAAAATGGAGGGGGAGCTTGTTCACAATTATGCACAGCTTGTTCACAATTATGTGAAATAATCTATGGTTAGGGGATTATCTATGGTTAGGGGATTATCTGAACTGGACCATGGTGACCCTGTTCAGACAACACACTAAGCCACACAAGAATTAAGAATTTTGAGCTAAACATTATGGCTTAGTATGTCATGTGAACCATTCCTAACCATGGTGGCTACATAACCACAATTAAAACACACTCACTAACCTTTTCTGCAAAAGGGTTAGCAGCCTTAGCTATGGCTTAGTGTCTTGTCTGAACAGGCCCAATCTCTCTTCAATGTGCTGCTTCCATCAGAGCTACAGTTGGCGGCAACACATGAGAGGGCTTTCTTAGTGGCAGAACCCTATTTGTGGAACTTCCTATCCCAAGAGTCAGGTTATCTTCCCTATCTGTGTTCCACTAGTAGGTGAAGAGATTCCTCTTGAAACAAATGTTTAACTCTACTGTTGCTCAATGTTATTTATAGGCCATTAGCTTTGGATTTTAATGCTTTTCTGCTGCTTCTTTTAGGCTTTTAATCAGTGATTCCTTTTTTGGAGGGGAAAATCAGAATATATTATTTAAGTAAGAAAATAGTGTATATAAGCATAATAGAAGGTTTGGGAGTAGGGGGTCCTTCACAGTGTGGTGTAGCAGTTAGTGTTGGGCTGAGATCTGGCTTCTAGTCCCTACGTTGCCATGAAGGTCAATGTGTGATTTTGGGCCAATCACTAACTTTCAGCCTAAACTACCTCACACAGATGTTGTGAGGATAAAATGGGCAGAACAAGGACCATGTGAGTTGCTTTGGGTTCCTTGCAAAAGGAAAAAGGGTAGGATATAAACATATTTTTCAAATTGGAAGCCAAAGTAAAACCACTTTTTGAGTTTCATTGATTTCAATGTGAGTTATTGAAGCTCATGCTCAAGTTTTGCCCATGAAAATAATAGACTTCTAAATGCCTCATCAAACTGGATTGCACTGTGTATTTAAGAAATGAAAGTCACACCTTCATACAATATGCAGGTTTAGCTATTTGTTCTTTTTCTTATGTGACTGCATTAAACTGCTTAACAAATGAAGGAGAAAATAGTGTGAAGATGTATATGTGCAGGAAGCACTCAAATCTATTGTGTTTGTGAATAATAAAAAAACCTACTATAATTTTGAAGAATATTATTAACAGTTGACTATTAATCCAAACTACTACTTCCGTAAAGTATTGCATACTGTAGTTATTGTTGTATAGCACCATTAGTGTCAATACAATCAAGTTTTCTTAATGTATTAATTGCAGTTTTAGAAACTGCAAATACTAAGCAAAGGAGTATCCAGGATTATAGTTAAACCTCTCTCCTGTCCCCACCATACAGTCTCAACTATTTAAAGACATTTTCTGGCATTCTGGGCACAAATGGATAAAGTAATACAGTTCTGATAGATTCTTAGACTATATTCAGGTTTTATAAGGTATTCTCCAGCCATCTGTTTTACCTCCAGATTTCATTAAAAGAAAAAAAAATAGCTTTCTTCAAAGGTCACACCTAAATACACACATCCATGATTCACTTCAACAGGAGTACAAGACTCACAAAATTTGAACTCCAAAAACTTGCGACATCTCTATATAACAGTCAGTTCCAAAAATGTATCTGTTGTGTGTTTACACAAATAGTGTACATGTGGATTAATTACTGCTCATATGTACCCACTAAAGAAGTAATCAATCCACATCAACACTTTGTATTGCTATATGAATTACGTTAATTTACTGAGGGTGTTTACAAACAGACTCAGGGGGTGAATAATCCAGAACTCTTCCTTGTTAGCTAGGGACCCTTTGGAGGTCTTCAAAGGATGATTCAAATACAGTTCATTAGTAGTTAGATCAGCCTTTTCCAACCTGGAGCCCTCCAGATGTTTTAGAGTCCACTCCCATCAGTGTGGTCAATGGTCCATTGCCAGCATGGAAAATGATCAGGGATGAAGTAAGTAGCAGTCCATAACACTCAGGGCCATCAGGTTGGGTAAAGCTGGTCTAGGTAATCTTATATCAAACACTGCACTTGCATCATCACTAATAATTTACTAATTCAGTTGCACCCAGAGGCTAGTTATTTGAATAATTGTAAGTAGCACCCCGAGGATATGCTTAAATCAGACTGGGGCCAGAACTACACCAAGCAGGATATAGCACTATGAAAGCAGTATGAAAGCGATATATGGTAGGTGTCATGGGCCCAACAGTTGTCAGTGCACTTCAATACTGCTATAAAGCAGCAGTGTGGGTCCTGCCTCTTATATACTGCTTTCATACCACTTTCATAGTGCTATATCTCAGAATCCAATTAGATATGATGGCAAATGTTTTTGTAGGATGGCTGAAAATGCCCACTTGGCAATGAAAAGGGTTCTTTGGGTTTTTTTGGCATTAATCTGGGGCACAGATGCTACTGCGGCTGGTAACTCATTAAAAGAAAAATACATAGTTTGTTATTCTGCCTATTTGTTTTGCTAGACCAGAGCATGTTTTGTTCACAAATTCATTTAGCGTCAAACTGCCCTTTGCAGGATTTTAGCTAACCTCAGAACATTAAAGAAAAGACATAGGCCGTAGCTAGACCTAAGGTTTATCCCAGGATCATCCTGGGTTCGTCCCTGCCTGAGCGCTGGATGCCCTGTGTGGCATTTAGATGAACAGGTTTGACCCTGGGACAATCCTGGGATAATCCTTAGGTCTAGCTATGGCCATAATCTCTCTTCCTCTGAACACATCTCACTTTAGTGTGATTAAGAAACAGAACTTCAGCTGGGAACACGTAGACACAAGAAGGATGTAGTGAAGGCCATCAGTTTGGAGGATAAAGTTATCAATGGTTATTAGTTATGATGGCTATGTTACCTCCCATATCAGAAACAACATACCCCTGACTACTAGTGCTGGGGAACACAACTAGCAGGATGTGACTGCTTTAGGGCTTTCTATGGGCATCTGGTTGGTCACTGTGGAAACCGAATGCTAGACCACACAGACATTCAAATAGTGCTCTTCTGACCTGTTTTGTCTGTCCAACTTAGAGAGTTGTAAATGTGGTTATTGTGCATAGGCTGTGCTATTGTTGCACATTCTGTAAAATTTGCTGGTTTCATTACAGATGACAAAATATGATCACTGCACTGTTACTTACGTAACTGTTAGAATTATGGTGTGTGTGTGTGTGTGTGTGTGTGTGTGTGTGTGTGTGGTGTTTTCAACTGTGTGCTCACATCCTGTTCTTGTAGGTGTTGTGTACTTTACACTATGGGTTTTATTGACCCTAATTAACTTTTAACAAGGTTTCACTAACAATCTCATTATTTTTACTTGCACATGGTATTGCAACACCAAATGTTTATTTTTACTTTCTTGGGGTACATTTGACCCCCAAACTGGAATAATATCATAAATCTTGCTATTGAAAAATTTCAAACCTGTATACAATGAGAAAAAGTTTAAATTGCATACTACTAATTAAGGCCAATATAAAAAGAAATGCTTTTTGTTGTAAATTGCAATAGATTCCAGCAATAGTCAGATCTATCACAAAGAATCCAAAGTGTTTGGTTTAAACCTTTTAGTTCAATGGGACTAAACTCTTTTAAACTGCGCAGAGAGATTCAGCTATTGGGTGGTATAAAATTATAATAAATAAATAAATAACTTTTACTGGTTTCTGGATTGGACTGGCTGAGATAGTTACCCTGTTTCAAATGCATATACTTGGTACACCAGTTAATTCCAAAATGTAACATTATTTCAAGTTAAAAGTTGGAGTTTGCACTTGCAAGTTTGCGTAACATCTCCTTAGCATAGGAGGTGTTGTTTTGCCTGCTTTACCTGTACATCATTGGCCTTCATCCTTGTTCCTTCCTTTCCAACAAAGATGTCATCTATGTCAACTAGAACGTATCTATCCAAGGACAACGTAAGCCTCTTTCCAGTCAAGAATGAAACAGCATCTATAAATATGAGCTTGTGCAGCCAAAAGTTCAAATTGTTGCCAAAAAGAACGCGCTGGATCCCATCGTGAAGACCCAAGTCATGAACAATGGTTGCATGGAGAGCAGTTTTAATTACAGGTGGAGGAAGGTTTTCAGGTGCTTTTACTTTTGCAAATATAACAGGTTGGTAGGCTGAATGATTTATGTGGAAAACTGTCCAGTCATTTCCAGGCAAAGGACCTTTATCAAACTTAGATGATTTGGTCAAACGGAGCAGAGAAGAATGAGGATTGATGCAACAGTCTTTGACACCCACATTGCCATGGATATGGAAAGGAAAACCTTTTAACTGAGAAGTCTGCAAAGTATTCTCACTGCTTTTATGGAACCCAATCATTCCTACACCATATTCTCCACAGTATTTATCTAGAAGGCCTCGGTTCCAGGAATCCATATTCACATACTTAAAAATATTTTCATATATTATGAGAACATATTTGCCTCTGTTTTTATCTATAAGCACAGGAAGGTCACCCTTCCCAGAAGCAATCTCTATATGATATTGGAATCTGCTGGATTCTAAAATCATTATTATGTCTTGACCAAGTGCAGAGTACTGGCTTTCCACAAACACCAACACCACAGGATCAGTCCTTAGAGGATCAATGGACTTAACTGCTTTCCATGGTGTTAACTTGTAGGGCAGCAGGACTGGAAGATCTCCACATTCCACCTCTGAAGAAATCTCAGAAAGTTCATTTTCCTGTTTGTAGCCATTGTACAAATAATAGGCTGAAATAACAATGCTCACCATACAAAAAGTGGCCAGCAGTATAACTGTTCGTTGAAAATGTCTATGAAGTTTCACAATAAAAGTCATGTTGTAAGTCATGCCTTAGATGGTTTCCAATAGCAGCAGCATTTAGATTAAAGAGAGCTGTTTCAAAATTTATTCCAGTCCAGTTTAGCAGTTTATGTCACCATTGCAGCACGTATATTTATCCTCAGCACGATTCACAGAAAATATATGCTGGAAGAAGAAGAAGAAGAAGAAGAAAAAATTGTTAGGAGATTTGCACTCAAGTTAAAATATGATAGTACTCCATCCAGCTATTGGCAAACTTTTTGTAAGTGAACTAAACCCCTAAGGGTGAAACACAGACACAACAGTTGAATAAAGTATTGACATGAGAAACAAAATTATAAAAAGAGAATATAAAAGAATGGTTTGTTATATAGAAGGTGGGTGCAAGGCGGGTGAGCATCCAAGATGTACAGAAAAAGGGAGAGAAGTCTCAGGATGCTATAGAAAAGTTTATTATACAAAAGCTTTTGTAAAGTAAACTTTTCTATAGCATCCTGAGATTTATAATAGCAATAATAATAATAATAATAATAAGAAGAAGAAGAAGAAGAAGAAGAAGTAGAAGAAAAAGCATTTCTAGATCACGCTTCAACCCTAACAAAGACCCCCAAGTTGGTTTACAATACAGTCAGAACCAATAAAATCACAGACTAGTGTAAAGCCCATGTCACCATGGGTGCGAGTAGTCCTGCTCCTTTCCCGCTTTTTTGTTCCTCAGCCCCCTCATGACAGAGGAACTCATGAATAATGCAAATGTGGCTCATGCATAGTGAATCCCACCTCTGAAATTTGCATGCAGTGTGGCCCTGCCCTCTCCCTCACACGCTCTGATGGGTACCTCCATCCCCTTCTCCACTGGTGGCAACAGCCAAGCTGAGCAGCTATGCCCAGGGCCCACCTTCACACCACGCTGATTAGCTGAGTAGGGCTGTCCATCATCCTACTAGCAGAGGGGCTGCCCTGCCTGTCTGATGCTGAAGAAATTAATTGCTACTAAAGCTCGAGCTTTGAACATTTTCGAAATTCCATTTTTTTCTGCACATCAACATTGTTCAAGTTTCAGTTTATAACAAAAATGAGCAACATTGGTGTGATAGATCTTGAATAATAAGCCTTACACTATTGCATTCTTATATAAGATTAGGGAGCCAGAGAGTTAAAACTTCAGTATCATAATTAAGAGTCATTGAAAGTTAGATGAATAACTATGTTTTTACTGCCTACCTGAAAACCAACCAGGATGGATCTGGTCTAACCTCTTTCAGGAAGGAATTCCATATCCATTTGAGGACCAACTAAATGATTGCTAATGTGAAGCTAGAGCACTGAACTTGTTTCTGCAAAATCTTCATCAGGAACCAAATTATAAATGAACTTCAGCAATATATGCAAGTACAATAATTATTGCAACCACCACCATGCAGTTCCTCTGTGCTGGTGATGGTATCAACTACTTCAGGTAATCAATATATTTATAGAAATTTTGATCAGTAATTCAAGGACAATTACATTTTTGTTGGAATATTCATACAAAATACTTAGCTCCTACCCTCCAGAGCAGTTTTAGGGGAGGACAGTGGGCTACAGAATAAGAAGGGGAAATCCATGCCACTGAAGAAAGATGTATTTTCATTGGCCCGAGTCACTAATTGGATACAACACATAGCCTCTACCAGTGTGTGGACAGACTGAATTACAAACAGCCTGCTCATCTAGAGATAGTTGTGCCATCACTGAGGCCAGTTTGGAATAGTGATTAGAGTGTTGGACTGGGATTTAGGAGATCCAGATTCTAGTCCCCCTTCAGCCATAACGCTCAGTGAATGGCTTTGGGCCAATCAATGACTCTAAGTCTAACCTACCACACAGGGTTGCTGTGAGGATAAAATGAAGAGGAGGAGGACCATATAAGTTCCCTTGAGTTCCTTGCAAGAGGATAATAAATAAAACCACTGCCACAGAGAAAGATCTATCCACACATAGCCACCATAAAGAGGGTACTCACAGCTCTCATTCTTCCTTCAGATCTTACAAAACAGGTTGTACATAATTTCCAGAGTTCATGGAACCCATTCATTGCAGTTGCGGTGGGGTAATCAATTACATTGCAGTACCAAACATTTTGGGGGCAGCACAAAGCAACAAAGTCAAGTAGAAGGGCATGATTGGTTAAGTAACAACAGTTATATTTTGAGGGATAAAAAATTTAGTGCAGCCTTGCCTTTCTATCCATCAAGCCAAGCCTTCCTCATTATTCAAATTCTTCTTTAAAACCAACCTTCCCTGCATCAGGATCATTAAAATTAGTGAAATATTTGCTCTTACTTTTTGAGTCTGTCATATACAACTAAAATCCAAACATTTGCTACTCTTGTATATTACTATTTAAAACACACACACACACCAACCTATCAGCTTATAAACATTAAGTAGACCCCAATTCTAAAACATTTACTTGAAAACAAAACTAGTGAAACATTTCCTGGGCTGGTGGACATACAATCTAATCTCTTACCCAGGATCAAGAGTTCAAGAACAGTTTGTGGAATGTTCCTTCCTCCCAGAAACTTTAACATGGTTCAGGCTTGCATCGGAAACAAACTTAATCATGGCTAATACATTTAAGTATTTACAATACAGTATTTATTCAGCAGTGTTCTGAAATGCCCTGCAATGAACAATGAACCTGGGTTAGCATTAACCATGGTTGAGTGATGCATATTCTCAGTTAAAGCCTTCACACTGAGAAAGGGGAATTTTGGTGACACAGAGCATGCCATACAACAGTCTGATCTTGCTCTCTTATGGGAACAGGAGTTTTGTGCACCCCATCCCTAAAAGACAAAACTTTTATTACTTTTAATAATCAAACTTTTAGACCAGCTAGGAGATGCTTAATCTCCACTACACAGAATGTTAAGAACTTTACTGTAAGGATAGTGACTAAAAGTTAGGGAAAATGCATTCAGATAAAATTTTTTTAGTCAATTAAAAATATATTGAAATGAATATTAAAAAAAATTAAATAAGAAAGCTACTATAGAACATTCGTGACAAGTAAGAAATACTTCCAAGTTGGTCCTGTGTGCCTACCTTTAGGCTAGTGATGGGGAACGTGTAGCCCTCCAGATGTTGTTGTACTTTAACTCCAATCAGTGCCATCCAACACAGCCAATGAAGGGTCCCACATTCCCTGTCCCTGCTATAGGCTCTGAGACTCCTGGTCTAAGTTTCTAGCACTCATCATTGTAAGATGCAAGTTTGAAAACACAATGGTAATATTTTCTGCTATGTTCTGTCTCCACAACAAACTTTTTAGCCCTAAATTAATACTCATCATAGCTACATACTTTAACTTGTAATTTTGGAAAATAAATGATAAAAGACAGACCACTTGCATATTACTATTATTATTATTATTATTATTATTATTATTTATCATCCTTTTACGCATTATAAACTTAACTATTTATTGTGGGTAGATCACATGATGATGAAGCATTTCATTATAACAGAAGACTTTATGGTTCTCTATCAAACATTTATATCTATTAGTTGTAAGAAACTAAATAGATTTTATCCCCTAACCAAATGCCATTATTTAAAACACTGGCATATAATCTGCCTTTTGACACAATAGACATGTATTATTCAGTTGCAAAATGAAGCACTGGTTTTAAATAAAGCCTAGAATACTACAAAATATCTTCCAAGTAATGGCACGCAGATATTTAAAAACACATTTAACTACATTGTTCATAAAGGCCATGTATAGGCAGACATCACAAAATCTATGAGTAAAAATGCATCTTGACCAATTTAAGGAGAAATTCGGAAATTGATATCTACATTTTTGTAATTAAAGAAACAAGCAAACCAAATAGCAATTTATATTGCATTAATATTTTAATATCAGATATTACTTCTGATATTTTGAAGTATCACTGCCAGGATTCTTGATCATGGCTATGCTGGCTAGGGTTGATGGGAGTTGAAGTCCAACACATCTGAAGGGTACCAGGTTGGGGAAGGCTGATGTGATAGGGAAGACTAGGCAAGATCAGTTAAGACATGACACAACCAAAGCTAAGCACTTTTACATCCTATTGATTTCAGATTATATGCTTAACTTTTCCAGCAAAGATAATGGGACTCAATAGTGCTTAACCTTAGATAGAGTTTCTCCTTGTTTTTATATGACTATACATATGTGTGTGTCTGTGTGTATAAACTTTAATATGTAAAAGTACATGTCGTTAAGTTTCAGACACAGAACAACTAATACTGAGCAAGTATAGATTAATTAGATTTTTTCTGATTATGATAAATCAGAAGGGCAAAGGTATAGAAACATTAATAGATACACATCTGAGGGCATAATATTTCTGTAGTACTTTTCCAGCATAAAAATATTATACAACTATTCATTGTCACCCAGTACATGGAAACCCTTCTAGATCTAGTGTTCAAAAGGGTGCTATGCAAAGACACCCTCCCCCATATCTAGCCCCCAGGCATGAACAGACTGCATTTCTCTCAAGGCTGACACCTCTGAATATTTGTTTGGTAAGAGAGACAGTTGCAGCAGTACTTAAGGGTCTACAACAGAGCCAAACAATTTATCCAAACAAGCACTACACTGTCGACAGCTTTGGCTAAACAAGAAAAAAACTGCCCAATGCAGAGTACACAAGCCAATGGGTAAAATCCAACATAAGTCCTCCTTAAAGTAGGACTCAATTTTAGAATTTAGAATTTTAGAATTTCTGTAAACCGCCCAGAGAGCTCTAGCTATGGGGGCGGTATATAAATGTAATAAATAAAAGTAGACATTGAAATAAATGGGATTTGTCGACTAATTTACTTTCCATTCATTTCTATGGGTCTACTCTAAGTAGGACTTATGTTGGATTTTACCCAGTATCTAAACCCAACAATCTGTCCATTGTGCCACACTTTATAGCTGCTAACTATTTAGCACAATTTGGGCAAGCAGAAATCACCCTTTATTAAATTTCAGGCATGTGCAGCTTGTTGAAGTCTTGGCTTATTCGTAGTCTGAGCTAGGACTTGGTAAAGGCACAGTGATTGATGCAAACCCTAAAGGTTTGCACTGATATATCTTCCTGCAATACAAGGCTAACATTCCTGAAATAGTAGTAACTTAAGATGAGACATTTTATAGTTTGTGATGCTGCACTGGCATAGTAGGATGCTGTGTATACCTCAATGCTATATATTTATATGTTGACTCAGCAAGAATGGCTTTACTCTCACTTAAGTCAATGGAAATAGGAGCCCGATTCTATGCATGCCACTGAACTCATGTCTAGCACTGCAGCCTAGATCAGCCTATACTCACATATTTAATTGAGCTGTGGAAGGAGTGATTAGGGAAGCATCTTTAGACTGCTTTGTTTCTTCTCTATACCTATACCGCCCCATAATCTATTAAGGGGGATTTTTTAAAAAAAGTATGCTGAAAACAGATTTGGAAGTGCCCCCCTCCATTGCTTGACTCAACAACAACAATGTTATTTTCTTTTAAAATTACTGCTCTGCCTTCAATATAAAGTTTTGTTTCCAATGATCCCCAACTAGCATCCAGGAGTTCAATGGGGTTTACTCCCAGGTAGTGGGTACAGGATTTCAATTTAAGAGACTGTACTGTTCTATCCAGTGCTATCATTTCTCCCATAAATTTCTAGCAAATATTTATTTGCTGGAAGATTCATTATGGCTGTTATAAAAAGTTTGAGCTAAAAATATTGGATGAAAAGAAAGAGGACATGCTTTCTTTGCCATCAACTCAGTATAGTTTACATACCCAGTATACATTCCACAGGCTTGAATAGGAATACCAAATCATTTCTCATCTCTGTATTTTACTTCTCAGGTCTTTACCAAAAACAGCAAACAACTTCTCACACATACTTACCTTTTACAAATTGAGAAAACTACCAATACATGAAGTTTTAAGAACTGGCACATGAACGCCTGTGTGTTTTGACAGGTTTAGAGTTTGGTTTTGTTTTAAATTTCATAGCTCAAATACCTGCTACAACATTAGCTTTACAATTACATTTTCCATTTGACTCACACCACCGTGAAGCAGCTTTCCATGTTCCAAAACACTAGAGGGCAACCATGTTTCACAGAAAATCTCCTAAGAATAAGGCTTGCTTGGGTACCACACTACGAAGACAGATGTTAATTGAGCTAATAACATTTTAAAAAATGAAATTACAAGCCCCAAAAAAGAATAAAAATAGAGGAGTGGGTGTTTGTTTGTTTTTGTCTTTGGAAGCCACGTTAAGTCATGCCAAAAACAGAGAAGAGTTAAAAAAGAGACTTGATCCTTAGACAAAGTCATCACCATCAATTCAGGCATAACTCTCCAACCCCACTCCAAAAGTAGCTATTTTACATCCAAGGGCATAACACCCGAGCTTGCTGCAGACTAGGCAAGCACAGAAAAGGTTTCTTAGGGCGCAATCCAGTGCATGTTGAGACAGAAGAAAGTCCTACAACTCCCATCATACCACACAGGCTGGGGAATGCTGGGAGTTGTAGGACTTTCTTCTGTCTCCGCATGTACAGGATTGAGCGCTGAGTATCTCAAGTCGCGCATACGACTAAATCGGCAGGAGCCGGAGAACTTTTATTTTGGGAGGCCGGAGGGGAAATCCGGTCTCAGAAGTTAAGCCTCCCCCCGCTTCGTTTCAAGGGCCAAGGTGCAACCCCGTCCCCTGACCACCACCCGCCCTGCTACCCCGAGGTCGTCATTACCTGCCTCTGCACTCCGGGACCATGGCGCCTTCTCAACTGGGCTGTGACCTTCTGCAGCTTCTCCAGAGGCAGAGACGCGCGCGCGCGCCCGCGTCCGCGCCCACAAAACTTGGGTGCTTCTGGCAAGCCGCCTCGCGCCGGCTCTGTCGCCCTCCTCGCTCTCTCCCCTCGCAACGGGCCAGTCAGGGTCGCTCTGCAAAAGCTTCTCAGTCAGGAGGAGGCAGACGACGACGCTGCTTCTGCTGCGAATAGGCTCCGTCCCCACCCACCAGCAGCACCTTCCCCAGGGAAGACTGGAGACAGGCAAGCTGAGGGCGACTCAAGGAAGAAACCCTGAAGAAGCACCAGCGGCTGCTTTGCCCTCCCTCAAGGGAAAGGAAGAGAAGGGGAGCGGGGGGGGGGGAGAGAGAGAGAGAGAGAGAGAGTCCCAAAGCGGCCCAAGCTAACACACCAGCGCGGAGGAGACGCGCCCGCGACGACGCCCTGCTCTCGGAGCCCGGACGGGATGCTACTGCTGTAGCGGCTCCCGCTTGAGAAGCGGGGAGGAACACCGCCAGCCATCCTGCTTCTCCATTGGTCGGAGGCTTCTCTTCCTTTGGCCAATCAGCGCTTTCAGGGGAGGAGGAGGCGAACGAAACGGGTCGGATCTCTCCCTCGGTTGCTTGTCCCGGGTAACCCTTACCTAGGCAGCAGCGGAGGCTGTTGGCTCTGATGTCAGTGGGGCTGAGAATCCATTCTAACTTTCAATCAGACGGAGCTAGAGCTCTAACGGAGCTGGGCGAGGTGCTGGACGCGAGCTCCAAAAATAGCTCCAGCACCTTGGATAGCTCCTTCAGCAGCCTGACTGGTTCTGACTGAATGGATTCGCAGTCCCACCGAAATCGGAGCCACCAGCCTCCACTGATCTGAAGGTGCCGTATACTGAGTTAGATTCGTCCATCTAGCCCCATATTGTCGACGCTGACTGGCAGCAGCTCTTCAGGGTTTCGGGCAGGAGATTTTCCTGCCCTGCCTGCAGACGTAGGGAATAGAATCTGGGACCTTCCGCAGACCTAGCTGGTGTTGCTGCGCCTGGGAAGTTGTAAGGCCAGTAGTCAATGCAAAGTGGTGGAAACCCCCTCCCCAGCCCCCACATTTTTCAAGCCAGTAGCCAGGAAAGTGCGGGGGGGGGGAAGCCCTTTGGTGAGGTGCAAGAATCCCCTACCCCACTCCAGAACTATTTCCTCGGAAGGAAGTCCCGTTGAGTTCAATGGGGCTTACTGCCAGATATGTGTGAGCTTTTACAGAGAAATCCTATACGCATCTAAGTCCCATTGAATTTCACCGGGCATGCTCTCAGGGCATAGAACTGATGCAGCCTCCTTGGTCTGAGCGAAAGAGCAGCTCTCCGTTGCCTTTAATATTGTGGGTGCTGCATCACTTCCATGGATCTCAGAGGAAATCGCCTCGGTTTTGAAATATTAGCAGCGGGGAGAGAAGAGAAGGAATGGCAACAACCATGACACAAACAAGGGTGCTCCTGAAACGCGGGAAGTGGTACTTAACAGTACTACTAAGGAGAACCTTTTCAGAAATAAGTTCGAGAGATGGGGACAGGCAGTGGAGGCTGATGGATCCGAATATGATGGGGCTGAGAATTCATTCTGGATTTCAGTCAAAAGTCTAAAGGAGCTGTCCAAGGTGCTGGACCCGATCGCCAAACTAGGTTCAGCACCTTGGATAGCTCCTCTAGTTCTTGCTGGTTTTGACTGAAGCCCAGAATGGATTCACACACACACTGAAATCAGAGCCACCAGCCTCCGCAGGGAACAAGAAATTTCTGTACCTACCCAAGGGTTTGATTTATGACAAGCCTCAATGTGTTTTCTGCCCAGTCGCTTTTTTTACTTCTTCCGTAGGAAAGGCAATTTGCCATATGTGTGTTTAACTGGACAAGAATGTTTTGTCAGGCTGCATTAAATCTTGATAATACATTCTGGCATAAAAATGCTGACCCATTCTGAACCCTGGCCAAACCTGGAATTCTTCTGTGTCTAATATAAGTGGTGTTCCAACAAGCATTCTCACACATTTACTGTATGTTTGTGCGGGGAGTGGGATTCTACGTCCTGGGCATGTCTCCAAACACTGATGCACCCACCAACCACCAACCACCCCCAGTGGTTGCACATTCAGGGTGTATGCCCAGGGTGCATTAACACTGCCCATGTCATAGTTGGGGAGCATGGCCAGCAGGAATGGTGGTGTTGGGGATGTGGCCAGTAGATATGATCCTATTTTCTCTGTGAACATGTGAGCAAATTCATTTGAACACACTATAGTTATACATTTATACACTACAGATATACATTTATACAGTACCTTCAGTGTATCTGGTGCTTTACAGACTAACAGCAGCAAAAAGAAAAAGAAAAGCCAGATCTTCTCTCAAAGAGCTTACAATCTAATTTATAATTTAATAATGTAAGAGTGCAGAACCTTAAAACTGGGGGTCAAATCCTGCCCCCAGGGGTTTCCCAGGTAGCCACCCTCCCTTTCCCCCCCGAGTATCAATAATTTGGTGGCTTCCTGGCTTTTGTGCAGTTTTTGCCCCATTCTAAATAGGGCTGTGCAAGATTTGGCCTCAGCTTCGGAAGTCCTTGGCTTTAGTGGCCATTTCACAGAGTAGCCACCATGTCCTGTACAGCCCTTGCATCCAGGGTAGGATCTACACTGCTGCTTTAAAACAGTTTATAACAGTAGTGACAACTGCTGGGTTCCAGGACACACTCCATATACAATTTTCAAACCATTTTCAAAGTGTTATATCCTGCTTAGTGTAGACTGGTAGCACAAAAGAAAAGCCTACAACTCCCAGCATGCCTTGGCAGGGAGGGACAGACTTATCTGGGTCAGGAAGCGATGGGTACTTGTGGCTTCGATGCTGCTGAGCCTGGTGAATCTTCCACCCAGCCACACAAGACCCTTAAAGGCCCAGCATCGGCAAGGAGCAGAGGAAAGCTGGCAGCTCTCAGGGGATGTGGGTGGCCACAGGGCATTTGCAGACCCTCTGGTGTCTTCAAACAGGCTTTATAGAATCATAGAGTTAGAAGGGGCCTACAAGGCCATCGAGTCCAACCCCCTGCTCAATGCAGGAATCAATGTACATGGGGTTCCCTGGTAGTCGCCCTTCCAGAAACTGACCAGGCCTAGACCCACTTAGCTTCATCAAGGTTGCAGCATCCCATGCCATCACACCAGATAGACTCTTTTATTCTGGCAGGCCTTCCCTTTTTAGAATCTCATTGCTGACCATTATACGTTATTTTCATGCTGCATGGTTTTATTGAGTGCTTTATTTTGTTTAAATTGTCTTTAACATTTTTATGCTGCCTATGGTATTGTTTTATTGATTGTTTTATCTCGTTAAAATTGTCTTAACTTTGTATGCCTCCTAGGGTATTCTGTCTGTACACAGGATATATGCTGAATAAATAAATAAATAAGCAAGCAAGGAAGCCCTGGGAATATAACCCTGCATTTTCTTTCTGGTCTTTTCTGAAAATGACACTGGTTCTTCTTAGTTCAAGCTTCTGACCTTAACTCATGTTGACCTCTGTATTATCAACCTTGGACTTCTGCTTGACACTGCTTTATATTTGCCTGCTATCTTGTATGCTTGACCTTGGCTCCATCTCTGACCTCTCTGGAAAATCCTTGTATGCTGGTAAAATCTCTGCTTCACTCTTGGCCTGTTTAATTGACTCCTTCGTTGCAAATATCTGTGAATGTTTGCATAGCAAGGAGCTGAACAGGACAGCAGCACTAGCATTGCTCCAATTTAACTTTCCAGGGACACCCTTGAGTGCCCTCAATGTAGCTCTGAAGCATTGTTGGAAAGTTAAATGGCAGGTGCTAGAAATGGAGGGCTTTGAGTAGGCATTGGTCATGAGTCTTGCTGGAGCACTGGCAAAGTTGCTGGTTGTTGACAACAATCCTGCAGACATGCAACCATAAATAAAAGATGTGTGTGTCATGCACATGAGAAGGACAAGAGCACTTCCACACTATAAAAAAATATTATTATCTTTTTGTCCTAAAGCAGCCTTCCCCAACCTAGTGCCTTCCAGATGCATTGGACTATAACTCCTATCACACCTAGCTATGCTATTATTCCCAGATAGCATGGCTGGGAACAATGAGAGTTGCAGTTCAATACATCCAGGGGGCACCAGGTTGGGGAAAGCTGGTTTAAAAACTTAACATTACACCTGAAATATTAGGCTGGTTTACAAGAGTGCATATTCATTACTCCTAACAAATGGGTTCTAAGGCCAACAAATACACCATAAAAGACTACGTGCAAATCTCTTTTTTGTTTACAGTGATAACACTTGATTTAGATTTAGAAGCATACATGTCATTGAGAGAATGCTTTGTGAAGTATTCATTCTCAATGGGTTGTTAAGAAGCCACCAGGAGAAGAGTATAGGTCAAGATAAATAATCCTGTTATATTAAACATTGTCCTCCCCCCTCCATTTTATTATGCTACACTTCATTTCATATCTGTATTATCTAAAGATTTGTTTTTGTTATGTTTTCTGCAAGCTGTTCCTGAGACCATCTATCCTCCTACACATTTTCCTTATCTTTGAGCCTTTAGATGGAAAATGCATTGGCCGTTTCTCTTCGCTTGCTTTTGTTTCATTTTCAGCACTTCATTTTCAAAAATATTTGTTGTGTTTCTCCCAAGCTGCTTGCAGGCTTCTCGGGCTTTGGGTGATGAATCCTTGGTACCAAAGATGAGTGCCTGCCTTAAGGGCCCAATCCATATTGAGCATCTTACTCACGTCCCACTGAAACACAAGAGACAAATGTGCTTAGTGCAAGTACTTGCTGTAACTCTGTTTCGTCTTGTTAGGATCAGAGGCTCAAACTATTTATATCTTTTTAAGAAGAAGTTATTGAGCTAGCTTTAGACATCAGAGCCTTCAAAATTCCAGTAAGAACTGCTGCTGCTGCTGCTGCTCTCTCTTTCTCTGTGTGTGTGCTTTAAAGATACGCAGGTCTAATTCTGCACAGGCATACACTACACACTAAAAGAACTTCCATACAAACCTGCCCAATCAGTTGAAATTACCTGGGAATAACGAAGAGCATCATCAGATGAACATTTTATCACATGGTCATTACTAGCCACTCACCATTTTTTGCAGTTCCTTTTGACAACGTCATCTGCCTCCCGTGCATCTCCCACCCCTTCTGCCTGTTTTCCCATCACAAAAAAAGTCTGGGTAAATCTGACTTTTTTGGCTGTAGTGAAATGTGCCATTATTTCCTGCTGTGTGCAGCAGTAGCAGTGGGATAAAAACACCCACTGGATGGGCCATGTGGTCATTGTTTACTTCCTCTTTCTTCCCCATGTAAAGAAAGAGGAAGTACTGTGGGACAGAAACTGGGGGGAGGGTAGCGACAGTGGGGAAACATGGTTTTCCCCCATCTGATGATGCCCTAAGCCTAAGTAACTTCAGTCATTGCACATTCCTCCCCTACATTTACCTGTTCTTCTGCAGTGTCCCCTGTGAAATTATTGATTGTAAGCTCCTCAAGGCAATAATCTGTTTTCTTGTAATCTGTACAATAGTCTTCCAAGGCCCTTCTGTCTGTGCCCCATCTTCAGACGCAAGCCTGGTACCTGCAATTGTAGAACTCTCTTCACAGGCATATTCTCTTGGGGCTCCTTCATATAGAGTGTGTGTAGTGCAATCAAGATTGGTTACTCATGGAAGTTTCCAGGTCCTTTTCATGATATTGTCATCCTCCAGTGCCCTTCCCATTGTTTCTGAGGTTTATTCTGCTGAAACGTGTTTATTATGCCCAGTAAACTAGCGGGTTTTTTATTATTCATTTAGAGAAGCTCTTGGAGACATCACTATTAGGTCCTTTTAGGTACTTGGTGAAGTTCAGAGTTTGCACCTGAGCTTTTAAGGATGCCTAAAACCTTTTAAAATGCAATCCTATGCAGTGCAATCCTGTACCTGCTGTGAATTCAGTTGGGCTTCTTCCCAAGTATGCGGATATAGACTTGCAGCCTTAATCTGACTTTTAGCTGCTGTTTATGTTTTTAGGTACTTCAATATTGCTTTCTTACTGTTACATTGGCTTGCATATTTTCAAGCACATTTCTTCAGTAAATATCTGATGGAGTGCACATGATATTTTGTAATTTGATACACCTACACAGGCATGTAAAGTGAAGTTTCAGTATACTCTGAGTTTCAAGAATTATGTACTACTCACACAATTCATTTTATTTATTTGCAACATGTACACACCACTTTATATTTACCCATGAAAGAAAGAGAAACATATCAATATGCTGGAATAAGGATTTTATCTGTAAATAAGCCCAACGTGTTTCGACCTTTTTTATTATTATTATTTTAATTCTCTTTTTCAAGGGGTTATAAAGACATCTGCAGAAATTTCTGTCATGGCCAGCCCAAGACATTTTGCTTCCTGAGGTAGAATAGCAAATGACGCCTCCTTACTCTGGCTCAAGTCACGGTGCATAAGGCCAGTTAACGAAAACTTATTATGTTATAATAAATTTGTGAGTCTTCAAGGTGTCACAAGACACTTTGTGGTTTTTGAACACAAAAGAAGAAGAGGTCCCTATGTTTCTTCACATCTGTTCACCTTTCCCTAGCAAGTGAAAACCCTTCCTGTCAAGAAGGACTTTGCACCCACCAAAGCCGGGCCTCAAGGATCATACAACCAGCAGCTGCTGTTCATAAAGATGTTTCCAGCGCCAAGGACACATTCTAGCAAGTCAAGCCAGGCCACATTACACTCAGATATTTTCTTGCACCTTGTAGTCCAAACATTGCTTTTCACATCACTTTATGTTGCACCAGCTTGGAAGAAGCAACAGGTAAGGAATGCCTCTGGAGTAACAGCAGCCAGTGCACCTACTCTCTCCCTTGCCTGGAGCCTCACTCCCTATAATGGCAAAGTGTAGAAATTGGCTGGGCACCTCTCTCTGCATAATCAAGCACTGGCTGACAATGGTGTTAAGAAATTTTGGATGCTGGCTAATAGTTTTATAGCCCTCTTTATATTTTAAAATGCATCACTTCGCTTCAAATGGCAGGTACACCTTCCACACTGCGCAGCTGCTACATTTGTGATGTACATTTGTGATCTTTTAAAAAGATTCCACATATGTGCAGAGTTTCACATTTTAAGCTCACTTAAGGTGCAAACCTATGCATGTTTAGAAAGAAAAGAATCTTACAACTTTCAGCATGACCCAGCCAGTCACGTAGGCTAGGGGATTCTACTAGCTATAGGAGGTTTTTTTCTGTCTAAACATGCATAGGATTGTGCCTTAAACTCATATCCCTACACTTGCATGACTACAGGATCAAAATAGGTTTTTCTTCTGCAGCCATGATGTCAAACACACTTAGGATAAAGCACCATTTGGTTGTAGGAAAAGATAATATATATTTCAATTATTTAAATATAAATATTTGTCACCATGTAGAGAGTTTTCCCATGGAAAACCTGGCTGGCTCACTGTTGTGATTATATTTGATTGGGACTGAAATGCAGTTACGCATGACGGAATGCAAGACATTCTATATACGTATGTTTAGGGGCGCTAATCATGACTGTACTTATTATAGTCTTTAAATACAGTTAAACAGCCCAGTTATCTTGCTATTCTATTTCTGCAATGCCTTCATCTGTATCCATTTCTCCTGCCTTTCCTCCACTCTTCTTTTTCAGTCTGAAATCCTATTCACATTTACCTCAGAATAAGTCCTATTGATCTAAGAGGGACTTAGACACCCCAAATAAGCAGGGCAGATAGGCATTGTATTAGCAAGCACTCCTGAAGCTGGATGCAGAAAGGCACTGTTGAATCCTTTATAGTCAGGAAGGGCTTCGGGGCATTGCATTTTTCTCCCCTTCCCATCCTGCTGGAGTCCCGATTTGGCAGTGGGAAGAGCTGGACGAGAGGACACACAACATCTTTCTCTCCCCTCTCTCCCTCCCCCCTCCAACCTCACAGTAGCAGCAGGGGCTGCAGGGCTGGCTGGGATGGGAAAGAAGCATCTCAGAAGGGGAGATGGCCCTATTCCATAGCTTCTGACAACCCCTTGGGAGGAAACCTGTTGATAAGAGGCAGCAGGAGAAACAGTGTATGTTCTGCAAGTTGACTTATTTTTCTCAAGCAAGCCATCCTGAGAACCTGTGGTTTGTTGTTGGGTTGTGAACTGCAGGTCATTTGTGGTTAACAAGCCCTGGTGTGTTAGGGTGGCTGGGTTCAGACAACACGGGAAGCCATGGTTCAAGGACAATCTACATTTCAAAAATAACTGAGTGTGGGTTATTGCATAGTGTGACAATCATGGAATTGGAAAAAGATCCTCAAGCCTCTTCTAGTCCAACTTCCTGTTGATGCAGGAAATCTGCTGCACCCTTGAGAAGCAGCCATCCAGCCTCTGCTTACAAATTTCTAATGAAAGAGAGTCCACCAATTTCCAAGACAGCTCATACCATCAGCAAGTTCTAATACTCTGACAAAATCTCCTTTATTGTAATTTGGACCCGTTGGTTTGAGCCCAGAGTGAACAACAGAGAACAGAGTGATTCAGAAATATCTTTCCTCAGAAGTAACTCCTACAATGTTCAGTGGACCTTCCTCATAGGTGAGTGCAGGCTAAAATAATGATAGTTTTGGGTGCTTCTGAAGAGACAGATACTTACAGAAAGAGCAAAAAGTTCTCCACACCTACCCATTATAATCAGGTCTCTAGGTTTCAAGGGGTTTTGTGAGTTAATACATATTCAACATGTGGCAGTGGAAATTCAGAATGTATTAATTTTAGTGAGCTGTTTTGAATATATGTCAATGTGATTGAAAGGTCCTTGGTAATACTGAAATTGGTTGGAGGAAAGCGTCGTGTGACAGGAAGAGAGGATTAAAGGGAAATGGAGATGCCATGCTTCCAGTCAACAGACGAAAACAGCTTTGTTATGCTTAAGGAGAGAGCATTTAATTAGAAGTTCTATCATTTTTTTTAACTATAAAGGGAAATATTTGCAATGCATAAAAATGAAAAAGAAAAACTACATATATGCCTTAAAACTTATGAAAAGCTTCTCAATAGCTTTAACAAACAATATGTTTCTTCTTTGTTGCCCCACATCCTGTGTATTCGGCAAAGTCCTGGTTGAACTCCCAGGCTGCCTCCTCAAGGAAGAATTGGCATGTAGGCTATTTCTAAAATTGCAAATACAGTTCATACAGCATGCAATATCATTTGATTTTGATACTGCCCAATAGTCAAGGCTTTCTGGGTGGTCCACAAAAAATACAACCCAAAATATAGAAAGCAGCCATTTTAAAAATTCCCCACAATAGCCCCTAGAACAGTAACTACTAAGGAGAGGCCGTAGCTCAATGTGATAGAGCACAGGCTTTATTTATTTATTTATTTACAATATTTATATACCACTGCCCATTCAGAATTTCAGAGCAGTGGACAAATAAAAATAGATTAAAAGTACATTTGTAAAAGAAAGTGCAATATAAACCATGTCTGGTCATTGAGGAAAGGCTTCCTGGAACAATGATGTTTTCAGGAGGCACCAGAAGGAAAACAAAGTTGGTGCCTGCCTGACTCCAAAGGCAAGGAATTCCATAAGATGCATGCAGAAGGTCTCAGGTTTGATCCCCGGGTAGGGCAAGGAATAGGAATCCTGCCTGAAACCCTGGAAAGCTGCTGCCAGTCAGTGTCGACAATCTGGGCTAAATGGACCCATGGTCTGACTCAGTTTAAGACAGTTTCCTGTGTTCCTAAATTCATTCTGCCCACCCCTGCTTTAAGTACTGTTTCTCTGCTACTCCTGCTAGGTGAAGGCTGAGAAATTCCAAAAGGCTTGGGAAGGATTTCCAGCTATTAATTAATATCACACCCTTCTCTAAGCCCCTGATCACCCATCAGTTGTCCCATTCATAATAAACAAAACAGCCAAACTTCTTAACAGAACATTATAGTTGTTATCCAAAGTGGCCCTTTTTGGTCACCCAAAGGCTTGGAAGCTCCACTATGTAAATTTTTTTTACTCTCTCGTCCCTTTCAACAGCTAATCTTCTTTTATGATATATCTGTACCACAAACCACCTTTTCAATTCTTCTTACTTTTTAAAGAAATGTACATAATTTTCAAGCATGATGTTCCTTTAAGTGTTACTATCCAGTCTTGAATTAATTCAGAAAGATGCTACGTTCAAGAGAGCCTGCAAAAGCTGTAATGTACCAAATTTGTATGCATATGGTGAAAGCTAACAACGAATAACGTACAGATCCATCTTCTTGAATTAACTATACAGTATATAGACTGGGGAAAGCAGGGTTTCCCACTGGCCAGGCATTCAGTCAGTGGGTGAAAAGGGTCTACTAAGTGCATACTGACATATGTCCATATAGATCCAACATGCGAGGTGAGATCCTGGGCCAATCAAATGCTCTTTCTTTACATGGGTACACAGATAGAGCCTCTTCTCATGTGTTCTGAATATGTGACAAATAAGAAAGAGATCTTGGGATTGTGGTGGACAGCTTGATGAAAATGTCCACTCAGTGTGCGACCACTGTAAAGAAGGCAAACTCCATGTTACACATTAAAAGAAAAGGAATTGAGACTAAAATGGCCAGTATCATACTTCCCTTATACAAATCTATGGTGCGACCACACTTAGAATACCGTGTACAGTTTTGGTCAACACACCTAAAAAAGCATATTATAGAGCTGGAAAAAGTGCAGAAAAGGGCAACTAAAATGACTCAGGGGCTGGAACATCTCCCCTATGAGGGAATGTTACATCAACTGGGATTGTTTAGCTTGGAAAAAAGGAGGCTAAGGGGAGACATAATAGAGGTGTACAAAATTATGTATGGTATGGAGAATATGGATGGGGAGACATTTTTCTCCCTCTCTCAAAATACTAGAACCTGGGGTCATCCCATAAAGCTGATTGGTGGGAGATCCAGGACAAATAAAAGGAAGTACTCCTTCACACAGTGCATAGTTAAATGATAAAACTCGCTACCACCAGATGTAGTGATGGCCACCAATTTGGATGGCTTTAAAGGGAGTTCAATAAATTCCTGGAGGCGAAAGCTATCAATGGCTACTAGCCCTGATGGTTGTGTGCTATCTCCAGTATTCAAGGCAGTAAGCCTGTGTGCACCAGTTGCTGGGGAACATGTGTGGGAGGATGCTGTTGCACCATGTCCTGTTTGTTCATCCCTGGCTGATGGCTGGTTGGCCAATGTGTGAACAGAGTGCTGGACTAGATGGACCCTTGGACTGATCCAGCATGGCACTTCTGATGTTCTTATGTGGATGGTGGTGGACAGCACTAACCCAAATGACTTTGCATCCCTGTCTCCCCTGATGTAATTTCTGAACCCTTGGAAGGAACATCTGTACCTCCTTCTAGCATCTGGCAATTAGCTTGGGAAGACTGGACTTCAGAAATTAGATCAACCTTTACCAAACTCATGCCCTCCAGCTTTGGGACTACAACTGCCATAGTGTCTGGGGTTGACGGGAGTTGTAGTCTAATCTAACCCATCTGGAGGACACCATGTTGGCAAAATCAGGATTAGACATTTCCGAGTTTAGGAAGGATCTCTTTGTTAATGTCTGTTCAAATTGAGAGTCTGTAGTGCTCTGTTCTTTCATTGACATAACATATTTTAAAACTACACACCCTTTATGGAGCATAAGGAATACCCAAAGAAGGTGTTTCTTCTAAAGGGCAGCCCATGAGAGTCTTTGTATGTCTATGTTTATATTTAGTTTTTTATCTTCCATATTCCAGTCCACATTTCCTTGTCAAAGATTTGATGTGTGGGTGTTAAACGGGAGATGGCTTTTCTTCCTTGAATATGCAAAGAAGACAATTCTTCTTGCATTCCCGAGTGCTTACATAGAAGTCTCCCATAACATAACTGTTGTCTCGGAAAGTCTTGCCAAGTTGTTTGATATAGATCAGTATTTGTGATGTTCAGCTCTTATTATTCATGTCTTATAACCATCAGATAGTTCTTTGTTAGAATCACTTATAACCCTTATATTCCAATTTATAAAAACATAAATCCAGCCTCTGCTACACTCTATTAAAGAATCTGGGCTATCTCAGTAGAAAATGCACCTTGTTGGGATGTTACCTGTAAGATTGCATTTTGATGAATCTGAATGAATTAGGTTTCTATTTTTTTCCTTAAAATATCTCAGCAATTTATAGCTGTCATAAATCAGATGCTTGCAATCTCTTTAAACGGCACAGATATGTTAATATCTCTCCAACCACCAGTTCTACAGAAACATACATATGTAATAATTAATCGAAAACAAACAGCTTCTCCAATCCTAAACAATCCACAAGGGAAATAAAACATGTATAAGGATAACACTTCATTACCATCAGAATATTTTACATGGGTCAAAATAGGCTGGTGATGTTTGATACCAGTTCCCCTCCCATCCACAAAAAGATGGTCTTAAATCCTCTTTTGTTTTGAAGCAGATTTGTCTTCATGAGCTGTGTAGTACCAAAGAAATTAAGTTTTGCAGCTCTAGTTTATAAAGAAATACCTTTTAGTTGTTTTTACACATATTTTAGGTGACATTTTCATTTCCTCATTTATATAACTCTGCCAGATATTTTAGGTGACATTTTCATTTTGTCATTTATATAATTCAGCCAATTTAAAGGTGCCTCTGAATAGGCCAAATTTCTTTCTCTTCCTGCTTCTTGAGCTTTTTAATACTACATTTCCCAGAAAGCTGTGCTTCAACTTCTATACAGGCACCACTATACCAAAGGACACAATACCTAGCTTGGCTTTGGTCCATCTTAAGTCTCACCCACTTTTGTAGAGCATCTTGCTGGTCCATTGTTTTAGCCCCAGGCAATTTTTGAAGGATTGGTATGTGAGCAGGGGATTTGCAATGGAAACATGCTGAGAAATGGTAGGGTAGTTTTTGTGTGTGTCATGAATCAGACAACAAATGTTCATGTGCTTAAGGGCTTTTTATTTTTACATTAAAGGGAAGGGAATAAATATTACATGTGTGAACAACCAGTTATATCAAAGCCATTTCTTGAGTTACAGCGGAATTACAAAAGGAACCAAAAGTTATTTAAAAGACTTGGTACTCTCACTTTGTTTTCATCAAATAAATAAAATAAATTTGTTTTCAGTGAAGGTTTGTTGCATCAGATTACGAGCCACAATATGAAACTGTAAAGGCAAGAGTAATATAATGGTAGTGATGGAACTGCTGACACAATCTAACTGCAGCTGTGCAAAGAAGAAACCTATAATAATCCCAAATCCTTCCAGCCACTTTTTATTATGAGAAGGGCATGATTCTAAAGCCAGAGATGTGGATCCAAAGAATGGTGCGTGAAAAGAAAATAGTTGCTAGTTGTGCTTTGCAAACGCTTGTGCAAATGTTGGCAGAATAAATGCTAAAGTAATTAGGTAATAGAGTAGTTCTCATATTTCTGCTTATAAACCCATTTGGCGTTGGCTTTACAGCCTGACCTTATGCATGCTACTCAGAAGTAAACCCCACTGTATTCAATGAGGCTTGCTCCCAAGAACTTGTGCATAGGATTGCAGCCTTAGGTTATAATCCATAGCAGTTAGCAGGGAGTATGTTCCACTTAATGCACCAGACTGCAGTGTGGAAGAGCACCTTTGGATCTCAGTCAAAGGACTATTTTGGGGGGGAAATGACTGAGTTGTATTCCTAAGAAATCAATAGAGCAAAGGGGCTGATAAAATGGAATGATAAGATAAACCTTTTACTAATGCTGTTGGATCTCCAAACTCAAACATGTGTTGAACATACAGAGTAGGGATGTGCTCCGCTTCTAATCGGACCGGAGAAGCAGGAGCGGAGTGGGGGGCTTCGCCTGCCCTTAAGGCGAAGGCGAAGAGGATTGGGGGGCCGGCGGAGCGTGGCAGAGAGGATCAAGGTGAAGGCGGATCCTTTGCTTCAATCCGGAGCTCCGCCGGAAAGGTAAGTGGGGTTTATTGGGCCCTGCCGCTGTCGCTGTCGCCCATGCGGCGACAGCGGCAGGGCCCGGTAACCCCCCTTGCCCTCCTCTCCCTTGCCTGCCTCCGTCTGCGGTCCGTCAGCGTCTTCAATTGAGCCCGTGGTTCCAGCAGGAAGTCTGGGCCGCTTGCGGCCCAGACTTCATGGTGGAACCGCGGGCTCAATTGAAGACGGTGACGGACCACGGACGGAGGCAGGTAAGGTCCCCCTCTCCCTTGGTCCCTTACCGGGCTCTGCCGCCGTCGCCGCATGGGCGGCGATGGCGGCAGGGCCCGGTAACCCCCCCCATGGGGGGGGGAACGGAGCTCTGATCCGGATCCGGAGCTCCGAGCGGAGCGGAGCGGAGTGGGCACAGGCGGAGTGGGGGTGGGGTGGAGCGGCCCGATCCGAAAATGGCGGATCTGAAAGTGAAGCGGAGTGGGGGGTCCGTGCACACCCCTAATACAGAGTATCTTTCATACTGAACATAGTGCAAAATGTTGTGACAAGGTCTCTTTCATATGGCAAAATAATTGCACTCTCTGGTGGTATTTGGTAGTACATACATAGTGACAAGCATTCAGCAATTCAAACCTCTTTTGAACCTGGGTGTGGCAAGTTATTTTGGGGTGGGGGTTGGGAACACACAGGGAGGGGAAATCAGCAAAACTCAAAGTGGTTGCGGTTTTCTGAGTGCCACC
This sequence comes from Elgaria multicarinata webbii, assembly GCF_023053635.1. Classification (NCBI taxonomy): domain Eukaryota; kingdom Metazoa; phylum Chordata; class Lepidosauria; order Squamata; family Anguidae; genus Elgaria; species Elgaria multicarinata. The sequence goes on along the minus strand of NC_086180.1, from coordinate 34,614,984 downwards.
TGCTTGGACTGACTCATGCCCATATCAGGTTGTAAGCATTTTCCCTTTCTTTCTGTATGAAAATCACAAAGGACTTGGATGCACATTTAAAAATTTGCAACCTTCTCCTATTGGGCCCATTGATCGCAATCTGAGGAATGTGCAAGCTTTGACCACAGACTGCATTCAGGTTCAGGAGTTGCGAATGATGTAAATTCTGATTGTAAATGAACTGAAATCATTTTCTTTTTAAAATACATTTTTGTTAGTTTTTCAAATTTAACAATACATACAAGGAGCACTCCGATGTCTCCTAGATAGTGTTTGGGAGAAGATAGGATTGTTCAGTTCCCTGGCTCCGAGCTCATAGACAGGGCTCTGAGCTTGGAGCCAGAAAACCACACTCTCCACCCCTTCCCCTTGTAGCCAGCATGGAGAGAACTGCCCAGGATACCTCTCCGCACTCGCAAAATGGAGCATGGTGATAGGGAAAAGGAGGCATTCTTGGGGGTGGGGAAGGAAGGAGACTGGGATGTGGGGCTACGAGCTCTCCCCAGCATCCCCAGCTCCCTTCCCCCCTCCTTAAATTCTCCACTAGACAAGAGAAATTGCGTATCTAGCTAAAATCCAGAGCGAGAGGTACCACGTGCTTCCTGCTCTCCACTGGATACTCGTATGTCTCCTAGTTCAAAGGCTAATAAGTAGCAAAGGCACATCCCATAGGATTGCGCCCTGAATGACTTAACGTGAGATATCAATAAGAACATCCATATGCCTTTATCTTGATCCTGGTTACATGCATTTGTGATGCTGGCCTGATCTCTTATCTTTATCAGTTCTTACTTTGTTAACCCAATTAATGTTTCCGTAAAAGACTGTGTGGCTGTGGTGGTTGATTTATCTCTTTGTGCTATGTCATAAAGTTTATAAAATCCCCCCAAGTCGTGTTGAAGTTATCCCCTTCTTGCAAATTTCTCTATGCCCTTTGTGTGTTAGCTGACTTTTCTTTTAGAGCTATTGACCATAACCTGAGGCCTCATCTACACCAAGCAGGATATAGCACTATGAAAGTAGTATGAAAGCGGTATATAAAAGGCAGGAGCCACACTACTGCTTTATAGTGGTACGGAAGTGCACTGACAACTGCTGGAGCCCATTGACACATACCATAGACCGCTTTCATACTGTTATATCCTGCTTGGTGTGGCACCTGCCTTTTATATACCGCTTTCATACCACTTTCATAGTGCAATATCCTGCTTGGTGTAGATGAGGCCTAAGTCTTCATTGTTGAATAGTTGGACCGTGAGTGCTTTTCCAACTCCTTGTTATTTCCATCCTTGCTGCTACCCAAAAGAATAGCAGAAGAGCCTTGTTTTTAGTTGTGTGTTTTCATTGTCATATAATGAGAGTAAAGGCACCAGTTGGAGGATATGAATAATTTGACCTGTGATTAAAGCAGCCTTGGGTGGTGCAGAATGGTAAGCGGCAGTTACTGCAGCAGAAACTCTCCCCACAGCCTGAGTTTGATCCCAGCGGAAGCTGGTTCTCAGGCAGCCGGCTCAGGTCGACAGCCTTTCATCCTTCCAAGGTTGGTAAAATGAGTACCCAGCTAGCTGGGGGAAAGGTAACTGCGACTGGGGAAGGCAATGGCAAACCACCCCGCTACAAAGTCTGCCAAGAAAACATCAGTGAAAGCAGGCATCCCTCTAGGAGTCAGCAATGACTCAAGTGCTTGCACGAGAGGTTCCTTTCCTTTCCTAAAGAAGCCTCCTTAAACACCGTTTGCCAAAACTAATTGTCGCACATGACCCTCACATGTGAAAAAACATGCCTATTTCATTACACTTCCTCGAGCACTTTGGTGAAGTACTTTTGTTTCCTAGAAGTTTCCTAGTAGTGAGATACCACCTAGGAAGTACCTTAATCGTATTTGCCTTAATTTTTGCAGAGGCTGATTTCAATTTCTCATACATCGCTAGTAACACATAGATGAAACCGATACATATTTTCAATGTTTCTTGTATTGGCAATTTTCCTCTCTTATTTTTCTCACTTTAAAAAACAAGAAATGAATCAACCTTTTATTGAACCAATTTCATTGTTTCTCCTTCCTCTGCACACCCCCAAGCTTCACAGAGCTATATTTATTGCTTTGGTATTAAAAAAAAAAAAAAAAGAACACCACAGGGAACTGAAATATCAAGGACATCCTTGGGCGGAGTTCTCATGCTCTCAGTGTCATTCCGGCTTTTCCTCCAAAAACGACTCCACTTTTCCAGCTTCTGTTCAGTACAATTGTTTGAATGGTATGGTCTTGCCATGGAGTCCTTTAATTTATTTATTTATAATTTATTTATTTTCAAGTTTCCAGACTGCCTCTTAACTTTGCTATTAAACGTAGTGTAAAGATTAAAAGCAGTTCAATGAAAAATAAATCCCACACTGCAAACAATGTCACTAAAAATAGCGACAGACAAAAATACCAGGTCTGCTGGTTGAGGACCTAGATTGAAAAAGCTTGAGCAAAGAAAACCGTTTTTCATCTGATGCGTAATGTTATACAGAATGAGTGCCTGGACAGTCTCTCTGGGGAGGTACTCCATAACTGTGGCATTGCTGTAAGGCTTCATTTGAAGTAGTGGTGTTGGGGAGAATGGAGTCTCGTTCATGGATTCACTAACTGATCTTGCCATGAATCTTGATGGACAATGACTTGATACCTTGGCCAGATGTACACCAAGCAGGATATGACACTTTGGGCTCCATCACACCAGTGTTTTATCACACTCTTGTCATGCCTGGTTGCCGTTTTGCAGCGCAGTACTCACATGACATTGTGCCTGTCCTGCAGTCACCCCGGCCTCTTCCCCTCCATTTTCTGCATTTTCCTAGAGTGGGGAAAGTCCAGTTTATTTCCTCCATGTGGGATTAAAGTGCCCTTCTGCACTCATGTATTGCTGTTCTCGCACTATGTCCTTTGTTGGGGATATGTGCTTTGAAGGGAGGTCTTGTTGATGAAAGAGGAGGATGGGGCGATTCTCCTCCTCCAGCACTCTGTGTCAAAGAAAGGGCTTGTGCTGACTCAGCTGAACAGACGTTTTCTGCTCCAGCCCCACTCTCATTGCCTGCAGAAATGACACCCAACCGATGAAATGTTAAATCAGTAAAACGCTAGACAACAAAGCCAGAGCGAGGGGGGGAAAGGCGCCCGTCCATCACAGTGTCCATCAACGACAAGAATCAATGAACTGGAGGGGGAAGGAGAAGAGGCAGGGTGACTCGGGAGAGAAAAGAAGCAAAAGGAGATTTCACTGGTACAATGGCAATACCACAAACACGTGAAAGGGACCATTAGCTTGATGCACTAATGAAATGGAGGTGGAAATCACAGAGGCAAACCAGGTGTGATGGAGCCGTTCAAAAACATTTTGAAAACTGTATGGAGTGTGTCCTGGCCCCCAACAATTGTCACTACTGTCATAAAATGTTTTAAAGCAGTAGTGTAAATCCTGCCCTTGATGTCACATGCCATGCACACAACTTGTGATGTGTTCATAGAATGGCATGAATACAAAGTTCAAATAGCCTAACACACCCTACATTTAAACCTTTTCCCAGAGTATAACCTTTGAGCCATTTCTCTTCTCCATGCAACAGACATTAACCAGTCATGTTTGGAATAAAAGATCTATCACCTCATTGGATAAGTTTGCAACTGGAAAGGGCCTGGAAGTTTCCAGAAATTCCTGGGGGCGGGAAACAAAGTTAGCCATCATTGTTATCCTGGCCTTGGTGTTTATCATTTAATTAGAGCCATTCTGTTGCAACTAACTCTTCATAGACAGAATCTCATTATTTTTGGCAGTTAGTTGAAACATCTGGCAATAGCTGTCCCATCTCTGAGAAAAATGATTTTCTTTCACAAAATGGCTCTTTTTATTTTCTTTACTGAAAACGGCTGAAGCAGGTCTTTCTGGCAAGTAAAAAACGGGCAACACCTGGCCAGAGTTGTGTGTCTTTGTCATGCTAATTTAATTTTTCATTTAGAATGAGATGATATAGTATACCCATCTATATAATATGATATGACATGACACAATACTTGTGGAAGGATTAGCTGTCTTGTTAGATTATTGCAATCCTATGTTAATTTACCCCGAAATCAACCCCATTGTGTTTAATGGGTTTACTGTCTTATTCATAGCCTCAAGCTGCAACCTAATAATAATTGTCCTGGAAGTAAGTTCCATTGGACGCATTTGAGATTTCCTCTGAGAAGAAATTTATTTATTTATTTCATTTCTATACTGCCCAAGAGCTGAAGTTCTCTAGGCGATTCACAAAAATGAAAAACACAAAGTACAGCAAATAGATAAATAATTTATGGAAGCTTAAAAACACAATATAAAAGTACAAGCAGAAATGTCTATAGGATCGTGCTCTAAGGAATTGTTGTACAGGAAAACATTTTTCTTTTCTCAGAATAAAATAATAGTCCTCCCCACCTCATTTTAAGAGACCATGGGCATAATTATTGCTTTCCCAACAGAATATTGAATGGAAAAAGATGATTTGGATTATTCTGTCATCTTATGGAACTTCTTTTGTTTCAATAAAAATGGATATGTTTTCAATACAAATCACACACTTTTATAATATTTTTTCAAGATTAACAAATTTGGAAGATTAATTGACTCTGTAATGTCAATCTTGGAAGTAGATTAATGATCTTTGAATTAAAATATACTGAGAGAATAGGAAAACAATTTTCCTATTTTGCTATAGGATTATCTCCCATTTATAGATATCTTAGTTTGATTGATATGTTTTTATGGATTAATCAATAAATGAAATTATCATAAACGTGAATAAAAGTAAAGGCAAAACTGCATCCCATGTGCCATAGGATATGAGAGTCTCTTCCTTTGATGGCAGAGAGAGAGAGAGAGAGAGAGAGAGAGAGAGAGAGTCTATACCAGTGATATGACCTGTTCGTGATTGGTCCTCATGGAAGTTTGCGGTCCTTTAGATGGTGTTGTCAACCTCCTATATGTCCATGCCTTCCTCTGGTTATCCTATTCTAAAACAACACCAACACCCTGGATACATATAGGATTGCACTGTAAGTTATGCCTTGTTGCAAGCTCGGCTTTATCCTGGATCAGAATCAAAGAACATACACTCTGTAGCTTTAGGTTCCAGATAAAACTTGCTCTTCTCCTCACAGGAAATATTAGGATACTTTGTGAGTGCAAAAATATGCGCCCAGTATGTTTAAAGCAGCAGGGATAGAAAGTAATTTTTATTCCATGGTGCTGTGCTAATTCCAGCCCTGACATTTTCTTTGAGGGCTCATCTACACCAAGCAGGCTATTGCACTATGAAAGTGGTATAAAAGCGGTATATAAAAGGCAGGAGCCACACTATTGCTTTATAGTGGTATTGAAGTGCACTGCAGGATCTTCACTACTGCTTTATAGTGGTGATAAAGTGCATTGACAACTGGTGGGGCCCATGACACAACTACACCAAGCAGGATATAACACTATGAAAGTGGTATGAAAGCAGTATATGGTATGTGTCAATGGGCTCCAACAGTTGTCAGTGCACTATAAAGCAGTAGTGTGGCTCCTGCATTTTATATACTGCTTTCATACCACTTTCGTAGTGGAATATATGCTTGCTGTAGATGAGCCCTTTATTGATCAATTTGACATGGGATCTTTGATTTCATAAGCTTTCACTGTTTTCACACTTAGGCCATCGCTAGACCTAAGGTTTATCCCTGGATCGTCCAGGGGTCAAACCTGTTCACCTAGGTTCCACACAGGGGATCCAGTGCTCAGGCAGGGGCGAACCCTGGATGATGCCAGGATAAACCTTAGGTCTAGCTGTGGCCATGGTGTTTATTATATTGGCTTTTTTTTTTTAAAAAAAAATCCACATAGGTAAATCAGGAGAAAAAAGCTACCTTGACTAGAATATGGATTTGATTTTAAAATTGTTATCTTCACCTTTCAGTCTCACATCAATCTAAAATTTGCAGGTTCTAGACAAAAAGCATTCATAACATCACTTATGAGAATACTCTTTTGTTAGCCATTTAAGTTTGTTTCAAATCATAGCAGGGCCAAAGTATATGTGATCGCAGCAGCTATGTATTCCCTTTCTTCTTTCTTAAAGCTGCAATACTTCCCCCCCTTTGACATGAAGTGAATCTGAAGTACTTTAATCCTAAGTATCTTAACTAAAAAAATAGCAAATCATAATAATAATGAATTATTATTATAGCTTCGGCTATTGGGCGGTATAGAAATGCAATAAATAAATAAATAAATAAATAAAGTACATTTGACATTATGTACAATAAATCATGTACATTCCTATATTGTATTAGATGAAGAAGAACTACTGTGTACTGGATAGGAATGCGTTATCTTGAAAAATCTGTCTTTGTAGATGTCAAGAGCTCAGTTTCCTGTCTTTTGCAAATGTGTCTTAACATACTGCTCCTGGTTTCCCCCCAATCTAATTATTACACTGCCCCTACCCAAAGAAGTTTACAAATAAAAATAGTTCTCAAATTAAGGCAGAATGAGGTGGCAGAGGGAGATGGCAGATGGATCAGTTTAGATTACAAATGGGCAGGGCTGGTGCCAGACTATTTTGCGCTCTAGGCAAGGTGAGCTACTTTCACACACACACACACACACACCCAAAAAATGCCAAATTTGATTTTTAAGAACATATGTTTCCTGGAAAAAATGAGAAGCACAAAACTTGAAACTGCTAAATTTATTTTAAAGTGCAAGAAATACGTCACGCCAATTATAGCAAACAAATTGGAAAGGAATATCTATGGGTCTAAAATGCATTATTTAATAGGAATATCACCTCGAAATCATCCCCCCCAACACACACACACACACACACACACACACGCACACACACGCTCAGCATCACTCACTCCAAACACACACATGAACACATGTATTCACTCAAAGACCCCATGCACCTCATTCACCCATACATTCCTCTCTCTCTCTCTCTCTCTCTCTCTCTCTCTCTCTCTCTCTCTCTCTGTGTGTGTGTGTCTCTGTTTCTCTTCTGGGTGTGTTCCGGAAGTCCAAACGTGGAGCCGCCCCACCCCCACCCCAGCGTCCCTGGCTTTGCTTCTGCTGGGCGGGCGCCGGGCACCATCTCACCTGCCCAGGCCCAGCTGAATCCTCAGGCCGGGCTGGCTCACAGCCAATGCACTTGAGTGCTGCGCTGTACCCGGTGCCGCTCTTAGCTTGGTGCTCTAGGCGGCCGCCTGAGTGGCCTCTATGGTAGCACCGGCCCTGAAAATGGGGTTTCCATTTTTTAAAGCTCTCCCATATTAAAACAAAACAAAAACATTCCTGCATCTAGAAAACCAGGCCTTCAGGGTGAAAAGTGTAACATCTCCTGCAATCCCATGCCCACTCCCCTCTTTTTTTCTGACACACTCATCTTTCACAGCTATATGGCAGGCAGGAATAAGAAGTCCATTTCCATTCTGGGTAATTTGGTCAGTATAGATGGGTGACAGTTGTGTTTCACTGTGTGTGTGTGTGTGTGTATGTGTGTGTTATAAGAAATAACTACCAGTTGCAAATTTCTTGATAAACGTGATGAGAAAAAATTGAGATGTTTTGTTTTTGTATTTAAATAGATGTAAGACAAAGAAAAATGGACAGTGAAGTCTCTAGTAATAGCATAGCCCCAAATTACATGTCTTTCTTTTACATAATTCATAATAAAGACTAAGGCCAGATGTACACCTCATGTCATATCGATACGATCCCATCATGGTAATGCAATATCCCTCTTACATATTCATACCTCATAGCACACACAGTGACATCTGTTGCAGTATTTTGGATATTATGGAATAAAAAGTGGGAAATAACACTAGAAAATCGGTATAGGGAGTGTGTATTGTGTGTAATGTGCCCCAACAGTTATCAGTGCACATCAATATGAATAAAAAGCACTACTGCTGATCTAGCTCAAGGTGTTGTTGTTTTTTGCCATTATTATATTCTTCATCCTATAAATATATATTATAGCTTTAGTGCTATTTGTCAAGTGATCAGAACTTCAGTGATGTGTGAGTCAGCTCCTATTATTTTTAAATGGCTTTCATCATCTTTATTAGTGTTAATCTGAAGAGTGTTCCTCAGCAGCGACATTCATAAAAACTTAACTGCTGAAGAGGTTTCAGCACCCATTCTCAAAGCTCTTTAGGATTTGAAGGCTATTTGGAAATTATTAAACCACCTTTGAGCCACTAGGTGGGTCTGTAATGGCATAAGAATGGTCTGGTTACCAGTCATCAGGTAGGAACTTATGTGAATGTGGATCTGTGGCCAGATGCATATAAATGCATGAGCACTAACCAAGCATATTTATTTATTTATTTATTACATTTTTATACCGCCCAATAGCTGAGGCTCTCTGGGGAGTTCATGATTAAAAACATGAAATACAACTTAACAAGACATATATAAAGCTTTAAAAGTTCTTGGATTTCTGCATTGAGCAGGGGGTTGGACTTGATGGCCTTATAGGCCGCTTCCAACTCCACTATTCTATGACTCTATGAAATTTAAAAATACCATGTAAAATGAAAACAAACCCTGCAATGGTTATAGCTCAGGGAAAGCCTGTGTTAAAAGATGTGTTTTCAGGAGGCGTTTAAAAAATGTTACAATTTTCTGCCTCCCAAAAGGCATGAGGGAGGGTTTTCCAGTGGGTGGGTGCTACTACAGAGAAGGCCCAGACTTTTGTGTCCTGCTGGAACACAAAAGAGCTTGATGTGGAAAAGGAAGAATGAAAGAATACACTTATTCCATCCATAGCAAAACCACACCAGACTCAGAGCACAGATACAGCACATCCAAAGGATGCATTTCCAAGAAGACAGAAACTGCCAGCTCCTTATCAAAATTGTGAAAACTGTGTCTCACTCACAATAGCATACAGAGGATGTTGTTGTTGTTGTTGTATTATTTAATCTATTTATGTACCACTTTACCATATGATCCAATAGTGAAGAAATATTATGTCGTGAATGCCTTGTCCTCCCGTTTCCCAAGCTCGTAAGAAAACACTAATTGACAATATGGTCCTATCCTATAAGTCCACCATAAATTTTAAAAGACCAGTAATCTCTCCACCTCTTCCGAGGTCACAAGACACATATATCTTCCTTGCAGAGCCTCCATCTGGCAAGACATCATCTACTTTCACTTGCATTATAGACTCACAATCCAAAATGTCAGTGTCAACCTCCATTCAACCCATTTTATCCTAATGGGAAATGATCTTCAAAAGGATTCGATATGTCCTGGAATTACATGCAAATGCAGCTTCAACTAGCCTTAAACAAACCTCACAGGACTGACACTCTCCTTCAGTCCTTTGCTATTGGACAGTCAAGACTAACTAAAAATAGAATTTTGATTCTTTAACTGTTGCCAAGTAAGTCAGAAATGCCCATGAATGGGGGAAAACAAAGTGTTAATGTGAATCAATTTAGCACATCCAAACCCCGCTTAATAATAAAAAAAATCCTCTAGATGGTTTAAAGTAATAAAAAAGAACCATTCACTTTCCATAAAAACAGCCATTTTAGAACAACAAATATATATCACAGCCATCAATATTAAAATTCAAGCAACAGTCAATTACTGCGATTAAATTATCTTTAGAGCAGGGGATAATTGGGTGTTACTAAAATACAATGCTTTCTCATAAAAGATAACTGAAGCTGACACAAATTTTAAAAAGCTGTTTATCACTGTGCAGTTGGAGCGTGGGCAGGCCTCCCTCAGAAATGAATCCAGAAACTAACATCCTCAACTTGGGAGCGTTTTCTATAGGGGAGTTGTTCCAGCTCCGGGATAATTTAGGTTGGCATTTTCTGAACTTTTGCCAGCTCTACAGTATCCTTTTTGAGGTGAAGTCACCAGAACTGTACCCAGTATTCTAAATATGTTCACACCATAGGTTTGCGTAAAAGCATATGATATTCACAGTTTTAATTTTGATTCCTATCCCAATGACCCCCAACATGAATTTTGCTTTTTTCACAACAGCCACATATAGTCTCTACTCAGTTCAGGGGTTGCTTTTGGAAGTGCTAATTCCTGTTGCATCAGCAGTGGGTCCCATGAGTCCAATGGAACCAGCAGAGGCAGAGCAGCTATATTGAATCCTCCCTTAGTAATTTGATCTTTAATAATGCTTTAACATAAATTTACCATCTGGATATTACATTGATGTGGTGATTTGTTTGTTTCAATTTGTCAATAAGGTGTAGAACTTTATGTCTTGCCATCACTATTTGCCTCAGTGTCAGACTCCCTTCCTGCAAATGCCTTTTCATACACAGGCATCTTCCCTACATCTTCTACAGTGAAGACAGACACAGAGATCTTCTCCACACAAGCAATTTGTTGCACACTTGTGATTGTGGGTCCTTTACATGATATTGCCAACCTCCAGGATGTCTCCCATGCTCCCCCTTTATCCCATGTGAATGGATGTGTGTGAATGAGATGGCCCCAGCTACTTTTGGATGTGGCTCTGCCCAACACCAGGCCCTGCCCTATCCACCACCAGTATGGAATTCCCAACCACTCTCCCCCAAAGGGAATCAATCTCTGAAATTAAAAAGGTTTTAATTTTTAAATCTGTGACCATTCCTAGAGATGTCTGATTTGGCCATCCATGCATGCCTTAGTTATACTGGGCCTGTTCAGACAACATGCTAAGCTATAGTTAGGCCACTTTGCAGCAAATGGGTGTGTTTATACCATGGTTACATAGACACCATGGTTAGAAATGGTTCACACGACACAATAAACCATGGTTCATGTGACACAGTAAGCCATAATATTTTGCTCCAAATGCTTAACCGCCGTGGCTTTGCGTGTCATCTGAACAGGGTCATCCTGTTTGGATTACTGTAATATGCTCTACAATCATGGAATAGTAGAGTTGGAAGGGGCCAACCCCCTTATCAATGCTCTACATGGGGCTGCCTTCAAAAACTATTCAGGAACTTCTGTTGGTCCTGAAAGCTGTGGCCAGACTGTTAACCTGGTTACAGGGAGCACAGTACTCCCTTGTTACAACAGCTTCACTTATACAAAGTTATCAGCCATTCCCCTGATGATGTAAAATGTTCTGGAGAAAATATTCTTCAACACTTCATTTAAAAAGTGGTTATTGTTTCATCATTTTTAAAAAATACTTCAATGGGCTCTCAGAGGGGTAGACAAACACAATGCACCAAAAAGCCAACAACAACCTACCAACCCAAAACAATGATGATTGTAAATGCTTGTTCAGTATTCCAGGTAACAAAGAAATTAGGGGAGCAACAAGCCATGCTGCAACTCTGTCCATAGAGACTAAGATTCAAGCCAAAATTGATTTTCAGCTGACTTCAATTATGCTGTTGTTCTGCTCCTGGGTACAGCTTATAAGTTAGTAAGGGGCAGTGTTACAAGGTTTTAATGCAGTACATTTTCCTGATGGAATTGAACTGGGGGGTATTGGTCTTTAAAGATTTTAATGCAGTACATTTTCCTGCTGAATACTTCACCGTCTCCATGTGGAGAACAAAGGCATAAAACTGGGGGTTGCAGAGTAGGAGAAGGTCTTTATGGATGGTAGACACCCCATTCTCTTTCAGAAAGATGGTGGGTACCACCATGGGCAAGGGTTGTGTATATGTACTCCCATAAGGCAACAGAGGCAGTGCAAGAAGCTATCATACAGCCCATTCAGAGAGCTGTATCCACTAGCCCAGTTAGCCCAGTATGCCTATTTTGCTACTAAAGTGCTTAAGGGAGGGAGAGTTTTTGACTCAACAGAAACATCCCATTACCTAAATCCTCTCCTTTAGCAATTAGCACAGGTGTAACACCTTTGCTAACACTAAGACAATTGGGAGATGGATGAAGGGCAAATGACCCTTTCCTTGACCGTTCACCAATTTCATGGGGGGAGGCTGTATATATTATCTTAAAAATATAATGTAATGTACAAAACCCCTAGCATCTATATTTCTAATTCTCTGGTTTTGTACATGAGTTATTTATTGTACTCTTATTGTTGCCTATTCATGGTTGTTTGTAGATTCTTTAGATGACGTTGTTTTGCTTCTGTTTGTAAACAGTACATTCAGTGAGGTTTTTTTAGATTAGGGGAAATGGAGTATTATTTCTAATTGCAGAAAGAAAACACTTTCTATTTGTGTATTTGTGCTATTCTGCTATACTACAGTGCCACTTAGAGGTTATATAGCAGGAAAACAGGAAAGGAAATGCACCACGTGTAGTGCTTTGATCTCAATTATCAATCAACTAAAGTGAGATGCAGCAGATGAACAGCTTCATATAGAAATGCCCCAAGTGACTATAGATTTTGTTTCCTACTGACTCTGCTGTATCTCAGTTGCATCTGTTAGAAGCCCCAACTTTCCCCTAGTAGAAGAAAAATCTAGGTGGGCGGGCAGCATGACAGGTTTTAGTTTCCTTCGGCTGGGAGGCCATACTGGAGATATATAGTGTCTTTGTAATTTGTTTACTTACCAATATATAAGGAGACCTATTGGATTCAAGCAGACATCTAGAAGAAGGGAGCACAACCACTAATCCTGAACCAGGTTTCTCAATAGCATCTGCACCCTACAGTGCTTCACATTCAGGCAATGAAAAGCTCTGTCAGCTTTGTCAGTCTCTTCAAATCATCTTTGCCTCTCCTACCAACTGAGGAGTATCACCTTCCCAAAACAAGGGGTGGGGGTGGGGAGATTTCCAGGCATCAAGGAATCATAATGTTATTTTATTAAAACCATAAGCACTCATTATTACTCAGCGACAAGTCCAGTAATCTAGAAAGACAGGTTTAAAAGTTATATCTTTCATAAAGATATATCTTTAAAATAAAGAAAAGATATATTTTGTTATTGTGTATTCAATCTATCGATTCTTGCTTCTCTTGGTTCCCACAGATGCAACTTTAACAAACAGAGATACTATACAATTTACTTTGACAGATATCTAGGCTATAAAAATAAATTGGCTTAATCCATTAGTTGTGGGTAGGGGGAGGACAATAAGCTAATGAAATCCATTACTAAAAAGTTGCATGATGTATGAAATGTGGTTTTTACTAGCCTCTTATTCAATATGGAGATTTTGTGGACATGCCATTGACAAATTGGCACCATTTCTTGGAGGAAGGAGAGAGAAAGGATGTGAAATAAGGTTCAGATAATAAAAGCTTTGGAACGTATCGCGTACAACTAGGAGTCCCCCCTCTCCGCCTGAAGCTGTAAATAACAAATGGCATTAATCATGCTAATGTAGTACAATATTTGTTCCTACCCTGACATAGTCCATTTAAATGTTCAGGAAGATGTTACATATTCCTGCACTCAAGATACATCGAGCTGCATTAGTTCTATTCAATTAAACAGTGGGTTGTCAGATGCACTCAGAAGTAAAGAGGCTACTTCATCAATGAGGGACCTCTCTTGATCATGACAAAATTAATACTGGTGTTTGCAAACCCTTTTTTTCTTCCCCAAAACTGTCTATAGTCTTGATGTGATCCCGTGTGTCATACACAGACGGTGTATTTTGAAGCTCCCAGGCAAATGGTCCCAGTTCTAAGTTACAATTATATGCATAAAGATCAGGTACGAGCATCTGTCTTTTCACTGGGGTGCTTGGAATGCTCGTTTTACTCTGCAACCAACAACCTCGCAGCAGTGATGTCACTTCTGTTTCTCTGCCAAACATCGAATCAATAAACTTCTGGGAAAGGTAGAAGCCAAACAGCACTGCACTTTCTACAGAAGATTAGCTGAGCTGAAACATCTGACAGCTCTGTGTCAGCTTTTCACGTTACAAAATGAAACATTATTCCACTCCCTTCGCAGACAGACTCTGAAGGAGATGAAAGAGATGTTATGCTGCCAGACACTTAAGTCATAGCTATTCATTAGGCAAGAACAGAGAGAGAGAGAGAGAGAGAGAGAGAGAGAGAGAGAGAGAGAGAGAGAGAGAGAGAGAGAGAGAGAGAGAGAGAGAGAGCAATTTCAGTCTGGCTTAAGGCCTGGACATGGCACTGAAACAGCAGTGGTCACTCTGCATGAGGACTTCCTGCAGGAGAGAGACAGGGGGAGTGTTATCCTGTGGATTCTCCTCGACCATCCCAGGATTTAAGATCAGTTGTGGGGGGAGGGTTTGCTTGCAGTGTCTTTGAGGAATGACTCCAATGTGACTACCACATGTGACAAGGTCTTTTTGGTGGTTGAGCCCCACCTTTTGGAAATTCCACTGTCCTCCATGCCATTGTCATTTGAGCACCAGCTAAAGGTCTATTTATTTGTGCAGTCTTTGGCCTTAGCTAGACCTAAGGTTTATCCCGGGATCATCCTGGAGTCATCCCTGCCTGCTCCCAGGATCCCTTGTGTGTCATTATCCCGGACAATCCCGGGATAAACCTTAGGTCTAGCTAAGGCCTGAGGGAGGGGTACAGCCAAGTGCTCTACTTGTTTTTGGATTGATTTTAGGGGTGTGCACTGCCTCAGTCCTGAACCCCGAAACTGTGTCAGCACCAGATTGGGCTGATTCTCACCAATGACCAGCTGCTGCCCCCCACCCACCCATGGGAACTACCTGAAGCCTTCACTCATGCTGGCGAGCCACCTGTCCTCCAGGAGAGGTGGCTCTGCCCTGCCATAGATCTCTTGTTGCAAACCCCGCCTCGATCCAGAGGGAGAGGCAGGTAACAAATAAAATTGTTGTTATTGTTGTTGTTGTGGCTGGAAAAGACCATTACTGGCCACCATAGTTTGCAACAGAAGAACAGAAGAACTACAGCAAGCCAGAGTAGCTTTGCTTTCCTGGGACCTGCCAACCTGCAATGTTAGCTATTACCTAAATTCATGCCATCTATACACTTTTTCACTAGAAAGTCGAGCTCAGTCATTAGAGTTTACAGATTACACCATTCTTTGTCACTTTTGCAATCTTACTGTCTCTGGCCATTTCTCCACCTGCCTTTCCCCCCGGGATCATCCCGGATCATTCCTGTGCATCGAAATGACACACAGGGGATCCCGGGAGCAGGCAGGGACGATCCCTCCATTTTCCTGGGATAACTGTTAGGTGTAGAAATGGCCTCTGTCTCCGGATGAACATTTTAGCTTCCAAAGGGAAGCCAGTGCTAACAATAATAATGCATTGTGTATCAGTTTCATTTATAGTATCACACTATAATACAATGCCAATAACTCACCTTAACATTTGTTATCAGCCTATCTCCAATCCTTTAAAAAGTGGGATAAAGTTCAAAAAGCATGGGAGACGATCTGGAGGTTGCCAATGTCATGTAAAACACCTGCAAACTTCTGTGAGTGACCAATCACAATTGTGCAATAAAAGCCTCAGGAAGAAATGCTCAGAGAGATGTAGGGCAGAACCCTATGCTTGTTTAGAGAGCATGCTGGGAGTTGTAGGACTTCTTTCAGTGTAAACATGCATAGGATTGTGCCCTGAAATGTTCTCCAGCTTTGAATATGGCAACCCTAGTTGGGAATGCTCATTTTTATCATTTTGTAAAGTGTGTTGTTTGATTTTCAAACCACTCTCCTTGGTCTCTAGATGCTGACTTTCTGATTTGGGCAGGGAGATGCATGTCAATTCATGTACATGGGCACAAAATGTCAATTCCCTTCAAGTGTCCCCATAACACGTGTCGCGGAATGTTTGCAGCTATTTCTATAAGTACAATCACATTTATTGTGAGATTAAACAATAACTTTTTAAAAAGGAACACTTGTCTCATAAATTGAAACGTTGCTCACAAAGATGCATTAAAAACAAAGCTTTATTTTTTTGTCAAACCCTGTTAAAGGATTTTTTTAAAATAAAAAACAAAAACAAAATACAAATTTAATGTTGGCTGCTAGACTTCTTTTTTTTAGGCTTCTCTGTAAAAAGATATGCAGAATAATGGAAAGGATGTGCTTTATTTTCAGATCTCTGCCATTATTCAGAATTTATCATTTATTGTTTTTCCAATCTCTTTGGAGATTTGTTTTGTGGAGAGGAGCAATCAAGATGTCAATCAAATAAAAACATTTTGCCTAATGCAATACCGAATGTTAACTCTTTTAACAGTGAACTGAAAACCAATGGAAAATTTCCATAGAAAAGCTGCTGCAAAACTCAACCGTATAGCCCTACCTGTGAGATAAGGAGCTGCTCTATATGGAGTCAGACCAACATTCGCCTTGCACCCAGATTATTAGCCTTGGCTGAGAGCAACTCCAGAAGATGTTATCCTTGGGTTGTTGGAATGTGTCTATAATAGTTCTGAAAGAAACCTGTAACTAAAGATTTGGCTGGTTAGTTGGAATCACTCTGTGAAATTCAGACCCACCCAGCCAACATGGTTTCTTGCCTCTCATTGCTGGATTACATAAGAAGAGCCATGCTGGTTCAACCAGCACTCTGTTCACACAGTGGCCAACCAGCTGTTGATGAGAGAACCACAAGCACGACACAGTATCACAAAGCTGCATGATTTGACTATCTTGCCCCCCAGTCATCCATATCACTGTCTCTGAACTATCTTCTTTGTTTCTGTAACTCTTGACCCAACACTCAGTGTGAAGTTTTGGACCTAGTCCTGCTTTCCCTTTCACTGCTCCTTCCTTTATATCTCCATTGCCCAGTCTTTCTTCAGGTCCCTGCTTTTCAGTCAACTATCTACTTTGCTGCCACCACCACATCTTTTAGCCACCACATCTGCTGACTAGTGATGAGAAGGACAGAGTGTTCTGTTCCATTCTGGTACATAGTTTAGTTCTGGCTGGACATTCAAGGCCTGTTCAGATGCATACAGGGAAGGGTGGGTAGGGGAACTATGGAGTGAGGAAGGGTGGGAAAACCACTACAAGGTGGGGCATAAAATGACTGGCAAGCACATGGTGTCCCATGGTTGACTTTTCCCTCCCTATTCCATGGATAAATCTATGTCTCCCGCTGTCACCACCAGTTATCCCAGCAGCTAGAGTAGTGGGGAAAGGGGTATAGCAGTTGCTCCAGCCGTCGCTATGTAACAGCAACCATAGAGAAAGTCCATGCCAGCTAGATGCTCTAGCCAGCCGTCTCTATGATTGTGGGAATTTCCCTGTGGAGCAGCCACAATGAACTACAGGGAGCCTGCCACAAGACATGAGAATCACCCTCAGGGCACATTACCCCCCACTTCAGAAAGTAGGTACGGTGGTGGGAATTTGAGCCATCATGGGGTGGGGGTGGGGAAACACATGACACACTAACCCAATGTGGATCACAATCCACGGTGGGTTAGCAGGACATCTGAACAGGCCCTCAGAATCATCATTACAACATTGCTTAATTTTGAAAATTAAAAGAACTGCCCCTCCATAGTTTTAACAGTTCAATTTCCCCTCAGAAACATTCTGAAACAGATTCCAGCCAACCAACTTTTGTTCCAGAAACCATTTGAACTGCAAAATCTGGGACAGAATTCAGTTAAGGCAAATTCCATCTCTACTCTCAACCAATTTCCTTAACATTTGTCTCTCTTCCTCCCAATATCATACCTCTGCTGATCTTTTATTATTTATTTATTTTCTGTTTGGACCCTTCTTAACTTAATTCCCAGTCTTCTCTACTCTTTTCCTCAAGCCTAATTCTCTACCTATCCTTCAATTTCCTATTTGTTGTAAGAATGAAAGCAGGGAATTCATAAATTCCGCTGAGCCCCTTGAATGGGAAATTAATATGCAAAAAATGACATGTTATAGTTCTGGAAAGTTCAACTCAGAACAACAAGCTTTCCATAAAAGCCCAGTCCTCCTTTCCGTACTGTTACCCTAATTATAATCCATTTCCATACTTGGGCAAACAGTCCCTAAACAGGTGATACCTGGGGCATTTCCATCATGAAATTTCACTGAAAACTAGATACTGGGAGAAGGGTTCCAGCCTAGAAAAAGAAGGGGGAAAGATACACAGCAAGAATTGTCTGAACTATGCATTCTGGTAGAAATTACTTTAGAGAAGAAGCTGAAACATACAATACATTGTGAAGAGTCTTTGGGCAGGGAAGGGTGGAATTTGTACCCAAGTCTTCCTGGATTAAAATACAACTTAGAGGGAAATGATGCTTCTTATTTTGAAAAAATATTTTGGAAAAGCAATTCACCAGCAGTTATAATAATCAAAATGAAATGGTGCAATCATTTGTATTATTTTTCTCTTTCCATAAACGGGGAAAATGCTTACTTTTAAGTTGACTTTAACGAAATCCATTTTAATGAAATCCATGGTGAAATCCATTATATATGAAGAAGTTGAGAATAATCAGATTTCTATGCAGAAATGTGGAGAAATATTGATATAGTTTGGTGATTTCTACCGTTCCATTTGCACCAACATAAGAACACAAGAAAAGCAATGCTGTATCAGACTTAAGGTCTGTCTAGTCCAACATTCTGTTCCTACAATGGCCAACCAGATGCATATGGAAAAGCCATAATGGGACATGAATGCAATTGGACACGCCTGCTTGTGTTCACCAGCAACTGGTATAAAGATGCATATTGCTTCTGATACTGGGAGTAAAATAATAATAATAATAATAATAATAATAATAATAATAATAATAATAATAATAGTTACCTGCCTCTCCCTCATGATATAGAGCCATCATGAGCAGTAGCCATGGATAGATTATCCTTCATGAATTTCTTTAATCCTGCTTTAAAACCATCTGAGTTGGTGAACATCACAACAGCTTGTAGTAGCAAACTCCATAGTTTAACTATACACTGTGAGAAGAAGTACTTCCTTTTGTATCCAGTTTCATTGACTCAGGCCATGGCTAGACCAGGCCTATATCCCGGGATTGTCCCTGGATCATCCCTGTGCATCCAAATGACACACAGGGGATCCCGGGAGCAGGCAGGGACGACCCCTCCATTTGCCTGGAATAATCCTTAGGTCTAGCCAAGGCCTCAGTTCCTCAGACACCCTTCCTTAAAAGATAATTTTAGGCATGGCTATCTTCTCTACATCTTCTGCAGTAAGGCGAGATGCAGTGAAGATATATTGACCTGGGGCTGTCTATATGCAGCTGTGAATCTACACTGTTTCAGTTATATAACACAGCTGCAGATTCGCAACCACTATGGGGCTTTCCCGTGAAGCTGCGCAGAGAAAAAGTCAGGGACTTACCCTGAATTTTTTGGTGGGAGCAAGGTCAGTATGGTTCTTCCGCCATCTGACCTCACTCCAAGGCCGATTCAGGCAGTGGTCCTGGTGGAAAGTGACTGGCGATTGGTTGCTGGAAACCAGGAAGAAGATAGGGGTTGCTCTGGTACCCGGATGACTGCCGAACCCCCCAGGTAAGTAAAACTGCAGGGGTTTTTTTTGGGGGGGGGGAAGATGGCACCAACTTGGCACTGTGATGACAGCCTCCTGATTCATACATCATGAAAAGCCACCATGGGATAATTAATGGCCATTTTAAATATGCTGCCTCCATCTGGCCATTGCTGTGGTTTTATTTATTTATTTAATAACATTTCTATACCACCCAATAACTGAAGTTCCCTGAGTGGTTTAGAGAAATTAAAACCACAAGTACTGCATAAAACAATATAAAATATAAAAGCTTAAAACTGCAGTATAAAAAGTACAACCAGAATAAAACCGAGCAGCAAGCAGAGATTTAAAATACAGTAACAAATTTAAAACAGCACAGTGAAAAGACTTGAACGCTAAAGTGTTAAAAATCATGGGAAAATAATAAGGTCTTTACCTGGCACTGGAAAGAGCACAACGTAGGTGCCAGGCGAACCTCTCTTGGGAGCTCATTTCACAATTGGGGTGCCGCAGCAGAAAAGGTCCTCTTGCTGGGAACCACTTGCTGGGAACCACCCAAAGATGATCTTTGGGTCAATGCAGGTACATATGAAAGGAGACGATTCTTCAGATAACCTGTCCCTTAGCAAATTTGGGCTTTAAATGTTAATACTAGCACTTTAAATCAGGCCTGGGCATGGACTGGCATCCAGTGCAGCTGGAAAAGTACTGGCATAATATGATCCCATTAGCCAGTCCCCATTAACAATCATGTCATGCAAACCCAGGTGACAGGGGTTGTGCAAGAGTTAAACATCACTCACATAATGCACAGTTTGTTCTAGGGTTATGCAAGGATTCTTTAACCATCACACAGCCCCCATCACTTGGGTTCACATGACACAACAAGCCACAACCACCAGCAGCCAGGGCTTGCATATTCAAAATAGCAGGCAACACATTCCACGGTACCCCGAGGGCTAACTAACACACAGTGGCTTGTCATGACGTGTGAACTGCCCCATTTACCAGGTTCAGATGACATGCTGTGGCTCATCCTTGGTGTCAGGTTATCGCGGGCATCAGGTTCCATATCCAACCTTAGCTCAAGGATTGTTATGTCGTGCGAATATGGAAAGTGTGGGTTATGCGAGGATTAAAAAACACTCACATAACCATAAAACAGACCCTCGTTTAACCCTTATATAACCCATTTTCGCCAGGTTCACATAGTATGACAACCCGTGAGCCAGGATTGCATATTCAAAATGGCAGCCAGATGCACCGCCACCTCTCTGTTGGTGAATCTAGCAAGCATGATCCAGTCAAAGCTTTACTTTGAGTTTAATGAAAGGGCATGTGTTTAAATCTCCACAGCTAAAATCCATAGGACTTAAAAGTGCTTAACTCTAGCCATTGTTTCATTTGACTATTCCCTGCTGCACTAAACACTTTAGGGGATTAATTCCCCCTTCTCTCTCCCTCTCTCTCTCTCACACACACATATGAAGCATTGTTTACACCCAGATGTGAATCACAAATATGTTGTACCATACAAAGTGAATTTCTATTTATACATTCCTCTTGCTGAGAGGTATGTAAAGAAGTGGATATAAATTAAGTAGAGCAGCTCAATCACTCGTTCTGGTGTTTATCTAACTAAGGAATAACAGAACACAGCAAAAGTTGAAAATCAGCTCGTTTTATCAACTGGTTACTTGTAAGAATTGTTTTTTAGACTTTGAGTCCCCCCCTTTTTTACTTTTCTTTTTTGCTAGTCTGCTTGATCCTAGAAAGAAAAAGGAACAACAGCTTTCTTTAGGTTATGATTATTGTAGCATTTGTGTTGCCAATTATGATGCAACAAACCACACCACTGGCCTCATAAGGCCCTCAGGGATTCTGACCTCTCTGCCACAGAGAGAAATGCTCTTACTTCTGAGCATCATCAGCTGATCAAAGATAAGTGCTTTGCCCTGGTTAGCACTGAGAAAGACATGCAGACACTTGTCCTGCTGATCAGGGAGTTGTTGAATGATTTGGTCCTGTTTCCTCCTGAGTAGCCATGTAGAGCTTGTCCTGCTTACTTGTGAGTAGACATGCTGCTCATGCTCACTTCTGAATTGACATGTTTCCTAATACCTATTGGTAACAATGGAATTGGGGGGGGGGGTTTCAGCCCTGCCTACATTTGCCTGTAAATCCGCCCACTTTGCTATTGGCCCTGCCCACACTGAAACATGTCCCCCAAGAGCTTGTACAAGATGGAATCTATCTGTAAGATCAAAAAATGTTCCCCTTCCCTGCGGTAGAGTGTGATGGACAATGGTAGGCCATATGAGGGCTGTGCCTTTTTATAAATGAAAAAAAAAATGCAACCAACGTTTTCAGAACACTAATACTTGAGTTTACATATAGACAGTGCTGTGCTAGATGGACCAGTGATCTAGCTCACATAAGACAGCTTCCTACGTTCCATAATTCAGCAGCCATTATTTCAAACTAGCTAAAGGCCCATCAAAATCGACGGCTAGCGAAGGGAGAGGGGCCCACCATGCCGTTCTTCTCCAGTATCTTCCACCTTCTCCCGGTCCCCAGCTTCCAATCCATCATTCTGTTTGTATGTCTAATACGTCTGAAAAAGTGGCAGTGAAATAGCAAGTTGGTCTTTTTCAGAGGCATGCACCAAAAGTAAGAAAATGGAGTTATGTAATGAAGAAATAGGGCATTCTTTCCATTGACCGCCACAGAAAAAAAAAGTGTATTTTATAATGGGTAACAGATGACTCTGGCAAGAAACAAATTTGGAAATATCAGCAAGGACATTTCCGAAAACAATAAAATTTACGTTGTATCAGAAGTAGTGAATGTGTGTGTACTGGTTTGCTATTGTTTCTCTTTAAATCTATATATTTCTGTTTAACTTGCCATGTGGCTTTGGCCCTGTCGTAGGTGAGGAAAAAGCTTAAAGCATTCAGACTTGGAACATTATTCTCTTCCTTTTGTTTTAAGGGCGGGGGAAAAAACCATAAAGAGTGAACATCCACTGAGCTTATAAATCAGTTCTGAAACATAAAAATCAGTGAAGCTCTATGGGGAATGTTTACCAAAGTGTTCTATAAAGAAGTAACACTGAGGTGTAACAAATAGATGAAGATTAAGTAGTTGCTATCAACAACTACACACTCAGGAAAATTACAAAGCAACGGTGTCTTTCTTTTCTGATGACAGGAGCAAGAACACAGACCTCTTTGCTTTCCACGTTAATTTGGGTAGAAAAGCAGATATGTACAGGTTTAAGGTGCTTCTGGGCGCATGTAGAGGTGGCAGCTTTGGTTGCCTACATAGTTGCCTGCTGTAGCATTTGACATAGTCAAGGCTGGTGTTATATTCCTCAGGAGATTCTCCACATGCATTGTGGGAATCCAACTGTGGACCAAAAGAGGACAAGTACGGGCTGAATGAAGCATCCTCCATTTCTGAACTGCAAGGATCAAAATTACTATACATGCACTTCTGACAGAATCATCCTCATCTTGTGCTGTGATTGTGGCTCATTCTCTAATAAATATGCTTGCAAGAACAATAGAGGACAGTAGGACGTTAGGCTGGTCATTGTGCAGAAATGTTTCTCTCAGTGAGTTCATTTGGGATCTGAACTGCCTTATGGGGTCTGTATTACCCGTTGTGATGTGACATCATCACAGCGTGAGATCCCTTCAGCACATAGTGGTAATAATCAATGCATACCGAAGAGTAATCTGTCATGTTTCATTTGAAGATGGCATCTTCTCCCATTTTATCTGGGACTTGTAGGGGTTGCTGTAGTTCTTCCTGTGGTTGGACTTAGTTTTGCTTGTTGTTGTTTTGAAACACCCACCACATATATAACTTGCTTAGGTTTAAGACCCTTTTTCAATTATTCTTTGCATCATAGCTCCATTTGTTTTCCATTTATAGTGCAGAATCCGCTTGAGGAGAGAAAGCCAATATCATCCGCCTAAAGGGGAAGGAGAGTTGTACCACATGAGTCTGCACTCTGCACATGGAGAGCATAGCAGGTTCTTCTTTGAGATTTTAATACACACAAAACCTCAGTGCGCATGTAGAAGAGAAGTAGAGGGTGCCAATCTGACGAGTCTTTTTCATGAGTAATATATATATATATATATATATATATATATATATATATATATAAAATCCATAATGGCTGGTTGCCATCTTCCATATATTTGAGCCCTTCCTGGCAACAAAATATATACAGGACTTCAGTCAATAACTTCCCTTCTTCTACCCAGCAATTTCTAAATCCCTTTGGATGGGATTACCAGGTTCCTGGCTTGGGAGAAAAATAGGTCAAGGAAACATGGCTTCCAGGACTGGGGGAAGACCTCAATCAATTATTATTATTATTTATTTATATAGCACCATCAATGTACATGGTGCTGTACAGAGTAAAACAGTAAATAGCAAGACCCTGCTGCATAGGCTTACAATCTAATAAAATCATAGTAAAACAATAAGGAGGGGAAGAGAATGCAAACAGGTACAGGGTAGGGTAAGCAGGCACAGGGTAGGGAAAAACTAACAGTAGAAAGTAACAGTAGAAGTCTGCACAACATCAAGTTTTAAAAGCTTTAGGAAAAAGAAAAGTTTTTAGTTGAGCTTTAAAAGCTGTGGTTGAACTTGTAGTTCTCAAATGTTCTGGAAGAGCGTTCCAGGCGTAAGGGGCAGCAGACGAAAATGGACGAAGCCGAACAAGGGAAGTAGAGGCCCTTGGGCAGGCGAGAAACATGGCATCAGAGGAGCGAAGAGCACGAGCGGGGCAATAGTGTGAGATGAGAGAGGAGAGATAGGAAGGAGCTAGACCGTGAAAAGCTTTGAAGGTTAACAGGAGAAGTTTATATTGGATTCTGAAGTGAATTGGAAGCCAATGAAGAGATTTCAGAAGCGGAGTAACATGGTCGGAGCGGCGAGCCAAGAAGATGATCTTTGCGGCAGAGTGGTGAACAGAAACCAACGGACTGATGTGAGAAGAAGGAAGGCCAGAGAGAAGAAGGCCAGAGAGAAGAAGATAGAATTCACTTTTGGGAAACCTTTAGGGAAATGATTGGGGAACTGCCATACTGGGGTGTTAAAACTCATTTTATAAACAACTGCAACAGTCACTCAAATTGCCGCTATTCGCCTTTGTATATGGATTTTCCATGTCTAAAGAAAGCAAAGTGGAACTCCCTGCTGAGAGAGGTTAGGGTTGCTCCCTCTCTACTGCCTTTCTGCAGGCTGGCAAAAACCACTTTATTAAAGTGAGCCTTTGGTGTGTAAGCAGGCCTGTTGAGATGGATGCTATTTTTACTCTGTTGTCATTGTGTTTACATTGCTTTTCACTGTGTTTTAACATATTTGCTTACTATTCTTTTTAACAGAGATTGTAAGCCGCCTTAAGTGCCATTTTTGGTAGAAAGACAGGGTAGAAATCAAATCATTAAATAAATAATAACATTTAAATTCTAAAATTAGCCATTCCCAACCTTAACCTTTAATTAATAAAATATTATTATAATTTCCCCCCATTTTTAATGAATAACCATATATCTCTCAAAATGTGTATTTTAAATCTGGAAATTTTTTGCATGCAACATTTCCTTTTAACTCCATTGCCCTAAACCAGTGGTTTTCAAACTTTATTCTGGGAGACATTTAGAAGCTTGTCAGAGGTTTCTTAAGGAGAATAGCACAGAGAGCGTTTTCAGAGAGGGGGGAAATCACATTTCCTTACTGTTGCTTTGCTTCCTTCTTCTCTTCCATAATAGGACAGGCAGAATCACATGGGGAAGAAAGAGTAAGCAAGCAGCGACCATGGCCATTTCTACACCAGCCCGAAAATGCAGGCTGGTCACGGCCAAGTTCCTGTGTGCCCAAATGATGCACAGGGACTCCCAGAGGCAGTGGGTGGATGAGCACACATTTTCCCGGGGATAAATAATCCCTGGGAAAACCCGATTCCTCCTGCAGCCTCGGGAGCATCGTGAGACCGCGGGAGGTGTGTGGCCGCCTGTCCTGGCTTCTTCCCTTCTCCCTGTGAGTATCAGGGATCAGTAGAGGGAAGGAGCTGGGCCGGGAGGAATCAAGGGTGGGTGGGGGAGCGGGAGCAGGATTTTTTGTTTTCCACTTACCTTTCACTGGAGCGCAAGTGTGCTCCAGCTCCTGTAACTTAAAAAAAATGGCCGCCTCCACTTGCGCGATGTTCCTCCTCCCATCCCTGATGTCACGCTGGCTGTTTGCACATGGGGGACAATCCCAAAAGGAGATACGTTTGGGATGGCCCTCCCACCCACCCACCCACTACATCTGTATGGTATAGAAAGGGCTAATGTGACCCATTCAGTGGGAATTTTATAGCGCAACCTCTCCTTCACACAGCAGGAAATAGCACCAATTATCATTATAGCTGAGAAGAATTGGATTTTCCACAGGTTGACCATATAAAAAGGAGGACAGGGCTCCTGTATCTTTAAAGGTTGTATAGAAAATCGAATTTTAGCAGAAGTCATTTGTTTGCATTCAGCACCTGGTGAAATACCCTTTTCATCACAACAGTTAAAGCTGCGGGAGCTGTACTAGAGTGACCAGATACAAAAGAGGGTAGGGCTCCTGCAGTTTTAAGTGTTGTGATGAAAAGGGAATTTCACCAGGTGCTGCATGCATATAAATGAGACCTGCTGAAATTCCCTTTTCTTCACAACTGTTAAAGATACAGGAGCCTTGTCCTCCTTTTCAAATGGTGAGCCTAATTTTCCATGTCTCACTTTGTAGTGGGAAAAAGCAACAGAAGGAGCAGGAGACGTTGTCAAAATGAAGATCTGTGAGTGGCCAGTCATGAATGTGCTGGCAGGCATTAAAGATTATTTTAGATAAAATGGGATTTGGAAATAAATTTAAAACTATAATAGAACAGTTATATTCCCAAAATACAGCTGTAGTGGTGGTAAACGATGGACTGACTGAAAAGATACGACTAGCCAGAGGTACAAGACAAGGATGTCCGCTCTCGCCGGTCATGTTTGTAATGGTTATGGAAGTATTGGCGAACGCAATAAGAGATGATGGAGAGATAGAAGGAATTGGAGATGTAAGGAAAATAAAATTGAACATGTTTGCGGATGATACCCTATTGACTATTAAGAATCCAATAAGAAAAATAGATAGAATTAAACAACAATTGAGAGAATTTGAAGAAGCTACAGGATTAAGAATAAATTGGTCCAAATCAGAGATGATTTTGTTTAATCATACTAAGAAGGAAGAAAAGGAATGGGAACGTAAGGGAATAGAAATGAGAGTTAAGGAACAGATTAGATTACAAAAAACTTAGATAATTTAGAAAAGGAGAATTTAACGAGGTTAAAAAAAGAGGTATTAGAAAAATTGGAAAAATATAAAAGACTAAATCTATCTTGGTTTGGAAGAATAGCATTAATAAAAATGAAGATTTTAGCTAAGATTAATTTTGTGTTTAGGATGTTACCAATAAAAATTTCAGAAGTTGAGATAAAAAGTTGGCAAAATATTATTAACAAATATTGTAACGGAGATAAGAAAGTGAGGGTAAATAAGAATAAATGGTATTTAAGCCAAAAAAAGGGAGGATTGGATCTCCCAAATATAAAATTATACTATGTAGCAAACAGGTTAAGACATATTGTAGAAGCAATTATAGGAGTAGGAGATTTAGATTGGATGGAGGATAAAACTACATGTAATGTAGAGATGAATTTGGAAAATGTTTTTTTTAAGGAAGGAGGGAGAAAGTGGGTTGAAAGTATAGATAATCCACTCCTGAGGTCTCAATGGGAAATTTGGAGTAAATTTAAAGGGAAGCTGCTTCCGAGCAACTCTCCCTTGTCACCGGTAATAATGTTAAAAATTTCCCAGAGGAACTGAAGGGTAGATTAAGTAAAATATTAAAAGAGAAAAACAAAATGAAATTAAAGGATTGGTTAAGAGATATAAATACAAGAGAAGATATGGAAGAGCTGTTAAAGGGAAAAAATTATCTTGGTTAGAGTATAGGCAATTAGAACAGTGGAATAAAAAGTGGATTAAAGAAAATAGAGTTTTTAGAGAAATGACGAAGTTTGAGGAGTTAATAGTAAATAAGGAAAAAGGTAAAGGAGGAAGTATAGTCTTAAAAGGGTTAATGAGCGAAATATATAAAATATTGTTAGAAAAAGGGCTAATGGATAGCTCAGGAAAAATGGTATGGGAGACAGATTTGAAGGTACAAATAGGGCAACAGAGCTGGGAGGGACTGTGGAAACAAAGAGTGTTGAGAAGTATGTCAGTGAGAATAAAAGAGAATTACTTTAAAATTTTGTGGAGGTGGTACCTAACCCCGATTAGATTGAATAAGATAAATAATCAGCATTCAGCAAATTGTTGGAGAGGTTGTGGGGAAAAAGGAACGTATATACATATGTGGTGGGAATGCAAATATGTACAAAGATTATGGAAGATGGTGTTTTTTGAAATTGAAGAAATAGTGGGAATAAAAATAGAACAAACACCAAAAATTGCATTACTGTCACTATTTGAAGATTTAAATTGTGGAAAAGAAATTAAAGAATTGATATCGAGTTTGCTGACTGCAGCACGATTGATGGTAGCTAGGAACTGGAAGATTCAGGGGGAATATTCTATTGAAGAATGGTATAGAGAAGTTTGGGATATAGCTATTAATGATAAATTGACTTGTAATATTAAGTGGAGGAAAGGTATAACTAAAATAAATGAGTTTGAAGGAATTTGGAAACAGTTCCTAATATTTGTGTTTTCTAAGGGAAGTGGGAAACCGCCAGCGGAAGAAAGCATGAGATTTTGGAAGCAGGAATAGATCCCGAGGTGGGGGGTGCACTTATATGTTATGAATGCTTATATTGTATGATAGGATAGGTTATAGATAATATTTACTCATATATATGTACTCAACATTTACTCAAAATGTATGTAGTATGTTGTGTTGTTTCTTTTTTGTAAGAT
Organism: Elgaria multicarinata webbii; assembly: GCF_023053635.1. Taxonomy (NCBI): domain Eukaryota; kingdom Metazoa; phylum Chordata; class Lepidosauria; order Squamata; family Anguidae; genus Elgaria; species Elgaria multicarinata. The sequence goes on along the minus strand of NC_086180.1, from coordinate 34,586,515 downwards.
GTTTATTTTGTGTTTTAAAATATATATTTTTTAAAAAAAGTCATGAATGTGCTATAAAATGCTCATCTAAAGACGCTCTAAGAGCACCTGAAAGAGAGTCAGCCTGTCACAATTTCCTTTCCCTTTCAATGGGGAAAACTGCTCACACAATGGCGACTTAGAACTTCTGGGGCAGCTTGAAATGAGCGGAAATGCTCATTATTGAATGGAGGCAGGTCAGCAGAGCTTGCATAACAGAGCTCCACTGACTTGCCTCCTTCCAGATCTCCCTTGCATAAGTGGTGGGTTCCACTTGCACAATGCAATTGGCAGGGCCCACCACTTGCGGAAGGGCATCAACAGGGCAGAAAATAATTGGCCAGAACAAAACCACCCCGTTCTTCCCTTGGGCATGATCTAGGATACACGCAAAGGATGCCAGTAAGGCCCAACAGTTCTGGCCAATGACCCTAACATTCCCTCAGGATAATCTACGATACACCCTGGTTTTCATTGCTGGAAGAGTTGGTGTGGAAAAGGGTTCCAGGGGGGATTCTACACGTCGTACTGAGGGCGCTTCCATGCGCCCCCAGTGCGCCCCCAAAGCGATCGTGTAGCTTGCCTTTCGAAGAGACGAGGAAGAGGCATCCTTGCTGCCGCCGCCGCCACCCACCTACCTCCTCGCTGGCTGGGTCGGAGAGCTCGGCAGAAGAAGGCCGCCTTCTTTCGCTGAGCTCTCTGACCCGGCCGGTGAGGAGGTAGGTGGGTGGCGGCGGCGGTGGCGGCGGTGGCAAAGACACCTCTTCCTCGTCTCTTTCCAGGCAAGCTACACGATCGCTTTGGGGGCGCACTGGGGGCGCATGGAAGCGCCCTCAGTACAACGTATAGAATCCCCCCAGGTACAAACCTTTAAAATCACAGCCCTAGACCATCAGGGATAATTGGGAGGAGAACTAGTGTAGATCTCACATGTCAAGTTACCGTGAGGGTAAGTCAAACCAGAATAGAGAAAGGAGCATGTCTGAGAGAGTGTGTGTTTTAAAAAAACACAGCAACCGCAGAATCTTGTTTTTTGAGCAGCACAGCAGGCTTGGCTTGTAATTAAGCAAAAGGAAAATGAAGTTTAACAGCGAATTTCATTTCAACCCAGGCATCAGTCAAGAACCTTCCACTAGGAAATCTAACAAATATCTGCAGCCTGCCTCGAAAGTATTGGAGAAGGCTGTTCGGAGCGCCACACACCGTGAAAGCTGGAGTTCACGCCTGCTTGCTTCCTCTGAGTTATTCAGGGGGTCACTGAGTTGGCAATTGTAGGAGATTAGTCAGCTGTGGCACTCTGCTGATTTGAGACTGGATAGAAATGATAAAATTCCTGGGTGGCTGCCGGGTATCCAATGAGACTACTCACTGCACCTTGACTAGCCTTCTTTTTCTTTTCTTTTTTTAATAGGCAGGAGAAGGAGCCAGACTCATGCACACCTCCCGGGTGAAGCAAGGCTTTGGATGCTGCCGTACACCGCATTTCGTTGCCTCAGAGATTACATTTTTTTTAACCCTTCCCTTCACATTCTGCTGTTTGGTTTTATCTTTTGGGATCCCTCTTTGCACAGATGTGTTTAGTTTTTCAAGGGCTTTGTCTCTCTGTCAATCACGTTCCGTGGCCAGGTCCAACAGGAGAAGTCAAAGGCCATTTCTCTCCTTTGTGTGGATTGTTTGAGTATTTGCAGCCTGAAAATGCACCATGTCTACCGACTACAAATCAGGTGTTTAAGACTTATTACGAGGCATCCTTTTTTCCTTTTTCTCTTTTTTTCTTTTCTCTCTCTCTCTTTTTTTTTTGCAAGACACTCATTTACAGCTAGAGGTACTAGGTTGGATTCATACTCCCATGATTGGTGTTCATCTCCCAGGGTGCTCCCAGTACCAGGTAACAGCAGAAAGGGGCAAGCCGTTTTTGTTGATTTCCACCTTCATGTGATTGGGTATGTGGGTGGCTGCAGGGGAGAGGGGCATTCAGTGAAAATCACCTCCCCCTTTTTGTGAGTGAAGCTCTCTTCTTGATCAAAGGCATTGCCAGGAGGATTTCTGCCATAAGTGGAAGGATAACTTTCGATCCAACCCAGGGCATCAAAGGGGCTGTCTTCATGGCACTGTGTTCCCCCTAAACCCCACAGTCACGCTCCTTCGAGTTGATGTCGGGTAATCCCCATGCCAAGGGGCGAGTGTGAGGTTTCTGGCGGTCATCTGGTTACCGGAGCCGCCACCACCCTGCCCTCTTCCTGGCTTCCAGTGACCAATCGCTAGACACCATCCTCCAGAACACCCCCTTAATCCACCATAGAGTGAGGTCAGACGGTGGAAGAGATGGGGCCCCTTGCTTTTTTACTGTGCAGTAGCTGTGAATCTGTGGCTGCATCATATAACTGACACAGTGCAGATTTGCAGCCACCGCAGGCTTTGAGCATGTATAGACAGCCGCTAAGTTTCCCATATGAGACATCCCATCTTTCAGTATAAAGGTTATAATAATTATGCAGCAATGTAAAGGTGGGCTGGATTGCTTGGAGAGGCTGATGACACCCGAGGTTATTCTGGGTCCAGTCATGTTCTCATGTCTCTTATCTTACATTACTTGCAACAGGACATCCTGCTTTAAAACTTTAGGAATGAAAGCAACTTATGTCAGATGATCTAATCCTACAAGTACCTACTCACAAGTAAAAGCCCATGATGCCAGCAGGATTTACTTGGAAGTAAGTGTATATAAGCTTTGGCCACATATTTATGCAGCATTTATTCTGATGGTGAGAGAAAAACAGTTTTGTCAAACCTTTCTCCTAATAATTACTAACTGCTACACTGAATACATGAAACATTAGTAATATAACTAATCTCATTTTCCACAGTTTGGTCATTTGTAACTGCTAAATAAGACCAAAGGAGCCTGACCAAATAATAACAATGCATATTCTTGTAAACCAGTTAGAGTTGTGTTTGATTAGCAACACTGAGACATCTTTGTTTGCATTCCAGCTGAAATGATACATTTCTGATGGACCATCACAGCCACCACACCATCTGCTTTCTCCAGGCTATTTGTTCCAGTTTTCCCAGGCTCTTTCCCATTCCTTCCTAAACGTTTCTTTTATGGCTTTGATCATTCTGCTTCTTGATTATTTTCTTTTGGAATACCTGTTCTGCTCAACCATATAAATGGTCTTAGCTTGGGCCAGGCCTGCACAACTTGAGTCTCATCAAGTGAAACTTGGCCCATTGGATACATATGATGATTTGCCAATATGATGATTTGCTCATGAGCTATGATTGGCTTGGTGAGCTTTAAGTTGCACAAGCTCTTTGAATGATGTATCATAGTACAAACTTGAGCCGCATTATTATTATTAGTATTAGTATTAGTATTAGTATTAGTATTAGTATACCGCCCCATCCTATGTAAAAACCTATCCTATGTTTTTAGGAAAGGAAAGGAACCTCTCATGCAAGCACTGAGTCATTACTGACTCTTGGAGGGACGCCAGCTTTCACTGACGTTTTCTTGGCAGGCCTTATAGCGGGGTGGTTTGCCGTTGCCTTCCCCGGCCGTTATTACCTTTCCCCCAGCTAACTGGGTACTCATTTTACCGACCTCGGGAGGATGGAAGGCTGAGTTGACCCAAGCCAGCTGCCTGAAACCAGCTTCCGCTGGGATCGAACTCAGGCCGTGGGGAGAGTTTCAGCTGCAGAAACTGCTGCTTTACCGTTCTGCGCCACACGAGGCTATATCCTATGTTTTTACATAGGATAAAAACACTTCAAAACAATATACAAAAATTTAAAATCACAAAAAACATACAATTTAAAACCACAAAAACATACAGAAAGAAACCCAGGCCAATTACATATTGCTAAATGCCTGGGAGAAGAGAAGTCTTGACCTGGCGCCGAAAAGATAACAATGTCGGTGCCAGGCTGGCCTCGTCAGGGAGATTGTTCCACAATTGGGGGGCCACCACAGAAAAGGCCCACACTCTTGTTGCCGTCCTCCAAGCTTCCCTCAGAGTAGGCACCCAGAGGAGGACCTTGGATGTTGAGCACAGTGAATGGGTAGGTTCATGTCGGGAGAGGCATTCCATCAGGAATTGTGGTCCCAAGCCATGTAAGGCTTTATAGGTCTTGAATCAGGTTCGGAAACATTCAGGCAGCCAATGCAAGTGGGCCAAAGTGGTTCTTACATGTTTGAACCTTCTGGTCCCTGTTATCACTCCGGCCGCTGCATTTTGCACAAGCTGCAGCTTCCGAACCATCTTCAAAGGCAGCCAGCCCCACATAGAGTGCATTGCAGTACTCAAACTTGGAGGTTACCAGGGCAAAGACAACTGAAGCCAGGTTATCCCTCTCCAGATAGGGGCATAGTTGGGCCACCAACTGAAGCTGGTAGAAGGCCCTCTGTGCCACTGGGGCTACCTGAGGCCCAAGTGACAGAGATGGTTCTAGGAGAACCCCCAAGCTACGAACCTGCTCCCCAGGCCAATCTGCAGAACAAATATTTCAGCATTGGAGATAATTGAAAATTACTCTAATAGAGATTGGGAAGTGGTGAAATAAATAGTGCCAGATCGTCACAGGGGATCATTAGCCACTTTCTGGAATGTCTGAAGCAACACAAATTAACCAGTGTGTGTGTGTGTGTGTGCGCGTGCATGTGCATGCACACATTTGTTTTGTTCTCACTGTGAGATAATGTTTCAGCCTCTCAGGACATTCTGCCACTGACCTTATAAGTCAAAATTCTGGAGCAAAGAAATTTCAGGGGGATATTAGAATGAGAGACTGCTGAGTTACATTTCATCAAGAGGTTCACTTCTACCTCCTGCAGCTTGAAATAGGAAAAGGCTTTTTGTGTTTTATCACACTACATATGATAATTGGCATATCTAATGCCAGGATGTTTGTGTTATATCAGCGATAACTATTTTGTGAAGCGCTACTGTTACTAAAACGATTGCCACTGTCTGAACATTCATTTCATTTCCCTCTGACCTCACTGTTTACAATCACCCCCAAATATATATATATATATATATATATATATATATATATTTGTAACTCAGATTAACACTTCATGCATCTGAGAAAATTAAAGACAAAATTAGTAAGCATATAGAAGGGCATGTCCTTCTGAAAAAGAATCAACACAGCTTCCACAAAGATAAGTCCCGTCTCATCAATCTTCTAGAGTTCTTTGAGAATGCCCATAACCACGTAGAAAAGGGTTGTTTACTTGGACTTCCAAAATGCTCTTGGTAAAGTCCCTCACCAAGGACTCCTTAACAAACGTAGCAGTCATGGAATAAGAGGAGAGATCCTCTTATGGAAAGAACAGAAAGCAGAGAATAGGAAAAAATGGTAAATTCTCCCAATGGAGGGCAATAAATAGTGGGTCCCACATGGATTGGTATTGGGACCAATTCTTTTCAACTTGTTCATAAATGTTCTAGAATTAGGAGTGAGCAGTGAAGTGACCAAGTTTGCCGATGACACCAAATTATTTAAGGTGGTTAAAACAAAAGGGATTGTGAGGACCACCAAAAGGATCTCTCCAAGCTGGGAGAGTGGGCATCCAAATGGCAGATGCGGTTCAGTGTAAGCAAGTGTAAAGTGATGCACATCGGGAGAAAAAAACACCCAACTTCAGGTATAGCTTGATGGGATCTGAACTGGTGGTGACTGAACAAGAAAGAGATCTTGGGATTGCATTGGACAGTTCAATGAAAATGTCAACCCAATGTGCAGTTGATGTAAAGAAGGCAAACTCCACGTTAGACATTATTAGAAAAGGTATTGAAAATAAAACTGCCAGTATCATACCGCCTTTACTGGGGAATATGGGTGTGAAGGTGCTGTTGCACTGTGTCCTGCTTGTGGGTCCCTGGCCAACAGCTGGTTGGCCACTGTGTGAACAGAGTGCTGGACTAGATGGACCCTCGGTCTGATCCATCATGGCTCTTCTTATGTTATTGTGCTCAAATGATTACGTGGACAGTGGGATACGAAAAGCGTACACCATAGTAAGGTACCACAAGATCCTAGTGTTTTTGTTGCAACAGACTAGCATGCCTACCACTCTGGAAATTCTCTTAAATTGTTGATATACAATACTTAGAGTATATTGTATGCACACATTTAAGTATGTGGTATGACTATATCCGCAAGTATCACAGTCTACAAATGGGAAAAGGAAATTGATATTGTAGCAGGCTCTGCTAGTGGCAGAGGTTTATTCTTTAGTATTAGAAAGGGGAAAATCCATCCCCATCAATCCACAGATGGATAGAAAACCTCTCAGTGCTCTCTGTTTACAAATGCATAGCATATTGGAGACATTGATAACTTGATCCCTCTTTAGCCATTTGAGATGCATATACAAAAATATACCTATTAACCATGAATAATCATAACTAATTTTTAATGACCCTTTTGTACCAAGTGAGCAGGGACAGATAATCCCTTCCCTCTCTGCTGCCCCTTTCCTTTGTGTGGTTTGTTATGTTTGTAGAAAAATAAATTAGTTAAATTTAATGAAACTCGAAACAATAACAACAAATAACCATGAAGATACCAGTGGTCTGAGAGCATGGATGTGAACAACTTCTGCCTCTCCAGATGGTTTGGCCTACAACTCCCTCATCATTGGCCATTCTGGCTAGGTCTGATGGGAGTTGTAGGCCAAAATGGTTACTGTCATGGTTAACCTTTTATTTATTTTTTCTACTTTTTTTTACACTTGCATGGGGCAGCCATCTTTTTTCTATACAGTGCCCATGGTAATGATACTACCTTATCATGTAGTATTGTTTCTACTGAGACATTAGTAGCCTTATTTCTAGGGGGGAAAGTAACCATGTGGCTGGGTTTGCAACCAAGCCATGGCTTCTTTTTAAAAGTATTTTTTAAAAAGGAAAAGAAAGATGTCTTACTAATTAAAATAGTAAGTCATATATTTTTCCTTGCCTGAAAGTCAATGAACATTTCCTCACACCCTTCCCCAAATGTCCCCGAATTCTTTCACTCACCTTTGTTTTTGAGGGGTGGGGAGTGTCACACTGCCCTAGGGCGAATGGCTGCTGATGAAGTCCATCCTGAGGGGAAAGAAGCCAAAAGACACATACCTAGGCCATTTCCAAAAGTCAAAGTCCATTTCAGCCACATGACTGCAAAGCTCTCGGTCAAGTCACAGGACTCTTATATAGCTATCAGGAAAATGCACATATACACAGAAAAAGATTAAGTCTGTCCTCTTTTCGAAAAACCCCCCCCCCCCAAACTCTGCAAGATTGGCAAAGGTATCCATCCCCTGATGACATGGGCCCATCAATTCCATACAAGATGGCAGGGGTCAGTGAAAGGTTTGCAACAATCAGGGAAGCTTCTGTGAATAAGAGGTTTCTGTTCCCTATTATAGTGGAGGCTGACTTACTGGTTATTAGTTCCTGCCTTGTATTAACATTTAAATTTGGAATTCCAATGAAGATCGATAAGGGACTGGCCACTTGCATCCACTTCTTGCCTAGGGGCAGACAACAGAAGCTGTCTGCATTGCTTCTACACCCCAACCCTCCCTTAAAATAAAATAAAATGGAACCTAGTAATGTCAAGCTGACCAAACTGTAGAATGGCAATTCAGGTCAGGTTCACCACAGTCACAAATTCTGTAAATCCAAAGTCACCGTGTAATGCGGTGTTTCAAATGCAAGCTCGACTGAGGTGGATCATTTATATAAAAGAAAATTGTTCTGAGGATAAAAGTCATGTTATTAACCTCAGGACATTTAGGAGATGTGGTTTTGTGTATTTGCTTACTCCCTTTCCTAAGCATTTTCTGAGGCAATAGATTAAAGTTCAGCTGTCTGGCTGGGCTAGTGTAGTCCCCTGATGGATATTGATCCATTTGATTTAATATTTAATCATTTTTTAAAAGATGTGGAAGGATCTCGAGTAAATCATTACAAATGAGCCAAAATGAACATTTCTGCCAGGGAATAATCTGATGATTCTGATGCTTCATTAGCCAGAGGGTGAGAAGAAATAGAATAAGGATGTAGAACAGGGATGTGGAATCTGACCTGCAGGTCAAATCTGGCACATCTGTAGGGAGGCCAAAGTAGACAGATTGTATCACCAAAGAAGAAGAGAAATGAGGACAAGGATTTGCATAAAATGTGTATGTTTCAATTTATATGAATAGATGCACAATTAGGAATAATTATTATAATTTAAATAGAAATGCAGTATATCTCACCATACTGTGGCAGATTGTGACCAGGGCCCAATCTACATGGAGTCATCTTCTAAGACTGCTGCAATTTAAAAACACATATTCTTGTATTTGCATCTACTCCTCCCATGGCACATGCAGCATATTAACGTGGTGTAGACTTAATATTAACCTTGCTTTTGTGAGGCAAACATAATCTTAAACTGCATTAATTTGGCTATGAAGGCAGCCAAGTTTTCTCCTCTCTCTCTCTCTCTCTCTCTCTCTCTCTCTCTCTCTCTCTCTCTCACACACACACACACACACACACACACACACACCCCTCCATTAAACTTCTGTGGAGGTGCAATGGTGCAAAGGAGAAGAATTTTTTATTAATGCGTCATCCCAAATGCAACATGCTGACTTTCTCAGAAGTAAGCCTCATTGACGAGAATGTGATTTACTTCTCAGCAGACATGTATATCAGCATGTTTTCAGCTAGTTGCTCCTTGAGGCAAAGAAGTGAAAAGGACAAAGAAGAGAATTGAGAAGGCTTGAAAAGAAATTTCAAACTCCACCCCCTCTAACAGCAGGGGAAGGGGCAAGGGAAAAATTGCACTCACTTTTCAGTTCACTGCACAGGACGCACACACACACACACACACACACACACACACACACACACACACACACGAGAGAGAGAGAGAGAGAGAGAGAGAGAGAGAGAGAAGCCAGCAGAAATGTGTGTACATTATTCATGGATTCACACCTTGGATAACATAAGTACATAGGATCTTGATCAGCAGAGGGTGAAGCTGACAAGAATAGGTTAACTCCTCTTTTCCATGAGAGGAGTTCACCCATTCCTCTTGGGTCCTCTCTTCACTGACACAACTTTCCATTCCAGTCCAACCTGGGACTGATACAGATTGGGGGGAGGTAACATTATGTGTCACATCCATGTGTTAGGTGCAATAGCACTGTTGGAAATTCCCCATATAGCTTGGGTCCAGATGACCAAATAGAAGACACCGTCAAAAAAAGGACTGTCCTCTATAAAATAGGACATGTGGCCACCTACAGTGGAAGCCCAATCAGAAGTTCCTCAAGGTGGCCCCATTCCTTTGCCCTGGTCCCACCCTTTTCTCCCGAGCACTGTATTTTGGTGATTTCCCAGATTTTGCATGGGTTTTCCCTTCTTCTAAAAGACTGAACTGCATCAGTCTTTTAGGGTGGATTCCTGCATTGGGTGGATTGCTTTAGGGTGGATTCCTGCATTGGGCAGGGGGTTGGACTCGATGGCCTTGTAGGCCCCTTCCAACTCTGCTATTCTATGATTCTATGATCTTATAAGGCTTATTTACTGACAGTAAAAGCTTTAAGCTAATATATGCTATCTTCTTCTACCTTGGTCATGCCCACCACTGGAATGTGGCCTCCAAGAGCTTCTCCAAAATGGAATCCAGCCCTTGGGATGAAAGGGGCCCTGAACTCCAACATAGTCGAACTAGTTAGCAGGCCCCCATGCATGGCTTAAATCCTTTTCTTATGTTACCTTGGTGGCACCAGGTAAGTCTCTACAACATGTGTCTCTCCTTCCCCATTCTGATAACACACCCATGTTGGAGGAGCCAACCATCATTGTCCCAGCTCTTGGGGCAACATCTATATCTAAATATATATAATGCTTAGGTATGTTTCCGTAAAGGCTTCAGCTGATACAGGTTGCTAAGCAACAGTAACAACATATAACGTCAGCTGATACAGGTTGCTAAGCCCCTTGCCCGACTCCTCTGGGCTTTCCAAGGTAATCCTACCCCCTTTCTGCCTCTTCGCTCCCCCCCACGAAGGGAGCAGCGCCATGGTCCGGAGCATGAGCAAGGCACGGCTGAGGCCCTTGGTGCCCGGGTGGGAGGCCGCTCGCCTGCCACTCGCCTGCTGCTCGCCGAGGCCCCGGCCTAATCTCATGTGAGCTGGGCGGGCGGCCCAAAGCTGACAGGAATCCTGGGGAGAGGGGGACACCTGCTCCCCTCCCCCCAACCTCCCTGCCCCCCAGGTCTGCCAGCCCCCGCCCCCGCAATATTTAATTAATAAACTTTAAGTAATGCTACAACAGTGTATGTTATGCCAGGTTCAGCCAGTGAAACACAAATTCCTCCCTGCACTTAGCCCTCTCTCACACAATTTGACCCCACTGGCTCCCTTTCCAATACAGATGTAGCGGAAGGAACTACTCCATTCCTTCATTTCCTGATTCCTTTGTCCTTCTTGCCATCTTACTTGCTCTGCTGTCCCTGTGAGATCGGTATCATAACCATCTCTGGTAAGGTTTTGCTTGCACCTTTGGCGAGACCCATGTCAAGTTTCCCATTTTGTGCTACACAGCATCATCTTTGCTAGGTCAGTGATAGCAGTAGATAGTTCAAACTGGGAAGTCGGTCGGTGAATCAAATCTTTAGGAAAGCAAGAGCATAGAAAACAGCCTTATCTTGAGTTAGACCATTGGTCAGTCTAGCTCAGTATTGTCTACACTGACTGGCAGCAGCTCTCCAGCATTTCAGGCATGATTATCTCCTCAACCTACTTGGAGATGCTGTGGATTGAACCTGGGACCTTTTGTATGCAAAGCATGTGCTCTACCACTGAACTATGAGCCCTTCATGCAGGGGGAAGTTGCATCTGGAGCTAGAGTTTTCGGGAATAGCTAGCCACAAAATTTGAGGGCTGGGATGGAACATTTTAAGGAGATTCTGATTTGGGGGATGTGGTGAGTAGTATCCTAGGGAAAGGGGGAGCATTTCAGCATTTAATGCTAAAAAATTCCATTCCCTAGATCTAAGGGGGTGTTAGCAGAAGGCATGCTGAAGACCCGTTATGGTCAACAAGACAATACATTTTAGGCCGGTATTGGGCATGAAATTACAAAACAGTGAGTAAAGCAGAATCATATAGATGTGTGTCCCATGTACTGCTTATTCTCTCTCTCCTCTGCTTCTTATACCATTCCCTGAAATTGTCGCATGACAAGACAGATGGGAACCTTTTTTAAATTTAGAAAGCGTGAATGCCACATACTGAGCTAGACAGAACCTCTGAGGCTGGTTTCCTTTACATGAATTTTATTTAATGCCGGATGCAGTTTGGAGAACCTCCGAATGGCATAAATCCTCAATAGGAAATGCTCAGAAATACCTGCATGTCTCGACAAAAAAGAGTGCATGACGGCCGGTCGTAGGGATGTGTGAAAATGTGGCCAGAGGAGATCCGATTTCCCAAGAACCTGTCCAAAAAGACATCAACATTCGGTTATTTATTGGTGTCATTATGAAAGTCCTGCACCATCCCCAAAGGAGGGGGGTGGGTGGAGGGGAGATCTGTCATGGTTGCCAGGAATAAAAAAGGGGGCGGGAGGATTATCCTTGAAAGCAATCAAAGGACAGAATACTTTTTACCATCTCATCGCTGAAGTTGCCATGGGCACCGGCTAAGAGCCTGGGTTTAAATGTCAGATTTCCCCCTGCTTTACTGTCCTTTTTAACCATTCATCACTGCTGCATCATCCATGATTTTCTCTGCCCCCTTTTTTCCTGTTATTGTTTATAATAATGTATATAAATTCTGTTCTCTTTCATTTCAGTCTCCCCATTTAAAGCTCCTTTCTGAGTTCTGTAGGAAAAGAAATCTGCTTCATAGCCAATACACATCAATTTTCACATTTTCCTTTGGGATTTTACACTTCTAAATAGACTTTTGAAATCATTGGTATATTAATATTTAGCTAGTGTGGTCCCCCCCGCCACCCTTTTTTTAAAAAACAACAACAACAACAACAAATCTTCCCCTGAAAGAAAATTACTCAGTTAAGAGCAAATCAGACTAAGTGCTAAACAAATGCAGGCATTACAGAGTATGACTCTGCCTGCTTGTTTCAGAGCATATGGTACATTTCACTATTGAGTTGCTAAAATGTATTTTCTACAGGGAGGAAACAGCAAAGGGAAATGGCCTCTGTATCTGTGGCAAAAACTTGGCAGGGGGAGGGAAGCCAAAATCCCAGCATTTATAGAAGGCATGCATTTGATGTTGGATGGCTAAACGGCACATCAATTGAATTAATATATCAGATAAATCAGGATAAAAAGGTTAGAAGAAGCAGTTTAGAGAAAATGCTCTTTTTTTGGCCCTTTCGCTTTGCTTCCCTCCTGCCCATTAACTCCACTAAGCTGTCATGGGACATATGGGACCCCTTTGGGATTTTGTCAGATTGATTTGGATGGGGAGAAAAGTCTAGTTTGTCTTCTTTGTATAAAGCAAAACAGAGCTCAGCTGTCCTCAAAGCAGGAAAATGGGGAGGGGGAGAGAAGAAAATCTTGCAATTGTGATTTCGGGTTGTTTGTTAATGCCGTTACCATGTAAATGAACACTAATAGCCTATAAAATGAACAAGCTATGAATGGGTGAGAAATTCACACCACTTTTGATGCTCTTGTTTCCGACTGTCTGGCTTCAAGCTTAGAAGAGCAACAGCACATGTGTTTTATGCCACTGAGCGCCATCTTCACAAGTGGAGAAGTAAACTTAACAAACAAATGAAACAGAACAATGTAGCTTCGAAGAGTTCTGCATTCAGCACACAACCCCACATAGTCTTTGTTTTGGAGGATATATGAACACCCAAAGAATTGGGGGGACCCCCCCCCCCAAAAGGTATTGTAGAGTTGGAAGAAGTGCAGAGAAGGGCAACTAAAATGATCAAGGGGCTAAAATGATCAATGGCTACTAGTCCAGATGGCTACGTGCTACTTCAACTTTGCAGGTCCTTTACATCATGGTAGGAGCCACACTACAGCTTTATAGTGGTATTGAAGTGCACTGACAACTGTGGGGGCCCATGACACATCTATAACACTATGAAAGCGGATTATGGAATGTGTCATGGGCCCCCACAGTTGTCAGTGCACTTCAATACTGCTATAAAGCAGTAGTGTAGACACTGGCCTAATCTACACCAGCCATTTATTCCGGAATAAAATTGAGGTCATCTGTACCAGGCCACATGACATTCACCTGCTCCCACAGTGATCCATGGACAACCCTTCATTTATTAGGAATACCGCAGACTGCTTTTGCCACATTTTTTCTGGCTCTCTTGCTACAATCCTGAAGTCCGCAGCTGGTGTTCCTCCCTTTCCAAAAGCTGTTGCTGTTTGGCACAATCTCCTGGTTCGGCAAACAGCCAACCTGCTGTCAGGTGCATGTCCAGTGGTTTTGGACATGTGCAGGAGCAGGCAGCTGCCATTTTCAGCACAGTTTTTGATTGGTTCTCAGCATGTTTTGGCCTTGACCATGTTTTTTTTTTTTTTTTAACACAAAGGTATCAATGCACAGGAGCGCATCTTCAACACAATACCCCCTGAATTTCTGTGTATTTGCACTGGTGCGTATCTCAGAGGAGGTATTAAAAAAAAAATCCCATACCCATCTGTCCAGTCCCACCCACTTCTCCTGATACACCTTCAAAAGTTGCATCACAGGGAGCACAACCTCCCACAACAGTTCTCCTTTCCTCCCCAGGAAACTTCCCTCACATGTGCCCTGTGAGGGATAGTCTCAGAAACTGGAAACCCCGCGATCGTCCCTCCCCCTTCTCGAAAGGGCTCTAGGTGTAGATGAGCCCCCTGCCTCCATATACCGTTTTCATTCCACTTTCATAGTGTTATATCCTACTTGGTGTAAATCTGGCCAATGTCATTAACCTCTAGGATGTCTCTTGTGCTTTCCCCCATAATCTCGCTTTTAAAAAATCAGAGATGATGCAGTAATTAAAATTATCATGGGATATCTGCAGTGTGTAAAGCCAGCATTGTGCTAAAATACAGCCACTAGATGATGCTGTTTCATTGAAAGTAGACTTCGTAAACACAGAAAGACACTGGAAGAAGAAAACCCAATAAAAATGCAGATTTTTCTTTAATGTAGAAACACCCCAGCTGCCTATTGCTGGTCGGAATCCAGAGAGAGTTGGTGAAATTAAAGAGAGCCCTAAATCCAACTTCAGTGGTGTGCCCTGCTGCAGCCTGGGAACTTGGTAGGTATCCAAAACTGCCATGTGCTGCCACCCACCCTGTGAAACATCCTTGTGTTACAAAATGTTCATTTTTATTTTTAAAATTTAATTTTAAATTTTTAAAATTAAAATATTCATACCTGATTTAGGAAAGTGTCCAAGAGTAAAGCCTCATATGCCTCAGTTCACACTGAACCATAATACAGATTATAAACATAGGCACTAATAAGAATAGAATTAATTATAATAATACCTGTATGTATGACTAATAAAATGGTGAACTCATTTATTTCTAGGTTTTCTAGTTCCCCTGAAAAAAGTTATCATCGACCAAAATACACAGGACTGATAAAGATTTGTTTTTATCACTGTTTTGAGGCCTTGCCTCTCCTTTTGCTTTTGTTTTTGGTGCTCCCCTCCCCCCTTTATTATATGAAGTGGTTCAGACAATCATGCCAAATGGAGCAAACGGATCACAGAAGGGTAGTATGGCATTCCTTTGCTTGTTGCTTCTCTCTCATTCAATGACTTCCTTTCACGAGTAGATGGGGTGGTGGTGAAGAGTGAGGTTTGAACCCATATACTCCTGAGTATGTTTGTGTGTCTTGCCTGCTTTGCTAGAGAGTGCCACAAGACTGGGGGCCTTGCTAGACCCAGCTGGATAAGCCGGCAGGGAGGCGGGGCGACGGCGCGCTAACTTTAGCGCGCGCCGCCCCGCCTACTAGACGGCCGACGCGCAGGGACTACGGAAGCCCTGCAGCGTCGGCCATTTTTGTTGTTGTTAAAGGGGCCACGTGCGCCCCGAAGACTCTGGAGAAGGTAAGTGGGTTTTTTTCCTAAAATTATCCATCCCTCGCCCCCATCCCATCCCCGGTTGTCCATCCCTTCCCCCATCCCATCCCCAGTTGTCTGTCCCTCGGCCCCATCCCCGGTTGTCTGTCCCTCAGCCCCATCCCCGGTTGTCCGTCCCTCCCCCCATCCCATCCCCAGTTGTCTGTCCCTCGGCCCCATCCCCGGTTGTCTGTCCCTTGCCCCCATCCCATCCCCAGTTGTCTGTCCCTCGGTCCCATCCCCGGTTGTCCGTCCCTCCCCACATCCCATCCCCAGTTGTCTGTCCTCGGCCCCATCCCCGGTTGTCTGTCTCTCGGCCCCATCCCATCCCTGATGTCCGGCTTTCCCCCCCACCTCTCCTGCCAGTCCAGCCTTCCCCCCTATCTCCCCCCTCCCGGGATCCCCCCAGCCCGATGGGCACAGCGCTGAGCACAGTGCCCAGTCCGTGGCTTTTCCCGGCTACTCGCGAGTAAGCGAGTAGCCGCAAAAAGCCACGGACTTTGCTAGACGTTCCGCAGCCCCGGCCTGAGGCCGGGGCTGCGGAAAAGCCACATCATATGCGACTTCGCTTATGGCGCATTAGGAGAGGCTTCAGCGCGGCCTGGGCCCGGATTCCCCTGTGCGTCATGTGGACGCACAGCAGGGAAACTGGGCCTCAAAGCGCGCTGAGGCCTCATCTAGCAAGGCCCTGTGACTCTGCCTGTGATTACTCTTCATCACAACAGTTAAAGCTGCAGGAGCTCTGCCCTCTTTTCTATCTGGTCAAAAGGGCAGGGTTCCTGTAGCTCTAACTGTTGTGACAAAGAGGGAGCTTCCCCAGGTGCTGCATGCATACAAATGACACCTGCTGAAATACCTGTTAAAAATACAGGAGTCCTGTCCTCATTTTCATATGGTCACCCTAGGTTGTAGGAGCTGCTAAGGCTGAGGGCAAATAGGAAATGAACCCAGATCCAAGTAGTCAAATGTCTACTTGGATCCCTTGAGTAAGCAGCTGAGCTGCCACTTCTTGTGCTGATCCTAATATAGTTATATAACTGGCAGAAAGGTACAAGGACAAAGGAAAGGTAACCTAAACCAAAGGGAATAAACACACTGAACGATTTGTCTGTTCCATTCAGAGCTGCTTGATTGCATTTCACATCCGTATTTTTTTTCCTGTTGACAAGCAAAGCTTGAAAGTAATAAGTGCTGCATGAATTAAATACATCACACTTGACTGCTTGGATACTGGTGGATCTTCAAACCAATCTAGGTTCTATCAATGTGCCACTATTGATTTCTGTACCTTGACAGAAAATGGCTGAAAAACAAATTATGATGAAGGGGGGAAGAAACTAATAAAAGTTAATTTTCCTGTTACATCTCTTTCTCATCCAACTAAAATAATGCTGAACTTGTAAACAAGGCTTTCTACTTGTATCCTATCAGCAAAGTTAAAACACTTGTCCTTTTTTTCACGCAGAAAGCATATACAGGCATTCCCAGAAAAAAGAGCACCCTGCCATTAAACCAGCATACTCATTTTTAACACTGTCCCCAGCCTAAGAGAATTTATCTGTTCCGTGCAAATAGTACTGCGGGAGGAAAGAGACCTTGCAGTTCTTATATTTTGGGCTACATCTTTTTCACTTACTGCTGAATCTTTTCTGGGGTGCTGGGTGGCAGGTTTTTTTTTTGTCTTGATAGCAGTTCTCCAGCTGTGTTCATAGGGAATCTGCACTGGGGTTCCACAAAAGCTTATCATTGGTTCCTCAATGAGAAAAGCAGTAACAGTAGTGGACAAGCTTCCTATAGTGTGTCTGACATCACAGTTCTTACCCCTACAATGTGTAGCAACAAGGGAGTGTCGGGCACATTTGATGATGCACTCTTACAGCTTAATAGAAGATAATATTACTATGCCTGATTACTCAAGTTAGTCCCAATGAATTCAGTGAGGTCTCTTTGAGGGCTGCCACTTACACCCTAGAAGAAGGAAGGAAGAGAAGAGAGGAAATGTATCAGTCCAAAAAAAAGAGGGCAGAGGTTGCACAGCATTGCCATGTTCTAATGTATATGTACAGATGCAAATGTAGAACTAATTATTATAATTTAAACAAAAATACAATGCATCTCACATTAGGGGAGAAGAATCTGACCCAGTGACCTGTGTGGCTGCTCAGTTTGCTGTTTGAGTGCTAACTTTTGATGAGCTACTTCAAGGCCTACACTTCCTCCTTATCTTTTATCTTGAAACCAGACTTGGAAAGGTCAGGCCTTCAAACAGAAGATGCCTTTGAAAGATGCCTCCTTCAAGTAGAGCATTGTCCTCCATAAGGCAGGATACATGGCCACCTTAGTTTATTCCAATTAAATGTTCATAAATTGAATGGGCCTATGTGTTAGGTATTCATGCCAAAGACACACATCCTGTTGCTTTATAAAAGAATACATTAAAACTGTGTTAACATTGTTAATTAAAACTATTAGAAAGTATAACAAATAAATCATAATATATTGTCTTTTCAAAGTTTAACCTTGAAAGAATTAAGGAGTGGATCCTTAGATCTTGCTGAATTACATTCATATACACGCATGCACACACACCTGGCAGAATCTGAAATAGTGCTTGTGATGTGTTTACTGTTATATGTTGATTACCTGTTACAGTATGTAAAGGCTGTTTAGACTTTGTATGATAAGGATGGTTAGTGGATAATTCTGTGGGGATGGGGAGTGAGTGAGTGGAATGTTGGAGTGAATGTTGATTGGCTGTTGGATTTGAGTATGTGAAAGAGAAGGACAGTAAAAATCAGTTGGTGAGTCAGTTGAAGTTAGTCTGCTGAAGAGGATAGATGAGAGTAGGCTCTGCACTTTATTGTTTTGGGAATAAGAGGGAGCAGGAGAAGGTAGATTAGGATTTTAGGGGGTTGAGTAGGCAGAGATGTATGACATCTTTATTGTATCAATTAAGCACTGAACTAAATGTAAACATAAGCTTGATAAAATGAGTGAACTTACTTCTTGTTAATAAAAAGTTGTTTTGTTTCACCCTGGATTGATTCTTTGAGTAGGGGGAAAGCGGTGGTAGTGGTGAAGTGAAAGGTGAATTCCAAGGTGATTAGTGGTTGCAGGGTGCTCAGCTTTAGGGTCTAAGAGAGTTAGATGCTCAGGTGAGACACTGCATCAAGTGACCCTGGTGTGCTCAGTGAAAAGGGGACACTAGTAGTGTATGAAGCTCCAAGCTGTTTGCTGTAGGACCAAAAAGGGATCAGAGGCTACAGTATCAGTGGGAGAGTAAATGGTGATGCCTAGAGGTGGGAACAGGAAAAGGACCTTGGGGGAAAATAATTCACAGATTGGGCAGCCGTAAACCAATCATGTTCATCATTGGGAACCTTTTAAGGAAAAGGTAAAAAGGAGTCCCCAGGTGAGAGGAATTGTGACAATGCTGTTGGCTGATATTGGTCTGTTAGATTTCTAGGGTGATAACAGGGTTGGTGAAATGACACAACCAGGATGCAAGTTTTTCTTTGAGCCAATTGAGATGAGTTGAAGAGGCAACAGCTAGCAAGAAATTGACAGGTTGTGAACCCTTGATGTAAACTACCTAGAATGGTTCGGTCATCCACACCTAGAGGAGAATGTCATAAATGGATATCCCTAAATTTCAGCATTCTCCATTGTTTTTACATCACCAGAATTGCCAGAATGTAAGGCAACCTTCTAGATTTACTGTTCTAATTGCTATGATTATTCCTTTATTTCTGTTTTGTGTAACCCCTTCCCCCTCTTCATATGTTTTAATGTGATTTTAGACTGTAAGCCTCTAGGCAGGGTATTGCTGTTTTATTTGTATATTCTGTACAGCACCAAGTACATTGTTGGTGCTAAATAAATAAATAAATAAATAATAATAATAATAATAATAATAAGCAGCAGCAGCAGATTTTAGGAAGAGCTTAAGAACAAACATCACAATTGAGGCAGTAATAATTGGGGGGGGGGAGAGTTGTTGTTGTTGTTGCTGCTGTTGCTGCTGCTGTTGCTAGTATTATCATCATCGTCTACATACTGCCCAATAGCTGAAGCTCTCTGGGAAGTTCAGAACAATTCATAAAAATTACAGAAAAATACAATATTATAAACATTATATGAAAATGTGGTCTAAAGGTTTTTTTAAGATACAAAATTTAAAACAATTAAATAGCTAAAAACCATTTCAATTCAATTTCAATAACAGATTCGTTCAAGACATCCAACATAAATTCCCCATCTTATGCCATCAAATGCCATTAAATGCCTGGGCGTAGAGGACAGTCTTAACCTGGCACTGTAAAGATTACAGTTTTGGCACCAGGTGGGCCTCAGTGGGGAGCTTATTCCATAGATGGAGGGACACCACTGAGAAGGTCCTCTCTGTTATTGCCACCTTCCAAGCCACCCTCAGAGGAGGCACTCAGAGGGAGACACATGATGTTGATTGTAGTGTTTGGGCACATTCAGGTCGGGAGTGGTGTTCTGTCAGGTAATGTTGTTGTTGTTACTGCTGCTGTTGTTACTGCTGTTGTTATTATTATTCCAACCTTCAGTTACATTCTTTCCAGGACAATTTACAAAAAGATTAAAAACCAGAAAAATGTAAAAACAATTTATAAAATGAGCTAAAAGCCATAAAAGTAGCATACAGCAGTCACTATTAACACCAGAGAGTCTCATCTGAACTCTAAAGCTTTATTCCCCAGCTCTATCTGCTTTCCTTTCTTCCTATTTTTCTCTCACTTCTCTTCTCTTCTCCCCACCTCCTATGAGTTTGCACAATAATTTTTGACAGATAAAGTTTGATATTCCCCCTATTGTATGATGTCAATATTTGCTTTTGGATTACTTCTCATGGATGTGATTAAATTTGTGTCGTTGTGTATGGAGCATGTAAGAGGATGCTTCCACATGGGAGGGTGGGAGCGGGGATGACAAGGGGTCCATCCAAAATGAATGAAAGCAAAGTGCCCTTTGCTCCATCTTCCCCTTTATCTCTCAGCTCTTTTTCCCTCTTTCCAGGCCTCTGTTGATCCATTCACTGCCACCATGGTTCCCCTTCCTCTAGATCATAAATTTCAAACAGATTCCCACTCAGACAAGATTCCCAACAAGAGGATAAAACTCCTTTCAAAACATCCACTCTCTGTGCCAAATGGATGACAGCCCATTGCCATGCCTGGCAGCACATCAGACGAAACAGCCCCAATACAGAGCTACAGCTTCCAATCCCTACAGCGTTTATCCCAATCTCGGGTCTCCTAATATTGTCAGAGTAGAATTCCCATCATTCTTGACCATTGGCTGTGCTTGTGGAAGATAATGGCAGTTGAAGTCCAACAACAACACAACTGCTCTGCCCATATACACTCTTCCAAAGCCACCTTGAGCAAAATGTCCTGGGTTCTGACAACACACTAACCCACAGCTCAACAAACAACCCACAGTTCAACAACAACCCACCCTCAACCACTGAGTGTTGGTTAACATGTTGTGTGAACCCAGTCATTGCTACGATACAATCCTAGGAAGGAAATGGCTATGTAGATGGCCTTAAGAAAGAAGTATCTATTTTTCTGTAGTGCTTATTGCTAAAACATAAAGGATGACAAAAAAGTGTACTCTCTGTCACCTGAAGAAGGGTGGGCTTTAATGAGAGCAACACCAGGCATTTTCTCCAACACAGCCACTGAAGTCCAATCTCTGAAGCAGAGAGGACTTGTAATGAGACATAATGCAGTTGTGAGACAAGACATCACGGAAAATTTCCTGACAGGAAGAGTGAGATTTAATCACTCTGTGCTTCTGCTTCTGCTGCTGCTTCTGCTGCTACAGCTACTGCTGAGGCACGTTAGCTTCACCATCAGGGAGGGAGATGGCTGTCAAGATTGTAAGCAAGCTGAATGGCTGCCAAGCTGCTGCCTACAGACAACAGATGATTCTCACACACCATTTATTTTATTCCCGCACATTCAGATCCAATGCAGTGTTGTCTTCGTGAATCGTGGGGCTTTTCCATTACAAAAGGATATCTAAAAATTGTCACAATTAAAACACCATGCATATGCACACACTCCCACTTCCCCAAAAAGGGCATTTGCTCCCTCAAGAACAATCCTCTTCCTCCCAAATTTATTAAAGCTACTGTTCAATTTAACACTCCCCACCCACCCCCGGAAAGAAAACGCATGATTTTCTAGAGGAATCAAAGCTGGATCATTTCTCAAAGAAAAAATAGATTGCCGTTACCTTACAAAATAAAATAAAATGATTATTTTGCATGAGAAGCTGTATATAAACCTTGCTAATAAATAAGTACAATATCTAATAATTTGCAGTCAACAGTTATGTCTCCTGCATAACAGTCATTGCCCACTGTGGACAGCCTATCCTGGGCAGAGTATAAATGGGTCAGGAATTGGTAGTCTTTTTTGGCTGAAGAGCACAGTAAAAATGCTGTAAATAAATACTCCCCCTCTCAATTTTTATTTTTTTTTAATTTTTTAAAATCTGTATCTGCGAAGCTGTGCAGATACTACTACTACTAATAATAATAATAATGGGAAGGAAAGGGCAGCCACAGGGGAGGTCAGAGGAAGGAGAGGTGGGGCGCCCTGCATCTCTCTCCTCATCCTCTTCTGGCTGCCTCGTTCTTCCCCCATCCCTCCCAGTGCTCAACACAGTGGTGGCGGCGGAAAGTCTGCACTTGAGTTAACCCATGCAGATGCCGGGAAGGAATGCAAGCGCAGGAGCCAGAGGCCTCGTGGCGTCAAAGCATCACTGTCAAGAGAGGGGCCAAGCTTCAAGGTGGTACTCAGAGAACCTCAAAGAGCTTCTGCCTCACTGATTCCTATCTCTACAAGGTGGGATTGTGTACCACCCCACTGTCGACAATTTATAAATATTAAGTCTCAGTGTGAGACACAAGGTTATGCGAGAGGTCAACTTCACTTTAAATCGGCTTCTACTTGATATTAGCCCACTCTATATCCTGGAAATAAAGTCAAGGCCACCAAAGGCTTAGATTTTGTGAGGAAGAGCATAGGTCCTATGACTGGAGGATGTGTCTGTTACTCAGCTTCTCCGGTTTGAAATGGGAACAGTATTTCCCCTGTTCTTAGAAATGGGTTGTGGAGGATTGGTTGTTTTCACAGTGCTTTGAACTAGGCAGATGCTATAAAAGTGCTAAACATTATCAGGAGGTTTTTACACAATCTGTAGAGTTCTCCATTGTGCAATGTGAGAAGGAAGTAATGGGTAATTGGGTTGCTTCTTAGCATCATTAGATAAGAAATTTTTCACTTCAGTTCATCAGACGAAAGATTAAGGGTCCTTGTTATACCGAGGGAATAAAAATGTATAGGGTAGAAGAAGTGAATAATAGACAACGTAAAGCTGTCATTGTCAACAAAAACCTGTTACCATACACAAAGATGTTTCTACTCATGGAACACATTCTCTCTCTCTTTTTTTATAGTTATACTCCCAGTTCGACAGACAGTGAAACATTGTTTCACGTCACACAATAGAGTATAAACTGGCCCATTAATTGTAGCTCCAATTTACGGCGAATTGTGTTGTGAGTTTTCACATCTATTGTTGTCTCCAACTAAGTCTTCCATAACTCACGGCAAAGACTGTGGAAAGTCATCTATGTGACCAGTCTGATTCTTTAATGCCTCTCACTGTCAGCACTTTCTTCTGGATTACATAGGCTTGAGTGCACCCACTGTTTTTTCACTGTTCTCTGTCGGTGACCAGGAGATAATTATATAAGAGAAGGCAACCTAACAATCAGAATCAAGGAGGCAAGGATAAAGAAGCCCCAAATCATTATATATTGAGCGCTTAAAAAAAAGAAGCCAAGTTGGGTCAAAGCTAGACATGATATGGGAGAACATCAGCTCTCTCAAGAATTTTTCTCTTTTAACCTTAAAGCAATTGGTTGGGGAGAGCTTTGATTTTTATTGGACTAGTGGTGCTCAGGGAAGGAGTGCTTAACCCTTTCCTCCTTTCCATTTCTGCCATCCAAATTACCTTCCCAAGCTCACAAAATAAAAATTCAGGTTACCTGTATTGTGCCTAGTTTTTTTTTCCCTGCTCAGATGCTAATAGCAGCTTGGAGGAGGGGCAATTTAGATCTGGAAAACAGCATTGGAAGAGGGGATCTGAAGAGGAGGCTTTAGAATTAAGGAAGAGTCCAGTGTTCTAATTAAAATAGGGGCCCTCTGCAGTTGCTTTAAGATTTTTAAAAACAAAAATGTTGGAAGATTGTGCCCCTGTCTTTCGCGTCGCAAGGCACCTTCCTCCTTGCTTTCCTTCCCGACATCTGCACAGGAAGGAAGGCAAGTGCGAATTTTCTGCCCCATGCCTCTGGAAAAGTAAAACAAAAAATGGGGGGGGGCAGGTGGAGAGGAATGGGGCCATTCCTCCCCTCCTTTTTAAATTTTGTAATCTGTATCTGCAGAGCTCCGCAGTTACAGATAATAAAAATAAAAACAGGTGGGGGGGAGGAATGAGGCAGCAGAGGAGGACGCAACTGGGCGAATCACTTCTCCCTCTGGCTGCCCATTCCTTCCCTCCCCCTTTAAATTTTATAATCTGTATCTGAGAAGCGCCACAGACAATTAATCAAAACAAAAATGAGGTGGGGGGGAAAGAATGAGGCAGCCAGAGGAGGACATGAGAGGGACTTGGCGAACCATGTCTCCTCCCTCCCTCTGGCTACCCGTTCCTCCCCACCCACCCTGTTTTGTTTTGATTAATTGTATCTGCGGAGCTCTGCAGATATAGATAATATTTTTTTTAAAAAAGGGGGGGAGTAATGGCCTGTTCCTCTCCTCCCCCATTTTTAAACTTTTCTAGAGGTGTGGAGTCGCCCATGGCGATCAATCAGGGAACACCATGGGCTCTGCTGCCTAAAAAGTCAGGGTAAGTTCCCGACTTTTTTGGAGTAGAGTTTCCAGGGTTTACCCCAGATGGCTTCGCTGCTATTGCAAAGCAACCCTGGGGCAAACCTTTTGTGTAGATGTGCCCCTAATCATGGATTTTCCATGTTGCGTGTGGTTTGGCCCTCATTTTGCAGGTAATGATTTCAGGATGAAATAAAGGTCATCAATTTTTTTGCCATCCCTTTTAGCCACAAAAAGACATCCTTCCCAAACCCTCTCCATTCCAGCTTTCATGAGCCAACCAATACAATGACTTTCTTTTGCAGTGTGAAAAATGCAAGCGGACCGGCTGAGTGAGCCAGTGCTTTCTGCACCCTCCCCTTTGCTGATTGGTGAGCAAGGACAAACATGGCTGGTGCTGGTGCTGTTCCCGGAAGAAGAAGAAAGTTAGATGCAAGCACCATAAAAAACCTATCAAGCCTATTAATGTTGATCCACTTTGACCTTACAAGAAGAATGCATACATACAGGGCAACAAGCATTTAATTACTGCAGTTCTCTTTCAAGGAAGGTAATCAAAAGTAATATTGGCAAACTTACTCAATGGAATAGGCTGCCATGGTCAATTACCACTGGCCCACATGGCCTCCACTTATCTGAAGTGATAAACTGACTTTTAATTTGCCCTCCTGGTTTCCAGAACATATAATGTAATCAAGACCACCTTATCCGAGGACATTTCATTGAGGTAGGAGCCACACTATTATTATTATTATTATTATTATTATTATTATTATTATTATTATTATTATTATTAATTTATATAGCACCATCAATGTACATGGTGCTGTACAGAGTAAAACAGTAAGTAGCAAGACCCTGCCGCATAGGCTTACAATCTAATAAAATCATAGTAAAACAATAGGGAGGGGAAGAGAATGCAAACAGGTACAGGGTAGGGTAAGCAGGCACAGGGTAGAGTAAAACTAACAGTAGAAAGTAACAGTAGAAGTCTGCACAACATCAATAGCAGTATTGAAGTGCACTGACAACTGTTAGAGCCCATTGAGACATACCATATACAACTTCCATCCTGGTATATCCTGCTTGGTATGGCTCCTCCCTGAGTTTCTTGCTAATGACTTTAATGCTCTGCTATATGGTGTTATGGAACCAATTTTCACTAACCTATTAGTAGCAGTGAAGGAGTCACTGTACTTCCACAGCGGGGCTGACAAACATCCTCTAATCACTCTTAACAGTACAATGCCATGTTAAAAAATGAGAAAATGTGCACATCTCCTAGTTTATTTTTGAATTGTATTCAGTTGAATACAATTCAATTGTATTCAATTGTTATTTTCTGAATGTAACAAATAGCCAATGAAGGGGTAAAAAACAGAGGATATTATACTGTTAGAATGATGAATTAGAAAGAAAACTAGTAGCAGTTTTGCAGGGTGGGTACAAGTGAGACACTGCAGGTTCTCCGAAGGAAGAGTATTATGAATGAGAAAATACCTCATCCAAGGCTCTTGAGAAAACATGGAGTCCTTTGGCTAGTTCTCAAAATGAAGGCATACAAACATTAATGTCGTGAAAGGGCCTATATTGGGAATAGTTATTTTTAACTAGTTTGAGGGTAAGTAGTGACATGGCCAAGCTTCCCGCTGACACCAAATTATTTTGGGTGATAAAAACAAAATGAGATTGTGAAAAGCTTCAAAATTTTATCTCTAGAATGGCTATTAAAATGACAACTGAGGTTCAATATAAGTAAATATACAGTGAAGCACAGTAGGGCCAAAAAAATAAAAATCCTAACTTTGCATATACACTGACATGGCCTGAGATGACAGTGACGGGCCAAGAAAAGGAACTTGGGATTGTGGGTAAATAGGGTGCAGTGGCTGTGACAAAAGTGAATTCCACACTAGGGATCATTAGGAAAAGGGTTGAATATAAAGTGCCAACATTGTTATGCCTTTATATAAATCTATGGCACAACTGCACTTGGAATAATGTGTAAAGTTCTGGTTGCTGCATCTCAAAAAGGACATTGTAGAGCTGGGAAAAGTGCAGAACAGGGCAAGTGATATGATAAGGGGATTGGAGCAACTCTTCTACAAGGAAATGTTTAGAAAAACAAGCTAGTGAACAGGAACTAGGAGAGATTTATAAAACTACGCATGGTTTGGTATTCAGAAAGTGGACAAAAATAACTTTCTCTCTCACACACATAATACCAGAGTTATCCAATGAAGTTGAATGGTGGGAGATTCAGGGTAGACAAAAGAAAGCATTTCTTTTCACAGCACACAAGTTAAACTGTGGAATTTAGTACTACAGTATGAGGTGTTGGCCACCAATTTAGGCAGCTTTAAAAGAAGATTAGACAAATTCATGAATTAGACAAAGCTACCCGTGGCTACTAGTCATGATGGCTATATGCTACCTCCAGGCCCAGAGGTAGCATGCTTCTGAATCAGTGGAGGCTGGTAGCTCAATTTTCAGTGGGGCTTTGAATCCAGTCTGGCTTTTAGTCAGAACCAGCCAGAACTCACTGTGGAAAACAGGGGGCTGGACTAAATAGGCCTTTGGTGCTAGGAAAATGGTGCTAGTGCCTGCATAAGAGTGTGCCCAACTGTTCATACGGTGCAAAACCAGGCAGAGCATGTAGACATTTTTGTGCTTGCACTTGTGCAAGGGATGTGCAGCTGAATCCTATATATATCTATTTGGAAGTAAGTTGAATTACTCCCACATAAGAGGACTTGGAATTGCAGCCTTATTTTCACTATTCTCACACAATGCTGTAGAGCAGTGGTTCCCAAACTTTTTCAGGTCACCGCCCCCTTGGTTCCACAAACTCATGCCCAGTGCCCCCCTACTCTACACTATAAATATCATTATTCAGAATAGCGGTTTTCAATGACCCACTAAGGAAGATAATAACAATAAAATTCAAAACAGTAACAATTAATTTAATATTTATTCAAAATCCAAAGCACCCGCCGAAGGCTTGCTGAGGGAGGGAGGAAAAAGAGAGTGAACGCCTCTGTTTTGCAGCCGGCGGGGCGGGGCACACCAAGCAGGGTATGTCTCTTCATTAGCATTTTGGTGCTTTTGAAACACTTCAATTCACCGTTAAAAAGACTCTTCTTAAACGGTATTAATACATGTGTGGATTCTTCCCCTATATGGCTTGGGACCAAACTACCTTCTCCCATAAAAATGTCCCTGGGTTTTAAGACCTTCTGGAGAGGGGCTTCTTGGAAAAGACCACCTCACGCACGCCCCTGCCACCCCCTTGCCTCTTAGCGCCCCCTATGCAATCCCACCGCCCCCAAGGGGGCAGTACCACCCACTTTGGGAACCACTGCTGTAGAGCAAGGAGTAAAACAGCCTGTCCACATGTGGAAGATACTTTCCACATGCAGAAGTGCAGCTTTGGCTCCAAAGTAGACTTGGATTAATACCCCCATAAAAACTATGGGAAGCAAACTACAGCTATTCTTGCATTGGCTTCAGCAGAGGCCTGGAATTTTATTAGGAATGACTGATGGGAAAAGAGATTAATTTGAGTTAGGCAGGAGTGAAATTCCTAATTATTGCTTCGACTTCACCCATTGTGATTTATATATATATATATATATATATATATATATATATGAATAGAGAAATAATTAAGAAGAATAGTGGCCTCAAGCACAGCTCAGCTTATAAATGTATTCATTTCATACTCCCAGCTTTGAGATGAGCAATCATTTCTTTTTTGTACTCTGACAAAGCTTCTCTTCCACCCCCTTTTCCATCGATAGAACACGGGCTTTTTTCCTTTTTGGTCCCCATGATAATCTAGAAGTCATCTCTGCATTAATGTAATTCACTTGCAGATGTTATCACATAGCGCAGTCCACAATGGGGCAGGCAAGTGTTAAAGGAAGCAAAATGGAGTGGCGGCATGAAGAATACGGCATCTGTCCTTTTCTGCCAGTTTAGTCTCCTAAGAAAAAAAATGAACCAAAAGGTGAATTAAAGGCTCATGCAAAAGGTAATACCTTTTCTTTAATCTTACAAGTGAGATGAGTGAATTCAGGGGACTGCATGGATTTAAAAAAGTGGGGGTTGGTGATCATCTAAAGTCTGCAGGGGGGAATTCTGGGGTTTGGAGGGATGCTGCCACTGTTGCTGCATCATTAAAGTTGCCGCACCATTGAATTTGCTGACAAAATCCCACAGCAGCGCAGCACAGAAAAAGTGCAAAATAACCTCCTTTTAGAAGGATAAAGTGACAGTTTGTGGTGTTGTGGTGGCTTTTAGCTTTAAATGAAGCCCTTTTTGCTGCCACTACACCACCACATTTCAGCAGAAAACCGCCAGTTTAGTCTTTAAAATGGGGGCTGTTTTGCAGTACACCCTCTGACATAGTGTTGCAGAGTTTTGGCAAAGGAGGTAGTGGGGGGTTATATAAAAAGAAAGGGGGCTGCATGTTGCCCACCCTTGAGCTAAAAGCTGTTCTTCATTTTTCAAGACATACGAGTGGGGTGGCCATGTGTCCCATTTTACAGAGGACAGTTCTCTATTTGAAGAGATGTTGCCCTTGCACAGGCAGCACCTAGACATCAGAGTGAGCAGGTAGGTACTCAGGTCACTCATGCTCAGTCCTCATTGGATTGCTTGGGAGGGCTACCCACACCAGAGGAAAAATATGGTACTTCTACTAACATCAAGATTCCCTCTAATCATGCTGATACATCCCTTTTGTTTCTTAGGGCCCCAGTTTTGACTACAATCCTAAAGACACTGACCAGCTGAGATCGCTATTAGTAGGAAACATGGCACTGCCTATGATTTTCACTGCAACAGCAAAAACTGTAACTCTGTTGAACGATTTGAGTTTATCTAGGAACATCTTTCCACACACACCTTTTCCCAAGTCTAGCACCAACTCATTTTAACTCTCATCAATTAAGGCCATAACTAGACCTAAGGTTTATCCCTCGATCGTCCAGGGGTCAAACCTGTTCATCAAGGTGACACACAGGGGATCCAGTGCTCAGGCAGGGGCGAACCCTGGATGATCCCAGGATAAACCTTAGGTCTAGCTGTGGCCTAAGACAGCCAACTATTCACCACAAAGTAAATGCCTTGGTGAGGTTTCCAAGCAGGTAGAACAAGGAGGCCAGACAGATAATGATTTTTTTTTTAAAAAAGGCCAGCCAGAACCACTAGGTTACCACTACAGCCAATCCATGAGAAGTATGTATCTTTGAAGGGGCTAATCCTATGGTCTGAATAACAGACTTTAAGTTGTCCAACTCATTTTCCTTAGATCTGTCCCCAAAGAGACAGAAATCAAATTTGATCCCAGATTGCAAGAACATAAATCTAGAGTAAAGCCATTTAAATCGATGCAGTTATGACTTTGCTTCATTCTACTAGCCCTGTCTGCCTGCCTCTCTCTCCCTCCCTCTCCCTCTCCCTCCCTCCCTCTCTCTCTCTGTCTCTCTTTCTCTCTCTCTCTCTCACACACACACACACATACACACCATTTATGTTGATAGATGTGACTTGAAGAAAAAGAAGAAAAGGTCCCAGCTTTAGGGAGACATTCTGATGGTTGAGACATTCTAATTAACACCAGTTTAAGCAAAGCAATTCACTGTTTGGGCAAGAACGAGAAAACACATGCCATAAAAACATCTGTCTCAGAGCATAAGAAAAAGCACAATTCAGCTTTTCAGTCTTGAAATCAGTTTTGCTCTCTTTGCATAAGAATGAGGCGTGGGCTTGCTGTATTGTAAATGCAGATTCATTATACAACAAGAACAGGATCCAGCATGAGGTTCCCTTTGTGGCTGACACTTTCCATCTATGCATCTCAGTTCTATAGAAGCCTTGGTGGAAAAAAGAAATTCAGGATCAGGATCAAATTAAATGGGCTTTTCCTATTTATTTGAATCACACTGTGTCAGGAAATAAAGCAAGTATGTGCATATGTGAACAGATGGGACTGGAAGGGTTGCCTACATATCATCATAGTTCAGTTTCCTTTAATCATGCATCCTGGGATCACATCCACTGCTTTCACCATCTCTGTCCCGTGAGAAGGGTGCTACCTTTTTTTTCTGGATTCAGATTAATGTCCAAGGGAGATGTGGTGCTAATGGCTCCTTGCCTGTTGCTGCAGATGCTTCTATTAGCACCCCAGCAGGAAAACTCCCATTGGCACCAACTGGAATCAGGGCTAGTAGCAGCTGTGGGTTAGAGATTTTCATCAGGACCACATGGAAAGGAAATGGTTAACCACCATTCCTACCCCCACACTGCAGTGCTGAAGAAAATTATGCCATGCACATGTCAGTTATAAAAAGAAAAGAAAAGACGCAGCAGCAAATCATGTGTTTAGCCTCAAATACCTTATTGGACTTCATTCATGCTATTGTAACTTCAGGGCTGGACTACTGTAATAAGCTCTGTTTTGGGGCATGTGTGGGCAGAATGTAGATCTGGACCTCCTTGTAGATCTCTCAGTGATTTGCCATGGATCAACAAGAATTTTTGACTCCCAATTGTTTAACAGTAGCAGCAACAATATGCCCCACCACTCTAAATTATACTGCTAATATGAAGAT
Organism: Elgaria multicarinata webbii; assembly: GCF_023053635.1. Taxonomy (NCBI): domain Eukaryota; kingdom Metazoa; phylum Chordata; class Lepidosauria; order Squamata; family Anguidae; genus Elgaria; species Elgaria multicarinata. The sequence continues at coordinate 34,555,831 of NC_086180.1, read as the reverse complement.
ATCTTGGGGTAACAAGCAGTGAATTTATGTGTGGACGGACTAAGCAAAGGATTATCCCAGGAAAACAGAGGATTATCCCAGGAAAACCTGCCTGCTCCTAGGATCCACTGTGTGTCATTTGGATGCACAGGGATGATCCTGGGAGGATCCCGGGAAAAAGGCAGGTATAGAAACGTCCAAAGTCCTCCAGTTAGGATTCTTTAATGCCTTTTTTCTTTTGCAGCAGGCTCCAATTGCTGGATCTCTGGGTTAGGGTTTTATTTTAATAAAATTTTAAAAAAGTAGATCCTGGAAGCCTGAAATCTGCTTGCTCCTGATTTAGGGTCATACATGACTATTCAAAAGATTCAGAATGCAACGGGCCAACTCCAGATGCTTGTGAGCTAAAAAAGAAAGAAAGTACTTTAAACTAGCATTCCAGCATCAATAACAGTTTCTGTTCTCTTCCAAGGATATTTCAAGGTGGTGTTTTTTTAAAGGCTTAAATGGCTTAGACCAGCCCTCCCAACCTGGGGCCTTCCAGATATTTTGGACTGCAACTCCCACCACTCCCAGCCAGCATAGCCAATGATCAGGCATGATGGATGTTCTAGTTCAGCCACATCTTCCTGGATACCTCCTCTATTTCCCCCCTTTCAAGAAATTAGAAGATGTGGGATGTGGAATCCTGAAGGAAGGATTATATTACTGACTTGTTTTCCATTGGATTACAAAGTAGCAACTCTGAGTAAGCAATCCTATGCAGAAAGATGTCCTAGAATTCTCAGCCGGCATCGGCCAGCCATGAGGAATGCTGAGAGTTGTAGGAATTTTTTTTCTGTTTAAACATGCATGGGATTGCACCCTAAGTCATCCTCCTGCACCAAAGGTGAAAAGGGACTGAGCCAAGGAGGGAATAATGCCTCTTCATAGCACAATATGGATGTTGTTGTTCCCAGCTTTGAGGAGTTTCTCTTTCTCTCTTCTACTTCCCAGCTTTGAGGAGTTTCTTTCCACCTCCTCCTCCTCCTCCTCCTCCTCCTCCTCCTCCTCCTCCTCTGTCAGAGGAAACCTAACATTCTTAGACTTCCTTGTAAGGAATATATATAAAGTATTACACACATAGTATACTATTTTTATTTTTGAATTATGTAATTTTACATATACACCCACACCCCAAACTAACAACCGAAAGGAGGAAAATAATAATATATCACATGTACCATTTTTGCATTCTCTGTAAAAAACAGCATCTATATTTACAACAGTCTAGGAATACAGAGATTGCCATTCACATCAAAAATAAGAGATCAGAATTTATTTCATTTAAGTTTTCTGTCCATAAAGCTGAACTACACCTCCCATCGTCCCAACTATTGGCCATGGTGTCTGGGGCCTAGTAGGAGTTGGAGTCTGAAAACATCTGCAGGGTGATTGGTTTGCACCCCTGCTGTATGGAAGGAATGTTTCCAGACTAGCAGAAGAGTGCTGAATGAGAATGTGATCCCAAATCCAAGACTCTGTACAAGCCTTCTCTCTTAAGTCCTTTTTATAGTGACCTAGAATGTACATGCTGCATAGAATGTATCTTTCTTATTCATGATATTCATACTGTAACTCAATACACTGTGAGGCAAGAAATCCCCCACTAGCTTGTACAAGAATCTGTAGAACGTCACCATGTTCTCATTCCTCTCAAAGTTCTTTAGATCCAGGTCAATAAAGCTGCAATCCTATATGCATTTCCCTGAGAATAAAGCCCATTGAACTTCACAGACTTACTTCTAAGTGGACATGTATAGGTTTTACGGGTGTGCACGGACCCCCCGCTCCGCCCCACAGGCCGATCCGAAAATTTCAGATCGGCCCGCTCCACTCCGCCCATACTCCGCTCCTCTTCGCCGCGGAGCTCCGGCTCCGAATCGGAGCTCCGCAGTGGAGGGGAATGGTGCCAGGTAAGGCTGGGAGAGGAGGGCAGGGGGGGTTTAATGGGCCCTGCTGCCGTTGCCGCCCGTGCGGCGACGGCGCCAGAGCCCGGTAAGGGACCAAGGGGGAGGGGGTAAGGGACCAAGGGGGAGGGGGGCAAGTGCGGCCTAGACTTCCTGGTTGAACCGCGGACTCAGTTGAAGAAACTGAGGGACTGCGGACGGTGGCAGGTAAGTGAGAGGAGGGGAGGTTTACCGGGCCCTGCCACTGTCGCCGCATGGGCGACAGCGATAGCGGCAGGGCCCGGTAAACCCCACTTACCTTTCCAGTGGACCTCTGGATTGAGGTGAAGGATCCGCCTTCACCTCGATCCTCTTCACCATGCTCCGCCGGCCCCCCAATCCTCTTCGCCTCCGCCTTAAGGGGAGGCGAAGCACCCCGCTCCGCTTCTAATTCGCTGGTCCGATTAGAAGCAGAGCACATCCCTAATAGGTTCTTTCTTTCTTTCTTTCTTTCTTTCTTTCTTTCTTTCTTTCTTTTTTTCCTCCATCAGGACATAACCCCCCCCCCAATATTCTACCCTTTCCATTTTTGTGGCATTTCATGTACTAATATTAAAACCATATAAATTTCTCCAGTTATTTCTTATCACTCTTGCATAGGTGAATTCAACAGCTTTGTTCAAAGGCCAGCACACAATTATGAAAATAATCTCTCAGATTAAACCATTGTACCTCTAACAAATAAACCTTATTAGCTTTACCTATTAATCCTTATTGTTAATACCCCAAAGTATCAACTTGTTATATAGGAACTAGTCTGCTAATAACCTCCATTAAGCCTCTCAATTTACTCAGTGTGAAATGTGGTCCTGACTGAAGGCCAATGGGAACTCTTTACAGTCTCCTTATATTCCACAAAGTTAGAAACTGGAATTCTGGTGGCTTGGTTATAACTAAGCCATGAATAAAAACACATCTTGGCCATAGCTAAATTTGCCTACGTGGGAAAACCAGGTGAACCAGAGGTGGGCAATTCTTCACCCTCCAGCTGTTGTTCGTTGGACTGCAACTCCCAAGAATCCTCACCGCTGCTTTATACTGAGTCAGACCATTGGTCCATCTAGCTATTGATGACACTGTCTCACAGTAGCTCTCCAGGGTTTCAGGGAGGAGCCTTTCCATCCAAGGATCAAACATGGGGCCTTCTGTATGAAAAGCATGTGCTCTACCACTGAGTTATGACCCCTCCCCACTGCCACTGAGCTATGGTCCCTCCTAACCATTGGCAATGATGGCTAGGGCTGTTGGGAATTGCAGTCCAACAACATCAGGAGAGCTACAGGTTGCCCACCCCTGAGCAAGTCCGGCCCAAGACATTCTGCTGCCTGAGGCAAAAGGCAAGATGGTGCCTTCACCCATTATATGTACAGAAGCCAACTGGACTGTTTCTTTAATACTGGCAATGGAACAGCATCCTCCAGTGTTAGGGGGCATGGCTAGGCCACTTGGCATACAGCTCTCTCTTCTAACACTGTGCTGCCATTTTCCAGCATCTGCCGCCTGATGCAACTGCTTCACTCTGCCTAATGGCAGGACCAGCCCTACTCCAGCACTAGAGTCAATGGAAAGGAGTAAAGACTTGTAGGATGAGGCTCTAAAGTTTGGTGTAGGGTTTGTTTTAGTTTGGCTGCAAAGGAAGTAAATATAGATACAGGGAGGGATCTGCCTTATTTCAGAGTAAAAAAATAAGCCCTTTTAGTTTAGTATTATCCACACTGACTGGCAGCACCTCTCTGGGGTTTCAGATGGAAGTCTTTCACAGCCCTACCTGGAGATGCGGAGGGTTAAAACTGAGGCCTTCAGCGTGAAAAGCACAAGCTCTGTTACTATCTCCTTAGTGCTTGTTAAATGGTGCTTGACTCTATACAGACTTACAGCTGTTAGTACCCATCAGAAATCCAGTGCAACAATGGAAGCTATTCAAAAGGCCTGCTACAATGTCTTTTTCTCTCACAACCACTTTAATAAGGGGCTGCTGGCTTTTGAATATTCTGTTCTCAGACTTTTATATCATGTATGCTTTATTGCACAGCAGCGTTAATACGATTTTATTGTCTTGTGAGGACATCCCCCCCCCTTGCCTCTTTCCTTGGTAACTGCACATATCCAGGTATAATTTCACATTATTGTTTCATCTCTTTCACAATGAGTGAAACATCACAAGAGAGGGCCGCAAAAGGGTGGCAACTGGAAATGTGTTTGAGGGGATGGTTTCCATATTGAATGAAGCATCATACGTTGTGCCTCTATTGCAGAGGGTTCTTGACAACCCAGCGAAACAAAGAACAGTAAACAGTCAAAGCAAAAGATGTGCCACCTTTGCACTAACATATGTTCAGTATTTTGAGAAGATGTACTTAGTCTGGCTACACCTCTGTTAAATACTCCTCACCTCAAGTGTAAAGATAACGTTGGGAAGGAGAAGAAAGGTAAAAAAGAGCAAGGGAGGGCATGAAATGCAAGGAGCTTGTAATCCTGCTTTAAAGGGAAATTATTGATCTATCTCTATCTATCTATCTATCTATCTATCTATCTATCTATCTATCTATCATCTCCCTGTGACAACTGAATCAGGTGAGGCTGTGCAGGTCCTGGACCCGTGCCTACACTCAGTAATGATCTTCTGCTGGTTCGCCAACTACGGCCTCTCCTTGGCCATGGTGGTACAAGCATTGGTAACCTCAAGATTAGATTATGGCAATGCACTCCATGTGGTGCTGCCCTTAAAGCTGCTCCAGAAGCGGGAGCTAGTGCAGAATGCTGCAGCTCGGCTGTTGCCTGGAGCTGCCCCTTTCCAGCATGTAACTCCTCTGCTGAGAGAACTGCACTGGCTGCCTAGTTGCTACTGGGCCAGGTTTAAGGTTCTTGTACTTGTGTACAAAGCCCTAAACAACTTGGGACCAGGATACCTGAGAGAGCGCCTTCTCCCCTACCCACCTGCCCGGTCACATTGAGGTCATCTGAGGGCCTGCTCCTGGTGGTTCCACATAGACCCATCCTCTGATTGGAGTCCACCAGAGGAAGAGCCTTCAGCATGGTAGCCCCCCTCCTATGGAATTCCCTGCCTCTGGAGGTCAGGCAGGTGCCTACTTTATATTCCTTTTAGCACCTCCTGAAAATGTCATTATTCCAGGAAGCCTTTCTTTAATGACTACTCATGGTTTACTGTACATTTTGCTTCTTTTAAAATCTATTTTAAAGTGTTTTATTCTGTTTTATTTTATTTTATTTTATACACCGCTCTGAAATTTTCAATGAGGAGCGGTATATAAATTGTGTGTGTATGTGTGTGTAAAACATTACAAAAAAGGGGGGGTCACCCCACTTCCCAGGCAGTAGTAAATAGCCTCTTTTAAGACCTGTTGGTTTGTAATGGGGGAACGCTGAATTGTGGTAGTGGCCTTGCAATCACAGGGTACACAGTGGAAGCAAGGAGATTCCTATAACAAACAGCACAACCAGTGATTCTGCATCAGATCCCTAAAGACCAAGAGCACAAACCCAGGCAGTCTCCACAAGGCTGCCTCAGTTCCAACTAAGCTCACAGAAAGTGCCCTGAGAGTTATTCCCAGCTCCTGGTATGTGTGAGCCCTTGAGCGTGCCCCCGTCATGCTATGGCTAACAGGCAGCTCTGGATTTTCTCACTCCTGCCTATCCCTCTGCCCTATAAAAACAGGCAGATGGGTGGGCGGGGTCTCCCCACAAAGTGCAGGGAGAGAGAAGAAGAGGGTGCAGCACCAGTGCTGATAGAGGAAGCAGAAGCAGAGGGGGCATCACGTTCAAAGGGGGAAGGGCAGCAGTGCTGGGATGTTGGCAGCTGCCTGATCATGCTGCCTGATGCTGCCAGGCCTGTTGAGAATCAGCCCTAAAGAGTGGCAAGAAGACAGCTTAGAGCTTGTGTCATAACACAAAGGCCCTGAACCCTAAGAATGTAGTGTGGACTCTAGGAAAACTATGCATCCTGTTGTTGTGAGTCTTTGAGACAGTTCTGCTGAGCCCAAAACAAATCAGCCAACCCTTAATCTTCCTTAAGATGAAGTGTGGTTCTCAGAGAAGAAGAAGAAGAGGAGGAGGAGGAGGAGGAGATTCCTTTAGGGATGCAAAGTCTGCAGCAGGAAAAAAAAATACCCTGAGCTTTTTTATCCCTGTCTACACTACTTTCCCTTCTACCACCCTGTTTATACTCCAAAAATATAAAGACGTTTCTGCTGCATTTTGCCCTATTTTGATAGTGGCTACCAGTGGGTTCAGCAAGAACAAAAAAAAGTGGTTCACCTCCTTGCCATACATTATTCTTCCACTCAACACATAAGCAAACCTGTAAGTTCAAAATCTCATTGATATATTGTCTATTTATGTATTGACAATGATATTTTGGGTGTTGTTCTCTTCTTCATTTTAACCATGTAATTTTTAATTGTTGTAACTCCTGATGAAGGATTTAACAATTCAAAACGTTGAGCTTCTTGGATATCAATAAAAGCTTTCTACAAACCTTACAGCACCAGAGCCTGTCTCTCACCCACACCTGTTTATTGGTGCTTCTTTCCCTCCTATTCAGAGCTAGTTCACATACAACACATACACACACATACTGCTGCCAATGGAAGGGGGAATTGTAAAGACCCAGATTGTCCAGGCCAAATTGCCTGGCAAAACTGTCCCATTACCTCCCACTCTGGACAGCGTGGACCAGTTTCGGTTCAGTTTACTTCAGCTGGAGTTGTAGTGTAGTTAAAAAGCTGTTTGATTCTTAATTTCTCTGCTCTCTTGTGCTTTAGCCACAGAGAGAATTAAAACAAACTTATCAGGACAAGGAGGCGTTGCTCAGGATAAGGCTTACTGTTTGGAGTTCGGCGTTTACAGTAGCTTAGATAGTTAAGGATTTAGTAGCTGGAAGTTAAGCGTTCTTACAGAGCTCAGGCAAGCTGCAGCTCGTGATACTGGAAGCCGGAAGTCCACAGCGTGAGCTTGCAGGGCTGGAGAGGAGGCAGTAGATCCACATCACTGCTCCCCATTGGCCCCATCAGGCCTGAAACAATGTCAAGGAACTACACCGTTTTTCCTTTGTTTGCTCTAGGGTAGGAGCAAGCCATCAATCCAGATCTTAAAACCTCCCCAACACACATGAGTCCCAATCTGGATCAGAGGTCCCACACTATTTTCTAGAGTAAACATAAAAAAGTCCTAGCTGCTAGATACAGATTTAAAGTAATGTCTGTAATGGCCCTCAGGATTGCTCTGCTCAATGGATAAGTCATCTCCAGTGTTTGAAATCTAGGTGATCGTATCTTTTGCCATTGGGGCCTGGGATAAATGGAAAGAGTCATAAATAAAGCAACTGCAAACTCATATACTTATATTGTGCAAATTGCAGCCTACTGTTTTAAATAGCTTGTTCTTCATTTTGCTGTATGACTTTATAAATATCCTGAATAATAGAAATGGCTTCATAAATTGTTTTTCTGTCTTGATTTGATCTGACCAGCAGTAGCTCTACAATCCAGTGGGGGGTAATGCCTCATTGTCCTTTGCTCTTTCCTAGACAAAGAAGTATGGTACTTTAATTCAATATGATCCTGCTGTGGATAGTTCGGTAAAAAAGCTAATTTCCAATTCCAAATTAACTGCTCCTATAAATATTACTCAGCTTTCATTTTAACACAGCAAGGGAGCCAGTCCGATGAGAATAAACGCAATAAATAAGTGTCACTCCAAGTCAGTGTTAAGAATCCTATGACAAACTCATTTCTCATAGCTGATTTGTATATTTTTCGTCTATATAATTAGCTATTTGAATACATGTATAATAACTCAAATAATATGTGTACCCTCATGGAAATGAAAGCTCTAATGAAACGAATAGTGACATGCTCTGGACACCCGAAAGGAATACCAATGTAAATTTGGTTCTGTTTTAACACATCATAGGATGATGTTTCAATGCACAAAACAGCTGTCCCCAACTAGGTGCCTTCCAAATGTGTAGAACTACAACTACCAGCATTATCCTCAGCCAACCCACCCCATCTGGAGGGCACCAGGTTGGGGAAGAGTGGCATAATTTTGGCATATATGCATATACTTCTGAGAAATAACTTCCAGCAAGAAGAGAGGGATCAGGGGTTCTTAAATGCTTAATTTTCAAAATGAGGACTGTTTCCAATGTCTGCTAGGAAGACATATTCCTTGATCTGAAAGGCATTGTTTCTATTCTCATGATCCAGGAGTGATCACTGTAACTAAAAACAAGTTCTAAGGCCCATTATGGTCTATCTCTGAATTTCTGCAGGTCTCAAATGTTCCAAGAATCCATACCTCAAAATCGAACTGTGAATTCTTGAGGATTCAGTATCACTGATAAAAGTGGAAGCTGAAACATTTAATTTTATCATTCTGAGTTGGATCCATACTTGGTCATCTTAGAGTAAATTTCAAAGTCTGGATCCAACCCTTTACGTTTATACTGTATCTCTTTTGTCACTCACTTTCCACCTCTATAATTTTTATGTCTGACTGATGCAGAACTTATTTGAATGCATTTCATATAATTTATCGATTATGGATTAATGTATTCATACACACACACACACAATACTTTTTCAAATGTAAAATATAGATAAAATATGAACAAAGAAGATTGGGAGTGATCTACTTTGAGGTGTGGTTTGTAGCCTTGATTTAGATTCTAATACGTCTTAGAACATAACAACAGTTCTGCCTTGGTTTTCATAGTATTGAAAACAAAGGAACAAAAATAATAGGTAGATGCACCATATTCTGCTCTAGAGCTCAGCTGCTTTAAGAATAAGACTTGCCATTTTCTTTACATACTAGAGAGGTAAACATGAACATGACCGCTTTGGTGGGTTTAGAACCAATGAAAAAATTCAATAGCATCACTTTTTTAGTCTCCATGTACTAAAAGTTCCATGACTCTTCTTGTTCGATAGAAGCTTAAGACATGCTCTCTGGTCTCAAGGAGGAAAGTCTAATTGCATTTTTATTTTGGGGGTAGGGGGACTGAAGGCTTTGAAGATTAACTTCCCTTCCCTAACTTCTGAATTATTTCAGTTCCAGTACAATCTAAAAGTTGCATGGCAAGAAACCTGAACTAAGCAGAGCAGAACATTCCTATAAGAGTATCTACTGTGCCTCAGAGAATTTGTTTGTGTATCAGATTGTGAGTGATTTCATACTTATTCAAGGCTCACTGCCACAGACTCCTCAGAAAGCAAATCAAATTGTAAAATTCAGAAAATGCCAAGGTTGGCTAGCATCGTGGCTCAGCACAAATAGCAACAGATTCAGACATACCTGGGAAATGGTGCGGCTGATAGTGCAGGGCACTGACCAAAACGGAAAGTGTTGAGCAGCAATAAATCGAAGCAGTAATACAATACACACACACACACACACACACGTATATATGAACTTCCATCTCTCAGTTCCAGCGCTATTTATTTTTAAAATGTATAACCTTGCCCTTCATGCACAAGGGATTCCAGAGCAGTGTACATGACATATTAAAAACAAAACAAATCCGACATAATAACAATAGAATTACAAGATAAGAGGCATGAGAGCTATTCAAACAGCAAACAAATGACTCAATTGTTGTTGTTTTAAATTAATAACTGTTTAAATGCCTGAGCAAAAAGAAATGTTCAGATTTGGCACTGAAAAGAAAGCAAGATCAGTGGCAATAATGTCTCCCTCAGGAGCATTCCAAAGTCAGGGTCCCACCACTGAGAAGGCTCTCACTTTTGTAAACCCATTATGTATTTCTCCCACTGATGGTACCCAGAGAAGAGCCTCCCCTCAAGATCTTAATATATGGGCAGAACAACTGAGGAAGAGGTGCTCCTCAAGATAATAATTCTGACCACTTTATTTATTTAATTCATATCCTGCCTTTCAGCCAAAGATTGGCGCTCAAGACGGCTAAGAAGAAAATCCAGATTAAAAATAAAATATTAATTAAAACCTGACATGAAAACAAATAAGCTAACAATGCAATGGAAAGCACAACAAAAAATTAAATACACAGCATCAACCAATTAAAAAAAATATCTTCAGCAATAGAGCAATTTATATGCCAACAGCCTTCCTGAATAAAAAATGTCTTTGCTTGCTGGTGAAAGTACAGTAGAGCGGATGGGAGCCTAATTTCCCTCAGCAAAGACCTACCTTGCAAGAGTGTTGTAAGGATATCAGACTTGCAGTAAGAAGCTTCTGAAAAATGGTTCCTTGCCTTGAAGAGAATGAGAGAAGAGCTTAGGCCATGTGGGAAGAGCCTACGGTGGCTTTTCCAAATACCCATGTTGCCCCACTTTTTTGGAGTGGTAATGCTGGCATGGGAAGGAGCTGCTAAAATTCTTCCTCTGCAGCCTGGAGATGCTTATATTATAAGCATGAGAAGAAGCCACCTTCTAGTGGCTGAAGTACTCTGCAAACATATTATGAAATGGGGATGTAATAGCCATTCTATAGATTACATACAATATCATCATAGATTCTGAGCATCATTTCACTGCCTTTGCCAATTAATGAATTTGTCAGAACCATTTATACAAAGCTCACAAACTCTGTCCTGTGATCAATCTTTAGCCATTTGCTAGTTGTTGGGAAACTAGTAAATTGTCCTTCGTCATTCAGATTGTCTTGTTACTCATGAAATTATTTCATTTTGTTTAGCTCAACTGGATGTCATGACATTGATTTTTCATTGCACTAAAATTCTACATATAAATAGATTTCCCCCTGAGCAGCTGTCATGCTAGTTTAATATTGGTTCCATTAGGGAAAAATTAATATTTCTAGCACTCAAAGAAAACAAACAAACCTACTACAAGTAAATAAGAGAAATGGATGCATAACCAGGGTTCTAAATTGTGTGGGATGCACCCATGACTACATACAGGAAGTTTCCCATTTCAGATTCTATGCCAAATACAGTGAAAGTGAGGGAGTGGGATCAGTAACTGGTTAGAGAACAGAAAGCAGAGAGTAGGAATAAATGGTCAATTCTCCCAATGGAGGGAGGTAAATAATGGGGTTCCACAGGGATCGGTATTGGGACCAATTCTTTTCAACTTGTTCATAAATGATCTGGAATTAGGAGTGAGCAGTGAAGTGGCCAAATTATTTAAGGCTGTTACAACACAAAGGGATTGTGAAGAGCTCCAAATGGATCTCTCCAAGCTAGGAGAGTGGGTATCCAAATGGCAGATGCAGTTCAATGTAAGGAAGTGTAAGGTGATACACGTTGGGACAAAACACCCTGACTTCAAGTATAACCTAATGGGATCTGAGCTGGCGGTGACCGAACAAGAAAGAGATCTTGGGGTTGTGATGGGCAGCTGGATGAAAATGTCCACTCAGTGCGCGGCCGCTGTAAAGAAGGCAAACTCCATGTTAGGTATTATAAGAAAAGGAATTGAGAATAAAATGGCCAGTATCATACTTCCCTTATACAAATCTGTGGTGTGACCACACTTAGACTACTGTGTACTGTTCTGGTCAACACACCTAAAAAAGGATATCATAGAGCTGGAAAAAGTGCAGATAGATAAGGGCAACTAAAATGATGAAGGGGCTGGAGCATCTCCCTATGGGGGAAGGTTACATCAACTTGGATTGTTTAGCTTTGAAAAAAGGAGGCTAAGGGGAGGCATGATAGAGGTGTACAAAATTATGTATGGTATGGAGAATGTGGATAGGGAGACATTTTTCTCCCTCTCTCAAAATACTAGAACCGGGGTCATCCCATGAAGCTGATTGGTGGGAATTTCAAGACAAATAAAAGGAAGTACTTCTTCACACTGGGCATAGTTAAATTATGGGACTCACTACCACAAGAGGTAGTGATGGCCACCAATTTGGATGGCTTTAAAGGGGGGTTGGATAAATTCCTGGAGGTGAAGGGTATCAATGGTTACTAGCCCTGATGGTTGGGTGCTATCTCCAGTATTCGAGGCAGTAACCCTGTGTGCACCAGTTGCTGGGGAACATGGGTGTGAGGGTGCTGTTGCACCATGTCTTGCCTTGTTGGCCCCTGGCTGATGGCAGATTGGCCAATGTGTGAACAGAGTGCTGGACTAGATGGAGCCTTGGTCTGATCCAACATGGCAATTCTTATGTTCTTATGATTTTGGGGGTGTGGATCAAGCAAACTGGATTAAATGTTCATTTCTTGCTTTACAGTGGAGGCTGGTGGATCTGATGTCAGTGTGGTGGTGTATCCACTTTTTGCCTCCAGGTTTAAGTCAGAACTCTGAAGAGGCTATCCAAGGTGCTTTGGAGAGCGTCTTTATAGTTCCAAGTGGTTCTAACTGAAACCCGGAGCGGATTCACCATCCCACTGGCATTGGAGCCACTAGCCTCTACTCATGCCTCTCAGCATTCCCTGACATTGACCCTGTTCAGATGACCTGCTAAGCCATGGTGGTTAAGCATTTTGAGCTAAATGTTATGGTTTAGCATGTTGTGTGAACCATGTCTTAGCATGTATGTGAACCTTTTCTAAACATGGTGGCAGCCCTTTAAGGTCTGAAGCTAAGATTATTCCCAGTGTTGCTGCCTGAAAGCTTTTTAATGGGTGATGCCAAGGATTGAATTTTGGGCTTTTTACCTGCCAGGCATGTGCTGTACCCCTGTAATAATAATGATAACAACAACAACAACAACAACAACAACAACAACAACAAATTTCTTACCTGCCTCTCCATTTTGATCAAGGCGAGGAACAACAGCAAGTATAAATACATTAAATACTGATTAAAAACAGTATACATTTTTAAAATTTCCTAAAATAATTATGCATGGTATGGAGAATGTGGATAGGGAGACATTTTTCTCCCTCTCTCAAAATATTAGAACAGTTTTGACAACTGTTGGGCCCCATGACACACTCCATATACAGTTTTCAAACCATTTTCAAAGTGTTTTATCCTGCTTGGTGTAGATCTGATCCTAGAGTTCCCAATGGATGAAGCCAAGTATCAACAATTCTTCAGGAAGCTGCCATGAAGATGTGTCATTAGCCATAAGAGCAGAGAATAATGCCCGCTCAGTATTTTAAGTCCACGATCTCAGGGCCCAAATAATTATTCCAAATGCAAATTAAAATATTATTATTTATTAATTCACATTTCTATACTGCCCAAAGCTCTTGACTATTGAGCAATATATTATCAGGCCTTACTTTTTGTACAATTGCACAGATAACTGTTGTTTTTATGTTTTTAAATTTTGTATACTTTTAATGTTTACTGTTTTTAACTTTTGTAAACCGCTCAGAGAGCTTTGGCTATGGTTCTTTATATAAATGTAACAAATAAATAAATAAATAAATAAGCATAATATCTCTTGTAGACGTCCATGGGCAATATCCTATTTGATACGACCATTTACTATTTGATGTAAATGTTCCAGCGTAAGTGACCTTTAGTGCAATCCGAATAGCGTTTGCTGGTGTGACAGGTTTCCCAGGGAAAACTGTCATGCTCACAAACACTGTTGATGTTGTGCTACAGGTCACTTATGCTAATGTAATGTACTTTTCATTAGCAGTGGTGTTAAACAGGATACTGACCAATGTTTGCCTTGGATGTTTTATTTATTTATTTAAAAAACAGAACATTAACCATTTGTCCAATGTAAACAAAATAAATTATCTAGATTGACGGCAAAGATGCATTGGGTGGATGCGGGGGAGGGAATCATAAAAAGCAGCTATTTGGGCTCTTTGTTTAAAAGCACACAGCAATTCTTGTTGCATAATGTTTAGACTGTTTATGTTACATTAAAGGCTGAAACAGTATGAACTGCCTCAAACTATATTTTTTCCATCTCATTTGAGGTTCACTCATTACTGGCAAAAGGAAATGGCTGTTTCATATCACAGATGGAAATTAATTATTTAACTCCGGGTTTGCTTTTATTTGCTGATATATTTTGTCCTCTATTTTTCTTTTTTTAGGCATATAATTACATTACCTAGCTCTACAGGAGCATGATAACGTAAGTAAGGGAAAGGCTCCCTATTTATAATGTTAAATATTGCTTTTGCATATCACCAACAATTCTACTTTAAATGGATAAATAAATAAATAAATAAATAAATAAATAAATAGCACAATACATGTGGTATGCTCTGTTCTCATCTCTGATGAGACCCCATGGCCTTCCAGTACATAGGAACTAACCACACATAACATGCAAATAACTAGAGCTGCAATCCTATACCCACTTTCCTGGAACAGAAGTAAGCTCCATCGAACTCAATTAGAATTACACTGGAGTAGACATCCATAGGATTGCGTGGTCAGTCCCAATTAGGGATGGGACAAGTATCTGGAAAATGGGATATTGGGAGCTGCTAGAAAAGTTACAACCCATTTCTAGTATAATCTAGACACACCCACCCACTAGGCCCTTTTCTGACAGCTTCCTCTCCTTTGCAAGCAAAGGAGGAAAACACAGGGTGGGAGTGACGATCAGCAGAGGGGGGCAGCCAGGCTCACAAGTTGACAAGTTGGTTGTGTCTTATTGACCATCCAGCTGCAGAAGATGAAAAGGAATAATCTACTGCTGGAATCAAGGGCACTGTAGTTTCCTAAAATTAGATCCTTGGTCTGGATAGATAACTAAGGTCCCTCATTAAGGACCATTTCTAGGGGGCCTAGATATATGATCTCATTTATGCCAAATCATATTTTTAGGAACATAGGAAACGGCCTTATACTGAGTTAGGCCATTGTTCCCTCTAGCCCAGTATTGTTGACACTGACTGCACAGCTTTGGGAGCGTGTTTTTCCTGTCCTACCTGGAGATGCTGGAGATTGAACCTGGGACCTTCTGCATGCAAAGCAGATGTTGTACAAACTCTCAGTTTCTTATTTATTTATGGATCAACAGAATTATTGGGACATGACTCCTGAGGATACCTTTTCACACAAACAAAGCCTTAAGATAGACATAGGCATAATCTACACCAAGCAGGATATTGCACTGTGAAAGGCAGGAGCCACACTACAGCTTTATAGCGGTATTGAAGTGCATTGACAACTGTTGGGGCCCATTGTCACATACCACAGACCGCTTTCATAGTGCTATATCCTGATTGGTGTAGATAAGGCCACAGTGGACACCTGATGAGGAGACACTCCCCCAGTTTTACAATCATATTTTGGAGTGGCCCAGTCCTTATTTTGGACTGCAATATTGTCCATATCTTCATTTTTCATGGGGGGAACCAAGTAGAGCACTGTAGAGTGCTTTTCATCTGGGTGTACTGCCAGGGGCCATATACCACGCTAGAGTTCCTCATGGGGTGCAATCAACTAGAGGCATCTTCCTATAATTTGGACTGGCTCAAAGCTTATTGGGGAAGGGGCTGAGCTGTTCACAATTCCTGATTTAGCCTGAGTCTGCAAATAAGGAACAACAACTATAGCCATGTCAATTTCTGGCAGCACGACAGGCTCCTACTTAGAGTAGGCAGGGTCTGCAGTGAAAAGGCATGTTTTTCTTCCCTCCCGTGGGATAGTTCACTGCTTCCCTATCACTCTGTGCAGCCAAGTGCTGACAAGCGACTTTATATGTACTGACACCAGGCACATCTAGCTATCTGAAAGAAAATTAAATCTCTCATGGAGAAAGGAAGCACTATCAGTTAAGCTTGCAATCAGCTGTAACAGTGCCAGGCACTGTCATTAGTAAGACCTGTTCCCCCCCTTTCTTTCTAGTTTTAGAATTGCTCAGTATCTATCCAGACGTAAGGATTATGCAGGGCAGCTGCTGATGTATTTGCCTATCTTCTCTTTCTCTTATACACACATAAACATAAATACACCGACAGACAGACAGACAGACAGACACACACACACAAAGAGAAAGTCATTAGCAGGTTTTGCCTAATGCTTCCAGCAAGGAAGATAACAACAATGGTCAAACTGTTCCAACCGTTTACTTATTGCCAACTGTACCATTGAAATAATATTTTAAACCCTGGTCTTTTAATATTTAACGGAGTCATGCTGCATTTGGCAATAGCAGGTAGGAAAAGGTGTCCATTTTTGTTTATTTCCTGAAAGATAATGGATTAAAAACAAATGTTCTCTGATTATGACTGAAAGCTGATGTAATACCCCTTTCTACACTTTTACTGCATGTACGAGCCTTTCTACACAAGTCATTTATGGTTCACTCATGATTCCTCACTCATGGTAGTTTGAGCATGCTTCATATAACATTATCATTGTCCAAAGCTGTTTGCAACGATTTCTGTGGCTTTTTAAAAATTGATTAAAAAATATATATCTGGAAATGACGGAACGAAGCTCTAGTGTAGTTCCACAATTATGCTATACAACAGCATCACCTAGAGGTTATGTAGTGGAACATATAGAAAGACAGAACTGCCCTCCCCACACCCAAAAGCACGTGTAAAGGATCCAATCTTAATACAACTAAGAATCCAGAAGCTGAAGTGGCGGGTTAAAAGCTTCATGTAGAAAAGCCTGGATTTCCAGTGAGAACATATACAAGTCAAGACATATAACAACTCAATTGTAGAAAACAGACAGAGAATACGGATATTCACAAGCATACTTTTGCAAAAAGCTATGGATAATTCCATGTGCTAATGAAGAAATATAGAAAGCACATCCTAGGCACAGTTATATACATGCCAATCCATCAGCAAGGTTGTCTTCCCACCCACAGGACTATTCTAGTCATGACTGGGCTGTTTCAAACCTTAGCAGAGGTATATCTTATTCCCCAGAGGTGGGAAACCGTTTTTCTGTTGATGGCCGCATTCCCTTGGGGTAATCTGTCAGTGGGGCTGGAACCAATGTTGATGGCCAGAGGGAAAATGGGTGGGGCCATTTTATTTATTTCTCACCCCTCTGTCTTACCTTGTTCCTCCCCTTCCAGTAGGCTGCCAGGGAAGGGACAGATCACTCCTGAGGGCTACATAAAATTAGGAACACAGGTTTCCCAGCCCCGCACCCAAACTCTGTGTAATCTCTTGCACAGGCATGACCATTGCAATAAAACCTACCAACCACTGTGAGACTGTTGTATGATAACGATGAAGTTGCCTTCAAGGAAAGCATAATCACAGTCTGGAATATAACAAAAGAAGGTTCATCTTTCTTAAACGATTAGGATGGCCATGGGATGGATCTTTATGGAAGCTAAGTGGTTGAAGTTGGTTTCTTGAGACCAAGATCTTTCTGGGATGTTTGGAAGGAGAATGTCATTAGAGTTAGGAGAAGATGGATGTATCAGCTTTGTGGTCCACCAGAAGCAGCTTTGGGGTCCACCAGAAACAGCTGTGTGAGCAAAATCTTGGGGTGCAAGGTACCTCTCTCTGGGCATGAGATATGGGGCCACTGCAGTAAGGGAGGAGTGCATATATTGCTTGCCTCCACTCATGCTCTTGGTACACAAACCAAATATTACAAAATGCATTAGTCTCCAGTGATTGTCCCAATGAAGGAAGCCCTGCTCAGCTAGCACTGCTCCAGAATCTCACACCACTTGTGGAAGCATGTATGGGAGGACAGGGGTGAGCAATTTGTTAGCCTCCAACTCCCATAGCCAAAGGTGAAGAATAATGAGAACTGTAGGTCAAAAGATCTGGAGAGCAACAAGCTGTCCACCCCTGCATGATAAACTTGGAAGTCTTTGCAGAATAGTGCTATTGGGCTACTTTCCTTCATCTTGTGGTTCTTTGGATCCAAAGCATAGCATTGCTGTTTTTCAATTCATGGGAAGGCGAATGCATCCTTCTCTCCTTTGTCTCTCATTACAACTTTGAACTGGAATCCTTTTTAAACTAACATATGAGAGGTGAAAGGATGGATGAAGAGAGGGAATGAGCATTTGTATCTGCACAAGAAACTGAACTATGTAAAGGATATATGCACAGACACAAGAATATAAACGCCAGTAACTGAAGCTTTGCTGACCTGCCAAACAAGCATCATAACGAACCAAAAACTTTTAACATTCAGCATTAGTGGAGTTGTTTAAAATGCACAATAGCCAATAATGTCTGATTCACAGCAATTGCTTCTTAGCTGGTGGTTGAGCTCTTGGCCTTAATTTTCCTTCCTGGAACAATGCTGCCAAGAAAGAACATAACAGATGCTAAATACGCACATGTTTCACACATTTGCTTGAATTTGTTCGTTATTTGACTTCCTCTGGGATAAAAGGAACATTGTCAATATGATAATGGTGGAATAAACATTTTGGCCACTTTAAGCAATCTTTTTGAATGCCAGATAAATTCAGAATGCGCGTTTCAGCAAAAGAATCACCAGACCATCAGTTGAAGCCTTCATTATAGTTATTCATAATCTTTGTAATAAAGTCTGTGTCAGCATTTCCATTCTAAATGTTCTTTTAGAAAGTATGATCTTGCCATTTTAAAAATTAAAGTAGCTGGATATAAGGACTGGGGAGCAAACACATCCCATCTGATTTACATGATTCTAATATCAGTCGTGCCTCAGAAAGCCAGTGCGGTTTAGTGGTTAGACTGGATTGAGCCACTGGATGTCCTTGCGCCAATTGCTCTCTGACAGCCTCACCTACTTTGCAGGGTTGTTGTCAGGATAAAAATAGGCAAGAGTATCATGTACGCTGTTTGAGCTCCTTGGAGGTAAAGTTAGGGTGACCGTATGAAAAGGAGGACAGGGCTCCTGTATCTTTAACATTTGCACAGAAAAGGGAATTTCAGCAGGTGTCATTTGTATGCAATTCCTTCTTCATCATAACAGTTTAAACTGCTTTGGAGCCCTGCCCTCTTGACTAGATATAAAAAGGGCAGTGTTCCTGCAGCTTTAACTGTTGTGATGAGGAGGGGATTTCCCCAGGTTCTGCATATATACAAATGACTCCTACTAAAACTCCCTTTTCTATACAACTGGAGCCCTCTCCTCCTTTTCATATGGTCACCCCAGGTAAAGTGGAAATCCAATCCATAAATTAAGTATAGAAACACACAATTTATTGTTCTGAATATGCATGTGAAGCATTACCATCATAAAAAATAAGGATTAATAGTACTTCTACTAGAGGGTGGGTTATAAATCTTGTTGGTTGCAATCCTTTACACACTTACCTGGGAATAAGGTCTATTGAAAGTAATGAGATTTACTTTTGAGTAAGCATGTATACAATTGTGCTGTTAAAACATAGTGCTATATTTAATAATTACATAAACAGATTCTTTTTCTATTGTAAGGAATTGTGACTTAAACACGCTCATTATCTCTCTCTCCCTCCCTCTGCCCCCCCTCTCTGTGAATTTCTGTGAGTGTATAAATACATATATAAGCATCGGTTTGGAAATAATGTCCACATTTTTCACTTGTAAAATAAGGAAACAATATTTTTGTCTCCAGTCCACAAAATATTATTTCCAGAGTACACATGGCTCCAAAACACAACAAAATACATTTTAAAGGCTTATTTTAGGATAAAACATGTTTACAAATGTGTGTTTTCAGAGAAAATATGTTTAGAAATGCATATGTTGTGAGAAAAAAATGTGTTCAGAAAAAGTATTTAAATACAATTTTTGGTGCACATTTTTTTAAAAAAATACTAATTATGGATTATTGTGGAAATGGGATGGAACAGGGTTCAAAATGAACATATGTAAAAGTGATACAGATTGGAAATTGACTTATTCATCCATTTCTACCCATCTTACTACTTAAAGACATTAAAAAATTACCTATTTACCTGCCCAGGCACATGTTGTGTCATTCAAACCTGGGCAGTACGCCTTGTTGAAAGGGAAAACAACCTTCAAATGACCCAACAATGGGCCATGGGTTACTTGAGGGTTGCTTCCCTTTCCAAAAAGGCATGCCGCCCAGGTTTGGATGATGCAACACACTGCACTCAGGTGGGTTATTAGGTGAATCGCAACCAGCACGTGCTGGAGATTAAACGTACTACTGTGGAAATATTGCCTGTGCATGATTCAGCAACACACAAATGGTTTGCATCCAATGAAATTATATTTTCACAAGTGGACGTTCTTTCCCTCTTCCTATCATGCCTGAAGGGTGACCATAGGAAAAGGAGTATAGGGCTTCTGTATCTTTAACATTTGCATAGAAAAAGGAATATCAGCAGGTCTTATTTGTATGCATGCAGAACCTAGTAAAATTCCCTCTTCATCATAACAGTTAAAGCTGCAGGAGCCCTGCCCTCTTGATACAAAAAGGGCAGTGTTCCTGCAGCTTTAACTGTTGTGATGAGGAGGGGATTTCCCCAGGTTCTGCATATATACAAATCACTCTTGTTGAAATTCCCTTTTCTATACAACTGGTAAAGATAAAGGAACCCAGTCCTCCTTTCCATATGGTCACCCTACTAAATATCCTGACTTATGTTTTTACTTTGAGAGAGCATCTGCCTAGCATCATTATCAGTGACTTTGTTGATTGTGGAGGTTGGTTAGAAAAATAAATAAAAAAACATAATTTGAGAATCGGTAATGATCATACATAATTTGAGAATCGGTAATGATCAACATAGGAACAGAGGAAGCTGCCTTCTTCTGAGTCACCCTCCTTCTTGCATGGTACTGGCCCTAGACCAGTATTGTCAACACGGACTGGCAGAGGTTCTCCAGGGTTACAGGAAGGATTTTTCTTTGCCCTACCTGGAGCTACTGGGGACGGAACCTAAGAACTTCTGCATGTAAAGGATGTGTTCTACACCCTCTCCCCATCTCCTGCTTTACGAGTAGCTTTGATATTTATTTACAGCTTCTGTCACCCTTTACAGGAGGCTGGCAAAGGTAGTAAATAAAGATCAAGAAGTGTTTGGCACTAGGGAATAAAGATATTAATGTTGTGCTTGCAGTGTTTTTGCTACACTTGTGGTATTGTGAATCTTTCAAAAATATGCATTGTTCCCTTTATATCTTATATATTCTATATTATATGCAATAGAAGAATAACAGTGGATACTTTCCACTAGTAAATATAGTTCTGAGAAGTGACAGATGGGCCCCGCTGCTATCTTTTACACGCCTCTGGAGTGTCGTAAAGAAGAAGCCCTTTTTATTATGCAGCCAATGGATTTCATTCTGCCTTGTAATTTATTTTCATTCACCGATTATAACATCCCAACTACTTTGGAAAAGACTAAAAGGTCCTTCAGACGGGGTGGTGGTGGTGGTGGTGAATCACTTTCCCTTATCTTGGCTCTGCTTCCTGCTTCTCTTCTGCATTTGCAATGAGCTGTAATTAAATGAGGAAGAGAGCAGCAACAATGTGGCTTGTACAGCTCACTACAGGTGAATAGGACAGTGCCCTCTAGTGGGCATTTTATAGTGCAACTTTGCCTGCACAGGGCAGGAAAACCTGACAATTATTGATATATCCCAGAAAAGTCATTTTTATGATATTTAATTTTTAGTTCTAAAACTAGAAAATGGAGCAGGAGATGCACAGGAGGCTGACAGTGTCATGAGACTGACTTGCGAACATGTGTGAGTGGCCTGTCAGGTGACCTTATGAAAAGGAGGACAGGGCTCCTTTATCTTTAACAGTTGTATAGAAAAGGGATCACCCTAGTTTAAAGAAGCCTTAAATTTGCAGCACAATTGTTAACCTGTTTACTCAGAAGTAATCCTTACCTAGTAGGATTTACTTCCAGGTAATCATACCTAGGATTGCAGCCTCAATTAGGTTGTTAGTAATCTCGTGTGTGTGTGTGACTCCTGAATTAAATAGACTCTGCGTCATCTCATATGTAGATCCTGCAGACCTCCATACCTAAGGCTGCAATCCTAAATACATGTATCTGAGTAAGACATTGAACTAAGTGAGAATTACTTCTGAGTAAACATGCTTGCAGTAAACCTTATGTAGCAGATTGTAAATTGTGTGGAAAGACTTAAATGGTGGCTGCTATGGCTGCAAAGTAACTTGGGGGGAGTTCATCTTTCTCTGGTCACTCAAGTGATTTCTTTCTCTTCGATGTAGGCTGGCCATGAGTCTTCTTTTATAGACAACAGTTCTCTTTTTGAAAAGCTGCCAGAGGAACGTCTGCTGTTGGAATGCATCCAATTCCAGTTTAAAGATAAAGAGCTGTTGCCCATCAACAATTACCACGTGGACAGCAAACTAAACAGGCAGGTCACCGTCTTCTGCACTATGGTGACACTTATTTAAATTATAACCATTCTTGCTAAATTTGTATCTATACGTAATATAAATTGGGTTATGCTTGAACAGTCAATATTCAGTGGGTGGGCACTGTGGCTTATCATGTCATTTTTAGGGTTGTGGGTGCTTTGTTAATGACACCAACAACTTACCCTCGCCAGATTTGGGTGACACAATAAGCCATGGTGACCGCTAGATGGGGCTTAAATATGCAAAATGGCCACTGGGATGACCCTCAACCTATCATGGCTTAGATTAGCCATGGTGCACTGAGGTATGCTATCATGGAGAATATTCTGAGCATAATCTGAGAAGCAGATTAATCTGAGGAAAACATAGCTGATTTAAACTTGAGAACATTTTTTTGCCCCTACAATTAATTTGTTTCTCCCTCAAGTTGCTTATCAATGTGAACAAATGTGGGCTGACTTCTATGTTCTTCCCAATCCCAAATATTAATAGAGTTATTGAATTTTTTTCATGAAAAGATGTCCAAAATAGAGGTAGCACTCTGGGAGATTGCTTGTCATCTCATCTGCCTGATCACTAAGAAACTGCCATATGGTGTCACTGATCTGTTCTTCCCCCAGATCCAGGAAATAGGATTTAATGGCAGGTCATGAGAAGAGTAGCCATTTGACAGCAGGGAAGATAGAGAGCCACTGAAGCCGTTGCTAGACTTACCTGGTGATCCGTGTGGGAGGAGGGACGAGCCCACACTACAAGTAGTACGGGCCGTCACCCCAGTCTACATGTCAGACGCGACGGGCTACAGGAAAGCCCCGTCGCGTCCACCATTTTTTCTTTTACTTAAAGGGCTGGGTGTGCAGGAGCGCACCAGTGACAAAGGTAAGTGGTTTTCCCCCCTCAAAAAAAGGGTTCCCCGCTCCCCCCGATTTCCCCAATTTCTGCTTCCCCCCACGATCTCTGCTTTCCCCCTGCGATCTCCCCACCCCCAATCTCCCCCCTGCCCCAATGGGCCCAGCGCTCCTGTGGAGCACTGCGCCCCATCCGCCGCTTTTCCCGGCTACTCCTGAGTAATTGCAGTAGCCGGGAAAAGTGGTGGACTGGTCTACACGCCCGTGGTCTCGGGCTCAGCCCAAGAGTGCGGGAAATACTGGGCCACAAGCGGTTCTGGTTACCCCGGGCCAAGGGAGGGTTGATCCCTGCCTGACCCCGGGATCCCCTGTGCATCATCTAGACACACAGCACACAAAAAGAAGACTCACGTACCCATGGGGGTGGTAGAATGGGACGGAGGCTAAACCCTGGTCTAGCAACAGCCTGAGTGTTTCTATGGCTGAAAAGTATCTGGAACTTCATGCCAAGCACTTCAAAGCATTCCTTGAGTTTCTCATTTTTAAGGGTGCTCCAGGAGAGTTCAGCACAATATTTATGAACAAGAGTCTCTGCATTGTACTTGATCTTTAAACAGGAAAGTCCAGCAGCATTGTGGAGTGCAGAGCAATAACAGTTGGCCCTGACAAGAGAACGTTTGGGTGTTTTATGAACAAGAGACTTCTTTGCTCCAAAATTTACAGCAGCATTGTCTGCTGGATAAGCAACTACATTTTCAATACATAACCCAAGATCATTTAAAATCTCTCATTGCGTTCCCTCGTTCACTCACCGTTTTGCTTGTCTTCCAAGTGAAATGGGACCAGATTTACAGAGGGAGGATGCTGAGACCTCTAGCCTCCTCCAACCTGGATCTCTCAAGATGTTTATTAGATTGTAAGCCTATGCGGCAGGGTCTTGCTATTTACTGTTTTACTCTGTACAGCACCATGTACATTGATGGTGCTATATAAATAAATAATAATAATAATAATACAAGTCTTATAATCTCTGACCATTAACCATGCTGGCTACGAGTCAAAGGCCAAAACATCTGGATGTTAGGCAAGGCTGAGCTAGATTACTTAGAAGGAGAAAACCTTATGGTGAAAATAATTAGTCAGGCCCCATGGCCTTCAGCTTCTGATGACTCCTTTTGACATGCAAAGCCATAACAATAAATAAGGGAAAACTTACACTTCTTTTTTTGCTCACAGGTGGTTCTCTACAGAAAACTGCCTTCCTTTTGGACAGAAATGTTCAGTAGCATTCAGGCTTCCTTATGCTTTGTTCTTCCTTTACAAAGAAACTAGTACTACTTTTGTGTGATGCCCCAAATATATCCTTTACAATATAATCCTCAGTTAGTCTCTCAAATAAGCAAGGACATCTCTGTTATATTAAAGTAATAACTGTAGAAACATAATTAAGTAATTTATACTATGAAGTGGATGTAATTATTCACATGGATTTACATTTGATTTTCCTATTTTGGAGTTCTAAGCAAATGATTATGCATTATTAATTGTAATTTATAGAATGTATTATTATTATTATTATTATTATTATTATTATTATTATTAACATTTATATACTGCCCCATAGCCAAAGCTCTCCGTGCAGTTTACAAAGATTTAAACACTAAACATTAAAATACAATATACAAAATTTAAAACCATAAAAAGCAGAAAAACAGATTACTTACAATATCCATTTAAAACAATTATTATATCCGTATTCTCATTAATACTGCTGTTGGTCCTCTATTCCTTGTGATGGACAATTCCTAAGTGTTTGGGTATTAACTTCTAGGCATTTGCCCAATGCCATGGTCATGAATTTGAACCTTGGGACATAGCATACTTGATGGAGATAAGCACCGCCATTCCTTAAAATCAATTCCAATCCAATTTTATTTTAATAAAGGAAGGTTATTTTTATACCAGATGGGCTGCAATTTAAGCTGCTTGGTCTGCAAGGACATTGGCCCTATCTGTTATTGTCGTGTAGGGTCGAAAGCAGAAACTCTCCTACTGTGAAGAAAAATACAACTTCCACTAACTGTTTTTCCTGTGCTCAAAAATAGTTTATGGAATATCTCTGCTCCCAGCAGCTTAAATCTTGACAAATGATTAAAAAAAAAAAAAAAGATGTCATAGAGAAAGAGCAATTTCGGTTCATTCCTACCACCAATTCTTGCAGCTAAGCAATAGCTTTCCCAACTTAGGGACCTCTCTGGTGATGTTGTGACACACTTGTACATAAAAACAGCGAAGTCATTGTTTAGATTGGGGGATTCTGTGGACACCATGCAGTCTAACTCAGAGATTCTTGGATTTTGTCACAAGAATGTTAGTCACAAGACGTTTCTGTTCTTTTTTAAAAAAATTGGTGTACACTGATGCCATTTATTAATTTAGTTCAAAACATTTCTTGGCCGCTTTTCAGCCAGAAGTCCTCACTAGGTGGCTTACAACAATAAAACACATAAAAACAGTTAAGATATTAAAAACAGTAAAAACAAAACCACAATAAAATAGCAATTAAAACCAATAAACTCCACCATCAACAACAATAGCAGCAACAACAGTAGATTCATGAGAAGGCCATGGCAAAATAAAATGTTTTCAAGGCCTTCTTAAAAGCCTGCAAGGACCTCTAATGGGAGTTTGTTCCAAAGGTGTGGGGCCACTGCAGAGAAGGCTGTCTCCCATGTGGACACCCACCTAATTGCCCTCATGGGTGGTCAAATGAGAAAGGCCTCTCTTTCTGGTCTTAACGTGAGGACAGGCTGATATAGGTGAAGGCGGTCCTTCAATTAACTTGGTCCTAAACCATTTAGGGCTTTAAAAGGTCAAAACCAGCAGTTTGCACTGGACTCTTGATGTGGAGCAGTTTATAAATTCTATAATAAATAACAAGTAAAATAACAAGAAAAACTTTATTTTCTTCAACAGATTTGCTGTTGAAGAAAAACAGCAAATCTTCTCAAATGGCACAATCCAGGAATCCCCTCCCCAAAGTGTTGGTTTCCCCCATTCCTGGTATCTAGAGAACATACTAACGCTGCTCTGTGGGACAATATTTGTAGGACAATATTTTGGAATATACAAAATCTACTTCATACTGAAGCAGACTACTTTCCCATCTTGCCTGGTGTTGTTTAATCTGACTGACAGCTGCTCCCAGGATCTTTCACCTGCTATTCAATTCTTTTAGCTGGAACAGCCAAGCGTTGAACTGGGGAACTTTTGCATGCAAGTCATGTTCACTTCTACTGAGTCGCAGTCCTTCTCCATGGCTGTCAAGAATAAGGAGGGGTAAGGCAAGAACTTGCATCTCCTGTAGAAACTGCTCACATTTTTTTCAGGAAGTCCAATTCTGACAAGCTGACCACTGGACTCGGTGAAGGTCAGGTCTGATTCAGAGGAGATCTTCTTGTTATCTGGATTTTGTTTCTTGCTAACAGTGGAGAGCTCTAAGATGCATGTTTCAGAGGCCTCAGTTCATATTGCTGCACTCAATTTATTGAGTAACCTAATGTGATCTCTTCCATAGCACCTGTTCACCTATGCAAGTTGGTCTCATTCTAACATCCTTGGGTAGGGGATCATGTGGTGAAATGTTTTTCAGTAAAGTGTTTAGGAGAAAAGTGGAGAAGTGCTTTTAGGTTTGCAGCCTAAAAGTGCTATATAAAAGGATAGGTTTGTTCTCATAGCAAGCCACTTAATTCCCTTAAGAAGCCATTTAAATAGTCGTAATATTAAGCATTAAACATAGCCATATTAAAGGCTATAAACACAAATCATGGCAGAGTTCTGGGTAGTTTTAGTAAACTCTTTCCTGCTTCTTACGTGGTACACCATATAGCTGGAGTCAGTGATACCTTGGAGCCAAAAATACTCAGTATTTTCCAATCTGACTATTAAAGCCTCTGGCTTGTCTTCAGATAACAGCGCTGTCAGTACAACCAACTTCGGTTCAAGGGAAATTGCGGCAACAGTCTAAAATTGGTTTCCATTTAAAAACCCATTCCTTGGTGATGACAGCACAAATGGCATTATTCATTTTCATTCTTAATTCAACAGAACCTCATTTTGTGAACTGCCAGAGAATTTCCACAGTGCCTCATTAACATGTGGAAAACTGGGTGGGGTGGGGTGGGGTGGGGTGGGGGTTTCCCTCTAAGCAGGCTTTTCTGCTGTTTGGGCAATAGATGGCTAGCAAAAAGTGGAGTGAAGTTCAAAACAGCTGTGTGGCTGAAGGGACGCTCGGGTGCTGGATGACAGAGGCATGAAGTATTTATGATAGGTATAATGCAATGCAACCGTGTTAGCCTAGATGTCCAGCTGGGAAACAGATCTACAAATGGTGCAGGAGTTGGAAGACTGGCACAAGTTCTGGGAGACCGATCCAATCCACTCCTTGTGTGCCAATATGAAAGAGTGGTCATGCAAAAGCATATCTAGAAGGTGACCCTCTTCCCTTTCCCTAACTTTTAAATATGGACAGAAATGGCATCAAAGGTAGGTACAGTTGGGCACTTGCCAAGAGTCAACACCCCTGCAGGGGCCCACTGATAAAGGGCCCCTGATAAGGGACCAATGATAAGAGCCTTCCTCTCCACCCTTGAAACTTAATTGTTGACCTGTCTCTTACTCTGCCCCAGTAATGGTAGTGGTGATGAGAAGGAGGAGCAGCAGATGCCACTACCTATTTGCGCACTAGCTCTTTAGTTGTCAAGCAAGCAGCAGCAATGATGAGAAAGAGGAGGGGGATCAATAGCAGCTGGTGACAATGGTGGTGAAAAGGTGGAGTCACTGAGGAAGGGGATCCATTGAGGGTGTTTTTCTCACGGGCCCTCAAAAACCTGGATTTCCAAGGACCCTCAAAACCTGATTCGACTTGGAGGCCAATTCAAAGCTTCCAAATTGGCCCGATTCAATTTGGGGTGCTTTGGCACCACTCCAACCCACTTTGGATTCAGTTCTGAATATGAAGCAGGCCTGGAGGGGATCTACACTAGTAGATGAAACATTGTTTTTACAGTAATTGAATGTTTTGTTTTTTGAACAATTTAAAACATAGCAGTTTTAAAAACGTTTACTTACCTTTCTCTTTCCGTGGGAATGCATTCCTTTTGGCCACACTAAGAAAAGAAATCCGTTTGTTCTCCCCCCCCCCCCAGGCTGCCAATTTCCCCTCCTACTTCCTCTTCTTTCCAAGAATCCCCCACTTACAAACCTGTCTCTTACTCTGCCCCAGTAATGGTAGTGGTGATGAGAAGGAGGAGCAGCAGATGCCACTACCTATTTGCGCACTAGCTCTTTAGTTGTCAAGCAAGCAGCAGCAATGATGAGAAAGAGGAGGGGGATCAATAGCAGCTGGTGACAATGGTGGTGAAAAGGTGGAGTCACTGAGGAAGGGGATCCATTGAGGGTGTTTTTCTCACGGGCCCTCAAAAACCTGGATTTCCAAGGACCCTCAAAACCTGATTCGACTTGGAGGCCAATTCAAAGCTTCCAAATTGGCCCGATTCAATTTGGGGTGCTTTGGCACCACTCCAACCCACTTTGGATTCAGTTCTGAATATGAAGCAGGCCTGGAGGGGATCTACACTAGTAGATGAAACATTGTTTTTACAGTAATTGAATGTTTTGTTTTTTGAACAATTTAAAACATAGCAGTTTTAAAAACGTTTACTTACCTTTCTCTTTCCGTGGGAATGCATTCCTTTTGGCCACACTAAGAAAAGAAATCCGTTTGTTCTCCCCCCCCCCCCCAGGCTGCCAATTTCCCCTCCTACTTCCTCTTCTTTCCAAGAATCCCCCACTTACAAACGATCCTGCAGTCTCCCAAAAGTGAAACTAAAAGTGTCTGCAAAAAAAGAGGCTTGAAAGAAAAAAACAGCTGCAACTTTGGGCGCAGAAATTACATAAACATGCCCGCAGAAATGTGATTGGCTAATTAGGAACTACAGGAAACCCATTTAATACTATGAAATCAGCCACATCAAATAGAATTACTTATTTCAGAGAAGTTCAAAATAAAAACCAGAGAACAGACAACAATAAAACGTTACAAACTGAACGTCATGTGGCGAAATACTACCAAACGTACACTTAAAAATGGTAAGACACATTCTAACTTGACTAGTGTAGATCCCCTCCTGGTGTTGTGGTTTCCTGGGCATGATGCCAAACGTGAGTCCATAGGACTCCCCTTCCTGAGGTACAGACCACACTCCTAGGTTATAGCACTCCGCTGTATTGACTAAACACCTTGACTTGTAATTTGGTTGTTTTAATATTCTAGTAAATTGTTGTGTTAAGCCTAAAGTGTCTGGTGTGTCACTCACCCCATGTCTGCAGCCTAAACCACACATTATTGGGAAGGGGAAGAGGTAAAGGTAAAGAAAGGAAGGCAGGACTTTTAAAGAGGCAAAAGATCCTGAAGGAGTTGCTCAGGTGGTCCAGGTCATAGAAGGAACCCTGACAGCTGGGTTGATTGAATATAAATATCTCCATCTCACAATATCCATCCTTGTCAGGCCAATGCCAGAACAGTTTGCAGCATTTTTCAGTGGGCGCTTAGCTAATCTTTGATACAAGTGGCTGTCTAATAGCATCGAATCCAGCCTTCATGTGAGAGATGAATGAAGGGTGTTCTGATAAAAGCAGCTGAGGTGGAAGGGAGAGGAAAGCTGTCAGATTTTCCTCTTCGAAGGGCCGAGGCCTCAACTGCGTAGCTCCAGGGACTTCAGTAAAGCTGCACCATCATCATCCCTTAAAGCTTATGCTACTGCTGCAAACTGTTTGTTGCCTTCCTTGTGACCTACATTAAGATCCCTGCTTGTTTTTAGCCAAATGGAAGGAAATGGAATAGGTGTAGGAAAATTAAATTGGGAAATAGCCAAGTGTTCACTCTCTTCAAAGGAATTTTCATTATTATTATTATTATTATTATTATTATTATTATTATTATTATTAATAGTAATAATAATAATTTGTTCCCTTTTACAATGGAGGATTAGGGCAAGAGCAGTGAACTCATTTCTAGATGGACCGTAAAGTGCTTTAGAATTCACGTTTTCAGATGTGGGTGACTACTTGATGGACCTATCACATCACCCGACTCTTGCGCCAGTGTCGATGGCACCATAAAACTGAAAGAAGGATTTGTGTTGGGAAAAAATGCTATTATTAGATGCTATTTTTGGAGAGGAAAAGAGGAATGATAGCTCCACTCCTGGCAAAGAAGCTGCTCTATAAAATAAACCATCTGCATTGCATGCAAATACATCCCCTTGCTTTGGGGCTATTCGTTATTCTTTAGGACAAACCCCTGTCTTTTTTCAACGGGTGAGGGGTGAAGGTGGGGCTCACGAACGCAGAATCTAATCATATTGGAGCTTCTGCACTAGTTTTCACTTAGTGCTGATCTCAAGTTACCTGCTTTTACAGATGTTATTTATTTGATTTTTCTCCCTACCCATTTTGGAAAAGCTCATTATGCTTGCGATGTTTTATGTGCAGATGATTCAGCTTTTGAAGTGACACAATTCAGTTGAGGCTTTCTCATAGTTACTTCTGGATAGGGGGATGAATGAACCTGTCAATTTCAGTTTCTCTTGGTTATTCATTTTTCCAAGCTTGAATTAGGTTCATCCCAAAATTTAAGAATTTTCCCAATCTTAAATTCGGCTTGTCCAAACATTTAAGGTTTTTTTTTTTTTTTGGAGGGGGGAGGGGTTAAAGTTCACATGAAAATCTGCATGCATTTTTGTGTGTGCATTTCTCCTAATGCATAGGTTTTTGTATGCAATTTTGACTAACATCCACACTTTTGCAAGCAATTTTCCTAATACAATACATTTTTACCATTATTGTCACAAATATATGCATTTGTGTGTGCCTGTTCCCTTAATCTAAGCATGTCTGTATGTACTGTTTGATTGGAGAACTCCATTGTTGATTTCAGAGAAGTGCTAATTTCAGAGGATCATTGAATTTGAGTTCGGATATTGGTTTGAAAGTGCAAAATTGTGTAATTTGGCATTCAAATGCAAGCCAAATGAATTTCTGCCCCATTCCTACCTCTAGGGGCATGGGGACTTCTGTGTCCTCACACTGAAGAAGTGCTCACTTGGAGGTGTCACTTGTAGAAATGGCTGTCTCCACGCAGGGGCTATCAATGAAACTGATGTGATTTGTGTGATCACAATGGTTTTTTTTAAAAATCACTCAAATGATGGTGGCCATATGGAGGTGTTGGTTGATATAAATTAGGGGTGTGCACGGACCCCCCGCTCCGCTTCACTTCCAGATCCGCGATTTGCGGATCGGGCCACTCCGCCCCGCCCCCCGCTCCGCCTATGTGCACTCCGCTCCGCTCGGGGCTCCGGATCCGGATCGGAGCTCCGTTTCCCACCCCCATAGGCTTGCATTAAGCTAAAAAAGTATACAACTTTTTTTCTGTGAAAGTTAGAAACCTCAAGTTTGGCACCATGACACCTCATGGAGGTATACACACGCATGCCAAGACTCAAGCCAATCCCATCATCCCTTGATTTTTGGGGAATTTATGAAAACCGGGCACCCCATTAACACCCCTTTCCATAGCTCCGTCAATTTGCATGTTAAAAATCTCAAACTCACCACCATGATAGCTTATCCAGGGGTGCACATGCACGCCAAGACTCAAGGCAGTCCCATCATCCCCTGTTTTTTGGGGAATTTATGAAAATCGGGCACCCCATTCACACCCCTTTCCATAGCTCCGTCAATGTGCATGTTAAAAATCTCAAACTCGCCACCATGATAGCTTGTTCAGGGATACATATGCACGCCAAGACTCAAGGCAGTCCCATCATCCCCTGATTTTTGGGGAATTTATGAAAACTGGGCACCCCATTCACACCCCTTTCCATAGCTCCGTCAATTTGCACGTTAAAAATCTCAAACTCGCCACCATGATAGCTTGTCCAGGGATACATACGCACGCTGAGACTCAAGGCAGTCCCATCATCCCCTGATTTTTGGGGAATTTATGAAAACCGGGCACCCCATTCACACCCCTTTCCATAGCTCCGTCAATTTGCACGTTAAAAATCTCAAACTCACCACCATGATAGCTTGTCCAGGGATACATACGCACGCTGAGACTCAAGGCAGTCCCATCATCCCCTGATTTTTGGGGAATTTATGAAAACCGGGCACCCCATTCACACCCCTTTCCATAGCTCCGTCAATTTGCATGTTAAAAATCTCAAACTCGCCACCATGAAAGCTTATCCAGGGGTACATACGCACGCCAAGACTCAAGGCAGTCCCAGCGGCAGAGCCCGGTAAAGGACCAAGGGAGAGGGGGACCTTATCTGCCTCCGTCCGTGGTCCGTCGCCGTCTTCAATTGAGCCCGCGGTTCCACCAGGAAGTCTGGGCTGCAAGCGGCCCAGGTTTCCTGGTGGAACCGCGGGCTCAATTGAAGACGCCGACGGACCGCGGACGGAGGCAGGTAAGGGAGAGGAGGGCGGGGAGGGGGTTACTGGGCCCTGCCGCCATCGCGGCAGGGCCCGGTAAACCCCACTTACCTTTCCGGCGGAGCTCCGGATCGAGGCGAAGGATCCGCCTTCACCTCGATCCTCTTCGCCACGCTCCGCCAGCCCCCCAATCCCCTTCGCCTCCGCCTTAAGGGCAGGCGAAGCCCCCCACTCCGCTTCTGCTTCTCCGGTCCGATTAGAAGCGGAGCTCATCCCTAATATAAATGGTGTTTCAGCAGTAGCACATTTCCAGGACAGATCACATGGGGGCCGCTGGGCATATGACACAATGTTTCATTGGGAAAAATAGCAATGCATACATATACAGCAGGGCTAATATCCACCAATCACAACAATCCTATACAGCGGGAGTGGGCAACATACATTCTGGGGCCTGCATGTGCTCACCTGGCCTTTTCTGTACCTCCCCACTGCTGAGCAACTGGTGAAAAAAGTTTCCTGTTAAAAGCAGAAATCCACAGTTTGCTGCCCAAATTAGGTGATATGGCAATGCTTTCAGCGATGGCAGAAGAGTGGCTGCCAGTGGGATCTGGGAGGGATAATGTGTCCAACAACCCCTGCTATTGGACATGGTGGGATTTATTGCTCGGTAAACATGCATAGGATTACACTGTAACTTTTAAAAATGCTTCCACAAATAGCGATTTAGCTTTAAATGGTGGGGTTCTTTATCTTTTTTAATTGATGCAAATGTATCTGTTACCACTTTATGTCTGTTCACAAAAAGTATATGGTCTTCTCTTTTTTAATCTCCCATACTAAACCCATTATTATTATTATTATTATTATTATTATTATTATTTTAATGAATAAATAAATAAATACATCTTTTCTTTTTTAAATACATACACATGAAGTTCAAAGGTTTCCTGGAAAGAACTATACAGAGAAGTAGCATGGCATGGATAAGAGGGGAAACACAGGGATCCGGAAGATACATCTGAGCAACCCAATTGGGTTCACCAACCAGCTGCCACTGTATCTGATTAGGTAGACAGCTCCATTCATCTGTTTGTACAACAACCAGGAGGTCTCTAATTGTTTTGCAGATTGCTTAGCAATTAATGAGGCCATTGCCCTTGGACAGAGTATTCTACCGATCAATAGTTGCTGGCAAAGTCAAAGCATTGAGGAGACAAAGGGAGACAGAAGTCACTCTATTAATAGATCTCATGGGCAATGGAAAAGGAGTTAAGACTGTCTTGAGTTCAAATATGTTCCTTAAGTATTATTTCGATTGTCATGGGGAAACAGAAACACATGGCTTTCAACTAAAATAAACATCAGGAAATGCTCCCTGTTCCTCTTCTCCCCTTGAGTCGCCTACACTGTTCTACCACATTTGCTATGTTCTCTTTATCAAATGTACAATCAAATCTCACACACCCCCTCCCAGTCAAAAGAATATTTTGCAACTTCTGATGTGTTACAGAAGACTTTTGTCATATTAGAACAGCCAACTTACAGCTTGGTTCACAAACAAGGACTGAAACTGAAGCCGAATTCCCATTGAAATAAATGAGACCAAAAAAAGCATCAAGCAGGTTCTTGGGTTGATTAAGGTGTTGGTTCTGATTGTTCATAGCTGACAATCTGCTTTTTTGAGAAGTACAGCTTGTGACATTCTAAATGAAATAGCATTCAACATTTCATAGACAAATCCCCATTTTAGCAGGCTTATTTCTTGGCTGCAGATATACATTGTGCTTGGAAAAGTCTCCTTATCCTTTTTCATTTGAATCACACTTGAGAAAAAACAATAATATGATATACATTTTTTTAAAAATAGAATAAAACAGAGCACTCTGGGTATGTTATAGAACGGCTAGCAAAAAGACTGGCTCCTTTCCAGATCTCAGCGAAAACATTTTTACTGTTTACATGAGCTATGAAGAAACTTAGCTTCTAGGGAACCTTTAGATTTGCGTTGAAGGGAAAGAACAATGATTGGTGTAAAGCTATTATTTGGAAGCCAACTTTTTCTCATCAGTTCTGTCTTTTTAAGAATAAACCCCTCTTGCTCTTTAAAAACAACACACAACTAAGCCTGCTTCATTCCTGCAACCCACAAAGCACTTACTGTACAGATGTTCTCTTGACATCAGAATAAGTGGTTTGAAGCTCCCAGCAAATCAACAATTTGCAAAACCTGTATGTCAATGAATGCCTACGTACTTTATGTGTATAATATAAGGAGGGGGGAAAGATCATAGAAGGGAGAGGGCTTCCTGCAGCCACTACATCCATTCCAACATTTGGAAGATGATCAGTCATGACTCGTCCAGTGCTCAGAAGCCATTCTCCTTGACCTAAGAACAGCTGCTTGAGGAGAGGCAGCAACGCCTCTCACTTATGCATGAATCCTGGCAGGGCGAGACCGTGGAGAGCAGCCAGAAGGAAGCCAGGAAACAGGAGCTGTGTGAAGGGTGTCTGCTTCTAAATTGCCAAAAAGAGGATACTGAACTGCATAAAATTTACATATGCTGATGTATATATATAGATGCACATCAGAAATAATTATTCTAATTTAAATAGGAAATACAGCAATCTCCCCAGCGTGTGGATGACTGTGATCAGGTGAGCCGTGGGCCTAGTTCAGAATGCTGTCCACGTACTGCTGACGGGCAACTTCCAGGCCCAGCTCTTCCTTCTAATAGCTCTATATCTTTAAACTGACCTTGGAATGGGCAGTCCTTCAAATAGAGGACAGCTTCAAAATAGAGGACGGTCCTTGGGCCACCCTTCAAAAGAGGAGCGTCCTCTGTAGAAACTGAATCCTGGCAAGACGGAAGCCCTTCTTGCCAGAAGTGAGTGGGTGAGTGGTTCCCGAGTCTGGGAGATAGGCTCATTGCCTGTTCTGGATGGGGTTGCACTCCCTCTGAAAGATCAGGTTTGTAGTTTGGGGGTACTCTTAGATCCATCTCTGTTGCTGGAGGCTCAAGCGCCACCGCAGCTCAGAGTGCCTTTAAGCAGCTTCACCTGGTTCGCCAGCTGCAGCCTCTCCCAGATAGGGACAGCTTGGACATGGTGGTACAGGCATTAGTAACCTCAAGATTGGATTACTGCAATGTGCTCTATGTGGGGCTGCCTTAAAGCTGCTCCAGAAGCGGGCGCTAGTGCAGAATGCTGCAGCTTGGCTGTTGTCTGGAGCTGCCCTTTCCCAACATGCAACTCCTTTGCTGAAGGAACTGCACTGGCTGCCTAGTTGCTACTGGGCCAGGTTTAAGGTTCTTGTACTAGTGTGCAATGCCCTAAACAACTTGGCACCAGTATATTTGAGAGAGTGCCTTCTTCTTTATCAACTTGCTTAGTCACATTGAGGTCATCTGAGGACATGCTCCTGTTGGTTCCACATACACCTATCATCCGACTGGTGTCCACCAAAGGAAGAGTCTTCAGTGTGGTGGCCCCCTCCTATGGAAATAACTGCCTCTGGAAATCAGGCAGGTGCCAACTTCGTATTCCTTCCAGCACCTCCTGAAAATGTTGTTGTTCCAGGAAGCTTTCCCTTAATGACCAGCCACGGTTTACTTTGCCCTTTTTTTAAAATGTACTTTTAATGTGTTTTCATTTAGTTTTTATTCTATTTTACTTTGTCTACCTCTCTGAAATTCTGAGTGAGGAGCTGTATATAAATATTGTAAATAAACAAATAAGGACACAATGCCACCCTATTGTGCCAGGAGTCAGAGCCAAAACACCTCAGAGCCAGAAAAGACCACATTTCAAAGAGGAAACAATTTTATTACCCTGACTGTCTTGGGGTGAGAGCATTGGCCAGCCTGGGTGGGTGGGGCTGGTGCAGGGTTTAAAAATACAAAACTGCCCAGGCGGATGCTCAAAGTTGGAATTCTAGTTCCTGGTTCTAACTCTTGCCTCAACTGCTGCCTCGTTTATATTCTTAGATCAACCAGCCTTGCTCACAAATCTTTTCATTTCGTCAGCCTTCTCTTCTAGGCCTAACTAGTTCCACTTCTTTCACCAGGCCTATTTCATGCATTATGGCAGCCAAGTACAGGCTGCTGAGAAAAAACCTGACTCTCTGTGTGTATCAAGGAGGGTAAGCTTTGAACACTGCTGATTACATGGATTAACTAATAATCATGCCGAAGGAGTCTCTAAGCTAGCATCATTCATTCTTGGTAGCTGCTGATGTTGATTTGAGGAGCCTGTGCATAATTTGACTAGTATATTATATTAAGCCACACTCATGCTCCCTGTAGAGCAACCACCATATAGAAATATTTCTCAATGGACTACACATAACTTTCCATATGATATTCCCCCTTCTCTTTCACCCACCCACCATCTCAAACATACATAGGCAGACCAGCCTTCTTCCCTGCTGAAATCCCATGCAGGGCCAGCATCAAGGGTAGGCATAGTTGGGCACCTCCAAGGGCCCACACCTTAGCATTGGCCCACTGACAGGAGCTCCTTAGAGTTGCCTGTCCTTTTCACCATTGCTTGTTCACCTGCCTGTTGTTCTGGCCAAACATTAGTGGTAGTGAGAAGGAAGAGCATTGCATGCCACAGGCTACTTTCTCATTGCCTCTCTTGATGTCAAGCAAGTAGGGACAACCTAGCCACACTAGTCCGTCCCTGGTAGATTCCAGATTAGACTACTGTAATGCACTCTATATGAGGCTTCCCTTGAAGATGACTCAGAAATTGCATCTAGTGCAAAATGCAGCAGCTAGACTGCTCACCGGAACATCTTATAAAGACCATATAACACCTGTCTCAAAAGAATTGCATTGGCTGTCTATATGCTTCTGGTTGGAATTCAAGGTGTTGGCAATGACATTTAAAGCCCTGAATGGCTTGGGACCTCGGTACTTGAGGGAGCGCCTCTCCCTATGTATGCCTGCCCAAGATTTGAGATCTATTGGAGGAGCCCTCCGCTGCATTCCACCAACGCGATACATGCATCATGACAGGATGGGAGAGTTCTTTCTCTGTTGTGGCACCCTGGTTGTGGAATGCCCTGCCTTTGGAGGCCTGACTGGTGCTGACTCTGGTTTCATTTCAGCACCGAGTTAAAACATGGCTTTTTACAAAGGCCTTTGAGGGCTAAATTCTTCATGGTTGCACATAATTTTAATTGTTTTTAATTGTTTCTATTGCTTTTTTTAAAATAGAAACAATTACTTGTTTTGTTAATGGTTTAATACATTTTTGCATTATCAGAAGGGCCACATAACATAGCTTTTCTTCACACTGCAGGTGTGAAGCAATTACTGGTAGGCATGTGCTCCGCTCCGATTAGAAGCGCAGAAGCAGGAGCGAATTGGCCTGCTCCACCTTGCCCAGAGGCGGAGTAGAAGTGGACTGCGGACCCCTAGAAGCAAGGCGAAGAGAAGCGGCCATTTTCGGAGCGCTCCTCTTTCCGCGGTCTGGTCCGATCGCCATCTTGAAACATTTTGCCCATAGGATTGCATTGCGGAAAAGAAAGGGGGATAACTGTGTTGTTTTTGAAGCTATCTTTCTGAAAATTCTTATGCTTAGAGAGTCGTGGATGGGGGTCATTTTGGGCCTACTCTCAGCTCTCTGTGTGGTGCAGTTCGCTTGCTAGAATTTTTTAAAAAACCGGCGGGAAAAATACCTTTTCCGAAGGGCTGAGGGGCAGAGTCAACTCCCGGTCATGATCACATGATCCCAAAGTTGGAGGAGGGGATAGGCAAAATGGGTAACTTGGGATTCTGGGAAACTTCTCTTTCTACTCTGAATGGAGTTTTCCCAGTGTTTTTTTTAAAAAACAGTAGCTCCACCAAATGCACAAATACAACCTGAAATCATACTAACAGATAGGAAACACACAGCAGTGCTACCCACCCTAACTTTGGGGAACAACTGAAAAGATGTGGTGCAAGGGGATGAGCTCCCCTAGGGCATCCCCATGTGGACGTGCCCCCACTCTCTCCTGTACTTGGAAGGCCATCAGAGCCTTCCAAAGAGAGTAACCCGGTGGAGCAATGCCTATCATGAGTTGAAGTGACAGCTTTACTCCTAAGTAGAGCTCTTGTGGTGGAGCAATGGCTTTCATGAGTTGAACTGACAGCGTTGCTTCTTAAAAGACTGGTCACTAGGACCAGTCAAATTGGCAGCTGCTTCCCCCTCCCCTGGGCACGTCCCCCTATTACTGGTAAAAGACAGATATAGCCTTTTAAAAAAAGTTCTTCTTGTTGTTTATTCAGCAACACTGCTGCTTTTAATTCCACCCCTCCTTCGTTTATTTATTTATTTATTCCATTTTATATGCATTACTGGCTTATCCTTGGCTCACTTCCTTATGCCCCCAGAAATGTCTGCTGCCTGCCTGCCTTCCCTCCCTCCTCCCCTGCCCGCCTCGCAGGGATGTTGTGTGTGTCTGGCTTTGACTCAGGGGAGAAGTCCTTCCTGTGCTCAGTTAGACTTTTGGAAGTTCCAAATCCATTTTTCAAGTGTGGAAGAAGATTCATAGGTTTATCTCTACTCCCCAATTCATGGCATGTTGGGATTTCCTTTGAAATGGCCCCATTGAGCTGTCTGCAGGTTTAAGCTCCGCCAAAAATCAGGGGATGATGGGACTGCCTTGAGTCTGGGCGTGCGTGTGTATCCCTGGATAAGCTATCATGGTGGCGAGTTTGAGTTTTTTCACGTGGAA
Source organism: Elgaria multicarinata webbii (assembly GCF_023053635.1). NCBI lineage: Eukaryota > Metazoa > Chordata > Lepidosauria > Squamata > Anguidae > Elgaria > Elgaria multicarinata. The sequence continues at coordinate 34,516,608 of NC_086180.1, read as the reverse complement.
ATTGACGGAGCTATCAAAAGGGGTGTGAATGGGGTGCCCAATTTTCATAAATTCCCCAAAAATCAGGGGATGAGGGGATTGCCTTGAGTCTTGGCGTGCGTGTGTATACCTCCATGAGGTGTCATGGTGCCAAACTTGAGGTTTCTAACTTTCACAGAAAAAAAGTTGTATACTTTTTTAGCTTAATGCAAGCCTATGGGGGGGGGGGAACAGAGCTCCGATCCGGATCCGGAGCTCCGCAGCGGAGCGGAGCGGACATGGGCGGAGTGGGGGCGGGGCAGAGAGGGCCGATCCGCAAATCGCAGATCTGGAAGAGAAGCGGAGCGGGGGGGTCCGTGCACACCCCTAATTACTGGACCTGATGAGTTTTGGCAGCTGTTCCATCACATCTCCAATCCATACTCCTGAGAGACAACTTATTTTTTCTCATGCCAATGGGTCTGGCTGGCTCATATCTGCCTCTATTCATCATAGTAGGGAGTCATCCACCAGGACCACCCTTATCTTTCTCTTGCTGCAGGGGGTGGCTCCATCTAGGGAAGTTGCAATGGACTCCTCTGCATCCAACCCCCTGGACCCAGTCAGCCTCCTGTGGTGGACTCGTGGACCTGCACTCCAAGTGTTTGTAAGGTCCAACAAGCGCTCAGCAGTCATCTGCCCTCAACTGGAGCCTCCACTATGAGCCACAATGGAGGCTCCAGAAATTATGTGTCTCCCCCCATTGTGTAAATGGTGGCTGTAAAGGCCTCATTTACACAACAGAGGAAAATGAGTAATTTCCAAAGCAAGGTTGAACAGCTACCAAGCACTTGTCGGACCTCGCCGAGCCTCAAAGGAAACTTGCACAGCCTGACGAGTGGGGGCAGACAGCACCTGCAGGGTGAGTGTCCAATGAGCGAGTTCACCCTTCCCTAGCTCCATCCCCTCTGTTCTTCAGCGTCTTGTTCCCTGTTCAGCAAGGACTGCCACAAATCTGTTGTAGTAATTAATGTGTGTTGAGTTAATCCTGAGGTTCTCACTATCTTTTTGCTCCAGCAACATTTGGATACATTTTGAGTACACGGTAAGATGAAATTCAGAAATACGGAGGAAACAACCAAAGAACTCAACAAAGAAAGCTTTTTCTCAAATACCCAACAGTTCTTATTAATCAACTCTAAAGCAAGTAGAAATGAAGTAAATAAAGATATATTATTATTTTATTTATTTATTTATTGCATTTTTATACCACCCAATAGCCGAAGCTCCCTGGGCAGTTCACAAAACCTAAAGCCATTCAAAGTATAAAACAAACAGTATAAAACATGATATAAAATACACATTAAAACTGATTAAAACATATCATACACGATTAAAACATCTTTAAAACATCCTTAAAACATCCTAAAAACTGTACTTCTGTTCACATCAGATTAGGGAAGGGGTTATAGATCAGAGGAGTTCAATTTACTCTAAACTATATAAATGAGGCTTTGGATCTAGAGCAAGCATGATGCTACTGGAGACAGTCTAGAAATGATGCATTGGAAAGCATAATCCGGGCTGTTAACTCCACCATTTGTAACTTTTCTTCAGAGACTATATTTTTTAAAAAGAAAAAAAATGGCTTTTCTTACCCATTTTGCCTTTTTCATTTAGTAAACACTGACTTTTCTCCATGATTCTAATGGAGCATGAAATTAACATGGCATTTCTGTTTATTTCCTTCTATTTGCACTGCCGTTTTCCTCCATGAAATAAATGCAGTGCTAGAGATGAGGGGAGAGTGAGGGCATTAGGCTGTGTTCCACCTGTTGCGTATTCATGATGCCTCAAACTGGTCTCCTTCCAGGTTGCAGCATTCCAGTGCTAAGCTTCATGAAAAACAAAAACCCAACATGGAAAATAGTTTAGAAGAAGACAACATAATGGAGAGTGAATAAGGCCTCCAGTCATTCTCTTTAACAAAAACCACCTTAGTACCATTGCAATTCTGAATTACTTTGAGGGACCATTCAGAAATGTGTTTACTGATGGCAGAATATCTGCAAGTCTATGCACACTTACCTAGGAGTAAGTCCCATTCAACTCATCGGAGATTACTTCTGAGTAGACATGAATAGGATTGTACTGTTACAAGATATATATCCCAGTTAGTTCAAGAAAACTCTTCCAAATGTTTCAGAGGAAGGCAAAGCCTTTCCTATCTGGAGTATTCTCCATTAGTATTTTATCATCAGTCCACCCAGCTCCTCTAAGGCAAAACTTAAAGGTTTTGCAAACTGTCTCAGTCTTAGGAAGAGAGAGATTCATATGTATTTGTTCATCATAGGTTGGATGTTCTTAATATTCTACTGCCCTAGTTTCCATAATAGCAAAAATGGCATTTCATGTGACTTTCCTAGAGATATCTAGAATTTAAACCTACTGTAGTTCTCTTGGCCTCTAAATGTATTAATTTACCTTTTCTAAGTAACTTGGTAATTGGTTGAAAATGCTGGAATGCATTGGCAATGGGACATTGCAATACAGCCATTGTTTCATAGTATAGTTTTACTTTTGCTGATTTTCATGGTTCCTTTTGGCCCATGTCTCTTTTTAGGCTCATTTTCTGTGTAAACAGTATGCCATGTCCAGCTGAACCTGAACATTTTAATGAAGCTTGAAAGAGGATGTTCATCCCATTCTCTTATTATTGCTGAAATATTCAAAGTTCTTTCAGTGTCCAGGAAAACTAGTTGTCCATTCTCACCTGTCATCATATTAGTGCAGTTCTTACAGCAGCAGAAATCCTACAGATCTATGCGTTAATTCTGCCACTCTATTCTAGGGAAACTTGAGGAGAATTTATGTGGGCATTTTATCAGGATATGTTACCATAAGCGTTAAAGTCCCTGCAGTCCTTCCATTGGGAATATATTATTCCCTGAGTCCTTAACTTCTTTACCTGCTGTGGTAGAGCCTTGAAATCCACTCTTAAGTGCTCAATATCAATCTTTGGAATATGAATGGTGCTCATATGGGGGACCAGGAAGGAGACCTGGTTGGAGGATATAACTGTTATTCTCTGATGCTGGGCATGTGTGGGCAAGTAGAATACTCCTTGGGATGTTGGGTTTAATGAACACATGTCTGTCTCTGTCATGACAGATATGCCCTTGATCAGAAGGGAATTTTGAAGCTAGTTTCTAATCCCACAAGGTCATAATGTTGCTAGGTAGCAGGAGTGTGCATATGTCTCCACCCACTATGTACATGATGTGATTTGTATGCACATATAACCTAGTCCTCTACTGAAATAGTAGTGGAAGAACAACGAGAGTCAGGCGTATGTGCATACATGAATAAGCATCTGTGAACAGCTTATTGATGCTGGTGACTTCCCTAGCCTTTCCCTGCTCCTCTTCTTCTATAACACCTGCATTTACTCCTAAGTAGTTGAATAAACAGTAACTTAAATTGTTCTGGAATACATAGAGGTGTAAACCAGAGGTATAACCACACATTATTTCTTTCGTCTTCAGTATTAAAGTATTGATACTGAACTGCTCTATGGAATATTTTTATGGAAAGAACAATTTTTATCCAAAGAATCCTAGGTGCCAAAATCATTGCACCTGAAAATTAAAACAAAAACTTGACATGAATGTATTTCTCACTACTGTCAAAAGCTTTTATGATACAATTAGGCATCTTTGAGCCTTATTTTTATATATATATATATATATATATATATATATATATATATACACATACACACACACACACACACACACACACACACACACACATCCTGCCCAAAAGAGCTTTAAATCAACTAATTCAAATAAACCACCTACTTTATTAAAGTTGATTTATTGGCAAAGTAACAGTCCACTAATGAGGACTGAAGGCACAGGGAGAGAACTGCCTGAAGAGGAATGAGAACTATAGCCAACAAAGGGAGAAGAGCAGACTAAGATAAGGGTTAGTTAGATGACAACAGGGAAAAGAAGTCCTGTGAGAAAGCAATTTGGCTTTATGAACAGCTGCCTCCACAGAGGGTCAGACGTGTGAGCAATTAAAATAAAACACGTTGATTTTAATATACCTGGGTAACGGAAATTGATCATAGAGAGTGCTGTTGACTGTACATCAAGAAACAATTTAGGATCCAGTTTAAAACAAAGTTTATAATCCTTGTTTAATGGATTTTACTACTTCAGGCTGTACAGTGCTGTAAAAATGATTAAAATGTGCTCCCTCAGTTTAATCAATAAAACTTCCTGCTGTAAGATTGGTTGAGTTCCAGAGACACCTCCAGGTAGTTCTACAGTGCTGTGTTTGTAGAATTCCAAATAAGTAATCTATCATTATTTCTATACACAGAATTCATTAGCTACCTCATCCTTCAGCTTATTAGTACTGAAGTCAAGCAAACAATCCAAGCGAAAGGTCACCTCTTAACGAACACCATAGTTAGACCAAAACATACATCAAAACTTTAACAGAAATGTGTCAAAATCCAGTGGCAGGGAATGGATAAAGAGGTAGTGTGGTATATTCAGACTGTGGAGTGGAAAGTGCCTATAGGTATGGAAATTTGGAGAAGTCATTTTAGCAATCTGCAAGAAGGCATGCATTAAGCTAGGTTAAGGAACGGGTCAAATTACTTATTAGGAACTGGAAGAGCATAAAAAGAAAATTCTCTTCCAGAGAAATTCTGCTGCTTAAACTCTATGAAATGTGATCTGCAATGTTTAAAGAAGTAGAGGATAAGTCAGCTAGCTAGAGGCTTCCATTTTTAAAACAAATTTACACCGTGGCAAACCGAATTATGGTTTTTGGAAGCAATAACATGACTGATTCTGTGGTTGTTTTTTGTTTTTTTGTTTTAAAAAATGACCTCTTTTCCAATATGCAATAAACTATTTTGCAGAAAACTGGCACACATTTACAGCATATAAATGTTGTAAATAAATAAATAAAATAAAATCTACAATTTAAAAGAGATAAATAACTGAACAGCTAACAACAGAAAAATGGTTTTTAGAATGTAGCAGTATGCATATTAAAAATAAAGCAAGGCGCAGGTTAAAACGTCTGGGAGAATAAAAAAAAGTCCTGACATGGCGCCAAAAAGACAGCAAAGTAGGTGCCACATGGACCTCTCTAGGGAGGTCAGTCAAGAATTTGGGGGCCACCTCAGGAAAGGCCTGCTCATAAGTTACCATCCAATGAATCTCAATTTGTGGGGGTACTTGCACCTCCGAGACCCAAATGCAGGCCCAAATGTAGTCTGTAGTCTGAAATCCATACATTTCTGAGTTGGTGATGCAACTTGTGCAACAAGAAAAATGCACCTGGAAAATGTGTACATTTGAAAAATGCACCTGGAAAATGTGTACATTTGAACAATCTGCACAAACACACTTCAGTTTACAGGCAAAAACTGTACACTTTTAAAAAGTGCACGATTGATGCTTACATTTGGGGAAAAGTGCATGAAAATACATACATTTTTGTGCAAAAGAAAGAGAGAGCTTATAATCCAATACAGACATGATTCGCAGTAAGCTTTGAGGTAGAATTCAGAAAGCCTCGATGACCTTGAATTCTGCCGAGTTGTCCATCGCTAGTCTGCACGGTTTACAAACTGGTGTGGAAGACTTCTGCCTTTACTTTAGAAAGGCTGCTCTCTTAGGCTACTATCAGAAACATGAACAACAACTACAGCTGCATGACATACGGAACACAGATAATACACCAGAGCACTTGTGTACACAAAATTTTGCACATCAGTCTTACGGTGGCACTGAGAAAAAAGAATTGCCACTCACAGTCCAATTCATGATCATGGGTTCCAAACACAATAATAGGAAATGAACAATGAACTATAAGGGCTGGGTCTGGGTCATCTGTATTCTCTATATAGCTTTATCCCAGGACATGTCTTTCGGAACACTCAGATTTGGCATCCTAATAAATTGATGACCCTATCAACCAAGGGGTCAGTATCTTTCACCCTATATCTCTTACCATGTTTGGGCTACTGAGAGAATCTGAGAAGATAGGGAGGGACTAATGGTGGAACAGAAAGGCAACATTATCAGAACTGTATCCTCGTTTCAATGTTTGGAAGAATAGTGGAGGCCAGCGACATATAAACACAGTGTTCAGATAAACTGTTGCTCATTCCAGCCATGGCTAGAATGTTGGATGTTAAAACTACTCAAACAATGAAAAGGGCACAAACAGAATGAACATTTAGCATATCAGACAATGATATGCCAAGGTCACTATGTTCAGACTAAGTAATCAACAAAGAGAGGTCACATTTCAGAATGTAGATTAATTGCTTTATTCTTAAGAAAGCAGGGATTTCTTAAGAATAAAGCATTTTTTTACCCTATCACCCTGAGACGTGTTCTCTCTTTGTGGATTTCTAGTTGATGCTTTCCAGTTTAGCAAATATTCAGTAACAATAACAGTTAGCTATCCCATAAAATCCTATAGTAAGCTTCAGTGCACTTAATTTTAGGTATTCTATATTATATCATTCTTGCTATCCATAATGAGAAGGAAGCTGGTGTTTGTGTAAAGGGGGAGACAGATGATGGTGATTTGTTTTAAAAGAATGTGTGTCTGGCTCATTGAACCTCAGGGCTGCCACAATACATTTTGCTGCCTAAGGTGAAAAACAAGAGTTTGGAGAGGGGTGGCTGTGCAGATGCTCAAGCAAAGAGATGACTTACTGATGTTCAGAACATGCTGGTTATGCCTACTTCTGCGTAATCCTTTCCTCCTTACTTGTGAGTAGAGATGAATAATCTGGAATTTTGTGCTGTCTGTGCTGCTTCTCACTGTTACTTCTGAGGAGTTATAGACAGGGGTGTCTGTGAAGATGCTCAGTGAAAGAGATCTTTTGGATACTTTCCATGTGACTCTGAGATTATTATCATAATCTCTCAGGCCTTAGCTAGACCAGGCTATATCCCGGGGCGAACCCTGGGATCATCCCTGTGCTTCCACATGAGGGATCATCCCTCCCTCGCCCCGGGATATAGCCCTCTTCTTTGGGCCTGCTTTTTCCACTGTCTAGGGCTCAGCCCCAGATCGCAGAATGTGTGGCCTGTTTCTGCGGCTTGACCCTGCTCCGCGTGATTACTCGTGTGGAGCTGGGAGTCGCGCATGGGGCACAGTGCTCCTCAGGAGCACTGCGCCCATTAGGATTAGGGTGAGGGGAGCGGGGAAACCAAATTAAATTTAAAAAAACCTTACCTTCAGCACACGAGCATTTGTGTGCTGCTGGTCCTTTAAGAAAATTAAAAAATGGTGTGTGCAACACCTCTCTTCCTGAGGTTGTCATGCGTTACATGTAAATGGAGGAGGGGTCTCGTGTTAATCACAATGCGAGATCTGTACTCCTCCACCCTGGACTTTCAGGTGGGTCTAGCTAAGGCCTCAGTGTCTCCTTTTGCATTGGGTTGCTGCTGCGTTCCAAAGCTGCTTTTCTGTGTTGCTGCTCTGAAGATAGCATTATCATTACTGGCTTAAAGCACACATATTCAATGGCCTAATCTACACGAAGCAGGATATTGCACTATGAAAGCAGTATATGGTATGTGTCAATGGGCCCCAACAGTTGTCAGTGCACTTCAATACCACAATAAAGCAGTAGTGTGGCTCCTGCCTTTTATATACTGCTTTCATACCACTTTCTACCACTTGGTGTAGATTAGGCTAAAGTCCCAAACAAAAGTTTAAATCAGTTTACTGATCAATATTGCCATATTAAAGAAAGAAATTTAAAATTGAAGACATTGGTACCAAAGCACTCATGTCTGTCCCTCATACCCCCATGAATCCATTTCATCCTGTTCAGAACCTGGAGCGGTGGTGGTGATGCCAAATTATACCTCATCTAAGGTGCCAAAATACTTTGAGATGATCCTGATTACACAACAAAGTAATCATTGTTGATGGATCTCAACACAGGCATTTTCAAATATAATTTCCTATTGTTAAAAACACGTTCCTGCATTTTTATGAGCGTCCCTTGTGCTGGGCCTCCCACAACATCTGGAATGCAATGTGTCCCTAACCAGACAGGGATAACCAGATTTTCTTCTCTATTGGTCCATATTAAGTCTAATAAGAATTTCCCTATGGAGATTTTTGGAAATTACTACAGCATGGAATTTGATGAGACAGAAAAAGAATGTCGTCTTCAATTGCAATATTTTTATATTATTTGAAGGTTAAGTAGTTCACCTCCCAACTTTGAACCTCACATTGTTCCTTAGTAAAAGAAACAATCTGTATCAGTGAAGTCATTTTATGTTATTCAAATTCAGACTTGTCATTGTTTTTGTACACACAGAGCTGGAAATGCTTTCTGTTGGCTTAGTTATTCAGCCACAAGATTACATATTCAACTGGGAACACATGGAGTTATGATTGTCATTTAGACTTACTAGCTTCATACTTGCCCTTGGCATATTGTACAGGCCCTGTGAAAATATATCCACCATTGCAAAGGTCACCTTAAACATCAGCAACTAATAGTGTTCAGAGGTGGGAATATGGAGAAGGGTGAAATGTAGAGAGGAAGGTTATAGAGTGCAATGTTTTGAGGCGGTTCTGTGAGATGAAAGCAGATAGCTCTTATATGTATTTAGGTGAATTACTACCTTGGATTTAGGTCATATGTGTTGCAAAAAGTCTTCCACAATGAATTATTCTCTATACCAATGTCTATAAACCAATGTAATTGGCAACTAGGCCCAATGAACAGTCTAGGAGTATATACTGCTGTAGCATTGTAGAAGATAAGCAGGTGTGGGTGAGATAGGAGCCCCATATAAGCAACTCTGCTCTAAAAGGAAGACCAGAATATAATAATAAACAGACAAATGAATGTGTCCATTTCTAGTGGCAACCAATCCTTAAAAATTGGGGTTTAGGGTTCCACTATATTTAGCCCTTGTCCTAGTGCAGGGATGAGCAACTTGCGTAAGTCCAGGGATTGGGCAGATTTTGTTCATTATAAATTTGTTCTCTCATCCTTTTTTGCTGCTATCTCATTGGCTAAACAACAGTATTTTTCTCTCCTTATTCAGTCTCAAGCCAAGCGCCCTCGGCAGCTTTTTAAGTCATTTGACGCCCTTCTGAAACCCAGCCCATCCTCCATTTTTCTCTCCTTGTCTGCTCAGGATTTTGCTACTTTCTTCAACAACAAAATCCAAACAATTCGCTCTGAGCTCGCTATTACTATCTCTCCCCCAACATTCACTACTCAGCTTCCAGTTCCCCCTGTAATTTTCTCTGCATTTCCTCTGATTGCTGCCGATGAACTTACTAGTATAATGCATTCTTTGAAGCCCTCCACCTGCCCTCTTGATCCTATCCCTTCTTGCGTCTTTATCAATCTTACGTCTACCATTCTTCCCTCCCTACTCCACATTATTAACACTTCTTTGTCTTCTGGCACATGTCCTTCTGCCTTTAAGCATGCTTCAGTCTTCCCCATTCTAAAAAAATCCTTTCTCAATATGTTTTCTCTTGCCAATTAGTGCCCTATTTCTCTGCTGCCATTCGTGTCAAAAGTCTTGGAACAAGTGGTTTATTCCCGGTGTCTTCATTTTCTTTCTAGATCCTCGGCCTTGGATCCTTTTCAGTCTGGCTTCCGTCCTCTGCATTCTACTGAGACAGCTCTTACTAAGATTACCAATGATCTTCTTATCGCCAAATCTAAAGGCCTATTTTCAGTTCTTATTTTTTTGGATCTTACTGCGGCCTTTCATACGGTTGATCATGACCTCCTATTGGCTACCCTATGTGACCTTGGATTCCGCGAATCTGTCTATGACTGGTTTGCCTCCTATCTCGCAGGTCGCTCATTTAGCGTATGTGCTAATGGCCACTCGTCTTCTTCTTTTCCCCTTCAAGTTGGGGTGCTACTGGGCTCAGTAATTGGCCCTTTGTTGTTCTCTTTATACATGTTATCATTAGGTAATCTTATTCATTCTCATGGCCTCCAATATCACCTGTATGCAGACGATACACAATTGTATCTCTCTTCTCCTGAACTTTCTTCTGACGTTCAGGCTAGGATCTCAGCCTGTTTGTCTGATATCTCAGCCTGGATGCTTCAGCGTCGCTTAAAACTAAACATGGCGAAAACAGTTTTGCTTGTTTTCCTTCCCAAACCGTCCCCTCGCTCTTCATTCTTTGTTACTGTTAATAATGTCACACTTTATCCGGTGGAAGAAGCTCGTAGTCTTGGCTTCATTTTTGATTCTTCACTTTCTTTCTCCTCACATATCAAGGCTGTAGCCTAGTCCTGCCATTTTTTCCTATATAACATTGCTAGGATCCGTCCTTTCTTATCTGAATCTTCTGCTAAAACCCTTGTCCATGCATTGGTTATCTCCCGTTTGGACTTTTGTAATCTTCTTTTGACTGGTCTTCCTTATGCTCATCTCTCCTCTTTGGTCTCTCTTCACCATTCTGCAGCCAAGATTATTTTCTTGGCTCGTCGTTTTGACCATGTTTCTCCTTTGATGAAATCTCTTCATTGGCTTCCGATCCCATATAGAATTCAGTATAAGCTTCTTTTGCTGACATTCAAAGCGTGTCATGGTCTTGCACCTTCTTAACTTTCTTCTCTCATTTCACTCTACCATCCCCCTCGTACCCTCCATTCTTCAAATGTTATGTTGCTTTCCCACCTGGCTTCGCCCATTCTCTCTGGCTGCCCCGTTTGCTTGGAATGCTCTTCCAGAGCAACTACGTACCACGATTTCCATTGTAGATTTTAAAACGCGTTTGAAAACTCATTTGTTTTCAATAGCTTTTGGTATTTTAGCTTGATTTACTGTTCTTATTACTATGATTATTCTCTTATTTCTGCTTTGTGAACCCCTTCCCCCCCTTCATATGTTTTAATGTGATTTTAGATTGTAAGCCTCTAGGCAGGGTATCGCTGTTTTATCTGTATATTTAGTACAGATGTTTTCCAGATGTTTTGGCCTACAACTCCCATCAGTCCTAGCCCTCCTAGACAATGGTAAGGGCTTATAGGAATTGTAGGCAACGCATCTGGAAAACCACAAATTAGCCATTCCCATCCTAGTGAATCCCTGGGGCGATGCGTAGGATTTTTTCCTGGGTTTTGAATTGTTTAAAAGATACCTCAGGCCTTAATAGCTATCCCTAAACAAAGGATGGAGCATTGGAGCAGTCCATTTAGCCATTTCTTAAATCAGTTAAACTTCCAGTAGCTGATCAGAGGTAACCACCCCTGAGTTACCACTCTAGAGGTTAGGGGTATAAATTGCACCATTTGGGTTGCCTCCCCCCCAAGTTATGCCTTTTGCTTTAGTAATAATTTTTAAAATTATTTATTTACAAAATATCTATACCACTCCACATTTAAGACAGATTTTGGAGTGGTGAAGATAAGGGTAAAACATTAAAAAGATTAAAGCACCACATTAAAATTGTTATTTTTTAAACAGAGTACTAATAAAATACCAACAAAAACCATGGCTTGTCAATTAAGGAATGCTTCTTGGAATAAGAAGGAACAGAATGTTGGTGTCTGCCTGTCCTCCAAGGGCAGGAAGTTCCAAACACAAGGGGGCCACCACACTGAAGGCTCTTCTCCAGGGCCAGATCTACACCAAGCAGGATATAACACTTTGAAAAAGTTTTGAAAACTGTATATGTAGTGTGTCCTGGGCCTAAACAGTTGTCACTACTGTTATAAATCATTATAAAGCAGTAGTCCCAGGTGGACTCCAGTCAAGCCATAGATCCATGTGGAACCACCAGGAGCAACCACCAGGATGACCTCAATGGCTCTTGAATGGAGCTCTCATTACCTCTGCTTTCTTAGCTGCTGTAATAGTGATGGCCTGTGGCTAGCCATCTCTTGAGCATGGACTCCCACCCACTGGGATGCCACTATATCCGTTGAAGGTGAATGGCAACCTAGTTCTTCCCAGGATAGTTGTGCAGCTGTGGAAAAGCCTGCATCTTTCAGACCATGGCCACAAACCATCTAAATCCATTGGTTTCAATATGCTTAAATATGCCTGATTCTGAGCGGAGTTGTGGCCAATGTTTTTGGCCTCTCCACTCCAGTGATATTATATATGACATCTATGGGACTGCATGGAAGCCATGAGAAAGAGAAGATGTGGGTGTGGAGCAGCTCCGTCTGTGGCCACCCTCTATCTCAACACTCAACCATGTGTATTATTTATTTATTTATTACATTTTTATACCGCCCAATAGCCGAAGCTCTCTGGGCGGTTCACAAAAATTAAAACCATAATAAAACAACCAACATGTTAAAAGCACAAATACAAAATACATTATAAAAAGCACAACCAGGATAAAACCACGCAGCAAAATTGATATAAGATTAAAATACAGAGTTAGAACAGTAAAATTTAAAGTTAAAATTAAGTGTTAAAATATAGGGGTGTGCACGGACCCCCCGCTCCGCTTCACTTCCAGATCCGTGATTTGCGGATCGGGCCGCTCCGCCCTGCCCCTGCTCTGCCTATGTCCACTCCGCTCCGCACGGAGCTCCAGATCCGGATCGGAGCTCCGTTTCCCCCCCATAGGCTTGCATTAAGCTAAAAAAGTATACAACTTTTTTTCTGTGAAAGTTAGAAACCTCAAGTTTGGCACCATGACACCTCATGGAGGTATACACACGCACGCCAAGACTCAAGGCAATCCCATCATTGCCTGATTTTTGGGGAATTTATGAAAACCGGGCACCCCATTCACACCCCTTTCCATAGCTCCGTCAATTTGCACGTTAAAAATCTCAAACTCGCCACCATGAAAGCTTATCCAGGGGTGCACACACACGCCGAGACTCAAGGCAGTCCCATCATCCCCTGATTTTTGGGGAATTTATGAAAATCGGGCACCCCATTCACACCCCTTTCCATAGCTCTGTCAATTTGCATGTTAAAAATCTCAAACTCGCCACCATGAAAGCTTATCCAGGGGTGCACATGCACGCCAAGACTCAAGGCAGTCCCATCATCCCCTGATTTTGGGGGCATTTATGAAAATCGGGCACCCCATTCACACCCCTTTCCATAGCTCTGTCAATTTGCATGTTAAAAATCTCAAACTCGCCACCATGAAAGCTTGTCCAGGGATACATATGCACGCTGAGACTCAAGGCAGTCCCATCATCCCCTGATTTTTGGGGAATTTATGAAAACCAGGCACCCCATTCACACCCCTTTCCATAGCTCCGTCAATTTGCACTTTAGAAACCTCAAACTCGCCACCATGATAGCTTGTCCAGGGATACATACGCACGCCAAGACTCAAGGCAGTCCCAGCGGCAGAGCCCTGTAAAGGACCAAGGGAGAGGGGAACCTTACCTGCCTCCATCTGTGGTCCGTCGCCGTCTTCAATTGAGCCCGCGGTTTCACCAGGAAGTCTGGGTCGCAAGTGGCCCAGACTTCCTGGTGGAACCGCTGGCTCAACTGAAGATGCTGATGGACTGCGGACGGAGGCAGGGAAGGGAGAGGAGGACGGGGGCAGTTTACCGGGCCCTGCCGCTGTCGCCGCCCATGCGCCGACAGCGGCAGAGCCCGGTAAGGGACCAAGAGAGAGGGGGGGCCTTACCTGCCTCTGTCCATGGTCCGTCGCCGTCTTCAATTGAGCCCGCGGTTCCACCAGGAAGTCTGGGCTGCAAGCAGCCCAGGCTTCCTGGTGGAACCGCGGGCTCAATTGAAGATGCCGATGGACCGCGGACAGAGGCAGGTAAGGGAGAGGAGGGCGGGGAGGGGGTTACCGGGCCCTGCCGCCGTCGCCGCATGGGCGACAGCGACAGCGGCAGGGCCCGGTAAACCCCACTTACCTTTCCGGCGGAGCTCCGGATCGAGGCGAAGGATCCGCCTTCACCTCGATCCTCTTCGCCACGCTCCGCCGGACCCCCAATCCTCTTTGCCTCCGCCTTAAGGGCAGGCGAAGCCTCCCACTCCGCTCCTGCTTCTCCAGTCCGATTAGAAGCGGAGCACATCCCTATTAAAATACTGAGTGAATAAAAAAGTCTTCAGCTGGCGACGAAAGGAGTACAGTGTAGGCGCCAGGCGCCATTACTGTGGTTGACATTCTCTTGATTTCTGGTAGTTGCTGTGGGTTTAGGTGACGGTGTTATTGATTTGGTTGCATTTCACTTCTGGTGGTGGAAGCAGACTTCAAGTAAAACGAATGACTACTATCTTATTTATGTTTGAGGCAACAATATGTTGATCTTATTAGCACTGTCAGTTTGACATGATATATGATAAAAAGCAGGAACAATCTGGATATGAAATCCTGTTTGAGAATTTTTGTTCTTTATGAATGTGTCAACAGACACAACATTAAACATTTATTTGCCTTTTCAGGGAAGATGCTGAAATGAATGGAGGTTGGCTAGCTGGGGCAACCACAGGGCATAAATGTTATGGGTGGGGTGGGGGGAGAATCTTTGACAGAATTTTCCTGAAGAACAAAAATAAAATGTTTCATTTCTTCTCTTCAGACAGAACATCCATAATGCATCTACTGACTTCTGCAGTTTGCCAATTATTATTTATTTACAGCCCCCAGATTTCACATCAGGTTTCCCATGACATCGCTCAGTGTGATAGACAATTCACAATCACAGGGCTCATAGCTGAAGGGGAGAATCCTGACTAACTTCAAATAATCAAACAGGCACAATCCAACCAGCATTGCTAACGCATAAGCCCTATGGCATGAAGGTCTGTATGGGTATAGTGCTTGCTGGATGGTCCCCAAAATTCTCCTTCTCCTTGGCTTCTCCAGGACTATGCTTTAAGGCTCAGGACAGAAATAGGCATTTTGGCAGCACTGTTGGTTTTCATACAGGACCACCTTAGTTCATGTTAAAGAATTCCTTGGGTTTATATTTCCAATGTGTATTGATGGGATTTTCTTTGACATGTTAGAGCTTAAAGATGAGCATTGTTGCATTTGTGGTGTGGAAGGTCACAGCCTTCATCAATGATGTATATGAAGAGTTATCGTGGGTGGGGGTGGGGGTAGGGCCCAGGTTATTCACTCTCACATTATCCTGCCATTCGATTCTTCAAATCTACAGTAGGTTGTAATTGCCAACCAAACATGGAAAGCTGCTGCAGTTAAGCCTAATGTGATTAAAGGAGCAGTGATTAAAGTGGGTCTGTCTACACTGCAGTCTCTGTGGTACTGGAGGAAAACAGCTACTGTATGTTCCATTTTTAAGATTCTACATCCTCTTCCACAACTAAACAAAGCTAGGTATAGGATTGCCACAAAGTAACACCAAAGTCAGATATTGGCTGCCTTTGAAGACTACTTGGAAACTGCAATTAGACTGGGACTGGGATCCTAGGCCCGTACTGGTGGTGTTTTCGGGCACCGTCTGAAGTGGATGCAGTCCCCCAGCTTCTGACATTTGTAGCCCAGTTCAAAGTAGGTGCCATTGTTGTGTAGTGGTTAGAGTGTTGGACTGGGACTTGGGAGGCCTGGATTCTTGTTCCTGTTTGTCCATGAAGCTCATGGCTGATTTTGGGCCAGTCACTGTCTCTTGGCCTAACCTACCTCACGGGTTGTTGTGGGATGAAATGGAGAGGAGGTTCATGTACGCTGCTTTGGACTCCTACAGGAAAAGGTTGGATATAAATGAAAAAAAATGTTACCAAGGTGGCATGGCTATTGCTACAAAAAGACTTACTCATGACTTGTTCACACATCACCATAATTAGGGTGACCATATGAAAAGGAGAACAGGGCTCCTGTATCTTTAACAGTTGCAAAGGAAAGGGAATTTCAGCAGGTGTCATTTGTATATATAGAGAACCTGGTGAAATTCCCTCTTCATCACAACAGTTAAAGTGCAAGAGCTATACTAGAGTGACGAGATTTAAAAGAGGGCATGGCACCTACAGCTTTAACTGTTGTGATGAAGAGGACATTTCACCATTTCTCCATATATGCAAATGACACCTGCTGAAATTCCCTTTTCAATACAACTGTTAAAGATACAGGAGCCCTGTTCTCCTTTTCATATGGTCACCCTACCATAATAACAATAAAAAACCCACTCTCATGGGAGTCCTGGATCACATGTGTTCTTGCCAACATAAGTGGTCCCTTAAATTCAGATTTCATTTAAACCAGGTTATCATCATCATTTTTTTAAAAAATGTAACTTACTACAATAGTTTTTTTTTTTTTTAAGAAATAGCAATTTAAGTTTGTGTGTGTGTGGGGGGGGAGGAATTGGCTTTGAATGACCCTGAACATGATAGAGAAATAGTCACATCTTTTTATAGTGAAGAAACTTGATTAAGTCTGTGAGCATCAATAATTTAGGGACTATAGTCCACACATCGCATTTGTATGGCTAAACAAGCACCCTGTCTTCTTGTGTCTAATATGTCTACATAGGAGAGTGTTCCAGCTATTTTTTTCTGGCTCTCTTTCTTTTCTGTAACCTGAAGCTGCAACCCTATGCACAATTACCTGCTAGTAAGGTCGGCTAAGTTTAATGGGATTTACTTCTGAGTAGACATGCATAGGATTGTGCTATGAAGGGCTTTTTCATTGCATAACAGTAGCTTATGACATGAAGATGAAGTATTCTTCAGCTCTATCAGTCTGAAAAACTGATTATGTCCTTCTACTACTTTCTAAGGATACTGATGTTATTGCATCTAATTTGATTTTCAGTTCTTCCTACATTCGGCAGGGAGCAAATTATTCTTTTATTGGAGGTACTGCTAGCCTTAGACATTTTATTCCATATACTGTGCCCACAAGTTCTTGTTTTTGACAGCTGCATATTCCACTCTGCTCCACCTGATGTTCTAATGTTCTTCTGCCTGGATATTTGTCAGATTTTATTTGGGGATTCAACAGCAAAAGAGGGAGAATTATTCAATCCCTACACAAAGAAGCATTAATGAAACCAAGGCAGTTTCAAGATTTTGTGCATATAACATGTCAGAGGGATGCACTTTTAATGATGCACTGGTTTTTAATGTTTGAATTAGTTGTATGTATTTTATGGTGTTTTTATTAGTGTTGTACCCTGCCTCGATCCAGAGGGTGAGGGTGGTAACAAATAAAATTATTATTATTATTATTATTATTATTATTATTATTATTATTATGCAGTGAGAAGAAAAATGATGATGATGATGATGATGATGATGGCAACATGAGCTTTATTTGTTATCAACATTTTTATAGAGCATCTTCAGATATCGCTAGACTGAACCCCTGCCCAGTTTATATATAGAAAAATAATCTTCCCAAACATCAGAGACTGAGAAAAACATTGTATCTATCAGCTTGGAAGAGAAGATACATATAGTGGTGCCAATATGCTTCACTGGTCTCTGCTCTGTGGGGTCAAATATAACATGTAGGAGATACAATTGGGTTCTCCATACTTTTCAACCCTGCTAGAGTAATCAGCTTCAACCAAAGTCTCTCATAGCTTAATGTCTTTTGCATTTTCTTACCCATGCCATTTTATTTTTCTTGTGGGTGGGTTTTGCTGAATTGATTTAGTCAGAACTCTGCTAGATCTCAATCCCAGGCCTAATCCACACTAAGCAGGATATTGCACTACTAAAGTGGTCTGAAAGTGGTAGATGGTATGTGTCAATGGGTCCCAACAGTTGTCAGTGCACTTCAATACTGCTATAAAGCAGTAGTGTGGCTCCTGCCTTTTAAATACCGCTTTCATACTGCTTTCATAGTGCAATATTCTGCTTGATGTAGATTGAGCCATAGTCTTTCTACCTGTTCAGAAATATTCCTTGCTATTGCTTCCCATTTCTACAGAACTAAGGGTCAAACTACACATTGACCCTGTTCAGAAGACACGCTAAGCCATGGTGGTTAAGCATTTTGATCTAAACATTATGGCTTAGTGTCTTGCATTCCTAATCATGGTAGCTACATAACCATGACTTAAACACACTCACTAACCATTTTCTGCAAAAGGGTTAGTGGCCTAACCATGGCTTAGCATGTTGTCTAAATATGCCCGTTAAGTTAAAGTTGTAACTAAACTTTTGCCCCCTGCTGTGGTCACCTGCAATTTAGTTAGCCAAAAACTGATCCATTTTAACAAATCAATCACTTTTTGGCAATGTAAATTGCCATGCAGGGTATGGGGGCACTGATCTGGATTAGATTTACAGTGCATGTGTGGGGAAATGTTAACCCCACACACACACACACATTAAGGTCCCAATTCAGATTGGGTGCCCTGGATGTACTTTTGAGTAAAATAATAATAATAATAATAATAATAATAACAACAACAACAACAACAACAACAACAACAACATGTAACTGTTAGCTACAACTTCAAAATAACATATGGTTTGACTAGGGTGACCATATGGAAAGAAGGACAGGCCCCCTGTATCTTTAACAGTTGTATAGAAAAGGGAATTTCAGCAGGTGTCATTTGTATGCATGCAGCACCTGGTGAAATTCCCTCTTCATCACAACAGTTTAAGTTGCAGGAGCCCTGTCTTCTTTTGTATCTGGTCAAGAGGGCAGGGCTCCTACACCTTTAACTGTTGTGATGAACAGGGAATTTTGCCAGGTGCTGCACGCATACAAATGACACCTGCTGAAATTCCTTTTTCTATACAACTGTTAAAGATACAGGAGCCATGTCTTCCTTTCCATATGGTTGCCCTAGTTTCACTGTGATAGTGAAAAGTAGAGTCTATAAGACTTTAGTGGTGGCAATTACATCCATTGATTCAAGTTTTCCCCATACATTGCAAGGTGGAGAGATTCCCCCCCACCCCCGGTAGTTCTGATCAACATTAAAATGGGATTAGCCATCAGTTTATTTCTTCTGGAGATAATTTTTATTCTTTGTGCCACCTTCATGCAGGTGAATCTCCTGCATTTTTTTTAAATATATACTCATTCCCTTGGAGAGAGCACCTTTAAAGAAAATAGCAATCCCCAAACTTGTCAGCTCTGCAAGTCTGCATAAGGTTTACTCATATTTTCATGGTGCACATTTGGGAGAAACAGATATTCTTTCCCTCCCTGGACCACTTTCTCTCTTTTCTCTGTTGTAGCAGCTACTGTAAATATACTGGGAGATGGTAATCATTTCTATAGCAGCCACTGTGAAGCAATATTTCAGTGGTACTCTTGCCAGCGACTGAACAGATGAGTGGCACATGCCTTTCATTAAAATTTTGCTCATGATTCCACAAGCTGTACCCTTGAAGAGAATGGAAAGGCTTTCAGTAAGTTGAAATTGGTTATTATAATTAGAAAATAATATACTGCTCTCCTTTCCATCATCTTCCAACCCACAGATCCAAACCTCTCCTACATAAATAGTAGATTATGCAATAAAATTTGTTCTGGTCTGCACCACTTTGGACTGCAGGTGTGAAACTATGTACATGATCAAATCCTTCCCTTATTAGTGATGTAATGGAAGGTGAATGTGTGGCAAGCAGAGCTTTAGGGCTTCCCCCGCCCCGGAGCAGGCATGGTGAGGTCATCTGGTAGGGTACTAGGGTAATTAAAAGACACCCCCCCCCCATTGATCTTGCAAGTGAATGCAGTGATAATGAGGCTTTCAAGGTTTCCTTTCCTTTGTGATAGAGTAGCATAGAAGAAGTCAGAGAATGAGTAAAATAACCAAGCAGAGGCTGGATACTTTTCACTTTGTTTGAAGGGGTTACATGCAAGCCTATACCTATGTTCCCAAGAGTAAGCCCCATTGAACTCAGTGGGATTTGTTTTTTAACAGATATGTATAGAATTGCACTGTTACTGATGCACATTAATGACAACTGTTCTCCTGTCAAAGTGGTTATTTTCAACGAAATAACAAAAAAGAAAAAAAAGCCATTCTATGTGCCAACTCATAAAGATTTTTCTTCTTCTTCTTCTTCTTCTTCTTCCAAGAACGCTATATTTGGAACTCATTATCATATACGCTGTATTAAGTTTTATAAGGAAAATTATGAATAATCCTCCTCACCAACAAGACTTTTCATGCAATTTTCACATAGAATGACTTAAAAAGCTATTTTAGATACAATCACCAATTAACAACTCGGTTTTAGACAGCAATTATCAGTTCCCTCAAGATGGAAAAGATAGTACAGTGAAAATATTTTGCTGTTGAAAAACGTATATGCCAAAGGAAGCGGTACTTGTATGGGAAAATGTCTTTGAGAACTGAAGAGAAAATGTCTAAACACGGTGCCACGGATTCCTATTAAGGCACCATATTAACAAGTTAAAATTCTTGGTATCATAGAAACGTTCAGAAAGAAAAGAGACACCTGTTGTAGATAAAAACTTTTTTTAGGCCAAGGTATGTGTGTAGGATGGCCATTTTGATGACCTTTTAAAAATGGAGTCTTTCATTTTATTCTACCTACCATTTTGGCAGGTCCAGGGGGAGGAGGGATCTGGGCAGCACGCTGCAGTTGCTAAGCAACATCTTTGAGACAGTTTCAGTCCAAAAGCTGCATCAACCAGCGATGACTGGGAAGCCTGTCTTGAGGTTGTTCAGCAGATGCACGATGCCTGCCTCACAGGTCCTAGATCGGCCAAAGTGATCAGGCCAGAATCCAAGCAATGGCAATAGCAAGGGTGAATGACATAGGATCCTTGGGTTGATTGATAAGGGAGGAAAGCAGCCTGGCCAGGGTAGAGAAGGTTAGTTGGCAAAGTGCATGTGTACAGGAGGAAGATATGTGGGCAAAGGGAGAAGGCAAGTCAGAGAAAAGGAGAGAAGCAATAGCAAAGGATACTGGAGAGAAGCAACACACCCATGAGTAGGAACACTGGCCTGGTATTTATTTACTACATTATATCCTACTTTTTATCCATTGATCTCAAGATGGTTATACATGGTTCTCCTCCCATTTTATCATCACAACAACCCTGTGAAGTAGGTTAAACTGTCAAATAGTGACTGGTCACCCAGTGAGCTCCATGGCTGAGTTGGAGATATGAACCTGGGTCTCCCCAGCCTGTATTTGAAACTCTAACCATTGCAATTTAAGCAAGAAAATAGTTTCTCTAAAAATATAAGAAAACATGTTGAGAATACAACAAATAAAACAAAATAGTCACACTCAGATAATTAATGTTAAGGATTTGTAATAATGGATTTCCTGGGGGTTGGACAAGATTACTTTGTAATATTTTATTTATTTATTTATTGCATTTCTATACCACCCAAAATCCAAAGCTCTTTGGGTGGTTTACAAAAAAAACCTCCCCTCAACTCCATGTTTCTGTGATTGACTTCCAAGTGATAAGGTCTTCATTTGGTGGTCCTCCTCATGGGAATGCCAAACTGTGGTGCCAAAAGAGGTGGGGGGAAAGCTATGTTCTTTGAACACATTGAGTTTATTTCATGTTTAGATGGTATCTAGAACTAGGCCTTTCCTGAAAATCTCAAAAACAAGGTAAGATGACAGCCCTGAACCAAAATGACCTTTATATTGTTACATAGGCTAACCAGTCTCTGTTTTGCTTATAGCATCATATGAACAACCATGGTGGATATGTAAAAAATATAATTCCGTCTTGTTTTCTTTATTTGGTTGTGCACACTTAAACAGTATAAGGGTTGACAGCTTCCAATTTTAAACAGCTAGTTAGCCTGCCAGATGATATTTTTTCTTTATTTTTACCTTTCCTGTGTATCATTTTGAGGGACCTGACCAACAAAACTAAAATACATTTGCAATGATCTAATATTCATGATCCTGATGCTATTTTCTTGTTAAGAGAAAAACAGCCTGCCACTTTGCTGCAAAGCGTAATTTCTTTCTTGTCAAATATGTATTGATTTTCCCCATCTCAAAATATGATCTCCAAGCTGTGGAAAGCCCTGTAGAATGATTTAGCCTCCCACAGAGGTATCAGTAATCTCGAAGGATTATACGTCCTACTATGTATTTGTCTCCTGCTGTTTCTGCATGTACGTGATATGGATATCTGAACATTAGAGAACTGATTTGGAGCAGGACCCCGGGGTGGGGAGGATTGGAGGAGGCAAGCATTAATGAACATCTTTACTGTGTTAACACAAGGGTCTGTAGAGAAGATATGCATTTGTACTTCACTTAGGGCAAGCAGTGGGAAGAGAGACAATTCCCAGCAGAAGGTCACAGTCGGGCCAGCTGACATAGCACTTCTGGTCAGGGTGAAACATACTTCAGTCAGGGCTCAACAGCTGCTTAACACTCATCTTAGTGGTCCTTTACAGGTTGCGCTGCTGCAAATTACATGCAGCACATAGGCAAACTCCCCCAGGCTCATTTTTGGTTTGGCCCTGGCAATTAGTAGGAAAAATGGAGAATCCTTGAATAGTAAGGGGTCATCCCAGCCCCCAGCCTGAGAGTTCTTAGTGTGCTTATAAATGCTGGCTCTCAAATGGGCAGTGCTCATTCTCTTGTTCTTCATTATCCGCTCCAGCAGCTATTCTGAAGGTTTTGGTGCCCCAGCACTCACTAAATGACCCTGTCTCTTTCCCTCCCTACACCCCTCATCCCTGGCAGATAAAATGCTGTTGGGAGAATGTACGCAAGGAGCCCTGGGAAATGTATTTTCTCCAGGTCCTCTAATATTGGTCAGCAACACTGGGAAATATGCATTTCCCAATGCTCCCAGAACACAAGGCTTTGGCAGTAACATGTGCAAAGGATAGGTGAGCAGGAACGAGACAGAGAGGCTGAAGCCAGATTCTGTCTAGACATCAGGAAAAGCTTCCTGACTGTTAGAGCAGGATGACAATGGAACCAGTTACCTAGAGAAGTTGTGGGCTTTCCCACACTAGAGGCATTCAAGAGGCAGCTGGACAACCATCTGTCAGGGATGCTTTAGGGTGGATTCCTGCATTGAGCAGGGGGTTGGACTCAATGGCCTTAAAAGGCCCTTCCAACTCTACTACTCTATGATTCTTTCCCCCACTGCTGCCATCACAGATCTCCTTTGCTCCTACCACCACAGCAGCAAGATAGGTGGGTGGGCAGGAGTGAAAGGAAAGGAGATCTTCTCTAGCTCACATTAAAAATGGAGCTGAAAGTTAACATTGGATTGTAATGCTTATCATACTATTGCGGGTGGGCATCAGAAGCTGCTGGGAGTTCTTTTTCTGATCCTGTAATGTATGAGTGATGGTTGGTGGCATCTCTAATTCCATGCCACCACTCTTGTCCCTTTGGGAAGGCTTTCTGGGTGAAAGCTTTGTTATCTTTGCAGCATGGCGGCTATTTCTCTGTGGTAATGTTGAACATGTTTGAAACTGGGAGATCATGGCTAGGAGAAATAGTTGCTTTCTGCCTGCCCTCCCACCCCCGGCAAGAAGGTGCTGCGCTGGTATGGGAAGTAGCTGCAGCATCTATTATGTGTCTCCTGTTTCAAACATTCAGTACATCAAGACGTGTACCACTTCAGAGAAACAACAATGCTGCCAAAGTAACGTAAGAATGGTGTTTGACTGGTTGTTGTGATGAATTGCTTGTACCACAATGCTAGTGGTGAGCAGACTTGGAGCCTAATTTCGGATTAATAGCATTGTCTTGAGCATAAGCTTTCTTTCTTTCATTTATTTATACGGTGGCTACACTGCTTAATATTAAATATAGCTCCCTTAGTGGTTCACATTAAAATGTAGATATAATACAATATCAAAAAAATATCAAATAAGAAATGGGTAAAGATGTCTAGCTAGAATGACAATGAAACACAGGGCAGTGGCATACTCTGTTACAGGCCAGGGAAAGCCTGTGTGAAAAAGTGTGCTTTCAAGGAGCGTTTGAAATTTACCACAGTTTCTGCCTCCTGAACCAGCCATGGGAGAGTGTTCCAGAGGGTGCAGTCCACTACTGAGAATGCCTGCTTATGTGCCGTTAGCTGGCAAAATTATGTTGGTTGCAGAATGAGAAGTAAGGCCTCCTCAGAAGTTCGCAGAGGTCAGCTGGGACCAGGAGGATATAAGCGAAGGCATAGTCCTAAGTTATTAAGGGCTTTCTATGCTATAAGATGTCTTCCAAATTCTCCTTAGTCACAGGATATCAAGCTATAAGATACAGTACAATTCAAGTTCTTGCAGTTGTATGTGTTGTATATATCCAGCTTCTTCAAAGGTCACCTGCTAGGTGCATAATTTTAATAAGCACAGTATTGTGCAATATTACTTTGTGACTCTCTTCACTTGCCTCCAGAGCAGGCAAATGATGGATTCATTTTTTCCCACATAGATGTGAAAATGTAGGTGAAAGGAGGTTAAACAATTTGCCCAAGTTGGGATGGGTGGAAGGGTGGGCGAACAAGACAGGAATGAAATTCCTAATAGAATTAATGCTATCCACACATGAGCAAGTAATACACGGATCCTTTAATGGATTATATTCATGTTTAATGCACAAACTGCATTGAAATAACACCTCTCATGAACTTTGAATGACAAGCAATGCATTATTTAGTGAGATGAATGTGTGGCAGTTATTTTAATAATTGAAAGTGTAGGGAAGAAGTGAAGGAAGGCTAACATCTAGAAATGACATGCTCTGTGATATCTCTACACACAACATTTACAGCACAAAATATGGAAACATAAATATGACAACCTGGGAACTTTTGTGAGCAAGGAGATTTTTAGAATATAAAATAATGGGATTTAAGGATCCCAGTATTTAAGCCTCAGTCGGCTTTGGTGCATGTGGGTGGCCATTTTGAATATTCAAGACACAATCGCTGCTTGATGTGTCATCCAAACCTGCTGAGGGTGGATTATTACTGTGGTTAACAAACCATCTACAAATTAAAAATTCTGGGTGGTTTGTTAACCATGCCAACAGCCCACTGTCTCCAGGCTCGGATGTCGGGGATGCTTTAGGGTGGATTCCTGCATTGAGCAGGGGGTTGGACTCGATGGCCTTGTAGGCCCCTTCCAACTCTGCTATTCTATGATTCTATGATTCTATGAGACAACAAGCATGATGAATATTCAAAAGTCATCTGGCAGGTACCAGCATGTGCTGCAACCTTGCATGGCTAAATTTACCCCTGGTGGGCTGCGGTGATCATGTGAAACTGGTCCTTGTGCTGGTATTGCTGGAATCACGAAGTTGCATAAAAAGCTTCTAACATGGAATTTGCAAAACGGAGGTTTCAGCTTCTTCACTGGCATCCACGCCACCACTTGTCTCTGAAATAGCCAGTTTGTCATCCTGAGCATTCACTGCAAGGTAGAGAACACCTTAGAGAGCTGGTGTAGTGAAGTCTCTAAAAGACTGAGCAGTAGACCAGCTTAATCAGTTTCTCTTTCTCTGTTCATATCTGTGTCACTAGATGGATTTAGGCAAGTCAGTTTTTTTAAGCCTCAAACCGACATCTATAATGTGAGTAGAATCATGTTAAAGAACATTGTAAGGATGTTGTGTCTCTGTTTCGGATGGAGGAAGCTGAGAGTGTTTGGGGAGGGGACCAGCACATGGACAAGCAGAAGGTAGCTGCAGCTCGACCCAGCTGGCCTCACTCATCCATCAGCCTCAGCATAAAGGCAAGCCTTGAACTCAGTTCAGGCACTGGAAGCAATTGTTGTTTCTGCTTATCCATAGCAGTAGCATTTCTGGACTCAGCTTGGACTGTTCTTGAATCTGGAATGATTTTGACGATTCTTCAGCATGTCCCAAGATCTGGTTTCATTTTCCTTGGCTTCAGACAGATGGCTTTGGCTTATTGACCTTGGACTGTTTAATGACCCACTCTAGTTGCAGCTTGTATCTGAACTCCCGTGATTTATGACAAAGTATTACTGAGCACCTTGTAAAGATATCCTGCCACCTGAGGCAGGAAGATGCATGCTGCTGCCACTGCCATGCCCACTGCCATCATGCCTGCCACTGCCTCCTCCACCCCTCCCCATGAGAGATCGGCCGTATGGCCTCTCCCAAAGGTGCCCAGGCGTGAGTGCTCTGCTTTGAGGGGTCTCCCTCAAAGCACAACATTGAGAGGTGGCCCTGGAGACAGCTTGTATAGACTACCTCTCGAGAGAACTCACCCACCTGAATGCTCACTTGGAACCCTCTCCCAAAGTGAGAGATCAAGCAAGCAGCCTCTACAGAGAACCCACCTGCCTGATATTTTGCTTTGAGAGAGGGAGAGCTCAAGGTGAGATAGGGTGGGGGAAGGTGACTGCTCCTCTTCCAAGGTCTCTTGCTCCCAGTGTGGCATTTGCTGCAGTGGGTGTGACAGCAGTGTGGCAGCAGTGCCCACAGGAGCCCTCCTGGCTGGGGATTCCTGATCTGCACCTCAGCAGGAGATTCACCCTGCTTTGCGGGATGACCAGACCCATCGAAAGAACTACGGAAGGCATCATAATATTCATAATAATAATCTCTGTACCACGTTGATCGATTATTTTCTAAGTCATGACTCTAGAAAGCAAATTTGTTTACATCTGATTCTATTATATTTGTTCCACAATATATGTCTAAACCTTTTTTTAGTTCTCTCATTGCTGCTTTTGAGGAGTCATCTAACAAGGAAGATTTGTAAGATAAGTTTTGGTGATTGATTTTTGGGAAGCTGGAGTCTTACTTTATGAAGAGCAGAGTATCATCATTTTTCTTCCAGCCATTTGCTTCCCTTGCTTCCAACTGCTAACCATACTAATGCTTCCTTTTTCTACCTAGTATATACCATTACATCCATTGTTTACAGCAGGGGTGGACAACTTGTGACCCTCCAGATGTTTTGGCTTTCAATTCAGCCCTGAAAGGTGGCCAAGAAATGTTTTAAATAAAAATTAAATAAATACAACTCCCATTTCCCTTCTTTATTTGCTATGCTGGCTGTGGCTGATGGGAGTTGTAGGCCAAAATTCTGGAGAGCCACAAGTTGCTCACCTATGGTCTACAGCCAAACCCTGTGATACAACCATCATTCATTCATTCATTCATTCATTCATACATTTCTATACTGCCCAATAGCAGTCTACAACAGCTCATAAGATAATAAAATACAGCATAAAATATGAATATATACAAACTACAAAAACAATTTACAATATACAAAATTTAAAACAATTTAGACAACTAAAAACAGTTTCAGTAGAATACTACACCTGTTTAAATGGCTGGCATAAGTCATAGAATCATAGAATCATAGAATAGCAGAGTTGGAAGGGGCCTACAAGGCCATCGAGTCCAACCCCCTGCTCAATGCAGGAATCCACCCTAAAGCATCCCCAACATATGACCTAACATATGACATTAAATACCTGTGAGTAGAAGACAGAGCCAAAAAGATGACAGTGTTGGTGCCAGGTGGGCCTGAGTGGGGAGCTCATTAGTTGGGGGACCACCAATGAAAAGGCCCTCTCCCTTATTACCATACTCTGAGACTCACTTGGAGGAGGCACTCAGCGGGGGTGGGGGGGGGCAGATGTTGATCATAGCATCTGGGTATGTTCAGGTCAGGAGAGGTGTTCCATCAGGTATTGCAGTCCTGAGCCATGTAAGGCTTTATAGGTTAAAATCAGCACCTTGAATTGGGCTCAGAGCAGAGCAGTCAATGCAAGTGGGCCAGAATTGGTTTTATGTGTTTAGAGCTTCTGGTCTCAGTTATTAAAAATTTGTTTGGATTTATCAGATACAGGCTCACAACCTAAGGGCTGAGGCATCAGACATTTTTTCAGCCTACAATACCCACCCAATGGAGTGAAAAAACAGACCAATAAACTCAGACTAGTAGCCAGGAATAATCTACTACAGGACAGACCTTGAAGAATAAACATAACACCAGTTGATCTCACTGATAGCTCCTATCTCAAACACACCACCATTGAGGGGTGGGAAACCTGTGGCCCTCTAGATGTTGTTAGACTATTACACCCCTCACGCCTCGCCATTGGCCATGCTGGTTGGGATTGATGGGAATTGGAGTCAAAACAACATCTGAAAGGCTGTAGGTTACCAATCCAAGTCTATACGGCATCCTGGACAATAAGATATGTACTTCTCAACCTAAAATAGCTATTCCCCAGCAACAGCAGGCCATATAATAGAGGTATGGACACAGGGACCAGACTCTGTTGCAGACCCACATACTAACTCTGTCTTCATGTTTGCTCTGGCCACAGAATTACAGGACCTACTAATTCACCCAGAACCTCAGGGATTCGTTCATCTGCTCATCCTCCAATGTGATACCTCCCATCATCTGTCGGCAGTGGTCTTCTGCATTCTACAAAAGACAAATGAAACAACCTCTATGCAAAAGAATAAATGGGCGCACATCTGACATCAGAAACTTCAGAAATATTCATCTACCAGTGTGTGTGGAGGACATTCTAGCCTCCCAGAACATTCTGTTACTGGCCTTAAGATGACCACTCTTGAACAAAGGAACTTCAAAGTGGTTCTAATCAAAAATAGCTGAATTACACTTCATTAAGAAGCTCACCAGAATTGGAATAAAGTTTTTAAAAATCAAACTTCATATGTTCATTAGCTTACCAATTCCATTAGGACTGTATCATCACCAGGGAATGGCCACTGTTAATAATATAGTTGACACTGTCTGTACTTTCTGCATTTCCCTCTGAACTCAATGTTTACAATCCTGTAAAAACTTACACTACTAATAAGGCAAAACATAATTGATAGAGAGAGATTCCAAGGGCCATTCAGGCCATGCCTCTCCAAAAGAGTATATCTGGATAGGTGAAGCCTCCAGTCACCTATCAGAATATTTAAGTTTTTTGAGATCAAAAGAGAATCTGACAGAGGAATAGAGTGGTAAGTTGCTTTCATGTTCATTAAAAGGCTCTTACGAAGTGGAGCATTTGAGAGCAGATTGCTCCTTTCTTGCCATTATTTAGGGATCTCTAGGGGTGTGGTAATTGTGACAAAAGAATGATCAGCTTGTTTCACAGAGTAGCATGGCATCATCTATATTGGTCTTGGTTGTTCACAAACTTGAGACTTAAATGAAAGCACTCTGTCTCTCAGCTCACTCTGTTTTTAAACCTCTCTCTCTGTGTTTTATGTGGTATACATTTTATGTAATGCCTTTCAACAACATTCACTGCCATTCTCCATCTTCCTATTAAGCAGCGGATGAAGCATCAATGGGATTTCAATGGGAGAACATCATGAACACATAACTTTTCCTTATAGTCAGGACATTGGTCCCATCATCTAGCTCAGTTGTGCCTATTCTGAGAACACTGATAGCTCTTCAAGGCTCGAGTGAGAGATCTTTCCCAGACCTGGAACCTAAAATCCTTTGAACTGGATGAAATAACTCCTTGAATCTGGGACCTTTTGTATATAGTGCATGTAGTCTGTGGCCCTTCATGCCCCATCAGACGAAATAAACCATGTGTCAGTTGAACCACACTAAATACGTGAATAGAAGGAGAGGTAAATCTGTTACAGCAGTACAAAAGCTGAGAAGGGACTTTATAATTAGAAATGTGGTGAACTGCCATGGATAATATTTCTTTTTTACCTGTACTGTGACAGGTTGTTTTTACGGCATATTTATGGTTTTATGATTGTATCCCTTATCAGTTGAATTGTTGTGCTATTATTATAATGATCTATGATAAAAGAATATCATTCTTCTAACCATAATTTCTGCAGCCCTTTATCTTGTTTGACTTCACTGTAGTCCTTTAGATAACTAGTGTTTCTTTTTACTAAGGTTGATAACTGAGGCTGAGAAGTAATGACTTGTCCATCATACAACTGAGATGAGATTAGAAATCAGACAACTGATGGGTAAATTCCCTTAGGCTCAATTCAGAATTGGGCCAGCAATTATGAATTGCATCAAAAAATGCTAGAAAACCCCAATTATTTCAGGAGTTCATTATTGACTCATCATTGTTGGGACATGCACATTTCCTTGCCAAACCACATGTGTGTTGCACTACTATTTGGAAACTGTAGCTCTAAGTTGTTCTAGGTCTCATGAACCTGTAAGGTTTGGTTGGGATGCAAAATAAGTTTAGTTCTTTGAACCTTTATTAGAATGTCCTAGTCAATTTCAGCAATCAATGCTAGTTTCACCAAGAGTAAGGAATTAAAGCAATCAACTTCTGAGCAAATGCTGCCAGCTTCAATTGCCTCGTCTGATAAAGGCAGGCACAAAATTCTCCAAAAGCAATCGTCTGCTTTTGCAGTACAAGAAGAATGTCAAAGCAAGGAAGCTTTCCTTGGAATAATACATATAGGCATTATGATAGTCCAAGCCCATTATTCCCAAACTTTGGCAGCAGGGGTATGTAGGATTCCAGACTCTACATCCAATATACTATCTAGTGGATCACACTGGAGTGATGGCCACCAATTTGGATGGCTTTAGAAGGGGATGGCTTTAGAAGGAGAAGTCTATTGATGCCTATTAGCCTTGATGGATATATGCTACCTCCAGTATCCGAGGCAGTAAGCCTGTGTGCACCAATTGCTGGGGAACATGGGTGGGACGGTGCTGTTACACCATGTGTGGCATAGTGGCTAAAGTGTCAGACTGGGAGTTGGGAGATCTGGGCTAGTCCCCACTCATCCATAGAAACCCACTGGGTGACTTTGGGTCAGTCACAGACACTCAGCCCAACCCACCTTACAGGACTGTTGTTGTGAGGATAAAATGGAGAGGAGGATGAGGAGGATTATGTACACCACCTTGGGTTCCTTGGAGGAAAAAGGAGGGATATAAATGCATTAATTAATTAATTAAAAAATGTCCTGCTTTGTGGGTCCCTGGTCAACAGCTGGTTGGCGACTGTGTGAACAGAGTGCTGGACTACAGCTGTTCTTATATTCTCACTGGATCTCACAAATTGCACAAGTTAACGGTGGATTTCTGAAAACTATACATGAGGGCTCTCAAACCTTGAAGAAACGCTACATTCAAGCCTTTTCCTTTGTTTGTTTTGCCAACTGCTTAAATATAATTTCTAGGGATTCCAGGAAAGCTTAATAAAATAAACCCAGTCTCAGAAGGGCTATATTGATCTCTCATTCAGAACCTGGCTGTCCTTGGAAGAGCAAGAAGTTGTCAATGAATGGCATTTGCAAACCAGACACAATGCCACACCATTGTCGCCACACCATTGTCGCTCCTCATAGAAAAAATAGAGCTGGAGTTTGGTTATAGGAAGAATGGGGCCAGATCTACACCAAGCAGGATACAACATCTTGAAAATGCTTTGAAAACTGTATATGGAGTGTGTCCTGGGCCCCAACAGTTGTCCATACCATTATATAAACTGTTTTAAAGCAGTAGTGTAGATCATACCTAGGTTTTAGAGAGAGATAAAGGCACCCCCTTCTAGTATTTATTACATATTACATAAAACCATAATATACAAAATGAAGATTTCATATAAAACCATAATAAGTTACAGCCCAGGGAAAGCTTGTCTAAAAAGATATAATTTCAGGAGGCGTTTAAAGGATGTTACATTTTCCACCTCCTGAACCGCATGAGGGAGGGTTTTCCAGAGGGTGGGTGCCACTACAGAGAAGGCCTGACATCAAGGTTCTTCGTGATGACATTCTGTTCATCTTCGAATGACGAGCAGGACCTCCTCTGATGATTGTAAATGTTGTCTGGGTTTATAAGGGAAGGCAGTCTGCTAGGTATCCTGGTCCCAAGTTGTTTAGGGCTTTATAGGATAACAACACAACCTTGTACATGGCTCGGTAGCTAACAGGAAACCAGTGCAGTTCTTTTAACACTGGTTTTAAGTGGGCAAAGCTAGGTATCCCAGTGAGCATCCTAGCTGCTGTGTTTTGCACAAGTTGCAGCTGCTGGACCACACATATGGGTAACCCCACATAAAGCACATTATAGTTGTCTAATTGTGAGGTTACCAGTGCATGAATGGCCATGGCTAGGCTATCCCTATCCAGGAATGGGCTTAGGTGGCAGACCAACCAAAGTTGATAGTGGGCGCTCCAGGCCACTGAGGCCACATGGGTCTCCAGTGACAAAAATGGATACAGGAACACCCCCAAACTATGGACCTGCTCCTTCAGAGGGAGTGTAACCCCATCCAGAATAGGCAAACATCCCAATTCCTGGACCTGGAAACTACCAACCCACAGGGCCTCTGTCTTATTGGATTCAGCCTCAGCTTATTAGCCCTCATCCAAGCTGTATGGGAATCAGAAAAATGTTCTGTTCACAGTAATGAAGAACAAGGATCCCTAGATTAAAAATAGTGCATCTGTAAATAAATCCACTGGGAAGAAAATTTAGTTAAATCCCACATTTGATGAAGATGACCGTTGTGATGATGCTTGTTTTAGGGATCTCTGGTAGCTTGCTGTTCCTTCAGTTAAGACATGTCCCTTATTCTAGGAGAGGTTCTCTGTGTTCTGTGAAATGGTGAAATCATTTTACTTATTACAAACTGGGGACAGTAATTTTTACAATGGACAAGTACCAGAAAATCAGTTCTGTCCCTTGTAAATAGGAACTATTGGGTGTGTATGAAATACGTGTTTTTCATACAGATATTTACAAAGATATATTCTCTCCCTATTTACAAGTCAAAGATCAGATAGCGGAACGGGATAAAATAAGAACAGAAAGAGGGGGAGGGAAATCCAAGAAAACTGGGCTTAGAAGACTATTTCTGTGCACCAAAACACACTAGAATAAAATCTTTGAAGGCTCTCCCAGGATACTCTCTGGGCCTGCAAGGATTATTGTACAAAAAATCACTGCAACTTTGTGAATGGATGAAGTGTTTCCCATTCATCAGGTACAACAAAATTGCATTTCCCACCTGCTTTCTTTCTTCTCTCTCCCTTTGAAGCACTCAGAAATCCAGGTCTCCACTGAGCTACAGATGAGAAGGCCCAGCAGGTTTAGAAGCTACCTGCTCATTTTGCTTTCCCTGCTGGCAGGATTTTCAGAGGCAAAATGACTCAAGTACCATTCTTTGCAAGCAGGTTGGTGTTTGTGCAGGTTTGTGCACACGCCCGTGTGTATGTTTTGTGTGCGTGTAAAGAAAGGAGGCACATGATTTCAAGGATAATGAAAGTCTGTTGAGCAGATAGTTGCATTTTTTAAAATCACATACAGTCATACACCCACACCCACCCACCCACTCACCCGTTATTTTTCAATTGTGTTCACATCTCTGGCAAGCGGCATGTAGCAAATCTGGTTTAGAAAATCATAATGAAATCAGATGGCTGATTATACAAAAAGAAAAGTGCAGCCAGAAGGATGTTGACCTAATGTTCCAGAGCATTACACAAAGACTTTTAATTTGGAAACACACACACACCACATACACCACATACACAGAGTAGTGCAGCTAGGTAGTTTTAGACCCTTGATTTAGAGAGCAATCCTATGGTCTCTGGAGAGCACCCCAAGAAACATAAGGTTATTCTGAGTCCCTCTCCCAAGACCATATATAACTGCTATGACTTACTTTGGCAGGGGGGCTGTAAGATTTGATACCCTTCCCCTGTCCCCTTGCAGTCACCATGGAAAGAACTGCACTGGCTATTTCCTGAGGTTTCAAATGCAGACTTCAGAGGGAGGGAAAAGGGGGTGCTCCAGTGGGTGGGAAGAAAAGAGGAGGGCCAGGATAGGAGCAATCCTATGACTTCTCCAGCCATGGCCCAGACACTGGCAGTGCACCATTTAAAGATGGCCACAGAGGCCCAATGGGGGAAAAATAGTGAAAGGAGGATGGAAAGGTGAAAATTACTCCTGTTGGTCCTCTTGCCCTGCAAGCAGCAGCCCAGCAGGACACTGTATACTTGGTAGCCCATGAAAATGGAGGCTTCCTTCCATGGTGAGTCAGGGGGCAGGAGAGGCTCTACACAGCCATGCGAACTTCTTCGGTCGTGACACACAGGTAACGTTCTTCTCCTCCCCAAATGCCATTCCCTGCTTTGAAACTGCTCCTGCATTCTTGGTATGTGAGAGCAAAGAAACCCATTTGTCTACCCTGATTTTTTTTAAAAAAGAAATACTGGAAACATGCGCCATTTAAATTCACCAACCCTGGCATCGATATGGCAGTGGGAATAAAATGGACCTTGCTTCTGCTGCCCTGATGCTAAACACATTTATTTGGGAAGCAGCGCCATTTTGTGGTAGAACAGGACAGTATAATGGAAAAGTAGAAACAATAAAAAGAGCATTGGTAACCACATACATCCCTGGCAGGCTCCTGACTATGAAATGGTTTTAAGCAGAAGAAGATGCTGCAGCAACCAGTGTCGGCCTCAGTGTGGTCCAGCTTGTCCATGGCACTCGAGTGCTGATGCTAGTCCTATTTGCTGCTGCTCCCATTACCTGTCACTCTTTGGGTAATCATTCACACACACCCTGGACTGCTGGGTCCTGGACTTTGGTCCAAAGTTCCAGTCCTACTTGTTCCTCTCGATACAGACACCTCCTGCATCCAGTGGAGGCTGGTGGTTCTGATTTTGGTGGGACTAAATCCTGGGATTCAGTTAGAACCCTCCAGAACTCTAAAGGAACTATCCAAGGTGCTGAGCCCTATCCCTCAAATAGTGTTTTGGCTGGTTTTGGTAACAACAATCCAGAATGAATGTACAGCCCCACCGAAATCAAAGTCACCAGCTTCCACCGCCTACAGCTATCATTGTGTCTATCTATGTATCCATCATCATCATCATAATCATCATCATCATCATCATCTCTCTCCCTCTCTCATTTGACTTTGCGGTGGGCTCTGTTATCCCGCTTGTACATTATTTGTAACCTGAGCTGCCCTTACTCAGCAAAAAATAAATATAAAATAAGCAAACATTGCTGCATGTTGGTGTACAAACACTGCCAAGGCACACTGGTTAAAACGATTTGAGCTAATTTATAATACATGAATACAATCAATCCCTCTTAGTAATCCTTCAATGTTTCCCCACCAAGGGAAATAAATTTGCAGCCTACAAGAGGTCAAGGATCTCCTAAGGAACATCGTGTGCAGTTAATAAATCTGCACATGCATAGGGAAAGAAGAGGAGGGAAGGCATTCCACTGTGCAAGGCAGACAGCGGCTCCACCTTTTCCTCGAACATGACATTTTAACAAATTGTGACTTCTTTGAAAGAATAGACTGTGATTGTTTCTGTGCTGCTCTGCACTTGTAAGTATATGAAAAGATACTTAGCGAGGGACATTGAATGATCTGCCGACTTCCTCTCATTCTGGCACACGCTGGGAGAAGTGTTTGCAAATGCTTGCTGTAGCTTAATTCCTCAAGTTTTTGCCCAATATAAGTAAGCTAACCATAATAATAAATTCATATATTAATGCCCAAACAGATATCACTTTAAATCTGTGTATACCAGCTATGCCTTTTTCTTTTCTTTTCTTTTCTTTTCTTTATTTTTACTTTACAATAGCTGCAGGGGTTCCATTCCAGATCTTAAAAGCCCACCTACAAGAGGTCAATCTGCAAAGTTCCCCATATTTGGGATAAATTGAGAATTTTAACAAAATGTATGTGGAAGAAATCTAAACTGACAGAATTGTCCATCTAGGCAGAGGGCTTTGAGTCCTTTGCTATTTATTTATTACATTTTTATACCGCCCAATAGCCAAAGTTCTTAAAAGTCCAGATCTGAATCCCTGTTATTTAACCATGTTATGCTCAATTAGAATTACCACCTCTTTTTATCTGCCAGGCTCACCTTTAACAGCCATATGGTAGGCAGGTACATCATGGTTTAGATGGCTGAGAATTTAAACTCTATTCATTTTTATAAGTATTTACCAAAATTCACAGAATTCATATTTGGGACAGAAAGAATTTGAGATTTAAAAAAATCAACTGCAAAATGGACAGGTTCACCCACGCCTATTTCGTTCTCAACCTGGTGCCCTCCAGATGTTTTGGATTCTAACTCCCATCATTCCAGTCAGCATGGCCAAATGGCAGGAATGCTGGGAATTGTAGTCCAGAACAACTGGAGAGCATCAGGTTAGGGAAGAGTCACAATCAGGTTATCATATAGATCATCCAGTGAGGCCATCCTCTGGGTGTCCCTGCTATCTGAGGTGAGGTGATGGCATTCTCGGTTGTGCCACCCTGTTTATGGAACTCCTGAATGTCTTTTCACTGACAGTTTGTTTTTACCATTTGAAGGTGCTGTACAAGTTGAATGTCTCACCAGTGTCTGATTTGGGTCGAAAGACAAGCTATCAATTTTAAAACAAATAATTGTAAGGTTCACCATAACCTAGGATCCTTGGTCAAATGCTACACAGTTTCTCTGCCACTGAAGAACTGCTAGAATAACAGGCGGCCAATTCAGGATAAACTGGCTTAGGGATGTTGCGACTGAGTGCTCATCTACACCAAGCAGGATATTCCACTATGAAAGTGGCATGAAAGTGATATATAAAAGACAAGATCCACACTATTGCTTTACAGCAGTATTGAAGTGCACTGACAACTGTTGGGGCCCATTGACACATACCATATACCACTTTCATGCCACTTTCATAGTGCTATATCCTGCTTGGTGTAGGTGTGTCATGGGCCCCAATAGTTGTCAGTGCACTTCAGTACCACTGTAAAGCAGTAGTGTAGATCCTGCAGTGCACTTCAATACTGCTATAAAGCAGTAGTGTGGCTCCTGCCTTTTATATACCGCTTTCATACTGCTTTCATAGTGGAATATCCTGCTTAGTGTAGATGAGCCCTGAGTGTGGGAGTCTGATGGATGACTCTCCCACATTCGGCACCTTGGACCCAGTCGGGTTCCCGCAGCGCATTTGCAGACCTGAACTCTGACCGCTCACAAGGCCCAAGGAGCAGTTGTACTCATCTGGAGCCTCTATTGTGCACCAAAATGGAGTATCTGGAAATTACATATTTCTCCTGTTGCTTAAATGGCGACAGTAAAGGTCCCATTTATGCATTGGGGGAAACATGTAATTACCGGAGCGAGGGTACTCGGACAAGCAATTCTGGATGGTGATTTGAAGAACAAAAAACAGTGAGGCACCAAGACCAAACGTGGGTGTGTAGCGTGTAAACATGCTCTTCAAAATGACAATTTGTAGTCTGGGTCGGAAATGATGGCATAAACTTTTATACACAAGTGACAAGATTTGCTATTGAGACTCCACAATGTGGCAAGGGAAGCCAAAGAAAAAGACAAGCTATGTCTCTAAGCTGTGTGCCAGCGGTGCCCTGCTCTGCAGCGCTGGAAATAATGACAGGTTGCGGCTGCTGAATATCAACTAGGAGCAGAAAGGTGATGTTATCTAGGAAACCTATATGTACAACAAGGAGCTGTCAGGGGGAAAATGAAATAAATCAAAATGATCACTGTTTATGGTATACAAAGGCTTCTGGGAAACTGAAACGGTCTTAAAAGCAGCCAAGAATTACTTGGGGTGTTTAATTTGAGCTTATATAAGATAACTGGGAAAGATCAAACTATCTTCTTAAAGATGATTTAATTTCCTCTGCTGGAAATTAGATGTGCATGACATAGGCCTTGCCCTATTTCTTTTCCTCTTTTTCATTGATACAGCACTGGTGTGAAAATTGCATGTAGTGGAGGCCAGCACATTCTTGCAGCCTTTATTTTTCTCAAAGCTTGTGTCCCAAGGTCTGTCTTCCTTCCTTCCTTTCACCTAGATCAGATCAGGCTTGTAATTATCAGGTGATTAGATATTGCTGCCAGGAGACCAGAGTCCCTGATTCACAGCACATTCCTCAGTACGCGTCTAGGCCAGCCTTCCCTAACCTGGTGCCTTCCAGATATGTTGGAGTGCAATATGGCTGGGAATGATGGGTATTGTAGTCCAACACCCTGGATATCTCAAGTCAGGACTAACTTTCTTATATCCTCGAGCCACTAATTTTGTTTTTTAAAGAGCTCCTTTTTTAGCTGATCCTAGATCCATTGAGCTTTTCTACACAAGCCTTCTCTCTCCCCTCCCGCCCCAGACTTCATCACTTCTTGTCATTATTAACTGTTGTTGCCCGCTTCCGAAATTGTGCTTTTGCCCCACATGCTTAGGGTGGCTATTCATGAATTCCCCCCACCACCAAAAGAGGAAATGCATCACAAAAAAAGAGCACAGAAGAGGACACTGATATGCATGACATTTGCATATGCCAATTTATACATTTAGATGCAAATTTAGAAATAATTGTTATCATGTATGTAGAAATGAAGTACATCTCACCATAGTGTCGAAGTCTGTAAGTAGGTTACCTGCGCACCTTGCTCAATTGTCCAGGTACTGTTGATGAACAACTTCAAGTCCCAGCTCTTCCTTCTGATGTTTCTTTAATTTTAAACTGGATTTGGATTGGGCACCTCTTCAAATAAAGGACAGTCCTCTGGCAGCCTTTCAAATAGAGGACTGTCCTCTGTAAAAGAGGACACACACCCTCCCCAGGATGTGCTTCGCTGTCCAAGAACTTAGTAAACATGAAATCTGAAGCACCTGTACATTTCTGTTGCTTCAAGTTACATGTGAAGTAGCAAGTGTAGCTATTTGCATCAATTGGTCTGGCACAGCTGTGCACTTAGAAACAGCTGCCTGCCTTTATGCTCTGGAAATGGATCCCAAAACCTGGGTTGCAGGACTGAAGTCTCAGATCTGTCAACCCTATGCTATGAAGGTACAGAGTAATTTTTAATGCTAGTCTTGACTTGACTGATTTTGTGTAGAAAGGAGCTCCAAAAAGTCTATCATTCACTTTGTGGAGATAAAAGTCCAATTAGCTGATCATATTGGTTCCTTTTGGGCTTCAAAAGAAAGGAATGGCTGCAAAACACATCTGGGACTAGCACAAAAAATATGCACTTGTTTTGCTGGGTTTTTTTAAAAAATGTTACTCTTAAAGTTTATTTATTTATTTATTTATTTCATTTTTATACCGCCCAATAGCCGAAGCTCTCTGGGCGGTTCACAAAAATTAAAACCACAAAAAACATCCAACAGGTTAAAAACACAATTACGAAATACAGTATAAAAAGTGCAACCAGGATAAAACCACACAGCAAAGTTGATTATAAGATTAAAATACAGAGTTAAAACAGTAAAATTTAAATTTAAGTTAAAATTTAGTGTTAAAATACTGAGTGAATAAAAAGGTCTTCAGCTGGCGACGAAAGCAGTACAGTATAGGCACCAGGCGGACCTCTCTGGGGAGCTCGTTCCACAACCGGGGTGCCACAGCGGAGAAAGCTTAAAGTTGTTTAAGTGTGAAACCTGGGGATTGTCTATATGCAATCAAAGCTCCGTGGTGGCTGCTAATATGCGCTGTGTCAGTTATATGACGCAGCTGCAGATTTTCTTTTCTGTGAAGCTGTGCAGTAAAGAAGTCCGGGACTTACCCCGACTTCTTTGGTTGGAGCGAGCTCACCCAAGCTCTTCTGCCATCTGATCTCGCTCTGTGGCCAATCTGGGGGGTGGTCCTGGTGGAAGGCAATAGGTGACTGGTCACTGGAAGCCAGGAAAGGGGGGTGGGGGTGCAGCTGTGGTTCCAGTACCTGAAAGGTGGCTGCAAACCCCGCCTCCCTCCTTGGCATGGGGCTTACCCTACACCACCTGTGGTAAGCAAAACCACAGGGCTTAAGAGAAATGTGATGCCAACTTGGTGCTGTGAAGACAGCCACCTAGATAGCTACCAAAGACAAATGTTTTTTCTTTCTTTTTAAAGTGGTAAAGAGTGCTTTGAATGTAGACATACACAAAAAGTGGGGACTAGTAATGGATGACTCAAAATTTCCTTGAGACATCACCCCCATCCCCATGAACACTATGATGTTGTCTTTTGGTGAAGCCCACTTTCCTCTTCCAGCAATCTGCTCCTCGGAGTCTTTCTCACACCTCTTTCCATTCAGCTTGAACAGTGAGATGCAGCGATAATCTCTAGGCACAGGCTAGTACAGTTAATGCTTGTAAAAGGTAATGTGTCATGACATTACAGGATGGTAATCAACCAGTCAAAGAGTCCTTTATTGTTAAGCACAGCACATATCATTCTGCCTGAAATACATTTTAACTTGTCCTGCATCTATCTTTCTTTCTTTTTTTCCTGGCATAGCTTGAGGTTTTTATTGTAATCAGTTGCTACATGCAGTCAAAAACCCAATCCCTTGTATCTCTGAATATGGGACCATTTTTATAGTCTTTTTATAGAAACCTTATGGATAAAGAGACCCATAAAGTTCGCTAAGCATGTAATATCTTGGAGTCAGCAGAATAGGTTACAGCCTGTAGGAAGGGCAGAGGAAGAGACCAACAATTTGAGACAGGAATAGAACTGGCTTCCCATTTCAAAATGGTGCATATTTTCATGATCCATGAAAGTATTCACCATTTTGTCTTAATGACCCGCCCCCTCCAGAACATCATTCAGTCAGATCATGAAATATAGTAGGGTGACCATATGAAAAGGAGGACAGGGCTCCTGTATCTTTAACAGTTGCATGGAAAAGGGAATTTCAGCAGGTGTCAGTTGTATATATGGAGAACCTGGTGAAATTCCCTCTTCATCACAGCAGTTAAAGCTGCAAGAGCTATACTAGAGTGACGAGATTTAAAAGAGGGTAGGGCACCTGCAGCTTTAACTGTTGTGATGAAGAGGGAATTTCACCATATATACAAATGACACCTGCTGAAATTCCCTTTTCAATACAACTGTTAAAGATACAGGAGCCCTGTCCTCCTTTATGGTCACCCTAATATATAGGCATCCATAAGGAATACCCATTTGTTATAGGACATCATTTTCATTAGTGTGTTATGTTTTTAGTTAGGAGGGGGCAACATTTATCACCCCTCCTTCCAGTTTTCCCAAAATATTTTCCCCCTCGTAAAAATGGGAGATTTCTTTTTTAAAATCAGGTTCTTGTGGGAGTGGGGAGGATAAATTTTCAGGTAAGTGGGCTTACTGCTTTTGTTATTTAACCTTACAAAAAAAAACCACTTCCTTTTATACATTCCTCCTCCCCCCTTAAAGCCCCAAACCACTCACCACATGCAAGGCTCTTTGTGACTTGTAAGCGAGGAGGACCAAAAGCTCCCTCAGTCCCTCCTTTGGGAGTGCATTGCAGTGATGACAGGGGTTGTGGTAAATGGAATGCAGGTACTTACATTGGTCAAGATTGCAACAAAATCCCAGAATTTCTGGGGAGGGAATATGGCTACAAATGTGGCATTTGCAGGGCCATATAATGATAAGGGCAAGTCCTTCTTTTGGGGGACAGGATTTGACCTACAGAAGCCAACAGACAGGGATCTGCTCTCTGAAGCAAAAGTGGCTGTTTCTCCTGCATACACATGGCATGGATTCAAAATGACATTGGTTATGGGTGGGTAGGGCAGATGTATTACTTAGTTATCCCCAGTTATGATGTGGGATTATTCAACTGTAGCCAAGGTCAAATGTACAACAATAGTACATGCTCAATCTCACTGCTTGTGCTTCTGAAGAGGTGATGAAGGATTTTGACTTGAGGCATCAAAAACATCTAAAAACAGGTTTGAGCCTCACCAAAGTACAACTGGGAAGGCAAGAAGTGTGTGTGTGCGTGGATGAATTATTCTGTATTGTTGGCTGCAAAACATAGACAAGAGTACTTCCATAGCTCAGAAAAAGAAGAAAAGAATTTTGGGGGGGCTGGGACCCAAGATTTGGGGCTAATCTACACATGCAGGCCTTCAGGGAAGTGGGGAGGATCTCGGTTATTCAGCGCGTCTTCCTGGCGCAGTGGTTTTTGTTTTTTAAAAAGGAGATGTTTGTGCAATCCTGTGCAAAAAGCATTTTTTAACAAAACAAAACAAAACAAAAAACTGGGAACTAAGAGCTGTAAACTGCTGAGAGCCATCCCAGGGACGGCAAAAATGCTCCCCCGTCCCCCCTGATGGGCACAAACTCCCCCTGCAGAGCTCCATGCCCATTTGGTGAGCCCCACTACTCGCGGGGAGGAGGGACGACCCTGGGAGTGAGCGCCACACTGCCTGCAGACCTCAGGGTTGTCCCGGGACCATGGGGAAAACTATGAACAATGCAGCCCCAGTTTTACTGGGACAACTGAGAGCTCGTCCCTGGTTGACTCCGGGATCAACTGTGTGTCATTTGGACGCACAGGGACGATCTCGAGCCAACCCTGGGATAACTGGCTGGTGTAGACATGACGTTGCTGTCTCTCAGTGGACTTTTTGAGTACTTTCCTTGCCCCCTTCGAACAGCAGACGTGATGTTCTGCTTTTCAGAACTAGCAGGATGTTGTTAAACTAGATATGCCTCCACTAGATCCATAACCATGTTTCCTGCAATGTCTGCATGTTCCCACTGAGGGGAGGGGAATTAGATTGGCAAATTAGATTGGGAAAATTAACAACACTGTACCCTGATTTAATCTCTCTCTTCCCACCCACCTCAGCTAATGTAAACTTCCCTTGTCATCATTTGATTCTTGGCTGCACGCTGCATCTGAACATAGATTTTTTATTTTTCTTTCATAGCTAATAAAATAAAATAAATATATTTAAAACACACTTTGGCACATGAAATCATTTAAGTATTTCTTGGATCTTGCCCATTATGTGTATGATTAATAAAGGTGAACCTAACTGGATAGAGCTGCCATTGGATAGAATTTGGCTTCTTCTGTAGTGGGATTCAGAGAAACCAGAAATTAATATTAAGAGGCAGGCAAGCTTGTTGCATTAGTTTCAGTGAGGCTTACTGTGGCATTAGCCCACAGTTCTGTTCCCTTAGGGATGTCTGGTTTTGTATGTCTAGTAAGTGCAGAATCTTGGACTGAGTGGGTGTGGCTGATGATGCTGTGAAAGGGGAGGAGGAGTATAAATGGGGGAGTCTAGAGCGGGGTGGTTAGTTGATTGGGAGTTGGGAGTGTGAGTTAGGATTATCAATGGTGTGGATAATGAAAGTAGATAAG
Organism: Elgaria multicarinata webbii; assembly: GCF_023053635.1. NCBI lineage: Eukaryota > Metazoa > Chordata > Lepidosauria > Squamata > Anguidae > Elgaria > Elgaria multicarinata. The sequence goes on along the minus strand of NC_086180.1, from coordinate 34,473,625 downwards.
ATTTTAAGAGATTTAAGATTAGTGTTATTATTAAAACTAGTAGATTAAGCAAATTAACTTGAATTTGAAGTAACTAAGATCTGTTAAACAAAAATAAACATTTTATTTTGTTTTGTTACCTCAAACCAAGTGTCTGTTTGGCTTTATCACCTGCTCTGCAGTTACTATAGTAAACACCTTATATATAACCTTCAGCTTATTACTAGGAATGTGCACGGACCCACCCACCCCGATCAGCTTCTCTTCCAGATTCACAATTTACGGATCGGGTCTGCTCTGTTCCACAGCGATCCACCTATGGTCTGCTTCCCTTCACTGCGGAGCTCCGGATCCGAATTGGAGCTCCGTTTCCCCACCCCCATAGACTTACATTGAAATCCAAATGCCTATAACTTTTTCCCGTTAATGTTAGAAACCTCAAAATCGGCACAATGAGACCTTATCCATGTATCCACATTCATGCCCAGTTGGAAGCAAATCCGAGCATTTCTTGATTTTGGAGGGATTTTTGAAAATCTGTCACCCCATTTTCAGAAATGGGATTTACTCTGACATTTTTACAGATACAAACTTGAAAGTGGGCACCCTCACAGATGCCATCTCAATCAACATTCATGGCAAGCTTCAAGCAAATCCCATCATCCCCTGAATTTTGGTGATTTTTTTTCTTTTAACTCACCCCAATTCAAATCCCATGCTAGAACTCCATCAGTTTTCATGTTAGAAACCTCAATTTAGGTACCGTGACAGCTTATCCATGTATACACATGCATGCCAAGCCTCAAGCAAATCCAAGCATCCCCTGATTTTGGGGGGATTTTTGAAAATCTGACACCCCAGTATCTCAGGGATTTTTAAAGCTGCAGACAGATCAATGGGCTTTCCTTATTTATGGCCATTTCAAAGGAAATCCCAACATGCCATGAATTGGGGAGTAGATAAACCTAAATATGAATCTTCTTCCACACTTGAAAAAATTATTTGGAACTTCAAGAAGTCTAAGTGGTGCAGGAAGGACTTATCCCCTGAGTCAAAGCAAGACATGCACAAACCATCCCTGTGAGGCAGACACAGAGGAGGAGAGTCAGCAGGTGGCTGTGCACCTGTAGCACTGGGAGCAAGTATGCCAGAGGCTGGTGGGGCTGATCCACACAAAAAGCCCATCATCTAGTACATCTCCTAGGCACCAGGGGGGCAGAGAGGCACGCACACGATGTACAACTAACCCATAGATCTATGGAGAAGTGGGCACAGGTGGGCATTGGCAGGCAGGCAGAGAGGTGGGTATTGACAAGCATTGGTGGGCGGGCACAGAGGAGTTGGTACCTTGCACAGGTAAGCCATAGATCTCTTGGGAAGTCAATCCTAGCAGATCCAGGTACCTCACAAGGACGTCTCCCAGAGAGGCAGGCGGGCACAGACGGGCATTGGCAGGCAGGCAGAGAGGCAGGCACAGACGGGCACCTGCTGCTTTTTCTCATGAATAATAATAATAATAAATAATAATAATAATAATAATAATAATAATAATAATAATAATGTATTTATTATTTGGGGAAATGGGACAAGTGTGTATGCTTTGCGCAAACTTGATTTGAATGGTCAAACTTTATTTGCTTTTCTGCACTTAACAAGCACTGCATGCCCGGCAAACACACTCACACAATAACACACAGTCCAAAGAAACACACACACACACACACACACACAGAAAGAGACAGAAGAAAGAGAGGATAATTTGTTTTTTGTAGTTTTTGTAAAGTCACACAATAACACACAGTCCAAAGAAACACATACACACACACACACACACACACACAGAGAAAGAGACAGAAGAAAGAGAGGATAATTTGTTTTTTGTAGTTTTTGTAAAGTTTTTTTATATAGAAGAAAGAAGGAAGATGAAACACAGTCACAGAACAGGGGTTTAAAAGAGGGGGAATGGGCTGGGGGTGGGGGTGGGAAACCAAACAAACAAACATTCCAAAAATGAAATATTTAAAGTTTATATAGATCAAAGTAAGGGAAAAACACAGAGCAAACTAAGTAAACAGTCAGAAATAGCAAACACACAAGACACAACCCAAGCTAAATCCTAATATCGCCTCCTAAACACAGTTGCAGCACACAGAACTATGTCCTCTCTCCACTAAGACCAACCCCACAAAGAGACAGAAAGGAAAAGGGTCTCAGGGTGGCTCTGCCTTAGTCCCCCCTCCAACATTGAGATTGGAAGATACCTCACATGAGGTGATCACTTCTCATCATGATTGGGAGTTGAATCTGCCTGTCATCGCTTAAAAAAACCCTTAACCTCTCCTGCTTTTAACATTCTAAACAAATTAATAGCAAGCAAACCACACAATGAAAGAGTCTGAACATCTCCAAAAATGACCCCCAGCCACCACTCTCTAAGCTCAGCGAGTTTCAGGGATGTAGGTTTCAAAACAAAAAAGTTATCTGCTTATCTTTTCCGCAATGCAATCCTATGAAAAAAATATCCAAAATGGTGGGTGGAGCACTTCGCAAAAAGAGGATCAATTTACTTGTGGCTGCTTCTTTTCACCATGCTTCTCTAGCCACCCGATCCACTTCTCCTCTGCCTGTAATGGAGGCGAAGCACCCTGATCCGCTTCTGCTTCTCCGAACCGAAGAGAAGCAGATCACAGCCCTACTTATTACATACACAGTAAAACCTTTTCAGATTCCAGCCTTTACCCTCTCATATGAGGGAAAGGTTGTGTTTTACCTACCCTCAGGTTGTTCAAGTGGTGGCACTTGGCTTGAGGAGGGTTTGTGTGTGACAAGGCCTGGTGTGTGAGGCCTGTGGCATCACACTTACCCTGCGACCCTAGACCCATTTGCCTCGGACTAAGCCCAACTGAACTATTTGGACTGATTTCAGAGTAGAAATCTATAGCATTGCATTGCAAGTCACAGCTTGATTCTTTGGTGGAATCAGGGCCACTATAGCCTTCTTAAGAAACTTATATATATTTTTAATGAAACTTATATTTTTTGTATTCCTCTTTTAAAATAATTGCATCAAGTCCTTTTAATGTTCTTGTTTCTCCTTTTGAAGAAAGCAGATTTGATGTTGATGACAATGAATCCCTCGGAGTCTTTTTAATAATGCTAGTATTGCAAGCTCAGATTTTGCATTTTCCAGCCAGATTAACTATAATAAGAATGTGAGGATAATAATACTCAGTATTTATAGCACATAGCCGCTTTCATCTTCTGGATATCAAAATGCTTTACAAACATTAATAATTAAACTTCACATCACTTCTAGGAGGTAAATCTTTTCCATTTTAATGGTTAATTGTCTCATAAAAGCAAGCTGGTGTCCATATGGGCTCGGCTGTTTCTATGGACTCTAATACTTCTTTCTTTTCTTTCTTTTCTTTCAATTTGGGTATAATTTAGTTCTGACTCAGTTTGCAACTGACAGGTTTGCTTTGTTGTGTTTCTTTTCAGAAGACAGGAAGTATATTTTAACTCAATACATCAGAAGCTGAGATGGTCTTATTATTTCTCACCTGTCATAATGGCTTTTCAGTCTCTATAACTTTATAAAGTTTCCAAAATTTTGCTGGTAGGAAGAGAGAAAATATCCTTCTGCAGATATGAATCTACCAATGTACTCACTTAATTCTCACATTCATATCCCAACACTTCCCTCAGGAATTCAAGGCAGTACACATGGAAGTGGAATTGCTTTTTATTCTCACAACAATCCTGTGAGGGAAGTTAGGGTGAGAGCTGAAACAGACTTTATTTTAAAGACATTGCTTTCTTTTGTTTTTACTCTAGAGTAGATGAAGGGGATCTGAAACAAATCAGAACCCTAGCATGGAGGGAGGAGGACTTTAACACCTTCCCTGTGCCTGCAATTTGTATTGCAAAATAGTGATTCAGAGGTTTCGACACAAGGCATTTATGTGCACTCACAGGTTTTATGGTTCTTTAGAAGATGACATAACCCTCCAGTTTTGTTTCTGTTTTTAAATTGGACTTTTGGTGAGGTTTTTTTTTAGAGAAGACAGATGGAGTATTAATTGTGAAAGCAAAAGAAAATATTTTTCCACTTGGTAATTCTGCTATTCCACTATACCACATTGCCACCTAGAGGTTATGTAGTGGAAAATCAGGAAAAGAAACACCCTTCAAATAGTGATTGGATCTCAGTTCTGTGATGAAACCTAGAGTAGATTCAGTGGATTAACAGCCTCCTGTAGAAAAGTTCCTATAAAGCAAATTTTTTTTTTAAGTAACATTACTTTTTGGCAGTGAGAATGGGTGGCTGGCCCAAAATCTCCTAATGAGCAGGATCTGAACTTGGATGTTAGTCTAAATCTCTAGCTACTGCATTGAAGTGCCTTAGGTAGGTAGTGGTTTCCTAAAAATTGAAATACTAATATACTTATTTACAAGTTATGTTTATGTGCAACTTATAACATGAAAGCTCCTTCAGCATGGTGGCAAAGACAGTGACCTTTGAAGCGGGTAGTAGTGATGGGTCAGCAGTGTCCTGTTCGCACTGGGAATCAATCCAGAGTTTTGAGCAGGGTTTTGAACCCTCAAAACCCCTTGAGATTTTTGTTGTCGAGCATTTGACAGGCCTGCTCAAGGTGCTTGACTTCCACTGCCAAGTGCCCCTTCTCCTTCATTCCTCAATTAAAGTGAATAAAGATGCTGCAGTAGAGGGATGCTGCTGGCATCTTTTGGACTACAGCCCTCATGATCCTCAACAGAAAATGATGATTGCAGCAGCATCCTTCAAAGCCAATGGGAGCCCTGGCCAAACAGCATTTTAAAAAATAAAATAAATAAACATAGAAAAAATACAAAGGAAATTGATTCCTTATATTAATGTAAACAATGAGTCATTGACTGAAGAGCATTTTAATTTTAGCCAGGGAAGCAGGAAAGGCCCAGCTGGCCTTGTCAAAGAGAGAGTCATTTATTTCTTTATTAACATTTATATACCGAGTTATCTACCATCAAGGCAATGTACAACAATTGAAAACAATAAAATGTGAAAACAATAAAATTACGGACATTAAAAATGGGGGGGGGACATCAAAACATTGAAATTACATTTTTTAAAAGGCTAAATTGAAGAGATACATCTTCACACTTTTCCTAAAGGCCAAGGAAGTGTGTGGGGAATTGTAGGTCTTGAAGGGGGTATAGCTTGGGGGTAACACAGAGAAAGCCCTTTGCATGTGCCTGACGTGGGCTTTCCTGGGTAATAGCGCTTTCAAAAGGGTCTTTCCTGCAGATCTTATTGTTCAGGCAGATTCATGTTAAGACCGGTAGTCCCTTAGATAGTTGAGTCTTTAGCCATTTATGACTCTAAAGGTTAAAATGAACACCTTGAATTGTGCCCAGAAAGAAATTGGCAACCAGTGCTGGTCTTTCAGGACAGGCATAATATGCCCCCGATACTGTATACAAGTTAGCAGCCTAGCTACCACATTTTGCTTCTGGATAGTCTTCAGGGGTAGCTCCACATGGAGCACATTGCAATAGTGTATCCATTGCTAACAGTTGCCAAGGCAGACAGATTCAGGAAGGGGTGCAGCTGGCTTAATTGTGCAAATATGCTCCTTGCCACTGCCACCACTGAAGATCCAGGGACAGTGTAGGACCAAGGAGCAAACTATGGACCTGATCCATCAGGGAAAGCACAAGCCCTTCCAGAACATGTGGAATCCCAATCCCTGAGCCAGGCTTTCTGCTGATCAACAACACCTTGTTGTCTTGTCTGGCTTTATTATTATTATTATTATTATTTATTTATATAGCACCATCAATGTACATGGTGCTGTACAGAGTAAAACAGTAAATAGCAAGACTCTGCCGCATAGGCTTACCCTCCATTTGCTCAGCCTCATCCAGCCCATTATCGAATCCAGGAAACATGCAAGGGTTCCAACTGCTCTCTTGGTGTTAGGTGACAAAGAGCAAGAGAATTGGGAGTCATCAGCATATTAGTGGTACTTCACTCCAAATGTCCAAATGACTTCTCCCAGTAGTTTCATGTAAATATGAAATAACATGTTGGACAACATAGAACCAATATAATCCCCCAGCACTACCTTCAGGACACAGCCAACAGAAAGGTCCAGAACCACTGCAAAACAGCACCTCCAAAGACCAGCTCTCCAGGCAGTTCAGAAGGATACCATGGTCAACAGTATGGAAAGCCACTGAAAGTCCAGGAGAACTAATACAGTTGTGCTCCCTGCATCACGTTCCTAGTATAGGTGATCCACCAAGGCAACCAAAGCAGGCTCCATCCCTTATCCCAGTGGAAAGCCTGATTAAAATGGGTCCAGATGATCAGTTTCATTCAGAGGCATCTGGAGTTGCAATGCCACCACACTCTCAGTTTCCTTAGCCAAGAATGGTACATTTGGGAATGGCCTATAGTTAAGACAGATCTCTTGGGTCAACGGAAGGTTTCTTTAAGAAATGGCTTCTTACTGCTTCTTTTTAGCAGGAGGGAACAACCCCATCCCATAAAGAGGCACCTATCAGTTACTTTAAATGTTGCCTTTGCCTTTGTTGAGTCATCAGAATTCCAAAATGTTTCAAAGCTCAGTTAACGGTTTATCACCCACCCTGCTTCCAACACCATTCATTCTTTTTGGATAGCAAACCGAACACATTCCCCTTTCTTTTAAAAAAGAAACTAAAATGAGAACCACCTTTATTGTTGGAACAAGAGCTGCCTAATTTAATCATCGGCATTTGCATTAACCAAATAATTTTTAACTCCTTTTTTAAATGCTATCCTGCTGACTTAGCATCTCATCGTTAATTTGTTTGTCACTTAATCTTTATTACAAGGCAAGCAAACATCATTAGGATGATTACAGAGCAGTGGACCAGCTAATGGCCATGATTGGTTGATAACCTAATAGCGCAATCACTGTAAGTGATCGCAGTGTACATATGAGCTGTTTTTAGCGCTAGTATGAGATCCAGCAATTTCACAGGTGTGAAGTAAGGAGAAACTTCTGCACAACTGGAGGATGTCAATTTTTAAGAAAAGATTTATTGGAATGGAAGAGACATTTGCCCTAAGCAGGACTACACACTCCCGGAAGGTGCAGTTTTACAGAGTGGGTAGCGCTCCTGGATTGTGCTGTCAGGTTTCTTCCTGTACTAAGTGATTGCTTTAAAAACAGTGGCAACAATGTTAGGCTAGCTTTGTTGTAATGAAAAAAACAATCAGGCAAGCAGATGCTATTGGTGCCTGGGATACTCATTCTTTCACAAGGCATGAAGGCTAAAGACAATGTGTTCAATTCATAATTCCTTTCTCTTTTTTTCCTCTTCCCATTCAGTTTCATCCAAACCTTAACTTCCTTGGAATAATTACTCTAAGTTGTTGTTGCTGTTGCTTATTCCAAGCAGCCATTCTTGTTCTATGCAAAGGTGATGTTGTGGCGATGTTCAATGGAAATCAGTTGATGATGATGATGATGATGATGGTGATGATGATGATGATGATGATGATGATCATGTAGGGTACCCTGGGACGCAGAAATCCAATGTGCCCCATATGCAGGCAGGACATTGACCTGCCTGTCTATTATGTGAAATGTTAGGATTATTTCCCTCTTTCCTGTCCAAGTAATTACTTTAGTGGGTTTAAAAACAAAACAAAAACTAATTCTGGACAATGGTCAAAGATGCTGTTTTTGTTGCTGCATTTGCTATTCAAAGGTGTGTATTTGCTTTTCACTGAGCCCACAGAAGCCTGTCCCAAATGATGCCTCTGACTAGATTTTTTGTATCTACAGTTCATATTGCCTGAATTTTCTGAGCCTCCCGTCATGGGCAGCTGATCACACAGGATGTGTGCAATGTGCAGCTCTTTAGTGAGCATCCAGCATTAGGCAGATCTGCAACCTTCAGGACTTAAAAGACATAGTCCTTCCATCCCATTGAGATTAGCTTTGGAATTCCTTTTTTAAAAAATTGGGTGTTTTTTTTTGAGTCCAATTTTGTTTCTTGTTTTTTTGCTTTCAAGATTCTTTCAGAGTCACATATTTCAATCTTTGTCCCTAACAGAATATACCAGAAGTTTTCAGGAGCAAAATTATTGCAACATGGTCAAGGCTTATCCATATGCCATTTTCGAAAGAGATATGACTGATTCTATGTATTACTAGAAGGGCACAGTTCATACACACCTAGGCTGGTGATGGGCTCTGCATGATGGAAGATGAATGCTGATTTGTGTCCTCTTTATCAAGCATAACAACCTCATGTAAGTGGTTGCAACTTCATACATATTATTAGATTGTAAGCCTATGCGGCAGGGTCTTGCTATTTACTGTGTATAATCTGTACAGCACCATGTACATTGATGGTGCTATATAAATAATAATAATAATAATAATAATAATAATAATAATTGAACATAATAATAATCATACCTGATTGTGGAGTAGAGGGACCAGCATGGCAATTAATACGTCCTTGTGCCGATTATAATTCTTGCAATATGCAATGCATGAGCATGCACACACACACTTACACATTGTGAGCTGGGAAATGTATTCTTTTTTAGCTCAATAACAATTCCAGTGCCATAAGACTTCAGTACCCTTTCCTAAACATCTTACTGTTGACCAACATTGGCTGGTAGATGAATATAAATGTAATGTATGAAGATATCTACAATCACAACATTTTCAGTTTATGAATATTCCCTTTACATCAGCATGACAGACTTTATTATGGTATTCAGCTCTGGGGTTTATGAAGGCACTGTGATGATCAAAAATCAGCCGATACTGCTTAAGAAAGAATGTGGTGTTTTGCAAACCAAAAGTCTGTACTGGCTTTCCATAGATTTCTGATGTATATTGTGCTAGGTATGTCTTCCTGCCTGCTACCACCTAGAAAATCTCCGTCCCTATGATCTTTATATTTATCTCCAAGTAACTTTTTGATAGTGTTTCCAGAGCATCAATATTAGTGGTGCAGGCATGTGAAGATGCTTTATGAGCTGAGAGAGAATCTCCAGTTCTGGAACATTCTTGCAATGAAGGTTCACTAAAGATCTCAGACCTGGAATTCCAGAAGTAAGGGATTTCCAACTCAAGGTTAACTACCCTTGAAACCCCTCCTGTAGGCACAAACATATACTGTTGCATAGGTGTTGGCAGTGTGGCAGGATAGTGCTCCATGATGTAAAATAAAAGAAAAACCCCAAATCATTATATCTTTTCATAACTGGAGGGAGTTGGAGCTTCCTTGAAGCCCGATGAAGTTGCAAATAAATCTCGACATGTCCTGTGAACATAGCTAGGAGGAAGAAAATTGGGCAGCTCTTTGTTTATTGCAGAATAACCAACTAGCCTAGTACAAATAGAACATCTGTTTGTGGTGGGAATCCAATCTTCCTTGGAAAGTGACTGAGAAGAAATGCCCAGTTTCTGCTACTAGATTGTCAAGAAGAGTTTGCTGTTTGAAAGAACATACACTGCTTGCAGAGTATCTCAGAGCAATTAATGACCATTGCTTCACTTCTGTTTGATGCATTTCATTACCCTCCTCATAATCCCAATAGCGTTCACTAACGTTGGTTGGTGCTGGAGGATTAAGCCTTTTTGATGCCATTGATTCTCCAATCTGTCTCTTGAGTGACACTTGCATACTGATTAGGCCTGGTTTGGCTCATCCCTGGAAACAAATGTAATCAGTATTCAAACGGCTACAAGCAGGCTACAAGCAGGCTGCAGATTTACGTGGCCCATCCTTGGGCCTAATTGAATATGTAAATTCCCATTGAAGATACAAAAGATTCAGGATTCTAAATGTTACAAAGTACAGCATGAATGCTAACGCAGCCGCCGAAAGGGAGGGGAACATCCTCGACTTTGCATTGTGCACCTTGGAGTTGCTCACTTCCCGTCATGAAAATGGTATTTAAAATTCAAGCATACTCTTGCCTTGACTTGCACAGTAATGTGCACTTTGGCCCAAAGTTACTGCTGGATCCCACTTGATGTCTGTGACAATCCAAAGCCCCTTTGAAATGGTGGGATGGGGTGGGGGAGAACAGGAAGGCAGTGACAAGCTCTGCCTCTGATGTATATCCACTCTTTTAAAGATCTGGGCAGCCCCTGCATATACAACTGTACAAACATACATCTCTATTTTCGGTTATGAATGCTGCTTTTGTAGAGTGCCCAAACTCACCTAAGGCCTCTTTAAGCATCTGGAACAGAATGCATGGAGGGGAGGTGGGGAAACATAGCTTGACCACACTTCTTCCATTCCCAACCTCCCCATGTGATGTGGAAGATCAGTGCTGGTTTTAGGTTTATAAGGGCCCTTGGGCAAAACACCCTCAATGGCCCCTCCCTCAATGAGTCTACCTTCTGACCACCATTGTCACCAGCTGCTATTGCACCTCATTAGCTTTCTCATCCTTGCTACCACTTGCCAGTGAGAAAGTAGGAAGGGGCATCTACTGCTCCTCTTGCTCACTACCACCATTGTCTGGGCCAGAGCGAATGGCAAGTGAACAAGCAGGTTGCAATGGTGAAGCGAGGGAGCAACTCTAGGAGGCTCTTGCCATTGGAATGTGGATCCTCAGCCAATGCTCAACCATGCCTACCCTTGACCACAGCACCAGGGGAGAACGGAACAGAGGCTGTAACCAGTAGCTCTTCAACCGTGGCATTTGCTCCAGCAGAAGGGAGGCGGGTGGGGATCTTTAGAGCACCTGCTCACTCTCTCCTCCTTCTCTTGTTGCACAGAAGGAAGAAGTAATGGCAGAACTCTGGTGAGAGCTCTCCTCAATCCTGTGAGAGCTACATGTGAGCTCCTGCAAGAACCTCGTGGCGGCTGCTTCCAGCTGTGCAACTCTCCACAGAGTCGATGTAGTGGTGGTGGCAGGAGGCAGGAGACCTTGTGCTGGGCCTAAGTCAACGTTATGAAACTTTGTAAATACAAGTTCAAGTGATCGATTTTTTCACGTGTGTGGTGCAACTTCTTTTTTTATGTGACTGAAAAGTTCACTGTCTCCAGTTAATAGTGAACCATTAATAGTTAAGGCCTGAAAGCTGTATTCTGTCAAAAGAGTTACTTTTGGGGAGTGGGGTGGTGGATGTACTCATTTTGAATATTTTGCCAGTGGAGGCTGAGTTTACAAGAGGACCTTTTCTGCATGAAGATGTAGTTAGTAAATTTGGCCAATTGCTTCACTAGGCTAGATGCATTATACTGCAGTGAAAGAATTGTGCCTTGGGAATTCATAGCCTCTGTTTGCCATGGATTTCTATTATTTGTCTCCAGTAGATGCATTTCTTGAGATGAATTCTATTTATGTAAAGCATTTGTACCCTGCTCCTAAGCTCATGGTCTGGTGGCTTACATATAAACCCTTTCTGCCTGCAGGCTTCACAATCTAAAAAGACAGGAGACACAAGGAAGAAGGAATGGGGAGAGAAGAGGGGGAAAACACCCTTTCAGCAGAGCTGGTGGCATGGCTCTGATTCTCCTTCTCATCCCCCAAGTGACATAGGACATCACAAGAGTTCAGCATGGGTGATACCATGCAACATTTACAGTAGTGCTGGGGTGAAACGTGCATCCTATTTTCAGGAACTTTCTCTCTCCCTGCAAAAGAGGCATTGTTTTTTCTGCCTCTTTTGCCAGGGTGTGTGTGTGGTGGATTTGGAAAATGTATTTATTTATTGTATTTTATTTATTTTCTCCTTGGAGAAGGGGACAGGGTTTCCGGATACCATTTTTTAAGTGTATCCAATTGCTGAGGGGCCTTCTTCCTTTTTTTTTTTTTTTTTGGTTTTTCAAAAAAACAACCACCCCTTCCTCCAGCAAAGGATGAGCCCAGCAGTTCTTAGTGGATGCCTATGGGAGACCCTGTGACCTCTCCCTCTTCAATAAACATCCAGTAAGCACTCCTGAGCTTTTCAAAAAAGGGGGAAAAGAAAGAAGACCCCTCAACATCTGGCTACATTTTAAAAAGTATGTGGAAACCCTGTCCCCCTCCCCAAGGAGAAAGTTCTCTGAAATTCTCACCTCAGCCAGCCTCTTTCGGATGAGTTTTCATTCCTACCCTCACGCCCACGGAATGCTGAAATGGAATTGTCAACATTTTTGGCACAACACTAATTTACAGGAAAGTCTGGAATCAAAAGTGTCTTGGTTGTTTCTTCAATTGTGGTTAGCCACTATTTTTCTTTGGCTTGTTTGAAAACTTTATAAAGAGACGGTAAACATTAGAAAGCACAAAAAGGCCTAAAATGTTTTAATTATTATTATTGGATTGAAATCAGTTCATTGATTCACTTTATCCCTGATTCATGGATTCCTTTCATGATGTTCACATGCTATCTTGTGACTGTAATTTTTTAATAGTCTGAAATAACTATTTTAAAAATCTAGTGCAATTATAATGTCATACATGAAAGAAAAATCAGTCATGGTTCTTTTGCGTATTTGAATTAACCCCACCCTTGGCTTCCACAAATGTAGAAGCCATGAGAATATTTTACTGTAAAATAGAAAGGAGGAAAATTATTGGTTGCAACCCCCCCACACTCAAACCCACACCCCACAAAAAGATATTTCTTCCTTTCCTGGTACACAAAAGATCCACAAATTTCTCCAGACATGAAATATCTTTTCATCTTATGCTTACAATACTCATCTCAGGAGAAATGTGGAGGTTGCGAGTCATAATACATGAAAAGTAGATTCATCTGTCATTTTCTTTTGTGGCGTGGATAGGTTTTTGGTACATATTTGTGATGACATTAAAGTGAGAAAATGCATGCTTAGGAGAGAATATATTTTGGCTACAAGATACTAAGTTAAAACAATGGTATCACAATCTTGAAACTTCAAAGACAAAGCAATTCCAAATAATGAGACTCTCAAAACTCATTGTAGAACTACCCGATACCAGGGTCAACATGCCGTCTACTCTGCTCTTCTGTGATAAGGTGTTGGTATATACCACCCTTTTCCAAACTGGTGCCTTCCAGATGTGTTTCAGTGCAACTTTAGAGTTGCAGAAAACATGTCTGCACTGTGCCAGGTTGGAGTATATGCTCAGAAGTGGGGGCCCAAGAGAAAGCATAGGGGTCAGCTCATCTTCCTTCATTAACATTAATGCTTAATCTTGACTCAAGAATTGGCATCAAAACAGCCATTAACTTGGATGCCCAAGTGGGGTTAGATACTTTGGTGGGGTTAGGTAGGGTGACCATATGAAAAGGAGGACAGGGCTCTTTTGTATCTGGTTAAGAAGGCAGGGCTCCTGCAGCTTTAACTGTTTTGATGAAGAGGGAATTTCACCAGGTGCTGCATGCATACAAATGACACCGGGGGTCATTTGTATCTCCACTCCGCCTTCTTCCCCCGAGTTCTCCTCACCAGCCGGCGAGGAGGGAGTTGGGTGGCGGTGGTGGCGGTGGCGAGGACGTCTCTTCCTCGGCTCTTCTCCAGGTAAGTTACATTATCGCTTTGGGGCCGCACTGGGGTCGCTTAGAAGCGGCCTGAGAATGACGTGCGGATTCCCCCCTGTTGAAATTCCCTTTTCTATACAACTGTTAACGATACAGGAGCCCTGTCCTCCTTTTCATATGGTCACACTACCTAATCCCTCTTCCACTCTTTTGTTAAAAATTCAACAATGGTAGCTTGTGAATATGGCATACTTTACCACATAGATACACACTAGTTGCAGTTGAAAACCCTGGGAAATATTAGACAAATAGAAAGGAATTAATTGTACACAATTTTAGCCAAACTCACTAACAATGTGCATCATGCTTTGTTGTTGTTTATTCGTTCAGTCGTTTCCGACTCTTCGTGACTTCATGGACCAGCCCACGCCAGAGCTTTCTGTCGGCCGTTGCCACCCCTAGCTCCCCCAAGGTCAAGTGTGTCACCTCCAGAATATCGTCCATCCATCTTGCCCTTGGTCAGCCCCTCTTTCTTTTGCCTTCCACTTTCCCTAGCATCAGCCTCTTCTCCAGGGTATCCTGTCTTCTCATTATGTGGCCAAAGTACTTCAGTTTTGTCTTTAATACCATTCCCTCAAGTGAGCAGTCTGGCTTGATTTCCTGGAGTATGGACTGGTTTGATCTTCTTGCAGTCCAAGGCACTCTCAGCATTTTCCTCCAACACCACAGTTCAAAAGCATCTATCTTCCTTCGCTCAGCTTTCCTTATGGTCCAGCTCTCGCAGCCATAGGTTACTACAGGGAATACCATTGCTTTAACTATGCGGACCTTTGTTGTCAGTGTGGTGTCTCTGGTCTTAACTATTTTATCAAGATTTGTCATTGCTCTCCTCCCAAGAAGGAAACGTCTTCTGATTTCCTGGCTGCAGTCAGCGTCTGCAGTAAGCATCATGCTTTACAGGACTACATATGCAAAAGAGCCAAAATTTTAACAGGTTGGGAGACAGCAGAGGGGGAATTATGTATCTCCTGTGGAACATTTCATCAAAATAGCCTGTTGCCCTTTAACCAAGCTCACTGCGTTTGCTACACTTTCCAATCTTACTGCCCTTACAAAGAAAACAGATATTAAACCTTTAAGGCAACATCAAAAATATTGATGGCTCCGTATTTGTCTCCCTCTTTCACCTTTTTCAACAATTCACATAGCAATAACCATAGTCAAACCATTCGAGAATTTTACTGCATCATTAACACACGTACATCATTTAGCAAGTATTAGCTAGTTCAGTCTATATTATCCTTAAAACCCCCGGCAGGTATAAAATCCTCCACAGGAGCTTTATAATCTGTTACTGATTAATTAAGGATTCCCCTTCCCTAACTGAAGCTTGGAGTCAATTTTGAAGAGAATTAAGACTGCAGTTTCTAATAAGACCTGGAGCTTCTCTTCTGCTATTTGTTCGAACTCAAGCAGCAAGTACACATAAATGCAGCCCTTTTTACTTTCTGGAACTCCTTTCAAAATCAGCTGGTTTCCTTTCTCTTTCAATTGGATTCTAATTTTCTATCATCAAAACTAATCTCTGGCTATTACACCCACAGTCCATGAATCTATAATTAAACAAAAAACCTATGGTTTACAAAACAACGTAAAGGCTGTACAGTTTTCAACCAAGCATCAAAAAGCAGGGAAATTGGGAGTTAAGGCTCACAAGCCTTAATGCCACATCCTCCCTAAGGAGGCAGAAAGTGCCAGTGAAATTCTCATTCTCCCAAAGCAGATAAACCATGAGGACAGGATGGAGAATATGATATGCAGAGGTGACTGTGGGGTTGTGGGAAACTGATGACAAACAACTTAGGGCCACCTACTTCTTTTTTTGTTTAGAGCAGCCCTTCCCCAACCTGGTGCCCTCCAAAGGTGTTGGACTACAACTCCCATGATTGCAAGTCAGTATGTGCAATGGTCAGGAATGCTGGGACTTGTAATCTCAAACATCTGGAGGGCAGTGGGTTATCATATGCAGAGATGATATGCAAAGCTAATGTTATGTGTTGCACCGACTTTTCAAAATAATAAATGAGCCCCAGAAGTTATGCTCTCTCACTTGAAATCTGAGAGTTCTCATTTGAACTTTTCAATAGCCAGTGTCCAGAGATAAAAGCTTTTTATGACTGCTTCATGAAAAGAAAGCTTTTCATGTTTTGTGTCTGTATTTGGAGACAACTTCAAAAATTATTCTACTGGAATTAAAAATCCCTGATTAGTTATGGAAGCACCAGAGATGATACAGGAAAATATCCTATATTAGAATAGGTTACAGTTTACTATGTTAATTATTATAGCTCATTTTATGCTGCGTGCTTTTTCTTCTTGTTTGCATCTCAAAGTAGCAGATTGTGATCAAGTTTGTGGGCAAGTTTCAATCTTGCTCAGTCTGCATTTCCATCCCTAGATATTTACTCAAAAGTAAAACCTATTGGATTTCCTTGGTTCTTGAAAAGCAACATACTTGCTTTTAGATTTGCCACTCTCTGCACTCTATGTGTGCTATGTGTGCCTGCTCTGTCTGTCCCTATGGTTCCCTGCAAGGCTAAGCAAGGGGAGGTCAGTAAATTGAACCCAGGGACGGAGGGTGGGATTCCATCAAGTTCAGCTGAGAGTGGTTGCTGTAGAACATGGACCTACCAGGAGTGGTGAGGCCAGGTTTCTGGCAGACCCAGCTAGGCAGCTTGATAGACCCTCTGTCAGTAGCCTTCAGGAGCACCTGCCTCATAAAGCAAATAGGACATGAACTGTTATTACTGTCTGCTCCTCCTTAATTTAATTTTATTTCTTAAGATTTTTCTAATTATTTTTATCTGGCTTTCTGCAAGTTGAAGTGCCTCCTTCCAGTGGCATCGTTATTGGGGTTGAAAAGGGTGGTTTTGTGTTTTGATACTCAGACCTCACCTCTGCCTTGTACCTAGGTTCTTGGGGACATTACTGTTATTTTTTAATCTCCTTAGTTTGCCTTCTGGGAAATGGGTTGAATGGTAACACAGAGAACGAACTCAAGATTGCCTACTTCTTACATGCAGTTCAGGATTCTGTATTCTGCTTTCAATGGAAGAGTAAGAACCAAAAAATATGCTGTGTTGAGCCTTTCCATAATTTTATCTAGCTATTCTTCCCTTGAATCTTTTACAAATTAAGGGTGCAATCTGGGGGTCATTCCATGAAGCTGATTGGTGGGAGATTAAGGACAGATAAACGAGGTACTTCTTCAAATACCACATCATTAAACTATGGAACTCACTACCACAGGTTGTGGTGATGGCCACCAATTTGGATGGCTTTAAAAGGGGGTTGGATAAATTCCTGGAGGAGAAGGCTATTAATGGCTACTAGTCCTGATGCCTGTATTTTACCTCCAGTATTGGAGGCAGTATGCCTATGTGCACCAGTTGCTAGGAAACATGGGTGGGAGGGTGCTGTTGCACTCATGTCCTGCTGGTGGGTTCCTGGTTGACAGACAGTTGGCCACTATGTGAACAGAATGCTGGACTAGATGGAGTCTTGGTCTGATCCAGCATGACTCTTCTTATGTTCTTAATCCTATGCCTGTTGAGGCAGAAAAACGTTCTACATCCCATGTTGTGCAGCAAATGCTGGGAGTTCTAGGATATTTTCCTTCTAAACATTCATAAGCCTGTTCCCTTTATTTGTTTAATTTGGACAGCCCATATTTCCCTTCATGATTCTTGATAGCATATTGGCAAGCAGGTGGCAGGTGTATGCTATTCACCACCTGTTCACAGAAGCAGAGGACATACACACCTAACTCTTGGTCACATTCCTTTGTCCCTGGAAAAGAAAAATGCTGTATTATATTTATAGAACAGCTCTTAAGTTGGAAAATTTAGAAACATGTACTTTGGGGAAACATGTACTTTGGTTCTGAGTTGGAGATTGCATAATGCAAATGGGAGCTTCATTCTAGGAGGGGGGAAAATCAATATGTTGAGATTTACCACAAGGCTGCACTCCAGAGATTCAAAGCCTGGCCAACAAGTCCCTCTACATTTATCAACTTACTGAGTCTCAATGGAATTTACCTGAAATATTATTTATAATTTCATTTCTGGAAGGTCAAACTACACATTACTTTAAATCCATAACCAGCATGTTTCTCTTTTTTGGGGGTGGCCTTTTTATTTAAAAGTAAGCATGGAGACCCTATCTGAATAGAGGCTGTAGTGTTGGGGGGGGGGGCTTTAATCCTTTGCCCTCCACTATGGTCCTAATCAGGATTGATTCCTGAAAGCAAATGTTCTTTTGAGGCCCTTTGGTCATGCTTTGAGAGACTCCTGTATGATGATACATATCTGTCTCTTTCTGTCCATCGATTCTGCTGGTTTAGAGATTACATCCATTAGCTTTCGTCTTCACTCACAGGAATGATCTACAACCATTGTTCAATAAATGGATGATCTGAGTTCTGTTTCTGTTTCCCAGAGAGAACCAAAAAGAGTCAGGAAGAGATAAATAAAATAGTGGCTGTCTCTGAGGAGGCAAGTTATTATTATTATTATTATTATTATTATTATTATTATTATTATTATTATTATTATTTTACTGTGGGACAGTTTGGATGATATTTCAAAGGTCCATTCTGTCTGCACGCATGGAACTAGTGCACTGGCATGGAACTGGTTCACATGGAGACAGCCTATCCAAATGAAGCCTTTATGAGTGCAGTCTTAGTTTTGTCTCTGTAAGTACACTCCATTTGGATGGGGCATCTCTGCATGCACAGCAGAGGTAAGGCCAGTGTGTGTGCTATCTCTGTTCATAGGGCTGTCCTGGAAAGTACCAAATTTGCCCTGCAAAATTATTGATGATCTTTGTTTCCCCCTTGCCAGGAGGAATCTCAAACCAAAGTGCTTGGCCTCCAGGTTCTGGTTCTTTACCACTTGTTTCACTTGTTTATGACTTGAGCCATACCGGCTGCAATACAAGGCCCATCACCTGACATAAAATGCAGTCAGCTGATCCTGAGGCCCAGTCCAGCTCCACCTGACCTTACAAAACCTCAGCTTCAGAATTTTGATATTCAGTCTAAGCAACTAGTCTCACTGGAGGGAATTGTGTTGGTCAAAACCCTTTTAAGGAAGAAAAGATGGAGTAGCTGCACAATATCCTTTGCTTCCAACCCTACATCTGGAAGCAATCTATGTCATCTGCCATTCTAATCTGTGGAGATATGATTGTCTAGGGCTGCACTTCTCACTTAAGACTTGTACTGACTTGCAGTTGGCCTTCCTTGGACACAGAAAAAATACTCCTTGGGTGCTGACTCCCAGTGCCCCTTTCCTGTCACATTACAACTTTGAGCAAGGTCATGTGTGAGCTAGAAGCTCATGGGTCCTCCATCTTCTCAAATGGATAGATGAAATTTCAGACTGTTTCTACACCTGCCTTTTCCCCTGGGATCATCCCAGGATCATCCCTGTGCATCCAAATGACACACAGGGGATCCCGGGAGCAGGCAGGGATGATCCCTCCATTTTCCTGTGATAATCCTTAGGTGTAGAAAGGGTCTCAGGGAGAGTGGGAAACAAACCACATTTGCTTGTGTCTGCACCAACTATGTATAAAATAGAGAGCTGAAGACATTTTTTAGCCTGAAGCAGAACCCAAATGTCACTCCTTTCCCTGCTAAGACCAATGATTTAAAACTTGCTACATCATTCAGACACTTGCCTTCATCTATGCCTGCCCTCACTCCCTCATCATGCCACTGAAGCAGGTCATTGCATGCTGCTGCATGGCAGGGCTAGCCCTGGGTGGGGATCTATGTTTTGCATCAAAAGTGGTGCATGGGAAAGGGGAGCTGAACTCACTGATCCAGGCACTCCCCCTCTCACCCAGCTCTAGTACTGAGAGTACCTGTAGCAATGGAGCATGGTGTAGTAAATAGGGGTGTTCAGGGTGGGCCTCCTTCTCCCTGAAATTTGGGGTGCAGCTCCAATGAGGTGATTCCCCACCCTGATTTTCAGGGTGGCTCTGTCTCCCCACACTGCCAGATTACTTGTCGGAAAACCGTTCCATTTTTTGAGAACCACGCTATTATTGCCAATGGGAATTAACAAAAATGATTACATCTCTGCCATTCTTAAAGATAAAGAGATGTGACTTGGCATCTTGGTAGCTCTTAAATAGGGCTTTAGCCATGCCAAGTTTAAAGCATTTCCCTTTATCCTGTGATGTTTAGGTTTTTTTAAAAAAATCCCCTCAACAGCACCCCAATACACACACATAAACACACACACACACTCAAAACTGTGCAGGATCTTTTATCCTTTGCTGATGCACAGTTGTGCATCTTCAGTTTTTAAAAATAGAGATCTGCTTCAGTTTATAAAAATAGAGATCTGTTCCCTGACCATTCACTCTACTGGGGTGAAGTGTGTGTGTGTGTGTGTGTGTGTGTGTGTGTGTGTGTGTGTGTGCTCTCCCTATGAGAAGTCAGGCAAGAACAAACATCTATATCTATATCTATCTATCTATCTATCTATCTATCTATCTATCTATCTACATTCAAAGCAAATAAACTTGAATCTGTCTTCAAAATAGGAGATAAATTAGTACTAGCAAACTTTTCTCTCACTGCCCCTTCTTCTCTTGATTTTACGCCTGGCCGAGTTGCATCCATACTTGCAGTACCCAGATCAGCCTTTGGCACAAGATTATTTTCCGTATCCTAATATTGGCTTGTGAGACTGAATCTGCATTGCCTGCCAGACACCATCACTTCCTGGGACAACTCATTTACATGGAATGCTTTTCATTATTTTCGTAACGTGAACCCTTTTCCTTAAATCCATCCTTTCAGCCAACATCAATAGTGCATATGGGGATTGGGACTTGGACTCTTTCTCACTCCATGAGCTAGCAAATGAATGAGTTCCAGGATGCAGGAAATGGGTTATATCATTTGCAATCCTTCCCCTAAGCACTGTGATTGGAGGGGGACAGGGAGGAGGCTGTGGCTATTGGTTAGCCACAGATGTCAATCTCAAAACTCCCCCCCTTCACCTGTTGGTGTCTTCCTAATATGGAAGTGTTCAGTTAGTTTCCCATCAACATGAAACATGCCCTCATGCCGCCTAAAAAGCCTTCGGAGCTACGGATCCTGTGGATCTTCTAACCACACCATGGGGTTCTGCCAGTTTTAAAACTGCCTCCTAACTGCACTGTAATTTGGAGGTTTGTCAGAGGTCCGTCGGACCCCTGGATTTCTGATGCAGAGTGCATACCCCTAGTAGTAAGGTAGGGAAGGGGAGAAGATTCTGCTCCCTTCTCTTGGAATTCCTACAGAGAAGGAAGAGGATTCAGCACCCTTTCCTTACAGTGCTTATAGGTAAAGGCCTTAGCTAGACCTAAGGTTTATCCTGGGATCATCCCTGCCTGCTCCTGGGATATCCTGTGTGTCATTTACATGAACAGGGATGGCCCTGGGACGATCCCGGAATAAACCTTAGGTCTAGCTAAGGCCAAAGAGACATGATTCAGCACTCTTCTCTTGGAGTGCCTACAACAGTGAAGCATACTGTAGTAAGGCAAGGAAGGGTTTAGGTCCTCTCTTTTATGCTGTAGATATTATACTTCTTCACCCCCAGTTTGCCTTCCTGCTCTTGCTCCCTACTGAACAGCTGATTGGTGCATTTACTACTTTTTAAAGCGAGAAATCCACATTTGCAACCTTTAAAGTTAACCAATTTGCAGCAGTTTCTGCTAAAATAAGAGCTAATTTTGTTAAATCAAGTACACTATGTTGTTATGGTGACCATTTACAGATTTAGACATCTTGGTTGTATGTGTTTTCTGGATTACATTTATTGCTCTATTATTTTGCCTTTCAGTATTGTGTTCTTTGTGAAATCTATTAGGGCTCACTGGTTAGACAAAAATAAACCTGATTTATTCATACTTTATAAAGAGGACTCCTTGTACACAAGACTGGATTGGAGCCTTGTGTAAATACTCAAGCCACCTAGGGGGAAACACACACACACACACACACACACACACACACACCCTGCCAGACAGTTTAGGGAGAAGGGCAGCTTGTAAAATATTTACTTCCAGGACCTTCCATTGGTCTTAAGGTGAATAATATGTATAGGCATGGGAGAATAAGTGGATTTTGATCTCCTTGAGGTTTCCAATTTCCACTTCAAAGCTCAGTTCACCTGTTTTTTCTTCCCAATTGCAAGGTTTTTGTTTGTTGGTTTGAACAAGAAAAGTGCTCATTTGGGTGCACTGCTCCCCATTGATTAAAGTGCAAAATGTGAATTATCCCCCAAATGCACATTAGTGTGCATTTTTCTAATGTATTCATTTTTGAAAACAAATGCAAGTTTGAGAATATGCGAGCATTTCCTGAAAAAGGCATTTGGGGGTATGAACGGGGCAAATCCAGGCTCAAAATAAATCAAAGCAAAATTTTGTACATCCCTAAATACGTACACAAGAAAAGCCCTGCTGGATCAATTCAAAGATCCTTCTGTCAACTTCCTGTCTCTCACATGGAGCCTCTCCCACTCTTGATGCCCAACAACTGGTACTGTGTGGGTCAAACTGCATGTTGCATGAAAGGCTTAGCTAGCAGCTACATATTTTTCTTTTAATCAAAAGTAAGTGTAGGGGCCAGATCTGGATTCATACACTAGTATTTGGGCCCCTAACTGTGGTCCTGATCCAGACTGCAGGCTCCATGCCTGAGATTTACATCCTCCTCCACACTGAATTATATGAAGACACCTTTTTGGCAGTGTAAATTTCAGGCACAGGGGGTCTGATCAGGATTGGGACCATAGTGGGATGCAAATGTTTACAGTCCCCTAAGTACCACACTCATCTGGAATGGATCCCCTGTGGTTACTTTTGAGTAAGAGGTTTAAAAAGCTGGCAGCAGCATCTTTAAGGTAACATGTAGTTTGGCTTTAAGGGACGCTTGCTCTGAAGTTGAGGTTCTATGTAGTTATCATGACTACTACTGTCAATAGCTACTGACAGACCTCCTAATAGCTATTGAGAGATCCCCCAATGAATTTGTCTGTTCCCCTGTAAAGAAAGGAATTGCTTGCTGGCCTCAGAAGAAAATCACACATTTTCTTCATACTCATTTTATATTATGTGAAGTCTCAGAAGGTTCTGAATTCACATGCCTCTGGTTATAACTGTCAGAGGCTGAAGGCAATCAAGGTTAGCTTCTCTGCTATTATGGGCTCCTACAGATAAAATATGCTTAAGAAAACAGGACATTAACAGACACACAGGATGCTTCCAATACAAAATTAAGCCACGGCAAAGGGTTAATGAACATATGAAGCAGCCTTATACCCAATCACACCGTTACATAATTGCAGGGCCAGCCCTACCATTAGGCAGAGTGAAGTGGCTGCCTCAGGCAGCAGATACTTTCCCTGTACTCCCTAAGCTAGCTTGCTGCCAATAGCAGAGGATGCTCTCCTATTGCCAGTGTTAATGTAAAACTCAACAGCCAATCCAGTCAGTTTGGCAGTGGGAGGCACTATTTTGTCCTGCACCTGAGGTAGCAAAATGTCTCAGGCCAGCCTTTAATCATTCATTTGTCTAGTTCAGTGTTGTTCCCTGCAGAGTCAGACAGAGGGCTTGTTTCAATGTCAGAACTGCCTACCATGGCTTAATTTCCCTGCAGGTTGGTTTGAGGGTTAGACAACCCTCAAAGAACCAATAAAACCAGACATGGGTTATCTAAGGATTATCAACAACTACTGTTGCCAGGGTTCTCATGACGCAAAAAGCCACAAAAAGCCACGGCATGAAAAAATGGCACCCACAAGCACCCAACGCACCACAACAGCCCCCATGGGGTAAATTAAGCAATGGTGCACTTTTGTGTTGTGTGTAACATGTCAATGAGAGATCTCCCCAGCCGTGCTAGCTGAGATCTTTCAGTTGATGTTCTGCATGCAAACATTGTGCTCTACCACTGAGCTAATGCCTCTGCCTATTTCAAAAGTCTCTAGATAGCATTGGAATAGCTGTTTGTTGTTTATTCGTTCAGTCGTTTCTGACTCTTCGTGACTTCATGGACCAGCCCACGCCAGAGCTTTCTGTCGGCTGTCGCCACCCCTAGCTCCCCCAAGGTCAAGTCTGTCACCTCCAGAATATCATCCATTCATCTTGCCCTTGGTCGGCCCCTCTTCCTTTTGCCTTCCACTTTCCCTAGCATCAGCCTCTTCTCCAGGGTATCCCGTCTTCTCATTATGTGGCCAAAGTACTTCAGTTTTGCCTTTAATACCATTCCCTCAAGTGAGCAGTCTGGCTTTATTTCCTGGAGTATGGACTGGTTTGATCTTCTTGCAGTCCAAGGCACTCTCAGAATTTTCCTCCAACACCACAGTTCAAAAGCATCTATCTTCCTTCGCTCAGCCTTCCTTATGGTCCAGCTCTCGCAGCCATAGGTTACTACGGGGAATACCATTGCTTTAACTATGCGGACCTTTGTTGTCAGTGTGGTGTCTCTGCTCTTAACTATTTTATCAAGATTTGTCATTGCTCTCCTCCCAAGAAGTAAACGTCTTCTGATTTCCTGGCTGCAGTCAGCGTCTGCAGTAATCTTTATGCCCAGAAATACAAAGTCTGTCACTGCCTCTAAGTTTTCTCCCTCTGTTTGCCAGTTATCAATCAAACTGGTTGCCATAATCTTGTTTTTTTTGAGGTTTAACTGCAACCCAGCTTTTGCACTTTCTTCTTTCACCTTTGTCATAAGGCTCCTCAGCTCCTCCTCACTTTCAGCCATCAAAGTGGTGTCATCTGCATATCTGAGATTGTTAATGTTTCTTCCTGCGATTTTAACTCCAGCCTTGGATTTGTCATTCTGCATACAAGTTGAATAGATAAGGTAAGAGTATACAGCCCTGCCGTACTCCTTTCCCAATCTTAAACCAGTCCGTTGTTCCGTGGTCTGTTCTTACCGTTGCTACTTGTTCGTTATACAGATTCCTCAGGAGGCAGACAAGATGACTTGGTATCCCCATACCACAAAGAACTTGCCACAGTTTGTTATGATCCACACAGTCAAAGGCTTTAGAATAGTCAATAAAACAGAAATAGATGTTTTTCTGGAACTCCCTGGCTTTCTCCATTATCCAGCGGATATTGGCAATTTGGTCTCTAGTTCCTCTGCCTTTTCTAAACCCAGCTTGTACATCTGGCAATTCTCGCTCCATGAATTGCTGGAGTCTACCTTGCAGGATCTTGAGCATTACCTTGCTGGCATGTGAAATAAGTGCCACTGTACGATAGTTGGAACATTCTTCAGTGTTTCCCTTTTTTGGTATGGGGATATAAGTTGATTTTTTCCAGTCTGATGGCCATTCTTGTGTTTTCCAAATTTGCTGGCATATGGCATGCATCACCTTGACAGCATCATCTTGCAATATTTTAAACAGTTCAGCTGGGATACCGTCGTCTCCTGCTGCCTTGTTATTAGCAATGCTTCTTAAGGCCCATTCAACCTTACTCTTCAGGATGTCTGGCTCTAACTCACTGACCACACCGTCTGAGCTGTCCCCGATATTATTATCCTTCCTATACAGATCTTCCATATATTCTTGCCACCTTTTCTTGATCTCTTCTGTTTCTGTTAGGTCCTTGCCATCTTTGTTTTTGATCATACCCATTTTTGCCTGGAATTTACCTCCGATGTTTCTAATTTTCTGGAAGAGGTCTCTTGTCCTTCCTATTCTATTGTCTTCTTCCACTTCCACACATTGCTTGTTTAAAAATAATTCCTTATCTCTTCTGGCTAACCTCTGGAATTTTGCATTTAATTGGGCATATCTCCCCCTATCACTGTTGCCTTTTGCTTTCCTTCTTTCTTGGGCTACTTCCAGTGTCTCAGCAGACAGCCATCTTTCTTCTGTGATCCTCTTGTCCACAGTAGTAGATCTGGTGGTGATCTGATGTGAAGTGGCCCATTTCAGTCCATTTCAGTTCACTGACACCCAATATATCTATATTTAACCTTGACATCTCACCAATAACCACATCCAATTTGCCCTGGCTCATAGATCTTACATTCCAGGTTCCTATGGTGTGTTGATCTTTAGAACATCGGATTCGTCGTTCACCACCAGCACCGTCGGCCGCTAGCTGTCCTTTCGGTTTTGAGTTAGCTGCGTCATCACATCTGGGGCTAGTTGAACTTATCCTCTGTTCCTCCCCAGTAGCATTTTGACCATTTTCCGACCTGGGGGTCCCATCTTCCAATGGTATACCGACATATCTCTGGTTGTACTGATCCATTTAGTTTTCATGGCAAGAATACTGGGGTGGGTTGCCATTACCTTCCCCAGGGATCGTATTTAGTCTGACCTCTCTACCATGACCTTCCCGTCTTGGGTGTCCCTTCACGGTTTAGCTCATGGCATCCTTGAGGTGCTCAAGCTCCAGCACCACGACAAGATAACAATCTCCTTTGCTGGAGATTGGAATGGCTAGCCCAGCCTTTTCCAACCTTTGGTCCCTAGATGTTGCTGGACTACAATTCCCATCACCCCTGACCCATGCTGACTAGGGGTGGTGGGACTGGAAGTCCAGCAACTGCATCGAGATTGAGTCTGGAATGGCAAGACCATCTTTGTAAGACACAAGAAACTTTAGCTTTATTAGCATCTCCTGTTCTAGTTGCCTTTTTTTTTTTTTTGGTTTCCTGAAAAATAAAATGCTAACAAAAGGCCTCTGAAGTCTCAGTGTTAATTAAAATGATTAATCTAAGTCACTACACTGACACTTGCAAGGAAACTGACATGACTAATACGCTTATTTTTAATCCTCTTCTAAATACTTCTAACCTTTCAGATTATGTTTTCTTTTGTCTCCATCACCTTTCATCTGCATCATATTCATAACTGGTCTCCGAAAGATGCACTTTCTCTGCATCTTTTGAAATTTTGTTTCCAACATTGCTCTTTATTTCTTCTTTTGATCATCTACTCTTTGTGGTGGCCTTTGCCTGGGATTTGCTGCCTCCTCCTATTGTTTTTTCTCTTAGGACTCTATGAACTTGATTATGAACTTAGAACTCTATGAACTCCTCTGACACTGATTAGATATTGTTCTTTCATAAAGCGTAGCTCCAGTTTCTGGTCAATTCCCTCAGTCCTTCAAAAAGCAGGGCACCCGTACCAGAACCTCTCTGGCAAATTAGACAATGCTGTGGTAGGTTTCTCAGCCTGCCCGATAATGATGATGATGATGATGATGATGATGATGATGATGATGATTTATATAGCACCATCAGTGTACATGGTGCTGTACAGAGTAAAACAATAAAATAGCAAAACCCTGCCGCATAGGCTTACATTCTAATAAAATCATAATAAAACAATAAGAAGGGGAAGAGAATGCACCAAACATTGAGATCCTCTTATCTAAAACTTAGCTGAAATTTCTCAGCAATTTTTTCCCCTGAGAAAATCAGAGCTTTCTATTCTTCTTCTACTCCCACCTCCTACGAAAAAAATGACCAATTTGTAACATTTCCCCTGAATATTCTCTACTATTTTTTTAATGACTACAATATTCCCCACAGTGATCCGGAATGATTCTAAGTTTGGGCCATTGTTAAGGATGCAAAATAGTGGCCATGCTTCCAATACAGTAGCTGTAGTTGCCACTAGCAGCATTATCAATCAATCAATCAATCAAGGAAAAAAGGAAAAGAAAAGAAAAGAATAATAAAGAAGTTGTGTTATTTTCCATTGCTAATGTTGCAGCCCATTCTTGAAAAAGCATTGGAGAAATCCTCCTCCCCCTGGAGAAATTCCATGAAATGGTCTCCCCAATTTCTTTGCCCACAAATAGGGTCAAGTATTTTAAGAGGCCAAAGGATGAGAAGGGAAAGAGTCTTCTTGGTAGTTGCCCCCTGCTCCAATTCTGGAATGATCTCCCCAACAAGGCCTGCTTGGCTCTGATATTGGCCTTAGCTAGCCCTAAGGATTATCCCAGGCAAATGGAGGGGTCATCCCTGCCTGCTCCCAGGATCCCCTGTGTGTCATTTGGATGCACAGGGATGATCCCGGGACAATCCCGGGATATAGACCTGGTCTAGCCATGGCCATTGTCATCTTTTCATCGCCTGGTAAAAATTGACCACTTAGTTCAAGCATTTGGCAGCATATCATCAGTTTTTAATTATGTCCTGGGTTGTCTTTGGCTGATTGTTTAAAAATTGTTTTTAGATATATGTTGTCTCTGTGTGCGCTATCTGTTTATATGTTTTTATGCAAATGGTTTTTGTATTTTGTGTAATGTATCTCTTCCAGCAGCCAGGCTGGTTTTTTTAAATAATGTATTCGTTTTTATATGTTTTAATCATTTTTATGTATTTTACTGTATTTTATAGCATTTTTGTATTTAATGTTGTTCCCTGCCTCGATCCAAAGGGAGAGGCAGGAATAATAATAATAATAATAATAATAATAATAATAATAATAATAATAATAATATGGAGCTTCGGGCATGGTGTGGTATAGAAATATAATGAATGAAAATGACTGAAATGAGTTTGTGCACAGCTTTGCTTTTATCTTAAGCTACATTTTGACATGGTTTTCTACTAATATCCCCTTCAATTACATCTGTGTGTTCCCATATGTCTTTGCATAGGCAGCTGTGTGACAAATGCAGTCTGTTTCTTCAAGAGCTGCTTTCTAGCAGAGTTCATAAAATCAGTCAACCCTTTTTTCTTCTTCCAGTCAGTCAGCATGACTGTAACTTCCAAGAGAAGAATGTTTTAAAAATAATTTTTGTCACCATTTGAGAGGCTTAACGATATAATTACTCACATTATCTTTTCAGTAAAGAATTCATCTATTCATCTACGTTTGAGCAATTCATGTAGCTTGAGCCACAAGATGAGAAACTTTTTTCCTTTTCTGTTTCCTTCTTTTTTGAGAAATAAATGGAAGGAAGGGATCATTCATCAAGGCCCCTAATCACTCCTTTTCTCGGAAGTCCTTGGTGTTCTCTGGGAGCAGCCTGGTTGTCCTGCCATGCTTTTATCAACTGTTCTCACAGTACTTAACCAATTTTAGAGAAAGAACTTTGTTGTACTTGTTACCCATTTCCTTTTATTGCCTCCATTATGTGTGTATTGAGGGTGGGGTGGGGGAGAGAATGGGACATCTCTTCTTTGATAAAGCTGTGAAGAAAGAATCTCTGTCAGACTCCTTCATGCACTAGAAATTCCAAAGATGTCTGACACCAATGACTGCTTTATACAATATATTTGATACCAGAAATTCTCTGGGATGTGATTATTTTAGCCTCCAGCCTTGAACGTTGAAGTTGTCATCTGAATATACTCCCCACTTACAAACATTTCCCCTGTGCCCTGGTTCTGTCCACAAGGTCACTATCTTATTTGGCTCTACCTTTAAGATCAGTGTGCATCAGGTAGAAGATCAAAGAAGTATGGGAAATTAGTTTCAGTATGTGTTTTTTTATCAGAATGTTACCCAGTTCACACCTTCTGGACCGAGCACGAACTCAGACTCAATCTGTGGTTGAAGTCCATACATTTTTGAGCTTGCAGTGTAATTCACAGGCCAAAAATAAGATGTGTTCAAAGCATGCATATATTTTTAAAAAGTATACTTTTCAAAATGAGTACATTTAAAATGCATACCTTTCAAAATGAGTACATTTTTAAAAATGAGTGCATTTCAAAATGGGTACATTTTAAAAATGCACACCATTTATATGCATATTTTGAGAGAGAAAAACATACACAGATTTTCATACAAAATAATTTTTAAAATACTTATAATCGGATATGGAGTCCAGTTGAAACAAGCTTTGCAATAAAATCTGGAGAACTTCAGTGAGCTCTTTTTTGTTGTTGCTAATTTCTACTTCTCTACCTATGTGTAGGGATGGGCAAACTCCCCGCCCCACCTCGCGCACTGCTTGCCAGACCTCTCCCACTTGCCTGACCTAATTCAACCATTTATACCTGCAATATTGTGGAAATGTTTACTGCTGCCATTTTGCGCAAAATGGCGATTTCCATAAAAGGCTTACCTGCAATTTTGCGTAAAATGGCAGCTTGTGGAAAAGTAGGGAATGATGAGCTTGCCATACCTGGTGCACCACGAATCAGGCAAGCTTGTGGGGTCTATGAAGTGGCTTCTGAGATACCAAGCAGGCAACAACTCATTGAATTCAAGCCCCAAATTGGATTCTTCTGATATCCCTACGTATATACATGTAGGGATATCCAGTGCTGTCTTGGGGCTACTGCTAATGGCATGGCACTAGCATAAACCAATGCTTGCATGAGGTAACCAGCAGTGGAAAATCAGTGAGTTGTTGCTGAAATTTAGAGGCCTAGCAGCAAAAAAGGGCGATTTTTCTTCAAAGCAAGGCACAACATAACAAATCTGCCCTGGATGTTGAGAGGACCCTTCGGAATAGGGTGAAACAGGGGCTAGGTGGAAATGGCAAAATTCACCTCACCTTCTTCTATTCATGGAAACCTTGCTGTCTCAAAGTCCCTGCTTTTTGTGGAAGGGGCTTTTATATGGACAATAGGACCCTACCCATAGATCTCAGTGGTAACTCTTAACAATCCATCATATGGGGAAACTTAGGAGAGACTATAGGGAGGAAAATCAGGATGAGAGCCAGTGTGGTGGAGTGACTAGAGCATTGGACTGGGAGTTGGGAGATCTGGGTTCTAGTCCTCATTCAGCCATGGAAGCTCACTGAGTGACTTTAGACCAGTCACAGATGCTAAGCCCAACCTACCTCAAAGGGTTGTTGCTGTGAGGATAAAACAGAAAGGAGGAGAATTATGTACGTTGCCTTGGGTTCGCTGGAGGGAAAAGGTGGGATATAAATGCAATAAATAAATAAATAAATAAATAAATAAATCTAACATCTGCATTGTTTATTGTCACTTAGTGATTTGCCATTGCAGCAGGACAAAGGTCATGGGTTGGATCCTGGATCTGCCTTCTTTGGAAAGAATGATTCCATTTACAGAATGTGCCACCACCTGATTTTCAGGTATTTCCCCTCCCACCCCGCCTCACAGCTAAACCCAATTAAGCAGCGTCCCCCAAACCTTAGTGTAGCATTTCCTGGAGGCTAGCGGAGCTTCTTCAACCAGCCCACTTGCACATGCCTAAATCTGGTTCGAAATAAAAAGTAAGATATCCTTAGCAACAACATGGAAAGTAGTATAATTTATTGTTCACTTTGCTCTTTTTTATTGTTTCTGGCACAGGAAAAGGCCTTTTTGGAGTGATAGAGTTATGCACCAGTTTCCCTTTTGCATCCTATTTCATTCTATCACATTCTTCCCTAGCCAGGCTTCATCCCTGATAGATCCTGAATGTTGGCACTTGCCAGTAAACAGTTTTTGACTGAAAGGGGGCTACTGCAATAATCCAGTGTGTATTGTCTATGTTCTGTTAATGGCGCAAGTACTGATTTTCTTTTTAACTTGCCACTGTCTGCATCTATTCCTGAGCCTAACAAACCCTTTTGAAAAGGCACAGGATGGTCTAATGGTTTCTGTTTGTGTTCTTGTGCACTTGGTAAATTTGACAAGTGGAGGCAGTGAACTAACAAAGATGGCAAACAATCTAATAACTCTAATCCCCTTTAAGCTTCTTCTGTTTCATTTCTTCTTTCATTACCGATTTTTCTGTGTTGCTGGCTGCCATGAGTGCTGCTGTTTTTCTTCCCCCCTTTACTCTTCTGCAATGTTTCTCCACTTTGCCCTCTTTCCTTATCAATCCATGTTCATCATCTCTCTGAAGATGGTCGATGTCCTCAGTGGATGGTAGTCATTCTGATCTCAGGGTGTCTGGCAAATCATAGGATAGGCCTTCAGGATAGTTTTAACTGAGTATTCTGTGGAAATAAAATGATATGAAAACACTGCCCCCAGAAAAGCAAAATTCTGCAATCTATAAAATTATGCAAACGTGCATATATTCTTTCACCCCAACCACACTCCAGAGTTTTCACCTGTTCTTGACCACACACTTCAAAGTCTAGCTAGAAAATTGTTATATTAGGACCAGAGTAAGTTGAATGGCTAATGTGCATAACAACTGGATGTTGTGCCCATTTACCATGTCACATATAATTTCTCCACAAATTGGGAATAGTGCACATTTCCTCCCACTGTTCTCTAACAGGCCGTGGAAATTAAACATAATCTCTAACAGGCCTCAGGGAATGTGCATCTCTCAATGGGGTTTTGTACATTCTCTGAGTAATATACCTAAACTCCAAAATACATTGGAGAATGAGCATAGATTGGTAGAATTGTGTTCACTGCCTGGTCAATATGCACATCATACCCAAAAACGCCTTGGGGATTATTTGGCTGCAAATAAACTCAACTAGCAAATGGGCAGAAAGACTGAAATGTGTGCTTTTTATGAAGAACTGCACATAGAAGACCATGGACATTAGAATGTAAGCCTATGTGGCAGGGTCTTGCTATTTACTGTTTTACTCTGTACAGCACCATGTACATTGATGGTGCTATATAAATAAATAATAATAATAATAATAATAATAATAATAATAATAATAATGGACCAAAACAGGCTTGAGAGCATCATGGATACTTTATAAAATCTTTGGCAAGACTGAACCAGAAGAAGAAATAGAAACTTGTTGAACAAAATGCAAATGAAGCTGGGAAAGTTAGTGGGACCTGCAGAATTGGAAATGAGCAAAATGCTCATTTTCAGAAAATAATGGTCAGTGGAACTTGCAGAAGGGAGCTTTGCTGACCTGACCTATTCCAGAAATGAGAGTTTCCACTCATCCCTGGGATTGCTGTCAGAAGTGCTAGTTCCTGTTGTGCAAGGGGTGGGTCCTGTGAGTGCGATGGATACAGCATTAGTACAGTGGTTGGATATTGCCCCATGTCAACAAAACCTGTGAAAATGACAATAAATGGAAATGGAAATTGCAACTATGCTCACATTGGCAGCAAAAAGGCATGTTTATCCAAAGGAATGTGGGAATGCCCACAGAGCATTCAGAGTGCCATCCATCAAATTATGTTGGAGGAGAAACTCAGATCATACATAGCAACTCAGCAGTGCAACCCTTACGCATGTCTACCTAGAAGTAGGCCTCAATGGGTCTGCAAAGGATTGCAGCTTTCAAGAGACCTGCCTGACACTTTCCCAACCAAGGAAGAAGGAAGGCTTCATTATGTTTCCCCTACATTTAAATGTAGCCCATAGTTGGAAATCCTTACAAAGTCCGTTATGTGAGAAGGCTACACATCTGTGGTGTTGTTGCGCTTTGGCTATTGGATAGTATGGAAATGTAATCAATCAATCAATCAATCAATCCAACAGCTTTGCATTTTTATGCAACAGCTTTCTCTACAGGAAAAGTGGAATGCTTGAAACAGCACTTGTTCAGTTCAAACATAATTTACAACTCTTCTTCGCCTCCTACAATCAATCGCTCACAGCCACGCACACATGGATGTATTTACTTGTGTACTCAAACAGCTGAATTTCAGAACAGTGACCTTAGCTGAAACAGAATTATATATTGTATATTTACGTTTTTATTGAGCAATTTAGACACACACACACACAGTTGTGCCAGTGGCTGGAGGAGAAATCTATGCAACTGTTTCTGCCTACGTCTCAGCTCAGTTCATAAACACTGAGGCAACACATGCAGCCGATCAGCTCCACAAATGCCAATGAAAGGGGAAATTTGTAATTATGGCTATTGTTCATTTCTTGATAAAATGCCAGCGGAAACAGGCATTTTAATTGCTGCAAATGTGATTCCCTCCAATCAGTTCATTCACGTATCCCATCTTCCTCTGCAATGCTATCCTTATAAACAAAAAACACGAACCATTTGATTCTTTTAACAAGGCAACTCTTGAAAATATAAATCACGTGTCACCAGTCCTGAAAGACGGCAGGAGTATACCCAGGTGTGTGGAGACCACATTGAGAATCTTAAAGGTTCATTTCGTCTTCATTTTTAAGGGGAATTACTGCCACTGAGAAGCTGAGTCTGGAACACTTTCAATTACTCATAAGGCAATATGTGGCATGGGGCTAGAGCTCGGGATGGGAACATACAGAAAGACAGAGATAATTGGATAAGGCTGGATTAGGCTACTAAAGCAGAAGACTAGTGGCATTTTGAACATTTAGTTCAAAACGAACTAAATGTTCAAAATGAATTGAACATTTAGTTCAACTCAGCAATGGTGCTGAATTGGTCCCATGCAGATTCAATATATGCTCTCCCCAACCCCACCTCCCAATTCTACATCAATTCATGGGCACAGAACAGTTGTACCGTACAGGCAAGGCCCCAATAGCACCCTTAAAGCCAGCACCAAATTGTAAGGTATGACCACAACTTTGTGAAACATTGACCCATAAAGTGAGCCCAAAAGCAACCCATAGAACTGGCTTCCAAGATAGGGTGTGCAGTGTAACAACCTGCAGGCTTATAACTCTTTAGGAAATTTAATCTTTGCATATTAAATTACGCAGAAAATTCTCCATGGCCATCTCATTTGCTCAATGTATGGAAGGGATGAGGGCTTAATCAAGTTCACAATCCCCACAGTTCCTCTGCAGAAGCTATCCTTCCATTAACAGTTGGATCAAATCATATCTAACACCCCTAGTGCGATGAAAGTCTATTTTGAGTCAAGGAGGATGCTCCAGTAAGCAACCTTCCAAGGCAAGATAGATATTCATCAGTGATGCACCATGACACACTGCCAAAATCTGAGAACATTACAAGCCAGAAACTGCCAGAAGAGCCTTATGTTAGTCTTCGGGATCATTTTATACAAAACAGTGTGCTATAACCATCTACTAAGGCAACGAATTGGAAACATCTGCCCCCCCTTTTCGTTTTGCAGATCAAGAAATGAAAGAGGCTTCCTTCAGAAGTACAGCATTTACAGCAAAATACCGTAGAGATTTTGCAATAAACTCTCACAGAGATGTGAAGCAGAAAAGACACATTTTCCTTTTCTTTTAAGAGCAGCTGATCTATTTTTTAACATCCATGAATATGAAATGTGTACTAGAATGGTCTTTTCCTACAACCCCCCTTCCCCCCAAACAAGCAAAGCATTGAAAACCTCAGGGCATATTGCATTTAAACCATGGGAGCACTGCAGAACTACTTATTTTCTGCCACATTTAAAGGACACATTGCTTTTTCATTCTTAAATTGAATAAAAAATCCTGCTGTTAACATGTTTCAAAAAAATGTTATGGATGAGAAACCTTCTACAGTATAATTATATTTCCAGTTGAGCTAAAACACAGTATTTCTTGAATAAAATGGGTTACTTGTTTTTTGTTTTTTGCTTAACTAATTTCCACTGCCTGTTTGGTTTTACATTTAACTTCTAATTTTTTATTACAAAATTACAGCAGTATATTATAAGGGTCAATTCTTTCTCCTGTTTAGGTCTATGTTTATGCAAAGTGCCATTTTTACAAAGCAGAATAGTGAACTCTGGACTCTGTAATATGTAGCTGGCCATGGCCCTGTGTGACTGACTTTCAGAAGACAGTCCCCAATTTGAAAATACTAAAACACCTTTCATTTTAGCAATGAATGATATCCTCTGTTTATACATGAAAGCTTTCTTAAACTAATAACTTAAAAAGTCCATTACAATGGGGTTTAGGTGATATGCACGTGTATTTTAATCAATTATCATGTGGATTGGTTAGCTAGTTGATTAGTTAATATTGCAATCTGTGACAAAATGGTATTGTATGTTATTGTTTATACACGTATATTTAAGGGCCTTGCTAGATGAGGCCTTAGCGCGCTGTGAGGCCTGGTTTCCCTGCTGTGCATCCAGATGACGCACAGGGGAATCCGGGGTCAGGCCGCGCTGAAGCCTCCCCTAATGCGCCATAAGCAAACGTCTAGCAAGGTCCGTGGCTTTTTGCGGCTACTCGCTTACTCACGCGTAGCCAGGAAAAGCCACAGACTGGGCACAGCGCTCATACGAGCGCTGTGCCCATCGGGCCGGGGGGATCCCGGGGGGGGAGATGGGGGGAAGGCCGGACCGGCAGGAGAGGGGGATGGCGGAAGGCGACACGGGACGGGGAGGGATGGTGGAGGGCAACACAGGGGACAGGGACGGGGAGGGAGGGCGGGGAAAGAGTGGGCAGGGGGCAGGGGGCTTAATTAAAATGGGGTGGGGGGCTTAATTAAAAAAAACCACCTACCTTCTCCGGAGTCTTCGGGGCGCACGTGGCCCCTTTAACAACAACAACAACAAAAATGGCCGATGCTGCAGGGCTTCCGCAGTCCCTGCGCGTCGTGCGTCTAGGAGGCAGGGCAGCACGCGCTAAAGTTAGCGCGCCGTCGCCCCGCCTTCCTGCCGGCTTATCCGGCTGGGTCTAGCAAGGCCCTAAGTGTTTGGTTCAGAGTTGGATTTTCTGTGGCCAATTCTTTTCTTTTTTTCAGGAAATGGTAAGTAAATGGGAGGGGGGAATTAGAATGGCAAGCTGTGTGACTGGTGTCATCTGATTGGTTGGTTGATTTGAAAGAGAGAGAGGGAGAATAAGGGGGAGTGAAGTGTCAGTTAGGCAGCTAGAGAGGGTAGGAGTGAGTTGGGTTTAGTAGAGGCTTGCATCAGGATAGGATTAGGAAAGTAGGGTTATAGGATTTGGAGATGGTTAGTATTCCCTGGGAGGTGGAGGAAGGTAGATTTATGCGTACAACTTAGAACAAACTTAAAGTGTCTTTTAGAATCTTTTACTTATGAGTAAACTTCATTCTTATTTTGTTACTCCAACTACATCTGCTCAGTCATAGGTGTTACTTCAGTTGGACAACACACACACACAAATAGTAACTTAAAAGAAGACTTATTGTTCCCTCATTCTTTTAAAGTATAACGAATAGGGTGGTGGCAGTGAAGGAGAGGTTTAAGTAGATGTCACAGAGGCTGGTGATGCCACACAATCCTATACCTATATACTCAGAAGTAAATACTACCGAGTTCAGTGGGACTTAATCCCAGGTAAACAGCTGAAAAGGATTAATAGATGAAGGGAACAATCCTATGCTCCCCAGACAGCATCTGAGGGCCCATAGGATCATTTGGATTTCCTGAATCGAGGATGGAGACAGTGCTTCGACCATGGAGGGGGGAATTGGAGATCTGCCCCCCTTGAAGTTGGTGCAGAAAGAACTATGCCAGCTGGCCTTCCAGGATGTGAATCTGACCTCAGAGTGGTGGAAAAGGGAGTATATCAGTGGGTGGAGATGCGAAGAAACTGGAGAGGCCAGGGAGACTGTCTTCATGGTGCCGAGTTGGTGCTGCATTCCTCCTACACCCCACAGTTTCACTTACCTGGGGTGGCATCAGGTAATCCTCACACCAAGTAGGTAGCGTGGGGATTCTGGTGGTCATCCAGGTACTGGAGCCACACATCCCACCCTCTTGCTGGTTCCCTGTGACCAATCACCAGTAACCTTCCACCAGGACTGCCCCCGCCCCCCAGATCAGCCATGGTGCAAGGTCAGATGGCAGAAGAGCTGGGGTGACTTCATTCCCACCCAAAAAGTCAGAGTAAGTCCCTGCCTTTTTTTTTTTACTGTGCAGCTCTGCAGAAAGGCACTGTGAGGGCTGCAAATCTGCAGTTGCATCATATGACTGACATAGTGCAGATTTGCAACCACTGCGGGGCATTGAGTGCATATAGACAGCCTCCAGGACACAAGTTATCTTGAGCCTCTTCAGGCTCTTTCATTCTCACTTTGAAACACCATTGCTAGACAGGATAAAAAGCCCATCTAGTGAAAAATGCAGGGTGCGAGGATGGGGTGGTGAAGATCATCTCTGCTGCTCCTGCCACCCTCCATACGTTGCTCATACGACTCTGAGTTCAGGGGCTTATAATCATCAAGGGCGCAATCCTATGCACGTTTAGACAGAAAAAAAGTCCTACAACTTCTAGCATTCCTTAGCCATCCATACTAGCTGGGGAATGGTGGGAGTTCTAGGATAAACTCCCCCCATTTAAGTATGCATAGAATTATGCCCTAAAGTTCTTAAACCAGTTGACAGTAGTAGGGTGAAGTGCTGTGGATCTTTAGTAGGGGTGTGCACGGACCCCCCAATCCGCCCCACGGGCCGATCCGAAAATTTCGGATCGGCTCGCTCCGCGCCGCTCCGCCCATAGTCCGCTCCTCTTCGCCGCGGAGCTCCAGCTCCGAATCGGAGCTCCACAGTGGAGGGGAGTGGCACCAGGTAAAGCCCCCCTCCTCTCCCTTACCTGCAGAGCCCGGTAAGGGACCAAGGGGGAGGGGGGCCTTACCTGCGTCCATCCGCGGTCCCTCGGCTTCTTCAATTGAGTCCGTGGCTCAACCAGGAAGTCTAGGCCGTACTCAACCAAGTGCAGCCTAGACTTCCTGGTTGAGCCGTGGGCTCAATTGAAGAAGCCGAGGGACCGTGGATGGACGCAGGTAAGGGAGAGGAGGGAGGTGAGGTTTACCGGGCCCTGCCGCTGTCGCCGCATGGGCGACAGCGACAGCGGCAGGGCCTGGTAAACCCCACTTACCTTTCCGCGGAGCTTCGGATCGAGGCGAAGGATCCGCCTTCACCTCGATCCTCTTCGCCACGCTCCGCCGGCCCCCCAATCCTATTCGCCTCTGCTTTAAGGGGAGGCGAAGCACCCCGCTCTGCTTCTAATTCGCCGGTCCGATTAGAAGCGGAGCACATCCCTAATCTTTAGTCCATATCTTTTAGAAGTCTCTGATGAATTGTCTGAATATATACAAAAAGCAAAATGTAGCACATCTGTTGTCTTTTCAGAAATTTGTTTCTAAGAAATATTTCATTTCCCAAAGTAATGGTTTTCTCTTGAACTCTGTTCAAGAAAACATATGCAAATGTTCCTGACCCAGTTATTCTGCCTCTACCATGGATCGATCGATCTATCTATCTATCTATCTATCTATCTATCTATCTATCTATCATTAGTTTAAGGGTGGCACCCTCTACATACTTATGCTTGTATACTTTCTTCTCAAGGGGAAAAAGAAAGTGAGGAGCTATTTGCTACTGTATCAATGAAATGGGTTGACCTCACTCAACCAGCTCTTACATTTTTTGTAACATTGCTGCATATTTGGCCGCACAACACTTTTATTCAATAAGGGAGAAGATCCATTTGGGGTTTGCTCCTTCTGTGCACTGTCAGTCTGGGCATAGCATCACATTGTCCCCCCCAAGCAGGACTCATGTGTCTTTAAAAAACACACCCAAGTGATTGGTAGAAATTCATTTGGGGGAAGCTTTTCTCTTCATTGTATCATCATACGGTGGAAAGCTGCTTCTGTTGGATTTTTGCATATTTTAGGAAGGGCCCATAACTCACTGGTAGAGCACATGCAAATAGACCCATGTACAATATGTGGCATCTCCATCTAAAAGTAACAGGTGAATGGAAAGACTATGTCAGGCTGCATAGAGAATATGGGTTGGATGGACCAAATGGTTCTATGCAGTATAAGGCAACCTCATACATTCATGCAATCATTAAAAGTGACAAAGGTATATCGGATCATTTTTTAAAAAAATCTTCCTCTGACTGAGAATATGTAAATTCGAAAGAATGCAAAGTTCTAAGCAATAGAAGATCCTTTCTTCTGTTCTTTGCTTCTTCTTCAGTCTGCTACTCACTGATGCCATCTAGTGAGCCCTAGTTCTGGTAAAGAACAAAACAATAGGAAACATATTGGTGAGAGATACAGTAAAACTGCTTCAATAGTGTGTATCAGCTCATCGAATATGGGTTCATATTTGTTTGGGTATCACTTTGTTGTTAGTTTTCATGATGCCAAAGAAGAAGGAGAATTCATGACCAGATGGCTGCAAAGAAGGAATATACTGATGTCAATGAGCAAATGAAGGGATTGGACCTCATTACACATGAACTGAAAGTGGCAGAACCAGGGCCAGCCCAAGATATTTTGCTGCTGGAGGCAGACAATATGACATCCTCTCATTCCACATACAGAAGCTGACCAGACTGGCAACTCAATCTTACTTCAACACTGGAGATGAGATAGCATTTTCCACTGCTTCTGAAGACATCAGGCAAGATTAGTGAGCCAAAGGTAGGCTGCATGTGGCACACACACCACTGTACTCCACACCTTGTCGTGCTCCCCTTCTTCCAGCATGCACTGCCTGAGGAGGCCATCTCACTCTGCCTAATGGTAGGGCCGGCCCCAGCAGAACATTTTTTCCTGAAGTCCACCAGTCCTCTCATTTATGGAAAAACCCACTGTCGTTAACCTGTATAAAAGGGAACATAGTTTTTCCATTCCATGCTCCTTTTCATAGAGCGGAAGGAAATCTGTATGTGTGAGATCTTCTGAAAGCTTGTCTTGCTACAAACATTTACCATTTTTTGTTCTAAATATATGCCATGGATTATTTCAGCTAATGAAAAAGGCGAAAGATGAAGCATGTTCATGTGAAGCTCATTAGGTCATGGAGAACTAAATGAGCATTGACTAGTGAGAAAAAATCCCCTCTGAGTTCACCATACTCTGGTGAGTTAAGAACTTTTCCTCAAGTTCATCAAATGTAATGGAATAAATTACTTTCTATTAATTATTTTATTGAGCTCTGATTTAAAAATATCACCAAATTGCATGGTTGTTGTTATTATTATTATTTTTAAAAAAACCCTTTTTATTGCTAACAGCACATTCTCATCATGTCTGTGCAGAAGTAAGTTCAACTGAGCTCAATGGGACTTATTTCCAGGTAAACATGCATAGGATGTTAGGTAATTTCAAAAATTACCCCATTACAAAAACAGATATATATTTTTCAACAAACATACAGTGCATTAACAGTACCATTGACTGTAATCCTAAGCATACTTATTAGAAAGAAAGTCCCACTGAACTCTATTGACTTACTTCTGAGTAAACATTAGTTGTACTTGTCTAGATTTAAAATTACAGAAAATAAATACATAAGCCATTCATCTTTAACTATCTCATCTTCTTTGTAAAACAATAATATAATTTGCATCACTGGTCTTTTTTTTTTTTTTTAAGGGAAGGCATACACAGAAAATAATAGAACAACTTATTTTACATTTGTTGGGATTGCCTGTTCATAACATAAATAAAAGTAAAGAAACATTGACTGCAAACGAATGTGAACTAAGTTATTAGCTGCAGAGTAGTAGAATAACTTTCATACACTATTAGTTCAGAGACATGTTATAAGTAATGCTAAATATTGGTCAGGGTTTATAGGAAATTTTAAACAAACAGATTTTGAAAATGGAGCCCATGCCGCCAAAATAATTAGCAAGGGTTTTTTTTCCATTTGATGCATTATCTTCTCTAGAAATGTCCCTGAAGCTTGCTGCCTAAGGTATTATATATCAGAATTTTCAACCACATTGAATTTTTGCAACCATATTAGGGTGACCATATGGAAAAGAGGACAGGGCTCCTGTATCTTAACAGTTGCATAGAAAATGAAATTTCAGCAGGTGTTATTTGTATGCATGCAGCACCTGGTGAAATCAACAGTTAAATCTGCAGGAGCACTGCCCTCATGACCAGATACAAAAGAAGACAGGGCTCCTGCAGCTTTAACTGTTGTGATGAAGAGGGAATTTCACCAGGTGCTGCATGCATGCAAATGACACCTGCTGAAATTCCCTTTTCTATACAATTGCTAAAGATACAGGGACCCTGTCCTCTTTTCCATATGGTCACCCTAGGTAACCATATCCATAAATCAATAAAAGTTAACCCCTTTCCGGAGTACAGTTAAGACTCTGTACATTCAACAAATGTGGAAGCAGCATTTATCAGTATATCATCCTATGCATGTTTCAAGATGTCAGCAGTGTGCCTATGTGTCTATGTACAAGTGTAGGCATCTCTCCCCATAATTGGGAACCTGGCATGTAGGCACAAGGCAGGCTCCTTGTACCTACATGCATATGCATGTTGCATCAGAACACGCATAGGGCAGTGGGCAGATGCCACCATGACTGTTCCCAATCTATCTGCACCCAATTAACACGCTGGTCCTGTTCTTCAGGAGCATCGTCAACTCAAGCGGCAGGCCAGTAGGGCTCCACTGAGGAAGAGTGCTCACTTGCAAAGAAGGACTCTTCAAGCAACTACTCATGAGTATCTAACCAGAGAGCTCTAATGTACTGCAGACTCTGGTGTTAAAAACCATCACTGGCTGCATTGTTCTATCCGCTCCAGTGCCTTGACACTTGTTTTCCTGATCTTGCCTTGTGATTGATCCAATGGGCTACTGACCCTTGGACACCATAACTATGTAATATATCTGACTGCCTAGCTGTGTGTTGACCTTTGACTGCTATCTTGACCCCTCTTGCCTTAGCCTGAACCCATTGGGCTGATACCTGTGTGCTAGAAACTTTGCCTGCTTTAAGTGTGCTTCTTGGTTAGCCCCCTCCTTCAGAGTCTGCTACATCAGTGGAGCCAGCAGAAGAGAGTGGTGCAATCTACCAGCAAATAACGCTGATAGCTAGAAAACTCTGGTGGGTCTTTGTGGGTGGGGTGGGGTGACTTTCACAAACACCTAGCACACTATGGGATGAAAGCTAGTACAACAAAAGTTCATCTTCTGGAGAGGGGTCGAACCTATTTCAGCCTGATGGCCAAATGCATTCCAGTGATGGGCCTAAGACAAAAGGGCCAGGAATGAAATCCATGAAAAAGCCCAGCATATTTTAGCTTAACATTCTCTTACTGCCAGTAATGACGCCTTAGGAGAGGCATTTCAACCTTTTAGATTGGGGTGGTGGTGGCGGTAGAAACAGCAGAAAAGTCAGGCAAGCACCAAATGACAGGAGAAGGATGTGGGGGCACCTAGGGAACTCTGGTGTATTGGATTGGGACCTCAGGAAGGCTGGATTAGAGTCTTGTCATGAGGTGCTGCACATTGGTCTATAGGTTTTCATTGGTAGTGATGCCACATGCATGAATGATGATGAGATAATACGATGGTTCCTACTATTGTGATGGGCTCTCTTCTTTTTATCTTTTATCTTTCTTAAAATGTCTAAATTCTGCATTTTAAACGGCAGAGGAATGGAATTGTTTTTGCCTTACCTTGCGTCATGCAGTCAGACATCTAGATGGTTTTCCTGATCACTCTTCAATGGTTCCTGAAGGATTGTTTTTGCCTTTGCTCACAGCAGGTGGTCCTCCACTGTTACTGCTTCTCTAAGATAGTACATGTACTTGTGTGCAATGAAAACATCTCAGAATTGGTGATGCCACCATGTTACAGCCTGGGACATTTTTTCACAGCTTGATGAAAAGCAAAACATCACTGTTTCTATTTGCTCCATGCAACAGAGAATGAATGGGGAATGCAAGTGCATAAATCAGACATATGACTATTGTCTGTGAGCAGAGTTAAAATGCCCTTGTGTTGTCCCTTGTTTCCTCTGTGTATGTGCAGACGCTGATTTTCCTCTTGCTTTTTTCTGTGTGCCGGTATGTCACTCAAGAATGGTGTATATGCAGTGTTACAGCTGTTGCAAGGAAACATAGTTCAAGTTATTTTGGTGCTCAAGGTAGGAAAGCTAATTGGCACAGCCAATTATGATATAATGGTATGATATAATACTGAATTAAATAATTGGAAATCCTGTGCTCTCATGGAAAGTTAGAGATTCAACAGCTTATGTGAAAAATGTTTTAGATAACTTATAATTCTGTATCAGACTTTTGTTTTCACCCAGACCCCTCCCTCCCTCCCTCCCTCCCTTCCTTTCAATGAAAAGTACAGATATACTGTAAGAACATAAGAAAAGCCACACTAGATCAGACCAAGGGTCCATCTAGTCCAGCATTCTGTTCACACAGTGGCCAAACAGCTGCCTATGGGAACCCCATAAGCAGGAGATGAGTGCAACAGCACCCTTCTGCCCATGTTCCCCAGCAACTGGTGTACATGAGCATACTGCCTCTGATACTGGACGTAGCATATAGACATTGGGACTAGTAGCCATTGATAGCCTTATCTTCCATGAATTGTCTAATCCCCTTTTAAAATCAATTTATGGGCATGGCTACATCTTATGGTAGTGAATCCCGTAACTATGCATTATGTGAGTAAGTACTTCCTTGTGTCTGCCTTAGTTTCACCTATGCCCTATATCCTAAAGCAGGTCATGTCGTTGCGTCAATTTTCCAGGAAAGTTTATTTTATTTTATTTTATTTAGACACTGATACCCTTTGACAAAAATCAAACTCAAGTCAAACTCAAAGTGGCTTACAAAATCATCATCATTTTCATCATACCAAAAAAGAACAGGAAATCAAACCCAAAACCAGCTTTAACCAAAAATTAAAACTAACAGCCAGCAGTAAACATCATCATAAAAACAAAAGCGATATCAGCAATAGCAGACTTGGCATTCTGGGCCACTGCCTAACTTTCCCACCACTAAAGCTAGCCCTGTATGCAGGTTTAGACAGAAAGAAGTCTTACAATTCCCAGCATTCCTTAGCCAGCATGGGAACTGTAGGACTTTCCCCTGTATAAATATGCATAGGATTGCGCTCTAAGTGTCTTTGCCCAAGGCATAATGTCATGCTTTACACCTAGTGAATGAGGACTGGACTAATTAACTGTGCATATTTATTGTTTTATACTG
Organism: Elgaria multicarinata webbii; assembly: GCF_023053635.1. Lineage (NCBI taxonomy): Eukaryota > Metazoa > Chordata > Lepidosauria > Squamata > Anguidae > Elgaria > Elgaria multicarinata. The sequence continues at coordinate 34,429,355 of NC_086180.1, read as the reverse complement.
TATGTTTTTAATTGTACGCCGCTCTGAGATCTTAATGATAAAGGCCGGGATACAAATGTTTAAAATAAATAATAAATAAATAAATAATTGACCTTGTGAGATCCCTTCCAGCCCTTCAGAGTTATAAGTCAATACTAAGGAAATACTGACCCTAATTTCTGCCAGGTCTTCCAAAGATGGTTGTAATTGTTCTTGGGAGCTGAATCTCTGAGGTTCACATAATCCCCCAACGTTGTAAAAGAACACAGAAGGTGAGAAACACTGCTGTGCTTTGCAGCCCCATGGTATGCTGCTGATGCCAATGGTGGAAACACTTCCTTGCTATCTGTGTATTTAGATGGTGTGGGAAAGGATCCTCTACACGTCACTCCAAACGACAGCCCAGATAGATGCAACAGCCAGGAGTGCCTACTATCAGCTATGACTGATATGCCAGCTGCATCCCTTCCTAGAGTTAGAAGACCTAGAGATGGTAGTGCATGTGCCAGTAACTTTGAGTCTCGACTTCTGCAATGCACTGTACATACCATATTTCTTTGATTCTAAGACACACTTTTTCTCAATAATAATAATAATAATAATAATAATAATAATAATAATAATATATTTATTTCTTACCCGCCCCTCGGGGTGCGTCTTAGAATCACGACTGCATTTATTATTACTTAGAATCAAAGCTTTTTTTTCTGTTGGTGGTACTGAAATTAGTGTGCGTCTTACAATCGATGGCATCTTAGAATTTAAGAAATACGGTAGGTCTGGAAACTTCAATTAGTTCAAAATATGGCAGCCAGGTTGGTCAACGGTACACCTAGGGGTGAGCATATTAAACCAACTCCAAAATCACTTCATTGGCTGCCAATTAATTTCTGGATGAATGATAAAGTGTCGGTTATTACCTTTAAAGCCCTGCATAGTTTGGGTCCAAGTTACCTGCGGGATCGCCTTCGCCCATACAATCCACTCCTCTCACTCAGGTTCTCTGGGAAGAATTTATTCCAGTCAGCCAAAACTAAGCTGACAACTGTTACCCAGAGTACCTTCTCTTCTGCCACTCCCAGATTGTGGAATGGCCTGCTGGGAGAGATTCATCAACTTCATAGTCTTTTCAAATTCAAAGGCTATAAAGACTGAACTCTTCCGGCAGGCCTACCCAGATGAATTTAAAGACATTTGACTGTTATTTTAATATTGTATCAGTTTCATATGTTTTTAATCAGTTTTATGTATTTTATGGTATTTGTATCTAATGTTGTTCCCCACCTCGATCAAGAGGGAGATGTGGATAATAAATAAATAAATAAATAAATAAATAAATAAATAAATAATAAATATTATTGGACTACAAGAGATGACAGAAGCGTTTCCACAATGGTGGAACGGGCTGGAGCTATCCTCCCATGTTCTTTCATCATGTTGTGTGTGGGAGGGGAGTTCATGGGAATCACCCTGTTATCAGTAGCAAAGAAAGGATTCATTCCTGGGAAAGCTTACATAATGTCTTGTCATTGCCGTGATTTTCTTTCTTTCTTGGGATAACCTGGCACTTTATCTTTCCTTCTTTGATGCTTCAGCTATGTATAATATCCCTTACTCATACAGTTATTTTTTTCCCTACTGGAAAAACAATTGGACCTATTGCTTGCTAATTATAACAGCAAGAGTGGTGTATTCATAACACTTTGTGTTGCTTATTAAATGCTATTATTTTCTTTACTACTCCGGAGCCAAGTCCAGGGGCCTAGACCATTCACTATGCATTTTTAATACCATCAATATTCACCATGGCAACAAAACTCATCCTTTTTAGAAGGAAACAAAGAGATTTGCCTTCTAGGCACCAAGTTTTCTGGTTTAAATAAGACGACATTGATTTTGCAGAGACATCTGTTTCCCCACCCCTCCTTGGTTTTATTTTTTGTTTGTTTGTGTAGGAACTATGTTAAGTTACTTTTTAAATTAAATGTCAAGGTAGCTTGGCACTTGAAACACAGTATGCGCACCATGTTTTGAGGGAAAGCTGTCAGCTCACCGTCTCTCTTCCTGTCAAATTGCCATCTGCCTCCAACTGATTAGTTTAGGCTAATGGAGCACTGTTTGGCAAGGGACTGGATGACAAATGTGGCTCAATACAATGTAATTTGGGGCAGAAAAAACACACAAACGTGAGGCCACTCATTTGTCTCTGTAAGACTGGAGCTTATTTATATTAAAGTATTCAAGGATTATCGAAAAAGGATTCTTCATAGACATCAAGCACAAATTTAATCCAACCTCTAAAGTCTTAGAAGTCTACTTTAATAGGCCTACTTTTGTGAAGAGTGGGGATGTCATGGAAAATACCAGTTATTATAACACGAAGAGGTTACTCACACCACATATTCACTACATGAAATAATGTGGTAAAATGGCCTAGTGGTGACTTTCACTATATTCCAAGGTTGCATTTGTCATTAGGCCTGAAGAATACAATGAACGTTCAGTCATAATGTTAAAATATGAGATGAAAGGAATGGAAAAAAATAGGAGTAAATGTCAAGGCCCTCTGTCTAGAGCAGCAACTAGGTCCTGACTCAGATGAGGAAGGATCCAGCAGCACAACAGCAATGGAGGCAGATGTCAGGACCTCCGCTTGGAGCAGTGGCCTCAATATAATGACTAAGCCTGAGCCCAGTGGATCAGGAAGGGGGAGAATTATGAATTGCTCCAAAAGAGGAAATGTATCACCGAAAAGAGCTAGGCTCCAAGGCAGAGGCCAGCCCTTTCAAGACCTTCCACTATTTTGTTTCAGGTACTGAACCAAAGTCGAGATTTGGAAATCTGAGGCTTTGTGTCTCTCATTAACTATTATCGAAAATAGCTATCATTTTTTGTTTGTCAGAAATAGATGAAATTTGCAGCTCTGTAGTAGGGAATTACATCTGTTAAGTTTAAGAAAAATAGGTGCAATTATTTTTGTGCTCCTCACCTTTATATTTTGGTTTTCAAAATAGAACTGTTGATAACTGCTTTTTTTAAAAAAAAAAAATAGTTGACATTTGCAGGGATATTTGCACCTTCTGAGGCAATCAAGCCATGTAAGTTTCAGATGAATAGGTGCTGGGAATTTTGTGCAAGAGCAGAGTTTACATTTTGTGGGTATCAGGATCCACTGATAGGATGATTTTGTCACCTTTATTTGCTGGATTCTGCTAGGTATGCTGCCACAATTTTATTTCTAGAAGCTGGAACATATTCCAGATCAAATAGACTTGATCTGGAAGCATTAAAATGGCAATTCAACAATAATAGCTTTAATCCTAATTAGGGCTGATATGTAAAAAGGCTGAGGCTTGGGGATTTCTGAGGGACCACAGTGTCGTCAGTTTTGTCCCCTGTATGATATTTGATGAAAGAGATCCATATTTGATGGATAATTAAAAGAGATCCATATTTGATGGATAAGCTGTTTTGAGGGAAGTTTTATGCATTATACAAATCAAAGGCTTATCAATGTACAAATTCAAGTGGGATACTAGCCATTCCTCTATGTCTTTTTTATTGTTCTCTATTGCATTCACACTTCCCATATTTCCATATACACTTTTTTAAAAAATCTAAAAGAATATACACACAGTGCAACTCTCTCTCTCTATCTCTTTCTTTCTCTCTCTTTCTCTCTCTCTCTCCTCAGAGGTACGTTCCATTTGGTCCACTAGGACATACTCATGTCTCTAGCATTGAAACCCAAAACAATGCAATGTAACCCTTGAGTATTAAAATGCATTGCACAACGTTTCACACAAGCAAACAAAAGAAACATGAAGATAGCTGGTCTTTCTAGTTTTAATCAGTGTCTAAAGCTAACAGAAAATTTCAAACTCTAAATTATTTCACACTTGTCTAGGGATGGGCAAAACCATTGTGTGCTTTCCCTGCGGGCGCTTGCCCTACCACGGCTGACGCCTGCCCCTGTGATCAGAGCTGTGCGAACCTCCCCCGAGTGCTTGCAAGTGCTTGGGAACTGCCCACCTTGGCTTGCTGGAGTCCCCATAAAGTACACATTTCCCCTTGCTGCGTTAATGGCGGCTGACATTAGTATGGAAGGGGGAAGTGCATCATTTCGGATGCTCCGTAAATTGTGCTTTCCCTCCCTGCTCCAGTGGGGGCCTTAAAAGCTCTATTTAGGACCCTGTTGGCACATGTGGGTGGGGGAACGTGCAATTTCTGGAGCTTCCGGAAATGGCGCATTTCCCTGTTCTATGCTAATGGTGGCTTCCATTAATGCAGTGGGAGGGGAATGCACACAAACCTTTAAAATTATATTAATAGGGCCTTTAAAGCCCCCATTGCTGTGGGATGGAGATGTGATTTCTGGAGCTTAGGGTGGCTGCCATTAACGCTGCCGGGGGAAAGGGTGTGATTCCAGAAACCAGGATGGGCGGTTACTGAGTGCTCATGGAGGGCTCGCAAGTTCTTGGGTGTGGGTTCACGTTCGCACCAAGCACATCTGACTGGGTCCATGAGGGGCAGATGCGTGTGTGTGGGTCCAACACAGATCCAGACAGACACTTGTGACATCCCTACACTTGTCCTTTCATTTTAATTATTCTTAGTAATATAAATAAATAAGTAAATAAAGCACCTCCTTTAAAGCAGTGTGATGTATACATTTGTTTGACCCCCCCCATTGATTAATTTGAGCAATTAACCTTTTAAAATGGTTTAAAGCTACTTAAAACCCAGACAGATAATTGATTAAAAGTCTTCTTTAATTGGTAGAGAGAGCTCTTACTGTAGCACCCAAAAGAAAGAACAATGATAAAAGATGTATTATGAATGGAGTTCAGAAATTTTGAAATAGATGCGAATTTCTTAATATGCATGCATGTGGCAGAGGCTGCACTGATCCCTGTCCAGTGCTGTAGTGGTACCTTTTGAAGTACATCACAGCAGTGCATTAGCCATGTTCCCAAGGTGAGTCCAAAAACACTGGCAGTGGTGCCCCTTTGTATTATATATGTGTATTTTTAAAAGTCTTTTGTAAACAGGTTTTAATTACCCGTTTTAGAAGTACTTCTTCACACAGCACAGTTAAACAATGGAATTTACTACCACAAGACGTAATGATGACCACCAGTTTGGAAGGCTTTAAAAGGGGATTGGATAGATTCCTGGAGGAGATAGCTGTCAATGGCTACTAGTCCTGACAGCTCTGTGCTACCTCCAGTATCAGAGGCAGTATGCCTAAGTATACCAATTGCTAGGGAATGTGTTTGTATGCCCAAACATAGGGTGACCTGATACAGGACAGGGCTCCTGCAGCTTTAACTGTTGTGATGAAGAGGGAATTTTACCAGGTGGTGCATGCATACAAATGACACCTGCTGACAACTGTTAAAGATACAGAAGCCCTGTCCTCTTTTTTATATGGTCACCCTACCCAAACATCTGGATGGCCACAAGATGCCTTCTCCTGTTCTGGTTAATACTGTGTTAGACAGAGGAATATTCTGGTTCTATGTATAAGTCAGTTTTGTATGTTCATATAGGAGCCAAAGCACCATTACTTAGCTTTTGGAGTAGTTCTGTGTCCAAAAGAGAGGAGTCCAGGAAAGGGGAGGAATTATTCCCACCCAGGGGAATAATTATTCCCACCCAGGGAATAATATCTCGCATAGCACAGCTTTGGTGGGGAGGGAAAAGACAATTAAAAGCAGCAAGTGTCTGTTGTCCCATCTGCCCCCCTTTTTTCCAGCTGAAAAAGGGAAATAATGCCACTTTGATTTCTGCAGCAAATGAAAATGTGAAGTGAGCTCCCTAGAGCCCCAGAATGGTGGCACTAGTTCATTAGTTCTAGATGCAGCACACACCGAGTAATATATAGATTGTGCACAAATGGAAGCTCAACCTAATTAAGCTCTAGGCAAGGTTGTCTCTTCATAACCTGTAAGTATCTGGGATGCTTATTTTATTTTTGTGACAATCAAAAAGAAGCAAGGCTACAAATAGGTTCCGCTGCGAGAAGGTTGGGAAATCTCTGGTGTATTTAAAGCAAATGAGAAAGAATAGGACTATGTTATGTGCCTTATTTCTGAGAGGCTCTAATGGAAACTAAGTGGCTAAATGTTCTTCTAGAAGGTCAGTGAAACATTTATGGGTCTAATGGAATGCCTCTGTAATACACTACAAAATTCTACTTCATCTTTCACTGTCCTGATTTGGACTGTCTGAAACTCATGCAAAATGTATGGGGATCTAGTCAAAGATCAACACTTTTATGTCCCATTGATGACCGGTCAAAGTGAAATATATTTCTGAACCCCCTTCTGTTGAAAAATCAGTGGGCCTTAAAGGTGCTGAACTTTGTGGGGATCGTGTCCTATGTGATTTGGCAATGCATTTAAAAATAGGAGTAAAAAAAAGGATTCAGAAACTTGAGATTTTTCTTTGTGGGGGATTGTAAAATGGAAATAATGAACTGAAATAAAAATGAAATGGAATTAAAATTCTAAAGAAATCTGTAATGTAGAACTTTAATCTGAGATTGGATGGGGAATTTATAGCTTGTCTAGCAAATTAGAGTTTCTGTTGGGGGTAAATTTTACCCATTGCTAATTTATAGTGCCTGTGCCTATCCCAAGGCATTAAAACCAAGCCATGCTCTGTTTCCATTATAATATTCCCCTTTGGAGAATAGCTATGAATTGGGAAGCTAATTTAATTTTGTAGTGCACAGCAATACATTACTTTAATGAAATCCATCCGTAATAGATTATTGAAATAACTGGATGCATTATCAATGCCAATGCACCTGGTAGAGCTTCTTTGCCTTTAATATAGATCTTTCTGCCAGAATCTATTAAGTCTTAACATCTTTGTTTGATCCACTGCTTCTTCCTTCTCCCCAAAGACCAGAAACTAGAATCAAGTGAAGTTTCTTTACTAATCTGATATAGCTTGTGGCTCAGGGAAGGCAACGTTGAAGACTTTAACATGATTAAGTGACAACCATCAGGGAGTCTGTACATGATGGAAAATGGGACCTCAGTTAACTACTTGTCTGACCATTCATTGTAAAGTTATTGGAGGTAAACAAATTCATAATATTGTTTGTATAGAATATATTTCTTAGCATGATCATTGCTAACATTTTATTGATTTAACTTCAACATTTCTATGCTGCCGTTCAGGACGCAAGATTCCAGGGTGATGTACAATATAAATAATAATTCTTTGGAGACTGCTTGTTTTTACAAAGCATGAAAATGAACATTTCAAGCCTTTATCTATCTATTTATTTATTTATTTATTTATTTATTTATTTGTAGTTCCTACTGGCCCCATTCAGAAGACACCTTAAACCATGGCTTTAACCATGGTGGTTAAGTCAGAAAGCTGGGTCGTGTTCAGAAGACACCTTAAAACACAGCTTTAACCATGCTAAATAAGGCTTTTTGCATTAATCACTGTGGTTAAAGCCATGGTTTAAAGTGTCTTCTGAATGGGACCACTGATGTACAGACTAATATTTGGACTTCTGTTTCACTGATGTAGGTAGGAATGAGATGTGATGGGGCTGATACCAAAATATCCCTTCATTCTCCCCCAGCCCTACCCAATGTTAATGAAATGCCTCTAATAAGAAATTCTCTTGCGTTGCCTGGCTCTAATGATAAGGGCAGGGTGTCCTCATTCCAATTATTAAGATATGCAGAGGGCTACGTAACTTATTAAGTGTTCATTTATATTTCCAATTATATTGAATGAGATTGCGTGTGCAAGAAAGAGAAAGCCAGTGGCTTAGGGCAGTATGTTCTACATACATACTGGAGATAAAGTGATTGTAAATATTCAGCTCAGCTCTAACATGAATATAAATATAAATCCATAATTTCGTATTCTAACCTTGTAGGCAATAGTTATTTTTAAATTTCACAATGCGACAGCAGTTGCTGTCAATATAGCTGAAGTCATTGTTTCATTGGGCAGGATCCCTGTTTGTCTTTGGCTTTAACTCATTATTTTTCAAATGTATATATCCATCTTTACACCTCCAGGAGGCCTTGGAGATCCTTTCAATTAAATCATCATAATCATATTTTAAAAACGGGGGCAGTATCCAAAAGGGACACTCTGCCTCTGTTGATTCCATCGCGCTTCACCCCGAAACAAGTGGAAATTCACTTTTCTGGATTGGGACAGGCCAGTGAGCTCCCATTTGTGTGCTCCACTGACTTTCCCCATTTCAGAAGTGAGCTCTTCCTCTTTAGGATTATTTTTAGAATTGTGAAAGCTCCATGGGGGAAGCAGTCACTCCTGCTAGCACACAGGCACAATGGGATACTACCCAGTGTGACCAGCATAGCAATTATTTAATTAATTTATGCTGTCATCCATGCATGCTTACTTGGAAGCATGTTGTCAGTTCTCCAGCTCTTCCCAAAGGAGAGGAATGGTTTTCTTTGCAAATGATAATAGAAGCTGACTTCATCCACACCTTCCATACCAATGCACAGATCAGAACACAATTATCCTTCTGATTTTACACTTCTTCTAATTTTGCAATGCAGCACGTTGTTGTTGTTGTTGTTGTTGTTGTTGTTGTTGTTGTTGTTGTTTAGGGACTCAAATTTAGGGGTTACATTCCTGACCATGGGACGTACTGACTTGCAATGATGGGGATTGATTTGATTGATTTATTACATTTATATACCGCCCCATAGCCGAAGATCTCTGGGCGGTTTACAAAAGTTAAAAACAGTGAACATTAAAAAGTACACAAAATTTTAAACCAGCAAAAGCATTGTTAAATGCTGTTAAATGCCTGGGAAAAGAGAAAAGTCTTGGCCTGGCACCAAAAAGATAACAATGTTGGCGCCAGGCAAGCCTCATCGGGGAGATCATTCCATAATTGGGGGGCCACCACTGTAAAGGCCAACACCTTTAAAGAGCACCAGGTTTGGAAGGGGATGCTCTCAACAACAAAAACAAACAAACAAACTGAGAAATAGGTGGCCCTAAGTTGTTCATCATCAGTTTTCCACAACCCCACAGTCACCTCTGCATGTCATATTCACCATCCTGTCCTCATGGTTTATCTGCTTTGGGAGAATGAGAATTTCACTTGCACTTTCTTTCAGCTTTGGGAGGACGTGGCATTAAGGCTTGTGAGCCTTAACTCCCAATTTCCCTGCTTTTTGGTGTTTGGTTGAAAACTGCATAGCCTTAACATTATTATTTATATATTTATTTATTCATTACATTTATATACCACCCGATAGCCGAAGCATTCTGGGCAGTTTACAATTGTTTTGTAAGCCATAGGTTTTTTTGTTTAATGATTACTACTACTACATACATACATACTATATACATTCCACCTTTTTTACCTCTTGGAAGGAACCCAACGTTGCTTACATAGTTGTCTGCATCTCCATTTTTATCTGCACAGCAACCTGAGAGTCAGTAACTGCCCCAGAGTCACCCAGGTGAGCTTCTTGAAGACTAACTCAGATCTCTCACGTCCCAGTCCAACACTCTAACCACTACACAACACTTGGTTCAAAAGTATACCAAACTGCATATGAAAATCTACATTATGTTTAACAACTTGTACTTTCTGAGAAAATATAGTTGAAAAATGTATATTTTAAAATGCATACTTTTGTGCTTTTTTAAAAAAATGCAGATTAATGTGGAAATGGGACCAAACGGCCTTATGAGCAAACACATGCAAATCTGACATGAATCAGAAATAAATTGCTCAGTTCATCGCTACCTTTCCATCCCCACTTCACATCATTGGTTGTGGTGTGAGAGACATTTACCACATGGTGACATTGTGTTGCTGTATATTATAGGGAAGAGGAGGAGAAATAGGCATGGGGAAGCACTATTTTTTGGCATGGGTGGGTGGGATGCCAGCCGTGCAGCTGTCATTAACATCTAGTTCCATCCTAATAGAACTATGGCAGCTAATTTTAAGAACCCATGGTTAAATGGTTTTCAAAGAAAGAGTGACAGAACTGCTTGAGAGACAGGGTGGAAATCTTATTTCAAAGGGAGGGAGAAATTTCAGTGGAGGGGGAACAAAATATCAACTAAAAAAGAAAAAAGAAAGAAAAAGCAAGCAAACCCATTTAAAAATGCTATTGTTGTGGTAATCTTTTTATACTTTGTATTAACAACTTAGCTTGAACAGTCAACTTCTCTTCCTTCCTTCCACCCACCAGAAGAAAGGATTTGCGTAGATAGACCAATCCGTTGAGGTAACAAATATAATACTTCGTTATCTACATAGGTTTGAAGGGTCAACCTCTCTGGCCACTTCCAATGAAAGAAGCAAAAGGATTTGTGTGGATTCACCCAATTTCTTTATAACAATAGCCAGTCAACATCTTTTCAAGATCTGCTTCTTTCCTTAAGCAAACAATAGTTGAAATTTAAAAGTGATGCACGATCTCTTTATTTTGTTTGGAATTCATAACAAAATGCCTTGAACTGCCTGAATCTGACTCCACCCAGAGTCTGACTTGCTTCAACTCTGATTTGCTTTCTTTGTTGTGGCACCCCACTTGTGGAATACCCTTCCCTTGGAGGCCCGACTGACACCAACATTGACTTCATTTCAGCGCCAAGTTAAAACATGGCTTTTTACTAAAATAGAAGGAGAAAACATGGAGGCAGTGACAGATTTTGTATTTCTGGGTGCAAAGATTACTGCAGATGCTGACTGCAGCCAGGAAATCAGAAGACGTTTAATTCTCGGGAGGAGAGCAATGACAAATCTTGATAAAATAGTTAAGAGCAGAGACACCACACTGACAACAAAGGTCCGCATAGTTAAAGCAATGGTATTCCCTGTAGTAACCTATGGCTGCGAGAGCTGGACCATAAGGAAGGCTGAGCGAAGGAAGATAGATGCTTTTGAACTGTGGTGTTGGAGGAAAATTCTGAGAGTGCCGTGGACTGCAAGAAGATCAAACCAGTCCATACTCCAGGAAATCAAGCCAGACTGCTCACTTGAGGGAATGGTATTAAAGGCAAAACTGAAGTACTTTGGCCACATAATGAGAAGACAGGATACCCTGGAGAAGAGGCTGATGCTAGGGAAAGTGGAAGGCAAAAGGAAGAGGGGCCGACCAAGGGCAAGATGGATGGATGATATTCTGGAGGTGACAGACATGACCTTGGGGGAGCTAGGGGTGGCGACGGCCGACAGAAAGCTCTGGAGTGGACTGGTCCATGAAGTCACAAAGAGTCAGAAGTGACTGACTGAATAAACAACAACAAACACATAGTTTAAATTGTTTTTAACTGTTTTATTGCTTTTAATTGTTTTTCTACTGTTTTCAATTTGTTAATGATTTAATACATAAATTATTTAAGTTTATTTTGTTTTGATTTTATCTGTATGCCACCCTGAGATCCCAGTGATAATAAGGGGGGATACAAATGTTTTAATAAATAAATAAATAAATAAACAGATGCAAGGCTGAAGAAGTTGAGGCTCCACCAGTCCTAAGATAAGGAACCATTGACTCTGCTCTCTTTCATTGGGGACAAACAATCAATGGAACAAAAAGCAACATCATAACCTTGAGATAACGGGCTTTGTAACAAGTGGAATATCTGAACGAACAAGCTCTTTTGTGAAGCCTTCTTTTGAAACTGGCACTGTGTCAGCCATAACTTTAGGACGTTGTCTGGCAGCAACAGAGTTTCATTTTAAATGCATGCAGATTGTGCGAGAATGCTGGAATCATTTGAGCTCTGATACAAAGATATATGGCACTCGCCTTCACAAATAGTAAGCCATGTTTGCCCAGGCATATGGCGGCACATCCTAATTACCCACATGTTTAGTTTTTAATCAGATTTTAATGCTTTATGTGTGTATGTACTGTGTTTTAGAGTTTTAAATTTTAGAATTTCTGTAAACCGCCCAGAGAGCCCTGGCTATGGGAGCGGTATATAAGTGTAATAAATAAATAAATAATAAATGTTTGTACGCACATTATTGTTCATTTTAATATGCTCTAACAAGACATATTTGCAAGTAATATCATATCTGCTTCGTTAGCGATGGCTGCTGCTGCTGTAGACAGTTGATTTTGCAGACAGCGGGTGGGGGGAGGGGAGTTAACAGGTTATGTTTAGCTGACTGCTTGTGATGGATGTCTCTTTCCCATTCTCTTGGGAAATGTGTAGTCTCTGTCAATGCAATGTCTAAGGAGAAACAGAAGAACTAACTAGGCCTGCACAGTTCAATGTACTTGGCTGTCCTGGCAGGGTTGATGAATCACTTCTAAGGAAATGATATTTGAAACCATATTGTTTACGCACCACATGTTGAACAATTAATTAAGAAAAAAACAGAACAGAAAGGAAGTAAATATAAATATTAATGATATGAAAGATTCCAATGCAATTTATATTTCTCTGTGTATCCCTCCACTGCCCATCAGGTTTAACAGGCCTTTCACTAGACTATTGTCTTCTTCTTCTTCTTCTTCTTCTTCTTCTTCTTCTTCTTCTTCTTCTTCTCTTCTTCTTCTTCGATAGAGTTTCTCCCATTCAGTACAACTTGGAATTGCAATCTTCACATATGGTACTTGGCATACATGGGCTATTTGAAAAGATGGGGAAGCCCATGTGTGCAAATCTGAACATTAGTGTGCAACTGAATATATTCAGCTCTATGAATTGGCCATGCATGTGTTTATATTCAGGCACAATTAACTGAGCTCTTTCCTCTTAAGTGCAACCCAACCTCTAGATTGCCCCCTCTTGGCCTAGTAGAAACCCTGCAAGGGAACTATATATAAACCATCTTAATAAAGTTGTTAGTAGCCAACATCTGTATGTATACTGTATGTATGTATCCAGTAGGCAAGATTTAACAGCCAACACAATGCTCCACGGTAACAGAGCATCTCTGGGTATATTACCTGCATCTCCATCCTGATAAATTGACATAATTGTTTCTTCTAACCAAGCTTCCAGTTTGTCTTCAAATTGCTCCCACCCCCATCAGTACAGCTTATAATCATAAGGACTAATAAATATGCAGAAAGTATTTTGGCCATGATGGAAAATTTTGACAAATACAGGGGACACAGCATAGAGACAGAGACAGTCCCATTTTCTTTAATGTTGGAGGAAGATGCAGTATGCGGATTCCTCACTGTGTCTGCAGAGCATTGCATGACATTGAAGAGGATGAGTGAGCAGCTCTGGAGGTTTACGTACATATTGGAGCCCCATGGGTGGAACAGAGCAATGGGACTGTGGTGTTTGTTGTGAGTTGCACCTATGGCTTTGAAAATTCTGTTTATGTTGCTAACCAGCTCAGCACTTTTAACCTCTAACTTGTCACATATACAAGTACTCCATACTCCCCCAAGCAGAGACATCTGTGGGTAGCTTGTTAAGCATTTCCCACTTCCCTGAGCAATAAGTCCAGGGCAAATACTAGAGGATTTATATTTCTTTGGATGAGAGAGTGAGTACTGAAAACATATGGCAAATGGTTTATTCACAAAGATGTGAGCAGAACTTATTGGAAGGAAGCCTAACTTAAAAACAGCCAATGGTCTAATCTTGCATCAGAATCCCAAACAACAGTACAATGGACTCTTCCAATTTCCTAGGCTGTTTCTTGTATGGAACAGTCTCTGCCTGTTCCATACAAGATAACCATAACACGAATGAACATGGGAGATGGGCCACTATCACAAACAATAACAAAGTTAGAACAGCTCATCTTCAACATTCTTTTTCATCTAACTTTCAGTGTTATTGAAAAACCAATGATAGTCATTGTAAATCCAAGCCTCTCCCATTGATTCCCAATACGGTTTTGTATATAACACCATTCTTCATTATTGAGATATTAATGGATTCCTACAAGGCTATATTTTTAAAAATTAGGCACTCAAGACAACATGATAAACAATATGTGTTGACGATCGTGATGAACTATATCAGCATCTCTACATTTGTGCTATGGTAATTTGATATACAGTCACTGAACATTAATATTTCACAAAAATACACAAATTCCAACGCATTTCAATTCTAGAGTCTGCAGAACTGGGACATACCTAAAATTTAACTGTGTGTGTTGGAGTCCCACGTCCACAGTGGAAATGCTGGATTATAACAAATTTAGAATGTACTCAGTGTGATATATATATTGATTTTTTTTAAGATGATGGAACTTGCTATAACCATGGTTCTCCAATGAACACTTTAATTCAGAAAGAAAAGCAGTAGAAGTAATTATCTGTGAACAAGAGCAAAAAAGAAAAAAAGAGTAAAGAGAAGTAAATCAATCTACATTAGCATTTGTAGTTAATTGAAACTGTTTATAATTGTGGTATCACTTTTTACTTGTAGAACAATGACACGATGCTTTTAGGATTTTTCTCCAATTTCTGTTTTAAAAAAACACTATGAAAATTCAATCTTTCCAAAAATAGAAACACCTAAACTTTCCTGGGAATTTTTATTCAACTTTCCTGCTTCAGAGCAAGCAATACTGAGTGACTCACCTAAAATAATTTCTGTCTCCGGTTTCAGGAGAATGGGCTGTATTTTTATGGTTGTTAAACTCTGAGGTTTTGTTTCTGTTTTACAAAGCTGTAGACCTGGTCAAGTGACGTCAATTCAGATAAGATTTAGCAAAAAGGGAGGGAACGCGCGTGTGCGCACGCACACACACACGCACAGGCACGCAGAGAGAGGTAAAACTGGTTCGATTGAATTAGTAGTTTAATAAAAAAAATGTAATCAAAGGGAAAAAAATAACATTCTGACGCCCCCCGTGGCAGGTAGGGATGGGCATCCAGAGGGAACTGAATGGCGAGCATTCATAGGCACTGTTACAGTGATAGGAGATTCCCAAGGGCTCCCAGTGTTGAGCCTTGAGGCTGGGCTGGGGAATAAGGACCATCTATGAGGCCGACTTCTCTCACCCACCTTGAGCCAGGGGGGCATAGGTTGGGGGTGACAAGGGAAGGTCTCCCTACCCCATCAGGGGATGGACAGCAGGGCGGCGAGAAATAGAGCGCCACCCGCTGGGCCAAGAAAGCTCGCCCCTCTGCATAGAACGTCTGCTTGCAGGCTTGACTGGATGCCCGACAGGAACCCTTTGCAGATCTTGAATAAAAGTGGCCCAGTTTAACTCCAATCTGTGGTGTCGTCTCTTATTTATTGCGTCCGCCCCACAATATCCCAGACTGCTTTTGTTGTGGTTTTCCCGGCTCTCTTGCTTCCATGCTGAAGTATTTGGTGTGTCTTCCCCTCTTTGCAAGGTCACTGCTGTTCGCTGCGAGTTCCTGGCTCAGCGAACAGCCAATCAACTGTGTGGGGCATGCCCATGGGTATCAGAGGTGTGTGGGAGTGGACCTGTCTGCCATTTCCACCACATGTTTTGGATGGATATTGGCGTGTTTCATTGCTGAAGTTTCTTTTCTTTTTTTAATACAAGCATACTCTTTGCAGTAGTGCATATTCAAAGGAGTTCGTATCACCCCCTACATGGCTGTGCATCTGTGCTCGTGCACATCCCTCATGACTCATTAAAAAACACCTCTGCCCCGTAGCCATCTGTCTAGCCCCACCCACTTCTACTGATACTCATGCGGAAGTGCCATAATGGGGCACACATGCTTCTAGAACAGCACTCCTGTAATTGCGGTAAAGATCAGTCACATGTGCCCCGTGAGTGGCGGAATCAGGGAGCATTCCGAAATCCCTCTTCCCTAGTGTAAGGGCTGCAGGTGTAGTTTAGCCTTTAGTTTTGCATTCAGCTTAGTTACTCATGATTCAAACCCCAATTGTTGGAATGGAGTTTGGTATTGAGTGTTTGTTTCTGGAGAACCCAACATGATGTACTTGTTGGAGTTCTAGGCAGAGGATGGTTAGCTATGCGCACAAGTTCCTATGTCTAATTTATTTATTTATTTATTTCATTTACACTATTTCTATACTGCTCCCTATCTGAGGATTTCAGAGTGCTGAACAAATGCAGTAAAAGACTAAAAACAGAATAAAAACATCATTAAAAAATTACATTTTAAAAGAACAGTTGGACATTAAACCACAGCCTGTCATTCTGGGAAAGCTTCTTGGAACAATGATGTTTTTCAGGGGGCGCCGAAACCAATACAACATTGGCACCTGCCTGACCTCCAATGGCAGGGAGTTCCATGAGAAGGGAGCTGCTACACAGAAAGCTCTTCTTCTGGTGGACTCCAATCTTGGTGTCCTGGAGATAGGCTGTTTTGCACATAGTGTTCTCTTTTTGTGCAACTTCCTGGTCTAATCTACACCAAACTTGATATTGCCCTATGAAAGCGGTATGAAAGCGGTATATAAAAGACAGGAGCTACACTATAGCTTTATAGTGGTATTGAAGGGCACTGACACTTGTTGGGGCCCATTGACACATACCATATAGTGCTTCCATACTGCTGTATACTGCTTGTTGTGACTCCTGCCTTTTTATACTGCTTTCATACCGCTTTCATAACGCAATATTGTGCTTGGTGTAGATTAGGCCCCTGTCTCCACAGTTTCCCTCACCCGAGTTTCCCCTTGTGAGCTGTAAGGCCATGAGATCCCAGGAGATCCCAAAATCCAAATTTCTAATTGAAATTCAGCTGGGGAGGAACCGGCAACAGGTTGGCATCCTGGATCAATTTCAAAACAACTGTCCCATCCCACACATTCCTAGGTGGGAAAGACGCCTGCCTCGGACCTTAGAAAGCTGATACAAAATAGAGTACATAAAGCAGGGCTAAGGATCAATTAGTGATGAGGCTCGCCTGGCACCCATGCTGCTATCTTTCCGGTGCCAGGTTAAGACTTTCCTCTTTGCCCAGGCATATGGCGGCACATCTTAATCACCCACATGTTTAGTTTTTTAAAAAAACGGTTTTTAATGCTTTATGTCTGTATGTTCTGTGTTTTAGAATTTTAAATTTTGTATACTCGTTTTCATCTTAATTTTAGAATTTCTGTAAACTGCCCAGAGAGCCCTGGCTATGGGGGTGGTATATAAGTGTAATAAATAAATAAAATAAATAAATAATGTAAGGCAGCTTCCTTCATATCTATGTCAAAGAATGTTTTAAACATACCGGATATTTGGAATTGTCAGTGTGTAGAACTACTGCTGTCAGAAAGCAACGTGAACCTACAAAGGGCTACTCTGCACAATTTAATCTTTTCCTGTCTTAATCCAAATAGCCTGTTAAAGTGCTTTTCACATAAACAAAATTAAATCCCATAATGTAGACTGCAACCTTGAACCTATGTATGCAATTAAATATGTGACCTTTTGACGGGGGTGAGAATATGGCTTGGCTGTTCAAGCTGGTTGCTTTCGAGAGAGAGTCAATAATGGCATGAAGACAGATGGCACTAGCAACAGGAATCCCCATTCATTTGTCTTCAAAGCTTTTGATACATATGCACTAAACTGGGGAATATCTGCTCTTTCTGCAGAGTTGTGATGATTTTAACAGTTCGGAGAGATGATGACTTGATGGGCCTGCAAACTGTTTGATTCAAGTTCCCAATCACTGTTAATCTCCTGCAAAAGAAAGGAGATTAATATCAGATTTCAGGCCAAGAAAAGCTTATGGAGAGAGCACATAGATAAGTGCTTTTGGGAGACTGGGAATTGCATTTAGTCCTAAAGTTTTATAAAGGTTAGCAGAAGTCTACTGCAGCAACGGCCAGGTTTTTTTTCTCTTGCCCACAGTGAAGAGATTAATATAATTTTGGAGGGCGTTCCTAGACGAGGCCTTAGCGCGCCTTGAGAGCCGGTTTCCCTGCTGTGCGTCCAGATGACGCACAGGGGAATCCGGCTCCAGGCCGCACTGAAGCCTCCTCTAATGCGCCATAAGCGAAGTCGCTTATGGCGCGCCTTTTCCGCAGCTCCGGCCTGAGGCCGGAGCTGCGGAACGTCTAGAGACTTCCGTGGCTTTTTGCGGCTACTCGCTTACTTGCGAGTAGCCGCAAAAAGCCGCGGACTGGGCACAGCGCTCAGTGCTGTGCCCATCGGGCCAGGAGGGAGGATCCCGGGGGAGATGACGGGGGCTGGCACAGGGCGATGATGAAGGAGGGTGGAGGGCGGCATGGGAGATGACGGGGGCTGGCACAGGGCGATGACGGAGGAGGGTGGAGGGCAGCATGGGAGATGACGGGGGCTGGCAAAGGGCAACGATGGAGGAGGGTGGAGGGCGGCATGGGAGACGACAGGGGCTGGAACAGGGCAACGACGGAGGAGGGTGGAGGGCAGCATGGGAGACGACGGGGGCTGGCACAGGGCGACAACAGAGGAGGGTGGAGGGCTGGCACTGGGGGCGAGGGAAAGACAGCTGGGCACGGCACAGGGGGCGAGGGAAAGGCAGCCGGGTACGGCACAGGGGGCGAGGGAAAAGCAGCTGGGCACACGGGGTTAGAGAGGATGGGCGAGCGAGGAGGGAGGGGGTCATCAGGCATTGGGAGGGGGGAGATGGGGCGGGCAGGGGGCCTTAATTTTTTGTAAAAAAAACCCTTACCTTGCCTTCGGCTTCAGGCCGCACGTGGCCCCTTTAACCAAAAAATAAATAAAAAATGGCCGACGCTGCAGGGCTTGCGTCGTCCCTACGCGTCGGCCATCTAGGAGGCTGGGCAGCGCACTTTAAAGTTAGCGCACCGTCGCCCCGCCTCCCTGCCAGCTTATCCTGGCAGGTCTAGCAAAGCCCCTACTCTCTTAAAAATGTCATTCAATGTTGAATTTTTTGAAGTCATAAATCACTCAGAGCTACCAAATTATAATAAACATGTGTGGATGTATTAGCAATGGTTTAATTTGGTGATGGTGTGAAAGGTGGCCAGGTGTCCTTTTTTACTGAGGATAGTCCTATATTTGAATGGCTGATAGAGCACCATCCTCTGCTTGAATGGCTGTCCTGCCCATTTAAAGGTCACAGATAATAAACCATTAAGAATTGTTGCACATCAAGAATTAGTAGCTGAACAACAGACTGAACAGGTAGGTAGAAGTCACCTGGTGACAATCTTCCACAGTCCGATGTACTGTATTTTTATTTAAACCATTTCTAAATGTACATCTATACATATAAATTAGCATATGCAAATCGGTATTCTCCTTTGTCCTCTTTTTTGGTGATTCATAGGTGGCCACCCTTATTCATAAGCTTAGCTGTATTGTCAATTGGGTGAAATTTCCCCAAGATGTTCTCTGGTTCAGGATGCTAAATGTTCAGTATTTAGCAGACAAGGTGCCTACAGCTGTAGGCCTTAGGAGGTGAATGTGCAAATGGTCTTTATAGTTTGCCTCTGTACATACAAATTCATGTGCAGTGGAAGGGAAACATATGGAACTTGAATGGAATTATCTTGGCAGTGGAAAAATGAGAACTTTGATGGGATCGAGTATGACAGATCCATCCACTCCTACCTGAAGTACCCAACCCAACCTCTCTTTACCTGCTCCTCTGGTCTATCATTCCACCACTTAGAATCATAGAATAGTAGAGTTGGAAGGGGCCTAGAAGGCCATCAAGTCCAACCCCCTGCTCAATGCAGGAATCCACCCTACAGCATACTTGACAGATGATTGTCCAGCTGCCTCTTGAATGCCTCTAATGTGGGAGAGCTCACAACATTCCTAGGTAACTGGTTCCATTGTCGTACTGTTCTAACAGTCAGGAAGTTTTTTCTGATGTCCAGCCAGAATCTGACTTCCTGTAACTTGAGCCCATTATTCCATGTCCTGCACTCTGGGATGATCGAGAAGAGATCCTGAAGAGATCCTGACTTGACTTCACTTGTTGTGTGGCTCACCAAACTAAACATCCCCTGTCCACCAGGGTCTCAATAAACACCCGATTGCTACTGCCTATCTTCAACTGATAATACAAAAGGGCAGCCAACTACCTATCAAGTCACAACACATGGTTCTTTGTCTCTGTTCTAGGAGTGCATCATCACAAGCTGATTCCAAGTTGAATCCGTCTTGCAAAAGCACCAGCGTTTCCTATCCCCTTGATTCATTTCCAGTTTTTAAGAAATTTACTCTTGTGCAGCGAAATGGTATTCAGATTTATGAAAGGGAATATGAGAAATGCTCACCTATTCCTTTGTACCATCTCGTATAAACACAGCACAAAGGGTCATGCCATGAAATAGAGTAGCAGTTAATTTATTACCAGTATAAAGGAAATATTTCTTCACATAGCACAAAAAAGCCAACCTGTGTAATTTACTGCAGGAGGAGGTCACTGCAGTAATTCTCTGGCAAGGTTTTAAAATAGGCTGAATAATTTTATGACCATTAATAAATGCTTTGGGGTATGCAAGCTGAAACATGGTTATAGATTATCCAGCATCTTGATTCTGAATTTAAATTCTCAGCGACGGGATGGAAGGACTCGTTTTAGTTAGGCAACACCTAGCTTTAAGATGATTAGAAGTGTTAGGTTTTCATTAGGGATGTGCTCCGCTCCGATTAGGAGCGTAGAAGCAGTAGCGGATTGGCCTGCTCCGCCTTACCCAGAGGCGGAGTAGGAGCGGACCGCGGACCCCCTAGAAGCAAGGCGAAGAGAAGCGACCATTTTTCGGAGCTCCGAGTTCAGTCGGAGCGCTCCGGTCGCCATCTTGAAAACATTTCGCCATAGGATTGCATTGCGGCAAATAATCGCGCATAACTACGTTGTTTTTGAAGCTATCGTTCTGGAAATTCTTGTGCACAGAGAGTCGTGGATGGGGGTCATTTTGAGACCACTCTCACCTCTCTGCGTGCTGTGGTTCACGTGCAATATTTTTTTAAAAATCGGGTCAACCGCGGGGCTCAAACTGCGTTTCGGCTTTTCGCCCATAGGATTGCATTGAGGGAAAGAATCGGGGATAACTGGGGGGGGGTTTAAGCTATCGTTCTGAAAATTCTTGTGCACAGAGAGTCGTGGATGGGGGTCATTTTGAGACCACTCTCAACTTTCTGCATCGTACGGGTCGCGGGCTAGAAGTTTTTTAAAAATAGGGTCAACCGCGGGGCTCCGTTTCGGCTTTTCGCCCATAGGATTGCATTGAGGGAAAGAATCGGGGATAACTGGGGGGGGGTTTAAGCTATCGTTCTGAAAATTCTTGTGCACAGAGAGTCGTGGATGGGGGTCATTTTGAGACCACTCTCAACTTTCTGCATCGTACGGGTCGCGGGCTAGAAGTTTTTTAAAAATAGGGTCAACCGCGGGGCTCCGTTTCGGCTTTTCGCCCATAGGATTGCATTGAGGGAAAGAATCGGGGATAACTGGGGGGGGGTTTAAGCTATCGTTCTGAAAATTCTTGTGCACAGAGAGTCGTGGATGGGGGTCATTTTGAGACCACTCTCAACTTTCTGCATCGTACGGGTCGCGGGCTAGAAGTTTTTTAAAAATCGGCGGGAAAAATACCTTTTTCAAAGGGCTGAGGGGCAGAGTCAGCTCCCGGTCATGATGATCCCAAAGTTGGAGGAGGGCATAGGCAAAACAGGTAACTTGGGATTCTGGGAAACTTCTCTTTCTTCATCTGAACGGGCTTTTCCCCGTGTTTTTTAACACAGTAGCCCCACCAAATGCACAAACACAACCTGAAATCATATACTAAGCCAAGAATAAGAGATAGAAAACACAGCACTGCTCCCCACCCTAACCTTGGTGAACAACTGAATCGATGTGGTGCAAGGGGATGAGCTCCCCTAGGGCATCTCATCGTGGACGTGCCCCCACTCTCTCCTGCACTGGAAGGCCATAGAGCCTTCCAAAGAGAGTAAAACGGTGGAGCAATGCCTATCATGAGTTGAAGTGAATGGTCACTTTTCAGTGGTGGAGCAATGCCTGTTATGAGTTGAAGTGAGCGTTTTACTTCTTCTCAGAGCTGTTGGTGGCTGTCTTGAACTGGCAGCTACTTCCCCCTCCCCCGGGCACGTCCCCCTATTGCTGGTAAAAGACAGATATAGCCTTTTTTTTTTAATTCTTCTTGCTGTTTATTGAGCAACACTGCTGCTTTTAATTCCACCCCTCCTTTGTTTATTGATTGATTTATTCCATTTTCTATGCATTACTGGCTTATCCTTGGCTCCCTTCCTTATGCCCCCAGAAATGCCAGCTGCATGCCTGCCTGCCTTCCCTCCCTCCTCCCCTGCCCACCTCGCAGGGATGTTGTGTGTGGGGTGCCCGATTTTCAAAAATTCGCCAAAAATCAGGGGATGATGGGATTGCCTTGAAACTTGGCGTGTGTGTGTATACGCCCATGAGGTGTCATGGTGCCAAACGTGAGGTTTCTAACTTCAACGGAAAAAAAGTTGTTTACTTTTTTAGCTTTCAATGCAACCCTATGGGGGGGCAAAAACGGAGCTCCGGATCCGGATCCGGAGCTCCGAGCGGAGCGGAGCGGAAGTGGGCGGAGCGGGGGCGGGGCGGAGCGACCCGCTCCGAAAAATGGCGGATCTGCAAGTGAAGCGGAGCGGGGGGTCCGTGCACACCCCTAGTTTTCATTCTTCTTTGAATATGCTAAGCATGCACCCTTAGAGCAACCTGTACTGAATGAATGGAAAATTACATGATTGACTAACATGATGCGTAACAACAATTATACAGCATGTTACTGAATCACTTAATCTATTGTAGAATCTTGTAAATAATTAAAAAAAATGGTGGGTTTTTGTTTTTTAAAAAAGAAATAAAAATAAAGGACCACATTTTTATTTGCTGGGGCCACCAGAGGGAGAAGGAGGAGAAGCCATCTGGCCTAGAATTTCTTAGGGTGACCATATGGAAAGGAGGGCAGGGCTTCTGTATTTTTAACAGTTGTATGGAAAGGGGAACTTCAGCAGGTGTCTTCATCACAACAGTTAAAGCAGCAGGAGCCCTGTTCTCTTAAACAGATACAAAAGATGGTAGGGCTCCTGCAGCTTTAACTGTTGTGATGAAGAGGGAATTTCACTAGGTGCTGCATGCCTACAAATGACACCTGCTGGAGTTCCCCTTTCCATACAACCATTAAAGATACAGGAGCCCTGTCCTCCTTTTCATATGGTCACCCTAGATAGAGTTCCCTCCCTCCAGCTACCAACTTCAATTGCTGAGGCCATCAGAGGGAGAGGAAACAGTTTCACTTCCTTCATGCTTAGATCCACCACAGGTTGAGTTCTGTTGAGTTACAACTTGCAGAACTTGGTAACTATGACCTAGTGTTTGGGTTGGCTTTTTCCCCTCCTCCCATCCAATCTCTTGACATTTAGATGAGAAGCCTGATCAGGGATTGTCTTATTACCAATCTTTGTAACCTACTATTGGAGCCCCCCTTTTTTTTTGGCTAAAGAGCAGAGTAAACATGCTTTCAATAAAAAAATAAATACTTGCAGTGAATACAATAGTTATATTAATTTACACTATGAATACCAATAGTGGCAATGCAACAATAGCTAGCAGCTTTGCCTTAGTCAAGGGGGGAAGGGAATTCCCATCATCCCCAAGCAGGGCTAATGGTCAGGAATGCTGGGAGCTGTAGCCCAAAAACCTCTGGAGGGGCACCAGATTGGGGAAGGTTGGAGAGGGCTATGTATACATCTAAATGCTTAAGCAATCACAGAGCAGAAATCAAATTTCAGTAGTTTCCTGTTCTCTGAGCTGTTTTCATGCCCATCCGCAAAATGAATTTAGCTGAGTCTTTCCTTCCAAATGGTTTAAGCAATGTATAACCCAGCCTCCCAATTGAAATTCCTCACTGATGTTTCAGCAAAGCTAGAACTCATTTGGCATAGACAAGATGCCAGCCTTGAATATCTGTTTGTGCTGTCACAAATTAATCACACTCAAGGAATGCACAAACCTCCACCATTAATTTACCTATATTTTGATTGTCACATGTAAGCTGTAGGAAATGCACGCACACCACATTTTTGACTATGATAGATGCTGCAAGGATACATCCCAAGCTTCAAAAGGATTTTCTTGATTATATTCAGCAGTGAGTAAGCAAAAGATAGGGTTAGAAATAAAAGGAAAGCATGGCCTACAGTGTTACTTACAACGGATAGTGGCTCAGTGGTAGAGCATCTGCTTTGCATGCAGAAGGACCCAGGTTCGATCCCTGATGTCTCCAGGTAGGGCAGGAAAAAATACTGCCTGAAACCCTGCACAGCCCCTGCCATGTTCGACAGTACTGGGCTAGATGGACTGATGGTCTGACTCAGTATAAGGCAACTTCCTAACTAACTTGGTTCTCCTCCAGTGACTACCAAAAAAGGAATTTTCTTTCATGGCCTAATTTGGTGGACTGGGCACCTGTACCTTTAACAGCTGCATAGAAAAGGGAATTTCAGCAGGTGTCATTTGTATGGATGCAGCACCTGATGAAATTCCCTCTTCAAAACAACAGTTAAAGCTGCAGGAGCCCTGCCCTCTTTTGTATCTGGTCACTCTAGTATAGCTCGTGCAGCTTTAACTGTTGTTTTAAAGAAGGAACTTCACCAGGTGTTGCATGCATACAAATGACACCTGCTGAAATTCCCTTTTCTATACAACTGTTAAAAATACAGGAGCCCTGTCCTTCTTTCCATATGGTCACCCTAGCCTATTTGCCCTGCATTTGTTAGCTATTAGTCATGGGATTTACATGTAACTTGACCTCAGGGAAATTTCCCATATTTTTTATTTTTGTGTGACTAGAAATAGATGGGCCCCATTTGTCAGTCTGCTATGCATATCAGACACGGCCATAAAGATGAAGTTGACTATTAATTATTATGCCCTATACTCATTATCAGACTTCAAAAGGTTTAAGTGACTTACATCAACTGCAGTGATAAAACATAAGAATCGGTCAAATAAAATATTTTTTGATTCCCTCTGTGGGAAATAATACGTGGCAAGAATGCCTTTATAAGTAGGCATGTGCTCCGCTCCGATTAGAAGCGCAGAAGCAGGAGCGAATTGGCCTGCTCCGCCTTGCCCAGAGGTGGAGTAGAAGCAGACCGTGGACCCCTAGAAGCAAGGCGAAGAGAAGCGCCCATTTTTGGAGCGATCCTCTTTCCGCGGAGCGCTCCAATCGCCATCTTGAAACATTTCGCCCATAGATAACTGGGTTGTTTTTTGAAGCTATCGTTCTGAAAATTCTTGTGCTTAGACAGTCGTGGATGGGGGTCATTTTGAGACTACTCTCACCTCTCTGCGTCGTGCGGGTCGCGTGCTATATTTTTTTAAAAATCGGGTCAACAAACGGACAGCGCGGGTCAAATGGCGGTTTTCGCCCATAGGATTGCATTGCGGAAAAGAATCAGGGATAAATGGGTTGTTTTTGAAGCTATCATTCTGAAAATTCTTGTGCTTAGACAGTCGTGGATGGGGGTCATTTTGAGACTACTCTCACCTCTCTGCGTGGTGCGGGTCGCGCGCTAGAATTTTTAAAAAAGTAGGGTAAAGGCGGGAAAAAGATTACCTTTTCGATTGCTATGGGGCAGAGTCAACTCCCGGTCATGATCACATGAGCCCAAAGTTGGAGGAGGGGATAGGCAAAATGGGTAACTTGAGATTCTGGGAAACTTCTCTTTCTTAATCTGAACGGACTTTTCCCAGTGTTTTTTAAAACAGTAGCCCCACCAAATGCACAAACACAACCTGTGAAATCATATACTAAGCCAATAATAAGAGAGCACTGCTACCCACCCTAACTTTGGGGAACAACTGAAAAGATGTGGTGCAAGGGGATGAGCTCCCCTAGGGCATCTCATTGTGGACGTGCCCCCACTCTCTCCTGTACTTGGAAGGCCATCAGAGCCTTCCAAAGAGAGTAACCCGGTGGAGCAATGCCTATCATGAGTTGAAGTGAGCGGTCTACTTCTCTTAGTGGTGGAGCGATGCCTATCATGAGTTGAAGTGACAGTTCTACTTCTTAGCGGTGGAGCAATGGCTTTCATGATTTGAACTGACAGCCTTGCTTCTTAAAAGACTGGTTGACCACCAGTCAAATTGGCAGCTGCTGCTTCCCCCTCCCCTGGGCACGTCCCCCTATTGCTGGTAAAAGACAGATATAGCCTTTTTAAAAAAGTTCTTCTTGTTGTTTATTCAGCAACACTGCTGCTTTTAATTCCACCCCCCTTCGTTTATTTATTTATTTATTCCATTTTATATGCATTACTGGCTTATCCTTGGCTCACTTCCTTATGCCCCCAGAAATGTCTGCTGCCTGCCTGCCTGCCTTCCCTCTCTCCTCCCCTGCCCGCCTTGCAGGGATGTTGTGTGTGTCTGGCTTTGACTCAGGGGAGAAGTCCTTCCTGCGCTCACTTGGAGTTTTGGAAGTTCCAAATCCATTTTTCAAGTGTGGAAGAAGATTCATATAGGTTGATCTCTACTCCCCAATTCATGGCATGTTGGGATTTCCTTTGAAATGGCCCCATTGAGAGGTCTGCAGGTTTAAGCCCCGCCAAAAAACAGGGGATGATGGGACTGCCTTGAGTCTGGGCGTGCGGCGTATGTATCCCTGGATAAGCTGTCATGGTGGTGAGTTTGAGGTTTTTTTTTAACGTGCAAATTGACGGAGCTGTTGGAAAGGGGTGTAAATGGGTGTTGGATTTTCATAAATTCCCCAAAAATCAGGGGATGATGGGACTGCCTTGAGTCTCGGCGTGCGTATGTATCCCTGGATAAGCTTTCATGGTGGCGAGTTTGAGGTTTCTAACGTGCAAATTGACGGAGCTATCGAAAGGGGTGTGAATGGGGTGCCCGATTTTCAAAAATTCCCCCAAAATCAGGGGATGATGGGATTTCCTTGAAACTTGGCATCCATGTGGACACATGCATAAGCTATCATGGTGCCGAGTTTGAGGTTTCTAACATGCAAATTGACGGAGCTATCGAAAGGGGTGTGACTTAGGGTTATGGGTGGTGCGTTAGAGGTTAGAGCCCCGCCAAAAATCAGGGGATGATGGGACTGCCTTGAGTCTGGGCGTCCATGTGGACACATGGATAAGCTGTTATGGTGCCGAGTTTGAGGTTTCTAACGTGCAAATTGATGGAGCTATGGAAAGGGGTCTGAATGGGGTGCCCGATTTTCATAAATTCCCCAAAAATCGGGGGATGATGGGATTGCCTTGAAACTTGGCGTGCGTGTGTATACGTCCATGAGGTGTCATGGTGCCAAACGTGAGGTTTCTAACTTGAACCAAAAAAAGGTGTTTACTTTTTTAGCTTTCAATGCAACCCTATGGGGGGGGGAAAACGGAGCTTCGATCCGGATCCGGAGCTCCGAGCGGAGCGGAGCGGAAATGGGTGGAGCGGGGGCGGGGTGAATTGGCCCAATCTGGAAATCGCAGATCTGGAAGTGAAGCGGAGCGGGGGGTCCATGCACACCCCTATTTATAAGCCTGATTTCTGTTTGCGAGGTAGGCACATATGGTCACTACTAGAAGCACAAACAATAACAGCACACCTGAATTTTCCCAACTCAGCCACCCAGTATGAGAGTACATTACAGTCCACCTAACCTGTATGCAATTACAGTGGGCATCTACTAATGGAAGGCCATTTTAATGGTATTGTTTAATTGATCCCTTTTGTATAAGTTCCTTCCTCCAAGGGAAACATTCATGGGATTACCCCCTGAGGGGAACAACCACAACTTAGTGGTAGAACCAAAGCTTTACAGAGGAATGACCAAGGTTCAGTCCTTGGATCCAGTTCAAGAAGATCAAGTAGCAAGAGATGTAAAATCCGGAGATCTTTGAGAGTCACAATTACGAAAGGAAGTGGCAGAGGGGGTAATAGCAAGATTCATTTCCCTGCCTCCTCCCCATGCCCCTGGTAGCCTTGAGTTGGGAGGGATTGGGGAGAGACTTGGGAAACCAAAGGTGTGGGGCCCACAGAGAGTACAAGCCTTTGTGTTTGGGATGAAGAATCTTCACAGCTGGATTAGGCCCGTGTGCTGGAGGTTCACCATTGCTGGTCTAAAGAAAGCTACAGTGGTGGAACAGGACAGTAAATAACATCTTGTTTTGACACAGGCAGGAGCCACACTACTGCTTTGTAGCGGTATTGAGGTGCACTGACAACTATTGGGGCCCATTGACACATTCCCTATATCACTATCATACCATTATATCCTGCTTGGTGTGGCTCCTGGCTTTTATATACCTTTCATATTGCTTTCATAGTGCAATATTCTGCTTGGTGTAGATTAGGCCACAATGTTCAGGAGACTCTATGAGGTATTTTCCATAGACTTGCACCCTTGATTTAGTTTAAAAGTTCTGAAATGGCACCATGGCCAACAGAAATTGTGCTGCTATAATATTTTCTTGAAACAAATTGGAGGGGTAAATAGTTTCACATCTTATGATTTCAATTAAATAATAGCATATTCACAGAATTCTGGGCAGCTTAATGGACAAAAGGGAGTGCACAGTTGTGACCAATATGAAATAAAGTAGTCCCACCACTTTCAGAAGTATGAATGGGCAGAAAAATGGGACAGGGCCTTTTTAGCTGTAGTACCCATTTTGTGGAACTGTCCCCCTCGAGAGGGTTGCATGGTCCTCCTTTCATTCAAGCTTCAGATGAGCTGCTAAGACTTTCTTTCTTTTTTTCTGAGATTTTAGTCAGGGTTAAATTTTGTATCCCTTCTTTTAGGTTTGATTTTTTTTATCTTGCTGTTGGGTTCATTCTATAACATTGATTTTAATAGGCTAGATTTGTTTTATTTGATTTGTTTTATGAATTTTTTGAACTTTTGTGTAAGTCAGCTTGGATTTATTTTGCACAGAAGAGAAAGGCATACATGTTTTAATAACTACCACCACAGTATGTTTACAGGCCATTTTGAGCTGTAGAATGAAGGCAGCCTGGGTGTTTTAGAAACATTAGACAAGGTGTGAGCAGGTTTTTTTCACCATGGCTGTGAAGAAATTGTATGAATTTAATAACTTAACTGTTGTTGTTATGTCATGTTTACTTTGTGCGTCCTCTGTGAGGCAACAGAGTTTCTGAGTAGGTCTGAAACCATCTTTCGTTACTAACAAAGGCTTCTGTAGTAGTTGCTTAGAGAAGTTCTGACTGGGGGTGGAGAAAGAGACAATTGCTTTGAATATTATTAGATGGAGCCTGGATCAAATAAATTTAGTTGTGGTTGGCTGAGAGATTCTAGTTAGATGGAAAAGAGTAGTTGGAAATGACAGTTGAGGTGAAAGTGGAGGGAGTTAGTCAGTCACAGAGGAGTGAGGAAGAAAGTTTCCTAGTTGGTGTGGAGTGTTATAGGAGGACTAAGAGAAAGATGAAGAGGAAGTGAATAGCTAAGGCCTGAATATTATGCTCTTCCTTCTCTGTGGGGGTAACCATATGTGGCTGGTGAAGGTCAGAAATAGGGAGCAGGTGGCTGTGTTCGGCCAGGGGGCTGCCTTATAATCTTGCCAGAAGAAGGTTATGCAAGTAGTCAATAAAGCTTGGATGAACTGTCCAAGCTGCCAGAAATACAACCAAAGGAGCCTTAGGAGTTGGAGGAAGACTGTACCCAAAAGCTGGACCAGGTTATGGGTGTATTTGGCTGGGGTGGCGGTTTAGAGAATTTGGCCTGAAGTAAAAGAAGTTGTTAAGAGGCTTATAGCAGCAACAGTGTCTCTTCTGTCCTTAAGGGTTGTCAGTCTTTTGAAAACCGCAAAGTAAATATGAATAATCACTTACGTACAAAATATCCTTTCAATACATTACTTGTTTAATAGTTCACCTTGGCTAGAACTACATTATTTCTTGGTATTGAAGTACGCTGATAACTTTTGGGGCACATTACATATCCCATATACTACTTTTCTAGTGTTATTTCCCACCTTTTATTCCGAATTAACTAAAATACCACAACAGATGTCATTTGTGACATCTGTTGTCTTGTGACAACAGATGTCACAAGAGGGACATGGCGTGTTGATCGGGCCCTAGTGTTGCTTTCTATCGGACACACCTCCTACTAGGTGTTTTAAGACTATTCAAAGAGAATTGGTGGCAGCAGAAAAAGCCTGTTTGGGGAACTCTGAGTTATATTGACACAGAGTTCCTTAGGCCCTGAAATATAAGCATTTGCTGTAATTAAGAAAACCCATAGGTGGGATTCCCCAGTGAAGAAGCAGTTTTCCCATAAGTGTTGGCAGTGCTGGAGAGAGGAAATATCCCATAATGACATAGGCTGTCTTGCCATTATAAACTCTCAAAAGCAGATGTCTCATACCATTTTCATTCTTCCTTTTTCTTGCTTGGATAATCCAGCTGCAGGCCTGGTTCCACGTAGCAAGTGGTGTGTTTCAGACTTTCCTAAGAATTAGCAATTGCTAACCTACGTCTGCTCCCATTAAAAGGGCTTAGAAAGCTTCCAGGGAGATGAAGTTTAATGTGTTCAGTAAGATCGAAGCAAAATGAAGGTCTGGTTGACTGTCTTCTGAAAATGTCAAATATCAAAGGAACCAGAAAGCATGCGAAAGAAGGCAGAACCTATATTGGAGGATTAAGCTCACACCTTAAGTGCACTGGATCCAGACAGCTGGGACAGAAAATTAATGAGGTTTAAAGGGGATTATTTAAACTAGAAGTTAAGGGAAAGCTGAGTGACAATGAAAAGCCCTCCGGTCATGAGCTATTGATATTGCCTACATATATGATTTGGTAAACATGATCACCCTCTTGCAATATCATCTAAGGAGATGGACAAGTGTACAACACATTATGTATACAAGACTATATTTGCACAGACCTCCCCCCTGCCCATAATTGGGAAGTAGGCTTACAAAAATTGAATTGACTTCCTGGCATTTCAGAATATAAATATTAGAGTGCATTTTAACTCATCTTCAAAGACTATTTCATAGTTTTGTTATGGACATTTTTTGTCATAGAGGCCAGATCTATACCAAGCAGGATATAACATTTTTAAAGCCATTTGAAAAAGGTATATGAAATGTATCATGTGTCGTGTTTCTCAGAAAACTCCTGTTTTCGATGGGAGGCAAATGAAGAGGCTTGCTAAGTAATCCACAAAGCTTTTATTACGCAACAAATGTCTCTTCTACCTGAAGAGAGTCTAACCTCTTGGAAATGTCCCCCTAGGCAAAACTATGCAGACTAAGCAAGACAATTGTCTGCTCAAGAAGAATAGGAAATCACTTCCTGAAAGCCCATAACTTCAGGGAGCCTGGTGCGGAGGCAGGTTCTGGCGTAATCTCTCCGACTTTCTCATGACTTCCTTCCATGACCTGTGTTTGAACTTCTGGCGGACCCTAGCATCAGCTAACTTGTCAGGATGCTCACCTCCGGAAGAAACCTCATTTCCCACTGAGTGTGTAGGATTTGGCCTTGAGGAGATAAGCTCTGGAGAGGGCTGACTTCCACCTGGGGAATCACCCATGAGAGCTTCTTCCCCCACTGGTACAGGCTGGCTGGTGTGTGGTGCTGCGTCTTCTAGTTCTGACTCTGATTCTGATTGATTACCTGAAACATCTTCTCCCAAGACAGGGGCAGTAGGGTTAGACATGACATCATGGGACCCAACAGTTGTCAATACCATTATAAACTGTTATAAAGCAGTAGTGTAGATCTTGCCTAACTCTTTTTAAATAGATGAAGGGGGTGGGGAGGAGAGGAAAAATGCAAAAAAGAAAATGAGGGTATAGAGGGAGGAGCAGAAGCCCTTGTCTGATGGGTATACCACAATAAAAAAAAATGACTTCTGTTTGACTTCTGTGCCATTTTTGGATCTATTTATTTTTGATGATACATTGGGTGGAGGGGCAAAAAGAAATTGCATCCAAAAATTGCAGGAAGGGCGAGAATTTTGGAGATAGTTGAATGAGGTTGTTGTTTCAGTAGTTTTCCTTCTCCTTCTCAAAGAAGGATTTCTTCTCTATCATCCCAGAGTGCAGGACATGGAATAATGGGCTCAAGTTACAGGAAGCCAGATTCTGGCTAGACATCAGAAAAAACTTCCTGACTGTTAGAGCAGTTTGACAATAGAACCAATTCCCTAGGGAGGTCGTTGGCTCTCCCACACTTGAGGCATTCAAGATGCAGCAGGACAGCCATCTTTTAGGTGTGCTTTAAGGTGGATTCCTGCATTCCTGAATCCATTCAGGGGGTTGGACTTGATGGCTTATAGGCAGGGCTGGTGCCAGACAATTTTGCGCCCTAGGCAAGGCGAGCTACTTGCACACACACACACACACAAACACCCCCCAAAATTGCCAACTTCGATTCAGCTGTTCAAGAACATTTTCTGAACTATTATAATTCCCTTTTATTATATTTTTTCTTAAAACACCTAGTTTGTATAAAACTGTGGCCTTTAAAGGGCAGTACTGTGCCCCTCTGAGGTCTGCGCATGTGCATTAGCCAGTGTTTGGTGTCTTACCGCTCAATTCTATACATGTCTACTTAGAAGTAAGCCCTTTGGAGTTCAATGGTGCTTACTTCCAGGTAAGAGAATAAAGGCAATTTCCCCTCCATTTATAAAAAGCTAGTGGTGGCAGCAGAGGTCTCATTTCTTAAATGGGGTGATGGTATACAGAGGAATTCACATTCACTCAAAGGGTTGCAGTGTCTATTATTATTATTATTATTATTATTATTATTATTATTATTATTATTATTATTATTATTATGGAGAGAAGGGAAGGAAAGAAAGGCCATAAAAAGGATTTAAAAACTGAACTGAATGGGATTAAAAGTGGATGGGAAGGGGAAAGTAGCGAAAGGACTTAAGTAAAAAATAGTAGGTGAGAAAGGAGGGAAGGAAGGCAGGCGAACCCTTTGCGAAGAAGGCCAGAGAATGGGATCTTTTGCTGATACCCATCGCGAGCAGCACAACCCCACCCCATGCCAGTGTTACCCGGAGTAAGCCCACCCTGAGAGCTGGGCCAGGGCTCCGTTGCAGGGAACGGGGCTTCCTCCCAGGTAAGTGGCCAGAGGATTGCACCTGCCCTGACAGGCCTCCGGTCCATGACTCCCGCCTCGAGGGCTCCCTGCCTGCCTGCCTGCCCTTCCGAGAGTGGTGTCCAGCTGCAGCTGCCCCATGGAGGGATCACGGGCAGGCGGGGGGGGGGGGGCGCTGTGAGGCTCACCATCACTGAAGTGGGGGGGGGCAGACAGTTCACTTGTAGAGAAGTTTCAACGGGGCGGGAAGGCTAGGAGTGACGATTTTGGGAAGGCTGAGAGGGAAAGAGAAAGAAGCAAAGTGTCCTCCTCAGCCCCGGACACTGCAGTGCACCCCGCGCCCCTCTGAAGTCTCTGCCCCAGGCAGCTGCCTGACTGGCCTTAATGGTAGCACCGGCCCCGCTTATAGGCCCCGTCCAACTCTACTATTCTATGATTCTATGAGATGGTCTTTCATCCAGGAACTGGCTAGACTTAGATCTGTCTACCATCACAAAGGCTTCCATCATCACATGCCTTTAGATTCTAAAAGCTGCTGGATGAAGGAAAGAAAGGTAGAGTATAAATATTTTAAATAGATTTGCAGGGGTTTTAGTTACTGAGAACATTGAGGCTTGGTAGCCCTTACAAAGCAGTGTATCCGTTACTTCCATAGTTGGAGTGGAAATGGTCTTAGAGTTGTATAATTAATTATATAATTGGATTTATGTCTCATTGTATCCTGTTGACTCATTGTGGCATATAGCTGTTTTCACAAAGGCAAACACATTTGTCCCCCAAGAGGACCGTGACCTGAATAATTAAAGGATTTTTGGGATAAAAGCGGCCATATGAATTAACAATGATCTTTTATAGATATAAAAAATTAACAGTGATTAACCATCCTCCCACTGATGTATGCTGTTGAAATGAATCAGATAAATAATATAAAGAAAGCAATGCAGTCTAGT
This sequence comes from Elgaria multicarinata webbii, assembly GCF_023053635.1. Taxonomy (NCBI): domain Eukaryota; kingdom Metazoa; phylum Chordata; class Lepidosauria; order Squamata; family Anguidae; genus Elgaria; species Elgaria multicarinata. The sequence continues at coordinate 34,395,466 of NC_086180.1, read as the reverse complement.
ACCTTTCAAACTCCCAGGAACTGCATTCCATTAAAAATGTATGCACACACTTATAGGACTTAGAATTTAAGTCTGCAATTCTATATTCACTTACCTGGGAGTAAAGTCCCATTCAAATCAATGGAGATGAATCGTGGTGATCATGAACATTGCTTGTTCGCCCAGCTCTAGTTGGATCAGAATGAATTTTCTGCCTTATAGCCACAATACATGGACCTGGCTTAGGCAATAGAAGAAATAAAATTCAACTTAACAAAACCTCCATTTTATTTCAATATATAATTTTATTTGCAGGTAAGCTTAACAAATCCTCAACTTCTATACAAAAAGATATACAAAAAGATATAAACTATACTAAGAAAATATATATCCACCCAAACTGGGTGCCCCTGCCAAGTGAGATGGGATCGATAGCTATGAAGGAGTGGCCTTTTCATTGGTGGCACCCTGGCTATGAAAGAACATACCTGGAGAGGCTCACCTGGAGCCCCTCCAGGTATGGTCGTTTCAGTGCAAGGTAATGACCTTTTTATTTATTCACTCAGGCCTTTTAAACAAATTTGTGTTTTAAATAAACCTTTGGCTCTGACTGTTTTAATGTGCTAACTTGTCTTACTGCTAATTGTTTTATTCTGTCCTGGGTAGAAGGAAAAACATGTTGTGTTTTATTGTTTTCCGTTGCTTTTAATTACGGAAGTTTGTATCTTTTTTGTTTTATACTCTGTAAGCTGCCCAGATAACATTTGTTGATGGGTGGTCATGTATATTTAATAAATGAATAAATATTAGTAATTAGAAACATGAACTTGTAATTTCACTAATGCAAGTAAATGAAGCAAATTCTCATCATGATCATGGACTAAGTCGTTTCCCCCCCCCCCCCATAAACCCAATAAACAGAAATAGAGTCAATTCTTTCTTGTCTGTATTGAGGGTTGTATTTTGTATTGTTCTGAGGCCCAGTGAAGAATACAATGCTTTTTGAGGAACACAATGCTTTTTGCATATTTAAATAAAATAAGAAAATAAAATATTTATAAAATAGCCTTTAATAAATATGCCTGGATACTATTAAGCATATTAAAATATTAGGCTTCATTTAGCATCTTAATGTTCCATGGTTCTAATATTCTTCAAATTCATGGTTCTAATTTTCCGCAAATTCAAGACATCTGGCAGAGTTACAGTCCTCCTGGTGATGACACTGAGTTGCTCTGAATATAATGAAATGTTCAATATTTGACACATTTACAGTAGCTGCTGACAGAAGCTGATAACATATTTTGCACTAGGGATAAGCGAAACCGTCTGTTTCGCTTTCTATGACATTCACATTTTTTTCTTCCATAAGTTCATCATTAGCAAACAGTTTTTTTTTTAAATTAAAAGTCCTCATGAACTTTTGCAATAGTTTCTGCCAGCAATTTCCACTAATGTTTGCATGTTTGTATGTTTTCCCCCACTAAATTTTGCATTTTTAGTGGAGAACTGCATCCCACCATTTGGAGAAAGGTGAAAACTGAAGGATGCTTGTGTTCTGGGGTTTGTCTTCATGGCACTGGGTTGGTGCCACCGCCCTCTCAAGCCCCGTCCTTTCCTGATGTTTCTGGGTGGCCATCTGGGTACTGGAACCACCCCTGCTCTCTTCCTGGTGGAAGGTGACCAATTGCTGGTCACCTTCTACCAGGCATTGCCCCCAGGTTGACCCAGGATTGGCTCTGGAGCGATGGCAGATGGCAGAAGCGCTCCCTTTGAAAAAGTTGGGCTAAATCCCTGATTGCTTCAAATCGTAGCAATGCGGGGAAGCCCCACGGTGGCTGTGAAGCTGTGCTTGCATTGTCTTACTGATGCAGCGCAGATCCACAGCCACTGCGGGGCTTTCCCTGCATATAGACAGCCCCCTGGTTGATGAATTTGTTTGCAAAGTGCAAATTAGGCCAATTCATATTAGAATGTCACGCAGATGGATTTATTCTGCTGTAATGATATTCCACAAAGCATATCAGATTTCTGTAACACAGCCCACCATTGATTTTCAGGAATGGGAAGTTGCTGCTGATATTCTGGACAGCATCTGAAAGTAATCTCTTGAAATGGTTACTGTAGCAAAATAAACACTGAATCAATGGGATGCAGATTTCCCACAAGCAAATCTGCATCTTTATGTGAAACTAAGCCCCTTTGGGTTGAATGGGATATACTCTCACGTAAGAGTTCATAGAATTGTAGCCGTCATTGTTTTAACAGAACTGTTTGGGCAAGCAACTACTTTCCAAACCTATCATTCAAACTTTCTGATGCCCATAGTGGGCCTATTCCTTTTTGTGGCAAATGGTTAGTGAACATGTTTAAACTGTGGTTATATAGCCACCATGGTTAGGAAAGGTTCACATAACATGCTAATTCGTGGTTCACATGACACGCTGAGCCGTAACGGTTAGCTGGAAATGTTTAACTACCATGGCTTAGCATGACACCTGAACAGGGTCAGTATGTGCAAGCTGAAAGACCAATAAACAGTGCCTGCAAGGCAGAATTGGGTTGGACCAAGCTTAGAGATGTTTACAAAATCATTCCTGATAGGTTTTTACCCAATTTGCACCTCCCATAGCTAAACATGCACAAACATTTCCAAGCTTGAGGTTCTGTAGATTTGTAGACAAAAAAATTAAGTTCAAAACATGTGTATGTTTGGAAAATGCACATGAAAAATTGCATACATTTGAAAACTGTGCAGATATAATAAATGGGAGAAGAATTCATTTAAAAATGCCCACAACGGATGTACCCATTTGGGAAATTGCACACACAAATATGAATGAATTCTCATTTGAAAAGAACAAAAAAACCTGAAGATTGTAATCCCTAACCAACCCACCATGGACCACACTCCATTAGGTGCTGTTCAGTCTGTGGGTTGCCCCACCCCAAGTTAAAAGAAATCGGCAGCTGTTTGCCATCAAAATTTGGTGGCAAACTGCTGTAGTGCCACTACAAAGGTTAAAGTTTACTTATTTGCAAACAAGCTAAAGTTGGACAGTTTAGAGCTCTGTAGCTTTAAAGCCACCATTTTAAAACAAAACCTTTTCTCTACTGCTGCAAACTTCAGTGACACGTGGGGAGGAGCAGTAATGGGCCATATTGGATGGCGTCATGTATTAATAATATATTAGTTTTTATATGTTTTAATCTGTTTCATGTATTTGATAATATTTTGTATTCCATGTTGTTCCCTGTCTTGATCCAGAGGGAGAGGTGGGTAATAAATAAATAAATTATTATTATTATTATTATTATTATTATTATTATTATTATTGAGGGAGGAGTGTTTGTGGCCCACGGGCCACACTTTGCACATCCCTGTTTTAAAATATACACAGACTGCAGAATGTTCCATAACATCAAGTATCTTTGCATACTTCTGCAGTAAATATCCATACTGAGCAATTTTCACAGATGAATAAACCTGGTCTCAGAGAGGTAATTTGGAAACAAATTAGAACAGCAGCTAGGAACAACACCCAGGAGTCCCTGACATCTGGCCTGCTGTGCTGATCAATGAATGTACTGGACCTCTCTGTAAACCATTTTACTTCTTGTACAAAATAATTGTTCAAAAGCTTGCAGGTAAGATTAATGTGAAAATCCATATTGGGTTGATGGCACACCTTTGTTATTGCTAATTGCTTCCAGCAATTCTTATGTAATCAGCGGAATTGCTGGGAGACTACCCCAGATTTTGTGGTATGGTATGCTTTTGGACCTGTATTTCTTGGTTTTGTGAGAGATTTTTATGAGACGTCTATTGTACATCACCCTGGGTGCCCGGTAGGCAGAGGGTGGCCTTTTATGAATGCAATAAATGCACAGAGCAATTCTATGTGCTTTGGAAGGGCATCCCAGGGACCATAGGATGGTTTGGATATTCTCCCTGAGGATGTAAACACAGCTACAACTTAGGAGGGGAGGGGAGAGTCTGAGCAAGGATTTCTCCCTCCTCTCCTCTTTCACAGTCACTGTGGAAAGCTCTTTGGCTGCTTCTTTTTCAAGGTTGCATAGGTCCACCAGATCCACAAGCCTCTCCATTGTTTTGCTGCCCAGTCAACTAGATAGGCCAAGAGGACTGTCTAGATGAAAATGTTTTTTTAAGGTGAAATAGGAGCCATTTTTGCTTCTGTGATTACAGGGCTTTGGCTGAATGCAAAGGTCTCCATCTAAAGAGTGGCAATCCTATTTGATCATGCTCTAAATGAATGAATGAATGAATGATCCTGCAGGTATTTTACATTCAGTGCAATCCTGCCTTCAGCTTCACAAATATTCTGCACCTTCCATAACATTTTATGGGATATGAAGAATTGTTGAAGAACGTGCTCTGCATAGAACCCATGCTGTCCTTCTCAGGAAGTTAACAGTTTGCAGTAGAGATGGCACTTGACTAACTCTCTAGAATGTTTTCTGCCCCTCTGCACAACCAAACCTGTGCCCATGTGCAGATCATCTCTCACCAGTGGTAGGAGGGATGTGTGGAGAGGACAGTGCAATGGTGGTGAGTAGTTCAGGAGACACAGTCCTGAATAGGAGGAAAGAAGGGAAGGTAAAGAAATATCATGATGAACTGAACCACTTCTTTTTCTTTAAAATCCCAGTTTTATTACTTAGCGTGGCCATTAGGAAAGGAGGACAGGGCTCCTGTATCTCTTATAGATGTATAGAAAGACTGACTGTTGTTCTGTCCAATAGCCCATTTCTGATGTTAATGGTTTTGATAGCAAATCAGAAAATTACCTAGTTGCTAGATTTGTCTTGTAAAGATCCTACAGTTGAATTCTAAAAGTGCTGGTTGGTGTGGGCTCTGCACTGAAAATGGGGGGTTCGATGGACTTCTGACAGACCTCCGAACTCATGGTACGGTTAGGGGACAATTAAAAAATTGACAAAAACTTGCAGTGTGGGTAGAAGAACATTTGGAGCCCCGAAAAGTTCCGTATCTGAAGGTTTTTAGGTGATGTGAAGGGTCGTTTCATGTTGATGGATGGCTAACTGAAAACTTCCATATTAGGAGGATGCTGAGGGGTGATGAGGGAGGGAGTTTTGTGACTGACATCTGTGGCTAACCAGTAGCCACTGTCTCCTCCTTGCCCCTCTCCAATCACTTTGCTTAGGGGGAGGGAATTGCAAATGATAAAAACCATTTTCCCTGCCCTGGAACTCATTCCTTGTGGAGCATTGAGAAGGGAGGAGGAGGAGAGACTCCGAGAGAAAAAGAGAAAGAGAGCTCTCAGTTTGTTTAGCTTTGCTTCCTTGCTCTGTCTGCTTCATTTCTAGCTCCTGAGAGAGAGAGCTCCTGCTTCCTTGGTTTGCTGAGTTGCTTTTCTCTGTGTGTCTCTGTCTGCTTTTATTTGCTCACCCTACACTCACCTGTTAAGTGTATGTGTGTGTGTTCTTGCCCTACCCTATTAACCCTCACTGAGAAATTTAAAAAGAAATTAAGGAAAAAACATTTATCTTTCCAACTTTTCTTTAAATCCCAGTCTGTCTGTTTCAGTCAGTGTGTTTGAATTGAAGTTGCTTCAAAGTGCCCCACCCCTTGTGTGTGTGTGTGTGTGTGTGTGTGTGTGTGTTTTACTATTACCCAGTCTATTCTCCACCCAAAACTATATAAAAATACAAAAAAACTCTTTATCTTTCTATTCCAATACTTTATCTAGCATTGCATCCCTCAGTGCCTGCGTGTGTCTACTCCTCCACTAAATATATATATTAAAAAATCCTTGTCTTGTTTGTGTGATGGAGAATGCATTTTTTTCAGAACTCATGAACAAGCAGCAAACATTTCTCTCAATTAATAAAGGTTTATTATTCCACCATGAGATGTGCAATGGGTGCTATTGCTGGCTCTGGCTGTGTTGGGAGCAGAAGGAAGGGAAAAACCAGGTTGGGGCGAATGGGGCACATGGGGCAGTGCCCCTCCTCCTGAATGGTTTGAGTGGAATTTTTAAAAAAATTCCTAAAAATCAAGAGATGAAGGGATCTGCTTTAAACATGGCATAGCTAAAGCCCTACTTAAGAGCTATCAGGGTGCCAAGTTTCATCTCTTTATCTTTAAAAATGATGTGGATGTATGCATATTTGTTAATTCCCATTGGTGATAATAGAGTGGTTCTCCAAAAATGGAGCAGTTTTCTGACAAGTAATCCGGTGGTCTGGAGAGATGGATCCCCTCTAGAAATTAGAGTGGTGAACTTGCTCAGTAGAACTCCACCCTGAATTTCAGGACGGGGAAGAACCACTCTGCATACCCCAATTGGTTAGTTCTGTTATTACAAATCATTGTGAAACAGAAATTTAGTTTTGGATGTTTGTTCAGGCATGGTGTCAACTTATCAGGTGCTCTAGGAGGCACTGTGGGGCTTTCAATTTTGTCACAGTAGTGTTTTTTTGTATTGTTTACTTTAGTTGACAGAGGGTGCTGTGTTTTCCTTTCTATTACACATCTCTCCATTGCCTTACAGCTTCTCCAGCTGCCTGGTCTTCCTGATCTAAAAAAAAAGTCCTTTGGGAGGATGGATTTACCACATGATGTCTTCCCCTAAGCTATAACTGAAATGCAGGAAACTGAGAGATGATTGTACATTGAAAGACAGGAAAGTCACACAGGCCCTTCAGTCACTTTGTAACTACAGTAAGCCCAAGAATCCAGCATCCCATTTATGAAAATTTCACCAAATGTTTCTTCTCCTTCACATTTTTTTTTTACTGAAAGCAATTTCTTTTCTATCAAATTGAATGAGAATGGTTGAAAAAATGTGGAAGAAATTTTCAACACAGCACTAGAATAAGTAAATGATAAATGATATATTGCATAATTAAACTTCCCAATTCTCATAAGCAAAACAAGAAAATTCAATACATCAATAAAACAGAATATTCCTTGAAATGTTTTCACCGTATCTTCCATTCTAAAAGGGAACAGATTCATAAATACTTTCTTCTCTGTTTCCCTTCCTTTAATTTTATTAATAGCAAAGTCTCATAATCAGTAACATTCTCCAAGTTTGCCTCAATAACTCTTCAACAGACAACTTTCCATTTTCCACTTGTAAGCAAATCCAATTTTTGCTGTAATTAACATATTAATCACCAGCTCTCTATATTCCTGTCATACAGCATTTTTGATATAATCCAACAAGATAATCAGACGATTAAATTGGAGGTCTTGCCCTGTTACTTCCTTAATTAGAGCTATTATTTCCCCCCAAAAGAACAAATTTTGGTCAAGTCCACAAAATATGAAAGTCATCAGCACAGCTCTGTCAACACTTTCAGTATTTACTACCTTGTATTAAAAACATCTGACTCAACTGAGCTAGTGTCTTTTACCACCTATATATCAATTTAATGTTCTTCCCCTTATACTGGTTTATGCAGAATATTTGATTTCTTCTATCTATGGATGTTTATTCAGATGTAAGTCCTCTGAGTTCAATTATGCTTACTCCCTAGTAATACCTAATATTTATATGTAATACTTTTCAGTATAACAAATGATATTAACTGTGCAACCCTATACATGTCTACTCAGAAGTAAGCTCCATTGATTTCAAAGGAACTTACTTCCTGGTAAGTGTGTATAGTATTGCAGCCTAATTCACCGTATCATTGCTCAAACTAATACCAGATATTTCAGGATTAATATTTTTCAGCTTTTTCTCTGATTCTTTGCTGTATGGTTGTAATACCTCTTTCAATAGTTCTCTCAGAGATGCAGCAGGAATCCATGCCAATCAATTGCATGCAACATATATTGAATTTCCACAAGTTCATGAGAAGTTCTGGGGGATGTTCAAATACTGAAGATCTAGGGCATATTTAGGAACAAAGAGATTTGTGGATCAATGTACCACAAGGGCAGGGACTCTTTTGGTCCAGGAGGGTGGATTGTTTCCACTTAGATCAAGATGGTGGTCTGGATGATGTCAAGGGGGCAGTGCTGTCAAGGGAGCATTGGCATCAAGAAGCCATCCCCTATGCCTGCCCATGATATCATCCACCCCACCCCACTCACCCCCTTTTTTCACTCGGCAGCATAGAGAAAGGGACTTGACTGGCAATTACTGGAGCCATTCCTACAAGCCCCAGCTTAGTCAGGGACCTCCTTCCCATGCAGATGGAAAGGAACTCATCTGGGGCTTGCAGGACTGTCTCATGCAAACTCTGGCCAAGTTGAACACCTCCTTGTTGTGCTGTTGATATCCCAACTGGGGCATGAGCGGCATGGGAAGGGACTCAGACATGGATCTGGTCTTGCAAGTCTCAGCCAAGTCCAGGTATATCCCCATGTTATCTTCAATCTCTGATTGGAGATAACGAGTGAGTCTCTACAAAAAGCACCCCCCATAAAACCCCATAAACTTACTGAGGCTTTCTCCTTTTGGTTCTTTGAAGTATTAGGATAGGCTTCTTTATACAGCAGAAATGTGGTTTGCATCAAGGGACTACTGTTTCTTTGCTCCCAGGAAGGCCAGGACACAATGGGACTGGCTTCTGAGTAGACATAAGATCACACTGTAAGTCCACAAACCCTTGGCACGCTTACTTGGGAGTAAGCCCCTCTGAACTTAAAGGGATGCTCTTGGTTGGTTGGGGGATCAGAGCTGTCTCCCTTTGTTGCAGGGAGGCATTTTACTCTCTTCCTCTCACAGACATGCGAAAGTTCTTCCTTAGCAAGTTCACAGCTTTACACACTGTTGGTTTTATGTCATTAAGTGTTTATTCCAGCTTATCTCTAATGTTTTTTGAAAATGGACTAAGGGTGAGGGTGAGGGTGGGAGAAGTCCTGGCTGTTGATGATATTATGTAATTGACCTGCAAACTTCCATGAGTGGTCAGTCATGAGTGTGCTATAAAGCTCTCATTTAGAGAAGGCCAAAAGAATTCCTCTTCACATCACTCACTCTCCCATTGAGAAGGCAAGTGGTGTGCCTGGGAATCCCCTTATTATCTCTTATCAGAAATTGGGGCTATTTGCTTCACTTGCAGGCTCAAAGTCCAACCCTGAGCATTTTCTGCTTACTCTCTCTCTCTCTCTCTGCGCGTGCATGCGTGCTTATGAAAATGCAGTTAGCCTACACACACACACACACACACACACACACACACACACAGAGAGAGAGAGAGAGAGAGAGAGAGAGAGAGAGAGAGAGAGAGAGAAGGAAAACACACAGAACAAGAACAACCCCTTGTTTCTGCAGGCTACAGACCAGTTTTCCTTCAGCAGTATTTCCCAGTTTTAAGATCCTTGTGAAGCCTTTGCAGTTTCTAATCTATGTCTTGGCAGAGTATTCTTCATGCCACATGTTGGTGGAAAGGAGATTAACACCACTTTATGTGAAAAGTCTATAATGTGATTACTTAGGAATGAAAGCAGTTGTGATAAGGCAATAATTCCTTGTGAAACTGTGGTCAATAGCACAATATATCAAATCTAAGAACATTAGAAAAGCAATAGCTGCTGAGATTTTTATTTAATGTACCAACAGTGTTTTACGTAATTATCTAAGCGTCATCTATACTATTGTCAGGTATACATACTTTGTGTATACATAATTTGTATCCCCATTTGACATCGCAAAACTAATGTGAAATAAATAATCCTTGTGGCACAAGGTAGTCTCTGTCATCTAGAGTATTGCGTCCAGTTCTGGGCTCCACAATTCAAGAAGGATGCAGACAAGCTGGAGCGTGTTCAGAGGAGAGCAAGCAGGATTTTCAGGGGTCTGGAAACAAAGCCCTATGAAGAGAGACTGAAAGAACTGGCATGTTTAGCCTGGAGAAAAGAAGATTGAGGGGAGACATGATAGCACTCTTCAAATACTTAAAAGGTTGTCACACAGAGGGGGGCCAGGATCTCTTCTCAATCCTCCCAGAGTGTAGGACATGGAATAACAGGCTCAAGTTAAAGGAAGCCAGATTCCACCTGGACATCAGGAAAAACTTCCTGACTGTTAGAGCAGCACGACAATGGAATCCGTTACCTCGGGAGGTTGTGGGCTCTCCCACACTAGAGTCATTCAAGAGGCAGCTGGACAACCATCTGTCAGGGATGCTTTAGGGTGGATTCTTGCATTGAGCAGGGGGTTGGACTCAATGGCCTTGTAGGCCCCTTCCAACTCTGCTATTCTATGATTCTATGATCATCTCTTAAACAACTCCCTAATATTTTCTTTCCTCTCTTGCTAGTATTTCAGCACAATCCTTTTTAACAAAAATCATGAAAAGCCAATTTAAAGATAATTTCCAACACTATAATGCAATAAACCACCATTATATGTTACACCTGAATAAGGGTACATGCAGTGTAAGGAATTATTGATAAAGACTGCAAGAAATACAGTTAAAAAGCAGAACCACTTCATGGGCTGCCTAGATTTTTCAATTATGGCCATTAATTCGTGAGTTGAATGCATGCATCAGTTCACACATCTGGAGGCAAATGCAGACACTACTGAGGATTCCCTGTCCCATCCTTGGCACCCCTTAAATTGATTTCATTTTCTAAATTTAAGAATTCCCAAAGAATATCTTGAGGCATTTCCAGTTGTTTCCTGGATCTGTTGGTTCCTTTTCAGATTTTTGTTGCATGCTGGAAACCTTGTATTAACATAGTCACTATATCTACGTCAAAAGCAACCGTATATTTATGAGAGCTGAATTACAAAAGCAGTTGGAAAGAATATTGGGCTTCTGTTTCAGGTCAGATCCTGTCTTAAAGGAAAGAGTGGGAAGTAACTATCCATCCATGTGGTGGTACTTTATAAATGTTTTCCTTTTGGGCTACAGCACATCCACAGTAGCTTCCATGTGATGTAGGTTACAGTTGAATTGCTGTTACTAATTATCTTTGAAGAAACTGCTTTCATTTAGCCTTTGGCTGCTCTTTACATTGGGGGGAAATAGCAGCTTTGGGAATGTTCTTCAGCAGGAAAATAGAGCAAGGTAGAGCTTAATCTCACATACACCACACCACAGTCTCTATAAATTGGAAGATCTATCTATCTATCTATCTATCTATCTATCTATCTATCTATCTATCTATCTATCTGAGCAATCCTAACAGTAAATGTCTGGGGGAATGCTGAGAGTTGTAGTAGGATTGTGACCTAAAATTATTTCTAGGAACCCTCTCAAGACAGTGTACAAGGTCTAGATACAACAAAATAAGGGTTGCAACTGCTTTGTTTACAAAAAGGGACATGCTTAAAGTCACGTCTAGTTTTACCATGTGTTTTTTGTAATGTCAAAACTGAAACTCCTACACACTTCCACATTAGCAACTCTCTCTCTCTCTCTCTCTCTCTCTCTCTCTCTCTCTCTCTCACACACACACACACACACACACACAGAGAGAGAGAGAGAGAGAGAGAGAGAGAGAGAGAGAGAGAGAGAAGCTGCCAGCTGCCATCACTATGTGTAGTGGAGTCTCCAGAAAAAAAATAACCATGGCAGCATAGAAGAACGAAAATGCATTTCTGCAGGTGGTGGAGTGGGCATATACAAAGTTCAGTTCCTTCAAGTAACCACAGGTATCGAGAAATGGGGGTTCATGGATGGGGAGTGAGTTACCCCCTGTCCCCCCCATGGTACCACTTATTACAGAGAGCAGCATGGCTCCAGACACACTAAAGCATTGCATTGTCACTAATTTCCAAAGCTGCTCTAAGCTCCTAAACTATATAACTGGAAAAATAATATCTGAGTTCACAGAATGAATAAGAATTATATCCTGCTTTCTCTCTTTGATCAAAGTAACTCCTACAGTATTACAATATGTAAATCATATGCAATAATGATCAGATGAGAACATAAAAATATGATCATATGAGATACTTCTGTTGCTTTGCACTCCATCTTTTACTGTAAGTAACTCTCAAAGTAAAACTTTCTGTGAATGCATGGACCATCAAAGTGATTTGTGGCACTCTGAGAGGCACCCTACTCTAATAAACTTCTCACAACAAAAAAGTTAGAGACTTCAGTTATGTGCCCCATATTCAAAATGGATCAAAGTTATTGGCTCCCTTCTGTCTGATTGAGGAAAGAGGAAATGAAAGGTTCAATTATCAAAAATTATAATTCAGAACGGGCCCCTGAAATGTTAAAAACTACTGCAAAAAAGACCACTATAAGTGATTTGATTGTAAAACCTTAGAGTTATAAGTAAAGACCTGCAGAATACATGCTATTTCCAATCATGAAATACCAAATTCAAACAAACAAATTCAATCATGAAATATAAAATACTATGATTAAAAAAACTTAGCACTCTTCATACCCATTCTCCAAACTAACCCACTTTGGCAGCCCTATACTGCCTGTTGGATAGTAGCTGGCTCAAAGCAATGTCAACAGCAACAGCAACAATTGGACTTCGTGAAGACTGCAATGATTTATGGTGCAATTCTATGCAAATCTACTTGGAAGTATGTCCTATTGGGCTCAATGGGATTTGCAGTATTCCCAGGTAACTGTATGTAGGATTAATCAAGTTGACTTGAGCTTCGTATCTCCTGTGATTCATATCTCTGCATATTCAGCCTTGCCCATTGTTTCTGACACAGACATATGTGAACGAAGGCAATAGGGTTGTATAAGGGCCAAATCTAGCTGCAGAGGGCTCAATTAAAACACAGCTACTTGAAAGAATCGCACCGAATGGCCCTCTGTGCAGAAGCTGAGAAAAGTATTCTAGTGAAAGGAATGATGGATGTGGAGAAACACTTACAAAAGCAACTTCCCCCAGTGCAAAAGAGAAAGAGTATTAAAGGGGACAGTTATTTTTATGAAGAAAGGCTGAGCTTGGGTGCAGAGAGCAGCTGAGGCTGGTAAATTCTGAGACCAAGGGCCTTGCTAGACCAAGCCGGATAAGCCGGCAGGGAGGCGGGGCGATGGCACACTAACTTTAGCACACGCCGCCCCGCCTCCTAGATGCACGACGCGCAGGGACTCCGGAAGCCCTGCAGCGTCAGCCATTTTTTGTTGTTGTTGTTAAAGGGGCCATGTGCGCCCCAAAGACTCCAGAGAAGGTAAGTGGGTTTTAATTAAGCCGCCCCACCCTTTTTTAAATTAAGCCCCATGCCCCCTGCCCACTCTTTCCCCGCCATCCCTCCCCGCCCCCGAGATGTGCCACCCTCCGCCATCCCTCCCCATCCCCTAGATGTGCCACCCTCCGCCATCCATCCCCGCCCCAGAGATGTGCCACCCTCCGCCATCCCTCCCTGCCCCCAAGATGTGCCACCCTCCACCATCCCCCTCTCCTGCTGGTCCGGCCTTCCCCCCTATCTTCCCCCCCCCGGATCCCCCCGGCCCGATGGGCACAGCGCTCTTATGAGTGCTGTGCCCAGTCCGTGGCTTTTCCCGGCTACTCGCGAGCGAGTAGCCACAAAAAGCCACGGACCCTGCTAGATGTTCCACAGCCCCGGCCTCAGGCCGGGGCTGCAGAAAAGCCGCGTCATAAGTGACTTCGCTTATGGCGCGTCAAATGAGGTTTCAGCGCGGCCTGACCCCGGATTCCCCTGTGCGTCATCTGGACGCACAGCAGGGAAACCGGGCCTCGCAGTGTGCTAAGACCTCGTCTAGCAAGGCCTCAAGTGAATGTAATAGAAAATGCAGTGAAGTTTAATGAAAAAGGTGGTGGGTAAGACCACGTATGTCTCTATGACTCTGAAACAAAAATATACACTATCAGTTGGTCATTTAGAATGAATACAGGCCAGTGTTGCAGCCAATTGCCTATCAGCAATTTGTCGCAAATATGTTCCCTTTATAATTTCTGAATTAAATGGAAAGCCCTCTTACCATGAGTTAAGTGTACACAACGTTACAATAGAGAGAACGCTTTTGGGATTGCGGGGGCTGGCTCAGAGCAAGCCAATTTTAGATCTCACTTTGGTAGTATTCAAAGAAAAATATGGGTACAATGACATTCAGCAATTCTCAGATCACTGGATTTGATTGTAAATGTTGTGAAATGGCTTCAAATTCTGTGACATTTAGTTTCATGTGGCAATACTCATGTTTTTCCTCTCTAAGTTAACTAGAAAAAAATGAAGACATGTCAAAGATCAAATGAAAAAATCCAAATCTCAAGGTGCAATATTTGATTATTTTTAAAGCACATTTTTTTTAGGAAGGTCAAACTTTCACATTGCAGAACTTTACTTTTCAGTTTTGAATATACTGTCCCAAAAAATTACCCTTTATCTAGGAAAATAAATGTGGTGGAATTAAAACAACAGCACTAAGGGTTGGATCCAGACTTAGTCATGCTTAGTAGACCCATTGAAATCAATGGGACTTGAGTTAGTCATATCTAAATTACAGTGGCTCTAGTCTAAGCATGACTAAATTTGGACCTCACCTTGTAAAACCTTATTTCCAGAGGAAAACTATATTATGACCATTTTATGGTTGTCATAATAAGATTATACATAAGTCTTATCAGGCATTCCGAAAAATGCATGAGCTGTAAATGGGACAGAGAGAGGGCCTTGCACACTGGCCCCACCCCCCACTGGCCCTATATGCACCAAGCACTGCCCCTTCGTTCCCTTGGTTTAGTGGCAAACTCTGAATGGAGGTTTTACTCATGTTCAATTGAATGTAAGTAGAAGAGTCCATGCAATTGGGAACCATGCTTTATCAAAGCCCACGATTGCACAAAGTGTTCTAATCATGCTCAACTGAATGTGAGTAGAATCTCTGTCCAGACCTTCCTTCTCAAGCCAGGGAATGAATGGGCCGGGCCATGTGTGCATGTGCAGCCACATCCTTGTTCCTACATTTCACCCTTGTCCCTACATTTAGTGTTTTGGAGTGCATGAAAAGCTCTCTTCTTCAGTAGCCAGAACTTGGCAGAGACATCTGCTTCCTTTCCTTTTGTTCCACTACTTAACTGACATTCATGATCAGGGAGGCAACAGACACATAGGTTCATCTGCCTTCAGGTTTAATGCCTCTTCTGAATGCATACCCTGCACTTCGCTTTTAACCAGTTGCGTCATGCACAAATCTTCCACCCCTGTCCTTTTAATCAAGCCAAATGTTTTATTTTCCATCAAAACATGTTCATTTAGCTTTCTGTATGCCATGGAGCTTATTGCTGTCAGGGAAAGATGTATACAAATAACCCATCTGGCCAGTCTCCAGGGCTTTTGCCGTTATCCACCACTTCCTTTGGGGTGTAAGGGCACCCCTATAACAAGGCACATCTTGCTAAATATGCACTGTGGAGATCAATGGCTTGAAAGTTAGAACTACCAGCTGTCAACACAATTCATGACAAAAGAATGCTGAAACAGGCCACTGGGGATTGCAAAAGCCATTTGGGAACTGATTTCCTGAAGTTCCAGGCAGAGCATTTTATTTGCAGAAAAGTTATTTGACAAAAACTGCTGTTTGCCTGCTGATGTTCTTAGTTTGTGTGTGTGCGTGTGTGTGCAGGCCACAGTGGTGGAGAAGCCCTAGCTCTGTGGTAGAGCACCTGTTTCACATGCTAGAAGGCCTGAGATTCAATTCTTGGCATCTCCAGGTAGGGCTGGGGAAAGCCCTTGCCTGAAATCCTGGAAAGTTAATACGTGGCTGCTTCCTTGTGTAAATGAGCATTTGAACATACACCACACTGAATTTTGTTATGTATTAAGGCGCCCTTATCCTGAGTAAGAACTTTGTTCCATCTAGCCTGGTCATATCTGATCTGATCAGCCACAGCTTTCCATCATCTCAGGCAAAGGGCGTTTCTACCTGATGTCCTTAAACTGGAGGTGCCAAGAACGGAATGCAGGGCACTGGTTCACCACTGAACAAGGCCCCCTATTCCAGTGATATTACAATGGTGCTTGCTCTTTAAAATGCAATGTTAATGGAAATATTATACTTCTAAGTGCATTCTTATCATACAATGGACTTTTGGGGCTCATCTACACCAAGCAGATATTCCACTATGAAAGTGGTATGAAAGCAGTATATAAAAGGCAGGAGCCACACTACTGCTTTATATTGGTATTGAAGTGCACTGACACCTGTTGGGGCCCATTGACACATGCCATATACTGCTTTCATACCACTTTCATAGAGTTATATCCTGATTGGTGTAGATGTGTCATGGGTCCCAACAGGTGTCAGTGCACTTCAGTACCACTATAAAGCGGTAGTGTAGATCCTGCAGTGCACTTCAATATCACTATAAAGCAGTAGTGTGGCTCCTGCCTTTTATATACCACTTTCATGCCACTTTCATAGTGGAATATCCTGCTCGGTGTAGATGAACCCCCAGTCAACCTTGGAACCTGCAAGGCCTGACCCACTTTGGATTCAGTTCTGAAGAAAGGCGGCCTAGGCCCAAAGCACCCCGAGTCAAATCAGGACCATTTCAGAGGCTCTGAAAGGTGAATTTGGGTCAGTTGGCTAGTTCAGGGTATAAAGGCAATGGCCCTTTACTGTTGTCCCCAGTGATAAAACTGATGGGGAGGGGGGGAAACCATGCTTTCCTAATGTGATTTCCTGATAATATTTCTTTATTCGTTTAAAGCATTTGCCTCCTGCTTTTCAGCAAGAAAGACTCCCAGAGCAGCTTACAGATCAATATAAACAAGACATAAGCTGATGTTCCCTTCATGAGAGCGAAGGACTAGAAATCTCTTTTCCCTGCCTTTGGAGGGTATCAGTCTTCAGCTATTCAGAGGGGCAGAACAATGGGGTAGGGAGAGAGAGAAAGATGGGTGTTTTTGAACTAGATTTCAGTATTTGGACTGAAAGCAGCTGGAGGGGGCTGTAAGGTCATTGCTGTGAAAATCTGAGGCAGGATCTGTACTTTTGCTGCCTGCTGTGGGAGCCAACTTGCTTCTACTGGGGTCTGCCTGTCTATTTTGTAAACAAAGTAGATATTTAAAAAGACACCAAAAGTCTTCAGCACCGTCTATTCCAAACAAAAGCAAACCCCTATAGTGATGACCCTGGAATTATTGTTGGGAACTGGTCGATGCTTAATACCAGCATCTGCTCTGTGAATGCACGCTGCTGTTCCAGGAGTTGAATTCAAAAGATGATCCAAGGAAGCTAATTGCATTTTTGTGTGCGCCAATTGTCAGACTGATATGGCCAGACATGCAACGTACTGTGTTCTAAAGGAGCTCTCAATACTAAGGTTTAAGGCTACTTCTGTGAAAGCTTGAAGGAGCTCTTCCTCTCTCATCCTAACGCATTTAGGGTGCAGTCTACAGGAGGCTTCCGAGATTCCTATGACCTGCTGGGCTGATTTTTGCTGCCTGTCCTCTGATTCTTGGTGGATTTTTTTGCTTATCAGACTTATCAGTCAGTCTAGTGATGGTATTTTGGAGGGGGAAGGAAGGAGGCTGGAGGAGGCTCAGGATAAATCATATCCTGGCCTCTCCAGTCTGCTCCCTGCTATAATGCTCCCTTTTCTGACCTTGGAGAGGCAGTCCACGCATCTCTGTCTACACCAGCTGTGATGGGAAGGGGGAGCAGGTCAGATCTTAGACCCATCTCCTGAGGTCAGAGCAGTGTCTCCAGTCTCCAAGATGGAGTATCTGAGCCATCCTAGTGTCCCCTTGGATACTTACCCAGGGACCATATGATCACTCTCTTATGAACACAAGCTCCATAGATCTCCCACAGGAATTCACTTCAAGTGCCTGTTTCTAGACTATTGAAGCAAAGTATGAATTTTACAATAAATAAATAAAACCATTGTTTCAATTGACATTTGCAGATGCTCTTCTTCTTTAAAATAAAAAGCCAACTAGCAGATAATGGCACTCTTTCATCATATGAAATTATACTGAATACTGAAGTCATTTCATCTAAAAGTGTGAGCCTTTCTCTTTTGTTTTTCAAGATTGAACATTCAGATCAGTTTACTGTGGGTCAGTTGCTCTTCTATACCTATTTTTTCTGCCATGGCTACAAATAATCCTCCCAATGCCACATAGGGAGATAATTGGAAAAAGCGTAAATCTGAAAAGCAGGCACTGAATAAAAATATAATTTGTGCCTTCACCTGTCTGGCTAAATTTGACTGGTATTGATTATGTTCAGCAGATGTGAGAAGTAGGCTGTTATTTTTCTAATGTTCCTCCTGCTTCTTTTCCACCTCATTTTTGTCAGCCAACTACACCATGCCAACTATAATTCCATTACAGCACTGATCTCCTGTCGTTAGAAAGTTGGGAGAAATTAGATGATGATGATGATGTTGATGATGATGATGATAATGAGTTCAATTTATACCCCCCTATCTACAAAATACCTTGCGCGGCATAGATCAAGCTTCTTCTGAAAGCTTAGGCAGTCATATTCCAGCAGCAGTTTTTCCACCCCTACCCCACTTTTTTTCTCTTAAATATTTGCATTGTATGGTATGCCATTTAGCTTTCTGTTTAAGTCATTACTGAAAGATAGAATATTTACATCACCCATTAACTAGACTCTTAATTGCCGGGAATAGTACATTCTAAAAGGCAACATAGTCAGGTTTGGTTCCAGAAGGACACATGATGGCTTAGCGAAAGGGTGTCAAACTTTTTCCAGTCTGCAGTATCATCCATGGCAGGGAGCCATTTCAAAATTGAACCACAATCTCCCAAACAAAGAACCTCATAGCAAGAGATGGTTTGAGCTCTTACTGGGGGACAATATCTTTTCTGCCAGCGCTCGCCAACAATGTAGAGTGGTGGTAGTGAAATATATGATGCCACCAAATTTCATAATTAGTCGGCTTATTGGTCAAAACTCATGCATTTGTAATGTCCATCTTTGAAGCAAGCGTGGGTCACTGTCTTGCACATTCGTTACTAATTTCAGAATAGATTATGAGTTTCAAAGCATGCACAGCCTGAATCTAAACGAAGGCATTTCTGCGCCTGTACTACGTTGGTTGGTTCAATGCTTTTCTTTCAGTAGGAAATGTGATGATGTCACTTTAACCCATTATGAAAAGGTTAGCATTCAAAATCTTTTCACAAACTAATCCTGTTTGAAAAACCAGCCACTTAGGTTATATGCAGCCCTGTATACTGATTCATCTCTCTCTCTCATATACTGGTCAGTGAAGGCGAGTAAATGTTACACAGAAAGGCCACATGGAAACAACCAATCAGGAAGGTGGTACATGATGCATGGTGTCATGATGCACCACCCAATTCCAAACTACAGCTCCCAAGAAGCAGTTTGATGTTGTGCATGTGGAAATTCCTGTATGCACAGAATGAGATCTCGCATTAAAGGAGAACTCTCACCTGAAATTATATGGGCGAATTTGTTACTTTCTAAGGAAATAACAAATTAATTTGAGGTAAGTTCACCCATCACTAGTCACAGTGTGGGTGACGTGTCTAAAACATATGGGGAAAACTTGACGCAGGATTGCTTTTTTGGTTCACAACATCTAATTCTTTCTGAATTTTGCTAGTTCACATTATTTATAGTTAGATGGTATTGGCATGTTTATTGAGGTCTACATAGACCATAACCTATACAAAAAAGGATTAAGGTCTACTAAACATTCAACACATTAATTAATCTGTAATGATCTGTTTCAACGTGCACAGCTTACTTTCCTAAATTTAATATCTTATGCCAAATGGCTTCTGCGCGGTGTATGCCTTTCTGTGTGTGTATATGGAAGTGCTGAGACTCTTGGGAGAGGAAGAATGAATCTAGGGCCAGCTATATACCGAGCAGGATATAATGGTTTGAAAATGGTATATGTAATGTGTTCTGGGCCCGAACAGTTGTCAAAACCATTATAGAGCAGTAGTGTAGATCCTGCCTAGGATTCCTCCAGGTAAGCACCTCCTTTCTACTTCTACTTCAGCAGCCATTGATCAAAATGTATCATGTTGACAATTCCGGCTATTTGGTGGGAGAGTGGGGAGAACTGTCTAGGGCCTAATCTACACCAAGCAGGATATTGTGCTATGAAAGCAGTATGAAAGTGATATATGAAAGGCAGGAGCCACACTACTACTTTATTGTGGTAGTGCACTTCAGTGCACTGACACCTGTTGGGGCCCAATACGACAATGGAAACAATTACCTAGGGAGGTCATGGGCTCTCCCACACTAGAGGCATTCAAGAGGCAGCTGGACAACCATCTGTCAGGTATGCTTTAGGGTGGATTCCTGCATTGAGCAGGGGGGTGGAAATGATGGCCTTATAGGCCCCTTCCAACTCTACGATACGTACCATCTTCCACTTTCATACCGCTTTCATAGTGCTATATCTTGCTAGGTGTAGATTAGGCCTAATAGGGAATCTCTGATTCAGACCAAGTAATTGATAGAATGTTAGCAATTGGGGTGCTGTAAAAACCATGTGTTTCATTGAGAGGTTAAGATGTGGGGTGGGGGCAGTATGAAATGATGAAAATTTTGCAAAATCAAAGCATGCATGTGAGAGTGACATTGGGGGGGGGAATTACTCTCCTGTTAAAAAAAAAAGGACAGATTTTAAATCAGCCTCCGTTAGACAGAATTGCATTCGACGTTATTCCCCTTTGAAATGAAACGCCTAACATTAAATCTTGTATTTTACTCAAGGAGAGCATGCTTTGCATATGAATGCCTTCATCTGATGAGCTGTCTGCAATCATTTAAATTTGATTTCTCTAGGTTAATAGTAATAGTCTATTTTGACAACTTGCAAAAAAGTGTTTTTAAAAATCACAGACAGTAAAATATGTGGGAAATTGTACAAATACACATTGAACAAATACACATTTGGCCTCTAATTACTGAAATCTTTCTAAAAGAAAGATGTTTTAATAGGATTATGTGTAACTCTGAAATTAGAGGTGTTTGAGAAGGAAGTATACAGGGTAACAGCTTTTAAACCTAAGATGATTTACAGTTCTGTGACCCTCAAGGTAATCAAGACAGTTTTAACATTCATCACTACTTTTATCTGGGCATGTATGCTGTTGCGTGAGAGAACCCCCGTCCCTAAAACTAGAATACTTTAACTACCAGATCTACTATCAGCTAGAATGAAATATTAGTTTGAGTTGGAAAAAATAAATAGTAACAGCAGCTTAGAAATAATGTGAATATTGTGAAGCTAAATCACGTTGTGATGATTAGTCATGTGCATATTCTAATGGAGGAAATAGACCCATAAGTTCATTAATAGTATAGCCAAGAATTTAGTTGTCCTTGACTATTGTGTTGAAAGTGTGCCATCTGCATTGCCTCTTCCAAAGGAGTCTGATATCTCCTTCATGCAGTGGGTCCCTCTGACCAGGATCAGAGTGCCTTTCTTTCACCTACCCCCTGACTACATCCAGCACCCATGTTTCAGGGACCTTGAAAGAGGGTCTGCTAGGTCAGAAAGCTTGCCTTTTATGAAAATGTTAGCTGTAGGATTTCTCATTTCTAGAAATTATGCATCAAGGCTGCAACCCTAAACACAGACACCTTGAATTCTATATCTTCTCCTACGCCACTAATTTGGCTGCAGATACAATTGGTGATCCTTTAATGAAAAAATTACATACTGCCTCTCATTTCTTTTAAATCTCTGTGGCTTTATTCATGTGAATAATGTCTCCTTGCATCATCTGAACTTGTAAATAGATCTGATATGCATACAAGGTCTACTGTATACCTGTAGGCTCAGTCTGGACATCCTACCGGAGACCGTGCAAAGTGTAGGGTTTCCAGTCATGTGGTGGGAGCCTCTGTGTATATAAGTAGTAGTGTTCCTCCTACTACTTATTTGCCATCTGCCCTTCCCTTTCAAGGTAAGTTTGGGAAAGAGGGAAGGAAGGTAGGAAATCAACTGTAGGAAATACAGCTGATGTTTGGTGGGAAAGCATTTGCAATGTGCCAGGTATTTCCCAAGATTTTAGAAATGTGCAATTTGGAAATATCCCACATATCCTTCTTTCCTAGGAAATGCAGTATTGCAACCTTATTCTCTGGGGAGGGGCGAAAGGTTTGGAAAGAATTGAGATGGGTGTTTTGCCCATCTTGAGTAGAAAGAACACTTCTGACATAACCGGGTCTCACCCGAGGAGAATGATCATGTACAAATTCTAAGTGGGACTATATACCAATTTTGTATATTTTTAATGTTACTGTTTTTAACTTTTGTAAACTGCCCAGAGAGCTTTGGCTATGGGGTGGTATATAAATGTAGTAAATAAATAAATAAATAAATAAGCAATCTCAGGTGATGTGTTATGTGTTTATGTATTTGGATTTAGAAAATGTGAAGATACTGGTATGGAAGCACTAATATTGGAAATTATAGAAACAGACCAGGGGGCTCTGTGGGGTAGCCTTCTCCCCAATGGCAATGTGCCACACAGCAGGACACAGCAGCCATGCAAATTTTGTGCACTTGAGAAGGGGCTCTATGTGTGTAGGAGGTACCTGAGGACCACTATGCATAGTCGTCGACTTGCATGTAGAAATTTCTCTCATGTGTGGATTGGGGTATATGTCTATCATTATTATTATTATTATTATTATTATTATTATTATTATTATTATTTTATATAGCACCATCAATGTACATGGTGCTGAACAGAGTAAAACAGTAAATAGCAAGACCCTGCCGCATAGGCTTACATTCTAATAAAATCATAATAAAACAATAAGGAGGGGAAGAGAATGCAAACAGGCACAGGGTAGGGTAAACAGGCACTGGGTAGGGTAAAACTAACAGTATAAAGTAACAGTATAAAGTCAGAACAAAATCAAGTTTTAAAAGCTTTAGGAAAAAGAAACCCTGCAGCCCCCACCATGTGATATCTGGACATATGGTGGGTGGTGGTGTAAGCCCCCATGAGTTTAATGTATGTTGGATCCAGCCTGTAATCAATCACACTGGAAGTGGCTATCTTGAATAATGTGTGAGTTGTCAAGCGGAGAAAATAAAAGAGGATATGGCATGCTACAATAATTGTCCTAAGGAGGTCAATCTAAACAAATTAGAATTTGTAAATCATTTTGTCAAGTAGCTCATTAAAGAAACATCCTGTTCAAAATTAATTGGAAGTCAACTCAAGTATGAGCCCTGTCAAATATACTGACAACTGGCCTATGGAAAACAAGGTGTCCTGGTATTCAGGACACCCATCTGAATTAAGAGATGCCTTAATATCTTTACGTGCCCAAGCATTCAGTTTTATAGTAGCATCATGCAAAAGATAAAGTATTAAATTTAGGGAGGTCAGGGCCAAAGCATATTTATGGAGAATTATATATAAATCTCATCAACATTTTTCAAAAAGATAAAGTACTCAAAGCCCTACCACCTGGATCGACAAATCTATCAGTTTTGCTTCCTCCCACATTTGATTTTTAAGAATCTCAAGCTCTTTTAATCAGTTCTACCCCTGAAGTGCTCTGGATGGTTCATAAAACAAAACTTAAAATCATAACTACAACAGCATAGTAAAACACATTATAAAAACTTTTCAGTTTAAAACAGAGTAAAACCAATGTAAAAACAAGGGTAAAAGCTAGCAGCAGTGCAAAGACATGAAATCACTTTCTTTAAAAAACATACACCAAAGGACTACAAGGGCCTAATCTACACCAAGCAGGATATTGCACTATGAAAGTGGTATATAAAAGGCAGGAGCCACACCAAGCAGGATATAGTGGTATGAAAGTGGTATATGGTATGTGTCAATGGGGCCCAACAGTAGTCAATGCACTTCAATACCGCTATAAAGCAGTAGTGTGGCTCCTGCCTTTTATATACTACTTTCATACCATGTTCATAGTACAATATCCTGCTTGGTGTAGATTAGGTCTTCTTCTGGAATTGAAAAGACTACAAACTAGGCACTGGGTGAGCTCCTCTGGGGAGTTCATTCCACAACCAGGGTCTCACCACTGAAAAGGCATTCTCCTTAGTAGTCACCTGCCTCACCTCATCTAGCAGTTAGAAGCAGCCAGGTCCATTTCTAAAGTAACTGGTTTGTTATTCTATCTAACAAGGACAAACTGTGGTTAGTTTAAACTATGGTTTATTGAAACAAGCCATATGTTCTTAATAAAGCACAGTTTTAATTAACCAGATTTCCCAGTTCAGACATTATAAGAAACTCCAATTAGTTTAAAACAGGAAGTGGATCCTTTCAGTCTCCACCTTGTAGTCACATGGGGAGAGGCATGAGCCTGAGGCTCAGCCATGCTTCTTCTGTTGTACTAAACTATGGTTTAGCATTACATCCAAATAAGGCCACTGCACATTTTTGGGGTATTGTGTATCCTCATTGCTTGCACAACATAAGAACATAAGAAGTGCCCTGATGCTGGATCAGACCAAGGGTCCATCTAGTCCAGCACTCTGTGCACACAGTGGCCAACCAGCCATTTGCCAGGGATGAACAAGCAGACATGGTGCAACAGCACCCTTCCGCCTATGTTCCCCAGCAACTGGTGCACACAGGCTTATTGCCTCGAATACTGGAGATAGCACACAACCATCAGGGCTAGTAGCCAATGATAGCTCCAGTGGATGCATAAAACACTGAAAGACTAGAGAAGAATTTAATACTAAAAAGCTTCTTTTTATCATCTACTATTTCAGCGACCTCAATCACCCTTTAAACAGAAGCAGGCAAATTTGGAAAGAAGCATTTCTAGGGCTGAGACTGGAATGTCTTTGAACAATTAATGCTCATTTTAATGTAATGCCGTCAAAAGTCGTTCAAAGTGTAATGACAAATTCTTGGCAATCTGAGGCAGTGTACAGACTCACCCGCATATCTAATTCAAATAATCTAATTTAAGGCTTTGAGATTTACAAATTGCTGGAAAAGAAGAGCTAACATCTTTGAATTACAAGCTGGCTCAGTGTCTCCATTCGTTTATTCATATGGAAAATACTTTCATGAAATGTCTTTCTCCCCACTAAGTCCTATTAATGCTCAAAGACCAAAGAAATCCCCACCCCCCAAAACATACCATTTTATCATTTCAGAAAATATTGAATGAATGTCAGAATGACATTGGCACTGGAAAAACTCAGCATGTCAAGAAACCAAGTTGCCTCTTTTTACTCCTTGTTTTTTTGAAGGTGGATAAGGACTTCTAAAGTGTTGGAGGCAAAGTATTCCCAGTACCTATGATTTATACATACTATATTTTATTAGGATTGGTTATGCGAGCAGGAGATGGAAGAGCAACATGAAAAAAACATTTCCTGACAAGAATAGAAAAGGGAAGATTTTTAATTCCAGGGGCTTACCACAAGACGGAGATGCACATTAATGTTCATTAACAGTTCCACCACCATGCAACATCAAAGGATCAACTTTAAGTCTTGTTGGATGTGTAATTATGACAAGGTGACACATATGATGAATATAGGTTCCATGGTATTGTTTTAAAACAATAGATTCCACTCTTTTTTCTTTCTTTTTTAAAAAAGAGATTATTTGGCACAATCGATCTTATGGCAGAAAATACATGCAGAAAATAGTCCTTAGTTTCTTACATCCAGGCTTAGAATCCTGAAAGAGTAGGATTTTTTTTTTAAAAAAAAATGGTTTTCAGATAATATGCAAATAGCACTTAAATGTAACACTTGCTTTTGTTCTGACTTTATACTGCTAGTTTTACCCTACCCTGTGCCTGTTTGGTGCATTCTCTTCCCCTCCTTATTGTTTTATTATGATTTTCTTAGAATGTAAGCCTATGCGGTGACAGAGTACGCGCTTCCCTCCTTGCAGTCCAAAGAAAGACACAGAGTCTGCTGGTCCAATTAATCATAAATATATTTTCTAGCAACCATCCACCACCGACTACATCAACTACCCAACCACAACATGAACATTACCTACAGAATATATACACAGGGTTTTCAACCTGACCAGCAACATCCCAGGTGCTGCTAATCAGCACACCCTGGCTGATGCAATTAGCTCTCTTCATTTCAGGAGCTTGGTTAACCCTTACCATTCAGGTCTGTAAAATCCTTTTTACTTACAGTGAATACACTGACACCCCTCCATTTTACTGACCTGAATGAACATACACAAAACAGTTTACATATTGTGATTTACCATATTCAGTTTCTCAATTAACTCTTGATGCCTTTTTGCACATAATGGTTTAGTCATCAGATCTGCTACATTATTTTCTGATTCACAGTATTCCAGATCTATCAGTCCATTATTTACAGATTGTCTAACATTACAATATTTTATATCCACATGTTTACTCCTGGCATGCATTCTTTCAGTTTTAGCCATCTGGATACACGTTTGGCTGTCTTCATTTACTTTTATTGGTTTATCAATTGGCACATTTACATCTATCAACAGTTGTTTGAACCACACTATTTCGTTACACAGTTCAGATAGTGCTGCAAATTCTGCCTCAGCAGTAGAAACAGAAATTGCATTTTGTTTCCTTGCTTTCCAGCCAATTATGGAATCAGCAAATGTTACCACAATGCCAGTGGTAGATTTTCTATCACTTCTGTCTCCAGCATAATCACTATCCACGTAACACTCCAGATTTGGTGTTCCTGATGAACTTAATTTTAAGCATTTGTCCTGAGTGCCTTTTAAATACCTCATTATTCTTTTTACAGCTTGCCATGCATTTGTTGTGGGTTTTGCCACCAATCTACTCAAAATGCTTACTGCATTGGATATGTCTGGTCTTGACCATTGTGCCAGGTACAACAGACTTCCAATGATAGATTGATAAAGGTCTGGGTCTTGAAAATATGTTTCACCTATATTCTTTTGAAAATCTACTACCATTGGAGTTTGGACACTTTTGCAATTGTCCATGTTATATTCTTTTAATAATTGCTCAATTTTCTGTTTTTGGTTTAGCAGAAACTGCCATCTTGTGCCCTTTCAATTTCAACTCCAAGATAGTTTTTAATATTTCCCAAATCTTTCAATTGAAATTCTTTACCAATTTCCTTTTCAAAGTCTTGAATTTGTTCCTTTTTACTTGCCATCAAACAAAGATCATCCACAAAAGCTAACAAAATCATTTGTTTTTCTCCTGTTCCCTTGGTATACACACATGGATCTGCCAAGCTTCTTTTAAAACCTTGAGATTGTAAAACTTCATCTAAACATTGATTCCAGTTTCTGGCTGACTGTTTTAGACCATAAATGGCTTTGTTCAATTTATACACCATTCCTGTTTTTCCACTTTCATACCCAGGAGCCTCCATCATGAAAATATTTTCCTTTAGTTCTGCATTTAGGTAAGCAGTTGTGATGTCAAAATGATTGACTTCAAATTTCTTTAATGCTGCCAATTTCAAAGCTAATCTTACGCTCTCTGACCTAACAGTAGGTGCATAGGTCTCATCAAAGTTCAAGTGCTTTCTTTGTGTAAATCCCTGTGCTACTAAACATGCCTTGTATTTTACTTTACCAGACACTAGAACTTTCTTTTTGTATACCCATCTGCAGCCAACTGCTTTCTGATCTTTAGGCAACTGTGTTGGTGTAAAGACCTTGTATTTTGCCATTGAATGCATTTCCTCATCCATTGCCTCAAACCATTTTTTAGATTCAGCTTTTGGCAATTCCAACACATCCTCTAAACATTGAGGTTCATAACTTACATGACACACTCTCACTTCCCCCACAGTGAATCGCTCTGGAGGTATGCCTTTTGTTGCCCTTTCAGAACGCCTGGGTACAAAGATTTCAGTTTCCCCCTCCTCTCTCTCTACTTTAGGACTTAGAATGTCTGCTTTCTTTTCTGGACTCTTTGCTGATTCTTGTGATGGCTGCAAACTGTGTTCTGTCTCCTCACTATCACTTAGTGGCATGATTATCTCTGTGTTTGCATGTATTCTCTCCCAACCATCCTGTTCTGCAAACTCTGCTGACCTGGAAATTACAACTTTCCCATTGTTAAGTGCAAATCTATATGCCTTAGAACCAGGTTGGTATCCAACAAATCTCAGTTTCCTTGCCTTAGGCTGACCCTTTCTTCTTTGTCCCTTTGGTATATGCACCCATGCGTAACAACCAAATACTCTTAAATGAGACAACACTGGTTTCTTTCCAAACAGCAGATAATATGGAGTGTTGTTCATGACAGAACTCCATAATCTATTCAGTATATAATTCGCTGTTAAGATAGCCTCCCCCCAGAAATGCTTTGACAATCCTGAATCCTGTAACAGTGAGTCCTTCATGGTTTGTAACACACCATTCCTCCGTTCTGCCACACCATTCTCACTGGGGGAGTATGGGTTTGTTTTGCGATGCCAAATGCCTTGCCGCTTCAGCCAACGTTGAAAAACACCTGCAAGAAACTCTCCTCCTCTATCTGTTTGTAACTGAGCCACTTTGTAGGAAAACCTCCTCTCCACCCAAGCAACCCAGCTTTTAAATGTCTCAAACGTTTCATTTTTGGATTTGAGCAAATAGCAGAACCCATACCTTGTAAAATCATCTACTATTACCAGTACATATTTTGCCCCTCCTAGGCTTTGTGGCAGTGGACCAATTAAATCTGCATGCACCAATTCAAATGGTTTTTTCGTTGACCTATTACTCTGTTTACTAACAGGGTAAGCCTTTGATTTTGATACTTTGCACGCAGCACAATCCAAATACTTGCCACACTGTTTTATGTTTAACCCTTCGCACATTTCAGGCATTTTGGCCAAAGCTCTGAAATTTGCATGACCTAACCTTCTATGAAGTAGATGTATACAATTATCATGCACTGGTTTGTTATACATTGCAGTATTTACATTATCAGAGATATTTTCTTTAGGTAACATGACATACAGCCTGTCCTTTAACACACCTTTCGCACAGAGAATTCCATTTTTTTCTACTTTGCAATACATTCCTTTAAATAACACAGAATATCCATCCTGTGTAAGAGAGGAAACACTTAAAAGATTGTACTCTAAGCCTGGCACCAGTAATACCCCATCAAATGTTTTGTTCATGCTTGGCACAAACACTTGCCCTTGACCATGAACTGCAGATTTCTTTCCATCTGCCAAACTAACATGGTCTTTAGAAGTTGGATTCAAAGTCACAAAATCTTCTTTTCTGTTGGAGATATGCTGGCTGGATCCAGAGTCTAGGAGCCAGGTTTCCTTTTGCAGCTCATCAACTGCTCTCACCACTGAAACAAACTGCTGACGTTTGCCTCTTGTTAATCGCTGGTTCCTGGGTTTCTCAGCCCCTTCTTGCAGCTGAGCCATACAATTTCTTTTCAGATGCTGTGTTGATCCACATCTGTAGCAACGCTTTACAGCCAGAGCTCTCTCTACTCCTCCGCTGGTCGCTGCCTCCTCCATGTCTTTTTTTCCTCGCAAGCTTATTTTTGCACGGGCACATTCCTGTGCTTTATCAGTCCGTTTCTGCTCCTCTTCGAGAAGCCTCCCAGTAAGATAATGCAAAGTAAGCTCTCTTTCTGGCATTGATTCTAAGCTGGCAACAATCATATTCCAGGAATCATCTAGGGAGCTTAGAATAATATATACTTTGTTTGCTTCTGAAAAAGTCATTCCTCTTACCTCCAGTTCTGCAAACAAAGTTCTCATGTTTTGCAAGTGCTGAGATAAACTTTCCCCCAGCTTCAAGCTAGCTTTGTATAGCCTTCGGGTTAAAGCAATCTTGCTGCCTGGAGTGTCACGGACATAAATCTGTTGCAAAACATTCCAGCATTCACTGGATGTTGTTAACCCACGAATGTGGACAAGTTGGCTGTCTTCCAGACCCAAAATTATACATGCTTTAGCTTTTTCATCAGCTCTCAGCTCTCTTGCAGTAGGGTTTACTGGAGGATTACTGACTGCATCCCAGAGACCTTCCCTCCGGAGGTACATTTCCATTTTAATGCACCACGTTAGGTAGTTATGTTCATTTAGTCGGTTCAAAGGAATTCCTCCACTCACCGCAACTGCTGCCTCGGCTTCCATATCTTTTGGTGTTCTCAGGCCTCGTTACAAAACCTTCAACAGCTCAAGAAGATGCCTTAAGCACTGCTCACCAGTGGATCCACTCAAACAGAATCAGAGCTTTCAAGTCAGCTCTGGGCCCATAACCTGACAGAGTACGCGCTTCCCTCCTTGCAGTCCAAAGAAAGACACAGAGTCTGCTGGTCCAATTAATCATAAATATATTTTCTAGCAACCATCCACCACCGACTACATCAACTACCCAACCACAACATGAACATTACCTACAGAATATATACACAGGGTTTTCAACCTGACCAGCAACATCCCAGGTGCTGCTAATCAGCACACCCTGGCTGATGCAATTAGCTCTCTTCATTTCAGGAGCTTGGTTAACCCTTACCATTCAGGTCTGTAAAATCCTTTTTACTTACAGTGAATACACTGACATGCGGCAGGGTCTTGCTATTTACTGTTTTACTCTGTACAGCACCATGTACATTGATGGTGCTATATAAATAATAATAATAATAATAATAATAATAATAATAACACTGGCATTAATCTACATGTGAAATATAGTTAATGTAAATAAACAAGGAATTTGAAATAGTTCAAAATCAGATATGTGGATTAAAGGGTAGTGAGCAATGCTGTTGATCCTGCACCTGATGTTGCACTTACTCCCCTGGCTCCACCCCTTGACTTCCACATATTAAGTGTAGGGATGAAGGGAGAGCCAACTGTGCTCACGGAGGCTGCTCAACATCATCAGGAAGGCTGTGCAACCAGGGCTTCCAATTGTGTGGAGGTGGATCCTTAGAACTTCTCCCAACACATGGAGGAGCATAGTGGTAGAGCTGGAGTGGGCATAATGTACCCTTTAATAAGGATGTATGAGAACTTCATTTCAGTTCATTAAGTATCAAAACTTGCCCCCTTTCACACCCACTACCATGCACATGGATGCGTTTTTCAGGCAAAGCTCACATATTTCCAAGCTTGCGTTTGCAAAATGCACTTATTACAAAAATACACACATAAAATGGTGATTTTTAGGGGGGACGACACATTTTCACACTTTATTCAGTGGGGAAATGTTCCCTGCCCACCATTTTAAAGTGCACGTTTTTCTAATGAATGTATTTTGCAAACTCAAGATCAGAATCATGTGAGCTTTTGGGTGAGTGCTTTAAAAATGTGCACTTCATTGGGCACTGTTCCCATTCGAATGACAACAAAAGTGCACATTTGGGAATGAGAATGAGGCAAACCAAACTTTGAGGTGGAACTCAGAAAACCTTGATGAGCTTGAACCTTACTGATTCTCCCATCCTTTACCTTTAATTGTATGGAACTACTTTGTGTGAAATAAATAGAGCTGTGTTCAAGTGGCGTCTCAAAATTCCCCACCATATTTGTGGTTAGAGAAATTTCACTAAATTTCTCTCTGGGGAGGAGAAATTCTCCACAATTTCTCACAGGTAGGCATGGCCATTGGCAAGGGTTGTAGAATAGCTTCTTTCTTTCAATTCCTAAGGGTTTTGGGATTTTTTTTTGACTGCCACTGCAAGTGGCAACAACATCAACTATGTTGGCAGAATGGCCCCGTTTTGCATCCTCCACAATGCCCCATATATATAGCTTCACTCCAGGGCACTGAAGGGAGGGAATGCAGCCACCATAAAAAATAGTGGTGAAGAAAATGTGGAGAAAACTCTGAAAAGTGCCCTTTTATTTCTAGGAGGTAAGAAAATAAAAATCTCAGGGATTCCCTGAAAGTTTTATTTTCCCATTAAAGGGGCTCCCATTTTTCTGCCTAATCCTCAGGGCAGTTCATAATATACTTTGAATGTATCGATGGTGTTTTTGACCTTACTTAATCACGGTGAGATGGCTGAGGGTACTGTCTATACTTTTCTTTTATTACAAATCTCACCATTGTTCTACAGTCTCCCAGGGCTCATCCAAGCAGGATATTGCACTATGAAAGCAGTATATAAAAGGCAGGAGCCACACCAAACAGGATATAGCAGTATGAAAGCGGTATATGGTATGTTTCAATGGATCCCAACAGTTGTCAGTGCACTTCAATACTGCTATAAAGCAGTAGTGCATCTCCTGCCTTTTGTATACCAGATTCATAGTGCCATATCCTACTTGGTGTAGACGTGCCTTCAGGCTGGCTGCAAGGGAATAAATTCATGATGTCTTCCCCTGTGCGGAAAGTGTGGGAAGCCAAGCAGGCTACAGGCTGTCAGAGAGATGACTGTCAGGAGACAGTCAGGAGACTCACACACACTCCTCAATTATCCCATAACTAAGGTAAGTACAAGAACTCTGAACCAAATCCATTAGAATTTCTCTGAAATTTCTTCACTTTGAATTTCTTTTTGAAAGCAATTTCTTTTCTATAAAGTTAAATGTGAAAAGTTGAATTTTTCAAAGAAATTTTCAGCACAGCACTAGAAATAACTTGTGAAGGGGACTAAGACTTTGCGATAATAACTTCTGTGTAAAGACGTGTAAAGATGTCAAGATTAAATATAGATATATTGGGTGTCAGTGAACTGAAATGGACTGGAATGGGCCACTTCACATCAGATCACCACCAGATCTACTACTGTGGACAAGAGGATCACAGAAGAAATGGAGTAGCCTTCATAATTAATAATAAAGTGGCTAAAGCAGTGCTTGGATACAATCCAAAAAATGATAGAATGATTTCAATTCGAATTCAGGGTAAGCCATTTAACATCGCAGTGATCCAAATATATGCCCCAACCACAGATGCTGAAGAAGCAGAAGTAGATCAGTTCTATGAGGATCTGCAGCACCTACTGGATAATACACCAAAAAGAGATGTTATTTTCGTTACAGGAGACTGAAACGCTAAGGTGGGTAGTTAAATGACATCTGGAATTACAGGTAAGCATGGTCTAGGAGAACAAAATGAAGCGGGACATAGGCTGATAGAATTTTGCCAGGACAACTCACTGTGCATAACAAACACTCTCTTCTGCTCACTTGAGGGAATGGTATTAAAGGCAAAACTGAAGTACTTTGGCCACATAATGAGAAGACAGGATACCCTGGAGAAGAGGCTGATGCTAGGGAAAGTGGAAGGCAAAAGGAAGAGGGGCCGACCAAGGGCAAGATGGATGGATGATATTCTGGAGGTGACAGACTTGACCTTGGGGGAGCTAGGGGTGGCAACAGCCGACAGAAAGCTCTGGCGTGGGCTGGTCCATGAATTCACAAAGACTCAGAAGCGACTGAATGAATAAACAACAAACAAAGACGTGAAGCAAAGTCTCTGAGGCCATGGCTAGAGTGTCTGAGGCTCTGTCTACATGCAGCGTGTGACGTCCTAGGATGAAGAGGACGTCACACCCACCATTTTTTTTAAAGGAGAAGGAGCGCACGAGCACTCGAATGGAAAACGTGAGGTTTTTTTAAAAAATAAATATTTTCTCCCACTCCCCCCACCCCACCCCCGATGGGCACAGAGCTTGCCATGTCCAGGTCCCAGCTCCTTGCGAGACCGTGGAAAAAGCAGGCTAAAAGGGTAGGGCTATATCCTGGGCCAATGGAGGGATCATCTCTCCCTGATCCTGGGATCCCCTGTGCGTCATCTGAATGCACAGGCACGATCCTAGGGTGATCCTTGGGATATCGCCCCATCTAGCCATGGCCTGAGAGTCATACAATCCTTTTGTCTTCACTGCTTCTAAAATCATTCAGCATGAAGACTGACAAGAACTTAGGGATGCATGAGAAATTAGATCTTTGTGAATTCAAATGTGTACTGACCTGATCCTCATTGCATGGACTGTCCTTCAGATTTCACACTTCCCTTAATTTTGTGATGCGATTCTCAGCTCAAAAGAAACATACGGAAATCTATATTTAGAAATTTGTTTGTGTTGATAAAAATACATCTATAAAGTTGCATTTTGTGAAAAAATAAGTTCAAAAATATGTATTTAAATATACATTTATATATGAATGTCTGAGGATTTTTTTTTAAAAAAAATTGCACATTAATGTCAAAATATGAGATAGTACCCTCATGAACTCTCTGTGAACCGCCCAGAGAGCTTCGGCTATTGGGCGGTATAAAAATGTAATAGATAGATAAATAAATAAATAAATAAATAAATGAACACATGTGGGATTGACATGGAATGGAAATAGGTTGATCCATATATGTCTTCAGATGTTGTTTTTGTGGTGCCTGGCAGTGCAAAAGTGAGTGACAGGAGCCAGAATTTCATACATTGCTATTTGCTAGATGCCCCCTGGTAATGTTATACAGCCATCTGTCATTACAAAAGCATAACATAAAATTAAAAAAGAACACCGTTACCCAGCACACTGAGCTTTCAGTAGTGAGAAAGATTCCAAACAGCCCATATTTGGAATCCTAATTATAATTGAGCAATGCTGAACCCGCAGAATTAAAACAACTATGTAGCCAATACAGAAAAATACTCGGATGCATCATTTCAGAGATAAATGCCTGCAGATGTACCTCAAGTTGGCCTCCTAATTGCTGACGACAAAATGCTCTTCTGGTTGTAAGCACCTTGGCAAATGGCACCTTCCGCTTCCTCGCTAATTGGAGCGAGAGGCTCATCTAGGTATAGAACAACAGTGAGATAATGGCCCAATTCCTAATGCCTGTTATCTCCATGCTAGTATTCCTGGCCTCATGGTTATTAGCACAACAGATGGCTAAGATTTTTGACACCTGTCCCATCTGCTTTGCTATTGTGATTGCTTGCAGAAACAAAAGCCATTTGTCAAAGAAACTAATTGACAAAAGCCAAGTTAGGTGAAATTGCATTTTCTGAGAAGAATAAATGAATTGCTAATAACTGAAAGGAAATTGGCCTTGTATTCTTTGGTCTAGGAAATGGTCTCTTCCCGCTGTGCCCCCCCAATTAAACACAAAGGTAGAATCCAAAATTATGTCAATATCAGGTTGTTCATAACATACATATTACATGATAAAAAATATTGTTGTGTGTTTTATGATAACACTGTATTCAATGGATTAGTTATATTACTTATCAATTTATGTAAGAATATGGCTGAGCAGAAAGATCCTTATAACTTCAACTGTTTGTTATAGATTCACAGGAAGAAGAAGAAAGCCCTCTGTTAAATATATTACTTTTGAATCTATGCAAAAGCAAGCGATCTTTAATTAAACTTTCCTGCCATTTTCCTTTGAGTATATCATTGCCATCATTATTCTGATTATTTATTTCATGGAGAAGTTAGCAGTTGCTGGGCATGCACAGTTTCTACTCTGTTTGCTTCAGTGCCTCAAGTGAATTCAGCAGCCAGATTAATCTGTTATTCTACATCATCTCTTCCATTTTCCCTTCACAACTCCTATTATATTCCCCAGAGTTCATTAATAATCTAGCCAAGAATTTAGTTGTCCTTGACTCTTGTGTTGAAAATGAGCCATCTGCATTGCCTCTTCCAAAGGAGTTTGAATATATATATATATATATATATATATATATATATATATATGGGATGTGCTCCGCTCCGATTAGAAGCGGAGAATCAGAAGCGAATTGGCCTGCTCCGCCTTGCCCAGAGGTGGAGTAGAAGCGGACTGGGGACCCATAGAAGCACGGCGAAGAGAAGCACCCATACGCGGAGCGCTTCTCTTTTCGCGGACCGATCCGATCGCCATTTTGAAAAATTTCGCCCATAGGATTGCATTGCGGAAAACAATCGGGGATAACTGGGTTGTTTTTAAAGCTATCTTTCTGAAATTTCGTGTGCTTAGAGAGTCGTGGCTGGGGGTCATTTTGAGCCTGCTCTCAGCTCTCTGCGTGCTGCAATTCGCTTGCTAGAATTTTTGGAAAAATCGGGTAAAACAGTGGGGAAATACATTTTTCGAAGGGCTGAGGGGCAGAGTCAACTCCCGGTCATGATCACATGATCCCAAAGTTGGAGGAGGGGATAGGCAAAACGGGTAACTTGGGATTCTGGGAACTTCTCTTTCTTAGTCTGAACGGACTTTTCCCAGTGTTTTTTAAAACAGTAGCCCCACCAAATGCACAAACACAACCTGAAATCATATACTAAGCCAATAATAAGAGATAGAAAAAGCACAGCACTGCTACCCACCCTAACTTTGGGGAACAACTGAATAGATGTGGTGCAAGGGGATGAGCTCCCCTAGAGCAAGGACATGCCCTGTGCACTCTCCTGTCCTTGGAGGGCCATCAGAGCCCTCCAAAGGTAAATCACTGGAGTGAATGCCTATCATGAGTTGAAGTGATCGTTTGCTTCTTAAAGACTGGTACCTAGACAGGATCAGTCAAATTGGCAGATGATTCCCCCTCCTCTTGGGCACGTCCACTCCCCTCTTACTGGTAAAAGACAGATATAGCCTTTTTTTAAAAAATCTTCTTGTTGTTTATTCAGCAACACTGCTGCTTTTAATTCCACCCCTCCTTTATTTATTTATTCCATTTTATATGCATTACTGGCTTTGAAACTATCCTTGGCTCACTTCCTTGTGCCCCCAGAAATGTCTGCTGCCTGGTTGCCTTCCCTCCCTCCTCCCCTGCCCACCTCACAGGGATGGTTTGGTTTTTGTGTGTCTTGCTTTGACTCAGGGGATAAGTCCTTCATGCGCTCACTTAGACTTTTGGAAGTTCCAAATACACTTTTCAAGTGTGGAAGAAGATTCATATTTAGGTTTATCTCTACTCCCCAATTCATGGCATGTTGGGATTTCCTTTGAAATGGGCCCATTGAGCTGTCTGCAGATACTGGGGAGCTATCGAAAGGGGTGTGAATTGGGGCTATGGGTGGTGCGTTAGAGGTTAGAGCCCCGCCAAAAATCAGGGGATGATGGGATTGCCTTGAGTCTTGGCGTGCATGTGTATCCCTGGATAAGCTATCAAGGTGCCAAGTTTGAGGTTTCTAACGTGCAAATTGACGGAGCTATGGAAAGGGGTGTGAATGGGGTGCCCGATTTTCAAAAATTCCCCAAAAATCAGGGGATGATGGGATTGGCTTGAAACTTGGCGTGCGTGTGTATACGTCCATGAGGTGTCATGGTGCCAAACTTGAGGTTTCTAACTTTAACAGAAAAAAAGTTGTATACTTTTTTAGCTTTCAATGCAAGCCTATGGGAAGGAAAAACGGAGCTCCGATCCGGATCCGGAGCTCCGCAGCGGAGCGGAACGGACATAGGCGGAGCGGGGGCGGAGCGGAGCGGCCCGATCCGCAAATCGTGGATATGGAAGAGAAGCGGAGCAGGGGGTCCGTGCACACATATATATATATATATATTCATTCTCCTTCATGCAGTGGGTCCCACTGACCAGGATCAGAGTGTCTTTCTTTCACCCTCCTCCTGACTACATCCATCACCCATGTTTCAAGGACCTTGAAAGAGTGTCTTCCAGGTCAGAAAACATGCTGTTCATGAAAACGTTAGCCACAGAATTTCTCATTTCTAGAGATTATACATCAAGGCTGCAATCCTAAACACAGTGACTGGAGAATAGGATTGCTGAGTGATCATTGTGGTGGGAGGAAGAAATCTGTGGAAGGGGAGAGGAAAGGAAATGGCATATCATGGAGGAGGGCATGGCTGGCTGGCTGGCTGGCTGGCTGGCTGGCTGGCTGGCTGGCTGGCTGGCTGGCTGGAACAGCATACAGTAGCACTCCATACAACATTCATTGTACTGTCCCTGTTGTATTTTCTAATGCCTTCTAAATGCCTACACTGCAATCACATATTTGGAAGCAACTCCCATTGTGCTCAGTGGGGTCTACTCCCAAATAAGTCTGCCCAGGATAGCAGACTTGATTCCTCAATTATGTGCTACCTACAGTATATGTGCATTATACATGTGACTTGTCATGTAATCTGTGGCTGTGCTCACCTTCTGATATTTTCTGCTGTGCATGCAATTTTTGTTCCTGTCTTGTGCTTTATTTAACCCAATATTGTGCATGGATGTATTTTTTGATGGCAGGGGAGTTGTAAGCACATGCAAAAGCTGTACACCTTAGCGGAACAGAGGTCTTCTGTAGTCTTTGCTCCTTTGTCACCATGCTCATAAGTATGGATGCAGTTTGCTCCTTAGGGCTGGCCTGAGGTGACAGTTACCCAAGATGGGACCCCACATTAGAAGTTGAAACCCACTTCAACACTGAAGTGTTAACAACACCTGTGGGTCTCAAGGCATGGCAGTGTGGCACACAGTTTCACCCTTGAACAGTGGGGGATGGCTGTGTGTATGTGTGTGGTGGCAAGGAAGAAGGAGGAGGTCAGGAGGAATAGCCAAAAGACTGCCAAAATGGCCTCCCTTGTCATCCTCTGTTTTAGATGGCCACCTCACTCTGTCTGATGGCAGGGTCAGCCCTGCTCCTGTAGCCTGCTTAGGTATAGGATGTTGATATTTAAGAGTTGGCAACCCTTGAATAAGTCTTATCACACCCAGTGAGGTTTACTTCTCAGTCAAATGGGATCAGGCTGTTGAAGTCCTTCCATAGTCAGAGCCTGGGCATGATCTGAAAGCACATGATGCAACAGCCTTTCAGAAGCTAATGTGCTCAGGATCTGGTCACCTGAAAGGGAAGCCCAAGTTCCATCATGAAGTATCTGGACTCCTTTAGAATGAAATATCCCAAATCCCTACCCACCTTTTAACAATATTAATTTCATTTTATTTATTTTAGAACATTTTTGCCACACTTTTCCTCCTGGGAGCCCAAGGTGGCTTACAACAAAAAAATTAATTTAACCATTCAAAACACAACATCCTTGCAAGTGAAAACAACACCTGCTAAACAATATTAAAACACAAAACCTGCACCAGATGATATAGCTACAACTGCAGTCAAAATATTTAAACTATTCAAAAAATCAAACAACCCAAGGATAAATTAAGCAGTGCATTAATAACAATTGCACATGAAAAGGAAAGTCTTCATCAGCTTCTGGAATGTCATTAATGAGGTTATTTGACCTGTATGAACCAACAGGAGAACTGCCACTGTAGGTAATACAACTCTTTTGCTAGGTCAGTGTATTTTTAATTTGAGAAACCATTTTTTGCTGCCTTTGCATGTGTTTCTCTTGCTACAAGTCTTGCCAGGAAACTGATGCTTCCCGAATCTCAGTCTGAGCCAAAAAGTCATTAAATTAGTAAGCCATAAAAACATGCCAACCTGAGTCAAAGGCTTGGTGCTCTTTGGGACTTTAAGTTCTAACTACCATTAGTCTTAATAGGAATTGAATACAAACCACCATGCATGAGATGAGACCATGTCTTTTTTGGGGGAAGCCAGGGGGAGAGTGAATAATTATGTCCTCTGGAAACCGAAAGCCCTTAGTCCAATAGACTACACTGATAATTTTGGCTGACAGGCTCAAACGATTCCCTTGCTGCTGAGCTGATGACATTTTGTAATATTACACCACTTTGGAGGCATTTCTGTTGCTGATTAAGAAGAAAAATAATTTGAGAAATATACACAGAAAGGAGTTAGCAAAGTTACACTGGGGTGGAAAACCAGCCCATTTACAATATTTGAATCATGAGAGAAATCAAAGCAAACAGATAAAAAAAGAAATAGCAATACTGAGTTTTCCTATTAATTACATATGAGAAGCCAGCCTCATATGTAATCTTTCACTGTTAAATCAAGGAGTTGTGAACTAAAGGCTACAATCCTATGCACACTGACTTAAGAGTAAGAAGCCCCACTGTGTGATAGGTTTACATGGGATCAAGCTCCAGAGCTCTATAGTTGGGTTCACATGAATGTTACGCACACATATACAAATCAGTTATTCCTGTTGCTGAGATCTCCCAAAGCACTTGCCCAGGACATTCTGTTGCTTGAGGTCAAGAACAAGATGGAACCAAAAGCTGACTGGACTGGCAGTTGAATATTTCTTCAACACTGGTGATTGGACAGCATCTTCCACCACATCTGAAGGCAGCAGGCTAGCTTAGGGAGTGCAGGACAAGCCTCTCTCCTCCCGTATCTTGCAACCACCTCCAGCAACTGCCTCCTTAGGTGACCATCTCACTTTACCTGATAGTAAAGCTGGCCCTGATGGATGCTTTTCAGCTTTTGTCTAAATTAGATTTTCTGACATCAGGTCTTCCAAATATTAGAGACAAACTTGACATTTCATGGAGGAAATGCCACAAATAATGCTCTCTCTGTGGGCCTGTTCAGATGATACTGAGGGCTCTGTGGTTAACTTAACCATGCTTCTCTGTGATTAGTATTAGCCACAAGCCATACGCTTACACATGGCACTGTTAACCCCATCTGGTTCCCGGTTTCCATAACCACATGCTTACCATAAAGCAGTTAGATGAGCACCTGAGTCCTCTGAATGCTCCACCCCGTATCCTATCAGCCCTTGTGCTAAGAGAGCCATCAGTTGCATGATTTAGGCTATTTAGGTCTCTCTATACTGGAGCTAGTCTCATGGAAAAAAGTAAAAAACAAAACAAAAAACCCTGTGCCGAACCCCCCACCATCTTGCAAATTGCTGCTCCCCACCCCTGGGCATGGAGCATCT
Organism: Elgaria multicarinata webbii; assembly: GCF_023053635.1. Lineage (NCBI taxonomy): Eukaryota > Metazoa > Chordata > Lepidosauria > Squamata > Anguidae > Elgaria > Elgaria multicarinata. The sequence goes on along the minus strand of NC_086180.1, from coordinate 34,354,928 downwards.
CTGCACAGCTCCGTGCCTGGCCCTGCTGCTTGTGGGGAAGAAGGGATGTCCCGGGAGCGCGGCCCCACTGCCTGTGCTCCTCAGGATGGTTCCAGGACCATGGAAATATTGGGAAATCCATGGTCCCAGATATCCAGGGGAAAGTCCCTGGTCATCCCGGGTTGCCCCCGGGATCCCCTGTGCATCAGGGGATGCATAAGAGATCCCTAGAGACAACCCCGGGATACCTGGCAGGTGTAGACATGCCCTAAGCTTGGCTAATGTCTATGCAATGAAATCATTTAGGCATGCACTGTTAATTCTGGTTCCATTTTCACATTATGGATGTTATGTGGCTCATAAAGTGGTCATGGTTATGGTGTATCCATAGGTATGCCTCATTACCACACAGGTTTTTTTTAAAATATCAATCACAGAATAGAAATAATAGGCTTTGTTTTTCTTTTGCCAATTATCGTCTCATTACATGGGTGAATGCTGTGCTGAATGTTTGCTCCAAGGGTCACACATTGCTGTTGACCTCCAGGAAGATACAATTGGTGGGAGGAGCAGCTCATTATCTGAAATGGAAGGTTCTACTTTCCCTCTTCCCTTTGATCTTCTGCCATTCCCAACATCTCATTATCTTCTGTCAGACTGCTTGCTGTCAGCTTCATTCCCTTCTTATTGATCTTCTGTTCTTCCAAATAACCATGGGTTATGAGGTGTAACAACAAATTTGTTTGAAATTAAATGTTAATAATATCCATTGGCATTAATGTACTACTACATACCATGCTTCCTTATACATTCCCTCCCTTGGTACTTTAGAATGGCTGTGAACCAGCATTATTTGCAAGCCGTAACTACATTGTAATCAGCGCCGTGCTCATTACAAGTTAATTGCAAATGAGCTCAGCGGGAGAACACTTTAATCTTTGTTGGTGTGAATCACAGGTATTTGTCTGTTTGTTTGTGTTTGCTTGGCAACGTCAGCTTGAACTCCATAATCTATATGTTTTCCGAAATGGGAGAGAGTTCTATTTCCACAGAAAAAAAAGCAGAGAAGTGATCATGAATGATATTGCCGAAGTTTGTAATTATGTGGTTTGGAATGCAAACGCGTCTGGCTCATAAATGCATGGCTGTATTATTAACTTTGTGGCATTTCATCCAAAAGTGTGTCCCTGGCTGGGAATGTAAAAATAATAATAAAAAGTTCCGTACATGTGTGGTGAGCCTTCAGCAGGCTACCTGCCCAAAGCTAGATGTCTTGAAGGTGTATGCACAAAGATCAAAAGGCATGCCAGTAAAGTTGTCTGAGCTTGGGTATGGAAGTGAATTTTGGTGGCATGTAAAAGCCCACCTCAAAAGCAAAGTGAGCTTTACAAGCCCTGAAATTACTGAGTTCACCTTTGTCCATCTCTGCCAGCCCTCAATGCCCCCAAATCCCTCCCTATCAGTCTCCAGCCCCCTCCCTTTACTTACTTGTCAAGACACAGCAGTGAGAACTTCAGCGATGGACATGCATGAAGAGGAGGCAGGGTCAGTGGATGCTGTGAATCCACTCTGGGGGCCTTGCTAGACCATGCCGGATAAGCCGGCAGGGAGGCGGGGCGACGGTGCGCTAACTTTAGCGCACGCCGCCTCGGCTCCTACACGCACGACGCGCAGGGACTCCGGAAGCCCTGCAGTGTCGGCTATTTTTTTTTTTTGTTGTTGTTGTTAAAGGGGCCACGTGCGCCCCGAAGACTCTGGAGAAGGTAAGTGGGGTTTTTTTAAAAAATTGTCCTTCCCTCGCCCCCATCCCGTCCCCGGCTGTCCTTCCCTCGTCCACATCCCGTCCCCGGCTGTCCTTCCCTCGCCCCCATCCCATCCCCGTCTGTCCTTCCCTCATCCACATCCCGTCCCCGGCTGTCCTTCCCTCGCCCCCATCCCATCCCCGGCTGTCCTTCCCTCATCCACATCCCGTCCCCGGCTGTCCTTCCCTCGCCCCCATCCCATCCCCGGCTGTCCTTCCCTTGCCCCCCCCCGTGCCATCCCTGCTGTCCTTCCCCCACTAACAAATCAATTGTTGGTGATGGGGAAAGAGTCAGGCCAGGGGAAGGGGCGGGGCCCTCTGAGGAACCACAGAATGCCAGATTGGGATACCAGGAAGGCTAGATTTGGTTCCTGAAAGGATCTGCGAAAACTGCAGGGCTCCCTTTGTTGATAGTTTGGGTGGGATTGTGCAGATACTGTGACATAGAACAACCTAGAAAAGTGGTGAGGCTGCACTATCTCTGTTCATTTCAATTGACTCTTGGAGTCTTGAAATATAGGGGCCATGCCCATCATGGACCTGTTCATACAACACACTAAATCATGGTTAGGCTACTAACCATTTTGCAGAAATGTGAGCATGTTTAAACCATAGTTATGAAGCCACCACGCTTAGGAATGGTTCACATGACACACTAAATCATGGTTCACACGACCCGCACTAAGCCATAATGTTTAGCTCAAAATGCTTAACCATTGTGGCTTAGTGTGTCATCTGAAAAGGGTCTTTATTTAATTAATATTTATTTGTCAAAAGACTGATATCTACTGATGGGCAAGCTTTCCCCTTGTCCTCTTGGATGAACTTGGGAAATATAACAAGTTATTTCTGAAAAATGGGAAATAGTTTGGTTACTTTCCTGTTATCGTGAAGAGAGGAGGGAAAGTGCATAAGAACCCAATATACCCTTTTCTATACAGCTGTTTCCCCATTCAGTATCAACCCACTCCTCCTAAATCCCTGTGGGCTTCCATCTGATGGTGCGGAAAGAATCTTCCTCCCCACCTCTAGCTGCACTACCTGTGTTAACAGCACCTGACTGTTAGAAAACTTGTCAACAATGTTATTTCCCTAGAACATCCTTTTCATCTACACAATAGAGTATTCCATTTCTTTGCACTTCTAACTTTTATATTTTCTATCTGCCCCTCGTCACTTAACCCCCAAGAAGGTGTGACTATATTTAAAAGTAACAGTGATAATCAGTTCAGCCTGCTGCGTATCAAACAGTAGGGCTGGTGAATTATTCATTGTGTGCAAAATACCCAAGGTATTCTACTTAATTCTATTTGTGAATTGTTAATGAACAGTCCCTGTTATCGGTAATTATACACTACAAATGACTTGCTATATAATTTGTACAAACAAATGTTAGCCTGTGGGTGCTTTGGCAAGCACTTCACTTTGGCAGCAATCCTGAACGTAATTACACATAGGTAAGTAGGTGCCATAGATTTCAATGGGATCATTTGCGTCTAACAAAGCTCAGGATCACAATCTGAACTTGTTGTTGAGGATTCCCCACAATCAGGAGACCCACATATGGAAACTTTGAGTGGCCTTTGAAGCCAACCATTATTTGTGGTTCATAGAAACATAGCATCATAGAATAGTAGAGTTGGAAGGGGCTAGTCCAACCCCCAGCTCAATGGAGGAATCCACCTTACAGCATACCTGAAAGATGGCTGTTCAGCCGCCTCTTGAAGGCCTCTAGTGTGGGAGAGCCCACCATCTCCCTAGGTAATCGGTTCCATTGTTGTGTCTTAAATCTCTAGGTTTTATTTTGTTTATACCTTCCGACTCAAGTTTTAAGCTTTTATTGTATTGTATTTTATACTGTATTTTACGTTGTATACTTGTGGCTTTAATTGTTGTGAACCACCCAGACAGCTATTATGTGGTATAGAAATGTAATAAATAAATAAATAAATTTACTTTTGCATACATCTGCATACGTACAGGCTGTTAGTGTAAAAGAAAAAAAGGAGGGAGTGGGCAGGGGATTTTTCTCCCATGTAAATAGAAATAAATGTTGGGCTACTAATCAATGTACCATGTTTTACTGTGGATTTTCCTTCCAAGGGCCATTTTATCTGCCCCCCCCCCCCAATGCATGGAAATATTCCTTTCTTTCACACCCAGAGACTAACATAATATATTTTCATCTCTGTAGGTGTTATTCACCTGTATCTTCATTATCATCATCATTAAGAACAAGGGCAGCTGTGGAAACGCATTAGTAGTTAATTCATTTCTCCAAATAGCAAGAAAAGTGTTGTGATTTTTGTCAAGGCGCTGGTGTCAGACAGACAGCCGTTTTTCTCAGGTACAACACAATTGGATTAAATATTCTACAGCAGTCTAGTGCATCAACACAGCTACCTATTACTCTGACTGGTTTCCATCTGTATATTTCTCTTGCCCTATTTTGCTCTTATCACAGTAGGGAACCAGCTACAGATATTGCAGTGGCAAACTAGAAAGCCTAAAACATAGCATCACTGGAGAGAAGTCTTTTGCTATAAATATTTGAGTGTGCCACACACACACACACACACACACACACACACTTGCAAAAAACAAAAACAAAAGCATACCCAAAGCTGTTTTCACACAGTCCCTGAATGCATAAAGCAGGAAAGCAGGATCATGTTTGCTTTTCTTACTTCTGTCCTCCATGAGTTTAGATGATGGTGTGGATCTCTTTAGATCTATATGTAGGTTCTGGACCATGTGTGTAGATCTTCAGCTGAATGCCCAGAATTTGGGGCCAGATCTATACCCAAGCAGGATATGACACTTTGAAAACACTTTGAAAACTGCTTATGGCATGTGTCCTGGGCCCCAACAGTTGTCACTACTGTTATAAACTGTTTTAAAGCAGTAGTGTAGATCCTGCCTGGGGTTGGGAACAGTGCCATTTCTGCTCTTCCCTCTGTGTATTCCGACCTAAACTAGTGTGATGTGAATGCAATTCTATGCATGTTTAGATAGCAAAATGTTCTACTACACTCAGCATTCCCCAGCCAGCCATGCTGGCTGAGAAATGCTGGAAGTTGTAGAATGTTTTTTTCTGTCTAAGAGTGCATAGGTTGCCTCCTTAAAAAAGATTGTGTCCCATTGTGATCCAGGATCTGGGTTGGGCCCTCCACACCTGCTGTTTGCAAGATGGTTGTCTGAACAGGGCTAAAGTGTGCTATGTTGGCTATGGGACTAAAGATATACTTCCAAGAGAAATAATTAACACTTGCTTGTCAGTCCTTCCACCACCAGGTATGTGAAAGACAACTAGCCATTTGTGTAGGGTTGGAGAATAGATATTTTGGAGTAGATTTACCATGCCAGTGAGGAAGATTAGCTTTGTGGAGGAGTTGGTAGGGGAGGCAGGCAAGGAGTGGAATCTTTAATTTCTGAATAGCTGATTTATTCTTGCTGACTATACTAGCATCTACTCGGGGTTGTCTCTTTTTCCCCAACCCTAGACCATGCCTTTGAAACATGAATGATAGGCAGAAAGAAATTATGCAGGGTTCCCTCCCCGCATCATAAAGATATGACAGCCAGAATACAGCATCTGTTGAATCTCTTCATACTTGGAGTGAGTGTAAATGCTAGGAGCTATCCTCTAAGCTTATTCAGCCTAGCAAAGCAAGGCAGGAGCCTATCAACTAAATGGACTGTTTCCTGCCCTGCCCAGTGGGCTTTTACCACACCCTTCCTTCAGGGAGAGTCTTCAAGCTCAAACCTCTGGTGAGTGGCTAACCTAGTGGACAGCCTCCCAGCTTTTCTCAACTCTTCTCACTTGATCCTGCAGCAGACTGTGGGATCTGCCAGTTCCAATGCACCCTTCCCGCACAAGTTCAAAGCCTTAATCACAATCTGAGGATACTGAGCAAACAGCATCTCTTCTATTTATAAATGCAGGAGCTGATCAGGGGCTGGGGATTCTGCCCATTCCTAGTTAGGGACAGATAGCTAGGCCTTCCTCTTTGACTTTTAAAGCAGGGTTCACATAACCTCCCTGTCCAAACAACTGAAAGAATGCACAGAGGATGCTGCAGGGCTACATGGACTTTCCCTGCTCCCCACTGCAGCCATGCACTGCTTCCACCCTGATATACATGTAGTTGGTACATACATGGATATACCCTAACATACACGTTCACCCAAAGGCCCTTATAAAAAAAGAAAGAAGCTGTGCTACAATCCATGCCAATGGTGAACCCTACGTTGGGAAAAACCGTTGGAAATTTCTCCTCCCCTGGGGAAATTCAGTGAAACTGTGCCCCACAATTTCTCTGTCCATAAATAGGGTGGAGAATTTCGAGAGGTCTTTTGACACAGCTCTACTCCCAATTAGTGTGCATAAGACTGCAGCCTTAGCTTGATCTTCAAGAAACACGGCTATTAGCTCCCCTTTTTATATAAAGGTTGCTGAGAAATCAATAATTTCTAGTCAATTGACTGTTTCACTTTTGAGAATGTATAATGAACTTAAAAACATTTTCTTCAAAGAATGCAAATTATTATGTTTTATTTGGGAAGTTATTTGACTCAATAAAAGTACAACACCCCTATCAGTACACACTCTTAGGTAAAGTATGCAGTAAAACTTAAAATTCAATTCAAAAACATCTTATTTTGAACTTTAATTAACTGATGAATCATGCCAATTTCCTGGCTCATATGTTAAGAAACTTACTAAGGTTCAAAGATTGAATGAGTTGGTAGGTGTCAGTCAGGAACTCTCTTTTTGAAATATATTGAAGATTCATTGTTGTTATGATCAGAGCACTCATAACAGCTCTGCCCTCTCCTGCCATATCAGATCATCAGGTTTTGTAGCGGTATTCTGCTGCCCAGACTTTTCTTCCACTTCCGCTGTTTTGAAATGGGTTATTAGGTCTCTCATTTTGGCAATGAGATAAATAATAGCTACTGAGCTTATTGTATTTGAAGGTCGTTCTTTGAACTACTTTTGGCAAGGTGTATTCATAAGATGACCAACATCTGTTGGGTAGAAGCCATAAATTCTTTATGGGAAAATAATTGAAGCATTAGACAGAGGAACACAAATATGAAATACATTGCCATTAATTCCCCTTTTCCATTTCCAAAGTTCACAATCTGCTGGGAGAGATTTGTTAGAGTGATATATGTATTTAATTTAATCCAGAGAAGCAATAAAAGAGGTTCCCGAATGTTAAGCATTCTGTACATCAGGGGTGGGAGACCCGTGCCTCTCCAAATATTATTGGACTCCAATTCCCATCAACCACAAACAGCATGGTCAATGGTCGGCAGTGATGGGTGCTAGAGTCTAACAACAGGTTCTTCACATCTGCTGTGTACCTTAGCACTGCTTTCTAAATGATGAGGGTGACTGAAGTCCTTTAGGCAGCATGAGCATCTGCCACAGCTCATTGCACTGCCTTCCCACAGTTCCTCTGTGCATCAGGACCACCTTGATGGAGGGTTTCATTAGTACCATTGCATGCTCCACCAATTTGTCCATGCTTTGATGCTGATTGCCATAGCCCAGGGTTGCGGCCTGTGGAAGCTCCACATCTGACCTGCAGAGGCTTAGGCTCCCTCCGAGGGCCCTCCCTTTCCCCAGCCACTGTCCCTGGAAGCTATTGGGGGCAGAGGGAGTTGGTGGGGATTCCCCTGTGTGCTGCTTCCACTTCCACTTCAGTTCCATTAGCACCACTAGCATTGTTCCATTAGCATGTGCAGAACAATTGGCAATGTGGTTCCTTGAGTCACACTTTTGGGCAGATGTTCTATGCAGAGGGCAAATTCAGGTGCAACGAAAATAGCAAGAGGAAGCAAACGTATGAGTGGAAAAAACAACAACAGGTCCCTCTTAGTTTGAGCATTGGACTTCATCCTAACAGTTGCAAATTAACCACCAGCAGGTTCAAGACCAACAAAAGAAAGTTCTTCACAAAACAAACAGTTATGGGATCCACTGCCACATGGTGACAGTTGTTAAAAGAATGGGAGATAAATTGAAGGAGGAAGGTTTATCATTGGTTATCGTAGAGCTGGGCCAAAAATGGTGAAATATTCATTTTTTGACCATTAATTGGCTGTCTGGATTTTTTAAAAAACAACATTTGTTGGCTGGAGAAACATAATTTTCTCCAAAACTGCAGGATGGTGATGGTTGCCACTTACTTTATAATGACATAGCTGAGGGTTTCCCATTTGCCCCCTTGCTTTTCATATTTTTAGCTTTGCAGCACTCACAGCAGGCTGTGAGAGCCTCTCTTAAGACTATTACTGCTTGCATTTCATGAACTAGATCTACATTACTGCTTTTTAGCAGTATTGCGTGCACTGATAACTGTTGGGGCACATTACATATACCATTTAGACCGCTGCACAATCAGAGTGAACTGACATGAGTAGATCAGACTTCCAGCTGCAGAAGTTACCCTTCCAATGTGAGGAGGACAACGGAGCCAACCGCTGGGAACATGACAGAGGAGACTGTTGGGAATATTGCAACCTCTCGGCCAGATCTACACCTTGTGTCAAATCATTATGAGCGTGGAATAAAAATCAGGAAATAACACTATGAAAGTGGTATATGGACTGTGGATTGTACCCCAACAGTTATCAGTGCCCTTCAATTCCAACCATAAAGCAGTAGTGTAGATCTAGCCCTCGTCTGCAAGTTACTGGAAGAGGGCAGTGTTGCAGTTAGTTAGTTCGCTATATAATGTGGTTTCCTGTGATTTCTTCCTTTTGCTCCTCCCCTTCCTCCATTCCACTCTCCCTCTGATTCCCACCATTGCTGGGATCACTTATGTTTTTTCTCTTGCACCTGCCAGTGTCATTGACTGAACAAAATCTTTTTAAAACTCTACTCTGTACCTGCATCTTATATGCAAAAACATTTGTGAGTAAAACCATTTTACCTTGCCTTCACCAAAGAAAGGTGTGGTCTCTTTTTTATTGCTATACACGTGGGACTAGTAGATGCTCATTTTTTCTGCCTTTTGGTTTTTCTCTGTTATTTGCCTTTCTGAGAGGAGGCATCATTACTAAATATTAATCCCATCAGAGATGGACCCATAAAGCACGGTTCCCTTCTCCCTGGATGTGATTTTAATCAAGTGAGTGGTTAGGACCTGAACAAGGTTGCAGCATACTGACTGCCGATTCTTGGGACAAGGGCAGGATAAAAACAACAACAACAAAAAAGGAATAAATGAGCATTATAAGACATAACTATGCTTATTGTTCTACTAGTCAGTAGGAATGTGTGAAAAAATATTTAAGTTTGTTTATGACCAGAACTTACCCCCATTTGCAGCTCCCAACACTGAACTCAATTTGTGGTCAAACCTAGGGCATTCCCAAGTTTGCGATACTCTTCACAGGAGGAAAAAAGTGTTTAAAACACATACATTAGAAAAATACGCATAAAAAAATGTGAACTTCTTTAAAAGTATACATAAAAACACTTGGATCAATAGGAGAAGATGGAATACTTTTGGATGCACACCCAACTACTTCATGATTTTCATCTGAAAAGAAAAGAACCTCACAGTCTTATATGGACATGAGTTTATTTATTATATTTATATGCCACCTTTTTTCCTCCTTAAGGAACCCAAGGTGGCATACGTAATCCTTCTCCTCTCCATTTTATCTTCACAACAACTACTCTGTAAGGTAGATTGCGCTGAGAGTCTGTGGCCTAATCTATACCAAGAAGGATATTGCACTATGAAAGAGGCATATAAAAGGCAGGAGCCACACTACTGCTTTATAACGGTATTGAAGTGCACTGAAACTGTTGGGGCCCATGGACATATATCGCTTTCATACCACTTTCATTGTGCAATATCCTGCTTGGTGTAGATTAGCCTTTAGTCTGGCCCAAAGTCACCCGGTGGGCTTCCATGGCCGAGTGGGGGCTAGAACCCAGATTTCCTGACTCCCAGTCCAACCCTCTAGCCTCTACACCACACTGGTGTAGTGGACCAAGTTGGACTGAGCTTTGAGGTAGAACTTGGAGAATTGTATCTAGTTTGAGTTCTGTTGATTTCCACATCCCTACTAATCAAAACTAATGCCTTTGACTGTCTTCTCCATCTTGTCTAGAGCCAACATCACCAAAACCAGCCCTTCGACATTAGGGAGGAAGGAATTAGATTTTAATATGGTTGGGTAAAGTGCTAAAAATGGATGACTGAAAACAGTATGATGGTTAGCAGTCCATAGACCTCTAAGCACAATTGCACTCAAATCTTGTCGCAGTACTTTGTTTTTATTGCAGTAACTAAATTAATTAATAAGGAGAGCTCTAATTACTAGATCTCTTCTTTAGTTAAAAATAAAGACGAATTGCCTCATAGGAAACTGCTACTCAAGGTTACAATTAAAAGTAGTGGCAAGTAGATTTTACTGGGGGAGACAGGGAGAATGGTATACTGCTAGAGCTGTAGTTCTAATAGTGTAGGAGTTTCTGGAGAGTAGGATGGCCAGGTATAAATCACCCAAAAAGAGGAAATGCATCACCCAAAGGGAAGACAAAAGGGGACACTCCTTTGCATAAAATTTGCACAAGTGAATTTATATGTCTCTATGCCAATTAAGAAATAGTTATCATAAATTGAATCTTATAGAAACATATAAGGTAGTGCAAGGCTTATTACTCTAGATTGCCCAGACTGCAGTCTAATGTTCTAATACAAGAAGACGATGCGGTTGAGATTTGATGGCATCCTATGAGAAAAAGAGAAAGAACATTTCCTGCAAAAGGATGTTTTTTAAATAACAACAACTATAATCATCATCATCATCATCATCATCATCATCCTCCTCCTCCAGTGTTTATTAAATCTAAAAAAAATAAGTCAAGTAAAGCGGATCCACAATAAATCGACTGCTTTACTCAGGCCTGTCCTATTGTATGCCCATAATTTTAAAAAAGAAGACTTCAGTTCTCAATTGGTTTAGCTGCACAGTGCAGCATTTTCTGTCTGATGTGTTTTCATCAGAAACCTTACACTAAATGTATCATAAATACTTTTAAGTCTCCGAAGAAAGCTAACGAAGTTCATTTATCACGTACTATATTGTGCTCGAGAGTTATCAAAAATCAGTGGACATGGTGTATTAAACATCATATGCTGGCTTATTTAAAGGGCAATTATATTTTTTTATCTGCAATATAACGATTGTACGAATCAGACTTCAGATGTGAAACAAATCCAATCAAATAACCAGCCATTTGAAAGCAATGGACAGTGAAGACGGGGGAAAGCAATAGAATATCAATATAAATGGATGCCCACAAAGGAGCTTTTATGGTAGGACCAAAGAGTGCTGGTCTGATCGTCTTTGCACTCACCAGAAGCTGCTTTCAATATCTGTAGACATATTTGAATACCAATCTGGGATTTCAGTCTTAAACTTCAATTCTCAGTTCATTTGCCCCAATCCTGCAATGAAGATCCATATGCAGAAGCCGACTTCCATTTGCAAATTAACGTGCTTGCTGGTCTGGAAATCGTTTGTGCAGTTTGGTATCTATCTATCTATCTATCTATCTATCTATCTATCTATCTATCTATCTATCTATCTATGGCATGTAGTGATGAACTGAATATCACATCCCCAGCTTTATTTATTTAGTGTACCCTATTTTTCTTTATAAAATAAACTCAAAGCATCTTACAAAAAAAGTACATAAAGAACAAGGCTCACATTCAAACAGTTCAAATAACAATAAAATAGTTCAGATTACTGAAATCAACTTCATTCCTTAAAATCAAGAGTGGGCTAAAACAATTCACCTTAAAATAGGAAGATGGAACAGGGAGACAGCTTTGTCCATACACTATGAATTTTGTTGATTTGGGGTGTGGGGCATGGACAGGGTTGAAATGTAGGACAAACGTATTGGTATGGTAATCAGACTTCTGCTTGCTGCTGGATGCCTTTAAAAACACTCATGTGACCCAACAATGAGAGAAAACAAAACAAAACATTGTTATCCCTTTGATTACTACATTACAATGTTATGATGCTGTGACATCATCATGATCACTGTGGGCTACAGGTTTTGTATGGCCCCTTGGTACGATACTGCCAGTGCCCCCCTCTCCCTCCATGAGTCTACCATCCATTACTGTTTCCAGCTGCTTGCTTTCCTAGAAGAATGCAATGGTGGTGAAGAGGAGGAGCAGATGTGGGGACGCTTGTCAGTAGGCCCCCTACTGGGCTGTGGGCCCTTGGCAAATGCCCAACTTAAATGACCAAGGGACTGGAGCATCTCTCCTATGAGGGAAGGTTACAACAGCTGGGATTGTTTAGCTTGGAAAAAAGGCTAAGGGGAGACATGATAGAGGTGTATAAAATTATGCATGGTGTGGAGAATGTGGATAGGGAGACATTTTTCTGCCTTTACCATAATACTAGAACCCGGGGTCATTCCGTGAAGCTGATTGGTGGGAGATCCAGGACAAATAAAAGGAAGTACTTCTTTACACAGCACATAGTTAAACTATGGAATTCACTACCACAAGGTTTGGTGATGACCATCAATTCGGATGGCTTTAAAAGGGGTTGGATAAATTCGGGGAGGAGAAGGTTATAAATAGCTACTAGTCCTGATGGCTATGTGCAACCTTCAGTATTAGAGGCAGTGAGCCTATATACACCAGTTGCTGGGGAACATGGGTAGGAGGGTGCTGTTGCATCGTGTTCTGCTTGTGCGTCCCTGGCTGACAGCTGGTTGGCCACTGTCTGAATAGAGTGCTGGACTAGATGGACCCATGGTCTGATCCAGCATGGCCCTTCTTATGTTCTTACACTTGATGCCATTCCTGATCATAATGAAGGGTTCCTGCACTCACATTGGAGAGTAGTGACTAAAACAAAATGGTGCCTGGCAGCATCTGGGACTTTCAGAAGCAAGCTATCCATGGAAGAGGTGGTGATGATTTTGTTGGAAAAGGTGAGTGGTAGGTCCAGTTTATGGAAGTCTCCCTTGCCCTAGGCATCAGACACATATGCAAGTACTTCTTAGGTTAGTGAGGTCAGAAAATAAAGACCACTGTTGGTAGTATATCTATCTTGACGAGAGAGATGGGGAACGAATGGAGGTAGAGCATCAAAAGAGAAACACAGATCTACCTTTCCTTGAATGGAGGAGAAGGGCTTCTTTTTCTGGGGGATGCTGTGGATAACAAGATTAATCTTGGAATTGTTGTAGATCACAAGCTGAATATGAGCCAACAGTGTGATATGGCTGCAAGAAATGCAAATGCTATTTTGGGCTGCAAGTATAGCTTCCAAATCACGTGAGGTACTGGTTCCTCTCTATTCGGCCCTGGTTAGGCCTCATCTAGAGTATTGCATCCAGTTCTGGGCTCCACAATTCAAGAAGGATGCAGACAAGCTGGAGTGTGTTCAGAGGAGGGCAACCAGGATGATCAGGGGTCTGGAAACAAAGCCCTATGAAGAGAGACTGAAAGAACTGGGCATGTTTAGCCTGGAGAAGAGAAGATTGAGGGGAGACATGATAGCATTCTTCAAATACTTAAAAGGTTGTCACACAGAGGAGGGCCAAGATCTCTTCTCCCAGAGTGCAGGACACAGAATAACGGGCTCAAGTTAAAGGAAGCCAGGAAAATCTTCCTGACTGTTAGAGCAGTACGACAATGGAATCAGTTGCCTGGTGAGGTTGTGAGCTCTCCCACACTAGAGGCCTTCAAGAGGCAGCTGGACAAGCATCTGTCAGGGATGCTTTAGGGTGGATTCCTGCATTGAGCAGGGGGTTGGACTCGATGGCCTTGTAGGCCCCTTCCAACTCTGCTATTCTATGATTCTATGATTCTATAATCCAGGCACCAGGACAATGGGGTTGCTTCTATGGTGAGCACTGGGAGCAAGAGGAATCCTCTCAGTTCTCTTATTAGCTTTTTCTCCAGTGAAGGCTTGTGGGGCAGGGAATAGGCAATGCCAAGCTGTGTGTGTGTGTGTTCCCTGTGAACTCCTCAACAAATCTAAAATAATATATTGCACAGAACCCAAGCCTATCATACCTAATCAGCGATTTGAATCAGGCTTCAATTAATCAAGTTTCATTTACCTGAAGCATGACTTGCAAGCCTTAGATTAGAGGAAAGGTCTTTTATTCAATTCTAGGTGCACTTACACAGATCCGCAAGCTGTGGTAAGGGAGTGGCTTCTCCCTACTTCCTGTCCCCTTGTCCAGCTGTATTTCCTTCTAGATCCTAAGTCTCTCTCCTTAGTTTCATGATTTTAAAAAATAAAAACTCATTTGAATAGGACCAATTTTGAATTGTACCAGGTGCGCTTCCCCATCATTACTTGTATCCTTTGGGTATGGTTACATTAGCATATCTTTCAGAAATGTACTTTCATATGATGAATAGGCTTTTAGAAGTTGGTCTTTCCTGAGACACAACTGCTCTAATGGTTTATTACACACGAGTAAAAGAGCCAAGCTATAAACAGAAAAAAAGGGGGGGAAACTCCAGGGTGAAAATGAAGCTCTTCCTTTTTTGGAATGAGCAACACTTTAGCCTATACCTATACTCACATTTTATAAAGTTAGTAAAAAGAAAAAAACGGGGGGAAAGATCCCATTCTGTTTAAAACTCTTGGTCCTGCTATATATCTTATCTCCATGCTCTTCCACTGGCCAAGCCACTCAACCTGGATCATGGTGTGATTATGTAATTGGCCTAATCTAATTAATGTGTGACATCAAAGTAATCAGCAATAGGATTGTTGCCATGTATCTTTTTTAAAATAAATAAATAAAAGTTGATATATTATCATTCTGCATGGAAGCGGTTCACTTTTATGAGCTTGAATCAAACCGTCTGAAAAATGCATAGGCATATAAATTGTACATGTTTATTAATAACAGCATGAAAAATGTTTGAGTAATATTTTAAAGCCACCTTTGGTGTGTTTTCTAAGGCATGATTCAGTCTTCATCTTTTGCTTAAATTAATGGGGCTGTTAAGATTGGGTAATACCGTAACCTTATTTTTGTACAATTACATTTGCTAGGAGACTATCACAAGCTAAGCAAATGCATAAAATCTAGTCAGTGGAAGGGGTAGCTTAGGTTACTAGAATTAATCTCTCTCTCTCTCTCTCATACACACACACACATACACACTTAAACACACACACAAACACAGACAGAGAGACTCAAGCTAAATGCAGAGAGTATGAACCCCTGTGCTGGTCACCGATAGTTCAGTACATTTCTTCCATGACCACAATCCTAATGTTAATGTGCTTGAATTTACTACTTTGAATTGAAATGAGACATCATAGGAGCTATTTACTGTCATCATATGGGTCACCAGTGGACCTAGATATATGGCACAGTCCTATGAATATTTAGATAGAAAAAAGTCCTACACTTCTGTTCTGCCTAAAGTTATTACCTGTTCCCCCCGCCCCCGTTATGCATGCATTGGATTGCACCCTTAATGGCAATGAGGGAAAATGAAGTGAAGGACAGTAAAGGCAGAAAAGTAGATGGGTGATCAGGTTTACAAGCAGCAGGAGCAGAAGCTGCAGAACAAAGGAGGGCTGAAGAGCATTCTGGATTGTGTGGGAAGCCCCCAGTGACAGAGAGGGCTCCCCACTTCAGAGGAATAGTGGACGACAAAACACCAAGAGGGAGAGGGCTGGGGCTGGAGTGCTCCCGACCCTCATTTCAATTGCATCTTCTGGTTTACATTACCTGAATAGGATAAGGTAAATGTCAACATTGATGCAACCCCTGTTTATGTTCCAGACTTTCATTACCACAAACAGCAGCCTCACTCATGGGTCCCTCTGGCCTTGTGAGAGTTATGCTATCCGAAGTTGGTACTCCTGGTTACCTGCCCATACAAGTCCTGTTGCGGATGCTTCCATAGCCACACTCACCATTCTGCCAAAAGAAAGGTCATCTTAGCTTGGCTCCCTTCCTTTCTTAGATATCCCTTTAATAAACTCACTAATCTGAGGCCTTAGCTAGACCTAAGGTTTATCCCGGGATCATCCCTGCCTGCTCCTGGGATATCCTGTGTGTCATTTACGTGAACTGGGATGACCCCCGGGACAATCCCGGGATAAACCTTAGGTCTAGCTAAGGCCTTAACTGCTATGTTCCTTAAATGCATATCATGCCATTTCTCAGAAAAGTTGGGATTCATGCAGTCTATACATGGCTGCTAAATTGTTTGACCAGAATCCTGCCCACCCCCTGTTTACTTTCCTTATTTACCTTTCCAATTCAGACCACTGCTTTCATATCCCATTTCCACAACTGCAGCTATGGTTGCGGCCCAGAGACCAAAAGAATGAGAACCAAACACCTGTATTGGCATACCAATTGCTGCCATGGTCCTCTTGAAAAACTCTACAAACTCAAATAAAGGAAAACCACTGTAGGGCATTAACAGGGTCAAAGAAAACTTCGGCCTGCCTTGAAGGGATTTCTGTAAGGTTATGAAACATAAGAAAAGCTGTGCTGGATCAGGCCAAAGCCTATTCAGTCCAGCATTCTGTTCTCACAGTGGTCAACCAATTGCCTGTCGGAAGCCCAGAAGCAGAACATAAGCACAGTAGCATCCTCCAGTTCATGTTCCCCAAGAACTGGTATTTGAAAGCCTTCTGATATTGGAGATAATTTATAGCCATCATGACTAGTCAGCACTAATAGTTTTGTCTTCCACAAATTCCACTGTGTTCCTTTAATGCAGCCCCAAGGCAAAGTGTCCCTGTGTGCACAGCATATGAGACTCACTTCTGTCTCTTTCCTCTTTCAATTAAGAGCTTCATCTATTGAACACTGGGGCTGCTACTTTGCACACCCCTCCAGTGCAACCCTCCTGCAGCATCTGAGAACACCTACCAGGTCTGCCCAACATCATAGTTTTCCTTCGAAAATACACCCATTGTAATTTGCTAGGAATTTCTGCCATACTCCTAAGTTCTTCTTCTGCTCCCTGGCACTGTAATACAATGATTCAGAGTTCTATAACATTAACAAACAAACACCAAAATCATGCCAGGAGCCACTACCTTGAATTAATGAGTTTACATCAGGATATTGTGGGGAATTAAAATGGTAGCCCAGTATTAAAAAAAAAGTTTAAGAAGCACCTTAACATTGTTTAGGGGGAATCCTGTGGTAGGCCCAGCTGGGGTACCAGGACTCTGACAATTACCTGAGGATACCAGGTGTTGATTCCAGGTCTGCTATAGATATGTTCAGTTCTGATGCCTTGTGCAAGACACTAGCTCTCAGGCTAAGCTAATTCATGGGGATGCAATGAGGCAAAATACTCTTTGAAGGAAAGGTGAATTCCAAATCCAACATTAAAACTGGGGGTTGGCAGGAAACAGCGGAGAGAGAGAGAGAGAGATATTAATTGTTTTTCTCCAAAGCGTATCTGCTGCCATCTGTTGACTTTTCAGGGTCTTCTAATCTCACAAATAAAATAGATTATCACATGCTAGTCACGCAGTGTGCTCTCATAACGGATATTTTCCAATTAGCCATTAGGAATTACAAACCATATGCTTCCCTTGGGTATTCAAGAGGTGCAGAAAAGACATAAAACCTAAGAAACACTAAAATCTAAGACTATAGGAAACTGCATAAGGAAAAATAATATTTCTAATTAAACTCATTGAAGTGAGAAATTCTGCATTGTGCACTTGGGAATCCCGAGCTCTTTCTCAATTTCAATGGACCTTCTTTGTCCTTGTAACTATTTGCTTGCTATATTGAGTCTGTTCCAAGGGTTCAGGTCCATCAAGGGTTCTTGTAATTAGTTCTTGTATATGTGTGTACAGAACTGAGTGAAAAATAGCCAAGCTTTTGGTCACATTCAGAAGACGAGATGACCATCTCACTGGCAGACACTCCTCACTCGTTTAAAAACACCTCCAGATCTTCGTATCAGATTCAAGCATGATGAATATTGTCCAACATCTTCAACTGTTTTTCTTCTAATCCAGTAGATACAAGTACAGAAATGTTATGTTGGAAGGAGTTTTGTATTTCTTGGACTGTATGCAATTAAACATCTGTGGAAATCTTGCCACTGTGAGATGTACAGCCTCAAGTTTGTGTGAATATACAGGCAGAAAGAGAATATGTTCTTCACCTATAGATCACGCAACAGGAATTTGTCCCTAAGGACATTACTCAATTTTCAGGGGGAGGCATGTTGGCACATAATGTCATGTAATCCAGCTTTTGTGCATAGTTCGTTGCCAATAGGTGATTAAAAGCAATCTCCCAGAACATGACAAAATGTCTTGGTACTCTATTTTATATAATAGCAAAGGCACAAATCCTGCCTCATGTAAAGTTCAATAAAAGTAATTTGACATGATTTCATTTTATGCAATGTTTTCCCTCCAGCTTTTTGCAATTCTATTCTCTGACACCATGGATGAACTCATCTAACCAAATTTTCCACTGCTTTGTGATTTTCTAGAATCATAGCCCCACAGTACAGCTGAAGGCAATGTCTCCAAGACTATCACACTTCTAGCCAGCTAAATATTGCCTGTTGAAGAATGGAATCAACACATGATGGGATCTATATAGAACAAATTCATCTGAAAAAGTCAAACAACTGATGGGGCCCATAGTCTAATAATGTGCTTTTCTACTTGTGGAATGTCAAAGTATGTCAGGTGGTATGAGGACCATCAGCTGAAAAGCACTAGCAGTTTACCACACATCCAGAAATAAGTTCCTGTGGTCTTGGTTCAATGCAATCTGGGAAGCCTCTTTTGAAAATCGGTTACCTTCTTCCAAGGCTACATTGGCCTCGTTCAGACAACACGCTAAAACATGCTGCTTGACCACAAAATGTAAATGCATTCCATTAACCATTTTGTGGTTAAGCAGCATGGTTTAGTGTGTTGTCTGAACGGGGCCATTGAAATGACAAATTTAGTAGTGGAGACTGTAGGGCAGACCCCAATACCACACATGTGTTAGTGACTATGGGTGAAAGAATAGAATTACTTCAAGAAATGGAAATCCATTTACTTTAAAGTTTTGTTTTCCTTCCTGTAGACTTTTGGTAGAATCCCTATGGGCTTTCCCCATGGTGTCACATGAATCTAATATGTACTGCTTTCCTACACACACACACACACACACACACACACACACACACACACACACACTTTGGGAAATTAATGTCAAGTATTCATTTATTTTTTAAAGCATATACTAAAACTGCACCATAATTCTTTTTTGACTTTCCTTAACATCCTACAGATGTCTTACCTGCATGGCAGCACCTTCCAAATTTGCCTTATCTTCCCGCTTTCATTTTATGTGAAACATTGGTGGCAACATACATGTTCTTTCTTTCCATTCCCCCTGCTGTTAGGATCACTTCTAGGTTGTTCTAACTGGCATTGTGTGTTTGGAGGAAAAACTATGGTAGTGATACTGTTGATTCCCCTACAGACTCCTCTGCAACAGCTCACTTGATCTCACTTTCTACCTGGCAATTTATCCTCATAAAATGTAAAACTGAACTTGGATCAAAAATATGAAATTTTAATAATGCAAATAAGTGCAACTGCTATTGTGTTTCCAAGTAAATTTGGTCATTCTTGGTTTTATATAATGGAGTACTGTTTTGTCTGCATTATTTGTCTGCAGAGACTGGGGACTTGATAATCTATGTTATCACTGAAAATGAACTCATTAAATCTTAGATATATTAATTCCACAACTCATCAGAAGAAAGCTCACTGAGATAATGGACAAAGGATTAATCTAAAAACCTCCAGTTGCATGTATAAAGACTGGCATTTTGACACATTACACAATATTATTTGTGAAAACAGGTTGCTGGATTGCCACTTACTAAAATTAGTTGATTTCGGTCACCCTTCAAAATTGTTTTCCAGAAACATTTCAGAAAAAGGTGCATTTTAGTATATTGTTGAACGTGCCACAGTGCTTAGGGCTGGGGCTGAATCAATCAGCAATAGCCAACCTACCCAAAGATTTTGTACAATTTGCTGAGATATTCATTTTCATCTTCCTAAAATATTCATTTTCATACTTAGATTTGTCACCCATTTTTTTATGTATTTGTATCTGAGAAAGGGATGTATGAATTTTGTAAAATCCATTCCATCTGCATTTGTCAGGCTTCTTTTGTTCCTCACATTGGTGGAATCGGATTTTCCCAATTTCACAAATTTGTGCTTGCAAAATGGTTATTCTGCCATGCCTGACCTGGCCTGGGCATGGGGAAGCGTTTGTGGGTAGGGGGGATGAATGAGACGTGCCCTTCTGCCATTGGTAGGGCACATCCAGGCCTCGAGGGGAGGGGGTATAGAAGCTTTAAAAGGAGGCTCACCCCCTCCCACCTCCTCTTTCGCTGCACAGCTCCCTCCCTCCCTGTAGACAGTGTGGGCTTGCTGGTTGCCTTTTACAGGGCAGAGTAGGAATTTTTTACTCATATACTGAATTGTACATGAGTATTTTTGCCTCCTTCACACTGTAAAACAGTTTGGGAGTATTAATAAGTTAATCTGCTTTAATTGGGTCACATTTATTTGGCACTAGGTACAGGCATCCAGAGGGATTCCGAATTAGTGAGCATTCACGGGCGCTGTTCAAGGTGACTGGTAAGTCTGAGGCTCCCAGCTTTGAGCTCAGCGGCCTTGCTCGGGAGATAAGAGTTACCTTTGGGGCCAACCCTACTCACCCACTCTGAACTGGGTGGTCTGATTTGGGGGTGACAAAGGAAGGCTCCCTTACCTAACAAGGGGAGGCCTGTTGGAAGATGATTGGTACAGCACCTGCCCACAGGCCATGAATGCCTCACCAGACCTGAGGGGCCTGTAAGCAGGCCATACTGGATGCCTGATAGGTTTTCAACCCCCTTTGCTGATCACTAAATACGTGACACTGTTTAAACCCAGCTATTGTTGTCTGTCTCATTATTTATCCACCTACACTCCACAAATGCACCCCCCCACAAACGACCAAATCCTCCCCAAAATGTGCACCCCCAAGTGTGCATTTTCATGCTTTAGCCTATGGAGGAAATGCACAATTTTGGCTGACTGAGAATAAGCAAGGCACACAAATTTCCTAGTCACAGTCTTCCGCATCATGGCTTGATGCAATATATTTCTTTTTAAATTATTATAATTTAAATAGAAATATAAAATCTAAACAATGGTTACAATGCAGTCATCAGATCAAATATTCATCATCATTATATATTTTTTCCTTGCCATTCAATGGGATTTTTAGAGTGAAGGTTTTAATTTGGAAACACTGCTGTGTTGTCGTTAGCACCAACAACTTGCTCTATCAGATATTGTCAAGAACTTGGATCATTGTTAGTTTAAATAAAAGAATAGCAATATTAATTAATCAGTTGAACTCAGAAGTCAAGCATACTTTGACAGCGAAAATGCCAAAATTGTAGACAAGAGTTCTTAAATGTGATCACCCATATGAGACCATGTTACCGCAGGCCATTATTTGACCAGCTAGATTTTCTTTTAACTTTTTTTTCCAGGTAGTTTTTCATTTTCACAACATGGAGCCTGCAGCTTAAAAGAATCTGTCGGGGTTTTATGCCAGCATGAGAAAAATGAGTTTCAGTGGAGCTGCAATGGCATCTTTTTATTAGATCCCAATTAGGCGGCTACAATGAAATTATTACACTTGCACACCATGTTTCAGAAATTCATCAGCATTAATATGCCATCTTTTTAGAATTTGTAGTCTGTAAGGATTTCCAGGAGGGATTAATCTCAAAACTCAAAGCAAGCCTGGTATTTGTGAAGGCTGAAAGGTGTAAACAAAATGATAAATTTCTTAGCAGTTCTTAAAGTGAGCAGTCTAGTTCTTTCACAATTTTAATTGCTTATGTAGGTTTTAAACTTTAACCAGAGAATGCATGTTAGAAACTTCATGCATGCCATTTTTGCTGGCTTTTTTTAAAAAAAAAACAGGAGAAAAATGGTTGTTAAGTAAGCAAAAACAGTAGGATTCTATAATGCACTTATTTAGGGGCAAAAGCATCCAAGGTAAATTCATCTGTTGATAGAATACTATGATTGCCACTTCCCTATGAATCAATCATTCCAATAATATCTGTAAAAATGGAGCATGTTTAGCCTGGAGAAGAGAAGATTGAGGGGAGACATGATAGTACTCTTCAAGTACTTGAAAGGTTGTCACGCAGAGGAGGGCCAGGATCTCTTCTCAATCATCCCAGAGTACAAGACATGGAATAATGGGCTCAAGTTACAGGAAGCCAGATTCCATCTGGACATCAGCAGTACAACAATTGGAGCCAATTACTTAGGGAGGTCGTGGGCTCTCCCACAATAGAGGCCTTCAAGAGGCAGCTGGACAGCCATCTGTTAGGGATGCTTTAAGGTGGATTCCTGCATTGAGCAGGGGGTTGGACTCGATGGCCTCATAGGCCCCTTCCACCTGTACTAGTCTATGATTCTATTACTCCATGATCAGAGAGCATGCTCGTTTTCAATGCCAGCCTTACCTATTGCCATGATGGGCAAGACTTCCGTTGAAGGGAACCATGCTGTTTGCTCCTTTCTTCTTTATAGACATTTCCATAGTAAAACTTAAGGACTTCAAGGTTCTCTGAATTCCATCCCGAAGTCCATCAGGGAGTGAGCTCCTTTTCCCCAACACATAAATTTGAGTGTATTTTCATACGCATTTTCCCAAATGCACACATCAATTGTGCAGATTTTTTTTTTAACAAAGTGTGCCTATTCCAAGGTGGTGTGGGACTGCACTATGGCTGAGCTAGCCAAACTTTAATAGTAAGATATGAATCAGGTATGAAGCAGTTCATTCAGTTTCCACAGGGAATACAAGCACGGGTCTTCCGCCCTCATTGGCACCTTACCTATTTAGAAAACTAACAGGAAGTACAATCTGGCATCGCCATCTTTCTTTGGAGAGAAGGTGCCTACCTAACTCAGGGAACTTGCTGCATTTTTATTTACACTCTAACTAGGGATGTACAGATTTGTTAAATCCATTCTGTCTTTGTTTTGTGGATTGTCAGGCATCTTTCATTCTGTCGTCCACTCATTGACAGAATCCAACTTTTTGGACGGATGCATGAAAACTTTGCTCTATTTCTGCAAGTGTGGGACAGACTCACCTGTGCCTGGCTTTGTCAGGTGCTTTCTGAGCCACCGCCCCTGCCTGCCTCTGCTTCTAGATGGTCCAGTGAATGCTGGAACTCTCTGTGAGCTTCTGGATGGTCCAGTGAGCACCTGACAAAACCACGGGTCTGTCCATCCTCTTAGCGAGCTGCCATTTCACACAATAGTAGTGGCTCGGGCTTTTCTGGGAAGGTAATGTTACATAGATGGCAGCTGTAAAGGGCTCCATTCACACCTGAAATGTTGTGTAAATTGCCCCTTTACGGCAGCGATTTATGTAAGATTACTTCCCAGGAACCCCGAGCTGCCATGGTTGTGCAAAATGGCAGCTCTCTAAGGGGGCAGGTGGCTGCTGTTTGCTCACTGAGCCACAGGGCACTTGATGAGTAGGTCTACTGGACTCCTCACACACTCCATGGACTCTCGCAACATCCCTAGTTGGGGCTGAGGGTTGAATGGCGAAACATCTGGAGGGCACTAGGTTGGCAAATGCTGCACTTGCACATGGTTGCCATTGGATACACCCCTTGATGCCCCTATTCAGGCAGCTTTAGGGAATACTAGATACATGGAGGTGGAGAGCAAGAACAAGCATACTAGCACCACCCTTTCCATTTGTTGTGGGTGAAACTCAGCAATAGAAAACCTTTGGATCTGTGTAGGCTCCCGAGTGAGTTAGAACCTGGGAAAGTCAGTTTTCTAAAACACGCATGGAGCATTATGCAGAAAGCACCCTGCTGTAGTTGTGTGCCCTCAAAATATGGATGTTGATGAGGACAACAATGTGAAATGGAGCTAGTGGACTTGTCCTTGCTTTCCTCCTGCTCATGTTCATGATTCCCTGAAGCAGAATGGCTGAATAGGTATGGCTGTGCTTATTATGAACTAAATACATTTCCTTTTGTTGGAAGAACCATACCAACAAATCGTTATTAAAATTCCTACCCTATTTTGAGACTGAGTTGGAGAAATAGGCCAGTTTAATTGTCATGCTTTTTCGAATAGAAAAGCTGTTTCCAAATGTTTTGTGGCAGTTCCTATTAATTTCTATAAATTCCATGAAAAAACCCGGTGCAGGTTCACAAATTTATCTTCACTTGCCAGGGAGATTGTGGAGCCAAACTGTACATGGTCTGGTTGTTACTGCTGCTGAAGATACATGAAGCATAAATAATACATCTCTTTTAAGTCACTGTAAAGCTGTTGTAGTGACAGAATAGCGAGGAAAATAATAGCTCTTAAAATGTGCATTGAGAAAAAGATGACATGCAAAACATAGTAAACACTCCCGTCCATATGCAGTGCTCATGTTCCATTAGGCAAAGTGCTGGATTTTAACCCCCAAAGCCTATTAATGTTTTAATGAAAATAGTGCCTCCTTTTCCGGAAAATATTGAATAAAACCTTTTGTCAATCAGATGAGCCACAAACAAGGAAAGAGATCTCCTTTTCATGACCTTGCCACAATAGGGTCCCATGGGATGGAACAGTCATATGCAACTAGTGCTTTGTGTGACACCTTAAAGTAGCAAGGGTGTGTGTGTCAGGATCTTTATGGGCCTGGGGGCTGAATTTGCTCTAGACAAGTACACTGGGGACTGCATGATAACAATGAATGGAAACATAGCACAAAGTGGGCAGGGTCACTCCCACTGCTGATATGCAGTCCTAGCTGCTTGCCCAGATGTACACACACCCCATACACACACACACACACACACACACCATTCTCTCTCTCTCTCTCTCTCTCTCAGACAAAGGCAATCCACTTGGGAAGGGAGAGACTGCTCTCTCCTTCTGTGGACAGTTTGCTGCCTTTCTGAGCTCAGCGTGTAGCACAGAAAGGCAAACTGCCCATAAAATGAGAAAAGGGGTGGGAAGCTGGAGAGAGGGTGTGGGATCTGGGAAGAGGAGGCAGAGTCTGGGGAAAAGGAGGACAGTAGGCTATTTGGGGAGATCATTGAATGGTGCTTCATAGGCACAATCAGATTGGTAAATTCAAACAGCACCAGTTTAGGATCAACAGGGAAGTCAAAATTTGGTCACTCTTTTAGGTCGCAGTCCTATGCACCTGAAAGTGAATCCCTTGAACTCCATGGCGGTTAATTCTGAGAAGATGTGTGTAGGATTGCACTGTTAATGGCTGCAGTCTGCTGCTACCAAACAGCACCTCGAAAAATCATAGTTCTTTGTTTGAAAGAACTTATCCAATGTCCTTGGAGTTGAGTTCCAAAATTAATAATAATTAAAAAATCTTGCAAGAATTTTCCTTTTAATGGTGTATATATTGAATTTACAGGTTTCCCTGGGGGTGGGGGAAAGATGTCCATTCTGACTCACTAATCGTAGAGCCTGGTAAATTTAGGATAACATTCTAAAAAAAAAAAAATTGCTTGGCATTTCAATGCCTTTCCCCCTCCCTCATTTATCCAAAACACCACCACCACCAAAACAATACTCAGAGGAAATTGAAATCAGATTTATCCCTAGAACAATGTTTGCTCTTAGAAGTTGCTCTTCATCTGAGCAGATCATTTCCCAGACAAATGTGAGCTTCGAAGATGCTTTGAAATCCTGGAGAAGTAACTCAAGAATTCCGCACACATGGCTGAATACCCATTAAGAGGAGTTGTGTTCTGCCTTTCCCTTGGAGGATAATAGAAACCTACCCTGCTCCTTGTTGCATGATGCTTGGTAATAAACCTACATATCTTTTGAGTGTAGTATGCAGCTCAGCTTTCACAGAAGTACTACTTCATGTGCCAGTGAATAACATGAGTACATTCAGCATTCATTTTATCCCACTTTAATTTAGAAAAGAAAACTTATGATTCCCTTGGTATGTCTCACTTTTCACATGAAGTATTATATTTCTGTGATTTATTGAGATATTAACATGGAAATGGTGATGTTAAACAATACTTTGAATAGCTCTAAAAGTGTCATGGGAATCATGATTTCATAAGAAGAAAATTAGTTATGTAGGTAACATTATTTTATAATTTCCCATAGGGTCTCTCTACATCAGGCCAGATTTTATTATATTCTAAAGCAAAGTTGCTTGCATTCATTTTCGATATAACATAGTGTAGGATGCAGCAATATCATAAGACAGCCCACAGTACAAGCAAAGACATCTGTTAATGGTAGTATGAATAGTTATAAACTGTGGTGTTCAAATGGCTTTGCCACTAAAGCAGGGCCTTCTAATTTATTTTTATAGCCAATAGATGGCTCATTTTTCATGGTTTGATAGTTTGCATTCAAATCTACCAATAACTTCCAGTGCAATCACTCCTACACAGCGTGTTTTGCTGTAGAACACAAGATGCGATCGCTAATGGTCTGCTGGTGGGTAGCCATCTTCAACAGCAGGTCGGTGTGTGAAGCCTTCTTTTTCTAGTTGCAAAATTAATTAGTGAAATTGAGTTTATTATACTATGATACAATATGTCTTCATTCATGAGGGATTTAATTGAAAATCTGAGAGTTGAGCCTGAGGTGAGGAAAGCCTGGATTTTTAGAATTTTATAAACAACAACAGCAAACTCTAAATCCTGACTATTATAAGTCAACTGCCCCAACCTGGTGCCTTCCAGATGTATTGTACTGCAACTGGGAGTTGCAGTACAACACATCTGGAGGGTACTAGACTGGGTGAAGCTGCTGTAGTTGAATGGTTCTGTTCTCAGAAAAGTTTGATGTCCAAAATGTTCACAGACCAATGTTTTTCAGTGCTCTTTTCCAAGAATTTGTGTTGTTCATCTTACATGCTTTCACAAAAGCTGGATTTGAAAACTGAAACAAACAGGTTAGAGAAAATGGGTAGTATCCAATGCAACACTACCACTAAAGTAAATTATTTTGCACTAATATTAATGGCCACTAGAACAATGCCAATAGTGCTTGCTGGTGTGACAGGGTTTCCTGGAGAACCCATAATGTGAGGAATGTGCTACAGGCCATTAATGCTAGCACAATTCAAGTTACGTTGGTGACAGTGTGGCATTGGATACTTCCCATTATATTTTTTATACACAATGTTAGCTATGGGCAGGATAGGCCAGGATTCAAAGTGATACACACCTGCAGTGGATAACTATCTAGGCCTTGTGCAATGGTAATATAAAGCAGAGATGTCACTAAAGTCCATAGTTATCTCCTTTTCAGTATGTGGTTTTACAGTCCTTAATCCTAGAATGTTTTACAATTGAGCAGCCCTTCCTCCAAAAGTTCTTCTTTGCCTCAGAAAGTAAAAGAAGTGTCTGAACTTCACTGGTCTTTGTTCATTCTGAGGAGGCCGGTTTGTAAGTGCATGTGCATATTCATCATGGAAGCTCTCACTGAATGAAATTAAGTATTAGCTCTAGTTAGGGTTTAAACCCCAAAATGATTCCAAAACCCAAAACAAAACCTGTGGTTAGACACAGAAGCAAAACTGGAGGGTCACAACATTGTCTGAAGAACCCATGAACTGAGACTAGGGAATAATAATAACACAATAAATGCCTTGTGTAAAAGCCCATGGAAAATATGGTATACAGGTGTATCTCTGTAAAGCAGATATTGAAAAGTGCTATAGCATCTAAATTAGGAGTGGGAAACCTCTGGCTGTCTAGACATTGTTGGACTACAACTCCCATCATCCCCAGACAATATTGGGAGGGCCACAGGTTTCCCACCCATAATCTAAAACCTCAGATAGCCCAGCTAAGTTGTACAAAGAACAGAAGTCACAATCCAGGAAAGTGTAGGCACACCTATGCCCCATTGCAATCAATGGGGCTGAAGCATCAGGAGCTCACGGAAATGGTAAAAATCCAGACAAATCACATGTCAGCTCTTTTGTACAAATGACTTCTAATGTGGAACCAAACCTCACGTTTTGTCATCTTGGTAGCAATCATGCAATTATTATAGCATCATGTATCCCCATCTTTCTCTGGATTGTGCCCATTGTTAACTGGTTGCAGAAGATTGAGCATCATCACACAGGGGAAAATCAAATTTGCTTACCATCACTTCTCCGCCCATGCGTTTGTCCCTCATTACTTCCTGTTTTGAAACAGGAAGTTAACAATGTGCACGTAGCCCATTCAGTGGGCCGTTTTGATCCTGCTGATTGTATTTCTAACGCAACAGAGTTCCTATGACTCAAAGAAGCAGTCCTCTTCATGCTGACCAAGGTCAGCATAAAGAAAGAAGCCCATTCCTGGCCCCAGAATCCTGAAAGACAAAGGCTGGATTCTTTCTTCTTCTTTCTTCTTTTCAAACTGAGCACAATAGAAATTGGTCCTTTTGTATTTCCAGTGAGATACGCTGAAAATGTCAAAGCTCACTGCGTTTCAAGTGCTCTGGTATCATGCTTCTTCAGCCACAAATATAATCTTGCTGAGCCTGTCCCATTGGTAATTTCTTATCAATTTAGAATGTGAGACCTACAGGACGTTAACTAAACAGTAATATTAACTTCTAATTGTATTGCAAGTACAAAGTATTAAAGTAATATTACATTCAGAAATATCTTCAGAAAGGAAAATATTTCTCCATTATTCCGCTCTGTGCTATCATATTCATTTGGAAGATTTATTGCTCCATCAGATGAGAGTTTTATTGCATGTGCGTTACTGGGCACTCATGGATTTTCGCGGGTCCCTCTCATGACGTCATCTGCCTCCCATCCACCTGCATCCCCTTCTGGTCTTCTTTCATGAAAAAATAAGACCCCATTAAATCTGATATAGTTTTCGTATTCCTTTATTTACAGTCAACAGACCAATATAAAACAAGAAGATACACCATTATATAAAACAATACAGAGTAGGGATAAAAAGAAGGAGTGTTACAAAATCACTAAAGATACTAGATGGTTATTTGTTGGTTTCTGAAAAGGGAACAGAATTGGGTTATTGGGGCCTAGCATAGTGAAAAAGGGAGGGATATATAGATAATAAAATTGCTAATCTGTGGATTTAAACGCAATCAACATCCATAAGCGATCTGGTGCGGATGGCCAAATTCAGGAATTTGGCCACCTGCTCAGTGGTAGATTTACTGGAGCCCTGAAGTAGACTAATCAGGAGTGACTCAGGGGATCGTCCAGGGAGACGTTGCGTAATAGGACATAATAGGTCTTTTCTTGCCTGTTGGTAAAAATTGCAATGGAAGAGCACATGCAAAATGGATTCCACCTCGATGTTATTACATGGGCAGTATCTGTTTTTGGATGGAATTTTCTTATATCTGCCCTCCAGCAACTTGGAGGGGAGGACGTTAAATCTTGCTAGGGTGAATGCTTTCCTGTATTTGGGAATGGTTAACCAACCCAGGTATGGCATTCCGTCTTTGCAAGAAGGGACTGGGAGACCCAATGATTGGGGGGAACATGGTCCCCAGGCAGTTCCCCGGAGCTCTTGGTGGTCTATATCCAGTAGTCTCTGTTTGGTGATCTGTTTAGCGCTGTCCAAGTCCAGAGATAGCAGGAAAAAAGGGGATAGCCCTATTGAGGTTACTTTTTGCACCACTGCCCTAGACCAGTGAGATTCGGAGGGTTCTAACAGGACTTTGGTAACCAAGGAGTTGGGGGTGAGCATTAGGTGACAGCGGAGCCAGTAGTGTATGGTGAATATCCAAGCTTGGCATTTAAGTGTACTTAGTCCAGCCTCCAAGTTGAGGGCAGCACCAGAAACACATCTAGGGACTTCAAATATAAGCCTGAGGTAGAGATGTTGCACTCCTTCAAGAGAACTTTTGAAGTGTGGGAACCATATTGGAGCTCCAAATAGAGTCTGAGACACTATTTTAGCTTTGTAAACCTGGATGGCTGCCGGTAGATATTTCCCACCTTTCGCATAGAAGAATCGGGATAACGCACCAATAGTTTGTTCAGCTTTACTCTTGGTGTGTTTGCCATGTGCCCTCCAGTTTTGAGCTTCATGAAACCATATGCCCAGGTATTTATATGCGTCAATTTGGTTGATTCTGTTTCCCCCCATGGACCAGGGGAATCTTACCTTCCTCCTGGCAAAAACTACCACTTTGGTTTTTGAATAGTTAATTGTCAGCAGGTTTTTCTCGCAGTATTTGGCAAAACCATTTATTAGTCTCTTGAGGCCCAGTCGAGTCTGGGAGATCAAAACGGCATCGTCAGCATAGAGAAGAACGAAAACTTTTGTTGAACCAATCTTGGGTGCATGCGATGGTAATGAAGCCAACCAGACAGGGAGGTCTGCCAGATAAAGGTTGAACAAGATGGGGGCGAGAACACATCCTTGTCTGACACCAAGTGAAGTGACAATCTCATTTGTGAGGTGTCCTTCTCTACTGCAACGAACCTGGGCAGATGTTTTATGATGCAGAGATTGAATCAGGAACAGAAGCCTGCTTTCGATAGAAAGCTGTTCCAGTTTGCTCCAAAGATGGGCTCGGCATATTGAATCGAAGGCAGATTTGAGATCAATAAAAGCGGTGAATAATTTGCCTCCACTGGGTGTAGAATATTTATGAACCAGGTGAGCCAGTACCAGGCAATGGTCAAGAGTAGAGCAGCCTGCTTTAAAGCCAATCTGTTCTTCTCCCAATATATTGTTATCAAGGATCCATGTTTTTAGTTTCAAGGCCAAGAAACTGGCATAGACCTTACCAACTACAGATAAGAGGCTAATGGGTCGATAGTTGGATGGGTCCTTTTTGGGTCCTTTTTTATATATTGGAATGACAATGGCTTTTAGCCAGGTTGCGGGAATTAACCCAGTTTTATTTATTAAGGAGAAAAGAGGTGCTAGCAGGGCAGTCCACCAGCTGATGTTGCTTTTCAGCATCTCTGAAGGGATGCCATCTGGTCCAGGAGCCTTACCTGACTTTAACTGTAGTATTAAGTCCTCTACAGTGCTGATATTGACATTGGGCCAGTTAGGGGAGTCAGGTGGCAGTCTCGGATCAGAATTTGATATGTGGCTGTCACTAAAGGCGATATGGAGATGATTCTCCCAGATTTCAGCCGGTATATGGCATTCCATGCTGCCATTGCTGTTACCTAGGGCACCTGATACTATCTGCCAAAAGGTTTTACAATTGTTGGAAATGGAAGCCCCTATCAGTAGTTGCCAGGTTTCCCTGTCTGCCTCTCTTTTTTTGTGTTGCAGGAGCTTCTTGTATTTTTTCTTTAACTCATAGTATGAGCGTGGTAGTTGGCGTTCATTGTTCTCACGGTAGGAGCGGTAGGTGAGCTGAATTTTTCTTTTAAGGTTTACACAGTCCCAATCAAACCATTTATTAGTACGAGCTCTCTTGCATTTGGGGTTGCTGAGGTTGTTTAGGAGGGAGGAGTACAAGTCCTGCATTAGCTCCTCGTAGGCTAAGATTCCCAACTCAGGGGGCGCGTCTACTAAAATCTGTGCGATAGTGTTCCTATAGCTGGGAGAGAGGACTAGCCGATCAAAAGCCTGTGCCGTTTTGTCTGTCCATTTGAGCTTTTTAGCACACACAGCAAAGGGTGGGCTGGAGAGTGGAAAATGTTTCGCTTCCATCCTAATAGGCCCTGGAAATCTGATATAGTTTTTTGAAGTGAAACGTGCAGCCATTTCCTTCTGTGTGCAGGAAAAGCAGTGCGATAAAAATGCTCATGTGGTCTTTGTTTACTTCCTCTTCAGCGTGTGAAAGAAAGAGAAAGCTGCCATCCCAGACACATAATTAGCTTTGCAGCTGAATGAGGGGCTGAACCGGGATGCTGCACTGCTCCCTGGGGAAGGACCTTGCTGATTGAACTTAGCCAAGTAGAGGGGGAGGAACTCAGTGTGAGAGAAGGTGGAAAGGAAATGCCTTTCCCTTTCTCCGGTTCCCCCCCCCCCCATGCTGTCCTTTTCCACTGCCAACAGCGACCAGGGAATGAATGTGAAATTAATCTCATCTCTTGCCCACTGATGCTGTTCCGGCCTCCCCCTCCTTTTGCCATGAGTGGGGTGAGCTTTGGCAGCATTGACAGCAGAGCACATGACTTCCTCTTTCTTCTCCATGATCATCATCCGTGGGAAGGAAAAGGAAGTGCTGTGGAATAGCAGCAGGGTGGGAGTGTCTGTAGGAAAACACAATGATCCCCTTATTCTGTATATGGTTAGTCCATGGTGGTATGATGACAGATACCCAATTACATCAGTCCTATCTTTGCCATTGTCGAAAAATCATCTATTTTATTTTATTAGTCAAACTAATAATTTATAAACTGCTTTCTACAGAGCTGTCAAAGTGGTGAACATAAAAATATATAAACAAAACAACAATAAGGCATAACAATAAAATAACACATATAACATTTTTATATTGCTCAATAGCGAGGCTCTCTGGGCAGTTTACAATTAAAACTATAACATAGAACAAGTCAAAATTTTAAACTTTAAAAGTTAAAAATACCATATGAAACCAAAATAAATTATAGTCCAGGGAAAGCCTGTGGGAAAAGATATGTTTTCAGGAGGCATTTAAAGGATGATATGTTTTTTGCCTCTTGAAGTGCATGAGGGAGGGATTCCAGAGGGTGGGTGCTAATCAAGAGTAAAACCACACATTCTATTGTATGCTACAGACTATAGCTGGCTGGGCAGCACTTCAAGGAAAGAAGGTGTGAAGAGATGGGTCCTGGGGACCTATCTAATGACAGCTGCAACCCTAAAGACTCTGTCGCATGTGGCATCCTCAGACGCACCCCCTCAAATGATTGCAGAGATTGGGCTGGGACAAAAGTTATGGATAATGGTAAACCATGTCGCCATGGTAAATTTTGAAAGGCCAATACTGTTTTGAGTCATCAACTATGCTGAAAGACATAAGAATTAGCACTGAAGAAGCCCACATTTTTAAGGAAACCAACCTACCTTGCATTTCCATGACTCATATGCAGATTGGAACATCCTTCAGAATGAAAATTTCCCTGTTTTTTTTGACACAGTTCTTGGATATTGTATACAGAGTTGTGTATATTAAGGAACATTGGGTACAAAAATGCATATACTGTATTATAGAAAGATTGGTTGCAAATGCATTTGTTATGGAAAGTTGGATACAAAATGTCTATGTTAGGGGAAATTGCATATAGACATAAATGCAACCCCCCCCCCAAAAAAAAAAACAATTCACAACTGATGTGCAAATTGGATGGAACGGACTTATAATTAGGAGAGGACAGACCTTATTTCTGTGGCATCCAGGCTGGATTACTGTACCTTACATAGTGCTGCCTTTAAAGATGGTTCAAAAATGTCAAATGGGACAAAATGTGGCCACTTGAATAATGGGAGGTGGTAGGCTTTCAGGTCATGTGGCACTTACAGTCGTGTGAAAAAGAAAGTACACCCTCTTGGAATTGTATGATTTTACATATCAGGACATAATAACAATCATCTGTTCCTTAGCAGGTCTAAAAATTAGGTAAATACAACCTCAGATGAACAACAACACATGACATATTACACCGTGTCATGATTTATTTAACAGAAATAAAGCCAAAATGGAGAAGCCATGTGTGAAAAAGTAAGTACACCCTTACTGCTTCCATAGGAATTAAGATGCTAAGTAGCAGACAGGTGCTGCTAATCAAATGCCCGTGATTAATTGATCATCAGCAAGTATGACCATCTCTATAAAAGCCGAAGTTTTTTCAGTTTGCTGGTCTGGAGCATTCAGGTGTGTGTTAACACAATGCCAAGGAGGAAAGACATCAGCAATGATCTTAGAGAAGCAATTGCTGCGGCCCATCAATCTGGGAAGGGTTATAAGGCCATTTCCAAACAATTTAAAGTCCATCATTCTACAGTGAGAAAGATGATTCAAAAGTGGAAAACATTCAAGACTGTTGCCAATCTTCCCAGGAGAGGACGTCCCAGCAAAATCACCCCAAGGTCAGACCATGCAATGCTCAGAGAAATTGCAAAAAACCCAAGAGTTACATCTCAGACTCTACAGGCCTCAGTGAGCATGTTAAATGTTAAAGTTCATGACAGTACAATTAGAAAAAGACTGAACAAGTATGGTTTGTTTGGAAGGGTTGCCAGGAGAAAGCCTCTTGTCTCTAAAAAGAACGTGGCAGCATGGCTTAGGTTTGCAAAGTTGCATCTGAACAAACCACAAGACTTCTGGAACAATGTCCTTCGGACAGACGAGACCAAAGTGGAGATGGTTGGCCATAATGCACAGCACCACGTTTGGCGAAAACCAAACACAGCATATCAGCACAAACACCTCATGCCAACTGTCAAGCACGGTGGTGGAGGGATGATGATTTGGGCTTGTTTTGCAGCCACAGGACCTGGGAACCTTGCAGTCATTGAGTCGACCATGAACTCCTCTGTATACCAAAGTATTCTAGAGTCAAATGTGAGGCCATCTGTCCGACAGCTAAAGCTTGGACAAAACTGGGTCATGCAACAGGACAATGATCCCAAGCACACCAGCAAATCTACAACAGAATGGCTGAAAAAGAAAAGAATCAAGGTGTTGCAATGGCCCAGTCAAAGTCCAGACCTCAACCCGATTGAAATGCTGTGGCGGGACCTTAAGAGAGCTGTGCATAAACAAATGCCCTCAAACCTCAATGAACTGAAGCATCGTTGTAAAGAAGAGTGGGCCAAAATTCCTCCACAACGATGTGAGAGACTGATAAAGTCATACAGAAAACAATTACTTCAAGTTATTGCTGCTAAAGGTGGTTCTACAAGCTATTGAATCATAAGGTGTACTTACTTTTTCACATATGGCTTCTCCATTTTGGCTTCATTTCTGTTAAATAAATCATGACACGGTGTAATATGTCATGTGTTGTTGTTCATCTGAGGTTGTATTTACCTAATTTTTAGACCTGCTAAGGAACAGATGATTGTTATTATGTCCTGATATGTAAAATCATACAATTCCAAGAGGGTGTACTTTCTTTTTCACATGACTGTATATTGTACGAGCTGCACTGGTGACCAGTGCATTTCTACATTCAATTTAAAAGTGCTGGAATTGGCCTTCAAAACCCTATATCATAGAATCATAGAATCATAGAATAGCAGAGTTGGAAGGGGCCTACAAGGCCATCGAGTCCAACCCCCTGCTCAATGCAGGAATCCACCCTAAAGCATCCCTGACAGATGCTTGTCCAGCTGCCTCTTGAATGCCTCTAGTGTGGGAGAGCCCACAACCTCCCTAGGTAACTGATTCCATTGTCATACTGCTCTAACAGTCAGGAAGTTTTTCCTGATATGCTTGAGTCCAGGTTACTTGAAGGACCACCTTCACTCATATCAACTTACCAGCACTCTGAGAAGAGAGCTGGAGGATTGTCTGTAAGAGAATTTAGGCTGGCAGGCATGTTATATCATTGTTTTATTATATTTTATGGTTTTAATTTTGTACACTGCCTTGGGATGATAAATTGTTAAAAGAAATAGATAACAAATAAGTAATTAAGGGAGTAATCCTATGTCCCCTAGACAGTGTTGGGTGGTGATGGTGGTGGTATGTAGAGTTTTTCAATTTTCTCACTCTGAGTTCATAACCAATGCTCAGAACAGGGAGCCAGGAAACCATGCTCCCCTCCCCTCCCGCTTGCAGCCGACACAGAGTTTATTTATTTATTTATTAAATTTATATACCACCCCATAGCGGAAGCTCTCTAGGCAGTTAACCATGTGGCTGCCTGTCTGTGCTTGTAAGATTGAGCATAAAGACAACAGAAAGGGGGTGTTCCCAGGGGTTGTGGAACAGAGGAGACCACAGAAGAATAACCTCCCCCTTCCCACTCTGAAGCTCCCTGGGTAGACCTTCAAAATGAAGCATCTGAGGACGAAGCATGGAGAGGATACCCTCCAACTCCAGCCACCCTGCATTGGATACTTGTAAGTTACCGAATTTGGGGATTTATGTGTACCCAGGGTGCAATCTTATGGGTGGCTCCCTAAATGCATGTCAAACCGATTGATCCATCCCTTCTAGTAATTGTACCAATTCTTGATAATCCAAACCAAACAATAGACAAGGGGAGTTCTGAGGTCTATTTTAAAGAATTATGATGTGCAAAAACAGACAACCCAACCAAAAACAGACTGGTATCTGTTTTATAGTTCCTGTTTTGTGCTCTTTGAGTTTTGTGCAAAATTTCCAAACTAATAACATCAGAAACTTCTGTGTGGACATGCCCTGAAAGTTACCTGAGACTTTGTTATTTTCTGGATTTGATCTCCTAACTCAAATGCCAAATGCACCACTGCCCACGTGATGGATTTACCTCTTCTTAAGTCTTGCATTTGCAATAAACATGGGAGAACAAGTAGGATCTAAATGCAATGGCAGTTGTTGATCTCATTTGAACAATTTCTCTCCTTTGGACAGAGTACATTTCAATTTCATTACATGCAAAGGTGATTTAGAAAAGTTTTCACGAAGCACTAAATCATTCATAGGACACTGCCCTGGCATATAGGTAGCTGGCCGAATGTTCAATGTTTGAGCTGATCAAGCCCTCTAATATTAATTATAGCTTAATACTGGAGATGATTAATTCTACTTGACTGTGATATTAGTTATTAATGTGTGATTTATAGTAATGCAATGAAATTTTATTTTATGGTTTTCTGCCTCTGAAAACGAAGGTGACAAGTAAACAAGAAAAGTGGTATTATTTTTAAGTTTGTTATAGATCACTTAAAGAAAAAATGGTTAATGAAAAACAATGCAGATTTCCATTTAGACTTGGTGGCAGAGCACGTGGTTTGCGTATAAGAAGTCCCAGTTTCAACTTTCAGCATCTCTTAGATGGACAAATAGTCTCACCTGATACAATGCAGCTTTCTATATTCCTTTTGAGCTGGGTTGGAGAATGTGTGGCCCTCCAGATGTTTTTGGACTCCAACTCCAATCAGCCCAGCCATTATGACCAACAGTCATAGAAGATGGGTATGGTAGTACAACAGCACTTTGAAGGCCACATGGTCCTTAATCCTGCTTTTGAGAAAGAATTCAACATACACACACATAACACCTTCCTACTCCTCTTAAAAATAGCTGGATTATAGCTGGGTTTTCATCTAAATGTGATTGAATTTAACAATATCAGAAATGAGAAGAACTAAAGTAGCCTTTGCCAATGTAGTGACCTCCAGATATTTTAGATGGCATCCTCCAGTATTCCTGACTGTTGGCCATATTGGCTGGGGTTGATGGAAATTGAAGTCAAAACATCTAGAGGGCACTAGGATGGGGGAAGGCTGAACTAAGGGGATGTTCACACATTCATATAGGTAGAATGACCATATAGAGGACAGAACAAGGTTTGTGTTCACTGGTCCTTGTCTGCAGGTGTTTGTCTGAACGTGTGAACAGAACCTATGTGTCTATGGCTCATACATGCATAGGCTCTGTTTGTGCGATTGGATGTTTGGATGGATACCATGAGGCCAGGGGGGGCACAGTCATAGGAACATAGGAAGTTGCCTCCGTCCATTGGTTCATCAGTATTGTTAACATTAACTGGCAGTGGCTCTCCAGGGTTTCTGGTAGGATTCTTTCCTAGCCCTATCCAGAGAAGCTGGAGATTGAACCTGGGAGCTTCTGCATGCAAAGCATGTGCTCTACCACTGAGCTATGTCCCCTTCCACTCACCGCCCACATATTCATTCTACACAGATGAATGTGTGGACAGAAGAGATAATGGAATGATTTGGTATGTACGTGGGTTTTGCTAATAGCCTGTGTCTAATCATTTATCACTATGGACAGAATGGCTTCATCTACGGAACGTTGTCTGTCTCATTTGCTTGAACCATCTGCTTCTACATGGTCCTATGGCACCATTATATAGTAAACCTCCTCTTGCGTTGTGGGACATGCTGGCATGAATTATGTGGATAACCCTGCTGATGGGTGGATGTCCTTCTTTTGCATAAGGGTGTTGGATTAAATGGTCCTTCCAACCCCTGGGATTCATTTAATTTAAGCAAGGTGAAATTAAACAATGACAACTGACATATATCAAGTCCTCCTAACAGTTTAAATACTTCTATGCATTTTGCAAATTGCATTGCTGATTTTAGAAAATGAAAAACATGTTGTATATCTTCACATGATGGTTCACGGGATGGTCTCCACTTGGCCTGCCTCCTTCTCCCCCCCCCCCCGCATGTTATGCATGTAATGTAGTCGCACAACATTGAATCCAGTGA
This sequence comes from Elgaria multicarinata webbii, assembly GCF_023053635.1. NCBI lineage: Eukaryota > Metazoa > Chordata > Lepidosauria > Squamata > Anguidae > Elgaria > Elgaria multicarinata. Next base: position 34,316,714 of record NC_086180.1, on the reverse strand, counting down.
CTAATAATGATAAATCACAAGTGTCTGAGTTGATCTTTATCACAAGCACGTTTGAAGAAGCAGGTAAAAGAGCGCTGTAGGGCATGTATAATTATGTTAAGCATGCAGCATACCCTTGGCTTTCGCTTGGTGACATTCCTTTTCCCTTTGTCTCTTGCAGGCTATTGAATGATTTTGAAATGGAATCATTGCCAAAACGTGTCATGCAGGTCAGGCCCAGAGTAGATGCTTTACTATGGAGCAGCGTTTGAGCCATCACTGTTGAACACTGCACAGGTCTGTCATTTTCTTAAAATTAAATTAGAAAATAACACAGGCTAGTTCTACTTGGGGCTGGGGTGGTATGGATCAGGCCTGGTTAGCACCTGGTGATCCCCCACTGAAACTGGGAGGACAGATTTGTCCATGTTTCCTGGCAAGTAAAGTGCAGCACAAGTCAAAATGTGATCAATCCGCCAATGTAGAGTGACAGAAGAATACATTAGAACAGATCGATCTCACTGGCAGTGTATCAAATTAACTCCTTCCTTGTACTTTAGTGGGTCTGCATTACAGAGCTATTTCTTCTACAGTTCTTCTTCAGTTCTTGAATAGAATGTTGCAAATGGTTTTGCATTCATGCCTCCTCCCTATTGGGTATGGAATAATGTTGTATTTCTCACTAGTTACTACACTATTGGAATTCATGAAAGATGAAGAACAACTAGGTAGAAAACCAAATGACTGCTAAATGCCAGCAGATTTAAGGGAAGGGTATTTTTCTTTTTGGGGTTTACTTTAATTTCTATTAAATGGAACTTGAAATGGTTGCTTCAAATATATCCAGTTACATGGGCTTTAGACAGAATATCATTTGGTAATAAGAATAGTATCACATCTGAATTCACCAGACTATATGTATGATATGGGATTAGGAATGGGATATTCTAAGTTATTGTACAATCCTTCAATTTGGAAGAGGGAGGAGAAGAGTTCCTGACATATAATCATGTTAGTTTATTACAGATAGACATATCAATTAATCTTGATCTTGAGAAGATTGTTGTGTGGGGTTTTTTTGGGGTTTTTTTTTGGAAGTCAAGTTCATTCTGTCCTGTTTCCACACATGCTTCAGGTTCTTTTTTAAAATTCATATGGAAATCTGTACACATTTTTTGTAATATATGCATTAATGTATGTGCTTTTCTGCCTGTTTATAAATGAACATACTTTTGGTTAGCCATTGACTAAAGCATGTTTGTGAGAATTTAGGAAACGTGTGCATTTTTCTTTTTACACTTTTCAAATGTGTATATGTTGCTGAATGCATTTTTCATTTGTTTTGCAGAATGCATCACCAGCTCAAAAATGTCTGAATTTCCAATTGCAAATTGCATTCAGGTCTGTGTTCATGTCTGGGAGCTAAATCCATAAAAACAACAACCTCAATGTAGCAAATTTCTCACACATTCCTATTACAAATATGAGAATAACTTTTACTTTACTCACATGTGACTAGGCTGTCTGTTGGGCTAATAAACTGGGGACTAAAGTTGAAAATACATAAATAATGTCATGAGATATACTCTAGGGGCAGCATCCAATTTTGCCATTCCAATTGTGCTAACGCAGATGAGGTTGCGCTAGAAGGTTCTGAACTATGCACAAGAGGATCCAACTAAAGTTACATTTGCACAAGCAACTGTGCAACAGGTTATGTGATTGTGCAAGTAGCTGTGCAAGTGGTTGTGCAACTACTTGCACAACGAGTTGTGCAACTGTAATGGGAAGCACTTGTGCAATGGAAAGAATTAGTGGAGCTCCGCTAATGTTATTATAGTTTGCAGAATTACACCACTGGATAAAATTAATTGAACATCTTAGAAGATCAACAGTGCACACACAAAAGTTGGATTCTTTGTTTCTAGAGTTAGTCAAGATGACTATTGCATCCCAGTGGAATCAGTTCATCCCGTTTCACAGTGGTATTCTAGCATCTGGGATGTTGCTTTAATAGAGAAGCTGGCCCATCAAATTCTGACAAGACAAGGTCAGCAGAAAAAAGAAAGAAAACTTTCTAGAACTGTGTTGTCTTGCTTACATGTATTCCTGACCACAGTAGATCTCACCAATATGATGTGTTCTAGAATAATATATACTGCTTTTTTGCTTACCAAAAAGGCTATAGTTGTAGCACCTTAAAGCATAACAGATTTATTGTGGCATGAGCTTTTGTGGGCTAAAGCCTGCTTCATGAGATGCACAATGTGTTTTAGCTTCATTTGGCAGGTATACATTGTAAACTTTGAGTTGCTTCTTGTATTTCAGGGTTATTTGGCCCTACCATTTACTATTTTTCACTGTGCCCATGGATATTTATCTCTGGGCCTTGCTAGACCTGCCGGATAAGCCGGCAGGGAGAAGGGGCGACGGTGCGCTAGAGGTAGCGTGCGCCGTCGCCGGCTTCTACACGCACGACGCGACGGGGCAATGGGAAGCCCCGTAGCGTTGGCCATTTTTTTTTTAAGGGACCATGTGCGCTGGAGAAGGTAAGTGCTTCTTTTTAAAACAATAAAGCCCCCCCTCCCCCTGCCCCTGATTCCCCCCCATCCCCGATGCCCGGCTTCCCCCCGCGCCATCCTCGATGCCTGACTTCCCCCCCCCTGCACCAGCCTCAATGCCTTGTCCCCGGCTCTCCTTCCCTCGCTCCCATTCCTGATGTCCGGCCTTCCCCCCGCGCCATCCCCGATGCCTTGTCCTCGGCTCTCCTTCCGTCGCCCCCGTCCCTGATGTCTGGCCTTCCCCCCTCTCTCCTGCCGGGTCCAGCCTTCCCACCACCCCTCTCTCCCCCCCCTGGGATCCCCCCCAGCCTGATGGGCACAGTGCTCGTATGAGCGCTGTGCCCAGTCCGTGGCTTTTCCCAGCTACTCGTGAGTAAGCGAGCAGCCGCAAAAAGCCACGGACCCTGCTAGACATTCCGCAGCCCCGGCCTTAGGTCGGGGCTGCGGAAAGCCAGGCCATAAGCAAATTTGCTTATGCCGGCTTAAGGCAGGTTTCAGCACGGCCTGACCCCAGATTCCCCTGTGCGTCATCTGGATGCACAGGAGGGAAACCGGGCCTCACACCGTGCTAACGCCTGGTCTAGCAAGGCCCTCTATCTATCTATCTATCTATCTATCTATCTATCTATCTGCCCACTGAGAATAACACTTCATACATTAATTGAAATGGACTCTAGTTCATGAAAGCTTATGCCATAATAAATATATTAGTCTTCAAGGTGCCACAGGACTCTTTTTTCTGTTTGCTGTAAGAGATGATCACAGCTCCAGAAGTTATGGACAGCATTTTGATTTCACACCTGCTGAACGATAAATGTGTAGATGGAAATAGCAAGGTAAAGGGTCATGAGTACAGCGGCTCTGTTTACATTATAAAGGTACATTCAATAGTAATGATAATGATGATGATAATATTGTAGAAAGATTTCATATTGTTTGCTTATATTTGATACAAGACATATACTGTGAATTATGCAAGGGTCAACTGTACTAGTGTGTTGGCTATTATTAAAGTACTAACAACACTTTCTCTCCAGTATTCAAGGCAGTAAGCCTGTGGGCATCAGTTACACCCAACATTGGTAGGAGGGTGCTGTTGCACCATGTGCTGCTTTGTTGGTACCTGGTCAACAGCTGGTTGGCCACTGTGTGAACAGAGTGCTGGATTAGATGGACCCTTGGTCTGATCCAGTATGGCTCATCTTACATTCATATGTTCATATGAAGGCCACGTTTATCCTGTTTGTGTTGTTAAAAATGATTCTTTCAAAAAGTCAATAAAAGAAATAAAGTTCTAATTTAAAAAAATAATCATCCAAACTCTCTCTCTCTCTCTCTCTCTCTCTCTCTCACACACACACACACACACACATTTTGCTTCTGGCCTACTTAGAGGTATCTTATTTATTTCACCTGTCTCCTTTTCCACACTGTTAGATGATGGTGCTGGAATGTCGGTGACTAAGGGCTTTGCTAGACCTGCCGGGATAAGCCGGCAGGGAGGCGGGGCGATGGCGCGCTAACTTTAAAGCGCGCTGCCCAGCCTCCTAGACGACCGACACGTAGGGACAACGCAAGCCCTGCAGCGTCAGCCATGTTTGTTTTTTTTGGTTAAAGGGGCCACGTGTGGCCCGAAGACTCCGGACCAGGTAAGTCCATTTTTTTAAAAAAACAAAGCCCCCCTCCCTGCCCCTGGCCTTGTCCTGGCAGCGCCGGTTGTCTGCTTGTTTGGGCGGCGGCGCCCGGCGCTTGCCCGGGCAAAAACCCCCCTCCCTGCCCCCGGCGTTGTCCTGGCAGCGCTGGTTGTCTGCTTGTTCGGGCGGCGGCGCCCGACGCTTGCCCGGGCAAAGCCCTCCTCCCTGCCCCCGGCCTTGCCCTGGCAGCACCGGTTGTCTGCTTGTTCGGGCAGCGGCGCCGGGCACTTGCCCGGGCAAAGCGCCCCTCCCTGCCCCCAGCCTTGCCCTGGTAGCGCCGGTTGCCTGCTTGGTTAGGCGGCGGCGCCCAGCGCTTGTCCGGGCAAAGCCCCCCCTTGCCATCCCCGATGCCTGCTCTCCCCCCCCATCCTGCCGGGTCCGGCCTTCCCCCTGCCCCTCTCTTCCCCACCAGGCCGATGGACACAGCGCTCGTAAGAGCACTGTGCCAGGTCCGTGGCTTTTCGCGGCTACTCGCGAGTAAGCGAGTAGCCGTAAAAAGCCAAGGCCCTTCCTAGACGTTTCGCAGCCCCGGCCTCAGGCTGGGGCTGCGAAAAAGGCACGCCATAAGCGACGTCGCTTATGGCGCGTTAGAGGAGGCCTCAGTGCGGCCTGGGCTCAAATTCCCCTGTGCGTCATCTGGACGCACAGCAGGGAAACCGGGTCTCAAAGCGTGTTAAGGCCTCGTCTAGGAATGCCCTAAGTCTACTAACTTGCTACTAGTGAGTGACAACTGAAGGCATTCAGCCAAGCACAGAAGGGCACAAAGTCCCCAACATCCCCATCATACATGCTGGCCCTGCACCCTCTACTCCCAATATTCATGTGCTGAGCACAAAGATCTGACGGGAGGTTCTGAGTGTTTTCAAGTGAATGTGTAAGAAGTCTCCTCACAATCAGGAGCCCTGATAAACCAGCACTCCCAGTCAGTAGAAGGCTTCTTAAGATGTTCACCTGAAAGTGCCTAGAATCCCCTTCAGAACTTTGCTCAGAACATGCAAAGAACATCATGGTGATATTGGGGTTGGAGTAGTGCATAAACTCCCATTCTTTCCTACGTAGTTTGTGCCATCATAAATCCCGGCCTTACCTGGTGCCACTCCCCTCCACTGCGGAGCTCCGCTTCGGAGCCGGAGCTCCGCGGCGAAGAGGAGCGGAGTATGGGCGGAGCAGCGTGGAGCGGAGCGGGCCGATCCGAAATTTTCGGATCGGCCCGCGGGGCGGAGCGGGGGGTCCGTGGACACCCCTAATGTACACTGCCTTGAGTTCCTTGGAAGAAAAAAGGCAGGATATAAATGAAATATATAAATAAATAAAATAACATAACATCTTGGCCCAGCTCTAGTAGAGCTGCATGGTGTAATCTTCACACTCAGATAGAAGCTTGAAGCTTGGGATACAGGTCGTTGATATCCTTGGCAAGTATATATCCATGCAAGTACTGTAGGCATGTAGTCCACACTTTGAAGCCCCATTCAATTCTGGCCTGCTACCTGCCTCCACCACAGCTAGACAATGTACCCCAGCAACAGGAAGCCTCACTTTCAGTGCTGGTGGCTGGGCAATGCATTCACGCCCCACTGCAGTCTATACTGCCATTGGGTAGATTCAAATGCCTTTGGCAACATCACTATGGAAGATAGATTTCTGAGTAACTTTTTTAGCTTTAGCTGCAAAAGGCTTTGCCATGCTATGATCTTGGAAGCAACTTCCCCCTTTCCCTTCTCCATAAGACCATAAATGCTGTTTCAAAAATGGTAGAAATATAAATAACACTCGACATGTAAGTGGTTTAAATGAGAGAGCATAATATTCAATTTTAAATCAAAAGTCTTTGACAATGAAGCAGAAAAGCGATGGGACCATCATTTTCAGGCAAGATATCTTAAATCTTGCTCATCTTCTCTCTGACTAATAATAATGTCAGTATTAAAAATGAATGAATGTGACACTTTACTGCAAAGGCTATTTAATATCAGTGCTCCCTATTAATGAGTTCCTCTGTCCAAACAGAAAAGTATGAATGAAACAAGTCTTTTTAATAAAAACATTTAATTGTTGATCATATATATATATATATATGAGTCCACCTCTCTTGCCTAGGTTTGAAGCTTTTGTGCTCCAACTTGTCATGTGCTGTAAAAAGTTGCTTTACAGTTTTGGCAGCGACACATTTGTAAAACTTTTTTGACCCCATTGGTAAATTACTTCATTAACTTTCTATAGCTGAGATGTTCATCAATGTGACAGTCTATTGAAGAGGAATGAGATTTGTGATGTTACATTTTCAGGCTTTGAAGCCCTGAAAGCAATAATTTTGATACAAGATGGCATATAAAGGAAGGGGTATTAAAAGTAGGCCTTAGCTTACATGCACAGGCTATTTATCAGATGAACCAGAATATCTGATGTAGTCAGTTCTGTTTCTTAAAGTTCCTGAAGTGAGCACTGAACATGATAGAAAGCTGCTTGGTGAACAAGTATACAAGAAGTTCTTCATTCAGTCTCATTGGGACTATATGGAAGATGGCCAATCATAGAATCATAGAATAGTAGAGGTGGAAGGGGCCTATAAGGCCATAGAGTCCAACCCCCTGCTCAATGCAGGAATCCACATCAAAGCATCCCTGACAGATGGTTGTCCAGCTGCCTCTTGAAGGCCTCTAGTATGGAAGAGCCCATGACCTCCCTAGGTAACTGGTTCCATGGCAACACCAATTTTTAAATGGGGATCCAGGGAGGATCTAGGAAATTACAGGTCAGTTATCTTGACATCCATTCAAGGTAAATTGGTTGAAAGCATTATTAAAGACAAAATTAGTAAGCATATAGAAAGGCATGTTGTACTGTAGAAGAATCAACATGGCTTCTGAAAAGGCAATTCCTGTCTCACTAATCTTCTAAAATTCTTTGAGAGCATCAACAAACATGTACACAGGGGTGATCTGGTGGACATTGTTTACTTCGGCCAGATCTACACTAAGCAGGTTATGACACTTTGAAAATGGGTTGAAAACTGTATATGAAGTGTGTCCTGGGACCCAACAGTTGTCACTACTCTTATAAAATGTTTGAAAGCAGTAGCGTAGATCCTACCTTGGACTTCCAAAAGGCTTTTGGTAAAGTCCGTCACGAAAGACTCCTGTACAAACTTAGCAGTCATGGAATAAGAGGACAAGTCCGCTTATGGATCATTTACTGGTTAAAGAACAGAAAGCAGAGAGTAGGAATAAATGGTCAATTCTCCCGATGGAAGGAAGTAAATAGTGGGGTCCCACAGGGATTGGTATTGGGACCAATTCTTTTCAACTTGTTCATACATGATCAGGAATTAGGAGTGAGCAGTGAAGTGGCCAAATTTGCTGATGACACCAAATTATTTAAGGTTATTAAGACACAAAGGGATTGTGAAGAGCTCCAAAGGGATTTCTCCAAACTTGGAGAGTGGGCATCCAAATGGTAGATGTCGTTCAATGCAAGCAAGTGTAAGGTGATGCAAGTTGGAGCAAGCCCCCTCCCCAACTTCAAGTATAATCTGATGGGATCTCATCTGACAGTGACCAAACAAGAAAGAGATCTGGGGGTTTTGGTGGACAGCTTGATGAAAATGTCAACCCAGTGTGAGACTGTTGTAAAGAAGGCATACTCCATGTTAGGCATTATAAGAAAAGGAATTGAGAATAAAACTGCTAGTACCATACTGCCTTTGTATAAATCTATGGTTGCAACCACACTTAGAATACTGTGTACAGTTGTGGTCATCACACCTAAAAAAAGATATTATAGAGATGGAAAACATGCAGAAAAGGGCAACTAAAATGATCAAGGGGCTGGAGGATCTCCCCTATGAGAGAAGGTTACATCAACTGGGATTGTTTAGCTTGCAAAAAAGAAGGCTAAGGGGAGGCATGATAGAGATGTACAAAATTGTGCATGGTGTGGAGAATGCGGATAGGAAGACATTTTTCTCCCTCTCTCAAAATACTAGAACCTGAGGTCATCCCATGAAGCTGATTTGTGGGAGATCCAGGACAAATAAAAGGAAGTACTTTTATTTTAGTCACACAGTGCATAGTTAAATTATGGAATTCACTACCACAAGATATAGTGATGGCCACCAATTTGGAGGGCTTTAAAAGGGAGTTGGATAAATTCCTGGAGGAAACAGCTATCAATGGCTACTAGTCCTGATGGCTGTGTGCTATCTCCAGTATCTGAGGCAGTAAACCTGTGTGCACCAATTGCTGGGGAACATGGATGGAAGGGTGATGTTGCACCATGTCCTGCTTTGTTGGTCCCTGGTTGACAGCTGGTTGGGCACTTTGTGAAGAGAGTGCTGGACTAGATGGACCCTTGGTCTGATCCAGCATGGCTTTTCTTATAAAGTTGTAGAATGGTGCTGTAATTGCGACAAAAGGGCAGTTACATTAAAAAAAAAGGTGTTGTGATCACATTTCTTTCAGTCACAAATAAAAGCAAATAATATGTTGGCATATCACAAGGTGGACAACTTTGGGGGTGGCTCTGGTGGCCAATTTCAATCATCCCCCTGGACCCTCCCTGTGGGCTGCACTCCTACCAGCACACTGTAGAAGTTAGTGACAGCCAAAAAAGCCAGTGGTTTGCTGTTGAATTTTGGCGGCAAACCACTATTTAAAGGTCAAACTTAGTTTTACTTGGACCAGAACAAAGGCCTATCTAGTCCAGAATTCAGTTACCACAGTGGCTATCCACATGCCTATGAGAAGCCAATAAGCTTCTTCACAACTGCTCACTCTGACTCATCTTTCCTAGCCACCGGTATTCAGAGGCATGCTTCCTACGATACGGGAGATAATATACAGCCATCATAACTCATAGCCATTGATAGCCTTATCCTCCATGAATTTGTCTAATCCAGGACTAGTGATTAGCACACACCTCTGGATTTTATTTGAGTGGGCATGTGCCCTTCTTTACAAAGGACAGTCCTCTATTTTAAAGGCTGTTCAGTAAAGGTAAAGAACCAAAGTAACACTACCCATCTGTCACTCACTCTAACTCTAGTTCCTATTTAATCACATTCCTTTGCTGCCAATCATTCTTTCATTCCTGGGGGTCACTTTAATGGGAAACATGGCACAGGAGGAAAAGGATAATCCCCTTTCTGCTCACCAAGGGTCTAATCTTGGGCCAGATGTACACCTTGTGTCCTATCACTACAATTCCATTATGGTGATGCTACATACAGTATATCCCTCTTGTGGTCTATGGAATGTGTAATGTGGCTCGACAGTTATCAGTGCACTTCAATACTGATAAAAAGCACTAGTGTAGATCTGGCCCTGGTTGCCTTGTCTTCCTCACAGCTGCAGTTTTAAAAGAAAACAAACAGGCATGCAAGGGGGAACTATACATTTAACGTAATGTATAGGTTGTCTCCCAATCTTCAAGGCATGTATATCACTCCACTTGCAAATGGGTTCAAGGTGGTATCCAAAATAGAAATGTAGAATAATCTAATGAACATGTGTACCCAGTTTCATTCTGGTATCTTATTCCTAGGAGGTACTGCATTACAAACAAGCAAATCAATAGACAGCCACAACAAGTGTATTAAAACAAACACCTGACTTCAGTCAACCAATGAAAAGAAGCTGTTTTCAGCCCCACATTCCAGATGGACCACCATTTCTCTTCACAGTACCAGAAAAGAAGTATAATAATTTAGACTACTGTTAATTCTTTGGGAAAGAAGATACCTAATGACTTGGCTTTGGAAGAGATGCTAAGGAATCCCATAAATTATGAATAACTGAGAGACTTTCCATTCTTCCACTCTTACCCATAATCACCTTACCCTTGATGCTATGAAGTTTCAAATCAAGATGTGTGTTCTTCAGTCAAGTCCAGCCTTTTAAAACTCAACATGTATTCTCAGAGTGTCCTGCCATAATGCTATCAGCAAATGTATTCCAGGCCTTCATTCAGACCAATATTACATTCATATTACTTCCTCTGTGGAGTCTGTCTGAATCTTCCCTGCAGGCCAAATGTTTCTCATCACTGCTTGAGCTGATCTATGATTCAGCCATTCAGCATAAATCCTCCTTACTTGCATGAATCAAATGTCGAGAGTGCTGACATGCTCATAAGTTACAGTGCTGAGCCTGGGTCCAGCCTGATTATAAAACATTTAACTGGGGATGCTCAGTTAGAACCCAGATTTGTTCAATGATCAAAAACATGGCTGAGGGCTGGGAACACAAATCACTTTTAGAGGGCTGTGATCTTGTAAGTTATTATACTTAAAGGGATGCTGGGAGGAAGGAAGAATGAACAGAAAGGTCCTTCTTTTTCTCTTTTTACTAGGGACTGCAGACCTGATCTGTTTAGGAAGCTGATGATCAGCCTGTGTCATGGAGTATATATAACATGTTAAGTTATAGAAATTGTACATAATTTCTATAAGTCTCTATCTGATCAGGTCAACCTGCCTCCATTTAGAGACATTTTGTTTTGTCTCAGACACCAAATGTGTCATATGTCTAGTACCTGGGAATCATTCCCTACTCAGGTACAGTATCAGGTACTAACACAAACCATTTACAATCCCAATCATTGATGTGTGCAGGAGAACATGTTCTCCAAAGGTGTTTGCAAATGGTTGAGCATGTGTTCACATTTGAAAAAAGGACAAGTCTTTATTGAATAAGTACTTCACAACTGTTCACTTACAGAATTTTAAAATTGCACAATTTCACACTTTAGTCTGTGGGGGACATTGTGCAAATTTGTAGTGCAATTTTCTCATTCTCTTGTGCTTGATTTACACAATTTTCTCATTCACGCAAATTGAACAGCGATTGCAAGCGCTCACAGAAATTGAGGCAAGACAAAAATAAATCTAATGTTTGGAAAACCTGAGCAAATGTGAACAGTCCTTATTCGGCCATCCCTAGCCCTATCACCCCAGCAGGGTACACCACCAATGCATTCCTTGCAAAGGCTCCTCCATTATTTCTGGTGCTTTAATCAGTACCAGGTGGCTGGTCAACTGGGCGCCTCCATTTTAATCCCTCCAAATCCCTTGATGTAGTACTGCGCTGATTAAAGACTAATCTGATTAAAGGGGGCACCCAGCTGCAGGGCTTCTCTCCACCAATGTCAGCATTAGGTAAGCCTACTAGGGCCCAGTGATGTAGGAAGGAACTCACCAGAAGGCTCTTTGCCAAGGCCTCCACTGAACTTGGAGCTGATCCTTAGTTATGCACATGTGTCAATTTCACAACCGCAATTCCTACTAAAATAATGTCAAGGTTTTTTTTAGAAGCCTTCACGATGGAGTTAGAAGCTATTCTTGCCCCTTCTTCCAGGAATGCTATCTTTCTAATCAGCCTCCTCTGATGCTGTTGAAACTTAGCAAATTACTTTCTCCTAATGGAGCCAATTAACAGTAAATCAGGTAGAGATACAATGTTTTAGGCTCACAGGAGCCATTCATTATTTAATGAATGTACTCCTTGTGGCATATTAACAATTCTCATGTGTCACTGATAAGGACATATGAGAATTTTGTTTCAGTTCGCAAATCACCGATGAATGCCTCATTCGCAAATTTGAACACAATTGGGAGGACATTTTCTCTGAAAGTGTTTGCAAATTCCTGAACTTCCCTTCTTGTCTGAAAAAAATTGCTTATTTGAAAAAAGTGTTACTTTCTCAGAATGTGCAACTTTCTTGAAATGCACTACTTTCACAAAATGTGTAACTTTCTCAAAATACACAACTTTCTTTAAGATCTGCAAATTTCTTAAAATGCACCACTTTCTCAAAATGCACACATTTTAATTCACCCATGCTTTAATGATTCACAATTGTTAATATCTAATATTAGTTTCTAATGTGCTTCTAACTCTGAGAGTGGCATGCCTAACATGGCCATATCACTTAAAATGGAGCTGAAGTAGTACATTGGATGAGAGAACATTTTGGAAGGTATTAGCATGACACAAGCATGTAAATGAGCCAGTCCCAATCAGCCATTCATTTCATTTTCTGACACAGTTATAAACTGGCTAGAGAGTTATAAGCAGAGGTTTCAGAAAATAAAGTTGTGGTCTGATGATTTAGTTCCACTAAAATATCAGTGTCATGAATATTTTGTTCCTAGTGAAATGTATTCTGGTGGGCATTTTATTTGTTTTGAAAATCCGTATATATGGATATATGGCATCATATTGAACACTACTCCAATTCAGAGTGCTCAGAACTTCATAGATGCAGGGCCTGTTCAGACGACACAGTAAGCCATGGTTAAGCCAATAACCCTTTTGCAGCTAATGGTTAGTGAGTGTGTTTAAATTGTAGTTATGAAACCACTATTGTTAGTAATGGTTAACTTGACATGCTAAATCATAGTTCACACATGGTTCACGCTAAGCCATAATGTTTAGCTCAAAGTGCTTAAGCACCATGGCTTAGCATGTCATCTGGAAAGGGTCACAGGAAGATAAGAAACAACTGACAATTTTCTGTAAGAATGAGAATTGACTAGGGCTGATCTGAAAGGATTCAATGTTTCTTGTGAACATTTTTCAGTCATGTGTAAAGAGTTCCCATTTGGGTTCCATTATTTGGCCATTGGTTTTATTCATTTAATTTGCCATCAGCACATAATTTTATTGGCTTGGCTGTGTAACATTGTGACATCCTGCTCACTGTGGGCTCCCTGATTGGCTGGACTGATGTAAGTAATCAAGGAAGAAGAAACAGGTGGAGGAACAGGAGAGAAAGCAAACTATTTCAGCAGGGGTGGGCAAATTGTTTTTATCCAGAGGCTGGACTCATCCCGAGGATTGAGCCAGCAGCAGGGGCAGGAGAATGAGAGGGGAGCAGTGCTCATTTGCCCATTCCTAGTCGTTACCAATGCAGGGACACAGGATAATTGTCTGCCTACAGAAGAGGTTGTTTGTTGCATCTCTATGTGATTTGCTGCTCTAGGGCTGCCTCCTTCCAATCAGAAGGGAAGCTGGTCTTATAGCAAGTCATTGGTCCATCTAGCTCAGTGTTGTTTACTCTTACTGGCAGCATCTCTCAAGGGTCTTGGGCAGAGGACTTTCCCATCACTTCTACTTGATCCTTTTAACTAGATGGTTTTCTTAATGGATTTCCCCCCTCCAACTACAAATGCCAAGGACTGAATTTGGGAGTTTCTGCATGCAAGGAATGCTATGGTGTTTTATCATCAGTAATGTAGAGGAGGGGCTGAACTATGGTCCTCGCCTGGCTCAAAACAGAAACTTGGAAAGAAATATGGAATCAGGTTTGAGGGTGGGGATAAAACTCTAAAAGCCTTTCTTTCTTTCTTTCTTTCTTTCTTTCTTTCTTTCTTTCTTTCTTTCTTTCTTTCTGTCCCCCCCTTTTTTTTTCTTCAAATGTAAGGATAAAGCGTGCCTCCCATTTTAATTCTGGGGCCGCTCTCCAAAGATTGGGAAACTCTCTTCTAGATGAAGAAGCTGTAAGGAAAAACTTACAGAGATGCTTGAGTAGTTTTAATTTAACTCAGCCTAGCTGAGTGGAATCGAGGATAAGTGTTTTGTCCTTTCCAAGTAAAATGAATGCACTCTTCACAGCACAGAAATACATTCTGTTGTTCTGAGGCAATGGGCAGTGTAGTGAGATTTGTCGTTAGGAAGGCATTGCATATTAAGATGTACCACAGACGCTGGCAACTCACTTCAGCATGTCCTTCAGTAGCACAATGTACCACGACAGGAAAGGAGGGGAGAGAATCAGAGATCCTTTATCAGTCTTAATGCTTCTGGAATGCTACGGTGGTATAAATTACTTGAGTAAAATAAATAGAACTGCCATGTTACTTGATTGGTTTATTTTGTCTTCCAGATGCTCATCAGATCTTTCCAGAGTTGAAAAAAAAATCATACTCTTAGTGAGGATGGCTGCAGTCTATCCAACACTTATATATAATTAGGACAATATACAATTCACATATATTTTAACACTTCCCAAACAAGGTTAGCTGAGGAAACAAAGCACAGAAAGCTTATTTTATTGGATTAGATCCAAAGGTCTCTTCTTTGTACAGAAGTCTTCTGCTTGTGGGAGGCAATATTCCATTTACAGTATTTATTTCTTACATTTTTAGGCTGACCAGTTAGCCAAAGTTTTCTGCACAGTATACAGATAGATTAAGAAAATAAACTATAAAATAACTGTGAAACAATAAAAATGAAATGGCTTACATCTGGCAGAGATTTCCATGAACAGAAGTGGTGGAAGGTGATTTCCACCAATTTTCTCATGTGCTTTGGAGAGTTCTTCAACCGTCTATAGCAAATTTTCAGCTGGGTTTGGGCAGGAGGCTGAAGGGGCGACAGGGAGTCAAGACCAAAGAGTATCCTATTCTATGTATAGAACTCCGCTCACAGCGATCTGGATTGCACTCATTGTTTAGAAGTAATTTCAGATAGCTGCTACCTTTCTATGGTTTGGGAGTAGGATATCTGAAGGACCATCTTCTCCCATATGGATCTGCCTACCTATTAAGATAATTGGTGGAGGCCTTTCTGTGCATCACAACATCCCCAGAAATATGTCTAGGTGGGTCCACAACGAGGGCTGTTTCAGCAGCTGCTCCCAAGCTCTGGAACTGCCTCCTGAGGGATGTTCATTTTACCTGCTTTCCAGTGACCTTCCATTGGGTGGTGAAGGCCTTCCTATTTAGAAAAGCTTTTGGGCCATAAATTGTTGGTTGTGTTTGAAGTGGTTTTAATTGCTCTGTTTAAATTATTTTTTATTTTTGTGTATTATTATTATTATTATTATTGTGACCAAATGAAATGGAGGACAGGGCTCCTGTATCTTTAACAGTTGTATAGAAAAGGGAATTTCAGAAGGTGTCATTTGTATGCATGCAGCACCTGTTAAAATTCCCTCTTCATCACAACAGTTAAAGCTGCAGAAGCCCTGCCCTCTTGACCAGATACAAAAGAGGGCCGGGCTCCTAGACAGCATTAACTGTTGTGCTGAAGAGGGAGCTTAACCAGGTGCTGCATGCATACAAATGATACCTGTGAAAGTTCCCTTTTCTATGTAAGTGCTAAAGGTACAGGAGGCCTGTCATCCATTTCATTTGGTCACCCTAATTATTATTATTATATCCCATCTCTTGCAAGGAATCCAAAGTGACTTACATGGTCCTCCTCCCCTCCATTTTGACCCTCACAACAACTGTGTGAGATAGGTTAGGCTAACGGTCACTGACTGGCACAAAGTCACCCAGTGAGCTTCAGAATCAAGTGGGGACTAGAGAATCCAGATTTCGCAATTCCCAGTTGAATGCTCTAACCACTACACTGCAAGTGTCTCTTAGTTGTCTGTATTATAAAATACTTCCCCCCTTCTGTTTCAATGCTTTATGGCTGCTCTATTGCTGTTGTTTGCTCTATCATGCTTTGACATCAACAAAGGGAACTCTCTAGGTTCCAGTAGTATCAGGCTCCTTCACATTGTTTTACATTGGGATGTTTCTAAATCTGGATTCTCCTCTGGATTTTGGAGTATTAAATTACATGGACTTAAGGCTCATCTACACCAAGCAGGATATTCCACTATGAAAGTGGTATATAAAAGGCAGGAGCCACACTACTGCTTTATAGTGGTAATGAAGTGCACTGACAACTGTTGGGGGCCCGTTGACACATACCATATACCGCTTTCATACCACTTTCATAGTGTTATAGCCTGCTTGGTGTAGATGTGTCCTGGGCCCCAACAGTTGTCACTGCACTTCATTACCACTATAAAGCTGTAGTGTGGCTCTGCCTTTTATATACCGCTTTCATACCACTTTCATAGTGGAGTATCCTGCTTGGTGTAGATGAGCCCTTATTTTCAAAAATGAACTGATGCACCAGGACTCCCCATTGTTCCATTTTTTTATTCCCAGATTTTAGACAGCTCACCCTTCATGCACAGTTTGTCCTTCACTTCACTTTCATCTTTCCCCTCTTCTGGGGAAAGAAGGATGATAACACAGAGCAATCTTGACATGATCATATGTACAATTGCATCAAGAATCCTTAGAGCAGTGCTTTACTAATGGGCCCACATCTGTGAAATGCCACACAAAAGACTCTTGATGCAATTATAATACTTATATCATCTCAAGATTGCAGTGGGGAAAGCTGCAAATGAACTGTGAGAACTGAAATCTGGGACACGCTCTAAATATTCCAATCTCAGAATTATTTTTGGAATCTCTCTTAGTTAAACAAGAATTAAAGAGGTCTGGAACACAGGAGAGCAAAGGCCAGTGGACAATAAAAGGGACAGAACAGGGAAAATCTGCTCATCTCTAAGCATACATTTATTCAAAGTGAGATGGAGACAGGTATTACACTAACACCTTGTAAGTGATGATGAATGTGCTATGGGCAGGATCTTGTGCTGCTTCTGTGCCTCCGTTGATTGTATTATGCCAGTGGGACCCACCACTGATGGAACAGGAATCTAGTGCTTCCTAGATCACTGAAATGCACATTTCCAGAACGGGACAGATTGATGAAGCTCCGTTCTATGACCTTCACTGACCTCTTCCATTCTGCAAAGAGCATTTTGGCTCATTTCTGATTGCTTTAGGAAGTGCTAGCCCTATATGTTTAAATATGCAGCTGCCACCAACACCAGATCTACACCTTGTGTCAAATCATTATGAATGTGGAATAAAAAGCAGGAAGTGGCATATGGAATGTGGACTGTGCCCCAATAGTTATCATTGCACTCCAATCCTGCTATATCTGGTTGAGCTTTTATATTGCATTTTATATTATGGTTTTATACTGTTGTTTTATACTTTGAATGTTTTTAAATTTTGTGAACTGCCCAGAGAGCTCCGGCTATTGGGCGGTATAGAAATTTAATTAATTAATAAATAAATAAAATAAAGGAGTAGTGTAGATCCAGCTTCAAACATGGCTGCCATGTTTCTAGTTCACTCTTTCCCTACATGCTATCCTCCAGTTGTTTTGGACTTCACCTCCTATCAGCCTTGCAAACATCACCAATGGCCAAGAACACGGGAGTTGTAGTCCAAAACATCTGGAGGATGTCAGGTTGAAGAGGACTGTTTTAGACACCCACACACCACACACACACTCCTTGTAAACTTTAGTAGCCCTCTAAGGCGTAATCTACACCAAGCAGGATATTTCACTATGGAAGCGGTATGGAAGCGGTATATAAAAGGCAGGAGCCACACCAAGCAGGATTTAGTGGTGTGAAAGCGGCATATGGTATTGTCAATGGGCCCATACTGCTATAAAGCAGTAGAGTGTGTAAACTTGCTTTTTATATACTGCTTTTCATACCACATTCACAGTGCAATATCCTGCTTGGTGTAGATTAAGCCTAAGAACATAAGAACAGCCATGCTGGATCAGACCAAGGGTCCATCTAATCCAGCACTCTGTTCACACAATGGCCAAACAGCTGTCAAATAGGAACCTAGAAGCCGGATATGGGTGCAACAGCACCCTCCCACCTATGTTCCCCAGCAACTTATATCGACTTACTCCCTCTCATGATGTTATGTTATATTTTTCAGCTCTCACTCTGCCTCTGGCAGAAGGGCCAAGAAATGTGGGACCTTGTAAATGTGGTTTAATAAAAGTATTTTAATAAATACTTTTATTAAACCACTAAACCCTGTGGAGGGAAAGTGGGAGAAGCTAGACTGGCAATTGGTGTATTCTGTGATAGTCACACATTTAAGGGCGCTGCCCCTCAGAGAACTAGATGAGGAAAGTAGGAAGGACAACTGGGTTAGTGCCTGAAGTACTATAGAAGCAAACATACATTTATTGAAGAGTATTGGAGTAATAGGTGATATTTCCATGCTTTAACCTCTTAAAAGAGGCAATTATAACCTACAAATATGTATTGGGTAGTTTGGTGTTTATTATTTATTTATTATAGGGAAATATATGTACAGCTATAATAAATATATCCCTACATTGAACCCTTCAATCAATTTCCCAGAGCTGCTTGCAAAATTTTAAAACAAAACATTCAAAATATATTAAGCAGCAAAATCAATAGGAGCAGCATAAACATGTAACTTGGGGCACAGGTTTTTGTTCCCATTTTTCTGTTGGTTGTCAAGACACATCTGTCCCCACTAATGTCTATTTTATTTGTAAAGTAACTCACATTTTCAGGTTTAAAGATTACAGGCTCAGGACTTTTAACATCTGGGTTGCCAATGGAGCAAGGGGACCTTTATCTGATTCTATATTCTGAGCTGCACACAGAGGAACAATTTTATCTTTGCTTCTAAAGTGAAGCTGTCAAATCCCTGAGAACCAGTCGGTCAAAGTGTGGATTGAAAAAGAAACAGATTTTACACACTGTGGTGACCTTTGTAGGCTGCTATATGTAATTCGTGTGAAAAGCCATCAAAATTAGAAAAGGGGGGGGAACCCTGTCAATATTTTAAAATGTCAGGCTTTCTGCTCTTTGAAACATCTCCTAGATAAATATAGTCTTTATGCATAGAATAGCTGCCTGATGGACTTCCAAGATGGAGCAATTGTATCATATGTAAACATTTTGGGGGGGGGGGCATGATGCATAGGAGGGATCTCTGTATTTACTGTGCTGCAGTTGTAACTTGAGTCTGAGTAGGACTTATATAATAAAAAAAGTTTGATCCAAATTTAGGTTATTGCCTTGACATACGATCCCAAATACTGACACTTAGTTTCTATTCTGGTCTGAGATTGTACATCAAGGCACGTTTTATGGGCTCACAGCTTGGCAGCTCCTCTTTCACCTCTGCTTTGTTCACCGCACTCTAGCACTGGGCCTTAAGCATCATGATTAGTAGGGCAGTTCCAGGTAGATTTTCTATGCTGCTGTTCTCTATGTTGCAGTTTTCTTCTCTCAAGAATGGATACAAATGGGGTGGCATTGCTTTATTCTATCACTTCAATTGTAGTTCTGCAGTGTTACCTTTCCTTATTTTAGGGGCAGTGTTTTGTGTGGTCTGTGTTTGCATCTTGTCCAGTATTTATTCCAGTTTCTAAGTGACAGGGGGAGAGGGGGAAGAGAAAGATAGTCTTTCTTTTCATAAGAAATTTGGTAACAGAAATCATTGTTATTCTGGGGAAATGGATGCACTGGAAAGCATCCATGTGACAAGGCAGACAACATAGATGTGCACAAGGGTTGTGCAGCATGTGCCATGAGCAATAAGTGCCAAATTTAGGAGGGGCATTGAGTAGGGATCCAGAGGGAGATCCAGACACAGTGGGAACTGTCCCGCCCCCCCAGGCCTCCGGTTGCTCTGCCACCATGCTGAAGAACCGCTGCCTCCAAGAGAACACCGTTGCTTCTGGCAGCAGGAACAAAAAGGAATTGCTCTGCTGGGAGCCTCTCTGCCGGGAGCTGCATTTCAAAGAGGCTAGGAGAAGGGTCCCCAAAGGCTAATATTGTCTTGTAAGACCCTCCTCCGGCCAGTGTCAACACAAAGCCCCACCAATGCTGAGGCTTGAAGAGCATCTCCTCATTCCCCCCTTTACATGAAACCCTTGGGTGCGGTTATCCGGAGTTTTGGAGTACGATGTCATCAGTACGCTGATGACATGCAGCTCTACTTCTCCTTTTCATCTTCATCAGGTGAGGCTGTGGATGTGATGTGGATGTGCTGAACTGGTGCCTGGCTGCGACAATGGTCTGGATGAGGGCTAATAAACTGAAACACAATCCAGACAAGACTGAGACGCTGCTAGTGGGTGGTTCTTTTGGCTGGATAGTGGGAGTTCAACCTGTTCTGGATGGGGTTGCACTCCCCCTGAAGGAGCAGGTTCGTAGCTTGGGGGTTCTCCTAGAACCATCTCTGTCACTTGAGGCCCAGGTGTTCTCGGTGGCACGGAGTGCCTTCTACCAACTCTGTGCACACCTAGGACAGACAATATTATATATAAAAAGTAGTGCTGTGCTGAAAATTTCAACCATTTCATTTTGTCATTTCATGGGGGCGGGAAAAAAAATGAAAACTCTGGTGAAAGAGGCTGGGAGAGTTGAGAATTTCAGAGAATTTCCCCCCTGGGGGAGGGGAACAGGTTTTCCACATACGTTTTTAAATGTAGCCAGTTGTTGAAGGGTCTTCTTTCTTGCTTGCTTTCTAATTTTTTTTAAACACCCCCAGCATTTTCAATAGCCCAGGAGTGCTTACTGGGTGCTTATGGGAGAGGGAGAGGTTGCATAATGTCTAACAGGCTATGAACTGCTGGGCTCCTCCAAATGCTGGAGGAAGGGGGTGTTTCTTTGAAAAAACTAAAAAAAAAAAAAATAGGAAGAAAGCCCCTCAAAAATTGGTTTTAAAAAGGATGTGGAAACCCTGTCCTCCTCCCCAAGGAGAACATTCTCCAACCCCACCCCACCCCCATGAAAAAGGCAGAAAAAACAATGTCTCTTTTGCAGAGAGAGAGATTGTTTCCAAAAATAGGGGGCAAGATTCGGCCCAGCACTAATACAAACAGATTTGGGCCAAAGTACCTTCCAGGTATAAATTTTATACATAGAGATAGCATTTTGAACTGTAAGCATTTCACTGGTCTTTCAGTTTGTAGTTCTCAAAACAGGTGTGTGTCTGTGGGTGGGTGGGGAAAGAACTGCTATTGTTTGGCCTTGAATTTTCTCAGTGCACCCAGAAGTAAGTCCCATTGAGTTTAATGGGCCTTCCTCAAGGACAAGTAGGTATAGGATTATAGCCTGAACCTGCATAACATCTCCCACACTCCATCTGATACAAATTGCAAACGTTGGGGCTTTTCTATCAGGCACCGCTCTCTCCCACCCCCGGATTTGTTTTTTCTTAATATCAACCCTGAAAAAAGAATTCTGGAGAATGAAAAAGCATGGTCACTACTTTGTTAAATCATTGTTGGTCCTAATAAAGGAATTACCCTACATTTGGCTTTTGGATGTTTTTCCCCCCTAATGGACCAACATGGCACTCATGATTTGTGCAGACAAGGAACACAGTTTAGTCAAGCTTACAATTATCACTGACAAAATTGTTGAATGAGACACAAATACATGTACAAGAGTCCTGTCCCACCCATTATTCATTCCTTTTGGATTTTCATACTGTACAAATTGCACTTAGCTGAACTTCAGTCTGCTTTATTCTTCATAGATTTGCATAAAAAGGAGCAATCCTCCCTACAACTGCAGGCTGGCAACGATTATATTAAGAATCCATATGTCAAAATAGAGGGCAGCATTTTTTTTCTGCCCTTCCATATGCTGGGTACTGTCTCAATCTGTCACTTGCCACATGCATCGTGGAAATAGCCATTTTGTTTCAAAGAATGGTGGAAAGAAGAAACATAGTTCAGAACTGAAAGGATGGAATAACTTTTTTTCTTCTTCACATCAGCAAGTGTATGTAATACTAGCAATGGAAAATATTCCAAACTGATAGCATGAATTGAATCAAATAAAATCAAATAAAATCACAGAGCCAAATTTTGGCAAAGCAATACATTAATAATAGACTTAGGTATGAGTGTGCTCCACAGCTGGACATTTCATACTGGGAATGATTGTGGGAAGAACAATATGTCTTTTGTACATGTGCGGTGAAAGTTGAACCAGCATCATTTTATGTGGCCATGGAGGAAGGGCTAGAGCAGGATTCATGGCTACCTGTAGCTACTTGCCAAAAGGTGGGAAGAGAGAGATGAAGAACTGTAAAAGCAACTGGTTCCTGGATATAATGATGGAAACCATTGCCACTTTCTTGGCACAAGCAGATATTAAAGTAGCATCTGACACATGGTAAGTGCCATTAAGCCCAATAATTCTCATGAAGTGTCTTTGCTGTTGAAGATCATGCTGATGGTCCTGGTTCTCAGGCTAACAAAGGACCTCTGATGCCCACATTAGAAGATGATGTCCTTCTTTGTACCTATCATATCATGCCAGTTTCTGTCAAATAAAATTGCTCATCATTTACATCAGGGGTGGACCAGGTGAGGCCCTCCAGTTGTTGTTGGCCTATAGTTCTCATCAGCCCTTGCCAGCAAAGTCTATGAAGGATAGTGAGGGCTATAAGCCAAAAACAACTGGAGTGCCAGAAGTTGTCCACCTACCTTGAAGGCCAGGGGGATAACCATGAACCCAGCAGCAATGATGGAGGTGAGCTGTCACTTCAGAGAGATTCCTACCCATTTAGGGTTGCCATTTAAATTTTAGCTGAGAGCAGAAGAGGTAGCCACAAAGTAATCATAGGCCTTAGCTATAGGCCAAAGTAATCATAGGCCATCCCTGCCTCCTCCCAGGATCATCTGTGCATCATTTACATGAACAGGGATGACCCCGGGATAAACCTTAGGTCTAGCTAAGGCCATAGTAATACTAGAATACATTCAGGCCTAATCTACACCAAACAGGATATTGTACTATGAAAGTAGTATATAAAAGGCAAGAGCCACACCAAGCAGGATATAGCATTATGGTATGTGTCATGGGCCCCAACAGTTGTCAGTGCACTTCAGTACCGCTATAAAGCAGTAGTGTGGCTCCTGCCTTTTAAATACTACTTTCACAGTGCAATATCCTGCTTGGTGTAGATTAGGCCTCAGTGCTTTAAAGGGCTGCGCAAAGTGCTCCATATATATTATTTTAACAATACTGAAAGGTAGGTTAGAATTATCCTCATATTGCAGATGGTGACAGGTGAGGGGTGAGGGGGAGCCAACATATAGTGACTTGCTTATGGTGGCTGAAAAAAATTTCTTTAAATCTAGCAGTTCCATTCACCCTCATTTTTACTCTAGAGTAGGTATGGGGTGGTCTTTATTGTCCCTCATGCCCCCACACTAGACTGAGCTAGATCAGGTCCCCTGAACCTATTCTAGAGTAAAAATTGGGGTGAGGGGAGATATTGCTGCTAGTTAAAGATATAAAATATTGTCAGTTTTGGTAGTGAAGAGGATATGATGCTTCTGGAAACATGATGTTTATGAAGGGAAGCTCCCTGATGACTGGGGAGAAAATTTCGCCAGACCTTTTTACATCTCCACATAGAACTTTCCTTATCAAACATCTTAGACCTCTTCATCTATTCACTGAAGCCGCGGAAGATCTGAGAGAGATTGTGTAAATTATCCCTGCTTCTGACCTCTGCCTATTTAGCAGAAGTTCAGAGTGAGGCCTAAGTGTATACAATTGCTATGTGTGTACAGCTGGCATTCCAATTGCACAGAGAGATACAGTTGTATGTGTATAGGTTTTATGCAGACATCCAGCGGAATGCCTGAAGGTCAGGTTCCAAATTCAGGATATTTTAAGAATGTTCCAAATAAAAGTAGTTAGAGAAATAGATGAGGTTGTATTCAAAACGACAGAATAATTGTGCTAAACTGGTTCTTTGTACTTAGAAATCCTAATTTTCGTTGCTTACCTTACACACACAAGGGCATCTTCTGAATGCCAAGGCATGGGTTTGTACACAAGACTTTCCTCACACAAGAACAAGGATAAAAGACAAGTGAACTCAATGTTCTCCCCTTTTAATGGGGTGTATGTCTCCGTAAAAAGCCACTGGCCAATGAGGTTCATCTCAGTAGGTAGGGGACATTAAGAAAAGGGCACTCAAAACTAGCAATTACTTTCTCAATGTGGAAATAGGGAGGAATAGCTGGGTCATTCCTAACAGACACTCCTTGTGGAACACAAGCAATGTTCACATTGGCCCAGATTTTCTAAGTAACAACTTGATGCTCCTTTGAATTTCATGAGTGTTGGTGATTGCTGGTGGATTTGTGCAAATGGGAAACTTGCACTACAATCTGAATATTTTTCAAAGTTTTGCAACTTTGCACCCTAGACTAAATTTTGAAAATGTGCATTTTTTACATTGCACAATTTCAAACTGCTTTTTCTCTGAACTCTGCATAAATTTTGAGTGTGAGCACATGTTCATGAATTTGTAAAGATTTTCAGAGAAGATGTTCTCTTACTTGTGCTTGCATTCAGGGTTGTGAATGAAGCAGGCTCAATGGTTTTGCAAGTGCCAATGAAATTCTCATAGATGGTGTGTTTTGGGGATTGGGGCTGAACTAGGGATGAATGAATCATTCAGTTACACTTTCTCCCATATCTGAATTTTTCTTGCCATCCTCTTTAAGGCTCCAATCCTACACCCAACTAATCTGGAAGTAAGCTGTATTGAACTCAGTAGGACTTGCTTCTGAGTAGACATCTGTAGGATTGCACTGTCAGTCATGTCAGCCGTCACCTACACTAATCTGAGGTGGTAAAACCTGGCACAGATTTACCAACACTTGTCAAAATTATGCCTTAGTCTAAGTGGAGTCAGGTTCAAGGTGAGTCTTGTGGGGATATAGTGAAAAAACCCCAAAAGCAATAGAATAAAAAGTGATTACTATGCATTTTCAGATCGCTAGAAATAAAAGGAAAACATTTATGCATAATTTTGAAAATCCAGGAACAAGTAAAGCAGCAGGGACTTCTGGGTACATGCATATTAAAAACCTAAGTATCACAGAAAGATCACAGAAGATTGGGAATTGAATTCTAAAATGAGAAACCTGTTAGAAGCCTAAGAAATAATCCCCAATACTATTACAACAGAATAAAGCAGCAATTACCATAACATGCCCAAAGTATAAAACCATAAATAAATATAGGACTTACTGTTTTTATGCCTTGCGTGCACAGCATTGCACTTTAATGTTGAGCCACAGTGGAATTCTTCATGAACATTCGAGCTCACCTGCGATCTCAGATCTGCTTAAATCCTTTACTTCTCAACGGGCATATAATACACATGCCAACTTGTGCATAAAATTGAATCAACCTAATGGAGTTAAGTCTGATGGTTCAGCAATTACTAGGTGGCTTAGTGTTTGGCTTCTATCGCTGTCAAAGACAGTTTGATTCAACACTTATTTATGCCAGTCACAAATTCCATCTGAGTTGCGAGCAGCCTTTTGATTCTTAAAGTATTTCAACGAAATAGCTCTTTCTAGCAGCTGAAGGTTGGGGGTTTTTTTGGCAGCGAATTAGACTAGTTTTAATGTCTAAATCTAGCACACGCCATCAGTGTGTAAAGCTAGATGTACAAGCAAAGATGAGATGATAAATAGGGAGAATCAAGTGAAAGAAATTGCATATTTCTCTTTGTAGCACGTCTGCCTGTCCCATTACATGTACTGTTTGACTTTAACAAGGGTGATCCTATGCATATTTACTCAGACATCGCTCTGAACAGAATAGGTTTTACTCTTAAGTAAGACTGCAGCTGCACAGCCTTACACTGAGGAGATTGTAGTTGCTCGATAATATTAAGTTGTGCTCTTATGGATGATAGGGATGGTGGAGAATAAGGAATGGTCAAGAAATTTGTTCATTTTATATTTTGTTAAGAATATACCAGATGAATAGTTCCTGAATCAGTATGCAAACTAAATAACCCTTGGCTTTCACACTTTCCAAAATGTTGTGATGCATTTCTCTGAACAAAACACACACATAAAATGCACATATTAGTGAATGAAAACATACAAAAAATGTATGGGAAAAATTAATGGGAAATTTTGCAAATATGTTCACATTAGGTGTGATGAACTGAAGATTGGAAAAATGAGAAACGGAAAAACCAAAATGGACAAATTAATTTATCCCTAATTATAGTCATGCAGCCTGATCCTCTACATATTTACACAAAAGTGAATATGTATTTACACAAAAGGGCGACACACACGATGGCAAGGGGGGGCAGAGGGTGACACACGGGAGGGCGAGGGGGGGCAGAGGGCGACACAGGGGATGGCGGAGGGTGACGACGGGGACAGGGAGGGAGGGCGGATGGGGGGGGGCTTAAGTAAAAAAAAACCCTTACCTTCTCCGGAGTCTTTTTTAAAGTGGGCCCTTTTTTAAAAAAGAAAAATGGCCGACGCTGCAGGGCTTCTGTAGTCCCTGCGCGTCAGCCATCTAGGAGGGTGGGCAGCGTGCGCTAAATTTAGCGCGCCATCACCCCGCCTCCCTGCCGGCTTATCCGGCCGGGTCTAGCAAGGCCCTGGGTCTCTCAGCTCCTAGTCCAACATTTTCTCTAAGCACTACACTGGCTGTCCCCATGGACATCTATGGGTTCAAGACCACTGTGTGGCTTTGTATCTTCCTTATTACTGGAAAAAGGGTAAAACTCAGACAATTCCGATCGGAACTTGACCACTACTTTGTATCTTTCAGGAGTGACAGCTAATGGAGACCCAGGGCACCAGGTCCTGGAAAAGCAGTACTGAAATGATATTAGCTAAGGAATGTTGAAATGAACAGGAGGTGTGCAAGAACCTGTTCTACTGCCCTTTAAGATAATAGAACAGAGCATGTAAATCAATGTTCTCCCCTGGAGGAGAAAACTATGGAACCAACATAAGCCACCTTAGCAAGGGAGCGAACCGGGCAAAAGTTAAAGTTGAACAGGGAGTAGGAATGGACAGTCTCACCCACATCTGGCTCTGCAGCCTCCGAGCTGTGGGGCACTCAAAGAGTGGGCTAGCGAATGTACCATGGCTCAGCAAATCGGATCTGGGGTATGTGTGTGCATAGGGGAGTCCACTGTCTCTTAGAGTGGTTAAAACAAAAGGGGCAACAAAGGCCTAATCTATACCAGGCAGGATATTGCACTATGAAAGCAGTATGAAATTGGTATATAAAAGGCAGGAGCCACACTACGACTTTATAGTAGGGGTGTGCACGGACCCCCCGCTCCGCTTCTCTTCCAGATCCGCGATTTGCGGATCGGCCCACTCCGCCCCACCCCCGCTCCGCCTATGTCCGCTCCGCTCTGCTCGGAGCTCCGGATCCGGATCAGAGCTCCGTTTCCCCCCCCATAGGCTTGCATTAAGCTAAAAAAGTATACAATTTTTTTTCTGTGAAAGTTAGAAACCTCAAGTTTGGCACCATGACACCTCATGGGGGTATACACACGCACGCCAAGTTTCAAGGCAATCCCATCATCCCCTGATTTTGGGGGAATTTATGAAAATCGGGCACCCCATTCACACCCCTTTCCATAGCTCCGTCAATTTGCATGTTAGAAACCTCAAACTCACCACCATGAAAGCTTATCCAGGGATACATACGTACGCCGAGACTCAAGGCAGTCCCATCATCCCCTGATTTTTGGGGAATTTAGGAAAATCCAACACCCCATTCACACCCCTTTCCATAGCTCCGTCAATTTGCACGTTAGAAACCTCAAACTCACCACCATGAAAGCTTATCCAGGGATACACGCACGCCAAGACTCAAGGCAGTCCCATCATCCCCTGATTTTTGGCGGGGCTTAAACCTGCAGACCTCTCAATGGGGCCATTTCAAAGGAAATCCCAACATGCCATGAATTGGGGAGTAGAGATCAACCTAAATGAATCTTCTTCCATACTTGAAAAATGGATTTGGAACTTCCAAAACTCTAAGTGAGCGCAGGAAGGACTTCTCCCCTGAGTCAAAGCCAGACACACATAATATCCCTGCGAGGTGGGCAGGGGAGGAGGGAGGGAAGGTAGGCAGGCAGCAGACATTTCTGGGGGCATAAGGAAGTGAGCCAAGGATAAGCCAGTAATGCATATAAAATGGAATAAATAAATAAACAAAGGAGGGGTGGAATTAAAAGCAGCAGTGTTGCTGAATAAATAACAAGAACTTTTTTTAAAAAAGGCTATATCTGGGTGGACGTGCCCAGGGGAGGGGGAAGCAGCTGCCAGTTCAACTCATGAAAGCCATTGCTTCACCAACAGCTCTGAGGAGTAAACACTCACTTCAACTCATGATAGGCATTGCTCCACCACTAAGAGAAGTAGACCGCTCACTTCAACTCATGATAGGCATTGCTCCACCAGGTTACTCTCTTTGGAAGGCTCTGATGGCCTTCCAAGTACAGGAGAGAGTGGGGGCACGTCCACATGGGATGCCCTAGGGGAGCTCATCCCCTTGCACCACATCTTTTCAGTTGTTCCCCAAAGTTAGGGTGGGTAGCAGTGCTCTCTCATTATTGGCTTAGTATATGATTTCAGGTTGTGTTTGTGCATTTGGTGGGGCTAATGTTTTAAAAAACACTGGGAAAAGTCCATTCAGATTAAGAAAGAGAAGTTTCCTAGAATCCGAAGTTACCCATTTTGCCTATCCCCTCCTCCAACTTTGGGATCATGTGATCATGACCAGGAGTTGACTCTGCCCCTCAGCCCTTCGGAAAAGGTATTTTTCCCGCAGATTTTTTAAAAAAATTCTAGCGCGTGACCCGCACCACGCAGAGAGGAGAGAGTAGTCTCAAAATGACCCCCATCCATGACTCTCTGAGCACAAGAATTTTCAGAACGATAGCTTCATAAACAACCCTGTTATCTCCGATTCTTTTCCGCAATGCAATCCTATGGGCGAAAACCGCCGTTTGACCCACTCTGTCCCTGTTTGTAATGTTTGTTTACCCGATTTTTTAAAAAATATAGCACGCAAACCACATGATGCAGAGAGGTGAGAGTAGTCTCAAAATGACCCCCATCCACGACTCTCTGAGCACAAGAATTTTCAGAACGATAGCTTCAAAAACAACCCAGTTATCCCTGATTCTTTTCCGCAATGCAATCCTATGGGCGAAATGTTTCAAGATGGCGATCGGAGCGGTCCTCCTGAAAGAGGAGCTCCGAAAAATGGGCGCTTCTCTTCACCTTGCTTCTAGGGGTCCGCAGTCCGCTTCTACTCCGCCTCTGGGCAAGGCGGAGCAGGCCAATTCGCTCCTGCTTCTGCGCTTCTAATCGGAGCGGAGCACATGCCTACTTTATAGCAGTATTGCAGTGCACTGACAACTGTTGGGGCCCATTGACACATACCATATACTGCTTTCATTCTGCTATATCTTGCTTGGTGTGGCTCCTGCCTTTTACATACTGCTTTCATAGTGAAATATCCTGCTTGGTGTAGATTAGGCCAAAGAACTCCAACAGGATTTTCCAAACTAAAGTAATGATCATCAACATGACAAATGCAGTTCAAGATAAGCAAGTATGAACTGTGGAACTTTAAGGCACAAAATCCCAACTTCAGGTATACACTGATGGAATTGGTGGTGGATAGCTTGATGAAAATATCAGCCCGTTCTGTGGGCAAGGGTGGATATGATAAAGGTGCTTAAAATTATGCATGGTGTAGAAATAGCAGGCATTTTTCTTCCTCTCATAATACTAGAACCTGCCATTATACCAGGAAGCTGAAAGGTGGGAGATTCAGGACAGATAAAATAAGGTATTTACTTATTTATTTTATTTCTAGATTGCCCAATAAGTCAAAGCTCTCTGGGCAGTTCACACAAAAATTAAACCACAAGTACAGCATAAAATATAAAAGTACAACCAGAATAAAACCTAGCAGTAATACAGAGATTTAAAATACAGATTTATGTATTTTACCTCAAGCTACCCCTTGAGGTAGCTCATTCTACAACGAGGTGCCACAGCAGAAAAAGCCCTTTTCCTGGTAGCCACCTGCTTCACTTCCTTTGCCAGGGGCTCCTTGAAAAGGACCCCTGAAGCTGATTTTAGGGTCCAGGCAGGTACATATGGGAGGAGGCTGTCATGCAGATAGCCTGGCCCCAAGCTGTTCAGGGCTTTGGATATTAATACCAACACTTTGAATTGGGCCTGGAAAAGTACTGGAATAATATGACCTCATTAGCCAATCTCTATCAGTAATCTTGCTGCTCTCTTTTGGACCTACTAAAATTTCCAGACCATTTTCAAAGGCAGCCCCATGTATAACACGTTGAAGTAATCCAGACAAGAGTTATCAGAGCATGGATAACTGTAGGTAGGCTCTCTCTGTCCAGATAAGGGCATCGTTGGCATATCAGCCAAACTTATGAGTGTACTTATTCATACAGCACATAGTTTAACTATGAAATTCACTGCCAGAAGATGTAGTGAATGCTTGGACAGATTTAAAAGGGGATTCAACAAATTCAGATAGGGCAAGGTTATCACTGGCTAATAGTCATAATGGCTATCTATTGCCTTCAATATCTGACCCAGTATGCTTCTGTATACCAGTTGCTGGAGAACATGAGCAGGAGGATGCTATTCCATTCATGTCCTAATTCTGGCCACTGTTGGAATGGAATGCTGGACCAGATGGTCTTTTGGTCTGATCCAGCATGGGTCTTCTTATATTCTTATGTCTACAGAAAGGCAAGGCTATTCAGTACAGCTCAGTTTACCTCATGCACTGATCCAACAAATGACGTGTTCTTCGGAATAGAGCTTGTGTTTCTCTGGTGTTTTGCCAATGTGCAGGAGCATAGTAACTGTCTCGTAACTCCAAAAAGAAAAATGTAAGTGAAAATTGTTCATTACATTTGAATGGCTTGTATTAAATGTTGGCTAATGTATTGCTCTTTTTAATGGAAAAATCTTCAAATAAAGTAGTTAAGAAGACACAGTGCAAGAAGAATCTTGATGCAGTTATGATATGAATGCCTGAAGATTTATTGTTGCGGTATTGTATCAGCACACTTATGCACATTCATAACATAGAGAGGTGGCAGTGGGGTGGGGGAAGAGACAAATTTACTGAAAACTGTGGTGAGCTGGGCATCCCCCAATTCCAAATCTAGTTCTTAAAATTCTTCTAGAATAAATCAGACCAACAACAAAGGAATGGAACATCTGTTCATTGTTAGGTTTGAGCTACAGTGCCAAGAACCATAATACTTACTTGCTCTTTTTCTGTGACACTGAAGCTGCAATCCTATGGTCCCTGGAAAGGATAAATTGGCTCTTCCATGGAGAAGATCCTTGAGTGAAGAAGTAGGTGTGTCCATACAAGTCTATCCATTGCAGGGACAGAAAGCTCTACCTCCCTTGCCTTGATAATAACAGGGTATTCTGGGGTCAGATCAGGGGAAAGTTTGCATCTTCTGAATTCCAAACTCTCCAGTTCTGTTGGCAGCCATCCAGCCCAGAACTGAATGAAAGTCCACCAGCCCTGGAGCTGGTATACTTATTGTTCTTCTCTTTGACAAAATGTAGGTGAAATCTAGAAGGAGGAGGAGGAGGAGGAGGACCCTGCTCTTGGAAGGGGGGGATGCTGTCCCAGTCTCAGATGGGCTTTGGATTGTTGAGTAGAATTTTACTCATGGTTAAAAGATTGTAAAGGGTTAAAAGCTTTGTAATCATGTTTCTGGACCTGGCAAGATTGTAACTGGAGCGTGGAGAACGTGGCCTACGTGTCAGACATGGACAGAGGAGAATTGGATAATTGGACTATTAAGTATGTTGCAATACTAGTGGTGAAATGTATTTAAGATGCACAGTGTTTAATGGCATCTTGTTAGGTTTAGGTTTGGGTTCAGATCCGTGTTGATGATTATGATGACCATTGCGTGTAAATGAAAGTTTATACTAAATTGATAAGAAAGCCTCAGTAAAAGAACTTTACTGACGAATAAGGACTGTGAGTATTATTTATTCCCCTCAACGAGTTTCTCAAGGTAAAGTGCTAGGACTTTGCTGCCAAAACTTTCGTTGCAGACTACACACTCTGTTCTTATCATTTAGATATGGATTTCCTCTACAATAGATGCTTCCTCTCTTGTTTCCTTAGGATTGCTATGCCCATGACAATTTCCCTCACTTGTAGTGTTTCCTTTATAAAGAAATAAACACAACACCCAGGATATAAACCAGGCTTGAAAAAAGAGCTGACTTGATTGCATGAGAGCTGTCAGGCCACTGTTTCTGCTGACTGCCTCTTTGTACCGACTTTGTCTGCTAGCTATTCTCGCCACAATCTGAAAAAGGAAGGGTACCTTGGCTTCCTCACACTGTTTCTGACCATGGCAAATGTGTTAAATTCATACATAAGCAAACTTGATGTAGACTTCATAGTTAAATTCAAAATGTAAATGCTTCAGATTTCAAAGTTAGGAAATATTTTGTTGTGTACTCACAGGTATCAGTGTATCTCATAAGAATATAAGAAGAGCCCTGCTGGATCAGACCAAGGGTCCATGTAGTCCAGCTCTCTGTTCACACAGTGGCCAGGCAGCTGTTGACCAGGGACCCACAAGCAGGATGTGGCTGCAACAGCACCTTCCCACCCATGTTGCCCAGCAATGAGTGTTTATATAGCCTTATTGCCTCTGATACTAGAGGTTGCAATTAGCCATCAGGACTAGTAACCACTGATAGCCTTCTCCTCCAGGAAAGTCTCTCTTCTTTTTGTCATCTTAGGGCGTTACTAGACGGGGCTGTAGTGCGCGTTACCTACCGTAGTCATGTCGACAGATCCAGATGACGTTCACCAGGCTCCGTCGTCATCCTGTGGTGAAGCCTCCTTATCCCGTCTTTTTAAAAGTGAGTTTAAGCGCGGCTTTTCCTGCTGGCCCGCACTAATTCGGAGTCGGGAGGTGGAGGTGTGGGAGTATGTGAGGTCACTGCGGTCTGCACTGGTCAAGAAAAGGCGTGCTAAGGGGACTGGCCAGCGGCTTCGGTCAAGCCGCCTCCACCATTTGCGCCCAGTCCGCAGCTGGGGCAGCGGAGCTGAGCGGCTTTTTTTTATTATTCCAACAGTTGCAGTTTGCGCAGGAACGGAGGACTGGAAAAGTGGCTGGTGAGCTGCTGGGGGTGTTGGGGGGATGGGTGGGGTATGTACACCTGTTTTTTCTATTTCAACCTCTGCGTGGGTCACTTTTCGGAAAGGCGGGCATCCCACAGTAATGGGAAGTTGGTGACTCCTCGCGGTGGGCAGGCACAGCGTCCGAATAATGGCGGTGATGTACGCTGCCTGTTGGTGTGGGTACGCGGCTGGAAGAGGGCAACAAGTGAGGGTGGCTGGCCATCTTCCAGCGTGAAGGGAGCATCACCCCGGGGGGGGCACCTGCCTTGGAGGCCCTTAAAAATGCCTCAATACACTCCCCTGTCTTTCCGACTGCATTTGCTAGGGGGGGGCAGCGACGGGGGTAGGCTGTTGACGGAACTTTCGGACCTCCCAGATGTGGGTTGGCTCCGTGGGATGGGGGGAGGGCACAGAGGCGGTCATTGCCACCGACACTCAGAGGCATGATGGGAGATGTAGGCACAGAGTGCCCATGCAGACGACTGACCTCAAGTCACATTACACCTGCCACGACCCCCATCAGGAAGTGACAGCATCAATGTTGACCCTCAACAGCGGCACTCGCTGGCCGCGCCCCCTGTGAGCCATCCACCAATGCCAACTGGCTCCCCTCTGCCCAGCCTGAGGGGGGTGGTATGCAGCAGCAGCAGCAGCACTTCAGCTGCCACTGCCGCCGCCGATGTCGGCAGCGGCGGCAGTGCTGACGGCTGTGCTAGCGATCTACGCCAATTGCGGTCTTTCAGACTTGCGCAAACCGTGCAGCGAGCGAAAAAAAAACCCCACGGAAATCAGCCCGGTGTGGCTGCGCAACCTGTGCTCGAGGCGGCAGCAGCACAACCACAGCAAACTTCCACAACCAGCCCTCTCCAATACCGTGCTAATCCAAAGACAGTGTGGATCATGAGGCATCACACCTGAACGGGAAAATCCGGTTTCACCGCTCCTCAAACACGGAACACCTGGTAGGTCTAGCAAAGCCCTAAGAAGCTGTTTATTTCTGACATTCTGAAAGGTCAGCAAAACTTATCTTAGACTTTATCACATAGCCAGTGGCCTGCTACCCAGGCTCCTGTTGTGCACTCAATAAAATGATAAAACTGGTATAATACATTTATATGGAAATAAAGCTTAGAATTGATCCCTTACAGTATTTGCATTCAAGGAAATTGGTTTTATTGTATGAACTGCAAACATGTTACTGAATTGTAGCTCAGTTGTAGCTCACATTACATATATATCAAAAATTATAAATGTCAATTTGTGGTACTTCTTTAAAAATTTGTTATTTCTTTGGTGTGTGTGTGTGTGTACAAGCAGGGTAAAGCTTGCCACAATACCCAGAATCGCTTGCCAGCTGCCCCAGCATGTGTAATGAAACTTTCCACCATGTGAAACTTTCCGCCATCCTGGTAACAAGAGCTGGCATCAGGGGTCAGAACCAATGAGAAGGTCCTAGGTCCTTCATTCCAGCAGGAGAGCCACTGCTTTACATCCACCTTGCATTTGTTTTACTCTCCCGCACTGTATAAGCTGAGATAAAACCTGGAGTAGGAACAGCAGTCTCCACTTGCCTTGCCCAGTCCATATTAGGCCCAAAGGCAGGGCAAGCAAATGGGCAATGTTGACAGTGGCAAGGAGCTGGCCTGTCTTGGGGATGAGGGCATCTGACTCAAGTGTCCCCCAACTTCCAATGTAGAGCCAACACTGCTGGTAAAATGGGTAAAATCTAGGGCAAACTCAAAGAATGGGAAAGATCTCCACTGGCCTCAATTGTAGTAACATATGGGCCATTCAGATCTTCTGGAGTTGCTAGGAAGGGGAGCAGCAACTCAATGGCTAGTGAGCTAGGAAGATAGCTGCAGTGGTTCAAACCACACTACAGTCCTGTGTAGTGGTTAGAGTGTTGGACTAGGATTGGGAAGAACCAGGTTTAGGACATTTCCACTCAGATGTGAAACTCATTGGGAAGCCTTGGGCCTTAGTTGCCTCCAACTAAGCTGCCTCACAGGTTGGCTGAGAAGATAAAAGGGAGGCAGAGGTATATATGCCAGCTTGAGCTCTTTGGAGGAAAGGTAGAATATAAAGGTAATAAATTACAGTAGTTGAATAGAATCAGACTGAACAGACTCAGCTACACCAAGCAGGATATTCCACTATAAAAGCAGTATGGAAGTGTTATATAAAAGGCAGGAGCCACTCTACTGCTTTATAGTGGTATTGAAGTGCACTGACAACTGTTGGGGCCCATTGACACATACCATATACTGCTTTCATACCACTTTCACAGTGCTATATCCTGCTTGGTGTAGATGTGTCATGGGCTCCAACAGTTGTCAGTGCACTTCAATACCACTATAAAGCAGTAGTGTAGATCCTGACTTTTATACACTGCTTTCATACTGCTTTCATAGTGGAATATCCTGCTTGGTATAGATGAGCCCAATGAGTCACTGGGAGCATAATCACATGGATGAAAATCACATTTGCTTACCATCGCTTCTCTGCCCATGCATTTGTCTCTCATTACTTCCTCTTTTGAAACAGGAAGTAAACAATATGCATGTGGCCATTTTGATCCCAGTGCTTCTCCTGCACACAGCAGGACATAGCAGCAGCTTCCAGCTTTAAAAATAAGTTGGATTTACTGGGGTGTTCTGGCCTTCTTCTTGCACAAAGAAGGCCAGAAGGGGTGGGAGGCATGTGGGAGGCAGACAACATTGTGAGAGGGACCCACGAAAATCTGTGAGTGCTCAGTAAGGAGTGTGCAATAAACACTTGTTTGATGGTGCTGTGGGAAAGAAACTGTAGTGGGAAAGCCCAGCTTGATCTGAGGCTCTTTTTTTTCTTTTTTGACAAATAGGAGTAACTGAAATTTACACTGAATGTAACTGGGTTCAGAGGTATTCCTTGTGGAGGATTGGATTATCAATTAATAAAGTCATTGTCCTGTTTTCAAACTTCCTAATTTTTCTAGAATAGGAAGAACATTCACACTGTAATCCTGAACAGAATTAAACTGCTTAAATCCCATTGAAATCAATGGGACGTGAGCAGCTGATCTTTATGCATGTTTGCAGCCTAAGATTGCATGATATATTTTAGATCTATTTTCTACAACCCTTCCCAAAACTTGATTGTAGTCTTTCCTTAGGGAATAAATCTGAACAACCGTTTCTTATTTTTTTAAATTACTATCTATCTGGAAGATTAATATATTTGTTATTTGGAATGAATTGCTGGTAGCATATATGGCTTTATATTGAGGGCTTTTTGGTGCTTTCATCAAAACTAGAAACTGCTTCAGAAGAATATAAGCTTAGCAGAGTGCCAAAAGCTTAATTCTTCTGTAATAAATAATCTGTACGTCTGAGATAGTATTCAAGTCAGGTAAATCCTCTCTCTTGTTGTTTTGAAGATATTTTCCAGCTTGAAGAATTGGGGTAAACATTTTAGCTGCTATCAAACCAAATATTTTCCTTGATTCCACTCAAGGTCTTGATATTGTAACGAGAACCAAGGTCTTACACAGGCAGTTCAGCCAACTCAGAGGGGATCTACACTAGTCAAGTTAGAACATGTCTTACCGTTTTTAAGTGTGCGTTTGGTAGTATTTCGCGACATGACGCATAGTTTGTGACGTTTTATTGTTGTCTTTTCTCTGGTTTTTATTTTGAACTTCTCTGAAATAAGTCATTCTATTTGGTATGATGTGGCCAATTTCATCATATTAAATGGGTTTCTTGTAGTTCTTAATTAGCCAATCACATTCCTGGGGGCATGTTTATGTAATTTCCACGCCCAAAGTTGGAGCTGTTTTTTCTTTCAAGCCTCTTTTTTGCAACCACTTCCAGTTTCACTTTTGGGAGGCTGCAGGCTAGTGGAGGATTGTCTCGGAGAGAAGAGGAAGTGGGAGGGGAAATTACAAACGGATTTATTTTCTTAGTTTGGCCTAAAGGATGCATTCCCACGGAAAGAGAAAAGTAAGTAAACGTTTTAAAAACTGCTACATTTTAAATCATTCAAAAACAAAATGTTCAATGAATGTAAAAACAATGTTTCATATACTAATGTAGATCCCCTCACAGATAGAACTGAAGTGGCCAGTGAACCAGGCCAGTGACTCTCTAGGGTTTCAAGCAGGATTCTTTCCTTGCTTTAGCTGGAGAAGCCGGAGATTAAACATGGGATCTTCTGCATGCCAAGCATGTGCTCTGTCACACATATATTTTTACTATGTGTTGTTCCTTTCATGTTTTACAATATTTATTTACAATATGCATTTTAATTGCTTACAGCCCCCTGAGGAAGGCCTAGCAAAAATACAAGCCGAAATGTGTCAGGTTTCTCAACTTAATATATATAAAATAAAAAGTTCAGCAGAAGATCCCATAAGCACATCTCTCTCTCTCTCTCTCTCTCTCTCTCTCTCTCTCTCTCTCTCTCCCTCCCTCTCTCTGACAACAAAAGTGCAACAATAATGTGATGACCTTTCATGACAGAAGAAAAAAAATCTGCCTGAGGTGGCTGCCTCACTCTGCCTAATGGTAGAGCCAGCCCTGAATGATAGGACTGTACTCTGAGAATCTGTACGTTTGAATTTGCTCTGATTCCCTTATGAAATCCTTCTAGGATTGTTTCCTCTGTTTCTCTGTCCTCACATTTAAAAAGTCCCTCAAGATCCTCTAGGTGTTTTCACAGCACCCACTCTTGGGTTTCCCTACTGTAGGTTTTATTTTCGCATATCATTAACCTTTGCAAATAGTGTTCATGTACCTTTCTGTATTTTATTATATTTTTATTACACAGAACACCTTTTACAGGGTGATGATGATGATGATGATGATGATGATGACTATAATTTTATATGAAAGAACAAGCAAGAGAAATGGATTAACAGGGAATCCTTTGAAAAGCTCTACTTTTTAAAAGAGTACTGCAAAAGACAGCTCTCCAACTGTAATTTATGTGCTGCTGAATCAAAATTTAGATTAAAACTTTGAGGTACAAGAAGTTGTGCTGCTCAAAACTCAAACTCTCATTTTGAGCACTTTCATATCATGCAAGAGTTACGATTTTAATGCCCCCCACCAAAGATATAAGAGAAAGTGAGTTGTAAAGATTTATGTACTATGTCAAAGTATTCTTAGACATTGCTGTTACCTTAAGATTGGTTCTTTTATGAAAACATTTTTCTTCTACTCTCCATCAAAGCTATGTCTCCTGCTTTGCAAGCCTGTGTTGTTTTGTTTTTTAAAAGAAGTGTCACCAGCATTTCCAAAAAAAGCACACTTGCAAATATTATACTATTTTATAGTTCTGTCAAGAAGATAATTGGTTTTTTTTTGGGGGGGGGGGAGAAGACCAGAGAAATGAAAAACTAAATTTGATATTTTCAGATCTCTGCAGGATAAAGATAACCACCCCATAGATAAAGATGTACCCCAGAATAGATTTAAAACCTAGGAGAATACGAAGGACTGTGTTGGATCAGACCAAAGGCCTATCTACTCCCAAGATTCTGTTCCCATGGTAGCCAACCAGATGCCAGTGGACGCTGGTGGCTTTGATGTCAGTGTGGCAATGAATCTCTTCTGGGTTTCAGTGCATGCCTTGGATAGCTCCTTTAGAGTTCTGACTGCTTCTGACTGAAACTTGGAGTGGATTCACCACCACAAGGATATCAGGGTCACCAGCCTCCACTG
The DNA here is from genome assembly GCF_023053635.1 of Elgaria multicarinata webbii. Classification (NCBI taxonomy): domain Eukaryota; kingdom Metazoa; phylum Chordata; class Lepidosauria; order Squamata; family Anguidae; genus Elgaria; species Elgaria multicarinata. The sequence goes on along the minus strand of NC_086180.1, from coordinate 34,278,074 downwards.
CCAGCTATCCTTAGGAAGTCCTTATATAGGACATGAATACAATAGCAGCCTCCTGCTCATGTTTCCTAGCAACATTTATTCAGAAGCATACTGCCTCAGAATAAATACATAGCCATCAGGAATCAAACTAGTAGCTTTTGGATGTTTCTTGAGACACAAGGACAATAAAAAATAAATGTACATACACTAGTATATTAGACTTGGCTAAGAGAATGTCCATCACTGAATTCTTCACCTTGAGAGGGCAGGCTACCTCAGATAGCAATGAGTTTGGAGCATACATGCCTGCCTTTTATTATTTGAGCTTATTTCAAGCTGGGTTGACTTTTCTCCCTTTGCTATCCTATTGCTTGCTGACCAATTTATGTATTTGATGGTAAGAACCTCAGTGTCTAAGGGGACTGTCCATAAAGTATGCAATATTTATGGCTCTGGGAACCTACACTTTGCTTTGCCACATTGGCCCATTTTAAACAATACCCCACCCCTTTGCACCAACTCTGCGACCCTCTTCTCTTCCCCTTGATGTGTAACTTACTTTATGTATGGTCCCAGAACACTCACAAGTGCCCATGTGGACAAAGTGATGTAACTGGTCACAGGCATCCTGGATCTCTTCTTTGAAATATGAAGTGACAAAATGAATGGATGGTGAAATGTTGATTGATCTGTAATCTTCATGAGAGCTGGCTCAAACTCCTCACTCCCTGCATTATCTAGCCAGAAGAGTGAGCCACAGCTGAATCGAAATGTGTTTCTACTTCATCTTAAGGGCTATCAAGGCAGAAATACAGTTCTATAGTTTGTCCTAAGAGCTGCTGCTTCACTTCCTACCTGTTTATATCCTGGCTTCTGCCAAAAATGGTGTACAAGGGAGCCAGTAATAATAAAACACAAATAATTGATTAAAACATAACAAAAAATATAAATCAAGGAAAAACGCAATTAAGACCACAACAGTGAAAGAAATAAACAGCACCTTAATTAGTTAAGTTCTCTTCAACAAGAAGCCGGCCATAGGCCTGCCTGGATAAAAATGTCTTTGCCTGCCAGCAGAAAGACAACCAAGTGGGAACCAACCTAGAAGGGATCTAAACTAGTCAAGTTAGAACATGCCTTACTGTTTTAAGTGTGCATTTGGTAGTCTTTCGCCACATGACGTTCAGTTTGAGACGTTTTATTGTTGTCTGTTCTCCGGTTTTTATTTTGCACTTCTCTGAAATAAGTCATTCTATTTGGTATGATGTGGCTGATTTCATCGTATTAAATGGGTTTCCTGTAGTTCTTAATTAGCCAATCACATTCCTGGGGGCATGTTTATGTAATTTCCATGCCCAAAGTTGGAGCCTTGTTTTTTTTTCTAGCCTCTTTTTTGCAGACATTTTTTAGTTTCAGTTTTGAGAGGCTGCTTCCTGGTTTGTTTGCCGGTGGAGAGAAGAGGAAGTGGGAGGGGAAATTGGTAGATGGGGAAAAAGAACAAATGGATTTTCTTAGTGTGGCCAAAAGGAATGCATTCCCACGGAAAGAGAAAAGTGAGTAAACATTTTAAAAAATGCTACATTTTAAATCGTTCAAAACCAAAGCTTTCAATGACTGTAAAAACAACATTTCATGTACTAGTGTAGATCCCCTCCTAGCCTCCCTTGCCAAGGAGTTCCAGAGCCTGGGAGTAGCCACCAAGAAAGCTCCAGTTCTTACCTTCTTGATCCTACTTTCTATGGGCTGCATACCCAGCTTCAACCTACTGGCGTTCTTGATTTCATTTGAATAGATCTTTGGATACCACTGCCTGGGATGTACTGGATTTATTGATGCTGCTCCTACCACTTTTCCCCTCAATTAATAAGCATGTTTGGTATGCTTGTGAGGGCTGCTGGCTTTCAAAAAGATGGTGTGCGTGGTAGGAAGGACTTTCCTGGGTCCTGTATGCACTCTGATCTCCAAACTCCCATCAGTTGCCCAACCATGCCATGCATGCAGAACAGTCCACCAAATAGTCTGCAGGCACCTGGGGAGAGCTCACTATTTGTGTGTGTGTACATGAGCAGTGCTTTGCACAAATTTGCAGCTGGGGATATTTACAGAAATCACGATTTGCATAAAAACATGACCACCTTTTGCCTAGATTCATATGAACTATAGAGTTTAGAGTAGACGTTTGCTTGGACTGCAGTGTTTGCTAGAAGAGTTTGAATACTTTTCAGTGTCTTAAGAGCCATGGCTTGAATGTAATTCCTAGGGCTTTCATGGGAAGGCTTTCATGGGAAGATCATGGTCCATTACTTTAGGCTAGGGATGTACAATAAATTTGCATTCAAGTCCAAAACTGTATTTGGACTTGAATGCAATTTAGGATTGGAAATCTTCATAGTTATGATCTGATTTGTGCACCAAAAACGCATTTGAAATATATTTGAAAAAAGTGCAGGAAAAAATCTGTACATTTGAAAAATGGAAACAAACACACCTTAATTGAATGGTTGTCCCCCACGTGGTCTTTAGGAACTTGGCTATTATGTGGGTCTGACTGTTTTAAATGTAGCTTATTTGAACTCAAACATTTTGTTAATTGTTTAAGCTACAACCCTGTATAACATATGTGTACTTAGGGAAGGCTGTAGGGATATGGACATTTTTTAAGTGAACTAATATAATTTGCACTTCCTTGACTATTCTGTGGATCAGGACACATCTTTTCAATTATGCACTTCAAATTGTGTGAATGGAGTTATGATTGAATATAGGCAAAACTGGCACAGACTGGATATTGATTGATTTGTCCATCCCTAGGTGGGAAACTTAAACAGATGAAATGGTACACTAGATTAAATCCTAATAAACATAAGATTTTCCACCTCTCCCCCTTATCTGCAAAACCTTAATCCTAGACATCTCTCTTAAATACAGCCGTAAATCACAACATGTGAAAGATTAGCAGGCAGCAATACTTGAAAGTTGGGTATGTTCAGATACATTAATCACATCAGAAGAGTGCCAATAATTTTCAAATGCACACCTTGGAATATTTTACAGCTGTTAGCGCATGGCTCATTAATGATACATTTCATACTTTATAACTTACCCTAAAGTCAGGCAGGCAGGAATTTATACTGCACCATTTCAGTATTAAAAAACAGTTTCTGATAGAAAGCTGGGGAAAGTTGTAGTGCAAGTTTATTTAGCTATGGCGGTCTACATTTGCCGTTTATGTTTTTCTTCTTCTTAATTTAAATAAATAGGTTGCTCTTTGGTCACAAGGGTCCTCAAAGCAGCTTACATTAAAGCTAACTATAAAAAATCATGAAAAATAACAACAGTCAACACACACACACACACACACACAATATTAGCAGCAATTTCTATGAAATAAACTCCCGGATGAGGGAATTCCATGTTACTGATGCCAACATTGGAAAGGTATAATTTCTAGAAGAGGCAAATGTTACCGCAAATGGTGGTGGCACACAAAGCAGCATCTCTCCAGCATATCTCATCTCACAGGTGTGCATGGGTGTGTATGTGTGTCTCTATAGGTAAAATCATATTTGGGAAAAGACCCCTACTTTTCTTGCCTTCATATATGCTGACCTAGGATATATGTTTAACTGTGAAAAACAAACCGGAATGTCATCAGAAAGAAAGCCTCCTTCTACCAGTTGTAATTAAAATATTACAATGAAAAAGAGCAGAGCCTGTCATGAGGACTGCACAAACATGTGATGTATCTACAGCTAACACAAGTTAAGAATGCCTTCTTCTCAATGCAGAGGGATGTGAATAGAATCATTGCAGAATGCTTTCAGATGAGGACTTTGATGTACAATCACCTGGTCTTAAGTAATGAATTTTAAGGGAGTTACAGACATTGTTGTTTTCAGTCTGTTACCCTTCTGTCTTTTTCCTTCCTTCCTTCCTTCCTTCCTTCCTTCCTTCCTTCCTTCCTTCCTTATCACAGAAAATCGGTTAAGGAGGGAAAGATGGAATGGCACTACAATGTCTTTGGACTGATAGCACTGGCCCAGTCTGCCTGGAAACTCCTCCAGTCTATTTCTGAACAGGAATGGGATGTTTCATTGTGGAAATGGAGCACTGCTGGTACCTTCCCTGCTATCAGCTCCCTTGTCTCTTGTCCCAGGTGAATAGCATCATCGTAGGGCCTTGCTAGATGATGGGGTAGCCCGGTGCAAGCCTCGGGCTGGCCCCTGTGCATCCAGATGATGCACAGGGGATCCCGGGCTCAGGCAGGGATAACCCTCCCTTGGCCCGGGATAATTGCCACCAGTTGTGGCCCGGTATTTCCCGCAGTCTTGGGCTGAGCCTGAGATAGCGGGCGTGTAGGCCGTTCTGCCACTTTTTCTGGCTACTGCATTTACTCATGAGTAGCTGGGAAAAGCAGCATGCAGCACTCCACAGGAGCACTGCGGCCATTAAGGCAGGTTGGGGAGATGGCGGGGAAACGGAGCCAGGGGGGATGGGGGGAAAACGGAGCCGGGGGGATGGGGATCAGAGATCGTGGGAGGGCGGGGGGGATCGGAGATTGCAGGTGGGGGATCAGAGATCATAGGCGGAAATCGAGGGCAGGGGGAGTGGAGAACCCTCCTTTTTTTTAAAAAAAAGCCTACCCTTCTCATTGGTGCGCTCCTGCGTACATGGCTACTTTAAACTAAAAAAAAAAAAAAATGGCAGATGCTTCCTGCAGCCCATCACGGGTCCTTCCTGCAGCCCATCACGTCTTATGTGTAGACAGGGGTGATGGCCTGTGCTACTTTTAGCGTGGGCTGGCCCCTCCTCCCGCACAGATTTGTGGATAGGTCTAGCAAGGCCCATAGTCTCTTCGTAGCTTTGACAACGCACCCAGAGGGCAGAGAACAGGGAAGGTAGGGGCAGTAGAGTAGGTAATGGTGCATATATCTAGGGGCGGGTGGAGTCCAATGGACATCCCACAACTCATCCCCAGAGACTGGAGTCCATGGACCCTGCTGGGTGCCTAACCCTGTTTGACATGGGTGCAAGCCATATGCTGGCCTGCAGACAACCGGAAAGCAGTGCACAGCTGTCTGCTCCCTTGCCACGCTATCATTTTGTGGGAAATGGCGGCTCTTTCTTTCACGTAAAGGGGCTTTTTATGCAAATAGCAGCCATAAATAAGCCCATTTAAGCAACATTACAGCTGTAAATGGCCTTAATAGCCTGCAATGCTGCATGAATGGACTTATTTACAGTCACCACTTGCATAAAAATCCCTTTATGTAAAAAAATAATAATGAGCCACCATTTTCCAGAAAACAGCAACTCAGCAAGTAAGTGGGTGGCTGCTTGCCACTCACCTGGTGCCCATGGACTAGTCAGCCGCTCACACCCTGAGCTACACAGGGTCCATTGTGCAGCGTTTGAATTGGACCCCAGTAAGTTGGCCCATCCCTACAGTAGAGGAGCCAGTGAACATTTTTCGAACCAGTGAGTAGTTTGTGTGCACTCACATAGAGCAGAATGTCAAGCCCATTTTGGGAGAAGCACGCAGAAAATTGTGCATCCCTTCTGGAGCTCCTGATGTGACATTACAACCATCTACTAAACGTAACACCTTGTACTCCTATTTAGGGATATCCTTGAAGCGAGAGAGAACATCTATCTGTGTGCAACTTATCATATATTTGTAAATACTTCAGATATATTTGCCAGAGCTTATGAATCACATTTACAGTAACACATATCTGATTCTCTAGGGAAAGGGAAAGCAGCTTGATATTGCATCTTGGTGAGAACAGTTAGCAGCTGCAAAGGCTGAAAAGAATTTAGGTTGATGTGAAGAAATATGCTTGTAGATATAAGTGCTTCCTTCCTGCTGAAAATGTCAGTAGCGTGTGCATAATATTTTTTTTCTGCTTGAAGAGCTTTAGGTCTCCGGACACCCAGAGGAGAATAATTGAAGGAAATTATTCAAGATTATTGAAAAAGGATTAGTGGTAAGAATTAAGCAGAATTGTGTGCTTCAGTACCTGGTTGATTACTTTGCACTCTTAGGCACCTAACTAGGAAAGATAACCAAATCTATGTGGTATATTACTTGAAGACTACATATAGTTGTTTTTTTATATATAGCAAGCAAACTACTAACATGCTCACAAGCATATATATAATTCCAAACAGTGGTATTGGGAACTAAATCAGGGGCCCCATCTTAGTTAAAAAGAAAAGTCACCTCTTCAATACATCTAATGGAGAATTTCCTTTCATGCAGTTGGAGTTTTACATTAAGCTATCCAGTTCAGCACAGTTAATTTGAAAAGTTCCTTTATAGTATCAAATATTTAGTGGTTTTTCAGTTCCATTAGGATTTGGGGTTCTAAAAAGAGCTGGGGGTGGGGGTTGGTCCACATCAGGAAACTTTCATGCATCTGAGGACTTGTTATATAGAGAGATTAATACAAGGTACTCTATATTTTAAGATTCAAAAAACATTAAATGTCACTTTAAATTTTTCACCTGAAAAACAAAACCCTTGTTTAATCAGGAGGCTGCACGTCATATGTTTCGGTCTTTGTTGTATAGCAAAGGAAGCACGAGTGCTGCTGCTTGTGAGGATCATACCCACTAACAGATGATTAAGTACTGCTAAATTTGACCAATATCATTGTCTGATGATGATGATGATGATCCAATAGAAGGGGTAGAACATGCCATGGAAGGCTTAAAGGACACACCAGTATGGAAGCTAGACAATGTCACTCCCCCCACACACACGTTAAAATAATGTGTGATGGACAGTTACAGGATATCTCATCCCACTGCTATTAAACAACACAGTGAAACTCCCACCACCACCACCACTGGGAGAAACGGTTTGCGAATGGAGGGTAAGAAATAACGAGATGAGACATAAAGCTGGTTTTAAACAAGGGCCACATTTATTAAAGATCTGCAAAAGGGGGTGAAGGCTTAAGCAGGCATCCTTGTTTGGCCTATCCACAGGCCATTCCTGGATTGGGTGAACCATTCACAATCAGCGAAGTGGCGCCTAGTGCTTCGCCACCCCACTGACTCGCCCCTCATGGAGTAGGGAGGCCTTCCGGAGTCACAGCACCCCTGCCACAGGGCTCTGAGTGTGTGAGAAGCGTTGGCCTCAAAGGTAACCCTTATCCCCTCAGCTGGCGCCACAATGCTCCCAGTTGTGGGGCTAAGGGAATACCCATCTCCTGAATGTTGCCTGTGAATGTTCACCAATAGCAAGCCCCCACTCGAAATGCCCGCACTTAACAGCCCCAAACAAATGTGACCAAAGTAGATGAGCCAAATTAACCTAGTTAATTCTCCCCTGCTGTCTTACAGTATGAAGTAGGTGAAAAAAACTCACAAATTAGGATATGAACAAAAAATTCCTACTTGGCCCCCAAAAGGGCAACTAGCAAGCCCATACTGTCTACAGGGAGGGGAGGGAAGGGAGCCGCGAAAGAGGAGCCGGGAGGAGCGTGCAGGGTATAAAAAGCCCCTTAATCTCCTACCTCCTCAGTGGCACTGTATGGAGGCCACCAATGGCGAGTCTCCACATCCCGTCTCCCTCACCCCCACCCACAACTGGCCACCCCTGCCCAGGCAAGCCGAGCGTGGAAGGGGGCATTTCTTGCCCTCCATGTGTTTGGACAGTGTGGGGAAGGGCTCTTTACGCATGGTGACGCACATGCATACAATACCTCTATGTGTTTGCATCATTATGTGTGGAGAGCCTTTTCCCATGCTTTCACTTCCTATATTTTATATTTTATGCTGTACTTTGTGGTTTTAAATTTTGTGAAAATGATGAGGGAAAAACACTATGTAAAACCAGTAGAAAGAAAGGTAGACTCTAGTGTTGAAGAGCAGAATTTTGTAAAATCTCTTTACACAAATGTCTGTATGGTTTAAAAATATTTTTGTAAAAAACTATTTGAAAAAGGAGTTCGACATTTTGGATCTGGCAATCCTTCCTCAGGAGCTACAAACAGATGAAGTAAAATTACAGAACAATAAATACATTGCATGTCATTGTACACGAGAAAAAACACTAAAGAAAAAGAAATAGAACAACACCTTACCTTCTTTGTACTTGGTAGTAACTAGCTTCTATCTAGATACCATTGTATTATATATTATCCAATAGATTATTTCTAGCTTTCATTTACAACCTAGGACTCTGCAATTTATATATATATATATATATATATATATATATATATATATTATTTATTTTATTACATTTTTATACCGCCCAATAGCCGAAGCTCTCTGGGCAGTTCACAAAAATTAAAACCACAATAAAACAACCAACAGGTTAAAAGCACAAATACAAAAAAAAATACAGTATAAAAAGCACAACCAGGATAAAACCATGCAGCAAAATTGATGTAAGTTTAAAATACAGAGTTAAAATAGTAAAATTTAAATTTAAGTTAAAATTAAGTGTTAAAATACTGAGAGAATAAAAAGGTCTTCAGCTGGCGACAAAAGCAGTACAGTGTAGGTGCTGGGCGGACCTCTCTGGGGAGCTCATTCCACAACCGGGGTGCCACAGTGGAGAAAGCCCTCCTCCTAGTAAATGTGAATTAACTACTTTAATTTCATACTTATTAACTTATCTCACACAAAACAAATGAAAAAACTAAGGTACTAAATTTCCAAATGCTCCTTGTCCATGTAGGAAACAATTCTGGCTTTGTTTTTAGGGTGTTGGTATACTTCTCCTTGCCATTTATGCTTTTTCTTTTGTCTTTTTTTTACATTTAACCAATATATATCTTTTTGTCTTCAATCCTTAATTTTATACCTTACAAATGGTATATTAACATGATTTTCCTTCCAACCCTATGTCTACTAGCCTGATTAGACAGAATAACATGAAAAAACAAAAAAATAACATGGATTCACGTTCTTGTCGCCTGTTGTCTATGCAGCAAATGTTTCTCTGTTAGTCAGAATGAATCAGATGTTATACATTTCAGTAATTGCTCTCTCAGAAAAAATCACTGGGGTGTGATCCTGTCGAGACTTGGCTCTTTTTTCCATGGAAAAGGTCTTTTGTGGAAATTGGACTTCAACCTAGTGCCTGCTCTAACCATTTAATATCTTGCTGTATTCCACTCAAGGGAATCATTCAGCCCATGGGGTTGTAGAGATTTCAGGGATAAAATTCAAAAGATCTCCCTCCTGCTCAGTTGAGGTTCCCTTCTTGATACTTTTTCGAAAGCCCAGAAAATAATGGAATTTGGTCTATAGCGTATCATGGTCTTGCACCTTCTTATCTTTCCTCTCTCATTTCACTTTACCATCCCCCTCGTACCCTCCGTTCTTCAAATGTTATGTTGCTCTCCCGCCCAAGGGTTTCTAGCTCTCTTGCCCGGCTTCGTCCGTTCTCTCTGGCTGTCTCGTTTGCTTGGAATGCTCTTCCAGAGCAACTACGTACCACGAGTTCCATTGTAGATTTTAAAACGCGTTTGAAAACTCATTTGTTTTCAATAGCTTTTGGTATTTTAGCTTGATTTACTGTTCTTATTACTATGATTATTCTCTTATTTCTGCTTTGTGAACTCCTTCCCCCCGTCATATGTTTTAATGTGATTTTAGATTGTAAACCTCTAGGCAGGGTATCGCTGTTTTATTTGTATATTTTGTACAGCACCAAGTACATTGTTGGTGCTATATAAATAAATTAATAATAATAATAATAATAATAATAATAATAATAATAATATGGTTGTGTTCTTGAAAACGTTGCAGTAGAGGTACTCCAGATCTTGCATGTCTGAGATTGCACAGATGTTCAGCAATGCTGTACTTCAGTGGTCAAGAGTTTTTTCCTACATAGAATTTGTTACATGGGCAAACGATGACGTAAATGACTACAGCAGTCTGGCAAGTTATAAAGTCTGAGATAACAATTTCTTTGCCACAATTTTGGTTGATGAAAAAGGGGACCTTTTTGGTGAATTTGCAATATGTACATCGTCCACATGGATGGAACTCCTGGAGTTTTGGAAGGTGCGGAAAAAAGGATTGTCCTGCTGTGTTGTTCTTGTGTAGGAATGAGTGGTCTGTATGTATTAACCAATCTTTGAGATTCTTTGTTCTCTTAAAGATAATGACCAGTCTCGAAGATAAACCCGATAAAACTTGTACAAGTTCCCAGTTCTGATGTATATGTCTTTGAAGTTGTTTGGTCACTGCATTGTATGGTAAAACACACAATATCCATTCTGTCTTGTGTTTTGTCTTTGCCTCTAAAAGGTTCTACTGTGTGTTGTTCCTGGATTTCTGTCTTGCTGCTTCAATGATTCTATGTGGGTAGCCTCTGTCCTTAAATGTGTAGCTAATTCTTCAGATTCCTGTTCATAGTCTTTATGCTGAGAACAATTTCTTTTCAAACGAAGAAACTGACTGTATGGCCGGTTGTTTCTCAGATGGATTGGATGGAAACTACCATATTGTAGAAAGGTATTTTTGTCCGTTTCTTTTCTATAGGTGGTTGTGATCACCCCATAAGTTCCTTTTTGAACAGAGATGTCTAGAAAATTGACTTTTTGGATATCGTATGAGCTTTCAAATGTCAGGTTGATATCCCTACTGTTGATCCATTGAAAGAAATCTGATAACATGTCTCCAGTGCCTCTCCACACCATAAACACGTCATCGATATATCTGTGCCATATGACTAGATGGGCGCTGTAAGGATTGTTATGAAACATGAAGGATTCTTCAAAATTTTCCATGTATAAGTTTGCGATTTCTGGGGCCATAGGGCATCCCATGGCAACACCTTTTATTTGCAGATAAAACTTTTTGTCAAAAGAAAAATAATTTTTCTGAAGGGCCTGATCTGCTAAGGCCGCAAGGTAGTGTGAGGGGGGATGCAGTTGGTCACGTTTTTGAAGAACCTGGAAGATGATTTCTGATGCTCTATCTTGTGGGATACTTGTGTAGAGGGATCTAACGTCCAATGTAACCAAAAAATCTTCTGGTAATATGTTGACTGTACTTAACTTTTGCAAAAATTGCATGGAGTCTTGTACATAGGATCACATTGTAGGTATAAAAGGTTTAAGAAAATAGTCCACAAATTGGGACAATGGTTCCAATATCAAACCAATGCCTGACACTATGGGGCATCCAGGAGGTGGTGAAACCCCTTTATGTATCTCCGGGAGGGTGTACAACAGGGGAATTTGGTAAACTTTTTTCAACAGGAAGTTATATTCTGATATACTTATCCAACCCATACTTAGACCTTCTTCTAGAGTGATTTTTATCTCTGACAATATAGTTGAGGTTGGGTCATGAGTTGATAAGATGAATCGTCCTGTAGCTGGCATAACACCTCAGATTCATACGTGAGTCAATCTTGGATAACCACCACTCCTCCTTTATCCGCTTCTTTAATCACGGTATTTGGGTCTTTAGACAAACTCTGCAATGCCTCCATTTCCAGATTGGTCATGTTGTGCCAGGTATGGTGACGTTGGGATTCTAAAATTTCTAGTTGTTGTAAAATCCGACATTCATAGACCTGAATGGCTGGGTCAACTGGCCCAGGTGGCATGAAATGAGACGGAGTTCTGAACTTTGATTGAGTGGATCTTGTGATAAGTTCACAGCCGTGAAAATAATGTTTTAGTTTGATGTTTCTGAAGAAACGGAACAAGTGAAAACGAGTTTGGACAATGTCATGCCTCGGGGTGGGAACAAAGGAGAGCCCCTTGTTTAGGACTCTTTCTTCTGTCGTAGGTGCAAATTTGTGCAAATTTGGGAAATTACAAAACAACAACACAATTCCGTCAATGAATTGATGATGGAATGAAAGGCACCTGACAATTTGCAAAACTCAGTCAGAATAGATTTTATAAAAGTTGTACATCCAAATAGGGGCAAGGCAAGCCTACCTAGTGGTGGCAGGGGCTGGGGCAGGACTAACCTCCACATGGTTAAGAACAGGCCAAGAACATGAGAAGAGCTGTGCTGGGTCAGACCAAAGGTCTGTCTAGTCCAGCATTCTGTTTCTACTGTGTTCACCAGACTATGGGGAGACCACAACACATTCCCGCTTGTGTTCGCCAGCAACTGGCACAAAAGATATTTTGCCTCTGATACCGGAGGTCATATATAGCCATCATTACTAGAAGTCATTGATAGCCTTATCCGCCATCAATTTATCTAATGGCTTTTAAAAGCCATCCAATTTGACGGCCATCACCACATAGTTTAATTTCATGCCAAATGAAGAAATACTCCCTTTTATCTGTCTTGAATCTTCCACCAATCAGCTTCCTTTGATAATCCTAGGTTGTAGTATTATGAGAGAGGAAATAAAACATCTTGATAGTCCTTTCAGTGTGTGTGTGTGTGTGTGTCTGTGTCCTAATTCCACCCAGATAAAATTAAGTCCAGTGCCACCTAGTGACTAAATTATATAATGGCACTATCCATGCAGAACCAACTCTTTTTATCCCCTCAAGAAGCATGGATCCAAGCTCTCCAGCCATATTTCCAACCATTTTTTAAACAAAAGTAATAAGTGTCTGCTTTCAATGGGTTGCTGCACATGCAGACAGGACTGATTAGGAATGCCTTAAATAAACTTGCATGTGATTGGAGAAAAAACCAGAAACTAAATTAGCCTGCAATGAGAAGACTTAGAAAAGAACATATTCATTGAATGCCATTAGAGAGCTTATAATCCTCTTCAGCCTTGATTGTAATATTTCAAATTATGATGTAGATGATGAAGGTTCACATTCGTCTTCTTAAGACCCACTAAAGATAAGAAGAACTTCTTTAAAACGAGTAGAATCATATGATTATCTTGAAGAGAAAATGCAGTAGCACTTCAAGCAAATCCATACAAGTACCAAGGTCTAGGAGACAGAGCTTGCTTTCTGTATTTATGTACAGCGCCTCCTGAAAGTGCTATAGCAACAGCCATAGTGAAAGTGTTGGCATTATGGAGACAGCACTTACTAATCTGCCTGCTTATTTTGAGTGGAACTTAGCAACCAGATGACAGACAATACCAATGAGCTCACAAAAACTACAGATACATTTCTGGATATTATGAAATTACTATCTCTTCATGTAGTGACCCTAAAAGTTTGCTTTTTTGAGTACAGAAAAATAAAACAGTGATGATCCTGGATCCATTTTCTCATACGTTTCCCCATATTCAGCTGACAATACGCTGAAGTCTTTTACTCCAAAGTAGTTCCTAACAAAACAATAGGATTTACTGCAATGTAGCTCTTCAAGGTTGAGTTGTTACATCAGTGCTGCCGCTGCTGTTACTGCTGCTGCTTCTGTTGTTGTTGTTACTCTCTGGGCAGTTTACAAAAGATTAAAAACCTAAAAACAATATAAAAATGTATATAAAAACAACCGTCAAGTGGTTAAAACCTTATATTATGCTATCAAAGACCCAGGAGTAGAGGGAAGTCTTAACCTGCTTCCAAAAGGATGGCAATGGGCCTGTTCAGATGACACACTAAGCCATGGCAGCAAACGGTTAGTGAGTGTGCTTAAAGCATGGTTATGTATTCACCGTGGTTAGGAATGGTTCACACATGCTAAGCCATAACATTTAGCTCAAAATGCTTAACCACTGTAGCTTAGCATGTCGTCTGAACAGGATCAATGTTGCTGCCAGGTGGACCTCACTGGAGAAAGAATTCCATAATCATGGGGTCAACAAATTGCTGCCATCTTCTGAATCCCCCTCAAAGCTGGCAGCTGGAGGAAGGCCTCGGATGACTATCCTAATGTATTGGTAGTTTCATATCAGGAGAAGCACTCTGTCAGGAATTTCAATCCCAACCTGTGTAAGGCTTCATAGGTCAAAACTATGACCTTAAATTGGGCTCAGAAATGTACAGATAGCCAGTGCAGGTGGATGGGAATTGGTGTGAGATGTTCAGACTTTCTGGTTCCTGCCATCAATCTGGTTGCTACATTTTGCACAAGCTTCAGCTACTGAACTGCCTTCAATGGCAGCCTCAAATAGAACACACTGCAGTAATCTAAGGCCTTAGCTAGACCTAAGGTTTATCCCGGGATCATCCCAGGGTCGTCCCTGCCTGCTCCCGGGATATCCGGTGTGTCATTTACATGAACAGGGATGACCCCAGGATAAACTTTAGGTCTAGCTAAGGCCTAAGTTGGAGGTTACCGGAGAATTGAGTACTGAGGCCAGGTTATCCCTGTCAGATGGGGGCATACCTAGCTCCTAGTCTAGGGCCTCATTTACACCAAGCAGGATATTGTGGCATGAAAGTGGTATATCAAAAGCAGGAGCCACACCAAGCAGGATATAGCACTATGAAAGTGGTATGAAAGTGGTATATGGTATGCATCAGTGGGCCCAACAGTTGTCAGTGCACTTCAATACCTCTAAAAAGCAGTAGTGTGGCTCCTGCCTTTTGTACACTGCTTTCATACCACTTTCATAGTGCAATATCCTGCTTGGTGTAGATTAAACTTAACCCTCTCAGACCTGGTACCCAACCTGGGGAAGGCTGCATTAGGGGATGAGAAATTCCTTTACTTGGAATTGCTAAGTTTTTCTCCCATCAGTTCCAGGCTGCTCCATGCAGCTTGTGTCTGTGTGCAGCCCACCTGGATGCAATTTGTGGTTCTAACACAGTGGGAGATGCATGATGCCCCATGGTACACAGAAAAGTAGGAAACAGAGGATGTATGAGCCATTTGTTACTGAAGCCCCACCAAGTAATTGGCCTTGCCATAAAAGATGTTCCTGTTGCAAAATAATCTTGCTAAGGTAAATGTTGGTGCAACAGAATTAACTCTACCTTTTGCATAACAAATTCAAAATTCATTTTCTGTACCTAATTACTACACGTCAAACTTTCTGTGTGATCAGGGCGAATATCAAGCCCATTATACTGTATCGGTACATTCGGGGTCTATGCCTCTTGAATATTTTTACATAATACAAAGTTTCTGCTTCTTCTGCTTCTGCTTCTTTTATAAGTACATTAGTTAAGTTGGATAAGTTATTGTACAATATTTCTTAACTCATATTACTGGTCTGGTCATGAGCTCTTTATTTTTTCTTGAAGAGTTATTTCAATGGCATGAGCCAAATGCACATTATGAGAATTCATACATCCTTCGCCCTCCCCTCACTATACAGGAAGTTTGTGACAATGTTATTATGCCTTTGAATAATGCCCCTTTAAAAACCTTGCAGGGAAAAAGCTCACGGGAAAGGAAAAGAGAGGCAAAGGGTCAATTTCTCTTCAGCTTTCACATATTATAAAGGCAGTAATAGATGTATCCTTCAGCAAGGGTGCTTTAATCACAGCGGATCATATTTTTGAGCTACTGTTCAGATATCCCTGCTAATGTTTGTAATCACCAATGAAGGGAGCAGTTAAATACTGGAATACAAATATGTTCTTAATATTATTAAAGAAGTGCCTCCCTCACCCCCAAAAAATAAAAAATTAAAATTCGCAATTCCCTGATTACTTATTCTATTCTTGGCTGATTCTTTCCTGTCGTCTGGAGACGTTTAAACAAGGGTGGTGGGGACCCAAAGGGAGAAAATTAGGGTGAGGGGGGAAATGGGTGGGTGTGTCTGATGTGCAGAACCATGGAAGGAAGAAGGAAGCCCTCTGGTGTGACTGATCTGTCCCTCATTCAGCAGAGAGAGAGAGGTGTCAGAGAGAGGTGGCCATATATTTTCCAATGACACCAAATTATTTATGGTGGTTAAAACAAAATGGGATTGTGAAGAGCTATGAAAGAATATCTCCAACTCTCCGAGAATGTAAAGTAAAATGGTAAGCACAGTTTAATGTAAGTAAATATAAAGTAATGCACATTGGAGCAAAAATCCCAAGCTTCAACTGTATGCTGCTGAGATCCCAACTGGCACTGACTGATCAAGGAAGAGATCTTGGGGTTGTGGTAAATACTTGGATGAAAATGCCAACTAAGATATTCATCCCATGTTCTGGGTTACTCTCAAATTATCCCATTTCAGTATTATAGTGCTTATATAGCATATGAAAACTTGTAAACTTACACCTCTGCTGTGGCATGTTGCAGAGATCCGTTGAGGTTCACTCACACATGTTGTTATCCCCACCCCCCAGATCTTCTTCGTACCTCCTCCTACCGTTTATTGGTTGTTTGAAGTGGGGACAACTCCCCCTCTGACAACAGGGATTGGGATTTGCTTCTCTTGTTACTGAACACCAAAGTAGAATGTTATGTAAGACTGCAGTCAACTCTTTTGCATGCTTACTCAGTAAATAAATCCCATTGAGTTCAAACCACTCCATTGTGCAATCTATCATCAAAACAATTTTGTTTAACAGAACTCTCAGATTGGCAGGTGGATCTTTACTGACAGCCACTCTGGTGTGTGTGTGTGTGTGTGTATTAAGCAATAAGGGCAATCGGTTGAACAATGTCTGAGTCAAGACAAAGTTCGAGGCTTAAATGCTTAGCTTCAATTTTCCAAATCTTACCTTAAAAATGTCAACAAAGAGAAATGTGGAGAAAGTGCCAGTAATTTGAATAAAAATTTAAAGTTGGGGGGGGGGGAAGTGTCCCTAAGCAAAGTGTTAATTGGGCCGGTCTCCTTTGGATAGGTGTAAATAGATTCCTTCCCACCCACTTGTCACTTATTCAATGAATTTCATTATCACCTTGCCAGAAGGCAGGGACTCAATTACACCTAGCCAGAGGGGAGCAGAGTGGTAACCAGCTCAGTTTAATGAGCTAGAACTGAAGTAGGTCAATGAATATGTATAATTTACTAGAGCGGCAACCATGTAAATCTATCAGTGCTTAACAAACTGGCATCCTGACTCCACAGATGTGTGTGAAGAGCATTGACAATGCGTTGACATAATGAGTGATGTGTGGTAGCACGGAGATGCTCATCCAACTACCTTATTGTTTAGCAGCTTCATGTTCCTTCAGTTGCTCATTCTGTAAATCGCCATGGAAATCACTGAGAGAAATGATGTGTCCAGTATCATCATGTTGTCCACATTCATAATTCCTAGAACAAAGAACGTAAGAAGAGCCATGCTGGATCAGGCCGAGGGCCCATCTAGTCTAGCATTCTGTTCACACACTGGCCAACCAGCTCAGTTTAACCACAAGCAGGCCATGAGTGCACAAGCTTATTGACCAGGAATCCACAAATAGGCTCCCACCCATGTTCCCCAGCAACTGGTGTACATAGGTTTACTGTATCAGATACTGGAGGTAGCACAGAGCAATCAGGACTAGTAACCATTGATAGCCTTCTCCTCCTGGGATTTATTTAACCCCCTTTAAAGCTATCCAAATTGGTGGGCAACATTACATGTTGTGGTAGTGAATTCCATAGTTTAACTACGCACTGTGTGAAGAAGGGTTTTGAGTGAGGGAGAAAAATGCCTCCCTAGCCACATTCTCCACACCATGCATGTTTTACACCCCTATCACGTCTTCCCTTATCTTACTTTTTTCCAAGCTACAACAATCCCAAGTTGTTGTAATCTTCCTCCATTGGTCCATCTAGCTCAGTACTGTCTACACCAGGGCTAGACCTACACTACTGCTTTATAGCAGTACTGAAGTGCATGAATAAATGTTGGGTCAGAATCCACGTTCTGTATACTGCTTTCATAGCGTTATATGACTGCTTTTTATTCCAAAGTTGTAATGATTTGACACAAGGTGTAGATCTGGCCTATGAGTGAGCACCTTGAGGGTGGTCTCTAGGCCAGTTCTATCCCCTCCCTCCCCCAGACCTTATCATGGGCCACACTCTTGCAGCAAAACAAACAAACAAACAAACATACAAACAAATGAAGGCAGTTCACCACCGAAATTTGGTGGCAAACTGCTGTAGTGGCTTAAGAACAAATTTCTTCTCTGTAGCAGCCCCCACCTACTGGAAAATCCTCCCTCATGAGGTTTGGGAGGCAGAAAACATAACATCTTTTTAACACCTCCTGAAAACACACCCTTTTACACAGGCTTTGCCTAGATTTTAACTTAGCTGGTTTTATATTGCATTTAAAAAAAAAACCCCTAACATTTTAACTTTATGTAATATTTGTTGTATTCTATGGTTTTAAAGTACAGAGATTCTTGGCTAATGGGCAGTATAAAAATGTAATAAAGTAAATGAAAGAAATAGCTTGAAAACCTTTTTTTTTTTTTTTGTGGGAACGATTTCTATGGGGGGTGATGGAGGGTAGTGACGACCGTGCTTGAGATGCAGCATAGGTGCATGCAGATCACTGATCTCATGTTGTCCAACAGTGGTCTACACAGTGGACTCCACACTGACTGGCAGCAGCTTTCTTAGGTTTTATACAGGAGTCTTTCCCAGTCCTACTTGAATTTGGGACCTTCTGCATCCGAAGCCCATGCTCTGTGACTGAGCTGTGATATTTATCCTAACTCTTTTGTTTGAATCAGAAACATAGTAACTTGTAGTGCTCATCATCTATATAATTTAAACTGAGATAGAGAAGGCCTCCTCCCTGCCGCTCTACCTACTTACCTGTTGCTGCTCTGGCTGCTGTAGCAGCCGAAACAGAGAGGGAGATCTACAGCAGGCACCAAGAGCCCAGTGAGAAGAGATATTTTAGTGCTTCAGAAAATTGTGTTGTAAATGCTGGAAACCCATAAATGGGCATGTGTTGACAAATCCCTCATGTTTACTATGCCTAGTAAAAGAGCAACGTTTATTTTTATCACAACTGATTTTATTGTGTTCAGTTAAAAGCAAGACATGCTATCTTTGCTCCTCATTGCCAGCCCCCATTAAGGGTGTGGAGGAAATTCTAGGCAGGTTGATGGTCCCTGTGCCACTGAGCCTTTGGAATCAACAAGGCTACCAGTGCCCAAAGATGGTTTCCATCCCAGTTTCCCTCAAGCTGCAAATCTGTGTGAGATGATGATGATGATGATGATGATGATGATGATGATGGCATTTATATCCTGCCTTTTTTCCCTCTAAGGAACCCAAGGCAGAGTACATAAACTTCCTCTCCATTTTATCCTCACAACAACAACCCTGTGAGGTAGGTTGGGTTGAGAGTCTGTGACTGGCCCAAAGTCACCCAGTGGGTTTCCATGGCCGAGTGGGGACTAGAACCTGTATTTCCCAACTCCCAGTCCAACATTTTAGCCACTACGCTACACCAGCTCTCTGTGTTTGGTCAGCCTCTCTTCAATAATATGATGTCTCAGGGTGCTCTAGCAAATGCCCGGCTCAGCACATTCAGAGGTGCCTTTAGGTTTGCAGGGGTCCTGAGCAAATCCCTCACCCTGCTAGCATTCCTTTTAATTTTTAGCCAGGCAGGGCCCGGTTCCTATGCCGGTCCGGGATTCGGAGAGCCTTGGGCAAGTCACCTGCAATTGGCCCCTTCCTTCAGTTAGTCTACTTCCCCACTGCCATTTTCACCAGCTGCTTCTCATTGCCTTTCTCCTCATTTCTTTGCAATTGCTTGCTTGACAGGCAGTGGGCCAGAGAGAGGTAGGCAGGGGCATCTGCTGCTCCTCTTTCTCACCACCACCATTGTCTGAACCAGGGTGAGAGGCAAGTGAATAAGCAGGTTTGAATGGTGAAGTGGAGGAGCAAGTCCAGAGGGTCTTGTCAATGGGCCTAAGATGGGGTATGGGCCCTTGGCAGATGCCCAACCATGGTCTACCTTTGGTGCGAGCCCTCAGTGCCCGTGGCTCCCTGTCCTCTGGTCAACTCAGTAGTAAAAAGAAGTCCTATGATACCCAGTCAGTCAAGGCTACAACACCACAGCACACCACCTAGCCCCCTTAATTTATAGTAGGGATGTGCTCCGCTTCTAATCGGACCGGCGAATTAGAAGCGGAGCAGGGTGCTTCACCTCCCCTTAAGGCGAAGGCGAAGAGGATTGGGGGGCCGGCGGAGCGTGGCGAAGAGGATCGAGGTGAAGGTGGATCCTTCGCCTCGATCCGGAGCTCCGCCAGAAAGGTAAGTGGGGTTTACCGGGCCCTGCCGCTGTCGCCCATGCGGCGACAGTGGCAGGGCCCGGTAACCCCCCAGCCCTCCTCTCCCTTACCTGCCTCTGTCCGCGGTCCGTCGGCTTCTTCAATTGAGCCCACGGTTCAACCAGGAAGTCTGGGCTGCACTTGCGGCCCAGACTTCCTGGTGGAACCACGGGCTCAATTGAAGAAGCCGACGGACTGCGGATGGAGACAGGTAAGGCCCCCCTCCCCGTTGGTCCTTTACCAGGCTCTGCTGCCGTCGCCGCACGGGTGGCGATGGCGGCAGGGCCCGGTAACCCCCCCGCCCTCCTCTCCTGGCCTTACCTGGCACCACTCCCCTCCACTGCGGAGCTCCGGTTCAGAGCCAGAGCTCCGCGGCGAAGAGGAGCGGAGTATGGGCGGAGTGGCTAATTTATAGCAGCAGCACCCCTAATTTATAGCAGCAGCAAGCTGAAGCAATCAAACACTGCCTTTTGAGTAGGTGGGGGGACATGGCTAATGAGGGCATAGAAGCAATTAAAAGATATAAGCCTACCTCTTATCTCCCCCCTTTCCTGGTAATGTTTAGTTAAAGTGAACACATGACATGATGACTAATTTCATTGGCTGGTGCTGTGCACAAGGGATATTTGAAGACTGAGCAGAGGGATGGATGAGAAATCCATTCGGTTTGTATTTCAATATACACATTTTTAGTGTTCACTGTTTCAGATGTACATACTGCAATGTACACACTGTTGACAAACTGCATCATAGGGATTTGAATGGGTTTGCATTTTTATGGGAGCTTAAATTCATACTTCCCTAAACTAAAGATGAACTAGAATGGGATTTGTCATTGAAATGTATGCATTTCTGAAGTTTGTGATGCAGTTTGCCAAAGAGAGAGGGGGGTATATTTGAAATGGTATACACAAAAATTGGTGTTTTCCAAAGATGCACACAAAAATGTGTATACCATATTTTATATAAAAATGCTTCGTTCAATGAAAAAAATGTTTGACAATGCATGCATTTGAAAAAGTGTACACAAAACCTCATATATCTCAGGGAGAATGCATAGAGAAATGCATATTTTAGAAAACACATATGGAAAATACACAGGCATCTCCTGATTCTAGAGCAATGTCTCCATTCATTGGAAGGAGTGATCCACACACAGACATTGATATATGTGGATGGGCTCCTTCCATTAAAGTGAAGGGAGAAGTCCACATTTTCAAGTTACATACACATGTCCATCATTCAAGTACATGTCCATCATTGGGATGGCTTGATTGTCTTCCAAATGGCATCACTGTCCAACATAGAGTTATGCATAAGCATGTCAAGATCTTTGATGAACTGTATCTTGTGTTTCATAAATGAGACCTGTGCTGATACAGCAACTCGAGAATCAGAATTGAAGGCATCAATGAGATAAACAGAGACATTATGAGATGTATATTTTTTTCTTTAATAGGTTTCCCCCTGTATTCTTGTATATCCACTGCTATTACTTTTGCAAATCAGCCTTTGTTACATATCTGTAGGCAATCCTAATCCTGTTGGCATTGCAGTTATTGTATCTCTATGCCTTAATGCCCCTGAAGTTGCTGATGGCAGTGGCATTAAATCTGTTCTCTATTGTTATCTTGGCTTGTATTTAGTGTAACTGAATTTGTTGAAATATCTAAATCTATGCATTTGACAAAGTGAAGCCACACAAGGTTATTAAGTTTAATTTAGACTCTATTCTTTGGTCACACCCCATTTATTCTGAATTGAAAAAGTGTCCAAATGTCCAATTCTTTATTAAAAGAGGGGCCATAAAGCAGATGTATTATCTCCTGTTGAAGACATTTTATTGCCCACCTCCCACTAAGATAAAGTATTAAAGCTATTATGTGTATGAGATGACTGTCGGAAAATAAAATAAGAGATGAAATGTCTTTTCCTTTTCCTTAGGAAAATATAAGTGTCACATCAAGGGGTCCAACAGGGGAAAAGAGCATCCAGCTTGGAAATCCTTAGGAAGCATTGTATAGTTTAACTCACATAAATATGTACACCAAGTAACTAAAGCTGAGATGACATCTTTGGCTTTGAATGCAAAACTCAAAGCTCTGAAGAAGGAAATTAAATAAACAGTCCATCAGCCATATAGCACAGTGAAGGGAAATGTTCTTACTGCTAATTTACACATGTAAATTAGTTCTGTCGCTTGTATCAATAAATCAATATTGCATAATGATATTGGGTAGGATTCAAATATTCCTCTCGCTACCTCTAAACACAGGTACAAAGTTTGTTTGGAAGTAACTGTCTTGCATCAAACACTCCAAGAAGTCCCCCCCCCCACCAGATTACGTCCTTCCATTTAATTTAGCTATTTAATGATGATATATTGTTAATTATTAAAATGCATGCAAAACTTTTGTATCTCTAAATATGTAGTGCTATTGATCCAAATCAAGTCTGGGTGTTTCTTTTGACGTGCTCACCTGCCTTCATTCTTGTTCCTATTTTGAACTGATTTTATTTTTCTTGGGTCTACATTGGAAAGATGATGCTAACCAAAGAAACTGCAATTGGAAAGATGATTCTGACCTTTCCAGGAAATAAAAAGTTTGCAAAGGTGAATATGAAAACATGAGGTATCACATTAAATGAAGGCTACACAACATTCCTCTGTGTGGGCCATTTATTTCAGAACTGACCACATGATTCAGATGACTTTTAAAGGTGATTAGATAGATTCGTGGAGGGTAGCCAATGGCTACTGGCCCTGATGGCTTTCCAGGATCAGAGGCTGCACACCTCCACGTATCAGTCATTGGAAAACAACCATGAGAGATGAATAATATTCTCATGTCATGACCTGCTTGTGGGCTTCTCAGAGGCATCTGATTGGCCACTGTGGGGAAAAGGATATTGGACCAGACAGGCCTTCTTATGTAGTTCAGATTACCTTAACACAGACCCATACCTGTGTGGGAGCCAGGATCGCATGATGTTATTATATGTGGCTGCATCAAAGTATGTGTATGTCACAACTAGTTGTCAACTAAATAAATAAATAATAAATAATAGTAAACTGTGAATATTTTGTGCATTTACACCCAATAATCACCGCCCCCCACCCCCAGCAGCAGCAACCAGTTGGGCAAGAAAGTTGCAATCATTTCCACCCACGAAGTGACATAATTTAGACATATACCACAGTTGAGCATGAACTGGTTCTGAACTGAAAGTTCTAAATTGGACACTCCAAGCAAAGTCAAAGGGAAGTGGAGTTTAAAGGAGCTGAAATTAGATAACTGTTTTGTGCGTGAGACTTCTCATGAGGCAACAATGTATGACACATTATTTCTTATTTCTTCTTATTATTATTGTTGTTGTTGTTGTTGTTATTATTATTATTTCTCTTCCTCCACCTTTCTTTTGCAACAATGATGGTGATGGAGGTAGGTGGCACTCCTCACTCCTTGATGATCAAAGGCTCCCATCCACCATGATTCATTTTCTGTAATGCCTTTGGAATACTGTGATGTAGCAACATTCCAGGGTGCTATGGGGAATTAAACATGGCAGCTTGAAATACATAGCTACCGAGAGGAGTGAGGATGGGTTTTGTGACCTCACCTCAAAATTATGCAACCAAAAACACCCAATTCTGCTCCTCTCATTTCCAATGCCATTGAAAGAGCTGTCAAAGTGAGGGGGGGTCA
Source organism: Elgaria multicarinata webbii (assembly GCF_023053635.1). Lineage (NCBI taxonomy): Eukaryota > Metazoa > Chordata > Lepidosauria > Squamata > Anguidae > Elgaria > Elgaria multicarinata. The sequence goes on along the minus strand of NC_086180.1, from coordinate 34,254,351 downwards.
GTTCAGCCCTAATGTGAAGTAGTAATGGAGAAGAATTTGGGGGAAGTGTCCTCCTCCACACTGAAAACCATCTTGCCGATGGAGAAAGCGAAAGATCCTGGAATTTATTTATTTATTTAATTTTTATTTATTTATTTATTTATTTATTACATTTCTATACCGCCCAATAGCCGGAGCTCTCTGGGCGGTTCACAAAAGTTAAAACCATTCAAAGTATAAAACAACAGTATAAAACCATGATATAAAATACAATATAAAAGCTCAGCCAGAAAAAAACAGCAGCAATGCAAAATTACAAATTTAAAACACCATGTTAAAATGTATTTATAGATTGTTAAAATACTGAGAGAATAAAAAGGTCTTCACCTGGCGTCTAAAAGAATATAATGTAGGTGCCAAGCGAACCTCCTTAGGGAGCTCATTCCACAGCCGGGGTGCCACAGCAGAGAAGGCCCTCCTCCTGGTAGCCACCTGCCTCACTTCCTTTGGCAAGGAAGTCCCTAGCTTGGCCTTTCAGAGCATTGGAAAATTTTCAGAAAGAAACCATGATTTCCACAAGCCACAAAAAGGCTCAGAAAGACCCATCTCATTCCAAATCAAGATAGGTGACAAAACCACTTAGACTAGTGACTGTAGGAATGCATCAGCTCAGCCAGTGTACCCCACAGCAGGCTAAAACTCTGCAAGGGCTAGAGATATAAACAAATGGCCTCTTGAAATTTTCCATCCTATTTGTGGGCAGAGAAATTTGGGGCAGCAGGGAAAGAAGATCTCCAAGGGCACATCTACACCAAGCAGGATATTGCACTATGAAAGGGTATATAAAAGGAAGGAGCCACACTACTGCTTTATAGCAGCATTGAAGTGCACTGACAACCGTTGGGCCCATTGACATATTTATTTATTTATTTTAAACATTTGTATCCCATCCTATATCATTAAGATCTCAGGGCAGCGTACCACATACCATATACCACTTTCATACCACTATATCCTGCTTGGTGTGGCTCGTGCCTTTTATATACCGCTTTCATAGTGCAATGTCCTGCTTGGTGTAGATGAGCCCCAAATCTCTCACAATAAGGGCTCATCATTGGAGGGGATGTAGGACTAGTGGTTTACTGTTCTGCCACTGTTGATTGAGTTGGCAGGCTGGCCCCCATTTTGCATTCACCACAATGCAGATGTGAGGGGGCAGTGTTGAGTCTTGTTCCAAGGAAGAAGTGGAGCTAGTACTGTGCCAAATTCTGTCCTCCAATTTCCTAAAAGTCATCCCACCCACATTAAAGAGGCTTCCATTGTTCTGCTTCTTTTTCACAGTGTTTTTATCATTTCTTTTTGTGGTGTTTTTGAGTATACCTACTCACTGTGAGGTGCTCTCTCCTCCCTCTCTCTCTCTCTCTCTCTCTGTTTCTATTACAATCTCTCCAATACTCTGCAGTTTCCCAGGCTGCCTGTTCTTCCTGAGCTAAAAACAACCACACCTATCAAAAGAATTACCTCATGATGCTTTATACTGGGCTTTAATTGAAGGGCAGGAAGCCAAGGAGCCCATAGGCTGCCAGAGAGATGACTACAGTGAAAGACAGGGCATTCAACCACACTCTTTTGCCATTTCATAAGTAAGGTAAGCATAAGAACTCCAGAAGCAACCCATGAGAATGCCTCCGAAATTACCTTTTCCTTTGAATTTCTTTTCTATCAAATTGAATGAGAATGGTTGGGGAGGAAATCAGCATAATACTAGTGAGAACACTTTTGCCAAAATGCCTTATAGTGCAAACTTACGCACTTCTACTTAGAAATCTCACTGACTTCAACGGGACTTATTCACAGCTAAGTATCTCAGAATTGCAGTCACTTCCATGGTCTTAGTCATTGACAAAATAATTACTTGGTTTCTCAGATAACCACTTTCCCCCTATAGATGATTGAAGACATTCTCAGTTAGTAAATGTGATTGCTCAAGTGGAAGGAGGCATATGAATGCTTGCTTTTGCACAATAGTGATGATTTCAGTGAAATTTAAACAGGCGTAACCATCTCTGCATGCAAATGTCTTACACATCTGCATTCTTCAGTCTCAATCCAGTTATAACAGTGCAATCCTATACATTTCTACTGAGAAATAAATTCCATTGGGATCAATGGGACTTAATCCAAGGTAGATGTGAATAGGATTGAAGCAATAGCCTTGAAAACAATAGGAAATCAGTCATGATTAACATTCTCCATTGGTTTTATTGGAGCATGCAACATAATGTTCCTTGGAAGCATGTCCCCCTCTATTCAGTAATGCTTACGCCTAAGGAAATGTTCTTAGGATTGTAGTGTTACAGTATAATCCCATACATGTCTACTTTAAAGTAAAACCCATTTAGTTCAGTGGAGTTTACTCCAAGGTAAACAGGTCTAGGGTTTCAGTCTTAGGCAATTTCTACACCAGCCCAGTGTAGAGGGAGGGAGGGGGAGGATCTCGCAAAATCTGATCACGAGAACCTCCCCTTAGTCCACATGCGGGTGCAACATCCTGGGAGGAAGAAGAGTGTCGCACCCACCATTCTTATAAAAGAATCTGAGCGCATGTGCACTCCAATCAAATGTGAGGTGTTTTAAAACAAAAACAAAAAAACTGACCCCACTCCCCCCTACCCCCGATCCCCCTGGCCCGGTTGCTTCCCTCTACTGATCCCCTCTAATCGTGGGGAGGAGAGAAGAAGCCGGGACAGGCAGCCACACCTCCCGTGGTCTCGGGACGATCCTGAGACTGTGGGAAGAATTGGATTTTCCCAGGAAGTACTTATCCCTGGGAAAACCCGTTCTCATCCCTCCTTCCTCTTGGGAGTCCCTGTGTGTCATTTGGACACACAGGACTCGGCCATGACCATCCCACATTTTCAGGATGGTGTAGAAACAGCCTTAGTCAGGACTAACTATAGTTGGATATAACTGAATCAACTATATATATCATATATATATATATATATATATATATATATATATATATATGATATAACTGATATAAAGATATATCAGATACAACTTCAAATATAACTGAATCAACTATGGCAGACAAAATTTGACCCCAGGTTTGGGTAAATTTATTTATTTATTTATTTATTTATTTATTATTTATTTATTTATTTATTTATAAAAATTTATAAATTTTATTTATAAAAATAAATAAATAAATAAATAATAAATAAAATATTGTTGAATTTGAAAATAAAATGCATATGTTTTACAATGAAGTAAGTGCTTAAATTTGTTGGCATTGTGCCCTAGATTTGGAAATTTACACAAACATGCTATTTTTTTCTTCAGCTACTAATTTCCATAAATAGTAATTTAGTTGACTTACACTAGTTTTGTATTGCATTGCATTATAAATGTGCTTGTTTTTCTAAAATAGTAAATCACCCCTTATCCTTGGAAACACCTTTACAGATCATTTCATTAACCTCATTTTAAAATTGATTTTAGAAGTGCCTTTTTGTACAGATTTAAAAACTGCTCATACAGACATTGTTCTGCCAGAGAGCTGAGTAATATAAGGAATATTAGCAGCACTCAGCTCATGTCATTTAAAAAAAAAAAAAAAAAACACACCCCACAATAGTACAGGAGGATGGCTTCTAGTCCTGGTGGCTATGTGCTACCTCCAGTATCAGAGGCAGTATCCCTATGTACACCAGTTAATGGAGAAAATGGGTGGGAGGGTTCTCTTGCACTCATGTCCTGCTTGTGGGTTCCTGGTCAACAGCTGGTTGGCCACTGTGTGAACAGAATGCTGGAATAGATGAACTCTTGGTCTAATCCAGCACAACTCTTCTTATGTTCTTAACATGCTTTAAAAATCCAGAAACAACTTGAGCTTGTGTTACCAATATCATTGTGCAAGTTCCTAATCAATCAATTAATCAATCAATCAAGAAAGAATAGGGATTACATAATGTAATCTGAGTTTTCAAACACACTCTCCTGGTTTATTGCAATCCAATGAAGATTTTGGTCAAAAACAAGCCTTATGTTGGTTTACTGCACATGACTGTCCAAACTCAGTTGCCCTACAGAGAAAAGGGAAATGTGCTAGACAAGTACAATACAAACTCAACAAACTCTGGTCCAGAGCTGTATAAGACACTGGAAAAAATCAGTGCTGGATCAGTGGCTATATTTTGTGTGTGGGAGTAGCCTTTAAGAGTATAAAGCAGGATTAACAGCTAATTCATGCAAACCTGGATATCGGGTTAGTATGTCTTCGATATTTGGCGAGCATCCACATGAGATGAACATATCTTGTTTGTATAAGTGAAGTAGCTACTAAATCCCCATTTTTAAGCATGTATCATGTCTAGAGATGTGAATTGATTGTGTAGCCCAATACATGTACAGTTGAAGATACGAGTGTGTGATAAATATATGATGCTCCCTTATACTGCATCTGAGCCCAGTAGAGGTGTGCACGGACCCCCCGCTCCGCTTCACTTCCAGATCCGCGATTTTCGGATCGGGCCGCTTCGCCCCGCCCCCGCTCCGCCCATTTCCGCTCCGCTCCGCTCGGAGCTCCGGATCCGGATCGGAGCTCCGTTTCCCCCCCCATAGGGTTGCATTGAAAGCTAAAAAAGTAAACAACTTTTTTTCGGTTCAAGTTAGAAACCTCATGTTTGGCACTGTGACACCTCATGGACGTATACACACGCATGCCAAGTTTCAAGGCAATCCCATCATCCCCTGATTTTTGGGGAATTTTTGAAAATCGGGCACCCCATTCAGACCCCTTGGGATAGCTCCGTCAATTTGCATGTTAGAAACCTCAAACTCGGCACCATGACAGCTTATCCATGTGTCCACATGGACGCCCAGACTCAAGGCAGTCCCATCATCCCCTGATTATTGGCGTGGCTCTAACCTCTAACGCACCACCCATAACCCTAATTCACACCCCTTTCGATAGCTCCGTCAATTTGCATGTTAGAAACCTCAAACTCGGCACCTTGATAGCTTTTCCATGTGTCCATGTATAAGAATATAAGAATATGTTTAAGAATATTACTAAATGTAGGGAAATGGGACAAGAAGTGTGTGTATGCTTTCCCCAAAATGCTCAATCTGTGGCTGTTGCACTTCAAAAAAGCAGTGCACACAATCAGGCTTTAAGAGAGGGGAGGGGGGAAACGAACCAACCAAACAAACATACACTCCAAAATTTAAAAATAAAGTTTATATTAAATCAAAGTAAGGGAAAAACACAGAGCAAACTAAGCAAAAAGTCAGAAAGAAGCAAACAAACACACGCGCCAAGCTAAAATCCTAATCTATCTCCAAAGTACACAGCAGCAGCTAGCTAAGTAGACCCTCTCTCAACGAACGCCAAACCCACAAGACGCTGAGAGCTCAAAGATCTCAGGATGACTCTGCCTTAGTCCCGCCCCTCGAACGCTGGGATTGGAGGATGCTTCATGAGGAGATCAATTCTCATCAGGATTGGGAGTTGAATGTGCCTGTCATCGCTTCCAATAAACCCCGCCGCGCCGCAGCCAGTTTACCCTATCGTTTGTATTGTAAATGTACCTGATTTTTTAAAAAAATATTGCACGTGAACCACAGGACGCAGAAAGTTGAGAGTAGTCTCAAAATGACCCCCATCCGCGACTCTCTGAGCACAAGAATTTTCAGAACGATAGCTTAAAAAACAACCCAGTTATCCCTGATTGTTTTCCACAATGCAATCCTATGGGCGAAAACCGCCGTTTGACCCGTGCTGTCCCTGTTTGTAATGTTTGTTTACCCGATTTTTAAAAAAATTCTAGCGCGCGACCCGCACGACGCAGAGAGGTGAGAGTAGTCTCAAAATGACCCCCATCCATGACTCTCTGAGCACAAGAATTTTCAGAACGATAGCTTAAAAAACAACCCCGTTATCCCCGATTGTTTTCCGCAATGCAATCCTATGGGCGAAATGTTTCAAGATGGCGACCGGAGCGGTCCGCCTGAAAGAGGAGCTCCGAAAAATGGGCGCTTCTCTTCACCTTGCTTCTAGGGGTCCGCGGTCCGCTTCTACTCCGCCTCTGGGCAAGGCGGAGCAGGCCAATTCGCTACTGCTTCTACGCTTCTAATCGGAGCGGAACACATGCCTAGAGCCCAGTATGTTTACTAGTCTCCAAAGTACAGCTATCCAAGTCTGAGGCAGAGTCATCCTACAGGTTTCTACTTGACTTCCAGTACCAGAGTTGTTCATTTGTAATGTGGATCAAGCATCTTGCCTCAAGCATATTTTCCAGTGCTCAAATAACAATATAAGGAGAAACTTTGACCTTTTCCTCAGGTGGTATGAATTGGATAGTGCCCATTCAATGACATCAATGATGTCACCCAAATTGTCAGCCATGCCTACTTCTCCTGTGACCTTGAGACAAGTCCTCAACCTCAGAAACAAATGAATTATACTTGTGCGTGTGTGTTTTAATATCCTTTCAAATAACTAGATTAATGCCATCCATTCATTAGAATACTCCCTATCACATTTGTTAGCCATTTTGAGAATTTAGCTATGTTGCTTATTTAGTTTGGACCATGACAATGGTTTTGAGAGTGAAGAACTGGGCCACAAGAACATTACTTGAAAACATGGCTATGGAACCAGGTTAGTTTTCTTCCAATGACTTTAGTATAACTAGAATTCCAAACACACAGGCAGGCAGTGCTGCGCCTGGAACTCATAAAATAGATTTCAGTGGTCTTAAGCATATCTGACTTCAGACTGTGCTGAACTGTATACTGTACTCAGTTGTATGTTCAGCACTGCAGGTAAGACCAAATACACAGATTATTAATATACTTGTTGCTTGATGTTTACTTGGGAATAACCATGTTTACTTGGGAATAAGTGCCAATTATTTCAATTGAATTTATCTAACTAAGATAACACAATTTTATTTATTTATTTATTTATTTATTTATTTATTTATGTAGTATGCTTCTATTCCACCTAATATTCAAAGCTGTCTGGGCAGTTCACAAAAATTAAAACCACAAAATGCAGCATAAAATACAATATAAAATATAATAGCTTAAAACTACAGTATAAAAATGGAATCATAGTAAAAGCTAGCAGCAGTGCAGAGATTTAAAATGCAATAGCACATTTAAAACAGCTAAAAAAAATCCTGGAAGGCTAAAATGCTAAAAATGCCTGAGAAATAATAATAAAAAGGTCTTCACCTGGTGCTGGAAGGGAATACAATGTTGGCATTAGGTGAACCTCTCTAAGGAGCTCATTCCACAACCTTGGTGCCACAGCAAAAAAGACCATTTTCCTGGTAGCTAACTGCCTCAAGACTGCTGAAGATGACTTACTTTAGGGTTTGGGCAAGAACATATGGTGATCTTTCAGATAGCCTGGCCTCAACGTGTTCAGGGCTTTGAAATGGTGCAGTGCAGCTAGGAAGGTACTGGCACAATATGATCACATTGGCTGGTCCCCATTAACAATCTTGCTGCCCTGTTTTGGACAGCTGAGGATTCCAGACCATTTTTAAAGGCAGCCCCATCTTGTTTTGACTGAGTTTGTTTATTGGCCCTCATCCAGTCCATTATTGTGCCCACACACTGATTCAGAACAACAACGATCTCACATGGGTTTGATGAAAAAAGAGAGGTAGAGTTGGGTGTCTTCCACATATTGATTTCTCCTCAGCCCACACCTCCAGATGACCTCACCCAGTGGTTTCATGTAGATGGTAAACAGAATGGGGGTTAAAATAGAGCCCTATGTCACCTTATAGCATAGTTGCCAAGGCACAGAGCAATAACCTTCCAGAACCACCTTATGGAATCAGCCATCTAAGGCCTAATCTACACCAAGCAGGATATTGCAGTATGAAAGCAGTATATGGTATGTGTCAATGGGCCCCAACAGTTGTCAGTGCACTTCAGTACCACTATAAAGCAGTAGTGTGGCTCCTGCCTTTTATATACCACTTTCATACTGCTTTCATAGTGCAATATGCTGCTTGGTGTAGATTAGGCCTAAGCAGGAGGGGAACCACTGCAAACACAGGCTCTAAATCCCAATCCAGAAAACCTATCCAGAAGGATACCATGGCTGATGGTTTTGAAAGCTGCTGAGTGTTACAATAGAATTAACAGGGCTCACTTGTCCATTTCCTGACAAAGGTCATACCACAGATGACCAAGGCAGTTTCCATTTCAAAATCAGGCCTGAAGCCCAACCAAAAATAATTTAGATTTTTTTTTTCCTTCAAGAGTATCTACAGTTATCCTGCAACCACTCAAGTACCATGCCCAAGAAGGGACGTTAGCTACTGGCCTATAGTTGTTAACATCCTCAGGGTCCTTAGTGTTTTTTTCAGGAGTGGCCTAATTACCACCATCACAATTGAGATCCCCCAGAACTATTATCCTAGGGTACTCAACACCAAATCTGAGACAACTTCTATCATTTCAGGCAGGGAGTCTGATGGGTCATGGGTTGGGCAGTACACCAGCAGAAACCCTAATCTGCCTAGGGTACCCAACACAAGGTACAAACACTCAAGACCCAAACTCAAATGAACAGGAAGCCTAGAGATGTAGATTATATTCCTATAGACCACAGCAACCCTCCTCCCCAGCCCTTGAGTCAATGTTGGTGCTGCACCAAGTATCCAGGAGGGCACAGCTGGGAAAGAGTAACCCCTTCCAGTTCTCCCACTCAGATTTCAGTAATACATATCAGGTCAGCCACCTCATCCACAATCACTTCCCTGGCATCCAGCAACACCACCACCACACACCAGGTACCATCTGGTAGGTGCAAGAACCAGAAGAGAGGATAACTGTAAGGTATGTAGCCCCCCCTTCTCCTCCACTGGCCTGTTGATCCCCCAATGCCATACATCCCAGTACCAATGACCACAGTTATGGGGCATTACCCCCAAGTTACCTAATTTATTTCCTAGGCACATATAAAAATATAAAAGCATAAAATAATGTAAAATAATATAAGAGAGAGAGAGAGAGAGAGAGAGAGAGAGAGAAGAAGAAGAAGAGGAAGAAGAAGAAGAAGAAGAAGAAGAAGAAGAAGAAGAAGAAGAAGAAGAAGAAGAAGGAGCAAGTGAAGCTCTGCATTTACCGCTTTGTTCTTTTCTTCAAAGTTGCTGTATTCATGCAGAACCCTAGGGTGTGGTCTGAAGGAACATGACTCACATGAAGTGAAGCAGTTTTGGCTCTGGTCAGTGTCACGATGGCAGCTTACCTTGGAACCATATGTAAACTGCTTTGAGTTCCTCCAAAGAAAGTGTGTGTGTGTGTGTGTGTGTGTGTGTGTGTGTGTGTGTGTGTATATATATATATATATATATATATATATATATATATGAAATACAAAATATAGTTCCTTGGTTTACCCTTGTTGCTGTTTATTCTTACTCCCCTTCTCTAAGCATTTACACTGTATATCTTTGGAGGTTAAGAAGTTACTCTGTAAAGCACCATATAAATTGAAGACGATGATGATGATGGCCATTATGATTTATTAATGGCAGCAGGCCCAATTAATTTGCTAAAATACATTAAAATATGTAACATTTGTTACTAATCTCTTTTGAAGTATCATCATGCATCCGACCAATTAAGAATATCTCCTTCGTAAGCCATGCTGTAACGGATACCAATTACGTATGAGTAAAACTGCACTGTTGTGCAACTGATTTGGAACAGGGCATGTCCAAGAAAGAGTCTGGGTGCATTGTGTCCTGTGTGCAGCACTCTACAGTTTGTTCAATTGAATTTCCACAGCCATTTTTTCCCTCATAAAAGAAAGCCATTTTAAGTAGTTTTTAATTATCTTCCCACAGGGCTAGGCATTGTGTGTTAAAGAATTAATTAACATGTAGCCTATAGGTTTTCACTGAGAAGACTGACATTTTTCTCACTAACTTCATTCAGAGGAGATTTAACCTCAGGGTATCTTACATTATATTTTCAATTGTGGGAGGGTGCAATGATCCAGTTTGCTCTATGGAAATAGTTCTGTGAATATTAATAATGAAAAAGAAAGATTGGCATGGCCAACATGAATCCAAGCTTTGTTATAAGAACAGTTGCCCACTCAAAAGGCTAACATAACGTTGAATTCCTCCTCTGCTACTTAAAGTTTGTTAGATTTTATTCTAAGTAGAGTAAGGCTGCAGATACTTCCAGAGATTTGAGGGTTTAAGAGTTGTCCTCCTCAGCCTTCCTCAATCTCTCACCCTCCAAGTGTTAGACTACAGCTCCCATCATTCCCAGCCAGCATGGTCATGCTGGACTTGCAGTCCTACACATATGGAGGGTACCAGGTCAGGAAAGGTTGCCCTACATTGTACCATCTTGAGGATTTTATACACTGAAGGTTCCTATAAAGCAATCAAGCTGATGGCCATGGGTGAAAATATATGTATTTGTTGAAAACATTTTTATCCCCACTTTTAAATAAAATATTTTCAAGGCAGATTACAACAATTCTTTTAAAAGCAACAAAATGAGTTGAGAGGTTTTTAAAACAGCTTTTCCCCAGGAGCAGTGCACTCCTTGGCAGCCTGCTAAATGCTGATTTTAAAACTCAGGAAAACAATGTTATTTTAACTTGCGCCTAAAAGACATAAAATGGTACCAGACCAAGTGATAAAGGGAATGAGTTCCATAGCCAAAGACAAGGCTGGTAGCCACCAAGTTCATCTCAGAAGGTAGGGGCATCCTACTGGACTCTAATCGTGTACTGTCAGTGGGCAGGATTATATGGCAGTAGAAGTCCTTCAAATATCTCAGTTACAGACCAGCTAAGGCTTCAGAAGTCAAAACAGGCATGATATCAGCCACAGGCATTTTATCATATGCAGCCACCATTTTGTAGCTCATGCAACATACAGCCACAATCAACACCATCTGAGCAGACTGGCAGCAACAGTAAATATAGGTAGAGAGCACATCAAGGTTGGTGGCAGGTTTTTCTATGTCTCCCCCAATCATTTCTCTTTCCCTTTCTTTCTTTCTTGCCTCCATGAAGAGGCCTCTGATGGAGAAAGCAGAGTGCAAGAGAACTGCTACTCCATAGCCTTGAGATATGCATCTTAGCAGGGAATGGGACTTCCCAGAGGTCCCTAATGACATTGGGTCAGTGTTCCACTCCTTCCAGGATTTTGTTCTATTGTGGTATGAGAGATTGCCCTAGGTCATTGCAAGGGTCACTGAGCCAAGCTCCCATTTTCTGATGGAAGGGGCATCTCCAGGCATCTCTCCCTCTCTGAGGCGGGCCATATGCCAGAGACCTCAGCAACGTAGTAGTGGCCTCCAGGGCAACCTTCCATTTCCTGATGGGAGCAGTGTCTTAAAGAGGCAGCAGAATGCTACATTAATTCCACTGCTGCCAGACCGGCACACAATGGGAGACTGGCCCAGGCATGCTGGCATTTGATTAATACTGCTGACCCTGGAAAGAATGCACATAGGCAGCAAGAAGTGGCTATTCTTCCAGTGTCCAAAAACTAAAATGCCAAAATTTAGCCCCTGTAAACAGAAGGCAAATGAAAAAGGAGCTCAAGATCATGTTGTGGTGTGGGCATGATTTATGAGACATTCTTACCCTGCTATTGCTTGCACGGGACTTTTCCAAGACTTCCGTTGCCTTTGGATGAATTTGTTTTGCCCATGGGCTGCCATAAGTAATTGTCATGATAAGAGGGATGCCATGAAAGCGTAGCTTCTCCTTGTACACCTCCACCCCCTTTGGGCCTTTACAAAACTGATAGTCATTGAACGCTGGACTTCACAAGCTACAAAATTATAAAGAGGTGGGGGGAAGGGGAATAGCCTTGAATCTCAGCTGGTGCTACCGTTTGTGTCCAGAGGAGACAAGATTGCCTACATTAACATTGTTACTTGGGCAGCCAGAAAAAGAAGCTCCCTCAAGGGAGGAAAGGCATTGGATTAAAAGCTAGATAAAGAACAGAACCAAGAGAACATTGAGATTAGTCATTTTATTTCCTGCTATAAAATACATATATACACTTTACAGAGACATAACAGTTATTTATCTTTCTTCAACCTGCAGTAAAAATAAAAAATACACAGGGTGAAAATGCAAACTTGAAAACAGAACGCCTTTGCCCTTGACGATTCCTGCATAAGGATACAGACAATAGGCACTTGTTAGCCATGAGTGAGCATTGCGTTGTCTCTGTCTCCTTCCAGCACTTGACATCTAGCTTTTTTTCAAAATTGTAAAAAAAAACCCACCACCACCACCCCACTGCTTGAACACTAGCCGTGCCCTGGCATGTCAATTACAAAATGTGACAATCACTATCTCTCCTAGTGCTGTCCTTGGGACAAAGCACAAAACAACCAAAAGTCATTTAAAAGAAAACAAAACAGTGGGAACTGAAAGATCAATCATAAAGACGTATTCCATATTATAATAAATTTGTGCTGAGATCGTATTCATCATAGTCATCTAATTTGATCACTCAAATTGTTAATAGGGAACACATTCCAAAAGCAAAAGAGCTATCTATCATGGGTTTTTATTTGATTTTCAAATGGAAGCAACAACAAGAAGAAGGAGAAAAACACTTGAAACTATGCAACAAGATCAATAAAGGCATTCAGTGGTTATAATTATAAGTGGGATATGCTTGTGGGATAGCTAGAGTAAAACTACCAATAGAAAAAAATATTTATTTATTCATTTATTTACTGCATATCTGTACTGCCCGATAGCTGAAGCTCTCTGGGCAGTCCACAACAATTAAAAACATAAAGTACAACTTAAGTATAAAACCGTAACCACGATATGCAACCACAATATAAAAATACAACCAGAATAAAACCGAGAATAGATGTAAGGTACAGATTTAAAAGACTAGGATGATAAAATGTTAAAAGACTAGGATGGCAAAATGTTAAAATACTGGGAAAATAAAAAGATTTGACCTGGCATCAGAAAGAATATAATGTAGGTGCTAGGCAGGGAACTCTAGGGAGTTCCTTCCACAGCAGAGGTGCCACAGCAGAGAAGGCCCTCCTCCTGGTAGCTACCTGCCTCACTTCCTTTGGCAGGGGCTCATGGAGAAGGACCCTGAAGATGATCTTAGGGTCCAAGAAGGTACATACGGGAGAAGGCATTCCTTCAGATGACCTGGCCCCAAGCCATTTAGGGCTGAATTTAAATAGTAGCACTTTGAATCTCATTATCTAATGAACGTTTGGATATGTAAGTTATAAAGCATATATATGTTGTAAAAGTAGGTGGGTGTCTCTTTGTGCAATCTATAAATTGAAATCAGTTTCTGGTAGCATTGGGGCAAAAATATGCCTGGGCCCACATGGGCAGCAGACAACTCTGCATCCAGCCCTCACAGGCCCAGGCGGACATGCCCAGCAGATTCTTGCCCAAACACTAGGTGTGGACAGGTGGGGTGGGACTTTGTCCTTTAAGGCCCTATTAACAGGGCCTTTAAGGTGCCCATCACACGTGTGTGTGAGAAAAACGATTTCCCCAAGCCACCATTAGTCAAGGGGGGAAATATGCAATTTCCTTAGCCTTGGAGAAATTGCATCCCCCCCGCCCCCAAGCACCGATTGTGGTCGTAAAGGCCCTCTTAACCCTTTAAGGCCCCAATTAGTGCAGAGGGGGTAGGAAAAGCATGGAAAGTCCACAATTCCCCCAGCCAGGCAGTGCCCAGTGAATCAATGGGGTGAGTGCCCCATGAGTTCTTCATTTCCTAGTTTCTGGATTGCAACCATGCTCATAGTAGGAATGGGTGAATCTGTCAATCTACATTTTGCACAAGTTCTCATTTTATCTAGTGTGAAGTTTGTTGCAACTCAATTCCACTTCAGATTGTGTTTTCATTTTAACTGCATGAAAATTTGCATGTATTGTCATGCACTTTTTTTTTTAAAAAAAACCCATATTTCTAATGCATCCCCACCCCCAAATGTAACAATTTTGGTGCATATTTTTGCAAATGTATATCGTACACTTGTTCCTTTTTCTTTTCTTTGCAAACTGCATTGCAGTCTACAATTTTCAGAAGTAAACCGCTTTCCAGTTCATATCTAGGGAAGTGTGAATTTGGTAATTTCATACTGAAATATGAACCAAGTGGATTCTTCACCCATTGCTAGCTCACAGTGCCATATCAGCTGGTTTGAGGAAGGGAACCAAAGCCAGGCTTCTTTTTTCTTCTCCTCCATATAAATATGACTGGCATAATCAATTCATATCAGATTGATGTGTACCTATGTGTACACCCCCCGAGCCAGTATATGCTTCCTTTTCTTTTAGCCCCTAGCAGAGAACAGTCAGGTGAGGTGGTTTTGCTCCTGATCTCTTCCCAAATCAACTCCTGTTTATAAAAGACATGTGTAAGGACTTAGAGCTCTCATGGAATCCAACTCTCCTGATCTATGCCTTCACAATTTTTCCCAGAAGCAATGCATCTGATGCAAGACAACAGTAAGTATAGGGCCATAGCTAGACCTAAGGTTTATCCCTGGATCATCCAGGGGTCAAACCTGTTCACCTAGGTGACACACAGCGGATCCAGTGCTCAGGCAGGGGCGAACCCTGGATGATCCCAGGATAAACCTTAGGTCTAGCTGTGGCCTAGGTAAGCAAGTGAAAAGTTGCAAAAGGGTGGAGTTTTTTGGTTGGTTTTGTTTGTTTTGTTTTTGGGGTTGTTGTTTTTTTAAAAAAAACTAACCTATACCTATTTTCACTTTAGGTCTTGAGAGCCACATTCCAGTAGTGGCATGGGCCAAAGCAAAGTGGGTGTGGCCAAATGTAATTTGTGCCAATTTGAAGATTTTTCTACCAAGTATACATTCTCAGGAGTAAGCTCCAGTGCAACATCTTTCAGGCATGAAAAATACAGCTCAGTTCTAAAATTTAGAGGAATTTAAAATAAATACCCTGCAGGAATAAATTGCTATTATTTCTGATTACTGATCAGACTTAAGAGTGGGGTTTCCCTGTGCAGTGCTGTGCTTCCTTGAGAAATCTCAGCTCTTATCTCTGAGTAATGATGGGAGGTAAGAGTGTTTTCTGCCACTGCTGGAGGGAGAAGAGGCCAGGCCTGCAGAAGAAGCTCATAGGCTGGAAGAATAAAGGAAAAGATGTAATTAAAGTTATGAAGCAAATGGCTTGTGAGGAGGGGTACATGTATTTTTCTAATAACTAATCAATAGCAGTATAAATGCCCACATTTTCTGTCAGGTTGAGAATGGAGGGCTATAGTACAGGAGCCTTTTGCTGCAGCTACACTTGTGGTGAAATGTCAGCTACTAAGCAAGTGGTTATTTTTGTTCCTTGCATTGAGTTGTAATGCCTTTAATAGCCAAAAAGTGCAGCATTAACAAAGACTATAACAAAGCCAAATTGGATTTATGATGAAGAAAGACGGCAGTATAACTTCCTGGCAGGTATGTAGCATTTATGGCATATGCTTGACAAGTAAATCTTTGTTTATGACCGGTATGGTAGAACAGCCAAAAACTTTGTCAATAAATGATACTGTAATGCTATGAAAGAAAAATCTTGCATAACATTCTGCAACTTGGACTTAATGGGAAAATGCCTTATTGTTTTTTGTAAAAGATGGTGACAATGGTATGAACAAGATTTATTACATTAGTCATCTGAAACTGCATGTCATGAATGCACAAGCTTAACCGTTAGTACCTGCACAACAAACCCAATTAAATGATATGCCACTAAAGAAGATTTATATGAAAAGATAATGAAGCAAATCACAAGATATGTGTTTAAAAGGATTTATTCAGAATGAATTGGAAAGGTCATAGTAATTAAGGAAGTAGTCCTGTGTGTTAATAAACTAATTTTAAGCCTGTCTAATTTAATGCCTGTAGTGTTAAATATGTCATTCAAAAGTATTTTTATTTGGATCTAGGGGAAACAAAGATTTTGGAATGTCTCCTGGTTGACACAGCAAAATCTACCAGTAAATTATAAACATAGGAGAGATGTGTGAATCAGCAAATGGTGAGCTCACTGAAGTTCTCTGAATTTCACCTTGGAGTTTGTTTCAACTATTGGAGACCATGTGACCTTGCCCTCTCCAATGAGCATTTAGGAAGAACTCCTGGGCTCTTGTTTCCACAGTAGACCAAGTGATATGCAAAGAGTTCCTCAAGTGAAAATGTTTGAAGACTACAAATCTAGATCTACAAAGCTTTTGCTGCCACTGCCACCCCAAGACAAGAATGGAGGTGATTTCAAGATTCCAATTTACAGTACAGTCCTGTGCATATTTACTAGAGGTGTGCAGAGCAGGTCTGCTCCTCCCCAAAATTCAGGGCAGAGCTCAACTGAGTGGGTTTCCTGATCCAATGTTCAGAGTCAGTCCATCTCTCCGCACCGCCAGGTTGCTCGTTGGAAAACTGCTCCATTTACAGAAAATTGTACTATTATTGTCAATGGGAATTAGGAAAAATGCCTACATATCCATCACTTTTAAAGATAAAGAGATGAAACTTGGCATCCTGGTAGCTCTTAAGTAGGGCTTTATCCATGCCTAGTTTAAAACAGATCCCTTCATGCATTGATTTTTAGGATTTTTTTTTAAAAAAAATCCCCCTCAAACCATTCCCCCCCCCTCCCATACACACAGCCGAAACTGCACAGGACCTTTTATGCTTTACTGATGCACAGTTGTGCATCTTCATTTTATAAAAATAGAGATCTGCTGCGTTCCCTGACCGTTTGCTCTAATGAGGTGAAATGTGTGTGTGTGGGGGGGCTCTCCCTATAAGAGGTCAGACAAGAACAAATATAAATATAATACCTTTACTTCTCTTTTTCAAAGCATATAAACTTGACTCCTGTCTTCAAATCAGGAGATATACTGATATTAGCAATAGCAAACTTTTCTCTCGCCGCCCCTTCTTCTCTTGACTTTACACCCGGCCATGTTGCATGCAATACATGCAATACACAGATCAGCCTTTGGCACAAGGTTTTTTTTCACCATATCCTAATATTATCTTGTGAGACTCTGGCCTTAGCTAGACCTAAGGTTTATCCGGGCACCGTCCCAGGGTCATCACTGTTCATGTAAATGACACACAGGATATCCCGGGAGCAGACAGGGATGACCCCAGGACAATCCCAAGATAAATCTTAGGTCTAGCTAAGGCCCCTATGGATCTACACTGCCTGCCTTATTAACATGGTATTAACATGGTATAGTTTTCATTACTTTCATAAAGT
The DNA here is from genome assembly GCF_023053635.1 of Elgaria multicarinata webbii. NCBI lineage: Eukaryota > Metazoa > Chordata > Lepidosauria > Squamata > Anguidae > Elgaria > Elgaria multicarinata. The sequence goes on along the minus strand of NC_086180.1, from coordinate 34,237,076 downwards.
GAGCCATTTCCCCTAAATCCTTCCTTTCAGCTAACATCAATTTTTCAAGAAGTGAATAAAATTGGTTGTAGTTTCATTCTAGTTCAGCACAGATCCCATTATTTAAACATATGGTACCAAGTCAACACACATGGGGGACTTCAACTTTTGTAGGAGGTTAGTTTCTGAAAGTTCTGCGAGCTCTCTCGGGAGAAAATGAAGTGCATACGGGGAGTGGAACTTGTACTCTTTCTCGCTCCATGAGCTAGCAAACAAATAAGTTCCAGGGTCGGGAAAACTGGGTGATATCATTTGCAATCCCTCCCCCTAAGCATTGTGATTGAAGGGGGGGGACAGGGAGGAGATTGTAGCTATTGGTTAGCCACAGACGTCAATCTCAAAACTACCCCTCCCTCACAGTGTCTTCCTAATATGGAAGTGTTCAGTTAGTTGTCCATCAACATGAAACGAGCTGTCACATCACCAAAAAAACCTTCGGATACCTATGGATCCATTTGGGGCTCCAAATGATCTAACCGCACCATGTATTTCCAACAATTTTAAAACCACCCCCTAACCGCACCGCAATTTCAGAGGTCTGTTGGAGGTCCATCCGACCCCTGGATTTTCAGTGCAGAGCGCAAACCCGTAATATTTACCCAGAAGGATGTTCCATTGTGTTTGGTGTGGCTTCGGTAAGTGTTCAGCTTAGAGTACCTTTCCCTTCCTCCACACATCTTAGAGGTCATTTGGGACATACACAACAAACCTTCATATTTCACATTATAAACAATGTCTCTAACATTAAAAGTAATTTGTATCAAAGGAAAGGAATGGAAACTAGCAGGACTTTTATTAGATAGCCGTCAATAACACTTCACTCCAAGACGCAATAAGCCCCTTCCCTCAAAAATAACCTGCTGTGAAATGAAAGGTCATTCGGAACAAAAGACCAAAATAAAAATACCCGCTGCATCAACAACAGCTTCTAAGCGTAAGACGTTTTCTGGCTTTCATTTTTCACCATGTTGTTTGCTCAGGTGAAAGAGACATTTGGCAATGAAGTGACACTCGGCAGACTCTATATTGCAGGTGCTTAATTGCACAGGGCAATCACTTGTCTGTAAAATAAGGCCCTTAATGGCACTGCAGCTTCAATCAGTTTCTCCAAACGTAGAATAAGAATTACTGTTAAACTCAAAGGTATCTAAAATGCTTTTAGCCACTTTGCAGGAGAACCAAAAGTGGTTTCCTGATTAATATCCCATAATTGAAGGTTATCACATTGCTTTATACCATGGGAACAGGAGAGAGATTAGCTGCCAATTATCTGTTCGCGTATGTTTAGAACTTCACAATGATAGGGATGGGGTCGACCTGCAAAATGTAGATATTGGCTATGAAGCCACTTCTGTTTCCTGCTTATAGGTCTTCAGTTATCAAAGCCTTACTCCACTTATTTTGGTAAATGAGGGCCTTGCTAGATGATGGGGTAGGCCGGTGCAAGCCCCGGCCCAGCCCCTGTGCATCCAGATGACACACAGGGGATCCCGGGCTCAGGCAGGGGTAACCCTCCCATGGCCTGGGATAACCAACACTGGTTGTGGCCCGGTATTTCTCGGGGTCTCAGGCTGAACCCTAGACCGTGGACGTGTAGCCTGTTCCTCCACTTTTCCCGGCTACCGCATTTACTTACGAGTAGCCAGGAAAAGTGGCGGACGGTACACAGTGCTCTGCAGGAGTGCTGCAGCCATCAGGGCAGGGTGGGGAGATGGGAGGGGGGAACAGAGCCAGGGGAGAAGGGGGGATCAGAGATTGTGGGGGGATTGGAGATCACGGGCAGGGGATGGGGATTGTGGCAATGGTGGGGAAATCAGGGGCTGGGGGGGAGCAGGGAATTTAAAAAACAAAACAAAAAAAAACCCTACCTGCTGTCGCTGGAGCGCTCCTGCACTGCTGGCCCTTTAAAACTTAAAAAAAATGGCAGGCACAACGGCTCTCCTCCAGAGCTCGTCACGCCTCGTGTGTGAACAAGGGTGAGATCCCACGATAGTTGCATCACGGGATCTCCCCTCCTCTAGCCCAGATTTACAGGTAGGTCTCGCTAAGGCCTGACTCACACGTCAATGGGGCTTGTGTCAGCTGAGCAGTGTAAGCCCCATGTTTTCTGTTGCACAATATCTGCTTAGGTGAGGTGATATCCCCCCATTTTCTCCCTAATTTTCCAATTTCAAGGATTTATTTCATAGTTATTTTAGCAAGATAACACCTCTCTCTCTTTCTCTCTCTCTCTCTCTCTCTCTCTCTCTCTCTCTCTCTCTCTCTCTCTTTGCTTTTCATCTAATCCGGGTGAGGCCATGGGTGTTCTGAATTAGTGCCTGAGACTCAATCCAAGCAAGATGGTAACACTGTACTAGATCTATTACACTTCTCAAAAGGTTCAGATATGTAGTTTCAGTTTGCTTTTGGATTCAGCATTGAAGACACAGATGACCTTGGTGGTGAAGAACACCATTCATAAGCTTTGGCTGATAAATTATGACCCTATCTGGACAGAGATAGCCTAGACTAGCTATAGTTATCCATGCACTGGTGACTTCTTATCTGGATTACTGCAGCAAATTATATTTGAGGCTGTCTTTGAAAATGGTCCAGAAACTTCAGCTGCTCCAAAGTAGGGCACCGGGATTGTTAACAGGGACTGACCAAATAGACCATACTTTGCTAGTCCTTTGTAATCTACAGTGGCTTCCTATCCATCTTCAGATGACTTCTTCTGGGTCCCCACTTCAAATGAGATGAGGCTGGTGGTAGCCACAAATGAGAGGACTTCAACAGTGGCATCTCGCTTGTGGAATATCCATCTGCTGAGGCTCACCTGCCACATATGTTGTAGTGTTTTCAGTACCAGGCCTTTCTGGCATTTCCCCAGGCCTTTTAGTCTTTCAGGGACTTTTTTAAAAAATATTTTAAGGTCCCTGCACTACTGTTGGCTTTTACTTTGATTGTTTTACTCTAGTTTTATTCTGTTTAAAACTTTTCAATGTTTAATAATAATAATAATAATAATAATAATAATAAATTTATTATCCGCCTCTCCCTTTGGATCGAGGCGGGGAACAACATTAGAACAGGAATCAATACATCTTAAAAATTCTTGATTTTACACTGATCTGGATAGGCCTGCCAGAAAAGGCTAGTCTTTAAAGCTGCCTTAAAATCACACAGAGAGTTAATTTTATGAATCTCCTCCGGCAGGCCATTCCACAATCTGGGGGCGACAGAAGAAAAGGTCTTCTGGGAAACTGATGTTAGCCTAGTTTTAGCTGACTTTAGTAAGTTCACCCCAGAGGACCTGAGTATGCGGGGCGGACTATATAGGAGAAGGCGATCCTGCAGGTAACCTGGACCCAAACCATTTAGGGCTTTAAACACTTTGTACTTTGTCTGGAAACTAATTGGCAGCCAGTGGAGTGATTTTAATGTTGGGGTAATAATGTTATATTATGCTTTAGTATACTATTGTAAGTATACAATCATTTTAAGTTTTTGTTTTGTGAACAGCCCAGAGAGGTTTAGCTACTGGGCAGTATTGAAACGTAACAAAGAAGATGGGCATTTTCTATATCAGTTCAAAAGGAACTAAGTAGGCCAACTGAACTGGTCCAACGATCAGACTTGCAAGTGAAAGCCTTGGGCTTATCAGTTGTTGCAGTCTTTGAGAGAAAAAGCCACTGCACAACTGAAAAACTGGACATCTGAATCATTTCTGTCTTCATCTCATTGTGAAGAGATCTGTGAAGGCTCTGTTTTTTTATCCATATTTCTCTAGATTTTGAGCCCCCAATTTCTGTACATATCATAATACTATAATAACTTGAATATATTGCATGGATATAAAATTAACACTAGCATATATCACACTCTCAGCCTGCAAATGAGGAAGAAATGGCATTCTCTTCGCTTTCGTTTTTGGTTTGGGTCTTTCACTCTGTCCTTGCTCCCCACCTGCTGCCCCGGTCCCCACCTAGTTTATTTCTTTACAAAATTTGTATACTACTCCATATCTGAAACAGATTCTGGACTAGTGAACATAAGAAATAAAACAGTAAAAATTACAAAATTAAAACTCCATTAAAATTATATATTGTTAAAAAAGAACACACACAGAATGCCAATAAATACTGTGGTTGTCAACCAAGGAATGCTCCCTGGAATGGAACTGTTCTCAGGAGACGCTGAAAGCAATACAGTGTTGGTGCTTGCCTGACTTATGGGGCAGAGAGATCCAAAGCAAAGGGCCACCATAATGAAGGCTCTTCTGGTGGATTCCAGTTGGACCACAGGTCCATGTGGAACCACCACCAGCATGTCCTCTGACAACCTCAGTGATAGTTCCCTCCAAATGCAACCAATGGGATGTAAATTGTTTTTACCAGCTCCAGGGCTGAGGTATTTCCCCCTCCACTTCAGGGTGTGTTTGGGGATTGGGAGTGCTTCAGATCCTCCCCTGATCTATCCACTCCAATCCTCCCCCTTTTAGTCTCTGCCAAGATCAGATGAATTTTTTTTCTGTGGGGACTGGCAGGGGTATCTGGATCTCATCCTCTGAGGACAGAACTCTTTTTCCACCTTTGGAGGGGGAAATCTGAATAATCCTATTGCCCCTGTGATGTCCCCCACCCCCAGGCACCATAGGATTGCAGCCTTTAAAAAAAAGCATGGGGAGAGATAATAACTTAAATATTAGTTTTGCTATGAGTTTTACATGGTTTTTCCCAGTTCCACTTCTTGTTTCAATGAAACTGCCCAAGTCATTGTTTGAAGAAACTGTATGTTCATAAGACCATGAAAATCATGATCCATCTAGATAATGGGAGGGAGTTTAGAAAGGCAATTTAAGAGAAAACAGAAATAGTGGCAGGGGGAGAAGGTAAAGCAGCAAGGTTGACGTGGTCTTGTCTGCACACTTCCTCCTCCAAGTTTATTTATTTATTACATTTTTATACTGCCCAATAGCCGAGGCTCTCTGGACAGAGCACAATTAAAACCATAAAATAAAATAAGCATTCAATAAATTTAAAGCATTAATGCAATATAAAATCAGATAAATTACAGTCAAAGGAAAGCCTGTGTGAAAAGGTAAATTTTCAGGAGGCATTTAAAGGATGTTATGCCTTCCACCTGTTAAATCACACAAGGGAGGGTTTTCCAGAGGGTGGGTGCTGCCACAGAGAAGGCCTGCCACCAAGGTTCTTCATGGAGACATTCTGTTCATTTTGGAATGACCAGCAGGTTCATCCAGATGAAGTATCAGTGAAGGAAACTTGCCCTCTGGGTTCCCCCCCCCCTTGCCCCAAGTACTGTCTAATGGCAATTGATGTGATGTATGTTGCTGAGACGAGAGTGGTATGCTACCATGGTTACAATTCTCAATATACCCAAAGGAGCTTCAGGTGCAGCCACAGGCTTTTCCTGGCAAAAGAGTACCTGTTGACAATTAGTGCATTTCCTTGTCAGAGCACTTGGAGAACAGTGGCTGGTATTTGTATGCCAGTGTGTGTTTTTTAGTCTCCTGTACTGTGCAATCTGAATTGTCACATGGAGGAATACATGCCACATTTCTTTTCTATCCACTTGCCTGCACCTGATTTCCCCCCTCTAGTAGCTTCCATTCTTTGTCAATGATTTAATGCTGTGACTCACTACATGAATAATAAGCATCAGAGCTGGCAATCACAACAATACACATTTAATGAGACAAGACTCTCTCAATGCAATCTGATGATGCGTTACTCTGAAGTAAGTCCCATTATATTTTACCCTCCCTTGACCCAGAGATTTATGCAAATTATCATCTGGTCACAAATACCCCATTTTTGAGGAATGTGCTCGAGAGAGTGGTGGTGTCTCAACTGCAGGCGCTCTTGAATGAAACTGATTATCTAGATCCATTCCAGTCTGGGTTCAGGCCTGGGTTTGGGACAGAATCGGACTTGGTTGACCTTCTTCCGGAGAGAGACAGGAAGAGTGTGACCCTGTTACTTCTTCTTGATCTCTCAATGGCTTTCAATATTCTTGTCCCCATCTTGTCCCCAACGTTATTCAATAGCTATATGAAGCCATTGGGAGTGGTCATCAGGAGATTTGGGGCAAGGTGTCACCAGTAATGATGATGACACCCAGCAATATTTCTCTGTAACATCTGAATCAGGAGAGGCCGTGCACCATCTGAATCGGTGCTTGGATAGAGTGATGGCTTGGATGAGGGTCAAAAAACTGGATCTCAATCTGAGAAGACAGAGGCTTTGTGGGTTGGTGGTTCCCAGGTCTGGGAATTGGGGTGTTTGTCTGTTCTGGATGGGGTTGCACTCTCTCTGAAGGAGTAGGTTTGTAATTTGGGGGGTGCTCCTGGATCCATCTCTGTCACTGAAGACCAGGTTGCCTCAGTGGCCCAGAGTGCCCATTACCAACTTTGGTTGATATGCTAGCTACGCCCATTCCAGGATAGGGATAGCTTAGCCATGGCAATTCATGCACAGGTAACCTCACAATTAGACTACTGTAACAAGCTCTATGTGGGGCTACCTATGTGTGTGGTTTGGAAGCTGCAGCTAGTGCAGAACACAGCAGCTAGGGTGCTCACTGGGATGCCTAGCTCTGCCCACATAAAACCTATGTTAAAAGAACTGCACTGGCTGCCTATTAGCTACCGAGCCTTGTACAAGATTATGTTTTTTTATCCTATAAAGCGCTAAACAACTTGGGACTAAGATATCTAGCAGACCACCTTCCCTTATATACACCCAGACAATATTTGCGATCATCAAAGGAGGCCCTGCACATCATTCCAAGTTGTTTTGGGCTTTATAAGATAAAGCTTTCTCTTCAGTGGCACCCACCCTCTGGAAAGCCTTCTCTCATGTAGTTTGGGAGGTGGAAAATGTAGCATCCTTCAAATGCCTCCTGAAAACATACCTTTTTAGACAATCTTTACCTAGACTATAACTTATTTTGGATTTATACGACTTTTTAATTACTATTTTTAAAGTTTTAAATCTTGATTTTTGTATGTTATGGTTTTAATTGTAAACTGCTGAGAGAGCCTTGGATGTTGGACAGTACAAATATGTAATAAATACATAATAAATCTTGGTAAGTGTGTACAGGATTGCAGGCAAAAACATTTTAAATCCTTCTTTTTAAACATATATTGTTTGATTAATGAGTTTTTGGGTCGACCCAAACCCGCTTTCAAGTATCCCTTGCAATCATGATGGATAGAAATAGGGATGTCATGGGTGCTCGTCAGCCATCCACCCTTATCCAGAGCCTCCATTGTGCATGACAATAGAATTTCAGAAATTACATAATTTGCCCTGTTGCGCAAATGGTGGCTGTAAAGGCCCCATTTACTCAACAGTAAAAGGATGCTGGCTGAGCAGCCAAGAAGCTCACACTGTGCATCGGACGAATTGGACCTGGGTGAGTTCACCCATCCCGAAACATCATTTAATGTAACATCTGCATCTTGGACGTTTTAATAAGACAGATATGGTTACAATCTTATGCACACTTAGCTGGGAGTAAGCCCTCATTAAATATAGTGTAGACTTCATTTCTAAGCAAGCATGCATAAGATTGTACTGTCAGAAGAGAATGTGAAATGGCAGCTAGATTCCCTGTAGAAATAAGTAGTCCAAGGTAATCTAGTTAGAATTGGTACAGGAATGTAATTCCTCTGTTTGGAGAGAGTCCATTCATCACTCAGTGCTAGAATACATGCTTTCCAATTCCAAAAACTCAGGTTGAATCCCTGGGATCTTCAGGTAAAACGATCTCAGGTAGCAAGATGGGGCAAGATGTCTTTCTGCCTGAGACTTTGGAGCACTCAGTACTGGACTGGATGGATCAGTGGTTTCACATGTTCTAGTAAAGTGGTGTTGAGCAGAATTTATGAGCAGAAGCATTTCTTTTAAATTATAGAATGTTTTAAAAGCAACTATTATTGAGGCTTAAGTTACACTATGTTTTTAACTTTATAAACTGACACAATTACAGACAATTGTGCAATTACATCCAGAACTGAATTCTAGTGAACCACACCCCCTATTGGCCAATGTAACATAGCACCAATCATTCTAAGAGCCCATGGTTATTTTTATTATTGATGATTAGAGACTGCTAGTTAAAGTACCATTCTATACAAGAAAAATGTTCCCTGCACATTTCAGGTAATGTTTCAGAGCAATTGTGCTTTTGAGGGCTCGGGCAATACAACGAGAGAGTACAAGGCACTATTTAAAGCAGCAGTCCTCTCGAGCATTGTCCTAATGAGCCTCCCTAAATCACGAAAACTACTGTTCAATATTTCAGAATGTTAATCAAGGCTAAACAAAGACAGATGGTTATCCCAGCAACACCCACTCTTGTTCTTATCACTGACTGTCAGAAGTAAATCAATGGAAGAAGACTGCAGGAACAAGTTGGTAATACAGCCCAAGAATGAGATACGATCCCTGGGAAATGGAATCATAGTTAAGGACAAAAGACTGGGCCCACTGAAATCACCAATATTGCTCATTACCACACCACATTGTGTTTCCAATATGATACTGATTAGGAGTGACTTCAGGTTAGGGGTGTGCTTTGGATACAGCCTAATCCCAAACTGAATCAGGCTGATTTCAGGAGATGTCCGAATAGAAACAGGGCTCCTCCAATGTGCACTAAATCCGAAACTGAACACTATTGAAGATTTAGGATTGGGAGGGACACAGAGACACAGAGTGTGACTTCAAAATTTGATAATTTCTCCCAAAGTTATAGGCATTTGTTGATTTCCAATGATAGTCAATGGAAGGTATGAAGATTTGGATTTCATAGAATAGCAGAGTTGGAAGGGGCCTACAAGGCCATCGAGTCCAACCCCCTGCTCAATGCAGGAATCCACCCTAAAGCATCCCTGACAGATGGTTGTCCAGCTGCCTCTTGAATGCCTCTAGTGTGGGAGAGCCCACAACCTCCCTAGGTAGCTGATTCCACTGTCGCACTGCTCTAACAGTCAGGAAGTTTTTCCTGATGTCCAGCCGGAATCTGGCTTCCTTTAACTTGAGCCCGTTATTCCGTGTCCTGCACTCTGGGAGAATCGAGAAGAGATCCTGGCCCTCCTCTGTGTGACAACCTTTTAAGTATTTGAAGAGTGCTATCATGTCTCCCCTCAATCTTCTCTTCTCCAGGCTAAACATGCCCAGTTCTTTCAGTCTCTCTTCATAGGGCTTTGTTTCTAGACCTCTGATCATCCTGGTTGCCCTCTTCTGAACACGCTCCAGCTTGTCTGCGTCCTTCTTGAATTGTGGAGCCCAGAACTGGACGCAATACTCTAGATGAGGCCTAACCAGGGCCGAATAGAGAGGAACCAGTACCTCACGTGATTTGGAAGCTATACTTCTATTAATGCAGCCCAAAATAGCATTTGCCTTTCTTGCAGCCATATCGCACTGTTGGCTCATATTCAGCTTGTGATCTACAACAATTCCAAGATCTTTCTCATTTGTAGTATTGCTGAGCCAAGTGTCCCCCATCTTGTAACTGTGCATTTGGTTTCTATTCCCTAAATGTAGAACTTGGCATTTATCCCTATTAAATTTCATTCTGTTGTTTTCAGCCCAGCACTCCAGCCTATCAAGATCACTTTGAAGTTTGTTTCTGTCTTCCAGGGTATTAGCTATCCCACCCAATTTGGTGTCATCTGCAAATTTGATCAGCGTTCCCTGCACCTCCTCGTCCAAATCATTAATAAAAATGTTGAAGAGCACTGGGCCCAGGACTGAGCCCTGCGGCACCCCACTCGTTGCCTCTCCCCAGTTTGAGAAGGTTCCATTGATAAGTACTCTTTGAGTCCGATTCTGTAGCCAACTGTGGATCCACCTAATAGTTGTTCCATCTAGCCCACTTTTAGCTAGTTTGTTAATCAGAATGTCATGTGGTACTTTGTCAAAAGCTTTGCTGAAGTCAAGATATATGACATCCACAGCATTCCCACAGTCCACAAGGGAGGTTATCCTATCAAAAAATGAGATCAAATTAGTTTGACAGGATTTGTTCCTGACAAATCCATGTTGGCTTCTAGTAATCACTGCATTGATTTCAAGGTGTTTACAGATTGACTTCTTTATAATCTGCTCCAGAATTTTCCCAGGGATGGATGTCAGGCTGACTGGTCTGTAGTTCCCAGGTTCCTCCTTTTTGCCCTTTTTGAAGATAGGGACAACGTTAGCCCTCCTCCAGTCGTCCGGCACCTCACCCGTCTTCCATGATTTTGCAAAGATAATAGACAAAGGTTCTGAGAGTTCTTCCGCTAGCTCCTTCATTACTCTTGGATGCAGTTCATCGGGCCCTGGGGATTTGAACTCATTCAAGGAAATTAGGTGTTCTTTGACCATTTGTTTATCAATCTCAAACTGCAATCCTGCCCCCTCAACTTCTGCTTCACTTTTTCCAGGGGGGTCATAGATCCGCTTTTGGGAGAAGACCGAGGCAAAGTAGGAATTGAGCACTTCAGCCTTTTGTTTGTCGTCTGTTATCAATTTGCCATCCTCATTAAGCAGTTGAACCACCATTTCTTTCCTCTGTCTTTTACTACTCACGTATCTGAAGAAAGCCTTTTTATTGCTTTTAGCATCCCTCGCTAATCTCAGCTCATTCACAGCTTTAGCCTTCCTGACGCCATTTCGGCACTTCTGCGCCACTTGTCTGTACTCTTCTTTTGTAGCCTGGCCTTCCTTCCACTTCCTATATGTATCCCTTTTTGTTTTCAGTTCATCAATAAGCTTTTTGTGGAGCCACATTGGTTTCCTCTGTTGTCTTCTATCTTTTCTCCTTGTTGGAATTGTTTGTAACTGTGCCTTTAAAATTTCATTTTTTAGATACTCCCACCCATCCTGCACTCCTTTTCTTTTTAGGCTCCCTTGCCACGGGACCTTACTTATTATAGTTCTGAGTTTATTAAAATCAGCTTTCCTAAAATCCAGAGTACGTGTATGGCTACGCTCGACTTTTGTCTCCTTCATAATCAAGAATTCAAGTATGACGTGGTCACTTTCCCCCAGAGTTCCCGTAACTGCCACTTTATCCACTAAGTCATCCCTATTGGTCAATAACAAGTCAAGGATTGCTGACCCTCTAGTTCCTTCCACCACTTTCTGTAGGAGAAAGTTATCACCCATACATGTCAGGAATTTCTTGGAAGGGCCGCTTTTGGCAGTAATGGTCTCCCAACAGATATCAGGGTAATTGAAGTCCCCCATCACTACTACATCACACTTCCTTGAAACACTGGCAATTTGTTTCTCAAAAGTTTCGTCCTCGTCTTCTCCTTGATTGGGTGGTCGGTAGTAGACTCCGATTATCATATTCTTTTTATTCCTAGCCCCATTTATTTTAATCCAGACGCTCTCGACGGGGCTCCCAATCTCATCCGCCTGTATTTCTGTGCAGGGATAGGTATTTTTAACATATAGTGCAACTCCACCTCCCTTTCTATTTCTTCTGTTCTTTTTGAACAAGTTATATCCTTCAATCGCTATATTCCAGTCATGGGAGTCATCCCACCAAGTTTCAGTTATACCTATCAAGTCGTATTTGCCTTCATGTAATAAGAGTTCAAGTTCATTCTGTTTGTTTCCCATGCTCTGGGCATTAGTATATAGACATCGAAGACCATGTGTTTTATAGTCTGGCTTTGTTCCTACCTTGTTGCAGACACTATTTTGGGACTCTGTTGGAGCTGTTCTCTGTACTGTGGTGCATTGGCCTTCATCCATTGTTGCCTCAAAATTTACGTCTCCCACCCCCACAAGATTCAGTTTAAAGCCCTCCTGATGAAGTTCTTCATGCTGTGGCCAAACTCATTCTTTCCAGCCCTTGTGAGGTGCAACCCATCCCTTGCCAGCAGTCCATGTTCCAAGTAGCGTAGCCCGTGGTCCCAGAATCCAAAACTCTCACGACGGCACCACTTTCGAAGCCAGTCGTTCATCCGGAGTATTTTTCTTTCCCTTTCTAATCCTCTTCCAAGAACCGGGAGGATGGATGAGAAAACTACCTGGGCCCCAAAGTTCTTCAGTTTCCTTCCCAGAACTTCAAAGTCTGAAATGATTTCTTTGTAGCTCTGCTTGGCGACATCATTTGTTCCCACATGGATGAGAAGAAAGGGGTATGTGTCCGTGGGCTTTATGAGCTTCGGTAACCCTTCAGTCACATCTCTAATCTGTGCTCCAGGGAGACAGCACACCTGGCGAGTCCATGGGTCTTCACGACATACTTGGGTTTCAATCCCACGCAGCAGGGAGTCTCCTACAATGACTACTCTTCGCTTCTTCTTGGTTGACCTACCTTCTGTCTCTTGGTCACTGTTGCATGGTGCCTCCTGTACTTCTTCCTCTGCAAACTGTCCTTCAGTCTCATTCTCCAGAAGCTGAAAGCGGTTGCTTAACTGCAATGGCTCCACCGGTGCAGAACGCCCTCTAATTCCTCTTCTAACTGTCACTCTTTTCCAGGGAGTTTCCTCTTCATTGGCTTTCCTCCCCTCAGCATACTCCACTTCTGCTTCAGCTGGCTGTTGTTCTTCAATCTCATGTGCTTCTTGTTGCTGTTGCAGTTCCACCGTTCGGTCTAAGAACTCCTCGACTTCTCTTATTCCTTGGAGGGTGGACACTCGCTGCTCAAGTCCCCTCACTTTTTCTTCCAAAAGTGCCACCAGCTTGCACTTGTTGCAGGTATACGCCATGTTGAGCTCAGGCAGAAACACGAACATTGCACACCCTTTGCAGGTCACTACCTCTAGGGACTCCTTTCCATCCATAATGTCGATTTCTGCTTTTGTTTTTCCCCTTTTTGATTATAGTAGAATTGTCTTTGCTTTGTTGTGTCCTCTCTGAAGGTACACAACTATATGAGGATGTCTTAAGGGAAAGTAATCTTTTGGGGTTTTTTTTGCTTTTGTTTGGTGGTGGTTTTGTGGGTTTTTTTTTTCTCTTTATGCTTTTCTTTTTTCCCCCACCTCTTTTTTATTTTTATTTTATTTATTTATTTATTATTATTATTATTATTATTATTATTATTTAGAGGCCTCCCCCTTGGCCTCCCCTGCCAAACTCCTGTTCGCTCGCTCCCTGTTCGCTCGCTCCCTGGGAATCTGGCTTACTTTTCTAGCTCCTCCTTGAGCTGGGCCAGCTGCTCTTCCCTGCTTCTGCTTAGCTCCAAGTCAGCAACCAGAATGAGGTCACTGAAAGGCCAACAACAATCAACAGCAATTAGGCACTGATTGCTGAGACCAACTGACAATCAGGCCACTCCCCCTTCAGCTCCTGCAGCAATTATAAACACCAACCTCTCACTCAGCAATCAGGAGCACATGGCAAGCACACGGCCTCTTTGAATTGGCAGCCTCCTGGGTTTCCTTGAGGCTTCTCTTGTTCCCCTTTCCTTGGTCTCCTCTTCCCCTACACTCCCCCTGCCAAACTCCTGTTTGCTCTTCCTGTTCGCTCGCTCCCTGTTCGCTCGCTCCCTGGGAATCTGGCTTACTTTTCTAGCTCCTCCTTGAGCTGGGCCAGCTGCTCTTCCCTGCTTCTGCTTAGCTCCAAGTCAGCAACCAGAATTTCTGAACTGAGATTTAGATGTGGACCTGAGTTGAAGCAGTCAGCCTCCAAACTGGGTTGGAATGGGCTGTTTCCTGAATCACAGGACAAGACTCCAAACTGGATCTTGTGGTCAATGCATAGTGCTAAATCAGATTACTATTTGCCAATGGTATTGTACCACTTGAGCATTTTTCAGATCTTTGTCTGAATGTGTGTAGTAGAGGGGGCAGAGTGGGATTGCCCACTTTTACTGTCCCCTGTGAACATGTGACATGATCTCTGAAAGATCACATTTGTAATTGACTGATTTATCAGTTATGTTTCTCTCAGTTTCTCATTTTTCCAATCTTCAGTTCATTCCATTCTGGTTCCACATCAATTTGCATTTTTTTTTAAAAAAATAAAAACCTTTAAAAAAAATCTACATGAAAATTTGTATGTATTTTCCTGTGCAGTTCTCCTATGATATGGATTTTTGCAGGCAATTTTGCCTACTATATACTTTTCTTTGAAAGCAATTTATATAATACTTTATGTACATTTTGCCTGGAAATATGTGCCTTTCTATGTGACTCTTTCCTACTATGGTGGTGTAGTGGCTAAGGTGTTAGACTGGGAGTTGGGAGATCCAGGTTCTAGTCCCCACTGGGCCATGGAAACCCACTGGGTGACTTTGGGCCAGTCACAAACTCTCAGCCCAACCTACCTCACAGGGTTGTTGTTGTGAGGATAAAATGGAGAGGAGGAGGAGGACGTATGCCACCTTGGGTTCATTGGAGAAAAAAAGGCGGGATATAAATGCAATAATAAATAAATACACATTTTTGTACACTTTTTGTTTGGAGAACTGCATTGCACATTCCATGAAGGTCAAATACCAAAAAATAACTCTGTTCCTGTTTGCATACTGATTCAGGAAGCACAAATTTGGTAAGCTCCTATCAAAAAGCAAACTGAATGGAAATTTTCCCCACCCTTCACTCTTATTCATAAAAATAGTATGTGTGTTTAGGAACTCTGTCTATCCAAAGGTCCCCAATTATGTAGAAAAAACCTACTCATATTCAGTATATATATGTGTGTAGGTACTTCCAAACATTATACCAAATCAACATGGGGTGAGGCCAGGTACAGAACTTTGGATATGATTCTATTCCCCTACTATGGGTATTTACACATTTGTCTGAATAGTGCTTTTGTAATCTGGAATCCATTGCATCCTGCTTATCAGTGAGTAAATTTTCACCACACTTTTGTATTTGATTTGTAAACTTTAAAAAATAAGACAGTAAAATTATATCTTGGCAAGATGATTCAGCTGTTCAAGAAAGGAAAGGAGCAAAAGCAGATTAGCAGTTTCATGTGGTAAATAGTTACTTGCTCTTATTGAAGTGAGGGGGGGGGAATAATGGGGGGAGGGGCTTCTTATTTAAAAACATATTAAAAAATAACACCTTGTGTGAAAAACGTATATTTACTTGCCAACTGATTAGCTGCCATTTTGTTGCTTGTTACCAAAGAGATGGCCATGTTATGTGAAGTTCATACAGAAGTGTGACATTAAAATGTGGTCAGATATGATTGGTTAACTTCTGAACGTTCTATTCAAATCTATTAGTCCATTATTTGTATTTGATTCCTCTGTGTGTGTGTGTGTGTGTGTGTGTGTGCATATTTATGTCTGTCTGTCTATCTGTATGTATGTATGTATGTATGTATGTGTATTCTACCCCCAAAATGAGCTGATTGGCTGTAGGGTCCTGATTGTAGAGAATATGGTAGAAGCATTCAGAGGAAGTCTGAGTCTGGAGTCAGTCAGTCAGTGAGCAGCAGCAGAAGTCAAAAGAAGAGCTGAAGGAATATGAACCTCTAGTGTGGTTTGACCTATATGTAAATTCAGCTGCTGGATGGGATAGAGGGTAACCAGGAAACAAAAGAGTTTGTATGGTTGCAGTGGAAAGGAAATAAGGAATCAATAGTAAGGGGGAGTAATAATTTGTTAAGATATCACCGTAACTTGGTAAATAGTAAAATTATTATGGCTAAATCATTACCTAGATTATTACCACTTAAACTGAAGTAATTGTTGACTAGGGATGAGACCTCATCACTGGACTCTGAGCAAGTTACTAGATCTTGCAATAAACCTAAATGCCAATTGTGCTAATTAAAAACACCGGTGATAATGTTGTGGACCCAATGAGGCTAACCACAGCATTGAGGGCAAATATATCGGTGCATCATTGAATGTTGTGTATTTGATCTCTCCTGCATGACGTGCCCAAAAGCCACTTACATCAGCCAAACAGGACTATCTTTAAAACAAAGATTAAATGGGCACAAATCAGACATCAATCACAAGAACATCAATCAACCTGACAGTGAACACTTTAACGTCCCTGGACATACCACCAAGGATCTCACGGTGGCAGAAAATTTCGGATCGGCCCACTCCGCTCCACGCTGCTCCGCCCATACTCCGCTCCTCTTCACCGCGGAGCTCTGGCTCCAAATCGGAGCTCTGCAGTGGAGGGGAGTGGTGCCAGGTAAGGCTGGGAGAGGAGGGCGGGGGGGGTTACCGGGCCCTACCGCCATTGCCGCCCGTGTCGTGACAGCGGCAAAGCCCGGTAAGGGACCAAGGGGGAGGGGGGCCTTACCTGCCTCTGTCTGCGGTCCGTCGGCTTCTTCAATTGAGCCCGCGGTTCAGCCAGGAAGTCTGGGCTGCAAGTGTGGCCTAGACTTCCTGGTTGAACTGCGGGCTCAATTGAAGAAGCTGAGGGACCACGGACGGAGGCAGGTAAGGGAGAGGAGGGGGAGGTTTACCGGGCCCTGCCGCTGTTGCCACATGGGCGACAGCGACAGCGGCAGGGACCGGTAAACCCCACTTACCTTTCCGGCAGAGCTCCGGATCGAGGCGAAGGATCCGCCTTCACCTCGATCCTCTTCGCCACACTCCGCCGGCCCCCCAATCCTCTTCGCCTCCGCCTTAAGAAGTAGGTGAAGCACCCCGCTCCGCTTCTAATTCGCCGGTCCGATTAGAAGCGGAGCACATCCCTAGTGGTAACAGAAGTGGGATACCCTATAAAAGGGTTGTTCTGTGACACCTTGAATATAGAAAGGTTACATGTCAGGAAGAAGATTAGGATATATCCCTGAAAGCTTTCCCTGCATAGGCAGTCGCTGAAGTGGAATAACTTCTAGGCCAGATCTACACCAAACAGGATATGACACTTGAAAATTGCACATGGAGGGTGTCCCAGTCCCCAACAGTTGTCACAACTGTTATAAATAATTTTAAAGCAGTAGTGTAGATCCTACCTTCTTCATGCACAAACCCCCACTTGTATTCTGAAGTGGTATAGTCCCAGAAAGATCGTTGCACATGCTTTTCCTGAAAGTGCAAATTAGCCCTGAAGCAATGAAAGATTATACAAATTAGGGGGTGTATTTTGTGTAATGAGGAAGGAATCACACTAGCTTTCATAGCCCAGAAGCACTGTGAGTTCTCTTTTTGTAATAAATGTCAAAAACAGTGGCTCACTGTGACTTCTCTGATATCACTTCAAAGCCTTCATTTTCGCAACATAATAAGGAATTATATTAGATAGTCACAAAGATTGTGCCAACTGACGTCAAGTATAATTATAGACAGCACATCAAACATTTAGAGGAAGGAAAAAAGATGACAGGATTTGACATACACTCTCAAATCTACTTCATCAAACTGCCATTGTGACTCCCCCCACAACCGCCCAATCCTTGCTTTAGTGAAACTAAAAGGATAGAAAAATGAATGCCTGATTTTCTATCAATCAAATATTCAGACAGTACTGAGAGCAATGTAAAAGGGAAAAACTCAGTGAATAAGCTTTAATAATGTTAGACTTTCTTCTGAACAATTGTGATCCATAAGACCAATTAAGCAATCAATTTTCTTGTGGAAGCTTCCATTGAGGTGTAAAAACGGATAATAAAAGCTCTCATTGAAGAACAAATCCACACATTTTTTAAAGCCAAATTTCACTCATATAAAATGGTTGCACCTGAAGACTTAGTTCCATCCAAAGGGAATCAAAACTGTTTGTTCTAAAAAATCAAATATTGTGATAAATTTTGTATGGGATATAATTGACTTGGAAGAAGAAGAAGAAAACTCACATTTGGTCTCTGTGTTGTTTCCTCACAGAGTTGTCCAAGATGAGGGAAAAGGACTCCACAATCAATGTCTGTAAATTACTTAATCTTGACTATATTGATATAAATATGGCTGTATTTTGCCTTCCACTGCACCTCATAGAAAAATAAGATAAATGTGAATTCTGTCCTATTTTCGATTCCCTGCTACAGTTCACAAATAAGTGATGCCAACTTTTACCTGAGATCATTTCAATCTAACAGCTATGGATGTACAATTCATAGATGATTCATTTACATGATTTTTTAAGATGTCATCTCAGAATTAATTTTAGAGCTGTGAAGAAATGGGGTCTCAAAATTCGAGAAGCCATTTTACCAGATTTCACTAGGGAAAGAGGAATTTCTCCAACATTTTCTCAGGGTTGAGTTCATCAGAAGCAGTGGTAGTAGCACAGGCTCTTTCTTCATTCCTAAGGAAACGTTTGGTTTGGTTTGGGGTTTGTTGCTGCTGCAACTACCACCACAAGCAACTGTGTTAGAAGCCCGGCCCACCATTTTGTAGCCTCCATAATACCCTGGATTTAGCATAATTTCAGGGCATTTGGAGGAGAAAATTGTCTGCCACAATTTTTTTTTTTTTACAGAAAAAGACTTCTGATAAATTTTGCTTCAGCTTTAGAATGTTCTTTTTTATTGTTCCTTCCAGTGGCTTGCAGTGGAGGCTGGGACCACCTCATTCAGGACATGGTTTTTGGCTGGATAGCTCCCACTGCCATGAGTGCAGGCTACAGTTCTTCTCAGAGGTGATTCTCCAGGAATCAACCATGCAATTGCACTTCATTGACTGAGTCATCCTTTGCTTTCACTGCTGCCTTCCAGAGGTTAAAAGTAAGGGTAGAATTTCCCTGAACTGTCAGTTACCATACAGTGGGGCCGGTGGTTTTAGTTAGCAAACAGCATCCCTGGTCACCACTGCCACCTAAAGCCAACTGTGTTCCTGGACATCAGAAGATACTTTCGTACAACAAAGATATTTTCTGGCTGAGGCTGAACAACCAATGGTACTCCCCTTCTCAATCATAGAACCCCTGAACAGCAGCTGCAGAGTAGGTGTCAGAGAAACAATTTATTTTAAATCAGTTGATAGGACAAACATAATCCATAGGACTGTGTTGCCTGCCTGCTCTTATTATAGGGCTGAAGATATGTCCCCCTCCCCAATGCAAAGAACTGAAAACTATTTGTTATACAGTATATTGTATGGCTTTATGCATGTTTTGTCCAATCCCCTTTTCCTACATTTATCCATGAGGATTTTTTGTTCAGCCTGACTCTATCCATTTTGGGATGTGGAGCTGAGGAAACCTGGCCTACTGCTATTGCCTTCCTCCCAGCATCTTCTACCTGAAGCATTTTGCCTAATGGTATGGTGAGCGTTGGGTACTTCCAAATTAAAACAATATTTTATTAAATAGATAATGGGCTGTGGGTGAACCAAAGCAAACTCCAGCTTCCAGCATTCTGTAAACATTTGAAGAAGCAAAACTAGAAAGCTTTGGCTTTAAGTTAAACTCAGGATAGGCAAGTCAGGAAGAGCAATTATCTCCTCCTTCACTATGATGCCACAGGTGAGTTAAAGGTTTGTTTGTTTGGTTGGTTGGTTATTTAAAAAAGTTTCATATTTTGGACACATTCATTCTGAATCAAGAAGAAGAAGAAGAAGAAGAAGAAGAAGAAGAAGAAGAAGAAGAAGAAGAAGAAGAAGTCCTTAACTAAATATGAACTTTGAAAAAGATAAGGCATAAAGTTACATTGCGTGAATGGTTTGGTATTCTTTGCTTCAGTGATTAAATCCACTTCTGAGCCACAATATGTTCTAATTAGCCAGTATAACTTGAAAAATGAAGTCATTTATTCTCATGTCTCACAGTTCATTCTGCCTAAAATGACTGAACCAAAAATATCTGAACAAAAAAAATATCACTCATTTACACCTATTCATATGGGAGCAGGTTGTTAAATTGCTGGATGATTATTTGCACATGCTAGAGTTGTTAAAAGCATTTTCCATATTAGCAAATTTTCTTCATCTAAATTGCACATAGCAAGGCTGCTATTAAAAATATAAGGGGTTAAAATGATAAACAAGATTTCCCCCCCCACACACACACACATTTAACTTGCTCTTTATCCCCATCACAATTTCTTGCTGTATTTTACCAAGCTACCGCAAGATTTTCTAAAAAAAAAAAAATTAAGCTCCATTCCTATCCATACTTTCCTGGGTGTAAGCTCCATTGAAAACAATGAGGCTTGCTGCTGAGTAGACATTATTATTATTATTTATTTATTTATTTATTTATTTATTTATTTATATAGCACCATCACAGCATTAGTGAATATAAGAAACATTAGATACAGTTTTAAGGTGTTAGACAGTTAGAGTATCATCAGATGGTTCCCTCCAGTATTTGTGAATGGGGAATGGAACCATGACTCTTGGCTTCACCTTCAGCCCTTCACATCCATCTAGCTCTGCTCCCTCATGCATTGGGCAAAAATCTGAACGGGAGCCAGCTGTACATGCAGAGGAGACCAAACAAGTACAGTCACTTCTCTTCATATGTTTGCTTACTGTTGAGGAGGCATATGTGACAACAGAGGAAGGGGCAGTGGTGCAGCCCTCTTTCCCTTATCCTTGTGGCATTTGCTTTTTTATTGAAGAAATGCTTAGCCTGTTGTCTTCACTGTATCCTTTAAGAGTGACATCAGATAGGGGGTAATCGTGTGTCCCTACTGCCGCTTCCCCCCCCCACTTCTGTCCCACAATACTTCCTCTTTCTTTACACAGGAAGACAGAGGAACTAAACAACAGCCACATGGCCCATTCAGTGGGTGTTTTTATCCTGCTGCTTCTCCTGCACACAGCAGGAAATGGCGGCACGTTTCGCTACAGCTGAAAATGTTGGATTTTCCAGGACTTTTCTGTGATGGGAAAATGAGCAGAAGAGGCAAGAGACACATCAGAGGCAGACATCATCATCAAAAGGACCCTGCGAAAAACCATGAATGGCCAGTAACGAGAGCACGATAAAACGCTCGTCTCATGATGCTATTAGAAATACTATCTCATCACTTCTGCCCTTAGCACAGCAAAATGCACAGCACATTATTGTGTTTTCTGGTGATAAAGGGCAGAATCCAATGGGGCACTTACACCTCCACTGATTCTGTTGCACCCTGTTGATTCTGTTGCATGAGCGGTGCATCTGACCGATTCCATTTTGTGAGCAGGACACACTGCTTGCACAACAGTGATGTGGCATTACCCAGGGTGTAGTGAGTTTGTAAATGAGGAGAAATATGAACTTCACAGAGTTCCAAAATGTTGCTAAGAGTCCTGTATAGCCTAACACAGTGAGTAGAACTTCAGCAGGCTTTAGCTGACAAGAGCAGGCTTCATTACCTGGAGGGGCCTTTCATAGTTATCCCACCCTTTTCTCATAGAGGCTTAGCTCGGGATGAGCTGGAAGGTTTTCACTCCTAATAAGGCACCAAAGAAGGCAATTAGCTTTCCCAGCTTAGATGCTCTGGGAACCTGCAACAAGGACCCCCCGCCCACGGTTATTCTGAGAGGGGGAGGGATGCAGCTTGTCAGCTCCTGAAAGAGAGGCAGGAACCTAGCAGGGAGGCTTATAAGATCCAATGCACAGGCGTCATGCTCTGGCTTCGCTTCTGGAAGAACTGCACAACTGGCCAGGAGAACCTTCTGTGACTCAAAGGGACAGCTTCCATCGATCATGGGGTGGGGGTGAGGGGCTGATAGATACCCAGCTCTGAAAGCTTGATTAGCTGGAAAGAGGTGCTAACTTCCTTTGCATGTACATATTCTGCATTCATTCCCCATCAATAAACTGTCACCTTTTTGCACAAGTGGCTTGTTTCATCTTGATAACAAAAGAACCTGATGGATGACTTGGGGCATGTCTACACCTAAGGGTGTAGAGGGAGGGAGTGGGGAGGATCGCGGAATGTATTAAACATACTTTAAGCCATGAAGGCAAAATAAAATACTAATTGTTTTAAATATTGTATATGTAAATTTTATGTTGTATTTTATATTGTATTTTACAATGTAATGTATTATTGTAAACTGCCCATAGAGCTTCAGCTATTGGATGGCATAGCAATGAAATTATTGTTGTTGTTGTTGTTGTTGTTAATAATAATAATAATAATAATAATAATAATAATAAATCTGTTTGATATAACCAATAGCTAGCATCCAGTATACAGTTAGAGGTGCTTAAACCCCATTGAAATCAATGGCCTTATTAATTGATAGGCTACTTTTTTTGAGCTGTAGTCTTGCCATTTACTAGGGATAGTAAATAAGGCATGGTGTAGAAATGCCCTGAGTCTTTAGATTCAAACCTAAAAATAGAAATAAAAATTGATGTGTAAACAGCTGAGATACACAGGGCAGAGTTAAGACTGTTTATGTCCCAGTAACCTTAATATATTTCACTACTTACACATTTTGACCTTTATTCTTCTTTGTTCGGGAACTGTGAGTATAGTGTGATTTTTCTCCTCTGGTGATAAATAGCATGACAAAGGAACCTTTCTTCTACTGATGGCACAGGGTGAGTGCCAATAGTTCATTTTGCTTGAAGTGATGTCAATGACTCTATATGTCATTCTTCCAAGCTGTCAGCTTGGCCTTGATGGCTTATCTTCACCAAAATAACTTTATATTTTGGTATCTTTAGTGAAGGTTAATGAAGTTTTAGGTTTTGCATCGGCAAACAGAGAGTAGATGGGAGCTGTACAACACTGAACATACATTTTCCAGAATAAATTCAGAGATAAGCAAGAAAAAATAATGAAAGAAAGAGGAGGAGGAAGAAGTAAGGATATTCAGTGAAATTATTATATTTCTTTTAGAACTGGGGAAATGATGCTGTTAAAGTATGGTGGAACGCAGATTTAGCAAACTGTATCTACACCAATGTTTTCACTGTGGTTGTTCATTTCTTCTTACAGTGGGTCATATGAACCAATTATTCTTTCTATGTGATAAGCAGTGAGATCTCACTTGCAACCTTCTTTGTCTGGTGTCAGAGATGGAGGGAAAATCTCTTCTGAAAAGGGCAAAGTGAAAGCTCAGGGGAGAAAAAAAACCCTGTACTGAGCATAGTGTAAAAGCAGTTGCACCTTGTCTTTGACCTGTACCATCCCTTATTTACATTTCAGGCCGTGTTCTCAAGTGGAAGCCAACTAAGATACGAAACAGAACAGTGGGAAAGAAGTTCATTCAGTAGTTTTCCCTGCTGGCAAGGCCCGGGGCAAATAACTACATATCAAAGCCCTGTAATCACAACTCTGTATCAGCCAAATCTCATAATAGCCAAGTTGCCTCCTGTATGCATTAGTCTTGCTGCTGAACACTGCACATGCCTGAAAGATCAATAAATAAAGCTGGTTTACAAGAAGGCAGAAAAAAGACTTCCATATGCAAAAATGAAATATGCACTCTTTGGTTGGTTTTTTTTAAAAAAAATAACTGAAGATTGCTATTGGGCATAAAGAAAATAAAAGATGACAACACACTCACCAGCATTTTCTCCCCCAATTCATAGCTCATTTTTTTAAAAAATAAATAAATAAACGGGCTTGATGCCACATCAATGGAAAGAGGCTACAATCCCCCCATCCCCAAGGTAAATATCAGGTTTATTTGTTATCCTTATAGACCTCTAAATATAATAAAACCACCCAGAGAGCTTCGACTATGGGGCAGTATATAAATGTAATAAATAAATAAATAAATAAAATAAGGGGCTTGTATTCCGTCCTTCTACCAAAAGTGGCACTCACAGGCTGGACGTCGGCTAGAGCGCAAATGGCGCAAGACTCGAAGCGAAGATGACAGAGCATGCTGTAGAGCGCATAATCGTGCCTATTGCGTGGCAGTGCGGGCAGCAAAGAAGGCTTATTTTGCTGCCTCCATTGCGTCCTCGAGTAGCTGTCCAGCGGAGCTCTTCTGGGTGGTCTGGGGGCTGCTAACACCAACCCCAGCAAATGGGGCCCTGGCTCTGTCAAGGACCCGCTGTGACCTTTTTGCATCACACTTTGAGGACAAGATCGCTTCTCTCCACAGCGAGCTTGACGTTGTTTTTAGTGCAGCTCCAGTTGAGGTGCCCGATGCCACCATCTGCCCAATTTTGTGGGATCAGTTCCAGTTATTGCAGCCTGATGATGTGGACAAGGTGCTTGCAGCAATGCGACCGACCACTTGCCCTCTTGATCCCTGTTCCTCCTGGCTTATAAAAGCAAGCCGTGGGGGTCTGACTGGGTGGGTCCAGGTGGTGATAAATGCTTCTCTCTGGGAAGGGGTGGTCCCTGCTGTCCTTAAGGAGGCAGTAGTGCGACCACTCCTGAAGAAGCCCACCCTGGACCCGATGGTATTAGGCAACTACCGCCCAGTTGCTAACACTCCTTTTTTAGGGAAGGTACTTGAGAGGGTTGTGGCGGAGCAACTGCAGGCACTATTGGAGGATACTGATGATATAGATCCATTCCAGTCTGGGTTCCGATATGGTTACGGAACTGAATCAGCCTTGGTCGCCCTGATGGATGACCTTTATCAAGAGAGGGACAGGGGAATACAACCCTGTTAATCCTGCTCATTCTCTCGGCGGCTTTTGATACCATTGACCATGGTATCCTCCTGGATCGACTCTGTGGGATGGGCATCAGAGGCACTGTGTTACAGTGGTTCTGGTCCTACCTACGGGGTCGTTTTCAGAGAGTAGCATTGGGTGACCAGTCCTGGGCCTCTTGGCAATTGAGCTATGGAGTGCCACAGGGCACCATCTTGTCCCCAATGTTATTTAACATCCATATGAAACTGTTGGGAGTGGTCATTAGGGGATTTGGAGCTAAATGCCATCAATACGCTGATGACATGCAGCTCTATCTCCCTGTGACAACTGAATCAAGTGAGGCTGTGCAGGTCCTGGACCAGTGCCTAGACTCAGTAATGGGCTGGATGAGGGCCAATAAACTGAGACTGAATCCTGGCAAGACGGAAGCCCTGTGGGTGAGTGGTTCCTGAGTCCGGGAGACAGGCTCATTGCCTGTTCTGGATGGGGTTGCACTGCCTCTGAAAGAACAGGTTTGTTGTTTGGGGGTACTCTTAGACCCATTTCTGTCGTTGGAGGCTCAAGTAGTCACCACGGCTCGGAGTGCCTTTTACCATCTTCGGTTGGTTTGCCAACTACGTCCTCTCCTGGACAGGGATAGCTTGACCACGGTGGTTCAGGCATTGATAACCTCAAGATTGGATTACTGCAATGCGCTCTATGTGGGGCTGCCCTTGAAGCTGCTCCGGAAGCTGGAGCTAGTACAGAATGCTACAGCTCGGCTGTTGTCTGGAGCTGCCCCTTTCCAGCATGTAACTCCTCTGCTGAGGGAACTGCACTGGCTGCCTATTCGCTACCGGGCCAGGTTTAAGGTTCTTGTACTTGTGTACAAAGCCCTAAACAACTTGGGACCAGGATACCTGAGAGAGCGCCTTCTCCCTTACCAACCTGCCCAGTCACTGAGGTCATCCGAGGGCCTGCTCCTGGTGGTTCCACCTAGATCCATCCTCCGATTGGAATCCGCCAGGGGAAGAGCCTTCAGCGTGGTGGCGCCCCTCCTGTGGAATTCCCTGCCTCTGGAGGTCAGGCAGGCGCCAACCTTGTACTCCTTTCAGCACCTCCTGAAAACATCTTTATTCCAAGAAGCCTTTCTTTAATATGCAGCCTTGGATTTCTGTTTTTGCTTCTTTTAATTTTTGTTTTAACTGTTTTATTCTGTTTTTATTTTCATTTTATCTTGTACACCACTCCGAAATTTTTCAATGGGGAGCAGTATATAAATATTCTAAATAAATAAATAAATAAATAATAAAAAAACTTGATAAAAGCAATAATAAAGAAATACATAAAAATACAAATCAAAAACAATTAAAAACACAATGTTAACAAACTAAAAACAGCATCCAGCTCAACAGACCTGCTTACACACCAAAAAGCCTGCTTGAATAAAGTGGTCTTTGCCTGTTGGCGGGAAGTCAGCACAGAGGGAGCAAACCTAGCCTCCCTTGGCAGGGAGTTCCACAGCTAGAGAGTGGCCACAGAGAAGGCCCTCTTTCCTGTTTCCATGAAATGTGTCTCTGAAAGTGCTGGTCTTGAAAGAAGTGTCTCTCTGAAATATCTTAAGAACCAGATAGGCTCTTAGGGAAGGGTGTGTGTGTGTCCTTCAGATGCTTGGTCCAAAGCCATATAGGGCTTTATAGGTCATAATCAGCACTTTGAATTCTGCCAGGAAACAGACCAGTAGCCAGTGAGCTATTGTAACAAGAGAGTTATGTTCTCCATGCAGCTAGCTCCAGTCAACAGTATGGCCACAGAATTCTGGAGCAGCTGAAGTTTCTGAACAGTGTTTGAAGGCATCCCAAAGTAGAGCTAGGGACATCCATTGCTGGGAATTTACTCGACTAATTTCTGCAGCATGTACAACTTGATTTGTGTTTGTGAGCCAAGCTGTGGTCTTTCCCATACTCTGGGAACATTTTTGAGCATTTCCCCCCTTCAGGTTCTGCAATCTGCACAAAATTCTGAGTTATTTGCACAAAATATGGCCGAATTTGTGCAAATTGGTCAGAAATTGGTCAGAAATTTGTGCAAATTTCATAACCTGTAGGGAAAAAAATGTGCAAAAGGCCCAGAAAATCTGTGACCTGGCTTGACTATTTGCAGATAGAGTCAGGTGATACAGTGGGAACCAAAACAAATTGGGGGGAGTTGAGCATAAGAAATCCCATTGACCTCCACCCTCAAATAGATTTCTCTGACATTCCTATGTAGAGTACATTACAATAGTCCAAAAAGGATGTAACTAGGGAATGTGGGACTGTGCCAGATCAATACTGATGAAAAAGAAAGGAAAAATAATGCTGCCTGTGTCAGGATGAGCAGTAAAAAGAAAACATGGGAGGAGCCCCGTCATTGGCACATTGTGAATCAGTTTGCACCTCTATCCCTTTCCTTATTATTATTATTATTATTATTATTATTATTATTATTATTTATTTATATAGCACCATCAATGTACATGGTGCTGTACAGATTACACAGTAAATAGCAAGACCCTGCCGCATAGGCTTCCTAACTTTGGGGTTCAGCTGAACTGCCCATCCCCATAGAGATTGAACTCTAAAACAGCGAGAAAGGAAACCACCACTAATTTACCTCTAAGTTGTCTTTAACAGCCTTCTCTGGTGGGTGGTGTGACAAATCACAATGCTTGCCATATTGTATCTGTGTTAATGAGTGTGTGTGTGTGTGTGTGTGTGTGTGTGTGTGTGTGTGTGTGTTTGCTGTGTTAGATAGAACCCATGTAAGTTAGAATTGATGGTATGGTAGAGAGTAAGTGAAAGGTAGGAGGTGTGTGTGTGTGTGTGTGTGTGTAGACTGGGGCCACAGCTAGACCTAAGGTTTATCCTGGGATCATCCAGGGTTCACCCCTGCCTGAGCACTGGTTCCCCTGTGTGCCGCCTAGGTGAACAGGTTTGACCCCTGGACGATACAGGGATAAACCTTAGGTCTAGCTATGGCCTGGGTTTATAAAAGGTAGGAGCAGACTGTTTGTCAGTTAGTTAAGGGGATAGCAGATAAGAGATGGGGGATATGGCCTTAGGGATTGATGAAGCTACATCTAGTTAGTGAGAGTTAGAAGGAGTCTAGTAGGCCAAGAAGTGAATGATTGACAATATGATATAACATCTCATGAATAAAATAAACTTCAGTTTTAAAAATATAAAATCCCATGTGTTGTTCATCTTCCTTTGCTACCAATAATGTTCATATTTCCTGGGTACTTCTCCTGTTCGGGTAAAGGGAACCAATTGAGCATATTGGGGTTCTAGGGAATACCGGGTCTGAAGCTTGTGGGTCAGTGAGGATAGCTGACCCAAAGTGGAGGCAGACGGAGCTGAGGGCACATTGTGTCACAGGTGGCTAGCAGTAAGAGGGCCTTTTCTGCTGTGGCACCCCCACTGAGCAATGAACTCTCCAGCGAGATTCACATAGTACCTACCTTGTGCTCTTTCCAGTCAAGACTTTTTATTTCCACAGCATTTTAGCATTATTGTCTTTTAGCTTTGCTGTTTTAAGTCTGTTCCTGTATTTTAAATCTCTGCATTGCTGCTGGATTTTATTCTGGTTGTATTTTTATAATTTGTTTGTTTTTTAAGCTCTTATATTTTACACTGTTTTCATGATGTACTTTGTGGTTTTAATTTTGGTGAACTGCCCAGAGAGCTTCAGCTATTAGGCAGTATGGAAATGTAATAAAGTTGAAAGGATTGCTCTCCAATATATTTAAGATTATGTTACAAAAAACTGTGTATTTTGACAGAGGCATAGGTGCTCTTGAGGAGGAATTTAATGGAATCTGAAAGATGGAGCAGGTCATTCACTCCCACCCTCCCTAAATGACACCCCCTTCAAACAGCTTGATGTGGAAAAGATTTGAATAAAATCAAATTTTATTTAAATAACTTCTATTTTATATTTTAGACTTCAATTTGTGTTTCTATAGCGGGTTGAGACCATTCTGACCTTTTAAAAACAGGGCAAGTTGCAAATTGATGTAAACAAACTAATTATCAGTCTGATGTTCATGCAAAACATCATTAAATTCCACAGTGAGCCGAATTATCCTTGGTTATAACTTCATTTTAGGCATGATATATATTTTAAAAATACCCAGAGATCAAGTCACACACTTAGTGTTATAGAAAAATAAAGAATTAGTATTTAGTAGTGAACTCAAGCCATATGAGCCATATGTGAACTAGTAATGAAAAACAAAAAATAAGAACACACACATAGAATGAATACCAGTTCTTAAGAAGAATTCAGATTAGTTCTCAAAGTTTTTTCTATCAGTCAATGGAGCAGAGTGATTTCTCTAGATTCTTTGCTGTGGATTGTGGATAACTGAACTTACAGCTTCCACATACAATATACTTTAGCAACAGAATTCATTAAATTATTTTTAACCAGCTTCCAGAGGAGCCTTTTGATAGACCTAAAGAGAAATGAAGTTTATTTCTAATTTTTCTAATGCTTGTTCTCTTGAAAACTTCCAATAAGTTTTCATTTTTAACGTATTTATTTTACTGCTTCCCCTACACATGTTGCTGGTCTTACTTGTTTGAGCCACCGAGATAGTTCTCCCCCCTCACCAGCTCTGATTTTCTTTGCTCTGGAGATTTTACTTAGACACAGCTCTCGTTTTATATATGCATTCCCATCGTACTTGATGGGGCAGAAGTATATTTGCATACATCTACCAAAATAGAAAACATAAGGTGAGAACTGTTACTAATATGGGATGATGAAGTGATAGTAATTGGGTGACCATATGAAAAGGAGGACAGGGCTCCTGTATCTTGAACAGTTGTATTGAAAAGGGAATTTCAGCAGTATGCATGCAGCACCTGGTGAAATTCCCTCTTCATCATAACAGTTAAAGCTGTAGGCACCCTAGTATATGTTCTTCCATCCCCAACTCTGAAACCATGCAGGGAGCAAAAAGGGAATAAAGCTGAGGACCCAGACAAGCAGCACTCAACACCAATGGCCTGAAAATTGGTTGAAGAGCTGGACTTCTCTTCCATGTTCACCGTTTGAAAGAAATGGCATAAGATATAAAATCTCTTAAGGCAGGAGTAGATGCAATCAGACCAGAAATGGCAGAAATATATGACTGCAGCTAATACAAAAACAAAAATGATGCAATCCATATTACCAAACAACTGGATTTCTTTGAACTTACTTTTCAGAGATGCATTTCTGACAAATTGCTCTTCTAGGTTCTAGAGAGTGGCACAAATTCCCTTGATATATGAAGGTCAACAGCACTCAGTAAAGTTTCCTCTTTTGCCAACACTACTGATATTTATTTGAAGATGCTGAAAGTAGCCCAGGAGAAAATGATTGGTGTGCAATTTTCTCCAAGAAGCCTTTTGCAGTGGATTCAGGCAATGACAGAATGTGAATTTCTGCTGCAAAGTGTGGGTCCACAACATTTTAGCTTCCTGGATTGGCTTGCTAAAACAACAACAACAACAACAATAATATTCCATTATCCACATGAATTATTAGCATCACATCATATTTTTACAGAAAACTTTCACAAACCAAGCCTATCAAACTACATCCACACAAACATATAGAAAGCAGCCATACTTAAAACATGTTTAATAGTAAAAGATAGCACAACTTGGCAAAGCACCTCATGTTCATCTAGAAAAACTGCCATGAGTGAGAAAAGAGAGATGATGATGATGATGATGATGATGATGATGATGATGATAATAATAATAATAATAATAATAATAATAATAATAATAATAATAATAGTTCACCTCATTTGGGAAGCTGCTCTGTTTGGTTTCTTCATGGGCATATGGTGCTTTATTTCACTCTGAATTCATAGGTTGCTTAGTTTCATAAACAAAGGTTTTTTTTTCCAGTTTCCCTGTCATTTAAAATCACAATGCACCTACAAGCAGTGGCTCCAATGTCAGTGGGGCAGTGAATCCACTCTAAAACAGCTATTTGTAGACTTCCGATAAGTTCCAAGTGAAACCCAGAGCAGAAGTACCACCCCACTGACACTGAAGCCAGCAGCCTCCACAACTTACAAGTTTTAGCTTTTTTTTAAAAAAAAAGAATTGGATGTCATTTGCAGAGATGACAGAACCTTGTGAGGTTCAAGCAAATAGATGCATGGGATTTTGCACTTAGCACTTTAAAGATGGAGCATTTCAAAATGTTTCTGCTGCCCATTAGCATGTGCAAGGGGTGTGCCAGGTGTGCCCAGGCACACCCTAATGTCTCAAGCAATAAGTGCCAAATTGAGGGGGCCATTGAGTAGGGATCCAGAAGAGGACAGTGGGAACAGCCCTGTGGCTGCCATGTCGCCACGCTGAAGAATCGCTGCCTCCGACAAAGCACCATTGCTCCCAGCAGCTTGTTGTTGTTTATTCATTCAGTCGTCTCCGACCCCTCGTGACTTCATGGACCAGCCCACGCCAGAGCTTTCTGTCGGCCGTCGCCACCCCTAGCTCCCCCAAGGTCAAGTCTGTCACCTCCAGAATATCATCCATCCATCTTGCCCTTGGTCGGCCCCTCTTCCTTTTGCCTTCCACTTTCCCTAGCATCAGCCTCTTCTCCAGGGTATCCTGTCTTCTCATTATGTGGTCAAAGTACTTCAGTTTTGCCTTTAATACCATTCCCTCAAGTGAGCAGTCTGGCTTTATTTCCTGGAGTATGGACTGGTTTGATCTTCTTGCAGTCCAAGGCACTCTCAGGATTTTCCTCCAACACCACAGTTCAAAAGCATCTATCTTCCTTCGCTCAGCTTTCCTTATGGTCCAGCTCTTGCAGCCATAGGTTACTACGGGGAATACCATTGCTTTAACTATGCGGACCTTTGTTGTCAGTGTGATGTCTCTGCTCTAAACGCAGGAATGAAAAGGTTACTGTCACCACAAAGCCCTACCAATGCGCATCTCCTCATCTCCCCACATTCACCTGCAACAGCCTTCCCACGGTTAGGCAAGCCAAACGCAGAGTAGGGCATCAGTGTCTATAGTGTTTAATGAATAAATGAATAACAATAATGTCCTTTATGATTCAATAAATGTTTGTCTTAAAGAAAAATACCTAGGGGCACACCCTAATGAAATGTGCTATGCATGCTTATGCTGCTGCCCTACCACCTGGTTTTTTGAAGCTAAAAGCTACAAGGAATGTAGTGGTACCCTTTGGTAAGATCTTGCTCCTTTCCCAATGTTCATGAGGGACCTTGAGGAGGTAATGTAGCTTCTTTTCCATGTAAACTTTTGCATGAATATATGGGGGAGGGGGGCTCAGAAGCTAAAACACTTCTCAAAGCCCCCCCCATCACTTTATTGGAAGATGAACAAGATATGAAAGAAATGCCCTGTCCTCCTTTCTCTATGGTCACCCTATATCATGGGTTCTCAACAAGGGGGGAATTCCCCCCTGGAGGGAAATTTTAGGGTTAGGGTTAGGGTTAGGGTTAACATTGTTATACTAACAGCTCTAAAGTTGGATCCTGGACCTGCTTTCCAATAGTCTATGCATGATCCTCAAGGATCCTCCTTTCCCTCAGCTCACACATTCATCAAGATCCCCTGATCTGTGTGTAACATTTTCAGGGGTTCATTTTTGCCAGCTGAGTAGCACACCTAGATCTGGATCCAACCCACAGTATTGTACTGTGGAGGCCTGGATTCAAATTCTCACTCAGTTGCACTTTGGGTCAGATACTGGCCCCATTCAGAAGACACATTAAACCTCAGTTTTTACCACAGAGGTTAAGCCAGAAAGCCGGGTCGTGTTCAGAACATACCTTAAACCATGGCTATAGCCACAGTGAATAAGGCTTTTTGAATAAGTGAATAAGTGGCTATAACCACAGTGAATAAGGCTTTTTTCTTCTGAACACGACCTAGCATTCTAGCTTAACCACCATGGTTAAAACCATGGCTTAAAGTGTATTCTGAACAGGGCCAATGCCTCTCACCTAATCTAACCCATGGGATTGTTGCAAGATTAGGGGAGGTGGGGGAAGAACCCTGAATCCTTGGAGAATATGTGGTATAAACATTTTTTTAAAAAAAAAAAAATCATCCCCATTACACATGGTCACTTCCTAACGAATAGAAACATTTAATAGCAACAAGACTATTTTCAAGTTGGAAGTTCCATGCTCCACTTTAAACAAACAAACAGGGAACTCACACAAGTGTATCTGCATCTTTAGTTCTGTTTTCGAAACATAGCACTTGCTATTACAGTTCATAGCTGCCCACAGAGGATAGACAATTGTTACATTTATATCTGTTTTTAAGTAGGAGAGGAAAATGTGGTGTATCAGGGACCACCAGGGACAGATGTTGGCAAGCATTCTTCTTTCTAATGTCAGCAACTGTATTGGAGGCGCCAGTCTCTTTCCACCTGGCCACACACCAATTGTTCCTTGTATGCCACTGGGAGATAGGAAACATAAGGTTCATGAGTACTTCTCACTGCCAAAGGGGATGTTTTTGTCAGCCAAGCACTGGGGGACCCAACAGCTTGTTGAGCTAGTGAAATGGTATGATTTTTGTTGCTCTGCAAGCAGAAGGATTTAACATCTGAGGCCTTAGCTAGACCTAAGGTTTATCCCGGGATCGTCCTGAGGTCATCCCTGTTCAAGTAAACGACACACAGCAGATCCCGGGAGCAGGCAGGGACAACCCTGGGATAAACGTTAGGTCTAGCTAAGGCCTTAGTCAGGGCCAGCCCAAGATGTTTGGCTGCCTGAGGTCGAACAGCAAATGACGTCAACCCCCAGCCCACTCTGCCAGAGCTGGTCAAGTTATTTTGGCATCTGAGACAGAAAATCTCTCTGACACTTCTGGCTCTCCACGGC
This sequence comes from Elgaria multicarinata webbii, assembly GCF_023053635.1. Lineage (NCBI taxonomy): Eukaryota > Metazoa > Chordata > Lepidosauria > Squamata > Anguidae > Elgaria > Elgaria multicarinata. Next base: position 34,203,753 of record NC_086180.1, on the reverse strand, counting down.
AGCAAAAATACAACCGTAATAATTGAAATAACTTTACTGCCCTTCCTTGACCATCGCAATCGCCTGCCTAAGATGGGTACCTCGCTGTGCCCAACAGTGGAGTCGTCCCTGGTCTTAGCCAAGCAGAAGTTTAAAATTGGGTATCAGAATCGCCACTTGTGATCTGTGTATATAAGTGGCTTATCAATATTTGTAAATCAATCAATCAAATAAAGAAATAAAAGAGACCTAAGGGTAAACTAAGGCTGGGTTATAGCCAAAAGGAGCAAAGAAAATTTAGAGGATTGCAACCTATTCAGATAACCTACTCACAACTCAAGGTAGAGGATGTAACCAGACAGCCATGTTATGACACATTCTGCCACACATCTGTATCTGATATGTAAAAATGCCCTCCTTATCACAGAGTGAGAGACTTCACCTAGACTCTAGCTCCTAGATCATTTGCATGGGCTCAGAGTTAAGCATGCAGAGTTATTTCAATTGGCTTAAAGGGCTTAATTTTGTGTTGGATTGTGTCATCCAAATTTATACTCATCTAAGTAATATAAAAGCTAGAAATGTTTATTATCACCTCAGAGATCGAATAAGCAGTTACAGAAAATGCATATTGCTTTTGACAAAATAGCAGCTGCAGATTAATTATATTTAGTGAAGTGAATAAATTAGAGTGACTCCTTACTTTTTTTTCTTTTACTGACTTATTTTATGAATTTTCCACCAGGAATATTGGGCATTTCTTCAATGTCTTAAAGACTGCCAGTTTTGGGTTGCCAGTGATTTTTTGATTGCTAATTCTTAAGTAATTATAGATTTTATCAAATTATTGTTCATGATGATACAATTATCCAGATCTCATCACATCTAATTATTTTGTTCTAATTTGTTGTTAGCATTGATATATATGAAATATATAAATCTGGGAATTCATTCTTCCATGGTTTAGATCCAGCTCCTCCACTACCCCAATTACTGTCAACTCTTTACAGCTGTTTTTATCTGCGGTGTTCAGAGTGCAATTTCTGCTCTGAGGATGGCAACAAGGGAGAGGGCCTTTTCAGTGGTGCCCCCCAAGTATGGAATGATCTCCCCAACGAGGCTTGCCTGGTGCCAACACTGTTATCTTTTCAGTGGCAGGTCAAGACTTTTCTCTTCCCCCAGGCATTTAACAGCATATGCTTAGGGTTTTTTTTCTTAACTGACCCCAGAACTGTTGTTTTTAAATGGAAATTGATTGTTATGCTTTTTATAGTTTTAAATTTTGTATATATATATTTAATGTTCACTGTTTTTAATCTTTGTAAACTTCCCAGAGAGCTTTGGCTATGAGGCGGTATATAAATTCAAATTAATCATCATCATCATCTTCATCATCTGCCTTAAAGTGGGATACAATTTTAGAGTGCAGAGAGAGAGAGAGAGAGAGAGAGAGAGAGAGAGAGAGAGAGAGAGAGAGAGAATGGATTAGGGTGGCCCATAATGTCTCCTGATAGCAACCAGCATAATTACCATAATTACAGTATCATACAGCTAATTCTATGAATGTTTACTATTGGCTCTTCAGCTCCTGCAATGAGCTGCAATTATATGGAGGAAGAGAGCAGGACGAGAAGCGGCCACGTGGCCCATTAAATGTAGTGGGACAACACCCTCTAGTGGATGTTTTGTAGCAAAACTTCTGCACACGGCAGGAAATGGCGACCAATTTCGCTATAGCTCAGAAGAATCACATTTTTGGAGGAGTATTTTGCAATGAAAAAAGTGGTGGAAGGAGCAGGAGACCAGCAGGAGATGTGCAGGAGGAACATGGCATCAAAATGACCCGCAAAGGTTTGTAAGTGGCCAGTTGCAATCATATGATAAAACGCTTGTCGAAAGAAGGTCTGATAACTTCCCATTTGGTAACTTCCCGCTTTGGTAACTTCCCATTTAGATTACTGCAATGTGTTGCATGTCAAAGTCTGCCTTTGAAAACAGTCTGGAAACTTCAGTTAGTGCAGAACATGGCTGCAAGATTGTTTACTGGGACTGGGATATTCGATCATAATATGCCAGCACTTTATCATTTGCACTATTGGCTTCTAGTCCATTTCCATGCCCAATTGAAAATGTTGGTTTTGACATATAAGAACCTAAATATCTTGGGGTCCCATGTACCTTTCTGATTCCTATTAATATCGTTATAGGCTCTTTGCTTGGTGCTCCCCCACAAGTAATGTGTGTGGGTGTGGGTGTTGGGGTGGCTACTGGCAATAGGGTCTTTTTGGTAGTGGCACTCTGGCCATGAAGTACTCTCTTCAGAGAGTATGTCATGGTGCCTTCACAGTGGTCTTTTGTTTATTAGGTGAAGACATCATCATCATCATCATCATCATCATCATCATCATCTCCAAGCATTTGAAACAATTAATTTTTGCATCTCAAATCTTTATTTCTTGAAATCACTGAGAATTTTAATTAGACTGATTTAATAGTCTAATTAAAATGTTGCTGCTGGAGATGTTGTTGTTGTTGTTGTTTAATAATGCTGCATTATATTTGATTGTTTATAGTTGAATTTTATTATTTTCTATTGTTATTGCCAGGCAGCATATAAAAATTGTCAATAAATAAATAATTATTGCCAGTCAACAATAGGGGCTTTCTCCTTTCAGCTGCATTACCTGTGTGCAAAGTGCAGGGCCATGTCATTACTAGGGAACAGAACAGAACCAGATAATGATAATATCGTTAAAAATAAAACAACAGCAGCAGCAACAACAAAAGGTAACTGAAGCTGCAGTGCACCACTCCGGAAAGGGAGGTAAAAGCCCTGCTGGTGGCAGTATTTTAACACAAATGCAACCTTTAAAACAAATTATTACATTTATTTATGTTTTAGTTTTCCACCCTGTTTTTCTATAAAAAGAATGAAGGAAGCTTAATAAACCAATTAAATAACTGTCACACCATCCAAAGCTGGCCCAAGGCAAAGGACAAGACGGTTCCTCCATTCTATATACGGAAACAAACTGGACTGGCAGTTTTTCACTGGGGGGGGGGATTTGGGCTAATTCACTAATGTGAAGTAGTGCATTTGCACTAATGCATATTAGCACTCATGTGAAGGAGTGCTAATTCAAATTAGCTCAAGCAGAACCAAATTCTGGTAAAAAATATTAGGGATGTGCTCCGCTCCGATTAGGAGCGTAGAAGCAGTAGCGGATTGGCCTGCTCCGCCTTACCCAGAGGCGGAGTAGGAGCGGACCGCGGACCCCCTAGAAGCAAGGCAAAGAGAAGCAGCCATTTTTCGGAGCTCCTAGTTCAGGCGGAGCGCTCCGGTCGCCATCTTGAAAACATTTCGCCATAGGATTGCATTGCGGCAAATAATCGCGCATAACTACGTTGTTTTTGAAGCTATCATTCTGAAAATTCTTGTGCACAGAGAGTCGTGGATGGGGGTCATTTTGAGACCACTCTCACCTCTCTGCGTTGTCTGGGTCGCGTGCTATATTTTTGTGAAAATCGGGTCAACCGCGCGGCTCAAACGGCGTTTTCGGCTTTTCGCCCATAGGATTGCATTGAGGGAAAGAATCGGGGATAACTGGGGGGGGGTTAAGCTATCATTCTGAAAATTCTTGTGCACAGAGAGTCGTGGATGGGGGTCATTTTGAGACCACTCTCAACTTTCTGCATCGTACGGGTCGCGGGCTATATTTTTGTGAAAATCGGGTCAACCGCGCGGCTCAAACGGCGTTTCGCCCATAGGATTGCATTGAGGGAAAGAATCGGGGATAACTGGGGGGGGGTTTAAGCTATCATTCTGAAAATTCTTGTGCACAGAGAGTCGTGGATGGGGGTCATTTTGAGACCACTCTCAACTTTCTGCATCGTACGGGTCGCGGGCTAGAAGTTTTTAAAAAATCGGCGGGGAAAATACCTTTTTCAAAGGGCTGAGGGGCAGAGTCAGCTCCCGGTCATGATGATCCCAAAGTTGGAGGAGGGCATAGGCAAAACAGGTAACTTGGGATTCTGGGAAACTTCTCTTTCTTCATCTGAACGGGCTTTTCCCTGTGTTTTTTAACACAGTAGCCCCACCAAATGCACAAACACAACCTGAAATCATATACTAAGCCAAGAATAAGAGATAGAAACACAGCACTGCTCCCCACCCTAACCTTGGGGAACAACTGAATCGATGTGGTGCAAGGGGATGAGCTCCCCTAGGGCATCTCATCGTGGACGTGCCCCCACTCTCTCCTGCACTGGAAGGCCATTAGAGCCTTCCAAAGAGAGTAAAACGGTGGAGCAATGCCTATCATGAGTTGAAGTGAATGGTCACTTTTCAGTGGTGGAGCAATGCCTGTTATGAGTCGAAGTGAGCGTTTTACTTCTTCTCAGAGCTGTTGGTGGCTGTCAGTGTCTTGAACTCGCAGCTACTTCCCCCTCCCCCGGGCACGTCCCCCTATTGCTGGTAAAAGACAGATATAGCCTTTTTAAAAAAATTCTTCTTGCTGTTTATTGAGCAACACTGCTGCTTTTAATTCCACCCCTCCTTTGTTTATTGATTGATTTATTCCATTTTATATGCATTACTGGCTTATCCTTGGCTCACTTCCTTATGCCCCCAGAAATGCCAGCTGCATGCCTGCCTGCCTTCCCTCCCTCCTCCCCTGCCCACCTCGCAGGGATGTTGTGTGTGGGGTGCCCGATTTTCAAAAATTCCCCAAAAATCAGGGGATGATGGGATTGCTTTGAAACTTGGCGTGCGTGTGTATATCCCCATGAGGTGTCATGGTGCCAAACATGAGGTTTCTAACTTGAACAGAAAAAAGTTGTATAATTTTTTAGCTTTCAATGCAAGCCTATGGGGGGGGGGGGGAACGGAGCTCCGGATCCGGATCCGGAGCTCCGGGAGGAGCGGAGCGGAAGTGGGCGGAGCGGGGGCGGGGCGGAGCGGCCCGATCCGGAAAATGGCGGATCTGCAAGTGAAGCGGAGCGGGGGGTCCGTGCACACCCCTAAAAAATATCTGATTCCATGAATTAGCCAATGGCAGAATCAAAGATGCCTGACAATCCAAGAAACAGAAATGAAACAGATTTAACAAAATCCATTTCATCCCTAGATCTGATATCATAGAGCTTCGCTATAAGGCAGTATAGAAATGTAATAAATAAATAAATCATCATCATCTAAAAGCAAATTAAAATGCAGGTTATGAAAGGCAGCAGCCACTGTCAAAATCTCATTCAGTGGGTTGGATTGAGAGATGTAGTCATACTTAGAGTAGACCCATTGAAATCAATGAGATTTAAGTATGACTAAGACCGTTGCTAGAGCCCGGGGCTGCGGAAGGTCTAGCTGGTTCTGTGGCTTTTCCCGGCTATGTGGCTTACTCACGAGTAGCCGGGAGAAGCCGTGCCCATCAGGCCGGGGAGGGGATCGCAGGGGGGAGAGATGGGGGGCAGGGGGGAAGAGCGGACCCAGCAGGAGAGATTGGGAGCTGAGCCAGGGTGGGGAGATCACAACCGGAGGGGGGGGATCGGAGATCGCAGCAGGGGGTGGTGGAAGGGGCATCGGACATGGCGAGCAGGGGGGCCGGGGGGTGAGTGAGCGAGCAGGGGGGCAGGCGGGCAAGCGGATGGGGGTGTGAGTGGGCAGGGGGCATCAGACAGTGGGGGGAAATCTGGGGCAGGGGGGAACCCTTTTTTAAAAACAACAACTTACCTTATCATTGTTGCGCTCCTGCGCACATGGCCCCTTTAAGTTTTTTTGAAAAAATGGCTGATGCGCCCGTGTTAGCTGCAGCGCAGCCTCACCCATTCTCCCCACTGGATTAACAGGTAGGTCTAGCAAGGCCCTAAGTGTGGATACAACTCAGTATCTTGGAAAAGTCCCCTGGAATAAGACTGTTTTCGCTGCTTAGCAAAGTTGCTTGGAGAAACTATAAGTGGTACAAAACATCTCTGAAGTAGCACTAGTATTCCATCTTCTCTAACAGCTAGGGGGAAATGTCCCTTCTAAAATGGTGCTTCCTGTGGCATATGTTTACCTAATCTACATAATCTACAAATAAAGTTTTTTTTTCCTCCCATAGGATGGTTGTTTTAGGGGCTGTTCAGACAACACACTAAGCCATGGTTAAGCCCCATACCCTTTTGCAGTAAAAGGTTAGTGAGCGTCTTTAAACCATAGTTACGTAGCCACGATGGTTAGGCATGGTTCACATGACACGCTAAGCCATAGTATTTAGCTTAAAGTGCTTAACCACCATGGCTTAGTGTGTCATCTGAACAGGGTCTTTATTAGGGCTCTGCAAGCTTCGGTGCCTTTTACACCTCTGATCTTGTGGAACTGGCTGTTTTGTTTGCAGCCCTTGTGCACAAGGTCCTTTCTGCACACTTTCAGAGGCCCAGTGTTGACAAGGAGCAGAGGGAAGCAGTTGGCTGCAGGGTGCAGTGAGCCATGCAGGGGTTTGTATGGCCCTGATTGTGCAGGCGGGTGGGTGATTGACCGGCATCAGCAGCGGTGAGTCCACAAACGCCTGCCACTTCTGGACCCTGGTAAGTCCATCCCTCTCTAGCAAAGCATGCTGGGAATTGTAGGAACTTTCTTCGGTGGATATTAGGGCTGTGCACAAAATGGCAGATTCACTGTAAAATGGCTGCCAATGCTTTGGAATTCCAAAGCCGAAGCTGAAGCTTGCTCAGCCCTAGTTTTTATTCATATACAAATTTATATTGATTTAGGTTAGAATCCTCTACACCTATTTACCTAGGGATAAATCCCATTAAACTCCCTGGTGCGTACTTTGAGTAGACATGCATGTAATTGCACTGTTAGTTAGTTCATTGAAGCTCATCTCCTTAAACAACAAATGCTTTAAACAGATAACAGACCTATCCATGCCTCATGTACATTATGTGTTGTGCTACCCTCAAGATCTTACTTCATCTCAAGCCCTTGCATTAGATTTCACATGTTTTTATTGCATATGATAGGGGGGGAAATAGCTATCAGGAGACCGGTCTTGTAAAATAATGGTACATAAGTGTATTTCTAAAGGCATCTGAAAGAGAAATTGTGGCAGCCAAGAAAAAAATGGAAAGAAATTGAAGTACAAATGGAAAGAGATATTGATATTTTCTGGACCTCTTCCCAGGCAGTCAATCTTGAAGAAATAGTCTGAAGAAATCTTAAGAGCCTTCACTGACAAAAGTATCCAAGTTTCAATCTTCTCCTTGTAAATTGAAAATTATGTCATATGACAAGATCTTGTAAGTCTCAGGCTATACTTACAGTGAGTGAGTAGCACTTACAAAGGCAAAGAATTCAATTGAATTCTGTAGCACAGCGAAGCAGAGTTGCGATCAGTGCAGCGAATATTGCTGGATCGGTGGGAGGTTGTTGAGGCTGGATCAGCCTTCTGCATGGTTAACAGCTCCTATTGTTCTGAACGGCTGACAAATGGGTGCAATGTGCCTTGCAGAACTTTTAAGACATAAGCTATACCCATGTGAAGGGCTCATTTTTTAATTTTAATTTTTATGTAGTAGCTGCTGGTGGAGGCTGGTGGCTCTGAATTCGGCGGGGCTGAGATCCATTCTGGGTTTCAGTCAGGACCTGCCAGAATGCTAAAGGAACTATCCAAGGTGCTGCACCCATTTGGGGGACAGCGTTCAGCCCCAAGGATACATCCTTTAGAGTTCTTGCTGGTTCTGACTGAAACCCAGAATGGAATCACAGCCCCACCAAAATCAGAACCACCAGCCTCCACTGGTTGCTGCTGTTTTTAACTTGTTAATGTATTTTAATGCTTCATTATTCTTTTTATGTGTTTATTATGTGTTAACTCTTTTGCTGAGGGAACTGCACGGGCTGGCTATTCGCTACCAGGCCAGGTTTAAGGTTCTTGTACTTGTGTACAAAGCCCTAAGCAACTTGGGACCAGGATACCTGAGAGAGCGCCTTCTCCCCTACCAACTTGCCCGGTCACTGAGGTCATCCAAGGGCATGCTCCTGGTGGTTCCATGTAGACCCATCCTCCGATTGGAGTCCACCAGGAGAAGAGACTTCAGCGTGGTAGCCCCCCTCCTATGGGATTCCCTGCCTCTGGAGGTCAGGCAGGTGCCAACTTTGTATACCTTCTGGTGCCTCCTGAAAACATCGATCTTCCAGGAAGCCTTCCCTTAATTACTAGCCAAAGTTTATTTTGCACTTTTTTCTTTTAAAAATGTACTTTGAATGTGTTTTTATTCTTTTTTATGTTATTTTATTTTGTCCACCACTCAAAAATTATGAATGGGGAGTGGTATATAAATATTGCATATATATAAATAAATAAATATTTTGGAAGCTGTGACTTTTCTTCTTCTTTTTTTGGATGGGATTAATTTATTTATTTATGAGATTTATGTATGGGATTTATTTTATTGCCAGTAAAATTGCCAACTTTGATTTTTAAGAACAAAAGTTTTGTAGAAAAAATAAAAAACCCAAACCTGAACTTATGTTTTTTCTTAAAACAGCTAATTTGTATAAAACTGTGACCCTTAAAAGTCAGTACTGCACCCCTCTGAGGTCTGCGCCTTAGGCGTCTCCCTAGTTGGCCTAACGGTTGTGTCGGCCCTGCCCACGAGAGTAGAATATTTGTGTCAGTGGAATGACACCATTGAACAGAACCATTTATAAACAAACAGGGTTGTTTATATTCCACAGGCTTAAAAGCACCTGACCTTAATGTTAGAGACTGGCCTCGTTTATTCAAACTATGCTCATTATCTTACCACAGGGAAGATATATCTCAGGTAATAGAGTTATGAAAATACACTCATGGCAGAAACATCCAGTGGCACATGTTTTGCATGATATAAATCTCACAAAATTGGGATGTGTTCAGATATTTGCCATGAGGTTACTGGGAGAAGAAAAGTTGGTCTTTTATGGGAAAGCAACTGTCTATGCACACAAATCTACCTTAAATCAGAACACATTCAGAAAATACTTATCATATGTGTATGGGAAAATGTTGGAATAGAGGGCTTAAGCAATTAGTCCCAGTCCCAGATGAAAACGTAGGGAAATAATTCAGTGAATCCATTTCTAACCACAGGACTTCCATATCATTTCTCATCCTGCAATGATGTCATTGACCACATCCTAAGTATAATCACCTAGGAGAACACATTTGGATTCTCATATTTCAAATACCCCCTGGAGCAGAGGATTAACCAGAAAACTGACACAAATATATACCAGTCTCATGCGGAATCTAGAAATACAGCTCTAAGCAGAGTAACTGACATATCCACTTCACAAAGGAAAATAGTGTTTGGGGGAAGCAAAGTCCCTCATGATCATGGTTATAACCCTGAAAAGGCTGCAATCAGACCATACTGAATTGAAAGGACTTTCCAAATACCTCCTCTTTAAGAGAAAGCTGCCAATTACAATTAGGGATGGATGAATCTGTCAGTTATCCCTTAAAAAAATGAATTCACTTTTCAGAATGTGAAGACATTTCTGATTTTTTGATTAATTCTTATTTATTTATTTAAAAATTTTATCTCGGAAAACCATATAAAACAATAAATGATGCATACAGCTGAAAATGTATTAAACCATTAATGAGCTAAAACCAGGAGAACATTCAAAAGCAATAAAAACACGCAGCTTTAGGCAAATTTAGCCCTCAAAGGCTTTGATAAAAAGCCATGTTTTAAATGAAGCCAGTGTCAGTGCCAATCGGGCCTCCAAGGGGAGGGCATTCCACAACCGGGGTGCCACCACAGAGAAAGCCCTCTCCCATGTCCCACCATGATGTATGCCTCATGGTGGAGCGCAAAGGAGGGCTTCTTATTAAAACAACCCAACTGAAATGAAACTCTCACCTATCTGCACTGGCCAAAATTCAGTAGGGGCAGCTAATCCCAGCCTGAAGAGGACCATGTTTATTTATTTATTTATTTATTCATTACATTTTTATATCGCCCAATAGCCGAAGCTCTCTGGGCGGTTCACAAAAATTAAAACCATCATAAAACAACCAACAAGTTAAAAAACACAAATACAAAATACAATATAAAAAGCACAACCAGGATAAAACCACGCAGCAAAATTGATATAAGGTTAAAATACAGAGTTAAAACAGTATAATTTAAGTTAAAAATTAAGTGTTAAAATACTGAGTGAATAAAAAGGTCTTCAGCTGGCGACGAAAGGAGAACAGTGTAGGCGCCAGGCGGACCTCTCTGGGGAGCTCATTCCACAACTGGGGTGCTTGCCTGCCATGTAGCTGTTCAAGAAGAGGAGACCGAGAAAAGAGAGAGCTGGCAACACTAAATCAGCACTAGTATGGCTGAAAATACACTGGAATTCGAAGCAATATTTTTAAGGGCAAAGCACTGGCTCTGGATGGTTAAATCTGTTTATTTTGGTTACTCCAACAACCTTTTTTACATATATAATCACGTTCTTTTTATCCCAAATATGGAGAACTATGCAAATCTTAAATAAATTCTTCTCAGAACTGAACTGAACTGAAATTCTCACCCATTCCTAGTTAAACTAGATAGAATAAGAACTGAATGTCGTTAGCTGATGTTCACAGCATTCAGTCTCTAGGAACTATATTTTAATATAGTTACTGATCTTCATCATAAGCCCAATTCATGGATTTTCTTCAGTTTATTTCACTGTAGCAGCAATCTCATTGCATCCATGAAGGTGATAATGAAAGACTATGAATTCAGTCCAAGTAATTGTATTCATTTATGTAGCATTGAAATCTGTGAACATAATTCAAATCCTTCAAATAATGTTCCATTAAATCAAATGGCTTTTTTCTGCATTAATCTGTATTTGTTCAAAGTAAATGAAAACAACAGAGGGGGCAAACCTGTGTTCCCCAAGACAGCATCTGGGGGAGGGAGGAATGTAAGACTAGTTATTTGTGTGTTCTGAGGTTGGAAACAGGGCTCAGAGCTCTCTCCCTTGTAGCCAGGGTGGTTCTTCTGGCTAGATCTCCGTGTTTGGAAACAGAATGTGGAGATGGGGAAGGGTGCATTCCCAAGGGCTGGGTGGGGAGGTGACTGGGTATGCAAATGGCTATCCCAGCTCCCTACCCCCCTCTGAAGTGCCATTGCTAGATTGACAAAATTGCCCATCTAGCAAAATGCTATGGTGGCTACATTGAATATTCAGCAGTCTCCAATTTTGGAGGGTGCTGATTATCCTCTTAGGATTGCACCATTAATCTAGACTGAAATGAGATCCAATAGTGAAATGTACCATGTAGAAATATCATATGGTGTAGCCCTACCACATCATACTGAAAGGAATCATGTCACTGAACTCTTGCTTTCTTGGCATAGGAATGTTTTACCTTGGAAAACTCTGAATGCGCCTGCTAATGCAATAATATATTTAACAAAATGACATTTTAATTAATTAATTATTAAAACATTTATATCCCACCCCACATCACAAGGATTTCAGAGCGGCATACAGCTTCAATCATACATATAAAATAGAACAATAAATATACAATTCTAAAACAAATTAAACCATTAATATATTAAAACCAATATGAATTTTTAAAACAGTAAAATCCTATTAAAACAAGGCAGTGTGCAGGCTAGTGGATTAAGCCATCTAAGGCTTTGTTAAAAAGCCATGTCTTAACCTGGCACTGAAATGAAGCCAGTGCTGGGGGACGGCATTCCATAGCCAGGGTGCCACAACAGAGAAAGCCCTCTCCTATGTCCCACAATAGCGTATATAGCCTGATCCTAAGCTTATTTACTCAGAAGTAATTTCCATTGTACTAAATGTGACTTGCTCCTTAGTAAGTGTGTTTAGGACTGCAGTTTTGCATATCCTTGCTATTATTTCTATAATACAGAAAGCAGACTGGAGTGCTTCAATGTCTGAGGGCAATATGAATTGCCCCATTAAAGTATTTCCATAGAAAGGTTAATTCTTGTTAATCTTTATTGTTGTTGCTGCTGCTGCTGCTGCTGTCATCTTTCCCTAACATCTTGCCTATCCCTTCACAATATATTATATGAGGCACTTTCTGAAAGCTGCACTTAAAAAAACAACTTACCTTTTTTTTAAAAAAAAATGTATATAAGCTGTAAATAACTGAATGCTATTAAATGTTTTGATAGCAGTACTGGGGAAAAGGTGGGATATAAATAAATATAACAACAACAACAACAACAACAACAACAACAACAACAACAACAACAACAGAGCGCTCCAGCTATTGGGTGGTATAGAAATGTAATACATAAATAAATAAAATAAACAACAAGGAGCAGCTGTTCAAAATGTATAATGGTAAAATAATTTGGATATTATTGTATATGAGATTACTTTATCGTCACATAAGAAACCTGTTTCTTCTTCAAGATTATTATTCCTCCTATCTGTTTGTGTTGTATGCAACAGAGACACCACTGGAGGCATGGATTCCCCCTCGCCCTACACTCCCTTGTGCATCCCGCAGACCTTTTTCAGAGGGTTTGTGGAGCAGATTTATAAAATGAATGCAAGAAGTGGGGAGGAAAGGAAGGGGAACGTCTGTTTCACGAGCGAAGGTCCACTTGCATGGAACCCTGGGATTTTGTAAAAACAATTAGAACTTAAAGAGCAATATTTAGTTCCTTTAAAAGTACAGAAATGACAGTAATGATGTTTCCCTGTCAAAAAACAAAAACAAAGTAAAATACTACAGCCTCCCCCACTTTATGCAAGTGCCTCCATTTTTTTCTGTCCAAATATTATTTATTTATTTATTTATTTATTTATTTATTACATTTTTATACCGCCCAATAGCCGAAGCTCTCTGGGCGGTTCACAAAAATTAAAACCATCATAAAACAACCAACAAGTTAAAAATACAAATACAAAATACAATATAAAAAGCACAACCAGGATAAAACCACGCAGCAAAATTGATATAAGGTTAAAATACAGAGTTAAAACAGTATAATTTAAATTTAAGTTAAAATTAAGTGTTAAAATACTGAGTGAATAAAAAGGTCTTCAGCTGGCGACGAAAGGAGTACAGTGTAGGCGCCAGGCGGACCTAAATTATTTGCCTAAATAACACAGCTTGCCTAAATATAGCGATTCTGCAAGGATGATAGAGTGGCCCTGTATTTTATTAACTAAGTTTAAATATGGAGAACACTCAAAATAAGGTTTTAGTTCTGTAGGTAATAGCAGAGGAATCTGTTTAATTTTATAATGATGATAATTAATGGTAATTACAGGTGTCAAATGAAATGATCACAGTGCAATTACAACAACATTGTGCCTTCTATATTAGAAAGTGCATCTAAGCAATAGATCATTTTGAAAAATCAAGGGAAGCGCCTACAGTTCTCTTCACTAGAAGGCATATAAGGGATTATAATTCTTACTATTTTATTATAACTTTTATATCACTTTTCAATGTATTAAATAATATTATTTGTTTTATTGAAAATATGTATATACCAACTTTATCATATGGTACCACAGTGGTTTACAAAATGAAATGTAAAATGTTAAAAATTGAATTGATTCAAAAAATTGAATCTAACAAACTACAACAAAAAAGGTGAAAGCTACATAAAATAGGCAGGTGGTTTATATATCCTATCAGAGTAATGGTGAGGGTTAAGGACATGAGGAAGATCAAGATCAAATGATATCTGTTTTTATTTAGGGCAGGGTGAGAAATTCATTTCAGTTTGGTTTTGATAAGAATTTATCAGAATTTGCAAAGTCCTCCATATCTGCTACAAAAAGAACCCCCCACCCCAGGAAAAAAAAAACTGTATGGGAGAAACCAAACTGACAGGCTGATTGCTTTGAGCTCTTTGCTATTAAAAGGGTGTGATTGAATCTCTTTGTATTTGACAATCTTAGTGCTGAATCAGGGTTGCCACCTCTTCCTTTCTGAAAAGCTACTCATCTTAACAGTTGGCAACATTTTGGTAACAGTTGGTATATTTTGTAACTAATTGTGAAATGGATCCATGCTCATCCTGGCTGAGAACAATGCTGGGAATATTATTCAGTGTTTGCAGCTTTTATGGCGTATTTAAATCAAAAAGCCATGAAAACATGTAGGTGTTTTTGTACACGTTTCTCCTAATACACACATTTTTGTTCATGGTGTTCCCTGATATACAGATTAATCAAGTAATTTTCCTAATGCAAAGTACTATTAATGCTATTTTAACTAATATACACATTTTATGTACATACATTTTGATTGGAGAACTCCATTGCAAAATCTGCAGAAGTGCGAATTTCAAAAGTAACTAGGTTTTGGTTTGCATATTGGTTATGAAAGTGCAAAATTAGGTATTAAATGAATGATATTCTTCCCCCATTTCTATTCACATCCTAAATCCCTAAAAGCATACTAGTCTGGGTCCTCAGAACATAATCGTTACATCGTTCTTTATTTATACGTCCTGAAGGGCATGTGAAATTGTACTCCCTTGACTGTATTACCTTGCTTTGTAGCCTTTGATAAAATGTTGATCGTGAGATTATTTATTTATATATCATATTTTTACTCTGCTCCTCATCCAAAAAAGGCTTTTGGAGCACCTTACAATCAATTAGCAATGAAGACAGTCCCTGTCCTCAGGCTTACAATCTAAAAAAGTCATGACACACAAGGACAAGGAATTTGGGAGGGAGGGAGAGAGAGAGAGAGAGAGAGAGAGAGAGAGAGAGAGAGAGAGAGAGAGAGAGAGAGAGAAAATAGACCAGCAACAGGACTGATGGGATTGTCCTACTCCCAAAAGAGGGGAGTCAAACTGGAGCTGGCCCTGATGTCTCCTCTGCCTGCTCCTGTCCCCTTGCTCCTTCTTCTTCCCCACAGGGTCAAGATGTCAGTCAGTCCTGGGGTGGGGTGGGGAGGGGGAAGATGTTGCAGATGCAAGCATGGAAGCTGACAGGGATTTGGATGGATGGCATGTAGTTGTTTTGCTCAGTCCTGAGAACAGTTGGTGTGCAGTTAGGTGGTAATTTAATTTTAATTTTAGACTCTGGACAGAATGATCTTATGACCTCCATCCCTCTTTAGCTAGTAATGTATCTTTCTACACTTACTTGAAATTGTGGTAAGCCAGCCTGCTGCCTTTGAGGGCAGACCTGCTCATTTTGTTGGGTGGGTTTCTGGACATTTCCCCCAAAAGTCCTGCCACTGGGCATAAGCAACTACTGGCCATTTCTGTAGCACTTTGCTTGTAAGATCCTGCAAGATTACATTTTGTTTCTTATATGAAGCAGCTGTTTGATTTTGTGAAGATTTATTTATTTATTTATTTATTTATTTATTTATTTATTTATTTATTTATTTATTACATTTATCTACTGCCCCATAGCCGAAGCTCTCTGGGCGGTTTACAATGTATGTCAAGAGGGGATTCTGCTTTCCTTTCCTGCTCTTACACTCTTGCTGTTGTCTTGTCTACAGTTTAATTTCCTATTTATAAAAACATGTTTCCACATGTGAAACTACTGCAATGCATGTGGATGGGGTGACGGTAGAAGATAGCATGTAGTAACAAGGCTAACATAGAGAGAGAAGGAATAGAAGCAGGACTGGATCTATAGATCTGGGATCTGGGAACCTATCTGGCTAAAGAGCAGGGTAAGATGGTTGAAATTAATAAATAAGAGGCTAGGAATAATTAAGAGAGGTGCATTTAAAATTAAAGATAACTACATTGAAGCCAGACCCATAGGGCATAATCCTAGGCAAGTATTGGGCATTTCTACACCTAAGGGCAAAGAGGGAGGGGGAGGATCAAAGACTTACTTGCTTCTGTGATCCTCCCCCCAGCATTTAGATGGCTGCACGATGTCCCAGAAGGGAAGAGGGATGTCACGGCCACCATATTTATTCAGGAGAGGAGCTGTGCATCTGCGGGGTGAAAAAAAATAAGTAATACACACCCCCGGTGCCTGTTTCCAGTGCTGAACTTACTCGTGAGGAGGCAGGATCATGCATCACACCTCCTGTGGTCCTCGGGATGGTCCCAGGGCGATGGAGAAAATTGGGATAACTGGAGGGGTTAGGATGTATGCATTATATGGACACACAGTGATGATCTATGACCCCAGGGAAAAAAAGGCTAGTATAGACTAGGGATGTGCTCCGCTTCTAATCAGACCGGAGAAGCAGGAGCGGAGCGGGGGGCTTCGCCTGCCCTTAAGGCGGAGTCGAAGAGGATTGGGGGGCCGGCGGAGCGTGGCGAAGAGGATCGAGGTGAAGGCGGATCCTTCGCCTCGATCCGGAGCTCCGCCGGAAAAGTAAGTGGGGTTTACCGGGCCCTGCTGCTGTTGCTGTCGCCCATGCGGCGACAGCGGCAGGGCCCAGTAACACCCCCTCCTCTCCCTTACTTGCGTCCGTCCGCGGTCCGTCAGCGTCTGCAATTGAGCCCACGGTTCCACCAGGAAGTCTGGGCTGCTTGTGGCCCAGACTTCCTGGTGGAACCGCGGGCTCAATTGAAGACGGCGACGGACCACGGACGGAGGCAGGTAAGGTCCCCCTCTCCCTTGGTCCTTTACCGGGCTCTGCCGCTGGGACTGCCTTGAGTCTTGGCGTGCATATGTATCCCTGGACAAGCTATCATGGTGGTGAGTTTGAGGTTTCTAAAGTGCAAATTGACGGAGCTATGGAAAGGGGTGTGAATGGGGTGCCCGGTTTTCATAAATCCCCCAAAAATCAGGGGATGATGGGACTGCCTTGAGTCTCGGCGTGCATGTGCACCCCTGGATAAGCTTTCATGGTGGTGAGTTTGAGATTTTTAACGTGCAAATTGACGGAGCTATGGAAAGGGGTGTGAATGGGGTGCCCAATTTTCATAAATTCCCCAAAAATCAGGGGATGATGGGACTGCCTTGAGTCTTGGCATGCGTGTGCACCCCTGGATAAGCTTTCATGGTGGTGTCATGAGGTGTCATGGTGCCAAACTTGAGGTTTCTAACTTCAACAGAAAAAAAGTTGTGTACTTTTTTAGCTTAATGCAAGCCTATGGGGGGAGGGGAAACGGAGCTCCAATCCGGATCCGGAGCTCCAAGCGGAGCGGAGTGGACATAGGCGGAGCGGGGGTGGGGCAGAGCGGCCCGATCCGCAAATCGCGGATCTGGAAGTGAAGCGGAGCGGGGGTGGTCCGTGCACACCCCTAGTATAGACATATCCTTAGACATAAAAAAGGCCCACATACTGGAAGTTGTAGGACTTTTTTTCTGTTTCAACACGCATAGGATTGTGCCCATAATCTCTCTCTCTCTCTCTTTGTTAAGACTAAAGATAAATGTCGAACAAAAGGAAATGAAGGGTCTGCCTTGTAAATTCCTTCCTGGATTGTACCACTTTAGTCTACAGCTACTCCAGGAAAACAACATCCAACTCAAACCAATCCTATATATACAAAACTAGACATTTTCATTTGACATGAGCTTTATGGTTTCTACTTTTTAATAGGGTGATACAACCTGTCATTTCCTCTTACAGGCCAAATAGTTTGCAAGGGACTGCTTGAATAAAGTTACTGATCATGCTTGAATTAACCTTCTCCTGCATGCAGGAGCGTTTTTGGAATGGAAATGACATAGCATTGAGAATTGTAATGCTGTTGAGTATCTGTCTTATTGGGGACTATAAATCATTCCTTTTAATGAAGACATAAATCACGCTTAACTGATACAATATTGACAATCATGTATTTGGCCTGATCATCACATTGCAATAAAGGTACTTCTGTCCATGCATCATGAACAAAGGAATGAAGACCATGTCAACCCTTCCCCTCTTCAGAAAACCATTTGCCTTCCATTACGGAAGGGATATGTTTTTTCTTCGACTTAGTATTTGGGGTTAGGGGGTTAGGACTGAGAAACTACAGTTTCCCAGAAGGTTTGATTAGACCTTTAATTAACTCAGCCTGGAGGTGTTGTGACCTCTAATTAAGTTTCATTTTGTTTCTTCTGGCAGTAAAATAATGACTTATTCAAATTAGTTTCACAACTATGCAAACCCAAAACTGATTAGTACCTAATAATGAAATATGTCAATACAAGCATAAAGGGCCTAAGAAAGAGATAATTAACATTCCATTCCTATGTGAATCCATCTTTATGAGAAGAATGTGGTTTGCCATGGCTGAAAGACAGAGACAGTGATGTCATTGTACCTTAGAGGCAGGAAAGAGAAATCTTACTAAAATTGCACTTAAATTTCTGAGTGTTGTTGACATAGTTTTGCCTGAGTCTAGAGTTGGACATGGCATTTTAAGAACTTATGTCAATGATGGAGTCAAATGTGCCTGATCTTTGAGACTTGAGGTTGTATTCTATGTTAGTGCAGGTGCAGTTAAGAGTACTACTGCTCTGGGCAACCATTTCCCTTTCACTCTATTAGCTTTGAACCAGAAGAAGAAGATGATGATGATGAGGATAATGATGATGATTTCATGTTGTTGTTGTTGTTGTTGTTGTTGTTGTTGTTGTTGTTGTTGTTAAACTTCAATGAAGCAACAGATTTATCAGGAGCACATTTACACTTTGGCATCGGCAGGCAATCACCTTGGCAGGGCATCCCTCTGTGATGATTCCATGTCCCTATGCGTTGTGGCATGGCTGCTGGATGGCTCCCACCTGTTCCCAGGCAAAATAAGATGAGCTGCCGTATTTTTGCAATCCTACCTTGCCTTTGTCATATAGCTAAGCCGTGCCGCAAAAGGTCAAATGCTAATTTTTCACTCGCAGATAGGAATTAGTGTCATAGACTTGTCATGGACCTGTCATGGCAGAGGAGCTGGCAGAAAGAAAATTATATGAGAGTCTTGTCAAACAATACAATTGAAATGAAACATTTAAAAGCCCCCCTCATTGTTGCCTTTCAATAGAGCGCCTCAACCAAATAATGTCAGCTACCTCTGTTCAACAGCTGATGGATTATTGTTTGTGATTTGGAAAGATGTTCCCATGGTAATGAAGTTTTCATCCCTTTTTCTATTAAGGATGTTTGTGTGTGACTGAGGCTGCTTTCATCCAAGACCTACAACAAAACACTAGCCTATGAAACGATGGATTGACCATAGCAATGCAAGTATTCAATCTGTACACATTTATATTCAAAGATGTGGTGGGGGTGGAGGAAAACCTGTGGCTTTTTGACAGGATGGCGCTTTTTGTTTTCCTACCTGTCAAAAAGGCAGGGAGAACAGAGACAGCAGCAGATATTTTAGTGCTGAATCTGTGCAAGACCCAGGGGTAAAAATGCAATGCTAACTAATTAACCGGCAATTTGTTGTGATGTTGTGGCACCACTGATTTGCCCTGTCTAGTGTAGGAATGGCCCTGAATAATGATGGTCTTTTTCTACTCTGTTCTAAGAAGAGTGGTGTAGTGGTTAGAGTGTAAGACCCAAATTCAAATACCAGCCACAAACTCACTTGAATGTCTCTGGGCAAGTCAGTGTCTCTCAGCCTAACCCACGCTACAAAACCATTGTGAGGATAAAAAAGGGGAAGGAGTGACAGCAACATGATAAATACATAAACATAAGAGAAATAGTAAGATATGTCATAGAAATTTTAGTTTCGTTGCTCTCAGGAACTATTGATGGAAGCTCCTCAGAAAAGTATCTTTGGATCCTGGAGTGACTCCACCCAGCCAAGCTGGCCATTGGATAGTTCTGAACGGGAAGATGTATAAGAGAGCTTCCTGTTGAAGTTGAGCTATGCTCAGGCAATAATGTCTTCCTGAGCTCTTGCATGTTCCTCAGTCTTAGCTTGTTTCCTCTTTCAGTCCTGACTTGCTTGTTGGTCCTGGCCTAGCTTCTCCTACAGCTTGTGGTTTCTGCCTCCTGGCTCACATCAGATGGCTGCCCATGCCTCACCTTAACATCATTAAAATTCTTCATTAACTTAATTGAAAGGGCTGGATTATGCATCCACAATTTTTGCATGCTGGCTGCATGGATGCTACTGTTTGATCAAGCATCTGAAAGCCAGAAATGCTAGCATAACAAAACATCTGAAATGATGCGTTTATGCATCATGCAGATTGACAAAAAAGGGCTGTCAATTAAATGATGGTCATTTTAGTCAATTAACTGCATGGCGTGTACCATATTAAAATACAAATTATAATATCTCAATACAGATGGCATTTCATAATGATACTTTTACATAATACAAAGATTATTTTAAGCAAATGAACAGGCACACAGTATAGTAAAGTCCATAAAAAGACATGTAGAAGCTTTGTATACTTGATGTGCATTTGACCAAACTGATTTAGCTACAGTCCTATACCTACTTACCTGAGAGTAATCCCCATTGAACACATTGGGATTTATTTCTGAGTAGCTGTGCACAGGATTGTGCTGTCACACACTCGAACTCCAACTCAACTGAAAATAAGTTGGCTTTTTTGTGAAGGCTGCAGTCCCATTCCCAATTCCCTTTGCTTAGTCCTACCCAAGTGAGTATGTATAATAGTGCAGTCTGTAATTCGAGCAATTTGGATTTATTTATTTATTTATTGCATTTCTATACCGCCCAATAGCTGAAGCTCCCTGGGTGGTTCACAAAAGTTAAAACCATCAAATACAATTCAAAGTATAAAACAAACAACAGTATAAAAACACAATATAAAAGTACAATATAAAACCACAAACAGGATAAAACCAAGTAGCAATGTAGAGATTTATACAGATTTAAAACACAGATTTAAAACAGCAAAGTTAAAAGACTAAGATGATAAACTGTTAAAATACTGGGAAAATAAAAAGAGTATAACATAGGTGCTAGGCGAGCCTCTCTAGGGAGCTTATTCTACTGCTGGGGTGCCACAGCAGACAAGGCCCTCCTCCTGGTAGGGTCTCATGGAGAGGCTCACAGAGAAGAACCCCTGAATATGATCTTATTGTCCAGGCAGGTACATATGGGGACAGACGTTCCTTCAGATAACCTGGCTCCAACCTGTATCTTTTTCTTTTGGTGGCATATAATGTTAGATAACATTAATGCCACCAAAAGAATATATAAGTTTCACAGCACAAAAAAGGTCAACTCTATTAAAATCCACACTTTTAAATCTGTGAGCAATTAGTCCATTTTACCAATTCATATTTCAGCTGTATTTGGCATAGACACATAAATTCTGATTGCATACCTGTGTGCTTGTGATATCCTGGACTTGTGGTGCAGAAGCATTGTTCTCGCATGTGTAGGGCTTCCAAACTGGGACATGACAAGAGTTTTGTAAATGTGGATACTGGGGTCAGTTCTCTCCTGTCCTCCTATTCTCCCATATGACTCCTCTTAAACTCTTTGAAGGAACTTTACTGCACTGTAATGAAGAAGATGGTTGAGGTGGGAGAACACAAGTTTTGTTGGTATGCTATAACCAGTATCTGTAGGGAATTATTTCCCACCTCAACTGCCTCTTTTTGAGTGCAGCAACTTTACCTTCTCTCTTCCATGTCAAGGGGATCATATAAAGGATGATGAAAAGAAGCTGCACAAAAAATATGTGCAATGAAAGAACTGGCTGAAAATGTGCATTTCCCCCATAGGCGAAAGCATGAAAATGCACATTTCGGTAATATGTCCTTCACTGCTGCCTTTATAAATCACCATGGATTAAATTCATCCTCCCCTTCCTAAATTCTCTTGAAGGTTACATGGAGGAGTTTAAAATCAGGTGGTTGCTGGCAGATATGGACAACTTTGTAAGCTATAGGGTGGCCCTATTTGCCCTAGAAGCATTAAAGTTAAGGACAGCTTTTGTGGCGAGTCTGGATTCTGACCTTGGGTAAGGTAGATAATAACACAGAGTATGACATTGATTCAAGATGACGTGTTGTATTGCTGTCTTATTTAGTTTAATGTGTTAATTTATTTTATTGTTTTAACGGTTTTAATCAGATTAATGTTCTTAATGTTTATGATGTTGTAATGGCCATTGGCTTCAAACAATAAATGGATTCTCTCTCTCTCTCTCTCTCTCTCTCTCTCTCTCTCTCATTTCGCTGAGGATTTGCACATTTTGGCAAGGATTTGTGTATTGTGTGTGTGCATTGTCGCAAATGTAAATTTGCGCAAATTTGAGAAACTGGAAAAAAACTGATTATGCCAATGAGCAGACAAGGGAATAAAAGGAACCTGACAATTTGTGAAATGCAGACTGAATTGATTTCACAAAATCTGTACATCCCTACTGGCAGCTACAGTTTTTCCCCATCATTTTTAATGTAGAGTAGGTGCAGAAGGCCTAGTCTGAATCAGATCCATAGTTGGGGAGAAGGTCAAAGCCCCTTATCCCCCCCATACACTAACATCCCCATCAGGCCCCTGCACTTAGTTTAGAGTAAAAAAAATTAAAGAAAAGGCATTGCTGCTACATGTGGATTAAAAGTAATGTCTGTTTTGGACCTTAGATCTCCTGTGTTTGCTGTAGGACATAAGAAGAAGCCTTATATCAAGACCAGTGGTCAAATCTAGCTCAGCATTGTCTACACTGAGGCCAGATCTACACCAAGCAGGATATAACACTTTGGCCTTAGCTAGATGGGGTGAATCCCGGGGCGAGCCCCAGGATCATCCCTGTGCGTTCACATGATGCAGAGGGGATCCTGGGATCAGGGAGGGATGATCCTTCCCTTGCCTGAGACTGCAGAATGTGTGGCCGGGCATCACGGTTTGTCCTGGTTCCTCGTGGTCCCTCACGAGGAGCCGGGACTCACGCATGGGGCGCAGAGCTCCTCAGGAGCACTGCGCCCATTGGGTGTAGGGTGGGATGAGCAATATATATATATATATATATATATATATATATATATATCTTTTGCACATGAGCGCTCATGCACATCTTCCCCTTTAAGAAAAACAAAAACAAAATGGCGGGCATGATGCCTCTCCCTCTGAGGTCATCATGCGCCGCGTGTGAACAGAGGGGGAGATCTCGTGATAAAAATATTGTGAGATCTTCACCCCTCCGTCCCGCTAGACCTGTAGGTCTAGCTAAGGCCTTTGAAAGTGGTTTGAAAACAGTATATGTCATGAGCCCCAACAGTTGTCATTTCAATACCATTATAAAGCAGTAGTGGAGATCCTGCCTATGCTGCTGCAGCTCTCAGGGATTTCAAACAGGAATATTTTCCTGCTCTGCTTGGAGCTGCCAAGTATTAAACCTGGGACTTTTAAAATCAAATTAAATACCAGAGTTAAAAGCATTATGTGCGTAAATTATAGATTTGATAGGTCTTATATTTAATAAGATGGAGATTTATTTATTAGCCGGTATCCAATCAGTTGCTATAACAAAACTAAGCAACTTATTGGCTACTGGCTAATAAATATAGCCAATAGCAAGCATTCTATACACCAGAATAAGAGAAGGAACCTCAAGAAGGTAATTAGGGCCAATGTGAGCATGATGAAACTTGACTGGTCTGTGATTTTTACACAGCTTCCTAACAAGTAAACAAAGAATCAATTGCTGAAGTTAATGTGGGGGTTATATATTAAGAATAAATACAGTGAAAGTGAAACACCAGGCACAATGTTTTAATCAGAGGAGGGAAACAAAAAATCAGCAGTAGGCTAGATTGGGGGGTATTGTGAGACTTTATTTTAAAAGAGACAAGCCATACCGTCACGTCTTCTCTTAATACAAAGATGTTTGATCACATCCATCCCAGCCTGGTTATTTAGTGCAAAAAGCTTTATTCATCACGGTTAAAGCCATGGTTTAAGGTGTCTTCTGAACACGGCCTATATTTTTAGCTGGAATACATGTTTCTTCCAGGAAAAACAAATAAATCGTATCCCAACTGAATAAGAGAAAAAGCACAAGAGGTTGCTTCTCTTCCCTCTCTTTTAGTTTCTTTTCATTTAAACTGCTACCCTGCTCATTGCCCAAATGAAAAATCCCTGTGGGTTATATTACCACTCTTTGGGGGATAGAAATATCTCACCTTTTCTCATTAGTGACTATCTATTATTTCAGTAGCCTGGTAGCCTGCTTCATTCTATGCACTGTAGAAAATGGCATTTATTTATTTATTTTTAGAGGTTTTTATAATCCAGACTTCAACACCTCAGGTTCTTTCCTTCCCATTTAATCCCCTTGACACTAGCAGGAAGGATTTACCAGCATGACATGAACAATCCATTTTGCATAATCAGTTATATCAGAACATGCTTCCCTGCTACTGGTATCATGGATTATTTTTTAAAAATATTTTGGGCATCTATTAAGATCTGTATACCCCGCCCACCCCCCCAAAACAGAACCATCCTCTGAATATTAATTTTGAAAATTCAAGAATCAGATGTTTAGTTTTTCCATGTGACCCAATTCATCAACTGTTTCTAAATCTAAATAGAAACATATCATGCACTAAATAGAAACATATCATACATCATTATCAATACCAACCAGGATACCTAGCAGACCGACTTCTCTTGTATACACCCAGATAAACTTTATCATTTTCAGAGGAGGTCTTGCTGGTCATTCTGAAACGAATGCAACGTTGCCATGAAGAACCTCAACAGTGGTCCTTCTCTGTAGTGGCACCCACCCTCCAGAAAAACCTCCCTCATGCGGTTCAGGAGGTGAAAATGTAACATCCTTTAAATGCATCCTGAAAGCGTATATTTTCACAAAGACTTTCCCTGAGCTGTAACCTATTTTGGTTTTATATGGTATTTTTAAACTTTTAAGTCTTCATATTATATTCTGACTTGTATTTTATAATTTTATTTATGAACTTCCCAGAGATCCTCAGCTAGGACAGGGTATGGTACAGTACGCCTCTGACTTTTGCTAGGGATGTGCATAGGCATCTCCGTCACCAGAAAATCCAGCCCTTTTGGGATTTGATGGATACCTGCAGCACTCCCAGTTCAGCCTTCATTTACAAAGAGAGCCAAGGGTTTGTTACGAAATCTGGAACTTTTTTTTTTAACTTTACTTTCCTTTCCTTTTCTTCTCTTTCTATATTTTTGTGTGTGTGTGCTTAAAATCAATTTCAGCCATAATTTACACAGCTTGTTTTAGACACACATACACAAAGGGAAATCTGCAAGGTGGCCCGAGTCAATGCAGAAAATGAACTGAAGTCCAGGCTGCTGAGCTGAATAAATCTCGGAAAGCTTCATTCCACCCATGCCCAAGATGAATTCTGGGGGGTGGGGAGAGGGGGAGGTACAGCTTTCCTCTGATGAAGCCAAGATTTTCAGACAGTACGGCCCTGGTCCTTGTCATCATGAGCAACTAGTCCTGTCTATGACTGTGAGTAGAGCCTTTCCTCTCATGGAAGGTCCCTTCCTAAAATGGAAGACAGATCCTAGATTGAGCCCTAATTATTTATTAGCTGCTCTTCAGCCACGGCTTACAAAATTATACACAATATACGACGTTATATGACAACAGCAACGAATTACAGCTAAAAATCTAACATTAAATGAACACAAAACTAAAAAGCCTGGACTAGGAATGGACAGAATTACCCACGTCCGATTCATCAAAGACTCGGCCTTGTGCTACCACCATCCAGCTCCACTCCTGGCACTGTGTGATCTTCTTTTGAGGCTCGGCGAGCATCCAGTGACATCGCGAGCCTGTCTGCCCTCGTCTGGAGCCTCCATTCTGCACAACAATGGAGGCTCTGGAAATTTGTATTTTCCTCTCTGCACAAATAGTGGCTGTAAGGCCCCCATTTATGTAAAAGTAAAGGCATGAATGGAGCGGTCGCAGCTTTACTCATGCGTAAATGGGATTTTTATAGCCACCATTTATGCACTGGGGAAATACACAACTTCTGAAGTCTCCACCCTGGACAAATTAAAGTTTTCACTAGGTGCCAAAAATAAAATAAAAGTCATCTCTAGGAAGGGAGCTCCACCAGTGAAAAGGCAGTGTCTGTGGTAACCACCTGCCTTACTTCAGTTGGTGCTGGTGAGTGTCACAGAAAAGGGCTTCTGAGGCTGCTCTTAATGACCAGGCAGAGTCTTGTGGAGATAGGTGGTTATTGGAAACTCACTACCACACAGAGCTGAGCTAGGCCTAGGGAGAGCAATGGTCTGACTCCATGTAGACGATAAAATAGCTTTCAAGCATATGCTCAGTCAGGTCCACAGGGCATGTATAGAAATCCTAATGCAGACAGAACTCTGCACCCAGATGTGCACACCTGCACCCGTAACATCCCACTTATGCTTGAATACCTTTCTTGATGGATCGTGGTAGCTGTTTCCAATTTCAGTCATTCTAACATAAGGCGGAATTTTAGAAGTTTGAAAGAGTTTAGAAAATAGCAGCAGAGGTGATATTTAATTTAGAAAGCATGCTGCAAAAGAAAAGTTTTAAAAGTAGTGTACATTAAACCATGACAAAAGAAGAAAAGGAGACTGAAGGAGCATGACAGCTCCCAAATATATCCCAAGATAGGCTTGAAAAGAGCAGGCACAAGGGTTCCTAGCATGAGCAGATCAGACAAAGCTGAGAGCATAAACACCTTCTCTTCTCACACTTGCAGATGGAATCCTCCTGATTCATGTGGAATATTCCTGTCATTTATAAAAGCGAACAGGACAGTCCCTATAAGAGTAGAATGCTGAGCTCACATTGCTGGTCCTAGGTGTATATCAGAGCTACTACATAGATGCTTGCAAGTTTAAACAGTATAATTGTACAGGGAGGGCTTCAGGTTTGATGGTGTACTAAGCAAAAGGCCTTCTGGCAGGCCCTTTCTAGGGCTGTATGAGAAACTTATTTCAGTTGGTCGTTATCAAGATTTAGCCATTTGCACTTTCCAAACTAAGTCAGATTCCAATCCAATACACAGTCAAAGACTGTACGTAGGGAATGAAGAACTCATGGGGCTGAGCACTCACCACCAGTTAATAGGGCCTTTAAGGCCCACATTGGCAGGGATGGGAGAGAAACACAATTTCCCCAAGGATGCGGAAATTGCAGGGGGGGGGCACCCACTGCGCTAATGGTTGCCATTACCACAGTTGCAATTACCACACTGGGGAAAAGGATTAAGGGTGTGCGCAGGTCAGGGTGGAGGTGGGTTCCGCCCAGACCTTCACCCCTTTGTCCTGCAGCAGCGATGGGGGGAAAATCTGCTGGGCACATCTGTCGGGACCATGGAGGGCCAAACGTGTGTGTGTGTGTGTGCTGCCCTCATGGGCCCAGACAGATTTTCACCCCGTTGCTATCTGAACATTTCCAAGCTTGCAATACAATTTGTGGACCCCCAAAATGGTGTTCGACAGCATGCAAACATTTGACCTTGGAAGAAAAAAGGCATGATATGAAATAAATAAATAAATAAGTTCTTACAGCTGGACTGGAGTGGGGGAAATGTTCTATCGTCCCTGTTTCAGTGAAGGAATTCAAGGTATACGTTATATGTCACAATTTGATGTAATGGGTTAAATATGAACTTTATCCAGAAGAGGACCTTTAATTCGACTTGCCTTATTCTTTTTCTGCTCTGTTTCAATCCATGCAGCATTATTGGCTATGCAATATTTCCATAGCTGTTGAAAGAGGTTTCCCACCTGTGCTAATTGGCAGTGTAGCTGCAAAGTTGACAAGCTGATTGGTTAGTTTTTCCCCAGAGTATTTTGACATACATTTTCAGAGGCTTTTAGTGAGCTCATGCAAGACAGAAAAGAAATGCCTTTATAGCCTGTATAATTCAGACCAAAAAGAAAGAAAAAAATCTCTTTCTGCTCCACTGGGAAAAGTATTTGTTTTATACAAGCAATGAGGTTATGTTAGGGCTGTTTCACACATGCTATGTTTAGTGATGCCTAGAAGTAATGCACCTACTTTTCTGCCACTGCTGTGGTGGACAACCATGGCCCCCCGCCTCTCTCTCTGCCTGAGCCAACTCTGGCAGAGAGAGGAGGGATGATGGTTACATGTTGGCAGCAGCGCTAGGAGGGAGGATGGTCTGAGGGGGGTGCCATGGGTCATAGTGCTCTTGTTCCACCCTCCAATGCCACTGCTGCCACCACCATGCAAAGGGCAAAAATCCAACAGCTGGCCTGACTCGGCAAAGGCCAAGTCGAGCCAGCTGGTAGATGTCAGGTAGGAATCCAGTGTTGCGTGTTGCAAGCCAGCAAAATCTTGGTGAGTTCCATGCCCTAAACTGATTTCTCCAACATCTCAAAAGCTGCTCCAAAGGTCTTTCTGCTTTATGCATCTCCACAGCAGCAACTTCCTCATTGCTCCCATCCAAAGAATGTACACATGTCCAGAGCCTCATCTACACCAAGCAGGATATTGCAGTATGAAAGCGGTGTATAAAAGGCAGGAGCCACACTATTGCGTTATAGCGGTATTGAAGTGCACTGTTGGGGCCCATTGACACATACCATATACCACTTTCATAGTGCTATATCCTGCTTGGTGTAGATTAGGCCCAGGTCTGAAAGTAGCACCTGGCCAGCCCCCTTGGGTCCAATGCAATACCAAACACAAGTCCTTCCCCATCTCTCACCCACTTTCCTTTACCTTCTGGACCAGTTACTGAGTATGCTCTACCACCCCTGTTGTTTCTACTGCTGTCGCTTTCCCCACAAGAACACATGCTGTCTGGATCTTTCCTCCTCTTGTCCTCATGGCTCAGGCAGAATCCTGGAATGCCAGGAGGGACAGATCTGTTGCCTCTCCAAAAGTTTATCTGGTTTTTACCCCTGCCTTTTTTGTATGCCCACACCAGCTTTCTGCTCCTACGCCAACAAGCAACAATCCATTCATACAGATGTGCAAATCAGCAAAACTGAAATTCACTAAAGTTCTTCAAGTTCCAACTAAAAGAAGCTCATTATTATTTCTGTCTGTAACAGACTGTGAGCTTTGCATTTTTTCTTTTCAAACGAAAATTTGCACTGATGATCCCAAATGTACACTTCAATTGTGTGCATCTTAGAAATATAGGCATTCTTCTTCCATTGATTAAAACATATTTGTGTACATTTTTCAAAAGTATGCATTTTTCTCATGCACATTTTTTCAAAAATACCCATGTCGTCAAACATGTTTGTTTGGTTCATGAATCACATTGCAAGCTTGGAAATGTACAGACTTTGACTGCACATTACGCCCAAGTCCATGTTTGGTCTGGAAGGTGTGAACAGGATTAAATCCTGATCAAAACAAACTGAAACAAATTTCACATACATTGCTAATTTCCATTTCTTAGAGGGCCCACTTGGCACTGCATGGCTAGCCCTTCACTAAGTGCTACGAGGACACCACCCAACGCAACTGCAAAGGCAACTAGTCCTCTTGCCTCTTGGAGGAGTTTGGATCCTGTACAAACATTAAAAACCTAAAGAACCATTCACCAGGATTGGAGCTAGAACCTTCAGAGCGAGCTGCCTGCTCATAAGACTCTGGCATTACCTAAGAACATCCAGGACCCTTAGGGGATGGCTTTGGATATGTCTCCTGGAGAGGCAGAGAGATTACCTCCTGAATAATCACCTAGCTCCTGAGAACGTCAGCACCTTAAGATCCATGACAGGATGGTGGCTTACTAAAGATGATTACTTATGAGTTGGGGTTTCCTCATGAGGAGGACAGCCAATAAGCCTCTACTGTGAGGCAGCTGAGCATCAGGTTGAGCTCAAGCAGCTCTAACTCTATCAGCTTTCACTTGTAACTTCAGACTTGTTGGAAACAATGATTTTCATCTCTATTCTCTATAACCTGTTTGTTTTCCCTCGACCTTGCTGTGGGTTTGGACCTCTGTGCTAAGGACCTTTGGATTTGTATGCAACTCTGCCTTTGGACTGTGTTTTTATTTGATTTAACTCCTGGCTTTTGACGTTAACTGTGCCTCAGGCTTCATTCTGCAACCCTACCTCTTCACCCCACCAAAACCACACCTCCATATCTGGTAAAACAGCATTTGACCATTTGCCATTTTTTGGAAAATGCACTTTTCCCCTTTGAATGAACCAAAAAAAAAAAAAAGGAAGAAGAAGAAGAAGAAGAAGAAGAAGAAGAAGAAGAAGAAGAAGAAGAAGAAGAAGAAGAAGAAGGCGGCACAAATGAGACCAAGGTGAACTAAGCTTTGAAGTAAAGTTTGGAGAATTTCAGTGAGATCTCCCATCCCTGGTTCTCCCATCCCTCACCATTCCAACTGAGAGGTCAAGCAATGTGATAACTGGTTTGCCCACCTCCCATGCTCCCAAGGGCAGGGAAAGCCACTCTGACCAAGGCACGGAGCTGAAGCCAGCTACTCCTTGGGTGTGCTGGCTTTGCTGCATGTGGGCTTTCTGCAGACAAGGGTAACTCTCACAAGGCAGAGCCAGATCCCCAATCAAAATGCTGGCTGAAGACTGGATGTTATCAGCAGTGGGGCCTGCCCTGCCATCATCTGGGCAGCAGAGGGTTTGGTGGGGGATCATCTACCCACCCAAACAAAATTCCTCACTCCTGGTATATAAGACTGCAGCCTAAATCTATCAGCAACTATGGTCTGAGGGAATTTAAATGAAGAATGGTTTTGATTTAAGGTGACAAACTGCACAGCAAGCACGTTTTCAGGTAAATGTAAATAGAAGTTACTACCAAGACGTTGACAGCTGTGAAGTTTAAGAACTTGCATTTTCAGACAGACACTTAAAAGTAATTTCCCCATGGGAAGATTAAACAATGAATTAAAGCATTGTGATTCCGAAGCAGTTTGCTGAGCTAAAGAAGTTTCTTCAGAAGCAATTTACTGTTTACAAATATGCAAGAAAAGTAGAGGAACAATAATTAACACCAAACTTTACAAAGACTTCACTTTTAGCTGATTGTTCAATTCCTTTCAACAGTTTTATTACATCTGTGTAACAAAATAAAAGATGGCAAACTCTTGCCAGCATACAAATTTAATCTGCTGTACTGCTGAAATGGTCTAATTTTAAAAAAGACCATTCCTTTTCTTGGTCTAAACTGTATCTAAATAGATGGTGTTTACATGGCCAGAATGTGAGTTAATATGAACTGTAGATTGCCATCCTTTTTTCTTCAAAGTAAATCATGTTGGTTGGAATAGAAATGGGACTGATAGAGTACTTGGCTTTGAGGATCCGAGACATGATAGTTAGTCATATATTCTCTGCTGACTTATAAAAGGCAGGAGCTATTTGGAAGTGAGCTCAATGGAAAACAATGAGACTTATTTCCCAGTTCATATATTTAGAACTGTAGTGTAAGCTTTCTAGGCAGTATTTTATGCAAGCAGATGCAAGGCTATATCTAGGTTTTGTTTAGGACAACACTTTCCATGAACTCTTAATGGCTTTCTTTCACATTTTCTATGACAGGAATCCCTCTTCCTGATAGCTGAAGGAATAAGTGGATGTGTAGGATCGGTTCTTCCAGCCATCTAGATAAACTTTGGCCTCAGCTAGACCTAAGGTTTATCCTGGGATCATCCAGGGTTCACCCCTGCCTGAGCACTGGATCCCCTGTGTGTCACCTAGATGGACAGGTTTGACCCCTGGACAATCCAGGGATAAATCTTAGGTCTAGCTATGGCCTTAGTCAATGAGATGGGTTGGGAAGGGGTAACTGTCAAGACGTAGGGATTCTCTAAACAAGCAATATATAGCACACTTTTGACTGGCCACTCATGGACGTTTGTGGGTCATTTTGATGACATCATGAACCACTTGCATGTCTTCCACTTCTTCCCCCGGTTATTCCATTTAAAACAACAACAACTTAGATATCCCACTTCTGAAATATCTCAGGATTTCCTACCATGTGCAGCCAGAGTTGTACTACAAAACACCCACTAGAGGGCACCGTCCCATTCAATACTATGAGCATGCGGAAGAAGGAAAGTTTTCAATTACAGGCCATGTGGCTGCCTCTCTCCTCCCATGTAATTCAGCTCATTACAATTGTTCAAGAGAAACAGGAAGCAAAGTGCCAGTAAGTAAACACAGTTTCCCTTTAAGGTAAAGACCCCCTTACAGCTCCAAAACATCACTTTAAGGCTACCATGTCAAATGGAGGAAATTAAATATATAGAATTAGGGTGACCATATGAAAAGGAGGAGAGGGCGCCTGTATCTTCAACAGTTGTGCAGAAAAGAGAATTTCAGCAGGTGTCATTTGTATGCATGCAGAACCTGTTGAAATTCCCTCTTCATCACTACAGTTAAAGCTGCAGAAGCCCTGCCTCTTGACCAGATTAATGCTGTTATTTAAAAGCTGAATGGTGAAACTTTCATGAGCCTTGACAATACTTCCCAATTCTGTTCTACCATACCTTCCCAATTTTGGTAATTATTCCCTATACCCAAGTCTGAGAGACATGTCCAAAAAACCTAAACATTGCATGATGTGGCACTGACTTCTCCTAAGGAACCAAAATCAAGCAGGTATTTATGTTGGCTAGGTGGGAGAAATTATGTGTTTACCATTTTTAATTGCTGTAAACTGCACAGAGAGCTTCGGCTATGGGGCGGTATATAAATGTAATAAAATAAATAAATAAATAAATAAATAAATAAATAAATAATTGTGAAGGGAATGACTGAACATAACTGAATGTTGGGTACTGGTTAGGGGTGTGAACGGACCCCCCGCTCCACTTCACTTCCAGATCCACGATTTGCGGATCGGGCCACTTCGCTCCGCCCCCGCTCCGCCCATGTCCGCTCCTCTCCGCTCGGAGCTCCGGATCCGGATCGGAGCTCCGTTTCCCCCCCCCCCCATAGGCTTGCATTAAGCTAAAAAAGTATAAACTTCTTTTCTGTGAAAGTTAGAAACCTCAAGTTTGGCACCATGACACTTCATGGAGGTATACACACGCACGCCAAGACTCAAGGCAATCCCATCATCCCCTGATTTTTGGGGAATTTATGAAAATCGGGCACCCCATTCACACCCCTTTCCATAGCTCTGTCAATTTGCACGTTAGAAACCTCAAACTCACCACCATGACAGCTTATCCAGGGATACATATGCACGCCAAGACTCAAGGCAGTCCCATCATCCCCTGATTTTTGGAGAATTTATGAAAATCGGGCACCCCATTCACACCCCTTTCCATAGCTCTGTCAATTTGCACGTTAGAAACCTCAAACTTGCCACCATGACAGCTTATCCAGGGATACACATGCATGCCAAGACTCAACGCAGTCCCATCATCCCCTGATTTTTGCGGAATTTATGAAAATCCAACACCCCATTCACACCCCTTTCCATAGCTCTGTCAATTTGCACGTTAGAAACCTCAAACTCGCCACCATGATAGCTTATCCAGGGATACAGATGCACGCCCAGTCTCAAGGCAGTCCCATCATCTCCTGTTTTTTGACGGGGCTTAAACCTGCAGACATCTCAATGGGGCCATTTCAAAGGAAATCCCAACATGCCATGAATTGGGGAGTATGAATCTTCTTCCACACTTGAAAAATGGATTTGGAACTTCCAAAACTCCAAGTGAGCGCAGGAAGGACTTCTCCCCTGAGTCAAAGCCAGACACACACAACATCCCTGTGAGGCGGGCAGGGGAGGAGAGAGGGAAGGCAGGCAGGAAGGCAGCAGACATTTCTGGGGGCATAAGGAAGTGAGCCAAGTTTAAGCCAGTAATGCATATAAAATGGAATAAATAAATAAGTAAACAAAGGAGGGGTGGAATTAAAAGCAGCAGTGTTGCTGAATAAACAACAAGAAGAACTTTTTTAAAAAGGCTATATCTGTCTTTTACCAGCAATAGGGGGACGTGCCCAGGGGAGGGGGAAGCAGCAGCTGCCAATTTGACTGGTCAACCAGTCTTTTAAGAAGCAAGGCTGTCAGTTCAACTCATGAAAGCCATTGCTCCACCACGAGAGCTCTGAAAAGTGGAGCTCTCACTTCAACTCATGATAGGCATTGCTCCACCGGGTTATTCTCTTTGGAAGGCTCTAATGGCCCTCCAAGTACAGGAGAGAGTGGGGGCACGTCCACATGGGATGCCCTAGGGGAGCTCATCCCCTTGCACCACATCTTTTCAGTTGTTCCCCAAAGTTAGGGTGGGTAGCAGTGCTGTGTTTCTATCTCTTATTATTGGCTTAGTATATGATTTCACAGGTTGTGTTTGTGCATTTGGTGGGGCTACTGTTTTAAAAAACACTAGGAAAAGTCCGTTCAGACTAAGAAAGAGAAGTTCCCAGAATCCCAAGTTACCCGTTTTGCCTATCCTTTCCTCCAACTTTGGGATCATGTGATCATGACCGGAAGTTGACTCTGCCCCTCAGCCCTTCGGAAAAGGTATTTTCCCTGCCGGTTTTTAAAAAAATTCTAGCGCGCGACCTGCACCACGCAGAGAGCTGAGAGTAGTCTCAAAATGACCCCCATCCACGACTCTCCAAGCACAAGAATTTTTAGAAAGATAGCTTCAAAAACAACACAGTTATCCCCCTTTCTTTTCTGCTATGCAATCCTATGGGCGAAATGCTTCAAGATGGCGATAGAAGCAGAACGCGGAAACCGGAGTGCTCCGAAAATGGGCGCTTCTCTTCGCCTTGCTTCTAGGGGTCCACGGTCCGCTTCTACTCCGCCTCTGGGC
Source organism: Elgaria multicarinata webbii (assembly GCF_023053635.1). NCBI lineage: Eukaryota > Metazoa > Chordata > Lepidosauria > Squamata > Anguidae > Elgaria > Elgaria multicarinata. The sequence continues at coordinate 34,169,155 of NC_086180.1, read as the reverse complement.
AAGGCGGAGCAGGCCAATTCGCTCCTGCTTCTGCGCTTCTAATCGGAGCGGAGCACATGCCTAGTACTGGTATTCTGTCTTCCAGAAAGGATATTTGTCTACATAAGGGAATCAAGGAATTCACATTTGTTTAATATTGTTGGTCTCAGCCTATTGCATTAAATGTTTGCCTGAGCCTTACAGCAAGCACAGATAAATCAGCTGGATCATTAACTTATCTCACTAGTAAGCTTTGAACATACATTACAACTATTTCTACAAATGAAATGGCCTGAACTGTAGTTGGAGTTAACTTAACTCGCATTTCACTCTTCAAGAAAAGACGTAATCAACACCTAGATCCTATCTGAAACAGGAACACGAATACTGAGGTTCTATTGGAACATTATCCTTAGTGAGAAGCCTAAACAAATTGGCTTGTAGCTAATATTAAAGAGTGTGTGGACCCTCTTTAGGGATGTACCCTTTGTGAAGAACGCCTTAATGTGGTGAGTATTATGTCATATTATTAGTATTCAGAGAAGATTTTGTGTGTGGATGTAAGTAACAGATTCATGTAAGTAATAGATTCATGAGTATCTCTAATAAAAAGTTTATGGATGGTAACAGCTGAATTATAGAATCATAGAATAGTAGAGTTGGAAGGGGCCTATAAGGCTATCGAGCCCAACCCGCTGCTCAATGCAGGAATCCACCCTAAAGCATACATGAGAGATGAAATATTATGGTAATTTGGAGAAAACTAGATTTTGTCATTGAGGCAAGCCACTGGCCAGGTAATGAACAGAATGCCACCATGAAAGACCTGGGTGGTAGGCCTTCTCTGTGGGGGCACCCACCCTCTGGAAACCCCTCCCTCATGCAGTTCAGGAGGCGGAAAATGTAGCATCCTTCAAACACCTCCGGAAAACGTACCTTTTCACACAGGCTTCCCCTGGACTATAATTTATCTGATTTTATATTTCATTACTAAACTTTTAAATTTAAATTTAAATGTTTTAATTTTACTGTATTTTATAGTTTTGATTGTGCACTGCCCAGAGAGCCTCGGTTGTTGGGCAGTATAAAAAAATAACAAATAAACAAAATAAATAAATATTCTCACTTTCACTTTTCCTCTTTATTTCAAAATGGCCAAAAGCAGAATTCCAGAAATTTACTACTTAGTACATATAGTTGTTGCATTAAATGATACCTGATTTTGGTGCCCTACGCATTCCATGTATTTAATTATCTACTTTTTTATTCCTTGATGATAAAGAGCATTAAATAGTGTAAATGTATAACAACTACTGAAACCCATCAAAATTATGCAGCTCTCAGCTGTAATGTAAATGCACTTCACAGGAACTGAGGACTATTCTTCTAATATGTGTTATTTTCAAATGTGCCTCTCTCTCTCTCTTTATTTCTAGATAATTAATAATACAAGAATAGTTTGCACAATGTTGGCTTGTTTGAAGAAAACCGACATAGAATATATATATATATATATATATATATATATATATATATATATATATACACATACATTCTGTGTTAATATTAAAGAATTCAAGGGAGTACCTCCACATTTTGCAGACAAAACCCACCCTATTTCTGGCTGACTAAGGGCTCATCTACACAAAGCAGGAAATTCCAGTATGAAAGCAGTATGAAAGTGGTATGAAAGTGTTATATAAAGGCAGGAGCCACACTACTGCTTTATAGCAGTATTGAAGTGCAGAGACAACTGTTGGAGCCCATGACATAGACCATATACTGCTTTCATACCACTTTCATAGTGTTATATCCTGCTTGGTGAAGATGTGTCATGGGCCCCAAGAGTTGTCAGTGCACTTCAGTACCACTGTAAAGCAGTAGTGTAGATCCTGCAGTGCACTTCAATACTGCTATAAAGCAGTAGTGTGGCTCCTGCCTTTTATATAACACTTTCATACCACTTTCTTAGTGGAATATCCTGCTTGGTGTAGATGAGCCCTATGGGTGCATTCATATGCATGTTTATTTTATTTTATTAAATTTATTTATTAAATTTATATACCTCCCCATAACTGAAGCTATATACTGCCCCATAGCCGAAGCTACAATTCCCAGAATGCCCCAGCCAGCCATTAAGTAAGTAAGCAATCTGACAACAGAATATTCCAGGGCTTTTTACTCTTAATCAGCATCTGAGCTTTCTCAGTGTATAGGAGAACACAGCTGGAACATGCATCATATGAAGAGGAAGCAATTAGCAATGTTTTTAACATGGGAAGGACTGTAGCTTCCTTGCAGAGTTAAATGCTTTGCATGCAAAGGTCTCAGTTCCTGGCATTTCTAAACTTCATCCTGGCCTCAGAAACAGGATCATGGATTAAATGGACCATTGGTCTAACTCTGTAATGACACTCTTACAATGTGCTTTTAATAGGCTTCCCCCCACCAACAATATTATTTTAAAAGTTGTAATTATTACGCACTTTGCAGTAGCATAAAAAGATTATGATTCCCAGAGTGTGCAATTTCTAATACTTTGCTATGAAAATGCCATCTGGATATTTAGCTACATATAGCGGCTGCATCCACAAAGAAAGTGTTCTGATGCATATTAACAGTAACTGAACATATGCCAACAATGAGAAAGTTATACACCATATGGAATGGTTTCTGATGCTAAAGATACATTAGTTACCAAGCTATATTAATGTTTATTGAAAGGAATCCTTTAAATCCCTAAACCATGTTTATATTTTTACTAATATTTCATCAATTATCTATTTAAAAAAATGTGTATTTGTCCATGTTGAACACACATTGTTATTTGTAAGTCAAAATATGATCATGCTCCTGTTTCTCGTATCAGGAAAACAGTTTCTCTCTAGTTAGAGAGGTGTGCCAAGATGAATTTAGTTACACAACTGAAGTGCTATGTGCATTCTCATAAGGCGATTAGGATAGCTTTGTTCAGTGCCCTTTATAGAGCTCTCTTAACTGGAGAGTCACACCCAGGCATATGAGAATCAGCAAAATGTGAACTTGTTGAAGTTCAGCGAATTCCACCTTAAAGCTTGTTCATATCAGTTTGTCAGCTTAGAAATGTGTGCATACTTTTGCACATTTCTTTTAAATGCATGGTTTTTTCTTTCATTGATTGAAGCATGTTTGTGTACAATTTCAAAAGGATGCATTATTTTTGTACACATTTTTCAAACACATTTTGTTGCTCTAATGAAATTGCAAGTTTGGAAATGTACATACATCAGCCAAAGATTGAATTCGGGTCTACGTTCAGTTCTGGGAAATGTGAACTGGGTAATTACTGTTCAAAAACGAATTGAAATGAATTTCTCATAAACCTTAATTACAAGCCTTTTAGAACCACGTTAGTGGTGGGTTGGCTTTTAACGAATGGCCTAGGGATGTCAACTGCCCTCTTCCTGCATGTTTAATTCAAGTTTGAAATGAAGAAAACAGAAAGTGGACCTTGCTTGGCATGCAATTCAAGCCTCGAACCTTGGATTCGGAAATCCGAGGCACAGAGGCCATTTTGTGGTGGAGGGCATTTTATGATGGATCCACCATTTTCTCACGTAGCCCTAGGTCCTTGTACAGCCTACAACTCCCAGCATGCAGTGCCTGGGAGGGATGTACTTACTGGGGCCCAGGAACAGAAGGCATATTTGTCCTTGGTGCTACCTTTGCCCACTCCTCGGCGTGATCGCGTCCTTCTTCCCAGCGCCTGACAAGATCACATCTTTCCCAGGCCTCTCCTCAAATGAGGCACCAGGCCTCTTCTCAGATGAATTTTTCTTCTTTTTAAAAAAAACCCAGAAAAACTTGGATCATTTTTCTGAGCCAACTGAGAGAGAAAAATCAGTGACATAGGCAGGAAGATGAACATGAAGGTCTGGCTATATCATGACATTGTCTCTCAATGTGTTTCAGGTTTTGGATATAATTCTATACCGTGAAAGTATTTTGGTTTGAGTCTCAATTTATGAAAAAAAGGTGGGACAAATGCTGAATTTGAAATACAGAGATGGTCAGAGGCTTGTCATAGTACCTTAGAAGCAGGATACCAATTTGCTGTCTGTAAAATGGCAAGTGAATCAGAATAAACTTTTGGAGATCAAGAACATTTTAGAGCAATGTAGCAATTAGAATTCAGAAATATATTTCAGCATTACATTCATTGTTCCTTGGAGGAGGAGAAAGCATCGTGAACATGACTGCCAAAGGCAGGATCAAGGGTGAGTTGTATCTTTTTCCAATTGCCTCTGCATAGAATGATTTCCTGGAAGTTGTATCATTGGAGGACAGAAAGTGTCAACATATCAACAGGATAAACACAAATCAGCATAACTGCCTTTTGTGATTAAAAATCTTGTGAATCAGTGGGCATTGTCAAACTGCGAATGGACAAAATTTCATTCCTGTAGCAAATTACCTCCCAAGATATATGGATAATTCAAATAGTGGCAAGATCTTTTGGAGCGATACAACGCCCCCCACCCCAATCAGAAATCGGTGAATAACATCTCAGTTGTTAAACTCTTATATTTTTGTATGACTCTGATTTCATTACTTTGGGATTCGTCTTTTCTTCCATTGCCTGTCCTCTTCAATGTTCATCCATACCTTTCTGTTGGTTCCCTTTTGCAGGTGGGCATCTGTTCCTGTGAAACTTCGGGCCTTGCTAGACCTGCCTTTGAATCCGGCCTTCGGGCACAGCGAGCCCATGCTACAATTAGCATGGGCTGTCGTACCTATCTAGATGTCAGACGAGACAGGGAAAGGAAAGCCCAGTCGCGTCACCCATTTTTAAAAAATCTTAAAGGGGGCATGTGCGCAGGAGTGCACCAACGAAAAGGTAAGTGTTTTTTTTTAAAAAAAAATTAAAGGGTTCCCCGCTTCCCCCCCACAATGTCTGATGCCCCCCGCTTGCCAGTCCACCCCTGCTTGCCAGTCCACCCCCCCGCTTGCCCCCCGCTCGCCCGCTTGCTCTCCTCGCCTGCTTGCTCGCCCGCTTGCCAGATCCGATGCCCCCTCTGCCCTCCACTGGCCACGATCTCCCCACCCTGGCTCCACTCTTTCCCCCATCTCTCCTGCCGGGTCTGCTCTTTCCCCCCTGGCCCCCATCACTCCCCCCCCACGATTCCCTCGCCCCTGGCCCGATGGGCACAGCTTCTCCCGGTTACTCGCGAGTCAGCGAGCAGCCGGGAAAAGCTGCGGAATCTGGACTTTCCGCAGCCCCGTTCTCAGCCTGGGGCTGCGGAAAAACCGGCCCCAAAGTGGTGCCGGTGTTAGATCAATGTTCTTTTCACCCAAGGACGAAATCCAAACAGCCCTTTAGCACGACTCCACCATTCCAGCGACAGAGGGTTCAAAAGCGCTTTATTGATTAGTAATCAAGGCCTGGTCTCTTCAAAGGGAGCAATCAGACAAAAGACATAGGGAATACAGTACAGTATTTGAGCTTGAAAGGGGCAGGGCCCAGTAGCAGCATTAACCTATGAGAACATAACACTGGGGCATAGCTAATTATGCTAAACAGTTCTGTAAACAATACCTTTGGCCTGACAGTAAGTAACAGAAGTTAACTTTGACACAGCAGCACTTGGAGCCAGTGGCTCTTGTTTATATTAGATAAGACAGATGCAAGGATGCATACAAGGAGACATTCTCATACAGGGCATCATGACATTTTGCCTGCAATATGAGGGCTATGTTTCCTGTTAAAAATGGAGAGACCCCTCTAACATTTCCCCCCCTTTTTAAAGTAATTAAAACTTAAGCTTGCTAGCTTCTTTTAGATCATCTATGGCTTAGGCTTCATAATGCAAATACATTATGGGTGTTTGGATTTCGTCCTTGGGTGAAAAAACATTGATCTAACACCGGTTATCCCGGGCCAAGGGAGGGTTTAGCCCAGCCTGACCCCGGGATCCCATGTGCACCATCTGCACGCACAGCAGGGAGTCCGGGCCTCGCACCGGGCTAAACCCTCGTCTAGGAAGGCCCTTCAACTTCTCCTGCTTATTTCGTTTAGCCTGGGGTCATCTAAATGCAATGGTAGATTGTGCTCTTGCACAGCCCCATTCATTTTTTTTTTATCATTTGCAATGCTTATAGAAGTATATAAACAGATAAATTGGACCAAAATATTATCAATAATTTAACAATAGCGAATATAAACTGATTATTATCAGATTTGACAAAAATCACAAGGTTCCTAAAAATAGAACAGCTTGCACGTTCTCGTGATTCTTATTACACCAGTACATTACAACCTAGGACCACAGCCCCATTCATTTCAATGGGGTTTGCGCAAGAAATCCTAGCAGACTGTGCCAGCTCTGTGTTTTAGGGGGGCTTTGGATAAGATGCCTTCAGCAGGGCCCTCTCTTATTTTCCCCTGCTGTCACTCAATTGCTCACTCACTCAGCCTCTGGGGCCAATTCCCACCACTGCCCAGAAGAAGAAGAAAAAAGCAGATGAGCAAGCAGACAGTGGTAGCAGCTATCCATCCTGCTCACTTCCATTGGTTGCTGGTGCTCTTGCTCTGGGCCAGAGGTAAGAGGTTGTAATGGCAAAGAGAGTGAGAAGACAGCTGGGGGCTCTGGTGGTCAGCTGTAGAGCCCTCATTGAGTTGTGGGCCTTGGCAGATGGCCAAGGGTGTCAGTGAATTGTGGCCACCAGTTTGTCACATTTGATTTGACGGAGAGCCTCATCACACAGGGGGAAATCCCATTTGTTTACCTTCACTTCTCTGCCTGTATGTTTGTCCCTCATTACTTCCTCTTTTGAAACATAAGAACATAAGAAGAGCCATGCTGGATCAGACCAAGAGTCCATCTAGTCCAGCACTCTGTTCACACAGTGTCCAACCAGCCATTGGCCAGGGATGAACAAACAGGACATGGTGCAACAGCACTCTCCCACCCATGTTCCCCAGCAACTGGTGCACGCAGGCTTATTGCCTCGAATACTGGAGATATTACACAACCATCAGGGCTAGTAGCCATTGATAGCCTTTGCCTCCAGGAATTTATCCATCCCCCTTTTAAAGCCATCCAGATTGGTGGCCATCACTGCATCTTGTGGTAGTGAGTTCCATAATTTAACTATGTGCTGTATGAAGAAGTACTTCCTCTTATTTGTCCTGGATCTCCCACCAATCAGCTTCATGGGATGACCCTGGGTTCTAGTATTTTGAGAGAAGGAGAAAAATGTCTCCCTATCCACATTCTTCATAATTTTGGACACCTCTATCACGTCTCCTCTTAGGGCCCTGCTAGATGATGGGGTAGCCCAGTATGAGCCCCGGCCTGGTCCCAGTGCATCCAGATGACGCACAGGGGATCCCGGGCTCAGGCAGGGGTAACCCTCCCTTGGCCCAGGATAACCAGCAACACTTCTGGCCCAGTATTTCCTGTGGTCTCGGGCTGAGCCCGAGACCGTGGGCGTGTAGCCTGTTCTGCTGCTTTTCCTAGCTACCACATTTACTCATGAGTAGCCAGGAAAAGCTGCGACCATCAAGGCAGGGTGGGAAGTTGGGAGGGAAACAGAGCCAGGGGGGATGTGGGGAGAAAACAGAGCCAGGGGGAGATGGGGGGAAACAAGAGCCAGGGGGATGGGGATCGGAGATCGCAGGCAGGTGGGGGGGGATCGGAGACCATGTTGGGAAATTGGGGGCAGGGGGAACGGGGAACCCCCCTCTTTTTTTTTTTACAAAAAGCCTACTTTTCTTGTTGGTGCGCTCCTGCGCACATGGCCCCTTTAAGCTAAAATAATAATAATGGCAGACACGATGGGACCTTCCTTCAGCCGGTCACGTCTTACGTGTAGTCAGGGGCGACGGCCCACGCTACTTTTAGCACAGACTGGCCCCTCCTCCCGCACGGATTTGCAGGTAGGTCTAGCAAAGCCCTTAGCCTCCTTTTTTCCAAGCTAAACAATCCCAGTTGATGTAACCTTACCTGGTAGGGGAGATGCTCCAGCCCCTTAATCATTTTACTTGCCCTTTTCACGTGGCCTATTCCATGGGCCATTTTGATCCCACTGCTTCTCCTTCACACAGCAGGTGATAGAGGCAACTTCTGTCTTCATTTCAAGTCACACTTACTGTAGTGTTTTTTGGGTTTTGGTTTTCTGTGGCATGAAGAAGGCTAGAAGGGACGGGAGGCATGCGGGAGGCAGACAATGTCATGAGAGGGACACGTGAAAATCTGTGAGTGCCCAGGAACAAACGTGCAATAAAACGCTTGTCTGATGAAGCTCTGAGAAAATCAAATGGCTGCTGATCACTTACATCCATGAATTCACTGAAATTTCAAACCAACTAGTGTGGGTGTTGAGGTTAAAAGGATGTTGGTCATTGCAAGGATTTAAAAAAAGCCATTCAGAATAGAAGCTGGTAATATGGGTGCATGACAGCAATGGCCCTGTCTTTTGCTTTTTAAAATGACTACAGATTCAGAATTAAAGGGGGGTGGACAAATTGAAACTCTGTGCTTACGTTGACAGTGTAATATGGGTCAATAAGAAAAGTTAAAAGATCTTCTGTTTTCAGAGCAATCCACAATCAGTCTCTGTATAATAACTGTATTGATGTAAACCCTGAGGGAAATGTTGACATAATGTAAACTACTTTCCACTTTGTTTAACAGGCAGAAAATCATTATGTATGCCGTGTGCTCCTACCCATGAAAGAGCAGCACCTTGAATACAGCAGCAGGCTGGGAACACCATATTTTCTTGGGATAAATGACATCTTGCTATTTTTCTATTGTGATTGTCCCTTTTATGAATGTCAAGCTACAATTTGTAAATTTAGTCTTGCTAATAAAAACGTATCTTACAGCCAGCTACCTCAGCAAAGAAAAACAGCAAGCTATGTCTGTAATGCTTATTCACAACCTTCCATTAGTATACATATCTTTATACATTTGCTTGCTTTAGGAATACAAACTTCTAATTGCTTCATCCCTGACCTTCCTTGTAAATGGAGCACATTTTAATAGAGGTTGAATTGAACAAAAAAAATTTTTTTCTTACCAATGTTTAAATCTGGGTTTCCCCATAGAGTCAACTTAGCATGAGAAAATGGATCAAAATCCAATTGATGTGATATTATATGTCTCAGCAGGAACTGTGGGAGGATCCCTATCCATTTTAAGGTGCCAAGTACCTAATGCCATCGATTCAACCTAAACCAGTTCAGTACTCTATTTATAAGCATACATGGGCTCATCTGGGGGAACAGAAAGATTGAGTAACCGAACTCTTTTGTCTCACATAGTACATAGTTAAATTATGGAATTTTCTGGCACAGAATGTAGTGACGGCCTCCATTGGGTGGCTTGAAATTAGACAAATTTATGGAGGATGAAGCTATTACTGGCTGCTAGTTAGGAAGGCTGTATATAATCTACAGTATCAGGGGCAGTTTGCCACTCAATAGTAGTTGCTGGGGAGCATGAACAGGTGCTGCCATTGCTGTGCTGCTTGTGTTCTGCTGTTGGGCTTCCCATGGACTACGCAGGCCTTTCATTTCATCAAGCAAGGCTTTACTGACGTTCTTAGGCTCTTCTGGTTCACTATGATCAGCCAATATTTATGAAACCTAATTTTAATGCCAGCAATAAGGGGGGGGGGACTAAAAAGGGCATTGGAATGTCATCAGAATGTAAGTTATATTTGCAGACTACACACACACACACACACACACACACACACTGAATTTTACAGGAGAATTTGAAGTCTGCATCTTACATTGCTTGAGCAGACTAGCAGACTGCCTCATTTCCCTTCTCTAGAAAATGAAAGTGCATTTGCTCACTTTAACACTTGTAACAGGATTATGCTTGGAGTGACACAATAGCAGGCAACACCACAAAGCTAGGTGCTATAAAAACATAATGACCTCTTGCCTAATCTTCGAACCTTCATTCAAGTACTCCTTCAGCAGCAATAATTTGATATTCTGCAGTGTTTTTTAAAATGCAATGCAATGAATTTTTATTGGAGACACTCCGGCTACATAGTGATGTACTTATTCATCTGAAAATTATGCTTAACTGCAGACTGTAAATGCAGTTGCACATAGGAACATCAGTCCAGAAAGAAAGAAAGGAGCTCATTCTTTTTCTTTATCAGTGTAAACACATTCAAAGTATATTCCCCTTTTTATTTTGAAAATCCTCAAGGTCGCTAAATGTTTTTTTGACCTGATCCTGTGAGCTTCTGTACTGTACTGGAGGAATAGTAACTCACTGGTAGAGCTCCTGCTTTGCATGCAGAAGGTCTCAGGTTCAACATCCAGCTTCTTCCATTAGGGCTAGGAAAGAATCCTGCCTGAAAACCCTACAGAGCTGCTGCCAGTCAGTGTCAACCATACTGGGCTAGGTGGACCAACGGTCTGACTTGGTAGAAGTCTTTATTGAACCATAGCTTTGCAGACAGTCATATTACTGTTAGGGCTGGGTGAGAATTTTGTTTTATTTCATTTTTGATAATGATTGATCAAAATTCTCATTTTTTTTCAAATTCGGGATGGAAAGAATTTTGAATTTGGAGGAATTCAAATGTGGGAGAAACAAAAACAAAAACAAACAAAAAGGATTTGGCTATCCTGGCAGAGGACTTTGAGTATTTAGCTCTACTAACTCTAGATTTGAATCCTAGGGAATTCAACCATATTTATTTATGTATTTATTGTATTTATATCTTGTCTTTTTTTCTCCAAGGTCTTCAAGACAGCGTACATAATCCTCGTCATCATTTTATCCTTACAGCAAGTCTATGAGGTAGGCTGGGCTGAGAGTCTGTGACTGGCCCAAAGTCACCCAGTGAGCTTCATAGTCAAGTGAAGACCAGAACCTGGATCTCCTGAGTCCCAGTTCACCACTCTAGCCATTACACCACACTGGCTGTTAGTGCTGAATTAGGCTGGACACTCTTTATTTCTGAGAGGCTCCTCATCTTTAAAAGCTACATGGCAGGCAAAGTACAGCATGGTCTTCTCCATGTACTTATTAGGGGTGTGCACGCCCCTGCCCACTCCGCTTCACTTTAAGATCCGCCATTTTTGGATCGGCCCGCTCCGCCCCGCCCCCACTCCACCTGTGCCCACTCCGCTCCGCTCGGAGCTACGGATCCGGATCGGAGCTCCGGTCCCCCCCATAGGGGGGGTTACCGGGCCCTGCCGCCATAGCCGCCCATGCGGCGACAGCGGCAGAGCCCGGTAAGGAGGAGGGGGGCCTTACCTGCCTCCGTCCGTGGTCCGTCACCGTCTTCAATTGAGCCCGTGGTTCCACCAGGAAGTCTGGGCCGCAAGTGCGGCTCAGACTTCCTGCTGGAACCACGGGCTCAATTGGAGACGCTGACGGACCGCGGACGGAGGCAGGTAAGGGAGAGGAGGGCGGGGGGGTTACCGGGCCCTGCCGCCATCGCCGCCCATGCGGCGACGGTGGCAGAGCCCGGTAAGGGACCAAGGGGGAGGGGGCCTTACCTGCCTCCATCCGCGGTCCATCGCCATCTTCAATTGAGCCCGCGGTTCCACCAGGAAGTCTGGGCCGCAAGTGCGGCCCAGACTTCCTGCTGGAACCACGTGCTCAATTGGAGATGCTGACGGACCGCGGACGGAGGCAGGTAAGGGAGAGGAGGGCGGGGGGCGTTACCGGGCCCTGCTGCTGTCGCCGCATGGGTGACAGCGACAGCGGCAGGGCCCGGTAAACCCCACTTACCTTTCCGGTGGAGCTCCGGATCGAGGCGAAGGATCCGCCTTCACCTCGATCCTCTTCGCCACGCTCCACCGGCCCCCCAATCCTCTTCGCCTCCACCTTAAGGGCAGGCGAAGCCCCCCGCTCCGCTACTGCTTCTCCAGTCCGATTAGAAGCGGAGCACATCCCTAAAGATTACTGTGGCATGTTAATCATAGTAGAGTCAGTGGTGGATAATTGATGTTTAATATTCCTTACTCTCTAGTGACCAAAGCTGATTATGAAAGGAAATCTTGAAAGGAGTACAAGATCAACCCTAGTGGTTATTAGGGGTGTGCACGGACCCCCTGATCCGCCCTGCGGGCCAATCCGAAAATTTCGGATCGGCCCGCTCCGCTCCGTGCTGCTCCGCCCATAGTCCGCTCCTCTTCGCCGCAGAGCTCCGGCTCCGAATCGGAGCTCCGCAGTGGAGGGGAGTGGAGCCAGGTAAGGCCCCCTCCCTCCTCTCCCTTACCTGCAGAGCCCGGTAAGGGACCATGGGGGAGGGGGGCCTTACCTGCATCCATCCGCAGTCCCTCGGCTTCTTCATTTGAGCCCGTGGCTCAACCAGGAAGTCTGGGCCGCAAGTGCGGCCTAGACTTCCTGGTTGAGCCGCGGGCTCAATTGAAGAAGTCGAGGGACTGCGGACGGACACAGGTAAGGGAGAGGACGGAGGGGGGTTTACCGGACCCCGCCACTGCCGCTGCCGCCCGTGTGGTGATGGTGGCAGAGCCCGGTAAGGGACCAAGGGGGAGGGGGGCCTTACCTGCATCCATCCGCGGCTCTGAGCCGTGGGCTCAATTGAAGAAGCCGAGGGACCGCGGACAAACACAGGTAAGGGATAGGACGGAGGGGGGTTTATCGGGCCCCGCCGCTGCCCATGTGGCAACGGCGGCAGAGCCCGGTAAGGGACCAAAGGGGAGGGGGCCTTACCTGCGTCCGTCCACGGTCCCTCAGCTTCTTCAATTGAGCCCGTGGCTCAACCAGGAAGTCTGGACCGCAGGTAAGGGAAAGGAGGGAGGGGGGGTTACCGGGCCCTGCCGCTGTCACCGCATGGGCAACAGCGACAGCGGCAGGGCCCGGTAAACCCCACTTACCTTTCTTGCGGAGCTCCGGATCGAGGCAAAGGATCCGCCATCACCTCTTCACAATTCTCTGCCGGCCCCACAATCCTCTTTGCCTCCACTTTAAGGGGAGGCGAAGCACCCCGCTCCGCTTTTAATTCGCCGGTCTGACTAGAAGCGGAGCACAGCCCAAGTGGTTATAAGTAGGGGTGTGCACGGGCCCCCTGATCTGCCCCATGGGCCAATCCAAAAATTTCCGCACTGCTCCGCCCATAGTCCACTCCTCTTTGCCGCGGAGCTCCGGCTCCGAATCAGAGCTCTGCAGTGGAGGGGAGTGGCACCAGGTAAGGCCCCCTCCCTCCTCTCCCTTACCTGCAGAGACCAAGGGGGAGGGGGGCCTTACCTGCATCCATCCGCGGTCCCTCGGCTTCTTCAATTGAGCCCGTGGCTCAACCAGGAAGTCTGGGCCGCAAGTGCAGCCTAGATTTCCTGGTTGAGCTGCGGGCTCAATTGAAGAAGCCGAGGGACCACGGATGGACGCAGGTAAGGGAGAGCTGTTTACTTGGCCTTCCCCCCGCCGCCGCTCGTGCGGCAACGGCGGGAGAGCCAGGTAAGGGACCAAGGGGGAGGGGGCCTTACCTGCATCCGTCCATGGTCCCTCTTCTTCTTCAATTGAGCCCGTGGCTCAACCAGGAAGTCTGGGCCGCAAGTGCAGCCTAGACTTCCTGGTTGAGCCACGGGCTCAATTGAAGAAGCCGAGAGACCATGGACGGATGCAGGTAAGGGAGAGGAGGGAGGGGGGGTTACCGGGCCCTGCCGCTGTTGCCGCATGGGCGACAACGACAGCGGCAGGGCCCAGTAAACCCCACTTACCTTTCTGGCGGAGCTCCGGATCAAGGCGAAGGATCCGCCTTCACCTCAATCCTCTTCGCCATGCTCCGCTGGCCCCCCAATCCTCTTTGCCTCTGCCTTAAGGGTAGGCGAAGCCCCCCGCTCCGCTCCTGCTTCTCCGGTTCGAGGAGAAGCGGAGCACATCCCTAGTTATAAGTCTACTGTAGCAATCCCATTGGTTAATACTAACTTCTCTGAAACATCTGTGTCCTTCCAATCCTCTAAAGTGATTCAGAAGCTTTCTGAGAAGTCTGCTTTGCTGCAGACCATTTCGGAGAAGTCCTGCTTCACTTCAGAGAAAGCCCAAATCTGTCTATATGTGTCCTTCTGTTCTGGATTTGGTTTTTGTCTGGAGTGGATGCACACCTCTACCATATACAGTTGGTGTGCAGCACCGTCATATTCAAAAATATCACAGTGAATCATAAAAATAGTATCTTGTACCTTTGCATGAAGCAAATACATTTTCCCCATCCAAAAACATGGACGTTTAAACAGCGCTATGTCTAACCATTCTTGTAATCTGAGTTCATCCATCCAGATAAAATGTTATCTATTTCCTTCCTTAAATGTCAACTATGTAATATATATATATATATATATATATATATATATATATATATATAGAAATAGAAAGGATACCTTAGGGTACGCACTAATGTAGTCCCTTCAATTATATTTTATGATTATGACCTTTATTGCAACAATAATTTAACATTTTAATTAAATCTGCAAGCATTTTCATTTCTACAAGATGTCCTTCATTCCACTGTACTATAATTTAATGAAGTGATTTTCAATAACAATCAGCAATATCGACATATAAATGTTAATGCTCCTTTTTCTGTGGCCCAAGTTTATCTTTTATGCTTCAGAACAAATTTGGACAGCAAGCAAAATATCCAAACTCTACTTCAGTAATACACATCTTTAAAACGTTGAATGAGTCAGATGTAAGATGTCATTAAAAACATACCACAAAGAAAGGAATTTATTTATATACTTATTTCTATGTTACATTCCCTAATGAGATTATTCAGCCAGTGAATTATTAAACATTATGGGACTGCAAAAAGACTGTATATAGTAAGGGTGTACATCCACTTCACACTGCCTGAATCTGCAAAACTTCATCTGAGAAAAAAAAGTACAACAATTTCAAACAAACACTAAAACAATAAAAACAATAAAACAAATGTTTAACTTAGGGCAAGAAATGCACAAACATATTCCACATTTCTGTCTAGCTTGAGGGAAAGACTTCTGATAATTAAATTACTGGATTTGACTTTGCCTTCATTTTTTTTTGAAGTTCAGATGCAGATTTCAATGTTAATTAGAACAAACTGAATACTTTAAGCATGTTTAAAAATTCATGCATGGGAGAAATCAGATGACATTTGGAATGGTTAGTAAACATTTTAGTAAACCTTTGACAATATTATGATATTTCTTTCAGAGGGCTGCACGTAAGCAATAAAATTATGCAGTGCCATCGTCTTTCAAAACCATATGAAAGGGAAAAATAATAAGCATCAACTTATACTATTTTATCTATTGTAATTACCATATATCTCAGTTTGAAAGCAAGGCCAGGTAATTTGGAAATGAAAAACAACAACAACAACAGGGAGAAATGTGGATGAGGGTAATTTCTGGAAAAAACATCTACCCATAACCTGCAGATGTAATTGATTAAGGCTGCAATTCTATACATACTTACATGGGAGCTAACTCATTGGGAATTACCTCTGAGTAGTTGGGCATGGGATTGCACTGTAAGTAGCTGAAAATATTAAGAGAACTGTAGAAGTGGAGGAAAAGGCATAGCATAGGTGAAAGGAGACAATAATTATTTCCTGAGGCTTGTACAAGAGCACTTCCACAGGGAGATGTTTCTGGTTGCTAGACTGGATGATTTGGGGAAATGAAGCGAGTAGGAACAACTTCTCAGTAATGGATTTTCCAGGTAATATTTAATCCATGACCCAAACATAATGTTCTACAAGAAGTTCTCAAGCCAAGGTCAAATATTCCCTTGCGATGTCAAATATCATGAGACTTTCCATTCATGGCTTAATGTCATTGCTTCATTTAAGACTTCCCAAAGGAGTAAGTTATTTCTCCATTTATGTAAGTATTACTGCATTGGGTCTTTAATATTGATGCCTTAATCTGCTATTAACAGGGAGAAAATAAACTTTGGTTAACATTATTAATTTTTCACAGTTAAACAGGATTTATTTGGAAGGGGAAAGGGTCAATTGTAAACCCATGTAACTCTCATGAAAATTGGAATTTTGACAACAGCACTGGAACTTTGGAGCCTTGATGACAAACTCTTGGGCGACAGTTAGGGATGACTGTAGCTTGGTAATCTGGCCCTTTGGGGGCTTGATGGACTTCCGGTGCCTGCCCAACTTAGCTTGAATTTGTGAGCTAAGCCATGGGCTTTCCCCAAACTTTGGAGATTTCCCCCGTGTTTTTTTTTTTATTGGGTCACAACAAAGATTTGTGCAAATTGCAGCCATAATTTGTGCAAATCATGGAACATTGTACGGTTGTAATTTGTGCAAATTAAAAATCATGGAAAATCCACCAGCTGGCCTAGCCAAGTTGGACCAGTTAGTAGAAATGGAACTTAAGTGTGTGTGGGGGGGGGGGGGGGAGAGACAATGAAAAGTCATCAAGCTCCATCCCCAAAATGAATTCCTCTGATGTCCCTAGTAGAAGTACCCATATTTCAGTATATTGTTGTTAAACTTAGAGCTGTGTGTAAATGGGCTCCCAAATTCTGCACCCTATCTGTGGGCAGAGAAATTTGTTGAACAATTTCACCCAATTTCTCGGGGGGGGGGGAGAAGTTGTGCAACACTTTCTCACAGGTAGGACTCACCACTGGCAGGGGTTGTAGTGCAGCCATTTCCTTTCTTCCTAAAGGTTTTTGTGTGCCACCATTGGAAGTGGCAACACCATCATCTGTCTTGGCAGGCCGACCTCCATTTTGCATCCACCACAATGTAGATATGGGAGGGGGAGTGTTATGTCGTGCTTCAGAGAACAGGTGGAAACTCTGCTGTGCCAAATTCTGTCCTCCAATTTCCTTAAAGTTTCCTTCCTCCATGAAAAAGGCTTCAATTTTTTCTGTCTCAATCCCAGTGCTTTTTATAATTTATTTCAAATTGCTTTTGGTGGTGTGCTTGAGCATACTAAATCACTGCAAGGTGGCCACGGGTGCTGTGTTGTTGTTGTCCTTTTTGTTACACATCTCTCCATTGCTCTGCTGATTCCCAGGCTTCCGATGCTTTCTTAGCTAAAATAGCCCTGTGGGAGGAATTACCTCTTATGTCTTCCCTTGGGCATTAATTTACAGTGCAGGAAGCCAAGGAGGACACAGGCTGCCAGGATAAAGGTTTGCACCTTGGTGAGAGGGGCCATTTATGCAACATGAAAGGCATAAATGGGTTTCTGAAAAACCTGAGCTGCCATTTTGAAGCAAAACGGCAGCTTGCTAAGGAGATGGGGGAGGTGCCAGGCACTATGCAGCACTCACAAAGAGGTCCATTGAGTGGTGCTAGCTCTGCAAGTGGGGCTCCAGCCCCCTCACCGATTCCTGCAACTTCCCTAGCTTTAAATTGCTGGAGGCTGGGTTACCTGAAGGATCATCTGTATATACCTGCCCAGACACAAAGGTCTTCTTTAGTCATCCTCCTCCAAGTGCCCCTGCCAAATGAGCTGAGGCAAGTGGTTACTAAGGAGAAGGCCTTTTCAGTGGTGGTATCACAGTTGTGAAACGGGCTTCCCAGAGAAGCTGGCCTGTCACTTACGTTGTGGTCTTTTCAGCATCAGGTGAAGACCTTCCTATTCTCCCAGGCATTTTAAGTCCTTCATGGATTTTTTTATTGTTTTAAATCTGTTATTATACTTTTGGATCTTTACACTGCTACTGGTTTTTATTATGGTTTATACTGTAGTTTTATACTTTTTTATGCTTTATATTATGTTTTAGCATGTTGCTGTATTTTATGGTTTTAACTGTGAACTTCCCCGAGAGCTTTGACTATTCATCAGTATAGTAATGTAATGCAATTAATTAATTGATTGATTGATTGATTAAAACTCTAAAACTACTACTGTCTAGGGGTGATTCTGAGGGGTGGGGAGTTGCAGCTAGGGAAGGAAGGATTAAACCTTGCCTCCCAATATGCTGTGGTCCCAGTCTTAAAGAGGTCTGTGCTTACTTTCCTGATTTAGAGGCAGGTATGTTTATATGGGGAACATGTAGTTTGACCCTAAGGAGCAGAATGCAACGTTTATGACTAAAAATGAACAGCTCCGTTGAAATGGCCTATGTTGGCCTTTGAAACAGCTCTGTCATGATCTTCAGCTGCAAGTTGTAAAAACAGACAGGTTGTTGAAGTCCAAGCAACAATGGAAAGCCCAGGTGGGTGTATTTGGACAAGGGGTCCTGTACATGATAACCTACTTTAGACAGCATTAATTGCATACATTTCTTGCAAAAACATTTTCCACAAGCAGTTCAGCCTGCTTAGAAGGTTATTGTGCTCTTAAAGTAAAGCACTGGGCTTGAGATTTGAGATGCTTAAAGGTCTTGAACAATGTATTGATCATGAGTTGGATTTCTTGTCTTTTCTGCCTCTTCCTATTTTCTGAGATTAAAGTGTTGCTATCAGCAGAGTAGAACATGGCATGTGATTTTGCTGCACTGACTTGGGAGCTGCATTGCCTGACATTTTGGTGTTGTTTGATTAATTTGCTTCAAACAGTGAGCGGTGTGTGTGTGTGTGTGTGTGTGTGAATTATAGATTGTTCTTTGTTTCTCTCCCTCCTGCCCCACTGGTTGAATTTGTGACACCCCACCCCCAAGAATATATATATTAGACAGCAACGTTTAATATTTATTTTCTAAGCTATACCTCATAAATAGCAAAATGTACAGGATTATGTTATGATCTGGGATCCCAACCCCTCACCCTCAGAGGAGATGGATCCTGAGTTAATGAAATGTAAAGAGGACTTGGCTACAGAAGGGCATCCTGAGGTTTCCAATTCTTTAAGACCTTTTTCTCCAGGAAGGCCCCAGGGATCAGCCTCCCAGTGTCTGGAGGAGATTGCACTGCCATCCTCAGATTCTGAGGAATCTAGCCATGAAGACACCTTCACACTTAAGTCACTTCTGTATTTTCACAGCCCAAGACTGATGAAACAGACCAGGCTCCTTTAAGAAAGAAGGCCTTAGTCTGCAGTGATGTTATAACCCACCAAAATAAGCCAAAATCATACTTAAGGCTCATTGATGATCAGCTCATTGTTGGAGCAACATACAGGCATATCTGCTATCCAGCCCCAGCATCATTCAGAGATCTTCCTGATGCTGCTCTGTTACTGCTTATCTGGGAAACCTGTCTCCTGCATGGATGGAATCCAGCTTGTTTTGTCACAAGACCCTGGTGAGAAACAGATATGTAGAGGATACTATGTAGCTTGGACTTCACTGTAACAGGGCTCAATGTCTGAAACATCAGGAGAAAAGAAATCAATTGCTCACATTGATGTCTTGTAATCCTTACTTATCTCATGCCTGTTCTCTCTCTAGGGTCTTCTTCTGCCTTTGTCTAAATTTCAAAAGGAAATTCTTTGGTTCAGGAACCTATCAGATACTTACAAAATATGTAACTGTTTTTAAAGTGACATGAGGAAATTCCATGATCATACTTGGTTGACTTTTCCTTAAAAAAAAAAGTTCACTCCAGTCTTCAAGAGTTATATTAGCACTACACCCATACACCTTGAAATATTTGATTTATAAATAAAGGTTAAGGACCCATTATTTTTCAGGGATAGGCATTTGGGCAGGTGATTTTGATTCAGTCAAATGCCTTGGGCCATCCCTATTTACTAAACGTTCTTTCCTTCAGATTATAGAAATGTAAACTGAGAATAAGGTAAAGTCCTGTTTAACTTTAAGTGAGCTTAGTTAATTTAGTGTAGTTGAAAGGAAGTCAACTCTTGGCACAGGTGGAAAGAGGTCACCCAGGTTTTAGCAATGCAAGGATTTTGAATTCAATAGATCACATTTCCTTTTGGCCAGTAACAAACAATAAGCAAGAACAGTCATCTAAGAACTGATTTAACACAGCCCTTTGGTGCTTTACATCATCAAGAAGACTGTCAGGCACTTTGAGAACTAACCAAAGTTCCTGTTGAACCTGCAGTGTGAGTAGATACAAGCATTTCAGTGAAGCCAGCAGAACTAAGCAGATCTAAATGCATGTAAAGCTGACTTGCAGATCTTGGAAAAATACTCTTTTTCCCCCTTTTGGTGAACACAGCGAAAGAACGTCATAATGAAGAATCTTCAGGCTTTCTCTGTAGTGACACCCACCCTCTTGAAATCCTTTCCCCATGCAGTTCAGGAGGTAGAAAAGGTAATATTTTTTAAATGCCTCCTAAAAACATATTTATTTAGACAAGCCTTCCCTGGACTATAAATTATTCTGGTTTTATGTGACTTTTAAAGTTTTAAGTTTTAATCTGGATTGTTGTTATATCATGGTTTTAGATGTAAACTGCCCAGAGTGCCTAAGCTATTGGGCAGTATAATAAATAAATAAATAAATAAATAAATAACCCCTAAATGAAGTTGCATGGGCTGGTTTTTACAATTTATTTACTTATTTATTTAAAATATTTTTACCCTGGTTTTCCTGTACAGTTTAAGGTGACTTATAAAAATAATGAAAACAGTACATAAAAGACAACTAAGAAATAAGCCAGCAGTAGGGTGATTTAAAGTAGCAGAAGTAAAAAATAAAGAAACAGAGCGAAAAACCAAAAAGGTTTCATATAATTATGGGAGACAACCAATTCAATCCAGCCTCACAGCCTTGCGGAGGGTGGCGGTCAGAAAATGAGAGCCTCCTCTATCTGTGGAGGGTTCCCATGCAAGCCAGAATGCAGATTTCCCAGTGTGCTTGATTTATCCACATATAGCATGCCTGAATAAGGTTCTTTTCATCTTGATATATATAGTTTATTTATTTATTTATTATTTATTACATTTCTATACCGCCCAATAGCCAGAGCTCTCTGGGCGGTTCACAAAAATATAGAATTATTATTATTATTATTATTATTATTATTATTATTATTATTATTATTATTAAATTATATAGGCTGGTGTCACCTGTACCTAAGTTTGGAAAGACCTACTTTTCATTCAGCTGTCTCCTTTAATACCTTGCTGCCACCTCCTAGAATCTGCCGTCTGAGGCAACCACTTCACTCTGCCTCATAGTAAAGACCAGCCCTGATGTAAATCAATGTACACACTACACTGATCACCACCACAGATTGATCATAGCCACCTACATAGTCAACAGACCTTGCAGTCAGAAAATGACGGTGTGAAATCTCCAAGTGGATCCCCTTCTTGGGGGAGAAATGGCCATTTCATCTAGCAGCTAATTGTATACTGCAGAGGATACATGCTCTGATAAGAGCACCTTTTCATGTGAAGTGGAAGACAAACTGTATATAGCTTGGGATGGGGGTGAGTGTGATGTCTGGCTATGTAATGTGAGTTATGGTGCAGGTTGATATGTATATTTATGGTAATGTTGTTTATCTCCTTTGTGTAGAGTTAATAGGGTAAGTTAGTTAAAGGGGATGGAATGTTGGTGTGCTGGCATATGATTGGTGGAGAGTGTGAAATGAGTAGGGTTTAAAGAGGGGTGAGTCAGTTAGTTAAGACAGTTGGGCTAGAGAGTGCAGGGACAATCTGGTGTTTGGGATAGATATAGAGGGAGGGGCTTGATTAGGCTAGGGATAATTGAAATATTAATTTCAGAGCTGTTATTGAATACACAAATACACGCAATGCGCTCTACATAGGGCTACCATTGTACCTAGTTCGGAAACTTCAACTAGTTCAAAATATGGCAGCCAGGTTGGTCACCGGTACACCTAGGGGTGACCACATTACACCAACATTAAAATCACTCCACTGGCTGCCAATTAGTTTCCGGGCAAAGTACAAAGTGTTGGTCATCACCTTTAAAGCCCTAAATGGTTTGGGTCCAGGTTACCTGTGGGATCGCCTTCTACCATATAGTCCGCCCCGCACACTCAGGTCCTCTGGGGTGAACTTACTTCAGTCAGCTAAAACTAGGCTGACATCAGTTTCCCAGAGGACCTTTTCTTCTGTCGCCCCCAGATTGTGGAATGGCCTGCCGGAGGAGATTCGTAAAATTAACACTATGTGTGATTTTAAGGCAGCTTTAAAGACTAGCCTTTTCCGGCAGGCCTATCCAGATCAATGTTAAATCATGATTTTTTAAGATGTATTGGTTCCTGTTCTAATGTTGTTCTCCGCCTCGATCCAAAGGGAGAGGCGGGTAAGAAATAAATTTATTATTATTATTATTATTATTATTATTATTATTATTATTATTATTATCATACAGTGTGGAATCTTTCATTATAGGTAGTCTCTCAGTGAGACCAAAAGTATTAAAGATTATATGGTGGCAGCAGTATTAAGGGAGTGGTCAAGCCTAGTGGGGAAAATAGTGTTCCACAAACTGGGTGTGAGTGTGTATAAAGGGAAGGGCTGAAGCATAAGGAGAGGCCCCTCTTGTACACAAATCAAATGTACCCATAGCCTCAGAGAAGGTATTCCAAGGGGAGGTATGTAACAGTGAGTTTTTCTTCTCATACCGTTTATTCCTATCATCAGAATATACTTCTACAGCCTTTAAATTCTGCCATAGAAAATTCACTTCTAATAAGGGGCTTTATTTTTTTGCCTTCACCTGTCACTCTGATGAGAGTAGTAATTAAAGTGGCACACAGCTAAGAGTGTGCTTGCATGAACCAAAAATAAGTTATTTTCCTGTTCACTAACTTCTAACAGCCTCTCATTTTTCTCTGACAACTTATTTAATATTGTGCTGGGTAGGGGCGGAGGGTTGTCTTCCTGGATCATTTTGAAAACACTTCTTTTGTATTCATTCACACAGTGCCAGGCCTTAACAAACATACACCATGCCAAAGAGTCCTAAACAATTTTCCTGGCAACTATAAGCTCATTATACTGGCATTGCTCTTGGACCTCAGAGTTCAATGTATTATCCACTGCCAACTGATATACAACCAGCACAAGCACCGAAAAGGGACCTTTTAATTTGTGTATAAACTGGGAAGACTCTCGTTGGCTGACTGATAAGATTCAGTGGAGTTTCATATGCTATTCTTACACAGATTCTAAAAGTGGTGACAAATCACTCCCTGCAGTCTTATCTCCCTTCTTCATACCAAGTAGGAAAATTATAATTGGCTAGATACTACTGCAAGGAGCTGATGTTCTCAAAATGAGAAGATCTACTAGCTACCTCCATTGAACTGGTTTTACATAAGAGCATGTACATAGATGTTATGGGGCATGCCACAGTAAGAGAAAGAGGGAATTTTTCAGATATGCTGCATGTAGATCAAGGCCAGCCCAAGAAATTTTGTTGCCTGAGGAAAAGAACAAGATGGCGCCTTCTCCCATTCTATGAACAAATCTGACTGGACTGTTTCTTCAGCATTGACAATGGAACACCATCCTCCACTGCACCTGAAGATGTAGGTTAGCTAAGGGGAGACAGGGCAGGGTGCTTATCACTCAGCTCTTTCCTCTAACATCTTGCTGCCACCTTCTAGCATCTGCTTCCTGAGGTAACCACTTCATTCTGCCTCAAGGTAAGACTGGCCGTGATGTAGATCAAGGTACACATGCCACTGAGCACCACCAAAGGTTGATTGTAGCCACCCACATAATGTGCCACATCCTACCAAAAATGTTCCTGTCAATGGTTTGCAATCACATGGGGAAAACATAAACCAATGATAATCTTCATGATGAGGCACTGCAACGAACCAGTTTGCTTCATGAAATAGCTCCCAGGTAGTTGCAATTTCACACAGTGTCCATATGGCATCCATTCCATACGATATGGGTCTAATCTTTTTGCACATATGGAATTTCCACAGCCTTGTAACTGTTTTAACATGGCATCTGCCCAAATGGGCACTGGGATTCTTATAGGATTCTTGTAAGATATTGTCCCACAGATCAAAAATAGTTTAGAATGTATGCCTTTCCTACATCTCTCAAGTCTGACAGCTTCAGAACAAGTCAAAGCAGATGGTAGCTGAGTATTAGATATTTATTGTTATGTAATACAAATTTTGGCATATCAAAGCCTCTTCATTGTGATATATTGGAGCTGTATCTTTCCCACTTCCCAGAATATTCTTATGTTAAAAAGGGATGGATTTTTTTGTCCTAGACTCTTTCTTGAATTAGAACTGAGCAACTGAACCAAAATTTCCAAAGCACATTCTATCCCTAGATGTAGCACAATCTGCTTTATAGAGAAATAAACCATTCAAGAGATAACGTTTGTGCAATAACAGAAAATAAACGCATGTATATAGCAGTGCAAAAAGGCAGAACATTATACAGACCAACTGGCAGACTCTGATAACAAGAGCAAGTAGTCCAGTAGAGGCACATGGCGGAATTTTGAGACCTGATTATTACCAGCTCTATTAGGGTGATAAAGTGCATTAATAATTTCAAGGCAAACTGAGTTGTCAGAAGAAAGGACTTCACTGATTTGGTAAATGGGGATGGAAATGGAAAGACAGCCAAACTGGAGTGCCTAAGGCATCTGGAATCATAGAGCTAGTGAATCAGAGGTGATAGCCTCAGTTAGTAATGTACAAGTATTATACTGAAAGCTAAAGGATAACAGGTAAATCAATGATTAATGATAATTGTCTCCTCAAATCACCATATGATTGGGAATGAAATGATTGGCAGGTGGATTCATCTGTACTAGTCAAGCATATTGCTGCCATATTTAGTTGTTTAAAGGATAGTTCGCATATGAAGGTTCCTCATTCATTGGCAGGGTTCACATGTCACAACAACCCACCATGGCTTAATTTACCCTGTTATGCTGGGCACCTGCAGGCGTCATTTCTGCATGGTGCCTGTAGTTGCCTGGGCTTGCCATGGCTTGTCATGTCATGTAAACCACAACCGCCTTCAAATAACTTTAAAATAAGCCAAGCGTTATTTTGAGGTCTAACCCTCAAATAACCGTACTGCCTGGGCTTGCATGACAAGCCATGGCATGCTGGCTGCACCACGATGTGACAGTTGGTGCAGGTAAATTAAGCTTTGATGTGTTGTTGTGTCATGCAAACCAGGTCACTGAGGCCACGGCTAGACAAGGGGGGTGGAGGGTGATGATCTCGCAATTTTATGTTCGTGAGATTATCACCCTCGTCTACACATGGCATGCAACATCATGGCCACCATTTTGTTTTTGCTTTTTAAAGGAAAAGGAGCACATGAGCGCTCGAGCAAAAGGTAAGCCTTTTTTTAAAAAACCAAAACCTCGTCACCCCCCCAATGGACACAGAGCTCCTGAAGATCTCTGTGCCCTGGTTCCTTGGATTACTCATGAGGAGTCAAAACAACCCACGATGCCCAACCACTCATCCGGAGACCACGGAAAAAGCAGGCTACAATATCTCGGGCCAAGGGAGTGATCATCCCTCCCTGTTCCCAGGATGCCCTGTGCATCATGCGGATGCACAGGGATCATCCCAGAGTGATCACCGGGATATTGCCTGGTCTAGCCATGGCCTGACTGTAGTGTTAAGTGGTGACTTATATGTGTGAATGAACCATGACATGATCACTAAAGACAGAATAGGGCCTTTTCTGTTGCTTTAACCCATCTTTGGAATTCCCTTCTCAAGAAAGTTCACCTAGCACTGCATTTATTTTCTTTTGGGCACCTGGCAAAAAGCTTTTTTTGTTTGCTCTAGCCTTTTGGTATTTCATTATATGTGTGTCATTTTGTTTTGGTATTGTATTTTTATGCTGCTCTGTTATGATCTGTTTTTATTGTTATTTCTCAGTGTTTTAATGTTGTATTGGTTGATTTTTTTAAGCCACTGAAATCAATCTTGGAAGAAGAGCGGCTGATAAATATTCCAAATAAATAAATAAATACAATATATTGTGCCACACTACTTCAAATACAGTATCTTTCAGTGGAGTCAGGCCAATACTGAAGGCCAAATTAAATATGATGCGGAAGATTTGTGGTTAAATGTAGCTGCCAGTGGGCCCAATTTGGATCGTGGTCATGGTGTTGGGAGAGCAGAGGCATGTCACTTTCCTCTGCCCCATTTCCTCAACTTAAATTGTCTCTTCCCAAGGCTGCTATTACCAGTAGAGGTTGTGAGATATATATATATATATATATTATTCCAACCTCATCTTGTTTTTTCTCTTCCCCATGGCTAATAGCAGTTTGGAAGGGCAAGATGGCAGAATGGCCCAAGGGAAAGTGTTCTATTCCCTCCTCCAGTGCCAGAGCTCCAATCCAAATCTGCTTCCCTATGGCTACTTTCAACCAATATAAAAAGGCAACAGGGTATTTGATTACAAATCTCCCACAGCATGTCTGGCTTGGCCCCAGCAATGTAATCAAGTGATGTATGAACAAGCAAAGTAATATGCTCATATTTCTTTGGCAACAACATTGTTGCATAGAAAGTTGCCTTATTGGTCCATCTAGCTCAGTGCTGCCTACACTGACTGTCAGTGGCTCTCCAAGGCCATAGCTAGACCTAAGGTTTATCCCTGGACCGTCCAGGGGGTTAAACCTGTTCATCTAGGTGACACACAGGGGATCCAGTGTTCAGGCAGGGGCGAACCCTGGATGATCCCAGGATAAACCTTAGGTCTAGCTGTTGCCCAAGATTCAGACAGAAGACACCTGCCTGAAGGTGCTGGAGACTAAATCTAGGATGTTCTGCAAATCATGCACTCTATACTATAGCACTTGCCCAGATCGACACCAAGCAGGATATGACACTTTGAAAATGGTTTGGAAACTGTATATGGAGTGTGTTCTGGGCTCCAACAGATGTCACTACTGTTATAAACCATTTTAAAGCAGTAGTGTAGAACCTGCCAATATTTCATTATCACAGTTGCTTCTGCATTCACTGAATTCTCATCTATGGCAAAGTCTCGTCTAAAGAAAAGCGATACTGATCAGAAGTCCTCTATTGCTTCACAAAAGAGTTCTAGCTTTATTAGACTACATCCGTGTTTTTAAAACCTATCCCAAATGTGATATAAAAAGATGGCGATTTCAGGAATAACTCTAAATAATCCCAAATGAAAGAAATTTGTCATGGATAGTGTGTGTGTGTGTAATCTTCAGTGGCTCTGAAGAACAGTGACAATGAGTACAACTACCAGCATTAGTAACAGTTATGGAAGGAGATTATCACAGCTCAGCCCCAATAAAACACCATAGGGAGACTTGCCCTTTCTCTATGTTAATGTTTTTCTTTGATGCATCTTCCAACTGATGTGTATTTTGCAGTAGAGAAGCATCCAGTGTGGACTGTTGGAATCCTAAGCAAAAACATACAAACATGGATGTAGATATCATACCATTCCCACCAACTGCTCATTTAACTACAGGGGTGTTACTCCTGAAATCCACCTTTAACTTTGCACAAATGATATTACTGTTTTTGCTTCAGTTGCTACAGAGGTGGGCAAACTGTGTTCCACAAGTCTACAATTCATGAAATGCCTATAATTTTGCTTAAATTTAGATTAACAAATGTCTTTGAGTTCCTGTTCTTTGTTTTCTTCGCAGGTGTGGATTTTAGGAGAATGATATACTCTAGTATATTGGTACAGGAACAATCCTGTGTCTCCTGGGGTGGGGGTATGGGATTGTTCAGGCTCCTGGGTCTGAGCTTATAGACAGGGCTTCGAGGTGGTAGCCAGGAAGCCACACTCCCCCTCCCCCTCAAGGCTGGCTACCTCTCCGTGTGTAGAATATGGAGAGTGAAGATGTAGAAAAGGAAGTGTTCCCCGAGGCGGGTAGGAGAAGAGATTAGGAAGCTGTGTTATGCTGTTTCCTATGGCCACCCCCTACCTATCCAAGGTGCCATTATTAGACGGGTGAAATGCAGGGTGGTCTGGAGCCCAGAGGCAAAGATCACCTTTGAGCTGTTCCCACTCTGCATAGGATTTCTGTCAGCCTCCAAGTTTGGAGGCAGATGGGAATTGCAATGGGATTGTGTCCCAAATCAGATATTAGAATATCTGCTGAGAAAATAGAAGTAGCAGGAAATGCTGCACCTGCACACACACACACAAGAAGCAGCTAAGTGGGCCATGGAACATCCAACTGGCGATGATGAATGTTGAAGACTGAACAAATTGTTTGTGGATATCACCACTGATGAAGGACAGGATCTAATTGGGCCATGAAACATACACAGCTTGGGACCAAAATACGTCAAGGAATATCTCCTCTGGTATGTACCTGCTCAGACCCCTAGGTCATCTTCAGAGACCCTCCTCCGGGTGCCCCTACCAAAGGAAAATAGGTGGGTGGCTACAAGAGAGGGGGCCTTTTCAGTTATGGCACTGCCTAATGGAATGCTCTCCCCAAAGAGATTTGCTTGGCACCTATGCTGTTACATTTTCAGCAAGAGGCAAAGACCTTGATTTTCTCCCAGGCATTTTAGAGACCTAATTCTAGATTTTTATGGTCATTTTATCGATTCTTGTGGTGTTTGTTGTTTTGTTTTGTATTCTTTAGAAACATTTGTATTGTACTGGATATTTTAGCTATTTGCATGACATCTTTGTCTTTTAACTGTTTGCAATCTGCCCAGACAATATTGGTTATGAGGTGGATTAAAAATATAATAAAGAAATGAATCTGTGTTTATTACAAACAAAGCATAAAGTATATGGGAATTGTAAAGGCAGTTAATATTCTTGGATTACAGCTGGTAAACTGTAAGAGCTGAATGTCCCAATGAATAGCATCATGTCATAAATTAACATAATGCACAACAGGTCCTGAGCTCAGCAATTCAATCAATGAACCTGATTTTTTTTTAATCTATTGGGATACAAGACACCAAACCACTCCTTTGAACATTTGAAAAAAAGTAAAATGAGTTAAGCATGCATGTAAACTGGTGATGAAGTGTGTGTGTGTGTGTGTGTGTGTGTGTGTGTGTGTATGAATTCAACAAGCTTTAAATCCCCTACTGTGAAAATTGAACTTCTAGGTCACTCAGCTTTTCAAGGAACAGAAATGATTACATTCAGACTTGGTTAGTTAAATGCATTCTTTCAAATGTTAACGTTGATGGTAGCCCTAAGCTCTTCTTCTGTGTTATTTATAGTAAGGCAGAGAGTCAATATCACGAATTGTCTAGGCTCGCTCTGTCTGCATCCAATCATTAGGGAGTTTTCTGAAATCATCATATTGAGTGAAATCTGACAGCAATGTAGAACTTAATTCTAACGTCATGGACATCTTTACAGATCATTTTCTCTATGTAAAGCCTGCTGAAATCTATATAATTAGTCTAATTCTTTTTTTTCTCCAGAGCTCAGAGTTCCCTACTAATAGAAGTGGAGCACAGCTAATCCACATCCAATATGAACACATCTTTAAAATATTTAAACATTAATGTGGCTTTTTTTTTAATAAAAACTAATATCTCATTCCTTCCCTTCAGTCATGACAGAAAATCAGGAGTGACTAATTCTACTGAGATCAAAGGAATCTTCCTGATATAATATGAGCACAAGAAGCAAATTAGAGCGATGCTTTTTAAGTTTTCTTTCAACATGTACATTGGAGAAAGGAAAATAAGCCATATTTTGAGATTTGCTGGATGCAATTAGAATTTAGACTTGTGTAGCATAATCCTGCTCAAAAAAAAAAAAAAAGTCTTGCTGTCTTCAGTGGAGCTTACGGCTTAGAGCAGGCATCTACAAACCCTGGCCCAGGGGCAAAATTGAGCCCTTCTGGTGTCCCACTCTGGCCTTTCGGGATTCCCCATGAGCCATGCCCCCTGGAGGCATTAGTGCCATTCAGTTCCCAGGATCTTCTCGTACTCTATGTAGGCTTCTAATGTGATTGTTGTTGTTGTTTATTCGTTCAGTCGTTTCCGACTCTTCGTGACTTCATGGACCAGCCCACGCCACCCCTAGCTCCCCCAAGGTCAAGTCTGTCACCTCCAGAATATCATCCATCCATCTTGCCCTTGGTCGGCCCCTCTTCCTTTTGCCTTCCACTTTCCCTAGCATCAGCCTCTTCTCCAGGGTATCCTGTCTTCTCATTATGTGGCCAAAGTACTTCAGTTTTGCCTTTAATACCATTCCCTCAAGTGAGCAGTCTGGCTTGATTTCCTGGAGTATGGACTGGTTTGATCTTCTTGCAGTCCAAGGCACTCTCAGAATTTTCCTCCAACACCACAGTTCAAAAGCATCTATCTTCCTTCGCTCAGCTTTCCTTATGGTCCAGCTCTCGCAGCCATAGGTTACTACGGGGAATACCATTGCTTTAACTATGCGGACCTTTGTTGTCAGTGTGGTGTCTCTGCTCTTAACTATTTTATCAAGATTTGTCATTGCTGTCCTCCCAAGAAGGAAACGTCTTCTGATTTCCTGGCTGCAGTCAGCGTCTGCAGTAATCTTTGCGCCCAGAAATACAAAGTCTGTCACTGCCTCCACGTTTTCTCCCTCTATTTGCCAGTTATCAATCAAGCTAGTTGCCATAATCTTGGTTTTTTTGAGGTTTAACTGCAACCCGGCTTTTGCACTAAGCAACAAAGGCATGTGATGGAATGTGATACTAAGAAACAAAGAGCACAAGGAAAGTGCACAGGTGTGTTGTAACAAAGTGTGTTATGTGTGCAAATTACAACCACAAACTGCCGTG
Organism: Elgaria multicarinata webbii; assembly: GCF_023053635.1. NCBI lineage: Eukaryota > Metazoa > Chordata > Lepidosauria > Squamata > Anguidae > Elgaria > Elgaria multicarinata. The sequence continues at coordinate 34,138,582 of NC_086180.1, read as the reverse complement.
AAGCTCCCCCCCCCCCAGCATATGGCTTGGGCAGGAAGCTGGCTGTTGCGTGGGGGGAGGAGCTGAATGAAGCACCCTCATGGCACAACATGTGTGCCATGTGAAGGAGGGTGGGGCTGTGCCTATAAAGGCAGCCTGTGCCAGGCATCCGTCTCTTTTGGCTTCGACTCCCACCCTCCCTCCCTTCTTCTAGTATGGGATTAACCAGTCGCTTCCTTTAGAGTGGGGGCTGTGTAGGACTTTTTCCATCCACAAATGTGGATTTTTTTTTGCCTACTTCATACTGGAAGTCTTATGTGGAAGGGTGAGTAAATAGGTTGATTCGTTGTAGAGATGTGCAGGAATTGGCTATATTAGATAGGGGCAGTGAGCACTCTGGCACCTTTTGGTGATTGGCATAGCTGGAGGACCTGTTCCTAGGGGGTTATGTGGCTCCTGTGTCAGGATATGGTATGCCTTGGGAGACCCTCCTGCTTCACCTACTCACTGTTTTATGGCAGTGGATAGGGGTGTCATAAAGGCGGTCTCCCCATACTTACAGTGTCACATAAGTAAGCTTGACTGACTCTTTGCTTTGGAGAGAGGTTCGCCCATAATGCCAGGGAAGTGGCCTGAGATAAGGACATTAATTCCCACACTTTCACATGCAGATCCAGGGAGGGATGAATCTACCTAATTGTTAAATAAAGAGGCCCTATTTTAACCCAAGCTCTGGCGTCTGTGTCTTTATTCTATGCTTCCTCCTACACTCCCAATGAATGCTGTTGATATGCTATTTGGTTCCCTCTGGATTGATTTTAGAATTACTGCTTTGTACCTACATTTCCATCAGAGAGGTAACTCCTTTACAGGTGTCAATAAGTGCTCTTCGATTAATCGATATGCATTTAACCAACAATAATCACTGTTGCCATGCAAATTAAATACTAATTGGATGGTATGTAATTTGAAGTGTTACAAGTATTGATTTGGTTAACAACTTCACTTTGGAATTGCTTCTCTTCTTTTGATTTAAAGTACATCAGCTGGATTTGATCCAACTGTTACATAGTTGATATTTTAATTCAGCACATAAAGAATACTATTTTTCTCTGCTGGAGTCTCATGAGCTACAGAAAATAACTTTTGCATATAGGTTTGTATTTTGTTGAATTCACCACAAATTTGCGAAATAGTAAACTATGGTTATTGGCCACCAGAACCGAATCTACACTACTGCTTTAAAGTGCTTTATAACAGTTTTGACAACTGTATGTGGAGTGTGTCCTGGGCCCCAACAGTTGTCAAAACTGTTATATAGTGCTTTAAAGCACTTTAAAGCAGTATTGAAGATCCTGCCCATATTATAAATCTGTGTTCCTTTATACACTTTATTCTGTTGTACTCATATGCAAAGTATGCAATATTAATATTCTGCACAAATAGGTTTTTTTCTGCAGGCACCAACAAAGTTTGTTAAGGGATATATTGCTGATGAGATACATAACTATAAAATCTCTCCCTAGACATTGAGCAGATGTGCGTGTTACTTGGAGTGATCAACCACAGAAGTGAAGGCAGCAACATGCCAACCAAACCTGTATTACTTACTTTAATCTGGCCCACAGACCAAATAGAGTTACACTATAGCCCCATCCCTATCAAATGTCAACAGCATCCATTTTTGTCATCAGTCTTCTCTTAACAATTTCCCCTTTCCAAACTAGTTGAAAACAAAATTTCTGTCTAAGGCCTTTTCTCCTATACAAGTGCAATAAACATGTTCCTTTGCCCTTTCCTTTGGTCACATTTTTCTGAAGATCATATTTCCTCTCTTAATCCCTGGGTTCATCTGGTGATGCTAACAACTGACATGCTCCAGTGTTCCTATTTCTTTTCTGTTGTGTATGTTCCATTCCATTGCATGTTATGTCTCCTTTGCAGCTTAGCCTCAAGTTCCTTTGGTTGAGCATAACCATAGCAAAATTACAGCTTCTAAGAGATAAATATTATCTTGTTTTAGCTTTTCTGAAGCTGTAAACAAATGCCTTAGTAGTTTATACTGATAAGAAAACAGTACTAGTTTTCCAGATCTGAAAGTATGAACACTGTATAACAAATACACAAAACTTAGACTGCAATCCTAGGGGGGGGGGAATCCTACAATTCCCAGCATGCCCGAGCCAGCATAGGATCTCTCTAAAAGTACATGGGATTGTGTCCTTAATTACTATATTTATTTTAGAACCAAATGACTACATTGAAATGATCCAACAAGGCTGTTCCAATGCATATTCTCTGAACAATATTTACAATATTATAGTCTATATAAAATAATCCAAGCAGAACAATACATTTAGACCTACAGACCTACATTTTAGTAGTTGTTTTCAGCATTCCTCTTCCATTTCTATGGAGACCAGCAGGAAGGTATAATAATATGTTTCTGCTTAGTTTATGTGCTTGATCCTACTCCAAATGAATCAACGGATGACTTCAACTTTGACTCCAGGGAGATTGGACGCCAGCCAAATATATGAAGCTGTGAATTCTTGTCATTAGCAAATAACCTATTCTATTTTAAAATAAGACACAGCAGACAACTATTGTGTATATTTTATTGTTCTGCCACATTAATATCCTCTGGGTTTACCAAATGTTATACTGATGGAGACAGTATGATGAAATGAAAAGTGACTTTGCTCTACATTTATATGGAATCTGGTGGCTAACTTTGCTCTAAATTGGCCATGTAATGAATGTATCACTGAAAAAGCAAGGAAATAAAACCCATTATCGAGTAGAAATGAATCATTGAAATGGCAAATAATTTTCTAAGCTGCAGTATTTTCTCTACTATTGCTTTGCTTTAAGCTTTGCTGAAAAGCAATTACTTTATTCCTTTTCTTGGCTTTTATTACTGGTGACTCCTATGCTAATTTTTCTCTCTGTATTAGCTTTGCATTTGAAAAGACTTTTGAAATGGAAGGATAAATTGAATTGGTGATACTGCCCTCTAGCCTTCTGCTCCCTCACCTTCTTTTCCCTAAGTTATGTGAAGATTTTGGAAGAAACAGCTTGAACAAGTCAAGAGTTGTTGTCAAATTAAAATCCTCTTTCTTGCGGCTGTAAACTAAATGAGACAATGGCCCTTTCTGCACCTAAGGAGTATCACAGGAAAATGGAGGGATCGTCCCTGCCTGCTCCTGGGATCACCTGTGTGTCATTTCGATGCACAGGGATGATCCTGGGACGATCCCGGGGAAAAAGGCAGGTATAGAAACGGCCAATGTCTAAAACATTAAAAAACAAAATAGCATGCATTTTGCTATGCACCGGCCTATAGTTACTAAGATTTTGCAGGTCCAAGGAAGTTTTCTTCAGGATCTCCCCGATGAGGCTCACCGGGCGCCAACATTGTTATCTTTCAGGCGCCAGGTCAAGACTTTCCTCTTCTCCCAGGCATTTAACGGTATTGAACGCTAAGTTTGTTTTTTAATGGACCCCAGAATTGTTGTTCTAAATGGATGCTGCTGTTTTTATACTGTTCTTTTTATGTCTCTGATGGTTTTTAATTTTGTATACTTTTAATGTTTACTGTTTTTAGCTTTTGTGAACCACCCAGAAAGCTTCGGCTGTGGGGCGGTATAAATGTAATAAAATAAATAAAAAATAATGTTTTCCCTGTAGTCTGAATAAAATCTATCGCTCTGATTGAAAGGAGCTGTAGCTTTGGGTCTCAGGTATGACCTAATGTTTTATAAGGCCAACGTTGTACCCTGATTCTTTATGGGACCACTTCCAGATATATACCCTTGCACTATTTATTTATTTATTACATTTATATACCACCCCACAGCCGAAGCTCTCTGGGTGGTTCACAAAAGTTAAAACAGTAGACATTAAAAAGTATCCAGAATTTTTTAAAAATCAGAAACTTAAAAACAACAGTTAAAAACAAAGTATCCATTTTTTTTAAAAAAAAAAACCAGTTCTGGGGTTCGTTAGAAAACAAACTTAGCATTATTAAATGCTGTTAAATGCCTGGGAGAAGAGAAAAGTCTTGACCTGGCACCTGAAAGATAACAGTGTTGGCACTAGGCGAGCCTCATCAGAGGGATCATTCCACAGTCAGGGGGCCATCACCAAAAAGGCCCTCTCCCTTGTTGCTATCCTCCGAGCTTCCCTCGGAGTAGGCACTCGGAGGAGGACCTTAGATGTTGAGCACAGTGTATGGGTAGGTTCACGTCAGGAGAGGCGTTCCATCAGGTATTGTGGTCCCAAACCATGTAGGGCTTTATAGGTTAAAACCAGCACCTTGAATTGGGCTCAGAAACATATAGACAGCCAATGCAAGCAGGCCAGAATTGGTGTTATATGCTCAAACCTCCCTGCTCCAGCTATCAATCTGGCCGCCGTATTCTGCACAAGCTGCAGCTTCTGAACCATCTTCAAATGCTGCCCCATGTAGAGGGCATTGCAGTAATCTAATTTGGAGGTTACCAGAGTATGGACAATTGAAGCTAGGTTATCCCTATCCAGATAGGGGCATAGCTGGGCCACCAACCAAAGTTGGTAGAAAGCACTCCGTGCCACCGAGGCCACCTGAGCCTCAAGTGACAGAGACGGTTCTAGGAGAACCCCCAAGCTACAAACCTGTCCTTCAGGGGAGTGCAATCCCATCCAGAACCAGTTGAACATCCCCCATCCAGTCAGAAGAACCACCCACCAGCAGCATCTCAGTCTTGTCTGGATTGAGTTTCAGTTTATTAGCCCTCATCCAGTCCACTACACAGAGTACGCTAATAGCACAAAAGAACTGCTAAGCTGTCGTCTAATTAACAGGTTACATGCTACATATGTCACAATGATGCCTCTGAAAATAGCATCTTTGTGCTGAGCTTTTTATTTCTGTAATGTCTAGCAGTATATGTCATATAGTATAATGTCATAACACTGAGGATTTACAATCCCAACCAGTGCCAGTCAATGCAATAAAATGGGGACAATTTGTTTATTTATTATTGCAATTATATCCCACCTTTTTTCCTCCAAGTAACCCAAGGCAGCATACATAATCCTCCTCCTCCCCATTTTATCCTCACAGCAACAACCCTGTGAGGTAGGTTGGACTGAGAGTCTGTGACTGGCCCAAAGTCACCCAGTGGCTTTCCATGGCTGAATGACAACTAGAACCCAGATCTCTTGACTCCCAGTCCAACACTTTAGCCATTACACCACACAGATGATGAGTATTCTTACACATTGTAGCAAGATGTAACAGTTCATTTTTATTTATCCATAGGCATTACAATAAAAGCATGGTAAAACTACCACCACCAGGAACAAGTTAGGCTAGATACTTATTTTCCACAAAGCAGCTATGTGATTGCCTTGTAGCCATAGTGAACAGGGCTACCATGTAATTAACAAAAGGTTGTTAATCACACAATAATTCCACTATGATAGTTTGAGGTCACTTACTCAGACACTGAGAGGTAATATATGAAATGGATTTCCCACTTGGTTCCACATATAGAGGACAAAACATCATGTAATGTGTGAGATCCTCCACATTCCAAAGCCATAAACACAAAACCATCCCACCTGTAGTACACCCTCCATATTGACAGAGGGAATCATAACTTAAAACTTTAATTCAGTAAAAGTCCTGCAAACCTGAAAATGAGTATTTGAAAAGAATTTGACCTAGAATGATTCCTTTTGCTCTTAATGAACCAGGGTGAGAAACAGGAATCATTAATGACTACACTAGCTATGCCTGTATCCTAATCAAGGACCTGGTCTCTGTAGGAAAGCTCTATTTCCTTGCTAAGTCTTGGCAATGCTATGACTATCTTCCACATCTGAATTGTTCAGAAACTAAAAAATGACTTTGACACTTTCACCCCAGATCTGAGCTCCATACAAGCTGTGAGTTACGACTTTAGTTGAAAAAAACTTGAGTATAGAATTAACTAATCAGCTGCCTCTTAAACAGAAAAACCATAGCAACAGAATAATGACTTAAATATGTTTCAGTTTGTGGAAGCTAAGGGTGCACCCCTGTGCATGTGTAGACAGACAAATGTCCTATGACTCCTGGCTGGGGCATGCTGGGAGTTGTAGGAATTCTGTCTGTCTAAACATGCCAAGGATTGCACTTTAAATTACTTTTCTTTGTATCAAACATTCAGCCCTATACATTTAAAAGAGCCAACATGTTCCAAAAATTGCCCATCCAAGGCCTACTTGAAGTTCTGAGGCCTTTCCTAAACAGATGTAGAATAATTAACAACCAGCTTTGCCTGTCTTCATATAGACCCAAAGCTAGCTAACATATGTGTTTTTGGAAAATATATTGGCATTTCCATGGGATAGAATTAATAGATTTCCTGCTTTAACTAATTTGTCTTTAGTAATTAACATACCAATTTAAGGCCATCTTTAAAGCTAATTCTGAATAGTGGCCTTCTACCAAGGGTGGAAGAATGTATTCTGCAAAAGAAATTGGTTAGGAAATCAACCCTTCTGGAGAAATGCTATTCGATCCAATTGTGAGTATGATGTCTGTTAGATTAGTAATTAGTAATTAACAACCATTCATACAGAGCCAGGGTAACAAAATTAGTATTTCTACCTGAATATATATATATATATATATATATATATATATATATCTTTTGTTGTTGCCTTTTTGTCTCACTTCATTTTACTGAGAAATACTCCTTTTTTTCTTTTATTAGATCCCTAATACTGCAAACTTAGTAAGATCCAGATGTCTTTCATTTGCTGAAGTGGACTCCAGTTCATAAAATATCATGGCCTCCAAATCCGAAATGGTTTCCTTGGCATGGTTTATTAACCGTGTTAGCCACCCTGAGAACTGAAATCTACGCAAAGGTGATTCCCCCTACAACTAACCTCTATTTTCCTAATGAGCACATTTGCACTACTTAATGGAGTAGACTGCTGAGGTTGGCTGGAAAGGGACATGGAATACATGCCAGGACTGGCTGGAAGGACTCACGGGGAAACAAGTCACAGCAAACTGCACAGTGCCTGATCATCTGTCAGAAGTAGGGATGTCAGAGGAATCCATTTGGGGAGGGGGGAGTTGGAGCCTGATGGATTTTCATTGGTTTGTCCCTCAGACAAGGGCTCATTTCCCTCTAACTGGTCTGACTCTGTCTGCAGTGAGTTGGGCCAGTTAGCAGATTTTCTGTGGTTTGTATTTGAGCAAATTACAGCCGATTTTTCTGCAATTTGTGCAAAATACTACTGCAGTTTCCGCATATTACACAAAATGCAGTCACAGTTTGCACAAATGACACACATTTGCACTAATTTGGCCTGCAATTAGTGTAAATCTCTATTTGCGAAAACTGTGTCTGACACCAAAATAATAACATGGAAATAGTCCCCAGAGTTTGGGGAAAACCCACGGCTCAGCTAGCAAATGAAAGATGGGTCAAGCAGGCAGCAGAAGTCTGTCAAAACCCTAAAGGGTTGGATTTCCAAGCAACGGACATCCCTAGTTAGGACTAATGTGGGTTAGCAAGTGAACAACCAAGCCACTGTAGCTTATTTTAAGGTTATTATGATGTGTGAAATAGACCACTGTTTGAACTGGAGTGAATATCAGAGAAATTAAAAAGACTAAGTTGAGAGAGTAGGGGTTAAAGCCCTGCTCTTTGGAAAGATGAACAATATAGAGCAGTTTTCTCCAATCTGATGCCCTCCAGATGTTTTGTTCTACAATTCCTAGCATTCCTGACCATTCATCATGCTGCCTGAAACTGATTGGAGCTGAAGTCCAAAATATCTAGAGGGCACCAGGATTAGGAAGGCTGATACAGCAGGAGCGTGGAAATGCAATAATCCAGCAGAAATGCCCAGTGGAGGAATTTATAGTTAGAAGAACTGCAAGAACCTGTGTAAAAGAAGGTGACCAAACTCTCTCAAGTGACTGGTTCAGAAACTAGGTACAGATATTATGAAGTCCATTTTGACTATAGGTCTTTTCAAGTGCACATTCAGTGTCAAAGTGGATTTCTGCTGCAAGATTTTGCTTTAAGTATTGCCCTATTCTTGAAACAGATGAGCCAGATAATATTAAAACAAAAAACTGAAGTAGCAATCTATACTTAGTTTCTTGTATTATAAAACAAAGGCCTACATATCCACCCACTAGCAAAGCTCCCCTTCTAACACACAAACCTAATGACCCATCTATTCTCTAACGTATTATGTAGTGTATGGGCATATAAAGTAAAGTGCAATTAGAACTAAATGGATTAGATATTTAAATCCACAAACTATGTTAAATTGTACTAAGGGAATTTAATGTCTTGACTCAGAATGTCTTGACCATATATTTCTTTTTAAGGTAAAAATAATAAGAGAGCAATCCTATGGCCCCTAAGTGCATGGGCACTAGAGGATGTTGCAGATACCCTTAGGTCCACCACTGTGACACTGGCAGCCATCCAGCTCCAATAGCCACAGTATACCACATCCATGTTGCTGAAATAATGCATCAGTTATGGGAGTGACCCTTAGCAGATGTAATTTCCCAGGATTTTTGGAGCTTCACTAAACATGTTAAAAAAAAACACAATTTGTTAATTTAATTTGCTAATGCCCAGGTAAGCTGAGCTTATTGTGAGGTACCCCAGAAGGAGCTTGGCCATCCAAGCTGTGATTCAGCAGTAGAGCACATAGCTTGCACTCAAAAGGTCTCAGGTTCAATCCCTACCATTTATAGGCAGGGCTAGAAAAGACCCGTCTGAAACCCAGTTTGTGTAACAAACACATTTACATGTGAAGGCAGACCAATATGTTCAGTGGTAGAACTAACGTGTGCACGTATCCAGTCACTCGGTGTAGACAATAAAGATCTGGGTCAGATCTACACCAAGCATGAAACAACACTTTGAAAACAGATTGAAAACTGTATATGGAGTGTGTCCTTGGGCCACAACAGTAGTCACTACTGCTTGAAACCATTTTAAAGCAGTAGTGTAGATCCTGCTCTAAAAAGGCCAATGGTCTGACTTGGTAAAAGGAAGCTTCCTATGTACCTATATCACTAGAAACTGGCACCACACAGATTTTTCATGTTGGACAAGTAACTAGGGAAAATTAGGAAGGTGTAATTTTAGATGCACCAAAATGCCATGGTCCCTTGACCCCATATGTATTTTCTTTGAAATAAAGCTCATTTTTGTCAATATGTCTCCTTTCAAAGCAAACATGTCTAGAGGCAAAAGTATAAAATTCTTGCTTTTTGATCTTGTTTTTAAAAAATGAGACCTTGCTTTTAAAAAACGAGAAAGTTTATTTGAACCCTAAGTAGAAATGAAGAGTTCTGTTTTGTGTGTCTCTAGTTTCAAATCAATCAGTAAATTTGCTAGGCCTTCTTACTGATCACTAGCACTGCCACAGCACAAGTTACTTCAATTCCATTAATTGCCAAGATTGGCCTTGTTCATGTCTTTCTTCAGTTTGAAAGCATAAAAATAAGTGTGCATGTGTGTGCGTGCGCACACACACACACACCTGCTTTTGTTGTGAAAAAAGTATCACATTTTCAAATCCTTAGAAATTAGTAGGATTTCTCAAGCTCTTCATTTCCCTGTGAAAAGAAGCAGTCATTTTTCTGTCTCTTTCACAGCCAAATGTTCAGAATTTTGGGGTGAAATTCTCAGGTTCCATGTTTTCAGGGTTTATCTTTACTAGAAGAAAGTGGCCAAGGGATTAATGTGTGCTCTTTCTTTTACCATTTTCAAGGGCCATGCAAATTCACTTGTGCCTCAGCGGGTGCTCGCCATGCCACCACTGCCTGCCCCCAGGGCTGCATGACCTTCTTCTGAGCCTTGGCTTGGCCCAGTGCTCGGCAGCTGCCCACCGATGTGCCGAAATTGCACACTTCCCCTTCCTGCATCAATGGCAGCAGCACATGAGGGAATCGAGCAATTTCAGAAGCCTCCATAAATTGTGCTCTCCCCGCACACAAATGGCTGCCTTAAAGGCCCCATTGACTCAAGAGTAAAGACATTTCCCCCCTCGGCTGTCCTTGGAGCCTCTCTGGCTGCTTGAACCTCTTGGAAGACTTAATCAGGACTTCCTCCTTTGGGGTTTCCAGTGCTGCTGCCTGCTGAAAGCTGACAGAGGCATTTTAGTTTCGCTTTGTTGTTATTAAAAGTCTTTTTAACAACATCAACAAGAAGAATATGAAGAATAACAACAATTTCTTTCTCAGCTTTCAGGCGCTCAGCAGGCAGCTGCACAGGGAAGCCCAAGGGAGGACAGACATGACATCATTATGTAGCGCTGTTCCCAGGGGCCTTGTCAGCTCCATTTTTAAAGCAGTTTGGCATTTCAAAATGTTGTTTTAAAAAGAAGAAAAACTGAACTCTCAGCTACCTTGTCTAAATTGTAAATCCCCCCTTAAAAGTTAAGTGATTTCCCTTCCCCCTGAAAACACCCAAAATACACACACACACACACACATTCAATAATGGACAAAGTTGTGGCCAATATTGGGAAGGCATCACCTGGCCTTATCTCCCTTTATACAAACAAAGTTTCCCCTCAGCCTTCCAGCAGCACTTTCTCAGTTAGCAGCCCCAACTGTCACATCTACTTCTCCGGCTTTCTCCCAGCTGGTTTCCCTCACTGATTTTTTTCGTTTCCAAGGCAACGCGAGAATCAGACAGCCGCCTGCCTCTCTCCCTGGGCTATCTTTCAGTTGGTCTTTCTGCCACAGGGTTCACTACACATGCTTAACAAATTCAGCCAATATAGAGAGAGCCAGGATCAGTAATGTGATAAGATCTAACATGTAACATGGAAGCCCTTACAACTCCTACTTTACTACTAGTACCTCATAGCCACAACATCCGAATGTTACTCTAACACTCCTCATCAGCTCCTTATATGATGTGTGTGTGCATGTGCATTTGTGTATATATATGTACACGCACATATAATTTTTGGCTTTCCAGAAATCTTACAGAAATGTCTGACATCTGTTGCAAACTGTCATTCCTTCTCTCTCTCTCTTACACACACACACACACATCCCTGTCAATCTCTAATGAATAATTTGTGATTCCTTAAGTTCCTTCTGCCTCTCCATCCTTGCTGATAATGAGCTTGTTACTTTTCCTTTTCCTTTTTGAAAGGTTTTTTTTTTTTACACAATCAAATTATGAACATTTTTTTTTATTTACTCCTGAAAATTTAGCTTATAGAAATGCATAGGCAACTTTTCTCTCCACCATTCCATTATTTCAAATTACAAATAAATCCTCCCATATGCTAAGAATGTGGCAGATTGCCACAGCTTCTTCCATGATAGACATAATTGTATTTATTTATTTTTATTTTAAATGTTATCCCCCTGCCTTTTCGGTTTATGTCCTTACAAGGCGACATTTTAGAATTGATAAAAATAATGAGAGAGAGAGAGAGAGAGAGAATTAGGTATATTTTTTTTTTAAAAAAAAGTAACATGCAACCAATAACATAAGAGCAACATAAAAGGAATCATACAATAAAGGCTTAAACGAATAAAACACCCATCAGGGAGATTTTGGAAGGGAAATGAGCAGTAAGTAAATACACACTGCCAAGTATAGAAAGGGTTATGTGTACAGTGGGGTTCTTTAAATGAGAAACTTATGGCATGCTCCTGACTGGCCACTCTTGGAAGTTTGCAGGCCATTTTGACGACATCATGAGCCTCCTGCACCTCTCCTGTTCCCCCTCCCCGTTTTTAAACAAACAAACAAAACCTTTGGATATCCTAATTTTTCTGAAATATCTTGGGATATCTTGCTGTGTGCAGCAGAAGTTGCACTACGAAACAACTACTAGAGGGCACTGTCCCATTCAAGTATATGAGCAGGGAAGTTTTCAATTACAGGCCCCATGGTCGCCCCTCCCTTCCCAGCTCATTACAATTGCAGAAGAGAAGCAGAAAGCAAAGCAAACCCTAAAGAAGCCCAATGTCTCCCAGGATTGCTGGCTTTTGGGAAGTAAGGAAATGAAGAACACCCTAGATAATACAATAAAGCAATTCTGTGGATTTCCTGTAATGTATTGACATATCAAACAAACAAAACTGCATACTCTCTAAAGTTAAATACAAGTTAAATGCAAGTTCAAACAGGATCAGAATCTATGGCCCCATTCAGAAGACATGCTAAACCATGCTGCTTAACCACAAAATGGTTGATGGAATGCTTAACCATGGTTTACGGTGTCGTCTGACACACGTTTTCCTTAACCACTTGCCCCGTTAACCACATTGTGGTTAGGCTCACTAACAGGGCTGGCGCCAGACTATATTGCGCCCTAGGCAGGCGCGTTCTGAAGCCTCCACCCGCCCCCCCGTTCGCTCACTCACCGCCCCCCTTGCTCACTTGCCTGTCCGCTCTCTCGCTCACTCACCGCTACCCCCGCCCACTCACCCCCACCCCCCGCTCACTCACTTACCGCCTGCCTGCCCGCCCGCCGGCCCCCCCACCCACTCGCTTGCTCGCTCACCACTCTGGCTCCCCCCTCGCTCGCCTGCTCACTCACTGCTCTGGTGCTCACCCGCTCGCTCGCCGCTCTGGCTCCCCCTTCGCTCACCCGCTCGCCGCCACCGCTCGCTCGCTCACTGCTCCAGCTCCCCCATCGCTCGCTCGCTCACCACCCACTCCCGGCTTTGAAGCCAGGACGCTGGGGTTGAGGGGCGGGTTGGAGGCTTTGAAGTGGCGTGCCCAGAAGTGGCTTCCTGGCATGCTGTACTGAAGCCTCTGCCCCACCCCCGCTCCTGGCTTTGAAGCCAGGATGCTGGGGTTGGGGGGCGGGGCGGAGGCTTTGAAGCGGTGCGCCTGGAAGTGGCTTCCTGGCACACTGTACTGAAGCCTCCGCCTCCATCCCCAGCGTCCTGGCTTCGAAGGAGTACAGAGTTGCCTAACTAGGCAGGGCCACTCTAGCCAGTGGGCTCTATGGCTGCTCTGGACTGCTGATTGATACGCTCACTGAGGCTGCCATTTTGGGTTTCGCATTAGGTTTTTTTGAGCGATTTTTACTCTTTTTAGCAGAGCTTCCTTACTGTTGTTTTATACTGTTGTTTTTATATTTTTGATGGTTTTAAATTTTGTATACTTTTTAATGTTCACTGTTTTTAAGTTTTGTAAACCGCCCAGAGAGCTTCAGCTATGGGGCGGTATATAGATTTAATAAATAAATAAATACAGTAGAGCTTCTTAAATCCCCACTTGCAATTTTCCCATACAAAGCATCTATTTCTCCTACTTTGTTGAAGTGCTATTACACCCCTTAGAGGTATAGGAGGCATTGCAATGCAGAAAGCAAAGGGACCGCTCACTAAACTGGGCAATGCATGCATATAATTGCTGATTTATATTATATTTTTAAATCATATTTATTTGTATCCCGCCTTTTGCCCAATACTGATTTCATTGGCGCCTGGTCTAAAATGGTGGCTGTAACTGCCATGGCTCCTAGTGCTAGAGCTGCTGGGATATAGGGTGGATCAGTTGGAGTAATCAGATGGCTGTAACTGCCATGGCTTTTAGCGCTAACTTTGTGGTTAGCATGTAGTTAAGGAAAACTTAACCCCAAAAGGCTTAAAAGTGTTGTCTGCAAGTATTCTGCATGAGGTTAGTGTTAACCACAGCTGAACATAGTTAAGCTAACCACAAAGCCCAGAGTGTTGTCTGAACCAGGCCTATGTGTTACTAGGGCATGAACCAGAGGCTGGGGCAATAGCATTAACCACACAGTTACTTATCCTTAATGCAACACACAAACTGTTGAAAGAATGGGTCCAACTTTACTGTCACCAAACACAGCTGCAGTGTTAGGGAATTTGTTTTGTCTTAAGCTTGGCTGTAATAGAATATTGAACCTGTTATAATGATATTTCATGGTGTCTTTAAAATTAAGAGATGCCACTGAAGCAAGTTATCTAACTGGAAAAGAACAGCATGGCCACTAGGTTTAATTTTACCCTGGAACTTTCTCCAGATATATATTTGTGAACCGTGTTTATTCTCTGCTGGCTTTCATTAGCTATGTCAAGGTAACACTAACTGTCTGTTTGAACTATGGGAGAGAAATCCTTTCGAGCGGAATAAAAAATAAGATTGGACTCCACAGGAATGAACAATAGGGTCAATGGGGAGGCTAATAATGCTGAGAAAATAACTCATAGAATATGTGAAGGGTTAAAAACAATGAAGGTATGGATGTCTAAATGTTATGTTGCCTAGTCATAATAGTTGTAATACAAAATAAAGTAAGGGCGCAATCCTATGGAAGTTTAGACAGAAAATAGCACGACTAGCTGGGAAATGCTGGGAGTTGTATGACTTTTTTCTGTCTAAATACACATAGGACTGCACCCTAAAACTATATTCTGATCTTTAAAAAAGAATGAAAGTACAAAAAACTGGAAAATAAATTGCATGGAGAAATATTGCATTGTCCTAGCTGAATTGAGCCAGATAGGTTATTCTAGGGCTGATACTTCTTTTCATTTGTGGAGGCAGACTATACAATCTTCATAACCTTTCTTATGTTCTATTTCAAATGCTATAATGATCTTAAGATTTACCCCCATGGATTCTTGCTATAAATTAGATTTGCAGTGACTTTAAGTCAATAAGTACAAATATGGCTTTTTTCTCTGTGTAATTCTATAAATTAATATAGAAATAATTAGTATTATGTTACTAAAGTTTAAGTTGTCTAGTTTGAGTATAGAACAATCATTCACAAAATAATGGATCACCCCTTGGCTTCAATTTAGGCTTCAATACTTTAATGCCTATCAGCTTGGGCAGATACACCAGCTGTACCCTTTCCTAGACTTGGAAGACCTAAAGACAGTAGTGCACATGCTGGTAACTTCAAGGCTCAACTTCTGCAATGTGCTGTACATAGGGCTACCTCTGTGCCTAGTCCAGAAACCTCAACTAGTTCAAAATATGGCAGCCAGGTTGGTCACTGCCTAGGGGTGACCACATTACACCAACTTTAAAATCACTACACTGGCTGCCAATTAGTTTCCAGGCAAAGTATAAAGTGTTGATTATTACCTTTAAAGCCCTACATGGTTTGGGTCCAGGTTACCTGCAGGATTGCCTTCCCCTGTGCAATCCGCCCCACATACTCAGGTCCTCTGGGGAGAACTTACTTCAGTCAGCCAAAACTAGGCTGGCAACTATTACCCAGAGGACCTTCTCTTCTGCCATTCCCAGATTGTGGAATGGCCTGCCGGGAGATATTTGTCAACTTAACAGTCTGTCGGAATTTAAGAAAGCCATAAAAACAGACCTCTTCCACCAGGCCTACCCAGTTGAATTTTAAGATGCCTGAATGTTATTTTAATAATGTATTATTTTAGATGTTTTTAATCAATTGTATGTATTTTATAGTAATTTTGTATTCAATGTTGTTTCCCGCCTCAATCCAGAGGGAGAGGCATATTATTATTATTATTATTATTATTATTATTATTATTATTATTATTATTATCCTTACTTACTTGGGAACAAGCCTAATTGAACTCAATGGGGCTTACTTTTGAGTAGATATGTATAGGAAATTGTTGTCATTACCATAATCCAGAAAACTTTTCTATGATGTGTTATAGCTGGTTTGGCTAATTAAAAAATTAGCAAATGCCACAATTTGCTTTACTTTTTAATGAGCGGTATTGACATATTGGCATATCTGTAATTACAGCCCAATAGGGGCCAGAATAAATTTATGTTTTGCTAATGCTACAGATGTTCTACAATGATCAGTAGATATTTAAAGAGCAGTGAACAAAATTCTACCCATAGAGTAGAGATAAAATAAGCAAGGGGCAGACAAGGTCTGCTCACTGACACCATGCCGGAATAATTAGAGAAGGTCAAAACAATAGTAGCGTAAACCGATAATTGTCCAAGAATAGTGCTGCATAGACAATTAGTTTGGTTATAGTTTTGTCCAAGGTAAATACCAGGAGATAGACAAAGGTGAAGTATGGTGTCCAAATGCTTAAAGCATTTGCTAACATCATTATAAATATTTAGATTGTAAGAGCCTCAAACCCGGGGTCTCTCTTTTGCATATGAAACTCTGTAAAGCACTATTTTCATAGATGTCACAGATACCAGGATACCCTACTATTCGGTTTGGGGGGCTCTAGCAAGCCAATTCATTCTCCCTTCTTCTGCCTCAATTTCCCATTTTCTTTTGCAACTGACACTCTATGTTCTGTGGCTCATTCCTCATTTGCCTTTCTTTCTTTTTTCCAGGGGACGTTGGCCCCTTTTGTTTTGTTTTTTAAGATCACATTTCTCAGTTCTTCCTATAGTTTTCCAATCCAAATACAGAAACATGTACAGCCTTGTTGTCACATTAGCAAGTACTCATATTTTCTGATCTATAAAAAATATACTGTGTCAAAAATATTCTTGGATCTCATACATAATAGCCTTCTTCAATCACTCCAACTATTTTGAAGGGCTACTTGATTTTCTGAATTAGAGAGATCAAAGGAGAATGAATATTACAGATATTGCTTGCTACAACACCCCTTTATGAAATATTATGTATCTTGTTTAGGGAGGTGAGAAACGTAACATCTTTTAAACACCTCCTGAAAACATAGGCTTTCCCTGGTTTTTAACTAGCTGTTTTTTATATCGCTTTTTAACTTATAATGTTTTTAAATATATCTATACTTGTTTTATGTTTTTCAATTGTGCACTTCCCAGAGAGCTTTGGCTGATGGGGAGTATAAAATGTAATAAATATATAAAATAAACAGTGATGGGGGAGAAACTGGGATGGGAGAAATTTAGCCACTCCTAGGGACCAGTGGGGAAAGAGAACAGTCCCATACCAGATAATATGGGAAATAGCCCTATCACCAAGGCCATATCAAAGTATTTTAGTGTCCTGGGCACCATTTGGCACCCTCTCCATCCCACTATGAGATCCTGAGCAGGATGAAATGGAGTCATGGGGGTGGAGGGGGAGGAGAGAATATACATTTCCCAGGATTCTTTATCATATTATCATATTATTATTATTATTATTATTATTATTATTATTATTATTATTATTATTATTATTATTTCTTTCTTTAACATGGCAATCTTTATCAGTGTCATTGTACTGTAAGGTGCTTGAAATTTTTGTTTGGGACATGGTGAACGACTGAACGCATCTTTTAAGCCTGTGGTCTTCAACCTGTTCAGACCAAAGATGCACCTCTGATTCCAAGCTGCAGCATGGGACCCCCTTTCGAAATTTTGTTTATATGGGGAGTGGGGGACGCAGAAGCACAGGTCTAGCATGCCTAACAACCTCTGTACAAAGTCTTTTGGGGAGGGCATAAGCTGGGAAAGGTTAGGAAAAAGCATGTTTTGTCCCATGCCTCCC
The DNA here is from genome assembly GCF_023053635.1 of Elgaria multicarinata webbii. Lineage (NCBI taxonomy): Eukaryota > Metazoa > Chordata > Lepidosauria > Squamata > Anguidae > Elgaria > Elgaria multicarinata. Next base: position 34,121,140 of record NC_086180.1, on the reverse strand, counting down.
CACAAGTCTTCTGTCCCTTTACCAGCACTGGAAGCAGGCGCTGGTGGCTGTTGTGGTGGGCCACCCAAAATAACCCGCAGACAGGCAGCAATAGTGGCCAGAAAAGGCTTGGTGCACAGTACAGCAAAGTGGGGTATCAGCTAGTCCAGGCTGCACTGACACATCATTTTAAATCACAATATTTTCCCTAGTGTGAGAGTAGTGGGGCCCTGCCACCAAAGTCCCTGGTCCGAGATCCCAGATGCCCTACACAAACCAATAACCTGTATATTCACAGATTTTTCTAATTTCATAGTAGCTATTTTTAAACGTCCTAGGTGGCAAACCAGTCATCTGTAGTCATCACCACTTGCCTGGCTTTCTGAGTGATTGTTGGGGCATAGTAATATTTGCCCAGGTGTTTCACAATGGCTGCCCTCAAGAATGCAATCATGTGTCCCTCCTGCTTACCCCAGGCATCAAAAATCCTGAAGCTACTTTTTTGATAATTGTAGCATTCTCTCAGCATTCAGAAAGTCTCTTTGGGTTTATCTTTTGTTGCTGGCTGAGATTTTTCAATAGAAGTGAGAAGTGAGGAACACATGCCACAGGTGATTCCATAACAAACGATGCAACTCATCTTGTTCTATTTTCCATAGTGGTCTTAATTTTTCAAAATTAATGGATATGTGTGGCAATATGCTATTGAGTGATGGTGTTGTTGAGAGAAGCAATTCCAATACCTGATGAAAGGCCACCATTAAATTTAAAAAAGCCCATAGTTTAACAGCTTATCTTTCCCAGACAGCAATGTGCTGCTAATGCTGGTTTCTTTTATGTCACTTGCCTCTGGCATTCAGTAGCATCATTCTTGACCTTTAATCCTTGTAACCGTAGTAATGCAATCCTAATAGCTAGGAAAACAAAACAGAATAATACTAAAAGTCAAGAAAAGAAAGCTGTCAAGCATAAGTAATGCTTTTTTCCTCTTTAAAATAAAATAATATTGTTTTGTTACCAATCCCACCACTGTATTCTTGCCTGCAGTAGACAGTATGAAATAACAGTATTAAGGGTGAATTGCTATAGCCACAATCAGCTTCTGGATATAAATCTTTGATCAAAATGCATAATTATCATTGCAAGTGAAGGAGGTAAGAAAAGAAAGAGATAACACAACTGTATGGATTGAAAATCAGGCCACATTTTTTAAATTTGATCTGCAAAGGGGGATTCCTGGGCAGCTCAATGAAAATGTCAACCCAGTGTGTGGCCGCTGTAAAGAAGGCAAACTCCATGTTAGGCATTATAAGAAAAGGAATTGAGAATAAAACTGCCAGTATCCTACTGCCTTTATACAAATCTATGGTGTGACCACACTTAGAATACTGTTTTAGTTACCACACCTAAAAAAAGATATTGTAGAGTTGGAAAAAGTGCAGAAAGGAGCAACTAAAATGATCAAGGGACTGAAGCATCTCCCCTATGAGGGAAGGTTACAACAGCTGGAATTGTTCAGCTTAGAAAAATGGAGGCTGAAGGGTGACATGATAAAAGTGTACAAAATTATGCATAATATGGAGAATGTGGATAGGGAGACTTCTCTCTCTCTCTTCCATAATACTAGAACCTGGGTTCATCCCATGAAGCTGATTGGTGGTAGATTCAGGACAGATAAAAGGAACTACTTCTTCACAGAGCACATAGTTGAACTCTAGAATTCACTGCCATAACATGTCGTGATGGTCACCAATTTGGATGGCTTTAAAGGGGGTTTGGAAAATTCCTGGAGGATAGGGCTATCAATAGATACTAGTCCTGATGGCTAAGTGCAACCACCAGTATCATAGGCAGTTATCTTGTATACACTTGTTGTTGGGGAACATGGGTGGGAGGGTGCTATTGCCTGCTTGTGGTTCCTTGGTTGACAGCTGGTTGGCTACTGTGTGAACAGAGTACTGGACTAGATGGACCATTGGTCTGATCCTGCATGGTTGTTCTTATGTTCTTAATTGAACCAAATTGAACCAAAAGAAAACCCACCAAATCAACCTGAGATGTTCCCACCCTACTTACAGTGTGAAGCAGTAAAAAATACACAGAGTTCCTGTGCAACCCTCAGAAGTTAACCCTCCACACACATACTGCATACAGGGAGGGAGGGAGGGAGTAGCACTTCAAAGAGGCCGGGAAGATGGCTCTGTGAGCCATAAACACCTCCTCCTGCTGGTGGCACCACCAAGCCCTGCCAATGCTGGGGCTAACAGATGCATTTCCTCATTTTCCCTGATACCCACAATGCCCCCCCCCACACACACACACAGTCAGGCAAGCTGAGTACAGCATTAATGGAGGATATGTCTGTGAATTTGAAGTTATGAGTTTTGTTTAACAGGATTCTGTTATTTATTTTCTCAACACAGCTTTATGAAAATGTTTGAGAGACAACTGGTTTTCATTAGTTGAAGTATGTCTGAGGTGAGCCATATGGGGTGGGGTGGTCACGCCTCATAATCAGGACATACTTATGTATACTGGGTTATTTCCAATGGTGTCCTTCTGCCCATGGCAGAGGAAGCAGATTACCGGAGGGTCATGCAGGAGGAGGAAGAAAAGGGAAAGTCCAGTTGCACAAGCTGAAGACTGCTTGCGTAACACTGGATTTACCCTAATGGCTAAAACCATTATCTGTGTAACAATGTGTGTACTGGTGCCATTGGAGCAAGAGCAATTGTATTCTTTCCTTCAGGGAGAAGAGAAGAAAAAATGGTAGGAACTCACAGACCCAGTCAGATCTGCACGTTTCCTGTATTACAATGAAACCCACATTAGATTTGATGATTTGGAGGTTGTTGTCATTTTGTCATTTTGTATTCATTCTTATCAAAATTCCAGTTGGATAACCTGAGGAGCCCTCAGTGGGAACTCAGCTGAATAAATCCAAAACAATATTTACACAAACCTTGCAAAGCTAACCCACCAGACTTTGCTATTGTGTTGTACTACAATGGATGTAAAGCAAACACAATTGCATAAAAGCACTGTCGTACGCTTTTGGTTTATATCCCCTCCTATATCTGTGGAGTTCTGTATCCTGAAGAGATAAATGTCTATATACAAAGGAATCTTAAAAGTGACTCTTTTAATTGTACCAACTGTAACTCACTTATTCCAAACATTTCTGCCACTAAAATATAAATAGGAGTATGTTTTGTGGAACTCATATGAACAACACAATGCTGAAAATATTGCTGCAAGGAAGTGTGAAATTCGATTTATTTGTTTCACTTAACATTTTGCTCTTAAGACTGATTGGGGGTTAAGGAATTTCAATGACAGTTTACCCAGCAGAAGAAATAACACATTCACTTTCTACATTTTTTATTTCACACTGCATTAACATCAGATAGCATGTGTTTTATTTATTGTGCTCAGCTTGCAAAAGTGCACAGAGTTCAGATTCTTTGATTTGTCATCATCCAATTTCCATAAAGTCTCAAATGCTTACTTTCTAGTATTGTACACTTTGCATTTAAACCTTGCTCTGCCTACCCACTAATAGTCTCCCATTTCAAAGCACAAACTTCTAATCAGAGCTCTAATTAGACTGCAGTTCATATAGTGCTATCCATCTGTGGATTATGAAAAGCTGAAAGTTTTGATGCAGGATGAAAGCATTAATACAATTTATTTTTGGCTGTCAGGACAACTTCTGTGATGATACCATGGAAGCTCACATTTTAATTGTAAACTAAGCTCCGAGACAATGCTTTGATGGCTTGCCTACTTATTTATTTATTTTCCCCACTCCCTCCTTTCTATGATTTGAGACGGCTTTATCTTAAGCTGGAAAGTTTTCCTGTGACTGAAACCTTTGCTGCTAAACTTTGATGTCTTTATTAGGTAGAGCAATATAGTAATATTATGTTGCATAGGAGAAATTCTTTTTGACTGATGATTTGCTTGCATGATCATGCTAAACAAATTGAAATGTTTTGAGTATTTGGGATAACATTTTTTTCCAGAATTACACACACATGGATAGCCAAGCTTTCTGTTTTGAATAATAATGTTGGTATGAACTCTACACCCTAGGGCAGCCTTCCCCAACCTAGTGCTCTCCAGATGTGTAACTCCCATCATCCTCATTCACAATGGCCAACAGTTAAATGGGGATTATGGAAGTTGTACTCCAGTAGAGGTTGGGGGAAAGCTACTCTAGGGCTTAGTTATTTAGGTGCTCTTAAGTGAGCAAAAGACACTACATGTCTACACAGAAGTTAGTTCCATTGAGAGTAATGGTGCTTAGTCCCTGGTAAGTGGGTATAGAATTGCAGCCTTAATGAATAAGGTAAATATTTTTTCCCGTCTTTTCCCAATAACCTCTTATTTGAAAATCTCCTCTTTTGTATGCTCAATGCATGGTGTTCCTTTACCATTTTCTGTTAAGATTTATCTTCTGGATCCTTTAGATTTCCTCTAAACCCCTTTTCCATTTGCCATCATTATCATCAAGTTACGTAAATATGAAAACTGTCTTATAACAAGTCAGATTATTTATCCATTTAGTCCAATGGCCTCCAGATGCTTTGCACCAGAACTCCAAACATTCCTGACCATTGGCCTAGTTGGCTGGGCCAGACAGGAGTTGAAATCCAAAACATCTGCATGGGACTACATTGGAGAAGACTTGTCAATACTGAATAGTAACACATCTCCAGGTTCTCAGAAACCTGGTGTTTCCATCACTTGCTCTTTGATTCTTATAACGGATGTATTAATGTATGAGAAATTCATTTGTGGAGGTGAAGGGTGAGAAATAATGAGACGAGACACAAAATTGGGATTAAATATGGGTCACATTTATTTAAAGATTTGTAAAAAGGGAAAATTTGTAAAAAGCGAGCATAATCTCTTGGCCACTTCACAGGCCATGGTTGGGATCGGGCGAGCCATTCATTGCCCGCCAGGTGGTGCCTGGTCATTCACCACCTTATAGGCTTCCTCCTCATGGGGTAGGGAGGCCTTCGGTGTCAACACCACCAGGCTGCAGGGATCTGAGTGGTTGAGGAGGGTTGACCTCAAAGGTAACCCTTATCTCACCTGCTGGTGTAGCAAGGCTCCCAGTGGTGAGCCTCAGGCATTACCTATTACCACAATGGTGCCTGTGAAAGCACACCAATTTAAACCTCACTCCAGATGCTCGCTCCTACCTGCCAACACAACAAATGTGACCAAATTGAAACCAAATCAACCTATTTACACACCTGTCTTACAGTGTGAAGTAGGCCAAAAAAAAACCCTCATAACCAACTTAGATTATGAGCAAAAGATTCCTACTTGGCCTCCGAAAAGATGACCAGCAAACCCACACTGTCTACAGGGGAGGGAGGGAACCATGCAGCAAAAGAGGAAGCTGGAGGGTGAGCATGGTCTTTTATTTCTTCTGTCCCCTCCCAGCTCCAGTGGTGCCAAATGGAGGAAGCCCATGGGGATCCTCCATGCCTTGTCAGGCCACCCTTACCCACGATTAGCCTCCCCCCACCCAGGCGTGGCCAAGCATGGGTGTAAGGCATTCAGTTCATTTTTTAATATGGATTTTCCCAGTTCACACCTTCCAGACTGAACACAGACTCAGATGCAATCTGCAGTTGAAGTCTGTACAGTTTCCAGCTTGCAATGTGATCTGTGGACTGTCCCCCCCCCCATGCACAAACAAAAGCATCCAACAGCATGTGTACATTTGGGGGGGGGGGGGAAATACAAATGAATTGTTCACCATCTGATATGGACTCAAGCCAGAATGAGCTTCGAGATTCAGAACGAGCTTTGAGATGGAATTTGGAGAACATCAAGGTATTCCAGGAAGTCCAGCTGGTGGGAAGCTGTGGAGAAAGGCTTGCCCTGCTATGGGCAGTGCAGGGCATTTTTAAACCAGGGGGTAAAGCAGGGGAAAAGAATCCCAGAAAGCCCTTGGCTACTACGGTTTAAGTGGGCCATACATAGACGCCAATATTTCAGAGAAATTTCATTTTTTCCTATGACCTTTCAGGGGGAAGCTCATTTTCCCACCGCATCCATCCAATTAATGACTGAAAAAGTTTTGTAATTCTCAGTCCAGGTATAGAACTAATACGGTAATCGTGGGGAGTTCTCATCAGTGTTGAAGAGCACTGGGCCAACTTTGTTGTCAATATAGCATCGTTGTCATCATCAAACCTACAGTGCAATCCTATGAATGTCTAATCAGAAGTAAGTCCCATTGAATTCAGTTGGACTTACTTCCAGGTAAGTGCATATAGAATTGTACCCTTAGTCTTTCTCTTTCCCTTCTGAGTGACTCAGTGGAGTACAGGATTGGTGCTTTAATTCCAGTATTATCTTCTTTTCTAACTTTTCACTGTCATAAAAATAGCCACAAAACATGAACAATGATTGATTTTTAAAGATATTTATATTTTAATGTGTTTATAAATCACAAGGCAGCTTGCAGTAATTAATAAAATAATAAGCTAATAAAAATATGTACAACACAATCCTATGCGTACTTACTTGGAAGTAAGTCCCATTAAGTTAAATGAGGAGTATTCCCAGCTAGGTGTGCATAAGATTAGACCCTTAATCATATATAAACAAAAATACCTAATAAAAACAATACGTAATAAAAACTATTAATAATAATAATAATAATAATAATAATAATAATAATAATAATAATAATATATTTATATCCCACCTTTTCCCCAATACTGGGCCTCAAGGCAGCATTACAAAATCAAAATATACAATTAAAACATATAAATAGAAATATACAAAAGTTAAAAATATAATTAAATGTGTTTCAGTATTAAAACATTTAAAATACCTAATAAAAATCATGCGCACATACACACAGAGCACATCATAAAATTAACATCGAAATAGCAGTGGGATAAAATAACAGTCAAATATGTGTGCTGTTTTAATGGAGGAAGATGCGCTTTAGAAACCAGATGGCTAAAATATTTAATAGAATATCAGAAATTCAATATTTTCCCAGAACAACAAAACAGAGGAGGCAATGTCTATCTTTTCTTTTCTTTTTTAAAAAAATCTATGTAGTTTGTAAGTGGATATGTGTAGAAAGCTGCTCTCTAGGAAGAGTGAAAGCACAAATCCTCAGTAAACTGGAAGTCTCATTAAACATTCCCTCTAGCCTATGATCTGCCATATCAAGACGGCCATAAATGAAAGCCAGGTCAAAGATGATGCTGTTATATATTAAGAAGCCCCCTCCTACCCACTTCTGTTTCCTATCAGTGATCAACAGATTTTTAACCTTAGTGGGTTTTGTAACTATTGCACTTATTGGAATAAATATCAGACTGCAGAGACATTGTTTTGCATAGAACACAGCAAGAGTTTGTACGTGATTCATAAGATGAGATTTACTACATAATATACAAATAAATAAGGCTGTGATCCACATAAAACTTCCACTGTACAGTTGTGACCTTCCACCCATGACTCAGTGGATTACAGCATCGGAACTTAAATTGAGGACTATCTCTAAAGAGCTCTACAATAAGGAACATATTCCAAGGATGCAAGTAAATGATGCATTAAGTATGTCAGAACATTAACAGTACTTTATTAGAATGTACCATCCTTTTAAGAAATGACTACACCATCTTCTAAGTATTTCAGTATATGACTCATAGATATTCTGTTCCAACTGCTCCTAAACTAGCTCTTGTTGTTTGGAAATAGGCCTTTCATTCATCATTCTTTACTTACATCTGACTATAGTTGTATTCTTGATGAGCCAGGTTTTTATTTAGTGCTTGGTGCCTTTAAGAAAAATCAGACTCTTGACCCATGGAACAGTCTTCTGGGAGCTGTCTCTGGGCTGGGCATAGCAGAAAAACAGAACCAGAGTTTTAGTATTAAAGTGCCTACATGAATTGGTCTTACTAATGGGATTTAAAAAAGGGTATAGCATAACATTTATTTTAAACAGTTGCTAATTTTCACTTTTTGTTTTTGCAGTTTTTGCTATCTACTGCTTGTGGCCAATGTATTGTAAAAAAAAGAAGTGTTCTCAGAAAGCATACCTATGATATGTGTCCTACTTTACAGTTCTTCATTTGAACATATCTTCTACTTGAAGGAATGTCCATAAGAAGAGGAGACTTGGAGCTACCCATAAGCACTTAGCACCTGGACAGTAGACTGAGCAGGCACATGGGCTGGTCACAGATAGTCTTCCCCATGACAGTGAGATGTATTTTTGTTTAAAACATAGTAGCTATTTATAAATTTGCATCTATCCATATGAATCAGCATATTCAGGTTTTATGCAACTATGGCCTAATCTATACCAAGCAGGATATTGCACTATGAAAGCGGTATATAAAAGGCATGAGCCACACTATTGGTTTATAGCAATATTGAAGTGCACTCTGACAACTGTTGGGGCTCATTGACACATTCCATATACCACTTTCATACCACTATATCCTGCTTGATGGGGCTCCTGCATTTCATATACCACTTTCATAGTGCAATATTCTGCTTGGTGTAGATTAGGCCTTTGTGTCTTTTTTTTTGCCCTCTCTTTTTTTGTGACAAATTTCTGCTTGACCATTTGTAAGTGGGATACCTTCATGGTGCTGTATATTCTTTGGTTGCTACATTTTTCTTTGTTTGGTCTCAGAAAGTGTTGGGAAATCCAATACCTGCCCAGACGGAACGGCTTGGATGGGAGGCGGCTGTTGCCAGGGGAATGGAGAGGAATGAAGGCACCTCACGTGCATAGGCACGTGTGCCTTAGGAGACAGGGCAGGGCTGGGACTATAAGAGCCAGCCCACCCCAACACTCAGCTTCTTTTGTCTCGGCCCCCTCCGGGGGTGGGAATTGGTAATTTTAGAATAGGGACGGTGAGCACTATGGCACCTTTTGATGATTGGCACATACAGAGAACCTGCTTCTACGGAACTGTGAGGCTCCCGTGTCAGGATATAGTTTGCCTTTGGAGATCCTCCTGCCTCACCTACCCTGTGCTGTGAGGCACAGGGAGGGGGTGATGTGGGGCAGTCTCCCCACACTTGCAGAGTGGTATATAAGAAAGGAGCTGGGTTTTTACCCGACTCCAGGCTTTGGAGAGTACTCGCCCATAAAGCCAGGCAAGTGGCCTTAATAGGATCATTGATTCCTGCACTTGCACATGTGAATCCAGGGAGGGGTGAATCCAGAGAGGGGTGAATTACCCATATTATTCAAATAAAGAGGCCCTCGTTTAATCCACATTCTGGTGTCTGTGTCTTTATTCTATGTTTCCTTCTCCACTTGCAACTTCTTATTTAGTCATCTTTGTCAGGGGGATCTAGGGCAGAATTCTGTGCTTGGGACCCAGTTCAATGAGCTACCCAATACTGTATGCTAGTTTGCATATCCAAATTGACCCATGGTGCTTTAAATAACCCATATTGGCCACTGTGCTTTCTAGCTTGTCCTGTCATGTGAGCTCAGTGAGGGTGGGTTGTTGACATGGTTCACAAACTACCCATAACCCTAAAACAGCCCACCCTTACTGGGTTTGCATGACAAGTGATGAGGGGAGGTGGTGTCCATAGCTGCCTGCAAACCATGCAAACCACAGTGGCTCATTTAAATTGACCCAAAGTGCAATTAGAAAGAAAATATATCAAGTGATCTCTTTGGGCTGAACTGGAGAGCCAGCAACTCTCCTTTCACAGTAGGCCTGTTTGAACAACACACTAAACCATGGTTCGACTGCTAACCCTTTTGCAGTAAATGTTTAGTGAGCATGCATGGCTATGTAGCCACTATGGTTAGGAATGGTTTTCACGACCTTCTAAGTCATTGTTCACATGACACTCTAAGGGCTCATCTACACCAAGCAGATATTCCACTATGAAAGTGGTATGAAAGCAGTATATAAAATGCAGGAGCCACTGCTTTATGGTGGTATGAAGTGCACTGACAACTGCTGGAGCCCATTGACATATACCATATACTGCTTTCATACCACTTTCATAGTGTTATATCCTGTTTGGTGTACATGTGTCATGGGCGCCAACAGTTGTCAATGCACTTCATTACCACTATAAAGCAGCAGTGTGGCTCCTGCATTTTATATACCGCTTTCATACCACTTTCATAGTGGAATATCTGCTTGGTGTAGATGAGCCCTAAGCCATATTTTTTAGTTCAAAATGCTTAACCACCATGGCTTAGTGCATTGTCTGAACAGGTTCATGAAGTCACTTCATTAACCTTCACTTGGATGCAGCTCCCCAACATTCCCCTTACTTTGACTGTGCGCAGTTCCCATTTCTTGATGTAATGGGAAATATACAGTGATAAACATACTGATAGATGGTTACACTGTATTTGCACAGGCATTTGAGAACAAAGACTGCTATATCTGTGTTCATTCACACCAAGGCCATGGCTAGACCAGGCCTATATCCTGGGATCATCCCTGTGCATCCAAATGCACACAGGGGATCCCGGGAGCAGGCAGGAACAGCCCCTCCATTTGCCTGGGATAATCCTTAGGTCTAACTAAGGCCCAAGTTGAGGAACTTGCCCCAACACCCCCTTCTCTTGATATTGTTTGTGGGAGGGCTCAATTAATGTAATATCATCTGCAAAGAAAAATGCACAGCTAGTAGAATGGAATTGCTGTTGGTGTATTACTACTTTTTAGATTCTATATTCAGCATGATCAACGTTCTTATTTAAATGTTTGTAAATGAAACACCTAGACATATGGCTAGATTGTGCTTTTCAAACAACTCCTACATGCTGGCGACTGTGATTGTCATAAAATATATGGATATCCAATTTATTTTGGGTAGATTAAAATCATGCCTTCATAGCACATCAGTGACAGCTTTATACTTACATGGCTGGTCTGTGGAGTGAAGATAGAAAATGCAATTTAGCCAACTCCCGCTTACTTAATTAAATAAAGTCAAAAAGCAAAACCAGTCAGCCCCTACAAGGATATCAATCTCACTTGACTTACAAAACTCCTAAGATGAGTCAACCCCCAGTGTTAAACATATTAGAACTTTTTAAATCATGGGAGGACTCAAATTGGCTGATCAGCATCTTAATGGGCAGATTAATCTATATGAACCCAGCTACTGAAACCTCATCACTCAATGCCCTTTAAGCATTCATTTTCATATTATGATAAACCACATAAGTGTTTTATAATTTAAAAGATTTTGGTAGAATCTTCCTTAGTGGCCTATTCTTCTTTTCAGAGAAGGATATAGAGTTGAAATGGCATCATTTCTTCTCTTTCCTAATGAGTAAATATATGATCCCCCAACCGGCGTATGAAGCACCAACATTATTTATATTAAGGCGGTATTTGAAATATTGACTGGTCTGTTGTTAGCAAGAAAGGTTGTGTGGGAAAGGGTGAATTATTCAAAGACAACATATCAGACAGAGGCAGGATGTCAGAGGCTGACAGGGACTTTAATTAGGAGCCATTGGCCCAACCAGGAGTCACAGAAGGATGTTTTAAGGTTGGTTTAAAGATGTTTTAATCAGTTTTTAATGTGTATTTTATATCATGTGTTTTATACTGTGTTTTATACTTTGAATGGTTTTAGTTTTTGTGAACCGCCCAGGGAGCTTCGAATATTGGCCGGTATAAAAATGCAATAAATAATAATAAAATAATAATAATAAGTGCAGACAAGAAGCAGATTTTCTTATGCCACCAAACTCCAATGCCAGAACTGGAACTGCAACCCCCTGGCACCTTGGGCACAGAATCTGTAGAATTCCACATCCTTGCCAGATCTCTGACTGTGATACACAACCAGATTACAGTCATTGAAGTCCAGGATGGGACTACTTTGGAAAGATATCAGTGTACAGGGTGTTTGGAAGGACTGCAGTTTCCCTTTACATTTGAAAGGAGAAACAAAGGTGAAAGTTCAACAGGATGGACAAAGGGCAATTAACGCCTAGCTAGGTGCAGAAGAAAGGGAATATTTGATGGAATGAATGACAGCAATTAAGCTCAACTCAGACATGTGTGTTCATTATTAATGTTGCTCAGTCAAGTACAGCACTTTGTACTCCATGTCAGAACCTTTTCTTCAGGCAATTATGAATGGGAATGTGAGCCCCAGTCACCCATCCTGATTCTATTGTTAATGATGAAAGGACCTACTTTTCAGGAACTATGGTTTTTTTAGATCCATCATTGTCACTTGAGGCTCAGGTGACCTCAGTGGCATGGAGTGCCTTCTACAAATTCCAGTTGGTGGCCCAGCTACGCCCCTATCTAGACAGGGATAACCTGGCTTCAGTTGTCCATGCTCTGGTAACTGCAATGCACTCTACGTAGGGCTGCCTTTGAAGACAGTTCAGAAGCTGCAGCTCATGCAAAATGCAGCGGCCAGATTGATTTCGGGAACCAGAAGGTTTGAACATATAACACCTGCTTGCACTGGCTGCCTGTATGTTTCCGAGCCCAATTCAAGGTGCTGGTTTTGACCTATAAAGCCTTACATGGCTTGGGACCACAATACCTGACGGAACGCCTCTCCCGACGTGAATATACCCAGTCACTATGTTCAACATCTAAGGTCCTCCTCCGGGTGCCTACTCCGAGAGAGGCTCGGAGTGTGGCAACAAGGGACAGGGACTTTTCAGTGGTGGCCCCCAGACTATGGAATGATCTCCCTGACGAGGCTCACCTGGCACCAACGCTGCTATCTTTCTGGCGCCAGGTTAAGACTTTCCTCTTTGCCCAGGCATATGGCGGCACATCTTAATCACCTACATGTTTAGTTTTTTAACAGTTTTTAATGCTTTATGTGTGTATGTTTTGTCTTTTAGAATTTTAAATTTTGTATACTTGTTTTTATCTTAATTTTAGAATTTCTGTAAACCGCCCAGAGAGCCCCGGCTATGGGAGCGGTATATAAGTGCAATAAATAAATAAAATAAATAAATATGGTTTATTATCCCCCCCCCCCATCCAACCCCACCGCCTATTTATCCTTGTGGATTGTATTTAGCTACTATGGCCAGGTAAACTTTTGGGCTCATTGTAAATGACATCATGAATGTCAAAATTGGGCTGAGATTAAGGACACTTCTCTATTATAGTGTGTACTATACATCCTCCATCACCTGCCTGAAAACACACACACATCAAAATACCCATTTCACAGAAGGCAAAACACACAGGGATAGATTGACCATATGGAAAGGAGGACAAGGCTCCTTTATCATTAACAATTGCCTCTTTTGTATCTCGTCACTCTAGTATAGCTCCTGCAGCTTTAACTGTTGTGATGAAAAGGGAATTTCACCAGGTGCTGCATGCATACAAATGTCACCTGCTGAAATTCCCTTTTCTATAAAACTGTTAAAGATACAGGAGCCCTGTCCTCCTTTCCATATGGTCACTCTACATACAGGTAAAACACCCAACCACCCTACTTCAAAATCGACAAACTTCAAAATGAAGTGCTGTGCTGCAGCTTCTCACTGTTTTAGTAGTGCTTCCTTAGCCCCTAATACTCACCATTTTTATTTTCTAAGAATGCCCTTGGGCCTACGTAAAAATTAAAGGCATTCTGGCAAATAAAGTTGGTGCTGCAGGCTGGCACATCATTTCTGGGTTTTAATTTCTGTTGTTCAAAGCCATCAAATATCCTTTTACTGCTGTACCTAGCTAGACATTAATTGCCCTTTACCCATTCTGCTGAACCTTTTCATTTGCTTCGCCTTTCCAATGTAAAGGAAATCTGCAGTCTTTCCAAACACGCTGTACCCAGCACTTCACTTGATGTCATTCCAAAATAGTCCCATCCTGGACTTCAATGACACTAACCTGGCATGTCACCTCTGCCTCCAGAGGTTTTTTTGGTTTTTTAAATGTAATTGGTGGGCCCCAAGAGAAGTGTCTGCAGGTACGCTAGCGCTCACAAGCACTACGTAAAGTAACCATCATAGAGAAAATAAATTAAATAATCTATAGCCAGGCACCAAGCATAGCAATATGTGACAGGAAGGAGCAAAAAGAGGGAATAAAAGAATATGTAAAACTGTCTGGTAAGCAGAAGTTGGGAATATGTGATATTGTACCAAATGAATTGCATGATGGGCATGGTAGTTAGAAACATGAAGTGGTGGAAGAGGAAGTAAAGGACGGAGTCTGGGTGGTTGGAGAGTGGCTGAGTTAGTTTCAGTTTTGATGAGTTCCTGAAATTAAAAAAAGCTTTAAATATTTGTCTCTGGTGTCCTGCAATTTCATATAATTTCATACAATATACAGAACAGTACACTTGTGGGATAAAGGAGCACCAAGCATTAAAGGAAGGGACCAACTGTGATATAGAGCATTTCTACACAAGGTTAAAATTGCACAATTTACCAGGGCTTCTGCTTCCGGATTACTTTTGGGATTATGATCAGCTCCTTTCCACGTGGTTCTTTCTTTCTCTCCATCCCCCCTTATCAGAAAGTTCTATATGTTGCATTATAAAGCCAATAGATGGTGCTGTACCATTATTTGTGAAAACCTGCCATATTGTCAGCACACCTCCCATTCATATCAGGAGAAAGGAAAATGCCACTCCTTTGTTGTCATGAAAAACACAATAAGGGTTATAAAGAGCAGGAGATGCCCTGGAGCATGACTGGGTCCTGTGCAGGACCCACAGATGTCTGCAAGTGGCCATTCCCGATCACACAATAAATGTGTCATGTAGAAATGGCCATATTCTGCTGATCAGCTTATTATTGAACTTGGTGTCACGTTTAAACTTCATAAAGCTTGCCCAGCCTTTTAGAGAGTTTCAGGAAGTGCAAGGAGGTATGGCTTCTTTATGACTCTAAGGGCTCATCTACACCAAGCAGGATATTGCACTATGAAAGCGGTATGAAAGTGGTATATAAAAGGCAGGACCCACACCAGGCAGGATATAGCGGTATGAAAGTGGTATATGGTATGTGTCAATGGGCCCCAACAGTTGTCAGTGCACTTCAATACCACTATAATGCAGTAGAGTAGCTCCTGCCTTTTATATACCACTTTCATACTGCTTTCATAGTGCAATATCCTGCTTGGTGTAGATGTGCCCTAAGAAGAGGCCTGACATTTCATTAACTGGGCCTTATGGTACCCCCCCCCCCAACAGCTATTGAAAGAGAATGGCCAAGCTCCAGCAATTGTACCTAGAGCTTCAAGGTTCAGCTGTCAGAATTTCTTCTTCTCACTTTCCCAGAAGCACTCTCTTTGGTATATATATTATTGTTCATTATTTATGTGTATTTCTGTCTTATCAGAAGAAGATGACCATGGGTCTTCTTCATTCTTCACAACAGGGGAAAGAAATTCAATATACTATTTCACTTTTATTACCCTTGTAACTCTCGTCAGGCAGATCTATCTAGCTGAAAGTATTTCTAGGTTTGAAAACCATCCTGTAAATGAAATGATCCTTTCATTCCAGTCCAACACATCTCTGTTTTAATAAAGAATTCAGCTCCCTGTTGAGACTGTTTTGACAGAACAATACAATTGCCTTTGTTTGCCATTTAATTTGCAACTGGATCAATAGAGTTAGATGTAAACACTATTGGCATTAAAGCCCTCAAATTCTAGGGGAAATAGAGGTTAAAACGTAAACAAAATATTTCATTGGCATTGATCTCAAAAGCATGTTGACAGTGCTTCTGAAAAATTATCAGCATCCACATATAAATCTGGCTAAAGTGACAAGAGATGGATTTGATTATTCTACTTTGAAAGGCTTATTCCTTTAAGGCTGCAAGTGTTTGTCAGTTTATAAAATATTACATGAGTTATGTTTCCATTTGATCCTTACCACTACTATTCTGGGTGATTATCTAGGGTTAATCAGGTTATATGAGTAAGTGGTTATTTGGCTTCTGGTTTAGAAGAATAAATGCCCTGTGCTTGTTGCTTTACAATATAAGGCTTCCAGTAACCAAGGTGCACTAAAAAGTTCTTAACGGTATAGAGGAGATGGAATGTATTGTTTCTGCAGTTTATCAAAAACAACAAACAATGGAACAACAACCTTACAGCCCTTCATATTACCATTATTCTTTGGTCTGGAATACTGTTTATCTTTTAGTTAGCTTTCCCCTCCTGCTCATGGACAAAAACAACTAAGCCAGTGAGATACAGGACAAAATGTTGACTGATTGTGCCTGCAACAGCACAAATACCACTGTGTCCATATAGAGCCAGTGTGGTGTAGTGGCTGGAGTGTCGGACTGAGAGTCGGGAGATCCAGGTTGTAGTCCCCACTCGGCCATGGAAACCCACTGGGTGACTTTTGGTCAGTCACAGACTCTCAGCCCGACCTACCTCACAGGGCAGTTGTTCTGAGGATAATATGGAGGGGAGGAGGAGGATTTTGTACACCGCCTTGGGTTCTTTGCAGGAAAAAAGGCGGGATATAAATGCAAAAATAAATAAATAAATAAAGTGCTAGCTCCTGGATTGTGGGAACCCTCAGTAGGCCCTCCAAACATAGAAGAGGTGGATCATGCAAACTAAGAATGGTCTTATCTGATTGGATGCTTCTTGGATATCCTGTGCAAAGTTGACAGTGGGCATGTCTACACGTTAAGGGTATAAAAGGAGTGAGTGAGGAGGATTGCAGACTTACCTGCTTCCGTGACGTCCCAGAAGTAAGGAGGGATGTCATGGCTGTCCATTGTAAGAGCACCACTACTCACGAGGAGGAAGCGATGACCTGGGAGCAGCCATCTAATAACCTGTGCTCTTTGGGATGGTCCTGGAACTGGTCCCACATATCCTGGGGAAATTCCGTGGTCATCCCAGGATGCCCCCAGAATTTCCTTTGCGTCATTTGGATGCACAGGGGTGATCCAGAGATTACCCCGGGATATATGGCTGGTGTAGGCATGCCTATTGTAACCCTGTTGGGGCTGTGGGCCCCCTGTTGGTCTTGGGACCCTGGCAAATGGCCAACCTTCCACCATCTGGAGCTCAACCTGTGTTCATGTAAGAATGGATTACTTCATTACTACCATCCTCTGCTCTCCTCAACCGTATGTTCTAGCAATGTCAGTTCACATCACAGGAAGTGCTCCCCAATGCGTTTTAAATGTGAACGGGCAGTAAGCCAGAAACAGACAGGTTTCAAGCCATCTCTAAAATGGATGTATGAGGATAGTGCTGTCTATAAGGCATTAGAAATCCAAACACCAATGTGACATTAAAATGGCTATGTACTTCCTTGGATTTCTCTCTCATTCCCCCACCCCATCCACCTGTCATTCTCATTCAGTTTGTTTTTTGAAAAGAAATTCAAAGGAGAAGAAATTACATGTAATTTTTTTCTTGGGTTGGTTTCACGGTTTTTGTCCTTACCTTGCTTATGGAATGGCTTGAGCTGTGTGCATGTGAGAGTGACCTGTCTTTCAGTGTACAAGAATTTCTGTGGTAGCCTGTAGGCTCCTAGGTTTCCTGCAGAGCAATGGAGAGATGTGTAAAAGAAAGAAAATGCACACAGAGAACTCTTCATCACCTTGCAGTGGTTAGGTAAGCTCAAAAACACCACCCAAAAAAATTCAAAAGCAATGATAAAATGCCCTAGGAATAAGGGAGAAAAGTGAAAGCCTCAACACAGTTTTGCCAGTGCAAAAGACCAAAAAACTCTTAGGAAAAAAAGAAGAAGCTGTGCGACAACCCCTGCCAATGGTAAGCCCTCCCTGTGAGAAACTGGTGAAGAATTTCTCCACCTCTTGGAGAAATTTGGTGAACGTGCCTCCCTCCCTCCCTCCCCCCATTTCACTGCCCACATTTAGGATGGAGTATTTTGGGAGGCCATTTGTGCATAGTTCAAATCTGAAAGTATAAAGTAAGTTACAAATATAACCACATGATAAACCTGAGGATGGTGATATATCTTTAACTGAAATCTATTCTAAAATTGACATTTGAGCAGCCTTCCAGGCTATTGCTCATTTTATTGACAAATGTCTGTGCAATTATTCTTTTTGGAGGGTGACGGGGTTTGGGGTGGATGTTGCTGAAATTTTAGAGATGCTGAATATGTCAATACGATGAGGAATCATGCACAAATGCAGGAAACAAGGTGCACGGTCAACAAAATCAAACAGGAATACTGGACCTGCATGGAGGCTCATGTATGAAATCATGCTGGGAAGTTTGCCCTAAATGACAAACCTCTCTTGACCATAGTTTGTGTTGTTTTTAAAGAGAAAAGCTATGATTTATACATGTGGGTCACCCTTCATAATGGACACAATACCCACATGAAGCTAGAGCACTAACTGTGCCTATTCCTAGAGATATCTGTTCTGGCCACAATCACATATACCTTAGTTACATCCCATTTGAACTAGTGTAATGGGCCTGCCTTTGAAAAACTGTTTGGAAACTTCAGATGATCCAGAATTCTGTGGCCAAACTAAACATCTCTTCACACCTGAAGGAAGTGAGACTGCTAGGAGGTTTCATCTGAGGCCGTTGCTAGACAGGGCTGTAGCGCGGGTTACATACCGGTGGCATCCTTACAGGTCTACATGATGTTCACCTGGATCCTTGTCCATCCTGTGTTGAAACCTCTGCTGTCCTGTGTTTTGTGAAATGGCTTTAAGCCCGGTACTTCCTGTCGGCGCGGGCTAATTTGGATGCGGTTGGCAGAGGTGTGGGACGAAACGAGGTCAGCGTGGTTTCCGGCGAGGTCAGCAATGGTCAGGAAGAAGGCATGCTAAGGGGAGTGGCCAGCGGTTTCGGCCAAACCTCCTCCTCCATTTGCGCCCCGTGTGCAGCTGTGGCAGCGGCGCGGCTGTTTTTTATATATATAAATGGGTCTGCTTTGCGCACGAACAGAAAAATGGAAAACTATCTGGCGAGTTGGGGGGGTGTTGTGGATGTGTAGGTTATGTGCAGCTTGTTACCTCTGTGTGGGAACCTTTTCGGGAAGGCGGGCATCCAACTTTAATGGGAAGTTGATGGGCTGTACCCTCCCCATTGTCACGGTGGGCAGCCGCAGGTACCATCCTAATGCCAGTGGTGTAGGCTGCGCGGATGATGTAAAGGTGAGTGGGGTAACAACGGGTACAGTAGAGGCAGGCAGGGCTGTGTGCCTATTGGTGTGGATACGTGGTAGCTGGGTGTAAGGGGGAAACAGGCAAGGGTGGGCGGCCATCTTCCATTGGCCATGCGGCGGCAGGCAGAAGGTCAGGGAAGCATCAGCTGAGGGGGAGATTTTCCATAGCTCCCCTCCCTTCGCTATCGCTCCCCCCCACACACACACACAGGGTTGCCTCTCCTTCCCGCATATGCTGCTTGGGCACAATGCGCTTCCACTGGCGCAACTGGTTCAGAGCTGCTGCCATGCCTACGCCCAGATGTGGGAAGGCTCTGTGGGATGGGGGGGCGGAGCACAGGGCTGGTCATCGCTGGAAATAGGCAGAGGCCAGATGGGAGATGTAGGCACAGAGTGCACATGCAGACGACTGTCCTCAAATCATAATACATCTGAAGTGGACATACTACTATATGCAGGTTCAGGTGACCACTCCTATTGCAGACATGAATCATACAGGACTTCTGCCCATGCAAAAATGTCGACCACGCTTCTCCTTTGTACCTTCATCACCCCCCGCAAATGACAGCATCTCTGCCTTGTCAATGTTGCCACTCAACAATGCCACTCTTTTCCATCCACCACTGGCCATGCCCCCTGCAGATCATCCCCCACTGCCAACTGGCTCCCCTGTGCCCAGCCCAGGGGGCGGAATCCAACATAAGCAGCAGCGGCACTTCAGCCATTGCCACCGCCAACCACCGCGGATTGCACTATTTCGCACTTGTGCAAATCGCACCGTGGATGAACCCCCCCCACGAAAATCAGGCTCCGCATCCCGTGCTCGACCCGACAGCACCAAAACCACAACAAACTCCCGCAACAACCCCCCTCCAATACCGGGATAACCCCCACAACGTGTGGACCCTGAGGTGTCAAACCTATGCACGAAAACCCACTTTCACCCCCTCCTCAAGCACGGAACATCAGTAGGTCTAGCAAGGCCCTGAGTTTAATTAAGCTAACTAAACTAAACAGTTGCCCTTTCAACTAAAAGGGAGAGTTTCCATGCAGTCTAAGGGCTCATCTACACCAAGCAGGATATTCCACTATGAAAGCGGTATGAAAGTGGTATATAAAAGGCAGGAGCCACACTACACTACACTCCTCCTCCTCCTCCTTCTTCTTCAGATTCTGACTCCGATTGACTTCCTGAAACCCATCCCACCACACCAGGGAGAACAAGCCTGATCCTGATATGTACATTACACCTCATATATGAGTGATTGTGAATGGCAGAGAGAGAGAGTTGTCAAAGTAGGGATGGATGAGCCTCTCAGTCTTCCTTTTTCCATATTTGAATTCATTTAGTCTCAAGTTCTTTCCAACCCACTTATGAAGAAATTTGTGAATCTTGAGAATATGTAGGTGTTTTTATATATATAAAAAACCTGAACAAAATTCTGACACCGCTATATCAATAGGTACGGTTGTTCCTGCCACAGAGAGCACAATGTAGTCATAAAGATGAGGAGCCTGCCAGAAAAAAGAGGCGGCAACCCCAATTCAGCACTATAAACATAGCTGAATGTGCTAGGATTTGAAAACAGAATTTTAAGAACAAAGTACTCAAAGCCCTGGATAGGCAAATCTGTCAGTTCATATTTCTCCCACATTGATTTTTAATAATAATAATAATAATAATAATAATAATAATAATAATAATAATTTTGTTCATGAAGAAATTTGTACATTTTGTTAAGTTTTTATCAAAACCCAAACCAAAAAAAAAGTGTAAACCCATCCCAAGCCACAACAAAATGCCATATAATCCCCTTCTTACCCTCATAACAAGCCTCTAAGGCTGGGCCCTCTGATTTTATTTCTGAGGTGATACATTTATTGATTTTTGTTCAGTCTCCAGTGCCTGTAATAGCTATGAGAGAAGCAGAAATTTAGCCCACAAAACAAAATTTAACTCCACAGTTTGGACATGCAAAAATCCTTAGCTGTTGTGATTTTCCTGCTGCCTTGAAAAGTGTGAGAGCCCTGCCAGGAAGACTCATTGGTAACTTTTCTGTCATACCAATAACTCCAAATTGCTCTCTTTTAGCACCAATTGCATGTTAACAAGTGTTGCACATGAAAATCTCATTGTGGCTATTTTTCTCCCAACTAACATCGTGGAAAGGCACACATCCATCCCACATTGGGTCAGTAGTGTAGTTTTCATCAAATTATTGCTGTATCTTTACCTGCTATAGGATATCAGTGGGAAATCAGATACTTATAAAATGGTAGATCAGTAAATAAAGGAAACCAGTACCATATCATTAAATACATTTTCTATAATCTTTTCTTTCATTTTTATTGTTCTTCCATTGTTCCAGATCTTTACTATGCACTCTAAGCATATCTGTGTGTCAATATTTCACAATTTTCAATATTCCAAGAGCTGCCCATGCAGCTGATGTGTTGTGGTATAAGCTAGAAACTCATCAATTTTTGATAAGCACGGGCTTCCTGTAGTCTATTCCCATCACTCCAGCTATAATTATCTGCCTGAGGCTACTGTTCAGAACCTTGCAATTTTAATGCATGCTTCAGCATCTTTCCCTCCCCTCTTTCCTTTGCAGGGAATACATATATTGAATTGAGTTCCTTTTTAAATTGTTGTTGTTTAGTCATTTTGGAGCAGCATTCAAAGGGCTTCTTTTAACACTCCTATATTTCACCTGGGATTTTTTTTTTTTACCTCAGCGTATGCCATCCCATGATTATTGTTACCTTGCCTTTGGGGTTTCCTTTAAAATCGGATTCCCGCTATTTCTGCCAACAGAAACAGAGGTGTATGCAACTTGGAGCTGCCACAACTAGACCTAACATCAGATATATACCTGATGAATTCTTCTAGAACTTCCCACTGGAGAGAACATTGGAACACATGGCAGACAGTATTTAGACGAGTAGACTTTTAAGAACAGCCTAGATGTAAAATCCACCAGAAGGAATTTGAGCAACATTCCAGCACTTTGAGGCTAAGGGCATAGCTAGACTGGCTGATATCCTGGGGATCATCCCAGGATCATCCCTGTGCATCCACTTGACACACAGGGGATGTCAGGAGCAGGGAGGGATGATCCCTCCATTTTCCCTGGGGATATCACCCTACCCTTTTTTCACAGTTTTTCCGCAGCCTTGGAATGATCCCGAGACCGCAGAAAGTGTGGCCCTCTGTCGCGATTTGTCCCAGCTCCTCATGAGTAACTGCAAGGAGCAAGGGATGGGGGTGGGGTGGGGGGAGCGGGGAATTTTAAAACCACAACAACAACAACTCATATTTTGTGCACAAGCACTCGTGCGTTCCATCTCCTTTAAAATAAAAAACAAAACGGCGGCCGCAATGTCGCACACCACGTGTAAATGAGAGCGATGATCTCATGAACATAAAATCATGAGATTGTCACCCTCCACCCCCTCTCATCTAGCCATGTCCTAAGATCATCACATCTCAAAGAATGTTTCCTTCTTTGCAATTTACACAGTTTGATCCATAGCTTGCTTACTCAGAAATTATTTTGTGTTAAATGAGAATTATTTCTAAATAATAAATGTGCATACATTTGCAGTCACGGAAGATACACATCAGACATATGATCATAATTGTTTTTCATTTCTAAGGCTGAATGAACTCCTCACCACCACCACCTGAAATTCACTGCATTATTTGCAATAGGTAAACTGGTTGGGGGGTGTTAGCAATTTTGGGAGTTAGGTGAAATTTGGGAGTTTACTTGTAGTAGAGCTGAGGTAGTGGCATCGGTTTATTTTTTAAAATCTCTGTTTTGCAGCAGAATTCCTGTCAGTGACTGTCACACACACACACACACACACACACCCCATCTACAAATGGACCTGGAATAATGCTACACCATCACAAACCTTTGTTGTCAGGTTTTCTAAGGGGGGAAACCAGGGGCCACCACTGGGAGGGCTAAATTGTATTAAATGAGAATTGATGCATTTCTAGCATAGGAACTGAATTGTATTAAGTCCTGCCTTAGATAAATTTTACTACATAAATATGTGAGGGGTATAGAATTCACATCTCTAAGATCTAAAATACTTAAATCAGAAACTTAGCAGAAGCAAAAAATAAAAAAAAATTCCCAACAGGTATATTGTTGCACATGTGTAGTTTTTCGTATTTACAGATAATATGTTTAAAATAGAACATTGGCTATGTGAAAATGGATGATTGCAGTTTGATCTAATTGTTTTCTTTAGTAATGCATTTAAAATTCTCCTTGTTGAAACCCTAGGGAAATGTGATGATTAGGTTTTATGGTTGCTAGTAAGTTAGTTCTATGCCTGGTGTAGCAGATGTGTATTTCAGTGTTTATATGAATTCCTCCCCCCTCCCTCCATCACTTCCTTAGACGAGGGGGAACAGAATATAGGATAGAGGTAAGTCAAAAGCACACATTCTGGAGGCTACAGCATGAAAGTGAAGTATATTTATGAGCGCATTGTGAAATCTGGAATATTATTTTGTTAGATTCTGAATTAAAGACTTTCCTGAGCAACGGGCAATTTGAATACATTACAACCTCATATAAAACTACACGGTTGCACCTCACTCAGCTTTATCTCTAAGACACTTGTGTTTTCTGTGGGAATGAACCAAAAATTCAGAGCCTCTGGGTAAATTGCAAATTACTTCTTACTTTAAACCATTTGTAAGAACTGACATTCACAAATTTTCTCTTCACAAGAAGTTAAGTGAACCTTGTCTTGAGCAATATATCCTCCAGTTGTAATGGAGCCGAGCTCATGTATGTGGCGTTGTACTGCATTGATTTTGAACGGCAGAGAACCAGGTTCTCATTAGCAGCAGCACGGCTAAGATGTGTGTAAATGTGTGTGTGTGTTTGTGTGTGTGTGTAATCTAAGGTTCGTCATTCCCCCTCTTTAATGGTTGCCACCTGGGAAAACTTATTGCAGTGATGATGCATGTGACAGGAGAAAGGGAAATGGGAGACAAAGCCAGGCACAGATGAATTGTAGATGTGGACTGTTGCTGCCATTGATAATTGGGCTAGAAAGTGAAAGAACATAAGAAGAACCATGCTGGATCAGACCAAGGGTCCTTCTAGTCACAAAGTGGCCAACCAGCTGTTGACCAGGAACCCACAAGTAGGACATGGTGCAACATCACCCTACCACCCATGCTCCCCAGCAACTGCCTCAGATACTGCAGGTAGCACATAGCCATAGGGACTCGTAGCCATTAGTAGCCTCCAGGAATTTATTCAACACTCTTGAAGCGATTCAAATTGGTGGCCGTCACTACATCCTGTAGGGACATGAATGCAACAACACCCTCCCACTCATATTCCCTAGTAACTGGTGTACATAGGCTTACTGCCTCTGATAGTGGAGGTAGCACATAGCTATCAGGATGAGTAGCCATTGATAGCAACCTTCTCCTCCAGGAGAAGCCATTGATAGCCTTCTCCTCCATCTCCATGCTGAGGGGAAAGTGACAGATTCTGTATAAGCAGGGATTCCCTCCCCCCCCCCCCGAGGGCCTTTCTACACCTCCCAGCGTTCCGGGAGGGAGCGGGGAAGATCTTGCAATATTCTACTCGCGAGATACCCCCCTAAGTTCACACATGTGCATGACATTCTGGGAGGAAGGAGGGATGTTGTGCCCACCATTTTCGGGTTTTTTAACAGAGGTGGGTGCACTTGCACTCCAACAAAAATGTAAGTAAAAAACCACAAATCTGCTCCAGCTCCCCCCATCCACAATGGGCGCAGAGCCCCTGAAGAGCTCTGTGCCCTGTGCCTGTTTCCCACTTCCTCGTGCTTAGGCAGCCACACACCTCCCACAGTCTCGGGACAATCGTGAAAACACAGGAAGAATTGGGTTTTCCCAGGGATTATTTATCCCTGGGAAACCTGTGCTTATCCCCCGCTGCTTCCCCTGGAGTCCCTGTGCATCATTTGCATGCACAGGGACTCAGCCATAACCAGCCCAGATTTTTGGGCTGGTGTAGAAACGGCCAGAGGGGCCATTACATCCAACTCCCTTGTGTACAAACTGGAAGAAGCCAGCAGAGTGAATTGTCTCCACTGCCTTCTCCACCTGCTGCTGTTTCACCAAGCAGGGACTGGACCCCGCCACCTGTCACAGAAGCCATTCCAGCCAATTGCCCTGTGAGAGAGACAAGAAGTAGAACTGAACTGTTACCATCACCAACTTTTCATATCAGCTTTAAAAACCATTTTAAATTATCTAAATCCTCCCTCCCTGTTCCTTATTCCTCGTGTGTCATGTCTTAGATTGTAAGCCTGAGGGGACTGTCACACTACTTATCTTTGCAAGCTGCTCTGGGAGACTTTTTTGGTTAATGGGCAGGCTGTAAATGCTGTAAGTAAGTAGATTAGAACAGAAGCATCAGACTAAGTCCCTGCAGTGGCCAACTGAATGCCTTTTGTGAAGCCCACAAGCGCAACATAAAGGCAAGAGCATTTCCCTCATCGTTACTCCCCAGAAATTGGTGCTCAGAGAGGCATGCTGCCTTTAAACTTGGAGGTTGCCTATAGCCTTCATGCCCCATTTTTAAACAATAGTCAGAAATAATTGTCTGTGCAATTTTGAAAAGGACAGTATAGGGGTGTGTGTGTGAGAGAGAGAGAGTTGGTGTGTGCATGCGTGTGGGGGTGTCTGTCTGAAAATAGCACATGGATGGTTTCCTGAAAGCACTCAACAGCCAGCTCCTATGCAGGTAAGTAGGTAGGTAGGTAGAGAGAGTTAGAGGCTCCTGGAGATTTTTGTGGTCTTTGACATTTGGAAGAAATGTCTGATATTTGTGATGGGGTTTTCTATGATAGATTTCAGGCAGCAGAGTTCTATCTGAAGAGGAGGGGGGAGTTTTGCAACCACTTCAAGAGGTGGTGGAGCTAAAAAAAACAAGCCAC
This sequence comes from Elgaria multicarinata webbii, assembly GCF_023053635.1. Classification (NCBI taxonomy): domain Eukaryota; kingdom Metazoa; phylum Chordata; class Lepidosauria; order Squamata; family Anguidae; genus Elgaria; species Elgaria multicarinata. The sequence continues at coordinate 34,095,067 of NC_086180.1, read as the reverse complement.
ACCCTGGGGATATTCCTCTTGGAGACCAGTCCAATGAAATGTCACTGCATCTTGATGCAGTATTCTTCCTGGAAGTGTTCTTCCCAGGGGTGGAGGGAGAGAGGGTATGGCTAGACCTACCAAAGGAGGGGGAAGGATCTTGCAATATGATGATCTCAAGATCCTCCCCCTCACTGTACACATGGCATGCAATGTCCTGGGAGGACGGAGGATGTCAAAGCTGCCATTTTGTTTTGTTTTTTTAATTGAAGACAAGCACAGGAGCACTCCTTTGAAAAGGTGATTTTTAAAAAAACAAAACCTCACGCTCCCCACCCCCACCCTGATGGGCACAGAGCTCCTGGAGAGCTATGTGCCCCATGCCCTGTTCCCATCTCCTCGCGTTTACTCATGAGAAGCTGGCAAGAAACTGGGATTTATATACCACTGGTAGTGTGTTATGACTAGTTGCGCTGAGTTGTACCATGACCTATGCTCTGTCATGGCGATGTGGAGAACAGTATCTCTCATGATCCTGATCCTTCAAGCACACACATTCTGGCAATTGGATACAGGACGTCCAAATCAGTGAAACCGCTTTACTGTAGGAAATCCAGAAATCATAGAGCTGATGGTCATTAGATATAGGTCCTATGTAATTCCAGAATAGTCAAAAGCTAATCACTATAAGGGGCATGTCTAGATGGGGTGATATCCTGGGGATAATCCCGGGATCATCCCTGTGCAAGGGCATCCTGGGAGCAGGCAGGGATGATCCCTGCATTTCCCAGGGATATTGCCCTACACTCTTGCGTAGGGCAATATAGCCCTCTTGTCAAGGTTTTTCTCATGGTCCCAGGATGATCCCAGACCACAGGACATGTGGGCGGCTGTCCCAGTGTGTCCCGGCTCCTCGCGAGTAACTGCGAGGAGCTGGGAACTGGGCATGGAACTCCTCAGGAGCTCCGTGCCCATTGGGGGTGGGGGTGGGGAGCAGAAGTTTTTAAAAACAACAACCAAAACCCTTTATTGTTGGAGCGCTCCTGTGCTCATTTTCGATAAAAAAAAATGGCAGGTGTGACAACTTCTTCCTTCCGGGACATCGCGTGTTATGTGTAGACTGAGGGGGGGGGGGATCTTGTGATTACCATATCGTGAGATCCTCCCCCCTCCGCTGGTAGGTCTAGACATTACAACTTGGTTTCCCCATTGCCATCTCCTTGGCTCTGAACACAGAGGAAGGGAACCAAGATTCCTGGCTTGAGCCCTCCGAGGGAATCCATACCCAGGATTCAAAATGCCAGACAAGAAACTGGAAATGATTTCTGGTATGATCCCACCCAGGCAACCAAGAGGGTGGATTCTTGACAAGGCCTAAACAGAACCACACTCACAGAGTTTGTCCAACTTTTGAGTCATTCATTGTCGAGGCCTACCAAATCCAACAGTAAACCCACACAAGCATAGAGTTCAACAACCATAGTTTTCACCTTGGCAATCCCATACTGCATGAGTCCAGAAAGAGAAAAGTCCAAGACTCAGGATCAGACCCAGCCTGCCAGCACTCTGGGATGAAGACAAGTTAAAAATACAATCTACAGCAAATGAGAGTTCAAAGTCTATGAAAAGCATCATGGTACTTCGCATGGCAAGTCTTTAGCATTCCAAAGTTGCAATTAGAATTAGTCCATGTGCAGAGTGCCTCCAGAGGCTCAGACAATGGTAGTTCCAAGCAGAGAGGGTTGGGGTAAGGAAGATGAGAATTTTCCTTGCAAAGGCTCCTCGCCTTTGTATCGGCTTAAAAGGATAAGAACCTCCTCTGGACCACTTGACAGACAAGGGCTTTTGGCCTTTCAGTGATGCGCCTGTCCAAATAGGACATCTCTGTTTAGCCAGCCACCACTGATGCTTAAACCTGGGTGACTGTTCTACAAACCCCTCCCATTTCTGCCAGGTTCTCATGGAGAGCTTCCAGCCTTCCTCTTTGCCAAGGCCAAACCAGCAGGTGAATGGGGAGTAGGGTGACTCTCCTCAGCTCTGCTCTGAAAACACTGACACAGATAAAGTCACACAGATTCTGATATGCCACAGGCTGAGTAGGCCCAGGCCCTGCTAGACTACTTCTTATAAAATTCTAGCTATCAGCTTCAAGACCCATTGCAGTGCTGAAGCTGGGCCTTGACAGTATCCAATATAATTGTGTTCCTCTCCTGTGCTGCCCATATCCCACCCATGATTCCACCAATTTCACAGATTCTGGCTGGCTGTCTTCACTAGGGAAATGGCAGTGCAATGCTGTGTTATAGCAGCATATCCAGGATGTTCCACCCAAATTATATGGCCGTGTTACATCTGGCATGCTGCCACCAGAGCTGGGACTAATGCTGAATCCTATAGTCAAGATCTACTGGATATGGGTAGCCCCAAATACAGTAGATCTTCACTAAATAATTTCTACCTCAGATAGATGTGTGCATTAAACCAAATATGAACATAAATTATCTTTGAGGACAGGGATTCCTTTATAATAGAGTGATTATAAATAAATATTTATATACCCTTTCAGTATTTTATGAAATCTACAGATATGAAGCAAATAAGGGTCCCAATCTTGAACCTAATCACCCAGTTATAGCAAAATGAACATTTTCAGAACAAATTAAAAGCTGGTGTTAGCTAGGATTGGAGGCAGGGTAAGTAATTTCCTCCCCCCCCCCCCGTAAGTTTATGAGAAAAAGAAAGAAAAAATGCTCTGACAATTTTAGTAAACAGCTTAGACTGTTGGATTGGATTTTATTTCCATAAATTGGAGTACTTTGTCATTGCACATTAATACTAAGCTCCGGATTTACAAGTGGAAAGAAGATCAATAAAAATAAATGAATATTGATATTGCAAGACCTTAGCAATACTATGTTTATAGTGTCCCTGAAGCAAGTTAGACCTTACATTAACGAATCAATAAAGTAAAGCAATGGCTAAAGTCTTGTATACAAGAATATGTTTTGGGGAAGATAAAAGGAGGCCACATATTTATTCCTGCAGGTGGGATGATGACTTTGCATAGCTTTATTGCTAAACATGGGCACAGTATTATAAAAGAGCCACAGATGATTATAGCTCTTTTAGAATACTGGATCACACGATGTACTTGTGAAGGATGTCCATTTTCTTTTACCCTTCAATAAATCAGACATAATGTTTATTGAAAGGTAGGGGCAGCTTCAGACTTGAAGGGGACTTGGCAAGGTGAGGCTGCCCTTTCAGATTTCCCACAATGCCCTGTAGCAATGCTATGTCCAGTGCTCAGGGCATTCTGGGAAATGTAAAATATCACAGATGGAGCTGCTTGTTGTCTGGGCCCAGAATCAGTGGCAGGCGCTGCTGGAAAACTGCACCCCCACCCCAGCAGCTGCTGGGTACTGACACTGGGTCTGCTAAGATCATCTGGGGAAATCACAGATTCATTTTGGGATTCATCCAGATGAGTAACTCTTTAAAAGTTTACACTGCCCTGCACTGTTTCTTTTTAGTAAAGCGATATGTTAAAGCTTTCAGATACATTGATATTTTTAGACAGTCTATGGCTGGGGAATTTTGTTTTGATCAGCTTTTGACCAGAATTTGCTTCATTTACACCTGTAACCATGAGTGCATTTTTCGGGCGATGCATTCATATATTCCTGAGTTTGCAATTGTGTTCACAAAACGAATTCATTAGAAAAACATACACTGTCAAAATGCACAATTTGAAAAATATAAACAAACATATTTTCATATGTTAGTCAAAGGGGAGAAGTATGCATTTGGGTGTGGACTTCTTTTTTTAAAAAAAGCACACCCAAATGGCACATTCTGCCATGCCCGGCAAAGCCTGGGCATGGGGAGGGTTTTGTGGGCGGGGCAAGCCTGAGACATGGCCACCCTGCATTGGCAGGGCCTCTGGGAACTGGGAGGGGTTGGGCACCTTTATCAGGGGACGCCTGACCCCTCCAGGCCCTCTTGCCCTCGTGCTCCGCGGCTGACCTGAAGCTTCTGCTACATGTACCTCCGCCTCGTCGACTGCTTCCAACACACCTCACCACTCAGCGTGCTCGTCAGCTTGGGCTTAGGCCCTGAGGTTTGGTGACAGGGAGGGGGGAGGAATTACGCTCCGCAAGCTGCACATTCCCTTACGGGGCTGCAGCTCACCAGCGCCCTTTACAGCGGAGAGTGGGGAGGGATACACTTGCCAGCCGCCTGATCCAGGGAGACCTCATCCCTGTCCCTGTCGCATCGCGGCCGCTTCTGCCCTCGCAAGGCTCCAAGTCCACGTGGGCTCTAGCCAAGTGCGTCCAAACGGCGGCGCGGCCTGGCCTACCTGTCCTGGCCCCCTCATACCAGCCCGCCCTCACTCCCGCGCCTCCTCTGCTCTCGCGCCGTTGCCGCTCCTGCCCCTCTGGCACTCCGACTCGCGCGCGCGCACGCGCCTCGCTGCCGGTGCAGAGCGGCAGCTGCTCTGGCACGCCCGGCCTCCTTCACTGCCACGTGGGACCTAGCCAAGCGCGTTCCCCCCGGCTCTCGCGCCGTCGCCGCTGCCACTGCCGCTGCTGCCCCGCTCCCGCGCCTCCGCTACTCGTGCGCCGCGGCCTACTTCTCTCCGACGCCTTGCGCTCGGGCCGCTTGCGCCTTCTCCGGGCTCAAGCCTTCACTGGCCTCATCCACCGTCCGAACCTCTTCCTTCTCACAAGCGCCGGGCACGGCGCTTTTTCCTTCATCCTACTCTTACCCCTAAGTGGTGACCAGCCCAGTGCAGCACCTGCTTTTGCCACGTGGGCGCAATATAACTTAATCTTTCCTTCTGCGGCCGTTGCCCTACACAAGCACAATATTTAGCATTAATCATTATTATCATTAAAGTGCAGAGTGAACAGTAAATAGCAAGACCTGCATAGACTTATAATAATTATCATGCACAATTTGAAAAATATAAACAAACATATTTTCATATGTTAGTCAAAGGGGAGAAGTATGCATTTGGGTGTGGACTTCTTTTTTTAAAAAAAGCACACCCAAATACACACTTTTCCTGTTTGAACAACAACAACAACAACAGCTTGCATTCAGGAACAGGAATGAGGCAGACTGAGCTTCAAGATAAAACTCAGAGACCTCAAGAAACAATCCTATGCATGTCCCACAATTCCTGGCTGGGGAATGGGGAATGCTGGGAATTACAGGACTTTTCTCATCTAAACATGCATTAGGATTGTGGCCTTAGTGATTCTCCTATACCTATGATGGCAACCTTCTTCAACCTGTTGCCTTCCAGATGTGTCGGACACTGCACTTCCCAGCATTTCCAGCCATCATGGCTAGTGGTCAAATGCATCTTCTGCAGCCTCTTTCCAGACCCCTCTGTTTTATCTTCTGGAATTTGTTGAGTTTGCTGAGGGTTAAATATCACCAGTGTCCTATTTTGTGGCCAGGAGTTGGTTCAAAATACATTCACAGCTTAAATGGCTCAATTTAATTAGGTTATTAAAATACAAACAGGAGAAAAGAAATATTCTTGAACTACTCACCCCTACCCTGACAAAGTGGTTAACTTATTCAAATGTCGTAAATCACACATTCCTTGGGCAATATTACGTCAGCAATAAGGATGTAAAATTTATATACTGTATGATAGAATTATTTTAGAGCAACTACTGCTCCCCCAAAGCCAACTGGATGAGATACACATAATGACCCTAATCCAGGCCTAGTCATAGGAACTAGCTGCATGAGAACATAGCTGGGGCGCATTTAGAGGGGATTTGTACATTTTGGGAAGGATCTGCGCATTTTTGCAAGTGCAGATCTGCCCAAAAGCAAATTTGTGCAAAATTGGGAACTTGGAAAAAATCCAGATCTGTCAGTAAATGTACGATGGCTAAAAAGGCACCTGACAATGTGCAAAACACAGATGTTGCAGATTTTACAAAATCCATACGTCCCTAGTAGCAACCACTTGATGCAGTCTGATCTGGGGTAAAATTCATGTAACATGGTCAAATCAGATTTTTTTTATGATGCATTAAGATGATCTCTATAAACTGGCGCCAGTTTACCAGTGCTGCTTATGGGTTAAATATTGGTCCCAGAGGAGGGTGCACAGCAGCTGCCACCTTCTAAATTCCCCAGGTGTCACTCATAGGAGTGACATTGCTGGAGATGCCACTAAAATATGTAAGACATTTTAGACATTTTAACAGCCAAAGTATCTGTTCCTTAGAAGGTAATTATCTCAGCATGGGCTTTTGGACTATAATCTCATCAGCACTGGGATCCAAACTAACATGTTATTAGGTAAAGGATGAATCCAGGATTATCCCTCTGCAATAGCTTTGCTGTGATGGAATATAGTAAAATCCCAATGAGAGACAGAGGCTATTCATACTGAAAGAACATTTTATTTATTCATACAACACATTTATATGCTGCCTTTTCAGAGGGATATCCTGACAAAGCAGCTTGCAAACAATAAAGGGGTTGATCACACACATATATTAAAACATTGAAGAAATTAAGCCAGGTTTGAGATTGTTGAGATTGGAATAAACATATCACCTTAACTTTTGTAAACCTCCCAGAGAGCTTCGGCTATGGGGCGGTATATAAATGTAATAAAATAAATAAATAAATAAACCACCTAGAAAAGAAGTGTCACACCATTTTTAGAATCTTTAAGAGGGTGTGTGTGTTCAAATGCATGGTATCTAAGCAAGATTCTTTAGGTTCCAAAGTTGTCTCCTTCAGGACAGAAGGGACCTTACACTCCAGTAAAGAAGTTCAAGTCTTTAGCCAACCTCTGCCAGCCTTTAACAATCATGATGAGCAAGGATTCAGAAGGAACACAGTGGGTCATGAACCTCCAAGCAGCTTGTCTGCATCCTCTGGCTGAACCATCTGAAAAATATCCAACAAAATGGTAAAATGGCAAAGCAGTTATCTCTATCATTAATACTGTGGTAAGTGTGGTATCTAGTTCACTATGAATATGAGTGGTTTTTATTGCAAAGTGCAATGGAAACAGGTCAGAATGAGGCCTAATCTACACCAAGCAGGATACTGCACTATGAAAGCGGTATGAAAGCAGTATATAACAGGCAGGAGCCACACTACTGCTTTATAGTGCATTGACAACTGTTGGGGCCCATTGACATATACCATATACTGCTTTCATACCGCTATATCCTGCTTGGTGTGGCTCCTGCCTTTTATATACCACTTTCATAGGGCATAACAAAGCCACGGGGGTGGAGGGGAAGGAACTTGTGATATGGTGATCATATCAGCCTACATGTGGCACGCGATGTCCCGGGAGGAAGAAGACGCCACACCCGGCATTTTTTTTTTTTTTTACTGAAAACGAGTGTGTGAGCGCTCAAATGTCACAGTAAGGTGGGTTTTTTTTTAAAAAAATAAAAAAATCCCGCTCCCCCCCATCCCAGATGGGCACGGAGCTCCTGCATTTACTCACGAGAAGCCGGGACAAACCGGGATTCGCCACATGTTCCCCAGTCTCAGGACGATTCCAGGACCATGGGAAAAGCCAGGATTAAAGCTGTCCTGGCAATCCCAGGGCCAGGGAGGGATCATCCCTCCCTGGCCCTGTGATCCCCTGTGCATCATGTGGCTGCACAGGGATGATCCCAGGGCAATCCCCAGGATATCGCCCCATCTAGCCATGCTGATAGTGCAATATCCTGCTTGGTGTAGATTAGGCTTGAGTGTTCATGGCTCCACAACTTGAGTGCCAGGCTTCCAGTGAACCTGATTCATAACTACTGAGATGTGTTCAGCATGTGTGCATAAAATGATAATGGAGAAGGTATCAATGCACCTGTTTTGCACAGAGTAAATCTGAAAGAATGATCTTACCTGCGCTCAGAGTGGTTTCCATTTCTATTCTAATCATTGTACAAATCATTGCACTCGACTTCTCAGAATATTAAAGAGTTGACACGATTTTGTGATTAGGTTAAGTCCATCTGAGAGCACATGTGTCAACAGCCTGTGCCATTTCCCTCTTTGAGGTAGAGTATGACCACTGGACTGTAGGATAATCCCCAAAGGAGTCGAGGAAGCTACTCAGATCCATCAGATCTACTCAGAGACCTTTTGCAGAGGTGTGTTACACTGCGCAAAATAAAGGTTGGTATAGCTACTGGGGTTGGGGAGGATAGCTCAAACTATTCAAGTCTATAGTAACAGTCACTATGTTTCATACACATGTTACAAAAGAGAAGAAAGTACTAGTTCTAATAGGCCTACCATTGAGATAGAAAAAGATGGAGATTGGGGAGAGTTAATATTTGTTAATTAAAGAGTGGAAGGTGGCTGTATGGAAATGGCAAGGCAGGATTTGAGAAGCTATACATCTTAAGGAAAGCTCAAGTGCTGGTAAAAATAGTGAGTTGTCATGGCAAAATGGATAGATTTAAAGAGGAAAGAAAAAGAAAAAGAGCATCAGAAGTTATAATTACCTTGTTCCAGAGTAAGGGGAACACAGAAACACACTTCTTCATTGGACATGGATTTACAGGTCGTTATTTGTTGCAAAAAATAAAATTTGGAGTGAAGAGCTTTAAAAGTGGCCTTCTCCTTAATATCTGACTGCATTGAGGGAAATAGTAAACATGGAGAGAGGGGGGGAAACAAGTGAGGATAACTAGATGAAAAGGGTTTTTAAAAGGTGGCTAAAACAGTTTAATTTTAGTCGAGATCTTTGGTAGCAGTTTCTAAAAATTGTTCTAAATATGCCAAACAAGATTTCACCAGGGGTGACAGGTGGTATCTAAGCTTGCTGACCTGTTTGGTGGGTGTAAACACTTCAACATCAGGCCATATTTCCCACTAAGGTTCCAGTTTGGCCAATTTGCACATACACTTGTGGGGTAGCTGGCTGGGCAGTGACTAGCAGTCAGGTTGGTATTTGAATGTTATCATAGTTCCATGAGAACAACTCCTTTCAATCTAGTCAGTGGGGGAAGTGCGTATACAATTACTCTGACCCTGTTACAATCATCTGGGGACATTGTACTCATTCCTAACAGCCCTTCAAGGGCTCTGCTGCTTCTTCCAGAACAAAATGGACTCTTGAGCCAAGATGTTAGGGAAAAGCTCAAATTACACACAGAGAGAGAACCAGCATGTCTGAACTCCTCTGTAACAAGAGACTTTAACTTTTGTAAACCGACCAGAGAGCTTCGGCTATGGGGCAGTATATAAATGTAATAAAATAAATAAAATAAGAGGCAATCAGGTTTTATATTAGTGCTGTGCTGAAAATTTCAACTGTTCCATTTTCGTCATTTTGTAGGGGTGGGGGGATTGAAAACTTGAGTGAAAGAGGCTGGGAGAGGTGAGAATTTTCTCCTTGGGAAGGGGGACAGGGTTTCCACATACCTTTTTAAATGTAGCCAGTAGTTGAAGGTTTTTCTTCTTCCTTTGTTCCTTTTAAAAAAAACCACCCACGGCATTTTCAAGAGTCCAGGAGTTCTTCCTGAATGCCTATGGGAGAGGGCAAGGTAACATGGTCTCCAATAGGCATTCCTGAAGAACTGCTGGTCTCCTCCAAATGCTGAGGGGAAGGTGGGGTTGAAAAACTAAAAAAATGGGGTGGGGGAGGAAGAAGCCCCTTCAGTAACTGGCTATTTATTTATTACATTTCTATACCGCCCAATAGCCGAAGCTCTCTGGGTGGCTTATAGTTAAAAAAGGAATGTGGAAGCTCTGTCCCCCTCTCCAAGGTGAAAATTCTCTGAATTCCCCCCCGCTCACTGTAAAAGAGGCAGAAAAAACAATGCCTCTTCCACAGGGAGAGAGAAAGTTCCCCAAAATAGAGGCCAGGATTTGGCTGAGCTCTACTTTATACCAGCTGGTAGGGAGTACCAATGAGAGGGGCCTATTGCCTTTCCGTGTTGCTTGTGAGCTTTATGTGTTGCTCATGGGATGGTAGATTAGATTTTGGTCTACTCCATCAGGGTCTTCTTGTGTTTTGTTTGTTTGTTGGCTCTGCTCTAGGTATTAAGTATCCATGATTAAATCTCTTCGATCTTTGAATGAGCATGAAGTCAAACAAATGCCCTTGTACTAGTGATATATTAACAAGAATGATGTCCTCTTTCCTTCCAACAGTTATTACACCAGTAACTTCTGGAACAGTGAAGAACTGCATCCATTGTAGTTACTGTAATGGGCATATTCCTTTCAATTAAAAGCTTTGCCATCTGTTCCACTGACTAATTAACAGTGCGAACAGAGCACATTTCATCATTGCATCAGTAAAAAGAGTTTTTTTTAAAGATGCATAGATCCTCTTAGTAGGGCAATGGTTTCTGTAATTGTGGTCTTCACCTTTTGTTTGAACATTTACAGAGAAATAAAATTGGAGTTAAGGTGCTTAAAGCGACAGCAGCACTAAAGGAAGCCCTTTTTATTATTAGAATACTGGGGGGCAACTAAAATGATCAAGGGGCTGGAGCATCTCTCTTATAAGGGAAGGTTACGACAGCTGGGATTATTTAGCTTCAAAAAAAGTAGGCTAAGGAGACACCTGATAAAGGTGTACAAAATTATGCATGGTGAGGAGAATGTGGATAGGGAGATGGGAACCTATCATCCCATGAAGTTGATTAGTGGGAGGTTCAGGACAGATAAAAGGAAGTACTTTTTCAGACAGCACATAGTTAAACTATGGAATTCACTACAGCATGATGTGTTGATGGCCACCAATTTGGATGGCTTTAAAAGGGTGTTGGATAAATTCCTGGAGAAGTGACTACTAGTCCTGATGGCTATGTGCTACCTCCATTTTCAGAGGCACTCACTTGCTGGGGAACATGGGTGGGAGGGTGCTATTGCACCCATGCCCTGCTTGTGGGTTCCTGATCAACAGCTGACTGGCCACTGTGTGAACACAGTGCTGGACAAGATGGAACCTTGGTCTGATATAGCATGGCTTTTCTGATGTTCTTATAAAACCTGATTCCTCTGACATCCCTAGAAGTGAGTTATACCTTGCTTTCCATGGCAAACATTGAATTCTATGTTCAGAGTCCACCATCACTAAGTAGTAGCAAGGGCTGAGATTTTTTTATATCATAACAGGGCAATTGTTTGAGCAGTGAGCACATTAGGGAAATTGAGAAACTGTCCTGGGCACCACCACAAAATAGCTGCAGTGGAGGGTGTGGCAAAAGACAAATAACCTACCAAAAATACTGAGGCCAAGGCAGGTGGGGACTGAATGTCAACTAGGGATGTATGGATTTTGTAAAATCTGGTGTGTGTGTGTGTGTGTGTGTATATGTTTTGGAGTGTCAGGGGCCTTTCATGCTGCACATTCAGGTGCAACAGACCCTAATGCAGTAGGAGGCCTGTGTGTTTTGTTTTCTTAATTTTTGAATATTGGATAATATAATCAGTATATTTTTCTTGCTGAATTCATACATTTTGAGTGGAATTTCTTGCAACCTGCTTCTCTCTCTCTCTCTCTCTCTCTCTCTCTCTCTCTCTCTCTCTCTCTCTCTCTCTCTCTCTCCATATGCTGTTTATGGTTATCAGTCACTTTTTGCCCTTGGATAGGATTCCATTTCCTTTCGATGCTGTTGGGTTTATATATCCTCCCAGGTTTTGGTGGAACCCTTTTCCAATGAAAAACTTCAGATTCCCTTATAATGTTTTAAGAGTTTTAAGCTTAGCACCTCAATAATCCACTCTTTCCTCACACACTTTCCTTATTACATAGCCATGCCTTGTGGTTTGCACACAGATAAAATAATCTTGATTGATCTGTGACCTTCACAAACTGAGATGTGCACCTTGACCACAAACCTAAAATGCAGCTGCAATTAGATGGTGAGAGAGAGAGAAGTTGGAGTGAATATTCTTGCTCTATCAGTGTATCAAAGAGTAATTGTTTTCCTTATCTTTTGGCAGAACTCTTCCCAGCATTTAATAAACTGAACAGCAGGGTGCTAATAATAGAAATCACTCCTAGCAAAGCATGTTTTTGTTGCATTCTTCTTTGGAACCCCAAATCCAATGTGCTATCTGGGAAGGAGATTGACCTGTATTACTTTATTAACAATCGGTTGAGTTGAGCAGTGCTTTTCCATTCATGGAATGATAGAATCCTTCTTTTCATGGAAGGGACTAATCCAGTGGAGATTCCCACTAATGGATGGGGTGGTGGTGCAATTTTTACAATTCCCACATTTCCCAGTAGTCCCCTGCCACCCCTCACATTGCTCCACAGGGTCTTCCAACCCACAGGAACAGAGTTTCAGGGGATGCAGAAACCTTCAGGGGGAATGGACCATTAGCAAACCACCACCCCGCTTCCCTTAGCAAGTACTGGGGATGCCATTTCCATGAGCAGAGCTCCACTCATGGGATCTTTGGATCCAATCCTTTTGTGACATTCCAGAGTCTACTGCAAGGCCCCCAGAGTTCACTGGTTAAATCGCCCATCCTTTCTACTGAGTCGAGACCCATCCTAATTTGCATAAACTGAACTGTTACCACCACCTACTGAACCAAGGAGAACAGAAATACTCTGATTTTATATACTAGGCTGTGAAATTTAAAGCTAAGCAAATATATTTATTTATGCAAAACAACATAACGTCATTTGACAAAGAACAAATAATGGTTCTACCAGATAACCTAACCAAATATAAGGCTCCTCTCCTCTCTCCTCTTCTTCCATTTCTTCTTATCCTTCTATGTCTCCTTTAATTCCTCTTACTGCACCCCTTAACTGCCTCTTCCAACTGACTTCTTCAACAGACTCTACTCATCTGTCGCTCTGATTCCAGCCATCACACTCCCCTGCTGCCAAGCATTCTTCCACCCATTCTTCGGTCACACCATTAAGCATAGAAAAGGCCATTTTAAGTTGGAAAGATGTGGCTTGTCAGAAGCTGTCGAGAAACAAATACAGTTATTTCATTATTTTCATGCACTTCATGACTGAAGACGGCTAACGAAGTGATTCAGACATCTTTACCTATTTACTTTGTTGCTGAGATTGGTATTAATTAATAGATGATCTTCTTGCAAACACTGAGAACTTTAATATTTCAGGCAAGCTTACCATATTTATATGCACTTAAAGCTGCATTAGCAATAATAGGATTTGCTCATCAAGGGAATTATAAAGCCTGTTGTTTATAGATAGGTATGACACTCCTTTTGTGTCAGAAGGAGAACAATGCTGCATTTATCTATGTTTTGGGAAAGGGTAATTTAATGCATGAAAAGTTGACTGGCAAATCCCAAATGCATTCCTATAACTGTAACTTTCTCAACCTTATTTGGGACTTCATTTAAATACAGTTTGTCAATCACAGAGGTTTTTTCCCTTCCAAAAAAGACAATATAAAACCAGCTAAGTTAAAAATCCTGTGTAAAAAAGTTATGTTTTCAGTAGGCATTTAAAAGATGTTACGTTTTCTGCCTCCCCAACCACATGAGGGAGGGTTTTCTGGAGGGTTGTTGCCACTACATGGAAGGCCCACCAGTAAGTTTCTTCATGGCGAGAATGGCCACCAGGACCTCCTCTGAGGATCATAGCTGTCACCTGGCTGCAAATAAGGGAAGGTGATTTGATAGATATTTTGGCCCCAAGTTGTTTAGGGCTTTGTAGGATAACAACATAACCTTGGCCAGACCTACACCAAGCAGGATATAGCACTATGAAAGCAGTATGAAAGCCTTAAAGAAACTTTGCAATGGTTGGTATGAGAATTTGGACACTTAGGCCAGATCTACACCAAGCAGGAGATAGCACTAAGAAAGCGGTATGAAAACAGAATATAAGAAGCAGGAGCCACACTACTGCTTTATAGTGGTATTGAAGTGCACTGACAAGTGTTGGGCCCTATTGACACATGCCATATACTGCTTTCATACCACTTTCAGTGTTATATCCTCCTTGGTGAAGATCTTGCCCTTATATGTAGCTACCAGGCAGGAAGTATGTATATTATGTAAAAATCAGAAAGCCTTGAACACCCAAACTCAGCCCCTCAATGACAACACTCATCAGGAAGATCCCAGTATCCAGGGAGAGACTTAGGCCACAGCTAGACCGAAGGTTTATCTTGGGATCATCCAGGGTTCGCCCCTGCCTGAGCACAGGATCCCCTGTGTGTCACCTAGATGAACAAGTTTGACCCCTGGATGATCCAGGGAGAAACCTTAGGTCTAGCTATGGCCTTAGGGAATAGCAAATGAGTGATATTCAAGCTCATCAAGATTCTCCAAACATAGGGCCTTGCTAGATGAGGTCTTAGCGCGCTGTGAGGCCCGGTTTCCCTGCTGTGCATCCAGATGACGCACAGGGGAATCTGGGGTCAGGCCGTGCTGAGACCTCATTTGAACCACCATAAGCGAAATCGCTTATAGGGTAGTTTTTCCACAGTCCCGGCCTGAGGAAAGTCTAGCAGCATCCGTGGCTTTTTGCGGCTACTCGCTTACTCGCGAGTAGCCGGGAAAAGCCATGGACTGGGCACAGTGCTCATATGAGCGCTGTGCCCATCGGGCCGGGGGGGGGGGGAGATGGGGGGAAGGCCGGACCAGCAGGAGAGGGGGATGGCGTAGGGCGGCACAGACATCGGGGACGGGGGGATGGCGGTGGGTGGCACAGACATCGGGGATGGGGGGATGGCGGAGGGTGGTGCAGACATCGGGGATGGGGAGGGAGGGCAGGGAAAGAGTGGGCAGGGGGCATGGGGGGGATCAGGAGCGGGTGGGGGGCTTAATTTTAAAAAAAAACCACTTACCTTGTCCGGAGTCTTCGGGGCGCACGTGGCCCCTTTAACACTAAAAAAAAAAAAAAAAATGGCCGACGCTGCAGGGCTTCCAGAGTCCCTGCGCGTCGTGCATGTAGGAAGCGGCGCGGCGCGTGCTAAAGTTAGCGCGCCGTCGCCCCGCCTCCTTGCCAGCTTATCCGGCTAGTCTAGCAAGGGCCATAGTCTCACTGCTCATCTCACACCCAATTTATGTTGATATTCAAGATTACTGTTCGTTGTGGGCAAACTGGAAAATTGTACAAAACAAACAGTATCTGAATATTAAAAAAATTTGCAAACCCGCCCCCCCCCCCCAATTTGTGCAAATTTTCCCCATAGACTTAAGTCGAGCTGATTTAGACAAGAGCTACACTATTACTTTATAATGGTATTGAAGTGTACTGACAACTGTTGGGGCCCATAACACATTCCATATACCGTTTTCAAACTGTTTTCATAATGTTATGTCCTGCTTGGTGTAGATCTGCCCTTAGAAATGTGCACAAATATGGACCTTTGCACAAATCAAATGGGGAAAGTTGTGCAAATCAAACACAAACACAGGTTCAATCATTTGTGAACATTTTCGGTGGACCCATTCTCATGCTTGCATTCTGAGTTGCAAATAAGCCAGGCTCACATGTCTTGTGAGCAGAAACAAAATGCTCCTACATCACTAGAGAGACTTCACCAGGTCTTTTCCATAGGACAACACTCTTCTTTTTGACAAACAGACAAAGAATTGTTGGCATTACTTTATTAAAACATTTGTATCCTGCCCCATATACTTGTCCATGTTTTTACTTGCTCTTGATCAAACTCATACAGAACACTAATTTCCCTTTTTCTTATCTCCCAAGTGGGGACTCCAAAGTAGTCCTTTCCAGAACCACTTATCCTTATGGAGGGCAGTTTTCTACCTTCCCAGGGTTGAAGCATTTGTATGACCTTGTATTTATCTTTATTGAAATGCCTGTTCACATAACAAGCCGGATAGTTGCATTAAATAAGCAGCACACATCATCTTTTTCCACTCTGCCAATCTTTGGCTCATCCACAAATCTCTTCAGCAGTAATTTTTGTATCTTCTTCCAGATCACTGATAACTGCTATTTACTCTAGAGGGGATTTTTTTTTTTGCTATAGTTCTATAAAGCTCCTTCCTGGTTTCTCAGATAACCTCTAAGCTTCAGTGCTCTGGAGGCACCTAGGAATTGGTTGATAGGCAGATACTATCAGATTCACATGACAGCAGGGCAAAGATATGCTTATCAATGTGGGGGGAGGTTCTAGCTGATTATTACACAAAATGAGAACCTTCTCATAGTTACCATAAGAAATTAAGTTTGAACTTTTGTTCAAAAGTAAGATTGATCCCCCCCCCCCACTTTTCTCCATATGGATTGGTGATTAGGAGCACAGTTTGGGTTATGGCAGGGCACAGATTTGCAAAGAAATATTCCTTCACATGTAGGTCTATTTCTCAGATTTTCCTGGCTAGGACTGGGATGCAGGAGAAGCAGCTGGTCACTCAGGCATTTGTAGATGTTCTTGTATAAAGGGGTCACATCTGGCTCAAGACACACACTATATACAGTTTTCAAACCATTTTCAAAGTGTCATATCCTGCTTGGTGTAGATCTGGCCTCACACACTCTTTGGTAAGAGAAACTTGGCTGGAGTAGTTCCACATAAAGGGAGTTGTTGTCCCAGCAAAGGACAGTGAGTACTAAGGGTTTAAGAATACTAGTCAGCTAAGGTCCATTAGAAATTCCACCTCCGCTGGGTACTGATAGCAACTCATAAATGGCCTGTGTTATACTTGTAGCCTCAAGCTCCTATGTGGCTGATAGACATGAGATACTTTGGGAGGCTTTCTCCACCTTGAGTGTGTGTGTGTTGCCTCCCACTGCTGCCTCCACAACACATATTCAGATGCAATGCACCAGAATGATGCTAAGTCCAGGGTGCTGTGTAAGATGCAAAATATTAGCCTGGATGCTCACACAGTTGCTGCTGATGCCACTGCCAACAGCAATGGCCAGTGGTGGTGGGCCGGGGGGGGGGGGGGTTAAGAAAAAAGTAATTACTACTAAAAAAAATTACTACTGTATATATTAAAGTTAAACCCATAACTAAGTGTCATAACTTACAATTATTACCACTACTGAAGCCTGTGCTTATAAATCCTTTACATACTTGCTTGGAGATCAGTTGGACTTTCTAACAAGTAGGAGCATGAAAGATGCAGTTCATATCATCTACCACTGGCCACTGAGCTAAAAGAAATAAAAATCAGGGTAGCCAAGCACATGTGAAATCATAGTTATGCACTATAATTCTACTGCGTCCTCACAACATATTTGAGATGTGAAAAGAAAGCAGTGAAGTGCAGTACATCAGACATTGAAAATGGCAGTATTCTTCCCGTCTTACAGCTAGCGACATAGAAAATATATTCTACCAGCTCAGACTCTTTGTCCAACTCGGCCATTATTGTCTATGCTGATTGATGGTGGACATCCAGGGACTCACATCACCTGCTACCTTTAAAGTGAAGATGCCATGGGTTGGACATGGGATTTCTGAATAGGGATGGAAGAACCAGTAATTTCTGAGCTCACCTAAATTCTCCAAAATTCACTTTGAAGCTCATTTTGTCTTGCCTACATTTTCATTGTTTTTACCTGCTTTTCAGCTAGTTCAAATTGGAAAAGTGTGAATTTTGAATGGGAAGAGTACACATACCTGTGTGCATTTTTCAAAAGTGCACACTTTCCCCCATTGACTAAAGCATGAAAATGCTTATCTTTTTGAAAAATGCACATTTCAAACTGCCCCCTTTATACATATACATTTTCTCTATGCAATTGCAGATTCAAGAATATGCTAACATTTCTCGAAAAGAAGTGTTCCTGATCACACTCATGTTTGAGATTATGAATGGGACACGTTCACATGATTTGTGAACAGAAATGAAATTCTCATACATCCCTACTCCTGAATGAAAACCTTGCACTGAGCCATGGACCAGTCCCATGCTATTACTTTAAGCTTCAGTTGAATAAGAACATACTTTGGTTTAGAAATGGGTGCCCCCCTCCTCCCAAATACACTCGGAAATAATTTGGATATGGATGAGGTCCAGATTGGGTGCCTAATCACTGACAAATGATTTATGTGCATTAATGTCTAAGAACATAAGAAGTGCCATGCTGGATCAGAGCATGGGTCCATCTAGTCCAGCACTCTGTTCACACAGTGCCCAAACAGCTGTCAACATGGGACCAACAAAGCAGGACATGTTGCAACATCACCCTCCCACCCATGTTCTCCAGCAACTGGTGCACACAGGCTTACTGCCTCGAATACTGGAGATAGCACACAGCCATCAGGGCTAGTAGCCATTGATAGTCTTCTTTTCCAGGAATTTATCCAATCCCCTTTTAAAGCCATCCAAATTGGTGGCCATCACTGCATCTTGTGGTAGTGAGTTCCATAATTTAACTATGTGCTGTGTGAAGAAGTACTTCCTTTTATTTATCCTGAATCTCCCACCAATCAGCTTCATGGGATGACCCCAGATGCTAGTATTTTGAGAGAGGGAGTGTGGGTGGTATTCAGGCCACAAATGGGGAGCTGATCTCTGTCTCCAACCTTCCAGTGTGTATTGCAGATGGCAGAGAGAAATCATTTGTGGCCACAACAGGGCCTTTGAAGCTGGATGTGGGCACATGTATTGAGGGTGAGTGTGGCTGCTACAGCCAATTCATGCACTTAGCTGTTAGTTTGCACATAACGCAGGAGCCCTCCAGTGTATTTGTTCAGTGGGCACATTTTGGAATCTTGAGAGACTACTGTGAGTGCTCCCACAAAATGGTTGCCATGGCAGGCATGGCTGACTTTAAAACACTAATCTCCCAGAAGGCAAACTGGTGAGTCAAAGCAAAAGCAACTCAACCAAGAATCCAAATATAAGACAGATGTGGAATCTGAGCTCCCTCCAAAAGGCAAAAACAGTCTTTTGAATCCAAATAAAGTTATTGGTGGGGTTTAGCACTTTGATTGGCAGCATGGCAACCTCCCAGTTAAAAATAATAATAATTTAAAAATATCTTAAGAAATAATATTTAAAACAGGAGGGCCAGGCAGATTGGTGGGCGCTAAGAGAGTTATCTGTAGGCACTGCTGTGGTCATGGGCACCACGTTGGATACTTCAGGCATGAGCAATGATGTACTCTCAAGCACTTGGGAAATACATCATGCATTGACTCTGAAAGGGCAAGCACTCCCAGCCCGAAAAACCTGGCAGAAAAAGGATGAGTACACAATTCTTTAAAGTTGCTCAGAGATGTGTGAGGAAAGTTCCATGAAGTAAGTATAAGTGGTAGAATAGGAAGTTAATTAGTTCATCTATCCATGTCTATATTGTGAAGACAGCCTTTAGCACTGCAATTATCTCATGCATAAAAATCTTGCATTCAGATAATTACACACTTATTCAGCCTTGGTATAATGCATAAGCATTTCACAACTAAATTATAGGAATAGATTAAATGTGAAATGC
Source organism: Elgaria multicarinata webbii (assembly GCF_023053635.1). NCBI lineage: Eukaryota > Metazoa > Chordata > Lepidosauria > Squamata > Anguidae > Elgaria > Elgaria multicarinata. The sequence goes on along the minus strand of NC_086180.1, from coordinate 34,075,695 downwards.
GTACTTTTAAGGAAATCATCTAGGTGTAGCCTGGACCATTATTTTATACTTCCAAAAGTGCAATAAGCATTTAGCTTTCCCAGTAAGAAACATGTCTTCAACATTTGTTATGACTGTCGGTCCCGTCCCCCTCTGCCACAACTCACCCACCCTCTGGTTATGTAGCCCTTGTCTTCTGAATTAATCAGTTGACTTCACAGCTTTATAAATTCATGGTAAAACATGGCAGAGTGCAGTTGGAGAATAAACTCAGAGATTAAATTCTAAGCTGGGACAGCCTCTTTAGTATGGATGAAACTGTGCAATTCGGGTCAGAAAGATGCCCTAAAAAACCTTAATGTACTTTCAGTCCAAAGAAAGCACTAATCTGGTCTGCACACTGCTAATGGCAATCATTTGAATCCAGTGGCACATATCATGCAGAAACAAAATGCCTTTCTAAATTGCAAGGAAATCCCCCCCTTTATTTTTTGCAAAGTAAATGTTCTTCACAAGTTGGTTGTCAGTCATTTGAGGGAATAATTATGAACTAATTGCAAGTGTACTATCTAGTATTTTGAAGCATTTCTTTTTAAAGGATGAAGAAAGCAAAGATGTTAAAAAGAAACCACTAAATGCAGTTTTTACATAGATATTACTTGTATAGATAGAATAGGAAAATATTAAGTGAAGGAAGACTGGAAAGTTATATTAATTATAATCGTTGACTGTAAACTGTAATGCTGCCTATCAAATGCATAAATAGTGTAAGGCTGCATATACATTAGTCTTAGAAAAAATACCTCACACCCAACAACCTAACATCAGTATTACTCACTTTCTAAGCTTGTATTTAACCCTGAACCATTTCACGGTATCACTCATTTTATTAGTTTGCAATAGTTTATAGGCCGCCTCTGTGGATCAAATTCTCTCAAGGCAGCTTCTAGCATGCAAATCACCATAAAAAAGCCAACAAAATACCAATGAACCAGGACTGACAATAAGACATTAAGCCCAGCACAAAAACTCTAAAATCAAATCAAATGATCATAGTTAAAACAACATGAAACCAAACAGCAGCAGAGTAAAACGTATGCAAAAGCATTTTTGAACAAATGTGTCTTTAAAGCCTGGTTGCATAAATTGAAAAACAGATGTGTGAGGAACCTGTGGGAATGGAACATGGGTGCTACAAGAAGAAGGGGAGTCAGAATTACAAACAAAGATGAGCGTTGCAAACTGTTTTACAGTAATTAGAGAAATGTGTTTCTAATATTTCTTGCACAGTGTTTTTTTGTGTGAGACAAAATTTGAAAGCAAATAAGAGAATTTTGCCTTAGGAGCTTTCCTATATACACAGCTAGGTAAAGATGTTGCATAAGATTCATCCTTTCATTTCACTTCAGTATACACAGTATTCCTGAATCTGCCCTTTTGTTCAATTTCACAACAAAAGTATCTACTCCATAAGCAGCAAGAATGAGAGCAAACAATCAAACCATTGGAAGAGTGGCCAATTTTGACTTTGCAGTTTAGAGGATGTTCCTCCCACCCATGTTTATCAGCTGACCACTAATTGCTATGTGTTTGCTATGTGTTTAACCAAGGTGCAAAATTAAAAAACATTGGAGCCCTAATGCGTCATGATACACAAGAAAATGAACATTCATAGGCAACCTTGGTATATGATTAATAACGTCTACCACCACTGTAACCTGGGCCTAACCTACACCAAGCAGGATATTGCACTCTGAAAGTGGTATATGGAATGTGTTAATGGGCCCCAACAGCTGTCAATACCACTTCAATATCACTATAAAGCAGTAGTATGGATCCTGCCTTTTATTTACCAGTTTCATACTGCTTTCATAGTGCAATATGCTGCTTGGGGTAGATTACGTCATAGAGTGTTGGATATCATATTATTCTGCTATTCAACACAGAGAAATTCCACAGCACCTACTTCTAGGAGGGTGTGTGTGTGACCTGGGCCTTGAAATTCTCTTCACTGGAGACCGGAATGACTTGACAACTGTAACAAAGGGTAAATCATTAGCATGGTTTCTTTTCTTTTTTGTCCCTAGCAACTTCCGGATGCTTACAATAACCATTCATACTCCATAGTTGTCTTGGGAAGTGATTTGATTCTACTGAAGGAACACCCTTCTACAAACACATACAATCAACAGGACATTTGAATTCCATCTGGAGTAAAAGAGTAGAAAATATTTATTTATTTGATTTATAAACCACTTTTCTACCAAAAAATGGCATTCATGGAGGCTAAAGAAAATCTGTCTGAACTTCTTATTGAACAAAATTTATTTAGCCAATAAAATTGTATTCAAAAATTCTGTATATCATTCTCATAAATAGCCATCTAGAGGCCAAACTGAACATTCCTTTAATTACACATCACTCCCTCCATATTTCCACCCTGAAATTCCATCCTTGAAATTAAATTTCAATTGAAAGTGAGAGAGAGAAAAGGTCTCCATTGATTTTAATGAGTATTTTTCTTCTTTTTTCAACCCTCCCCACAAGATAAAATTTCAGGAGGAAAACAGGGAAGGGGAGACAACTTAACCTTCCTCTCCTGAAGCACCACGATCCCAATCTGAATCAGGGCCGTGCACACTTGCAGCATAGTAGGTTTGACAATCGGTCATAGCTCACTTATGCATGGTTAATGTAACGTTCAGTTTGGGTCTAGGGCTCATTTCTTCCTGGCAAATTAAGGACCAAAACAGACATTACTTTAAATCTGTGTCTAGCTGCTATCTCTGGGCCATGGAAACCCACTGGGTGACTTTCGGCCAGTCACAGACTCTCAGCCCAACCTACCTCACAGGGTTGTTTATGTAGGATAAAAATGTGTTTAGCAGGTATCTCTCCTCACCATTTTTACTCTACCCCCATTTTAGGCACAGGGTAACCAATCTAGATTGGGACCATTTCGTGCAAGATAGGGTGGGCTTTGAAAAACCAGATCAGCCCACTTGTGATACACAATTATATCTTTCATCTCCGGAACTTTCTCCAGATGTTCACGATCGTATCTCGGCATGTCTTTCAGATATCTCAGCCTGGCTGCTTCATCGTCGTTTGAAACTTAACATGGCAAAGACTGAACTGCTAGTTTTTCCTCCTAAACCTTCTCCTCACCTCTCATTCTCCCTTACTGTCAACGATGTCACGCTTACTCCGGTCAAGGAAGCTCGTAGTCTTGGCTTTATATTTGACTCCTCGCTCTCCTTTACTCCTCACATCGAGGCAGTAGCTAAATCCTGTCGTTTCTTCCTGTATAATATTGCCAGGATTCGACCATTTTTGTCTGTCTCTTCTGCCAAGACTCTCGTTCACGCACTGGTTATCTCTCGGTTGGACTACTGCAACCTTCTTCTCTCTGGCCTTCCTTCGTCTCACATCAGTCCGCTGGTCTCTGTCCACCACTCTGCCGCTAAGATCATCTTCTTGGCCCGCCGCTCTGACCATGTCACTCCACTTCTGAAATCTCTTCATTGGCTTCCAATTCACTTCAGAATCCAATATAAACTTCTCCTACTGACCTTCAAAGCTCTTCACTGCCTATCTCCTGCCTATCTCTCCTCTCTCATCTCACACTATCGCCCCGCTCGGGCTCTCCGCTCCTCCGATGCCATGCTTCTCACCTGCCCAAGGACCTCCACTTCCCTTACTCGGCTTCGTCCTTTTTCTTCTGCTGCCCCTTACGCCTGGAACGCTCTTCCAGAACACTTGAGAACTACAAACTCAATCACTGCTTTTAAGACTCAGCTCAAAACTTTTCTTTTCCCTATAGCCTTCAAATATTGAGTTTGTTCTGACTTTACACTGTTGGTTTTGCCCTACCCTGTGCCTGTTTACACTTCCCTGTGCCTGTTTGCATTCTCCTTCCCTCTTTATTGTTTACTACAACTTATTAGATTGTAAGCCTATGCGGCAGGGTCTTGCTATTTACTGTGTTATCTGTACAGCACCATGTACATTGATGGTGCTATATAAATAAATAATAATAATAATAATAATAATCTAATGTAAAAATGTAAAAACAGAAAGAAAAAAAGATAAAAGACAGAGCTGCTAAACCCAGACTTAAAATAATACCTGTTTTGGCCTGGAAAAGTATGGTTCTTAAAAGTGGTCTGTGAATATAATTCAGATAACAGTTAAATTTGTATTTGATCATTTCTTTTTATTTAATTTGTCTCACTCCCATAACTTTTGTATTCATGTAATCTTTAGGTTGCTAGCACATAGCAAACCCATTCTCTTTTCCAATTAGTTACAGTTCACTAAGTTTATATTTCACTACCTAGAAGTCTATTTGTGACCTTTATCAAATAGGTAAGTGTCTTCCCCCATCACCATGAACATCACAAGTCTTAATATATTCTGAAAGACCTCTTTTCATTTTCAGGGGAAGCATTTGATCTTTCAAATTTTCCTGTAACCTATTTTTTTTTAAAAAAAAAAACCACACAACTACTGCTCTACCTTTTGTAGCCCTTCACTTCTTTTATATCTGTATTTATCATCCCCATGATTTCTTTTACTTTATTGCCACCAAATTTTGCAATTAGTCAGCTTGTTGGTCAAAACTAGGGGTGTGCACGGACCCCCCCGCTCCGCTTCACTTGCAGATCCGCCATTTTTCGGAGCGGGCCACTCCGCCCCGCCCCCGCTCCGCCCACTTCCGCTCCGCTCCGCTCGGAGCTCCAGATCTGGATTGGAGCTCCGTTTTTTCCCCCCCATAGGGTTGCATTGAAAGCTAAAAAAGTAAACAACTTTTTTTCGGTTGAAGTTAGAAACCTCATGTTTGGCACCATGACACCTCATTGGTGTATATACACACACGCCAAGTTTCAAGGCAATCCCATCATCCCCTGATTTTTGGTGAATTTTTGAATATCGGGCACCCCATTCACACCCCTTGGGATAGCTCCGTCAATTTGCATGTTAGAAACCTCAAACTCGGCACCAGGGCAGCTTATCCATGTGTCCACATGGATGCCCAGACTCAAGGCAGTTCCATCATCCCCTGATTTTTGGCGCGGCTCTAACCTCTAACGCACCACCCATAACCCTAATTCACACCCCTTTAGATAGCTCCGTCAATTTGCACGTTAGAAACCTCAAACTCAGCACCATGATAGCTTATCCACGTGTCCACATGGACGCCAAGTTTCAAGGCAATCCCATCATCCCCTGATTTTTGGGGAATTTATGAAAATCGGGCACCCCATTCACACCCCTTGGGATAGCTCCGTCAATTTGCATGTTAGAAACCTCAAACTCGGCACCAGGACAGCTTATCCATGTGTCCACAGGGACGCCCACACTCGTGGCAATCCCATCATCCCCTGATTTTTGGCGTGGCTTAAACTTTTTAACTCACCCCAAATCAAGTCCCATTCTACAACTACGTCAATTTGCACGTTAGAAACCTATCCTTTGGTCCCATGACAGCTTACCCATGTGTCCCCATGGACACCAAGTTTCAAGGCAATCCCATCATCCCCTGATGTTAGGGGAAGTTTTGAAAATCGGGCACTCCAGTATGTCAGGGATTTAAAGTTGCAATGCAGACAGCTCAATGGGGCCAGTTCAACTTGATAAAGTCTAAGTGAGCGCAGGAAGGACTTCTCCCCTGAGTCAAAGCAAGACACATCACCATCCCTGCAAGGCGGGAAGGGGAGAAGGGAGGGAAAGCAGGCAGGCAGGCAGGCAGGCAGGCAGGCAGCATGCATTGTAGTGCTGCAAGGATGACTTGAGCACTAACGCATAGCAAACCAACCCGTAAGCGGGCGCAAGGAGCAAGTGAGCCAAAGATGGCTGGTTGTTTCTTTCTAAGCCAGCAGTTACGCATTGAGGGGCACAGAGGAGGACGACTGGGAGCAAGCGTGCCGGAGGGTGCTGGGCAGGAACCGCAAAGCCCATCTCCCAGGCACCAGGCGGGCAGAGAGGCAGGCAGAGTGACATGTCATAGATCTAGTATTGGGGAGGAGTCAGTCCCGGCAGATGCCCCACCACAGTAGCACCCTGGGTGGGCGTTGGAAAATGCCATCTTGTGGGTCCATACTTCCCCCACCCCATGTCCTGCAGGGTTGCCTGCCTAACCCTTGTGGGGATGGGAGATGGAGAGCTTAGAGTGGCAGTGCCAGCAGCAGCCTTTGGCTTTCCCCTGGAACCAGTCGCCTTGCCCGCCTCTTTCCCCAGCAAGACCGACTGGTGCTTCCTCTGAAGATGCATCTTCATGCTGCTGGTTCCATAATGCCCTGTAGATGAACCCCTGCTTAGGCTGAGTTTGCAGTGGTGACAGACAGCAAAGCGGGGATCCGCTCCCAACTCAAAGTGGTCCCACACGATGCTTGTCTTTCGTTTCCGTGGTGACACCACCAATTGCCCGCCTGAGCTCTCTGGTGTTGCCACAGAAACAGGGGTGGCAGCAGAAGAGGGGTGAGATGAGACTGGTGAGAGAGCCTCAGCCTGCTGCTGCTCCTCCTCAGCCCCCACATCCTGGAGGACCACCGCCTCCTCCTCCTCCCCCTCCACTGTGCTGAGGACATCGTCTAGGTCCATCAGCGGGCTCATGTGCTCAAAGGATAATGAAGGAGATACTCCTCCTCCTCCTCTAATGGCACTGCTGCCACCTGCCTCTTGCAACCTGCCTTTTGCTGCCACCTGCCTCTTGCCACCTGCCTGCTTACGGGTGCCAGCCTGAGCCTTGCTGCTTTCAGCACGCCTGCTCCCTCTTCTCATGATGACTAATAAAATATTAATACTACTACTAATATGTATAAGGTACTATATGTATAAGAAGAATATAATATGTTTAAATGTAGGGAAATGGGACAAGAAGTGGGACTTCACAAAAGCAGTGCACACACAGCACACTTGCAGTCCAAGTTACACAGAGAAGAAAAAGAGAATTATATTTTTTTGGTATTTATTTGTATATAGATAGAAGGAAACACAATCAGGATTTAAGAGAGGGGAGGGGGGACCAACCAACTACTAATATGTATAAGAAGAATAAAATATTACTACTACTAATAATAATATGTATGAGAATATACTAATATATATACTATAGTACTAAGAATATGTAAAAGAATATAATAATATGTTTAAGAATATTACTAATAAATGTAGGGAAATGGGACAAGAAGTGTGTGTATGCTTTCAAAAGAAAGCTTTCACAAAAGCAGAACAGTCAGGCTTTAATAGAGGGAAGGGGGGGGCAACCAACCCAACCAACCAAACACACACTCCAAAATTTAAAAATAAAGTTTATATTAAATCAAAGTAAGGGAAAAACACAGGGCAAACTAAGCTATAAGTCAGAAAGAAGCAAACAAACACACACACACGCGCCAAACTAAATCTATCCTAATCTATCTCCAAAGTCCAAAGCAGGAGCACTAACTAACTAGTCTTCCCTCCACGAACGCCAACCCACAAAGAGACACAAAACAGAAAGTTCTCAGGTTGGGTCTGCCTTAGTCCCCACTCCAACGCTGGGATTGGAGGATGATGCTTTCTGAGGAGATCAATTCTCATCAGGATTGGGAGTTGAATGTGCCTGTCATCGCTTCCAAAAAAATAAAAAAAAACCAAACCCCGATTTTTAACAAAATATTGCACGTGAACCACAGGACGCAGAAAGTTGAGAGTAGTCTCAAAATGACCCCCATCCACGACTCTCTGTGCACAAGAATTTTCAGAATGATAGCTTAACCCCCCCCAGTTATCCCCGATTCTTTTCCGCAATGCAATCCTATGGGCGAAAAGCCGAAAACGCCGTTTGAGCCGCGCGGTTGACCCAATTTTCAAAAAAATATAGCACTTCTAGGGGTCCGCGGTCCGCTCCTACTCCGCCTCTGGGTAAGGCGGAGCAGGCCAATCCGCTACTGCTTCTACGCTCCTAATCGGAGCGGATCACACCCCTAGTCAAAACCCCTACATTGGTAAGCCCCACCTTTCTAGCAAGCCTTACAATGCCATTACTAATTTTGTAATTGCTTATGAGCTTTGGAGCATTTGCAGTCTGCATCAAAAGAACATCATTTCTGTTTGTGCACTGCTGAGCTGGTTGGTTTAAGGAAATGTGATGGTGTCATTTTACCCCTTTAGCGAAAGGACTCCCCCCTCCCCCTTCTATGCATCCATTCTGGGTTTCAGTCAGAACCAGCCAGGAAACTAAAGGAGCTATCCAAAGTGCTGAACCCTATCCCCAAAATGAGTTCAATGCTGTAGATAGCTCCTTTAGAGTCCGGTCTGGTTCTGACTGAAACCCAAAATGGATTCACAACCCCACCAAAATTCGAGTCACCAGCTTCCACCACTTATTTGAGAAGTGAAAGCGTACTTTAGTGGGGTGGGTGGGGGGCTGGTAGGTGGCACTGGAGTCTGCCTGTGAGAGGGATACTGCAAAGGGAATCCATGGAGGTCTCCATGAAATAGAACAGGCTGGTGTGGCTGGCATGGTGGAGTGCCAGGCTATCTGAAGGAACGCCTCCTTCCATATGTACCTGCCCAGACCCCAAGGTCATCTTCAGGGGTCCTTCTCTGTGAGCCCCTGCCACAGGAAGTGAAGCAGGTGGCTACCAGTGGGAGGGCCTTCTCTGTTGTGGCACCCCGGCTGTGGAATGAGCTCCGTAAGGAGGTTCGCCTGGCATCTACACTATATTCTTTCAGATGCCAGGGGAAGGCCTTTTTATTCACTCAGCATTTTAACAGTCTATAACTATGCTATTTTAAATTTGTATTTTAAATTTTTATTTCCCACTGCCTTGAGGCCCAGTATTGGGCAAAAGGTGGGATACAAATAAATATAATAATAATAATAATAATAATAATAATAATAATAATAATAATAATAATTCAAATTTGTATTTCTGCACTCCTGCTGATTTTATCCTGATTGTGCTTTTAAATTGTATTTTATGTCATGTTTTTATACTGTTTGTTTTATACTTTGAATGGTTTTAATTTTTGTGAACTGCCCAGGGAGCGTCGGCTATTGGGCGGTATAACAATGCAATAAGTAAATAAATAAATAAATAAAATAGGTAGGTTTAGTTTGTTGCTAACTCAACTTTCCAGAGCAAAATTTGTGCATGGTTGTGTGCATGCATAACAATGATAAACTCATGGAGGATGCAGTAATTGTTAAGCCAAGTTGCCACCCCCCACCCACGCCGCCCACCCATTTCCTTTCCGATAAACAAAAGAGTTAGCCTTGATTATCAGGGAGGCCACATGAAAACAACCAATCAGGAAGGGGTACATAATGTAGTGACACAGGATGTCATGACACCTGCCCCGCTTGCCCTCCAGTAATATATCACTGAGGTGGTTCCATAAATGATATGCCACCATAGGGAGCCAGATGTCACTTACTTTGTTGTTAAATGACATCAGAGGCACCCATATGGGTGGAAGACTTTAGACATGCTGGTAGTGAAATCCATCAATTGAAACAAGAAAACGTCTTGACATTAATGGACTAATACAAGTAAATGCCTTGTGGATTGCGGCCAAGATCTGAGTCAGGTTATGCATCACTATGATCGCCCCTGGGCACTATACTTCTGAATTCAGATGCATTCTGAATGGATATCTCTGAATATTTTACCTTTGAAATGCACAGGCACACACAGAGAATAAGAATATTTTCTCCCCCTTTAGGTTTTATTTCATGTCTTAATAGTTTATAAGCTTATCTCTATTTATAAACCCATTATCCACTTCAAGCTTTGAGGAAAAGGCAGGATACACATCCAACATATATAAATAAAAAAAACATGTTAAAATACAATCAGATCAGGTAGGCATTGGGTTCCAATGTACCCTTAAGAGATGGACAATCTTGTGCCCTGCTGCACAGCAGAAGCAGACTTAGGGTGCTCACTTACTCATCACCCGCTCAAAAGGAACTGCATCACCAAATGAGGACAAAAGATTTTCATATGCAAATGGCACTTTTTAATGGTGGCCTTTCACAAGTGTGCATGATCACAAGTCCGCCTGTCTGCTATGTAGCCCAACAGAGGTATATTCCCTTCTTGTCAATATCCTTGACAGTTTCATTCTCACCAACATTGGGTTTAAGGTGCTGGTTTTAACCTATAAAGCCTTACAAGGCTTGGGATCACAATACCTGATGGAACACTTCTACCGGCAAGAACCTACCCAAATAATACGCTCAACATCTAAGATCCTCCTCCAAGTGCATACTCCAAGAGAAGCTACGTCGATGGCAATAACAGTGAGGGCCTTTTCAGTGGTCCTCCCCCCCACCCCAATTATGGAATGATCTCCCCAACAAGGCTCGCCTGGCACCAACACTGCTATCTTTCCAGCGTCAGGTCAAGACTTTTCTCTTCTCCCAGGCAGTTAACCTCCCAGAGAGTTTTGGCTATGGGGCGATATATAAATGTAATAAATAATAATATTAATAACAACATATGCTGAGCTTTTAACTGACCCCAGAATAGTTTGTTTTAAATGGATATTGTTGTTTTTATGCTTTTGATGGTTTTAATTTTTTATATTTGTTTTTAATGTTCATTGTTTTTAACTGCTGTAAACCGCTCAGAGAGCTTCAGCTATGGGGAGGTATATAAATGATGATGATGATGATGATGATGATGATAATAATAATAATAATAATAATAATAATAATAATAATAATCCCTACTTGTCAAAGAACTTGTCAATTTCATTGTCTACTTCAGCACTTCCCAAGTGGGGGGAGGGAGATTGACAAGCAAAAAAATTTTTTGTATTTGTTTGCATTTATATGCCCCCTGTCTTCCTCCAAGGAACCCAAGGCGGCATACATAATCCTCCTCCCTTCCATTTTTATCCTCACAACAACCACCCTGTGAGGTGGGTTGGGTTGAGAGTCTGTGACTTGCCCAAAGTCACCCAGTGGGTTTCCATGGCCGATTGGGGACTAGAATCTGGATCTCCCGACACCCAGTCCAAAACTTTAGCCACTACACCACACTGGCTTTCTCTTTTGTTTGTCAGTGTCCACCCTTTTCCACTCCTGCCAGTGGAAAGATATCAGAATTCCACAGCCTAGGAGCAGCCACAGAGAAGGCCCTCTCCTGTGTTGCCAGCAAATTAGGGGTGTGCACTCCGAACCAAACATCTGGGGGTTCAACAGAACTCCGACAGAACTCCAAAATCACAGTGCAGTTGGAGACAGTTTAAAAACCTTAGGAAACCTCCGGTGCCATTAGAAAATCATTCAGAGCCCCAAATGGATCGGTAGGTCCGAAGGTTTTTTAGGCAACATGAGGACACATTTCATGTTGATGGATGGCTAACTAAACACACTTCCATATTAGGAAGACACCGAGGGATGAAGGTGGGGGTAGTTTTGAGATTGACATTTGTAGCTAATCAATAGCTACTACCTCCTCCCTGTCCCCCCTCCAATCACAGTGCTTAGGGGGAGGGATTGCAAATGATATACCCGATTTGGCCTTGGCCTGCTAGTTCATGGAGCGTTAGGAAGTGAGAGTGTGAGAGACAGAGCTGCAGTGACTCTCTGATTTTCTTTATTTCCCAGGTAATTGCCTCATCTGAGTGCTGCTCCGAATTTCAGGGTGGAGAAGACCCACTCAGCACACCCCTACAGCAAATGCACCTCTGAAAGCTGTGGTCGGATCAGAGAACTATAGGAATGGATGGAGTTGGTGCACTAGCCTCAGCTGTGCAACTAGCTCCTGGCCACTGAAAATTTTATGAAAATCTATGTCTTCTGTTTTGGTGATGCATTTCTTCTAATTTTTTTAACAATACATAATGGCCACTTGGCTTCCCAGGGAAACTCACTTGGCACTTAATTTACTGTCATTCTGGTACCAGATGATGATCTTTTTTTAATCTCCTAGGATCATAAGCCACTGTGCAAACATTGTATCCACTATACATTATATATTACATTGTATCTGCTGCTTTACTGTGCCATTCTAACAATTTTAAGTGGCTTTTACATTTACAATTTTTACGATTTATTATTTATTAATAGGTAAATTCCATTGTCAAGAAAGGAAGCATGCTGCTTGCATGTTGACACCCAAGAATTTTATTGGCTTTTAAAAAGTGCTCTTTTCTTTCAGCAGTATGCTATTCGACACTGGCGCTAACATAAATTGTGTTGCTCTAGCATACGCACCCTCTAGTGCAATACCAATAGTATTCACTCGCATGATGGAAAACCCTTCGCTGCAGCAAATACTATTGCCATTGCACTAGAGGTACTTATGCTAGCACAACATAATTTACATTGGTGCTAGTGTTGAATAGGGTACTGCCCTTTGTTTTATTATAATGGTTATTTTTTATTGTTGTAAACCATCTTGGCTGCCCTTTTGAGGGGCAGAAGCTAATATAAATGTTTAAGAACATAAGAACACAAGAAGAGCCATGCTGGATCAGACCAAGGGGCCATCTAGTCCAGCACTCTGTGCACACAGTGGACAACCAGCTGTCGACCAGGGAACCACAAACAGGACACGGTGCAACAGCATCCTTCCGCCCATGTTCTCCAACAGCAAGTGCACACAGGCTTACCGCCTCTAATACTGGAGGCTGCACTTAGCCATCAGGGCTAGTAGCCATTGATAGCCCACTTCACATGATCAAAGAAGGTTTACTGAATACATGGGCAGGATTGCAGCAGTAGGCTTCACCTTCAGTCTCTTTGCATTATTTTTGTCTTTTCGTTGAGGAGCACTATGTATGAACAGGACTAAGGCCTTTAATTCAGGAAAAAAATTCATGATCTTCAGATGGAAGTTAACGTTTGTGCTTTGGATGTTTAGTTGTGAGACAGTTCACATAGTTTTTTAAAAAGAAATGCAGGACTTGCCAGAAATAGATAGGGATGATCTTGGTGAAAGAAGCACCTGTTCGTGTTCTTTATGGGTGATAATGAACCAATAGCGTTGCCTTATGCTAACAGCAATTTTATGAGGCAGGACAAGAAGAGTCCATTGTGGAACAACTGCCAAGGCTCAAATTGGCCAGGGTGGAAGTGGGGGAGGGAGGTGGGTCCCCCCCACCATTTTGGTTGTTATTTTTACCCTTTTTTGCAATGCCTGATCTTTTTCTTTTTCCTCCCATTTTCGGTAGCTACTGCCACCAGATCCTCAACGGCAGAAGAATGATGGTGGTGGAGCTTCCTGCTGTCCAACATGAAGACTCCCCATGGCAGGCCTCCTCCTCCACCCTTTCTGATCACAGAGAATGTGTTCTACTCTGTTTAATGGCCCCTGGAATGCACTCTGAGGGACCATAGATCCGTCAACCTTGATCCCATCACAGTTCTTGTTTTTTCACTATCAAGTTTGTTCTAACTCAGACCCACATGTTATTGTGCATTTTTAAAATATAAGCATTTTTATGTGTGCATCTTTTAAAAGTATGCACTTTTGTACACATGCATCCATTGACTAAAGTGTGTTCATGCCTAGTTTAGAAAGGCACAGTTTTCTTTCCACATTTTCCACATGTGCACATGCTGAAAGAAACTTTTTGTGTCTGTGTTCTGCACAATGCATAACAAACTTGGAATGTATCAATTTTTGACCACATATTCTAGCTGTGGCTCCCTGAAACCACAGGGAGAGATCTTTCTCAGTCATGCTACCTGAGATTCTTTTAACTAGGGATGTCAGAGACTGAATCAAAGATCCTGAAGGTGTTAAACATTTATTTTAGCAATGAATGATGCTGGCTTGCAACATGAATACTATACGTGATGTGTAAACCTAAGTTTTTGCAATGTGCTGGAAAGCTGCAAATAAGTAGATTAATCTTATATAAGAATACAGCAGTGTAAAGCTTATTACTTGAGATCTACCAGACCAATTTCACTCATATTTGTTTTAAGCTGCAGCTTGAGCAGTGTAGATGTGCAGAAAATGTTGAAATTTAGAAAAAGGTTCAAAGCTTGAGCTTTTGGCAGTTTTGGAAGGAAGAAGGGAGAGTGATGAGGCAAAAGAGATGCTAATGTATGTGTTCCACAATGTGAATGTAATGTAACATGTGAAACAAGGTGAGTATGTATGTGTAATAAAGTTTACTCCTGTGAGCTCTTAGACTGCTTGGCCAATGAAAGGACAGACACAGAATGTTGGGAATGGGGCTGAAGAAAAGTCAGTTGGTGACACTTAGAGGGTGAGGAAGAAAAGATGGGGAGAAAGAACTGAAGGGGCACCAGAGAAAGAAGAGAAAGAGAAATCTTACAACAGCTGTTTTCAACCTCAAACTTCAAGAAAGTTAAATGGTATTTAAAAAAGTTCTTTGTCTCATCTTTTGCAAGTTTATTTTAAAAGTGTCAAGTTTTTCAAATCACAAGGGAAATGAGTAAACATACTTTTATCCAACCATTCTCAGACCATTAGCCCTGTGGCTACACTAGGGTGACCATATGAAAAGGAAGACAGGGCTCCTGTATCTTTAACAGTTGCATAGAAAAGGGAATTTCAGCAGGTGTCATTTGTGTGCATGCAGCACCTAGAGAAGTTCCCTCTTCATCACAACAGCTAAAGCTGCAGGAGCTATACTATAGTGACCAGATTTAAAAGAGGGCAGGGCACCTGTAGCTTTAACTGTTGTGATGAAGAGGAAATTTCACCAGGTTCTCCATATATACAAATAATACCTGCAGAAATTCCCTTTTCAATACAACTGTTAAAGATACAGGAGCCCTGTCCTCCTTTTCATATGGTCACCCTAGGCAACACAGGATTTGCACTAGTAGAAATTGAGGATACATGTGTGAAATCAGTACATATGTTGGTAGTGGTTAATAGGTAATGGAGTAGGTAATGGTGATTTTGTGAATTAATAGTTGACTGATCATAATGAAACCACAAGGGCTGCTTATTTTAGTTAATATAGTAATTACCTGCCAGAATTCCCCTTAAAGGCTAGCAGGCTTTTGTGTAATGGATTCCAAATGTTGCCTTAATTCAGAATCCTTAATGTATTTACTATACAACAAATATAGGAAATGTTATTTCTATATAAATATTCTAATCATGTTGCCACAAAACGGCATTATTAAGGGTAATTACTTTGAAGATTTATTTACATGGAAATGTTTTGCATTATCTCATTCATTAATTTCCAATTTATTAATGGTCTTTTCAGCATTTAAAACCAACATGACTAATCAGATGCCAACCAAATGCAATTACTACCAACTCAAACATAATATTCATCCTTATACTTGAGCCTTTTTTATGAGCCCAATACAAAGCAAATTTTCCTGTAATTGCAATGTTTCTCAATTATTCATCATAAAGTTATAGCTCAGCATTCCCATTAATGTGATCTCTTTGAAGAAAAATAATGGGCTTAGCAGTGCAGAGTTCTCCCTTTGTCTTTTCAGAACAAATTTTGTTTTAAAAAGACATGGGTTGTTTTAATGTCACTTAAAGCTTGGCAATTTTCCATCTCAGCCTCCATCCAATTATATGGGGAGTAGCAAGAGCCCAGGGTGGCTAGAGGCCCTGAAAACTACAGTGCCTAAGCCTGGATGTGTCATGCAAATATGGGACTATTTAGAGCAAGGGGTTGTGAAAGGGTGACCCAAAAAAGCAAGTCTAGCATCATGCCAGGGAACGCCATTCCCCGTTACACTGGCTGAGGCCAAAAAAATGTGTGGTAACACTGCCTAGGGTTTACCATGCTAGGAAGGAATCCCTCCCTTATCTCTGATGAAAATTCGAACATAAGGAAGGGATTCCATTGCTAGTACTAGCACTAGCACCAGAGCTAGCACTAGGAAGAGATACTCAAGGCATTCCATAACTAGCACTAGCAAGGCAATCCTTTCCTTATCTCTGATCTCTAGAACTAGCACCAGCTATGAAAAGCACTAGCTATGAAAAGATCAGGAAAGTGTTTCATTTGTAAAACCTAGCCAAGTTTGTGTGTGTTTATGTATATGAACTGTGTATTTTGTACACATGTGTGAGCATGCATATATACATGTAGATGCACGCACACATACATACACACACTGCCGCAGCATTGCACAGTGTAGCCCACAGGACCTGATATAGGGTGGGAATGTTTGGTGTCCAAATATTGTTGGAAGACTCCATCAGCATGGCCAGTGATCACGAATGCTGGCATTTATAGCCCAACAGTAGCTGAAAGGGCACAGGTTCCTCTCTGATTTAGAGTCCATGTGCAGACTAAGGCCTACATGGGGTGACTCAGACTCCTCAGTTGCTCCTGCCCTGGCCAGATAAGTAGTGCTGTTTTGAATATTTTGATTTTTCCATTTTTGGAAATTTGTGAGATTTTTTTAAAAATTCTCACTGAGGAGGAAGAAAAGATTTCCACTTCCCTTTTTAAGTGTAGGTGGTGACTGAGGGATCATTCTATTTCTATTTTTATTTTGAAAACACCCCTGCATTTGCAGCAGCCAAGAACTCTTTACGAAGAGGCTCTTTTTGAACTCCAATGAGACCATGGCGTTATCTAGACCTAAGGATGATCCCAGGCAAATGGAGGGTTTGTCCTTGCCTGCTCCCGGGATCCCCTGTGTGTCATTTGTATGCACAGGGATGATCCTGGGACAATCCCAGGATATTGGTCTGGTCTAGCCATGCACATGTGACCACTTCCTCTCTCTTAGGCCAGAGCTACACCAAACAGGATATAGCACTATGAGAGTGGTATGGAAGCAGTATATAAAAGGCAGGAGCCACACCAAAGAGGATATAGCACTAGGAAAGTAGTACAAAAGCAGTATATGGTATGTGTCATGGGGCCCAACAGTTGTCAGTGCACTTCAATACCTCTCTTATATTCTTCTTTCATACCACTTTCATAGTGCTATATCCTGCTTGGTGTAGATCTGGCCATAGACATCCCAGGCTGCAAAAGTCTTTCTGCAAAGCAAGAACAAACAGGGAGTTTAGAGTTTAGAAAACTCTGATCTCCTTGCAGTAGCACAGAGCTCTTTTCAGAGAGACTTTCTCCATATGAACTACTGCTGGGCTCACTGCAAAGGTCTCTGCCCTGCTGCAAGCCAGAAATGAGTTTTCCAAAGCTCTAAAAGTATTTTTTGTTCTTCCTTGCAGCCTCCCAGCCTCTTTGCAGAGAGGCTTCTGCAGCCCGAGGGCTCTTCCTAAATGCCTTTGATAGAGGGTGATGTTCTATGTTCTCATGGAAGTTCAGAAATTGTTGCTGGGATGGAGATGTTCTCCATAGACAAGGGACATTTATTAAATAAAAAAGAAAGAAAGCTCCATTGGCCACCTCTTAAACTTCAAAAGGTATGTGGAAACCCTGGCCATATCTACATTGAAGCAGTTTGAAAACTGTATAGGGAGTGTGTCTTGGGCCCCAACAGTTGTCACTACTGTTATAAACCATTTTAAAGCAGCAGTGTAGATCCTGACCCTTCCTAAGGAGAAAATCATTCACAATTCTCCTCCTCCCTGTGAAAGAGCCAGAAAAAAACAAATCCTGTTTCACAGGAAGAGAAAAAAAATCTTGAAAATAAGGGGCAGGGTACAGCATAGGAGTACTATAAGTTGTAGGAGGCCTGCAGGCCCTGGTGCATATTAACGACATCTCATTTGCATGCTCCACAGCCTTGTGGGAACCACACTCTGGAATAATAATGAATCATAATAATCTAGTGAGTGTGCATTTTAAAGCATAATATGGAACAGTATTGGCATGGAAAAGCCAAAGGCACAATTTCAGATTTCTGTAGAGGATACAGAATTCTCAATTAGATGTAAGGGCTTCTCGGAATGAACTGCAGAATGAAAGCAAACAACAACCAGTGTATTTTAAGTGCTTTAGTTACTTGTTATACCTCCAACAGTTCTCATACCCCTGCCATCCTTGGACAGGGCCATGCATGTTCAAAGGCAGAATTCATAGAATACCTAGTGAAAGGGACGGTGTAAAAGCCGGAACGGAACGGAACAGGCCGGAACAGCCCCATTATATTAAAAAACCATACCAAAAACAGTGGCATGTGTTAGCAACACTTGAGAACAATATTTTAGGACTAAAACCATACCAATATTATATCACTATTAACCCCAGAACTCCCAAAACGATGTCCGGAACAGAATGGGATGGCCGGAACGGCCACTAGGGAACGAGCGATATCAACCAAACTCACCAGACATGCATAACTAAATGGCAGGGATGCAATAAGCCCCAAAAGTTGCCCCAAAACCACGTTCAGACACCTGTTCCGGGCAAAAACGCATATTGCGCAAAATAGGCCGTAACGGCAGCTTCCCAACGAGGTAAGTGAACCAAACTCACCAGATGCACATAACTAGGTGGGACAAATATAAAAAACTCCAAAAGTTGCCCCCAAACCACGTTCAGATACCCGTTCCGGGCAAAAACGCGTATTGCGCAAAACGGGCCATAACAGCAGCTTCCCAATGAGATAGGTGAACCAAACTCACCAGATGCACATGACAAGGTGGGACAAATATAGAAAGCTCCAAATGTTGCCCCAAAACCACGTTCAGATACCCGTTCCGGGCAAAAACGCATATTGCACAAAACGGGCCCTAACGGCAGCTTCCCAATGAGGTAAGTGAACCAAATTCACCAGATGCACATAACTAGGTGGGACAAATATAGAAAGCTCCAAAAGTTGCCCCAAAACCACGTTCAGATAACCGTTGCGGGCAAAAAGCTCCAAAAATTGCAGTGTTTTTGCCCGGAACGGGTATCTGATACGTGGTTTCACGGCAACTTTTGGAGCTTATTACATCAGGCTCACCTAGTAATGTGTGTCTGGTGAGTTTGGTTGACTCACCTCATTGGGAAGTTGCCATTACGGCCCTTTTGCACAATATATGTTTTTGCCCGGAACGGGTTCCTGAACGTGGTTTCGGGGCAACTTTTGGAGCTTATTACATCAGGCTCACCTAGTAATGTGTGTCTGTTGAGTTTGGTTGACTCACCTCATTGGGAAGTTGCCATTACGGCCCTTTTGCGCAATATATGTTTTTGCCCGGAACGGGTATCTGATACGTAGTTTCGCGGCAACTTTTGGAGCTTATTACATCAGGCTCACCTAGTAATGTGTGTCTGGTGAGTTTGGTTGACTCACCTCATTGGGAAGTTGCCATTACGGCCCTTTTGCGCAATATATGTTTTTGCCCGGAATGGGTTCCTGAACGTGGTTTCGGGGCAACTTTTGGAGCTTTCTATATTTGTCCCACCCTGTCATGTGCGTCTGGTGAGTTTGGTTGACTTTCCACATTGGGAAGCTGCCGTTACGGCCTGTTTTGCGCAATACGCGGTTTTGCCCGGAACGGGTATCTGAACGTGGTTTCGGGGCAACTTTTGGAGCTTATTACGTCAGGCCCACCTAGTATTGTGTGTCTGGTGAGTTTGGTTGACTCACCTCATTGGGAAGTTGCTGTTACCGCCCATTTTGAGCAACAGGCTTTTCTGCCCGGAACGGGTATCTGAACGTGGTTTGGGGGCAACTTTTGGAGCTTTCTATATTTGTCCCACCTTGTCATGTGCATCTGGTGAGTTTGGTTCACTTATCTCATTGGGAAGCTGCTGTTAAGGCCCATTTTGCACAATACACGTTTCTGCCCGGAATGGGTATCTGAACGTGGTTTGGGGGCAATTTTTGGAGCTTATTACATCAGGCTCACCTAGTAATGTGTGTCTGGTGAGTTTGGTTGACTCACCCACTGGGAAGTTGCCGTTACGGCCCTTTTCCGCAATACACTTTTTTGCCCGGAAAGGGTACCTGAACGTGGTTTCGGGGCAATTTTTGGAGCTTATTACATCAGGCTCACCTAGTAATGTGTGTCTGGTGAGTTTGATTAACATACTTCACTTGGAAGCTGCTGTCCCTGTCCGTTCTGCGCAATATGCGCTTTGCGCGGAACGGTTATCGGAACGCAGTTTCTTTGCACCTTTTGTGGCTTATTGCATCCCTGCCATGGAGTTATGCATGACTGGTGGGTTTGGTTGATATCACTTGTTCAGTAGTGGCCGTTCCGGCCATCCCATTCTGTTCCGGACGTTGTTTTGGGAGTTCTGGGGTTAATAGTGATATAATATTGGCATGGTTTTAGTCCTAAAATATTGTTCCCAAGTGTTGCTAACACATGCCACTGTTTTTGGTATGGTTTTTTAATATAATGGGGTCGTTCTGGCCTGTTCCGTTCCGTTCCGGCTTTTGTGTTTTTCATAATTTTCTGTATTTCGTAATTGTGTTTTTAACCTGTTGGATTTTTTTGTGGTTTTAATTTTTGTGAACCGCCCAGAGAGCTTCGGCTATTGGGCGGTATAAAAATGTAATAAGTAAATAAATAAATAAATTACACCGTCCCTTATTATTGAATCAAGCTTTGCAGAGACTTGCTGTGACAGCAAAAAAAAAAAAAAAAAAAAAAGTTCTGAAATGTTATTCCAGTCTGTTTATTTCCCCCCTAAAATTCTAGTGATACATATGAGCATAATTTACTGCTTATATGTCAAGAAAATACTTCTTCAGGTTATTTACATCACTGCTACATGAATCAGGCAATGGTAAATATGGCTTTTAGCGTGAGAACAGCACCCTGATCCTAAATAGGATACATGCTTCTGCATACTATTTGCTGGGGAGCAACAGCAGAAGAGGACTACTGTATTATCATGCCCTGTTTGGAGTCTTCCTGAAGTCATTTGGTAAGGTTGGCCTCTGTGAGGAGCAAGATGCTGGGGCTCAGCAAATAGCTTAAGGAGCAGCCATGAGACTAGCTCTGTGTCACTTCTCCCACAAAAACGACTTCCCCATCCGCATGACATTAAAGCTGAGATGACATTTGTCCCATTAGAACCAGCCTTTGCTCCTTGTCCAATGTTTTTAAATGCCAGAACCAGCTAAATGGAGGAGTGCCTTTTATGTGCCTTCCTCATATGCTGGAATGCAGTTTCCTTTCATGTTGACGGGCTTGCTTGACTGCGGGAAAATGTGCCCTGGGGACATACTAAAATGAAGGACATTGAGTGGTCATTGAAACACTTTGGTTCATTCCAAATGGTCTTAGGAAATCCTTTTAGGGACCATCTTCAAATCAACAGGCTCATAGCCCAAAGTAGGAATACACTGAAATCATGGTATATGAAATTATAGCACGTAGCTATGACAGAAAAAAAATGCCATAAAATTAGCCAAAGTCAAAATACCTGACTTTTATAAAACATGACAGGATTTTATTTTATATACTGAGCAGGATCATGCACAGTAGTATATGCCAAACCCTTTCCTCAGATTATGGAAAAGAGACCAAATATTAGTTTGATATAGAGAAGAATGATAAAAGGAAACTTCTAAGCAGCCCATGAACTCCTCATATAGTTTGGTCTGTAATGCTAAGTGAAAAATATGAATAGAGGTTAAATTTATTTATTTATTTATTTATTTATTTATTACATTTTTATACTTCCCATCAGCTGAAGCTCTCTGGGCAATGCACAATTAAAAAACATAAACTATAACAAGTATAAATTTAAATCATTAAGAAGTTAAAAAAGGCAGTATAAAACTAGCTACATTAAAAAAACAGGGAAAGCCTGTGTAAAAAAGGCATGTCTTCAGGAGGCGTTTAAAAGATGTTATGTACTACCCTCTGTGGATAATTTTATTTAAATTCAATATATTCCCCTTTTTTATTTACTTCTTTTCTTTTTCATACTTCTGGTTGACTTTCTTTTGGAAAATTATATAGTGGCTGCTGTGTGTTAAGGCCCGTCAGTAATCTGAAGATTCTACAATGTTATTTGCTATTCCTAGGGGGGTGGTAAACCTAGCAGTCTAAAATGAAAAATATTTCAGAAATCTTTCTGAAACGCGGTACTCCAAGAAAGAAATGCTGGCTTTACATTCCCTGTGCGTTTCAGAGAGATTCCTGAAATATTGAGGTCTGGGTGGGAGTTAAAAGTTGAAAAAACAGGGAAAAGCATGTCTGTCACAATCTGCTTTGTTTCTTCCGGGGGTGGCGACTTTTTTTTTTGCGCAGTTGTAGAGCAAAAGAGGAAGCCTCCCAGAGGAATCCATAATCAGGATTAAATTCCCCTATCCATCCGATTGATGGAATGGCCTTTCTTTTTTTAAAAGACTGTTGCATCAATTTTTAATTAATTTTTGAAAATCCCATGTTTCTCAATGGGGAATCTGATAAGCTCACGCATGCGCGTGAGCTTCAGAATCCCCAGAGGGAAACGGAGAAGCAGGGAGAGCGCGGCCGGCGCTCATCCCCAACCGGTCAGGTAAGTGGGGTGAGGGAGCTTGCCTGGAGCCGCTGCTGCATTCGTGCAGCAGCGGGCCCAGGCGTAGCGGGGGGGGGGGGAAATCGGGGGGGGGAGTCGCCCCCCACCCCCCGGTTTCACTTTCTCCGTAGGCTGCAGTCCCGGGTTTCAATTGAGCGCCCGGCTCCAACCGAAAGCAAGCCGGGCGCTCAGTTGAAACCCGGGACTGCAGCTGACTTGGGCGGGGGGGGGGAAGGAGAGGGGGGCCCCGTGTCACTGGGGTGGGGGTGCGGGGGTACCTTCCGTAGCCTCGCCGCCGCTCGAACTGCAGCGGCGACGAGGCGAGGGAAGCGCTGCGTCGCTGGTGTGTGTGTGTGTGTGTGTGTGTGATTCCCTGGTCTCTGCTGCTGCCAACTGCGGCAGCAGCGGCAGGCTAGGGAATCAAACACACACACACACCCCTACTTGGGCGGAGGGGGGAGGAGAAGGAGAGGAGAGGACGTGCTTACCTCCTTCCTCGTTCCAGGCACGGCGGGAAATGGAGTCCTTACAGTAATAGGAAGTGTCGTAATAGCCCTTTTCGACACTTCCTGTTATGGTGAGGACGCCATTTACCACCAAGCCTGGAACTAGGAAGGAGGTAAGAACCTCTTCTCCCCCCCCACCCCCGGCTAGGGCCCCCCTCCCCCCGCCCGCGCGGCCCTCTCCGGTCCCTGGGACCCGGCCTTTAATTTTTTTAAAAAATGCTACAGCACCCGGGGGTTCGCCTCAGCTGGGCCCAGGCTTCCTCCAAGCGTCCCTCCTCCTCCCTGCCTCCATGGGGCCTTGTACTTGGCTTGCGCGATTGTGCAGGGCATGTACAAGGCCCCATTGACACTGAGGGAGGGGGCTGGGGGACGTGTTCTGGGACTTCCTGGAAGCGTCTCCACCCCCTCCCTTCCTCTATGGGGCTGCAGAGAAGGAAGAGAAGACAAGAGAAGGAAAGGCGGGGAACAGGTCACCGGGCGAGGAGAGGCTTCAAGGAAGGAAGAGAAGACCGGAGAAGGAGAGGAGGGGAACAGGTCACTGGGCGAGGAGAGGCTGCAAGGAAGGAAGAGAAGACCCGAGAAGGAGAGGAGGGGAACAGGTCACCGGGCAAGGAGAAGCTGTGGGGAAAGAAGAGGTCGAAAGAGGTAAGATTGAAGAGGGGTGTGTGTTTAAAATGTCTTACCTTGCCTAGTTCCTGCCTGGGCCTCTCTTTTTCAGGCCGTGTCACACTGGTGGCAATTTGGCTGTCCTGGCCTTCAGAGCAGCCCCCCTCTTTGTTCCTGGGCTTGTTTCTGACTGCTCGGGCATCCAGCCCCCCCTTTTCCAAGCCGCATCAAGCAAAACATGGGGAGGTTTGTTTGTTTTCAGCTGAGCTTGCCTGGGCATGTTTTCGATCCTCTCAGGCTTCCGGTTTCTCCATTTTACTAGCTGCAGCATGTGCAACAGGAGGCTTGTCCAGCATCCCCATTTTCCAGTTTGATTTGCTTTCAGTTGAGGGCAGAGAATATTTGTTTCCTTTAGTCTGTGGTCCAGCAAAAAGGGTAAGAAATCTCTGATATTGTAGAAAAATGGACCAGAAAGTGGGGGGAGTTACAGTGTTTTTACTCCCTGCACCTGACTGCTGCATGGGTCTCTGTAACATTAGGTGCCTAAAACTAGAAAACTCCTTTTGCAAATCAGGAAAATTTAGGGGTATCAATGGATTACAAAATAGTGATAGCACCCTAGGGAAAGGACTCTGCTTTTGTTTTATAATTCCCCTTTTTACATATATCCAGTTTTTGGTTGAAGCCATAGTTTGTATGTTTGTCTGGGTTGTTGTTGTTGTTGTTTTAAGAAAAAGGGATTTATTACTTGGATCATGCCCCTCTTTCAGTTTTTAAGGCTGCTGTTGGCCCATCTTTTGTGAGCTAGCCTTTTGGGACTAGATGCTCTGCTCCTGAGCAGCTGGGTTCAGTTTTTCCTCACCATTTTATTTTATTTACTGTTGAGGCTCAGACTTCAACATCCTTTTCTATTTTAAAACATTTTCTCCATTTCCTACCTGCATGTGATGTTCTTTTGCATTTACACTTCTCTGTCAATTATTTACTGTGTAGCACGTGTGTGTTTTTCATCTAAATATTTACTGTGGTTTGGACTTGATGGCCTTATAGGCACCTTCCAACTCTACTATTCTATGTGTGTTTTTATAAGTTAAAGTGTAGTCAATGTTTTCCTACTTGGGTTTTAAACATATATTTCCTAATATATTGAACTTTTAAATAACGTTAAGTCAGCTCTGGTTACACTCTTTCACCCCTTTGGCCAAAGAATGTCATTTTCAGTGCTCTTGGATTATGGAGAGCTATTCCTTTGCTTTCTCTTTGTTGGGACCTCATAAAATTCCATTTTTTTTATTCACATCTACACACAAGATGACACCCAGCTCTATCTCTCTACTCTAGAATGTTCTCCTATCCAATCCAACTGGTTTCTAAAATATGGTCACCCTACATTAGAGAAGAGGGAGGGTGGGGGCGGGGGCCATCCATGCCGACTGGGAGCAAACAAGGCCATCCCCTGGGCCTCAAGGTGGCTTACTATAGAGTAAGCTCCAATGCAAAATCTTATGCCTGGAAAGCACAGTTCAATTCTATGCAGGATATTTGGATTGGAGGAGGAACCATCATGTGCATCGGTCCCAAACTGCACTGCAATTTCCCTTCTATCCAGCTGAGGATTTACAGGTAGAAGCCTGCTTCCAGTACTGATCACAGCCCTGGTGAAATTCCCTCTTCATCACAACAGTGAAAGCCGCAGGAGCCCTGACCTGAGTGTGTGTGATGTAACAGCCATGTCCTGTTTGCATTCAGCATCTAGCTATGAGGTATACTGCATCTAATCATGGATGCTCTCTTTGGCTTGCTTGGCTGGACCTATCTCCCATTAATTTGTCTACACTTTAGAAACAAATATCTAAGCTAAAGGGAATCTCTCCATTTTGTGGTAATGAATTCTATAAGTTAATTTATTATGTATTGTGTGATGAATTACTTCCCTTCGTCTGTTCTGAATCTACTGCCAATCAGTGTCATTGGAAGAAGGAGAAAATGGTCCTGGTTTACTCACACATTGCTCACAATCTTGTACCCCTTTCTCAGGCCCCCTCAACATATTTTTAAAAATTTTCTTTTCCTTTCTCTGGTTGGTAGCTGGATCTATTGCAGCAAACCCACAGCCACACATTTTGGCAGCTGGCTTTTAATACTCCCACTGCTCCTGATTAAGGGTAACTGTCTATTCATCTCAGGTCTTGGCCAGTGTGGGATTCAAAGCAATCGTACAGAGAATGTCACACACACACACAATCACAATCTCTAGACTGCAGGACCAGTTTTCCTTCTGCCCCTAAACATGCATAGGGTTGTTGGATTTTCTGTGTAAACATGCATAGGATTGGAGGATTTTCTGTGTAAACATGAAAATGTTTAGACAGAAAACCCTACAATCCTATGCATGTTTAGACAGAAAACCCTACAATCCTATGCATGTTTAGACAGAAAATCCTCCAATCCTATGCATGTTTAGACAGAAAACCCTACAATCCTATGCATCTTTAGACAGAAAAACCTACAGTCCTACGCATGTTTAGACAGAAAATCCTCCAATCCTATGCAAGTTTAGACAGAAACACAGATGTATAAAATAGTTGTCGTCACTTTTGGAACAATCTATACATAGGGTGACCATATGAAAAGGAGGACAGGCTTCCTGTATCTTTAACAGTTGCATAGAAAAGGGAATTTCAGCAGGTGTCACTTGTATGTATGCAGCACCTGGTGAAATTCTCTCTTCATCACAGCAATTAAAGTCACAGGAGCCTTCCCTCTTTTGGATCTGGTCAAGAGGGCAGGGTTCCTGCAGCTTTAACTGTTGTGACGCAGAGGGAATTTCACCAGGTGCTGCATGCATACAAGTGAGACCTGCTGAAATTCCCTTTTCTATACAAGTGTAAAAGATAGAAGAGCCCTGTACTCCTTTGAAGTCATCACCCTAGCCACATGGAAAGGTATATGGGAGAAACCTTTTTTCCCTCTTGCAAGCAACCCAAGGTGGCGCACATAGTTCTCCTCTTGTCCATTTAATAGCCACAACAACCCAGTGAGGTAGGTGAGGCTGAGAGTCAGTGATTGGTCCAAAGTTAGCCAGTGAGCTTCATGATCAAGTGGGGACTAAAACCTGCCTGACACTCTAACCATTGCACTACACTGCCACATATTTGGGTTTGAGTG
This sequence comes from Elgaria multicarinata webbii, assembly GCF_023053635.1. Taxonomy (NCBI): domain Eukaryota; kingdom Metazoa; phylum Chordata; class Lepidosauria; order Squamata; family Anguidae; genus Elgaria; species Elgaria multicarinata. Next base: position 34,049,104 of record NC_086180.1, on the reverse strand, counting down.
TGTGTGTGTGAGAGAGAGAGAGAGAGAGAGCATAAACTACCCCAATCATAGAATCATAGAATAGCAGAGTTGGAAAGGGCCTACGAGGCCATCCAGTCCAACCCCCTTTTCTATGCAACTGTTAAAGGTACAGGAACCCTGTACTCCTTTGAGAATGGTCACTCTACAGGAGCGAGACATGCTAAATCCAGCAGTGGCTTGTGACTCTGATGTCAGTGGGGTGGTGAATCCGCTCAAGGTTTCAGTTATAGCCAGTCAGAACTACAAAGGAGCTCTCCAAGGCAAATATTAAATATAAATATAAATATAACATACATGTGACCATAAAATAGATGGGTATATAAAGTCACATCTGTGTTTTGCGAAAAAACAAGTTGAGATTTTTTGGAGGGAGGTGTTGTTTATTAAAAACACTTTCTGCATACAGTAAGTACACCCGAACGCAAAAGTCCGTGACAAAAACGGCAACAAACTCAGCTTTTACACTAACTAATACATTAGTATTCTATCTAACTTACCACTAATACACCCATGAATCTAAAACTAAAATTTATAATTATTACTTTATTAACATTAAAGAATCCATCCCCCTTCTTAATGCAGGAATTTAGCTGGCAGTTTTGGAAAACTTTGTCCCTCCAGTTATCGTGGCATGTTTGAGTCACATCAGCCAGAGGCAATGCACTCTGCTCATGTTCAGAAAATCCTAGAATAGCAGAATTGAAAAGGGGGCCTACGAGGGCATCCAGTCCAACCCACTTCTTAATGCAGGAATTTAGCTGGCAGGTTGGGAAAACTTCCTCCCTCCAGTTATCGTGGCATGTTTGACTCACATCAGCCACAGGCAATGCACTCTGCCCATGTTCAGAGAATCCTAGAATAGAAGAGTTGAAAAGGGACCCTGAGAGGCAATCTAGTCCATCCCACTTCTTAATGCAGGAATCCACCTGGGATTCATCACAACAGTGAAAGCTGCAGGAGCCCTGCCCTCTTTTAAATCTGGTCAGTCTAGTATAGCTCCTGCAGCTTTAACTGTTGTGACGAAGAGGGAATTTCACCAGGTGCTGCATACATACAAGTGACACCTGCTGAAATTCCCTCTTCTATGCAACTGTAAAAGATGCAGGAGCCCTGTACTCCTTTGCATATGGTCACAAGGGGGGGCTGGTGACTCCGATGTCAGTGGGTCTATGAATCCATTGGTATATGCATAGAATTGTAGGATTTTATGTCTAACCTTGCATAGGATTGTAGGATTTATGTACCCATGGATTCATAGCCCCACTGACATCGGAGTCACCAGCCCCCTGCCCCTGTGACCATATGAAAAGGAGCACAGGGCTCCTGTATCTTTAACAGTTGCATAGAAAAGGGAATTTCAGCAGGTGTCATTTGTATATATGGGGAACCTGGTGAAGTTCCCACTTCATCACACCAGTTAAAGCTGCAGGAGAAAAATATATTTTTTACTTAATTAACATTAAAGAATGCACAACGGTGCAGTCTTTAATGTTAATTAAGTAAAAAATATAATTTTTTTACAGTTATATTTATAAATATAAATTTCAGCAGGTGTCATTTGTATATATGGAGAACCTGGTGAAATCTCCTTTTCATCACAACAGTGAAAGCTGCAGGAGCTATACTACAGTAACCGCATTTAAAAGAGGGAAGGGCTCGTTATCCTTTACAAAAAGCCATGAAATTCAATGAACAAAAAACCTACGGTTTATAAAACAACGTTAAGGCCGTACACTTTCCCACCAAGCACCAAAAAGCGGGGAAATTGGGAGTTAAGGCTCGCCAGCCTTAACGCCACATCCTCCCTAAGGAGGCAGAAAGTACCAGTGAAATTCTCATTCTGCCAAAGCAGATAAACCATGAGGACAGGATGGAGAATAGGATATGCAGAGGTGACTGTGGGGTTGTGGAAAACTGATGACGAACAACTTAGAGCCACCTACTTCTTTTTTTGTTTAGAGCAGCCCTTCCCCAACCTGGTGCCCTCCAAAGGTGTTGGACTGCAACGACGGAGCAGGTAAGAAACCCCACCCCCTCTTGCCTGGCCCTGCTGCCAGGTAAGCCCCAACCCACTTACGTGTTCCATCGTCACTGGGCCCGGGCTTGAACTGAGCACCCTGGTCCATCCGGAAGCTCAATTCAAGCCTGGGCCTGGGGACGACGGAGCAGGTAAGCAACCCCCTCCTGCCTGGGCCCTTACCTAGACCCACTGCCACTGCTGTGCAAACTGCAGCAACGGCTCCAGGCAAGCCCCCACCCCAGCCCACCCCACTTACCTGCTCCGTTGTCGCTGGGCCCCGGCTTGAATCGAGTGCCCTGGTCCACCCGGAAGCAAGTCCGCACCTGCAGCCTTGCTTCTGGGTGGACTCAGGGGCTTGATTCAAGCACGGGTCAGGCCATGACGGAGAAGGCAAGTGGTGGGGTGCGGGGGGGCTTGCCTGGAGCTGCCACCGCAACAGTTTGTGCAGTGGCAGCTCCAGGTAAGGGGCCAGGCAGGAGGGGGGTTGGCTGGAGCTGTTGCACTTTGTGCAGCGGTGGCAGCAGGTCCAGGTAAGGGGCCAGGTGTGTGTGTGGGGTGTTCTTACCTGCTCTGTCGTTGCCTGGTCCAGGCTTGAATTGAGCCCCTGGGTCCACCCAGAAGCAAGGCTGCAAGTGTGGCCTTGCTTCCAGGTGCACCAGGGCGCTCAGTTCAAGCCCGGGCCCAACGACGACAGAGCAGGTAAGCGGGGTGGGGGGGGGGTTGCCTGGAGGCACCCCCCTACGTTCCCCATCCTGCTGTCCCAGCATTCCTGACCATGGGACATACTGACTTGCAATGATGGATCGTCGCAGTCCAACACCTTTGGAGGGCACCAGGTTGGGGAAGGGCTGCTCTAAACAAAAAAAGAAGTAGGTGGCTCTAAGTTGTTCGTCATCAGTTTTCCACAACCCCACAGTCACCTCTGCATATCCTATTCTCCATCCTGTCCTCATGGTTTATCTGCTTTGGCAGAATGAGAATTTCACTGGTACTTTCTGCCTCCTTAGGGAGGATGTGGCGTTAAGGCTGGCGAGCCTTAACTCCCAATTTCCCCGCTTTTTGGTGCTTGGTGGGAAAGTGTACGGCCTTAACGTTGTTTTATAAACCGTAGGTTTTTTGTTCATTGAATATATATATATATTCGGTCAAAAGCCTGTTATAGTAATTATTTATTGATGTTCTGAAGTGGAAACAAATAATTTGAATATTTCTGGGTGGGGCTTGGATCAGGTAAATTCAGTTCTGATTGGCTGGGCGTTCCCATGAGGTGGGAAAGAGCGGGAAAAGACATTTGGTGTCAGTCAGTCTGAGATTAGACAGCTAGAGGGAAGGGGTGTTCTTTGGTAGGTGAAGTTTCAGAAAGAAAACTGAGGAGAAACTCAACAGCTGAGGCTTGAATATGAAACTAAGGGTTCTGTTGAATATTCCCCTCGAATATTAAGCTATTCCTGTGGGATAACCATGGGTAGTTAGTGAAGGTCAGGTGTAGGGTGGCTGTATTATGCCAGAAAGCTGCCCTAAAAGAAGCTTATACAAGCAGGCAGAAGCAAACACCCACATAAATGGCTCAAGCAGCCAGAAATACAATAGGAGAAGCTTTGGGATTCAGAAGAATCTTGTTATGGAGTGTATTTGGCTAAAGGTTTAGGGGGTGGTTTTTTCCTGTGGTAAAAGAAGGTTATACAAGCAGGCAGCAGCAAACGCCCATATAAATGGCATGAGCAGCCAGAAATACAATAGGAGAAGCTTTGGGATTCAGAAGAAGACTGTTATGGGGTGTATTTGGCTAAAGGTTTAGGGGTGTTTTTTCCTGAGGTAAAAGGTTATACACGCAGGCAGCAGCAAACACCCAGATAAATGGTCCAAGCCGCCAGAAATACAATATGAGAAGTTTTGAGATTCAGAAGAAGACTACTACGGGTATATTGGGCTAGAGTAAAGGTTTAGGGATTTTTTTCCTGAGGTAAACATAGTCTTTAAGAGGCTTATAATAGGGACAATGTCCTTAAGAATTATCACTGGGAGTTTTATGACTTTTTTCTTCTTCTTTTTGGCTAAACATGCATAGGATTGTTTAATAGTTCGTCATGGCTCTAGTTTTGGAGACTCTCTTATGCCAAGCCTCTTATAACAGGAAATTCTAAAGAGATTTGGTGGCGGGGGGTGGGGGAAGGGTCCACTTGTAGAACTTGGAGTTACTGTGGCAGAGAGTTCCTTAGGCCCTGAGATCTTGCCAGAAGAGGGTTAAACAAGCAGGCAGCAAAACCTCAAATAAATTGTCCAAGCAGCCAGAAATACAACAGGAGGTGCTTTGGGAGTCAAAAGAAGACTATCCAAGAACTAGAGCTAGATGTGGGTGTATATCTAAGGTTAAGGTTTGGGAATAAGTCCTGAGGTAAAATGAGTCATTAAGGCTTATAGTTAGTAGCAACAGTGTCTCTATTCCTTAAGAATTAATACCGTCTTTTGAAAACCCCAAAGTAAATAGTAGTATTCTCTGATGCACTAAAAATCCCTTTAATCAGGAAGAAACAAAGGCTGGTAGCTGAAATTTTATATAAGATAGGAAAGTTATAACAATATAGGAAGAGGGGATATGGGTTTTTCTTATCTTGTATTCTATTATCAAGCTGTCAAATTAGCCTTACTAAATTATTGATAAATTGTTGGAAGCAAAGAAAAATAACTTAAGAGATTTTTTTTAAAGTTTAATATAGTATTAGAAAAAGCATGAGAATATATATGATTATAACTCTTTCTGCTTTAGATATGTGATATAAGATTTAAACTTTTGTTGTTGCTCTGGGTTATTACCATGAAGTTTTAAAATGAAGAATTAACGTATTTCTAGTTTAACAAGTTATGTATTATTATTAAGACAATATAATGAGCACATATATTGTCAAGATATTTTAACTGGTGGTTGAGCTATGAGGTATAAAACCTCCAATGTCTGAAAATGGAGCTGAATGTTTTGACACTGCTGTATTGAATTATGTGTTTACATACGTATATATGCTTTTTTCTTCTTGCAGGGAAAACAAGGTGGCTTGCATCATTGTCATTCTCCTCTTCATCTTATCTACATGGATTGAATGGAAAATCAATGCAGCTCCCAAAGAAGGGCTGCCTGGAAGTTTTGATATAACAATGTGAGAGGAAAGCACTGCCTTCAAAGGGAGGGGACCCCTTATTTCCGGAGTTCGCAGTTACTGGCCAGACTCCCTTTTAAGGGGAGAGCAAAACTTATTGCTGGCCTTAACACTTATTTCCAGCCAGACTCCCCTTTAAGGAGAGAGAAGTACTTATTCCTGGACTTCACACTTTACTGGATCCAACTCACTAAGCAATATATTACACTGGCTTTGATTGCACTTGTTTTTGTGTTCTGTTTCCTTCTCATTTGTTGATTAATGGTTTTTAATGCTTTATGTGTGTATGTTCTGTGTTTTAGAATTCTAAATTTTGTATACTCATTTTTATCTTAATTTTAGAATTTGTGTAAACCACCCAGAAAGCCCTAGCTATGGGAGCGGTATAGAAGTGCAATTAATAAAAATATAAATTGTAGATTTTCACTTCTCTGTCCCAGGATGATAGTCTACTGCACCTCTGAAATCAAGGACCAAGACTTCCCTGGCCATTTCTCTGCAGTCCACTTGCTGGATGGATTGACTAGAAAGTGAATGCAGGTGCTGAAGAAAAGATGCCTGGAAGTTTTGATGTAAAGACGTAAGAGGAAAGCGCTGCCTTCAGAGGGAGGGGACCACTTATTGCGACCATTCACACTTTAGTAGCCAGTCTTCCCTTCAAAAGGAGAGAATTGCTTATTGCAGGCCACCACACGTTACTAGCCAGTCTTCCCTTCAAGGGGAGAGAAGTGCATATTTCAGGACACCACACTTTACTAGCCAATCCTCCCTTCAGGGGAGAGAAGTGCTTATTTCAGGACACCACACTTTGCCAGCCAGTCTTCCCTTCAAGGGGAGAGAGGTGCTTGTTTCAGGACACCACAATTTACCAGCCAGTCTTCCCTCCAAGGGGAGAGAAGTGCTTATTGCAGGACACCACACTTCAACAGCCAGTCTTCCCTTCAAGGGTAGAGAAGTGCAAATCGCAGTCCACCACACTTTACTAGCCAGACTTCCTTTCATGGGGAGAGAAGTGCTTATTGCAGTACACCACACTTTACCAGCCAGTCTTCCCTTCAAGGGGAGAGAAGTGGTTATTGCAGGACACCACACTTTACCAGCCAGTCTTCCCTTCAAGGGGAGAGAAGTGCTTATTGCAGGACACCCCACTTTACTAGCCAGTCTTCCCTTCAAGGGGAGAGAAATGCTTACTGGAGGACACCACACTTTACTAGCCAGTCTTCCCTTCAAGGGGAGAGAAGTGCTTATTGCAGGACACCACAGTTTACTAGCCATTCTTCCCTTCAAGGGGAGAGAAGTGCTTATTGCAGGACACCACACTTTACTAGCCAGTCTTCCCTTCAAGGGGAGAGAAATGCTTATTGCAAGACACCACACTTTACCAGCCAGTCTTCCCTCCAAGGGGAGGGAAGTGCTTATTGCAGGACACCACACTTTACTAGCCAGTCTTCCCATCAAGGGGAAAGAAATGCTTATTGCAGGATACCACACTTTACTAGCCAGTCTTCCCTTCAAGGGGAGAGAAACGCTTACTGCAGGACACCACACATTACTAGCCAGTCTTCCCTTCAAGGGGAGAGAAGTGCTTATTGCAGGACACCACACTTTACTAGCCATTCTTCCCTTCAAGGGGAGAGAAATACTTATTGCAGGACACCACATTTTACTAGCCAGACTTCCCTTCAAGGGGAGAGAAATTTACTGCAGGACACCACACTTTACTAGACAGTCTTGCCTTCAAGGGGAGAGAAATGCTTATTGCAGGACACCACACTTTACTAGCCAGTCTTCCCTTCAAGGGGAGAGAAGTGCTTACGGCAGGACACCACACTTTACTAGCCAGTCTTCCCTTCAAGGGGAGAGAAATGCTTACTGCAGGACACCACACTTTACTATCCAGTCTTCCCTTCAAGGGGAGAGAAATGCTTACTGCAGGACACCACACTTTACTAGCCATTCTTCCCTTCAAGGGGAGAGAAATACTTATTGCAGGACACCACACTTTACTAGCCAGACTTCCCTTCAAGGGGAGAGAAATTTACTGCAGGACACCACACTTTACTAGCCAGTCTTCCCTTCAAGGGGAGAGAAATGCTTATTGCAGGACACCACACTTTACTAGCCAGTCTTCCCTTCAAGGGGAGAGAAGTGCTTACGGCAGGACACCACACTTTACTAGCCAGTCTTCCCTTCAAGGGGAGAGAAATGCTTACTGCAGGACACCACACTTTACTATCCAGTCTTCCCTTCAAGGGGAGAGAAATGCTTACTGCAGGACACCACACTTTACTAGCCATTCTTCCCTTCAAGGGGAGAGAAATGCTTACTGCAGGACACCACACTTTACTAGCCAGTCTTCGTTTCAAGGGGAGAGAAATGCTTACTGCAGGACACCACACTTTACTAGCCAGTCTTCCCTTCAAGGGGAGAGAAATGCTTATTGCAGGACACCACACTTTACTAGCCATTCTTCCCTTCAAGGGGAGAGAAGTGCTTATTGCAGGACACCACACTTTACTAGCCATTCTTCCCTTCAAGGGGAGAGAAGTGCTTATTGCAGGACACCACACTTTACTAGCCAGTCTTCCCTTCAAGGGGAGAGAAATGCTTATTGCAGGACACCACACTTTACTAGCCAGTCTTCCCTTCAAAGGGAGAGAAGTGCTTATTGCAGTACACCGCACTTTACTAGCCAGTCTTCCCTTCAAGGGGAGAGAATTGCTTACTGCAGGACACCAAACATTACTACCCAGTCTTCCATTCAAGGGGAGAGAAATGTTTACTGCAGGACACCACACTTTACTAGCCAGTCTTCCCTTCAAGGGGAGAGAAATGCTTACTGCAGGACACCACACTTTACTTGCCAGTCTTCGTTTCAAGGGGAGAGAAATGCTTATTGCAGGACACCACACTTTACTAACCAGACTTCCCTTCAAGGGGAGCGAAATGCTTACTGCAGGACACCACACTTTACTAGCCAGTCTTCCCTTCAAGGGGAGAGAAATGCTTACTACAGGACACCACACTTTACTATCCAGTCTTCCCTTCAAGGGGAGAGAAATGCTTATTGCAAGACACCACACTTTACCAGCCAGTCTTCCCTTCAACGGGAGAGAAATGCTTATGCAGGACACCACAGTTTACTAGCCAGTCTTCCCATCAAGGGGAGAGAAATGCTTATTGCAGGACACCACAGTTTACTAGCCATTCTTCCCTTCAAGGGGAGAGAAGTGCTTATTGCAGGACACCACTCTTTACTAGCCAGTCTTCCCTTCAAGGGGAGAGAAATGCTTATTGCAGGACACCACACTTTACTAGCCGGACTTCCCTTCAAGGGGAGAGAAATGCTTACTGCAGGACACCACACTTTACTAGCCAGTCTTCCCTTCAAGGGGAGAATAATGCTTATTGCAGGACACCACACTTTACTAGCCATTCTTCCCTTCAAGGGGAGAGAAATGCTTACTGCAGGACACCACACTTTACTAGCCAGTCTTCGTTTCAAAGGGAGAGAAATGCTTACTGCAGGACACCACACTTTACTAGCCAGTCTTCCCTTCAAAGGGAGAGAAGTGCTTATTGCAGTACACCGCACTTTACTAGCCAGTCTTCCCTTCAAGGGGAGAGAATTGCTTACTGCAGGACACCAAACATTACTACCCAGTCTTCCATTCAAGGGGAGAGAAATGTTTACTGCAGGACACCACACTTTACTAGCCAGTCTTCCCTTCAAGGGGAGAGAAATGCTTACTGCAGGACACCACACTTTACTAGCCAGTCTTCGTTTCAAGGGGAGAGAAATGCTTATTGCAGGACACCACACTTTACTAACCAGACTTCCCTTCAAGGGGAGCGAAATGCTTACTGCAGGACACCACACTTTACTAGCCATTCTTCCCTTCAAGGGGAGAGAAGTGCTTATTGCAGTACACCGCACTTTACTAGCCAGTCTTCCCTTCAAGGGGAGAGAATTGCTTACTGCAGGACACCAAACATTACTACCCAGTCTTCCATTCAAGGGGAGAGAAATGTTTACTGCAGGACACCACACTTTACTAGCCAGTCTTCCCTTCAAGGGGAGAGAAATGCTTACTGCAGGACACCACACTTTACTAGCCAGTCTTCGTTTCAAGGGGAGAGAAATGCTTATTGCAGGACACCACACTTTACTAACCAGACTTCCCTTCAAGGGGAGCGAAATGCTTACTGCAGGACACCACACTTTACTAGCCAGTCTTCCCTTCAAGGGGAGAGAAATGCTTACTACAGGACACCACACTTTACTATCCAGTCTTCCCTTCAAGGGGAGAGAAATGCTTATTGCAAGACACCACACTTTACCAGCCAGTCTTCCCTTCAACGGGAGAGAAATGCTTATGCAGGACACCACAGTTTACTAGCCAGTCTTCCCATCAAGGGGAGAGAAATGCTTATTGCAGGACACCACAGTTTACTAGCCATTCTTCCCTTCAAGGGGAGAGAAGTGCTTATTGCAGGACACCACTCTTTACTAGCCAGTCTTCCCTTCAAGGGGAGAGAAATGCTTATTGCAGGACACCACACTTTACTAGCCGGACTTCCCTTCAAGGGGAGAGAAATGCTTACTGCAGGACACCACACTTTACTAGCCAGTCTTCCCTTCAAGGGGAGAATAATGCTTATTGCAGGACACCACACTTTACTAGCCATTCTTCCCTTCAAGGGGAGAGAAATGCTTACTGCAGGACACCACACTTTACTAGCCAGTCTTCGTTTCAAAGGGAGAGAAATGCTTACTGCAGGACACCACACTTTACTAGCCAGTCTTCGTTTCAAAGGGAGAGAAATGCTTACTGCAGGACACCACACTTTACTAGCCAGTCTTCCCTTCAAGGGGAGAGAAATGCTTACTGCAGGACACCACACTTTACTAGCCATTCTTCCCTTCAAGGGGAGAGAAGTGCTTATTGCAGGACACCACACTTTACTAGCCAGTCTTCCCTTCAAGGGGAGAGAAATGCTTATTGCAGGACACCACACTTTACTAACCAGACTTCCCTTCAAGGGGAGCGAAATGCTTACTGCAGGACACCACACTTTACTAGCCAGTCTTCCCTTCAAGGGGAGAGAAGTGCTTATTGCAGGACACCACACTTTACTAGCCATTCTTCCCTTCAAGGGGAGAGAAGTGCTTATTGCAGGACACCACACTTTACTAGCCAGTCTTCCCTTCAAGGGGAGAGAAATGCTTATTGCAGGACACCACACTTTACTAGCCAGTCTTCCCTTCAAAGGGAGAGAAGTGCTTATTGCAGTACACCGCACTTTACTAGCCAGTCTTCCCTTCAAGGGGAGAGAATTGCTTACTGCAGGACACCAAACATTACTACCCAGTCTTCCATTCAAGGGGAGAGAAATGTTTACTGCAGGACACCACACTTTACTAGCCAGTCTTCCCTTCAAGGGGAGAGAAATGCTTACTGCAGGACACCACACTTTACTAGCCAGTCTTCGTTTCAAGGGGAGAGAAATGCTTATTGCAGGACACCACACTTTACTAACCAGACTTCCCTTCAAGGGGAGCGAAATGCTTACTGCAGGACACCACACTTTACTAGCCAGTCTTCCCTTCAAGGGGAGAGAAATGCTTACTACAGGACACCACACTTTACTATCCAGTCTTCCCTTCAAGGGGAGAGAAATGCTTATTGCAGGACACCACACTTTACTAGCCAGTCTTCCCTTCAAGGGGAGAGAAATGCTTACTGCAGGACACCACACTTTACTAGCCAGTCTTCCCTTCAAGGGGAGAGATGTGCTTATTGCAGGACACCACACTTTACTAGCCATTCTTCCCTTCAAGGGGAGAGAAATGCTTACTGCAGGACACCACACTTTACTAGCCATTCTTCCCTTCAAGGGGAGAGAAATGCTTATTGCTAGACACCACACTTTACCAGCCAGTCTTCCCTTCAACGGGAGAGAAATGCTTATGCAGGACACCACAGTTTACTAGCCAGTCTTCCCATCAAGGGGAGAGAAATGCTTATTGCAGGACACCACAGTTTACTAGCCATTCTTCCCTTCAAGGGGAGAGAAGTGCTTATTGCAGGACACCACTCTTTACTAGCCAGTCTTCCCTTCAAGGGGAGAGAAATGCTTATTGCAGGACACCACACTTTACTAGCCGGACTTCCCTTCAAGGGGAGAGAAATGCTTACTGCAGGACACCACACTTTACTAGCCAGTCTTCCCTTCAAGGGGAGAATAATGCTTATTGCAGGACACCACACTTTACTAGCCATTCTTCCCTTCAAGGGGAGAGAAATGCTTACTGCAGGACACCACACTTTACTAGCCAGTCTTCGTTTCAAAGGGAGAGAAATGCTTACTGCAGGACACCACACTTTACTAGCCAGTCTTCGTTTCAAAGGGAGAGAAATGCTTACTGCAGGACACCACACTTTACTAGCCAGTCTTCCCTTCAAGGGGAGAGAAATGCTTACTGCAGGACACCACACTTTACTAGCCATTCTTCCCTTCAAGGGGAGAGAAGTGCTTATTGCAGGACACCACACTTTACTAGCCAGTCTTCCCTTCAAGGGGAGAGAAATGCTTATTGCAGGACACCACACTTTACTAACCAGACTTCCCTTCAAGGGGAGCGAAATGCTTACTGCAGGACACCACACTTTACTAGCCAGTCTTCCCTTCAAGGGGAGAGAAATGCTTACTGCAGGACACCACACTTTACTATCCAGTCTTCCCTTCAAGGAGAGAGAAATGCTTATTGCAGGACACCACACTTTACTAGCCAGTCTTCCCTTCAAGGGGAGAGAAATGCTTACTGCAGGACACCACACTTTACTAGCCAGTCTTCCCTTCAAGGGGAGAGATGTGCTTATTGCAGGACACCACACTTTACTAGCCATTCTTCCCTTCAAGGGGAGAGAAATGCTTACTGCAGGACACCACACTTTACTAGCCATTCTTCCCTTCAAGGGGAGAGAAATGCTTATTGCAAGACACCACACTTTACCAGCCAGTCTTCCCTTCAACGGGAGAGAAATGCTTATGCAGGACACCACAGTTTACTAGCCAGTCTTCCCATCAAGGGGAGAGAAATGCTTATTGCAGGACACCACAGTTTACTAGCCATTCTTCCCTTCAAGGGGAGAGAAGTGCTTATTGCAGGACACCACTCTTTACTAGCCAGTCTTCCCTTCAAGGGGAGAGAAATGCTTATTGCAGGACACCACACTTTACTAGCCAGACTTCCCTTCAAGGGGAGAGAAATGCTTACTGCAGGACACCACACTTTACTAGCCAGTCTTCCCTTCAAGTGGAGAATAATGCTTATTGCAGGACACCACACTTTACTAGCCATTCTTCCCTTCAAGGGGAGAGAAATGCTTACTGCAGGACACCACACTTTACTATCCAGTCTTCCCTTCAAGGGGAGAGAAATGCTTACTGCAGGACACCACACTTTACTAGCCATTCTTCCCTTCAAGGGGAGAGAAATGCTTACTGCAGGACACCAAACTTTACTAGCCAGTCTTCCATTCAAGGGGAGAGAAATGTTTACTGCAGGACACCACACTTTACTAACCAGTCTTCCCTTCAAGGGGAGAGAAATGCTTACTGCAGGACACCACACTTTACTAGCCAGTCTTCCCTTCAAGGGGAGAGAAATGCTTACTGCAGGACACCACACTTTACTAGCCAGTCTTCCCTTCAAGGGGAGAGAAATGCTTACTGCAGGACACCACACTTTACTAGCCAGTCTTCCCTTCAAGGGGAGAGAAGTGCTTATTGCAGGACACCACACTTTACTAGCCAGTCTTCCCTTCAAGGGGAGAGAAGTGCTTATTGCAGGACACCACTCTTTACTGGCCAGTGTCCTCCCCTCACTCCCCTTCATGGGTTGGGCTTTGTTTTTTAACTCTTCCAAGGAAAGTGAGGCATCTTACATCGTCGTCTTCGTCTCCATCTTATCCTCAGAAAAAATCCTTCGAGGTAAGTCAGTCCAACTCTCTAAGCGATATATTACACTGGCTTTAATTGCACTTGTTTTTGTGCTTTTTCCCCTTTCATTTGTTGATTTACAGTTTTTAATTCTTTATGTGGGTATGTTCTGTGTTTTAGAATTTAAATTTTGTATACGCGTTTTTACCTTAATTTTAGAATTTCTGTAAACCGCCCAGAGAGCCCTTGTTATGGGAGCGGTATATAAGTTCAATAAATTAAAAAATAAAATGTAGATTTTCACTCCTCTGTCCCAGGATGATGGTGTGCTGCACCTCTGAAATCAAGGACCAAGACTTCCCTGGCCATTTCTCTGCAGTCCACGTGCTGGATGGATTAAATAGAAAGTGAATGCAGGTGTCGAAGAAGGAATGCCTGGAAGTTCTGCTGTAAAGACGAAAGAGGAAAGCACTGCCTTCAGAGGGAGGGGACCTATTATTGCCAGCCTTCACACTTTACTGGCCAGTCTTCCCTTCAAGGGGAGAGAATTGCTTAGATCAGGCCACCAACTTTACCAGCCAGTCTTCCCTTCAAGGGGAGAGAATTGCTTAATTCATGCCACCAACCTTTACTGTCCAGTCTTCCCTTCAAGGGAAGAGAAGTACTTATTGCAGGACTCCACACTTTTCTGGACAGACTTCCCTTCAAGGGAAGAGAAGTGCTTATTGCAGGACACCACACTTTACTAGCCAGTCTTCCCTTCAAGGGGAGAGAAATGCTTATTGCAGGACACCACACTTTACCAGCCAGTCTTCCCTACAAGGGGAGAGAAGTGCTTATTGCAGGACACCACACTTTACCAGCCAGTCTTCCCTTCAAGGGGAGAGAAATCCTTACTGCAGGACACCACACTTTACTAGCCAGTCTTCCCTTCAAGGGGAGAGAAGTGCTTATTGCAGGACACCACAGTTAACTAGCCATTCTTCCCTTCAAGGGGAGAGAAGTGCTTATTGCAGGACACCACACTTTACTAGCCAGTCTTCCCTTCAAGGGGAGAGAAATGCTTATTGCAAGACACCACACTTTACCAGCCAGTCTTCCCTCCAAGGGGAGAGAAGTGCTTATTGCAGGAGACCACACTTTACTAGCCATTCTTCCCTTCAAGGGGAGAGAAGTGCTTATTGCAGGACACCACACTTTACTAGCAAGTCTTCCCTTCAAGGGGAGAGAAATGATTATTGCAGGACACCACACTTTACTAGCCATTCTTTCCTTCAAGGGGAGAGAAGTGCTTATTGCAGGACACCACACTTTACTAGCCATTCTTCCCTTCAAGGGGAGAGAAATGCTTACGGCAGGACACCACACTTTACTAGCCAATCTTCCCTTCAAGGGGAGAGAAATGCTTACTGCAGGACACCACACTTTACTAGCCAGTCTTCCCTTCAAGGGGATAGAAATGCTTACTGCAGGACACCACACTTTACTAGCCAGTCTTCAATTCAAGGGGAGAGAAATGCTTACTGCAGGACACCACACTTTACTAGCCAGTCTTCAATTCAATTGGAGAGAAATGCTTATTGCAGGACACCACACTTTACTAGCCATTTTTCCCTTCAAGTGGAGAGAAGTGCTTATTGCAGGACACCACACTTTACTAGCCTTTCTTCCCTTCAAGGGGAGAGAAATGCTTACTGCAGGACACCACACTTTACTAGCCAGTCTTCCCTTCAAGGGGAGAGAAGTGCTTATTGCAGGACACCACACTTTACTAGCCATTCTTCCCTTCAAGGGGAGAGAAGTGCTTATTGCAGGACACCACACTTTACTAGCCAGTCTTCCCTCCAAGGGGAGAGAAGTGCTTATTGCAGGACACCACACTTTACTAGCCAGTCTTCCCTTCAAGGGGAGAGAAGTGCTTATTGCAGGACACCACACTTTACTAGCCATTCTTCCCTTCAAGGGGAGAGAAATGCTTACTGCAGGACACCACACTTTACTAGCCAGTCTTCCCTTCAATGGGAGAGAAATGCTTACTGCAGGACACCACACTTTACTAGCCAGTCTTCCCTTCAAGGGGAGAGAAATGCTTACTGCAGGACACCACACTTTACTAGCCAGTCTTCCCTTCAAGGGGAGAGAAATGCTTACTGCAGGACACCACACTTTACTAGCCAGTCTTCCCTTCAAGGGGAGAGAAATGCTTACGGCAGGAAACCACACTTTACTAGCCAGTCTTCCCTTCAAGGGGAGAGAAATGCTTACTGCAGGACACCACACTTTACTAGCCAGTCTTCCCTTCAAGGGGAGAGAAATGCTTACTGCAGGACACCACACTTTACTAGCCAGTCTTCCCTTCAAGGGGAGAGAAATGCTTATTGCAGGACACCACACTTTACTAGCCATTCTTCCCTTCAAGGGGAGAGAAGTGCTTATTGCAGGACACCACACTTTACTAGCCATTCTTACCTTCAAGGGGAGAGAAATGCTTACTGCAGGACACCACACTTTACTAGCCAGTCTTCCCTTCAAGGAGAGAGAAGTGCTTATTGCAGGACACCACACTTTACTAGCCATTCTTCCCTTCAAGGGGAGAGAAGTGCTTATTGCAGGACACCACACTTTACTAGCCGGTCTTCCCTTCAAGGGGAGAGAAGTGCTTATTGCAGGACACCACACTTTACTAGCCAGTCTTCCCTTCAAGGGGAGAGAAATGCTTACTGCAGGACACCACACTTTACTAGCCAGTCTTCCCTTCAAGGGGAGAGAAATGCTTATTGCAGGACACCACACTTTACTAGCCAGTCTTCCCTTCAAGGGGAGAGAAATGCTTACTGCAGAACACCACACTTTACTAGCCAGACTTCCATTCAAGGGGAGAGAAATGCTTACTGCAGGACACCACACTTTACTAGCCAGTCTTCCCTTCAAGGGAGAGAAATGCTTACTGCAGGACACCACACTTTACTAGCCAGTCTTCCCTTCAAGGGGAGAGAAATGCTTACTGCAGGACACCACACTTTACTAGCCAGTCTTCCCTTCAAGGGGAGAGAAATGCTTACTGCAGGGCACCACACTTTACTAGCCAGTCTTCCCTTCAAGGGGAGAGAAATGCTTACTGCAGGACACCACACTTTACTAGCCAGTCTTCCCTTCAAGTGGAGAGAAATGCTTACTGCAGGACACCACACTTTACTAGCCAGACTTCCCTTCAAGGGGAGAGAAATGCTTATTACAGGACACCACACTTTACTAGCCATTCTTCCCTTCAAGGGGAGAGAAATGCTTATTGCAGGACACCACACTTTACTAGCCATTCTTCCCTTCAAGGGGAGAGAAATGCTTATTGCAAGACACCACACTTTACCAGCCAGTCTTCCCTTCAAGGGGAGAGAAGTGCTTATTGCAGGACACCACACTTTACTAGCCAGTCTTCAATTCAAGGGGAGATAAATGCTTACTGCAGGACACCACACTTTACTAGCCAGTCATCAATTTAAGGGGAGAAAAATGCTTATTGCAGGACACCACACTTTACTAGCCATTCTTCCCTTCAAGGGGAGAGAAGTGCTTATTGCAGGGCACCACACTTTACTAGCCAGTCTTCCCTTCAAGGGGAGAGAAGTGCTTATTGCAGGACACCACACTTTACTAGCCAGTCTTCCCTTCAAGGGGAGAGAAATGCTTACTGCAGGACACCACACTTTAGTAGCCAGTCTTCCCTTCAAGGGGAGAGAAATGCTTACTGCAGGACACCACACTTTACTAGCCAGTCTTCCCTTCAAGGGGAGAGAAATGCTTACTGCAGGACACCACACTTTACTAGCCAGTCTTCAATTTAAGGGGAGAGAAATGCTTATTGCAGGACACCACACTTTACTAGCCATTCTTCAATTTAAGGGGAGAGAAATGCTTATTGCAGGACACCACACTTTACTAGCCATTCTTCCCTTCAAGGGGAGAGAAGTGCTTATTGCAGGACACCACACTTTACCAGCCAGTCTTCCCTTCAAGGGGAGAGAAGTGCTTATTGCAGGACACCACACTTTACTAGCCAGTCTTCCCTTCAAGGGGAGAGAAATGCTTACTGCAGGACACCACACTTTACTAGCCAGTCTTCCCTTCAAGGGGAGAGAAATGCTTACTGCAGGACACCACACTTTACTAGCCAGTCTTCAATTCAAGTGGAGAGAACTGCTTATTGCAGGACAACACACTTTACTAGCCAGTCTTCCCTTCAAGGGGAGAAAAATGCTTACTGCAGGACACCACACTTTACTAGCCAGTCTTCCCTTTAAGGGGAGAGAAATGCTTTCTGCAGGACACCACACTTTACTAGCCAGTCTTCAATTCAAGGGGAGAGAACTGCTTATTGCAGGACACCACACTTTACTAGCCAGTCTTCAATTCAAGGGGAGAGAAATGCTTACTGCAGGACACCACACTTTACTAGCCAGTCTTCAATTCAAGGGGAGAGAAATGCTTATTGCAGGACACCACACTTTACTAGCCAGTCTTCAATTCAAGGGGAGAGAAATGCTTACTGCAGGACACCACACTTTACTAGCCAGTCTTCCCTTCAAGGGGAGAGAAGTGCTTATTGCAGGACACCACACTTTACTAGCCAGTCTTCCCTTCAAGCGGAGAGAAATGCTTACTGCAGGAAATCACACTTTAGTAGCCAGTCTTCCCTTCAAGGGGAGAGAAATGCTTATTGCAGGACACCACACTTTACTAGCCAGTCTTCCCTTCAAGCGGAGAGAAATGCTTATTGCAGGACACCACACTTTACTAGCCAGTCTTCCCTTCAAGCGGAGAGAAATGCTTATTGCAGGACACCACAGTTTACTAGCCATTCTTCCCTTCAAGGGGAGAGAAGTGCTTATTGCAGGACACCACACTTTACTAGCCATTCTTTCCTTCAAGGGGAGAGAAGTGCTTACTGCAGGACACCACACCTTACTAGCCATTCTTCCCTTCAAGGGGAGAGAAATGCTTACTGCAGGACACCACAGTTTACTAGCCATTCTTTCCTTCAAGGGGAGAGAAGTGCTTACTGCAGGACACCACACTTTACTAGCCATTCTTTCCTTCAAGGGGAGAGAAATGCTTACTGCAGGACACCACAGTTTACTAGCCATTCTTTCCTTCAAGGGGAGAGAAGTGCTTATTGCAGGACACCACACTTTACTAGCCATTCTTCCCTTCAAGGGGAGAGAAATGCTTACGTCAGGACACCACAGTTTACTAGCCATTCTTCCCTTCAAGGGGAGAGAAGTGCTTATTGCAGGACACCACAGTTTACTAGCCATTCTTTCCTTCAAGGGGAGAGAAATGCTTATTGCAGGACACCACACTTTACTAGCCAGTCTTTCCTTTAGGGGAAGGGAAATACTTATTGCAGGACACCACACTTTACTAGCCAGTCTTCCCTTCAAGGGGAGAGAAATGCTTACTGCAGGACACCACACTTTACTAGCCAGTCTTCCCTTCAAGGGGAGAGAAGTGCTTATTGCAGGACACCACACTTTACTAGCCAGTCTTCCCTTCAAGGGGAGAGAAGTGCTTATTGCAGGACACCACAGTTTACTAGCCATTCTTCCCTTCAAGGGGAGAGAAGTGCTTATTGCAGGACACCACACTTTACTAGCCAGTCTTCCCTTCAAGGGGAGAGAACTGCTTATTGCAGGACACCACACTTTACTAGCCAGTCTTCAATTCAAGGGGAGAGAAATGCTTACTGCAGGACACCACACTTTACTAGCCAGTCTTCAATTCAAGGGGAGAGAAATGCTTATTGCAGGACACCACACTTTACTAGCCAGTCTTCAATTCAAGGGGAGAGAAATGCTTACTGCAGGACACCACACTTTACTAGCCAGTCTTCCCTTCAAGGGGAGAGAAATGCTTACTGCAGGACACCACACTTTACTAGCCATTCTTCCCTTCAAGGGGAGAGAAATGCTTATTGCAAGACACCACACTTTACCAGCCAGTCTTCCCTTCAACGGGAGAGAAATGCTTATGCAGGACACCACAGTTTACTAGCCAGTCTTCCCATCAAGGGGAGAGAAATGCTTATTGCAGGACACCACAGTTTACTAGCCATTCTTCCCTTCAAGGGGAGAGAAGTGCTTATTGCAGGACACCACACTTTACTAGCCATTCTTTCCTTCAAGGGGAGAGAAGTGCTTATTGCAGGACACCACACCTTACTAGCCATTCTTCCCTTCAAGGGGAGAGAAATGCTTACGTCAGGACACCACAGTTTACTAGCCATTCTTTCCTTCAAGGGGAGAGAAGTGCTTATTGCAGGACACCACACTTTACTAGCCAGTCTTCCCTTCAAGCGGAGAGAAATGCTTACTGCAGGACATCACACTTTACTAGCCATTCTTCCCTTCAAGGGGAGAGAAATGCTTATTGCAAGACACCACACTTTACCAGCCAGTCTTCCCTTCAAGGGGAGAGAAGTGCTTATTGCAGGACACCACACTTTACTAGCCAATCTTCAATTCAAGGGGAGATAAATGCTTACTGCAGGACACCACACTTTACTAGCCAGTCATCAATTTAAGGGGAGAAAAATGCTTATTGCAGGACACCACACTTTACTAGCCATTCTTCCCTTCAAGGGGAGAGAAGTGCTTATTGCAGGACACCACACTTTACTAGCCAGTCTTCCCTTCAAGGGGAGAGAAGTGCTTATTGCAGGACACCACACTTTACTAGCCAGTCTTCCCTTCAAGGGGAGAGAAATGCTTACTGCAGGACACCACACTTTAGTAGCCAGTCTTCCCTTCAAGGGGAGAGAAATGCTTACTGCAGGACACCACACTTTACTAGCCAGTCTTCCCTTCAAGGGGAGAGAAATGCTTACTGCAGGACACCACACTTTACTAGCCAGTCTTCAATTTAAGGGGAGAGAAATGCTTATTGCAGGACACCACACTTTACTAGCCATTCTTCCCTTCAAGGGGAGAGAAGTGCTTATTGCAGGACACCACACTTTACCAGCCAGTCTTCCCTTCAAGGGGAGAGAAGTGCTTATTGCAGGACACCACACTTTACTAGCCAGTCTTCCCTTCAAGGGGAGAGAAATGCTTACTGCAGGACACCACACTTTACTAGCCAGTCTTCCCTTCAAGGGGAGAGAAATGCTTACTGCAGGACACCACACTTTACTAGCCAGTCTTCAATTCAAGGGGAGAGAACTGCTTATTGCAGGACAACACACTTTACTAGCCAGTCTTCCCTTCAAGGGG
This sequence comes from Elgaria multicarinata webbii, assembly GCF_023053635.1. Taxonomy (NCBI): domain Eukaryota; kingdom Metazoa; phylum Chordata; class Lepidosauria; order Squamata; family Anguidae; genus Elgaria; species Elgaria multicarinata. The sequence goes on along the minus strand of NC_086180.1, from coordinate 34,028,699 downwards.
AGAAAAATGCTTACTGCAGGACACCACACTTTACTAGCCAGTCTTCCCTTCAAGGGGAGAGAAATGCTTTCTGCAGGACACCACACTTTACTAGCCAGTCTTCAATTCAAGGGGAGAGAACTGCTTATTGCAGGACACCACACTTTACTAGCCAGTCTTCAATTCAAGGGGAGAGAAATGCTTACTGCAGGACACCACACTTTACTAGCCAGTCTTCAATTCAAGGGGAGAGAAATGCTTATTGCAGGACACCACACTTTACTAGCCAGTCTTCAATTCAAGGGGAGAGAAATGCTTACTGCAGGACACCACACTTTACTAGCCAGTCTTCCCTTCAAGGGGAGAGAAGTGCTTATTGCAGGACACCACACTTTACTAGCCAGTCTTCCCTTCAAGGGGAGAGAAGTGCTTATTGCAGGACACCACACTTTACTAGCCAGTCTTCCCTTCAAGGGGAGAGAAATGCTTACTGCAGGACACCACACTTTACTAGCCAGTCTTCCCTTCAAGGGGAGAGAAATGCTTATTGCAGGACACCACACTTTACTAGCCAGTCTTCCCTTCAAGGGGAGAGAAATGCTTACTGCAGAACACCACACTTTACTAGCCAGACTTCCATTCAAGGGGAGAGAAATGCTTACTGCAGGACACCACACTTTACTAGCCAGTCTTCCCTTCAAGGGAGAGAAATGCTTACTGCAGGACACCACACTTTACTAGCCAGTCTTCCCTTCAAGGGGAGAGAAATGCTTACTGCAGGACACCACACTTTACTAGCCAGTCTTCCCTTCAAGGGGAGAGAAATGCTTACTGCAGGGCACCACACTTTACTAGCCAGTCTTCCCTTCAAGGGGAGAGAAATGCTTACTGCAGGACACCACACTTTACTAGCCAGTCTTCCCTTCAAGTGGAGAGAAATGCTTACTGCAGGACACCACACTTTACTAGCCAGACTTCCCTTCAAGGGGAGAGAAATGCTTATTGCAGGACACCACACTTTACTAGCCATTCTTCCCTTCAAGGGGAGAGAAATGCTTATTGCAGGACACCACACTTTACTAGCCATTCTTCCCTTCAAGGGGAGAGAAATGCTTATTGCAAGACACCACACTTTACCAGCCAGTCTTCCCTTCAAGGGGAGAGAAGTGCTTATTGCAGGACACCACACTTTACTAGCCAGTCTTCAATTCAAGGGGAGATAAATGCTTACTGCAGGACACCACACTTTACTAGCCAGTCATCAATTTAAGGGGAGAAAAATGCTTATTGCAGGACACCACACTTTACTAGCCATTCTTCCCTTCAAGGGGAGAGAAGTGCTTATTGCAGGACACCACACTTTACTAGCCAGTCTTCCCTTCAAGGGGAGAGAAGTGCTTATTGCAGGACACCACACTTTACTAGCCAGTCTTCCCTTCAAGGGGAGAGAAATGCTTACTGCAGGACACCACACTTTAGTAGCCAGTCTTCCCTTCAAGGGGAGAGAAATGCTTACTGCAGGACACCACACTTTACTAGCCAGTCTTCCCTTCAAGGGGAGAGAAATGCTTACTGCAGGACACCACACTTTACTAGCCAGTCTTCAATTTAAGGGGAGAGAAATGCTTATTGCAGGACACCACACTTTACTAGCCATTCTTCAATTTAAGGGGAGAGAAATGCTTATTGCAGGACACCACACTTTACTAGCCATTCTTCCCTTCAAGGGGAGAGAAGTGCTTATTGCAGGACACCACACTTTACCAGCCAGTCTTCCCTTCAAGGGGAGAGAAGTGCTTATTGCAGGACACCACACTTTACTAGCCAGTCTTCCCTTCAAGGGGAGAGAAATGCTTACTGCAGGACACCACACTTTACTAGCCAGTCTTCCCTTCAAGGGGAGAGAAATGCTTACTGCAGGACACCACACTTTACTAGCCAGTCTTCAATTCAAGTGGAGAGAACTGCTTATTGCAGGACAACACACTTTACTAACCAGTCTTCCCTTCAAGGGGAGAAAAATGCTTACTGCAGGACACCACACTTTACTAGCCAGTCTTCCCTTTAAGGGGAGAGAAATGCTTTCTGCAGGACACCACACTTTACTAGCCAGTCTTCAATTCAAGGGGAGAGAACTGCTTATTGCAGGACACCACACTTTACTAGCCAGTCTTCAATTCAAGGGGAGAGAAATGCTTACTGCAGGACACCACACTTTACTAGCCAGTCTTCAATTCAAGGGGAGAGAAATGCTTATTGCAGGACACCACACTTTACTAGCCAGTCTTCCCTTCAAGGGGAGAGAAGTGCTTATTGCAGGACACCACACTTTACTAGCCAGTCTTCCCTTCAAGCGGAGAGAAATGCTTATTGCAGGACACCACACTTTACTAGCCAGTCTTCCCTTCAAGCGGAGAGAAATGCTTATTGCAGGACACCACAGTTTACTAGCCATTCTTCCCTTCAAGGGGAGAGAAGTGCTTATTGCAGGACACCACACTTTACTAGCCATTCTTTCCTTCAAGGGGAGAGAAGTGCTTACTGCAGGACACCACACCTTACTAGCCATTCTTCCCTTCAAGGGGAGAGAAATGCTTACTGCAGGACACCACAGTTTACTAGCCATTCTTTCCTTCAAGGGGAGAGAAGTGCTTACTGCAGGACACCACACTTTACTAGCCATTCTTTCCTTCAAGGGGAGAGAAATGCTTACTGCAGGACACCACAGTTTACTAGCCATTCTTTCCTTCAAGGGGAGAGAAGTGCTTATTGCAGGACACCACACTTTACTAGCCATTCTTCCCTTCAAGGGGAGAGAAATGCTTACGTCAGGACACCACAGTTTACTAGCCATTCTTCCCTTCAAGGGGAGAGAAGTGCTTATTGCAGGACACCACAGTTTACTAGCCATTCTTTCCTTCAAGGGGAGAGAAATGCTTATTGCAGGACACCACACTTTACTAGCCAGTCTTTCCTTTAGGGGAAGGGAAATACTTATTGCAGGACACCACACTTTACTAGCCAGTCTTCCCTTCAAGGGGAGAGAAATGCTTACTGCAGGACACCACACTTTACTAGCCAGTCTTCCCTTCAAGGGGAGAGAAGTGCTTATTGCAGGACACCACACTTTACTAGCCAGTCTTCCCTTCAAGGGGAGAGAAGTGCTTATTGCAGGACACCACAGTTTACTAGCCATTCTTCCCTTCAAGGGGAGAGAAGTGCTTATTGCAGGACACCACACTTTACTAGCCAGTCTTCCCTTCAAGGGGAGAGAACTGCTTATTGCAGGACACCACACTTTACTAGCCAGTCTTCAATTCAAGGGGAGAGAAATGCTTACTGCAGGACACCACACTTTACTAGCCAGTCTTCAATTCAAGGGGAGAGAAATGCTTATTGCAGGACACCACACTTTACTAGCCAGTCTTCAATTCAAGGGGAGAGAAATGCTTACTGCAGGACACCACACTTTACTAGCCAGTCTTCCCTTCAAGGGGAGAGAAATGCTTACTGCAGGACACCACACTTTACTAGCCATTCTTCCCTTCAAGGGGAGAGAAATGCTTATTGCAAGACACCACACTTTACCAGCCAGTCTTCCCTTCAACGGGAGAGAAATGCTTATGCAGGACACCACAGTTTACTAGCCAGTCTTCCCATCAAGGGGAGAGAAATGCTTATTGCAGGACACCACAGTTTACTAGCCATTCTTCCCTTCAAGGGGAGAGAAGTGCTTATTGCAGGACACCACACTTTACTAGCCATTCTTTCCTTCAAGGGGAGAGAAGTGCTTATTGCAGGACACCACACCTTACTAGCCATTCTTCCCTTCAAGGGGAGAGAAATGCTTACGTCAGGACACCACAGTTTACTAGCCATTCTTTCCTTCAAGGGGAGAGAAGTGCTTATTGCAGGACACCACACTTTACTAGCCAGTCTTCCCTTCAAGCGGAGAGAAATGCTTACTGCAGGACATCACACTTTACTAGCCATTCTTCCCTTCAAGGGGAGAGAAATGCTTATTGCAAGACACCACACTTTACCAGCCAGTCTTCCCTTCAAGGGGAGAGAAGTGCTTATTGCAGGACACCACACTTTACTAGCCAATCTTCAATTCAAGGGGAGATAAATGCTTACTGCAGGACACCACACTTTACTAGCCAGTCATCAATTTAAGGGGAGAAAAATGCTTATTGCAGGACACCACACTTTACTAGCCATTCTTCCCTTCAAGGGGAGAGAAGTGCTTATTGCAGGACACCACACTTTACTAGCCAGTCTTCCCTTCAAGGGGAGAGAAGTGCTTATTGCAGGACACCACACTTTACTAGCCAGTCTTCCCTTCAAGGGGAGAGAAATGCTTACTGCAGGACACCACACTTTAGTAGCCAGTCTTCCCTTCAAGGGGAGAGAAATGCTTACTGCAGGACACCACACTTTACTAGCCAGTCTTCCCTTCAAGGGGAGAGAAATGCTTACTGCAGGACACCACACTTTACTAGCCAGTCTTCAATTTAAGGGGAGAGAAATGCTTATTGCAGGACACCACACTTTACTAGCCATTCTTCCCTTCAAGGGGAGAGAAGTGCTTATTGCAGGACACCACACTTTACCAGCCAGTCTTCCCTTCAAGGGGAGAGAAGTGCTTATTGCAGGACACCACACTTTACTAGCCAGTCTTCCCTTCAAGGGGAGAGAAATGCTTACTGCAGGACACCACACTTTACTAGCCAGTCTTCCCTTCAAGGGGAGAGAAATGCTTACTGCAGGACACCACACTTTACTAGCCAGTCTTCAATTCAAGGGGAGAGAACTGCTTATTGCAGGACAACACACTTTACTAGCCAGTCTTCCCTTCAAGGGGAGAAAAATGCTTACTGCAGGACACCACACTTTACTAGCCAGTCTTCCCTTCAAGGGGAGAGAAATGCTTTCTGCAGGACACCACACTTTACTAGCCAGTCTTCAATTCAAGGGGAGAGAACTGCTTATTGCAGGACACCACACTTTTCTAGCCAGTCTTCAATTCAAGGGGAGAGAAATGCTTACTGCAGGACACCACACTTTACTAGCCAGTCTTCAATTCAAGGGGAGAGAAATGCTTATTGCAGGACACCACACTTTACTAGCCAGTCTTCAATTCAAGGGGAGAGAAATGCTTACTGCAGGACACCACACTTTACTAGCCAGTCTTCCCTTCAATGGGAGATAAGTGCTTATTGCAGGACACCACACTTTACTAGCCAGTCTTCCCTTCAAGGGGAGAGAAGTGCTTATTGCAGGACACCACACTTTACTAGCCAGTCTTCCCTTCAAGGGGAGAGAAATGCTTACTGCAGGACACCACACTTTAGTAGCCAGTCTTCCCTTCAAGGGGAGAGAAATGCTTACTGCAGGACACCACACTTTACTAGCCAGTCTTCCCTTCAAGGGGAGAGAAATGCCTACTGCAGGACACCACACTTTACTAGCCAGTCTTCAATTTAAGGGGAGAGAAATGCTTATTGCAGGACACCACACTTTACTAGCCATTCTTCCCTTCAAGGGGAGAGAAGTGCTTATTGCAGGACACCACACTTTACCAGCCAGTCTTCCCTTCAAGGGGAGAGAAGTGCTTATTGCAGGACACCACACTTTACTAGCCAGTCTTCCCTTCAAGGGGAGAGAAATGCTTACTGCAGGACACCACACTTTACTAGCCAGTCTTCCCTTCAAGGGGAGAGAAATGCTTACTGCAGGACACCACACTTTACTAGCCAGTCTTCAATTCAAGGGGAGAGAACTGCTTATTGCAGGACAACACACTTTACTAGCCAGTCTTCCCTTCAAGGGGAGAAAAATGCTTACTGCAGGACACCACACTTTACTAGCCAGTCTTCCCTTCAAGGGGAGAGAAATGCTTTCTGCAGGACACCACACTTTACTAGCCAGTCTTCAATTCAAGGGGAGAGAACTGCTTATTGCAGGACACCACACTTTACTAGCCAGTCTTCAATTCAAGGGGAGAGAAATGCTTACTGCAGGACACCACACTTTACTAGCCAGTCTTCAATTCAAGGGGAGAGAAATGCTTATTGCAGGACACCACACTTTACTAGCCAGTCTTCAATTCAAGGGGAGAGAAATGCTTACTGCAGGACACCACACTTTACTAGCCAGTCTTCCCTTCAAGGGGAGAGAAGTGCTTATTGCAGGACACCACACTTTACTAGCCAGTCTTCCCTTCAAGCGGAGAGAAATGCTTACTGCAGGACATCACACTTTAGTAGCCAGTCTTCCCTTCAAGGGGAGAGAAATGCTTATTGCAGGACACCACACTTTACTAGCCAGTCTTCCCTTCAAGCGGAGAGAAATGCTTATTGCAGGACACCACACTTTACTAGCCAGTCTTCCCTTCAAGCGGAGAGAAATGCTTACTGCAGGACACCACACTTTACTAGCCATTCTTCCCTTCAAGGGGAGAGAAATGCTTATTGCAAGACACCACACTTTACCAGCCAGTCTTCCCTTCAACGGGAGAGAAATGCTTATGCAGGACACCACAGTTTACTAGCCAGTCTTCCCATCAAGGGGAGAGAAATGCTTATTGCAGGACACCACAGTTTACTAGCCATTCTTCCCTTCAAGGGGAGAGAAGTGCTTATTGCAGGACACCACACTTTACTAGCCATTCTTTCCTTCAAGGGGAGAGAAGTGCTTACTGCAGGACACCACACCTTACTAGCCATTCTTCCCTTCAAGGGGAGAGAAATGCTTACTGCAGGACACCACAGTTTACTAGCCATTCTTTCCTTCAAGGGGAGAGAAGTGCTTACTGCAGGACACCACACTTTACTAGCCATTTTTTCCTTCAAGGGGAGAGAAATGCTTACTGCAGGACACCACAGTTTACTAGCCATTCTTTCCTTCAAGGGGAGAGAAGTGCTTATTGCAGGACACCACACTTTACTAGCCATTCTTCCCTTCAAGGGGAGAGAAATGCTTACGTCAGGACACCACAGTTTACTAGCCATTCTTCCCTTCAAGGGGAGAGAAGTGCTTATTGCAGGACACCACAGTTTACTAGCCATTCTTTCCTTCAAGGGGAGAGAAATGCTTATTGCAGGACACCACACTTTACTAGCCAGTCTTTCCTTTAGGGGAAGGGAAATACTTATTGCAGGACACCACACTTTACTAGCCAGTCTTCCCTTCAAGGGGAGAGAAATGCTTACTGCAGGACACCACACTTTACTAGCCAGTCTTCCCTTCAAGGGGAGAGAAGTGCTTATTGCAGGACACCACACTTTACTAGCCAGTCTTCCCTTCAAGGGGAGAGAAGTGCTTATTGCAGGACACCACAGTTTACTAGCCATTCTTCCCTTCTAGGGGAGAGAAGTGCTTATTGCAGGACACCACACTTTACTAGCCAGTCTTCCCTTCAAGGGGAGAGAACTGCTTATTGCAGGACACCACACTTTACTAGCCAGTCTTCAATTCAAGGGGAGAGAAATGCATACTGCAGGACACCACACTTTACTAGCCAGTCTTCAATTCAAGGGGATAGAAATGCTTATTGCAGGACACCACACTTTACTAGCCAGTCTTCAATTCAAGGGGAGAGAAATGCTTACTGCAGGACACCACACTTTACTAGCCAGTCTTCCCTTCAAGGGGAGAGAAGTGCTTATTGCAGGACACCACACTTTACTAGCCAGTCTTCCCTTCAAGGGGAGAGAAATGCTTACTGCAGGACACCACACTTTACTAGCCAGTCTTCCCTTCAAGGGGAGAGAAATGCTTACTGCAGGACACCACACTTTACTAGCCATTCTTCCCTTCAAGGGGAGAGAAATGCTTATTGCAAGACACCACACTTTACCAGCCAGTCTTCCCTTCAACGGGAGAGAAATGCTTATGCAGGACACCACAGTTTACTAGCCAGTCTTCCCATCAAGGGGAGAGAAATGCTTATTGCAGGACACCACAGTTTACTAGCCATTCTTCCCTTCAAGGGGAGAGAAGTGCTTATTGCAGGACACCACACTTTACTAGCCATTCTTTCCTTCAAGGGGAGAGAAGTGCTTATTGCAGGACACCACACCTTACTAGCCATTCTTCCCTTCAAGGGGAGAGAAATGCTTACGTCAGGACACCACAGTTTACTAGCCATTCTTTCCTTCAAGTGGAGAGAAGTGCTTATTGCAGGACACCACACTTTACTAGCCAGTCTTCCCTTCAAGTGGAGAGAAATGCTTACTGCAGGACACCACACTTTACTAGCCAGTCTTCCCTTCAAGGGGAGAGAAATGCTTACTTCAGGAAACCACACTTTACTAGCCAGTCTTCCCTTCAAGGGGAGAGAAATGCTTACTGCAGGACACCACACTTTACTAGCCAGTCTTCCCTTCAAGGGGAGAGAAATGCTTACTGCAGGACACCACACTTTACTAGCCAGTCTTCCCTTCAAGGGGAGAGAAATGCTTACTGCAGGACACCACACTTTACTAGCCAGTCTTCCCTTCAAGGGGAGAGAAGTGCTTATTGCAGGACACCACACTTTACTAGCCAGTCTTCCCTTCAAGGGGAGTGAAATGCTTACTGCAGAACACCACACTTTACTAGCCAGACTTCCATTCAAGGGGAGAGAAATGCTTACTGCAGGACACCACACTTTACTAGCCAGTCTTCCCTTCAAGGGGAGAGAAATGCTTACTGCAGGACACCACACTTTACTAGCCAGTCTTCCCTTCAAGGGGAGAGAAATGCTTACTGCAGGACACCACACTTTACTAGCCAGTCTTCCCTTCAAGGGGAGAGAAATGCTTACTGCAGGACACCACACTTTACGAGCCAGTCTTCCCTTCAAGGGGAGAGAAATGCTTACTGCAGGACACCACACTTTACTAGCCAGTCTTCCCTTCAAGTGGAGAGAAATGCTTACTGCAGGACACCACACTTTACTAGCCAGACTTCCCTTCAAGGGGAGAGAAATGCTTATTGCAGGACACCACACTTTACTAGCCAGTCTTCCCTTCAAGGGGAGAGAAGTGCTTATTGCAGGACACCACACTTTACTAGCCATTCTTCCCTTCAAGTGGAGTGAAGTGCTTATTGCAGGACACCACACTTTACTAGCCAGTCTTCCCTTCAAGGGGAGAGAAGTGCTTATTGCAGGACACCACACTTTACTAGCCATTCTTCCTTTCAAGGGGAGAGAAGTGCTTATTTCAGGACACCATACTTTACTAGCCAGTCTTTCCTTTAGGGGAAGGGAAATACTTATTGCAGGACACCACACTTTACCAGCCAGTCTTCCCTTCAAGGGGAGAGAAATGCTTACTGCAGGACACCACACATCTACTAGCCAGTCTTCCCTTCAAGGGGTGAGAAATGCTTACTGCAGGACACCACACTTTACTAGCCAGTCTTCCCTTCAAGGGGAGAGAAATGCTTACTGCAGGACACCACACTTTTCTAGCCATTCTTCCCTTCAAGGGGAGAGAAGTGCTTATTGCAGGACACCACACTTTACTAGCCATTCTTCCCTTCAAGGGGAGAGAAGTGCTTATTGCAGGACACCACACTTTACTAGCCAGTCTTCCCTTCAAGGGGAGAGAAGTGCTTATTGCAGGACACCACACTTTACTAGCCAGTCTTCCCTTCAAGGGGAGAGAACTGCTTATTGCAGGACACCACACTTTACTAGCCAGTCTTCAATTCAAGGGGAGAGAAGTGCTTATTGCAGGACACCACACTTTACTAGCCAGTCTTCAATTCAAGGGGAGAGAAATGCTTATTGCAGGACACCACACTTTACTAGCCAGTCTTCAATTCAAGGGGAGAGAAATGCTTACTGCAGGACACCACACTTTACTAGCCAGTCTTCCCTTCAAGGGGAGAGAAGTGCTTATTGCAGGACACCACACTTTACTAGCCAGTCTTCCCTTCAAGCGGAGAGAAATGCTTACTGCAGGACATCACACTTTAGTAGCCAGTCTTCCCTTCAAGGGGAGAGAAATGCTTACTGCAGGACACCACACTTTACTAGCCATTCTTCCCTTCAATTGGAGAGAAATGCTTATTGCAAGACACCACACTTTACCAGCCAGTCTTCCCTTCAACGGGAGAGAAATGCTTATGCAGGACACCACAGTTTACTAGCCAGTCTTCCCATCAAGGGGAGAGAAATGCTTATTGCAGGACACCACAGTTTACTAGCCATTCTTCCCTTCAAGGGGAGAGAAGTGCTTATTGCAGGACACCACAGTTTACTAGCCATTCTTTCCTTCAAGGGGAGAGAAATTCTTATTGCAGGACACCACACTTTACTAGCCATTCTTTCCTTCAAGGGGAGAGAAGTGCTTATTGCAGGACACCACACTTTACTAGCCATTCTTCCCTTCAAGGGGAGAGAAATGCTTACGTCAGGACACCACACTTTACTAGCCAGTCTTCCCTTCAAGTGGAGAGAAATGCTTACTGCAGGACACCACACTTTACTAGACAGTCTTCCCTTCAAGGGGAGAGAAATGCTTACGTCAGGACACCACAGTTTACTAGCCATTCTTTCCTTCAAGGGGAGAGAAGTGCTTATTGCAGGACACCACACTTTACTATCCATTCTTCCCTTCAAGGGGAGAGAAATGCTTACGTCAGGACACCACAGTTTACTAGCCATTCTTCCCTTCAAGGGGAGAGAAGTGCTTATTGCAGGACACCACAGTTTACTAGCCATTCTTTCCTTCAAGGGGAGAGAAATGCTTATTGCAGGACACCACACTTTACTAGCCATTCTTTCCTTCAAGGGGAGAGAAGTGCTTATTGCAGGACACCACACTTTACTAGCCATTCTTCCCTTCAAGGGGAGAGAAATGCTTACGTCAGGACACCACACTTTACTAGCCAGTCTTCCCTTCAAGTGGAGAGAAATGCTTACTGCAGGACACCACACTTTACTAGCCAGTCTTCCCTTCAAGGGGAGAGAAATGCTTACTGCAGGACACCACACTTTACTAGCCAGTCTTCCCTTCAAGGGGAGAGAAGTGCTTATTGCAGGACACCACACTTTACTAGCCATTCTTCCCTTCAAGGGGAGAGAAGTGCTTATTGCAGGACACCAAACTTTACTAGCCAGTCTTTCCTTTAGGGGAAGGGAAATACTTATTGCAGGACACCACACTTTACTAGCCAGTCTTCCCTTCAAGGGGAGAGAAATGCTTACTGCAGGACACCACACTTTACTAGCCAGTCTTCCCTTCAAGGGGAGAGAAATGCTTACTGCAGGACACCACACTTTACTAGCCAGTCTTCCCTTCAAGGGGAGAGAAATGCTTACTGCAGGACACCACACTTTACTAGCCAGTCTTCCCTTCAAGGGGAGAGAAATGCTTACTGCAGGACACCACACTTTACTAGCCAGTCTTCCCTTCAAGGGGAGAGAAATGCTTACTGCAGGACACCACACTTTACTAGCCAGTCTTCCCTTCAAGGGGAGAGAAATGCTTACTGCAGGACACCACACTTTACTAGCCAGTCTTCCCTTCAAGGGGAGAGAAATGCTTACTGCAGGACACCACAGTTTACTAGCCATTCTTCCCTTCATGGGGAGAGAAGTGCTTATTGCAGGACACCACACTTTACTACCCATTCTTTCCTTCAAGGGGAGAGAAGTGCTTATTGCAGGACACCACACTTTACTAGCCATTCTTCCCTTCAAGGGGAGAGAAATGCTTACGGCAGGACACCACACTTTACTAGCCAGTCTTCCCTTCAAGGGGAGAGAAATGCTTACTGCAGGACACCACACTTTACTAGCCAGTCTTCCCTTCAAGGGGAGAGAAATACTTACTTCAGGACACCACACTTTACTAGCCAGTCTTCCCTTCAAGGGGAGAGAAATGCTTACTGCAGGACACCACACTTTACTAGCCAGTCTTCCCTTCAAGGGGAGAGAAATGCTTACTGCAGGACACCACACTTTACTAGCCAGTCTTCCCTTCAAGGGGAGAGAAATGCTTACTGCAGGACACCACACTTTACTAGCCAGTCTTCCCTTCAAGGGGAGAGAAATGCTTATTGCAGGACACCACACTTTACTAGCCAGTCTTCCCTTCAAGGGGAGAGAAATGCTTACTGCAGAACACCACACTTTACTAGCCAGACTTCCATTCAAGGGGAGAGAAATGCTTACTGCAGGACACCACACTTTACTAGCCAGTCTTCCCTTCAAGGGGAGAGAAATGCTTACTGCAGGACACCACACTTTACTAGCCAGTCTTCCCTTCAAGGGGAGAGAAATGCTTACTGCAGGACACCACACTTTACTAGCCAGTCTTCCCTTCAAGGGGAGAGAAATGCTTACTGCAGGACACCACACTTTACTAGCCAGTCTTCCCTTCAAGGGGAGAGAAATGCTTACTGCAGGACACCACAGTTTACTAGCCATTCTTCCCTTCATGGGGAGAGAAGTGCTTATTGCAGGACACCACACTTTACTACCCATTCTTTCCTTCAAGGGGAGAGAAGTGCTTATTGCAGGACACCACACTTTACTAGCCATTCTTCCCTTCAAGGGGAGAGAAATGCTTACGGCAGGACACCACACTTTACTAGCCAGTCTTCCCTTCAAGGGGAGAGAAATGCTTACTGCAGGACACCACACTTTACTAGCCAGTCTTCCCTTCAAGGGGAGAGAAATACTTACTTCAGGACACCACACTTTACTAGCCAGTCTTCCCTTCAAGGGGAGAGAAATGCTTACTGCAGGACACCACACTTTACTAGCCAGTCTTCCCTTCAAGGGGAGAGAAATGCTTACTGCAGGACACCACACTTTACTAGCCAGTCTTCCCTTCAAGGGGAGAGAAATGCTTACTGCAGGACACCACACTTTACTAGCCAGTCTTCCCTTCAAGGGGAGAGAAATGCTTATTGCAGGACACCACACTTTACTAGCCAGTCTTCCCTTCAAGGGGAGAGAAATGCTTACTGCAGGACACCACACTTTACTAGCCAGTCTTCCCTTCAAGGGGAGAGAAATGCTTATTGCAGGACACCACACTTTACTAGCCAGACTTCCATTCAAGGGGAGAGAAATGCTTACTGCAGGACACCACACTTTACTAGCCAGTCTTCCCTTCAAGGGGAGAGAAATGCTTACTGCAGGACACCACACTTTACTAGCCAGTCTTCCCTTCAAGGGGAGAGAAATGCTTACTGCAGGACACCACACTTTACTAGCCAGTCTTCCCTTCAAGGGGAGAGAAATGCTTACTGCAGGACACCACACTTTACGAGCCAGTCTTCCCTTCAAGGGGAGAGAAATGCTTACTGCAGGACACCACACTTTACTAGCCAGTCTTCCCTTCAAGTGGAGAGAAATGCTTACTGCAGGACACCACACTTTACTAGCCAGACTTCCCTTCAAGGGGAGAGAAATGCTTATTGCAGGACACCACACTTTACTAGCCATTCTTCCCTTCAAGGGGAGAGAAGTGCTTATTGCAGGACACCACACTTTACTAGCCATTCTTCCCTTCAAGTGGACAGAAGTGCTTATTGCAGGACACCACACTTTACTAGCCAGTCTTCCCTTCAAGGGGAGAGAAGTGCTTATTGCAGGACACCACACTTTACTAGCCATTCTTCCTTTCAAGGGGAGAGAAGTGCTTACTGCAGGACACCACACTTTACTAGCCATTCTTTCCTTCAAGGGGAGAGAAATGCTTACTGCAGGACACCACAGTTTACTAGCCATTCTTTCCTTCAAGGGGAGAGAAGTGCTTATTGCAGGACACCACACTTTACTAGCCATTCTTCCCTTCAAGGGGAGAGAAATGCTTACGTCAGGACACCACAGTTTACAAGCCATTCTTCCCTTCAAGGGGAGAGAAGTGCTTATTGCAGGACACCACAGTTTACTAGCCATTCTTTCCTTCAAGGGGAGAGAAATGCTTATTGCAGGACACCACACTTTACTAGCCAGTCTTTCCTTTAGGGGAAGGGAAATACTTATTGCAGGACACCACACTTTACTAGCCAGTCTTCCCTTCAAGGGGAGAGAAATGCTTACTGCAGGACACCACACTTTACTAGCCAGTCTTCCCTTCAAGGGGAGAGAAGTGCTTATTGCAGGACACCACACTTTACTAGCCAGTCTTCCCTTCAAGGGGAGAGAAGTGCTTATTGCAGGACACCACAGTTTACTAGCCATTCTTCCCTTCAAGGGGAGAGAAGTGCTTATTGCAGGACACCACACTTTACTAGCCAGTCTTCCCTTCAAGGGGAGAGAACTGCTTATTGCAGGACACCACACTTTACTAGCCAGTCTTCAATTCAAGGGGAGAGAAATGCTTACTGCAGGACACCACACTTTACTAGCCAGTCTTCAATTCAAGGGGAGAGAAATGCTTATTGCAGGACACCACACTTTACTAGCCAGTCTTCAATTCAAGGGGAGAGAAATGCTTACTGCAGGACACCACACTTTACTAGCCAGTCTTCCCTTCAAGGGGAGAGAAGTGCTTATTGCAGGACACCACACTTTACTAGCCAGTCTTCCCTTCAAGGGGAGAGAAATGCTTACTGCAGGACACCACACTTTACTAGCCAGTCTTCCCTTCAAGGGGAGAGAAATGCTTACTGCAGGACACCACACTTTACTAGCCATAAATCCCTTCAAGGGGAGAGAAATGCTTATTGCAAGACACCACACTTTACCAGCCAGTCTTCCCTTCAACGGGAGAGAAATGCTTATGCAGGACACCACAGTTTACTAGCCAGTCTTCCCATCAAGGGGAGAGAAATGCTTATTGCAGGACACCACAGTTTACTAGCCATTCTTCCCTTCAAGGGGAGAGAAGTGCTTATTGCAGGACACCACACTTTACTAGCCATTCTTTCCTTCAAGGGGAGAGAAGTGCTTATTGCAGGACACCACACCTTACTAGCCATTCTTCCCTTCAAGGGGAGAGAAATGCTTACGTCAGGACACCACAGTTTACCAGCCATTCTTTCCTTCAAGGGGAGAGAAGTGCTTATTGCAGGACACCACACTTTACTAGCCAGTCTTCCCTTCAAGTGGAGAGAAATGCTTACTGCAGGACACCACACTTTACTAGCCAGTCTTCCCTTCAAGGGGAGAGAAATGCTTACTTCAGGAAACCACACTTTACTAGCCAGTCTTCCCTTCTAGGGGAGAGAAATGCTTACTGCAGGACACCACACTTTACTAGCCAGTCTTCCCTTCAAGGGGAGAGAAATGCTTACTGCAGGACACCACACTTTACTAGCCAGTCTTCCCTTCAAGGGGAGAGAAATGCTTACTGCAGGACACCACACTTTACTAGCCAGTCTTCCCTTCAAGGGGAGAGAAGTGCTTATTGCAGGACACCACACTTTACTAGCCAGTCTTCCCTTCAAGGGGAGTGAAATGCTTACTGCAGAACACCACACTTTACTAGCCAGACTTCCATTCAAGGGGAGAGAAATGCTTACTGCAGGACACCACACTTCACTAGCCAGTCTTCCCTTCAAGGGGAGAGAAATGCTTACTGCAGGACACCACACTTTACTAGCCAGTCTTCCCTTCAAGGGGAGAGAAATGCTTACTGCAGGACACCACACTTTACTAGCCAGTCTTCCCTTCAAGGGGAGAGAAATGCTTACTGCAGGACACCACACTTTACGAGCCAGTCTTCCCTTCAAGGGGAGAGAAATGCTTACTGCAGGACACCACACTTTACTAGCCAGTCTTCCCTTCAAGTGGAGAGAAATGCTTACTGCAGGACACCACACTTTACTAGCCAGACTTCCCTTCAAGGGGAGAGAAATGCTTATTGCAGGACACCACACTTTACTAGCCAGTCTTCCCTTCAAGGGGAGAGAAGTGCTTATTGCAGGACACCACACTTTACTAGCCATTCTTCCCTTCAAGTGGAGAGAAGTGCTTATTGCAGGACACCACACTTTACTAGCCAGTCTTCCCTTCAAGGGGAGAGAAGTGCTTATTGCAGGACACCACACTTTACTAGCCATTCTTCCTTTCAAGGGGAGAGAAGTGCTTATTTCAGGACACCACACTTTACTAGCCAGTCTTTCCTTTAGGGGAAGGGAAATACTTATTGCAGGACACCACACTTTACCAGCCAGTCTTCCCTTCAAGGGGAGAGAAATGCTTACTGCAGGACACCACACATCTACTAGCCAGTCTTCCCTTCAAGGGGTGAGAAATGCTTACTGCAGGACACCACACTTTACTAGCCAGTCTTCCCTTCAAGGGGAGAGAAATGCTTACTGCAGGACACCACACTTTTCTAGCCATTCTTCCCTTCAAGGGGAGAGAAGTGCTTATTGCAGGACACCACACTTTACTAGCCATTCTTCCCTTCAAGGGGAGAGAAGTGCTTATTGCAGGACACCACACTTTACTAGCCAGTCTTCCCTTCAAGGGGAGAGAAGTGCTTATTGCAGGACACCACGCTTTACTAGCCAGTCTTCCCTTCAAGGGGAGAGAACTGCTTATTGCAGGACACCACACTTTACTAGCCAGTCTTCAATTCAAGGGGAGAGAAGTGCTTATTGCAGGACACCACACTTTACTAGCCAGTCTTCAATTCAAGGGGAGAGAAATGCTTATTGCAGGACACAACACTTTACTAGCCAGTCTTCAATTCAAGGGGAGAGAAATGCTTACTGCAGGACACCACACTTTACTAGCCAGTCTTCCCTTCAAGGGGAGAGAAGTGCTTATTGCAGGACACCACACTTTACTAGCCAGTCTTCCCTTCAAGCGGAGAGAAATGCTTACTGCAGGACATCACACTTTAGTAGCCAGTCTTCCCTTCAAGGGGAGAGAAATGCTTACTGCAGGACACCACACTTTAATAGCCATTCTTCCCTTCAAGGGGAGAGAAATGCTTATTGCAAGACACCACACTTTACCAGCCAGTCTTCCCTTCAACGGGAGAGAAATGCTTATGCAGGACACCACAGTTTACTAGCCAGTCTTCCCATCAAGGGGAGAGAAATGCTTATTGCAGGACACCACAGTTTACTAGCCATTCTTCCCTTCAAGGGGAGAGAAGTGCTTATTGCAGGACACCACACTTTACTAGCCATTCTTTCCTTCAAGGGGAGAGAAATTCTTATTGCAGGACACCACACTTTACTAGCCATTCTTTCCTTCAAGGGGAGAGAAGTGCTTATTGCAGGACACCACACTTTACTAGCCATTCTTCCCTTCAAGGGGAGAGAAATGCTTACGTCAGGACACCACACTTTACTAGCCAGTCTTCCCTTCAAGTGGAGAGAAATGCTTACTGCAGGACACCACACTTTACTAGCCAGTCTTCCCTTCAAGGGGAGAGAAATGCTTACGTCAGGACACCACAGTTTACTAGCCATTCTTTCCTTCAAGGGGAGAGAAGTGCTTATTGCAGGACACCACACTTTACTATCCATTCTTCCCTTCAGGGGGAGAGAAATGCTTACGTCAGGACACCACAGTTTACTAGCCATTCTTCCCTTCAAGGGGAGAGAAGTGCTTATTGCAGGACACCACAGTTTACTAGCCATTCTTTCCTTCAAGGGGAGAGAAATGCTTATTGCAGGACACCACACTTTACTAGCCATTCTTTCCTTCAAGGGGAGAGAAGTGCTTATTGCAGGACACCACACTTTACTAGCCATTCTTCCCTTCAAGGGGAGAGAAATGCTTACGTCAGGACACCACACCTTACTAGCCAGTCTTCCCTTCAAGTGGAGAGAAATGCTTACTGCAGGACACCACACTTTACTAGCCAGTCTTCCCTTCAAGGGGAGAGAAATGCTTACTGCAGGACACCACACTTTACTAGCCAGTCTTCCCTTCAAGGGGAGAGAAGTGCTTATTGCAGGACACCACACTTTACTAGCCATTCTTCCCTTCAAGGGGAGAGAAGTGCTTATTGCAGGACACCAAACTTTACTAGCCAGTCTTTCCTTTAGGGGAAGGGAAATACTTATTGCAGGACACCACACTTTACTAGCCAGTCTTCCCTTCAAGGGGAGAGAAATGCTTACTGCAGGACACCACACTTTACTAGCCAGTCTTCCCTTCAAGGGGAGAGAAATTCTTACTGCAGGACACCACACTTTACTAGCCAGTCTTCCCTTCAAGGGGAGAGAAATGCTTACTGCAGGACACCACACTTTACTAGCCAGTCTTCCCTTTAAGGGGAGAGAAATGCTTACTGCAGGACACCAAACTTTACTAGCCAGTCTTCCCTTCAAGGGGAGAGAAATGCTTACTGCAGGACACCACACTTTACTAGCCAATCTTCCCTTCAAGGGGAGAGAAATGCTTACTGCAGGACACCACACTTTACTAGCCAGTCTTCCCTTCAAGGGGAGAGAAATGCTTACTGCAGGACACCACACTTTACTAGCCATTCTTCCCTTCATGGGGAGAGAAGTGCTTATTGCAGGACACCACACTTTACTACCCATTCTTTCCTTCAAGGGGAGAGAAGTGCTTATTGCAGGACACCACACTTTACTAGCCATTCTTCCCTTCAAGGGGAGAGAAATGCTTACGGCAGGACACCACACTTTACTAGCCAGTCTTCCCTTCAAGGGGAGAGAAATGCTTACTGCAGGACACCACACTTTACTAGCCAGTCTTCCCTTCAAGGGGAGAGAAATGCTTACTGCAGGACACCACACTTTACTAGCCAGTCTTCCCTTCAAGGGGAGAGAAATGCTTACTGCAGGACACCACACTTTACTAGCCAGTCTTCCCTTCAAGGGGAGAGAAATGCTTACTGCAGGACACCACACTTTACTAGCCAGTCTTCCCTTCAAGGGGAGAGAAATGCTTACTGCAGGACACCACACTTTACTAGCCAGTCTTCCCTTCAAGGGGAGAGAAATGCTTATTGCAGTACACCACACTTTACTAGCCAGTCTTCCCTTCAAGGGGAGAGAAATGCTTACTGCAGAACACCACACTTTACTAGCCAGACTTCCATTCAAGGGGAGAGAAATGCTTACTGCAGGACACCACACTTTACTAGCCAGTCTTCCCTTCAAGGGGAGAGAAATGCTTACTGCAGGACACCACACTTTACTAGCCAGTCTTCCCTTCAAGGGGAGAGAAATGCTTACTGCAGGACACCACACTTTACTAGCCAGTCTTCAATTCAAGGGGAGAGAAATGCTTACTGCAGGACACCACACTTTACTAGCCAGTCTTCCCTTCAAGGGGAGAGAAGTGCTTATTGCAGGACACCACACTTTACTAGCCAGTCTTCCCTTCAAGGGGAGAGAAATGCTTACTGCAGGACACCACACTTTACTAGCCAGTCTTCCCTTCAAGGGGAGAGAAATGCTTACTGCAGGACACCACACTTTACTAGCCATTCTTCCCTTCAAGGGGAGAGAAATGCTTATTGCAAGACACCACACTTTACCAGCCAGTCTTCCCTTCAACGGGAGAGAAATGCTTATGCAGGACACCACAGTTTACTAGCCAGTCTTCCCATCAAGGGGAGAGAAATGCTTATTGCAGGACACCACAGTTTACTAGCCATTCTTCCCTTCAAGGGGAGAGAAGTGCTTATTGCAGGACACCACACTTTACTAGCCATTCTTTCCTTCAAGGGGAGAGAAGTGCTTATTGCAGGACACCACACCTTACTAGCCATTCTTCCCTTCAAGGGGAGAGAAATGCTTACGTCAGGACACCACAGTTTACTAGCCATTCTTTCCTTCAAGGGGAGAGAAGTGCTTATTGCAGGACACCACACTTTACTAGCCAGTCTTCCCTTCAAGTGGAGAGAAATGCTTACTGCAGGACACCACACTTTACTAGCCAGTCTTCCCTTCAAGGGGAGAGAAATGCTTACTTCAGGAAACCACACTTTACTAGCCAGTCTTCCCTTCAAGGGGAGAGAAATGCTTACTGCAGGACACCACACTTTACTAGCCAGTCTTCCCTTCAAGGGGAGAGAAATGCTTACTGCAGGACACCACACTTTACTAGCCAGTCTTCCCTTCAAGGGGAGAGAAATGCTTACTGCAGGACACCACACTTTACTAGCCAGTCTTCCCTTCAAGGGGAGAGAAGTGCTTATTGCAGGACACCACACTTTACTAGCCAGTCTTCCCTTCAAGGGGAGTGAAATGCTTACTGCAGAACACCACACTTTACTAGCCAGACTTCCATTCAAGGGGAGAGAAATGCTTACTGCAGGACACCACACTTCACTAGCCAGTCTTCCCTTCAAGGGGAGAGAAATGCTTACTGCAGGACACCACACTTTACTAGCCAGTCTTCCCTTCAAGGGGAGAGAAATGCTTACTGCAGGACACCACACTTTACTAGCCAGTCTTCCCTTCAAGGGGAGAGAAATGCTTACTGCAGGACACCACACTTTACGAGCCAGTCTTCCCTTCAAGGGGAGAGAAATGCTTACTGCAGGACACCACACTTTACTAGCCAGTCTTCCCTTCAAGTGGAGAGAAATGCTTACTGCAGGACACCACACTTTACTAGCCAGACTTCCCTTCAAGGGGAGAAAAATGCTTATTGCAGGACACCACACTTTACTAGCCAGTCTTCCCTTCAAGGGGAGAGAAATGCTTACTGCAGGACACCACACTTTACGAGCCAGTCTTCCCTTCAAGGGGAGAGAAATGCTTACTGCAGGACACCACACTTTACTAGCCAGTCTTCCCTTCAAGGGGAGAGAAATGCTTACTGCAGGACACCACACTTTACTAGCCAGTCTTCCCTTCAAGGGGAGAGAAATGCTTACTGCAGGACACCACACTTTACGAGCCAGTCTTCCCTTCAAGGGGAGAGAAATGCTTACTGCAGGACACCACACTTTACTAGCCAGTCTTCCCTTCAAGTGGAGAGAAATGCTTACTGCAGGACACCACACTTTACTAGCCAGACTTCCCTTCAAGGGGAGAGAAGTGCTTATTGCAGGACACCACACTTTACTAGCCATTCTTCCCTTCAAGTGGAGAGAAGTGCTTATTGCAGGACACCACACTTTACTAGCCAGTCTTCCCTTCAAGGGGAGAGAAGTGCTTATTGCAGGACACCACACTTTACTAGCCATTCTTCCTTTCAAGGGGAGAGAAGTGCTTATTTCAGGACACCACACTTTACTAGCCAGTCTTTCCTTTAGGGGAAGGGAAATACTTATTGCAGGACACCACACTTTACCAGCCAGTCTTCCCTTCAAGGGGAGAGAAATGCTTACTGCAGGACACCACACATCTACTAGCCAGTCTTCCCTTCAAGGGGTGAGAAATGCTTACTGCAGGACACCACACTTTACTAGCCAGTCTTCCCTTCAAGGGGAGAGAAATGCTTACTGCAGGACACCACACTTTTCTAGCCATTCTTCCCTTCAAGGGGAGAGAAGTGCTTATTGCAGGACACCACACTTTACTAGCCATTCTTCCCTTCAAGGGGAGAGAAGTGCTTATTGCAGGACACCACACTTTACTAGCCAGTCTTCCCTTCAAGGGGAGAGAAGTGCTTATTGCAGGACACCACACTTTACTAGCCAGTCTTCCCTTCAAGGGGAGAGAAGTGCTTATTGCAGGACACCACACTTTACTAGCCAGTCTTCAATTCAAGGGGAGAGAAGTGCTTATTGCAGGACACCACACTTTACTAGCCAGTCTTCAATTCAAGGGGAGAGAAATGCTTATTGCAGGACACCACACTTTACTAGCCAGTCTTCAATTCAAGGGGAGAGAAATGCTTACTGCAGGACACTACACTTTACTAGCCAGTCTTCCCTTCAAGGGGAGAGAAGTGCTTATTGCAGGACACCACACTTTACTAGCCAGTCTTCCCTTCAAGCGGAGAGAAATGCTTACTGCAGGACATCACACTTTAGTAGCCAGTCTTCCCTTCAAGGGGAGAGAAATGCTTACTGCAGGACACCACACTTTACTAGCCATTCTTCCCTTCAAGGGGAGAGAAATGCTTATTGCAAGACACCACACTTTACCAGCCAGTCTTCCCTTCAACGGGAGAGAAATGCTTATGCAGGACACCACAGTTTACTAGCCAGTCTTCCCATCAAGGGGAGAGAAATGCTTATTGCAGGACACCACAGTTTACTAGCCATTCTTCCCTTCAAGGGGAGAGAAGTGCTTATTGCAGGACACCACACTTTACTAGCCACTCTTTCCTTCAAGGGGAGAGAAATTCTTATTGCAGGAAACCACACTTTACTAGCCATTCTTTCCTTCAAGGGGAGAGAAGTGCTTATTGCAGGACACCACACTTTACTAGCCATTCTTCCCTTCAAGGGGAGAGAAATGCTTACGTCAGGACACCACACTTTACTAGCCAGTCTTCCCTTCAAGTGGAGAGAAATGCTTACTGCAGGACACCACACTTTACTAGCCAGTCTTCCCTTCAAGGGGAGAGAAATGCTTACGTCAGGACACCACAGTTTACTAGCCATTCTTTCCTTCAAGGGGAGAGAAGTGCTTATAGCAGGACACCACACTTTACTATCCATTCTTCCCTTCAGGGGGAGAGAAATGCTTACGTCAGGACACCACAGTTTACTAGCCATTCTTCCCTTCAAGGGGAGAGAAGTGCTTATTGCAGGACACCACAGTTTACTAGCCATTCTTTCCTTCAAGGGGAGAGAAATGCTTATTGCAGGACACCACACTTTACTAGCCATTCTTTCCTTCAAGGGGAGAGAAGTGCTTATTGCAGGACACCACACTTTACTAGCCATTCTTCCCTTCAAGGGGAGAGAAATGCTTACGTCAGGACACCACACTTTACTAGCCAGTCTTCCCTTCAAGTGGAGAGAAATGCTTACTGCAGGACACCACACTTTACTAGCCAGTCTTCCCTTCAAGGGGAGAGAAATACTTACTTCAGGACACCACACTTTACTAGCCAGTCTTCCCTTCAAGGGGAGAGAAATGCTTACTGCAGGACACCACACTTTACTAGCCAGTCTTCCCTTCAAGGGGAGAGAAATGCTTACTGCAGGACACCACACTTTACTAGCCAGTCTTCCCTTCAAGGGGAGAGAAATGCTTACTGCAGGACACCACACTTTACTAGCCAGTCTTCCCTTCAAGGGGAGAGAAATGCTTATTGCAGGACACCACACTTTACTAGCCAGTCTTCCCTTCAAGGGGAGAGAAATGCTTACTGCAGGACACCACACTTTACTAGCCAGTCTTCCCTTCAAGGGGAGAGAAATGCTTATTGCAGGACACCACACTTTACTAGCCAGACTTCCATTCAAGGGGAGAGAAATGCTTACTGCAGGACACCACACTTTACTAGCCAGTCTTCCCTTCAAGGGGAGAGAAATGCTTACTGCAGGACACCACACTTTACTAGCCAGTCTTCCCTTCAAGGGGAGAGAAATGCTTACTGCAGGACACCACACTTTACTAGCCAGTCTTCCCTTCAAGGGGAGAGAAATGCTTACTGCAGGACACCACACTTTACGAGCCAGTCTTCCCTTCAAGGGGAGAGAAATGCTTACTGCAGGACACCACACTTTACTAGCCAGTCTTCCCTTCAAGTGGAGAGAAATGCTTACTGCAGGACACCACACTTTACTAGCCAGACTTCCCTTCAAGGGGAGAGAAATGCTTATTGCAGGACACCACACTTTACTAGCCATTCTTCCCTTCAAGGGGAGAGAAGTGCTTACTGCAGGACACCACACTTTACTAGCCATTCTTCCCTTCAAGTGGAGAGAAGTGCTTATTGCAGGACACCACACTTTACTAGCCAGTCTTCCCTTCAAGGGGAGAGAAGTGCTTATTGCAGGACACCACACTGTACTAGCCATTCTTCCTTTCAAGGGGAGAGAAGTGCTTATTTCAGGACACCACACTTTACTAGCCAGTCTTTCCTTTAGGGGAAGGGAAATACTTATTGCAGGACACCACACTTTACCAGCCAGTCTTCCCTTCAAGGGGAGAGAAATGCTTACTTCAGGACACCACACATCTACTAGCCAGTCTTCCCTTCAAGGGGAGAGAAATGCTTACTGCAGGACACCACACTTTACTAGCCAGTCTTTCCTTCAAGGGGAGAGAAATGCTTACTGCAGGACACCACACTTTTCTAGCCATTCTTCCCTTCAAGGGGAGAGAAGTGCTTATTGCAGGACACCACACTTTACTAGCCAGTCTTCCCTTCAAGGGGAGAGAAATGCTTACTGCAGGACACCACACTTTACTAGCCAGTCTTCCCTTCAAGGGGAGAGAAATGCTTACTGCAGGACACCACACTTTACTAGCCAGTCTTCCCTTCAAGGGGAGAGAAATGCTTACTGCAGGACACCACACTTTACTAGCCAGTCTTCCCTTCAAGGGGAGAGAAGTGCTTATTGCAGGACACCACACTTTACTAGCCAGTCTTCCCTTCAAGGGGAGAGAAGTGCTTATTGCAGGACACCACACTTTACTAGCCAGTCTTCCCTTCAAGGGGAGAGAACTGCTTATTGCAGGACACCACACTTTACTAGCCAGTCTTCCCTTCAAGGGGAGAGAAATGCTTATTGCAGGACACCACACTTTACTAGCCAGTCTTCAATTCCAGGGGAGAGAAATGCTTACTGCAGGACACCACACTTTACTAGCCAGTCTTCAATTCAAGGGGAGAGAAATGCTTATTGCAGGACACCACACTTTACTAGCCAGTCTTCCCTTCAAGGGGAGAGAAATGCTTACTGCAGGACACCACACTTTACTAGCCAGTCTTCCCTTCAAGGGGAGAGAAGTGCTTATTGCAGGACACCACACTTTACTAGCCAGTCTTCCCTTCAAGCGGAGAGAAATGCTTACTGCAGGACATCACACTTTAGTAGCCAGTCTTCCCTTCAAGGGGAGAGAAATGCTTACTGCAGGACACCACACTTTACTAGCCATTCTTCCCTTCAAGGGGAGAGAAATGCTTATTGCAAGACACCACACTTTACCAGCCAGTCTTCCCTTCAACGGGAGAGAAATGCTTATGCAGGACACCACAGTTTACTAGCCAGTCTTCCCATCAAGGGGAGAGAAATGCTTATTGCAGGACACCACAGTTTACTAGCCATTCTTCCCTTCAAGGGGAGAGAAGTGCTTATTGCAGGACACCACACTTTACTAGCCATTCTTTCCTTCAAGGGGAGAGAAGTGCTTATTGCAGGACACCACACCTTACTAGCCATTCTTCCCTTCAAGGGGAGAGAAATGCTTACGTCAGGACACCACAGTTTACTAGCCATTCTTTCCTTCAAGGGGAGAGAAGTGCTTACGTCAGGACACCACAGTTTACTAGCCATTCTTCCCTTCAAGGGGAGAGAAGTGCTTATTGCAGGACACCACACTTTACTAGCCAGACTTCCCTTCAAGGGGAGCGAAATGCTTATTGCAGGACACCACACTTTACTAGCCAGTCTTCCCTTCAAGCGGAGAGAAATGCTTACTGCAGGACATCACACTTTAGTAGCCAGTCTTCCCTTCAAGGGGAGAGAAATGCTTACTGCAGGACACCACACTTTACTAGCCATTCTTCCCTTCAAGGGGAGAGAAATGCTTATTGCAAGACACCACACTTTACCAGCCAGTCTTCCCTTCAAGGGGAGAGAAGTGCTTATTGCAGGACACCACACTTTACTAGCCAGTCTTCCCTTCAAGGGGAGAGAAGTGCTTATTGCAGGACACCACACTTTACTAGCCAGTCTTCCCTTCAAGGGGAGAGAACTGCTTATTGCAGGACACCACACTTTACTAGCCAGTCTTCCCTTCAAGGGGAGAGAAATGCTTATTGCAGGACACCACACTTTACTAGCCAGTCTTCAATTCCAGGGGAGAGAAATGCTTACTGCAGGACACCACACTTTACTAGCCAGTCTTCAATTCAAGGGGAGAGAAATGCTTATTGCAGGACACCACACTTTACTAGCCAGTCTTCCCTTCAAGGGGAGAGAAATGCTTACTGCAGGACACCACACTTTACTAGCCAGTCTTCCCTTCAAGGGGAGAGAAGTGCTTATTGCAGGACACCACACTTTACTAGCCAGTCTTCCCTTCAAGCGGAGAGAAATGCTTACTGCAGGACATCACACTTTAGTAGCCAGTCTTCCCTTCAAGGGGAGAGAAATGCTTACTGCAGGACACCACACTTTACTAGCCAGTCTTTCCTTCAAGGGGAGAGAAATGCTTACTGCAGGACACCACACTTTTCTAGCCATTCTTCCCTTCAAGGGGAGAGAAGTGCTTATTGCAGGACACCACACTTTACTAGCCAGTCTTCCCTTCAAGGGGAGAGAAATGCTTACTGCAGGACACCACACTTTACTAGCCAGTCTTCCCTTCAAGGGGAGAGAAATGCTTACTGCAGGACACCACACTTTACTAGCCAGTCTTCCCTTCAAGGGGAGAGAAATGCTTACTGCAGGACACCACACTTTACTAGCCAGTCTTCCCTTCAAGGGGAGAGAAGTGCTTATTGCAGGACACCACACTTTACTAGCCAGTCTTCCCTTCAAGGGGAGAGAAGTGCTTATTGCAGGACACCACACTTTACTAGCCAGTCTTCCCTTCAAGGGGAGAGAACTGCTTATTGCAGGACACCACACTTTACTAGCCAGTCTTCCCTTCAAGGGGAGAGAAATGCTTATTGCAGGACACCACACTTTACTAGCCAGTCTTCAATTCCAGGGGAGAGAAATGCTTACTGCAGGACACCACACTTTACTAGCCAGTCTTCAATTCAAGGGGAGAGAAATGCTTATTGCAGGACACCACACTTTACTAGCCAGTCTTCCCTTCAAGGGGAGAGAAATGCTTACTGCAGGACACCACACTTTACTAGCCAGTCTTCCCTTCAAGGGGAGAGAAGTGCTTATTGCAGGACACCACACTTTACTAGCCAGTCTTCCCTTCAAGCGGAGAGAAATGCTTACTGCAGGACATCACACTTTAGTAGCCAGTCTTCCCTTCAAGGGGAGAGAAATGCTTACTGCAGGACACCACACTTTACTAGCCATTCTTCCCTTCAAGGGGAGAGAAATGCTTATTGCAAGACACCACACTTTACCAGCCAGTCTTCCCTTCAACGGGAGAGAAATGCTTATGCAGGACACCACAGTTTACTAGCCAGTCTTCCCATCAAGGGGAGAGAAATGCTTATTGCAGGACACCACAGTTTACTAGCCATTCTTCCCTTCAAGGGGAGAGAAGTGCTTATTGCAGGACACCACACTTTACTAGCCATTCTTTCCTTCAAGGGGAGAGAAGTGCTTATTGCAGGACACCACACCTTACTAGCCATTCTTCCCTTCAAGGGGAGAGAAATGCTTACGTCAGGACACCACAGTTTACTAGCCATTCTTTCCTTCAAGGGGAGAGAAGTGCTTACGTCAGGACACCACAGTTTACTAGCCATTCTTCCCTTCAAGGGGAGAGAAGTGCTTATTGCAGGACACCACACTTTACTAGCCAGACTTCCCTTCAAGGGGAGCGAAATGCTTATTGCAGGACACCACACTTTACTAGCCAGTCTTCCCTTCAAGCGGAGAGAAATGCTTACTGCAGGACATCACACTTTAGTAGCCAGTCTTCCCTTCAAGGGGAGAGAAATGCTTACTGCAGGACACCACACTTTACTAGCCATTCTTCCCTTCAAGGGGAGAGAAATGCTTATTGCAAGACACCACACTTTACCAGCCAGTCTTCCCTTCAAGGGGAGAGAAGTGCTTATTGCAGGACACCACACTTTACTAGCCAGTCTTCCCTTCAAGGGGAGAGAAGTGCTTATTGCAGGACACCACACTTTACTAGCCAGTCTTCCCTTCAAGGGGAGAGAACTGCTTATTGCAGGACACCACACTTTACTAGCCAGTCTTCCCTTCAAGGGGAGAGAAATGCTTATTGCAGGACACCACACTTTACTAGCCAGTCTTCAATTCCAGGGGAGAGAAATGCTTACTGCAGGACACCACACTTTACTAGCCAGTCTTCAATTCAAGGGGAGAGAAATGCTTATTGCAGGACACCACACTTTACTAGCCAGTCTTCCCTTCAAGGGGAGAGAAATGCTTACTGCAGGACACCACACTTTACTAGCCAGTCTTCCCTTCAAGGGGAGAGAAGTGCTTATTGCAGGACACCACACTTTACTAGCCAGTCTTCCCTTCAAGCGGAGAGAAATGCTTACTGCAGGACATCACACTTTAGTAGCCAGTCTTCCCTTCAAGGGGAGAGAAATGCTTACTGCAGGACACCACACTTTACTAGCCAGTCTTCCCTTCAAGGGGAGAGAAATGCTTATTGCAAGACACCACACTTTACCAGCCAGTCTTCCCTTCAACGGGAGAGAAATGCTTATGCAGGACACCACAGTTTACTAGCCAGTCTTCCCATCAAGGGGAGAGAAATGCTTATTGCAGGACACCACAGTTTACTAGCCATTCTTCCCTTCAAGGGGAGAGAAGTGCTTATTGCAGGACACCACACTTTACTAGCCATTCTTTCCTTCAAGGGGAGAGAAGTGCTTATTGCAGGACACCACACCTTACTAGCCATTCTTCCCTTCAAGGGGAGAGAAATGCTTACGTCAGGACACCACAGTTTACTAGCCATTCTTTCCTTCAAGGGGAGAGAAGTGCTTATTGCAGGACACCACACTTTACTAGCCATTCTTCCCTTCAAGGGGAGAGAAATGCTTACGTCAGGACACCACAGTTTACTAGCCATTCTTCCCTTCAAGGGGAGAGAAGTGCTTATTGCAGGACACCACACTTTACTAGCCAGACTTCCCTTCAAGGGGAGCGAAATGCTTATTGCAGGACACCACACTTTACTAGCCAGTCTTCCCTTCAAGCGGAGAGAAATGCTTACTGCAGGACATCACACTTTAGTAGCCAGTCTTCCCTTCAAGGGGAGAGAAATGCTTACTGCAGGACACCACACTTTACTAGCCATTCTTCCCTTCAAGGGGAGAGAAATGCTTATTGCAAGACACCACACTTTACCAGCCAGTCTTCCCTTCAACGGGAGAGAAATGCTTATGCAGGACACCACAGTTTACTAGCCAGTCTTCCCATCAAGGGGAGAGAAATGCTTATTGCAGGACACCACAGTTTACTAGCCATTCTTCCCTTCAAGGGGAGAGAAGTGCTTATTGCAGGACACCACACTTTACTAGCCAGTCTTCCCTTCAAGGGGAGAGAAGTGCTTATTGCAGGACACCACACTTTACTAGCCAGTCTTCCCTTCAAGCGGAGAGAAATGCTTACTGCAGGACATCACACTTTAGTAGCCAGTCTTCCCTTCAAGGGGAGAGAAATGCTTACTGCAGGACACCACACTTTACTAGCCATTCTTCCCTTCAAGGGGAGAGAAATGCTTATTGCAAGACACCACACTTTACCAGCCAGTCTTCCCTTCAACGGGAGAGAAATGCTCATGCAGGACACCACAGTTTACTAGCCAGTCTTCCCATCAAGGGGAGAGAAATGCTTATTGCAGGACACCACAGTTTACTAGCCATTCTTCCCTTCAAGGGGAGAGAAGTGCTTATTGCAGGACACCACACTTTACTAGCCATTCTTTCCTTCAAGGGGAGAGAAGTGCTTATTGCAGGACACCACACCTTACTAGCCATTCTTCCCTTCAAGGGGAGAGAAATGCTTACGTCAGGACACCACAGTTTACTAGCCATTCTTTCCTTCAAGGAGAGAGAAGTGCTTATTGCAGGACACCACACTTTACTAGCCATTCTTCCCTTCAAGGGGAGAGAAATGCTTACGTCAGGACACCACAGTTTACTAGCCATTCTTCCCTTCAAGGGGAGAGAAGTGCTTATTGCAGGACACCACACTTTACTAGCCAGACTTCCCTTCAAGGGGAGCGAAATGCTTATTGCAGGACACCACACTTTACTAGCCAGTCTTCCCTTCAAGCGGAGAGAAATGCTTACTGCAGGACATCACACTTTAGTAGCCAGTCTTCCCTTCAAGGGGAGAGAAATGCTTACTGCAGGACACCACACTTTACTAGCCATTCTTCCCTTCAAGGGGAGAGAAATGCTTATTGCAAGACACCACACTTTACCAGCCAGTCTTCCCTTCAACGGGAGAGAAATGCTTATGCAGGACACCACAGTTTACTAGCCAGTCTTCCCATCAAGGGGAGAGAAATGCTTATTGCAGGACACCACAGTTTACTAGCCATTCTTCCCTTCAAGGGGAGAGAAGTGCTTATTGCAGGACACCACACTTTACTAGCCATTCTTTCCTTCAAGGGGAGAGAAGTGCTTATTGCAGGACACCACACCTTACTAGCCATTCTTCCCTTCAAGGGGAGAGAAATGCTTACGTCAGGACACCACAGTTTACTAGCCATTCTTTCCTTCAAGGGGAGAGAAGTGCTTATTGCAGGACACCACACTTTACTAGCCATTCTTCCCTTCAAGGGGAGAGAAATGCTTACGTCAGGACACCACACTTTACTAGCCAGTCTTCCCTTCAAGTGGAGAGAAATGCTTACTGCAGGACACCACACTTTACTAGCCAGTCTTCCCTTCAAGGGGAGAGAAATGCTTACTGCAGGACACCACACTTTACTAGCCAGTCTTCCCTTCAAGGGGAGAGAAGTGCTTATTGCAGGACACCACACTTTACTAGCCATTCTTCCCTTCAAGGGGAGGGAAGTGCTTATTGCAGGACACCACACTTTACTAGCCAGTCTTCCCTTCAAGGGGAGAGAAATGCTTACTGCAGGACACCACACTTTACTAGCCAGTCTTCCCTTCACGGGGAGAGAAATGCTTATTGTAGGACACCGCACTTTACTAGCCATTCTTCCCTTCAAGGGGAGAGAACTGCTTACTGCAGGACACCACACTTTACTAGCCAGTCTTCCCTTCAAGGGGAGAGAAATGCTTACTGCAGGACACCACACTTTACTAGCCAGTCTTCCCTTCAAGGGGAGAGAAGTGCTTATTGCAGGACACCACACTTTACTAGCCAGTCTTCCCTTCAAGGGGAGAGAACTGCTTATTGCAGGACACCACACTTTACTAGCCAGTCTTCCCTTCAAGGGGAGAGAACTGCTTATTGCAGGACACCACACTTTACTAGCCAGTCTTCAATTCCAGGGGAGAGAAATGCTTACTGCAGGACACCACACTTTACTAGCCAGTCTTCAATTCAAGGGGAGAGAAATGCTTATTGCAGGACACCACACTTTACTAGCCAGTCTTCAATTCAAGGGGAGAGAAATGCTTACTGCAGGACACCACACTTTACTAGCCAGTCTTCCCTTCAAGGGGAGAGAAGTGCTTATTGCAGGACACCACACTTTACTAGCCAGTCTTCCCTTCAAGCGGAGAGAAATGCTTACTGCAGGACATCACACTTTAGTAGCCAGTCTTCCCTTCAAGGGGAGAGAAATGCTTACTGCAGGACACCACACTTTACTAGCCATTCTTCCCTTCAAGGGGAGAGAAATGCTTATTGCAAGACACCACACTTTTCCAGCCAGTCTTCCCTTCAACGGGAGAGAAATGCTTATGCAGGACACCACAGTTTACTAGCCAGTCTTCCCATCAAGGGGAGAGAAATGCTTATTGCAGGACACCACAGTTTACTAGCCATTCTTTCCTTCAAGGGGAGAGAAGTGCTTATTGCAGGACACCACACCTTACTAGCCATTCTTCCCTTCAAGGGGAGAGAAATGCTTACGTCAGGACACCACAGTTTACTAGCCATTCTTTCCTTCAAGGGGAGAGAAGTGCTTATTGCAGGACACCACACTTTACTAGCCATTCTTCCCTTCAAGGGGAGAGAAATGCTTACGTCAGGACACCACAGTTTACTAGCCATTCTTCCCTTCAAGGGGAGGGAAGTGCTTATTGCAGGACACCACAGTTTACTAGCCATTCTTTCCTTCAAGGGGAGAGAAATGCTTATTGCAGGACACCACACTTTACTAGCCATTCTTTCCTTCAAGGGGAGAGAAGTGCTTATTGCAGGACACCACACTTTACTAGCCATTCTTCCCTTCAAGGGGAGAGAAATGCTTACGTCAGGACACCACACTTTACTAGCCAGTCTTCCCTTCAAGTGGAGAGAAATGCTTATTGCAAGACACCACACTTTACTAGCCAGTCTTCCCTTCAAGGGGAGAGAAATGCTTACTGCAGGACACCACACTTTACTAGCCAGTCTTCCCTTCAAGGGGAGAGAAGTGCTTATTGCAGGACACCACACTTTACTAGCCATTCTTCCCTTCAAGGGGAGAGAAGTGCTTATTGCAGGACACCACACTTTACTAGCCAGTCTTCCCTTCAAGGGGAGAGAAATGCTTACTGCAGGACACCACACTTTACTAGCCAGTCTTCCCTTCACGGGGAGAGAAATGCTTATTGTAAGACACCGCACTTTACTAGCCATTCTTCCCTTCAAGGGGAGAGAACTGCTTACTGCAGGACACCACACTTTACTAGCCAGTCTTCCCTTCAAGGGGAGAGAAATGCTTACTGCAGGACACCACACTTTACTATCCAGTCTTCCCTTCTAGGGGAGAGAAGTGCTTATTGCAGGACACCACACTTTACTAGCCATTCTTCCCTTCAAGGGGAGAGAAGTGCTTATTGCAGGACACCACAGTTTACTAGCCATTCTTCCCTTCAAGGGGAGAGAATTGCTTATTGCAGGACACCACACTTTACTAGCCAGTCTTCCCTTCAAGGGGAGAAAAGTGCTTATTGCAGGACACCACAGTTTACTAGCCAGTCTTCCCTTCAAGGGGAGAAAAGTGCTTATTGCAGGACACCACACTTTACTAGCCATTCTTCCCTTCAAGGGGAGAGAAATGCTTACTGCAGGACACCACACTTTACTAGCCAGTCTTCCCTTCAAGGGGAGAGAAATGCTTACTGCAGGACACCACACTTTACTAGCCAGTCTTCATTTCACGGGGAGAGAAATGCTTACTGCAGGACACCACACTTTACTAGCCAGTCTTCCCTTTATGGGGAGAGAAATGCTTATTGTAGGACACCGCACTTTACTAGCCATTCTTCCCTTCAAGGGGAGAGAAATGCTTATTACAGGACTCCCCACATTACTAGCCATTCTTCCCTTTATGGGGAGAGAAATGCTTATTGCAGGACACCACACTTTACTAGCCATTCTTCCCTTCAAGGGGAGAGAAGTGCTTATTGCAGGACACCACACTTTACTAGCCTGTCTTCCCTTCAAGGGGAGAGAAGTGCTTATTGCAGGACACCACACTTTACTAGCCAGTCTTCCCTTCAAGGGGAGAGAACTGCTTATTGCAGGACACCACACTTTACTAGCCAGTCTTCCCTTCAAGGGGAGAGAACTGCTTATTGCAGGACACCACACTTTACTAGCCAGTCTTCAATTCCAGGGGAGAGAAATGCTTACTGCAGGACACCACACTTTACTAGCCAGTCTTCAATTCAAGGGGAGAGAAATGCTTATTGCAGGACACCACACTTTACTAGCCATTCTTCCCTTCAAGGGGAGAGAAGTGCTTATTGCAGGACACCACAGTTTACTAGCCATTCTTCCCTTCAAGGGGAGAGAATTGCTTATTGCAGGACACCACACTTTACTAGCCAGTCTTCCCTTCAAGGGGAGAAAAGTGCTTATTGCAGGACACCACAGTTTACTAGCCAGTCTTCCCTTCAAGGGGAGAAAAGTGCTTATTGCAGGACACCACACTTTACTAGCCATTCTTCCCTTCAAGGGGAGAGAAATGCTTACTGCAGGACACCACACTTTACTAGCCAGTCTTCCCTTCAAGGGGAGAGAAATGCTTACTGCAGGACACCACACTTTACTAGCCAGTCTTCATTTCACGGGGAGAGAAATGCTTACTGCAGGACACCACACTTTACTAGCCAGTCTTCCCTTTATGGGGAGAGAAATGCTTATTGTAGGACACCGCACTTTACTAGCCATTCTTCCCTTCAAGGGGAGAGAAATGCTTATTACAGGACTCCCCACATTACTAGCCATTCTTCCCTTTATGGGGAGAGAAATGCTTATTGCAGGACACCACACTTTACTAGCCATTCTTCCCTTCAAGGGGAGAGAAGTGCTTATTGCAGGACACCACACTTTACTAGCCTGTCTTCCCTTCAAGGGGAGAGAAGTGCTTATTGCAGGACACCACACTTTACTAGCCAGTCTTCCCTTCAAGGGGAGAGAACTGCTTATTGCAGGACACCACACTTTACTAGCCAGTCTTCCCTTCAAGGGGAGAGAACTGCTTATTGCAGGACACCACACTTTACTAGCCAGTCTTCAATTCCAGGGGAGAGAAATGCTTACTGCAGGACACCACACTTTACTAGCCAGTCTTCAATTCAAGGGGAGAGAAATGCTTATTGCAGGACACCACACTTTACTAGCCAGTCTTCAATTCAAGGGGAGAGAAATGCTTACTGCAGGACACCACACTTTACTAGCCAGTCTTCCCTTCAAGGGGAGAGAAGTGCTTATTGCAGGACACCACACTTTACTAGCCAGTCTTCCCTTCAAGCGGAGAGAAATGCTTACTGCAGGACATCACACTTTAGTAGCCAGTCTTCCCTTCAAGGGGAGAGAAATGCTTACTGCAGGACACCACACTTTACTAGCCATTCTTCCCTTCAAGGGGAGAGAAATGCTTATTGCAAGACACCACACTTTACCAGCCAGTCTTCCCTTCAACGGGAGAGAAATGCTTATGCAGGACACCACAGTTTACTAGCCAGTCTTCCCATCAAGGGGAGAGAAATGCTTATTGCAGGACACCACAGTTTACTAGCCATTCTTCCCTTCAAGGGGAGAGAAGTGCTTATTGCAGGACACCACACTTTACTAGCCATTCTTTCCTTCAAGGGGAGAGAAGTGCTTATTGCAGGACACCACACCTTACTAGCCATTCTTCCCTTCAAGGGGAGAGAAATGCTTACGTCAGGACACCACAGTTTACTAGCCATTCTTTCCTTCAAGGGGAAAGAAGTGCTTATTGCAGGACACCACACTTTACTAGCCATTCTTCCCTTCAAGGGGAGAGAAATGCTTACGTCAGGACACCACAGTTTACTAGCCATTCTTCCCTTCAAGGGGAGAGAAGTGCTTATTGCAGGACACCACAGTTTACTAGCCATTCTTTCCTTCAAGGGGAGAGAAATGCTTATTGCAGGACACCACACTTTACTAGCCATTCTTTCCTTCAAGGGGAGAGAAGTGCTTATTGCAGGACACCACACTTTACTAGCCATTCTTCCCTTCAAGGGGAGAGAAATGCTTACGTCAGGACACCACACTTTAATAGCCAGTCTTCCCTTCAAGTGGAGAGAAATGCTTATTGCAAGACACCACACTTTACTAGCCAGTCTTCCCTTCAAGGGGAGAGAAATGCTTACTGCAGGACACCACACTTTACTAGCCAGTCTTCCCTTCAAGGGGAGAGAAGTGCTTATTGCAGGACACCACACTTTACTAGCCATTCTTCCCTTCAAGGGGAGAGAAGTGCTTATTGCAGGACACCACACTTTACTAGCCAGTCTTCCCTTCAAGGGGAGAGAAATGCTTACTGCAGGACACCACACTTTACTAGCCAGTCTTCCCTTCACGGGGAGAGAAATGCTTATTGTAAGACACCGCACTTTACTAGCCATTCTTCCCTTCAAGGGGAGAGAACTGCTTACTGCAGGACACCACACTTTACTAGCCAGTCTTCCCTTCAAGGGGAGAGAAATGCTTACTGCAGGACACCACACTTTACTAGCCAGTCTTCCCTTCTAGGGGAGAGAAGTGCTTATTGCAGGACACCACACTTTACTAGCCATTCTTCCCTTCAAGGGGAGAGAAGTGCTTATTGCAGGACACCACAGTTTACTAGCCATTCTTCCCTTCAAGGGGAGAGAATTGCTTATTGCAGGACACCACACTTTACTAGCCAGTCTTCCCTTCAAGGGGAGAAAAGTGCTTATTGCAGGACACCACAGTTTACTAGCCAGTCTTCCCTTCAAGGGGAGAAAAGTGCTTATTGCAGGACACCACACTTTACTAGCCATTCTTCCCTTCAAGGGGAGAGAAATGCTTACTGCAGGACACCACACTTTACTAGCCAGTCTTCCCTTCAAGGGGAGAGAAATGCTTACTGCAGGACACCACACTTTACTAGCCAGTCTTCATTTCACGGGGAGAGAAATGCTTACTGCAGGACACCACACTTTACTAGCCAGTCTTCCCTTTATGGGGAGAGAAATGCTTATTGTAGGACACCGCACTTTACTAGCCATTCTTCCCTTCAAGGGGAGAGAAATGCTTATTACAGGACTCCCCACATTACTAGCCATTCTTCCCTTTATGGGGAGAGAAATGCTTATTGCAGGACACCACACTTTACTAGCCATTCTTCCCTTCAAGGGGAGAGAAATGCTTATTGCAGGACACCACACTTTACTAGCCCGTCTTCCCTTCAAGGGGAGAGAAATGCTTACTGCAGGACACCACATTTTACTAGCCAGTCTTCCCTTCAAGGGGAGAGAAATGCTTATTGCAGGACACCACACTTTACTAGCCATTCTTTCCTTCAAGGGGAGAGAAGTGCTTATTGCAGGACACCACACTTTACTAGCCATTCTTCCCTTCAAGGGGAGAGAAATGCTTACGTCAGGACACCACACTTTACTAGCCAGTCTTCCCTTCAAGTGGAGAGAAATGCTTACTGCAGGACACCACACTTTACTAGCCAGTCTTCCCTTCAAGGGGAGAGAAATGCTTACTGCAGGACACCACACTTTACTAGCCAGTCTTCCCTTCAAGGGGAGAGAAGTGCTTATTGCAGGACACCACACTTTACTAGCCAGTATTTCCTTTAGGGGAAGGGAAATACTTATTGCAGGACACCACACTTTACTAGCCAGTCTTCCCTTAAAGGGGAGAGAAATGCTTACTGCAGGACACCAAACTTTACTAGCCAGTCTTACCTTCAAGGGGAGAGAAATGCTTACTGCAGGACACCACACTTTACTAGCCAGTCTTCCCTTCAAGGGGAGAATAATGCTTATTGCAGGACACCACACTTTACTAGCCATTCTTCCCTTCAAGGGGAGAGAAGTGCTTATTGCAGGACACCACACTTTACTAGCCAGTCTTCCCTTCAAGGGGAGAGAAATGCTTATTGCAGGACACCACACTTTACTAGCCAGTCTTCCCTTCAAGGGGAGAGAAATGCTTACTGCAGGACACCACACTTTACTAGCCAGTCTTCCCTTCAAAGGGAGAGAAGTGCTTATTGCAGGACACCACACTTTACTAGCCAGTCTTCCCTTCAAGGGGAGAGAACTGCTTATTGCAGGACACCACACTTTACTAGCCAGTCTTCCCTTCAAGGGGAGAGAACTGCTTATTGCAGGACACCACACTTTACTAGCCAGTCTTCAATTCCAGGGGAGAGAAATGCTTACTGCAGGACACCACACTTTACTAGCCAGTCTTCAATTCAAGGGGAGAGAAATGCTTATTGCAGGACACCACACTTTACTAGCCAGTCTTCAATTCAAGGGGAGAGAAATGCTTACTGCAGGACACCACACTTTACTAGCCAGTCTTCCCTTCAAGGGGAGAGAAGTGCTTATTGCAGGACACCACACTTTACTAGCCAGTCTTCCCTTCAAGGGGAGAGAAATGCTTATTGCAAGACACCACACTTTACCAGCCAGTCTTCCCTTCAACGGGAGAGAAATGCTTATGCAGGACACCACAGTTTACTAGCCAGTCTTCCCATTAAGGGGAGAGAAATGCTTATTGCAGGACACCACAGTTTACTAGCCATTCTTCCCTTCAAGGGGAGAGAAGTGCTTATTGCAGGACACCACACTTTACTAGCCATTCTTTCCTTCAAGGGGAGAGAAGTGCTTATTGCAGGACACCACACCTTACTAGCCATTCTTCCCTTCAAGGGGAGAGAAATGCTTACGTCAGGACACCACAGTTTACTAGCCATTCTTTCCTTCAAGGGGAGAGAAGTGCTTATTGCAGGACACCACACTTTACTAGCCATTCTTCCCTTCAAGGGGAGAGAAATGCTTACGTCAGGACACCACAGTTTACTAGCCATTCTTCCCTTCAAGGGGAGAGAAGTGCTTATTGCAGGACACCACAGTTTACTAGCCATTCTTTCCTTCAAGGGGAGAGAAATGCTTATTGCAGGACACCACACTTTACTAGCCATTCTTTCCTTCAAGGGGAGAGAAGTGCTTATTGCAGGACACCACACTTTACTAGCCATTCTTCCCTTCAAGGGGAGAGAAATGCTTACGTCAGGACACCACACTTTACTAGCCAGTCTTCCCTTCAAGTGGAGAGAAATGCTTATTGCAAGACACCACACTTTACTAGCCAGTCTTCCCTTCAAGGGGAGAGAAATGCTTACTGCAGGACACCACACTTTACTAGCCAGTCTTCCCTTCAAGGGGAGAGAAGTGCTTATTGCAGGACACCACACTTTACTAGCCATTCTTCCCTTCAAGGGGAGAGAAGTGCTTATTGCAGGACACCACACTTTACTAGCCAGTCTTCCCTTCAAGGGGAGAGAAATGCTTACTGCAGGACACCACACTTTACTAGCCAGTCTTCCCTTCACGGGGAGAGAAATGCTTATTGTAGGACACCGCACTTTACTAGCCATTCTTCCCTTCAAGGGGAGAGAACTGCTTACTGCAGGACACCACACTTTACTAGCCAGTCTTCCCTTCAAGGGGAGAGAAATGCTTACTGCAGGACACCACACTTTACTAGCCAGTCTTCCCTTCTAGGGGAGAGAAGTGCTTATTGCAGGACACCACACTTTACTAGCCATTCTTCCCTTCAAGGGGAGAGAAGTGCTTATTGCAGGACACCACACTTTACTATCCATTCTTCCCTTCAAGGGGAGAGAAATGCTTACTGCAGGACACCACACTTTACTAGCCATTCTTCCCTTCAAGGGGAGAGAAATGCTTATTGCAGGACACCACACTTTACTAGCCCGTCTTCCCTTCAAGGGGAGAGAAATGCTTACTGCAGGACACCACACTTTACTAGCCAGTCTTCCCTTCAAGGGGAGAGAAATGCTTATTGCAGGACACCACACTTTACTAGCCATTCTTTCCTTCAAGGGGAGAGAAGTGCTTATTGCAGGACACCACACTTTACTAGCCATTCTTCCCTTCAAGGGGAGAGAAATGCTTACGTCAGGACACCACACTTTACTAGCCAGTCTTCCCTTCAAGTGGAGAGAAATGCTTACTGCAGGACACCACACTTTACTAGCCAGTCTTCCCTTCAAGGGAAGAGAAATGCTTACTGCAGGACACCACACTTTACTAGCCAGTCTTCCCTTCAAGGGGAGAGAAGTGCTTATTGCAGGACACCACACTTTACTAGCCATTCTTCCCTTCAAGGGGAGAGAAGTGCTTATTGCAGGACACCACACTTTACTAGCCAGTCTTTCCTTTAGGGGAAGGGAAATACTTATTGCAGGACACCACACTTTACTAGCCATTCTTCCCTTCAAGGGGAGAGAAATGCTTATTACAGGACTCCCCACATTACTAGCCATTCTTCCCTTTATGGGGAGAGAAATGCTTATTGCAGGACACCACACTTTACTAGCCATTCTTCCCTTCAAGGGGAGAGAAATGCTTATTGCAGGACACCACACTTTACTAGCCCGTCTTCCCTTCAAGGGGAGAGAAATGCTTACTGCAGGAC
Source organism: Elgaria multicarinata webbii (assembly GCF_023053635.1). Lineage (NCBI taxonomy): Eukaryota > Metazoa > Chordata > Lepidosauria > Squamata > Anguidae > Elgaria > Elgaria multicarinata. Next base: position 33,988,962 of record NC_086180.1, on the reverse strand, counting down.
ACCACACTTTACTAGCCAGTCTTCCCTTCAAGGGGAGAGAAATGCTTATTGCAGGACACCACACTTTACTAGCCATTCTTTCCTTCAAGGGGAGAGAAGTGCTTATTGCAGGACACCACACTTTACTAGCCATTCTTCCCTTCAAGGGGAGAGAAATGCTTACGTCAGGACACCACACTTTACTAGCCAGTCTTCCCTTCAAGTGGAGAGAAATGCTTACTGCAGGACACCACACTTTACTAGCCAGTCTTCCCTTCAAGGGGAGAGAAATGCTTACTGCAGGACACCACACTTTACTAGCCAGTCTTCCCTTCAAGGGGAGAGAAGTGCTTATTGCAGGACACCACACTTTACTAGCCAGTCTTTCCTTTAGGGGAAGGGAAATACTTATTGCAGGACACCACACTTTACTAGCCAGTCTTCCCTTAAAGGGGAGAGAAATGCTTACTGCAGGACACCAAACTTTACTAGCCAGTCTTCCCTTCAAGGGGAGAGAAATGCTTACTGCAGGACACCACACTTTACTAGCCAGTCTTCCCTTCAAGGGGAGAATAATGCTTATTGCAGGACACCACACTTTACTAGCCATTCTTCCCTTCAAGGGGAGAGAAGTGCTTATTGCAGGACACCACACTTTACTAGCCAGTCTTCCCTTCAAGGGGAGAGAAATGCTTATTGCAGGACACCACACTTTACTAGCCAGTCTTCCCTTCAAGGGGAGAGAAATGCTTACTGCAGGACACCACACTTTACTAGCCAGTCTTCCCTTCAAAGGGAGAGAAGTGCTTATTGCAGGACACCACACTTTACTAGCCAGTCTTCCCTTCAAGGGGAGAGAACTGCTTATTGCAGGACACCACACTTTACTAGCCAGTCTTCCCTTCAAGGGGAGAGAACTGCTTATTGCAGGACACCACACTTTACTAGCCAGTCTTCAATTCCAGGGGAGAGAAATGCTTACTGCAGGACACCACACTTTACTAGCCAGTCTTCAATTCAAGGGGAGAGAAATGCTTATTGCAGGACACCACACTTTACTAGCCAGTCTTCAATTCAAGGGGAGAGAAATGCTTACTGCAGGACACCACACTTTACTAGCCAGTCTTCCCTTCAAGGGGAGAGAAGTGCTTATTGCAGGACACCACACTTTACTAGCCAGTCTTCCCTTCAAGGGGAGAGAAATGCTTATTGCAAGACACCACACTTTACCAGCCAGTCTTCCCTTCAACGGGAGAGAAATGCTTATGCAGGACACCACAGTTTACTAGCCAGTCTTCCCATTAAGGGGAGAGAAATGCTTATTGCAGGACACCACAGTTTACTAGCCATTCTTCCCTTCAAGGGGAGAGAAGTGCTTATTGCAGGACACCACACTTTACTAGCCATTCTTTCCTTCAAGGGGAGAGAAGTGCTTATTGCAGGACACCACACCTTACTAGCCATTCTTCCCTTCAAGGGGAGAGAAATGCTTACGTCAGGACACCACAGTTTACTAGCCATTCTTTCCTTCAAGGGGAGAGAAGTGCTTATTGCAGGACACCACACTTTACTAGCCATTCTTCCCTTCAAGGGGAGAGAAATGCTTACGTCAGGACACCACAGTTTACTAGCCATTCTTCCCTTCAAGGGGAGAGAAGTGCTTATTGCAGGACACCACAGTTTACTAGCCATTCTTTCCTTCAAGGGGAGAGAAATGCTTATTGCAGGACACCACACTTTACTAGCCATTCTTTCCTTCAAGGGGAGAGAAGTGCTTATTGCAGGACACCACACTTTACTAGCCATTCTTCCCTTCAAGGGGAGAGAAATGCTTACGTCAGGACACCACACTTTACTAGCCAGTCTTCCCTTCAAGGGGAGAGAAATGCTTATTGCAAGACACCACACTTTACTAGCCAGTCTTCCCTTCAAGGGGAGAGAAATGCTTACTGCAGGACACCACACTTTACTAGCCAGTCTTCCCTTCAAGGGGAGAGAAGTGCTTATTGCAGGACACCACACTTTACTAGCCATTCTTCCCTTCAAGGGGAGAGAAGTGCTTATTGCAGGACACCACACTTTACTAGCCAGTCTTCCCTTCAAGGGGAGAGAAATGCTTACTGCAGGACACCACACTTTACTAGCCAGTCTTCCCTTCACGGGGAGAGAAATGCTTATTGTAGGACACCGCACTTTACTAGCCATTCTTCCCTTCAAGGGGAGAGAACTGCTTACTGCAGGACACCACAGTTTACTAGCCAGTCTTCCCTTCAAGGGGAGAGAAATGCTTACTGCAGGACACCACACTTTACTAGCCAGTCTTCCCTTCTAGGGGACAGAAGTGCTTATTGCAGGACACCACACTTTACTAGCCATTCTTCCCTTCAAGGGGAGAGAAGTGCTTATTGCAGGACACCACAGTTTACTAGCCATTCTTCCCTTCAAGGGGAGAGAATTGCTTATTGCAGGACACCACACTTTACTAGCCAGTCTTCCCTTCAAGGGGAGAAAAGTGCTTATTGCAGGACACCACAGTTTACTAGCCAGTCTTCCCTTCAAGGGGAGAAAAGTGCTTATTGCAGGACACCACACTTTACTATCCATTCTTCCCTTCAAGGGGAGAGAAATGCTTACTGCAGGACACCACACTTTACTAGCCAGTCTTCCCTTCAAGGGGAGAGAAATGCTTACTGCAGGACACCACACTTTACTAGCCAGTCTTCATTTCACGGGGAGAGAAATGCTTACTGCAGGACACCACACTTTACTAGCCAGTCTTCCCTTTATGGGGAGAGAAATGCTTATTGTAGGACACCGCACTTTACTAGCCATTCTTCCCTTCAAGGGGAGAGAAATGCTTATTACAGGACTCCCCACATTACTAGCCATTCTTCCCTTTATGGGGAGAGAAATGCTTATTGCAGGACACCACACTTTACTAGCCATTCTTCCCTTCAAGGGGAGAGAAATGCTTATTGCAGGACACCACACTTTACTAGCCCGTCTTCCCTTCAAGGGGAGAGAAATGCTTACTGCAGGACACCACACTTTACTAGCCAGTCTTCCCTTCAAGGGGAGAGAAATGCTTATTGCAGGACACCACACTTTACTAGCCATTCTTTCCTTCAAGGGGAGAGAAGTGCTTATTGCAGGACACCACACTTTACTAGCCATTCTTCCCTTCAAGGGGAGAGAAATGCTTACGTCAGGACACCACACTTTACTAGCCAGTCTTCCCTTCAAGTGGAGAGAAATGCTTACTGCAGGACACCACACTTTACTAGCCAGTCTTCCCTTCAAGGGGAGAGAAATGCTTACTGCAGGACACCACACTTTACTAGCCAGTCTTCCCTTCAAGGGGAGAGAAGTGCTTATTGCAGGACACCACACTTTACTAGCCATTCTTCCCTTCAAGGGGAGAGAAGTGCTTATTGCAGGACACCACACTTTACTAGCCAGTCTTTCCTTTAGGGGAAGGGAAATACTTATTGCAGGACACCACACTTTACTAGCCAGTCTTCCCTTAAAGGGGAGAGAAATGCTTACTGCAGGACACCAAACTTTACTAGCCAGTCTTCCCTTCAAGGGGAGAGAAATGCTTACTGCAGGACACCACACTTTACTAGCCAGTCTTCCCTTCAAGGGGAGAATAATGCTTATTGCAGGACACCACACTTTACTAACCATTCTTCCCTTCAAGGGGAGAGAAGTGCTTATTGCAGGACACCACACTTTACTAGCCAGTCTTCCCTTCAAGGGGAGAGAAATGCTTATTGCAGGACACCACACTTTACTAGCCAGTCTTCCCTTCAAGGGGAGAGAAATGCTTACTGCAGGACACCACACTTTACTAGCCAGTCTTCCCTTCAAAGGGAGAGAAGTGCTTATTGCAGGACACCACACTTTACTAGCCAGTCTTCCCTTCAAGGGGAGAATAATGCTTATTGCAGGACACCACACTTTACTAGCCATTCTTCCCTTCAAGGGGAGAGAAGTGCTTATTGCAGGACACCACACTTTACTAGCCAGTCTTCCCTTCAAGGGGAGAGAAATGCTTATTGCAGGACACCACACTTTACCAGCCAGTCTTCCCTGGCCATTTCTCTGCAGTCCACTTGCTGGATGGATTGAATAGAAAGTGAATGCAGGTGTCGAAGAAGGAATGCCTGGAAGTTCTGCTGTAAAGACGAAAGAGGAAAGCACTGCCTTCAGAGGGAGCGGACCTATTATTGCCAGCCTTCACACTTTACCGGCCAGTCTTCCCTTCAAGGGGAGAGAATTGCTTAATTCAGGCCACCAAACTTTACTGTCCAGTCTTCTCTTCAAGGGAAGAGAAGTACTTATTGCAGGACTCCACACTTTTCTGGACAGACTTCCCTTCAAGGGAAGAGAAATGCTTCCCTTGAGAAATGCTTATTGCAATGCTTATTGCAACACACCACACTTTACTAGCCAGTCTTCCCTTCAAGGGGAGAGAAATGCTTACTGCAGGACACCACACTTTACTAGCCAGTCTTCCCTTCAAGGGGAGAGAAGTGCTTATTGCAGGACACCACACTTTTCTGGACAGACTTCCCTTCAAGGGAAGAGAAGTGCTTATTGCAGGACACCACACTTTACTAGCCAGTCTTCCCTTCAAGGGGAGAGAACTGCTTATTGCAGGACACCACACTTTACTTGCCATACTTCCCTTCAAGGGGAGAGAAGTGCTTATTTCAGGCCACCACTCTTTACTGGCCAGTGTCCCCCCCTAACTCCCCTTCATGGGGTGGGCACTGCTTTTTAACTCTTCCAAGAAAGCGAGGCATCTTACATCGTCGTCTTCGTCACCATCTTATCCTCAAAAAAAATCCTTCGAGGTAAGTCAGTCCAACTCTGTAAGCAATATATTACACTTGCTTTGATTGCACTTGTTTTTGTACTTTTCCCCCTTTCATTTGTGGATTTACAGTTTTTAATTCTTTATGTGGGTATGTTCTGTGTTTTAGAATTTAAATTTTGTATACTCGTTTTTACCTTAATTTTAGAATTTCTGTAAACCGCCCAGAGAGCCCTTGTTATGGGAGCGGTATATAAGTGCAATAAATTAAAAAATAAAATGTAGTTTTTCACTCCTCTGTCCCAGGATGATGGTGTGCTGCACCTCCGAAATCAAGGACCAAGACTTCCCTGGCCATTTCTCTGCAGTCCACTTGCTGGATGGATTGAATAGAAAGTGAATGCAGGTGTCGAAGAAGGGATGCCTGGAAGTTCTGCTGTAAAGACGAAAGAGGAAAACACTGCCTTCAGAGGGAGCGGACCTATTATTGCCAGCCTTCACACTTTACTGGCCAGTCTTCCCTTCAAGGGGAGAGAATTGCTTAGTTCAGTCCACCAAACTTTACTGTCCAGTCTTCCCTTCAAGGGAAATGAAGTACTTATTGCTGGACTCCACACTTTTCTGGGCAGACTTCCCTTCATGGGAAGAGAAGTACTTATTGCAGGACTCCACACTTTTCTGGACAGACTTCCCTTCAGGGGAAGAGAAGTGTTTATTGCAGGACACCACACTTTACTAGCCAGTCTTCCCTTTATGGGAAGAGAAGTACTTATTGCAGGACTCCACACTTTTCTGGACAGACTTCCCTTCAAGGGGAGAGAAGTGCTTATTGCAGGACACCACATTTTACTAGCCAGTCTTCTCTTCAAGGGAAGAGAAGTACTTATTGTAGGAAACCACACTTTTCTGTACAGACTTTCCTTCTAGGGAAGAGAAGTGCTTATTGCAGGACACCACACTTTACTGGCCAGTCTTCCCTTCAAGGGGAGAGAAATGCTTACTGCAGGACACCACACTTTACTAGCCAGTCTTCCCTTCAAGGGGAGAGAAATGCTTACTGCAGGACACCACACTTTACTAGCCAGTCTTCCCTTTATGGGGAGAGAAATGCTTATTGTAGGACACCGCACTTTACTAGCCATTCTTCCCTTCAAGGGGAGAGAAATGCTTATTACGGGACTCCACACTTTACTAGCCATTCTTCCCTTTATGGGGAGAGAAATGCTTATTGCAGGACACCACACTTTACTAGCCATTCTTCCATTTATGGGGAGAGAAATGCTTATTGCAGGACACCACACTTTACTAGCCAGTCTTCCCTTCAAGGGGAGATAAATGCTTATTACAGGACTCCACACTTTACTAGCCATTCTTCCCTTTATGGGGAGAGAAATGCTTATTGCAGGACACCACACTTTACTAGCCATTCTTCCCTTTATGGGGAGAGAAATGCTTATTGCAGGACACCACACTTTACTAGCCAGTCTTCCCTTCAAGGGGAGAGAAATGCTTACTGCAGGACACCACACTTTACTAGCCAGTCTTCCCTTTATAGGGAGAGAAATGCTTATTGTAGGACACCGCACTTTACTAGCCATTCTTCCCTTCAAGGGGAGAAAAGTGCTTATTGCAGGACACCACAGTTTACTAGCCAGTCTTCCCTTCAAGGGGAGAGAAATGCTTACTGCAGGACACCACACTTTACTAGCCATTCTTCCCTTCAAGGGGAGAGAAATGCTTATTGCAGGACACCACACTTTACTAGCCATTCTTCCCTTCAAGGGGAGAAAAGTGCTTATTGCAGGACACCACACTTTACTAGCCATTCTTCCCTTCAAGGGGAGAGAAATGCTTACTGCAGGACACCACACTTTACTAGCCAGTCTTCCCTTCAAGGGGAGAGAAATGCTTACTGCAGGACACCACACTTTACTAGCCAGTCTTCATTTCACGGGGAGAGAAATGCTTACTGCAGGACACCACACTTTACTAGCCAGTCTTCCCTTTATGGGGAGAGAAATGCTTATTGTAGGACACCGCACTTTACTAGCCATTCTTCCCTTCAAGGGGAGAGAAATGCTTACTGCAGGACACCACACTTTACTAGCCAGTCTTCCCTTCAAGGGGAGAGAAATGCTTACTGCAGGACACCACACTTTACTAGCCAGTCTTCCCTTCAAGGGGAGAGAAGTGCTTATTGCAGGACACCACACTTTACTAGCCATTCTTCCCTTCAAGGGGAGAGAAGTGCTTATTGCAGGACACCACACTTTACTAGCCAGTCTTTCCTTTAGGGGAAGGGAAATACTTATTGCAGGACACCACACTTTACTAGCCAGTCTTCCCTTAAAGGGGAGAGAAATGCTTACTGCAGGACACCAAACTTTACTAGCCAGTCTTCCCTTCAAGGGGAGAGAAATGCTTACTGCAGGACACCACACTTTACTAGCCAGTCTTCCCTTCAAGGGGAGAATAATGCTTATTGCAGGACACCACACTTTACTAGCCATTCTTCCCTTCAAGGGGAGAGAAGTGCTTATTGCAGGACACCACACTTTACTAGCCAGTCTTCCCTTCAAGGGGAGAGAAATGCTTATTGCAGGACACCACACTTTACTAGCCAGTCTTCCCTTCAAGGGGAGAGAAATGCTTACTGCAGGACACCACACTTTACTAGCCAGTCTTCCCTTCAAAGGGAGAGAAGTGCTTATTGCAGGACACCACACTTTACTAGCCAGTCTTCCCTTCAAGGGGAGAGAAATGCTTACTGCAGGACACCACACTTTACTAGCCAGTCTTCCCTTCAAGGGGAGAGAAGTGCTTACTGCAGGACACCAAACTTTACTAGCCAGTCTTCCATTCAAGGGGAGAGAAATGTTTACTGCAGGACACCACACTTTACTAGCCATTCTTCCCTTCAAGGGGAGAGAAATGCTTACTGCAGGACACCACACTTTACTAGCCAGTCTTCCCATCAAGGGGAGAGAAATGCTTACTGCAGGACACCACACTTTACTAGCCAGTCTTCCCTTCAAGGGGAGAGAAATGCTTACTGCAGGACACCACACTTTACTATCCAGTCTTCCCTTCAAGTGGAGAGAAGTGCTTATTGCAGGACACCACACTTTACTAGCCAGTCTTCCCTTCAAGGGGAGAGAAGTGCTTATTGCAGGACACCACTCTTTACTGGCCAGTGTCCACCCCTCACTCCCCTTCATGGGTTGGACTTTGCTTTTTAACTCTTCCAAGGAAAGTGAGGCATCTTACATCGTCGTCTTCGTCTCCATCTTATCCTCAGAAAAAATCCTTCGAGGTAAGTCAGTCCAACTCTCTAAGCAATATATTACACTGGCTTTAATTGCACTTGTTTTTGTGCTTTTTCCCCTTTCATTTGTTGATTTACAGTTTTTAATTCTTTATGTGGGTATGTTCTGTGTTTTAGAATTTAAATTTTGTATACGTGTTTTTACCTTAATTTTAGAATTTCTGTAAACCGCCCAGAGAGCCCTTGTTATGGGAGCGGTATATAAGTGCAATAAATTAAAAAATAAAATGTAGATTTTCACTCCTCTGTCCCAGGATGATGGTGTGCTGCACCTCTGAAATCAAGGACCAAGACTTCCCTGGCCATTTCTCTGCAGTCCACTTGCTGGATGGATTGAATAGAAAGTGAATGCAGGTGTCGAAGAAGGAATGCCTGGAAGTTCTGCTGTAAAGACGAAAGAGGAAAGCACTGCCTTCAGAGGGAGCGGACCTATTATTGCCAGCCTTCACACTTTACCGGCCAGTCTTCCCTTCAAGGGGAGAGAATTGCTTAATTCAGGCCACCAAACTTTACTGTCCAGTCTTCTCTTCAAGGGAAGAGAAGTACTTATTGCAGGACTCCACACTTTTCTGGACAGACTTCCCTTCAAGGGAAGAGAAATGCTTATTGCAACACACCACACTTTACTAGCCAGTCTTCCCTTCAAGGGGAGAGAAGTGCTTATTGCAGGACACCACACTTTACTAGCCAGTCTTCCCTTCAAGGGAAGAGAAGTGCTTATTGCGGGACACCACACTTTTCTGGACAGACTTCCCTTCAAGGGGAGAGAAATGCTTATTGCAACACAGCACACTTTACTAGCCAGTCTTCCCTTCAAGGGGAGAGAAATGCTTACTGCAGGACACCACACTTTACTAGCCAGTCTTCCCTTCAAGGGGAGAGAAGTGCTTATTGCAGGACACCACACTTTTCTGGACAGACTTCCCTTCAAGGGAAGAGAAGTGCTTATTGCAGGACACCACACTTTACTAGCCAGTCTTCCCTTCAAGGGGAGAGAACTGCTTATTGCAGGACACCACACTTTACTTGCCATACTTCCCTTCAAGGGGAGAGAAGTGCTTATTTCAGGCCACCACTCTTTACTGGCCAGTGTCCCCCCCTAACTCCCCTTCATGGGGTGGGCTCTGCTTTTTAACTCTTCCAAGAAAGCGAGGCATCTTACATCGTCGTCTTCGTCTCCATCTTATCCTCAAAAAAAATCCTTCGAGGTAAGTCAGTCCAACCCTGTAAGCAATATATTACACTTGCTTTGATTGCACTTGTTTTTGTACTTTTCCCCCTTTCATTTGTGGATTTACAGTTTTTAATTCTTTATGTGGGTATGTTCTGTGTTTTAGAATTTAAATTTTGTATACTCGTTTTTACCTTAATTTTAGAATTTCTGTAAACCGCCCAGAGAGCCCTTGTTATGGGAGCGGTATATAAGTGCAATAAATTAAAAAATAAAATGTAGTTTTTCACTCCTCTGTCCCAGGATGATGGTGTGCTGCACCTCCGAAATCAAGGACCAAGACTTCCCTGGCCATTTCTCTGCAGTCCACTTGCTGGATGGATTGAATAGAAAGTGAATGCAGGTGTCGAAGAAGGGATGCCTGGAAGTTCTGCTGTAAAGACGAAAGAGGAAAACACTGCCTTCAGAGGGAGCGGACCTATTATTGCCAGCCTTCACACTTTACTGGCCAGTCTTCCCTTCAAGGGGAGAGAATTGCTTAGTTCAGTCCACCAAACTTTACTGTCCAGTCTTCCCTTCAAGGGAAATGAAGTACTTATTGCTGGACTCCACACTTTTCTGGGCAGACTTCCCTTCAAGGGAAGAGAAGTACTTATTGCAGGACTCCACACTTTTCTGGACAGACTTCCCTTCAGGGGAAGAGAAGTGTTTATTGCAGGACACCACACTTTACTAGCCAGTCTTCCCTTTATGGGAAGAGAAGTACTTATTGCAGGACTCCACAGTTTTCTGGACAGACTTCCCTTCAAGGGGAGAGAAATGCTTACTGCAGGACACCACACTTTACTAGCCAGTCTTCCCTTCAAGGGGAGAGAAATGCTTACTGCAGGACACCACACTTTACTAGCCAGTCTTCCCTTCAAGGGGAGAGAAGTGCTTATTGCAGGACACCACTCTTTACTGGCCAGTGTCCCCCCCTAACTCCCCTTCATGGGGTGGGCTCTGCTTTTTAACTCTTCCAAGAAAGCGAGGCATCTTACATCGTCGTCTTCGTCTCCATCTTATCCTCAAAAAAAATCCTTCGAGGTAAGTCAGTCCAACTCTCTAAGCAATATATTACACTTGCTTTGATTGCACTTGTTTTTGTACTTTTCCCCCTTTCATTTGTTGATTTACAGTTTTTAATTCTTTATGTGGGTATGTTCTGTGTTTTAGAATTTAAATTTTGTATACGCGTTTTTACCTTAATTTTAGAATTTCTGTAAACCGCCCAGAGAGCCCTTGTTATGGGAGCGGTATATAAGTTCAATAAATTAAAAAATAAAATGTAGATTTTCACTCCTCTGTCCCAGGATGATGGTGTGCTGCACCTCTGAAATCAAGGACCAAGACTTCCCTGGCCATTTCTCTGCAGTCCACTTGCTGGATGGATTGAATAGAAAGTGAATGCAGGTGTCGAAGAAGGAATGCCTGGAAGTTCTGCTGTAAAGACGAAAGAGGAAAGCACTGCCTTCAGAGGGAGTGGACCTATTATTGCCAGCCTTCACACTTTACCGGTCAGTCTTCCCTTCAAGGGGAGAGAATTGCTTAATTCAGGCCACCAAACTTTACTGTCCAGTCTTCTCTTCAAGGGAAGAGAAGTACTTATTGCAGGACTCCACACTTTTCTGGACAGACTTCCCTTCAAGGGAAGAGAAATGCTTATTGCAACACACCACACTTTACTAGCCAGTCTTCCCTTCAAGGGGAGAGAAGTGCTTATTGCAGGACACCACACTTTACTAGCCAGTCTTCCCTTCAAGTGGAGAGAAGTGCTTATTGCAGGACACCACACTTTACTAGCCAGTCTTCCCTTCAAGGGAAGAGAAGTACTTATTGCAGGACACCACACTTTTCTGGACAGACTTCCCTTCAAGGGAAGAGAAGTTCTTATTGCAGGACACCACACTTTTCTGGCCCGTCTTCCCTTCATGGGAAGAGAAGTGCTTAATTCAGGCTACCACAATTTCCTAGCCAGACTTCCCTTCAAGGGGAGAGAAGTGCTTATTGCAGGACACCACACTTTTCTGGACAGACTTCCCTTCAAGGGAAGAGAAGTGCTTATTGCAGGACACCACACTTTACTAGCCAGTCTTCCCTTCAAGGGGAGAGAAATGCTTACTGCAGGACACCACACTTTACTAGCCAGTCTTCCCTTCAAGGGGAGAGAAGTGCTTATTGCAGGACACCACACTTTACTAGCCAGTCTTCCCTTCAAGGGGAGAGAAGTGCTTATTGCAGGACACCACACTTTTCTGGACAGACTTCCCTTCAAGGGAAGAGAAGTGCTTATTGCAGGACACCACACTTTACTAGCCAGTCTTCCCTTCAAGGGGAGAGAAATGCTTACTGCAGGACACCACACTTTACTAGCCAGTCTTCCCTTCAAGTGGAGAGAAGTGCTTATTGCAGGACACCACACTTTACTAGCCAGTCTTCCCTTCAAGGGGAGAGAAGTGCTTATTGCAGGACACCACTCTTTACTGGCCAGTGTCCACCCCTCACTCCCCTTCATGGGTTGGGCTTTGCTTTTTAACTCTTCCAAGGAAAGTGAGGCATCTTACATCGTCGTCTTCGTCTCCATCTTATCCTCAGAAAAAATCCTTCGAGGTAAGTCAGTCCAACTCTCTAAGCAATATATTACAATGGCTTTAATTGCACTTGTTTTTGTGCTTTTTCCCCTTTCATTTGTTGATTTACAGTTTTTAATTCTTTATGTGGGTATGTTCTGTGTTTTAGAATTTAAATTTTGTATACGCGTTTTTACCTTAATTTTAGAATTTCTGTAAACCGCCCAGAGAGCCCTTGTTATGGGAGCGGTATATAAGTGCAATAAATTAAAAAATAAAATGTAGATTTTCACTCCTCTGTCCCAGGATGATGGTGTGCTGCACCTCTGAAATCAAGGACCAAGACTTCCCTGGCCATTTCTCTGCAGTCCACTTGCTGGATGGATTGAACAGAAAGTGAATGCAGGTGTCGAAGAAGGAATGCCTGGAAGTTCTGCTGTAAAGACGAAAGAGGAAAGCACTGCCTTCAGAGGGAGCGGACCTATTATTGCCAGCCTTCACACTTTACCGGCCGGTCTTCCCTTCAAGGGGAGAGAATTGCTTAATTCAGGCCACCAACCTTTACTGTCCAGTCTTCTCTTCAAGGGAAGAGAAGTACTTATTGCAGGACTCCACACTTTTCTGGACAGACTTCCCTTCAAGGGAAGAGAAATGCTTATTGCAACACACCACACTTTACTAGCCAGTCTTCCCTTCAAGGGGAGAGAAGTGCTTATTGCAGGACACCACACTTTACTAGCCAGTCTTCCCTTCAAGTGGAGAGAAGTGCTTATTGCAGGACACCACACTTTACTAGCCAGTCTTCCCTTCAAGGGAAGAGAAGTGCTTATTGCAGGACACCACACTTTTCTGGACAGACTTCCCTTCAAGGGGAGAGAAATGCTTACTGCAGGACACCACACTTTACTAGCCAGTCTTCCCTTCAAGGGGAGAGAAATGCTTACTGCAGGACACCACACTTTACTAGCCAGTCTTCCCTTCAAGGGGAGAGAAGTGCTTATTGGAGGACACCACACTTTACTTGCCATACTTCCCTTCAAGGGGAGAGAAGTGCTTATTTCAGGCCACCACTCTTTACTGGCCAGTGTCCCCCCCTAACTCCCCTTCATGGGGTGGGCTCTGCTTTTTAACTCTTCCAAGAAAGCGAGGCATCTTACATCGTCGTCTTCGTCTCCATCTTATCCTCAAAAAAAATCCTTCGAGGTAAGTCAGTCCAACTCTGTAAGCAATATATTACACTTGCTTTGATTGCACTTGTTTTTGTACTTTTCCCCCTTTCATTTGTGGATTTACAGTTTTTAATTCTTTATGTGGGTATGTTCTGTGTTTTAGAATTTAAATTTTGTATACTCGTTTTTACCTTAATTTTAGAATTTCTGTAAACCGCCCAGAGAGCCCTTGTTATGGGAGCGATATATAAGTGCAATAAATTAAAAAATAAAATGTTGTTTTTCACTCCTCTGTCCCAGGATGATGGTGTGCTGCACCTCCGAAATCAAGGACCAAGACTTCCCTGGCCATTTCTCTGCAGTCCACTTGCTGGATGGATTGAATAGAAAGTGAATGCAGGTGTCGAAGAAGGGATGCCTGGAAGTTCTGCTGTAAAGACGAAAGAGGAAAGCACTGCCTTCAGAGGGAGCGGACCTATTATTGCCAGCCTTCACACTTTACTGGCCAGTCTTCCCTTCAAGGGGAGAGAATTGCTTAGTTCAGTCCACCAAACTCTACTGTCCAGTCTTCCCTTCAAGGGAAATGAAGTACTTATTGCAGGACTCCACACTTTTCTGGGCAGACTTCCCTTCAAGGGAAGAGAAGTACTTATTGCAGGACTCCACACTTTTCTGGACAGACTTCCCTTCAGGGGAAGAGAAGTGTTTATTGCAGGACACCACACTTTACTAGCCAGTCTTCCCTTTATGGGAAGAGAAGTACTTATTGCAGGACTCCACACTTTTCTGGACAGACTTCCCTTCAAGGGGAGAAAGTGCTTATTGCAGGACACCACATTTTACTAGCCAGTCTTCCCTTCAAGGGAAGAGAAGTACTTATTGTAGGAAACCTCACTTTTCTGGACAGACTTTCCTTCTAGGGAAGAGAAGTGCTTATTGCAGGACACCACACTTTACTGGCCAGTCTTCCCTTCAAGGGGAGAGAAATGCTTACTGCAGGACACCACACTTTACTAGACAGTCTTCTCTTCAAGGGGAGAGAAATGCTTACTGCAGGACACCACACTTTACTAGCCAGTCTTCCCTTCATGGGGAGAGAAATGCTTACTGCAGGACACCACACTTTACTAGCCAGTCTTCCCTTTATGGGGAGAGAAATGCTTATTGTAGGACACCGCACTTTACTAGCCATTCTTCCCTTCAAGGGGAGAGAAATGCTTATTACGGGACTCCACACTTTACTAGCCATTCTTCCCTTTATGGGGAGAGAAATGCTTATTGCAGGACACCACACTTTACTAGCCATTCTTCCATTTATGGGGAGAGAAATGCTTATTGCAGGACACCACACTTTACTAGCCAGTCTTCCCTTCAAGGGGAGAGAAATGCTTATTACAGGACTCCACACTTTACTAGCCATTCTTCCCTTTATGGGGAGAGAAATGCTTATTGCAGGACACCACACTTTACTAGCCATTCTTCCCTTTATGGGGAGAGAAATGCTTATTGCAGGACACCACATTTTACTAGCCAGTCTTCCCTTCAAGGGAAGAGAAATGCTTACTGCAGGACACCACACTTTACTAGCCAGTCTTCCCTTCAAGGGGAGAGAAATGCTTACTGCAGGACACCACACTTTACTAGCCAGTCTTCCCTTCAAGGGGAGAGAAATGCTTACTGCAGGACACCACACTTTACTAGCCAGTCTTCATTTCACGGGGAGAGAAATGCTTACTGCAGGACACCACACTTTACTAGCCAGTCTTCCCTTTATGGGGAGAGAAATGCTTATTGTAGGACACCGCACTTTACTAGCCATTCTTCCCTTCAAGGGGAGAGAAATGCTTATTACAGGACTCCCCACATTACTAGCCATTCTTCCCTTTATGGGGAGAGAAATGCTTATTGCAGGACACCACACTTTACTAGCCATTCTTCCCTTCAAGGGGAGAGAAATGCTTATTGCAGGACACCACACTTTACTAGCCAGTCTTCCCTTCAAGGGGAGAGAAATGCTTACTGCAGGACACCACACTTTACTAGCCAGTCTTCCCTTCAAGGGGAGAGAAATGCTTACTGCAGGACACCACACTTTACTAGCCAGTCTTCCCTTCAAGGGGAGAGAAATGCTTACTGCAGGACACCACACTTTACTAGCCAGTCTTCCCTTCACGGGGTGAGAAATGCTTACTGCAGGACACCACACTTTACTAGCCAGTCTTCCCTTTATGGGGAGAGAAATGCTTATTGTAGGACACCGCACTTTACTAGCCATTCTTCCCTTCCAGGGGAGAGAACTGCTTATTGCAGGACACCACACTTTACTAGCCGGTCTTCCCTTCAAGTGGAGAGAAGTGCTTATTGCAGGACACCACACTTTACTAGCCAGTCTTCCCTTCAAGGGGAAAGAAATGCTTACTGCAGGACACCACACTTTACTAGCCAGTCTTCCCTTTATGGGGAGAGAAATGCTTATTGCAAGACACCACACTTTACTAGCCAGACTTCCCTTCAAGGGGAGAGAAATGCTTACTGCAGGACACCACACTTTACTAGCCAGTCTTCCCTTCAAGGGGAGAGAAATGCTTACTGCAGGACACCACACTTTACTAGCCAGTCTTCCCTTCAAGGGGAGAGAAATGCTTATTGCAGGACACCACACTTTACTAGCCATTCTTCCCTTCAAGGGGAGAGAAGTGCTTATTGCAGGACACCACACTTTACTAGCCAGTCTTCCCTTCAAGGGGAGAGAAGTGCTTATTGCAGGACTCCACACTTCACTAGCCAGTCTTCCCTTCAAGGGGAGAGAAATGCTGACTGCAGGACACCACACTTTACTAGCCAGTCTTCCCTTCAAGGGGAGAGAAATGCTTACTTTAGGACACCACACTTTACTAGCCAGTCTTCCCTTCAAGGGGAGAGAAATGCTTATTGCAGGACACCACACTTTTAGAGCCAGTCTTCCCTTCAAGGGGAGAGAAGTGCTTATTGCAGTACACCACACTTTACTAGCCAGTCTTCCCTTCAAGGGGAGGGAAGTGCTTATTACAGGACTCCACACTTTACTAGCCAGTCTTCCCTTCATGGGAAGAGAAATGCTTATTGCAGGACTTCACACTTTACCAGCCAGTCTTCCCTTCAAGGGGAGAGAAGTGCTTATTGCAGGACACCACACTTTATTAGCCATTCTTCCCTTCATGGAGAGAGAAGTGCTTATTGCAGGACACCACACTTTACTGGCCAGTCTTCCCTTCAAGGGGAGAGAAATGCTTATTGCAGGAAACCGCACTTTACTAGCCAGTCTTCCCTTCAAGGGGAGAGAAGTGCTTATTGCAGGACACCACACTTCACAATTCTCCCTTCATGGGAAGATAAGTGCTTATTTCAGGACCCCACACTTTAAGAGCCAGTCTTCCCTTCAAGGGGAGAGAGGTGATTTATTTCAGGACACCACACTTTACTAGCCAGTCTTCCCTTCAAGGGTTAGGGTTAGGGTTCACAGAGAGGTCCGCCTGGCTCCTACACTGTACTCTTTTCGTCGCCAGCTGAAGGCCTTTTTATTCACTCAGTATTTTAACACTTAAGTTTAACTTAAATTTAAATTATACTGTTTTAACTCTGTATTTTAACCTTATATCAATTTTGCTGCGTGGTTTTATCCTGGTTGTGCTTTTTATATTGTATTTTGTATTTGTGTTTTTAACTTGTTGGATCCTGGAATGGATCCTGGATATGTTTCCAGGGATTTACTAATTGCTGAGGAGCTGGAGGAACAGAAGACTCAGCAGAAAACTTAAAGGTCAACGTTGCACGTGGACATTGATGTCATAATTGAATAATTGGTGACTTGATTGTTTCAATTAAGGGATTGCAAGCAGTTGCATCATTGTACAGTTAGCCTATAAAAAGGATTGTATTCCCATGTACATGTATCAGAAATGATCACTCTATGAGAGCTGTATTGACTGACCGTATGTAAGTATTTGTATTTGTGATTGCCATAACTAAATTATATTTTTATATGCCAGTAAAGGTTTGTTTAAACCTACTGAAAGTCTCAGTCTTAATCTGTGTCTGTGCTGATTTGCTGGAAACCGCTGCAAAACTCTGTTATAAGGTTATTGGCCAGAAGCCCAGTCTGGCAATAACTAAAATAAGGTTGTAAATATTAGACCAACATATTCCAATAGTTTTATGATGGTTTTAAGATTTGTGAACCGCCCAGAGAGCTTCGGCTATTGGGCGGTATAAAAATGTAATAAATAAATAAATAAATAAATAAAGGGAGAGAAGTGATTTATTTCAGGACACCACACTTTACTAGCCAGTCTTCCCTTCACGGGGAGAGAAGTGCTTATTGCAGGACACCACACTTTACTAGCCGTTTTTGCCTTCAAGGGGAGAGAAATGCTTATTGACAGCCTTCACACTTTACTGGCCAGATTCCTCTTTATATAGAGATCACTGTTTTATTGCCCATCTGCACACTTCAGTGGCCAGAGACCCCTTCAAAGGGAGAGCACTGTTTCTTGCCGGCCTTCACTCTTTAGGGGCCATTCTCCCCTCCTCTGTCTCCCCTTCATGTGGTGGGCTTTGATTTTTAACACTTCCACGGAATGTGAGGCATCTTACATCGTCATGTTCCTCTCCATCTCATCCTCGAAACAACCCTACAAGGTAGGTCAGTCCAACCCTCTAAACATATTACACTGGCTTTGATTGCACTTGTTTTTGTGTTTTCTTTCCTTCTCGTTTGTTGATTGTAAATTTTCACTTCTATGCCAGGTTGATTGTCTGCTACACTTTTGAAATCAAGGCCCTCCTGGCTGTCCTGAATGAAGACTTCCCTGGCCATTTCTCTGCTTTCCACCTGCTGGATGTATTGAATGGAAAGGGAATGCAGCTGCCGAAGAAGGGATGCCTGGAAATTCTGCTGTAAAGATGTGAAAAGAAAGCACTGCCTTCAAAGGGAGGGGACCCCTTATTGCCGGACTTCACACTTTACTGGCCAGATGGCCCATCAAGGGGAGACCAGGGAAGCCTTCATTTTCAATTGCTTAATTCAGTTCTCCAATGAAAATGTGTATTTTATTATTGTAAGCCTCTGTCTGGGGTCTCTTGCCCTGAAATGTGGCCAATAAATGTTTTAAATAAAATGAAGAAAGAAATAAACATCTGCTTTTTTCCTTCAACCCCACTCACTTCTAGAACCTGGCTTCCAAGAGCTGCTCTGAAATTTAATTTGGGCTCTTGTGCTGAATCAGGTTTGGCACTCCCTTCCACCACAGCCTCCATTTTGTAGGTGTATAGGGGGAGGCCTTCCTTAGTTTTGGGCCCCCAAAACTCTGAGCAGTTGTGTTGACTTAGCCCAAAAAGTAGTGTGTTTTCTTCCAATAGGTCCCACAGTCTTTGCCAGTTGCCAATCACCAGAGAGGTCCCTCAAGTTGCTCACTTACCGTAGTCCTACATGCATTTCCTGCACCTACCTGACTTTCAATAAGTGCGAGTGAATTAACCCGAACAACCCTTTTACTTGCAAAAATACCCTCTTCAATTATCAGGGTAGATTAAGCAATAACAATTAATAAATAAATTATGATAAATAATAACACCGTGTGTGTGTGTTTGGGGTTTTTATGGTTCTTACAGCCTTCACCCTCCCAACCATGCCAGTGTCTTTGGTGCATGGGAAAAGCCCACCCTAAGAGCTCCCCACCATCCTGACCGCAAGTCCAGCCCCACACCAAGGCAATGCCATTGCAGAAGAACTTCTATCCTGCTGTGCTGTGTTGCTGGGGGATGCAATCCGTCTGCAGCACTATGTTTTCCTTTTGCTACCCCTGTCTCAGGGTGACCAGATACCAAAGAGAACTGGGCTACTGTGCCTTTCACATGTGTGTAGAAAAGGGCATTTCACCAAGTGCCGCTTCTCACGCATTCACCCTCTTGGCAGCTCTCAAAGGTGCAAAACCCCGATCCTTCTTGGCCTCTGGCAACCCTGCTCTCAATTCAGTTCACCAGATCCCTTTAGCAAGAGGAAGTCAAAGTGACAGAAGTGGATTTTCATTCTGGGACTGGGGGCAACCAACCAACTCCCTGTTCACTGTTGTGTGGGAGTTCGGCCTGTTTTCCCCTGATCTCTCCTGGGTCGACGTCAGGAGCATGGGAGAGCAGTCTGGGTCCAACATGGGTGTTGCCGCCTGGCTTGAATGGCCCCCGAACAAGACACACGTCAGGGGGAGGTCACACGCATACTCCTGGGCAGTATTCTCTCCCCCCACCGGCATGTTCCCCACCCCGCCCCCCAGCATAGCTCTCTGTCTAGTCTTTCTCCCACACACACTTACTCTACCTCCTTATCAGGATCTTTTCTCTTTTTTAACTTTTAGAAGAGTTTGGGCACTGCAGAGCACAGCTGCAGTTGTGCTGCAAACCTCTGTCCTTGTGGCAACGTGCCCCAACCTGTTTTAAAAGTTAAAAGGAAGTTTTAAAAGGGGAGGGGTAAGGGGGGAGATGGCACGGGGGAGAGTGAGCACTGAGTGGCAGGGGCAGGGGGGGAGAGACTGTATTTTTGGTCCCGGACCTCTGCCCGGCCTTTCTGGCGTCACTGTTTGACATGTAGGGGAAAGAACTTTGGTTGTCAAAATATGCAGTCAAACCTCAGGTTCTAAATTCAGAAACTTTATGAAGCTCAAGGTTAGAGGGCAAGTTTAAGGGAAGGGGGGAAAGGTACAAGTAGCAGGAAAGCAACAAAACAGTTTACTCTGGTGTCCCACTGATAACTGCAGAGGACATATGTATACCAAAGAATTAAATTGGATCATTAGCTATTCCTTTTCCCTAGAAAATCCTGGGAACTGTAGTTCTACACCCTCACCACACTACTTTTTCCGGTATTCTTTGAGGGAAGCCATGACAATTCAGCAAATAAAAATTAATAAAAAATCATGCCGCCTTACCATGGCTTTCTGCATTCGCTCTCTTTTGGGGTTATGACCTTCGCCATTACACAGGCAGCCACGTGGTTTCAAATTGAATATTCTTCCCTCTGCATGCTTCATTCAACTGCTTAATGAGGATGGCAAATTGATAACAGCGATATATGAAGGAAAAGTAACACTGAGCCCAGTTGGTGAATATATCCCCTTAGAAATCACTAAACCAAAGCCGTGTAGCATACTGAAACTGAGCCCTGGTGAAGACTGACAAGACCTAGATAAAAGTTGATGTAACAATCAAATTTCACCTCCTGATCTAACTAAAAGGTTCCATCTGGAAGTGCAAACAGAGTCGCTTAAACTACTGTCTTGGAATATCGCGGGGTTGGAGAACAAGCTGAATGATTTGGAGTTTGTACAATATCTGACCAACTTTCATATATTTAGTCTACAAGAAACCAGGGCACAAAAAATAGAACTACAGGGCTATCAAATATTCTCAGTACCAGCAAAAAAAAAAATTTTTTTTCAAGAAAGGGAGGAGCTGTGGGGGCCTCGCTTTGGGTATATCTGCCAGTCTAAACGTTGTGACCCAGGAAATAGTTACTGACTCACCATTTTTGCAAGCCATTCAGTTGACTATCCAAAAGGGGGCAGACTAACATGTATAAACATATATATCCCCCCAGAGGATCCAATTACTATCCTGCTAACATCTGGGACACATTGGAGGCCCTTTTAGATACTGTTATCAACAGTATCTTTTATGCCCAATTATTGTAATGGGAGACTTTAATGCTAGGATATGAGACGAATATACTATTGCATTAAATAACCTATCTCTAAACATGGAAGATTTAGCATACTTGCCACCTAGGAAATCCAGGGATAAGACAATAAACAAGGCGGGTATTTGTCTAATTAGATTAATGTTCAAGTTTATAATGTTCATAACGAATGGTACTGGTTTAGATGAATCAGCCGGAAACTTCCAATTCCTACTTTGGCTCAGTCTTCTCCCAAAAGCGGGTCTATGACCCCCCCCCTGGAAAAAGTGAAGTACAAGCTGATGGGGCAGAACTGCAGTTTGAGATTGATGAACAAATGGTCAAGTTCAAATGGTCAAATTTCTTTGAACAGGTTCAAATCTCTAGGGCCCGATGAACTGCATCCTAGAATAATAAAGAAGAATTCTCAGAACCACTGTCTATTATCTTTGTGAAATCATTGAAGATGGGTGAAGCACTGGACGACTAGAGGAAGGCTAATTTTATCCTTATCTTCAAAAAGGGCAAAAAGAAGGAACCTGGGAATTACAGACCAGTCAGTCTGACAGCAATCCCTGGGAAAAATTTTGAGCAGATTATAAAGAAGTCAATCTGTAAGCACCATGAAAATAATGCAGTGATTATTAGAAGCCAGCATGGATTTCTCAAGAACAAATCCTGTCAGACTAAACTGATTTCATTTTTTGATCAGGTAACCTCTGTTGTGGGAATGCTGTGGACATAACATATCTTGTCTTCAACAAAGCTTCTGACAAAGTGCCCCTGATATTCTGATTAACAAACTTGCTAATAGTGGGCTAGATGGAACAACTATTAGGTAGATACACAGTTGGCTGCAGAATCAGACTCAAAGAGTGCTTATCAATGGTATCTTCTCAAACCAGAGGGAGGTAACGAGCAGGGTACCACAGGGCTCAGCCCTGGACCCAGTGCTCTTCAACATTTTTATTAATGATTTGGACGAGGAGGTGCAGGGAATGCTTATCAAATTTGCAGATGACACAAAATTGCCTGGTATAAACTTTTTTTAAAGTCATTCATGTAATTTTAAATGGTGTCATGTCTACTTTAGCCTTTAGAGTAGTCTGTTACTCTGTGTGAATTTTTCCAGCATTGGAAGGGGTAGTTCCCATGAAAATACAACCATGTAATATTCTGTCTAGTTCGCATGTCCCTTTCATATGTTATTAGGCACAATCTATTGCTGAAATACATCTCGGCCATGATCCCACACAGTTAATTAGGCATACTTATGCCCATTGATTTCAGGAGGGTTAAGAGTGCACTGGATTGTGGCATTGATATGTGTGTGTGTATGTGCTGATATTGTATTGTTCCTACTTCTTATATAATTTGCACATATAGCTAGTTTATGTACTGAAGGGAGTGAAAAGTTCACGGATTTTGCTTCCTGTACAAAGTGGTTCTTTTTGGCTTTCATATTTAGAAGTATGTCAACTTTTGACCAAATCCAGTTTGATGAAGAACATGACTGCTCAGAGAGACCTTTTATATTTCCAAGGGCTTTTGTAGCAGCTGTTAATAGGGAAAGAACACATCCAAAGAACACATCCAAAGCGCCAAAAATTGGCCCCAAACCACGTTCCAGGCAAAAACGCGTATTTCGCAAAATGGGCCATAACGGCAGCTTCTCAATGAGATAAGTGAACCAAACTCACCAGATGCACATAACTAGGTGGGACAAATATAGAAAACTCCAAAAGTTGCCCCCAAACCACGTTCAGATACCCGTTCCAGGCAAAAACGCATATTGCCCAAAATGGGCCGTAATGGCAACTTCCCAATGACATAAGTGAATCAAACTCATCAGAAGCACATAACTAGGTGGGACAAATATAGAAAGCTCCAAAAGTTGCCCCGAAACCACGTTCAGATACCAGTTCCAGGCAAAAACGTGTATTGTGCAAAATGGGCCGTAACTGCAGCTTCCCAATGAGATAAGTGAAGCAAACTCACCAGATGCACATAACTAGGTGGGACAAATATAGAAAGCTCCAAAAGTTGCCCTGAAACCCCGTTCAGATACCCGTTCCGGGCAGAAACGCCTGTTGCGCAAAATGGGCCGTAACGGCAACTTCCCAATGAGGTGAGTCAACTAAACTCACCAGACACACAATACAAGGTGAGCCTGATGTAATAAGCTCCAAAAATTGCCCCCAAACCACGTTCAGGTACCTGTTCCAGGCAAAAACGTGTATTGCCCAAAATGGGCCGTAACAGTAGCTTCCCAATGAGAAAAGTGAACCAAACTCACCAGATGCACATAACTAGGTGGGACAAATACAGAAAGCTCCAAAAGTTGCCCCGAAACCACGTTCAGGTACCCGTTCCGGGCAAAAACGCGTATTGCGCAAAACAGGCCGTAACGGCAGCTTCCCAATGAGGAAAGTCAACCAAACTCACCAGATGCACATGTCACGGTGGGACAAATATAGAAAGCTCCAAAAGTTGCCCCGAAACCACGTTCAGGTACCCGTTCTGGGCAAAAACACATATTGCGCAAAAGGGCCGTAACGGCAACTTCCCAGTGGGTGAGTCAACCAAACTCACCAGACACACATTACTAGGTGAGCCTGATGTAATAACGTCTAAAAATTGGCCCCAAACCACGTTTAGATACCCGTTCGGGCAAAAACGCGTATTGCCCAAAATGGGCCGTAATGGAAGCTTCCCAATGACATAAGTGAACCAAACTCACCAGACGCACATGACAAGGTGGGACAAATATAGAAAGCTCCAAAAGTTGCCCCAAAACCACGTTTAGAAACCCGTTCCGGGCAAAAGTCTGTATTGCGCAAAATGGGCCGTAACAGCAGCTTCCCAATGAGGAAAGTCAACCAAACTCACCAGATGCACATAACTAGGTGGGACAAATATAGAAAGCTCCAAAAGTTGCCCTGAAACCATGTTCAGGTACCCGTTTCGGGCAAAAACACATATTGCAATTCAGGCTCACCTAGTAATGTGTGTCTGGTGAGTTTGGTTGACTCACCTCATTGGGAAGTTGCCATTACGGCCCTTTCGTGCAATACGTGTTTTTGCCCGGTACAGGTACCTGAACGTGGTTTTGGGGCAACTTTTGGAGCTTTCTATATTTGTCCCACCGTGACATGTGCATCTGGTGAGTTTGGTTGACTTTCCTCATTGGGAAGCTGCCGTTACGGCCGGTTTTGCGCAATAAGCGTTTTGCCTGGAACTGGTACCTGAACGTGGTTTCGGGGCAACTTTTGGAGCTTTCTGTATTTGTCCTGCCTAGTTATGTGCATCTGGTGAGTTTGGTTCACTTATCTCATTGGGAAGCTGCCGTTACGGCCTGTTTTGCGCAATACAGACTTTTGCCCGGAACGGGTATCTGAACGTGGTTTCGGGGCAACTTTTGGAGCTTTCTATATTTGTCCCACCTAGTTATGTGCATCTGATGAGTTTGGTTGACTTTCCTCATTGGGAAGCTGCCGTTATGGCCCATTTTGTGCAATACGCGTTTTTGTCCGGAACGGGTATCTGAACGTGGTTTGGGGCCAATTTTTGGAGCTTATTACATCAGGCTCACCAAGTAATGTTTGTCTGGTGAGTTTGGTTGACTCACCTCTTTGGGAAGTTGCCGTTACGGCCCTTTTGCGCAATATGTGTTTTTGCCCAGAACGGGTACCTGAACGTGGTTTCGGGGCAACTTTTGGAGCTTTCTATATTTGTCCCATCTTGTCATGTGCATCTGGTGAGTTTGGTTGACTTTCCTCATTGGGAAGCTGCCGTTACGGCCCATTTTGGGCAATACGCGTTTTTGCCCGGAACGGGTATCTGAACATGGTTTGGGGGCAATTTTTGGAGCTTATTACATCAGGCTCACCTAGTAATGTGTGTCTGGTGAGTTTGATTAACATACTTCACTTGGAAGCTGCTGTCCCTGTCCGTTCTGCGCAATATGCGCTTTGCGCAGAACGGTTATCACAACGCAGTTTCTTTGCACCTTTTGTGGCTTATTGCATCCCTGCCATGGAGTTATGCATGACTGGTGAGTTTGGTTGATATCGCTTGTTCAGTAGTGGCTGTTCTGGCCATCCCATTCTGTTCCGGACGTTGTTTTGGGAGTTCTGGGGTTAATAGTGATATAATATTGGCATAGTTTTAGTCCTAAAATATTGTTCCCAAGTGTTGCTAACACATGCCACTGTTTTTAGTATGTTTTTTTAACATAATGGGGTCGTTCCGGCCTGTTCCGTTCCGTTCCGGCTTTTACACCGTCCCCTAGTGAAAGTGTCAAGTAGTAGTCAATACTTTGCAAATACCTTCTAATGAGTTGTTTTTCTGTGCAGTCATCTCTAAAGGGTTCAAAGCAAGATCTACCATCTCTGCAGATCCAGGAAACAGGACTGGCTAGAGGAGGAAGTTCCTCCCTCTGTAGGAAATTGTTGCTCTGTATCTGTCTCCTGGGAGAATTCCCAGAGAAGAATACTATGTTACTCAGTGCCTATTTTGTCTTAATGTAGCATACAATGTTATTGAATTAGTACCAAGGGTATAGACATGGTTCAAAAACGACTATTAATTTATGCTTTCATTTTGGAACTTCCTCTTCAATGAATATGTGTCCTTTAAAGAATTACTATTTCATTAATTTGTTTGGGCATCTTCCTGATTCAAAAATGACTGGTTTTGTTGTATTATTTTCAAGGCAAACCCTTTCTCTGGTATAAAGACTCCAATCAGGAAGCAACTGGGGATGATATGATATTTTTTTCCTGTCTTTAGCCAACTCAAGGTCAACAGAGAGCATTAGCATGGGCAGCATTTAATAGGATGGCCTTTTCTTTTTCTTTTAGGGTCTTTAATAGATTCAGGTTTGTGTAAAAGAGGTACTGCGAGTTGATAAAATATTTAGATTATAAATTATACCAGCTTTACCACAAGAGAATTGAATGAGCTGGAATGACTCTGAAAATACTTTAAAAAGACATTTAGTACCCTGTTGTCAGATATATAGAAAAAAATCCTCATTTTTTGTCCATCTGTATGCAAGAACCATTTAGTGTAATAAATCGGGAGGCAGCCAAAAGAGATGCAACTCTACGTATAACACCCTACTTATGCAAATAGTACATCTGGTGCTATCTGAGGTAGAGCCAAAAACTATTTCAGAGCAGGCGTAGACACTTACAATGCACTCTGTGATAGCACAATCAGCCAAATAAATTACTAGCTGGATCGAAAATCTTAAGAGTTGGATAAATACCTGAAGAAAGCATTCCTTGCAACTCATAGGACCTGTAATTATTTCTCCTGTTTTACTTGTAACTCACTGCATCAAGTCATAATGAGTTTGGGCTGTTGGTTTGATGGGCCTTGTCTCTCCTGTGGCACCCTGTCCTTAGAAAATATATCATGTCCAAGGTTTTTAAAGCCAAAGTGTTTTCTTCACAGTTACAATATGTAAGGCGCTCTTTCCCACTCTGTATACATGAATCTTTGGGCTTCATATATATGACAAACTTCCCCTTCTAACAGTGAAGAAAGTCAAATACTGAGTTATGGAAATCCTACATAATCCAGTATGTTAAATTTAGGGCACAATGCTATGCAAATGTAGAAAGAAGAAGAAGGCCTGGCTTTGGCACGGCTTTGGCACGGCTTTGGCACGGCTTTGGCAGGCCCGGCTTTGGCACGGAAACAGCCTTGGTCGCCCTGTATGATGACCTATGTCGGGAGAAGGACAGGGGGAGTGTGACTTTGTTGATTCTCCTTGATCTCTCAGCGGCTTTCGATACCATCGACCATGGTATCCTTCTGGAACGTCTGGCTGAGTTGGGAGTGGGGGCACTGCATTGCAGTGGTTCCGCTCCTACTTAGCAGGACGGCTCCAGAAGGTGGTGCTTGGGGGACATTGCTCGGCCCCGTGGACTCTTCAGTATAGAGTTCCGCAGGGATCGGTCTTGTCCCCCATGCTGTTTAACATGTACATGAAACCGTTGGGTGCGGTCATCCGGAGTTTTGGAGTGCGCTGTCATCAGTACGCTGACGACACGCAGCTCTACTGCTCCTTTTCATCCTCATCAGGTGTGGCTGTGGATGTGCTGAACCGGTGCTTGGCTGCGACAATGGACTGGATGAGGGCTAATAAACTGAAGCTCAATCCAGACAAGACTGAGATGCTGCTGGTGGGTGGTTCCTCTGATCGGATGGGGGGTGTTCAACCGGTTCTGGATGGGGTTGCACTCCCCCTGAAGGAGCAGGTTCGTAGCTTGGGGGTTCTCCTAGAACCATCTTTGTCACTTGAGGCTCAGGTGGCCTCGGTGGCACGGAGTGCTTTCTACCAACTTCGGTTGGTGGCCCAGCTACGCCCCTATCTGGACAGGGATAACCTAGCTTCAGTTGTCCATACTCTGGTAACTTCCAAATTAGATTACTGCAATGCCCTCTACATGGGGCAGCCTTTGAAGACGGTCCGGAAGCTGCAGCTTGTGCAAAATGCGGCGGCCAGATTGATAGCTGGAACAGGGAGGTTTGAGCATGTAACACCGATTCTGGCCCGCTTGCATTGGCTGCCTATATGTTTCCGAGCCCAATTCAAGGTGCTGGTCTTAACCTATAAAGCCCTACATGACTTGGGACCACAATACCTGATGGAACGCCTCTCCCGACATGAACCTACCTGTACACTGCGCTCAACATCTAAGGTCCTCCTCCGAGTGCCTACTCCAAGGGAAGCTCGGAGGATGGCAACAAGGGAGAGGGCCTTTTCAGTGGTGGCCCCCCGACTGTGGAATGATCTCCCCGATGAGGCTCGCCTGGCGCCAACATTGTTATCTTTTTGGCGCCAGGTCAAGACTTTTCTCTTCTCCCAGGCATTTTTAACAGCATTTTAACAGCATTTAACAACGTTAAGTTTGTTTTTAATGGACCCCACAATTGTTGTTTTTAAATGGATACTGTTGTTTTTATACTGTTTTTTGTGTGTGTGTGTGTGTGTTTTTAAATTGTATACTTTTAATGTTTACTATTTTAAAATGTTGTAAACCGCCCAGAGAGCTTTGGCTGTGGGGCGGTATATAAATGTAATTAAATAAATAAATAAATAAATAAGAAAGGGTATAACTCCCAACATGGATCAGACAGAGTTGTAGGCCCCTTTTCTGCCTTTTTTTCTGTCTAAACTTACATAGGATTGCACCTTTAGTGCTAAATGTGGCTCAAGTATTTTTCTAGTACTTTACAGTGTTTTGCCAGTATTCCCTAAACTTGGGGTCTCCAACATGCCCATGGACACTTCACCCGGAGTAGGTCATCGGTCAGAGCAACCAAGGCAGTTTTAGTGTTGTGCCTTGAAAATAAGGCCTCATTTGAGCTCCAGACCTTGTTGAAGGAAGTTGCTATCTTGGATCTGTCTGAAATCCTCCTACCTCTCACTTAGCTGGCTTCACCACCCTCAAGCGCTCCCTTGTGGACTGTCGTGTGACAAAATCACAATGCTTGCCATGTCGTATGTATATGAATGTATACAGGTGTTTGCTGTGTTAAATAGAACCCATGTAAGCTATGGTTAATTGTTTAGTAGAGAGTGAGTGAAATGTGGGACAGGTGTGTGTGTGTAGACTGAGTTTATACAAGGGGAAAGCAGACAGATAGATTGGGCATTCTGCCACGCCCGGCATAGCCTGGGCGTGGGGAGGTGTTTGTGGGCGAAGGAAAGAGGAGACGTACCCAGCCAGCATTGGCTGGGGCTCATATGGTGCACATGGGGGAGGGGTTATAGGGCCTTTAAATAAAGGGCTCTCCCTCCCTTCCTCCTCTTTGCTGTGCGGCTCCCTCCCTCCCTCCCTCCCTGTGGGCAGTGTGGGCTTGCTGGTTGCCGTTTGGAGCCAAGTAGGAATTTTTTAGTCCTGTACTGAATTGTGCAGGAGTTTTTTCGCCTACTCCACACTGTGAGATAGTTTGGGTGTATTAATTAGGTTAATCTGTTGCTAATTTGGTCACATTTTGCTATTTGGCGCTAGGTATGGGCATCCAGAGTGGGAGTGGGAATGGTGAGCATTCATATGGCACTGTTCACAGTGACTGGTAAGTCCGAGGCTCCCAGATTTGAGCCCCACGGCCCACCTGGGAGATAAGACTTACCTTCGGGGCTGACCCTACTCACCCACTCAGAGCTGGACAGCCTGAGATAGGGCGTCACAAAAGAAGGTCCCCTGACCCCACAAGGGGCAGGCCCGGGGGAAGGCAAAAGATGCAACGCCTACCCTTGGGCCACAAATGGCTCGTCCAACTTCAGGGGCCTGGCAACAGGCCATGCTGGATGCCCGGTAGGATTCATCCCCTCTTGCAGATCATTTAATAAAATGTGGCCCTGTTTAAATCCAGCTGTTGTTGTCTCATCTCCTTATTTATCGACCTTCGCACCACAAAGGGCCTTAGAGACTGATGAAGCTACATCCAGTTAGTGGGAGTTAAGGGGTAAAGTAGGCAGCGTAAGAACAAGAACTGAGTGATTAATTATAAGGTATAACACCTATTGTATTAAATAAATATTCATTTCTTTGTCTTTAAAATATAAATTCCCACATGTTGTTCATCTTTCTGTGTTACCAATAAGGAACGTATTTCCTGGATACCTCTCCTGTTTGGGTAAAGGGAGACAATGGGGCATATTGGGTCTATCTTTTACCTACAGAATATAGGGGCTGAAGCTGGTGGGTCAATGAGGACAGCTGACCCAAAGCAGAGGCAGACGGGCCTGAGGGAGGGCCGGTTGCATCACAGTGGGCTTATGCTTTTTTTCCAGGAATCAGTACAGGAGATATTTTTTTCCATGTCACAGTTGCGCTTCTCACCTCATACAATGTGGGCATAAATGGAATTGTATCTCTCTGCTATGCAAAATATATGGAAGTGGCCGGCTCATATGCGGGGCTGGCTCATATGTGGCGTGGTAGATCCAGGCCTGGTAGGGCTTGCACCCATTCATTCTAATCAAAACTTCCGTGTGAGTTTAAAAGAACGGCCCACATCAGTGGAAGCCAATGGCTGCAACATCAGTAGGGCAGTGAATCCATTCCAGGTTTCCATCAGAGCCAGTCAGAATTTTAGCTTTTTTAGAGTTTTAACTCATTCTGACTGACATTGAAGCCACTGGCATCCATGGTTACAAAACCCATTCTCATTCAAGAGACAGCTCCAACTGAGAATTAACAAATGATACTTCTATAGGGTTTCAGAACCACATGTGCTAAAACTTTCCTATTCTGTACTTGTTTAACTCTCGCGAAACCAGATCTTTGCATTACCTCATTCTCATCATTGTAATCGGTATCATGTTAAACATTAATAGTGTTTCATCTTATATTCTGGTTGAGGTAATATGACACTTTAGAACAACCTCAAGAAATGCAGTGCTAATGGAGCAGATACTTCATGACAACCAGTGAATAAAATGCAAATATCAGGTAATTATCAGCTGTCATCGCTATGAGAAAATTGCTAACAACTACTGGAGAAGACAAATGTGATGGTTCATACAGTAATTTGCAACCCTCAAGAGTTTTTATTGGGCTTTCTTCTTAACACTTTAATAGACCCTGGCCACGATCCAAGTCATCTGCCTGCATGTGTCTTAAATGAACAATTCAGCAGAAATGTACAGCATTTCCAGTATTTTAATTTTTGACCTCCTCGGTAAATGGCAGTTCAGAAGCAAACAGATTTCATTCTTTCTCAGCCAGCAATTGTAAATATGATTAAGATCTATAACATTATCTGATTGGTTTCTTAAAAATGAAATTCAAAATATAATGCCTAATGCTTTTACATATTTCACTTTTATAGGGAAGTGATACTGTTGAAAATAGGAAATAGTTATTCTGTGATATTGCATGCTTAGTTAATTGATGCTGTAATTCTAAACTGAGATCAATTAAATACTTACAAGGTGCTTACTCGGGATGCCTATTTTCTTGTTCATACATGTAGGTGAGCCAGAGAATTGATTGAAGGTTGCCTTCTTCTTCCCCTGCCTCTATTGACATGAGTGCTCATTCATATCAGTCTATTTTTCTGTGTTAATACACTCAGAAATCACTCACACATCTGCATATCAAGTGAAATGTAAAGTAAAACAGAGATCTAATTTGCAGTCAAAAGTCATATGTATTTTACCATTCATTTTGGCAGAGTTCTGATTGAGAGAAGAGAGCCATTTGTGGCTGCTTCATGCATTATGCTTTATTCAGTAATGCAGATGTGTCCATAACACCTTTATCTGCAAAATCTAGGATGGTGGGAATGTAACATATGAGTCAGTCCATGTTAGCTGGAACCAGGGAATGTGGGTGAATATAGCAGAATTCATGGGCATATAAATGGTGTGTAGTCTGATTCTGTCTGTATTTGCTTAGAATTTCTGTTCCTTCAAATATTAGCTTACAGTAAGTACTCAGTGGGACTTAATTCCAGATAAGTGTGCAGCATTTAAATAAAAGTGCTCAATGAAAGGTGTTATTTTTTACACAATTGGGTGATTGAGGGGAATCTACGATAAGTACCCCTCTTCCACCACTATGATCTGGAAGAGGTAGTTCCAGATAATGAAGTGATCTTTATTCATAATTGACACAAATAAGAAAAAAAGAAAGAAAAAAGAACCTTGATTGGAGGGAAGAGGTAGCCAGAACACTTTACTGTATGCACAATGCTATTCAATAATTCCAACATGAATTTTCCATGAGAAGTTCTGTTTTGCTTTATGCTACTTGTCATTCTTGGTTCCTTATACTTTCAGTCAAGTACTGCAACTTGACTAATACTCAAGAATGTTATTAAGGTAACAACCTGCTTAATCATACATTGTATTTTCAGAGGAAATATTTTGTTTTTGGTACTTCCATCCCAGAGGCACATGAATTACCTTACTCACATTGATCTTGCACTTGTTTACTTAGTCAGAAAGGTGCACATGAATTATCTTGAATGCTACTTACAGAGTACTAAAGCATAGCCATTCCTGCTGTATACTTAACTGCAGAGGAATAAGAAGGAAATGAGTGGTTCTCTTTTTATTCAGTGCCTCACAGATGGAAACAATGAGAAGCCTATTGATTTTCTCGAGTGTCACACTATGTTTAATTAGCTGCCAAGATCTGAAATGGAAGCCATCTATTGGCACTGAACAGACTCAACTACAATCTTACCAATGCCTCCAGAATTTTTTTTCTTCTTCACAGTGAACATATTGCGGATAGACTTGATGTGTTGATTTGTACGTCTGTATTACTGTTTGAGCAGATTATTCCTATTTCAGCAGTAACAACAATTAATCAAAGGTATGACAGGCACGGTGTGTGAAAAATAACATGAGTTATCTCCAGGCAGATGGTTCAAAACAGTAACCAAACTTAATAAGGGACTTTGTCCAGCAAGCTTCATCCTTAACAGATGTTTCTAAAAAAGCTCGAAGAGGCAACAGCTAGAATTGACTGGTGAGGTGATCAGGGATATGTCTCTGCTTCTCAGATGAAAATTACAGCCAGACTGGATACATATGAGGTCAAGAAAAATACAATTCTTAGTCAGTGTCCAATTGAGACTGTAATTTCCATTTGACAAGTAGGGAACATTTTCATGCTGAGTTACCAGCCAGCAACAATGAGCAGAGAAGGGGATTTACATTATTATTATTATTTTTTAAAAATCTACAGCCTAGGTAAACACTTTGTCAGCTTTAATAAATTGAATAAATTGATTGGGTTCTTTTGGTTTCTTTTCTTTCAAAAGTTTTCCACTGTGCATTCAATCTCTTTACTAATTACCTTTGTCAAACCGGGAGGTGTGGCTTCCTGCTAATATATCATACAGATTGGTCTCAGACCATGGATATTTATTTATTTATTTATTGCATTTCTATATCACCCAATAGCTGAAGCTCTCTGGGAAGTTAACAAAAATTAAAACATCAAACACAATTCATGGTATAAAAATAAAATAAAAATAAAAGTACAATAGAATAGCATAACCAGGAATTTATACAGTTTTAAAATAAATGTTTATTTATTTATTTATTACATTTCTATACCGCCCAATAGCCGAAGCTCTCTGGGCGGTTCACAAAAATTAAAATTAAATTAATGTGCTCCCCCCATAAATGTGCTGGGGTGGATTAGTGTGTGTGTGTGTGTGTGTGTGTGTGTCCATTTAAGGGGGATAATGGTTTGAGTTTTTTTTAAAAAAAAATCAAGGCACGAATGGATCTGATACAAACTTGGCATGCCTAAAGACCTACTTAAGAGCTATCATCATGCCAAGTCTCATTTCTTTATCTTTAAAAATGACAGCATTTTTTTAAAAAAATAAAAATAAACCATGAACTTTTTAAAAAAAAACACCTAAAAAATCAAGGCTTAAAGAGATATTTTCCAAACCTGGCATGTCTAAAGACCTGCTTAAGAGGTATCACCATGCCACCATTTTTTTACAGATAAAAATGCCACATTTTTATCTGTAAAAAAATGAGAGAGCTGTAAGCATTTGATTATTTTCCATTGACTAGAGAGGTTATCTGAAAAAGGGGCAGTTCTCTGATGGGTAATCTGATGGGATGGAGTAAGGGGAGCCTCTCCGAAATTGAGGCAGAGAATTGCCTCAACAGAGCTCTGGCTCAAATTTTGAGGCAGAGAAGACCCACTTTGCACACCCGTAGTGAAGTGTATTCTCAAGAGCTGCATCTAATAGAACACTTCCTTTTCTTTCCTCAAAGTTGTCTGCTTCATTTCTTTTTCATCTCTCATTTTAAGGTTAGTGCTCTCTGTTGGCTTTCCAAGACACAAAGAAAATTGTTCTTTTCACCTGTTTCTCTCCCCTCACTCCCCCCCCCCCCAGTGATCTGCTTTATTTTCTGAACTCAAGTGTGGCAAAGTACTGATTATACATACTGGATAAAAACCCAGTCATTATTTTAGGCATTCTGATGCTAATTTAATGCAGCATAATTCAAATTGCATCAAATTAGTGTCAAACTGTTAAGCATTATTTGGGGCAGTTGTCTGACAAGTTTGACAATGCTTACTCATCAGTGGCTTACCAGCTCTGCTTCTTTTACATTTTTTTGATAAAATTAGCATTAATCCACTTTGTTGTAGACTCTTTTTCCCCCTAGGGAAAGTATGGCAGCAACATTATACACCTGGTGGTTTCTGTCATTGATAATGCTTTACCTTGATTGTCAAATTCCAAGTCTGAGTTTAGCTAAAAAATTTAGGTTTTGAGAGGAGTCTTAATTAACAAGTCTTAGAGATGACATTCTGGCAGCTCCTGTCCTCAGCTAACATTTCAAACAGCACTTTTCATATTCAGAACAGTGAGTAACTGTCTGTTAATTGAGAGCAAGCGAGCAAGGAAAGGGGAATTGCCCCTGCCTTGATAAATGGGAGCATAGAATGGCAAGGGAGGGTACACAATATAGATTTATCGAACAATTTTTAAAAAACCATCATTACCTCTACTTGGAATGGGCAATCAAGTGATATTGGAGATGGCCAGAATTCTCCAAACAACATCTCACTAGTTTTGTGTCTGATTCCTATTCAGGCTTGAGATGGCTGCTCGCTTGTACAAATCGAGCAGGAGATTTGTGCAAATTAGGAAATGAAAACTGGGAATTGGGGATAAGATGAATGTGAGGACATGTTAAACCATTTGCAAATATTTTCACTGGACACATGCTCATGTTCAAAGCTCTGAACAAGGCCTGCTCACTTGTTTTGCAAGCAAAACCAGAATTTACATGCACCCCTACAATGTACGAATTTTTGGCTGGGTTTATAGCATGGCATGTTGACCATGTTTAGACCCTATTGACTAATTTTCACACAAGCAGTCTTAAATATTAATTGAGTAGTAGTAGTGAAGGAAGAAGGGAACAAGGAACAGAGACCCTTTGGGGCAAAGGGTGAGGGTTGGCATATGATGCAGTGAAGCAAGACATCTGTGGGGCATCTTTTACTGGCCAACACACACTGCCAGGATAATTAAATTAATTAATTAATTAATTAATTACATTTATATACCACCCCATAGCCAAAGCTCTCTGGGCAGTTTACAAAACTTAAAAACAGTAAACATTTTTTAAAAAAGTATATAAAATTTTAAACCATCAAAAACATAAAAACAATAGTATAAAAACAACAGTATCTATTTAAAAACAACAGTTCTGGGGTTCCTTTAAAAACAAACTTAGCATTGTTAAATGCTGTTAAATGCCTGGGAGAAGAGAAAAGTCTTGACCTGGCACCTAAAAGATAACAGTGTTAGCACCAGGCAAGCTTCATCAGGGAGATTATTCCACAGTCGGGGGGCCACCACCGAAAAGGCCCTCTCCCTTGTTGCCATCCTCCGAGTTTCCCTCGGAGTAGGCACTCGGAGGAGGACCTTAGATGTTGAGCGCAGTGTACAGGTAGGTTCATGTCGGGAGAGGCATTCCATCAGGTATTGTAGGTTAAAACGAGCACCTTGAATTGGGCTCGGAAACATATAGGCAGCCAATGCAAGCAGGCCAGAATCACTGTTATATGTTCAAACCTCCTTGTTCCAGTTATCAATCTGGCCACTGCATTTTGCACAAGTTTCAGGTTCCAAACCATCTTCAAAGGCTGCCCCACATAGAGGGCATTGCAGTAATTTAATTTGGAAGTTACCAGAGTATGGACAACTGAAGCTAGTTTATCCCTATCCAGATAGGGGCATAGCTGGGCCACCAACAGTTGGTAGAAAGCACTCTGTACCACCAAGGCCACCTGAGCCTCAAGTGACAGAGATGAGGTGATTCTACAGATCAGAATGTAAAGTCTGGTTGATAGCTACACATTGATAAGTCCAATTGATTTCAGTGGCCCTGTAAAGACAACATGCTAAGCTATGGTTAGGCTGCTAACCCTTTTGCAGCAAATAGTTAGTAATTGTGTTTAAACTGTGGTTGCATAACCACCATTGCCAGGAATAGTTCACACAACCTACTAAACCATAATGTTTAGCTCAAAATGTTTAACCACCATGGCTTAGCATGGGCCACTCAGTCCATCTAGTTTGTTCACCAGGGTGCGAACATAAGGACATAAGAAGGGCCATGCTAGATCAGACTGAGGGTCTAACTAGTCCAGCACTCTGTTCACACAGTGGTCAACCAACTGTCAACCAGGGACCAACAAAGCAATACTTGGTGCACCCTTCCACCCATGTTCTCCAGCAACTGGGGTATACAGGCTTACTGCCTGAGATACTGGAAGTAGCACATATACATCAGGGCTAGTAGCCATTGATAGCCTTCTCCTCCAGGAATTTATCCATCAGGGACAGCAACAGAGAGGCTCATGGATTGAACATATGTAGGCCTCTCCTCCTTTCCCGTCATCCACTATTGTGCCTCTTTTTCTTTTTCTCTGACATCTCTTGATGGAACCAACTCTGGAACCAGCTTTCCCTGGAAACTGAGAGGGTTTGGAAGGGTTAGGAAGAAAGATTCATTATCAGATCTTCTCTTCCATGGCCATAGCTCTGTCTATGATCTTGTAAGAGCAGATCGGTGCCATCCTATGGAACCCCAGATGCCATCTGGGAGCTATTGGATTGCTCTGTTAAACTATCTTTGAATGCTGGTTCCTGGGCTTGAGAATCCTGTTTTTAGTTTTATTAGTGAAGGATACAGGACCATAAGTTCAGCTCCTATTTCTGTAGCTTATTATGGTTAAAAATAAATTTCCAAATCTTATTATGTTCTTTATATAACTCATTCTTACGGTAAGGCTTATTCCACCATTATAATCGTTGTTTTCTGTCAAAATATTACCAATAATCCGTTTAACACCAATCCACCTAATTGCACTCAAGAATGAAATAAAATCCAATCTCTTGTATGTACTGAAGAATGTTGATATACTCAACTCTCACAGACCCTCTTCTGTGAATCATTCTGATTGCCACAACAGTTTTATTAAATATGTAAGATTTGTTATACAAATTAGTTTTAAAGGATTGTACTAGACAAAATAAAGATAATTCCATTCCATAATTAGCATACTATAATGGTAGTGCAGGGGAGCATTAAACAAACTTTGCCTGCTGCCCAATCCACAATAACCTGGAAGTAAGTCCCATTGAACTCAGTGGGGCTGATTCTCAATTAGACACACATATGATTGGCTGCTATCATAACATGCAGCTCAATAGATCTGTTGATCACACTAGGGGTTAGATGGAATGCTACTGCAAACATACTACATGATGTCCAATAGCCTGATCACATGCAAGTTTATGCAGAAATAAATCTCACTGGGTGTTACTCCCAGATAAGTAGGGATACGATTGAAGCCTAACTTTCTAAGCCCTTTCCCAACACCAACACCTTAACTACTTATGTATTCTGATTAGAACTGTGTGCACGTGGCCTCTCAAAATTTTCCATCCTACCTGTGGGCAGAGAAATTGAGGGGACAATTTCACCAGATTTCTCAAGGGGGAGGAGAAATCCTTCAACAATTCCTCACAGGTAGGCATCACCATTGGCAAGGGTTGTAGAACAGATTCTTTTTTACCTAGAGTTTTTTTTTTATTATTTCTTGTTTTTTGTTTTGTTTTGCATTGCCACTACAAGAGGCAACAGCAACAACTGTGCTGGCAGCCTGGCCCCCATTTTGCAGCCTCCGCAATATCCCATATACCTAGCATCATTCCAGGGCATGGCAGGGGGTAAGGAAGGGAATGCAGCCACCACCACACACACAAAAATTATGGTGAAGAAAATTTGGAGGAAATTCCTCAAAGTCTCCTTTTATTTCGGGGGTTAAGAAAAGAAAAATCTCGGAAGTTTTCTGAGAATAATGTATACTGAGAAATTTTGGCTCTGCTTTAATTGCTATTCTTCAGAGTTTAGCACCATCCCTAGGGTCTTCCAAATGTTTCATTTCTGAGGTGTGATTGTGGGCACATCTTGCCTGTAATGCAGGTGCTGGCAACACCGCTCCTTCCCTGAAAGCCCTGTAGCAGGTGTGAGGTGGGGACGACGACAACCGTGTTGCATCCACTGCCAGGAAAAGGCTGGAGGAAACGATGTGCCAAATTCCATCCTCCAATTTCCTGGACGTATTCTTTCCCCATGAAAGTCGCCTCCATTTTTGCCTCATTATCAGGGCATTTTATAGTTTATTTTGAATGTGTTTTGAGTCTTACCGAATCACTGTGGGGTGGCTGAAAGGACTGTCTGTTTTCTTTTTTTCTTTTACACATCTCACCATTGCTATGCAGTTTCCCAGGCTACCTGCACTTCCTGATCCGAAAAGGCCCTGTGGGAGGAATAAATTAATGATGTCTTCCCCTGGGCAGGGAGTGTGGGAAGCCAAGAAGGATACAGGCCGAAAGAGAGATGATTGTACAATGAAATGTTAGGTTTGAATCCAAGGAAGCCTCCTAGGATGAAGAGGAGGAGGACTACTCACCCACAGGAGTGGGAGTTTCCTCCCCCACTGCCAGGCAGGAGATCAACACGCAGAGGGAGGAGGTCGCAGGACCTTCGGAGGAGCTGCCGGTTAGCCAGACCCTTGCCCTGCCTGACGTTCTGGAGGTGGAGGCAGAGATGGAGATGGAGACACCACCCAGCCCTCGGGAGCGGAGGCGAGGAAAGAGGGCTGAGCAGATGCAGTAGTGAGGAGGAGTGTGCGCATGAGAAAGACGCCGAGACTAAATAGGAGGCAGGTGTAACAAGGTACAGCTGGACTCCAGGTGGGGCCAGACTGGCAGGACTAGAAAAGGAGGAAGCTAAATGCTGGGTCGTTCTGGCAAACACCTTTTGGCTTCAATCCGGTTGCCAGTACCTTGCCTTGTTTCCTGACTCTGACCTTGGACTCTCGACTTGGACCAGCTGACTGATTATGCATATACCTGACCCTGACCTCCTGGACAAGGGACTTGGCTCTTGACTTGGATTGGACTTTGGACCGGCTATTGGCATTCCTCATTTCTGGCTGGTGGACTCGGACTGGTAGGCTTAAAGTTCCAGCTTCCTTGGATGTGCCCTTGTGGCTGAATTGCTGCTTCTGCCTAAAAGACTGGGACTTGATCTTTGCAGCATGCAGGCTTGTGTTTGCATTCCTGGCCAGAGATTTATGACTGGGTAATTGACCAGTGTAATAAAATGCTCAACAGATAATGTTTTTGGCTCCTGCTGTTACTTAAAATGAAAGGCAGGATGTTTACACACAAGAACACTGAACCAAACCCATGAGCATTTCTCCAAAATGTCTTCTTCTTTGAATTTCTTTCAAAGG
Source organism: Elgaria multicarinata webbii (assembly GCF_023053635.1). Classification (NCBI taxonomy): domain Eukaryota; kingdom Metazoa; phylum Chordata; class Lepidosauria; order Squamata; family Anguidae; genus Elgaria; species Elgaria multicarinata. The sequence goes on along the minus strand of NC_086180.1, from coordinate 33,949,850 downwards.
CAATTTATTTTCTATCAAATTGAATGAGATTGTTTGAAGCTTTTGTGGGTATTTTTTTTTTTTTTTGGTACACCACTAATTTTGACACATGCTACTAAACCCTTTGAATGTTAAAGTATGTGAAGGGGATAGATCCACATGAATGTGGCTTTTCTCATTTTCATACTTACATTCCTGTCTGACCCTGCGAAATTTGCCAATACCAATCAGAGGCTACTTCAGGCTTATAAAGAAAGAATAGGGCCGGATGTCATGGGGGATCCAGCCCTTTTTGGGCAAGTCGGACTGGGCTTGCACTTGTGAGCTGAGCTGTGGGCTTTCCCCCCAAAATCTGGGAACTTGTATTTAATACTCGGATTGTATTTAAATTGCCATTTTCATAAACTGCAGTTGCAATTTGCATTACGTATGCAATAAATAAATAAATAATGGCCCGGTTTTTTTCAGTTTCTTTCAAACAGAGAAAGTGCGTATTTTGAACAGGAAAAGTCCACATTTTTCAAAACTGTGCCTGTTTCCCCCCATTGGCTAAAGCATAAGAATGATTTTAAAATGGTTTGCATTCTAAAAAATGCCTTTTTAAAAAGCACACTTTAAGTTGTGCAGCTTTTAAAAGTGCACATTTTGGAAATGCAAACACAAGTTCAGGAATTTACAAACATTTTCAGGGAACCTTTTGTAAACCGCCCAGAGAGCTTTGGCTATGTGGTGGTATATAAATGCAATAAATAAATAAATAAATAAATATGGACACCTGTTTGTGTTCAGGGTTGCAAGTGGAGCGTTTCTGAGTGATTTCCAAACTGAAATGAAATTCTTGTATATCCCTAGCAGCGGGGGGGGGGGGGGAACCTTAGGAAAAGAGAAAGATGTTGTGCAAGTAGTTTGCCCCACCTTGAGAAACTGAAGCAATCTTGTGTATCCCCCATACCCTGCCATCACAGTTCTCTGCTCACAAATAGTGGGTTAGAATTTCAAGAGGCCATTTGTGCACACATGCACGCACACGCATACACAGAAGCCCAATTTCTTGTAGAAATAAAGACAGTCCCCAAACGTCTCTGAACCTGCTTGATATGCCTCTCACTTCAGAAATGTTTTACTTCAGCCTCACCATTTCCCAGAAAATAGAAGTTAAAGGCTACAAAGAAAATTACAAAGGAAATGGGATATTTCAGAAATGTGCCTATAATACTGAGCCTTCTGTTCCTATTAAGCGTACTGCCCTTACTTTCATCCGAATGGTTGTGGCTGTGCTCTTCACAAAGACATTGTAGCTGAAAATATCTTCCTTTTGTTTTTGCTGAAGCCCAACAATGTTTACAGTGCATCTGTTATGCAATGTTCTCCTCTAATTAGCACGCTATTGCCTGCTGTGTTGATTTTTCTTTATTAGGTAAAAAAACAAATAAAAATCGCCTATCCGCCATTTCCAAAGCTCTTTGTGCTGCAGCGCTTGGCTTTTGGTAATTGGTCACTGTTGTGATGTTAGAATTCATGGACGATCGGGGTTCCAAGTGCGCTCATGGTTTTCAGCCGATAATATCACCATGTTTAATTATTATGATCTCAATCAGGTTTTGGCTTTCACAAGCCAGCTTGTGCTGGGGAAAGGAAGACTCCAAACCACACAGCAGATGTGAAATAGTAACATGTGGAATTTATTCATCTACTTCTACCCCTCTCCTGGAACTGTGAAGAACTGTGATTTAAAAAACAAAAAACAAAAACCCCCAAACCAACCCACACTTCATAATGTCAGAGAATGCAAGGCCATAGCTAGACCTAAGGTTTATCCCTGGATCGTCCAGGGGTCAAACCTGTTCATCTAGGTGACACACAGGGGATCCAGTGGTCAGGCAGGGGCGAACCCTGGATGATCCCATGATAAACCTTAGGTCTAGCTGTGGCCCCACTATTGCGCCAAGCCTGCTCTTCTTCACCTTTTGCTTCACCTCTACATGAAGAACTTTAACTGGTGGAAGCTGTGAACCAGTGTGATCCCATGTGCACATAAGGATGTTCAAGGATTTGATTCTGTCTGCATTTTAAAGCAAGCTAATCTGATTCACACTTTCTGGTAGGGATGGATGGACTCACCCACATCTGACTCATCGGTTGCTGGCCTTGCCACTGACACCGTCCACCCCTGCTCATGGTATTGCAGGAGCTTCTTTGTAGCTCAGCAAGTGTCTAATGACATTGACTGGAGCCTCCATTGTGCGCAACAATGGAAGCTCGAGAAATTATGTTTTCCCCCCATTACACACCTTTAATCATGTGTAAATGGGTCCTTTATGGCCGCCATTTATGCAACAGGGAAAATACAGAATTTACAGAGCTTCAGGCAAGGGTGGATGGCTGCTGGGTGCTCTTTGGACCACATGAGTACCCAAGGTGCAAGTTCGCAAACACGCCAAATCTGGCAAGCTGGGTCTGAGGGGGGCAGATGCAGGGGAGTCTGGCAGATGCAGGGAGTCTCTCAGACCCAATCAGGCTCCCACAACAGCCCTACTTTCTGGACTAATATTCAGATGAAAATTCAGTTATCCTTCAGTTTTCACACTTCTCCAAAGTTTGTCTTGCAGTTACATTTTGGTAGTTTGGGCTGAAAAAAACATACACATACCAATATACATAAACATTTATGTTTTAGGTTAAATTGTCTCCAAAATGCATATATTAGATTAGCATCTATTTATTTTATTTATTTCATATATTTATGAATTACACCCTCCACCTAACAGATACCTGGGATGACATACAATTCAAATTGAATAGAAAATATGCATTGGGGGTAAAAAATAATAACCATATTTTATGGGGGAATACATTCAGTTCACAGTGCTTTTCATAGACAGATGTTCATGAACAGCTAAAAAAAAGCAAACGTTCATGCTTTAATTTTTTTTAGCACAGATCAATGTTGAAGTGGGTCAGAACAATCTTATGAGTGAGCCCATGACATGAACCAGAAATAGTCTTACCCCTACCTGTACAGGGATCTTCAGATATCTGCAAACATCCCCATTCATTTCAGTACTGGGGCAGCTTTGCATGAGCATCTGCCTGTGTACCATAAATCTTCTGTTTGGAGCCCATATTTTAATTTCTGTTCTCAATTAACAAATGATTTAGTAACATTAATTACAATAGAACTTATTCTCAGTCCTACCTATGACGGATATAAGGGTCTGTCTTCACAGAACTTCTTGCAGTTAATTCCAGGCATGTGGGAAGCATATTTTTAATAGTAAAATTAATGTAGCACACATTGCCCTTATAACATAAGTTCTTCCTCCATCCTGCAGATAATACATAGGAATGTAGGAAGCTTCCTTATACTGGCTGTGTTCGCATGATCATGGCGGGGGAAATAGGCCATGTGCTGGTCATGTGTGGCTTCCTGTGTCCTATGAACCCAGTTCAGTTGGTTTGTTGCCATGGTTAACTAGCCATCCCAGGACCCTACGACATCCCATGGGTTCTGGATGGTTTGTTAACCATGGCATGACATGGAAGCTGCCCTTCTCTGGGTAATTATGCTTGTTAATCACCCTGCACTTGTGCAAACTGGGTCACTGAGTCAGACCATTGCCCCATCTAACCCAGTATCGTAGACACTGGCTGGCAGCTGTCCTCCAGAGTTTCAGGCAGCAATTTTTCCAACCCTATCTGGAGATGCCAAGGATTGAACCTGGGTCCTTCTGCATGGCACATGCTCTACTACTGAGCCACAGCCCACACTGGCCTCATTATTATATGTGACTGTCATGCAGAAAAGGCACTCAGTTGTCAAAAACATCCTTTGTCATATGGAGCTTAAGGGCAAAATCTATTCTGCTATAGCCCTTATTCACTTTGTATGACCACCAATTTGGATGACTTTAGAGGGGGATTAAACAAATTCATGGGATAAAAAAGCTATCAATGAACATTCATCTTGATGGCTATATGCCACCTCCAGTATCAGAGGCAAGTATGCCTATGTACACCAGTTTCTGGGGAACATGGGCAGGAGGATTCTATTGCATTTGTGTCTGACTTGTAGATTTCACACGGGCAGCTGGCTGGTCACCTTGTGTACAAAATTATGGACTAGATAGGCCTTTGGTTTCAGCCAGTGGCACTTTTGTTATGTTCTTATTTTGGGGGGAGGGGAATTAAACAATTGTACCACCTTTCCATCTAATAGAATTAAGTTTGCTCTGTCAGTAGTCATCATTAAATGTTTTCTGGGAAAGGAGGAGTTGAAAAAATGAAATATCTTTTCTAGCAAGGAATCAATAGTAAACTGATAAAGTTCTACTTTATTTTTTGAAAACAATTGTCTTGAGAAGGAACAATACCTGTGTGGTGCAGAAACCAAGACAGAGTATCATTTTGCAGATCTTGTGTTAGGAAGGAAAATATCTAATAACACAATTCAGCTTGATTAGGATTGTGTAACCCAAGAGCCATCGATTTTGTGTGTTATCTGGGAAAGTAATGTTGTTTTAAATTTGTTCCTTTTTAGATTGTTGTAATTTTCCTTTCTCGGGAGACTCAGATTTTGCCAGTTTTACTATATGATTCAGACCTGATTGGAAATTGCATGAGTTTTATATTTTGAGACAAATTCTGCCTCACTGGAATATGATGTGAGTTGTTTGTTCTTATTTCAGTTACCATTATATGAACTAAAATCACTGTGGCTCAGATTCACAAAATGACATAGGTAGATATGGTTCGGTGGGTCTTGTAGATAAAATGATAACTTTTGACCCATATCTTGCAAGGAAGAGAAAGGTCACTATTTTTCAAAGTAGATAGAATGATACTCTCTGTATCTGTCAAGTGAATTTATAGCATCAGAATATCAAAGTGTTTAAGGTGGATCAGAATTTATGGACTTATTATAGGCATATATAGAAAATACACAAGGAGGAGTATATTGCATGTGATCTTACATATGTAAAATGGGAAAGATTGACAACGCATATATATCTAATTCCATTAGATTCAGAGCGGCTCTGTGAACCCCAGAATCATGATACTGAAGGAAACTGAAATTTATGAATATATGATGTAGTTCATTATCATCAAGACAGAGGGGAATAAACAAAGTATTCTTAGACGAATGTGTCCTAGGCAGGATCTACACTACTGCTTATCACGTTGTTTATTACTTCTTGTAACATCATTTGTTCTGCTTGGTTAAAACGTCACGGGGCACACTCAGAGATTAAAGCGTTACTTACCTTTCTCTTTCACGTTATTAAATCATTAATCTGGGACACACACTGTAGGAGTTTCTTTTTGTTGTTTGGTACAGTGATCCGCCCACTTCCTGTTCTTCTGCATCCCCCCTCCCCCCAGAAAATGGCTACACTAACTAGCAGTACTTAAAAGTCACAATTTAATCACTTTATCACCTTAGCTTGGAGAAAGAAGTTTTCTTTTAGATATAACAGAAGGGATCAGCAAGCTAACCTCTGAGAAAAGCAACTGCTACTGGATGCATGATGGAACATGAGGAGAAACCCAGGAAGGACAAGTGCTCTAGGTGTGGAAATAGAAGGAATACGCCCCCCGGACTATGATTGGCTACACAACTACTTTTGAAATTCAAGAGACACATATCAATACCGAAGAAAGGGGGCACATACGACCTCATTAAATGCTTTTAAAACTTAAAAAGACAAGATTTATAATGATAGAAGGAAGGAGAAAACGATGATGATATAATGTTAAAAGAAGAGCGTCATGTGACACAATCAGTCATTGTACCCAATCATTAACGTTACGTCTCATACGTGTAGATCCGGCCCTACTATACTATAATACACAATGTGTTTTTTGTTAGATGAGTGATGAGCAGATTAAGACAACTGGTTTACACTAACATTCACAAAGTTTTAAAAACATGTGTGAATGGTGTGTGAGAGGATGGCCATAGCCATTGCTAGCAAATGGCTCCTGGGACATTTCCTAATTGGCAATCCAGCCCTTGGTCTGGGTGAAAAAAGTTCCTCTGCTCTGCTTTAGAGCCTAGGAATTGTTGTTATGTGTTGGGATTGTGTCTGCCTGCACTGCCCACCAGGTATTTGGACATTCATGCATTGGGCATAAAACTGAGATAGTTGACGTGTTCATGGAGTCTAGTGTGTAGGCCAGACTCATATGATTATTAATCCTTGAAAAACTGGGTTTTTGTTTGTTTGTTTTTTTACAGATCAGGACTAACACACTGGGTTAAAGCAAGTCAGCTTTAGGATTGATGGCAAGTTGTCTTCTGTTAAGTGCCCACCTCCAGCAGGCTTATCTGGCTGCAGTGGTAACAGCAGTAATGTGGACCTGTGGGATGCTATTAAAATTCCCACAGTGCCCTGGAGCAATATTACGGTGAACAGCACTGGAAAGGATGATTAACACAGTGCAATCCTATATTTGGCTTCCTAGAAGTAAGTCCAAGTACAACTAAACTTACTCCCAGAGGAGCCCCAGGTATGTGGTTGCAATAGACCCTATTGGGCTACTGGGTCATGGCAGTTACCTGTAGATGATAACAGTTCTCCAGATTAATTAGTCCTAAATAAAACAGTATGGTTCAGTTATAAATCATGTTAGACAAACAGGATATGGAAGATGCTGCTGTATAAAAAGAAATGTAGTGAGGATGAGTAGGTGAGATCAACAGGGTCCCAGAAGGCATATTTTAATGAGAGGAGGACAAGGAAGAGAAACCTCTGGTATTTTGATTCAATGAATAACCAATACATGGCTGCTATTTTGGTTTGGTTGTTCTCTTTCGATTGTTTGCTTTCAGTATACTGCATCTGGCAGTGCTATTCTAGGCAACATTTGTTCTTACAAGCTAAAGCATCTGGCACTATGATATTTGTTTCTATATTGCTTTTATTGGTTGGTTCTAAAATGGTAGCAATTGTTTGTTTCAAGCTGGAATAATGGGCAGTACAGTTTCAGAAGTTCAAAGTTGCTGATAAAATACAGCTCAGTAATCTTTTCTGAGCACCGCAGTATCAATAAGCTACAATTCTTAATTAATTTTTCATTAGATTGAGTTTAATTTTGTATATTAACATCTTCCCTACAACACAATGAAAAGAGGGCATTTTAATGTACAAAGATGCATATTCCACTTAATGGTACTTTAAACTACATAATGCTAGTAGGTAAATTTGCCTTTCTTTCTATGCAAAGTGACAAGTTTTGTCTTGTCTTGTTTTGCTTTTTGTTTTAAAATACATTTTAGTATTATATACACTTTTTCTTGTCCATTTGCCTTAGAGTTGACTCATACATTAGCCTGATCTGATTTGCACCATAAAGAATCTGCTTATATAGCCTTAGCTAAATATGGAATTGTGCATTTAATTGTGGACTTCATCCAACAGTGGGTTGCTGCTTACACATTGCCCTTATCAAATCATCTGCAACAGCATTTATCTTCTTGTCATGTTAGGGATGGATGCATCAGTCTATGTCACTTCAAAATGTATTCATTCATCAGTCTGTTCCATCCTGTTTCCACCCTGACGTGTGATTTTTTTTTTTAAAAAAAGAGGAAATTTTCATGAAAATGCATATTTGAATGCGTATTTCTGAAATCATTTCCTTCAAAAATATGCCTTTCTAAATGTCTTTTATCTATATGTAATTCTAAAAGTATTTTATCCTAAGATATACATTTTAAATACATTTTGATATTTTTTTAAACAACCACAACGCAGAACTACATCATGTTCTAATCTATGCATTAGTCTGAGAGGTACAAATCTGGCCAGTTTGCATCAAAATTCACAAAGATCAAATTCCTCAAATGCTGTTAGTCCATGAGGCTGGATTCAGTTCACAGACCGAATCCATTGTGCCTTTGGGTTAGAGGAGACAATGTTTTTAAGATGTCTGCAGCTGTGGGTATTGCCTGCTGCATATATATATATACACACACACACACACACACACACACACACACACTGTGGGAGCAGTGTGAGATGGAACTTGCAGTTTTAACCTCAAATCAAATTCATCTCCTAACATGACTCCTAATCTCTAAAAATGGTTAACATATGGATTGACTCAGACTTGCAAATTTATGCACAGCATTGAACATCTTCCCCCGCAATGAGCTGAGATGCCAGGTTTACACACTGCTTGACTTGGGCTATCACTTCCAAACTGATATCAGATGGGTAATACCCAAATACACTGTTTGCATTACGCAAAGACACTGCAGGTCTCTGGAATGCTAGTGCTAGCGATGGAAAAAGCAATGATTTTTAATCTTGGCAAAATTCTCCAAAATTCACTTTGAAGTCCATTTCAGCTTGCTCCTATTTCCATTTTGGCTTTCAATTCATTTAAACAACTCAACATTTTGAACAAGAAGCATGCATATTTCTGTGTATATTTTCCAAAAGTTCACCCCCATTGACTACAGTGCGAAAACACTTTTAAAAAAAAGTGCATTTTGAAGTGTACATTTAAAAAAGACATTCTTTTTTAACATAACTGCAAATTCAGGAAATTAAGGACATTTTTGAAAATAGTGTATTCCTGCTCACATTCATGTTTGGACGTGTTTGCATGATTTGCAAACAGGAACAAATTTCTTAGAGCTCCATCACATGAGTGTTTTATTGCACCCTCGTTACTTGGCGCTCACGGATTTTTGAGGGTCCCTCTCAAGACATCATCTGCCTCCCATGCGCCTCCCATCCCTTCTGGCCTTCCTCATGCCACAAAAAACACACACCCAGAAAGTCTGATGTATTTTCTCCATGCAAAATAAAAGTGCCCTTCCGTCCTGTGTATTGCTGTCCTCCTGCTATGTTGCTTTTGTTTGGGCAGTCCTGCTGATGAAAGAGGAGGGGGGGGCAGTTCTCCAGCTTTCTGAGTCTGTCGGTTGAACAAGTGGACTTGTGCTGAGCGGGTGGAACAGACTTTTGCTGCTCCAACCCCACCCTCTTTGCCCACAGAAACGGCACCCAGCTCATTGAATAGTGAATCAGTAAAACCCTAGACAACAAAACTAGAGTGGTGGGGGAGAGACAATCAACATCCATCACCCAACAAGAACCAATGAAGTGGAGGAGGAAGGAGAAGGGACGGGATGGGATGGGCACAATAGTACAAGAGCAAACAACAGTGGCAATTGCGTAAGGAACCAGCACTTGCCATGCTAATGAAATGGAGGTCAAAATTGGAGTGCATAGCAGGAAAAAGAAGTTGGTGTGATGAAGCCCTTATTCACCACCAGCAGTAACAGTGGTTGAAATGGGAGCAGAACTCCTAGTGGGTTGAAATGAGAGCTCCTTGTGGGTGTGCAACAACAACCTTGATTTCAATCCTTATAACTTCTATAGAAACCTGTAGAAGTTGTAGAATAGTGCCCAGGAACTATTGCTGTATCTCTTACCAAGGTTCTCCAATACCCATTGCCTAGTACTGAGGCATTCTCCATGCATATGTCAAATATGTAGAGGAGAGAATGGTACTGTTGGCCCCATTCCAATGTCACCTCTGCCACTGCCACTGCCCCCATGGGGTTCCTAGTCTTGTGGAACATATACATGCAGCTGAAGATCAAGGATGGACAACTTCTGTGGGCCCAGGGGCAAATTTCCCCTTGAAACCCACAAAGCGCTGTGCCCCTGCTCCTGCCACTGCCGTTTCACTAAATCTGCTGCCTATGTCCAGCGGTGCAACAGCAGAAAATGCTCTGTGGCTTGGCTGTTAATGACTTTCAGCAGCAAATTAGGTGGCAGCAGTGGGAGGTGGCAGTATAACAAAGGCCAGAGGGGCACATGCAGCCTGCAAACCATCTGTTGCCCACCTGATTTACACTCATACAGCAGCATGCATGTAGATGTTCCACCAGGCAAGAAACCCCAATTGTACAGTGTCCCCAATCAGATGGATCACCTACAGAGTACAAGTACAGCTTTGAACATGGAGGTGTCTTCTGCTCAGAGCTTTGCTCTCTCAGTGGAGAACAAAGGGTGAGGCCGACAGCACGCATGACATGTGAGTGGGCCAATAACATGGTTCTGCTCACCCCCTTCTCTGCATCTCTTATGTACACATGGAGAAGGTTGTGAAAGGATTTATAGGAGCAGTGGATCAGATCTCTGAAGTCCAATCATAAGTCATTAATCAATACTGGGGGATATTTACACAGGAATAGACGGAAATGAGCAAAGAGTTGTCTCTCAATCTTGTTCTCATTTGGGCAAAATGCCACATATGCTGCGTCACAATGCCCAAATGTGAATGGCAGTTGTGAACATTTTAATTTAAAGCACTGATGAAGCCGTCTTACAAAGTGCAGGTTGTGATTTCATTTTGGTTCAGTGGCATGCTTTGCAACGTCTTTTATTTATGCTTGCGAGGTCTTCATTAAACTTCAACATCTACTTTAAAAAGCTGTTTCAGCTTTTCAATGAAAAGTTAATATTTCATACAGCCACTGTATTTTGGATCTTTGAAATGTGGACACGAGTTTGCCTAATGGCCGTGCTTTATATCAGCACATCATTTCTTCCAATTTCTGCAAATACATGCAAAATTTGAAAATGTGGGAAATATTGCACAGAAGCAAAGATCCAAACAAGTTTAGGTGAGCCCAAAGAAGCTTTAGACCTTTCCTTGAACAGCAGTTCAGAATCCCCATTTCCACAGACAAACTCAATGGAATTTCAAAAACAATTTGTGGTATAGCATGGTAACAATACATACCCTAAAATCATCCACAGGGGTTCTTCTCCATGAGTCCCCACCAAAGGAAGTGAGGCAGGTGGCTACCAGGAGGAGGGCCTTCTCTGCTGTGGCACCCTGGCTGTGGAATGAGCTCCCTAGAGACGATCACCTGGCACCTACATTTTCCTCTTTTAGATGCCAGGTTAAGACCTTTTTATTTTCCCAGTATTTTAACAGTTTATCATATTAGCCTTTTAACTTTGCTGTTTTAAATCTGTATTTTAAATCTGTATTAATCTCTTCATTGCTGCTCAGTTTTATCTGATTGTGCTTTTATATTGCACTTTCATACTGTGTTTTATACATATACATAATATAATTATCTTTATGGTTTGAATTTTTGAAAACTGCCCAGACAGCTTTGGCTATTGGGCGGTATAGAGATGCAATAAATAAATAAATAAATAGCTATTCAAAGCATAAAACAATACAAAACGCCACCTCAAATTCTGTACAGCTAACACAAGTCTCTTGTGGGACCCTAACATGTTCTTTAAATCACAACCAAAGTTTACAACCAAGCATTATTTCAAATAGCTGAAACTTGAATTACCTATTTTGGATCCCTTGTTCTTGAACCATTAGTCATCACTGGGTGGAATCAAGGAAGGAAAGGATCATAACCCCCATCCCGCTTATTTAAGGTAGCTACACAGTTGCTTACAAAATGAGAAGATTGCAATTTCTCCCCCCCCACCCCACGCCCTTCTGTTGAAGAAATTTAAAAGTCACACATGGAATTAGGGTATGTGCTCCATGACCAGGGTGTATCCTGATTTTTCATGACAAAAGAAACACTTTTAAAATGATTGTGGATAGCTGTGTGGCTCCGTAGCTACTCAGTTTAAAGCCTCAATTATATATAATCCAAGACATTAAAATGTGGCTTTTATTCTTGTTGCTTCTTTTAAATGTGGCCTCTCATTTGACCTGAACATATTGGTTCCATCTAAAATATCCCTCTGTCAGTAGCTTTGTGGGAGGATACTTGCTGTGATTTGGGGGCCTTCTTCATCAGTTGAATGTAAGCAGTATTGAACTGAGGCAGAAGACTTGGTGCCACAGCTGTTGGCACCAAGATCTGACTTCTTGACTCTTCTCCCTTCCCTCACAGCAGATGACGTGGGGGCACCTAGAGAGTAGGCAGAAGGTGGAGCTGGTGTGATGACTCCAGGTGCGGGGGAAGGAAGCTGAGGAGGAACCTATGAGGAAAGGGACAGGAAGTTGCTGAGCACTACCTCCTGTAAAGGAAGAGCGCCCAGCAACCAGCTGGCTTCTCGACTGGATTTAGCACGGATCCCCGGGCCAGACACTCACGGCTCACACAAATGAGGTTTAAGACCATTTATTTGGAAAAGGGTAAGGATACATGGGATAGCAGAATAAAACTTAATAAAACATGCATAAAAGTATAAGAACCCAGCACAAGCAAGCTGCAAACTAAACTACAAAGTCATATGTCACCCAGACCCGCCTCAGCCGACGCCTCCCTGTTCCCTTCACAGGGGGGTCTTTATACTATTCTTTTTACTCCTTCCCCCCTCCCTTCGGCTTTGATGCGTGGAGTTTCTTCACACTTCAGCCCGGGATGGTTAATCACTCAAGGACACAAGACAGTTACAATCAGCCTGGCTCCGGTCTTCTCCCCCTCATGCAGCTGCCTGGTTCTTATCTCCCCTCCTAAAGAACCATAATAAACCATAAAATTCATACATTAAAAAACATGCCAGTCCCAAGGTCCGATTAACCCTCACCTTACCCTTACACCTCCTATTTTCCATATTCTACAAGCCAGACCTTAAACGGGTTTGGCAGCCAGAACAGCCACAATACAGAAGACTACTGATGAGGAGTGCCAGAACTAGGTTTTTGAGGGGCCATGGGCAAAAAACCCATCAATGGGGCCCTTCCCTCAATGACATTGTCAACAGCAGCCAGCGATGGCTGTTCTACTACTCGCCCCTGTCATTACTATGGCTTGCTTGCTTGACAGGCAGAGTAAGTAGAGGCATCTACTACTCTTCCTCCTCATCCGGATTGTTGGCAAGAGGTAAGTGAATAATCAGGTTTCAATGGTGGAACCACTCTGGGGAGGGGGTCTTGTGGCTAGATCCCTGCTGAGTTGTGGGCCCTTGGTGGGTGACCAGTCATGCCTACCCTTGACTTGTAAAATTTGGCATGTAGAGTCTGGAAGTGGAAGGTGGCGCTCAGCATCCTACTGTCCCTTCCATATTGATTCCTCCTCAGTTTCCTGAAGAGAACTCCCTTCCGTATCGACTTCTCATTTGGAGGGTGGACAGGGGATTCTCAGGGTGCTTGAGCAGCATGCCTAATGTTCAGGGCTTTGTACTTTGAGGCAATGAAGGAGGCTGTGAGCTGGACCCTCCCCACCCATCCACTGTAGCTCCCTGACACATCTAAACATGTGACTTTGTAATGTATCAATTAGCATTACTCAGGGGGGAAACACATTACTTCAGGGTTGATAGAAGCTAGCTCTCCAGATGTTTTGGCCCTCAGCTATACGACCACTGGACTGCATCTTATTTTTTTTAACCAGCATTTTCCGAGACTCGCTTCTGCTCAAAGAACGTTACACTGCAGCAGCCCTCCCTCGTCTCAGCCCCTCCACCCACCGCGTTGCTTGCCTGTTCAGAGGCATTTGTTTAAGTTACTCTGACATGGGAAGGAATAGATGTGGGCAGGGAGATGTGTTTACTCGGAAGTAAGTTGCCCCTGCGCATGGAGGGTACATCTCCACTCAGTCACTCACACCTCCACTTCTGCAAGGCAGATGCTTTTAGTCCCCCAACGATACATTACCATGTGATTTAAAAGTCACCAAAGGTGCAGTAAATCACAAAAGTTGAGGCAAATTGGCACCTACGAATATGCACATTTTATGGCATTTAAACTGGTGGAGCAACAAATCGATGGCTGCGTCATGTGATGAGCAATGGGGAAAGGCGCAGCACAGGCAAGTTATAGAGCCCATAAAGATGTAGCCCTGGACTTCAAGTCCCAGAATCCCCTGTCAGCATAACCAATGGCTCAGGAATGCTGGAAGATGAAGTTTAAAACATCTGGAGAACTGCTTTTTACTCACCCTGCATTATGTTATGTGATTTGCATGGACATGAACAGAAAATAAATATAGATATGAACATGCAGAGGCATTGCATCTTCTTATCTCATGTATTCTTCAACAACACCAGAAACAAGCAAAAGAAATCAAAACAAGAAAATGCTGAAGAGAGAAGAAAAATGTTAAAGAAGTGGTGTAAAAAAGAAAGAAAAAGAGGGTCAGGAGATATGATGAAAGGAACCCAGAAGGGTGCATATTGTTCTAAAACCTGTCAGCAACAAATACACAGACCCCCCACTGAAGCTCCTTCCATATTTTCCCTATGTTTGGTTTTATCTTCTCAATCTAACCGCTAGGTTTATCTTGAATTTCCACTTCTGACATCAGCAGCTTGTAAAGACAAACATCTGTGGCTTTGTAGCCAGCACAGGGGGGGAAAGATCAATACTGAACTGGGGATTTATAGTTATTACCAAGCAAATGGGAAATGGGCAAAGAGGGGGAGGGCAGAGGGGATCCCACTTTTTGCACAAGACACTATATTTTGAGAAAGTCCTAAAACAAAGATGCATGGTTCTGTCTTCGCAAATCTGTCTTACTTTCACAGATTTGTACTAATGTCAATGGTAATAATTCCTGAGTGTGATAGTGAGAACATTTGATTGGGAATATATAAGGGGAGTTAACCATCCTCCCTCCTCCACTCCAAAGATAGAGTATATCTTTGATATACTCTAGATAGAGTGTGTCAGCACAGGTGCTTCGCATAGCAAGAAAGCAGGGTAGGGAGAATCACAGCAGGAGTACAGAGGAGTGGTGCTCAGCCTCTGGGATACGTGCTGAGAGGGGGCAGGAGGACAAAGGGGGAAACAAACCATGGCAAGCCCTTGATTATTGGTCAGCAGCACCGTGGCTTGTTTTCAGTGTGGCTTATTGTGACGCGCAAACTGGCCCATCCTGAAGTAACTCTTCCCTTATGGGGGTTTTTCAGACCAAGGGCTTGTCTATACCTAAGGGTATAGAGGGAGGGAGGGGGAGGATTGCAGACTTACCTGCTTCTGTGATCCTCCCCCACTATCCAAATGGCAGTGTGATGTCCTGGAAGTCAGGAGGGACATCACAGCCATATTTTTAAATTTATTTTTTGCCAGAAGAGCACGCATGCGGCAAAACAGAAAAGGTTTAAAAAGAGGAAGTGTCCCATCACCCTCACCATCCTGGGGATGGCAAAATTGCTGTCCCCCACCCCTACTGGCATGGAGCCACCCCACATAGCTCCGTGCCCTTTTCAGGCCCTGGGAGCACATGGCACACCAGCCGCATTCCTTGGGATGGTCCTGGGACTGGGGGGGGGGGGGAAATCGGAATAACTGGACTACCTATTATCCTGGAAAAATGGAGGGGGTCATCTCACTCCTGCCCCCAGGATCTCCTGTGTGTCATTTGGATGCACAGGGATGATCCAGGGATGACCCCATGAAAAAGGCACGGTGTAGACATGACCCTGGAACATTAGGCAGCCAGGGAGGCAAAAGAGTAATGGAGAGATAGAAAGAAAACACACACATACACACAGCACCCTCAGCCACCTCATAATGATAAGCTAAGCTCAAAAACACCACCCAAAGAAATTCTTTGTGGGAGAAGAAAATATTTGGCAAATTGGAGGACAGATTTTTAGGACAACACTAGTAGATATACAGACCACAGCTTTTGCACATTTACTCACTATATTCAATGGAGATTAATCCCAAGTAAGTGTGTATCAGATTGCAATTATTTAGCATTGTCATAATTGAATCTTGGGAAGTTTTGGTAAACCAACAAACTGAAATCAAACAGATGTAACTGTGAATTTCATTAATAGACCCAATCCAGATTTGAATGGCTAAGTTTGGAGCAAGAACCGTCTATGAAATACAGTAAAAATTACATTATCAATTTATGTAGTGAATGGTTTTTGAATACCCTTTGGAGACTTGGATGAGTTCTGTAGACCTACAAAACTGCTACAAAACCCTGTGCTTCTCTGACTGACTTCAGAAGAAGAAGATGAAACCCCAAACCAAAACAACTCCTGAGGCAAAACTTTTTGAAAAGAGAAGCACGCTTACAGTGCTTAACCTACTGGTGACCTGTTGTCAAAATGTACAGAACTATTTTTGGATGCGTGGAGGATTGCTATTAGTATCACAGTAAAATAATAATAATAATAATAATAATAATAATAATAATATCTAAAAGTGAAATTTGATATTGTTTATTTGCTTACTTGCTTACTTTTAAATATTTATCCCACTATCCACCATTCTGCTCTTTTCTGCCATGGCAGCTTACAAAAACAACAACATTTTATAGATATAGATGAAATAAAATGACAGTAGCATCCAGAACTGCAACAACCTCAAAACACAGCAGCAACATCACACGGCAGTAACCTTAAAAGAAAATCTTTCAGAATAGCCACAACGGAAGGAAAGTAGAGCAAATGTTCTCTTCAGTGCCCAGGAGGAAGGACCTCTTAGCACCATGGCAGAGCACAAGAAAGAGGTACCATATTCTGTATTGCATAATTCTGAGTAAGGGGTGGGGAGCCAATTTCCTGCCCAGGGAACCTCTTTGGCACAGCACTACCAGGGCAATGTTCATAAATATCAAATCCTTCACAGATATTGTATTTTTTTTCCAACCATGTCCTGGGCACTAACCATGGGTTGTGAATGAAAGATTCACTGCCCATTGACACTGGAGCCACCAGCCTCCACTAGCACTAACCATAGCCCCCCCAGGTCTAAAAAAAAAGTCTCCAAATACTAGTTGCTTTTTAAAGATTCTGAGGCCCAAATTAAATATCCATCATAGCTGTGTGTGATTGGATTATGTATTTTAGTGTAAACCTGTATAACTCCAATTCGGATTCGGCCAATGGTGCTCCAGGAGGGGACAGTATAAGATTTAAAACCTTCCATTTGCACCCCCAAATCTTTAATTCATTGATTCCAATTAAGACTCTCCCTTTTAACCCTTCACATTGTGTGTGTGTGTGAGAGAGAGAGAGAGAGAGAGTGTGTGTGTGTAATTTTGGGATGAAAATGGGAGGGGGAAAGCTTAAATCCCCCCTGCCGCAGCACCACAATCATGATCTGAATTGGGTCCAAGTGTGCTTATTCCAGCTAAAATAATCCAACCACGCACAACTCTTCTGTGCAATAAAAATATCAAGTCATTAGAGACTTGAAAAAATGGACTGATGAAGTCCTTTGACTAAACATTTGACATAAGTCCAAATACTCTGGCAATTTTGGGTCAAAACAGAAATCAGTGCTGAGCTAAATACTAAACAACATTGCAAATGACAGAAAAATAAAGTGTTAAACAGAATCTATTTATTCCCCTCCTCTGCTACCAAAAGAGCCTGCAGCTAACTTGTAGAGTTATATTATTTTATGTATACCGGGATTCAAAAGAATTTCACTCAGTTACAAGGTATTATCTTCCTTGATAAATTAATCCTTCAAAAAGCATTCTGTTCTTACAAATTGAGTTCTGCAAGTGACTTTTATAAGATATGATCTTCTTCTTCTTCTTCTTCTTCTTCTTCTTCTTCTTCTTCTTCTTCTTCTTCTTCTTCTTCTTCTTCTTCTTCTTCTCCTCCTCCTCCTCCTCCTCCTCCTCCTCCTCCTCCTCTATATTGTGATAAATTTGCTAATGTTCATCACTGTTTTAAGACTTACCTATGTTCTTGTTTTATTCAAATGACAGTCATCCTCGTGAGAGGAAAAAGGAAAGACATCCTATGCAGCTGATTACAATTGCTCTGTACCAGATAGTCTGCTGCCATTTCAGTCATTATTTCTCATGCCTAAAATTTTAATATTTACGACTCTCTCTAATTAATCACTAAATTACTCATGTAAATTAATTGTTGTATAGTTAACCCTATAGTGTGAATAGTATTCCTCCATTTGTAGCCAGCTAGCTATATGGCTGAGCTAGTAGCAAAAATCAGGTGTGAGGAAAAATATGTGCTTCACTTGTGAAATTGAGAATGATAAAAAAAAAAGGATTTTTTTTTTTTTTTTTTTTGGCACAGCACATTTCTTACTGCTCCCATTGGAGGGCTGAGAAGAGACAGGGCCAGAGTCTTGTTGAGCTGCTGGTACTTGGTTCCCAGAGTGTGAGTGGTATATTTCAAAAACAGAAAAAGTTGAAGTATAGAAAAGCCTGGCCAGCATGGTTACTGCCAGCCTCTGGGATTTTTGTTCCCTCCCTATTTTTTCCATAGGCTTCTCTGGATGTCTTGTGCTTGCCTGACCTGGGATTGTGCACTGCATGATAAAACTAAATTGTATTCTTAACCAGCTAATCAGGACTAGCCCAAGACATTTTGCTGCCCGAGGCAAAGGGGAAGATAGTGTCCCTTCCCATTCCAAATCCAAAATCTGTCTGGACAAACAGATAAATCTGTCTTCAACACTAATAATGAGGCAATGTCCTCCACTGAACCTGAAGGCAGCAGGCTAATTTAAGGAGCACAGAGTATGCTGGAACACACATGGCTCTCTCCTGGAACACTTTGCTGCTGCCTCCCAGCATCTACTGCCTGAGGCAACTGCCTCAACGTGCCTAATGGTAGGGCCAGCCCTGCAGCTAGTTATGAGTTTTCGGCAACATCACTAATAATTTCAGCTAGGAATCACCACCGCAGGCCTACCCATGCTGCTTTTCAATGCTAAGTCTCAGTCCCAGTTTGTATTAAAGAAAGCTCTGCCTCTTATTTATTTATTTATTTATTTATTTATTTATTTATTTATTTATTTATTTATTTATTACATTTATATACCGCCCCACAGCTGAAGCTCTCTGGGCTGTTTACAACAATTAAAAATGGTAAACATTAAAAATACAAAATTTAAAAACCATAAAAACCATAAAAAACAGTATGGACGCAGTGTCCTCTCACCATTCAACTTCCTAAATCTGGCCCTACCCATTTGGGATTAGTGATGAGGGTTTCCATGGAGTCTAGACCACCTATCTGCTATCTATCATAGAAATTAAGTTCCAGCCGTTGGCAGAATGGTTTTTAAATAAAGTAAGAACGAAAAATGTAGATTCCAAATTAAGAATTCTGTCAATCTACTAAAAAAATGAAGATGCCACTCAGATATTAATTACGATGTCATTATTACTGAAGATAAAAAGCATTTTGAAATAAGGTCCAATCTAGGATAATGCAAAGGAAAAGGATTTTTATCTTTCTCTAGTATGTATGTATCCATTTCATAACTCTCTCTCTCTCTCTCTCTCTCTCTCTCTCTCTCTCTCTCTCTCTCTCTCTCTCTCTCTCTCTCTGTGTGTGTGTGTGTGTGTGTGTGTGTGTGTGTATGCACATAGATAGAAAGATTCCGTGGAAGATTCAAGCAAAGTTTAAAGTTCTACTGCTCAATACATTCAATGCTAACTTGCAAAAAGGCAATAGATTTTCACAGCAATTGATAGAACTACGTGTTTATACTAGAACTTTGCAGAAATGGCCTCTCAAAAATTACTCACCCTGTTTTTGGGCAGATCAAATGGAGGAACAATTGTGTCAAATTTCTCCAAGGGTAAGAGAAATTCTCAGTTTCTCACAGGTAGAGCTCACTACTAGCAGGGGTTTTCTCACACTTTCTTTTTTTCCTAAAGTGTTTCATATTTTTTTTTTACTGAAAATGGCAACAGCATCAACTTTGTTCAGGCTTCCACTTTTCTGCCTCATCCTCAGGGCATTTTATCATTCCTTTTGAATTTTGATTGGTGGCGTTTCCTAATCAGTGTGTGTCTATGTGTCTAGATTTACACTACTGCTTTATTGTAGTAGTGCACTGATAAATGTTGGGCCCCAATCCACATTCCACATACTGCTTTCATAGTTCATGTCTAGAGGAGGAGGATCTCGCAGGAGGAGGATCTCGCAATTTTATGATTGTGAGATCCTCCCCCTCAGTCCACATGCAGTCACGTGACATCCTGGGCATCGCGCCCTTCACGGTGGCCATTTTTTAAAAAAGAAAGAAGAGCTGGAGCACATGAGCGCTCCAGTGAAAATAACAAGGTAAATAAAAAACCAACGATCCAGCTCCCTTCCTCACCCCCGATGGGCAGAGAGTGCCTGAAGAGTTCTGAGCCCATTTCCCAGCTCCTCATCTTTACTCACGAGGAGCTGGGAAAAAACAGGATGGCCGCCCATCCCAAGACCATGGTAAAAGTCGGGATTAAAGCCACGCCAGTTATCCCGGGGAAATGCAGGGATCTTCCCTCCCTGCCCCCAGGATCCCCTGTGTGTCATGTGGATGCGCAGGGATGATCCTGTGGCGATCCCTGGGATAACAACTGGTGTAGACATGCCCGTAGTGTTATATACTGCTTTTTATTCCCCATTCTTAATGATTTGACACACGGCGTACATCTGGCCTTGTATGTGTGTTTTCCTTTCTGTTACACAACTCTCCATTGCTCTGCAGGAAGGCAAGGGGGCTACAGGTTGCCACAAGGTTATTGTACAATGAAAGACAGGAAACTCACACACACTGCTTGGCCACCTTATAAGTAAAGTAAGCACAAGAACCCTAAACCCAACCCATGAAAATTACCCTGAAATTTCTTCTCCTTCGAATTCCTGCTTGAAAGCAATTTCTTTTCTATTAAATTTAATGAGAATAGTCAAAAATGTGGAAGACATTTTAGCGCAGCACTAGTTTATACCCCTCAAATAACTCAAGCTAATATATAGGTTCCCCAAAAATGGTGGGATTAGCAGAAGAGTTGTCCTCCCACCTTACCCAAAACTAAGGTAACCATTTTGGGAACTGTATTTTTATTATTATTATTATTATTATTATTATTATTATTATTATTATTTACATTTATATACTGCTCCATAGCTGAAGCTCTCTGAGCGGTTTACATAGGATATATATAAAGAGAGAACATTGTGATTCAGAGGCAGAGGGTAATAGATATCCTTGCAACCCTCCGAGTCTACCAGGGGAAGAGCCTTCAGCAACTCCCTGCCTCTGGAGGTCAGGCAGTGCCACCTTTGTATTACTTTTGGCGCCTCCTGAAAAAGTAATTGTTCTAGGAAGCCTTCCCTTGATGACTAGCCACGGTTCACTTTGCATTTTGATTTTTAAAAACAAAAAACAAACAAAACAATTTTAACTTGTCTTTATTCTATTTTTATTTTATGTTATCTTGCACACCACTCTGAAATTTTGAATGGGGAGTGATATACAAATATTGTAAATAAATAATAAATAAGTATGTACAAGTGCATATCCTCAGGCAGAGAGAGGAGCTCATAGCAGTGAATCCATTTGCATCCAATTACTAAGTGTATTTTTTCTAACACATAGGGGTAAGCTGGAATAATCAGCAAATATATTTGGACTAGAAATGGAATGTAGAATTCCATTATTCATGCCTCCTGAACCATTAAAATAGCAGGTGAAGAAGCTTTTGTCAGTTGCTGGAACGGTTACTTGGCAAACCATTTGGTTGGTGTTTGCATGAGCGGCATGTCTGTTGTAATTTGTTTGTGCCTATCTCCAAGAAAACACAGGGATGTGGAGTTAGGATGCCATAAAGAAAATCCAGAATGGCGTCAAAGTCACTGACACGAATGCCATTCTTAATGTTTCTCGTACAATTAGTGCATTCTTCATGGGTTGTGCTGTATAATATTGAGACTTAGAAAACCTCTTTTGTTCAGAAATTTAAACTGGCTACATCTGACTAGAGGCTCTTTTTCTCAGTAAAGATTGTTTCCCTGTAAACAGAGTTCTGGCCAGCAAGATTACATAGGGATGTAAAGAGTGTGCTGCTGGATTAGTCCAAAAGTCCATCTCAGGACCAGATGACACTTTAGGCATGTAAGCTGTTTAATTGCATTTAGTGTGTTTTCCCACCCTCCAAATTAAAAAAAAAGCAAGGGCAAGTAATAATAATGCAGATTAGGATTATAGCAGATGGGAAGGGGAATGTAACACTTTCCTGCACTCTCTGGTCCCAACAAATATAGCTGATATTGCTATTTGAATATGGGATTTCTCCTCTCAATGGGTGGGTAGGGGGTCATTATGATCACAGCGCT
Source organism: Elgaria multicarinata webbii (assembly GCF_023053635.1). Lineage (NCBI taxonomy): Eukaryota > Metazoa > Chordata > Lepidosauria > Squamata > Anguidae > Elgaria > Elgaria multicarinata. Next base: position 33,927,870 of record NC_086180.1, on the reverse strand, counting down.
AGTCATGATGGGGCCCTGCACTTAGAATTATAGAATCATAGAATAATAGAGTTGGAAGGGGCCTACAAGGCCATCGAGTCCAACCTTGCTATCATTTTTTAAAAAACAACAACAACAACACAGTCGTGTTGAATGCAGTAATCCGTTTAACGTACAATGTAACTTTGTCTTTGGTATTAGTAGACATAGTTAAGATGGAATTAACTGACCATAACATCAGCCAAGTTTCACAAATCATAATATTACACAAATAATTGCAGGGATCTCATGCTTACTTCACTGGTAAAGATACCAGTGCAAAACATAGGCATGCGCATGGCATGTGCCCAGTGTGCCCAGCCACACCCTAATTTCCTGGCACCACCTCTGCTTTCCCATGCCCCCCTGCTCAAATTTTAAGAAGGACAAGGAAGTGCTTTCCTGAGGCTCCGGAAAGTGCTTAATCACCCCCCAGGAATGCAAGTGGGGGGGCACCATTAGCATCCCCAGGGGAACTGTACACTTTTCGGAGGCCCCTCAAATGTAACTTTGTCTTTGATATTACTAGACATTGTTAGGATGGAATTAACTGACCATAACATCAAGGAGGGACCTTAGGCTATTAGGTGGTATAAAAATGCAATAAATAAATGAATAAATAAATAAATTAAGTGCTCCGATTGGAGCAGAGATGGGGAAAACACTTTATCAGACCTCCCAATCATTGTAATGGTGGCTGCATGGTGGTGATGGGAATTATGTACTTTTCCTCACCTCCACTACTTTCCCCTCCTCCACTCCAATTGGGTCATTTAAGTTGTGCACCCTAATGAAACGAGCTGTGCACTCCTATGAGGACAAGCATACATTCCCCCCCCCCTCCGTACTTATGATGTTTGTGGTTTTATTGCACTGGAAACTGCAAGAGAAACTAAATATATGAAAAGTTTGTCATTTTTTCATATATAGTTTTGGAAAAGTTATCATTAATATCATTTTGGATAATGGACACCTCTATACATGTAAAACATGATGGAATGAAGAAGTACATCAGCCATTACGTTTTTAGCTGAAAGTGTTGAAGCAAATTCTGAAAAGTTTGCTGCAGAAAGGCTTTTCTTACATTTGCTTAATTTGAAAACCTGAATAAGATGTCCCTCCACGTTATTTGCCTCTCAAATCCTGCGCAGTTGATCCAATAACGTCGCTGGAAAATCATTCATACTGACTATACAATATAATTCTCGAACACCAAAGCTATTCAATTTCCCACAAAGTTGTAAAGATTGCTCCCTTTTTAAAATTCATTTATACTTTGTATGAAAATAGATGCAGCCGTGCAGCTTTGCTCTTTTCTTCTTCCTTTTTTTTTCCTTTTGCATTTTTTTGCCTGAGCAAAAGTGGCTTTTAAAAATCAGCTCAAAAAGTGAAGATATTTTTAAGTGCCATATGAAGAAGAAGAAGGGGAAAAAAACCACATTAATGGGTCCAGTGCACATTTCATTATAAAAATGTGCCATAAGCAGTTTACACTCCTAAAATATAAAACAGGAGATGGTTTATATCACCAAGTTCTTCATAGCTGGAGGCGCAAAGGAAGGTTTAATATCTTTGTAAAGTCTTAATGCCATTAAAACTTAAACTTTTAACACTTGGGCTGGAAAGCTATCCAAGAAGGGATATTAATTCCTATAACACACTGTTTTTAATTTGCACAGGAGTATGCAATTGTTAACAAAATTGCACCAGCATCTTCCAGAGCCAAAGGGCTGTGCTACAAACTAACATCTGGTGATACATAAACATATTTGATTCTTTTCCACCCCTGAACAGGGATAATAAAATATTTATGTCATCATTGAGCTTATATTTAAATAAGGACAATAATTTACAGTTATGGTAACAGATTTGTGCCTACCATATGCCCAGTGGTAATTTGACAGAAATATAGATTTACCACCAGGAACAGCCTTCCTCTGGCTCCCATTGTGAACACTAAAGCATGAAACCCATGCATCAGAAAGCTAAATGCCTTTTCTCATACAACGTATAATACATCTGCAGACGGAAAATGAATGGCATTAAATCTCCAAACTGAAAGCCCAAGCGGTGAGAGACTTCTAAAATAATTTCGATGCACAACTGTAGGCTTTGCAATGTAAAGTGGCCATTTAAGTGACAAAACGAATAATGGACAATGGAATTAACTTGTGCTCTTTCTCTGTTGTCCCCATGATGCTCTCATAATGCATGCTGCCAGTGATTAAGGTAAGTGTTCGCTTCGCCAGTTTTAGCTTTGTCCTTCCAAGTTCCAACAAAAGGCTTTCAGAAAAAACGTTTGATTCACTAAAATTATCCGGGGTTGGGTAGGGGGGTGATGATGACGACTTCGCGACGTCTTTTGAAGAGTTAAGTATTTGTGAAGGTCCTCTCTAGTTTTACTGTGGGAGATTAACTCCTTACACTGTGTTGTTCCGTTAGAGACTACGATGTTGCAGTAACAGAAACTAGGTTCTCAACTTTTCGCAAGAGGATAATCTAACTCAAGTTATGTTTTTGCAGGCACAGTTGCACAAGCCGTCATGCGATATGACTGCACAAGCCATTGTGGAACTGGATGCACATAACTTTTGTGCAACCTGTGATGCAACTGCTTGTGCAATCAATAGCACAAGCTTGGACCTCCACTAGACCTATCTCAATTTGTGCAATGACACCGTTGGATGCTATTCATCAGTTTGTGTACTACTTGAACACATGAAGGGGCTGATTTGGTCCATGTCTGCTGGAACTACTTCTGACCTCCAGGAAGCTCACATTTGCATGGAGCTCAATTACATACACACAAAGCACAAGGAAACGACTGAACGAATAAACAACAAAATGCTTGTCCTTAGACATGGGGATCAGTGCAAATATGATTGGGGAAGTGGTGGTGCCATTTGCTGCTTCACTTCAGACAGCAATGTACTGGTCCTGGATAAGGGTTGATAGTAACAATTTCTAGAGGTCACTACGTTAGTCCATTTTAGTGAAAACAACAAAGAGTCTCGTGTCACCCTAAAGACTAACAAATTTATTCTGACATAAGCTTTCATGAACACTGTCCACTTTATCAGAAGCATAGTAACTATGTTGATAGTAACTACGTGTGGTTCCGGAGCAGAGCCTAAATTTAGTTTCCCTCCTCCCATTGGCCCCCTACCCACTAAACAGTTGATTATGAGATTACCAAATATCTGACAAGGTTGTGCAGATACAGCTCTGGCTGCAATTGGGGCCATTGTATTTATGTTTATATGAATATGAGCTTACAATTTTCTGCACTTCGGTTCAAGCAGGAAGTTGTTGTTTTTTCTTTCCTGGAATTGTCAATGGTCTTCTCAGGCTTTATGTCATAAGCTGATGACACTCTAATTTAAACTTTGACTTCCTATTACTAAGTCTACATCAGAAGATTAAAAACTTTCCAGTATAGATTTTTTTAAATAGAAAGTGACAGTTTAATTTGGCAGAGCTATTCTGAATGGGTACTTAAACCTAGCAGAGAATGCCAATGTCAGCAATTTTCAGAAACGCTCAAAAGGAAAACAGAACATGAATAATTAACAGATAAAGTGGGGTTTCAAAAGGGTTTTTACATATATATTTAGTATATTTATGATCTTTATTGTATAAACAATTTTTTACAAATGGATTTTAAATATGTTTATTTTAGAGACTCCCCCCCTGCACTCATGCAATGCTGCTCCAAGTCCCAGAAGTATATTCTTCTTATAGCAGAAGTGTTTCCCAAAGGCTTCAACAGCAACTGCAAAGAAAAAAGCTGGTGATGGAAATATATTGGCAGCCAAAGTGGAAGGAGCACCTGGAGCAAGAAATGATGCTGGTTTCTCCATTTCCATCTGACTTCCCCTATGAACAATGCTTCCACAAGCATCTAGTTTGGATGTCACTTTGTTGTTGTTTATTTGTTCAGTCTCCGACCCCTCGTGACTTCATGGACCAGCCCACGCCAGAGCTTTCTGTCGGCTGTCGCCACCCCTAGCTCCCCCAAGGTCAAGTCTGTCACCTCCAGAATTTCATCCATCCATCTTGCCCTTGGTCGGCCCCTCTTCCTTTTGCCTTCCACTTTCCCTAGCATCAGCCTCTTCTCCAGGGTATCCTGTCTTCTCATTATGTGGCCAAAGTACTTCAGTTTGGCCTTTAATACCATTCCCTCAAGTGAGCAGTCTGGCTTGATTTCCTGGAGTATGGACTGGTTTGATCTTCTTGCAGTCCAAGGCACTCTCAGGATTTTCCTCCAACACCACAGTTCAAAAGCATCTATCTTCCTTCGCTCAGCTTTCCTTATGGTCCAGCTCTTGCAGCCATAGGTTACTACGGGGAATACCATTGCTTTAACTATGTGGACCTTTGTTGTCAGTGTGGTGTCTCTTCTCTTAACTATTTTATCAAGATTTGTCATTGCTCTCCTCCCAAGAAGTAAACATCTTCTGATTTCCTGGCTGCAGTCAGCATCTGCAGTAATCTTTGCACCCAGAAATACAAAATCTGTCACGGCCTCCACGTTTTCTCCCTCTATTTGCCAGTTATCAACCAAGCTGGTTGCCATAATCTTGGTTTTTTTTAGGTTTAACTGCAACCCAGCTTTTGCACTTTCTTCTTTCACCTTTGTCATAAGGCTCCTCAGCTCCTCCTCGCTTTCAGCCATCAAAGTGGTGTCATCTGCATATCTGAGATTGTTAATGTTTCTTCCTGCAATTTTAACTCCAGCCTTGGATTCGTCAAGCCCAGCACGTCGCATGATGTGTTCTGCATACAAGTTGAATAGGTAAGGTGAGAGTATACAACCCTGCCGTACTCCTTTCCCAATCTTAAATCAGTCCGTTGTTCCGTGGTCTGTTCTTACCGTTGCTACTTGTTCGTTATACAGATTCCTCAGGAGGCAGACAAGATGACTTGGTATCCCCATACCACCAAGAACTTGCCACAGTTTGTTATCTGGACAGCACTTTTAGATTCATTGATACAGACATGACTTGTGATTAGTTGTTAGACATTATTTTTAAGCATACCCTATTCAGGTATTGTAAAGAGCAGGGAGGTAACTCACCATGTAAGCAGAGAGTGGGGTTATGCTGAGTAGCACCACCCACCAATGTTGCACACATTACATAGCCCCTATCCTAATGTCTGTGCATACAGCACCATCATTCAAAGGTGTCCATACCAGATCCTCAATGGCTCATATTATTATATAAGTAACATTTTAATGACCAAATAGCTATTTACAGTCCAATCCTATACATGTCTACACAAGGGGAAGTCTCATACTTCAGTTAAGCCGATCATGAGGTAACCCCTTCCATGGGACTTTCCATTTGAGATAAGAATGCATGGTCATTTTGTAGGGGCTGCAGAGCAATGAAAATACATGTAATAAAACTGATACGCACACAACACACAACAATAGTAAGCCATTTCAAGCTCTTCCTTGAAAACGAAATTCAAGAGAAATTCTAAAGCATCCTGAGAATGAGGCAGAAAAGCAGAGGCCACTTTTGTGAGGGAAGGAAACTTTCAGGAAATAGGAGGTGTGATTTTGTCACAGCATGATGTCAAGCACAGGATTTCAAGCCCATAGCCTTCAAGATGTCAGAGCAGTGAACCTCTAGGCTGTGAAACAACACTCTATGCTCCTGAAGGAATGTGAGCGTTTCTTAGCATTGTTGAAGACCTATTCTTTATTGTGACCCAATCCACCACTTATCTGACTTTAGTGAAAGGAAAGGTTTTAAGGCTACGGTGTTCTTTGAGTTGGGATAATTAAATAGACAAGTATAGTTGTTCTTTCCTTGAAATGTCACAGTGAGTTCTCATTATTTTAAGAGGCTTCGTTAAAAAAGAAAGAAAGAAAGTAATTGGTCACACATTACTTTCAGTGAGGCATTCGGGGCCTCTCATTCATCTTGGTTTCTTATGTGGTAATTGAAGCAACCATATATATATAGATATAGATATATAGATTTCAGGGGTTAAAATAGATGTATCTTATCTGGGCCTAGATCTTGAAGGGATTTTTAAACACCTGATTGTCCTTAAGATGTAAAGACATAAATTAGTATTAGTTTAAATCAGAAGTTTTTTAAAAAACCAATTATGAATAAAAGCATCATCAAAAGCACCATGTGGTACAATTCTGCCCATGTACAGCATAAGCAAAAATTCCATTGGGTGAAATTAGAGATGGGTGAGAATTTAATTTGGTTAATTTTTTTGTAAAAAAAAAAAAATGTAGCATGCTTTAGGTCTCAATAAAAGACCCATTCCTTCATCCATGCCTTCCCTGAGTGATTGTGCTGCCAAGATTGTTTGTTAATAATGCTGTTGGGAATATTTGTTTTTAAAGTATTTTTCCCACTTAATATTTTATATAAACACTTTTGAGGTTTTTTTTTATTATGATGATGCATTTTAATGTATATTAAGATGTACTTTAATGTATTTTTTATTTCTCTGTAAACCACTCAGAGATATTCTTTAAATATGATTAGTGATATACAAATCTATTAAATAATCATACTAATACACAGATTTCTTTCTAAATGAAAGCAAAAGAAGTTGCCATTGTAAAAAAAAATAATAATTATGAGAGAAAACAAAATGTTCCCTCTAGTATCAGGGCCAGCATGCCTACACCAGTTGCTCGGGAACATGAGCAGGACAGTGCTGTTGCACTTTGTACTGCTTGTTGATTTCCTGTGGGCAGCTGGTTGGCTACTGTGTGAACAGACTGCTGGGCTAGTAAAAATCAGAGACAGTGGTATTCATGTAAAATAAATACCACATACAACTCCCTGCACATACTAAGCTATCAGGAAAGGGGTCTATCTAGCCTTCTTCCTGAAGTACTAGTTTTCTGTGTTCAGGAAGCAGCATAAGAAGATACCAAGGGAGGACTCTTTAAGAACATGAGAAGTGCCATGTTGGATCAGGCTGTGGGTCCACCTTTGGGGAAAGCATTCCTTGACTTGAGATGACAGCATTCACAAGGTGCTCATATCTTATCTGCTGCAGAGAAGCAGCATGAAACATTTGTATGATGCATTCAAAACACAAGCAAGCAGTCTGATTAGGTGATTCTTTGTCAGCTCCATTGTGCACATGCTGTTTCCCCACCTGCAAGTGGTTTCTTGTTCCCTCCAGTGGAGATAACAATTTTGTGAGCACAAAGGGAACCATGTAAGAAGCAATGTCCCCACACAATTGAACGAGGGAGACTGAGCACACAATATGCTCCATATGTACACCAGATGTCCTAGTTTTCTATGTATGTGGAGTTTTGCTGCTGAAGAACGTTCAGTAATGCAGCCTCCATCTGCACTCCGTGGTGGAGCAGTCCCAGAAGGCTTATACTACATGATATTTTTTTAGACTGTAGCTCTGAAGTACGTAGAGAATGGTCTCTTGTCCTAAACTTGTGTGCTCTGAGAAATCAGCTATCACTTTAAGTAAAAGCATCCCTTAACAATGAGAGACTGCTATTATGTATTATGATTGATTAAAGCATGACTGTTCATCTTGGCTTGGGCCGAAATTACATCAAAAAGAAAACAAACTCCCATTGCCAGTCACTGTCATCTTTCTAAAAGAGACTGAGTGATTAATGAGCACAAGTAACATTTTAGAGAATAAAGTATATTCTATGGAGATGAGAATAAAACGGAGGCTTTTAAAGTTATTCTTTAAGATGAGGCCTGTTGCCTTACAATTTATGCATGATCATTATAAGAATGAAATGTTCTGAAGATTTATTCCGTTGGACTGAGTCCTTTAAAAAAATCTTTTAGCTGAACAAAATGAAATAAAAATTAATAAGCAGTTTCATGGAACATAGGAAGCTCCCCTATACAAAGTCAGACCATTGGTCTGTAACTCAGTTTTCCTCAGGAGCACTGCGCCCATCAGGGCTAGGGTGGAGGGAGTGGGGAAATCATTTTTAAAAACAAAAACAAAAAAACATACCTTTCCACTCCTGTGCAACCGGCCCTTTAAGAAAATTTTAAAATGGCGGGCACGACGCCTATCTTCTTGAGCTCCTCGCACCTTGCATGTAAACGAGGGTGAGATCTCGCGTTATTCACAACGCGAGGACTCCCCTCCTCATCCACCCCGGATTTTCAGGTAGGTCTAGCAAAGGCCAAAGTCACCAGTGATCTTCCATGGCCGAGTGGGGACTGTAGTATTTATGGTTTCATATATTTGAAGAACTTCCTACAGCCAGCATACGAAGAATAACCTTTATTTCAAGTGAATCACGATACATACAAAAACTGCCTTTCCCATGTCAGGTGAATGCATTTATACAAATCACTAGAACACTCACTCAAGTCAATTAACCCAATCAGCACACAATCATTACATCTTTCCTTTTTTCTATTTTTTTTTTAATTTTCGTACCCAAATCTTAGAGGTTTTCTCACAATTCTTCCTCTAGATGTGATTACTGGTTTCTCCTCCAGCTCCATATTTTTTTCTTCATTCTGTTCCATATTTACACTTCCACCACCTTCTTTCTCCCTCTCCCTATCATGACTTTCCTCACACATCCTTTTCCCAGACGTTTGTAAGTCCTTTCTATTTCTCCTATATAACCTTTCATCCTGCGTTTCCACCACATATGATCTAGGATTTTGATGATGCTCAATTACTTTTGCTGGTTGCCATATTCCTTCTTTCTGAATAGTAACTCTTTCTCCCACATCCAGTGGTGGCAATAGCTTAGCCCCACGATCATAATAAATTTTCTGCTTTTTCTGTCTTTTTTTAAACTGTTCTTGCACCCTACTATGTGAAATACCTTCTGGTTGCAGCAATGAACCCAGACCTCCTGACTCCCAGTCCAACACTCTAGCCACTACACCACTCTGGCTTTATTTCCATTCCTGAACTTGGACTAGGGAAAAATCACATTTTTTATTAGGAAAAAAAAAAGTATTCTTAAAAAGTGAACAATCCTTTCTAACTGAAAAATACACTTAAAAAAAAGCCACCCCCCCCCCAATAGGCTAAAGCTTAAAAATGTCAAAGGGGGATTATTCCAGGTCAGGAAATTGTAAACGTTTTCTGAAAATTGCATTCCTCCTGGCGTTCGCCTTTGGGGTTGTAAAAAGGACATGTTCACATAATTTGTGAGCAGGAATTAAATTATCATACATTCTACCTAATGGTAGGGCCTGTCCTGCCATTACCCAACAGGGATATTATCGATATGTTGCTATGGCTTCTGGGTCAAACTTGGGAATAATGTGTGGAATAAGCTTTTGTGTCTATGATTCCCATTGTTGTTGTTTTTCCCTGAAGAGCTTTTACTGCACTCAGTTCTATTCATCTGTTGATTTAAAGTATATGTGTTAGATGCATCTCTTCTGAAAGAATGTGAAACCGTATTTATGCAGTCACAGAATTATAGAATAGTAGAGTTGGAAGGGGCCCATAAGGCCATCACACCCAACCCCCTGCCAAATGCAGGAATTCACATCGAAGAAAACCTGAAAGATGGCTGTCCAGCTGCATCTTGAGGGCCTCCAGTGTGGGAGAACCCATGGCCTCCCTAGGCAATTGGTTGTCATACTGCTCTAACAGTCAGGAAGTTTTTTCCTGATGTCCAGGTGGAATCTGGCTTCCTTTAACTTGAGCCTGTTATTCCGTGTCCTGCACTCTGGGAGGATCGAGAAGAGATCCTAGTCCTCCTTTGTGAGACAAACTTTCAAGTACTTGAGGAGTGCTACCATGTCTCCCCTCAGTCTTCTCTTTTCCAGCTAAACATGCCCATTATTTCAGTCTCTCCTCATAGGGCTTTGTTTCCAGACCCCTGATCATCCTCGTTGTATTCATCCCAAATGCAAAATCCGTACTGAAAATGTAAAATATCCCATTAAGGTTAAAAACCTGAAGCATCCTTACCTACAACAAAGTTGTTTGGGATTGGGGAGATACTGGTAGGGAAAATTAATGAGTTGATACCCCATGTATATCATCATAGTATTCAAACATTGCATGGTAATATGAAATTTCATAATATTGCACTTTTGAACCACTATGTGTACCAAAACTCAGTTTGTCTTCAAAATTTGTACGTCTCCAAATTTTGCAATAGAGTTCTCCAGTCGAAAAATGTGTGCATGTTAGGAGAAATAAAATTAAATGCATTATATTTGAAAAGCTACATACAATCAATGTGATATCAGGCAAAATTGCATGTGTCACATTGGCAAGTATTGCAAAAATGCATGTGTATGCACAAAAATGGTTAGGAATTTTCATGTGAACTTTTTAAAAAAACTATTCTGAAAGTACAAGATGAACCAAATTTAACACTGTGGAAAGTCTCAGAATTTGAGATCAATTGAACTTCAGATTAGAAAAAGGAGAAACTGAAATGGACAGATTTGTCCACCCATCCTTACTAGTTGACTAAATTAAAACACAGAACCACCTTGTTTCAATGATCTGGTAGAAATAATGTCAAATAAATACACGAATACCTTGCCAGAAGTAAGGACAGCGTGCACAATTAATAATGCAATATATATTAATAAGTTCTGCTGCTGTGATGAAATAATGTCTTGTGGACCTCCCTTTAAGTGAAAGATAATGCAGGTTAGTTTAATAGTTATAATATGGTTGGCTTGTTTCCTTAATCATTTTGAGATTTGCAAACACTCTTTAACCCAAGAAACAATCCCAACGTGTTCAATTAAAATCTCAGTGGGATATCAAAAAAGTAGAAAATAAGAATCATGCACACTGCTGAAATGAAAAGGAGAACCAAGCTAACCTATTAGGTTTTGTTTTCCATTTGGTGAATATAAGTTTAATATCTATTTCAGAATATGTGATCTGATGAATGCAAATATTAACAATCACCTGCTTAGTTCTATTGGCTTTATTTTCAATGTGGATTAAATTGGCATTCGAACAAAGTTGAGAACATCAGGTTGAGAAGGAATTAATCTTCTCCTTTTGGTTTTCATAACATATATATTACTATATTTGTAATGAATTCTCGATGAGAGCCATGTTAGTTTGTTGTCATAAAAATAACACCAGTCGTTTGGACTAACACATTTATTGTAATGTAAGCCATACATACAATTAGTAAAACTCCCACTGAGTTCTTCACCCATCAAAGTATATCTTCAACACAAGAGAATAGCTGCATATCATTCATTCCACCCCTCAATTACACAGTCCAAAGGAATTTCTCTTTCTTCACAAAAATGCACCAAGGAGCTGACATTTTGCAATATTGTTTCCTATAAGCAATGTCCTGAACACTCTCATCTGTATATCTCTCTGTCATCTTAAGCATTCCAGATCATTCGCTTTGTCCTCCAGAAATGGAATTCTGTGTTGATAACAACTGTTGGTAACAATTGATGTATGCACTTCCACATGAATGTGAGCCAATACAAGTCTATACTTATAAATAAAAATGTGCAAATTAGCCCCTAATGAAGCCCAGATCTGTACTGTGTACATTTGGATTTATTTCTTTGGCCTCTTTTCCATGGAAGAAAAGAGCTGAGATTAGTTGCAAAGTGTTAATTAGCTTGCAAAGGAGCTGAGGACTTTTGATCTAGGAAGCTCAGCTCTTGGACAGTACACCTCAATTGCCAATATCATTGTTTGTGAAACTTCAGTGAAGATTAAAGTGATAAGAAAAAAGAAAAGAAAGAATAATAATAATAATAATAATAATAATAATAATAATAATAATAATAATCAGTCTTAAGATCAGTTGCCTCTTGCTGGGAGAATTAGCATAGCTGATAATAGCTGACAAAATACACCTCGAATGTCACTTCTGAATCCACATGTCTTTTAGGGAATCAACCACTTGAAAAGATGAAAAAGAAAGATAGTTCTATCTTACTCTCAGAAGCTTTTAAAAACATCTATTGATGCATATATATGCCATCTGCCATGCTGTCGGAGACAATCCAAAAGATCTGCCTGTGGTGACAGGTCAGAAATCACAGAGCACTTATCTCACTGACAATGGTTTCCAGGGAAGTTTAACTAAAACCATCCAGTTACTGAGCAGAAGTCTAAAATCGGTCTGTTTTATGCAGAAATATGAAGAGACTAATAGTTTAGTCTCAATATTTGAATGTTATAGAAATATATAATACTGTCCAAACATCAGGAAAGTGGATGAGTAGCCACTGCTGCGTTAATTGGCAGAACTAACTATTTGTATTTTGATTTATTTTATTTATTTACTAGCTGTACCCTGCCACGCGTTGCTGTGGCTCAGTCTGGTTAAATTGAAAAGAAAAAAAAGACAAAGTGGATGTTTCTAATATGTTTAATTTCACAATGCTTGTGGATATACAATAATTTTAGTTGTTCCATTGTCTGTGTAGATATAGAGATTGTCTGGTTTGCCGACTGTAGAACACGCAACATATAATTGTCCATGTGAGAAGCAATCTGTGTCTAGATCTAAACCGCACAATTCTAAAGATTGGCCCTGAGCTTTGTTGATGGTGATTGCAAACTCCAATCGAATTGGGAATTGCAATCTCTTAAATTGAAATGGCATATTTGTTAGAATCATAGGAATGCGAGGAATGAGGACATCTTCACCTTTGAAAGGTCCTGTCAAGATTGTTCCTTCTATGACGTTGCTCAATAATTTTTTTACTGCAAGCTGCGTGCCATTGCAAAGTTTTGTGAGAGAACATGCAAATAGGAGAGGAGGTAGAGGCAGTGGATTGGCCTACTGTTTGGTTTTTTAAAAAGGATATTTTTACGGTGATGAGGTTAGTGGAAACTCCTGGCAGTTACCTTTCTTCAGAACGTGTAACTGTCACAGGTGTGACATCTATATTCACTCAGCCAATTGTGAGAGAACATGCAAATAGGAGAGGAGGCAGAAGCAGTGGATTGGCCTACTGGTTGGCGATGTCACAATGACCTATAAGAGCAAATAGGAGAGAACATGCAAATAGGAGAGAAGGCAGAGGCAGTGGATTGGCCTACTGGTTGGCAATGTCACAATGACCTATAAGAGCAAATAGGAGAGAACATGCAAATAGGAGAGGAGGCAGAGGCAGCGGATTGGCCTACTGGTTGGCGATGTCACAATGATCAGCAGGACTGGTTTTGAGGAGGCCTATTTCTTCGATTTTAAGACAAACTTTTGACCCCATAGAGAACATAGTTACATAACAACGCTCGCGTATTCGAACGCAATGCTGTGTCAAAATTTCAAAGCAATCGGTGAAGAACTTTCGGAGATATAAAGCATGTTTTTACGGTGAGGAGGTTACTGGAAACTCCTGGCAGTTACCTTTCTTCAGAACGTGTAACTGTCACAGGTGTGACATCTATATTCACTCAGCCAATTGCGAGAGTACATGCAAATAGGAGAGGAGGCAGAGGCAGTGGATTGGCCTACTGGTTGGCGATGTCACAATGATCAGCAGGACTGGTTTTGAGGAGGCCTATTTCTTCGATTTTAAGACAAACCTTTGATCCCATAGAGAACATAGTTACATAACAACGCTCGCGTATTCAAACGCAACGCTGTGTCAAAATTTCAAAGCAATCGGTGAAGAACTTTCGGCGATATAACGACAGTAACGAACGGTCTTTTTCATTTTTATTTATATAGATTGCATTTATATCCCACCCTTTTTCCTCCAAGGAACCCAAGGTGGCAAACATAAGACTCCTCCTCTCTATTTTATCCCCCACAACAACCCTGTGAGACAGGTTGGTCTGAGAGTCTGTGACTGGCCCAAAGTCACCCAATGAGCTTCTATGGCCAAGTGGGCACCAGAACCCACATCTTCAGACTCTCAGTCCAACACTCTAGCCACTATACCACACTGCCTCCCTAATAGATCCTTAGTCCATTATTCCAAAACAGTGGCTGCATAGGTAAAAAAAAAAAACTACTAAAGTTTCTATGACCCTGTTCAGATGACACACCATGTTGATTAAGCATTTTGAGCTAAACGCCATGGCTCAGTGTGTTGTGTGAACCATTTCTAACCTTGGTGGCTACATAACCATGGTTTAAACACACTTATAACCATTTGCTGCAAAATGGTTAGTGACCTAACTATGGCTTGGCACATTGTCTGAACAGGCCCTATAAGAATGACGGAAGGGAAGCCCTTCACAATCAATAGCTCATTAGTATGACTTGAGAGCCAGTGTGGGATATGAGATTGAGCGTGACAGAAAACCCAGGATGAAATCTTCCCTCAGCTATGAAACTTACGGAGATCCTAGAAGTCAAGTCACTATAGCCCTCTTCAGATAAGAAGCACATTGAGCAAGGTTGTGCCAACTAGCCACACCCATGACGTCTGCATGCCACTGCACCTGATGTCCACATTTTCAGTTGGATGAATGTAAATAACCTCCACGTGTGTACATCGCTCTTTTGGATGCAGTAATGATAGGGGCACGGGGACACCATAACGCCAGGAGCATAGCTAGCTGGTGTGGTCCTGCTCACAAGTCCATTGAACGTGGGCGCTCCTTGTCTCTAATGGGCTTATATCTCATTCTAACCTATTTCAGTGAATTACTGGGACAGTAATTTGCCGCATTGAGATCTATGGAGAAAAGCAGCATATAGATGTAATAAATGCATCTATCAAAGACACATATATGTCTTAATACCCTCAAAGTAAAGCTCTCTGAGGGATGTCCAAGGTTATCCAGATGGGGCTCGAGCTTACAGGTTTCTGTCAGCTTCTCCCCACCCCTGATGACAGTCTACAGACCCCCATGCTTCCCCAAGTTAGGCAAAAGCAAAGTTCCCCGCTTACCCATCAGCTGCCATTTTGTGGGAAACTGTGAGTAAGCTTTTTATGTAAATCTTCATTTTGCACAAATGGCAGCCGTCAATAGGGCCATTTATGCAATTAATGCCTGCAATTTTGCAGAAATGGCCCTATGTATAGCCACCATTTTGCACAAAATGGGGATGTACATAAAAAGCTTAGCTGCCATTTTCCATGAAATGTTGCTCGCAGGGAGGAAGGGACTCTGCTTGCTGTTTGCCACATGCCTGTGGACCATACAGCGGCTGATCAGGTGCACCCAGTGGGGTCAGGAAAGTGGTGGGGGCGGGGGAGTCTGGTGAGCAGTGCGGGCTCAGGAGGATTCATCCATTCCTATTTAAAACCCACAAATTTAGCATACTAGATTTTCTGCTGTTTTCATGTGCAACTCTTGGATTCTGTAAAAGCATTCTATTCTATACAATGACTGTATTATTGGTTGTGGCTAAGTTTTCCAGCTGGTTCTAGACTGGTTTGTCTCTCTTTTAATGGTACTTCCAAACAGTATACTGTATGTGTGTAACTTTGGTTAAAATATGGATTGTATCATTATTCAATATATTTGTCCAATATATTTATGCATTTTGTGTTTATTAGCTGACTTGATCTTTAAGTTCTGAACTGAAAGTTTGTTTATATTTTATTTTAGTATTTTATTGTTAGTTTTTCATACTGTTGTACTTTGATATTTCATTTTGATCTTGCAGAATTGTAATCATCCAAGCTTAACCAGACATGTCTTTCACATGTATGACAGAATGCCAGTGCCAGAAAGTCAGATAGTCAGTATGTGATGGTAAATGAAGGATGTATTCTATATTTACTATTGCAAAGAACATGAGCCTTGCTAGACCTACCTGCAAATCCGTGCGGGAGGTGGGGCCAGCCCATGATAAAGTAGCGTGAGCCGTCGCCCCTGTCTACATGTAAGACGCAATGGGCTGCAGGAAGGACCCGTCACATCCGCCATTTTTTTTTAGTTTAAAGGGGCCATGTGCGCAGGAGCACACCAATGACAAAGGTAGGCTTTTTTTTAAAAAAAGGTTCCCCGCACACCACTGCTCCCGATTTCCCCCCACAATCTCTGATCCCCCCTGCCCGCCCGCCCGCCATCTCCAATCCCCCCGCCCGCCTGCGATCTCTGATCCCCAACCCCTGGCTCCGTTTCACCCCATCCCCCCTGGCTCCATTTTCCCCCCATCCCCCCTGGCTCCATTTCCCCACCCACCCCCTGGCTCTGTTCCCCCCATCTCCCACCCTGCCTTGATAGCCGCAGCGCTCCTGTAGAGCACTGCACGCTGTCCGCCGCTTTTCCCGGATACTGGCGAATAAATGTGGTTCCTGGGAAAAGTGGCGGAACAGGCTACATGCCCGCGGTCTCGGGCTCGGCCCGAGGCCACGGGAAATACCGGGCCAGAAGTGGTGCCGATAATCCCAGGCCAAGGGAGGGTTACCCCTGCCTGAGCCCAGGATCCCCTATGCGTCATCTGGATGCACAGGGGCCGGGCCGGGACTCATACCGGGCTACCCCGTCATCTAGCAAGGCCCCATGTCACCATGGGCACTAATAGTCTGAAGGTGAAACATTCTGTTGATTGACTCCTGATATGTCAGTCCTCCAGAAGCTGTTTGGAGGTTACTTTCCTTCAAAACAACCAAGGACTTTTGGCCTCACACCTGTCACCACTGAATGATATTTGCTTCTTCCCCTCAGGCCTCAAGCCCACCTCCTTCCCTCTTCCCCCTCATTTTGAACCACAGCTTTTCCTAAAGCCATTTCTTTTCCTCCTGTGTAACTACCTCAAAGTATTCGCCCCCACCTCCACCACCATCCCTGCCACCAACATGACTACTCCAAGAGGACTGGCAAAGCCCAAGTCCCTTCCTCTCTTCCTGCCATTGTGTTTTTCTGCCTGGGCACCTATGAAGTGCAGAGCTATATGGGGCTCTAGTTATCCGACTACTTCAGGCCAGAGTGCGGAAACATGTTGACCCTGTTCAATTGATATTCTAAGCTGCCATGATTAAGCATTTTCAACTAAACATTATGGCTCATTAGCATGTCATGGGAACCATTCCTAACCATGGTGGCTACATAACCACAGTTTAAATACCCTCACCAGCCATTTCTACAAAAGAGTTAATAGCCTAACTATGGCTTAAGGTGTTGTCTGAACAGGCCCACTGTATGGCTATTAAAGCTCATACTTTGAACTTTTTTGAACTTTCACAATTTTTTGCATGCTTACACTGACCAAGCTTCAGTTTAAAACACAAATGTGCAAAACCGGGCCTGTACATCTCTAGTAATAAGCCTTACATTACCATAGTCTACAATATAAGGTATTTACTGCTTGCAGAATTCAGTGAACCATCTGCCCTTTCCTTTTGGGTCTATTGTGTTAGCACTGTTCTTGATTTGTAATTTTCTTCATATTAGAATGTCTAGACTCATTTCCCACCTAATTCATACTTTGTCTGCTATTTGATAATCATTTTGGTTTCTCTCTTCTTTGTAATTTTTGACTGCCTTTTTGATAAGTGTGAAACCATGCTGTCCTTGCTAATTGCTTTCAGACTCTGAGGCAGTCCACTTCTCTCATTACACAAGCCTTACAAGAAGCTAGACTCTCTCTTTGAATTCACAGAGGAATGTACATTGCACTTGGACATTTTACCCACATAATCCCTATAACAGGATTGTAGAGCTTGTGGCTCACCTGCCAGGTCAGGTAGTTCTCCAAGGGTTCTTGTTTTTGCTATCTCTGTGGGACTACAAATCAAGGAAGTTGTCAAGCATCTGGCCAGGCACAATGCCAGGTTGGTGGGATAGTTAAACTTAATGGGCCTGTTCAGAAGACACCTTGAACCTTGCTGGTTAAGGCTTTTGGTTAAGCAGCATGGTTTAAGGTATCTTGTGTGATGCATTTTGCTAAACCCTGTTCACTTACTAACCACAGTCTAACCACTTACTAACCACAGGGTTTGCAGCTCTAATGGTGGCTCAGTTCCTCAGAGCAGGCCCTTCTCCAAATACCAAATACCAAAGTGTTGTTTGCAACAGCATGGCTTGTGGTTATTGCTAGCCCTAGAGAACCTGATTGGGCCTGTTCAGATGACACTTCAGGCTCTATAGTTAGTGAAACTGTGATTCTCTGGCTGCAAGGAAGAATATATTTTTTTCCTAAAAGCCCAATTTGTTCTTGCTTTGCAGAGCTTCTGCAGCCCTGGCACCTTTCCTGAATGCCTATTGGACAGGATGAGGTCATATGGTCTTGTGGGAATTCAGAAAGAGCTTCCAAGCTGGAGAAGGAACCTGGGGTCTTGCAAATGCAGGTGTGTGGTTTTTTTAAAAAATAGTAAGAAGTGTGTGAGAATTTCAAATAACATTCTCCTTTGGGAGGAGGACATGATTGCCACTTACTTTTTTAAGTGAAGGTGGTGGCTGAGAGTAAGAAGTCCTCTCAGCCACCGCCTTCACTTAAAAAAGTAAGTGGCAATCATGTCCTCCTCCCAAAGGAGAATGTTATTTGAAATTTCACCTCAACCCCATAAAATGTCAAAAATGGAAGAATTGAATTTTTTGGCACAACACTAAAAAAATCCGTGGGTTAGAATCCAACAGTGCCATTCCGCAAATTCAAATATTGCTAATGGAGCTCTGCCAAATCTTTTCATTGTGCAAGCAGTTGCACATTATGCTTGTGCAATCAGTTTCACAATGGGTTGCACAAGCATAATGCACAACGATTTGTACACTTGTAACTTTAGTGAGATTCTCCTCTTGCACATCGTTTGGAACCTAGTTTCTGCGAGTGCCACGTGATTTCCCCTAGTGGAATGACACAGTTGGATACTGAACTATGCAACTACAAATTAAGAGCCAAAAAAACAAACAAACAAAACACACCTTCAATAAGCAACTGTATAAAAACAACAGAACAAATTATTTTTATCTCTCGCCTTGCTTGTGGCGGTTTTTCTAGATGGACATGACGGGTTTTGCCAAGTCTTTTACTAATTCAGGAATTTCCTGACTATTGAACATGTTTCAAGTGTGACTGCTTTTTGGATGTTGGTGTGGATGTATTTGGGCAGGCCCAGTTTCTGAAGGTTTATATGTGTGTGTGTGTGTGTGTGTGTGTGTGTGTGATGCTGGTAACTGATGTGACTAACAGAATACTTGTAACCTTTTCATGTTGCCATAGTTCTTTAACTTCCATGGCCAGTGGTGTATATTTTCCTCTCTTTTCCTCTTCCTTTTCTATCATCATCATCATCATCATCATCATCATCATCATCATCATCATCTTAAATTAAATGTTAAAATGCTTGGAAAGAAAATAATGTTTTAATTTAGCCCTAAAAAGACAGCAAAATTGGCACCAAACATATTTCCAAAGTTAGGGAGCCACCACAGGGCAGCTCCTCTCTTTTGTAAATGCATAGTGTATAGGCCACTGTCAATATTTGGAGAAGGGACTGCTCTGAGGAACTATCCAATAGCCAAAGTTCTCTGGGCGGCTCACAAAAACTTAAACTGGATAATATGGGAGGGTATTTGGGACCCAACTTGTATTCATTTCAATAGGATGTGCAGCCCAATTGTATACATGCTGACACAGCAGTAAGTCCTACCAAGTTCAATGAGTATATTAGTACATAAGTATATGAGTACAACTTCACCTTTAGCTATTGGAACTGATATATTTTCCTCTTGCAATCTATATAAACAAAAATACACAAACAAAAGCCATGCATTTTCATCAAAAATTTGCCAGGGATTGATATATTTCTCCTGAAAAAGAACTTCTTTTCCTTAAACTTGACTCCCCACCTCTCATAAAACCCAGCACTGAATATAGTATAAATTCTATAGTTTTACAATTTTTAGTAAAGATTCTTCCTGTAAAAACAAACAAACAAACAAAGACAGAAAAATGTAGCTTAAAGAATAAACAGCAAATTGTTCAGTGTTGTGAATCATAGGTGTGTGTGTGTGTGTGTGTGTGTGTGTGTGATTAAAGGTCTCAGAGATTAAACTTTCTGTGGATCATTCAGTGTCTAGTAGTTTTGATATATCAAGAAAATAAAACTTTAAAAAGTCTGCATTTGCAGTGCTAAAGTATTTCTTTAAGCCTGTAATGGTTGGAACTATAAAATTGAGTTACTTCATGGCTATTTTTCCTTATTTTTTTGGTGCATACTATATGGGACAGGAAGACAAGGTATGGTGGGTTGAGAAACTTAGCAATTTCCATTGTCTTATGAGCTCTCATTATAAAATCAATAGAAATAAAGCTGTGAGATTTGGAGAGCTATGAAAAACATTAAAGCAATCATTAATGCCTCCATCTTTCATCCTAAGAGGTACAATATATTCCACTCAGAGTGTATACATATAGCAGCTATTTCTCCCCAAAGCAGAGATAAACTATCGTGCCCCGAATGATGTCCATGTATCCATTAGCCACAATGACTCACAAGAAAGCAGCGCATTACAGAATAGAAACATGAGAGAATTACACCAAAGACATTGCAGTATCCTTTACAGGGCCTGCAGCCTTATTCCCTCTCTGCACACTCATCATATGGGAAACCTTTCAGGAGAACTTTAATACACATGTACACTGGAGACTGCTTTTATTTTTTATTACATGGACCAGTTTCCAATGATGGGCATCCTATGCAAGGATTCACATGAATCAAAGCTGATATAGAAGCAAAGTTTGACATTTTCGTACAACCCTGATTCTATAATAGCTTTGTTATCAGCTTCTTTGGTTTATGGACTGCAGACCATAAACCTTTTCACATGGGTTGCCTGATTCAGTACATCCAAATACCAGTAAACTTTATGATTTGTATACTAATTATTTGTAAATTTGCACAAGATAATGAAGGAACTACATGGTCATACAAACACAAGAATATAAGAACAGCCATGTTGGATCAGACCAAGGGGTCCATGTAGTCTAGCACTCTGTTCACACAGTGGCCAATCAGCTGTTGACCAGGAACCCACAAGCAGGACATGAGTGCAATAGCACCCTCCCACCACTGTGGACCAGCAACTGTACATAGGCTTACTGAATCTGCTACAGAATGTAGAATGGATGGTACCTTTAGTGTATATGGAAAAGGGGTGTGGGAAATGGAATGCTATGCAATATCACCTGCCCTTCACTTCTCAATTGGCATTGCTCCCACTCCCAACTGAGATGCCAAGTGACATGCTAAGGGAATGCCCATGCTAAGGGAGTGCCCACTGTTACCTTCAACTGTTGATTGTAGATAACTGTGGGGATTTTTCTGTTCACCCTCCCAATTTGCAGAGTCCCCTTAGGATGCTACTTGGCTCTTCCCCTAGCCCTGAAGGCATGGGAGAGCAGGGCTCAGTTGAGGCCCTGCAGGCCAGACTGGCTGTCCTCTGGGCCAAATTATCCCATGGGCTGGAGGTTCCCCATACTTGGTCTAGAATGAATGTGGTTCATGATGCCATGAAGCACCACATGAAGGAGTATGAGGTTCCAAGTTCACAACAGATGGTGACATCTTGCTTTTACTACCAAGCAGATTAATGACACTCCTAGTGTGGTAGACTGTGGAACTCTAAGTTTAGTGCCTTACTTTAACTAACCTTGTCATGCTAAATAAGTGAAAGATTCGAGCTACATGCAGAACATTTGTGTGAAAAGACATAATAAGTCAACTAGGCTAAACCTCTGGTCTATTCATGAAAATCGCAAAGAAATCTCCTTGGTGACGTATTGACTTATCACATTCCGCAGGTTCCTCCGTTGCAAAATTGCTATAACCCCTGGCCCACAATAAGATTAATCTATCATCACCCTATTGCAGGGGCCACATGTTGTTCCTCTCCATCTCTGCTTTGGGTGGTGTGTCAGCAACCCCCCACCCCACTCAGCAATGTCCTGCCCAATTTCAGCAGCAAATCACTGCAGTCTTAAAAAGGGCACATTTAGCTTGAAAACAAGCAGCAGCAGTAGCAGGAATGTGGCAGCTGGGATGGGTGGTTTCCTGGGTTGGAAAGTGGTCCCCTGCCCACCCTCCCAAGTTGCTCACTCCTGGCCTAGCTTTTTTAGAATCCTCATGGATCAAGATATTATTTGCAAATCCTTTCCAACTCTGCTATGTGTCAAACTAGGTTCTTCGCCAGTTCCTTGTGCCTTGCTAGCCCTGTTCTATGTTTCTAGAGCACCAAATGCCACCAATATCCCTTTTGTTCTCATATAATTTATAGTTGTCATACGTCAAAATATTGTCTTTAATTCCACACTGAAAAGTGACATGTTCCTTTTGCAGCTTCAGGGGTATCTTCAGGAGACATTCTTTACCTAGATACCGAGTTTCCCCTCCTCCAACCCTAATGAGCACAGTTTTTCAATAGTTTTGTAATCAGCTCTCTTTAAGTGACAGTCAACAGAATTGTTTTTGAAAGGCAATGCCAAATAGCATCACTGCTTTTAAATAAGGAGGAGTATGCCATAAAATATTAATCCTAAATCTTATTACTGGCCATATCTCTTGAAATGCAATGTGGGTACAAGTATTGCATTACATCACATGCAAATAAAAACATAACAATGTATGACGGCTGTAAATCCAGACCAATAAATGCTGATATATGAAAACAAATTAATTTATCATTGTTGTTGTTTTTGAGGCTTTGCTTGTAAAACATGCTCATGCATTGCTTTCCATGCATTTACAGCAGGCTCAGTGTCAGCACATGGGATTCTCAGGTTCAGGCAGCTGGCAGGGCCCCAAAACTCAGTGCGAACACTGACATGGGCCAACCCACAGAAGGATGTCTCAAACAATACCATAAGGCACAGATAAGAACATAAGAAGAGCCATTATTATTATTATTATTGTCTCTTTTTCTTGCTTGTGGTTTTTCTAGATGGACATGACGGGCTTTGCCAGGTCATGCTGTCTTTTACCGATTCAGGAATTTCCTGACAATTGAGCATGTTTTATGACTGCTTTTGGGATGTTGGTGTGGATGTATTTTGGTAGGCCGAGTTTCTGAAAGTTATCTGTAAATATTTATTTATTTATTTATTTATTTATTATTACATTTATATACTGCCCCATAGCCAAAACTCTCTGGGTGGTTTACAAACGTTGAAAACAGTAAACATTAAAAAAGTATACAAAATTTTAAAACCATCAAAAACATAAAGACAACAGTGTAAAAACAACATTATCCATTTAAAAACAACAGTTCTGGGATCCGTTAAAAACAAACTTAGCGTTGTTAAATGCTGTTAAATGCCTGGGAGAAGAGAAAAGTCTATATATATATGATGGGACGCTGGTGTCCGACTTAAGGCAGGGACTGCAATCCTATACACATTTACTTGAGAGTATGTTACACTGATTTCAGTGGAACTTACTTCTGAGTAGGTATCAATGTTTACTCAGGCCCTGGTAGCTATCAAAGGCTACTAGCTATGATAGCTATATATTACCTCCAGCATTGGAAGCAGTATGCCTCCCAATACACATTGTTTGGAGACATGAGCAGGACGAACCTATGGCATTCCTGCCCTGTTTCCCACAGGCATCCAGTTGGCCACTGTGGAAACAGCATGCTGGATAAGATAGGCCTTTGGTTTGATCCAGAAGTGCTTTTCTTACGTTCTTAGATATGCATAGGATTACATTAAGATGCTCGTAAAACCGTCCATATTAGAAGACAGACTAGAAACATGTTTGCTGGTATATTTAAATATATCTTAAAGATGTAGAGCATGCTGTTAAATTGGAGGAAATTAGGAGTTTTCTTGGAGTGGAATCACAGTAGTCCTACAAGACCCAGTGTTATTATCATCATGTTTTAGCTGGAGCTACTGCTGGAGTTATGCCAATACTGATTAGGTTGGGAGATGTGATTCTGTGGAGTGGACTTCAATTAAAACTAATCAAGCACTAAGAAGCATATTACCCTTAATGTACATGTAAAAACAACCTTTAGGAAGAGAGTCGGCTAAAGGAATTAACCATTATTTTAGGTCTGCTGCAATTGTGTCCATCATGGAGGCTCTAGTTGTCACAAATGGTGCCTCTCTCCTAAAACATGGGAATGGCTATGGCTTCTATAAATGTGCCAGCTATGTATGGTGTCTTATGAAAAAAAAGGTAATTAAAACCTCTGTTCAGTTCTTTGGATGAGAAAAAATAACTTAAAATTAAAAGAAAGAAGATGGGATATTCTTTCAGATTTGGGACACATTAAAGGAATGCTACAGAACTAGCATAAAGAGTACTGCATTGCTGTAATTTTTCAAAATACCAAAACTAGATCATCATTAATCAAGGATGATTTACGTTTAATTAATCTAGCATAATTGCAGGGATGGTTAACTAATCTCTTGAACTAATCTCATGTCTTTTTTTCAGAACTTCTCACTTTTTCTCTTTTTCCTGGTGTTATATCTGATGTTATGGGCCAAAATTGGGATGATGAGCTTTAAGTTCATTAAAACACAAATCCGTTCATGTGCAAACTTGGTTGGTTGGAGCATGTATCTTTTCTTATGGAAGCCAATTGCTTAGCTGGGCACTGAAATGGGATGGTTATTAGTGACAATCTAACAAAGTCTGCAAAAGCTGTAAAACGCTGACAGGCAAAAGGTTAATTCTCTAGAAGAGCGGCTGCTACCTTACTGTCAACCAGATGGGGTGGAAAGGATCAAAACAGCTAATTGGACATGATCGCAGGCCTAGGGATTTGTGGAACAAGGAAAATGTAACTTGTTATATTTGAAGGCTAATTATCTTCAGCTAGTAGGAACCGGACAGGTGGCATCCTGAGCCACATGGAAAGAAAGCATGAACAACTGGGAAAGCGCCTTCATTTAGAGCTCTGTCACACTGGGGGTTAACATGCTCCCTACCTCGTTTCTCCACCCATGTTTTCCTTCCTCAAGTTACTTCCTTTTTCAATAACAGAAAGTACACAATGAGCATGAGGCCCATTGAGTCTGCTGTTCTAATGGTGCTGTTTCTCCACACACAGCAGGAGAGAGCAGCATTTCCGAGTTTTAAAAAACATCAGACTTAATGAGGGTGGTTTTTTTTGTTGTACAAGGAAGGCCAGAAGGGGTGGAAGGTGTGCGGGAGGCAGACAACGTCATGTGAGGAACCTGAGCAAACTCTGTGAGTGCCCAGTAACGAGCGTGCAATGAAACACTTATCAGATGGAGCTTTTAGTCAATGCTAATATAAAAATTAAAATGGAAAGGTACAAGGAGAGGGTCTTGCTGTACCTATAGGGTTAGCTGTTATGAGAAAGTCAGGACAGATTCTCTTTCCATGTTTTCTTCCATAGATGAGCTGCATTGAATATTCTGCTCTGCCTTTTCCCACTTGTGCTTACAGAATTTCTCTTATGTGTTTTGTTTAGATGTGCATTGCGGTAGGCATTCAGCTCTCTTATTATTTCATGCAACACTAAATGAGTCTTTCAGACAGAGTGGTGTGTGCTTTGAATGTGTGGGTCTCCATACCTCTGAGATGCAACTCCTATGAATCACTCATCATTGATAGGACGGGATAGGAGCTACCTGTTCCTGGAAGCATAACTATTGGGAGAGATTTCCTGACAACATTTGTGGTGCATAGGTCAAGATATAATGAGACAGACAACAATAGCTGGGTTTAAACAGGGCCACATTTATTTGTCATGTGTGCAAGCCAGTGAACTTGTTTTGCATTCTGATGGACAGTGGTAGAGTGCTACAGCTGAGGGAAATATGCACTCTCTCAGACAAAAGAAAATCAAAAACCCCAAACCAACATTTTTGGGATGGAAGCCATCTGTGTGTACCCAAGTGAACAACCACTATACTGGAGCTAGTGGAAGTAAGCATAGCATTTTCAAAGTCTCCTTCACAATGCAGAACACTCCTAGCCATTAGTTACCCTCAGCTGACCATTCTGGGCTATTAACCAACAATCTGTCTAAAAAAAATAATGGTTGATGGTCTGCCAGGAATACACTCTGAGGGGGACAAAAAAACCAGAAGAGTGTACGTATTAAATATGTATCCTCATCAAGAACACCGGAGAATGTTGGCAGAAAAGGGGAAAAGAGCCACTGTGCGCACTTCCATTCTGCATGAAGGATGAGATGGATCAGATTGTCAGAGTTAAAGAAAGTCAATAATGGCAAAATCCCTAAAATTTAAAATATTTTTTTCTCACCCTGATGATAAAAAAATGGGATGGGACTGGCAGTTATTTTAGAAAGATTAGCATAGGGTCTGATAGTGTACCTAGCTCATAATATTCTGCAGTTCCTTCCTTCCGTTTAGATAAATGAAGGAGATTCAAGAATTATCCAACTCATGGTGTCAGTTTCAGTTGTATTGATCAGCAAACTGTGGTTTAGGACAGTATCACTTTAAAGAGACTGTTGACCTCTCCAGAATATTCCATTTCACTATCATTATTTCATTATTAAATAACCCAAGGAGAGCAGAGAATGACACAAAATCATTACATAGGAACAAAGTGCAGCTCAGTTATGATTGTTTTTAAAGGCTCCAGGCAGGCATTTTGAATTATTTATACCTCAATTATATTCACAGCAAATGAAGGAGATACAAGCAACGTTGCAGCCAAAAACGGATACAATGCAAATGAATGCAAGAAGGGAACCAGATATTGGTTCATGTAAACATTCACCGATGGTTGCAGTGATATCCTAGGCTGGAATGAAAGTATCCATACAAAACTGTTATCTTCTAGAATTTGGAATGCGCATTCAAGAGCCAAATACAAAGTAGGAGGCTCAGATTTGTCCTTTGGAGACGGATAGATTCAGGCTTTCTTGGTTTTGCTTTCTTTGGCAATGTGGAGAAATGAAACGATGGTATTTATATTAGTGCTGGGCCGAATCCTGCCCTCTAGTTTCAGGAATTTTCTCTCTCCCTGTGAAAGAAGCATTGCTTTTTCCCCCCTGCCTCTTTCATGGGGGGCGCGGGGGTGGGATTTAGAGAATTTTCTCCTTGGAGAGGGGGGGCAGGTTTCCACATCTTTTTAAAGTGTCGCCAGTAGCTGAGGAGCCTTCTTATTTTTTAGTTTTTTATTCCCCCTTCCTCTCAGCATTTGGAAGAGGCCAGCAGTTCTTATACCATGTGACATCACCCTCTCCAATAAGTATTCAGGAAAAAACTCCTGGGCTCCTGAAAATGCCGGGGGTGTTTTTGTTGCTGTTTTTTTTTAAAAAACTAGATTTCTCACCTCTCCCAGCCTCTTTCTTCCAACTTTTCATTTTTCATGCACCCCCCATGAAATGCCAAAAAATAAATAAAAATGGAATGGTCAAATTTTTTGGCACAAGTCTGATTTGCATTAAAAATTAATATCCTGCTTCTTTCATACTTCCTTCCTTCTACAAAAGAATAAATATGATAAAACTGAATTGGTTGGGTTCAGACTAAGTTAGACAACAACCCTGTGGTCTTTGGGAGGGTGCCCCAGGTTATGATCAATCCCACTACCCCAAGGTTGTAGAGAAAGCTACAACTTGGAGGGGGGAATCCCCACTTAGATTTCTTCCCACCACTCCCAGTTGCCACCTCTTGTAGCAGTTCCCAACCCTACCCATCCCAGCTCTCACCATCTCAGAGGAGCATGCTGATGGACAGGCAGAGTAGCGGAGATGCTGTCTCCACTGCCGAGGAAGCAAGCTAGATGGGCTCAGAGGCCCATCTAGCTCAAACTAGCACAAAGGAGGAATGGGAGGCAAAAATGCATCCATTGCTCCTCTTAACTTGTCTGGCCATTGCTGGCAGTGATTAGCATGGACAGAGACCTCCAAAATCAGAGCCCTCTATCAATCTCCAATCTGTAGGATTGTGCTCTTCATCATGTTTTAGTCCCATTGAACTCAATTATACTTAAATTGGTCATGGCTAGCTTGTCCTGCTGATTTCAATGGGACTAAAACATGACTAATTTAGTCTAGATCTGTTAAGAACAAACCAATAAAGAATCAGGAGTAACAACAAAGCAAACAGCAGAATAACAGTGTAAGAGAGAAAAGTGAGCACAGCAGCATGAGCAAATAATGGTTTCATGACTAATAATGGCTGCTTAGTGCAGCATTTTGCAGAGCTAGCACTTTTGTGATGGGTTTTCCCTCCCCACTGTCACCTTGTTGCTATGTGTGCTTCTGTTGTTTGCGAACAGTAAGCAGCAAAAGGAAAGATGATGGCCGTCGTATCATAGGGAGAGAAAAAGAAGAAGCAGAGCAGCAAGGGTTGGTGGTGAGGTTTAGGAGGAGGATGTCTACTTTATCAGAAAAATGGTGGTCGAGTCTCCTCAGAAGGTTTGAATGGGGAAAGGTGGATCTGAAGATGATGAGAACAGTTATGGCTTCATTGGGATTTGGCTAGGCTCAGGTCCAGGCAGAGGTGGAGAAGGTCATTATGAAGACACACTTATTGGGATTTGGGTGGCTGGTTCACTATTTCACCGATGCTGCCCAAGTGCCCAAAGGTGGTTCTGCTTTGTGACACATTCATTAATGAAAATAATGAATCCAATACCATTCTGAGGAGCACAGGCATTAGGAGATCAATCTAGAAGTGCATTAGAGAAATGAAGGGAATTCCAGTTTCCATTCAACCATAATACCCATATTTAGGACCGAAGTTGTCTGTAGCCAGGAGAACGTAAGCAAGGTACTATATAGTAACAATCAGTTGTATTTATGCTACTTATTATTCCTTCTGAGAGAAAGGGAAATGAAGTTATGAAGGCGATGATCATATATTCCTTACAATGAACATGTTGCTTCAAGATGTATTACTCGTCAGCACCTCCAATATAAATAAAGGGCCAGAGTGCAGATACGCACAACACATCAGGAATTAGCTCTCAACTTATTTTCATAATAACACAATTTTTCTTTTCATAAGACAATGCACATTTTATTTCCGACAGAAGCAGCTTGGGGTGGGGGTGATTTACAGAGCCAACCTCACTGGGCTCAGCGTTCATCTATGCTCTGTGAGTTCCTTTCAGGAATCAAATAATATTTTATGTTATCAAACAGTCATAAAACAGGCCATCATAAAGCTAACTGGTGCTGTTAGCTAATCAGAATCATTCTTCCATGGATTACATTTTCAGATAACGCTACAGTAAACGACATGTTTTATTGCTTTTGTATCTCAGTAGATATCCTTCCCTCTGTGATGCACTAAAAGGAGCCATAAATACTCCCTGAAGAAACAAGCCACTAATGTGAAAGGGTTGAGCCCTCCTCCATATGTTAAATATTGGATTTATTTTTATGATTAGATTAGAAAATAGAAAGAAAGAAAAGAAAACACAGACTAAGTCTCATTTTCTGCAAGGACACTTAGTAAATCTGGGTATAGTCCAAAGATACCCATGTACCAAATTGCACTAATACCAAACACGGTACTTTGATGTAGCTGCACCATTTACTTCTGCATGAAGGTGGGAATAGTTATTCTGGAAAGACCAGTGCCCTAGTCCATCAGTGGAAATGTGCATAGAAAACTATTTGAATCATGATACTCATTCCAGCCATGTTTAATTGGCTGAGTGTGTCAGACATAGATATTTTAAGAAATAGCAAATTTTGTTTTATTAGACTTGCTGGGAAGATTATTTTCTTGGCTCATCACTTTGACCACATTTCTCCTTTGTTGAAATCTCTTCATTGGCTTCCCATTCCATATAGAATTCAATATAAGCTTCTTTTGCTGACTTTTAAATTGTATCATGGTCTTGCGCCTTCTTATCTCTCCTCTCTCATTTCACTTTACCATCCCCCTCGTACTGTCCATTCTTCAAATGCTATGTTGCTCTCCTGCCCAAAAGTTTCTATCTCTCTTGCCCAGCTTCGCCCATTCTCTTTGGCTGCCCCGTTTGCTTGGAATGCTCTTCCAGAGCATCTACAAACTACAAGTTCCATCTTAGATTTTGAAACGCATTTGAAAACTCATCTGTTTTCCATAGCTTTTGGTATTTTATCCTGATTACTGTTCTCATTACTATGATTATTCCCTTATTTCTGTTTGTGTAACCCCTCCCCCCTTCATATGTTTTAATGTGATTTTAGACTGTAAGCCTCTAGGCAGGGTATCGCTGTTTTATTTGTATATTCTGTACAGCACCATGTACATTGTTGGTGCTATATAAATAAATAAATAAATAATGAGGAACTGCAAATCTAATTTTCTTAAAACAGTACAGGTTGTCTTACTATGAAATGATAATACAAATTTATATTGCACTCTATACCAGAGCACATTCCAATTAACCAAAACATACAAAAAACAATATAAACAAAAATCAATAAATACACATTAGATAAACTACTAATAAAAATTAAACTAATTCACAACCAATCTATTAAAACAACAAAACAATTTAAAACTCAAAAACAAACAGAAACACCAATACCTATGACTCCGACTTGAACAAATACGTTTTCAAGCCTCATCTAAGTTTCTCCAACTCTGGTTCCATATGAAGGTGTAGAGGGAGAGTTCCACAATTGTAGGGCGAGACGGGAAAATGTCCAGAGCCTAGAATTTGCCACCTTAGTCCAAGGTACCACCAGAAGTCCAGGATTTGCAGACCAATTTGTCTTCTGGAGCATGTTATTAGTCTAACTCCACCAAATAAATGGGAAGGGAAGAGTGGGGCTTTAAAAGTCAAGACAAAGAGTTTAAAATCTGCCCTTGCCCTGACAGGCAACCAGTGCAATGCTCTACGATAGTGGGAAACATGGGAACAATGGGGCAAGTCTAATGCAGCACATATAGCACTGTTCTGTATTAGAATAAGAGGAAGGAGTGAAGAAGGAAGAACCGCCAGGAGGCTATTACAATAATCCAGGTGGGAAACAACCAGGCCATGAATAAGAAGCCCCGCAGCCTCGGGGACAGGAAATGGTAGATCCAACGGAAGTTAGCAAGATGAAAATTACATACCTTGGCTGTTGCATTAAGAAATGGCCCAAGCGGCAGCAAACCAACCACCAGAACCCCAAGATCCATGGGCGGCCTCCAAAGGTTGAATAATAAATAATTAAGACTTGGAAAATGTAAATAAGTAAAACAGTAACTATATTAAAGGAAAGACACAAAGGCACATGCAAGTTGATGATGAATTCTGTTTAAGTGGCATTAAAAAAAATTGTCACGATGACCTGGATGGTATCCAAAGGGAAAATGCAGAATTGAAATCCTATCAATTTGGCTAAAAGTTTATTTGAGTAATGAACAGCTGCGAGACTGTACTATTCCAGATCGAAAGTACACGTAATGATTTCACTGGTCAATTAATGAGTCAAATATAATGTGTGAGGTATACACATGAAAAAGCTTGATATGAAGATGTCTAGAAACAAGTATAGACTTCGATTTAATTAGCACTCTTTTGGAGTAAGGAGTTATCTTTTCAAAGTTATGATTGAGAACTGAACTTATCTAGCTTGGAAGCTGCATGTGTAAGCCTTTTTTTGGAAAATGTTTAGTTAAGGTAAGATAATTAAGACTGTGAGCCCTAATTTATGGGACGATAGATAATATTAGCTATGATGTAATTTTAACAAGTGTAATTATGTGCTGATTTTTGGAGTAAGAGAGCTTCTTGTTAGAAGTTCACCAGGCTTGTGTACCTGTCAGCTGAATAGCCTGTTCAGAATTGAATGGGAAACTAGATACTTGAATGGGCCCAGCCTAAGGCAAGTTGCTGCCTGAAGCACCAGCACTGCCACCACCCATCTGTTGTGCCACCCGTCTGCCCAACTGTATTTTCCTTTGGCATGCGTATGGGTGCCCCGCTTCTCCCAGAAGTCTCAAGTCTCATTCTATACAAGACTTCCAATACAAAGCACAAGAGTCTTGCAAGACCTCATCCAAGAAGTGTCACAGGACTTGAAACTTCCAGGAGAGGTGTTGAAGTAAGAGAGCAGCTGGCTGCTTCTTGTTCCAGCCAGTCACCTGCATGGCCGGCTGGCTAGCTGGCCATGCAGATGACTGGTCAGAACTAGAAGCAGTGGGCCCAAGGTGAGAGTGGCCAGCTGCCCCAGCAAGCAGTCTGGGTGAGCGGGAGATGTGCAAGAGAATGGCTGCCACCTCTTTGTCCCACCAGCCATGTGCATGTGACTGATGGGACCAAGAAGCCTTGGGTGTGGGCAGGAGGAATAGCCAGCCTCAAGTCCAAGCAGTCTGAGTGGGCAGGAGCTGGTTGGGAGATGTGCAGGCAAGTGTCTGCTTCTTGGTCTCACTGGCTGCTTGTAGGTGGCTGGCAGGGCCAGAATTGGTGAGTGCATCTGCAGGCACAGCCAGTGCCACACTTCCAAAATGTTGCCACCTGATTGCCCTGCATCAGGCTGCTTCATCGAAGGGCTGTCCCTGACTATTAGGCCTAGAAGTCTGAGAAGAAATGATTACTATTTCCTGTAAAGCTATTGATATCTAACAATCTTTCTAGCAATAAATGTTTTTATTAGATTTTATGTAATATATTTTGATGTTATGCTTTGAGAAAGTGGACAGTATTAAACAATGTTATTCTGTTAGCACAAATGATGTTTCACTTGTGGAAACTAGGTTCCAACCTATGGGGAAAAAGAGAATACAACTGAAGTTATGATTGTGAAAGTGGTTGTGCATCTACTGTGCAGCATAATGTGCAAGTGCTTGCACAATGGAAAGTTTTGGCAGAGCTCTGCTAAAACTATTTGAGATGGCAGACTGATACCTTTGGATATTGCCCATTATTGTTTTATTTAAAAACAAAAAAACAAAACATGGATCAAAAGATTTCCCCCTTATTAACGCTTCTTAGTTTAAAACTAACATTGAACCTACTGAGAACAATCTGTAGTGTATACTTTATTTGAAGTGTATTGATCAGCTATGGGAAGTTAGCTGGCATCTAAAGACTTCCTAATTAATGGAAGTATAGTTTGAAAACATTTAGCAAAGACCAATTATGTGACACATCTTTGCATGCAAATTAGAATGCACATCCCCAGGGGTGCTGTGTGCTGTAGGGGCTTAGTTGTATGTCACAATTGCTCTGCCCCTCCCACTCTACTCTTATCATCCCACAGAAAGAAAACACCAAATGAGGAGTGATTAGGGCAAAAGAACTGAGGAATATCAGAGCTGAGAAGTGTATCAAAGGAGTTCCCATATCTCTATGGGAGAGATCTATCCTGATAGATTTCCAGCAGAATCAGTGCTGGGTTTGCATCTTCCTTCTACTTCAATCATGGAAGAAATCAATATTCAAATCAAGGGAAAAGCTATTGTACCACGTTTCTTTGAAAATCTGTGTAAAACTTAGAGACAAATGAGAAGTTCATTTCAGTTTGTTTGTTTTTAATCAGAATTTACTCACTTTGCACATCCTGGACTGAATATGGACTTGAACCAAATCAAAGTTGAAATCCATATATTCCAGAGCTTGCAATATTATTTTCCCTTCCCACAAAGGGTGTTCAATATGGCATGTATACATTTGAAACATGTACATGAAAGATGTGTATGTTTGACAAATGTGCACAAACATGCTTTAAACGATGGGAGAAGAACACATACATTTCAAAGTTGCACACCAGTGTTGTGTACATTTGGGAAAATATGCATGGTTATTACTGCAAAAAGAAAACAAATTAAGATCACAATGTGATACAAACACAAGTAAGAATGAGTTTTGTGGTGAAATTTTGGAGAACATTGATCGGCTTGAGTTTTGCTGTTGCGTACATGCCTAATTTTTAAAAAACTACAGATTTTTGGATAAAATGCATACAAAAATGTATTTTAGGGTAAAATCCACCCAAACATTTACGTTTTGTGGGGTAAATGTTAAAAATTTATGCAAATTTGCATGCATTTTACCCCAAATGTAGATTGCATTGAGAAGGGGGGTGGACTCCATGGCCTTATAGGCCCCTTCCAACTCTACTATTCTACGATTCTATGAGTGATGTGGAAACAGGACAGAATGGACTTATGAGTGAACACATGTGTGAAGACAAGGAAGGCAGTAGGGGGATCAGTATGGTTGCAATGTCCCTGACCGGATCGTGTGACTAGCATTCATTTACTCTCCGCCTTTCCTAGCTTCAAGTGGAGCTTAGAACATGAAAACAATGGCCAAAAATGTCTTAACTTGGGAGCTCAAGATGTATGATAATTTTGTTTTGTGATCACAAAACAGTCGAGTTTTGCTCCATTTACAAGCTCAGACTTGAGCATGGACAAGAGAATGCGTTCTCTGAAAATGTTTGCAAATTCTCGAACATGCACTCACATTTGAAAATTGTTCAAGTGTCAGAGAAAAAGCAGTTCAAAGTTTTGCAATTTTAAAAATGCTCAATTACATGTTTTAGTCTATGGAGAAAACTTACACTGCTTTGAAAAATACAATTTTCCCATTTGATCACACTCAAATTGTGCAATTTTCCCATTCACACAAATCAAACCATGATTGCATGTGTTCATGGAAATGGAAGGAGAGACGAGCATCGAGTTGATGCTTAGAGAATCTGGAAGAATGTGAACATTGCTAGTTTTCCCATCACTGGTGGGTGCCATGCTCAATCTCACTTACAGTCCCCCTACATGCCAGCCAGCTATCAGGCTGGAGACTTATGTGGTAATCGGAAGTGAACTCATGTTTAAAGTGATGTGCATAAGATGAAGAAACCTGGCTCAAATAAATGTATTCAGATTTCATGTAAAATCAGACAGAAGGTATGTTTCTTTGCAAGTTCCCTTAAAACATTTTAAACACTGAACTGATGCCAACATTTCTATATTGTCAAACCATATTTAATACATTATTAGAACCTTTTGTAACTCTACATTTTCATTCTAATAAATGTCAAGGCATCCAATTACTAGAAATTTAAATATTTGCACAAAGAGGGTATTATTATTATTATTATTATTATTATTATTATTATTATTATTATTATTATATGAGCATGCCGTGAAGGTATCTGAACAGCACTGTAATTAAAGAAGCTGAGATAAGTCACTTGAGGCAATAATTCACAGTGCACTAATAAAGCTGATTTTTCCCCCTTATCAAATCTCAGCTCATTACCTTAAAAAAAATACCCTGGATCTTTTTGACCACTTGGAAATAATTATTAGCTTCTCAAGTAGACACATGAGAATCCGTAATGGGCTCTGGGCAATGTTAAATTCTAGAGGGGAAGAAAACCTATTTCCTGTCATTGCTTCACAGGAGTAACTAGTCCTCACCTTAGCCTTTTCTCATTCAGCTCTCCTGGTCATATATCCCCTTGATTAACAGCGAACTGCCACTTTTCCAGTGATAGCAATGAAGATAGTAATGGAGTAGTAGAGTGTTGAGTGTGTGAGAAGAATACTAGAAAAGGTATAGAGCTTAATAATGATCCTACTTGACTGCATTATTTCAAACGTGTTTGCTTTGTGACTCCATGTACACATGGAGCAAAAAATGTGCATGGGTGCATAATAGATGCACATAATGTGCATGGGTGAATAATGCATGCAAGTAATGTGCATGGGTGTATAATGCATGCAAGTAAAGTGCATGGGTTCACAATGCATACAAATAATGTGTATGCACATGAATTCCTTTCAGACCCCTGTGCCACAACCTACCACATTCAGCAAAGTCCCCTGACTACCAGTGGATAATTTTGAGGTCTATCAAGATACGTAGGAGACAGAAAAGTCATCTCCTGCCCATTCCCTTCTACAGGCAGATTCAACCTCTAGAGAAATAAATAACTGACATTCTCTTCCATGCACTGCATTGTGTATGTTGCACCTCAAAGTATCTTAAGGAGTGGGGGAGACATTACATTTACTGAGAAGTCAAAGGGCAGGAAGCCGTATCAATAGAGTGCTTCAACCTCAGAGGCTCCATTCTGTCCCATGCCCTGCCATGCTCTTGCCAGCTGTGGGAAAGGATTAGTGGGGGGTATTTTTTGCCTCACTAACCTCCAAAAAGGAAAAATGTGTCAGAGAACCCATTTAACTTCCCCTCTGTTCTGTAGAAGCGTCAGGGGGCTGGGAGGGCATAGGATTCCTCATATCCTCAGCCATTCCCTCCGTGCCCAGTGACATGCTCCAGACACCCCTATCCCCCTCTATGAGATGAATATGGACATTCATCTGTAAGTTTGAGGACATTTTTCAAAATATACACAATTTGTTGTTTACTTTTTCCATTCATTTTATACACATGAGCTGCATTGCAAACTTTGAAAAAGTATGGATTTTGACATCTAACTGTGTTCTCATTCATGTTCAAATTCAGGAAATGTAAAATTGGTCAATTTGCATTGAAATGTGAAATGGGCAGGGCTAAGGCTATTCTTGGAGGCCAATCACCCCTTTTAGGTACCAGATTAATTTCAAATGCCTGCGTGCCACTCTGTATTTCCAAAGTTTGGAGGTAGCATCAAGGCAGTGCATAACTGTAGCCCTTATCTTCAGCCTATCTGGAAAATTTTATGTTAGACAGATGATCAGTAAAGAGATGTAATAAATAAATAAATAAATTATCTACTTATTGCAAACCATTTGCACATGCAAATAAAATAAAATAACTCCATGGCTACAAATGGTTTTATCCTGGTTGTGCTTTTTATATTGTATTTTGTATTTGTGTTTTAGATGGTTGGTTGTTTTTTATGCTCCTCATGGTTTTAATTTTTGTGAACCGCCCAGAGAGCTTCGGCTATTGGGCAGTATAGAAATGTAATAAATAAATAAATAAATACAAATGCATAATAATCCCATAGTGCTTATCTCAGGAAGTTCAGATACTGATCATTCATGTTTGAAACAGACAGCTCCTTTAATACAAAATGTCTGACAGGTGATTGGTGGGAGATTCAAGACAGATAAAAGGAAGTTTTTCATACAGAGCATAGTTAAACTATGAAATTTGCTACCACAAGACATAATTTAAATGTCTTCAAATGCAGGTTAGACAAATTCCTGGAGGAGAAGGCTATCAATGGCTACTAGTCCCGATGGGCTACCTCCAGTAGCAGAAACAGTATGCCTATGTACACCACTTGCTGTTGCACTCATGTCTTGCTTGTGGGCTTCCTGGCGACAGCTGGTTGGCCACTGTAAGAACACAATGCTTGTGACTAGATGGACCATTGAACTGATCCAGGGTGGCTCTTCTTATGTTCTTATGACTAATCCCCAGAACTTCATTAATGATAATAAGATGGTACTGTCATTAAACATATGTATACTGTACACATGAGGAGAAATGAGATTATGCCCACCAGTTCTTCAGTATCCATGTGCCTACAGGCTCCAACACTGGTGACAGAAAAATTAGCAAAACATTGGGAGTCTATGTGTTTACAGCTCTACATGCGTAGTCTCCTTACCCAATCAGCAATCCAGAACATGTGCAGGGCTGGCCCTGCTCTGAGGTGGAGAGAATCCTCCAATTCAAGCCATGGAGTGAGAAAAGCAGCAAATGCTGCCTTCCCCCACCAGGAAGCTCCTCCTCCTGTCATCACCTTCATCCATTGGTGTGGCACTACATTGAGTGCTTTGAAGTGCCCCACTAGCTGTCTCCCATTTTTGCAAATGCCAAAGTGGGAGGGCTGGTGGGGCTCTCCAAACCACCCACCCACCCACTCTGTGACTCATCCTGAGAATCCTCTCAGAATAAGCCAGAATACAGTGAGGCTCTCTAAAGATTCCTGCCAGTTGAAAAAAAGCAGCTTGCACAGCTCCTCAGAGAGCTTGTCTCTGAGGGAGTCCTTCCCACAAGCCAAGCATTGTGGGAGGAAGTGTCCCTGGCACCACATTTTTCTGGCCAGTGCAGGGTGGGTGAAGTGCTGGGTGGGGCCCTCATCTTCCCACCCAATCAGGAATCCAAATCATTGGCAGGGCAACGATGGTGCATTTGGGGTCTCCTGCTGCAGCTGGCGGGAGAGTTTATGTCAATGCTGATCTTGGAGTGTTCCCAATCAGACAGAGAGCCTACATGCAGGTCAGGAGTAGGTTTGAGTGAACTATGGAGGGGGATCATGGAGGGGGTTTGAGTGGCTTTGTGATCATTGATAATGATCACGTTATTAATCCCCCCCTCAAATCTGTCCTCGTTTTTCAGTGCTTAGGAATTCTCAGACTCATACAGCAGCAGTACATACACTTTTATTTTTGTTTCCCTTTTTACATAGTTAATGTGGTAGTCCAGGGAATATAAAGTGATTTGTATCTAAAATATATATCTGATTGATAATAGCAATAATCATTTCCCGAAACTCAACAGCTCTGATACGCAATCTCCACAAATGATAAAAAAACCACCCTTATCTCATGCACAGAATTACCAACTGCCAATATTAGTTTTATAACTCTTACACAACCGCCAGATAGATAAATGCTATTGGGTGGCTATCATGTAACAATTTTCTTTAATAGTAAGGCCTACTAAAACTGAAAACCTTTCGAGAATAGAAATTACTATACTTCATTTGATATTTCCATTTGCAAATCCATTTGGCAATATAAGTTTTATGCCAGTCCACATCAAGGTCAAGCAGAAGGATACAGAATATTTTGGACGATACATTTTTGTTATCTTTGAAAACTATTTTTTCAAACTCTCTTATTTGTGAAACAGAGGTCAGTAAATAAAGAGATGACACACAGAACTTTGGGTTTAAACAGGGCCACATTTATTAAAGATCTGCAAAGGGGGAACCTAAAGGGGCATCCAGTCTGGCCTGGTTTTCAAACCTTTCTGAGTAGGGCAAGCCATTCATGGCCCGTGGGTTGGCGCTGAACAATTCACCCTCCCACACGCCCCTTTTGCAGTAGGAAGACCTTCTATTGTCACCCCCAACCCAGGCCACAAGGCTCAAGGTGGGTGAGAAAGGTTGGGCTCAGAGGTAACCCTTCTCTCCCAGCCCGGCCACGGGGCTCAACGCTGGGAGCCCTCAGGAATTACCAGTCACCGCAACAGTGCCTGTGAATGCTCACCATTACAAAATCCCTCTGGATGCCCTTTCCTTCCTGCCTATCATCAAATGTTACCAAATTAACAAGCAACCAGGCTACAGGCTGTCTTACAGTGTGGAGTAGGCGAAAAAACCTATGAACAATTTAGAACATGAACAAAAAAATCCTACTTGGCCCCTAATGTCAACCAGAGAACTCACATTGCCTACAGGGAGGGAGCTGCATGAACAAGAAGGAAACTGGGAGGGGTAAGAGCCTATTTATAGGCCAGCATGATACCCCTCCCTGCATGGTGGCACCACCTGCTCTCAGCCAATATCGAGAGGGCACGTCTCCATTCTTCCCTCGATCACAAATTCTTCCCCATGCCCAGGCTGTGCTGGGCATGGCAGAACAGCCCTTCTCTGAGTATATTATGTCACCCTTTCTCCCATTTCTTTTTTGTAGTAGCAAGATATAGAAACCTTACTATCATAATATTATTTATTATAAATGAATAAATAATATTAGTAATTCTATCAAACAAAAAGAAGCATATTTTCTTTGAATAAGTCTTTAGGGCAATCCATTGTGTTTAGTTAGAAGCTGTAGGTGTGATATGTTCGGGACCAATTTATTCTTGACCTTATGCTTGGTTCAAAGTGAAAGTATTAACTGTGGAATTGTACTGGCTAAGCACAACCTCCAGTATCAGGGGCAGTAAGCCTGTATACACTAGTTGCTGGGGAACGTGGGTGGAAAGTTGCTATTGCACTTGTGTCCTGCTTATGGGTCCCTGGTCGACAGCTGGTTGGCCACTGTGTGAACAGAGTGCTGGACTAGATGGATCCTTGGACTGATCCAGCATGGGTTTCCTTATGTTCATATGTCTTTCTCAACATCAATCATCATCAACATCTAAGCATGTCTCTTGTGTTCTTTATGCATATAACCTCTTATAACAAAGTTTTACTATGACTGTCTTGTTTAGAAGTAAAGAGGGGAACAGCTTCCTTTCTTTAGAATAAAAATAGTATATTAAGTTTGGCACCCTATAATCCTTCTTTCCGCAGTGACCATGATTTATTTTATGCTTGCCTCTCAGTTTCCTTATATTTTGAACAAATGGGGGCAAGCAACAAAATGTTGCTATGAATCCCCAATGCCCAGACGGGCATTGTTCATCTTGTTCAGGGTTCCAGCCAGCCTGGAAAAGGAACTTATTTTGCTACTCAGGCTTCTCAGGAGGAGGAGGTTAGGGGCAGGAAAGGAAGGGCACCTTTGCTACTTCCCCCAAGGCATCTTCCTGTTGTTCTATATTGCAGCACAGGGCCCAACTTCAGAGCTGGCTGTAAGTCCTGAACTTCAGAGCATTTCATTGCTATATAGTAGGGGTGATGGCACTATAGACAGGAAGACACAGTAGAGTGGGTCAGGAAAAAGTGTATGTTTTCAACTTTCCTTTCTCCTGAAATATCCTCATGAACCACATGGAGGGATTTTGTTTAACCTGGTGGACTCATTCCCTTTCACAACCAAGACACTCACCATAAACTCCCACCTGCCTCCCATTTTCATCCCCCCTCCCACACTCAACCTAACATTCTGTGTTCCAACTGCTCTCAGCCTGCCCTGCCATCCATTTCATCCACCTATTTATTTATTTATTTATTTATTTATTTATTTATTTATTACATTTATATACCGCCTCATAGCCGAAGCTCTCTGGGCAGTTTACAAAAATTAAAAACAGTAAACATTAAAAATATACAAAATTTAAAACCATCAAAAACATAAAAACAACAGTATAAAAACAACAGCTGGCTCTCTACAATTGTATATATTAACTGTTCTTAAGAACGAAATAAATTGATAAACTGACAGAGCAATTCCAGGGAGTATAGGTCATTACAATCTAGGGAGGAGGTCCTGAGATTGGGCCATTGCCACTTCCCCTCACAGACACCATGGAAAGCAGTGTTACAGTTCTTTCAAAGTTACAACTTGAAAGACAGCTTGGGAAAGAGGGTGGGATGTTCGGTGGGGAGGAAAGGGAGTGTCATGGCCCAATCCCTCTGGCACACAGTCTGGTATTTTGACACAGGGCACCAAGTCAGTAAGATTATTTATTGTAGAATAATTTTTTTTTTGTAGAATAAACCCTACTGATCTAGCGCGATGGAGGTGTGAAGATCTCATTTTTTTATTTTTTAAACGTTTTCCCACTCTCCCCCCCCCCCCCCCGATGAGCACAGAGCACCTGAGTAACCACGAGAAGCCGGGACAAACTGTGATGGTGGGCCACACTTTCTGCGGTCTCGAGATCATTCTGAGACCATGGAAAAAGCAGTCCTAAAGTGTAGGGTCATATCCCAGGGCAAAGGAGGGATCATCCCTCCCTGATCCCGGAATCCCCTGTGCATCATGTGAACACACAGGGATGATCCCATGCTCTCAGGAAGACTAAGTCCAGGGATCAAGTTAACAGCAGGAGGTGGAAGTCTCAAGCAGTAGAGCTATTTCCACTTGTGACCTCTAATACACTAGATCCAAGGCAGGCTAAAAACTCAGGTGTTGTGATAATCCAAGGCACTAAAGAAAGTGGTTCACGTAATAGAGGTGCTTTCATCAGCATTATTTTCCATGGCAGGTTCTTAACGATACAAGATTTAAACAAAAAAGGTTCCAGATTGGATGGTGTGCAGGTAAAGAGTTCTTTGAGCAGCTCAGATAGTGAGATGTCTAAACAGAAAGGATTTTCAGCAGGAAAGATGAAAATGTTCCTAGAAAATGTTACTTGGAACAATTTGGAATAAAAAATCCATTGTATGTAGAATGCCTTTCTTAGTAAAATTTATTCATCAAGAAAAAGAGTATTGAAATTGAACCGCCTTAACATACTGTCTTGACCTTCTTGACTAATGGTGTAAATGATGATTATATAAATGATGATTATATTACTGGCGTGGATTCTCAAATATCTAATAGGTTGTTTGGTCCATTTGAGTGTTCTAGTGGTAGATCATATATGTTTATATTAATTAGAAAAACACAAATCTAAGTTTTCCAAATATGAGTAGCCTGGCATCTGGGTAGTTTAAAAATCGTTATTCTTTTGCATATGGGGGTTTGTGATTCCAGAATCTGATACACTGGAAAATTCTTCTTTATGTTCTACTTTCTTGTTCCCTATGGATCTTACTCAAGAGAATAATAATAAAAGCAAAGCCTAGTCAAACCATTTTTCACCAAGGGAGAGAAAGTTGAGCATTTTGAAGATTCTATTCCATGCAACTTTGAAGTACCATTACATTATTTCTTTTTTACAGTTTGGCTTTTGCTGATGGAGGCAATGATAAGGAAAAGTAAACATATCTCTTTGAACAGCTGTAGCTGAAGAAAACCCAAGTAAAAGGGGGAAAATATCTTGCACATCATTTCCTAAGATATAGCTGCAGAATGTATGTGTCTTAAATGGCTGTAACCAAGTACGCGTATATTCTCCAACAATTGTCTGTGCCAACATAGACTGTAAAACAAATCTTGCAATTCTGAGCATATCATCCTAAATTAAATTAAATAATAATTTCCTAGCTTTTGTGACAAGAAATGATTTAGAAACTTGGTGGCTAAATCTTTTCAAGAACGAGGAAAATAATAACAGCTTTTTACAAGCTCTTAGGTTGCAATCCAATGGCCTGGTAGATAGAGGTCTGCCATTGTAGTGGGAGATCCAGCCATGGAATCCCACTCACAGCTCCTGTGTAATCATTCTTATGTCCCTGTGATGAGGGAAGTGTTTTATCAGTAACATCTCATATACAGGCTCTCCTGTTGGAACATGATCTTTACAACTATTCAAACTCAAGGAAAGAGTGTTGTAATGCACTCTATGCTGGTGTGCCAGTATAAGTGGCTGATGATTGCCCCAAGGAGAGCAATATAAGAAGTGCCGTGCTGGATCAGACCAAGGGTCCATCTAGTCCATCACTCTGTTCACACAGTGGCCAACCAGCTGTCGACCAGGGACCAACGAGCAGGACCCTCCCACGTTCACCAGCAACTGGTGTACATAGGCTTACTGAAGAAGTGCTTATTTTTATCTGTCCTGAATCTTCCACCGATCAGCCTGGGTTCTAGTAGATATATTATACATATATATCTTATGTATGTTCAAGCAGCTACTATGGCTTCCCATAGAAGTCCAGGTTCCTCAAAATACTTGTTCAGACTTTTATAGCCGATGATGATGTTAATGATGATGTCCTGCATGTCTCATAGACTGAGAACAGGTCTATGTTTTACCTGAAGAATGGGGAGCTTTGAAGGTTGTGGGAGCCAATTTCCACTTTCCCTTGACCCACTGGCAGCCTCAACTTCCCCTGCTACCAGCGAAATCACCACCAACAAATGTTCGCCTCCATGCTGCCAAATTGTGGTGGCAATTCAGCAATGAGATACACACACTTTTTTCATTTTAAAACAAATGACATTTATTTGATCCAAAATTTTACTTTTGAACTTCCAGGGGGGCATGATTTTCACAACCCCTGTGATTATCACAACACCTGTCATCATCATCATCATCATCATCATCATCATCGGCTATAAAAGTATGAACTCCCCCATGCCTTGTTTCAAA
This sequence comes from Elgaria multicarinata webbii, assembly GCF_023053635.1. Lineage (NCBI taxonomy): Eukaryota > Metazoa > Chordata > Lepidosauria > Squamata > Anguidae > Elgaria > Elgaria multicarinata. Next base: position 33,884,356 of record NC_086180.1, on the reverse strand, counting down.
GTGAAAATGTAGCATTATCGGATAGCTGACGCATTTCATTGGCAGTTTGGCAGCATGGAGGCAACCATTTGAGGGCACCAAAAGAAAACAGGGAGGCTGCATGTGGCCCATGTGTTGCCCTTCCCCGCTTTACATTCTCCTCAGGGATGTTGATCCTTGTGGTGAATTTACCAACCCTGCCCCCATTCCCAGCCATATCTTTTAGTATAACTCACCAATAGTAAGAGCTTTTGATGTCCATCAGTGTCAAGAAAATTCACTATGAGAAGGCCTCATCTCACATGGCAAATTCTACTAAACAACATGGTATGGATATAGATGGGAATAGAAATAGGACTTTCACCATGGGGTTCATAGGTCCCAGAGAAGGTGCTGCATATTGAGCCATTTTGTGGCTTCCCATATGATGGGCTTTTAATGTTATCACTTCAAGACTTGGACAGCACTTACTTCTACTTGGTTGAGAGACATGGGCCATAGGTAAATGTGGCAAAATTCTGGGGCGATCCCTGGGATTGTCCCTGTGTGCTCATATGATGTACAGGGGATCCCAGGATCAGGGAGGGATGATCCCTCCCTTGCCCTGGGATCTCACCCTACTCTTTGAGCCCAGTTTTTCTGTGGTCCCCGAGACCATAGAATGTGTGTTCGGGCATTGCGGTTTGTCCCGGCTCCTCACGGTTACTCGCGAGGAGCGGGGACCTGTGCATGGGCCACTGGGGGTGGGGTGGGGTGGAGGGAGCAGGGAACTTTTAACAAACCAACCTACCTTTTGAGCACACAAGCGCTTGTGCGCATCTTCTGATTTCTTTTATAAAAACCATGTAAACAGAGGGGGAGATCTCATGATAAAAATATCACGAGATCTTCACCCCTCCATCACACTAGACCTGCATGTCTAGCTGAGGCCAGAGAGGGAGGGGCATTTATATTCTGTACAATTTATAAGTAATATTCAAATTAAGGAAGCAAGCTAAATAAAGTAGATTAAGTCTTAAGCATCTAACAGCCTCATCTTGAGTAGTCTCTTTGGCAAGTTTTAACCAATAAAGCAGCACTGTCAGCTCATAACAAACCACCTGGAATGTTGCTCTGCACTGCCAGTAATTTTCTTAACAATCAGGAACTGTCTCAGTGTTACTTGATATAAAGCTGTCAAGTCCCCATAATTGTACCCATATAATAGTACTGGTTCAATCTTGGTTCCATAAAATTTCAAACCTGCTGTCTATGAAGATCTTTACATTCTATTAAAAAAAACTTAATATACGATTTATTGCTGGTTTGCTATTACTTGAAGAAATTGCTGAATCATAAAGGACACCTAGTTTATCTCTGTGCAATGAGGGTGTCTCTCACACACAGATATGGAGACAATTTTTGCAATCCAAGCCACAGAAAACTGAGGCTAGATCTACACCAACCAGGATATCATACTTTGAAAACAGTTTGAAAACTGTATACGGAGTGCGTCCTGGGCCCCAACAATCGTTACTACTGTTATATACCATTTTAGATCCTGCTTGAGTTTAGGGTAGAAGCTTCAGATTATTCAGAAAAGTATAGTACGATGCAAAACAGAGGGGAAGGCAAATCTCTCTCCCAACCCCAACAGAGTGGATTTGACCCATGCAATCCATTACATTCAAAGACTTGAGTCCCAACCTTGAGCAAACTCTTCAATCAAGTTTTCCTGAGGGAAATGTAATGGGCAAAATGTCACCCCAAATCTTGTCTTCATGGGAACTTCTTTATGTCACCAAGAAAAGAGAGATGAGATGTTCAATATGATTAAACATTAGCCTTTCAAAATATGAGCGAAATCGTCTGTCTGTCCTGCTGCAGCCCTTTTGAAAGCAATGGAATCAAACAGGCATACAAAACATGTTTAGAGGTAAGTTACTACTTGATCATTCACCCATTGTCATGCCGTCTGATCCTGAGACAATGTCTTAATCTGAGGTGGACCTGGAAGTGCCTTCAGCAGTCCCTTCTGTACCATCTCAGCTAGAAGACATAGCTCTTCCATCATCTGACTCTGAAGATGACTCCCCTACAGCTTCTCCTGTCCCTCAACCATGCAGAAACAGAGGTCTTAGCTAGACGTAAGGTTTATCCCAGGATCGTCGCAGGGTCATCCCTGTTCATGTAAATGACACACAGGGGATCCCGGGAACAGGCAGGGATGACCCCGGGATAAACCTTAGGTCTAGCTAAGGCCAGACATCTGACCTTTGAGAACCACAGTCAGCATCCAGCAGGACTAGAACCTCTCAAAGACTGGGCTCTACCAGTCTTCTTATGATCTCAGTGGACTGCAGTCCTTTAAGGGGACATCAGCTCCTTATGGGAGAATACTCCAGCTGTCACTATGCTATCCAAGGTCTTGATGTTACCCAGAAGAGTTAGTCAGTGCTGTGCTGCAGTGTCCTTTGTGGAGGTGTAGGGTGAGAAATAACGAGATGAGACAAGTAAATGGTATTAAATATGGGCCACATTTATTAAGATCTGCAAGAGAAGTGAAGGCCTAATCGGCATCATTGTTTGGCCAAGCCTCAGGCCATTGTATAGGATCAAGTGAACCATTCACAGCTCATGAAATGGCACTTATCACTTTGCCACCTCACAGGCTTACTCCTCTTGAGGCCTTCTGGTGTCACCCTGCCCATGCTGCTGGGCTCTGAGCGGGTGAAGAAGGTTGGCCTCAAAGGTAACCCTTATCCCCCAACTGGTGCTGCTGGGCTCCCAGTCGTGGGCCTTGGAATTACCCATCACCAACAAAGGGTGCCTGTGAATGCCCACCAATAGCAAACCAAGTTCCAGATGCTCGCTCCTACCTGCCTACCAGAAATGTGACCAAATTAAAAGAGCCAAAACAACCTAATACTCCCCCATTGTCTTACAATGTGAAGTAGGCAAAAACAAAACAAAACTCATAACCAATTTAGATTATGAGCAAAAGAATTCCTACTTGGCCCCTGGAAAGGGCGACCAGCAAGCCCACACTGTCTACAGGGAGGGAAGGAGCCGTGCAGCAAGAAAGAGGCCAGGGAGGGGCGAGCAGGGCATTAAAAGGCCTCACAGTCCCTTCCCCTCCCATTGGCGCCATTTGGAGGCCCACTTATGGTGAGCCTCAGCGCCTTGTCTCCCCACCCCACCCGCAACTGGCCTCCTGCGCGCAGGCAAGCCAAGCGCGGGAGGGGTCATTTCCTTCCCCTAATCCTCACACACACATTTGTAGTGTTGGTAAGGTGAGGAGAGAAAACATGGCTGCCAAATAATGCTTTAAGCAGAATTGTCACACAGATACACACCCAAATGAGAGAGAGAGAGAATGTGAAATGTTGCAGTATTTTTGCTTTCATACACTTTTTTACTTTTTCTCCTTTTCCCTTTTACATGAACACGGTCAATATTGCCATTGTTTATTTTCCTTTAGTCATTCAGGTGAAGAGGGAGCCATTATCTGTGTGAAGTTTCCAAACTGCTGGGAGAACATCTTAATGAACCCACCATGTATGTGGGGTGGATCATGTGGGAAGACACACAAAATCAGCTGCACCCACATGATGGAGTCACGCGAGAGGCCATTTCAGTTTGGTTTTGATAAGAATTTAATAAAACTTGCGAAGTTCTCCATATTCAGGACCAATAGAACTTGAGATTTCACACACACACACATACACACACACACACACTGATTACAGGAGAAAGTGAAACTGACAGATTTGTTCATCCAGGCTCAGGGCTTTGAGTGCTTTTCTCTTCAAAGTCGAGGTTTAAATCCCTGCATATTCAACCATGTAAGTGCTTAATCTTCAATAGCTATATGGCAGGCAAATACATCATTGTCCTCTCCATGTGGGGAAAAGAAGACCTACTGGATTTGGCTGATGCAGAAGGGTGAGAATTTTGTTTCACTTAATTTATAAGATTTTACCAAAATTCACAAAATTCTCCATATTCGGGGCAAAAACCTTAAGGTTTCAAAGAAATTAAAATGCAGGAGAAAGCAAGAGTAAGTGATTTGCCTATCACTGCTTCTGAGATGCTGATTTTTTAAATTATTATTTTTAAAAATGGCACCCTGATGTATGTTGAGTTTTCCCTCACCAATGCCCTTAACACCCTTTTAACATCTTTTTTTTAACTATTTACTCTAAGTTGCCTTGAGAAAACAGCTAAAATTATGAAATACATTAATAAGCGTGGTCCTACCATCAACTATGAGGTGTAGCTACTTGCATAGTGATGAGACCCATCTATGAAGTAAGAATGTCTAGCTGTTATTGGAAGATGCAGTTGTCATGGTGATGCTGCATTTAATGGCAGCCCCAATGGCACGGGTAACATGTGCACTAGCTCTTATTGTCAGAGTTTGCTGAAGATGTTATGCTCTAATGTACAGCTATGAAACAATTAAGGTAATGGGTATGTAGCTGGCAATATGTCTTCATTCTCAATATTAAAGACAGGACACACTGTCAGCCTACTGTACTTTAGGAGAGCTCATATTGACAAATGACACCATTTTTAGTGCCTTCTGCCAATAACTGTTGCCTCTCCTGATGCCCCCTGCCAATAATAATGACTACTTCTTAAAGAGAACACTTAATGAATATTTCTAAATGACCTTTTAACAACTTCAAAGGTGTGCTAAACAAGTGAACACTTACTATGCTGCAGCAAATAGATAGATAAGATAGATAGATAGATAGATAGATAGATAGATAGATAGATAGATAGATAGATAGATAGATAGATATTAAACCTTACCATTGATTTTGTGGGCAAACTAAATGGCATATTTTGCTATGGCTAGGTATTAGTGAGGAATTAGTTAGCTTCACATTTTAATGCAAGATGACCCAGTTGAAATTCCTCAGAACTGAATGAAGACCTGAACAAGCAGGCTTTGCTCAGTAACTATTCAGTTCTATTGGGTTCAGAGATGGCAAGATACTTCGGAAGGAGTTCAAAATGAGAAGTCCCCCAATCCCCTGCATGAACAGTCTATTCCCTGGTGTGTCAGATCCATTCTTCTTTGCACTCAGCCCAACTCAAAATGGGGATTGCTATCTGTCCTCTGGTGCTACCCAGCCCTCTCCCACCCCATTTTCCTGAACCTCCCTCAAAATTATTTATTTTGAAGTAAAGGGAGGTAACAGACAGAGATGAGAGCTCACTTCCACACAGGAGAGGGCACAACAAAGACATGATTTGCCAAACTTGTCATTTTCAAATCATAAGACCCCTGGTTCCCACCTAAGGAGAGGCCTTGCAGGGCCTCACCTTGTAATAGGGAAGCATAAATTTTAGGGTGACCAGACGGAAAGGAGGACAGGGCTCCCATTTCTTTAACAGTTGAACAGAAAAGGGAATTTCAGCAGGCGTCATTTGTATGCATGCAGCACCTGGGGAAATTCCCTCTTCATCACAACAGTTCAAACTGCAACAGGGATAGGAGAAGCATTGCTTCATCCATCTAGATAATTCAATGTTACCCTTTGAGCACTTGATGTGACTCAGTTTGAACACTCAGTTTGACAGAACAGGAACATTCGAGAGCTGAAATCACACATGAGGTGCGGTCAGTTAATTTGGGTCAGTTCTTGCATTGTGATTTATAATTGCTTATTTCATGTGTCTGTCTGTCTGTATATACTTTTACTGTAAATGGTGTTGAGCTTGTGGGGAAAGCACTTTTTAAAAAGCAAACACACACATACATGCATTACAACTCTCAATTGTTCCTTGCAAATATTTTGAGTGGTTGTTGTCCCCCATTCAGATGTAAACTAAAATGCAGTCTTGTTTCTGAGTGGATTTTGTTTGTTTGTTTATTACCGTTCTATACCACCCATTAGCCAGAGTTCTCTGGGCAGCTCACAAAACAAATCTTAAAGCCATAAAATGCATTAACATAATAAAACATAATGTAAGCCTGTTCAGATCAGCCCTCTGGTAGAATGCCTGGAGTTCAAACTTTTTGACCCTCATGAGCTATGGTATAGAAGAGTTGGTTCTGATACAGAGGGAAAGAAGTTCTGAAAAGGCAAGAAGCACATGTTATGAGGAGACTCTGTAGGGCAGCGTTCTCCAACGTGGTGCCCTCCAGATGTGTTGGACTACAACTCCCAGTATGCCCCAGCTAGCCATGCTGGCTGCGACATGTTGGGAATTGTAGCCCAACACATCTGGATGGCACCAGTTTTGGGAAAGCTGGTGTTGAGAAAGAAAAGGAAGAAGACTTCATGATGGAGGTGCTGAGGAATCTATGAAGAGGAAGAGAGAGAGAAGGCAGGTCCTGAGGAAGCTGATAAAAAGCTAGTGTGTTTTAGTGGTTAGAGATTTGGACTGGTACTCAGGACGTCCGTGTTCTTGGCCATGGAAGCTCATTGGGTGATTTTGGTCCAGCCACCGACTCTCAACCTCTCAGGGTTGTGAGAATAAAAAGGGAGAAGAGAGTGATTATGTACACCACGCTGGGTTCCTGGAAGGAAAAAAGGTGGGATATAAATGCAATAAATAGATAGTCTGGAAAACATTCTGCCCTCCCCACAGTTATCGTTCAGCAGCTGTTCCACAACAGATGCCTACAACTACTTCTGAGTCCTGGACTGCACAGCTACAGACAGGTCTTAAGAAATAACCTTATATTTGTTGACCATATAATTATTGGACACACACCCTTTCGTTGATGGAAATGTTTCAAACTGTTGATTCATTTGGAATTCTGTTTTGCTTTACCCCACGCTTTCCCCTTCTCTTTTAAATAAATCCTAGCTCTTGCTTCTTCTTTTTTTTTTATAGCCCATGATATGGATCACTGTTTCCCCACCTGGTGGGTTGGAGGCATCACTCACTAGTTTGAAGTCAAAATTCTTCTCCACAATGCCACAGGATTGCTGGTAGGGTAAGAGGGGTTACACAGGGCAGGTGGGGTGGTGGTGTTAGTTTCCAAGATGATCTTCACTTTGGCTAGTGCTCTGAACTAATTTCCCAAGGGACAATATGATAAGGCACATGAGTGCAGCAAGTGCCAACATTATGAACAGGGAGAGAACTCCCAGGAAACAAATTGGTGTCCTTCTTTTCTGAACTCTGGCCTAGAAAGCTCATAATTACTGAGCCAATTCCTAACTGAGGCTTTAGCTAGACCTAAGGTTTATCCTGGTATCGTCCCTGCCTGCTCCCAGGATCCCCTGTGTGTCATTTACATGAACAGGGATGACCCCGGGACGATCCTGGGATAAACCTTAGGTCTAGCTAAGGCCTGAGTGAAGGAACTTCTCCCATCACTAGTTCTTTCTAAGCATGCCAATAGCATCCCGACGTAGCTTACAATTTGCCTTTTAAAATGCCGTGTACTACAACCAGCCCATGTGAAACCAGACTGGGCTGCAGACTAACCGTGTAAACACAAGCAGCTGTTCACATCGAATTCCCCCAAGTTGGTTGCTTCTCTATTTCCTATGAGAGCTTTTGATTTGGATCTGTTCCAGGCTGACCAACAAAAGGAGCCTGATGTTATAAATTAATGTAATAGCCATCTGTTTAACTGGGAAACGTACAGTCTTGGATGATAGCAAATATCCATGTTCCTGTCAGTTTGCTCTAAAATGTATTTCAAATACCATACAAATGCTATTCCAGTGTCGTCTGAAGACATGCCTCATGCATTATTTAAGTACAGGAAAGTACTGCAAAAAGAATAAAGCGGGGGTGGGGGGTGGGGTGCAAAGAGGCTTCAATCAAAACCCTTTTGTTGTTTTCTCACCAAGCAGTGGAGGAGAAAAACTAATTTAAAAATAAAAATAAAGTGCCAAGCTCTTTGTTATCTCCAAGGCTAGTGTTGGTTGAGGTGTATGACAAAATTTCATTCTAGTGTCTGCTGCTAGAATGAAACACCTTTAAGAAATCCTCTGTGTGTGTGTGTGTGTGTGTGTGTGTGTGTACACATCAAAATTTCAAAAACTATGGTATGCTAGACTAGGTCCCTGGCAAATTAATACAATGGACAGATGGTTTTTCATTATGTGTTATACAGAAATACAAGGCTTGTGACAGTATGTTTTGTATTGATGCTTATTCATCTGTGAGAGAGTAATTTTCAGGCTGCGTGTTTAGAGCACATTCTAAATCTTCCTCTGCATCTGCAGAACATCTGCTTAAACTAGGATTGTCGGTGTCAATATTTTATTTCTAGTAAGCGACAGGCTGTCTTAATGTCTTCCCAAAGCCAAAGAAATGAGTGTGGGGGAAAAAATAGGATTTCAGGGCTAGGATTCAGGCTTTACAGTCTAAATATATTCTTCACTTGGTATGCAATGCAAAAGACAGAGAGAGAGAGAGAGAGAGAGAGAGAGAGAGAGAGAGAGAGAGAGAGAGAGAGAAATCTTATTCATTACTCATTTTTGCTTCTTGTAGCATATGGTCTGAACAATGAAATGCAACTCTCCCACCCTACACACAATATCTATTTTAAGGACTTATGGTTGATGGAAAATGGAGCCATATTTATGGAATGCAGACTTTTTGGGATATACGTTTTTCAAGTGCTTTCCTGTCTGCTCTTCATAGCATTTGCTGATTTTAAAAATTGTCATATATTGTTCACGTTTTATGTATTTGTTAAATTTGTTTGTTAAACTTGTTAAATTTAACTTATTTGTTAAATTTGTATACTGCCTTTCCAGCAAATGATGCATAAAGTGGCTAACACAATATACAAATATAATAAAATATAATAAAACATAACAAAAAAGTTGTTGTTGGTTTTTTAAAAAAGCAGCCCATAAAAGCAGTTAGGTTAAACCTTAATAAAAGCAATAAAAACAACCTGTTAAAACCAATTGCAGCACATTTACAGGTCAGCTTATGGACCATGCTAGTCATGGTCCAAATGAAGAAGAGACACAACTGCCTCCCTTTGACGTGTTATTCACATGAAGGGATTATTATAGGGGCATATGAGAAATTCACTCTGTTGAGTTGAGGGTTGTTCTTTGTTTTTGTTTTTTTAATGGATTTACCTAATTCACACCTGTTGGACACGAATGCAATTTGCAGTAAAAAATCCATACATTTCTGAGCTTACAATGCATTCTACAAAACAAAAACAAATCCAAAATCTAGACTAACATGGCTGTCACAGTATTTCTAGTTTATCCTTTATTTGTGCTGTGAATGTGTAAGTTCAAAGAATACGCTTCTTTCCCATTGTAAAGATTGTTTCTAGCAGTTTACAGTGCAATGTTATATATTCCTACTCAGGAGTAAATCCAATTGATTTCAATGAGATTACTCCCAGATCAGTCTGTATATGGCTGGAGTCTGAAATACTCATCGGCCCATGTAATTTTCATTCAGAATGTCACTATGGCACTGTGCCAAAGGCATTTACTCTTGTGTTAATAGGGCCTTTATTCTTGCATTCATAGGACCTTTGCCATTGCATTAATAAAGCTTTTAAGGCCCCCACTGGTGCAGGGGGGGGGATTTCCAGTGCCTCCAGAAATTCCACATTTCCCCCTTTCATGCCAATGGTGGCAGCCATTGACACAGAGTGGGGAAGTGCGCCATTTTGGCAGTGGCTGCGGGCGGCTGCCAAACGCTTGCTGAGACCTCGGAAGTGTTTGGCAGTTGCCCGCCCTTGCAGCTGGGATACCTGACTGGGTCCATGAGGGCAGGACACAGCAGGGTGGGGCCACTGCTCTTATGGACCCAATTGGATGCTTGTGACAACTCTATTCGCACAACCCTAATGAGCTGTTTGAAGAACTTTTGTTCTACTGACTCCTGCCAAAATGAAAAGCTGTTAAGAAATCATATGTATATATACACCAAATTTTCACAACACTGAAAAAGAAAAAAAAGCTATGCTAGACTGGCTTCTTGGCAAATAAAAACAATACACAGATGGTTTTTAATCACAAGTTATACAGAAATAGAATACTTGCTACGGTGTGTACCCCCACCCCACACTGACCCCTATGCTTCAAAACATGCTTGCAGAATTTACCTGAGTTGCTATGGATTGTAGCCAAAGATTCCATTGTATTAGAGAAAAACCAAGGACTGATTCAAGCTAGCATGGAAGAATGCTGAAAAGCTGGTATTGGCAGATGAAACTTTCAATCATCTGAAACCCAAGCACTTTTCATGTGATGTATCCTGGGGTATAAACATATGTTTAGTATGTGGGATGAATGCCGCCTCTGTCTCTGCAGTCAACCAATCTTTGAACGCAGGTTATTCTGGGAGGAAGTAGTGTCTCATCATTCCAGGAAAGAACAATGGTAGCTGCCAGCCAAGATGAACCAGGAAGAGCTAAAAACAGAAGAACCTAAGAAGAGCCATCCTGGATCAGATGAATGATCCATTTAGTCCAGCAGTCTGTTCACACAGTGGCCGACCAGCTGTTGACCAGGGACCCACAAGCAGGACAAAGTGCATCAGCACCTTTCCATCCATGTTCCCCAGCAACTGGTATATATAGACTTAAAGCTCCATCACACTGGGGGTTAACACGCTCCCTATCTTCGCTTCTCTGCCTGTGTTTTCATTCCTCAGTTACTTCCTCTTTTCAAAAAAGGAAGTACAGAATGAGCAAGAGGTCCATTGAGTCCTCTGCTCTAATGGCGGTGCTTCTCCTGCACAGAGCAGGAGAGAGCAGCAATTCTAAAAAAAACATATATGCATGCTTGTTAATGAAAGCAGTTCACACAATGTGGACCATTTTACAACTTACTGGGATCTTCTTGACTTCTGTTGTGATGTGGGCTGATCCCAAACAAACAGATCATGTGTGCATTGAGGTGGTTAATTCCCATGGCAGTGCCACCAAACAATGTGATGGCATCACTTCAAGTTAGGGATGGACAGACTCCTCTCTGTTGGGTTTTGCCAGGTGCTCACCAACCTCTGGTGCTTGCCTGCCCCCCGCTTGCTGCACTATGTGAGCTGCTGGATGGCCTGGCAAGTGTCCAATGAGCACCATAGGGCCGCCAATCCCCTTAGTGTCCACCATTTTGCATAAAAATGGCAGCACAGGATTTCTGGAAATCCAATGTTATTTAAATAGCAGCCACAAAGGAGCCATTTGTCCAACATTACAGCCATAAAGGAGCCATTTGTCCAACATTGCCTGGCAAACAGGTCTGGTAAGTGGCTGTGGCTCATTGCTGTGGGAGGCCAAGCAGGGACAGTTCTCTAGATTCCACACACATGGTCTTGGATTCCCACAATGTCCCTACTTTAAGTACTTTGCTATTGGCAGGCAAGCAGCAGTTTGAGTATTCATTACTCAAGTGTTGAGCAATCAAGTGATTTCCATGTTGGCCCTTAAAACTGAACTGGGCCATAAATGTGTGAATTAATCCCATGACTGTTTCAGTGCTGATCTAGGACTGGGGAGACCCTGGGCTTGATTCTCTAATCAACCATGACACTTAGCCTAACCCATCTCACAGTGTTCTGGTGAAGATAAAATTGCCATGTATATGGCTGGAGTTCCTCAGAGGAAAAATAAGAAATCAATGAAATATTTCATTTATTTATTATATTTCACATTAATATCCCCATGGATAAAGGCTTTTGCTATATTATTTCATTTACATGATTGATGAAGGCAGTCCAATCATACGTATATTTCCTGAATCCAAATGTATGCATTTCCTTATTTTAAAGCTGCTCAGTTCTGGATACTATCCATTGATAACAGCAAGCAAGACTCTTATGGCCCCAACAAAATAGAACACTATCAATAATGTAGGGAGCTGCGATGCAATAACACCACGCAGGGCTGTGTTTGTAGTATTTCTTTGTCTCCCATGTGCCTCCCAGGTCAATTGCTTCTAGAGGATATTACTTACAGAACTGTCAAGATATGAAAACCTACTGCTGGAAAAAAAGGCAGGTAGGTAGAAAACAGTTTTCTTGCCGTTCACATAACTCTGTGGAGATTAAAAAATATATACCTTATTGTTTTTATTTCAAAAGCAGGATTCTCTAAGAGTGGATATGTTTTCCAGGTAAACTTGGTAAATATTCTGAAAATATAACTAAACCATTATCCACTTATGAGCGGCAAGGGCTCGTCTCTTCAGAAATTCAAAAGTAAACCAGCAAACCCTAGAATATTGTTTCTCTATGTTGCTAATGTGCTTTATGATTTACTTACATATTTTTCCGATTTTGAAGGTGATTTGAAAGCCATACAGGTAGTAATACATTGATAATACAGCTTCAAGTCCTGTTACAATGTATACCAAATGTAAGCATGGCCAGGGGAAGAACCCAGTGACTTAAAATATCTTCCCCTTACATCATGCCAGCTAAACATGTGTGTATAAGCATGTCCGTATATAACCTGCCAAGTGAGAATAACATTTAATCTATCTCCACATATCATGTATGTATTAACTAGAGCATATTTATTTACTTATTTTGAACATTTCTTGGCTGCTTTTCAGAGCAGATTTAAGGAGGCAACCCAATTAAGTTCCTGGAAAAGCAGGAACACCCACCGCCCCAATTAAGCTGGGCCAGGGAATCCAGAGAAATCCGATAAGCCCCCAAAGGACTGGATTTCTTTGCAACAGCCATCCCTAAAAGAATTAGCCTTCATTTTATCTCTGAGAACTGTAGGTTTTAAAATCACATGTATTATTTCTGCTTAGTGAGTAGAGAGAAACTTTGGAATAGAGACTACACTTTCCAGAGTTTATGTCTGCAACAAGAACGGTTCAGAATCAGATTTCAGATTTAGCCTTGGGTGCTCTTTCTTCTTGCTGTCCTCCTCCTCTCACAGCTTTCTAAACTTGGGACCTTGCGTGAGTTGGCAGATGGAAGAGCTGGTGCCAATCACAACGAGTTGAGGTGAAATTGAGAAGGGGGTTGGACTCAGCTCATAATGGCTGAAGGATTTTGGAACTGCAGAAGTACATTCTGATTTTCTTCTTCTTCTCTATCCCTGGTATGTGGGTATAAGAGGTTTCCTTGCAATTGTAAGGTTTTGATTGAATGATGCAGCTCACAATGTTCATTTAATTATGCCGAGATAAAGTTTAGTAACTTCTCAGAGTGGTCAGTGGTTCTTTACCTGAAATGACAAGGTGGGCAGGCTTGAGGCTTTTGGGATCATCATCTTATTCTTATTCTTTTTTTCCTCTTTTTTTTTTTTTTTTACAATACGTCTGAGATGCACCAACTGCAGGCTGCTGCAAAAACATATATTTATTTACAATTGAAGAATGCTGAGTGCAGGGATTTGTTTGAGATCACAGTGGTTCCACACAGAACAGAAAGACATTCCTGAGTATTTGAGAATGAATAGTTCCAAACTCTCCATCTGGATTGTTGACCCCTTGAAGTCATACATCTGCTGTGCTTCATACTCATTCCTTCATAATGTGCTGACTTCTCCTAATGCACTATTTCAGCATTCAGTAAAATAATACAGAAAAAAAATTCAAGGAAAGAGAAATGCATGTAAAAGAGGTATTTTAGTGGATCTTACTTATAATGCTTATATGGAAATTCTATTTTCTAAAGGTGATATGCTGAAGAGCAACAGTAGGCAAGAAAGCTATTGCCTTTAGGATCTGCTTTTAGATTTCCCAGAGGCATTACTTATATTATTATTATTATTATTATTATTATTATTATTATTATTACTACTACTACTATTATTATTATTATCATGGTAACTTACATGATGGTGCTCCTCCTGATTTTATACTCACAACAATCCTGTGAGGTTTGTTGTGAGAGTTGGTCACCTAATAAGCCTCATTGCCAAGTGAGGACTGGAACCCAGCTCTCCTGAGTCCCAGCCCAACATACTAACCATTGCACCACAGTTGCTCTCAAAATGTGTACAGCCATCTGGTTGGCTCTTGTGGGAATGCAGGGCCTTTGGTAAAATTCAGCAGGAGTCTTTTTAACTTCTTAATAAGGCACTTCTAAATGCACCTCATAATTTTAATCATTTGAAAACAAGGAATACTACACACAGAAAAGCAGGTATAAATGAATGGACAAATGCTCATTGATTACAGATACACAGATAGCACAATGTGCAGTTGAGGAATGTAATTCCTGACCAAGGCTAAAGGTTAATACTAATATTACAGTAAATTAATTACTTTTCAACATAGTTAAGCAAACACAAAGTTTAAATGAAAAGGCCACTCTCTTATAAAGTTAGTAGGACTTCAATAATATCTGGAAATGGGAGGTACCATAGCTCAGTTGTAGAGCATCTGCTTTGCATGAAGAAGATCTCAGGGCCCATACCACAACAGGGTCCTGGGTCCTTGGAGGAGCATGCCAAGGTCCAAGCTGCTGAAGAACAGAGGGATTCCATCTCAGAGGAGGAGGCTGAGCACCCCCAAGTCACAGGGAGCGATGGTACCAGAGGAGGCAGGCCAAACTCAGGGAACCTCAATGAAGTGCCAGGCTTTAGCAGAGGTCTACTCGGAAGGAAAAGGGTTTCCTCATGTGCAGGGCTCCAACTAACATACTGTAGCTGAGCCCTCTTGACCAGATGCAAAAGAGGGCAGGGCTCCTGCAACTTTAACTGTTGTGATGAAGAAGAAATTTCACCAGGTGCTGCATGCCTACAAATGACACCTGCTGAATTCCCTTTTCTATACAACTGTTAAAGACGCAGGGGCCATGACTTCCTTTCTGTATGGTCACCCTACTAATTCTTCTTCCTCCTCCTCCTCCTCTGTGGAGAACAATGGGGGCATGATAAGGCGACAAATTTATACAGTGAAGCATGAAAGAAATCCTTTGATTTTCTCCTTTAGACACACTAAAGTGATTAAATTAAATCTTGAAAATATAAGAGAACATAGCCTCATTGAGAGCTTTAGAAGAGCAGTTCATTTTACGGCAACTCCCTTGGATTTTAATGGAGAGATGATATCTATATCCTGCTTTTATCAGGATAAGTTTATTATGGCAGAAGAAAGAATGAAACCAATAATTGCCTTTATGTAAATTAGGAATTGTTCTGTTGAAGGCTGTGGAATGAATGTGGATTGGAATGTGGCTGGAAACATTTACCCTGTGAACTTGGTGAGCAGCTGTTAACTTTAATATTCAACATTCATTGTATTTCATGAAATGATGTCTTCAGTAATGATTATGTGTGCAGGTCCCATTGAAAGCAATGAAATTTATGCAGGCCTCACTATGCACAGGATTTTATGCACTATAAGGAATACTGAACACATATATGCAGAACAAAGGAAAGATGTGAAAATTTGTTGAGGTCTGTACTGTTATCCTGAAATCTATTCCTCTGAAGCAATTGAATTAAATTAAGTAGGAATACTTCATAAGAAAGCTTTAGTGTGTTAATCCTTGATCCTTAAATACTGGTAGGGTCTGAATTAAAAGCATACTAACACAAATGTCTGCCCAACATACTCAAAGGTCTCTTGAATCTGTTTAGAAGGGTAGCCATGCTAGTCTGTTACAGCAAAGACAACAGAGGTCTTGTGGCACCTTAAGGACTAAGGGCACAATCCTATGCATATTTAGACAGAGAGGGCCTGTTCAGAAGACACCTTAAACCCTGCTGGCTAAGTAGGGTAGCCATATGGAAAGGAGGACTGGGCTCCTGTGTTTTTAACAGTTGCATAGAAGAGGGAATTTCAGCAAGTGTCATTTGTATATACTCACTCAGCATCTGGTGAAATTCCCTCTTCATCCCAGCAGATAAAGCTGCAGGGGCCCTGCCCTCTTGACCACATACAAAATATAAAACTGTTAAAGACACAGGAGCCCTGTCTGCCTTTCCTTATGGTCAACCTAGGTTAAGGCTTTTGGTTAAGCAGCAGGGTTTGTGTGATGCATTTTTCTAAACCCTGCTCACTCACTAACCACAGTTGGACTGCGTGCAGCAGGGTTTATTTATTTATTTATTTATTTATTACATTTTTATACCGCCCAATAGCCGAAGCTCTCTGGGCGGTTCACAAAAATTAAAACCATCATAAAACAACCAACAAGTTAAAAAACACAAATACAAAATACAATATAAAAAGCACAACCAGCATAAAACCACGCAGCAAAATTGATATAAGGTTAAAATACAGAGTTAAAACAGTATAATTTAAGTTAAAAATTTAGTGTTAAAATACTGAGTGAATAAAAAGGTCTTCAGCTGGCGACAAAAGGAGTACAGTGTAGGCGCCAGGCGGACCTCTCTGGGGAGCTCATTCCACAACCGGGGTGCCACAGCGGAGAAAGCCCTCCTCCTAGTAGCCACCTGCCTCACTTCCTTTGGCAGGGGCTCACGGAGAAGGGCCCCTGCAGATGATCTTAAGCTCTGGGTAGGTACATATGGGAGGAGGCGTTCCTTCAAATAACCTGGCCCCAAACCGTTTAGGGCTTTAAATGTCAATACCAGCACTTTGAATCGGGCCCGGACCTGGACTGGCAGCCAATGAAGTTGTAAAAGGACTGGCGTGATGTGATCTCGCCAGCCAGTCCCTGTTAGTAAATGGGCTGCCCTGTTTTGTACCAGCTGAAGCTTCCGGACCATTTTCAAAGGCAGCCCCACGTATAACGCATTGCAGTAATCCAAACGAGAGGTTATCAGAGCATGGATAACTGTAGCTAGGCTATCACTGTTAGTGGCTCTAACTGTAGGGTTAGTGGCTCTAACTGTAGGGTGACCATATGAAAAGGAGGACAGGGCTCCTGTATCTTTAACAGTTGCATAGAAAAGGGAATTTCAGCAGGTGTCATTTGTATGTATGGAAAACCTGGTGAAATTCCCTCTTTATCGCCACAGTTAAAACTGCAGGAGCTCTACTAGAGTGACCAGATTTAAAAGAGGGCAGGGCACCTGCAACTTCAGCTGGTGCGATGAAGAGGAAATTTCCCCAGGTCCACCATACATACAAATGACACCTGCAGAAAGTCCCTTTTCAATACAACTGTTAAAGATGCAGGAGCCCTGTCCTCCTTTTCATATGGTCACCCTACTTTTGAGAAGCGGCATGGCATCCTTTTTACTGATGATGGGCTGTTTAGCCACTAGATGGTGTTTTGAATGTACATACTAACTTCCTGAATGAACTTCCTTTCTAAAGCACCAGCCCTTCCTGAAGACTACAGCATAATGTGGTAGCATGTGACTTTTCTGTGCAACATTAACAATATTTAAAACTTTGACCTTTGGTTGCAGAACTCATCATACTCTTACCGCCAGAGAGTGAGTTTCTAAAAGAATCAGGTAGTTACCTAGGGTGACCATATGAAAAGGAGGACAGGGCTCCTGTATCTTTAACAGTTGTATTGAAAAGGGAATTTCAGCAGGTGCCATTTGTATATATGGAGGACCTGGTGAAATTCCTTCTTTATCACAGCACTTAAAGCTGCAGGAGCTATACTAGAGTGACCAGATTTAAAAGAGGGCAGGGCACCTGCAGCTTTAACTGTTGTGATGAAGAGGACATTTCACCAGGTTCTCCATATATACAAATGGCACCTGCTGAAATTCCCTTCAATACAACTTTTAAAGATACAGGAGCCCTGTCCTCCTTTTCATATGGTCACCCTAAGTTACCCAACCACTTTCTGTCTGTGATAATTGGAACAAACAGCTCATTAAACCAGCCCACAATGTTAAGGGAATAGCACTGTTCCTTATGGAAATTTCTCAGCAAGATGTACCCAGCCCTCTAGTTATCAGTACAGCAGATTGCTGAGTTTCATGACAGTTGTGTCAACCATCTACTCAGCTGGAATGTATGCAGTATACTCTTGTAACACCTGGATAAAGTCCCTGACAAATTACCCTGCTGTTTCTGCCTGTAAAAAGAAAAGGAAACTGAGACGCGAATCTCTGGGGTCACTCTCAGGTTACAGTAAACCTGGGCAGATTCCTGAATTTTGCTACAGACCTAAAATAGAGCCATTGTACATTGCATAGACGTCATGTAGAAGTCACTTCAAATATCCTCTCTAGCCACTCTTTCTTGCAAAGCAGAGCTGCCCCAGTTCGAAGTAAGTCTCCCAAATAGTGAGTGGAGGACCTCTCATTTCCTCATAATCCATAACAGTATTTTTCTATGTATGAATTGTCTGCCTCAGAAACGTATACTTTGAATGAGAAAGTTATTTTTTTTGGTGATTTTTATTTTTTAAAACATCACAGACATACATACCACAAGATCATTGCATGAAATACAAACAGAAATACAAACAAGTTATTTTTAAGTTTAATGTACACCTTCCTTAAACAAACACTGTGTGTAAATAAGGATAGATATATTGATAAGATCTTGTTTTCTTTCTTTTTTTTAGGTTGAAATAAAAGTTGAGTGCAACAGAAAATTAATTCTGAACACCTTGAACTAAATGACTTATATTTTTGTTTCATGAGAATTAAAAGGATGTTAATAATACATGGTGAACAAGGAGGAAGTGTAAGGTGTAAAATAAACAAAACAAATGGGAGCCTGGGAAGATTTGTGGATGGAGGGGAAAGAAGAGGAAGCAAAGGAATATTATTATTTAGCCCTCTTTGCTCTACAAATCAATTGCAAATTTCTCCGATTTCCCAATTCCCTCTGCTCCAAGTCAATTCACTGGGAAATCAGTTGCAGGGGGAACTTCTTCTGAGTCTGCTCACTAGTTTCTCTGAGGATGATGGAAGGGCTGAGCTTTCCCTTCATGCCTGAAGTAACTGTTAGTATGACTGGTGAGAAGAGCCCTGGGAGTCTGATGGCGGAGCCCAAGAGCTCTCAAATGTCATACTGATCTCCCCAGGAGCCACACCAAGCAGGATATAGCACTATGAAAATGGTATATAAAAGGCAGGAGCCACACTACTGCTTCATACTGAAGTGCACTGACAAGTGTTGGGGACCATTGACACATACCGTATATCACTTTCATACCGCTTTCATAGTGCAATATCCTGCTTGGTGTAGATTACGCCACATACCACATACTGCTTTCATACCTCGTTCATAGTGCTATATCCTGCTTAATGTGGCTCCTGTCTTTTATATATCACTTTCATACTGCTTTCATAGTGCAATGTCCTGCTTGTTGTAGAATAGTTAGGCCTTCCCCCCTGCCCCCGTCTCTCTCGCATACACACAGAGCGAAAGAGAGGCAACACTCAGAGAGACACATACCTAGCACAGAGGAAACCCTCCCTTGCTTCCTACCACTCCCTATGGCTTCCCGACATGCTCCCTACCACCCCCAAATTACTTGTTCTTTTCTTAGAGGCTGCAGATGCTTCAAGATGCAGTGCTGGGCTACAGACGCTCACCACTTTATTTTCAATGAACACCAAATTTATTGGAAATAAGGTTGGTATTGGAGGCTGATGCTTCACTTTACAACATGTCTGCCTTCCAGATATCCACTAAAGAAACTTCCCACAGACCATTGGCGCCAATAGACACCAACTGGGGACCTCAGGAATAGATGATACAGGGCAGATAGGATTGAAATCTGAGTGGACAGATTTCAATCCTATCCACAGATATCTGAGAGTAAATCCCATTGAATTTGATGGGACTTCAATAAAGATTCATAGGATTGCGCTGCAATTGTATGACCTGCTATAAGATAGCTTCCTATAGAAGAAATTCATTAATTTTTTAATCTTTGGCTATATTTAACTTAGGTGGACGAAAGAGAGACGAGCTCTGGTGCCGTGTATAGATAAACAATGAACTTTTTATTTTTGTAATGATGTGAAAATGCTCGACGTTTCGGATTCAGAGGAATCCTTCCTCAGAAGCTAAAACAAATAGATAACAAAACCATTATTTAATATAAAAGATAAAGAACAAGAACAATACCCATACAAATATAATTGAAATTTGGTTATCTGTGATATTATAATTTTTTGTTCTAGTAGCTGCAATATTATGCATATCTATCAATCTTGGCTCCTACTGAGCAAAACTAAAAAAAACTTGATAAAAACTAGTTATCTACTGTCATTCATCTAAAAACTACTTGTAGTATATTTAAGAAACAAGTAATACACAACAAATTGAAAATCATAAACTACTCTTTTTCAAACATGTAATACATTCTAGTCCTTCTTTTAAACTGCTTAGGCCATGGCTAGATCAGGCAATATCCCGGTGATTGCCCCGGGATCATCCCTGTGTGTCCACATGACACACAGGGCATCCCAGGAGCAGAAAGGGATGATCCTTCCCTTCGCTCGGTATATCGCCCTTCCCTTTCCCCTGCTTTTTCCATGGTCTCGGGATGATCCTGAGACCGCGGAACGTGTGGCCGGGTGTCATGGGTTGTCTTGGCTGCTCGTGAGTAACTGCGAGGAGCCAGGAACTGGGCACGGAGCTCCTCAGGAGCTCTGTGCCCATCGGGGGGGGGGGGAGAGGGTGAACTTACTGTTTGTTCGACTGCTCATGCACTCCTTTTCCTTTTAAAAAACCAAAAATGGTAGCTGTGATGTCGCATGCCACGTGTAGACGAGGGCAACAATCTCACTATCATAAAATTGCGAGATCTTCACCTTCCAACCCCCTCGTCTAGCCATGGCCTTAGTTTTAAGACCTCTTAGACAAGGTTATTAATTAGCATATCTAAATATGATATACTCCCCATAAGTTTAAAATCTATTTAATT
Source organism: Elgaria multicarinata webbii (assembly GCF_023053635.1). Classification (NCBI taxonomy): domain Eukaryota; kingdom Metazoa; phylum Chordata; class Lepidosauria; order Squamata; family Anguidae; genus Elgaria; species Elgaria multicarinata. The sequence continues at coordinate 33,863,704 of NC_086180.1, read as the reverse complement.
TTAGATGATTCTTCCTTGAACTGCAAATCTGAGAAGAACCTTTGATGTGGATAACTGAAATTATTTTTCTAAGATTTCAAATAGTGTTGTTGTTGTTTTCGTCTCATTTGTGTGACTCTAAGGTTACAACATGATTGGCTTCTGACCCCACAGCTACCATCATGCATTGCTGGGAGTATGACACAGTTGTTGTTGTTGTTGTTGTTGGTAAATGCATTTAAGGTGGATGTGTATTAACAAAAACAAAAACAAAATACTGTGTGAAAATCATATATACACGTTCCGATGTAGTGCAATATAGATTAAATCTCTACGCAGCAGTTATTTTGATAGCCTGTTTGAAAGATGCTGTGTAGAAGAAATAACTAGAAACCAAAGGACTTTTCTAAAAGAGGTTGTTAATCTTGGCTCTTCCTTTTTCTCTCTCACTTTGTCCCCCTTTTTTTGCTATCTTTGCACTCTCCCCCAATAAAATCCTTGCATGTTTCTTAAACAGCTGCAAGGTCAACAAGAGAAGCATTCCCTAACTCGAAGATGCCATGATATAAAAATCTGCATATGCTAAATTTCTATCAGATGAAAAAGTAGGGGGGGGGAAGAGAACATGGGTAGGGGATATTATTATTTTTAATTGTAATTTTAAATTTTGCTCTAATATCAAAATTGGCAGAATATTAAATCACACCAATTTGATTATTTTGCAAAATAGCAACACTTGCATTATATGCCTATGCAAATTAGAAAAAATGCTACTTCTAGGGAGAACCTTTCATTCTGAGTTCACAGCAAAAGTCTCCAAAATGTGCTGACTGGGATGAAGCTATTCTAAGCGGCTATGCTGTAATTAAAAGATGATCAGTACTTATTGTTTAGTGTCCTGAAAAAAAAGCAAAAAGCAATGAATCTACTTAAATAGCAAATTTAGCACAATGTTCCATATGTATTTACTTAGTTTTCTAATGCTCAGATATTTTTTATGCTCATCATTAAATGTTTATTGTTGATAGTTATTGTTGATTGTTAATGATCATGAAATTCTATTGGTCTGTGGAGAATCAGCTTCAGTTGCTACAGCATTAGTTTTCTGCATAAAAATAATTTATTCTACTTCTAAGGGCAATGGAAATAAAATCCAGAAATAGAGCCATTAAGCTTACATAAGGAAATAAAAATTATATACTTTCTGGTTTACAGAAAGTATATAATGGAGCAATGACCATTTTCTTATACCAAGTATATGAATGGAGCAATGACCATTTTTAGAGTTACATTATTGGAACTTAGCTCTAATTGTAGGCTTTGCTGAATTATAAGAATAAAGTCATAAAACATATGCTCAGTACAGGAGCCCCCTCCCAATATATATTGATGTAACAAAAGATGCAAGAGAGAGAGAGTGTGTGTGTGTGTGTGTGTGTGTGTGTGTGTGTGTGTGTGTGAGAGAGAGAGAGAGAGAGAGAGAGAGAGAGAGACTGGGTTCAGACAACACAATAACCAACGGTGGTTTAAATAGTCAACAGTTGGTTATTTATCCCAACGTGGGTTATCATGTTGCATGGCAGCAGTTTCTTAATCAACGGTTATTTGGCCAAAATAACCAACACAAATAACCAACGCTGTGCAAAGCTGGCTATTTGAACCATGGTTGTCTATCGTGTTGTGTGGAGGGCACCATTGGTTATTTCCTTGGCCACCATTGGTTATTTTGTCAGCCACAGAGGTGCAAGGCAAGAGCAGTCAAAGCGGTGACTGCCACTCTAGTCCAGCCAACAGGATAGATTTTTTGGCAGCAATGGCAGGTGGGATACTAGCAGGAGGACTGAATGGGGGAAAGAGGGCACGGGGTGAGTGAGTCAACTCAGTGTGGAGTAATAGTCAACTCAGTGCTGATCCTAATCCACACCACAGTTGGTTATTATCATGTTGTGTGGGGATTACCCCCTAGATAAACAACTGTTGAGTTGGTTATTACCCCACCATTGACTATAATGTTGTCCGAACACAGCCAGAGAGAGAATTAAGGGCATAATCCTGCATCTGTTTAGACAGAAAAAAAAGTCTAAATGTGCTGGCTGGTGAATGCTGGGAGTTATAGGACTCATTTCTGTCTAAACATGCATACACAATTGCATTCTAATATATTCTGTTTTAAGTAACAATACAGAAGCTAGGCATAGATGACCAGAATCTGAAAACCAAGTGGTTTAGTCCAACTCAGCTATTGTAAAAGAAGACCATTCTTTATTTTCATATTCTGCCCTCCACTTGTAAATATTTCGTACAAAAACATGTCTGATGTTTGCCATAGGTGTCAGTGATTTCCCCATGTGGGCAACAGATACTGATCTTCTTTGTGGAAACATTTGAACCCATTTACATGGATTTGGGCAGCTTGATGAGGACTGGCTGCCTTTGAACTGGAGATCCTGCACTCTTCCACAAAGATGTCTTCCCTGAAGAGATATCCGTAAGGCCAGATTTCCCAATGGACAAACATATGAAGAGACATCTATTTTTTTTCTCCCATACAACTGCAGGTTACAAAATCCAATTACCAAAGTTGTTGTGGAAACTAGTTACTTATCAGGGAGATTTGGAGAAATGGCAGGAAAGGGATCATGCTTGCTGGCCACACGTCCAGTGTTGGCAAGGTCACCTACACCACACCACCTGATCTCCGCATGTATGTGCCAACACTGAGAAGATGCCAGTACTGGGGACAAAGCTAAAGGATGTGGTCCTACTGCTGCCCTTCACAAGTTCATTAAACATGTGGAGGTGCTCATCAAAAAGGACAAGAGCTCTTCTTGTCTGCAGATGCTGGCTGTCCTGACCATCTCCTTTTTCTGTTCTCCTATCTTCACTTGCAGGTCAGTGATCGCATTATAAATTAAGAGAGTGTTTGATCAAAAATTGGGAGGCGGGAGCTTGGAAGAATGACTGTGTCCAGTGTAGGATATAGGATATCCACAAGGGAAGCAAATGTAGGCTTCTTTGCACCAGTTTTATATTTTGCTTGTTGTGCATTACTGTACTTGTGTTGCTATGCACAAAAAAGTATGAAGAAATACTTTTGACATGAGCACAAAATGCACAGAATCTGACTTATCAACAAAATATTGATGCTCTGAGTAACCTCTTAAATCACTTTTATGGCTCTCCCTGTGGTTTCATCAAGCAAAGATAAAGGGCTCGATTTCTGAATGTTTCAGAAGTGCTGTTGAGACACAGCTGATAAGCTTCTAAATGGAAAACACCATGCTTGAAACAGGAAATGAAAATCATGCTTCTGAAGTAAATAAAGTGGAGTGAGCGGGGGGGGGGGGGACATGAAGAATTTTCTTGCTTCAAAAATTAGTTGTATGGAGTGGAAATTATGAATGCTTTTTTAAACAATCGCACAATAGTTTAATTATATGAATTGAGAGAAAAATTACATAAGCTAATCAGTTTAAATACAACTAACAGAAGTATGGAATAAATATGATGGCTATATAGCACTGAGAGTTTATGAGCTCCTAGTGAACTAAAGCTAGTCTTTGGCTAAATAATTAGAGACATACATGGAAAATAAATAAAGATGATAAGATGATATTATCAAAGCAGATCGGCTGCTTTTTCCTCTTAACATGTTTCTGTGGGACATTATATCTTTGGAAAAGGCACATTGCTAATCCAAGCAAAATTTCAAAAGTGTGTGTCCTCCATTACTATATTAGGACTGAGATAAATGTCAGGATAAATTCTAAAGTATGTCTCCCATCAGTCACACATCCATAAACCCACAGAGCTTTTTTTAATAAATAAAAAATAAATATCCAACCTGAGGAAGGGACCTGTCCTGTGCAAATCAACAGTTTAGATGCTGCTGTGACCCCATATTAGCAACATAGGAACATAGGAAGCTGCCTTATACTAAGTCTGACCATTGGCCATCTAGACCAGTATTGTTGACACTGGGCTCATTCAGACGACACCGTTAACTCTGCTGATTAAGGGTTTTTAGTTAAGCAGCAGGGTTTACGGTGTTGCATGCAATGCGTTTTCCTTAACCAGATGCCCCTGCTAACCACATTATGTTCGGCTTCACTAACCCTGTTATGCAGCAGGGTTAGCTGCACTAACTTTGGCTTAAGGTGTCATGTGCGATGCACCTGACAGAGGCCGAAGTCATAGAGCTAGCAGTATAGAGTGGCCCTAAATGCCAGGGCTGCTCTAGCCTGAAGGCTTGCTCACTGCTCCTGATTGCTGCAGCTACTACGGCTGCAGCGGCTGCCATTTCATGTCATCGGCCCCATTTTTCGAGTGATACATGCATTTCCTAGGGCTGTGTATTTAAGCTACTCCTTTTTTACTTCCCACTGGCATTTTTCCCATACAACCCAGCCCTGATTCCTCCCTCGGTGATGCGCCATTACCCCTAGACCAGTGCCGTCACACGTCCTACCTTCCTGTCATCACAGCTTGATGATGCGGTACGCCCGTGCCTTTTGGGAGGTTCTGGGAACTCCTCAATGTGGCTGACCACATATATCAGAGCAGCCAACCATCCTAAAATCTGCTGGCAAAACTTCTGACTGCTAAAAGGGATGGGTATCAATAATCCTGAATGGCGAACAGCTTCTGAGCCACAAACGCTGGTATCGCTAGCTTCAAGGGCCGCTTTGTACAAGTAATGACTGCTTCCTGTACAGATGGAACTAAAATGGTGGGCACAACCACTGGCTCCCTTAGTGTAAGGACTGCTGGGCATATAGAGTGGAGCATTTGGAGGACTCAGGTGCTCATCTAACAGGTTTGTGGTTAGTGGATGATTATGGAAACCAGGAATCGGACAGGTTAATGGTGTTGTGTGTGACAGTTTCTCCCTTTTCTCTCATGTCTTAATGCAGGCATGCAGAACCTCAGGTACAGGGGCCAAAACTGGTCCTGCTGGGGGACAAACCTGGTCCTCCAGGGTTCCCCAGAGGCCCATTCCCCCTTCTCTTGGTCCCAATGCTGATAAAGCAGTAGTGTAGATCTAGCCCAAGTTTAAGCCCTCGTCTAAAATACTACAAAAGTGTATCTGTGGGGTCAGAGAGCCCTTCTGAACAAAGTACTTTCTCATCACATCCTCCTCATTGCAGCCTCCATGCTCCAGCTAATATGATTCAGAGTACTCCTTCCCTCTACCCTCTGGATAGTCATTGAAGGGAACTGCAGGTGAAAGGAGTTGATGGGAAACTTTCTTTCTCTAACCTGTCTTGCAGGATCCAAGACATTCTGTTAAATTAGATGGGTTTTGGTATGATTCCTCAAGGATGTTATTCGTCTAAGAAGCAATTACATATATGCTATGTTTTGATTTCTATACTGAGACGAATACTTTACCATTTCCTTATTTACTTGCTTATAGTATGTACATAGCATTCAGTTACAAAAAGATTTACATGCACTTTCTACACTGTGGGCCAAAGCACACATTACTTTAAGGAGAGAGCTAGCAGTTCCACTCCCCCCCCACATTCTACAGGAGGTTCAGGGATACCAATCTGGATCAGGACCCTAGCATGAGGACTAGGATGCTTTAACCTTTTCCTCCATGCTGTGATCCTGGTCTAGATTGGCCCCACCATGCCTGCAATATATGTGGTCAAATAATGATCTGTTAAAGTAAATGGATCAGTAATATTTCACAAGATAATATCGCAGACTAAGGGAGCCCTATCCAAATCAGGACCACAATGGGTGAAAAGTATTAAAACCCCATGCTAGGGTCCCAATCCAGGTCAGGATCCCTGCACTTACTCTAGAGTTGTTGTTGTTGTTGTTGTTGTTGTTGTTGTTGTTTTTAAAAAAGAGGTAGCTACTAGCTATGTCTATAACGTAATATGTGTTGGGGGTCAGTGATATACTAATCAAACTAATTCTGGAGTTTTATTAATTTCAGTGGGGCTACTCCAGAGCCAAAGGCTTGAGAATTGCAGCTATGCACTTTCTCCATGCACTTCTTCTAGTGGTGTTTTCAAAGGCACACATTTTACTTCTTGAAAAGCTCCAATGGGACATTGGTTAAGAATTCAGTGGAGCAAAGAGAAAGAGAAACCTACTGAGGGAGAGAAATCCCAGTGAGAGAAAGGTCAGTAGAGAGTAGTGTTTCCTGTGGATCACATGGTTATATATCTTTGATAGTTACTTATATGAGCAGCTCAGATATGTCTGGAAGGGAAATGTAATGGAAGAGAAATAATTCATCAATATCTGGTGAAAAACATCCAAATGTTCAGACATGCTGCTCCATGTTTAGCTCAGAGCTACATCACATCCTTTAAGTAAGAAATGTATGTATATGTTTTAATGAGACATATTTGAAATAAAACAGAATTAAAAAGCAATTTGCAAAAGGCTGTACACTATAGCACTCACAAAACAGTAAATCTCTGTTCCTTCATTCATTTAAGGTTGATGGGGTGTGAACTGATTTGGGTTCATGCAAAATCATTACTAATGTGCCATTTCTGAAATAATAATCATGAAAAATCATAAAGACCCATGTTAACCTCCCGGCTTGTTTGAGTTGAATATTTAATACCTCAATGTGATTTGTCATACATATAAACATCAAGGAAAGCTAGCCTTGAGTAACTGGAGACTGTATGTGACAAACACTGAAATGCTGCTATTAGGTGGGAAAGTGTGGTATCAATGAAAGACTTAGAGCTTTGCTAGACCTACCTGATAATCCAGTGATGAGGAGGGGAGAGCCTGCAATGCAACTATTGTGGGCTCTCGATGTAGTCTACACCTCAGGTGCGACGAGGTCAGGAAAGGACCCCATCGCGTCTGCCATTTTTTCCGTCTTAAAGGGGCCATGCGCACAAACGGTCATGTGCTCAGGTAAGTGGTTTTTTTTTAATTAATGGCTTTCCCTGCTCCCCCCCACCCTAGCCTTGATGGCCGCAGCACTCCTGAGGAGTGCTGCGCCCCATCCGCCACTTTTCCTGGCTACTTGCGAGTAATTGTGATAGCTGGGGAAAGCGGCGGAACGGTCTACACGCTCGTGGTCTTGGGCTCAGCCCGAGGCCGTGGGGAATACCGGGCCAAAAGTGGTGCTTGTTACCCCGGGGCAAGGGAGGGTTGACTCCTGCCTGAACCCAGGATCCCCTGTGCGTCATCTGGACACATAGGGGCGACTCCGGGTATCAGCCCGGGCTAACACATCGTCTAGCTAAGGCCTTACATGTCATGGCAAGGGATGTAGGGATTGTATAAGATCTGTTGTGTCTGTGTTTCATGGAATATCAGGCACTTTTTTCTCTGTCATCTGCTCATCAATGGAATTTGATTTTTTTTATTTATTTAGTTCGTTAGTTTCTGAATTGGCACACATTCACACTTGAGTAAATTTGCATTTGAGCAAAGCTTCACTTGTGAAAATGGGCAAATGCCCCCAAACTGTGCAAATTCCACCCACCTCAAAATACACATTTTCAAGCTTTAGCCTACTAGGTAAATGCACCTATTTGCTGCTGGTTTTTTTTTTTTAATGTATTTTTCTTACTAAATTTGCACAACATTCTAGAAAGTTCGGAAATCAGCCCACAAGTCTGCGGAATTCACTTGACTGAGGAAAAGCTGCTCTACTATGTTATCTCTGGGGCAGATTCATATAAATCTGAACTTATTTGATTCTATTACAGAATTCTCTGCATCCCCTTCTATGGCCAAACACTAGATGTTAGTTGAACATCTTCTAATGCTCTGCAACATTTAAAGTTAAATTTGATGTGCCATTTTCAGTTAGCTAAAGGGTTATGCCCTGATAAGATAGCAACTTTAAAATCAATATCCACATCAGTTTCTTTGAATATTGCAGGAAGTACAGGTATTTCATGTAGGGAATAGGTTGGAATAAAGTGTCAGTACTAGGGATGTGCTCCGCTCCGATTAGGAGCGTAGAAGCAGTAGCGGATTGGCCTGCTCCGCCTTACCCAGAGGCGGAGTAGGAGCGGACCGCGGACCCCCTAGAAGCAAGGCGAAGAGAAGCGACCATTTTTCGGAGCTCCGAGTTCAGGCGGAGCGCTCCGGTCGCCATCTTGAAAACATTTCGCCATAGGATTGCATTGCGGCAAATAATCGCGCATAACTACGTTGTTTTTGAAGCTATCGTTCTGGAAATTCTTGTGCACAGAGAGTCGTGGATGGGGGTCATTTTGAGACCACTCTCACCTCTCTGCGTGCTGTGGTTCACGTGCAATATTTTTTTAAAAATCGGGTCAACCGCGGGGCTCAAACTGCGTTTCGGCTTTTCGCCCATAGGATTGCATTGAGGGAAAGAATCGGGGATAACTGGGGGGGGGTTTAAGCTATCGTTCTGAAAATTCTTGTGCACAGAGAGTCGTGGATGGGGGTCATTTTGAGACCACTCTCAACTTTCTGCGTGCTGTGGTTCACGTGCAATATTTTTTTAAAAATCGGGTCAACCGCGGGGCTCCGTTTCGGCTTTTCGCCCATAGGATTGCATTGAGGGAAAGAATCGGGGATAACTGGGGGGGGGTTTAAGCTATCGTTCTGAAAATTCTTGTGCACAGAGAGTCGTGGATGGGGGTCATTTTGAGACCACTCTCAACTTTCTGCGTGCTGTGGTTCACGTGCAATATTTTTTTAAAAATCGGGTCAACCGCGGGGCTCCGTTTCGGCTTTTCGCCCATAGGATTGCATTGAGGGAAAGAATCGGGGATAACTGGGGGGGGGTTTAAGCTATCGTTCTGAAAATTCTTGTGCACAGAGAGTCGTGGATGGGGGTCATTTTGAGACCACTCTCAACTTTCTGCGTGCTGTGGTTCACGTGCAATATTTTTTTAAAAATCGGGGTTTGGGTTTTTTTTATTTTTTTTTTTTTTATTTTTTTGGAAGCGATGACAGGCACATTCAACTCCCAATCCTGATGAGAATTGATCTCCTCAGAAAGCATCCTCCTCCAATCCCAGCGTTGGAGGGGGGACTAAGGCAGACCCACCCTGAGAACTTTCTGTTTTGTGTCTCTTTGTGGGTTGGCGTTCGTGGAGGGAACACTTACTTAGCTAGTGCTCCTGCTTTGGAGATAGATTAATTTAATATAGGTTTAGTTTGGCGCGTGTGTGTGTTTGTTTGCTTCTTTCTGACTTGTAGCTTAGTTTGCCCTGTGTTTTCCCCTTACTTTGATTTAATATAAACTTTATTTTTGAATTTTGGAGTGTGTGGTTGGGTTGGTTGCCCCCCCCTTCCCTGTATTAAAGCCTGACTGTTCTGCTTTTGTGAAAGCTTTCTTTTGAAAGCATACACACACTTTTTGTCCCATTTCCCTACATTTATATTCTTAAACATATTTTATTATATTCTTTCACATAGTCCATTAGTATATATTCTCATACATATTATATTAGTATTCATATTTTGTTCTTCTTATAGTAGTGGTTGGTTCTTTTCCCCCCTCCCCTCTCTTAAATCCTGATTGTGTTTCCTTCTATCTTCTATATACCAAATATACCAAAAAAATTGGATTCTCTTTTTCTTCTCTGTGTAACTTCGACGGAGTGGGCTGCTTTTGTCAAGTTCAACAGGCAGCCACAGATTGAGCATTTTGGGGAAAGCATACGCACACCATTTCCCTATTCTTAAACATATTATTATTATATTCTTTGACATAGTCTTAGTAGTCTATTAGTATACATTCTCATACATATTATAGTAGTGGTTGGTTCTTTTCCCCCCTCCCCTCTCTTAAATCCTGATTGTGTTTCCTTCTATCTTCTATATACCAAATATACCAAAAAAATTGGATTCTCTTTTTCTTCTCTGTGTAACTTCGACGGAGTGGGCTGCTTTTGTCAAGTTCAACAGGCAGCCACAGATTGAGCATTTTGGGGAAAGCATACACACACCATTTCCCTATTCTTAAACATATTATATTATATTCTTTGACATAGTCTTAGTAGTCTATTAGTATACATTCTCATACATATTAGTAGTAGTAGTATTCATATTTTGTTCTTGTTATAGTAGTGGTTGTCCCATTTCTTGTCCCATTTCCCTACATTTATTAGTAATATTCTTAAACATATTATTATATTCTTGTAGATATTCTTAGTAGTAGATATATATATATATATTAGTATATTCTCATACATATTAGTAGTAGTATATTTTATTGTTCTTGTCCCATTTCCCTACATTTAAACATATTATATCTTCTTATACATATTCTTAGTAGTACCTTATACATAGTATTAGTAGTATTAATATTTTGTTAGTCATCATGAAAAGAGGAAGCAGGCGTGCTGAAAGCAGCAAGGCTCAGTCTGCCAGCAGTAAGCAGGCTTCCTCTCCTCCTGTGAAACTCAAACGGGCAACTCCTTGGCTGACTGCTCCAAAACAGAAGCAGGACAAGCAGCAGGCAGAGCCACTCTCTTCTGCAACTTGTGCCCGGCGTTCTCTTTTTGAGGGTGGGAATGGGAAAAGTGCCCGTTTGCAAGAGGCACGTGGCAGCAGTGCCATTAGAGGAGGAGGAGTATCCCCAACTCCTTCATTCTCCTTTCAGCCCACGAGCCCGATGATGGACCTAGACGAGGTCCTCAGCACAGTGGAGGGGGGGGAGGAGGAGGAGGAGGCGGTGGGCCTCCAGGATGTGGGGGCTGAGGAGGAGCAGCAGCAGGCCGAGGCTCTCTCCCCAGTCTCATCCCACACCCCTGTTTCTGTGGCAACACCAGAGAGCTCAGGCGGGCAATTGGTGGTGTCACCACGGAAACGAAAGACAAGCATCGTGTGGGACCACTTTGAGTTGGGAGCGGATCCCCGCTTTGCTGTCTGTCGCCACTGCAAACTCAGCCTAAGCAGGGGTTCATCGACAGGGCATTATGGAACCAGCAGCATGAAGATGCATCTTAAGAGGCAGCACCAGTCGGTCTTGCTGGGGAAAGAGGCGGGCAAGGCGACTGGTTCCAGGGGAAAGCCGAAGGCGGCGGCTGCTGCTGCTGCTGCTGCTGCTGCTGCTGCTGGCACTTCCAGTCTCAGCTCTCCATCTCCCATCCCCACAAGGGTTAGGCAGGCAACCCTGCCGGAAATGGGGTGGGGGAAGTATGGAACCACAAGATGGCGTTTTCCAACGCCCTCCCAGATCACCACGTCAATCGGTGAGATGGTGGCGTTGGACGACCAGCCATTCAGCCTCGTCGACAACGCAGGCTTCAAGAGGCTGATGGCGCTTGTGGTGCCATACTACAAGCTGCCGTGTCGCACCACCCTGAGCAGGCGGGTGGTGCCTTCCCTGTACCGTTCCTGCAGGGAGTTAGTGCTGGGTCGTCTGTGCCAGGCAGAGGCACGGATGGTGCACTTCACCTCGGACATTTGGTCCAGCGAGGGCGGAGTGCACGCTTACCTGTCCCTGACGGCACACTGGTGGGCAGCCGTGGGGCAGGAAGGATCCAGCACTACAGGGACTGGCAAGGAGGGCTACTGCTGGGCCCTCCTCCACACGCAAGTGATGGACCAGTCCCACACGGCAGGGGAGATTACGGAGGCCATGAACCGCATGGTGGATGGGTGGCTAGCTGGGCAGAAGGTCACCCGCGGTTACATGGTCACGGACGGGGGAGCCAACATGGTGAAGGCGGTGCGCGACGGCGGATTCGAGGGCGTCCGCTGCATCGCGCACGTCTTGAACCTGGTGGTGAGGGATGGCCTTGGGATGGGCAGCAGCAAGCCCAACCTCGGTCCCCTGTCCGGGATCCGTAACCTCCTGGAGAGCTGCAGAAAGGTGGCAGGCCATTTCCACCACAGCGTCAAGGGCAGTCGCTTGCTGCGGGAGAAGCAGGAGGAGTTGAATCTCCCGCAGCACAGGCTAGTGCAGGATGTGGTGACACGCTGGAACTCCACCTACCTGATGCTGGAGCGGATGGTGGAGCAACAGCGTGCCATCCACGACTTGTTCAGGGTCAGGGACATGGGCGTCCACCACCTGGGCAAGCAGCAGTGGGACGCCATGTCCCAGCTGGTGGCGGTCCTCAAGCCGTTCCTGAACGCCACCGAGACCCTGAGCAAAAGCTCTGCCCTCCTCAGCCAGGTGATCCCTGTATGCAGGCATCTCCAGAAACAGATGGGCGACTTTCTGGAGTACAGGGATCCCGTCACCGGCAGGCGCTTCGAGCCCGAGGTCCGCGAAGCGGTGACTAGGCTGAGGGACGGCGTGACGCGGAGGCTGGAGCCCATCCAAACCGACAGGGTCCACATGTTGGCAGCCATGTGCGACCCTCGTGTGAAGGATGGGCTTTGTGGGCCAAATAGCAGGCAGCACTGGGTGGAAACGCTGGTGGGCGAAGTGCGGGCGGCATGGGCCAAGAGGGTGGGGCAGAGTGAGGCAGAGGAGCAGGCCACCCCTCCCCGCAGCAGCACCAGCAGCACCAGCAGCAGCCTCACCTGCATCCCTCCCAGCAGCAGCACAGGCGAGGGGTATTGGGAAGAGGCTCTGCACACCGTGTTTGGGCAGAGACCCTCCCCAGCCACCAGCCAGGATGACGCTGCAACCACCGTGCAGCGTTACCTGTCAGAGCCCATCGAGGACTCCTCCATGGACCCCCTGGCCTACTGGTCATCCCGTTTTCAGATTTGGCCGGACCTGGCGCGGGTGGCCATGGATCGACTCAGCTGCCCACCCACCAGTGTTCCAAGCGAGAGGGTGTTCTCTATGGCGGGCGACATAGTGACCCCTCACCGCTCTCGCTTGGAGCCGGACTTGGTGGAGCAGCTGGTCTTTCTGAAGGGCAATCTCCCCCTGCTGGGATACCCCACCCTCAAGCCCTCGTGGGAGTGACAGGCAGGCTCCCTTTAATTCCACCCCTCCTTGGGTTGGCAGGCACACTACAGTTCAGGCAGGCTGGTTTTTTCTCTGTAGGCACTAGGCAGAGTTTGTCACCGTGCGTGTGTGTGACTGACTGTGAGGGCAAAGCACCGCACTTGAGTTCATTTCATTTCTGTGGCGTCCGGTACAGCTTAGTCAACTCATCCGGATAGTTTTCCACCCAGTTCCAAAAGACTCCATTTATTTATTTATTTATTTATTTATTTATTTAATTAATTACATTTATATACCGCCCCACAGCCAAAGCTCTCTGGGCGGTTTACAACCGTTTGTCCATGATTGACTGCACGTTTAGGTGAGGTGCAAGCAGGGGGCAAGGCAATGCCTGGCACCACCACCACCACTAGCCAGGCTGCCTCTCTCCAGCAGTCCACGGGTCGCCCTTTGGAGTGCCCTGGGAGTGGAAGACGTACTCCCTGATCCAGAAGTATGGTTTTTTGAGAAGCAAACAGGCGAGTCCTCGCCTTTGAGAAGCAACCTTTCACTTGAACTCATGGAAGTCATTGACTTCAGCACAGCCACTACATAGAGGCTGTGGACCTCTGGGTGACTCCATCAGTGTGCTGATTTTGAGAAGCAACCTTTCACTGAAACTCATTCACTTCCCCAATTGAGGGTGAGGGAGGTTACACTCCAGCAGTCCACGGGTCGCCCTTTAGATAGCTCGGGGATCAAATGGAGTCCTTGATCTGTGTGCTGATTTTGAGAAGCAACCTTTCACTGAAACTCATTCACTTCCCCAATTGCGGCTGGTACTCCAACAGTCCACCGAACGCCCATAGCACAGCCACTTAGTGCATAGGGACAGTTTAAGTTTCCTCCTGAGAAGTGAGCACTCACTTCAACTCATGACAGCCATTGACTTCACCACAGCCACTACTGCGGATGCTGTGGTCCTCCAGGATGTGGGGATAAGTAGCAGTCGCTGGTCGAGCTTCTCTCCCCAGTCTCATATGGAGCAATTTTGAGCTCTCACTTCGACTTCAAGTTCAGACACTTGAGCACAGCCCCTACGGTGGAGGCACAGCTGGCCGTGCCTCTCTCCCCAACCACTGACTGCACAGGGACAGTTTAAGTTTCCTCCTGAGAAGTGAGCACTCACTTCAACTCATGACAGCCATTGACTTCACCACAGCCACTACTGCGGATGCTGTGGTCCTCCAGGATGTGGGGATAAGTAGCAGTCGCTGGTCGAGCTTCTCTCCCCAGTCTCATATGGAGCAATTTTGAGCTCTCACTTCGACTTCAAGTTCAGACACTTGAGCACAGCCCCTACGGTGGAGGCACAGCTGGCCGTGCCTCTCTCCCCAACCACTGACTGCACAGGGACAGTTTAAGTTTCCTCCTGAGAAGTGAGCACTCACTTCGACTCATGACAGCCGTTGACTTTACCACAGCCACTTCCTGGTGGATACTTTGTTCCACCACGATGTGGGTGAGGAGGATTAGTTGCAGCAGCTGGCCGTGCCTCTCTCCCCAACTACTGACTGCATAGGGACAGTTTAAGTTTCCTCCTGAGAATTGAGCACTCACTTCAACTCATGACAGCCATTGACTTCACCACAGCCACTACTGCGGATGCTGTGGTCCTCCAGGATGTGGGGATAAGTAGCAGTCGCTGGTCGAGCTTCTCTCCCCGGTCTCGTCCCACCCCTCTTCCGCTGTAACCCTGTCTTTGAGAAGCAAGCTGTCACTTCAACTCATGGACTTCCCCTATGTGCGGGTGGTACTCCAGTAGTCGACCGATCGCCCATAGCACAGCCACTTAGTGCGTAGGGACAGTTTAAGTTTCCTCCTGAGAAGCAAGCTGTCACTTCAACTCATGGACTTCCCCTATGTGCGGGTGGTACTCCAGGTGTCCACCGATCGCCCATACCACAGCCACTTTGTGTGTACGGACAGTTTAATTTTCCTGAGAAGTGAGCACTCACTTCAACTCATGGACTTCCCCAATTGCGGCTGGTACTCCAACAGTCCACCGAACGCCCATATCACAGCCACTTAGTGCATAGGGACAGTTTAAGTTTCCTCCTGAGAAGTGAGCTTTCACTTCGACTCATGACAGCCATTGACTTCACCACAGCCACTTCTCGGTGGATGCTTTGTTCCACCAGGATGTGGGTGAGGAGGATTAGTTGCAGCAGCTGGCCGAGCGTCTCTCCCCAGTCTCGCAATTCAAGTTATCTGAGAAGTGAGCTTTCACTTCGACTCATGGACTTCCCCTATGTGTGGGAGGTACTCCAGCAGTCGACCGATCGCCCATAGAACAGCCACTTAGTGTGTACGGACAGTTTAATTTTCCTGAGAAGTGAGCACTCACTTCAACTCATGAAACTCATGAAAGCCATAGACTTCCGAAGCAACCTCTCTCTCCTCAGTCTCATCCTCTTCCTCTTCCCCTTCTGCTGTAACCCGTCTTTGAGAAGCAAGCTTTCACTTAAACTCATCATTCACTTCCCCAACTGAGGGAGGTAAAGTCCAGCAGTCCACGGGTCGCCCTTTGGAGTGCCCTGGGAGTGGAAGACGTACTCCCTGATCCCGAAGTATGGTTTTGAGAAGTAAGCTGTCACTTGAACTCATGAGCCTCTGTGCAAAAGCTGTCCTTGTGTGTGTGGTTGTGAGTGTTACTGCAGCTGCCTGTCTCGCTGCGAAAATGAAACAGGCAAGTCCTCGCCTTTGAGAAGCAACCTTTCACTTAAACTCATGGAAGTCATTGACTTCAGCACAGCCACTACGTAGAGGCTGTGGACCTCTGGGTGACCCGATCAGTGTGCTGATTTTGAGAAGCAACCTTTCACTGAAACTCATTCACTTCCCCAATTGCGGCTGGTACTCCAGTAGTCCACCGAACTCCCATAGCACAGCCACTTAGTGCATAGGGACAGTTTAAGTTTCCTCCTGAGAAGTGAGCACTCACTTCAACTCATGACAGCCATTGACTTCACCACAGCCACTACTGCGGATGCTGTGGTCCTCCAGGATGTGGGTGAGGATTAGTCGCAGCAGCTGGTCGAGCTCCTCTCCCTGGTCTCGTCCCACCCCTCTTCCGCTGTAACGCCCTCTTTGAGAAGCAAGCTGTCACTGAAACTCATGAAAGCCATAGACTTCCGAAGCAACCTTTCACTTCAACTCATTGACTTCCCCTTTGAGAAAAAGCTAAGCTCCAGTAATGCACCGTTTTTCCGTGGGACAGCTCTCTTTCGAGAAGCTGCACTGCATATGCAGCAGTGCCATGGCTTTGAGAAGCCGAGACCCATCCCAGCCACCGGGAACCGGAGGAAAACTCCAGCAGTCCACGGGTCACCCTTTAGATAGCTCGGGGATCAAATGGAGTCCTTGATCTGTGTGCTGATTTTGAGAAGCAACCTTTCACTGAAACTCATTCACTTCCCCAATTGCGGCTGGTACTCCAACAGTCCACCGAACTCCCATAGCACAGCCACTTAGTGCATACTAGGGACAGTTTAAGTTTCCTCCTGAGAAGTCAGCACTCACTTCGACTCATGACAGCCATTGACTTCACCACAGCCACTTTGTGTGGGATGCTGTGGTCCTCCAGGATGTGGGGATTAGTAGTAGTCACTGGTCGAGCTTGTCTCCCCGGTCTCGTCCCACCCCTCTTCCGCTGTAACCCTGTCTTTGAGAAGCAAGCTGTCACTTCAACTCATGGACTTCCCCTCAGAGAAAAAGCTAAGCTCCAGCAGTCCACCGATCTCCCGTAGCACAGCCACTACGTTTCCTGAGAAGTGAGCTCTCACTTCAACTCGTCTTGTAGTGCGCCCGCCGAGTTGAGCACAGCCACTACAGTGGAGGCGCCTGCCCGCCTGCCTGGGAGCCATCCTTGTGAGGTAGCTGGATCTGCTGGGACTGACTCCCCCACAGATCTATGGCTTACTTGTGCAAGGTACCAGCTTTTCTGGGCCCGCCAACCCATGCCTGCCTGCCTGTCTGCCCGCCTCCCCCGGGGTGCTGCTGTGGTGGGGCATCTGCCAGGACTGACTCCTCGCCTACTCTGCCTGCCTCTCTGCCCGCCTGGTGCCTGGTTTGCTCCCAATCGTCCTCCTCTGTGCCCCTCAAGGCGTAACTGCTGGCTTAGAAAGAAAGAACCAGCCATCTTTGCCTCACTTTGCGCCCACTTATGGGTTGGTTTGCTATGCGTTAGTGCTCAAGCCATCCTTGCGGCACTACAATGCATGCTGCCTGCCTGCTTTCCCTCCCTTCTCCCCTTCCCGCCTTGCAGCGATGGTGTATGTGTCTTGCTTTGACTAAGGGGAGAAGTCCTTCCTGCGCTCACTTAGACTTTATCAAATTCAATAATCCCTTTTTCAAATGTGCCAGAAGATTTAGGGTTATCTCGTGGCATGTTGGGATTGCCTTGGAACTGGCCCCATTGAGCTGTCTGCAATTGCAACTTTAAATCCCTGACATACTGGAGTGTTCAAATTTCAAAAGTTCCCCTAACATCAGGGGATGATGGGATTGCCTTGAAACTTGGTGTCCATGGGGACACATGGGTAAGCTGTCATGGGACCAAAGGATAGGTTTCTAACGTGCAAATTGACGTAGTTGTAGAATGGGACTTGATTTGGGGTGAGTTAAAAAGTTTAAGCCGCGCCAAAAATCAGGGGATGATGGGATTTGCTTGCAACTTGGCGTGCATGTGGACACATGGATAAGCTCTCATGGTGCCGAGTTTGAGGTTTCTAACATGCAAATTGACGGAGCTATCCCAAGGGGTGTGAATGGGGTGCCCGATTTTCATAAATTCCCCAAAAATCAGGGGATGATGGGATTGCCTTGAAACTTGGCGTGCATGTGGACACGTGGATAAGCTATCATGGTGCTGAGTTTGAGGTTTCTAACGTGCAAATTGACGTAGTTGTAGAATGGGACAATTTGGGGTGAGTTAAGCCATGCCAAAAATCAGGGGATGATGGGATTTGCTTGCAACTTGGCGTGCATGTGGACACATGGATAAGCTGCCCTGGTGCCGAGTTTGAGGTTTCTAACATGCAAATTGACGGAGCTATCCCAAGGGGTGTGAATGGGGTGCCCGATTTTCATAAATTCCCCAAAAATCAGGGGATGATGGGATTGCCTTGAAACTTGGCGTGCATGTGGACACGTGGATAAGCTATCATGGTGCTGAGTTTGAGGTTTCTAACGTGCAAATTGACGGAGCTATCTAAAGGGGTGTGAATTAGGGTTATGGGAGGTGCGTTAGAGGGTAGAGCCGCGCCAAAAATCAGGGGATGATGGGATTTGCTTGCAACTTGGCGTGCATGTGGACACATGGATAAGCTGCCCTGGTGCCGAGTTTGAGGTTTCTAACATGCAAATTGACGGAGCTATCCCAAGGGGTGTGAATGGGGTGCCCGATTTTCAAAAATTCGCCAAAAATCAGGGGATGATGGGATTGCCTTGAAACTTGGCGTGTGTGTGTATACGCCCATGAGGTGTCATGGTGCCAAACGTGAGGTTTCTAACTTCAACGGAAAAAAAGTTGTTTACTTTTTTAGCTTTCAATGCAACCCTATGGGGGGGCAAAAACGGAGCTCCGGATCCGGATCCGGAGCTCCGAGCGGAGCGGAGCGGAAGTGGGCGGAGCGGGGGCGGGGCGGAGCGACCCGCTCCGAAAAATGGCGGATCTGCAAGTGAAGCGGAGCGGGGGGTCCGTGCACACCCCTAGTCAGTACAATCCTGATTTAAAAAAAAAAACAAAAGAAAATAATTTTTAGTGTTATTTATCTATTTATTTATTAAATTTCTATACTCTCCGTGCAGTTTGCCTTCATGACAATAATCCTAACATGCTTCATGATGATAGTAGCATTCTTGTTGCCAACTTCTCTGTCTCAGCTGCCTTTCACCATCATGCACAGTTTCCCCAGGCTCCAATGAAGTTATTTTTACGTAGAATTATAGTTGGGCAAAAGTATTGCTGAGTAGGGTATTTGGGGGTGAAATAGAAGATTTGGGGGTGTGAACATACCATAAAGATCATGCATTTTCTTTTTGTTCACAGCCACAGTGGATGAAGTCATTTATCTCTAAGGTACTGGAAGACACTAAAGAACCACCCAATTGCCTAAGCCACACAGGAACACTTTTCTGGCCTACCTGCATGGTGTAGCACAGTGGCTGGAATGCAGGAAAGAAGTTCCCTGGATATACAGGCACCGTGGGATCATTTTTCCCATTGTCATGTGCTCGGTAGCACAGCAAGGTAGGACCAGGAAAGCATCCCCACATGGTCTGGGCAACTTTCCTTTCTTCTGATATTGTCTTCTGATGAATATGATCATTGAGCTGTGAACAACCACATCAGAAATGAAGGGAACATCAACGTGGAAGGGGATGGACAGTGCAAGGTTGCCATTTTGTTGACTCTAAGGAAGACTGCAAAGTTATTATGGTGCCTTATTTCATGTCTTTACCTTTAACAATGACAGAGGTGAATGCATTTTTGTAAATTCCCATGTGTAGTCCTTGAAAAAAATGTCCGATTCTCTGAATTGTTTCGGACCAATCCAATCCACCTCGGATTGATTCAGACCTCCCCCAATCTGCCTTGGATCTGTTTTAGAGAGGTCTGAATCACCCAGATCCACTTAGGATTCAGGATTTGGATCCCGAGCGGTGCACAGCCCTACTGGAGGTAGCATATAACCATCAGGACTATAGCCACTGATTTGTCCATTGTAGCCATCTCTATTGCAGCAAGCTTCTTCTCTCTGTCCTTTCCTTGTCACAAAGTGGTGTTCTCACCTTTACACAGAACACTGCTGTCCAAATAATCCACTGTTCCCATTGTTCAGACCATATAAGTCTCTTCCTCAAATCACTACCTCTCCTTTCATATCTAGCATAAACTCCTTAACCCTATCTTTCAAGCTAACTTTTCTTCACTGGTTTTATACTGTATCAGTGCCTGTGACCTTCATTTTTAGAACTATACCACCCTTTGTTACCCCATTTGATCTTAAGCAATTCCATCAATTCTCCCTCCCCCATTTATCTGAAAACCTCCACAATGTCAACTCTCCCTCTTTCTTCAGATCTCTCATCAAACCCACTAGCTGTGAAGCCAAAAGCCTAGCACCCAATCTTAGCCTGTACCTTTTACCAAAACAGAGTCTAAGTACATCTAACCTTTGCTCATTGCTGTGACACACATGCACGCACGCACGCGCACACCCCCCCCTTAAAATGCAGACAATATTATTATTATTATTCCCTCCCTGTTTCTCTACTGTTGAAATTTAGAGATTATAATTTTTCTTGAGGCACAGGCTTGGTTATATTAATCTGTGAAGTTCCATGTGCAAATGATAGATAGACAGATAGATAGCTATTAGACCAGGCAGAAGATCCTTATAGGTGTTGGAGTCATTTTTGACAGCCATTTTAGTCTTCTATAGCTCTTCTTCTTCTTCTTCTTCTTCTTCTTCTTCTTCTTCTTCTTCTTCTTCTTCTTCTTCTTCTTCTTCCTCTTCCTCTTCCTCTTCTTCAACTCTGGCAGTTTATTACACATGGGAGTTTACTTCTTAGTGTGCCTCATGATTTTGATTTTGATGACAGAACACAATAACAACAGTAGCACTTGGCTATGTTGGAGCCGGTTTAGAATATTAAAGTATGTCTTCAAGATGTAATCCTTTCTCTGCAAGGTTCTGGTTGAGGTTAATGTGACATAAGCTCCACAGCTATCCTTTCTAAGTCACCAGCTGAGCAGTGAAGAGTATTAAAAAAAAAGCTTTATTTGATCCTGGTTGTTGGTCTTTGGGGAGAACAAATAACAGGGGATTAAAGGAAAGAGTGTAGTGAAAGAATTTGGCAGGAAAATCTATAGCTAAAGGATTAGGTAGCTGTCTCTGGTGAAAGAGAAACAACCTGGGTGTGCCTTTTGGGTAGAAAAAATGCAAGAGGGTTTTTCCATGTAATTTCATTCACAGAAGCTCCTAAGGTCATCCCAGTAGCCAAGTTTAAAACAAATAGCTCAGCTGCTGGAAAATAGTAACATCGAGGCAAAGAGGAATGCTTCATTTTCTCTCTTGATCTTTATTGCTCAATAGTTCATTGCTTAGCAAATTGCAAGAAAATTGAGGTTTTATCATAGGCATCTCTGAGTAAATGTAATGCAGGCTACCCAAAACAGGATCTCTTTAAACGGAGGCATCAAAGCTATTCTATATATCTGTCTTTGCATTCCATTGTTCCCTGCAGGGAGAGATTGCTTAGAACTTCCAGCCAGTCAACATTAAGTGTTGGAACCACCATACGGCAAGCATTTCAAATGCCCTAAATGAAAGAAATGGATGTGGATATACAGCATAGCAGGAAGCCCCACTTCAAAGTACTAAAGCTGTGTGTGTTTCTCCCCCCCCTCCCACCGCGCAATGCTTGCGATACTGATTTGTTGATAGGACAGCATGAAACTAAATTATGCTTGTGGGTTAAAGCAGCATATGGTTTAATTGAAGATATCGGCCTGCCTTACGAAAGTGTGATCAATGGATTTTTATTTTTATTTTGTTAAGCTATTCTAGTGTGGCATTAAAATCATCTGATGATCCTTTTGTTTTTATGTTAAATTGTAATAAGCTAATAAAATGGCATATAAGCAGTACTGAGATTATTCACAATGAGTGATATTACTTTGAAGCAACATAAATCAAATACAGGATAACCAATTATTTTACTAAGATGCAAACGGATGACATAAGTACTTGTTATGCAAACCTTATTTTCATCCCCGTCTTTTTGATTATGGATCACAGGTAGGAATGGATGGACTTAGCTCTCTCCATTTTTGTTGGGCACTCAACAAGCCACCCCCCTGCTCACTGTGTGAGCTGCTGGGCGGCTGGCAAGTACCCAATGGGTGCTGTGGGGCCACGTGCTCCCTTATATTAAACTCAGTTAACTCACCTTGGCTATAGGAATAGAGTTTGCTTCTGCTGTCATGATGCTAAACTTATTTACTTAGGATTCAAATAGGCACAGTAGGCCTATGTACACTAGTTACTGGGGAAGATGGATGGGAGGGTGATAATGCACTCAGGTTCTGCTTGTGGGCTTCCCCTTGGCAGCTTCTGCCGACTGTATGAACAGAATGCTGGTCTAGATGGACCTTGCCCAGATCCAGCATGGTTCTTATTTTCTTATGGGAGCAAACACCATTTTGAGAACATAAGAAGCGCCATGCTGGATCAGACCGAGGGTCCATCTAGCACTCTGTTCACTCAGTGGCCAATCAGCTGTTGACCAGGACCCATAAAGCAGGACATGGTTCAACAGCATCCTCCCACCCATGTTCCCCAGCAACTGGTATATAGAGGCTTTCTGCCTCTGATACTGGAGGTAGCACATAACCATCAGGGCTAGTAGGCATTGATAGCCTTCTCCTCCAGGAACCTATCCAATCCCATTTTACTGCTATCCAAACTGGTGGCCATCACCACATCTTGTGGTAGTCCATAATTTAACTATGTGCTTTGTTGTAGGTATACTTTTAAAGTAACAATAATAAAAATGAGTACATGCCTAGCCAACTGAGCCCTGACTCTGAAATGTTTTAAATCTAAAAAAAGAGAAAGGTTGCTTTCACACCCAGCATCACCCTGGCGTGCTTCACCATGTCCATGTTGGCTCAATGGCTCAGGGTTGATGCCAGGCCTGTTTATCCACTGCTGCCCCATCAGCTATCACTTTCTGGGGTAGTTGTACAGGTCCCTTTGGGTTTTAGAACCCTGGATCTTGGCTCCAATGTCCAATCCAAGCTGCACCACTAATAATAGAAAAGAATTTGTGCTAAGTGGGTCACTTCGTGCTCCATTTCAGTAACTTTCAAAATGGAAGCCTTGGGTTTTGTGGTACCCAGAGCATATGGTAAAGAGGTTTCCAGCAAAGCAAACTGGGATAAATAAGGCATGTTGTCTGTGTACCTGACAAATCAGAAGAAATCAGAGGAAAGAACAGCAGACAAGATTGTATATTAAGTAGTTGACTAGATTGCTGGAATTCACAAAGCCATGCAATTCAAAATGGTAGTGCCAATTATTCAGGGTTGCTCATGTAGCACAACACTGAAAACTGAGGTAATATATTCACCACAAAATGTAGTGATGACCACCAATGTGGGCAGCTTTAAACGGGGATTACACAAGTTCATGAAAAATAAGGCTATCAGTGGCCGCTAGTCATTGTGGATATATATTATCTCCAGTATCAGAGGCAGTATAAATAGTGTTTCTGATTATTCCAAATTATATATGTTTGGACTAAAGTGTAAAGAAATAATGGTATAATATTCTTTCTCTCCCTTTGAAGAGCAAGTGATGGTAAATAAAAGAATAAAAGGTATGGTATCTCTAATTTATCAGAATCTTTTGAAATTTGCTATATATATGTAAGAAAACAGATCTGGGGATCTAATTAGGGATGAAACATAGAAGGAAATTTGGTTAAGCAGTCATGGATTTTGTCCCCATGTAATTTAAAAGAAGCTTATTATAAATTGATCTATTGCTGGCATCTGACACCACTAAAACTGTCTAAACTACTAGAACATAGATTAGATTCACAGTGCTGGAGGGGTTCTCCATCAAAGAACTGACTGCCTTGTTATGGATTAACACTGCTCACCATCAACATACTAATTAGCTTGCTATGGCACATGATGCAAGGACCGCTCAAGTGTCAGACAAATGTGCTGCCTTCCTCTTTCTATGCAATTGGCTTGATTGTGCAACATCTTGAACATCTTGGGTGATAACTCAATGGTTCCTTTCCTCCTCCTTCATTTCACAGAGTAATGGCAATTGTTTGGGAAATTGTCATTTTTGAGATGGTGGATAAATTTATCCACATCTGTGAATATGTGATTTTTCAGGAATCCAGAATTTAGATATTCCTTGCATCCTACCCTGTAGTGGTTTCAAATCTCACATTGCCTGATTTGTGAATACAAATCTATCTATCTATCTATCTATCTATCTATCTATCTATCTATCTATCTATTCAAACATTGATATTATGACCCTTAAATTGGGGGAAAATGTATCTTTAATGGATTTTGACCAAAATCCTCATGGATGTTATTTGATCACACTGGACAGTATTCAAATCTGCCAGCACACCAGTGTGATCCGCCACTACCACAATGGGGAACTAGTAGTTTAAAATGTAACCAGAAATTAGGAGAAAGACTCAATGGGCAGATCAGTGGATCTTGCAGGTGGAAGGTTCACTGACCTGACCCGCACCTCAAGCAAGTGTTTTGACTTCTTTCCAGGGTTGTTTTTTGAACCTCAGGTATCTTCACATATACCTTGCTGGATCAGGAACAGCAAGCATAAATTCAAATGCACATCAGAATATGCATCTGTGCATTGGATTTGGTGTTGGAAGAATGGTGAGAAGTCCTATATACTGTTTGTAGTGTACAAAGAACAGTATATTGGGTGGTTTACTGTGTCCATGCTAGATGTAGGTTTCTTCTTGACTATGTGCAGGTAAGTGCTTCGTGTTGCACTAAGTAAGAACAAAGAAGGCCATCCTGTACAATCCATACTTTTCTTCTGATAAGAAAGAATATTGTTTCTCTACTGTTAGAAACTCTCTTTCCTGCCAAAAAGCCAAGGGCCTCCTTTTTACATCTTGGTGAACTGAGGTGTGTGTGTGTGTGTGTGTGTGTTTGTGTGTGTGTTGGGACAGTCTTTAACTCAGTGAGAAAAGCCCTATAGACTCCTGGGTGGACTTCTTGTTCTTACCTAAGAGGGGGAAGGTGTACCACCTGCTCAGGAAACCAGTCCTGCGACAATGCCAGCTGCTTCAAGGGAATGGGGGCAGCTCCAATTTCAAGTTGAGGGGTACATGCAAGTTTTTCTTTGTTTTTATTATCTGCATCAATTTTCTGTCAATAAACTGTATCATTCTCTCACGCAAGAGGATATGATTCATATTGGTACCTTCAGATCTCTTTAGTGTGTGTCCTGGCTAGATCAAGCCCACATCCAAGACAGCATCCAAGTGCAGATGCAGAACATCTGCACTGCATTGCTTTCAATAAAAATGCACATTTGAATTTATTCTACTTTTCCCATCAGTACTATCAGACAAACAGCAGAACTGAAAACTAGTCCTGATGAAGTGATCTAGAGGAAAGCCCCAGTGAAAAGATTGTGAAAACTCATTTTGAATGATGAGGTAAAACTGGGTCATGACCACGAACATCTGCTTTTCTAATAAGTGCTATACATTTAAAATAGATTTAGCAACCCATCTGGATAATGTGAAGCTATCTATCACCCTTAAACCATTTGTTTATTTTTAGAATGAAGGCATAAGTTCTATTGGCTTTAAAGGTCATAACTTTTTCAACTGATTTCCCCCCCCCCCCCCAGTTGGAAATAAGATGTACTTAGGTTTTTTTCTATAGTGCTTCTAAATTAGAATGGGATTAAAAGTGCCAGAACTCTCATGAATAGCAATAATTGGAACAGCTTTATAAAGTGGTTGCTGGCCACTTTAAGTGTTATGTGAATTATGTGTCATATTAACCCTACATTCTGAATCCACACCTGAACCCACACCTAACACCTTTTACTCCTCATGCTAATTTAAGAAAACATTCTTAAGATGGTGCCCCAGCAATTGATATTAGAAATTTATCTGACACCAGGCCTGCATTAAACATCTTGCAAGAAGCCTATCAACCATGTATGGTGGCTGGAGATGGGTGAACAGCTATTCTGATTCTTTATTAGTCGATTAAATTGGTTCAGTTAGGACAATTTTTTAAATTGATTGTAGAAGTGGAGAATTGGGTCCCAGAACAGAATAGCCGAGCAGCTCTTGGTGAACTCATTGGGTGGGCACACTGCAACTTCCTCATTCCCTATGAGGAATTAGAACATGGCTTGTGTTTAATTTGATGTATGCATATGAAAGATTGTGGAATACACCCAGCCTCTTCTGCTCACCAGCCAGATCTTCATTAGGTCTAAATAACTTACAGAATGACTTACTGTTGCAGAGTAAATAAATACTACTCCTTTCGTCGCCAGCTGAAGACCTTTTTATTCTCTCAGTATTTTAACACTTAATTTTAACTTAAACTTAAATTTTACTGTTTTAACTCTGTATTTTAATTTTATATCAATTTTGCTGCGTGGATTTTATTCTGGTTGTGCTTTTTATATTGTATTGTGTATTTGTGCTTTTAACCTGTTGATTGTCTTACTATGATTTTATTTTTTGTGAACTGCCCAGAGAGCTTTGGCTATTGGGCGATATAGAAATGTAATAAATAAATAAATATAAATAAATACTGCATACAGAAGGCAAAAGAGCCTTCAGCAATACATAATGGTGGAAGAGGCATCTCAGTCAGTTATTCTTCACATATGATCATACAGGTGTTAAAGGTACACTGTCATGGACTTTGCATCTTTGCAATGTGAGGAGGCATGCCCTGATTTTCAATTAGTGTC
This sequence comes from Elgaria multicarinata webbii, assembly GCF_023053635.1. NCBI lineage: Eukaryota > Metazoa > Chordata > Lepidosauria > Squamata > Anguidae > Elgaria > Elgaria multicarinata. The sequence goes on along the minus strand of NC_086180.1, from coordinate 33,837,334 downwards.
AAGAGGTCCTATTAAACATTCTGCTCATATTAGCTATTTTAAGAGATAATCACCCTAAATTGGCAGCTCCCAATTGCATGCACATTGCATTCTCTGTCAATCAAGGGGATCGAATGGCTTCTGTTTATATGGAGCCCTGGATGTGCTTCAGAATATCATGGGACTTAGATTGCAGTATATTTTGAGAAGTAAAGGGAAAGAAATTTGAAGAAAAAACTCATATATCTCTGTGCTGTCATGGAGTTAATGGCCCAGTTCACATGTCACAACCACCTGCTTTAAAACAAGAACAGCGACAACCCGGGTTGTTGTAAATGAGTAAGTGTGCTTGTCAGGAGAGTAGGAATATCGGAGAAATCCAAAATGGAATCAAATGAGTTCAGATTTCTATGAAGGCACCCCATGGATTATGCAGTGAGCTGGCTTTTCCTGAATTACACAGATTCCATGGTTTCACAGATATATTTATTTATTTTACTTTCCAGAATTTAAAGTAAATTTAGTCATAGAAAAGTGTGCAAAATAAAACAGCACAGGCCAAAAACACACGTTCCCCCCATAGGTTGAAATATGAAGATGTGCATTGGGAGGCTTGCACATTATTGCAAGTGCGAATTTCTGCAAATTTGGAAAATTGGAAGAAATCTAATTCCATCAGTGAGCAGATGATGGAATAAAAGGCACCTGTGAATCTGAGAAATGCAGACGGGGGTGGATTTTATAAAATGCATACATTCTTATAGGAGAGAAACAGGCCAGAATTCCTGGCTCACAGCAGGAGTGATTTGGTAGCATCAGCATGCTCAGTTGTTTTCAAAAACACAGGGTTTTAAAAAATCCTGTGTTGCTGTGATGTGTGGACCAGGGCACTAAGTAGTGGAGTTAATAACAATCTACTGTTGATGCTGAGGCGTATATAATTTTAATTGAAAATGTTCGTGACATTATCCACCATTGGAAGAACTACAGCATCTGGAACATGCAGCATAATCTGTACCATCGTGTACAATTTATAAGGGGCTTGAAAGTGAGATTAGGGCAAGAACGGCTCTGCACTGAAAACTGAAGGGCATCAAGAATTCAATTTTCTCTTTAAATAGAAAAGGAGTCAGAGAGGGTGCCCACATGGGAATGACCATGGTTTTAGAAAACTACTTGAACAATAACTGCGCAGTAGCCCAGACAAGGTACCTCTCAAACAGCCAGCATTTATTGACACAAAGGCAGCATGACTCTACTGCCACCGTGCTATCAAACAATCAATTGATTCAGGGCCCAATTCCCCAAGGTTAACAGAAATGAAAATGAGCCAGAATGCCGGCAGGAAGATTGCTTGTGGATCTGATGTTCCATTTTCAGGCACTGGCTGGATTTATCCATCACGTTTCTGCTGCCACATCATATGATTCTTACAGGGAAACGTTAATGATTGTGGGAAAGTAACTATGCTTTCACTTATCAGTTGCAAGTATCATTCTTGAGTATTCCATAGCTTGCTGTTGGCTGGATACATGACCACCCACCCACCCAACAATTTTAAGTGGTTTCCTGGCAACCCTCCCAAGATGTACCTACCCAACCCCTAAGATCTTTTTAAGAGCCACTTTTCCAGGATCTCCTACCAAGTGAGGTGTGGGGGAGAGGGCCTTTTCAGTAGTGGCACCAATACCTTTCCCAGAGTGACTCACATGGCACCAAGGATTACACAGTGAATATATTGGTAGTGGCAGGGTGTGTGTGTGTGGATGGCATCTTTTGCCCTTGCCCCTAAGGCACATTAAGCATAATTTCTAAAATTATGTGTATCTACAAACTGTAAATACATGGGCTTTTTCAGAAGTCATGTTGAATGCCTGGCCAGGGCCATTGAAAACATCACTCCCACCATGTACAGTCAGTCTGACTTGAAGTAACATCTGTCCTGGAGTTTTGGTTAATAATAACTGTATCAGTGGAAGCTGGTGGGTTCGATTTCGGTGGGGCTATGAATCCACTCTGTGTTTCAGTCAGAACCAGCAAGGTCTCTAAAGGAGCTAACCAAAGTGCTGAACATATTTGGGGGATAGGGTTCAATGTGAGTCAGTTACAGCAAATTTCATACAGCTTTATGAACATAATACTTACGGAATGGCATGTTAGGGATTTATTTATGTTTTACTCTCTAGCTCTGGTTTCTGTTACAGAGGCAGATCATCTGCAGGTGGCTTCTGTAAAACATTTCAAGTGTTCACAGCCCATCTACTCCTTTATTCTTATGTTCCTTAGAAGACTGTTTAGAATAAAGCACTTAGAATCCTGACCTTGCCCTGCTTTAAAAAATATAATATAAAAACATAAAATTATATGAGAGTGCTTATTGATTTAAGGAATCTCAAGATACCTAAAGCATTTAAGCTAGTTATAAATGCACCTTTATTTCTGGTTGTTTTATCATGAGTAAAACAAATAATTAACTATTTTTAATACTTGGAACTTAGGCCTATGCAATTTTTTTGAAAATGTTACCAAACATCTTCTTGCTTTCTATTTCTTCTTCTTTTCTTTGTTTTAACAACCAAATTTCCTTTGAAATGTTATTTTAGATGAAACTTGATGGTGTTACATTGCTGTGGATTATCTGGAGAAATTTCGCAGAACTCTTTTTGCTTCTCTCGAAACGCAAACTTTCCTGGAGCAGCATGTCCTAAACATTATTTAAAATTTTGTTTTAGGCAACATTCAGTTGGCAAGTCTACTCATGAGTAAATCTGATAAGTTTTGGAGGCCCTAGCTGAAATTTAGTAATTGAAATGCCTGAGTGATTCAGGCTTGTTCTGAAGCTAACACGATCCCCATCAGTGTGACTGACAATGACATTGGAGCCATATTTGAAACAACTCAAACCAAAGAAGACTGCAATTTCCAAATGCCAGAGTCATCATCCATACTTTCTTTCCCACAACTACCTGTCCAAGCGACTACTCTCTTTGCTTGCAGGCCCTGACTATCCCCAGGCATTTCTATTGTTTTGTCACCAAATGTCACATCTTTTTATGTATTTGACTTGCCCTATGCAAGTGTGTTCAGGAGCTGCTCTATTTTCTCCTCCTCCTCCTCCTCCTCCTCCTCCTCCTCCTCCTCCTCCTCCTCCTCCTCCTCCTCTTCTTCTTCTTCTTCTTCTTCTTCTTCTTCTTCTTCTTCTTCTTCTTCTTCGATTAAAAGTAGGGCTATTTCAACAAAACATGCCAAAGTTGGTGACACAATACTGTTAATTTCACCGGAAATCATACATATATACTCTCTCTCTCTCTCTCTGTGTGTGTGTGTGTGTGTGTGTATCAGCTTTAGTATGATTAATAAAGTTCCCTCATCTGTTCTGTACCCTATTTTCATATGTGTTCTTGGACCAGAAGATGGAGCTGAAGAGCCTAAATTGAAGATCTTTGCAGCATTAAAAAAACCGAACTTAACCAGTCATTACTTTGAGCTTTTTATTTTTCAATAAGATGATTAGGCAATGCCTCCAGCAACATTTTTTTAGCCTTAAAGCACTGACCGTCTTAGTAAGCATAAGATAAAATGTGAACAAGGACTGAGGCTGAAATAGAAATTAGATACTGTAATGAAATTAATGCATTTAACTTAATGAGTGAGTGTCCATTAAGACACTTTTCAGTACAGCATACATAATAATTGGGGGAAATGTAACTTGCCTAGTGAAAATCTTAGTTTTCAAACCTATGAGGATTATTTTTGCTTAATAGAACTGTTTATAGTTATGGAATATATGATCCTTGTGGGACTACTTGCCTGTGGGTTTTTTTTCAGACATACAAAATTACAAATAGATGTCAAATTGGGGCTTTAATGTTGTATTGAAATGAGAAGACCCACAGTTCTGATTCCAAACCCCTTTGATGTAAGACTTCATGTTATTGGACCCTTTTCTTGAAAGACCATAGCTTCAGCATTTTGAAATTAGGCCACAATCCTATCGGGATTCCCATCAGCCTCCAAACTCAGGGCATCATCCTATGCAGGGTGGGAGAAACCCAGAGATGACAATTTCCTCCTCTTGCCATGCAGTTTGCTAGATGGGTGATTTTGCCTGTCTAGCTGAGACTCATTGAGAGGTAAGAAAAGAGGCTGGGGCAGCTGGAGGATTTTTCACAGGCTGGCCACCCCTATCTCCTCCCCTCTCCATCCACAGAACCGCATTTGTGATTTCATAGAGGCAGCTGACATGGTTCTTTCTGCACCAGCAGTGAGGGGGATATGGAGGGGTCAGAAGCTCAGACACTTGGGTCTGAGGTCGGAATGCTGTCTCCAACCTTGATTCTAGAAATCTGAAAAATCCCATGACACCCCCACACCCAGACACTGACTAGGGGCCAGAGAATCTCTCTCTCTCTCTCTCTCTCTCTCTCTCTCTCTCTCTCTCTCTCACACACACACACACACACACACACACACACACACACACACACACTCGCTCTCTCTACTAATTTAGTATGAGAGTATTCACATTGCCTGACTTGGTTTATGTTTTCTACAGATGGGAGAAGCAGGAATGTTCGAGCTTGCTGAACTTGTCCAAAATTTACTCCAAAGCTAGGTTCTGCTCACTCCCATTTTCTTTTGCAACATGTTTTTTCAGTTTATTTGGAAATGCATTTCCCCATTCCAAATGGGAAAACTGCACGATGGTGATGATGATGATGATGATGATGAAAGTGCACACTTTCCCCCATTGAGTAAAAGTATTTAAATACATGTTCTTTTTAAAATAATGCCAATTTCAAAGCGCACAGTAAAAAAAAAAAAGCACACATTTTTCAAACACAATTGGAACATCAGGAATGTGCAGATATTTTTTGAAAAAAAATGTTTGTATTCAGGGTTGTCAATGGGGCAAGTTCAGATTTTTTGCAAGCTGAAATGAAGTTCTCGTACATCACTAGCGTTTTCATTATTCTTTTGGACTTGCATTATTACTAGGATTTCCAAGCTGTACAGAGAATAGATCTTTTACAATTCATAGAAGTCAAGATGATGTGTGAAAGCATATTCAGTTTTTTTATATTATATATAAAGCTTCACATACTAGGTTATGTAAACATAGTGAAACGATCATGAAAATTTACCATGCTGATAGATGCTGAGGCCAAACTCAGCGATCGGTGGCAAAAACAGGACACTATTTCTTAACCGCAAACTGAGGAAGATGATTGGATGAGTTGCTGGCAAGCAAATACATTATTATTCAAGCGTGTTTGTTGGATGCTGTGATTATTTTATTATTTCTATTTTTAACTGTGCTTTCAGTAGGGACTCGCCTCCATCTCGTCCTTGCGGATGCTCACTGAACCTCCACTGCTGCTCACTCCCCACCCCAGACCCACATGCCGAGCATGTCCAGCAGCTGCCCACCCCTATAGAGAGCCACTATTGGAGTAAAAATGGTGGCACGGGGATTTCTGTAAAAGTAATGTCCTGCAAACAGCAGCCATAAAGTAATGATGTGGAAATGGCTATTTCTTTATGGCCACCATTTGTGCAACATTACTTTTACAGAAAATGGCAGCTTACTATGGGGACGGGGGGCTTCTGGACGAGCACATCAGGCATGGATGCTCTGTGAGGGTGTCTGCAAGTGCCCCGTGGCTCAGCAAGTGGGGTCCAGGGGGCATGTCTGGATGATTCTATGGACTTTTGAAGCAGCAGGCTTTCATGACATTCCTAGTTTTCAGTGTATTGCTTTTATTATTATTTTAATCCAGTTTTTATTTATCTGTGATTGTAAGCTGCCATGAGTGTCATTTTGTTGGTAGAAAGGTGTTGCTGAATGCATCCTATGCCTGTCACGTTCCCTCTCTTTCCTCCCTCATTTTTTTCTTTTTAAAAGTCTTTTTCCCAAGAAGGAAAAAAGCAGTCTGGAATCTAAGCCTGTAGTTGCTGCTGAAGACTAATGGCTCATCCACATGTGACATGCAAATTCTGTGACTAGAACTCAAGACTAGCGTGAAAATAGGAAAAGGAGGACAGGGCTCCTGCATCTTTAACAGTTGGATAGAAAAGGGAATTTCAGCAGGTGTCATTTGTATGCATGCAGCACCTGGTGAAATTCCCTCTTCAGCACAACAGTTAAAGCTGCAGGAGCCCTGCTCTTTTTTGTATTTTACTTACTTACTTACTTACTTATTTATTTATTTATTACATTTTTATACCGCCCAATAGCCAAAGCTCTCTGGGCTGTTGTATCTGATCATGTTAACTATACTAGCTATACTAGAGTGACCAGATACAAAAAAGGGCAGGGCTCCTGCAGCTTTAACTGTTGTGATGAAGAAGGAATTTCATCAGGTGCTGCATGCATACAAATGGCACCTGCTGAAATTGCCTTTTCTATCCAACTGTTAAAAATACAGGAGCCGTGTCCTCCTTTCCATATGGTCACCCTACTCAAGAGATCTTTTTTCATATCCAAGAAGTAGTCATGGTGTGTGTGATTTGGATCAGGGCCTTTTGCCCTGCACCACTTCCGCAAATGCAAATCTCCCCTCCTGACACTTCTACTAGCTACAAAGGCGAAACAAGTAAGCACCTGTATGGCCCCACGTTTTGAATAACAAAAATGATGCTGGAAGTTAGAACATAGGAAGAGCCCTGATGGATCAGGCCAAAGGCCTATCTGGTCCAACGTCCTGTTTCCCATAGTGGCTGATCAGATACCTATGGGAAGGGCATGAAGGCCATAGCACTTTGCTTTGGGTGTTTCCCCCCTCCCCCCAGTGACTGGTATATGGTCACCCTAATAAAGCTACTAATGACTACCAGTCATAATGCCTTCAGAATCAGAGGCACCAGCCTCTGAATACCCTTATAAAGCTACCAATGACTACCATATGAAAAGGAGGACAGGGCTCCTGTATCTTTAATAGTTAAAGATGCAGGTGCCCTGCCTTCTAGACCAGATACAAAAGAGGGCAGGGCTCCTGCAGCTTTAACTGTTGTGATGAAGAGGGAATTTCACCAGGTGCTGCATGCATACAAATGACACCTGCTGAAATTCCCTTTTCTATGCAACTGTTAAAGATGCAGGAGACCTGTCCTCCTTTTCACATGTTCACCCTAGCTTTATACTCCATGAATTTGTCAAATCTCCTTTTAAAATCATATAAGCTGTTTCCCATCACAGAATTCTCACATCACATCTAGTTTCTTCTATACAAGTTAGGTTCTATTTCAATTTAGTATGATATTGGATGAGGACAAATGTGTAATTCCTTGGCATGACATTTTTGTTAGCTAATCTTCAGTTTTTGGAGTTTGTACATTTCTGTACAGTTCCTGTGCAATACGGTATGCAGGACCAGCATTACTACATCATGACCTCATTGTTACCTATAGGTACATTCACATTTCCCCATTATTTTTACAAAGGTTTACATATAAAGTAAGTATCCCTTTGCAAAGGTGAAGGGATAACATTTTAAACTTTAATAATGTGCAAAATGCTTCCATATTTTACCTTGTGTGCTCATTGCCATAGGTTTGCATTCTCACCATTTTTAATTATCTTTTTTCAGGGTCTTCAAAGTGGTCATATTAATTTCATTTCTCTCTGCTATACTTAGCCCAGGTATTTCAAAGCTTCTGTTTTCTTATGGTAAACCCTTTCCCTGCATAATGAATTTGCTTAAAAGAACAACCCTAAGAACAAACCTGATTAATATTCTTGCTAGTGTTTCATATGCTGAATCCCTTTTCAGATATTATTAAAAAGTCACTTATCATTGCCCTTCTGTCCTTGAATATGTTTTCCAAAGTACTTCCTTCTCTTTTTATGGCAAAAGAAAAAAGAACAATAAAGTATGCACCGCTTCTACCAATTAAAACCATCCCTAACATATTGTCATTCCTATCTGATTTGCAGAAATATTTTTCTGATGGTTGGTCCAGTCTGGGATGGCCTGTCTCCCTGCTTACACGAGAGCATGCCTGTATTGCTCTTGTAGTTAGGTGGGAAGTACAATTCTTTTTAACCGTGGTCTTACATATTTTCACTGGAAAGTTCCAGTAAGGGCCCAAGACAACATTTCCCCCCTTTCCCAACAGCTATCCAACCTGGAACCTGAATATTCCCCATTTTGCTACATGCCTAGTAATACACAGCTCACTAGACATTGTACTGTGGACCCTTAGAGAAGTAGAGTGATTCCCCCCACTCCTGCTCTCCTCTGCAAAACACTGAAAGAGATAAATTCACACAGATTATGACATTTCACAGGCTGAATAAGCCCAAACCCTTCCAAACTACTTCTAATCAACTCCTGGCTATAACCTGCAAGGCTCACTGCAGTGATGAAGCTGGGTCCTGACAGGTATGAGGTCATGTATCACCACAGGTTGTTTTCATATAGCCTGTGTAATGATGACATCAAGTGATGTTTACTCACCATACACCACCAAGCACTGGTATGAAGATGAGCCTGTACAGTCTTTTTCCTCCTTCTCTTCCTTAGAGCTAGAGCTGTAACAATGAGACAAGCAGCTAGTAGGGAGATCACATGAAAAGGAGGGCAGGGCTCCTGTATCTTGAACAGTTGAATAAAAAAAGGGAATTTCAGCAGGTGTCATTTATACATGTGCAGCACCTGGTGAAATTCCCTCTTCATCACAATGGATAAAGCTGCAGGGGCCCACTCTAGCTGTACTAGAGTGACCAGATACAAAAGAGAGCAGGGCCCCTGCAACGTTAACTGTTGTGATGAAGAGGGAATTTCACCAGGTGCTGCATGTGTACAAATGGTACCTGCTGAAATTCCTTTTTCTATTCAGCTGTTAAAGATACAGGAGCCCTGTCCTCCTTTTCATTCGGTCACCGTAATATAGCAGGCCAGGGAAGAGATTATGCTGAACATTCTTCTTTACATGCTTGTTTACATCACATAGGGTTTCCAACACACACACACACACACACACACACACACACACACACACACACACACACATCATAAATGAGCGTTCAAACATGCAATCCCAAACAAGGTCTACACAAGCAAGATCTCTGCCACGTTAGATGAAACTACAAAACCTTATTAAAAGACTGCTTTCATTTTTGGCAACCAGTCATTGAAAATCTACTTGTCTTTCTATGTTCCACATCGATATAGTTTATTTTAAGTTGGGGGGAGGGAAGCCTTTTCAAGATCTGCTTTTAAACTCGCGTATTTCTGGTGCTTAAAAGGGTTTTACACCACACAGGCATTTGAGCCTACCCACATAAAACCAGGAAATGGCCTAATTGCTATTTGCATGCATTATTTATGGCTAAGTGGTCTATGAAAAAATTAGAGTCCATAAAAAGAATGCCACTGAGTGTTAAAACCAATTTGTTTGCTTCAGCTTAATTGACATCAAAATATTACCTCATAGGTTTCAGAAGCACTGCATTAGAAATATGAGGCTTGCATTTTAATGTACAGATTGAAAAGTAAACCTGTAAACATTAATAGCTGTACTGTTATTCTGCACATAGCACCTGAAGGATTTAATTGTTCTTTCTTGTAGCATCACTGAAGAGGGTTTTTTTTTCCCTGCACATATTTTTAACAAAAAAATAGCATTCCTTTTTTATACAATATATAAATCTGTCTTAAAATAATATGTTATGTAGTGCTCTGTTTTCTCAAAGGCATAACAGAGTGAGGTAAAGTTTGCTGGCACAGCAAAATTTAGGACTTGCAATTTTATATTGGAACTCAGCCCACCAGCCATGTATTGTGGTCTGGGTAGTTCACCCCTACTGCACACACACACACACACACCCCGCCGCCCTAGTCACCAACATGCAGCAAAATCCAGGAAATTTATAATGACCAGGATGGCAGTTGTTCAGCTTGGTGGGTCACAAGTTGTGCAGGCCTGCTCTAGGCACTGTATACCAAACATATGTGGCCCAACTGAGAAGTGTGGGCATGAACACACTTCTATAAAGCCTTACACAGCTTGGGACCACAATGCCTCTCCCAACATGAACTTACCTGTACACTTTGCTCAACATCTAAGGTCCTCCTCTGGGTGCCTACCCTGAGGAACGCTTGGAGAATGGCAACAAGGGAGTGGGCCTTTTCAGTGGTGGTCCCTCAATTATGGAATGATCTCCCCAACGAGGCTCGCTTGGTGCCAACATTGTTATCTCTTCAGTGCCAGGTCAAACCTTTTCTTGTTTCCCAGGCATTTAATAGCATATGTTGAGTTTTTAACTGACCAAGATAGATGGATATTATATGTAATCTGTTTTTATGCTTTTTTAACTGACCCCTGAATAGTTGTTTTAAACGGATATTGTCTGGTTTTGTTTGTATTTTAGTTTTTATGGTTTTAAATTTTGTATATTTGTTTTTAATGTTCACTGTTTTTAACTTTTGTAAACTGCCCAGAGAGCTGGGGCTATAGGGCAGTATATAAATGTAATAATAATAATAATAATAATAATAATAATAATAATAATAATAATAATAATAAATTTTACAACATGGATGGAGAACATGAAGCCTTCCAGAAGTTGCTGGACTAGAAATGCAACTGTTGGACTTCATCCCTCACCACTGGCTAGACTGGCTATGGTTGATGGGAACTGCAGGCCATCCATATGTTCCCCATCACTTATTTTCATGCACATGCTACCCATGTGGTCTCAGATGGTGCAAAATACATCTCAGATGCTCCATCATCTCTCAGCTAAGGGAGGAGTCAGAGATTGTTACCATCTTTAAACACAAGCATGGCAAAGGCAATAGTGGTAGTTTTCCCAAGTTCTATCTCCTTGGATTTTGCTATACAGGTGGTTTATCAGATGATGGTGGGAAGCAGTGATCTCTATCCAGTCTAGGGGACTCTTCCCAAGAGGGGAGACATGATAGCACTATTCACATACTTAAAAGGTTGTCACACAGAGGAGGGCCAGGATCTCTTCTCAGTCATCCCAGAGTGCAGGACACGGAATAACAGGATCAAGTTACTGGGAGCCAGATTCCGGCTGGACATCAGAAAAAACTTCCTGATTGTTAGAGAAGTACGACAATGGAACCAGTTACTTAGGGAGGTTGTGAGCTCTCCCACAGTAGAGGCATTCAAGAGGGAGCTGGACAACCATCTGTCAGGTATGCTTTAGGGTGCATTGAGCAGGGATTGGACTCGATGGCCTTATAGGCCCCTTCCAACTCTACTATTCTATGATTCTATGATAATGCTAGTAATGCTGGATTGGTGCCATTGCTTTGCAAAAGACAACAACAACAACATGGTTGGGGGAGGGGTTAGACCAGTACCTGCTCACTGCCTGTGCTATAGACAAAGATCCTAATATTAGATGGTCAATATTACCAGCTCTTCTGCAGCCCTTCACTTATTTATTCAATAAACTGACTTTGTTTTCAGCCAATGGCCATGTGACATATCTAGAAGTCTCCTACAAGTCCCTATCCCCTAGAGATCACTGGATCCAGTCTGACATTCGAGAAGCAGTCATCAGATAAATAGTAATAAATAGTGATTCTAATAATGTAACATTAATATCTCTGCTTTCAATAACTCATCTCCCTGTTGTCTAATGCACTCTGATCCTAATGACTAACTGATTTTTCCAGCTGACACTAACAGCACCTATCATTTCATTCTGGCCTTTGTTGTCAATCTTCCACTCATTCTTTGTTCTTCTGATATATATTTCCAGAGATTCATATTCCCAGGAATTTATATTCCATTTCATCCCTGATCTAAGGCAAATTCAGAAAAGTCTGAGTGTGCCTTATGTTTCCAATGTTACTTCTTCAAGCTACCTAAATAAGAGTCAGGAGGGCTATATTCCCATGGACAGCCATGTGTGCGAAGGGTCTCTTTTCTGTATCTTTTAGCCACATCCAAAATTCTGTTCTTTGTACAATCATGAGGATATGTGCCTGGCTGTGACAATGGACTGAATGAGGGCTAATAAACTGAGACTCAATCCAGACAAGACTGAGATGCTGTTAGTAGGTGATTCCGCTGACAGGATGGGGGGGGGGTGTTCTACTGATTCTGGATGGGATTGCACTCACCCTCAAGGAGCAGGTTCGTAGCTTGGGGGTTCTTTTAGATCCATCATTGTCACTTGAGGCTCAGGTGACCTCAGTGGCACGGAGTGCCTTCTACAAACTCTGGTTGGTGGCCCAGCTACGCCCCTATCTAGACAGGGATAACCTGGCTTCAGCTGTCCATGCTCTGGTAACCTCCAAGTTAGATTACTGCAATGTGCTTTACGTAGGGCTGCCTTTGAAGACGGTTCGGAAGCTGCAGCTCGTGCAAAATGCAGCGGCCAGATTGATTTCGGGAACCAGAAGGTTTGACCATATAACACCTGCTCTGGTCCGCTTGCACTGGCTGCCTGTATGTTTCCGAGCCCAATTCAAGGTGCTAATTTTGACCTATAAAGCCTTACACGGCTTGGGACCACAATACCTGATGGAACGCCTCTCCCGACGTGAATACACCTGGTCACTACATTCAACATCTAAGGTCCTCCTCCGGGTGCCTACTCCAAGAGAGGCAACGAAGGATAGGGCCTTTTCGGTGGTGGCCCCCAGACTATGGAATGATCTCCCTGACGAGGCTCGCCTGGCACCGACGCTGGTATCTTTCCGGCACCAGGTTAAGACTTTCCTCTTTGCCCAGGCATATGGCGGCACATCTTAATCACCCACATGTTTAGTTTTTTAATGGTTTTTAATGCTTTATGTGTGTATGTTCTGTGTTTTAGAGTTTAAAATTTTGTATACTCGTTTTTATCTCAATTTTAGAATTTCTGTAAACCGCCCAGAGAGCCCTGGCTATGGGAGCGGTATATAAGTGCAATTACCGCCCAGAGAGCCCTGGTTATGGGAGCGGTATATTAGTGTAATAAATAAATAAATAAATAAATATGGGATTGGGGAAATTATGGTTTTCATTACTATTTTGTTGTAGCCAATTACAACTTCCCCCTTTATCCTCCTCCTTTTGGTGAACATCATAAATATCTGAAGGCCACAAAAAAAAAAAAAAACTCTTCTTCATCATATATAATGGAGACTTTCATGTACACTGTATACATAGTTCTTGTGAGTTAGCTCAAAAGCAGTTAATTTTGGAAAGAAATAATTATCATGCAATCATTTCAGTCTCTCTCTCTCTCTCAAACACACACACCATTTTTTTTATGGAAATAGTAAAACACCTGTCATAATGGTGTGAACAGTGCTGCTAAAATCTATAATTAAAATAGGCCTTGAGGGTGATATTACAATCCATTATTACACTTGACAGCTACTGTAGACACTTGGCCCCTAAACTGATATATTAATCCTCGCCTTTTGCTGACCTATTGATTAGCTGCTCTAATTCAATTTTCCCTATTTGAGGAACGGCATCGCCTGATTTGTGAGTATGTCGCTGCATAATGCAGCCATATACGATCATAATTCTACATTATGAGAATGGCGATGTGTTCTTTACAAATTTCCTTGCTGTTTAGCAAGGAGAAGATGGATGATTCTGTGAGATAAAAATGGATTATTTGTATTCTGTCTACATATGGTGGAGCAGTCCGTGCTGCCTATCTTTAGGAAGAAAAGAAGGGGCTGATAAGAACAGAGGCCAAGGAATATACAAAGAAACCTTCATTATGCAAGACTACACAATAGCTTGAGCATCAGATAGAAAGAGAAAATGAATTGAAAAGCTTGGAACTCTCTCTTGCCCTAAAAATATCTTAGTATGTTTTGACAAGCTAAGGTTACAATAGTGGGAAATGAGTTGCAAGTAGGGTTGTTGTTGTTATTGGTGGTGTGTGTGTGTGTGTGTGTGTTTGTATGTGTATGTGTTTTCCCCTTTCCTCCCAGCAAGTCAAATGAAAATTCTGGATGATTTTATGACTACTTGGCTTTTGTTTATTCTCATAATTGACAGAAGAGCTGAATTCATATTTGGAATAATAACGAGTGCCGAATAATGTGTTCACCTTATTCTATATGTATCACATACACAGACAACCCTAACATGCAGAATGCTAAAAGTAGGGAAGTTGGGACATAAAAAAAGAAAAGGAAATGTTGCTTTTGATGTACTTTTGTTCAAATATTTGATACAATTACATTCTGGTTCAACAGAGTCTCCTGTAACGAGTATGACACACCGTGCATACCTTCAGTCTGTCATTGCATTGTTGCTTCATCTGGAAATACTCTTCCAGCTAGAAATGCTAATGAGATACTTGGGAGATATAATTTGCAACACCACTGGGAGAGGAATCCTTGGGGGAAACAGGTAAGCTTTATTAAATGCGTGGCTGGTGGGGAATTGAAGGGGGGAAGAAGATTCAATATGTTCCAAATGGGAGACCCCCAAGATCAAGAAGCTTGGCATATAGGGAAGAAATGGGAACTTTAATAGGGACCATGCCTCCAAGGTATTCTTCTTTCAAAAGTCTCGAAGTCCACAAAGCAGGGTTGACGACTGCCACACCTCCTGAATCAAAGGGAAGCACTATCAGCCTTTAAACCGGGACTTTTATGGTCATTCATGCCTTTCTACACATCTCCCCCTCCCCCTCCTCCTCCTCCTCCACTGGCAGAAGGTATATCTCCAGATGTTTGGGATTTTAACTCCCAGTGTTCCTGACCATTGGGCATGCTGTCAGAAGCTTCTGGGAGTGCAAGTCCAAAATATCTGGAGCTCTTCTTTCTACTCACCCCTGTGTTTGAGAATTAGATCTGTAAAGTCACCATGCAAGCTAGGCAGGCTGCAGACCAGGGTTACTCTTGCAGCTTAGAGTAAAGTGCTTGGTAATCCCGAGCCAATACACATAAACACCTGAACTGTCTCCCATCTGCAGACACCACACAGCATTAACATAGTTTGGATTTAGAAAAGTAAGATGATTATATGACGCATTCATCTATACCAACATAATTTTGGGCAATTTGCAATGAGGTAATGATTCCGATGACATTTTAATAAATTCATCCTCTTTCCCTATAATGCACACAGAATGCATCAAGCATGCTCTTCAAGTTACACTTCTGCTATGCTCAAGAATTCTTGTGAGAAGGAAACATGCATACTTGTATGTCTGAGGAAGCTCACTACTGTGCCAGCTCATGACTCCCATAATATGTATCAATGAGTCTCTGACTTATAATTGATCATCCACATGCATATACCATAAGAAGAGCCATACTGGATTAGTCCAAGGGTCCATCTAGTACAGCATTCTGTTCACATAGTGGCTGACCAGCTGTCAATGGGAAACCCACAAACAGGACGACAGCACCTTCCTGCCCATGTTTCTCAGGAACTGGTATACATAGGCTTACTGCCTTGATATGGGAGGTAACATAGAGACATCAGAAAGTGTAGCCATTGATAGCCTTCTCCTCCAGGAATTTGTATAACCCCTTTTAAAGCCATCCCAATTGATGGTCATTACTACATCATCATTATTATTATTATTATTAAAATTTATATACCGCCCAATAGCCGAAGCTCTCTGGGCAGTTTACAAAAGTTAAAAACAGTGAACATTAAAAAGTATATAAAATTTAAAACCATCTTCTGGTAGCAAATTCCTTAGTTTGATCTTGCAGTGTATAAAGAAGAACTTCCTTTTATCTGTCCAGAATCTTCCACCAATCAGCATCATGGGATGACCCCAGATTCTAGTATGAGAGAGGGAGAAAATGTCTCCCTATCTACATTCTAGACACCATGAATAATTTTGTACATCACTATCATGTGTCCCCTTACCCTTTTTCCAAGCTAAACAATCCCAGCTGTTGTAAAGTTTCTTCATTGGGGAGTTGCTCCAGCCCCATGATTATTTTAGTTGCCCTTTTCTGTATTTTTTCCAGCACTAAACTATCCTTTTCTGACGTGCAGTGACCAGAACTGTACAGAGTGTGGCCGTATGATAGGGGACAAGCTGAAGGTTGTATCCGATCAGATCACTCCACTAGCACAAAGCTTCTACCACTTGCAAAAAACATGTTCCCATCCTTGCACAAATGTCAAATCCAATACTTTGATTCTATTTGTGCAAGCTGTTGCACAAGTGCTTTTGCAATTCATTACAACATAATGACACTAGGTGGTTCCTTGTGCTAGTTCTACTAGTTTTCCCACAACTGGTAGCAGAAAACCACCACCACCTCTTGTACTTTTTCTGATAGCATTACATTGGATACAACCTTGAGAATTTCTGGTTTCCCTAAAATATGGAGTAAGTATGCACATTTCCCCACTTGCAACCAAACTTGCATTTAGGAAGCATAGCATGATCTGTAGATAATCCTTTAAAGAGAACATGTCCTTGAGATTAAAAGAAAGGATAGTGGATTCTAGATTTTAGAGTGTTTAAAATAAAGCTCTATTATTTCAGATGTAATTTCTTGTAATTTGACCTCTAACACTTACCATGTGCCATAGCCTTTCCAAATGAAAGCACTTGTTTGAGATGAGACAGTATCCTTGAAGTCTTGTAATTCTTCTTGTAAAAACAAAATCCTGAGATGACTGATTTGTGCAATTTGTGATTCAGGCTTTGTTACTTGGGTTTAGAACTGAGAATATATTCCAAAAATGCCATTTTATCAGTGGGTTGTCAAGTTATTTCTGATTTAGCCCTTGGCTCTGACCAGTCTGCACTGCTTACTGAGATAGTAATGAAAAGATAAGCCCTCTAAGTTAGAAAAATCTAATTTACATTCAGATTAGGTACCTTTCTGGTATCTTTTCTGTTTTATCTTAGACAAATTATCATACATTTGATCAAAAAGTTGGAAAAAGAAGTTAAAATACAAAGGCAGGTTAACAGGAGAGAATCTTATTATGGTAACTTTGGGAGCTAAAGTAGTGAGCACAAATTGGTCTTCAAATTGCAAAAGCCTACCTGGCAGTATATTAATGTATCGATCACAAGATCAGAAGTGTGACACTGAAATGTCACAGATGTACCTATGGTCAGTTCATCTAATATATTGCCCTGTTTGGATGGCTCATGATAAGTAACAACATGTGATTTTTTTAAAATGTACAATCTGAAAACTAAAAATAAATACAGATTGAAATAAAATCTGCCATACCAATAATGTCCAACATATTTAAGTGCTATTGAGATAAAAGGGAAAGGTCAGCACATCTTGAACTGTTTCCACTGAAATCAATGAGACTTAAATACACTTAACTCACATGTTTAATTGATTAACCACAGTAAAGAAGGAATAAACTTGATGTGATTATATTTACTGCTTGGCAAAGAATGGAAGGGGATTATTTGGTAAAATTTAGGAGAGGGTGAAAATGGGGGGTGGGGGAAGAAGTTTCCCCAATTCTCCCCAATACCTGAAATAGAAAAAAGTAGAATGTTGTGGGGGTATTGAGAGGTGGGAGAGAAACAACTTGTATAAAATATTTTACTTTCAGAATGATGAGTGAAATAATTTTTAGAACAGTGAATTGAAATAATATCATGACAACTAAATCACACTGCTGCAGATCTCAGATCCACAATTCAAAGGTATAATGATAGTGATGACAGCGCTGTTTTATTGCATTTGACTGGATTACTAAATAAGTGGCATTCCTAGCTAACTGCTATAGATCATATATTTGATGTTCTTAAAGTAGTAAAATATGGGTAGGCTTGATAAGAATATAAGTATTGAATAGATTTCATTCCCCACCAAACGTTCCTGGGATTCTTCTCTCCTCTGCCAAAGCCCCCCACCCATTTTTCCTATGGTTTTAGAATTTTTGGAAATGTTATATTGCTAAGAGTGGTATGCATGTTATGATTGTAGGATAAATATATCTTACTAGCTTTGATCAAAATATATAAAGCTTCAAATATTGCCAGTGTATCTCTGTAGATGGTTAGTTAAGTCTACAAGATGAATAGTAACAGTACTAACAGGGAAAAAAGGTTTTAACTGTATAGTTTGCATTTTACTGATGATACATAGATTTTTAAAATAATATACTTTCTCATATATATGGGGTGGTGGTATTCGTTCTTTAAAGAGAGAGAGAGAGAGAGAGAGAGAGGTGGATTTCTAAGATACACAAAAGAGATTGTAATCAAAAGACTTCTTAAACATGTAAATTGGATGGCGATATCAAAAACTGTTTTGCATTACAAAGCTTAAGACAACAAAGGAAAATGGACTTCAAGATGTGGGAAAGAGAGAGAAAGAGATTTACAGCATACTGTAGCCCCCACTGGCTAGCAAAGCCTGGACAGCCATGTCATATGCCTGCTTTTTAGATGCCACCATGAGATGGCCTGGTCAATACATGAAGCTGGAAAAAACAAAAACTACAACAAAGTGTGACATGTCTCATACCTCTCTGTCAAGAAATGCTACATATTTGCTAAACCAAAGAAATCCTAAACCAAGCAGGGGATAAATGTGAATATCTCAGAGCAAAGCTGCAGAATGCTTTGTAGTTAGCAGTGATGCCTTTTTCTCTCCCGCCACACCCACCAGAAGGAAGGCACCAGACAAATGTGTGCGACGAAGAGTCTCTTTTTGGGATATTAATCTGCAATGAGACGAACTATTACATAGATTAAGTGTGTTCACTATCTAAGTTAGGGAAACTTCCCTCAGTAGGGAGAAAGAGACTGGGAGAAAGGTGGGGGCATTTTAAATAGGCATGCTTCTGTCTCTCCACCCCAGTCTTGTGTTGCCCCATTGGGAAAGGGGGAAGTCTTCCCATTCTGACCTTGCTAGGGGAGGGGCAAGTCCACCTCCAGAAGAAGTCAGGGGAGAAGCAGTTTTGTTTCAACTTAAGTGTAGGAGATGCAATCTAGATTTGAGGGGAGGTCAGACTTTGCTCCCTCTGAGGTGTCAATATGAATTAGAGGTTCCATGGCTGCAATATACATTGTCAAAAAGTGATCCAGTTGTTTCCATAGATCACATTTTGCCAGAGCAAATTAATTTCATTACGCCTTCTCCCATACACTTTCTAGGGGCCCCCAAGCCACAGGAGCAGGTATTTTGGGGACTACAAGGGGCTACAGAAGGAAGGGGGAGGTGAGGGAAACCTTATTACATAAACATAAACTCTCTATTCCATTCACAAAATGAAAGTTACATTCCAAGTGACCTGAAATGAAGATTTTGTTGAAAATAGGAAATTACAAAATGGTATTTTATCATAATGGCAAGTGTACTTTTAGTATCTACTGGCTGCAATGAGTAAAAAAAAAAAACATAATCCAAAATATTATTTTCCAAAGCATCTTAGCTAAGAGACAGATGTTAATAATGCTAATATTAGAGTGTACATTTCTGCTTAGTGCCTCAGGCATAGAACACTGCTAGGGAAATGAAGGTCAAGGTTGTTGTTGTTGGTGGTGGTGGTGTGTGTGTGTGTGTGTTTTAATCAGCTAAGCATAAGAAATTCAGAACCTATAGGACAACATTCTTAATATATACATTGCAGTCAGTCATGAATCACGACCTTCTGGTGGTGGAAAAAATATGTTACTAGTCCAGAAATGAAGGCTGCAATGCTATTCAGATTTTCCTAGTTGTAAATCCCATTGAACTTAATGAGACTTTCTTCTCAGTAGACATGGATAGGACAGATACACATGTATGGCTTGGCTGTTCTGCACAAGGTGCCAATGTTTGCTTTTAAAAAGTAAGTTGTAAACCACCAGGGATTCTAATGTTCTTCAGTTGAAAATCCTAATTTAAAACAAACTATTAATGCCAGCTTTGCTTGCAAAATAAACTCACCAGTATTAGATCCAGCAGTTTTAAACATTTGTCCTAATTGTTTAGGCAAGGTACATTGTGAAAGGTACCAATGAAGTCAATGGGATTCGGAACAAGTAATGGTCACAAGACTTGCATCATAGCTACTCACCAATCACCATCATTATGTTGGGATGGAGAACCACACTTGATTATAAACATTGTTCCCTTCAGTGGGTAACATAGGAAGCCTAGCAGTGTGCAGCAATAGTAGAGTACACATCAATTGTGTATCCTGAAACACTTGTAGGTTCTCAAATGTTTCAATATTTTGCAACACAGAAAGCTTCACAGATCATCCCATAACAAAACAACTACACAAATCACCAGGCATCGATCTGTTTGTTTTCAGTGTCCCTCCCCTCTTTTCTTGAATGAATATGGTTTTTTTAACTAGGAAGATTCTCATGGATTCTGTTCACTGCCACTTTCAGAAAACAAACATGGAACATCCCATGTTAACCAGGTGTCTGAAACCACATAATTATCTGACCCAATGGAGGGAGATGAACACAATTGTGTTGAGGAGCAATTTCTGAAGCAAAATTTTTCTTTGCTTTCCCTGCTTCTGCTATGCTATCTATGTAAACCCGGAATTAGATATAGAGGGGAAATTAGTTAGGTTCACATTTTAATGCAAACCTATCTAATTTCATACATTTGAACCAATATATAATCTGAAACTCAGTTATCTGTCAAACTTTGCACTACTCCAAATTTTGCAATGTACTTGTCCAATCAAAAAACTGCATACAAAAATGTGTGAAAATGACATTCAAAATGCATTATATTAGGCAAATGGTTTGCAACAATGTGTTTGCATACAAAAAGGAGAAATGTGCACAAAATGCATGCAAATTTCCAGACAAACTTTTTAAAAAATTCTCAGGTTTGGGACATACTGGCCATAAGAAATTCCTAATGTTTGAGAATAACTGAATCTAAGATTGGAAAAATGAGAAACTGAGATTTGACCATCGTTAAGGGGAAATCTAACCCATCTTTCCATCTCCCTACATCCAAGATGAAGCCAACATTTTGCATGGGCAACATTATATCCAAATTTATGTAGCACTAAGAGTGTGAGCTCTGCAGAAAGCAACCGTGGACTCCTTTTCCTATGTGTCTACTGGAAGTGGCACTAGATAGATTCTGGGGCAGGCAGACTGAAGCCGATCTATATGTTTGGATGAAAAGAACAAAAAAGCACAGGTACAATAGCTCAGATAAAAAATGGGTAATAATTAGGGATGTGCTCCGCTCCGATTAGAATCGGAGAATCAGAAGCGAATTGGCCTGCTCCGCCTTGCCCAGAGGCGGAGTAGAAGTGAACCGCGGACCCTTAGAAGCAAGGCGAAGAGAAGCACCCATAGGCGGAGTGCTTCTCTTTCCGCGGAGCGCTCCGATCGCCATTTTGAAAAATTTCGCCCATAGGATTGCATAGCAGAAAAGAAAAGGGGATAACTGTGTTGTTTTTTAAGCTATCTTTCTGAAACCTCTTGTGCTTAGAGAGTCGTGGCTGGGGGTCATTTTGAGCCTACTCTCAGCTCTCTGTGTGGTGCGGTTCGCTCCACACAGGTAAAAAAACCGGGATATTTACCTTTTTGAAGTGCTGAGGGGCAGAGTCAACTCCCGGTCATGATCACCTGATCCCAAAGTTGGAGGAGGGGATAGGCAAAACAGGATACTTGGGATACTGGGAACTTCTCTTTCTTAGTCTGAATGGACTTTTCCCATTGTTTTTTAAAACAGTAGCCCCACCAAATGCACAAACACAACCTGAAATCATATACTAAGCAAATAAATAACAGATAGGAAACACAGCACTGCTACCCACCCTAACCTTGGTGAACAACTGAATAGATGTGGTGCAAGAGGATGAGCTCCCCTAGGGCATGTGGACGTGCCCAGTGCACAGACACTGTGTCCTGCCCTGGAGGGTCATCAGAGCCCTCCAAAGGTAAACCAGTGGAGAAGCAATGCCTATCATGAGTTGAAGTGTAAGTTTGCTTCTTAAAGAGTGGTCCCTAGACAGGGACAGTAAAAATTGGCATTATTTTCCCCTCCCACTGGGCACGTCCACTTCCCTCTTACTGGTAAAAGACAGATATAGCCTTTTTTTAAAAAAATCTTCCTGTTGTTTATTCAGCAACACTGCTGCTTTTAATTCTACCCCTCCTTTGTTTGTTTGTTTGTTTATTTATTTATTTATTCCATTTTATATTTACACCCCATAGCCCAAGCTCTCCTGGCTTTTCCTCTTCAGTGAAGTCAGGCAGGCTTTCATTGTGGTTCAACTCCTTATTGTTGTTGTTGTTATTATTGTTATTAATATTAATTAGTACTTCTATTATTAACATTACTATTGTTGTTGTTGTTGTTGTTTAATAATGGCTGTGATCACAGTGCAGTCAATCAACTCTGAAGCAAGGATCGCAAAGCTTTACTCTTATCCTCCTAGCCTCCTAGTTATGGGATGCAAAAGAAAAGGCATCTCTCTGTGCTGCTCCCACCTCACAGGGATGGTTTGCATTACTGGCTTTGAAACTATCCTTGGCTCACTTCCTTGTGCCCCCAGAAATGTCTGCTGCCTGCCTGCCTTCCCTCCCTCCTCCCCTGCCCACCTCGCAGGGATGGTTTTTGTGTGTCTTGCTTTGACTCAGGGGATAAGTCCTTCCTGCGCTCACTTAGATTAAGTTCCAAATCAATTTTTCAAGTGTGGAAGAAGATTCATATAGGTTTATCTACTCCCCAATTCATGGCATGTTGGGATTTCTTTTGAAATGGCCCCTGTCTGCAGCTTTAAAATCCCTGAGATACTGGGGTGTCCGATTTTCATAAATTCCCCAAAAATCAGGGAATGATGGAATTTGCTTGAAACTTGGCATCCATGTGGACACATGGATAAGCTGTCATGGGACCGAATGTGAGGTTTCTGATGTGCAAATTGACATAGTTCTAGCATGGGACTTGATTTGGGGAGAGTTAAAAGGTTTAAGCCCCGCCAAAAATCAGGGGATGATGGGATTTGCTTGAAACTTGGCATGATTGTGGATCTAGAGGGTATCTGGGAGGGTGCCCACTTCATTTTTTTTTATCTGTCAAAATGTCGGAGAACAGTCCATGTCTGCAAATGGGGTGTCCGATTTTCAAATATTCCCAAAAAATCAGGGGATGATGTGATATGCTTGAAACTTGGCGTCCCTGTGGACACATGGATAAGCTGTCACAGGACCGAACATGAGGTTTCTGACGTGCAAATTGACGTACTTGTAGCATGGGACTTGATTTGGGTGAGTTAAAAGGTTTAAGCCCCGCCAAAAATCAGGGGATGATGGGATTTGCTTGAAACTTGGCATGATTGTGGATCTAGAGGGCATCTGTGAGGGTGCCTGCTTCCATTTTTTTATCTTTCAAATTGTCAGAGAACAGTCCAAGTCTGAAAATGGGGTGTCCGATTTTCATAAATTCCCCCAAAATCAGGGGATGATGGGATTGGCTTGAGTCTTGGTATGCATATGTATCCATGGATAACCTATCATGGTTCCGAGTTTGAGGTTTCTAACTTGAAAATTGACAGAGATATTGAAAGGGGTGTGAATTGGGGTTATGGGTGGTGCATTAGAGGTTAAAGCCCCGCCAAAAATCAGGGGATGATGGGATTTGTTTGAATCTTGGCATGATTGTGGATCTAGACGGCATCTGTGAGGGTGCCCACTTCCAATTTTTTTATCTGTCAAAATGTTGGAGAACAGTCCATGTCTAAAAATGGGGT
Source organism: Elgaria multicarinata webbii (assembly GCF_023053635.1). Taxonomy (NCBI): domain Eukaryota; kingdom Metazoa; phylum Chordata; class Lepidosauria; order Squamata; family Anguidae; genus Elgaria; species Elgaria multicarinata. The sequence goes on along the minus strand of NC_086180.1, from coordinate 33,813,736 downwards.
GTGTGATTTTCATAAATTCCCCAAAAATCACGAGAGACTTGGATTGGCTTGAGTCTTGGCATGCGTGTGTATACGTCCATGAGGTGTCATGGTGCCAAACATGAGGTTTCTAACTTTAAAAGAAAAAAAGTTGTATACTTTTTTGGATTTCAATGCAAGCCTATGAGGGGGGGGAAAGCGGAGCTCCGATCCGGATCCGGAGCTCCGCAGCGGAGCGGAGCGGACTATAGGTGGAGTGGGGCGGAGTGAAGTGGCCCGATCCACAAATTGCGGATCTGGAAGATAAGTGGATCGGGGGGTCCGTGGACACCCCTAGTAATAATATATCAATGTTCTACTGGATTAAAGAATAACAAAACCTAAAACTTCCCTAAACATGGAAAACTAGTATTTCTGGCGAAAAATCATAGAATCATAGAATAGCAGAGTTGGAAGGGGTCTACAAGGCCATCGAGTCCAACCCCATGCTCAATGCAGGAATCCACCCTAAAGCATCCCTGACAGATGGTTGTCCAGCTGCCTCTTGAAGGCCTCTAGTGTGGGAGAGCCCACAACCTCACCAGGCAACTGATTCCATTGTCGTACTGCTCTAACAGTCAGGAAGTTTTTCCTGATGTCCAGCTGGAATCTGGCTTCCTTTAACTTGAGCCCGTTATTCCGTGTCCTGCACTCTGGGAGGACCGAGAAGAGATCCTGGCCCTCCTCTGTGTGACAACCTTTTAAGTATTTGAAGAGTGCTATCATGTCTCCCCTCAATCTTCTCTTCTCCAAGCTAAACATGCCCAGTTCTTTCAGTCTCTCTTCATAGGGCTTTGTTTCCAGACCCCTGATCATCCTCGTTGGCCTCCTCTGAACACGCTCTAGCTTGTCTGCATCCTTCTTGAAATGTGGAGCCCAGAACTGGACGCAATACTCTAGATGAGGCCTAACCAGGGCCGAATACAGAGGAACCAGTACCTTACATGATTTGGAAACTATACTTCTATTAATGAAGCCCAAAATAGCATTTGCCTTTCTTGCAGCCATATCGCACTGTTGGCTCATATTCAGCTTGCAATCTACAACAATTCCAAGATCCTTCTTGTTTGTAGTATTGCTGAGCCAAGTATCCCCCATCTTAGGCCTAAGATCCATAGAAGTGGCAATCTACAGAGTAAGTATTCAATGGTGGTGCCCAAATTTGCCCATGACTCCAAACAGGTTGAGGACCCGTGCTTTGCCACATCCTCTCTTGTTCTCTAACAATACAACAACAACAAAAAGTTTGATCTTTGCAAGAGAGATCCTTGAATACATGCCAGGAATCCTTGGAAATGGTTCCATGAAAATTCCAGTGGGTTCCTCTATGACCCCCCAGGCCACTATATTTTGGCAGGTGCAACAAAGATTCCCTACCAGGAATTGGAGAGCCTAGTTCAATTTAAGAGGACAGAAGGCTGTGTTCAGACATTCACCAGAAACCAGAAGTGGGGTATTTCAGATGCCTGAGCCACCAAACTGTGACAAAACAGTGGGGGAAGGAGAATATATGAAACAGAAAATTACTAATCAGGCAATTCATAATCCAGGGGAAATCTCATCCTTTATGAGCAAGCATTGAAACTCAAATATGTATATATTTCAGGTGTTCTTTTAAATTGTTGTCATTGCCAATATCAAATGTATTCCCATTCATTCCGAGCATTTTTACTGCTCTCTGGAACTCAGAGGACACTTCCTCATTATGTCTTTGCTTATTTCTTGTGATGCTCTGGAAAACAGGGTGTCTATGGCAGGAACCACATAGCATGGGTGTAGTGTCTGCCAGAGTGTTGCCTCCTGTTGCTACTTCTGCTGCTGCCAAGAGAGCTTTATTAGCATTGAAAATAAGGGGATAAGATAGAATAAGTGGGATAAGGTAGAACACATTGAGTATGGAGGGAGATAGCATGTAAGTGGGATTTTACATACAGCTGGGGTGGGACTTGGGCCCTTTCTACACCAAAGGATTATCCCAGGAAAATGGAGGGATCATCCTTGCTTGCTCCCAGGATCCCCTGTGTGTCATTTGCATGCACAGGGATGATCCCTGGAAAAAGGCAGGTGTAGAAATTAGGGGTGTGCACGGACCCACCGCTCCGCCCTGTGGGCCGATCCAAAAATTTTGGATCGGCCCACTCCGCTCTGCGCCACTCCACCCATACTCTGCTCCTCTTCACCGCGGAGCTCCGGCTCCGAATCGGAGCTCCGCAGTGGAGGGGAGTGGCACCAGGTAAGGCCGGGAGAGGAGGGCGGGAGGTTTACCGGGCTCTGCCGCCATTGCCGCCCATGCAGCGATGGCAGCAGAGCCCGGTAAGGGACCAAGGGGGAGGGGGGCCTTACCTGCCTCCGTCCGCGGTCCGTTGGCGTCTTCAATTGAGCCCGCGGTTCAACCAGGAAGTCTGGGCCGCTTGCGGCCCAGACTTCCTGGTTGAACTGCGGGCTCAGCAGCGCATGGGCGACAGCGACAGCGGCAGGGCCTGGTAAACCCCACTTACCTTTCCGGCGGAGCTCCGGATCGAGGCGAAGGATCCGCCTTCACCTCGATCCTCTTCGCCACGCTCCGCCGGCCCCCCAATCCTCTTCGCCTCCACCTTAAGTGCAGGTGAAGCCCCCCGCTCCGCTTCTAATTCGCCAGTCCGATTAGAAGCGGAGCACATCCCTAGTAGAAATGGCCTTAGAGGACTTCATAATTCTTTCTCTCTCTCTGTGTGTCTCTCTCTCTGGTGGACACCCCCTTTTTGCTCCCTCTTCTCAGGCAGCTCTCATTAGGTTTCCCAGCACCAATGTGGCCCCCAACAGATAAAAGGCTGTGCACCCTGGCCTAGTTTCTTAAACAACAGAAAGTTATGATGTTTTTCTTGGCTGGCTGCTTTCAGGGTTTTATCTGTTTATTGCTGCTTCCACTATCCCTTTTAAGAAAAAGTTATGTTTTTATGGCTTTAATAAAGAAGTGTAAAAGCCATTAAAACAGTTTCTTTAAACGTTTGTGTTTGTTTTGTTTTGTTTTTGATTTGTAAGCCATGTTGAAAATAATTTTAATAAAAGGGAGGATAAAAAATATCTATTAAACACAGAAATGGTATAGTTTATCAATATCCCATCAGATAGATAATTTTTCATGCTTTTCTAGGAAAATATAATACATTTATTTATTTATTTATTTATTTATTATGTTTCTATAATGCCAAAGCTTTCTGGGTGGTTCACAACAATTCAAAGCATAAAATACTGCATACGATACATCGTAAAAGTTTAAAACAACAGTATAAAATAAAAGTTTAAAAAAACCTAAGATAAAGCCTAGCAGCACTGCAAAGATTTAAAATACAGTCACAGGTTTAAAACAACAGAACTAAATGACTGAACTGTTCTGAGCTGAATTGGATCCAGCTGCCTCCCCTGCTGTTTATCTAAGGACTCCTTTGAAGAAACACACCAAAGAAGGTGCACTCGTTTTGTTTTCTTGACAGGCTGAAATAATTGTTTTTCTTCCAAAGACTTTTTTCACCCTTCTGAAACTCTCTTCAAGAATTAAATTAGGGTTTTATGGCAAGTCCTGTGGTCCTATGGAATCACAAGGCACTTCATTTAAATCCATCAAGCACAGAAAGATGGAAGGTATACTCTTTTGCTCTGCTTTCTCCGGAAAGCCCTCGCAAACCTCCATTTAGCCAAACATACTGCTTCTGCCATTACTCAAAGTGACTCCCGCAGTGATAAGTGGCCAGCGACCCCAGTGCAAGGTGAACTATAGCACCCACACAGCGTTGCGAATAATTCATCTCAGTAGCGGAACAACGACAACAACACTGCGACATTTTCCTAAAAGCCCCTCTTCCTCCCAGTGGGTTATTATACAGGTAGAACAGAATGTTTTCCTAAATGCCAACCACATGTTTTCCCTCATTCAAGGACTTATTTTGATGAGAGGCAAAAAGATAAGAATAAAAAATAATAATCCAGAAACCAGGGGGAGTCAAGGACAGTCAAAATCCATGACACTTCTGATGTTCCCACATCAATCTCTCTGTTTCATAGGCACTTTCAGAGGGCAGCAGTGCAATTAAAGTTTCTACTTGCTATGTAGTATACATTCTTATGAAGAATGAAACCTTTTACTTGTCTTTCTGGCTTAATAATGGTGCCGTTTCATACTAGTTTAAAATTTTGTGTGTAGGGAGGGGGGAGGGCTTGCTTCTACACTGACAGGGATCCTTCTCCGTGAGCCCCTGCCAAAGGAAGTGAGGCAGGTGGCTACCAGGAGGGACTTTTATAAGAAGACTTTTTATAACCATCCCTCCCCAAACTACTATTCCTTTGGGTCTCCTTGGAAGAGCAACAAGAGTAAATGCACTTTACTTCTGTAGTGTGAATACTGGTGGTCATCAGATTTTGTGTGGCTTTTGCTTTGACCTCCCTGTTGCACCTGGAAGGCTCTTCAGAACAGGGTATTCCGGGAAAACCAAAACGGCAGCCATCACTCCACCTTATGCATCCTTAATGCCAAAGGAGAGACATTTTACCCCTTCTTTTTGCACCTGACTCTCTCTGCCAAATTTGGGCTGAATTTCTTAACTATTGAAAGTTTGGCCCAGTCCTTGTTGAAGCACAGTTGAAGGACTAAAAAGATTTAAAATAATGCCTTCTCAAATAACCTGGACTTCACCTAGAACTGTGTGTGTGGGGGGGTCAGTCTTAGCACCAGGTGAGCCACCTAGGGGAGAGCACTCCAAAGTCAGTACACCACTACGGAAACCCACCTCACTTCTAAAGACAGGGAAAACTGGGGAAGGGCTTCTTAGAGTGATCTTAATAAGCAGGCACTTTTGTGTTGAAGAAGGCAGTTCTTCCTTTAATTTAGTGGAAATGGAAAGTTTTGAACATGTAGGAGAATTAAGTAAAGAGGAGGAGGAGGAGGAGGAGGAGGAGGAGGAGGAGGAGGAGGAGGAGGAGGAACTACAGCAGGATTTATTTTCATAAATTCTTTTGACATACCTTTGTTTGTTCCTGGATTTAATCCCAGCAGCTCTTGTCATATTCAACCAAAAAATTTATATTATGTTTGCCAAATATTAGAATGATAATGACTAAATACAGTTTTTTTTTTTTAAAAAAGCGTTATTTATTGTATACCACAACAGTCTCTCAAATACCTCTAATGGATCCAAAATAGCAAGCATCTCCTTTCTCACTTCTTCACACAATGCCAGATGTGGTTATCTAAGAGCAATCTGGCTCTCTATAAGCAGTTTTCAAAACGTTAAGCTCTGAACTGTGATCATGCAGTCCTGAAATAAAAATAAATAAATTCAGAGCTGTTATGTGGACCCAAGTTGCTCTGCTGCTATTTCACATAGCCCATTTAAACATTTCACACCTTGAGCCAACTCTGAGTCCAGTGTTATTTTCTTGACATGGTTGTTTTCTGGAACAGTTTTTCTAACACTTTGTAATACTCCATTGAAAAAGTAATGAAAAGAGCATGAACAATAGTTAAGGGAAAACTATCCTGTACCATCACATCTCCAAAGATGAAGTCTGACAGAGCTATTCAGGGGAAAATAATCCTGAGGAGCTGACGAAGTGCGTCTGTGTATCATGCTGTACCACCATCAAGATTTTTATTTTATTTTAAGTGCCAATCAGTATATCAACATCCCTGTCTTTCTTTTACATAATTATTATAACTAAAAAAAAATTATGTTTTATATTGTAATAACTACTGTGTTATCATCCAGAGTACAATATAAAATGTCTGTCTGTTTGTTTTGTTTTACAAAATGTTGTTTAATGGAGCTAGGCACTGTAATGATATCCAGAGTTAAGGCTCTCATTATTGTGTTACAGAATAATTTTTGCATCCCTGTCTTCACTTTGAGGATGTCATATGATTCACATCACAACAACCCTTTGAGGTTTCTTTTTGTGAAACTTTGCAATTCAGGATGGCTGAAGTCAAAGCAGACTTTGTAGAAATTCCCCCCATTTACGCCACCCCACCCCACCCCACCCAAACTACAATTCCCACAAATAGGGATGTACAGATTTTATAAAATCCATTCCATCTGTGTTCATCAAATGTCAGGCACCTTTTGTTCCATTGTCTGTTCATTGATGGAATTGGATTTTTTGTGGGGGGGTTTTTGGTGTGTGTTTTTTTAGGGTTATATGAGAATTTTGTTCCATGTACGAAACTGCACACTTGTGAATTTCACAAAACAAATTTCACAAAGCAAAACAAAAAATCCTGGTCTACAGAATCTGCACAATTCAGAAAAAAAATGGTCTGCTGAAGACCAGAAATCCAAATTCATTTGAATCTGTTGCAGGTTTCTCCAGCACCCCTACCTGCGGATTCCTTGGAAGAACAACAGCAATCCGATCCAGAACATATTCTTAAAAATGGATCGAGGAGGGACCAGGGATGGATGCAGGAGGGACAAGGTGTGCACATGCTGGCCCTACCCCCAAAGGCCCTGTTCCACCAGCTCTACCCATGGTTTTCACATATTAAGTGGAAGGTCTGAAGGGGAGATCTTTGTAAATTTGGTTCAAATGGAGAATTCTAATTGCATTCAGCTGAACAACTGTAGACAGCTCTACCCCTTCTTTTCAACACTTGAAGGTCAGGGGGAGGGCTGGTAGGAAGAGGATAGTAAGGCCGCCTTGCGGCCCAGCATTGGGCAAAAGGTGGGATAGAAATATAATAATAATAATAATAATAATAATAATAATAATAATAATAATAATAATACAGGTAGGGAAAACACACATGACACTATTCTTCTTTAAATGTGCAGACGAATAACTTCTGAAGAAGCTAGTTAACCAGTTTAAGACTGGAGTGTCAATGTGCCCCTTAGCTTTTATCTTCACAAATCCTTGAGCTGTGAAGATTTAAGAAAATGACAGAAGAACATTTACATTTTTTTCTTTTTGGATATCGTTGTTGTTGTTGTTGTTTCATATAAATGACTAATTTTATACTATAATCACCCTCAGGTTTTTCTGGTTTGTCCAGTTCATGTGCTTTTATTGCACTTGTCACTTTTCCCATGTTCCTTGCTGTGTACATTCACCCCACCACTCTTTTCCTCTTATAGGTTTCTGCTCTGTTTCATACCATTGATAACCTCTGGGCATCTCTCATTGAGCACTTTTCATTTCCTTTCTATGTCCTTCCTATTACTATTACCCATTTCATTCAACCTGGCACTTCTCAATTTCATCCTGAATTTAATTCAGTCTTTGCCTTTTTCATTCCTAACTTCGTTTCGATGACAAGATCGCACCTTTAGAATGCTGAAGGTTTTCAGCTCTGATTCGCAAAAGGGAGGCAGGAAGAAAGCTAAGAATAAGCTCTTAAGCCTCGTTGTAGCTTTAGACAAAATTGTGGGTCCAACTCCATTTGGGGGGGGGGAATGGAGTATTTCTTGAACATCTCCATCAGCTTCTATAAATTTAGCATTCAGTGTTATTTTTGTCAAGACGTTCTTGAATGTGTAGATAGTTTCATATGTCACATCATTGTGACAATTTTATACTTTAGCAGTACTTAATAATAATAGAGAGATATTCTTTAGGGAGTGGAGCAAGATGCCTCAATAGACCCACAAAAGTTCTTGGATGGGGTCATCAGTTATATAGTTGGTCAAATCAATCTATATCCAAGCTCTGCTAGTTTTGCATGAATCCATTCATACCTCTATTCAGTACAATGTTGGCATCAAACTGTGAGTGTGTGTGTTTGCGTGTTTAGAAAAACACATGAAAATCTACCTTTTTTCCATATACAATTTTTCCGAACGTATGCATTTTTGTACAGAAGTTTCCTTAATATAGACATTTTTGGATGCACTTTTCCAGCTGAAAACTGCATCATAAAATTTGGAGAAGTACCCAATCCAAAGGTACACAGTCTAAGCCACATATTAGTCCAGGAAGTACAAATTAGGTTAGTTCACTTAAAAATGCTGAACAAAGGAAATTTCCCTGAATCCATAGTTAGTGACCAATTTGTGGCCTTTGCCACATCACCTTGCCTTCTCTGCTGCAATGCTTTTTCACCAAAAGTATAATAATTAATAAACCCTTAAACTGCTTATGTAAAGAGGACTGAGGTGTGAAGCATGAGAAGCATTAGTGGGATAATTAAATATTTAATAAAACATCTCTATTTTGAGGCTTTTCTTCCTTATAATCCACTGTCATGTTATTTACCATCCATGAAACTCTCTGGAGCAGATTTTCTTTTCAAAGTGCATTAACAAAGGAAACATAATAACCTATAACTAATAGTGTTTCATGTTGGTGACAGTTTAAATGGAATAATTTTGTCTGATTGTGTTCTGATTCAATGGATTCGTGTAGGCGACATTGTTTTAAGATACATTCTAGAAGTAAAGTTTGAAATAATCCTTTTATGAGGATTGTCACCTTAACAGCACCTCTGTGTTGGACAAATTTATTAGCTCATGTCACCCAGGGTTCATCCTTAATTGGAGATTGTACTATGCTCTGGAAGATATTGCATATTAAACATGTGGCATGGATCCACCAGTCAATTCTATAAGAAGATTTGCTATCATGTTCTTTCTAAACATTGCTGGGTAGTGATTGCTGTGTAGTAAGAAGAGCAGATGCTGTCAACCTTGCATTCCTTTAAAGTTGGTTAGATTTGATGGACAGCAGATATCCCTGTGGCCAATTGCTACCTACCTGTACAGAGATGGAATATGGCAGTCATGGTCCTTAAAAGCACATCCTTGAGGCAAAGTGGCTCATGTTGCAATTGGGAGAGAAAACCGAGGGGGCTGAAAAGGAACTAAGGTTGGGTCCGTCCCCCACCCCCGCTCTACTCTCATATGAGACTTCTGAACAAAGAACCTACATTTTGAGGCTATGGGACAAAGCTTCCAAATTGTCAACACTGAACTCACTACTCCATAAGAATACTGCTTCTATATGAAAAATAGAGCATGAAGCACACTCTCTCATAGGGATGAACAGGTCTCACAGTTTCAGTCTTACCTAAATGGATGTATTATTATTATTATTATTATTATTATTATTATTATTTATTTATATAGCACCATCAATGTACATGGTGCTGTACAGAGTAAGACAGTAAATAGCAAGACCCTGCCGCATATGCTTTTTTTGAGGTCAGGCTCGTGCCATCCCATTTCCACACAAGCTTGGACTTTTATTTTTATTTTTAAAAAATCAGCATGGAAATTCATATGCATTTTTGTAATGTACACCTTAATGTATACATTAATGTATGCACTTTGCATAATTTTTTAAATGTACACACTTTGCCCAGTTTATTTACATTTCTGAAATGTTGCTTTATGTGTACTTTTATTTTCAAACACAGCATACATATTTTATGTATACTTTCCCCTAATATGTACATTTACATTTCTGAAATGTTGCTTTGTGTGTACTTTTATTTTCAAATACAGCATAAATATTTTGTGTATACTTTCCCCTAATATGTACATTTTTGTGTGCATTCCCCCTCCCCCCCACACACAAAAGTAAGTTGCAATGGAAAGTTAATAAAAATGTGGAGTTCCCTGAATGACTTGGGAGCTGCAAATTGGGTAAATCCATTTAAAACAAAACAAAACAAGATGGAGCAAAATTTTCACCCATCCCCCCCCTCTCCTAACCTATACCAAGTAGGATATTGCACCATGAAAGCAGTATGAAAGTGGTATATAAAAGGCAGGAGCCACACCAAGCAGGATATAGTGGTATGAAAGCAGTATATGTGTCTATGGGCCTATATCGCTATGAAGTAGTAGTGTGGCTCCTGCCTTTTATATACCACTTTCATAGTGCAATATTTTTCTTGGTGTAGATCAGGGTGTGTGTGTGTGTGTGTGTGTGTGTGTGTGTGTGTTTCAGTCATGTTAGTGTTGGTTTCTGAAGAAATGGCCATTGTCTGGTACTGATGGGGCTAAAAGCAACATTTGAGAGTCTCATGGTACTTTTAATCTAGCAGGTACCCCTTTATTTGGGAAATAAAAAGGAGCCTTGGAGGCCTTTGTGTCATTGCAGAGACCTCTGGGAAGACCTTTCCTGAAAAGAATGGTGCCTGCTGGATTCAAAGCAGCATGTAACTTTTTTCAAACAGTTGGGTTGTTGTTTTTTAGGTCATCATCTCTGTGAGTAATTGCTGTTCTGGAACAGTGGAGTAAAATAGCTGAGAGGTAGCAAAAAGTGGCAGGTGCACAATTCAGGAGTGATTTAAAGTCGTTTCACTGAGTGGGGGCAGGCTATGCCAGGTAGCTCTGGTCTCAATGTGATGCACACCAAAGAGTTCCACCCCAAGGTATCTGCAGGTATAATGTGAATGGATGTAGGGTGAGCCCTTTGTGAGTAAAGTTGTCCATCTGGAGACTATGGCCTTAGCTAGACCTAAGGATTATCCCATGCAAATGAAGGGGTCATCCCTGCCTGCTCCCGGGATCCCCTGTGTGTCATTTGGATGCACAGGGATGATCCCAGGACAATCCCAGGATATAGGCCTGGTCTAGCCATGCCCTACCACATGATTTGGAAACCTGAACTATCAGAGCTCCAGCTCAAGTGGAAGCCTCCCCATATATTTTTATATGCATGGAATTCGTGCTGTCTGGGCAGACACCTGGCGAGATAGAGCTACACAATGGATGCAACATCCGAAAATCGGGCAACTTGGTGTGTTCCCATCTTCACTCATGTACATTGGTGAAACTGTTTCAAATAACACCTGAATAGAGCTATGATCCATGTTCAAAGGAATATCGAGTGAAATGAGATAGCTTTTTGCCTAAATCTCAAAGGAATTGTTTCCTCCATGGAGAGCTGAAGTTGGGAAAAGTGGCATCATCTGCTACAGTGTACTGGTGTTTGTTGCATTGCACCATCACTCTGCTGTTGTTTTCCTAATGCTTCACTATTTATCTTCAGACATCCTCCATACCAGCTTTCCACCTAATTTTTCAACTGTCACCACTCACTTTACCTTGCAGTCACCCGGAGACATAAGCACATGCTGATGAGTCATCAGTCTATCAGGGAGGATGAAGTAGCTGAAGGCAGAGTAGGTGCTGCTGAGATCTAAATTGTGAGATCCACATTGCAAGTGTGTATGTGTCATCTAACTGTTATTCATCATCTATGTTTCTTCTATATAAATATTCAAGTCGATGTAAAAAAAGAAAACCAACAATAAAATATAAAAGCTAAAAAAAAGCATATGAAATAATTGAGTTTCAAAGGCCTGGCATATATCTATACCTATATTTAATCTGTCTTCACTATACCAATGATACTGCAGACCATATTGTAAAAGGATCACTCCAAGAAGTTTTATTTTGCAACTTCCGCAAAATGCGGCAGCCAGATTAATAATGAGGACCAGGAGGTTTGAAAACATAAGACTGACTCTGGTCCGTTTGCATTGGCTGCCTGTATGTTTCCATGCCTGATTCAAGGTTGCCGGGTTTAACCTCAAAAGCCTTACATGGCTTGGGATGATACCTGATGGAACACTTTTCCCGACATGTATCTACACATACACTGCACTCAACATCTAAGGTCCTCCTCTGGGTGCCTACTCTGAGGGAAGCTCAGAAGGTGACAACAAGGGAGAGGGCCTTCTCAGTGGTGCCCCCCAATTGTGGAATGATCTCCCCAGTGAGGCCCACCTGGCGCCAACATCATTATTTTCTTGGTGCCAGGTCAAGAATTTTCTCTTCTCCCAGGCATTTAACAGCATATGTTGAATTTTAATTGACCCCAAATTTATCTTTAGGTCTGGCTGGGAGTTCAAAGGTGTTGTTAAATGGATGCTGCCCTTGTATGTTGCCTATTTCTTATGTTTTAATCTTTTGTAAACTGCCCAGAGAGCTTCAGCAGTATAAATAATAATAATAATAATAATAATAATAATAATAATAATAATAATAATAATTGCCACTAGGACAAAGTGAAACCCTATGGTACGTCATGAGATACAACAATCATTACACAATGCTACCTTTAGGAATCTGTAGGTCTGAGTTTCCCACTCCCAGCTCCTCAAGGTAGTCTGGAAGGAAATGTTGCCACAGTCATTTTAAGGTCTATTAGGGGCTTTCATCTGTATTATACAGATGTGCAAACTGGAAAACCTGAGCTCACCAAATTTTTCTGAATTCAATCTCGAACCTTGATCCAACTAGGGATGGTGCGAGCATTGGATTGGGGGTCAAAGCCCAGTGAGAAATTGCCAGCTCAGCCCCACTGGATGTCAGTCAGTGGACCTTAGTGCTTGAACGACTTGGGGCACCCCAAGCAGGGCAAGCACGGGGGTGCCCGCTCCCTCAGCAAACCACCATTTTCTGCAGAATTGGGGGTTCATTCGGGTCTGTAAATGTCATATTTGCATAAATGGTGCCCTTTAAGAGACAATGTATGTAATATTGCATGCACCACCCTACTAAAGCAACCATTTGCACAAATTGGACATCTATGGATAAGAATGGGGGCCCATTTATGTGGAAAATGATGGCTCACTGAGGGAGTAGAATACCCACGCCCCGTTGCCAAGTGCCCATGGTCCACCCAGCGGTTCACCTTGTACCGCTCACTGGGGTCAGGTAACTGGTGGGGGTTTGGTGCCTGATGCATGCAGCAGGTGCCAGGTGGTCCATCCATCCCTAGTTCCAACTCCAGATTGTGAGTTTTGTTTATTTCTTTTCACATGGAAATCCATACATACAGTAGGTTTTTGTGTATTTTCCTGAATGTATGCATCCATTGTGCAAGTCCTTGAAATGTATGCATTCTTCTTCCATTATTTAAAGTATTTTTGTGAGCAGTTTTCAAAAGTACGCATTTTTTCATTCACAACTTTCAAATATATGCATGCTGTCAAACACTTATTTTTTGGTCCATGAATCAAGCTCAGAAATGTACACACTTCGATCACAGTTTGCATCCAGGACCATGTTTGCTACAGAAGGTGCAAATTGGGTAAATCTGATCAAAAATGAACTGAAACTAATTTCTCACATGCCCCTAATAATCTCTAATGCATCAAAGCTCATTTTTACGGCCTGAGTAATCCAAAAGCACTAGAAGAGTGTGACAGAAATAGGTTGTGTAAATGTAGTTTTGATTCTGGTGTCTGTCTAGTCTGGTGTATTCCCATTCTGACAAATCTCCTCACCTTTTAGAAGCCTACTCCTGCAAGCTCTAGAGGAACTATTTTATTATGTAAGTATTCTATGTATAGCAGAATGGTATGTTCATGGTTTGCTTTCCACCCACCCCCTCACAGAAAGGAGAGGCAAGATATCCCACGGCTAGCATCAACAATAAGGTACTGCTGCATTGCAAATCTTAGCTTTCAGGGAAATGTTCTGTATACAAAGTTGTTATATTATAAACAGCTCAAGCAGTTGAAATTCATCTCAGGAATATTCCTTTATCGCAGAAATATAAACCCCGATATACAGAGACCATGGCCATAGCTAGACCTAAGGTTTATCCCAGGATTGTCCTGGGGTGAAACCTGTTCATCTAAGTGCCACACAGGGCATCCAGCGCTCAGGCAGGGACGAACCCAGGATGATCCTGGGTTAAACCTTAGGTCTAGCTACGGCCTATATCTGCCAGAATAATAGAATTTAAAGCTAATGTGCACATCTCCTGTCAGAGTGAGCAATAACAAGGAAACACCTTACCTAATTGAAATAATATTTCATAAACCACTATTTTAAATGTCCGGGGAAATGTTACATGGCAGGCAACACTGGAATCATGGTCATGGTCCCTGGTCCCAAACTCTATACTTCCCTTGGAATTTCTTCAAAGTGACTGAACACACATCTCCAGATGAATGTGCAGAGGTCAGGGTGGGACTGGTAGGCATGTTTCCAACTTTCGCTCAATGTATTGACTGCTGCAGATTTAAAATGTCTAAGAACAGAGAAAGATCTGTTCAGATCTGATGCTTTCGAAGGTGAGGTGGAAGGTGAGGCAAAAATCCACCTGGGCCTGCAAGGACAGCGGACACCCCACATCTGGCCCTCACAGGTCCAGGTGGACCCACCCAGTGCCAGGACGGGCCTGTACTTGGCTGCTCTCAAGCCTTTGAGAGACATCAGGCATGGTTCCACCCTGACCTGCACCCTTTGTCCTTTCCCCCTGCTGTGTTAATGAGGGCTGCCATTAACGCAGTGGGGAAAAATATGCAATTTCCCCAGGGTTGGGGAAATTGAGTATTTTCTCTTTCCACTCTAATGCCAGAGAGGAGGGAGAAAATAATACGCACTTTCCCCAACCTTGGGAAAATTGCTTTTCTCTCTCCTCACAAACACCAATGGGGGCCTTAAATGCCCTATTAACAGGGCCTTTGAGGTGCCCATTGGTGTGTGTGTGTGTGTGTGTGTGTGTGTAGGAGAAACATAGGGTAACCATATGAAAAGGAGGACAGGGCTCCTGTATCTTTAACAGTTGCATTGAAAAGGGAATTGCAGCAGGTGTTATTTGTATATATGGAGAACCTGGTGAAATTCCATCTTCATCACAACAGTTAAAGCTGCAGCTGCCCTGCCCTCTTTTAAATCTGGTCACTTAGGTATCGCTCCTGCACTTTAACTGTTGTGATGAAGAGGGAATTTCACCAGATTCCCCATATATACAAATGACACCTGCTGAAATTCCCTTTTCTATGCAACTGTTAAAGATACAGAAGCCCTGTCCTCCTTTTCATATGGTCACCCTATGAGGAACATGATTTCCTTCCTATGCAAATTGGGACCTTCAAGGTCCCAATTGGCACAGTGGGAAGGGAAGGCAAAGCAGGCTTTCTGGGACCTCAGGCCATGCTAATGGCATTCCAGGGGTATTGTGCACTTTCCAGAGGCCCTGGAAAGTGTGTATTGGTGAGGGCTCAGTAGGCTCATGCAGCCTCCTGAGCACTCACCAAGCCCATCTCCTTGGAGCAGGGCCAGGTGAGCAGAGCTCAGCGAATTTGTGGGGCGGGTCCCCCACAACCTTTCTAAAGCCTAGGTGGATGATTACTATTGATAGGGCCTTCTTGGTGGTGGCATCCAAGTTGTTGAATTTGGCACATAAGCTTTTGGTGTTTAGGCACTGGATAACACTTAGTCTTCTTCCCCTGGCACTTAGGACTATTTAATTTTGATGTAATGTTTTTTTTATTTTTGTTTATACTTTTAGTTGATACAGTACATTACCATCATCATCATCATCATCATCATCATCGCCTTTAAGCAACCTTGAAGACCTTATGAATAAAAACACACACCAAGAAATATAAATAGTTTCAGTGAAGTAATAGTGAGGGGTAGAAAGAAGGTAAGGATTCCATAAAGATCTAAGCCACTCAGAGTAATGCAAAGGCTCTAGAAGGATTGGATAGAAATCTTTATAGGAAGGAAGGAAGGAAGGAAGGAAGGAAGGAAGATAGATATCTGTCCTGTTGTGCAGAGGATCTCCCCTTTAACTCTAGGTTGTTAATGTGTTCTTGAAATACTGTAGTGAAAGTACTTTCTTAGGATCAAGCTGATGGACTGTTTAGAAACATCTGGGTCTCCTTAGGATCAAACTCTTAAGAGTTTTCAGAAACATCAGGAGCTTAACACCATTTTTCATCCTTTTAGTCACGTTTTGTTATTTAGGAAACATTACAATCTTTCAAAGAATGATGAACTATAGGAAATTGTATGCATAATAAGTAGACGGCAGGAGAGAAGTCTAGAAGTTATAACCATTAGAGACTGAAAACTTGGGAAGAGCTGAAGATACAAAACTCCTTTGATCCTACTACAGAGAAAAGGAGGTTCTCAGAACAAAAGAAACATTTTCTTCTCTTTTAATAAAAGGAGTAACAAACCGAACATGCGAAGAAGAGCCAGGCTGAAGATCTATCCCTCTTTTAATTGAACCAAATATGAATGTTGTTTATTTGAAGATAAAGGGATATAAGATTTCTTTTCTTGGTTTGTTTTTAATCTTGTGATTAAAAGAACAGTGAAGCAGTTCTGATATCTAAATCTTCAAATTACATGAAAAAAACTTGCTTTAACTTGTGCCCCTGGTGCCTGTACAGATGCATTCTGAACCAAATCAGAATGGGACTTTCACAGTTGCTTGGTGAAATTATGCAAGGACCCAGACATTGTCAATCAGTTCAGACAGATGTTTCTCAAGCTCAGAGTAAATCAAGGCAGACCTTGTAAGAAGAGATGGGAACTGATCTTCCAAGGGCCCAAATTCTCAGGTATTTCTTTGGCTCACTGGGAGTCCATAGACAACTTTCAAATGGACAGTTGGTGTCCCAGCTCCATATTTGCTTTAACAAGCAATGAGGACTTATTTAATCTGTATCAAATTGCAAGACTTTCATCATGACTATGATTATATATATCCCCTACCCCAACATCTTTTTTTGTCCATCCTAGGAACATAAACCATATGCATCCTAAGACCATTGGTCCATGTTTCTCATTATTGGCTGCAATGGCTTACAAAAGTTCTCCAAAATATTTCAGATTGGAGACTTTTTCAGTCCTTCCAGGAGATGCCAGGGTTAGGGTGTAGAAAAGAGCAACTCCCCCATGAGGGAAGATTACAATGTCTGGGACTGTTTAGCTTAGAAAAAGGGTGATAGAGGGAGACATGATAAAAGTGTACAAAATTATGCATGGTGTTGAGAAAGTGGATAGGGAGACATTTTTTTCTCACTCTTGCATAATACTAAAACTCAGTGTCATCCAATGAAGCTGAGTAGTGGGAGGAAATGAAAGGAAATACTTCTTCACCTATGGAATTTGCTACGACAAGATGTAGTGATGGTCACCAAATTAAATGGTTTTAAAATGTGATTGGACAAATTCATGGAGGATAAATCTAGCAAGGGCTTCAAGTCATGCCTATGTACACTAGTTACTGAGGGACATGATTTGAGAGTGTGATTGCATTCATATCCTACTTGTGGGTTTCTCACAGGCAGAATGTGCAACTAGATGAACTATTTGTCTAATCCCGCATGGTTCTTCTTACATTCTTAAAGAGATGCACACAAATTGGTAGTTGCTCATTTATGTCCTTGGAGCCTCTGCTCTTGCGAAACAGGATAATGTACTAGAGAGACTTTTGGTCTTACCCAGCAAGCCTTTTTTTAAATGATAGTATGATAGAAATGATAAACATATCTATTATAAAACAGGAATTCAAGAACTACATAAATATCTCAACTTTAAAGAAAATGCATTGAGCTTTTCATTTCCACGAATGCCCATTGTTAATACTGCATCAACAACAAGAACCAAATTCATGTTACAATAATTTTGGTTAAGAAAACCTCTTTGCCTCTCAGTTAATAGACTGTTGTCTAAGCTAATTCTAGCCACTTCAATAAATAATTGGTAGATCTGTTTCTTCTTTCCTTCTGCACAGAATAAAGCATTACTATAAATCATCTTTATGATTAAATTTTTATAGATCTGTTGCAAAGCTAAATCAATGGTGTATGGTTGGAAAGCAGTTACCATTTATATTAGAATTTGGGACACAAAACCAGATTGGACTGAATGTATGCTTAAGTATGTATTTATTTTGAAGCAATATATGTTGCTTTCTGGGCTTTGGCAATGTAACCAGACAATGAATAACAATGCAAATATATATATATATATATATATATATATATATATATATATATACACACACATACATACACACACACACACACACACACACACACACACACAGGAGTAAGTCCTACTGAATTCAGTAGACCCAACTCCCTGTTAAATGGGTATCCTAGAGCTTAACCAAATAGCTATTGCTGCTTTATAGCCAAAATTTCCTACCCAAATACGTTAATTCAATGAAATTCAATTCTGTTTATTTAGCAGTGGCCCATGAGTGGTCCTCTTATGCTATTCTACAGTGATGGGGAGGTGAAGGGGGTAGAGAAAGTACACCTTTACCAGTAAACAGGGTAGAATGGGGTGCTTATGGCCTACTGATTCTGTTCTGCCACAACAATTCCCCTCCGGAAGCAGTGAGTCACCACTTATGTAAGGAAATTTAGGGCTTCCTAGGGAGAGTTCCAAAATGAGTGGAAACACTCAATTATGGACCCTTTGTCCTTTCCCCTCACTGTGTTAATGGTGGTGCAGCCTTGAGGAAATAGCATCGCCCCCCTGCATACAGAAGGGGGCCTTAAACGCTCTACTGGCCCCCACTGGCAGGGGGAGGGGAGAAATGTGATTTCTGCCACTATAATGGTGGCTGCTGCCATTAGAGTGGAGGGGAAAATATTTAGGGTGACCATATGGAAAGGAAGACAGGGCTCCTGTAACTTTAACAGTTGTATAGAAAAGGGAATTTCAGCAGGTGTCATTTGTATGCATGTAGCACCAGGTGAAATTCCCATTTCATCACAACAGTTAAAGCTCCCCGAGCCCTGCCCTCCTTTGTATCTGTTCTACAGGGCAGGGCTCCTGCAGCTTTAACTGTTGTGCTGAAGAGAGAATTTCATGAGGAGCTGCATGCATACAAATGACGCCTGCTGAAATTCCCTTTTCTATGCAACTGTTAAATATTCAGGAGCCCTCTCCTCCTTTTCATATGGTCACCCTAAAATACACGATTAACCCAGCTTGGGGAAATCATGTTCCCACTCCCATGCCTATTGTGGCCTTAACACCTTGGATTAAGAGGGCCTTTAAGGCCACAATTGGCATGGGGGGAAGGCAAAGCACACTTTCCAGAGCAGTTCCGCAGCATGTTATTAGCATGGGGAATTGCACACTCTCCAGAGGTCCCAGAAAGAGCACTTTGCATCCCCATGGACCAATTGTGGCCTTAAAGGCACTGTTAATCCAAGGTTTTTAGAGAGCTGCTAAGGCAATGATTGGTGCGGTGGTGGTGGGAGACAAACTACACTTCCCAGAGACCGAGAAAGTGTGTCTTGTTGAACACTTGGCTGGGCTGTCTCCCAGAATAGGAACATAAGAATAAGAACATTTATTTATTTATTTAAAACATTTATATCCAGCCCTATATCATTAAGATCTCACGGCAGCGTACAGATAAAAGCATACAGTATTAAAAACAGTAAACATACACAGCTAAAAACAAATTAAACCATAAACCAAGTTAAAACAATATATAATTTAAAAGCAGTAAAACTATTAAAACAGTTAAAACAATGTGCCTAGTGAATTCAACCATTAAAAGCTTTGTTAAAAAGCCATGTTTTCACTTGGCGCCGGAATAAAATCAGCATTGGCGCCAGTCGGGCCTCCAAGGGGAGGGCATTCCACAAGCCCTCTCCCTTGTCCCATCATAGCGAATGTGTTGTGCTGGTGGTCTCCTCCAACAGATCTCAGGTCTCGGGCAGGCATATATAAGGAGAGGCGCTCCCTCAAGTATTGAGGTCCCAAGCTGTTTAGGGCTTTAAACGTCATTACCAACACCTTGAATTCTGACCGGAAGCATATAGGCAGCCAGTGCAATTCCTTTAAGACTGGTGTTATGTGGTCTCTGTAAGATGTACCCACCAGCAGTCTAGCTGCTGCATTTTGCACTAGCTGCAACTTCCAAAGTGCTATTAAGAAGTGCCATGCTGGATCAGACCAAGGGCACATCTAATCCAGCACTTTGTTCTCACAGTGGCCAACCAGTTGTTGTCCAGGGATCCACAAAGCAGGACATGGTGCAACAGCATACTCCCACCCATGGCCCTCAGCTATTGGTGCAAATAGGCCTACTGCCTCAGATACTGGGTCAAAAGTGCCCCATTAGATTCTGCCCTCAGTTAGTGCTGTTCAAGGATAGGATTGATGACTGCCTAGCAGCCATTATGATATCAGAAGCCCACATCCACATTGTAGGGTGCTAGCCAGTCACCAACCACATATCTTCATGATGTTGACCAAGATACCTCCTGCTTTCATCATCAACTCCTTATGGTTCCTGCCAAGGGCATGTTTCCGTTGATCACCCTGTGGTGGCAAATGGTGGTTCCCAAGAGCAAACCGCTTCACTGGCCATTGTTACTTCAACTCCACTTCTTGCTGGTTACCCACAAGAATACTGCAACAGGAACTGAAATGGATTATGGTGTTAAACATCCAGGATGATGAATGAAGATGGAAGGTTGGCTTGATTGCAATTAATTTGCATTTGTTAAAACAAATACCTGCTGGATTGGATTGTCAGAGAAAACTGCAATGGATTCAAAGGAGTGACCTGCGGCGCACTGGCATTTTCCACGTTGCACGGAGTCCACAGACTTGGGGACTGGTTCCTGACATTTGTAGGGGATTTGTGCAAGTGTGCAGTTAGTGCAAGTGTGTGTGTTAGCAAAAGCACGCAGTTCTGTTCTAATGCACATTCATGCAAGTGTGCGCTTGCATGAGTATGCATTTGCAAACAGGGATGAAATGTTTCTCATATATAAAATCCTATTCCATCAATGACTGGATAAAGGAATGAAATATGGCTGACAATCTGTGACACACAGAAGGAACGAAATCTGTTCCTCCCTACTGCTGGATCATGTTTCATCAAGTCATTCAAGAAAACAATGGAGCAACTAACAAAAACAAGCAGTGATTGAAGATGGAATAACTTTTCAAACAGATATTTCTCTATTTGAGTTTCACTTGGTCCATTTGAGTTTAACTTTGTACATTGGATAATGAACACAGCATTGTATAAAAGCCATTAGAAAATGTTGCAAATCCCACCGAATACTGAGCTTTCAATCACAGAAAACTTTTGATGTGAATAAAAGCTGTTATGGGGGGAAAGGAAGGTGCTTTTTAAGGAAGTTGCCAGAAATGGTTCCTTGTGAATCTCCCTCCCTCCGTCCCTCTCTCTCTTTCTCTCTCCATGTCCCCCCTTAAGTTGTAATTGAAAATTTATTTATTTATTTATTTATTTATTGCATTTTTATATTGCCCAATAGCCAAAGCTCCCAGGGTGGTTCACAAAAAGGCTGTCCTTTTTGTGTTCCAGTACATAATAATTTATTCCTAACAACACAGTTCTTTGCATCTCTGTCTGGGGTGTCTATAAACACTGTGAGATTCATCTAGAGGATTTTTGAAGAAAAAATATTCCCACTCCACATGAAGGGTGGGAAGCTATAAAAAAAGTGAGACATTGAAGATTTTCCACTTACAAAAGCACACCACTTAGACTTGCTGGAGAGGTTGCGATGAAAACAGCATCGTTCGTGAGTCATCCTTTCACTTTCCCCAGGGACAGGAAAATCTTTATAAACTGATATGCCATCTCCTTATGTGGACCAAAACAAGCCAGTCTCATCACAACAAGTGATGTTTTCTTCAAAGTCCCACAGAAGAAGAGCTAAGCCTTATTTCCAATGCCTGGCATGCACCAAGGTTAAGGTCAACTGTCTGACCATGCACAATAAAGGCACAGAGAGAGAGAGAGAGACAGACAGACAGACAGACAGACAGAGGGGGTGGGGTGGAGGGGAGGAGGAAGGGAGGCAGGAGACAAGAATGTTTTATTTTTCTGACTAGATGAAACAGGCTTCAAATACATTGCACGTTACTGCTGAGCTATATACAGAACATGTAGTCTACAGATGGGCAAATCTATCAGTTTTGCTGTCTCTGTATCTACTAGAGATGTCTATCGCTGTGAAATCTGGCTCTTTAGGTGCTTGACAGGCTCCTGGTGAGCAGCTGACTTGGCTCACATTTGTAGCCAGAGCCACAGAGGTTTTCCTGAAATCCAGCAACTTTTTCTGTTGTTGTTGTTGTTGTTGTTGTTGTGGCTTTAATTATTTGTGTAAGTAGAAATGTGCACAAATTCCAAACTTAATTTGCGTAATTTACACAAATCTTGACCACAATTCAAGCAATTTCCATCCACTATTGTGATGAATTACGTAAATTACAGCCTCAATTTGTTTACCTTTCTATTTGCACAAATAATAATAAAAAAAAATGGAACATCACAAACTAGCCTGACTTGAGTCAGGCCAGCTCACAGGAAATCGAGGGGACAAGCGAATGAATGGTTGGCAAGCTCCACCCACCAAATCGATTCCTCTGTTTTGATGGGCTTAGTGATTTTGTTGTTGTTGTTGTGGATTTTAGTTTAAAAATTAACTAAAATGAAATACTCACTCATCTGCACTGGCCAAATTCAATAGATATAGCTATTCCCAGCATGGAGAGAACCATGTTTTCCCTTCCTGTCATATAACTGTTAAAGCCAGGCAGAAAAAAGGGGTGACATCTCTAATTGTTGTTTTTAAATGGTTATTGTCTGTTTTTGTATGTATTTTATGCTTTTATGGTTTTAAATTTTGTATATTTCTTTTTAATGTTCACTGTTTTTAACTTTTGTAAACCGCCCAGAGAGCTTCAGCTATGGGGCGGTATATAAATGTAATAAATAATAAGGAGCATTCCACTGAAACAGGGACAAAACACATGAAATTTCAAAATGAAAAAATTGTTAATATTTTGTATTGCATTAGTTATATATAGTGGAAAGAGGGTATTTTGATGATGAAAGATAATTTTTTTGCTATTATTATTGCACAACCTGGTTTTCAAAATGGCTACCATTGTCAAGATCAGTCACATGCTAAATGTGGTTACATTTGATTAAGTGTTAGCATTGTATTGTACAGTGAATTAAGTGTTGTTTTCATTCTGATAGCAAAGGTAAGGTCTTAAAGTAGCTGCCTACATGTTAAAACATTAGAAACTGTGTGTTTATTAGCAGATATATAGCTAATTATGCATATAGTTTTGCTGTCCCATACGTGACATGAAAAAGTGCACTTTTTAGGTTATATATGTTATTTGTAGCATTTAAAATGTAATAAAGCAGATTTAAAACAAAGATAATGTTGTCCACAATGAAATATTTTCTTAACACTAATTTTGTATTTTAAACAGTTTATACGTCCCTTTATTTATTGTCCCATACGTGACACTTATTATGCAGATAATGCACAATGAATGTGTCAACTGAAAATAAAAAGAGCACTAGTGCTGAAAGAATGAAGAAAATGAGACTAAAGAAGAAGATGGAGGATCCAGAATTTCAAAAAAAGGAAAATGAAAGGCTGCAAATGATTTTGCTATGTCTTATAGCTGTGAGTATCAGAACGAGATTCAGAGTGCCCTTTGGTTTCGGGCAAGTGTAATACTTTTCACTGCAGCTGTTTTCTTAAATGGATCTTGTAGAACCTTCCTCTTGTGCTCAGATATAACACAGAAGGACAAAAACACTGTGTATGTAATGCTGATGAAACTCTATGAGATAATGAGTGAAGAAACTGGTGTTACTCAGGACATCATTTGGAGCGATGGACCTTAATCCAAGTTCAAGAACAAATACATGGTACATGTGCTGAAGCTTCTAGCAAAGAAATACCAAAGAAAGTTCAGTTGGAAATATTTTGCCACCTCACATGGCAAAGGAATAGTTGATGGTGTGGGAGGCAATGCGAAAAGGCTTGTACGACAAAAGACCATGAGCCAAGGCAATGTCAGTGTCGTACAGAATGCAGTGGAGTTTGCACAGTTAGCAAATGAACTTGCTACCTCAACATGCACTCTGTACATTTCCCAGAGTAAAATACATTCCCAAGTAGAAAAAGACAAGCCTTGGGAAGGAACTATCACTATTATTATTATTATTATTATTATTATTATTATTATTATTATTATTTTATATAGCACCATCAATGTACATGGTGCTGTACAGAGTAAAACAGTAAATCGCAAGACCCTGCCGCATAGGCTTACAATCTAATAAAATCATAGTAAAGCAATAAGGAGGGGAAGAGAATGTAAACAGGCACTGGGTAGGGTAAACAGGCACAGGGTAGGGTAAAACTAACAGTGTAAAGTCCAAACAACATCAAGTTTTAAAAGCTTTAGGAAAAAGAAAAGTTTTTAGTTGAGCTTTAAAAGCTGCGATTGAACTTGTGGATCTCAGATGTTCTGGAAGAGTGTTCCAGGCGTAAGGGGCAGCAGAGGAAAATGGACGAAGCCGAGCAAGGGAAGTAGAGACCCTTGGGCAGGCGAGAAACATGGCACCAGAGGAGCGAAGAGGACGAGCGGGGCAATAGTGTGAGATGAGAGAGGAGAGATAGGAAGGAACTAGACCGTGAAAAGCTTTGAAGGTCGACAGGAGAAGTTTATATTGGATTCTGAAGTGAATTGGAAGCCAATGAAGAGATTTCAGAAGTGGAGTAACATGGTCAGAGCGGCGAGTCAAGAAGAGTGGTGAACAGAAACCAACGGACTGATGTGAGAAGAAGGAAGGCCAGTGAAAAGAAGGTTGCAGTAGTCCAACCGAGAAATAACCAGTGCATGAACAAGCATCTTGGCAGAAGAGATAGACAGAAATGATCGAATCCTGGCAATATTATACAGGAAAAAATGACAGGATTTAGCTACTGCCTCAATATGAGGAATAAAGGAGAGCGATGAGTCAAATATGAAGCCAAGACTACGAGCTTCCTTGACCGGAGTAAGCGTAACATCATTGACAGTGAGAGAGAATGAAAGATGAGGAGAAGGTTTAGGCGGAAAAACAAGCAATTCAGTCTTTGCCATATTAAGTTTCAGACAACGATGAAGCAGCCAGGCTGAGATATCTGAGAGACATGCCGAGATACGATCGTGAACATCAGGACAAAGTTCCGGAGATGAAAGATATAATTGTGTATCATCGGCATACAGATGATATTGGAGGCCATGAGATTGAATAAGCTTACCCAAGGGCAACATGTATAAAGAAAACAGCAACGGGCCAAGCACCGAGCCTTGCGGAACCCCTACTGAAAGGGGAAAAGAGGAAGACGAGCTGCCATTAGCCAACACGCTGAAAGAGCGACCCGCTAGATAGGAGGCAAACCAGTTATAGACAGAGCCACGGAGTCCAAGGTCATGAAGGGAATCTAAGAGAAGATCATGATCAACCGTGTCAAAGGCTGCAGTTAGATCAAGGAGAATAAGAATGGAATAAAGGCCTTTAGACTTGGCAGTAAGAAGATCATTGGTGATCTTAGTAAGGGCAGTTTCAGTGGAATGCAAAGGACGGAATCCGGATTGAAAAGGATCTAGAGCAGAGTTACTAGTAAGAAAGTCAAGACAGCGAGAGTAGACCACACGCTCCAGGATCTTTGAAACAAAAGGCAACAAAGAAACAGGTCGGTAGTTAGACAGAGATAGCCTATCAAGAGTAGGTTTCTTGCCTGGGATAGCATCATATCATATTGTACAGGCTAAACCAAACGGTCTAATTTCTTTCAAACACCATGCCCTGGAGAGTGAAGAATCTGTTCCTGTTACTAGGCCTACTTCAAATGTGAAACTCAATATAGGTGCTTGGTTAGTTATAATAAGGTGGCCTACCCAGGCAGTGTTATGGAAGTCTGTGGCATGGATGGAGTTAAAGTGAGTGTAATGGTCCCTGCCAACAAACATCATTATAAGTGGCCTCACACTCCTGATTGTATTACATACTCCTTTAAGGATGTGATTAGGAAGATTGACCCACCAACTGTGGCTTCAAAGTCTCGTGACTGCACCATGTATAAATTTTCAGAATTATTCTAATGTAAAGGAACTTTTCAAATATCAATGCTTAAATGCTCTAACTACATTATTTGTTGATGCTAGTGTCTTAAATCAATTAATAATTCATATTTAGTAGTCCTAAGTGAGTTTTTATATTGTAATGCAGACAGTGTCCCATACGTGACGGAGAATGTCCCATACGTGACATCAAAAAAATATTTTTTTGACTGAGCTAAAATGTAAAAATTGAGTCTAACATGGATATAAATGTGAGGTGATATCTCAGGAATTATCAGAAAAAAGTTGAATTAGTTTCAAGTTCACGGTTCACAGAAATGTTTAATTACAGATAACCATGTGCACTAAGATGGAAATTCTTATGTCCCATACGTGACACAATATTAATAGTATCTAAGATAATTGTTTCTTGCTGAATTTAAAGTTACTAACCCTATTCTGCTAGCCATGACCATTGCATTCATATGTTGCAAAATAAATCGTTTCACTTTAAACATTAGTAGTATATGCAAAAGATTCTTTGTCCTGAACTTGAGTATAAATGTCCCATACGTGACAATGGAATGCTCCATAATAATAATAATAATAATAATAATAATAATAATAATAATACTAATAATAATAATAATAATAATAATACAGCACCGCAACATGGCTGAACACACATGGATTCAAATCCAGACTTTTAGTTTTGCTTTCTCCTGCATTTGATTTTTTAAAAAATCTCACATGCTTTTTTTGAGAATTTTGTTTCAACACCATTTTGTAACATCTTGTTCCCTTTCTCATTTGCACCTGTTTTTATATGAATGGGGAAAGTGTTCACTTTCAGTGGGAAGAGTGCACGGTTATGCACCTTTTTCAAAAGTGCATATTTCCCCCATAAACTAAAAAATGAAAATGTCCATTTGAAAAAATACACATTTTAAAGTGTGCATATTTCCAAAAAGGCATTCACCCCCACCCCCACCCCAAGATTGGGAATTGATTAACTTTTTTTGAAAATGCGTTCCCACTTGTTTTTATGTCCAGAATTGTGAGGGTGTAAATTCAAATGGTTTCTGAGCTAAAACAAAATCCTCATATAAAATTTTCTGCTTAGGAATAAAGCCAAGACAATAAAGTCTGTACATGTGCAGTACGGTTAGCCAGTTTGGAGGGAACCCAAACAGGTTTTTCCCAACCCTGTGTTGGTAATTTCTGCCAGCTCCCAGGGGAGTTCAGTGGAGGGACTTGAACAGTCAGCTGGCTAGCCCTACAACTTTTAGAACTCCTTCATCTTTTTTAAAAGCAATATCTAATTTCCCTGGGAGCTCTCAGTGAATGTTATGGAAGACTGGTTTCAACCCTCAAACAAAAATATAGTTTCCTGATGCTTAGGGAAGACACAAAATAATAACCTCACACAGTCTCTCTGATTTTATCATACTACTGTCCTTTCAAGAAAGAAACTGAAATCCCCAAAGTAACCAAAAAAATAAATAAAATAGAGATTGAAGATTGCCCTGAGGTACATTTAGCAGGAAATCTCTTATAAGGCACTGTATCTCACCATTTTCATTATTAATTCATCATTGCTGAAGGGCTTTAGATCCATTATAGCAGTGCGCAGTGCATGAGAACTTTACTGAAAAGTATTTTTTGGCACAAATGGCTATTCACCATGATACATGATGGAATGAGATAAAAGAATGAAACCTTTTCTAAATTCTACGTTTTTCCCTACACCCTTTCAGTCACATATACAGAGGGCTGTCGTGTATAGCTGAATTGAAAAACCTGTACATCTATTGGTTCATTCAAAACACATTGTGCTAACTAATGTATGCCCATTCACAGCTGTCCGAAGCAGAAGCAGAAGCAGAAGCAGAAGAAGGAGAAGAAGAAGAAGAAGAAGAAGAAGAAGAAGAAGAAGAAGAAGAAGAAGAAGAAGAAGAAGAAGAAGAATCTGCAGTTAATGGAGGATAAGGGACACTACAGAGTCCAACTTTGCTGAGGAAATTGCATTGGCTTGCTATTTGCTACTGAGCCAAGTTTAAGGCTCTGGTACTAGTGTACAAAGCCTTAAACAACTTGGAATCAGGATACCTGAGAGAGCACCTTCTCCCTTACCAATCACTGAGGGCATCAGAGGGCATGCTCCTGGTGGTTCCACATGTACCTATGGCCCGATTGGAGTCTACCAGGAGAAAAGCCTTCAATGTGGGGGCTCCCTTCTTATGGATCTCCCTGCCTTTGGAGGTCAGGCAGGTGCCAACACTTGTTTTTTTCAGCACCTCCTGAAACCAGCTCTTTTCCGAAGAAGTCTTCCTTGGTTGACCAGCCTCGCACTCTGGGTTTTTTTTTTTAAAAAAAGAATAATTTTAATAACATGTTTTAATCTTTTATCTTTTGTTCATTTTATCTCTTGTTGTTCACTGCTCCAGAATCTGTCTAGATACAGAGCAGTATACAAATAATATAAATAAATAAAATAAATCAACTTAACATGAATGGACATTATTTCAGTACATAATATAGGCTATTTAGCTATCTTAATTAATTTAATATTTTATTAGTACACAAATCAGTTATTCATGGTTTCTTAAATTATTACTTGTGCTCTTATTATTATATCTACCTTGATTTTCTTGTATGTTGATACTCTGTATTTTTCTTCATGTGTGATAGATATGCAAAAGCCTGGGCAGCTATCAAGCAATAAAGTGTAAGCCATATGGCAGGGTGATTTGTATTCTGTTTTATTTTGTTCTGTACAGCACCATGAACATTGATGGCACTATATAAATAAATAATAATAATAATAATAATAATAATAATAATAATAATAATAATGACAACATATTGAAAATGATTAGACTCAAGGATCCCTATAACATGCAAAACATAGGGATGGAACTGTTTATATGGATGTCTATTACACATTCTAATCGTTTTGTTATGAAATAAATATATTTTAGTGTGTTTTTTAAAATTTCCCCCATCAAATTCTGACATGAGAACAGTGAATTGATCCAGTTTTAATTTGTTGTCTTAACTAGCTGCAGAGAACTCATTTCTTTGTTTTAGTTATTTTAACATTTAGATATTTTAGAGACACTATATAAAGGTAAGCATTTTTAAAAAAAATATGAAGATCTACACAGAGAAAGAGAATTCACATTCAATAGTCAATTTATATTGAGCGAGTTTCCACAACATGACCAGCTCATCCTAAGTCATTTAACCCCACAATGAGCCGCACAACCACAAGTGAAGGTTGCCGTGTTGTGCAAACCCTGCCAACAAAGGTTATTTGAGGGTTATTTTATGTTAGAGTTGTTTAACCCTCAAACAACCCTCAGTGGTCAGATTCACATAACACAACAACCCATGAGTGGGGGTTTCATATTCAAACTTCACCCACATGTGTCTGGCACATAATGTGCCTCATCAGGTGTTAAACAGCTCCCGATGAGCCTGCTATGTTGTGTGAGCCAAGACATTTCAATGGTTACATACACCCCCCTTTTTGGGGGGAAAATGTTAGTTTTGTAGCTTGAAGGCAACAGTGATGGAGCCAGGCTAGTCCCATTAAAGAGGGAATTCCCCCGATGGGATATCACCAGTGAGAAGTCTCTTTCCCTCTCCCTCTCTCTCTCTGGTTGCCTTGCCTAAGATGGAGAGAACACATGGGGGATAGTCTCCAAAGATGGACTCAATACACAGTCAGGTTGCAGCAGGTGCACTTTCAGGTTCCTGGATAATAAGGCTTGGAAAGCAGCACTTTGAATTGTGCTCAGAAAACAAACACACAAAACGACAACCTGAAAGCCAATGAATTCCCCACCCCACCCCTGTAGCCAGCTGATATGAACCCACTGACCCACCCCAGACAACCTCCTCGCAGCTGTATTTTGAACTAATTGCAATTTCCAAACAAATTGAGGAACATTTATTGCTCAGTAACATACTGAAATGGCTGTTGCTTCAGTATATCCTCAGCTCAACATTCAAGCCACATTTACGGTGCTACTACATAGCAGGCTACAAGTAGGGTAGGGTTGAGTGCATCTACTCACTATTTTGTGATGATGATTTCGTTTTTGTTGTGCCTCCTGTGTCTGTTTGGTGCATTCCCTTCCCTTTCTTTTTTGTTTTATTATGTGATTTTATTAGTATGCCTCTATGGCAGGGAGTTGATGTTTTATTGGTTTGTCCTGTACCATGTACATTGATGGTGCTATAAAAATCAATAATAATAATAATAATAATAATAATAATAATAATGAGTTATATTCCGATGCATGGAATCTTGAGCACAGTTTTGATTTTAAAAGATTTATGTCACCTTTAACCACTATGTGGCACAGCTATGTGGCAGCACAATGAGTGTGTACTGAGTGTTGTGCCACACATGCACTGAAGCAATGGGCACTTCAATATCCATACAAAGCATAATCTTCTGTCAAAGCATTTTATCCAGCTTTTTGTCAAACCACCTTACGTATTTCTTCATAGAATTAATTCATTTGATGTTTTGTCTTTAAGAAGACAGACACTAAGTGGGTATAGCAAAGTTTTCTTTCTTTACTGCAATAAAACAGGGAAACAGAAAGTTTGATGGGAAAAGACAAAATGATCAAACAGAGCAGACTAGTACAGGTAAGCTGTCTTACTATCACTGCAGGGCAACTCTGAGCTGGGTTTTGAAGTATGATGGAAGATGAAGAATTTCTATTCCTGTGGCCACAGATTTATTAAATGTGGGTATTGTGTCTAATCTTAAATAAGTTGGTGTCTGACGAACCACCATAGTTCCTTGCTGAAAGTGATGATCAAAGTTCTGTTGAGAATTGTGAAATTTTGGCTAAAGGATATTTTATCTCATTCTAAAATATGAAAGTTGTGTGCAGCGTTATAAATCCATTCCTATCAAAGCTTTTGAAAAGGACTGAAAGAATGAACATCTTGTTTTCTTGTATGTGCAGCAGGTGACTACATCATATTTTTCTCAGTGCCATATGACTTCCAAAAGAATTTTTTCCAGCTTTCACTTTGTTTCATAATGTATCTGTGACTGCAGAATCAATTATGTTTGCCATATTTTATTTTATTTACTGCTCCAGATCTGTTAAAACTAGCCTAACACAGAGAATTTTAACAGCTAGTCTTTCCCCCGCTGCTTCCTCTATGTGATATACAGCTTTATCCACTTATAATTAGGGCTTTGCACCCCCCAACCAATTTTAGAGGCCAATTCGCTGCCCTCTGCCCACCGAGCTGTGTGAATGGCTGGGACTTATCAAATTTGCAGATGACACAAAATTGGGTGGGATAGCGAATACCCTGGAAGACAGAAACAAAATTCAAAGTGATCTTGATAGGCTGGAGTGCTGGGCTGAAAACAACAGAATGAAATTGAATAGGGATAAATGCCAAGTTCTACATCTAGGAAATAGAAACCAAATGTACAGTTACAAGATGGGGAATACTTGGCTCAGCAATACTACAAATGAAAAGGATCTTGGAATTGTTTTAGATCATAAGCTGAAAATGAGCCAACAGTGCAATATGGCTGCAAGAAAGGCAAATGCTATTTTGGGCTGCATTAATAGAAGTATAGCTTCCAAATTGTGTGAGGTACTGGTTCCTCTATATTCGGCCCTGGTTAGGCCTCATCTAGAGTATTATGTCCAGTTCTGGGCACCACACTTCAAGAAGGACAGAGACAAGCTGGAGCATGTTCAGAAAAGGGCAACCACAATGATCAGGGGTCTGGAAACAAAGCCCTATGAAGAGAGACTGAAAGAACTGGGCATGTTTAGCCTGGAGAAGAGAAGATTGAGGGGAGACATGATAGCACTCTTCAAATACTTAAAAGGTTGTCACACATAGAAGGGCCATGATCTCTTCTTGGTCCTCCCAGAGTGCAGGACATGGAATAACGGGCTCAAGTTACAGGAAGCCAGATTTTGGCTGGACATCAGGAAAAACTTCCTGACTGTTAGAGCAGTACGACAATGGAACCAGTTACCTAGGGAGGTTGTGGGCTTTCCCACACTAGAGGCATTCAAGAGGCCAATCTGAATTGAGGCCATGCACGCTTATACAGTAGTAAGTCAAGCCATTGTGCACAGTGTAGCTTGACTTAGTGTAGCTATGCATGATTAGGAGAACATTTGGCTACCAATTTTAGCAAACTTGTTTTCCTTGTGTGTTTTGGACTTCTGATGGTTGGGTGGCAACTATTAATTGTATTTTAGCATTTCTTGGGTAGGGTGTTTCATTAAGACTGTTGGCTTTTAATAATTATTTTGCATTTTATTGTTGTGCGATATATATATATATATATATATATATATATATATATATATATATATATTTCACCACCTTGAGGGGGCCTTTATTCCTAAACAACATAGCCTAAACTGACTTCAAAAAATAAAAAATATATAAAAAGTAATAATTGAGGCTGAAATATGCAGGTGTATGAATGATTTCCTGGAACTTTTCCTGCCATTCACCCTCCACTCTCTCTCTGCTGAAGCCAGCTATTTCAAGGCAGGAACTACATTACTGCTTTATAGTGGAATTGAAGTGCGCTGACAACGGTTGGGGCCCATGACACATCTATACCAAGCAGGATATAACACTATGAAAGCGGTATGAAAGTGGTATATGGTAGGTGTCAATGGGCCCCAACCGTTGTCAGTGCATGCCACGACACAGGCTCTGAACACCAGACCTCATGTCTGCCACCACTTCTTATGGGACGACACAGGCTCTGAACACCAGACCCGGCCGAGGCTACTCCCTGCTCAAGCCAAGCACCACCACTTGATACGCCTGAGGCAAGGGATAAAGCCCACCTTCCTCCAAACTATGTGGAGAAAGGGGTTTAAAATGGAGAATAGATTTTAATTTATATATAATAATGCGCTGTGAGTTATATCTGCTTAGGTGAATGATTGTCAGAGTGGGTGCTGAATGTGTAAACTTAAGATGATAAACGCCAAACAGACATGTGGGATTTTTTGTGGTAGTTTTAAAACAATAAAAATTTATTTTTAAAAGTTCATAAGCTTTGTTTCAAACAACAACATTTAAAAACCTTTTTGAAACCTTCCATACAATCCTGTCACTCTCACATACGCGCTTTCCTTTTTTTCACACAATCACTCTTGAACTTTCTTTTTTCTCAGTATTGATTAATATACATCCACTACATGCACACCACACTCTAAAGACACCACTCACTACACTGACTCTCAAATTTCCCAGAACTTAAGTACCATAAATACAGAGAGCACTACAGACTCTAAGAGTACCTAACAAGTCTCCCTGAAAAGCTTTCCTGAAAAGAACAAGAACAAGCAATCCTCTCAGTCATTCCCTTATATATATCACTCCTCCCCCCTCCCAAGACATTCTAACTCCGCCCACTCAGGCCAACATTCTAAAAACCACAGACTTACACACTGCAGACATACATTTGGAATTGACTTGTGGGGTGTAACGCCACAGTGCACTTCAATACCGCTCTATATTCTGCTTTCATATCACTTTCATAGTGCTATATCATGTTTGGTGTAGATCTGGCCTACTCCGTCATTGGCAGATACACCATTTCTAAGAGTCCCAGTAGCTGACTGTTGCATCCCCATTCTCCCAGAGTCCTGAGCAAGGGCAGAAGGACTTTGCTTAATCTGATTGGCCTCATGATCATGATATACCAATTCACCACTGGCTTTGTCCACTTTTATACCCTCTTCGAAACCATCGAAGTGCCAACTCCACTTTTGCAGCATGTAAAAAGGGTGGGTAAATTGAGGAGGGTGCTGTTGCACCATGCCTTGCTTGTTCATCCCTGGCCGATGGCTGGTTGGCCACTGTGTGAACAGAGTGCTGGACTCGATGGAACCTTGGTCTGATCCAGCATGGCGCTTCTTATGTTCTTATATTGGCATAGTCCTGCTGTAGCCATCTCTTTTATAACTCAGTTCTATATCATTGAGCAAACTTCTACAGAAAAGAGCCAGGAAAATCATTATGAGAGGCACGTAGCTCAGTAGTGTATAGCTGTGGTCTTCAAAATATATGATTTTAATAAGCAGCCACTGTAAGTAATACTACATATATATTGGACATAATTCCCATATACATGGCAAGTGCATTCCACTGTTTTGATATACTATTTAATAAATGTTCATATTTTATGAAAGACCTGAAGTTGTAAAGGAAAAAATCCCATCACTTTTTTTCTGGAGAAGAATGTAAAGAAAATGATTTTACCTAAAAATATTAGAATAGTACCAATAAATATTCTAGCAGGCTGATCCTTAACACTTCATGCTGGAGTAGAAAAGATGGGGGGGAGTGTACCTGGGGGAAAAGTCATAATTTGTGGTGGTGCAAGAGTATACTGTTTTGAGAAGTCATTGGGCTTGATCCTTAAATAAATAAAATTAGATTTTAGATACAAAGACTCACATAGGCTCATTTATTTTTATTTATAGCATGCCTGAAAGCTTTTAATCAAGTTAAATAACATGTTGTATGTTTACTCTGGGCATGTCTACACTATGCCTATATCCCGGCGTCGTTCTTGGATCGCCCCTGTGCATCCAAATGATGCACAGGGGATCCTGGGGGCAACGCAGGATGACCAGGGACTTTCCCCGGGATATCAGAAACTGTGTAAAACCCAATTTTTTGGCAGTCCTGGAAACATCCCAAGGAGCACACGCCATGTGGCCACTGCTCCTGGGTCGTCCCTTCCTCCCCGTGAGTAGCGGGGCTCTTAAAATGGACACGCAGCTACATGTGGGCAGTCCGTGTCCATCAGAGGTAGAGATGGGGAGCAGGTTTGTTTTTTGCTTTTGCTTTTAAATTACTTTTTTGGTGTTTACAAAAAAAATAAAAAATGGCGGCCACACCATCTCCCCTTCTGGGACATCACACAGCTGTCAAGATGCTGGAGGAGGATCGTGGAAGCAGGTTTATTATTATTATTATTATTTATTTCTATAGCACCATCAATGTACATGGTGCTGTACAGATTACACAGTAAATAGCAAGACCCTGCCGCATAGGCTTACAATCTAATAAAGTTGTAGTAAACAGTAAGGAGGGAAAGAGAATGCAAACAGGCACAGGGAAGTGTAAACAGGCACCGGGTAGAGTGAGGCTAACAGTATAGAGTCAGAACAAACTCAATATTTAAAAGCTATAGGGAAAAGAAAAGTTTTTAGCTGAGTTTTAAAAGCTGTGATTGAGTTGGTAGTTCTCAAGTGTTCTGGAAGAGCGTTCCAGGCGTAAGGGGCAGCAGAAGAAAAAGGACGAAGCCGAGTAAGGGAAGTGGAGGTCCTCCCCTCCCTCCCTCTACACCTTCAAGATGTAGACATGCCCTCTGAAGACGGTATCTGGGAATCAGCAAAAGCCAAAGTTCTCCAAATGGCCCTGGAAGCTTGTTCCAACTTGGGTCCATGTCATCTAAGTGGTAAATGATGTTCAATGTAAGCAAGTGTAAAATGATGCACTTGGGGGGTGGGGGGAATCTCAGCTTCAAATATAATCTGAGGAGGTCTGAACCAGTGATGACCAACCAAGAAAGAGATCTTGGGACTGTGGTGAAAATGTCAACCCAATGTGCAGCTGCTGCAAAGAAGGCTAATTCCATGTTAGGCATAAGTAGAAAAGGAATTGAGAATAAAACTGCCATTATCATGCTGCCTTTTTACAAATATATGGTGTGACTACACATGGAATACTGTGTACAGTTCTGGTCAGCATACTTAAAAAAAAAGTAAGTTGTAGAGCTGGAAAGGGGGCAGAAAAGGGCTACTGAAATGATCAAGAGGCTGGAGTATCTCCCCTGTGAGGGAAAGTTACAACAGCTGGGACTGTTCAGCTTGGAAAAAAGGATGCTAAAGAGCGGGGGGACATGATAGAGGTGTACAAACTTATGTAAGGTGTGGAGAATGTGGATACAGAGACATTTTTCTCCCTCCCTCATAATACTAGAACCCGGGGTCATCCCATGAAGCTGATTAGTGGGAGATTCAGGACAGATAAAAGGAAGTACTTCTTCACACAGTGCATAGTTAAATTCTGGAAGTCACTACCACAAGATGTAGTGATGGCCACTAATTTGGATGGCTTTAAAAGGGTGATAGATAAATTCTTAGAAGAGAAGGCTATTGAGGGGTACTAGTCCTGTTGGCTATATGTGACTTCCAGGATCAGCGGCAATAAGCCTTTGCATACCAGTCCCTGGAGAACAAAGCTGGGAATGAACAAGAGGTGTTGTGTGACTGATTTTCCTTAACATGGCAGAGGCCACCATGTTCCGCACCAGGGGAAGCTTCAGAATAGTTATCAAGGCCAGACCCAAAGGTGGTTTTAGAGGCATCTTGACTCAGCCCCACTTCAAGATAGTACTTGTGACTTAGCAGCCTGCATCACCTGGAAGTACTTGATTAGAGTGTGCACTTGTACACTTGACAGAAGACACTTAACAAGCACATTTACTGGAAATAAACTCTATAATAGGGATGTGCAAATCAGCAAAACTCAGGCTTATTCCAAGTCATGATAGTGTAGGACTGGTTTCTCCCCCTTCCTTTTCCATGCAAACTCATGCATATATTCATGTGCATTTTTTCAAAATATACATATCAATTGTGTGCAGTTTTTGAAACCTATGCGTTTATCTGCCACAGATTTTAACATGTTTGTATACGTTTTTCAAAAGTATTTATTTTTTCATGAGCATTTTTCAAACACATTGTTTTGTTCCTGGAATCACATCATAAGCTCAGAAACGTATAGGCTTTGACCACAAATTGCATACAGGCCTGTGTTTGGTTCCAGGAGGTGTGAAGTGGGTAAATTCAGGTCAAAAATGAACTGAAACAAATTTTGCATGTATCCCTACTTGCAGATTTGTGGAATAAGGCCACAAAGCAATGAAATGCAAAATGGAGCAATGATCTACTTGAGCTTGCCTTAGACTGGCAATATTTATTTACTTAATTTATTAGGCACCTGATAAAAGTAAAGTTCTCTAGGCAGATTATATTTTAAAACATTATAATGATACAAATACAATCCCAATAAACACTCAACACTATAAAATAGGGAATGGCAAGTTCCCCGGCACTCACCTCCCACACTTGCTGAACTCCATCCACTTTGTCCTCTTTCAGCTGAGCTGGCCCAGTGAGCACTTTGCATTTCAAGCATCTGAGGCTTCTGGAAAGTACATACTTCCCACGGCATGCTAGGGGAATTGCTCATTTTCTAGCAGCCTCGGACATGCACTTTCCCTCCCTCCCCCTTGCACCATCCGGGTCTGAAAGGGCCTCTTAATGCAAGTGTTATGATGCCTGTTTGGCCCCAATAGGTGAGAGAGGAGGGAGATGCACGGGAAAGTGCATTTTCTGGACCTTTGGAAAATGCACAGATTCCTCTGGCCACGTTAATGGTGGGCACTTTCCGGAGGCTGGGAAAGTGTGGATTCCTGCACCTCCCCGCCCTCCTTCACCCTTCCAGGGAAAGCAAACTAGGGCCTAAGACAGCCATCAGTGGGATGGGGAAGACTAGCACAATTTCCCCAAGTCTAGGGTAAGTTCTGCTGAACTCAGTGGAACATCTGAGTAGACATGCAGAAGATAGTTCTTCTTCTTCTTCTTCTTCTTCTTCTTCTTCTTCTTCTTCTTCTTCTTCTTCTTCTTCTTCTTCTTCTTCTTCTTTGCTGCATAGGGTCCCATTTAAAACCATAATTGTGTCAAATTACCAGCTGTTTTCCTAAACAAAACAAAACAAAAAACACGACTCTTGGTTCAGCTTTCATGAAGCATCCATTTGTTTACAATTGTTGCAGAAGAATATTCTCTTCAGAAAGGTCAGTTGCCAGAGGCAAACATGACTGAAAGTCTCAAAGGACTATGAATCAGTGTTGACATTCTACCCCATGTGTTGACAAAAAGTCTGCCATTGCCACTGAGGGTGTGGGGTGGGGGGGGCGTGCTGAGAGGAAAAGGAGACATGAATTGGGTTTTAAGGTGCATGGCTGAACTCATTAGCTCAACAAGCATCTGGTGACTACAATCAAATTAAGGGTCATAAAATGTGGGGGCAGCTACATTCTGATATTATTGAAGATTGAGCAACAGAAACAAAGCTAGAAGAGGAACTAATCTTACAAGAGTCATCCAACAGCCACAACAGGTAATCTTCTCTAAGCCGCTGGATAGAGAGGCATCATAGTTGCTCCAGAGCCCAGAAAATTCTAGCTGTGCTAGAAATGTAGGACACATCTGAATAAAGGCTGCCCTACATACTCCAGGAGCATTTCTACACAAGGCTTTTATTGCAAGCACATGGAAGTTTGCAGTCATCAACCTCCAGGGTATCTCCCACATGTTTTGACCTTTGCCATTGCCTCTGATGCTACCTGGGTGGGGGTGGGTGCGGCTGAGAGGAACATGACACATGACTTTTATCCCGCTTTTAAAACTATCAGAGCAAGGGGTGTTCATCCAAGATATAAACTGTGTGTAATGACAGAGTTGCACTATACGGCAATGCTTTAACTGTTGTGAAGAAGAGGGGATTTCACCAGGTGCTGCATGCCTACAAATGATACCTACTGAAATTCCCTTTTCTATACAACTGTTAAAGATACAGGAGCCCTGTCCTCCTTTCCATATGGTCACCCTACTCACCCATCACTAATAGATGGTGTTCTATTAGTGGTCGATCCAGCTTTCGCTGGGCAGGCTACAAATTGTGTAGGTCTGATCTGGGGTCAGATTGGCATGTACAGTCTTTTCTTAACCCTTCCAACATAATGTTTTTGTCCATGCTAAAGATTTGCAGGAATGTTTCATTTATTTAAAGCCATCACATGGGAATGTCTCTATTTCACTTGAAAAGACAGTGATCACCCTTCTCAGTAATGTACTTCCTCCAAAATACTTTGTCACATTTAAAGCCCCATCTATTCTAAATCAACTTTCTTCCTTAAACTGACAGCATGACTTCAAACTGGAAGATTAGCAACAGCACAAAAATATGTCGTTTAAGCATTATCTTAATAGGAACAGACTTTCACGGGTAAACATTCATTTAAATTGGGGATTTAAGTGTATGAAAATTTTAAGCATAATTAAGAGTATGTAATGATTCCTTCTGTAAATAGTAATTGATTACACTGAGGATTATAAACTCCCCTGATTAGTGATGAATAATGCAAATATGCAAAATAAAGTACACATTTATTAATACTCAACCAAATATATTTCTAAGGAAATGGCATGCAAATTCCCACCAAATAATGTTTATTAGGGTGGGGGATTAAGGCTGAAACCTTATGCACACTTACTTGGAAGTAAATTCCACTGAAATCAGTGTGGCTGACTTCAGAACAAACATGCATTGAACTGGACTGTAATCATGGTTGGCAGTCAAAAATTGCTATCCTAGAAAGTTGCCTTGCTACCTCTACAAAAAGAAAAGGGGGAAAAAGCATCTGACTCTGAATTAAGCCTTTACTAGAATATATAAGCGATATTGAACAGGAATTAAAATTATACTTCAGATAGGGAAAAATGCTTAACCTAGGATGAAATATTAAAGGCAGCATGGCACAACTTAATTTAAACCTTGAAAATGGTTGCAGATGCAATGCATAAATGGATGCAATTAGAAGTGCATAAATGTCAGTGCTTTATATTATAATGGATTTCTAAAAGTGAATGAATAAAGCAGCCTGATATCTGCAATACAAAATGACAGCTAAAAGTGTCTGACCATTTCTTTCCTACTATTTGCTTACTGTCATCAGGCATTTTTTATTATTATTAACCCATACATGAAAGCCTGCATTCTCATCCTCTGTACCTCTTAGGAAGTCAATAACCTAAGCCACTTAATACCAATTTCCTCTCCTTTTTGCCCACCCTCTATTCAAATAATAGTGCTAGCTTATAGACAGGCCTGGTGTCAGCAGCATGTGGCATCTTCAGCCAACTCGCATGGCTCTAGCACGCCAGCAGGGACAACCAGTGACGCCTGCCCTCTGAACAACACCAGGGAACTGGGTCTGGAGACCTACAATGTCTCCACAATGCCCATGAGGTAGCATTGCTGCCTGGTTTCCAAACAGAAATAAAAGGCTGTATACCTCTTCTGATCCTCCAACTAGTATCAGAGGCAGTAAGCCTATATATACGAGTTGCTTGCGAACATGAGTGGGAGTGTGCTGTTGCACCATGTCCTGCTTGTGGGTCCCTGATGGCTGGTTGGCCATTGTGTGAACACAGTGCTGGACTAGACGGACCCTTGGTTTGATCCAGCATGGCTCTTCTTACGTTCTTTATGTTCTTTACCTGTAAACAGCCAACCAACCATATTTTGGAGCATGGCCAGTGCTTGGTAACCTTGTGTCTTTACAATCCCAAGCAAACAGGTAATATAAACAGGTTTATCCCTGGCAAGCCTTGATGCACATCTCATAGACTACATTTAGCTTGGTGGACCACCTCTGTTTTGGAGACCTCCTAGTGGCACTGTGGAGTCTCCTAGTTATCTTGTGGTAAGGCTGGCTCTAGCAAGAGGTGAGGCTAGCAACACTGTAGTTCAGGGGTGAGGCACATGGCGTGGTCCTCCAGATGTTGTAGGACTACAACTGCTATTATCCCTCACCACTATTCTGGCCAGGGCTGATGGGCATTGTGCCCAATAACATCCGGAGGGCAACAGGTACTCTACCCTTGCCATGGCTGAGCACAACTGCATCCTATTAAAATAAGTCAAAATGCTTTCCAAAGTATAAAAACCACACACTTCTGGGATTGTGAGCTTTGTGTAAGAAAGATTATTTGCATCCATGTATGTTGCTGCCAATTATGAGCTGTACATAACAATTTACAAACCTCCAACTGCTCTTTTAGAGCATCCCCAGTGATTTGCTAGGAAAATTGGGCACATTATTATAATGTTAATGGCTATTCTGGGCAAACTTCCTATTTATGACACTTTATTGGACACACATTAACATATATTATTACAATTTTGAATTAAAATAGCTTCTATTCATTGTTTACTTAATGGAATGAAATTAAATAAAGCTAGACTAGTACCCAGGGATGTCCCAGTATTTTTACCCACTATATGTTTGCAATGGTTCAGTTTCAGGTCATTCCCACAATCCTATGGGTATATCACTGATGCTCACTTGGTTGCTTTTAATATAACACAGAGGTGCATGCTTGAGCCTATTATAAGGAACCGTTATTATAATTAATTTCATTTGGGGATCCTATTCTCGTTTATTCTTTCTTTGATGGTTGGTAATGGGCACGGGAGGAAATGATTGGCATAGGGATGCCTCTGATATTATCCTCTTCCCAATTCCCTCTCCCCTTCCACTCCCTGCAGGCTTTTTGGAGTCCTGAGTTATTTCCAAAGTATTTCCAATACAATGGATATCCTCAGTACATTTTTCTTTTCTTTTTTAAGGGAGGCTGGAAAATGAAGCTTTGTCCCCTACAAAGTGGTGGGGTGGCATAATTTTGGGCACTTTTTTTGGGGGGGGACAAAAGTCATATGACTTTCAAGTGGGTGGGTAGCAGCACTTCCAGTTATCAGGTGGTGAAGGTTTTCCTCTTCTATCCCCTTATTTTCAAACATTAAAAAGCCAAGCAATAGCCTAGCTGCTATGCACAGCAGGCCTGCTGCCAGGCACTTTGAAAATCTATGTACAAATACTGCCAGGAGCTGCCATTATTATTATTATTATTATTATTATTATTATTATTATTATTGACCTGGAATGCCCCTGGGAACTATCCTTATAGCTTGGACAAGGTACTCAGAAAACCTTTTTTAAAAAATCATATTTAGAATTTATGCACTATATCTCAACTGTGCCAAATACTTCAAAGTCATTGTTTTAATATGCAGTCTAGTGTTTAGGTCTTGTCTATGGTCACCTAGTGAGTTTCTTACTGAGAAGAAATTTTAATTGGGACTTCCCATGTTATAACTCACACTCCTAGCCACTGAGATGGCAAATATTACCTACGAGCAAGCCCCATTGAAATCAGTGGTACTTCTGAGTAGACAAACATAGAATTGCACTGTGAGTAGACACGTGTAGGATTGCCCCAGTTCTTGAGTAGAGATATGTAAATCACCATATCTTGAGCTTGTTGTGGTCCACTGAATTCTGATTTGCATTGGTAGAAGATTGCAAGCATTTTTTTCTTCTTCTTGCAAAAACATTGTGCATATTTTGATTTCTACAAATCAATATATAATTGATTGCAGTGTTGCTATGTATTTCTTCAAAAATACAAAAAAAAGTTCCACGCACATTTTTCCAATGTACATAACTTTCTAACACTTTTCTTTTTTCATTCTGCTAATCATATTCAAGCTTGGAAATGCACAGATTTCAACTGTATTTGATTCCAGGAAGTACAAACAGGGCAAATTCTGGTCAAAAACAAGCTCAGATGAATTGTCTTGCGTTTTAAAGATCCATAGACTTGCGTTTTAAAATGCAGTCCTATGCAATTAGGTCCCACTGTGTTCAATTGGCCTTAATCCCCAATATGGATCACATAGGATCTCAGCTTTAGAGATTGTTGTTGTTATTTTGCTTGC
Source organism: Elgaria multicarinata webbii (assembly GCF_023053635.1). Lineage (NCBI taxonomy): Eukaryota > Metazoa > Chordata > Lepidosauria > Squamata > Anguidae > Elgaria > Elgaria multicarinata. Next base: position 33,771,434 of record NC_086180.1, on the reverse strand, counting down.
CTTTATAAACATATTCAGAACTTTTAGACACTTCTTTTTTCCTTTTCTTTTTTTCTGATAAAGTACTTTGTTGCCTTAAAAATAGAGGACAATTATATTCCTGATGGATTTACCCTTTGAAAACAAATTAGGATGCCCAAATGTTTGCAGACTGAAAATCAATGTGCATAAAGCAAGAGAAATGCATGATGCAATCATCAGAACAATTTGCTCATCCAGTGAACTCAAGAAACTAGGTCGTTGTACAATTGCTAACTAAGTGGGAAATCTTCAGTATGATCAATTCCCAATATACCATACAAGATATATCACAGAGCACTGAGTCACCTAAAATTAACTTCAATGCCCTCAAAGGAAAGATGTCAGAATTCAAGGAGGACTTTCTCAATTTCGATGTCCACTACATGGAATGATTTCCCTCTTGATATCAGGCAAGGTCCTAATACTGTCCCATTGCATATAGAGTATTGAAATATTGATAAATACTGATGTTTTTTCAGAAGAGTTGGGTTTTCTTAACCTTTTTTAAAAATCACTAAAACTGGGAAATGGCGTAGGAGTCGTGGAAGAGGATCACTACACCATCAAAATGACCTGCAAGCATCTGTGAGTGGCTAGTCACGGGCTGCTTTAAAACACTCATTTAAAGAATCTCACAGACTCAAGTTGGAACAAGCTTTGTGATTGAATTCAGAGAATTTCAGCTTGAATTTTGCTGATTTGCACATCCCTACTGTTAACACAAGAACAATACAAACAGTAATCACTGCCAAATTCGATGTTGTGGCAGTGGCAGCAGTAGCTGCAAAAACACCCAGTGATTGTGCATGAAAACAAGGCAGGCAGGGATTGTGTGCCTTGCTTAGAAACAGAATCACCCTCCTCAGAGTCTCCCAGGAGCACAATTCTGTTTCTAAACATGCCATGCGCTCCCTATGCTCCTCATTTTGTTGAACAATTACAGATGATGATGATGATGATGATGATGATGATGATGATGATATTTGTATCCCACCTTTTTCCCAATACTGGGACTCAAGGCGGCTTTACAAAATTAAAACATAAACAACTAAAACATATAAATAGAAATATACACAAGTAAAAAATATAATTAAAACCACAATAATAATAATAATAATAATAATAGTAATAATAATAATAATAATAATAATAATAATAATAATAATAATACATTTATTTCTTACCCACCACTCCCTTTGGATGGAGGTGGGGAACAACATCAAATACAAAAATACTATAAAATACATGAAACTGATTAAAAACATTTAAAACAAATACATTATTAAAATAACAGCCAGACATCTTAAAATTCGACTGGGTAGGCGTGCCGGAAGAAATCAGTCTTTATAGCTTTTTTTAAATTCAGAAACATTTCAAACATTTAAAGCATTTAAAATATTAAAACATAAAGCATTTAAAATACAAATGACAACAAAAACAACATCCAACACATAAGCAGGCATTTGGAGTATTCCCCAAAGGCCTGCCAGAACAAAATAGTGTTTGCCTGCCTCCGGAAACATAGCAAGGAGGGAGCCAGTTTTGCTTTCCTAGGACAGGAGTTCCACAGTGTTGGAAGATCCACTAGGAAGGGTTTTGCCACTGTAATGCCAAATTGGGCAGATTGCTGTGTCAGTGAGGGCTGCAAAATTGGTGAGGGGGGCACATCAGCCTATGGAACATGTGTTGCCTACCCCTGCTGTGATACATAGGGCAAAACAGAGAGACAATCTTATGAAGGAGTTTTTTTTAAAAAACCAAAACTCTCTCTCTCTCTCTCTCTCTCTCTCTCTCTCTCTCTCTCTCTCTCTCTCTCTCTCTCTGTATATATATATAATTACAAAGACTACATTCACTCTGGTGCATGTGTCTCTAATATAAGGTTTTTCTAACACTGTCATCCACTCTGAACAGAAGGAAATCTAATCAAGCCCACATCTCAATAATAAAACAATTTACATGAAACACTGCTGCAGTGAATAATTTCATTTTGTCTGTGGCTTATTCTGAAGATTCACACACCCCTCTCTTTTCTGTGGGGCTAATTCAATTTTCACAACACGGAATTCTTTCCCTCTTTGGTTTGGTCATATCAAAAAGTAATATCAGGCAGAAGGTTTAATTAAGGAGTCCAAAATATTGTAGAAAATGGAGCTGACCTTTTAGAAAACATACCAAATCTCCCCCTCCCATTTGTCGTTTAATGGCCCCGTCTTTTATTTCCAAAAATGTTCCTTTATTGATGAAATCTATGAATTGGATGGAAATAATTTATTTAACTGTTGTGGGAATAAAAATTACATTAATTTTAAAGGGCTTTCCAAATTCAAGTCATTACATTCTCCAAGCAAGTTTGCTTAGAGGGGAGGATTCTGGAGAAACAGATTTCTTTGTGTGCAGTCAAATAATAGTAATAAAACAACATCATTGTTTTCTTAAATCTGCAGAGAACAGTTCACCAACATATTAAAAGTTTGAAAGCAGACACTGTCATCTGTTTCTTTTAAGGAAGCAAAAAATGATTCTAGAAATGTGGGATTGGTCATGTTACTGCAGCTGAAGAACTCATTCAGCAATTCATCATTCTTAATGTCTTCCGTAAACATATTCCTTGAGTTTTAAAATGGCAAACACCAAACAATACATGCATGTGCCCTTCACAATCTCCCCCAATGCATGCATTTTGTACTCTAGTGTACCCAAGTAAAAAGATACTACATGATGCCCTAAAAGTCCAAATCCAAACACAGAGCGACATCAGACAAGTGTTTTGTCACATGCTTATTACTGGCTACCCACGGTTTTTCACGGGTCCTTTCGATGATGGCGTCTGCCTCCTGCACATCTCCCGCTCCTTCTGGTTTTTATCTATGACAAAATAAGACCCTGGTAAATCCAATTATTTTTTGGAAGCAAAATGTGCTGCCATTTCCTGCTCACTGAACAGGCCGTGTGGTCATTGTTTACTTCCTCTTTCTTCCTTGTGTGAAGAAAGAGGAATTACTGTGGGACAGAAGTGGAGGGGAAGCAATGGTAGGGAAATGCAATTTCCCCCCATCCGATGACGCTCATACTGGCTTGAAACATGGACTATTTAGTTATGCCTGCTGAAATCAATGGGAAAACATGCATAATTAACCATGCATTGGATTTAGGGTGGCCATGTTTCCTCCTTTACAGAGGATATTCTTCTATTTGAAGAGGTGTCCAGTTGAAATCTGGTTTAGAACCAAAGAGTCATAAAAAGCCAAAGCAGGAGCCTTGAAGTTGCCTATCAGCATTTAGCACCTGGCAAGCAGAATGACATATTATCTGGTTACAGTCTTCCTCACTAAGGTGAAATTTCATTATAGTAGGTATTTCTATGCATATAAATTATCAAATGCAAATGTTATTCAAATGTGTCCTTTTGGGGGTTGTATCCAATGGTAGTCCTATGTAGAGTAGATCCACTGAGAGTCATTGCAATGGATCTACTCTATGCAGAACTAACATTGGATACTCCCCTTTGTCTACTTCTTGGGTGATGTATTTCCTCTTCCTTAGGCAATGTGTAAGTGGCTGCTCTAATTCCATGGCAGCCTTAGGTCCATTTTATCATTGCATTTTGCACTTGGGACCTGGTTCCCAAGTACAAAATACATGGGTGTGTAGTGTAACATGTGAGAAATAACTTCATATATACACATTAAATTAAAACTTTCCCCCTTCAAAATACATATCAGGAGTGATTCAGAAAAGACTAGGCTCTCCACTTTTGTATTTAGAGATAAATTTCTGCTTAAACAAGTGGACAACCTTCTTAACTGATGGAAGTCATGTTTATTTTATGCTCAGTTTATTTTAATGCCCTTACATCTCCAGTATGAAACTACAGGATATTAAATTATGAGGAATATCTCTTGTTGGCATTTGGAATGTTCCTTTCTCTCCCTCCCTCCTAGTCTTCTCATACCTGACTGGATGCAGTCTAGGGGCATGTGTAGATTTGGCGATATCCTGAGGATCATCCCGGGATCGTCGCTGTGTGTCCACATGATGCACAGGGGATCCCTGGAGCAGGGAGGATTGATCTCTCCCTTTCCCTGGGATATAGCCCTACATTTCTATCTCGACATTTCCTGTGGTCTCGGGATGATCCTGAGACTGTGGAAGCTGTGGGCCTCCATCCCAGTTTTGTCCCATCTCCTCATGAGTAACTGGGGGGGGTGGGGTTAATGGGATTTTTTTTTTAAAAAAACACCCCGCACCTTTTCACTGGAGTGCTCATTTTCGATAAGAAACAAGAAAAAACAAAATAAAATGGTGGGCGCGACATCCTCTTCCTCCCGAGACATCATGTGCCATGTGTAGACTGAGGGGGAGCATCTCACAATCAGCATATTGCGAGATCTTCCCCCGCTCCAGGCCCTGCTCTAGACATGCCCTAGGTGTTCATGTCTAAAAAGAACAATAGGACAGTTTTGAGTCAGAAATGAAGAGGAGGTTAAAGCCATAGACTAAGGGCTCATCTACACCAAGCAGGATATTGCACTATGAAAGAGGTATATAAAAAGCAGGAGCCACACCAAGCAGGATATAGTGGTATGAAAGCAGTATATGGTCTGTGTCGATGGGCCCCAACAGTTGTCAGTTCACTTCAATACCTCTGTAAAGCAGTAGTGTGGCTCCTGCCTTTTACATACCGCTTTCATAGTGGAATATCCTGCTTGGTGTAGATGTGCCCTAAGTGAGACATACGGGACAATGAACTGTGTTTGGATTCCATAAACTAACAACATTTTGGAGTGCACTCACTCTCTCTCTCTAAATCTGATATAAGAGCAGTGGACTTTGGCTGTCCCTTTACCTATGCTCAACCTGTATATTTGTAAAGAAATTCAAATATTACAAAACCCAAAAGCCTCCAGTGACCTCCTTCTGAAGTAAACCAAACCTGTGTAAGTGCTACACCCCTGGAACTTCTTGCTGCTCAGAAAAGTAGAGTGCATGTAATAATGAAGGTGCACTTTGTTGGAATAGTGATGGAAGGGGATCACACTAAATAAAGGTACAGGTTAGTGTTAATTTGTTCTTGGGGATTCATGAAGCAGTAAGTGCAGTGACACAGGTTTTAATTTTTTTGAACTGCCCAGAAAGCTTTGGCTATTGGGTGGTAGAGAAATGCAATAAATAAATAAATGCACCAGAGAGCATTGGGTGCAAACAGATGTCACAAAATGAGAAAATATTGCATAAAAACCAGGTATGTTTCCTTTTTTAGCCTGAGTTTCTTCTGTATAAAACAACTAGCATAATTAGTATGTTTGGTGGTGGTGGTGGTTTCATTCTGTTAGGAGCCTTCTCTGATTTCCTCACTATTTTATACTTCTGGCTGCTTAGTTAGTTTATAGTTCAGTAGTTTGCCACTTTCTGTATTCAGTCTTCTTTATTCAGCCACTTCTGCTAACAAGGGTCCCTTCCACATGTTGAGCGAATGCATGGAAGAGTCACAGAACTGTGTGGGTTAGTCCTGCTTACCACCATCATTGTGCATCACTGTCATGTTAGTAACAACGGACAGACTCACCTCTTTCTGCACACAGTTCACCGGATCCCCGCTGGCTGCCCAACCCTGCTCACCACATGTGGTGAGCTGCTGAGTGGTCCGTAGGTGCCTGCTGAGTGGAGCACAGCCTCCCATCCTCTCACCGAGCTACCATTTTGTTTAAAAATGGCAGCTTGGTCTTTGTCATAAAGGGCACTTTTGCACCAATGGTGGCCTTAAAGGGGCTATTTACACAAAATCACAGGCATAAATGGTACAAGGGCAAAAAGAAAGGAGGAGAAATTACACATTTAATATATGAGACATTCAAGAATATCATTTTTTTTTAATTTCCAATGTTCAAGACCTTTATGTCTTCCCCACATGAAAATACTTGAATGTAAAAAGCAGCTGAAGTCAAGCTTAGTTTTGTTAAGCCCCTTTAGTTAAGAACTCTATAAATTCTCTCTCTCTCTCTCTCTCTCTCTCTCTCTCATTGGCATGCAAGGGTTTCTTTTTCTTTTTAAGAACGTGTGAGTGATTAGGCTGCCAGACTCTATTACTGGTCCCAATAAAGAAAAAAGAAAAAAAAGAAACTAGCATTAGTTTAATTGAATGCTGAAGGAATCTAATGGCATTGCACTCTTTGATAATGGAACAATTACACAGAAGGATCAATATTTTCCTCTGAGAAGAACTGATGGAATCCTTTATTACAGCATAATTCTGTCTTGAGATTCAATTTTTGCTCTCTTCTTCAAATGATAAGGGAGGCAAAAATGAAAATGAAGCAATGGCAATTCATATTTGGACCTAAAAAGAAGTAAATGCAATAGCTTGAAATAACTTAAGTTCAAAGTAGGTGTGACTTTAAGCATGTTTTTGAATCCTGGTCTAGTGACTGTATCTGTATCATCTTCTTCCTTTAATTGATGTGGATTTGGGGGTGGGGGGAATCCAGATCAGGAAACTGGTACATAGAGAAGAATGTTAACCTTTTCTGTCATGCACTGTTTTCCCACCAACTCTCCCCCTGCCCAATGTTTCGCTCCAATGTTTTAATTTTAAAACGAAAAGAACAAGAGCTACAAAAATAATGTGATGGGAAAGAGTTAAACACTCCCCACGCCCCCACCCCACCCCAGGATCATGATCAGGCTCAAGGGCCCCTGTGGCTGCTTTTTATCAACAGCCAGTCACAAGTAATGATTTTTATGGTTTAATAGCACAATCCTATGAGTTCATTGGGGCTTACTTCTAGTTATTTGGCTATAGAATTGCAGCCTAAAGTCATGTTTAGTTTGACCCTTATATAATGTAGATTGGGCATGGGAGACTTGTGGTTGTCCCAGTGCCCTTGGACTAGAATTTCCTGATCATTAGCTGATGGAAGTTGGAATCCAACAACATCTAGAGAGCTACAGATTCCCTACCCCTGACAGAGATGCCTTAATTTCTGCTTACATATGGTGGTTAACAGACAAAACTAATGGTGGTGTTAATATGCAAAGGAATGAGCTTTCTTGGTATTTTACTTCATAGAGAAATTATGAATCAATGTCAGAACTTAGTTTCTGCACAAAACCTATATGAGCAGGGCTTTAGGTCCAGGAAGAGGCCTTTTCTGTTGTGGCACCCCAGCTGTGAATGGAGCTCCCTAGAGAGGTTCACCTGGAGGGGATCTACACTAGTACATGAAACATTGTTTTTACAGTCATTGAATGTTTTGTTTTTGAACTATTTAAAACGTAGCAGTTTTTAAAATGTTTACTTACTTTTCTCTTTCCATGGGAATGCATTCCTTTTGGCCACACTAAGAAAACAAATCCGTTTGTTCTTTCCCCCCCTTCTGCCAATTTCCCCTCCCACTTCCTCTTCTCTTCACCGGCAAACAAACCAGGAAGCAGCCTCTCAAAACTGAATCTAAAAAAAGGCTGCAAAAAAGAGGCTTAGGGGGGAAAAACGGCTCCAACTTTGGGCACGGAAATTACATAAACATGCCCCCCGGAATGTGATTGACTAATTAAGAATTACAGGAAACCCATTTAATATGATGAAATCGGCCACATCATACCAAATAGAACAACTTATTTCAGAGAAGTTCAAAATAAAAAATGGAGAACAGACAACAATAAAACGGTAAGACACGTTCTAACTTGACTAGTGTAGATCCCTTCCTGGTGCCCACGTTGTACTCCTTTCAGCACCAGGTGAAGACCATTTTCTTCTCCCAGCTTTTTAACACTTTGGCATTCTAGTCTTTTCACTCAGCTGTTTTGGATCTGTACTTTAAATCTCTGCACTGTTGCTAGGTTTAATTCTGGTTGTACTTTTATATTGTAGTTTGAAGCTTTTATATTTTATTTTGCTTGATTCTGTACCTTGAGGTTTTAATTTGTATGAACAGCCGAGAGCTTCAGCTATGGGGCAGTTTAGAAATGTCATGGACAAATAATTAAAATGCAGAGGTTAGCACCTGACTTGGGCTCAGAAAAGTGCAGCTGGCAAAGCAGTGGTGTCACCTCATCAGGTTGACCAGTCCCAATTAGCAGGCTAACTGTTCTGAACTAATTTGAGTGGTCTCCAAAGGTAGCCCTCTGTACGATGCATTGCAACCAATCAAAGTAGTTTCTCCAAGTTATCATTTCTTTGGTTTGCCACTCTTATTGTCTTACTTAATTGGCATCAATACTCTGCATGCAATGAGACAGGGGCTTCAGACAAAACTCTAAATTTTATTTGCCCTTCTGCAAAATGGGACTAAAGGATAATGACTCAAAGTGACTAATATAAATAATAGTGATTACAAAGGACTTCTTTAATTTTGTATAGTGTTCTACGTGTCATTCAAAATTAAATACAATGACAAATACTGCTTTCAAGTAACAAAACTTTCTGCAGGGACATTCTGCTCCACTTTATTTACGTAATGTATTTCACAAAGGTAGTCTCATTCATCAGGGGGCTCACATTCTGGATATTGCATTTGAGCTCAGCTTCAGATTATATGACAAGCAAAATCTCCCAAGTTACCTTTTTTGTTAAATGAACCTGCTGCCTTGCTATTAAGCATTGTCATGAAAAAGGTATTAATCTAACACTGATTGTGTGTGTATGTGTGTTTCAGTCTATATGGCCCAACTACATTTTCCTTTGAAAGAAGCACAGACAGTTCAAACATCAAAATTTCATCTCCTGTGCAGCTATAGAGGGGGAAATGGTACAGCCTAAATTTCATTTTATCTAAATTAAACATACCTAATTCCTTCCAGCCTTTCTCCAAAGAGTCTGCATTTAACTTGTTGCCTAGAAGGGCTGAAGCTCAGGAGTAGAGCCTCTCATGAAGATAGTCCTAGCTTCAATGCTCAGCATTTATTTTTATATTTTTTTATTTTATTTATTATTGCATTTATATCCCGCCTTTTTTCCTCCAAGGAACCTAAGGTGGCATACATAATCCTCCTCCTCTCCATTTTATCCTCACAACAACAATCCTTTGAAGTAGGTTGGGCTGTGCTGGCCCAAAGTCACCCAGTGGGTTTCCATGGCCAAGTCAGGACCTGGATCTCCCAACTCTTGCCTGAAACCCTGTGGAAGAGCTGCCAGTCAGTGCAACTTCTGGCCCTCCAGATGTTTTGGCCTAGAGCTCTCATCAGCCCTAGCCAGCATAACCAATGGTGAAGGATCATGTGAGTTGTAGGCCAAAATGTCTCGAGGGCCACATATTCCCCACCCCTGGTGTAGACAATACTATGTTAGATGGTCTGACTTGGTATAAGAAAGTTTGTACATTCCTAAGAGTGTTAGCCCACCACCACAAACATCTAAAAAGAAAGGTTTGTTTTATTCCTTTTCCAGCTGCCTTGATGGCCTTTTCAGAGAGTTGGGAAAGAAATAAGTGCAATCCTAGGCATGTTTACTCAGAAGTAAGTTTCACTGAATTTAATAGGATTTATATCCAGGTAAGTATCTGTGACTGGGGAAGGCAACGGCAAACCACCCCACAACAAAGTCTGCCGAGAAAACGTCAGCGAGAGCAGGCGTCCCTCTAGGAGTCAGCAATGACTCAAGTGCTTGCATGAGAGGTTCCTTTCCTTTTCCTAAGTGTTTGCAGTATTGCAAATTAAATCAATCAGTCTACAGATTCATTAAGTAACATGACAAGGAGAGGATACCAGGGAAGGAATAATGTTGTTCTTCAACTCAAAATATAGTAAAGCAGTTCAGATTCCAAGCATGAAGTAAAATTCATCTAGGAAGACTTCTCAAAATGAAAATGTACCAGGGCATAAGTCCATTTAACATTGTTTTTCCCCCTTGCTGCGGCAGTTCCTAATGCCGTTTCCCTTGGCACATCTCCTCTGCTGCCAAGTACTTAGTGAACTCAGTGGAAGAATTTGCTTGAATGAACCTAATTGATTTCAGTGGGAGCTGAGGTTACTCAAGACGTTCCAGGACCCAACTCTTGGGCCTTTAGTGTTATTTATTGTTCATCCTAGCAGAAATAAGATTGCTTGGAGGAAAATTCTGAGCTGAAAGCTTTCTGTTTCCCCTGCTGTCATTCTTGGTGATTAAATGTTAGATATGTATGAAAAGCCAAATGTTAGATTAACACATTAGCTAGCTCTGATACTATGGAGATCTTCTTTCTTTTAATTTTAAAAATGTTGAAGTCAGCCTTTTTACAGTAGTTACCAACACTGCAGAATATGGGATAAGAGCTAATAAATTTTCTGTCCAGCTTTTTTTCTTTCTTTCTTCCCCCTAGGTGAAAGTTAGCATAATAATCTTAGCCAGGGAAAAGTGAATTCTGAAAAGCAAAATAACCTTCAATTTATTGCCTGCTGTTTGATTTTTGGCAGGAGAAAGTAACGATATAAACAAGATGTTGATGTTTAAAGGGCGTTTAATGCTCTCTTTCATGGATGTCACAGTGAGATACTTTGCCTGCTTTGATCCACAAGCTTAGATGTCTCTCAATTAATTCTGATGATATCCATAAGGATTTTAGAACCTGATTGAGACCAGGAAAAGTATCCAGGGAGGAAGGCAGGTACTTTATTCATAGGACACTCCTAAACTCATTGATGGAAGACAGCTGTGTTTCTCCTAGTCAGTCATATGAACCAGTGGAGTCCAGAGCTGGCAGAAGAGTGCCCTCCATCTGAACGCCAGGGGCTGGAAGTAATACAACAGCATCTCCAGTTCCCGAAATTAGAATCAGGTAGATGAACACATTCTTCCACAATGTCTTTCCAAAGTAGGGATATTGAAGCATATTTTATATTTTATAAAGTAAAATAAAATATTGAAGTAAAAAACAAAACAAAACATACTGTCTCTTAAGCCTAAACCACACCAAGCAGGCAATTGCACCATGAAAGCGGTATATAAAAGGCAGGAGCTGCACTACTGCTTTGCAAATTTGTCACAGTGTGCTACCGAGGGTTCCACCATCTCTTGCCCTGCCTCGGAGTGTAACAGGCCACGAACCACCTGGAAAAGCTCTGCTGGATGATGCCAGAGAAGATGCAATGCTGGTGGGAAAGAACTGTCTCTTTGCCACCTTCACCACCACAGAGTGGGCTCAATAGTGAGCTCTAGCCCGGGTTTGATCAGACTCAGTATGAGTTTTTCTTCACCTGCGTTCTAGCCTTCTTCCCTCTTGCTTCATTGCCCTTAGCTCAGGTGTATACTAAGTAGCTGGCCAGGCTCTGCTCAGAGGGAGAGGGTGCTTGGGCATGATTGTGTCAACACCTGAGTCATCTCTGCATTCCACAGAGCAACCTGGGCTTCGGCAGGAGCAACAGCTATAAAAGCGGGAAAATCCCCCAGAGCCCTCTGGAATCCATTGGAGTCCATTAGCCTCTGGGGGCAGACCATTTTAATAGCCCCCCCCCACTCTTGCAGAGGGGAAAGGCTGAACCTCAATAGAAAGTGATCTGACCATGTCATGGGGGTAGATGTTAACTCCCCTACTTTCAGATCACCATCCCCCTACCCAGTCAAGAAAACCAAATCAAGTGTTATTATTATTATTATTATTATTATTATTATTATTATTATTATTTATATAGCACCATCAATGTACATGGTGCTGTATAGAGTAAAACAGTAAATAGCAAGACTCTGCCGCATAGGCTTACAATCTAATAAAATCATAGTAAAACAATAAGGAGGGGAGGAGAATGCAAACAGGCACAGGGTAGGGTAAGCAGGCACAGGGTAGGGTAAAACTAACAGTATAAAGTCTGCACAACATCAAGTTTTAAAAGCTTTAGGAAAAAGAAAAGTTTTTAGTTGAGCTTTAAAAGCTGCGATTGAACTTGTAGTTCTCAAATGTTCTGGAAGAGCGTTCCAGGCGTAAGGGGCAGCAGAAGAAAATGGACGGAGCCGAGCAAGGGAAGTAGAGGCCCTTGGGCAGGCGAGAAACATGGCATCAGAGGAGCGAAGAGCACGAGCGGGGCAATAGTGTGAGATGAGAGAGGAGAGATAGGAAGGAGCTAGACCGTGAAAAGCTTTGAAGGTTAACAGGAGAAGTTTATATTGGATTCTGAAGTGAATTGGAAGCCAATGAAGAGATTTCAGAAGCGGAGTAACATGGTCGGAGCGGTGAGCCAAGAAGATGATCTTTGCGGCAGAGTGGTGAACAGAAACCAACGAACTGATGTGAGAAGAAGGAAGGCCAGAGAGAAGAAGGTTGCAGTAGTCCAACCGTGAAATAACAACAACCGTGTGTGTCCTTTTGCATGTGTTGGGCTGATGACATGTTTAGACAGCCCCATGGTTGTCATGGTGGCCATGAAGTCCTGAGCCACCCCAGGTACAGGACCCTCAGCATGGAAGTTGAGGTTCCCCAGAACCATCATCCTGGGGGTCTTCAACACCAGAACTGAGGCAAACTCTATCACCTCAGGGAGGGAGACTGTTGGGCAGCGGGGTGGGCAGTACACCAGAAGAATCCCTAATCTGTCTCAACTACACAACACAAAATAAAGTCACTCAAGACCAGCACTGGAATGAACAGGAAGCCTAGACAGGGAGGTCATATTTCTATAGACCACGGCAACCCTCCCTCCCCGTCCCTCAAGTTGTGTTGATCCTGCACTGAGTACCCGGGAGGGCAAAGCTGGGTGAGAAGAACCCCTCCCAGTTCACCCACCCAGGCCTCAGTGATACATACCAGGTCAGCCCCCTCATCAAATCATGGATGAGGGAGATTTTATTTTGGACTGACCTGGCGTTCAGCAGAAGCACCACCAAACCCAAGGGCAAGCTGGTAAGGCTGCCAGGAACCATCCAGTTGGGGGAAGAACTAGAAGAGGGGATAGCTTTAAGAAATCTAGATAAATTGTCCAAGCAGCAAGAAATACAGCAGGAGGAACTTTGGGAGTCAGAGGAAGGCTGTACCAAGAGCTGGACCTGGTTGTTCATGTTTTTAGCCTGAGTGGAGGTATAGGGAATTTGGCCTGAGATAAAAGAAGTAATTAAGAGGCTTGTAATAGGTATAGTATCTCCTGAGTTCTAAAGAATTGTCAGTAATCAGTCTTTTGAAACCCCCAAAGTAAATATTAACATCCCTTTAATAAATTACCTTATTTAATAGTTCATATTGTCTCTAGTTAAACTTTGTGCATCAAAATTCATGCCTATATCATGCCTAAACCTATTATGCAAACCTGCTAGTGTTTCTAAAGTATTCTAAGGGAGTTGGCAACAGTGGAAAAGGGTCAGAATGTGGAACTCTGAGTTATGGTGGCAGAGAGTTCTGTAGGCCCTGAAATATAAACATCTGCTAAAAACAAAACAAAAAATAACTATAGATTTCTCCAGTAAAGGAGCAGTTTTCCAAAAGGGAGGGAGAAGAAAATCCCCCAAAGGGTCAATTGTATCATTAGTTTTCAAGTTCCCCCAAACTGTAATTTGATGAAAATTTCAGGTGTCCCTTAAACAACTATTGTATCATTCTCAGCCCCATCTCATCTATTTTACAGCTGGTAGAGCTATAGATAATGGCAACCTGATGGAAAATATTATGCAAGGTATTCCCTGTGACCCACCCAAAGCTTTCAATATTTTAATCCCATATTTTTAACTAGAGTGTTGTCTGGTTTTTACTTAGGTGGAAACTATGAAGAAAGACTTATTTGGTATTCTAGAGTCCTGTGGAAACTGTTAAAGAAGCCCTTGGAACTGAACCAATCTTTCTGGGAAAGCTTTATTGATTACACAGAGGAAAAGACCATTTTAAACACTTTCATAGTTGCATTGCCTGAGGAAGCAAAATCTATTAAACTCGGATTATGAACTTTTTGTTTATGGACTTGGCTTTCTTAGCGAAAGGCAAGCAGAAGAATGGGCATTATTATCCTTTCTTTTAAAGAAGACATTTTAAGAATAATCACATTTGTTAGCTACTTGTCTGGTGCTTGTCTTTGTGAAAACTAGCTTGGATTCATATGGCCTGTCTAATAAAGATGTCTTATAATACACCAGATGGCAAAGTCTGAGCCAGTTTGATGTTACTGGCATCCATTATTATTATTATTTTAAAAAAATGCTCCAAATCCCGCCATGGAATCAACTTAAGGCTTATGTGTATATATATGTTCACATCACAAGTAACTCCCATGATTCTTTCTTCCAAACAAGTTGTTCCTCTGCCCATCAACCTTGGGAATCCTGTAAATGCTTTCCAAATTCCTGGCAGACAACCCTGTATGGTGACAAATAGCCATTATATCTTCCCCAGATTTATCTAATAATCATTCAAGATTCAAGAGTATTGTGCTCAAATTACATGTCACCCACAGAGTGCTCATCTACACCAAGCTGGATATTCCACTATGAAAGTGGTATGAAAGCGATATATAAATGGCGGGATCTACACTACTGCTTTATAGTGGTAATGAAGTGCACTGACAACTGTTGGGGCCCATGGCACATCTACACCAAGCAGGATATAACACTATGGCCTTAGCTAGACTGGGTGAAATCCCGGGGATCCTGGGATCAGGGAGGGATGATCACTCCCTTGCCCCGGGATCCCTTTGGGCCTGCTTTTTCCATGGTCCCGGGCTGAGCCCGAGACCATGGAACATGTGGCCTGTTGCCATGGCTTAACCCGGCTCCGCACGAAGCCGGGAGCCATGCATGGGGCGCAGTGCTCCTCAGGAGTGCTGCGCCCATCGGGGGTAGGGTGGGGGGAGCAGGGAAATTAAATTATTTTTTAAATAATTTAAATAAGGACTTACCTTTGTGCACGACCGTTCATGCACTCTTGTTTCTTAAAAAAAAAATGGCGGGCATGATGCCTCTCTTTCTGAGGCCATTGCGCTTCATGTGTAAATGGAGGAGGGATCTCACATTAATCACAATGTGAGATGTTCCCTCCTCTGTCGTGGACTATAAAGTAGGTCTAGCTAAGGCCTATGAAAGTGGTATGAAAGTAGTATATGGTATTTGTCATGGGTCCCAACAGTTGTCAGTGCACGTCAATAAAGCAGTAGTGTGGCTCTTGCCTTTTATATTCCGCTTTCATACCACTTTCATAGTGGAATATCTGCTTGGTGTAGATGAACCCAGAGACAGTGGAAATCCTATTAGTATAAAAATCTCTGGTTGGTTTTTCTCAGCCCTGCTTCCTAAGATATCTGGGTTGTCACACCTCACCAACAGGATGAACATCTTCTACACAGTTCCCTTTTAAAAAGACTCTAGTCCCATGGGATGTTGGGTTTTCTTTCTCCCTCATGCTTCCTGATTTCATCAAAAGCACTTCATAACTAGGGCTGCTCCATGCCAGGGGCATCCTATGGAATATGGGCTAGTTGGCAGTAATTTTGACCCTATGAAATGGTTTGAACATGTGTTTCTAGGAACTAGGTGGCATGCCTGATGTCTTTTACCATTTGCTTCTCTCTCAGATATCATGTTCTTTCCTTTTACATTTGAATGCCATGTGATTCTGGATACTTAACAATAAAATTCGTATTTATTTATTTTTGAAATTATTTTTAGGCGCCTTTAAGGATAGAACAATTTTCTCTGTTTTACTGCACTACTGTGCCTGTTGGAAAATGTTGTTGAAAAATGTTTCAGCATACCTCCAAAATAACTTAGCAGTATCTAGAGAAAAGCATCCATGAATGATAATGTGCCCATTTAGAGTGGCAACATCGATTACTGTTCTTTAGGAGACAGGCTCTGTCTAACACCAAATAACAGTGGCCAACTTCATAGGTTTGTTGTGGTGGAAAATATAGCAAACATACTAACATAATAACAGTAGTAATCATTTAGACTATAGCAGGTGCATAGAATTTGACTCTAGGTTCACTCCAGTGACTGGCCCTGAGTCATTGCATTTCCCTGAATAATGATCATCTCCTTTAGTATACTTTGACTGAAATCCTAAACTCCCTTATTAGGAAGTAAATTCTATTGAACTGAGCTGCACTTGCTTCTGAATAGTAGTGCATAAGATTATGTTGCACAACACTGCAAAGCAATTAACAGTGTAGTGTTATGCATGTCTACTCAGAAGTAAGTCCGGTTGAGTTCTGTGGGGCTTACTCCCAGATAAGTGGGTACAGGGATTTGGATTTCAGCCTAAGATTTGGAAGAGAAATGCTTGGATTTGTTGGTTGATTTGTTGATTCACAAGACCAAATATTTAAATGATTGTCTCAGTGCCCACATAGCTTAGCCTATACTGCACTGGCAAGAATTGCCTACTAAACTTTTAGATAGCTACCTTTCTAAAAGAGTTAATAGCACTGCTTTTGTATTTGTAATTGATGGCCTCCTCCACCTATCTGTTTTTATCATCCCTTTTATGATGACATCAGGAATAAGTTTCTGTCACCCGTTTTGGATAATCTGTCTTCCTAGCCTATTACATTACAAATCGCTTATCTGTTGTGTGATAAGAATCTTGTCATTAAGAAAGCGGTAGCCTCTTTTGCTTTAGTTAAAGCCAAGATTAGAAGGGAAGTGATTAATGGAGTTCCTCCTCAGGGCACTTTCTCTACTTTTTAATTGGTTTTTGAGTCACTTTTTACTTGTCCTGTATTCATATTTTGGTATTATCACATTTCGTCTTTAACGTGTATCACTATGGATGGCAGATGCAATCTGATATATAATACACTAAGGGAATTTGTGGCAGCAGACATGATGGCAGTGAGGAAGCCTCTGGCAACCATTGACAGTTGAGATGTTGTGGCATCAGGCTTGGCTTCTCACCCCACGTTCCATGACAATGGTGGTTGATCCTTCCAAAAGGCACAGCTGGCTATCATATTCTCCAACTGTCCCTGTTTACCATCATTATTTACCATTTGCTATTTTTTTATACCTGTCCCTGATAAATCATGAGCCTATTTTCTCCCTGTTTTACATTTTAAGTAGATTGGATATTGCTCTAAAAAAATAACAGTGCTAGAATATCCAACTCCCTGTCTTCATAGAAAATGTTGCTGGGTGTATTTATTGTACACAGTCTATAAGAGGAGCAATCAGATCCATTGCAAGATCAAACTTTTATTTTTATTAAGCATCTGTACATTTTATAAACAAACAAACAAACATTGAAGCTATTAGTGTTTAATAGCCCACTTGCTTCAGAAACCAGTGCAGGAAGCTGTTGCAGAACAAATGAGTGCTAGCATACACCATGGGCCTGTTCAGACAACACACTGAACCATGGTTACATCACTAACCCTTTTGCAACAAATGTTTAGTGAATTTGTTTAAACCATGATTATGTAGCCATCATTGTTAGGAATGGTTCACATGACATGCTAAACCATAACATTTAGCTCAAAATACTTACCCACCATGGCTTAGTGTGTTGTCCATATGTAGAAGAGCCTTCCACAATGATGCATAATGGTCATGTATTATTCACATGCAGGGTTGAAGCAGGAATGAGGCCACATTATTGCCATTGTTCCTGTATCAACCCATGTGTGTCCTGCATGTGAATAACACAAGAATGGGACTAATGTGTAATCACCATGGTGGTGAAGGGGATGAAGGAGAAAACGTGGAGGCTGGTGGCCCCAACTTTGGTGGTGCTCTGAATCCATTCTGCATTTCTGCTAGAACTCTAAAGGAGCTATCCAAGGTGCTGAAGATATTTTGGGTTTTTTGGACAGCTCCTTTAGAGTTCTGGCTGGTTTTGATTGAAACCCAGAATGGATTTACAGCCCCACTGAAATCAGAGGCATTAGCCTCCTCTGCGGACAAAGGCAGTAAAACTTGATATGTGAACCGGAGTGCTTGCAGCCCACAGCCTAATTTCATGACACTAGAACTCTGTGTAGGGATGTCTGAGAAATCTGCTATAGATTCAAATGTGTTCAGATATCTCTGAATCCGCCCTGCAGATTACGCAACGGACTGGCTTTTTTCAAGTCATGTAGATTCTGTGGATTTGGAGACCAGTTTTTCACCTTTGCGGGGGGATCACGGTAATTTCCATTAGTGCTAATGTGCATTAGCTAATGCGGATTAGCACGTTTGTGAAAATGTGCACTAGCATTAACATGCATTAGCACAAGCAAGTAGAACAAAATTCTAGTTAACAAACAAACAAAAACAATCCAATTATTTCAATGAGTGGATGACAGAATGAGGGTTCTGATGATCTGTGAAACACGGACAGAATGAGCATAACAAAATTTGTGCATCCCTACGTGTGAGCAAATGGCTCCTCCAAATTCTCTAGCCCATTTGTGGGCTGAGGAATGTGGGGAAGGGGGCAGAGAGAACAATTTCATCAAATTTCTCTAAAGGGAGGAGAAAATCTCCAACTGTTTCTCACAGAGAGGGCTCATCATTGGCAGGGGTTGTCACACAGCTTCTTTCTTAGTCCCTAAGAGTATTCATTTTTATTTTATTTTATTTGCACTGCCACTGAGGCTGCCACTTGAGGATATCTAATCACTGCAAGGTGGCTACGGATTCTGTGTGTGGGTTTCTTTCTATTACACATCTCCGCAGTGCTCTGCAGCCTCCCAGGCCACCTGCACTACCTGAACTGAAAAAAGCTGCATGGGAAGAATGACCTCATGATGTCTTCCCCTGGGCTTTAATTGAAGTGCGGGAAGCAGAAGAGGCTACAGGCTGCCACAGAAATTCTTGTACAGTGAAAGACTAGCCACTCACATGCACACACACTTATTGGCCATCTTATGAGCAAGGTAAGCAAAAGAACTCTGAACCAGCTCATGAGAATTTCATGGAAATATTCTTGTCTTTGAATTTCTTTTCAAAAGCAATGTCTTTGCTATCAAATTGTATGAGGATGTGGGGGGGGGGAATGGGGAAGCAATTTTCAGCACAGCAAAACATGCAACTCTGGGCCTAATTTCAAAAGCCCTCTACAAGTCTCCAGTTTAGACCTGAGGGAAGAGCAATCGATCCTACCCTGACAGCCTGCCAGACAGGGACAAAATGGGAGAGAGGGGGCATAGCTAGATGGGGCGAAATCCCAGGATGATCCAGTCATCCCTGTGCATTCACATGATGCACAGGGGATCCCAGTATCAGGGAGGGATGATCCCTCCTTTACCCCGGGATCTCGCCTTCCCCTTTAGGCCTGGTTTTTCCATGGTCTCCGGCTGAGCCTGAGATCGTGGAACATGTGGCTGGGTGCCACGGTTTGTCCCAGCTCTTCGCGGTTACTCGTGAGGAGCTGAGATCCATGCATGGGGTGCAGAGCCCCTCAGGAGCACTGCGCCCATGGGAGGTGGGGTGGGGGGAGTGGGGAAATATATATATATATATATATATATATATATATATATATATATATATCACTTACCTTTTGCACACGAGCACTCGTGCGCTGCTGGCTCTTTAAAAAAAATTAAAAATGGTGGGCGCGACGCCTCTTTCTCTGAGGTCATCATGAGCCACGTGTAAACAGAGGGGGGAATCTCACGATAAAACCATCACAAGATCTTCACCACTCTGTTGTGGACTAACAGGTAGGTCTAGCTAAGGCCAGAGAGACACAGAAAGAGAGAGCAAAGGAGCAGGGGTGTGTGTGTGGGTGAGTGAGTGTGTGTGTGTGTGTGTGTGTGTGTGTGTGAGAGAGAGAGAGAGAGAGAGAGAGAGAGAGAGAGAGAGAAAGGGTCAGCTAAAAGGGGTGGTTCCAGCAGAGGTTGGTGGCTCTGATTTCAGTGGATAGGTTTCAGCATCTTAGATAGCTCTTTTAGAGTTTTGGTTGGTTCTGACTGAAACCCAGAATGGAATCATAGCCCCACTGAAATTTGGGCCACTGGGTGGCTCTGCCCACTTTTGGCTCTGGTGCCAGCCCCTGGTAGGCTTGAGCCCTACTCACCACCAGCATATACCGCCCCCAGGAGATTACCCTTGATGGAATACAGCACTCAACAGAAAAAGTTCACCCCACCTGATATCAAATGGTGAGTGAGGCAAAAAGCTGTACATACCAGGCCTCATCTCCCACACTATCTTCCTGATGGATCATAATGGCAGGCTTAACCCTTAAGTAGTAATACAAAGATAAATTAAACATATTTACAAGCAGTAATAGTACTAGTATCCCAAGTGAGTTTGAGGGGAAAGCAATTTCAGTATGAGGAGCACAGAACTACAGCAAAATGACATTTTCTTCCTTTCTGACTTATTTTTGGGCAGTATATAAAATGGGCTAGGATATATTCAGAGCAGTGACATTGGTTTGTTCCAGGCCGGATACATTTTTAGCATCTTCAAAATGAGTCTCAAATCAAATGCATTCCACAGTAATTTGATTTGGAGGAAATGGGAGAATTAAGCATTGTAAATAGAGTGCTTTTAAAGACAGCATAATTAATTAGACATGCAAATGCACTAGCTAAATGTATGCGCTTGTTTTAGTTATGAAATAATAGTCATTTAGAGTGACAAAATATTTCATGTGCACATTTCAATACACCTCTCTTGATTTCACCACCACCTTATTTTCACAGTCTTCTAGGTATCTATCATCCCTGATTTTTGTTGGGTAACCAGGAAAATTCAGCTTTGTAACAAGTCAATACACTAACAGGAAGCAGAGATCACACACAAATGGTAATTACATTGCTGATTAAATGAGATTTCAATTAGGCTTGATTTATGACCTCTAGTTTACAGGCTATCTGCATGTTGATAAACAGAATGTCTTCGCAGTTGTGGTAGTCACTGTGCTTTCACTTCTTTTTCTTGCTCCAATTTCTTTCACAACTGTTGAAAGGGCACTGGCAAGTACACATATATATCCAAGCCATATTAAGAAGCTTAAAATGAACATCTCACTATGTAACACTAACCCCTCCTAGGCCTTAGCTAGACCTAAGGATTATCCCAGGCAAATGGAGGGGTCATCCCTAACTGCTCCCGGGATCCCCTGTGTGTCATTTGGATGCACAGGGATGATCCCAGGACAATCCCGGGATATAGGCCTGGTCTAGCCATGGCCCCAGTGTGAACTTTCTCTGTGCTAAGTAGCTATATGTTGAATATGAACAACAAACCTCTGGGATCAAATGTCACATCCACCTCAGTACCACAATTCAAATATAGTGAAAGGGAAATTGGACAATTAGCAGTAGTGTAGTGGGACTTTTGATTAGCAGGGACAATCCCCACCCAGGCTTCCCTGATCCTTTTGAGCTTAGCTGCAATCCTCATTGAGCTTAGGTGCAATGAAGTTTCCCTGCAACAATATATGATTGTCAGTTATCCCTGTTGTAATGAAATGTATTTTGGGGTGGCATGGTCTTGAATGGGCAATTAAGACAGATTAGCTTTATAAAAGTCCTACAAATTCCATCTACCTATCATATATCTATCATACAGAAACACATAGAAAGAGATGGATCAACCCAGCTGCCTGAATTTTTGGAATCTCCTTGGGTGCATGGCTATAGGGACTGTTATGATAAGTGCCAGAATTTCAAAACATACCATGACACCACTGGAAAATGGCGGTGTGATAGATGTGATTTCTTAGATACACTCAAATAGCTATAAGCCTGGATAGCTCTATGTAGGCATTCACTTTGCATACCCATAGTGCTAAAGTAGAGAGGGGTGTTGTTGTTAATCGATGCAGTAGTATAAATCGGCTTATGCATCATTAAACTGGAATAGGAATTTGCTTTCTGTCAAGGAGGCAGTGGAAAACAAAATGTGACCCGTATAAACACATTTATTTATTTATTTATTTATTTATTACATTTCTATACCGCCCAATAGCCAGAGCTCTCTGGGCGGTTCACAAAAATTAAAAACATTCAAAGTATAAAACAACAGTATAAAACCATAGTATAAAATACAATATAAAAGCTCTGTTGATGCCTATCCCATGCTGTTGTGCAATAATATACCACTAAAATCAGTGATGCACCTGCGATTCAAAGCTTTACCATCTTCAAACATACAGATGATCTGGCTTTCTTTGGCATGAATGAAACACAATCATGCTTAAAATAACATTTTTAATTAAAAAGAAGCATAACATAACAATTGCATCCAAAACATAAGTGCCCAGTATCTCACTCAGGGCCAAAATGTGTGTTGCAAAACAAAACAAATGGTGGTCATTTCAGCTGGAGGAGGGATGCGCTGGAGGTCTTACATGTAATTTTTTTTGTAGGAACAAGGTCCACTGGTTACCCAACAAAACATTTGAAGTTGTACAACCACTCTTTCATGGAGGACATTGAATAGCATGGTATCGGTGATTGTGATGACTATTTGTCCTTTGGTTCAGGTATCAAAAGTCTTGGACTTGCTCTGGAATTTTATCACTAAAGGATTAATCAAAAAGTATATTTTTTATGTAGCATAGTAGCCTTTTATTTCCATTATTAGTGTTAGTTAAGATCTCCCTCATCCAGCAAATATCCATCACTCCTTTAGGAAATATGTTTTTGAATGACTTCACTGGGTTTTCAGCATGATGCTCAGAATCTTCTTGTAGATACGATCACAGCCTTTCAATATTCTCTCTTTTTATCAGGGTTAACTTTATTGTACATATTTTAGTATTACAAAAATATGCTGTTCTTTTTATTTTATTGTCACTTTGCGATTATATAAATAATAATGTTTACAGATGTAGAATTATAATTATGAAAACATAATATATACTTTTGCCTTCCCTGGCATTTTCTTTTTATCATTATGTATTTGCAAATTATGAACAAAATGCTGTGTCGAAGAGACATCAAAGTCTGAGTAATTTGTTATAAATGTATTCCTTTGAGTCTGTTAGAAGCCAAAACATATTGTTATGAAAGAATCATGCTTGGCATGTATGTACAGCACTGACAAATCAACACATGTTCTCCCTTGCTATTGCACAATCACCCAGATGGAATCCCTGCAAGTCATCTTTTGAGCATAATCAGCTGATTCATCAAACAGCCCGTTTGGCACGTGGAATGACTTGCGCAATACCTTTGAATGGCAGGATGTCTTGGGAAGCGTGGGTAAGAAAGAGTGGGGGGGGGGAAGAATAATTAACTTTGCAAATGTTAGAAGGAAGAAAATTTGTCCTTGTAGCACAGTGTGCGGCTACAATTTTATATTATTTATAATTATGAACAATATAAATCAGTGCTGGTGATTATGTACTTAATACTGGCTAATTGACATTCACAATTATGGGAAGACATAGTTGGGGAAATGAGCACCATAATTGAATGTTATCTATTTTCAGTTGTGACAATAAAGAGACAGAAGATGTCAATATTGGATCTCTTGGGCAGCCTGAATTTATGGTAGATCAATATGGATGCCACAGCATTTCTGATTCCACTGATACATCCGTTGGCATGCTCTTGTTAGTGGAGTACAAGATTCAGCTAGGCAGAAAAAACAGAGTCCAGGATCCAAAGAATATGAGCATATGATTCTACAGTTCTCTACAAATCTCTCCCCCCACCCTAAAATTCTCCTTTTTTGCCACATGGCAAAGACCTGTGAAATTAGGAAGAGTTCCAAAAGTTGTTTTGATACAACAAGAATAATATTTATTTAAAGAAAGAAAAGCACACTGGCAAATTATTTACTTAGTAAATATGTCTTTGGATCCCATTCAAAATAAACAATTGACCAATTAAAATAGAATCTGTCACTGGTCCATGTGATGGCTTACCAGATCTGGGTCAGCAACCAACCTTCTTGGGCAAATGTCAGGGCCCACAAAACTTGCCAGGGAACCTGTAACCACCCTAAAGATTCAACAGGGGCACCCCAAAAGGAGGACCTTTTAATGACAAAACTGTAAACTATTTTTTAAAATTATTGTTTGTAAAAAAAAAAAAATAGGGCAGGCCAAGAAAATTTAGGGGGAAGGCCTGGGACTGATGCCAATCTACACTTTTATTTTTTTTAATTAATTGTGTTTTAATCAACCAGCACTGTACCAAAGCACTGCTCCAGGCTACAGTCTTCCTTTTTGTTCTGCTCAATGCCTCTGGTCCCAGTTCATGACATGTATGGAAAAGAAGAGGATGGTGGCATGGAGACAGAGCTGTACTTGACCAGGCCAAGCCAGAAATGGAGTGCTTCTGCCTGGAAGGAGAAGGAGTATCACCATCTCCTTCTCTTGTGGTTGAGGGGAGCCCACAGAGGGTCCTTACTCCTGACATTCTAGAGGTCCTCAGCGAGGTGGAGGATCAGGCGGTGGAGCTCCTCCAGGATGTGGATGAGGAGGAGGAGCAGGCAGATTCCCTCCCTCCACTATCCAACGCCTCTTCCACACTTACCCCTGCTCCTGTGGTGACACTGGAGAGTGAAGGCAGGCCATCGGTGTCACCACAGAAGTGACAGACCATCATGGTGTGGGATGACTTTGAGGTGGGAGCAGATCCCAGCTTTGCTGTCTGTCACCATTGTAAGGCAACTCTGAGCAGGGGTAAAATGCCAGAGCACTATAGCACCAGCGGCATGCTCCAGCATCTAAGAAGGCAGCACCAGTCCATCTTGCTGGGGGCAGATGCAGGCAATTCCCAGTCGACTGGTGGCACTAGCAGGGGCAAGCAGAGGGCTGCTGCTGCAACTCCGGAAAACTCTCCATCTCCCATGCCCGAGCGGCTTAGGCAGGCAACCCTGGAGGACTTGGGAAAAGAGAAACTGCCTTTGGTGGATGGCAATGGAGAGTGGGACTGTGACCCTATTGCTCCTCATGGATCTTTCAGCAGCTTTCAGTATCATTAACCATGGTATACTTTGGGATGGAATTTGATGACATGGTATTGCAGATCCAGAAGGCAGTGGTGGGGAAATTTATTTTATTTATTTATTTCATATTTATACTGCCCAACAACCTAGGCACTCTGGGCAGTTTACAACTAAAATCATAAAATTACAACCAAAACCATAAAACCATAAAATTTTAAAACTTTAACATCACATAAAACCAGAATAAGTTACAGTCCAGGGAAGACTTGTTTACAGAGGAATGTTTTTAGGAGGCATTTAAAAGATAGTACATTTTCCGTCTCCCGAAGTTCACTTCCAACACTTAGCCATTGACATTTGGGGTCCCTCGTGGTTCCATCTTGTTCCCTATATTTTTCAACATCAACGTAAAACCATTGGGAGATGTCTTCCAGAGATTTGGGCTAAAGTGTCATCAATATGTGAAATATTTGGCAAGTATTGGAAGGGATAACTTAATCTGGATAAAACAGAAGCACTGTAAATTTGGAAATCTGCTAATCTGCATGAGGTTTAGATCAGACTCTTGATAGAGTCAAAATGCCCTAGAAGGGAGTCAGGGTGTGTACTAGACTCACTGCTTTCTATAGAGACACAGGTGGCATCAGCTGCCAGATTTATTATTATTATTATTATTTTACCAGTTTAGGATGATTGTGGCCCTATTTTGCTCTAGATAGCCTTGGTTACATCCAGATTAGATTACTGCAATGTGCGCTACATGGAGCTGTTTTTGAAGATTATTTGGGAACTGTAGTTGGTACAGAATGCCGCTGCTGTTAGAACACTTGTGGCAACAACGAACTCAAATCCTATTCCTCCTATTCTGTATGGTTGCTGGTAGGCTAGAAATTACGGCCTCTGATGCTGATGCTTGGGCAGGCTTGCACTGATCTGAGTGGTGCTTAAGATAATGTGGTCTAGAAACCATTTAGGTCTTTAATGCCAAAACCAGCAGCTTGATTTGAGCTCAAAACGTAAATAAATAGGCAGCCATTAACGATTAGGCTGGCTGGTACTATGGATAGGGCTTTCTCAGTGGTGTCCCCACCACTTTGGATCTCTATCCCCAGAGAAATAAAGGGAAAGGTGCATGGCTTCATCACTGCTGGCTTTAAAAAGAAGAAAGGACTCTTTTATTCTAGTTTCCATTTGGTACTTAAAATCATTTGGTGCTGTTTCTGTCCTGATACTGTGTGTAACTGCAATAGTGTGTTCATATTTTTGGGCAATATTGTAAACTGCCTTGAGAGGGAAGTGTGTGCCCTGAAAGGTGATTTTAAACTCTCTGAAACAAATAATAAAAATTAACGATAAATGTAACGTAGAGAAAAGGGAGCAGAAATCAGAGATAAGAGATTTTTAGTGGGGAAAAATCTCTTATCTCCAATGAGCTGCTGGTCAGAGATAATATAATATAGGACAGTTGGGGAGAGCTAGGGAGCTAGGAATATGGACAATGATTGGGGGAAGCTGGCAGGCCAGATGGGCACCCCACACAGGCTGTATTCAGCTCCCAGAGGTTTCCCATTGCTGTTCTCAGACCATTTTCTTCCTGTACCATAAAGGTTTCTCTCTCATCAAGAATGCAGATGTTCATATGAATGTTAAACTCAAATTCTGAAAAACCATAGGCCTGATTAAATAAATATTATACTTCTATCCTGGAAGATATGTATTCAAAATAAATTAAGCAATCTCTTGCTTTTTAAAAAGGCGGAAAATGCCATTACATTCCTAAATGCTCATTTTGCAAAGGACTGGTTTAATTCAGACATTGAAGTATGCAGTTTAAACTGCTTTTATATTTGATGGTATGAAGTATCTTGGACAAAAGGAGAATAGAGCTTGTTATGTTAATGAAAGTAGTGTTGAATCTAAAATTCATCTCCAAGTGCCTAATGGTATGCTCTATTGTTGCACATCTTGTGGCTTATAAACACATTCTTTTCAGAATAGATTTCTCTTGCCATAAATCCATATGAATATAATTGTGAGAAGAGATAAGCAGGCAGTGAACTTTCGGTTTAAAATTGATAATAGTAGTGGACATATTCTGGCATATCCCTGAGACAGACCCCAAAAATGAATCAGATACAAACACATAATATCCTCATGCGTGGTTATATATGCCATAGCTCTTCTTAGTTGTTCCAAATGATTAGATTGTTATTTGAACTGTTAAAGATAGCACGGAGGAAAAAGAAGCGAATGATAACCTTTCCAAGCTAGGAGTCACTGTTTATCCCCCTGAATACGGGGGAGAAATAGAATAAAATCTCACAAAATGCAGAAGGCTCATTTTCCTGTGTGTGGTTTGTTTGTTTGTTTTTGTTTGTTTTTAACATGAAGCTCTACTATATTTACTTATCTTAATCAGAAGAAAGGTATCCCCCACCCCCAACTTCCCCTTTACTTTTAAATTCAACAGGAAAGAAGTGAGGAATGGAATATTTTTTGCACAAAGAACAGCCCAGATGTTATGAAATGTTGTTACTTAAAAAAATGTTACTTTTCCTTATTCTTTCCTTTATTTTTTTGATGGCTGCTCTCCTAAAGAAAGAAGGCACCATCCAGTTGGACATTATCCAGTTTTGCCATGAAGATGAACTTACCATTTTTGTGTTTTCTGACACATTATAATCTGTCCTCATCCCACCCATAAATCACAGGCTGCTGACTAACTGACTAATCTAGTTTACTTCTTTTTGTCCACAGTTTGTTGTCTTTATATTTCAATCATCATTTCTTTTCTTTTTCTTCTTTTCTTTTTGGCTTGGTTTGTTTACTGAAAATCCAATACACTTTTGAGAAGAAGCACTTTAAAAGATCAAAACAATGTCAGTGATTAAAATGATCATTTTGATGTATTGGGTGCAGATTTTCAATGATGGAATGAAAGTTTGTTGGTACACAATAACTATTCTCCCTAGGCATTCTCTTCTAGGAGTTGAACTCCTCAAGCATAATAATAAACAAGTGGAAAAATAACTGCAGTAATAACATCTGACATTTTATGCTGTAGCATTCATACCCAAGGGTTCTAAAGTGATTTACAAATGAGAGGACTGATTCTGTATTAACCAGTGTTCTATGCACGGATCTTTTATAGCTGGGTGCACTGGGATCTCAACAACCTCCTCTTATTAATTATATTTATGATGGCAGAGTTTATAAGCTCCAGTTCTGGACTAAGATCTGATTGTGTTTGTTGTACCTGTATAAATTGCAGGATTAAACATTGCAAGGAGACTTCAAAAGCTTCACTTTAATTAGGATATTTATGGAGACAACATATATGAGTCCCCAAACTACAATGCAGCCTCCCAAATTGCTTCACCTAAGCAGGAATGGTAATGATGTTTTCTTAAATATTCAAGGAGTTTAAATCAACAGTAGAATGAGATGTTTCCTGAGACTATGGTGGGATCTACACTACTGCTTTTATTTTTTATTTATTTATTTATTTATCATATTTATACCCCGCTCCTCAGCCAAAAAAGGCTCTCAGAGCGGCTTACACTTAGCAAAAAAGACAGCTTTACAATATTTGAAGTGGACTGACAACTATTGGGGCCCATGACACATTCCATATACCATTTTCAAACCGCTTTCAAAGTGTTATATCCTGCTTGGTGTAGATCTGCCCATTATCTCAGTGAAATAAGGCAAATGGCCAGTCTGTCATTATATGCAAGAGAAGATCTCAGAGAAGATCTCCATACAAGGTTGTGCCTTCCACATATATCGTCAGGCTCTCTGTTATAGGTAGGCATGTCATGAATAATCATGAGTTGCTGCTCCCAATGAAAATACTACATATTTGCTGTTGTGAACTTGCAGCAAGTGTCCTGAATGGTCAGAAAGTTTGGAAATATTGTCATTGGATCTGTGGACAAACAATCCCCCCCCCCACAATAATTAATAGGGGTGGCTGACTTTATTTTCTAATTGTAGTGCAGAAGCCATTGTAATTCAAACAAGCAGAAGCTGCTGTCCAGCCAGGGACTTCATGGCCAGTAGCATCTGGGAAACCAGACTGGGCAGCCATCACACAGGTGGCCATTTTGGGAGAGGCTATATATAGGCCTCCCCCAAGTCTTCTTCAAGTCTCACGAGATGTAGAAAAAGCCTTGCAAGGCTTCAGCAAGTCTCACAAAACCTTGCCACAGGCTTTGGCAAAGCCTCGCAGAACTTGTGTCAGCTACTTGTAACACCTGCTAGTAGTGCAGTACATGAAATACCAGCCTTGCCTCTGCTTCATGCAAGAAAGTGACTTGGGCTGGTTCTGTTATTCCCAAGTAACCATGCATTGAAATTCAGTCACTGCATAATTTATTTAAAGTAGGGATGTTTAGTCTGCCTTGTGAATGAAAATAGCATATATGCTCGATGAAGATTACTTAATTTTGTTAACATTTTGTCTATATTAACATCATCTGCATAGAAAGAGGCTGAACCTACAGAGGATTGTGAAGAAGATTTTAAAAAAGCAGTACATCATATGCATAATGACATTAATTGTAACTATGACTACAGGCATAACTAACATTGAAACTGAGAACAATAGTGTAATTCATATCCAACTGAAGTCATCGGGATCTGCACTGAACCCCAGATTATTATTTTTCAGCTATAGTAATAAGATAAATGTTGAGTAAAACATTTGAATCTCTTTTAATTTGGATAACTACAAGTCCAAAGATATCCTTTTTACTTGCTTCCAGATGACCAAACGAAAAATGAAAAGAAAAAAGGGATTCGTAGTTTATACTGAAGTTGGCAAATAACATTATATGCTTTCCATGATGTTTGTTAATTCTAATTTACTAGGATCAACTATATTCCCATCTGTGGCTTCTGTGAAGAATATTATGCAGTTGGTCTATATTGGCAAATGATATTGATCCCTCCCCCATTTCCTCCTTTATCCATGCAAATCAAAATACAAGCACTGTTGTGAGCCATCTTTATGGGCAGGTCTACACCTCCCAGCATTCTGGGAGGGGCGGGGGAGGATCTCACGATATTCTGCTCATGAGATCCTCCTGTTTGGACAGATGCATGTGTGACATCCTGGGAGGAACAAGGGATCTCGCACCTGCCATTTTTTTTTACTGAAGATGAGCACATTTTTATTATTATTATTTATTTATTTATTGCACTTATATACCGCTCCCATAGCTGGGGCTCGCCGGGTGGTTTACAGAAATTCTAAAATTAAGATAAAAACGAGTATACAAAATTTAAAATTCTAATACACAGAACATACACACATAAAGCATTAAAGACCATTAAAAAACTAAACATGTGGGTGATTAAGATGTGCTGCCATATGCCTGGGCAAAGAGGAAAGTCTTAACCTGGCGCCGGAAAGATAGCAGCGTTGGTGCCAGGCGAGCCTTGTTAGGGAGATCATTCCACAGTCTGGGGGCCACCACCAAAAAGGCCCTGTCCCTCGTTGCCACACTCCGAGCCTCTCTCAGAGTAGGCACCCGGAGGAGGACCTTAGATGTTGAATGTAGTGACCGAGTATATTCACGTTAGGAGAGGCGTTCCATCAGGTATTGTGGTCCCAAGCCATGTAAGGCTTTATAGGTCAAAACCAGCACCTTGAATTGAGCTCGGAAACATACAGGCAACCAGTGCAAGCGGACCAGAGCAGGTGTTATATGGTCGAAACTTCTGGTTCCCGAAATCAATCTGGCTGCTGCATTTTGCATGAGCTGCAGCTTCCGAACCGTCTTCAAAGGCAGCCCTACGTAGAGTGCATTGCAGTAATCTAACTTGGCGGTTACCAGAAGATGGACAACTGAAGCCAGGTTATCCTTGTCTAGATAGGGGTGTAGCTGGGCCACCAACTTGAGTTTGTAGAAGGCACACTGTGCCACTGAGGTCACCTGAGCCTCAAGTGACAATGATGGATCTAAAAGAACCCCCAAGCTACGAACCTGCTCCTTCAGGGTGAGTGCAATCCCATCCAGAACCGGTAGAACACCTCCCATTCTGTCAGTGGAGTCACCTACTAACAGTATCTCAGTCTTGTCTGGATTGAGTTTCAGTTTATTAGCCCTCATCCAGTCCATTGTCGCAGCCAGGCACCAGTTCAACACATCCACAGCCTTTCCTGCTGAAGATGAAAAGGAGAAATAGAGCTGCGTGTCGTCAGCATACTGATGACAGCACACTCCAAAGCTCCAGATGACCGCACCCAGCGGCTTCATGTAAATGTTAAACAACATGGGGGACAAAAACGACCCCTGCGGGACCCCATACTTAAGAGTCCACGGGGCCGAGTAATGTTCCCCAAGCACCATCTTCTGTATCTGACCCGCCAAATAAGAGCGGAACCACTGCAGAGCAGTACCTCCCACTCCCAGCTCAGCGAGTCGTCCCAGAAGGATACCATGGTCAATGGTATCGAAAGCCACTGAGAGGTCGAGGAGAATCAACAGAGTCACACTCCCTCTCCTGTCTTTCTCCCAACATAGGTCAAGGTTGTTTCCATGCCAAAACCAGGCTTGAAGCCTGACTGAAATGGATCCAGATAATCAGTCTCATCCAAGAGTGTCTGGAGCTGGCCCGCAACCACCCGCTCAAGGATCTTGCCCAGGAATGGGACATTTGCTACCGGCCTGTAATTACTAAGATTTTCCAGGTCCAAGGAAGTTTTCTTCAGGAGTGGTCTCACTACCGCCTCTTTCAGACGGTCTGGGACCACTCCCTCTCGTAGAGAGGCATTAATCACCTCCTTGGCCCAGCCAGCTGTTTCATCCCTGCTAGCTTTTATTAGCCAAGAGGGGCAAGGATCCAGTACATAGGTGGTCGCGCGGACCTGTCCAAGCACCTTGTCCACATCCTCGAGCTGTACCAACTGAAACTCATCCAAGAAAACACGACAAGCCTGAGCTCTGGACACCTCACTAGATTCAACTGCTATAACGCTGGAGTCTAAGTCCTGACGGATGTCAAAGGTTTTG
The DNA here is from genome assembly GCF_023053635.1 of Elgaria multicarinata webbii. Taxonomy (NCBI): domain Eukaryota; kingdom Metazoa; phylum Chordata; class Lepidosauria; order Squamata; family Anguidae; genus Elgaria; species Elgaria multicarinata. Next base: position 33,739,676 of record NC_086180.1, on the reverse strand, counting down.
TCCTGGAAGTGCCTGGCAAATTCATTACAGCGGTCCTAAGAGAGTTCTACAATGTCCTTGGGGCCAGCATCTAATAACCCCCGAACAACTCTGAAAAGTTCTGCTGGGCGGCAGATTGATGATGTAATAGTGGCCGCAAGATATTGGTTTTTTGCTGCCTTTGCTGCCTTTGAATATGCTGTATTGTATGCACTTACCAGGAGTTGATTACATCCATTTGGAGCTCGCCTCCATCTGTCCTCTGTCCGATGGAATACTGGGACAGTCCAATGGTTGTCATGGAGACCATGAAATCCTGAGCCGCCCTGGATAGGGTGCCCTCGGCGTGAATGTTGACATCCCCCAGAACCAACAGTCTGGGGGCTCTGAACAGCACATCCGAGACCACCTCCGTCAGCTCAGCCAGGGAGCCTGCTGAGCAGCAGGTTGGGCAGTACACCAACAGGATCCCTAATCTGTCCCGTTGGCCCAACACAAGCTGCAAACACTCCAGACCAGTAGTTACATGGACAGGGAGCCTGCAGAGGGAGATGGAGTTCCTATAGACCACAGCAACCCCCCCTCCCCAGCCCTCAGGTCTACCCTGATGCTGAACCAAGTACCCCGGTGGGCATAGCTGTGAGACTCACTCCTCCCTGCTCTCCCACCCAGGTCTCGGTTATACATGCCAGATCAGCTGCCTCATCCACAATTAAGTCGTGGATGAGGGATGTCTTATTATGCACCGATCTGGCATTTAAAAGCAGCATCCGGAGGCCCGAGGGCTGGCTGATAGGGCAACCAACAAACTTGCGGGTGCGAGGAGGGCCGGAACATGGGACAGCCATTAACTGTCTGCTCTGCGTTCCCCTAAACTGGCAAGTCCTTCTCGCAATGCCATATCTCCCTCTACCCGTCACTACACTAATGGGCACCCCCTCAGATCCCCCCACTTGGCTCTGTATCCTCCCTCCCAGGCACATAGCATAAAACCCACAAAGAAGCAAAGGAGGCAGACAGAGAAAATAGAAAAGCAGCAACAGGCAGGCAGGCAATATCCGTTTTTTTTCCTGAGTGTTGTTGTTGGTTTCCTCCTCCTCTGTCTGCAGACATTGTCTGCATGAGCACTGTCTGCATGAGCACTCCAACACAAAAGTTGTTGTTGTTTATTCGTTCAGTCGTTTCCGACTCTTTGTGACTTCAAAGTAAGTTTTGAAAACACCACAATCCCGCTTTCCTCCGCTCTCACCTGAAGAGCTCCGTGCCAGTTCTTGCCTCCTCATGTTTATTCACAAGGAGGCACTACAAAGCTGGGATCAAAGCCACCCACACCTCCCGCGGTCTCAGGATGATTCCAAGACCGCAGGGAAAATCTAGCTAAAAGCTGTCCCAGTTATCCCGGGGAAATGGAGGGATCATCCATCCCTGCCCCCGGGATCCCCTTTTGTGGATGCACAGGGATGATCCTGGGACGATCCCTGGGATAAGGCATGGTGTAGACATGCCCTATGTCACAAAGAAGAAGAAAACAAATCAGGGAAGAATTGTGATTCTAAAGTTTCTAAAGCATGTGTACATTTTATTTAAGATGTTCAAGGATATGTTCTTTATCATCATCATCATCATCATCTAAAAAAAACCATGTTTGACATTAAACCATCTTGAGTTCTGTGAGCTGGAGCACATGGGGGAATCTTATACCAGGACATACCAGGTAAATCTACACTTCTATGTTTTTTAAATGATGTATGTGACCACTGAAACCTTTGAAATGTTTCAGTTGAGTACAGCTCAGCAATATTTTGCTGTAGTTTCTTAATGTTAAAAGTGTATTTCAATTGCAGGGCTACTAACTTCCCCCCTTGTGCTTCAATGTGCAACATATAACACTAAGTACCAAATTTGTAAAGCCATCTGGTCTGTCATCCATAATTGCAATTTGTTGGTTCACGGTCTGGCTACTTGCTGTTCCATGTCTTTTTGTGTAAGCTTGTTGATAGTTGCCCACTTGGAACTGGTACACTATAGCAAATACACTATTTGATTAAATAGGTATTAATTGAGGGTACATGGTAGGGCAGATTGTAGCTTGGAAATCAAGTGGGAAACTTGTGAGGGTGGGAAGAAAATCAGAAGAGGAAACGTAAGCATGACATCTAAAATGAAACTCAGTATTTTTGTTTTTAAAAGAAACTCTGCTAAGGACACCCACAAGGGAGGAAGAGTAGTGAGTAGGGATGAGTAATGCTAGAGTAATGAGTGGGCATGGGGTAAGTAGGGGAGAGTTTAAAAATGAATTCCCCCTTCTCAAAAAGGCAATCCCAATTCAAGTTGTATAAAACCCTTCTAGCTTGGCCTAACTCAAATTGGGGCTCACACACCCCATCCCCACTAGGCCTTCTGCTGCCTGTTATCCCTTCTCTGCCCCGAGGAAAATTATCAATGGGAAAACAGCAGCTAAATTAGCCCCCCAAGTTGTTGTTGTTTTAGTGTTTGACAGGAACATACTAACAACCCCATTTATTTTGAGGGCGTACAGGAGTAGCAAGTCCCTTGCCCTTGCCTAGTTGTAGGTTGCCTAGTTGTGGCTGAGGAGCAAGGGATTAAGCCAAAAGCTTCATGGAAAATGTGAACCTTAAGAAAGGGGTTAAAGACAAGAGATGTGGCATCAAGTAAGTGCTCTGTTTGTTCTAGGCATAAGTGATAGCAAGAGGGAAAACTGAGAGAAAACACTTATTTTGTTATTGTGGACACTACTAGCTTAAACTCAGAAGATGGAGAAAGAGAAGAGAATCCTGAGCTCCATTCAGTTCCAATGGGTAGGACTGTCTAAACCAGTTCAGTGTCAGATAATACTCATTTGAATTACCCACCACTGAAATGAATGGGCCACAAAAAGTATAGAAACCCCATAGTTGTGTATGCTGCGTGTAAAACCAATTTTTGCAAAATATTCGGTGTACAACAGATAATACTGAATTGAATTGAGGCCATTATGAAAAACATAGCAATGCAAGATACACAGATCAAAGCTTCATCTAGGAGCTCAAATCCCCAAATATTTTGAGAGTATCTACCAAGGCCCTGTGCCTGCTGGAGAGGATTCATTTGGTAAGGACCTTGTAGATTGGATCTTCACTGGAGATTAGATGTTTGCTTTAAAAAAAATGATGAAAGGTAAAGCTCCTGGGGAAAAAATGCTCCCTCTGGAGATATTTCCTTCTGTTGGACCCCAGTTTTGGTCAGGTTTTTTTCCTAGATTAACCAACAGAAATTATTCCTGTGAGGTTGTTGTTCATTATGGTTCCATTGTATGGAATTGGTGAGGGATCTGACTCCCAAAATTATAGGCCAACTGGCCTTCTGGCTATAGTATCAAACATAAGCTTGCAGCTCAGGGAGAAGAAAATGAGATGTTAAGAACAAGCTGGAGTTTGAGGTGGAAGAAGCATGGTTGATCAGTGCTTTGTGTTTATTCAGTTGATCCTGAAGAGTCTGAGCAGGTTGGGAGGTGGTTTGTATGTGGCCTTTGTGGGCTTTATTTCAGCATTTGATTTAATAGATCGTTTATGGTGGGAAACTGTCACACACTAATATAGACTAACGTTTGTTGTTTCTGGTTCAGAAACTTTATTCCTAACAGATAAGACTTCAGGCTGATCAAGACAAGGAGGACTTAATGGTTTTGGCCTACCATTAGAAATCCCAGCAGACTTAGACTTTGACTTAAATGAGTTTGGTAAAGGAAGAGCTACTAGATTCCCAATTGGGAAGATATAAAAAGCCTCTCCTACTTTGTAGCTAGAGAAAGATACTCAATTAAAAGAGAATTGTGTTTCTAACATGAAAGGATGGATATATCCTGAAAGGATGGATATATGGATATAAATTATATATATAATTTAATCCTTTAAATTATATATATATAATTTAAAGGAATTAGTTATGCTTCCCTTTCTTCATTCCATTGATTTGAAGATCAACATGGATATTTCAGACAATTCTAACCTCTCTAAATAGCAGAATTATTGGGGGGAAGTCTAACATAGTTTTGAAAGACATTTTTGTGTTACCTACAACTAGTGCTAAAGTACAATGGCCTTCTCTCTTTCCACCCCTATTGGGTGATAAATTGGGAGGGGCCATTGTGTCTATTATTCAGAATTAGGAGGAAATACTCAAAACATTTGGGAGGGGTTATCACTTAGTTTAAATTTTTTTTAAAAAAAGTCAGAGAGTCTGTCCATTCCCACCTATGTCTTGGAGAGAAAATGCTTCAATTGTCACAGACAACTCACATTCCATCCCAGATTGGCAGCAGCAGGTGCTCTATGGGGGCAGGGGAACCTGGTACACATACACCACTATATCGAATAGCTTTGTTACATCTGTCAAAACTGCAATCTTCTCTCTAAAACGAATTTAAAAAATGCCTTCCCCAACATATGATCCACTTTGCCACTCTATTTTTAATTTTAAAAAGTAATTTTAGAATGTATAATTTTAAAGCTACTTTACACTCTTCAGCTTACTAGAAGTTAAGACAACATTTACACATTTGCAGCATTTAAAGTATATATGTGCAATGCCTGGTGGGGCAACAGGTTCTCACACATTCACCCTGCTCCGAGCTTACTTCTGTTCATCCCACATCTAGATAATCTACAGAAGGGACAAAATAAGTAAGTGGCAGCTATGTATCTACAGACTGACATGCATAAGTGTAATAATACTCTATGATTATGTGGCAAATCTCTATCTTTTTCTCCCTGTGAATTACACAAGATAGGTGTGAATTGGCCTACAGAATCTATGGGCACGTCTAGACCTGGGGATATCCCGAGGATCGCCCCGGGATCATCCCTGTGCGTCCACATGATGCATAGGAGATCCCGGGGGCAGGGAGGGATGATCCCTCCCTTGCCCTGGGATACACCCTCCCCTTTAATCATGTTTTTTTCCTGTGGTCTTGGGATGATCCTGAGACTGTGGGAGGTGTGGCCAAGCATCCCGCTTTTGTCCTGGCTCTTCACAAGTAACCATGAGGAGCCAGGAACCAGGCACGGGCCACGGAGCTCCTCAAGAGCTCTGTGCCCATCGGGTATGGGGGGGGAACAGGAGTATGGATTTTTTTGGGTTAAAAATATTCACTTTTGCGCAGGAGCACTCCTGCGCTCTTCTTAGATTAAAAAAACCAAAAAATGGCAGACGCAACGTCCTCCCTCCCCCCGGGACATCATGCACCATGTGTAGACTGAAGGGGAGGATCTGACAAGCATCATGTCATGAGATCACCCCCCTCCACCCCCCCCTCGTCTAGGCATGCCATAAGAATTGAGAAAGCAACTAATTGTAGACATTATCTTGCTGAGTGACATATTAATCCTAAATCAGTACTTCACTCTTTCAGACAATGGATGACTCTCACTTATTCAAGAGGCATATTCAGCGGTCTGTGCAGGTAGCAGCAAATGACATTTATAGGTCACCACTAAAGAAGCTGTGTAGAGCTGAAAGCAAATGACACAGCAGTAACATGACAGATTCAGAAGATCCTCCAAGACTATCTAATCAATCACTGTAGTGTGTGAAAATGGCAAGACCGCAGTCTTGCAATCCCGGTGGACTAAATTCTGATGGTACCTGTGTCAATCTAAATCTTTTATAAATCTGCTTTAATTAATGACTTTAACCCAGAGTTACATTGGTATTACAAAGATCAGAATCTTTTCCATGGCCTCCATATGGTAGCATATGCATTATATCATGCAAGTGCCTGAGATAAACATGCACACAGAGAGAGAAACACACAGAGAGAATCATAGAAGCATAGAATAGTAGAGTTGGAAGGGGCCTAAAAGCCCATTGAGTCCAACCCCCTGCTCAATGCAGGAATCCAGAGAGAGAGAGAGAGAGAGAGAGAGAACAACCCAAGTGATCAAGCACCAAGAATTCTTGCCATCAGTTCTCCAGATGTGAATATAACACAAATCTAACCTAAAAACACAGAATCACAGCATAATCTCTAAAAATCACTTTCTAAAAATAACTCCCATCTATAAAATGGGAGTTACTTACTGAAAATGCCGAAGTCTGTCCATACCTGACTTAAGAGTACCAAGTTCTCCTATTTGTAGTGGTTTTACACGGCCTTTTTAACTTTAAATTTATCTGATACTTGTATTTTATAGCTTTAATTGTACACTGTCCAGAGAACCTTGGTTAATGGGCAATATAAAAATGTAATAACTAAATAAATAACTAAATAAATATCCTGAATTCCAAATCAGGGGCCAACTATGCTTTCTTTCTGCTATTTCTGGTAGGGATGTGCTCCGCTCCGATTAGAAGCATAGAAGCAGGAGCGAATTGGCCTGCTCCGCCTTGCCCAGAGGCAGAGTAGAAGCGGACCGCGGACCCCTAGAAGCAAGGCGAAGAGAAGCACCCATTTTTGGAGTGATCCTCTTTCCGCGGACCGATCCGATCTCCATTTTGAAACATTTCGCCCATAGGAAAAGAAAAGGGGATAACTGTGTTGTTTTTGAAGCTATCTTTCTGAAACTTCTTGTGCTTAGAGAGTCATGGATTGGGGTCATTTTGAGCCTACTCTCAGCTCTCTGCGTGGTGCAGTTCGCTTGCTAGAATTTTTTAAAAAACCGGCGGGAAAAATACCTTTTCCGAAGGGCTGAGGGGCAGAGTCAACTCCCGGTCATGATCACATGATCCCAAAGTTGGAGGAGGGGATAGGCAAAATGGGTAACTTGGGATTCTGGGAACTTCTCTTTCTTAGTCTGAACGGACTTTACCCAGTGTTTTTTAAAACAGTAGCCCCACCAAATGCACAAACACAACCTGAAATCATATACTAAGCCAATAATAAGAGAGCACTGCTACCCACCCTAACTTTGGGGAACAACTGAAAAGATGTGGTGCAAGGGGATGAGCTCCCCTAGGGCATGCCATGTGGACGTGCCCTCACTCTCTCCTGTACTTGGAGGGCCATCAGAGCCCTCCAAAGAGAGTAACCCGGTGGAGCAATGCCTATCATGAGTTGAAGTGAGAGCTTTGCTTCTTAAGACTGGGTCTCAGAACCCTCGTGGTGGAGCAATGCCTTTCATGAGTTGAACTGAGAGCGTTGCTTCTTAAAAGACTGGTCACTACTAGGACCAGTCAAATTGGCAAATGCTTCCCCCTCCCCTGGGCACGTCCCCCTCTTACTGGTAAAAGACAGATATAGCCTTTTTAAAAATGTTCTTCTTGTTGTTTATTCAGCAACACTGCTGCTTTTAATTCCACCCCTCCTTTGTTTATTTATTTATTTATTTATTCCATTTTATATGCATTACTGGCTTATCCTTGGCTCACTTCCTTATGCCCCCAGAAATGTCTGCTGCCTGCCTGCCTTCCCTCCCTCGTCCCCTGCCCGCCTCGCAAGGATATTGTGTGTGTGTGGCTTTGACTCAGGGGAGAAGTCCTTCCTGCGCTCAATTAGACTTTTGGAAGTTCCAAATCCATTTCTCAAGTGTGGAAGAAGATTCATAGGTTTATCTCTACTCCCCAATTCATAGCATGTTGGGATTTCCTTTGAAATGGCCCCATTGAGCTGTCTGCGGGTTTAAGCCCCGCCAAAAATCAGGGGATGATGGGATTGCCTTGTACCTTGGCATGATTGTGGGTCTAGATGGCATCTGTGAGTATGCCCACTTCCTTTTTTTTATCTGTCCAAATGTCAGAGAACAGTCCACATCTGCAAATGGGGTGCCCGATTTTCATAAATTCCCCAAAAATCAGGGGATGATGGGACTTCCTTGAGTCTTGGCGTGTGTGTGTATCCCTGGATAAGCTGTCATGGTGGCGACTTTGAGGTAACTTTCTAACATGCAAATTGACGGACCTATCGAAGGGAGTGTGAATGGGGTGCCCGATTTTCATAAATTCCCCCAAAATCAGGGGATGATGGGACTGCCTTGAGTCTGGGCATGCGTGTGTATCCCTGGATAAGCTGTCATGGTGGCGAGTTTGAGGTTTCTAACGTGCAAATTGACGGAGCTATCGAAAGGGGTGTGAATGGGGTGCCCGATTTTCATAAATTCCCCCAAAATCAGGGGATGATGGGACTGCCTTGAGTCTGGGCATACATGTTTATCCCTGGATAAGCTGTCATGGTGGTGAGTTTGAGGTTTCTAATGTGCAAATTGACGGAGCTATCGAAAGGGGTGTGAATGGGGTGCCCGATTTTCATAAATTCCCCCAAAATCAGGGGATGATGGGACTGCCTTTGAGTCTGGGCATGCATGTGTATCCCTGGATAAGCTATCATGGTGGCGAGTTTGAGGTTTTTAACGTGAACATTGACGGAGCTATCGAAAGGAGTGTGAATGGGGTGCCTGATTTTCATAAATTCCCCAAAAATCAGGGGATAATGGGATTGGCTTGAAACTTGGCGTGTGTGTGTATACGTCCATGAGGTGTCATGGTGCCAAACTTGAGGTTTCTAACTTTCACAGAAAAAAAGTTGTATACTTTTTAAACTTTCAATGCAAGCCTATGGGGGGGAAAACGGAGCTCGGATCCGGAGCTCCGCAGCGGAGCGGAGCGGACATGGGCGGAGCGGGGGCGGAGCGAAGCGGCCCGATCTGCAAATCGCAGATCTGGAAGAGAAGCGGAGCGGGGGGTCCGTGCACACCCCTAATTTCTGGCATCTTAAATTCTGCAACTGAGATTTTTCAGGGACCAGGAATGTAATTTCCCAAAACACACAAGTCAATGGTTTGGATGTCAGGGCCCCTCAACACTACTTGTCTTAGGGCTCCTTGTACTGGAGTGCAGCCAGTTCAGAAAACTATGCCAATTCGGAATTGAATCTAGGGGTACTAGGCCTATTGTCACAAACAAGTCTGTAAAGTACTTTGCACATAACTATAGGTTTAACACAAATGGACCATAGATCTATATATAAAAAAGCATGAAATTTGCCCACAATCAATCACGCAGATATGAAAAGTCAAACACCATGCAGTATGCTGAACGCTGTTGTATATACACTCATTCATTACATTTCTATACTCCCCAATAGCCAGAACTCTCTGAGCAGTTCAAAACATAATAAAACATAATATAAATACCTTTAACATTCAAAAATTCAAAACAGATGAAAACTCTTCTTGTTGTTCTAAGTTAAAATCAACTAAAATAAAACTACCAGGACACTATAGAAAACTTCGAAAGCTCCATTGCATCCCATCAAATGCCTGGGCGTAGAGGGAAGTCTTAACCCACTGCTGAAAAGATGACAATGTTGGCTCCAGACAAACCTTACTGAGGAGAGCATTCCATAATCAGGGATCCAGTACCAAGAAGGTTCTCTCCCTATTTAGTTTACATCACTATTTGGTGTAGGCTCTTTTTTATATATATTAACTAATGGACTTGAAGAGGTTACATTAGGACATTGACTAAATAGGATGCTCATTGGATAACCTTGGACCAATCTCACACTCTCAGTTTCAGCAGTCTCACAGAGTTGTAAGGTAGGATGATATCTTCGTCAGGCTGAACAGGATGGCTACCTTGGGTACCAAATTCTGGGGGCACCAAAGTCCACCCATCCATATCCCCCCCCAACCCTGAGAGAGATATCCCAGCCAGTCAATAACTGCTTCTGAGGAATATCCTTGCACAAGAGATCAGCTGTAGAATTGATCAGACCCTAACAACATGCTTTGAGGGGTCATTACTTAAAGTGAGGCATTCTGAATGAGGTGGCTATGAAGATCACCTGTGCAGTTGCAGCACATGTGGTCTCCAGGGCCACCTCACCCAGAATGGCTCACTTTAAGACAGGACCTCTCAAAGTATAGCATGGCGGGAGGCAGGTGGCAGGGTGTGTAAGAAGAGGAAGAGGAGATTGGCTGGCTGGAGAAGCGAAGGTCAGATTAAAGCAAGAGGTGTTGACCTGGAGATAGAGAGAAGGAGTGGTGGTGGTGGTGGTAATGGTGGCATGTCCAACAGGGTGTCAAAATACCATCTTGCCTAGGACACCAAAATACCTAGAGGTGGGCCTCTGTTGTGGTGGTGAAATGGAAGAACCACTGAACTCATTGGAGGAAAAACAGGATATAAATGTAGTAAACAAATAAATGGATGCATGGTATATGTTCACATACCCCATAAGCTTAATGAGATTTATTCTGAGCTAGTATTTATTTATTTATTTATTTTATTTTATTTATTACATTTCTATACCGCCCAATAGCCGGAGCTCTCTGGGCGGTTCACAAAAATTAAAAACATTCATAATATAAAACAACAGCATAAAACCATAATATAAAATACAATAAAAAAGCTCAACCAGATAAAAACAGCAGCAATGCAAAATTACAAATTTAAAACACCATGTTAAAATGTATTTACAGATTGTTAAAATGTTGGGAGAATAAAAAAGTCTTCTTATTGTACTTATTGTATCTTATTGTACCTTTAACAAATGTATGGGTAGTAGAAATTCAACAGTATTACCATGTTAGAGAAAATTTCATCTGTTGAATTTCTGCCTCTTACAGGCATCCCTGCCAAAAAATAATAATAATAATAATAAAAAATGGCAACCTTGGCAAGTGATTTTGTTAGCAAACACAGAAACATTTTTTTAAAAGATGGAAACTCTCTAACCTGATACATTAGATTGCTTTTGTCATCTTAATTAATTTCCCTCCATGTTCTTGTAAAGCAGTCCATATCACAAATAATTGATTGGGGACTAAAGCTGAAATGAACACTTCAGGCATTTGCTTAAAGGGAATTAATTCTTAATTAAGTTGGCTTTCTTTGGATTTTCATCTTTAGGGAAAATCAGCTGCGGCTAAGCATTTGAGATATCTTCTGCTTCTTTAATATTAGGGGAAGCTTTTATAAGAGATTTTAGGCACTTTGCATGCTAAGTAGGTCAGGAAGGGGTGTCTTACTGATGTTTGAAACAAAATGTCATGTTGACATTGAAAGGGCATAATGCATTATGATTCCCTACTAATACATAAGAAAGCAAGCTCTGGTCCAGATCTAGGTGTTTCTCCTCACAATTGCTTTAATGTTATGGGTAGGGATGGGTGAGACGTTCGTTCACTTAGCATTGTTATGCAATCTTCCCAGTTTCAAACTTCCTGAACTTATACATGAACCAGTTTGTAGCTAGGCAGTTGTATCTACAGTAGCATTTACACTTATCCAAACTTTATGATGCAGTTTGCAAATAAAAAATTGCATACAACAATGTGTATAGTATGGGAAAGTGTGCACATTATTTGGAAAGAAATTTCTTGCCTCAAAATGTGCACATTAGGACAAGTGCATGAAAAAATGCATACATTACGAGAAATGTGCAAAAAAATACTAGGGATGTGTTCCACTTCTCCTCGGACCGGAGAAGCAGGAGCGGATCGGGGGGCTTCGCCTCTGCTTAAGGCGGAGGCGAAGAGGATCAGGGGAGCCGCGGAGTGTTGCGGAGTGGATCAAGGTGAAGGCGGATCCTTTGCCTTGATCCGGAGCATTGCAAAAAAGGTAAGGGGGTTTACTTGGCCCTGCCGCTGCCGCTGCCGCCCATGCGGCGACGGCGGCAGAGCCAGGTAAGGGGGAGGGGGGTCTTACCTGCTTCCGTCCGCAGTCCCGCGGTTGCTTCAACTGAGCCCGAGGACTCAAACAGGAAGACTAGGCCACGGCCTGGTCTTCCTGGATGAGGCCTCGGGCTCAGTTGAGGCAGCCACGGGTCCGCAGACAGATGCAGGTAAGGGAGAGGAGGGAGGGGGGTTTACCTGGCCCTGCCTCTGCCGCCCGTGCGGCGATGGTGGCAGAGCCATGTAAGGGGGAGGGGGGTCTTACCTGCATCAGTCGCGGCCTGTCGCCACCTTCACTAGAGCCTGCGGCTCAACCAGGAAGTGTAGGCCGGGGCCTATAGTTCCTGGTTGAGCCGCGGGCTCTAGTGAAGCTGGGATGGGCTGGGACAGACACAGGTAAGGGGAAGGAGGGAGGGCGGCCTTACCTGGCGCCACTCCTCGCCACTGCGGAGCTCTGATTTGGAGCCGGAGCTCCGCAGCAGAGTGGAGCGGCCCCTAGGCGGATTGAGCAATTTGCGGATCGGGCATGAAGAGGATCGGGGGGTCCGTGCACATCCCTAAAAAAATACACAGGATGTTTAACAGACTTTTAGTGGAAACAACTGCAACTTTTGCATGTAACTGATGTAAAAGCAGGACAGAATGAACTCAGTTTTGGAAAACTGATTGAACTTCACAGATTCATGTATCCTTAGTTCTGGAAATGTGTGGGAAAATATCGGTGAACTACTGGACTGCCTCACATAGGTAATACTGGCCATCAACCATGTAACCATATCCTTGACTGTTCCATGATGGATCACAGAACTGGCTGCCAGTGAATGCCAATCCTATCCCAATCCTAAACACATTTATTAGCAGGTAAGCACCTTTGACTTCAAGGGAACGTATTTCTTCTGATTAAGTGTGTGGGAGACCAGCATGAGGTGTATTTGATGAAGAAAGTTTAAACATGTGCTGGGTGTGAGTGTGTGTTTTGTATCACTGCATCTCCATGAGAAAGAGCTGTATCTGTTGACTTTCACACTGTCAAGTAACTGTGAAAAAACACTGGAGCCCTGCCAGAATTAATTATCACCAAACTACTTAGGATGAACACATGTCACAAAGGATTAAAAGATACTAATGAGTAGATTATATGTTTTTAATCCTTGGCTCTGCTTATTTTGTTAGAAAGCACCCTTCAGACAATACTAAAATCTGCTCTGGCAAGAGATAGATAGATAGATAGATAGATAGATAGATAGATAGATAGATAGATAGATCCCAAGCCCTAATGCATGTGTAATAATACATCTGATTGTATGACATAAGGAAACAGAAGTCATTCCTACAAATTATTTCCAATCTTACAGAACAGAGTACAAGCACCACCATCACCACCACCCTCTAAAAACCTTTAGATAATTCACTGTTAATTAAATATGTGGGGCTGAAGCAAAGTTGTATCTTCCTACAAAATGTGTATATCTGTTAAATTGGCAAGAGTTTTGGATTCTGTTTGCAAACCAGAGCTCCCTAATTTACTACTAGTCAATGTGCTCCATTTGATATGGTTCCCAGGACAGGTTAAGTCATTACCATCAGTTACGAAACATGGCATGTGAACCTGCTTTTCCCCCCTAGTTGGCAAGATATTAGTAGGATTATTGCAGCTAGTGAGGCTGGCATTAATTACAGGGGAAGACAGATGTGAAATTTTCCTATAATCTCTCTTGTCTACCTGGCTAGGAGCAGGGATTTGAAATTTGTCATGAGATCAAAGCAATGTCAGTGCTGTCCTTTTCCACATTTGGCAGAGCTATCAACTCAGCTCCTACCTTGAAATCCAGGTGAAAGAGATGAAGTCTCATTTTCAGGGCTCAGTAGAGGTGTATTACTTTATATTCCAGTCCAAGCAATGAATGCCCAAAATATATTTACATAAAAAGTCTTACTGGAAACTCCATCCCCTCCGAACTGAATCCATTCTAAACCACAACTGTAGTGACAGGTTCTCAAGATACCTATCACCAATTTGTATAGGTTTCTTCTTTTAAATAAATGAAAATACAAAACTGCCACTTGCGTGGTGCCAAAGCTAAGCCAAAAAATAATAATTCCAATTTGATCAAACTAATCACAAAGATGCTAAGAAGAACTAACACATTGTGACAAGAAGTGGAAGCATCTCAAGGTATTTTTACAAGTGAAACACCTTAGACAGGTATTTTAATTCCCATCATTAAAGCAACTGGAAGTTCTACATTGGACAGTGCATACATTTGTCAAAAAGAAGTGATGCATCATAGATGAAAAGAGCCATGTGGTGTAGTGCTTAGAGTGCTTGAATAGGAAGACCTGAGTTCAAGTCTGCACTTGACTATGAAGCTCTCTGGGTGACTTTGGGCCAGTCACTAATTCTCAATCTAACCTGGCTCACAAATAAAACAGAGAAGAGGAAGATTTTATATGTTGCCTTGGACTCTTTGGAGGAAAAGATGGGATATAAATGTAACAAATAAATGAATAAGATCCTGCAGGAGGTCAGAGACTTCCTAACTTCAAATAAGGGAGGTAAGAACATTAGTTCAACTCTGCAAGATGTTCTTTAAGATCCATCTTTTCCAGAGATATGTTTCCTATAGTGGGCAACCAGATGGTTCCAGGAAACACATAATTAAAACATGAAGGCACCCTTCTGCTTTTCCTGTTCTCGGAATCAGATGTTTAGAGAAATACTGCCTCTAACATTCAGGTTCAATTTAATTGTCATGGCTAATAGCTGGGCATTAGGTTGTGGTCCTTGGATAACCAGGATGCAGATTTGAGTAGCAAGTTAGGACTGAGGGACGAATGAGTTGGCAGGCTCAAGAAGTGAGTCACAAGCCAGGACCAAAGACTAATCAAGGATGCAGGAACACACCGAAGCTCAGGAAGTCCTCCTTACACAAGCAAGAATCAACTGGACCAGGAAGCTGCTTCATACTCATTCCTGCAAAGGAAGATCCAATGGCCAGGATGGGTAGGCGGAGTCAGTTCAGGGCCTGAAAGGAGCTGCCACCTGCAGTTCAGTGATTCACCACATGGGACAGCCACACACTGATCCAGCAGTTCCTGACATGGAAAAGGAAAGGAAATCAAATCAAAGCTAATTGTTATCACCACACCTCGAGGCAACAGGTTTAATAAATAAATGATATACTGCTTGAAGACATAGGGCCAGGCAGACAGTACAGCTGAAAGGAGAAACTCCACAGTATCCCATAATGCAAGCTGATATCATCCAATAGCCCATCCTTGGGTGTCTCAGAGATGGTTAAAGGTGTCACTTCTTGATTTAAAATATTGCAATTTTAGTGTGTGTGAGGTGCTATATTCATGATGCATGACATTTACTTTTATTATTTATTTAAAGAATTTTTAACCCTCGGTTCTGGACCTATCTCTTGTGTACACCATCTTTACAAATTTTAATGGTGGCCACTCAAGAAAAACCCCTCAGGCAGATTTTAACATAGGGACAGTGTATACTGTATGAGTGAAGGTAGTCCTTCAAATAACCTGGTACCAAACTGTTTAGAGTGTTAAAAGTTAAACCCCAGACTTTCAGTCTTCCCTGGAAGCTTACTAGGAGTCGGTGCAACACTGGCACAGAATCAGAGTTATGTTTTCACACTTCCTGCTGCCCACCAGCATCTGGGTGGCACCATTTTGCACCAGCTAGAGCTTATGGATCACCTTCAAAGACAAACCCCTGTAAAGTGTATTGCACTAGTCTAGCTAAGAGCCCAGGTGACTGAGCCCAGGTCCAACCTCTGCAGATAAGGACATAGCTGTCATACAATCTGGAACTTGTACAAGGCAGTCCTGCAACTCACTGTGAAAAGTCTAGGAGCATCCCTAAGCTGTGCACCTCATCCTTGAGGGGGAGTTCAACTGCATCAAGGATGACTTTCACATTACTATCCAAACTTTCTGACTTCCAAACCCACAGAACCTCCATCTTTTCTTACTCTCCTGTATCCATCCCAGTATCGCAACCAGAGGCTCATACAATATTTCCACTGCTTCCCTTGTATACTTTTGTAGAAAAGACATAGAGGTGCATGTAAGCTCCATATTGATGACATCAAAGACCAAATCTCCAGATGACTTCTCCCAGTGGCTCCATGTTGATACTAAAGAGCATTGGAGATGAGGTCGTGCCCTGTGGCACTCCACAAGTGAAAGGCCATGGAGCAAAATAAAAATCAGCCAGATAGGGAGTAAGGCATCCCTATATCATTTTAATGTACATGCAGAAAGAAAGATAAACTTACTCACAAGTAATTCACACTGAGGTAAGAAAGTGTCCACAGAACTGAAGCCTTAAGGTTTTATTTGCCTTGACTGACTAAGAAGGTTCCAGAGCCCTTTTAAAGGAATGTATCAGCTCATTCATACCTTCTGCTAGTGGTTGTTTAACTTTTAATTAAAAAGCTTTTTTTTTTAGATTTTTTAAAAATGTGTTAATGAGACAGCAAAAGTAATTTTGCAGAGAGATGGATAGCTAGGACCCACAGCGGTGAAAGTTGGAGAGCCTCATTAGTAGTTAATTATGCAGAACACAGTGTATAAATAAAGCTGTTATGGCACCCAAAAAACAACAGCAACCGTTGGTGCATTACCGAATGACATAAAATGTTTACAGTCTGTAATGGGGAAGGTAGAATGTCTTACTAAAGTTATTAATAGTATGTTTAACAGTCAAACAACCAGAATCCAGGTTGCTTTGCAGGTAAGTGCTAGACAGTGAAATGAAAACTAGCCACTTTCAGGAAAATAATTAGTGCACTCAAAAAAAGAAAGGTGAGAAGTACATGTGTGCTAGAAGTAATTATTATTTGTAAAGAGTTATACATAGTACACACAGCAAATACTTAAATGATGGAAGTTACTAACCACAAGATATAGTGATGGCTGCCATCTTGGATTGCTTTAAAAGCCATTAGAGAAATTCATGTAGGATAAAGCTATCAATGGCTACACGTCATGATGGCTGTATATCACTTTCAGTGTTTAAAACAGTTTCCTCTCATTACCAATTTCTGGGGAACATGCTAACCCTAATGGAACCAAATAAATTTGGATTTTTATGAAACCGACTAGTGGATTCCCTAGCAGACTGGATTTTCCTTTGTAAAGAGGATTCTGTGAACTTGCGGTCCATTTTTCTAACCTTCAGAAATTTTGCGCAAATTTCATTGTAGAAAAATACGACTAAAAAAAAAAAAAAACTGCCAAAATGTGGATTTCCACCATAAGCTAAAGCATGAAAATGTGCATTTGGGAGTGGGAACTTGGCATTCGGGGGGGACATGAGCATTTTTGCCCAAGCAAATTTGTGCAAATTCAGAAACTAACAAAAATCCAATTCTTTTGATAGCGGATGATGGAATGAAAGGGGCCTGACAATCTGTGAAACAGCTTTTACAAAATTCGTAATCTCTATGTGTGTGTGCATGTGTGTATTTTAAAATCAGACAGATGCAGCAGATAAAACAGAGGCATTAAATAACACTTATTGATCTGATAACACAAATGCCTTCCTGCACAAGACGAGCTGTTGTTGTTGTTTTCCCATACAGTGAAACAACGTAGTAGAGGGTGTCAACTGAGCCAAATGAGGCAAAGAATCCCACAATTTTGGCCCTTTTCACTGTCTTCATAAACCATGATTCCACTGTAATTGGGACATAGAGAAAGGCCTGTCATATCTTAGAATGTGAACAACCGGGTAGAGGAGCAAGCAACATGTACTTGGTATCCATGATCTAAGCCATTTATGGCTTTAAGAGTAATCACCAACACTTTGAATTGTGCCTGGAACACCACTGCAGCTCATGCAGGACAGGCGAAACACGACCCTGTAATCAAGTACCTACAAACATTCTCACTGCTATGTTCTAGATGAACTGAAGTGTCTGAAGACCCTTCAAAGAGAGCACACTGAAGTAATCTAATCTAGATTTTATTATGATGTGTTTTAGAATGTTGGAGGAATCCAGCTTTTTTTGGAGGGATCTGTTGTTTTTTTACCAACTACCCCCCCCCCCCCCAGACATCAGCTCATGGATCCCTGAGCTGGCTTGACTCAGTGCATGCTCAGTGAGAGAAGCTTGCATTGTTTCTGCTTGTTTTCTGCTTGTTTCGATTTGTGTGAATAGCAATTCTGCTATTCACACAAACCTCCAGTTCCGTAAATGTTCCCAGATGCAAATTTGTGCAAATCACAACTTGTGGATAACAAGAGAGAGAGAGAGAGAGAGAGAGAGAGAGAGAGAGAGAGAGAGAGAGAGCTCTCTGGGCAGCTGTGGACCATCTGGCGGCTCATTGTGAATGCTCGCTGGGGTTGAGCAGATGGCAGGTGAGGAGAGCACAAATAGGACTCAGGGGAGTTCACCCATCACTAGTATGTGCCACTATGGATAAGTCTGACCCTGTCAGAAATGAATGCCGATGGCACACTAGCCTAAGTTGGGCAATGGCACTCTGTCATCTGAACAGGGTCATTGTGAGATAGGAGGGTGGGGGGTTTAAAAAGGAATAAAAAGGCACTTCTCACTGTTGTCCCCCTGAAACATTTTCTTTAGAATTTCTCCAATTTTTGCTAGAATTTCTCCACTAGTGTTGTAGTAGACCCAGAGCTCACAGGGACACAACACCAGCACTTTTTGATTAGCAGGGACACTGAGGTCATCTGCCACCCCTCTCAGAATTCTCTGTTTCTTTTGAGCTGAGTTTCAATCCTCACAGTAGCTGAGATGAAATAGATTTTCCTAGAAACAATATATTGTTGTCTGCTCTCCCTATTGTAATGCCAAGTAGTTTGAGCTGGCTTGGTCTTGAATGGACAATAAAGACTTATTAGCTTTACTAAAGGCCTGCTCCTAGTGGAGATGAAAATGGCTAGATATGGATCAACACAGTTATGTCAACAACCCAGAGAGCTTCAGCTATGGGGCAGTAAACAAAATAACAACAACAACAACAACAACACAGTTGCCTGAAATGTTGGCCTCTCCTTGGAGGAGATGATGATGATGATGATGATTATTATTATTATTATTTATTTATTTATTTATTTATTTATATAGCACCATCAATGTACATGGTGCTGTACAGAGTAAAACAGTAAATAGCAAGACCCTGCCGCATAGGCTTACATTCTAATGGGGTCTGTCATTATGAGTGGCTGTGTTTTAAAATGTACAACTACACTACTCGTGCAAGAAGCTGAAGGGGAAAGGGAGATCAGCCAAAGTTGCTTCACCCACCTCTTCTACTGGTGGGAACATCCCTTGAGTGGAACTCCATTCATGGCGTGCTCCCATTGGTGGGAGCAAAGACCTGATCCAAGCCATAGTAGAAGGCAGAGTACCATTATTTATTTAGCATTTATTACATTCATGTCCCACCTTTTTTCCTCCTTAAGGAACCCCAGGCAGTGTATATAATCCTCCTCATCTCCATTTTATCCTCACAACAACAAACCTGTGGGGTAGGTTGGGCTGAGAGTCTGGGACTGGCCCAAAGTCACCCAGTGAGCTTCCATGGCTGAGTGGGGATTAGAATCCAGATATCTGACTCCTAGTCCAACACTCTAACCACTTCACCACACTGGCTATAATTCCAGTTACAGTTCAACATGAGCACTCTTAAATAAATGCAATATCAAACTGTCTCTGGAGAGGCCACCAGTGAGGGAGGAAGCAGCAGCCAGGCACCTCTCCACCGTGCCTGGGTCCAGCTCCAGCTCAGAGCCCCCTCCCTCCTGCTGTCAACTGTCACTGCAGAGGCCACCAGTGAGGGAGGAAGCAGCAGCCAGGCACCTCTCCACCGTGCCTGGGTCCAGCTCCAGCTCAGAGCCCCCTCCCTCCTGCTGTCAACTGTAACTGCTGAACTTTGCAACTAAGATTGTAGTGCCTGAATTTGCTTTCCTCCTCCTCCCTCCCAGTCCCCTTTCCTTTTGTGTCATGTCTTTTAGATTGTAAGCCTGTGGGCAGGGACTGTCAAGAAATACTTTTGTAAGCCGCCGTGAGAGCCTGTTTTGGCTGAATGGCAGCATAAAAATCCTTAAATAAATAAATAAATAAATAAAGCAAAACCTCTCTCACCCACATTCCCAGAACCTAGATACTTCTCACTATATGACTCCCATTACCATGCATCTCTAAAATATATGCTTTTATACATCTGTTGTATTCCCTGTAATATCCCATTCTGTTACAGGGGGAACTTCCTCTCCATAGAGTTTGGCCAGTGTATCAGAACGTATATTTTAATTGAACAGCAAGATGCAAATGAAAAGACCTATCTGCAAAGAAGGCCTACAAAATGATGTTAACATTAATCATGATGAAATCCCAATTGCCATGAGTATTGGTTAGAGACCACAGAATCAGTTAAAAGATTTTTTTTGTAAAAACATGATTTCCGCACTCAGTGCATTTTGTTCAGCAGTTACTAAGTTCAGAGCTTGTTCAAGGAAATTAGTTTGGTAGGAAGACAAAAGTAGTTGATTAATGTCTCCAGGTGCATTGTGAACTGAAATGCATTCCCAACTGATCTGACATATTTTTCAGCCACAACATTTGTTGAAATAAATAAAAGACGAGTAAACAGGAAGGTATTTTTGTGCTCCACTTAAGATGTTAGTGATGTCAGCAGTGATTATAAAAGGGAAAAAAAGAAATCCATTTTTATATGTTGATGAGCAAAGTAAAAGGCACTCATATTAAGTGATTGCATGCAAAACTGCCCCATGTTTCTCTGGACTGTACAATTCCATCCATCTCAGCTAAGGCAGGATCTACACTACTGCTTTATAATCGTTTATAATGGTATTGACAACTGTTGGGACCCATGACACATTCCATATACTGTTTTCAAACAGCTTTCAAAGTGTTATATTCTGCTTGGTGCAAATGCTTGGCAGAGAGAGGTTTTCTATGAGAATCAGCAAGGATACATTATTCATTCATTGAGTAGGGTCATGGTTGCCTTCTGGAAATGAAACCATATGGATGTGTCACTCCCCATGGTGGGGAGAGGGAGTGCATTTCTGCTCAGACTCATAGCAGTCAATCATCCAGTGAAAGTGCTGCTGGGCTGGCTGGCTGGCATCATGAGTGAGTAAGCTTCTACACCTGAGTCAGAATGGCTCTTTATTTCAGTTAAACTATTACACCTGTTGGCTGGCTCCAATACATCTGGAGGGCACCAAGTTGGAGAAGCCTGGAGTAGAAACTTCCACCAGCAGCAGTGGAACTCTGCATCAGCAAACTAAAGGATAAAAGCTCTCTGCATAAATGTGCAGGTGTGAATTAAAATGTGTGTGTAAGGGGGATAATGGTTTGAGGGGGAAAGTTTTAAAATTCCTAAAAAAGCAAGGCATACTATAAACATAGCATGCCAAAAGCCCTCCTTAAGAGCTATCATCATGCCAAGTTTCATCTCTTTATCTTTAACAATGAGGGAGATGTAAGCATTTGATTAATTTCCATTGACTAGAGCGGTTATCCAAAAACAGGTAGTTCTCCAACACGTAATCCAACGGGGCGCAATAAGGGGAGCCTCTCTGAAATCAGGGCAGTGAATCACCTCAATGGAGCTGTGGTTCAAATTTTGAGCTGGAGAAGACCCACTTTGCACACCCCTAGTATCTACACCTGGCACATGTCAAGTGGAAAATGTAAGCTGCATGTAGAACATAACTGAAGCTCTCTTATACTTATAGTTGAAGACAGAAGAATTGTCCTTTGAGAAATATGATCATCCTGCCTTGCATATAGGAAGGTATTGCATCCAATAGGGTTTACTCTCAAATAAGAGTGTATTGGATTGATTCCACAGACATATAACAGTAATGATGACATCATTTTCTTCTATTGTCTACTAGTGAGGGGAATTAACAACCACTTAGCTTTGCTCAATTTCTCCAGATATTAATGCATACATTTTATTATAGTTTTCTAATTAAGGCTGCAGTACTACACCCTGTTTTCTAAAAGTAAGCCCCGTGGAACTCAGTGACACTTACTTTTTGAGGAGACAGGTACAGGATTCTGCTGTAAGACTCCTAATAGACTTTTAAAATAATTTTTAATTATTACGTATTTATAAGTATAGAAATTTACAAAGGTGATTAAATAACAATATCAATATCAAAACAGCTTACATGAAAAAGAACCATGCCATCATATTTAAGCAACTATATGAATAAAATGTCCATCCTATATTTTCAAAACTCTGAAAAATTAAAATAAAGTTTAAACACCATACTCCAATTTATCCAATATCTGTGATTTCTTCATAACATTCCTAGGTAAAATCAGCCTTGTTCAGCCAAGCATTTTGATATAACCATTATTGCTTAGCATAGAACAGCATTTTTCCTAACCATGGTGGCTACATAACCATGGTTTAACCATGCTCACTAACCACTTTCTGCAATAGGGTTAGTGACCCTATCCATGCTTAGTGTATTTCTGAACAGCCCATTGTCTTCTACTTTACCATTCCAGTATATCATAAAATTACATCACTTTGCAATGAACTCATTGCTTACTTGTCACCCTGTCCTAACCCTGATGATGTTTGTTGTTTAGTTCGTATGACTAGTAATTTTGTACATTCCCTGATATGTTTTGTTATAATATGATGTATTAGTAAAGAGATTAATGTAGCTAAACTTGTACATTCCAGTTCCTATCTGTAGCAATTTGGACTGAGTGTTGGAGAATTTTTCATGATTTATGCAGATGTTTTATTGAAAAGCCTACAATGGACGTCCCTTTCTTCCTTTGCTCAAGAGAAAAATCTGTTTAATGGTCTAAGATTGTGGCAATTAATGTACATTTTTGTGCCATTTTGACAGACCATGAAAGGTTTCAGCTATTGAAGAAAGTTTTCTAGATTAGTCTTAATGGAAATAGTAAAGTAAAGAAATGAAATAAAATGGGTGACTTTCTTATATATCATGTGATATTGCAAATCTTATCTTCATTAAGAAAAGCAATCTATGAAACAGAAAATCTCTCCTAAGCTATGTTTCAGAGTCTCTGGCTTTTGAGTTCTTCATCAAATAATTTATTCATTACATAGAAAATATGTATTTGGGCTATTGTCTGTTACTGGATTTAGAAAAGTAATATTCATTTCCTAGCATTGCTAGATTAGAGCAATGGTTAGGAAATGAAAATGCTGGAATAAGAGCCTGCTAGATCAAAAGAGAGCATTTTATTTTAAATTGCTAGTGTGACCACACACCCTTGGTTCAGCATATCAGTTGCTATATGAAACAGACAGAGAGAAGCAAAACACGTGCCTTTGTATCTTGCCTTCTGTGTAAGGATTGAGGAAAATTGGTTTGGTTTGCATTTTAATGTGAGCATACCTAATTCATCTTTCCCAAACCAACATGCACAGCAAAATGCAGTTATACTTCAGTATTGCACATCTCTGAAGTTTGCAATGTAGTATTCCAGTCCAAATAAAAACAAATTACAGATGTACGGTATAGGGTATATCAGGGGAACGTGTGCACAAAAAGGTGTATATAAATAAATATAAAGTTTTAAAAAGTCTTATATTAGGGAAAGATGCTTGCACAATTGAATATATTACACTTATATAATTGTTTAGTTGTGTGTATATTTGAGAAAAATACATAAAATACATATATTAGAAGAAATGTGTGCAAAAATGCACATGAATTTTCATAAGGGTTTTACAAAAACATTCACAAAGTGATGGAGAAATGAGAAAACATGAACTTGAATTTGGGAAAATGAGAAACAGAGAAATAAAAATTCCTAGATTTGTCCATCTCTCCTCCTATGTATGTTTTAATCCTAAGAATAATTCAGATATGGGTATACAAAATATTGCCAAATAAACTGACAGTTTCTATTGTGTCATTCATTATATCTCCTTTTTCAGTTGAATTCTACCCTTACTCCAGGACTGACAGAATGATGTACATAGGAGGTTTTCAGTTGGCTCCCAGATCTACACCAAGAGAATACAACACTTTGAAAATGTTTTGAAAACTGTATATGGAGTGTGTCCTGGACCCCAACAGTTGTCACTACTGTTATAAACCATTTTAAAGCAGTAGTGTAGATCCTGCCCCAATGTTGGAATTAGTGAGTTCTAGGTTCTTGTGTTTCAAGGATGGAATTCCATTCCTCCCACCATCAAATTTTCCTTTGGGAAAGTTGCACTCTGAAATCATCCCTATAATATATCTTCCTGGGTGAAGAGAAAGACCTACTTCTGAAGTCAAAATGAAAGCATACAAATTTGGCCATAGAAATGGCCCCACCAATTTCTTTGTCTTCAAACAGGGTGGACATTTTGGAGAGGCCATTTGTGAATGGAACTACCTGAAAGTGTCCTATTTGCTTACTAATTAGTAGCTGTTATTTTAATCTGTATACATTCTTTATCCATTTTAAAAAATGCTGTGGGTTGTATTTAGCTTTGTTCCTTCCACTGACAGAGGCTCTTGATCCAATGGAGGCTTCCATGAACAGAAAAAGGGTGCTGCCTCCCCACTCTGTGACACTTTCATCATTATTCCAGGGGGTCCTTGGGTTGGCTGTGGACAGAAATAGGAATCAGGGAAAAATTGTCCCACTTACATCACTCATGGAAGCCTCCATTGGATCAGAGAGCCTTCTTAGGTGGAGGGAACACAACTGAATACAAATCAATGTTATTGGGTAAATGGCATTCCATCATATCCATACACTCTTTTGTTCCATTCTCAAGTGTCCCCTAGTAATCTATCCTCATAAGGGAGAGGAAAGAAGGAAAGAGTAAAATGGGAGACCCATCCATGTTGCCTTATGAAAATGCTTATGTTAGGTTGCATTCATTTGCAGCCTGGTGTCCTTTAAAATAATAATAATTAAACATCTACATGAATGTATGCCCTCATAAGGGCCCCTATTGAACAGCACAACAAAAAGTATATTGAGAGAAATAATATTGCAGATTTAAGGAGGGCGAAAAAGCTCCTTATCCTGCCTTAATTGCATATGTCTCCAATACGTTAACACTAGAATAGTTTGGCATATACCGTTTCAAGTGCAAGCAGTTTGTTATGAGAGCTCGTGAAATGTACGACTTCAGTTTAAGAGTCCAGAGAGAATTAGTAGAAAAAAGCACACTCCTTATCTTTATTCCTTTCTAAATACCAATTTTACAGTCAATTCCATAAATGTACAAAATAGTGTGATAAATTCATAAAGGGCACACTGGGAATTCTGTTCTGATGCTTCAGTTGTGGTTCACTCAGTAAAATAAGTGGGCTGCCCTTAAATTTGTATCAGGCTGAGAGCAGGGTAGAAACAGCAGCCCTACAAATTCTCCATTTTGAAGGAAACACTTATTTTAAGCCCATTTGACTTTCCTACTGATTCTGAATTCAATCACAACATGTTTTAATAAACAAACTATGACTATAGTATGACCTTGCCTAAATATAGAAGAGCCTTTACTTTAGCGAGATTTGATGCTTTGCCCTCTAAGCTCTTGGATGGAAGATTCCAGGGAATTCCAGTCCAAGATCGACTTTGTCCCTGCAATAATGGGGAAGTAGAAACAGTGGGCCATGTACTTCTACATTGCTCTTTCTATCAGGATTTATGCAGGGATCTTATTTTTCCCATTTTATATAATTATCCCAGTAGGACTGACAGTTTTTATATTTCTTTGCTTCTCTCCGATAAGATACCACATATTATGAATAAAGTGGCCAAATTCCGTGCAATTGCTATAACTTGCCGTAATCTTTTAACCATCGATTGCAGCCTCTGATTGTGTGATACAATTTCTCAGCAACTGCTGGATGTATGTAATATAATAATGTATGTATGTGTCTGGGATTGTCTGTTTGTTATTAATGTTTTTATTGGTTCTGGTCAATGACCGTAATAAAGTTATTCATTCATTCAACATGTTTTGAATTCTGGCATGTTTGCTGGAACAAGTGCATCACCACTGGTGATCATGCCAGGGAAGTAGATATGTTTGAGACTCTGTGGGGCTCTTTGGTGGATCAAAAAGTTTAGAATAGTTAAATACTAGCAAGTATGGAAAGGTATGGAAGGACCAATATGGTTTGGATGCAACCTTTTAACAGACATTAAATGAGACATGAAAAGGCAGAGGGAAATACGGGCCATGCACATGATTCAGAGATGTAGACTTCAGGTGTCTTCATACGCTCATGGTGTTTAAAATTGAGCTAGACATTAATGATGTGGAACAGTTTTGCCCCAAAAGAAGTCAAGACTGGAATCAATTCATCTGGTAGGGGCAGAAACATTTCTAGAATTGATCAAGGCATACCCACTATAATACTTCACAATCCCTGCAGTTTTGACAGATAGCTTCTGCTGCACTGGGGCTGAGAAGCCCTAGGGTTTGTCTCCAGTGTTAGTCCTACTTATTGTAGACCCATTCAATGAATAGGACTTACACTAACATTGGAGACAACCCATTGGATACATTCCTATAAAAGAACAGATATGAGCTAAGTCCTGGACAACAAAGGACAATCAATATCAGGTGTGCAGTCAGGAAGTCAAGGATCCTGTCAAGGCTCCAGGCCTTGCTATGTGCCAAAGCTGTATTACGCAGGTGTCTATATTCCTTGTATCATCTGCAGCAAGTTCATAGGATGAAAGGTAAGAAAATGTTGTATGAATGGGAAGAATATATTTTTCTTTGGGATGCATGGATCAACGTTGCCAAGAAATTAATTTTCCAAGAGTAGTGAATATCAAGACTTGATTCTAACAGTAATTTAGGAGCCATCGAGTTATAATGAAAACAGATGAGACAGTCAGCCAAATATTACAGGAAATTAAATGGAACCACTAATAGCAGGATAGAAACTTCCACAAATGGAGAAAACTGAAGGCATAACACAACCCGGGCTGATTTGTAAGCACAGAATTAGCCTGTGAATTGAATTAGGTGTGTGTGTGTGTGTGTGTGTGTGTGTGTGTGTGTGTGTGTACACAGCCCTAGAAACTAATATCTGCACATGAGGGAACCCCCCATTATATGATCATTTTGCCTTAGCTCAAAATTATAATCACATTTACTTATGTATTGTTTAATAATACTTATATACCGCTTAATATAGTAAAATCTCTAAGCAGTTCACATTTAAATATTTTTAAAATGGCATTTTAAATAGACTGTTAAAAACAATAACAATAGAATAACAATACAAGAAGCAGTAAGATGGAGTAGCCTATGATTAAGATCAATTAATTACAAGCCACTGGGTTTTATTTATTTATTGCATTTATATACTGCCCCATAGCCGAAGCTCTCCAGGCGGTTTACAAAAGTTATCTGGTCTGTTAACAAAAGAAAACAATTGTGTTTTTAGGAGGCATTTGAAAAAGGGATGTATTTTCAGCATTCTGAACTGCATGGGTCATGGTTTTACAGAGGGTGGGCACCACCACCAAGAAGGCCCACCATTGAGATATTATGTGGCAGCATTTTGTTAGTCACAGCAAACCCTCATCTTGGGACTTGGCTCGTGTGGGCAACACTTAATTGGGTCTGGTTGGTGAAGGGAAGAGAACAAATTAGATACACAAGCATAAGTGGGATAATAAATTGTCTACAACTTTATTGACTCAGGGCGTTGCTAGACCTACCGGGTGTTCCGTCGTTGAGGAGCGGTGAAAGCGGCTTTTCCCGTTCAGCCGTGACGCCTCATGCTCCACACCTGCCTTCGATTTGTGGCGGAAGTTTGCGCCGGTTGTGCTGCTGCCGCCGCGAGAACGGTTGCGCAGCCACACCGGCCTGATTGCCGCGGCTTTTTTTTTCGCTCGCTGCACGGTTTGCGCACGTCCGAAAGACCGCAAACTTGCGCAGCCGTCAGCGATGCCGCCGCCGGCCCTGGCGGCGGCAGCGGCGGCAGTGCCAGTGCCAGCCGAAGTGCTGCTGGTGCTGTTGAGGGTCAACATTGATGCGCTCACTTCCTGATGGGGGTCGTGGCGGGTGTCATATGACCCGAGGTCAATCGTCTGCATGGCCACTCTGTGCCTACATCTCCCATCATGCCTCTGAGGTGTCGGCGGCGATGATCGCCTCTGTGCCCTGTGCCCCATCCCAAGGAGCCAACCCACATCTGGCCGTAGCCATGGCAGCAGCCCACAAACAGCTCTGCCCTCTGCCAGCCTGGTACCCACACTAACAGGCAGCGTACAGCACCGCCATTATGCGGCCACGGTAGCTGCCCACCGCAAGGAGTCACCAGCCACTTTTCCGGTCCTCCGGTCCTGCGCAAACTGTCACTGGGGAAATAATAAAAAAAAGCCGCTCCGCCGCGCTGCCCCAGCTGGCGGACTGCGCGCAAATGGTGGAGGCGGCTTGACCGAAGCCGCTGACCACTCCCCCTTAGCACGCCTTTTCCTGCCCAGTGCGGACCGCAGTGACCTCACATCCTCCCACACGTACTCCGAATTACCGCGGGACAGCAGGAAAAGGCGCCCTAAAACTCACTTTTTTAAAGTCGGGAGAAAGAGGCTTCACCGCGGGATAACGGCGGATCCTCGTGAACGTCATCTGGAAGCCTCGACGTGACTGCGGAAGGTAACGCGCGCTAGAGCCTCGTCTAGTAACGCCCTCAGTTGAATAGGTTTGCCTCCCCTACGGTTGGTTCCATTTTTAAGTGTTTTAGAGCCCAGTCATTCAGGCTATTGAGAAATGTAACCTCTTAGTCATGGCTGGAACATGCATTTATCCAATCAATGTGGGATAATTGGAAATCACCCATTATTAGAAGACTTCATTATTATTATTATTATTATTATTATTATTAGTAGTAGTAGTAGTAGTAGTAGTAGTAGTAGTGTAGTATCAGTATTAACATTTCTATTCCGCCCCAGCCAAAACTCCCATGGTCGTTTACAAAAGATTAAAACATTAAAAATCAATCTATACTTGAATGACAGGGCAGGGCTCCTGAAGCTTTAACTGTTGTGATGAAGACGAAATTTCACCAGGTGCTGCATGCATACAAATGACACCTGTTGAAATACCCTTTTCTACGCAGCTGTTAAAGATACAGGAGCCCTGTCCTCCTTTCCATATGGTCACCCTAGTATTGTGGAGGAGTCTGCCCCTTTTAGGTTTCCTAGTTTGCTTGACACTGTGTCCTCTTTGACGTAAAGAGCAACACTTCCTCCAATTTGCCTTTCCCTGTCCTTCGTATAAAGTTTATATTCCTTACAGCTATCCCCTCTTCTAGTCCTTCCCCCAACCAGATGGTTCCTGGCGGCCTTATCAGCTTGCTCTCGGGTCTAGTGGTGCTGCTGCTGAATGCCAGGTCAGTCCAAAACAAAATCTCTCTCATCCATGATCTGATTGTGGATGAGGGGGCTGACCTGGTATGCATCACTGAGACCTGGGTGGGGGAACTGGGAGGGGTTGCTCTCACCCAGCTCTGCCCTCCTGGGTACTCGGTGCAGCACCAGCACAGACTCGAGGGCCGGGGAGAGGGGGTTGCCGTGATCTATAGGAATACAATCTCCCTCTCTAGGCTTCCTGTTCAGTCGAGTGCTGATCTTGAGTGTCTGTACTGTGTGTTGGGTACTCGAGACAGATTAGGGATTCTGCTGGTGTACCGTCCACCCCGCTGCCCCACAGTCTCCCTGCCTGAGCTGACGGAGGTTGTCTCGGACCTGGTGTTGAGAACCCCCAGGATGGTGGTTCTGGGGGATCTCAACTTCCATGCCGAGGCTGCTGTCTCTGGAGCGGCTCAGGACTTCATGGCTGCCATGACAACCATGGGGCTGTCTCAACATGTCATCGGCCCAACACACGCAAAGGGACACACGCTTGATCTGGTTTTCTCGACTGGGCAGGAGGATGGTGATCTGGAAGTGGGGGAACTAACATCTACCCCCTTGTCATGGTCAGATCACTTCCTACTGAGGTTTAGACTCTCGGCGGCCTTTCCCCTCTGCAAGGGTGGGGGGCCTATTAAAATGGTCCGCCCCCGGAGGCTAATGGACTCCGATGGATTCCAGAGGGCTCTGGGGGATTTTCCTGCTGATATGGCCGGTGCTCCTGTCGAAGCCCAGGTCGCTCTGTGGAATGCAGAGATGACTCGGGCGGTTGACACGATCGCGCCCAAGCGTCCTCTCCCTCTGAGCAGAGCCCGGTCAGCTCCTTGGTATACACCGGAGCTGAGGGCGATGAAGCAAGAGGGGAGACGGCTAGAACGCAGGTGGAGGAAGACTCGTGCTGGGTCTGATCGAACACGGGTTAGAGCTCACTATCGAGCCTACTCTGTGGCGGTGAGGGTGGCAAAGAGGCAGTTCTTTTCCACCAGCATTGCGTCTTCTCAGTGTCGTCCGGCGGAGCTTTTCCGGGTGGTTCGCGGCCTGTTACACTCTGGGCCAGGGCGAGAGATGGTGGAACCCTCGGTAGCACGCTGTGACAAATTTGCACGGCACTTTGAAGATAAAGTCGCTCAGATTCGTCATGAATTGGACACCACACTTAATGCAGCTCCACTAGTAGAGGTGTTCAGAGCGCCGTCCGGTTCAGTTTTATTGGATGAGTTTCAGTTAGTGAGGCCCGAGGATGTGGACAAGGTGCTTGGCCAAGTCCGTTCGACCACCTGTGTGCTTGACCTTTGCCCCTCATGGCTCATTACATCAAATAAGGAGGGGATCGCCGGCTGGGTCCAGGAGGTTGTAAATGCCTCCTTGAGAGAGGGAGTGGTGCCGGCCTCTTTAAAAGAGGCGGTAATTAGACCACTCCTGAAGAAGCCTAATCTGGACCCGGAAGATGTTAACAACTATAGGCCGGTGGCTAATATCCCTTTCCTGGGCAAGGTGCTTGAGCGGGTGGTTGCAGGACAACTCCAGGCACTCTTGAATGAAACGGATTATCTAGATCCATTTCAATCGGGCTTCAGGCCTGGTTTTGGAACGGAAACTGCCTTGGTCGCCCTGTGGGATGACCTTTGTCGGGAGAGAGACAGGGGGAGTGCGACCCTGTTGGTTCTCCTGGACCTCTCAGCGGCCTTCGATACCATCGACCATGGTATCCTTCTGGATAGGTTGTCTGAGCTGGGAGTTGGAGGTACTGCGTTGCAGTGGTTCCGCTCCTACTTGGATGGCCGATTCCAGAAGGTGGTGCTGGGGGATTATTGCTCTGTGCCGTGGCACCTAAGCCATGGGGTTCCACAGGGCTCTATCTTATCCCCTATGCTGTTTAACATATACATGAAGCCGCTGGGGGAGGTTATCCGGAGATGTGGACTGAGGTGTCATCAATATGCGGATGATACCCAGCTCTACCTTTCCTTTTCATCAAACCCAGGTGAGGCAGTGGCTGTTCTGAACCAGTGTCTGGGCACGGTAATGGACTGGATGAGGGCTAATAAACTGAAACTCAATCCAGACAAGACGGAGGTACTGTTAGCGGGTGGTTCTTCTGTCCGGCGAGGTGATGTTTGCCCTGTCCTGGACGGGGTTGCACTCCCCCTAAAAGATCGGGTCCGTAGTTTGGGGGTGCTCTTGGATCCAGAACTGTCACTTGAGGCACAGGTGAACTCAGTGGCAAAGAGCACCTTTTATCAGCTCAGGCTGATATACCAGCTGCGCCCTTATCTGGACAGAGATAGCTTAGCTACAGTTATCCATGCTCTGATAACCTCTCGTTTGGATTACTGCAATGCGTTATACGTGGGGCTGCCTTTGAAAACGGTCCGGAAACTTCAACTGGTGCAAAACAGGGCAGCAAGGTTATTAACAGGGACTGGCCGGTGAGATCACATTACGCCAGTCCTTTTACAACTTCACTGGCTGCCAGTCCAGGTCCGGGCCCAATTCAAAGTGCTGGTATTAACATTTAAAGCCCTAAACGGTTTGGGGCCAGGTTATCTGAAGGAACGCCTCCTCCCATATGTACCTACCCGGACCTTAAGATCATCTACAGGGGGCCTTCTCCATGAGCCCCTGCCAAAGGAAGTGAGGCAGGTGGCTACTAGGAGGAGGGCTTTCTCCGCTGTGGCACCCCGGTTGTGGAACGAGCTCCCCAGAGAGGTCCGCTTGGCGCCTACACTGTACTGCTTTCGTCGCCAGCTGAAGACCTTTTTATTCACTCAGTATTTTAACACTTAATTTTAACTTAAATTTAAATTTTACTGTTTTAACTCTGTATTTTAATCCTATATCAACTTTGCTGTGTGGTTTTATCCTGGTTGCGCTTTTTATACTGTATTTCGTAATTGTGTTTTAAACTGTTGGGTGTTTTACTGTGGTTTTAATTTTTGTGAACCGCCCAGAGAGCTTCGGCTATTGGGCGGTATAAAAATGTAATAAATAAATAAAAAAAATAATAATAATAAATTCAGAGATTACCATGTTCCACTGGTTTTCTCCATTCTACCAGGATACGTTATATAAACAAGTGGTCTGGCTGTCCAGCGTCCAGAGGCAATAAGTTCCTTATTGGTCTGAAACAGAACTTACAATTTTTGCTTTTGGAAGATCATCTCCTCAATGACAGATTTACTTTTTTTTTTTTAGATGGAGAAAAGAAATGCAGGAGAACTGGAGTTTTAAGTTTAAAGTCTCTTTAGGTCAGTTTAACTCTGTTTTGGTATTGCATGATAGTAAAATGAAAGTAGGATGGAGAGCGTCATCATTTTTAATTTCCTGTGAATGAAATTAATCAGACCACCTGAAATTTCAAAGATTAAAACTATGAGCTAATCGATTATGGCAATATCCTGTGTTTCCTGCTGCTAATGTCTCAGAGGGAGAGTGAAAGCAGAAGAACCCTGTAAACCTTCTGCCAATCTAAGTAATATGGATTTAAAAGGGCTATGGGGAAGACTCATTCCGGAGCAGCTTTTATTAATATTTCAAACAAGGATTTTGTTCTTTATATTGAGAATAGGCACTCTCCTCTTGTGCATGGAATAAAGCATTTTTGAAGAGCCTTTTTCTGTTTTAAAAAGTCAAAATCACAAAACACACTTCACATTTGGGACCTTGGAATTCCCATTCAGATGAAGACTGGAAAAATGGTTTAGTGGCTTGAGTGCCTACGCTGTACTTGTGTCTGATAAATAAAACCCAACCTATTGAGACACTTTCACTCATATTTGGACTGTAGCTAGAGTGAATACATCGTATATTTGAAATGGTGATGGTATGTATGGATGCAATACTGTAAGCCACGGAGGTGCTGGGGAGGAAATGGTGGGCAGGTAGCCATGGCTAGGCACATCTTAGTCGTAGGTTTCTAAAAGTACTGTAAGTTCAGAGCTTTGGAACTTAGGGCGATCCTAGGCGAGGCCTTAGCGCGCCTTGAGAGCCGGTTTCCCTGCTGTGCTTCCACATGACACACAGGGGAATCCGGCCCCAGGCCGCACTGAAGCCTCCTCTAACGCGCCATAAGCGAAGTCGCTTATGGCGTGCCTTTTCCCCAGCCCCGGCCTCAGGCCGGAGCTGCGGAACGTCTAGAGACTTCCTCGGCTTTTTGCGGCTACTCACTTACTCGTGAGTAGCCGCAAAAAGCCGCGGACTGGCCACAGCGCTGAGCACTGTGCCCATCGGCCGGGGGGGGGAGATCCCAGGGGGGGAAGAA
Source organism: Elgaria multicarinata webbii (assembly GCF_023053635.1). NCBI lineage: Eukaryota > Metazoa > Chordata > Lepidosauria > Squamata > Anguidae > Elgaria > Elgaria multicarinata. Next base: position 33,706,416 of record NC_086180.1, on the reverse strand, counting down.
GGGAGCACAGACGACACAGAAAACACACACACACACGGAGGGAGAAGGAGGAGAGACGACACACGGGACACAGAGGGAGAGAAAGATCAGGAGCGGATGGGGGGGTTAACTAAAAAAAACCCTTACCTTCTCTGCAGTCTTCGGGCCGCACGTGGCCCCTTTAAACTTAAAAAAAAATGGCGGACACTGCAGGGATCCCGACGTCCCTGCGCGTCCCGCGTCTGGAAGCCCGGGCAGTGTGTGCTAACATCAGTGCGCCGTCGCCCCGCCTCCCTGCCGGCTTATCCCGGCAGGTCTAGCAAAGCCCCCAGTCTCCAATCTAACCAGTTTGCATCCCCCCCACTCCACCCCAAATCAATTCCCTGATCCAGATTGGGATTGACATGGGAGACAAAGGGTCAAAGCCCCCATTCTACATTTCCAATCTAGGAATGCTGGCAGTTTGCACAAAAGCCTTGCACTCAGGGTCGAAAGGGAATGTGCACTTTGGGTCTCAGTGTACAACGGGGAGCCAAGCTAAGGCTGTCATAACTATCCTTGATGCTCCTGGGTGTCTACAATTGATCCAAGCCTCAGGCCTACTGATCCTGCTCAAATACCCCAATTAATGCCTAAGGCCTGCCCCACCACCTCCCTGCTTCACGTGTCTTCAGGCTTTTGCCTCCTTCTTCAACGATAACATGAAACCATTCGCTCTGGTATCTCCCACCATTTCCAATTCCTTCCTGCAGCAAGTCGACTTATCTTGTCCTCAAATAACTCCTCTAAATGCCCCTTTGTTCCTTTCACCTTCCAACTTCTGGTTACCATCTCTCCTTCCATTATCCCTCCACTCCAACACATTATCAGCCTATGTTTCCCATCTGTTCCCTTCCCGTCTGTAGTCAAACACATCACACTTCCCCCAGTGTCAAAAAACAAAAACTTTTTATGCATCCTTCTCAATTTCTCTTCTACTCTTTGCCTCCAAACTTATAGGGTATGCTGCGTACTCCCCTCATCTTTGTTTTCTCTGTTTCAACTTCTTTTTTTTACTCTTTCCACTCTAGCTTCTGTCCTCTTCCTCCACTGAACCAGCTCTCACCAAAATCACTGATCTCATCCCTGCCAAATCCAAACAACATTGGTCTTCATCTTTCCTGACCTCTCTGCTGCTTTCAATATACTCTCTCTTGCTAGAACTATAGTCCATTTATGCCCAAGACATCTTGATTTAGTCCTTAGCTGGTTTTCTTCCATAGGGGGGAACTCTTCCTCTGCTTTCCTTCTCCCATGGGGTTCCTTCAGAGACCTGTCCTTGACTCATTGCTATTCCCTCTCTACACATTTTCAATAGATGACTTTACTAAACCTGGTTGCCTTACTACCTACATCGATGCTTCCTCTTGGATGTCATATTGCTATCTAAAACTAAATCTGTCCAAGGCTGAACTTCTCAACTACCTTCCCAAGCCTTCTTCTCCAATCACAATGTTACCAATCACCCTATGAGGCTGCTGCTGCTTCTTCTCCTTCTCCTTCTCCTTCTTCTTCTTCCCATATTTAGTTTATTGTTCCATGTCCTGGGCCATGCTCTCTGATCATCTCTTGTCTTGACCAATGCAATCTTCTCTGTGTTGTTCCTCTATGTTGCACTTTCTCACCAAAATCTTTCATCTCTCCTATCTCTCTGACCATGTCATTCTCCTCTTTCAATCTGTGTACTGGCTCCCTGTCCCCTCCCAAATTTATTTATTTATTTATTTATTAAATTTATATACCACCCCATAGCCGAAGCTCTCTGGGTGGTTTACAAAAATCTGCCACAAAATTCTATCTCTGCATTTTGTGTATTAAGTGGTTGCATTTATTAATTGCAAAGAACAAAGCACAGTATAATATAACTGCTCTGCATATGTCCATCACCATTTCCCCTGATATTTATGAAATGTGTCACTATAAGAAGCTAGCATTTGTTTCATCATTTCGCTGCATTCTTATTCATTATTTCACTTGGATATATCTGTTTATATATGTGGACCTTAAGTATTTGAGCTCCATTAAACCATGTGCCAACTGTTTCAGTCTACCTTGTCTGAGAATGTCCTGTTTGTAGTTGGAGGGAATATCAGTGCTGTCACTACAGAGCAGAGGGGACAGCTTCAGTGAGATATTATCGGATTACCTCTGCAGGAGACAGTATCACTATAATCTTTGGGAGGGTTGCTGATCTCATACAAGGTATATCTGTTGTCATGATACCACTTAGGCTTCTTTCTGGTTTTGCAGATTTTCCTTTCAACACCTGCAAGGTATCCTTGGATACAAGAATCGTAGTCATGGAGACATACCCATCACAGTCCATGAGTAAGGTATAGACATGCCAACAACAAGAACATTGATGTAGAAGAGAAAGGTGGTGTAAGGTATATATGGAATGGGAGAAGCAGCAACACTCAGGAGCTCTTGGAATGGAAAAAGGATCCCCAGCAACAGCAGCAGTGGTGTTGGAAGAATTGTTGGAAAGAGAGAAACAGAAACTCTTGGCTATATTAATATTTCTAAATGAGTTGGTTTGTGCTTGAATGCTAATCACTTGAGCATGCATAGGAATGTTGCAAAAGCCTGCCTAGGTCCGCCCAGGAAAATTTTTCCATGTGTTGGATTTGGATTGCTTCTTACTAACAGGTGGCCAAGGAGAGTGCCTGGGTGTCCTGACTTTCATTGTACAATCATCTCTCCAGTAGACTGTAACAACCATGTCTTCCTGCACTTAAATTAAAACCCAGGGGAAGACATCATGAGGTAATTATTCTCATTAAGCTTTTTTTTCCCCAAATCAGAAAGCACAGGTAGCCAGAGCAGGGCAATGGAGAGATTTGGAATAGAATCATAAAATAGTAGCATTGGGAGGGGTCTATAAGGCCATCAATTCCAACCCCCTGCTCAATGCAGAAATACACCTTAAAGCATAACTGACAGATGGTTGTGCAGCTGCCTCTTGAACACACACACACACACCTCAGCTGCCTCACAATGATTAGGTAAGCTCAAAAACACCACAAAAATAAATTTTAAAATGCCCTGAGAATAAGGCAGAACAATGGAAGCCTCTTTCATGGGAAAAGAAAACTTTCAGAAAACTGGAGGACAGATTTTCGCACAGCACTAGCTCCCCATCTCTTCTTTGGAGCTGGACATGACACTGCCCCCCTCACACCTACATTGTGGTGGGGCAAAATGGGGACCAGATGGCCAGCACATTTGGTGCTGTCACAGAGAGAGCGGGGGAGGGGGAGAAACCCCTTTCGGGGGGGGAGGGAGAAAAAAAGCTGTGCTACAACCTCTGTGAGAAACCTCTGGAGAAATGTGGTACAAATCCCCCCACCCCAAATTTCTCTGCCCACAAATAGGATGGAAAATTTCAGGAGGCCGTTTGCACACTGTCCCAGTTAAAATGCATTTCTACATTTAAACTAATACACAAATACATGAAATGAAATGAAATAAAGTGGTCCATTTTAAATGAAAGTTTTACTTTACTGATCAGTAGGGAAATGTCCTTCAGCATATTGTCATATAAGGAAGGTGTTTGTTTTCCTGTTGTTGGTTCTCATTGTTATTAAAAGGAAGATATAACTATTGATAGCTGGCTTGATCAATGGGATACACCAGTTAAACTATCTGCAGCCATAAATCACATTTGTTCTTCTAATATTCAAGTGTTTTAGAGGAAGATAAGGGGTATCCTTACAAGCCAGTGAAGGACTACAGTTAGAAGAGACCACAAAGGCATGTAAAAATTCAGCTACTGAGATCATTTTTCTCATGCACTGAACCACTCAGATACCCAATAAATCATTAGTGAGATTAATGAGTTTCATAAAAAAATAGTAAATTCTTGATCCATATTTTATCAGTTCACTGTAGCTCAAAATTGCATTTTGTATTTTTATTAGCTCTATTACTTCATTTCCCTCAAATTGTTTATGGTCTTTACATTCGAATGGATTAAACAGATGCTTCCTGGAGACACAGGTAAGCACAGAAAAAATGGCAAACGCCATTAAATGCTGAACTGATGCCTAATCAATAGAGAGATATGAGGGCTGCCTCATTTCTTGCCTGGCCTTACACCCTCTGCAGGTTCACAGAATAAGACTGTGAACACAATTCTTATAAACACAAGAATTTGTCCAATCCTGTTATAAACCACTACGTCTTGCGGTAGTGAATTCCATAGTTTAACTATGCACTGTGCGAAGAAGTCCTTCCTTTTATTAGTTCTGAATCTACCACCCATCTGCTTCATGGAATGACCCTGGGTTCTACTACTATGGGAGAGGGAGAAAAATGTCTTTTTTTGAGGCAAAGAACAACACTGCCCATACCCCCCCCCCCAAAAAAAAGCTGACTGGACTGGCACTTCAATCTCCCTCTGCATAATGGCAGGCAGCAGTGGAACTGATTCATCTCTTCAGGGTTGGTTCCAGCTTGAGGTGTCTTTTGGCAAAGTGGTTTTTTGGGCTTTTCCTATGTTGGTCCCACTCCTGCATATGTGATAAGCAGGCATTTGGTCAGCAGGCATGCTCTAATCAGTGCTGGAGCATCTGCGAGCCGCCATTCAAATATTCCACTATGCCTTGGTGGTGATGCTAAATTGGAGTATTTGTGGGAAATTTAAATGGCGTTCAGCTGTCTGCCTTCCCAGTGCTGTTGGAGTGGCATAAAATTGGGGGGGGGGGTGCCAGGCAGGTGTTAGCAGTGGGGTCTGCTAGGATTCTGAGGCCTGAGGGAGCTGCCTCAAACTAGCCATGTTCTAAACTCTTAACTACTTTGGAAGCTGCAGCTAGTGCAGCAGCTCCGGTGCTCACTGGGAGACCTAGCTATGCCCACATAACACTTGTGTTGAAAGAACTGTACTGGCTGCCTCTTAGCTACTGGATCACGTACAACATTCTGTTATTATCCTATAAAGCCCTATACAATTTGGGACCAGGATACGTAGCAGACTGCCTTCCCTTATATACACCCAGATGACATTTAAGATCTTTCTTAAGGTCATTCAAAAATAAACAATTTCACCATTAAGAGCCTTGACAGTGGGCCTTCTCTGTAGCAGCCCCCACCCTCTGGCAAACCTTCTGGAGGTAGAAAATGTAACATCCTTTAAACGCCTCCTGAAACTTCATGTTTTCACACAGGCTTTCCCTGGGCTCTAACTGCTGGTGGAATTATTTTGGTTTTACGTGGCATTTTTAAACTTTTAAAGATTTATATTATGTTTTGGACTTTCGTATTTTATGCTTGTAATTGTGATCTGCCTAGAGAGCCTCAGCTATCAGGCAGTATAAAAAGGTAATAAATAAAAACACATATAAATAAATAATATACTACACTATACTATCTTGTTCAATGCATTTCCATGTGTAAAATTGAGGGATAATAATATTTTCCAAAAAGCCCCCTCTTTTTTCTTTCTTTTAGAAGTGTACGTGTAACTTTCCTTATTCTTTGTGTAAACATGCAATTTACAAGTTAGTTAATAAAGATAAAATGAGTGATTAAATAAAGGTAGCAATTTGGTATAATTAGAACAGATGCTCATGGCAAAGTTTCAGGTACCAACGATGTTTATTTTCACGACAATCATATAACACATAATGAAACTGTTGGGGCTAATCATAGCTGTAGCCCCACGGGTTGTTTCAGATGAAACAGTAGTCTCTGAACTACTAATTTGAAGCAAATAAGAAACATCATTCTTTCCATTAATTGAGTAAGTAACAAGCAGTAGAATTTAGACCGGACATGCCTGAACAGTTCCAACCATGGTCAGGGCTTCTTGATATGTGCAGTTACCATACAAATGAAGCTGTTTTGATCGATCAGTGGCTGATCAACAAGAGGTTGGAAGCAGCTGGTTTAAGATGATTGTTGGATACAAAGCCCAACTGACGAAAGTCATTTCCTTTCAAACATGCTTCTCCACATTTCAATGGAGTGAGACAAATCATGAATGACACTGGAGAAGACAACTCTATCCTGCTCCAATAAGTCTCTCCACAAAGTCTGTCTGAACCTCAGAGTTGCTGGCACTAGGAATGGGTACCTCAACGTACCACTAGTGCAATTATCTGTGGATAATCCACCTTAAGATAAAAACATAAGAAAAGGCGTAAGGGATAAGACAAAAGGCCTACCTTGTTCAGCATCCTGTTTTCCACAGTGGCCAACAAGATGCACAGAGTAAGAGAACAAGTAAGACATGAGGGTAATATTTACTCACTACCACTGTTGTTTCTCCAGGAATTGGTATTGACATGCTACCTCTGGTCCTGGAGATAATATCATGGTGTCCTGCAGAAACGTTGTTTTTCAGTCCTGGGCCTATCTCATCACCTAAGGAATCCAGGCTAGTCTTTTGGTATATGACTCAACTAAGTGCTGTATCCTGTGCGTATTTAGGGTTAGGTGAGAGTGTCAGAGGAGGCTGTAGGATTTTCATTAACATTTTGTGTGTCAATCATAGGGAAATTGTGGTGCCTGTTCTCTTTTACTACTGAATTCTATTTGCTCATTTGATTGATAACAATTTTAGATAAGGGTAAAGAGGCTTGTTAAAAGCATGTACTTGCTTTTAGCATTTTGTTTTAATTAATTAATTTTTAAGAATAATTTTTAATATTTTAACATGGTGAGGTGAATGACAGATTAAAAGAACCCTGTTTATTTAAGCACAAGTAGAACTGAAATATTGAACCAAATCAAATCTTATTCTTTTTTGTTTTGATTTACAGGCCAGTATGCCTTAAAACTCATTAATTTAGAAGTCCATGAGTCCATACACATGGCTGGCTGGGGAATTCTGGCAGTTGTAGGACTTTTTCTGTTTAAACTTGCATAGGATTGTTCCCTAAGACAGACCCCGGAAATTGTACCCACCCACCCTGCTGCATCAATGGCGGCTGTAAAGGCACCATTGATGCAAGGGGGGAAGTCCACAATTTCGGCAGTGAGGGTGGATGGCTGCTGAGCGCTTGCTGGGCCAAGCCAAACTTCAAAATAAGCTTGTGCAGCCTGGCGAGTGGGGGAGGTCGGTGGGGGCGATTGGGTGAGTGTCCATCGAGTTGGACGCAAGTGAGTTCACCCACCCCTAAGAAAGGCCACTTTCAGCCAACTGGATGGTGAACTTTTACACCTCTGTAGCTGACATGTTTGTAGACTCTTACAACTTAGAAAATCTTCCTTTGATAAACAGCCTTCTATGTTTGAAGACAATGGACTATATTTTTTTTCAAATTTGTTGGAACTCATCATATTTGTCTGGATAACTAATGGAGAAACATTTTTTTGGGGGGGGGTAAATATTAAAGCACTTAAGACTGCTCTACATATAACATTCAAAGTAATGTCTCACATTACTTCGAGAAATAAATGAGATAATAGCTCCCCATGAGAACATACGAAGTACCATGCTAGATCAGACTGAGGGTCCATCTAGGCCAGCACTCTGTTCACACAGTGGCCAACCAGGTACCAACAAAGCTGGACATGGTGCAACAGCACCCTCCCACCCATGTTCCGGTGTACATAGGCTTACTGCCTCGAATACTGGAGGTAGCACATAATAATCCTGTTATTCCCAGTGTTTACATTATTTCCCACATCCCAACACCTTGAAATGGATACATTCAATGTAATTCCAGCCTAAGTGAGTTCTTGATAACAACACAAATAATTCTGACATTTAAGAAGAGCCATGCTGGACCAGACCAAAGGCTTGGTCAATGATCTGGCAATGGGAAGCCCACAATTATGGCAGTAGTGCAGTAGTACAGTCCTGTTCTCCAGCAAATGGAATACAGAGGCATGCTGCCTCTAATACTGGACGTAATATGTAACCATCATGACTAGTAGCCATAGGTGCTATCACGCAGAAGTTCTGGGTTGCCAAGAAGAGGAGATCCCAGTTCAGGAATTAAGCTGCTAAGGAAATTATTGAATTAGAATTCTACTGATGGAAGCAGAGAGTCTGCCAAAATGTTATCTCTAGGAGCAGAGTATTCTCAATTGATTGAATGGAGCACCCTAGCCACAAAAGACCAAATTACTTTGCAGTTGTATGGCTTCTTACAAGGCCTCCCCTCACCCCACCCCAGGCAGTCAACCAGAACTGTCTAAAACAATATTTTAAAGCAGAATGAAATGTGTCTAAACTAAAATTGATCTTCTGTTCTTTCAAAAAACAAATCAGCTCAGATATCACATAATTAAATTTAACCATAGCTATGAGAGTTTATGATGTATCCTATTAGAAAGGCTCTGACCTTTCTAATAGGATACATCAAAAACAACAATATAACTGAAAATCTGATTTCATAAGCCTTTGTGGCAGAATATGCATAAAAAGGCTTTTGTTTTCTTATGTGTTTGTGGCAGGTTGCTTTAAAGATCACTAATTCTATAGACTCGGATATCATTATACATTGTTAGTCAAATTAATTATTGATATTTTAATGGATGATGAAAGCAAATAAAATTAATCTGTTTATGTGCATATAAATGGAAGTCATGGCATTGTTGTGAGATGCAAATCCTAAATCCCTTTGTCCATAAAATAAGATTATTGTTTAAAGAACTATGGTTGGCTATAGTTGGGAGATTCCCACCCCACCTTGCACTAATAAAGAATGAAAGTAGGATGCTAGACACTGAAGTGGACTAAATGAACTAAATCAATGAACTAAATCAATGATTAGTTCACTAATCAATGAACTAAAACTATCCAGAGTGGAGTGCAAATTCTTGTGTTTTCCACCCAGTAGATTTGTCAATCCATGAGTAGGATTGTCCATCCACTTGGTAAGTGTGGTTCCCTGTAGACTTGTCATCAATAATCATTGCATATCAACAGTTTTCATTCTGCTGTGAAAAACTCATCCTTGCCATGACATCCACCAGATTATTTCACTCCTTCTTCAGTGTCTGATCTTTGTCATTTTCCCCTCAGCTTCATTGAGCCCTACTGACATTTCATAAGGCTGTGATGGATTTCACATTTCCTGCATTGCAGCTTTGAACACCTATTTGCACCTTTTATTTTCTTGTCATCCTCAGGGCCACTGCTCATGCTGACCCTGGGCACAGGGAGAAAAACAGCTGCCAAGAGCAGGGTGAGATGAGATTTGTGTCCTGGTCTTACAATTTGCAGTTGTTCAGCTTCTTCTATTATTTCCTCACTTTGCTTCCCTTCCCTTTGCACCTATGCTGTATCATCCAACTTAAAAGCAAAACAAAACAAAGTGGGATTCTTCAGCTGGGAGGTATGCTACACTGCATAACGTTTTTAGAAAAAAAGGTCCAAGTCTGTGTGGAAACAGCACTCTGGGATCTGGAAGATCTAATCCCAAATGTGTGAGGACCGTATAGTTATTTGTGGTGAGAAAAGGTACTTTGCCCTTCCTTGGAGAAATGTTAATCCACTCATCATCATTATTCCAGGTTTCAGCCGTGGCACTGAAAATATATGCCAAGGGTGAGCCCTAAGCAAGCAATAGCCCATTTGCATCTCACTTTGCACCACTCTTCTCTTACGGTTGTAAAGGTGATATTGAAAACCATGCCTGGGGAGGGATATCTAGCAAATCAGCAAAACTCAAGCTCATTAGGACTCTCCAAATTCCACCTTGAAGCTTATTCCAATTCATGCCCATCTCAGATGGCGAGCGATGTTTTGAAATGTACACATCTTTTTCTCCCGTTGATTAAAATATGCTTGCGCACATTTTCCAAAAGTACACATTTTCCAATTCTTTCTGTTGATGATGTTCCACACATCACAATGCAGACTCAGAAATGTATGGACTTTGACTGCCATTTGTATTTGGGGCCATCTTCAATTGTAGCAGGTGCAAAGTGGGTAAATTCTGGTAAAAAATGAACTGAAATGGATTTCTCCGACAACCTAAACTATGCCACAGCTTACACATTTTTGGAAGCTAACAAATAGGATCACCCTCAACCATCCAGAGCTCAACTGGCCAGAGCTCTTCCGATGTATTCATTGGATACACGTGGACAGAGTGTGATCAAACCTGCTATCCACACCCCTGATGCAAATGTACCTACTGGCCACACCACCTTGTGGTTGCATTTTAGCTGTTATTCTGAAAGTGTTGCATACACATATACACATCATAATTCATGGGTGTATGGATCCGCTGTACAAGTAGGAATCTTGGATAATCAGGCAACTCATTTGGTTAGAGGGGCTACTGGACAGCATGGGCAGTGGACACATTGGCATCAGAGTATGTGGTGTGAGATTGTGATCCAACTCTCCTTTGTGTGTGCAGTGAAGTCATGAACAGACCTTATGTGAACTTCCAATCACATGGAGAGGGGAAATTACATAAATGGGGCTTCTGTATGATCAGCCCTTTGCATGGCAGACCCAGCTTACTGCATTGGAGAGAGCAGGGACTCCAACTGTTCCTCCACCACAGTATTTTAGCACTGACCCCTTATGAATGTAGGCATTCTATGATATCATGTTCCTGATTAAACTGGAGCAATTAGCTACTTAACAAACACATGCCATTACAACTCTTGATATATCATGACAGCTTGTAGCTCAAATGTCCTGCAATGATAGCATTTATTTGTCTGAATTTGGCCAAAACGGCAACAAAATAGCCCACATCATAAACAGGAAAACATTTTTTAACCTTTCTCGGTCCTTTTCTGGATATAATACATTGTTGTTTATATAGAGGGTGGTATACAAAGTGCATTAATACACCATAAAATATCAATATAAAGACAACAAAGAACGTTTTGGAAGCTAGCTATTAAATCCAGCAAATGCCTGATTTTATGCAATATCTGCAACATGAATTCAGTACTGTGTGCTGAATGACTTTTTATGTTGCACATGTAGCTGACTGTCAATCTCACTGCCAGCTTGCAATTTAGGAACCATCTCAGGAGAAACACTTACTGTCATCATAAATTAAAACTGACAGCAATTCTATAGGGTTCTTGATTAGAGTCCTTCTTAAACATTTTTTTTTAATAAAAGTGACAGGACCAAATTAGACAAATTATATTTCATGGCACACCTAAGGCATATTTATAGCACTGGGCTGATTTTTTCTACCTCTTTATTTTTGACCATTCATTGTGGGGTGTGGGGGTATGAAAAGAAACTGCACCTGAAAATTGTGTGTGTGGGATGAGAATTTTGGAGAAACTTCTGCTTCCATCATCACCAAGTAGCCTTGGCAAATGTTACATCCTGAAAACTAGGAGTGAGCTGAAATGACATTGATTTCTTCTGTCTTGGTGAAAGACTCCATTCAGGGCGTGCAAACTTGCCAAGGAAAGGAGAGAAATTCCACCGAGCCCAGCAGGTCGCAGAAGTTTGCTTGCGTCAAAATGTCTGCTCTGTACCTTGTCAAGGATGGGGAAGGATCTGATTGCATTTTTAAGGGAAGCAATTCTCAGTGATATGGGGAGATAGATATCCACTAAAAGCAGGAGCAAACATCAGCTGCTGTCATCTAAACTGCTGCTGGGCAGTCTGGTTGCACAGTTCTCATGTGATGTGCTGACAGATGGCCATTGCTGGAGGGAGATGTCTCTCTTCAGGATCTCTCCATGGCCTACAATAATTTGGTCCCATATCACAGCAGTTTCCCGCCCCCAAGAAAAATGATAGTTGTTAGTTACAGTGACACCCCTAAAGAGATAGATGACCATGACATCTAATGTTTTTGAATAGTATCCCTTAATTATGAAGTATTGCAACAGATCAGAATTTTATACTATGGGACAGGATTTGAAGTATCATTTTACTGAACAGCTAGAGCAGTTTGTAGTAACAGGTCTAATCCATGAAACTTCATCAAACCAATCATTCTGCCTCATGAAGCACAGCAACTTTCCATGAACTATTTTCCATGAAGTCACAAAGAGTCGGAAATGACTGAACGAATAAACAACAACAAAGCTTGACTATATTACTTATTTGAAGTGTTTTTATGCTGATCCTCAGCCCCCCCCCCAAAAAAAAAGCTCCCAGGGTGATTGAGATAGATAGCTAGATAGCTAGATAGATAGATAGATAGATAGATAGATAGATAGACAGAGATAGAGATAGAGATAGAGATAGAGATAGAGATAGAGATAGAGATCTATGACAGCCCCTTCCCACAGGGTTACAATTTAAAAAGACATGACACACAAGGGGGGAAAAGGATGTGTAGGGAAGGGAGGAAATTAATTCTTTTAGCAGATCTAGTGGAATGCCCCTGATCTCCCTTTAATTTCTGTCCATATGTGATAGTCACCTGTATTCCATGTTAAGCATGATTAGGAAAGGAATACAAAATAAAAGTACCAATATACGGCATAGAATATTGCAATTCTTGTCACCAAACCTAAAAAAAGGTATATTGTAGAGTTTGAAAAAGTGCTGGAAAGGGTGACTAAAACGTTCAAGTGGTGGAGCAACTCCCTTGTGAGGGAAGGTTACAACATCTAGGACTGTTTCACTTAGAGAAAAGGGCCAGATCTACTCTACTGCTTTAAAGTCCTTTATAACAGTTTTGACAACTATATATGGAGTGTGTCCTGGGCCCCAACAGTTGTCAAAACTGTTATAAAGCACTTTAAAGCAGTAGTGTAGATCCTGCCAAGGTGAGTGAGGGGAGACATGATAGAGGTGTACAAAATTATGCATGGTGTAGAGTAAGTGAATAGGGAGACATTTTTTCTCCCTCTCTAGAGAAAATAATACTAGAATAATAATACCAGAACTGGGGATCATTCTATGAAGCTGATTGGTGGAGAGTCAGGACAGATAAAAGGAAGAACTTCCTCTCACAGCTCATTGTTAAAGTATGGAATACACTTCCATGAGATGTAGTGATGGCTACCAATTCAGATGGTTTTAAAAGGGGTTAGATAAATTCTTGGAGGTGAAGGCCATCAGTGGCTACTAGTCTTGATGGCTGTGCTACCTCCAATATCTGAGACAGTATGCCTATGTACACCAGTTACTGGGGAGCATGGATAGGAGAGTGATATTGCACTCATGTCCTGCTTGTGCATTTCCCACAGGCAGCTGGACAAGATGGACCCTTGGTTTGATCCAGTATGACTCTTCTTATGTTCTTATATATATTAAAAAAAAAATCACTACTTGAAAACACATAGAAGTGAATGCCCAACCTTTCCCGGTAACGTATTTTTTGTACATCAAAGGAGAAAACAATGAAAATAAATGCACACACCAATCAAAATGGACATGGATTACTTTTCTGAATCCTCACCCATAACATGAGTGCTCCTGCACATTGTGACAGCCAGCCAATCACACCCTTGCCCAAGTTACAATGAGTTGTATCATAGGGGTGAGGAATTTACAGCTCTCCAGATGTTATTGGACTAGAACTCCCATCAGCATTAGCCAGCATGAACAAGAGTCAAGGGTGATGGGATTCATAGTCCAACAACATCTGGAGAGCCTCAGAGGGGGAAATCCCCTGTATCCTATGGCCACCCAGACACTGTCTAAGAGGCATAGGATTGCTTTGTTAAGTACATATGGAATTTTATGACAGCATCGTGTAAATACACATACAAGGAATAAAGCAAAAACTCAAAGTTATTTCCTATTAATCAAGTAAAAAGTGGATTGACCCCTTTTTGCTGACTCCTGAGCAATCCTGGACTTAGAAGACAAATGCAACATCTGAGGGTTAATTTATTTGCCCTCAAGGGATTCCAGTGGTACACTGAAGATGACTGTAATGCACAAAGCTGCCATGTGAATCAAACAAGAATCTTTCATATGAAATTATAGAAATTACTGGAGCAGTATGGCCATTGAAACCAGAAATACTATCATTAAGGTCTGTTTGACAACTTGTTAAAAAGGATCATCAGTGTCTTCTAAATAAACTCTTAATTACAGCATTTATTTTAGACCAGAAAGCTCTGAAAAGAACCAAAAACAATATCCACCCTCTGTGGAAGACTGGTCATGAAGTGCATCACAAACATTAATCATGATAAAAATTACACATTTCTGAAATAATATGAAGAAATAAACATTCTACTAAACTGGATTATTGGAGTCCAATTTGGTCTATTGGGACAACAGTATGAATGAATATATCAAGCAATTCTAAATCAGAACAGAGGGAGGGAGGGAGGTGTCTAACCCATGTAGTGTGATCCCAATTAAAAACACCCTTTCTGAAGCTGCTATTTGCCTTAGAAAGAAGTTGCTATTGGTGCTTCCGTCTTAGAGCTCACAGAAGATGGGATGAGTGTTTTTTTGTTTTTTATTTTGTTAGCATTACAATGAAATGGGAAAGGCATTTCTGCAAATATACTTTGGGGATTAAATTCTCCATCATTTCAATTGGAAAAGGAACATTCTCAGAAAATTTATACTATCACCGTTGGCCCAGATCTATGTAGCACATAATTTGCCCTTCAGTGATAATCGTATGCCCCCTAGATTGTGTATGAGCAGTCATACGATTGTTTAAATTTTCCCTTCCGAGGTCAACAGGTGGGTTGGAGATTTTGCCCCTCCCCCTCCCCATAGCAGCAGATGTGGAAAGAATCCCACCAGCTGGCCTCAAGATCGGCAACTCAACCTTAGAGAGGGGAAGGGGCATTTTGGTGGTTGGGGAGGATAGATAAACCAGCTTTCACCATTATGATACCTGGGGGGTATTTACAAGCCTAGCCTAGCCTCAGTTCCCTCTTTTATCCACACTAAACCCTCTGAAGGAGTGGGTTTCTCTCCCCACCCACCACCTAATGTTTTTTGCATGGTTCAACATATTTACCCCACATGCTTTTACAGCCAGATTGGACAAAACTGTAATTTGATCTGAGGGCCTTGCAAGCAAACCCCGATTGCCAAAATGGGGTGGGAGTTCAATTCAGATCAACTCAGAAATTAGACATGCAATTTCCAGTTTGGAGTGGGGGGATGGGGACATATTTCTGATACAGTCCAATGTGAGTCACAAGTAGATCACCCATCTCTAATTTTGTATATTTAGTAGATGGGGTAGGTGGGGGTGGGGGAGGGGGAGGGGGAGGGAGGGAGGGAGAGAGGGAGAGGGAGAGGGAGAGGGAGAGGGAGAGAGAACCAAGTCTCTGCTTGTCTTTTTATTTTAGAGAATTCTAAGACATTATTTAAGGATTTGACATAACATATCTCTATTTTCTGTTTAGTTGCCTTTGAGTTTTGTCCATAGAATGTTAAGTATATCCTACCATTATCACTGATAATTTATAACCTTTTTTATTATCCCAGCTCTCAGTGTTCTACAACCTCTCCAGTGAATGACTCACCAAACTGGATTCCATTTTTAACCAGTCAAAGTATTCATGTCCTTCTTTAGAAGGGTCTTTACTTTATACCTCAGAAGTTTCCTGGAGTTCTTTAAAAAAAGAAAAGAAATCCAAACCAGACAAAGATGATTAGAAAAGTCTGCTTAACACTTTTGACACCTCCTTATTAAGTCAGCATGTGTCTAAAAGTAGCACACAGAAATGGCTCTTTCGGCATGTCACACTGTTCTCTTCAAGTGACGCTGTCACATTGCAGGTCAAAACTTCCATTCCATTAAGGGCATGTCATCAGCGAGAGTTGTGCCGTGGTTGCATTTCTGACATACGCAATCTGTAGCTCAGCCAAATTATGCACATTTTGTACTTTTGGTACTCCCCCCCACCCCGAAGTTTGATAAGTTTGGCATTTCTGTGAGGGCATTTCTGATTAGCCCATCTTTCCTAGGGCACTCGTTAGAACAATCCATTAGAAAGAGATATAAAAAGTGACAAACAGGCTGCAATCCTAATCAAATATAACTTACATTGTAATGCTATTCTGCTTTAGTAATGATAACTTAGATGTAGGGAACAAATATTATGATTGAACACTTGTAGTTGTAAAGTTAGACCTCCGTTTTGGAGGTGAGTGGTAAATAAAAATTCTAGAATATAAAACTTTCCATTTCTTTCAATATGAGAGGCCATTTGTGAACAAAGAAGAAGTTCATAGAATAGAAGCCCAAGAACAATTTAGCGATCACTATTTTAGAGAAGCAGTGGCCTGTGAAACTCATTCAGTCTTCTAAACAATTTATCTTTGACATTTTGATCAAGACAGAGTTGTTGTTGTTGTTGTTGTTGTTTTAAAGACTTACAGTTTCACTTGTAAGGAAAATCCAGGAAGTTTTCGAGTTGTGAAAATAAGATTATATCCCATTCATATGTCATCCTTCCTTTGGATCTTGTATGCCTGCAGCGTCCCATAATGGTCAAGCTTTTACTGTAGCCACTTTAGGAAAAGCAAACTCAGATGCTTTTGGAACCTAATCATAACCTTGCCATCTTTCGGTGCCTTCCAGACAGGCAAGCCGCAGATCTCAGAGGGCATCCTCTCCTTTTCTTGGCAAGTTTGCACTCACCAAATGACATCTTTCACCACGAAATTAGAAATCAATGAGGTTTCGGTTCACCCCTGGATATTCATAGTAACTGTAGTAGCCAGCACCATCTGCTCTGTGTGAATATGGTGAGGCTGCGTAGTTGCACAACTATTATGCAATGTGCTGTCTGACAGATGGGCATAGCTGGAGGAAGATGTTTCTCCACAAGATAACTCCACAGTCAGTGGTAATCTGGTCCCACATCACAGACATTATTTTCTTAATTAGTTACAGTTGCAACCCAGAGAGATAGATGAACAGGAGAATTAGTGCTTTTAACAGTATCCCTTAATTGCAAAGATTTGCAACAGCTTAGAATATTATACTATGGTTTGATGTATTACTGTATTGAAAAGCTGCAGGAATAGTGGGGGGCTGTCATGTCCATATTAGGTAGTTCCCCATGTGCACTGAAGGTTAAAGTTGCTTCTACTGCAGGAATTGTTTACATGGATTCTTTAGGGGAAGAAGGATGGGCTTGGCATTTTATTTATTTATTTTGGCGGTTTACTGGCCTTGAAATCAAATTATGTTCTGGAAATACATTTTTTAATATATGTGTGTGTATGTGTGTGTGTGTGACCTGGAATTTTAATTCACAGACTTTCAGCATAAAATGTTTCTGGATAATCAGAGAAGATGAAGAGGACTGATGCTTCCAAGGAGACCTCTTGGCACTGTGTTTTTTATATAAGTGTGTGTAATTCTTGTAGTTGCTTGTTTATCTGAAAATTAAAAATATATATTAAAGGAAAGCTCCCTACTTTTAAACTCAGAATTTATGATACCTTCCCCCCACCCCACCCACATAAAATCTTGGAAAGCTCTGATCATTTTCCTGAGGCAAAACAAGGGACTCAAGGAAATACCTATGCATATCCCCACTCTTCCCAACCAGTCCATGCTCTCAAATGCACTTTGCTTTGCTTTCCCTTCCCTTCCAATCCAGGCAGTTACAGAACAAGCAGCAGGAGGTGTCCAGGGATTTTTTAAAAAGTGTGCCTCACAACCCTTTTCCTCCTTCCTCCCATGTGCTGATTGGAATCATAGAATAGTAGAGTTGGAAGGGGCCTACAAGGCCATCGAGTCCAATCCCCTGCTCAATGCAGGAATCCACCCTAAAACATCCCTGACAGATGGTTGTCCAGCTGCCTCTTGAATGCCTCTAGGGTGGGAGAGCCAACAACCTTCCTAGGTAACTGGTTCCATTGTCATACTGCTCTAACAGTCAGGAAGTTTTTCCTGATGTCCAGCCGGAATCTGACTTCCTCTAACTTCAGCCCGTTATTCCATGTCCTGCACTCTGGAATAATCAAGAAGAGATCCTGGCCCTCCTCTGTGTGACAACCTTTTAAGTATTTGAAGAGTGCTATCATGTCTCCCCTCAATCTTCTCTTCTCCAGGCTAAACATGCCCAGGTCTTTCAGTCTTTCTTCATAGGGCTTTGTTTCCAGACCCCTGATCATCCTGGTTGACCTCCTCTGAACACGCTCCAGCTTGTCTGCATCCTTCTTGAATTTATTCCATTTCATTTTTCATCAGGATTTTACCCAGTTCTCACCTTCTAGACTGAACAATGACTAAGATGCAATTTGCAGTTGAAGTCTGCAACCTTACAAATGTAGAATTTGTAAGCTTGCAGACTTCAAATTCCCCCCCCAAAAGAATGTGCTCAAAAGCATGAGTACATTTAAAAAATGCATACAGTTCAAAAGAAGTACATTTCCAAAATGCATATATTTCAAAATGTCTATAATTCAAAAATGTGCACAAATGATGCATACATTTGGAAAAATTCACCCAGAAAGCAGAGTGTAGGGCTAAACAGACAGTTTTTGCAATGGTGGGATGTAAGCAGTAAAGATATGTATTGGGACACTGGTGCTTTTAAACTTGTTCATAAATGATCCAGAGAGAGGGGTGCACTGCAAAACAGCCAGGTTTGCTGCCAATACTGAATTATTTAGGATGGCAAAAAACAAAAAACAAAAACAAAATACAACATTGTGAAATGGGTAAAATGTGGGCAAATGGAGCAAAATGTGCCCAAACCATTTCAAGGCGGCTCAAAATAACCCAAGGTATTATGGAATTTGTGGAGATGGGGCTTGTGGAGGTGGAGAGAGTTTGTCTTATTCGAAGCTGATTCCAATCAAACCTGGTGAGTGTTTGCCCATCTCTGTTGTAGAAACCTAGCAATGATTTTTAATTTTACCTGCCTGGACCCTTAGGTCATCTTCAGGGGTCCTTCTCTATGAGCCCCTGCCAAAGGAAGTGAGGCAGGTGGCTACCAAGAGGAGGGCCTTCTCTGCTGTGGCACCCCGGCTGTGGAATGAGCTCCCTAAGAAGGTTCACTTGGCACCTACATTATATGCTTTTAGATGCCAGGTGAAGACCTTCCTATTCTCCCAGCATTTTAACAGTCTATAAATTTTTTTAACTTGGTGTTTTAAATTTGTAATTTTGCATTGCTGCTGTTTTTATCTGGTTGAGCTTATATATTGTATTTTATATTATGGTTTTATACTGTTGTTTTATACTTTGAATGTTTTTAATTTTTGTGAACCGCCCAGAGAGCTCCAGTTATTGGGCAGTATAGAAATGTAATAAAGAAATAAAGAAATAAATAAAGTGATATTAATTAAGTTCTTGGGGGTTGCATTGACTTTGCACCCTTTACATATTACCGTATTTCTAGCCATGGGAGTTTTAAAGCATTCAGAGTGTCTTCAGCTTATGGTGCGTAGCTGAGAAGTCATAGGTTATCTTTCAGGTGCCAAGTCAAGACTTTTCTCTTCTCCCAGGCATTTAACAGCATTTAACAACGCTAAGTTTGTTTTTTTAACAGACCCCAGAACTGTTGTTTTTAAATGGATACTGTTGTTTTTATACTGTTGGTTTTATGTTTTTGATGGTTTTAAATTTAGTATATTTTAATGTTTACTGTTTTTAACTTTTGTAAAACTATTTAAGCTTTTGTAAACCTTTTTGTGACCTATTTAATAAATAGGTTATTAAATCAGATTCAGAATGGAGATGGTTCTGTGCCTGCAGTGTAACTGGTTTACTTGATTGACAAAAGAAGGAAAGTTCATTGCAGGTGCATGCTGTTATTTAAGGGTTTATGTAGTCTTTTCAATCACACCTCCTAATAAGCACTAAACATTAGGCCCATTCTGTCATTTCCCTCAATGTATTAAGGTAACATGCAGGTGACGGAGTAGGATTGCACCTCATGACTCTTCTCCCGGTATCACATGCTGTGCCAGCCCTATGCCTAATGTCTACACCCTGAGCCTAGTCATTTCAAAAGGGAGACTATAGAAATCAGTAAATCCTGAGGTGTTTGTCAAAATTTGTAAAAATACACCTATGAGGACATTTTCTGTTTTTATTAGATCACTTGGTAAATGAATGGTTAATGGGTTGAGGTAAAAAGTTTGGCAGTTTACCTCTAGCACAGAATTAAAGATGAAATGTATTTTGTGTCCTACTATTTTGTCTCAAGAGGCAGCAGAGCTGTGATACAGTTGCTTTGTAAAAGAACGTACCTATAGCCTTCAGGTGTTTACAGTTGTGTCATTTTGCCATCTGCTTTTATACTAGACAGAGGAATAAAAAGGGGTTAAAGGTCAGGCACTGATATGCCCAGTAGTGAACATACTATCTTCACTCATGGGTCCTTGATTATAGGCCAATCGACTCTCAGTCTGCCAGACAGTAACTTATGATTGGATTGAGGCCAGTTCTGGCTGGAAGGAATAAAAAGGCCAAGCAAAACCCTGCCAGAGTTTGTTAAGAGTATTGTGCTGTAGCCAGGTGTACAAAAATCACAGTGAAGAATAGTTAGGCACTGAAAATCCTCGAAGAGACTCAGAGAAGAAGTCAGAGCGGAGACCTGCAGAAGTTCAGAGGTCAACAGAGTGGCAGCAAGCAATGGCTGTGCAGAGGAAAAGATGATGTCAGAAGAAAGGAAGGAGAACTGAAATCAGGAGAGCAGAAGCTCAAAGGGTCGGTATTGAGAAGAAAACTTCTGTAGCAATCCTACAAGATAGCTGAAGCCAGATTTGTCACTAAAGGTAGTTGAGTTCAGAAAGCTGTGAGTTGTCAGTAGCAACTGAGGCCCTTGCTAGACCTAGGGGAAAATCCGGGGGAGAGAAGGGGAGACTTTGCATTATGAATAATGTGAGATCTCGCCCTCATTTACATGCAAGGCACAACGAGCTCAAGAAGAGAGCCGTTGCACCCGCCATTTAAAAATTATTTTTAAAGGAGCCGGCAGCAAACTTTCTTACCAAATAACTTGGGTATTTTTATGCATAACTGGGTGAAATATCCAAATCTGTCCATGAATGGATGCTGGAACGAACAACACTACACAATCCACAAAACAACATGGAACAGATTTCACAAAATCAAAAGTGCAAATGTGGACTAGTGCAAATGAATATAGATAGATAGATAGATAGATAGATAGATAGATAGATAGATAGTACATCCCTAAAAATATCTGATTCCATCAATGAGTGGATGATGGCTGACAATTCATGAAACACAGAAAGAATGATGAATTCAACAAAATCCCTAGATCCCTAATGAGAGGTGGGACAGGAGTGATATTAGGGTGAGGAAATGGAGCATCCGCACACCAGCTCTATACATGGAGGGAACATCTGAATCGGGCTATGCAGGACTGGGCAACATTTGGCCCGCCAGTTATTTTGACCCACATCTCCCATGACACTTCACAGTTGGCTATACTCACTAGGACAGATGGAAATTGTAGGCCAAAATGTCTGGAGGGCCATGCCTAGGTTATTGTATAATTATCATATGTTCATCTTAAAATAGCTGGAAGGATTACCTAAACAAGCACAGGGAAAAAATGCAAGTCGAGAACTTCCTGTTGGTAGAAGGAATGGCACTGTCTGATCAGCATATGCACAAAGAAGAAGAAGCTCTTAAGGGTAAAGAAATCACATGCTCCATTATATATTCCTTTACATAATTCATTACTAGTGGCCTGTTCTTCAGAGAAAATGTTGGATCCATTTCTGTGGTGGTCATGCACAATATCAGACTGCCAATAAATGCTCACTTCACCAATGCATCCTACAATTCCAGAAGAAAAGACACGGTGAGACATTTCCTAGAAAGTGGGCTGTGGAGTGGGGCTGGTTCTTCTTTTTCCTTTCTAAGAATGTAGAACCTGAAAATTACAAAACAATTTAAAATAAATGTGAAACATTATAGAGAATCATATCATCTAGTTGTTTTGATGTTAATTACAGCAACTTTAAGAAAGATCCGAACAGAGGTGTGGGAGGTGCACTCTTTTCCCCCAGGATCATCCCTGTGCATCCAAATGACACACAGGGGATCTAGGGAGCAGGCAGGAATGATCCCTCCATTTTCCTGGGATAATCCTTAGGTGTAGAAAGGGCCTTAGAGTGTTCTCATACATGAAGCCTCCATTCACGTAGTTCAAATTGTTCTGAACTTTGAACATGAAGCCTGTATTGATCCAGAATGTGCATTGCATAGAAAAGTGACTCTCTTGCTTGCTATGCAATACTAACAACATTTATATAAGGCACAAAAATAAAATAAAAGAAGCTTTTACATCTCCACAATGGTATGATATCCTATTTCCTCTTTTTGTAAAATACCCCCTTACTTTTCACATACTGCAGCAACAGACTGATGTGTCCAAGCCAGAGTTCACATATTCTTTCTTTCATAGATCATGGAATCCATGAGGCCCAGTAGCTCCAGGACAGCAACATGAACTGCTAAAACAAGAACCAAAATGAAAGGAGTATCAGAAATAGCCCACAGTATCATTTTTCTTCACATTCGCATTTGATTAAACTAGCCAAAGTCATTAATTGTCCCAGAACTTGAATTTATATTCAGTTGCAATCAAGGTTTCCACAGGGTAGCCAAACTCTAGACTCCATCAAATTGTTACATGAAATGTTCACTGGGGAATCTGGCTGCCAAGCAATGACTAAGGGAACTTTCATGTAATTTGAATTATAGAGATTTTTCTTCACAAAGCTACTCTAGAGACTCGAGTATTACACCGATCTTTTGGCAAGAAACGAAACCAAAGGAAGGTGATAATCTAGTTTGATTCCTAATATACTCCCTTTGAGATATTGTTATAAAAAATAGGGATGTATGCGAATTTCATTGCTGTTCATAGAAAACAGCCAGAAATACCCCACTCGTAACTCCAAATGAAATTGTGAAGACAATCACTTTTTTGGGGAAAATGCATGTACATTCTTGAGCTTGTGACCACATTCACAAAATCCATCCTTAAAGGATGAATGTTCACACTTTAATCAATGGGGCAAAATGTGTATTTGAGCACATACTTGGGGAAATGCACAGATTTTGTGTTTGAAAATGCATACTTTTCCTGTTTCCCCATGTTCAGTAGTGAGAACAAGGCAAAATCAAGGTAGAAAAAGGAGAGCCTTGATGACCTCATATATCCCTCATTTGCCCATCACTAGGGAAAAAATACAGTCTGTAAAAGGCTTTATCCCTAAGGTGTGTAAAAGTATAAGATGCTGATTTTGGATGGGTGCAATCCAAAGAGCATACAGAGACAAAACCTCAAATGCTTGTCAGGAGGTAACTGATGAGAGAAAGTGGAAAAATTATTTTTCAAATGAATTAAGTAATGTCATAACTTCTAACCTTAGAGAACAATCACTTTAAAGTACTCTATCAATTGTACCTTACACAAGGTATACTAAATGGTCTTATTCCAGATGTATGTTGGAGATGTTTAAATCAATTGAGAGGATGATATGAATATGCCAGAAAATCCATGTATTTTGGAAAGAATTTCTTGTAATAATTGAGAAAGGTACTTGTTCGTTCCTGCTCTCTTCTTTGAGGTGTCTGTTAGGCTGCATAGATTATCTGATCCCTTTAAGCCAACATTAATTTATATGTAATACTTTTATTACTGCAAGAATTGAGATACCAAGAAGGTGGAGAAAAAAGAAGGTCTAAAGTCAAGAGACTGGTTAAGGAGGTTGTAATATATGGTACATCATTACACTGACCCATTTGACCTAAATTTAGAGAGGAACAGGAAAGAATATGTAAGATAAATAATCTTTAATATACATTTATTGCAGATCAGAATAAATACTTTAATCAGAGCATTCTATTGAGATATTATTGCTTTATGTGGCTTTTTCTCATAAATGATATGTTTTTGATGTGGAATAGTGACACATTTTCTTATCATTATAAAACTTTCAGTAATGTAAATACTATTATGCGATTGATGTAACTTGCTTGGATTTATAAAGTTTACTTTTTGTCATCTTTCACCTAATATGATTTTTTAAAAATAAGCCCTTAAAAATGAAAAACAAATAAAATCCTCTGATCATCAGAGCTTTTCTTGTATCTTACAGCCAGCAGGAACTGATAAGATATACCATAATATATGTGCACGCAGGAGAAGGAGTAGTCTGATAAAATTGATGGCTCAGACAAAAGAGTGGAGCTAAACCACATACTCTGATGGATGCATTAAAAACCTAAATGTTACAAGGCAGTCTTAACTGGAGGAATATTCTTTCCTGACCCTCCAGCTATAGTAATGAGTCCTTTATACATCCCAAAAATGTTTCCATATGGCAGGAGCTTCACTGTTAAACTATATGTTTGAGGTTCCCTGTGTGGATCGGTACTTTTAACAATGAACATCTCCATACTAGCTCCTATCTTTCTCATGGCTGCTGATATTGGTATTGGTATGGAAACTTCCCATGTGTTAGGGCTGATCCCGTTCGCAAGCTCTTTACATACATACCTTGGATGTAACTGGATGGGCCTTGGTCTGATCCAGTGTGGCTGTCCTTGTGTTCTTATACCTTACAGCTGTTGCCACAAGCTGCAGCAAGCTACAACCACATACTCATGCTTTTGGTAGTGTGATGCTTTATACCTCATTATGATCTAGGAGGCTTTCCAAAGTTAAAGGAATAAATGAAATATGGTCAATTTCTGATCAGGTAGGGTTACTGCCACTACTCCCTGATTTGCTACATTCTCCTAGTTGAGCTGGGAGCCACCTTTATTTTATTTTATTTTATTTATTACATTTTTATATCGCCCAATAGCCGAAGCTCTCTAGGCGGTTCACAAAAATTAAAACCATAATAAAACAACCAACAGATTAAAAGCACAAATACAAAATACAGTATAAAAAGCACAACTAGGATAAACTTTAAAAAATGGACACAGTAAGCAGGGGGTGGGTGGGGGTGGACTGTAGAATTTAAAGGCCACTAATAAATACTGGCTCCAAGACAGAACCCTTTCATGCCCTGCTGGTTACTGCTCTCCAACTCTACATAGAGCCATTAATGCTGACTCTCTGAGTGTGGGTACCCAGCCAGCTGTGTACCCACCTTACTGTAGTGCCATCCAAGTCAAATTTTAACAGCTTGTCAATCAGAATAACACATCATCACTCAGCATCCAGGGTGGACCAAAAACTGGAAGAGACAACCTCAAACTAGAACCATGGGCTGGAAAGTGAAATGAGGATAGGATATTTGGCACCTAGCATCCAGCAATGCTATTCTAATGGTTGAACTGGCAGCCATTTGGCCCTGCTAAGATCCTCTTCTGTATATAGGCATGATAATCACAGCATATCCACTCTGAAACTCCAATTCTATATGCTCATTGTAGATGTGGCTGGTGATCCCGGTGTCATGAGTGAGACTAATAAGAGGAATATTTAGGCAGCATCCAATGGGGTGCAACCAGTAAAGTAAATTATGTCATGCTAGTGTAAACTTCTATATCACAATGCCAATAGCATTACCCAGTGTGCTAATTTTCCCTGGGATTTCCTCACATTTATGTTAAAGTTTGCATCCCATTGGATATTGTCCTTTGGTGTAACTGCTGAATACACAGAGAAGTTACAAGATGGGGGATACTTGGCTCAGCAATACTACAAATGAGAAGGAACTTGGAATTGTTGTAGATTGCAAGCTGAATATGAGCCAACAGTGCGATATGGCTACAAGAAAGGCAAATGCTATTTTGGGCTGCATTAATAGAAGTATAGCTTCCAAATCACGTGAGGTACTGGTTCCTCTCTATTCGGCCCTGGTTAGGCCTCATATAGAGTATTGCATCCAGTTCTGGGCTCCACAATTCAAGAAGGACGAAGACAAGCTGGAGCGTGTTCAGAGGAGGGCAACCAGGATGATCAGGGGTCTGGAAACAAAGCCCTATGAAGAGAGACTGAAAGAACTGGGCATGTTTTGCCTGGAGAAGAGAAGATTGAGGGGAGACATAATAGCACTCTTCAAAGACTTAAAAGGTTGTCACACAGAGGAGGGCCAGGATTTCTTCTCGATCCTCGCAGAGTGCAGAACACAGAATAACAGGCTCAAGTTAAAGGAAGCCAGATTCCAACTGGACATCAGGAAAAACTTCCTGACTGTTAGAGCAGTACGACAATGGAATCAGTTACCTAGGGAGGTTGCGGGCTCTCCCACACTAGAGGCATTCAAGAGGCAGCTGGACAACCATCTGTCAGGGATGCTTTAAGGTGGATTCCTGCATTGAGCAGGTGGTTAGACTCGATGGCCTTGTAGGCCCCTTCCAACTCTTCTATTCTATAATTCTATGATTCTATGATTCTAAGTAAGAAAAAAGACCTGGGTTAAAAGAGATGACGAAAGGTAGATCTTGCAGGCAGAGAAAGAAGAGAGGTCACGATATAAAATACCACCATCAGAGTCAGAGTCAGAATGGTCAAATCCTAGTAAATACAGTGAGCTCGTTGTAAAGGTTGTGCATTGTGTGTTTGTAAGCTATCAAACAAAGGAAATATCCCACTAAAAACAAAAATTCTTTGAGCCATGAAGAGTAATCTTTGGAAAATGGTGGCTTGGCAGAAAGCAGATGCTGGAGATTTTTTTAAAAAAGGGTGTGTGTGTGGGGGGGGGGCAAAACAGATGAGTACACTATATTAATACAATAATGGATCTGCAACTTTGTCCAGTTAATTCATCTTGGAGACTTATTAAAATTAAAGACATTTTACAATCTCTATTGCCCGTTGACTTTCAATTAATTTGGTAACTTTATTAAAGTAGTAAAGTCACATAGCAGAGCACCTTACAGGGTTTATTCATGCTTCAAATGGGTAACATTTGCTGCCTGTGAACCAGGAAATTACAGCATAATTATTTTTTCATAGTTTTTAATGGGAAATCTCTTTCAAATATAATTTAATTTCAGATATTAATGGCCACCTAGCTATTTTAATTGCAAGTGTAGAATGGTGAATTACAATTAACTGCCCTTCCACTGTATTTCACTTTGTAAGGCAATATTCATGTGAACAAAGGAAAAAAGTCCCATACTATTCACATATATAATACTGTTCTATAGTACAATATTCAAACCAATCATTTCCAGGTATGGCATGAAGTGACAGTATATCAGAATTCTTTTGTATTTTGGGTTTCTGGTGATACCCCAACCCCAACCCCCATTCTGTGATGAACGTACTAGGAAGAGCCACCCTGGTCTGATAAAATTCCCAGAGAGTATGGCGTTTGCTACACCAGAGGTTATCCTGGGCTGATACCCGGGATCGCCCCCATACGTCCAGATGATGCACAGGGGATCCCAGGCTCAGGCAGGGATCAACCCTGCCTGGCCCCGGGATAAAGCCCTACACTTTGAGCCCAGTTTTTCCCGCAGTCTCGGGCTGAGCCTGAGACCGCGAACATGGGCCCGTTTCCACAGCTTTTCAAGGCTCTGCGCAATTACTCGCACATAGCCAGGAGACGCGCACGGGGTGCAGGGTGGGGGGAGTGGGGGAATCTATTTTTTTTTTTAAAGTACCTTTTCATTGGTGTGCAGCCAGCCCTTTAAGGGAAAGAAACAAAATGCCGGGCATGATGTGTCTCTTCTTGACCCCGTCACCCCCGACGTATAGACTAGCACAACAGCTGCAATAGTTGCATCACGGGCTCTTTGCTTTGGCAAAGGCCAAAGATTTTGGAGGAGTGTGATATATCGGTGTGTTACCCGATTGGTGCCAACACTGATTTCATTTTGACGCCAAGTAAAAACATGGCTTTTTAACAAAGTCTTTGATGGTTAAACTCACTGGCACATTGTTTTAACTTTTTTAATTGCTTTTACTGCTTTTAAATTATATATTGTTTTAACTTGGTTCATGGTTTACTTTGTTTTTAACTGTGCATATTTAATGTTTTAAACTGTATGATTTTATCTGTACGCCACTCTGAGATCTTAATGATATAGGGCGGGATATAAATGTTTTAAATAAATAAATAAATAAATAAATAAATAATATTCTGTATATTCCAAATATATTCATTTCCAGAACAGGTTGCCTTCATGCTACATACAGAGACCTTGCTTGCCCACCCCCTTGTCTACCAGGTGGAAGAATGATGAATAATCCATGAAGCATGGATTTTCCTGGTTAGGCCTCATCTAGAGTATTGCATCCTGTTCTGGGCTCCACAATTCAAGAAGGACGAAGACAAGCTGGAGCGTGTTCAGAGGAAGGCAACCAGGATGATCAGGGCTCTGGAAACAAAGCCCTATGAAGAGAGACTGAAAGAACTGGGCATATTTAGCCTGGAGAAAAGAAGATTGAGGGGAGACATGATAGCACTCTTCAAAGACTTAAAAGGTTGTCACACAGAGGAGGGCCAGGATCTCTTCTCGATCCTCCCAGAGTGCAGGACACGGAATAATGGGCTGAAGTTACAGGAAGACAGATTCCAGCTGGATATCAGGATAAACTTCCTGACTCTTAGAGCAGTACGACAATGGAATCAGTTACCTAGGGAGGTTGTGGGCTCTCCCACACTCGAGGCCTTCAAGAGGCAGCTGGACAACCATCTGTCAGGAATGCTTTAGGGTGCATTCTTGCATTGAGCAGGGGGTTGGACTCGATGGCCTTGTAGGCCCCTTCCAACTCTGCTAATCTATGGTTCTATGATTCTATGTAACTGGTGTCCCTGGGCAGTATCCAACTGTCTCATCCCATTAGTATAAGTGATTCAGAACTATGCATAACAGGATAATCCAACTAAAGTTACCTTTGTGAGAGTGCAGCTGTGCAAGCCACAAGTGGTCATGCATTACATTTGCACAATGAGTTGTACAACCACTTTCACATAACTTTCGTGCAACCCGTTGTGTGACCTGTTGTACAACCAGTAACCCAAGTGTAATGGGCAGCTGCTTGTGCAACTGAAAGATTCAGTGTTTGGGATGTACATATTTTGCAAAATCCATTCCATATATGGATAGTCAGGTGCCTTTCATTCTATCGTGCACTCATCGATGGAATCAGTTCCCCTATCCCGCAATTTCTCAAATTTGTGCAAATTCAAATGTATGAACATTCAGACTCCCCCCCCCCTCAAAATTTGCAAATCTCCCTAAAAAGTTCACATTTTCATGCTTAAGCCTATGGGGAAAAGGCATGTTTTCAGCTGGTGTTTCACTGTTCTCATTGCTATGATTATTCCTTTATTTCTGTTTTGTGTAACACCTTCCCCTCTTCATATGTTTTAATGTGATTTTAGATTGTAAGCCTCTAGGCAGGGTATTGCTGTTTTATTTGTATATTCTGTACAGTACCAAATACTAGGCATGTGCTCCGCTCCGATTAGAAGCGCAGAAGCTGGAGCGGATTGGCCTGCTCCGCCTTGCCCAGAGGCGGAGTAGAAGCGGACCACGGACCCCTAGAAGCAAGGCGAAGAGAAGCACCCATTTTCGGAGCACTCCAGTTTCCGCGGTCCGATCCGATCGCCATCTTGAAACATTTTGCCCATAGTATTGCATTGTGGAAAAGAAAGGGGGATAACTGTGTTGTTTTTGAAGCTATCTTTCTGAAAATTCTTGTGCTTCGAGAGTCGTGGATGGGGGTCATTTTGAGCCTACTCTCAGCTCTCTGCGTGCTGCGGTTTGTGTGCTAGAATTTTTTTAAAAACCAGTGGGAAAAATACCTTTTCCGAAGGGCTGAGCGGCAGAGTCAACTCCCGGTCATGATCACATGATCTCAAAGTTGGAGGAGGGGATAGGCAAAATGGGTAACTTGGGGTTTTGGGAAATTCTCTTTCTTAGTCTGAACGGACTTTTCCCAGTGTTTTTTTAAAACAGTAGCCCCACCAAATGCACAAACACAACCTGAAATCATACTAACAGATAGGAAACACAGTGTTACCCACCCTAACTTTGGGGAACAACTGAAAAGATGTGGTGCAAGGGGATGAGCTCCCCTAGGGCATCTCATTGTGGACGTGCCCCCACTCTCTCCTGTACTTGGAGGGCCATCAGAGCCCTCCAAATAGAGTAACCTGGTGGAGCAATGCCTATCATGAGTTGAAGTGAGAGCTCTACTCCTCAGAGCTCTCGTGGTGGAGCAATGCCTTTCATGAGTTGAACTGACAGCGTTGCTTCTTAAAAGACTGGTCACTAGGACCAGTCAAATTGGCAGCTGCTTCCCCCTCCCCTGGGCACGTCCCCCTATTGCTGGTAAAAGACAGATATAGCCTTTTTTTAAAAGTTCTTGTTGTTTATTCAGCAACACTGCTGCTTTTAATTCCACCCCTCCTTTGTTTATTTATTTATTTATTCCATTTTATATGCATTACTGGCTTATCCTTGGCTCACTTCCTTATGCTCCCAGAAATGTCTGTTGCCTGCCTGCCTTCCCTCCCTCCTCCCCTGCCCGCCTTGCAGGGATGTTGTGTGTGTGTGGCTTTGACTCAGGGGAGAAGTCCTTCCTGCGCTCACTTAGAGTTTTGAAAGTTCCAAATCCATTTTTCAAATGTGGAAGAAGATTCATTTAGGTTGGTCTCTACTCCCCAATTCATGGCATGTTGGGATTTCCTTTGAAATGGCCCCATTGAGATGTCTGCAGGTTTAAGCCCCGCCAAAAATCAGGGGATGATGGGACTGCCTTGAGTCTGGGCATGCGTGTGTATCCCTGGAGAAGCTATCATGGTGGCGAGTTTGAGATTTTTCACGTGCAAATTGACGGAGCTATCGAAAGGGGTGTGAATGGGGTGTTGGATTTTCATAAATTCCCCAAAAATCAGGGGATGATGGGACTGCCTTGAGTCTTGGCATGCGTTTGCATCCCTGGATAAGCTATCATGGTGGCGAGTTTGAGATTTTTCACGTGCAAATTGACGGAGCTATGGAAAGGGGTGTGAATGGGGTGTTGGATTTTCATAAATTCCCCAAAAATCAGGGGATGATGGGACTGCCTTGAGTCTTGGCGTGCGTGTGTATACCTCCATGAGGTGTCATGGTGCCAAACGTGAGGTTTCTAACTTTCACAGAAAAAAAGTTGTATACTTTTTTAGCTTAATGCAAGCCTATGGGGGGGGGAAACGGAGCTCCGATCCGGATCTGGAGCTCCGCAGCGGAGCGGAGTGGGCATGGGCTGAGCGGGGGCGGAGCGAAGCGGCCCGATCTGCAAATCATGGATCTGGAAGAGAAGCGGAGCGGGGGGTCCGTGCACACCCCTACCAAGTACATTGTTAGTGCTATATAAATAAATAAATAAATAAATAAATAAATAATGGTTTTTTATTTTACACATTTTTCTACAACTAAACTTGCATAACATTCTGGAAAGTAAAACCAAAACCAAAAGACAGTATGCACATCCAAGGAATATGTGCAACTCAGGAAAAGCTGGTCCACTGTGGAATCCATGGATCGGATTCATAGAAATCCAAAATCGTTTAATTTCATTGCAGATTTCTCTGACAACCCTATTCAGTGGAGTCCCACTAGTACTGTTTGAGTTTGCGGGTTGAAACAGTTGGATTGAAACCCTTGTGTTTGGTACTGGAGATGGAGAACGCAGCCCAAAAGGGGCCCAAATAATGTTTTATCCTTGATACATGTATGTTTGTGTACGTTTGTGATTTGTCTCTGATTAAACCCATTATTTTTGTTGCAATATAGAAACATGAGATGGATGCAATGAGAAACTTTGGGCTCATCTAAACCAAGCAGATATTTCACTATGAAAGTTGTATGAAAGCAGTATATAAGGGGCAGGAGCCATGCTACTGCTTTATAGTGGTATTGAAGTGCATTGACAACTGTTGGGGCCCATTGACACATAACATAGTGCTTTCACACCACTTTCATAGTGTTAAATCCTGCTTGGTGTAGATGTGTCATGGGCCCCAACAGTTGTCAGTGCACTTCAGTACATTATAAGGCAGTAGTGTAGATGCTGCAGTGCACTTCAATACTGCTATAAAGCAGTAGTGTGGCTCCTGCCTTTTATATACCGCTTTCATACTGCTTTCACAGTGGAATATCTTGTTTGGTGTAGATGAGCGCTCTGTAAATCCTGTGCAGGCATTGGAAGAAGACAGCCACAGCCCTTTTCAGACACTTGACCTCTTTATGTCGATGACAATGAAGATGTGACAGAGAAGGGGGTGGAGCTACTATGCTTATCCCTGCTGCCCTTCCTCTTTTGTAGAGCATACATGCTTTAATAATGCCTGCATAGGGCTGAATCGTTGATAGATGTCAGTGTTTGGGACCATAATCAAATCTTACATTCAAACTCACAGCAAAAATTCAGACTACATAAGTAAGATGCAGAGAAAATGTGCCATGCCCTTGCAAAATGTGCTTCAATTCCCAGAAGAGATATTTATTAATCAAAGAGCTCGCTTTTCATCCTAATGAAGATAAAATTAAACTTGACACCACCAGCAGCCAAAAAAATAGTTCCTAAGATTCTGCTAAGCAAAAAGAAAAATCTTTCTCAAGCAATCAGTGTCTACCACATGTCAAAAATGAGAAGTAAACAGATATATAATAGGAAAAAAAGTTTTCTATAGATATAGCTAAATCAGAACTCTTCTGACATTGCTGGATTCTAAATATTATTATTTTCCATCCACCCTAATATTTTGTAGAGTTGAAATGTTACATTTAGCAACAGTAAATAATGGAAGTAATGATTGGGCAATATGAAATCCACTCACTGGCTAAGAAAAACAAACCAGATCTAGAAACATCTGATTCTTATGTTCTCTTTATATGTGTGATTGTTTGTTGTTGTTTATTCGTTCAGTCGTTTCCGACTCTTCGTGACTTTATGGACCAGCCCACGCCAGAGCTTTCTGTCGGCTGTCGCCACCCCTAGCTCCCCCAAGGTCAAGTCTGTCACCTCCAGAATATCATCCATCCATCCATCTTGCCCTTGGTCAGCCCCTCTTCCTTTTGCCTTCCATGTGTGATTAATTATATTTAATTTGACCATGAGATTATTTGGAAATATTTTCCCTTGGAGAGAGAAAGAGAGAGATTTTCAAAAACAGTATAATGAAAATTTACTGGATATTCTAAGAAGCATATATGCTGAGACATTCTTTTTCTGAAGATACATTTTCAGTTTGCTGTGATCTGATTTCCTAATAGTTCTCAAAGACAGGTGCTTGGTAATGAGGCAAGGTATCTAGAGAGATATGGGTGGTTGCTAGGAGACACAAGGCTTCCTCCCTCCTGGCTATTATCAGTGCATTCAGAGTCAGAAGGATGTGGGCTTTCCTCCTTATGCTGACTGCCGGAGCCAGTGGCAAGCCCAGTAGTTTTATTTTAGTTTCCCTTAAAAGCTCATTTTTAGCCAATGCACATGTACCTGCTCACAACATGACCTTGAGCTGAAGCCTACAGGGCCATGAGGAAATAGCAAGGCAATAAAGAACTGTGGAATGTCAGAGAGTCCACATGAGCAGTTTGCTCCAATGAGGTCGTGGGCTGAACTATTTATTTATTTTATTTATTAAAACATTTGTATCTCGTCCTATATCACTGGGATCTCAAGGCAGTGTACAGATAAAATCATGCAAAACAGTACAAAACAACAAATATACATAGCTAAAAACAAATCTCTTCTCAATCCTCCCAGAGTGCAGGACATAGAATAATGGGCTCAAGTTACAGGAAGCTAGATTCCAGCTGGACATCAGAAAAAATGTCCTGACTGTAAGAGCAGTACGATAATGGAACCAATTACCTAGGGAGGTTGTGGGCTCTCCCACACTAGAGGCATTCAAGAGGCAGCTGTGCAGCCATCTGTCAGGTATGCTTTAAGGTAGATTCCTGCAATGAGCAAGGGGTTGGACTCGATGGCCTTGTAGGCCCCTTCCAACTCTACTATTCTATGATTCTATGAAATTAAATCATTAATCAAGCTAAAACCAGTATAGAATTTAAAAGCAGTAAAAACAATTAAAACTATGTGCAAGCTTGGTGAATTTAGCCCTCAAAGGCTCTGATCAAAAGCCATGTTATAAATGAAGCCAGCGCCAGTCGGGCCTCCAAGTGGAAGGCATTCCACAACTGGGGTGCCACAATAGAGAAAGACTTCTCCCATGTCCCACTATAGTGTATGCTTCGCATTGGTGGGATGCAGAGGAGGGCTCCTCCAACAGCTCTCTTACTCCTCCAGGGCTGGGTCACCTTTCCCTGTCTCCACTTCTTCCCCAAGGACTGGAAAGCCTTAAATAGTCTGTCCTCCCCTTGCCTGTTAGTGTCAGAGCTGGGCTGCAAGAAATAGTCTGGGGTGAGCCAGGAGCCTTTAGGACAAGTCAAGTGTCAGGCCTTCCTTTTGCCATTTTTTTTTTGCGGGGGGGAATCTGTGGAAGGGGTGGCATGGAAAGAAAAATGCCTGTGGAGATTTCAGGGAAGAGCGGGGAAGAAATTCATTTAGTTCACATTTTAAGGCAAGCTTACCTAATTTCACAGTAATTTCGATCTAATACATGAAATGGAACTCAGTTATCCTTTTGAAAAAACATACTTCTCCAAATTTTGCAGTGGCATTTTTCATTCAAATAATGTGTAGAAATATCACACACACACACACACACACACACACACACACACACATATTAAGGGAAAGAGGACACAAAAATCAGATTTAAAAAAACATTTTAAAAATGCTTGCCAGAATATGTATATTCAGCAAAATTCCATATAAAAATGCATGGAATTAGGAAAAATGTGCATTGTTTATTCAATTCCAAAAAAAAAAAAAACTTTCGGGATTAATTGAATTTAATATTTGAAAAATGCAAAACTGAGGGAAACCCAAGTTGACAGATTCATCCATCCCTAATTGGGGAGCAATGAGGGGGTGAAACATTCACAACATTTCAGGGGAAGAGGTTGGCTTAGTTTATAGAGCAATCCTATGGCCCTTAGACAGTGTCTGGGGAACCATAGGATGCTGCCGTTTCCCTTCTCAGAGGCTGGAGGGGGATCTCTTCTCCTTCCCATCCCCTCCTAGACACCTTGAAAAGCTCCACAGTAGCTGCTGACCTGAGGTGCACATTGTTTTTTGTTTAAAAGAACAAAGAAAAGGAGTTTGCCAGATTTCCCCAGGGAGGGAGTTCCACATAGGGATAGCTGAACTCACCCTTTCCCACCTTATGTGATGCTCACCAGACCTTTGCCGGCCAGCAGACCAGCCCTGTTCACTCACGGATAGTGAGATGCCCAACAATTCACAACCATTGCTCTGGCAGCCACCATTTTGCACAAATTGGCAGCTAGGCCTTTTGCGCAAATCACCATTTTGCAAAAAATGGTGGTCGTAAATGGCTCTATTTATGGTCACCATTCACATAAAATGGGGGTACATAAAATGCTTACCCACGATTGTATGCAAAATGGTGGCTCAGTGTGGATCCTGGTGCTTGCCTGACTTGGAGTACTCCAAGTCACGCAAATGCAGGGGTCCAAGCCCCCAAGTGGACTCTCACAATGTCCCTGGTTCCACAATCATGTGGGTGAAGGTGGTTGTTCAAAATTTATGAGAGAAGTGTGGAAGGATCAGGATCAGTGGGCATGACCCAAATCCCTCTCCCTCCATATGATCATGTTCAGTGAACATTAATATCATGTCTGAAGAAGGCTGTGAACTCTGTTTACCAAAGGTTAGCTGCAAATGAATAGTTCAATTTTAATATGTCTTCTTTTTTTACTATTATTTGCTCAATTAATAGATGGACTAATTGATATCACTAGGTTATTATTACAGTTGTCGAAGGCATGTTTCATATGGTGGCTAAATATTTCAAGATAAATCCTCAAGGCTGGGGACTACTGTTTAAATAAAAATAAGGCAATGGCTGGTGTTAATACATTCATTGCTAATCAGACCTCTGGAGAGTAAATGCAGTGTTTATGCTATTCCAATTGGGAGAGCATTTTACAATTAACCTCTATAAGTAAAATATAATTATCTTGCATTATCTTGTGGCATTTTTACAGGCTCTGACTTCACTTGAAAGAAGAAAACTGCATATGCAAAGAAGGAAAATAAGGTAGATTATACACTAGCCTAGTCCATGGCATTGTCATCAATTGTTCACTGGTTGTTTATGGCGCATCCAAACATTATTGTCAGCCTCTTGTACTATAGAGTTTTCTGAATGTTCCTCCTGGGTTGGATGCCTGTTTAGACAGAAATTAGTCCTATGACTCCCAGTATCCCCCAGCCATATTTCCGTCTAAACATGTATAAAATTACACCCTTAATGTTCCTAACAGCTACTTCACATCATGTGCTGGGTCAACCCTACCGTCCAGTCTTCATCTGCAAAGGGGCATTAACATGGGGCCCCAGTTCATGCAGATTTCATGTGGAGCACTTACACATCATTTGTAGTTGCCCATTCTCAACATGTGTACATTGGGGCCAAGGGCAGCCCAGCATGTGATGTCAGGGGCAGGAGCTGTGCCCCACTTCTTTTAGTCACATGGAACTTTTCACATCATAATGTGATTAGCATGCAAAGATGGCTGCTGTCTTTAATTCCTGTGCATTGCATAAATAGACAACCCTTCAGTGTGTATGTTTTTAGCTGGGGATATAATGTTGAAAAATGTGTGGTTGCTTTAAAGTAGATATGTAGCATGTACTAAAACCATAATGTGCAAAGTATGGACCTTATCTTTAAGATTAGAATTATCACATGAGGAGGACAGGAACAAGAAAAGCACACAATGACAGGAGTGTTCACAGGACAAGGAATGTATTTAATATCTGTGTTTATGTATTTAAACTTAGCCTCATATTGTCCATGGATTGAGAAAAAGATGCAAACTCCCATTCCTACCCCCCCTTATGGGAATATGACCTGTCATGCCCCCCAAATGTTCTGACCAATTAGGATTTCACATTTTGAAGGAAGCTTTGTGATAATTTTGTACTGGGCACTGAGCATGGAAATTGTACCATAAGAAAATGAATTTGGCAAAAAATGGAAAAAAAATGAAACAGTGCCAATGTTTAAAGAAACCTTGTGCAGGGGGATTCTCAAAGGCTTTGGGAATAATTCCCTGATTCAGACTTCCCCAATTTGGCACGTTTCAGATGTGTTGAACTGCAACGCCCATAATTCCTGGCTAGCATAGCTGGGAATTGTAGTCCAACACTTCTGAAGGGTGCCAGATTGGGGAAGTTTGCCCTGAATTGTAACTCATTAACTTGTTGTTGTTGTTGCTGTTGCTGTTGCAAACAGGTTATCTTTGCTATCTCATCTAGCTACAGCAGCATTTCCTTTCAAATTTCAGTTGTATTTGAGGGAAGCAGCTTTAACACTTTGTTTAAGGGAAGCTCCATTAGAATGTTCTTTCACACATCTGGGAAATGTATGTTTTATCAGTACAATGAGAATAGTATTCCTTCGTCTGTCTTTACTAAGAGAGGAGGGGGAGATGATGACAAGACGGTTTTGAATGCTGATAAGAAGGTTCTCTGGATATGCATATGCATAAATGGTCCGGTGTGGAAAAGCACCATGACAGTATGCCGCTCTGAAACAAAGATACTTCCATTACGTTTATGTGATAAATATCCGCCTAGCTGGCTGAAACTATCAAAGGATTTGATTAAGGGATTGATTTGAATACAAACAGCATAATTGACCCAGGAGGAAAGATGAACTGATATGGACAACAAAGCTTTGTGAATAGGCTTGTTACATTAGGTGGTATCTTGGGGAATGTCAGCAGTCACGATCTATTATTCCGTAGTCATATCTTGGCTGGAACAAGGAATGTGGTTTTATTACGCAGTTGATGCCATATTTTTGCTGTGTGGTTTTATTCTGGTTGTGCTTTTTAGATTGTATTTCGTATGTGTGTTTTAAATTTGTTGGTTGTTTTTATGCTCTTCATGGTTTTTAATTTTTGTGAACCGCCCGGAGAGCTTCGGCTATTGGGTGGTATAAAATGTAATTAATTAATTAAATAAATAAATATTTTATGACCATGATGCCATGCCATTTTCAAATTGTCCCTAGGAAAGTTAGCCAAGGGTTTTTGTTCAGTCTACATGCTCACAAAAAACACTATACTTGGTGCCTCATCTGAAGATTCAGTCACATCGTTTTTTCCTCATTTTTGACTAGGGGGTCATCATGTAATGATTGCCTAAATCCTCCAATGCATACACAGATATCTGCACAATCTTTGGATGCCCCTCAAGACTCCAGTTAAATGAATTGTTAAACAAGTTGTTTGGTTGTTTGGGTTGACTTATTAGAGTTCTTCGGAGCTCTAGATCTCTTCAAATATGTTAAGGATTGGGTTTCCAGTGTGCTTTAGAGTAAAGGCAGCATTTAGCATAATTTTGCTTTTTTTGCTTTTTAGAAATAAAGCAAGATAAGAGCCCTGCTGGATCAGACCAAAGGCCTTTCTAGTCTAGCATTCTGTTACCCACAGTGGTCAGACAGGTGCCTCAGGGAAGTCCACCCGGTGGACATGAAGAAAATAGCTTCTCCTGTTGTTCCATAGCAACTAATTCTCATAAGCATGTTGCCTCTCAATCTGGAGAGAGCTTATAGACATGATGGCTAGTAGCCATTCATACTTTATCCTCCATGAATTTATGTAATCCTTCATTTAAAGTCATTAAAGCTAGAGGTCAACCAAAATGATCAAGGGACTGGAGAATCTCCCATTTAAATGAATGTTGCAACAGCTGGGATTGTTCAGTTTGGAGAAACGAAGCAGCAGGAAAGGACTTGGTGCAATAATAAGTAAGTAAATATATTAATAACTGCTTGCCCAACCTCAGGGAGAACAGGAGGCTTGCTGGACAAGGACGAGGAGGCGGCATCCCTTCCCCATTGTTGGTCGGGCACATTGGAGTGAGTTGAGTCAAGGCAACAACAACAACAGCTTCCTCATAGGAGGCTACACAGGGGGAGAAGGAGGACAACAATGATGACCCCCCTGCATTGGAAACCCAGCCAGCCAATAGGAGTAATAGTTTAACTGAGAAATAAACAGCCTGCCTGACTCAGGTGTAGAAGCTTACTCACTGACGATGCCAGCCCAGCAGCACTTTCACATTGTGGCTGTCTTCTATGAGTCCAAGCAGAAAGGCGCAGCCAACCAACCAACCAACCAACCCTGCACTCCCTCTCCCCCTATGGCCAGAACCAGCACAGCAGCAGTAGTCAGTGTTTCCCAAGTCTCATGATGGAATGCTATCAAAGTGTGCTGCTGGGAATGCTCAACTTTTAGGAAGGAGAGCTACAGCATGTCAAAACATTAAGGGGAAAATGATGATGATGATGATGATGATGATGATGATGCAACCCATCCCTGCAAGGTGGGACAGGCAGGCACATTGGAGGAAAAAGCTTTGACAGAACAGGCAGGCACATGCTGGTGTGTGTGTGTGGAACAGGTGAATCAGGTCCCTCTCTCCTCCTCTCTCTGCAAGGAAACAGAGTAATCTCAAGATCTTATAGATCTCTTTCCTCCCCTCTCTCTCCTCTTTTAAATCTCACTTTGCAAATAATGCCCCCATCTCACTCTGCACTGTGTATGCAAAGATAAAAGAATCTCTCTCTCTCTCTGACCCTAATGAATGCTGCAAGACCAAGAACAGTAATAAGTGTATGGAATCAAGGACTGTGAGAAAATTCCCTCCCCCAAACAATGTGATTGGAGGAGAACAGAACATGTTCACGGGCAGGGCTGTGGCAATTCTTAATTGGTTAGCCACAGATGTCAATAATATATTAATTATCAAAACTGCCCCACCCCATCACCCTATGTTCCTTATTGGGAGGTTTTCAATTAGACACCACACACACACACACACACACACACACACCGGTTGAATAATTACAGAAACTTTAGAAGCACCGATTGGGCACATCTCCACTCTGAGATTATTCAATGAGTTTGGAAGCAGCCAATCTCTGCTCTGGAAGATTGAATGCTCTGCTGATGTTCACGGTTACCAGATAATTCTGGGGTGGAGTGCGCACCCCTACTATATATATCAGTTGCTGGGGAATATGAGCAGGAGGGTGCTATTGCACCCATGTCCTGCTTGTGGGTTACTGGTTGACAACTGGAGCCCGTCTACACTTGTCTAGATGAAATGTAACAAGTTGGCAGAGATGATGTCAGCAGTCACGTGATGCTGTTGTTGTTATGTTTCTTCTGACTTTTAAAACCGTTCCACTTTCTGTTAAAATTGTTTTAAAACTAACAATGTGCCCCAACCTTTTGTTGTATTCAATGCCGTCTTTCAAAGTCATGTCTCGTGACCATGGTCTTTGCTTCCTGATTAGGACAAGTGAGGGCTTTTCTAGGGGAGGGAGAGCTGGCACAACGCGACGGGGAGGGGGAGGGGGAGGGAGGGCGGTGAAAGAGGGGACAGAGGCTTAATTTTTTTAAAAAACCGCTTATCTTTTGGGGTGCATGTGGCCCCTTTAAGATGCTGCAGGGCTTCCCTCGTCCCTACGTGTTGCCCTGCCTCCCTGCCGGCTTATCCCGGCAGGTCTAGCTCAGAGTCACCGGAAGAAGGAGGCTTACTTCAGAGCCGGTATGAGCATAATGAAGAACGTTCTAAAGAAGAGTGTGCCGGGGTAAAACGATAGAAGAAAAGGTATTTCGATTGACTGGGCTCAAGTTGCATTTTGTAACGTAGCAAGGGAGGATGCAACAATGCACTTAAACAATGGTGTAATGAATAGTGTAGATCCTGCGACAACTGGTTGTCCACTGTGCGAACAGAGTGCTTGACTAGATGGACCCTTGTTCTGATCCAGCATGGCTTTTCTTATGTTCTAAAGGTATGTTGTAAGACAGAAGAACATAGTACAATGCTGCATTTAAGACTTGTTTTTGACCCACAACATTAAGGAATGGACAAAATGAAGCAACACATATTTATGGATTAGGTTTGCTAGCCTTTAGAAGCACTTAGATATCACCTAATGAAGATGAAAATTATCTCCATGTGCAAGTGATGTTTGTGTGTAATAATGAGCTATTTCCACTGCATTGATAATAATAGCACAAAAGACAGTTGCAAGAGTATCTTCAAAGACTTAACTGAAGCTTACGAATGGAAATTACATTACATGAAAGAAGCATTTCTTTAGACATGAGCAACTGGTAATTGAATGGGTGTTTAGGATGGGGCACAATGGCCATTGCATAAATAAATTGCATAAACTGTCTGAAGTGTCCTAACCAAGTGTCATTCAGAAGCAGTCTTACTTAATACTTCTCCATTGGGGACAGCCACCTTAGCATGCTTTAAAGACTTTGAAACAAACCATGTGAAAAACAAAGAGACAATCACTGAACAGATTGGGTGGATTCCTGCATTGAGCAGGGGTTGGACTCGATGGCCTTGTAGGCCCCTTCCAACTCTGCTGTTCTATGATTGCTCACATTTGTTTTAGACCTGTAGGTTTTGTCCCCCAGCTATTCAGTTCCTACATGTTAAACTGCATCATAGTTTCTAAGTTCGCAAGCTCATTCAGAGCTTCTTTATATTAAGGGAAATCCCATTGTTTTCCTGCTGCTGTTGTGCTTCCTGTTTCTTTGGCGAGATTGACATGAATTGGATTTCACAGGAGAAGGGCAACAAGGCAGAAGGTCCTCCCGCTACTTCTTCCCAGGGCTCCTTTAACAGTAGTTGAATTGAGGGATCCCTCCCTCCCGGGCATGTGTGTCTCGTTGTCTGTTTCCTCACAGCCCCTAGGAAAGCCAGGATTTACTTCTGAATAAAAGTAACATTTTGTTCTAAGTTTAAACCTTCATCACACTAAGGTAAAACTTATTGAACATAATGGGACTTACTTCTAAGGAGACACATGGGGATCAGATCTGCCTGCCTTTGTTGTAAGGAGGCATTTTACCCTCTTTGTTTAAATCCTCCCTCCCTTTGCCGGCAGGTTTATAGTACAATGTCAGCTTTACATGCTGCCGATTTTGTGACATTTGGGATTTATTCCAGTTTATCGATTCTGTATTTTGAAATGGAATAAGGGGGAGGGGACTATGGGAGACCTCATATTTGTTTACCGCATCGTTAAATTGACCTGAAAATATCATGAGTAGCCAGAAATGAACATGCTTTAAATAGCTCATTTAGAGAAGCTCTCAGAATTGTTTACTGGCAAATCATGGGAATAGGATGAATGAGAATTTTGTTTCAGTTCGCAAATCTTTCAGACTTGCCCCTCTCATGATCCTGAAGGCTAACAAGAACAAAGGAGTATTATTATTATTATTATTGTTGTTGTTGTTGTTGTTGTTATTATTATTATTATTATTATTTTTAAAAAGTTTCAAGCCCATGCTGATTACATTAAAATGCACATTTAGGAAAATGTGCACTTAAAAATGTGCATTTAAAAACACACAAAAAAACCCACAATGCATTTTCACACCTGTCAATGGGGGGAAAGTATACACTTTTTAAAAAATCTGCATGAAAATACACACTTTCCCCATTGAAACAAAAAGAAAAAAATCAGGTTGCAAACAAGAATGGGAGTGAGATGAACCCAGCTAGACTGGGGAGTTCAGGGAGTCATGGTGAACCAGGATATCCCTGGTTCCCCCATCCCTAGAGTCTACCAATGTAATGGTGCATATATTTCAGTTAATAGTAGATGGGGAAAATTGTTGTAATAAGAGACTGATTTTTCCCCCTTATAAAGAAAATGGAAAGTAAAAAAATAAAAAAGATAAATAAGACAATGGCCATTAATCATTTGGGGACATTTGAACTGTGTGCTTATTGGAGCTGGGATGAAGGCCAAAAGCACTCGTATTATGCTAGATAATATAAATGCATGAACTTTCACCACACTCTGAAATTCCAAATCAGCTATATCCCTAACATCAGCTATATGGAACTCTGTTAAATCACAGAGGTGTCAGCTATAGAGTATTAGTGCCCCCATTCTCTCTGAAACTATTGTACCCCAAATATTGAATTGAATTTCGCCCCCATGTGTTGTATTTGAAAGTCGGATACTGACC
Organism: Elgaria multicarinata webbii; assembly: GCF_023053635.1. Classification (NCBI taxonomy): domain Eukaryota; kingdom Metazoa; phylum Chordata; class Lepidosauria; order Squamata; family Anguidae; genus Elgaria; species Elgaria multicarinata. The sequence goes on along the minus strand of NC_086180.1, from coordinate 33,663,490 downwards.
AGGGAAAGTGGGATGAGGCTCCAATAGACTTTTTAATCTAATAAAAATGCAGAAAATCCACTTTATTTGAATTATCCCTATAAGGAGCATCTAACTGTGTTCCTTTGTTTGTTCATGGCATTTCATTTAGAATAAATTGCCATTTAAAAGCCTATTATCTGTTTCACACCTGGGAAAAAAAGGCTTCCCTTGTGCTACAAATACAGCACAGCTTCATGCAAAACCATCTGTGGCTGATTATTATATGTTTTAAAATAGAATGTAACTCAGATTCCTTAGCAGTGAGTTTTAACAGAAAATAGACCCCTGCTCCCCGCCCCCTCAATAGCTCTAATAATGGCTGCTATTGTTTAGGGTGAATATATGACAGGAAAAACCTGGATTTGTTAGGATTTTTGGTAACTAATCCGGGAAGGGGGGAATTATGAAGTTTTAAGAAAAATCCAGATTTTCCCCATCCTCCCCAACCAAAGGGAAGTGCTACTTTAATGGGAATTAACAAAAATGCTTACAGCTCCATCATTTGTTAAGATAAATGGATGATTTTTTTAAAAAAACAAAAACAAAACACCACTATCCTGTTGGTATTTTGTTATCATCCATTTCAACAATAATTCAAAATAAAGCTTCAAATATTTACACAATGCTGTTGGTGATTAGTGTCATTTACTTTTATTTGGCAAAAGGTAGGAGACTAATTGCTGCTTGTTACTACGGCTGCCCTCCACTCACCAATAAAAGGTATTCTAGAATAGATTATAGGCTGCAACATGCTTACTAAAATTCTCTCATTCATGCAATCTCAGGGCAGATTCTAGTGTGTGTATGTCTGGGCTTTCCCCACTGAAATATGTGTGGAAAGAAGTAGCCAGAAAATGGCTGAAAATACACATCTTTGTAATGTGACAACAGTAAGGAGCAGCCATTGATCTAAGAGGCCTTTCCCTACTATTCTCATACCTCAGACTGGCATTCTCATATTACAAAATACTAACCCAGAGGCTCTTTTCGAGCAATTTCCCCTTACATTCATTATGAGAATGTGAGTTCAAAAATGGAGCAATTGCAACACCCCCGAGGGCCAAACTACACGTTACACTGCAGAACCGTTATTGGTTCTCTTGGTGGTTTTGCTTTTATTTTTTTATGCAGCCCTGGAAGGCAGCCTGAATTTGATTAGAGCAATGGCATTCATGAAGGAGTGTTTAATTCCACCCTCCCCCTGCAGCTGTTTTTTAAAAAACTTGATTTCTTCCCCCTCCAGCCTGAAGCTACTCTTAGCTTTGGTTGGTTATACAAGTACTTCTTAAAAAAACATTAGAAAAGCCAGGCTGGATCAGATCAAGGGTCCATCATGTCCAGCATTCTTTTCACACAGTTCCAACCTGTGAGAAACCCCTGAGTAGGACTTGCATGCAACAGCATCCTCCTGGTTGCCTATCCCAGCAACTGGTGAATGGGGAAAATGGTGGAGGAGATATGCTCCCCACCAAATGCCCCCTCTCACTGCATTAAAATGTAAACAAAAAGGTTAGGAGCACCAATGACATTCTTTTGTGTAATACATGCAGTTTGTGAGGATACAAGGTCAAATACTGAGGCTTAGTTAGGATTTCCAGTTCTTCCTTGGTTTTTGGTCCAGTGCACTCTGTAGGAATGGGAATGGGGAAAAGAAAAAGGGAAAGGAATGAACTCATGATGTGCATTTTCCCAACACCTTCTTACAGGTTTGTTGTTTATTCGTTCAGTCGTTTCCGACTCTTCGTGACTTCATGGACCAGCCCACGCCAGAGCTTTCTGTCGGCTGTCGCCACCCCCAGCTTCCCCAAGGTCAAGTCTGTCACCTCCAGAATATCATCCATCCATCTTGCCCTTGGTCGGCCCCAAATTATTAGTTGCCATTTGCCTTTTTTTGTCACAGATGTTTTGCTACTCCAGGGACCTGAAAATGGAGTGCATAATATTCTAAGGACCTCGAAAATGGCAACGTTTGACTTCGCGCAATGCCATTTACCTCAGGCGCCACAATGAGGAAAATTTAGCAGATATGTAAATAAATAATCACATGGAATGCAGAATGACACCCTCTAAAGCACCAAACCATTTTTAATTAGAAAGCAATCCAGGTTTACACAGAAATTAAATAAGGAAAAATAATCACCACATTTCAGAGTTACAGAGTCAAGGCAGTGAGCTTACAGGATGAAATGTCTACCAGCATGAGAAACCCCTCATGCTGGTCTCTGTGACCACTGCCCTCAGAATTTTGTGGATGGTCTGAATTGTATTTCTTTTGGCTTGAAGTACTTCTTTTGTGCTTTTACCGTGAGGACGCAGGGTGCACTGGCTTTCTGGCTCATGCAGGAATAAATAAGACACATCTCTTCTTACTTTTGTTCAGTATACAGAACCAGAGTTGGGTTAAAAGATTGCTTGTACTGACTCTGTGCTTTTGCGAATGGCTCATGTTTAATAGTCATGGTAACCTCAACCTATCTTAGCTTGGGGCTCTCTGGAATTCAGTGCTTCAACTGACCTTGCTCCATTTGGGACTTTTATGAGGAAATGAAAGGCAAGAAGTGCAAAACTTTTAAAAAGTGAAAAATGCACACCCTTCTAGGGAAACATTTTTCGTCCTAATTCTGGCCAGAAACTAGTAGACTTGGTGTCACTGATTGATCCATCCTACCTAGGATTCTGAGACACAGATTGATGGTTATTATTAGAATCCGATGCCATTGTGCCTTGATAATTACCACTATGGGGTGGAGGATCCAATTAGAAACTTTTGTTATCACTGTGCCCTCCAGATGTTTTGGACTTTAGCTCCCACCATCCCTGGCCATTGGCCGTACTGGCTGGGGCTCCTGTATTCCAAAGCTTTGAAGAGCAACAGGTTGCCAACTCCTGCTCTACAGGAAAACAGAAAGGTAATCCAATACCTTGCCACTGGAGATGGGCAAATCAGCAAAACAGAAGCTTAGCAAGATCTTCCAAATTCCACTTTGAGGCTCATTCCAATTCAAGTCCATATCAGTTTGCAATCTTTGTTCCCCCACCACCACCACCATGAAAATCATATGTATTTTCATGCATATTTTCAAAATGTATACATCAATTCTGCACATCTTCAATATGTATGCATTTTTCTCCCATTAGTTAAAACATATTTGTGCACATTTCTTAAAAATGTACTCCCCCCCCCAAAATGTATGCATTATTCAGAACCATATTTTTTTTTTACTTCTGTGCACTGCATCACAAGCTCAGGAATATGTGGACTTTGTCTGTAGATTGCATTCTGGTCTGTGTTCCATTCCAGGAAGTGTGAATTTGCTAAATTCTGATCCAAAACAAACTGTAATACATTTCTCATACACCCCTATATTCTACTAGCAAACTATCCATTGACAATCTGGCTGCACAGTCCTTTTTGATTTATATTGTTCCTCCATCTTGTACTTTCAATAGCTGTTCAAAATTGAGGTCCATCACACACTCATTCTCTCCTGATTGACACTCAGCAGGTGATCCTTTTCTCATCCAGAAAGCAGCAAAGCCATTCCATTCTGTGAGTTGATGCTGCAGCGTGAAGCATCAGTCAAAGTCAGCAGTAGGTAGCAATTGACATCAGTTGTAGCTTATTACTGGAAAACAGGATTGCCATGCTGCTCAACACAGAGTGATCCATGGCTGGAAGCTTGGCAGTGATCAGTGAGACAATTTGATTATCACATCCATACTAAGTAAATGAGGCAGTATTAATCTGTACTATATAGCTCCCTGTGCTACACACTACAGATTCCTTGGCACGGGATGGATAAGCTTTAGGGACTCCTCTATCCAAATGAGTTAATATAGTTTATTTCATGGGAGGCTCAGGTGGGTCATAAATGCTCAGATATTTGGAGAATAGGATATGAAGCTGGTTTTGAATGCAATTCACAACATTTCTAATATGAAATTTAAAACTTAACAGTTTGTCAGTACCTATCTAAAACAGTTCACGCTAGGAAAAGTAACTACCAGGTCAGAATTTTTCACAAAATATTATCTGTGAAAAATATAGAGTAATTACTCTATAGAGTAAAAATATAGAGTAATATATAATGATAAAGAAATCTGAAAAGCCCACCTGAAGCCGAATAAAAATACAAAAGCATGCACACTTCTGGCCCTGGCCTTCACCTTCGTATCTCCTCATGGAGAATAATAAAGTGTCTCTTGTTCACAAGGCTCAAGGTTGTCCTAAACCCTTTGCCCCACACCCGATAGCAAATATATCAGAGAAAGAAGGCCTTGAGGCCAGAAGCAAGTTTCCATGTTCCCCAGACATAGAGGCATCCAAACCATTGAAAGCCCTCTGACCAGGGATTTTTAAAGGGTCAGAACATACTCTGGAAGTCCTGTCTCTCCTTGTGGTGCTTATCAAGGAACAGAACGCAACATTTTGTACCGGTCGTAGGCTGCCAAAATATGGCATTGTTTATGTAAGAATGGGTTTCTGCGGAACGTCTAGCAGGATCCGTGGCTTTTTGCGGCTGCTCGCTTACTCATGAGTAACTGGGAAAAGCCACGAGCGCTGTGCCCATCGGGGTGGGGGGGAGAGAGGGGCGGGGGAGAAGGCCGGACCCGGCAGGAGAAGGGGGGGAAGGCCGGACATTGGGAACGGGGGCGAGGGAAGGAGAGCCGGGGACAAGGCATCGGAACATGTATGGGACTTGTGATCAGTCAAAGGAGGGAGGAGGGAAAAGTATGACTTCATTACAGCAACTTGGATGAAGTATAAATGTATGCTGATGTGGCTAATGGTTAGAGAGTCTCTGCTATCAGTTTGTACGAGGTATGGGGCTTTTCTCCTGTGTGCACAGTAAATAAAGAGTCTCTGTTTCTGGACCGGTTGTGAAGTCGTCCCTTCCCTACCAGGTTAGAGGAATTTCCTTAACAAGATTACTCAGCACTGGTGTGTGTTGACCATTTGGGCCAACTGGTAGCTTGAATAAAAGATGGTAAAGATCAACAGATGTGACTGAATGGTTTACTAGACTTCAGTACATGGTACCACTTCAGAGTTGACACATGCTAGATATTTGTTTTTTAAAAAGCTTTGTTTGTAATACCACCTGCTTTTTTCCTTTTCCTTTTTTTCAAAATCTGTAACTCAAGTGTCACAGATGGCTCCAGGAGACACCCTGAAGCTGTGAACCTTAGAAGAAGCACACTAAAAGCTATCCTTCTGTAATATTATTAAGCATGGCATTTGGCCAGCATTCCACACAAATATGTCAGGGCTCATGTTTGGAATTGGATTTTCAGTGCTTGAAATTGGTGAAGGTGTTGCATTCTGAGTTATGTCCCATGAAATATTTACTCTGAATACTGAAATATTTATTTAACATGGGAAGAGCATTATTGCAGACTACTTGTCCATCCATCCCAGTACTGTCTATTTGGACAGACAGGGTCTTAGGTAGGAGGGGGTCTTTCGTAGCAAATGCCACCCTATCATTTTAAATGGAGATAATATGGGCATTTTAGATGCAAGACATATGATTTACCACTGAGCTACAGTCGCTTGCCTTATTCAAAGATCAGGGACCCTCCTCCCCCCCACCAATATTTTTTGTGATCCCCTTCCAGGATGGATTGATTAGCATCTCTTCTTGGAGTCTAAGCCTTTCTGTTGGCTTTATCATATATAAATTGTGAATCATAGAATAGCACAACCCTTTTCCTCCTTCCTCCCATGTGCTGATTGGAATCATAGAATAGTAGACTTGGAAGGGGCCTACAAGGCCATCGAGTCCAGACCCCTGCTCAATGCAGGATTCCACCCTAAAGCATCCCTGACAGATGGTTATCCAGCTGCCTCTTGAATGCCTCTAGTGTGGGAGAGCCCACAACCTCCCTAGGTAACGGATTCCATTGTCATACTGCTCTAACAGTCAGGAAGTTTTTCCTGATGTCCAGCTGAAATCTGGCTTCCTGTAACTTGAGCCCGTTATTCCGTGTCCTGCACTATGGGAGGATCGAGAAGAGATCCTGGCCCTCCTCTGTGTGACAACCTTTTAAGTATTTGAAGAGTGCTATCATGTCTCCCCTCAATCTTCTTTTCTACAGGCTAAATATGCCCAGTTCTTTCAGTCTCTCTTCATAGGGCTTGTTTCCAGACCCCTGATCATCCTGGTTGCCTTCCTCTGAACACGCTCCAGCTTGTCTTCGTCCTTCTTGAATTGTGGAGCCCAGAACTGGATGGATATTGCCTATAAACTGTAACTTGCTGATATAGCCACATCAGAAACAAAATGTTGTGAGCTAGATGCATCATTGTTGGACAATTACTTCTCGGCTCAATTTACGAGAAGGGGAAGGGGAAAAAACTTCCCATTCTATTTCTCTGGAGAAAGAGTGACATCTTGTGGATTGATCATACGGGTTTCCCATTTGGAAATCTGAGTTCCTACCTCCACTCCCCTGCTCCTTCTGTTAAAAAGCTGGCAGTCTGCATTCAAATGGCATCCACTGCCATCTGTTTAGAGCAACTCCCAATTTGACAGCAGGATTAACTGATGGGCTGCAAGATTCCTCATAATATATTATGCCATGGGCATACAAAGAAAGGTTGTTACCAGGCTTATATAATTGGGATAGTACCATTTTCTCTGAAAATTGACTTGTTAGCAGGTATTGCCCATGTGATGTTACAAACTGTGTGAACAATGTTCATTTGAATTTACACAATTAGTACTTGAATTATTCATCGTTACCTCTACACAAATTTCATTTCTTGGGTCTAATTTAAAGCATAGCAAACAGATGAAGAAGGACTTGCATTTCTGTTCTAGTTAAGAAAGCTTCATTTCATTTCATTTATTTGTGGCATCTGTAGAATATCCTGTGGTGGCGAGCTTGTGTAGGGTCATGTTGAAATCTGTTTTGTGTTTATAGCATGTATTTGTATCTTCATATGGTGGCTGCACATCTGAAAAGATAGGACATAAGAACACAAGAAGTGTCCTGCTGGATCTGACCAAGGATCCATCGAGTCCAGCATTCTGTTCACACAGTGGCCAACCAGCTGTTGACCAGGAACCCACAAATAGGACATGGGGTTCATCTACATCAAGTGGGATATTCCACTATGAAAGCAGTATGAAAGTGGTATATAAAAGGCAGGAGCCACACTACTGCTTTATAGCGATATTGAAGTGCACTGCAGGATCTACACTACTGCTTTATTGTAGTTGGGGCCCATTGACACATCTGCACCAAGCAGGATATAGCACTATGAGAGTGGTATGAAAGCAGTATATGGTATGTGTAAATGGGCCCCAATAGTTGTCAGTGCACTTCAATATCACTATGAAGCAGTAGTGTGGCTCCTGCATTTTATATATCGCTTCCATACCACTTTCATAGTGGAATATCTGTTTGGTGTAGATGAGCCCATGGTGCAACAACACCCTCCCACCCATTACTGCCTAGATACACTAGTTATTCCCAATATTCATCTGGGGTTGCGTTCCCCTACCTGGTGCCAAGCTCCAGTTGTTTTGGACTACAACTTCCAGCATTCCTGATCATTACTTATGCTGACTGGAGCTGATGGGAATTGAAATCTAAAATATCTGTAGGACATCAAGTTGGGAAAGGCTTTTTCTAGGGTTTTAGTTTGAGCCCTAATCATGCAAAATGTTAGCACTTCTCCAACTCTTTGAAGGACTAATGCTACTCAGCTGCAACTGATCTTGTAAACTAATCAAGAAAATACATAGATAAATATTTTTTTCAAAAAAGCACTGCTGGCTATGCAGTTAGGAATTATTTTGCAAGTACAAGCTTTGAGAAATATTATTTTGGATAGACGAATTATCTGAGGCAGAGGACTTACTGGAGCAATTGTGATTGTTTTCTTTCATTTTCATTACCATTTGAATTCTTTGTTGCATTGTACCTTTTGCATTTTTCTTTTATAATAATTGATCATAACTGAATTGTTATAAACCTATTGGACTAGATCCCAAAGTATTCTTCTATCCAATAGAAGCTAACACAAATGCTACAGTTATCCATGCTTGATAACCTCTCGTTTGGATTACTGCAATGAGTTATACGTGGGGCAGCCTTTGAAAACAGTCCAGAAACTTCAACTGGTACAAAACAGGGCAGCACGCTTACTAACAGGGACTGGCCGATGAGACCACATTACGCCAGTCCTTTTCCAGCTTCATTGGCTGCCAGTCCAGGTCCGGGCCCGATTCAAAGTGCTGGTATTAACATTTAAAGCCCTAAACGGCTTGGGGCCAGGTTATCTGAAGGAACGCCTCCTCCCATATGTACCTGCCCGGACCCTAAGGTCATCTTCAGGGGTCCTTCTCTGTGAGCCCCTGCCAAAGGAAGTGAGGCAAGTGGCTACCAGGAGGAGGGCCTTCTCTGCTGTGGCACCCCGGCTGTGGAATGAGCTCCCTAAGGAGGTTCGCTTGGCACCTACATTATATGCTTTTAGACGCCAGGTGAAGACCTTTTTATTCTCCCAACATTTTAACAATCTATAAATTTTAAATAACATGGTTTTAAATTTGTAATTTTGCATTGCTGCTGTTTTTATCTGGTTGAGCTTTTATATTGTATTTTATATTATGGTTTTATACTGTTGTTTTATACTTTGAATGGTTTTAATTTTTGTGAACCACCCAGAGAGCTCCGGCTATTGGGCGGTATAGAAATGTAATAAATAAATAAATAAATAAAATAAATGGGAATGAGAAGGAGAAAAGCTATTTCTGTGAATTTCTGAGGTCATCCATTGACACAAAAGGGGGAAGTGCACAATTTTGGCAGCAGCTGCTTCAGCCAGCTTGCAAGAAGCCCCCATGGTATCAAGTTACACTGCCGCGGGCCTGATGTTCCTACCACTCTCTTCCTTATCCCAGCATCCAGGCTGGAATGGTGAAATCAGTTAGCAGTCATGCTGCTGATTGACATATCTTTGTCCTGTTCCACAGCACACTCTTTAAGGTGAAACCAATAAAGATGTGGCCTTTGTTCATCCACTTAAATGCAGTAACTACTCCCACATGCATTCCATGCTGCTGACATAACAAAACCTGTGATGCAGTTTTGAACAAATCCTGTGCAAGAATTCATCTCTGGATCTATCTGGATATGGAGTTATGTCCTTCTGGAAGTTACTTGGGGCTTATTTTTCTTCCAATAAAAGTTTAGCTAGGCTCTTCCCTCTGTCATTTATTGGTGTTCTTGTTACTATAACATCTACAAGAATGCACTTGTTAGAATGGGAACATTGAATGTGAATGAATGTGAAAGGTAGTCAGAACCCTATAATCTACTAATCTTCTAAAGTGGCAATTCATCAACAGTGCTATCTGCTTAGAAAGATTATAAATCAGATAGCTTCACTGCCCCAGTCACATTTTACAGAGCTGGCATGTTGGTAATTTTAATCTATTAAAAAGAAATTATGGGAAATAACATCCAAGCAATCTATCCACTCTTGGAGCACATTGTATGTGGGGCTTCCTAAATCAATTCAAATGAAGTCTGGAAATACTGCATTTTTTTAGTCCAATCAATATGGTCCTTTATAGATTTCTAAACATTGTAGGCATTATTCTCTTTTTGATGCATGCTCATTTACAATACGACAGTGCTATAGCAAGTGATCAATGGGTATGATCAAATGGCCATTTTATCACACTGTACAATGGTTCCCCTGTGGATCTAGGTTGCCTGAAGTCATCTGCCCTGTGATGTGTTCTGATGCCACTTCTAAGCAGCAAGCTTAGTTTCATCAGAAGCTCTGTGGTCTTGGACTCATGTTGGACTTTTTCAGATAAGGAAGGTGGAAAGTAATCTGAATTGACTTTCTAGTGGTTAACTTGCACCTTCGGTCCATTTGTTTGTCTGTGTGATCTTTAATATGTATTCAACATATAACTGTGGGCTTCAAAATTTACTTGGTAGTAAGATCCATTGAACATAGCAGCACTCACTTCTGAGTAAACGTGGATAAGATTGCACTGTGAGTAGAGAATAAATTTTTAAATAGCCTGGACTTCCTAAAATCTGCTAGAGAGGAAGAGATTAACTGTAGGTGACTCTTGAAAGTCAGATTTGTTTGTAATGAAATGTCCTGACAAGTGCTCAAAAATCCCCCTTAAGGTAAGTAATAATTGCTGGGCATTGAGTGTTTGCGTCAATTAAGACATGTCTAATCTTACGTGAAAGCACTTTCTTAGGAAATTAAATGTGAAAAGTGCCCTGTAAAGCATCATTGCCTTCCAAAGGGATCACAAAGACTTGGTCATGGAGCTAAATCATGCATGCCTTTGTAATGTGAGCTGTCCTTCACTGTACTGTAGAACTTAATTCTACTATTTGTAGGAGGTGAATGTAGGTTGGACTATAGTGGAGAATAACCTAATTAAAATGAGAATCAAAGTTAATGGAATACACAGTATCTCTGACATTTTGAAGGTCACATCCACCAGCAGGCTCACTGATGTCATTATTACCATCATTGACCAATAATGACTTGAAACATCAGCCAAACAAACACACAAACAAAGGTGGATAAAAATCAGTCAAACTACAAACAAATATGAATAGATAAGGAGAGGAAACTTCCATTTCTGAGGTCATTTTATCTTTGGCCTTTTGAATGCTATTCTTACAAACATTTCAGTGTGCAATTAGTACAAAAGGCTGTAAAACAGGAGTTAATTTACAAAACTGATTGAATCTCTCAAAGATTTAGTAGGAATTATGGGTAGGGATGTTGGAGATATCCATAACAGATTCAAATAAGTTTGGATTTCTATGAATATGACCACCAGATTCTGCAGTGGACTGGCTTTTCCCAAGTCACACGGATTCCTCAGACATGTGGACCAGTTTTTCACTTTGGTGGTAGTGATGGGGTGGATTTGCACTAATTGATTAATGCCCGTTAGCACTAATGTAAAATAACTCAAGTAGAACAATAATCTGGTTAAACAATTCTATCAATGACAGGATGAAAGACATATGACAATCCCCAAAACACAGATGGAACAGATTTAACAAAATCTATATCCCCCTAGTTATGGGTATGCTATAAGGATTTTATGGGAACAAAACCAATAATATAGATAGAGGTCTTTACTTCTCTGCCCTCCCATTAGGTTTAAAAATGGTGTTCTGGTCAGACAGTCACACTGCAATCCTATGTGTGGCATCCCAGGGGCCATAAGGTGTGTCAGATCTCCCCCTCCAATGGCAGAAGGAAAGATCCATCATCGGAGGGGAAGAACTGACTTCCGAAACCCCCCTCCCAATGACTGTAGAAAGACTGAGGGTGGTTCTTCTCTGATCTTGGAACACCAACATTGGAGAGGGAAAAAGGAGGCATGTCAGGGATGTGCTGGGAGGGCATGCCATGATCTGAAGCCCTCATGGTCTCCAGATATGCCCCCCACAAACTAGCTGCAGATATAACCAGTTCAGAAGCTGTAGATTAATTCCCTCCCATTGAAACCAACAGGAGAGAAATAGCAAACAGGGGAAGAGAAAAACAAATCCCACTTGTCCCTCTCTTTTGCCGTGCAAGCATGAACCCAGCAGGGCTTTGGAGACTTTGGAAACTCCCTGACATGGGTAGGATCAGTAACACAATCAAACAGACAGGCATATACATTTTAGTAAAAAAAATTCTGACGTAGCATGAGAAAGCTAAAATACACTAAATCCAAAAAAAAAAACACTTCAAATACAATGATGGCAGATTCCTATGAAGTAATAAAAATACAAATAGAGCAATAAAAAATGAAAAGATGGATGTCCTACTAAAACCAATAAAAAAGCAAATTAAAAAGAAAAAGTTCAACATGCAGATAAGAAAAAAAAAAGAAGATTATTTTTAGCTCCTAGAAAATAAGTTGAACTTTTTCCCCCAGACCCATAATTCCTGGCCAGGCTAAAGAGAAATGTAAATCTTATCAAGCTATTGATGGCTGGGCCCTGCTTCACGCAGCTTCACCCATGACTTGGATGAGAGCTGAATAAAATAGATTCCCTAAGAAAAAATGCCAGAAACAAAACAAAACTAAAAAGATCTTTAGATTAAGCATTTCACATTTTTTAAATTAAAATTAGAATAATAACAACAGGTTTAATGGGTGAGCATTATTTCAGATGTGGGTCACTTCATTTATGGCCAACCCAGCCCATGAATAGGGACGTCAGAGGAATCTGCAATGGATTCAAATGAGTTTGGTTAGTTATGAACTCGAGCCACGGATTCTGCAGCAAACCAGTTGTACAGATTCCATGGATCTGCAGGTATGGTTGTCTGAAAGTGTCATCCCACATACCTGTTCCTTCGAATTATCCCCTACAGCGCTAAGCTGTTGGCGTTGTTGTTGCTGCTACTACCAGGCAGCAGCGATCCTTTGCATACCAGGAAGTGGGTTTAACGGGGGAAATGTAAAAAAAAATCAATGGATGATGCAATCCAATTCAAATTTGGTATGCTTAAAGCTCTCCTTAAGCTCTATTACTTCAAGCTCTATTACTGTGCCAGTCTTGATGTCTTTATCTTTAAAGCTTACACAGATGTAAGCATTTGTTTAATTTTTCTTTAAAATCCTGTTCCTGCACCCCAGTGGCCACTTGGAAGATAGGCTCGAAATCTGGGAGCTAAATATTGCACTTCTTTTGGCTTTATAGCACAATTAAAGCAGGATGCATGGGAGTACTTCACAGTCAAAGCAGATGATAAGGTGGAAAATTTATGAGTCCTTTGCATGCAATTCGCAATGCTTGCACAGTATAACCTTGGTATGATAAAGCTTTGAGTGTAAGCATCTGAGTGGGTCCATGATGCCACTGCTCCCCACCCCACATCTGCCCCCAAACCCAGCTGGGCACCCTCAGCAGGAAGTGTGAACCGCTGCTGAGTGCTCTCAAGGCTTAAGCAAGCATTTGGCAGGTGGCTGCTGCAAAAATTGTGTACTTCCCTTTCTGCATTAATGGTGGTCACCACTGGTGCGAAAGGAAGAAATGTGCAATTCCCCCCTTTCATGCCAATGATGGCCACTATTAACATGGAAGGGGGAAGTACACAATTTTGGCACCGGGCACCTGCCAAATGCTTGCCAAGGCCTCGTGAGCACTCGGTTTTGTGGGGGGCAGATTCCCCAACTCCATGCACTTGGGACCTTTGCATGCAAGCTGCCTCCTCTACCACTAAGCTACAGCTCTGCCCTACCCATTGCTTCTGAGAGCAGGGGCCCTTAGAGAGAATCCTTTGGGCTCAAGAAATTCAGAAAATCCCTGGGCCAGCAAAGACTCTAATGAGCCATACTGCTTTTACCTAGCTGAAAATTAGCAGAAGAGGATCTGTAAATTTGCCTGAATCCAGAGAACATGTTCTTATCTATTTTCCCATTTCACTGAAATAAATCAACGAATCAAAACAACCTATTCTGATGTGAGTGAAAAAGTTGCAAAACATAATAATCACACATTGTCATTTCACACCAGCCTAGTATTCTGTTTTTACCACTCAATAACAGTTCATTTAAGTGGAAGTAATACATAAGGGTTAAGATGATTCTTTGGCAATTCAGGCTAATGCTGCATTATTTGCTGTGTTATTAAAAAATTAAATGTTCTGGACAAATTAATCCCAGAGTTTATCTCATTAATGTCTATGGAATCATGTTAAAATTGGATTTGTATCTATTCTGTAATACTAGATTAGCTTTTCAAGAGAAGGAAACTGATTAGGCTTATTTGCAGATTATGGTTTAACTCCAGTTCATATCTTCTTAAGTTTTAATCAGCTTTCTTCTGTTTCTTTTTCCCACCCCCTTTTCTTTCCCATTTGCAATAGTTTGTAAAATCTGTTTTATTGTCTTCAGGTTTGTTGCAGGCTTACACTGTAGAATTATTGTGTGAATAATCGTCCCAGTTCAAACATCACAGCTTGCCAGGGTTTAAACAACCCCTAGGTAACCATGAACAAGCAGGAATGTGCTGGATCACGCTGAATTAAATAACCCAGGAATGCTCCTTTGTGATGTCTGAACCTGGAATTGGATATTGTTGGGATAAGAACAAGGCAGACTTTGTAACTAGGAATGTCAGGGGAATCCTCAGTGGATTCAAATGAGTTTGGATTTCTATGAACTGCAAAGTGGCTTTCATTGAGTTGCACAGATTCCACAGACTTGTAGACTGTCTTTGTTTTGTTTTTAACTTCTGGGGGGCAGGGCGGGCCTAGGATTTGTGCAAATGCACATTTGCAAACAGGAATGAAATTTTCATACAAAACTCAAATTCCTTCAATGAGCATAGAACAGTAGGAAAGACACCTGACAATCCATGAAACACAGAAAAATAGATTTAACAGATTGCATTATTCCTCCCCTGCTCCCACAAACTTCCAATTCCAGGTTTGGACAGACAGATAGATAGATAGATAGATAGATAGAGCAGGCCTAGGTGGGTTAGGGGTGTCAGAGGAACTTGCCTACCTGCAAGCTGGTCCAGCTCAATGCAGAGTGAAGCAGGTCAGCTTCAGTTATTCAGGTTTTTTTCTTTTTTCCTTAAACTGAAACTTACACAAATTGTGGCTGCAACATGTGCAAATTACAGCCACGATTTGCTGAAATTATGGCCAGAATTTGTGCAAATTACAAAAATTGTGGCTTGGCTTTGGAGAAATCGTGGCACGGAGGGAGGGCTGCCCCACACGCTCTCTGAGCCCGGCTCACATGACTCCACTTCAAGGAGCCAGGCCGTGCAAGCCGTTGCCAAGGGCTCCAGAGGTTGAATGAGAATTCCAAACCCTCCACAAAATGCACTTTCTAGGGCCTCTATAAAGTGCACAATTCCCACAGCCTGGTCATTACCATGCCCAGGGGAATTATGCACTTTCCAAAAACCTGGAAAGCATGCTTTGCTGTCCCTTGCTCCACGCCAGTTGTGGCCTTGAAAGTCCTACTAGGCAAGGCTACCTTGCATTAACAGGGACTTTAGGGGGGGAATGTCAAAGCATGCTTTCCAGGGCCTACAGAAAGTGTGCAATTCCCCTGACCATGCATAACTACCTTGCATAAGAGGGCCTTTAAGGCACCGCTTGCCATTGAGGGAGGGGAGAAGCACACGACTTCCCAAAGGCTGGGAAATTACTAATGACATTCTAATGGCCTCCTAGTGCTGGGTGGATCTGACTGGGCCCATGAGGGCTGGACATGCAAGTGTCCACTGCCCTCGTGGACCTAGTCAGATATTTGATACAATGCTAATTGCAGCCACAATGTGTGCAAATGTTTGAGTTATACAAAAACAAAAAAGTTCCTAAATTCCATGAAAAGCCCACAGCTCAGCTCATGAATGCAAGCCAAGCTGTGCAGATAGTGGGGGTGCACTGGGCCCTAAAAGGGCCAAATTTGGAAACAATGGACATCTCTAGGGTGGTTGGGCAGACAGAATCCAGGACATTCACTTCCTATCACTTCACTTCCAACAACTCACGGTTAACAAAATATAGCTTGTTTTTTATGTGTGAAGTGGGTCCTTGTCATATGAAAACTGATCAGTATGAAAAATCAAGCTCATTAAGGCTGCAATCTTCCACAAACTTATATGGGAGGAAGCACCTTTTAAAACAATGAGACATTCTTCTTAGTCAACATGTATAAGTCTGGGCTTCTCATTAGGGGTGTGCAAAGTGGGTCTTCTCTGCCTCGAAATTTGACCTGGAGCTCCATAGTGGTGGTTCTCTGCCCCACTCTCTGCCTCGTCGAATTACCTGCTGAGGAAACATTCAGTATTCGGGTAACCGGTATTAACAGAAATGCTTGCAGCTCCTTCATTTTTAGATAAAGAGATAAAACTTGACACAGTGATAGCCCTTAAGGAGAGCTTTAGCACCACCAAGTTTGTATCAGAACGGTTCATGCTTTGATTAGTCCTACTGGTTACAGATTTTTTCAGTAAAGATTTACCCTAGAGCTTCAAGCTTGATGGAGAAATACAGTCATACTAACATGCAAACATGGATAAATGCAAATTTTGTGCATGCACTAGTGTATGGATAAAATTAATTTGAAGCCATGTGCTGAACCCAAAATGCGGGTGCATTCCATTAACACTGATGCCTCCTAAAAGACACATCCTAAACTTTTGGTGAAATCGCACCTCCTTCTCTCTTTCTTTTTGGAAAGTTTTTTCACAAGATCAGCAATGACAGTGGAGGAGGAAACTAGGCTAATGTCCCTAAGCTTGATCCTGTCATACATACAAGTTGTTGGTGCTAGTCACATTTTGTAATACAACAATACTCATCAGAATGCGCATCTCTTTGAAAGCAATGGAGCGCTGATGGATATTTTCATGTATTCAGTCTGGTGCCACTTTGAATAGCCAATTTCCTGATAGAAGATGTGATTAAATAAATGAGAGATGATGATCTGAGTGATGTAGGTCTTTACAGACCAAACACAACATATAGAATTGTGCCCAGAGGACAAAAAAGGACTCAGTGCTGATTTTAGTAACAAATGTGTCCTGTTTTCTCTGTATCTTAACTAGGGGTGTGCACGGACCCCCCACTCCGCTTCACTTTAAGATCCGCCATTTTCAGATCGGCCCACTCCGCCCCGCCCCCACTCCGCCTGTGCCCACTCCGCTCCGCTCGGAGCTCCGGATCCGGATCGGAGCTCCGGTCCCCCCCATAGGGGGGGTTACCGGGCCCTGCCGCCATCGCCGCCCATGCGGCGATGGCGGCAGAGCCCGGAAAGGAGGAGGGGGGCCTTACCTGCCTCCGTCCGTGGTCCGTCGCTGTCTTCAATTGAGCCCGTGGTTCCACCAGGAAGTCTGGGCCGCAAGTGCGGCCCAGACTTCCTGCTGGAACCACGGGCTCAATTGGAGACGCTGACGGACCGCGGACAGAGACAGGTAAGGGAGAGGAGGGCGGGGGGCATTACCGGGCCCTGCTGCTGTCGCCGCATGGGCGACAGCGACAGCGGCAGGGCCCGGTAAACCCCACTTACCTTTCCGGCGGAGCTCCGGATCGAGGCGAAGGATCCGCCTTCACCTCGATCCTCTTCGCCACGCTCCGCCGGCCCCCCAATCCTCTTCGCCTCCGCCTTAAGGGCAGGCGAAGCCCCCCGCTCCGCTACTGCTTCTCCGGTCCGATTAGAAGCGGAGCACATCCCTAATCTTAACACCTTTATGATAAGCCACTGTGTCCTGGCACCAACTATGAGGCTCTAAATAATTACCAGCTGTCATCTAACTTAGAGAATGAGTTGTTGTTTGCATTTATATCCCACCTTTTTTTCCTCCAAGGAACCCCAAGGTGGTGTACAAAATCCTCCTCCTCTCCATTTTATCCCTGTGAGGTAGGTTGGGCTGAGAGTCAGTGACTGGCCCAAAGTTACCCAATGAGTTTCCATGGCCAAGTGGGGACTAGAACCCAGATCTCCCAACTCCAAGTCCAACACCTTAGCCACTACACCACACTAGTAATTTAACTTTCAGTGCAAAGATGACGATCAACAAGACATCAGAACAAACATAAAGCACAGAGCACTGTGAACAGTAGAAAGAAATTCTCATTTGTTTACATCATTTAGTGATCCACACTGTCTACACCAGGGGCAGGCAACCTTTTGAGCCTGTGTGTACATTTAGACATTTGAGAAACTGTCCTGGGAGCCTCAAAAATGGACAAGTAGCCTGCCTAGAGGGATTTGTGGGAAATTAAGATGGCAGCAGCTAGAGGCTCTCACTTCACTTTGAAGCACTTCCAGCTGCCAGTAACATAAACAAAATTGGGTGTTTTAGGATGTTTCAATAGGCACCACAGAAGGTGCCTAGGGTTAAATTGGTATCCATGAGCACTATGTTGCCTTCTGGTCTACACTGTCTTTAAAATCCTATTTCCATTGGGCTATTTATTTATTTTTTACATTTATATACCGCCCCATAGCCGAAGCTCTCTGGGTGGTTTACAAAAGTTAAAAACAGTAAACATTAAAAAAGTATACAAAATTTAAAAACATAAAAACAACAGTATAAAAACAACAGTATCCATTTATTTGATAGTAACTCTTCTTTCATTGTATTATACTTTTTCATAAATATAATTCAACTGGAGCTAATGCATACGTGCCACCCTTACAGCATTTATGGTATCAGCCATAAACTGTTTGCCGCTTGAGCCATTGTGGTATTACCCCCATTAACTTCAACAGAGGTTTCAGTAAATATGCGGCATCTGAATCCTCCTCTCAGTTTGAAAGGAATTAGGAAACATCCATTTATTTCAAAGAATGTAACTGAACTTCTGCTTCACATGCATTAAGTCATACTGTGCCATGTAGCGCAGCTGTATTTTTCTTTATTTCCATCAACTAGCAGGTCTAACAGAGTTCCCTAAGACTCTGGTGAGGGAATCTGAATAATGTTTGCTTTGGAGTGTTTATCCCAGTTACAAATTCACAATGCAGTGACCATCCTGCATTGCTTTGGATGCTTGCCTATTTTGTGCACTGTTTGCATTGCTTCTCATTGTAATGCATTATGTATACCTTGAGTTGTGACTTTTGTAGAATATTTATGTGCACACAGGTATCAGTGTGAGTCACCTTGAGCATAGCACCATCTGCAAATAGACGATAAACTGTATTCATACATACTAGGACCGCAGCATATTTATTGCTATTTTAGAATTTGGTTGCAGTACTTTATGGGCAAAGGTGAAAATGCTATGTGGTAACACAGCATTGCTCCAGGATTATGTAGCAAGCAGAAAAGAATGGGAAGAAAAAGGAAATGACGTGGTACATTATCAAGGTGGGGCTGCCAACCCCAGCCTTAAGTAAGAAGGCAGCTAGTGAAATCAATTGCTATTAGAAGTTTTTATCTTGCTTCCTTGATATTAGTGTTGATTGATAAAGAAGTCCAAATACACCTGCAAACACTTCTTTTACTTGTTTTAGAACTTGCATTTTTATTTTCATTAAGAACTGAGTTCCTACTTAGGCCACTTAATTGTAAAGGTTACATAAAATATCACTTACAGACTAAGATTTATAATTAATGAATTCCAATTTCTTTAGTGATTGTGATTAATTACTATGCACCTCCTCCTCCTCACCTTTATTTTGTTAACTTTATTTCAAAATTTAAAAAATTCACAAGAAGAAAAAAACCTGCTATGACATCAGCTCAGCTGAGATCAGTGTAGAAACAAAAGTGGAATCAGACAATGAACTGGAGGCCATCCTTAACTGCCTTTAACATCCATATCTAAACACAAAGACCCTGTTCAGACAACCCACTAAGCCACGGTGGTTAAGAATTTTGAGCTAAACATTATGGCTTAGCATGTCATGTGAAGCATGGCTTAGCATATTGTGTGAACCATTCCTAACCATGGTGGCTACATAACCATGGTTTAAAAACAGTCACTAACCATTTCCTGCAAAGGGCTTAGCGGTCTAAACATGGCTTAATGTGTTGTCTGAACAGGCCCATAGACTGCCTGGACAGCGAAGGAGGTCACATGTGGGAGTTAAACAAGTTCATTCACAGATGCACTAGCATGGTTCCTGTGATCTTCAAAACATGCCTGCACAAGTCCACAACATTCCTACACAAATCCAAACTTGTCTCATACACCAGTAGAAATTTCTCTGATACTATCAAGGCTTTAAGAGCCAAACAGGAAAAGTTTACAAAAAGCTAGGACTGCATGAAGTCTTCTGATGTTTTTTTTTTTCAGTTGATGCTTAGGAAATGTAGGAAGCTGCCTTATAGTAAGTCAGGTTATTAGTCCATCTAGCCTAGTATTGTCAACATTCACTAGCAGTGGCTCTCCAGGGTTTCAGATAGGAATACTTCCAGCCAAACCTGGAGATAAGGATGAGTGAGAATTCTGTTTCAGTTTGGTTTTGAGTAGAATTTACCAAAAATCACACATTTCTTCATATTTGAGATGGGGGAAAACTTGAGAATTGAAAAAAAAATGTAGAAGAAACTGAAATTGAGAGATTCGTCCATCCACACCCAAGGCTTGGAGTGCTTAGCTCTTAAAAACCTGGGTTTAAACGCCCAACTATTCAACTAGGCTCATCTTTAAGAGTAATATAGCAGGGAGGTACAACATGGTCTTCTCCATGCTCTGAAAGTGTGTTGACTTTGGCTGGTGCAGATGGATGATAATTTGTTTCAGTTTTGTCTGATAAGAATTTACCAACATTATTGGGCAAAAGGCGGGATACTAATACTAATAATAATAATAGCAAATATCTTCATATTCAGGAAGGAATATGTTTTTTAAAAAATTCAAAAGTGGGAGAAAACAAAATTTATTCATTTATTTTTTTTAAAAAAAATTCTGGCCTGCCTTTCAGGGCAGAAGTCCTTCCAAGGCTGTATACAGCAATAAAACAAATAAAACTGGTACGATATTAAAAATGATAAAAACACAATAAAACAGTAAGAATATGATAACAACAGCAATAAAACAACACTACTAATAACAAAACCAGCAATAAAACCCACAAAATTGACAGTTTTGTCCATCTCAACCAGGAGATGTGAGGGATTGAACTTGGGACCTTCTGCATGCAAAGCAGCTGTTCTACCACTGAGCCATAGCCCCTACCTATGTTGATACTGGAGGCTCAGGACTTTGAAGGAGACAGGAAATTTCTATAGAAATGTGTGGCAGTAGCTCTGCCTTCCTTTTCCAATTGCCCTTTCCTTTCCATAGATGTTGGTCATTGACACAGAAATCTGCCAAGAAGACCTGACATAGTCCTCCACTGCTTTACCTAAGGCCAGCGAAAGGAGGCATAACCAGCTGAGAAAAGTGCATCTCCTATTCTAAACATTCTATGTCAATGTGTGACATGAACTTTCAAAGCCTTTTACAAATATTATCCCGTTCTTCTATAACACTGCTGTACATCATGATTCCCATTGCCACCATCTTTATTTTAGAGATGGGGAGCAGAGGCTTAGATCTCAGGCCTCCATAGGAATTCACAGCTGTGTCCACGCCTTTAAAGCAAGGGGTTGGCTCCAGAATCATTCTTTGGCCTTAGCTAGACCGGGCTTTATCACGGGGCGAACCCTGGGATCATCTCTGTGTATCCACATGACTCACACAGGATCCTGGGATCAGGCAGGGATGATCCCCCCCCTTGCCCCGGGATAGAGCCCTCCACTTTGTGCCCACTTTTTCCGCAGTCTCTGGCTGAGCTCAAGACTGCGGAAGCACTGCACCCATCGGGGGTAGGGTGGGGGGAGCAGGGAAATGATTTTTTTTTAAAAAAACCTACCTTTAGTGCACAAGCGTTCGTGCACTCCTCTTCCTTTAAAAATGAAAAATGGTGGGTACAATGCCTCTCTTCCTGAGGTCATCACACCTCACGTGTAAATGGAGGCGGGATCTCTTGTTAACACAATGCGAGATCTTCCCTCCTCCATCACGGACTATCAGGTAGGTCTAGCTAAGGCCTTTGTTGAAACAAACAGCTGAGGAGTGTAGCCCTGTGAGCATTATAGTTTGTGATGACCGTGTCTGTGATGATTAAATCACATATTGCATTGTCAACGTGTGCTTGCCCTTGGGGACAGGTGGGTCATCTCACATGGACTGAAAGATACCATGAGAACCAACACAAATGGTCTAAGAAGAATAATTTTGAGCCATCTAAACCTTTGGACTATATTAGCTTCCTGACTCGCAAGAATGTTCAGATGACAGAGAGACTACTGGCTCCTCTTTTTGAACAGGCTGAATACTTTCAAGGCCATAACTGCTCCCATGGTTATTGGACAATGCCTAAATTCATGGGAACACATATAAGAACGGCATCTTTCAAGCTACGTTGTACTTTTATAGCCCTTTATGGAACTGATTGCAATGAGCTCCTTGGGAATACAAAATTCAGATAACATTATTCAAGCAGGGTAAAGGACAATCGTATCAGAGACTTAGTGAAAATAGGCGGGATTGGGAGGTCTGGAAAAGTGAAATGAAATAAGCAACTTTGGCAAGGGATCCTAGAACACTACATGTCAATGAGATAAATAGTCTTTGTTCATTGTAAAAGGTTTATCTTTAATACTTTTTTTAGCTGTCTTAAAGTCCCCCCCACACACACACCCCACCATCACCACCATTCCTTACAGCTGTTGCTATTTTCATTTTTTCAATGCTTTTTTCCATATTAGAAAATTCTTCTGGGAACAGGATGTTGTGTCCTCATTTGGGACAGACATATCTGTCAGTTTCGATTTCCCCTGCATTCAGGTGTTTGACATTTCAAATTCTTTCTGTCCCAAATGTGAAGACATTTGGTAAATTTCTCAAACCTGCATCTTTTTCTGTACCATAAAAGTACAGATTTATGATTTCTATATTTGTTGTTGTTGTTTGTTCGTTCAGTCGCTTCCGACTCTTCGTGACTTCATGGACCAGCCCACGCCGGTCACCTCCAGAATATCATCCATCCATCTTGCCCTTGGTCGGCCCCTCTTCCTTTTGCCTTCCACTTTCCCTAGCATCAGCCTCTTCTCCAGGGTATCCTGTCTTCTCATTATGTGGCCAAAGTACTTCAGTTTTGTCTTTAATACCATTCCCTCAAGTGAGCAGTCTGGCTTGATTTCCTGGAGTATGGACTGGTTTGATCTTCTTGCAGTCCAAGGCACTCTCAGAATTTTCCTCCAACACCACAGTTCAAAAGCATCTATCTTCCTTCGCTCAGCCTTCCTTATGGTCCAGCTCTCGCAGCCATAGGTTACTACGGTGAATACCATTGCTTTAACTATGCGGACCTTTGTTGTCAGTGTGGTGTCTCTGCTCTTAACTATTTTATCAAGATTTGTCATTGCCCTCCTCCCAAGAAGTAAACGTCTTCTGATTTCCTGGCTGCAGTCAGCGTCTGCAGTAATCTTTGCGCCCAGAAATACAAAGTCTAAGTGCTTATTGAAGGTATGAACACCCATGCTTTTTTATAGTGGTGCTGTGGGAACGTTTGTATTGTTGAGTGTTTTCTTTTACTCTCTGTGTTAATTGTATTTGTCACTTGAAAATCAATAAAAATAAAAAAGCATTTTAAAAAATGCATGGAAATAAAATTCTCATCCATCCCTAGTTCTCATGACCTTCCAAATTAATTATGTTTCTTGTTGAGATGATGATGATGATGATGATGATGATGATGATGAAGATTAAAAAAGTGAAGGCTATATAGCAACCAGTTTTTGTTTTGTTTTGTTCTCCTGGCAGGAATAGAGAGCTGTTCTATGAAGAAAAATGAACATAAGAATTCACCTTAAATGGGGTCAGAGCATTGCCCTTGCCCCATATTACCTACTCTAACTGATGACAGCTCTCCTGAATCCCAAGACAGAGGCCTATACCATCATCCTGCATTGAGCAGGGGGTTGGACTTGATGGCCTTATAGGCCCCTTTCAACTCTACTATTCTATGATTCTATGATCTACCCCCTACTCTCTTTTTAACTTGAAATGCAAGAGGTGGAATAGTCTGCATGCAAAGTACATGTGCTAGCCCTGAGCCATGGACCTGCCTTATGGGGACTGGCACCTTTTGTCTCAGTGCATCTCTGTCTTTGGGCATGGCTAGACAGGGCGATATCCCGGGGATACCCTGGGATCATCCCTGTGCATTCACATGACTAAAATCTGTGTCCTTCCTTAAACATATTACTTTAACATCCCTCCCTGATGGGATTGAGAGTGGAGAGCCCTGGTAAAACCATTCACAGTGATTGGGACCTAGATTTGGATTAGGTCCACTTTGGAGTAACCATCCTTCAGTTCCCAAAACTGTCCCAAACAGTCCAATTTGGTCTGGATTTATTCAAATCTGAAGAACAGCCCTAATATGCAGCATCATTCTAAGAAAGGACCCTACCACATGTCCGGAGTTAGACTAAGCTACATGAAAAGAATATAGAGGAATGGAGAAGGGGAAACGGTTGCCAATAGGTGAGTGCCAGGAGTCAGGTTGACATGCACAGAGCCTAACAATAAGGTGATAGAGACTGAAATGTAAATAGCACCTTTTCCCAAGGAGGCATAGACGACTGCTTAGAAAAAACAGACACAGAGAAGATGGCAAACAGAACTAGATATAGGAATAAGTTTAGAATGCAGATATTACCTATCCCAAAGCAAAGTGAGGAGGGAAGTTCGACACAAGACTTTTTTCCCTGCCTTACCTGGAGGTGCCAGGATTGAAGCACACACTCTGCCAATAAGTTACAGCCACTCCTCTTATATTCACTATGGGAATTGTGCACTGTTGTTCTTAGTTGTCCCTCAGCCTGTTTCATTGCCCCCAGTTCCCCAGTAATCTGGGCAGCTAGGTGGGCTCTACGTTTCAGGAGGGAACACTTGGGAGTAATCACTCCAATAGCACATTCCTCATACCATTCCACAGAGAGACTCTGGCATTGACAACAGGAGAGCTGAATTGGTGTTCAATCTGTCTTGAATGGGATTTCACTTCCCCTGAAAGAGAAGGTTCGTAGTTCAGGGGTATGCATTTATCCAACTTTATCACATTCCCTAGAAAACCAACTGAACTCTATCAGTGGCCTTTACTGGACAGGGATGGTTTGACCACAGTGATCTATGAACTTCTGGTGACCCCCTGACTAGATTTCTGTCATGTATTGTACATGGCACTGCCTTGAAGACAAGCTGGAAACTTCAATTGGTGCAGAATATGGCTGCCCAAAGTTTGATTGATATGGCCATATTTATGCACATTACGCCAAACTTAAAAGAATTGAGTTGGCTATCTGTTCGATACAAGGCCCAGTACATGATGCTGGTACTTGCCTTGAAAACTGGTTTGGAATTCAAATACCTGATGGTGTGCCTCTTCAGTATTACCATGCCTATGTCTTAAGATTTTCTGCTGAAGCCTTGCTTCATGTACCTCCTTTAATAGAGGTAGACTCTGGAGAGGATCTTCTTGGCAATGACACCTCAGTTGTGAAATGCCTCCCCAGATAGTCCTGCCTCACACCTACAATACAGTCTTTCTGGCATTAGGAGAAGTGTTTGTATTCACCCAGGCATTTTAAACTATCGTGATTTTTTAAATGGTGTCATTTGTGTTTTGCTGTCGTTAATTGTATTATAACACAATTTGTTTAACACTGCCCTGAAATCCTAATAGGATAAAGCACAATATACAAATGTTTTAAATAAACGTTATTCATATTTCTATAAAAGCAGTATTTGATTAATACAAAGACAATGCACATGCTCATAATTGCTTTGTACCATTTAGTCCCATTCTTATGGACACAGACAAACTTTAAGATAGCTCATGTTCCTTGAATGCAGGTTACTTGGTGGCAAGACTGGCCCAAAATGGAGGACACAATCATGACCCCCTCTCCAGTCCACATGAAGAAGCTGACTAGACTGGCTTCTCATGCTTACTTCAACATCAGCAATGAGATGATGTCCTCCACCACAACTGAGGCAGTAGGCTAATTTAGGGAGCCCAGCAAGGTTGTATAGTATATACAACTGAGGGGAATAGCTAGAGAGTTTATGTGGAACAGCATGGATGCTACCACCACTGTCCCCCATCATCTGCCAGCTGAAGCAGTTGCCTCACTGTTCAAAGGTAGGGCCAGCCCTGCTTGGTGGAAAATCTTTCGAGCAAGAAGAATCCAACCAGCAAGCTCTGGTGTTCCAATTATTGAAGGGGACAAGTAGAGAAAGAAGAAAGTATCTGGGACATCAGTAAAAACTAATTATGGAATATAGGGGGCTGACACTTTAGAATACCAAAAAACCTAAATGTAACTCTGAATTGGCTCATAGTCCAGGGCTTGAAAGGGGTCTTGTTTTGCCATCTGTGAGCTGAAAGCATCAGGCATTAGACAGTGTTGTAACAGCTGGGTTATGGAGCAGCAAGACGGATGTGCAAGAGAATGCACTTAACTTCTGTTCATATAAAAGTATTTGATCATAGTCAATGACTTAATATAGGTAGCAATATCTGCATTATATGCTGAACATCTGGCCTTGACATCTGATGTCAAATTGCCATACATCACTTCCAATCTATTTTATGCTGACATTTGGATGGAGTACTGTCTGCCTCCAGAAACTGGACGCTTGCCCACCTGGTTGCAAGAGAACATTGTGGGGAGAGCCAGAAGAACAGCAGCTATGCCTGCAAAGGGAAATGTGGGGAGCATATGGCTTGGCAGAGTTCCTTTACCTTGGACAGACTGAGAGCTTGTTTTGGGAGGGTCCAGCATCTGTGGGCCTGAAATTGAACAGAACATTTTTTTTTTCAGCTTAGGATTTCCCATTAACACATTAGGAAGGTTCACACTTTTAAATGGGCCTGTTCCGCTCAGTGCTGATGGGTATCCCCTACCCCATCTTCTTCTTCAAGTCAAGACAGGGAAACTTTAGTTATTTGATTATTTTCAGCTATTTATTTATTTAGTTATTTATTTAGTTATTCATCTATTTATTTAGTTTTTTAGTTATTTTACACAAATCAGGTGAAGGGCATTTTTTATTAATGTTCATATAGTATGTTCATAGTTTAAACACTTTCCCCCTTTCCTTTCCTTTCTTTCTTTCTTTCTTTTTTCTTTTTGCATTAGTTATTGAAAAGACACAAGTGGATGTGATGGCTTGAAGCCTGACTCAAGATTTGTGTCTCAGCTGACATTTAGGGTCTTCTTACCTCTTCTGAATTCTTTTCCCCAATAAATTCATTTGTAGCATCCTGAAATTATTCTCTCTTTTTGAGTTCATCTTGGATGCTCACCTACTCTGCACCCTTGTATAATTGGGATGAACAAGAAATGTTTTCACAGTCCAGATCGTGGACAATTTTTGTTATATTTCTGTGTGATGGCACTGTCAGCATTTCACACAGTGAAATGCCGGCATTTCACACAGCTGACAGATTGGAATTACTTTCCCTTTTGACATTATCTTCCATGTTTTTGAAAGTGGTATAACGACAGAAAAACACGGGAGACATCCTAGAGGTTAACAACATCATGTAAAGGACCTGCTAACTTCTGTAAGTGACCAATCTCAAGTGTGCAATAAGTCGCTTGGGTAGAAAAGGCCCTAATGATGTGCTTGCACTAGCCACAATTCATCTGACGCAGGATGCCAGAGTTAATAATTGAAGACTGACTCATTTAAGAAACAGTATTCTCCATATTCTTATTTGAGAGGACCGAGCTGCTATCACCACCGTGGTGAGAAGAAGGAGTATTACAAATGAGTACATCCTGGCAGACATCCACTCCCAATGCTATTTCCTAGTGCTGCATGTCATCTATTTATTTGAGTGGTTGATCCATTCTGACAAGATCTTATATAGTTTCCTTGTAAAGGTCAAAGCTGCCTCTGAGAAATGAAAATATCGGTGTTTAGAAAAAAATGAAACCCATACTAGGTTAATCTAAACTTTACCAACAGAGCTTCATAGAATGCTCTTAAAAGATGACTGGGGATACCCATGGGAAACACCATCAAGTCTCTGAAAAGCCTAGATTAAGTTTCCCTGTTCAGAGACAATAAAACTAACCAGTGAAGTAGATGAAAAGAACATATTGGTGGATCAAGGCGGCTGGCAGGTCTTTACAGTAAGGGGCTTCTTTTAAATTTGTCTATCCAAATGTTTGACTGCAAAAGTGAGACCTCTGTCATGCTCTTCAGAATATATGCTTTATGTATTGCTTCCGAAAATACTTTAGTATACATTGGAAAGTTTGCTCAAGATAAGTTTGAAACATTCCTAAAAGAAATCTGCAGAGCAAAAACAATTCTAGACACATTTATTACTTGACAAATTTCTTGTGGCACTCCCCCTCCCATAATAGTTCTGATAAATTTACATTTTCAAGAAAAGAAAGAATCTCAGCAAGAGCTGGCAAGAAAAGGGAAAATTCTGGCCAGGGATGGGGGAAAGAAAAAAGAGAATTGCATCGGGGGAGGGGGCAAAAAAAGAGAATCCCAGCAAGAAAAGGCAGTACCCCAAAAATAAATGCACAAGAGCTCAAATGACCACAGGTAGGGATGCTGCGAGCATCCGATTGGGTCTGTGAGGGTAGCACAACTCTCTCCCACACCCCATGCCCAGGCCTCATGGAGCCAACTGGACATGCCCAGTGTGAAGGAGGACCCACGCCCGAGTACTTGCAAGCCCCTACAAGCAATCGGGCATGGGTCTGCCCTGGCCTCCAGGATCATGCCCTTTCCCCTCTCTGCATTAATGGTGCCCATCATTAGCATGGCTGGGGGATCCTTGCCTTAAGGGTACCTTGCAGTAAAAAGGCCTTGGAGGAGAGGAGGGTCAAGTGTGCTTTCCAGAGCCTCTGGAAAGTGTGCAATTGCCCCCGCCATGCTAATGGTGGCTGCCATTAGCATGGCCAGGGGGAATGCACACTTTCTGGAGGCTGTGCAACATGGCCATTTCCCTCTGCCACATTAATGGCAGCTGCCATTAACACAGCAAGCCAGCACAGATGGGTGCCGAATGCTCGTGAGCCTCATCAGCGCTCGGCAGGAGCTTGCAAGGGCTCGGCAGGGGCTCATGAGGTCCAGTTCTTGGGGTTGGGCTAAAGCACTGGTGGGGTGAGTTCTTGCAGGGCAAGTGCTCACCGAGTTTGGCCGACCCTAACCCTCAGGTGCCCCGAAATCTACAAGCCCAATTGTAGATTTTCTGTAAGCCACCTTGTTTAGAAATGCAAGTTATAAGTGTTAATTCAAGCAATGAAGTAATGAAGAGCTTTGGGGAAACTGCTTTTCTTACAGATTATTTCCTTTGCATCTCTCGAGACAATAAATTTACACTCTCCTCCTCCACTGACCCACCATTCCAGGGACACACTAAGAATCATAAACACTCCTGTCCAAGGCTGAAAGAGCTTCGGCTATTGGGCAGTATAAAAATGAAATAAATAAATAAATAAATAAATAAATAAATAAATAAATAAATACCCTCAGCCTTGTAATGAATGATAACCAGTAGATGACTTCCTTTGGTATCAGCTTTTTGTGTCACCCCCACTGGCAGCATCCCATCGCCCTTGTCACCCATCTCAATGTCCAAATACTCCTACCTAAACTTCTCTGTAACATTCTTGCTGCAACTCAGTGTTTCTCCTGGCTTTTTGGAGATGTTTCATTTATTTATTTATTTATTACATTTTTATACCGCCCAATAGCCAAAGCTCTCTGGGCACTTCACAAAAATTAAAACCATGAAGAGCATAAAAAACAACCAACCATCTAAAACACAAATACAAAATACAATATAAAAAGCACAACCAGGATAAAACCACACAGCAAAAACTGATATAGATTAAAAGACAGAATTAAAACAAAGTTTAAATTTAAGTTAAATCAGATGTTAAAATACTAAGAAAATAAAAAAGGTCTTCAGCTGGTGATGGAAAGAGTACAGTGTAGGTGCCAGGCGGACCTCTCTGGGGAGCTCGTTCCACAGCCGGGTTGCCACAGCAGAGAAAGCCCTCCTTCTAGTAGCCACCTGCCTCACCTCCTTTGACAGGGGCTCATGGAGAAGGACCCCTGTGGATGATCTAAGGTCCGGGCAGGCACATATGGGAGGAGGCATTCCTTCAAATAACCTGGCCCCAAGCTGTTTAGAGCTTTGAACATTTGTACCAGCACTTTGAATCGGGCCTGGACCTGGACTGGCAGCCAATGAAGTTGTAGAAGGACTGGCATGATGTGGTCTCGCTGGCCAGTCCCTGTTAGTAAATGGGCTGCCCTGTTTTGTACCAGCTGAAGTTTCTGGACCATTTTCAAAGGCAGCCCCACGTATAACGCATCGCAGTAATCCAAATGAGAGGTTATCGGAGCATGGATAAC
Organism: Elgaria multicarinata webbii; assembly: GCF_023053635.1. NCBI lineage: Eukaryota > Metazoa > Chordata > Lepidosauria > Squamata > Anguidae > Elgaria > Elgaria multicarinata. The sequence goes on along the minus strand of NC_086180.1, from coordinate 33,633,534 downwards.
TGTAGCTAGGCTATCCCTGTCCAGATAAGGGCATAGTTGGTATATCAGCCTAAGCTGATAAAAGTTACTCTTTGCCACTGAGTTCACCTGTGCCTCAAGTGACAGTTCTGGATCCAAGAGCACTCCAAAACTACGGACCCAATCCTTTAGGGAGAGTGCAACCCCATCCAGGACAGGGTAAACACTTCTTTAGGCCACTTCTTTCCCTCCTACACCTGATCTCCTGTTCCACCACAGTAGGAACAGGAGACAACCTGTTCTTGGACAATCTCCCTACTGATGCCTAGCTGGATAGATCCTCCTAGCTTTCAGTCCCATACACAGGTGGCTTTCTTTTTGTCAGGCTCCTGACAGCACCATAAGATTCCAATCAAGGAATAAGAAATCAAAATCAGGTTGCAATTATTCCAAAAGAAAAGAAATGTTGAATTGACAGATGGGAAGTAGGCTTGTTTTCCATGATTACTGTTAAAAAAAACACCTAGAAAATTGTTCTGCCCAGTTTAATTTGAAAATTGAGTCTTTATAGCCTGACATGCAGTCATGTTTCTAGAAAAAGACAAGCAATGAGAAGTTGTCCTTTTCTACCTTCCTTCTGTCATCACATTTCAACATTATTCTGTGTAATGCGTGAGTTAGACTGCAATTCCGTACCCACCTACCTGGGAGTAAGCCCTACTGAATAAAATGGGGCTTCCTTTTGAGTATTTGCTTATTTATTTAAGTCAGCTTCACACTGTAAAGCATTTGTACCCCACTCTTTAGCTGGAAAGCCTCCCCAGAGTGGTTTATAAGATCGTTGCAGACCCTCCCCTCAGGCTCAGAATGTAAAATGACATGACAGAGGAGGGGAGGGATATGGAAAATACAGCAATGGTTTTTAATGTAATAGGGTTCTTATAATGCTCTGATGTAATGCAAAGTAGACACATTTGCACTGCTAGTTGATGAAATGTTTTACATTACATGGAGCTGGAAAAATGCTGAAAATAAACTATCGATCCTTTAAAATAAATAGTACTTCACCATCCATAATTTTACATCTACCCCCAATTTATAAAACAGCAGCAGCAACAACAACAACAACAACAACAACAACAACAACAACAACAACATACCAGGATTGTGTGCCAAATAGTCAACACAGACTGACATTATTTGCTGTTGGGTATCACCAAAACATTTCCAAAATGATCTGCATGAGTGTTGAATTCCATTTGCTAATGGATTCCCCTCTAACCCCCAAAAGATCTAGATACCAATAGTAAGATACAAATGACTGCCATTTTATTACAATCTCCTGCAAAGCATCTGGCTATTTCAACCCAGTTCAAGAATATAACAATAAGGAACCTGGCTATATCACTACATAATTGGCGGAAATCACACTAATTCTGGGAGCACCCTGCAGGAATATCCCTTAATTGTAATGTATGTGTTTTTCAGTTTGCAACTATTATAGCAAGGGTAAAGGAGATGGTTCCATAGCTGGTAAGACAAAAACAAAAACCCTCAGCTGCATTGCCGTTGCAGCAACTTGGTCCTAAACTTGTCAGATATAAGTCTCATGGGTACCATTTTGTATTGCCAGTTTGCTTCTTAATGAGGCTCCTAACAGGCTAAGAGCCACATTGTCACTATAGGTTACTTGTCTCCCCTGTCTCCTCTTATCTTTGCCTTGCCTCAACAAATAAAATGTCTGGATCAAACAAACACACACACACACACAAACACACTATCAATATGGTAATAACTATGAAGCTCTGAAAGGTTTTAGGATAGCAAATTCTGTCTTTTGTCCCCCAGGCATTCTAATAAAACCAGACGTGGAACTGGTCTCTATTCAAGGGGGGAAAAATCATCAATAAGAAAGTATGGATCCCCAGCTGTGGGAAAAATTAAGCTATGCATTGAAATAATTGTTGAAAATTATGGCAAACGAGCCTTGATCATAGTCACAAAGCCGAAAATCCCGAGCGCCGTATTTGCATTCTCATGAATGTACATTAATGTATTGTTGCGTACCCCAGTCTGTATTTGTGTATTAACTTTATCAAATTTAAATGTTTGTGATACCTCACTGAGCATGAAATGTAGTTACTTGGTTGCACCTGTTCATAATAATCGGTTTCCATATTCATGAAAAGAAGAAGAAAAAAAGTTGAGCAGCCATATGCATGGAGAGCGATCATTAAGACAGGCTCCTCTTTCAGCCTTCCAAATGCTGTTCCGTGAATGATCCACAAGCTCTGAGGAAGTAAATGTTTATTAAAAAGCAGCAGGCACTTTGCAAAAGTATGCCCAGGTGATTCCGACTGACTTAGCGAAGGTAATAAATTGCTGCCTTGTTTGCAGATGGGGAGCCACCTCTGCACAGTAATTAGGGATTGTGCCAGGTGGAATGGAACACAACGGGAGGTGAAAAGTTCATGTCAAATAACATGATCACTGTTCGCGGATTTTGAAATAGGAGCTACCTGGGGGAATGTTCATGCAGATGTTACATTTTGCCACACAATTGGTTGGCTTGGTGGGGAGGCGGGATGCTTGAGGAATTTGAACTTTGGGACATCCAATAGGAACGGACTGATTTGCATCATTCAGACTAATGCACAGACTAGAATGTAGTTATCCTCCAGCTTTTGCCCTTTCTGAGTCTTGCAGCACAATTCTCAGCTCACAAAATATAAAAATACATTCAAGGCCAATTCTTTGCATGTTTAGACAGGACAATTGTTTCTTTAAAAAATCCTGTAACTGGCTGCCCCTAACATATACATTTTTTGTATGCAGCTTTTGCAAATATTTGTGCATATATTTCAAAACTATGCATTTTATGAATATTTTTTTCAAATGTATCAATGCTGCCAATAGCATTGGGGGGGCGGGGGTTGTTGTCCATGAATCACATTACTAGCTCAGAAATGTATCAGCTTTGATCATGGATTATGTCTGAGTCTGTGTTCGATCTGAAATCTGCGAACTGGATGAATCCTGATAAAAAATGGACTGAAATTATTTTCTCATACATTCTTAGCATTTAGATGTGTGCTTTTAAAAAATACACCTTTAAATGCATATTTCCCCCTGTTCAAACAACAACAACTCACATTCAGGATTGAGGCACACAAGGTAGAACTCAGAAAACCTCAATGAGCTGATTCTCCCATCATAGTAGAAAAAAGTAACACACACACACACACACACATCCACACATCCAATGGATCCAGTGCTCTACTCCTGTCATGAAAAAGTATTGTTTGTCTGAAAAGCCATTAACATTGTGTCATTATTTTAATTATTTATGACTTCTGCAACATGATTCCATAGTTTGAGCTCAAAAATCATTAACCTGGATAATAGAAAAGATGTCAACAAAATGTACATGAGTGAATGCAAACTTGTCCACTTTCTCAGAAAACTATGAATTGTTTTTGATAAGATTTTGGAATATAATAAGGGAATCAAGAAGTGGTATTTGTCACTTTGGTAAGCCAATTCATAAACTGCTGAAAATAAAGTTACTTTATAGCAACGTACAAATCATCCCTTTGAATCTTTACTGTGTAACACTAGTGAAAGCCAATTCATATTACAGCAGCTGCTTCACCATAATGTCTTTCCATGTTGGGACAGGGGAGAGAATATCTCAATAACAAAAAAAAAACATATATACATATGTATATATAAAGAAGATCATAGAATCACAGAATAGTAGAGCTGGAAGGGACCTTCATAAGCCCATCAAGTCCAACCCCCTGCTCAATGCAGAAATCAATGTACATTGTGTTCCCAGGTAGTCACCCTTCCAGAAACTGATCAGGCCTAAACCTGCTTAGCTTCATCAAGGTTGCAGCCTCCTATGCCATCACACTAGCATACTGCATACTGCAATAATACATTCTTTTGTTTACATCTACACATTTAACAGCAAGAAAAATGGCAACACATTAATATTCCTGTGCTATAAAAGTATTTTAAAATTAGGTAGAACAAATTTATGAGAAAATAAAATTGATCCATGCTCCAGCTGAAGGTTACTTATCATGCTGCTACTGCTGTCAGAAGTTTCTTTCACACAAAAGCATGAACCAGCTTACCATGGGAATGTCAGCCCATTAAGGTCAACATTCATGTAGGAAGCAAATGTGTAATTGGTTTGATCGCTCATGCATTTCTTGGATCCAAATATTCCTGGATGGGGCCAGCCCTCCCATGAAGCATGGTGAATCGCTGTTCAGACAGGGAATCACCTGCCACTGGCAAATGTCAGTGTTTGTGAATCGCCCAGAGAGCTTGTGAACCGCCCAGAGAGCTTCGGCTATTGGGCGGTATAGAAATGTAATAAATAAATAAAATGCCACAGCAGAAGAGTGGCAAGCAGGGCTTCCTGGAGGAGCACCCCCTCCTATATCTTAGTCTAAGCCTTCTCGAAAGCAAGAGATCAGATGAGCAGGCTGTCTGGAGTGGCCACCCACACAGTCTCTCACTTTAGGAGAGGACTCATAGGGAGAGATTGAGAGGGAGAGCTCTGGAGGGGGTGCTTGCCCACCCACCTGCCCAATCTCTCACTTTGAGGACCCTCAGGCAGGATAGTCTGCCTACTCAGGGAGTCTTTGGGAGAGTCCCCTGAATGAGGTCAGCCTCTCTGGAAAGCCACACAGCCCTGAACACTATGCTTTGAGGGAATCCTTCCTCAAGGCAGGGCATTGTGAGGTGGCTCTGGAGACTGCCACGGTAGCAGTTAGAGGAGCAGCTGTGCATAGCTCCCCACCTCAGATGATGGAACATGTTGTACTGTCACTGTACCTGAGGTGACATGTAGGGATGGGTAGGGATCAGCAAACTCCCTGAGGTCTGGTGTGGGGGAAATCTGCCATGGGGAAATGTGGGCTGCTTGGGGCCCTGCATATTTCCCTAATAATCTGGCATGGCCACTGGAGTTTGCAGAGTGGTTCTCCAGCTTGCAAAAAGAGAAATTCCAGCTGTAAATGGCACATTTTACACTGTTTGCAGCCATAAAGAACCTACTTCTATGTAAATTGCAGCTGTTACGTAAAATACAGCTGCAATTTTCCTGCGACAGGCTAATGGCAGCCACTATTAGTCTATCACTCCATTTCGCAAGCTGTAGAGCCACCCCACAGGAACTCTTAAGGACCCAGAGGTGAGTGCTGCCAGCCTGCTGCGGACTCAGGAGGCCATTTGAGTCTGTGGCGGATTTCTCCAGCAAGCCTAGGGATGGTCCCAACATGGATTTACCTAAGATTAGCAATTTGATTGGCTCAGAATTCACCCATTTTAAGCTCAGGCCCAATTTAAGCTTCAGATCCATTTGCACTTTGGTTCTGTCATCGGGAACACAATGAGGTCTGGAGACCTGCCCCCTAATTCCACTTTAACCTTCCCTACTGGGGAAAGAAAACACAAGACTTTTGGGAGTTCTTCTCTGACCTTCTCCTTTGTGAGTCTTCCACTGCTCCATTCCCTTTCCCCAAAAAAGCATTACCCATAAGGGAGAAACTATACATTAATTAATTATGTAGCATATAGCTTAAAGTAAATATATATATATATATATATATATATATATATATATATATATATATATACACACCTCTAGAGTAAATGGGAGCAGCCCTAATTTGGACTGGGACCGTCGTACACCAAGAGGGGAAAATTAAATTGTTCCCCATACTTCCTTGAATATTTCCCAGAATCTCTGGGTCCTTAGTAAGGTCTCAGAAATCCTAGACAATGACAACTCCCAAGGATCCTGATGCCTGTGATGCTGCTGAGCATGCTGGAATCATGGGACTTTGCTTAACAACCCAGAAGACTTGGAGAAAAGCAATCATGAGGGGTCTTGTGGTCTTTATTCTCTGGGGATCTACTGCCTGCTGTAAGGCTGCCTTTCCCCTCCAACCTATGCTCTCTTAGTAGATTTGTAAATAAAGCTACTCCAGTGTATAGCATTGCTCCTGGAAACTCACTCTTCAAAAGAGAAACACATATAAGCCGTTTGTTTTGTGATTATTACACATATGTCTCCCATGCGTGTATGTACACATAAGTCCACACAAACACACCCACCACAAAAGACTAAAAGTATTCATCTCCACCAAATGGAATTAGAAAAGGGCAAAGGATACATATCTCCCTTTTACGTTCCGGAACCTTTTATTTCTTCCGATTCCTTCTGTGGGTGGGGGATTAAAACTTTCCTTCGTTGTTTTTGAAACAGTGACAGAGGATTTATTTGGAATGTTTTCTCTCTAACACATTATCTTACGCTGAAACTTCATGCTGTTTTCAGCTTATTAGAGGTAACATGTATTCAGTGAAAATCTGAGACAGTTTGGTAGACTAATTATAACATGCCATTTCAAATCTCTGAAATTATAGTTTGCTTGAAGGCGGGTTTCACACCAGGGGAAAAATTTAAATACCACAATATTACAACACCAACTCACCAACTCGTCTCTTTTACATCACTTTTTAATAATGTGCTATTAAAATCATGTGGGATTCAGAGAAGCTTCAGCAACAAACTTTGGATTCAAACTTCCCCAAAATTATGACCAATAGAACCCCATTGGGTTTTTAATTGGTTTTAGAAGGCCTAGGTTTTAATCCCTATTGTTATAAAGTTGATTTGTACCTTTTTTTTTTTTTTTTGCTTATCTAGATCTTCATTTGTATGCTGGTAGGGCAATTCATGTGACTTATCAGCCACCATGTTGTAATTTCAGAAGACTAAAAAATAGATTGAAATTGTGCTCCTGTTGAATACGGCTGGATGTTCAAGGAAACCCTCAAGCAGAGGGCCAAATCACATCAACAAACCATATGTAGAGAATGAAAACTGAATGGGGACACGCAATCAGATTACTACACGCCAACATTCACATCGACCTAGGGACATGCAAATCTGCAAAACTCTGAATTCCATCTTGAAGCTCATTCCAACTCAAGTTTCTTTTCACATGAAAATCCATACGTATTTCTGTCTGTACTTTTCCAAATGTACACATCAGTTGTGCTATACCACCCAATAGCCGAAGGTCTCTGGGCGGTTCACAAAATTTAAAACCGCAAAGTACAACCTAAGTATAAAACTTAAACCACACTAAAAAACAAACAAACAAAAAACAAACACAATATAAAAATACAATATATTCCAGTTGTATATAAAAATACAACTGGAATAAAACCAAGCCACAATGCAGAGATTTAAAATATAAATTTAAAATACAGATTTAAAACAGCAAAGTGAAAAGACTAAGGGCCTTGCTAGACCTATCTTTGAATCTGGTTGGGAGGAGGGGCCAGCCCGCACTAAAAGTAGCGTTGGCCATCGCCCCAGTCTACACATAAGACATGACAGGCTGCAGGAAGGACCCTGCCCTGATGGCCGCAGCGTTCCTGTGGAGCACTGTGCACCGTCCACCTCTTTTCCTGGCTACTCGTGAGTAAATGCGGTAGCTGGGGAAAGCGGCGGAATGGGCTACACACCCGCAGTCTTGGGCTCAGCCCGAGACCACGGGAAATACTGGGCCACAACCAATGCTGGTTATCATAGGCCAAGGGAGGGTTACCTCAGCCTGAGCCGGGGATCCCCTGTGCATCATATGGATGCACAGGGGCCGGGCCGGGCTGGGGCTCGCACTGGGCTACCCCATCATCTACCAAGGCCCTATGTTGATAAACAGTTAAAATACTAGGAAACCTGGAGTGGAAAAGAATATAGTGTAGGTGTCAGGTGATCCTCTCTAGGGTGCAAATTCCACAGCCGGGGTGCTACAGCAGAGAAGGCCCTCCTCCTAGTAGCAACTTCCTTTGGCAGAGGCTCACGGGGAAGAACACCTGAAGATGATCTTAGGGTCCAGTCAAGTACATCTTTGAAATATATGCATTCTTCTCCCATTGATTGGGGTGTATTTTTTAAAAGTACTCATTTTTCATATACATTTTCCAAACACATGCATGCTATCAAATGCTCTCTTTTTCTATGAATCATATTGCAAGCTTGGAAATCTACAGATTTAAACTGCAGATCGTTTGTATCTGAGACCATGTCTTAATCCAGAAGGTGAGAACTGGGTAAATCCTGATAATAATAATAATATTAATAAAAAACCAACCTGAAATGAAGTTCTCATTCATCCCTTTATGGATCTATTTTAACCACATTCTCAGCATGTTTATTTCATGAAATCAAATGTCTCAGATGTCCTCTATATCTACCTTTGACCTACAAGAGTTTGTATGGCTTACCTATAGCAGAAGTACGTACAGTATTTTTTTTATTGCATTTATATCCCACCATTTTTTCCTCCACAGAACCCAAGGCAGTGCACATAATCTCCCTCCTCTCCATTTTATCCTCACAACAACCCTGTCAGGAAAGTTGGGATTAGAGTCAGTGACTGGCCCAAAGTCACCCAGTGGGCTTCCATGGCCTAGTGGAGACTAGAACCCAGATCTCCTGAATCCCAGTACAACACTTTAGCCACTACACCACACTGGCTTGGTTTAATTGCTTCAGATCAGTAACATGAGGTTAAAGAAAGAGCCCCTGAGAAAAAAATGAAATTGTTACTATTCTTCCTACAAATACAACGTTGCCATTTCTCTACAACTATGTGTGTTGCCAAATCATTTTTGACAATTTCAGATTCATAGAAAAATATAGGTTGCTAACACTTGACAGGGCCTAAAGCAGGAGTGTAGGAACTATTTAGCTCAAGCCAAAATTGCCCCAACAGTCAGATATCTGATTCTTCATGGATTCCCTAAAACATCTGTCTTAGTGCTGTCGCTTTCATCCCTCGAAGACAGAAGCCGAGCAAGTTACACGGGCTGTTTCATCACAGCAGGATGATCTGAGAATGGCTAAATAGGCCAGAGAGAACAGACAGTTTGGATGAAATATCTGACACAGAAATGTTTGTGTGAATGATGCATCTTGAAAACCAGTTGGATAAAGGAGACAACCTGCTCTTGAAAGAAGACACATGGCTTAGATCAAATAGATAGGTGCACCAGGTCAGAGAAAGGAAACAAGTGGCAATTTTTTTTATTAAAAAGGGTGGGGGGGACAATAGAAAATCAGATACATTGACAAGCCAACATTATGTTATTACTAGTAGAGATAATTTAATCAACTGTCATGATCAAATAAGTGTCACCCATGCTCCCCAGACTACCACAAGCTCTGTCTGGTGCCCCCTCCCCAGACCATTTAAAAGAAAACACCACTGTAGGATTCAGCTTTATGCCATACAAGCTGAATTCTGAGAGCTTCGCCAGAGCTTTCTAGAAAACAATGCCCAAAGGCTCCTGTCTGCTTCCTAGGATGCTCTAGGAATGGGGCATTTACGGTACGAAACACATAGCTTGTTCTTAGACCATTTCCCCCTTTCCTTTTCCTGAGAAATTTCCAGGAAACTGTATGTTGGATGTCAGGATCCTTCAGCAAGAGAATGATTGAGAGGAGGGAGAAAGGCTAGGAAGAAAGAGGAGGGAGAAAGGCTTCCTGGGTGGATGGGTGGTTTAAGAACTGAGGTTTCGGGGAAGATTTTTGGTTTGATCTGATCAAAGCAGGAACCAGGCCTCTGGAACACGTTTGAGTTGGATTTGAGTGAGTGAGTGGTGTGTGTGAGAGAGTAAGGTGTATGCATGTGCCTGCATGTGTGAATTTTATGCTATGGGTAAGTTCTATATGAATGTGTGTGCCTGTATGGATGTGTTTATTTATTATTTATTTATTTATTACATTTCTATACCACCCAATAGCCGGAGCTCTCTGGGCGGTTCACAAAAATTAAAGTACATGTGTGTCTATGTGTGTGGATGTGCAATACACATATGCAGCCCCAGCCATCCCAGCAGATACCTGATGTAGTTCTTGGGGAGGAAAAGGTTGTGCACCACTGATTTACAAAAGTGGTGCATGCATTACTAAATTAAAAGAGTTTTATTCACTACCACAAGTTTGGGGAAAGCCACTAGTTTAGGTGATTTATTTATTTATTTATTTATTTATTTATTTATTTATTACATTTATATACCGCCCCATAGCCAACGCTCTCTGGGCAGTTTATAAAGATTAAAAACATTAGATTAAAAAGACTGAACATTAAAAATCAATATCTAAAATTTAAAACAAAAACATAAAAACAGCTAACATTTCAAACAATTTTTAAACCCTCAGCCAGGCCAAAGCTCATTTTGGAGACAGATAAAACTCAGCATTTGCTGTTGAATGCCTGAGAGAAAAGGAAAGGTGAACTGATCAACGGTTATCAAAGTAGGGATGGACATTAACGCAGCAGGGAAATGGACGAAGGGGGGATCAGGTCAAGGCAGAACCACACCTGACTGCTCTTGAAAGCTCAAGAGCAGACAGGCGTGGGCCTGCCCTGGTGCTGGCCACATCTGCCTGGGCCTGTAAGGGCAGGACATGGGGGCATCCACTGCTCTCACGGGCCCAAGTGTATTTTTGCCCCAATGTTAGGGACTAGCAACTCTGACAATAAAAAAAGATAACAGTCCACTCTAAAGGGCAGGGGTGGCACTGGCCCACCACCCTCCATCTCCATCCCTAAGTAGCTCTCCTGCAAAACCTGTTGCTGCTCAGCATAATATATGCATTGTTGGAAGAGGAGATCAGTTAGCATTCTTCCACATTGCACCTCTGAATTTAAGAACAAACTATGTTGAGAAAGGTATATTTGTACAGCAAAGAATGATTGGCAGTTTCCCCTTCAGACACATTAGTTCTAGCTTTAATCTACAATAAACAGTTGTGTATTTAGCATAAACAGATTACTTATATGCACAGAAGTCATACAATGTAAACTTCATTAATTATCCTTTCTAAAGAAGGTCTCATACAAAGCAAAGGACAGAAGTGAGGACAATAGTAAAGAGGCATTATTGTTGTTGTTATTGTTGTTGTTGTTGTGAAAAAGGACCTGTAAATTTTCATGAAATATTTGTGGTGAAGGTCTCCAACATCTCTTATTAATTCTTTGGTTCATGCAGTCAACATTTGGGATAAAAAGAAAAAGAAACTCCACAGGCAATAGTGAACCACATCAGTCACAAAATAGGTCCACCCCATGGCTATGTAATTACTACTAGAGGCATGTATAATGTTCACAAATGGCAAAAAAGAATCTGGTTTTCCCTACAGCCTTATTGTCTGACTGATATCCTTTGACTGTCTCCCCCCCTCACTTTCCCTTTTAAGGATCATAAGAGCGAGGAGGGAGTTTGTTCCTTGAGGTTAATATGAGATGCCCAAACATATTAGCAGACTCTTCATATCCAAACTGAGGGCACAGCTAATTATTCAAGGATCAATGGAAAATGTCATTTGCATTTAGTTGTTTCTCTCTCTCTCTCTCTCTCTCTCTCTCTCTCTCTCTCTCTCTCTCTCTGTGTGTGTCTGTGTGTGTGTGTGAGTGTGTACCTTCACATCAAGTCCATTATAACAAACAAACAAACAAACAAAAATTACAGTAAAATATCTGTAGTCACTAGCTATTCTTGGGAACATAAAGCCACAGAAATGTCTCTTTGGCATATATATATATATATATATATATATATATATATATGTGTGTGTGTGTGTGTGTGTGTGTGTGTGTGTGTGTGTGTTTTAATCTTGTAAACAGCCTTGAGTCCCAGTACTGGGGGGAAAAGGCGGGATATATATCAAGATAATCCAATTTCTGGACTAAGAAAAACAAAATTTTGTGACCTGTAACTAAATTATATTAGTATACCATGTATCATATTCTACCTGGCTTAGGGCAATGTATATCGTTTCTTCCCATTTCATTCTCACAACAACCCTGCAAAATTAAGTTATGATAAGGAATGGTCACTGGCCAAAGTCATCTGGTGAACTTTATAAATTCTGTGCGTGTTTTGTTTTACTCCGAACTAAGTGTGTGGGGGACCATCCAGATTATGACCAGAGATTTAACACTTCCCTTCACAGACCCTTCACCCATATTTATTACTATTTTTTAATTGATACCCTGTCTTTCTGCCAAAAATGGTGCCCAAAGCAACCAACAGTAATAAAATACAGTTGAAAACAGGCTGCATGTCATTCACTACCAATGAGACACCTTACAGGGCTTCTCCTGCCCTCTGCCACTCAGTACCTCGCAGTTCCCAAGTTAAGGACTTTTCTGGGAGAATGGGGGACTGGTAAAGAGGGTGGAGGGATGGGTGAGGTGGGGTGAGACTGACCCAGTAGGAGGAAAGCAGGACCAAACTTAAACTGGGGTCTTCCCATTTCAGCAACCTTTTGAATATTGACCATTGCTAAGCAATAATTATTCAATCAGGTATGTGTTCCAATGTATAATTCTCACTCTACTCAGCAGTTTATCTTGGATGTAGGAGTGGACAAATCTGTGTATTATTAATACATTTATATCTGGATTTATATCTGGCTTGCTTTTTTTTTTACCTCTTACAAGAAACCAAGGGGGCTTACATAGTCTTCCTCCTCTCCGTTTCTTACAGCAACCCTGAGAGTCAGTGACTGGCCCAAAGTAATCCAGTGGGCTTCACAGCTGAGTGAGGTCTAAAACCAAGATCTCCAAAGCCCCAGTCCAGTAGTCTAACCACTCGGTGAGCTTTCTGTTGAGCTCTCTCAAGCACACGTTTCTTCTATCTGTTTCATCTGTTTCTTGTTTACATCACTTTGCTAAAAAAAAAAATCCCAAAAAGTCTGCATATGCATTGTCATGTGCATTTTCATGACTATGAAAATCATACAGAATTTTGCACACCATTTCCCTGATAAATGCATGTCCCTTTTAAGCACTTCTCCTTAATTGAGCCTTTTTGTATGCTGTTTCCCTAATGTATGCATTTTTGTATGCATTTTTCACTAATGGATGTTGTTGTTGTCGTTATTTTTTGAGAGAACTGGATTGCAAAATTTTGACAAATGCATTCCAATTCTTCTGTTTGCCTGGGAAGTGCAAAGTAGGTAATTCCATATAAAAATGTGAACCAAACGTATTTGTGCCCACCATTACTTGGATGGCAAATGCACCAAATTACAGCTTCCTATTTGTTGTGGAAGGATCTTAATCGTTCAGATACCTCCAACAATGAGCAACTGACTTAGGCAGTCAGCTGTCGTAGCCCAACTGTCTTTATAGTCCTACAAGCTAACTAATCTACTCATGCTGTACCTATAAAGATCAACCACCTTGTCCTCCTTTAATGTACTTGAGGAGGGTGGGGGAGTCTACTTGGCAACAGACTTTGAAAGGTCATAGTACATCGAGATGTACTTGGCATCATTTCTTCCTGTATTTTTCATTTAGTATAACTACTACATTTGTTCCACTCATTGTTATGAATAAGCACTTGGTCAGTTATAAATCATAAAGTAATCATTCCCTCTACCAGAGACATATTAGAAATTGCTGCTGTCAGCAGTTAACAATACGATTTAGATTGTTAAGCAAATGTGACTAAATGCAGAATTGCAAGTAACAGAGCAGTAAATGCCCTTCAGGCAATGCCTCGTCAATGATTGTCATTAACTCATTGACTGTACACACCTGTGTCTTAGCCCCCATGCATATCTATAAGATGCAACAGAACCTTATCATCATGTGTTTGAGTCAAAATGAATGTTCTCTAGAACTGAAAAATTAGTTGAGTCTGAAGTGACTCAAAAAAAAAAAAAAAAAGAACATTTCATCTGGACTACTTTTGCTGCCTTGGCAGAAATTTACAAAGGCAATAATAATAATAAAATAACTACAACAACAACAACTTAAACCCTAAATCCTAAATAGATTCTAGAGGTATGGGAAGGATATTTTCATTAATAAAACTGATCAGTAAATGTATTTATTTATTTATTATACTATATCCCACCTTTCCGCTAAGGAAACCACCAAGGTAACATATATATATTCCTTTCCCCCTCTGTTTCATCCTCACAAGATTAGGCTTATAGTCTGTGATTGACTTATAGGGGATCTCTAAACAAGCGGTGTCATAAGCAAACAGGACTTCTCTCACCCTTTCCCCCCCGCAACCCTGTTTTATTTTAACACAGATTAATACACTATTTATTTATGATGGGTTTTTATGCTGCCACTAGATGGTGGCGTTTTACTGCAGGCTATTATTTTCAATCACATTCCCTTTTCAATTAAAAATAATGTGGTCACTGGTTGTTGCTGCTTGAAGGAGCCCATTTGAAACATCAGAATATCTGAGACGGGGGCTTGTGGTAAGAAAGCAGAGTCTTTCCCCTAATGTAGAGAAGACCATAGTCACCCAGTGAGTTTTACGGCAGAATGGGAGCTAGAACCCAGGACTTCCTAGTCCAACCACTACACCACATTGACTGATTCTCTGAGGATTCCAGAGGAAATGCTATAGCATTCACATCTTCCTTAGTAAAGGGTGTGTAAGACTTATCTCCATTGTCCTCCTCACTCATGGTGAAATCTGAGGAGAAATATCAAGAGAAGTATTTTCTTAACAATACCAACAGGTCAGGGTAGATGATACTGGGGATAGCCTAGTTCCTACTGTGCTGAAACCTCAGTGCCAGCAATACTTCCCATGCACTTTACAAAAACTCCATGCTTCACCATTGGTGTGAACTTGATCAGACACCCTATGGTGGGAGCAAACACAGGGTTTTGCATCCCATCTCCACCTGCTTCATTCCATCCTTGACCTGTCTCCCATCTGTCCACAATACAGCACACGTTATTTAGCCACCAACTGGCCTTTTGTTCTTTTTTATCCTATGGCAAGTCCAGGAGTCCCAAGCTGGATCATGATCATAACATGCTGGCTTTAACCCTTTCCCCTCCCCTTTGGTCCTGTTCTGGATCAGGACTCCCACACCTGCAATTCTTATTGTCAGTTAAAGCAAATGGATCACTATTTGGCAATATAGAGTGCTGGTGCACTCCAGCCCTATCTGGTTTGGGACTTCAGCAGAGGAGAAGGATAAAGGCCCATCCCCTTCCAACCCCACCCACAACACCTCCTGAATAGGAGCCCTGTGCTTACTCTGGATTAAAACACACAATATAGCTTCTGGCTACTTCTTAAAATAATGCATGCTTTCAGTCACAATTCAAGAGATCAAACAAAGCTGAAAAAATAGACAAAAACTATTAGTTATGATCAAAAGCTATTAGTTATGATTGCTAAATAGAACCTTCCTATACCCTGAATAGGAGATACTGAGGACTACCAACAGGAAATGAGCAATACTAGACTGAGGACAAACAATGAGGGATGCGGGTAGCTGACTAAAAATTCTGTGCTCTCCTCCTGAGCTTTCTGGACACATCTCAATGGAGAGAGAATGCTGAGTCCAATAGAACTTGAACTGAACCAACAGGGCAATGTTGAATATGATGTTATGGTCTTAATCAGGAACATATATTTACAATTCTCACCTATAACTAGGGATGCACAAGAGTTTTGTTTCAGTTCACAAATTCTTTGAACTTGCACTGCTCCTTCCTTATCCCAAATGCAGAAGTGAAGAGGGGTACATTTTCTCAAGAGATGTGCAAATAACTGTATTTGCAATTGTGTTAAAAATGCATCTCATGAAAAATGTGCACTTTAAAATACAGTTTAAAATAATAACATATTTTCATGCTTTAGTGTTTAGTCAATGGAGGGAAATACACTTTTGAAAAATGCACTTTTCCCATTCAAACAAACTTTAAAAAAAATAGGTTGCAAATCACAAAAGGATTGGAATAGGATGAGCAAATAGATACAAATAAGTCCGTGAATTGCAACAAAGTTGAGCATCTCTGGTTCTCCCATCCCTCGTATATCTCCTCTATGCAATAAGAATGCAGGAAGCTGCATTATACTGAGTCAGAACATTGGTCCATCTAGCTCAGTATTAACTACACTGACTGGTAGCAGCTCTCCAAGGTTTCAGGCAGGAGATTTTCCGGGCCTATCTGGAAATGATGGAATCAAACCTGGGACCTTCCGCATGGAAACCAGATGCTCTATCACTGAGCTATGGCTCTTCATCTACATTCTCTCTGAACCTCACCCATAGCAGGGATTTCTGGATCCTTTCTGCCCTACCACTCATTCTGGATCACTGGAAATAGCATTTTCTCTTCTGCTTAAGATAATAAAGCTGAGCTTTGTGTGATATCTTGATGTAGTGATGAGTGCACATACACTCATGCACCCATACTTAATTCTACATTCAAGTAATAGGAGGAATTATTTCATTTTAATTTATTTTTGTCTTTTAGGAAGAGGACTGTCTCCTAACATCCTAAGCTAGGAAAGTTTTAGAACTATACATGCACAAGAAGTGATTAGGAAAATTAGTGTGCAATCCCATGCACACTTCCTTGAGTAAACAAGCATTGGCACATGCTGTAAAACATCATTCTGCAGCCTCTGGGTTGAAGTATACGATATAACTAAGGAAATCGATTTAGTCCCATCATTGCTTCTTCACTGGAGAATACTGCACACCACACACTCGCCATATCTAATCTGGCATAGGTGACAGTTTCCATTCTCCAGAGTCCAGCTAATGTGGAAGAAGAATTACCCTTGACTCCTGGTGATGGAAGGCCGTGATATTGATGAAGCAGAAAAAGGAAAGTTTCATCTGCAGATAAATTAACAATTTCACATTCTAGTCTGTTCCTTTATTCTTTTATTTTCTAAATCTCATTTTCTTGATGGGCAATGTAATACATTACAGCATAATTGCCATGCAACCTGATCCTATGTTTGTTTTCTCAAAAGTAAATCTCATTGAATGCAATGAAGATTACTCAAGTAAGTGGGCATGGGATTTCAGGCTAAGCTATTGTAAGAAATCTATCAATATGGAATACAGCAAATAAATTAACTTGAGCTTCTTGAGGTCGTCCGAATTTCACCTCAAAGCTCTTTCTGAATTGAGTCCGTATCAAATTACCAGCTTTTTTTCTTTTGTATATTTTAATTTTCATGTTTACTTCCCCAAGTGTATGCATCTTTAGTGTGCCTTTTTGAAATGTACACATTTTTCTCCCATATTTGTGTGCACTTCCCAAATGTATTCATTTTAACATATTTTATTTGTTCTGTGAATCACATTATAAGGTTTGAAATGTACAGAAGTGTGACCAGGGTACCATGTGCATTATTTTTCTAACCAAGAAAACAAAATGAAAATGGCATACAGTAGAGTGAAACGGAAAGGTGGTCAAATTCACATGCACACCCCAGCCTCTCAGGGTCTTTAAAAGGGCTTGTATATTCCATATTGGTGTTTAATAGTCAAGAATTTTGTAACATTCTCTCAGGCAATATTAGACAGAGCACTCAGCTGGAACTCTTAATGCGAAAACTAGCCCATTTCTAATTTGGAATTGGACAGTGCCTTGCTGCAATACTCTGACTGATAAAGAAAATAAGTACACCCATGCCAAAATTAAGCATTTC
This sequence comes from Elgaria multicarinata webbii, assembly GCF_023053635.1. Classification (NCBI taxonomy): domain Eukaryota; kingdom Metazoa; phylum Chordata; class Lepidosauria; order Squamata; family Anguidae; genus Elgaria; species Elgaria multicarinata. Next base: position 33,616,029 of record NC_086180.1, on the reverse strand, counting down.
TGATGATCACTGATGTCTATGGGAGGGAAGCACGCATGTAAGAAAAGAGGGACGGCACCAAAATGGCAAGGAAAGAAAGGGGAAAATGGGTTTTCATCAAAGCCAACACATTTCAAACAAAGTTATTCCTCAGGAGCACTCTTGAAAAACACATTTCAATATCTTCACACTGTTACAACTTGTTTCTGGAGGGGAAAATACATCACACATCATAACTGAATGAAAATCTATGTGTCTTGTGGTCTAGTTGGCAGCATAGATACAAGCAGTCTTACTCATGGAAGCCATTGCCAAGATGGAGTGAGAAAAGAAGGGAATAACAAGTAGGCTCATGTTGAATGCTCACCTTTGGAGAATATTCTAAAAAGAAGAACTGATACCATGTGCCGGTAAACAAAAAAAAAGAGGGGGGGGGGAATGGTTACTCAGTGAAAACTTTGACCAACTGTATGCTTGTTGTGCAGGGGGGAGGCAGATTCCATCCCGGGGATGGAACTGTCAATATCATAATGCTCTTACACAAATCTGTGGTGTGATACACTTGGAAAACTGGATAGTTCTGGCCACCACACCTTGGGCTCATCTACACCAAGCAGGATATTCCACTATGAAAGTGGTATGAAAGCAGTATATAAAAGGCAGGAGCCACACTACTGCTTTATAGTGGTATTGAAGTGCACTGCAGGATCTACACTACTCCTTCATAGTGGTACTGAAATGCTTTACAGTAGTACTGAAGTGCACTGAGAAATGTTGGGGCCCATGACACATCTACACCAAGCAGGATATAACACTATGAAAGCAGTATATAGTATGTGTCAATGGGCCCCAATAGTCGTTAGTGCACCTCAATACTGCTATAAAGCATTTTTGTTCTGGTGTAGAAATGCCCATATTGCAATATCCTGCTTGGTGTAGATTAGGCCAATGTTTGGGGCTTTTTTGCTTAGAAAAAGGATAGCATGATAGACATGTATAAAATAGTAAGGGATAGCATGATAGATATGTATAAAATGTATCCATGATGTGGAGGAAGTGGAGATGGAGACATCTCTCTCAAAATATTAGAACCTTGGTCATACAACGCAGTTGAATGTGAGAGATTCAGGACAGACAAAAGGAGTACTACTTCATACAGTACATATGGAACTTGCAGCCACAGGATGTGGTGATGGACAGCAATTTAGGCTGCAAACCTATACATGTTTAGACAGAAGAAAACCTCCTACCCCCTATGCTGGCTGGGGAATGCTAGGAGTTATAGGACTTTTTCTGTCTAAACCTGCATAGGATCATGCCATTAGTAGCTTTAAGTGAGGATTAGAGAAATTCATAGATATTAGAGAATAAGGCTATCAATGCTTACTCATCGTTATGAGTATTTATTCCTCCCAGGATCAGAGGCATCAGGGCTCTGAATTGTGGAAGCACAACAGGAGGGGGGTGATTGCTCCCATTCCCTGCTTCCTACAATGTTCCCCTGTGGGAACACAATACTGGACAGCATAGACCTTTGGTCCTATCCAGCACAAGCCTTCTTATGTTCTTATCATAATTGAAAACTATCTGTTTCATCCAGATTAGAATTGTGCTCCAAAGAGCTTTGTTTAGATATCTTAGGTTGAGATGCCAGTCATCTTTTCCGGCATCTGTCTGGTTTTCCACTATCCCAGTTTTGGGCAGTATCTCAAAGGGCCCTCCGTTGTCTGATTTGGATCAATTCAAATTTGGGACACACTTGTTCAGGATAGGGACTGCCTCTACAGCTCATATTGCAGGCAGTGATAAGAAAGGAATCAAGGCTATTTGATGGTGACAGTCTGCAACTTTTTGTGGCTAATGGAAGGCCTCTGTGGGATGGCACTTGTTGATTTCTTTGTTGTGGGCAGGGTACAGATGGCCTTTGTGGCTAACCTGTAGCATACATCTGTTGTGGGTGGTGGTGGTATGGATGGTGTGGTTTGGATGGTGGCCTTCAACCAGGAACGCCACCATCCATACCTGAATGGGTGTGCCCTAAAGGCTTTGCTAGACCTGCCGGTATAAGCCGGCAGGGAGGCGGGGCGACGGTGCGCTGACGTTAGCGCGCGCGCCCGGGGCTTCCAGTTGCCGGACACGCAGGGACCTCGCGATCCCTGCAGCGTCCGCAATTTTTTTTTCAGTTTAAAGGGGCCATGTGCGGCCCAAAGACTGCGGAGAAGGTAAGGTGTTTTTTTTATTTAGCCCCCCCACCCGCTGCTGATCCCTTCCCATAGGCCCCTGCCTGCTCGCTCGTCCTCCCCACATCCACCATCCCCGATCCCGTCCCCGATCTTCTCCCCCCTCCCTCGGCAGCCCCATCCCCGATCTTCTCCCCCCTCCCTTGGCAGCCCCATCCCTGATCTTTGCCCCCTCCCTTGCCATCGTCGATGTCCAGCTTCCCCCCCTCTCTCCTGGTGGGTCCGGCCTTCCCCCTGCCCCTCTCCCCCCCTTGGGATCTCCCCCGGCCGATGGGCACAGCGCTCAGCGCTGTGGCCAGTCTGCAGCTTTCTGCGGCTACTCGCGAGTAAGCGAGTAGCCGCAAAAAGCCACAGAAGTAGCTAGACGTTTCGCAGCTCCGGCCTGAGGCCAGGGCTGCGAAAAAGGCGTGCCATAAGCGACTTTGCTTATGGCGCGTTAGGGGAGGCTTCAGCGCAGCCTGGCGCCGGATTCCCCTGTGCATCATCTGGACGCACAGCAGGGAAACCAGCCCACAAAGCGTGCTAAGGCCTCGTCTAGCAAGGCCCTAAGAATAAAGGGAGGGGAATTATGCCCCTTCCCTCACTCAGGGTTGGATTACAGCTTGTCCAGTTAGACATCAGTCTAGTTGCCTGTGTCAATCACCTTAGCTGTTCCCACACATCTTATCTTCATTTGTAGATCTTATTTGTTTGTTTTTGTTTGTTTTTTAAAAAAATCAACAACGTTGCCCTTTAGTTCAATCTGTTTTCTATCTCTCAGCTCTTATTTATCCATCTTCATCTGCAATGTTCATCCAACACTTTTTCTTGGGTTGAATTCTGTGTTGGTCCATTCTGTTAAAAAACAACAAAACAAAACAACAAAACAAAAGCCTTCCCACTCTCCCTTTTGTGTCTTGGATGCTACCTAAAGTCCTTCAATGAATCAGGAAGAGAAGTAGGAAAATAGAACAAAGCTTCTGTTCTTCCAGTATTTGACAGCTTTTCATTACCTTCCTCTCACTGCAAGCCAAAAAGAACATGTGGCCATCTGTTAATAAATCTCGACAGGGTTTCCAACAAGTGTTAGAAACACCACGCTCATGAAGATTTTGATGGATGTCATTTTGGGAATGTGAGGAAAGTGAAGGAGTTCTGTGATTAAAATAACTTCAGAATTAAGTCGGCTGAGATAGCAACACCAGCAATGTGCCTCTATATTTTTTAAAGAAACAACTTAAACAGAACATAAATAATAAATGCATATAGAACTCTTGAATTTCTGCTGCACAAGTTCTACATTAAAACAAAATGTAGTTATTAAAGATTTTCCCCAAATCTCAGATTTTAGATTCACTAATGAATTAGTCAATAGCACGACAGACACAAATAATTGCTTTAGCTTTACTTCCCCTTAAAAGTTCCTTTAAAGTTTGTTGGAAACAATAAACACTGAAAATGCCACCTTAGGGCTCATCTACACCAAGCAGGATATTCCACTTTGAAAGCGGTATATAAAAGGCAGGAGCCACACTACTGCTTTATAGCGGTATTGAAGGGCACTGCCGGATCTACACTACTGCTTTATAGTGGTACTGAAGTACACTGACAACTGTTGGGGGCCCATGACACATCTACACCAAGAAGATTATAACACTAAGAAAGTGGTATGAAACTGGTATATGGTATGTGCCAATAGGCCCCAACAGTTGTCAGTGCACTTCAATACTGCTATAAAGCAGTAGTGTGGCTCCTGCCTTTTATATACCGCTTTCATACTTCTTTCATAGTGGAATATCCTGCTTGGTGTAGATGAGCCCCTAGTGACTGACATGATTATGTTATCACTGGTCCATTATTCAAGTGATGGCTAATGAGTTGCAGACTGGGGACTACACCAAACAGGATATAGCACTATGAAAGTGGAATGAAAGTGGTATATGGAGGCAGGATCTACACTACTGCTTTATAGCAGTATTGAAGTGTATTGATAACTGTTGGGCCACAACCTGCATTCCACATAGCTTTCATCGGGTTATATTCTGCTTTTTATTCCACATTTGTATTTGCAAGCCACAAAATCTATCTGTAATGCAGCCACCTTTACAGAGGAGATGAGAAGGCTAGGGATAGGCAAGAATTTTGTTTCAGTTCAGTTTTGATAGGAATTTACCATCATTCACCAAGCTTTTCATATTTGGGACAAAAGGAACTTGAGATCTAAAAAGACTGAATGTGGGAGAAACTGAAACTGACAGATTCATCCATCCAGGCTCAGGCTTTGAGTGCTTAACTTTTAAAAGCTTGGGTATGAATCACTGTATATTCAACCACGTTAGTGCTTACTTAGGGTTGCCAACTCTTCTTTCTGATATCCTCTTCTTTAACAGCTGTATGTTATTATTATTATTATTATTTATTTATATAGCACCATCGATGTACATGGTGCTGTACAGATAACACAGTAAATAGCAAGACCCTGCCGCATAGGCTTACAATCTAATAAAGTTGTAGTAAACAATAAGAAGGGAAAGAGAATGCAAACAGGCACAGGGAAGTGTAAACAGGCACCGGGAAGGGTGAAGCTAACAGTATAGAGTCAGAACAAACTCAAAGTTTAAAAGCTATAGGGAAAAGAAAAGTTTTTAGCTGTGTTTTAAAAGCTGTGATTGAGTTGGTAGTTCTCAGGTGTTCTGGAAGAGCATTCCAGGCATGAGGGGCAGCAGAGGAAAATGGACGAAGCCGAGCAAGGGAAGTAGAGACCCTTGGGCAGGCAAGAAGCATGGCATCAGAGGAGCGAAGAGCACGAGCGGGGCAATAGTGTGAGATGAGAGAGGAGAGATAGGCAGGAGCTAGACCGTGAAGAGCTTTGAAGGTCAACAGGAGAAGTTTATATTGGATTCTGGAATGAATTGGGAGCCAATGAAGAGATTTCAGAAGCGGAGTGACATGGTCAGAGCGGCGGGCCAGGAAGATGATCTTAGCGGCAGAGTGGTGGACAGAGACCAGCGGACTGATGTGAGACGAGGGGAGGCCAGAGAGGAGGAGATTGCAGTAGTCCAACCGAGAGATAACCAGTGCGTGAACGAGAGTCTTGGCAGAAGAGACAGACAAAAATGGTCGAATCCTGGCAATATTATACAGGAAGAAACGACAAGATTTAGCTACTGCCTCGATATGAGGAATAAAGGAGAGCGAGGAATCAAATATAAAGCCAAGGCTACGAGTATAGCTGTACTTTGAGCTTTCTGCACACTTGATTTGCTAGGCCATTGACCTTAGTGAAGAGATCTGCTCCTCTTTTCCTATTATTGATCTTCAAATGTAATAAACATATAGATAATTAAACATCTTTCCTTCACCTTTCTCACACATTGTCAATCATTCCAATAGCTTGGTTGATAGCTTGGCTGAAGGAAGGCATGATGAAGCAATCACCATGGCTACCTCCAGTAGCAGAGGTAGTAAGTCTATATACATCAGTTGGTGGGGAACATGGGTGGGAGTATGCTATTGCACTCATGTCCTGCTTGTGGGTTCCTGGTCAAAAGCTGGTTCGCCACTAACAGAATGCTTGACTGTACCTACTGAATATGGCTGGTGCAGATGGGCTAGAATTGCATTTCAGTTTGTTTTTGGGAAGAATTTACCAAAATTTGGAAATGTTCAAGAGTACATTCTTGAATTTTATTTTATTTATTTTTAGGAAAAATAAAAGGAATGTGGGAAAAGATGAAACTGACACATTTATCCATCTCTGGAAATGCCAGAAATCTTTAGATAGGTGTAATATGTGAAACAGCAATGAGGAGTTCTCTTTCTGCCCTTCTCATATTACAAGGTACAATAAGAATACATAGGATGGGGTGCTGGTGTGGAGCAGAAAATGCAAGAACTGATGGGTTTGAGTAAAAGGAAAGGCCACAGAAACTACATAGACTCCAACCTTCTCACCCTTAAATGTGTGCTGTGTCAAAGCATGTTTTTCTGGCTTTCAGAGTGGCAACCAGGTAAGTGATTGCCCCTCTTTTGCTCCTGAAACCCCACCACATTTTGGCTGGGTTTAGTTTTTTGTGGGGGGGGGTTGTAAAACAAATTAAGAACATTTTAGAACCAATGGTAATTCATATAGTTGCTAGAGAAATCCTGATCACACTTCTGAGGCAAGAATGAAAATTGATACTAGCAGAAATGGAGAAGGATATACATGAGGGACAAGATGTCTTTTTCAACTTTCTACAGCAAGTTAAATGAAGGGTGTCCAAGAATATACATTGCATTGCATGAAAAAATATTACACATTGTGATACAGCCAGAACATCGCCTATAAAGTGATGTGGCTTATGGAAGTTATATATCCTCAGGTGTGCCATAACTGCAAACCATCTGAAGCAGGCATTGCTACATTTGTCTGCTCCTCTCTCTCTCTCTCTCTCACACACACACACACAAAATGATCAGTGTCTACAAAATGAATGATGTAGAGATTTAGAAAGTCAAAAAGACTTTCCAAGGGCATTTTCAAGCCATGAACATGCTTGAGTTTGTGATGTTCTAACAGATTTTGATGAACTGGATATAGGCCCTTTCTACACCTAAGGATTATCCCGGCCAAATGGAGGGATCGTCTCTGCCTGCTCCGGTGACCCCTTGTGTGTCATTTGGATGAACAGGGATGATCCCTGGGAAAAAGGCAGGCGTAGAAATGGCCATAGTCAGAACTATGAGGAAGGACTGAAGCTCAGTGGCAGAGAACATGCTTCACATACTGAAGTCCCTTGATACAACCCCTGGCATCTCCAGGTAGGGCTGGAAAAGACCCCTGCCGAAAATTCCAGAGAGTCACAGCCAATCAGTGTAGACAATGCTGAGCTTGATGGGCCAATGGTCTGACATGGTTAAATGGGTTTTCCTATGTTTTTAACTCTTGATGGAGTGCTGAGGAAACAATGGCAGAGGGGAGGCAGGAAGAGGTAATGGAAATGATTGGTGTGAAGTAGGGTTGGAGAAAAAATTGCCATGCCATTGGTGAATTTGGCATGGCCATTTTGGGGACATGATTCATCCACTGAATCAGTATTGGTGGAGAGTAAGGGCTTAGCATGGCGGTGGGGTGGGGATTCTTATTTTCCTCTTTCTTTCTTTCTTTCTTTCTTTCTTTCTTTCTTTCTAAGTACTTTTTGAAAGCTCTCTCAACAGCTTTAGCAGGAAAAGAGTTCTGACCTACTTCCTTCCCAGAATACTACTGGTTTTAAAACAGAGGCCTAATCTACACCAAACAGAATATTGCACTATGACAGTGGTATGAAAGCAGTATATAAAAGGTAGGAGCCACACTACTGCTTTATAGTGGTATTGAAGTGCAGTGACGTGTTGGGGCCCACGGAACATACCATATACCGCTTGGTGTGGCTCCTGCCTTTTATATACCACTTTCATAGTGCACTATTCTGCTTGGTGTAGATTAGGCCTGAAAAATCTATTGTCAAATAAACTGAAAGGATATTGAAAACAGTTTATGACTTTTGCAGAGAACATCAACGGAAAAACTCATCTGAACTTTCACCAACATTCTCAACACCCATTTCCAAACTCAGTGGAAGTTTATTGCAGTGGGTACTTAATCTACATGATTTGTTCTGATGGGGCATCTTTGGCTTTTGTACATTGAGGGAACAGCTAGTAGTAAATATATATGTAGTTTCTTCCTTAAAAAGATGAATCAGGATTGAGCAATGTGAGAAGGGTGATCAAATTTATGTAACACCATCTGGGCACCCAGAAAGATGCAACAAAAGAGTTATGTTACTTGTGCACAATAAATGAAGCTTTCATACTGATAAAGGTTGAACTGCCAATCTCTTCAAACTCAATCACATGTGACAGTTCAGATCTGTACCCCAGAGATTGGAATTTTTTTTTGCTGCTTCAGCATTAGTCATTGTATTTATGCTGGAGCTTGTTATTAAATAAATGGCTACCCTCCTTGCTACCCCCATTCAAGAACACATCTCAGCTGATTAAGGTTTTGATGTGTTGACTGATGCTTTGACTTGCTTGGGCAGTTCTGCTGAATAGTATGAGGAACAGGGAATAGTTTGCCAAGACCCAGAAACACTTTTCTTCTAATTTATTGCAAACACATAATGAGGTTACAGGGGACATCTTTACAAAGGGCTGATCTACGATCAACTAATAGCCTGGAGTTCTATCTCAATAAAGAAATTTCTTCCTGCCTTAAATTTGAATTCTCATATTCATCTTTTGGGATCTGGACATGAATTATTCAGTCATTCCGTTAAGTGTTAATAGACAGCCATTCACCAGACTTTGGAAACCTACCGGGTGTACAAGGATCCACTGTACCTTGACAGCAGCTGACCCATTTGACATTGCATTGATGAGCAGCTATATAAAATAATAAAAAGTGCATTTAACAGACAATTTACAAGGAAATAGTTTAGCACAAAACTATTATTGCTATGCCCTCACCAGTTAGGCTTTAGTTTATTATTGAACAGCAATGCAGTTTGCACCATTAATCATGTAGTTCCCATTAGCCCCAAAGAGCATCTTTGAGAAATGCATCTTCGAGAAAGAGCAGTGTGTATGTGTGTGTGCGTGTTCTTTTCTGTTTAATATCAAAGGGCATTGCAATGTGGCCTGGCACTGCTGACTGTCTGAAATGAGTTTCAAAGCACACAAATTAAAAGCTGCAGCAGGGGATTTAAAGCTGACCAACTGTTAAGGATGTGCAACTATTTATTTATTTGTTTATTTATTTTTAAATTGCCAGAACTGTTGCCCAGTCCTTTGCACTGTGGCACCAGCAAATATGTTTGTGGGAATAAGCACATAGGGCTCATCTGCACCTAAGGGTGTAGCGGGAGGGAGGGGGGAGGATCACGGACTTACCTGCTTCCGCGATACTCCCCCAGCTTCTATACAGCCACATGACATCCCGGAAGAGAAGAGGGACATTGCGGGTGCCATATATATAGAAGAGGAGCCCTGTGGCCCTGATCCAGGGGGAAAGATAAGTAAAAAAAAATCCACACCCAACTCCCCCTGCCATCCCAGGGGTGGTGAAATTGCTGTCCTCCCACCCCCGAAGGGCACACAGCTACCCCACACAGCTCCATACCCATTTGAGGACCTGGGAGCCACACCACATTGGCTGCGGTGCTTGGGGTTGTCCCAGGATAAATAAAAACTGGGAAATCTGTGGTTGCAGTTATCCTGGGGAAAGCCTCTGGTTGTCCCCAGTTGACCCCAGGATCCGCTGTGCATCATTTGGATGCACAGGGATGACCTAAAGATGACCCCTGGATATATGCATGGTGTATTCATGCCCATAGACATGGGTACTGCCTGATGATGTGAACCAGGGGCTTAGAGAAGGGAAGAGAGCCTAAATGAGGACAACTCTGAGGTATGCAATAGCTGGTGCTTTCTTTTTTTCTCTTTTTTTTTTAAAAAAAGAAAGGCTTGAGGCTTCTTTCCTTGCACTTGGTCTTTCCATTGAGTCGCAGAGCTGGATTGACCACCAAACTTCCAGAGCCAAAGTTAGAGCCTTGAAGTCCAAAACATCTTCTTAGCCAGGGTGTCATACAGGGGAGCACACCTAGGGGTCACTAGTCCCTATACTGCTAGCATTCTGCCATAGATAGCAATTAGCCTTGTGTCTGGGTGACCCCCATCCTTTAGAGTCCTCCATTCTGTTTTCAGAACCCATGTAAACCAATCTGAATGGTACAGCTCAGAAGTGGTATAATGTATTGTTGAACTTGGGGGAAGTTTCTGGAGAGTGGGAAAGGTGAACTCTTTTTCTTTCCCATCTCCTGAAACCTCCCCCATATTGCATGGAAATATGTTTGTTAACCTCATGATGTAGGGTGTGACCTTAACCATGCCCACCCACCCCGCCTTAGGATATTATAGTCTGTGCAGGGTTCAAGCAGGCCAAATCACTTTCTCTTCACCCCATTTTGTTTCTTCTCCTTTGCAAAAAAAAATATGGATGAATCTCTCATTTTGAATTTCTTTCAGTTTCTCATTTTCCAAAGTCATGCTTGGTTCATTCCGAACTTGGAGATTTTGTTTGTTTGTTTAAGATTCACATGAAAAAGACAAACTTTGTGTCCTTTGTTCCAAAAAAAAAATGCATTTTGTACAAAGTATTGCTTAATACACAGCTTTTGGCAAGCAATTTCCCTAATATAATGTTTGTTAATGTTTTTTTTTTAATGAATATACATATTTTGTGTACATTATTTGATTGGTAAACTCCATTGCAAAAATAGTAGAAAAGTGACTTTCAAAGAATAACTGAGTTTCTGTCTGTACATGGAGGAAGAGACGGTCTATATAATACTTTGAACCCTCTCTAAATAGTTTTAATTGATATACACATATAAACCATTCATATTTTTCATTTTTTTAAAAAAAAAAACTGTCTTTTTATTTTCATTTATTCTGAAACTCTATTTACAATGTATGCAAATGTTATAAATGTATTAACTTCTTGACTAGCTAAGATGTTCCTTTCCATTGCATTCCCTTATTTTTATGCCTCATTGAGGTACGTAAGAGATGTGGGAATTTTCTCCCACCAGGGTAGCAGTAAAGCAATCCATAAACACCTGCAAACACAGTTGGCTAATGTTCCACAGCAGTGGTTGGGGATGTCAACTATGGAGCACCTGTTCACAAAACCTTTTTTTTGAAGAGTTATTGGCAAGTACATAATCTCAGTAGGATTTATTTTTGGTTTTTCAGCTCTCATCCCATGCATTTTATATTATTTAAGTCGTTTTATATTTCCAAGCAAGCCAAAATACAGCTCGCAGGTGACTGGAAGTAGACTTGCTGCCAAAATGGAATAGAAATAACTTCCAGACCATCGGTCATGAAAGAAAAGAGATGGAGGTAGATACTGTGATTTATGCAAGATTTCGAAGTCGGGGATGTAAAATTCTTTAGAGATGCAGGAAGTCTGTGTTGATTTTGGTTTAACGGAGGGCTTGGGCAAGATACTCTAAGAAACCCCCCTCCCTGAGGGGGGTCTGGCTTCAGGATTGAGATGGCCTCAGCAAGATGGGAACCACTTTCATTAGTAGGACTTTGGCTTTTTTGGAATGTTTCACAATATCCCAGAGCACTGTTAAATCAGGTGCTCAATAGCACTGTGGGAAATTTCAAACAGTGGGTGGCATCCAGATCCACCCACCCATCAGAGGCTTCAGGGCTGGTACCCATGGTGGACCCTGCTATGCAGCTTGGAGCCTGGATCTGTCACGTTCTGTCATTGGTCTTAGGTGGGGCTTCTACTGTATCATCTCCTCAGGGGCCTAAACAGCTATGGGAACAGAAACAGAGACCGATCCCAGTCCTCAAGAAATTGTTTTCTTTCTTTGGGCACATCTACACCAAGCAGGATATTGCACTATGAAAGCAGTATATAAGAGGCAGGAGCCACACTACTGCTTTATAGCGGTATTGAAGTGCACTGACAACTGTTGGGGCCCAATGACACCTACCATATACCACTTTCATAGTGCTATATCCTGCTTGGTGTGGCTCCTGCCTTTTATATACCGCTTTCATAGTGCTATATCCTGCTTGGTGTAGATGAGCCCTTTGTTTGTTTTCATCAGTTTAGTTTTTCTGTGCTGGGCCTTTTCAGTGAGTTGTAAAAAATAAATAGTTGAGTTTAACTCTGGGTGAGAATTTTGTTTCAGTTTGGTTTTGATAATTCAAAAAGTTACCCCTATTATGGGCAAAAAGAAATTGAGGTTGTTGGGTGTTGTTTTTTAAAATGACTATGAGAGAAATTAAAACCGGCAATTTAACCCATCCAGGCTTTGCTCTTAAAGGTTTAAGTTTGAATCCCTGCAGATTCAACCCTGTTCATGCTAAACTAGGATTTCCCCCCTCTTTATTTCCTGACAGTTTCCTCATCTTCAACACCTTTATGGAAGGCAGGAGCATCCTTGTCCCCTCCAGGCTGGGAACAGCTGTACCAATTACATTTGGCTGGTGGAGATGGGTGAGCATTTCATTTTTGATAAAAAATTTTACCAAAATTCACAAGGTTCTTCATATTTGGGAAAGTTCTTGATTTATTTATTTTTAAAAAAATGTGAATGTGAGAGAAAAATAACTGATAGATTTGCCCTTCCTTAGTTGAGTGATTAGACGCCACCTAGTGTGCATCCCTCTTTTCACATTATTGGCAGCAATGTGCTCTTATCAGCCATGTCCGCTGGTGCAGGCTAGCACGCTTTGCATGTCTGGATTGCAGGAATTAGAAGAGTTGCTGCATCTAGAACATAAGAACAGAAGAAGTGCCCTGCTGGATCAGACCAAGGGTCCATCTAGTCCAGCACTCTGTTCACATAGTGGCCAACCAGCTAACGTCCATCATAGAACTATGAACACATGCTGTCAAGCATCCATCCACACTCACAGCTCATAAAGCAGTGCATGAAGTATGAAATTTCTGAGTCCTTTCTTCTCTATTGCACTTAGCCTGATGCAACACTTATATTGGGCCACTAAGCTGAATGTAACGCTCATTCCATTCAGATAAGTCTCACTTGGACGTAGTATGTTGTGCCCACAGTCATCACATATCATACTGCAAAATTAAAATGAATATGAACTGCTCCAAGCCCTACATATTACAAACATACATACCCATTCATCCCTGATGAAAGCACTGCAAACACTAAGAACATAAGAAGAGCCCTGCTGAATCAGACCAATGGTCTATCTAGTCCAGCACTCTGTTCACACAGTGGCCAAGCAGCTGTTGTCCAGGGACCGACAAACAGGACATGGTGCAACAGCACCCTCCCACCCATGTTGCCCAGAAACTGATGCATATAGGCTTACTGCCTCTGCTACTGGAATTGCACATGTTCACCAGGACTAGTATTCCAGGAATTATTCAGGCAGAAGTAATTAATAAGCCCTAATATATATATATATATATATATATATATATATATATATATATATATATATACACAGACACCACTTTTATCTCTAGACATATATATGCACTTATTTGTGTAAATTGTCAAGGATATCTCAGATATAAATCTAGGTCGAGGTGATTCACAGATCTGTTAATATAATTAATTTGTGTGAGAAAGAAAAAAATATTCCAAAGATCTGTCAGCCGTATAAAAGTATTCCCAGCCTGGCACAATCTTTTAGAAAAAGAATAAATCGTACTCTATCTCTTTGTAAATTGACCTGTAAGTTACTGGCAGCAAATCAATAGGGTACAAATGAAAAATAATAATGCAATAACAATGCTCTGTATTATCTTGGGCCAAGATAAAAATGAGTTCCATGATCGATATGAGAAAGATTCAGTGTTGCTACTTTTTAAGAAGAAATGACAGTGTCACTAATCCATATTAAGACATCACTGCTAAGATTAAGTTTGGCCTTTTAAAAGAAAGAAAAAAGGAACCTAAATATCAATTTGGAAGCATGCCTGACAGCCCGGGTTTCCTTATACTTCGCATAATGCTTTTGTAATGTTTTTATTAGACACACTTTTGAAAATGAAAATGATTCATTAAACCATCTACGTGCTTGCACAACAATGACATACACCAAGGGAAGTCTATGCTTGCCACAGTCCACTTACATGGGAGTAAGCCCTATTAAACTGAATGAGACATACTCCTGAGTAAATATGTATGGGATTGCACAGTTCTGTGATCATAGAATTTGGGCTTGCCTAATTAACTGGGTTGGCAATAAATTCAGGATTTATAAAAGGTAGAATTTCTTCTTTCGATGCATGATAAATATAGAGTTCATTGCAACGAGAAGTGGTGAAAATGATGGCCATTGGCACAGATGGGTTAGACAAACAGAAAATAGGTCTATCAACCATTGAATACAACCTTCATGTTCAGAGGCAGTATATCTCTGAATACTAGATGACTGAGGGCATGTCTACACCAATCGATATCCTGGGGATCATCCCGGGATCATCCCTGTGCATCCACATGACACACAGCCGATCCCTGGGGCAGGGAGGGATCATCCCTCCATTTCCCTGGGCTATCTTGGGATATTTTTAGCCCATTTTTTCCTGCAGTCTTGGGATCATCCTGAGACTGCAGGAGGTATGGGTGCCAATCCCGGTTTCATCCTGGCTCCTTGTGAGTAAACGCAAGGAGGCAGGAACTGGGCATAGGGCATAGAGCTCTTCAGGTGGTCCATGCCATCGGGGGTGGGGTGAGGAGAGTGGGATTGGTTTGTTTTTTCTAAACTTACTTTTTTGTCAGAACACACATGCGCTCAACTTCTGTAAAAAAAAAATAAAAAATGGCAGGTGCGACATCCCTCGTTCCTCCCGGGATGTCCTGCATGCGTCTGTCCAAAGGGGAGGATCTCACAAGCAGAATATTGCAAAATCATCTCCCCTCCCTGCCCTGGTCTAGACATGCCCTGAGACAAACAATACAGAAAGGTCATGCCCTTCATGTTCTGGATATTTTTCTCAGATGCATTTCACTGGTTGCTGTTGGAAACAAAATTCTGGATTAGATGGACGTTTGGCCTCGTCAAGCAAGATCACTGTTAAGTTCTTAAAAAAAATTTTCAAGGGTATAGAAACTTTATGTTAGGTAACGACACAACACATTGTCCCAAATGACCTTTAATTGCTCTGCGATATTCATCTGGCTCACTACTATTTGGGGTTGCGATGTTTTGCATTTCCATTCCAGCCAGTTCAAGCTGGCCAACAGTCATGATTCAGGGGTTGAACATTATGCCCTATGATCATTCTTTCTCCTTTTCAGTGGTTCTAAAATTAATAGTGCATGATGCAAAGGCTTTTATTTAAAGATCCTAATATTTCCCAGGAGACCATCACTTGAAAATGAACTGTGAAATTCTATCAACCTATTTGTAGCTTCATATTCATTTAGCTTAAAGATTCTTGAGGGCTCCGGAGCTTTGTATTTATTAGAAAATAATTACTCACTGCAAAACAATCCATCAAAAACTTCTCAAATAAACCCATAAAATTCACAAAGGGCCAACATCAGCTTATCTGAAGCCATTTGAAAAGAAAGAAAAAATACACAAAAAGTTCTGACTTCATTAGTGGAAACATGAGGCCCATGAATGTTTGTTTTTGAGGTGTAATCGCTTCATTGTAAAGTAGTCTATATAATAATCTTCAGCATCCATTTGACTTCATAAATTACCAGGGGTGGGACATCTATGGCTCCACAGAAGCTTGTAAAAAGTAGAGGTGTGCACGGACCCCCCGCTCCGCTCCGCGGGCCGATCCGAAAATTTCGGATCAGCCTGCTCTGCTCCGCGCCGCTCCGCCCATACTCCGCTCCTCTTTGCTGCGGAGCTCAATTGAAGAAGCCGACGGACCGCGGACGGAGGCAGGTAAGGGAGAGGGGGGGGGTTTACCGGGCCCTGCCGCTGTCACCGCATGGGCGACAGCAACAGCCGCAGGGCCCGGTAAACCCCACTTACCTTTCCAGCAGAGCTCCGGATCGAGGCGAAGGATCCGCCTTCACCTTGATCCTCTTGGCCACACTCCGCCGGCCCCCCAATCCTCTTCACCTCTGCCTTAAGGGAAGGCGAAGCACCCCGCTCCGCTTCTAATTCGCCGGTCCGATTAGAAGCGGAGCACATCCCTAGTAAAAAGAATCTATGTAAGAACATATGTATTAGTGGACAAACCTCCCTGAAAGATGGCTTCCCACACTCTAGGAACTGAATGTGTAGCTGTGAACTCTCTCCAGAATCCTCTGCTGCATGCAGATGTTCTGTGGTAGACAAATTGATGTGGAAACAGTTTCCTAAAGCTAGAAAATTTGGGACAACTGGCATAAGACATGAACTAAGGGCCAAACTAGGCATAGCTAGGAAGTGAGGAAGCAATCTATTTCTGGTCCCTGTCAATCTTATGTATTTTATGTCCACTCCATCTACTTTCTGCTTCAATCTAATATATACAGTATATATAATTTCCATACATGGATTTGCATTTTTGTGTGTGCTGTTCCCAATAAAATCCACATTTTGTATAGCTCCTTCCCTAATATTGAGAGGCAGTGTGGTGTAGTTGTTAGAGTGTTGGATTGGGGAGACCTGGGTTCAAATAACCACTTGGCTATGAAGTTCATGGGGTGACTTTAAGCCAGCCACTGACTCTCAGCCTAACTTATCTCACAGGGCTGTTGTGCGAATAAAATGGAGAGAAAGAGGATCATATATGCTATCTTGGCCTTGTTGGAGAAAAAGGCAGGATATAAATTAATTAAATAAATAAATAAAATACTAAATTTTGTATGCTAATTTTGTGATGTGTGAACTGAATTGCAAAATTCAGTGAAGTATGGACTCCAAAGGATAACTGTATTTCAATCCACATATTAGTCCAAGAAGTGCGTGAATTATGTTGGTTTCTTTAAAAAAGCAGAATAAATGAAATTCTCCCTCATCTGTAGACTTGGGAGATGTGATTAGATCATCCCCCCTTTTTTTTTTCCGAAAACAGCAGTCATTATTATTATTATTATTATTATTATTATTATTATTATTATTAATATTATCCCACCTTTTTCCCAATACTGGGACTCAAGGCAGATCAGATCCAGACTGTGGTATCATATCAAGATTGTGTTCATTGTGTTTTTCTCTTACATTTCCCTACACTGACGTGTCCTCCTGAAGCCACTGTTTGTCCTGCAAAGAAAAGTTTGCAGGTACTGGTATGTTTCTATCAAGTTTTCCCCTCGAAAGCAATTCTGCGGGTGGAGCAATTCTGATCAGGGCAAATGGTGCAGGAGAAAAGGGTTAATACTTCACTTGCTCTTCCCTTCCTCAGTATTACCAGTTTGATTCATTTCCCCTCATGACTCTCATATCAGCCTTCAGATGTTGTTGGACTGCAATTCTCATAATTCCCAGCCAACATTGTCCAACAACATTTGGAGGGCTATAACTTGTGTGTTTTTGGTGCATATTTCTCCAAATACATGCATTTTAACATAATTTGGCTAATATACACATTGCTTGCAAGTAATTTTCTTAGTATTTGGAATGTAATTTTCAATCATATATACATTTTTTTCCAATTATAAATAATTTTGTGAGAGTTTCTGATTGGAGAACTCCATTGTGAAATTCAAAGAACTGCAAAGTTTGCAGAACAACTGAGTTTTCAGTTCACATATTGATTCAAAAGTGCAAAATTAGGTATGTTCACATTAAAATGCAAACCAAAATATTTCTTCCCCATTCCTAGTGATAGTTGCAGTTATCGTGCTGTCCCTTGATCACTAACATTTTTCTTCTTTAACTGGGCAGAAACAATCAATCTGATAGATTATTATCAAACATACCAGACCACAAAGGGAATAGGTTTTGACCTTTGTTCTCTCTAACACCCTCATATCAGTCCCTTCCATTCATATCACAAGCAAATCAAGAAAACTTTGGTTCAACCCTAAGCAACGTAACAAACTATCTGTTGCTTAGAGTGGCTCTGGAGTTTACATTCACTAAAATAAGACCATTCTCGTAGGGCGGTAGCCTTGACCCCTACAAGACTAACAAATTAATTGTGGCATGAACTCTAATAGGCAGAAGTTTACTTCATCCCATTCAAGGCTGCTATTTATAAAAGTTCATGCCACTGTAAATTTGTTAGTCTCTTAAGTGCCACAGTCTACTTCGCTGGTTTTGCTACAACAGACTAACATGTAATACAAGGCCATATAGAAATCTCTTAGGTTATTAACAGTGTTTAATTCATAATGAGCAGTTCCTGGACTGAATAAATATAGGCATCCATGCCAATGGATTCCTATAATTAAAGACTATCCTCATCTCTGTGTACAAGGGGGAATAATTATTTTGCATCAATAAGCTTATTTTCTCGTTATTAAAAGCAGTCCTGCCAATATTTCTTGAGCATACAGTTTTGCAGTGCATGGGCATCTTTTGCTTTTTATTCAAACATCATGCCATTGATACACAGTAGTTGCAGCATGGAAGATGGGACAGATGGCATCAAAAGATCTTCACCACTAATCAGCCACTAATATGGAGGGATAGTGCACATATAGTCATGGCTGCTGGGAGGAACTGGGAGGAATGGGGGAGCAGGCCTAGGCAAAGAAATACAGATGCAGGCTTCCAGGAATGAAGGTGAACCAATAATATTCAGGTGCATGTGTATTTGTTCATACCATAATGATGATGATGATGATGATGATGATAATAATTTCATTTCTTACCTGCCTCTCCATCCTGATCAAGGCAGGGAACAACAACAAGTATAAAATACATAAAATATTGATCAAAAACACTGTATACATTGTTAAAACTTCCTAAAAAACATACTAAAAGCATCCTAAAATCCCACTGGATAGGCCTGCTGGAAGAGATCAGTCTTTATAGCTTTCTTAAATGCTAAAAGACTGTTGAGTTGACGAATTTCCTCTGGCAGGCCGTTCCACAGTCTGGGAGAAGCAGAGAAAAAGGTCCTCTGGGTAATACCTATCAGCCTAGTTTTGGCTGGCTGAAGGAAGTTCTTCCCAGAGGATCTAAGTGTGCAGGCCATACACTCAGTAAACAGTAAAAAGACACAAAGTGTAGAATATCTATGAGAATTTCATTTTCGCTTGCACTGAGTGTGAGCACAAGCACAGGTCCAGTGGAAATGTTTGTCAATTGTCAAACAAGATGCTTTCTAAACGCTGTAAGGATACTAGAGAAATCTGCAATGCTATAAATGAGTTTGGACATCTATGAATGTGACCTGCAGATTCCATAGTGGACTTTGTCCAGATCACATGGATTATGTGGACTTGTTGTGACTATTTTTTCTCACTTTCAGGGGTATTAGCTCAAATGCACAGTTGCACAAATACACATTATTTAATGAGAAACGAATTAGCACTAGGGATGTTGCAGGAGTCCTAGAGGGGGTGGCTTCCTGGACCCTGTCCACCAACTCACCACCACCTATTGGACCCACCTGCTGAGTGCAGTGTGGTCCGCAAGCACCTAGCTCCTACCCCATCACTTAGTGAACCATCAGTTTGCATTAAAATGGTAGTTTGGGGCTTTCCAGGAATTAATGTTGCATACATGCTGGCCATAATAGAGCCATTTACACAACGATAATTTCCAGAAAAGTCCAAGCTACCATTTTTGTACAAAATGGTGGCTTGCTAAGAGGACAGGTGGCCCCTATGGCACTGATCGGGCACTCACTGGGCCAACCAGATGCTCATGTGGTGAGCAGTGATGAGCAGTGGTTGTGGCTCAGTTAGCACCCAATGAGAATGGACAGTACTATGTCCATCCATCCTCAATTAGTGCTAAACTAAGAACTATGATCATTAAGGTCCCATGGCAAGTGATTCTAATGAGAAAAGGAGTCCAAGATGGGTGGAAGTATTTTAAAAAAGGAAATTTTAAAGGCACAATTACAAACAATTCCAACAAGGAGAAAAGATAGAAGACAACAGAAGAAACCAATATGGCTCCATAAAAAGCTCCATATATAGGGAGTGGAAGGAAGGCCAGGCTACAAAAGAAGAGTACAGACAGGTAGCACAGAAGTGCGAAAATGGCATCAGGAAGGCTAAAGCTGAGAATGAATTGAGATTAGTGAGGGATGCTAAAAGCAATAAAAGGGCTTTTTTCAGATATGTGAGTAGTAAAAGACAGAGGAAAGAAATTGTGGTTCAACTGCTTAGTGAGGATGGCAAATTGATAACAGATGACAAAGAAAAGGCTGAATTCCTACTTTGGTTCAGTTTTCTCCCAAAAGTATAAAAACTGTTGTTTTTATACTATTGTTTTTATGTTTCTGATGGTTTTTAAATTTTGTATACTTTTTAAATGTTTATTGTTTTAACTTTTGTGAATTACCCAGAGATCTTCGGCTGTGGGGCGGTATATAAATGTAATAAATAAATAAATAAATAAATAAATAAATAAATAAATGTGGGTCTATGACCCCCTGGAAAAAATTAAGCAGAAGTTGAGGGAGCAGGATTGCAGTTTGAGATTGATAAACAAATGGTCAAGGAACACCTAATTTCTTTAAATGAGTTCAAATCTCCAGGGCCCGATGAACTGCATCCTAGAGTAATGAAGGAGCTAGTGGAAGAACTCTCAGAACTGCTGTCTATTATCTTTGTGAAATCATGGAAGACAGGCAAGATGCCGGACGACTGGAGGAGGGCTAATGTCCTTATCTTCAGAAAGGGCAAAAAGGAGGAACTTGGGAACTACAGACCAGTCAGTCTGACATCCATCCCTGCGAAAATTTTGGAGCAGGTTATAAAGAAGTCAGTTTGTAAGCACCTTGAACACAATGCAGTGATTATTTACTAGAAGCCAATATGGATTTGTCAGGAACAAATCCTTTCAGACTAAGGCCTTAGCTAGACCTAAGGTTTATCCCGGGATCATCCCAGGGTCATCTCTATTCATGTAAATGACACACAGGGGATCCCGGGAGCAGGCAGGGATGACCCCAGGACGATCCCTGGATAAACCTTAGGTCTAGCTAAGGCCTGAGTTGAACTCATTTTTTTGATCAGGTAACCTCCCTTGTGGACTGTGGGAATGCTGTGCACATAACATATCTTGACCAGAAAAGCTTTTGACGAAGTGCCCCATGATATTCTGATTAACAAACTAGCTAAGAGTGGGCTAGATGGAACAACTATTAGGTGGATCCTCAGTTGGCTACAGAATAGGACTCAAAGAGTGCTTATCAACGGAACCTTCTCAAATGGGGGGGAGGTATCAAGTGGGGTGCTGCAGGGCTCAGTCCTGGGCCCAGTGCTCTTCAACATTTTTATTAATGATTTAGATGAGGAGGTGCAGGGAACGCTTATCAAATTTGCAGATGACACCAAATTGGGTGGGATAGCTAATACCCTGGAAGACAGAAACAAACTTCAAAGTGATCTTGATAGGCTGTAGTGCCGGCCTGAAAACAACAGAATGAAATTTAATAGGGATAAATGCCAAATTCTACATCTCGGAAATAGAAACTAAATGCACAGTTACAAGATGGGGGATACTTGCCTCAGCAATATAACAAACGAGAAGGATCTTGGAATTGTTGTAGATCACAAGCTGAATATGAGCCAAAAGCACCTCAGACAGGGCTATCTAAACAGTGTATGGCCATAGCTAGACCTAAGGTTTATCCCAGGATCATCCTGGGTTCGTCCCTGCCTGAGTGCTGGATGCCCTGTGTGGCACTTAGATGTACAGGTTTGACCCCAGGACAATCCTGGGATAAACCTTATTTCTAGCTACGGCCCAAATAACAATATTTTCAATTTACTCCAGGTAGCAAAAATGGCTCAAGGTCTTTTTCACGACCTGCTACCTAACCTTCTACCAGGACATGCCAGAGATCGAACCTGGGACCTTCTGCATGCAAATTGTACGCTCTACCATTGAGCTATGGCCCTGTCCCATTATAGATGTATTCTATATATTCCCCAGAAGTCCTGTTCATTACTTACTGACCCAACCTGTATCAAATCACTCCCTGTCATTGCTTAGCATAGTAGGCCCAGCCCTCAACCTGAGCTCCTGAAAAAAGGATGAAATAATGGATCCAGTAAAAACCAACAGAAGTTTTTCGATTGACCTTGATGAAGTCAATAGATCACCCACTGAGTCTTGATGTGGATGTCAAAAATATATTGTAAACAGACTTTTATGGTAGGCTAGTGTAGCTTACTATTTTAAATCAAGAAGTACATGTACTCAAAAGGCTTACAAGTGCACTTTCCTTATCTGCCATAAAAATAAATAAGTCGCTGCCTTCTGTCTCCAAGGAAGCTGTAAAAAAACAACAATTATAAATCAGTTTCTTCCCTCCTACCTCATAAAAAAAAAACCTGGAGGCTTTTATAGCTGCATTATATAATTACATGTATGAATAAACTCACAGGCTGAACTGAGGAGTTACTCAATGTGACAGGAAAGTGTTTGGCTCTACGCTGTCCTAACTGCATATACACTTAGTTAATTTGGAAATCCTTGATCTGATATGTAATTACCAGCACCTAAATGCTACAGCTGAGGTAACTGATCATTTCAGTCGTCTGCCATAATACTTCAAGTCAAGTGGAACAGTTTCTTAATTTTCAGTTTGGTCCTCAGGTGTTAATATTTAGTCAACAAATTTAAAGCCCTTCTTTTTTTTTCTTTATTAAGCAACAGGCAAGTGTCCAAAAGCTAAATAAATGACTGAAGAGAAAAATGAACAGTCACAAGGAAGTTTCCAAAGGTTAAAGCCAGTGTGAATATCTATGAGAGAGTCTACTATTTATTTATTTATTTATTTATTTATTTATTTATTTATTTATTTATTGCTCTTATATCCTGCCTTTTTTCCTACAAGAAACCCAAGGTGGTGTACATAATCCTCCTCCTCTTCATTTCATCCTCACAACAACAGCTCTGTGAGGGAGGTTGGGCTGAGAGTCTGTGGCCATAGCTAGACCTAAGGTTTATCCCTGAATCGTCCAGGGGTCAAACCTGTTCATCTAGGTGACACACAGATGATCCAGTGTTCAGGCAGGGGTCGAACCCTGGATGATCCCAGGATAAACCTTAGGTCTAGCTATGGCCTGTAACTGCCCTAAAATCACCCAGTGCGCTTCCATGGATGAGAGGGGACTAGAACCCAGATCTCCTGACTCCCAGTCCTCTAGCCACTATGCCAGACTGGATGTCATTGCCATGGGTATTACATGGTCATTTGCTGGCTGTTGTTGTGAGGTAATGGCTGCCATAACGCAAGGGTAGAGAACCTCTTTAAGTCTGAGGGCTGAATTCCTGCTCCTGCAACTACCTTCTATATTCATATCCCACACTGTTCCTTTGCTCCTTCAGACTAGACTATTTTTAAACAAAATACTTCCAAGCCACCTTCCCTTTTATACTTGAGTAACAGGTGTGCTTCTAACCTTAGGGTCCTATTCCTGCAATATCTCCCTCTTTCTTCTCTACCAGTTTCCTTGCTTCTGCTTGGTTGGTCTCCTCAGTTCTTCTCATCTTCTAGCACCAACTAAGATCCTGACCTTGCACAGGAAATAATCTGAACTTGTCAACACTTCTTGTCCTCTTTCTGTTCTAGGACTAATATGTGAGAAGAATGAAACATCCCAAGCCCTTAAAAATTCTTTGAAGAAAAGTAAAAGGGCAATAATCTGAACACAGGAAACTGCAATCTTATTATGATGGATTACTTTCAAAATATTTTTTTCTTCAAATGAGCAAAAAGGGAACCTCGTGGAGATTCTTCCAGATTGGAAATGGTTGTTTGAGGCTCAGCCATCCAGGTTTCCCCCACCCCCCTCTGGTGAGTGTTGACTTTGGCAAACAAGGAATTTAATGAATAGTGACCTCCACAGGCTTCTCTGGTTGATCAAGGTAGATTTTTGAAGCTTAAGTGAGAGGTGGCTGCAGAATCCATCAATCAATGTACCCTTTTAGCCAACCGAGATTCCAAGCAATAGTGGCCCAGTACAAATGATCAACTAACCAAGCAGTAAGGTATTCTACCATGGTTTTGCTTGGTAATTTGTACTGATGCAGTTGCACATTTCAGTATACATTTACAAATTAGGTAACTTACCCATCTTTATTTAAAGTTTTTAAAAGCCATATCCATCCACTGACTGGCAAAGAGTGGGGTATTGCAGGGTGGGGAGGATCCTCGTTGTGGGAATCTGATGAAGATACACAAACTGAGCTAGAGAACAGAAGACTGGAAGGCTACTAACAGTTTGAAAACTCAGACAGGGTGCATCTCAAATCTAAATTAAAGAAATACTCACTGGACCAGATTTGTTCTGATCTCTAATTCATTTGACCTCTGCTGGAAATGATGGAGCTAATTCTTCAAAACAAAGTGAAGACCAATATAGCATAACCTGAAGTGTTTGCCTCTTCTGCAGTGAAAACTAAATTAGATTGCACCCAACAAGATATATAAGGATATCAAGAGTTCGCTTTCAAAGACAGCTCATCTGCAATTCATTTGAATGAAGCCATGCAAAAATAAGAAAACAAGTTCTATTGCATGCAATAAAAAATAAGGACAGAAATCTGATTACAAAGCACTTGGTTTATGATTATTTTGATTATGTTTGTTTGATACTTTGGTAAAATATATTTTATTTTTATGGAAACACACATCTTCTGCAGGCCTTAGAGCCTATAGAAAAATACTTGTGGAGATGAAGGTCAGTTAATAGATCTAATTTGAGACCGCTATGAAAAGAATTATGATTAAAATCAATATATTCTTTCTGAAAAGAGCAGTACAGTTCAGACTTGCCTTATATTGATGTCCCCCAAGCTGGATATCCCTCCATCCAAATTGCACATGTATGGTGATAGCTGGTTCGTAGAATCATAGAATAGTAGAGTTGGAAGGGGCCTATAAGTCCATCAAGTCCAACCCCCTGCTCAATGCAGGAATCCATCTTAAGTCTACTCAAGTTACTGAGAAATGAGGAAAAGGCACTTCTACTGATCAATGTCTTCTTTCTTGCTTTATCTGTGTTCAGATGCTGACTCCTGATACTAAATGATTACAAGGCAAGCCATGGAGCACATTGGCACAATTTAAGCCCAGTTTGAAACATATGTTCCTTCCAGTGCTGATATTTAGTCTCAACCTTACTCAAATGGCAATGTTCAACCAATGGCGATTCAAGAAGATTTCAACTTTTTACAATCTTACCCTAAGAGGTTTAACATTTTTAAAATCTTAAAGCTAAAGCATTTCAACTAGACTAAGAACAAAGCTGAGGCTGCAACCCTTGTAATGGTTATTTTGGACTGATTTTGATGTCTCAATGGGACATCAATGGGACAAAGTAGATGCACATGAAACAACTTTTTTTTTTTTCAAATGTTTTAATGCATTAGAATTTTTGCTTGGACACAAAAACATAATTTTTTAAAAAATGACTGATGGAAGAAGAAGACAACGGAGGAGGAGGAGGAGGAGGAGGAGGAGGAGGAGGAGGAGGAGCGAACCAGAACCAAAGGGAGAGGGAAACAAAAAATTATACAACCATTTTCGCAGTCTAGTAGGCATGATGTGAAAGGAAAAATGGATGGGTAGTAAGTAGGTGGTAAGTTGGAACAGCTCCTCCTTCACTGGCTAAGAGATGGGGCCAGTTTGGTTTCCCCCTTGCCAATGCATTGTTTGTTTGTTTTTGTGGCAGAGAGAGGAGAAGCCTTTGTTCCTTTTCTGAATGATGGATAGAGCCAGGCTGGAGTGCTCCATACCTTGATGTTCTTCCTGGGAGTCAAGATGTAATTATCTATTTCAGTGTAATATTTAAAAGTTTCACACCTAGACCAAGAATTCATTAGTAGGCTCTTTATATGAATGCATGTTTATATTAAATTTCCTATCATTCTTGGCTTTCAGTTATCCTCTGGAGAGAGGGGGAAAATCAGTTTATAAGAGATACTATAAATGCTGCCCAGGTGATGCAACTACCAAAAATGCAAAATTATTTTCATGCACTCTGGGTTTTTTAATGGAACATTGAGAGCACAATAGAATCCAGGGTTGTCGATTCTCATGGCAATTTTCAGCATAAAACATGCTCTAAAACTATGGAATCACAACTCTATTAGTAAGCTGGGTTGAGAGAGAGGCATTGGGATGCCAAGGGACACTTCGTGAGCTTTTCTTGGCTGAATGTAGCTCTCCCACTGCGCCATACTAAAATGTTCCACAGAAATGTTTCAATAAGAGCTGAAGATTCCAGGAATTTGGCATTCTCACAGAGAAAACATTTTGCTTCAGCCTGTGCATCAGAAATACAACAGGGAGGACCAAATGCCAATATTGTTTCAACTGCCATCCAAACTAGGCTCTCATGTAGGCCAGAGCCCACATACAAGATGGCACATGATGCTTCAAATCAAAATCAGCCCTGGGCACCAATGCCTCTTTTTTATTTATTTATTTTATGAGCTCTGGAGAGGAAATCAATCCTCAGGTAAACAGCATGCCAAAAGACATAGCAATTCAAATTGTTCATTTGTAGAAACAGCTGTCCCTGGTTGAGCTAAAGCGCAGATCCATCACTTAGAGAAGAGAAATGAAAAACAGACTATTCGTGGTTGAAAAGTTTTAAAACTAAACAAAAGCTGGACATCAGATAGACATCCCATTGAAGGCAGGTCACTCTGATATCCTTGGGTAGATGTCAGGACCCCATCTCTCTGGGAGGGCCTACTGTTAACATCTGCCCTGGGACTTCATGGGGGGGAATCAGTTCTGGTGGTCCAAGCACCAACAGATACACCTACTAGATGCCATTTCTCACATGCCTTGGACCAACACTACACAGGGGATATTGTGGGAAATTAAAATAGTAATTTTAACCCAGTGACTTGACACTGCTTAGAGTGCTACTGCCTGTAAGACACCAGGGTAAGACACCAGGGCCTACCAATGGAACAAGGCACCTACTGATGGTTTTAGCACTGAGGAATTTAAAAGTGGGAGAAAGTATTCAACGATGCTCCTCCTGGCAGCTTGCTGCTGCTATCCATAATTTTTAATCCCCAGAATGCCTCAGCTCACTGCTATGTCATTACATAGCATCATTCTGGAACACTCTGAATAAGAAATGAAAAATGGCAGACAGCAACAAGGAGTCAATAGGCTCTGTGGCCCATGGCATCAAAATTCCCCATCAAAATAGTAAAAATTGCCTCTTGCTTTCACAGATGGGAGCAGAAAAGTGTGTGTCTCTGTGTGAATTTTGCTAGCACAATATTCTGCACAATTGGGAGATAAAACACTAATGGTTGGCAACATCTGCCCCCTTCCCTACTCTCCTGCAAGTGCACATGGCACCAATTTGGATTGGGACCATAGTTTATTTATTTATTTAAGGATTTTTATGCCGCCATTCAGCCAAAAAAGGCTCTCACGGCGGCTTACAAAAGTATTTCTGGACAGTCCCTGCCCACAGGCTTACAATCTAAAAGACATGACACAAAAGGAAAGGGGATTGGGAGGGAGGAGGAGGAGGGGGGAAAGGAAAGCAAATTCAGGCACTACAGTCTTAGTTGGACATAGTAGAAGGTTTAAGCTTTTCCCCATCCATTTGCCTCCTGAATTCCCTCCCTCTCCCACACTGTGGGGGATTTCTTTTCTTTTTGACGCTCCTGTGGTGGTGGGATACATATGTTTCTGTGTGTGTGTGAGTGTGTGCATGCGTGCACGCATGGCTGTATATTCCCTACTCTTTGGCAAGTGTGTGCAGCCCTGATTTGGATCATGACCATGTTTCTTTGAGAGAGGGGGGCTTAAGCTTCTCTCCATTTTCATTTGTGGGGTAGGGGGTTAGGGGGAGCTTAAGCCTTCCTCTTCCAAAGTGACATGGTTGTTATTATTATATATATATTTATTTATTTAAATAGCACAATCAATGTACATGGTGCTATACATAGTAAAAGAATAAAACAGCAACACCCTGCCACATAGGCTTAGGCCTCAGCTAGACCTACCAGTTTCGTGGGACGGAGGGGTGAAGATTTCACATTGTGCCCGCCATTTTGTTTTGTTTTTTTCTTAAAGGGGAAGATGTGCATGAGCGCTCATGTGCAAAAGCTAAGGGCTATATATATATATATATATATATATATATATATATATTTCCCCCACCCCACCCCCAATGAGCACAGTGCTCCTGAGGAACTCTGCACCCCGTGCCCAGGTCCCGGCTCCTTGTGAGGAACCACAAGGAACTGGGACAAACCACGACACCCAGCCACACATTCTGTGATCTCGGGCTCAAAGGGTAGGGCAAGATCCCAGGTGCAAGGGAGGGATCTTCCCTCTCTGATCCTGAGATCCCCTGTTCATCATGTGAATACACAGGGACGATCCCGGGGGTTGCCTCAGGATTTCGCCCCATCTAGCTAAGGCCTCACATTCAGATCCCAATGAGGGCTGTACACACATGCTAGTGAGTAGGGAATGCACCCATACATAATTCCACTGTGCTTGATTAGGAGAATCTTTTATTTAGCCCTAACACATCTCTCACTTCACAATAATACCCACCCACAATAATACAGAGAATCTTTATACAGCAAAGAAACAGGTTGTTGTTCTTATTTGTTTACTGGTAAAGTTCAGGCCAAGACATTTCAAGAGTGTTACATCAACCTTTGAAGTAAGCTTAGGATCACAACCGTAAGACACTGGAAATATAATATCTATCATCAAATCTCCAATACTGAAGGGCAGTTATTCATATCTGAGGGATCAGTTGAACTTGGCATGTTTATATTGATTTGCATTTGATGCAATTACAAATTATGTAAATTAAACTAAGTTTGGATATGGTTATTGCTGCTTGGCTTGTGTCTAAAATGTTTGCTGTTTTTCTCCTTTGTCTTTGGGAATGCTATACACTGAAATATATATTTCCCATATGAAATAGCTTTCCCAAAACATCTGCTACCAGAATGTGTGTCTGGAACTGAGCTATGATGGATGAATTTTTGACAGGTAATTGCAATTCAGATCAGATGCAGACAGATTTAGTACTGAGAAGCCCCCAGTTTATTAAAATTACTATTGATTTATATAAGACCCCCCTTTCCTCCCCTTCTCTTTTCAACACTATCCAGAGATTGATCACTTGGAGACAGTGTCTAAGGCACATCCCCAGCCTGAAAATTTAAACATGTATTAGCTAACATTTCCTAACTTTATTCATCCATCAGCAATTTTATCACATTAGCCACTCTAGTCATTGCCAAAATCCAAGTGTCCATCTGGGATACACTTGTGAAATCATTTTTAGAAGTGTCCATATCTTTTGGGCAAACTAGACATGATTTCGGAGATCTGTGAATAAGGTTTCGTATAGTGTTTTGTTTTAATTTAGTTATTTTAAATAGCAGCAGGATTGGTAGTGTGGTGCTGAGGTTTAAACCTTTCCCCTGCATTGCTCTTCCTATTTAAAGCATCTCCTTGAAGCTGTGGTTTTCTCCATAGGGAAAAACATACAGGTATTACTTTCCCCCCATGAAACAAATAGCAGCTTTGGGGAGATTATTTTGATTGAGAAAATGGTATGAGAGGAATTAATGTATGGCTCCTCCAGTAGCACAGTTCCAATCTGACTTGCCCCACTTTTAGACCAGATGACCTCCCATTTCTTGCACATGTGGCCTTTGATGCTATTGTATTCACAGCATTGTCCATTCCCTATTCTTTATGAGATGTTATGCTTGCTCTTGACCCAGGTGCCTGTTAGAAGACACCTTAAACCCTCCTGGTGTGCACTATAAAACATAGAACCTTTCAACACTGGAATGTATTTAAATTTATATTTACAATATAAATAAGCACATGCAAATGTTATGCCAAAGTGTGTTGTCTTTTGTCCTCTTTTTTGGTGATGGATTTTCTCTGTCTTTTGGGGACGGGGCCATCACAGTTATTTATTTTATTTACAACATTTAATTTATTTACACTCCCTATCCAAAGATTTTGGAGCAGTCAACAAATAGGATAACAAAGTAAATATAGAATAAACGATCATTAAAATTACATTTTAAGAAACAGGTTTAGATAGTTCTTTCCCCTGGAATTAGACGTCTTCCAGCACCATCTTGTTTTTGATCCTCCATACTTCTTCCAAAAAAAGGCCAAGCAGGTATAAGAGTAGAAGTGGAACAGTGGGGTGACCAGGGCAGAGAAGTGTGGCAGAAAAGGCCACGAAGCAACACACAATAGATTATGTTTCCAGGATCCATCTCCAAAAGTCCATTCAGTGGACATTCCTTCTGTCAACAATCACTTCTCATTGATCCCCAAGGTCAGCCTGACCAGGGAGCAGAGACATAGACATTGCCTCATATCACAAAAAAGGCCCAGACCACCCCCATGGAAGCCTGATTTCTGTGTAACTAAATGACAACTCTAAATACACTGGGTTAATTTGTTTGTGGGCTGAGCAATTCTATTTCCATGGTGTCAAATTAAAGGAGGAAACTGACCCATTATTTTCATTTGATATACAGCTGGGACTGGAGTCAAAACTTTAATTAAGATATATTTAAATTTGTCCTTCCTTTTCAATTAACAACATCCGCTTCAACATGGATTTTTTGCTTTATAAATGCAGAGCCACACAACTACTTTGGGCTATTTATTTTCCCAGCAGCTTTCATAAGCTAAATAGAGTTGATTGTGGGCAATGCACAGCAGAAAGGCCTACAGAGAGTATTCTGGGAATGTTTATTTCAGTAGTGAAAACACTGCTGGGTATGGTAATTCTAAATAAACACAAAATAATGGCATCGGAAGTTATTGTACTGACTCAATTTTTTTCTCTCTGTTTGAAAGTTTCAGCCAGAGTCTTGCTTAATTTTGAGAAGTTAGTCATAGGATCAGGCAGGACCATCAAATCCATTGCTGTGGTCTTCCTCCTTTTCCTACCTCTAAGTCTATTCTGTGCTGGTTCTGTGTGGATTTATGTTTTTAATGGGAAAATATGTACTTATTTTTGTGTGCATTTTTAAAATAGACACCTTAATGGATGCGTGCCCCCATCATATAACATGTGTTTGTGTGCATCTTAGAAATGTATGCAGTGGCTTTTATGCATATTTCAAATGTGTGCATGTTGACGGATGCTTGTGTGTGTGTGTGTGTGTGTGTGTGTGTGTGTGTGTGTAACACATTGCCAGCCTGGAAATGTATAGATTTCCAACCACAAATTGTGTCTGTTTCTGTGTTTGCTTCTGGAAGGTGCAGATCAGCTAAATCCATTAAAACAAAACAAAAATAAAAAACTTGGTGGAGCAAATTCCTCAGCCATGCCTAGTTAGTTGCCAGATAACATTTTATATTAGAGCATTTTAGAATTTTGTAGCAGGGAAAAGGATAAAACCAACTTTGATAGCAATACACTTCTGGGGCTGTACATGGAAATTAGCATTTGTGTTGTTAGTATTCCCATACTTGCATATTTGGTGGTGGTGGAGGAGAGTTCACTGCTTTCAGAACAATTCCAAAACCTAAGAATGTAAATATAGATTTAATTAATGTCTGTGGTTTTTAACTATTATTCTGTGACACTGCTAGTATCATACCACCTTTATACAAATCTGTGGTGCATTCACACTTAGAATACTGTGTCCAGTTCTGCTCACCATACCTAAAATAGATATTGTAGAGCTGGGAAAAGTGCAGAAAAGGGCAACTAAAATGATTAAGGGGCTGGAGCATCTCCCCTATGAGGGAAGGTTACATCAACTGGGATTGTTTAGCTTGGAAAAAAGGAGGCTAAGGGGAAACATGATAGAGGTGTATAAAATTATGCAAAGTGTGGAGAATGTGCACAGGGAGACATTTTTCTCACTTTCCCATACTAGAACCCAGGGTCATCCCATTCAGCTGTTTGGTGGGAGATTCAAGACAGATAAAAGGAAATACTTCATTACCACAAAAGGAAGTTTTAAAAGGGAGTTGGATAAATTTGAGGAGAATATATCAATATAGGGTAGATCTACACTATTGCTTTAAAGCGCTTTTTAAAGCAGTAGTGTAGATCCGGCCCTGGTTAACTTTTAAAAAATGGTTTAACTTATATACTGTTGCTTATTTTTATGTTTTGTATTGGTCTGACTGCTTATGCTGTAATGGAAATATTTATATTGAAAGTTCGCACAGAAAGAAACAAAATAAAAAAACATAAATATCATCTGTGACATGAGTAAGATTCCATGGGAAGCAATTGGTTAATAATATGGTCAACAGGTTTGGTTAGAGTACATAATGAACTGTTACAAATTCAAATGAGAAGGGCATCAATGCTTTGTGACCCAACAAAGCCTAGATGGTAGATAAGGGAGTTGATAAATAATGAGCCTGTGTATCATACTTTCAATTAGTAAGATGAAATGGTTTAAAGAAATTCATGTTTCTCTTTGGATTATCGTATTCTGCATATTCATCCATTCTTTAGAAATTTTAATTAGACTATACAGGCAGCATCTGCTGAATATAAATAGAGATTTTAATTTTATAGAGGTGATATATTTTAAACAAACACATATAAACTCAGTGTATCTAAGGAAGCTGATTACCAGACATCAAAACAAGGACTCTCCCCTTTTTAGAAGAATAGTTTCCTGAGGAGGAAGATCTATAGCCCATTTAGAAATCTACTGATGATTCATGAGGAGAGGCTACAGTGATTAATTCTAAAAGCAACTCAGTGAAGAAATCCGTAAAAACACAATGTATTTTTCCCCTGTGAGATTAATGTGGATTCTATCTGATCGAAGAAAGTGTATAAAGTTAAAATGAAGAGGGGGGGAAAGAGACAAAACCATTCATTTGGGTTGAACTTTTCTACAAAATTATGAATAGGAAGACATAATAAAATAATAAAAAATATACTCTGAGAGTAGTATGTTTTTACAAAGAGTCTTACATAGAGGGTGTGATCTTTAATCACTTTGGGTGCAATCCTATGCATGTTCAGACAGAAATAAATCCTGTATCTCCCAGAATTTCCAACCTGCACCCTTAGAAGTGACAGCACTTTAGTAGGGAGTAAGCCTCAATGAACACAGTGGGACATACTTCCAAGTAGACATGTCAAGCTTTGCACTGTAAGCTACGTTGTAGTCTTGGAGTGGGCCATTGTGTTTGTAGAGCAAAGACCCCATATTGGTTTTCTTCCATTATAGTTATTGATGATGTCTAAGAAGACACCTAAGACTACAGAAAGTCCAAAGACAATTGAAGTCCATCACCTTATGCAACTTAATTCCCCCCGAAATGGTATATTTTTATTCATTTTAATATACTTTTATGATTTATGGTTTGTAAGGTTTTTCTCTCATTAACATTATTTATTTCAATTCCAGTGCATTGCAGCTCACATAATTGTGCTGGCTTTTGCAGGGAGTATATACAGAAATGTAACCTTAGTAAAATACACTTATTGAAATCAATTGTATGAATTTATTTGGGAGCATCAGACCCCTTTAAATGAATATGCAGTAGTCATGTCATTGATATTCTAAACTAGCCACTTTTCAGTGTGGAGAGAAAAAGCAATAGGTCAAGGCACTTGAAAACAGGTGGGATTTTATTTTAATTATCTCACAAATTCCCCACTGAGGGTAAATCTTCTACTTTACCTTGAATTTTAGTTTTCTCCAGTTTCACCAGAATGGTGGATTACTGTTCTGCCGAGACTTTTAGAGGAATCATCTTTGGAAAAAAAGTGCAAAGCTATAAGGCTGTAACCTGTGATCTAATGTCCATTGTTTTAAGTCAATGCAAGACTGGTAGTCACTGCAAGAGATTTGAAGTCTTGGAGTTAGCAGAATATTGAACACTACATGACATGAGATTTCTGAGCTCAGTGGAATTTAACCTAAGCATGTGCCTAAAGACACAAGTCTTTCTAGAACTAGGCATTGATTATTAATACATCCAAGGAACAATCTTACACAGACTGAAAATGCCCATTCCTACCGTTCCCAGCATGCTGGGAGTTCTATGGCTTTCCCCCCGTCTCAATGTTCATATGATAAGCTTGTACCCTCACAGAAGTAAAATACCTACAGTGCAGCTACTGGTTTTTGAATATGGCATAATGCATTTGATAATCTTCTCTAAGATGAGCATTGTGCTAAATATATAAACTCACAAGCTGTCAAATGCCTATTCACATCCTTCTTTATCCATTTAAAATACTGCTGGGCCTGACAGATCAAACAGGAGAAAGAAGGCAGTGTGCAAAATTATTCTAAAACTAAGTGGGGGCCTAAGGGGAAAGCCAGGGGAAAAGAAATAATTGCAAAGTTCCTACCTTAATGCCATATCATGATACTGGGTTAGACGTGCTGCTTTCTCCTCCTCCCCCTCCTCCTTCTAATGCATCACATTACTCAAAGTTAATTGCATACATAATACAGACATCCTTGATTAATATAACAGGAAGGAGGAGGAGGAGGAGGAGAATCAAGTGAAGAAAGCATCTAACCCAGTGTCATGAAGGCCCCAAATCAATAGAAACCATAATCAGCACAATAATACAAATAAAAATGATACCATAAAAAAATCTAAAAACAATACAATATAAAAGTACACAAAATCTCCCCCTGCACACAGCCTAGAATGAACATCACAAAGCAACATACAACAATTAGGCCATAATGTCCAAATGCTTGGGGAAGTAAGTACGTCTTGCCTGGCACTGAAAAGCTGACAGTGTCAGCTAAGCTCCCTTGGAGAGAGCATTCCATAAAATTGGAGCCAAGAAGGCCCATTCTTGTACTGATAGGCTCCAATCCTCTCTTGGAGGGAGCATATAGAGAAGGGTCTCTAAAGCTGACCCCAGGGATAGAGGTGGTCCTTGGGATATTGGGGTCTTGAGCCATGTAGGGCTTTATAGATTAAAACCAACACTCTGAATTTGGCCTGGAAACAGAATTGACAATCAATACAGGTGAGGCAGAACTATGCTTATATGTTAACATTCACCTAGTTCCAGTTAACAATCTGGTTAGCTGCAGTTTCCAAGCCATCTTCAAAGGTGGCCCAACATACAGTAAATTGCAGTAATCTAACATAGGTTGCTGGAGCATAGACTACTGATGCTAGGCCATCCCTATTCAAATAGGGTTGCATGACGGCTATCAACTGAATCTGGTAGAAGGCACTCAGCACCATGGAGTGCCTTCCGTGACAAAAACGGATCCAGGAGAACACCCTCCCTGTGTTCCTGCTCCTTTAGGGAAATGTGAGCCCATCCAGAGATGGTTGCACAAATCTTGCTTTATCAGTGTAGGTGCACAATGTATGGCTTTGCAGCAGCAGCATGAGCTGAACTGGGGTGGGTTGATACTATTGTTCCAACAGGTGCTACCATCACCAGATTTGCATTGTTAAAACACCATCACATGGCACAGAAACAAACCATCTATCTATCTATCTATCTATCTATCTATCTATCTATCTATCTATCTATCTATCTATGATAGATTAAATGGTGTTTAATTGATTAAATGAATTACTAAAACAATGGGTGATGAGAGGGACAAAGCAGGGGTAATAGTACAAATGGAAACAGTGTATATATGTGTGAATACATGCAGCTACAATATGACCTGTTATGACTATGTAGCCCTACTTACATGACATATTATAATAAGTAGTTATAATGGGATTTGGAATGACAGGCATCAGAGCAGAATAATCTAGCAACACTTGTCTAATGCAGGATGTCGCAAGTCATCTTCTGCTTCAGTACAGCTACGGATTTATAGGACTAGGTGCTGCTAAGGCAATTGACATCTATACACATATCTTTGTGTAGAGTGCCTAAAACTCAGAACTGACTTCCCCTTCCTTCAAATGGCATACTTCAGTTCAGCTAAATTGTGCTGAACTGAATTGAACTGAAAACTGAGTTTTGGATCAAAGAGGGAACATGTCTACAATAATTTTGAAATATTGTTTGAGAGAAGAGTTAAAAGTGTTAAACATTGACCATTAAACATGAGATACACACACAGGCCCTGTTCACAAGACACCTTAAACCACGGCTTTAACCATGGTGAATAACACAAAAAGCCTTATTCATAGTGGTTAAAGCCATGGTTTAAGGTGCCTTCTGAACGGGGCCACACACATAAACAAACACACACACACACACACACACACACACACGTGTGTGTGTGTGTGTGTGTGTGTGTGATGAAATTGCATATTAGCTACTAATTAAACATCTGAAAATTATATGGTCTATAAATTCATGGTCTATAAATGGAATTACACTTATTTTTACCTACCCTAGTTTGGTTGCACTACACTGGAGGAGAACAAAGAGATTGTGAGACAGTCTTGCAACATATTTGAACGGTGTGCATCTTCCTGTGCCTTACAAGACACAGGCCTTAGCTAGACCTACCTGTGACAGAGGAGGGAAGATCTCATGTTGTGTTTAACGCATGATCCCTCCTCTGTTTACACATGAGGGGTGACGACCTCAGAAGGAGAGGTGTCACGCCCACCATTTTTAAAATTTATTAAAGGGTCACCAGTGCACGAACGCTCATGCCTATAAGGTAAGTGGTTTTTTAAACCACCACCCTGAGGAGGGCTGTGCCCTGTGCGCAGCTCCCTGCTCCTCACGATGAATCGCATGGAGCCGGGTCAACCTGCGGCATCTAGCCACACGTTTCGCGGTCTCGGGCTCAGCCCGGAACTGCAGAAAAAATGGGTCCAAAGAGGAGGGTGAGATCCCAGTGGAAGGGTGGGATCATCCCTCCCTGATCCCGGGATCCCCTGTGCGTCATGTGTATGCACAGGGATGATCACGGGGATCACCCCAGGATAAAGCCCCGTCTAGCTATGGCCACAGTCATAAGATCTTTCAACTATATTGTCTCATGTGTTTTGCAGCCCAATTTATGCATGTTCACTCAGAAGTAAGTTCCCACTGTATTCAATGGGGCTTACCTGGAAATAAACCAATATAACCAAAAGGAACTTACTTCTAAGCATGAGGTTCAGCAAGAGTCCATCAGACTTCCTTCCCCTCCTCTCCCTGCTCACCAAAACTGGTCCTTTATGGTTGTAACCTTAGATCTAGGAAATTACAGAGCCCCCATCTTCATTTAAGGATGGGCACCTTCATTTAAGGATGGGCGGCTCATTGAGGATGAGCGGCTGGTAAGTCCAGTGGGCAGGTGGGGGCAGCGGCTCACCATCATGCTGGATCAGGTCAAGGCAGCCCAAAGCACTTCAGACCCAATCCAATCTGTTCCAATCCATCTTGGCCCAATCCGATGCTGTTTTGGATTTGGCTCACTTCGCTTCATATTCAGGGTTCACACCTGAAGCGCTGCACAGCCCTAGCAACCAGTACACCACAGGGCCAAACTAGACACTCCCTTGATATCTTTTTTTTCTTTAATGAATTATATGTGAGGGCAGAATCTTATTTCCTATGGGAAGATGGCTTTCTTTTTTCAGCTTAGTTTATATCAGCAAATACATTGGAATGAATGTCAAAATAGTGTTTTTCAAAACTCACACAAACCTCTCATCAAAATAATAGGAATGATGATAATTATCCATATCAAGAAAGCATTGTTTGTAGAGCATATGTTCTCTTAAAATACTTGGAGATGGTCAATTTGGAAGGATCAGCGGAGGATGTTTCCTAGTATTTGCAAGGGATTTTTGCTTAAATAAATGGGGAAACAATAGCACTGTGAATGAAATAAATAAATAAATAAAAACATCCTTTATATGAATTCCCTCCCCTCCCCCCCACCCAAATGACACACACATACTGGATCATCTAATTTGAAGGAAACAGAATACTTCATATAAGCTGATTATAAAATGTCAGGACTCTAAGAGGGGGAAATATGTCAGTTTTTCACTGGAGTGTGATTTATTACAGATTCTAAAGATGTTAATAAAAAATCAATTGTTTTTGTACTTTTGCTGTCATCCTGGGATGATACATTAATATTGCTGTTGCTTTTCCACCTGTGCTGCCACTTCACAACTAATGCTGGAAAACATGATGTTTCTTGTATAATGTGTCCTTCCTGCAGTCAGACAGCAGAAAACAAGGTAAGGATAGCAACAGTTGCCCTGATTAAACAAGGGAGGAACTTTGCTCAGAGGCAACTGCTGCACATGGATTACCATGCTGGAACATCAGCCACAGATAATAACTGGATGTGGATGTGCATTTGGATGTGATGTAACCTAGTGTAGATGGCAGTGCACATTCTGCCTGCATTACAATACCGATAGGGATGGTATCCATGGTGATTGGAGTTGTTAGATGGTATCCAGTAGTCCTATTCAGCTAATGGAAGACATCTGAAACCAGTGGAAATTTCTCTCAGCAGAATGGAGAGGGAGGCAATTTTGTATGATTTTGCCACCTCCACACACACATACCCGCATCCCATCCTATGCTGTTCTAAAGAATTCCCCAACCCTTTGGGACAGATATGACAGGTTGTGGGGCTGCAGGGGGGGAACATGTTGGTGAAAATTGGATTCTGCCCATTATCTTCAAAAGAGAACCCATCCAATGTATGAGAAAGCTTAAAGGATTTCAAGTGAGTTTTGTACATTTGGTGAACATGCCATATCCGTCGGCTGTGGTATAAACTAAATTATGATATGTTAAAAGGGGAGGAGACAAATTAACAAGATAATACATTTCCATAGGATTTGGGAAATAACTTTATGTAACACACCAAACTGCCCCCCCCCCAAAAAAAGAAGCAGAAATCCAGTAGCTGCAGGGAATAGTTGTTGAGAGGTCTTCTTTCTTTTTATTGTTTTTTAAACACCCCTAGCATTTTCAGGAGCCCAAGAGTTATTCCTTAATGCTTATTGGAGATGGTGAGGTCACCTGGTTTCCAATAGGCATTCACTAAAAACTGCTGGGCTCCTTCAAATGCTGAGGGAGGGGGTGTTCCTTTGGGGAAAAAAATAGGAGGAAGGCCCTCAGCAACCAGCTACACTTAAAAAGGACATGTGAAACCCCTGTCCTCCCCAAGGAGAAAATTATCCAATTTTTTCCTCTCCCTTTGAAAGTGGCAGAAAAAATAATGTTTTTTTTCTCAGGGAGAGAGAACGTTCCTGAAAATAGGGGATAGGGTTCAGCCCAGTATTAGTTTAGATAATTATTAGTCAAAATGTAAGTAAAAATATTCAGGAACTTGAAAAATTGCATGCAGGCCCTATGCTTGGCTGGCCAGCTCGATGGGGGTGTTGTCAGCAGGGCCAGCTGGGCTAGGTGAAGAGGAGAAGCAGGAACAGGAGCTGCTGCCATCGCTGCCACCACCAGGTAAAAAAACCAAACCAAACCTGGAGTGGATGGTGGTTGAGTAAATAAACAGCTTGGGTAGGGTGACCATATGAAAAGGAGGACAGGGCTCCTGTATCTTTAACCGTTGCATAGAACAGGGGATTTCAGCAGGTGCCATTTGTATATATGGAGAACCTGGTGATATTCCCTCTTCATCACCACAATTAAAGCTGCAGCAGCTATACTAGAGTGATCAGATTTAAAAGAGGGCAGGGCACCTGCAGCTTTAACTGTTGTGATGAAGAGGGAATTTCACCGGGTGCTTCATGTATAGAAATGACACCTGCTGAAATTCTCTTTTCAATACAGCTGTTAAAGATATAGGAGCCCTGTCCTCCTTTTCATATGGTCACCCTAATCTTGGGTGGGACAGCAGGCAGGCAGGTGGAATGCTTCAGCCAGTGCATGGGTGGGTGAATGAGAGGTACAGGTGAAGAGACTGAGGGTGTGGGCAGGGGTGTTTGGCATGTGGAAAGGTGGGTGGGGAGCTTCATCCAGAGGGAGATGCAGGGCTTCCTCAGTGAGAACTCATAATCAACACTATGCTGACAGCCCACTAGAGTCTGCTGCTGGCTCTAATTATGACCATGAACAGAATGTAAGATGACCCTAAAAAACCATTAAAGTCAAACTAATATAAATGATCATTCACCAAAGTTACAAACCCCTCCTGTCTCCAAAAACCAGTCAGACAAGGAAGAAGATGATGGGAAATTGATCATTTGTGTGCATGTGCATTTTTTGAAATAGCTAATGCATGATCATAATCACCATGAAACAGATTATCCTCAAATTTCACTGTCAGGAAACTATATACATTACATCTACTACCTCTACACCACAGGGTTTATTTGTGTGGGGTGGGGGGCGGTTGGTCCATCTGTAGCTGGCATCTGGCACTCTAGTTGTTGAATCAGAGAGTATTTCTCCTCAATCCCCCTTGTAGAACGTATGCCCTCTTTTCCTTCTCTCATTTTAGTATCACTTACTATAGCTGCATTGCACCATGACCATAATTCTGCCTGTTTTCAGATCTCCTATCCAACTTTTACTTGGAGGATTCTGTTTTGCAATGAATTTAATTAGATTTGGAGAATAGTTATAATGGAATATTAAGTGTACTAGGCCAGGTTTCTGAAAGGTGGTGATTCCAATCTAACAATATGGGAGCAGAATTAAGGCTGCATTTATTCAACACTTTTGCTTCACATATTATGCATTTTACAGACAACAGCATAGTAGCAGAAAAGTGAAGAGAAATTAACACACACATTAATGATAAATTTATTTGGTGGTTGACATCTATATTTATTATTATTATTATTATTATTATTATTATTATTATTATTTACATTTCTATACCACCCCATAACCGAAGCTCTCTGGGCAGTTTACAAAAGATTAAAACATTAATATACAAAACTTAAAAACATAAAAACAGACAACATACATACAAAGACAACATCCATTTAATAAAAACAACTTTGAACTCTCAGCCAGTCCTAAAGATAGATCTGGGGTCGATTAAAACTCAACATATACTGTTTAATGCCTGAGAGAAGAGAAAAGTTTTGACCTGGTGCCGAAAAGATAACAATGTTGGTTCCATTGGAGAGCCACCACTGAGAAGGCCCTCTCCCTTGTTGCCATCCTCTGAGCTTTCCTTGGCATAGGCACCCGGAGGAGGACCTTAGATATTAAATGCTCCATATGCGATGCACATTCAGATTGGAACCAAGCGGCAATTTGGTATACAACACGATTTAAAATAATGCACCATTAAGTATGATGGTCACCATTCACTCGCATGGTTATATGGAAGATAATAGTTGTTCACAGAGCAACACTGAAATCTAAGGTTAGTAATATTATGCAGCTACTGCTACTGCCCTGTGTTTTTTCCAAGAGCAAACCTGGGCCCAGGATAGCCCTCAAGCTCCAAACCTGCTCTAGTGGGATTAGTACCATGTCGTCAATGCAGGTAAAAAAACTCCATTAAAAGCCTTTAATGAATTAGTATCATAGAGTTGGAAGGGACCTCAAATACTCAAAAGCCATCTAGTGCAACCCCGTGAATGCAAGAAATCCATTAGTTTAGCCTTCCTCGACCTATTGCTCTCCAGATGTTTGAGACTACAACTTGCAGCCTCCCTGACAATTGGCCTTGCTGGTTGGGGTTGTTGGGAATCAAAGTCCTGGTCAACACATTAGCTCTATCTGCTTGCTTCTGATTAGTCTCCATTGTCCAACATCTCCAACTCAAGCCATTGACCTCCATGATTCTGAGTGGAGAATTCCACCTCTAGATATCATGGCCTTTCGTGTATTGGCTCACTCAGTATGGAATTCCCTGCCTCATGTCAGGGAATGTCAGGCAGGCACCAGGATTATTTCATTTTTGGCATCTCCTGAAGACATTTTTTAATTTAAATAACCCTTCCCTGAGTAACCAGACATGGTTTAAAGGTTTTAAAATGTGTTGTTGTTGTTGTACACCCCTCAGATATTTTATTGATGTATATAAATTGTTATAAATAAATAATTTCTGCTGTGAGTGTGCACCTTGCTTAAAAAGCAAATTGTGTTCCTGAAAGACCCGGAAGAGTGCAATTTTTTGACCACCAAAGTCTAGTGCATGGTGAGGTGGCAGGAGCTTCAAAACAGGTGTGGGGAGGGTCGATATGGTCTGCAGACTATAAGCATCAGCACACAGAGGAAAATCGTGTTTGCTTACCATCACTTCTTTGCCTACACATTTGTTCCTCATTGGTTCCTCTTTTGAAAGAGGAAGTAAACTATGTGCACGTGGCCCATTCAGTGGGCCATTTTGATCCCACTGCTTCTACTGCATATAGC
Organism: Elgaria multicarinata webbii; assembly: GCF_023053635.1. Classification (NCBI taxonomy): domain Eukaryota; kingdom Metazoa; phylum Chordata; class Lepidosauria; order Squamata; family Anguidae; genus Elgaria; species Elgaria multicarinata. Next base: position 33,573,986 of record NC_086180.1, on the reverse strand, counting down.
AGGAGCTAGTGGCAAGTTCCATCTTTAAAAATAAGTCAGACTTACTAGGGTGTGGGTTTTTGTTGTTGTGCAAAGAAGTCTAGAAGGGGCAGGAGGCACACGCGAGGCAGACAACATTGTGAGAGGGACCCATGAAAATCTGTGAGCGTGTAATAAAAAGTTCCTCTGATGGAGCTCTATGTGCTGTCCATCCCTGTTCTAAAGAACAAGCAGATATTTGAAAAAGATAATAAAGGGTTTATGCTCTCATATTGTCTATTTCATACCCCACTTTATTCTTCTGATGAGTCCCTAGCACTCAACCATATGCAAGGATGTTTATATTGATGGATTCATTTTGCATACTGCCCTTCAGTATGTATTTCTAGAGTAGTTAAGAGTTTTAAAATTTTACAAGTGGGGCAAATTCCATTCTTCACCAGTGCACAATGAAGGTGGACCACACAAATGGGCAAATAAATCCTTTCTAATTCTGAACCTATTAAAGACAGCTGTGCTTTGTTCTTCCACCCTTTCTGCTAAGAGTGTACAGACTCTTGGTTCAACCAAGGTCATGCACTTGCTAAGGCTTCCAATCCTAAATTGATTGCAATGGGACCACACATGTAGAAATAGCATTGAGAGCGGGCAGTAAGACTCCAAAATAAGGATAAATTGGCAATGACCTGTTCCTTTCATTAGAACATAAGTGTGTGTGTGTGTGGGGGGGGGAGGAATGAACTGCTGTTGTGAATTGGAAACACCACCACCGCTCAAAATAAAGCTCCTACAGTAAGTGTCAAAAGTATCTGAGCAATAAGCCTGATAAGAAACATTTATTTCAAGTTACTGCTATGCATGTTTAAACCAGGAGGAATAGCTGATTTTCATCCCTATCCTAAACTTGATTATTGAGCAGAACTCTGTTATTTAAAATGGACATTTCCGTATAAGTGCCTATGACTCCTCCTCCTTAGTCCTATTAAAGAGGCTTAAATCCAGGCAATTTGAGAAACAGTAAATGTAGATCGTATGTACCACTATGTTCAATGGGGTTTACCATTGAATGTGTTTAGGATTTCAGCCTGACATTTTTTATTCAGTTTGCAATCCTATGAATACTTACCTAGTAATATGTAGAGTTGGAGCTCATCTACACCAAGCAGGATATTCCACTATGAAAGCGGTATATAAAAGGCAGGAGCCACACTACTGCTTTATAGCAGTATTGAAGTGCACTGACAAATGTTGGGGCCCATGACACATCTACACCAAGCAGGATATAACACCATGAAAGCGGTATATGGTATGTGTCAATGGGCCCCAACAGTTGTCAGTGCACTTTAATACCTCTATAAAGGAGTAGTGTGGCTCCTGCCTTTTATATACTGCTTTCATACCACTTTCATAGTGCAATATTCTGTTTGGTGTAGATTAGGCTTCTGTTTTAAAACCAGTAGCATTCTGGGAAGAAAGTAGGTCAGAGGTCTTTTCCTGCTAAAGGTGTTGAGATACCACTTTCATAGTGGAATATCCTGCTTGGTGTAGATGAGCCCATGGATAAATCAATACAAACTTTCCCAACTATATAATCCCCCCACACACACACACACACAGAATTTGACCTGATGTAATGCATCTTGAGTGCTCTTTTCCCTAATATACACATTTTTATGCACATGTTTAATTTGTGAACTGCATCACAGAATTTGGAAATGTGTGAATATTGCTGTATATTTGCATTCCAGTTCATATGTACATTTGGGAAGTGTGTCCCTGGAAATAAGCCCCAATGAAATAGAGGGGGTTACTGCAGAGTGAATGTGTACAGGATTGCACAACAACCTAACATTCTACAGCCTGAAGATATCTAATTTCTTTTCAGTTCTCTAATACTGAAAATGTCTAATTTCTTTTCAGTTCTCTATATCAAGACAAACTGGGAGAGGAAGAACCCTCAACAGGCAATTTATTGTGGCACACCTATCATGTTTCAGATAGGAAGTTTTTCTTCAGGGGCAACTCCTCCTATAATTCTGTCAGAAATCATGCTCCTTTTTATGTGTCTCCTGGATTGAGAGCCATCCCTGAAGGGGAGTTTTATACCACAAATGCATTTCGCTCACTATAGTAAATTGTTTTCCTAGCATCTGTTGATGCTTCTACCTCTTCCTTTTTTCCCCTCTGCCCCATTTTTCCTTCTCAGTTCCCCATGATATCACAGTGACATCACACTTGTCTATGGGCTCCTCCAATTGAGAGATTTATTGCATGCTCATAATTGGCCACTCATGAAAGTTTGTGGGTCTTTTACACAACGTCGTCAATGACCAGGACAACTCCCGTGGTATCCGCTGGAAATTCCACCATGAAAAGAATCACTTTTAAAGTGATGACATCCTGAAAAAGTGGGACTTTTCACCACTAGACGATGCTGTCTCAATGGAGCTGAACAGAGGGGAAGTATTCAATTCAAACCACATGGTCACCCCTCTCCACCCATATAATGCAGCCCATAACAATTGTGTCAAAAATCAGGAAGCACTAATGGCCTGGGTAAGCAAGGCAATTCCCCCTTAATGTAACAAGGCCCTGTAGCTTGAACCTATCACTGCTATTCTTTTCTAATGCCAGGAGATGTCATACCTATCCTCTAGAGAAGTGCCACAAAAGTGGCAAAAGTGGTGATTTGAAATAAATATTTGTTTACTAGAACAGGAAAATATCCATCTCACAAAATCATTTGAATTTAATAGCTACACTTCCATTTGAGGGATCTTCTCTTTCTCCTTCTCCTCCGCCATCTTCGTTTAAAGGCATGTTCCCGTATTATAGTCTGCATTAAACTATTTTCTCAACACAGGCTGGTGACCACCACACATACAAATACACACAACATGATTACTTCAGGAGTGTGTTGGACCACCAGTGGGCTCTGGAGTCTGCAGGTGTAATATAGAAGCAATGGTTATTTGAAGTGGTGCTTTCATGTGTGTGTGGACAAGCAGGTGCTATGGTTTGTGAAACTGCAGCAGTCTGATATGGAACCAGTATGAATGTGGAAATAATAGTGATGTGTCCATTTCTACATGGAACCAACAGTTCATCAAAGTGGCAGTCATTGCATGCTCCTGGAGACCATGATGCCTATAAAGTTGGGAGGGTGGTTGGTGCAGAAGTATAAAGACATTCAATTTAAAGATAAAAATATGTTATTGCCACTTGTAAAAGAAGTAAAGATACACCACTGATGGACTGAATCACCTGTCCTTTATTAAGTGAGCTGTGCTTACATTTAGAAAAGAATATTTTTGATCCTGTCCTATGCAAGGAAATCATTAGAGAATAACTGTGTAATAGATGATGATGATGATGTGATGATGATGATGATGAAGATGGTGATGTACCGTACTTCTTTGATTGTAAGACGCCATCGATTGTAAGATGCACACTAATTTCAGTACCACCAACAGAAAAAAAAAACCTAAGACACACCCGCGATTCTAAGACACACCCTATTTTTAGAGATGTTTATATGAGGGGGAAAGTGTGTCTTAGAATTGAAGAAATAGGGTATATCAAAATAGCCTACGCATCAAAGTGAAAACAATTTAAACAAAATAAAAACAATCAATAAAATGACACAATAGGCAGCATAAAAATGTTAAAAACAATTTAAAAAGATAGAACAATCAATAAAACCATACAGCATAAAAGCAATATATAACACTCAGCAATAAGATTCTACAAACAGAAGGCCTGCTGCAATAATAGAATCTTTAATGCCTGTTTAAAGACATTCAAAGAAGTCAGATTAATAGAGAATTAGATAGATAGATAGATAGATAGATAGATAGATAGATAGATAGATAGATAGTATGCTAGCTTTAGTTTAGTTTGTGTGTGTGTGTGTAGAGAGCAAAATATTTGTCTCTTTCCCCCAGCATCACTTGGAACTAGAATGTAAATGTATATTTATATTTTTTACTCACTTGTGAAAGATTTGTTTCCAATAAGTGAAGAGAGAGGGCATGAATCTTGGATGATAGCTGTAAATTCCAGAAGCAAGCAGCTCTTTTAGTGTTGCAAAGACTGAGCAGCTATGGGGTTTTCTTGTGATGAATATATCACTGTCTGAACCCCCTGGTGGAAATATGGATTCAATCTTTTTCTTAAAGACATGGATCAATCATCATTGCCCTTGCCTATTCTTTTCTGTCAGATGTTTCAATTATTCTGGAAAAAGTTAGCGAACTGGTATGGGTGCCCATTTCACCAACATCAAAGTGGGTTGGGGTTACTCAATATAAGGTATTTTATTGCAAATTGTCTTGTTTATTGCTAGACAAGATGTATAGATGAATCTGGTGTACAACAACACAACTCTTTGTGTTGCAACAGAATGACGTAACCAGAGCCATAGACAACATCAGGACATAAAAAGAGCCTGGATCAGGCCAAGGGTCCATCAAGATCACCATTCTGTACAAACAGCGGCCAACCAGCTGTTGATGGGGAACCCACAAGCAGGACACGAGTGCAACACCACCCTCTGGCCATGTTCCCAGCAACTAATGTACCTAGGTATACTGCCTCTGATACGTGAGGAAGCCATTAGGACTAGTAGCGACGATGAATTTGTCTAACCCATTTTTAAAGCCATCCAAATTGGTGGCCATCACTAAGTCATGAATTCCACAGTTTAACTATGCATTGTGTGAATAAATACTTATTTTTATCTGTTGTGAATCTCCCACTAATCAGCTTTATGGGATGGTCCTGGATTCTAGTATTATGAGACAGGATAAAAATGTCTCCCTAACTACTGTCTCCACACAATAATCATGCCTAGGGATGTCTTGAGCATCCAACACTGGGATGGAGTCTGATGGACTGTCCCCCGATCGACCTTCCAGACACAGCTCAACAAACCGTGGGGTGCTCGTAGACACACTTGCTGAGTGTTGCATGGTCTGGGAGCACCCCACAACTGCCCGCTGCTCGATGCAAGCTCCCATTATAATGCAAGATAGCAGCTCTGTAATTTTCGTATTTTTAATCTTGCACGAAATGGTAGCTGTAAAAGGCCATTTCTGCAACATTAGAGGTATAAAGGGGCCCACTATGCCTCTAACGTTGGTGAAATGGCCCTGTATGGCCACCATTTTGGTCATCGTTAAAAATACGAAAATTACAAAGCTTGCATAAAAATGGTGGCTCACATCAAGGAGTGAGTGGCTGTGGTGCACTCCCAAACTGCCCACGGAGCCCTCCAGTGTCTCATGTGGCCTGGTAGGTGGGGGTGGGTGGCAGCAGCGACTTGAAACAGAGCAGCTACCAACAGTAACAGAATTGCCTTCTAAAAGAAATCCACAGACAACAAGTTTAAAAGGAACTCAATTCTACCAACCATCTTAGTTTGTTAAATTCCTCCGAAAGAATGATGCAAAGTGTGCAAATTGTTTGCCATAAAACACCAATAAAAATATATTATTAGGACATTACATCTCTGGAGATTTCTGTAGGCCAAAATATCTGCCTCTACAAAGATATCTGATCCTCTGTATCTGTTTGTTTTGAGGGTTATTTTTTTCATTTTGTTTTATTGTTGCTTTATTTTAAATTGTATAGTGAGTACCCATTAGTTGAGGGGACTATTTATTGCTTCCTCTAATAAATGCATAACAATAAATACAAAGATGTGTGATTGTAAGCAATAGCTGTGCAGCTTTAGCACAGGTGAGTTTTATTGTAAATGATGCCGCAGGTGCATACAATGCATAAATAATAGAACCAAGGGATGCCAGTTAAATTACCAGCTGCAACTTTTTCATGGTTCATCTTGTTGATGCTAAAGAACTGCCAGATTGAACTTGTCCTCACTCTTCAGTGAATGCAGATGAAAATGACCACATTAGGAGAACAGCTCTCGTCCTCTGACAGCAGAGGTTACGATCAGTTATGAAAAGGTACCCATTTTATTGTACAATGGACAGCCTGCCATGGTAATACCATACTGAGAATTTATTACTACTAATATTCCAAGAGGGGAGGTAAGAGTCAATTCCAAAAACAATTCAGGCAGGAAAACAGAGGATGTCCTTCTCCATTCTCTGGGAAGGGTTGCCAAAACAAAGGGAGCTCTGGGGGAGAAAAAATAGCTGGTTGGGAACACAACCAAGGTAGATCCTTGGAAAAGGAAGAACTCTTGTCTTGCACATTTCAGTCTTCCTAAGCAGATGAGCCTCTATGTTTTGCATGCAAAACATAGTACATGTTTTCCATGCAAAAGCTTCCACGTCCAATCCCTGGCATCTGTAGGCAGGACTGAAAAAAAATCTTGTTGGAGAGTTACTGTCAGTCAGTGTAGGTGCTAGACAGAAAATACTTCTCCCTGTACTAGCCTGCTTGTGTCTAATGATCTGCTGAAGAGGCTTTCCTCAAATTATCTTCCATATATAATGTGTTGACAAAGGAGAGCACTTATTGCGGTGTGAGGTGCGAAATAAGGAGACGAGACAACAGTATATGGTATCAAATTCGGGCCACATTTTATTAAATGATCTGCAAAGGGAGACTGGGCAGACCCTATGCTACGCCAGCAACTAGCTAGGTGTTATAATGGGCAAAACATTCCATGCCTGGGGGTGGCATCAAGGATTGCCACTCCCAGGCCCAGGGCTGGGCAGAGGGTGGGCCAGTGGGGCCCGTTGGCATGGGCCTATGGTTTTGAGGGGGGCTTCTCAATGGTGCAAAGACATTTGAATGGATTAGCAGTTTTGAACATTAACATTGACAAGGCAAAGTTGCTTGATTTTTCTGTTGTTGTTGATGAATTTGCTCTAAGAAAAGCATGTAAAGCATTTCTGAATGTGAAGAAGTGATGTCTTATACACATCTTGAATAAAAGTGCTTGCCATTACCTTTTTTTATAAATCATTCTAGTTCATATGCATTTAGAACTGATTAAAAATACTTAATGAACAATTTGAAATGGAGCCTACATTTCCCATCTGGCCCGGGCCTATTACCAGCTTTGCCCAACCCTGCCCAGGCCATACCCCTTTCGGGGAGGGTAGACCTTCCCATGGACCTCAACCCCTAGGCCTCAAAACACTGGTTAGAGAGTCATAGGTTGGCCTAACCATTAATCCATATCCCCACTGGGGCCACAGAACCCTCAGCGGAAGGCCTCAGAAATCACCAGTCACCCTGAACAGTGCCACTGAATGATCACCGTCCCTTTCCTATAAGCATGCCCGGCTCTACCTGCCTAAAAGAAAATGCAACCAAATTCACCTATTTAATGTGATTTACCTAAGACACTCTCTTCCTGACTTACAGTGTGGAGAAGGCGAAAAGACCCATAGCCCCAGCCAATTTGACTATAGGAAAAAAATCCTACTCATCCCCCAAAAGGATGACCAGCAAAGCCAGGGAGGGAGGGAAGGAGCCTCAAAATGTGAAGAGGCCCAGAGGCGTGCACGGGCACCTAATATAGGCTGAGCCATTCCACCCCATTCAGTAGTGCCACCCTGCACAAACTAATGGCGAGGAGGCACGCCTCCCACAGCAGCCTCCCCATGGCCATGCAAGCGGGGCGCGGGGGAAGGGTGTTTCTGTTATGGGACCCCATTTGTGGAACTCTCTTCCCATAGAAATGTGACTGGCACTGACTTTACTATCCATTTGGTGCCTGGTAAAATTTTGTTTCTTAGGCATTTTTTACCAGTTTGTCCTTTTATATTTTACTACCTCATAAATTGTTCTATGACTGTATTCTATTTTGTTTTTATTGGATTTTACAATCCTATGAATATTTGGGGGCCTCTTTTGTACACTCCCCTGATATCATTAGATGAAGGAATAATAATAATAATAATAATAATAATAATAATAATAATAATAATAATAATAATAATAGGATTATTTAAAATAATGACCTTGAAAGACTTCTATGCTTTTAAGAGATGGAGCAATTCTATCAGGTGCAGCTTATTTTAGAAAAGGAAAAGAAAAAAATCAGTATCTGACAATATTTTACCTTCAATGCAGCTTTTAAATATATAGGAGGAGTCCTCCCTGGATCTGCATCAGGCGGCTTTATATCCACCCCTTCAAGATTTACTACAGTTCTCAGCCTTCTTCCATCTCTGTTTCATCACTACCTATCTCATCTAGAAGTTAATAAATGCAACAACTTTTGTACTGTTCACAACATATCCTTGACATCTGTAAATCCCAGACCCCAGTAGCCTCCAGAGTGATGGATTCATTTTAGAGAACATAACAACAATTTCAATGGAGGTTCTTCCAGAATGGCCCCTTGCATGACAAAATTCAGGGCTAAACTTTACCCTAAATTGTTCTTCTGTATTTACATCTGTATTTTTCTTAAAATGGCATTCACAGGAGGCCTCAGTACAGATCAGGATAATGGCATTGCAACTTCTGGACCATGGTTCCAATGAAAATCACCAATAGCAGCTTTCCTCCAGGGTAAATAGCATCTTGTATTAGGTAACAAAAATAGAGCTGCTATTTTAAAGAAAAGGGCAGACATAAAGGCAAAGACACATTTGATGTAAAGCATAGTAGTGTCCAAGAAGTAATTAAAATAATAATTAAATAATACAAACTATGAAAAGAGCTAAAAGATACTATCACAAAATCTGATGATGATGATGATGATGATGATGATGATGATGATGATTTTAAAAAAAACCCTCAGGGGTTGTATATTCCTTGTTTGGAACATTGTCCTGCTTTAATGGGTTTTCATCAAACTTGTCTGGCAGGTTAGGAGACTTCAGTTAACAGAAATGTTCGACAGTCCAGAGAAACCCAAAATAATATAGACTTCCTTCAAATTAGGAATACTTATCAAATATCTCAAAAACAAACACTCTTCCTTTGTCTTTTAGTGGAAATAATATTCACTTTAAATTTTGAAATGTTATCAGAAAAAGTGTCCCAAAATTTCCTCACCTAGTCCAAAGGAAGCATATGTGGAAGTAAAATGTGTAATACTGTTAGCAATTAGAGAGGGCATTTTTCTTCCCATTTGGGGATTTGACTAATTTGCGGGTGGGTGGGTGGATCTTCAGGGAGATGCCCAACATGAGGAAAAAGAGGAGTAATAGAAATAACTACATGCTATTTCTGAAAAGAGGGGGCTTAAATGGTAGCCGTGTGCATGTGAGCATCTAACATTTTCCTTTTCTTTCTTTTTGTAAAATTCTGTGGCTCTGGCAGTGCAGCAGCAGCAGGGGATTTCAGGCGGTTTCTACCTTTCTTCTCAGAGATGGAAGATGGTGGCAGCAGCCAGAGTTCTTCTGCTGCCACACCACTGGCCAAATAGCAGTAAGGAGCCCCTCTCTCACATCCCCTGTTTCAGTCTAGGGAATGTATGTTTTTTGTTGAATCGGTTCCATCTGTGTTTCATGGCTTGTCAGGCATTTCATTCCATTGTGCACTCATTGATGGAACTGGATTTTTTTTTAACCATTATGCTTGCACAAATTTGCATAAGTGCTAATGTGCATGAGCACATTTATGCACCTGTGCAAACGCCCCTTGTGCAAATGTGCTGATGTGCATTCATGAATGTAAATTTATTTATTTAAAACAAGCAGAGGCCCTAACAAGGTGGCTTACAACAATAAAGTACATAAAATATTAAAAGCAGTACAATATTGAAAGCAATAAAAACACGGTCACAATAAAATAGTAATTAAAACAGTAAAACCAACAATAAAACCAGCAGGAACAACAATAGCAGAAGTAACAGTATTCATCATGGGAAGGCCATCATTAAATAGAGTGTTTCTAAGGCCTTCTTGAAATTATGCAAGGATGGTGCATGGTGGACCTCTGATGGGAGTTTGTTCCAGAGATTTAGGGCCAGTGTAGAGAAGGCCATCTCCTGTGTAGACACCCACCTAATTACTCTCATTGGTGGGCAAATGAGAAGGGCCTTTCTTTCTGATCTTAAAGTGTGGGCCAGCTGTTATGGGTGAAGGCAGTCTTTCAAGGAACTAGGGGAATCATCAGATGGGGGGAAATCATGTTTCTTTACTATTACTCTTGTTTCCTGCTGCTCTTCTGCTATAGTGAGAAGAATCACACAGGAGAAAATGAGGAAGCAAGCTGCAACCACATGGGACAGTGTAGTGGGACAGCGCCCTCTAGTGGGTATTTTATAGCAAAACGTCTCTGCACATGGCAGGAAATGATGAGTAATTTCATTATAACTCAGAAGAGTCACATTTTGTTTGGACTATTTTACTATGAAAAAAATGGCAGAGGAAGCGGGAAAATAGTGGGAGGTGTGCGAGAGGGACCTGCAAAAATCCATGAGTACCCAGTAAAAAGTGTGCTATAGAATGCTCATCTGATGATGCTCTGTTTGGAGCTAAATTAATCCTGATGGACATTAACTAATTAGTGCAAATTCCGCCCCCCCCCCCCCCAGGAAAAAACATTCTGCATGTCCACAGAATTTGCATAGCATGGAAAGCAGCGATGTTCCACTGCAGAATCCACAGATCGGATTCATTGAAATCTGAAGTCATTTGAATCTATTGAGGATTGCTCTGATATCCCTATTCCAGTCCGCCCCAAGTAAGAACAGTAAGTATTTAGCATTATAGAAATAACAAATCACAGACAGTCAACATGCATAACTAGTCTGCTACATGAAACAAGATGGATGGTTCCGTTACTTATCTAGAAGAGAACATTAAAAAGTGATAGAAATTCCATACCTGATAAAGCAAATGTCTGCCTTGAGTTATACTTTTGGAATTCTGCTGATTTCAGTAAAGTTGCATAGCTGCAGTTCACTGTTGAATTTAGTCCAGTTTCCCCCCTCTGGCAAAGTTAATAATCATGAAATTATATAACAAATCTGTAAACCAATTACCAAATGTCAGAAGGTGCCCTGATTAAAATACACATTTGCTTGAACATGCCACACTCAAAATTAGCCATGTGTTATTTATAGCACCTCGAGGCACAATAATGAAGGCATTAGTAATGAGATCGGAAAGGCTTGCTATGTTTGAATGCAATTCCCAAGAGGTCTATGTGTACTTGGACAGAGCAGAGGCGGAGGTGGGTGGTGGGCAATCTCTCCCGAAAACCGAAACACAACTTTTTAAAATCACATCTTGTATAACCTTCCCTACCCTTTCTGTTTGCTTTTTACTTCAGTGATTCAAATGATTCATTTCTTTATTGATTAATTGTTGTGCAACCAGGACTGGACCAAGACATATGGTTGCCTGAGCCGGCTCCTGCTGAGGTGGGACTCCCCACTCCCCAAGGCAAGATGCAAAATACCCGAGGTTGGCACAGTTATTTTGGTATCTGAGAAGCCTCTCCCTGAGAGCAAAATAATAATAATAATAATAATAATAATAATAATAATAATAATAATAATATCCCTTCCATGATATTCAGAATCAGTTATGTGACTCTGGATGGTACAACTATAAGACAGAGTGAGACAGGTGACTCAGGTGGCAAAAGTTGAAGGAACAGACCTATCTGTGCCATGCAGAGAGACTATCCAGAGCTCCCTAAGATGGACTCTTGCCTCCTGGCATAGTGGAAGGTGTCGTCCCATTGCCAGTGTTGCAGTAAGATTCAATTGTCCATCTGGTCTGTTTTTGTACATGGAATGGCTGGAGATTCCATCTAGCCCTGCACCCCAAGCAGTAAAATGCCTCAGGACACCCCTAATCTAATGGTAGCAGTATCTTTTCAAAGTAGCATCCTCATCCTCAACCAAACGTTTATGTTATGATATTTGAGTTATTGTTACTTATTTGCCTCTTGTGCCCACACCACCCAAAGGCTAGGCTAGGACAGAGGTCAAGTAGCTGAAAAGAAAATGGAACTGTAGCTAGGGATGTAGGAGGAGTTCATTTCAGTCTATTTCCTTTTATACCAGAATTTATCCAGTTCACACTTTCCAAAACAGAATGCAGACCCAAACTCAATCTGCTGTCAGAGTCCATACATTTGTTTTAGCTGGTAATGTGATTCATGGAACCAAAAGGGATACATTCGAAAAAAATACGTACAGTTGAGAAATGCACAAGAAAAATGTGCAAACATGTCAAATATTCCAAATATATCCACAACTGATACAAACATTTAGGAAAATGTGCATGAGAAATATGGACTTTTTGTGTGTGCAATCTCCCCACCCCACAAGCTCATGATTTGACTTGAACATGAGTCAGAACAAACTTCAAGATTAAATTCAGAGAAGCTCGCTGAGTCAGGTTTTGCTTATTTGCTAGATAAGGTGTTCGAAGTTTGCAACAGTTCAGTACTGTTGGGTGTCTGCTGAGGTGTGTGCCTCAGTTGGGGGTCCTTGCCAACTACTGGAGCCCGGTGAGCCTGAACTTCTCCTCCTTGCCTATTCAGCCGTGACTCATGTGAGTGATTGAAGACAGGAGGATGGAGTAAGGATCAGCAGCTCCTGCTTGCATTACCTTCTCTGTCTGGGTGCAGATAGAACTCATAGGAAGAGGGAAGCAGATGGGCAATGGTGCCAGTCTCAAAGAAGACAGCAGGCTTACTCAGAGAGGGAGATACTGAAGGCATCTTTCCCAAGGGCCTCCCAACGTACAGCTGGCAGTGGAAGTACCTTAAGAAGATAAGAAGAGCCTTGCTAGATCAGACCAAGGGCCCATCTAATCCAGCATTTTGTTCACTGGACTAGATAGTCCCTTCATCTGAAAACAGCACAGCTCTTCTTATGTTCTTATGCCAACCAGCATCAATGACAAACTCACAAGCAGGGCCTGAGTGCAACAGCACTTGCCCACCCATGTTCCCCAGCAACTGGTGTACTTAGGCATCTTGCCTCTGACACTGGAGGCAGCATATAGCCATCAGGACTAGTAGCCTTTTGATAGCCTTCTCCTCCATTAATTTGTCTCTCCCCTTTTAACGCCATCCAAATTGTTGGCCATCACTGCATCTTGCGGTAGTGAAATCCATAGTGTGTATTATGTGATGCATAATATACACTATGTGTAGCATATAAACCAAGTGGTTTTTTTTTACCAAGGTATGATGTTTGTTGACTGAAACTGGTTCCTCACTAATCAATATGGCAGGGGGAAGTGAGGGTGGGTGGGTGAGTGGGTGTCAATCCACACTAATGAATGAAAGAAAAACCTCTCCAGCTGAAGAAGGCTCTTCTTGATCCATGTGTAGAAACAGGCTGCTGCAGGCTGATCGCCTCCTTGAATGCAATCAGAGACACAAAGCAGAGCTCATCCCAGTTCTCATTTCCTTTCAGCTCACCACTACAGTCCAAGCCAGTTGTCATGTCACCAGTTGTTTTTGCCATTAGAAAAGGACCGTAAGTTACTATTTGTCACAGCATTGAGATCCTCTCATTTCCGTGTTTCAAGGATGACATTTTGTTTGTTACAACCAATGTTCCTGCTGTTCCTGTTTATTCACCTTAATGACACAAACGGTTTTATGAACCATGCAAGCATTACACAGAAACATCTCTATTCCCTGGCAAGCTGATGTGATTGATTTGTCATATGCTTGCATACAAAATGATGGTGAATATGAAATCAACTAAAGCAGTTAAATTGCATGAGACGTATACAGGAGACAAGTACCAGAGGGATCTCAAAACAAAGATTTCCTAACTCTGCTCCATATAGTGCAGAGACATTCTTATAAGAATGTCCAGGGCTAGGATCCATTGTTCTGAAGTGGTAGGTGCCCCCCAAAGCAGGTAGTTAGTTCTTAATCATTTGAAAAATTGCTAGGCTCCCTTTCAGCTGATGTTTACAGAGCAGCTATCAATACATTTATAAGCAAGCAAACAAAATACTACCGCCACCACCACAATTAACATTAAAATGAATTAAAATCCCCACCAAGAGAACTTAAATTTCCACAAACAGAAGAGCCACTAATGGCTGGGGTAGAAGCAGCACTTATCAAAGAAAGAGAAGAAATACAATTATCCATTGAAAACTTAGAGAAGTGAATTCTTTATTCATTTTATTTATTTATTTATTAAAACATTTGTATCCCACCCTATATCACTGAGATCTCAGGAAAATCAGAACAATGTAAAACAATAAATATAGACAGCTAAAATTTATTAAATCACTAACAAACTAAAACCAGTAGAAAAGTTTAAAAGCAATAAGAACAATTAAAACTATGGGCATCCTTGGAGAATTTAGCCTTCAAAGGCTTTAATAAGCCATTTTTAACTTGGTGCCAAAATGAAGCCAGCATCAGCACAAGTCAGGTGTCCATAGGGACAGTATTCCACAAAGAAATCATCATCATCTTATGCTGAAAAGACAAAGTACCAAATTAGACTTGATATTAATTTATCCTTTCGTCGCCAGCTGAAGACCTTTTTATTCACTCAGTATTTTAAGACTTAATTTTAACTTAAATTTAAATTATACTGTTTTAACTCTGTATTTTAACCTTATATCAATTTTGCTGCGTGGTTTTATCCTGGTTGTGCTTTTTATACTGTATTTTGTATTTGTGTTTTTAACCTGTTGGTTGTTTTATGATGGTTTTAATTTTTGTGAACCGCCCAGAGAGCTTTGGCTATTGGGTGGTATAGAAATGTAATAAATAAATAAATAAATAAATAGGGAATGGGGTTAACAGGCATGTGTGACACAGAGTTTTGGTATGGGTTGTACCCAACGGTAGCCTTGTGCAAGGTGGACGAGTCGAATCTTTGCTGATTCCCTCTTCTAATTGCATCCCCAATCCCCCTAAAATGCTGATCCTGAAGTTTGGGGTACCCTCTGGAACAGGGGAGTACACAGCACAGAGAACTGCAATATGTGTGTGGGGGGGTGGGGCGTTGGTGAAAATTGGGTGTCCTGCCTTGCATGAGCAGATATGCTTTCTGCTTGTCCAAAGCCACAATTGGATACAAACTAGGGGTGTGCACGGACTCCCCAATCCGCTTCGTGGCCCGATCCGGAAAATCCGGATCGGGCCCGATCCTCTTTGCGCCGCTCCGCCCGTCTCCAGCTCCGCTCTGCGGAGCGAGATCTGGCTTCGCCGCCGTCACTATATGGGCGGCGGCGGCGGTGCAAGAGAAACCACCCACCCACCCTGCCCCCTTACCTTCCTCCGTCGCGGGATTCAATTGAGGCCCCTGTTGAAGCCGGAAGAGGCCTCGGCCTTCACTTCCAGCTTCAACCGGGGCCTCAATTGAAGCCGGCGACGGAGAAAGGTAAGCGTCCCTCCTCCCTGCTCCTTTACCTGGTGCTGCCACTGCCACCGCTGCATGGATGGCGGCGCCGGCAGTGCCAGATTAGTCCCCCTCCCCCCCACTTACCTTCAGGCGAAGCTCCGGATTGAGGCGATCCTCTTCGCCTCGATCCTCAGCCCCCCCTGACTCTCTTCGCCTCCGCCTTAAGGGTAGGTGAAGCCCCCCACTCCGCTCCTGCTTCTCCGGTTCAAGGAGAAGCGGAGCACATCCCTAATACAAACCTATGCAAAATGACAGCCATGTGGAAGCCTGCATCTTTCTCTGCTTCCCCCTCCCCCTAAATTCACACCCAGAGAGGCTTTCCACCTTTTGAAAGTTCTGTCCAGGTATAATAAGAGGTCATGTTAAATATATTCTTTAAAGGCTAGGCTTATGACTCCATTTTTCAGTGGGAAGGAGATTCATTTTGGGTTTTAGTTACAACCAGCCAGAAGTCTAAAGAAACTATCGAAGGTGCATTTGCAAGAGAAGCTGTGGGGCTTTCCCCAAACTCTGGGCATTTTGTGTGTGCATTTTTTGGTGCTTTTGTGAGAAATTTGTGCAAATTGCTGAGCAAGTTGTACAAATTATGGCTGTTATTTGTAGGGCTGTGCTCCGCTTCTCTTCGGTTCTTAGAAGCGATAGCGGAGCGGCCTAATTCACCTCCGTTACAGGTGGAGGAGAAGTGGATCGGGTGGCTAGCGAAGCGTGGTGAAGAGAAGCGACCGAAAGCGAATAATTCACTTTTACGCAGAGCGCTCTGCCCGCCATTTGGATATTTTCCACATAGGATTACATTACAAAAAAGATTAGCGTATAACTTGTTTGTTTTTCAAGTTACATCCTTGAAACTGAATGTGCTTAGAGAGTCGTGAGTGGGGGTCATTTGTGCCTATTTTCAGCAGTTTTCATTCTGCGGTTTGCTTGCTATAATTAAAAAAAAATAGGGTAAAAAAAGCGGGAAGGGTAACTTTTTTTTGAAGCGATGAAAAGTTAGAGATAGAAATTAGAAATTTGGAGGAAGAATATTGGCGAAGTAAAGATAAATATAAATTAGTAGAAATACAAGCTAAGAAGAAACAATTAGAAAATTTAAATATAGAGGAGGTTCAAAAGAATTTAATTTACATGAAAAGGGAATATTTCGAAAACAGTAATAAGAATTCTAGGTTGCTTGCCAGACTCACACAAAAAGAAAAAGGGAGGAATGGGATAGAAGCATTGAAGGATAATCGAGGGAATTATTGTCATATAATGAAAGATAAAATAAAAAATTTTCAGGAATTTTATCAGGAACTATATAAGGGTAAAGAAACTCAACAAGAAAAGGTGGAGGAGTATATTGGAAGGTTTATAAAGAATGGAATAAAACCAGAATATAAAGAGTTAATGGAGAAAGTAATAACTCAAAGAGAAGTTGAAGATGTTATTGATAATTTAAAAGTTGGTAAATCACCGGGAGCAGATGGTTTAGGACCAGAATATTATAAGGTCTTCAAAGAATTTTTAGTTCCAAAACTATTGGAACTTTATAATAGGATATTATTAGGAGAAAAGATACCTGAATCATGGGAACATTCATTGATAATTCTGATCCCAAAACCAGATAAAGATTTGACTAGTCCCGATTCTTATAGACCTATCTCGTTAATAAATCAGGATGCTAAAATTTTCACATCTATTATGGCTAAACGATTAAATAAATTTATATCAGAATATATAGGAGAAGATCAATGTGGGTTTGTGGCAGGAAGGCAGATGCATAATCTAGTGGGAAGAGTTTTAAATGTAATAAAAAAATCAAATATTAAGGCAGGAATTTTGGCACTGGATATTTTTAAAGCTTTTGATTGTGTGAGCTGGCAGGCATTAAAGATTATTGTAGATAAATTGGGATTTGGAAATAAATTTAAAAGCGTAATAGAACAGTTATATTCCCCAAATACAGCTGTAGTGGTGGTAAATGACGGACTCACTGAAAAGATACGACTAGCCAGAGGAACAAGACAAGGGTAACTTTTTTTTGAAGCGATGAGAGGCAGATTCAACTCCCAATCATGATCACCTGATGAAGCATCCTCCAATCCCAGAGTTGGAGGGGGGATAAGCAAAACGGGATACTTAGTAACTTGGGATACTAGGAAACTTTTCTTTCTTAGTCTCTGAACGGACTTTTCCCAGTGTTTTTTGAAACAGTAGCCCCACCAAACGCACAAACACAACCTTAAATTATATACTAAGCAAATAAATAACAGATAGGAAACACAGCACTGCTACCCACCCTAACCTTGGTGAACAACTGAATAGATGTGGTGCAAGGGGATGATGTCCATAGGGCATGTGGACGTGTCCAGTGCACACTCCTGCCCTTGGAGGGTCATCAGAACCCTCCAAAGGTTAGCCAGTGAAGCTGGTATGCCTCTCATGAGTTGAAGTGTGTGGTAGCTTCTGAAAGACTGGTACCTAGACAGAACCAGTGAAATTGGCACAATTCCCCCTCCCCCTGGACACATCCACTTTCCTCTTACTGGTAAAAGACAGACACAGCCTTTTTTTTTAAAAAAAAAAATGTTGTTGTTGTTGTGATTCAGCAACACTGCTGCTTTTAATTCCACCCCTCCTGTGTTTATTTATTTATTTATTACATTTATTATACAACCCATAGCCCAAGCTTTCCTGGCTTTCCCTCTTCAGTGAAGTCAGGCAGGCTTTCATTGTGGTTCAACTCCTTGTTGTTGTTGTTGTTGTTGTTGTTGTTGTTGTTGTTGTTGTTGTTACTATTAGTATTAATTAGTACTGCTATTATTAACATTATTAATGGCTGTGATCACACTGCAGTCAATCAACTCTGAAGCAAGGATCACCAAGCTTGACTCTTATCCTCCTAGTCCCCTAGTTATGGGATGCAAAAGAAAAGGCATCTCTCTGTGCTGTTCCTGCTTCACAGGGATGGTTTGCATTACTGGCTTTGAAACAATCCTTGGCTCACTTTGTTGTGCCCCCAGAAATGTCTGCTGCATGCCTGCCTTCTTACCTCTGCCTGGGTGTTGCTGTTGTGGGGTATCTGCTGGGACTTACTTCCCCATAGATCTATGGCATAGTCATATATATCTGCCTGCCTCTCTGCCCTCCTGGTGCCTGGAAGATGTACTAGATGATGGGCTTTGTGGTTCAACCCCACAAGCCTCTGGCATGCTTGCTCCCAGTGCTAAAGGGGCATGCTGACTGTCCTACTCTGTGCCCACCTCTCAGGGATGGTTTGTGCATGTCTTGCTTTGACTCAGGGAGGGTATCCTTCCATGTGATAAAAGGCAGCTGCATTGTGTGCTCACCGTGTTGAAGATTTCTTGGGTGTGTGTATGTGTGTGTGTGCATTTTTGGAAGTGTTTCACCTGAGATGAAAATCCTTATTTAGAAAAAAATCTTGATTCCCCCAAATCATCTGTGCTATTGATTGCTATGGGCAAGCACTTTGCAATGGATCCCTATGGGCAGGTATGGTTTCCTTATGGGCATACTGTCCTTTGTGGGGAAGGGATTTTTCATATATTCCCCACAAAATCACTGGAGGTTCGGATTTCCTTCCAACTGGGCATGAATGTGGATACATGGATAAGCTCTCATGGTGCTTATTTTGAAGTTTCTAACATGAAAACTGACAAAGTTCTAGCATGGGATTTGAATTGGGGTGAGTTAAAAGGGAAAAAAATCGCCAAAAATCAGGGGATGATGGGATTTGCTTGAAGCTTGCCATGAATGTGGATCTAGATGGCATCTGTGACGGTGCCCACTTTCAAGTTTGTATCTGTAAAAATGTCAGAGTAAATCCCATTTCTGAAAATGGGGAGTAGGATTTTCAAAAATTCCCAAAAAATCAGAGGTTGCTCAGATTTGCTTCCAACTGGGCAGAAATGTGGATACATGGATAAGCTCTCATATTGCCTTTTTTGAGGTTTCTAACATTAACAGAAAAAAGTTATAGGCATGTGAATTTCAATTCAAGTCTATAGGGGAAAAACACGGAGCTCCGATTCGGATCCGGAGCTCCGCAGCAGAGCGGAGCAGACCATAGGCGGATCGCTGCAGAGAGGAGCGGACCTGATCCAGAAGTTGCGGATCTGGATGAGAAGTGGATTGGGGGGGTCCGTGCACTGCACAGCCCTCGTTATTTGTGCAAAGTGCTCTGAAATTCGAATAAATTGCAGAACTTGCAGAAAAACAAATTGTCAAAATGCCCAGAAAATCTGTGAACTGGCTTGGCTCAGTTGGGCACTGCAATTGAAAACATATTGAAGCCAAAACTAGAAAAACTCATCAAATCCCCCACCCCCTAAACAGATTTGTCTGACATCCCTAATTGTATCTCAGCAAAAACTGAAAGCTGATGAAGGTAATTTCTTGTTTCCCACATTCTGGTAATACATGTTACAAGCAGCCAGTACCACTTGTTAACTGAATGTTGTGTTCTAAACTAGGGATGTACAGATATGTCAATCTCAGTCTCACCGAGATTGTCATTTGCGGGGGTGGGGGAGGGAACAAGCTCATTCTCTACAGTTTCTGCATGAGCTTGCAATTGTCCACCACCCCCGCAAAAACAATCCATACAGAAAATTCTACTTCTCTCATTAGCATTTTTCATAATGTATAGATTACTGTGTGCATTTTTAAACACATACCTTTCCCCCTAAGGTGTTTCATTGCTGAAAAAAGTATCAGATTCACTAGCAATGGCCATCTGTAGATACAATCCAAGACTCTGGCCATGGCTAGACCTATGAGGTCTAATGCTATGGAGGGGGGAGGATGTTGTGATATGGTTATCGTGAGATCTCCCCCTCTGTCTACACATGGCATGCGACGTCCAAGGAGGAAGAGGACGTTGTGTCTGCCGTTTTGTTTTTGTTTTTTTAAAGGAGACGGAGCTCATGAGCACTCAAATGCAAAATGTAAGTGTTTTTTTTTTAAAAAAATCCCCACTCCCACCCCACTCCCACCCCGATGGGCACAGAGCTCCTGAGGAGCTCTGTGCCCCATGCCCGGTTCCTCATGGTTACTCACGAGGAGCTGGGACAACCCGCAAAGCCCAGCCACACATTCTGTGGTCTCGGGATCATGGAAAAAGTGGTCTAAAAGAGTAGGGCAGTATCCTGGGCCAAGAGAGGGATCATCCCTCCCTGCTCCCTGGATCCCCTGTGCATCATGTGAACACACAGGGACGATCCCCGGGATATCGCCCCATATAGCCATGCCTTTTGTCTTTGACCTAAGAAGCGCTACACACAGTAGGATCAAAGTATTGGAAAGACCACCTGCTCCAATACAAAACTGCCCATTTATTGAAATGTACACCAGAGAACCTGCTCTGGAGGCTGCTTGTCCTAGCAGTGAAAGGGTGGTGAAATTTCAGTGGTTGTATCTCAAATGTGGGATGCTTTCTGCAGGATCATGCAACAGATGCTGATTTGGGGACAAACTAGATATGACATGAATTTCATTTGTGCAATTTGTGTGCACGTTTTCAACATATAAATAGAAGGCCTCAGGACCATGGTGTGTGTGAAGGGGAAGTTTTGACTCTTTCATTTCAAGGCAAGCTCCCATTGGTGGCAGTGGCATCTTTTTAGCTGGTTTGCAAGTTCCATAGAATGCTTAAAATTAGGGCTGTGCTCTGCTTTGCTTTGGAGCATAGAAGCAAAAGTGAGGCAACCTGATTCACCTCTGACAAAGTCAGAGATGAAGCGGGTCGGGGGGGCTGCAGATAAGGCAAAGAGGATCGAGGCGAAGCAGATCCTTCACCTCAATCTGGAGCTCTGAAAAAAGGTAAGTGGGGGCTTACCTGGTGCTGCCACAGTCCATGCATCGATGGTGGCAGAGCCAAGTAAGGGAGCAGGGGGGAGGGGGCTTACCTGCCTTTGTTGCGGTCCAGTGGTGGCTTCAACTGAGGCTGAGGCTCAAACCAGAAGACCAGGCTGCAAACGCTGCCTGCCCTTCCACTTTGAGCCTCGGCCTCAGGTGAAGCCGCTGCCGGAACGTGATGAATGTAAGTAAGGGAGGAGGACGGAGGGGTCCTTACCTGGCGCTGCCGCCCCCACCACAGTCCATGCAGTGACGGTGGCGGAGCCAGGTAAGGGGGCAGGGGGGAAGGGTCTTACCTGAATCCATCGCGTTCTGCCAACAGCTTCAACTGAGCCCGAGGACACAAACTGGAAGACCAGGCTGCGGCCTGGTCTTCTGGTTTGAGTCTTCGGGCTCAGTTGAAGCAGCCGCCAGAATGCGACAGATGCAGGTAAGGGGAGAGGAGGGAGGGGGGCCTTACCTGGTACCGCCGCCACCGCTGCAGAGCTCCGATTTGGATCCGGAGCTCTGCAGCGGAGCAGAGCGAACCAGAGGCGGATTGATGCAGGGCGGAGCAGACCCGATCTGGAATTTGCAGATCAGGTGTGGAGCGGATCAGGGGGTCCATGCACAGCCGTACTTAAACTATTGAGAAGTAGCAGCAATAAGCTATTTTTATCTATTGTATATATGGAACCTGTATAAACTGAAATAAGTCATCGAAGAAAAATTTGAAATTCTGATGCAACATTTTTGCAACTCCTGTTGCGTTCAAGAGGAAAAGAGAAAGATGAAAGGGAGAGAGTTCACTTTATTCCTGTGTGGCACAGCAGCTATTTCAAGTTCTCTAACCATTGCCTAAAGGTGTTAAAGGAAAACAACAACAACAACAACAACAACAACAACAACAACAACAACAACGGAGCCTTGGAGAATGAGTTGCATCTTTGTTACTATTTTTTCAGACCTGAATATTAGCCACAGGGTAAGCAGATGGCCAAGAAATGCCAGAACATATTTGGCAGTAAACAAAATTCCATTGGCTAAGTCTGTATTTTGTTATAGCTATAGTGCACCAACCCCAGGAATACTTTCTACCTAAAAATAAGGCTATAGCTTAATTTCCCTGACTTAAAATTGTCACTTTAAAAAAATAACCTGAAACTTCCTTGACTCATGAAAACATTCATATTGGGCCAGGAAAGTTCTTTCACTCCAGTTCTTGCTGCTCCCCAAAGTCAAATATTTCACATTTTCCTATCATCAGCCCCAAGATATGGTACATTCTGAAAGGTGTGATTCAATCCTTTTCAACCTTAATAGCCCGAACCTATCCCTGGTCAAGGAACATGCTTAAATGTCCATGCATCAGTGCAAATTTTCTCATGAACGTTTTGCAACCGTCCAGCTGCACACAGGTCCAACATGGCACTCACTCAAAAGATTCATGCAGCATACCTGGAACATCACAGCTGCACAGATTCAATGCTGCAAAACAAGACCTCCATGTTCAGAAGCTATATGTCCCACACCAGTTGCTGGGGTCCAACAGGAGTAGGGTTGCTTTGAGGCCTTGCTTGTGCGATTTCCAGAGATTTTTGGCTAGTCATTGAAAGAAATTGGATGCCGGATTCATTCAGTGGACTTTTGGTCTGATCCAGCAGGGTTCTTCTTGTGCTGCACAGCTCTGAGAAAAGTTGAATGGAAAAAAGGTGGTATTAAGAGACATAGGATTGCTGATGGTAGATTTTATCCTACAAAGTTCCATGACCCAGATCCATCTTTACACCAAGCATCACTAGGTTCCCAAAATATGAATGCCAAGTTATTCTGAATACTATACTAGACTGAGTGAGTGATTCAGTCCTGTAGGACAAAGGGGAAATAATATTTGCAGGACACCCTCCAACGCAATTAACAGAGAGATGATCTCACACAAATATGAAACTATCCATAACCAAGCAGTTGCACAGAGTTTAATTAAAGGACTCAACAGTACTGAATGATTCTTTCCTTCTAAACAGTGATTGTCATATGGCTTTTTCTAAACAGATGCAGTTACTAGGTCTACCATGAAAATATTCTATTTCTATTATTTTTCCCCCAGACTTCCATCTAGAATACCCTAAACTTGGCATAATGTATGACAGGAAGCTACAATGGAAACGGCCAATTCCTTGCTAAACTTTTGCTGAGTTCACAGACTATGAGATTTAGGGAAGGGCTAGATGGGGCAATATCCCAGGGATCACCCCTGGATCATCCTTGTGCATTCACATGACACACAGGGGATGCCGGGAGCAGGGAGGGATGAGCCCTTGCTTGGCCTGGGATATTGCCCTACACATTTAGCTTGCTTTTTCCGAGACCCCAGAACATGTGGCTGGGTGTCGTGGGTTGTCCCGGCTCCTCATGAGTAACTGCGACGGGGGTGGGGTGGGGTGGAACAGTGTTTTTTTTTAAAAAAAAAACAACCTTACAGTTTTCAGTCCAGCGTTTGTGCGCTCCTTCTCATGAGACATCGGATGTCGCGTGTAGACAGGAGGGGAGATCTTGCAATAACCATATTGTGAGATCCTCCTTCCTCCGTCACACTAGACCCAGTAGGTCTAACCATGACCTTAGTGATAACATTGTTCACATGCTCTAGGACCTTAAACAAAGGCTGCAGCCTGCATGGTGGAGCATTTCAAGCAGGAAAGGGTGACCTCCATCCCATTGGCCTGATCCAACCTGCAGAGGTTCACTGTCCTACATTCCTCCAGAAAGCAACAGGGGACCCAGCAGATGCTGGGATGGAATCACCCGGGGGGGGGGGCACTTGTGATTCACCAAAAAAGAGGCCATGCATCACCAAAAAGGGGAACAAAAGAAGACACATGATCACCCTAATAACAGTTGGTTGTTTCGTAATTCTTGAAGGGGGGGATATGTGTTCCCAAATAGATAAAGGCGGGAGGGAAGGTACAATCTAACCTTAACCCAATATGGTGAAGTATTGGCTGAATCATATGCTCTGGCTATCTAAAACAGAGAACTGCCCTCTGTAAAAGAGGACACATGGCTACCCTAGATCACCCATGTGTCACCTCCCCTATTGAGGAAGATGCCATAACAGGAGAAGCATCTTGGTCAAGTGGTGACTACAGTGCTCCTCCAGCTACTGACTTGCCAAGGGTCACTTTGCCTATATGGTGCCTTCCCCCTTTAGGGAGGATGCCATACAGGCAAAGCTCTGTAAGAGCTTTCCCCTATTGGGGGAAGCATCATGCACAGCAAAGGGAGGTCCTGGACAACCTGCCGGGTGGATGATCCACCCAGGGCATCATGTGGAAACAAAATGACATCATGGGGGCATAGCTCCACCTGCTGATGTCATTCTGCCCATGGAAAGCACTGGAGTTATCCCACCCATACCCTAATGGAGTTCCACACCCCTGATTTAGACTCAGGAAGTATAATGAGAACCATGATTAGAGTCTGTTACCATAGTGGAGTTGATTAAAACTGCTAGTTCATTTGATTTTGGGACCTGAGAGGAGAGGGAAAGTAAAGTGTGAATGGTTTTAGTGATTTTAGCACTTCTGCTTTCATATGTAAAGCTTCATCCCAAGTACCTGCTTCTCTCGAATTATCCCCATAGCGCTAAGCTTTCGTGGTTGTTGTTTTTGCTACTGGGTGACAGCGATCCTTTGCATACCAGGAAGTGAGTTTAAGGGGAGAAATGTAAAAAAATCATTTCAAAAATCAATAGATGACCCAATTTAATTCAGATTTGGTATGCTTAAAGCTCTCCTTAATATCTATTACTGTGCCAATTTTGGTGTCTTTATTTTTAAAGCTTACGCAGATGTAAGCATTTCTTTAAAATCCTACTCCTGCGCCCCAGCGGCGGCTCAGAAGATATGCTCAAAATGTAGGGCTAAATATGGCAAATCATTTTGCTTTATTGCACAATTAAGGCAGGATGCATGGGAGTATGTTACAGTCAAAGCAGATTAAAAGGTGGAAAACTTCTGAGTCCTCTGCATGCAATTCGCAGTGATTGCACAATATAATGCTGGGGTGATAAAGCTATTCGTAATGCCCAAGGGAAAGGTTTACATAAAGCCTCACCCCTGTAGAGATCCCCACCACACTAGCTACCCACCTAAGCCATTCAGCAAGCTTACAAAGCCCCCCTAGGATTGGCCCAAGATCCCCCCTGGTGTGCAAGCACCCAAGGCAGATATACCCCACACATGCAACCAGGGCTGCCACACTCTCACCAAATGTGCAGGGGTCATGTCCAGCAGTCATATTTGCAACAGGGAATGGAGCTAGTCTGTGCAACTCCATGATCCCCTCACACATGCTTTTAGTGTGTGTTTGTGCATGCAGGAGGGGACCTTAACTCCCCATAGAGTTATACAGTTTTCTCTCTACTACCTAACATCATCCGAAGTACAATGCTCAAGTGTAGCTTTCTTCATGTAGTTATTTTCTATTCACTGAGAAGCTAACATTGAAGGAGTTGTGCTACCCAGTTATTGCACTGTAAACTAGATGTGAAAGATAACAATATTTCTCTTATCCAGCAATTGAAGCTAGCTTTGCTGGCTAAGCCAGCTAAGATGCCAGGTGGTAGAATGATTGTCTTCTGTTGCCAGAAGAATACTCCTTACAGACATTACAAGTTATTATATTGTTAAGGTTACAGTTATCTTGGCTCCTTCAGTGGCGTGCGGCTGTTTCCCATTTTTATGGATGGCTTATTCTAAGCTGTTTCACTTTGCCTCTCCTTTGAGACAAAGGTTAGAATGCATTTTCATCAAGCTGTACAAAATGTTGATGGAATCCCCTTACCAACTGGTTTGATGGCAAAAGGAGAAGAAGAAGAGGAGCAGGAGCAGGAGCAGGAGCAGGACTTTATAATTGTCCCTTTTTGACTTTATAATTATCCCCAATTATGTGCATCATTCATTTTAAACATTAAACAATTAACAATTAGTGGAATGACAGTGGAAGCATGACCGTGTTGTTCTCACCCCTCTTTTTGTTGTTGTTGTTGCGAACAGGATATTATTCATGATAAACCAGAATTGCATGTACATAGTTGCATGTATATCCCATCCCCTAATCTCCTTCATCTGCTTTTACAGCAGGCACAATCATTTGAGGGAAAAGAAAACATGACAACCACGTCTCTTTCAGGATCATTCATAGTGGAGGGTTTATGCACTGGGACCACTTCCCATGAGTCACCTTCTGGAGTAGTGGTTGCATGTGTAAAACAAATCTTACTTAGCTCCAAATAACACATTATGTAAACAAACAAACAAAAGTGCCTCTGTTGACTTATGTGCATTTCAGGAAATGTCAAGTAATTATGCTCATATCTAGATGTCTTTTTATATAAAATCAAGAGGTAATTATCTCTGAAACACAAAAACCCCAATGATATCGGATGAAGCACTATATATTTTAGGCATGACTCATTAGAATTGCTTCTCATAGTAAGAATTTTATTTTATTCTGATGAAGATTTTTTTTTTTTTGTATTGTATTTTTTGTTCATTACAAGCATGTAAGAAGTAACACTTCCCTGTATTCGGGCATTTGCCTGTTCATGCATAGGGCTGAAGTGTGTAGGGGACATGGGTGCACATGTAAGCACTGACCCCAACGTCCCTGCATGCCTAACTGTGTAATAGGGTTGGAGTGAAAATCCGCCAGGGCGTGCCAGGTCAACGGATTCCCAGGGCTTGGCCCTCTCGAGCCTTGGTGAGCCCTCCTGATGGATTTCTGCCCCATAGTTTTCTTAGGGAACCATGGGGCTGCTTCTCCAGTCAGGCACAGGGGGAATGCACAATTTCCCCAGCCTTGGGTAAATTGTGCTAGTCTTCCCTGCCCTGACGATGGCATTCCCACCCTGCTGATGGGGTCTTAGGCCCTAGTGTGCTTTCCTCCATCCTGCATGCACCCATTGGGGCCTGAAAGGATGAGGGAAGGGGAGAGGTGCAGGAAACCACGCTTTCCTGGCCTCCAGAAAGTGTGCAGATTCTCCCGGCCATGCCATTAGAGTGGCTGGGGGAATCTGCACAACTTCCGGAGGCCCAGAAAATGCACTTTGCAATGCCTCTGCCTTCTCCCTCACCCACTGGGGCTGAACAGGTGTTTTAATGCTTGCATTAAGAGGCCCGTTTCAGGCTTCGATGGTGCAGGGGGAGGGAGGGAAAGTGCATGTCTGAGGCCTCCAGAAATTGTGCAATTTCCCCAGACCACTAATAGCATGCCATGGGAATTATGCACTTTCTGGAAGCCTTGGACACAAGCAACACCAAGTGCTTGCCAAGCTGGCTTGGCCAAAAGAGGGCAAGGTGGGCAGATCTCAGCGAGTTCAGGAGACGAGCTCCCAGGGAGCTCATCATTCGCTACTGTGTAAGCGCATTAAGCTGAATACACTTATGTGCTCTCTAGACCTTTGCCCTTGATGCATGAAGGTCAGTCTGGGTACCATGCACATATGGATGCTTGTGGTGGGACTTACATGCATGTTCTTATACAATTTATCCCAACACAAGACTAGGCAAATGACTGAGTAGGGCTAGTATCTAGCGTCATAGCATGAGAAGTACAACAAAATTAAGGAAGTGGACAGTAATTAATAAAGAAGTCCAAAAAGTATGCAAATAGTATTACTATTAATGGGAACGCTAGCATTAATAGTATATTATATATCTGTAGGCAATAAAATGCAGGTTGTGCATACTTTTTCTTATTTCAGATTACATTATTGCCTTAGCTGAAATTCACTCTGAAATCACTGAAATAGGACTTGGCATCCCAATTCCCTAAATAAGATCAGTAAACCGAACTGTCACTTTCAGTTCAGTTGACCTGATTCAGGAGAAAGATCAAGCAGGAGAAACTCTTTGAACAAAGCCAGCTAGTAGTTTGTAAGATACCCAATACAACTGTCAGAATCAATAGATCCCATAGATTTCTCTTACAGACAAGTCCAAATTGGGACTCCCTCTCTAAATGCATGATGTTGATAGGCACATGGCCTCTGGGACATTAAAGAAAACTCTCCTTCTGAGATTCTATTCCATTTGAGTTGTGTGTGTGTTTTTCAAAGAAAATAAAGTAATTCAGCCTTTCTAAAGGGCAGCTCCTGAACAAAATTGCACATTCCAAAAATATAGTAATGTGAAAAGTATGCAAGAAATCTATGTTCACAGGTGGCCAAGATCCCTCTTTCCATGGCTGAACTTCCATTTGCTTCCTCTCCATCCTCTCCTCCTGGTTTATCATACTCAACATCAACTTATTTTACACTGCCCCACATTTTGGGATCAGCAGAGAGAGTTTGATCTGGCTTCTTGCATGTTCCACAGCGGAGGCCACCAATATCAGCAGAACAATATCGTTGAGAGGATGAATGCGCTTCCTTCTTTAACTCCCAAGACAGAGATTAGTTATTCTCATTGCCCCTTACTTGATCAGTGACCTATAGGTATTAAATGTCCCCAACTTAGCCATATTTCTCTTCTTGTTCCTGAGTCCAAAATCCTATTGATATGCAAGATATGGTCTCTATTCCATATTATAGTCATTAGAAGACCTCATTGCATATTACACATCTACCCCACCCTCAAAGAGCTCAGAGTAGCTTACAGATGGTTTCCAGGCAGTCTCTGAGCTGGGCAGCCTTAAGGAAAAAGTGTGGTTATATATGGCAGTAGAACTGTGACAATGTGACATGAGCCCCCAGACTATTCTTTGCAGATCAAGTTTTCCCTAAAGAGTAGAAAAAATTATCACACATCCCATGGTCATAGTCATAGATGGTATCTTAAGTTTGAATACACACAGTGATCTACAAAAGGTCACACACTATAAATATATAATGATTTAGAAATGCTCAAGATGAATACATCTCAGTGATATCTGTCTGACTGAAAAGCTGCTACCCAAAAGGGATGTGCAAAACTTTCAGGAAGAACTATTCTCACACCACAGCCATTAATTTCATTTGTATCTGGCATTTTGTCCCAGTAACATGGCAAATTAATAATTGCTCATCTCGGTAACAAGCCCTTTATATTCCGTTCAAATGCACTCTGCTCAGAGTTGCACTGTAATATGAGCTTTGTAGTCTCTTGATGCTGTATAACTAGAGTGCTTCCTGGATTCCTCCCTCTTTTCCTGGATGAATACAGAGTAACTATCAATGGCTACTAGTCATGATGGCTATATGCCATCTCCAGGATCAGAGCCAGCATCAGAGGTAGGATCAGAGGAAACACTGGTTGCTGGGGAACATGGGTCGGATGGAGCTATTGGCCTTTTGTCAGGACTTGTGGGCTTCCCAAATACATCTGCTTGGCCACTGTGGGAAACAGGATGGGAAACTAGATAGGCTTTTGACTGAAATATCAGAGTTCTCATGTTCTTAGGGGATTACATCAAGGGCATGTCTACACCAGCCTTTTTCCCTGGGGTCATCCCTAAATTGTCCCTGTGTATCCAAATGACACACAGGGATCCTGGGGGAAACCAGGGATTACCCCTTCATTTTCACAGGATAACTGGTTGCCCAGTTATCCCGATTTTCCCCGCAGTCCCGGGACCATCCCGAGGACCACAAGAGGTGCAGTGCACAATCCTACCTCCTCGTGAGTAAGTGCGGCACTGAAAATGGACACGGAGCTGCAGGGGGAGGCTCCGTGCCCTTCAGGGGGCAGCAATTTCACCATCCCAGGTGTGGATTTTTAAAAACTTATCTTTTTCGCCACGCACATGCACAGCTCCTCTTCTGGAAAAAAATGGCATCCCTCCTTACTTCCAGGATGCCTCGCATCCATCTAGACACTGGAGGAGGAGGATTGTGGAAGCAGGTAAGTCCATGAACCTCTCCCTCCCTCTATTCCCTTAGTTGTAAACATGCCCCAAGACTTACTTACTTCCCATTTCCAGTCATGAGGTCTCCTAAACAGAATCACTGCATTTGCCCCCAAATCCTCAGTAATTCTACCATATTGGCAATGGTTACTTTTTCAGTACTAGTTGACAACAAGAGGCATAATATTATTACCCGTAACAATTGCTCCTCAGGGACACTATGGAGAACAATATTCACACCTTTTAAAGTTGAAGGTGGCCTCCCATAAATAGCAACTCATTGCAGAAGCTATGATTGGAAAAGAGAGAAAAGTAGGTCGGCAAGGTTGTGTTCTGACCACTAACAGAAAATTAAGAGACAAAGAACACTAACACGACAATAAACAAAGAACAAATGATTATAGGTATCAAAATGCCCTCCATTCCTTTACACTATACTTTGTCAAAAGCTGAACATTTGATGGGGGAACCTTCCAAATGGTATATTATGCATATGCTTTTGAAATACTCTCAAAGGAAGCCCACACAAGCAATTGACCTCTCAGGTAACATGTTATTTATCTGTTCTTGTTGTTAGATGACCAAAGTGATTTCTGCTGTTTATCTGGTGCAAAACCATTATCTTCTTTCCGTACCGGAATATCATCGCAATTGCAAGTTTGACATCCCAGATAGTGTTGTTTTCTTTGTGTGGTTTGATTTTTGTTTTAACTTCTTTGTTTAGGGTGAGATGATGACATGTTGCAAAATCCTTACAAAAATATTACAAATAATAATTATCTTCATATATATATATGTGTGTGTGTGTGTGTGTGAATTCTCAATAGATTAATGGCATGTTATTGTAAAACTAATCATGAATTCCTCTGCTTCTCTACTTCAGTCATAAATGCTGTGTCTTTATATATCATATATTAATTAATGAATACACTGTCAAACAGTTGTGCTGAAGGGGAGATAAGTCTAACATATCCTGTTTATGCCTGCCTGCACTATATTCACATTTATGTTTACTTGATTGTTGTTGTTGTTGTTATTATTATTATTATTATTATTATTATTTTATTAGATTTTTTCATTTTCCAATGCAATACAAACAATAAACCCTTCCCACCACCACCTTTTGCTCCAATTCCCTCCCCTTTAGGTCTCACCTTTCCTTCTTCATATTATCTTGTATGTAAAGAATAAATGTTTTATGTCTATAAGTAAAATCATTAAACAATACTTGGATAGACCAATAGTTACATAGAAATATAAAAATAAAATAAAAGGGTTGTATCAAACCTGTCTCTTTGCTGCCCTGCACTGGTTTTGTGTTAGATCACATTGCTCTGCATGTAATTCAAGAAAATGTCTCCATATTAATTGGAATTCCTCTTCTTCTTTTTTCTTTTTTAGTAATTTGGTATAATAAACCTTTTCATGGGCAGCAAAGGTCAATAGATTCTGAATGCAACTATGTATATTTGGGGATTTTACTTGCTTTCCCATGTTGTAGAATCATGCTGTTCATGTGTGGCCTTATTAAACCATGCAGCATCCCCTTCTATCAAGTCCCTATTGATGGGAATGTATCCCACTAAGGCATGAACATATTTTATATTGAAAGAGGTTTCAAGGACCAGGTTGATCCTACATAGGACCAGAAGGTAGAAAGGCATCACTATTGGGCAACTCCATAACATATGCACTAGATGAATTGGTGGACTGTTACACCTCCAAGATGTATCATCCTATGAGATGCCCAGTCCTTTGAATTTGAAGCTCTGAACATTTGCATGAGCGTGTGTCCAGAGAAAACATGAGTAAATTGTGGAATACATTGCTTGCATTTGTCTTGTTCCCAATTCTCCACTTGATTTGCATATATATCTTAAGTGTTGCTAGGTGTTGCTACTAGGTGTTGCTACATAAAAGGCCATGTTATGAGCCTATATCACTATAGGCATTACACCCACGCCTGGCTTGCCTGGGTGTGGTGATGCAGTTGCGGGCGAGCAAGGCGAGGTGTGGAGGTGAGTTATTGGCGGCCTCTGTGTGGTGCCACTGTGTGGGGAGGGGCCTGAGATTCCTTCCTTAAGGGGAGGACGCCCCTCCTAGCTACCTCTTCTTGGCGCAGCTCCCTCCCTCCCTGTAGACAGTGTGGGTTCACTGGTCGCCTCTCGGGGGGCCAAGTAGGAATTTTTTGCTCTTAATCATTTTGGATTGGGAGTTTTTTTTTTCACCTACTTCACACTGTAAGACAGCTAGGGAGTATTAATTAGGTTAATTCAGTACAGTTTGGTCACATTTATCTTGGGTAGGTGTATGGGCATAGGGAGCAAGGTTAGGGTTGGTGAGCTTCTTAGGCATCATACAGGTGATTGGTAGCACCTGAGGCTCTCAGCTGGGAGTCCTGTGGCACCAGACAATGGGATAAGGGTTACCTCTGAGGCCAACCTTACTCACTTACTCAGATTTTTGCAACATGAGTGGGAGTGACATCAGAAGGCCTCCCTACCCCAAAAGGGGTGTCAGGATAGGTGGTGACATACAAGCATCACCTATCAGGATACAAATAGCTCACCCAATTCCAAATATGGCCAATAAGTGGCCTAGTCAGGATGCCCATTTAGGCTTCCATCACCCTTCAATGTGGCCCTATTTAAACTCGATACTTTTGTCTTGTCTTGTTATTTCGCATTCTACTTCTGCAAATTATCTCATAGTTCTCCTCTCCTGTTTGATGCTGTTGCTGCTGCTGCTGTTGTTTTGGGTAGGGATGTGAAGGAATCTGGTTTGGGGATGATGCACAGCAAGTTTTTACTAACTCCCCTCACCCCAGACTCCAGCTCACAGATCCCTGAGCTGGCTAGACTTGGTGCGTGCCAAGTCGAGCAAGTTCATGGTTTATCCTTTTTTTATGTGTGGAAATCCCAATTTACACAAAATCACTGCTGGGAATATTTACAGAAATTGTGATTTGCACAAATCAGAGCTGGGAATGTTTATGCAAATCAGGACTTGTGCAACATTGCAGCTGGGAATATTTATGGAAATCAGGATTTCCATAAAATCACAGTCATTACAATTTGTGCAAGATAGCAGGCGTAAATGGTCCTTTACACATGCAATTTTATGCCAATTGTGCTATTTATGGCCATGATTTTGCACAAATTTCAATTTCTGTAAATATTCCCAGATACAGGGGGATTTGCAAAAATGTATGTTGTTATTTGTGCCTCCTTTAAGGCTGTGTCATTCCAGCAGCAAAAAACCTGCATTTCTTGATAAACAGCCATTACAGCTTTCTGACTGAGTGTGGGGGATGTAGCAGTCTTATCTCATATACCAAAGGTAAAAGTCGGGTTTTGTTCACTAAATTGAAACATAGCTCCCTCTCATTAAGTTGCTTCTATTTTTTCTTCATGGCTGTGGAGAGCAAACACAATTTATCAAATAATAAAGCTAATAAAATAGGAACAGACAAGACTAATAGAATCTTAAGTGCTCACTGATCCGGTAGCAGTTTTTGGTCACTGCACAATGGTAATGTGTTTACGGGGCACATAGAACAGGCAGGCCAAACAACAATGGTTGTCCATCATGTGCCACCTCAGCTCTATCAGAATGGTGACATCTGTTTTGTCTGAAAGTTGCCTGTCCAATGTGATTTCTCTCTTTGTGACATAACATGGTAATGGCAGCACTAGTAAAAGAAGGGTTAAGGAAGAATCAACAGTATAAGTACATCAGGAGCTCTTCCTAAGTAAAGGACCAATATTTAATTTTGTATAGCATTTTCCTAATTAAAAGGAATTGCCACACTCATCACTTCTTTTACACACTCTTTGAAAATGTTTGCTGTTGAATGCTGATAAATAATGCCGTCTCCCATCTGTTAGCTATCTTTACTTCTGTTCCATTGTTTGTCTGAGTTGTTTAATGCACACCGCCCAAAGATCTTTACCTTGAGGGGCATCAGTAAACAAATAAACAAAACTCATGGATGGAGTCAGAATTGCATACATGCTGCTAATCTCACGTTCAAGGGTTACATATGCACAGAGCCTATGCATGTACATCAAAAACAGACATTGTCCTCTGTTTGAATGAGCCTCCATTTTCCAGATTACATGTATTTTCAGTCTATTGGTTCCATTCAAATGTGCCTCTTGAAAGCATGTAGGTCAGAGGAGGGACCAGTAGGCAGAACCTTGAAGGCTTTCATTCAGCAATCAAATTCACTGAACACATCAACAGAGTTTTTATTATCTCTAAACTGCTACTCAAACAGCAACATTAAAACAGGGGACTAATTTCATTTTACCTCCCTGAGAAAGAAGAGAAAGCAATATTCAGTCCAACTGCCTATGTTAATCCTTGGAACTGTTCTAGAATATTTACCCAGCATATGAGCTTTGCTTTTAAAATGAACGCAGTCCTGTCATTCAAGGTGACTCTTTGCATCTGATGTTACCTTTGTTAACTGATAAGACTAAAGGTCTGGGGCCAAAGTCAATTGTCTGGTGATCCTCAAACAGCTCTGCAGTATCTCCTCCTCTCAAAAGGTAGATCCCACTGTCCTTGTTTTTCTGGCAGCCTGTAAGGACAGAGAGATATAATAGTATAGGACTTAAACATGGTAACAGTAAGAATTCAATGAGGCTGAACCAGGCAAATGGAAAGTAATGTACTAGAATAAAGTGAACAACAACAACAACAACAACAACAACAACAACAACAATAAACACTGCAGGACTGGTAAAATAATTTACTGTGAACTTGCTTTTGCTGTTCACATCATTCATGAACTTTTGTCCTTCTGTAAGTGTTCATTACATGATTTTGATTATTATTATTTTAAAAAAAACACCACACAAAAGAATTAAGGTAAGAAGAGATGGTGGGAAGTTATTTGCTGTGATTTTTGGGTATTTGTACCCTATGATGGTTTCTACTGTTCGTTTGTTTTAATGTTTTAAATCTCCTTCTTTGGGTGATGCGGTGCCACTACCTCACACACAAGGCTTTGACACGCACACCTCCCTCAGGCTAAAAAGCACCGCTTAAATACCTAAGGAAGGGGTAAAAAGAAAAGTAAAACTTTTCTCTTATAGCAGAGGGAATATGTAAGGAGTTTTGGAAAAGGCTTATCTAATGAAAAAAAAGATAATATCTCTATATATGTCATGGGTTTGTTTTTTTCACGATATATTTTTTGTTCTGTTTTGTTAATGTTCACAATAAAAAGGGGAAAAGAATAAAGAAGTATTTAATTCACCATTGCATTTATACACAACCTCCCCCATAGTTAATACTTAAGATAGACTAGATAGATAGATAGATAGATAGATGATAGATAGATAGATAGATAGATAGATAGATAGATAGATAGATAGATATAATAACATTAACTTGCTTCAGATTGTTCAGGGCCTCATTAGTAGAGTGGGTTAAATCTAAAAGGGGTTTCTCTTCCTGTTCCCCTTCACTAGAAGAGCCATTAACATTAGCTATGTTAATGCTAATGGCTCTTTTAGTGAATGACACAAGAGCTTGGGTTAAACTAGGGCTTCTTTATTTATGAACAATAGATTCATCCCTCCCTGGATCTTTACTTGAGAGTACGGGAATTAAGTCCTTACCTCAGACTACTTGCCTATTGTAAAGGGCGAGCCACTTTCCAAAGCAAGGGGTCGGAAAGTCCTGTTCCTTGCTTATGTGACACTTTATAAATGTGGGGAGACCGCCCTATGACACCCCTGCTCACTGCCATAATGACAGTGAGTAGGGCAGGAGGGTCCCCAAAGGCATACCATATCCTGACACATGAGCCGCATAGCCCCCGTGGAGCAAGCCGTCCGGATATGCCAATGACCCAAAGGGTCCCAGAGTGCTCACTGTCCCTATCTAATGCAGGCAATTCCAATACAGCCCTGCCACAAACAGACCTATTTACTCACCCTTCCACATAAAACCTCCAGTATGAAGTAGGCAAAATCAAAAGAGGCCGTTGCCTTTTATAGGCTCAGCCCTGTCTAGCCTCACGTGGCACATGTTTTGAGCCATGTGGGGGTGTCGCATTGTTCCTCCCCTCACGCAACTGCCGGCTTCCCGCCCCAGCTGTTGGGCTTGGTGGACACTGGATTTTCAGGCATTTAAGTGACATGAGAGGATATCTCACTGATTGAAAATTTTACAAGAGATTCGATCTTAAATGTCCTTCTTAAGCAACCCCCATCTTCATCGGCAGCAGCTTTATGTATCAGCCATTGTCCTCGACAACCTCCTGATAAAATTTCCATATAAAATTTCCAGTTCAAAAATAAAATCTACCATGCAGAATCTTTCTGCCTTAATAATTCTGCATAAAATGTTCTTTTACTCAGTACGATAAAATCCTGCATTATGCTTTGAAAAGTGTGTTATCTGTTATGTCAAGAAGTGCCTTGCACTAATTAGCCTAACACATTCCATTTTTTTTCAGCCAGAGTTTCCTTGCAGGTAAAGCAAACAAAGCTGTTCTACAAGCCATCAAGGGGTTAGAGTCTTCCAGGGGTGATGGGGGGATCCAAATAATGTCCTAATCAGAACGAGTTGTTCATTTAAAGAAAAAGTTTCTTCCCCCTTTTTTCCAAGGGCCATTATACAAGATGCATTTCAGCATGTAATAAATTATATTCTCCGTCTGATTCAAGTTGCAGATACAGATTCTTTGGGAGACCAGGACCTGTTTACTTCTGCCATCAAACTTTGCAGAAGGCTTTGGCTGTAGCAATAGTTCCAGAAAGACACTATCTGAGGGACAGAATAGCAAATCTTTGATATTTGAAATCTCAGTCTTTGATCATCCTTTTTTAAAAAGGCAAGGGAAATATAGATTGTTGCAACAACTTCATCCCATCTTCAGTTTCTCCTTCATGGAACTTGTTCCTGAGTTTCTTTTTGCCTACACTTTGGTGAAAGGATATACTCATAACAGAACAATCCCTAGCTAGATTCAGGCCACAGCTAGACCTAAGGTTTATCCTGGGATCATCCAGGGTTCGCCCCTGCCTGAGCACTGGATTCCCTGTGTGGCACCTAGATGAACAGGTTTGACCCCTGGACGATCCAGGGATAAACCTTAGGTCTAGCTATGGCCATAGTGAAATGTTTAAAGTCAAGTTTACTACTGCCATGAATCTCATGTGATTAAAATGAAGCATGTGTTTAATGAAATGCTTTCCTGGATCAAGCCATCTTGCTTAAGCCATCTTGCTTAATACATGTAGGAATGAGTTGTTAATAAGCAGGTGGCTTCTTAACAACTCATCTTGAATAATCAATAATGAAAGATCTCATCAACAGAATTCTTCTTCTCTGGCAAAACTCTAGTACATTTCTAAGATGGATTCCTTCTTCCTTTCTTTCAAGAAATAACAACCCTATGAACATTTCTGAAGGGTTTTAGTGATGATAATCATTACTTACTAAAATTATGATGATGAAATTAAAAGAGCCATTGACCATTACAAGGATTCCTTCAGGTAAAATAGGCCCATACTTTCTGATCTATTTATTATATTATCACACTTCATAACTACCCCTGCTCCCCCGCAATTCACCCTATGTTAGAAATTATGAAGACAGCTGGATTAGGGAGATATGGGCAATGTTAATCCTTTTTTGATGAGATCAAACTTAAAATAATACTGCAAGCACCTGAATAATTCATTTGGCGATAGGATCTGAATAGTTAAGGTCCGATTAGGAATATAATGGAAAATATCTCGACTATTTTTTAAAATGCAAAGCTTTGGAGAGTGTATTTCTTTCCATCTTCTCCACTAATATCAAGAAAAAGAAATCATAGTGTTGTTGTTTTTGAGAAGGAGGAGGAGGAGGAGGAGGAGAAGAAGAAGAAGAAGAAGAGGAAGAAGAAGAAGAAGAAGAAGAAGAAGAAGAAGAAGAAGAAGAAGAAGAAGAAGAAGAAGAAGAAGAACTTTAGACTTTAAAAAGGTGCATACTTATTCATTTAAACAATTTCCAGTGGGATAGTTGTATTAGTCTGTTGCAGCAAAAAGAATAAAGTGTCTTGTGGTATTGGAGGAAGTGTACAGTGTCCATAAAAAATTGTTAGTCTTTAAGCTGCCACAAGACTCTTCGTTGTATTCATTAAAAAAGATTCTGTGCCACACTCAGTGAATCTTTTCCAGGTCAGTTCACAATCATATAATAAGCATAAAAGAAGAATTGATAAAATGAAATATTAAAAGGCAGAATTAAAAGCAATCCCAACAAAAGTTAAAATCCTATGAGATGTCAACAGCTTAGGAAAATAAGAGAGGTCATGACATGGCACCTCAAGAGTAACAGTGAACGTGCCAGGCCGTCTCAGTTTAGGCATACCAGCCTCATCTGGTGAAAGGCGCTCCTCCATAGATGTAAATACTTTGTTGGCAGCTTTGCTTCATGACACCAAGTAACTTTGATACAGCTTAAAATGCAGAGCTCAATTTATAAAGCACAACAACTTAACACAATGAGTGCTTGCAACATGGAATTGTGAAAATCAACAGATGTTTCGATGAAGTGTCAGCAGTGCATAGAAAACAAGCTGACAAACCTTAAAGAAAACATATGGTCCTCTTTAAACCCTTACTGACAGAAAATTAATATCGTTTTCTGCTAAGGAATAATAATTAAAATAATAGGATAGCACACTGCTTGGGAAATAATAACAGTACTTGAATTGGCATTTTCTCAATATATCATTGTCCTTGTACTTCCTTTCCTGTTGCAGTCATCCTGTCCCCCTCACAACCCCTTCCTCCTATGTTGTTGTCAGTCCTTCCTTGATTTCTCTGATCAGCATGTTTTTCTTTGTATTTCTTTAACCAAAGTACTTGTCTTCTGGATAGTCCAATATTACATAGTATAGATCAGTCTTCCCCAATTGGGCACCCTCCAGATATTTTGGACTACAACTCCCACCATCCCTGACTATTGACCATGCTGGCTGGAGCTGTTAAGAGTTGATGTCCAAAACATCTGGAGGACACCTGATTGTGGAAGACTTTGCATACAGAAGATCCCAGGTCCTCCAGGACTAACTGGCATCTCCAGTTACATCAAGGGTGAATATCAGGCCTGCAGGCTGAATCCAGCCCATGTGGGGTCCCAACCTGGACCCCCAGGGTTTCCTTAATGGCCACACCCATTCCCATGTCCCCACTCCTTTCCCCTGCCCACTGACCATTTGGTGGTTTCCCAAGATTTCCATAGTTTCTTTCCCCATTCTAAAACGGGTGGCAGGTGATGACCAAGACCCCTGCCTAAGACCCAAGAGAGCCACTACAAATCAGAATAGGCAGTACTATGCTTTTTGAACAAATACTCTGATCTGGAATAAGTCTGCTTCTTATGTTCCTAAATAACCTGATGCCATGTATGTCACAGCATAAAATGCATTCTGATTACGCAGTTACCTGAGTAACAACCATCCCAGCTGCCAGATCACTTGTTCCAGGCTCCAGCTGAGCATTCTACAAAGCGAACTCACAGCAAAACAGTGCACACAAAACTGCATGCATTCCTAGTGCGAGTCTATTATTAGAAGGAATCATGTCTCCAGAGCAAAAGAGTGAAGTGTGCTCACAAGGACTTCCCCCTGAGTAAGCATGACTAAGGCCATAGCTAGATGGGGCTATATCCCGGGGTGATCCCTGGGATCATCCCTGTGTGTCCACATGATGCACAGGGGATCCCGGGAGCAGGGAGGGATGATCCCTCCCTTTCCCTGGCTTATGGTCCTACCCTTTCAGCCTGCTGTTTCTGCGGTCTCAGGATGATCCCAAGACCACGGAACCTGTGGGCGGGTGTCACGGTTTGTCCTGGCTCCTCACAGTTACTCGCGAGGAGCTGAGAACCACGCATGAGGATGGGGTGGTGTGAGCTGGGAAATTAATTAAAAAACAACAACACACCTTACCTTTGAACGCACGTGTGCTCCTTCTGTTTCTTTAAAAAAACAAAATGGTGGGCGCGACAACGTCTTTGTCCGAGGCCATCACATGCCACGTATAAACAGAGGGGGAGAGATCACAATAAATTTATTGCGAGATCCTCATCCCCCTGTCACGCTAGACCCATAGGTCTAGCTGAGGCCTAAGATTAGCAGATTCATTGAATGAGAAACCATCCCCATGGCACTTCCTTTTCTTTCCTGCTTCAACTTGACCACCACTTCCTGCTGACTGTTACTTGCCCGGGACTGGTTTATTTTATTATTTTATTTATTACATTTTTATACTGCCCAATAGCCGAAGCTCTCTGGGCGGTTCTATCTCATTGGCACAATGGAGATTAAAAGAGACAGGTTACCCAGAGAGCTTCAGCTATGGGGCGGTATATAAAAGCAATAAATAAATAAATAAATAAATAACAGACATTAATGGTCTCTCCATAGGCATTTATTTGCCTTGTCTTGTCTCTTCATTATTGTACTTTTTGTTTTGTTTTGTCTCCCAGTGGGACATTGTTAACCTTCACCACCCTGGGTAGCTTTCCAAAGTGGTTAGGTCACATGAGGGGTAATCCTATTCCTTAGGTCCTGTCCTTCAGAATGACATTAGGAATGCATAGTGTTGAGACAAGCAAGCTCCACAGAAAGGAGCACAAGCCCCCAAACTGCTCATGGGTGGTAGCATCCACTAATATGCCAGGAGTTTCAATGGGATTCATACTCCATAGGAATGTCACCTTCCTTGTGCAATATTCGGATGAATAATAGGATGCATTGGGCTGAATAGCCATAGAAATGTATTGAAAGAAGCAGCCCCAAAACTAGGGCTGTGCACCAGCCCCCCAAACCAGTTTACATCTGACCCTTCCCTGACCTGTTCTGGATCGGACCCTGGAGCGAAATCCGAAGGGTCAGATCGTGATTCACCTGCCATTTTGCCCCCTTCCCCACTTACTTGCCTCCACAGTGGACAGCAAGTAAGTGGGGAAGGGGGCCCAAAATGGGGGGCAAATAAATCTCCCTCCCCCCTTACCTGGCTCTACCATCCACCACTGCATGGACTGCGGTGGCGGTGGGCAGCAGAGCCAGGTAAGCCCCCCTCCCCCCACCACTTACCTGCCTCCATCATGGTCCGCCACCTGCTTATTATTATTTATTTATTTATTTATTTATTTATTTATATAGCACCATCAATGTACATGGTGCTGTACAGAGTAAAACAGTAAATAGCAAGACCCTGCCGCATAGGCTTACAATCTAATAAAATCATAATAAAACAATAAGGAGGGGAAGAGAATGCAAACAGGCACAGGGTAGGGTAAGCAGGCACAGGGTAGGGTAAAACTAACAGTATAAAGTCCAGTGTCATGCCCTGCATGGAACCGGAGTCGGGAGATGAGGGGGAGGTGGCAGAGGCTGGACCCAGTGCAGAGGGGCCTGGCTCAGGAGAAGAGAATGGACTGGCAGAGGCTGTGGCAGAGCCTCAGGGAGAGGAGCCAAGGCCAGCAGGAACCTCTGCCAGCTCAGAGGGCTTGATGCCAGCAAAGACTCTGGAAGAGCCGCAGGGATCTGGGGAGGAGAGGGACCAGCCCAGTTTCAGCCAGTTAAGGGCGGAGAAGTCCACCCGACGGCGGTCTAGCCGGCTTCAACACAAACGCCAGGCAATCAGAGATCAGCTGCGGAACGCTGACTCAGCACTCTGACTGAGGATAAAAGGAGCAGCCAGGAGCCCTGCCAAATTGTCAGAGATTATCTGAGCTCTTCGGTGGAAGCTGGCTCCCAGAGCTCTTGAGCACGCACCTCGCTCCAGATCCCGAGTTCCTGAACCCAGCCTTGACTCCCGGACCCCGTGACCACGCCTGACGACTTCCGGAATCCTATGGTAACCTTGGACTGCCTCTGACAACGTTTACCCGTGCCTACTCCTGTGACCTTTGGACTGCATCTCTGGACCTTGCTTCCGAAGTCTGTAACTGCAATAAATTCCTTGTTACTAAGATACCAACTGTGTGAGCTTATCTTTGTCAAGCCACTTGGCAGCTTTCCCGGACATCCGCACAACATCATCAACTGCCCAGAGAGCTTCGGCTATTGGGCGGTATAAAAATGTAATAAATAAATAAATAAATAAATAGAGGCCTGGGCCTCAGTTGAAGCCACTGGACCGTGACAGAGGCAGGTAAGCCTCCCTCTCCCCTGCCCCCTTACCTGGCTTCGCCACCATCACCACACAGACTGAGGTGGTGGTAGAGCCAGGTAAGCCCCCCCTTACCTGCTTCCATCACGATCCGGCTGTGGCTTCAATTGCGATGGAGGCAGGTAAGCCCCCTCCTGCCTGGCCCCCTTACCTGGCTCTGCATCTGTCGCCGCATGGACTGTGCTGCTGCTAGGTAAGCCCCCTCCCCCACACTTACCTTTTTTTCAGAGCTCTGGATCAAGGCGAAGGATCCACTTTGTCTTGATCCACTTCATCTCGGAGCTGCAGACCGAGATGAAGTGTATCGAGACAAAGCGGATCCTTCGCCTTGATCCGGAGCTCTGCCTTTGGCGGAGGTGAATCAGGCCTTTGGCAGAGGTGAATCAGACCGCTCCTCTATCGCTTCTATGAACCAAAGCAAAGCGGAGCACAGCCCTACCCAAAACTACTCACAGGTGATAGAGGGAGTACCACCGGACAGCAGGATTGTACCTGCTGAGTATGATACCTATCTGGAGCCAGTGAAAGGAGTCTCTGGCCTATCTGGAGAAGCATAGCTGCACATACATACAGCTCCTTTCTCACAAATGCCTGCCTGCTGCTGGGTATAGCCAGAAG
Organism: Elgaria multicarinata webbii; assembly: GCF_023053635.1. NCBI lineage: Eukaryota > Metazoa > Chordata > Lepidosauria > Squamata > Anguidae > Elgaria > Elgaria multicarinata. The sequence goes on along the minus strand of NC_086180.1, from coordinate 33,531,194 downwards.
TGGGGCATGGCTAGCAGGTGTGATCCTGCTCTCCCCTAATGCATTCACTTTGTGTGTATGTGAGTGTGTGTGTGTGAAAACCTCTTATGGCTGGCATTGTTGGATCTTCTGACCTCACTTTGTAATAGCATCCCCTCCCCTCTGTTTCCCTCTAACTACAATCCTACAGTTTCCCATACTAGCACACTCTCTCTGTCTTTTCTAGGGAAAAACTCGGGCAAGCAGCTCATTTTTCAGAACGTTGCTTCTTCTGTCTTCCTTACATTTAGCAATATCATGAATCACAGCTTGTCACAAAAAGAGCGAAGGAGGAATGGGATTACATGAGAAACCTGGAAATGCCTCCCCCAACCCATCTCCAAGGTCTGCATTTTTGCACCCCTTTTTAAAATAAGCAGACAGTGTGTTGGCTACTGGCAATGCACCTGCTAGACCACAGACAATTTGTAGCTTCCTAGATAATTATCCCCCCATGGCATCAACATAAAGGTAATACTTCCTGTTCACACAATTCTGAGCCCGAGAAATAACAAAGCAAATAATGGAAGCAAATAACTCTGGAGTCAATAGAAGAAGACTTAGCCATGGAAAGGCATTGCGAGATTTCTGTCTCCCCAGCAACCCCCAGGCAAAGGGACCCCAGTCGGTGTCACCCTGTGTCCAAAGGAAGCTCCATTGCTATCGTCAGACTCTCAGGATTTGGGCCATGAAAGAATAGCATGCCACAAACTATCCCATATTGCTGCAGCCTGAGGCTGCTAAAACAGATAAGCCCCCTTTAAGGATCAAAACCTCAGTAGAGACAGAGGTGGAGCTAACCAACTAGATGCCAGTGACATCCTATCTAAGCCTCAGTCTTGCTCTGAACTTTGTTGGAGCAACATACAGGCAATCTTGCTTGGTTGCCAGCCCTAGCTACCACTTGGAGTTTTCTGTGGTGCTTATCTCTTTCTCTGTTGTTTTCAGAAAAAAAAATGGCCCAACCTGTTCCCAGCTCAAGTTCTGATCCCTAACAGAACCCCATAACCCATGGCCTGAAGCTACACAGAAGACTGCTTCACCCATATCTGGGAGGGGAAAAATTGCACCCTCAAATGGAAGAAATAGATTGCCTTATTTTAAGTAAGAGTGGCATTTGGCATTCATAGGGTTTTCTTTCTTTATTTTTTCCTTTTCAAATGTCACTTGTGGAATGGATGGGAGGTCTCTTTCCCCCCTCTCTCCGTTTTAAAAACACCACTGGATAATATCCTTTTCCCCACCCCTGAATATCACCATTCTGAGGAATGATGCTAAAATGGGTGTCATTAGCACTACAAGAGGAGAGAGAAAAAGAAAAGATTTTCTGTTGCCACAAGTCATGCTTTATAAAGGGAAAAGCAAGAGAAGACCTGCTACTACCAGAGTAATCCCCCTTGCATGTTCATTCAGAAGTAATTCCCACCATGCTCAGTGGGATTTACTCTCAATTAAGGGTGTGTAGGATTGCAGACATAGGCCTTAGCTAGCCCTAAGGATTATCCCAGGCAAATGGAGGGGTTATCCCTGCCTGCTCCCAGGATACCCTGTGTGTCATTTGGATGCACAGGGATGATCCCAGGACAACCTTGGGATATAGGCCTGGTCTAGTCATGGCCCTAGAGTCTCTTTGGAGTCAAAATCTGTTCCGTTTACAATTAGGTCATGAGAAAATGGAAACATGTGGAAACTTTTAATGCCTGCACTGCTGAAAAGATTTCGGCAACAAGCCGATTATTTGATTATATTCAAAATTATTATTATTATTATTATTATTAGTAGTAGTAGTAGTAGTAGTAGTATTAATTTATATAGCACCATCAATGTACATGGTGCTGTACAGAGTAAAACAGTAAATAGCAAAACCCTGCCGCATAGGCTTACATTCAAATAAAATCATAATAAAACAATAAGGCACTGGGTAGGGTAAAACTAACAGTATAAAGTCAGAACAAAATCATACAGAACAATGTCAGTTTACATCACCAAACGCTGAAGTTGGAATACATTATACACTTTAATGAAATTTCAGAGGCAGCCAATGAAGGGTGTGCCAAAGTCATGACCACTGCCAGAAATGTCGTTGTGTATAAAAGCCTACTGGGGAAACAATATTAATAGCCAAAAGTCTTCGACCCTTGGGCTGTGCTGAGTTGTTAAGACATGAGCATCAGCCATGCCAGGTTCCACGCTTTGCATTCCTGCCAGCATTGGAGAACAGCATAAAGAGACATGAGTACATGCCTGCTTCTGCGGTGCTTTGCTTGTGTTCTGCCAAGCTTTTAGAATCAAACTTGTCAATTCTGACCGTGCCATAGAAATGGGTGTCTTGCTGGATATCACTGCAGTGTTCAAATATTTCCTGCAGTTGCTGCTACTGAGAACTTTATAAACACTTGAATGGGCATAAGTCCCATTGAACTCAGCAGGACTTAACTTCTGAGTAAACATGCACATTCTTGAATTGTTGATGTACAGAAATGAAATGAAGTTTGGATCCTAAGACAAGTCAAGGGAGTTCATAGAAGGAATGTTTCCTATCTACTACTTTTGAGATTTCATGAAACACTCTGATTCTTTGTATTTAAGATAGTCTTGAATTGCATTCAATACTCTCAGGCCTGATCTCTGAATATTTTCAGGGTGTTTTGTCTAGCAGGTAAAGTGCTACAAAAAGATTTTACTTTTTCGTTGGAACTGTAAAGCTAGGTCTAGAAACTGAAATGCACCGAGAATGTTGGGAAGTTCAAAGATCTAGTACTGATCCAACTGCGGTCAACTACTAAACAGTTTGGATTCTAATGTATCATTTCTTATCATCATAGTCAACTAATGGGTTTTTAATAAACAGATAAAGAAAGTGTGTTTAGATGCAAATGGATTTAGCCCCATTGACTTCAATGGGGTTACATTGTATAAATAAAAGTATTCCATTCTCCAGGGCCAGATCTACACCAAGCAGGTTATGATACTATGAAAACAATTTGAAAACTGTATATGCAGTGTGTCCTGGGCTGCAACAGTTGTCACTACTGTCATAAACTGCTTTAAAGCATCCAGAAGAATTTAAAACCAACTGTATATCAGATATCCAGTGCCTGGGTATATGTAGAGAAAATATTCTGATGGCTCTTAAGTACTAATTTACATCCTAGACCTTCATATGCTGTCAGTCATCAGATGTATAGAAGCACAGGAAGCAGGCCAGAGTAGAATGTCAACAGAAGGCCAACCCAACAGTTCAATATGACAAAAACATAGATCAACTAGCACTTTTATGAACCAAGATGTACACAAACAACTAGGCTGGGGAATGGATAGTTAAAAAGGACCTGGCTTCTCCAAGATCTAAAAGTGCAGATAGCTGTTAAGGCCAATTAACTCTAGCATTTCTGATATCAGAGTGTTGGTTGAATCCTGATCAAGTTGAGCACTATTTTCACCATGCACATACATACAAAGCTATGTACCAATATGAGCTAATATGGGACCTGTACTTCTGAGTCACCAAACCAGTTGACCATTAATGAAATGGTCATCCTGGGCATATTGACATGCCAACCTGGCCTTGGTAATCCACCACTAAAAACAACAACAATAAACAACTTTACATCCCTGCCTCAGGCTCAGGGTAACTCACTGTAAGCAATACACTTTTCTTATGAATAATTCATTTGAAATTGATTTGTTTGAAATGCTTCCTTCTTTTCATGTCCTATATATCTACTTATGCTATATGATTATTTCTGTTCTATGTTAGGTTGTGTTCATAATCTATATAATTGCACTCCTCTTTTTTGGGAGCAATGTCCATGTGGACTTGGCTTTCAGCAGCCAATGAAGCTTTCACCAAATGTTCTGCAAGAAAGGCTCGCGTTAGGGAGAGATTTATTCGGGAGACAAGGACAGCATTTGAACCACCTACTCAAGTAACCATGTGGTGCTGTGAAAGGTAGCGAGCCAGATGCTAAGCACTGGCTTCTGAGCGCCAGCTCCCTCTAGAGAATTCTGCGTTCTTGAAAACAACATTTGAAACAAAACAGCAGCCGTCGGAAATTTACATACCAAACGCATGACCTGAAAAGCTCACAGGGCAATTACAAAAGTAAGAAACATTTCTTTTTAAAAGAGCATTCAGTCAGGGCTCTTGAAGAAGCACACAGTTCTTCGGTTCATTTTTTGTTTTTAAAAGCAGACTGAGCTGCTAAAACTCATTTATTTGTAGATAATGATAGCTCATTATGAAAAACCAGTGAATGACAGCAGCAGATGTGTCATGTCAGAGAAGGGGTTGTCAGCTATGGGTATCTGGTAGAAACAATGGAATTATTATTGTTATTGTTGTTATTATTGTTATTATTGTTATTATTATTATTATTATTTTGTCCTTTCAAATGGATAATACTAAAGCCTCTATTACGTGATGAGGGATGGGAGAAAAAAAGGTAGACTTGATTCTTTTGTTTCTCTCTTTGGAAATGCTGGGCTGGGTATTAAAACCACAGCATTGTTTACTTGTAGGCTGGAAGGTACCTGCCATTGAGAAAGGTCAGTGAGGTTGGTTGCTCATTAGTCTTCAGTAGGCTTTCAAAATACACAACAGCCAAATCTTTGGCACTGTAAATTGGTACTAGGTGCCATCAGCATAGAAAGATAAAAGCATACACTTTGACACTGATTGGCCAGCTTCCTGCCATCTCCTGGTTTGTGTGGGAACAGGAAACAAGCTCTCTAATATAACCCACCAACTGTTGCTTCTTTCTTTCCTCAAACCCCCCCCCCCCAGAACAACTTTAATTTACAATAAGCAGATAGTAGCCTAGGCTCTAGCATTAACAGCTATGTCTGAGGGAAGAAAGGGAGGTTATAACAGTCACTAATTTCTTTTGGGAACACTGAATAGTATAATTCATGCCTTTTTATGGCTTGAACAGAGCAAGGGGCTCACATTCAAACTCCCTTTGGTTTCTATTATTTACTCTTAACATATAGTTTCCATTAGTTGCCATAATATTTCCATCAAGCTACGATGGCAGCATAAAATTTTGCAGGAGCAAACTAGGAAATAACAAGCAACGCTCAAGTGTCAAGAGACAGAAAGCCAATAAACATGCCAAAGGATTAGATGGTCTGTCTTGCATCTTACATACACAATTGGCTTCAGAAGCATTGGCAGAGGAGGTGATAGAATTTGGATAATTGTCACCAAGTACAAGTGGCTTAAGCTTTTCTCAAACAGCTAAAGCTAATGCTGTGCGGAATCCTTCCCCCTATTTGGGGGGACTTTTTTCTCTCTCTCTGTGAAAGAGGTGGGTTTTTCCTGCCTGTTTTGCAGGAAGCTGGAGAATTTCAAAGAATTTTCTCCTTGAGGAAGGGGGCACGGTTTCCACATACCTTTTTAAGTGTAGCCAGTTGTTGAGGGGGTCATCTTTATATTTTTAATTCTTTTTTTAAAAAAAACACCCCGGCACTTGGAGGAGCCCAGGAGTTCTTCCTGAATGCCTATTTGAGACCAAGTGACCTCTCCCTCTCCAATAGGCAGTCAGGAAGAACTCTTGAGTTCCTGCAAGTGCCAGGGGCAAAATAATAACAACAACAATAATAACAATAACAACAACAACAACAACAACAACAACAACAACAACAATAATAATAATAATAATAATAATACAGCAACAAAGAAAACCCATGAACAACTGCCTACACTTTAAAATATGTAGAAACCCTCACCCTCTCCTGAAGGAGAAAATTCTCTGAAATTCTCTTCTCTCCCAGCCCCTTTCATCAGAGTTTTTGGTTTTCCCCCACCCACCCCATGAAATGCTAGTTGACTCCAAACTAGCTAAAACTAGACCAACTGCTTGGCCAAACCCAAGCTACATTTGTGTAGGCAGTTTTTAAAATTAAAACTGATCACTAACACTGCTGCACAATATGAGAAACCTTTTAGTACTAGGAGAAAGGAGCATTTATTTGTATTGTTTGTGGAGGGATTAGAGCTGAATTAGACAACAAGCTACTGTCCCTGGTGGTAGCTACCATTAAAGTGGTGGGGGGAATACACAATTTCCCTAGCCTTGGGGGAATCACCTGTTCTTGCATATTTTCTCCCTCCACTCTAATAGCATTGCATATTACCCCCTGCTCTGTTAATGGTAGCTGCTCGGTACAGGCCTGTTCTAGCACCCAGTCGGTCCACCTGGGCCCATGAGGGGCAGATGAAGGGGTATCCTATGCTCTCTCAGGCCCAGGCAGATTTTCAATCTAATTCTATTGAAGAAACCTGTTAGCCAGGGCTGCAAACAGCAGAATGAAATTCAATAGAGATAAATTCCAAGTTCTACACCTAGGAAAAAAAACACTAAATATGCAGTTAGAAGATGGGGGATACTTGGCTCAGCAATACTACAAACAAGAAGGATCTTGGAATTATTGTAGATCACAAGCTAAATATGAACTAACTGTCATGTGGCGGCAAAAAGAGCAATTGCTATTTTGAAGTCTAGCTTCCAAATCGTCCAAGGTACTGGTACACCTCTATTTGGCACTGGTTAAGCCTCATCTAGAGTATTGCGTCCTGTTCTGGGCACCACACTTCAAGAAGGATGCAGACAAGCTGGAGGGGGTTCAGAGGAGGGCAATGAGGATGATTAGGGGTCTGGAAATAAAGCCCTATGAGGAGAGACTGAAAGAATTGGGCGTGCTTAGCCTGGAGAACAAAAGGCTGAGGGGAGTCATGATAGCACTCTTCAAATACTTGAAAGGTTGTCACACAGAGGAGGGCCAGGATGTCTTTTTGATCATCCCATAGTGTAGGACATGGAATAATGGGATCAAGTTACAGGAATCCAGATTCTGGCTGGACATCAGGAAAAACTTCCTGACTGTTAAAGCAGTATGACAATGGAACCAATTATCTAGGAAAGTTGTGGGCTCTCCCACACTGGAGGCCTTCAAGATGCAGCTGGATAGCCCTGTCAGGAATGCATTAAGGTGGATTCCTGCATTGAGCAGGGGGTTGGACTTGATGTCTTCATATTTATTTATTTATTTGTTTATTTACAATATACTGCTCCCCATTGAGAATTTCAGAGCGGTGTACAAGATAAAATTAAATAAAGCAGACTAAAACACTTTAAAATAGATTTTTAAAGAAGGCCCCTCATAGGCCCCTCCCAACTCTATTTCAATTACCCTGATATCTGTTGGGAGACCAATACTGCCAAAAGCGGCCCTTCCAAGAAATTCCTGACATGTGTGGGTGATAACTTTCTCCTACAGAAAGTGGAGGAAGGAACTAGAGGATCGGCAATCCTTGACTTGATATTGACCAATAGGGATGACTTAGTGGATAAAGTGGCAGTTACGGGAACTCTAGGGGAAAGTGACCACGTCATACTTGAATTCTTGATTATGAAGGAGACAAAAGTTGAGTGTAGCCATACACGTACTCTGGATTTTAGGAAAGCTGATTTTCATAAACTCAGCACTATGATAAGTAAGGTCCCGTGACAAATGAGCCTAATGAGAAAAGGAGTGCAGGATGGGTGGGAGTATTTAAAAAAGGAAATTTTAAAGGCACAGTTACAAACAATTCCAACCAGGAGAAAAGATAGAAGACAACAGAGGAAAACAATGTGGCTCCACAAAAAGCTTAGAGATGACCTGAAAACAAAAAGGGATACATATAGGAAGTGGAAGGAAGGCCAGGCTACAAAATAAGAGTACAGACAAGTGGCGCAGAAGTGCCGAAATGGCATCAGGAAGGCTAAAGCTCAGAATGAGCTGAGATTAGCGAGGGATGCTAAAAGCAATAAAAAGGCTTTCTTCAGATACGTGAGTAGTAAAAGACACAGGAAAGAAATGGTGGTTCAACTGCTTAATGAGGATGGCAAATTGACAACAGATGACAAAGAAAAGGCTGAAGTGCTCAATTCCTACTTTGCCTCGGGTTTCTCCCAAAAGCGGGTCTATGACCCCCCTGGAAAAAGTGAAGCAGAAGTTGAGGGGGCAGGATTGCAGTTTGAGATTGATAAACAAATGGTCAAAGAACACCTAATTTCCTTGAATGAGTTCAAATCTCCAGGGCCCGATGAACTGCATCCTAGAGTAATGAAGGAGCTAGTGGAAGAACTCTCAGAACCTTTGTCTATTATCTTTGCAAAATCATGGAAGACGGGTGAGGTGCCTGACGATTGGAGGAGGGCTAACGTTGTCCCTATCTTCAAAAAGGGGAAAAGGAGGAACCTGGGAACTACAGAACAGTCAGTCTGACATCCATCCCTGGGGAAATTCTGGAGCAGATTATAAAGAAGTCAATCTGTAAACACCTTGAAATCAATGCGGTGATCACTAGAAGCCAACATGGAGTTGTCAAGAACAAGTCCTGTCAGACAAATTTGATCTCATTTTTTGATAAGGTAACCTCCCTTGTGGACCGTGGGAATGCTGCAGACATCATGTATCTTGACTTCAGCAAAGCTTTTGACAAAGTACCACCTGACATTCTGATTAACAAACTAGCTAAAAGTGGGCTAGATGGAACAACTATTAGGTGGATTCACAGTTGGCTACAGAATCGGACTCAAAGAGTACTTATCAATGGAACCTTCTCAAACTGGGGAGAGGCAACGAGTGGGGTGCCGCAGGGCTCAGTCCTGGGCCCAGTGCTCTTCAACATTTTCATTAATGATTTGGATGAGGAGGTGCAGGGAACGCTGATCAAATTTGCAGATGACACCAAATTGGGTGGGATAGCTAATACCCTGGAAGACAGAAACAAACTTCAAAGTGATCTTGATAGGCTGGAGTGCTGGGCTGAAAACAACAGAATGAAATTTAATAGGGATAAATGCCAAGTTCTACATTTAGGAAATAGAAACCAAAGGCACAGTTACAAGATGGGGGATACTTGGCTCAGCAATACTACAAATGAGAAGGATCTTGGAATTGCTGTAGATCACAAGCTGAATATGAGCCAACAGTGTGATATGGCTGCAAGAAAGGCAAATGCTATTTTGGGCTGCATTAATAGAAGTATAGCTTCCAAATCATGTGAGGTACCGGTTCCTCTCTGTTCGGCCCTAGTTAGTCCTCATCTAGAGTATTGCGTCCAGTTCTGGGCTCCACAATTCAAGAAGGACTCAGACGAGCTGGAGCGTGTTCAGAGGAGGGCAACCAGGATGATCAGGGGTCTGGAAACAAAGCCCTATGAAGAGAGACTGAAAGAACTGGGCATGTTTAGCCTGGAGAAGAGAAGATTGAGGGGAGACATGATAGCACTCTTCAAATACTTAAAAGGTTGTCACACAGAGGAGGGCCAGGATCTCTTCTCGATCTTCCCAGAGTGCAGGACACGGAATAATGGGCTTAAGTTAAAGGAAGCCAGATTCCAGATAGACATCAGAAAAAACTTCCTGACTGTTAGAGCAGTGCGACAATGGAATCACTTACCTAGGGAGGTTGTGGGCTCTCCCACACTAGAGGCATTCAAGAGGCAGCTGGACAAGTATCTGTCAGGGATACTTTAGGGTGGATTCCTGCAATGAGCAGGGGGTTTGACTTGTTGGCCTTGTAGGCCCCTTCCAACTCTGCTATTCTATGATTCTATGAATCTATGATTCTATTAATCTGTGATTCTATGATCTGGTAATTTAAACCTCTTTGAAATATATGGCACATGGATCTTGTCACTCAGTCACAACTGAATTGAAAACACAGCAAGAGTAGATGCAATTAATATATATTCTTTCTGATCCTACTCAACTTTACTCTGGATGTCCACCTGCATTCAGTAAGGCTTACTACCAGGTACATGGGCATGGGGTTTCAACCTGAATCTGACCCATCTATAGAGACAAGTTTCATGTTCCATCTTCCAAGTTTAGAGAGACACAGAATTGTAATTAAAATAATCTGTCAAAAGGTCAGATTAGACACTGAAGGACTAGTGAAGGAGGGGAATTCCAGCGCAAAGGATTAGCTACATTAAACATCTAAAAGCTCTTGCTAGTTTATATATGACCAATGGAGAACACAACCAGTAAGCTGATCACAGACACCATAATGGGATATCAGAAACACTAAAAGATATGGTGCCCAAGCAACTGGATATGTCAAGATTTGTAGTATTCTTCTCACTACTAAAAAGTGTCCTTCAAACACATACACACAGGGCCTTGCTAAACCAGGCCTTAGCACGCCTTCCAACCCGGTTTCCCTGCTGTGCGTCCAGATGACGCACAGGGGAATCCGGCGGCAGGCCGCATTGAGGCCTGGTCTAGCGCGCCATAAGCGAATGCGCTTATGGCACGCTTTTTCCCCAGCTCCGGCCTCAGGCCGGGGCTGGGGGAAGTGTGGAGACTTCCGCGGCTTTTCGCGGCTCCTCGCTTACTCGTGAGGAGCCGCAAAAAGCCGCGGACCTGGCACAGCGCTCATAGGAGCGCTGTGCCCATCGGCGGGGGGGAAGAGAGGGGAGGGCGAAGGATGGGAGGGTGGGTGGCACGGGGGGAGGGCGGGTGCGATCGCACCACTCGCCGCCCGAGCAAGCAGCTGAGCGGCGCTTGCCCGGGCAATGCCGCCCCATCCCGGGCATTGCCCGGGCAAGCGCCGCTCGGCTGCTTGCTCGGGCGGCGGCGCCGCGATCGCACCCGCCCTCCCCCCGTGCCACCCACCCTCCCATCCTTCACCCCCCCCCCATTTTATATAAAAAAGTAAAAAGCCACTTACCTTCCCGGAGTCTTTGGGCCCCTTTAAATAAACAAACAAACAAAAATGGCGGACGCCGCAGGGCTTGCGTCCTCCCTGCGGCTCTGCCGTCTGGAAGCCTGGGCGAGGTGCGCTAACATTAGCGCGCCTTGGCCCCGCCTCCCTGCCGGCGTAAGCCGGCAGGTCTAGCAAAGCCCACAGTGTTTATCCCATTTTCTCAGGCGATGAGGTTGGCCACTGAGATTCGATATAAAGCTAAATAACTGAGGTCAAGAGATAGAGATTTGCTTGAGGGTTTTAAACCAGGGACATTCAGAAGCCCATGATTTGTTGGTAACTGGATTTAAGCCACTCTGTATGATAGCAAAAGCCCTTATTTGTGAGGTTTTGTGGGTGTATATTTTGCTCTTAGCACTGCCCCTTTTTAATTAATTGTCCAAATATGCCTGTGCATTAGGGTTTGACACTTTTAAAGAAAATTACATACAGAGTGCATGTTATTTTGAAATTCTCAAGTAGAACTTTCCACTACACTTGTTCTTCTGGAAAAGCCATTTTTGGTCATTATCATTTTTTTCTCAAGTGTGGGAAAACTTTCTACTTGAGAAATTCAAAATAAGGTACTCTGACTTTTTATTCTTAAAAAAATCAGGACTTCTGAGATCCCAAGGCCTTCAGACCATACACACATAAACATATTACATCAAGGTCACTGGGAATTGTGTGTTGAGAGGACAAATGTTTAATGTGAATGGCACCTATCATATTCTGCCTGCATGCTCACTGGCAAATCAAGCAAAAGGCCTTTTCATGTAAAAAGTTATTTTTTTACTTCAATTCTAGAATCATTATATAGGAGTCTAACTGAAAGATCTGTGGCATGTGCATGCATAAATGTACAGAGTACTGTTTGCATTTACATCATTGTCCGTCTCAAGGGAAATAACCTGCAAACGAATCTAAAGCTACCAGTGATGTTAGTCAAGTTCTGTATCCTGAATAACATTGGCAGACAAATGAAATTACTAAAGTAGATGTTGTCGAAATCTTTCCCTTACTAGGAAGCAAAATGTTACATTTAGTTTTGAGCCCATGTCTTGATTTTTATAATCACTGAGACAAGTGACTAGATAAGAATTGAAATGGATCCTTGTAAAGAGTATGACTGTAGTCTACCCATGTGCAATCAAAAAACCCAATGCATACACCCTGATCTTCGTTGAAGCTGTTACAAGGTTATTTGAAACATGAGCTTTGCTGATGTAAAAAGTGATTAAAGAAAGTGATTAAAATATTTCTTTTGCACCACAGTCTCAGGTTACTTAGGGGGCTATTTTAGCAGATCAGATTACTTGCCTACTGGGTCTCCAGAATCTGTGTAGAGATCTTTCACATTATCTGCTAACTTATCCTTCTAACTGGAGATTCCAAGAATTGAACCTTCAGCCTTCTGCATGCAAAGCACATGCACTATTACTAAGTAGAGCTGTGCACAAGTGGCCTCTCAAACTTCTTCACCCTATTTTGGGGTAGATAAATTAGAGGGACAATTTCAATGAATTTCTCCAGGGGGAGGAGAATTTCTCCAACAATTTCTCACTGGTAGGTATCACTATTGGCAATGGTTGCAGTACAGCTTCTTTCTTTCTTTCTTTCTTTCTTTCTTTCTTTCTTTCTTTCTTTCTTTCTTTCTTTCCTAGGATTTGGGTGTGGGGGGGTTGCACTGCCATTGCAAGTAGCAACAGCATCATCTGTGTTGACAGCCTGGCCCCCATTCTGAGTCCTCCACAATGCCCCATATACCTAGCATCACTCCAGGTTATTGATGGGAGGAAATGCAGCCACTATAAAAAAAATAATGGTGATGAAAATGTGGAGAAAATTCTGAAAAGTGTCCTTTCATTTTTAGGGGGTAAAAAGAAATCTCAGGGATTTCCTGAAAGTTTTCTTTCCCCATGAAAGGGGCTTCCATTTTTCTGCCTTATTCTCAGGGAAGTTCACAATTTATTTTGAATATGTGTTGGTGGTGTTTTTGAGTTCAAGTAATCCCTGTTATGTGCCTGATCAGAGTTCCCACCAAGGGACGTGGGGGAACCCCCTGAGAAGTTTCATTTTCATGACTGAAACTCTTACACAAAGAGGATCTCCAAATTTGCTTCATTTCATTATGAGAATTCAGGTGACAAACTAGAAGTGTTAAGAACCTGAAATTATCTCAGAATAATGCCCAATTTTGCTCTGGCTTTCTTTGTAGGCAAATAATAATAATAATAATAATAATAATAATAATAATAATAATAATGGAATCTCTAATCCCACCCTTAAAGACACAAGTCATTTTTAATTACTATCTAAATTCCACATACTTATACCAAGGCTGGAGAGCAGTAAATGAAATGAAATGAAATAGGTTTGGCTTCTTGCTATCATGCAATGACACTTGCATTGTTTCTGTTTAATTAGGGTGACCATATTAAAAGGACAGGGCTCCTGTATCTTTAACAGTTGCATAGAAAAGGAAATTTCAGCAGATGTCATTTGTATATATGGGGAACCTGGTGAAATTTTCTTTTCATCACAACAGTTAAAGCTGCAGGAGCTATACTGCAGCTATACTGTGACCAGATTTAAAAGAGGGCAGGGCACCTGCAACTTTAACTGCTGTGATGAAGAGGAAATTTCCCCAGGTTCTCCTTATATACAAATGACACCTGCTGAAATTCCCTTTTCAATATAACTGTTAAAGATACAGGAGCCTTGTCCTCCTTTTCATATGGTCACCCTAGTTTAATATGGATGGAATGTTAGAGCAGCCTTTAATGGCAATATTATTTGTCCCCACTGATTCAAATGAGCATTATTTCATTTCAGTAAAGTTCTGGTTTGTTTAACATATTACAGGTGAAATACTATGCTTGTTCAGGCATGCAAAGGAATACTGGGAGTTATAGGACTTCTTCTTCTTCTTTCTGTCCAAACATGCATAGGATTGAACCTTAAGTTGTCTTGGGCCTTTGCTAGACCTAAGTGAAAATCTGGGGGAGAGGAGGGGTGACTTCGCATTGTGAAAAATGCAAGATCTCACCCTCGTTTACATGTGAGTCACGACAAGCTCAAGAAGAGAGCCATCATGCGCCCGCCATTTTTAAAGAAACTTTTAAAGGGCCAGCTGCACGAGAGGACGAGCAACAAGGAAAGTAAGGTAATTTAAAAAAAACTTGATTTCCCCACTCCCCCCACCCTTGATGGGCACAGCACTCCTAAGGAGCTCCTAAGGAGCGCTGCGCCCCGTGCGCAGCTCCCAGCTACATGTGAATAATCACGCAGAGCCGGGAAAAGCCGCAGAAATGGGCCACATGCTTGCGGTCTTGGGCTCAACCCGAGACTGTGAGAAAAAGCAGGCCCAAAGTGTAGGGCTTTATCCTGGGGCCAGGGAGGGATGATCCCTCCCTGAGCCCAGGATCCCCTGTGCATCATCTGGACGCACAGGGGCGATCCTGGGTATCAGCCTGGGATAACCCCTGGTCTAGCAAAGGCTTTGCTCCTCCTTCCACTTCTTCACTCAGTTACATATTTCCTATCTGCTCACCTTTCAGGAAATGTAAAATAGATGCCTTCTTTTTCAAGAGCAGCAGCAACAACAATAACAACAACAAAAACATAGATGTAACATTTTGCCCAAAGTAATATCAAAAAGGAGCATATGTAATTTGTTACAGCCTATCATCCTAAGTAGAGCAACATCAAAAACAAATACAAGGGTTAAAGCATTTCTGCCTGCAATAAGATATGGCAACATGTTTCACAACACTTTGATATTCAGCAGTCTGTCTTATTTGCTGCTGCACACCCGACATAGATGCCAGCAAAGGTTCCTAAGGCAGGATGAATACATTCTGATTTAAGCTGCTTGAGTCAGGCATCCTTTCACACACACCTGCTTTTGGGTCAGAACAACATTTTTCATAAAACATTTCTGACATGGTGTTGAGATATAAGTCCCAAGCATAAAGAAAAGGATTTTAAAAGAACTTGGGGGGGGGGGGGAACATTAATATGCAACATAATATGAGCGATAAACTCTTGTAATTTTTAATGGACCCCAGAATTGTTGTTTTTAAATGGATACTGTTGTTTTTATACTGTTTTTATGTTTTTTAAATTTTTGTATACTTTTAATGTTTACTATTTTTAATTGTTGTAAACCGCCCAGAGAGCTTCAGCTGTGGGGCGGTATATAAATGTAATTAAATAAATAAATAAATAAATAAATAATTACATAGTTTTAAACTGTATATAGACAGACTCTACTGATCTGCTCATACATATCTTGATCACTCAATCCATAGCTCATCACATACATTTCCTTTCTTTGCAAAAGCTCTTAAAAACACACACAAATCAACAACAGGCTTGCAAAAACACTTCCCGTTTTTTAGTCTCGGAAACTGGGGTGGGGACAATCACTGTGGAACCCAAGTATATTTGGAAAGATAAATCAAAATTATTTCAGGAATGCTCCAAAACATGAAACTCTCAAGTGGAGCAAATTTCATCACAATTTGAACTATATCCATAGCAAGAAATATTCCGCGCACACAATGGGATAGCATGTGTAGAGAATCCCTGACACAGGTAGGTATAGGGAACCCCTGCTCATGCAAAGCTCCGTGTTCAAACTAGGGAGTATGTACCCTTAGGCATCACTTCCTGATCCTGTTTGCCTAGAACAGTACTTACATTTCACTCTCCGAGTTACTGACATTTTGACTTCTGGATTAGCAAGAATTTAAATATATCTAACACATTAAATTAGAAACTGGATGTGATTTAATTATCTACGTTGGACCAATGTGATATTTTACTTCTGCTGCTGGGCTTCTTTAAAATACCAGGGAAAATAATTATTAGAGTTCCATCCCTCTAGTGGCTATGTTATTTGCCACAGAAAGTGTAGCGTGTTAGAAACCTTACTGATAGGAGAACCACAACTTCTCTATAGTGCAGAAGGAGCAAGGTATCAAGGGATGGAGAAAGAAACTGTGTTTATAGTACTTTTATGTCCAAAATGTAGCAATAGGATATGGTTTGGATTTCCAGATCTCTGAATACCAATTAACTAAAGGTGTACTCACTAGGGCTGTGGTCTGCTCCATTTCGGATCCCCGAATCCAAAGCAGAGCGGGCCGATCCGGACCTCTGAAGCCTGGTTCTGAAGCAGATTGGGGGAGGTCTGGATCGGCACGGAGCGATTTGGAATGGTCCAAAGCAATTCGGACCGTTCCGAAGCCCCGGATACAGGTAAGTGTGGGGGAGGGGGCTTACCTGGCACCAGCGATGGCACAGTCCATGCAGTGATGGCGGCAGAGCCAGGTAAGGGGGCAGTGGGGAGGGGGCTTACCTGTGTCCATCGCGGTCTGGGCGGCGACTTCAACTGAGGCCCAAGCCTCAAGGTGGAAACAGGGCGTGGCCTTCTTCCGGCTTGAGGCCTGGGCCTCAGTTGAAGCCGCCGCCCAGACCATGATGGACGCAGGTAGGTGGAGGAGGGGGGCTTACCTGGCTCCGCCACCCACCACCGCCGCGGTCTGTGTGGTGGCGAACAGCAAAGCCAGGTAAGGGGGAGAGGGGCCTATTTGTCCCCCATTTTGTCCCCCCTTCCCCACTTACCTGCCTCTGCAGCCCGCTGTGGAGGCAAGTAAGTGGGAAAGGGGGGCAAAATGGGAGCCAAATCTCGATCCGGCTCCGAAGCAGTTCGGAGGGGGGTGCACAGCCCTAGTACTCACATGGCCATCTGGGCACATGGTAGCCATTGGAAAAGCCTTTCCCTTATTGATTCTCATGTACTTTCCATATGGCAAAAATTGTGGCATCTTTTCACCACAATGCATATGATGGACTTTTGGCTATGTAAACATGGTTTAGTCTCTAAGCTTTAGAGTACTATTTGTTTCCAGGCTGCTACTGACAGGGCTGAGAGCCAAGATGGACAAGACTTTTGAACAAACACCACATAATTAGATTATTACATCGGCAGGCCATTAGTTAACACCGCATCCCATCTGTGATTTCTCCACCTCTCAGAAGACTAGTACAGAACAGCTTTATTCACCATGACATGCCCTGTAGAAACGGTCATCAGAGTTCAGCAGATGTGCATATTACTGAGTCCTAAGATCAATCAGCATCACCTGAATAAAACGGCAGGCTCTAAGGTAACTTGAAAAATAGAAATAAAAGCCCTAGATGGCCATTTTGGATTAGGCAGAATATGCTCCTTTTGCAGGGATTGGTCAAACTGACAACCACATTCTTAACTGACAGCAAAACCATTCAGCTGAAATGCATAACATTTGAAAAAATAAATTCCTTTCCAAAGGCTAACCTAATTATTCAGTTACTGTCACCACCACACACGCACAAAAGCTCTGAATGTTCATTAGCATGCACCTCTAAAATCTACTTGTTTTGATGGCAACATACTCTTAGAAGGCCCAATTGTCTCATGCGATTCAAGGCAGGGACAAGGAATCTATATCAGTTAAATATCTGTGTCAACAATTATTTCTGCTCACTCCTTGGTGCTTTTTTTATACTTCTAATTAATTATTTAGGCACCAGTCTGTTCAAAGTATTTTTTTTATCTTTGATTTTTACTCCTTTACTCTTCGACTGTCACACTTCCTTTGTCACAGCATCAAAGTTGCTGCAACATATCATTTACAATCAACGGAACTAGGGATTTGGTGCTGGCGCTCACATAGCAATTTCATTCTCCCAACATTGAGCTACCTTCAAATGCCATTTGAATACTCTGAAATTTATTCCAATGGCCCTCATTCAGACAAAAAGGATCCTGCTCGACCTCTTCTTCAACCAGGTGATACTGGGAAAGTGCTGTTGCACTCATGTCCTGCTTGTGGGTTTCCTGTTGACAGCTAGTCAGCCACTGTGTGAATAGAATACTGAATTAGATGGACCTTGGTCTGATCCAGCATGGTTCTTCCTATGTTCTTTTAGGATGGTTAAATCGTCCAAGTATTCATATATTTTAATGCAGTGGTTGGGGCTTCCCTTTTTATACCTCTACTATACTGCTACTTTGTGTTCCTATCCCTTTGCTTTATTTACTTTTATTGCAACATGGCCCAGGACAGAGAGACCTCAAAGACTGAGGTCTCCATTGATAGTGACTCAGACGAAGTGTCACAACAAGCCCCTAGTTCTTCTGAATTGGAGCCTTCTGCCTTAGATCCCATATCCTGTTCACATGACTCATGAAAGGTATTCCTGCCCTCTGATTCTGAGAAGTGGACTGACCTTTTAGGAGCCAGATATAACACTTGAGGGAGTGGAGCTTCCCCAAATACTCTTCTGGGCTAGATATAAACCTACTAGTTACTCCAGGTCAGTGCTGGGCTAACTTGCCTGTATGTTAGCTGCAGAGATGCTCTCCATGGTTCTGAATTCAGAGTCCCTGGCTGGCACCTGCAACAGTGGCTACGTCCCTGATCTGTTCTGTCCCAAGCCTTCTTTATGTCATGCTCTCTTGCCTACATTGTAAACTAGAGCAGACAATAATCTTTCCAATGGACTAGGACACTGGCTAGCATTACCCAGGTATGCATCAAAAGAATAGTTAAAAGTCATAAGCATTACTTCATTTAAAAAAAAATGGCAAAGGGATTATATGAAAACACGATCTACTATCAGGTGGTTAGCTTGCTTAATTGCAACAACACAAACAATCAACCAATTAAAAAGTCACTCCTCCAATAAAGTCTGCATTAAAAAAAACACCCACAGAATAAATACCTACTTAATATTGGTGCTTCCTTTGGGGATGATTGAACAAGAAGCTTCATATGTCATTGGTAAGGAAAGAGTTGTCCCAAGAAGTGATGATGACTGGCAGGCAATGTAGTTCCATACAGTCTCACAAGCCAATATTAGAATACGGAAAAGAATCTTGAGCCTAAGGCTGATCTGTGTACCACAAGTATGGATGCAACTCGGCCAGGCGTGAAGGCAAGAGAAAAAAATGCTATTGCTACTAGAAGACAGGTCTCAAGTCTGAAATATATATATATATATATATATATATATATATATATATATATTATTAAAGGTATTATTTTCAGCTTGTGCTTGCAGGCAGAGCTTTGAACAGGGCCTGCTCACATGTTTTGTAAGCAAAAGTGACATTGTCATACATCCCTACCTGAAACACTGAATTCCAACAGAGTACCCTCCCTCCACTGGGGAAGAAATAATATTTGTATATATAAGTAGACCATACTAGAAGCATCCAACTTTAAGACAGTGGAAACTGTAATTACAAAACAGAATCCTGCGTAAGTTTCTCAAGGCTTATCTGGGGGCAGCACGGGAGTGGTGCAGGTTTGATGAAGACGGATGGATCAAGGAGGAATGGTTGGACAGGGTTAAGATGTTGACCACATCTAACCCATTGGCTGCCTGCAGTTCCCAGTGAATTCAGTGGGACTTCTGAGTAGACACAAACAGGACTGAATTATAAAGGGAATCATTTTGAGCAGAAATGCTCAGTGCTCTGGAAAAATAGTTGATTGCTGCTGCTGCTGCAAAAAATAGCCAATTTAATACAAAATAGAGCCAACCTCTAGCGAATAGTGTGTGATATACAAGGGGAGAAGTATTTGGTTGATTCAAAGAATGATGTATGGTTATAAAACACCCTCTGCAGCATTAAATCATAATGTTTGCCATTTTTACCATTGGTAATAAAAGACTTCTCTCATTACCTCACCACAAAAAGGCATGGGACTCCAGCACGCTCAGTTTCTCCTATTGTTTGTCCTTTGTGCCTTGTAAATCACTGCCTGTTCCTAATATAACTAATGATAATATAACATAAGAATTGATTAAACAGAAGCCTTTGGCTTATGAAGGTAAAGACACTTTAATTATTTGGAGGACTTTTTTGAGCTCTGCTGTACTTTGGGAAAATGAACTTGTGTGCCTTACATCTTTCTTACTTAATTCAAAATGCATCCAGCTGTCATTAGAGATTTAAAAGTTCTTTTTCCCCCTGTCCCCACTCCTATGGAAAACTAGATGAATGGAAAGTTGTACAACGTCTGATTCTATTGTTTCAAATAAAAGTTTCCTTGATATGCATCCTCAATACAGACAATGGTGTTTTCTCTTTTCATTATCCCTGCTGCCAGACTGTCATTCTATGAAGCCTATGTGTTTTTGACCTTTTCTTCACCAAGATGTATCTCTCTGTTCTTTCTTATAGTAGCAAAGTAGAAGATAAGAACATATTAAACAAAGCAAAAGAGACTTAGTAGACTGATTTTCAGAATTGCATTGACAGCACAGCGTTCTTCAGTACTGAATATGCTTACTACCCTGAAACTATATCACAAGCCAGCTCAGGAATTCACTGTAGCTAAATAAGACAGATGGCACCAAAATCCGTAATTTGTAATGCTTCAGTATGGGGAAGCATTGTGATCTGAACCGTCTCTTGCAGCTTGGATTAAAGTCTGATCTGGAGAGGAACTTGAACCCCTGCCTCTCACATACCTCTGACCCCTAAAATGGCATCAGTTGGTGGCACTGGGAAAACAACATTTCCCAGGGCCTCTTGTGCCTGGTATGCTGCTGTATCAGCACACCAGGCTTCAGAGAAGGGAGAGAAGAGGAAACCATTCTCCATTCTCTTCCCTTGTCATTGTACAGTGGCAATAACATTCTTTCCCCTCTCCCATTGTGGGTGGTCTGGTTGGGCCACCCATAGTTATGGTTGGGAACTTCCCATGGGGTAAAAGTCAGTTTTGGAGGCATAGTTAAGCTTCCCCTTGTCTGATCTGCCCCACATTTTGCACATCAATATCTATGGTAATTTAGATAGTTCTGGTGCATACCACCAAATTAGATAGTTTTGGTGCATACCACAGCTCTGACTTAGTGTGCAGGTCCAAACACTCAGGCTCTTGACTGATAGGTCGCAGAGCCCTGTGGTTCAACAGGGGTGTGGGTGTGGGTGTGCATCCCAGTGGACTCCTGCCCTTCATCACTTGCCACATATGTGCTAGTTGTTAAGTATATGAAAAGAAATACTTGCTTAGTCATTAAAATTGTGTGTGTATAGCTATCTCAGGGTTAAACAGAGAAAGACTATCTGTAGATAATTACCTTGAGATAGAGGCTGTTCTGGGAACTTTGGCAAGATTATAAGTTAGCTTCATTACAGCTATATGTAATGTAGATAAGAATTGTGTAAGATGTGTATATAGTTTATCACTTGTGTAAAATAGAACTGATTACTGCTTACTGATCACTGCTCTATGATCACTGCTCTCTGTGTATGCTTCAGTGTGCTGATCTGAACTGATCTGAATTGAACTGCTCAGAAGCCTGAAGGAAATAAACCAGCTCTGCTGTGTAAGACCTGCGTGATGTGTGTTTGTTTCTGAGCCCAAACAGAGTTCCAGAAAGAGAAAAGTTCTAGCAATAACCCAACAAAAGTTATGGGCCCAGTCTAGCCTAGACCAGCCTACGCCAGCCTAACCCAGGCAGAAGAACCAGAACTTGGTGGGAACGGTGCAGTATCAGAACCAGAACCAGGAGTATGCTAAAACAGATGACAGTTTGGGTTGTGTATTGAAAGGGGGCTGAAGTTATGGTAAAAAAATGATCTCCCAGCTTCTGTGTGTTCATTGTTACTACATTGTCTGCCATCGCCTTTGTTAAATGTGCTGTGGATGTTTAAACTTAAAGCAGATGATGATGATGATGATGATGATGATAGAGGAGGCATACTTCATGCAGGACAGTGATGATACCCTAATGCAACACCCTAAATCTCTTTTAACAACTATGGACCCAATTACATTGCACTAAGCTAGCACACCTTCTTGCAGAGATTTTGGAAACCTCAGCTGGCACAGCATGTCTTGTAAAAGAATGGGGATCCAGAGTTATGTGAAAGAGGTGGGTTTTGATCTGGAATTTTGGAAGTAAAGTAAAAGGTGATATAATGCACACATCAAGAAAGGAGGTCCCAGGCATATATGACAGCCAATGTGGTGTAGTGGTTAGGGTTGGACTGGGACTGAGGAGATCCAAGTTCTTGTCCAACTCAGCCAAGAAGCTCACTGGGTGACTTTGGGCCAGTCGCTGACTCTCAGCCTAACCTAACTCACAAGGTTTTGGGGAGGATAAAATGGAGTGGAGGAAGCCCATGTGAGCCACCAACTTTATTGCTTATGTTTATGGTGATTGATTTATTTATTTATTTATTTATTTATTTATAATTTTTATATTTTTATACCGCCCAATAGCCGAAGCTCTCTGGGCGGTTCACAAAAATTAAAACCATAATAAAACAGCCAACAGGTTAAAAGCACAAATACAAAATACAGTATAAAAAGCACAACCAGGATAAAACCACGCAGCAAAATTGATATAAGATTAAAATACAGAGTTAAAACAGTGAAATTTAAATTTAAGTTAAAATTAAGTGTTAAAATACTGAGTGAATAAAAAGGTCTTCAGCTGGCGACAAAAGGAGTACAGTGTAGGCGCCAGGCGGACCTCTCCGGGGAGCTCATTCCACAACTGGGGTGCCACAGCGGAGAAAGCCCTCCTCCTAGTAGCCACCTGCCTCACTTCCTTTGGCAGGGGCTTACAGAGAAGGGCCCCTGTAGATGATCTTAAGGTCCGGGCAGGTACATATGGGAGGAGGCATTCCTTCAAATAACCTAGCCGCAAACCGTTTAGGGCTTTAAATGTCAATACCAGCACTTTGAATCTGGCCCGGACCTGGACTGGCAGCCAATGAAGTTGTAAAAGGACTGGCGTAATGTGATCTCACCAGCCAGTCCCTATTAGTAAACAGGGTATACAGATTAGTAAACGTATACTGCTAGTAAACGGGGTATACAGGTTAGTAAACGTATACAGATTTAACTGTATACGTTTAGCAGTAACCTTTTAAAACACGATTGCAATGGGCAGTATTTACAGATTTGCACTGTGCGGATTACATAGAATTGGAATGCAGCTGTATTGATACAAGCCACTTCAAAATACTGTCAGAACTATGCATATCTTTACGATTGGGGTACTAGTCTCACTTAAGTACTGCACAATATCTGGTATATTTTCCCGAGTTCTGAATCAAAGATAGTTCTATGTGCATTCCCCCACAGTTTCACATAGTATAGTCAGCTATCCTTCTGGTACTATCTTTAAAGTAAATTGTGTGTTAACCTAATAAATGCTGAACTAATTAGCTGGGTCATGAAACAAATGGAAATTGCTGTTGAATGCTTCCACAATGGTTGTTTGAGCAGATCTGCACGCATCCATTAAGATATGTGAGTGAACTGTGCTATAAGATTTGGCACTTGCCTAAATGAAATTACAGCGTAAGATGTTAAGGGAGCAGAACTTGTCTAGGAGCAAGTCATCCAATTTTATGATGTGCCACTAAAACGAAGTATGTGGATTATTTCCCATCTTGCATACAGCCTGGAATTGAAAAGCAGCATGCTGGTTGGTGTGTGTGTGTGTGTGTGTGTGTGTGTGTGTGTCTTTCCCCCACTTGAAAGCCTCACTCAGTGATATAGTTTAAATCACCTAAGAAAATCCCTTTGGTGAAAAAGACTTATTAAAGCAAAGAAGTCACCCAGAGAAATGACCTCCATTGTTTGCGATTTAGCTTGATTGACTAAATTGTTCAGTAAAGTGGCTGGTCTGGTTCCAGATACTGTTTCATAACACGCTGGTGTCATATGATCAAGCTTTTGTTCTGTATATCACTCATAGCCATCTTTCCTGTTAAAATCACAGTGTCAGAATTCTCAGAGAGAGGGGAAGATAACAGTCTGTGCTGAAGGAACCTGTGATCTTTCACTGGGCAGGGAGCCTTCAAATGTCGAACCCCCTTAGGGATATGGATGAGGAATATGCTCACTCAAAGCACAGTTAAGGGCCATGTGACAACAGCAGCCCATAGAGCAGTTCTCTTCTATATTGGCATTCTAAGCTATCAACAGCAAGCTGGATTTCAGACCCGATAATTTACGGAAGGAATAGGTGTCTAGGGATGGGTGAGAAATTTGCTCCTTGAGAGTTTTTTAATGGAGTTATCCAATTCTGTTTCAGCTTTCTGCAATTTTGTGAGCTTTCCGAAGCATCTTAATGGTGATATATATGTACATTAGAAAAAAATGTACACACAAAAGTACAGATTTCTGTACACAAAATTACAGATTGGGGGTGGGCACTGAGGTCCCAGCCCCTCAGGAAGTGGGGGGTCTGCAGCAGAAGAGGCTGCAGCAGGTCTTCTTGGGAGCAGATAAGCTCTTCACAAGCAGAGGCTTCTCCTCACAAGGAGAACTATCTGCAATTAAAGTGAATGACTACAGTTGGGACTCCTTGAACCCCAACGTACCAGCCAGTCTCCACTATTCTGTTTCTGGGCAAGGTATTGGAGGATGTGGTGGCCTTCCCACTTCCATGAATTTCTGGATGAGATGGATTATCTAGAGCCATTTCAATCTGGCTTCAGACCTGGTTATGGGACAGAAATAACCAGGTCACCCTTGGTCACTTGGTGGATGACCTACCCCAGGAACTAGACAGGGGGAGTGCATCCCTGTTGGTTCTGCTGGACCTCTCAGTGGCATTCAATACCATCAAACATGGTATCCTTCTGGGCTGCCTAGCTGGGATAAGAGTTGGAAGCACTGTTTTACAGTGGCTCCATTCCTTCTTGGAGTGGCAGACCCAGAAGGTGGTGCTGGGGGGTTTCTGTTCGACTCCTTGGCTGATGACAGGTGGAGTCCCTCAGGGTTCTGTTTTGTCCCCCAAGCTATTTAACATATACATGAAACTGCAGGGAGAGTTTGTCTGGAGTTTTGGTGTGCGCTGCCATCAGTACACTGATGTCACCCAACTCTACTTCTCCTTGCCACCCAATTCCAAAGGAGGTGTTTTGGTGCGAAATAGGTGTCTGTCAGCATTAATGGACTAGGGCAAACAAATGGAAGCTTAATCCAGATAAGACAGAGGTGCTCCTGGTCAGTTGAAAGGCAAATCAGGGAATATAGATGCAGCTTGTGCTGGATGGGGTTACACTCCCCCTGAAGGCACAGGTCTGCAGCTTGGATGTGCTTCTGGATTCAGCCCTGAGCCTCGATGTCCAGGTTTCAGCAGTGGCTAGGAGTGCATTTTCACAGTTAAAGCTAGTGTGCCACCTGCGCCTGTTCCTTCAGATGTCTGACCTGGCCATGGTGATACATGCCTTAGTTACATTCTAATTGGATTACTGTACCATGCTCTGTATGGGGCTGCCTTTGAAGAGTGTTCGGAAACTTCAACTGGTTCAATGATCTGCAGCCAGATTGCTGACTGGTGTTGGTTACAGGGAGCACACAACTCCCCTATTAAAACAGCTCCATTGGCTTCTAGTCTGTTTCTGGGCACAATTCAAAGTGCTGGCTATGAACTATAAAACCCTATATGGCTCAAGTCTAGGTTATCTGAAAGACTGCATTCTCCCTTACAAGCCTGCTTTGAGCTCTTTAGGGGAGGCCCTTCTCTCGGTTCCACCACCATCAAGGCACACCTATGGGAACACAGGAGAGGGCCTCCTCAGTGGCTGCTCCAAGGCTCTGGAACTCCCTTCACAGGGAAGCTAGACTAGCTCCCTCCTTGGTGTGCTTCCAGAGACAGGCAAAAACTCTTCTGTTCCGGCAGGCCTTTGGCAAATAGTCTGGACCTCTGTTTATGCATTGGACTTTTTATTTTATGCATTGTTATTTGTATTATCAATATTTTCAATGTTTCAATATTAAACCACATTGAATTATATTTTAACCCTTGTATATTTCTATTTATATGTTTTAACTGTATATGTTTTAATTTTTTTAAAGCCACCTTGAGGCCCAGCATTGGGGAAAAGGCATGATACAAATAAATAAATACATAATACAATTGGGGTCTGGCAGCTCCAGGAAAAGAAGCTTGGTAGAAGCTTACAGGAGGCAGGAAGTGGTGGAAACAACAACTGCATTTGACTGCAGCTTCATCCTTCTAATCTGCCTTTGGCTTGAACTCCTCTCTATCAGTATCCTTGGTCTGGATTTGACTATTCTCTTTGCATGCTGCCTTTTATCTGCACTGCCTGGCTTGTTATTTGTTACTCTGGATCTGACTCAGACTGTTTGTGGACCCTGGATCTGTTTGCCCCTCTGTAGTACCTTCAGCCACTGATTTGCCAGCTGCCAGCCCTGCCTGAGCACTGGAGGGTGAGAATAAGACACCAGGCATTCAACAGAATGAAACAACTACTACTACAAAACATAGTGAACAGGCTAGCCTTTTTTTAAATACAAATCAAAACCAGGATAAAAAGAAACGTCTTCAGCTCCACCTTGCTGCTAGGCAATAGCTCCCTCCCTCAAATCTTATTTGCTCCCAAGGCTCTCTGATGTATCCAGAGCTGTTAATTAGCTCTGAGCGACCCCCATCATCACACCTTCTAACTATTTTAAACACCCCAAAAAACAAATTAACCCTTAGCATGCACCTTAATTTGGCATGAGCCACTGCCATCACTATTCTAAGAGTGGAAGCATGCCCTACCAGGTGTCCAATGGGAACAGATTCTTCTACCTTACTGGATTTTCAGGGCATCATGTGGACACATCATCCCTGTGTGTCCACATGATGCACAAGGGATCCCAGAAGCAGAGAGGGATGATCCCTCCCTTTCCCTGGGATATTGGCATACCCTTTAATCCCAAATTTTCCTGCAGTCTCAGGGTCATCTCAAGACCACAGGATGTGTGGCCAGGTGTCCCGTTTTCATCCTGGCTCCTTGCGAGGAGATGGGAACTGGGCATGGGGCGTGGAGTTCTTCAGAAGCTCTGTGCCCATCAGGGGTAGGAGGGGGAGCAGGGTCTCTTTTTTTAAAATAAAACATTCACTTTTTCGTAGGAGCATTCCTGTGCTCTTTTTCAATTTAAAAACAAAAACAAAACAAAATTGTGGGCATGACATCCTCTTCCTCCTGGGACATTGGGTGATGCATGCAGACTGAGGGGAAGGATCTCACGATCATCATATCACGAGATCATCCCCCTCCACCCCCCTCATCTAGCCATGCCCAAGGTCACCAAACCACCCCAGCTGAGTGACCAAAAGGCTCTCAGAGTTGTTCAAAACAGTGTCCTGTTGAAATGGCTATGATGCAGCGTACAGCAAATTCTTCTGATCATCATAATTTTTAAAAAAAGAACTTGCTAGCCATTACTTTTTGATGTGTTAAGCACTTGCTTTGCAATTTCATTGTCAATTACCTTCAATGTACTGTAAATTTAAAACATACTTAAAATAGCTGCTCTTTACTTGTTAGTATGCATCTTTGTAATCTTCAGTATTTAAACAGAGAATGCTGACTTAAAAGAACATTGGGTACCCCCCCCCCTTCTTAGTTATTAGCAGAGAGTATCTAAATTACACTTCATGTACGAATGTGCTGCTGTGAGTTAATAAATTGTGACAATTAAGAGGAACACTATTTTTTCAATGGAAATAGGAATCAATGGGAAATGTACTTGTTTGTAGACCTTTCCCACCATACACATAAATTTAGACCTTGCGTTGAGTCTGTACCATAGAAATCTTTTTCCAATATAGAGGAACAGTCTAGCTTCCTGATCAAAAGCAGGCAAATCATCCCACCTGCCAATCCAGAACATAATAGGCCAAGGGTAGAGAGCAGGTATATCACATAAAGGAGGAAGCAGCTAGGAATTACTTAAACAAGTGAGCCAATCCACAAATTACCCATGATGTAAAATTATCTGGTGCCTCTGAATATATGAACGATCACATCTATATTTACATGAGTGATCACATCTATACTTAAATGAATTAGGAAAAAGCAGGCATTCTAATACCATATGTTTTTTGTTTGTTTGTTATTGTGTTGCTTTCTGAACCTTGACAACTGAATTCAGGCACAAATTTTGATCAATGCAGTGTGTTTTTAAAACAAGGTTATATAGAGCTCACTGGAAGGATTCTTAACCCAACACGTCTTCAGCGGGGTTTCTCTAGTCCAAGAAAAAATAGAGAGAAAGGAACACCAAAGCCAGGGTTTTACTTAAGGGGCAGTGTGCAGTGAGCATACAACACATTCATAAAGTATTTTGGATGTTATATTTGAATGTTGAACCTTTTAAAAGCTTCAATCTGCCTAATGGCTATACACAGGGACAGGGTCCAAGTGGGGAGGGGCATAGGGGAGACAAATGGAAAACTTTACTGGGGTCTGGATATATCCATGGTCATGGGGTTGCTGGCTCAGGCTGCAACCCCATTACTATGAGGGGGAAAATGAGGCTAAATGGCGGATTTGGGGTCTCCAAACTTTATGGAACAGTGTACACATATAGAATTTGGAGTGAGAGTTGTAGGTACTCTCAAAAATGGCTGCAATGGAGAGCTTGCCAATTCATAAAATGGCCACCATGGGGGCATGGTCAGTCTCAAACAAACACTTATATGGTTACTTTAAATTGATGACAGAAAAATTGTTCTGGCAAATAGTTATTATTATTATTATTATTATTATTATTTATTTATTTATTTATATAGCACCATCAGTGTACATGGTGCTGTACAGAGTAAAACAGTAAATAGCAAGACCCTGCCGCATAGGCTTACAATCTAATAAAATCATAGTAAAACAATAAGGAGGGGAAGAGAATGCAAACAGGTACAGGGTAGGGTAAGCAGGCACAGGGTAGGGTAAAACTAACAGTAGAAAGTAACAGTAGAAGTCTGCACAACATCAAGTTTTAAAAGCTTTAGGAAAAAGAAAAGTTTTTAGTTGAGCTTTAAAAGCTGCAGTTGAACTTGTAGTTCTCAAATGTTCTGGAAGAGCGTTCCAGGCGTAAGGGGCAGCAGAAGAGAATGGACGAAGCCGAGCAAGGGAAGTAGAGGCCCTTGGGCAGGCAAGAAACATGGCATCAGAGGAGCGAAGAGCACGAGCGGGGCAATAGTGTGAGATGAGAGAGGAGAGATAGGAAGGAGCTAGACCGTGAAAAGCTTTGAAGGTTAACAGGAGAAGTTTATATTGGATTCTGAAGTGAATTGGAAGCCAATGAAGAGATTTCAGAAGCGGAGTAACATGGTCGGAGCGGCGAGCCAAGAAGATGATCTTTGCGGCAGAGTGGTGAACAGAAACCAACGGACTGATGTGAGAAGAAGGAAGGCCAGAGAGAAGAAGGTTGCAGTAGTCCAACCGTGAAATAACCAGTGCATGAACAAGCGTTTTGGCAGAAGAGACAGACAAAAATGATCGAATCCTGGCAATATTATACAGGAAAAATCGACAAGATTTAGCTACTGCCTCAATATGAGGAATAAAGGAGAGCGAGGAGTCGAATATAAAGCCAAGGCTACGAGCTTCCTTGACCGGAGTAAGCGTAACATCATTGACAGTAAGAGAGAATGAGAGATGAGGAGAAGGTTTAGGAGGCAATTCAGTCTTTGCCATGTTAAGTTTCAAGCGACGATGAAGCAGCCAAGCTGAGATATCTGAAAGACATGCCGAGATACGATCGTGAACATCAGGAGAAAGTTCCGGAGATGACAGATATAGTTGTGTATCATCGGCGTACAGATGATATTGGAGGCCATGAGATTGAATAAGCTTGCCCAAGGGCAACATGTATAAGAAAAACAACAACGGGCCAAGCACCGAGCCTTGTGGAACCCCTACTGAAAGGGGAAAGGAGGAAGACGAGCTGCCATTAGTCAACACGCTGAAAGAGCGACCCGCTAGATAGGAGGCAAACCAGTTATAGACAGAGCCACAAAATCCAAGGTCATGAAGGGAATCTAAGAGAAGATCATGATCAACCGTGTCAAAGGCTGCAGTTAGATCAAGGAGAATAAGAACGGAATAATGGCCTTTAGACTTGGCAGTAAGGAGATCATTGGTGATCTTAGTAAGGGCTGTTTCGGTGGAATGCAGAGGACGGAATCCAGATTGAAATGGATCCAAAGCAGAGTTACTAGAAAGAAAGTCAAGACAGCGAGAGTAGACCGCACGCTCCAGGATCTTTGAAACAAACGGCAACAAAGAGACAGGTCGGTAGTTAGACAGAGATAGCCTATCAAGAGTAGGTTTCTTGAGAATGGGAGAGACTGTAGCATGTTTAAAAGCAGAAGGAAATGAACTAGAGGACAGAGAAAGATTAATAATATGTAGCAAGGAAGGAAGGATAGCAGGAATAAGCTTAATAAAGACGCGAGAAGGAATCGGATCACGAGAACAAGTGGAAGGCTTCGAAGAGCGCAGTATTGTAGACAGTTTATCCGCAGAGACCGAAGGAAACGCAGAGAAATTTGCAGGAGGAGCTGACAGATGAGGAACAGGAACTGGAAGAGGAGCAGAGCTGGCCAGATCAGAGCGGATAGTTTGGATTTTAGCATTGAAAAAAGAGGCAAAGTTATTAGCAGACAGAGAGGCGGGGAGAGATGGCGGATTAGGCTTCAGAAGAGAATTGAAGGACGCAAAGAGCCGCTGAGGATGCCTAGCATTTGACTGGATCAGCGTTGAGTAGTACTGCTGTTTGGCCAGTGAGATGGCAGAAGAGAAAGAGGAGAGTACAAATTTGTAATGGACAAAGTCTGCCCAGTCCCTGGTCTTACGCCAAAGGCGTTCAGCTGCCCGGGAACAAGAGCGAAGGTAGCGGAGGGAAGAGGTGAGCCACGGTTGGGGTTGAGAAGGGCGAACTATCCGAGTTGTAGATGGAGCAAGATTATCAAGAGTTGAAGATAAGGAGGAATTAAAGAAGGAGACAGCTGAGTCCAAGGAGACAGCCGAACAGACAGAAGGAAGGGAGGAGGCTAGAGACTGGGAAAAAGCCTCATAATTGATAGATTGCAAGTCACGACAAAAGCGGGACGTGAAGGAGGATTATGAGTAATATTGAAAGAAACTAGGTGATGATCTGACAACGGAAAATGAGCAGTAGAAAAGTCCAACACAGAGCAATTCCGAGTGAGAACAAGATCCAGACAGTGTCCAAGGGAATGTGTGGGTGCATCAGACCAAAGCTTAAGATCATAAGAGGAAGATAATGAGCGAAATCGTAGAGCTTCAGCATCTTGAGGGTCATCCACATGAATATTGAAATCACCCAAGATAAGAGTAGGACAGTTATCAGAGAGGAAAAAGGACAGCCACGAATCAAAATCAGAGATAAATTTTGAGGACGAGCCTGGGGGGCGGTACAGAACTGCAATCCGCAGTCGCAGTGGAGCGAAGAGCCTCACCACATGTACCTCAAAGGAGGAGGAGCAATGTGAAGGTGGAATGGAAAGAGGCTGGAACTGGCACAAACTAGATAATAAAAGACCCACACCACCACCCCCGACCCTCTGGGCGACTAGTGTGAGAGAAAGAGAGTCCTCCAAGAGAGAGGGCAGCAGAGATGGCAGTATCATGGGCAGGAAGCCAGGTCTCAGTAAGAGCAAGGAGGTGGAGAGACCTAGAGATAAACAAGTCCTGGATGACAGGGGCCTTAGAAGCAACAGAGCGACAGTTCCATAAGGAACACGAAAAAGGCAGCTGAGAAGAGGGGAGACACCGAATAGGAACTAAGTTGGGAGAGACGAGATTGGAACGAGCCATAAGGAACAGATATGAGGAGAAAAGAACTGAGAGGAGACAATGAGAAGATCGTGACCTGAATCAGAAAGTGGCAGCAACCGGACCGTGGCTGGGGTTTTTCCTCCGGAGTAGAAGATCTGCTTGACCGGCTTCGCGCCCACGGCTGAGAGCCACAGGCCGAGATCCCTTGTGCTCTCGTCCTTCGGCTCGCGCCTCCAGCAGACAGGAGGCTTGAAGTACCTGAAAAGGGGAGGAACAGAAGCTGCAATTCAAACAGACCAATCGCAGTTAGTCAATGTTGCTCAATGGCTTCTCAGAGAGCTAAGTTGCTTCTCCTCTTCAAGCTGCAAACTGCAGCAGACTGGAGGCTTGAAGTACCTGAAAAGGGGAGGAACAGAAGCTGCAATTCAAACAGACCAATCACAGTTAGTCAATGTTGCTCAATGGCTTTTCAGAGAGCTAAGTTGCTTCTCCTCTTCAAGCTGCAAACTGCAGCAGACTGGAGGCTTGAAGTACCTGAAAAGGGGAGGAACAGAAGCTGCAATTCAAACAGACCAATCGCAGTTAGTCAATGTTGCTCAATGGCTTTTCAGAGAGCTAAGTTGCTTCTCCTCTTCAAGCTGCAAACTGCAGCAGACTGCAGTGTATAGTGTATAGTGTAACTGTACATTTTCTTCTAACACAATTATACAACTTGAAAAATATTCACAGCCAAAATATTCACCCCAACAGTTATGGGAACTGTTCCTAGTGGTATTCTGCATCATTTCTTCCATTAAAATAATATTTTTGGTATTTGCAATTTGGGTAAAACCAGCATAACTTTTCAAGAAATCACCTACCTGGGTCTCAGGTCCTATACAAATATGCATATAATATAGCTGACCTTTGGTTTTGATCCAACATTGAGTTTGTGGTGTCCTGAGGTTTATAGCTTGCAGCAAAATTGGTGCTGCATTGATTTAAGAAGAAAAGGAAGAAGGAAAATTGTACACTGCCCCTGGTTTATGATAGCACATAATTTATTTTTAAGTGCAAAACAAGCATCTGTTTTGGCTACAAAAAGAGACAATTAAGAGGTTTTCACAATGTCTCTTCTT
The DNA here is from genome assembly GCF_023053635.1 of Elgaria multicarinata webbii. NCBI lineage: Eukaryota > Metazoa > Chordata > Lepidosauria > Squamata > Anguidae > Elgaria > Elgaria multicarinata. Next base: position 33,498,680 of record NC_086180.1, on the reverse strand, counting down.
TAGTTGAGAATTCAGCTACTGCCATCTATTGATATAGTATGAAGTTTTTATTGTAGAAGGGAGTGAAGACTGATATTGAGTAACATGAGAACATTATTGCCTTCAAATCTGGAGGTATATTTCTCACAGTAAAGGGCTAGGAAATTATTCAAAATGAGAAAGGGAGGGTGTGACATTGATGTCACACTTGGTCTAACAACTTGGAAATAAATGGTCAAATAAAATGTCAGGTCCCACCCACAACTTTTGACACAATGAACATTTTGTGTGTTAGGGTTACATTTGTCCACTGTCCAAACAATAGCTAACTGGCTGCATGTGAGAGATCCCTTACTAGGATAGGAGTGCAATAAGATCCTTTTAGTTGTGTTTCCCAGCAACTGGTGTACATTACATACATAGGCATACTGCCTTATACTGGAGGTAGCATATCGCTTTCAGGACTAGTAGCCACTGATAGCCTTATTCTCCATGATTTCTCTAACCCCCTTTAAAGCCGTTCAATACTTTGCATTACTATGGAAGGCACCTATTCCCTTCTGTCCATGACATCAATATGACTAGTGGCAACGTGTCAGATCTTCCTATCCCATTCTGGTTTAAGGAGTTTAAAATGCACTGTACCTATCAATTTTTATCCACTCCTTATTTCTTTCTACCAGCTTCAGTTCTGGAGTGTTTATCGTTGTTGTTGTTGTTACCATCATCATCATCATCATCATCATCATCATCATCATCATCTCTCTTTTCTCACTCATGGATGAATATGACAGGCTTTACCAAGTCATGCTGTCTTTTACTGGTTCAAAAAGTTCTTGACTCTTGACCATGTTTTAAGTATGATTGCTTTCTGGATGTCGGTGTGGATGTATTTTGATAGGTTTCTGAAGGTTTTCTGTAAAAAAAATTTATATGATGCCAGTGACTGATGTGACTAACAGAATAATTGTAATTTTTACTTGTTGCCATAGTTCTTTAACTTCCATGGCCAGTGGTGTATATTTTTCTTTCTTTTCCTCTTCCTGTTCTACAACATTTTTGACATTGGTTATTGCTATGTCAATGAGGTAGGTGCATTTTTCTTTATCTACAACTGTTATGACTGGTTGCTTACAAGGTATTTTATGATCTGCATTTTCCACATTTGTTTTGGGTGATTATTAATATTATTTATATTATTATTATTATTATTATTATTATTATTATTATTATTATTATTATATCCTACTACTACTGTATCTGGTCAAGAGAGCAGGGCTCCTGCAGCTTTAACTGTTGTAATGAAGAGGGAATTTCACCGGATGCTGCATGCCTACAAATAACACCTGCTGGAATTTCCTTTTCTATGCAATAGTTAAAGATACAGGAGCCCTGTCCTTCTTTCCATATGGTCACCTTACTCTACAGGAAGGCAGTTCCATACTTCTGATGCAGGTCAAGAACTCTTTTCCTTAGTTTTCTTTGTCGGCCCTAAATGTCACAACATATTGTTTAGGTAGGAGCTTGCTGCTACATTGTGATCTCCACTCTGTTGCCCACCTTCCATACAATTTCTGAGGCTCAGCTTGCTCTATAAAGGGAGGTACAAACATTAAATTATTGGGAGGTTTTTTGGACTATAATGAAAACTACTCTAATGATAACCCAGTAACCACTTTTATATGGTTTCCAATCACAATTAATCAGCTCCAATAATTCTGGAGCTGATTAAGAAACCACCCCAGCCACCTGTATTTTTCAGCCAATATGGTTGGGTTTTTTTGTTTTTTTAAAAAAAGACACCTACCAAAAATACTGTTATCTTTCGGAAACAAATGTAGCATATATAGAGAGAAATCAGCATTATTAATTCATTTTCAATTGAAAGTGTGAATTATATTCTCAACATCTTGTTAATTACTTAAATGATAAAATGGTTTGGTGACAAATGTATTGGAAAAAAATACTTCTCTCTTTTCATTATTCATTTCATTTATGCAAATTACAGCTCCCAATTCAATATTGCAATGAAAGTGCTCCAGGGTAAATTCTGAAGCCTGTTTCATTATGCTCTCCTAAGTATAAAGCAGTTAGGATCATGTCATGAATGACTAACAGTTTAGAAGCAATTATTTTATGACTAGGTAAATTTTCACCAAGGAGCAAACATCGTCCATATTTTTGTGTGCTTGAATTTTTATCAGAAAGACTAGGCAGATGCAGGAGTGGATAACAGTGATGATAAACTACAGGGAATTTTCTTTTCCATATGGGAAGCCGCTCCACTTCAGTTGCTCCTGAGATTTCACCTGAAGTGAAATTTGAAACAGATCTGGAGGTTCTTCCTCATGCAGGACACCTGAGGGATTTTGCATGAATTAGATAAGCCAATTAAATTGCAACTCAACAACTGATGCCATTTCTACCACAAAGTTTCTGCCACCTATTTTCCTTTTTTTTAACCAGCTCTTCTCTCCTGCATACTATGTGAGTAGGATGACCATATGAAAAGGATGTATCTTTAACAGTTGCATAGAGAAGGGATTTTCAGCAGGTGTCATTTGTATGCATGCAGCACCTGGTGAAATTCCCTCTTCATCACAACAGGTAAAGCCACAGGAGCCTTGCCCTCTTTTGTATCTGGTCAAGAGGGAAGGGCTGCTGCATGCATACAAATGACTCCAGCTGAAATTCCCTTTTCTATTAAACTGTTAAAGATACAGGAGCCCTGTCCTCCTTTTCACCTTGTGGTGAGCAGGTCTTATGTTAACATCAGGCTGGGTAATGGGGCTGTAAGGCCGCGTTGAGACAGATTGCAGATTCATTCCAGGTCAGCTGCCTATGCACAAGGATCAGAAATTGCGAGAGCAATAGCCATAATCAAACATATAGGCAGGAATCAGGTACTCCATATCTGCAACAAAAGTAAGATTTCCTTCAAATGTGGAAGAAACCCAAACTGTCAAGTTATGTCCATCCTGACCCAGGTTTTTGAGTGCTTTGCTCTTCAAAATCTGGGTTTGAATACAAAAGTATTCAACAATGTTAGCACTGAGTTAGGGTTGCTACCTCTTTTTTTCGTTCAGGCTCCACTTCATTGCCCTCTCCATGTTAACTTATTGAATTTGGCTGGTGCAGGTGGGTGAAAATTTCATTTCTGATTTTTTAAAAAATAATAAGCATTCACCAAAATTCACAAAGCTTGTATTCAGGACAGGACGTTTTTTAAAAAAACTGGAATGCTGGAGGAAAGGAATCCGATAGATACACCCAGCCACATCTACCTACCTTCCATTGTATTATGCTTTCACTGCCTTGTGAAGACAGTTTTGTTTAGGTGGACATTTGATTACTCCACTGACTTGATTACTCCATTGAATTAATTAATCCATATATTTGTTGATTTACTTTCTGCCTCTTTTTTATTGATAATATTAACTGGTTGTTTCATTGTATTATGCGGTGCATTTTTGATGAATTGTTTTTGTTTCTTTCTCTGTGAGAAGTCTTGTTCGCTTTATTGTGGAAAGATAGCATACAAAATAAAAAACAAAATACATACAGAGAAATGGGTCTCCTGTTTTTATCAACCACCATGCAATGCAGGTGATACTTTGTTCCACACTCCAAGATTGTATGGGTCCACTGATAGTTTGGGATTCAAAACTCTTGTGTACTATTCATACAAATGCCTTCAGCAATTGTGTTGTTTTAAGGAATCCCAGCTCCTTGACACCTGACTGTGTCTAATTGCTACTTCACTGATGTTGAGAAAAACTAATATGTATGTTTGCTAGTTACCATTTTGTATGTAACACTGCAAATATAATCAGCTGAGAAGAAATACCCATGTAATGAGTCTGAGATAGTATGGTAATTTCCTAATTCAGAAAATAATTACATGGTTATTTGTGCCCTCCAAAAATAAGGTATTACTCATTCTGCCCAAACAAATTGCTATTTGCCCAGGTTTTGAACTCTGGTAAACAGTGGCGCAGCAGGGGACTGAATCTAAATCCTGAAATAACACGTGCAGCAAGGATAGGATTACCTGTAAGGATGAAACAAATATTTGCATGGGAACAAACAGCAGACAAGTGTGCTTAAAACACACACACACACACACACACACACACACACACACACACACATCTGAAGGCTGGACTTTAGAAGGTTGGCCAAAGCTGAGTAACATATGAAACAGAAGTAGATCTAATTGTACACTCAAAGAATGAGCAGTTTGTAAAACTGAAAGGAAGCTTCTCAAAAAAAGCTTGATTTTAAATCCATTATAGTTATGAATTCTCATAAATGCTAGAAGAGGAGGTGTGTGGCCCTGCATTTTATGAAGATTTTCTTTGATGGTTGACTCATAATGTTCTACCTAATCCAGAGCACATTATTTTTTCCCCATAAAAATTATTTTATTTCAAAATAAAGTTATCAAAATAAAGGCAGACAACAAAGAGAAATGATTAGAGAAACAAAGGATTAAAGAAACAAAGGAATGACTAATGATGACCAAAGAAAGAAAGGACATGGGCTTCTTTGGATCATGGATTTTGCATTTAGATGTTAGGTTAAGGGAAATGTTTGAATAGAGAATAGGAGCAAAACCATCACAAACCATCGCCCCTAAGTCCCTTATTAGCCAAATGTCCCAGAAGGATACCACAATTGGTGGTACTGAAGACCACTGAGAAGTTCACCAAAATTGGCAGGAATGCACTCTTCATCTAAGTTGTCTGCCATTTAGATTGCTGCAATGCAATGCATGTTGGGATGTCCTTGAAGGGTGTTCAGACACTGAATGCTAAAGCCAGATAGCTTTCAGATGTGTGTTTCATAGATCATATTACACTTCTCTTACATTCATTCCAAATGTATACCAATATTCCTATTTTTTTTCTGCGGCAATTCAAGGTGCTGTTTCTTATCATATGTATGAAGCCCTAAACCCAGGGAGAGCGACTAGGGAGGTTCAGGGCCTTTTCCCCTCCCTGGACACCAGCACCCAATGGGCTCCACTCTGCAAAACACCCTGGAAAAAAACGGCAGCTTGAAATTCAGCGGCAAACAGCTCCATAGCACTAAAAGTGTTACATTTTGCTTGACTGCAAGTCAAATTTGACTTTTTTTTAGTGCTATATAAGAGCTCTATAGCACTAAAAGGGTCAACTTCAGCTTGCCAAGATAAGTTTGCTCCTTTTAAAATGCCACAGTGCTAAAAGAAGCATTTTATTAGTTTTTTTTATCACCATGATTTTTAAAATATTTTTTACTGTTAAGTTTCAACAAAACAAAACACTAAAACAAAAATAAAAATGCAAGTGTCACTGCATACTTTAAAGCACTTGGTTTCAAATATTACAAGATTCTAAAAGGGGTAAAAAGGGAAAAAGGAATAAATTACACATAAACTTCAATAAAGACCACCACCAAATTTGGCAAGGGCAATTCAGGGAGCTCCAGGGGGCAGGGGGGCATGTGGCCCATGTGCCTTGTGTTGTGCACTCCCACCCCAAAAGCTTTGGGGGCAGTTCTGAAAGCCCAGTTCTGGAGATTCAAAATATGATCATTTCATTATTCCCAATTCTACCACCCCCCCCCCCCCTGGTAAACCCTGGGTGATGCTGGGCAGTGTGCAGCATTCTGCTCTCCTGAGAAGTGGCAGACTTCACACATGCTATTTTAGGTCAAAGAATCTACAGTCAGAACATAGGCTCACCGGGTGAGAGGCATTTTCCCTTACAGCTAGAGGCATGCAAATCAGCAAAACTCAATTTCATTGAGATCCTCCAACTTCCACTTCAAAGGGTTTTTTTCTTCTTCTTCTCATTGATTGAAATATGTTTGTTTGCACACCCACACCCGCACCAGAAGTACATATTTTTTGGGACCGCATGGTCTGAAAATTGCATCATAAGCTTGAAAAAGTGTGGACTTAAAACAACAGATTGCATTCAGGTCCACATTTGGTTGTGGGAACTGTGAACTAGCTAAATTCGGATCAAAGCCAAATTGAAACAAATTTCTCACACGTCAGTACTTACAGCAGTTTTCTCATCGTTTTGTAGGAAGCTGGTATGAAAGATCTGAATCCTCCAGTACATCTGTCTGGAAGGCTAGATGGCTGGCTGCGGGTTGCCTTGTTTATTTGTAAGCCAGTTCTGTCTGATTCAACCTGACTGCTGCCTGGAGTCCTTCCATGCAAGGTTTATTTGGGGTTCTGCGGAGGTCAAGAGAGAGTTGGTAGATTGTTTGTGAGTACATTATTGAAGGCCACTGCCAGTTACTCAGCAGGCAGCCCTCAACAAGGAATGTGTTAGAGTATACAAAAAGGGGGGAAGATATATCAAAATGATAGCTCTACGGGAGTCAATTAACATGCTTCTTGTCTGTAGCAGACAGTGAGAAATGGAACTGAGCTGTGTTTTTGCATGGAGAGCTTGCAATAATAAACTTTCCAATATCGCTATTGTTGCCAAGTTGTGTAATTCCAATTCATGGTGTACAGCTTGCCCACAGTGATCATAGTCCTATCTAAACTGTTATAGCATCCTAAGTATTAACTATATTCTAATAGGTATTACATGAGAAACTCAATAGGGCTTTATTGTAGACTTTCTGAGGCATGGAGAAAGCTGCTGTTGCTGCTGCTGTCTTGTTTCTCCAGAGAATTATAAACTCAAAGGGGTCAGAAGGTTATCAGCTCCACTCCCCCATCCTAAAGCATGACCTTCAACACATCAGTCTCCTACAGAACAGCCCACACAATCTGCATCTTTCACAGGCAGGAAGCAGGGATGAAAAAAGACCATGACGCCAGAAACAAACAGATGCATATATGCTGCTAAGCCAGAATTGCTAGGGGAAAGAAAGGAACTCAAACAACAACAACAACAACAACAGCAAAAACAACAACAGCAAAAACTATCCTGAAGGTCAGTACACTGGCTAATCTGACTTGGCTGGTCAATTTATCAATTTATTCAATGATTCAGAAACAGCTTTTAAGGATATAACTGCCCTCCAAAAGCGGCATACAGCTTTCCATGAAAAAGATAAATAATGATAACAATACACAAATAATCCCAGCAATTAGTAAAAAGAAGACACAAAATAAAAATGTTTACATTTCCCACCTGATTGAGAGATCCTCCCCCTCAGTCTACACGCGGTGCACGATGTAAAGCAGGAAGAGTACCTCGTGCCTGCTGTTTTGGTTTTTTTAAAAAATGAAAATTAGTGCAGGAGCACTCCAGTGACAAAGGTATTAAAAAAAAACCCTCCTGCTCCCTCCCATCCCCGATGGGCACGGGGCTCCTGAGGAGCTCCGTGCCCTGTGCCCTATTCCTGGCTCCTTGCAGTTACTTGCGAGGAGCTGGGACAAAACCGTGATAGCGGCCCACACCTCCCACTGTCTTGGGATCATTCTGAGACTGTGGGGAAAAATGGGATAGAAGTGTAGGGCCTTATTTATTTATTTATTTATTTATTACATTTCTATACCGCCCAATAGCCGAAGCTCTCTGGGCGGTTCACAAAAATTAAAATCATAGTAAAACAATCAACAGGTTAAAAGCACAAATACACAATACAATATAAAAAGCACAACCAGAATAAAAACCATGCAGCAAAATTGATATAAAATTAAAATACAGAGTTAAAACAGTAAAATTTAAATTTAAGTTAAAATTAAGTGTTAAAATACTGGGAGAATAAAAAGGTCTTCAGCTGGCGACAAAAGGAGTACAGTGTAGGCGCCAGGCGGACCTCTCTGGGGAGCTCATTCCACAACCAGGGTGCCACAGCGGAGAAAGCCCTCCTCCTAGTAGCCACCTGCCTCAGTTCCTTTGGCAGGGGCTCACGGAGAAGGGCCCCTGAAGATGATCTTAAGGTCTGGGCAGGTACATATGGGAGGAGGCGTTCCTTCAAATAACCTGGCCGCAAACCGTTTAGGGCTTTAAATGTCAATACCAGCACTTTGAATCGGGCCCGGACCTGGACTGGCAGCCAATGAAGTTGTAAAAGGACCGGCGTAATATGATCTCGCCGGCCAGTCCCTGTTAGTAAACGGGCTGCCCTGTTTTGTACCAGCTGAAGCTTCCACACTGTTTTCAAAGGCAGCCCCACGTATAACGTATTGCAGTAATCCAAATGAGAGGTTATCAGAGCATGGATAACTGTAGCTAGGCTATCTCTGTCCAGGTAAGGGCGTAGTTGGTATATCCCAAGGAAAGGGAGGAATCATCCCTCCCTGCTCCCGGGATCCCCTGTGCATCATGTGGACATACAGGGACGATCCCGGGACGATCCCCAGGATATCATGGCATCTAGACATGCCCAAGGGCTTCCCATCCTGTTAATGGCTCAGCTTCTAGATCTTGCAGTCAGGATTTTCTGGTTGCCTCTGACTATAGTCACTTCATCCTGCCATTACTGATCTGTCTAAGGATGGACAAATCTGTCAGTTTTGCTTTCACCAACTTTCAGGTTTTTTCCTTAAATTTCAAGAATCCTACCAGTAGAATCTACTGAGGACTGGCTTCCCCAGACCACACAGAGTCTACATGCTTCTGGATTGGGTTTTGTTTTGTTACTTTTTTGAAATTTGTGTGAATTCATTCACAGGAAAATATGCAAGTTTCTGCTGAGACATATGCCATGCTGAAAAATATACATGGGAAGAAGTCAAGAGGAATGGGGGACAATACTCTAAATGTTACATACTAACAGAAATTATGTAAATTCTTCTGAACTTCCTTGCAGAATAATTTTTGCATATTTTATACACAATAGGGAAAAAAAGAATACATCTGTGTATGGACACCAGAACAAACAACACTGCACAATCCACAAAACACGCATGGGATGGACTGCACAAAACTCAGACATCCCTACCCATAGCCCAAAATGGATAATTGTCAGTTTTGGTTTCTCCTGCATTCTATTTTTTATGCACCATCCAGAGAGCTTCAGCTATTGGGCTGTATAGAAATTAAATGAAAATAAATAATTTGTTTAGTTTTAAGTTCTTTTTCTCCCAAATATAGAGAGATTTGCAAATTTTGCTTATGAAAACCTAACTGAAACAAAATTCTCCCCTATCCCTAGTTCTATGCTGAATCCTTTTGGTGCTCATGATACCATCATCGTTCCATAATCCTCTCATACCTTTCACCTTAAGCAAATGATCAAACTTCCAGATGCACTTATCTGATCTACATTTGGCAATTAGGTTCATTCAGCTTGAATAATCCTGATGATTCCATTTCAGCTGCATTGCTCATTTACAGGCCACTTGGTTTTAATTCTGATGTACGCTACTCCTGAATCACTTGGGCATGTGTTTTGACATTGGATACTGTTGACTAATGGCCGTTTTTTGCTGACTTTTCAATTTGTTACTGTCACTATCATCAGGGCATATTGAATTTTGTGACATATATATCCCAGCAAGGATAGAAAGTCATTGACGTTTAACACTGATCCTAAGAGCGCCTCTTTGACTGTTTGCCACTTAAAGATCAAATGCCTGTGCTGATGACTTTTAAAATCAATTATAATCTTGCATCAAAAATAATTTGACTGGGAGGATAAACTAAAGTGAAAATACACACCCTCTGATATCATACGAAAAAAGGGAAATATTGGAGTTGCTTAACTTTCTCCCAACACTGGGGGCCCCAATGTGCCTGGCACCTAACAGGGTCTCCAGCATTTGGGTTCAAAAGAACAAGCTTGTGTTTTAGAGCTCAGGTCCCATCTCTGTCTTGTACTTAGTTTCTTGGGCAAGTTATTTTTCTTTTAGTCTTACCAGTTGACATCTGGGAAATGACTGCTTTGGTGCTGGCCATGGCCACCATGGTAGCCATTTTGTGAGTGTGCCCACAACACTCAAAATTCCAAATGTGCTATTCAATCCAAAGAGGTTGGGGACCTGTGTCCCAAAAGCTAAATTCTCACTCTCTCCCCCCCAACCTTCATAACCTGTAAAAGTAAATTTAAAACATACTTTGCTGTACATTTAAAAGCACTTTTACATCAATGATATATTTTGATGGGTGTTTTTTTTAATCCACTCAAAAACGTATACTTAAAATGAAATAGGTATGATTTTGTTTTAATTGTCCAAATGACAAATCTAGTTCAATACACAATTAAGAAAAGGAAAATAGTTGATAGGGAAGTTGTACAAATAACTTAAAATTTCAGAAATTAATTTCAAGCTATGAACTAGGGAGGTTCATGTACTGGTTGTGTGTAAGTAAGTACAGGGGATCACCTTCACCATCCATGCTGGTGCATGCATCCATAACCTTGAAAAATGTGTGGTAGTGGTGCAGCTGTTTTTATCTTTTTAAATTGTGTCCTTACCCTTTTTAACATTTTAGCTTACAAGTTTGATATTTTTCTATGGCTATTGTCATTTACTAAATAACTACAAAGATATGCATGGTCCCTAAAAATCAGTTACACGCGCTTTTGACCTGATGCTTTTTAAAGACATATGTAAAATGGCTATCATGGTCTTTAAAATGTTTTTAAAATGCCTTTTAAAAAGGTTTTGTGAGCCACCCAAGGACATGAGTGGTTTTTTTTTATTATTTATTTATTTATTTATTTATTTATTTATTACATTTCTATACCTCCCAATAGTCAGAGCTCTCTGGGCGGTTCACAAAAATTAAAAACATTCAAAGTATAAAACAACAGTATAAAACCATAATATAAAATACAATATAAAAGCTCAACCAAATAAAAACAGCAGTAGTGCAAAATTACAAATTTAAAACATCAAGTTAAAATTTATTTATAGACTGTTAAAATGCTGGGAGAATAAAAAGGTCTTCACCTGGCGTCTAAAAGCATATAATGTAGGTGCCGAGCAAACCTCCTTCGGGAGCTCATTCCACAGCCGGGGTGCCACAGCAGAGAAGGCCCTCCTCCTGGTAGCCACCTGCCTCACTTCCTTTGGCAGGGGCTCGTGGAGAAGGACAAGCACAGACAAATGTCCTTTAAAACATTAGACTTCACAAGGTTGGCAGGGTTTGGTAATAAAATAGGAGTATATTTAATCATACAGTTGAAGGATAAACTGTGGGTTATAATTTTGTTTGAGGCTTCTCAAACAGAGCTTGGTTTTAAAAAATGAATTTTCATAAATGTGAACTGCTAGAATAAGAGGTGAGTAGTCCTGAATTTTATGAAAATATTCTTTGATGACAGCTTCATAGGGCTTGTCTATGCGCCTTGTTTTGCTCACCTTGGCACTGCATTGTTTATATGACACAGTTGCCAACTCACAGTCACATCAGGGTTCTCTCCCCCAAAACTGCACTTTTTCACAATGTTGAGTTACCACAACTTTTTAAGTTGCTCTGAGGTCACCACGTGCTTTCCTTTGTCTGACGGTGGTGGCCAGTGGGCATTCCTGGGGGTGGATGGAAACCCAGGGAAGGTCCAGGTAAGCACGGGAAGGCGGGGCAGAGGGCAGGGGGCAGGCTTGATGAGCTGAATGGTCACTGGCACTGTGCTCCCTCCTGCCATCAGGATATATTGTTCCCACTTCCCATCTGTGATGCTGCAGGGTTTTGTGGGGACCAAGCAGAAAAGCAGCATCATGAACTATCTAATCCAGAACGCATTAGGGGGTTCCCCCCCCCAATGGAATTTTATTTTATTTCAAAATAAAATTACCAAAATAAAGGCAACAAAAAGAAGAACATACATAATGATATATAAAGATTATTAAAGAAATAAAGGAATCCATTGATTATAATTCTCAATGTATAACTGCTTGTGGAAGATCTACAGTAAAAACTAAGGCCACAGCTAGACCTAAGGTTTATCCTGGCATCATCCAGGGTTCGCCCCTGCCTGAGCACTGGATCCCCTGTGTGGAACCTAGGTGAACAGGTTTGACCCCTGGACGATCCAGGGATAAACCTTAGGTCTAGCGATGGTGTTGCTGGGTTGTTGCTTTTAACTTTCTGTTTCCGAAGGTAAAGGCCTTAAATTGTCCAGTGGAGGGACAGATTTTGAGACAGAAGACCTAATTCACATCCTACATCTGCTGGGAACTCAATGTGTACCGTTGACTCCCTCTTCCCAATTGTAAAATGGGGATAACAAGTAAAGCAATAATGAATAGCAGAGTGGTATTATTTTTAGAGTACCTGACAAAGACCTGGGAGACCTAGGCTCCGATCTTCACTCAAATATGAGACTCACTAGATGACCTTGGTCCAGTCACTGTCTCTCAGCCTAGTCTAGAGATTGTAAAAAGGATACATTAGGCAGGGCAAGAACCATGTACACTGTCCTGGGCCTAATCTACACCAAGCAGCATATTGCACTATGAAAGCAGTATGAAAGTGGTATATAAAAGGCAGGAGCCACACTACTGCTTTATAGTGGTACTGAAGTGCACTGACAACTGTTGGGGCCCATTGACACATACCATGTAGCACTTTCATACTGTTATATCCTTCTTGGTGTGGCTCCTGCCTTTTATATACTTCTTTCATACTGCAATATCCTGCTTGGTGTAGATTAGGCCTAACTTTTAGTCCTGGAAAGATCTCAGAATATACTAAACAAAGATAGAACTGTACTTACTGCACACTGATCTTTCATTCATAATTTTACAGATAAGAAAGAAATCACTTAGGTGACTACTAGTCACACTTCAGCCAAAACATACCTTTCAATGTCAGGCACTTTCTTATCACAAATCTCCTTAATTAAAAAGCTTTATTTGGTACAGGGTGAATTAAAACAATATTTTTATTTGGGTTATAGAAACACACTTAGAAGCATATAAAAATAGGGATTTAATGGGCACTTAATGGTGTGAAGCTTTAAACTGTACAAATCATAAATTAGAGCTTTCCATAGCCTTTTATGCTTTTCCATTTGGAACCTGAAATACAATTTGCATTCATTATCTAAGGCTGATATACTGTACCTTGTTTCCCAATGTCATTCAGCTGGATCATAAACAATTCTCGCCACCAGTACCCAATGCACTTGCATTTTGAAAAGCTTATTTTTCAAGCCCGGTGTCATAATCTTTCTCTAATAGTGGCAGACTGAATGATTCAAAAGTTCTTCGGGCAGCCCTGCAGTTGGCGAGCCATGCTGACCCTTAGCAAGAATCAGCGGCAGGCTCATTCTTCCTCTCCTTAATTCTACTCATAATTTCATGCTGGGCTCCAGGGCTGAAATGTTGAAAGCATTTTATGAAAGCTCTGGGCAACAAAAAGCAAAACAGCACACCTGTTAAGGAAATAATGGGATCTGCTTGCATCAGGTGAGCTGTAGGTGTCCAATTTTCCATTTGAGGCAGTCTGATAAAAAATTCTGCAAATGATACTTAAAGGAAAAGAGAAAATTATTCCATCCTATGAGAACTACAGCCTATCTTTTTGTTTCCAGGGTTTCATAGCATTTCTTCACTTTTGGAGAGGGAAGGGCCATAGCTCAGTGTCACAGCACATCCACTGCTTACAAAAGACCCCAGGTTCAATCACTGGCATCTCCAGGTAGGACTGGGTGCAGTGGGGTGGGGGGACTCCTGTTTGAAATTCTTGAGAAACACTGCTTGCCATTGTAGACAGTACTGAGCTAGATGGAACCAGGGCTTGACTTAGTATAAGGGCACTTCCTGTGTATGCAGGAAGCCTGCTAATGGAATTCCCAGAGGCCTCTGATTGATCACTGTCAGGGCCATGGTTAAGGGGAGGTATGGTCAGGCACCTCTCAAGGGCCCAGTCATCAGCAAGGGCCCACTAACAAGAGCCCCCTACACTTGCTCTTCAACACTGCAATTTGTTTGTCCCCCTACCTCTTGCTCTGGCCCAGACAACAGTATTGGTGAGAAGGAGGAGCAGTAAATGCCACTGCCTAGATGCTCATTGGCTCTATCTGTTTGTCAAGCAAGCAAGTGGAAGCAATGACGAGAAAAAGAATGAGGAACAATGGCAACTGGTGACAATGAATGAGAGAAGACAGACTCACTGATGGAGGGGTGCTATTAAGGGTGTCTTGTCCAAGAGCCCTCAAAAACCTGGAGGTGGCACTCATTACTGGGGGACTATGTGGACCTTTGGTCTGATCTAGCAGGGCTTTTTTATGTCCTTCTGTAGTTTAGAATGTTTAACAAGATTCACAACAGGAGTGGACGAAGTTAAGCAGACCAAACACCAAAAACCAGCTTCTTATAGCTGTATGTGCCTATGTCCTTCCAAGTCAATGTTTTGCTCTTAATGAAACTTTTCTTGATTTTTTTTTTAAATATTTCTAATTACTGCAAAGCCAGATCCTGTGTACATACTTATGCAGATATTCTTTCATATTAAGCCTTTACTTGAAAACAAATTCTTAGGGACGATGTGACCAGACCACCTGCCCAAGCAGCCTTCTGTTCAGACAGTTGTCATTGTCATCGTCATCATCATCATCATCATCAGAAAAAATGATATCTGACCCTTCCATTGACAAAGTACCATTTCAGACAGCGTACATAATTTTAAAATCAAAATAATAATAATAATAATAATAATAATAATAATAATAATAATAATACATTAAAAATCAACAATTGAAAACTGAGACAGCTGAAGCAGAGTTAAACCAAGGTCAAACACACATACACACACAAAATCATCCTGCAAATCTGACTGCTTTTTATAACCATTTCATTTGGTTGGTGTCATTCATCTTCATCAAAAGCATTTCCTCAATTCCAGGTGTGGAATTATGGGAGGACGGACGGGGGTGAGTGGGTTTGAATTTCTAGACAGTTCTCCACCCTAGCTGGTGTTGTGATGTAGATGAAGAGCAAAGTGAAATCAACCTATAATTCCCATGGAACAATGTGATAATATGAATGTGCTGGTGGCACCATCTAAGACTTGGGAGAGGACTCTTGGAAAATAGATAATGATTTTCTCAATGTTTGCTAAGAAAAAATGTAAATATCGAGGATGTGGTTTGGGGAGGGAAAGGTGCAGGAGAATTTCATTTCCAACTGTAAGCTGACGCATCCGGTAACACAAAAATATGACTTTTACTACTACTCATAAATAAAAAATCTAAATATGTACACACACTCTGTCATTGTAATCATGAAGGGTAACATCATGCATCACAATTCCATACACAGAGTTTGATCTGCACATATTGTCTGCCTGATCCATGTATACCAGCAGTCAAATGCTCATGCTGCACTTTTCTTTCCTAATATGAACAAAATGTTAGCCCCTTAGCCTTCATTAAGATTCATCACCATGGAAGAAATTGTGTGTGTGATTGAAGACCACTTGATGCTTTACAAGGAACCCAAAGACCCGCCTTCAGTAAGCATCAAAAGGGCAGAAAATAAAGTCCCTGTTCCCTTTTCTGTTGAGGAATGAAACAGAGTGAGGGGGGTGCATAGGACCAGAACTGTTGTGAATTATTCATTGCTATCTAGATCGACTGCAGAGAATCATGCCAATTTATACATCATGTCCCAGAGATTTAAGTGAAGGGGGTCAAATAATATCTCTCTGTAAGATAATGCTGTACAACGGTTTTACATCAATAAAGCCACAAACTTGCAACCGTGGAGGGATTGCAAATATATATGTATGTATTCAGTTATTCAGGTGAATTGTTCTGCTTGGTCCTTTTAAGAACTGAAGGTCTGCAGCCCAATTTGTGGATGGTTATTTCAAATGAATATTTGAATTTATGACCTCTCCAGCTCCTACCTATCTGCATTCTTAATCCCTACTCATTCTCTTTCTTTCCTTCACAGGATCAAACTTGATGTGACATTAATCATGCCTTTGGAACCTAGGACTGGAATTCTCCAGGACTCCAGGATCATGCCTTTAGAACCTAGGACTGGAGAGGAGGAGCTGTTCTGGATTGAGACCATGGTGTAGATGGGAGAATGTTTGACCCTTTCTCTGGTGATTTTCCCACTGGAAATGGCTGTTTGCTGCAAATACTTGCTGCAAATAGAAATGTGGAGGGTCAGCAACATGCTCACATGTACAACTGCCCCAATCCAGATTGGGGCCCTTGGAAACTGCTGCAGGTTTAAAACAAGAGTATGGATGGGTGAACGAGCGATGTTCAAGATTGCTCAAATTCTTTGAACATCATCTCACTGTGTGCTTTGTGCCCGATTCGCATTCCTGCTCACATTTGGGCGAATGGGGGATTTGCACAAATTGAGCAATGATTGAATAGGAGATTTGCACAACTCCCCAAATTTGTGCAGATTTCCTCCATAGATTAAGTCGAGGCTGATTGAGGCTTCAGAGGAAATTTGTGCAATTCTAACTGGGAATTGGAATGGAATGTGTGTTTGCAAAAAAAAATAATCAAAAAATCAAAAAAAATCAGCGGACCTGTGCTTTTTCTCACACTCAAGTTTGGGGCTTCAATCAGGCCATGCGTGCATGTTTTGTGAGCAAAACCAACATTCTCATACATCCCTAAACAACAGTAGGAGAATTCGAGCCACAGGAAGAGAACCTATTCAGACCTTCTCTGCAAGAAAAATGAGAGGGGGGGAGCAGGACTGCACCACTACTCTCCCACCCCCTCAGCGTTCATGTATTCAAGGCAATACCTACCAAAGGGCCTTCTACTCATAAACAGTTGATTGGGCTCCCAGTCATCTAGAGCACCTCCCATGTGCTGCTATAGATGATTAAGTGCCGGTCTGTGGGCATCATTTTTATTGCGTTCTTTAAAATTATTATGATCTGATATGCCTCCTGGAGAGGATTCTACCCTTAACAGCAACCTACAAAATCATTTGAAATGAATCAAAATAAAAACATGCTGAATGTAAGTATATTGAGGGGTTGAGCTGGCAACACACCCACCCCTTCTCCAAATGTTTACTTGTGCAGAAGGTCTCAGTGGGGTTTTAGTTAATGCACCATCTAGTCTGACCCTCAGACTCCTCTGCCTGACTTTCTCCTCCATCTCGTGTTTCTCTGGACTAGTTCATTCTTTCTTCGGCTGCCCAGCAAAATTCAGCAAATCTAACAGGGCTCTCTGGACCTGCTGCCTGCTCAACATTGCAACAGCAGGTGTCTCAGAAAGCCCTATTACCACCCCTCTCCCACTGCAGCAAATGGCAGCTATAGTGGGAGAGCAGGCAGTGACATTCTATGGAGCAGCAACTGCCTTCTGGCTCACACTGAGTACAGGAAATCTTCACAGTGCCTGGCTCTGAGGAAGGACTCCCTTAGAGTCAAGCATGTGGGCCTAGCTGGCTCTCTGGAGAATCATGCCAGATGCTTTTCTGGTTGATGCAGCATTTCAGAGAGCCCTCCCTGCCTGCCCACTGGTGTGCTCTGAGGGAATCCTCAGAGTGAATCCTAGGGTGGGTGGCAGAACCAATGGGGTAGGGAGATACAGCAATAGTTGGGGAGACATGATGGTGAATGTGATGGTGACAATGGAGGGCGGGAAGCACAACAACATTGGGGGTGAGACACAGCAGCAATGGGTGTGTGTGGGTGTGTGTGGGTGTGCGTGTGTGCTCTCCCACTTCAGGGAGCAACAAAGCTTGTACTAATGCTGAAAATGGGTAAAAGAAAAAAGTGGAGTTCATAGCCAGGGCTCATAATTTTCCATCTCAGCTTTGCAAGGTTTTAAGTTTGTCTTCAAATGTATATGGGTTATAAAGAATTATTGACATAACCTGTTTAACAGAGACATGCTGTAGAGCTTTCAGGACATTTTTGCATTCAATTAATTTGTCTTAATAAAATATATGCAAAAATCGATAGCTTGGAATCATTTTATGAAACATTTCCATTTTAGTAGGAAGCATTAAATTTGCTACAATGTGAACCCTCTAAATTAAAATATTGCTTCCAGGTTAGCATTTTTCTTCATTTATCCTATCTAAAAAAAACCGTTTTGGGGGGTGCAGTAATTCCACTGGCTTGATAGTACTGGGATTTATTTAGTTTAAATCACTGGTGTCTATCTGCAGTTGCAATTACTGTCATAGACTCAGGGCAGGCATAGTCAGGCACCAGCTGAAATCCCACAACCCAGTAGGTGCTCACTCTACTAAGAGTGCTAGGACTTGCTCCTCCTCTTCAGCATTGCAACCTGCTTGTTCACCTGCCTCATGCTTGGTCTGAACAACAGTGGTGGTGAGAAGGAGGAGCAATAGATGCCACTGTCTACTTGCTCACATCGCAGTGATCACTCAGCGCCAATTGATCAGGCCCTGCTTGCAAAGCTAGCATGTCACTTCAACTGCCTGGATTGGTGATGGTGAGAGCAACTGGTGCCACCAATTGTAAAGTTTGAGATTGTTCCTCTGCAGTATGTATTTCATTATATGTGCAGTCTTTAGAATGCTTTTCATTCTAGTTTGCTGAATCAGGAAGTAAATAGTAATGCTGGAAAGGCAGAAAGAAGTGCACCCCCCTGACTGTCTTCCATAGCCAGGCCTATTGGCCATTTCCATCTGCCCTGTGCCGTATCTAGTAGGGATGTGCTCCGCTTCTCTTCGGTTCAGAGAAGTAGGAGTGAGCCGGCCTAATTCGCCTCTGGAAAAGGCGGAGGCGAAGAGAGTCAGGGGGGCTGCGGATCAAGGCGAAGAGGATCGCCTCAATCCGGAGCTTCGCCTGAAGGTAAGTGGGGGGGAAGGAACTAATCCGGCGCTGCCGGCACCGCCATCCATGCGGCAGCGGCGGCGGAAGCACCAGGTAAGGGAGCAGGGAGGAGGGACGCTTAGCTTCCTCCATCGCGGGCTTCAATTGAGGCCCCGGTTGAAGCCGGAAGTGAAGGCTGAGGCCTCTTCCAGCTTCAACCGGGGCCTCAATTGAATCCCGCGACGGAGGAAGGTAAGGGGCAGGGTAGGTGGGTGGTTTCTCTTGCGCTGACGCCACCGCCCATATAGTGATGGCGGCGAAGCCGGATCTCGCTCCGCTGAGTGGAGCGGGAGATGGGCGGAGTGGCGCGAAGAGGATTGGGCCCGATCCGGATTTTCTGGATCGGGCCACGAAGCGGATTGGGGGTCCGTGCACACCCCTAGTATCTAGCACCTATTCCTCAGATGGGCCACTCATAGATCTTCTGCTTTGTAGAGATTTGCTGCTTTCATATTTTGATGCAGATAAGTAAATAGAGATGGGTGAACAGTAGAAAAGTTCACCCATTAACCATTTCAATAGCAGGGCTGTTGGTAATTGGTAGACAGGTGATAGAACATAGGCTAATACAAAGATTTAAGAGGGTGTGAAAAACCCTAATGAAAATAAACAACACTATACTGTAGTAAAAAGTAAAATAGAATACTGAAAATGTATGAGCTATTTAAAAAAAATAAAAATCCACCCATTGTTGATGTGGCCATTTTGGAAAAGACATGAACTGGCCATTTAGCAAAATGGCCACCACTGCTGAAGGAGTCCAGGTACATGTTGACTAGATGGGCTGTATCTGTATGTCTGTGCGCATGAATTAATTTAATCAGTTGGGGGAAATGCAGTTGAACCACATTTCATGTTTCTACTATGATGTGCGCAATTCTGGTCAAATATGTCCATTAATAATTAGTTAGCAATGAGCAGAATTTGTTTTGTTTGCAATTTAATGCAAACGAACCAACTTCACACTTCCTGAACTAATACATGAACTGGAACAATTATACTTCCGTTTTTGTGATGCAGTTCTAAAAGTATATAAAAATGCATGTTAGCAGAAATAGCATACAAAAACAAAATAAAACATACATTAGAGCACATTCTGTGAAAAAAAGTATATATTAGGTAAAGTATAGAAAAATGCATACAAATGTTTAATATATATATATATATATATATATATATATCCACAAATGTATTTGGAAACAGGATGGAAATAACTTATGTTTGAAAACAAAATGTGAACATTATAGAAATTAAAACAGAACGATTTCTCCATCTCTTAATAATTTTACTTCAGGAAGTCTGATGTATTTCAAGGACTTGGGCAGCTCTTAAACAATTTATCCCATCAGCCTCCAGAGCAGAACTGACTGGGCCCTTTAGAGTAGGGATGGGTTGACATTTTCTTTTCAGTTTGTTTTTGATAAGAATTTATAAATTGCTTCATATTGGGGATGAAGAGAACTTGAGATTTCAGGGGGGAAATGAAGTGGGAGACTGTGAAACTGGCAGATTTGACTATCCCTGCTGTAGAGTAGTACTTGCAGACCTTGAAGAATGCCACAAGGCCTTAAAGAAGTTGTGCTCTGGACTGATATTTAACATGGCTTTGGAATTCTGTATTTCCTTGATGAACCTATTAGCTTTTCAAGCAATGGAACAATGGACAATTGGTAAAGCTCTGCCTTGGATTGCTGTTCAGGCTGGTTGTTTGGGTCATCTGGGCTATGGGTACCTAGATCCCCCTCAGATCTTTCTCAGTTCTCCTGGAGTCCAGTACCTGTTCATCCCCAGATGACTTTAGATCTTCTGATGAGTCCATGAATTTTCTAATGCTTCATTCTTAAGAGCTGTGTCTAGATCACTAACTAAGTAGGGCCAGGCATGGGACAGTGAGCATCTGTCTTTGAGTTGGTGCCTTGGTCACTGGTTAGGACCATAATAGATGCTGCATTTTCCTTTGGGTTCTACAAGAAATATCTATACCTATAGTTAAACTATTGCAATTGTGTGATAATTTATTTGTACATTTATCAAATAGTTTATGTATTCTTGGTTAGTAAAATTCAGCATAAAAAGATTGGCATTTAAGAAGCAATCTTCCGCAAATATTTCTTAAACATTTGGTCATATAGATTTCTGATCTTTTTAAATTTAACTTTAGGTGAGAAAGCAGTGTGAGTGTGTGTGTGTGTGTGTGAGAGAGAGAGAGAGAGATGTATATGTGTGTGTGTGGGGGGTGTATGAGTGTATGCAATGTTCCCCTGTGGCTTTATCAACAATAAAACACACTAGCAAGGAAGTTTCATAGGGTCAGAAAGAAAAATGACTGCAATTGCTTCAAGTAGAAAGTTGTATTTGCTTATAGGGATTTTTTTTTTAAAAAAAATAATCCTCCTGAACACCTTAATTGCTACCATACATTAATGGGAAGACTGAGAATTGGAGATCATGATTGCCTGCAGACACACAATACAGTGGGTGGCAAATACAAGGTGTAGCATATTGAATCTGGCTGTGCCAGACTTCACGAAATAAGCAATTACATATTCCTGGCTACTGTGCACCTGTGATGATACTGTTTCCAGAGCTATTAAATAGACATCTGTATACAGAGGAGGCCATCCTGCTGGTTTTGGATATACTGGATGCAAGAAAGATAATCTTCCATCCAAGTCTTTCAGTTGATGAAATAACATTTCAACAGGGCTTCTTTTAAAAAAGAAAAAGTTCATCTCTCTCTCTCTCTCTCTCTCTCTCTCTCTCTCATTACTGCAGTATCACAAGTATTTATTTGCTTTCTAAAGGGAGCAGTGGCATAGACAAAGATGAATAACTTTACTTCTGTAAGATTATTAAAAAGTGTTTGATGGCTAGTCGCCTACTTACAGAGATGTGGACACATATACTCAGTGTGGATCCAAGCCCCAGCCTGGATCTTTACTGTTCTGAGCAGGTACTGTAGTAATCAAGTGCCTGTGTTTTTCTCATACCCAGACACTGACAAATTGTGGTCACACTCTTCCTTTATGCTTTATTAGACTTCTAGTAGTGGGGGGGGGGTGTACTGAAGCAAAAGCAGATCAGGGATACCATAGCTGGGAAAAAGTGAGAGAATAGAGTAGTATTTTCCCCAGAGTATTTCATCTCTCTTCAAACAGCAGCTTTGGCATCACTATTGGGAGATCATTTTCACAATCCATTCTAAAGTCTCCAGTATTCGAGGCAGCAAGCCGGTGTGTACCAGTTGCTGGGGAACATGGGTGGGAGGGTGCTGTTGCACCACCATGTCCTGCTTGTTGGTCCCTGGCCAATAGCTGGTTGGCCACTGTGTGATCAGAGTGCTGGACTAGATGGACCCTTGGTCTGATCTAGCAGAATCCAATACAAACTTCTCCTGCTGACCTTCAAAGCTCTTCACGGTCTAGCTCCTGCCTATCTCTCCTCTCTCATCTCACACTATCGCCCCGCTCGTGCTCTCCGCTCCTCTGATGCCATGCTTCTCGCCTGCCCAAGGACCTCCACTTCCCTTACTCGGCTTCGTCCTTTTTCTTCTGCTGCCCCTTACGCCTGGAACGCTCTTCCAGAACACTTGAGAACTACAAACTCAATCACTGCTTTTAAAACTCAGCTAAAAACTTTTCTCTTCCCTATCACCTTCAAATATTGAGTTTGTTCTGACTCTATACTGTTAGCTTCCCCCTACCCGGTGCCTGTTTACACTTCCCTGTGCCTGTTTGCATTCTCCTTCCCTCTTTATTGTTTACTACAACTTATTAGATTGTAAGCCTATGCGGCAGGGTCTTGCTATTTACTGTGTTATCTGTACAGCACCATGTACATTGATGGTGCTATATAAATAAATAATAATAATAATAATAATAATAATAATAATAATAATAATAATAATACCTAGCATCACCATAGTTTAGTTATGGGTTTGCTCATGTTATGTTTCTTGCTCAAATGTACTTTACTCTGCTTTCTCTTCCTAAGCCCCATCCATGGGAAACTCTTCTTTGTGTCCTTCCTTGTATTCTGGAGCCTTAAGAGTCTCATGGGAAATAAAGGACACATCTCTTCCAAATACGGCGTGGTTTACATTTAAAGTTAAGCCAGGACTACTCAAGTTAAGTTTATGTATATACCCCCCTTTTTACAATGATTATACTCAACGCAGATACAACATTGGAACAGTTATGTCCACTACAAAAATAAGTAAGTCATTGTAATAGTATGCTGAGATTTACTGGATCAAGTAGAGAATGAACTTGAAGGCACCCTGTGAGTTCTTCATTCTCTACTTGATCCAGTTCTGAGAGCTGGCCCAGCCAAGAGCTCAGCAATGTGCACTTTCCAGGGCCCCCAGACACCACCATTGGAGTGGAGAGGAAAATGCATGATTTCCCCAGCCTGATTTCCCACATTTCTCCCCTCCCTGCCAATGGGGGTCTTCCTGTTAACAAAGCCTTTACGTTTCCCATTGGTGGGAGGGGGAGAAAAATGCAATTTCCCCCAAGGCTTGGGAAATTGGGTATTTTCTCCTGTTGCGGGTAATGGTGGCCACCATTTCTGCAGCGGGGAAAGAACAACGGGCATGCGCAGATGAGGGCAGAAGTGACTTCCACCTGGACCTGTGCCCCCTTTGTCTTGTCCTGCAGGCACAATGGGGTGAAAATCCATGAGGCACATCCATTGAGGCCCAGGATCATGTCATCCTCCTTCTCATGCTGAAAACACTCAGGCCAAGGGGCAGCAGGCAGCTGGGTCTGAGTACAATGTTTAAATGAAGCATTGGCCATGGATGGCTCAAGTTGACAAGGGAAACACACCACAGCATGTGTGTAAAGTGAATCATCAGCAGCAACAGCTGGGACTCATCAAACTGCTGCTATAAAGCTCTGGGAAGGAGCAGAAACATGAGGGTGGTGGGAGGAGCAAAACAAGGGCAGGCAGGCAGGCAGGCAGGCAGGCAGGCAGGCAGGCAGGCAGGCAGGCAGGCAGGCGGGCGGGCGGGCGGGCGGGCGGGCGGGCGGGCGGGCGGGAGGGAGGGAGGGAGGGAGGGAGGGAGTGAGTGAGTGAGTCTCACAAAAGGGCAGACAGATAGATAATCATTGCAGAGGCAGATGCTGGAGGAGTGTCTCACCTTCAAATGCCACCCAGGCCTTTCTTTACTGACATACCTGGAAATCCCCAGTTGGCAACCACAAGAAGGCCTTAGGCATATCAAAATCTGACTTGGCATCTCTTTCTGAGGCACTTGAAGAGCCCCACGCACTGCTTGGTCTGGGGAGCTAGTTCCCTAGAAATGGACAGCATCCATTAGAGGAAAACCGTGAAGGGTTGCTGCCTAAAGGGGAGAATTGAATGTGCTCATGATTTAAAGCCAGGAAGGGAGGCAAAATTATTTACCTTGTGTTGAAGTCTATATGCTTATTAGTCCTCCTCAATGCTGAAACTAGAGGGAAAGATTTACAATACAATGCTGGCTGTATTTGTTTGTGGACTCCTGAAATTATGGAGGCCATGGAAGAGGGTGGGTTCAATGTGCCCTTTCCTGGAGACCCATTCACGATTATTAAAACAATGTCAATAATCAATATAATATTTGGCCTCTAAGCATTTGTTACCTAGAACAACCAACACTATAGTGACCTTATTAAATGCAAATTCACAATTCATTTACCCAGTCTATCAAAAAATCCTGGTATCTGCTTTTCCCTGGCAGCTTTGGAAACAAGATCTGGAGCAAGACTGAGAGCAAAGATGTGACGGCAGGGGAGGAGGTGTCTGTCTAATCCTTTCCCTGCTTGCCCTTTCATTCCATACTACAACCACCACCACCACCCAAAAAAACTGTTTTCCTCAACTAGGGATGGTGAATCTATCAGTATTACTTTCATCCATACTTACATAGCTCATGTTCTTTCTGTCCTCTCTCTCTCTCTCTCTCTCTCTCTCTCTCTCTCTCTCTCTCTCTCTCTCTCTCTCTCTCTCGTGAATTTTGGTAAATTCTTATAAAAAAATGACCTGAACTGAAATTCTCATGCTTTTGTGCCAGCTTAGGTACAGCTATTCTCAGCAAGGGGATGGCCATGCTGTACCTGCCTTTCATATAACCATTTTTTTAAAATAAAAGGAGGTGGCAACCCTAATTCAGAACTGCAAACATGGTTGAATATACAGGGATTCAAAACCACATTTTGAAGAGCTGAAAACTCAAAGCCTTTTTAAAAATGGAATGCAGGAGGAACTGAAATTGACATAATCATCCATCAGGCCCAGGGCTTTGAGACTTTAGCTCTTTAAAAAGTAGATTTGAATCCTTGGGTTTGGAATCCTGCCCACATATGAAAAAAATGCACATTTTGGAAAATTCTGATTAAAACAAACAAACTGTGAAATAAAATGCTCACCTTTCTGTATCCACAACACACATGTGAAATCCCTTGTGGTGAGCAAACAGCTTGTGTAGGGCAATTTGGAACAGAGGTACAGACAAGTGACATCCCACACTAATTCTGTGTTCAAAATTCTGCCCGACCCATGGGAAAGAATGGGAGATGAGAGGCTGTGAACAATTGCAAACAGCCACAAAAGGGGTATGGTCAAGGAGAGGCATAGGTCACCACACACAATGCCAAAATAGAAACTGGAAAAGTTTTGGTTCAATACTACTACTCACTTTGAGGCAGCATCATATGTTCATGTACTTAGTTTACAGATGATATAAAGACCTGTTCAAGGACTGAACAGATCCAAGGAAAGCTATTTTTGTAGGACTCTTAGGATTTTCTCAAAGTAAGCAAGTTGCTTACCTTTCTACTTCAGAGTCTTTGCCGAGACTGTGTGCACAAATTGTTTTTAGTCTTGTGTTTTTAACCTTGGTTTTATATATGGGCACTTTCCTTGGAAGGTTCTAGACTGAATCTATGAATTAATTTTACATGGAATATTGAAGAGGCATTTGAGGATAATAACTCTAAGACATGCACTTGAACTGTTGACCTGGAGGAATAAATTCTATATGACCATCTTTTAGGTCCCTTGAGTCACCCTCACTTACTCTTCTATGTATTACCTTAAAGAGCATGAAATACAGACATTATTACATTTCTAATTTATACAGTCTGTCTAAGCCAAAAAATTAAAATTGTATGAATCCTGTGTTCTCCAGAAGGCTTAGAAATAAATTGTTGCAATAATGAAACATTAAATATTTAAAGTTGTGAACCACAACTTAGCATCATGGTAGAAATTAGTCAGTAAAGGAATTCAGCAATGAACCTAGAATACAGCAGGGGCTGTGAGGAAATGACTTTTGTGATACTTCAAAGTCTTTTGGTCCCTGTGGCAATTATTTTGATTTATCTTCAGTGTGTTATTGACATTGAGATTTTGGATGGGCTAGGACTATTTCTACAATTTACTATTGAAAAACCCTAAAACTAGCATTACCTTAATTGCCGGGGGTTATGATTAGATTTTTAAGGTGCTTAAGGGTGCAATCCTATGCATCTTTAGACAGAAAAAAGTCCTTCATCTCCCAGTATCCTTCCCTCCAGCTGGACATGTTCAAAGGTAGCAAAACAATTTTGGGGAAAAATCAAAGTGATTTTAGTGTGCAGGAAATATCACTCTCACTGCACATAACATGCCTTCTCCAAGATGAATCCACAGATGGCAGATATATAGGACATTTAGAGACCTCTGAAATAAAAGTCAGTATCCGGACACCTTGCAGCTTACAATAATGACATGGATTAGGGACACCACATGATACTTTAGAAACCTACTGGCAGAAAGTCATGGAACAGTGCATTACAGGACCTCATTACAGTAGAAACAAGTCAGACCAAATGAATATGAAAACAAAGTAAAGCCACTGAAAATAAATAAAGCTCTCCTACCAGGAGAAAAGAAAAGACTTGAATGAAGTCTTTGCAAAAATGACACATCTTGCAGTCTTCAGATAATGGATATGACAGATGGCAGAAAGATCAAAAGACACAGACCAAAAATGTATCAACCATGGGGATAGAGAAATACTAGTCCATAGGGTCACTCTGGATAAGAGCTGGATATGATAAATAAGAGAATGATTAAGGTTTGGCATGAAATAGCCATTTGTGCAGATTCTGACAATCTGACTTGGTTTAAGGACAGTGAAATAATTGCGCTGGGTTTAAGGACAGTGAAATAATTGCGCTGGGAGGGGCGAAAAAAGAAGTAGAGAGGCCTGGATAGAAAAGAAAATCTGGAAATGTCACCATTATTCAGCATGGGAAAAATGAAGTGATGAGAATGCTTCAAATGCAGGCTTTTGAGAGGTAATAGCTGGTTGTTATAAATGTCAGATATAAACCAGACAAAAGACAGATACATTTGAAATGCCTTTTCCAATAAAGATCCTAAATGTCACTCAAAATGATCAGACTATTTATTACAGAATTTGCAAGGGAGACATGGGAAGAAAGCCAATCTCTGTTACAATACAGGCTGATAAAATGATGGCTTCTGTGTCACTTACCATCAACCGTGGCTGACTGGGACTCATTAACACATTTAACTGCTGGATGGCTTGATCAAATTGTTCTTAATATGAATTTTGGCACAACCCAAAGATAAGCACTTTTTAACACACATTGATTTATATCAGGGGTGGGAAACATCTGGGTACCAGGGGTCACAGTATCCCCCATGGAATCCATGGGTGGGTTTGCCCCACTGCTATGACCACTGTATTTGTAGCAGAAATTGCAGCTGTCAAAAGGCAGGGACTTTGCTTGAAAACAAGGGGTGGAGGCAGGGAGGAAATGATTGATTGGATTCAATCCCCTTGTCAACTGGTGTCCACATGGCAGAGGGCCTTCCAGCAGTGGCCCCACACCTGCAGAACAAACTCCCATCGGAGGTCCGCCATGCACCATCCTTGCAGGCTTTTAAGAAGGCCTTGAAAACATTTTACTTTACTGTGGCCTTCTCATGAGGAATACTGTTTTGCTGCTATTGCCTTTGTTGTTCTTGATTATTTTATTGTTAGCTTTTATTAACTGCTATTTTACTGTGTATGTTTTTCTTGCTTTTAATGTTTTAAACTGTTTGTATGTGGGTGTGTTTTGAGGTAAGCCGCCTTGTGAGGGCTTCTGCCCTCAAAGGTGGACAAGACATGTTTTAAATAATAAATAAATAAATAAATAAATAAATCACTGATCAAGGTTGTTACTGTGCACCAGAAGCATTATAAGCACACTCTCTGGTGCTGTCCCCTCCATACACACACACACACACACAGTGAGAGACTGTATCCTTTTGCAAATGCAAGCTGAATTCTGAAATACGATCTGTCTGAGGACCATGATTTCAGGACAAGGCCAGATGATTAAATATTAAATCTTCTTGATGGGCCAGTCCATCCATCCCTTCTGATTCACAAGGGATCCATACAATTCAGTGGATGTCTGTTGGATATACTAATTTAAATGGAGTATTTCCACATTGGCAATTTCTCCAGTCCCTGGTACATTGCAGCTACAGAACTCAGATGCCTGACTACACCCAACAGAATTTCCAGCATGTATGAGAACCTCCCTATTACTTAGCATAACTTACCAGAGAGCCTCATCCATGCCCAAAATAGTGCAGGAAAGCCTTAGATATTTCCCATGTCACAAATAAATCTGTTGCTAGATTAGTATAGACGTGTGCATTTAGAACTGTATTTCCTATAAACTATCCAGGCAATTAATTCATTTTGGCTGATAATACATTCTTCACGTGCATTGTATTAATTCTAATCCCACTAGTTCATCTATATTCTAATGATGTTTGTTTATTTAGCCATCAAGGTGTGTTTGAAATCTCTTCTTCTTCTTCTTCTTCTTCTTCTTCTTCTTCTTCTTCTTCTTCTTCTTCTTCTTCTTCCTCTTCCTCTTCCTCTTCCTTTTCCTCTTCCTCCCCCCCTCCTATGGAGAGTGAGAAAGACAAATTACTCCAGTGGTTTGCTTCACCTCATGAAAAGGCATGTGCTGTAATGCATACAAATTGGGATTCCCAACTTGAATTGGAAGTAGGCTAAGAAATACATCATTTGCTGCTTGATTAAAACACTGACAAAAGTCCTGAACTGTGAAGAATTATAAATGGGCTCTCACTGCATAATTTCTAATCTAATTACTTGAAGAATTCTTAGAAATCTAGAGTAAGTATTGCTAGTTTTGCCACAAAGTCATTAATGTAAGAAAGAGAACGAAAGATTGAGTTAACTAATATTGTGATTAAATCAGAAATTTCCCCGGGAGAATCTGCTATGAGCAACGTTAAACAAACATACAAAAAAAAATGCCTAATGAATTCTAAAATAGTTTCATGTCTTACCAAGACAGCAGACATATTACAGTCAACCTATATTATATATGAATGTTACCTCCGTAATGTTTTTAAATGTTTGCTTTAAATATGCAGCTAAATAACTTTGTGGGTCATTTAGTGGGGGGGGGGGAGGTTTGCTTTAATTTTTGAAGATCCACAGTGGGATTGTGTGATACTTGCCTGGGGTGGGGAATGTGTGGTGTTCCAGATGTTGTTGGACTTTGACTACAACTCCCTTCATCCCTAGCCGACGTAGACAATAGTGTGGTTTGATGGGAGGTATAATCGAACAACATTGGGAGCCCACGTGCTTCTCATCCTTGATATAAAACCTTCCCCCCACCCCTCACTTGGTAAATATACAAGCAAAGGACCCCAGAAAATGAGACCCATTAGTGCACTAGCATCAAGCCTGCAGAGATTTCTGAACTTGGAGCTGCCAAGTGGAGAACTCTGTTATTCATTTATGTATTGTGTGGCATTAGGATGGATGAATTAGTAATGTCTGAGATTGCTAGGATTCTCCATCTCATTGCTCATCTCATGCCCAGTTCCTCTTTGGGTTTTGCTACCACTGTTCGCTCTGTGTGCATGTGAAACTTGCACAATGATCCTGCATAGACCAAAGTAGGCTTTCAGACTGCAGGAGGAAATTTGACCCAAACCAAACTGGAAAAGTTGTGCAAATTGAACATATGAACATATTTGGCAATTTGCAAATATTTTCAGTGGACGGTGTGCTTGTGATTACTTTCCGGGTTTGAAGATGACACGCTTGCATATGCAAAAACAACATTCATGTAATCCCTGAGT
This sequence comes from Elgaria multicarinata webbii, assembly GCF_023053635.1. Classification (NCBI taxonomy): domain Eukaryota; kingdom Metazoa; phylum Chordata; class Lepidosauria; order Squamata; family Anguidae; genus Elgaria; species Elgaria multicarinata. Next base: position 33,468,831 of record NC_086180.1, on the reverse strand, counting down.
ATGTGTGCTACCAATGCTTGTCAAAGGAAGAACTACAGTTGTTTCAGCAACAAGCCTTGTGAACATTAAAACACCAGAGTTGTTTGTGTGCTAAGACCTAACTCCTAGGGCTTGTGTAAGGCTCAGGGTGGGGGGTACTGTCAGTCTCTTGAGCTTCCTAGATGTGCTGCTTCTCCTGTCACTGCCTCTTCTCCTGCCCTCTGATTGTGCAAGTAGGACAAGACTGAGGGGATGGAGCAGCATTTTCCATTTGACTTCTCTTCCTCTGAGTGGTTGTATAAATTGGGCTCAGTGAAATATGGCAAAGCAATGGGTAGTGGTGACTTTGGAATGAGCTACCAGGAGGTCTTAAAGCAGCAGAAGAGGGTCAGCTTGTGGAACTCTGACTTGAGGCAGAGAATTCCTTGGTCCCTGAAATATAAGCATTTGCTCAAAAGAAAACCACACACGGGTGGAATTGCCCACGGAATGACCAGTTTCCCCTTAGGTGGTGGGAGTGCTCAAAAGAAAATCCCCCATAGAGACCTTCAGACCCTTTTCAATTATGGGGAGCACTGGCCAAGCCTACTGGGCTCATCATAGGCCCAAATGCCTTTCTTTTCCACCTAGAACACACCAAACACTCCCCTATGACTTCACAGGGCAGTGGGATATCAGTAGTGGTGGGCAAGCTGTCTTTTAGGGAAGCGTATCCACCACTTCTGGTCTTGTTCAGAAACCCATGATTAGCTTCCAAGGACCTTGAAGATTTATTGAAGCACAGTTTGAAAATGGCTGTCTTAAGGATATTTTAAAGTCACACACATCTACCTAACTTCCCCCCCCCCTTTTTTAAAAAAGAAAAAACTCTTGATGCTATGATTTTCAGTATAAACTTCAAAGGTCACATCAGAGCAAGGACATTTTTTTAAAAAAAGTGGAGTAATCTAATATATTATTGAAATTATAACAAATTTAATAAATAATTTGTGAACTAATATTATGCCCTTTCATGAACCTTTGGACAATCTCCAAGTCCTTGTTTAAATGTGTCTTTTCAACAAACCTGTTTTGCAGATTAGTTATGTGTGTTTTTAGTAAAAAGAAAAAGAAAAGAAAAGGTGTCTTACTTATGAATACAGTTCTATCCGCCACCCCCAACCAGAAAATGAACTTAAACAATGTAGACCCTTTACTTTTGGTCCTTCTGAAGTTTTAAAATGCACCACACTCTGATGGTGTTGAACTTTATGATGTTGCACAATTATGAGATGTTGACAACTAAGAGAAAACTTATATTTCACACTCATACAGACACTCACACTTTGAGGTCCAATAGGGGGTGCCCTCCAGGCTAGGGATAATGGAAGTTTCAGTCCAAGACACCTTGGGGGCACAAGGTTGAGAAAAGTTGCCTTAGGTCATTTGAAAATTGATACATGGGGAAATGATAACTTCATTATCAGTATTGGCTTTAAACTCTTTGCAGGGGTAGTTGGACCCTCATCAGACCAACCTGTTGTCCTGTCATATACAACCCTTTCCCCTTAGTGTTCTCTCAGTATTATGTTGCCTGTAAATTCCTTCCATTTTGTAGAACCATGTGTCCCAACATGAACAGAGTATGTCAAATGGGTTATTCACACTACTGACCAGAGAAATCCCACCTTGGGAATAATATTTCTGTTGAGGCAAGCAGCAGTTGCATTCTAATTGGACAAAACATGTCATTAACCCTTTTCACACAATGGGCATGTCTACACCAGGGTGGTGGAGGGGGAGGATATGGTGATCACGAGACCCTCCCCCTCAGTCTACACATGGCACATGACATCCCGGGAGGACGGAGAACGTCACAGCCACCTGTTTTTGTTTTTTAATTCAAGACGAGTGCAGGAGTGTGCCTTCAAAAAGGTATTTTTTAAAAAAACTCATGCTCCCCCCACCCCCAATGGGCATGGATCTCCTGAAGAGCTCCGTTCCCCCATGTCTGGCTCCTCACATTTAGTCACAAGGAGCTGGGAACAAACTGGGATGGCTGCCCACACATCCTGCTGTCTCAGGACAATCCCAAGACTGGGGGAAAAGTCAGGATTAAAGCCATCCCAGCTATCCCGGGGAAAGGGAGGGATCATCCCTCCTTGCCCCTGGAATCCCCCGTGCGTCATGTGGACACACAGGGATGATCCCAGGCCGATCCCTGGGATATCGCCAGGTATAGCCATGGCTAATGTATCTTGAGTGACTGAACATATATTAGGGGGATGGGAGTTGAGCTGGTATGCTCTGTCCCTAACTTACGCATATTCAGCATGCTTTGTAAACAGATTTTTGCATGTAAATTGTGTATGATGGGGTCACACAACATGCTAAATCACACTCAGTGGTTGAGTCTGAGTTGTTGTTGAACCATGGGTTAGTGTATTGTCTGAACCCAAGACATTTTCCTGCAGGTAGTTTGTTAACCATGTAGCATGGCTTATTTCTCTTAAACCCACCACCTTGAGAACTCATGGTTTGTTGTTGGGTTGCTCAGGGTGTTTAACAAGCCATACTGCTTTGTTAACAAGCCACCTTATGGAAAATATCCTGGGTTATACAACATACTAACTCACGGTTCAACAAACTACCCACACCACACCCAACTACTGAGTGTGGGTTAGCCTGTTGTGTGAATAGCATCTATGTCTGGATAAGAAACCTGAAAAAAGCTGAATCCCAACATATGTGGAAGTGTATGGTTTGTACATGCTAAGGTTCTGTTATTACAGCATGCTGAATCCATGTAAGCAGAGGTGAGACCCACAACTATAATCAGGTCCCTCTGGGTCAGCCACACTAAATATATTATGTAATCTTCCATCTTATGTTGGTGCATGAGTTTTCTTCTTTTTCTATGCAAAACATACATTGCCCCTGCTGAATTGCATTTTCTGGCTACCTGCTTTGCTCTGCCCATGGGAGATTTGGGTTGGAGATGTGAAAATCTGAAAACCTTGAGTTTGTTAACATTCTCTGAAACCCACTTCCAATTTTATTCCAATTCATGTAAATTATCAGGTTACAGGCTTTTTTCATTAAAATTCTTTTTGCATGAAAATTTGTGTACATTATTGTGTACATTTTTTCAACATGTGCATATCCATTTTTTAAACGTATGCATTTTCTCCCATTTATTAAACCTTCTGCATGTACTTTTTTCAAAAGTACATGTTTTTATTTGCATTTTTCAAATGTACACATTTTTCAAACATTTGTTATTGTTCTGTAAATTGAGTCACAAGCTCAGAAATGTACAACCTTCAACACAGATATTAAAGTGTGCATTCATTTCTGGGAGGTGTGAATTACTAAAATTTCTGTTCAAAAATGAATTGAAACAAATTTCTCTTACGCCCCTAATTTGGGTTGGGTAATGTCAAGATAAATTGGATGGATATTTTGATCTAGTTAAAAAAAATGATGTCCTGCAGACATGTTCAATTGTAGAGGTAGGTTGAACTAGGATTCTCTTTGCTGAGAGCCAATGGGTTAGGATCCTTTTGTTGTGCCTCCATTTGAGATAGAGGAGGAAGGCTGAACAACTGAGCCTGAGATTGTTTGGGGAAGGGCCCATCACATGAGCAGGCAGAAGCTAGCTGCAGCCTAACACAGCTGGCCTCACTCAGTCATCAGCAGCACAATATAAGGCAAGCCTTAGACACTGCATGTTTACTGGAGGCAATTGTTGTTCCTGATGTTCTGCCCAGTAGCATTCCTGTCAGCTCCCTGACTTCGCTTTGACTATACCTGACCCTGGAAAGACCTTGGCTCTTCTTCTGTGCATTCCTGAATCTGGTATTGTTTACCTTGGCTCCTGACAGATACTTTTGGCATACCGACCTTGGACTGTTTAATGACCATTCTAGCTGTTGCTTATCTCACAACTCCAAAGACTTATGGTACCTTGTTCTTCCCATAATTCCCTATGCCATTTGTGAGCTTTTGGGACTGAGCTAATGAAATGAAAGATCTGTATTCTTTCCTATTCGACATTGTACAGAGTATAATATGAATAGGTCTTCATCTAAATAATCAGCCCAACATCTTATTGATTTCAGTTGCAGTATATTGTTGTATACTAGAGATAGGCAACCTTTTGGGGCCATGGGCACATTTTGCAATTTGATAAAACTGTCCTAGATGCCATCACAAAATGGCTACTATAGGAGGCATGTCAAAGGACAAGTAACCTAACCAAAACACTGAGAGCGTGGTAGAGGTGGGTGCCTTAGCCCTAACATACTAAACATACTAAACAATTCCTTTGAATCCATAGTTTGCAGGACCAACAGAAACCCATTTCACAGTAATCCCAGCTGCTGGTAGGGATGCTTGAATCAGAAAAAACTTCACTTTAACAGTTGTCCTTACTCAAGTCTGTATCAGATAGTGAGCAGCTTTTCTTTTTTTCTTTTTGCATGAAAATCTGAAGCTTTTGCATGAAAATCTTTTAAATGTATGCAGTCTTCCCCCACAGATTGTTTTGGTATGCAAATCACATTGCAAGCTCAGAAAGATATAGACTACGACCGCAGATTGTGTCTGGCCCAGAAGGTGTAAACTGGGAAAATCCTGATCAAAACTGAACTGAAACAAATTTCTCATATATTTGTAGCTGCTGGTAAGACAGTGTGTTAATAATAATAATAAAAAATGAAGGTGGGATGGATAGGGCATCTCAGTGGGCACCAGGAAAAGTGTACAGTGGCACACTGGTGCCCATGGGCTCCATGTCACCCAGTCCTGATGCACACTTTGATATCTGAAACTTTAACAGTGTTTTTATAGTTCACGGGGATTTTTAAAATCAATTGTTTTAATACCAATAGCTTCCAGTGGAACTGTTGGCTTGCATACATAACAGCGCTATGTTAGTCATAAAAAAAGCAAAATAGTTCTTTGCAATGCTGTTATTCTTGGCTGTAATTGCTTTCTGTCAGCCGACTATCTGCAGAGTTGTGTGCCTACTCCAGAGGGCAGAATACAGAATTCTTATAATCGGTACAGTGTTTTGATATTTATGTTACATTCAATTTATTTGCAACACATTAGTAGGAACATAATGAACTATTTATGGCCAAATGTTGTTGTCCCCCCCCTCCCTCATTCTTAGCTAGAAAATGCTAATACTGTTCCAATATTAGGGTAAATGAAACTTTCTGTCACTATTTGCAGAATAAATACCACATGCTATCTGAATAGGAAAAAAAGGAAATAGGAAATATTTTAACAGAAATAAACCGAATGAAGTAATGTTTCAACTTTTTGAGCTTTCTTGGTACTTGTTAAGGCCATGATCTAAAGAAAGACATAGGAGCATATTTTGAGCATAATCTTTTTAAAAACCATCTTTTCTCTCAACAAAGGGACATCTGAATGGGCCATCTTTTCACTCAATCTGTAATGCATACACAAAATAAACTGGGACAAGTTTGATCTTCCCCTTAGAAGTACTTGTGTCTCATACTTTGGAGTTGATGGAGTAAGATTCAGATGACCAAGATACATGTACTAGCTTCTTGAAATCTGATCTGTAACTGTGAAGACATCACCCATAGCCTCTGATGACACAATTAAAACTAGCATTACCATCCTGCTCGTTTCCTGTATGTTCAATCAGCAGCAGTGAGATGGCAGTGCTGTGGCTTGACTGTGTTGTTGTAATCAACAAACATCCAGGGCCAGGGCCAGACTATTTTGCACCCTAGGCAAGGTGAGCTACTTTCACTCCCCCTCCCCCCGCCAAAATGCCAACTTTGATTTTTAAGAACATATGTTTCCTGGAAAAAATAAGCACAAAACTTGAAACTGCTAAATTTATTTTAAAGTGCAAGAAATATGTCATGCCAATTATAGCAAACAAATTGGAAAGGAACGTCTATGGGTCTAAAATGCATTATTTAATAGGAATGTCACCTCCAAATCATCCCCCCCAACTCTCTCTCTCTCTCTCTCTCTCACACACACACACACACACTCAGCATCACTCACTCCAAACGAACACACACATGAACACATGCATTCACTCAAAGACTCCATGCACCCCATTCACCCATACATTCTCTCTCTCTCTCCTGGGCGAGTTCTGGAAGTCCGAACGTGGAGTCACACCACCCCCACTCCAGCATCCCTAGCTTTGCTTTGGCTGGGCAGGCGTGGGGCACCATCTCACCTGCCCAGGCCCAGCTGAATCCTCGGGCCGGGCCGGCTCACAGCCAACGCGCGTGAGTGCTGTGCTGTGCCCGGCGCCCCTCTTAGCTTGGCGCTCTAGGCGGCTACCTGAGTGGCCTCTATAGTAGCACCGGCCCTGCAAACATCTCAGCCCCTATCCATCCTAAATACTAAACTAGTTAACTCATTCTCCATTCACTTTTATCAATGTAATTCTCTCATGGTTTATCTGGCAGATCTTACTGCATATACTTTGCCTAGCTATAACATAAATTACCACTCTGTTGATTTGGTTACTGTTGGAATAGAAATCGCAGGGGAATCACACTCCAGAAAAGGTGAAAGCTTCAGAGTTTTAAAAGCAGCTATTAGGTGCAATACCAGAGTCACACAGGAAGCCAAGCTAAGTAACAGCTTTATAAACATCAGAGGGTCATGGGTGCAAACAAGGGTCATGAGTGGGTTAATGTTGCCTAGCAGCCAGGTGGAGCCAAATAATTTCCCTCTTTTAGCCTGGTTTTCTTGTGTGTAAAAAGCCTACTGTGTTCATTATGTTCTGTAGTAGTAATAGTGGTGGTGGTGTCATTCTCTTAGAAACCTGTCCTGACTTATCTACACTAAACAGGATATAACACTATGAAAGCAGTTTGAAAATGGTATATGGAATATGTCATGGGGCCCAACAGTTGTCAGTGCACTTCAATACTGTTATAAAGCAGTAGTGTAGATCCTGCCTGACTCTGTCTGACTTTATGCTTCTGATGGCTTAACCAGGTGACTATCTGTTTATAATTCAATAAAGTTGGTCAAGCCCTTCTCTTTCTGGATTTAGCTCCTTTATTCAGCAGTTTTATTGATAGATACTTTGGATTTTAATTCAGATTCATCATGGAGTTTGTCAAGGGCTATTTTTCAAATGAATAAATACAATAAACCACCCAGAGAGCTTTGGCTGTGGGGCGGTATATAAATGAAGTAAATAAATAAATAAATAAATAAATAAATAAATAAATAAATGTGCTATTATCTATAATAATAAAATGGGATATGTGTGTCTCTTGATATTATATTGCCAAGACTGTGAAACCTAGGCACCTGAAACTTTATATGCACACTAAGGGGACCCTAGGTATGTGCATCTTGGGATTATTGAGTGTTTAAAATGCATTAATTAATTTAAATGTGTCAATGTGTTTGAAGCCTGAAGTACCACCTTCAATCACTAGATGGCAAACTTTCCTAACTAGTGCATAGCTTTGAGTAGTCTGAAGGATAGAGTTATATGGCCGCCCCTCTCACCTGCCATAGGGAATCCTCCCCTCAGGGGAATGGTGAGAGCAGCACCATAGCAGAGGCTGTGCCTATGGGTGCCAGTGGGCATAAAGTGTCCAATTGTGACATCTGTGTAACTTTGCTTGAAGGCTTCCCTGACCAATTCCTGATTCTGTAGTATAATTATATGACAAATGTAACATACGTCACTGCTCTCAGTATGCTATGTTCTTTAATTTGGATATTTCTAGTTAACCATCTGCAATATCTGTATGATCTGATTATGAAAGCAAATCAATAGTAGTAGTATTTTCTTCTCAGAGTAGATGCTATTGATGAAATATCTTTCACTGTAGGGTGAAACATTTATCAGACTCGTCGATAGCATGGTCCCAAAGTCTCATACTCGTTATTCATGCTTTTATGTACTTTGACATTTGCATTTTCATATATATATATATATATATATATATATATATATCCAATTCCCCCCACCCTAAAAATGTAATCATAGGAGTCCAGTTTCCAGTGTTCCGCTTGAAAATAAAACATCAGGATTTAAAGTATTACAAGGGAAAATACTTCCCCAAACAAATTATTATTTGTAAGTACATAGCAAAGAAAGAACACCAGATGTTCTGAAAGACTGGGGTATAGATTTAAGAATTGGTGAGGAGGAGGATTATGCACCAAGAAGCAAAACAGTATGCATTGTGTTGGAGCAACTGTTGATGTAGAAAACTATACACTTTGTACTGTACCATTCTCAAGTGAAATTAATGGTAAAATGTGCCAAGCTGATGCTGTTTAAATCAGAAAATTAATATCCACAATCTGAGTAACTTCCATCTGCTAATGGGTAGCATTGCGTATTATCCATATTATACAGTATTCAGGGGGAAATACTGATATTGATTTGATATAATTGCCCAGACTTTCAGCACTTTTAGTACGCTCCCAGTTTGCGCTCTTATTGTTTGATGACTTCAGCCTCCAGCAATAATTTTCATGTGCAAATGAGTCATCATAGAGGAAAGAGCACAAATAAAGATTTGCTTTATCTACAAACTCAATATATATTTTTAATGAAGGCACTTCACACATTCAGCATTAAGTCATCGAGTAATCAAATAACAAGAGATCATGGCTTGGGACCACAATACCTGATGGAACGCCTCTCCCGACATGAACCTACCCGTACACTGCGCTCAACATCTAAGGTCCTCCTCCGAGTGCCTACTCCAAGGGAAGCTCGGAGGATGGCAACAAGGGAGAGGGCCTTTTCAGTGGTGGCCCCCCGACTGTGGAATGATCTCCCCGATGAGGCTCGCCTGGCGCCAACATTGTTATCTTTTCGGCGCTAGGTCAAGACTTTTCTCTTCTCCCAGGCATTTTTAACAGCATTTTAACAGCATTTAACAACGTTAAGTTTGTTTTTAATGGACCCCACAATTGTTGTTTTTAAATGGATACTGTTGTTTTTATACTGTTTTTGTGTGTGTGTGTGTGTGTGTGTGTGTGTGTGTGTGTGTGTGTGTGTTTTAAATTGTATACTTTTAATGTTTACTATTTTTAAATGTTGTAAACCGCCCAGAGAGCTTCGGCTGTGGGGCGGTATATAAATGTAATTAAATAAAATAAATAAATATAAATAAGAGAGCGATGTGCATGGATTTTTCATTCATGATTTGGAATGAGGGGCTTTTGAAAAACAACAGACATTACCAGATGAGCCAAAAGTTCTTTGAATTTCAGATAGGTTGATACATATGTTTGGTCCATTCTGAACTGCCTAGGGCGCAGACCTTAGAGGGGCCCAAGCTGGGCACCTACAGATCCCCCAAGGGGGCGGCCGGCGAAGAAGCACCGCCCCCGAGGCCCAGGGGCCACCCGCTCACCACCCAGGCCCACTTCGAGCTGCAACGGCCACCTGCAAGCATATGCTGGCTCTGCCTGGCCAGTTGAGGAGCAGCCAATGGGCACTGCACCCGACATGACATCAGAGTGGTGTTAGAAAAGGCACAGAGTCTTGTGCTGGGCTGAGACTACAGCGGTTCCTGCCCAGATGGTGATTTTTCCTCCTCCCAGTTGCCCAGCCCTCCTCCTCCTCCCTCCTCCAGAGCTCACACCCCTGCCCACCTACCCCTCCCCATTCCTTGGTCCGGAGTAGCTGCCACCACCAAACCAGCAGCAACCAGGGCACAGCAGCTGTGCCTGCGTGCCACCTGGAAAAGAGTGCTGGAGGTGGATCTGGTGCATTCAGCTGCCCCTGAAAGTTGGCCAGCCTCACACATAGGCCTCCGGTGCCCCCGGCCAGAGGTGGAAGCAACTAGAATGCAGCTAGTGCCGCCTGTCGATCGGTGCACACCAGGCCCCACAGAGGCACAGCACGATGCAATGATGCCACCTGAGTCGCTGCCCTCTTGCCCACCCATCGGTCCATCCATCTGCTGCCTGGCCCGGCCCGGCCCAACAGTAACAATATGGAAACCTTGTTCTTAAAGTAACAGCAATTATAAATCATAAGCTTTCTTGTTTTATTTCTTTTTAAAATAATACCGTTTACCTTTGTTTATTATACCTGTACCTCTAATTTAATCTCATGCCTAGTGACCAGCTATGTAAGGAAAGTGGATATATTAAATAAGGAGGTGTAGATTTATGGTGGCAGTGGACATGAAGGGTGGGATTGCCACATGATGAGGGGTGATCCTCCATAATTGTTGGCTATAGGGCTGGGATTGCCCCAGGGAGAAGGGGTGATTCCTCCACAGTATATGTGTTGCACTTTAGTATGTGTGTTCCAAAGAACCAACAGAATTCAAATATCTGAACTAATTCCAAGAACATATTTTAATCTTCTCAGGGCCTAACACTTAATATTTTTTGTAATATTCACAAAAAGATTCCAAATTTATTTCCTGAACTCTACTAATCTCTGATTATTATTTTCAAGGGCTTTGTGTAGGAATATGAACTCATTTATTTCAGACACAGACTTGGACATTGGTATTAATTACTATCACAGCATTTTAAAGGACCTTTTTTAACATTTCAGAAGTGTGCAGCACTTTGCAAACCAATAAAGTTGAACACATTATGTTGTCTAGGTTCATTTTAGCTGTCCTTTATGCTCCCCTGAACACCATGTAATTAATTTCTAAGAGCCACTGAAATTTTGCCTCAGCAGCTTTATACTTTAGAGCATATATATTTATCCTCTTTTTCTGAGGCTACAATCCCATACTTAAGTACCTGGAAGGAAGTCCCATTGACCTTCATGGGACTTACAGTAGTTCAAAGTAGACATGTATAGGATTGCACTATCAATCACTTTTATTTTTATTATTTTTATGTAAAATTGAATAATTTCTACACCCCCACGCCACCCCCACCATCCCCACAATGAGAACACATTTCCATGGAAATGCCACTCTAACTTAGTGGCTTCCAGATGTTTTGGACTACAGCTCCCACAATCTTTGACCAGTGGTTATGTGGGCTGGGGTTCATGAAACTTACAATGCAAAATGTACTGAGGGAATCTGGTTGCCTACCCTACCCAATCTAGGCTAATGGTGTTGGCCTTTAAAAAAGAAAATGCAACAATGCTCCTGGGCATGTCACTATTTCATGATGTAGCATCAATCCCAGAATGCTGTGAAAAGAAGGCGAGTGGAGAAGGGAGTATGGAATAAAGATGCAGACACCAGAGCTTGGGATAAACTATGGCTTCTTTATTTAACAACAAAAGAGATTCAACCCCTCCCTGGGACTGCATGTGAAAAGTGTGGGAATCAATATGTACTAATCTCAGGCTGGTTTAAGGGCGAGCCACTCTCTTAAGCCAGATATCAGGTAACCCGGCCCCTTTCTTATACGACACTTCAAGAGTGTGGGGATACTGCCCCACATCATCCCCGCAGAGCTGTAAAACCCTGAATAGATGAGACAGGTGGCATACCATATCCAGACATGTGAGCCGTGAAACTCACGAGGAGCAGGAGCTTTGGCCGGTGCTACCATAGAGGCCACTCAGGCAGCCACCTAGAGCGCCCAAGGTAAGGGGGGCGCCGAGCGCCACACCCAGAAGCCGCTCTCCCACAGCAGCTCTGAGAGGGCGGCATCTGGGCGCGCCGTTCTGAAGCTGCCCGTGCCCCACCCCCACTCCAGCGTTCTGGCTTCGCTTCAGCTGGGCGAGAAGAGAAGCCAGAATGCTGGGGTGGGGGTGGGTGAGCGGGCCGCTTCAGAATGGTGGGGTGTGTGTGTGAAAGCAGCTCACCTGCCTAGGGCGCAAAATAGTCTGGCACCGGCCCTGGCTATGCCAATCACCTAAAAGGTGCCAGAGTGGTCACCACCCCTATTCTGGGATACCAAATTCCTGCACATTCTGCTGACAACTTGACCTATTTATCTGCCCTCCTTAAAACCTTAAGTATGGAATAGGCAAAACCTTATAAAGGAAAAAATCCTACTCAGCCTTACCTTCAAAGGGAGTGACAGACTAAGTCCCATACTAGAAGAGGGAGGGAGGGTGGGAGCTGAAAAGACAGATAGGCTGCAAAAGGGGCGGGACCAGCTTGTATAGGTTTGGCCCCGCCCCTGCTTCACGTGGCCCATGTGCAACACGTGAGGCCTTTATTCCCCTCCTCCCCACTGCAACTACTGTTTCTCCCCCTCATGCCATGCTAATCAAGGGGGATAAAAGACTTCTCAGGATGCAGAACTTTTTATTTGCTTTTGCTTTTGAGTACAGAATGCTGTCAAGGTACTTATATGTTTTAAAGTGGTGATGAAGATTTGGCTAGGTGTTAATTATGATGATGATTAGCCCCTCTCAAAATGGAGCCATTACTTAAGGTGACCATATGGCAAGGAGGACAGGCTCCTGTGTCTTTAACAGTTGTATAGAAAAGGGAATTTCAGCAAGTGTTATTTGTATGCATGCAGCACCTGGGGAAATTCCCTCTTCATCACAACAGTTAAAGCTGCAGGAGCAATACTAGAGTGACCATATATAAAAGAGAGCAGGGCCCTGTCCTCCTTGCCATATGGTCACCAGACATTGTTCAGATGCCATATATACAGTTGTGAGTCCCTCTTGAATACAGAAACATACTTCAGCTCAGTGCTATTGCAAACAATGACTTTATAAGAAATTACTTTTGAAACTGAAAAGCAGTTTATCTTACATCTGTTGTTGACAGAATAAAGTAAACAAACACACAAAATAAACACTGGGCAATTCTCAATGTCATAGGCACACCTAAAGTAGCTGTGTGTGTGTGTGTGTGTGTGTGTGTGTGTAATGTGCATTTACAATTAAGAATTGGTAGATCTCTGAGATTAGATTAAAACCAAAACCAAAAACTCAAGCTCTTTCCATCCTGAATATAAAGAAAACTGGAAATGCTGGTAAATACTTAACCAAGATGAAATATTACCCATCTGCACTGTTTGATTTCAATAAGTACCCAGCATGGAGAGGACCATGAAATACTTGTCTACCATACCACTGTTAAAGATGAAGAGCCTGTCAGATTAAAAAAAAAAAAGGTGGTGACCCTAATTAAGTACTAATAGAACTGAACATCCCAGAGAGGTCTGCCTGGCGCCTACACTGTACTCCTTTCATCGCCAGCTGAAGACCTTTTTATTCTCTCAGTATTTTAACACTTAATTTTAACTTAAATTTAAATTTTACTGTTGTAACTCTGTATTTTAATCTTATATCAATTTTGCTGCATGGTTTTCACCTGGTTGTGCTTTTTATACTGTATTTTGTAATTGTGCTTTTAACATGTTGGTTGTTTATTATGGTTTTAACTTTTGTGAACCGCCCAGAGAGCTTCGGCTATTGGGCAGTATAAAAATGTTATAAATAAATAAATAAATAATATACAGTTTCAAACCCAGACTTTGCAGAGCATGTTCCCCGCCTCGATCAGAATGGAGAGGCGGGTAAGACATAAAATTATTATTATCATCAAAATCATCATCATCATCAATTTTGGTTTTTCCCACATGTCCTGAATATGGAAAACATTGTGAATTTGGGTAAATTCTTTTCAGAAATGAACTGGGACAAAATTCCCACCCATGCCTACCTTTGGCAAAGAATCTTCTTGGATGGTCTTGTACAAAAATCAGGAACCTATCAGATAGGGTTATGAGTATAAATAAGAAAAGAATGGTAAAGCAGTTTGATTGTTGAAAAATGGTGTAGAAATTATGAATATTATAGTTCCAAATTATTAGTAAAAAAAGATGTTTCAGAACTCAGAAGAGAAAAGAAGTGTTCATGTTCTTTAAATGTGTTAATTTAAGATGTAATGGAATATGTTACATTTCAAGCATCACAAAGTTCAGAATCCCAGATCTTTGTGATGCTTGAAATACAGACAAACAAGACAAAGGATAGGGTGCAAGATCATAGATATTCCCCCCCCCCCCCCCCCGTTTTGAGTCCAAGCAATATACTGGGATCACGTCTTGGATTCTACACAGATTGTACCTGTCAAAATGTCTTAGGCAGTACAGCAGCTTTTCTGCCATATTCATGCTGATCTACAAGTTGTTAGCTGTTAAGCTGTACTGCTGAGATAGGGGGGAAGGGAAGGTGGAGGAAGCAGTCTGATTAATGCTTGATATCAAATCATTCCCAGCATGTCATAAATCTGCATTTATAGCCACTGTCATTGATTCGCGCATATGTTTTGTTTGGCTCTGTGTATCTTGGGCAGACGCAATCTAATTTTTCATCAACTGATAACAGTTAAGGAGGTGATGCAATTTATGCTCCAGTGCTATGCCATTCCCTGTGAAATGTTCATAGGATATTACATGCTTTCTTCCAGATGAGTTATATCTATCTCATGTCAAATAATTCACACTTAGCATGCTGGGAAAATTCTAAACCTGGCCGTGTGCTAAACCAGTTGGTTGTTTTGCAACCCAGATTGCTGTGGAATGTGAAGAAGTGCGAAGAAAGATGAATAGTCTTCTCTTTTAGGAATCCTTGAGGGCCGTGGTGGCTCCAGTTCCCTAAAAGTTACACACACAGCCTTATCCTGACTAAACCACAGAGCTTCAGCAAAGTGCTCGAGAGAATGGTACTCTCAAATAAATTGGACAATGGCTTTTCAGGGGTTAGATCTTTACCTAAATAATTAGATCTTTTCCTAAATGCATCAGAGTTCTCACCAGCGCTTAGCTCTGAACTTCATCCTGTATGAAAATAAAGTTCCATATACTTTATTGTAGGGAGTGGCAGGGTGTCCGTGTGTGTTGAATGTCTTTCTGCACATGCATGTGGAACACCTTAGCTGTCCTAGTAATTCAAGGTAGTTTGTAATAGTGTAGCCCTGGCAAGATACCTAAAGCACAAGCTATTTTGGCCCTTAGGGGCTAATACAGGGGAGTGAAGGTTTCTGCTGGCTGAGGAATGCTGGGTGTTGTAGGATATTTTCCCTATCAAAAACATGCATAGGACTGTCTCCTTTCATTTTTATTTGCGGCCAGGGATTAACGGTGGCATCGATACATCAGGCCATTTTTCATCCCCCAATTAACAAATTTCATTAAATCTGCGTATCACTGTGTTTTATTAATGCTGCAATTAGCAACAACACATTTCACACATAATAAAGGCTTTCTAATTGGAAACGTAAAGCACACTTGCATTGATATTTTAATCATCTTATCAATACCTTACATCAAATTGCCTGACAGGAAAAATAAAGTAGGATGAGAACAATGTCAAGGAGCCACTAGGGTAATAGCCAAAAAGGTTTGGATCTTTTAATTGCTCAGAATTAGACTTAAGAAGGACCACTTTTCATTACAAATATGCCCTGGTAAATGCTGTCAAATATTGCCACCAAAAGCCAGCCTTTCCTTGCAGCATCAGAGTCAAAGCCACCCCACCTCACAAAAAAGCGTGAAAGACTTCCAAATCAAATCACAGTTCACTCATGCATGTCACCAACCCCCTCAGGCCTTGCTGTGTTGAATGGCAAGGTCCAAATGGGAGTTCTACTTATTTGACCATGAGTAGAACTCTAACCATAATCAGGAATGTTGATAAAGCAAACATAAATAGACCTCCCATTCAGACACTTTTAAACCACATAATATAATAATAATAATAATTCAACACAACAATGCATGAAATGAGGTGGGGAGTGAGGCCAGAGCACACTGAGACACAGGAGTGGGCCCAGCATGCACAGCCAATCCCAGTACACAACTGAGCCCTTATGCATTGTCTTGAACACCTGAATAGACCTAGGTTATAGAGCTGACCCCCTAGCTATAGTGAAAATGGGATAATTTAATTAGGATTGGTGATTATTGTTTTTCAGGTTACATCACTCATTTAGGGCAATGTTAAGGCTGAGCCATAGTTAGGGTGACCATATGAAAAGGAGGACAGGGCTCCTGTATCTTTAACAGTTGCATAGAAAAGGACATTTCAGCAGGTGTCCTTTGTACATATGGAGAACCTGGTGAAATTCCTTCTTCATCACAACAGTTAAAGCTGTAAGAGCTATACTAGAGTGACCAGATTTAAAAGAGGGCAGGGCACCTGCAGCGTTAACAGGTGCCGTCCTTTTCATATGGTCACCCTAGCCATAGTGGCCTGTCAGAGGGGAGGGAGGAGTTGTGTCATGTTGAGTTGACATCAGCAATGGAGGATGCCATAATGGAGGATGCCATATTGTCTCACTCTCTAATAGGGATGTACAAGGAATTTGTTTCAGTTCGGGTTTGATCAGGGTTCACCCAGTTTACACCTTCTGGACTAAACAGAGATTGTGATGCAAACAGCAGTTGGAGTCTGTGCATTTCTGAGCTTGCAATGTGATTTGCGGACCCCCCCACAAATTGTGTTTGACAGCATGGGTACATTTGAAAAATGTGCATAAAAAAAATCATACTTTTTAAAAATGTACACAAATACACTTCAATCAATGGGGAAAGAATACATACATTTCAAAGTTGTGTACAATAGATGCATACATTTGGAGAAATATTCATGGATTTTCATGCAAAACAAACGAAAGCTCACAATCTGATACGGACTTGGGTCAGAACGGGCTTCAAGATGGATTTTGTATTTTTTTTGGCAAAGTCAAGTTTTACTGATTCACATATTGCTACCATTTAACACACTTAGGTCAAATGGCTGCAGATGAAGACAATTCGGAGAGAGGAGGAGGCAAAAGCAGTTCCAGCCAAGCTGATGGAAAGGAACTCATTATCTCATTTCTCCCTTTGGTTCAGCATAGAAATGGAAAGCATGATCACTGTATCCTTTTTTAAAAAAATGTACGTTAAACTGAAGAAGTCATGAATTATGTCTCTCCGCCCCCCCCCCCCCCCCGCTGTGCAATATCTCCTATTTGAAGAGCCTGTGGGAGTTTTATGCATTGAATGATAGGTATCTAATTGAGCGCTAGCCTTCAAACAGTGCATTTTTCTAGTATCAAGGAAATTGTTACAAGACTAGCTGTAATTTTCTAAGTGCATAATTCAATGCCATCTGATAAAGACTATAATTTTAAAAGCAATATAAAATAATTCAATCAACCTTTTACCTCTTGCATTATAGTAATTACTCTTTTGCCAATAATGAAAACTGTGCTTTGAGGGAGAATTCTGATAATGCGAGTCATGGTAAAAACTCAAAAGACTATGAAGAAATCTGCTTTTGTAATTCACACTTTTGACTGTGGATAGCTTAAGAGTTCCAAACTAACTTTGGGTGCAATGCTACGCATGTTTAGAAAGAAAAGGTCTTACAACTTCCAGCATTCCCAAGCCAGCATGAGCACTTTAAGAAAATGTGCACCCTAAGGTGTATTTTTCCTGTTCAAAAGAGGGGAAAGCTCACTATCAAGAATGAGAATGGCGAGGCAGACCAAGGCCAGATCTACACCAAGCAGGATATGACACTTTGAAAACAGTTTGAAAACGGTATATGGAATGTGCCCTGTGTCCGTACAGTTGGCACTACTGATATAAACCATTTTAAAGCAGTAGTGTAGATCTTGCACAAATTTCAAGATGGACGAGCTTCACTGATTCTCCCATCATTAGTGCTGTAGACAATATCCATGGGTTGTGATTTGAATAAGCCGAATACAGAATGATGATTTGGTATTCCGTAAATATGTTTCTGTTCCTAGTGTTGATTTATTGTTTGTAATAGCAACATCTGCATTCTTTACATTCAAACTGTAGGTCAAACATTAGCAATTCACAAAGGACCGGAACTTGGTATCACCAGCTGTTGTCAGAGAGCATGACTGCACACTGGAAAGTAACCTCATTGTGTTGCCAAAGACAGGCAGATGCCAGGTACTTTGCTAGAGTGAACTGGGGAGAAGATCAAATTTAGATATGGATGAATATTGTGATTTAAGGATTCATTCTCAGCAATGTAAAAAATAAAAATAAAACTTCTAAAAATGCAAAAAAAATTGTATCATCATGCAAAATACTTCTTACGCACGCAAAGACAAACACACACACACACACACACTTTTATTTCCTAGATGCTTGATGTGATTTTTAAGAATTAATATGCTCTCTCTCTTCAGATATATTTTCTAGACTTAAATAAATAATGAACATAGACATTAATGGCTTGTCTTTACAATATCATCCAAAACAAAACTATAAAATTAGCAGCAGGCGCTCTGCTCTTAATGGACAGATATAAATCACATAGAAGCATGCAAACTGCCAAGAGAACATGTCGAGCAATCACTTCATGCCAGAAATCCTAGTAACCAAATTTCAGGTCTCATGAATACTTTTCATATCACTTTAACTGTTTGGGTATCTTAAACATTGGCCCACTCAAAGGCCTGATTCCCATTCACCTGCCCAAAGCTAATATAACTTTGGAGAACAGATTTGGATTCCTTGTACAGAAAAGAAAGCATCCTGGATAGTAATCAGCACTGTGTCTCCTTCCTTCAAAATAAAGCTTTGACTCTCTTTAATAGGCACAAATGTGGCCCAGCGGTGAGTCCTTTTCAAACTCCTACACTTGCTGAATTCTGCAAAATGATTCCATGTGATTGGAACCCTGGGTCCATTCTATTGAAGTAATTAAGCTTTTGTACATGTGTAGGCGTCTGCCTCCATAGATCATGGAGGACTGGAAACTAACAGATGGAAGATGGGCTAGTACTGAGTTATTGAGAAAGTACTGACAAGCCAACACTCACTTGAATGAGTCTACAGGCCTTGGCTCTAATTCTAATATCAAGGCAGAAGTTGCTCATTCTTTCCTGCTGGAGGACTTTTGTTCTTCTAACTACACAGAGATCAGAACCAAAGTATTACATAATAATAAATCACCTTCCACTTGCGCTATGATTCCAGACATAGCCTGTATCATCCACTGCTTTAATTTTAATAACTGAAATGTCCATAGTCTGAAATGCCTGACTTAATTCATCTTTATGGGTGTTGTCAAGGTTCCTTCTATGCCCTGGGCCCCTGAGCAACTCCTTGAGGATCTCTGCCTCCTTAAGAGTCTCACCTTTCTTCTTTTTGCCTTGCACTTCTCACTAATGTAGGGTTTAGACTGTAGATGCAGATGGTTTGCACACCACACCTGAAGTTTAATAGAACCGTTTACTAATATTTTAAAATGAGCAAATTACTCATTTTAAAATGAGCAAAAAAGTATGAGCTGAGTGGTACAAAAGCATTAGAAGGAAATAAAAGTTGCAAAAATGAAAGTTCTTTATCCTAGCTACATTTTGGCTTTTCTCTGCTGCTGCTTCCTCAAGCTCTGATCTTTTTCTGGCTCTCTCTTTGGCTGGCTCTCTTCTTTTATTTTCTCTTCCCCCCCCCCCAAAAAAAGTGAATGTATCATTCCAACTTTGAAGAACGAAACTTAAGTAGAGAAATGAAACTTAACCAAGATATGAACTTTAACCAGAGAAATGAAACTACTTCAACGCGGGGGGTGGGTCGGCTCCAGTTTCGGTAGAGCTGTTTAGTTAGAACCATCTAGACCTTTAAAGGAGCTATCCAGGGTGCTGAACCTTATTCCTAAAAGTTCTGGCTGGTTCTGACTGAAATCCTGGATGGATTCATGGCCCCACTGAAATTGGAGCCACCAGCCTGCCCAGTTGTTCTATGATGCCACTTCCATCCATTTTATCATGTTCAGGTGTTTTTTCTTGAACATCTGGAACTCAGGTTACTTTCAGGTCTGTTTCCATTGTTTTTCCTTGGTGGAGCTAATTTTTATATCAATTTTTGCAAGGTAAAATCAGTAGTGATTTTACCACTGGGTTTGCTTGATGGATATTTCATTCAAATGCATCCCAACAGTACAATCCTATATATGTTTGCTCAGAAATAACCCCTATTGAGTTCAGTGGATTTACTTCTGAGACTGCATGTAGGATTGCAAACTAAGATTAATGTTTACCACATCAAGGGAAATTGTCACTTTCACCGAGGTTCACTCATTTGGTTAATCATGAACAATTGACATAACATAATGAACCCATGGCATGTTGACTCTGTCAAATGAAACATTAACAATGTGGGGATGACTCCTTGGTTTCGTACCCTTACTCCAATAAAGAAATATGTAGAGAACTACTATGATTATTAGATATGCATCATGTTTCATCCGATTCAGAAATATTTTTTCCTTCAAATACTGAAGCAAAATATTCGTTATGAAGGCACAACACTGGGCTAAGAAAATGTTGTCAAATAAAAGTTAAACTATGTGTGACCTCAATGGTAATCACATTTTGAGAATCTGAAGCCTTCGGGGAAAAGACTGCTTCCATGACTTTTGAAGCAGAGTGTACATTTATGGGTTTGTATATATGCATAACAGTAACAATTGTCTATGCCTTCAAGCATATGACCTTGTAATTTAATTTTAACATTAAGTAGTACTGCATCTCTGAAGTTGCCGTTCTTTCTCATAAGAGGCAGTTTTTAAAATTTGAGTTAATGGTTTGCCTTCAAAATATCCTCAAGCAATACCCTCTTTCCCCACCCCACACACACTTCTGAATTTAAAAAGAAGATAAAGCATATCCTGGAATAAAATTAAGAATTAAGGAGTATTTCTGATACTGTTAACAAAGCTCCAGCCTTCATCCAAATTCACCACATCTCTCCTGATCTAGAGATCCTAACACAAAGCCAGAGGCTTATGCTTCTGAACAGAAGGAAATTCGTGCCAAACAGATGGGTTGCTACCAGCTGGGACATTACTGCTCATCTGGGGGCATTGGGAAGCATGTACCCACATCTATTCAGTGATATGCATGGGCCCAATCCACCAATATACACTTGAAGGAGAAATTTATGCATAGGCCTGTTTCCGTGCATGTGTAACCCACTATCATCCCAATATGAGGAGGAGGAGGAGGAGGAGGAGGATTTGATTGGCATTGACAGTGGAACTCCCATCTATGGTTGCACTAGCCCAGTCCTGGGTGGCAATAATAAATAAATAAAACATGCTGATTAGGGAATGCTGGGAGTTGAAGTGCTTTTTTACTGTCTAAACATACATAAGGTTGCACTCTTAGAGCACTAAAAGAGAACCTGTGTAGTGTAGTGTTTAGCATGTTGGACTAGGACTTGTGAGATCCATGGCCTCATGTGGCCATGAAGTTGACTAGGTGACTTTGGGCCAGTCACTGACTATGAGCCTAACCTACCTCACAGGATTGTTGTGAGGACAAAATGGAGAGTAGGAAGAATGTGTAAGCTGCCTTGGGTGCTTTGAAAATGAAAACAAGACAGGATAAAATTGGTATTGTTAGTAAATTAAAATTAAATAAAGTAAATAGTTCAGCTGTGTTGGAAAGAACACTGGTGCATGATCTGTGATCGTTGGGGGGCCCATGTTGGGTTGTCTGTTGTCCAATTTGACGACAAGATTAGCCAGTACATGAACTATAGTGTACCTTGGAGAGAAAAGTGTAGTCACTTGTTGAAGGGTGCACTAACCTCCACTCATCTTTTCAGCCTAGGTCTATTATCAAGGAGTATATTTGGGCTCTACATCTAGATGAGTTGGTGTGTGTGTGTGGCCGTTGCTAGACGAGGCGTTAGTGCGGTGTGAGGCCCAGTCTCCATCATGTGCATCCAGATGACGCAGAGGTGATTCCGGGGTCAGGCTGGGCTAACGCTTCCCTTAAGCCCGGATAAGTGGATTCACTTATGGCCCGGCTTTTCTGTAGCCCCGGCCTCAGGCCGGGGCTGCGGAAAGTCTAGCGACTTCCGTGGCTTTTCCCAGCTGCTCGCTTACTCACGAATAGTCGGGAGAAGCCACGGACTGGGCACAGCGCTCATAGGAGTGCTGTGCCCATCGGGCCGGGGGGGAATCACGGGTGGGGGGAGATAGGGGCCGGGGGAAAGGCCGGACCGGCAGGAGAGAGGGGGGGAAGAAGGACGGACACAGGCATGGTGGACGGGGGATGGGGGAAGAAGGACGGGCACGGGCATGGCGGACGGGGGATGGGGAAGAAGGACGGGGACAGGGCATTGGGGAGGGGGGAAGAAGGACGGGGGACAGGGCATGGTGGACGGGGGAGAGGATGGGCGAGCGAGTGGGCAGGGGGTGCATCAGGCATTTTGGGGGGAATCAGGGGGAGTGGGGACCCTATATTTATTTTTAAAAACACCTACCTTCTTCGGCGGTGTGCTCCTGCGTACATGGCCCGTTAATTTAAAAAAAATGGTGGACGCGACGGGGCTTCTCCTTGCCCCGTTGCGTTTTACGTGTGGAAAAGGGTGACAGCATGCGCTAGATGTAGTGCGCCATCGCCCCGACTCCCAGCCGGATTATCCGGTAGGTCTAGCAGATCTGATTTACCTTAGAACAAAGCAGCACCTTCGTCCTTTCACACTTGAATCCAGCAAATGGTTAAAAGCAGTTCTGTGAGTCTACAAACTCTGCAAGCCTCCCCCAACCTCTCTGGAGGAACTTCAATCTTCATAGGCTAGGCTAAACTTCTTTCTCAGATGATTCAAATTATACACACACACACACACACACACACACACACTTATACAATTATATGTCTTCACTAATAAGACCAAAAATAATTCTAATCAAAATAACATCTAACTTTTCTTAAAAAGGATATCTAATGAATACTTTGAGCTACAAAACTCTGCAGCCCTTTCCAATTTCTCTGGAGCAGGTTCTCTGTTCCTGGGCCAGGCTGGGCTTCTGGAATGTTTGCAGAGAATTTTATTCACCTTGGAATGCTACAAACTGAGCATGCTCTAAAAACAGTGCTAGGAAAAGAAAAGTGGGGGAAAATGCCACACCCTATGCCAGTAGATACAGATGTGATTTATAACACACACACCATACTACTAGTAATACAGCCTGTGAGAAGAGCATGGGTTACACATTGCTGGAGTGGAGCATTTACCTTTCAGAGCATAATAGTAGGGATTTAATTCAGTGTGCTTGGAAGTGGATGTAAAATGTGTCAGAAATATGCATTTTCTCCCAATTTAGCCTGTAATTGCCAGGTTCTCTCAGCCCAACTTGAGGAATCTGAGACTTCTTAGAAGTGCTCCAGGCTAAAATTTGCCATTTTCACAGAAATATCTAATCATATTTGCATTAAAGCTACAGATTTTGCCTGTGGAAATTGCCTTTTGTTTTCAGATGAAAACATGTCACTTTAGTAGGGAAAACATGTTCATTTTCACAAATGAGAAATTGTGGTTCTTGTACAATGATTCCCCCCAACACACACATTGCACAACAGCGACATGTTTCCACAATGTCCTGTTTAAGAGCTTACATTTTTTTTCAAACCCATTAGAGAAGAATCCCTAGGCATCATTTGCTTTCCTTCATGTAAAAGAAAGCAAAGTTACCATGCACAGGGAATTAAAAAGGGTAGTTCTACATTAGATGAAGCAGAATCTTCAGCAGTTAAGAGACAGCTGCAGAGCAAAGAAAACAATGGTCCTCTTTCCCCAAGAATGTGAGCTACATAGGAGGCTGGATTACAATAGCAAATTATCTCCTTGTGCTTGCAGCTAAGGTTCACACTAGATAGCATGCTCAATGTGTCATTAGAAAGTGTGTTACATTTAACAACAACAACAACAACAACAACAAATGTGAGATTATTTTTATAGGACTGCAGCATGAGGGGAGGGTTAACCCATCCTTCCCCAGCTGTGGTCTTATTTATTTATTAAATCCTTTGTATCCCACCCTATATCAAAAGGATCTCAGGGTGGGGTACAGATAAAATCATACAAACAATATAAAACAATAAATATACACAGCTAAAAACATATTAAATCATTATTCAAGCTAAAACCAGTATAGAATTTAAAAATAGTGAAAACCAATTAAAATAACTAAAACTATGTGCAGGCTTGGTGAATTTAGCCATTAAAGGCTTTGTTAAAAAAAATGTCTTAACATGGTGCTGAAATGAAACCAGTGCTGGCACCAGCTGGGCCTCCAAGGGAAGGGCATTCCACAGCCACCTTGTGACAACAGAGAAAGCCCTCTCCCATGTCCCACCATAATGTATTTCTTGCATCAGTGGGATTTAGAGGAGGGCTCCTCTGACCGATCTGAGGTCTTAGGCAGGCTTATATAGGGAGAGGCGCTCCCTCAAGTATCCAGGGTCCCAAGCAGTTTAGGGCTTTAAACGTCATTACCAACACCTTGAATTCCAACCGGAAGTCTGTAGGCAGCCAGTGCAATTCCTTTAAGACCAGTGTTATATGGTCTTTGTAGGATGTACCGGTCAGCAGTCTAGCTGCTGCATTTTGCACTAGCTGAAACTTCTGAGTCCTCTTGATGGAAATCTGCCCCACACCGATGATGATGATGGTGATGATGATCAGATATTTCATTTCACCCTAATGCTGGCAGAGTGTTAGCATTAGCTTAAGCACTATTAAAGATAAAGTGGCACTAGTTCCCTTAGGGCAGCCCCGTTTCGCTGCAATTCAGCAGTAACCAGCATAAGGGTCCAGGCAAGGTATCGTGTATATGGATGGTGCTATGTAACCATTTGCATAAGGAAAAATATGGAGAAGGAAAGTGGAAGAACAGGTCAGCAATTTCTGCATACAAAGGCTCCCAAGGCATGCAGGGTAGGGTGGGGAGGGGCTAAAGCCAGAGATACCCAAATCTAAACAATGTGGACCAAGGCCTGTGCAGAGCCTTCATCATGTCAGTGAATATGGACAACAGAAAGCTGTGCATTGGTGTGAACCCACAGTTGGCTGTGCCTTGAAGTTAAGCTGAAGAAGGAAAGGATGCTGTATGCTTCCCTTACCCTGGCATCCAAAGAGAGGAAGGAATTGTCTTGAAGGAAGACACCCACCCCATAAATCCTTTAAGACTCCCATTAAAAGGGGGTGGTACCCAAGGGAACTGCCTTGTTATGTCTGATCACAGATTGGAGATAACAAGAGGATTCCTCTCCCTACCTCTCCCACAAATCTCTGGTAGCGTGGGCATGGGATGAGGTGGGCAATGCCCTCAGAGGGAACCCAAGCTGGATGGGGAATTTCTGCAGGGCAGATTAGACCTGTGGGGCAGAGGTTCCCTACCCTTGTCTTAAATTGTCAGGAAGACTTGTCTCTCATAAAGGATTGGAGGGAATTATTGAATTCCAAACATTGTCCTGAGTTTGGTACCCATATTGGACGTCCTCCAAATCACAGTGACAGTACTGGACCAATTCTCAAAGTACTGAATCAGGCTCCAAGTCAAATCTTTTGGTCAGTGCACACCTCTATCTTAAAATGTTATTATGATGCCAACTGATTATGGCTATTTCAGTATTATAAAAGTATCTAAGTATCATTGTCTCCCAAATTGTTTTGGAAAAGATGAGGCTGCCAGTTCCAAGGTGCATGAAAATTGGATTTTCTGCTTTCATAATGCATGCATTATTTTAGCTGAACTCTACGAATAATCTTTTGCACAGGCTACTAAGCTCCTAAATCTAATCCCCTTTCAACAAGCATATAAACACTCTAGTCAAATTGAATGCCATCTGTTCTTCTAACACCATCACACACAAAAAGTTTATCAGCTTTTCTGATACATAAGGCAGAACTTGTAGTAGGGGAAGAAACCCATATTCTCTTGTTCGCTCAGCCATGAGCAGATTATGGGGATCTGTTCTTTCCATTTATTATTTACCCTTAAAAAAAAAGCCCTCTCTTGCTATGTTCTTTGGTGCCAAAGAAATAACATTAATATTCCTTTCTTAAGTATCTCAGCACAATCCACTTGTCCCATCCATGTATGCCCAGAGATGTGCACATTGGCCATGATTTGCAGAGAAGATGGGTATGCAATAATTAACACATACTCTAGAGCAGCCCTTAGATAAGTTCATTTTGTTGGTACTGAAAGACATTGTAAGTTTCTCTTGCCAGGTAGCAGAACGCTACTGAAGTCATTGCGGTGACCATCCTGAACAAGAAACCATGTGCTTGGATGATGCTGACTGTGATTCCACTGCCACATCCACACCCCAAATAACTGGGAACCCCATTATTGTCAAGCAACAGTAGACATCCACCACAGAGCATGAGTATGAACATGCTCCTTAGGTTTACTAAGAGAGAATGACCTCTGTTAGGATTTACAACAGTCTTCCAGTGCCCAAAACTCTTAAGGATTATCTTCATTTGCCAAATTACTGTAACTCCAAACCCTCAACCCTCCTCTGTGCTGTTTCCATCCTACTGCCATTGCAACCCTTCCTATCTAGCAGTATTTCCCCTTCTCCAGCCTCTCTGATTCACCACTCTGCATAGCTACTTAGTTCTTCTACGTCAAATGAAATATTTATTTTAGTTTGACCTAGAACTGCTGAGGTTTTCTCCACCCTCTGGCTTGTCTTTGATAGCCACACAACCTCCTAGACATGGCTCTCACGTAAGTGTATACCACAAGAAACTTAGAAGCTATCCTCTAGTTCAACAGGGAGACTTTCAAAGGAATTACTAGGCATGACATCTAGGGCAATAGAGCCCAAGACAAGCATTTTTAATAGGATAATTCATTTTACTAATGAATCATTTCTAAGGAGGAAAAAAGGTAGGTATTAGGGGAAATGCACACCAAACTGAGCATGGTTTGCCTGTGAACTTTAAAAAAAAATGTCTAAATTCAGGAAGAACTAGGCTTAAGAGTGGAAAAAATTAGATATGGAGAGAAAGTACATTCACCTATCATTTTGACATGCAAAGTTAACTCCTCAACTGGTGTGAATGGTTAAGGTTTTGTGCACTTGGAAGCACTGAATTTCTTGATCTACAATGAGCCACAGTCTGGGGCATAAGAATACAAATGTAGAGAGTGTTCCTCTTCCTGTGTTTGCCACATCACTTAGACCTAGAAGCTATGCGGGGAACTTGTTCAGAAAGACCCTTCAGTAATTAATATAATTGCACCCAAAATTGCTCATAATTGTTGAACTCCTCAGAATTGTTTATTTCAGAGGAAATCCTGCCAGCCTTATTGTATTACTGCCTCCCAGGATCAATACTATATTAGTCCCTGCACGTGGTTGCCCAGGGCAGAGCAGCAAGCTATTAGCATTTCATTAACATTATTCCACAGCTCATGAGTTTCACTCCAGTGATTGATGACCCAGCCAGTACACATACTAAAATGTTTATAAAGACACCGGCTGCAGAATGAAAGTATTGAAGACCATTAGTTACTAGAAAAAGAGAAATATGGGAAACAGAAATGGAAGTTCTTCCAAGCTGCGCTGTTCTACTGTGAGAGGAACATCTTTCACTTTTGTCATAACAGCATCCCTGTGCTATTTTCTCGCCAAATAATCTGGGAATGTCTAAGAAATTTGTGTTAGTTCGATTTTGACTGGAATGTACCCAGTTTGGACTTTCCAGAACTGACCACAGACTTGAATGCAGTCAAAATTTGTAGTTTCTGAGCTTGTGATGTGACTCATTGAAGGAAAAAAATGTGTTTGAAAAATGTGTATGGTTGGAAAGTGCACACGAACATCAATCAATGGGAGAAAAATGCATATATATGCATATACTGCTTTTAAAAACTGCAATGTTGATGTTGAAAAAAAATGCACACAAAAATGTTTGTGTGATACTCCCCCACCCCACCCCACCCCCACACAAAGTTCACAATCTGATACAGACAAGTTTCAAGGTGGAATATGAAGACACTTGATGAGCTCAACTTTGGCAGTTTCACAGATCCCTGAAAAAACTATCAACAAAGTTTGTCACTGAGCAACTTAATTTGGGATTCTCATGCCCATGCCCATGCCCACGCCCACCCCCACTCCCACCCAGTTGGTTCTTGATGGTGCTCTTGAATCACATGAGGTGTATCCTGGTGTATTAGACTCAACTGAAATTGATATTAACATTAATTTTGAGAGTGTGAAGACCTCCACTAAGTGGATGCTCCCTCACATTGTAAAGTCCTTTGCATATGCATTGGTGCACATGTAGGACACCTTTTCATCTTTGCCAGATGTTTGGACAGTGGTGGTAGGACAGGGCTGGGTCCCATGTCCCCACAGTCCTCTCATGCATGCTTTGACTGCATGGGGAGAATTTGTCTGACCCCACCCCCGAGAGAACTGTCAGTTCAGCTTCCTGAATGGAAACAAGCTCTATCCTTTCCCAATCTTTACAATTAATATAAATGTGCAATTTCTTGTACAATGTCAACATCTAGACTGACAATATGCACTGTTTTGTTTATTTCTCTATTTTTTTTTTAATGGATTCCTGAGTAGGGTGACCACATGAAAAGGAGGACAGGGCTCCTATACTTTTAACAGTGGTATAGAAAAGGGAGTTTTAGCAGGTGTCATTTGTACACATGTAGCACTGGGTGAAATTCCCTCTTAGTCACAACACTTAAAAGTGCAGGAGCTTTGTCCTCCTTTTCATATGGTCACCCTATTCATACATATTGTCTAATGTTTCTTTATTCAGAATGCTATGAATATGCACTTTTTGCTTAAGGAATAATAATAATGAATTTATCCTAAAATGATCACATGGCAAGAGCTGTGTTGAGTGAACTGCTCCTAATATAGAATGTGTTTCAAATATTGATTATAAAGTAGTGCTTTGAAAGCAGCGCCCATAAAGGATTGTTGTCAGATCATCTGCAGTGCTCCATAGGCTACAGCTTAAAACTTTCTGTTCCAATGCGACTATTCATAGCATGCCTCTAAGGCTCAGGACATATGGATTAGGTTTAGAGATTAAAGTAATATTTTTCCCCATGGGATGCAGGAGCCCATGAGGTTAATGTAAAATGTTATGCAGCTGCTGTAGTTCAGTTTTCTCAATTTTAAAACTGGAGATAATAAAGTTTTATAATGCGTAGACTGCTTCCACTTTATGCAGATATTTGGAACAGCCTGGAGTTACCAAAAGAAAAAAAGGAGAGAGCTTTTGAAAGTTGCTGAACTTTAGCAGCTAAAGTAGTAAGAGTTGATATCCACTTGTGGTATCGGTTCTGAGGTGGTGGGTATGTCAGCATTTGTGTATACATGTGAGGGGACTAGGAGGCATCATTCCATTTTGTATTCCTGTGATAGTCTTGTGCCAACCTTGGGATACTTTTGGATAGGGATGTGCTCCGCACCGATTAGGAGCGTAGAAGCAGTAGCGGATTGGCCTGCTCCGCCTTACCCAGAGGCGGAGTAGGAGCGGACCGCGGACCCCCTAGAAGCAAGGCGAAGAGAAGCGCCCATTTTTCGGAGCTCCGAGTTCAGGCGGAGCGCTCCGGTCGCCATCTTGAAAACATTTCGCCATAGGATTGCATTGCGGCAAATAATCGCGCATAACTACGTTGTTTTTGAAGCTATCATTCTGAAAATTCTTGTGCACAGAGAGTCGTGGATGGGGGTCATTTTGAGACCACTCTCACCTCTCTGCGTTGTCTGGGTCGCGTGCTATGTTTTTGTGAAAATCGGGTCAACCGCGCGGCTCAAACTGCGTTTTCGGCTTTTCGCCCATAGGATTGCATTGAGGGAAAGAATCGGGGATAACTGGGGGGGGTTTAAGCTATCATTCTGAAAATTCTTGTGCACAGAGAGTCGTGGATGGGGGTCATTTTGAGACCACTCTCACCTCTCTGCGTTGTCTGGGTCGCGTGCTATGTTTTTGTGAAAATCGGGTCAACCGCGCGGCTCAAACTGCGTTTTCGGCTTTTCGCCCATAGGATTGCATTGAGGGAAAGAATCGGGGATAACTGGGGGGGGGTTAAGCTATCATTCTGAAAATTCTTGTGCACAGAGAGTCGTGGATGGGGGTCATTTTGAGACCACTCTCAACTTTCTGCATCGTACGGGTCGCGGGCTAGAAGTTTTTTTAAAAATCGGCGGGAAAAATACCTTTTTCAAAGGGCTGAGGGGCAGAGTCAGCTCCCGGTCATGATGATCCCAAAGTTGGAGGAGGGCATAGGCAAAACAGGTAACTTGGGATTCTGGGAAACTTCTCTTTCTTCATCTGAACGGGCTTTTCCCCGTGTTTTTTAACACAGTAGCCCCACCAAATGCACAAACACAACCTGAAATCATATACTAAGCCAAGAATAAGAGATAGAAACACAGCACTGCTCCCCACCCTAACCTTGGTGAACAACTGAATCGATGTGGTGCAAGGGGATGAGCTCCCCTAGGGCATCTCATCGTGGACGTGCCCCCACTCTCTCCTGCACTGGAAGGCCATTAGAGCCTTCCAAAGAGAGTAAAACGGTGGAACAATGCCTATCATGAGTTGAAGTGAATGGTCACTTTTCAGTGGTGGAGCAATGCCTGTTATGAGTCGAAGTGAGCGTTTTACTTCTTCTCAGAGCTGTTGGTGGCTGTCAGTGTCTTGAACTGGCAGCTACTTCCCCCTCCCCCGGGCCTATTGCTGGTAAAAGACAGATATAGCCTTTTTAAAAAAATTCTTTTTGCTGTTTATTGAGCAACACTGCTGCTTTTAATTCCACCCCTCCTTTGTTTATTGATTGATTCATTCCATTTTCTATGCATTACTGGCTTATCCTTGGCTCACTTCCTTATGCCCCCAGAAATGCCAGCTGCATGCCTGCCTGCCTTCCCTCCCTCCTCCCCTGCCCACCTCGCAGGGATGTTGTGTGTGGGGTGCCCGATTTTCAAAAATTCGCCAAAAATCAGGGGATGATGGGATTGCTTTGAAACTTGGCGTGCGTGTGTATATCCCCATGAGGTGTCATGGTGCCAAACATGAGGTTTCTAACTTGAACAGAAAAAAAGTTGTATAATTTTTTAGCTTTCAATGCAAGCCTATGGGGGGGGAAAACGGAGCTCCGGATCCGGATCCGGAGCTCCGGGCGGAGCGGAGCGGAAGTGGGCGGAGCGGGGGCGGGGTGGAGCGGCCCGATCCAGAAAATGGCGGATCTGCAAGTGAAGCGGAGCGGGGGGTCCGTGCACACCCCTACTTTTGGATAACTCATGAGAGGCTTTCGGCATGGTATGAACACTTATCTGTAGGATACAAGTGGGACCTGTAGCAACATGCTGCAGTGTATCCTCACCCCATAACACAGGGCAGGGCAACGTGGCCCTCCAGATGTTTTGGCTTACAACTCTCATCAGCCTTAGCCAGCATAGTCAATATTGAGAGATGATGGGAGTTCTAGGCCAAAACATAGAATCATAGAATAGTAGAGTTGGACAAGCCCTATAAGGGCATCGAGTCCAACCCCCTGCTTAAAGCATACCTGACAGATGGTTGTCCAGCTGTGTCTTGAATGCCTCTAGTGTGGGACAGCCAATGACCTCCTTAGGCAACTGGTTCCTTTGTCATACTGATCTAACATAAAATAAAATAGAAGGTTGTGGTTGAAAATAACAATGGTACCTGTGTGTGGTTCCAAATTCATCCTCCAGGTTACTGTTAGCTAGCCTTCCCTAACCTGGTGCCCTCTAGATGTTTTGGACATCAGTTCCCATCAGCTCTAGCCAGCATGACCAATGGTCAGGAATTCTGGAAATTTTCATTCCAAACATCCTAAGCTGTAAGAGACTCAAAGGCCCTATTTAGACAACATGCTAAATTGATTAATTAATTAATTTTAATACATTTATATACCACCCCATAGCCAAAGCTCTCTGGCGGTTCACAAAAGTTAAAAACAATGAACATTAAAAACAGATATGCAAAAATTTTAAACCATCAAAAGCATAAAAACAATAGAAAAGTCTTAACCAGGTGCCGAAAAGATAATGTTGGCGCCAGGCGAGCCTTGTCGGGGAGATCATTCCACAATTGGGAGGGCACCACTGAGACTGCCCTCTCCCTTTTTGCCATCCTCCAAGCTTCCCTCAGTGTAGGCACTCAGGGGAGGACCTTAGATGTTGAGCATAGTGTATGGATAGGTTCGTGTAGGGAGAAGTGTTCCATCAGGTATTGTGGTCCCAAGCCGTGTAAGGCTTTATAGGTTGAAACCAGCATCTTGAATTGGGCTCAGAAACATATAAGCAGCCAATGGAGGCAGGCCAGAATCAGTCTTATCAGTTCAAACCTTCTGGTTCCAGTTATCAATCTGGCTGCTTCATTTTGTACAAGCTGCAGCTTCCGAACTGTTTTCAAAGGCAGCCCCAAGTAGAGTGCATTGCAGTAATCTAATTTGGAAGTTACCAGAGCATGGACAACTGAAGCTAGTTTATCCCTGTCCAGATAGGGGAGTAGCTGGGCCACCAACCGAAGTTGGTAGAAGGTACTCCATGCCACTGAAGCCACCTGAGCCTCAAGGGACAGAGATGGTTCTAGGAGAAACTCCAAGCTGCAAACCTGCTCCTTCAGAGGGAGTGCAACCTCATCCAGAACAGTTAAGCATTTTGAGCTAAACATTATGGCTTAGTGTGTCATGTGAACCATTCCTAACCACGGTGGCTACATAACCATGGTTTAAACATGCTGACCAACCACTTGTGCAAAAGGGTTAGCAGCCTAACCATGGCTTAGCATGTTGTCTGAACAGGCCCAAACATGGCAATCCACTCTGCACCTGGTTTTCCATTTTTCTTTTCCAACTAACACTCAACATTCCATAGGTTTTAGTTCTCATTAGGGGCAATTTACACAGTCACATGCTGAGGAAAAGAATTTCCAAGAGCAATTGAAATGGGGCTGGGGCCAATAACTCCACGGTCGTTTGCAGGGTGGAGTCTAAACTTCACACAGAACCTTTCCGATTCACACCATCAAGTCCCCGTGCATTTCCCTACATTGGTTGCTTTAAGATGTTCCCAACTGCAAAAGATAGTGAGGAGCAGAGCAACAGCTGTTTTGACCACTCTTGCAGAGCAACATGTTAGGCAACCAAATTAATTCACATGGACCACCAGATGAAACTATAACCCAGACTGTGGGATATCAGAGTGGGTTAATTGGGCAAAATAAGCCACCGTGGTTTTAAAAACCTCAACAGATTCCATGTTAACCCATCATGGCTTTGGGTTTTTGGAGAGCTTCCCCCCCCTTTTTTTTTTAATGTGTTATGGTTCTGCTTACC
Organism: Elgaria multicarinata webbii; assembly: GCF_023053635.1. Taxonomy (NCBI): domain Eukaryota; kingdom Metazoa; phylum Chordata; class Lepidosauria; order Squamata; family Anguidae; genus Elgaria; species Elgaria multicarinata. The sequence continues at coordinate 33,435,788 of NC_086180.1, read as the reverse complement.
TTTGTGTGAGGATGACGTGTGAGGTATTTTTTCCATCAAACATTTGTACATTGCAGAACTTGAAGTATGTTCTACCAAACAGGAAAAATGTGTCCCATGAAATGTACACATTTGAAAAATCCATTTTGGAAAAGCATACACACTTGATTTACTCAATGGGTGCATGTTTAGTGATAATGTATACAATTTGAAACATGTACACATTTCTTTAAATGTACACATACATCCACTTTCAACTGGCAGAGTACCTCTGCAGAATCAGACTCGACAGATACACCCATTCCTACCTTGGGGTTCACCCAAGGATGCTTAATATCTCTTTTGTTTCTCAATGGCCCAGTTTTCACTCTAGTCCTGCCAACACTCAGCCACCAAGTAGAAGGTACGATAATATCTCATGTTTGTAAATCTATCTGTCCAACCTTTTCCTCTTGACCTTCTCACTGGCTATCAGGAAGGGAGAGAGATTGTCCAGGGCTTCAGGGGAAGGGAAAATAATAGCCTGGCTTTGATCAGTCTGTGACTTTCTACCTGTGAAACATGAACCAACTGCATAATTGGAGCATGAACTTCCTGGGCTCCATGCTGAGGGTTAGCCATTCAAGACTGCTTGAATGCTGAAATTTTAAATGTGACTCAAATCCCACAGATAGTAGAAACAGTTTTCCCTGTAAGGAAAGGAGGGGAAATGGTTGTGCTTGCAATCTAAACCTGGATTGTCCAGTTGAATCTTGCATAACCCGTATTTCTTACAGTAATGGAATTTAGGGCTTGTTGGAAAATGCATGTTCATTATTCAATGAAAGCAACTTCAAACGATGCTGTGCATATGGGACTGGGCCACCACAGATATAACTTTCTTATCCCATTCCCCACACATACAATCCTATGCTTTCAGTGAAGTCTCTTCACACATTCAGCAGCCACTCATGATGGATGGATTCATACATGCATCCCCTGCACTCCATTACTGCAATGCCAAATGGTGACTTGAATATTTGAATGAGGCATCACAGACAGAACTTCCATATCACATAATGTCCCTCCAAATGCAGCCCTTTTCAAAGCAGCCAGTTCATATATTCAATCATCAAGGACAGAAAAATTAACAGGACAGTCCTATGCAGGTCTAATCAAAAGTAAACTCCATTGTATAGGATTTTAGCTTTCGTGATAGCATGTGTTTAGCTTTAGCATGTGTGAACCAGCCTCAAGTCTCCACTAAGGAAGTGGAGAGAAGAGCATGTACAACTCAATGTTTCAGTGTGGAGTGTGCCCATCGAGTGCATCAGCCGACCAGACACAATACACCATTCCATTCCCCTCTCCCTGGTTTTTGGTTCCTCCTTCCCCGATGGGCACCCAGCATTCTGCAGCCTCTGAGGATGTCCCATCTTCATTGGGCTATTTGGTTTTGTTTTTCATAAAGTTTAATTTTAGTTCTCCAAACCTTGGGGATTTTCCCAAGCTTGCTGATTTCCCTCTTCTCTGCGTGGATGATGCCATTTTTTATTTATTTATTTATTTTTATGTTTGCATTTCTATCTCACCATTTTTTCTCCAAGGTACCCAAGGCGGCATACATAATCCTCCTCTCCATTTAATCTTTGCAACAGCAACCCTGTGAGGTAAATTGGGCTGAGAGTCTGTGGCTGGCCTAAAGTCACCCAGTGGACTTCCATGGCCGAGTGGGGATTAGAACCCAGCTCTTTGGATTCCCAGTCCAACACTTTAGCCACTATGCCAAGGATTGTCACTCAGAGAGAATGAAAAATGGCTTATTAGCATGAGTTGTTTATTATTATTATTATTATTTATTTATTTATTTATATAGCACCATCTATGTACAAACCAGTCCTTAGGAGTCAATGTAAAATAAATCAGTTGACATGCAATGGCCAACGTGGCGCTGGACTGGGACTCAGGAGATCCAGCTTCTAGTCCCCACTCAGCTGTGGAAACTCACTGGGTGACTTTGGGCCAGGTATTGACTCTCAGCCCAAGTTACCTCACAGGTTTGTTGCTATGAGGATAAAAATGAAGGGAGGAAGATTATGGATCCGCCCCTTGGTTCCTTGAAATAAAAAAAGATGGGTCATAAATGCAATAAATAAATAAATACCAATTTTGATGCTGAAAACACAATCAATGACAGGAGTTTAAAACCCAACAGAGTTTTGGGTTTTTTTCTAGTTGGAGCTAGTGTCATATCAATGCAATAAGGATAACATTCTTTGACAGGAAGGTGACCATTTTAGAGAGCATTTTATAGAACTCTGTAGGACAAAAACAAAACTTTATATTCTAGCCTTGAGGCAAACACCTTTATGATGCATTTTATGCAAATAGCTTGGAGTTAATTACACTGCTGGAAATCTATAAATGCTGCATACTCCTCTGCCATCGGAGAAGCTATACGGAAAGGCAGTAGCTATAACAAAGTGTTTACAGGACCAATGTTTTTTAATCCTACTCAGTAATGCTTGTTTATTATGTCTCTGCATCTTGTAAAAATTCAGGAATCACTAGGATAAAATTACTCCTAAAGATTAAACAAAATGCATTATTAACTAGAAACTCTATTAATTTTGAAAGGATAAAACACTAATAGTCCTCAAGTATATTGTGTGTTAATGGCCTGCTGCTTTATTATAATGTGATCATCTTTTACTTTTCTAGCTGTTCTTTCTCTTCTTTGTCTTGATTTTGTTCAATTTTTCTTTCTTTCTTGTCTTTCATATCTTTCTTTGGCATCTGTAGTAATGTATGTGGTTTGCTTGCTCTTACAAAAATATATTCAGGAGTATGGCACTCAGGTATATACAGCCTCAATAAAATATTAATAGGCAGATTTTAACAGTCTTTGGGTGGCGTGTGTGTGTTTTGTTTTTTTCATTTTCCTTATTCTTTTTTCAAGTGGGTAATAGAAGTAGGAATGAAAGGCCACCGTATTCATCATCTAGGCACTCGAGTTAATCCTAGATGCACCATCAGCCTAGAGTTTAATCTTTCTGTCTTTCTTTTGGTGCATTAAGTTACCCTTTAGAAACAACAGTAGTGTATGAGTCCCTTCTATGCCCGTGGTTTCGGTAGTTGCTATAACATTTAAAGGCCTATCATCGCATGTGCAGAGATAACTGAATAGGCCCTCCCCAAACAATGTTCACCCCCCCCCAGTCCTGGCTTGAATAATAATTGACTACTACTACTACACACACATGCAACCTGCCAGCACTTCTCCATTACAAGAATCACCCCCGGCCAAGCCTCTATTCCCCCTCTAGGGATGGGTGAATCTGTCAATTTCACTTCATCACACATTCTTTTTTCTTTCTTTCTTTTTTAATTCTCAGGTTTCTTCTCTCCTGCAAATTTTGGGGAACTTTTTTCAACTGAAATAAATTTCTCACCCATCTTCACTGCCCAAATTTAATAGGTACAGTTATTTCCAGTATGAAGAGGACGGTGGGCTCATTTACACCAAGCAGGATATTCCACTATGAAAGTGGTATATAAAAGGCAGGAGCCACACTACTGCTTCATAGCGGTATTGAAGTACACTGACAAATGTTGGGGCCCACTGACACATCTACACCAAGCAGGATATTTCACTATGAAAGTCGTATATGATGTGTCAATGCACTTCAACACTGCTATAAAGCAGTAGTGTGGCTCCTGCCTTTTATATACTGCTTTCATACCACATGCATAGTGGAATATCCTGCTTGGTGTAGATGAGCCCTGCAATGTACCTTCCTGCCATAGAGCTGTTAAAGATGAGCCTGTCAGAAGAAGAAAAAGCCCTAATTCAGCACTGGCATGACTGATCACATAGGGATTCAAATCCAGAAGTTTAAGAGCAATGAACTGGAGGAACACATCTGTCAGTTTTCCTGCCCTACCTGAAGATGTTGGGGATTAAACCTGGTATCTTCTGCATGCAAAGCATGAGCCCTATCACTGAGCTGCAGCCCCTCCCTGCATGCCACACTGAGGAACAACTGGGATCTTCATCTCATTTTTCTAGCTTCTCCACCTGTATAAATGAAAGCAGGTAGTCTTCTGGCAAGGATATCAATACTTCTGCCAACCGTAGGTCATAGAAACAGTCAAGTCTGCCTTCTCAAGTTAACTTCTAGAGCACTTGGATCCCCACTGGGGGTATAAAGTAAGAATTAGGGGTGTGCTGCGCTCCATTACGGATCCCCGGATCCGAAGCGGAGTGGGCCAATCCAGACCTCTGAAGCCCAGTTCCGTAGTGGATCGGGGGAGGTCCAGATCGGCTCAAAGAGGTTCGGAATGGTCCAAAGCGATTTGGAATGTTCCAAAGCTCCAGACCCAAGTAAGTGGGGAAAGGGGGGTTTACCTGGCACTGCCACAGTCTGTGCAGCGACGGCAGTGGAGCCAGGTGAGGGGGCAGGGGGGCTTACCTGCATCCATAGCGGCCCAGGCGACAGCTTCAACTGCAGCCCAGGCCTCAGGCTGGAAACAGGCTGCAGCCTGTTTCTGGCTTGAGACCTGGGCCACAGTTGAAGCCGCCGCCTGGGCCACTACAGATGCAGTTAAGGGGGGAGGGGGCTTACATGGCTCCGCCACTGCTGTGGTCCATGCTGGTAAGATGCAGGTAAGGGGGGAGGAAGACTTATTTGGCCCCCATTTTGTCCCTCCTTCCCCACTTACCTGCCTCCGCCATTCACCACAAAGGCAAGTAAGTGGGGAAGGGGGGCAAAATGAGGGCCAAATATCGATCTGGACCTCCGGATCTTGCTCCAGATCTGGTTCCAGAGTGCATTGGGGGAGGACCAAATCGCTCCGGAAGATCCGGATCGAGATCTGAACTGGTTCGGGGAGGGGGTGCACAGCCCCAGTAAGAATAGGGCTATCAGCAAAAAATAATTATAATGTGCAAACTGATTTTCCAAAAACTAAGCTACAATCCAAGGTGCACTTACCAGGAAATCAATGGGATTTAGTTGTAAGGAAACAAATTTAGAGTTGAGTTAGAGTAGGGTTCCAACAGTATCTCAAGACTTCTGCAGAAGTTCTATCAGAACTTCTCTGCTGCCTTTGCAGAACACAGAAGGCCTGATTTGTTCATCCACAGAAGTAATGGCCAGAATTCTACTTTACATGAGTGGCAAATTCAAAATCCCACTGGGCATGGGGACCATGGCATGACTGCAAAAGAGCAGACAGAATATCCAAATCCACACAATGCAGGGACAGCTTAGGGAAATAGAAAGCTGCCTTATATCAAGTGGGGCTATTGGTCTGTCTTGCTTGGTGTTGTCTACACTGATCGGCAACAGCTGTACAGGTTTACAGGGGGGGTGTCCAAAGCCCTGCCTGAAGATACTGCAGTTATGGAACTTGGGACCATCTGCATGCAAAGTATGTGAACTTACCACTGAGCTACATCCACTCCCAAAATATCTTTAGTAGTTTGTACTTGGGTTCAAATATATTGCATTCAAATAAATCTCTCTCCCCCCCCCCCAAGATTTCATGTGGGTTCTGAATTTTGGATACACAGATTTATCTAGGTCTTTTCTCTCCCCCCCCCCCCCCCGCCTTCAATTTTCCAATGCAACACTGGAAAAGCAAAACGGTATTTTACTGGTCTTCGAACATGCTGCATGAAGATGGATAGCCTTACACAAACCAGAGAGCATACAGTATCTCAACTTATTATAGCTCTAGTATGCAAAGTGTGCACATTTTATTTTTCCGTCACATTTTTATTTTTCTCATCTAGGATGCCACTCTGCTTCTTTGCTCTGTGTGTGTGTTTTTTCTTTTCCCCAGCAAGGAAGTCACATACCTGTCAGGTTTTGAAATATAAATCATTAAGAAAGTTAAAGTTGATAATTATTTAAGTCTCTGACCTTTTGCTTTCTTCTTCTGACAGAGAAAGTCTCTAATGTATATCATTGGGATATTTGGCGTGAAGTGAAAATGGCCACAGATTTAATTAAAATGTAAGTTATTGTTACTAAGAAAGGTCATGGTTTTGGGGGGGAAAAGGAAAGAGAAAGATGTAATTTCGGGAGTGTATTAGCAACCACCCTCCAGAGTTATTTGCATGTAAAATATATATTTTGTACTTGACATTTAGAAAGGAAATTGGAACTGTTTATAATGGATGCTTGAACACTTTTGTGCTCCTTTTGTTCGCATTTGGTATAATTGGTCAGATGGTACGTACAGCAGTTGTTACATTTCATTCTTTATGCCTGAGTGCCTAACTGAGCTGGGAATTAGTCCACAAAGATTTCTGTAGCTTAGAATGAAAGGCACAGTGCCCAATATTTCTTACAGAGCTGGAGAGAATAAATATCCACAGGGAATCCTCCATTGGAGGGCTTCTGATTGCACATGACTGATGTGCTTCTTGGGTGTTCACAGCATCCGGAATGTGATCCGAGCTTTCTGAAAGTTTCCAAATGGCCAAATGATGAGCCCATGATGGAGCCACACAGAAGGGGTTTTGTGCCATAGCAATTCTCGGCCAAAGAAACATAAAATTGTTGAGTTGGAAGGGACCAGAAGCATCATCTAGTCCAACCCTCTGCAATGTGCAAGAAAACCAATTAAACCATCTGTGAGAGGTGGCTGTCCAGCATCTTTTTAAAAAACTTCCACTGTGTGTGATGGCACAATGAGTGAAAACTTAGAGGGTCTCTAAGAAAAAACTTACCATGCAGTAACATTGTGTCTGAACAGGACTTCATCAGATTGCAAGTGGGATGTTGTTTTTGTTATTTGATGTTTACACACTCATCTATAGAGGAAAAAGCATATACATGTATAAAGTCGTTTATAATTTAGAGTATCAACATGCTTGTTCATTTAAAATGAAGCCAAACTCTTGACAGTTTTCAGCTTCTGTGCAGTTTATGTGAAGTGTTTCATTAATTATCTGAGCAATGCGTGGAACCGAGCAATCATATACTCACATTGCTGTTACACTGGCAGAATAGGCACTGGCCTTCTCAGCCTGGAAGGACAGGAGGAAAACATACAAGAAAATGTGTGGCCTTATCATCCCTGGAACTCTTGCCAGCCCCCCTCCATCACAACACACAAGTAGCGTCCAAGCCACATCTCACATGGACGTGGAAGGAGCCAATCTGTGGAGGCTCAGGTGGGGAATGGCCATCAGGTTGCCACATGCCCAGTCCACAAGAAACACAACCAGTAGATACCTGGGAACTCCATGACGCATCCTGTTAAAAAGCACATGCGCACACGCTCTAATAGGGTGACCATGTGAAAAGGAAGACAGGGCTCCTGTATCTTTAACAGTTGTATTGAAAAGGGAATTTCTGCAGGTGTCATTTGTATATGTGGAGAACCTGGTGAAATTCCCTCTTCATCACAATAATTAAAGCTGCAGGTGCCCCTGCCCTCTTTTAAATCTGGTCACCCTAGTATAGCTCCTGTAGCTTTAACTGTTGTGATGAATACGGAATTTCACCAGGTTCTCTATATATACAAATGACACCTGCTGAAATTCCCTTTTCTATGCAACTGTTAAAGGTACAGGAGCCCTGTCTTCCTTTTCATAAGGTCACCCTAGCTCTAAGGATGGCTGGTTTGAATACCTTGCATGGACAAACATTTTACTCCAATACAAGAAACACATACATCCAGACAGAGGCAGCAGCAAAGCGAGTCCTGCAATGTGCTCTACTAGAACACACACACACACTGAAGCTGGCTAGTTCAAATACACCAAGGGTAAAAATAATAATACCCCCACCTTCCAATGGAAGAAATACTTACAATCAAGCAGCAGCAAAAGTCAAAAGAGTTCTGTGGTGCAATCTGCTACAGTACATTCATACATACTAAGGGACAGTGGTTGAATCCTGCCCCACCTCATGCACAAAACATTTTCACCTGGTTGTCTTTATTTTGGAAGACACAAATGCAAGCAGGGCACACAGTGGCTATTTGTTCTGTGCCATGCATCTGGGCTGTTATCTGGCAAGGCAGAAGTGTGAAGCTGCACCATCGTTGATTAAACCCTGGGATCCAACTCTGGCTTGTCAGGGGAGAGACAGGTTAGAATTCATGATAAACAACTCAGAGATGGAGTCATGACTAGGCCACTGATTCAAAAGAATTGACCGAAAGTTTGGCTAGAGATTTGTGGCTGAAATGTTTGTATGTTTGTTTGAGCAGAAAATAAATGTGTCATCAGGCACCATATTCTGAAACAGAAGCTGTTAACTAAGATACATAGTATGATAAGGAGCAGAGGAAAGAAGTATTTAAAAATTATAATCCCATATTGGCATCTGTATATATTCTTAAAATTCACTCATTATGTAGGAGTATGTTGACTCCCACATTTTGATAGCCAAGCTCAAACTGTCACAATAATCACAATTTGTTTAGCAAAGTTTTGCAACAACAGCCAAAGCAGACTTATTTCTCTGTGGGGTTTGGGCAACAAAACACAACAGGCCTGACCCACTGGGACTTCCCCTGGTCAAAACCCACTGAGATGAGAGGTATCTATTGTACAGACGGACTCTTGCTCAGTTCCAACTCAATTGAATTTCAAGGATGTTCCCAGTGGATTCTTTTTGTACAAAGACTTATAATACCATGAATGTACCTGCAAAGTGAATATCATCTTGCTATGGAGCTTATTTAAAAACAGCCAGAACAGAGACATACTTTAAATCTAAGAACATTCCATTTGTGCTATTTAATACTACAGCAAAATATCAAGAGATGCATAATGCCTAGTGAGAAAAGATTACTCAAGGCCTTGGATACAAATACCTAGGGAACATGTTCCAATTTAGACTTCAAGTATATTGCACTCAGTAATTGGTAGAGATATTGGCATTTTTTCCTTTTGTGGGGAGCTGGCCAGCATCTTTGCTTGTTATGCAAAAATAGCTTGAGCAGGCTTTACATACAATGAAGCCTCAAATCTGCTCACAATGAAGAGTCGCAAATATTTCTAAAAATAGTAATTAATGTTTTGCCATCAGTGTTAATAGTCATGGATTCCGATACCCTGATAATTGATAGTTACATATACTTATTATTAATTGTTATTATTTCTTACCCGCCTCTCCCTCTCGACTCTACCCACCACTGGACCGTGCCCCTCCCCAAAACTTCTCCAAAATGGAATTCCATCACCAGGTTAAATGAGGTTCTGCTTCCCTGCTATTGCAGGATGGCTGCATACAAACTATTGAGCAGTTATAATATGTAATTAGATTACCTTAATGTATAAAGTGCCTGGGGCATTCTTTCCTCTCCTTCATCCTCAATCTTCTGCAAATAAGCAGGAACATTGTTTTCTACATAGCAACATTTTTCAGGAAGACAGAGAGAATGTTGCATGCTTGTCTACATGCTAAATAAATCAGTTACAAGTTTAGTAATCCTGTGCAAACCAAATGGAAACAAGTTCTGGGCAGTATCCCCTCCTGCCACAACCAACCCAGAATCTGAAACTTCTTCCCAAAATCTGGGAACTCTTTTCAGGGGGGGGGAGGAACACATAGATATAAGGTTGTGCAAATTGCACCTTTCTATTTATGGTGGGGGGACCCATAAAATGTGCAAGCTGGCCCAACTCCATGCAGATCAAGTAGAGCCATCTCAGGAGGGAGTGAGCCAAAGTCCAGGGGGCTGAAGTGATGAAAACCTGTCAAGCTCCAAGCTATACCCCCCAATGGTTTCCTCCAACATCCTTAAAATGTATCTGTCAGGATCTGGGGCATGGGCAGCAAGACCTCAGCACAGGAATGCCAGGGCCAGGATGGACAGCAGTGGAACTGACAACAAAATCCAGGCAGTAGCAGAGGCAAAGGCAAGGTCCCAAAATGAGCAGGGTTCAGAGTCCAAAGCAAAGCAGAGTCCAAGCAGGGCCAGAAGCAAAAGTCATGATCCAGAGACAAGCAGGATTCAGAGTCCAGGAGCAACAGGGTTCAAGCAGAACCAGAGAAATAGTCAAGCAAGGTCTGGAATTGCAGAAAAACATAAACAGACTACAGGAGACCATGTTGCTGTGACAAAAGCTGAGGTGGAAATGCCATTTTTATATAGCCCTTTCCTGGCTGCTCCCAGCTGGTCTGCATCAGCCCATCTGGGAGTGTTGCTAATATGGGCCTGGGTCCTGCAACTACTCTGCAGCCAGCACAGTGCACTGCGGCCATCAGGTGGTGCTGCAGGGCAGGTCCTGACAGTACCCAGATCAATGCAGAAGTAGGATGGAACTAACTGAGGAATAAACACATGTGAAACTGCCATGCTGAAAACGGACTGACTCATACATCCCTTCTTGGGGGCCTGCACAGGTAATTCCTGGGAGAACTGCTACCTGCTGTAGGAGTAGTTGTGTGAGATAAATAAGCATATCCATTGCATTCTCATTCAAAGGAAATTAACCATGTAGCACTGTCCCTGGAACAGTCCCTGGAACTTCTCACCACAGGGAAGTGGGGAGCATATAATAGGTATGATGTTTCCTCTTTCTAACTGCCCACTGACTGCTCATCTGTACAGAAACCTTGAATTCACCTTTGCTTCAAAGGGAGGAAAATGCTCTAAGCCATTATTATGGAAAGAGAACTGATTAACTGATTAACATCCTGGGCTAGAAGGTTAGAAAGTGAATTTTCCATTATAGAGCAATTGCTATTGGGAAGAAATCCTGTTTATTAACTGTGCTTTTATCTTCTCTAGAGGTTTGCTTGACATAAGATAATGGAATTTGCTCCCTCTTTATTGTTTAAAACTATAATCATATCAAGAAAAGTAAGCATTTACTGTACCATTACATGAAGACAAGGAGGGATGACTTAAACAGGTCTGCACACATCCTATAAACTTTCTTTATCCTTTCAATTAGCATTGGCAAATGTCCTGTTTTATATTACGCTCATAAATGTGGTTTTACAGTCCTTCTAGGTGTGTTTATATCCTAATTAATTTGAGTAATTGAGATTAGTAACTGAACAAGGTTGTGCAGGAAGAACAATTACCAAAAAAGCAATTCCTCAAGCAAGAACGCCTTGAATGAAGAGTCAATAAGGGTACCACAGTCAAAAGTTTCTGGCAACATCTAGTGAAAATACATGTTATACTCATCAAAAATTTATAATTGTCAGATATTGATTTGGAGATTGATTTACTTTCCACTTTGTATTTTAGAAACAACAACAACAACCTTTTTCCAAGTCAGTGATCTGATTTCCTGTATGACATGGATAGTGAATTATGTCACATCAATACGTTATGTCACCTCAGTGAATTATGCCCCATCAGCAGAACAACGTATGGATGGATCTGTTGGCCACATGGCAAATATTCTTCTTGAACTGCCTTGTGACGCAGCAAATGTAGAAGATGAAACATCTAACCTAGGGATGATGCATTGACATTTTTTACACATTTGTCTCCCAATGTATCCAAAAGTCTTTCATCAATTAGCAGTCATAAGTTTTCATTGCATCAGCCTGGATCTACATTAAATGTTTTATTTTTTGCCTGTGTGGGGGCTTTTCTCTGTATGACTTTGAGGATCAGATACAGATTGGCACTTGAAAGTTTCTTCTCTCACCAACAAAGGTTCTATGATAGGGTGACCATATGAAAAGGACAGGGCTCCTGTATCTTTAACAGTTGTATTGAAAAGGAAATTTCAGCAGGTGTCATTTGTATATATGGGGAATCTGGGGAAATTTCCTCTTCATCACTACAGTTAAAGCTGAAGGTGCCCTGTCCTCTTTTAAATCTAATCAATTTAGTATAGCTCCTACACCTTTAACTGGTGTGATGATCAATCTAGTCCTTACTCCATGAGACTAGGGGGCAAGCCTGTGTGTGTGTGAGGGAGAGGGAGGTCCCAATCAATTTAAAGACTGGACAGAAGAAAAGCTGCTTTCCTTGCTCTATCACCTTCCTTCAATAAATCCTTGCCATCATGGTTATTAAAAAATTAAACTGGACTATGGAGGTAGTGAATTCCCTGCTGCCATTTAGGAAAGAGTGGTGTGACCCTTAATAAAGAAACCTTACAACATCTTTAGAACTTAGAAAACTTTTATCCAATCTCAAACATTTCCTTTCTGGATAAAGTGTTAGAGAAGGTGTCGTCCTCTTCTCTTCTGGTAGTTTGGGAGGGAAATTTTATATGAATACATCCTAGGCTATTTCCTGACCTGATTTTGGTATTGAAACCATGTTGGTCCATATACTGGGTGACTTGCACTGAGATTGCAACCCCCTTGGTTCTTCTGGGGCTCTCAGGAATGTTTGACATCAGTGATCTTGGCTGTCTATCTGGTCAAAGGAGGCACATTATTATGGTGATTCTATTCCTTCCTTGATGGTTGATGCTAGAAGGGCTTATTTCTTTTCTGCACCATAGTGTTGGACTTGTGGGATGTCACAAGACTCTGTGATGTCTAAAAAGTTCTTTAATATTTATATGGAGTCACTACTACCAAGTTCTTTAATATCTATACGAGTCTGATAATTTACCTCTGAAGGCAGACAGTGCATACATTCTGTAGTTGCTGGGTCTTCTTATTGCTAATCACAGATGTGTGTGGGCTGGCGCTCTGCAAATGCTTAAAGGGGCTCCCTTCTTTATTATGTTCCTTACCTTCTAAGTTTTCATATTTATAATGGTATAAATTTATAATTCCTTATAGGAGACAGTTAAATGCAGAAGTGCCCTTTACCAGCAGCTGTTCAGCAAAATAGAAATAGGACATCACAAAATTTCTATAAAAAGACTAGAGTGGATATTTAAAATTGTTGTTCTATTTTATCTGGTTGAGCTATTATATTGTATTTTATATTGTGGTTTTATACTGTTGTTTTATACTTTGAATGGTTTTAATTTTTGTGAACCGCCCAGAGAGCTCCGGCTATTGGGCAGTATAGAAATGCAATAAATAAATAAATAAAATATTTCTTATATAGAAACGTATTGTTGCTTTTTACTGCTTTTGGCCCTACCAGGAGCCCCCAATATATTTCTCCATTTTGTGTGAAGCCAGCAAGAGACCTGAATTTGACTCAGGACTTGTGATCTGAGAAATTTCTCTTTGTACCCCATGTTTATTCACTCTTCATGCTCCCTCTCTACCAGGTTGAGTCTGCAACTGTGTGCACATCCCATCAAACTCAATGGGCTTTCATCTGAGTAGATGTGTATAGGATTGCATTGTACATTTCATTTGGATATGAAAAGACGGGAGACATAGAATTTAGACAAACAGAAATCCCAAAGAGGTTCAAAGTGCTGTGAATGCTTTTTGAGATCCTGTTTTAATTTATGTGAGTTTTGTAGGACTGAAAACCACTGTGGTGTAGTGGTTAGAGTTGAGGTCCCCAACATGGTGGCAGTAGGGAACAATGAACAGTGTCCAACTGTGTGATCCCGTTAAAGCAAATGGCATTGCACTAATGGATGCCAGGCTCTTAAACTATGCACAAGAGAAGAATCCAACAAACTTAACATTTGCACAAGCTTGGTTCCAGAAGCACTTTGCATTATGCTTGTGTAACCCACTGGGCAACCAGTTGCACATTCTGCTCAGGTAAGGCAAGTGCTTTCACATGTTGTGCAATTTGTTGTGAACTACAAGAGTAATGGGCAACAGCTTGCTTGATGGAAAGATTCAGCAGATCACTGCTAGCAATATTTGAGTTTACAAAATGTCACTGTTTGATACTGGCCAATGTCTCCATGCACACCTCTCTTGGTTCCTGCCAGGCTCCTTGCCCTTCCTGATTTTTAATTTACTTCTTAACCTTTGTTTTATTTTTATTTTTTTAAATAACTGGGAGGCTGGCTTGCTGCAAAGTGAAGTTCCGCCTTTCAGTGCCATATTCATTTGGGTTCAAAACAGTGGTGTTGTGTTTTGGAACTCAGACACCCACCTCTTCCTTTTACTTAGATTGTTGGCTAACTCACTTTTTTTGTCTCACCAGTTCTACTTCTAGGAAATGAGTGTTTTGTAACTGGGTATGTGCCCCATGGCAACTATTTTGTGAATGGGCAAGGCAACTTCATGGCAGCTATTTTGTGAATGGGCAAAGCATCTTCATGGCAACCATTTTGTAAATGGGCAAGGCAACTTCATGGCAGCCATTTTGTGAGAGTGCTCATGATTCTCTCTCAAAAGCCCAAATGAACCCACTGACCCAAAAGAGGTGTGTGGGGGGGGGGGGGCTAGGTTAAATTGGCAGACTGGGATTGGGGTTCCAAGGTTCAAATCTTCACTTGGCCATTAAGTTCACTGGATGACTTTGGATCAGTCACTGACTCTCAACCTAACCTACCTCACAGGACTGTTATGAGGATAAAATGCCAATCATGTACAGTGTTTGGGGCTCCTTGGAGGAGAAGGCAGGAAATCAATGTAACAAATAAATACATAAATAACTCCCTATCACTAGCAGCAGAATTCACTGCCCTATTCACAGATGGCAAATTTGGGGCAAAAGTGAAAGGCAGGCAATGAGACATTCCTGCAAGCCATCTGATCCCCCTATCCCCATTGGATTCTGGCAGATGAGGGAAACACTATGTTGTGCAAGTTGCTTCACCTACAGCCAATTTCTCCCACATAGGCTGCAGGTCAAAAGCCCACTCAGGAAACACCCACAGCTATTAAATAATAGTATTTTTTTATCAGGTTGTCCCACAAAAGGAGCATTTCTAAATGCATTTTATATCAAAATACTTATTTTAAATGCATTTTGGTATGTTTCTGAGTGGAGAACTGCATTGTAAAATTCAGAGAACTGTGAAATCCAAATGATAACTACTTTCTGATCTGCACATTAGCCCAGGAGATGTGGATTGAGAACTGGTGTGGTGTAGTGGTTTGGGTGTTGGACTGGGATTTGGGAGATATGGGTTCTAGTCCTCACTCAACCATGAAACTCACTGGGTGTCTTTGGGCTAGTCACCAAGGCAGGATCTACACTACTCTTTAAAATGGCTTATAACAGTAGTGACAACAGTTATAAGGACAAACTCCATATACAGGTCAAACGCCATATACAGTTTTTAAACTGTTTTCAAAGTGTCATATCCTGCTCTGTGTAGGTCTGGCCCAACTCTCAGCTTAACCTTCCTCAGAAGGTTGTAGTGAGGATACAATGGAGAAGAGGAGTAAACCTCATTGGGTTCCTTGGAAGAATAAATTTGGGATATAAAAGTAATAGTACATAAAAATGAACAGGGTCAGTTCATATCAGAATTTGCCCAATTGAACAACCCCCCTAAAAATAAATCTCTCAATCTTTACCCAGTACTGCAGATGATGGGAAGAAGGACATAGACCATGGGTTCTCAACAAGGGGGGAATTCCCCCCGGGTGGATTTTAGGGTTCCAGGGGGGGAATTGGGACCACTATTCAGCAAAGTATGATGTCCTGTAGATTATGTCTTCCTACTCATGTTATTAAAAACGTCCCAGAAAAGTGTCATGTCATCTACAAAAGCCAGGCCTTTGCTCTCTTTTCCCTCCCTCCATTGCAATCCTAGAAGTTTCAAGCTTCCCATTTAAAGGGTCAACACAAAGCATGGGAGCTGAGAATGTAAAAGGGGCCATGCTTTGCATGGCCCCTTTAAATGGGACTAATATAGAAAAAATAAAAGATTTTCAATATTATAGGCACATTATTTGGAACACACCTTTTGAGTTAGACTATCTTGGGAAGGGGGGAATTATATTCTGAACAATGGTGAAAGGGGGGAATGGAGCAAAAAAGGGTTGAGAACCACTGGCATAGACTATGGCTAAGTCATGAGAGTTTGCCAAAACCTTCATGACAGAAGGAAGATTTGAACTGGGGAATATCATCTTGGTGCACAGTACAGTTTCTTAGACACTATGTTATAGTAACTTAGTTTCTTAGACACTATGCTATTCTACTTTGTTCAGCTATAGCTTTATTCTACTTTGTACACTGGCATGCAGGCAGAAGGATGTTCTGCATACATTGCATTAGTGGGTTTGATTATTTGGATTTAAGTTCAGTCTGGAAGGGAAGGGTGATAGATCTTAACATATTGGTAAGCCATGCCTTCAGGCTAGGAATACAAACAGTGTTTCTCAAGTCAGACATTATTACTTCTCGTTTGTTGCCCATTGATTAGCTGCCAAAAATAAGATCTTGGTATTTCAGTTGGTGGCAGCTGCTGCTGGTCATTTAAATGGATTCATTTAATTGTGAGGTTCTAGCCAATAGAACCTACAAAATACAACAGCAGATCACAGCTGAAATATCTATCCTAGATGCTAATGTTTTTGAGAGAATTGGACTAGGAGTAGATGAAAGACATGGGCAACGATTCTGAAAATGCCTTTAAGGAGTAACTCAAGGGCATGCTGTCACCCTGCAGGACTTCTGATCATCCCCCCTTTGAACCGCATGTCTTGTGAGCAGAGAAATTAAGAGGTGCATTGGGATCCCCTATGCAATCTGGATTGCCACTGTGTAGAATTCTTGAATGCATTCACCTGCTTATGTGTAGGTGCCCCCTTGTTGATGTTGTGCTGAATGCACAACAGGGGCAGCATCAAAAGTAGGCATGGTTGGGCACTTGCCAGGGGAGCCCAGCCCAGCAAGGACCCACTGACAAGAGCCCCATGCAGCTGCTGCTCCTCTGCACCATTCTAACCTGCAGATTCAGGTCAGATAAAAGGAAGTACTTCTTCATACAGTGCATAGTTAAATGATGGAATTCGCTACCACAAGTTGTAGTGATGGCCACTATGACATTACACCTATACTAGGCTCGCCGCATAAACCCTTCTCAGGCCAAGCATCATCACTTGGAAACCTGAGGGAGGGTTAAATAAAACCTTTCCCTAGCTATGAGGGAAACAGGTTAAATATAGGATCTGTCTTTAAATGTACTGTGGCTATATTCTGGGTGTGGTTGTTTGATAACTGTGAGGCAGGTAAATAATGCCAAGCTGACACATGGCAATTGGTAGCTAACAAAATAATAAGTTCATTGTAATATTAAAAGCTTCAAATGAAAATATAATGCTTCCAAACCTGCCTAATCCAAACTCCCCACTCACCAACCAACCAACCATCTCTCTCTCTCTCTGTCTCCACCAATCCTAATTCCCTAGCAATTAATCTCCTTTCACTCCAAAAATCAATTCCAATCTCCGCTCCCAAGTAAACTCAGCAACCCAACACCACACAACAACTCCTCTCAGGCCTTAGCTAGACCTACCTTATAGTCCGCGATGGAGGAGGGAAGATCTCGCATTGCGATTAACGAGAGATCCCTCCTCTGGTTACACATGAGGCGCAATGATCTCAGGAAGAGAGGCATCGTGCCCGCCATTTTTTTAATTTTTAAAGAAAGAAGAGCGCACGAATGGTAGTGCGCAAAGGTAGGCACTTTTTAAAAAAATAATTTCATTTCCCCGCTCCCTCCACCCTACCCCCGATGGGCACAGTGCTCGGCTCCACGTGAGGAATCGTGTGAAGCTGGGTCAAACTGCAGCAATGGGCCACACGTTCCGTAGTCTCGGGCTCAGCCCGAAACTGAAGAAAAAGCGGGCCCAAGAGAGGGCTCTATGCCAGGGCAAGGGAGGGATGATCCCTCCCTGATCCTGGGATCCCCTGTGCGTCATGTGGATGCACAGGGACGATCCCAGGGTTCGCCTCAGGATTTCGCCTGGCCTAGCTAAGGTCTTAGTCACTCTTTATATACTCTTTCCTCCCACCCTACCTATTACATCACAAACCACACCCACTCAGTTCTAACATTCCATACTCACCAGACATACTAAATAGATGTATACAAGATATTCAATTGTGGGGTAATGCCACAGCCACCAATTTGGATGGCTTTAAAAGGTGGTTAGAGATACATTCTAGCTATCAAGGGCTACTAGTCCTAAGGGCTATGTGCTATCTCCAGTAGCAGAGGCAGTAAGCTTATGTACAACAGGGAAGGATGATGCTGGTCAACAGCTGGGCCAGATCTACTCCAAACAGGATATAGCACAATGAATGCAATATGAAAGTGGTATATAAAAGGCAGGAGCCACACTAAGCAGGATATAGCACAATGGAAGCAGTATGAATGCAGCTCCTGCCTCTTCTATACTGCTTTTATACCACTTTCATAGTGTTATATCCTGCTTGGTATAGATCTAACCCTGGTTGGCCACTATGTGAACAGAGTGCCGGACTAGATGGACCCTTGGTCTGATCCAGCATGGCTCTTCTGTTCTTAATCTACTTGTTCACCAACCCCTCACTCTGTCCGAGACAAAGGTGGTGGCAAAAAGGAGGAGCAGATGCTCACTGACTGACTGACTGACTGACTCTCTCTCTCTCTCTCTCTCTGTGTGTGTGTGTCAAGCAGGCAAGTGGTAACAATAATGAGAGAGATGATGAGGCACAATAGGAGCTGGTGAAAATGGCAGTGAGAAGGTAGACTGACTGAGCAAGGTAGCCCATTGTGGGTTTCTTGCCCAAGGGCTCTCAAAATCTGGGGCATAAGGATGTCAGTGCATATGAGCAGTGGAATGGTTCTGCTCCCCTTCTTCACACATACCTTCTACACATGAGTAACATCTTCAGAGAGCTGTCATGTTCCTTGTCAGCATAAGCTGATGACCCCACCCCACCCTAGTTACATTCACAGTGTAACTTTCCCCTGGGAATTCCATGGACCTCAGTGAAGAGAATGCCAAGGAGTAGGAGCCAAGGAAACTAAAGATGAGTTTAGCTATGGAAGTCTCTCCCCACCCCATTGTTGCTTAAAATTTGCTCTAATTTAAAAGATGCAAGGAGAACTTTATAGAACAGAAATCTATACAAAACTGTATTTTCTATATTTAGTTTGTCTAGTTAGGAGAGCAAACATTTATGTAATTTAATTATAAAACAAATGTGTGCCTAGAAGTAGCCATAAGCGACATTTAATGACTTAGCAGGAGCTGTGAAAACCTAATTGATGGTAATTTTTTTGGTTTTATCCAGAGGGAAAAAGAAAATGGGACTGTATTTCTTACCCATCAAGCTGCTTAACAGCATGATGTCAACTAAACACACCATCCATTCTTTATTATATAAATTTTATACACTGCCTATTCCTGCAAAGGGCAATTCACTTTGGATCGGATATAGCTCTGGTTAATTATGACTAAGGCCATAGCTAGACCTAAAGTTTATCCCTGGATCGTCCAGGGGTCAAACCTGTTCATCTAGGTGACACACAGGGGATCCAATGCTCAGGCAGGGGCGAACCCTGGATGATCCCAGGATAAACCTTAGGTCTAGCTGTGGCCTAAGTGTCCTATCCAATGGGGGTCCTTCTGCCAGCACCACAGAGTGACTTCACTGCCCACCTACAAGCACCCTGTGTGTCCCTCTGGAACAGATTTGTGGCATGTGTGGGGCTGCAGGGAGAAGAAGGGTATGGAAACCCCCACTGTACTGGCAGAGGTCTATTTGCATAACAGTGGCTTTAGCTCGAAAGCTTTTCAAGGGCTCCAACTGAACAGCCCAGAAGATGCCCCAAGCACTTTGGATGTAAGCAGGAGAGCAGTTGCCTGTCCCTAGGGGTCACTAGCCCCTTGCCACTGCATGACAAGCTCTAGCAAATGTTCAGCCACATCCTGACTACTAATGACAGCCTGTTTCATGTCTATTGGGATTGTGTTTGTCCTTTGCCATTTTCTAACGAATGGTTTCTTGACCCAAACAGAACATTTCCAGAAATAACATTAGAAATTTCAGGAAAAATAAATAAAGGAGAAAAAAGTCCTTTATTCCTAAGGGAAGCTATACAAGAGATTTAATCAACACTTTTTTGTATTTTCACAGGATTTATGAGACCCAAGATTCACTCCTCAGCTGAAACACTGATGTGACAAACATTACATATAAAAATTAATTAGAAAGAAAAGCTATGATCAGAATTTAAAATATTAACAGAAGTGTTTTTTTCTCAGACCAGTATAAATTGGATGTGGATTTTGATAAGTTTTTATTATATCGTATTGCATCTAATGGGATTGCAGCTAATGAAACTGCTTCTAGGGCTACTTTTGGATGCACATACATGCACACATTCACAAATTATTCTATTTCTTATGTTGTTCTGGTCTATAGTTAAGCACAAACAACCTCTCAGTCCCAGCAAGATGGATCTCAACCTAGAGGTATCCAGCAGCATTCTGTGTCACTGGGCTGCAAATTGCCAGCATAGTCTTTATTCTGTATTCACAAAGATAAGGGCTGATATGTAGCATCACTGTCACAAGAGGGCATGTAGGCGTCTGGTTTCTCAGGGAGATTCTAACCCCTTATCTGAATTTTCATTCCTCAACTCTTTCATTTTACAGAGGACAGTTTTAGAGTTGAAGGCATCCTTTATGTGAAGGACGATCCAGTCAACCTCGAGTTTAAGAGTTCAGGGGCCTTTAAGGTCCCATCAATAATTAGCACCTGGACAGCAGACTGAGCAGGCAGACAGGTCCTTCCCAAGATGTTAAGATGTATTGACATGGGTGTCTGAGGAATGTTGGGAATTGTAGGCCTCAAACCTCTGCAAAGGTTACAGGGTACATTGGCCTGATTTCTAACGGAAGCCTTAGTTACAGTTGCTAAAGAGGGCAACACCTCTGCGGTGAATGTTACTGAAAGTGAGAATCCCTAGCATATATGTTTATCAGAGGCATTGGAAGCTAATTTGAATCCTGAGGGTGCCTCTAAAAGAACTTGCATTGGTTCTTGAGTAAAGGCCACTGCACTAGAAGAGAACTTCCAAGGTTATGTTACTGACCAAAACCTATGGACATCAGAGTTTACAGGGCTTGAGATGGCACTGTCAGGAGCACTTGGCAGTTGATCGTTGGAGATGGAGTCAGATGGGCACAGAAGAGCCTGGAAGAATGCTGAGTTTAACAGGTTAATAAAAGGAAGAACAGACAGAAGAAGAAGAGAACAAGGCTGGACTTGAGAAGACTCATAGCCTTAAGAGAGAAAGAAAAGGAAAAGGCTGGAAGAGATTAGCTGGTGACAGAGGGATCCAAAAAGGTTGCACCTAAGGAAGCAGAAAAGCTTCAGTAAGCAGGCAGCTGAGAATCTGAAAAGCCAGAGTCTTCAGGTGAAAACTTCTATCAGGTGAAAACTTCTCTTCAGAAATTAATCCTCATTGAATCTGGACATCCATCAGGCTAAGGAAGAGCTGAGTAAGGGCTGAACCAAGATTTCAGTCTAGAAACTCTGTTCTGTGAGTGCTGGCTTGGGTGGAGTAATCTAGGGGGATTAGACTAGCAATTAAAATGGGGGTAACTGAACAAAAGTGGCTTCCATGTTCCTTGCTTACTACAACAAATATAAATAGGGCAGAACACCTGAAGTTATAATGTATTATTTTGCAATAATATAATATAACTTGTAATCTTTACATTTATTTATTAATTTATTTATTGCTTTTCTATACCGCCCAATAGCCGGAGTTCTCTGGGCGGTTCACAAAAATTAAAACCATTCAAAGTATAAAACAACAGTATAAAACCATAATATAAAATACAATATAAAAGCTCAACCAGATAAAAATCCTTTCTGTACATATATAATAATCTATTATTTATTTATTTATTACATTTATATACCACCGCACAGCCAAAGCTATGTGGGCAGTTTACAAAAGTTGAAAACAGTGAACATTAAAAACAAATATACAAAATTTAAAACCATAAAAAGCATAAAACAGACAAAATCCATTTAAAATGACTATTTATTATAGATGTGTGTGTGTGCATGTGTGTGCAAGCACATGCTGATTTAAAGGAGTTTAAATGGAAACTAGAAAAATAAGGAAATAAGATACATTTATTATATATGGGCTGTATAGAATTGGTGGCACCAAGTGGGATTTTAGGGAAACCAAACCCAAGTTGTCCCAATGGAGATAGAAAGAAATGCTTGCAGTCAGTATTCTACCCAATGGCTGAGTACGTTGTCACTCCTGCCTTCCAGCATTCTAGCCAGTGAGTGCAGAGGAACTGAGAGCAGTGACAAACACTCATTCAACTCCTGTTATCACTTAGGGTGCACTCCTTTGCACACTGGCTGGGCAATGCTGGGAGTTGTAGGACTTTCCTCTGTTTAAACACGTATAGGAGTGTGCCCCAAGTGTCATTAAAACAAGCTTAAACATATTGAACTTATCTCTGTGTTTAAGTTCCTGCTATTTTTCATTGATTTTCTCCTTGCCAACCTCATCCACCCATAGGTTATCTCAACCCAAAATGTTTAGCCATGAGCCCTGATGCATCTGTCAGTTTTGCTTTCTCTCAAATTCATATTTTTTTAAAATATCTCAAGTGTTTTCAGTCCTGTTTATGAAAAAGTGAGCAAATTTTGATAAGTTCATATAATATACAAGAAAGGGAATTTATTGTATTTATTAAAATATTTGTATCCTGCCCTATATCTTTAAGATCTCAGGGTGCATTCAGATAAACTCTCACCTGTCTGTACCAGCTAAATTCAATTTTTGTTGTTTATTTGTTCAGTTGTTTCCGACTCTTCGTGACTTCATGGACCAGCCCACGCCAGAGCATTCTGTCGGCCGTGGCCACCCCTAGCTCCCCCAAGGTCAAGTCTGTCACCTCCAGAATATCATCCATCCATCTTGCCTTGGTCGGCCCCTCTTCCTTTTGCCTTCCACTTTCCCTACCATCAGCCTCTTCTCCAGGGTATCCTGTCTTCTCATTATGTGGCCAAAGTACTTCAGTTTTGCCTTTAATACCATTCCCTCAAGTGAGCAGTCTGGCTTTATTTCCTGGAGTATGGACTGGTTTGATCTTCTTGCAGTCCAAGGCACTCTCAGAATTTTCCTCCAACACCACAGTTCAAAAGCATCTATCTTCCTTCGCTCAGCTTTCCTTATGGTCCAGCTCTCGCAGCCATAGGTTACTACGGGGAATACCATTGCTTTAACTATGCAGACCTTTGTTGTCAGTGTGGTGTCTCTGCTCTTAACTATTTTATTGAGATTTGTCATTGCTCTCCTCCCAAGAAGGAAACGTCTTCTGATTTCCTGTCTGCAGTCAGCGTCTGCAGTAATCTTTGCGCCCAGAAATACAAAGTCTGTCACTGCCTCCACATTTTCTCCCTCTATTTGCCAGTTATCAATCAAGCTGGTTGCCATAATCTTGGTTTTTTTTTTTTTTTTAACTGCAACCCAGCTTTTGCACTTTCTTCTTTCACCTTTGTCATAAGGCTACTCAGCTCCTCCTCGCTTTCAGCCATCAAAGTGGTGTCATCTGCATATCTGAGATTGTTAATATTTCTTCCTGCGATTTTAACTCCAGCCTTGGATTCGTCAAGCCCAGCACGTCGCATGATGTGTTTGTTTTGCATACAACTTGAATAGGTAAGGTGAGAGTATACAACCCTGCCGTACTCCTTTCCCAATCTTAAACCAGTCCGTTGTTCCGTGATCTGTTCTTACCGTTGCTACTTGTTCGTTATACAGATTCCTCAGGAGGCAGACAAGATGACTTGGTATCCCCATACCACCAAGAACTTGCCACAGTTTGTTATGATCCACACAGTCAAAGACTTTAGAATAGTCAATAAAACAGAAATAGATGTTTTTCTGGAACTCCCTGGCTTTCTCCATTATCCAGCGGAAATTGGCAATTTGGTCTCTAGTTCCTCTGCCTTTTCTAAAACCAGCTTGTACATCTGGCAATTCTCACTCCATGAATTGCTGGAGTCTACCTTGCAGGATCTTGAGCATTACCTTGCTGGCATGTGAAATAAGTGCCACTGTCTGATAGTTTGAACATTCTTTAGTGTTTCCCTTTTTTGGTATGGGGATATAAATTGATTTTTTCCAGTCTGATGGCCATTCTTGTGATTTCCAAATTTGCGTGCATATGGCATGCATCACCTTGACAGCATCATCTTGCAATATTTTAAACAGTTCAGCTGGGATACCGTCGTCTTCTGCTGCCTTGTTATTAGCAATGCTTCTTAAGGCCCATTCAACCTCACTCTTCAGGATGTCTGGCTCTAACTCACTGACCACACTGTCTGAGCTATCCCCGATATTATTATCCTTCCTATACAGATCTTCCGTATATTCTTGCCACCTTTTCTTGATCTCTTCTGTTTCCGTTAGGTCCTTGCCATCTTTGTTTTTGATCATACCCATTTTTGCCTGGAATTTACTTCCGATGTTTCTAATTTTCTGGAAGAGGTCTCTTGTCCTTCCTATTCTATTGTCTTCTTCCACTTCTGCACATTGCTTGTTTAAAAATAATTCCTTATCTTCTGGAACCTCTGGAATTTTGCATTTAGTTGGGCATATCTCCCCCTATCACTGTTGCCTTTTGCTGGATGGACAAAGATCTCAGATCCACTTTCTCCCACATTTGAAAAAAAAAAAGAATTATACCTTTGCTTTCCATCTGTTTATGAAGCAATTTGTGGATGTTGGTAAGTTCTTATAAACAAAAAATGAACTGAATGAAATAGTCTCCCATCCTTAATGGGCCTAGTAATAAGGCTAAAACATAGCAAAGTTAGAGGATGGCATTTTTGCACTGCAAAATAGTAAGTTTCCGGGGTGGGGTGGGTGCAGAAGTCCATCTTTGCAACTTTGAACTTGAACTTGAGGCAGTTCTTTCAAGATTCTCTGACCTCCTGTGAGGATTTTTTTTTCCCCATGTGAGCTTTCCTGCCTCTGTTATCATTGCACATCAAAGAACCTACTGACTGACCTTTATACAGCTCTTTGTATCTTTTCCTGATACGCTACGGGAAATTTGTTTTACATTGCAATTTAAGCCCCATCTCCCCCTTGAGTGAAAGAAAAGATTTGTACTGAGTGCGATTAAGTCAAAAGACAATACCTTTCATGTCTGTAAGGCATTCTCAGGCCCTGCAATATTATTTAACATTTTAATGGACAATGAGTGATGAATACACAATGCATATTCTGCCCTTGATTTCCTGCATCCTGTAGACTGTGGCTGTCGAGTGCCATTCATCAAAACGGTGAAATGTACGCTTTCTTTTCTTCTCGTTCTGCAGGAAATAACTGAATCACCGTGCACATTTTTGCAGTTTGGAACATTTGACAATATGTCCTCACAGTTTCAACTGCAATTAAATCAAAAAAAGCAACAACATGGCATAATGACTCTCGATGTTAAGAATATGCCCCTATGAACTAAAAAGCACTATTTCCCAACCTTTGATTGCTTTATTGTCTTGAAATGACAAAATTACACTTGCCAAGCCTTTCAAATGAGTGGGAATCTGAAATAAATTAATGCTATCATAAATGAGGTAATACGTACTCTGCAGCTTTCATGCTCTAGGAGTTTTCGTTGTAAAAGAAAGTGGCAGTCACTTTAAGAAGTTTGCCAGTGAATCAGCCAAAATGTTAAAAGTTAAGAAATATAGTCAGAGCTGGCCTGAGGTTAAATAGCACCCTGGGTTAGGAGTACCTTTGGTATCTCCCTCACACACACACACATTTAGTCAGTTTTGAAGGGCCAGACAGAGGATTTATGGGGCCTGGTGTCATGTCTATCAAGAATGACACTAGGCACAAAGGTAGCCCTATGTAGAGCGCACTGCAGAAGTTGAGCCTCAAAGTTATTAGCACATGCACTACCATCTTTAGGTCTTCTAGCTCTAGCAAGGGGTGCAGCTGGCATATCAGCCGAAGCTGATAGTAGGCACTCCTGACTGAGACATCTATTTGGGCTGTCATTTGGAGCAATGGATCCAGAAACACCCACAAGCTGCGAACACAGTATTTCAGGGGGAGTATAACCCCATCCAGAACCGGTTGACATACCTCCAAACCCAGGTTGTGGCCTTTGACAGCGAGCACCTCCGTCTTGTCTGGATTCAGCTTTATGTGCTAGAAGCACAAGAATACCACAGTGTCAGGGAAAACTCCTGGAAGAATTCAGACTATGGATATATTCTCTTGACACATTTTTGTTGTCACAGTGGTACCTACATCAGCCACATAAGTCACCTACTCTCATAATGGTTGTCTTAGTTTTCAGCTAAGTGGCCTAAAATAAATGAACTGTTGAATTAACACAGGCTTGTGAGTTCATTACAAATGTGGAATTAACCTATGATCTGTGACTAAATTAGGTGGTTTTAAAAATGAGCAAAACAGAACTTACTAGATCAATTTTGTTTTCCTATAAGACACTTCATTAATATTTATGGAGAAGAGTTATGCCCAGATTATGATTTGGATTCCAATTTAAATTTTAGATCAGATGTTGAATTGAATTTTAATTAGACCTGTGTTTGGGGGGTGGGCAGTGAGGGTGGATCCTATCAAATCTTCTCATATACATTTGCCTGAATGGGTTTTTAACTCTTTCAATCTTGTACACTGCTCCAAAATTTTGAATGGGGAGCGGTATATAAATACTGTAAATAAATAAATCAGTGAGCTAGACAAAACCTTTTGGAATATTTGTTCAGAAAATATTTTGGGGAAACTGTTTACAAGACATTCAATTTGTGTTACTTTTTCTCCAGATGGCCAGCTCTGTCATGCAGCTGGATAAAGCAATAGCCTACTTCAGGCAGCACCAGGGAGATGGGTAAAAGAGGAATAAAAATAACAGCGACAACATAGCACTGTTAGAACAAGCACACCACATGCATCATCTTATTGAAAGCCATGCAACATCTTTGTATGGTAGGCCAATATTCTTATTCACCTATTGCAGATGGCAGTGACTGTGTGTGGGGGGGGGGGGGGTGACAATTTAAGCTGAGAAATACTGGCTTGCCAAAGATCACATAGTGAGTTCTTATCAAAGACAAGATTTGAATCAGAGATGCTCTGATTTGTAGCTCCGTGTCTTAGTATAGCAGTACAATGGTATGGCATTGGAATGTGCACTCTCCTGCCTAGTTGCTTCTCCACATTTAGCAGAAATCCCGTAGCCTTATCAGCTTTGACTTTGCCAATTTGATGATCGGCACAATACACGCGCCCCCTCCCCATTGTTTTTGCCAATTCCTTCCCATACGTTTCAATTATACCACCAGCAGATGGCATTGATTTATTGCATGATTTCAATTTATTACCACATTTTGGGGTTTTTATAAAATGGCAGATTCTAGCTTGAAAATGGCAGGAGAGGTATTGGAGGTGGATGACGTCATGAAAAGGACCCGCAAACTTCTGTGAGTGAGCAGTCACAAGAGTGCAATAAATTGCTCATGTGGAGAAGCTCTAGGGGTTCCAAGGAGAATATTGTGACATGCTCAACGCCAAGCAGTCAGTCACATTCTATTTCTCCACCCCACTGTCTGTTTCTCTCCAGTTGTGATGGGATGAGAGCCTTTCCATAGATAGTCAAGGAGATCTTCCCCCCAATCCATCTCTTGTCTATTTGTGTTCATACCTCTGCAAGTAGGGATAGATACATATTCATCCATAGATTGCTTTATCCCCCCTCCCATTTGTGACCATATGTACTGAAACCAAAAAATATGCCTTTGCCATACAGTGTGCAAGTTGCAGAGATCATTGTTCTTAGTCACTGCAATCTGGCAATGCAATAATCTCTGCAAGTTGCACATTTTAATCAGAGACAGGATCTCATTCAAGTATTGGGGAAGAACGAAAGGGAAGTTCTGCTAATCACTGTGCACACCATCCAGTGTGGCAGATGGCTGGGACACCTGTCCTACTCATGCTGGCAAGCTGATAGACACCTTAAACAGTCAACTCAAAAGTATCATTGCAAAAGCCTTAAAAAGTAAAAAGAGAGAGAGCGCTTGAATTAGCACTCCATATTTTCATCCCTGTACTGATATTGTTTTTGAAGGACAGGAAGAATGTTGTACACACTGTATTTTAAACACTACAAACAGCACACTGGATATGTTGCACTGGATACGCATATTAACTTCCACATTTGACTGGAGAAGTGTTTGTGGAAACAGGGAGTGCAGTGAGGGCCCCTTCATACCGATATAGGAAAATGCTTACCATTTCCTACAGTAGGCAGATAAGTAGTTAATAATCAGTGTTGGGAATATTGCAAACTCATCTGCAAATTACAGGAAGGGGGCAGCATTTCAGGTAGCTAGTTAATGCCTGGGTTTGCCTTTCTAATAGGATGCAGCAATACCAAATAATCCCATCAACAAACCATTCTGTGTCCAAGGCAGAATGACAGAGATAGCAAGGGATCTATATGGAAAGGGTGAAAGAGCTGGATTTGTTTAGCATGGACTAGAGATGATTGATAATATGATTGCTTTTTTCCCCAAATATTCGAAGTGCTGTCACATAAATGGAGCAAAAAATATTTTTGTTGCTCCAGAAGGTAGGTTCAAAGTATGAGCTATTTGATAGTAGAACACACAGCCTCAAAAATCGGATGACTCTCCTTCATTGGAGGTTTTTTAAGTAAAGGTTGGATTGCCACCTATCAGGGATGCCATATCAGCAGATTTCCTGCATTAGCAGAGGGTTGGACTAGATGACCTTTGAGGTGCCTTCTGACTCTAAGATGGTCCTTCAAATATATGGAGGAGGAATGATTTTAAAGTTCAGATGCTAGAGGGAAAGAAATGACACACCATCCTTCAGCATATCCTTCGAAATGTATAGGTGTGCTTGAGGTCACTTGCATAAAGCAGCCCCTTGCTTGCACTGAACTTTGGTTACTCATCATGGAATTGAAGTTACAGAGAGAAACCCACCTCTTTTATTTTTTATTTATTTATTTATTTATTTATTACATTTTTATACCGCCCAATAGCCGAAGCTCTCTGGGCGGTTCACAAAAATTAAAATCATCATAAAACAACCAACAAGTTAAAAATACAAATACAAAATACAATATAAAAAGCACAACCAGGATAAAACCACGCAGCAAAATTGATATAAGGTTAAAATACAGAGTTAAAACAGTATAATTTAAATTTAAGTTAAAATTAAGTGTTAAAATACTGAGTGAATAAAAAGGTCTTCAGCTGGCGACGAAAGGAGTACAGTGTAGGCGCCAGGCGGACCTCTCTGGGGAGCTCATTCCACAACCGGGGTGCCACAGCGGAGAAAGCCCTCCTCCTAGTAGCCACCTGCCTCACTTCCTTTGGCAGGGGCTCACGGAGAAGGGCCCCTGTAGATGATCTTAAGGTCCGGGTAGGTACATATGGGAGGAGGCGTTCCTTCAAATAACCTGGCCCCAAACCGTTTAGGGCTTTAAATGTCAATACCAGCACTTTGAATCGGGCCCGGACCTGGACTGGCAGCCAATGAAGTTGTAAAAGGACTGGCGTAATGTGATCTCGCCAGCCAGTCCCTGTTAGTAAACGGGCTGCCCTGTTTTGTACCAGCTGAAGCTTCCGGACCGTTTTCAAAGGCAGCCCCACGTATAACGCATTGCAGTAATCCAAACGAGAGGTTATCAGAGCATGGATAACTGTAGCTAGGCTATCACTGTCCAGATAAGGGCGCAGTTGGTATATCAGCCTAAGCTGATAAAAGGTGCTCTTTGCCACTGAGTTCACCTGTGCCTCAAGTGACAGTTCTGGATCGAAGAGCACCCCCAAACTACGGACCCGATCCTTTAGGGAGAGTGCAACCCCGTCCAGGACAGGGCAAACATCACCTCGCCGGACAAATGAACCACCCGCTAACAGTACCTCCGTCTTGTCTGGATTGAGTCTCAGTTTGTTAGCCCTCATCCAGTCCATTACCGTGCCCAGGCACTGGTTCAGAACAGTCACTGCCTCACCTGGGTTTGATGAAAAGGAAAGGTAGAGCTGGGTGTCATCCGCATATTGATGACACCTCAGTCCACATCTCCGGATAACCTCCCCCAGCGGCTTCATGTATATGTTAAACAGCATAGGGGATAAAATAGAGCCCTGCGGAACCCCATGGCTTAGGTGCCACGGCACAGAGCAATAATCCCCCAGCACCACCTTCTGGAATCGGCCATCCAAGTAGGAGCGGAACCACTGCAACGCAGTACCTCCAACTCCCAGTTCAGACAACCTATCCAGAAGGATACCATGGTCGATGGTATCGAAGGCCGCTGAGAGGTCCAGGAGAACCAACAGGGTCGCACTCCCCCTGTCTCTCTCCCGACAGAGGTCATCCCACAGGGCGACCAAGGCAGTTTCCGTTCCAAAACCAGGCCTGAAACCCGATTGAAATGGATCTAGATAATCCGTTTCATTCAAGAGTGCCTGGAGTTGTCCTGCAACCACCCGCTCAAGCACCTTGCCCAGGAAAGGGATATTAGCCACCGGCCTGTAGTTGTTAACATCTTCCGGGTCCAGATTAGGCTTCTTCAGGAGTGGTCTAATTACCGCCTCTTTTAAAGAGGCCGGCACCACTCCCTCTCTCAAGGAGGCATTTACAACCTCCTGGACCCAGCCGGCGATCCCCTCCTTATTTGATGTAATGAGCCACGAGGGGCAAGGGTCAAGCACACAGGTGGTCGACCGGACTTGGCCAAGCACCTTGTCCACATCCTCGGGCCTCAATAACTGAAACTCATCCAATAAAACTGAGCCGGACGGCGCTCTGAACGCCTCTACTAGTGGTGCTGCATTAAGTGTGGTGTCCAATTCATGACGAATCTGAGCGACTTTATCTTCAAAGTGCCGTGCAAACTCGTCACAGCGTGCTACCGAGGGTTCAACTATCTCACGCCCTGGCCCAGAGTGTAACAGGCCACGAACCACTCGGAAAAGCTCCGCCGGACGACACCGAGAAGACGCAATGCTGGTGGAAAAGAACTGCCTCTTTGCCACCCTCACCGCCACAGAGTAGGCTCGATAGTGAGCTCTAGCCCGTGTTCGATCAGACCCAGCACGAGTTTTCCTCCACCTGCGTTCTAGCCGTCTCCCCTCTTGCTTCATCGCCCTCAGCTCAGATGTATACCAAGGAGCTGACCGGGCTCTGCTCAGAGGGAGAGGGCGCTTGGGCGCGATCGTGTCAACCGCCCGAGTCATCTCTGCATTCCACAGAGCAACCTGGGCTTCGACAGGAGCACCGGCCATATCAGCAGGAAAATCCCCCAGAGCCCTCTGGAATCCATCGGAGTCCATTAGCCTCCGGGGGCGGACCATTTTAATAGGCCCCCCACCCTTGCAGAGGGGAAAGGCCGCCGAGAGTCTAAACCTCAGTAGGAAGTGATCCGACCATGACAAGGGGGTAGATGTTAGTTCCCCCACTTCCAGATCACCATCCTCCTGTCCAGTCGAGAAAACCAGATCAAGTGTGTGTCCCTTTGCATGTGTTGGGCCGATGACATGTTGAGACAGCCCCATGGTTGTCATGGCAGCCATGAAGTCCTGAGCCGCTCTGGATACAGCAGCCTCGGCATGGAAGTTGAGATCCCCCAGAACCACCATCCTGGGGGTCCTCAACACCAGGTCCGAGACAATCTCCGTCAGCTCAGGCAGGGAGACTGTTGGGCAGCGGGGTGGACGGTACACCAGCAGAATCCCTAATCTGTCTCGAGTACCCAACACACAGTACAAACACTCCAGACCAGCACTCGACTGAACAGGAAGCCTAGAGAGGGAGATTGTATTCCTATAGACCACGGCAACCCCCCCTCCCCGGCCCTCGAGTCTGTGCTGGTGCTGCACCGAGTACCCAGGAGGGCAGAGCTGGGTGAGAGCAACCCCACCCAGTTCACCCACCCATGTCTCAGTGATGCATACCAGGTCAGCCCCCTCATCCACAATCAAATCATGGATGAGGGAGATTTTATTCTGGACTGACCTGGCGTTCAGCAGCAGCACCACCAGACCCGAGAGCAAGCTGATATAGCCACCAGGAACTATCCGGTTGGGGTAGGAACCAGAAGAGGGAATAGCTGTAAGGAATCTATCCCCTCTGAAAATATGCACAGTGGCCCTTTGTTTTCCAGTTGGTGCAGATTAATGAAGTTTGTTGAAAGTTTATGTAGTATTTTCTACACATAGCCCAGCTTTAAATACAATGTCTTGAGTTATTCCTCCCATGCACCAGCAAACTAATAAGCAGAGTCTAATGTGTCATCAATGTTCATCAATTTGTCCATAGATTTTCCAATTAGAAAATGACTGAGTTAGCAGTACTGCAGGAAAGTGCAAGGGAAATGATTAATCAAGTAGTTGAATGTATGTCAGGTTTAGCCCCGGTATTTTCACCCCATATGCATTCCTCTGCAAACATTTTGAAGCTTAACATTTCTCTCCACTGTTAGTACAGGGAAACAAATGCTGCTCACAGAGGTATGTTTTCAAAGTAATGTATTGTTAACCACAGTAAATTATATGGTTCATTTACTGTCTATTTACTTGTAAAATGATCCAATTTTTTTAAAAAAGGGGGGTGGGGAAATCTCTTTCACATTTTAATGTTCAGTGCTGGAGTTTACTTCACAGTCAATATATTTTGTTTTTGCACAGTATATGGGTAGGAGGGGTGGATTTTAAAAAAGGTGTCAAGTTCTTAGGAGGAGCATATGTCTCAGAGCCAGATCTACATCAAGCAGAGGATATAACACTTTGAAAACGTTTTGAAAACTGTATATGGAGTGTGCCCTGGACCTAAACAGTTGTCACTACTGTTATAAACCATTATAAAGCAGTAGTGTAGATCCTGAACCATTAATTGTGTGAACGTTATCAGTGTGCATCCCTACCAGGGGTGTATGGGTTCTCCTGTGTTTCACAGTTTTTCCTTTCATTTGTTACATTTATATACTGCCTAGTAGCCGAAACTCTCTGGGTGGTTTACAAAGATTAAAATCCTCAATATCATAAATAGTATAAAAGCCATTTACTTACGGATATATAGTCAGACAGCACACAAACAAACAAACACACACACACACACACACACACACACACACACACAAACACACACACACACTTTTAAACGATCAACAATAAGAAAATCCAAGACCTGATTAAAACCTTATGAGATGCTGCCAAATGCCTGAGAGTAGAGGGATGTTTTAAACATCCACACACACACACAAAAAACAATACTGGTGCCATGTGGGCCTTGTTAAGGATATTATTCCATAATGAGGAGGGCCACCACTGAGAAGGCCCTCTCTGTTATTGCCACCTCCTGAATCTCCCTCA
Source organism: Elgaria multicarinata webbii (assembly GCF_023053635.1). NCBI lineage: Eukaryota > Metazoa > Chordata > Lepidosauria > Squamata > Anguidae > Elgaria > Elgaria multicarinata. Next base: position 33,402,620 of record NC_086180.1, on the reverse strand, counting down.
GAGGAGGCTCCTGGAGCAGGGCTTCAGATGAACACCATAGTAAATGGGTAGGTTCATGCTGGGAGAGGTAGCCCATTGGGTATTCCAGTCCCAAGTTTCGTAAGGCTTCGAAGGTTAAAATCAGCACCCTGAATTGAGCTCAGAAACATACAGACAACAGTGTAAGTGTGCCAGAATCAGTTAGGACCTTCTTGTCCCTGTTATCAATCTGGCTTCTGCACTTTGCATGAGCTGCAGCTTCTGAACCTTCCAAGATCTACTTCTGAACTCCAAGGTCCATCCAACCAGAGCATGGTGTAACAGACAGACATTTTGAATTAAGGAATTCTCAGTATATGGAATTGTTTTGAGTGTAGTACCAAAACCTAATGGGACTCTCAGACCTTCCACACAAAAATCCACTCTGGGATACTCCAAGCTTCTTTTTTTCCCCAGCAGTATATTTTAGGCAGAGGGGGAGTCATTCAGTTGTGAGTGAAGAAGGAAGCATAGAATAAAGACACAGACACCAGAACTTGGGTTAAACTAGGGCCTCTTTATTTGAATAATATGACTAGTTAACCCCTCCCAGGATCTGCATGTGATAGTGTGGGAATCGATGTGTCTTTTCTCAGGCCACTTGCTGGCTTTATGGGTGAGCACTCTCCAAAGCCTGGAGTCAGGTAAAACACTCGGCTCCTTACTTATATGCCACTCTGCAAGTGTGGGGAGACTGCCCCACTTCACCCCCTCCCTGTGCCTCACAGCTCAGGGTAGGTGAGGCAGGAGGGTCACCAAAGGCAAACCATATCCTGACACAGGAGCCTCACAGTTCCCTAGGAGCAGGTCCTCCGGATATGCGAATCACCAAAAGGTGCCATAGCGCTCACTGTCCCTATTTTGATATTGCCAATTCCCACACATTCCTGAAACCAATCCACCTATTTATCCACCCTCCACACTTAGCAATTCCAGTATGAAGTAGACAAAAATCTACCCACTTAATGGGAGGAAAAATACCTACTCAGCCCTTCTTCCAAAGGGAGTGACTGACTAATCCCATGCTAGATTAATGGAAGGAGGGTGGGAGCCAAGCTGGGCAGGCTCTTATAGCCCCAGCTCTGCCCTGTCTTCAAAAGCACACATGCCAATGCACATGCGGTGCCTTCATTCTCCTCCTCCCCACTGGCAACGGATGCTTCTCACCCAAGCCATTCCAGCTTGGTGGGTATTGGTTTTATAGGGAGTCAAAAATCCTCAAATCACCAGGTCGGGGAATTTACTGCAGTGCTACGAAGCCCTCTCACTAGTGCGAGATATGACATCACCCCCCCAAACTATATCAACTATATCAATCCCAAGGTTTTTTGCCATAAAAATCACATTTTTGCAAAGTCCTTTTGTGACAGATTTTTCCTTTACTGTGATTTCCCTGCATTTGGGGTCTCGAGTGTGGCACTACTCCGGAGGGCAGAGGTTGTGCTTCTGCAGAGTGGGCAGCTGGAGAATGGGAAATTGCATCAATGAAAAGTGGACCCAACAAGAATGGATTAATTTTTTTCATGGAGGAGTTAACCCATTCCTATTGGCTTCACCAGGACCAGGATCTGATGGTGGTTTTATTATTATTATTATTATTATTATTATTATTATTATTATTATTAGTAATTGCTAATGCACACCTATAGGAGTGTGAATCTGTAAATAACACACCCACACATCTCACATGGCTCTGTTCAGGGTAGATAGCCTCAGAAAACAGAAGCAGCAGCTTTGAGGACAGAAGCCCCATCAGGTTTCAACAGCTTTCCATCTCTGTCGTGCCTTGCCCAACAACTTCTCCCCCTCCCTCTCTCTCTCTCTCTTTCTTTGCCTTGCCCAGTGAACAGCTTGCCTTCCCCCTGCCTTTGAAGAAAATAATAAAAAGGTTTGGAATGTCTTTTCAAAGTTTCCCCATTCTCTCCTCTGTCTTTTATATTTCTTTGCCTCAAGGAACTACTAGCTGAAAATGTGAGATATACATGCCTACTCAGAAATAAATCACATTGTCTTCAATTGTGTTACACCTGGGAAAGTCAGCTTGGTAGAGAGGGGTGAGGAATTAGGAATTGCTTTTGGGATGACTTTTTTTTTAAAAAAATGCTGCTTTTTCACTCCATCGCACCTGCGCATAAGCTTAAAGGATGTAAAAGAAAAAGAAAAAAAAAAGAAATTTGTTGATGTTGTGAGACTCCACCTACATAAAATCAAATTAATGCAGTTTAAGATTACATTTGCCTCAGGAAGGCGGGATTCATAGCAAGTCTCACCACATTAATTGGCTACATGTACCATGGAAGGAGTAAATGTAAATTCAAGAAAATGTGTTTTTGAGCTGCATCAGAAGATACCTCAATGTAGATCGGGCCCCAGAGATCTACCAGGACAACCGGATCTGCCTTCTGCCCATCTCGGCTATAGCTGTACCAGAGAATGATTTCCCCTATCTCCACCATAGTCATAGTACTTTCTCAGAAGCATGTCCAGAGGCAATTCTGGATAGGGAAGGACAAACTCACCTCTGTCCAGTTTTGCTGGCCAGCCACTGAGCCATCCCTGCTGGCCATCCCTCCCCGTGGTGGTGCTGAGCTTACGGCAGCCTCATTGAGTGGCTGCTGAGGCCATGTGGCTGCCCGCAGCCAATTTTGCACAAGAAATGGCAACTCAGGAATATCCAGGAAGGCTGGCTTGCACAGAAATGTAGCTGGGGCATTTCTGGTTAGTCATATTGCATAAAAAGGGCCCATAAAGGCCCTTTTTACACCACATGACCTTACAGGAAATGCCCCAGCCACCATTTTGTGCAAAATGGCAGCTTTGTAAGACTTGGCGAATGGGGATCAAGGGCGGACTCTGGACTGAAGTGGTCCCTCGCTACATCCCTATTTCTGGATTTACAAAATTGGAAGGGGTGCACCTAGAGAAGTTGGTTTACAGCAAGAGCCCCTTACATCCAAGTGTGTGAAAACTCTTAAGCTTTTTCCAGTTGTTTTAATTTAACATATTTGTTCTTACCTTTAAGAAGATAGTGAAATAGTATTGGAGTATAAATGGCAAATATATTTTATAGCATAGGCCTCATTAAACTGAAACAAGATATGAAGATTGTATTGTGTGCTGCTGCAGACTTTATAAAAGTGATTTAACACTTTGCAACTCTTTCTAAAACGATTGATAACCAAAATGGTTGCAGCTCTATGTTTAACTCTCTGATGGTGTACCCCACAACTGCTTTTCTCTATCCATGCATCTGCTCACAGAACACTTTGATTCTTACATTCAGGATTCCTGGACTTTCCCTCCTAAGATTATGTCTTTTTTCTACAGGCCAGGTTCTTCAAGTATGGGGTTAACCGCACATTGATTTTACCCACCTTCTTTAGTTTCTGGACAGTAACAAATAGGCAGCTGCTAATTTTGTTATGAAGTGAAGGTTCATAAAACCCACGATTATATTGCTCTGAAAATTCACTATAGGCCTGAGGCACTAACACAAGAGTGTATTAGATTAGACTTCCCTTTTGTAACTGTTCATTTGTATTATTGGTATTGGTCACAGAGTTTTTAAGCCATCAGGCACACAAAATTCATTTTTAATTGCTTTTGTTTTGTTTTTCTGTTGTTTTTTCACCTCCTTGGTGTGATGTGAATCAATTTTGCTATCATAAAGTTGGCAATCAGAGAGGGAATATCCATTATTTTAGTTTACAAAGAATCATTATTCTTCCAAGACTATAAAGCACTGTTGCTAGTAAAACAGCTTTGATTTAGGAACGGTAAATAGCCATAAATCTTTTATATTTACACAGGTGACAGAGTATTAAAGTAGTATTTTTGCGGTGTTATGTGGATAGAAATCTGAGGATGAAACTGACCATTTCTTTTCTTGATATTATTATTTATAATATTCCCATTATTTGTGTAGTTCTTGTTGTTGTTGCTACTGCTAATACTGGACTCCATTCCGAGAGCAGAACTGTGTGGGGGTGATGCCGGAAAGCAAGGATGGACAGCCCTTCGCCCTCCCACAAGAAGCTCTTAGCCTAATTTCAAACGTGATCAGCTTAGCTCAGTGGAGGTTGATGGATCCAATTTTGGTGGGGGTGTGAATCCATTCTGGGTTTCAACCAGAAACAGCAAGAACTCTAAAGGAGCTCTTTTAGGGAGAGGGTTCAACACCTTGGATAGCTCATCTGGCTGGTTCTGAGTGAAACTCAGAATTGATTCACAGCCCCACCTAAATCAGAATTACCAGCCCCCACTGGTAAACTGCTCATCTCAGTTTAGTCCTCTAGCAATCTGTCCTATGCCCTGGAGCCCTTTGGGCAGTGAGGAGAGAGAAAAATAGAGAAAAGGGGATTGTAGAGAAAGAGAAAAGGGGGTAGGCCTGCCCACCACTGATTTCAGCTCTGCCCCCCATCAGCACATGGTTTATGGCAGATTATCCCTGAGGGGATGTAACCCTCAAAAGGTTCCCAAACCCTCCCATATAGGGTACTTGGATGAAATAGAACATTAACATTTGCATGCATGACGTAGAAATGCATTCACCTTTGTGTTGCCATTCTGCCAAAAACAGACTGGCTATTCACACTGAATAGGGAGGATGAGACATTTCAAGTAGAATTCAGCTACCTTTCTGACTCCATGCTGAGAGGAGAAATGTGTGTTGTCTCCTTTGATTGCTTACAATTTTGTGATGTCTTTCTTGTTCCCCTTTCACTTGAAACATCAGCTGGCTCTTGATCAGCTCTCATCTGGAACCCCTGGACACAATGAAGAGGCAGGCATTTTATAAAGGATCCTGAAGGAGGTGAAAGAAAAAGAGCAGCAGGAAACAGACAGGCATTCTCAGCTGAAACCAGTCAGTAAAATGCAGCCCAGTGACCCACAACTGCTCTGATTCCTGCTAAGGCAAGCATATTGTAAAGGAACACATAAAAAGCAGTAACAGGTAACAGCAAGCAGAAAGTCTCAAATTTGGCTGCTTAATAAAATACAGTGTACCATCGAACATTTCACATAGGAGCATGCCGGTATCCAGCTTAGGGTTTTTCCAGAAGAGTCTTTTTTTGCACAGTTCCCCTGTATCAAACACAGATATTTACAGGGAGCCCAGATGATGACGTCTTCCAGCAAAAGGTGAGCTTGTCGGGGTTCTTGGAATTCCATCTCAAAGCTCTTTCTAACTCATAGCCTTATCAGATTGCAAGCTTTGTGTGTGTGTCCCCCACCCGCATGAAAATGTGTGTATATTTTCATGCATATTTCCCCAAATGTATGCATCGATTTTGTGCATTTTTGAAATATACACATTTTATTTCCATTGATTAAAGTGTGTTTGTGCACATTTTTCAAAAGTATTTTTCATGCACATTTTTCAAATGTACACATGTTTTGAATGTGTTTTTCTGCTGCTGTTGTTGTTCCATGAATTGCATCACAAGGTTTGAAATATATGGACTTTGACCACTGATTGTGTTGGGATCTAGGAGGTGTGAACTGGGTAAATTCTACTAAAAAACAAACTGATTATTTTTCACCTGTATACCCCTAATTTTCCCACCACTTCTTCTATCTTTATTTTTTCCACACACAAAAAAGTTAAGAAGGAGCAGGTTCGTAGCTTGGGGGTTCTCCTAGAACCATCTCTGTCACTTGAGGCTCAGGTGGCCTCGGTGGCACTGAGTGCCTTCTACCTACTTCGGTTGGTAGTCCAACTACGCCCCTATCTGGACAGGGATAGCCTAGCTTCAGTTGTCTATGCCCTGGTAATCTCCAAGTTAGATTACTGCAATACACTCTACATGGGGCTGCCTTTGAAGATGGTTTGGAAACTGCAGCTTGTGCAAAATGCAGTAGCTATCAGGCTCCTGGCTCCACGCAAGTAATCGCGCAGAGCCAGCTCAAACCACGGCAACGGGCCACATGTTCTGCGGTCTTGGGCTCAGCCTGGGACCACGGAAAAAGTGGGCCCAAAGGGGAGAGCTCTATCCTGGGGCAAGAGAGGGATCATCCCTCCCTGATCCCAGGATCCCCTGTGTGTCATGTGGACGCACAAGGACAATCCTGGGGTTCGCCCCGTGATAAAGCCCTGTCTAGCTAAGGCCTCAGTCCCTTACAATGGCATTGGCATAAGCCCTATTCAGATCTTCAAAGGGTATACATATAAATCTGTCAAGAGTGAGGCAGACATCTGCTTGCCTCACCCACCCTCCCCAGTTGATCAGAATTCACCACATGCATGCACAGTCCCAGAAGATTTAGGTTTTGAACTTCTAATCAATACATATTGCACTTTCAGAGCCTACACATGTCGTAGTCCATGCAAATAGGTCCTCACTGTGTACAAATGTCAAATCAGCATGGAGGATGAGATGCAGGGTCTACAGACAAAATTTTGTTCCCCACCTTCATGTGCAAAGATACAGGCTGCAGTACTAAACGCTCTGAACCAGGGCTAACACAGTACATGTACATGAAGTCCCCAAATTGTATTTTTAGTGAAGCTTGAAGATTTGATGGCAAAGAGGAAGGAAGCAAACTCAATTTTAAGGGAAGTAATTGCTACAGCTTAAGATAAAAAATAAATAAAATGCACAGGAATTACCAATATATATTTGGGGAGAGAATCTTGAATATGGGATTAAGTCATACTAAGCTTTCCCCCAATTTCCTACTACAAGGCAATCTTTTCCAGTTGGGGTATGTCAAATGGGAGATATCTGTTTCAATCATAAACTAATTTGGGCTAGCATTTCAGCTCTGTTTAGCACAGAGATGGGATAGCATACACATTTTTTTGGTTACATGCCCCAAGGCAGGAAGTGACAGTTGGGCTCAGTGAAATTTATAGAAAGTCATTACTGATTGGGCTTACTGAATGGTACCAATCACTATCACTATAACATTAATTATAAGTCACATAAAATCATTGAGTTGGAAAGGACCTTGGAGCTCATTTAATTGAACCACCTGCTCAATTGGATCTATAATGTAGGGTGCACAACACAGGTTGCAACTACAACAGTCCAAAGAGATGGTCATCAGCCTCTGTTTAAACATCTCTAGGAAAGGTGAGCCCATCCTGAGATAGTCTGTTTCACTGTTTAACTTCTCTTAAAGAAGTGGCAAATGTCTGGCCCTCCAGGTGTTGTTGGACTATAACTCCCATTAGCCCTATCCAAGAAAGACAGTGGTTACAGATTATGTAAGTCACCACCCAACAACATCTGGAGGAACACATGACCTCTACTGTGTTAAGATGCTTCTCCTCAGGTTTATCTAAAATCTACTCCCTTGCAAATTCCACCCAGTGATTCTATCTCTGCCTTCTGGAGAAACAGAGAAAAGCCTGCTCCGCCTTTTGCATGACAGCCCTTCAGGCATTTGAGGATAGTGATCATGTGTCCCACTAATCTTCTCTAATCCAGTTGTGGAACAGCCTTCCCAGAGTTTTGGGGTGTTGTGTGAACCTTGGGGGGGGGGGTTCTTGCATTTTACATTATTTTTTATTTCATGTTTTATCATGTATTTAAATTGTTTTTTTGTTAGTCTATTGTAAGCCACCCAGAGACTATTATGTTATGTGATGACATGCAAAGCCCTCACAGGACTTTCTAGATCTCTTCACCATTCTGGACACCCTCCTCTGGGTTGAAGGTTTAGGTCACCACGAACCTGATGGGATCTAAGCTAATGATGACCAACCAAGAAAGAGATTTTGGGGTTGAGGTGGAGATCTCCATGGAAATGTCAACTCAGTGTGTAGCTGCTGTAAAAGAGGCAAACTCCATGTTAAGGCATAATTATAAAAAGAGCTGGGAATAAAACTGCAAATATCATACTGCCCTTATACAAATATATGATGTGACCACATTGGGTGTACTGTGCACAGTTCTGGTCACCCTACTTAAAAAAAGATATTGTAGAGCTGGAGCGGATCTACACAGATATATGAAATGTCGTTTTTTGAGTAATTAAACGTATTATTTTATTACGATTTTATACGTCCCTGGGCACATGCATTTATTAATACATTTCTTACTGTTGTGTTGTCCGTAGATATCTGCTGATCTGGGCCACACAATGTATTTTTTATCTTTGTTTTCTCAAGTCCCCATCTGCTGTTTGTTCCTCCCACTTCCTCTTTTCTTCCATTGTCCCTCCTCCAAGAGAACCAGTGAAGGGTGGTGGTGGAAAGATTTCCCCTCTTTCCACACCTGGGTGCTTTTCCTGAGCTGGAGCCAGGGAGGGAGCCTCCAGGCAGAGTTTGGGGATTTACTTTACTCAAAAGTAAATCCCATTGATTTCAACTGCTAACGTAACCTGCTGCCCCTTGGTCTGTGCTTGGAGGGGAGAGAAATGGAGAGAAGGGGGCTGGAAAGATTCCCCCTCTTTCTGCACCCTTTTCCTAAGCACAGAACAGGGGGCAGCATGTGATGTTAGCAATTGAAATCAATGGGATTTATGTTTGAGTAAAGTAAATCCACTAACCCTGCCTGGAGTCTCCCTCCCTGCTTGCTTGCATCTTCAAGTTCATGAACTACAGGTGTGCTGGTTCCCTTACTCAAAAGTAAATCCCAGTGATTTCAACTGCTAACATCACATGCTGGCTTACCTTTGAGGAAAGCCCATTGAACAGAGAGAGTCTTACTTCTGAGTAAACACATATAGAACAATGCCCATAGACATGCAGATCATGGAAGGGAGGAGGGAGGTTGTGGCTGCAAAGAGGCAAGAAAGAGGAAAAATGCCTGCTACTTTGGGCGTGGAAACACAAGAAACACACCCCAAGGAAGGTGATTGGCTAAGGAAAAAGCATATTAAAAAAGGAAGGTTTCTTATGATGCAATCGGCCACATAAGAGAAAATACAATGATTTATATGGATAAGATCAGAAAATAGAACGACAGAAAGGGTAAGCGATACAACATTACAAGGCAAGCGCCATGTGGCAAGATAATTTATTTATTTATTTATTTAAAATATTTATATCCTGCCCTATATCACTAAGATCTCAGGGTAGCATACAGATAAAAACATACAGTATAAAACAATAAATATACACAGTTAAAAACAAATTAAACCATAATCCAAGTTAAAACAATATATAATTTAAAAGCATTAGATGCAGTTAAAACAGTTAAAACAATGTGCCAGTGAGTTTAACCATCAAAGGCTTTGTTAAAAAGCCATGTTTTTACTTGGCGTCGAAATGAAATCAATGTTGGTGCCAATCAGGCCTCCAAGGGGAGGGCATTCCACAGTCGGGGTGCCACCACAGAGAAAGCCCTCTCCCTTGTCCTATCATAACATATATGTTGCATTGGTGGGATGTGGAGAAGGGCTCCTCCAACAGATCTAAGGTCTCGGGCAGGCATATATAAGGAGAGGCGCTCTCTCAAGTATCGAGGGCCCAAGCCATTTAGGGCTTTAAACGTCATTACCAGCACCTTGAATTCCGACCGGAAGAGTATAGGCAGCCAGTGCAGTTCCTGTAAAACTGGTGTTATGTGGGCTCTGTAAGATGTACCTGCCAGCAGTCTAGCTGCTGCATTTTGCACTAGCTGCAATTTCCGCGTCGTCTTCAAGGGCAGCCCCACATAAAGTGCATTGCAGTAGTCTAATTGGGAAGTTACCAGTGCATGCACTACTGTGGCTAGGTTGTGGCTAGATCAAGATAAGACTCAATACACAATAAAAACGTTTATAAGCGGTATATCCAGCTTAGTGTAGATCTCCCCCTGGAAAAAGTGCAGAAAAGGATGGCTAAAATGATCAAGGGGTTGGAGCATCTCCCCTATGAGGGAAGGTTACAACAGCTGGGATTGTTTAGCTTGTTAAAAAAGAGGCTAAGGGGAAACATGATAGAGATGTACAAAATTATGCATGGTGTGAAGAATGTGAATAGGGAGACATTTTTCTCCCTCTGTCAAATTACTAGAACCCGGGGTTATTGGTGGGAGATTCGGGACAAATAAAAGGAAGTACTTCTTCACACAGTGCATAGTTAAACTACGGAATTCACTGTCACAAGATGTGGTGAAGGCCACCAATTTGGATGGCTTTAAAAGGGGGTTGGATAAATTTGTGGAGGAGAAGGCTATCAATGGTTACTAGTCCTGACAGCTATTTGATACCTTTAGTAACAGAGGCAGTAACCCTATGTACGCCAGTTACTAGGGAAAATGGGTGAGAGAATGCTGTTGCACTTGTGTGCTGCTTGCGGGTTCCTGGTCAACAGCTGGTTGGCCACTGTGTGAACAGAGTGCTGTACTGGATGATCTGGCATGGCTCTTCTTATGTTCCTATGTTGGAGTCTTCTACTGACTATTGTTTACATGTGACGGGTAGGGATGCAGTTGCCTCTTCAGCTTTAAACACCATCCTGGCCTTTATTACAAGGGATTCAAATCTAAATTTACTGGCCTCCCTGGATTGTATAGGCACCTCTTTGTGTTTATCTGTCTTCCTGTGTCCTCTCCTTCTTTGTATGCAAGTGGACTTCACTGACCACCCAAGCCATCGTTCTCATTGAATTTTCACAGAAGGTTGAAGAATTTGATCCTTACAGATTCTAATACAAACTGACCTTTTGTGGACTATGTATATAACTGGAACATAACTGTCCTTGGATTTCACACTTCTCTGAATATGGTGACACAGTTCTTGGTAATTTAGACATATCAAAATTAGGAATGCATGAATCTGTCAGTTTAGTTTCTCCCAGTTTTTAATTTTTAGTAGTGATGGCAAACTTACTCCAGGTGATTTTGTAATTTCCTTGGATAATAACACACTCAGCCATGTAAGCCCAGATGAGAGTTCTCCTTTAAAATGAACTCTAGTTCCATGTAAAGAAGCTTTTGCACATATACAATATCAAAGCATCTTGGGACCTGTGGTTTGAAAATGCATATTAAATTGTAATAGCATGTGTCACCATATTATATACCCTCTGTATGTTTGGTTGTTTTTGCATGAACTCTTACAGAACCACTCAACCTACCAGCATCAGTATATATAGTACACATTTATTTTCAGAACAAAATCAAAGAAAATACTGTACGAACAATCTTATCAAATTTCTCCCCATTGATTTTACTCCTGCTAAACAATTTAGCCATCTTATCAAAATGTGAAAGAGACAAAAAAAATCCCCCCTACTTCACCCCATATTTGAAATCTATTATCCCCTATACCACCTGCGATGTTACACCTATGCTAGGGCCCACTGCATAAAACCTTCTCAGGCCAAGAAGCACCACCTGAAAACCTGAGGGAGGGTTCAATAAAACCTTTCCCCTATCTATGAAGGAAACAGTTTAATATAGGATCTGTTTTTAAATGTACTGTGGGTATATTCTGGTATGGGTGTTCAATAACTGTGAGGCAGGTAAATAATGCCAAGCTGACATGTGATAATTGGTAGCTAACAAAATAATAATAAGTTTATTGTAATATTAAAAGCTTCAAATCAAAATATAATGCTTTCAATCCTGCCCAATCCAAACTCTTCACACACCAATCCTAAATCCCAAGCAATTAATCTCCTCTCACTCCACAAACAATTCCAATCTCCACTCCCAACCACAACATAGCCAACCTAACATCCCTAACATAAACTCACTCCTCCCCTCAGTCACTCTTTATATACTCCTTCCCCCCACCCTACCTATTATGTCACAAACCACACCACTCAGCTCTAACGTTCCATACTCACCAGACATACTAATACAGACACATACAGGATACTCAATTGTGAGGTAACGCCACACCACCCTATTTAAAATACATTTTAATCTACATTTGTGCCAAGTCAGGCAAGTGCAGCTGTCCCCGCTGATCTGCTGATCTGCAAAATGGTGACGTGCCCTTTTCCATAAAGAGCCATGCTGCACAAATGGCAGCTGTAAAGTGTCTCATTTACACAAAATGACACCATTTACCTGTGTAATGGGTCATTTAAGCCTGTAATTTTGCGTAAATGGGCATCTTTATGACTGCGATTTGTGCAAAATAGCTCTTTTCAGAAAAGGCCTAGCCACTGTTTGGAGGCTTGATAGAGGAGCGGGACTCAGTACACAGCTCACAAGGGTCAGGTGGCTGGTGAGGGCAGTGTGGGCAGGGATGAGTTCATCCATCCCCAGGTGACTTGGTTTATCCCTCTTCCTCAAAAGCTGACCACTCTGCCTGTTGAGGAGGCAGATCTGAAAGCATCCCTTCTGAGGACCCAAGACCATCTTGGGTAGTACAAGCCAGTGTGCAGGATCATGAGTTAGGGTAACATAAAACCTGTACAGGTGTATGATAGACATGTGCAATATCATAACCCACATGCAACTATATATTTTGTGCATTGTTTTCCCTGCATAGATCTTCTTTTCCATGTAAGAAATTTATCATTCCTGAAATATCCCAATTTACAACTTGCTGGCCACTGCACCACATTAGCTTTACTGAAAAATGCAGGGCCATTTTTACACACACACACACACACACACACACATTCTGTAGCTCTGGAGGACTCGACTACTAAAGAAAACTAGGCTGCTCTTTTTCTTGGCTTCTTGCCCTGATTTTGCATTTTTAAATTGGTTAAAATAGAATCGCTTCTCCATGGATATATTTTGGCAAAATGATACACTTTTTCTTGCCTTTCTTGTCATGTGGTTATATAACATCTCTTTTTGTAAATGTTCTTGCCTCTAAAAATAATAGTATGGAAACTGTGAAAAAAGACTACTTCTGCTTCTTGGCTTGAGTAAAAGCGAGAATAATTTCAGAATATTCTAGTATGATGATTCTTGTAATGTATTCATCTACTCCCAGTCACATTTTCTAGAATTATTAGTAATTCCTTCACTTTTCTCTTGCATCACAAAGTGCATTTCATGATAAGTTGCAAAAATATATCATAACTTTCCACAACACTTGTTTATTGTACTCCAACCTCTTTAATAATCAATGTTAACCAAAGAATGGGTATAGGCAGACAAATCTTGAACTTACAAAAGGGGTATTGAAATGTTAGATGATACAACCTCTTCCAAAGCCCGGCCAACTCACCATGGCAGAAGGTTTAGGGGACCCTGAAAACAGGGCCTGCAGTATTTTGAACCCCCTTCCTATTTTATCCAATGGAGAGAATTAAGTAACCCACCTCCACACTGGGGTAGATGGGCCCTGTTGAGAATACACCTTAATCAATGGCTTTAACAGTGGTGAATAAGGCTTTTTGTCTTATTCATCATGGTTAAAGCCATGGTTAACTTTAAGGTGTCTTCTAAACAGGGCCTTACTGGCCCAATTCTGGAGCTTCTCAGGAGAGTGAGGAGGATTTGGATCCAGTGACCCAAGACTATTCCCAAGTCTCCTTTGGCATGCCATCCCAGAAAGTTCTGAACAGGATCAATGACTGAAATTTTATGAAATTCTTTGTCTTTATAATAATACCTACATCATACAATATTTGAGCAATAGCTCACAGAAAAGAAAACGTATCTAATGTAGGTAACTGTCTCACCCCTCAGTTCTTAACTGATCAATGGCAATTGATAGTAATTCAAAGATGAATTTTCATGGTGGCACAAATAGATAGATAGATAGATAGATAGATAGATAGATAGATAGATGATATTAAGTCCAATAATGTTTATTACACTAATATCCCAATATCTTCCAAAGAACTCAATATAGGCAGGATCTACACTATTGCTTTTAATGGTTTATAATGGTTATGACAACTGTTCAGGCTCAGGACACAATACATATACAGTTTTCATAATGTTTTAAGTGTTATATCCTGCTTGGTGTAGATCATGCCTAGTCTACATGTTTTCTCCCAATGCCACCCACCCACTTTTTCCTTCTTAATTTAATAAATAAATAAATAAATTCTTACAACCATCCTGTTCAGTAGGCTGTCTGAGAGAGAGTGACTAGGGGCGTTACTAGACGAGGCCTTAGCGCGCCTTCAGACCCGGTTTCCCTGCTGTGCGTCCAGATGACGCACAGGGGAATCCGGTGGCAGGCCACACTGAGGCCTTGTCTAACGCGCCATAAGCAAATTCGCTTATGGCGCGCCTTTTCCCCAGTTCCGGCCTCAGGCCGGGGCTGGGGGAAGTCTAGTTACTTCCGTGGCTTTTTGCGGCTACTCGCTAGCCGCGAAAAGCCACGGACCTGGCACAGCGCTCGTATGAGCGCTGTGCCCATCAGCCCGGGGGGGGGGAGGAAAGAGAGGGGCAGGAAGGATGGCAGGGGGGTGGCAAGGGGGGAGGGCGGGTGACAGAGAGAGCGAAGCAGGCGAGTGGCGCTTGCCCGGGCAATGCCGCCCCATGCCAGGCCTTGCCCGGGCAAGCGCCGCTCGCCTGCTTCCTCGGGCGGCGGCGCTCTCTCTGTCACCCACCCTCCCCCCTTGCCACCCCCCTGCCCTCCTTCCTGCCCCCCCCCATTTTTTTAAAAAAACCTTACCTTACTGGAGTCTTCGGGCCGCACGCGGCCCCTTTAAAAACAAAAAAAATGGCAGACGCTGCAGGGATCCAACGTCCCTGCGTGTCTGGCATCTGGAAGCTGCGGCGGCACGCGCTAACAACAGCGCGCTTCCGCCCCGCCTCCCTGCTGGCATAAGCCGGCAGGTCTAGCAAAGCCCTGAGCTTCATGGCTATGTTGGCATTTGAACTTAGGCCATAGAAACATAAAATTTTAGAGCTGGGAGTGACCTTAGTGGTCATCTAATCCAACCTGTTCTTCAGTGTAGGTATCTTACAGCTATAGCATCCTTGGCAGATGGCCCTCTAGCCTCTGCTTAAATATCTCCATCAAAGAAATGTCCCCCTCCTGAGACTGTTCCGCTTTTGAACAGCTCTTACCACTAGTTTCCCCCTAATGTTTATTTAGACCTTCTTTCTTGAAATACCCACCTTTTCATTCTAGCCTTGCTTTCTGTAGCAGCAAAAGCCAAGTCTGCTCCATTCTCAAGTAACAGTCTTTGGCTATTTGGAGACCACTAGCATGTCTCCCCTTAATATCCTTCTTTCTATCCAGGTTTAAACATATTCAGATCTCTCAACTATATGTAATTGTAATCAGACCTGGTTTCCAGACCCCATCACCATCTCCCACCAGACTTGATGGAAAGTTCAGATGACAGGAAGTACTTCTTCACACAGTACATAGTTAAAGTGTGGAATTCACTACCATAAAATGTAGTGATGGACACCAATTTGGTTGGCTTAGGAGGTTGGATAAATTCCTGGAGGCGAATGCTATCAATGGTTACTAGTCTTGATGGCTACGTGCTACCTTCAGTATTAGCGACATTAAGCCTATATACACCAGTTGCTGGGGAACATGGGCAGGATGATGCTGTTTCACCATGTTCTTCTTGTTGGTCCCTGGCCGATGGCTGGTTGGCCACTGTGTGAACAGAGTGCTGGACGAGATGGGCCCTTGGTCTGATCCAGGATGGCTCTTCTCATGTTCTTATCCTGGTTGTTCTCTTCTGGACAAACTCTAATTTGTTGATATTCTTCTTGAAATATGGCACCCAGAACAGAACATATTTCTCTTCAGTGCAACAGACTAACCACTCCACCACACTGTCCTTTATTCAAGTAACAGACAGTCTGATGCTATGCATGCTTACTTGAAACTAAGTCCCATTGATTTCAGTGGAACTTATTCCCTAGTAGATTTGTATGTGATTTCAGTCTAAGTGCAACAGGGATCGTGGACAAGACCTAAATAACTGTGCAACATCAATAGAAGTGGAAAGTTATTAATTTGCAGGAGAAGTAATTTGTGCTCTAAATGAATCTCGAAAGAGAAAACCTGGTACAGCAAGTCAAAAGCATTTAGCTTTCACTCAGATAACGTGGATGCCGAAAGGAATTATACTGAATCAGGGTGCTGAGCTATTGCTAAGAGAAGAGCTCTAGGGGTTAAATGCATATAACAGAAACCTCCCAATTAGATGTGGGAAAATGAAGTCCCTGCACAGGGCTTGATAATTTTAATTATGAGTAGCTAGTTTCAAAGGCCATAAGTGGCTTCTGGATTATTTCCTGCTGTTCTTGTTGTTGCCATAGCCAGGGGATTGTGAAAATGTTGCTATTTTTCAATTCTGCTAATTTATTTGTAATTAAATTAACTTCGTCAAGCTGGTTGCCTCCTCCGATGCAGAATGCACACAGTGAGATAAACATGCAGACCTATCACCACTGAGGTACAGCCAGGGAATGGTGTATTCATGTCATTAGAGTCCTCATTATACTAATGTTAATTGAGAACTATTGATGAATAGTGGTTAGGAATCTGAGCTATGAGCTGGAGCCTCTGGGTCCAACTTCAGTTCTGTAGTGAACTCACAATGAAAATTACTAAGCAAATCACTATGCTTCAGCTACCCATGTGTAATGCAGAACTGTCAAAGGGTAATTGTAAGCATTACACAGATAATGTACACCTTAGGTTTCAACGAAATATTGAAAAATTGCTATATGCATGGTTGTTGATGCTGTTTGTTCTTTTAGAGTTTTTAATTTTTTTTCTTTCCTGTTGGAGACTCACACTATTCCCTCAGATGGATGAGTAGGGATGTATGAGAAATTCATTTCAGTTCATTTTTATCAGTATTTAAGCAATTCGTATCTTCCAGACTGAACACAGACCCAAATCTAATCTGTGGTTGAAGTCTGTATGTTTCAAGTTTACAGTGTGATTCATGGGTAAAAATAAATAAATGCATTTGACAGCATACATAGATTTGAAAAATGCACATGAAAAATGTATATAAACATGCTTCGATAAATGGCAGAAGAATGGATATATTTTTTAAAAATGGGGAAATATACATGTAAATAGACACAAATTTTCACGCAAAAAAACAACCACCGCAAAATCACAATCTATATGGACATGATGGAATGAGCTTCAAGGTGGAACTTGGAGAAACTTCGACGGATTCAAGTTTTGCTTGTATGCTGACAGGTAAAGAATTTGTTGGGTTTGCATTTTCATCTGAGAATATTCAATTCACACATCTCGTGACCTTAATGATAAGATCCATCTATTTCTGAGGTTTGCAGTAGGGAAAAAATGCATACCAAACCATACATTTGAAATATGTATACAGAGAATACATACATTTGAAAAGAAAAGTATACAAAACTACTTTTCTCAATAGAGAAATGTGTTTTTTTAAAAAATGTGTACATTTTAGAAATGCATACAAGTAATCCATACATTTTGAAAAAAGTGTATGGAAATACATACAAATTTTCATCTCACCCACCCCAAAAAAGGGTTACAGTTTGATGCAGACTTCTGTCAGGATAAATAAATATATCCTACAGTGGGCTGAGCCCAATAGTTGAAATTCCAACCTCCCTTCCCATGTGTTTATTCTCACTGGATTGTCATCTGCACAGACTAATATTGAGCTTTTATTGATCTATTATTCTATTTAAAGGGTCAATAGGACAGTAGTAGTCTGAGCAAATTGAATACAACATACAATTTTTTCCTGATTGTTGATTTACATGGAAGGAATTGTGCCTATTGTTTTTATGAATTTTGCATTATTAAAACCTACTTCTAAATAATTGCATGGGCAAACGAAAATGTACAAGATTAATAAAAACAGCCATTGACAATTGGTGCCAGAAATGCTAATTCTTCCTTTGGGGCTTAATTGTTGGAATTCAGATCTCTGAGTCAGAAAGCAGATCCTGTGTTTTCAAATGTGTGTTTTTTTAAGTCATCTATTAGGTTGCCTATGTGCTCTAATAGGCATGCATTACTTTGTTTTTTACCTGGAAGAGCACACATTTTTTGCAACCTTTCAGTTTTTGGTGATGGTTATATTTGAAACAGTAAGTGTTGATTTATTTTCTGTGTCTAGTTGGGAGAAAACCCAGCTGGAATCCATCTGCACTCAAGTGGCATATCACTGTTGGACTACATTCTCATCTGTGTAAATCAACATAGTTTTGTTGACTTCAGTGGATCTATGCCCGTTTGCAACGAGCTGAAGATCTAGCCCAATTTGTTCTCTTGGCACAACATATTTGCTGTATTATTTAGATAGAATGAAAGATTCTATTTTGCACAGCCAAACTAAATCCAGAAGCTATGGCATGAGTTATGACATAATGACTCATAAAGTGATGGAGAGAATGAGCAAAGCAAAGGGATGCACCATCTGTTTGGGAGGATGAATCGGTTATGGTGCACACTACTATGCTTGCTATTCCCAGAGGAGAATGTGGAGCACCTGTACCTAACCTCAGTAATCTATCTGTTTCATTCTGTTTTTCATATATATTTCTTTTTACAGTCAAACATTACTCAAAGAGAAAGTTGAATATAATATCCAGTAGGTGCTCAGCAACAAGTCAGAAACATCTTCGCTTGATTCGTTACCCAAGATTGTGAATCTATTCTTTTTTCCAGAAACAGTTTCCAACAGATAGTGAAATCCAGGTTGCATTCATTTTCATTTGCCCCATCGATTCTTGTGTAGAGTAAGAAGCATATGGTAAACAGTCTGCATCTGATCAAATCAATCGTTCCTTCTGGAGCCAGGAAAATAGGAATTACTGGAAGACCAAATGGATGGCACTATGCAGGACAGAGGGAAGCCCTTTGGGGCTAAATGAAGTCCCTACATTGTATGCTATCTACCCTTGTTGTAGCAATGCACAGATACTACCTTGTGATCCACATATTCAGGACAGAGTACACAACAGCTCTCCTGGGATTGTACAATTTCAGAGAGCAGGGGATGGGCTCACATGCTTCCAAATATAAAAACAACACTTTCTTCCACATAGAAGACAAGTTTGCAGAGGAAGGGTTAGCCCTTTTCCATGATCAGCTACCTTCCACATGAAAGATGGCATTTTATTATATCTTGTAAATCAACCATTTTGGCACTAGGGACCAGTTTCGTGGAAGACCATTTTTCCACAGACCGGGGTGGGTGGGTGAGGGGATGGTTTTGGGAAGACCCCCCCCCCCAACCACCCCACTCCAGCGTCTTCGCTTCGCTTTGGCTGGGTGCTCTCCCAGAGTGGCTTCCGGCTGAGCGCGCCATTCCAAAGCTGCCCCACCCCACCCCAGCATCCTGGCTTCGCTTCAGCTGGGCAGGCAAGATGGCACCCCGCGCCCAGGTATGCTGGGGTGGGGGTGGGGTGTGTGAAAGCAGCTCACCTGCGTGGCCTGGTTCCTGGGGGTTGGGGACCCCTGTTGTAAATCTCCCAGAGAGCTTTGGCTATGAGGCACTATTGAAATGAAATAAATAATAACAAATAAATAATATGTTGTAGTACTGATACATGTAAACATCCACATTCCAAAGTGGTCTAGATGTGAGTTGCTGGTAACATTTTTTAATGAAGAGATTGTAGATTGGCCCTTTTACAGTGGCAAAATCCTGGGTTGAACTATCTAGGGATTGTTTTAACAAATGAATGGCAGTTGGATTTTGGGAAGTCATACGAGGCCATGTTGTACTACTAGCTCTGACTTTTATGAATCTTGCATCATGTGGAATATGTTCCTTTTATACAGGTGATAGTTTTATAATGTTTCCCCCCTCTGGTTTTAGTATGTATTTTACTTGTTTTATATATTTTAATAAATGAGGATTGGTATTTCTGCATTAATCTGCCAATTGCATGCCCTAATTCTTAGTTTTACGCATCTGCCATGAATGCATGAATTTCCAGAAACAAATTCTTCTTTATAAATCAGTAGACCAATTCACACCAGAAGGTGGCACCAGAAAAGCATAACTTCAAAATGCCATGATCTGGTGAAGGTTTGAGTTTATATTATTCTTAAGTAATAAACCAGAATCCATGAATAGCTGGTATCATCCAATGTTTCCTCAACCCCTAGTAACGTTGCTTCATCACTCCAAACATGCAATACAAAATGTTTTTTGTGTTGGAAAGAATAGCTTATGGTACAGCCAGCTTGGCTGGAACTGTAATAATAGAGTGGTTGTCAAACACTTGGTGGGCTACATTGCATGGATGCTGGGTTGTGTTTGACTTGGGAGGTCACAAATGTGTTTTGTGTACCATAATACCTAAGAACGAAGCATGTCCTTTGTGGATTCCACTGCAGCATATACTATGAGAAGCTCTAAATACATATCATCATCATCATCATATTATTATTATTATTATTATACAAGGTATGCTATAGTTACACATAGAATACTCACTCACTTATCTCAGTATGTGTGAAGCAGCCCTCATTCAAAACTGTTACTCCGATTGTTCCTGAATCACTGAGACCTGATTTAAATGTGATGATGAGTGAGTAAGAAGAACTTACCTGCACAGCACTGCACATGTGCTGCATCTAATATAAACAGGGTCACCTTGCCTATGTATAGCCATAGGTATAGAGGGATGCTGTTCTGCCATACTAACACTGGCTAAGGCTTTAAAAAAAGAGAGAGAGAGAGAGAATCATCGAATAACCACAACAATAACAACAACGCAAAATGATGGCTGCACGCCACTCACTCAGTGCCTGCTGGCCGTCTTTTGGCTCATCATGTGTGGCAAACAGGTTGGAAGGCTGGTGGGGGTCCAGTGAATGGCAGGCAAAGTGGGCAAAGGTGAGTTCACCCATCCCTATTTGCAGCAGAGTCTCACAATGATATCACTATTATTTCCCTTCCCTTTTATTTATTTCCCCCCATATGTTCTCAACCAACCTTCCATGTTCAGATTCATGGATTTCCTCACATGTGTATACATTCTTTACACATAATGTGATTACTACTCCCTTCCTGTCTAGTCTGTTCCTTTTGAATAAGTCATACCTTTCAATCCCTACATTCCAACCATGGTCTCATTCCACCAGGTTTCAACCTATGAGATGTGAGGCAGAGGTAGTGCTGCACAGGTCAATTCCTGCCCGCCCAGTATCATGTTTAAATCAGGTTACAATTCATCTGGTTAAAGCACCTCTTGTTAATTTCAAGGAGAAGCTAAAAAAAACATTCGTAGGCCTTTCTCGATGAAATCTATGGGATGTAAAAGTATTCAACTTTGTCTTGAACATTCCCAAAAATGCATTATCCATTTGAAAATAATATAATCCTATATACATATCTACTCACAAGTAAGTTCAATTGAATTCAATGGGGCTTACTCCCAGGTATGTGGATAAAGGATTGCAGCCTCAAAGAAGAATATTTGTGTGTTTAGTTTTGCTAATATAATTTAAATTCCATGGAAAAGTTTACCATAAACTGGCAATACTTGTCATGCCACTGAAACTCTGCTAAGAGTAAGTATTCAGATTTAACTGGGCTAAAAGAGATCATAGTGGCCATATGGGCATCACTTTGCCAACACAAATCTGACAGAAAATTGCTTGTCAGGGAGAGATGACAACGATAGTGGCCAAAGGATTAAGTAGAGTCAGGCATAAAAGGTAGAATTTATTAAGAGGCTGAGCTGATGCTTCCAGCTGGTTATCAAAAGAAAAAAAAAACCTCCGGGCTTGTGATGTACTGAGCAGCATTGCAATCAGTAGATTTAATTACGGGCATCATATCAGGAATGGCCACAATCCTGTTCAGGATTATTACCAATGAGCCAAACTGCTTGAAAAGCTTGTGGCAATATTTGATAAAATAAATTAGGGCCAAGCATATTTAACACAGGATTGCTGAGACACATCCTTTTATTTATTTTTATGCCAATTTTTATGCCTATTTTTTATTTTATTTTTATATTTATTTATTTATTTATTTATTTATTTATTTATTTATTTATGCTTTTCTTTTTAAAACTTCCATCCTGGGGCAGTTTATATGCATGCAATGGCGGCTGGAAATTACCATTTTTGTCTTAGGATCAATGGGTTCCTTGGGATTGATATCAGGAACTTAGTTTTGGTCTTCAGCTAGTGATATGATTGTCTCAGACCAGTGGAGGCTGGTGGCTCCAATTTCAGCTGGGCTGTAAATCCATTCTGGGGTTCAATCAGAACCAGCAAGAACTTTAAAGAAGCTATCCAAGATGCTGAACCTGTTTTGAGGATATGCTTCAGCACCTTGGATAGCTCTTTTAGAGTTCTGGATTGTTCTGATGTAAGCCCAAAATAGTTTTCAGAGCCCCATCAAAATCAGAGCCACCAGCCTCCACTGTATACATGTTCTAGGTGATGATCAGCTCCATACCTGATTAAGCTTCATAATTTTATAAACTGCGTTGCCCCTAAACCATTTCCTGGGGCTTGTGTTTTTCCCTTCTGATGTGGAGATATGTATACCAACAACTTTCTTACAAGTAACCAGGCAGAGCTTTCAGGTTTTTTTCCTCTCTCTTCAGTGGTTCTCTGTACAGTTTCAGAAGCTACAATGTACTCAATACTAAAAGAATTCATGAAGAGCAGAAACATTTTTTTAAAAAATGAACATTTTAATTACCTTCAGTTTTAGAAGTGATCACTCAAAACTAGAGCTAGAATCTTGTTCTATGTAAGAGTCTTTATGAGGAGCGGTATATAAATATTCTAAATAAATAAATAAATAAATAATAAAATGTATTTGAAATTGGCCTGTGAATTACTACTTGATAAACTATCCCTGCCCCCAAATTAAATAAATAAATAAATAAATAAGCACTTTCACTTAAGGAATAACTGAATTCCTATAATTACCAAGCTTCTTGATGTGCATGATAGAATTGGATTAATCATTTTAGCAATAGATGGACTGAATGCATAAATTAATTCCAGAGATCATCCATAGTTATTTACCAATAATCTCAAACTAACAATAACTCATATGACTTTATAGTTGATGTTTCGTTTTGTTTTAATTATGATTGCATTAGCAGTCCACCCTTCCTCCAAAAGCCAACCAGACACGATTCTTTCTCTATACTCCCTCCATTTTATCTTCACAACATTTCTGAGAGGGAGTTTAGGCTGAGAGTTCATGACTGGATCAAGATCACTCAGTGAGCTCCATGGCTCAGCAGGGATTTAACCCACTCCTGATCTAATGCTCTAACCACTACACTACACTGACTCTCTGTGGTAGAAAAGCTATTGTTCAGTGATGTTTCTCCACCACTCCTGTAATAAGGGACTCTTGAAATGATTAACTTCAACAGAAGCATAGGATTGCCAGAACACAGCTTGAAAAACTTTGATTAAATCTAGATTAAGCATCAGTTTTCCGATATGAAAACAGACTATATCTGTCCAAAGGAAATGTACCTTCAGGAAGTCTTCAGAATTACTTTTTCTCACTTAATTCCTGTTCCTCCAAACCAACAACAAGCATCAACTGGAATTTCTACAATTTTCAGCCTCTCAGTGTGACCTTCTCTTGAGGTAAACAATAATATTTCCATCCTCTATCAAAATATCATGAGCAACATGATAACTATTTCTGCCATATGAACCTGTGCACCCCTATATCCATCTTCAGAGGCCCTTTCCCAAGTTGCTTCTCCTTCTTAGATTAGGTGGGCACTGAGCAAGAAGAGGAGAGGGCCTTCTTGGTTGTAGCACCCCATATATTTGTAATATACCTCATGGAAGCTGCCTGGCACCAAGTTTGATGTCATTTTGGCTTGACGGGAAGACTTAATAATTTGTCCAGGTTGGCCAGTGTTTTAATCAACCATCTGTTTTGTTGTGCTCTCGCTCGCTCGCTCACTATCGCTCTCTTTACTATCATTATTGTATCTATTGGGCACCTAATATAAATATAATGTAATAGAAACATCAGTTCTTTGTACTTCTTTAGTCTGAACTAATTTAAACCAACTTCATTGGTATTGGTATTTTTGTTTTCTTGCTTCTTTGTTCTGTTTTGTAATTTATCATTGTTTATGTGTGATCTATGCAAGGATTCTCTGACTAAAGGACAGCTCATGCATACATAAAATAAAATAAGTTCAAAAGGAAGTTATATAAAGTTATATAAAACATTAAAAAATGAAATGAATCCAGCCTCTGCCTCAAGTGGATGGAAGGGCTCCACTCACACAAGATGCCTTCCCAGTTTTTCAGGGACCCCCCTCCCTTCCTTTCATACACCACATCTTATTCCTTGAGCAGGGTTATCTGACCTTCTCTGTCACCTTTACAGGGAGCTGGACCCATAGGCAAGATGGGTTGGGGAAATACGTGTCTGCTAGCCCAGTTGCACCCAGCTAAATATGTATCCAACTGGGTATCTCCAGCTGCCCCTTTAGGAACATAAGAGGAGCCATGCTGGATCAGACCAAGGGTCCATCTAGTCCAGCATTCTTTTCACACAGGGGCCATCCAGCTGTTCACCAGGAAACCCATAAGCAGGACACAAGTGCAGCAGCATTCTTTCTCCCATGTTCCCCTTTGCAAAGCAGTTTGCTTCTGCTGCTTCTTTATCTACCCTAAAGATGGATATTACCTCTCAGACTTGCTCCTTGAAGTGGATGTGTTTACTTCAAGTACTTGATGGGAATGTGTGTCTTTTGCATCACACTATATACAGTACTTCATTCACACGAAATGTGCAACTCTTGAGCCAACACACACACACACACACACATATATATATATGGATATATATGACAGATTAACTTACAATTTGTAAACCATTCATCAATATGTCCTTTCCTGTCAGGAAATCAGCTGTTTGCCTCTGCCTTGGTACTAAGATATGGAGAGAGGGAGACACCTCAATTTGCAAAACCTGAAGGAAAATAATATTATCAAGGACATTTAGAAGCCACATTGAGAGACAATTTTGAAACTTTTAAGTAAAGGCTGCATTGGGAAGTCATGAAACAAATCTGACAGACATATATTTCAAGGTTTCTTCTACAAGTCATAGCAAATCTGTATTAAAGTGCATATAAAAATAACATATTGAGGAGCAACATTTTGTATCTGGAATAATTCAGGGCTGATTCTAATGTTGCTTTTTGATGTACTTTTTGGTTGGTCAGTAACCACACTGCTCATCTGGAGGGAGCTGTTAGGAAATGGGATAGTTAAGACCTCTGGGGAACCTGAGCCATTTCCAGACTGGGGGCCTTGATAGACGGCCATCTTTGAGGGCCGGTTTCCTTGCTGTGCGTCCACATGACGCACAGGGGAATCCGGGCCCAGGCCGCACTGAAGCCTGCCTTAACGCGCCATAAGCGAAGTCGCTTATGGCGTGCCTTTTCCGCAGCTCCGGCCTGAGGCCGGGGTTGCAGAACGTCTAGTGACTTCCGTGGCTTTTTGCGGCTACTCGCCTTGCGAGTAGCCACAAAAAGCCACGGACTAGACACAGCGCTGAGCCCATCAGGTCAGGGGGGGGATCCTGGGGGGCGACACGGGAGAGGGGGAGGGAGGGCTGGCATAAGGCGACAAGGGGGAGGGAGGGCTGGCACAGGGCGATGGGGAGGGAGGGCTGGCACAAGGCGACGAGGGGGAGGAGTGCTGGGACAGGGCGACGAGGAGGAGGGAGGGCTGGCACAAGGCGACGAGGGGGAGGGAGGGCTGGCCCAGGGCGACATGGGAGAGGGGGAGGGAGGGCTGGCACAAGGTGACACGGGAGAGGGGGATGGAGGGTGGGAAAAGAGGGGGCAGGAGGCTTAATTTTTTAAAAAAACCTTACCTTGTCCGCAGTCTTCAGGGCGCACGTGGCCCCTTTAACAAAACAAAAAAATGGCCGACGCTACAGGGCTTCCGTCGTCCCTGCGCGTCGGCAGTCTAGGAGGCGGGGCGGCGTGCGCTAATGTTAGTGCACTATCACCTCGCCTCCCTGCCGGCTTATCCCAGCAGGTCTAGCAAGGCCCTTGGTGAAGGTGGGCAGAAATCTGACTGGCTTGGAATATAAAGGCTATTCATAGCACTATTTGAGAAGGAAGGATAAATTTTGCTGAAAGCACAGGCACTATCTATATCTGGAGCCATTTTCCCATGTCAACATTAGGGGGCTGATAAGATAGGATGTAGTTTGAAATCTTCACAACCACGCAAAGTGGAGTATACAATATGGTGTCAGAGGACACCAGTGCACTCCCACAACCTTTCTTGATGCCTGCCAAGGTGCCCTATCCTTCCTTTTTCTTTTTCAAAATCTTACCTCAGCTGGGATTACTTCAAGGCCAAGCAAGGGCCTCCAGCTACTGCTATTTTCATTTCCTATGAATGTCTTTGGGCCACATGGCGTAGAGTGGGGGGCACTCAGAAAAATGAAGATGGTGGACAGTAGCAGGCACAAGTTTTCCTCTGTAATGCACCCAGCCACCAAAAAAATTTTTTTAAAAAAAAATTAAAAAAATGGGGGGGGGGTCAGCAAGGTTTCCTTATGTGATCTCATGATATGTGATAGCAATCAAATTAAATATTCAAAGTGTGAAAATTATGTGGTTAAAATCATATTGTAACTTGAGAGTCAGCCAGAAATATGCCTGAATATAAACTCATACAAGTTGCATTAATGTTAGCCATGAAAGATTAACCATAAACAGGAACAAACACTATTCCTGTCCATTTGACACAGCTAATTTTTGCAAGGGTTGTTGCTTTTTAGTTCTCTAACAGAGAACAGTAACCCCCACCAAAAGGGGGCTTAAAATTAGATTTCAAATCAGTAAGACATAGACTGCAGTTGAAAGAGCAGTAGATGTTTGTCCCTGGAGCAATGATGTAATCTGTAACTATAGATCACAATAAGAAAGATGCCTGATACAAATAATAATAAATAGATTCATTATGAAGTATTCATGTATTTTCCTAATTAAATTTCCCTTCTGTATTTTTGCACTTCAATGACGTAAAACTAGATTGACCTTGTCTCCTTCCCTCCTGAAAAAAAAAAAGTAATTTGTAATTGCAGATGATGTTTTCACCTTCAGCAGCAGGTTTTCTATTTTTAATGAAGTTCAAGTTCTGAACACTGTTAAAAACAACAGTTCAATTTACTTGTTGGAAAGGAGAATTGGGTAAAAGCAAAACAGTACCAAAGGAGCATTGCCTTGTCTTAGTGCATTGCCTATAATCTCACTCAACCCAATCTTAAACATGTTTGGTTCGAACTAACTCCTAGTAAGAGCTGAAAGAGGTGTCTGCTCTGGTAGATATACATAGGGTGGCAGCAGTAGTTCTAACTGTACATTCATTGCTATGAACAAGGCTTAAATCGCTTTCTACTACCAACTTACAAAGGACTTATCAAGATAATCAAAGAGTGCCCCTCAAACCTTTTACGGTGGAATTCAGGGATGCCAATAGAATGGATGCTATTTGCATAATGGATTTCTCCATCCCCTGCAGTCCCCTGTGTCTTCCAACATCTGCTCCAGATGTGACACTAATTGTTTGAATGCAGTGAATGCACACTTTTGTTTTGTTTTGTTATGTAAATAGTAACCATGGGGAATCTTAAGTAGTAGTGGGGCAGGTAAACTTTATGCTTTATCTCCTTGCTATGGTCCAGACAAAAATCCCCTTCCTTAAGTTCCGATTTGGAGGGATGGGGAATGCATGGCCCTTGAGATATCATTGGCCTGCAATTTCCATCATTTGTTGCCAGCATAGCCAATGGTGAGGGATACTGAGCGCTGGAGTCCAGCAACATCTGGAGGGCCAGATTTTCCCCATCTCTGCTTTAAGTGAAGCTTCCGTTGGCACCATCAAAGGCTTCCTTCGAAATACAAGTAGCAGCTTCAGCACCAAACTTTACATCCCAAGCCACCATGGTCATGGGACTGCTCAGACTCCCCTATAGCTACTAGTTACAGAACAAGGATGGTGATGCCAATTGCATGAACACAGTTAGCATGCACATCTATTTTGGTCCCAAGGTTTAGGCCACTGTTAAAATCTATTACACCAACAACTACTGTGGTGTTACAGATGCATTTCAACAGACAATATCTGTGGCTAAAATGCTACTTTCTCAACATATATAATTTACATTCTAAAAAGTTAATGTGCATCTTCCAATGACAAAATTTGACAAGATTAGATTCAGAGCCAGGATCCAGTCTATTCAAAATGCTACATTTCAAAGCAATGAAGCTAAAATAGACTTTGTTTACGTTCAAATCTCTTTAAGATACATGTGATGGTTCTCATTATTTATTCCACCTTTAGCATTTCTTTCCCTAGTCGGTGCTACCGCAGAATTGGTAATGCAGTAATCTTAATAATTAATGCCTTGTTTACTTGATGAGGGTTTCAAATGTTGCTCCTCACACAACAGTGCTGTAACTTCACAGCAGAAAATGAGCAGTTAACACTTTTTATTCCATCCTAGGCAACTTAAAGTCACAGACAAGCTGATAGCAGTCTAAAATGCTCTTGAGAATATTTGCTACCATATTGGTGCTCGAAAATGTAAGTCTTAAAAATTAAATCCACACATGGGATTGAGGTAGAACATATGTTTTTTCCCCAAGCTGGAATTTTGCCTCTGAATCTCTGTTCAGGCTTCTGGAAAGAGAGAAAATAGAACAGGCTTATTGGCACTTCATTTCTCAGCTCCTGATTTGCTAGAAGTGGTCATGTGATAGTTTCCAACATCTATAAAAGTTCCATGGATCTTGCACACACTCAGTCAACTTCTTAGCCTTCAGGTAGCAGAAGATTTTGTCCTTGTTGCAGTTACTTATATTACAGTTTTGTCTACTGCTTTCCTCTTATGTTATCTGAATGGAATGCATTAAGGCCAATGCATTCGGTTAACCATTTTGTGGTTAAGCAGCATGGTTTAGCGTGTTGTCTGAACCAGGAGGCCAAAGTGGGCTGGCTGTTGCAGGTTTCCGGACATGAGACAAACAAACCTGGAGTCCATCAGTCTCCTCCCCCTCCCCCAAACCCAGAGCTGCTGCCCCTGCTGCCCTTGGAACTAACCTGAGCCACCTGGCAGCCACCCCTCCTCGATGAATACCTCTAAACTTTAAACAAAGATGGGGGGGCTCTGTAGCTTCCTAGCTCTAAGGTCTCAAACTACAGCAGCCACAAAGGTCCGAATTGCCCACCTTGGTTTAGATTTGGGGTTTGAGCCCAAAGCAGTGCACAGCCCTACCTATTTGTCTGACCATTTTTTTTAACCTGAACAGTGTGATCCTGAAGTAGAGTTTTTGAAGGAGGTATGCTTCCTAACTTTAATTGGACCCACGTTTGTGGATTGTGGGACAATTTTTACTTGAACAGGGGCTCTACTGAGATAAAACCAGAGACCTGAAATAAAGCCTAAGGTCTAATTGGTCTAGGGAATTATACAGGCACTTTGGATCAACAGAGTCATTTGAAATGAGTTTGTGCTTGTCTGGTGGTCATTATGGCGACAACAAACTGTGAGTACGTTGTCCTAATTAGTAAAGAGCTGCATTTTTGGAGTTTTAATCTTTGTGCCCCTGTCAAGCTGTTAAGCAAATTGCATGAACACTGAAAGCTTTTATCTGCTGTTTGTCTCCATTCTGGACACTAACAGCAGCTTAGACAGAGCTGTTCTCAGCCCAGCCAGCCAGCCCCCAGCCCAAAAAGGTTACTTTTGAATTTCTTGAGAACTTTGCAGTCCCTGGCACAAGCCACACTTCCATTGTCTAGTATTAGGAGCAAAGGTGCTATACAGGAATCACCCTACCCATCTTTAGGAGGTGTGTGGGTGTGGGTGTGGGTGTTTGTTTAGTCTTTGTAAGTGGCATAAAATATTTTAAATAAATAAAATAAATTTGGGCAGAAGCTTTGGATATCAGAGACATCGGCAATGGATTCGAATGAGTTCAGACTTGTATGAATCTGACCTGTGGATTCTGCAGTGGTCCAGCTTTTTCAGAATCATCTGGATTCTGTGGACTTGTGGATTGGTTTTTCACTGGGGGTGGCAGGATTTCCTCTAATTCATATTAACTAATATGAATTAACAGATTTTTGCAGATGCACATTATTTATTAATTTAAAATATTTATATCCGGCCCTATATCACTAAGATCTCAGGGTGGCGTACAGATAAAAACATACAGTATAAAAACAATAAATATACATATGTGTGTGTGTGTGTGTGTGTAGAATGAAATTCCCATTTTTAAAAAAATCTAATTTCATTAATGAGCAGATGACAGAACGAAAAACACCCAAAAATCTGCAAAATACAGACAGAATGGAGTTATCGAAATCCATACACTCCTAGCTGAAGCTCCGACTGAAATGAAGCTCTACGCAACTGCTTTATAGCACTAATTGTTGGGGCACATTGCACATTCCATATACTGCTTTCATAGTGTTATTTCCTGTTTTTTATTCCACATTATCCAAAATTACATGATAAATGTTGTGTGTCCTACAAGGTATGAATCCACAAGAGGGATAAAATGTTACCATGATGGGATCATAATGATTTCAAACAAGCTTTAGATTTGGTAGTGTCTTTGTATGTATTCTCTGTAAGGGCCAAAAGAAAAAAAAACCCTCCAATACTTGAAATCTGTGTCTAGCACCAATCCCCACCCCACCCCATTTTACTGTAGAGTAGATGCAAGGACTTGACCCATATCTTAAAAGCCCTCCTAACCCCATCCTGTTCCAGATCAAGGCTCTTGCTCCTACTCTAAAGTAAAACTGAAGAAAAGGCATAGCTGATGGATACAGATTTAGGTCCTGTTCAAATGCACATGGAGGGGCTGGGCAGGCTGGGTATAGGGGAGGGGTAAGGGACAAGCAGGCCTGCCACATGATCACAGAACCATGAGGTACTGCATCATTCAGCTACCCACCCACCCTCCATAGTTACCTTACCTGTAACTCCTCCACATAGTTTAACCTTTGATTCTGCCATCTACTGCATTCCAAATGGGCACCTGATAGCCACTCCAGTAAAAAAAATGAAAAGAAAAGAAATGGCCACTGACCATAGAGAGAGCCATAGCAGCAAGAATGTTGCCAGAATGAGGTCCGAAAGCCATGGCCTTCCCTCCAGATGACATGGGAACCACTGTAGAAACCCACTGACCATCCTGCACAAGGGGGTAGCAGACATGGGTACTCTGGTCATTGTGGGGAGGGAAATCTTCTCTTGCACAACATGCTAAGCCATCATGGATTGCCTTTTTGAGCAATCCACATTGTGTTAGCATGATGTCTCAAAAGGCCTGTAAGTAATGTCTATTTTGGCTTTGTGTGTAACCTCTGCATGTTTGGGTCTTATGGGGCTTATTTGGAATAAAGAAATTATAAAGTTTGAAAGTAACCATAGCTTCTTCAGTTGGAACTGCAATTATTCAGAGCAATGCAACATTGCCCACATAAAGCTAAGTGTATAAACAATCAGTTTGAACAAAAAACAATACAAGCACTTGTCCTTTTCAGTAGAAAACTCTTAGTTGCAAACTTTGCAGTCAGCCAGTTCAAATGTTCCACTTATCCACCAAGGTGCTGGGCACTTCAGAGTTGTTTCTCTGCAAACAACCTTAGTCCCAAAGCAACAGGGCAATCACAACAACCGGCAATGCATTGCAGCTTGAAGGCTATAGCCATCTGTAAAGGAAGGCAGAAGGATGAAACGTGATTCAAAAGTGAACCACTTCGAACGGAAAGCTGCCGCCAACCAGCCTAGGATTGGGGAGAGCCCAGGCTTGCTTAGCCCTCTTAGATCTGCTGAATCACGGAATCAAACCTGCATCAGGGACCAAAAGGGCAATATAAAGTTAGTAGCACCAGCCGCAGAGTAATACTGGACTTAGGACTGGCTCAAACTGGAAATATTACATTATTTGAATAGATAAGTAGTTATGTACAAGAAAGAAAAGGGGGATTGGAAGTTTAAAAGCCAAATTGGTACAAAGTTGGCACTTATAAAGCTGAATTGGTACAAAACTGGAAGTTATAAGGCCAAATTAGTACATCTGATCAATACAAATACAGTTGGAAACCCAATACAAAAAACCCCTACCCTGCTGACCTAAGCATGCCTTAGTATGGGCCTTCTCATAAGTCACGGCAGACATGAACACTCTTTCTCCCAATACCTTGCTAAATTCTTTGTTCAGGAGTGTTCATCAGAGATACAGTATGTTCGGAGGTAATCTGATTTTTGGCAGTGGTGCATTGATTACACAATAGCTGCCTTACAGAGGTTCTCCTGCCATATAGCAAGGCTGAAACATTTTTGTTCACACGTATATTTTATCTTTATGGAAGTTCTTAATGTTTGAAATAAATAAAGTTAATCTGTGTCTTCTTGGCATTGTTTTTTTTTAAATTATCATGTTACATTAATTGAAATTAAACATAAGAAAGTATACTTAAACCTACAACTTCAAATTTAATTGAAGCTTAAAACTCTCTTCGGTTTTACACAGCTTTATTCCACAATAAACTTATATAGTTTTATTCAACAGGTCATGATATATTAAAATGGAAAGTATAATAGCTATAGGTTTTATTTTATTAGTTTGTTTTATTAAAATAAAGCCAAAGCTAATATGAAAGACGTCCGTTTATCCTGTAGTTAAAGCACTTCCCATTTGATATGCTTTCTTCATCAGGCTGCAGTCCTATATCCACTTACCCAGGAATAAGGCCCATTACACTCAATGGGCCTTACTTCTGACTGAGTAGACAGCTATAGGATTGTGATGTCAATCAGGCTTGAAAATAAGCCAAGAAAGGAACTAGAATTCCCCCCCCTTTTTTTAAATGTGAAATAAATTGTAAAAAGAGCTCAGATGAAGCAGAATTTAATTCCTGCTATGGCTGGCAAATAGAGCTTTAGCAGTAGTTCCTGGACTAAATGCGGTATCTGATGTAATATGAATTTGTAGCAATGAAGCTCCTGCAAAAATTATTACACATTTTTAAAATTGGGAAGGGATTTGGTACAAAAGAATACAATACACATGGAACTACCACTGCACAAGGACTGTTGAACTGGGCTAGAAAGTGCAATGGCTTAGCTTTTATACAACTCATTATTTCAATGGGGCTTGCTCAGAAGAAGTATGTCATGCATTGCACTCAAGGGTAAACATTTTAGCTCTTTTTTATTCATTTCACATTGGGTAAAAATTTTAGGAACAAAAGAACACCCCCATTTTTTGCAGGCATTTCTAACTATATTTCTAGCAACTAGTTGTAAAAGACCTGCAAAGGAATTACCTGGGATAATGTTGCTCGGATCTTAATTTAACTCAGGAGAAAGAATTGCTTTCTTTAAGAAATTTATACACTATCTTGAGTCCAGTCACTTGGCACTAATTCTGAGTAGCAACATGAGATGGGAATTTAATTGAGAACCACTCCTGCCCCATTTGCCAATCAATGAGCTGCAACCCCTCACACAGATGATGGGCCTATTCCACCAGTTAAGCAGCAACAATCACAGATAATATAATTCAATTCTTGAATTAAATTACATGTAGGTGTTAAATTGAGGCTAGCAAGAAAACCATCCTTTCTGTGAAATGTTCAGTCTCTTTGGACTATTGTCTGCTTCCCTTTTGTTATTGTCTGCTAATATGCTGCTGATAGTCTGACAATTTAAATGAATTCAACGACTGGATGCAGCCATGAACATTGCCTTTCCTGATGCTTACGCTAGTTTAGTGGATTAGGTTCCGTACTCTAGTCAGAGAACAAATTCCTTACATCCTTCTTCTCCTCCTCCTCCTCCTCCTCCTCATCATCAGAAAGTGTTCCTGTTTAACAAACTCTCAATGATTTTTCTGATAACTGTCTTCCTTAGCCTGGTGCCCTCCAGATGTTTTGGGCTACAGATGCAATCCTGGCACAGATGGGAGTTGAATTCCAAAACATATGAAGGGTTTTGTGAACCGTCCAGACAGCTTTGGCTATTGGGCGGTATAGAAATGTAATAAATAAAATAAATAAAAAATAATAAATAATAAATAAAGGGCACCAGGTTGGGAAGGGCAAGGCTGCCTTGGTGGATACAGCCTGTGGGTGCAAGAAAGCAATGGAAACAGCACAGCACAATATATTTACCAAACTTAACTCATCTGGTTGTCTCTAGTAGGAAGAGCTAGGAAGTTCATGGAAGTATACAGAAGAACTCCATGACCTGCATAAACATGGGGTTTTCGGAGACAGGTTTCATGATGAAGATCATACAATATTTTTTATTTATTTTTATTGTGAATTTATCAAAAACAACAAAAACAGATCATGAAAAGAAAAAGAAAAAGAACAAGAAATCACATGCATAGGGATATCAATATTCCATCAAATATGACATTCTGAGGTGGGGAGAAGGAGATTATCTGTAAACTTCAAGAAAAGCAGACCAAATATCCATATTTATCTATTTCTGAGTGGCACCTATATAACACCTGTTCAAATGTTGATAGTGTTGTTTGATAGGTCCTCAATCCATAGCATTGTAGGAGGTGAACATTTAACCTGATTTAATATCAGTCTTTTAGCTGTCATAAGGGCTCTGAAAATCAGTAGGATCAGACCATCCTTAACCTTGTGCTCCATAGGGTTTATAGAAGGATGTAAGGACCTCTCCCCCATCCTGTCAGACAGGCCTAATGTGGCTTGTTGACAACAGGGGATTGGCCAACCCATTTAAGTGCAATGTTCCTCCTTCTTTTAGTATGTTTTTAGTATGCGTTTAGGAAGTTTTAACAATGCATACTGTGTTTTGAATATATATATATATATATATATATATATATATATATATATATATATATTACTTGTTGTTGTTCCCCACCTCGATCAGGATGGAGAGGCAGGTTCAAAATATTTATTATTATTATTATTACATGTTAGACTTCATATTTAGAGAAATATGCCTTTTTCAGAAATGACAGCTTTATGTGTGCATTAGCCACACTTTATAGCATTCCATGACCTAGAGTGCCATTAAAATATTACCATCTGAGACAATGAAGCCCATGCCATAAAATGCCTCATGTTGTTCCACTGACGTATGCATGTCGGTTGCCATCAAAATCACTGCATTGTCAATTGCAATATTTCATCTGTCTTTGTGTCATGATGTTATAGCAATTGCACTGTCAGACACCCTTCAATGTTTTGATAATAATTTCCATACCTGCATATATGTCTGTTATAAAGTTAATTGCTGAGGCTCAGACATTACTACTGACACAGTAATAGCTCCAGCAGAGCCTCTCTGTGGTTGTAATTGAAATGTCTTAGACTTAGATGATGATGCTATTAACACTAACATAAGTAATCTGGGTAGGTTTTTATGAATGGGCCCAAGGATACACTTACAGTATCTTTCGAATCCAGTCACAAAGTTCTGTTGTATTCATGCTTACAACTGCTCCTCAAGGTGAATCACTATGGCCATGGGGCCTCAGCTGGTGAAGCATTGAACTCTTGAATCTACACTATGTTTCATTAAGGGTGCAATCCCCTATGCATGTTTAGTCAGGGGAAAAACTCATAGAATTTCCAGCATGCATGTACTTGCCCATGGATTTTGAGATGTAATATCAATACTTTTGGGGGGAGTAGCCTACCAGTAACCATTCCTATTCAATTTCCCCCAGCACAAGTGGTCACTAGGAAACACAGATTTTTACTGACTTATGATACTAGAAACTCAGAGTTTGAGTACATTACAACTAAAAAAAAAAGCTTTTGTTTTTTCTGCCTTTTTCTTATTTCAAGTATATCCCTAGTACAGAATAAACACTAAGCACACAATGCTGACATAAACAAAGTCAAAACAACTTCAAGATACATTTTTAGCCAAAGGACATATCAAGAGCAAAATGTGATAGTAAATATGGCATCTTATCAGTCTTCCCAAAGAAGGTGAGATTCCCCCATGGAGATCTAGAAACATATGTCCCGGGAGTGCCTTTTATACATGTTGAGCATTTTTACATGTGTTTATCTGCTTATGTACATTCAGATTTTATGTATCTTTTCAATATTTCATAATGTGGAAATATCAACACATTACCAAATCTACTCTAAAAATCTATATTTCTTGGTCTCAAAACCAGATTTTTAGCTGCAAAAGGTGTCTGTAAGACAATATCCATGAATATCATAATATACAACTGATATGCCAGTGACAAATTAATTAGACAAATTATGATTGTAATTTTGTGTAAATGGTGCTATTTATGATCACCATTTTATACAAAGGAAGATTTGGGTAAACAGCCAATCTGCCATTTTCATGCAAAATACCAGCTCGCATGATGGGGGATGCTGGGTGGTGTGTGCCTGCAGACCATCCAGCAGCTCACCCAGCATGCCCAACAGGAGTGGTTAAGTGGGGGGGGCTGGCACACAGCATGTGGGGCAAGCATGAGATGGTTCATCCATCCCTATTTACCATTCCCCATCCAGGCACAGATGTTTACCAAAATCTGTGGAGGGAGGAAGCAGCAGCCAGGCACCTCTCCACCGTGCCTGGGTCCAGCTCCAGCTGAGAGCCCCCTCCCTCCTGCTACCAACTGTCTCTGCAGAGGCCACCAGTGAGGGAGGAAGCAGCAGCCAGGCACCTCTCCACCGTGCCTGGGTCCAGCTCCAGCTGAGAGCCCCCTCCCTCCTGCTGCCACCAGTGAGGGAGGAAGCAGCAGCCAGGCACCTCTCCACCGTGCCTGGGTCCAGCTCCAGCTGAGAGTCCCCTCCCTCCTGCTGTCACCTGTAACTGCTGAACTTTCCAACTAAGATTGTAGTGCCTGAATTTGCTTTCCTTTCCCCCCTCCTCCTCCTCCTCCCTCCCAATCCACTTTCCTTTTGTGTCATGTCTTTTAGATCGTAAGCCTGTGGGCAGGGACTGTCAAGAAATACTTTTGTAAGCCGCCGTGAGAGCCTTTTTTGGCTGAATGGCGGCATAAAAATCCTTAAATAAATTAAAAAATAAAAATAAAATGTTAGGTATCACAACTGGCTGCCTATTAGCTACCGAGCTACATACAAGGCTATGTTACTATTATTTAAAGCCCTAAACAACTTGGGACCGGGATTCCTAGCAGACCACCTTGTCTTATACATACCCAGGTGACCTTTAAGATCAGCAGAGGAGAACTTGCTGGTCGTTCTAAAATGGATGGAATGCTGCCATGAAGGTGGTGGGCCTTCTCTGTAGTGGCACCCACCGTTCAGGAGGCAGAGGATGTGGCAACTTTTAAACACCTCCTGAAGATTCACTTAGGGCATGTCTATACCTTAAGGGTGTAGAGGGAGGGAGGGGACTTACCAGCTTGTGCAATCCTCCCCCAGCATCCAAACAGCAACATGCAGCTGAATGTTCTATACAGCTATACATTTTGCTCTGCCTGTTTTTTTGTTTTTGGTTTTTTTTTTGGGGGGGTGTTAATACATACATTTGAAATCTAGGTTGGGGGGTTGGTGCACAAGCAGATTTTCAAGGTGGGTGATGAGTCTAGATGTAAATGGGATATTTAAGTAGCATCTGGTATCAATGCTGGATAGTTAAGCATTTTTAAAACAAATTGAGTTAATATAATGCTTTATGTAGGTAATTTATACCTACATACAGTTAACCAATTTGAGTTTGAAACCCAAAGTCTGATGTGTTTTCAATTTTATTATAGCAATTACAAACTCATTTACATGTTCTCGGCAGATAATTAAGAATGCCTTTACCAACATAGCTGCTGTTTTGGTACTACTATGGATACAGAGAACAACTAATCAATTTTTGTTAATTTGGCAAATGTAATCAAATCAATCAAGCTTCTGAAAAATGCCCTCAATGCATCGACATTAAATGCAAACGCTTTAAGCTCATTTAATCTGGGCATTCTGCCCGCAACTCATCTACTATACTAAAGAGATTTCTTGCAAGTACAGAAACATTTTGGATGACCAAACTTGTACAGACTCTTTACCCACATTCATCAAAGCCCAACCTCTGTACATGGCGTTATGTGTGGCACTAAGGCCTAGGGATGTTTGAGGAAGGTGATCTTTGAGAATGCCACTATGAATTGACTTGATCTGCACCTTCGGCATGAATGAAAAACATATTGAAACTAAATTATCTGTTGGATTTTTATACTGCTCCAAATTTGGGGATGCAGTTTTTGGCTCAAAAATATATCAAATGAAAGAAAATAAATGGGGAAAATACTAATTTAGATACATTTAAAATGCTTTTTTGTGCATATGTAGAAGTTATCATAGCATAGACTGACTCATCCATCCATACTGGCACCATGTGCAGTCACATTACAATATCAAAGAAGCAGTAGAAGCAGTCTTTCATGATACCATCATCATCTGGCAAATGAATGTTCTGGTGCTGATTGTTCTTCAACCTGATCTTTGATTATGTACTAGAAGTTTATCAAAGCTCTGTATACAAGTGCTGATCTGGTTCTCTGTCTTTCTTGAGAAATTCTTTCTAGATATCCATCCTCTAGTGTTCTGCTTCCACTACAATACAAATTCCTATTTAGCTAATGGTAAGCATAATAAAATGCCAAAATGGACCTTCCTAGCTTTATCCAGACACTGGTCTCTGATGCAGATTTCAAGTTAGGTTGTAGACTTATACCCACATATCTGGGGGAAAGTCCCATTGAATTCAATTGAATTTATTTCTTAATCAATCTGTATAGGATTACACAATTAATACAGAGCATGAACAACTTGTCCTATTCTCTTGCAAGAGAGCTCATTACACTAGGCTTATGTGAACCCCTATGTTTCAGGCATTATCTTACCCTTGCATGAAGAGAGGCATGCAACCTCTTCTAACTCTCTGGCTTGGACAGTTAGTAAAATAAAACCAACATTTTACTAACACTTATATACCGCTCCCATAGCCAGGGCTCTCTGGGCGGTTTACAGAAAGTTTGTTCAATATGGTCACTCTACTGGCAGGATGAGGATAGTTAAGAACCTAGGAAAATTGGGTACTCATGGCTAGACTGAAATCCTATGCATACTTGCCAAAATACAATATCACTAATGTGGTTGAATATACAGGAATTCAAATCCAGTCTTTTAAGAGCTAAGTTCTCAAAATCCTGGTTCTGGGTGAATTTGTATGTCAGTTTCTTCCTCATTCATTTTTTCCATCTCACATTCTTTTTGGACTGCATATGGAAGAATTTGATAAAAATAATAATCAAAAAATAAAAAATGAACTGACACAAAATTCTGAACCTTCCCTACCTCCTTCTCTTCCTCTCTGTTGTTTGTGAGTAGGTCACATCCATTTACCAAAAGATGACTTTAATACAACAGAGGGGCAGGAGAGAGAAGCTAGGCCACCAACCTCAGTGAAGAGCCCATTGGCATGAGGAGGAATGCCAATCCACCACACCCAGCCTAGATCATGATCATGATACATTCATCTTAAATGGATAACAATAGTGTTGGACTGGGAACACCTGGTTCTAGTTCCCACTCTGTTATGAAGCTCACTGGGTCACTTTGGGCAGTCACTGACTCTCAAGCCATACCTAGATGGAGCAAAATCCTGGGGCGGTGCACAGGGGATCCCAGGATCAGGGAGGGATGATTTATTGATTGATTGCATATTTATACCGCCCAATAGCCGAAGCTCTCTGGGCAGTTCACAAAAATTAAAACCATGAAAAGCATAAAAACAACCAACAATTTAAAAACATGAATACAAAATAAAATATAAAAATTAAAACAGCAAAGTTTAAATTTAAGTTACATTAAGTGTTAAAAAATCCTGAGAAAACAAAAAGGTCTCCCTTGCCCCTACCTTTTAGTCCCGTTGTGTTGTTGGTTTTTGTAGTGTTGGGCTGAGCCCAAGACCGCGGAACATGTGGCCTGGCATCGCGGTTTGTCCCGGTTACTCGTGGTTACTCACAAGGAGCTGGGACCTGCACATGGGGCGCAGAGCTCCTCGGGAGCACTGTGCCCATCGGGGGTGGGGTGAGGGAGCGGGGAAAATAAGTTTGTTTGTTTGTTTGTTTTTTAAAAAACCTTTTGTGCAAAAGCGCTCGTGTGCATATTCTCCTTTAATAAAAACAAAAATCAAAATGGCGAGCGTGAAGCCTCTCCCTCTGAGGTTGTCGCGTGTCACGTGTAAACAGAGGGGGGATCTCGCGATAAAAACATCACGAGATCTTCACCCCTCCGTCACGCAATAGCAGGTAGGTCTAGCTAAGGCTAACTCATAGGGTTGTTGTAAGGCTAAAATAGAGAGGAGGATCCTCATGTATGCCTCCTTGGACTCCTTGGAGGAAAGGCAAGATATAAATGTAACAAACAAAGAAACAAATAAAGTTTTTGAGGACTATGAGTGTGTTACTATCTAGTCTTCTCCAAAAGTGCAAAGATACAATAGTATCTTCTTTCTGCACAGGAATAGGCAAGAAAAAAAGAAATGGAACTGAATAGAAAAGGGGGAAAGCAACAGTGGCTCTTTATCAGAATTTACTCTATCTTCCAGACCCAATAGACAGGAAGCTAAAGGACATAAGTAACTTCAAGAAAATATAACTGCCTGTCATAGGTATGATATAAAACTATGCAAAATGACCTTGGGGAAATCAACCCTTTTGTCAATCAATAAAGGACAGTTTGGGATTTCCGTTAGATCATCACCTGAACAAAAACAGAAGCTAGGGTTGTCATCCATATTAAGTAAGCTGCCACAGAAGCAGAGTTCATCATTGGCTTATTGCTACCAAGGGTGCACACCTTGAATTGGGGTCAAACCTGT
Organism: Elgaria multicarinata webbii; assembly: GCF_023053635.1. Lineage (NCBI taxonomy): Eukaryota > Metazoa > Chordata > Lepidosauria > Squamata > Anguidae > Elgaria > Elgaria multicarinata. The sequence goes on along the minus strand of NC_086180.1, from coordinate 33,361,939 downwards.
ATACAGTGTGCTTGTTCAAGAAAGTCACATGTGGACTTAAAATCCTGAGTCTCTCATTTGTCATCCAGTCACAGCGCTGCTATTTTTTTCACATCCTGAAATTCTCAGAGAGCCCAGGTAGTAAACGTACTATTTAAAATTGTGCTATTTTAAACTGTGTATAAAGAAATTATCTGAGATCATGCTAGAAGTGCTTTGCAACATTTCCATTCTATGGCCTCCCAAAATTATCCAACTTGCCAGCATCAAAGTTGTCGAAGGGACATTTCACAGAATATTTCTGGGTGAGGATGGAATTCTACAACACTTTGGTGGGAGTAGTAAAGAAAATTCTCTGAAAATAATTAAGACTGAACTTAGATTGTAAGCCTATGCGGCAGGGTCTTGCTATTTAGTGTGTAATCTGTACAGCACCATGTACATTGATGGTGCTATATAAATAAATAAATAAATAAATAATAATAATAATAATAATAATAATAATTAATACTGAACTCAATTAGCAGAAAATCTGCCAGTTATAGAGCAGAATTAAGACTATGGGCATCATCAGATGAGTGTTTTATTGCATGCTTGTTACTGGGCACTCACAGTTGTTCAAGGGTCCTATTCATTATGTCATCTGCATCCCGCGTGCCTCCCGGCCCTTCTAGCCTTCGTCACCTGACAAAAAAAGACCATGGCAAATCCAAATTATTTTTGAGATGGAACTTGCTGCTATCTCCTGGTGTGCAAGAGAAGCAACATGATCAAAATGGCCTACTGAATGGGCCACATGCACATTGTTTACTTGCTCTTTCAAAAGAGGAAGTAATGAGGGACAAATACATGGGCGGAGAAGCGACAGGAAGGAAATGTGATTTTCCCCCATGTAATGATGCTCTATCTTAAATTGGTTCAAGCTCCACAAAGACAAGATATGTGAAGCAAATATTTTAACATTTCACATTGAGTTCACTTACAACATACCATCCAAACACCCACATTTCAAGGAAAAGTGATTTTTCAGGCCCAAATCAAGATGGGCCTCAGGATGTAGTACCTGAGACCAGTAAAGATGCTCCATGTTGTCCTGGTCCAGGGTTACTTTATGAAACATCTAACCTTTACTGTTTTGCTAGAGGAATCCTCCTGGGAATTGACCTATGATTGTTGTTTACATCAGTAATTCACAGGCTGGGTTACACAGTGTGAGAAGTGGAGCCTTCTCTGATGCAATATGGGTGAGAGTGGAACTACTCCTAATGGTGCTTGTAGCCATGTTAAATTTGAAAGGAAGATTTAGGGAAATATGGGCCTTAGCTAGACATAAGGTTTATCCCGGGATTGTCCCAGGGTCGTCCTTGCCTGCTCCCGGGATATCCTGTGTGTCATTTACATGAACAGGGATGACCCCGGGACAATCCCGGGATAAACCTTAGGTATAGCTAAAGCCATAGTCTCCTCAGATTTGCTTCGTGCCAGGTACAACCCCTAAAACAAGCCATAGTTCCTTAGGGTGCTTGTTGTCTACACACAAGCCACTCTGCGGGAATCGGTCTGAGTTTACATGACACAACAAACCATCATAGCTGTCACCTACCAGTCACTGCCAGTGATTTGTTTGGGGCAAACAAATACTGCACTCTTTCAAGCATGGTCACATCTTCTTGCCTCAACAACAAGAATTCATCCAATAAAACTGGACAAGGTGGTGCTCTGATCACATCCCATGACTGAACTTCAGAACTTGTTGCTTACCAATCAAGGTGAACTTGAAAGGATGAATAGAAAGAAGCTGCTGCTGCTGCTGCTGCTGCTTTAGTACAAAATTGGAAAGGATTTCAATTAGTCTCAAGTTTTTGTTGTTGTTGTTTATTCGTTCAGTCATTTCCGACTCTTCGTGACTTCATGGACCAGCCCACGCCAGAGCTTTCTGTTGGCTGTCGCCACCCCCAGCTCCCCCAAGGTCAAGTCTGTCACCTCCAGAATATCATCCATCCATCTTGCCCTTGGTCGGCCCCTCTTCCTTTTGCCTTCCACTTTCCCTAGCATCAGCCTCTTCTCCAGGGTATCCTGTCTTCTCATTATGTGGCCAAAGTACTTCAGTTTTGCCTTTAATACCATTCCCTCAAGTGAGCAGTCTGGCTTTATTTCCTGGAGTATGGACTGGTTTGATCTTCTTGCAGTCCAAGGCACTCTCAGAATTTTCCTCCAACACCACAGTTCAAAAGCATCTATCTTCCTTCGCTCAGCTTTCCTTATGGTCCAGCGAGGCATAATTCAAGATGATTATAAAAATGGAAATATTTTATAAAGTCATTAAATTAAATGAGGGTAAAAATGTAATAAAAGTAAATAAAAAGTCCTGTACAAGTAACCACATTGAAAACATAATTACAGCTTGGGGAATATTAATAAAACCTTTTAACTAAGAAGTAAAATGCAATATTATTGTTCTTATGGTTTCTGCAGAATTTTCAGACACTCAGCTAGATTTCACCTAGTTTACACAGAGATTGTATGTACTAATGTGTGTATGATGCAGTGAAACTGTGATTGAATTGTGCGAATGTCCAGTTCAGACACTATTACTATGGAGCAAGAAAAGGAACTTACTAGAGCCAATCAGAAAAGTTCTCATATACTTTCTTGAATTTAATTTTGGGTGAACACGGTGCTATCACTATTTTTAACTGTAAGATTAGTAATGGAATAAGTTGCTTAACATTGTTGTGGAATTTCTATCACTGGAGGTCATTATTAGAAGTTGAATGTAGTGGTGGCCACACTTCTTGAGAATCATGTTGAAACCCAAACACTAAGAATACAACTCTTGTGTGAATGATGAGAATATTTGCATCCTGTTTAGCCTAGCTGTGATGATGCCTCTACGGGTCTAGAGAGAAGGCTTCAACATAACTGGAAGATATGCCTTAGCGTCCATGAGTTTCACAGTCTTCAATCAACTGTCTCACATGTTGACAGCACAGGTTAATAGACTGATTCCTTTAAGATAAAAAGATTGACTGGAGGACCATTTAAGTACACTCCCAGCCATATGCACAAAGTTGTTCAGTATAGGTGACAGTACATAGCTCTAAGTAGTATTTCAACTTTAGGTCAAGGGTTGGACAAATGGAGATCTGTGCAATACTGTATATTTTTAAAATCTGAATTTGTATTTTTTTTCCCTTCTTGAATAAAGAAACCTTTATAAATAGATCTCTGGAGTTAGACCATCTTAGGTTCAGTGTGACCTCAATTTAATTATGGCATTTGGAATAAGAGGATGTATTAATGCAGTAAAAGATTCTAGCCGTGTGCCAAATCTTTTTTTAAAAAAATAATTCGCCACAATATCCTTGCATCCTGCTGTTCAGATTATATTAAATTTTCATTTGCCAGCAACTAATGCCAACATTGGGACCTACTGCATTGGAAATCCTCCCCTCCCCAGTAATTGTACGTTTGATGTCATTAGTATTCATATATAGCATTCTAATAACAGATGACTGTCTCTAATTTGATTTTGGAGCTGAGAGAAGGTTTTTAAAAGTGTAAACTTTAATAAATTTTGAACATTGGAAAGTTTAGTACTGAAAGGTTCTGACATGACATGAATAGTAAAGCATTAGGAAAAAGGGTATTTGGCAAGTTAGCCGCAAACCATTACTATTGTCATTTCTTAACCTGACACCACGTACAGTTTCTCTATCTCCTGGGAAACTGTGACAAATATTCAGAGTAGTGGGGCAAACTACAAGAGGCTCAAGTTGCAGGCCTATAAACACTTACCTGGGAGTGAATCTCATTGAACTCAATGGTGCTTACTTCTGAGTAGACATGTGCAGGATTATACTGTTCTTAAAACATTAGAATTGCTATATGGTCCTGCTCTCACCCAACCTAGCATCCAAGGTTTAAGATGGACCTAGGAATATATCTATTACTGTGATGGAAGGGAGGTGGCTGTTGGAATGAAGAAATGCATTGCTTTCCCTGTCAGTGAGGACTGGACCATATAGTATCAAGTGGTGCTGGAGGTCAGTTTTTATTAGACATGGGTAAGAATTTCATGACAGTTTGGTTTTGATGAAAATCTAACAAAATGCACAAGCTGCTCCCCATCTGGGACAAAAAGAACAAGCATTTTTTTTTAAAAAAAAAATCAATTGTGGGAAGATCCTGAACTGATAGATTCACCCATCCAGGCCCAGGGCTTTGGGTGCTTTGCTCTCTAAACTCTGGATTTGAGTCCCTATGTATTCAACCATGTAAGTGCTTAATTGGGGTTGCCACCTCTGTTTTCTGAGAGGTTCGTCATTTTTATTAGGTAATTGGCAGGCTAGTACATCATGGTTCTCCCCATGCCTGGAATAGCTGTACATATTGCATTAGTTGGTTCAAAATAGGGATTTATGAGCAATTATTCTCAGTTCATTTTGGATCAGGATTTACCTAGTCCATACCTTTTGGACAGAACACAGATTCAGGCACAATCTGTGATTAAAGCTTGTACATTTCTGAGCATGCAGTGTGATTTAAAGACCAAAAAAAAATGTGTCTGATTTCATGTGTACATTTAAAATATGTTCATGATAAAATATGTACTTTTGAAAAATGTGCACAAATACAATTTAATTAATGGAAGAAGAACGCATATATTTCAAAGAGCACACAATTGATGTGTATATTTGGGGGGGTGCATGAAAGTACGCACTGATTTTCATGCTAAATGAAAAAACAAAACTCACAATAGAGTATGGTATCCAGTTGGAATTAACTTCAAGACGGAATTTGGAGAACTTTATCAAGCTCAAGTTTTGCTGATTCGCACAACCCTGGAACTTCAGATGGGTGGTGCTGAAACTGTTGTTTCAGTTCGCTTTGGATAAGAATTTACCAAGATGGTTTTGTTTTGTTTTGTTTTTTAGAAAAAGCAAAATAGGCAGATTCTCTCATCCTAGTTACCTCCTCTGTAACAGTACCCTAAGTGTGTTTCTTCTTTTCTCCACTAAAGGGGGTTGGATGAGAAGGCTATCAATGGCGAGTAGTCAGATAGCTATGCACTACCTCCAATATCAGAGGCACTAAGCCTATATAATCATAGAACAGTAGAGTTGGGAAGGGGCCTACAAGGCCATCACATTCAACCCCTTGCTTAGTGAAGGAATCCACCACAAAGCATACCTGACAGATGGCTGTCCAGCTGCATCTTGAAGGCCTCTAGTGTAGCCCATGACCTCCCTGGGTAATCGGTTCCATTGTCATACTGCTCTAATAGTCAGGAAGTTTTCCTGATGTCCAGCTGGAATCTGGCTTCCTTTAACTTGAGCCCATTGTTCCATGTCCTGCACTCTGGGATGATTGAGAAGACATCCTGGCCCTCCTCTGTATGACAACCTTCCAATAACTTGAAGAGTGCTATTACATCTCCCCTTAGTCTTCTCTTCTCAATGCTAAACATGCTGAGTTCTTTCAGTCCCTCCTCATAGGGCTTTGTTTCCAGATCCCTTATCATCTTTGTTGCTCTCTTCTGAACCCCCTCCAGCTTGTCTGCATATTTCTTGAAGTGTAGTGCCTAAAACTGTATACCAGATGCTGGGTAACACAGGTAGGAGGGTGCTATTGCCTGCTTGTGGGTTCCTGTCAACAGCTGTTTGGCCACTGTGTGATCAGAGTGCTGGACTAGATGGACCCTTGGTCTGATCCAGCATGGCTCTTCTAATGTTCTGATTTTCTTAAAGCTCTGGTGCTTGCCAATGGCTCCCCTGTGGTGGTCCTGGCCCTTGCCACATGAGTTCAGTGGAAAATGTAAAAAGCATTTCCATAAAGATACAGCTATATACACTTAAAAGACCCCCCTATCCATCTTCCACTGGCTAGGTGAAGATTGAGGGCAGGTTTGGCAGGTAAGATTGCACTCTGTCCTGTGCATATTTAACATATACGTAGAAGGAAGGTATGAAAGGAGTTTATCTTCAACAACTGATCATAGCTTTTTCTATGCTTAAGTTAGTGCTCACCACCCAGCCCAGTCTAGTCTAATAATCTTCCTATTTTCATTGTATATATTTAATTCTGCCCCTTGGTAAGGATACAAGGTACAGACTGCATACTAATACAGAAGCCTTAATCATGGGATCCAACCTCCTCAATGAATATGATGCCAAACTTCCGCTCATCCATATTCCTGAAGTGCTCTCACCTCAGAGGTTCTGATCAACTTAATTGTAAAAAAAGTTTCCAAGCAATCATCCCTGCCCAAGAAGTAATCTTCCTATGGAACACCTTACCTTTTGGCATTAAAATAAGCTGAGGAAGTGTGCTTGCCAAGTTACATTTTAACATTTTAACTTTGAGCAGTGGATGTCAGACATCACTGGGCTACTGTAATTCCCCCTATTGCATCTGCTCTTAAACAATTAACCTCTATGAATGCTCTGTTTTATAGCAGGCATGCATATGCATAATTCATATTAAATAGGCATTCAGCACATTACCAAATTAATGGATTAGAGTTAAAAGAAAATAAGGTTTTGGCCGTTAGGTCAATTCTAGAAAAGATATTCCACTGCATTATTACATACTAAAAACTATATTTCTACTTCCATGACTTCTATATGCAGAGTAAGGTCAAAGCAAATACCAATGTAATCACAAGAGTTAGGTGTAAGCTGGGAGCTTCCGTTAAAGCAAAAAGCCACATTTTTGTTTCTGTATGTGCCTGAAGCTCCACTGACTTTACTAGAACTACTTTTCAGGTAGCCTGATGATATGGATTGGACTAAGCTGCATTGGCATGCCTTATCCTCGGGATGCAGCATATATATCTGTGTGATTTTCATTTCCAGGATGAAAATTGCCTATTCTTCCTTGTAGATAAGTGTTTGAACATAGCAACATATTTCCACATGGTTAAAAAGGATCAGTGAGAAATGGGGGAGTGGAGGGGGAACCTTTGTGACTTACAATGCAATCTCATGCACACCTAGGAGTAAACCCCATTGAACGTAATGGCACTTCCTTCTGAGTAAACATGAATAGGATCGCATGGTTATTACGTAAGATGCTCCCCAAGCCAATTGTACACAGTAGGGAAGAAGTGTAATAGGAAGTTCAACAACTGAATAGGTAACTACTACAAACACACGATTGGCTCGATATACGATATCAAGCCAGGGTTTTCTGTGAATGGATAAAACAATGAGTTCAGAATTGATGGATTTGCAATAGCAAGGTGTTCTCTTCTGCCATTGAAGGAGGAACCATGTATAAATAAGACAGGCCAATGCTTTCTTAAATGGGTAACAAATAACAACATGCAATAATGCTAGGATCCGAATTAACAAGTGAAATAAATTGTGGTAGGCAAAATAACCCCATCATAATTTGTTTGTTTGTTTGTTTGTTTGTTTATTATATTTATTTGTATCCCACCCTTTGCCCAATGCTGGGCCTCAAGGCGACATTACAAAGTTTAAAACATATACATTTAAAACCTATGAATAGAAATATACAAAACTTAAAAATATATTAAATATGTTCCAATATTAAAACATTTAAACATTTAAAATACAATTTTAAAAGTCCTTGGGATGGACAGAGGTCCAGATTATTCACCAAAGGTCTGCTTGCCAAGTTACAAATTGAATGCTATATAAACTCATATGAAGGCTCTTTCTTATTACAAGATTTCAAAGTATCGTCTCATTTTTGTCATGTAGAGATGGTGCAGGCACCCAGTTGGGGCTTGAAGCTCAGTGATTTCTCGCTGGCTCAGCCCCCCGGATGCCTGTCCATGGATTCTTGCATTTGCCCCACTTAGCATGCACCAAGCATGGCAAACACATGGCCGCCTGTAATGTTGCATAAATGGCACTTTAGGATGCTTTTAGGATGTTTTTTAGGATGTTTTAACAGTGTATACTATGTTTTTAATCAGTATTTTATACTTACTGTTGTTCCCCGCCTCGATCAAAATGGACAGGTGGGTAAGAAATATTATTATTATTATTATTATTATTATTATTATTATTATTATTATTATTAAGACGGGCTGCCATTTTTATGCAAAATGGCAGCTTGGCAAGGGAATGGGTGGCTGCTCACTGCTTGCCAGGTGTCTGTGGACCACCCAAACGCCCACCATGCACAGCAAGCAGGGTTGGGTGGGCAGTGAGGGTCTGGCACATGGGGCAAGCTACGGTGAGTTTGCTGATCCCCATGTGCAGGTGTATCAGCAAGTGCATCTTAGGAATATGGTGTATGACACATCCCTTCTCTGACTGTTATCCCATGTATTTTGTTTACAACAGTAGATGGACATGGAACTACTGGCAGAGGGAGTGGCTACAGAAGAAGGATAAGCAGAGGAAGCAACAAAAACGCCTTGGCACATTGCTGATGCAATCAAGGAGGAGATAGTAGCCATATAGACTGCATAGGTGCCAACAATATAAATTAACTCATAACCAATCCCCAGCTTGAATTATGAAAGTCTTAACATTTGTTGAATAGAAGTCAGGATTCATCATACACCTGAAAATTACAAAGCTACTAGTTTCAGTTTATGAACTGACGTGTTTTCTGAGTTTTGGAGACATCACTAAAAATAACAGCTTGAAAAACACTACACTCATGAAAATTGCATATCCGCTTTTGTGGATGCATGTCCTGAAAATTCAGTATCAGTTTTCAGTGAGTCAGATATAATGAGGTAGACATTTGGGCACTAGAAGACTTGGGCCGGATCTACACCAAGGAGGCTGACACTTTGAAAATGTTTTGAGAACTGTATATGGAGTGTGTCCTGGGCCTCAACAGTTGTCACTAGTGTAATAAACCGTTTTAAAGCAGTAGTGTAGATCCTGCCTTGATGTGAAGAGTTGAATCTCCAAAGAAAGGCCTAGAATGTGTGCTAGCAATTGTCAGTCAGAAACTACAGGTCTAATATAGAAGCTGTTTGCTCCACTTGTTCCTGCGTTTGGTTGGAGCCCAACACAGGGAAAGTGTCTGTGGCCGTTGCTAGATGAGGGTTTAGCCTGGGCTGAAACCGGGCTCACCCCTGTGCGTGCAGATGATGTAGCTGGTTCCATGGCTTTTCCCGGCTACGTGGCTTACTCGTGAGTAGCCAGGAGAAGCTGCTCTATGGAGTGCTGTGCCCATCGGGCCGGGAGCGAGGGAATCATGGGGGGGAGAGATGGGGGCCAGGGGGGGAAGAGCGGACCTGGCAGGAGAGATGGGAAGGAAGAGTGGAGTCAGGGGGGAGATCACAGCCAGGGTGGTGGAGGGGGCATCAGACATGGTGAGCAGGGTGGTGAGCAAGGGGGCGACTGGGCGAGTGGGGGTGAGCGAGCAGGCAAGCAAGGGGGTGAGTGGGGGGCGAGCGGGGGGCATCAGACATTGTGGGGGGAATCAGGGGCAGGGGGAGCAGGGAACCCTTTATTGTTTTTAAAAAATGACTTACCTTTTCGTTGGTGCACTCCTGCGCACATGGCCCCTTTAACTTTTTTTAAAAAATGGAGGATGTGCCGGGGCTTCCTTTCCCTGTCGCGTCTGACATGTGGAAAGGAGCGACAGCCTGCGCTACTTCTAGCGTGGGCTGGCTGCTCCTCCCACACAGATTCTGTGGTAGGTCTAGCAAGGCCCTGTGTACTTCTTTTTCTTCCAAGTAGGAGTATAGGAAGGTATGTCTCAAAGGCCAATGGCATGCTTTCTCACTGGCTCTGCTGGGTTTCCAATCTTGTTTGTCTGACTCTGTTCCTGGGATCTCAGGGATAACGCAGGACAGTCTAGACCTGGAGCAGGGACCCAGGGCAGAGGGGATGGTGCCCCATGAAACCTTTGCCTCCTTCGATGGCATGTCATCCAAAATATGGTAGCCATTTTGCACGACAATCAACTCCTTCGGGTACCTGTTATTGCAAGTTGTTGTTGCAGTGTCCTGCTTTTACTCATCCTCAGGGTCAAAATCCACTGAGGTCATGACCACTGACCACATTCAGAATTGATACCTTCAGCCTTTATATCAAAAACATTTTACTTTTCTCAAACTATGAAAACGTTGTAGGTAGCCTCATCCTGTAATCTCCCTTGAGAAGAAGAAAAAAGCTAGTTTTCTACTGAGAGAAAAGGCAAAATCCAGGAGGATAAAAATTGCTTATAATCTCTTAGAGCCTATTACATTTTGACTTAATTGAAATGCTGCCATTTTATTTTCAACCTCCAGTAAGGATTACTTTACAGGTCTCCTACAAGATGAAGAAAAAATAGATGAGAGCTTTGAAGGCTTCCATCATTTGTAATCTACTGCCACAGCGCAGTTATTAAGCCTTTGTTGAATACACTGGTACAAATCTTGGTTTGGGAATATTTTTCATTATTCAGGCAACTAAGACAGCAATGGAGCTCTTCTGGTAATGAAATATTTCACATTTTAAGTGCAACATGATAAATATGAGGATTTTCTATAGTTAATAACTTTTTGAGAAGTAAGGGAGAAACTAATGCAAATCCCTCCCTGTACATGTTCTGAGATTTCTGAAAACTATATACTTTTCATTCAAGTTCTTTGTTACTTCTGAAGGGGTTAAAATGTGAAACCTAGCTTCCAGAGTTTGTGATTCATTCTAACAATATTGTTTGATTTATCCTGTCAGACAGTATTGAATTTAACAACTTCTGACTAACATGAAATCATGCACATTTGCTTCCAGTGTGAGAACGTATGACACACACTAGACTAATCAAATGGTATAAACAAGTTACATAATCCTGAATTCACAAACAGAAAATTTCAGCTGTAATCGTGTGTGCGTGTGTGTGTGTGCTGGCTGTGATGGTTGTAAAAAGCAGGGGACTGTACCTGGAGCAAGGAGAGGCTGATGGGGTGGTTGTGAACTTTCACTTGAGTTTGGATTAAATTCAGACAGATTTTGATTTTATCCAAAATGACTAGTACAGACTTAATTGGAAGCTATAGCGTGCTGGCAGGAACCATATTTTGGTTCCATTTTACCTAGGCAACCCTGGACTCAAGACCCCTGGTTTGTTCCATATGCCCAAATATTTCTGATATTCCCATATCCTTAACTATTTTGCCTTCTGTGATGTCCAGTCCAATTCCTGTTCTCTGCAGTTTATCAACCTTAGACCTTCCATTATAGCTTTCCAACCTCCATAAATCTAATCCATCCTTCTCCAACTTGGTGATCTCCAGGTGTTTTGAACTACAACTCCCATCAGTCCCAGCCAGCATGGCCAATAGTCAGGGATTATGGGACTTGTAGTCAAAACATGTGGCGGACACAATGTTGGAGAAGGCTGATCCGGCTGGGATGAGCTGCTGATCTTTGCTGCTTCCTGCACTTTAAGCTCTTATGTAGTGGTGTGTGTGTGTGTGTGTTTGTGTGAATTTTCCTCCACTATTTTTGGATTGGCTTCTTGTTTATTCTCCCATGACAACCTCTTTACTAATTACATAATTTTAGCCTGACTGTATTTCCATCTAAATAACTCATTCTGATTTTCTGGAATAGTGTTTACCTTTCTTTTACAATGATCCTGTGTTATAATTTTCTTTGGAAGCATATGCATTTCTGTGACTTACCCTTGACATCTTAACATCTTTTGATTTTTGTCAACCCATATTGACAGATCCATTTAAATGTTAGCACGTTAGAAATAGCCTTCCATTTCATCTGGAAGCCATAGTTAGATGGGGCTTTATCCCTGGGCGATCCCTGTGTGTTCACATGACGCACAGGGGGATCACAGGATCAGGGAAGGATGATCCCTCCCTTGCCCCGGGATATGGCCCTACACTTTAGGCCCACTTTTTCCATGGTCTCAAGATGATCCCAAGACTGCAGAAAATGTGGCCCACCATCACAGTTTGTCTCGACTCCTCGCAGTTACTCGCAAGGAGTTGGGACCCGCACATGGGGCACAGAGCTCCTCAGGAGCTCTGCGCCCATCAGGGGTGGGGTGGGGTGAACAGGAAAATTAAAAAATAATTTAAAAAACCCTTACCTTTTTCGCACAAGCACTCATGTGCTGCTTCTCTTTAAAAAAAAAATGGCAGGCACGACATCCTCTCCATCTGAGGCCATGGCAAGCCATGTGTAAATAGAGAGGGAGAACTTGCAATATAAATATCGTGAGATCTTCACCCCTCCATTGCACTAACCAGTAGGTCTAGCTAAGGCCTAAGTTTCACAATTGTTATTAAATGCCAGAAGTAACCAATCATGGCATTTCAGCCATGGTGATACTGTTCGAGACGTGCACAAACACTTTGTGATTTTATTTATTTATAAATTGGGGAGAAAGGTTTTGTGCTGAATTAAGTAGCAGTTTGGGGGTTTCAGTTTCTGGAAGGCATAGATGTGACCCTTCACTATATATATAGCAAGTGATTATACCTGGGAAAAGCCAAACAAAATGGTTTGAACTATGAGCATTGGGTAATTTTGCTGCAGCCACAGTTTAGGAACATAAAGCTACTTTTGATCACAACAATATAAAGAAAGAATATGACACAATTCCGAAGCCTAAAGAAAGGGCTGTATTATCTATTCTAGCTCAGAATGTACATTTCCAGCCTTCTGGCAACTGATAAGAAGAGCTTTGTTACTTAGCAAAACTAATGAAAACAGAGATGCTTTTACAAAATGACATTATTTCAAAAACTCAGGAGCAAGTGTTTGAAGAGTCAACTTCCTTTTGATGGGAGGGATGTGATTATGAAAGCTGCAGTTGATGTAATTTAATTGTCTCATGGACAAATCTGTTAGTTATATAAATTCCACTAGCTCTGCTTTTTTCCTCATTTCTTAGTTAATTGGGATAACTCCCATTGAATTTGGTATGCTTAAACTTTCAACATAATTGGCATCAGATGTACCCAGACATTAGATGTAACTCCCTATCTGTTATGCAACATTGAAGTGTAAAGCTCTGGGCGAACGAAACAAATAAAGTTTGGACTGCTTTCTTTGACAAATACACCTAACAGTTTGATATTTGTGGAGCATATTCTGTTTTTCTGGCATGTTTCAAGGATTTAGATAAATTCAGATACATGATTTTGGTAAGCCGTACATCAATTTGATATGGTAGGCCAATACCAGTAAAGTAGGTACTTTGAGACATTTAGGACCCTGTTCAGATGGCAAGCTAAGCCACATGGTTAAGCATTTTAAGCTATATATTATGGCTTAGCATGTCATATGAACCATTCCTAACCATGGCGGCTACATAAACAAAGTTTAAACATGCTCAATAACCATTTGCTGCAAAGGGGTTAGCGGCCTAACCATGGCTTATTGTTTTGTCTGGACAGGCCCATTATGGTATCAACTTTCACAGACACAGTCTACTTCATCAGATGCATGGAGTATTATCCCAAGTTACAGGTCTCTGTGTGTAGTGTGTGTGTGTGTGTGTACACACAATTGGAGTGGAGGGGATTGTAAAGAACAATAGGCAAATGCAGGAAGTATAGACAATTGAAATTACATTTTGAACAGTGAATATTAACTGGCATTGGTCGGCAGTTATTGCAGCCGAAACTCTCCGCATGGCTTGAGTTCGATCCCAGCGGAAGCTGGTTCTCAGGCAGCTGGCTCAGGTCGACTCAGCCTTCCATCCTTCCAAGGTCAGTAAAATGAGTACCCAGCTAGCTGGGAGAAAAGTAACTGTGACTGGGGAAGGCAATGGCAAACCACCCCACTACAAAGTCTGCCAAGAAAACATCAGTGAAAGCAGGCGTCCCTCGAGGAGTCAGCAATGACTCAAGTGCTTGCACGAGAGGTTCCTTTCCTTTTCCAGACCAAGTTTGCATGACATAAGCCATGATGGCATGTTAACTGTCCTTCATCATGCCTCTCATGTGTTGACTGTTTTCCCTAAGTAACCTCACAAGGATCTAGTTGTCATGACATCCGAAGGGTGGCTGGCTGGGGTGGTTAACAAACCACCCAGAACCCACAATGGATAAAAATTCGGTAAATAAGTAAGATTACAGATGTTTTGAGTAATTTCAGTGTCCCAGTGTAATTGGCTAATCGAGACTATCAATGGTCAAGATGAACACATAGGTGCAAAGGCTGGTAAGCATCCAAGGTAGGCCAAAAAAGGAAAGAAACATCTCAGGATGCAAAGACTTTATTAGTGATTTGGCCACTTTTCTTATTTTGTGTCCTTCTTCAAAGGGTTATAAATAAAGGCTGCAGAGATTCTTATAGCAAATGTCTCCTGCTGTAATTCACTGGTGACTGGACTGAGGATGAAATGCGTCAGGCTTTCCACTAATAAAATCTTTGCATCCTCAAACATTTCTCTCCTTTTTGGGGCCAAGATGAACACAGGCCTAAAGCCATGGAAACTGAATGAGAAAATCGGAAGAATGTGAGTTCCCAAATAAAGTTCTCACTAAAAATTATTCCATTCTCTTGGGTCAGATGAACCATGTGTATCATGGTCTTCCCCAACCTTCTGCCTTTGAGATGTATTGGACTACAACTCTCATCATTTGCAACCAGCATGGCCAATGGCTATGCTGACTGGGAGTGATGGGAGTTGTAGTCAACACATCTCAAGGGCACTGATTTGGGAAAGGTAGTGTAGTTTTCAATTATCTTCATGAAGCTTTCCAACTTTCTGCCTGCACATTGAATGACATTTTGTCTATAATTACCTAAACTCGCAAAGCAGAATTCTAGGAAGTTTAATACTAAGACAGGTGTCATCTTTGTGGAGAGTGTGAGAAGGGCAAGTTGAAATAACTAACTTGTAGTAATGTTCCATTTCTTTCTTCTACTGCTTCCAGACACCTGGACTTTTCAGTGTGCTAATTTATAGCCACTGTCATGTGGATCCTCTAACTTTCTGTCATCTTTAGTATTTCCTCCACTCACATTTCCATCATCTTAACAATTCAGAATTAGTGTTGACCATTGCCCTCTTTCTTCCAAGCTATAGCTTGCAACCAGTATTTCCTCCTCCTTCTCACAGTTTCTTGATATTTATACTTCTCAGTTTCATCTCAGGAATTTATACAGTATGTTTGTGCAGCTGTAGCTAAGTGCACTTTAGAGCAACAGAGAACAAGTCACATTTCACTTACGTTTTTAGTGGTTCAGATCCCAAAGTCTGTCAGAACAAGTAACATTATTATTATTTTCACTCTGTATTTTCAACTTGTATATTTATTTATTTATATACCTCTCCCCATTCAAGAATTTTGGAGCAGTAGACAAATAGAATAAGAGAATAAAAACAGAATACAAACACAATCAAAATACATTTTTAAAAGAAACAAAGTGCAAATACAACTGTGGCTGGTCATTAAGGGAAGGCTTCCTTGAAGGTGTCAGAGGGAATGCAAAGTTGGTGCCTGCCTGACCTCTAGAGGCAGGGAATTCCATAGGAGGTGATCCACCACCTCTGAAGGCTCATCTACACCAAGCAGATATTCCACTATGAAAGTGGTATGAAAGCAGTATATAAAATGCAGGAGCCACACTACTGCTTTTAGTGGTACTGAAGTGCACTGACAACTGTTGGAGCCGATGACACATACCATATACTGCTGCCATACCACTTTCATAGTGTTATATCCTGCTTGGAGTAGTTGTGTCATGGACCCCACCAGTTGTCAGTGCACTTCAGTACCACTATAAAGCAGTAGTGTGGCTCCTGCCTTTTATATACCGCTTTCATACCATTTTCATAGTGGAATATCCTGCTTGGTGTAGGTGAGCCCATGGTATTTCAAGTCTATGTTCTAATGGATAATCATCTACATTATTTGAAAAATATTTTTCCAGAACTATTTCACCTGAAGTGTCATCCTTTCCAGCTAAATGGTCACACTAACTGCAGCAAAATGATCTGTCATTGCTTCTACAAGGAGATTCCATTCTGCAAATTAAATGACAGGCTACAAGCTAATCATGTTGATATAAGCAGATCTGCATATATCAACACTTAGATAAGGCTGAGGGATCATTTCTAAATGACCTATAGTTGTAATATATTTCCCTTGTTATGTGAACATGTTAAATGTTGCAAAAAACAGTTCTCTCATGCTAGGTTTGTTTCTTTAGCCAACCCCTGCCCATAGCACAGAAAATTGAAGAAAACTACAAAGATATCCAAGAGGTCACCTTCTCTTGTATGTTCCATTGGAACCATGGTTAATAATGCCCATGTGTAAAATTAATGGGCTTACTTCCATCAGTTGATATTGTGATGTTAATTTCATGAGAACAAGTGATGCAGTGAATCCCGGGCTTACAGGGTCAAAGCACCAGGAATCTTTGATTAGCAGGAACAATGATGTCATCTGCCATCACATTCAGGCTTCCTTGCTCCTTCTGAGTTTTGCTGCAATCCTTACAGTAGCGGTGGAGGCAGGATAGCAATAATATACTGTTGTGAGTGATCCCTGTTGTAATACAGAGTATTCTGGTGTGGCTTGTTCATCTTAAATGGACAATTACATCCTATTAGCATTACAAAAGACCTGTTCCTAGTAGAAATGAAAACTGCTGGTTTGTTTATCTGGATCAACACAGCTGCCTGCATTTTGGGATTCTCCTTGCCGGGGGTGGGGAGCTGGCTATGGGGTGGGCAAAGTCTTAATGGATTTTGTGTGCACTTCAGAATTCAAAATTGCCACTATACCATGATGAGAACTGAAACAGCTATTGGGTGGCAACTACTAAGATTTTAAAAGTATTGACTCTTCTTTCTTTCTATCCCACCCCTCTCCCATTTCTACCTTTCCCCAAAGTGGTGATGTTCAGTTAACTTTTGAAATCTCTACTAGCACTTTTCTTTTCTGTCATTTCAACATGTACCTTGCATTTGTGACAGACTCATCCAGCTGGTTGAGGTGATAAAAATAAGTTGCAATTTCAGAAATAATGTTAGAAATATATATCATGTTCTGACAGATAAATTGAACCTATTTGAAGTAGCGGTCCATCAACTTTCCAAGGTGGAAAAGGCTGATGTATCTATTCTGGCCTCGCCGTTTCAATGACACTTGTCACCGTTTAAAACAAAAACAGCTCACTCCGTTAGCAGGGCTACAGAGGCAGGAAGCACTCCGGTGTGCAATATAGTGACTAACCAAAGCCTAAAAGACCACCAGTTCTAATGGATACACTTGTGAAATGATTACTTAGGAAAAGTGGACATTATAATTGCATGTGGAAGAATGATAAGTTCCAACTGTCTAGTTCCATTGTACTTTCCGGTATTTATTCCTTCGTTGTTACATTTCAAAGGAACAGGGATAATAAGAAACTTATTCATGTCCCTAATATAGTTTTCAAAACCACCATGATGCCCTAGCTTCCTGCATCCTGCCCCACAAACACAAATACATGTTGATAGTAAGACTTTGCTTCGCTCAGTTTTTAACTTTTTATTTAACTGCTTCTCATCCATTTCTTTAAAGAGAAAGCCAGAATGCTAATTGATTTCTGTAATCTTGAAAGAGCCACATGCAGCAAGGGTGGCAACAGAGTTTGGCATCATCGGGCACATCCCGAGGACTGTATTCTGGTAGGAATCCCCCATCAACCACTGGATATGCCTAGGTTTGCTGCTCTTAGAATCATAGAATAGTAGAGTTGGAAGGGGTCTATAAGGCCATCTCATTCCTGCTCAATGTAGGAACCCATCTTAAAGCATACCTGACAGATGGCTGTCCAGCTGCCTCTTGAAAGCCTCTAGTGTGGGAGAGCCCATGACCTCCCTAGGTAATTGGTTCTCTTACAGTGAGGAAGTTTTTCCTGATGTCCAGCTGGAATCTGGCTTCCTGTAACTTGAGCCCATTAGTCTGTGTTCTGCACTCTGGGATGATTGAGAAGAGATCCTGGCCCTCCTCTGTGTGACAAACTTTCAAGTATATGAAGAGTGCTATCATGTCTCCCCTCAACCTTCTTTTCTCAAGGCTAAACATGCCCATTTCATAGAATCATAGAATAGTAGAATTGGAAGGGGGTTATAAGGCTATCAAGTCCAACCCCCCACTAAGTGCAGAAATCCACCCTAAAGCACACCTGACAGATGTGTGTCCAGCTGCCTCTTAAACGCCTCTAGTGTGGAAGAGCCCACAACCTTCCTAGGTAAGTGGTTCCATTGCCATACTGCTCTAATAGTCAGGAAGTTTTTCCTGATGTCCAGCCAGAATCTGGCTTTCTGTAACTTGAGCCCATTATTCCATGTCCTGCACTCTGGGAGGATCGAGAAGAGATCCTGGCCCTCCTCTGTGTGACAACCTTTCAAGTATCTGAAGAGTGCTATCATGTCTCCCCTCAATCTTCTCTTCTCCAAACTAAACATGCCCAGTTCTTTCAGTCTCTCTTCATAGGGCTTTGTTTTCAGACCCCTGATCATCCTGGTTGCCCTCCTCTGAACACGCTCCAGCTTGTCTGCATCCTTCTTGAAGTGTGGTGCCCAGAACTGGATACAATACACAAGAAGAGGTCTAACCAGTGCCGAATAGAGAGGAACCTGTACCTTGTGCGATTTGGAAGCTGTACCTCTATTAATGCCACACAAAATAGCATTAACCTTTTTTTTTTGAAGCCACATCACAGGACTTTATCTGGCTTGACCTCACCCTTATTAATTAGCCTCAGTGTTTCCATGCCATAAGCAAAGTTGCTAGCTAACTGAAGGTCCTATTCTTTGACCTCTTTCTCTCCTGCCTTTAGGTGGATTTGTATGGGGAATTCTTAGTCTCTATTAGTCCCCCAACTTAGACAAGAAAACCGGGATGGACGGACTCATCTCTGTCTGTGCCATGTGCGACTCATCAAACCCCTGCCGGTCACCTGCCCCGTTTGACACATATATGTGCAACCTGCCACATATATCATGCCAGGGAGCAGCATGCAGCCTCCCAATCCCTGTCCGACCCACCATTTCCCCAAAAAATGGTGGCTTAGTGTGTTTTTTGTAAATGTAATGTTGCATAAATAGCAGCCTAAAGGGGCTATTTACACAACATTAGAGGGACCATTCACATCTGTAATCTTGCATAAATTGGTGTCTTATAGCCACCATTTGTGTAAAAGGCTATTTACATAAAACAATGAGGTGCCATGTTTATGCAGGCCGTGCAAATATAATAAGAAGGTCCATCTCTTTTTCTGATGCAGGGAGCCGAACAGGGGCGGGTAAGTGGCGCTGGCCATGGACTGAAGTCTGGGAGGCTGAGTGGGACGGAAAAACTGCAACACAAAAATATATTCAAGAGAAAACTATAAACTTCCTCAGGTATTTTGGAGGAACAAAGAAGTCTTAGTGTGGTTGTGTATACTGGTGAAGTGATAAAAAACCAGAGAACTATATAATCTATAATAAGATGGTCCATCTCTTTTTATGATTCTGCTGACAAGGATAAGAAACCTTAGTATTTCCCATTCTCTAACAGCCAGCAAAAATGATTTTCAAGTAATGCTCTCTTTTTTCTCCAGTTTTTTGTTTGTTTGTTTGTTTGCTCTCACCTTACTTCGTCCTGCTCCACCTCCCTTTAACTGCTGCTGTTGACATCATTTTTTTCTTAAATAAAATAAAAGGAAAGAATAAAAAAGGTTCACTAAGTGATACCCATATAGCTGCTAGAAAGATAAAATAAATGGTGGATTGTATTTCCTTTTTCAGACAGAAATTATTCGCAAGTTAGGAAGGCCCTATTAGTTTTTCAACAAGCTTGAGTGGCAGCTTGAATTTTACCCCGCTGTGTATCCTAGCAACAAGACAACTGGCCTTTTAGAAATGGTAGCTTACGCCAGCAGGTGCATTAGCCAAGAAGGGGGGGGGGGAACTGAGGTGGCTCCTGACACTCTGAAGTCAGGTCATTCTTGGCTTTGCATTATTGGCTAATGATATATCTGTCATAAAACTAAATCTAAAGGCTTTGTTGCTTTTTGGCAGCTGGAGATGCGGTTATTTCTGAATACCATTTTTAAAAAGAAGTCTTCCATATACAGTACACACACACACACACACATACAGCACTCACTCACACACACACACAGAGTGGAGAGTATTCTTAGCTAGAGGCTTGTACACTTTCATAAGTGGATTTTCCTCTCAGACTCACCGGACCAATCAGTCACATCCTGGACTCAACTTAATCAAGTATCTGACTTCAATCTGTCCTTGAGGACTTTGTCCCATATTATGATGCTGATAAGAGTATTATTCCTAACCTCTAAGGAAGAATGGGCTATATGAAGTTGTGCTGGCACTGAGAGATTAAATTGGGGTAGAGGTATCACCTCAGGCCAAGATTTTATGAGGTCTCAAAAGCTCAGCAGAAATTGTTCCAGATCGGTCCTTGAATGAGAAATGAGTGAGGGGATGGGGAGGAATTCAAGGTGCTACAGAAAAAGTGATGAAGACTTGAAATATCTTAGGTGTGGTTGTGAAAGGTTTGCGATGAAACATACTTTAATTATGACTGATATGATATTTATTAATGCAGCTTGAATGGCTGTTGAATACAAGTGTTGGTTGTTAATCCATGTTTGCTCATTGAGGTTTGGCCTGTTCTTTATAAGCGGCATTGTTTCATACTCTTGTTTGTGGACTGAAGCTGGTGTTTTATACCAAAACATGTTACATTTTAAAATCTGTTTATATGTTTTTGTTGTTTATTTGTTCAGTCATTTCCAACTCTTCGTGACTTCATGGACCAGCCCACGCCAGACCTTTCTGTCGGCCGTCGCCACCCCTAGCATCCCCAAGGTCAAGTCTGTCACCTCCAGAATATCATCCATCCCTCTTGCCCTTGGTTGGCCCCTCTTCCTTTTGCCTTCCACTTTCCCTAGCATCAGCCTCTTCTCCAGGGTATCCTGTCTTCTCATTATGTGGCCAAAGTACTTCAGTTTTGCCTTTAATACCATTCCCTCAAGTGAGCAGTCTGGCTTTATTTCCTGGAGTATGGACTGGTTTGATCTTCTTGCAGTCCAAGGCACTCTCAGAATTTTCCTCCAACACCACAGTTCAAAAGCATCTATCTTCCTTCGCTCAGCTTTCCTTATGGTCCAGCTCTCGCAGCCATAGGTTACTAAGGGGAATACCATTGCTTTAAAAAAACTAAATCTACAAAAATGTATAAATTGGATGTGCTACTAGTGGACATTTGTTTTGTTTTTGGAGTATGTCTGATAATTTTAAAAGTCTCCATAGATCTAGCATGGCCTAAAGGTTGGCTCAGGTAAAATCCTAGTTCATTTAAGCTAGGGATGGGCAAAGAAGAACTAGGAGTCTCCAAAAATTGTCCTGCTACTCATCTCATGCCCAATTCCTGTTTGCATTTGTGATTGCTCCTTGCTCTGCACAAATAGGGAAATTGCACAAATAAAGCAGGGATTGAACATGAAAGTTGAACAAATTTCCCCATATTTGCACAAATTTCCCCTAATTTGTACAATTCCCCCCCCCCCCCAAGTAAAGCAAGGATGATTCAGTTTACAGGGAATTTGAGCCAGAGTGAACTGGTAAAATTGTGCAAATTGAACATGAGCACGTCAGCACATTTTCAGCAAATGCTTGCAGTCATGTTTGAAGCTTGAGACAGGGCATACTCGCATGTTTTGCAAGCAAAAATAAAATTATCATAGTTGTGTAATTTAAATGATCTGAAGAAACCTAGCCTTGACATGGACAAAATTAAAAACTATAGGCTGGTGACTACTGGGTTTTTTTTTCCTGTGTGCTTTCATGTTCTACCTTAACCAACGCCACTTTCTTACTGTACTGTTCTAAAGCAATAAATCCTGAACTTTAAAGTCTGGTAGGCATAGAACTGCTATTGTGAAATATATGATTTATATAAATGCCAAGAATCTACCATTAGACTGAATTTATATAGAACAAATAATGAACATTTGTAAAAGGGCTCCATCAGATGGTACTTACTGTCCCTATACTATTTAATGTATTAACAGAGAGTGTACATAATAAAATAAGACAAGTATTGGACTCTGACAAAATAAACAGAAGGGAAACAATTGCTGATGATAGCATGTGATGGCCAATACAAAAGGAAAGCTGAAGAATAAACATGTTAAATGCAGTACATTTGATTTTGCAAATCAAAAGCTTAAATAAAAATAAAACAAATGTATTACTGAAAAGTAAGTCTTATTTCTTCAATAAATGTGTGTGTGTGTGTAGTGTAAGTAAAATACATGAGAAGTAAATTGCACACATTGAAGAATTTAGTGTGGGGCAGGGATTTATTTATTTTATTAACTTATTACTTTTATATCTTAACTTTCTTTTCCTCCTTAAGGAACCCAAGACAGTGTACATAATCCTCCTCTCTAGTTTTTCCTCACAATAACAACCCTGTGAGGTAGATTAGACTTAGAGTCTGTGACTAGCCCAAATTCACCCATTGGGCTTCCATGGCAAAATGGAGACTAAAAACCAGTTCTCCTGTCTCCCAGTCCAACACTCCAACCACTGCACCACACTTGCTTGCTTTCCCTGGGAAGCAACAGAACAGAGAAAAGAAAATCCAGAGTAGAAATTCAAAGCAGACATTAGTATGGTGTCCAATGTTGATTATATTATGACTTACAAGACGACCTTCATGGTAAGGTCTGCATGAAGTTGGTCTAGCATAGAAACATAGGAAGCTGTTTTATACTGAGAGAGAGTATTAGTCTGTCTAGCCCAGTATCTCCAGGGTTTCAGGCAGGAATCTGAATGCTACCTGGAGATTGGACCTGGGACCTTCTGCATTTCCTCTTCTACCCCTCCTCATAACTGTACATTAAGTGGTTCTATTAACTGAAATAAACAGCAAGAAAGCCTGCAGTGTTATCCTGCACATATTTTATTTTCTGTGGTACTTATTATTTTGCCTAGGGATGCGGCCTAAACAACCTTACAAAACAGGCTCCTAACAAAGTAGCAAGTAAAAGAAAACAAAGGAAGGTCACAACACACTGCAATGAAATCGAATTCCAACTTACAGTATGCAGGGAATTTACTCAGTTGTCCAAGCACTCAAAGAGAGGGGAAGAATAGCTATGGGAAGATAATTATGTGCTTATGGTTTAGTGACACCATTTGATTATTTGAAATGTCTTCCAGATTTTTTTTCATGGCTGTTACAATGTAAGAACAAAAACACTTACCTAGTGTTCAAGTCTGAAGTGCTTTTCAAATATTGCATGCTATGTAGTTTAGAGTTTATGTAACAAAGATCTTATTGAGCTGGAAAATAGACAAGAGACTTTTAGAATTTGTTCTTCAGTTATTTTCCAGTCCAGTAGCATAATCCTGTTTTGAGTCTGAAAGTCAGAAAAAAGAAAAAAAGAAAGAAGGTGGAGGGGGGGGGGACTCAGTTGACTGTTCATGTATTTCTATGAATATAATCTGAATGATGTGTTTGGTGAATTTTATGGAGGTCAGACTGGAAGAAGGATGAGTGACTTTTTTAAAATTATACATGTGTATATGAAACTAATGGTGTGCCATTTTTCTCTCTCCCATTTGTGATACTTAATTTTGAAAATAATTTGCATTGGGATACAAACATTAGAAGAACCATGCTGCATCAGACCAAGGGTCCATCTCATCTAGCATTCTGTTCACAGAGTTGCCAAACAGCTGCCTGTGGGAAATCCACAAGCACGACATGAGTGCAACAGCACCATCCAACCCATGTTCCCCCAGCAACTGGTGTATATAGTCTTACTGCCTCTGATACTAGAGGTAGCACATAGCTATCAGGAGTAGTAGCCATTGATAGCCTTCTCCTGCAGGAATTTATCCAACCCCCTTTTAAAGCCATCCAAATTGGTGGCCATCTTGTGGAAATAAATACCACAGTTTAACTATATACTGTGTGAAGAAGTACTTCCTTTTATATGTTCTGAATCTCCCATCCAGCTTCATGGGATGACTCCAGGTTCTAGTTTAGGAACAAGGGAGAAACTATCCAGTTTCTCTGCACCATGCATAATTATGTTCACTTCTGTCATGTTTCCTCTTACTCATCTTTTTTCTAAGCTAAACAATCCCAAATATTGTTATCTTTCCTGTTAGGGGAGCTGCTCCAGCCCCTTGGTCATTTTAGTTGCCCTTTTCTGCACCTTTCCCAACTCTAGAGTAACCTTTTTAGCTGCAGTGACCAGAGCTGTACACAGTATTCTAAGTGTGGTCACACAATAGATTTGTATGAAGGGACTATCATCAGTTTTATTTTCAATTCCTTTCCTAATTATGCCTAATGTGGAATTTGCCTTTTTCACAGCAGCCTCACACTGGGTCAACATTTTCCTTAATTCATTAATTTCATTTACTAATTTCAGTCACAGACCAGCAGAGTTAATGTAAGACATTTTCACTCAGCTGTTCACCACAACCCCAAGATTTCTTTTTCCGCTTATACCCAAAGATGGGGTTTTTTTTGCCCCAATATGCATCACTTTACACTTGCTTATATTGAACCACATTTGCCATTGTGATGCTCATTCCCCCAATTTGGAGAGAACTTTTGGAGGTCCTCACAATCCGTATTTGTTTTAGTCTATGATGACAGCATTGTTTGGGTTAGCACTGGAACTTGGCTTATGAGATATTGCTCTTTTAAGGATGCAAGTTAGAGGAATCAAAGACGAAGATCATAGTAAGATGTTTTGTTCATGGAAATGCCTTACTTCCATGCCTGGCACAGCCTGGGTGTGGGAAGGCTATTGTAGGTAGGGTGGGAGAAGAGGTGGGGAGGCATGACATAGGCAGCCTCCCTGTGGCGCCACCAGAGAGGGAAGGGGGAATCTGAGCCAATATATTGTCTCTCACCCCTCCCCTCCTCCTCTTCGAAATGCGGCTCCCTCCCTCCCTCCCTGTAGGCAGTGTGGGCTCGCTGGTCATCCTTTCAGAGGCCAAGTAGGAATTTTTCGCTCATACTCTTTCATTGACTATGAGTTTTTTCACCTACTTCACACTGTAAGACAGACAGGGAGAAATAATTAGGTGTTAACAATTTGGTCGAATTTGCTGATAGGCAGGGATGTGTGGGTATCTTTAGCTGGTTAGGGTCAGCAAGCATTCAGAGGCACCATTGCAGTGATCAGTAATGCCTGAGGTTCCCCAGCTGCAAGCCTTGCAGCCCAGCTGGTGGTGATAAAGGTTACCTTTGAGGCCAACCTTCCTCACCCACTCGGAGCCCCATGGCATGAGGGGGGTGACACAGAAGGCCTCCCAACCCCAAAAGGGGAAGCCTGGGAGAAGTGCCATTGAGGTGCCACTCTCAGGCCATGAATGTCTCACCTGATATAACAATGGCATGAGGCCAGATTAGAGAAGATCCCCATTAAGGTTTACCCTTTCTGCAGAGCTATTAATAAATGTGACCCTGTTTAAATCCCAACTTTTGTGTCTGCTTCTTTATTTCCCACACATTCCTGCAACCAACCGCTCTCATTTCAAACAGGTGGGTTCATATGGTGAACCTTTAAAAACAAGATTCTTTCTTTCTTTCTTTCTTTCTCTAGCTATGGAAGAAAAAGAAGGCCATTTCAAGACCACTCTTGTTCACATCCACAAAAGTTAGGCTTTATTTCTTCCCTAACATCTGAACACACTGGAGCTTCTCAAATATGGAAGGGGGAAATAGCTGTGATGTCTTGAATAAAGTTTCAGAGATAAAGATTCATGTGGCATCAGTCAACGAGAATAATTATAGAAAGTAGGAAGTACAGGCTAATTTTAGTGATGATCTCTCAGAATGTACAGCAAGGATGAAAAAGTCTGAAACCTTGCCTTTGTCTGTATAATCTTGTCTCCTTGGTTTGTGTGTGCTAACAGCTCAGCGGAAACTTTATAAATGTACTTTTATGTATAACAGAATAGCATCCTTTCAAGTTATTGTTACCAAGTTATCTTTTATTAAACATCCTACATCTTTCCTTTGCAAAGGAAACATTTTTTTTTGGTCACAATCACATCCACACACAAAGAATATGGAGTTCAGTACAGAGGGTATTCACTAAACTACAGGGTTTTAAATTTCTTCAGATTAGCAAAGGCTTGAAACAAGGTGATTCTTCAGCTGAGACTAAATGCCATTTTTGTTACTTTTCCAGCTTTCATGGATTTTTGGTTTTGAGTGCCTCTTTGTCAGTGGAACACTAGTAAATTTTGACAGTAAACCCAATAGTGTGACCATTATTCACAAAATAATCAATCCTGCTCTATTTGCAATTTTTAAAAAGTATGAGAATTTGCATTATTTAAACATGTTTTCCCACAAAATTCTTTTTTTCTAAAACATAATTTACGCTAAAATATACATTGGATATGACTTTAATCTTAAAATATGTGGTGTTGCATTTATTTATTTATTTATTTATTTATTCAATATGCATTTCTGTATGCATTTTCTCCAAATGTATGCATCAGTTGTGACCATTTCTGAAACACATACATTTTCTTCCAGTGATTAAATCATGTTCATGCACATTTTTTTTCCAAATATACACATTTTTGAACCAACTTTTTTTGGGTACACTAATTCCAAACTCGGATTTCAACAGCAGATTGTGTTCAGGCCTAAATTCAATTCTGAGATATGTGAACTGAGTAAATGTTGATAAAAAATGAACTGAAAGGAATTTCTCATACATCCCTATCAGATCCGTCTACTAGTCCCCAGAAGTGGGAATCAGGTTGGTTTGCTTAAACATGCAGATTGAATCAGGTCCTCCAACATCCCTATTACTAAATAATAGGGCTGTGCTCCACTTCGCTTCGGAGCATAGAAGCAATAGCAAGGCGGCCTGATTTGCCTCTGTCAAAGGCGGAGACAAAGTTTGTTGGGGGGTTGAGGATTGAGGCGAACAGGATCAAGACCAAGTGGATCCTTCGCCTCGATCCAGAGCTCTGAAAAAAAGGTATGTGGGGGCTTACATGGTGCTGCCACAATCTGTGTGGCAATGGCAGCAGAGCCAGGTAAGGGGGCAGAGGAGAGGGGGGCTTACCTGCCTCTGTTACGGTCTGGCGGTGGCTTCAACTGAGGCTGAGGCTCAGACCAGAAGAACAGGCCACAACCGTGGCCTGCCCTTCTGCTTTGAGCCTCAGCCTCAGGTGAATCTGCTGCCGGAACGCAACAGACGCAGATAAGGGTGGAGGAGGAAGGGGGCCTTACCTGGCAGCGGCAACGCCACCACAGTCCGTGCAGCAATGGCGATGGAGCCAGGTAAGGGGGCAGGGGGAAAGGGTCTTACCTGAGTCTGTTGCGTTCCGGCAGTGGCTTCAACTGAGCCCAAGGACTCAAACCAGAAGACCAGGCCGCTACAGCCTGGTCTTCCTGTTTGAGTCCTCGGGCTCATTTGAAGTAGCCACTGGACCGTGACAGACGCAGGTAAGGGGGGAGGAGGGAGGGGGCCTTACCTGGTGCTATTGCTGCCACTGCAGAACTCCAATTCGGATCTGGCGCTCCACAGCAGAGCGGAGCGGACCATAGGCGGATTGACGCGGGGCAATGCGGGCCTGATACAGAATTTGCGGATTGGGTGCAGAGCGGATCTGGGGGTCCGTGCACAGCCCTACTAAATAAACAAAAATTTGAAACTGGGATTTGTCCATTTTTGCCCATGGGTTTAATCAACATTGGTCAATGGGATGCATGTAGAAATATATGAAAATTTTGTTTCTGTTTGAAAATCACTCAAAAATGCCCCATTCACAATCCCAAACATGAATGTTAATGATAGCACATTTTCTCTTAAATTTTTTGTAAATACTCCAAACTTGCCTTCATGTTTGCAAAATGTGTACTTGAAAAATGCATAACTTTCTCAAAATGCACAACTTTCTCAACTAAATCACCCAAGCTGTAGGCTATGGAGGAAATTTGTTCAAATTTGGGAATTGATTGCACAAGTTTCACATATAAGAGCTGCTCACTTGCACAATTTTCCAATGTATTCACCACTCTTGTGTTTCTCTTGTAGGTTACCTAGCAAAGGGGATCTAAATGACTACTAAGTTGATGTAATACTGGTTGCAGCACAGCCATCTTATCAGGCTTTCTGAAAGTCTGCATATTCTTGCCAAAGCAACAGCATGACTAATGAACAAACGTGCACTTCAGGAGAATACTGTCTCGACAAGCAGCTGAATGCCCCTCTAGAAGCATTTCCAGTTGTGATGCAAATTGGCTACTATACATTAGAATTCCGGGTTAAACAAACAAAAACTATTTTAGATTAGCATACTGCATGGCTAAGGTGATGAGTCACACATTGATCATGAACTTGTGTACAGGGCTGTTGCTATTGCTTAAATGTCACAGTGTGAATTAGCTAACAGTCATTAACAAGCACGTTTTCTGCCTGTATGGAACAATTATATATGATACTATTAGCAGCATCAATTAAGGCAGATAAAGTAATAGTCTAATTGAATGCTTGAGGAGTTTAATGGTTTTTGCTTTCCCTTATAATGGATTGCACTCTATATTCATGGACTTTAAACCAGGCAGAGGATCAATATTTCCTTCTGCTTAGAAAACCTTCTACCCTGGAGGATAACCAATATCTAATTTAGGACTCTTTGTTGAGACTTTCTTCACTTAATCACGGAACAATACATCATGACAGGGAAAAGGACTTTTTTTTTGTGGGGGGGGGAAGCTTAATTTTCTCATCATTGCCCATTTTGAGGGGGAGAAATTAAATAACATTTGGTGTTTGGTTTCCACTAATGACTTCGGAAACAAACCAACAAAAG
Organism: Elgaria multicarinata webbii; assembly: GCF_023053635.1. Lineage (NCBI taxonomy): Eukaryota > Metazoa > Chordata > Lepidosauria > Squamata > Anguidae > Elgaria > Elgaria multicarinata. The sequence goes on along the minus strand of NC_086180.1, from coordinate 33,333,172 downwards.
CTTATTAAAGTAAGAAATCACTTAGATTTGAGATCTAATTTGTGCAAAATGTTATTAGGATTGTGTGTGAGATTTTATCTGGGTCCCTCTCACATTGTGCAGGTGCTGTTTTGAGATATTCACCAACAGAGCTCTATGAAAAATTCATTTCCATTTGTTTTTGATCAGGATTTTACCCAGCTCACAAACTGTACTCCAGTCTGTACATTTCTCTGCTTGCAGTGCGAGTTGTGGACCATGTGTTCAACAACCTGCATGCATTTGAAAAATCTGTATGAAAAATTGTATACTTTTGACAAATCAGTGGGAGGAGAATGTGTACATTTCAAAGATGCGTACAATTGATACATTTGGAAAAAAATATGCATGAAAATATCAACAGATTTTCATGAGAAAAAAAGGGCAGGCTTGGAATCTGATATGGATTCGAGTTGGAAAAAGCTTTAAGAAGGAATTCTGAGAACTTCTGTGCTGATTCCTTCATCCCTACTCACCAAGTTGATCATGTTTTGTTCTTGTACTTGAAAGCTCAAAAATCACAGTTGCGGGAGGAAACAAAGTAGAGTGGAGGGGGAATTGGGTGACGTATCCTGAAAAAGTACAATAGAATCCTAAATAGAAGCACCAAACTGCAACATTTTGTTGCAGGTTCTGCTTATATTCAACAAACCAGAGGTGGGAACCTGTATCCCCCCCATTGATATTGTTGGACACCAATTCCCACAAGTATGGTTCTTCTTATGTTCTTATCCCAATGCAAATTGTTTTCCTGCTGTTCTAATGTTCTTATGAAGTCACTCCAGAACATTCTCACACTCCCTAGGTCTAAGTCAAAAAGTACACTGGTAGACAAGAAGGTAATCCTCATTTTGCAATGCCATGAAACATACTGGTGCATCATGTCAACATTACCACCATAAGGAACGGTTCTGAATTCATGATATTTCCAATATAGTTGGCAGAAAAAGCTTTGTGGAACAAATATATGAAAAATGAAAATCTGCAGAAGTTTATGTACAAGCAACAATTTCATCTTTTGCACCACTTTCCCAAAAATGATGGATGAGCTTGGCAGAAATCCAAACATTACTTCAAAGACAACAAATTAAAAAGAAGAGGGAGATCATCTTTAAAAATATAATTATAGTACTGCCACAGAAAATACCCTGCCCTGTGTTTCTGCCAACCCAACCTCTCTTGGTGGTGGGACTAATAACGTGGCCAGATAGTAAACCATGGAAAATTTCATACAGGGGGAATATAGGAATTCTTCAGTTAATGAATCAGCCCCTGACCAAGCTAAAATAGCAGAAAGCGTGGGGTCAGACTGCAGACTGCCCTTCCAATAGTGTGCATGCTGTTAACCAACCCCCACTCCCCAGTGTACACACACACGGACAAAGTGCTGGCTTTAAATTCTGGGGAGGCCTTGAGCAAGATATCCTCAATGGCTTCCCTCCCTCACCTTTGCCACCAGCTGTTCTTGCTTCTCATCTTCTCTCTCATCACTTCTATGACTTGCTTGATTAACTAGGGTGACCATATGAAAATGAGGGCAGGGCTCCTGTATCTTTAACAGTTGTATTGAAAAGGGAATTTCTGCAGGTGTCATTTGTATATATGGAGAACCTGGTGAAATTCCCTCTTCATCACAACAGTTAAAGCTGCAGGAGCTACACTAGAGTGACGAGATTTGAAAGCAGGCAGGATACCTGCAGCTTTAACTGTTGTGATGAAGAGGAAATTTCTCCAGGTTCTCCCATATATACAAATGACACCTGCAGAAATTCCCTTTTCAATACAACTGATCACAAGTTTTGAGCCTTATCCCAATTCACTGTGTCAGAAATTGGCCTGATTCAGCTTGGACTGATTTGGAGGCCAATCCCTTTGTCTCAGATATTGAACCTGAGTAAAAATTCATAAATCCAAGGATTTGTTCCTCCCATCGGCTGTCATGGGATTTTGTCACGCCTCTTGTATTTGAGTAAATATTTCTCTGCATCTATTGACAGTGTATTATATTCACCTTTGATAGGTGCCTGCCCATGATTATTCAGAATTGCTGGGCAGGCACCTATCAAAGGTGAATATAATACACTGTCAATAGATGCAGAGAAACAGAGTACCTTGCAGCCTGCGTTTTATGCAATTAAATCTTCCAGCTGAATCCTGAAAAGGGAGATCAGTCCTTTCCCCAATAATGGAGACACATTTAAAGGCTCCCTAAACAAACACATTTCAGCTTTTGGACAACAAAAAAACTAAAATCTCCATCGGAATCATTTTTATGCCTGTGTTTTAGTGGAATTAGGCTTCAACCTGAACTTGTTTCATTTGGGTAATTATCCTTCTGAAACTTTGCAAGTTACTTACCTGTAGACACATCTATAATGTGTAATATTTTCAATTACCCCCACCCACCCCAAAAAAACATGGGGGAGTGAAGGGGAAGTGACTCCATCCTGAAAAAAGCCAACAATAAATCTGATTTTAAAACAATATAATAACATTATGTGCCTATTTTGCATTTGCATGGTCTGCATTCATCAGATTAGTCACTCAAACAAGGCACTTCTGTTGGCAAGGTTTTGGAACATGTTTATAGTTCTTTGTTGAAACTGAGGCCACAGCGAGACCTAAGGTTTATCCTGGGATCATCCAGGGTTCGCCCCTGCCTGAGCACTGGATCCCCTGTGTGTCACCTAGATGAACAGGTTTGACCCCTGGACGATCCAGGGATAAACCTTAGGTCTAGCTATGACCTGACTTGGACTTTTTCTTTCTTTTTTTAAAAAAGATATAAGATTTAGTGAACAATAACAATAACTATGCACAACTGTAAATACAGTCTTTACAAAAATAAATCACAATAGTCAATCTGATGGGGAAATACAACAATTTGGGGGGGGGAACCAACAACAACCAACCAATTAAAACCTTCACCAAACATTCACCATTCACTGGCCTTTTCATATTCGCAAGTGCTGCAGGTGTAATTTGTATATTGTTTTTATAGCATTTTCTTGAATTTTACTGCCTTTCTATTTGTATTTGCTTGTTTCAGGGTGTTTTATTTTAATCTTGTATTTTGCCTTGAGAAGCTTCTATTCTTAAAAATGCCCTAAAACCAATTTTAAATAAATAAATAAATAAATAAATAAATAAATAAATAAATGTAAAATGTTGGCTTGATAATACCTCCCAATTTCCACCAATTCCCCTTACTGCTGCAGACCCTCATGCCACAAACTATGCATTTCCCTAGTGGTTGCTGGGGCAAGAGGTCAGGTCGCTGCAGGAGAACCAGGTTTGAAAGACCTGTTATTTGACTACCGTTCTCTGGATCCAGGTTTATACAACTTTTAATCTACAAATCCTACTAATTAGGGTGTCTGTGAATAAAAAAGCCAAATCATCTAGAGAACTGAATCAGGGAGAAGATGAGAATGCAGGGTGTGAAAGGGCAAAATAATAACAATAACAATAACAATAACAATAATACATAATTGAAAGGCACCCTGAACTGGCCAGAATCAAGATTTTCTGATAGACTTCCTGCGGACAATGTAACTTCTGTACCATCACAGTGCTCTTGCACTGAATCAAGAGCAAGAATCTCTTGCAAAAGAATCAAGAGCTAAGCCTGGGGCATGTTGGGGGGGGAGGTGAGAGACTGTGGGCAGCCTCCAGGCTATGTTTATTTTGGGCCCAAGAGTTAATTTTGTTCCCAAATTGAAGCTTTAGTAAACATCACGATGACACAACTACAATCCCGTGATGGTTAAAAACAGCATCTGGAATCTGCCTGTGCATCCAAAACATTTTTTTTAAAGAGATGCTGGATTTTTACCAAAGTTTTGGTACATAAAATTTCCCTCCACAACATCGTTTTGATAAAGTACCTTTAGGAAATGCTTTTTACCCCATCACACAATGCTCTGATTCACTCCATATCTTGGTATACTTGGAGGCTTTTCATAATTGCAGGCAAACTTCCAAGCTGCTGTCCTTTAACTATACCCTAATTAAGTCCAACAAGCAACCTTATAAGCTTGAACTCTTGTTTGTCTGGCTCATAAGTGACTGCTTTGCCATAGATAATAGACTAATTGGATGGTTACTAGCCAGGTCTCTTCTTTGGTTGTATTTGAAGAGCGATGCAATGCATTGTGAGTTCTGCTGACAGAAATAAGTTTAGGTTCATATGCTCAGGCCTGCAAAGCCAAAGGATGAGATTTCAGGAGGGTTTTTTTCCCAATCCCACCCCCAGTTTTATGGTGCTCATCAAGTTTGTTACTTGCTTTCACTTCTAACTTGTGATTTTTTAAAAAAATTGCACAGTCACCTGGAGAGAGCAGGAAGAGGATGGGGAATGAGGGAAAACATGTTGCTACTTGCTAGCATTCGATCTGTTCCCATTGGTCAATATTTCACATGATGAAATATATCCTCTTTAAAGTGGGGTGACCCTATGGAAAGGAGGACAGGGATCCTGTAGCTTTAATAGTTGTATAGAAAAGGGAATTTCAGTAGGTGTATTTCATTTGTATGCATGCAGCACCTGGTGAACTTCCCTCTTCATCACAATAGTTAAAGCTGCACGAGCCCTGCCCTCTTGACCAGATACAAAAGAGGGCAGGGCTCCTGCAGCTTTAACTGTTGTAATGAAGAGGGAAGTTCACCAGGTGCTGCATGCAAACAAATGACACCTGCTGAAATTCCCTTTTCCATACAACTTTAACAGATACAGGAGCCCTGTCCTCCTTTCTGGATCGTCATCCTACTTCAAAGCAGAATTCTGTCCTAGGCATTTATAGGCCTTTTGTTGTCAGTCAGATTGTGTTTTGGGATCCTGTTCACAACTTGGTTTGATATATCACTTACGCCAACAAAACTATAGAAGAACGGAAACTATCATGGTGTCTGCAGCCAGTCATGTAGATCAATTGGATCTTATTTATTTATTTATTTATTTATTTATTACATTTCTATACCGCACAATAGCCGATGCTCTCTGGGCAGTTCACAAAAATTAAAAACATTCAAAGTATAAAACAGTCTGCTCAAACCTCTAATGGATCTTGCAGTACATGCAATGTGTAAATGGGATGCAATTATATAATGTGTGTGCTTTATAAGCAGAAGGGATGGAGGAAAAGTTTTAAGGGGTTTCATACATTTTAATTATGATGCAGTTATGGCTTATGACACAACGGGGAACTGATTGCTGTATTTCTTAACATCTGTAATACAAAGAAAGCAATATTTTTGAAGGAAGTAGAGTAGCACACCTACAGTACAAGGTATTCCAGGTGTGGTCACACAATCCATCTGTTTAAGGGCATTATAATAAAATAGGGGTGAAAGCATGTCCCCAGTAGCACTGCCACAACAGTGGGGACATATTTAACCACCTTTCAACCACCTCCCCACTTATGAAAACTTTCATAAAAGGGTGAAAAAAACCCACTCACTACTGAAAGGAATGAAAACATTCACAAACCCCATTATTGCCATTTTGTTTCCATGCTAAATTGAGGATTACATATACCTTGTTAAAATTAATCAAACGCTACCAGTGAAGCATTTTAGCCAAGTCTTCTTTCCTCCTATCAATCCCAATCCTTACATTCTCCCTTCCCAAGGAAGCTGAGGACATGAATGTTGCTTCCTTGTTAGTACAAAAGAAAGAAAAAATCAGATAAAAGGGTCATATTGATAACTGAGGAAGGAAATTTGTTTTAACTTCCTTTTCTGTGGATACAGGCTAAAGACAGTCTAACTTCCTTTCTACTTCCTTTCATAGTAAGGAGATTTAATTGAATTGTATTATTTTATTCCATTACCACACTGTACTGTTACATAATTCATTAAGTATGATATTACACTTTCGCTGAACTATGTGAGCCAATACTTTTATTTAAAAAAAATACTCCTGGATCATGAGAAATGTTGTTATTTGCTCACATCTAGCTGTTTTGATAAGAATGAAACATTGTATTGAACAGGACTTACTTTTGAGAAGATATTTATTAGGATTGTGCTATTACACATTTGCATACAAAATCTAGCTGATTATACACAAAATCATTTGTGAAAAGTAAATTGCAGACTCCCAGCCTAAGCTGAGCAAAAATATAACTGTGGATAAGGTAGAAGCAAATTCATCTATGTAACTTTCACATGCTCTGTTCTGTTACTGCATTAACCAGTGATTATTTAAAAAATAAGACAATTACTCAAAAATACTATTTCAATATGTATTTAAATGCTTCCACCCATCCAACACAAATGCATATAAATAGATGCTTTGACATGTTTGAACTACTGAGACCTGCATTGCATCCCAACACTCAAAGAAATGCAAAATTTAATAGATAGCTAAGAGAGCAATCCTATGAATCCTCAGAGAGCATCCTAGGGACCACAGGATATTTCGGAGTCCCCCTCCCAAGGTTGTAGATTCACCTACAGCCCCAGGAGGGAGAGTCTGAAATTTGATTTTACTGATTTTATAGTACATTGTTTATCGTCCCTCAATTCTATTGTTAGGAAGTTTGGTTGTTTTTAGTTTTGCACTTGTATATAGGTATGATACCATGGAATCTATCTATCTATTGGATGAAGGCCAATCTAAAAAAATTTAAATGAATGAAAAGAAAGGAAATAATGCTTTTCATATTAAAATTAGTAATATTGAATTGCCACCTTCTAAACCATGGGTGTGCCAACTGTGGCATTCTAGTTGTGGTCAGTTACCACTTAAAAACTGGGCAGTGGTCCATAAAAGGATATGAAAATTAAATGGTCATTTTTAGAGCTCAGTTTTCATCTTTAGGAATGAATGAATGAATGAATGAATGAATCATTTGTGTTGCTCTCACAACAGCTGTAACAGTTAAGTCATTGTTGATCTACCTTTTATGGATAGAGAAGTCAAGCTGGAAAGCCCAAGACTACCATCTGATTCCATAACTAATGGATTCCTCATGGTCCTCTGCTAGCACTCTCCCAGCCATTCTCCATTGATGTCTAACCCACATCCCCAGGGCTAGAAGCCTTATCTCCCATCCACTTGAACCACCCCGTCACCTTGTTTTCCTAGAGATCCATGCTCCCAACCACATTCAAAGAGTGCTTTGCCCATGGAGTCCAGAGCCTGGTTCCATATTGTGTGTAGCTACACTGCAAGCTTCCTGCATGCCCTTTTGTGGCCTTGCACTATCTAGATGAGGTGTGCATGAGTTCCTGCCTCTGAGTCCAATAGTGGCCAACTGGGGAATGTTGGGCACTGTGTGGAGACTCTTAAGAGGGTCTCAAGTCAGGCGCAACAATGCTTTAGTAGCACTTTGGTTCATTTCCCTTCCTTCCTCTGCCAGTTCCCTTGCCTCTAAATGAGTTTATTTTTCTCTTACTCATCCCCATCTTCACCCATCTATAATCCCTCTGGGATAATTACTCCACTTTGAATTTTTAATCAATGACTGCTTTGGCACCCCAGTTGTGGAATACCCTCCCCTTGGAGGCCTGACTGGCACCAACACTGGCTTCATTTTGGCACCAAGTTAAAAGGTAGCTCTTTATCAAAGTCTTTGAGGGCTAACTTCTCCATGGTTACCCATTGTTTTAATTGTTTTTATTGCTTTTTTTAAAAAAAAATCTACTGGTTTTAATTTGTTAATGATTTAATATATTGTATCTGTGTATATTATTTATGTTTACATTGTTCTGATTTTATCTGTATGCTGTCCTGAAATCCGAGTGATATAGGGCAGGATACAAATGTTTTAATTAATAAATAAACAAAGGAAACTATAACTGCTCTGATTCTCTTTTCTTTACTTCTTCTTTTATCCCTCTGAGTCTAACAGTTCCACACACACAGCACACACACATGGCCCACCTTTTCACCGGCACCTGAGCTTCCAGCATATAGCAGTGTTGCCATTCCCATAACACCCTCCCCACTTCTTCTTATTTGGCAAGTCCTCATTTTTCCACTCTTTCTTTCTCTGACCCTGTTCAGACAACATGCTACGCCACAGTGGTTAAGCATTTTGAGCTAAACATTATGGGTTAGCGTATCGTGTGAACATGACTTAGTGTGTCATGTGAACCATTCTGAAATATGGTGGCTACATAAATATGGTTTCAACATGCTCACTCACCATTTATTGCAAAAGGGTTAATGGTCTAACCATGGCTTAGCATGTTGTCTGAACAGGCCCACAATCTCTAAGTTAGGACTATTAGAAGTAATGGTACTGGTTCATGTGCTGTGGGGGTTGATATATCAACTAAGGCCGTTGCTAGACCAGGCGTTAGCACGGTGTGAGGCCCGGTTTCCCTCCTGTGCATCCAGATGATGCACAGGGGATACGGGGTCAGGCCGCGCTAACGCCTCCCTTAAGCCGGGATAAGCGAATTCGCTTATGGCTCGGTTTTTCCGTAGCCCCTGAGGCAGGAGCTGCAGAACGTCTATCAGAGTCCATGGCTTTTTGTGGCTATTCGCTTACTCGCGAGTAGCTGGGAGAAGCCACGGATTGGGCACAGCGCTCATAGGAGCGCTGTGCCCATCGGGCAGGGGGAGATCCTGGGGGGAGATAGGGGCCACCGGGGAAGGCCGGACCTGGCAGGAGAGAGGGGGGGAGAAGGACGGGCATCGGGGATCGGGCAAGGGAAGAAGGATGGGCAGTGGGCGAGGGAAGGACAGGCATCAGGCATGGGGGGGATGGGGGACAAGGCATCGGGCATGGGGGGAGGATGGGCGAGCAAGCGGGAAGGGGGTCATCAGGCATGGGGGGAATCAGGGGTGGGGGAGCGGGGGGGCTTTATTTTTTTTAAAAAAAAAAAACACTTACCTTCTCCGGAGGCTCTCTGGCGCACATGGCCCCTTTAACTGGGAAAAAATGGCCGACGCGACGGGGCTTCCCCTTGCCCCATTGCATGTTACGTGTGGAAAATGGCGACGGCGTGTGCTACCTCTATCCGGCAGGTCTAGCAAGGCCCTAAGTATATTCTTCTGTGGGATATTTCTGGTCTATTAAAAAAAAGTTTATACTGTTTCTCTTTGAGTTGATCCTAAGCTAATTTCTCCCCACTTGAAGGATCTATCTCCCCACTGCATTGAAGCACAGTGTATAACTGGCTGGAAAAGATCCCTTCATTCCCATATTCTTTGTATCATGTGTCTACATCCAAATTTGCATACACACGTGAAGTGAGTGCACATCATAACAAGTGATATAATGCTCTCCTCAAATTTGCGATAAGCATTGCAAGCTACCAAAATTCATAGTGAGAAAATGCAAAGCTTGGCCATCTTCATAGAAGTTCAACTCAGGTACGTAGATGCTGGAGATGGGATACTGACAGGGAAGGCTGGTGGCTCCAGTATCGGTAGGGCGGAGATTCCAACCAGCCATTTTGGGGATAGGTTTCATCACTAAGGATTTCTGGTTGCTAAAACCCAGAATGGAAGCCTGTCCCACTGAACTTGGATATCCCATGGATACCGGAAGGCAATGGCCCCTAGATATGAAGAAATGCCCCCTTATACATGCAGCTGAAAAGAAGTTGTCTGGAATTTTTCAGCCTTTCTAAAACCCCTGGAAAATAGGGGCTAGTGAACAGGCCTGAGAGATCACACTGATTAGGGGTGAGGAGATAAAGAGTTTTATTATCTATTTCCCTGAGTAATTAACCTTTTACACATTTGGGGTTGCTGTAGTCTTACTGCAGGAGCACTGTCTGGCTCACTCAGTAAATAAACCCTATTTATGTCCTTAACGCATTTGGCACAGCTGTATAACAGTGTTTATATTCTGATAAATAGTTTATAGCACTTAATGACTGGGTTTCTGCAGCACTTAGTAAACTACTGTTTAATTTTTGGTGGAAAGCAATCTTGAAAGACGTATTCCTTGTATATATATCAAGAATTTTTTTTTTAAAAAAACTATTATATAATCTATGAAACTAATTAACAGAGCAGCTTGGATTTTAATGATAGGTATTAAAACCATGCACAGCTCTAAAATGGAAAGCTCTTTTGAAATCCTCAAAGAAAAATGACAAGTTTGGAGGGACTTAGTGCTCTATCTGTAACAATCTCTGGCAGCGCTGCCAGTTTCTTCCCCATCTCTTCTCTCCCATTTAAACACGCTTCTAAATTGTTGCTTCTAGTGACATCTACTGGTAATAACATGCTTGTAGAGAGAACTAGAGGATATCAGGTATATTTCCTCAGAATTCTGGATTTGGTTTGGTCAGGGTACTTTATGCAATCCTCAAAATATATTAGTAACTTCTGGACTGTACCATTTCGGGCAGTGGTGGTGGCAGGTTTGAATTATCTGCCAGAAACACAACTCCTTGCATGTAGAAATCTTACATGTCAGGAAGCAAGTGGCCATCTCCTTGACGTACTAGCTTTCTATATGTGGAGAGGTACACTTTCCACAAAGCACATGTTCACACAAGATCAGTCTTCCATTTATTTTTTTCCCCTCAACTTGCTCCGCACTCTCTTCAGGCCACTATCCCATTATCTGGCACGTGGCCATTTGGAAAATATCTAAAATGTTTTCACATTTGGAAATGATAGGCTTTGTTAAACAGATGGCTGACAGTCTGACCCAAAGGAACACTTATCAAGTGTCATATTTGTAGCTATGCTAGATACTGTTGACACTTCTCAGCATACCAGCTGAGGATGAGGGAGTTGCTTTCCAATATATCTGGTACAAAAGTGGTACAAAACCCCATCCCATCCATTTATGAGCTCTAAAAGCCTCAACCATTGTTAAATGTAACAATGTTAACAGTGACATTGTCAACGTGTCTACTCAGAAGTAAGTCCCATTGGGTTCAGTGGTGCTTATTTTTGTTAAGAGCTACCCTGAAAATCAGCCAGAGAATTGCTTCATCGGAATGCTGCTCCAAATTTCAGGGAGGAGCAGACCCACTCTCCACACCCCTATAGGACTGTGCAAAGTGGGCCTTTTCTGCCTTGAAATTTGGTCTGGCTCTCCGTAGAGGTGATTCTCTGCCTCGATTTTGGTTTGTGCACCCCTCTCCCCCTCTCTCCGCCTCGTTGAATTACACATCAAAGAACCGTTCAGTATTCGGATAACTGGTATTAACAGAAATGCTTAGAGCTCTCTCATTTTTAAAGATAAAGTGATAAAACTTGGCACAGCGATAGCTCTTAAGGAGGTCTTTAGCCCCACCAAGATTGAATCAGATTGGTTCATGTTTTGATTTTTTAGGGATTTTAAAAGGGAAATTAACAAAAATGCTTACAACTGTGTAATTGTTAAAGAGATGACACAAGGCAAGATGATAGCTCTTAAGGAGGGCTTTAGCCATGCCAAGGTTGAATCAGATCCATTCATACCTTGAATTTTTAGGATTATTTTTTTAAAAAAAAATCTCCACTCCAGCTTTCTCCAACCTTGTGCCGTCCAGATCTATTGGACGGACAAGAATCCCCACCCCTGCACCCAGCCACTGAAATAAAGAGCCTGCCTGTGCCTGACTCAGGTGTAGAAACTTTCTCATTCACCATGCTTGCCAGCCCAGCAGCACTTTCACACTGCCCCACCCATAGCCAGAATCAGCAGCCAGTTAGTGTTTCCCACTCCCTCAAACACTGTGATTGGAGGAGAACACAGTCAGGGACAGCGCTAAGGCTATTCCTAATTGGTTAGCCACAGAAGGCAATATCAAAGTTACCCCTCACCCCATTCAGCATCTTCCAAATTTGGAGATATTCAAGAGAGAGAGAGAGAGAGAGACCAGGATAATTCCAGAGACTTTAGAAGCTCTGATTGGGCATGTCTCCACTCTGATATTAATCAATGTGTTTGGAAGTGGCCAATCTCTGCTCTGGAAGATCGAATGCTCCACAGATGTTCGCAGTTACCAGATAATTCCAGGGTGGAGTGCACACCCAATACTCCATCAAGTACAACATTCTTTTTTTAAAAAAAAAGGCAGGGGAGATTATGCATAAGTTTCAAGAAAAGCAAACCAAATATCCATATATGTATCCACTCATGAGTGGTGCCTATATACCACCCGTTCAAATATTGATAGCATTGTAGGTCCTCAGTCCATTGCATTATGGGAGGCCTTCCAACATTGTAATATCAGTCTTTTGGCTGTCATAAGGGCTTGTAAAAATCTGTTTGTGCTGAACATACATTAACTTCCAAGAAACCAGTAAATAGTTCAGAAGCACACGCACATTGTTTAATATTAATTACTGTTTCAATATGAAGTTAGTCCATATTTTGACCTCCTCCACAAAGGAGGCGACTATTGGACATTGCCAAAGCATTTGAATAAAAGAAGCTTTATGTGGGTTACATCTCCAACAATTATACAAATTAGACAAACCCTTATTAAAAAGGCATTGTGGAGTCCAATAAACCCCAAACAATATTTTTTTCTGAATATGGTGTAGCCTAAGATCCATAGAAACTTCAGGTACAGATGGTAAAACAACAATTCATTGATTAGGCAAAATAGATCACTCCAATTCCATTGTGGTGATTACTTGTATTTCCTTTTGTAAGAAATCTTTCTTTCATGGAGCCAATAACTGAAACTGCAGTATATGTGATCGCCTCCCTCCGCTAGGGATCAGTGAAAAGTTTTTTCAACTTGTATTCTGATAAGAACTTTCCAAAATTTGAAAAATTCTTCATAAATCAAATGGAAAGAACTTAAGATTTTTAAAAAATAAAATGTGAGAGAACATGAAACTTGTAGGTTTGCCCATCTAGTCAAGGGCTTTGAGAGCTTGCTTAGCTCTTTAAAATCTGGGTTTGAATCACTAGATATTATTTATTTACTTATTTACAATATTTAACTACCGCCCAGTTGCAAACACCTCCTTTCTACAGAAGGCACTTGAGAGGGTTGTGGCGGAGCAACTGGAGGCACTCTTGAAGGGTACTGATTAACTAGACCCATTCCAGCCTGGCTTTCAACCTGGTTATGGGACTGTATCAGCCTTGGTCACTCTGATGCATGACCTTTATTGCTAGACGACAGGGGGAGTACAACCCTGTTAATTCTGCTTGGTCTCTCATCAGCTTTTGATAGCATTTACCATGCTCTTTCTGTTTTGCCTCCATGAGATGGACATTGGAGGCACTGTGCTACAGTGTTTCCAATCCTACCTACAGGGCTGATTTCAGAGAGTAACATTGGGTGATTATTCCTCAGCACCTTGACAATTGAACTATGAGGTTCCAGAGGTACCATCTTGTCCCCAATGTTGTTTAACATCTATATGAAGATGCTGGGAGCAGTCACTACAGGATTTGGAGCCAAATGCCATCAGTATGCTGATGACACAGAGCTCTGTCTTCCTGTGACATCTGAATCAAGTGAGGCTGTGCAATTCCTGGACCAGAGCCTAGACTCAGTAATGGGCTGGATGAAGACCAATAAACTGAAGCTGAATCCTGGCAAGGTAGAAGCCCTGTGGGTGAGTGATTCCCAAATCCAGGAGATAGGCTCATTGCCTGTTTTGGATGAGGTTGAAATGACCACTCTCACAAATGGAGGCTAGCACTTCCTAAAGCAATCCCAGGAAGTAGCCAAAGCCGGTGTTTATGGAATGGGATAGGTCTGGAGCTTCCTTCTGGGAGTTCCACTGACTTGTTTCATTCTGGAAATGTTCATTTCAGCTAGTTGCAGTAGCTTCCGGAAGCGCTAGCAGTCAATACTGCTGGTGTAATGGCAGCTTTCGATACTGCCCCACACAATTCAACATCAAATATATTCATAACATTGCATAAACAACAATTTTAAATACACCAGTTACAGTAAAAACAATACAAAACATCCATAAGGGCAAATACAAATAATAATAATAAAAAACCCTTTCAGTTAAAAGACAGGGAGTTCTAAAAACCCTCATAAAGCTGGGCCCAGTCAATATCTCTTGGGAGAGAGTTCCATGGGGCAGGAATCACCACTTCAATCATTTAGCTAGATATTGAATATCCTTTTAGAGTAGGGCTGTGTACAGACCCCCCGATCCACTTTGTGGCCCAATCCAGAAAATCTGGATCAGGCCCGATCCTCTTCACACTGCTCCATTGGTCCCCCACTCCGTGGAGTGAGATCCAGCTTCGCCGCCATCGCTGCATGGACAGTGGTGGCGGCGCCAGGTAAGCCATCGCCCCACCCCCTTACCTGTGTCCGTCATCATGGGCTTCAATTGAGACCCCAGCTTGAAGCCAGAAGAGGCCTCGGACTTCACTTCCAGCTTCAACCGGGGCCTCAATTGAAGCCCACAACAGACACAGGTAAGCCTCCCTCGTCCCTGCCCCCTTAACTGGCTCCACCGCCGCCACCGCCACATGGATGGTGGCGCCAGCAGCACCAGGTAGGCCAACCCCCCCGCCCCCTTACCTGCGTCCATCACGGGCTTCAATTGAGGCCCCAGCTTGAAGCTGGAAGAGGCCTCGGCCTTTACTTCCGGCTTCAACCGGGGCCTCAATTAAAGCCCGCAACAGATGCAGGTAAGCCTCCCTCCTCCCTGCCCCCTTACCCGGCTCCACCACCGCCATCACCATGTGGATGGCGGCGCCGGTTGTGCCAGGTAGGCCAACCCAACCCACCTCCTTACCTGCGTCCATCATGGGCTTCAATTGAGGCCCCGCCTTGAAGCTGGAAGAGGCCTCGGCCTTCACTTCCAGCTTCAACCTGGGCCTCATTGAAGCCCGCGATGGACGCAGGTAAGCCTCCCTCCTCCCTGCCCCCTTACCTGGCTCCGCTGCCACCGCATGGATAACGCCAGCGCCAGCGCCAGGTAGGCCAACCACCCCATCCCCTTACCTGCATTCGTCACAGGCTTCAATTGAGGCCCTGGCTTGAAGCCAGAAGAGGCCTCGGCCTTCACTTCCAGCTTCAGCCGGGGCCTCAATTTAAGCCCGTGATGAACGCAGGTAAGCCTCCCTCCTCCCTGCCCCATTACCTGACTCTATCGCCATTGCTGCAGGGACTGCAGCGGCGGCAGTGCCAGATGACTCCCCCTCCCCCCCACTTACCTGCATCTGGAGCTCCAGATTGAGGCGATCCTCTTCGATTGCCTCAATTGATCTGCAGTCCCCCTGACTCTCTTCGCCTCTGCCTTTTCCAGAGGTGAATCAGACCGACTCGCTCCTGCTTCTCCGAAACGAAGAGAAACGGAGCACAGCCCTATTTTGGAGTACTGTTTCTGATTTTTATAATCTATGTAACTATTTGTTGTTTTACCTTAAGTCATGAGGATACATATATTGAGTATGTGTATTCAGTCATCCAACTGAAATTCATATTAAATCTTGGAAGTATAAAATCATTCCCAATTTTAAAATTTGCAACAAGATACACTTGGTGGGTGGGTGGGGGGAAACCCTTCATGCTTTTTAAAATTAGAAGTAATTTTATATTGACAAGCATGAACTGCCATATAATATTGCTTATTGCTGGTAGCTTCATAGGTTCATGGAGGAAAAAGCATATTTCAACTGCTGAAAGATTTGCTCTGTAAACCCCATGCTAGTAGCTGTATGAATAGCGAAGGCACCAAAAAAGAAAAAAGAAAAAGAAAAGAGAGATAGTTCTTCTAACTAGTTATGATTTCTCATTATACAAATGTGCCATGAAGAGTCGTATTACTGCAGGGTTATTACTCCCAATAACTATTGACCCCTGGGTCACAAATTAAAATCGACCATATCTACAACTCCATTTAAATTATAATACCCCTTGTATTTCATGGAGGAATCTCATCATGAAGATCATAATTGCAAATTGCCAGCCATACACATACAGATCAGACAGCAGTTGGATTTATTTTAAATTAAAAGTAGCATTTCTTACAACACAATTGCATAATGTAAGGGTGATTATTAAAACACATTTTGGAAGACTTATCATTTTGATTCTTCCTCAACTTTACAGGGGCAGAAAAAGAATGAAGTTAACATAATATTCTTGATATGTCTTATAAGATGACGGTTCCCTATCATAATTTTTCATCTGTCTGTATTTCCTCCAACTATCACTTTAACTACCCTGTTCAATATCAAGAAGTATATTGATATCAACAGCACAATCTCGCTTGTGTGCAACCATCAAAACTTCTAATGATGAAGAGTCTTCTTCACTAGATACTTCAGACAAAAATTCTGAGTGCGAAAGCCTGGAAAGAACATCCTTGATATTGTAGCATAAGATAGGTGTGTATGCATGTGCATGTGCTTGCATTTTATTCCATGTATGTAACAGTATTTTACAAACGGGGGGAAATGATGGTATGTGATGCGACTCATTGGACAAAAATGATGTGCTTGAAAAATATATACATTTGAAAAATGCATATAAAACTGAAATGTTTTAAAATGTGCACAAACATTCTTTAATCAGTCGGAGAACAATACCTAATTTTTTAAAACAATGCTCATAATTGATGTGTACATTTTTGAAAATGTGCATGAAATATACACAAGCAGTTTATCCAAAAAGAAAATAATGAAGCTCACAAGCTGATATGGACCTGAGTCCAAACCAGCTTCAAGGTGGGATCTGGAGAACCCCAATGGACTTGAATTTTGTTGATCCGCATATCCCTCGCATGAGACAGCTTCCTATGTTCCTCAAAGACATTCCTCATTTCCCTTTGCAACATGCAGAAAACCCTGCGTGATTTGCAGTAGGACATCCTTAACTCGGGTTTTGCTCATCTGCTATTCTACTCAGCTCTTCTTTATATCACACTCTTGTCTGCTGCAGTTTTTATTGTATCTCTCACTTTCAAACCTACAGGGGGAAAAATGTTTTCAACATCACAAACTCTGACATCAGTAGCATGCATCTTACCTGTCACTTCTTCAGCTTTCTTATAAGTCTGCAAAAAAACAAAAACAAAGAAGACTTCTGCACAGAGCACAATTTTTATGATAGAGCTCCATGGTGCAAGTCACGCTTCAGATTTCCCAAGCACCACAGCCTTTTGAAGTGGGAGATGGAGACAGCACCGTGCAGCTCTAGTTCTATCATTTCTACAGGTCTCCCTGTCACAGTATAAAGGGGGGGGGGCGGAAATAAAAACATTTTATGAAGGAAGAACCTTGTTTCGTGTGTGTCTGTATGTGTGTGTCATCCTTTTACCATTTTCTTAGAACAACTCAAAGGTCATTAAATATGTGCCAGCTTTTGAGATCTCATAGAATCATAGAATCATAGAATAGCAGAGTTGGAAGGGGCCTACAAGGCCATTGAGTCCAACCCCCTGCTCAATGCAGGAATCCACCCTAAAGCATCCCCGACAGATGCTTGTCAAGATCTCAAGATCTCAAGATCTCTTCATCTGGCAAGAATGGGGGCGACAGGGGTGGGGGGGGGTATCAGGAAAGGTAGGAATGCCAAGGAAGCTGACTGGATGTTATAGACAGAATGTCTGGACAGCCATAAGATGACATGGAGGAGGAGGAGGATTTGCAGACATTCAAATGTGGCTCTTTCCAAGCTTCAGGGCATGCACAGTCTGCACTTAAGCAATGCCATTTCTGTGCAAGCGCTGAGTTGGTTGGTTGAGCCTTCCTGCCTTGTTGTTGCCAACACAGTTCTGGCACCATGAGGAGGACCCAGTGTCCCTTTACTTCTCTCCTCCATATGCCTGCAATCAGTAACAGTGAATACAAATCACAACACCACATAAGCAGGCCACGTGTAAACAACCAATCAAGAAGGGGACAGAGAACATGGTGGCACATGACATCATGCCACACCATGCATTGCCAACGTATTTGGGCTATTTGAGGTATCTAGTCCATGCCAAGTGCTCCTGAGTAGAGCACCTGAACTGCCACTAGGTGCTATTTCTTTTGTGGCTACTGGTGGCCCATCAAGTGCTCTTTTGTGCCAGGATATTGTGCTGTCCAGGCTTCCAATACAATTTCACCTGACATACTATGTCTGTTGAAGAAACCCCTGTTTTGATTCACAGAGTTGACCAGACTAATTTGTTTCTGCTTTCAGATCTCCTACTCACCCACATTTCCCAAAGATAATCTATAATGAGCAATAAAAAGAGATGTGGCCTGCCTTCCAGAAGAGTGTGATTGAGATGGAGTTGTTTTTAGGGCATCTGAATTTTCTATTAGCACCTTAGCTGATGAAAATTGCCAGAAAGCGCTCTTCCTTTTACTTGTGACAAGAGTGCCTTCAGCCTTGATTGCACCCTTAAAGTACACTACTGAGATATTTTGCTACATGCATAAAGGAACATGATGAAACAGCGTAAATCACAGACCCAGGGTGCTTATCCAAAAATCAGATTGCTGAAAAAAACAGCATATTCTCAGTGAAAGTGTCACTAAAACAGAGTTATGAGTACAGTCGAGTAAAATGCTTGATAATTGCTTATAATTTTCAATGTTTGGAAAACAATTTCCTGGCCAGATGATTTTTCATTGTGTTCGATGTTTCACTCTCTGCCAAGTGCTGTACATTTTCTTTAGTTTATGATTCAAGGTGTTAATCATATTCAGTCTTTCAAGATGATTACCTGGTAACATTAACATACAAATGTACAGTGATTATCTCTGCTGTTCAGAATTCTAAGCGTTCCGCAGAAGAAAAGGGAAATAAAAGAAATAAATCAGTCTCCTTCATCTGGCAAAGTGCCGGGCTAAAGGAACAGAAAATGAACTTATTTTGAATTCTAGGGGTATGAAAATTAAGTATTAATCAAAATAAAACTTCTGAAACTTTTCTCTCAAACTTTGTGATGTCAAAGCATCAACTAAGTGGCTCAAACTATGCACTGTCTCTGTATCAGCCAAGACACAGACATGATACGCCCTAAACCCCATCCTGGCGTAGCCTGGGCAGGGTGGGGCTGTTGTGGGGGGGCGGGAAGCAAGACCTGGAGGCTGCCGATTGGCGTCCTCTTCTTAGGCCCACATGACACGGGAGGGGAAATGGAGCCTATTTAAATGGCTCACGCTTGCTTGTTGTCCTTTAATGGAAGCCAAGTAGGATTTTTTTGCTCACAATCTGTGATTGGTTGTGAGTTTTTTCATCTACTTCATACTGCAAGACAGGGAGTATTAATAGGTTGATTGGCAGTTAATTCGGTCACATTACTGGCAGGATACCACTGTATTTGCTAAAAAGCTATCAAGGCAGTGCACAGCAACTTGAAACAATAAAACCTTTAAAAAAAATTTAAAAAGCATTAAAATCACCAAAACATTAACCACAAAACTTAAAATGCTAAATTAAAAAGATGTGTTTTCTCATCTTTTATAGAAAGCCATGAGAGTGGGGTCCAATTGCAATTCCCGAGGAAGCACATTCTGCAGTTGGGGAGCGATCTCCATTTGTTCCTTTATCCTGTTCCATACCCAAACTGACATTTCCCCTATATAAACATTGGCTTACCCTTGCTGACACACCTGCTTCTACCATCTGAATGGATGGCCTGGTCGCTGACGTTATCTCACTTTGCCTTTTACCTTCAGGGCATTTTATTCTGCTTTTCATGGTTTTAATTTTTGTGAACTGCCCAGAGAGCTTTGGCTATTGAGTGGTATAAAAATGTAATAAAATAAATAAATAAATAAATAAATAAATAAATAAATAAATAAATCCATAGGCAGCTGTCTCCACCTCATTCTTCCCATATTTCCACTCTAATTTTAGAACTGTAAATGGTTTTTTGACCCAAAAGCTGCCTACAACTTAGCTCATGACAGAACTGCATTTGAAGAGGTTCATTATGAAGAGGAAAGAGAAGCAGGTATGGACAGTATGAACCTTGGTTGGAAAATATGCACCTCGGATCTAAACAGAGATGGTGAATGGACAATGTTCTAAATTGCTAGTATCCTCTGCATTGTTCGCTTTTGCAATCACTGTTTATTTTGTGCAAATGGAAGACTTGTGCAAATCGAGCAGCGATCAGATGGGATATTTCTGCAACTCTCCCTAAATATGCACAAATTTTCTCCATAGACTAAGGTGAGGTTATTTGCACAAATTAGAAATTTGCACAAATTAGAAAGTTTGCACAAATTGAACTGGGAATTCGGAATGGGAGAAATTCGAGCATGTTTGATAATTTGCAAAGAAAATGGATGGACACTTTCTCATCCTCACATTCAGACTTTCAATTGGGGCATACTCCCATGTTCTGTGAGAAAAGCCAAAATGCTCATACATCCCTAGTTCTAAATCATCATAATGGGTTTCCACACCCCTCCCCCCACATATAGAGAAAAGACATGTGAAGGGGTTATGGTGTCATGCTGGGTAACCACTACGCATCACCAATGTAATTCCAGACCTGCCCCTGTTGTCCACACAATGGGTAGCTATGAGGATGGGCCCTATGCACACATCAATGTAGACATATTGGGTTCCTTCGTATGAGGAGGAATACTGAGTCATTCAGGATCCCCCATGACTGGAAGAGGCCTACACATGTTTGTCAGTACACACATAGGGACCGTTCATGTGGTCACCAAATGCCCAGCCATGGCAGAGTGGTGTTAGCAGATATGGTGGAGGCAAGGCTAGCCAGCACAATCCCATGATGCCTTCATGTGTGCTTTCAACACATGAGGTAGACCCCTTATGCCTCTGGTAGAGTCTGGGTTCATTCCATCTTGTTTGCTGATAACCAGATATCATGATGCATGCTACTTAATGGAGATCCAGAAGAATCTACATAATGGAATCCCAATAACTTTACTTTTCAGATCCCCTTTTGGGTGTTTTGAGAGACAACCCTAATCCTTTCACGGGATATTAAGACTTAGCAAAGAACATTCTCTCTTTATTAAGCAGGGGAAGAATAAATACAAGACGCACATGGCAAGTGCTTGCAGTTTACTTTGTTTCTCTCATTAAACTCATATCTGCACTAGAGAGCAATGAGTAGCTACTCTTATCAGGCAGAAACCAGGATCACCTAAATTAAAGCTTAGTAAGTGTTATCCAAAAGTCCTGTTTCAAAGCAGTTTTGATAGACATCATCAAAAGAAGCCAAATATAGAACAGGTCTTACAATTTGTTTATAAAGGATTTTTTTTTATCCAAACTTCCATTGCTTGAAATAAACATTTCTCTGTAGTGCTCCTGTGTTTAATTAGCCTTTGCTCCAGTATGAGAGAGGATATCTTTCAAAATATTCCATTCATCAGTTATGCAAGGCGGGTTTGAATTATACTCTTACAACATCAGCAGCAAACCTTTGAGTTTCAATCCATGTGAGCAAATTCTGAAGAAGATGGCTTTCTAAAACCTATGCCTGTACTTTTTTACTTATTTCTTTTTAATGCATCTATGCAGCATCCAAACAATCATGTTGTGGGGACACCAATGCACCTGCATTGGCAGCAAACTCAGAACCTGATACGTATCTCATCCACTGGAGGGCCACCCAGTGGCCCATTCAGGTGCCAATCAATTCCCTAGCCACAGTGTCACTGCTAGGGATTTCGTGAAATATTTTCCATCTACATTTTCTGGATTGTTAGATGCCTTTTGTTCCATCTTCTGCTCATTGACAAAATCAGATGATGATGATTTTTTGGTTTCACCAGATGTGTAAAGCCTCCTGTATGACTCCAAGTATGATGCTAAGTGTGCACTTAGCCTAACATTTGACATGCCACCGAGATGCTGGCAGTAAAACCTCTAAGCTAAAATATGCAGGTATCCTTGGCCCTGCCTCCTTTATCTTTGGCTCCACCTCCCATTGGAGTGCAGCTGCCTCACCCATGGGATTCCACATTCAGGCTAAAAGATCTTCTGCATCCCTGTGCTAAAGCTTCATAGACAATATTTTAATTTGTGAAAGGTGGTCAGCCTGACATCACAACACATCAGATCAGTATGTCTAGGGTTGCCATACATTCTGGAAAACCAGGAATGTCCTGATTTCCAGGAGATTCTGAAATGTCCCGACTAGCTGGGGAAGAATCCCGTATTCCTGGTCCAGCTGGCTGGAGAAATTCTGACCTCCAAAATGGTGCCTTGAGCCTGCTCACTGGAGTCGCAGCAGCAGAGAAAAAGACGCATCAATCTGGCACCTTTTCCAGAACATCACTGCTCCTCCACAGGCTCATCTGAGTCACTCACCGTGACTCACCTTATTGCGCCTGCAGAAGTGTAGAAGAGGAACAACAATGAGGAAAGGTGCACATGCTCTCCTCAGGCTACCTGAGTCTCATGTGATGCAAAGGAGTTTGGTGAGCTTGACTGGTTGTGGTCAGACCTTTAGGGTAAGCGCAGGGTGGAGCTGCTGAGTTATTTGTGGGGGAAGAAAGAGAGTTTTATGGGGGACAGGAGGGAGAGAGTGAGTGGGGGATGAGGGGGTGAAGGAGAGGAAAGGAGAGAGGGGAGAAAGGAAAGGAAAGGAAAGTCGTTCCCCAAAAAATCGCCCTTCAAAAATCCACCTCCTTGGATTTGGGTTGCAAGCCTCAAATCCGTTACTTGGAAGTAAGTTGCAGTGGATTTAAGATGTCTGATTTTACAGTTGTTGATGTTTTAATTGAAAAATTGGGCTTTCTCTAGACCTTTATATATTGCTCAGTTTTTTTAAAAAAAAGCCTAGCACACACACACACCCCAAAAAATTGTCCCGGTTTTGTGGATTCAGAATATGGCAACCCTATGTATGTCTGCTCTCGAGGAGGTTTACAGAGCAACTTTACAAACATGGTATATCCTGTAGAGAGCTTTGTTGTACTGTTTAAACATTTACTTACAACTTCTCAACTTATTGGACCCTTTCTTTCTTGCAATATCATCAGTCTAAGAACAATAGACAAAGCCTGCTCTTAGATCCAATTTGCTTTATTAATGTTGATTG
The DNA here is from genome assembly GCF_023053635.1 of Elgaria multicarinata webbii. Taxonomy (NCBI): domain Eukaryota; kingdom Metazoa; phylum Chordata; class Lepidosauria; order Squamata; family Anguidae; genus Elgaria; species Elgaria multicarinata. Next base: position 33,310,278 of record NC_086180.1, on the reverse strand, counting down.
CAATGTGTCCAGTGAGCAATCTTAATAGATTCCCAAGACTGAGCAATTGTGTTCCTTCTAGTTACACACAGGAGTTAAGATGCATCACCTGCAAGATTCAGTGGGCTGAAGTTTAACAGCTTTACTGGGGGAAATTTTAACAGCTGTTTCAGTGACATCTCAATTTGTCCAGCAAAACAGGCTTTACATGGGATACTTAAGTAAATGTGAGCATACATTCAGTGAGTTTCTCAAAGGGTAAAAAAAAAGTTATTTAAGCCTTTGCAAATATAACAATAATCACTGTTGGCCCGAGATATTGCACTGCCTGAGGCAGAGTAGCAAATGATTCCCCTCGCCCACCCAAGTAAAGGTTCATAGGACACAAAGCCAGGCATGTTATTTGAGGACATGGAGCAGAAAATGCTACCTATCCTCATCTCTAGCAGTAAAAAAATTCAATTTAACAAATGGAATGACTAACAGTTTGCTGCCCATTTATATCTGCTGCCTGAGATGGCTGCCTCACTGACCCTCATGGCAGGGCCGGCCCTGATAGAATCAGTAGAACTACTGAGCTGACACCTTTATTGCAAAATTCTGAGAAGTGAATGTACTGGTGGGGCACTCTGTATTAACCCATATATTAGTTCAGGGAAGGGTGAATCACAACAGATTGCTTAAAATGAAGACCAAACAAAAGCCTTGAGCATCTCCAGTTTACAATAAGTGCAGGAAGGAGTAGCACTACAGTTGTATTACAAATTCCTTTTCTTTGGACTATCATTTGGACGGAGAGTTTAGCTCAGGCTTGAGTGGAGATCAGACAATCAGAAGTTTATGGAAATGATTAGGGGTGTGCACTCCTCTCCAAAAATCCAGGGGTCCACTGGACCACCAACAAACCTACAAAATTGTAGTGAGGTTAGGGGTAGTTTTAAAAACATTGGAGACCTGCAGTGCAGTTAGAATATCGTTTGGAGCACCGGATTCGTAGGCCCGAAGGATTTTTAGGTGATGTGAAGGCACATTTCATGTTGGTGGATGGCTTATATGTAGCAAAGCGGCCCAACACACTTCCATATTAGGAAGACACCGAAGGGTGAAGGGGGGAAGTTTTGAGATTGACATCTGTGGCTAAAGATTAGCCACAGTCTCCTCCCTGTCCCTCCCTTTAATCACAGTGCTTAGGGGGAGGGATTGCAAATGATATAACCCATTTTTCTCCACCCTGGAACTCATTCCTTTGCTAGCTCACTGAGTGAGAAAGAGTCCAAGTTCCACTCCCCAAGTGCACTATTGATCTTGGCTGAAAGGAAGGCTTTAGGAAAAATGGTAAACATTATGAAAATAATGAAAACCATTCCATGAGAATGAGTTGTCCCAGGAAGTGATGATGACTAGCAGGCAGCATAGATCAATACAAGCCAATATTAGGATATGGGGAAAAAAAATTGTGCCAAAGGTTGATCTGTGTACTGCAAATATGGATGCAATTCAGCGGGGCGTAAAGTCAAGAGAAGAAGGGGCAGTGAGAGAAAAGTTTGCAAGTACTAGTATATCTCCTGTTTTGAAGACAGAACTCAAGTTTATATGTTTGGTATATAAACTTTATATGAAATAAAGGTATTATATTCATGTTTATTCTTGTCTGACCTCTCATAGGGATGGCACCCCACCCCAGCAAAGTAAAGGATAAAAGGTCCTATGCAGTTTCATGTGTGTGTATGTGGTGGGCTTGAGTGGGGGAAATTTAAAATATTCCTAAAAATCAAAGGAAGAAGGGAACTGATTTAAACTTGGCATGGCCACAGCCCTACTTAAGAGCTACCAGGCTGCCAAGTTTCATCATCTTGTCTTTAAAAATGACAGCGATTATGCATTTTTGATCATTCCCTTTGACACTTACAGAGCAGTTCTCTGAAAACAAAGTGGTTTTCCAACAGGTAACTCAACGGTGCAGGGAGACTGAACTCTGACTGAAAATCAGGGTGGGGAATCACCTCATTGGTGCGCTGCTCCAAATTTTGGGGAGGAGCAGACCCACTCTGCACACCCCTAGAAACGATGGAATCTCACAAGCATGCCATAAAAAAACATAGCCATGCCCTCTTTGGGCTGTGTGCTATGGAGAGGAGGGGTGGGAGAGATATTCAGAGGTGTACTGATATTAAGAATGGAGGTTCTATATAAATATTATGGCTAAAAGCAATTGAAGATCTAGCCTGCATGAAGTCATTTAGCTTTTTTAAAAAATCATTTAACCTAGCAGCCATTTTAATACTGTTGGCTGTTAAAAGCCACTGGCAGTTGTTAGAACACACCTGTGATGCACACACCTGTGCAGGCACCCGGAAGTAAACCCCACTGTGTTCAATGGGGTTTATTCTCAGGTAAGTGTGCATTAGCAATCCCATTCTAGGGCATTGCTAGACCAGGCCTTAGCGCGCCTTCCAACCCGGTTTCCCTGCTGTGCGTCCAGATGACGCACAGGGCAATCCGGCGGCAGGCCGCAGTGAGGCCTGGTCTAGCGCGCCATAAGCAAAGTCGCTTATGGCGTGCTTTTTCCCCAGCTCTGGCCTCAGGCCAGGGCTGGGGGAAGTGTGGAGACTTCCGCAGCTTTTCGCGGCTCCTCGCTTACTCGCGAGGAGCCGCAAAAAGCCGCGGACCGGCCTAGCAAAGTGCTCGTATGAGCTCTGTGCCCATCGGCCCGGGGGCGGGGGGGAAAGAGAGCGGAGGGGGGAGGATGGCAGGGTGGGTGGCAAGGGGGGGCGGGCGACAGAGGGAGCGCCACCGCCACCGCTCGCAAGCAGGCGAGTGGCGGCCGCGGCGCTCCCTCTGTCACCCGCCCCCCCTTGCCACCCACCCTGCCATCCTCCCCCTCCCCGGTTTTTTTTTAAAAAAACCTTACCTTCCCAGTGTCTTTGGGCCACCCGCGGCCCCTTTAAACAAAACAAAAAAAAATGGCGGACGCCGCAGGGCTTCCGTCCTCCCTGCGGCTCCGCCGTCTGGAAGTGTGGGGGAGGCGCGCTAACGTTAGCGCGCCTCGGCCCCGCCTCCCTGCCAGCATAAGCCGGCAGGTCTAGCAAAGCCCTTGGTTTCACATCTCTGCTATGTTTCCAAGTCCTGAGGGATCACTATGAGACAAGCCTTCCAAACTGCTAGACTTAATTTTGGGCTGGGGGAGGGGGGGAATCCCGTTCAAGGAGACATTTTATCATCTTCGGTATATCTTTGTTGTTCCTGGCAGGCATGCTGCTTTCTATTGTCAGAACAAGGAGAGGGTTTTCAAGCCTCTCTTCCGTTGAATGCATCCACAGGAAATCTATTCTATCATGGTTAAGTTGTACTGATCGGAAATCTCCGGGAGACAAAGTATTACATTTCCCGTCTTGTTTTTATGTTGCTGTAACCACCTCCGTTTCATTTTCATCCTTTGAAAGGCGATTCCACTGCTTGGTTTTGTTTGTTTGTCCTTTTCTCCATGATGATACTTCAAGAAGTTTAAATGTGACAGAGCCAATGGCAATTACTTCAGCAATAGTTTTGCCAGTTGTTGCTGCTAGTTTTAGTAGTAGCAATCGTATTGCATGGAAAGTTGACATGTCCCTTTTTATTGTTCTTTTCCACCCTCTGGAATTAGCTCAGTTTACAGCACAATCTTATACATCTCTGCTAAGAGATGTCAAAAGCTTGCACATTTTTGTGACCTCTGAATTGGCCTAAAAATAGGTAATGCATTAATCTGGATTTAGAAATTACTCAGAATAAGTCCCACTTAGCTTCATATGGGCTTACTCCTGGGTAAGTAAGGATAGGATTGCCACCTCAATCTCATTTATTCAGGATATATAACATAAGGAGAAACATCTTTACAAAACATTACAGGGGGAAATGTAAGAGATACAGAGCAAAGTGCATTTCCAAATTAATTCATACCTCTGTACAATATGTAGCCAGACTCGGTAAATGAGCAATAAATTGGCAAATGGGTTTTATTGTGAAGTGATTCACTCTCTGAAGCAAAGCAAAACAAAACAAAACTTAACTTCAGAGATAAAGTGGTGAGATCTGAAAGTATTGTGTCCACTACAGTGAAAAAGAGAGAGAAAGGAGGAAGGTTTAGGTAAGGGGTTGAAAAGTGAAAAGACTGCTGTCACAATGCCTTTAACTCCTCTGAAGTGTCAACTCCTTGCCTATACCCCATGTGTGGAAATTCAGCAATGCAGAGAGCTTTTCTAGATGAGGCTTTTAATCTGCCACTATTCCGTGGCTTCTGCTTCTGGATTCTTTGTGGGATTAAGATTGGATCCTTTACACATGTTTTTTCCAGGTTTTTTCCTTCTCTGCCTTTCTATATGTTCTGCTACATAACCTCTAGGTGGTGCTGGGGTATAGCAGAATTGCACAACTACACTAGCATTTCATTCCGCCATTCCCCAAAATGCCAGCTTTTCCCTGGCAAAATAATGTAAAAATAATTCAAAAGCCTGGGAGAGAATGATGATATTGTCTAAAGCACCTGCAAACTACTGTGAGTGAGGAATCAGGAGCACACAATAAATGCCTTGTGTAGAAAAGCTCTGTGGCTCCTGGTCCCACTCCAGTTTTCATGGGGCTCCTAGTGTTGCCCTGTGATGTCCATGTTACAGTCTACCACCAGTTTGCCTGCCACATTGGCTAGGCAGTTCCCCCCACCCACTGCTCACCACAGATGCTGTCTTCTCTGCCCACCCTCATTTTCCACAGGTTGACTTCACCATCTGCTTGTCCACTGCTGCCACTGAAATCCCATGAAAAAATTGGGTGCCTTTTAGGCCCAGCTGTGGAGCAGCTGCTGGCAGGCTTTGCCATCAGATACTATCTAGCTTTAGCAAGAGCAAAGCAAGAGCAAAACACACACACACACACACACACACACACACACACCGCTTTGAAAATGGCCTGCTTCTGCACAGACCAATTCAAAATTGCTCCACTTTGATCGAACCCGAATAAAGGTTCAAAAATCCAAAGCACCATTCCTCCCATTGACTATCATGGGCAATTTTCTCTTGATGAGAATTGGATGGTGGTTTCAGGCATATTACCCTATAGAAGGGCATTGTGCCTCCCAAATTTCAGAAAAAAAATAGATGTGATGTACATTTTTGTTTACATTTTGTTATGTACATTTTTGTTTATGGGAACTGCCAATATCAATTTCATTTCTTGGTAGAAGTGAATGACATTTTCAGGGATAGTTACTCTGAGGGAATGAAGACTGACAAATTTCAGAAATAGGTACAGGAGCTGCATTTGGGCAAGAGTTACATTAACATCTCAAGGATATCCACAAAAGGACATGCCTATCCCTTTATGGTCCTTGTGGCCCATTCTTCTGAAAATGGCAGACAGCATGTCTGTGGCAAAAGTGCAAAATGTCAGGAGCATAGGAGCAGCAGGTATTGTGGAATAGGAATCCTCTAAGGTGGGGGTGATTTGATTGCCCTCCCCATTGTTTCTGGGGCAATTTGTACAAAATTGGCCTACATCAAGAAGTGTCCTCAGGCAAGACATATGCAGTTTCAGAAGTATGGTGGAGGGGCTAAGGACTATGATAACTGAAAACCAGTTATGTTGGAAGAATGGCCATCTCATGGTTCCATCCTTTCCTTTTCCCAAAGTATTAGAAGGTGGACCTGTCAGCCTCTCTATCCCACGCCCCCTGCCGCACACACACAGTATTTAGAGAACTGAAACCAAAATATGCCATTTGAAGACTTGAAGTCTGTGGATATGTAGCATATCTGAAAGATAAGTTGCTAATAAAACCTCATTCTGGAGCAGCTTCAGTTCTGTGGGCTTCAGAGGGAAGCTCACTGAAGAACCCAACAAAATGGGACCAAAGCGGCCCAATTCTGCTTGGACTTCTGATTTCATCTGAATCCAATGCACATCCCTAATGTTTATATACAAATTTCCTTGCAGATTTTAAAACAGAAATTGCACTTGATTGCAGAAATAGGATGGAATGGACTGCCAAATGAACATACATGAAAATTATATGGACCAGAATAGATTGATCCATCCCTTCTATTCTCACATAACCACTTGTGGTGGAAAGACCCATGTAAGCCACCTCATCCAACTTATGCATCGAGTTGCCCCTGTAAGTTGTAACAGGCAAAGCACCCCAGAGCCTTGATGAATTAAGGAAAGAATGACAATGAACTAATTAGTGTAATGAATTGCCACTTTTATTGGGAGTGGGAGAAAAGTGTTCCTCATAATTGCTGAAGTGCAAACATTGCCCTGTGATTTAGTGGAATAGAAGTAGAACAATCTGCTGTATGGCAAAAAAAAAAAATTGCCTCTGTGAAAAGATCCGTGCTGATGTAATAGTTCAACACGCATATACACTTTTGCATAAGACTATGAACATTTCTACAGGATTTGAAAGCCCCCAGGTAAATGAATAAAGCCACGTGATGAATTGTGGATTGTAATTTAGTTTGGATTTGTCTATTGCATTATCCTCCAACCTTCAAGACATTTTTGTTGTTGTTTTGTTTGTTTTGGTTGCATTTAAATATTCTGTAAAATGCAGATGTGGAGAATGTGAGTATGACTAAATGGCTTGTACTTTATTTCAAAGTGGATTTTCCAGTGGCTTACATAAAATACTTTAGTTTACCATCAGTTTTCAATTGGGGAGATACATGGTAGAACTTCTCTTTGTTATTCACAGGAAAAGAAAGGTTGCAATCCTTCAGACAGCTGGGTTGCTTATACCACTGGAGTCACTGGAATTTGCACAGGATTACACAGTGGATACCTTTAGTGGGGAATGTCTATACATTTCCATCTACATGAAAGGTTTAGCGCCTATTTTAATACTCTGGGTGCTAACTGCATTTGAATATGAAATGAATACCTAATATTAGATATAGAATGAGGTATCAAAACAGTTACATGAATTATCCAATATAGAAAGAAAGCAGCTGCATAATTGGTCTTCATTCCCAGTGCATTCTCATATATAATATATTTTGGGGACTTATTTACTCCTAAGTAAGGACTATGCAAAATTCCTTCTACAGCTATAAACTCAAGCAGATCTGAGTTGCAGAACAATACCTAATGTACCATTGGCAGAATACCTGTATGCTGATTTAACTAGTGTATGCTAAGTTTTGTCATTCTGAAAAGGTTAGTAATTGCTTTTGGGGTCTCTATATCAAGAGCAAACTTGTCACTTTTCTGGGATCTGGACTGTCAAATATATATTTTCTTGGTAGTAGGAAAAGTGGAAAGAACAAAGGAAGCTGCTATATGCTTATTCAGATTATTATTCCATCTAGCTCAGTACTGTTGACACTGACTGACAGAATCACTCCTGGATTTCAAATAGGTGCATGTCCCAACTGTACCTGGCCCATTAAACACTTTTTTTTTTTAGGCATATATGCATCTGCTTCAGATGAAAGCAGCTACTGAATCCCTCAGTGGTTTTTGAAGCGGTTATTCCCCAAAGCAGTGTCAAGTGGACCTGTCCCAAAACCTTGGACCCACTGCAGAGTTTGGTAGGGTATCAGGGCAGTTGTTGCAAATGTGTTCAGAGCAGGCACGGCTTGCACTGTCCGTGTGAGCCAGGACTGTTCTGAAGGTGCATGTAAAGTGTCTATCAAAGGCGGGGGGAATAAAAGCTGCAGCCCTAAAATTGGCTGAGAGGAAAATCTTTTTCCTTACACCAGAAGTGACATGAACTGCAGGCCACATGAGGTCACAACTGTTTTTTTTTTTTTTTTATAATAATTTTTATTCATTTTCAACACTATATAAACATAGATAAACATTTCCAAAATATAACTAAAACAAACACAATAAGAAAAAAAAATACATCAAATATCTGCTGCATACATATTGAATAATTGTTGAGTACAAATATCAAAAACTATTACATATGCCTTATCACACTACAACATCTTCATTCTTAACATAAATGTGCACCCCCCACCTCGGGATCATTCTTGAGTCCAAAATCTAATCATTTCTTCTGCTGGTGGTTTCCCACTTCCCTTAGTAAACACGAACACTAGGAACTGTTTCCAGATTCCTTCGAACTCATTTATTTTAGTTACGCCTTTTCTCCACTTAATATTGCATGTCAGTTTATCATTAATGGCTATGTCCCATACTACTTTATACCATTCCTCAATAGAATATTCCCCTTGGATCTTCCAGTTCCTAGCTATCATCAATCGTGCTGCAACCAACAAACTCGATATCAGCTCTATAGTTCCTTTTCCACACTTTATATCTTCAAATAGTGACAGCAATGCTATTTTTGGTGTTTGTTCTATTTTCATTCCTACTATTTCTTCAATTTCTGAAAACACCATCTTCCATAATCTTTGTACATATTTGCATTGCCACCACATATGTAAATACGTTCCTTTTTCCCCACATCCTCTCCAACAATTTGCTGAATGTTGATCACTTATCTTATTCAATCTAACCGGGGTTAGGTACCACCTCCATAAAATTTTAAAATAATTCTCCTTTATTCTTACTGATAAACTTCTCAACACTCTTTGTTTCCATAGTCCCTCCCAGCTCTGTCGCCCTATTTGTATCTTCAAATCTGATTCCCAAATCATTTTCTCTGTATTCTCTCTAAACTCCTTCTCTAACAATATTTTATATATTTCACTCATTAATCCTTTTGAAACTATACTACTTCCTTTTCCTTTCTCCTTACTTACTACTAATTCTTCAAACCTCGTCATCTTTCTGCACATTCTATTATCTTTAATCCACTTTTTATTCCATTGTTCTAATTGACCATATTCTAGCCAAGATAGTTTCTTCTCCTTTAACAAATTTTCCATATCTTCTCTTGTTTTAATATCTCTTACCCAATCCTTTAATTTTATTTTATTTTTCTCTTTTAATATTTTACATAATCTGCCCTTTAGATCCTCTGGGAAATTCTTTAACATTATTATCGGTGCTAAGGGAGAGTTGCTCGGAAGCAGCTTCCCTTTAAATTTACTCCAAATTTCCCATTGAGTCCTCAGGAGTGGATTATCTATACTTCCAACCCACTTTCTTCCTCCATCTTTAAAAAAAACATTCTCCAGATTCATCTCTACCTTACTTATGATTTTTTCTTCCATCCAATATAAATCTCCTACTCCCATAATTGCTTCTACAACATGTCTTAATCTATTTGCTACGTAGTATAATTTTATGTTTGGGAGACCCATTCCCCCCTTTTTTTGGCTTAGGTACCAATTATTTTTATTCACTCTTGCTCTCTTTTCTCCATTACAATATTTATTAATAATATTTTGCCAACTTTTTATCTCGGTTTCTGATATTTTTATAGGTAACATCCTAAATACAAAATTAATTTTAGCTAATATCTTCATTTTTATCAAAGCTATTCTCCCAAACCAAGATAAATTTAATCTTTTATATTTTTCCAATTTCTCTAGTACCTCCTTCTTTAACCTCGTTAAATTTTCCCTTTCTAAATTCTCTAGATTTTTTGTAATTTTAATTCCCAAATATTTAATCTCGTTCTTAACTTTCAATTCCATTCCCTTAAATTCCCAATCCTTTTCTTCCTTCTTAGTATAGTTAAACAACATCATCTCTGATTTAGACCAATTTATTTTTAACCCTGTAATTTCCTCAAATTCCCTCAACTGATATTTAATTCTTTCTAATTTTCTTAATGGATTCTTAATGGTCAATAAAGTATCATCCGCAAACATGTTTAGCTTTATTTCCCTTACCTCTCCAATTCCTTCTAATTCTTTATCCTCCCTTAGTGCCTTCGCCAAAACTTCCATAACCATTACAAAAAGGACCGGCGAGAGCGGACATCCTTGTCTTGTTCCTCTGGCTAGTCGTATCTTTTCAGTAAGTCCGTCATTTACCACCACTACCGCCGTATTTTGGGAATATAGCTGTTCTATTACATTTTTAAATTTATTTCCAAATCCCAATTTATCTATAATACTCTTTAGTGCCTGCCAGCTCACACAATCAAAAGCTTTAAAAATATCTAATGCCATAATACCTGCCTTAATATTTGCTTTTTTTATTACATTTATTACATTTAAAACTCTACCCACTAAATTATGCATATGTCTTCCTACCACAAACCCACATTGATCTGCTCCTATATATTCTGCCAAAAATTTATTTAGTCGTTTGGCCATAATAGATGTAAAAATTTTAGCATCCTGATTTATTAAAGAAATAGGTCTATAAGAATCGGGATTAGTCAAATCTTTATCTGGTTTTGGGATCAGAATTATCACTGAATGTTCCCATGATTCAGGTATCTTCTCTCCTGATAATATCCTATTATAAAGTTCCATTAATTTTGGAACTAAACAATCTTTGAAGACCTTATAATATTCTGGACCCAAACCATCTGCTCCTGGTGATTTACCCACTTTTAACTTATCAATAACCTCTTCAACTTCTCTTTGAGTTATTACTGACTCCATTAACTCCTTATATTCTGATTTTATTTCCTTCTTTATAAACCTTCCAATATACTCCTCCACCTTTTCTTGTTGAATTTCTTTACCCTTGTACAATTCCTGATAAAATTCCTGAAAAATTTTTATTTTAGCTTTCATTGCATGACAATAATTCCCTCGGCTATCTTTCAACGTTTCTATCCCATTCCTCCCTTTTTCTTTTTGTGTGAGCTTGGCAAGCAACCTCGAGTTCTTATCACTGTTTTCAAAATATTCCCTTTTCATATACATTAAATTCTTTTGAATCTCTTCTATATTTAAATTTTCTAATTGTTTCTTCTTAGCTTGTATTTCCACTAATTTATATTTATCTTTACTTCGCCAATATCTTTCCTCCAAGTTTTTAATTTCTATCTCTAACTTTTCCTGTTCTGCACGTTGTTGTCTTTTTAAACTACATGTTTCTCTAATACAGATTCCTCTTGCTACAGCCTTCATGGTGTCCCAAATGACTGACCCAGCTGTTCCTCCTTTTTCATTAATTTCCCATGACTCCGACAGTTCCTTCCGAATTTTATCTACTATTTTATTGTATTTCAATATCTTTGTGTTCAACTTCCATCTATATGCCTCTTTATAATCTTTCTTAACTGTAAATTCTAAACTTAACAAGGCATGATCAGTTACTTTTATTACCCCCATTTCCATTTTACAAATCCTCGTGGCAAAGTCTTTTGAAACAAATATATGATCTATCCTGGAGTATGTATGATGAACTGGGGAAAAGTATGAGAATCCAGGCCTATTCCCGTTAAGTAAGCGCCACGAATCTAAATAATCATTTTCTTTTACTAATTTATTCAATATAGTCATATTGTTCCTCTTTTCAGCATTAGTGGGATTTGACCTGTCTCTTTTATTATCCATAACCATATTAAAATCCCCAGCTAATATAACATACCCCTCCTTAAATTCTTCTATTTCTTTAAACAACTTTATAAAAAACTCTCTATGCCTCTCATTTGGGGCATAAACATTAATCAAAGTATAGACCTTTCCCTCAATTTTACCTTTTAACATAAGATATCTACCCTTATCATCCTTTTTTACCTCTTCTAATGTAAACCCACTTTTTTTTGAAATCAAAGTGGCCACTCCATTTTTTTTTGATGTCCCTAGTGACTTTTCATAATAGGCTAGCCACTTTAATTTTATCATATTCGAATTCTCGGAGCCTTGGTGTGTCTCTTGGATCATTATAATATCTGATCCCTCTTTATTAAGCATTTGTTCTATTCTCTTCCTTTTCACGACTGCCCCTAAACCTTTAACATTGAGTGTTGATACCTTTATCTTTTTATCCATAATCACCCTTTTGAAATCTCTTCCGATCCCTTGTGCTCAGCAGTTCAAACTTGCTTACATAAAAACACAAACTCCATACATAAACCCCCCACCCTCCTACCCCAATCCCTCCTCCCCTACCTTCCCCCCCTCCCCACCCCCCCACTCTAATCCCCCCCCATATCCCCGTGAGTCTAGTACTCCAGCCATCTACTTTAAAGGGGGAGGGGGGAGGCAGTGCTGTGCCTGGCCGGCAGGTTTCTATATTAGCATTTTTATTTGCAATTATCTCCAAACATAATTAACAATTCTCTTACTCTCCAGATGTCCCAGCCTCATTCCCTCCCCCACCCACTCCAGCCCCATCTGCTTCCCCATCCAGACCCAGCCTCTTCAGCAAATCTTTACCTTGATCCAATGAGGTTACTCTGTGTTCCCTCCTCCCATATGTAAATCTTAAAAAAACCGGGTAACCCCATGCATAAGGAATTTTATTCTTCATTAATGTTTCCGTTATTGGTTTAAGACTACGTCTCCAATTTAATGTACGTTGAGAAAGATCATTGTAAATTTGCACTGGTTTGCCTTTATATTATATCTGATTCTTAAATCTCAATTCTTTCATAATTTGCTCTTCTTTATAATAATTACCAAATTTCACCAAAATGTCTCTTGCCCCTTTGTGGTTTTGCCCCCCCACACGGTGGGCTCGATCCGGATCCAATCCGTCTATTGATATATCAGGCATCAGCTCCTTGAACCAGTTCGATGATTTCTCTAAGATCTTCTCCCTGCGACTCCTTTAGCTGCTTTATTCAAAAAGTAGATCTACTAGATTAATCTTCCAAGGCAATCGATCACAGTACCCATTCTTTAAATTGTATATTAGTTGATTTCTCAAAAGCCTCTTATTTCTTCTGGTCCAAATCCGCTTTAGCCTCTATCTTTTTGATCTTATCCGAATTTTCCACCTTTTTATCCGCTAAATACACAATTGATGTCTAAATTCACTCATATGCTGATCCATTTTTTTAAAATATAACAATGTTATTTTCAGCTATAATGGGCCTGATCTCCATCAACGAGGGAGGGTTACTACCATTTTCTCCTCCTTCAGTCATATTTTTTTCTTTATTTGGTATTGTATCCAAAGGGACTGGGTCTTTATCTTCCTCCTCTTGCTCAACTCCAGGGGCTGTCCTTTCCAGGAGGGAGAGGTATGTCAAATTATGATTTGAAAGTTCCTTTTTTTATGATTTGAAGGTTTCTTTTTTTTTTTCTTTTTTTTTTTTCTTTTTCTTTTTTTGTATATTAAGCTTTGCCCAACTTTTGATCTTTCTTTTAACGTTAGGCATGGGACTCTTCTGGGTAGGGCATAAATCTTAGAGTGTAACTCACTTCCTTAGCAACTTATGCTGGCTTCTCTGTTATATATCAAACACTTTTTCCTTCTTCATGAGGGGGGGGGGAATATCCAGTTCACAACAGCATTCACTAGAGGGGATCAGTTTAATCATTCGCAGCCTCTCAGCTTCCCACATCTCCCTCACCGAATGCCGAATGCAGCTTCTTCCACCTTCTCTCCCCCCCTTCTCACCACGCCAATAAATCCAATCAACAACTTCCACCTTACAAAGCCAGCATTTCAATCGTTCCCATGTGAGATAAGAATGAAAGGTTATAACACAAATCAATGTCCAGCAAGCAAAAATTCCTTCTTTTTAAACTGCGTCAATGTTTTCTCTTTACTTTCGGTTTCGACAGTGTTGGTTTACACAGACATTGTATTAAATATCAATCATCTCACCGCCCTTCTTCAAATCTCTCCGCTTTTCCAGCTCCTGTGACTTTTATAATCATTTTCTGTCGTTTGCTCAAAGATTTATGCCCATTAGAAGAGAGATAATTGCTTTTTCCGGCAAACGCCGCTTAGAGCCTCAGAAGAAACCCGCCATTGCTCAGGCGGCCAGCTCCGCCCCCCGGTCACAACTGTTTTTGTGACCCTGTCCCTACCACTACTTTAACAGCAATAAAAAAAACCACATGATTTGCAAGAAAACATGGCATGTGAAGAAAGGGAAGCAGAATCACACCCCTGGAAGCCACCTGGGAGCATGATTTTGCTCATAAACAAGAGGAGTGCTCCTTGCCCATCATATTTTCTTCCAAAAGTTGTGGTGTTCTAGGGCAGTAGCAGTAATGGAAATTCTACCGGGAAGAGGGGCGCCCCCTTCCAGTGGATTTAGGGGTTGCAATGCAGACCCTCCAACCCCTAGAGTTTGAACACCTCTTCTCTAGGCTCTTTTCTTTCCTCAGTTGTTCTTGAACCCTTGTCCCAAGGAGGGCTGTGTGTTCTCTCTACAGGCGTCCTGCCAAGAGAAAATGTCTATTTTGAAGCCCAAACCAGTTGCGAAATGGATGCATACCAGCCAATAGGCCTAAGGAAGGGAAGTGTCCTGTTGTTCATAGCTTCCTGGCTCTTTTCCTATCATGAGGATAGACGGAAAGCAAGCATAACATATTTAATACATAGATGATGATGATGATGATGATGATTGCATTTATATCCCGCCTTTTTAAAAAATACTTTGAGATAAAAGGCATTTGTAGCAATGGCAGGGTTTTAATTGGTTGGATTCTGTTTATTTCATTTGTTGTGTGTTTTTAATTGTGTTTTTAATTCTTTTTCTTTTAATTTTTAAATCGGTATTTTATTGTTAGTTGTCATGGGAACTTTTCTGATGGAAAGGTGGAATATAATGTATTATTATTATTATTATTATTATTATTATTATTATTATTAACTATACATTACAAAAAAACACCTATTTTATTTTTTATTTCCCCCTTTTTTTCATATTTTCATTTTTACAACCCACAATCGAAAGCATGCATGTTTCCCATACTTAAGTAACTAAATGTAACTTAGATCTTAGTATTCTTACTAAGTATTAGTAAGAATACTACGTATTCATGCCTATGAATACCCACTTAGCAAGAAACTTTAAAATAGGAAGCTGTTTTTTGTATATCACACAGTTGCAAAACTGCCATAGATCTCTCAAAAGCATGGGTAGTAAGTTAAGAGACTTCTGGAAATTGATAGTTCCCTTACATCCTTAAACACTAAGTAGTACACTGGTAGTTGTTTCATCTAGTTTGGGTACTGTACTGTGGGTGACAAGTAGTCAGAAGTCTTTCTTTTGTCCAGCTCTGTGGCTGAATAATGGGAACCTGGAAATTGTCTGTGGTCTAGAGGGAGTCATTGTGCCCGAGTTTCATTTATAGTTATTGAAGGCAGGAGGTTTGCAAAATGTAATGAGATGGGCTTAGAGGGATGTTTTGGCTGTAGGCTGAAGAATTTCAAGAAACAATAGGTTATGTGGCAGAGGGAGGGGAAGTCATTTTCAGCATGGTTTTGAACACTGTGGAAAACAGGTCTAAATTGTATTTTTTTTTTAAAGAAAACATGATTCTGAAGATTTAAAATACAGATAATAGAAAGGGAGGAACACACATAACAACAAAATATGATCACTGTTTAAGGGGAAAGTGTGGTGTAGAGGCTAGAGCGTTGGACTGGGAGTTGGGAGATTGGGGTTCTAGGGAGACTGGGGGACTTTGGGGCAGTCACAGACTCTCAGCCCAAACTACCTCTACCTCATAGGGTTGTTGTGAGGATAAAATGGAGAGGAGAGGAGGAGGATTATGTACACCCCCATGGGTGCTTTGGAGGAAAAAATGCAGGATATAAATGCAATAAAAAATAAATAAAATGAAAACACACTAATTACACTCCGTTGATTGTTATGGGTAAGCATGTGAGACAGAATAAAACCACCTAGGCAGAAGCTCGCTTACAGAGACAGTTTGGTTGTCCAGCAATCATATAGCTCCATCCACTGAGTATTTTATTGCATGGTCATTACTGGGCACTCACAGAGTTTTCTCAGGTCCCTCACATGACGTCATCTGCCTCCCGCGCGCCTTCCAGCCCTTCTGGCCTTCCTTGCATGACAAAACCCTCATTAACTCTGATGTGTGTTTTTTAAACTCAGAATTGCTGCTCTCTCCTGCTGTGTGCAGGAGAAGCAGCACCATTAGAACAGCAGACTCAATGGGCCTTGTTCTCATTCTGTACATCCTCTTTTGAAAGAGGAAGTAACCGAGGAATGAAAACATGGGTGGAGAAGTGATGGTATGGAGCGTGTTCACACACACACCCAGTGTGATGGAGCTCATATACACACACATACATAATAACACACACACACACACACACACACACACACACACTTGATTAGAAGCTCAAAAGCTTGAAAGGTTTTCACATAAGAGATTAATAAAGAGATCAAAAAATTGTGTTCTTGTTTGGTGCACTTCCTAAGTAAGTCTGGACATAAAATTTAAGGGAGAATGTTTATCAGTCCACTGCTGTTCAGAAGGATGTCTTTTAGAAGGTTACCTCTGCAGGGAAAAGGAACTTATTAAGATGGTCTGCCCCAAGAGTCTGATGGAATCCAATCGATTCCTTAAACCCCTTAGCAAGCTTCCAGTAGCCATGACTGGTGTTCCAGTCAAGGCCTAGTCACTCTGTGGAATGCAGAAAGGGCCTGGGCAGTTGACACAATTGTTCCAAAAGTGTCCTCTCCCAACATGCAAACCTCAGTTCACTCCATGACTTACTAGGAAGCATGATGTGATGAAGAAGTTTGGGAGATGCCTAGAATACCAAGTGACACCAAAGACTTTTAGTGAGTTTCACCAAACATAAATGAGAGGGTGATCGTAGCACAGGAACTGCCACCACTGAATCCTTAGAGTTGTTCAGCGGAGCATTTTCAAGTGGTGCAGGGCCCAGTGCACTCCAGCTATGGATGGGAAGTTTTGTTTTCTTCCACATTTTTTTTAAGCCTCAAGTTCTTTCTCTCTTGAATATGAAGAAGTTTTCAATTTTGGATAAATTCATACAAACATGAACAGAAATTAAATTGCCATCCATTTTCACCAATTTCAATACCTACAGCTATTCCCAACGTAGATGAGACCATAACATGCCTGCATGCCATACAGGTCCTTAAGATGATTGATGGGATCCATATCAAACTTTTAAGAGCAAAGCATTCCAACTCAGGACCTTGATGGATGAATGTCAGTTTGTTTCGCCACAGTCAAGTTTTTTTTAATCTCGAGTTCTTTTTGTCCCAAATATTGAGAACTTTATATTGAGAACTCAATCCTAATACAGCAGAGGCACTGTGGGTGGATGGTTTCCTAGTCAGGGAAGGGGAGAGGATTCAAGCTCTTTTGGATGGGTTTGCATTCCCTCCATGTGCTGTCACTGGGCCTCCTTCCATGAAACTTCATTGGAGCCATATTGTTAGCTGTACTGGTGAAATGGAGATTGAATTCTGATTGTACGATGTGCACATTGGCAATGACGTTTCCCATTTGAAATACATAGTCAGCTGATTCACACACCATTCCAACCTCTCAGGAGTCCTGGGCTCAGGCAAACAGCATGTTAGGCCGGAGATCACAATTCTCCATTCCATCATTTTTGGTGATCACCACCGCTCTGAACTGTAGAAAATTTGTGAGTGAACAAAGCACATAAAAGTGGTTGAAAGTGGTGTCTGGATCAATCCTGTGGCTTAATGAAATGAAATTACAATTCATGTCTTTCTGCAACATTTTAGAGAAGCAATCACATTTTCCTTTCCTTTTTAATCCTCCTGTTAGACTCTGTTTTGCTACTAGGTCTTTAAGAAAGAAAGCACAAAACAAGAAAAAGAACTTAATTCCTAAATCCCTACTGTATACATAGCTTTTATTATAACAGACAACCCAACAAGCTGCCTCAGTGTGTGTCATTCCTCTGATGGCTCTGAGCTGAGCAGCGTTATCCTCTCCTGATCCAAAGAGAATATCAGCTCCCTCTTCCCAGCTTCTTCTGTAGCACACACTTAAGTAAACCTATCATCATGTTACCATAAATCTATTTCCACAAACACAGCAGGGATTTGCACCATCTCTGAATGCAGTAGCATCCTCCGTGTGAGAGCTGTAAAGCGTCTCTCTCTTCCCCCCACCCCAATGCATGTGTTTGGACTCTAAATTAAACCTTTCATATGTCAGCGTCACCTACAAAATTGGAAAATCTGCAGACGTTGTTGTGCTGTGACTTCTTTATTATCTCTGAGTAATGCAAATATACTTCAAAAGAAGAGAAGCAAGGCAGCCGGAAATAACTGCTGTTCTTATTAGAAACTCCCATGTGAGTGTTGTCATGCCCGCCCACCCCCCACACCCACCCCAATGGAATGAAATTAGATGGTTGTCTAAACAACAGCCAGTCTCTTACCCTCATTTTGGTAATCCACCTTCTCACATAGTGTTTATATAAGAACACTTTCAGACCAATAGGCTACTGAGGGCATGTCTAGACCTCCCGGTGTTCTAGGAGGGAGGGGGAGGATCTTGCGGTATTCTGTTCACGAGATCCTCCCCCTCAGTCCACACGTGGCATGTGACATCCTGGGAGGACAGAGGATGTCACGCCCACCATTTTGGTTTATTATTATTATTATTATTATTATTATTATTATTATTATTATTATTATTATTGAAGATGAGTGGATGAGCGCTCCTTCAAAAAGGTCGGTGTGGTGTTTTTTAAAAGGGGAAATTTTACAGTA
Source organism: Elgaria multicarinata webbii (assembly GCF_023053635.1). Classification (NCBI taxonomy): domain Eukaryota; kingdom Metazoa; phylum Chordata; class Lepidosauria; order Squamata; family Anguidae; genus Elgaria; species Elgaria multicarinata. Next base: position 33,291,773 of record NC_086180.1, on the reverse strand, counting down.
GAGCAGCACAGTGTTTTGAACAAAATTCAGAATTTTGTTGCTTGAGGGAACAGCTATTATTTGAGGGAACAGTGGTGTTGAATTCCCCTTGACCAACTTGGGGGTATGTACAAGGGGGAGGGGGAGGAGGAGGAGGAAGGGAGGGCCCTAATGTGTGAATAGATGTCCACTTGTGTGACGTGAGATGGAGCACAGAGTCTGAAGTGAAATGAAGGACCAGAACTGCTGAACCAACAATAGAAGGAGCAGGTTCCTTGCTTGCCCTCGAGTTACCTCATGGGATATCATGTAACTGATGGCTCTGAAATGCAATAAAGCCACCATCTGCTTCATCATTTAATGAAATAGTTATTTGCCGGGGGGGGGGGGTCCCATGTGCATTTTGGATGTGCATGGTGCTCTCCAGCAAACAGAAATCCACATTTAGGATATCACAACCTGTTTTAGAAATATGCCTCCACTAACAGATCAGGCATAAACAATGGATGTATTTAGCTAGACATGTAGCCTCTTTGCACCAATCCTTATGGTCAGGAACACCATGCAGAGAAAAGGGAAGCCCAAAGCCCAGTTGCCTTCTCTACCTCCTACTTGAACTCATTCTTCAAAGCTGTCATCAGAGTAATTCAAACTGCACTGAACCACAGATCTAGAGCAACTTTTTGTTCACCTTAAATCGACTTTTCATTTTCTCTTTTCTCCTCATGCCATCCTAATTCTAGAGTTTTAAGAAGTCATGCAGAGCTCAGTAATAGACTAGAGCTGGCCCTTTGGCTTATACACATTAAGGAGAAGAAATAAAGTAGTCTGTGTTGACTTTTTCAACCTCCCTCTCTCTCTCTCATTCTCTCTCTAAAACGAAACATAAGACTTGAATAATGCTACATGGACCAATGTGCTGAAGGCAGCAAAAGAACAAGTTGCAATGTTATTATATAGTATTCTAGACCATCTAGGAAGCTTCAGCTATTGGAGAAGGGGGTAATAGAAATACCATAATAAATAAATAAATTCCAAAGAAATGGGTGATCCCTCAAAATGGATACTCAGAATCCTTCTCTTTCAGAAAGAAAATATCTCAGTGAATACTGCTAAGGACAAATAGAAAAAAAATAAGTATATGTAAAAGAGTGTGCTAGCCAATGATGTGTCCTCCTTCCTCAATGGGTGAAGAATCCAAAATAGTAGTAAATGGAAGAAGAAAAATAGTATAAATCCACTTCACAAAGGAGATGAACAATATGGCCTGACATTCTATCCTTGTTGTTGTTTTTTCATTCTCTGGACTGGGCTGCAATCTTATGCCCTTTTATAAAGAAATATGTTTAGGGCCCCTTTCATGCCTCTAATCTTGCGGAAACAGCAATTTATGGCAGCCACTGCGTGCAAAATCAGATCTGCACACTTTTGGGATCCCAGCTTTTATGGAAAATACTGGCTTGCAGCCAGCGCACAGGGAGGGCATGTCTACCCCAGGGGAAGGGAGAGGGAGGATCTCATTATATGCTGATCGCGAGATCCTCCCTCTCAGTCCACATGGGCTGCAGCGGCCGGGTTTTTTACAGTGAGAAGAGCTGGAGCACACTTGTGCTCCAGTGAAAATTAAAAGGTTAAAAAAAAAAGCCCGATCCCACTCTCCTTCCCCCTCCCCCAATGGGCATGGAGCACCTGAAGAGCTCCGTGCCCCATGCCTGGTTCCTGCCTCCTCACGTTTACTCGCAAGGAGCCGGGACAAAACCAGGATGGCTGCCCACACCTCCTGCCATCTCAGGATCGCTGGAAAAATCGGGCTAAAACCCATCCCAGTTATCCTGGGGAAATGGAGGTATCATCCCTCCCTGCCCCCAGGATCCTCTGTGTGTCATGTGGATGCATAGGGATGATCCTGGGACGATCCCTGGGATAAGGCATGGTATAGACATGCCCAGAGAAGCAGACAGCTGCAGGTGCTTATGGGGTTGCACTCCCCATGAGTGCAATGGGGTTGCACTCTCCCTAAAGGATTGGGTCCGTAGATTGGGGGTGCTCATGGATCCAGAACTGTCACTTGAGGCACAGGTGAACTCAGTGGCAAAGAGCACCTTTTATCAGCTTAGGCTGATATACCAACTGCGCCCTTATCTGGACGGAGATAGCCTAGCTACAGTTATCCATGCTCTGATAACCTCTCATTTGGATTACTGCAATGCGTTATACGTGGGGCTGCCTTTGAAAATGGTCCGGAAACTTCAACTGGTACAAAACAGGGCAGCATGTTTACTAACAGGGACTGGCCGACAAGATCACATCACGCCAGTCCTTTTTCAGTTTCATTGGCTACCAGTCCAGGTCTGGGCCCTATTCAAAGTGCTGGTATCTATTTATATAAAATGCTTAGGTATGTTACCATTTTGCCATGCCCACTTTGCCTTCAGGAATTCTAGAAAGGCTTCAGATGATACAGGTTTCTAAGCAACAGTAATGGGTAACGTCAGCTGATACAGGTTGCTAAGCCCCTCGCCCGACTCCTCCAGGCTTTCCAAGGTAATCCTACCCCCCTTTCTGCCTCTTCGCTCCCCACACACACAAAGCGGGCAGCGCCACGGTCCAGAGCATGAGCGAGGCATGGCTGGGGCCCTTGGTGGCCGGGTGGGAGGCCGCTCGCCTGCTGCGAGCCCAGGCCCCGGCCTAATCTCATGTGAGCTGGGCAGACGGCCCAAGGCTGAAAGGAACCCCAGGGAGAGAGGGATACCTGCTCCCCCTCCCTCCGACCTCCCTGCCTCCCAGGTCTGCCCGACGGCGCTTTATTGGTGGCCTCCAAGCAGCCCAGGCCCCCCTCCAGCCCTTCTGGCTCTGGACTTTGCAAGGTAATCCTACCCCCCTTTCTGCCTCTTTGCTCCCCCCACACATAAAAGGGGCAGAGCCACAGTCCGGAGCATGAGCGAGGCACGGCCGGGGCCCTTAGTGGCCGGCTGGGAGGCCGCTCACCTGCTGTGAATGAATAAATAAATAAAATGCAATGATATTTAATTAATAAATTTTAAGATATGCTACAACAGCATATGTTATGCTGGGTACAGCTAGTTAACATTTAAAGCTCTAAAAGGCTTGGGGCCAGACTATCTGAAGGAACGCCTCCTCCCATATGTACCTGCCCAGACCCTAAGGTCATCCTCAGGGGTCCTTCTCTGTGAGCCCCTGCCAAAGGAAGTGAGGCAGGTGGCTACCAGGAGGAGGGCCTTCTCTGCTATGGTACCCCAGCTGTGGAATGAGCTCCCTAAGGAGGTTCGCTTGGCACCTACATTATATTTTTTTTATCCACCAGGTGAAGACCTTTTTATTTTCTCAGTTTTTTAACAGTCTGTAACTTAATTTTAACTTGGTGTTTTAAATTTGTATTTTAAATTTGTATTTTTGCATTGCTGCTGTTTTATCTGGTTGAGCTTTTATATTGTATTTTATATTATGGTTTTATACTGTTGTTTTATACTTGAATTGTCTTAATTTTGTAAACCACCCAGAGAACTTCAGCTATTGGGCAGTATAGAAATGCAATAATAAATAAATAAATAAATAAATAAATAAATAAATAAATAAATGGACTGCATGGCACTCAATGAGCACATGCGCAAGTGCCCCATGGCTCATTGAGCTGGGTCCAGGGATCTGGACACGGGGGCTGCCCACTGGTTTCCCAGACCCAACAGTCACCCACACCATCTCTAGGGGCTAGTAGGATATACCTGGTTCTATAAAGCTGCTGACTCTAACCTGGCTCCTCAGTCTTAAGCATTTGTTGATTAGGTACAGACTGCCTGCTTCCTGGGTTACCTCTAGGGACTGTGAATTGATCTGTTTCCCTTTCTCTGGCCTTCAAATGTTTAAGACCTCAAGCTCATTTTCCCCTGAATATGAAGAACTTTGTAAATTTAGGTACATTCTAATAAGCAAACAAACAAAATTCGCACCCATCTACAATAGCCAGATTCAATACGTAGAGGGTCATGCTGTATCTGGCTGTTAAAGATGAAGAGCCTGTTAGAAACAAAAATGGTGGCGCCCCACACTAAGCATTAATATGTTCGAATACACAGGGATTCACCCCTAGACTTTAAAGAGCAAAGCACTCACAACCCTGGGCCTGAAATTTGTCACCTTTGGTTTCTTTTGCATTTGATTTTTATTTTATTTTTGAATCTCAAATTCTTTTTGCCCTGATTGTAGAGAACTTTGCGAATTTTAGCAAATTCTTAACGGAACTGCACTGAAATGAACGTCTCACCCATTCCCATTTGCCTTTGGGCAGTCAGATTCTGCCTTGCATTTTCCCCCTCAGTATTTCAGTGAGTTTCAGTTTTAAACTAAGCAGCTCTCACAGCTCTGGAAGTACTGATATCAACATGGCAACAATAAAAAGAGAGGGATGAAGTGAATGCAACACCTCGAGAAGATTATAAAATGCTAATCAGCTGTTTAAATAAGGTTGCCTTGGCTTCTTTTCCATGTGAAAATCCATGATAAAAAGTGGAATAGGCCTGAACCTACACAGCAGACACCATCGCTATCAAAGTGGATTAATTCTCCATTGAAGCCTTCCTTTCTATTATGCTTGCTTTGGAGAGCTTCCATATCTTTCCTCATTGCAGGAATTGGGTCTTGTTGCACCTTCTATCTACCTGCCATTCTTCCAGTATCAGACACCTTACGAATGTGTATAGGGGTTTTGTTCACATTTTTGTAGGGGGGATGAAATAGGATGCCAATATAAAATAAGACATAGGGCTAGTGCTAGAAACAATCAAAATGTAGTATATAGGTGTTTTTTTAAGCTTTCAAGGGTGTCAGTAACTACAAAACTATAGTATAAGGCTATTCACTCCAGAAACATCTTACTGGGGTCACTTGAGGACTATTGTTTAAATTTGCATTCATTTGTGTCCTATATTAACCCAACTTCATCCATTCTTCCTGCATGTCGGATTACTGAAGTTTGCTGAGAGCATTGTTCTTTTGTATTGGATGTTAAATGCTGGAGACTTTTCTGTTTATACCAGTTTGGAAGAACCTATTCATGCGTCATTACAATAGCAGCCTTTTACTTATGTTCTCCTTTATTTGCTGTGCTTCTGTCTCTAGACTTCCAAAACCATAGTTGGCTCCACTGAAGTTGTACCTTTGCATACAGCACAGGTTCATTTATCTGAAACTCAATAATCCAAAACTGCCTTATATTCAAAAGGGGTTGGCATGCTTCTTAAATATAAAGGATGTCTCTGCCAAAAGACTGTTCATTCAGAAGTTAACTACATCGGGAACTTAAAAGAACCTTCTGGGTTTGGGGAATATAAAATGTAGTTTTAAATCAGCAGTGTTAGCTGTTTAGATAAGGATTGTGTCTAGAGCCGGAGTGTGCAGAAGGTAGATTGGGATCTACTGGGCAATCTTTGGATGAAATGCAGTAGATCAGGAAGAGTTCTTTTTCATGAAAGTAGGGATGAACAAACAACCCATTTTTGTGATCGTCAAGATTCTCCAACACCACCTTGAAGCTCAGCTCAGCTCACCTCATCTCATTTCCTGCACTCAATTATGCAGTCGGCTTTCATTTCGCTCGAACAAAGAAAGAGCACATTTCAAATGGGGAAAATGCACATAAAAAAAAAAAGAGCAAGTGTGAAAATGTGCATTTTTAAAAACATGATTGCAATTTCTGGAAAATGCAAGTTTTTCCCTGAAAAAGGTATGCCCACTTACATTTGTGTTCTGGATTGCAAACAGGACACATTCACATGATTTGTGGAGATATATGCAATTCTCATATGTGTCTAAATGAAAGGTTTATTCTTTTACAAAAAAAAATAATGTAGTTGGGCTCACTGCAGCTTCATATCTGTATGCTTTAACAATTCCCAAGTGTAGGAGAGCATTTACCCTTGCTCGCTTTAATGTGTTGCCATCAGCATTACTAGAAGGACAATTTAGTAAGATCCCGGTTAATGAACGGATATGTCCCTGTGGTTCTGGAGCAATAGAATCTGTTGAACATGTCATTTTGCATTGTAACATGTATGAGGAATGCAGAAAAAAGTTAATCTTTCCTTTATTAACAGCCTTTTCTGGATATAGCCCCACAACGTTGGTATTAATCTGTTTAAGGGATGTGTCCTCCCAAATTACTGAAAGGGTTTCTAAGTTTCTCATGACCTCAATGCAAATTAGAAACATAACATTATTTATTTATTTATTTATTTATTACATTTCTATACTGCCCAATAGCCGGAGCTCTCTGGGCGGTTCACAAAAAACATTGCAATCCTTCTGAGAGAAGCAACTCACCAAGCTGTATTTTGTTTTTATGTCACTTTTTATCTATCCTTTGTATATTTTGGTGCTGATTTTGCTGGTCTGTGACCGTAATAAATAACAATGAATGAACGAATGACTGTAGTTTGAGGAAAAGTTAGAGTTGATTTTTGTTTGTTTGAAAGGGCTGTGAGCTATGTTCTGGTACTAAAAACAAATTCTTGAGCTCAGAGGCACTTTCGCCTTTAATTCTAGTTCCACTGTTTTGCACTGGCTATGGTTGGTAGAACCCCCTCAAGGTAAATTTTCAAGGTGAATTTGGAAGTTCCTGTTGATTCAAGGGGGGGGGTGAGGGAATTTTGAGGGGCACAAAAGAAGAATGTGAATAACCTTTGTGAAATGTCTCAAATGGGATCCACTTATCACTGGTGCCTTGTGACAGATCAAATTGGGGATGATGAACTACACATTCAGTAGAACTTCATTCTGAAAAGGACCTTCATGATGCTAACCATAATTTCATAATCCTAATCTAGTTCTAACAGGTATATCATCAATCAAAAATGAGATAACATCATGAGATATGAGAGACTCAAGAGTGGATTCTTGCACTTAGCAGGTGGTCGGACTTGATCACCTTATAGGCCCCTTCCAACTCTACTATTTTATGATTCTATGACCCCAAAGTAAAGAGAAGATTTGCAGCAAACTGGTTGAAAGCTATCTTGGGTTTTAAAGGGTGAAATGAAAAGAGTAAATATGAGATAGGTGACGAACAATTACCAAAAGGCAAACAGGAAAAGAGGGGGGAGGGGACAAGAATGAAGATACCACTATGCTGAGTTCAAGAACTATATCCTCACAGTTGGGTCTTATTCGCTTTAGTCACAATTGAAATATAGCACCAGAAGCCTACCTTCTTTACATTCAGGATGTTCTACAGAACACCCACTGTGAAACCATATGTCAAATGTTTGATTAGAATATCACACTTTTAATCTTCTAAACTCTTCAGGAGGCCTGCTGTATGTTTATATCTGGCACAGTGCTGAGTATGGTAAGACATCATTGGTAGCAATAATATTGATATTTCAACTAAGGTAGTGTGAAAAATTTCACTCAGTCTCATCTGAAGTGCTTGGCTTCCTTCAAATGTTGCTCAGATGTTTCAGCTGAGTGAGGATTTCAACATCTTTCTTTCTTTTGTTGTTGTTGTTTATTCCACCTACTCCTATGAGACTGCTTGCTACCTTAGGTCATCAACGGAGGCCTACCTTGTATACTGCAGCCTTGATGGGTCAGTTGGATGGTGGATACATGAGAGGAAGCCTTCTAAAACATTGCATCTAGGATTTAGTGGCCAAAACAGATGCTACTTTAAATCTGTATCTAGCATGTTATTTTTATTATTGAGTAGGCAGGGTCTACCCCCATTCATTCTGTAGAGTAAAAATGAAAAAATGTAGCTGCTAGACACAGCAACATCTGATTTGGTTCTAGTACTCTACCTCCACAAGAGATACATCTGACCTCCCTAGTCCTGGCCCTCCAACTCAATGTTTTGCAGAGCCTTTTAAAAGGTGAGATTTAGATTTATCTCTGAGTCACTTCTCTCTGCTGTTGTATTTCTGCTGCTTTCCTAATTTTCTTCTCTTTCAGCTTATTTTCTGATGATTTTTATTGTATACTTTACTTACATGTGGGTGTAGACAAGCAGGACTGATAACAAAATGTTACAATGTGGAGTGCTTCTGTCCACTGTTCCAGTCAGTCAGCTCTGCCCTCTTTCAGGATATTTATTCCATTCCCCCTCACCCCTTGTCTTCTGTCCCCCTCGCCCCTACAACAGTCAGTCAGAAGTCCAGGCTCACTTAGCAGTCTTGGTCATCAACAGGCTGTGTTGCAGGACTTTCAAAAAGCTTTTGACAAAGTCCCTCACCCAAGACTTCTCAGCAAATGTAATAACAATAATAATTCAATAAACAAAAAACCTACGGTTTACAAAACAACGTTAAAGGCTCTACAGTTTTCAACCAAACTCCAAAAAGCAGGGAAATTGGGAGTTAAGGCTCACAGGCCTATAACACCACATCCTCCCTAAGGAGGCAGAAAGTGCCAGTGAAATTCTCATTCTCCCAAAGCAGATATAAACCATGAGGACATGATGGAGAATAGGATATGCAGAGGTGATCCAGCATGGCTCTTCTTACGTTCTTCTGTTCTTAATTAAACACTCCCACCCAGCCAGCAGCTGTGTTACCTGTAGTTTAAACTGTACACTAGATTCCTTTACACTTAAACTGTACACTTAGCCTGCCTCACTTTAAGATCAATATTAACTTCCTGCTCTCATTTATTGCCCTCGTTTACAAGTGTTCAGCCTTGACAGAAATAAACCTTTATTTTAAAACACTCATTGGATACATCTCTATCATGAGTGAATCATTTTATCCTGACAGTTCAAAGCATAACTAGTACAGATTTCCAATCAACAGTCCTTTCTTTCAGGTTCAAAAAAAAAGAAAAAAGAAAAAGCATTCAGGCACTGTTACATAGATCAGCATGTAATATGGGGGATGACCCTAAAATTGTCATAGGCAGGATCTACACTACTGCTTCATAATTGCTTATAATGGTTTTGACAAGTGTCCAGGCCCACGAAACACTCCATATATAGTTTTCAAAGTGTTATATCCTGCTTGGTGTAGATCTGACCATATTCAAAGCTGCCTGGCAGAAGTATCTCTAAAAGAATTCTATTATTTCCTGTGCATGCCATGCTAAATTAGGGTGACGATATGGAAAGGAGGACAGGACTTCTGTATCTCCAACAGTTGTATTGAAAAAGTAATTTCAGCAGGTGTCATTGGTATGCATGCAGTACCTGGTGAAATTCCCTCTTCATCACAACAGTTAAAGCTGCAGGAACTCTGCCCTTGTGACCAGATACAAAAGAAGGGTAGTCGAAGCTGGCCTTAATCCACTGCACAGTTGATTATAATCATGTTGTGTAGGGAGTACCGCCTTGATAATCAACCCTGGAGTTGACTATTAACCCATAATTGATTATTGTGTTGTCTGAACGCAGCCACCATCTCTAAAATGTAGTATTTGGAAGACCTCAGGAAAGGTGGTGAAACCTGGAGAGCTGATACAAAATTTCTCAGAAAAGTTTTGAGAGATTTCTTTTCTTACCCATCCCACCCCACACTACCCCTCCACCCCTAGAAATTAAAGGCCACTTTGCAGAATACTCTCCAACTTTTCAAAACACTAGGTGCAGGATGCAAAATGAGGGCCAGGGCAACCTCAATTTACAGGTGACCATTCTTCAATGAAATAGAGTAATGAATTTGCTATGTGTGTGTAGTACATGGAAGTGTAGTGACTCTGCTATTTGCCTTTATGCAATCATGTTACTGCTTGTCCTTAACGCTTTTTGTTTTGCAGTGTTTTGATAGACTTATTGTATGAAAATGCTCTATCAGCTTTAAGTGCCTCTCCATGGGAGAAACATACACAATCCTTTCCCAGCCATTGCATTCCTCTGCCATTGATTCTTCATGCTGAGAACCTGACCACCTGGAGTTTTCACATTCAAAGCACCTCTTAAGTGCACTTATTGCTATTTCTGCTTTTGTGACATTCAAAACCTGACTTGCCTTCTTATCCTCAGATTTGATGTTCAGGAAATGATGTGCTATCTTTATATCCAGAGTGGGGGCTTTTGAGGTCTGGGCAGCCTATGAAGATGTCATCTGATCCTTTAAAAAGCACACCAAACCATCCCTAATCCTAATGTCATTTGAATCTGCTATGGTCCAAATTCTTGTTTACTACATCTGAGATGCATAGCACATGTTAAGGAAGATACTACTCAGAGTTAGGGTGACCATATGGAAAGGAGGACAGGGCTCCTGTATCTTTAACAGCTGCATTGGAAAGGGAATTCCAGCAGGTATCATTTGTGTGCATGCAGTACCTGGTGAAATTCCCTCTTCATCACGACAGTTAAAGCTGCAGGATCCCTGCCCTCTTTTGTGTCTGGTCACAAGGGCAGAGCTCCTACAGCTTTAACTGTTGTGTTGAAGAGCTCTGCGAAGGAGAAGAGGCAACCATTTAGTAGAACTTTTGGGGGGAAACACAAGCCATAAAGTTTGTTTGTTTGCTTTCTATCCTGCCTTTTGATCTAGGAGAATCACAAAGGGGGTGTACATGAAATAATAACATTGAATTACATCTGGGCTGCTTCTATACCCTGTGAATAATAACACGGTTCTGGAATAACATCCCACCCCCACCCCAGCTCTCATTAGGTCATTGAGGCTATTCCCATACTGTTCTTACCATCTCACTTCCCCCATAACTGCTAGCAATTGGGCTCAGCCTTGCTGATGTTTTAAGTATACTCCCAATGCCTCAATTCTACACTGCCTCTGCAAGATAGATCAAGTAAAAGCTTGGACACCCAAGGCAATACAGCAGATGCACATGCACCATTTTGGTATACAGCACAGGTGGAATTTTCACTCGTATTCAAAGGCCACAGGAGATGTGGAATATGCATAGGTCTTCTTCCTATCCAATCCCTAACCCATTCAAGCCATCTGAGGCCTTAGCTAGACCTACCTGATAATCCAGGATGGAGGAGGGAAGATCTCGCATTGCGATTAATGTAAGATCCCTCCTCCATTTACACATGAGGCACAATGACCTCAGGAAGAGAGGCATTGTGCCTGCCATATTTTATTTTTAAAGGAGACGGCACGAAAGGTCATGCGCAAAGGTAAGGGTCTTTTAATTTTAACTTAATTTCCCTACTCCCCCCCCACCTCCAATAGGCGCAGCACTCCTGGCTCCGCACGAGTAATCGTGTGGACCTAGGTCAAGCTGCGGCAACAGGTCACATGTTGCACGGTCTTGGGCTCAGCCCGGGACCACGGAAAAAGTGGGCTCAAGGGCAAAATCCCGGGGCAAGGGGGGATGATCCCTCCCTGATCCCAGGAGCCCCTGTGCATCATGTGGACACACAGGGATGATCCCAGGGTTCGCCCCGGGATTTCGCCTGGTCTAGCTAAGGCCTGAGTCACAGTCCTGACTGAGCATCCATTGCTTCTCTGTGCCCTTTACAGAGAGTACCTTGAGGGCCAGGATACTAAGCCTTCCATAATCTTTGTGGAACAGTCCAAATAACTCTGGCAGGGAGGCAAACATGTGTACAACCCAACTACAGAGCAAACCAGCTAGAATGGCATAGTCCCAAATGGCAATCTAGACACTGTGCTCTGTGGCCTGGCCTCTAACACCCTTCAAACATTCATGCCACCACTGCACATGTTTGGATTTGACCCTGCTCACTTCCAGTTCTGGCCATGTAGTCTCCCAACCATTCTCTCAAAGGAATGTAGTTCTCAACCTCAGCAAGGTTGGTGTAGAGGAAGAAGCATGGAAGAAGCTATGGAGCCTCTTCTCTCCTGGAGGTTTGTCAAAGCCACGCAGTCACCTTGAATGCCTGACTAACTTTTAAAGTTAGTTTATGAACAGTGAGAATGTTGCAAAACTTAAGAATACATTCTGTATTGTAAATAATGCATCACATAATGAGTTAGACAAGTTCAGTCTGAAGAATTATTGTCAGGTATAAATTTAGCACTGAAAATACTGCATTGCCATTTAGTAAAATCAAGCTCATTTATGTTAAAAGTGTGGTTATGTAATGGTACAAGATATGAGGCACGTCTTTTACAATGAAACAGGGAAAGGTAGAACTGCTGAAAGTCACAATCACTTCACATCAGTCAGGTAAACTTGCAGCATCAAGGCCTACAGGATAATGTTGTGCCCATATTAAACAGGGCTCCCAAGGCTGATGCAAAAGGATTCTATTACACACACACAGAGTCCTATATGAAGGTTGCAGTCCTATGGTCCCTGGGAGAAAACCATATGAATTTTTCAGATCTCCCACTCTGTGTGTGGAAAGAAAGTCACATGACCTCACAAGCAAGGGCCTCCATGAGGCTGTGGAAAGGTCCGCAGGTGGTACTTCTCCAATGTGAGAACTCCACCATTGGAGAGCAAAAAAAGGAGGCATGCTGTGGATGTTGTGTGGGCTCAGTGTATTGACAGCCCTCCACGCCCCAAACATGCCTGCAGAATGGGGTAGGTCTGTGGGTTGAACTAGGCTAAATATGAAGCTGGAGTAGTTCATTCCCTATCATCAGAAAGAATCAGAGGGAACAAAAAGAAATGGGAAAGGAAGAAAAGAAAACTTTTGCTCCTCTCACTCCCTTTCCTGTGGTGACATGACCCCAACAGGCCTTTGGATTATTGGGCGCATCCTTTGCTGGAGCTTCCCTCCTCCCAGAAGTAGGATAACTCTGTAAGGATGTGTTTATTTAAAGAGCCATCCCTGGGATAGTTCAGACACTTGCTCTGTCAATAACCTAACACACATATAGGTGTGCAGGCCTATATGTGTGTTCACATGTGTTCGCTTCATCCATGGCATTGCACATGATCTGGTATATGCATACACACAAACACATACACACTCACACACACATCTTAGGGTCATAAGTGACTATATAGCCATTGTTATAGCGAGCTCTTTCACTCTCAGAATTTACCACCACATCACTGCCTCCATCCATAGTGGAGGAACACCATTGGATGCACCCCATAGTGTCTTCAAAGGAATGTGTGACTACAAAGTCCTACTGATTCACTATATTTATATCCTTTTCATTGGAAGGAGCAGCACCCCTTGATCTGTTTCCATTCTCCAAGAAACAAGCAATGAAATAATCATATATAGAAGAAAGGATTCATCAAGTTTTGGGATTGTCATCATAACCTTGTCTTTATCAGTTAATTGGAGACATTTTGCTTTTCCTAGACAGGATCTCATTATTTCAGGCAATTAGTTGCAATATCTGGTGAAAGCTGTCCCATCTCGGAGAAAGAGGAACTTCTTTTATGAAATGGCTCATTTCATGAGAAGTCTGAAACATGGTTCAGGCCTCTGCAAGGAGACTGATCATGAGTGTAGATGCTAAAGACTGGATACTGAACTAGATGGACTTTCATCATCTCTTAAGTATGAACTGTAGTGATCATGGTAAAAAAAAATGTCCTTGATCTTCTCAGAATGCATCAGATAAGGGCCAAACAAGCTCTACAACAGCTTCCCAGTGTTGATCAGGAAGATCTGAAATGGGAATCTTCATGTGTAGTTTGGCTGATCATGCTCAGAATCCTCTCTGCCACTGGGAACCCTTCACAATCAAGGGTATTGTTGTTGTTGTTGTCGTCGTCGTCATTGCTGTAATTAACAGTCACCACTTGGTGCGTATGAATGTTGAATCAGCGAGATTCAAGTTCATCAAAATTCTCCAGATTGCACCTTGAGCTCTTTCTGACTAAAATTGCAAACTTTGTTTTCTCTTTACACACAAACATTTTTGTGTATTTTCATCCATATTTTCCCAAATGGGAACATCAATTGGACATATTTCCGAAATGTACGCATTGTTCTCCCCTTGATTTAAGCATGTTTGTGTGCATTTTTTTTTCAAAAGTATGTGTGTATGTTTTTCAAAATGTGTGCATTTTTTCAGATGCATTATTTTCTTTTGTGCTGCAAATCACATTGCAAGCTCAGAAATGTATGGAATTTGACTGCAGGTTGTGTTCAGCCCTGCAGTCAGCAACAGGATATTCAAACATGGTAAATCCAAAACCAAATTGAAATGAAGTTCTCATACATCCCTAATGTTGAATGGGGGGAGGGGTGCTTGGGGTTCCTGCAGTATATCGGGAGGGAGATCAGTCTTTCCAAATTGCCCCCATGATGAGTGAAAAGCTTGACAGAATAGCTCCCATAAGCACCTAGAAGTGCTTGCCTTCTGATGCCAATAGAAGTCATGGGAGACTATCAAAAGTGCAGTCAGAAAGAAAAGGGCTAATCCCCAATCCCCTCCCTTTGTACATGCTGTAGCCCTGATGAAAATATCATCATCATCATCATCATCATCATCATCATCATCGTCATCATCATCACTTTTTTTTAGGATGCTTTTAAGACGCTTTTAGGATGTTTTTAACAGTGTATGCTATGTTTTTATCAGTATTTTTTGTATTTTATGATTGCTGTTATTCCCCACCTCCATCCAATCAAAGAGGTGGGTAAGAAATTTATTATTATTATTATTATTATTATTATTATTATTATTATTATTATTAGCGTTTTTTCTAAATAAACATTACAGGCTTTTACTGATTCAGAAATTTCCTGACTATTGAACATGTAAGTATGACTGCTTTCTGGATGTTGGTGTGGATGTATTTTGGTAGGCCTAACAGGCCTTATTATTATTATTATTATTATTATTATTATTATTACTATTACTATTATTATCTCTCTTTTCTAGGTCATGGCAGATTTTCTAGATGGACATGATGGGCTTTGCCAAATCATGCTGTCCTTTACTGACATAGACATTTTCTGATTATTGAACATATTTTGAGTATGATTGTTTTCTGGATGTAGGCCCAGTTTCTGAAGGTTTTCTGTAAACTAATAGAATAATTGTAACTTTTTCCTGTTGCCATAGTTCTTTAACTTCCACAGCCAGCCAACTTCTCTCTCTTTTCCTCTTCCATTTCTACAACATTCTTGTAATTGGGTATTGCTATATCAATGAGGTAGGTGTTTCTTTCTATTTCTTTGTTTTTATCTATAACTGTTATGTCTTGTCAATTGCAAAGTATTGTCTTATCAGTATGAATTGTTCTGTCCCAGTATATTTTATGATCTGCATTTTCCAAGATTGTTTTGGATAAGTATGGGCTTGTTCAGACAACACATTAAGCCATGATTAGGCCACTAACCCTTTTGCAGTGAATGGTTACTAAGCATGTTTAAACCATGTTTATGTAGCCACCATGGCTAGGAATGGTTCACATGACATGCTAAGCCAAATGTTTACCTCAAAATGCTTAACCACCATGGCTTAGTGTGTCATATCTATAGTATGGTATAATATAGTATGGTGTGTAGGTTGTTTGATGAGGTTGAATTTGATGACCAGTTGTTGGTGAATTATTTTTGCAGCTGTATTATGTCTGTCCGTATAGTTCATTTCTGCCAGAATTATATATCCTCCTGTTACATGGTCTATTGCTTCTTGGGATTGATGACATTTCCTACATGAATCTGTTTTTATGTTGTTGTTGTTGTTGTTGTTGTATTTCTATACCATTTTTCTGAGGGCGTGTGAGAAAAAATTCAGGAAATTGGGGCAGGAGGCTACTAACAATAAAAATAGTGTCACTTTAAGTGACACCTTTAGTGTCACATCAAGTCCAGAGAAGCAATTATCTGTCTGAAACATAATGGTGGAGTCTTTAAACCCATGTCTGGTGTCCTTTGTGTATCATTATTTATTTATTCTTTTCCTACTGTCAGTCACCTTTAAATGGAATGTTTTATTTTAATTCTTTTTCTTTTCTCAGAGAAAATTACTAGGCATGTGCTCCGCTCCTATTAGAAGCGCAGAAGCAGGAGCGAATTGGCCTGCTCCGCCTTGCCCAGAGGCGGAGTAGAAGTGGACCGCGGACCCCTAGAAGCAAGGCAAAGAGAAGCGACCATTTTCGGAGCGCTTCTCTTTCCGCGGAGCGCTCCGATCGCCATCTTGAAACATTTCGCCCATAGATAACTGGGTTGTTTTTGAAGCTATCATTCTGAAAATTCTTGTGCTTAGACAGCCGTGGATGGGGGTCATTTTGAGACTACTCTCACCTCTCTGTGTCGTGCGGGTCGCGTGCTATATTTTTTTAAAAATCGGGTCAACAAACAGGGACAGCGCGGGTCAAATGGCGGTTTTCGCCCATAGGATTGCATTGCAGAAAAGAATCGGGGATAACTGGGTTGATTTTTAAGCTATCATTCTGAAAATTCTTGTGCTTAGACAGTCGTGGATGGGGGTCATTTTGAGACTACTCTCATCTCTGCGTGGTGCGGGTCGCGCGCTAGAATTTTTTTAAAAGTAGGGTAAAGGCGGGAAAAAGATTACCTTTTCGATTGCTGAGGGGCAGAGTCAACTCCCGGTCATGATCACATGATCCCAAAGTTGGAGGAGGGGATAGGCAAAACGGGTAACTTGGGATTCTGGGAAACTTCTCTTTCTTAATCTGAATGGACTTTTCCCAGTGTTTTTTAAAACAGTAGCCCCACCAAATGCACAAACACAACCTGTGAAATCATATACTAAGCCAATAATAAGAGATGGAAACACAGCACTGCTACCCACCCTAACTTTGGGGAACAACTGAAAAGATGTGGTGCAAGGGGATAAGCTCCCCTAGGGCATTTCATTGTGGACGTGCCCCCACTCTCTCCTGTACTTGGAAGGCCATCAGAGCCTTCCAAATAGAGTAACCCGGTGGAGCAATGCCTATCATGAGTTGAAGTGACAGTTCTACTTCTCTTAGTGGTGGAGCGATGCCTATCATGAGTTGAAGTGACAGTTCCACTTCTTAGTGGTGGAGCAATGGCTTTCATGAGTTGAACTGACAGCCTTGCTTCTTAAAAGACTGGTCACTACTAGGACCAGTCAAATTGGCAGCTGCTGCTTCCCCCTCCCCTGGGCACGTCCCCCTATTGCTGGTAAAAGACAGATATAGCCTTTTTTAAAAAGTTCTTCTTGCTGTTTATTCAGCAACACTGCTGCTTTTAATTCCACCCCTCCTTCATTTATTTATTTATTTATTTATTCCATTTTATATGCATTACTGGCTTATCCTTGGCTCACTTCCTTATGCCCCCAGAAATGTCTGCTGCCTGCCTGCCTGCCTTCCCTCTCTCCTCCCCTGCCCGCCTTGCAGGGATGTTGTGTGTGTCTGGCTTTGACTCAGGGGAGAAGTCCTTCCTGCGCTCACTTGGAGTTTTGGAAGTTCCAAATCCGTTTTTCAAGTGTGGAAGAAGATTCATATAGGTTGATCTCTACTCCCCAATTCATGGCATGTTGGGATTTCCTTTGAAATGGCCCCATTGAGAGGTCTGCAGGTTTAAGCCCCGCCAAAAAACAGGGGATGATGGGACTGCCTTGAGTCTCGGCGTGCGGCATATGTATCCCTGGATAAGCTGTCATGGTGGTGAGTTTGAGGGTTTTTTTTAACGTGCAAATTGACGGAGCTATTGGAAAGGGGTGTGAATGGGTGTTGGATTTTCATAAATTCCCCAAAAATCAGGGGATGATGGGACTGCCTTGAGTCTCGGTGTGCATATGTATCCCTGGATAAGCTTTCATGGTGGCGAGTTTGAAGTTTCTAACCTGCAAATTGACGGAGCTATGGAAAGGGGTGTGAATGGGGTGCCCAATTTTCAAAAATTCTCCAAAAATCAGGGGATGATGGGATTGCCTTGAAACTTGGCGTCCATGTGGACACATGGATAAGCTATCATGGTGCCAAGTATGAGGTTTCTAACGTGCAAATTGACGGAGCTATCGAAAGGGGTGTGACTTAGGGTTATTGGTGGTGCGTTAGAGGTTAGAGCCCCGCCAAAAATCAGGGGATGATGGGACTGCCTTGAGTCTGGGCGTCCATGTGGACACATGGATAAGCTGTCATGGTGGCGAGTTTGAGGTTTCTAACGTGCAAATTGACGGAGCTATCTCAAGGGGTCTGAATGGGGTGACCGATTTTCATAAATTCCCCAAAAAACAGGGGATGATGAGATTGCCTTGAAACTTGGCGTGCGTGTGTATACATCCATGAGGTGTCATGGTGCCAAACGTGAGGTTTCTAACTTGAACAGAAAAAAAGTTGTTTACTTTTTTAGCTTTCAATGCAACCCTATGGGTGGGGGAAACGGAGCTCCGATCCGGATCCGGAGCTCCGAGCGGAGCGGAGCAGAAATGGGTGGAGCAGGGGCAGGGCGAAGCAGCCCGATCCAAAAATCACAGATCTGGAAGTGAAGCGGAGCGGGGGGTCCATGCACACCCCTAAAAATTACAGAACGTTAGTGCAGATTTCCTGCCATTCAAGCAACAGGAATGGCTTCACAAACACCCACCATGGCAACTGTGTGACGCAGGAGTAGGTGCAAGGGACTGAATTTAAAAAAAGAAAGGAAAAAAGACTGTTCCAGGAATAAATAATTTTATGTTAGAGCTGTGTAGTTAATCTTTAAAATGACTTTGTAGAGGAATAAATCTATTAATATGCTTCTAAAGCAACCTATGGGACAAGACTTTAGTTTCCTCATCAAAAGTTCAGTATTGCCCAGTTCAATAGCTTCTAGAAGTCTGTTTACTTCTTGTTGTAAATGCACATTAGCATGTATTCATCTTTTCCACCAAAACTCCCCCCTTCCCATCCATATTTAATTCTCTGTATATATTCAGCGAAGACGGATATAAACATATTAACTCCATCACATTCTTCTTATATGGCTTCAGTGAGATTTGATTTTAATTGATTTTGCTGCCAACAGTTGTGACATCTGATAGGGAAAAAAAAACTATTGCATTGAGCAAGTGATATATGATGGCAGCACTTTCTTATTATATAAATACCCTCCAAAGCATTAGTCAGAAAAGGTCTACCTTACTTCATTAAACTAACAAATATAATCAATTTGAACTTGATTTACAGGTTTTACTCTGCAAAGAAGACAGCCCCTTAACTTTATTTTTTAATGGATTTAAGAAGTACATCATACAATATTAAATCTCCTTAGCATGGTGTATAAGAGCTAGTAATCAAAGTGAGAGTCCTTGTTAAATAATTCTAGCTTCAGCCCGACTGGAGTTTCACATTACAGGTATTAATTTAAAAAATCACTTTTGGCTCCTGTTGCATTGAAGTACTGGTTAGTTATAATTGCTGGGGAAGATTAACCCTTGGTTGACTGCATATCTGAGAGCCACAGCAACAGAACACAGCAAACAGACACACAGTGAGGCTGCACTGCTAATATTAAGAGGGATAATAACTTGGAACTAAGATATGTAAACTGCCCAGAGAGCTTTGGCTATGGAGCGGTATATAAATGTAATAATAAAAATAAATAAATAAATAAATAAATAAATAGCAGACCGCCTTCCCTTATACATACCCAGGTGATCTTTAAGATCAGCAGAGGAGGTCTAGCTGGCCATTCCAAAATGAACAGAATGTCGTCATGAAGTACCCAGATGGTGGGCTTTCTCTTTCCCCCTCTGGGGGGGTGGGGAACCTCATGCAGTTCAGGAGGCAGAAAATGTGACATCATTGAAATGCCTCCTGAAGACACACTTGTCCACACTGGCTTTCCCTGGCCTTTAAGTAAACTAATTATGCCACTCCATTTTACCACTCCTTTACTGTTGTTGGAAGTGGTTTTTTTTTTTAATGAGGTGCTTTAATACTGTGTTTTAATACTGTGTTTTTAATATAGTATTTTAATGTTGTGAACCACTGAGAGTTTCTATTATATTCAGTTACAACAATATAACTGTTACAAATAAAATATAGGGCTGTGTACGGACCCCACGATCCACTCTGGATCCCAATCTGCAACTTTTGGATCAGGTCTGCTCCACTTTGGGATGATCCGCCTCCGCTCTGCTCCGCTCCACTGCAGGGCTCTGGATCCAGATCGGAGCACCGTGTTTCCCCCCCATAGACTTGCATTGAAAATGTCAAACGCCTATAACTTTTTTAGTTTTCAAGTTAGAAACATCAAAATGGGCACCATGAGAGCTTTCACATAGATCCTTATTCATGCCCATTTTGAAGGAAATCTGATCATGCCCTGATTTTGGGGGAATATTTAAAAGATTCCCCCCATTTACAGAAATGTATGTATCTCCGTCATTTTTCCAGATACACACATCTGAGTGGCCACCATGAGAGCTTCCACATAGATCCTTATTCATGCCCAATTTGAAGGAAATCTGATCATGCCCTGATTTGGGGGGAATTTTTTAAAGTTAAACCTAAATCAGAATCTTCCTCTCAGGTAACCACATCAAAAATGAACACAGGGAACTTCAAGACAGAAAATTATTAAACTGGGTGAGCGTAGAGACTTTGCGTTACCATGCTTGGGTCACAATACTTCTAAAAACTTAATTTCTTTCATGCCATCCACTCATTTCAGAGTGCCATAACGTGTTGGTTTTTCAAGATGTCTCTCACACACACACACACACACACACACACACACACACACACACACAAACACCTCCATCGCAGTTCACACACTCCAGGGTATGCCCAGCCAATAATTGTAATAACAATAACAATAACAATAAAAATACTAATAATCACAACAAGAAGAAGAATTAGAACTTTATTACCAGTAAGGGGAAAGTGGATGTGCCCAGTGGGACAGTGGACTGTGCCACCAGTCATTCGGCTGGTCCTGTCTAGGTACCTGCCTTTGAGAAGCCACATCACACATCAACTCGTGCAAATCATTGGCTTCCTTCCACTGTTTCCCCTTTGGAGGGTTTTGATGACCCTCAAGGGCAGTGGGCACTGGGCACGTCCACATGCCATACAGCACATCATCCACTTGCACCACATCTATTATGGTGAATACCTTGCACTGCTGTGTTGCCTATCTGTTATTTTACTTTGTATATTATTTAAGGTTGTGCGTGTGAGTTTGCTCAGGCTACTGCTTGACCAATCCACTACAAACTGAAAAAGTCCAAGCCAAAGACAAACTAAGAAAAGTTACTAAGTATCCCTTTTTGCTTATTCCCCCCTCCAACATTGGAATTGGAGGGTGCTTCACATAGGCTGATCACTTATCAGGATTGGGAGATGAACCTGTCAATCAACGTTAAAAAAGTAGGTTCCCCCTCCCACTTTACCCATTCTATAAAAATTAATTGCAAGCAAATCGCACAATGAAAAATTCTGAAAATTGACACAAATGACCCCCAATCATCAATGTCTAAGCAGAGTAATTTTCAGGGATCTAGGTTTAAAAACAAGTAAGTTATAGGCAATTTTTTGCCCAATGCAATCCTATGGGGGGGAAATCCAAAATGGCGGGTGGAGCCCCGAAAACATGCGGAGCACTTCACAAATGAAAGAACCACTCTGCATCACTCCACAGGCCACCCAACCCAATTCAAATTTGCCTTGGGCGGAGGCAAAGCAGGCCGCTCTGCTACCGCGTCTGCGACCCGAAACAGAGCGAAGCACAGCCCTAATAAAATACATAAATGAATAAACATACACATTCCTTTTTTCATAGTATTATTTTGCTTCCATCAGTGTAGGAAACATATGAAAATTATAATTTGTTTGATCCTGACAAGCCCAGCTGCCATCAAATTGGGCAGGGTGAGGGGGTGTTGGAGACAAAATGACAACTTTTGTATCTCACTCTCTGCCGGGGTGGAGATACACAACATAGGGTGGTATATCTCTAGGAATATTTGAGGAATTGGATCTTTGTGAACTCCAATAACTACAGACTGACTGGATCTGCACTTTCCAGCCTAATGTGTGGATTGGAATCCACTGGGTTTTGCACTCTCTGAATGTTCTGAAGCCATTCTTGGCTCAAAATTTATTTATTTATTTATTTATTACATTTCTATACCGCCCAATAGCCGAAGCTCTCTAGGCGGTTCACAAAAACAGAAAGTATCACAAAAAGAGAAAGTATCACATATATGTGTGTGTGTGTGTGTGTGTATAATTTTTGTGCAGCTTTTTATTTTATTTCTAAAGCAAATTAATGCTGAAACAGGGTAGAATGGGCTTATAACTTAATACATGTGAAAATGATACAGATCAGAAATTCATCCATCCCTATCTAAGTATATTTCCTTCTACCAATCATTAGGTGGCAGCTTTGTGAATCACCAAAAAAGAGGAGATACATACATCAACAAAAGGAAGACAAAAGGATATGGGCATACATAAAATGGGCATATGCTAATTCATATGTACAGATGAATAGAAATGCAGAATAGAATTTAAATAGAAATGCAGAATAATTCATCATAGTGTGGGAAAGTGTGACCATGTGACCCATGTGCCTTGCTCAGTTTGCTGTCCAGGTCCTGTTGATAGGCAACTTCAAGGTCCAGCTCTTTCTTCTGATGGGTCTTGATCTTTATACCAGACATGGACTGGACAACATTTCAAACAGAGGATGCCTTCAAAATAGAACCCATCCCCTTCAAAATAGAGCCTATCCTTCAAATTCTGTAAAAGAGGACATATGGCCACCCTAGCTCTCATAATAAATACCCATGAGGCCAAACACATGAAGATCTAACAAGAAACAGTTTATTATCATAAAATGTTTGGAGATAAAAGATAACATATAATGGACCTGTTCAGACAACATGCTAAGCCATTGTTAAGCCGCTAACCCTTTTGCAGTGAATACTTGTTGTTATTGTTGTTTATTCGTTCAGTCGCTTCCAACTCTTCGTGACTTCATGGACCAGCCCACGCCAGAGCTTTCTGTCGGCCATCACCACCCCTAGCTCCCCCAAGGTCAAGTCTGTCACTTCCAGAATATCATCCATCCATCTTGCCCTTGGTCGGCCCCTCTTCCTTTTGCCTTCCACTTTCCCTAGCGAATACTTAGGGAGTGTTTAAATCATGGTTATATATCCACCACAGTTAGGAATGATTCACATGACACACTAAGCCATAATGTTTAGCTCAAAATGCTTAACCAATGTGGCTTAGCATGTCGTCTTAACAGGGTCATTCTCTTACCCCATTCCGTAGTAAGAACCAGAAAATTGGCCCTTTTAAATAAGCTCACACCTTCCTTCCCACATGTCCTTCATACAAGAGTGCGATAATGAAGATGTTGTTTTACTGCCAGCTCTCTATTTTTAAAATGTCACTACTGATATATTTTATTGTTATTGGCACCATTATATTCTGAGCAATAACACTAGAACATTCTAACTAGGCAAGATTAAAATCCACTTGCGGAACAACTGAGGCCTTAGCTAGACCTACCTATTCGCACGTGATGGAGGAGGTAAGATCTTGCGATGTGTTTATTGTGAGATCCCTTCTCTGTTTACACGACAGTGACGACCTCAGAAGGAGAGGCATCGCGCCCACCTTTTTTATTATTAAATGGCCAGCAGCACACGAAAGCTCGTGAGCAAAAGGTAAGTAACTTTTTAAATTTAAATTATTTTCCCTGCTCCCCCCACCCTCCCCCCGATGGGTGCAGCACTCCTGAGGAGCACTGGCTCCAGGCTCCTTGGGAGAAATCACGAGGAGCCAGGTCAACCCACAGCACCTGGCCACTCGTTCCGCGGTCTCGGGCTGAGCCCAAGTCCACAGATAAAATGGGGCTAAAGGGGAGGGTGAGATCCTGGGGCAAGGGATGGATCATCCCTCCCTGATCCCGGGATCCCCTGTGCACAGGGACAATCCCAGGGATCACCCCAGGATTTCGCCCTGTCTAGCTATGGCCTGTTTAAATGTGAGCTATACATTTGCCAAACAAGCTTCACCAACTCACAGTCACAATGGACTCTATTCATTCATTTATATCTCCATTCCCTCTCAAACCCCAGGTAAATGTATCAGTGTGGGGATACAATTCACTCTTAACTCAGTGTTCTGGATCATGTGGAAAGTCCCCATGGATAGAAGAGGCTCTCCTCTTCAAAAAGTCACCCTCCATGTACACAGCAAATGTGCAAAGAGTGATGGAGAAAGCGGTGCTAGCATTCTCCCACCCACCCCTCCTCTCATGTTTACTGACCTCAGTTATGGAACACCTGAATAGGGCTTGAATGCACGCATGCATTTATGTGTTTAATATATTTATATTCCACTTTTCTATCAAAATACTCAAGTCAATAGATAACAATATAATGAAAGCATGTAAAGCTTAGCTTTAGCCTCCTCCCATATGTACCTGCCTGGACCCTAGGATCATCTTCAGGGGTCCTTCTCCATGAGCCCCTGCCAAAGCAAGTGAGGTGGGTGGCTACTAGGAAGAGGGCCTTTTCTGCTGTGGCACCACAGCTGTGGAAGGAGCTCCCTAAAGAGGTTTGCCTGGCATTTACATTGTTCTCCTTTTGGTATCAGGTGAAGACATTTGCGAGTGTAAGCGGGAGCATGGAATAAAGACACGGAAACAGGAATTGGGTTAACTAGGGCCTCTTTATTTAAATTACTGGAATCCATCCCATCCTGGATCTGCGCCTGAAAGTGCAGGAATACCTTATCTCAGGCCTCTTACCTGTCTTAAGGGCAAGCCACTCTCAAAAGAAAGGAGCCAGAAAATTCCGGCTTCTTGCTTATATGACATTTTGTAAGTGTGGGGAGACTGCCCTACTACACCCCTGCCCACTGCCATAACGACAGTGAGTAGGTGAAGATAGGAAGGTCTCCAAAGGCATACCATATCCTGTCACTTGAGCCATGGAGCCCCCGAGGAGCAGGCCTCCGGATAGGCCAAGCACCTTTTAAAAGGTGCCAGAGAGCTCACCGTCCCTGTCTAATACTCTCAATTCCCGCACATTCCCTGCCACAAATTAACCTAATTACACATCCTTCCTACTAACGCCACCAGTATGAAGTAGGCAAAAACCATAATAGGAAAAAATTCCTACTTAGCCCTCCCTCCATACTAGGAATGAGGCAGGAGGGTGGGAGCCGAAATCGAAAGAGGCCGGAGCCTGTGCGTGGCGGCCCTTATATAGCTGCCACCCAGCCCAAGCCCCACGTGTCTCTTCCACAGAGCCACGTGAGGTGCCTTTATCCCCTGCCCCTCCCACTCGCAATGGCCGCTTTCCTGCCCAAGCCGTTAGCTGGGCGGGAAGCAGATTTATTTTCCAAGTATTTTAGCATTACAGTTTCCTTGTCTTTTAGTTCTATTGTTTTAAATCTTTATTTTTAATCTCTGCATTACTGCTAGGTTTTATTCTGGTTGGAGTTTTATATTGTGGTTTGAAGTTTCCATATTTTATATTTTATGCTGTACCTTGTGGTTTTAATTTTTGTGAACAGTCCAGAGAGCTTCGGCTATTGGGTGGTACAGAAATGAAATGAATAAATAGTTAAATAAAAAAATAAAACCTGAAACAATAACTGCAAATGATCGTATTAAAGTTAATCTTACAAGATCCAAAATCACATTTTAAAACAGCAGTTAAGCACCCGAATGTCCAGTGAAAAAGCAAGCAAGAGGAGATTCTTAGGACACTCTTTCCCAAGAGTGTTTAAACTCTAGAGCTTTCAAGGTCAAAACAAGAGATGCATGAGAATTTTGTTGTGTTTGCATTTTGATTTGAACTTGCCGAATTTGCAATCCCTAACGCAAAGCACAAACTGGTAAGCAGTTATGACCCCAAATCAGCATTCTCCCGAACACTGCACTTAAGTTCTTCTGACAATTTTAAAAATGTGGACATAAAAAAAAATCTCACAAAAGGACACATATTAAAGAAAACTGTGCAAAAACAATGCTGGTGTTTTCCTATGGAAAAGAAATGTGTATGTTTGAAAAAATGCAGACAAGAAAGGCACTTCTTTGCAGGTTTCTCCTTGAATCATTTGAAGATCGATACAGAAACAGGATGAAATGAATTTAGGTGGGAAATTCCAACAACCCAATCAGAAACCAAAATCATGCATCCCTACTTAAAACCAACATGTTGAACTGAGCCCAGAAACAAACCGACAGCTGTCAATTATGAATGAGAGTGTGTTTCTCTTTTTAAAAAAGAATCATACTTTTTAAAAAAGAAAGAAACTGCAGTGGTAAAGATGTTTTAACTTTGGAATGAGACCATGCTTTCAAATACATTTCAGAAATGTCAAAGCAGTCAGAAGAGGGCCACCCACTCCACCCACCCTGAAACAGCATATACATATAGATCTCCTGTTACTATTTCTGCTAGGGCCCCGCTGCTTCTATTTCAAATGGAAACAAGGAACCGAGTGACATCAATCGCTGGCAAGGCCTTTTGTACAGAGACATGGCAGCTGCATCCTGTACAAGCACTTTCAGGGTACGGGAAGGGTGAAAGAAGCTCAAGTGGAGCAGGAAACCGGCAGGAGTAGGGCTCCAGAATGGCTTGATTGCTTCTCATCTGCTTTAATTTTTCCCTGATGACAAGCCGTGCTTGGGAGGAACAAGTATGGCATGAACTAAATACATCACAATTGACTGCCTGCATAATGGCATTGGTGAAAAGGAATCAAATGGACTTAGGTTTCATCAACTGGCTGCTATTGATTTTTCCTACCCGCTAACAAAAGTGAGCTTACCAAAAAAAGAAAAAGAAAAGAAAAAAAGGTGAGCCTTTTTGCTTTCAAAGAAAAGATCCCTATGAATATATATATAATAAAACTGTCCATTATAATAGCATTTGGTTGTTTTTAAATACTGTAAATAATATAAACCCCAATTCCATGGCTCTGTATGAGTGAATGGTGGTGAGGGCAGAAGAATGCAGCTCCTTTCCGCAGCTCCAGTAAATACAGCAAGTTTGCTCAAACGTTATTACCTCTTAACCTTTCTTTTTTTAAAAAAAAAACAGCTATGAAAGGGATCTAATGTGTTGGATTCTTTCTTTAATAAATATTATTTATTTAGGGTGCAATCCTATGGGATAATTAGAGATTTTGCCTGTTTAATGGAGGCTTTAGGGAGGGAAGGAAGCGGAGGTGGCCATAGGATTTCTCATATGGCTGCCTTCCCTGTCTCCTCCCCTCCCTCCCCTGGAATGCCCCCTATCCCTTTTTTCCGCACTCCATTTTGTGAGCCTGGAGAGAGAGCTGGCACAGTTCTCTCCACGCCAGCTACAAAGGCGAGGGGGAAGGGAGTAGGGTTTCCTGGCTCCCACTTCGGAGCAAGAAAACTAGACAATCCTATGCCCCCCACCCCAGATTCTATGTAGGGGACATATGATTGCCCCCTTATTTTTTATTTTTTTATTTTTTTATTACATTTCTAACTCACCCACTAAGTTCTAAACAGGTTATAAGTGTGTGTGTGTGTGTGTGTACACACACACACACACACACACACACGATTGGACAAACTCCCATTTTTAGGCTCAGAACTAAGCACAGAAAACCAAAATATTCCCCAGAGAACTTGGAAAATAGCTTCATTTATTCCATTTCAACACAGGGAATGGAATGGAATCCATCATATCCCTATATATAATTGCCAATTAGAGATCCCTTAAGATACTCAGTACAGAGTAAGTGGGAAAACAAGCATCACCAGTCAATCTTGCACACAGCATAAAATCCCTCCTCAGCTCCGGTATGCAACCAGCAATATGCCCATACTGAACCCTACTTTGGGCAGGTGGGTGCTGACCAAATAGCAAGTATATCAGCCATATGTAGCCCTGAGCTTTATATACCTCTGACACCTCCACCCCCCCCCCACACACATACCTATTTACACTGTTGTATGAGTGCAAAGTGCATCTTCATGCAAAGGTCCGGCATGCTGGCTTCCTTCTGGGGGAAGCCACAAATGGCAAGCCATCTATGTAGGCACAAGGACACCCAGAGGGAGTTGGCGGCCTTTCATAAACAGTATAAAAATTCAAATAAGAAAGAAATGTATAAAGCAAAGCTGCCACCTGATAGGAAATAATCCACCAAAGTTTTACCTTCCCAAAACTGCGGAGGGTGGGGGCATCAATGGAGCCATGGGGGGGGGGGGAAATCCCCTTGATTGAATAGAGAAGCTTGCTTTATCAAAGTTTCATTGTGTGTAGAGGTTGTTTATTTCAGGAGATAAAAAACATTTGCCCACCTTGGTGAAGTATAGAGTTTTGTTTGGCAAGGGTTAGAAAGGGCAAAAGGGAACAAATCTCTCTGTGTCCTGCAAGTAAATTGCAGGTGAGCGCTATTTAAAAGTTACTTGACAGTTTGGAATTGATGCTTCTCAGCGCTGTCCATGGCCATTACTTTTCAAATGTATTTTTCATCCTTCTCTGTTTCCTACCAATGACACTTTGCCCTCAGAATGTACAGAGCAATGCCACTTATCTGTTCGTTTCAAGCTTATCACTCCGAATTAAAACACCAGAATCTACATAATTAGAAATAACCTCAACCTGGAAAATGGCATAATGACAGAGTCCTTGAAATCAACGAAGGTGAAAGCTGTATGTTATAACACGATTCTATAAGCTTGAGGTGGAACACTTGATTAGGATTTTGTCTGGGCATTACGACAACTAAGTTATATTTATTCCTGGAAGTTTATTTTGAGCACTGTATGATCTTACATAAAGCAGTCACTGCCAAAGATGGAGTAGAAAAGTCTTTGTTCAGTCTTTCCTTGGGTTCATGCACTTTTCACAAGCAATCACGCTGGGGGATTAACTACTTCTGAGATCTCAGTAAGAATAAGCATTTACAATGTGTTTTGTGCTCAACTCAAGGAGCCCAAAGCTTGCTAAAAGGTTGAACACTCCAACGACTTGTCCCCATCGATGGAAGAAAGAGCTGAGATGCTGGACATTGGGTTAACTAGAGATACTAATTTTGGTGAACGTTTAACAACTTAAAGGAGATTTGCAACGTATCAAACTGTTCAAGCTTTGCTAAGGCAGAGTCAGATACTACTTCCCTGCTCTTACTGGATAAGGCAAGACAAGCCTGACCCGCCATGAATCTGGAGGCACCACAGTCACCTCTGGCAACATGTTTTTGTTGTGAAAAAAGACCCTCTCTGGTCACCGCCTCCCAAACCCAACACTTTGAGTGTGTGACCCATTCAAGCACCAAACGGATTCCTTTCCCCAGCCCTCAAGTCCTATAGCTCTGAGGCTAATTATGGTGTCCTACTTCTGCTTCCCACACTGCCATAGGAAAGGATAATTCTCAGCTAGTCCCTTTCACAACACCCACTTAAGATATAATCCCACAGGTCATGCTCCATATATCTAAGAACAATTTTCTGTAAAGGTATAACAAATTCTCGATGGGGGCAAATAACCACCGTTTTCAGCTTTAATGCTGCATACATCATCACTTTAAGGTGGCCATTTAATCAACTTGGAAGTAACCAAACCACCAACATGCACATATTGGTGGCTCAGTTAGGGGATGGGACAGCTGCTGGGGAAAGGCCCTCTCCTCCTCCTCCTACCACGGTAGCCAGGATGGGAAGAGGAGAAGCAATGCCAGTGGTTCAGGGGGAGGAAGAGAGGCAAGCCCCATAAATATGTAGCAGGGCAACTTGGGGAGGGAGCAGGAGGCTAACAGCCTCTTGCAGACCACGCTGCCACCATCAGACCAGGTCCAGTAAGTGGCAGCAGCTCATCAGTCATGATCGAGGGGTAGGGCTGGGAGTCTATCAGACTCCCAAACCCAGTCAGGCACCTGCACCACCCCTGTCAGGGACTGGTGTAAAACACAGAAGATGTTTCAAGTATGTAGAGGCTAATTTTACTGATCTAGAGAATCCTGTGGAGCTAGTATCCAATACTGGGAAATGATGTTAAGGGCAAGATGAAAACATCAACAAATATTGACTTGACAATGTCCATACAGGGAAAGCTGAAAACTAATTCATATCAGAAAAATACACATTCAACATTTTGCAAGCAGATTCAAGTTAGGATAATTTCTTCAAATTTCCTTAATATTTGTCTTAAATGTAGTATCAGCTATAATGCAGGAACCATTTCATAATTGACTAATCCTATTGAAATCAATAGAATAATTCTGAAATAAGTGGCATCAATGTAGCAACTAGCTACATATGAAAATTTGTAGAGGGTAATTTATCTGATCTAGAGCAGCACAACAGACAAATATCTTTCTTTACACCTATTCATTGAGGCATTATTATTATTATTATTATTATTATTATTATTATTATTATTATTGCATTTATATCCCACCTTTTTGTCCTCCAAGGAACTCAAGGCAGCATAAATAATCCTCCTTCTTTCCATTTTATCCGCACAACAGCAACCCTATGAAGGAGGTTGGGCTGAGAGTCTGTGATTGGCCCGAAGTCACCCAATGAGTTATCATGGCCGAGTGGGAACTAGAACCCAGATATCCCGGCTTCCAGTCCAACACTTTAGCCACTACACTGGCAGACACCAAAACCCTAGGAAACTAAATGGGGAATTGCCAGAAAACAAGTGCCTCATTATTTGTTCTACTGCCCTATCTATTCTCATATTCATTCTAAATATTTAGATTGTTTTTTGAGAATAAGTCCAGCTGGTCTGATTCAGAAAGAATATGCTTTTTCTTTTCTTTTTTACATGCAAAACAAGACTGCAGTATTGGCATTGGCCAACTTTGCTCTTACAGTCCAAATGTATAGAGCAAAATTTCTGACCTTGCGGAATGTATGGTTTGTTTTAGCATTGTTTTTATTATGCTTGCTGTAACCATTGGTTGAAACAATAAAGCTTTATTACTACTAAAAAAACAACTTGGTGCTATTTTATTAGAAATGGAACTTTCCTAAAACTCTAACAGGAAAGTCATCCCAGTTTCATACTCCATTTGTGATGGCAGCTGGGAATATATACGGTCTGCATCTTGCAATATAGCAACGAAGTCCCATCAGTACTTGGAAGTCAGGCTGTCTGGAATGCCCTGTTTTGTCCAGTCCAATGGAGCTTCTTGACTTTTTCTTGACATCTGTGATTAATTGTCAGGAGTTGCTTTCCACTCAGTATCCTTCTTGCTTACACTGTTCGTACTCTGCTCTCCAGCTGCCACAATGCATTTCTCTGAAAAATTGAAATATGTCTTTGTATTTCAGGTAAAACCTTGGATCAGACATAATATGTCACACACCAACCAACATTGGCTAATAATAGCAAAGCCCACGCGAATAATGAAACTTTAGGGTGGGTTCAGAATCCAATCTCCCGCAATGCCATTTTTTGCCCAACTTGAAACAATTCCATCCCTTGGCATGGTACGAGCCTGCTTTACCAGTTATCTAACTGAACCTATTTCATCCAGTGTGTTTCCCAAGTCCAATATTTCTCTCTTTCCCTCTTTTAAAAAGGCACCATTTAAAATGCAAAGACTTGTGATGTTTTCATCTCCTGCAAATAATTATGCTGCACAAAAGGGCTTTTTAGATAACAGAAATGGACAGTGGGTACTTGTACTTAATCATCTCCCATTGAAATCAATGGAACTTAAATGTCTTTAACTTTGAAAACTCTGGAGATCCTATGCAAATGCATGTTTTATTTGATTTTATTCATTTATTTGATGTATTTATAAACCCCCCTCTGTCCAAAAAAAAAAAAAGCTCCCTGGATCAGATTGCATATATTCAGTAAAACAAGGCAGTCCTGCCCCCAGATGTACAATCTAAAAAGCCATGAAACGCAATGAAAAAGCTATGGAGAGCGGGAAGAGAGGAAAATTAAGTCTTTCGCAGGCCTGGTGAAATGGCTCTGCTTTCCCCACTCATCTCCTTCAGTAAAGCCTGCTGGAATGCCTGCTGGTGGCATTTTAAAGAATTCTACTAAGAATTAGTACAATGAATATATTTCAGCATGAACAAAGTTAATTACTTCTGGCAAAATGATGGAACACAAGGAACGTGAAACAACCTGCCCTCTTGAGTATTTCAGGATGGGTGCCCAAACCAGTAATAAGTCTTCTGGACAGGTTTATTTTAAGGCTGATGAAAAAGCACCTTCCTGCTTTCTCAGCCCTGCTCATGGGCAGCAGAAGTGGAAAGGCCCTTCATGCACAAACGAGTGTGGGCTGGAGAATTTTGGATGACTTTCCTGGGTGGGTGGGATGTGGGTGTGCACGTCTTCCTTTTAAACTCCTCCCCCTCCCTTCTTGCTTGTTTTAAGGGGTGTGGCCTGAGACACCAACAGCAATTCTCCTCTGCCAAGGGCCGTCTAACCTCACAATGCTTCTGAGGAAGGAAGCTACACAAGGAATAATTTCTCTGATGCATTGTGGGATAAAAAGACCCCTGATGGATTGTTTCTGCCAGAAAAAAATGCAGCGGCAAATACTGTTTAAAGCAAGCAAAGAAGGGGACAAATGCCTCAACTCTAAATTCCAGGTGGTTTTCACCTGGATTCCAGGTGGTTTACACCTTCATGGCAATCTGCACAAAATGAAGTAAGTAGATTTGGCTCAGCCATTTTGAGAAGTAGTGTCAATAGAGTGTCCATGAAACTTAAACTTATATAAATGTATCTTATATATTTAATTTTGGCAAGATATTGAATTCTTAACCTATATATTTGTTCTCTTTTTTTTCTTTTTCTTTTTTGGAGTCATTTTTCTGTAATAAAATGGTATGAAATGCAGATTCATCACAGATATTACACTAAAACTTCCCAACACTGACATAAGGCTTGGATTTTTGTTTTTCCTTACATTCAAGGAAATATTGTATTCAGCAAATTAGCTGTACTCCAGGTCACTCACGAGCAAGTATTAGCTTCCATCCTTGCTTGTCCAAGTTATTATTTCAGTTTATCCAATCAGCCTTACCACCTGCTGCCGATAGCATTCTGGCAGCCAATTAGATGCAGTGGGCAAGGAAACCATTTTTCAGATCCACAGCTGCTGCAAAATTGCTGTTTATCCAATCCTCTGCATTGCCAGGTAAGTATTCCAAACATTGTTACTAGTCTGTTTCTAAGCAACGGCATCAGCTGACCTCAAGCAGTTTCACATAGCAGGTCTCCTCCTTAGGCAAAACCAAGACCTAGCGGCATTTGTCCCCACCCCCTGCTCCACAAAACATTCTTCTCAAAATTTCCCTCTGGACTTTGATGGTAAACGTTCTCTGGGAATTTGAATTTTTGCTGAATTATTTATTATTATTATTATTATTATTATTATTATTATTTATTTATTTATATAGTACCATCAATTTACGTGGTGCTGTACAGAGTAAAACAATAAATAGCAAGACCCTGCCGCATACGCTTACATTCTAATAAAATCATAATAAAACAATAAGGAGGGGAGGAGAATGCACCAAACAGGCAGTATAAAAGTCAGAGCAAAATCAAGTTTTAAAAGCTTTAGGAAGAAGAAAAGTTTTTAGCTGAGCTTTAAAAGCTGCGATTGAACTTTTTGTGTTCACTATCTGGTTCTGACATTTGAAGATGTTGTACAGTGTCTGACACTTGGCATGCAGCAGCACTCAGTATTTGACTGTAACTGATATGTAGCCATAAAGGATAAGTGAACAAGTGTTGTCCGAGTTCATCAAGATTCTCCGAACATCAGTTCGATGCTCATCTCTCTGCGATTTTCATTTGCCTCCTCAATCACCGTTCGTTTTGCACGAATGTGAACATTGTGCCAAAAGAACACAATCAAAGTGAAAGTTGAATCAAATCATTGCATATTCATGAAATTTCCAAAGTTGCCCAAAGTTCCACCATAAATTTAAGTATGAAATGGTGCATTTTTAAAATTCTGCAATTAAAAACTTCTTTCTTGTCAAAATCTGCATATTTTGTGAACATGAGCACCTGTTTGAGAATTGTGTTCTCCTGCTTGCACTCATATTTGGGATGGTAAAGAGGGCATTTTCACATGTTTTGCATGCAGAAACAAAATCTTCATACATCCCTAGTAGCCACAATATTGCTGGTAGCTCAGATGTAGCTATCCATGAACAGGTAAGGAATGAGTGATGGTCCTTCCCACCTTGACCTTGTGAGCACAACCACCACCACTGCCCCATTTCCCCAAGGCCCAGTTACTTGCCTTGGGGGAGCCCAGGAAGTAGCAATCATGGGCACAGTCAATTTATCTATTGCACATTTTCCACAAATATTGCATTCAAAGTGGTTCACAAAACAAACAATTTATATACAATAAACATAATTACAATACAGCATTACATTGAGTCAAGTCCAGGTCATTTGAAACATAACAAAATATTGTTAACACCAATAGCTCAGTTAACAGTATTCAATACCAGTAGCAGCAGAAGCAGCAGAAGCAACAACATTGTACTCATATTAAACAAGTCATTAAATAGTTTATCTTAAGAGGCCAAACACGATACCTTCTTCATGTAGAACTCAAGAGAAAAAGTGAAAGATGTGAGCCACAAGGTACCCCCAAACAGGGCCCCGTGTTCTGAGCCAAGAAAGGCCCACCCATCCCCATGGCAACTCTGCTACTAACTGTCTCTAGGCTGCAGAGCACCAGAAGAGGCCAGATGGAAACACCCCTGCACAGATGTCCTCATACACACCAAACAGCATTACCTCGAATAGAGAAAAAGACATGAATTCTAAAGGAGCTATCCAAGGTGCTGAACCTATTTTGGGAGCAACATAAAGAACTTGGAAAGCTCCTTTAGGGTTCTGGCTGGTTCTTCCTGAAACCCAGAAGGGATTCACAGGCAGAGTCCCACCAAAATCAGAGCCACCAGCCTCCACTGCTTAAATGTGCTGTGCTTCCTGGTGCATATTTCAGCAAGCCACAGTTTCTTTCAGGTTTTTGCCTCCATTATTCTGCTGTTTGGTAACTTCAGTTTCAGTGCTTTGTAATCATAAACCGTAGCAGGTACACCTTTTGCATTTTAAAATATGTCACTAAATAGGTCAGTGTGAGCCTGTTGTATGAATGCGCAAAAGCTTTAAGTCCTATGGATTTTGTTTTTATTAAAGGGTGATACTCAAAGGCTTGGAAAGTCATCTTAACTGGATAAGTCATCAGGCATATGGATGCTTACCAGGAGTTTTCATACATATGCTACTTCGATCGAAATGACTTTGCCTTGTTTGATTTCCATTACATCAGGCCCATAACAATAAGCTGCCGATATTAATAACATTTTAATGCTGATTACACAACCAGGATTGGTTAAATGCATGCCATTCCCCTGCCCCATGCAAGAATTCTCCCGACTGCATGATAGTTATTTATGTTTATATTTCAAATAACGAACAGATTTAAAAAGTCGGGGACTTGCCCTGACTTGTTTAGGTTGGAACCAACACAGCTCTTCCTCTGTCTAACATAATTTGTCGCCAGAAGCCTGGGCAGAGGGCAGAAGGTGGACTGGTGAGCTGCATGGCTGCCAGACATCCCGTGACCTCCCTCTGCCTCGGGATTAGCTGCTGCCACCCCGCTGCAGAGAAAATGTGGGGTTTTGCTTAAGGTGACAGAAATCCGGCAGCATATAGTCAGCCCCCAGGATATTTGAAGAACGGCTTCCTCTCACATTAACCAGCCCGCGAACTACACCCATCTTTAGAGGCCACGCTTCACATCCCAGTCTCAGGAGAAGTACATTTGGCTTTTACGCCAGACAGGGACTTCTTTGTCGTGGCATCCATAGAAATTTCTTCCAAAGGAGGTTAGATTGCTTATTAAATGGCTTTTAGGTGAGCAGTTGACACTTTTGTTCCACCAGGACTTCATTTTTTTTGAATTTTTATTTGCTTACACATTGGTTTTATTGGCTTCTTTTAATACTTTCTAGTTTTCTAGTTTTATTTATTTGGACTGTCTGTTCTAATGTTACAAACTGCCAGAGGGAACCTTTCAAGTGCTGGAAGACAATGTATATATGGTTTTAAAATAAATAAATAATATCTAGATTTACCAGAATGTCTCCATGAACTCTTATTGCATCCACTCAAGATCATTCAGCTGAGGATTTTGTGTAGTGATTCAGATAGGCCCTGAGCATGGTCTTAGTCAACTTTATGAAGCCTTACATGGTGCAGGACCACAATGCCAGATGGAGTGGCTCTCCTGACAGACATATCCCCATACACTATGCTCACGTCTAAGGTTTTCCTCTGGGTACCTACTCCGAGGGAGGCTCAGAAGATGGTCACAAGGGAGAGGGCATTCTCTGTGGTGGCCCCCCAGTTATGGAATGATCTCCCAGATGAGGCCTGCCTGGCACCAACATTGCCAGGTCAAGATTTTTCTCTTTTCCTAGGCATTTAGCAGCATGTGATGAGTTTTAATCAATCCCAGATTCATTTTTACAGTTTGGCAGATTGTTCAAAGTTGTTTTTAGATGTATGTTGTCTCTGAGTATAGTGGTGGGTGGGTGTGGGTGGGTGGGTGTGGGTGTATTTTAAAATTTCACATATTGTTTTTAATATTTTAATCTAAATACATCAGCCAGAGAGCTTCAGCTATGGGGCAGTGTAGAAATAATAATAATAATAATAATAATAATAATAATAATAATAATAACAACAACAACAACAACAACAACAACAACAACAACAATAATATGCTGATTTTTGCAAAGCACTTAAAGGACAAAATCACTGATATTTATCATATTTATCACTTGGATACATTAATTATAGCATGTCCATCCCATGATGTGAAGGGTATGATGTAGGAGGTGATGAAGTTAGGGGGTTGAACTACCACCCCCATAATCTCTGGCTGGGGTGTGTGTAGAAAACTCTGTCAAGCACAACTCCCCTCTAGCCTGTATCTTTCCTAAGTTCACTTGGCCTTTGAGGGAGCCCTCTGCCCCTTGCTACATTCACTCTCCTGCTCTAAATTTTTGTTTCTTCGGGGAAAGTATCAGTGTAGCCAGCTGTGAAGGAAATCAGTCTCATTGAGCAGAACATTGTTCAAATAACCTATTTAGCCGTGTCAGTGTCCCTTCCAACCCAGACCCTGGAGAGACCTCTTTAGGGGAATAGGCTTGGGACTCCATGGAGAACCCCTCTCCAACTGAAGACCAAGAGTAACCCATCATTAGTCCCAAGGCAACCGGAAGAGAGCCATCAGAAGGATGCACCACCGGGGGCCCAAGTCACTCTTCAACCCCCATCTCTAGCCATGCCTCGATTCCCCAATTCTCCTTCTTCACCCTCCAGCCCTCAATTGAAGGTGGCATCACACCCAGTAAGGAGCCAAGAGTTGCCATAGGAGTGCCTGCCTTGCTTCCGGAAGGCTCTATTGCCAGGGGTCTACTCAGGAGAAAGGTTCTACTCAGGAGGCAGAAGATAACCCACCTGTAAGTAATGATCCAGCTGAGGATCCAGCTGGCAATGAGTAGATAGTGCTCCCAGTCTCTCCTCTAGAGCTTTGTTGGGTTAACCGCTCACTTTGACATATTACCTCCCATTCCAGGAGAGGTCAAACTACCCATTGTTACAAAGTAGCTTCTGTGAGCAGTACTGACTGCATTTTGGAGCAGCCAAAACCCAACCTGCAGCAGGAATGAGAGGGAGACCATTCACACAAGGATAGATCATGTAATCATTTTCTGACGGACTTCGACAAATGCATCCCCCAGAGACAAAGGTGGGGGTAAAATTAAGCAGAATATGAATGCTGGATGGCAAGAGTGATACCTGGTCATGCACATGCTAATGCAGCCCTGTTGCTGAACCCAGCCTGAACACTTGTCTTTAGAGCAGTCATTATTGCGTAAAGTCATCTTTTGTAAAGAGAATGTTTTCAGCAAGTACAGCCATCATCCCCAATCACCCTCTTTTGTTTTGTCTCTCTCCCATAGCAAGTAGCATCACTTCCAGTGTTTATTTATTTATTTATTGCATTTCTATACCACCCAATAGCCAAAGCTCTCTGGGCGGTTTACAAATTTAAGACAATTCAAAACAAAACAATAGTATAAAACCATGACATAAAATACAATACAAAAGCACAACCAAGACAAAAACAGCAGCAATGCAAAAATCCAAATCCAAAATACAAATTTAAAACAGCAAAGTTAAAATTAATTTGTAGACTGTTAAAATACTGGGAGAATAAAAGCATATAATGTAGGTGCCAAGCGAACCTCCTTAGGGATCTCATTCCACAGCCGGGGTGCCACAGCAGAAAAGGCTCTACTCCTGGTAGCCACCTGCATCACTTCCTTTGGCAGGGGCTCATGGAGAAGGACCCCTGAGGATGACCTTAGGGTCCAGGCAGGTACATATGGGAGGAGGCATTCCTTCAGATAGCCTGGCCCTAAGCCGTTTAGGGCTTTAAATGTTAATACCAGCACTTTGAATTGGGCCCTGGACCTGGACTGGCAGCCAGTGAGGCTGAAAAAGGACTGGTGTGATGAGCAGTGATGTCACTGCTTTTCTTTAATCATATAAAAAACCCTCAGGTTTTAGAGGAGGAAAGCTGGCGCTCTCTCTCTGTCTCTGTCTCTCTCTCTCTCTGTCTCTCTCTGTCTCTGTCTCTCTCTCTCTCTCTCTCTCTCTCTCTGTCTGTCTCTCTCTCTCTCTCTCTCTCTCTCTTTTACCAGAAATACAGGGCCATACTAATGAATCCTGCTTGCGAGAGCAAGCTACCATTGGTGAGTGCTTTGTCTCCCCTATCCAAGGCTCCCTGTATTCTTTTCCTCTTCACCTGAGACCAGGAGTTGCAATGCCCCCCAGATCATGTCTACAGGAAAGGGCTCCAGCCCAAGGAAAGGTATATTGCCTTTAAAGATTCACTCTACTCTTTCCCCTGCTGTGTGTGTATGCTCTTAAGCCTCAGAAAGTCTATTTTTCAGTCTTGAAACTACTTCTAAGCCTCCACTTGCTCAGCTAATTTCCCCAAAACTAGCTTCTGCATTTGTATCTGTTTCATCCTCAATAAATGTGCCATTGTGGCATTATCCTCTTCATTGGTGTAGATTTCTTGAGTAAGAATCACCTTACTTAGCCACAGACGCTCTATTGCCAATGTCAAAACATTCCTTATAAGCGGGTACAGGTCTCGTTAGAACGTGTGCAAGTTTGTACACCGGTCTAATGAGAGAACATCATGTAACACCATTTAATGTGCTTGATGGGTTCTTCTACTTGAGATAACTTATTTCTATCTCTTTTTTTAAAGACAAATTCCAGATTTGGAGGCAGTATGTCTATAAATTATGAGTTTGGGGGGGTGGGAAAGGGCCATGAACTGCTATATGGTTCCCAGATGCATCTGGCTGGCCACAGTGCAAAACATGATGTTGCCCTAGATAGGCCTTTTGTCTGATCCAGCAGAGCTCTTACATTCTCAAGCTCCATGGCACTGGCAGTCCGAATTTCAACGAAGAGCAAGATTTCAAACTTGCTTTGGTGTGTTAATAGGGTGCCCCCAAACAATATTACATTCAAATAATATCTACTTGTTAAGTTTTACCTTTGCAAGATGAATTGGACGTAGACTCACTGTGATTCCATATTGCATAAAAACAGAAGTACAACATGAGAGTAATTTGCAGACATTTTTGGAGGCTATAATTCAAGAGGGTTTTCATGTAAATGAAGCAGGAACTGCCAATACTTCAAAGAATATTGTAATGTGTGAAATATGGCTGGCTCATAGAAGTTCCTGTTGAGAATTTAAATGAGCAGCATTGTAAAATGCTTGAATTTTCTTCTGGCAGCATCATCTTCAAATTTTGCAGCTAAAAGTCCCTTTAAAGTCTTCGCGAAATTAAATGTATTTTAAATGTACTTGTTTCCAAGCAACTTCTCTTTCAGACTTGAGTTTAGATGAGGTAGCTGCAAGCAATGACTTTTTTTTTTTTTTTTTGCAGGAAAAGCATTTAATTTAGCATCATTTTAGGCTGAGAAATTGGCAAGGAGAACTCCTGCTGAGGCAGTTGCTTTAATAGGTTTGGCTGGAACCCTGGGTTTTTACATTCTTTAAGCTCATGTAATGGCTTGGAATCTCAACCTCTTTCAAGGGCTAATAGAACAGACAGACAGCCCCATCATTAAAAAGATCCACCCTCACGGACAAGCTTCTTATTTTGACGTAGTGTCGGGAGAAGAGAGAGAATTTTGTTCAGTTCACATTTTGATAAGAACTGAACAAATCTACACTTCTCAAATCAATACATGAATCAGAGTACAGCAATCATTCACGTAATCACAATTTTGCGATTCATGCAGAAAAAATATGCATGCAAAAGAAAGGGAAGTGTACTAAGGGAAGTGTGCACAAAAATGTGTATAGTAGTGAAAAAATATATGCAAACAGCATTATAAAACAGTAAAGGATAAGAAATGCATATATGAGGTTAAAATGCCTACGATGTGTTTATATTAGGAAACACACACAGAAAAATGCATATGGATTTTCATGTTGGCTTAATAAAAAGTTACGTTGCAAACTGATTCATAACAAACTGAAGATTGGAAAAATCAGAAACTGAAATTGGCATATTTGTCCGTCCTTGTTTTTGACTGGAAAGTGAACATGAACACCCATGTTGCTCAAGGTAGATTTAAGGGCATGCTAGGGCATCACGTATCCTAACAGCAATCACAATTCCCCAAGTGCCCGTCCTTATGCAGCCAAAGTGACACTACCTGCACACAAGAGGGAGGTATTCACATGTTCAGCAAAACCAAGAAATCTACTCTTAATGTGCTTTCTCTGTCTAACTACCAACCTGTCTCTTTGTTGCCTTTTGTTTCAAAGATCCTGGAGCGTGTGGTCTACTGTCGTTGTCTTGATTTTCTTTCTAGTAACTCTGCTCTGGATCCTTTTCAATCTGGATTCCGTCCTTTGCATTCCACTGAAACAGCCCTTACTAAGATTACCAATGTTCTTCTTATTGCCAAGTCTAAAGGCCATTATTCCGTTCTTATTCTCCTTGATCTTACTGCAGCCTTTGACACGGTTGATCACGATATTCTTTTGGATTCCCTTCATGACCTCGGATTTTGTGGCTCCGTCTATAACTGGTTTGCCTCCTATCTAGCGGGTCGCTCTTTCAACGTGTTGGCTATTGGCAGCTCGTCTTCTTCTTTTCCTCTTTCAGTAGGGGTTCTGCAAGGCTCAGTGCTTGGCCCGTTGTTGTTTTCTTTATACATGTTGCCCTTGGGTAATCTTATTCAATCTCATGGCCTCCAATATCATCTGTATGCCGATGATACACAATTATATCTTTCATCTCCGGATCTTTCTCCTGATGTTCACGATCGTATCTCGGCATGTCTTTCAGATATCTCAGCTTGGTTGCTTCATCGTCGTTTGAAACTTAATATGGCAAAGACTGAATTGCTTGTTTTTCCTCCTAAACCTTCTCCTCATCTCTCATTCTCTCTTACTGTCAATGATGTTACACTTACTCCAGTCAAGGAAGCTCGTAGTCTTGGCTTTATATTTGATTCCTCGCTCTCCTTTATTCCTCATATTGAGGCAGTAGCTAAATCCTGTCGTTTTTTCCTGTATAATATTGCCAGGATTCGATCATTTTTGTCTGTCTCTTCTGCCAAGACTCTTGTTCATGCATTGGTTATTTCTCGGTTGGACTACTGCAACCTTCTTCTCACTGGCCTTCCTTCTTCTCACATCAGTTCATTGGTTTCTGTTCACCACTCTGCTGCTGAGATCATCTTCTTGGCTCGCCGCTCTGACCATGTTACTCCACTTCTGAAATCTCTTCATTGGCTTCCAATTCACTCCAGAATCCAATATAAGCTTCTCCTGTTGACCTACAAAGCTTTTCACTGTCTAGCTCCTTCCTATCTTTCCTCTCTTATCTCACACTATTGCCCCGCTCGTGCTCTTCGCTCCTCTAATGCCATGTTTCTCACCTGCCCAAGGGTCTTTACTTCCCTTGCTCGGCTTCATCCATTTTCTTCTGCTGCCCCTTACGTCTGGAATGCTCTTCCAGAACATTTGAGAACTACAAGTTCAATCGCAGCTTTTAAAGCTCAGCTAAAAACTTTTCTTTTTTCTAAAGCTTTTAAAACTTGATTTTGTTCTGACTTTTATACTGTTAGTTTTACTCTACCCTGTGCCTGTTTAGTGCATTCTCTTCCCCTTCTTATTGTTTTATTATGTTTTATTATTGTTTTAGAATGTAAGCCTATGCGGAAGGGTTTTGCTATTTTATTGTTTTACTCTGTACAGCACCATGTACATTGATGGTGCTAAATAAATAAATAAATAAATAAATAAATAATAGGGAGAAAAATCTAAAGAGCCCCCCCTTTCACAAAAAAATACCCACCCAACAAAACAGCTGGATGAGGGCTTAGCATGCTAACTCACTATGTAGAGGGGGATGGAAAACCAGGGGGAAAGGAGATGGATGGAAGAGAAATGGATGGAATGGAGTTGTTGAAACCTGTATCAAAAGCGCTCCACACTGCA
The DNA here is from genome assembly GCF_023053635.1 of Elgaria multicarinata webbii. Classification (NCBI taxonomy): domain Eukaryota; kingdom Metazoa; phylum Chordata; class Lepidosauria; order Squamata; family Anguidae; genus Elgaria; species Elgaria multicarinata. The sequence continues at coordinate 33,249,428 of NC_086180.1, read as the reverse complement.
ACATTTTCTTGCAGCTTCCTTTTGTAAGAATCTAGTAAGACTGGGATAATTTTGGTGGGGATTTACCAGCCCCCTTTTCTCTCTGGCAGGTTCTATACAACTGCTTTAAAATGATTTGGCCTCTGCCTCTCACTGGATATTAAAGAAGTTTAAATAAAAATAGTTAGTTTTTAATGAACTAGCTGGGAGATAGATAGATAGATAGATAGATAGATAGATAGATAGATAGATAGATATGAAGTCTTTTTTGCTGAAGTCTTGATGTTTAAATTGATGTTTTAATTTTCATAGATTGTTGATTTGTTCTATTGATTTTATGATTTTAAACAATTGTAAGCTGCTTTGGTTAATCCTTCCAATGGAGAAGTGGGGATACAGATAATAAATAAACTAAAAACTAAACTCAAAAGCATAGTACATTTGATCACTAGTTGTATATTTAAACTGGCTCTAATTAGCAATTTAATAAATAAATAGCAATGGTCTTTTCTTTCATCCTTCCAGCCTTCTTCTTTTAGCTCATCTCTTCGTTCATCTAGCAGCTATGAGCTAACAATATAGAGTGTCATCATACCGGGGCGGGGGGGTATCACATTTACTTACCGTTACTTCCCCACCTGCACATTTGTCCCTCATTACTTTCTTTTTTGAAAGAGGAAGTAAACAACGTGCCAGGGGCCCATTCAGTGGGCTTTTTTGATCCCGCTGCTTCTTCTGCACATAGAAGGAGATAGCGGCAACTTCCGACTTTAAAAATAAGTCAGACTTACTAGGGTGGTTTTTTGTGGTGCAAAGAAGGCTATAAGGGGCAGGAGATGCATGGGAGGCAGATGATGTCATGAGAGGGACCAACAAAAATCCATGAGTGCCCAGTAACGAGTGTGCAATAAAACACTTGACTGATGATGCCCATAGTTTCATTCAGTATGAACTCAGCTGAAATTTCTCAGAAAATTATTTTCTGAGCAATTTCTTTTTTTCTTTCCTTTTTTAGGTTATTCTTTGTTGAATAGTTGGATAATTCTCCCCACACTGACTCTATACTAGAGAATATTTGGTGAAATAGTCTCTATTTGTCACCTGCAAATTGGGTGGACAATTCTGGTCAACTGTATTTACTCAGGCATTTTTTATAGGGATGTGCTCCGCTTCTAATCGGACCGGCGAATTAGAAGCAGAGCGGGGTGCTTCGCCTCCCCTTAAGGCAGAGGCGAAGAGGATTGGGGGGCCGGCGGAGCGTGGCAAAGAGGATCAAGGTGATGGCGGATCCTTCGCCTCGATCCGGAGCTCCGCCGGAAAGATAAGTGGGGTTTACCGGGCCCTGCAGCTGTCACTGTCGCCCATGCGGCGACAGCGGCAGGGCCCGGTAACACCCCCCGCCCTCCTCTCCCTTACCTGCCTCCGTCTGCGGTCCGTCGGCTTCTTCAATTGAGGCTGCGGTTCAACCAGGAAGTCTGGGCCGCACTTACTTTTCCATTGTTACCAGTGCTCAAGTACAACCTACATGAAATACATCTTTTTCCCCTTCTTTTTTGCCCTACAGAATATATGAAGAACTGGGAACAAAGCTTGTTCCAACTTGTGCCCATATGATCGTGAGCTTTGTTTTGTTTTTTTCCTTTTGCATGAAATTTGTACATATTTTCGTATGCATTTTTCCAAATATATGCATCATTCATGTGCATTTTTGAAATGTAGGCATTTTTGAACACTTTTGTTGTTGTTGTTCTGTGAATTGTACCATAACCCCAGAAATATATGGACTTTACATTTGGGTCCACCTTTGGTTCCAGAAGGTGCAAACTGGATAAATTCTGCTCAAAACCAAACTGAAACTAATTTCTCATACATCCCTATGAAGAGCAGAACAAGTGTGAACCAACTATTCATAGTGACACAGATGGATTCCAGGCAGAGAATCTGACTACTTGCAGTGGGGAATTGTTGAGGTTTTTTTCAGTTCATGGTGTGAAGTCTAACTAATTTCTGCATTAATTTGAAGACATTCCTTGGAATTTTGGATCTGCAGGTGCAGAAATTTAAGGGGGAACAGAATCATTGTGATAAATCCTTCCCTTCCCATGTGTGTGCCTAGAAAGAGAAAAAGGTGAATCCATTTTCTAAACTTGCTGCACGTCCAGTTTATCTGTTCCAATGTACTGAGTAAGCTTGCTGTGAATGTGTTTTAATTGGTGACTTGAAATTGTTGTGGAGCTGCACTATTACAACTTTGTACGTGTGTGAGTCTAAAGAAAAATAACTTAGAAAGGTATAATTATTTTCAAAAAGCTCAGCTGGAGTAACTCAGGTAAAATAAGCCCTTTCTGGGGGTTTTCCCCCTTGGTCCAATTATCATTACTATTTCACATTCTTGCATGCTTTGTAAATGGTTAGGTGCCTGAACTTCAAGTTTCAGGAGACCCCCTGTTGTACAACATTTCTTTATTTATTTAATACACTGAGTTTAAATGACTTGTGCATAGATGTCTGAGAGAGTAGCATTCAGGGTAAGGTATTTAGCTTTCTTTAGGAAATCACATTGAAACTCCAAGGGGGATGTAGTTTAATTCATAAAGATTTAGCAAACTCAAAACATCTGCCTCTATAAAATTGTATAAAATATGAAATAGGCTTTGGCGCTCAAACACAAAAATCAGTATATGATTCTGCAGGTCCTCTTTCTCTGGTTGTGTTACGTGAAAGCGTGGTGAATGCTGACGTGTGGCATTACAATTTGCACAGGATCCCTGACAGTCTGTCGTGATATGAAGGTAGGGAAACTGTTGTAATATAATGGGAGTGCAAGGAAAACTGTCCAAGAAATAAAAGGACCATCTTCCATATTGGACGAGGAATTACAAGGGGGAGGCTTTCTCTGTGCTGGCACTCTAGTTTTAGAATGCTCTCCCTAAAGAGAGAGATGCCTGGGACTGAATTTGCAATTTTTTTAGCAGCAGGTTAGTATATATTTTTTTACTTAGGCATTTTGATGCATGCAACCTCTTGGTCTGCCTTTGTAGTTGACATTGTAATTTTTTTATTGTTGTCTTTTATTATGACTGCTGGATATTAGTTGTATTGTACTGTATTATGTTTTTTTAAAAATAATAATAATACTGGATTATCCATACAGTGCATCACCCTGGAATCTCATGTGATGAAGGATGGCATAAAAATGTTTTAAATAATCAGTCATTGTTACTAGGCAGGAGGGCAATGCACAGCACCCCTGATTTGCCTCGGAGACCAATTTGGAACTTCTGAATTAGCTCCTATTCAGCTTGGGTCATCTCAGTACCACACCATCGTGTTTCTCAGAAAACACCTACTTTTGATGGGAGGCAAATGATGAGGCTTGCTAAGTAATCTACAAAGCTTTTATTAAGCAGCAAACATCTCTTCTACCTGAAGTGAGTCTAATCTCCTGGAAACTTCCCCTTAGGCAAAACTATGCAAACTAAGCAAGACAATTGTCTGCTCAAGAAGAATAGGAAGCCTGTTCCCAAACTAACTTCAGAGAGCCTGGTGCGGATGCAGTTTCTGGTGCAATCCTAGTCGGACTGACTTTTTTACGCCTTCCTTCCACTCTGTACGTTTGAGCTTCTGGCGGACCTTAGCATCAGCTAGCTTGTCATGATGCTCTTCTCTGGAAGAAAGCTCCCTTCTCATTGAGTGTGTAGGATTTGGCCTTGAGGAGATAAGCGCTGGAGATGGCTGACTCCCATCTGGGGTATCACCCGTGAGAGCTTCCTCCACCACTGTTACAGGCTGGCTGGTGTCTGGTGCTGCCTCCTCTAGCTCTGAATCTGATTCTGATTGATTACCTGAAACACCTTCTCCCAAAACAGGGGCATTAGGGTTAAACATGACACACACCGGCCCACTTCAGATTTGGTTCCAAATTTGAAACACATCAGCTGTAGCAATCTCCCAGATATGAGGCTCACCGAGAGTCCCTAGGACTCCTCTCCCTTCACACTACCTCCCCTTTCCTCCAACTCCCCCCGCCCTCAAACCCGGTGAGCTGCAGCCCTCTGCCTGTGTGACTTACCTGAAACCTCCAGTTCCATCAATGAGTGAATGGCAGAGCGAAAGTTGCCTCAGAATCTGCAAGACACAGAATGGATTTAACAACATCCACACGTCCCTAAGCCTCTTTGGGCCTTTCCAAAATCCAGACTTTTCTGATAGTATTTGATTCAGTTTAGTCCAATCAGCATCTATATTATTTATTTTATTTATTTTAGAATATTTATATACTCTTTCCCATTTTAAAACCCCCAAAGAAGTTTAGAACAAATAATAGAACGATGCATCATTATAAAGGGACAATAACATTTAGTCAACTGAGAGCATCATCACACAGGGGGGAAATTGTGTTTCCTTACCGTCGTTTCTCCACCCCCGCTTCTGTCCCACATTACTTCCTTATTTTCCCAGCTGGGAAAGAGGAAGTAAACAAAGTCCATATGGCCCATTCAGAGGCCATTTGTATCACAGCACTTTCCCTGCACTTAGCAGGAGATCGCAACACATTCCATTTTAAAAAACAAAGTCAGATTTTGAAGGGTTTGTTTTGCAACAGAAAAATGAGCAGAAGGAGCAGGAGGCATGCAAGAGGCAGACATCTTCATCTGAAGGATGCAAGCACATCCATAAGTGGGTAGTAGTGAGCATGCGATAAAACCCTCGTCTGATGATGCTCTGAATGGTTGGGAAAAGCCAGGGTAAACAAGTCAGTTTTTAATAATTGTTGAAAGCACGCGATCATTGGTGTCTGGTGTATCGCAGAGGCTAGATCATTCCAGAGGAAGGGTGCCACCACAAGGAAGGCCTATTGGTGTGTTGCTACCTGATGGGACTCTGCAGGATGTGGCATGGACAAGAAGGCCTCCCCTGTATATCCTAGTGATCTAATGGGTCTATATAAGGGATAGGATCTTTCAAGTAACCTGATCCTAAGTCGTTTACAGATTTATATGTCAATAATAATACCTTGAACTTGGCTCAGTAACATGACAAGGAACTCCATTCAACAGCCTCACTGCAGCATTCTGCACTAGCTGTATCTTCCAAACCAGCCTCAAGGGCAGCCCCCACAGAGCACTACAGTAGGAATATTGTGATGTCCCATCCCTATGCACTAGGAATTAATTTGGAAACAAAAACTGAAGCACAGACAGGAAAGGGCAGACTTGGGAACTGTTGAATTAAGAAGAGGCACCCAATGACTGCAACATTTCCAAGGATGACAGAGAAGTGCATGGATGGGAAGGGCTTTGGAGAGACGATTAGGAGCACTTCCTCACAGTGGAGTAAATCACATGTACTAAATATGTATACCAGTCCAACATGCTAGATAGAGAGAGAACCATCTCTTCTTTTCTTCTGCTTCCACTCAATAAATGGTCTCAGAGCAATCCATTAGCTGCTAGATCAGTTGTCTGGGGTTTGGCTAGGGAGTCAGGCATGTACTCTCAATCTGAATTCAGATCCTAGGGTTTGCATGTGATTAGAACAGGGGGAACAAATTGATATAGGCTCAGCTCTGCCTTAGCTAACATAATCCATGCCCAGCAGCTGCTGAACATGACTGACATTCAGAGAGATCATCTCAAACTCTCCAGCCATTTTTTCCCCAAAGGGTTAGATGCTTCATTGCATGCCCTGAGAGGTAGTTTGCAGCTGCTGTGGCACACACTTTGCAGCATGTGTGAGAGAGGGACACACACACACACACACACACAGAGAGAGAGAGAGAGAGCACTTCACACCTAAAGCTCTGCTCATTGATAGTGTCAAGATGTAACAGCTGCCACTTCGTGCATTATGGTAGCTTCAAATGTAATTAATGCCTTTAAATATCAAGTGTTCAGCAGGACTGCTTTCTGTACTATTGTATCCATGACTTCAGAGGAACATGTAGCCTTCGTTAGAGAGAGATTGTCTTACATTAAAAGGCAACTCAGTGGGACTGGGGATGCTAGAGGAATTCAGTCTTTGTGCATTCCGATACATCATCCACCAGCTTCCCGGGTTGTTTTGTTTGTTTGTTTTTCAGATCTTCCAGTGCTGTTCTTGGCTTGAAAATGTATCACTGCCTTGAGAGAAAATATCCCCCTTTCACGTGTTACTCATGCTAGTCTTGCGTAATGCGGCCCAGGTTTGAGTCTTGCTCCTGGTCTCCAGCAAGCAGCCCAGCCCTGATTCTAGATGTCTCTGTGTTAGAGAATCTACACTGGAGCAGCGGCTCATGTATAGATGTCCAAATCATCCAGACGCCTGCCCGTGAGCAGCTTCTCAGATAGACCCTTACTTTGTGATGGCGCCAGAAGCAAGGCCATGTTCTGAGGTACTTACCTAATTTCCATACGGGGTTAGTATTTTTTTAAAGTAAATTTAAGTATCTATTTAAATATGAATTTTCATGCAGAGTTAAAAGAAAAGAAAGATTGCAAATGAATACATAACCAGGATGGAATGACTTACGTGTGGTCACGTCTGAAAGCAACATGCACTAAAGATAGATTGATTCGCCCATCCCTAAATAAGGTAAAGCATGGGAATTGAGCTCGATGAAGATGTTCCAACAGTGTATTCTGCATGTGAGTAGCGGGGGAGTGGAACTGCAGTGATAGGCCCCACCCTAGTTATTCTTAGGAACTGTGTGGAGCTCCCATGAGTGATGACTCGCTGAGCTGTAAGTGACAACCTTCTTTATAAGGCTGACTATTGGATCCTTCTGGGCAGGAAGGTGTATAAAGGGATTCCTGTTCAGCTGAACCTTGCTTGGGCTGCACCCTTGTCCTTTGCCTGGTAGGGATATACAGTATGAGAAATTCATTTTAGTTCATTTTTGATCAGGATTTACTCAGTCCACACCTTCCTGTGTGAACATAGACTCGGACACAATATGTGGTCGAAGTCCATACCTTTCTGAGATTAGAATGCAATTCTCAGACACCCACTCCACAATGCATCTGACCACATGTGCAGATTTTAAAAAAATGTGCATGAAAAAATGTGTAATTTTGAAAAATGTGCACATAATTTAATCAATGGGAGAGAATGCATACACTTCAGAGATGTGCACAATTGATGCATACATTTGGGAAAAGATGAACAAAAATACTCATAAATTTTCATGCAGAGGAAAAAAGCTCACAATCTGATACAGATTTGAGTCAGAATGAGCTTTGAGATAGAATTTGAAGAATTCACACATTTCTGTTCCTGCCTTCTCATTTTTCCTCTTGGCTGTCAGTTCCAAACTCCTGCTTCTTTCCATACTACTGTCCATGAGCCAGTCTGGCATCTATATGTACATTCAATCTACTATCTGCTTTGATTCTGCATATGTATAAATTGCATGCATGTAGGTCCTGCATGTACAGATATGCACAAACTGGAAAAAGATGGGTTCCTAGCCATGCAGCTGTATCAACATACATGAAGTTTGTAGTACATGTACAGGGTTTGTGCAGTTGGTTACACTGAATGCATGTAGATTGGCACACAGTTTCATGCATTAACTGTATACTGTATGGACATCTGCATAATTTTCTAGTGTCTCTCCTGTGTAATACAGTGTAATAACCTCTTAAATGACCGAACATAAAGGCAAATTATCCAACCAGTGCTGTTTGGTCTAGTGGAGGCTTCCATCAGTAAAATAGAGAGGGAGGTAATTTTCAGCAATTCCACTTTCTTGCTTACACCCCGCCCCCCATGCTATCTCCCACCCTGTTCCCAAACCCACTGGAGTAGATTTGGGAGAGAGAGGGGGGATGCTGCAGGGGTAAGGAAAAACCCTTTCCTCTCATTTCACTGATGGAAGACTCTTCTGGATCAAAGAGCATTCCGTCAGTGTAGTGACACCAATTGGATATTATTCTCTGAGTATGTCATGTCTTGGAACTGGTTTCATTGTGTCAAAAAACTCTGGCAGATATATATATATATATATATATATATATGATACGTGTAATCTGAAGAGCTCCCAGATGATGGTTAAAAATGACAATATTATTCTTAACTAGCGATGGATGAATTTGACAGTTTCATTTTCCCCACATTTGCATTTTTAAAATCTTTAGTTCTTTCCACCCTGAATATGAAGAAGTCTGCATATTTTGATAAATTCTAAATGAAAATGAACTAAAGCAAAGTTCTCACCCATCCGTATTCTTAGCATTATGGTACCATTAAAGCTGATGTAGCACAGTTAGAATAATACCTTAACCCTATGTAATTCATGGCAAAGAATTCACATTGCAAACCAATACCTGTGCCCATAACTGACAAAGAATTAAATTGGGAGGGGGGACTCACCAGATGATGAGGCTCTAATGGGGAGGGGAGGGGAGGCTATGTGGAGCTTTCATCTGAACATTCAACAATTTTTTCATGTAATATTTGGGAGCTGCTGCTAGAGGAATGATCACACATTGCTTTATGGAATCCTGATTACTTGATTCTATTTTTGTTTTCTATATTAGACTGAACCAACTTATATCCAATTGATTTAGATCTACTCTAAATTTAGATCTACTCTAAGTACAACTAAGTCTGGATAAAACCCAGAACAAACAATAAAAAAATCCGGACATTGGCTGACCTCCCTTACTTGTTGCCTTTGATATACTGGGTATATTAAAGGCAGCAAAGGAGAAAAAAGACTGCACCTTTGCTAGAATTGAATCCAGGTATTCACAAAACAGATAGATTCTTTCCCACTCAGTGTTTGTCTTTGGGTTGCGGTTGCTTTGGCCCAAATGGCATGAGCAGAGAGACACCAATAGTAGGATACCTTACATGCAGAAGGTCCTACGTTCGGTACCTAAAATCTCAGGCTGTTGCTAGACCTACCTGGTGATCTGTGTGGGAGGAGGGGCGAGCCTGTGCAACAAGTAGCGTGGGCCGTCACTCCAGTCTACACATCAGAGATGCGACGGACTACAGGAAAGCCCTGTCACGTCCACCTTTTTAAAAAAACTTAAAGGGCCGGGTGCGCAGGAGCGCACCAGCGACAAAGGTAAGTGTTTGTTTGTTTTTTAAAAAAGGGTTCCCCGCTTCTCCCACCCCCGATTTCCCCATCCTGGCCGCAATTCCCCCGATCTCCACTTCCCCCCTGCGTGCGATCTCCCCACCCCCCAGATCTCTCCCCCTGCCCCGATGGGTCCAGCACTCCTGCAGAGTGCTGCACCCTGTCCGCCATTTTTCCAGGCTACTCATGAGTAATTCCAGTAGCCGGGAAAAGCGGCAGACTGGTCTACACACCCGTGGTTTCGGGCTGAGCCCGAGACCGTGGGAAATACCGGGCCACAAGCAGTTCCGGTTACCCCAGGCCAAGGGAGGGTTGATCCCTGCCTGAGCCCGGGATCCCCTGTGCGTCATCTGGACACACAGGGGCGAGCCCGGGGCTCACACCGGGCTAAACTAGCAACGGCCTCTGTTAATGAGGAATCATCAGATGAGCATTTTATCACACACTCATTATTGCCCACTCATGTTTTTTTCCGCGCATCCTTTTGATGACGCCATCCACCTGGTCTTTTTTCCATGACAAAATAGACCCCGGTAAATCTGACTTATTTTTTTAAAGTGCCAACATTTTTTAAACTTGCCAACGTTTCCTGCTGTTTGCAGACAAGCAGCACAATAAAAACACCCACTGAATGGGCCATGTGGTCCTTGCTGCTTCCTCTTTCTTTTCCCGTGTGAAGAAACAGTCACTATAGTGGGTCAGCAGCAGGAGGCCATAGCGACAGTAGGGAAACATGATTCACTACCATCACTAAAGGGTGAATCCTTAGAAAGCCACTGCTGTTCAGATCAGGAAATACTGGGGAGAGGGACTGATAATCTCTCCCATTATAAAGTAGTTTCACATACATACATGTACATTGAATAAATGTATTTTCTTTGCCTTCTCACCTCATGGATGAATGCAGCACCAGAAAATGGCAGAGGAGGACTCTTTACATTCTCCCATTGTTGTTGTTGTGTTGTTGTTGTTGTTATTATTTTATTGTTGTTGTTGTTGTTGTTGTTGTTATTTTGGTCAAATTAGAATGCAGGAGATGAATGCAGCAGCATCTTTAGCCAAAGGGAGTAGGAACTTTTTTTGTGTGCATATTTTTGATATGTGATCTTATCAGCAGACAGTTTCTTCTTCTTTTTTACTATTTACAATAAATCCTTGTAATTCCACAGTACAGAAATCTGGCAGTACAGCAAGTAATCTTTATGATTACTACAAGTCTTTGAGCAGTATGTATTGTAGATTGCAAGGGTTGCCTATTACAAAAATAATCATTACGGAGTGCTTAATTTGCATCTGGACAATGGACGACCGTGGGTGACATATGGGGGAAATGATCATACCAATGCCTTCCTTTAAGCGCCAGTTAGGTTTTAGTGTTTCATGCATGGTATAGTACTTTCTCTGCTATGCATTAAGGACCTGTTGAAAAAGAAGGAGGAGGAGGAGGAGGAGGAGGAGGAGGAGGAGGAGGAGGAGGAGGAGGAAAAAACATATGGATCTTGTGATTTATCTAGTTAAATATGTCTACCTAACATCTTAACAACCACAGAAGTTAAAATAATAGACTTTTTAAACAGAGAAGGTTTCATGAATATATTAGAGTTCCAGTGTCTTACCATTGCAAGATGGCTCCCTAAAGAATATCTTCTAGTACTTTCTTCACTTACAATATTTATGCACTTTTTATTTCTAATTTTCACTTCATCGCCTCACTGTGCAGTGATGTCTCATTTACTTCCCTGGTTTAAATTATTCAATTGCCCAATTGACCTTAACATTAAGTATTTTTTTAACTAATGTTTAATGTGCATTTTCTCTTTCTTACCTGCAAGATGTTACACCCTTTAAATACCCTATCATTCCTCACCATCTTTAATGTTGCTGTGCTTAAATACTGATAGATGTTGATAGTCTTTCTTACCATCTGTTTTGGATGATATAAAGTGACAAATCTTAGTCATGTGATAAACTGAAGAAAGGTGTAAAAGAAAGTTTATCACATGATTCTGCTGTAACTGTGTATCTTTTTCTCATTCTGATATTATTATTTTTTACTTAAAACATTTTCCTTCCCTTCAGGGTGGAGGGTGGAAGAGGACACCCAACCAAAGCAGCTAACAGCATGCCCAGTTTTAAGAATTCCCCTAATTCAGGAAAATTATTGACAAGTGATGAGGATTATAGGAGAGCTACAAGGATACCAAAAGGTCTAGAAAGCAATTGGTCATGAGCTGACTATGTCATTGGCCTGAGTCAGATGTTGCTGGCCATTCAAAAGCCGTACATCTGTACCATCCTGGTCACCCCTGGCCTCTGCCAAAGGATGCTTTCAGGTAAAGAAGCCGCCTGTCTCCCAAGTTCCATTGCTGCACAACTGTAGCAATAGCTGACAATGCTTTTGGTGACCTGCAACCATGTTATTGTCCAGTCCACCAACACCAGGGCAACGAGCCTTAGCATTAAATTACTTGACATAGCAAATATTAAGAAGATTCCTTACAAACAATGCATAAATTAATCAAGTTGTCTAGGAAATGTTCAAGAAAAGGTCTGTAGAAGCATTGGTTTAAGGTAGTTCCCATGCTAGTTCAAGAGTATTTAACAGGATAACCTATCGTGTCAATGCATTGTTAAGTTACTATTTATTTATATGCCTAGTTCTAAGGTAAATTCTTACATGTTGGCTCCCCTCATAAAATCTTTCAATGACCCTGTTCAGATGACATGCTAAGCCATGGTAGTTAAGCACATAGCCCCAAACATTGCATCCCTGGCCTAGCCCTGCCCCGAATGCCGCATGTTGACCAATCATGATTGCGTGCACCCCCGATTTGCGAGCAGCTGCTCACACCTAGGCTTTGCTTTTCAGACTTCCCACGCTCAGAACATAAAGGGGAGGGTTAGCCCAGAGATGAAATGTCAGGGTCTTTGCAGCATAAATAGGTCTAGAATGAACTTGTTCAGACAACGTGATAAGCCATGGTGGTTCAGTACTTTGAGCTAAATGTTATGGCTTAGCATGTCATGTTAACCATGACTTAGCATGTTATGTGAACCATTCCTGTCCACGATAACTACATAATCATGGCTTAAACACACTCCATAACCATTTGCTGCAAAACCAAAACCATGGCTTAGCATGTTGTGTGAACAGGCCGAATGTGTACAAGTGATATCCTTCAACGGGAGAAAATCGTACCTCTGAACTGATTTGTAAATGGGTCTTCCAGATCTGCTCTAGAACTTTGTAACATGGGATTTGAGAGTTCCTGAGCTGGTGAGGGGCTTGCAATGAGAACTGGTTTTCCAAGTGCTGCCTGATTCAACTCAAAGGTGCAGTACCTGGACAAGGCACTGTCATGTTTCCTGATGACCACATTCCATTGCTTTTGTTGGGGGTGTGTGAAGTGCTTTTGATAGGACTGCAGTCAATCTTACTGCTTCACCATTATTATAAAATAACTGGAGTTTTGAAGCAGGAACTTAAGAATCTCTGTTAAGTGACACGGTGATAAGCAACAGGTTCATTTACTAGGAATCTTTCTTGTAATCCATCCTCTAACCTGACAGTAAATTTTAACTTTTTGGGGGGTTGAAAAGATACCTCGACTTTATATTCTCCCTTCAGTTAACAGCCATGAACAAACGTGTGTGTGTGCAATATTCAGTTGCAAAATATGCAACTGTGAATCCTAACTCATTTCAATGGATGAAAATTAGAATGACCCACTTCCTAGCATTGAAGACATTCTTAATTCAAAACAAATAACTAACATACAAACTAAATGGCAAAACAAAAGCCCATTCTGGTTCAAAACTGGGAAAGTGATTGACCATGCAATTTGGATGGGTTGGAAGTCTGGGCTGAGATGAACAAGATGTCCTTTAACAGGGAGAAATATAAGATATTGCATTTAGGGAGGAAAAATGTAGGGTACACATACAAGATGAGGGATTCATGGCTTGGGAACACTACATCAGAGAAGGATTTGGGTGTGGATGTTGACAGCAATCTCACGCTGATTCAGCAGTGTGAGCTGCTAGAAGGGCTAGCACATTTCTGGATTGGATTAGAAGAAGAGTTGTATAAAAGATGCATGAAAAAATTATTCCTCTCTATTTGGCATTAATGGGATCATACCTGGAGTATTGTGTACAATTCTGGGCGCCACATTTCCAGAAGGATATTGACAGGTTAGAAAAGGTTCAGAAGAGGGCAACAAAGATGATACAGGGACTTGAGGACATTCCCTATGAGGACCGGCTGCAGGAACTTGAGATGTTCAGTCTGGAGAAAAGGAGGTTAGCAGTAGGGCTGTGCACACACACCCGAACCACTTCGGATCCTGATCCGGACCTTCCGGATCGGGCCCTAACCAGTTCAGATCGATCTGGACCTCCCCCGATCCACTCCAGATCTGGAGCTGGAGCGAGATCCTGAGGTCCGGATCAATATTCGGACACCATTTTGCCCCCCTTCCCCACTTACCTGCCTCCGCAGCAGGCGGCGGAGGCAGGTAAGTGGAGAAGGATGGACAAAATGGGGTCTGAATAAGCCCCCTCCCCCTTACCTGGCTCCACCTTCTGCCACCAGGTGGAGCCAGGTAAGCCTCCCTCCCCCACTTACCTGGCTCCACCGCTGCAACGGAGCCAGGTAAGCCCCCCTCCCACCTCCCCCACTTTCCTGGCTCCGCCGCTGCACAGACAACAGCAGCAGTGGACAGTAGAGCCAGGTAAGCCCCCTCCCCAACTTACCTGGCTCTGCTGCCATCGCCGCACAGACTGCGGTGGCGGTGGAGCCTGGTAAGTGAGGGAGGGGGGCTTATCTGGCTCCGCCACCGCCATGGTCCATATGGTCCATGTGGCCTCCCTCCCCACTTACCTGGCTCCACTGCCCACGGACCTGTCTGGGTGAACAGCATTAAAGCAGTACCATATGTGGAAGTGGATAAACATTTCCGGACATATGTGACAGACACAGACTTTCTGCTTTATAGGTAGAGATACTAGAAAAAGCTGTTTGTCCTACAATCTGTTCTCAGGTGTCCAAAATGGCAGGCTGTGCTCTGCATGAAGTCACCTTAATGTTCATGCATGTGCACTTTTATGTAGATGAAGATGTGCATGCGCTCCCTACTCAGTGATCTCAGCCTTTTGGAGATCCTGAGAGAACAGCTGAAACATAAAGTAGGGGTGGGCAACTTGTGGACCTCCAAATGTTTTGGCCTACAACTCCCATCAGCCCTAGCTAGCCCAAACAATGGTGAGGGCTGACAGAGTTATACAGCTACACACTGCCTATCCCTGGTATAAAGGATGACAAGCGCAACAAATCACTTCAATGCTTTAACAAGGTATCCCAGAAAGGAAAACTTGGGGATGAAACAGGAACAGTGGGGCTTTATCAGGGCTAGATCTACGCTACTGCTTTATAGCAGTATTGAAGTGCACTGATAACTATTGGGGGCACAATCCACATTCCATATACCGATTTCATAGTGTTATTCCCTACTTTTTATTCCACATTTGTAATGATTTGACACAAGGTGTACATCTGTCCCAGGTCCTTAAACTACGGACTGTCAGTGGACTGAATGAAACAAAGGTGAGAAATGTTCCTAGTCTACCTTACAGGGTTGTTGGAAGAATTTTTAAAAATGCCATTATTTATGTCACTCTGAGATTCTTGGATGTTAAACACAATGGGGGAGAGAGAGAGAGAGAGAGAGAGAGATCTTATAGATCAATGCGACTTTTTCTCACCTATTTGTCTTTCTTGATTGTATAAGACTATCTAAAATGTATATAATTTGGGGGGATTTAGATGAATGGAGAGATCATATGGGAAATGTTTCACAAAATGGCAGTTGGTGTAATTCTTATTAGTTGGAGCAATCATCTTTAGTAAGGATGCAATATGCTGTGGTTCTGTTCATCCGGTCAAAAACTAAAGTTAAAATGTGGTTGTTTGCCCTCTGTACTCTGCTGGTAACTAGTCTACAAAATTAATTTCCTTCACCTTTAATGAGGCTCTGTTATGTGTGCATTATTGTATGAGCATTATTGTGTGTGTTAGTCATAGCTTCACTGTGGGGAAATGCAGCATTAAATTTATGGCCACAGCAATTTTCTTTAAAGTATATTAAACGACGAATTGGCAGATACCTAGTTCATTTGCAGAAGCCCATATTTTATGCAATATTGCCCTCTATGGGAGCACCAGATATTAGACCAGACACAAATTCCCTGTCTGTGATGTTTAGCTTTTTGTCACATTGCTGTATTTGTCTACTTGTATTTGTCAAGTTGCTCTGTTTTTTTAACAGCTATTTGGAAAACAAGCCAATTGCTCTTTCATTTTTAACCTATTTCTTTCGAAGCTATCATGCTGCAATAGCAATGCATATTGCTATTCCTAAAACCCAGTTTTGTTCACTCACGTTTGTTTTCTGCACTCACTGTTCAATGACAATATTGATGCTGAGGATGCCATCAGTTTACATGGCATCTTCCATAGAACACATATGGAAGCTTACAGTGAGAGGGCAACAACAGAAAGGGAGCAGAGATAGACAGGTGAGGGCAGAGAAAATGCAGGCAAATGCCATTATAAATACATACAATTAGTTATATGTATTTTATGGTGTTTGCATTTGTGTTGTACCCCGCCTTGATCCAGAGGGAGAGGCAGGTAACAATTATTATTATTATTATTATTATTATTATTATTATTATTATTATGCTTAATTAGAGTTCAAAATTAAGAATAAGAAGGCACCACACTTCAAGAAGGATGAAGACAAGCTGGAGGGGGTTCAGAGGAGGGCAACACACATAATCAGGGATCTGGAAACAAAGCCTTATGAGGAGAGACTGAAAAAAACTGGGCATGTTTAGCCTGGAGAAGAGAAGACTGAGGGGAGACATGATAGCGCTCTTCAAATACTTGAAAGGTTGTCACACGGAGGAGGGCCAGGATCTCTTCTCAATCATCCCAGAGTGTAGGACACAGAATAATGGACACAGGAAGCCAGATTCCAGCTGTACGTCAGGAAAAATTTCCTGACTGTTAGAGCAGTATGACCATTGAACCAATTATGTAGGGATGTCGTCGGCTCTCCCACACTAGAGGCATTCAAGAGGCAGCTGGACAACCATCTGTCAGGAATGCATTAAGGTGGATTCCTGCATTGAGCAGGGGGTTGGATTTGATGGCCTTATAGGACCCTTCCAACTCTACTATTCTACTATTCTATGATTCTAAGATATGTCAAAGGCTTATTTTCAAAGGTGGGTTTTGAGGAGGGATTTCAAGGAAGGGAGAAAGTGCATTGATGGTGCTATATAAATAAATAAATAATAATAATAATAATAATAATAATAATGGCATAGGACCCAATTATTTCATAATAATAATTAGACAGGATTCACATTGATAGCATAAATAAAAAAGTTTATGACAAAGAATGCATTTAATTTTGCTGCAAATGCTGCATGTGTGAGCATTCACAGGAGATGGCAGTTTCATATGTGCCAAGGGATGCATGCAAAATTGCTTCCTCCTTTGAAGTGGATAGTAATGGTATTGCAAATGGTGAAGGTGTATGTGTCTCTGTGTATACATATGCATCTGTGCACGTGCAAAAGAGCCTGTGCCACCAGATCAGGGTGAACAAATGAGTGCAATCAATAGAACATATTCCATTATTGGGTCATTTCACAGTAATGTACATCCGTTCTGGAATGCTCACAAACTCCTACTTTAGTTGATATTTTACAAATTACATATATTTTTCACAGGCAGTCAGAAAATAGGGGAAGACCGTGAATGATTTGAAAAATGAAAATCCTTGTGTTCATGTAATATATATTAGATGTATGAGGTCATATTCCGGATAGTGTACTATGATAAAAATAGGTCAATTATTCTTATATACACATCTCTGTATGATATAAGTAGTATCCACTACAAACAGACCACATTGTCAAGGAGTAGATATTTTGAATATTGAATGGATTCATACATTATGGGACCGTAGTCCAGTTTTTTCCAAACATCATGACTTTTCTTGATCAGGTGAATACATCATCTGAAGATAATAACTTCAACAGCAACATCTTACAATCCATCTCCAGTGTTTGTGCACATTTATGCATAGGCCAGTATTTTTTTTTTTTTCTAATGGCGCTTTCATTCCTTTTTATGTGATGACTGCTCTGGGAGTTTTCTTCTTCTTTTTTTCTGAATCTCAACTTAAATAGATTGAGGTCATTGTGGCCATTATTGCCCAAGGGAGAAATTAAGTCAGCCCTTGGAATAAGTGGCTTATGTTAGAGTTCCCAAAAGAATGTGGGCATTCAAAAGTTTCAAATGTTCGGGGTGATATGAATGGGAGGCTGTCACGATCGCGTCACGCAAGAATTCTCTGGCTTTGTTCTGATGCTGGGTGGAATTTGGTGGTATTAGTTGGAAGTAAAGCATGCAGATAGTGATTGATGGCCCTCCATGAACACACACATCAGTGCCGAGACCTTCTGCCACTCATACGGAATACAAAGGAAGTTGCCTGTATGACCGCGAGGCAGGATTTTGCTCTTCGACAAATTTACAGGTTGCTTTTCTTCATTTTCCCCTAAGACGTTCACAAAGTTAGGTGACTCACACTTTTTCAAACTGTACAGTGCACTTTCCTACATTATTTCTACATTGAATATCAAAATCAATTTGTCTGTATATGTGTGTGTGAGGCGAAGGGGTGGAATATCCCTTAGAACATGCTATAGTACATTATTTCAGAGTGGCGGTAATTTTGTGGAAGGGAAAGAGTTTTAAAGGAAAAGATGAATGATTTCATTTTCTCTCTCAGTTTCTCATTTTACTAATTTTAAATTCAGTTTTTCCTGAACTGAGAATTTTTCCAATTTTAAATTTGGTTTGCCCTAAAGTTTGACATTAAAAAAAAAAGCCCGAAAATTCATATGCCTTTTTGTACACGTTTCTCCTAATACAAACATTTTTTTGTTTGCATTTCTGCCTAATAGACACATTTTGCAAGCATTCTTCCTAATATCATGCATCTTTAATGTTATTTTCACTAAAATACACATTTTTGTATGAATTTTTTAAAAAAGAAAATTGGAGAAATCCATTGCAAGATTCAGAGAGGTGCAAATTTCACATTAAAATGTGAACCAAACCAATTTGTCCACCATCCTTACCTAAAAGAATGATGGAAGCTTAGTGCAACATTAAAGTTTCCCATGCTGGCTGGAGCATTAGCAACAGGAACTCACCAATGAGATGCTTTTCCCCATTGGTACAAAACAGAAAACAAATGATGTTGGGGGATACCTAAGATAGAAGATAAAGCAAAATAACCCACGAGGCAGACTAAATTTTCAAAGCAATGCTAGCTTATCAGGTATGAAATAATTTAGCAGTAGGGTTATGTGAGACTTTTGTGGTGGTGGGTGGGAATGGATGGGATTGCGCCGAGGACATTTTTTATTTTAGTTTCAAATTAGATTGCCTAGTAATGCACACACACACCCTTGTAAGAGATGGTGTAGAGAGAAATGATCAATAAAGTGTACTGGAAGCTTGATATCTGGATTGCAACAAAAGGAAAAGGAAAAGGAAAAGGAAAAGATAAATGCTTTTGTAGTTTCACCTTTGAAAAATGCCTTTTGTAGTTTCACCTTTTATTCAGAAGTGGCTTGGGGTATCGAGAGATCCTCCTCCATGGATACGTTAAAGGAGTCTCCCTTTGGAACTACTGTCTGTTCAATTAAGGCACTTTATAAGCCCTTCAACATGTTTGAATAATTTGGGGATGGGGAGAGAGAGAGAGAAAATTTAGAAAGAATCACTTAAGCTCTTAAGCCAATAGCTCACAATGCAGAGCCGTCTGATTTTGAATCATCAAGGAGAAAGGAAAATCCCCAGATCGGTATTTGCACGCCATGACTTGGGTTACAGAATGATCCTGTCTGATGTGAGGATTGGTTTGCCAAAAGCGGCTTTTGATTTCTGTTTATTAGAATCTCTGTGCCTTTAGGCAAGTTGTGAGCCAAACTAGGCTTTTGACTCTTTAGCCCGTTTGTTCTCTTGCGTGAGCTTTCAACTGTTGGCTCTTCAAAGGATACATCTGAAGCGCTGCCATGCTGCTTTACCTACTTGTGGAACAATGTGGACTACAGTGATGTGAGCAATCTGCTTCTCTCTGTGTCTTTACTTACAAAGCCCTTTTGACTGACACATGCAACTGATGAACATGTCAATGAATGATGCTATACTCTTCTATTTCTCTCCACCACCACCACCACCACCACAAACACATCCTCTTTAATAGTATGCTATCAGCAGGATCAGAATACTAACCACTTTATTTTTAAATCTAAGCCTTCACAACCCTTGTTATATGTATAAGATTTCATTCTCTGCTATTGATTGGTTGATTTGATTTGTACCCCACCTTTATATCAAGGAAATGGCACTCAAGGTGACCAATTGCACTCCAATCCTTTCCCGCTGATTTGGTCTTCTTGAGTTCAATGAAACTTGCTCCTGAGTAAGAGTGCTGATGATGGCTTATTTGTAAACTACCTTTTAGTCCAAAGGGCCCCCAAAGCAATGAGCAGCACATTAAAATACAATAAAAATAAGATATAATAAAATGCAATAGAGCAATCATCAATCAGAACAACAGCATAAGGCCAGAAAATGACAGTATCAGGGGACATGAATGAAAGAAAGCTTTTCCAAGCTATAGGATTAAATGCTCTCATAAGCCCACACACTCTCTCTCTCTCTCACACACACACACAGAGAGAGCTCATTTCACATGGTTAGGGGTAAAAACCTGACAGATAAGAGAGTTACTAATAAAACCAATCTTCCCCCAAATTGGAAGCCTCAAATAGGGGAAACAAAGGCCTTAGCTAGACCGAGCTTTATCACAGGGCGAACCCTAGGATCGTCCCTGTGCATCCACATGACGCACAGGGGATCCCGGGATCAGGGAGGGATGATCCCTCCCTTGCCCCGGGATACAGCCCTCCCCTTTGGGCCCACTTTTCCCACTGTCCCAGGCTGAGCCTGAGACCGTGGAACATGTGGCCCGTTGCTGCGGTTTGACCTGGCTCCAAGCGATTACTCATGCGGAGCAGGGAGCTGTGCCCATCGGGATCAGGGTGGGGGGAGCGGGGAAACAAAATTAAATTTTAAAAAACCCCACTTACCTTCACACATGAGCATTCGTGCGCTGCTTCACCTTTAAAAAATATTTTTAAAATGGCGGGCGCGACGCCTCTCTTCCTGAGGTCATTGCACCTCATGTGTAAACAGAAGAGGGATCTCACATTAAACACAATGCAAGACCTTCCCTTCTCCATCCTGGATTATAAGGTAGGTCTAGCTAAGGCCAAAGATTAACGATCAGGTCATGTATTCAACAGTCGATCAAGCCTCATGAAGAAACATCATGGCTTGTTTCATCTCATCCTTCACATTGGTATTGTGTTTCAGTTGAACAATAAACATGGCTTCCTTAATCTTTATCCTTTGAGAGACAATTCAGTTGCTAGGATGAGGGATGGTCGAGCTGGACCGCCACTGGCTGCTCAAATCTGCTCACCATGCATGGCAAGCTGCTGACAGGTCCGTAGGTGCCCAGTGAGTGGTGCACAGCTGTCCACTCCCTAGTCAAGCTGCCATTTTGCATTAAAATGGCAGCTCTATCTTTTCATAAAGGGCCATTTATGCAAATGGTGGATGTAGAGGGCCCATTTATGCAACATTATAGGATAAATAGTCTTTTTACAACTATAATGTTGTGTAAATTGCCCCTTTTGAGCTGCCATTTGCGTAAATGGCGCTTTACGAAAAAGACTGAGCTGCCATTTTTATACGAAATGGCAACTTGGTGAGGGAGTAGGTGGCTGTAAGTCAGGCAAATGCAGGCATCTGTGGACTGGGGTCCAGGGAGCCAAGATGACAAGAAATCGCCACACTTCAAGCTCCAACCAGATGCCTGCACCAACCCTAGCTATCACTGAAAACTTCACTGAAGTTGCTCAGCCCATATATTTCTCCCTCATATAAAGGGATCAAGGTCTAGTATGTGTTTCATTATGCTGAAAATCTCTTTTAGGAGAATTCTTTCAGTTTCTCCAATGTAAAAAGAATTGCATTCCAAACATTCCCTTTTGCATATAGCACACACATTTGTACCTTCCTCACAGATAGGGCATTCCCATGTTTAGCATTTCTTATCATACAGCCGAGACTTCATGAAATGTTGTTTCAATGTTACTAGAGTAGTACAAACAATGTTAGCCTTGATGTTTTGGTGATGGAGGATCTTTTCGGCTTTCCATACAAATCTATTAGTCACAAATTCGATTTTCAAAACAAGCAGGCCTTTGCTATACTTCATTTGCTATATCCTCCTCCTCCTCCTCCTCCTCCTCCTCATCATCATCATGGCTTCCAAAAACAGCAATTTCCCTTTTTACAACTCCAAAGACAGAAAATGAGAGATGAAGCTTCTGGATCACTCTGCCTTTTATGTAAGGGCTACCAAATATCCAGTTCTATGGCAAGAGGGGAAGGCCAAGGAGGACCCCAGGAAGCCCGGGTGTGAAATATGTCTATGTATAGATCAAGAAAGGGTGGTCCTCCTGTGAGTCAACTGGCAGTGCTTCTCTCCTCCACAAAATAATGAATGGCAGCCTTTCAAACATATGGGAGAAGATACAGGGGCATTTGCACAGATATAGTTGAGTTAGCAGAACACATTTTGTACCTCCTTTTGAATTTTTGCTGATTTTGTCCCTGTTTATTTTGTCCTACAGAACCAGAAGAAGCCCAATCCTATCTACATAGCTCCTGTCTCTTCTATTTAGTCTATTTAGACCATTTACACCTATAATTTTGCATAAATGGGCCTCTTTATGGCCACCATTTATGCAAAAGAGCACTTTACAAAACAAAACAAACAGCTGACCCACCATTTTGTGGCCAACAGTTGGCAAGTGTGGCAGTCTGCAGACTTCAGTCCTGGGGGATGAGCTGGTGAGAAATTGCCAAGCTTCGAGCCCAAAACAGATGCCTGCAACATCCTTAGAATGGAGTTTGCTCATGTGCAACTTTGCACACACTTGGGAACCCCATGAAATGCAAGTTGGAGATTGTACAGTGAAGGCCTTTGAATGAACATGTGGGAGTTGTGGGCAAGGACAGTAGAAATGTAGAAGAGTACAATAACTTCTTCTCTGCTTTCCCAGATTGCATGACTAGGTCTAGTGGACTTAAGATACAGGAGAGAAGGTTTTGGTTAAATATTAGGAGTAAGAGCAGTTAAAAATGGAGCCAATTACTATGGAAAGGGGTATTCTCCCTTGCTGGAGGTTTTCAAGCTGAATTTCCTACTTCAAGCAGGGGGTTGTACTATGTGTCCTAGAAAGCTCCTTCCAACTCTCTGATTCTTTCCCCTTCCATGCATGTATTTGATGTGCATTTGCTTTTTGAAAAGGGATGCTGTTAAGACCATTCCAATATCTCTGTGCTTATGGAAAGCTAAGGCACTCACTTTGATAGCAATGCAGGTGAAGTTATTTAACTACCCTTTCTGAAACATCAATATGTCTCATGGAATCAAATCAATAATTATAATTTTGAAATTACAATGTCAATACTTTATGGCATTTTTTTATTTTTATTTTTTTGAAAAAGACAACCTCAAAATCTAGGACAAAAGTAATTTGTCATCTGTATATCTTCAGTAATTATTAAATTATATTAAGAGAAGGAACTGGGGTGGGGGTGGGGAGGGAAAGTAATTGTATTCTTTAATATTACATAGCATGAAAGCCTTTTGTGGTTTCTAAGCCTCACTCCTTTTAAAAAGTAAGGAGGATTTGTATTGACTTTTATCAGAAGTGAATATATCCCATGAAGGGCTTCTTTCATCATGGGGGGAAAACAGAATGTAACTGAATCCTGAAAAATTAATGTAAAATATACCATGGCCTTTCAGTAAAAAGAGAGAATAACACAATCCTGTTGTAGTCCAATGTCGCAGTGAGCCAGCAATATAAGATATTTCCAAAGAATGGGGAGGGTAGAATCACATCACTAGTGGGCAGCATCAGTAGCCCAGAATCTTCTCCCCAGTGTACTGCAGGATGAGGAAGTGGTGGCTTTGCTTTAGAGAGAGACCATCCATCACTTAACACAAAATTAAAAGGGAGTGCACTGTCACAAGCAGCAAATGAAAAATAAATGACAAATAGCCAAGCATTCCTGTAATTGGAGTTAGTATGCTTGCCAATGCTTGGGACTTTCTGCTTTATTCTTAAAAGACTCGATTGCACTCTGGTAGGTAGGTAGTCTGTTTCAGGAGTTCTCTGCTTCTAAAATTTAATTTTTTTTTTAAAAAAAAAGAGTCAGAAACAACATAGTTTTGAATCGGAGAAATATGTCACTATTTACCTACTGTCATGTTATGGGCACTAGCCAATACGTTCCTTTAATACTTAATACAAGTACAGTCTGAGCTGCAGCAAGAATACTAGGGAGGAAAAAATTCAACTTTCCCAGTAACAAAACCTTTAGTTTGACTAGACGGGAAATACTATACCCCACAACAAAAGTCGTTCTTTGAAAAAGGTAGGCATCAATGATCTTATAACCAACCTGTATATGCTTCATGAGAACTCCTGTCCTAAACCACAATCAGCTGCCTTATTGCAGATCATGACACATGAAGGATCTGTAGCACAAACAGTGAAAAAAAATATTGGTGTTCCCTACTTCTTGTTTTTAAAGATCATTTTGAAATCAATGGTAAGAGACATTTTCTCTCGCTCCTTCAAAGCTTGAACACATTTTTATATAAAACAAATTCCTAACTACTGTTTCTTCTAAACAAAGATAATGAATCCATCTGTAGTAGCTTTCCCCAACCTGATGCCCTCCAGATGTGTTCAAAAGCAACTTATGCTGGGCTTGGTGGCTTGGGATATTGGGAATTGTGGTCGAACATTGTGAAAGTTGAACTCTGTACATGTGCTAGAATGTCTGAAGTATGTGATCAGGCCTGGGTAAAGAAATTGAGATAAAAGGTGACATCCTGTCTCTAGCTTTACTTGACTTGATAAATAGACATCCTGTCTCTTAATTCCCATTGTTTTATAAACAAAGATAATACAAAGGATGTTGGAAGGAGGGAAAAGGGAATAGAGTTGAGAAGTTACACATGTGCTGTTGTAATATGCCATGCTGGCAGTAGTGACGTTTTGTTCTTCCTTTCTTACTGCCTACAAATATCCAAACATTCCCGCCCACAGGCGGAGTCAACTCAACCAGCCCCCTGGAACGTCCCTCTCCTGAGTACTCAGCATTTTCTGAATAAACTTTTAGCAAGAGATCAGCTTCTGTGAAGTTTTCTTTTCTTTTCTTCAACAACATATCTCAAATCTAAAGTAATGTTATGTATTTATCAATAAAGTGAGAAACCTAAAGTTCTCCAAAAAATCCCAGTGGCAGAGACAAGTGACCAAATGAGTATTTTACACACACACACACACACACACACACACACACACACACACACCACAATTCTGCTAAAATGCTTTCTGTAAAAACAGTGCCTGGCATCATTTCTAGGAATTCTCTGAAAATCTATAGAGCACAAAAGATTTAATTAAAAGGTGGACTGCTGTTTGATGCAAGTAACTGAAGAGCATTGCCATTCTCAGGGTACTAGCCATAATTTTCTCACTAATAAAACAAAAAACAGTAATGACAAGTACATTGACAATCTATATGGCTTATAGATTACAACCTAGCTAACTGGAGAACTCTGCCATACAAAACATATAGCATATTTGACATATGATGGCCTAAACATATATACTTATTTGGTCTCAGAGCTAGAATTTTCTTTTTTTCTTTCTTTGCACTTAATTGCTGTTTTCCCTTTTCCTATAACAGATTTTCCAGTCTAATTTTGCCTGTGAATGCTCTAAAATAAAATACCAAGGTGAATCATGGTCTTTTATTATTTTGTCATTGAAAATGCCTTAAGTGGTTTCCAATGAGCCACAACAATGATACCGACTAACCCAGCTAGGTTGGAATTTGAAAGAAAGGAGCTTTCTCGCCATGTAACCAAGCAAAGGTGTTTCTGTTGTCTGACATCAAACCATGGTACAACTTGCCAACAGAAGAGACAACAAAGAAAGTTGATTCTAAATATTACAACTACATATGCACAATAACTTAAGATGGCAAATGGACCTAATTTACTACACAGCATCATCACTCTAATTCAAAACAGGCTGATTGTATTGGATTGTGCTGAAGCATCCACTTGGACAACCCTGTTGCTCTCAAATCTGAGCCACTTTCATAATGTTATATTGTGCTTGGTGCAGATGTTTCATGGGCTCCAACACTTGTCAGTGCAGTTCAGTAACACTAGAAAGCAATAATGTAGATCCAGCCAGAGGCAGGGGGAAAAAACAGTTGAAATCTGAATGTCAAATAAGAAATCTGAATGGTACCAAAAAGACTGTAATGTCAGTGCCACCACTCAGCCTTCATTAGAGAGCTTGTTCCAAAGATAAGGCACAACACACACACACAAAGTCCTTTCCTTTGTGAACATATAATGCACCTCTCCTACTCAGAGAAGGGATTCTGAAAATCCTAATAAGTGGGCAGGATGGAAGAGGACAGGAGTAGGCAATTTGTGGACCTACACCTCCCATCCCTCACCATTGATTGCTCTGGCTAGGGCTGATAGGAGTTGTAAGCCAAAATATCTGGAGAGCCACAAGTTGACCATCCCTAGAATAAGAGTGTTAAGTGCTTCATTAGGTATTTGGGCTCCATGCCTTTTAGGGCAATAAAGGTAAGCACCAGCACGTTGAATTGGGCTTGTAAATGTATGTAAAGTTTAAAGAATTGGTGTAATATGGCTCCACCTAGCTAAACCATTTGGAATTCTAGCTGCTGCTTCTCGACTAACTGCAGCTTCCACATCATCTTCAAGGACAGTCCCCGTATAACATATTACAGTAATACAACTGGGATATTATAAGAGAATGGATCATTGTCACAAGATGGCTTTGTCCAGGAATAGCTGCAAGTAGTGAATCAGCCACAGCTCATAAAAGCTGCTCTGGATCCACTGAGGCCACCTGGATCTCCAGTGACAATGCTAGATCAAGAAGTACCACCAGATTTTGAAAGTCTTTTCTGAAGGTGGAATCTCCAAAAGTTCTGATAGACTGCATTGAATCCCATTTGAGATACTTGGAAGATACCAGCTTATAAGAAGGGGTAAACATTTCTAGCTGCTTCGTGTTGGATTCTTCCATGATGGCAAACTATTCTACTGGGGAGCAAAGCTTTGGGACAGACTAAGCATATTGATTTTAGCTTCTAAATTAAAACAAATTTCAGAGGACAGGCTTAACCACTTGGCTGAAATCCCTCAGCAGGAGCATCTGTGCTGTTGCATTCTATTGATGTCCCATTAAATTCAAAGGAATAGCATGGTGTGTGTTTAGCAAAGCTTGGCGAAAAGGCAGGATGAGACTGCCAGATCTTGGGAACCCACTTTCATACAAAATTGAAAATGTTGATCAACATACAGGGGTGCAGCATTTTAGATTTCAACAGGAGGGGACAAGGAATCATAGTTGGGAGAGAGGCAAGATTCAACACTGTCCAGAGGGCTAGATTGGTCTTGAAGGCATTTGGCATTATAGTGTTCAATTTAGACTAGATGTGATTATTACTTCTTACCCAATACTATACATAGAAACTATATCAACCCAATACAACTCTCTCTCTCTCTTTCTCTCTCTCTCTCTCTCTCTCTCTCTCTCTCTCTCTCCCTCCCTCTCTCTCTCTCTCTCTCATATATACACACAGAGAGAGAGAGAGACAGACAAACAGAGAGAGAGAGAGAGAGAGAGACTTTTTTAAAAAATAAACATATCTATGCTTAGCAGGCCTGTTTTAATTGTTTGCAACTTCAGGTTTTCATTTTACACTGGAGTATTTCTCAAGAAAAAAAGTCTTTCAAGCAACAAAACAAAATGAATTATGGAATCCTCTCCCATTCTGCCTTTCATAGAGAAAAAAGTGGCAGCAGGGATTAACCCCCCACTGGTCCATCCCAAAAACCTGACTGTCTGACAGAAGGTTTAAAACAAGCCTGAGAATGGGAGGCCCGAAGCATAACTGCAAATCATTGTCTTTATTATGAAGCTCCTTTGAATTAGTTGCCAGATGCCTATGATGTTTTGATTAAAGCGTCCCTGAAGCTATCCTATTCCTGTGAAGTGTTTTTTTTTCTTCCAGAAAAAAGAACTGGCCCTATGTTCTGAAATCAAAGGTTAAAGGTTCATGGGATTCTTTTTGAGTAGGATAAAGGGATAACCTGTCACCACCACCACCCCTATGCTTTCATGGGTGTGCATTCATGAGATGAAACATAAATATCTACTCCATGTTACATCATAGAATCATAGAATAGTAGAGTTGGAAGGGGCCTATAAAGCCATCAAGTCCAACCCCCTGCTCAATGCAGGAATCCACCTTAACGCATCCCTGACAGATGGCTGTATAGCTGCCTCTTGAATGCCTCTAGTGTGGGAGACCCTATGACCTCCCTAGGTCATTGGTTCCGTTGTCGTACTGCTCTGTCAGGAAGTTTTTCCTGATGTCCAGTCGGAATCTGGCTTCCTGTAACTTGAACCCATTATTCTGTGTCCTGCACTCTGACATGATCGAGCTGGGCCTATGTAGTTTCAGGGTAAGGATGTGAGAATGAGCAAAGTTCGAGATTCCTAAAATTCTCCAGACATTGTTTTGCCACTTGTCTTGTACCTGATTCCTGTTCATGTTTGCAATTGCTGTTTGGTCTGTGCGAAGGGAAATTTGCGCAAATCAAGCAGCAATCGAATGGGGAAATTGTGCAAATATCCCCAAGTTGCATCAATTCCCCAAATTTGGACAAATCTCTAAATTTACACAATTTTCCTGCATGGTTGGTACTGTCTACTGAGAAAATTTGCACAATTTAGGGAAATTGTGCAAATCGAACTGGGAATTGAGAATGAGACAAACACAAGCGTGTGTGAATATTTGTGAATATTTTCAGTGTACATGTGTTCATGCTCATGTTCAGAGCTTCAAACATGTTTTGTGAGCAAAAATGACATTCTCTTACATTCCTACCTCAGGATGTCAAATTTTGTTAGATTCAGATTTGATATCACGGATGTACAAAAGTTTCATTTCAATTTGTTAAACATCATAGCTTTCTCCATTCACACTGCGTCATGTGGATGGGATTGCAAGCACATTTTGGGGGCAAAGCTCATGCCTTCCAGAGCTTGTGACATATTTTCAAAATCCACTCATTAGACAAATGTGAACTTCAAAAATGCACATTTGGAGAGGGGGAGTGCATTTTCACACTTTAATAGTGGAAGAAAACTGTGCATTTAGGTCTGTACTTTACAAAATGTGCATCCAAATGCATTCATTTCCCATTGGATTTTTGAAAACACACACACAAACAAACACAGTAATGGGAACAGGAATGAGGCGGACCAAACTTCAAGGTGGAACTCAGAGAATCTCAAGCAGTTTGAGCCTCACAGATTCTCTGGTTCCTATTAGATATTGACTTTTAAATTAATCTGTAGGATTTGGTGATCATGGAATTTCTAAAGATGTCTTAGGAATTCAGGCAGAACAGATTTTCCACAGATATCACCATGGTCACTATAACAGCCAGGCCATGCCTATGGTTGTCAGAGGAGGTATATTATATGTTAACAAGGGAGAAAGCCTTCTCACTTGTGGCACACCAATTTCCAGATTATCCTCCCCACAAAGGTGGAACCAATGCCAACACTGAAGTTGTTTTGGCACCAGCTCAAAAACTTCTTGTTTATCCAGGTATTTTAATTGGTTCATTTTGTCTGGTTTTTGTTGTTGTTTGTTTTGCTGCCTTCTATGTTTTATTATCATGTGTTTGGGGTGTTTTTAGTGTTTTAATTATATTTGTAGACTTCCCTAGTGCCAACAAGGATGGGAGAGCAGTTTAAAATGTTTAATTCAACCTGCTGGTCTCAATTTATAAAGGCCTACGTGGCTTGAGATCTCAGTACCTGATAGAACGCCTCCTCTCATTTGGACCTGCCTGTACTTTAGGGTAATCCAGATAAGTCCTTCTTCAAGTGCCTCCTAATTCTGAGGCTTGAAATGTAGCAACAAGAGAGAGGGGCCCATTGGTGGTACATCTCCATCTCTTCACTGCCCTCCTGAAGGAAGCTCACTTGGTGCTCACACTGCTATCTTTTCAGCACCGGGCTATTACTTTCCTGTTCTCCCAGGCTTGTAATTTTTAAAAAAGTTATAGTATTTTTAAGCATTTTAGTATTTTAATCTGGATTTAACTTACTTGAAATTGCATTTTATGCTGTGTTGGCATATTTATTTGTTTTATATTGTTGGTTTTATTGTAACCCTTTTCACGCTATTCACATTTTTGCAAAATGCCTAACAAAATTTATTTTATATGGCTTTTAATAAGTATAATGAATCAATGCAATACAATAATGAAATTACCCACAATATTCAGCAAGATCTGGTTGCCTAGCACTCAAAACTGCACTGAAACCTAAGAATGGAAGGAACTCTTCTATTCAAGGAAGGGATGTCAGAGAAATGTGCAACAAATTCAAATAGGTTTGGTTTTTTATTTATTTGTTTATTTATTTATTTATATTTATTACATTTATATACTGCTCCATAGCCAAAGCTCTCTAGGCGGTTTACAAAAGTTTAAAACAGTAAACATTCAAAACAAATATACAAAAATTTAAAAGCATAAAAACAGCAATATCATTTTAAAAAACTATTCTGGAGTCAACCTGTAGATTCCATGGCGGAAAGCTTCCTTCTGAGTCATACAATTTCTACAGATTTGCAGAACATTTTTTAAAAACCTTTTGGGTGAAAATAGATAGATAGATAGATACAAAATTCATTGATATTGGGCATGGGAATTCAGCATCTTGATCATCTCAGCCTTCTCTTTTAAAAAAGTTTCTAATCAAGATTTGCAAGACAGGGTTGAAGTGTTTGGGGAGCATATGGTGAGATCTCAAAAGTTAAGGGAGGGGCAGAGAAGGAAATGATCTAGATTTCCCTTGGACCAGGTGTAGATTTTCTATGTCCTGTACAGTATATTGCTTTGTTCCTACCTCTGACAGCAAAACCCTATGTATATTGATGCAGAACTAAGTCCTGCTGATTCAATGTAATTTACTTCTTAATAAGTGTGCATAGGATTGCAGTCTAACACCAGCAAAAAAAAAAATTCCCCACAAAAAAGAGGTTTATATCATTTATCAGAGTCACGGAATTCAGGATTTCTTGGTTCAGAATTTGGGAAGCTTTAAAAAAAACAGTAACAGAGAACACATGGACAAGGATAGACAAGCACACCCACACAAAGCCTTGTACATGAGAGGCAAACTACAAGTTACAGCCCTGGTTCGCTTGTCTAATTTTTAATTTTTTTTTACTCTAGTGTTACAACCGCAACTGAGATTTGGTCTACCATGCTGCAGAAGGGAGGGATCCCCCTGCCAAGTTCTCATTGGGTTGTCATCAATGAAGTATTTCTTTTTTAAGCCCCCACATGGGAAATTTCTGGGGGGAAACACCAGGGGAACATTTAACCAGCTCCTCCAATGGTCTCAATCCAAATCATGGTGGTGCATGCTTACACTAGAGTAAAACAAAAGAAAACAAGATAAGCCAGCTACATGCTACACAATTAGCATTTAGTTTGGGATGTGAGAATCAGCAAACCTTGAGTTTGTTGAAATTTTCTGAATTCCACTTCATTCCAATTCAAGTCCATATCAAATTGCAAACTTTTTTGCAGGGGGGTTGTTTTGTTTTTTCTCTTCTTTTTGCATGAAAATTTGTATGTGTATACATCTAAATGTATACATCACTTGTATACATCTTTTGAAATGTATGCATTTTTCTCCCAATGATCAAAGTGTATTAGTGCACATTTTTCAAAGGTACATATTTCTCATGCACATTTTTCAAATACATGCTTTTTTTTAAAAAAAAACAAAAACTTTTTGTTGTTGTAGTTCCACAAATCACATCACAAACTTGGAAATGAACAGACTTCGACCATTGATTGAGTTTGGATCCATGTTCAGTTCTAGGGGGTATGATCTGGGAGAATTTTAGTCAACAATGCACTGAAATGAATTTCTCACACGTCCTTACTCATAACATTTCTGGATTGAAATGGTCCCTAGTATTGTTCTGAATTCTGTACCGGGTAGATGAGACCTTGTCAATCTTAAATAAGTATGTTCCTCCTGCTCTCCTGTCTCCCTCACGCTTTGTGCCTGTCTTTTCCCCTTCTTTTTCTGTTGACAGGAAAATCACTCTTCAAACTTTCCATTTCTCTGTGATTTTATTTTTACAGCTTCAACTCGAGATGTCAAAAGCTGCGAGTGGCATTTCTCACTCCCGGATCTAAAGCAGCCAGGTTCGGAAGGAGGTGGTCCAAGTGTACAATGACAGATTATGCAAATCCTCCTGGAACAGCTAATCAATCACCGGGGTGTGAGCGGAATGCAGCTGATCTTTGAATTGGCTTCCGCTGGAATGTGTTTGTGTGTAACCCCACACTGTCTGAATGACATCACAACAGCTCCTAGTCCTTGAAAACCTTGAGGATGATTAGCCGAAGGAATTGGCTGCTTCTGCCAATCATAATCCTCTGAAGCTGCCTTTATAGTTCTGTAGACATGAGGCGAGAGGGGGGAGGGAGAAAGAAAGGAGTGCGACTAGGCAAGAGGCAAAGCAGCAGCAGTAGGAGCAGCTGGTAGTCGGGTGATTAAGTAGTTCTCATAGCCTTTTTGCTGTTCGGTGACTGCTCCCTAGTGTAATTCCGATGTCCGAAAAGGAAGCTACATTTGAACAGTGTGCCGAACAGAGGTTTGAATCATTCCAGCTGGCTGGCTTTTTTTGAAAAGGACTGTGTGTATATATACATAAATAAAACGTGGCTGATTCGGAGGAGTTCAGTGGATATGAAATGGAACAGAAGGCGTCTTCCTGGGGTACTGTTCAAGAAGTGGGAATGATATTTGCGGAGAAAAGCAAAGGGGGGAAAACCCTTCCTGCGTTACCTGCTGGACCTGAATGAAGACATCAGACTTTCCTTTCCCCCCCATGGACATTCGCTTGAAAAGACGATGTCTTTGGGTAAGTTTCTTCCATAGTTTGCACAATTCCAGACTGCCTTAAGATGAGTTGTGATGCTGTGCTGCAGCTATTTATTACATCCAGGTATGAAGAATGGGTATAATATGTGAAGGCTGCTTGATTATATTTAGAAAGCACATCTTGAGGGACTGGGGAAAAGGGGGGGACCTTTAATGCTTTTCATTTAGGGTCAGAGCTGAAAGTAGACATACCTCTGGTGAAGGTAAATTAAAGAAATATATTTTCATTGATTGTTGACTGTCTATCTCTCAAGATCGCAAAGGTAGAATTAAGTCACCAGTAAATTCAGCAGCAGGGGAATGATTAAGTTGATTGTTTTTCTCCGGAGTTGTACTTCATGTTCTTTGCTTCATCCTCTCTAACCAGAAAGCCAATGAAAAATCTGGCAGAAACAAATCAAAAAGTTATGTTGTTTACCTGGGAGGATAACCCACCCTTAAAAACTCTTCCCCGGTAACTAATCTGAGAGGAAGTCAGAACAGGCAAATTTGTTCTGTTCCACTGGTTTTGTAGTTGAACAACATCTGTCCGGGACATTTAAGAGAGACTGATTGTTCTGTGCTTGCAAATACCAATTGCTTTAGACTGGAAGGCAGGGTGGTGGTGGAAATGTAACAAGATTTGAAGAGAACGTGCCTACTGCTACAGAGTTAGAGCAAGAAGAACAGGGCATCCCAGCAGTCACTGCTGCCAGGAATAAGTACTCACAACAGAGTCGTTCCTAGAAGTGAATCATATTCCTCATATAAGCCGGAAGTCAGCGTAATCATACAAAGGCAGCTACAACTATTTCTGTATATATTTCCCCATGCAACCTGCTTCTTTGCCCTTGCTCATTAAGATAACCCACTTTACAAATGTATGTATTGATGTTTACATTTCTGTACCAGCAATGACAGAAGCTCTCTGAGCAGTTCCCAGAGCAAGTGTTCAAATGCAGAGTCCAAGCCAAGTATAGATATATTTTAATCTGTCCTTCCTATTATCCATGCAGTCTGGGGTTATGCATATTTACTTAGAAGTAAGTCTCATGGTATTGGATGGGTCTTACACCCAGGTAAGTGGGCATAGGATTGCAGATTTAAATTGCCCATCTTCAAAGAATCCTAATCTTAAGAATATAATGAATTCACAGCAGGAAAAACCAGATCAAATAAAAGTTATGGTGTCAAGGAATGTACATGTAGGGCATTTTGAAATCAATGACTTATTTCATTATTTGTTAAGACAGAGTGTAGGGCTGCAAAAGGGCTAACCTGTCACTCCAAAGCAGTTTTGCTGGTGTTGATGGAGCCATGGTAGAATAAGGGAGTTGATGGACTGCAGCCTCACTAAAATCTCACTAAATCCAAGGGAAGAGTTTGGCTTTCAAAAGTCTCTGAATGTCATCAGAGAAAAGCACTGTATTGTATTTCACATGACAAGATCCTCTCTACAGCTCAACTCTGTGCAGAAAGGTTGAAGATTATGTTTCACCACCTTGTGCCATTTCTTAGGCTTCGAGCCACACTTTCACTCTCAGCATATGTTTAATACCTTATAGTCTTCAGAAAGCCAAGCATCCACAACTCCGTGCCAACCTGGCACAGCTTGGGCGCTTTCTGTAATGCTTCTGAATAGTTTTCCTCTGCCTCATCAATTTGACAGAGTAAAACAAAGCCTGCGAATCAGTTTAAAATATAAATAGCAGCGGCTGAATCACAGACCACTTGCTTGTCATTAACGCCAATCGCTCCATACAAATTATGTATTAACCAGTGCTTTTTGAAAGGCCATAACTTTAGCAACTCTGATGTGGACTTCAAGGCAGCCCAGTCACTCTGATAATAAGAGCTGGGTGTTTTCATAATGTGGTCCTGAGCATCTTCACCTCATTGGGCAATCTTATACTGTGGATTTCTGCAGAGGTCCAGCAATCTCTTGACACAAACAAAAGCAAAATACCCTGGTTGTCACAGGCCTCACATGACAATGCAGAATCCCAATTGTTGTCTCAGTCATAAAATGTCTTTCCTGAGAAATAAGACATTGCTTCAAAATGCAAACCCAGTAAGTTTTCAGTCCAGGTCAGCTGAGCAGTAACTCACAAACAAAGCCCCTGTGAAAGTTACCAAAAAAACAACCCCAAAATCCTGAAAAATGGAGTAGTAGTGACACTAAAAAGAATCTGCATAAAGTAATGTTGCATTTGCTTTAATTAGGTTGAACATTTGTTTATGGCTGGCTGCAGTCCTAATCACACTTACCTGGGAGTAAGTCCTATTAAACGCAGTGGGGCTTACTTCTGATTAGACATGCATAGGATTGCACCATAAATTGCAAATATATCTTGGAAATATAGGCTCCAATTAGCTCACATCCATTATTCCAAAAAGGGTTCCCACTCTGTGCCAATTACATCTTAACTTCTGAAAGGTTTTTGAGGGAAAACAGAAAATCTACACAGCCAACGTTTCCAGCATTACAGAGCAGTTGAAACAAATTATTTCTTTTAGAAAGCTTGTACCTCTTGTTTGTTTTTAAGAGACAGAGAAACGATGAAGGCATCTGAGTAACTCCTTTTTTGACCCAGGACAGCAATGCTTTAAACAACAAGTTGGCAATCGTTGGACAGAGATGGGTTAGAATCCCAGTTCCACCTTGTATTCATCAGGTGGTCCTGAGCAATTTACTATCTCTCTTCTCAATCCCATCCCCATGAACTGGGAATAATCAGAACTTTTCTCTCCAAGTTGCATACTGTAATGAAAATCTAGTGCACAGTTCAACTAAAGTAGTCCCAATAAAGAGAGTGAGGCTACAGCGGTATAATGGCTATTGAATGACCCTTCCAATGTAACCAGAGCATATGATATTCACTTTGTTTGTATGGGACACAGTTCTAGAATGGCTGACACTCTATGGACTGCTTCACACATTATTGTTTTCCTACATGGAAATTCTCTCCACATAGGAAAATGCAAGTTGACCATAATATGTTAAGTGTGGCATGACTATTTTTCACACTGCAAGTACAGGAATTAGGCAGCTGATGCACACATATAGTCAATGGAGGGATATCCCAATGTTGAAATGACTCTTTGATAGAAAAAAGGTCTAGCGCATGAAGTTTTCCTGTAAGGTATTTTGGTTTGCCTATAGATAATCCCATTGGTCCCACTCAATATCTGTAACACAGCAGATAGTTGAACTCCTGTGGAGTACACTGATGCCTGGCCCATCATCTGCTATTTCCAAATGTTGTAGAAGCTCAACTAACAAAATCAGAATGTTACTGACTGGCCAGGAGCCAGGCTAGGCAGGTATTGCCACTGGAAAGAATGTTTTCTGGGCTGAATTTCATTAAAACATTATGTAAAAGCATGCCATTGTACCTGTGCTTTGTCTCGGAAGAGTTTTGATTTCATATTGGCAAACCTCCTTTTTCCACTAATGAGAAGCTAGTATGGCTGTATTTAATAATAATAAAAAAAACTTCTCCTTTTTATACAGTATGCAGTGAAAGACACTCAGAAGAGTGTTCTAGCCATAAAAAAGGAAGAGCAAATGTCCTTAATACCGTTTTATACAAGAATAGAGGTTAACCTATAAAAATGGGCGACGTGAAGAATGAAATGATTATCTTGCATACTAAACCCCAACATAAGAAAAGTTTGCAGTAACTATAAAGAAACTGTGTTTTAACTATGACTTACTTTCCAAAATGTTAATCTAGGGTATAATGTCAGTCTGTTTTTTTACCATGACTTTTGCAAGACTAGTGGTTGTGAGCATGGGCAATGTGTTGACAGTCCCTGGTTAAAATCTCAGTTATCCTATGTTGCCTTGCACGAGACAATTATCCTATCTTGCCTTGCACCCACAGGCTTCTATTTAATATGAAACAATCATCCTATCTACTTTACAGAATTGTTCTAAGTATTACTGAAGAATTTAAAGCTTTAAGTGACTCCTAGCAAAATTGCCATCATTATGCTGAGTGTGATATGTGTAGAGGGTTTGTACACTGCATGGTTCCCCAGGATCCTCTGTGCGCAGGGACACATTGTGTGTATATTGAGATGCATTGCACATGCACAGAGATGCATCTGGTGCACACAGAGACACATGCATGCACAGACACCATATATATTGCAGGATCCCTGCCAGAGAGTGTTCAACCAGCCATCTTTAGTGTAAAGCAGAACACATGGTGCAAGGATGCTGTGTGATCACTGATGGAGTGGAAGACCAGAAACTTGAGGTAGTTTAGAAGCAAGCCCTGAATTGAAAAGACTATAGAAGTACTGCTCCATGTGGAAAAGCCTAGTGTGATCATGCCACCACAAATCAATCTAAATGTATGGAGAGTCTCCATACAAGCCTAGCTGAGATTGCTTCCACATGGTTAGGGCAGATCTTGGTGGTAGTAGCAAATATTCAAGATGTGTTCCCGTTGGAGACAGAACAGCAAGTCCTGGGAACTGTCATTCCATGAGGGTTCTGAGAGTTGTCTCTTAGTGGCTCTGGTCCAAAACATTTTGCTGCCTGACATGGAGTACC
Source organism: Elgaria multicarinata webbii (assembly GCF_023053635.1). Lineage (NCBI taxonomy): Eukaryota > Metazoa > Chordata > Lepidosauria > Squamata > Anguidae > Elgaria > Elgaria multicarinata. Next base: position 33,212,481 of record NC_086180.1, on the reverse strand, counting down.
AAAATGGTTCCCTTTTGCCACATTAGGTCCAGGTGCAGAGGTCCGAAGACAATGCAAGTTACTTTAGCACTTGAAGCTGCAATTCCTGGAAGCAACTGTATGCCCATCTGGCAGTAAAAATACAAAAATAATAAGTTAAATAACTAAGAATTTTCTGCCCTTTCATGATGCCCCAAATCAGTTGATGGAGGTGGCAACCTAATGGCAGGGCCAGCCCTGCGCATGCTACATTTTCAAAGAAGTATGAGGTTTTCATGCGGTGCTGCCCTCAGCATGAATGCTTCGAAAAGCGGCATGACTTTTTCTTCTCCAGATCATCACTTCCTACCTTGGCCCATATTAGGACTTTCTAATTACTGTTGAGAGAGAGAGAGAGAGAGAGAGAGAGAGAGAGAGAGAGAATGTATATATTCTATTCTTGTCAAAACAGGTCCCCAAATTTTCCTGACTATGAATATTTTATGGCTCCTAATTCACCAGAATAGCCTGAGGAAACATCCTGAGGGTGTTCAGCCTCAGGCTGGTTCCTGTTCCCTGCTTTTCTTGCAGCACTTTGCCATTTTCACTACCACACAATTAGAGATGGCTCAGATCCAGAAGGGGATGGTTTGAGACCAATCCACTTCTTCCCTTCTCTCCCAGAAGAGCTGGGCAACACAAAGAAAAGTCTAAGTTAGAAAATAAAGATACAGTGGGAAACAGGTCGAAACCATTCCAAGATCAGAATATAGTTTATGGGATTGAAACTTCTTGAGAATCCTGTGAAGTCTTCCTCTCTCCATCTTAGAAGTCATTAGGTTTGGTCCAGAATTACTCATACTTAAAGCAGACCCACTGAAATCAATGGTGCTTAAGTTAGTCATTATTATCTCAAGTTCCATAGATTTCAATGACTCTACTTTATGGCTGCTCTGGGAAGTCTCCTCATGTGCAATTCCAACCTTCCTTATGTATATACAAGCGTACGGAACATAATATGCAAACCAAAGAAGTATAGATACCAACCATACCAATTTCCATTTTTTTTTCACATTGTCATGATCCCAAACATCCCTGCCAGTGGCACAACAAGTGAATCCAAGCACACCTAGTTCACAAATAATATCAAATCTGTCCCACTATGATGTAGCTAGAGGAGCAGAAGGGGCATGTGTCTATTGATGTGTTGGAATGCAGCATCAGTTGCATGGATTGGACATGAGGACTTGGTAGAGGTTGGCTCCACTGGGACACAGTCATCCTAAAACAACGCAGCTTTTTCTTCTGTTTTCTGCATTCATGGGACTGTGCTCTGCTCACTGACTCCAGCCACCAATCCCTCAGATATAGCTGGAAGAGTCAGTGGCACGGCTCTTGCAAAGTACTGGAATATTGTGTTTTATTTGGAGGCAGTCAGTGCTGATCCATTGGAGTGGCAAATCTCTTTTGTGAACTGACCTAGTACTTCAGTTAGCAGGAAAAAGGAAGGATGTACCATACACATGCTTTGTCTTTGAGCTCCATCCAACAAGTGTTTTATTGCATGCTCATTACTGGGCACTCACAGATTTCTTGGAGGACCCTCACATGACGTTATCTGCCCCTTCTAGCCTTTCTTGAGCCGCAAGAAAAACCAGAAAAAGTCCAGTTCCTGCTCTCTTCTGCTGTGTGTGGGAGGAGCAGTGTGATTACAACGCCTGACTGCATGGGTCTCCTGTTCCTTGCTTACTTCCTGTTTTCAAATAGGAAGTAACTGAGCGATGACAGAGAATCGACAGTAACCAGCGTTTCTTCCTAGGTGTCATGGAGCTCTTTATGTGCTTTTGTGGTCATAGAATAAACAAAAACAAAGAAAAACTATGGGTAGCCTTGTGTGACATAGCTAGGGAAATGAATCTAAAGTGCACCATAACTTAGGATAGTCTGAAGTGCAAAGCAACAACTGAAGTGTGGTTTGTGCACTTTACACTAGGAATGTTGGAAGGATCTGTCTGAGGGGTGAAGTTCACCGAACTTTTAGCAGCTCTCCCCCCACCCCGCCCCAGACTCCAGCTTGCTTACCTGTGAGCTGGGCCAACTCGATCTGTATTGAGTTGGGCCAGCTCATGGATTTCCATGTGTCCCCCCACAAAAAATCTCCCTTTACACAAATTGCAGCAGCACATTCCATCCCCATCGTAGTGTCCATAGACTCCATGGCACATTTACACAAATTGCCTCTGTAATTTGCAAAATTTTCATCCATAATATGCTCTATTTGAGCAAATGGTATCCACAATTTGCATAAATGCAGTATGGCACCCATGGACACCATGCTGGGGACCCAATGTGTGGCCACAATTTACGTAAGTGGAGATTTTAGGGGGGGGACACACAAGAAAGTTCCCAGATTTCAAGAAAATTACTAGCTGAGCCAGGAGCCCTGAGGAAATCTAGGAAGGGCTAGATTTCTCTGTGACAGCCATCCCTACTGTACACAAATCCTGGTATAAAAAGGATACAGAAAATATGGCATCGACTCTTGAATGCCACTGAATGGTGTGAAGGAGAACATTTGGCATCCTTTAATAGTACCCAAGAGTGTACTGGAAAAGGCAGCAATCCAACACATTGTTGATGCACTGAGAATGATGCTGTCATTCAAGAAGTTGAAAATCTAATAGGGTGTGGTGTGCACAAACATTGACAGCAGGAGTGTGCCGTAGCCAGGAATCTAATGATGCATGCCCCAAAGCACAGGGCAGCAGTAGGCTTGAGGCATCCGGACTTGCATTGGCAAGATGTATCTTGTCCTTGGGGAATAATTTAGCCATGCGCTTGAGACTCAGCTCAGCCAGTTCTCTGCTGCAAGTATTGTTTTTTGTTTTTGTGTTTTTAGCCCTTAAGGGACAAATACGTATTCTGGTTAGTTAATTAACATAAAGAACACTGCAAGTATAAAATTGTAGAGTTGGAGGGGGCCGTATAGGCTATGTAGTCCAATCCCTTGCTCAATGGAAGAAACTGAGAGTTTGAAGGTACCTCACCAGGAGATGGCTGTCCAGCCTCTGTTTCAAGGTACCTAATGAGGAAGAGCCCACCACACCTCTAGGTAATTTGTTCGATACTCAAACTGCTCATACCACCAATTCCCACCATCTTTCCAACTGATGTTGAATCAAAAATCACCCCTCCTATAACTTAAACTCATTACCTCTTGTCTTGCTCTCTGGTGTAGCACAGAACATGTCTTCACCCTCTTTTATGGCACAGTCCTTTGGGTATCTAAGAAGTCTTATCCTGTCCTTCCTTAGCCCTCTGCAGGCTAAAATTACCAGTTACTTCAACCATTTCTCACAGGATTAGCTTTCCATACTGCCAACCATTATTGTCATCCATCTCTTTTCATCCTTCTTAAAGTGCTGGACTCAGTGCTACAGATGAGGTCACACTAGTGTAGAATAACACGGAACAGTAACTTGCCATACTTAGGAACTATGGTTCTATTAAGGCAGCCTAAAATTGTATTAGTATTTTATTTTATTTCATTTCATTTTTCATAGAATCAGAGAATCAGAGAATAGCAAGTTGGAAGGGGCCTACAAGGCCATTGAGTCCAACCCCCTGCTCAATGCAGATATCCACCCTAAAGCATCCCTGACGGTTGTCCAGCTGCCTCTTGAATGCCTCTTGTGTGGGAGAGCCCACAACCTCCCTAGGTAACTGATTCCATTGTTGTACTGCTCTAAAAGTCAGGAAGTTTTTCCTGATGTCCAGCTGGAATCTGGCTTCCTTTAACTTGAGCCCATTATTCCGTGTCCTGCACTCTGAGAGGATCAAGAAGAGATCCTGGCCCTCCTCTGTGTGACAACCTTTTAAGTATTTGAAAAGTGCTATCATGTCTCCCCTCAATCTTCTCTTCTCCAGGCTAAACATGCCCAGTTCTTTCTTTCTTTTCATTCTTTTTTTGCATTTGCATCACTTTGGTAACAATCTCAAGACTCCTTTTGTATGAGCTGCTGCTAAGCCAGGTATCTTGCACAAGACCATCATCAAGGGTAGGCATAGTTAACCACCTGCCAAGAGCCCAAACCCCATCAGGGGCCCATTGACAAGAGCAACCTGAAGTTGCTTCTCATCCTCACCTTTGCAATCTGCTTGGTCATCTGCACCTTCTATGACCCAGACCATGGTCATGGAGAAGAAGCAGGTCTCCCTGCCTACTTGCTCACTGGTCCTCTGCCTGCAAAGCAATCAAGTGGTAGCAATGATGAGAAAGAGAATGTGGAGCAACAGCAGGTGGAGACAATGATGGTGAGAAGGTATACACCCCGAGAGAGGAAGGCCTACCCAGTGAAATTTTAGAATGTTTTTAGGGTGTTTTAAGTAGGGATGTGCTCCGCTCCGATTAGGAGCGTAGAAGCAGTAGCGGATTGGCCTGCTCCGCCTTACCCAGAGGCGGAGTAGGAGCGGACCGCGGACCCCCTAGAAGCAAAGCGAAGAGAAGCGCCCATTTTTCGGAGCTCCGAGTTCAGGCGGAGCGCTCCGGTCGCCATCTTGAAAACATTTCGCCATAGGATTGCATTGCGGCAAATAATCGTGCATAACTACGTTGTTTTTGAAGCTATCATTCTGGAAATTCTTGTGCACAGAGAGTCGTGGATGGGGGTCATTTTGAGACCATTCTCAACTTTCTGCGTTGTCTGGGTCGCGGGCTATATTTTTGTGAAAATCGGGTCAACCGCGCGGCTCAAACTGCGTTTTCGGCTTTTCGCCCATAGGATTGCATTGAGGGAAAGAATCGGGGATAACTGGGGGGGGGTTTAAGCTATCGTTCTGGAAATTCTTGTGCACAGAGAGTCGTGGATGGGGGTCATTTTGAGACCACTCTCAACTTTCTGCATCGTACGGGTCGCGGGCTATATTTTTGTGAAAATCGGGTCAACCGTGCGGCTCAAACTGCGTTTTCGGCTTTTCGCCCATAGGATTGCATTGAGGGAAAGAATCGGGGATAACTGGGGGGGGGGTTTAAGCTATCGTTCTGAAAATTCTTGTGCACAGAGAGTCGTGGATGGGGGTCATTTTGAGACCACTCTCAACTTTCTGCATCGTACGGGTCGCGGGCTAGACGTTTTTAAAAAATCGGCGGGAAAAATACCTTTTTCAAAGGGCTGAGGGGCAGAGTCAGCTCCCGGTCATGATGATCCCAAAGTTGGAGGAGGGCATAGGCAAAACAGGTAACTTGGGATTCTGGGAAACTTCTCTTTCTTCATCTGAACGGGCTTTTCCCTGTGTTTTTTAACACAGTAGCCCCACCAAATGCACAAACACAACCTGAAATCATATACTAAGCCAAGAATAAGAGATAGAAACACAGCACTGCTCCCCACCCTAACCTTGGGGAACAACTGAATCGATGTGGTGCAAGGGGATGAGCTCCCCTAGGGCATCTCATCGTGGACGTGCCCCCACTCTCTCCTGCACTGGAAGGCCATTAGAGCCTTCCAAAGAGAGTAAAACGGTGGAGCAATGCCTATCATGAGTTGAAGTGAATGGTCACTTTTCAGTGGTGGAGCAATGCCTGTTCTGAGTCGAAGTGAGCGTTTTACTTCTTCTCAGAGCTGTGGCTGTCAGTGTCTTGAACTGGCAGCTACTTCCCCCTCCCCCGGGCACGTCCCCCTATTGCTGGTAAAAGACAGATATAGCCTTTTAAAAAAAGTTCTTCTTGTTGTTTATTGAGCAACACTGCTGCTTTTAATTCCACCCCTCCTTTGTTTATTGATTGATTTATTCCATTTTATATGCATTACTGGCTTATCCTTGGCTCACTTCCTTATGCCCCCAGAAATGCCAGCTGCATGCCTGCCTGCCTTCCCTCCCTCCTCCCCTGCCCACCTCGCAGGGATGTTGTGTGTGGGGTGCCCGATTTTCAAAAATTTGCCAAAAATCAGGGGATGATGGGATTGCTTTGAAACTTGGCATGCGTGTGTATATCCCCATGAGGTGTCATGGTGCCAAACATGAGGTTTCTAACTTGAACAGAAAAAAAGTTGTATAATTTTTTAGCTTTCAATGCAAGCCTATGGGGGGGGAAACGGAGCTCCGGATCCGGATCCGGAGCTCCGGGCGGAGCGGAGCGGAAGTGGGCGGAGCGGGGGCGGGGTGGAGCGGCCCGATCCGGAAAATGGCGGATCTGCAAGTGAAGCGGAGCGGGGGGTCTGTGCACACCCCTAGTTTTAAGGATGTTTTAATCATGTATGCTATGTTTTTAATCAATTTTAATGTTTTATATTCATTGTTGTTCCCCACCTCAATCCAAGTGGAGAGGCGGGTAAGAAATAAATAATAATTATTATTATTATTATTATTATTATTATTATTATTCAGGGTGGCCTGCTGAAGGGCCCACAGAAACATGGAAGGCAGCACTGATTTCACATCCTATACCTGTGCATTTGAATATTTTGGCCAAAATGCAGAACTCGGCATTTGTCTCCACTGAATTTCATTTTGCTAGTTTCAGTCCAGTTTTTCTTATTTGAAATTATAGAAAAAGGTTTCGCATAGGCAGCAATCAATATATTCCATATCAGAAATGGTTGTGTGGGCACTGCTCCTGCTAAGGTACACCCCTTTCCATAGCTCCGTCAATTTGCACGTTAAAAAAAAACCTCAAACTCACCACCATGAAAGCTTATCCAGGGATACATACACACGCCGAGACTCAAGGCAGTCCCATCATCCCCTGTTTTTTGGCGGGGCTTAAACCTGCAGACATCTCTATGGGGCCATTTCAAAGGAAATCCCAACATGCCATGAATTGGGGAGTATGAATCTTCTTCCACACTTGAAAAATGGATTTGGAACTTCCAAAACTCCAAGTGAGCGCAGGAAGGACTTCTCCCCTGAGTCAAAGCCAGACACACACAACATCCCTGCGAAGCGGGCAGGGGAGGAGGGAGGGCAGGCAGGCAGGCAGCAGACATTTCTGGGGGCATAAGGAAGTGAGCCAATGATAAGCCAGTAATGCATATAAAATGGAATAAATAAATAAATAAATAAATAAACAAAGGAGGGGTGGAATTAAAAGCAGCAGTGTTGCTGAATAAACAACAACAAGAACTTTTAAAAAAAGGCTATATCTGTCTTTTACCAGTAATAGGGGGACGTGCCCGGGGGAGAGGGAAGCAGCTGCCAGTTCAGCTCATGAAAGCCATTGCTTCACCAACAGCTCTGAGAAGTAAACGCTCACTTCAACTCATAATAGGCATTGCTCCACCACTAAGAGAAGTAAACACTCACTTCAACTCATAATAGGCATTGCTCCACCACTAAGAGAAGTAGAACGCTCACTTCGACTCATGATAGGCATTGCTCCACCGGGTTACTCTCTTTGGAAGGCTCTGATGGCCTTCCAGTACAGGAGAGAGTGGGGGCACGTCCACAATGAGATGCCCTAGGGGAGCTCATCCCCTTGCACCACATCTTTTCAGTTGTTCCCCAAAGTTAGGGTGGGTAGCAGTGCTGTGTTTCTATCTCTTATTCTTGGCTTAGTATATGATTTCAGGTTGTGTTTGTGCATTTGGTGGGGCTACTGTGTTAAAAAACACTGGGAAATGTCCGTTCAAATTAAGAAAGAGAAGTTTCCCAGAATCCCAAGTTACCCGTTTTGCCTATCCCCTCCTCCAACTTTGTGATCATCATGACCGGGAGCTGACTCTGCCCCTCAGCCCTTTGAAAAAGGTATTTTTCCCGCCGATTTTAAAAAAAATTCTAGCACGCGACCCGCACCACACAGAGAGGTGAGAGTAGTCTCAAAATGACCCCCATCCACGACTCTCTGAGCACAAGAATTTTCAGAATGAGAGCTTAAAAAACAACCCAGTTATCCCCGATTCTTTTCCTCAATGCAATCCTATGGGCGAAAACCGCCGTTTGACCCGCGCTGTCCGTTTGTTGACCCGATTTTTAAAAAATTCTAGCACGCGACCCGCATGACGCAGAGAGGTGAGAGTAGTCTCAAAATGACCCCCATCCACGACTCTCTGTGCACAAGAATTTCCAGAATGAGAGCTTCAAAAACAACCCAGTTATCCGCGATTATTTCCCGCAATGCAATCCTATGGGCGAAATGTTTTCAAGATGGCGATCGGAGCGCTCCGCCTGAAATAGGAGCTCCGAAAAATGGCCGCTTCTCTTCGCCTTGCTTCTAGGGGTCCGCGGTCCGCTTCTACTCTGCCTCTGGGTAAGGCGGAGCAGGCCAATTCGCTACTGCTTCTCCGCTCCTAATCGGAGCGGAGCACATGCCTAGCACAAACTCTTCTACAAGCTAAGCAGAGAGGAGAGGAAAAAAAACAATAGCTGAATATATCTCCAAATGCAGACTGTCTATCAGCACGGCGTTACTCTCAATGAGATGTACACCCTAATGCACCTTCCTATCCGAAACTACTCAACATGCATGGGCCACTCCATCACTATAATGTGCATCAGTTTGCATAATTGCTTTTTCAGGGTGGAGGAGACAAGAACCTCACAAATGGAGAAATTGTTTGGGGGCGCGAGAATATTCAAAACCCTCTGTGGAGTTTCCATGGATATCTGAGAGCACGGGGAGACAAAGAAAAACAAACTGTAAATATTATGGGACAAACCAGGCACATTCCTAAAAATAAGAGTTGCGACATATGGCTGGGCTTTAAGAACCAGGCATTCAGCATCTACATGCATAGTAGAGTTTCCAAGTTCCTTCCTCTTGACTGCCGCCTCCTGTTCTGCCTGACAGGTAACCATGATAACTCAGAGTTGGGTGCAGAAGCTGATGTGGAGCTGATGTTGTGGTTCAGGTGGGAGGCAAGAAATTCCTTTCTGGGCCAAAGTGTCTCTTTGGATCCCAGCCTAAGTACATCCAGAAATATTTGCCAAATTTCTGCAAATTCTTTTCTGCTATATTCCCCCCTATATGTTATTCAGCTAGTACTGTAGAAGTAATGCTCTAGGCTTTGCTGCCTGTTGACTTGATAGTGCGCCTTCACATATGATTGTTACCAAGAATAGTAACTTTAAATAGGGATGTACAAACATTTTGCTTGGATTTAATTTTGACATGGGTTTGCCCCACTCACACCTCTGAACTCAAATGCAAGCACATTTTTCAGGGAAAGCTTGCATGTTCCCAACCTGAGCATTTGTGTTCAGAAAATGTGCATTTAAAAAAGAGCACTTCAAAAGATCATAGAATCATAGAACAGTAGAGTTGGAAGGGGCCTACAAGGCCATCAAGTCCAACCCCCTGCTCAATGCAGGAATCCACCCTAAAGCATCCCTGACAGATGGTTGTCCAGCTGCCTCTTGAATGCTTCTAGTGTGGGAGAGCCACACTAGAAATGTGCTCATTTTCCACTTTGATTGTGAGATGTGCAGATTTGGATGCACACTTTAAAAAAAGGCACACTCAGGTGTGCACTTTTCCTGCTTGAACAACAACACATTTTTCAATCAAGCATGAAAATGGGACAAACCAAGCTCTGAGGTGAGGCTAGGGCCAGAACTATACCTTGTGTAAAATGATTATTATCCCATTGTGGTAACACTATATCCCTCTTGTGCAATTATACCTTGTAAGACACACAGTGATATTTGTTGTGGTATTTTGGATAATGTGGAATAAAAAGCAGGAAATAACACTATGGCCATGGGTAGACCAGGCCTATATCCCAGGATTGTCCTGGGATCATCCCTGTGCCTTCAAATAACACACAGGGGATCACGGGAGCAGGCAAGGACGACCCCTCCATTTGCCTGGGATAATCCTTAGGTCTAGTAAGGCCTATGAAAGCTCTATATGGTATGTGTAGTGTGCCCCAACAGTTCAGTACACTTCAATACCGCTATGAAATAGTAGTCTTTGCTGATTTTTCCATCCCTAACATTAAATTAGGGATTTGAAGATTTGAGGCCTATAGAAGCAAAGTAAAAAGCTCAGGCCTTAAAGGCCTGGGATTTTTCTGTTGGGAGGTGGTATCCCTGACAGGAGTAGATTCATTTCTCTGGTTATGGTTCATTCCTTGATTAAGTTTCCTTTCTCTAGTTGGCTACTTTTTTTCAAAGTTGGAACAGTACTTTCTGTTTTGGGGAAGAGAGTATAAAAGAGTGAGAGAACCAGAGACAGACCAGAGACAGGGAAGACCAGAGCAAAAGGAAGGAGCAGAAAGAAGGAGTTTAAAGACATCTAGGTGCAGCTTATGGTAAAAGAACTTGTGTTCTTGCAACTTTTGTTTTCTTTTAATGCTTTTATATCACCAGGGGTCCAGGTCGTATGAATGAACCCTGACAAAGGGTGATTCAGATGTGCATTTAATACACTTAAATATACCCCAATTTCTTTTCTAATACTTTAAGAGCATTTAAAGAAACTATACTACCAGAAGGCATCTAATAATAGGGCAGTGGAAGCTTTTTGGTGCTGTGGGATTTGACTTGCCAGAAACGACTTGCAACAAACCGCAAGGAGTTTTGTAGCACTGTAAAGGCTAAGCATTTTTTGCACAATAAGGTTGCATAGACTAGCATCCACTTCATCAAATGCTACAGAATAAGATGTCCAGTCCTCCAGAAATGACTAGAAATAATGCTTTAGAGGTGTACTATACATATAATAAATACTGTGGCCTAATGTACATCACGCAGGATATTGCACTATGAAAGCGGTATACAAAAGGCAGGAGCCACACTACTGCTTTATAGCGGTATTGAAGTGCACGGACAACTGTTGGGGCCCATTGACACAGACCATAGACCGCTTTCATAGTGCAATATCCTGCTTGGTGTAGATTAGGCCTGTGTTTATCATATCAAATGCATATTTGAAGCTGCATGAAATTGCCACTACTGCTCAATTTTACAATTAAGCTTCTCTCTGCAATGGGGCTCTCTTGTTCTTCCTTAGTTAAGTCATTCTACAGCTGTTACGCACCAGGCAAATTAATTGACCTGGACCATATATTATTTCTAGTTATTTCTACATATTCTGTCCCAGCAGGGATAGGAAATTACCTTGTACCAGCAGGGATATGAATTTTTATAAAGGAAAATATACTGAATTTCATTCATAGACTAAATTTCATTCTCAAATGGTTTTCTGTTCCCTCTCCTCAAGTGAAATCTTCATTGTGGTTGTAAATAAAGGAATCTACTTAAATGATACTCAGTTGATAACATTTTAGCTCTCAGGGGTCAAGAACCTTTGGGGGTCATGGGATTTGAGAAAGTGCTGTAGACACCACCACAAAATGCCTAATCATCTACCTGCCATATCTCTGGATTTTAGGATGCATCTTATTCAGCAAAAATGATTGTTTTCTGTCTATTAGACCACATTATCACTTAGGGCTTCGGACCTTTTAGACAACTTGCTAACCCACACTCAGTGATGCGTTAGTTGTTGAACCATCAGGTTGTTTGTTGAACTATGGGTTAGCATGCTGTTCTGAACATACACAGGGTGGCTCGTTAACCATGCAGTGTTGTTTGTTAACTACCTTAAACAACCCAACAACAAACCATGGGTTCTCAAGGTGGTTTGTTTGAGAAAATAAGACATTCAGATAACACACTAACCAGTGTTTAACAACAACCCATGGTACAACAATCCAGCTGATTGGAACAGGAAAAGTGTACATTTCGAATTTGAAAAGTGCACATTTCTGTGAAAATTTTCAAAAGTGCACTTTTTCCTCATTGACTAAAGTATTTCAAACTGTGCATTTTTTTAAAAAAAAAAGGCACATTTTTGAATGTTTCCACAAATTTGAGCATTTCTCCCCCCAAAAATGGGAGGGGCTTCAGCTCACAGTCGTGGTCAGGATTGTGGATGTGTTCAGGATTGTGAATGGGACATGTCCACATGATTTGTGAACAGAAAAAAATTCTCACACATCCCTATATTCAAGCATAAGGAAACAGAAACTGTGGATGGGACACAGGTTGCACACACTGGTCTTTCACTCCTGACCTCCCTGTGGTGATGGGTAAGGCCTGAAGAGAAGCTGTAACCATGTTTGGGCTGAATGCCATTAAGAGACCTCCATGTGATCAGAGGTGGAGGGGCAAGGGCTGGTGCACACATCTCCTATCCCCTCCAAAGTTAGGGATTTTTTCCTTCCTGGAATGTGGATTTGGTTTCTGTTATACAAATCAGTTAGTTTCGAGAGCAAATAACGAGTATCCTGTGATTTGTCACAATTGGGAACAGAACCCAACCCAACCCAATCCTAATGGCATTGTGTATATTTACACTTATTTTAATAAAGAAACCACATTTTATTGTATTAATTTCACTGTATCCCAACATAGACGCCCCAACGAGCTTTAACATTTGAAATGCAAGAGACCAGAACTGTTTGTGGAACTTTGGAAAAACTTTGTGTCATAAAGGGAAATACAATCTCTTTGCTACCATAAAATGTTTAGTGGATTATGGAGTTTTACATTCACGCTGCCTTCATGATATTTTTAGTGCATTATGAATTTTTATATTCATGCGGCCCCATCCATTTTACAGACCACTGTAACAGTAGACATAGGCAGCATGTAATGCTGTAATTCTGTAAGATTCTAGTGAGCCACAAAAGTGTTCGACAATCGGGCTCATGCACTGATTCACACGTATGCAGATCTCTACTCTGATGCTTCCTTTCTCCTTTCTTTTGTCCCTTTGTATCATATCTATTTAAATGTGAGCTCGTGGGCAAGGATTGTATTATCTTTTTTAAAATCTCCGGAACAGTGCTAGCAAACTGTGGATGCTCTATAAGAAATAAATAAACAACAACGACAGCATCAACAATATTCTCTCTGTGGATAGCCGAGATTGCTGTGACATAACATTTGCCAGGAGGAGCATCGGTGCTCTGCATGGAATTCAGCATCATAGAAAGCAAAGGTTAATTTACATCTCATCAGTGAGTTATGACTTCTTACTTGCTAGAGACTAAGTAGAAGTGGTCTGGCAAAACTGCAACTCAAGGGTGAACCACAGCTATTAACAAGGTCTAAGGCATTTTCTTATGCCATTCTAAATCAAAATACTGGGAACTGTATAGATGGGGCAAAACGGCATGAAGCATTAATCTTCCTGCCTCACACTCTGATTTTATAATCACTTTGGCTGAGATGAAGCAACTTTGGACAGCTTTAAATGGGGATTGGAAAGTTCATGGAGGATAAAGCTATCAATGGATACTAGTCCCAATGGCTCTATCCTACCTCCAGTATCAGAGCAGTTATACCTATACACACTGGTTGCCGGAGAAAGTGGGTGGGAGGAGGCTGTTTCACTCATGTCCTGTTCTGAGTATCCCATGAGCAGCTGGTTGACCACTGTGTGAACAGAATGTTGGACTAGATGGACCGTTGGTCTGATTCAGCGTGGCTCTTCTTAAGTCCTTAGTCAAAGACTGAGTTGTGGAATAAATGGCCCTCCAGATGTTATTGGACTACAAATCACACCAACCCCTGACCATTGGCTATGCCAGCTGAGGCTGATGAGAGTTGGATTCCAACAACATTTGTTCCTCATCTCCAGACAATAATGGTATAGTCATACTCTTAATTCTTCAATGTGCTGATTATCTTGATGTACAGATCTTCCATGTTATACATCTACTCCACTGGCAAAACAACTCTATTAGGACACAATCCTATGGGCATTGAGGGTATGATCAAAAGGTGTGCAGGGTTCCTATGTTTCCATGGGAGCTTCATGGAATCTGGGGCCAGACCAAGCAGGATATGATACTTTGAAAACAGTTTGAAAACTGTATAGGGAGTGTGTCCTGGGTCCAAACAGATGTCACTACTGTTATAAACTATTTTAAAGCTAGTGTAGATCCTGCCTGGGATTGCCATTTTTCTATCCAGTGATATGGAGAAAAATTAGGGAATTTCTACTAGGATCACAGAATATTTCCCAGACTCCTAGAATATAACAGGGCTAATGTCCTTGCTAACATAGAGCTCTTGGTGCAAGTGGACCTCTTTCATGCACACAGGAAATGCTGGCCTAGGGATGTGTGTATATTTCACTCCCACTGCAGTTCTTTTTGTACACCCTGGCATAGGCAAGGTGTTTGTGGGGCAAAGGGGATTTGCATCATCACAACCAAGAATATGTGGCCTCACATGCCATCTAGTCCCAGGAGAGCATAGTCTAGTATGGATAACTGTTCTCTACCAGTGTCTATTGTATGCCCCTAGAGCAAGGAAAGGATGGGGCCTTCCCTTTGAAAAGTGAAGAGTTTTGGAACAGGAGGCAATTAGAACAAAAGGGTTATCTGTCATGTGGATACTATTTTATCCAGCTTCGCTTTTAGTTTACCGTTGCTTTTCAGTCGCCAGCTGTGTGCCATAAAACCCACTGAGTATGTGTGCGAATTAATGCTGCTGTTTGAGCCTTTGCATTGGCATGGCCGGCCCCTCTTTATTTTAAACAGAGCAACCTTAATGTTGCATTAATGCAGGCCTCTTGGCTGAGAGTGGAAAGCAAATCATACCTCAGAAACTTGATTGTGTTGTTGGCAGCGGTACAAAAACAGCAGTAAATGTAATATATATGGACTTCACCAAAGCATTTGATAGTGTCTCGCAAAAAGTTACTTGCAAAATTCAATTAAATCAAATTGGCTCAGAGCAATGACTTGACACATGGTCCAAAAATGTAGCCAAAACCCGTTTTCAAATCCTGATGATACATTTTAATATATTGAATTGTAATATCCAGGGGATTGTCTAGGTGCTGGCCCCGGTTTTGTTTAGTTATTCAGTTTGTATCTTTATTACTTATGAGGAGGAAAGTAGTTCGGAACAGAATCATTCGATTTTTCAGTTTTGAGAAAACACGAGGAGGGACATCAAATGAAATCATATCCAGTCCTGTGATTCTGTTTAGTGACCTTGCTCATGTTTTCTAAAATCGGAATAGATGGATGAAATCGGAATATATGAAAGAGTTGTGCTGCAAGCCAGATTCTGCTCACCAGCCATCGATCTCTCACACCAAACCTTCAACCGATTCATCCAAACATGTCAAGAGGCGCAATTCAAAGTCACTTTGGTGCAATGATGGAACCCATCCAAGACAATGTGGTGCTTTAGAATACAATCTTATGCACACTTGTTTGAGAGGAAGCCCTATTGAACACAATGGGACTTTCATCTCACTGGGAAGCCAGGCTGCATATCCTATTCAAGTGTGCATTCTGGGGGTCCTCCTGGACTCTGAGCTAACTGGGGAAGCCCAGATGTCTGCAGTGTGCAGGAGTGCATTCTACCAGCTTAGGCTAGTGGCCCTATCTACCAGCTGTGGCCCTATCAGGAGAGGATGGACCTTGCCTCATTTATCCACACACTAGTCACTAGGGATACCCCAAGCACCCAATCACTCTGCGTCTGGCCCCCTGGCTCCGGCACAAGCGTAGATCCCTGGCTGAGCACTCATGAGGCCCCAGCAAGCGCTCAGCAGTTGCCCACCCATGCGCCAAAACTATGCATTTCCCCTTTCTGCATCAATGGCAGCTGCCATCGATGCAAGAGGGGACTTGTGCAATTTTGGGAGCCTCCATAAATTGCACAATTCACCCTCCTGTGCCAGTGCTGGCCTTAAAGGCCCCATTGAGGCAAGAGCAAAGGCGCAAATGCTCAGAAGAGGCTTGCATAGTCTGGCTGAACTGGGCTGGGCCGTGGTGGGGCGAATGGCCACCGCGGTGAGCACAAGTGAGTTCACCCACCCTAGACTCATGGTCAGGCTGGACTACTGTAACGCATCATACTAGGGTCTGCCTTTGAAGACGGTTCAGAAAATTGAGCTGGTGCAGAATGCGGCTGCCCACGTATTGGTGGGGGGCCAGGCAATTTGATTACATAATGTCTATACTGCACCAGCTGCACTGGTTGCCAGTGTGTATCTGAACTCAATTCAAAAACCTGATATTGCCCTTTAAGGTCTTAAATGGTTTGGGACCAAGTTACTTGAAGGACCGCCTTCACCCATATCTTCCTGCCTGCACTTTAATATCAATCAAACTTTATATGCAGTCAACAGACCATTAACACAACATGTGAAGTTCACATGTAGCACTTTAAGATCAGAAAGAAAGGCCCTTCTCATTCCCCCACCCATGAGAGCAGTTAGGTAGGTGATCACACACGAGAGGGGCCCCAAACCTTTGGAACGGCCTTCCATCAGAGGTCCACCAGTCTCCATCTTTGCAGGCTTTTAAGAAGGCCTTGAAAACATTGTTTTACTGCGGCCTTCTTGTGATATGATATGCTGCTATCACAATAGTTGTTGCTGGTTTTATTGTTGGCTTTTATTGTTATTTTGTTTTTCTTGCTTTAAATCTTTTTAGCTGTTTTTATGTATTTTATTATTGTAAGCTGCCTTGCAAGGGCTTCTGCCCCGAAAGGCAGCCAAGAAATGTTTGAAATAAATGAATTCATTTCCATGTGGCACAACCCTTTTCCAATGAAACACTTCAAAGCATATATCAATTGTGCGGAAGAAAGAACAGGATAGAACTCACTGGCTCCAGTTTCTCAACCCACTTATTTCTTAACCCAAATACGTTCAGTACAATCTTTGGAAAAAGGTTGCCTGTATGCCCATAGGCTCTTCATATTGCCAGAAACTCCAACTATGAGCCATTCTTGATCTGGTGGAGAGCCTACACACCTATAGGTGTGTGAGTATAGCCATTCATTGAAGCATTTGCACCAGACACTTTGCACCAAATGTGTTTGATACAATAGGGAAAAGCATGAGATGGCAATTGGGGACTCCGTCGTTCACCCTCTGCATACTTACTGTATGTATGGAGCAACCTTCTCTTGAAAAAATAAAGGCTAAAGTGTGCCTGACATATAACTTCTCATTCAAGGAATTTTCAGAGAACAAAAAAAGAAGAAAAAGAGTTGGTTTGTTTTTAAAAATAAAAAAAGACTTGCTAAATCTCTCAAAAATGTTTCTCACATCTCTATGCCTTTTTAACATTCATTTTCTATTGTGTAAATTCAGAAAAGTAATATCAATTTGTCTCACAGACAAAAACAACCTACATCATGTAGCAAAAGGGCCATATGTGTTTGTGTAATATTTTTGTTTTCCGCTAATCAAATAAAGAAAGCATCACAGAGATGCAATATCATATTGGAATGAGGATGAGAAGCAAATGCCTGAAAAGGAATCCATCACTTCTCAGTCCACTGCTGTGGAGCATGAGACCCCTGGTTTAAGGGATGCTGTCTTTGAAGGGGGGGTCAAGGTTCAAAAGAACAACTGGAGCATGTGTCTTTATATTTGATTTGAGCTGCTGCTGGTATCCCGCTTTGATGACAGCGACAGCTCCTCCCTTGAGCCTCCTATTTTTTTCTGCGAAGTATATGTTTCCCTACTCTTATCTTCCAGAATTCCTTCTTTGCTACTACTTCCTTTGCTAGGACAGCCCTGCTCCACAGAAAACCGGTGCTCAATTTATTCCTCGTTTGCCCACTTGTTTGTCCAGTACATGGCACACTGCTGATTGGAGTATGTTCTGATACCTAAGGACAGGAAAGGTTGAAAGGGACAATTGGGTTGTTCCTTTGTCCAGTAGCTCTTGTAGGAATAGCATCAAAGAGTTCTCCCCATTAAATCTGAGAAGTAAGTGAACAGTGGTTACTTTGCATTTGGCTCTTAAGATATCATCAAAGTTTCAAGAAGCACAGGAAGTTTATAAATAGATCACATAGCTTACTGAAAATGGCTAAAGCAGTTTTCTCATCTTGCAAGAGAAAGAATAACCCTTTCTATGGTAGAGGTGAAATTGACAAGGGATTTTGGCTTTCAAAGCCGTTGTAAGTTTCACTGCTAAAGTGATGGGGTTTCTCCTGATGACTTGTAGAGGTGGTGGAGGAGACAGCTTGTATGTTCCTGTGCTGTTCTTCACAGACTTTTCACCCTATTCTCCCAGCTTAATCAAGATGTTAGTCAGGTTGAATCCAGAGAAACCCTACACTGTAGAGGTGAAGCTGACAAAATGATTCCTCAACTCCCTTGTCAATTTCATTCTATGGTGAAGGGAAGGGGTTTCTGAAGACTTAATTCAGATGTGTGTGGCATGCTTGTTGGTTTCACTACCAGTCTTTGTGAATGGGGGTGGGGGACTGTAATGCACAACTGCTTCTTAATTTTCCAGCCTAAGTAGTTGGGTGGCCAAACTTTTATGCGAGCAAAATTGAAGAGAAAAATAGATTGGAGGCACAAAAGTTGTTCAAAAAGTATAAGATCCTCTGTGAGGAATATATTATGCTTTCGATTACTTGTTGACATTGTTTTCAACATAATGCTGTTCCTCTATATCAGCTCAGAGTTAGAAAGCATTGATACAATCCAGACTCTTATAAATGCCATTTATTTTAAGGAAACTCATTCTAAGCTCATCCTGAGGACTCCCAGTAATATCAATGGGACTTAAATGGGTTTAATATTTCACGGCCTAAGCTGCTTTATTTATTTAAACTATTTATTGGACATCTTTCAGGGCAGAAGCCTTTCCAAGGCAGTTTATAACAATAAAACACATAGAAACGCATAAAAACCTAGAAATGAGAATTTCCCCTTCATATTTCCTGAATTATAAAATGAATGGTGGGGCTTTACAAAGAACACGTGCAATTCCTCTTAATGGGCATTTTGCTATCTGTATTGTCAATAATTTAATAATTTAATCCAAAACTGATTTTCTTTCTTTTATTTTCATTGTTTAGAATTCTGGTAACCAAGTCACTCAAAGGGAAGGAAAGTGTTGTAACAAAGACACAAAGAGAGAACTTGTCAGATTTCTAATTTCATAGTCTTCACCTGCTCTACAGGTCCGGATTAAGAAATAATGTAAGTATTGAAGTGATTGCAATGTAATGAGAACTTATATTACATTGTTTTAGCATTAACATCTAGAATAGGTCCTTTGCCTGCTTAGACTGCTGTGACCTCTTGGTTTGTTTGAACATCCACTTGTTTTGTAAGCTGTCCTTGTGGATAAACAGGTGATAGATGCCATGATACTACCAATTGTTGTTTGGGAACAATGGGAATATATTGCCCTCTAGTGTTGAAAAATATATTTCTGGTATGAACACCAAATGGGATTTCATTTAAAAATCCTCTCTCTCTCTCTCTCTCTCTCTCTCTCTCTCTCTCTCTCTCTCTCTCTCTCTCTCTGATGGTAGTCAACATGCAAAGAGTTGCTGTTGTTTTCTGGAAGGGACACTTATTGATATATTTTATTTAGGGGCAGTCCATATCCCTAATGAGATTGATATCCCAAGACATATGTGTGATTTGATAAACTTCAAGAGTTAAGTTGCAGTTATTTATCAGTGTCACCAAAGCTTCAGAACTGAAACACTGCTTTCCAGTAAATTTCACGTGATCTGGATTTATCTTTTGATACATTTTTAATTGGAGCATTATCCATTAGGTGAAAGCACCAGAAACATTAAGGTTCAAGAAGTAATCTATAAGCCGTTTGGAATAATTGGAATTATAAATCTAGCAACTAAACTGTTAGCAACCGTAGTAATACTGGTAGTAGAAGTGATAACAGTAGTAGACTGATTGTGTACATTTATTATCATACTAATAAGGTATTGTTATTGAAGGGGTTTTTTGCATGTTACATTCTGAGAATTTGTTGCCCCTGTTTTGTTGGAGATCAAGAAAGTAAAGAATTTAATTGGTTGGGTTTGTAATAGTGCTTAAGTGGAGCTCTTTTAATGGAACTGTGTGTGTCTGTGTGTGTGTTTAAATTTAAGTTTTTGTTTTGTTTTTGTTTGTTTGTGTTAATTTTTAGCCTTCCCCTGCCCCATACAATTTTGTTTTTAAACTGTACTTTATTATTGTTAGCCATCTTAAGCTGTTAGCCAGCTTGAATGCCATTTTTAACAGAAGGGCAGCATATTAAATAAATAACTAAACTTTTGCAAGTCATATTATATAAATGAGAAAAAAATTCTTCATGGCTCTTTTCCATGCTTACCAAATATGATATTTCTGAACCCAAATAAAGATAGCACTGGAGAGTAGCCCTTTGCTACTCTGGCAGTCTCCCAGTTTAGAAAGAAATAGCTTTTAAAATCATAAGGAATAAAATAAAAATCAGGAGGGACAGAGAGCCTACAGGTCCCTAGGAGAGATGTCTGTGGGCACCACATTGGAGAGCCCTGTATTGCAGTTATAATGGCCATAGTCCAGACCCTCTGGAAGTGGAGGACAGGGTGTTTGGACTTTTCACAAAGAGAACTCAGCATCAATTAATGTGAGGAAGGGAGAGAAGTCCTAAGTAAAGGCACAAATGATATACTGCAGCAACTAAATCCAAGCTTCTAACAATGTTCCAAAAAGCAATGATTTTGGATACACTCCACTGGGGTTAAACAGAAAACTATTTTGCTTATTAATATAGTGCCTTCTATGAATACATATAGGGCTAACTCCCAATTAGTTGCCTCCTAGTGCCTTGAAACCTATTTTTCCAGCCCCTGTTATGATAGGCTTATCCTTTTTTAGAGGAATAACAGAAATCCCCCAGTTTACATTTGTTAAATATTTGGATAAGATTTGCCTTGATCTAAAGTATTCCTTTCCCCTTCAACCCGTTGCGCTCACAAAATCAGGTGGAAAGTGTCTGAACACTAATGGTGCTCTTATGTAGCATGGTGTGTATAAGCTTTAATTAATATCACAAGTATTTTGGACAACCACTGTAAATGAGACCTATTTTTTCACACATAAATTATACCAGGAAGGCCTCCCACTGCCATTCTCTAGAGTAGAATCAATAGAACTTCTCATGCTGAAGTGTGTGGGGTTTTTTTTTTAATAGAAGTGACTAGCTTATTTAATTAACACATTTTAATTGCTGTATGGATTTTCTTAACCTACTCTAATTTCTCACTTTGTTGCAGATAATGTTAAGTGTCTCCTCCATTGATTATTGGCGACTGGTGCATTCAAAGAAAGCTGCTTCCAGTATAGATTTCCAACTCTTCGGACTTCCAGCACTCAGAGTTTCCTAGCCTCGTCCACCCCCTTGTAAATGCATTGCAATGGTCACATGAATGCCTGTGGAGTGGTACTGAGACTATCTCTTGGTCTGTTTACAATGGCACTTTAGAAGGAAGAAGCCAATTGTGTGTGCATGTGTGTGTGCTAATAAATAAATAAATTGAAAGCGCTTTAAAAAATGAATCTGATTGTGAAACTTCGTAGAAGTTTCCGAACACTTGTAATTCTCTTAGCCACGTTCTGTTTGGTGAGCATAGTCATTTCTGCTTATTACTTGTATACAGGTCACAAGCAAGAAATAGCCCTCATTGATACCACAGGAGGGGTAGAGTGTGAGGACCTTAAGCTTTTACCGTACAGGTCAATGGAACTTAAAATGGTGAAGCCGATTGATCCATCTAGAACTGACCCTACGGTCCTGCTCTTTGTTGAAAGCCAGTATTCTCAGCTCGGCCAAGACATCATAGCAATCCTGGAGTCAAGTCGATTTCAGTATCAGATGGTGATTGCGTCGGGGAAAGGAGACATTCCTCCACTGGCGGATAATGGCAAAGGGAAATACATCCTTGTAATATATGAAAATATTTTGAAGTACACGTTCATGGATTCATGGAACAGAGAACTTCTAGAAAAATACTGTGTGGAATACAGTGTTAGCATAATTGGTTTTCATAAAGCCAATGAGAACAGCATGTCAAGCACTAAACTCAAAGGATTTCCATTACATCTCTACAACAACGCGGCTCTGCAAGACTGCTTAGTAAACCCCCAGTCTCCTCTGCTGCACATAACCAAAGCCCCAAGGGTTGAGAAAGGCCCCTTACCTGGTGATGACTGGACTGTTTTCCAATTTAATCACTCCACTTACCAACCAGTGCTTTTAACAGAATTTCAGGCTTCCAAACCATTCCCAGCATCACTGCCGAAGGTTTCTCTTTATGCTACAGTGATTCAGGACCTGGGACTTCATGATGGGATTCAAAGAGTCCTTTTTGGAAACAACTTGAACTTTTGGCTGCACAAACTCATTTTTATAGATGCCGTCTCCTTCTTGACAGGGAAGAGGCTTACATTGTCCTTGGATAGATACATTCTTGTTGACATTGATGACATCTTTGTGGGGAAGGAAGGGACAAGGATGAACGTAAAAGATGTGAAGGTAAGATTAATGGCGGGATCTCCTCTTTGTGATATATTTCTGGCACATAAAGCATCAGAGGCTTAGGAATATCTCTTAAATTCTGTTGTCCTCCATTTTGAAAACACCCACTTGCCCTATAGGTGTTTCAAGGAGGGAGGTTGCTAGGTTTTTTATTATATTAAATTATTACTTGTTTAAAGGGGAATATTACCCATCCTTTCTCCAAGGCTCTCAGTGCATCATAATGCTAGCTCTCTCGTTGCAACAACTTTGTGAGGTGGGTTAGGCTGAAAGTTTCTGATTATTCCAAAGTCACCTAATGTGATTCATGGCTAAGCAGAAATCCAGATCTGACATCCTATCCACTACATCAAACTGGCTCTCTAGTCCTAGTATTTGTATTCAAGATATAAGGTATCTTGGATTTATTTGTACTGAGACAGAGGATTTCTTTTTCAAATTCATAGAAGGGAAGTTGATGAAGCAACTGATTAGGTCTGCTGGCCCTCCGAGTCACCCATCAAGTTGTATATGGATGATTGTGTAAGCCAGAATGGCATCAGAAGGATTAAAAAACAGAACTGGTTTATATACCAGCAGCCCACCCCAGGGAACTTATTGAACCCAATGAATTCTGGGCACAGCAGACCCTCATGTTCCCATAGGTCATCAGGAGAAACATGATAGAGCCGCCTCCCCCAAGGTGACACCTTCCAGGTGTGTTGGACTACAACTTCCATCATCCCCCTGCTATGATGGCTAGGGCATTATGGGGGACTTAGTCAAACACAACTGGAGGGCAACAGGTTGGGGAAGGCAGTAGCAGAATTTGCCTCCTGCTAAGATCTGATGGTTAACATGAAGAGAAATTATTTTGGATGGTGTCCTGAGGGACCATCAGAAAAGCTTCTGGGCAAGCCTTAGATTCAACTTGGAGATTAAAAATAAATTAGTAGCACTAGAAATATACCTAATTAAATTCTCCCTTGGAATTGTCTAAATGTGTCTAAATACCAAATGAATTATCATTATGGGAACAAATACCACAGCCATTTCTGCATTTCAGAATGATTAGCATTTTCTTTATGGGTAATACCCATCTCATAAATGCTGAAATTATTCTCTAAGATATTAATATATATTCAAAAAGCTTTCTCTCTCTCTCTCTCTTTATCTCTATCACATCTGGCTGATCCCATGCCTATCATTCCTTTTTTCATTATTTTCATTTTTTTTCTCTTTTCTTTCCATTTTGTATACCAGTCAGGACAACAGGTGAAAAACATGAATTTCAAAGTCCAGTTGTTTCTTCAGGAATCCAACAAAGGTCCATATAAGGTTTCATATTAAAGTTAGCAAATGAGCTTGAACACCATAGCCTTGTGGTGTTTTGTTCAGCTGGAACAATTCATTATTTGAAGAAGAAAAAAACAAACACTGTTTGCTGTCTGCCCTACGTAAGGATTTGCATAGCCTGTTCCCTTGTTCCTGCAGGGTTTTCTGCTTTTCTACCCCATGATCTCAGTTATGCATAGTGTCTCAAATATCATCACTTTTGGAAACTATAGACGTAAATAGGATGTGTGCTTGCAATGGGACATGCATGTAGTAGGATTTCCATTGTACGGAAACCCGGCACTTTTGGGGACCAATGGATCCCTGCAATGGACCTGGCTCGGCTTGCATTAGCCAGCTGAGCTGCACAGTAGTTCCCATAACCCAGGAACTTTACCGCAGCTTGATTTGCACAAAACAGCAGCCAAAAATGGGATGATTTGCAGAAATTAGATAGTTTATGACTGCTATTTTGTGCAAATTGTACTATTTACAGCCACCATTTTGCACAACCCCCTCCCCGAAAAATTCACAAGTTGGTCTGACTTGTCACATGCCGAGTCGGGGCAACTCATGGATAATCAAGCTAGAGTCCAGGGGCCACCCCAAATGGATTCCTTCAACATCCCTACCATTTAGTTGTGAACTCTACATTCTTAGCTTTCTTCCCAACAGGTTTGTGCTTCCACTTTGCTGATGGAAAGTAAATTGTATACAATCATACAGAACAAGGGTATCTGAGAATCATACAGAAAAAG
Source organism: Elgaria multicarinata webbii (assembly GCF_023053635.1). Classification (NCBI taxonomy): domain Eukaryota; kingdom Metazoa; phylum Chordata; class Lepidosauria; order Squamata; family Anguidae; genus Elgaria; species Elgaria multicarinata. The sequence goes on along the minus strand of NC_086180.1, from coordinate 33,188,189 downwards.
GGTATCTCAGATCTTCTGAGATTAAGGCCTTCTTTCTGGGAACATCTAAATTATGGAATTCTGTCTTCCTAGACAGAATGGTGCCTGGCACCATCTTTGCTGTCTTTCAGATGCCAGATGAAGTCTGTCTTGCTCTGTCATGCTTTTAATGGCAACATAGGACCTCAAGTGGTTTAACTGATAGTTCATCTGCTGTTTGCAGTTTTGTACTTGCGTTTTATTCATGTGATGTTGTATTTTTTATTGTAATTCAGTGTTTTATTCTGTAAACTGCCGTAAGACCATTCCTGTGAAAGATGAAATATATGTACATCCACACACCATAAAGAAGGTGTGTTCAGGATAATTCCATACCTATCAAACTACAATGTTTACAATGGAAAACAAACTTGCTGGATTACTACAGTATCCCTAGGTAATTAAGTGCAATATTGTATCACACATCTCATTTCCATTACCATAACACCAGACTTGCTGTAACTATATTTGCTTGACCAGAAATCCCATTTATTTCAATGAGATTTCTGTACAGGTAATTGCATTTTGGATTGCAGTTTGGGACCCAGTCAGGAAAAGCTTTCCCTCCACATTGGAGGGCCAAAAATAGGGCTAAATTAGTCACAATGGGACAGCCACCCAGCTGCTGACATATCTGATCCATACACATATTAATCTGGGATTGGGTCTATTAGGAGTGCAAAAAGTGTGCAAATCCCCAGCATCTGTTGCTGCGAAAGTGGTGGTGGTGGGAATAATCTAGAAACAGACCTTATTGGTTCTTGACATAGAAGCCTTATTCCTAGACATCCTTGGAGTGCTTGAAGATTCCTGTCTGCTTCCTAGGGTGCTCTAGGAATGAGGCTTCTATGGCAGGAACCAAAGAGCCAGTTCCTATAGTGTGTCATCCCAACCCCAACCCCACTTTCTCTCCTTTTTCTTTTTTGCCAATCAGAACATATACTTTTGCTGTAAGACCAAGATCTGTTGCTGCTGGGTTGAGTGTGAGCGATATGTGAGCACGAGCATGCATACACATGGCACCTTCAGCACAGGAAGCTGTCTTAAACTGAGACAGACCATTGGTCCATCTGGCTCAATATTATCCACACTGACTGGCAGCATCTCTGAAGAGTTTCAGGTGGGATTCTTTCCTAGTCCTGCCTGGAGATGCCAGGAATTGAACCTGCCACCATCTGCATGCTCTACCACTGAGCCATGATCCCGTCAACCCAGTAGCCCTCAAAGATATAAAGGTTGTGTACCTCTGTTTTATGAAAAAGAAGTGACTGGGTGGAGACGGAAACCTGCCCCCTCTCCACCTGATCTTGCTCTGCTCTACCGCATCAAGCAGTTTTCTCTCAGTCCAGATACAGGAAGTGAGCTGGGATGGGGGGGGGGATTGCTTAAAGCGACAGAGCACAGTGAGTTAGAGTGGGGGTGGGTTGGGTGTTGCTCCCCTCCCACACACATTCCTTTTCATGAAAAGAACAGATCCACTTAAAGGTGAATGGTGCAGACATATGGAAAGAAAAACATGGCTGCCCTTTCACATTACTCTGAGCTTTGGGGTTCACACCAATTGCCATTTGGCATGTAGGCAGATCTAACCATGCTGTGGGTTCTGCTGCCCTTTTCATCTTGAGACTGAAGTCCAGGGAAGGAGCAGGGGCCCCTAATGTCTGCTTATTCTATAAGTGGATCTTTTTAATGCATTCTAAGGAATTAATCACTACTCTAGGTACAAGCCTCAACTGCTATTGAGGAAAGGGGGGCATTTTTCTGGACAATCAGTGGATGTCTTTGTCCTACTTGCCAGAGATAATGTGCTATTTTAGCCATTGCTGAAGAAGCTGCTATTTGGGGTATTTTAAAAAACAAAACCAGAAGATGAAATCGACATACCGTATTTCTTCGATTGTAAGATGCCATCGAATCTAAGGCGCACACTAATTTCAGTGCCACCAACAGGGAAAAAAAGCTTTGATTCGAAGAAAAAATAAATTTCTCCAGTCAGCCAGCAAAGCAATTTTACGGTACATACACGCAGCGGAGGGGGAGAGGAACAGGGAGCGAGCGAGACACAGACACACGCGCGCGCACCCACACGCACACGCATAGAGGCAGGTTACATGAATGGGAAGCAGGAACCAATCGTCCCCTGCCTGGGAACGGACAGCCACACATGCATTCAAAAGCTGGTCTGCACCATTCACACGGACGGGAGGGGGTGGGCGGGCGAGCCCAACCAGCACTGCTCAGGTGATTCTTCCGCTTCCCATCTCCTTAACAGAGGCGAGGCCGAGCTCTTTGGAAGCTCGCTGGCCTGCCGGAGCTGGGGTCACTCCCAGCCGGCTCCCGGCGGCAACGTTTGAGATGCTCCGAGACGTTGCCCCTCTCCCCCCCCCCGTGCGCTTCTCTCTCCACTCCCTTCTCTCTCGCTCGCTCTTCACCCCCTACCCTCTTTCCCCGCCTGTCCCGCTGCAGACTCGACAAATGTAATTACCGTATTTCTTCGATTCTAAGGCACCATCGAATCTAAGGCGCACCCAATTTTTAGAGCTGTTACTTTAGGGAAAAAAGTGCATCTTGGAATCGAAGAAATACGGTAGCTAACTCTGGGCTCATCTACACCAAGCAGGATATTCCACTATGAAAGTGGTATGAAAGCAGTATATAAAAGCAGGAGCCACACTACTGCTTTATTGCGGTATTGAAGTGCACTGCAGGATCTACGCTACTGCTTTATAGTGGTACTGAAGTGCACTGACAACTGGTGGGCCCATGACACATCTACACCAAGCAGGATATAACACTATGAAAGCATTATACGGTATGTGTCATTGGTCCCAACAGTTGTCAGTGCACTTCAGTATCACTATAAAGCAGTAGTGTGGCTCCTGCCTTTGATATACCACTTTCATAGCACTTTCGTAGTGGAATATCTGCTTGGCATAGATGAGCCCTATGTGTCCAAAAATGCCTTTTGCACATGCTCTCTCTTTCTGCATATATATTCTTATATACTCAGTGATTCTGGGCTAGCACCATGTACATTGATGGTGCTATATAAATAAATAATAATAATAATAATAATAATAATAATAATAAAATGCCTCCACCACAAGGAATGAGGAGCTCATAGACAGATTCTGAGGGTGCTTTTTAGATTGCTGAGACTTGTATCAATAGTGCATTTTTGGGAAGATTATGCCTGCTCCAGAAAACAATCAAGCAGGCACTTAATTCCCACTGAATTTTTAAGTGGAAAATTTGCATAGCTTACATGCATTAACATAATGTATGTATCGTTTTTATGAATGTACTTCAATGCCCAGTTGCATTTGATGAAGACTGTCTTAAGTCCATCAATTCTTTCAGAACATTTTGTGCATAAACTTGCCAGGATAAACGTGGTATGGACTTTTGACTTCAGCCAAAGCTGTAATGTGCATGAATAATATACATGAATAATATACATGAATACTCAAGTGATGTGTCCAGCAGATTATGTTAGGGTTTCAGCCTGCATCTTAAGTATTGCATCCAGTTCTGGGCATCACACTTCAAGAAGGATGCAGGCAAGCTGAAAGGGTTTCAGAGGAGAGCAACGAGGATGATCACGGGTCTGGAAATAAAGCCCTTTGAGGAAAGACTGAAAGAACTGGCCATGTTTAGCCTTGAGAAGAGAAGACTGAGGGGAGACATAAATAATAATAATAATAATAATAATAATAATAATAATAATAATAATTCTTACCTGCCTCTCCATTTTGATTGAGGTGGGGAACAACAATAAATGATGAAATACATAAAACTGAATTAAAACATAACATACATTGTTAAAAACATCCTAAAAACATTCTAAAAACATTCTAAAAACATCTTTAAAATGATAGCACGCTTCAAGTACTTGAAAGGTTGTCACACAGAGGAGTGCCAGGATCTCTTCTCGATCAACCAGAGTGCAGGACATGGATTAATGGGCTCAAGTTACAGGAAGCCAGATTCCAGCTGGACATCAGGAAAAAACACATCCTGACTGTTAGAGCAATATGACAATGGAACCTAGGGAGGTAGTGGGCTCTCCCACACTAGAGGCATTCAAGTTGCAGCTGGACAGCTACCTGTCAGGCATGCTTTAATGTGGATTCCTGTATTGACCGGGGGGTGGGGGTGGACTTGATGGCCTTATAGGCCTCTTCCAGCTCATTGATCCTATGATTCTATGATTTGGGGTTCAAATGCTCAGCCTCACCTCCCACATAAATTTAGTCCTAATCCTTCCTACAAGTAGGGCAGCATAGACGTTTCTATCCATTGCCGTATAAACCTTGCAAAACCCCTGTGATGTAGGTTAAGCTGAGAAATTGTGACTGGCCTAAAATCACCCAGTGACCATCATGGCTGACTGGGAATTTAATCCCAGGTCTCCCTGCTTCTAATACAACACCCTGACCCCTACACTACATTGTCTCTACTTAATACAGTGACTTGTAGACAGATCGTTAACATCAATCATACTGACTGATAGTAAGAACCGAAGTTGTTCCATGTGCAAGGAAGCCATTTGGGAGAACAATAATCAAAGGACAGAAACCAAAAGCATTGGCTGCTTTATTGCTGCACTGTTCAAGCAAAGTTCCTTTACACATTTCCATTTCCTGTTCGTCTCATTTACAGAGTTTGCAGCAGACAAATATTACAGCAGTTGCCACTTTCTCTGCATTCAGTGGATACAAGCATAGAGTTGCCATAGGCACAACCTTAATATGCTTTGCTAGCTGTGATCAATACCTTCCCTATTGGAAAAAAAGAAGATGTTTGTTGTCAGATGAGATGATACCTGCATATAAAACACTTTGAGATTAATCAGTATCTTGCATTTAGCTTTTAGCAGAAGCTTCCCAGTTTGGGGTTTTTATTTTATTTGCTTTCAGATAAAATTCATTGCTCAGTGTATTTCTTAATGAGTCATTTACAGGCCATAGAATTTTTTAGAATCCATTAGTATCCAAGCCAAGTTTTTCTTCTTCTTCTTCTAATGAATATGATGCCCAAACAAAATTAGTGATTAGTTTACAGTAAAGGAAAACGACTGAGACTTAGGTAAAGATCTATCAACACTCGCACCCAATTTAAAACCAATGTGTATGACCTTCCCCCATGAGTTAAAGCACCCTTTTCAGCGAGAAAAAGAAAAGGTCAGAAGGAGACAAGGGGAATGGATTTTTCAAAAGGATGTTGTAGAGCTGTGGTTTATGTATTTCAGCATGTCTAATGATTTCGAGATAGTGGTTTTCGGCTGTGCTAAAACACTAATATCCGATTCAAATCATCAGGAAGGGCCCATGGTGCAATCTTGCCAGGCCTACATTATCTTAGAATGCATGTGGGAGTCTGCTTGTTTGAATGTGTCCTCACAATAAAAAAAACTTTCTGAGCAAAGAAAGCAAAAGACACCAGGGAGAAGACTTCTATCCTGCCCTTTTCATGTGCTGGTAAATTCTTCCATGGGATTACTTCCCAGATAATGGTTCTCTGTTATCAGGGAAATAATCCCATGGAAGAATTTATCAGCACACAGAACCTAACTTGCCATGGAATAGTAAAAACAAGCCCCTTCCCACAGGCAATGGCTGGGTATGCAAAGGCAATACCGTCCTTTCTGCCATTAATGTGTTTATATTTTATTGGGATTTTGTGGCCTACTTCTTGCCCACTCCCCCAATTCAAGGGCAGACACAGCTAGATATTGCACATTGCTATTTTGAATCATGCCATCTATTGCCCATCTATTTCAGGAGTGGACAGTAAATAGATTGGGGTCTACTGATAATCTTCTGGGCAATTTTCAGTTGCTCAGCAAGGGTTTCCAGCTTCAGATAGATTAATAATAAAATAACCACAAAAGGCTCCTCACACCTCCTAAATTAGGCTGCCAAAATCAAGGAAATTTGGGCTGGGGGAAGGAATAAATTGATGTGTGCAAGAATTTAAGAAAATAAGAAGAGACATGCTGGAAGAATCCTAAGGGTTTCTTCCAAGGGTCCATCTAGTCCAGCATTTTGTTCACACAGTGGCCAACCATCTGTTGATCAGAAACCCACAAGCAGGGCACGGATGCAACAACACCCTCTCATCCATGTTCCCCAGCAACTGGTGCACACAGGCTTATTGCCTCTGATACTGGAGGTAGCACATAGCCATCAGGACTAGTAGCCATTGATAGCCTTCTCCTCCAGGAACTTACCTAACCCCCATTTAAAGTCATCCAAATTGTTGGACATTACTACATCTTGTGGTTGTGAATTCCATAGTTCAACTATGCACAGTGTGAATTTATTTATTTATTTATTTAATTACATTTATATACCGCCCCACAGCCGAAGCTCTCTGGGCGGTTTACAACATTTAAAAATAGTAAACATTAAAAGTATACAATTTAAAAACACACACACACACACACACACACACATAAAAACAGTATAAAAACAACAGTATCCAAGATGAACTTCCTTTTATGTATCTTGAATCTCCCGCCAATCAGCTTCATGGAATTACCCTGGTTTCTAGTATTTTGAGAGAGGAAGAAAAATATCTTCCTATCTACATTTTCTACACCATGCAGAGAGCTTTGGCTATTGGGCGGTATAGAAATGCAATAAATAAATAAATAAAAGTTTTGTAAACCTTTATCATGTTCCGCTCCCCTTCACCTTCTTTTTTCCAAGCTAAGCAATCCCAGCGGTTGTAACCTTTTGTTCATATGTGTTTCACTCCCTTGATCATTTTAGTTGCCCTTTTCTGCACTTTTTCCAGCTCTATAATAACTTTTTTAATGTATGGTGACAAGAACTGTACACAGTGAGGTCGCACCATAGGTTTGTATAACAGCAGTATGATATTGGCATTTTTATGCTCAATTCCTTTTCTAATTGTGCATAACATGGGATTTGCCTTTTTTTACAGCAGTCATACACTGGGCTAACATTTTCATCCAGCTGTCCACCACAATCCCAAAATCTCTTTCTTGGTTGGTCACTGCTAGCTCATAATCCATGAGATTATACTTGAAGCTGGAATTTTTTTTGCCCCACCGTGCATTCACTTTACACTTGCTTACATTAAACCACATTTGCCATCCAGATGCCCATTCTCCCAGTCTTAGGATTCTTCCTAATTACATAAATAAATGTGTAGGAAAGGAGGATTTTGAGTTTGCTATTCATCTCTTAACAGCAGGAAAAAAAACCAACAACCACAATTGCTTCATTTTAGGAAAAAGGAAATCATTCCCCCTTTGTCTGATTATCATATTACATTATGTTGTTATGTTACATTACATTAATATAAAGCAAGGCAAGATCAAATGTATAGAAATAGATTTATTAAGATATGGTATGTTCTTGTTGGATTTTGGAATGATAAATTTGGGGAGTTACCATTCTTATTCTTTGTTCTTCTTAATTTGAAGGATTGCTAAAAGAAAATACGCAATTGATAATTTTGATATAATAATAATAATAATAATAATAATAATAATAATAATACCCATGGAGGGGAATGGGAATGCATTCTGCAGACCATACCCCTCCATGCATGACCTTTCCAAGTTTATCAGGAAGGTCCGAAGGGGAAATGTAATTGCATTCGGGGTGAACACGGTTACAGAGATTTGTGCAATTAGGAACCCAGATAAGGCAACTCTGTAACTAAACACAATTACATTTCCCCTTCAGAACTTCCTGGTTAACACAGGAAGGTTGAGGGTGGAAGGGGCAGGGCCACAGCACGCATCCCCATACCCCTCCATGGATACAAATTTTGAATACCTGCATAGGGCTAAACTGTTGCAAATACTTAGAAATTGGATACCATTTCATCATCTTGATATTCCGCATAGTTCTTATGCGCATTCTAGAGCTCAGTCTCAGACATGTTTACTTAGACATTTACTCGAATTTTACCTCCTCCTTGTAAGTATGCTAAGGCTTGCGACTTTACCTTCCCATCTCTATATCTGTACATCACTCAAGGACTCTTAGATAACGCATACATTTTCTTGTCTGGGAAAAAATTGTAATATTTAGTAGTAATATTTTATTGTGCCACCATATGTCATAACAGCATGAAATTAACAGTGCAAAGCTATACCTATTTAGAAGTAAATCCATTAAGTTCAATTGAACTTACTCTCAGGTAAGTGAAAATAGGATTACAGCCAAAGTCCTAAAAAAGACGACCAGAAATCAGTAAAGCAAATCCAAATCCAAACTGGATAACATGGTCAGACACATCCAGATATACATAAAATCCATTAAAATAACTGAAACAAGGAGCACCATTATGTACCCAGATGGAATGCTTGCAGAGCGAAAGTGAACAAGTCCAGATTACAATAAATCCATCGGAGGTGAGTCATTTTAAGTTTAAAGTGGAAAATTAAAGTTAATTATCATTAATAGGAAAATATACAACGCCCTGGCAATTCACAGTAGGATCCTTTAAAACCTTTGTTCTTACAAATATAAAATGCATACGTAAAAGCTGCCAACCTGCAAGTGATTGAGCTCTTATCAGAACTTAATAACAAAAATGGGTTTCTAAAAAGGTGCCCTGTTCCTCTTAAAAGGGAAGTCAGAATGTTCATGCATGTGTCTTTTCTATTCTTTTTCTGGTTTTGGATCTGAACCGTACTTAGTTTATTGCCTTATCCTTGCCATTTTTTAAAAAAAAGGTATCTCAAGAAACTCACATCTGTGTTTATAACTGGATGGAAGAGAAGGAATTGTATTGAGGCATGATTATTATGCACTCCATGGTCAGGAATTTATACCTGACCATGCATTTCAAATCTACAGTTTCTGCTTTCTTATAAACAGCTAGAGAAATACCGCCTGGGGAATTATAACCTACTTCTTGCTATAAGGGTGCTTTGAGAAGAATGTTGTTGTCCTGCATAGTATCTGGTGCTAAAAAGTGACAGAGCATTGTTTGGTGGCACCCTGTGTGCATTTATTCTTTTCCCCTATGGACCTCGTGGACCTCAAACATTCAGTTTGGTTCACATCTTCTAAACATTGATCTCCTTCCATTGCTTCTCAAATGATATAAAATGCCATTAGTCTTTGACACCTCCTTGGATTTTTGAAGTCCTTTATTTCTCTCTCTCTCTTTCTCCTGATCCTTGCACATTAAAAAGCACTTTGAACTCTGAAAGTGCGCTCCCATTTCAGTGTCATAAAGACACAAATACATATAAGAGTCACACAGCTCTTTTGATCATAGGGAATGAAATAGCACCATAACATCAGGGGACTGTATCCTACATGTGTTCAGGAGAAGGCTTTAGGTGGGATAAGCCTAATTATAGAGCTTCCATTTGGTAAGTTCTGTGATCCTTCTGAAAGAATCATTGATTTTATATACAAAAGAGGACAGAAACGAAAATGTGTGCTAGTCTCCCATCGATGGCCAAACTTTAAGAATAAAGTTAACAAGTGTTTTGCAGAGAGGGCATGAAATCTGCTTGTCAAAAGTATATAATCAGGTAACCCCAAGGTGACAATACAGATCACATCAGGGACATTTATTGAGCTGGCATTTATTATGTGGAGTTAGTTCTCCAAAGGCATTAAAGGCTTGATAAAGTCCATTACAGATGTTTAAACGGTTTACAATGAATGTGTGTGGGGAGGAGAAGCACCGTTGTGTACCCAGTTTGAATGCTTGTAAGGGGTTCAAAACAGGCACAGCAAAAGTAACCAAACCCAGATTACAATACATCCATTGGAGGTGAGCCCCTGATCCTTCTCAGGGGTTCTGCTTACCTAGAATCATCAAAAAAGAGGACAAAGGAGGACACAGAAGTGCATAATGCTTACACATGCTAATGTATATGCATAGATACACATTTTAGACCATGCTTTCAATAGGAGTGCTCCACCATAGTGGAGAAGACTGTAAACAGGTGACTTGTGTGCCTGCTCAATCAGCAGTCCAGATGTTGATGGGTAACTTCAAGACTCTTGTTCTCCCTGCTTATGGTGGTTCTTCTTTATAATTAAACTGGACTTGGACAAGGCAACCCTTCAAACAGAGGATGCCTTCGATTGTCCTATGACAGTCCTTCAAATAGAGGACTGTCCTCTGTAAAGTAGGTCACAAGGCTGCCCAATGCTTACATGTGAGCCAAAGAACCACTGCTTGTTTGACTTCATGGCCAATTCCTGTTGTTCATAGAATGCCAAACAGAATCCCACCAAAGGTGCCATTTTGTGAATGACCACAGCATACTGGCATGCTGGACTTCTATGTGTACTCTTCATAGGTGCTGATCCCATCTGGCTTTGGGGTACAGGTTTTCACCCCTCTGCTCCCAGCAGGCAGCTATGCCAGAATATCATTCTCCTTCTTCAGGAGAATTTGCCTCTCGTGGATCCAGCTCAGGAAGACACATCAGTCCTACAGGAAGAATCCCATTGCGAAAGGAAATCCTGGTTTGCTTGGGTTTGCTTTTTCTTTGGTATATTGACTTTAAATTAATGGACAAACTGTAAGTTGCATGTACACTTCCAGGAACTGGAACTAAATGAGCCTGCTGATTTTGTAGAGAGAACCAAAGCAATACCCTTTAATTCAATATCTCCCATCACTCTACTCTTTCTCTTTATGATATTTAGGAAACCGTGACAATATTAAAGTTTGTTCACTTGTTTTGATATAATTCATTGGCTTTCTAATTCAGAAACCTAGGCAGGGGGTAATTCAAAAAAGAGAGTAAAATGCCTGCCTTTTCTTCTAGACAGCGTAACAGATTGTCTAAGCAGCTTTTCCTTGGACTGCAATAGATCTGATTTTCTTTCCCCTCTCTGGTCATCCATGAATGACACAGGACACTCTAAATTTGATTCAGAAGGGGAAACTGTGACAAAAATTAAAGTTTGTTCACTTGTTTTGATATTATTCAAAGGGAAAGGGGGAGAATTGGGGCATGTTGTAGGTGGAGCGAAAGGGGCCAAATTAATTCTTTTTTGGCGGAGGGGAAATTGGAAGAGCAGTGAATGCCTTATGCCCTACTAGCAGGAGCTCTGCAGGGAAGTTGGACTTGGAGGTTCTTCCAACCTTGGAGCCCTCCAACATCAGCTGTAGGACTGCCCTGTTAGAAATGTGTATTTTGGGAGAAAATAGATTTAAAACAATGTTTAAATACGCGTGTAAATATGAATTTGAAAATGACAACTGCTTATCAATGTGAAAATGGGATAGAACAGACTGATAGGTGAACATGTGTGAATATGGCAGCAACTGGAAAGAGAGTGACTTGCCCGTCACTACATGTAAACGTCGGTGTAATTTGCTGCTGGACCAGAATGTGGATGCTTTAGATCTTGAGGCAAAACACACAAATCTAGCACATTCCACTTTTTCCCATTGCTTCAGGAATCTCCCAGGGCTGAACTAGAAATGATGCTGAGTTGCACATACTCCCAAGCTCAGATTCTTCTTTTTTCATGGAGACTGCAATATGCCTCGGAAGTCCTGAGGGACTTTGTAACCATTTCCCCTCTGATAGTTTGCCATTGAAAATCCACCTGAACTGCTCTGCCTGCCATGTTTTGTAGCAAGGAAAAAAGGGGGAAGGGAAATTCTAAGGAAAAACTGATGTGGCTTAATGTTGTGTGCAGTTTAGTCCTCAAACCATGGATGACTTGCTTTGTCAATAAGGCAAAACAAGTCATTCATGGTCTGATAAAATGCATCCTAGATCAGGAAGTTCTCAGTTCTCTTGGACATTTTGAATGGCCAGCTGCTAGTGAGGAAAAATGTCTCCACCCACATCTGCCAGGCATTTCTTCCCTAATCCTTGTTTCTAGGTACGCCTTATTCAAGCTTGTACTTGAATTCACACAACAAGCAGGCTCCAGTCCCAACTGCTGTTATTACAGGCAGATTGTGGGTATAAGTCCCTCCTCCCAAATTCCTTCCACCAGTTTCTGCCTACATAAGAATCAGGATCAAACTTTCTGGACCTGCATCCTGTTTCCTCAGTGGCCAGCCCAGTGCTTCTGGAAAGCCCACAAGCAGGTCATGATGGTACTATTGCTCCTCAGCAACTGAGGGGCGTACTGCCTTGGAAATCTGGAGGCTGCCTGGTATGGATAGCCAAGGGCATTTTGCTGAGGTGAAGGACAAGATTGTGACCCCTCCCATCCCATGTACAGACACTGACAAGTTTGGCAGTTGATTTTTACTTCAGCTCTGGCGCCAGCAATTTTCACTGCACCTGAGGCTAGGTTAGGAGGTTTATGGCAGACACAAAATTCTGTCCTCCAACAGCTCACTGCCACTTTCGGTCCAGGAGCATCTACCTGTTGAGGTGGCTACCTCACTTGCCTGCCTGAGAACATAGCCAATTCCACTACAACAGCTCTTGACATAGTTTTTCTCCCCACACATCCATTAGAGCTCCAAATTCTACTGATATTAAAACTGCTTGACCCGTATAATGGATAAATCTCACCAACTGGTCTTAGTTGTCAAACATCTCTACATGTTTTTGTCAATAGTTGGGTGGCCATATGGAAAGGAGGACATGGCTCCTGTATCTTTAACAGTTGCATAGAAAAAGGAATTTCAGCAGGTGTCATTTGTATGCATGCAGCACCTGGTGAAATTCCCTCTTAGTCACAGCATTTAAAGCTGCAGGAACCCTGTCCTCTTTTGTACATGGTCACTCTATAAAAGAGAGCAGGGATCCTGCAGCTTTAACTATTGTGATGAAGAAGGAATTTCACCAGGTGCTACAAGCATACAAATGACACCTGCTGAAATTCACTCTTCTATGCAACTGTTAAAAATACAGGAGTATTTTTAACAGTTTCCTGTTAACAGTTTCCTGTCCTGCTTTCATATGGCCATCTTAGTCAATAGGCCTCCATTCTGAAGTCGCTGCTCCGAAATAAACCACTTTGCCATTAAAAAAAGAAGAAGTGGTACCTCTCAAAGCCTACTGTTGTCATGTTTTGTGGAGCTCTGCATTAGCCTGCATTTAAAACAACAATTGAGTTGTTTTAAAGGAAAAGGGAGTTGTTTCCGGTATTTAAAAACAGCATGTTAAGTAGAGCATCAGTACTATGACATAAAGGCAAGAATATCCCAGCTTAAGGCCAATCATAATTATTGTCTTAAAAGCACTTGCGGTAATAAACACTTCACCAGGAATGTCAGACATAATGCACTTCCACTAGTAACAATATTACTTATGTTAACTTTCTTTTAACTATGTCTTTGTCATCCAAATGCATGGAGAAGAAAACAGGTCTCAGCCAGCCAACAGCACTACTTTAGTATCATTAACATTATAGAAGAAATTTCCAAGCGCCCCAGTTCAAACAGGGACATTATTAATTCATTGGAGTGTATGCATAGACAGATGAGCAGACAGGAGAGAAAGATGGTTGCAGAGCAAGCCTCCTTACGGGTCATTGTCTGGCTATTCTTGTACAGAATCTGCTGTAGCCAGTGTTTGCAGGAGCTGTGTGGAGGAGATACAAATCAGCATTTCATGTCAATGATTTGCTTATTCAACAGATGCACTGGGTGTGTTTTAAAAGAAAGAAACCATAGGACCTCTTAAGCTGTTCCTCAAATGTTTGTGCAGACCATCCCAATGCATGTTGACTCAAAAGCAAATATCATGGAGGTGGGCCATAGTCCCAAGTGTGCATAAGATTAGTCTTGTTTAACCTCTTAATGTACTGCAAAGGAGAAAGCAAGGGGCTGGAAGGAAGCAGGAGAAAAGACCTGCAAAATTGTGAAAGATGCTGGTATTCAGAGAAATTGTGCCTGTGATACTACAGACAATGTTTAGCCACCATGACTAGGACTCATTGACAGCCTTGTTCTCCATATATTTGTCTAGCCACCTGGGCAGGATCTAGACTACTGCTTTATAATGGCATTGAAACGCACTGACAACTGTTGGGGCCCGTGACACATTCCATATACTGTTTTCAAACCACTTCCATAGTGTCATATTTTGCTTGGTGTAGATCTGGCCCAAGTTGGTGAGCATCACTTCATCCTATAGAAGGTATTCCATAGCTTTAATCTGCTATCAGTCACCACTATTCAGTTTCACTGGATGACCCAGATCCTAGTACAGTGAGAAGCAACCTGATGCCCTCCGGATGTCCTGGACTACAACTCCCATCAGCACCAGCCGGCATGGCCAATTGTGAGAGATTATGGGAGCTGCAGTCCAAAACATCGAGAGTGAATCAACCCTATCTCTCTATCTGCTTTCTCCATACCCTGCATAATTATATACACCTCTAAAAGTGAAATCCTATCTGTACTTACCTAGTAGTAGGCCCTATTGAGCATAGCGGGACTTAAAAGTAAATATATAGGATCATGCTGTAAAAGTATAAAATAGTAGTTACCTTCTGTATAAAACAGGAAATACAGAACCTCTGAAATGACTCTGGTAGGGAGCGTTTCCTGCCACATCAGGATAATTCAAGAATGGTAGTGTAATTTTAATGACAGAACTTCTATAGCCAACTTTTCTTTTGCTCTGAGATCAGGATTCAAAAAACTGCACAATTCAGTGCAGTCCAAGACATTTTGCTTCCTGAAGTAAAGGATAGATGGAGAGGAGGAGGGGGACATAAGCCAACTTGGGTTCATTGCAAGAGGGAAAAAAGAAAGATGGGATATAAATCTAATAATAACATATATAGGGCTTCTTAAAACAAGCAATTTATAGGATGCTTGTGAGTGGTCCCTTACAGACATTTGTGGGTCAGTTAGATGACGACATGAGCCTCCTGCATGTCTCCCACTCCTTTTCCCAGTTATTCTGCTCAAAATTAAACCTTGGAGAAAGCGATTCTTCTGAAATATCTTGGGATTTCCTGCCATGTGCAGTCAAAGTTGTGGTACAAAATCTGTATGAGCTGGGAAGTTTTAAATTACAGACCACTGCTCTCCTCCCATGTAATTCAGCTTGTTTCAAATGTGGAAGAGAAGCAGGAAGCAAAGCAATGCTAAGCTAACACGATTTTCCTTTAATGTAAAGGGCTTTAAAAAATCATATGTGCACAGACACACACAACCACACCATTCCATATACAGAAATTGCCCAGAGTGTAGCTGAATCTTACTTCTCATTGGCGATACAACTGAGTCCTCTAGTATGCCTTAGGAGAGCAAACTAGCTTAGGTGATGTTGACCAGGCTGCATAGAACCTCAGGTCTGTCCTCCAACGCCTCACTGCTGCTCTCCTCTGCATCTCCCACCTGAGGTGGCTGCCTCACTCTGCTTAGTGGTAGGGCCACCCCTGGAGCTATTAAGGTGTTTTGGTCTTGCATTGCTTGAACAGCAATAGCCCTAAACACCTCTATTTCAAATCCTAAAGGACCACCAGTTTCCTATCATGGGGGGAAGGTGGCTAAACTGCTAGGATCACACTTATGCTTTCATTTGCTGGATCTTTCAGGGTCTTCACGAAATACTTTCAGTTTCCTATCATCAGAAGATGGTGTGTATATGAGTTTTGTTGGGGGGGATTATTTTTATTTGCAGTCACTGCATTATGTATTAGCCCAGTTCATCTATTTACTGCCCTACACATGCTGCTAGCAACACATGCTGCCAGCAGATTAAATTCTTGCTTTTTTTATTGCAACTCTGTTCTCGATTCAGTAGCATGACGCCAATATCAGTTTTAGCTTAGCCTTCACTTCCTGCTTGTGCGCCTTATATCTTATTCATGGATTTAATAGCTCTGTTATCTACATGTCCTTTGTGCAGATGCAATTCCAGTACCACTGTAGTGCACTTTGGAATTATTGAGTCACAGAGAATGATATGCTCTGGAATAATATAAGACAGCCTTGTACAGTAGAAAACCCAATGTTATAGAGAAAGCAAACATAATTACTATATCCAGAGGGAGAGCAGTGTTAGCCCGTTTCGGTGAAAACAACAAAGGGTCTTGTGGAACCTTACAATTTATTGGGAAATTCACTTCTATCACCTGTACCTTGAATCAGGATTATGTATTTTTATCGCATTTCGTGTGTTAATTAACTTACCTATGCCAGGAGGTTTGTTATCACCTACATTGCCTTGTTACTACCAGTTCTTTCTGCATTCATTTCCTCTCTGACCTTACTCCTCTACACACACACACACACACACACACACACACACACACCATATTTATAAATGTCAACCAATACTTAGGATTCCATGCATCGGATGAAGTGGACTCTAGACCATGTAGAGCAGAGCTGAAACTTCTCAGAGGACTTTTTTCCCCCTAGGAAATTCCTATTTTTCCCCTCAACCTCCCCCCGCGCCCACAAAAAAAGACACTTTACAAAATTTTCTCTGAATATTTTCTCTTACATTGCCTGTGGCAGCTTTTGTTTTCACACACACACACACACACACACACACACACACACACAGAATGCCACACCACAGAGCAACACTACAATAGAACAATCCAGCAATCCAGGACATAACTGCATAGGTAGTTGAAAAATAGCCACCAAATTCTCCACATATTCATTAATTAATTAATTCATTCATTCATTCATTCATTCTGAAGTGTGTTATTTTCTTTTCTTTATAAAATAATCCCACAGTGGGGTACAACTAATAAAACTTAATTTTTAAAAATATACATAGTCAACCAATCACACAGGAGAATTGTAGCACAGACCCATAACAATTCACAAAGTGCAGCAAAACAAATTCAGCCCAAAGCCTAGGTGAACACATTGATCTGTACTTGGTGCAGAAAGTTTGTAAGACTTGGTGCTGACCCTATATAAGAGAAGAGGGAGTTCCACAGTCAGTATGCTTTTACATAGAAAAGCCTTTCTCAAGTTGCTGCATATTAAATTCCAGGAAAATGTGGTACTATCAAGACATCCCCACTTCACCTTAATATCTGGGCAGGGGAGAAGGTACTTCATTAGGTATCCATGTCATAACTCATGTAGGGCTTTATATTTCAGTACAAGCACCTTAATGACTGACCAACCATTCCCATCATTCTATTGATTTCAATGGGTCTACTCTAAGTCTGGATCCAATCCAACATTTTTAACACCATGATACTTCAAAAATAATATAATGAGTAATATCAATCAGAGAACCCTATTGAAGTTACTATGAATATTTCAGTACTTGCCTGAGGGGGGAAAATAAACCAGTGAATGTCTACTTTGTATTTTACTCTTAACATTTCTAAGAATCATAGAATCATAGAATAGCAGAGTTGGAAGGGACCTACAAGGCCATCAAGTCAAACCCCCTGCTCAATGCAGGAATCCACCCTAAAGCATCCCTGACAGATGGTTGTTCAGCTGCCACTTGAAGGCCTCTAGTGTGGGAGAGCCCACAACCTCCCTAGGTAACTGATTCCATTGTCATACTGCTCTAAAAGTCAGGAAGTTTTTCCTGATGTCCAGCTGGAATCTGGCTTCCCTTAACTTGAGCCCATTATTCCGTGTCCTGCCCTCTGGGAGGATCGAGAAGAGATCCTGGCCCTCCTCTGTGTGACAACCTTTTAAGTATTTGAAGAGTGCTATCATGTCTCCCCTCAATCTTCTCTTGTCCAGGTTAAACATGCCCAGTTCTTTCAGTCTCTCTTCATAGGGCTTTTTTTCCAGACCCCTGATCATCCTGGTTGCCCTCCTCTGAACACGCTCCAGTTTCTCTGCATCTTTCTTGAGTTGTGGAGCCCAGAACTGGACGCAATGCTCTATATGAGGCCTAACCAGGGCCGAATAGAGAGGAAGCAGTACCTCACGTGATTTGGAAGCTATACTTCTATTAATGCAGCCCAAAATAGCATTTGCCTTTCTTACAGCCATATCACACTGTTGGCTCGTATTCAGCTTGTGATCTACAACAATTCCAAGATCCTTCTCGTTTGTAGTATTGCTGAGCCAAATTGCTGAGCATAATTTGAGTATATAAAGTACGCAAGTATAACACTAATATCCATATCATCCACCCTAAACATTCTGGAACTTTTATTTTAAGAAACTTTCTTATTACTTTGACTTTTTGTTTTCCTCTAGTTGCATGCTGAATGGATTTGCATTCTGTGGGTTACATATTCCAGAATTTACCATTTAGCAGTTTGGCATAACATGACAACAGTTCTTCAGCACTTGCAGTTTGGAACAGCTCAAAGAGAACAAGATCTACTTCACTTCTTTCTGTCTCAAAGCAGAAAATGTTCATGTACATTTGTCTCAACACCATTCACTTTGTGCAAAATATGTTTCACATTAGGTCTTTCAGTCTTAACTATGAGCAATTATTCTTCAAGGACAAAGCTAAGGTGGAATCATACAACAATTTTCCCTCCTCATTTCCCCACCCCTCCGCAGTTACCTCATAGAATATTGTATGTTCAATTCAACTGTAGTTCTGGTCCACCTATCTCCAAAATATCCAGAATCAAACACAGCTTGTCCAACAAACTGCATGAATGTTGAAGTTAAAGTTATTTCAATCTTTGTGAATCCATACATGAAATTACCTTTTATACCAATCTGCAGATCAGAAATTAGCTATTTTGTATTTGATAAAATTCTTAGCAATTTAAACTTCTCAAAATACACACTTGAATATGGCTTTTGAGAAGGAAAGTTTTTCATTTAAATATTGATTTTGAGAGACATAAATATTTAAATATGTATTTTGAGTGAAAATACATACTCTATTAAAAATTAAAATATGCATTTAAATTTAAATACTTTGAATTTTAAAATATATAGATGATAAATAGAATGATAGATAGAAGAAAAACCAGAACAGAATCATATGTATGAAGAAGACAGAGAACAGAATCATACGTACCACATGACAGACCAAAAATAGACAGAGTCTTTTTCAGCGCTAAGGAGAACTTTTTATGTCTGATCAGCTGCTGGTCATAGAGAAGAGCTTTTCCCCCTGAAGCAGAGGGGGCGGGGCTAGGGGAAGAAGCCTCTGGGCTAGATGGAAACCGCATCGGTCCTCAAGCCTGTGGGCCAGATGTTCTGCATCCCTCATATACATTAACAGCACAATCCAACCAAAGCTAAGCATTCTTTGTTTGATTTAATCAGACATCTCAGCTTGGTTGCTTTTTGAAACTTAACATGGCAAAGACTGAATTGCTTGTTTTTCCTCCTAAACCTTCTCCTCATCTCTCATTCTCTCTTACTGTCAATGATGTTACACTTACTCCAGTCAAGGAAGCTCGTAGTCTTGGCTTTATATTTGATTCCTCGCTCTCCTTTATTCCTCATATTGAGGCAGTAGCTAAATCCTGTCGTTTTTTCCTGTATAATATTGCCAGGATTCGATCATTTTTGTCTGTCTCTTCTGCCAAGACTCTTGTTCATGCATTGGTTATTTCTCGGTTGGACTACTGCAACCTTCTTCTCTCTGGCCTTCCTTCTTCTCACATCAGTCCGTTGGTTTCTGTTCACCACTCTGCTGCTAAGATCATCTTCTTGGCTCGCCGCTCTGACCATGTTACTCCACTGCTGAAATCTCTTCATTGGCTTCCAATTCACTTCAGAATCCAATATAAACTCTTGTTGACCTACAAAGCTTTTCACTGTCTAGCTCCTTCCTATCTCTCCTCTCTCATCTCACACTATTGCCCCGCTCGTGCTCTTCGCTCCTCTGACGCCATGTTTCTCACCTGCCCAAGGGTCCCTACTTCCCTTGCTCGGCTTCGTCCATTTTCTTCTGCTGCCCCTTACGCCTGGAACGCTCTTCCAGAACATTTGAGAACTACAAGTTCAACCGCAGCTTTTAAAGCTCAGCTAAAAACTTTTCTTTTTCCTAAAGCTTTTAAATCTTGATTTTGTTCTGACTTTATACTGTTAGTTTTACCCTACCCAGTGCCTGTTTACCCTACCCTGTGTCTGTTTGCATTCTCTTCCCCTCCGTATTGTTTTATTATGATTTTATTAGAATGTAAGCCTATGCGGCAGGGTCTTGCTATTTACTGTTTTACTCTGTACAGCACCATGTACATTGATGGTGCTATATAAATAAATAAATAATAATAATAATAATAATAATAATAATAATAATTATTTAAAGAGGGAAGGTGCAAGTGCTTGCCTTTAGGGATGGGTGAGCAAGTTGATGGGTTTGCATTTTAATGCAAACTTACCCAATTTGCACTTCTTGAGCCTAAACACAAAGTAGAATGCAGCTTACTATTGAAATCCATACATTTCGAGAGTTTGCAATGCAGTGGGGGGGATGTATATATTCAAAAAGAAAAAAAATGTGCCCCCAAAACTCGATTCATTGGGAAATTACTTATAAGAATGCATATCTTAGCAAAAGTGCTTAAAAAAAGTGTGCGTTTTAAGATATGCATTCATAAATGTCTTTTTAAAAATGTATACTAAAATATGTAAAAATATTCAGGTGGATGGGGTGGGCGGTCGGGGATCAACATCCAATGCAAAAATAAGACAGAATGAACTTAAAAGTTAAAAAATGAGAATCCGTGTGCAAGTGATCTTGACAGATTCACCCAACCCTCTATAAGGAACAACGAGGCATAAAACTGCTTCACTTTGGCTGGATTGTGCCTTTAAAATATATACATCAGAGCTACTGATTAGTGTAGAAGCTGAAATGTTTAGCTCTAAATACATTTTTTTAATTACTCTGCTGTTAGTCTCTCGTGTGTGTGTGTGTGTGTGTGTGTGTGCGTGTAGACACACACACACACACACAAAGCAGTACACAAATAATATGTTAGCCATCCCTATAACAAGCATAAACACCCATATTATCCCCATATAACAGATGAAAGAATAGGTTCTAAGATAAAAGATTACATATATGAGACTACCTTCTAAGATATACCACTGGCTCATCTTGTCTAGTGCCATCTATTCTGACATTATAAGATCTTAGAAAGAGCAGCTTCCCAAGATCCTGATATCACATTTTCAAACCAATAGGCGAACCTCAGTTATCCCTTCTTCAGTTTTTGTAATGGAGTTTATCATTTTAAAAAAAAATGCATACAAAAGTACATAGACATTTGCATGCAAACTTTCACAAAAAATATCTGAATAACTAAACCTAAGACTGGAAAATGAGAAGCTCAGAGAAACTGAAATTGACAGCTTGGTCTCACAAAGCATGTGCTCAGCTAGTAAGCCAGGGATTCTTCCCTCCGACGCATTACGCCACTTAGGATGCAATCCCATGCATGTTTAGATAGGGGGGAAAGTCCTGTGACTGTAAAAACAGCAAGGCTGGTTGGGGAATTGTAGGAGCTTTTTTATGTCCAAACATGCATAGAATTGTATCCTTAGGAACTCCTACTAGGAAGTACTTTGCTACACTATGCTAAATTGGTACTTTCAACAGAGGTTGAGAATTGGGGGCAATTATGCTTAAAAATTTTGAAAAGAGTTTGGATTTCAAACACAATGCTGCAGTTGTCACCCAATCAGCCCACCTCCCAATGTGCCTATGCAACATATCGGCATGCTGATAATGGAAAAAGCGGGGGGGCTTATTTTAGTTGGGTTCAAATAACTTGACTAAAAATCATTTGTCAGTCTCCTTTTTTTTTTTTTTTTTACTAATATGCATCCCTTTTTATATCCTTGACTATAACCTAAATGGCTGTGTCTATTTACATTCTGGATTTATGAATGAATGAAATAGAAATTAAGACCACTTTTACAAGACTCTGACTATGGTATTAGAAATACCTAAATGAGCATAAAATGTCTGCAAAATGGTATCTTTGGTGCTATTTATTTATTTATTTTGTAGCCTCCCACTGATTTTTGCAATTTTACAGTGAGTCTCTCCTAATATCACTGCAAATTAGCTAGGCTGTACCATCAAATTTATAATAAATGTAATCCCCCCTTTTAAATAGTCATCCAACCATACAGTGTGGGTTCTTTAATATTACAGAAGCTCTGCATGTGTTTGCCTCACCATTCATCCTGAGATCCAAGAGCGCTATAAACACACGTCTGTAGTATTATAAAGTGTAATTTCACTGTATTTGTTATTAGGAAAGGGAAAAAGTTTTCCCATATGTTTTCATCATTATTTCTTCTGTAACTGGAAACATGCTGCTAGTACATTATCTGGAAATAAAAGCAACCCAGAGGTACTGTAAATAATTCTGGGAGGCCACTGAAGATTGGATATCCATTAACAGCTAGCAGAGGTTTCTTCTGAAAGCAGGGGGAAAACTTGCGTATCCAAAGCAGGGGAACCATGTAAATCCTGTGACTAATGAAACCCACCATGATATCTTTATGTGGTGTAGAAGAACATTTCCAATTCATGGCCTATAAATTGGCTTCAAAGGCAACCGAGGATGCCCATGGAAACGGTAGATGTTGCAAAGCATACCGATAGCTGACAGGAGGACTATGTGGGAAGAATGACAAAATGGGGAATGAAAATAAGGCAAGCACCCACTGGGCCCTGATCCTCAATGAAATCTCCTCAATGAAAAATCACCCGATGGAGCCAGTTTTTTTTTTTTTAATAATTTTAAGGCTAACTCAAGGTAAGGGTAAAGCAAGCCAAAGGGATGTGGGGGCGGGGGAAACAATCTGGGTATTATGCAGAGAGTTTGAAGCCCAGGAAATACTTTGCTGCTACACTGCGGTTCTCTTTTGGCCTTACTTTAAGGATGTGATGAGGAAGATTGGTGTGCAAAAAAAAGGCTTCTAGGGACATGTTCCTCTTCAGGATGCAACATGTGAACACAAAGGTGTGCTGTGCAGCAAAAGAGGAAGGGGTTTTAACTTTTTTCTGTACCGTGATGCTGAGGTATAAAACCCTCCCTCTGAAGTTGATCTTTGATGCCAATAAATGTTTTCCTCCAGCGCTAAATATCAGCTGGGTAATTTTCACTGAGGCTGCAGCCCAGGAGGGAAGGGTGAAGTCTTCCTCCCCTTGGGCTGCAGTCCCAATCCTGACTGGGTGGCCTAGTGACTACCATTTACAGCTTTTAAAAGATTCATGAAAGGCCAAATTATGTATTTAATGTCATGTGTACTTGGGCTTTGTAATGAACCTTATATTCTGAACATAGTAACAGTCCCACCTAGGCCTAATCTACACCAAGCAGGATATTGCACTATGAAAGTGGTATGAAAACAGTATATAAAAGGCAGGAGCCACACTACTACTTTATAATGATGTTGAAGTGCCTCTGACAACCTTTGGGGCCCATTGATTTGACACATGCCATATGCCACTTTCATACCGCTTTCATAGTGCTTATATCGCGCTTGGAGTAGTTCCTGCCTTTTATATACCACTTTCATACCACTTTCATAGTGCAATATCCTTGGTGTAGATTAGGCCATAGAGTGGCTGTTACCAATCCATTCCTCTGGAAATCTGCAACAAATATCTTGTCTTTAATTATACATCCTAATATATAATTAGAAGTAAGTCCAATTGACCTGGGTTCAGATGACATGACAGCCCATCATGGGTTAATTAACTGATTAGGGGCCATGGTTTGTGCCATTTGTCATTATGAATGAATATGCAATCCCCGACTGGTGGTTTCCATGCCTTGTTGTGTCTTGTGAACCTGGCCAAGAAAGGTTAAAGAAACCTAGAAGAGACCATGGGTTATGTGAGGGTTGTTTAACCCTCAAATAATCTTCCCCATCTGGGTTCAAATGACAGGACAAGCCATGACAACCCTCAGTCAATGAACACATATTCTTAATGGTGAACACAGAGGGTTAATTCATCCATAATGGGCTTTCCCACTCTCCGAATTGGCTCACGGAGAGCAATGGGGTTTGCTCCCAGGTAAGTTTATATAGGATTGCAGCCTGAAAGTCATAATTAAATTAAGCAATACTTGAAGATCTTTACAAGGTTACTGATCACACTAGAAATAACTTATACAATTTCAAGATATAAAGTAAGGTCTTATTTTTGTGGCACTTCCCCTGTTCTGCCCTTTTGAAAAGTGGTCGCCCTTCTCTCTCAGAAACTGCTGAGCCTATCATTAAAACTATCTAAGTGACCCAAAATGTTGGTAGTTATGGGAAGACTTTTGGCTGATTCAGGGATTTCTCAGATGCCACTTACAGCTCTTGCCGGTTACATTAGACAACATCAAGTATTATGCCAGAGTAAGGAAATAAGTCTGGAAAATGCATGCTTCACTGAAAAAAAATATGTACAAGATGAAAAGCACTTAGCCTAGTTACGGGGAAAAGAATATTCTGTGGTTTAGCAACTCCTCAGAGACAAGTTGCAATTCCTACCATTAATCTTTATACAAACAGCCTTTTTTTTTAACCTTGCATCAAACAACTGAGATTCTTTTGTAGTATTGTTATGTCTCAGAAGTGGGGCAGGTTGAACCTCTGGACACGATTCCAATAGATTGTGAATGGACACTAAGAATTCACTGTAGTAAGAGTTAAAATCCAGATTTTAGGAAGATCGGTATTGTTTTCAGCTCAGGCTGCACCAATACTTTATTTATTAAATTAATTGAGGGCATATTTGCTGTGGGAAAACAGCATTTTGCAAAGATGAGAAATTACAAGAAAAAATGATTTGTTTTTTGGTTTTTGGGGTTTTGTTTGTTTGTTTGTTTGTTTTTAAACTGCCTTCAGTAACTCACTTAGCTGTATCCAATGTTATCTTCATACTTTCACATCTCTTTTTCTTCCGCCTATATTTTAGCAGTTTCCCCAGTCACACTTTGCTTTTGGTCTCAATCTTCATTCCTTTCTCCCTTTTATTATTTATGTATTACATTATATTCCACCTGTTCCAAGGTTAACCCATGAGCTTCATGTATTGATTTATTTGATTTACACTGTGCCATTCTACCCCCCCCCAAAAAAAATGGCATTCAAGGCAGCTTACAAAAACACAACTTGCACATAGTAATGATTCCTTTCATTTATTATTATTATTGAATTATGGTTACAGAGGAAAATCAGGGAAGAAAGAAAAATAAATCCCCTCCTTGTCTGCTATTGTACTTCAAGAACAGGTTTGGGCACACCAACATAACTCACTTAACACCATGATGGTTTTCCCAACTAAAAGTTTTGAGAATCCTCCGATTTAAATGGGTAGCAACACTCCCATGTTAGGGAAATCCAGTCAGAACAAACACACCCCTCATGAAAACTGAAGGACAGCTAGACATTCGCAGATGTCTTTGCTCCAATTACCCCACCCCTCCTTCCATTTCGACTCTCTGTAATAACAGATAGTCCAACAGCACTGAGGTGCTAAAAACACTAAATGTTGCTACAGACTACGTACCTCCCATTGCAGCTGGTTGTGAGCTGTACATTTTAAGACAAGATTTAAGTTTTCTGAGTTCAGAAGTCTAGAATAAATGCAGCAGAGGATAAAAAGATTTTTAAACACAAAGTTACCTTAATAAATAATCTGCAGGAATAATAAAGAAACTGGGGGGAAGCTTCGATCATATTTTAGTGTATTTGAAAATCAGAATTCTTTGGGGTCCAGTAAACAACCCCAAGGAATGTGTTTGTTAGGTTTTGTTTTGTTTTTTTTAAAAAAGTTTCATATGCTTTAGAAGGATAACTCATTATACCATGATTACTGTAGACATAGGGGGAGTCTACACTAGCCGTTTATTGCAGGACTGTATCACAGTCATCACTAATGGGCCACATGATGTTCACCTGTTCTCACGGTGATCTTGGCTCCACCTCTCAGTTTTCATGGAATATCTCTGACTGCTTTGGTCGCGTTTTTTTCCGGCTCTTTCACTTCCATTCGGAAGAACATTTGCAGCGTGCCCTTTACAAGGTCATTGCTGTTCGCTGCGAGTTCCAGGCTCAGCAAACAGCCAAACAGCTGTGAGAGGCATGTACATGGGTATCAGAGGTGTGCAGAGTGGACCTGTCCACCATTTTTGCCACATGTTTTGGATGGGTATCGGCATGTGCTTGGTTGTTTTTTAATACAAACAGATCTCTGCGCAGAAGTGCATATTTGACAGAGTTCCTATCCCCCCCCATGTGTTGCTGCACATCTGCACTCATGCACATCCCTCACAAGTCATTAAAAAAACACCTCTGCCCCATACCCATCTCCCTAGGCTCACCCACTTCTACTGATATACACGCGCAAGCTCCAGGGAACACATACTGCCGCAACAACTCTCCTGTAATTGCAGTAAACATCGGTCAGATGTGCCCCGTGAGCACTGATCGCGAAAGTGGGGGACATTTGGAAGCAGCCCTCTTCCATTGCAAAAGGGCTGCAGGTGTAGATTAGGCCATACAGGGTTAAATCCATTGTCACACTTGGGAAAGTTCACTTTCTCCTTCACTCCTCCCCATGCAGCCCTGTGTGCACCTGAAAATCTGATCTGGAGGATTTCCCAGCCCCCACCCTGGAACAGATTTTGAAGGTGTGTGGGGAGCTGTTGGAAGAAAGGGAATCACCCTGACCCTGTTCTACTGAAGGAACTGTCTGTCAGTGCAACAACATTAGAAATAATCCATAGAATTCTAGACAGCATAATACTAATTATTCAGTGCATTGTGTCCATAACAAAGGTAAAAAGTACAGATGGATACTACATGAGGTGTAGCATTCAGAATTTGTAGTCATTAAAGAATAGATTATAATTGAAACTATATCTTTTATTGTTGCTTTTATTTATTTCCTTGGAAGTTTGGTTTATTCATTTATTTTAAATAGTAACGTGACTACTAATCTTTTTTTCTTTTCTTTTTTGCTGGAGATTATATTGCCTTTAAGGTTGTCCTTTCTTTGTGTTGCGAAGCCTTAATTAAAATAGGTTTACCAGGTGACATTATCATTGATTCACCTAGCTATTCATACTTTCCCTCCTACTGCCACATTTGGAAGTTTATTTATACCTTGTTTCAGCCTGCTGCTCTGGAATCCTGTAGATATCTTTCAAAGGTGATTCTATAAAACTCTGTAAAAGTTAGTTGTTAATACAGTAGATGTGCCGTGAGACCCTTAACTGCACAACTGAAGTGCATCACTATTACATGAGGACATTACAATGCTGGTAACACTATTTGGCAGGAAGATTTGTGACCTAGCAGTATATCCTTCCAGATATGTGATTGTAGCTCCAATTACTGCCAATAAGAGATGTCCAATCTCAGCTACGAAGGAAATGTGGTGGGCTAGAGTCTTGTGCGTAAGGTGTGTTCTTTCCTTCCATTTCTGTTCACCTCAGCAATGAGAAATCGATGACAATGTATTTCAGCACGAATCAGCAGTCTTTATGTGCTAGTGCTTCTGAGCAGTGACCCTTGATTCCACTGTTTACTGCAAATGTATTGCTAGGACCACTAGACTTTTCATGTCCGAAAACCTTGCAAAACTTTTTAATTAGAAAACCCCAAACAATGTCTTCTTTTTATTGCCTGTTAATTTAGAGATGTGAACATATGGAACTGCCTTATACAATGTCTGATCATTGGCCAAATGAGTTCGGAACTGTCTCCTCTGATGGACTGTGGCTTTCCAAGATCTCAGGCAGGTCCTTGGAGATAACCGGGGGTTCATGCATGCAGAGAATGTGCTCCATTACTGATCTCCTAAAGTTGCAACTCCTATAGCCTGGGAAATTTTGCTAGTATTCTTGAAACTCTTGAATAATGAGTTTCAATAAGACTATCAAAAAAAATTCCCAAGCTACATGAGTCCGTTAATTGTGATTTGAATAAACAGGAACCTACAAATTGTCCTCAAGCTGCAATGTTAATGGTAAGGTATAATATCATAATATATTCTTAAACTAATGGTGGTGAACATAGAGAGGATCTGTAAAGATAACAGAACTGTATGTTCCATTATACATACATACACACACACACACACCTAGTGCCAGAAAGACAAGGATAGAGGAGCCATGGTGGGTGGGATTGAGAGCTGTTTGTAATACAGAATTCCTGTTTTATGGAGGCCCCATCCAGACGTCTCAGCTTATTTACCCATTTTCAAGTCATTGTTGTTGTTGATGATGATGTGTTGTTGATGATGACATTTTCTTCTCATTACCATGATGGATAGAATTGTTAACTTTTCCGATTTCTAGAATTTTGAAGAACATTGAAAAGCTTAGACTAGAAGACAAGGTCTCATGATTGTCAGTGAGGTCCTGCAAATTCTTAACATCCCAGTCAATGTTGTGTTGCTGCTCCACCTGCACATCTATATCCTGCGCAGGGGCGGCACATAGAGTTATTCACAACTCTCACTCTGAACCTTAAGTTTTATATCCTGATTCACAATGATTAAACAATAATCCATGATTTGGGCCAGATCTACGTCTTGTGTCCAATCATTATGATCCCATCATAATAACACGATATCCCTCTTTCGCATTTTTATATTTGTTGCAGTATTTTGCTTAATGACCCTGTTCAGACAACACACTTGGGCCTTTGCTAGACCTACCTGGGAATCCGTGTGGGAGGAGGGGCGAGCCAGTGGTACAAGTAGCGCGGGCCGTCACTCCAATCCAGATGTCAGACACAACGGGCTGCAGGAAAGCCTTGTCATGTCTGCCATTGTTGTTGTTGTTGTTGTTGTTGTTGTTTAAAGGGGCGGCTGCGCAAGAACGCTCAAGCGGCAATGGTAAGTATTTTTTTAAAAAAATTATGTCACTGCTCCCCCTGCCCTGATCTCCCCCCTGCCCCGATGGGCACAGTGCTCCTGAGGAGCGCTGTGCCCCATCCACCGCTTTTCCCGGCTACTCACGAGTAATTGTGGTAGCCAGGAAAGCGGCGGAATGGTCTACACGCTCGTGGTCTTACCGGGCTACAACTGGAGCCCGTTACCCCAGGGCAAGGGAGGGTTGACCCCTGCTTGAGCCCGGGATCCCCTGTGCGTCATCTGGATGCACAGGGTTGAGCCCCGGGCTAACCCATGGTCTAGCAAAGGCCTAAGCCATGGCGGTTAAGCATTGGGCTAAACATTATGGCTGAACATGTTGTGTGACTATTCCTAATCATGGTGGCTACATAATTACAGTTTAAACACACTCACTAATCATTTGCTGCAAAGGGTTTAGTGGTCTAACCATGGCTTTGTGTGTCATCTGAACAGGCCCAAAGTGGAATAAAAAAGCAAGAAGCAACACAATGAAAGTGGTATATGGAATGTAGAATGTGCCCCAACATTTATCAGTGCACTTCAATACCGCTGTAATGCAGCTGTGTAGATCTAACCTTGGAAAGAGCATCAGAATCATCCAGATTCTCTGCTAGCGATCCCAAACTCCTGGTTTACTTGAAAGAAAAGGTCCTCTCTCAGAAAATGAATGGATATCCCTTGGATCAGTGGGGAAGATCAGGTGTTTTTCCCCACCCCAAATTAGGAATATTGTTAAAGCACTATTTATAGTAACCAGTTCGGACACAATAATGGAAATGTGCTATAAGTTATCTATAGAGTTTTTTCTCTAAAAGGTAGCTTATTCTTTTATTATATTTAACAGTCTTGGGCCGGATCTACACTAGTCTTATAACGTTGCTAGTGTCCCTTTCTAACGTGGTTCTCTGTATCAGTTCTCTGTAGCTGTAACGTTACTGCAGGGCACATTGTTAAATCCTTTCGTTGTTCTCCCTCCCTCTTCAACTGCTGGGTTTGCTCCGCCCACTGCCTGCCTCATTCCTAGCCAGCAGTGCAGGGCAATAGTCATAAGCACACACAAACTCACTCACTCCCAAAACATCTTAATACAAGTCCCAGGGAATTGCCTGAACGCATAGGAGCCAGCTACTTTGCTGAAACTAAGCAGGGTGGGTCTGGTCAGGGTTTAGATGGGAGACCAAATTGAAAAGTTTTAGCAGCAGCCGCATTTAAGCCCCACTGGTCATGAGTTTTGGACTGGGACCAAGAGACCCTTGTTAATTTTCCTGCACAGAGCTACAGCGATCCTTTGAGCGCTCCTCAGCTCCTTTGCAGAGGGGAGAAATGTTAAAAAAAAATCATAAAAAATCAACCGATGACCCAATTTGATTCAAATTTTAAGGCAGGATGCATGGGAGTACTTCACAATAAAAGCAGATTTTAAGGTGGAAAACTTCTGAGTCCGTTGCATGCAATTGTCAGTGATTGCACAGTATAACGCTGGTGTGATTTATCTGCTGTAGCAGATAAAATAGCAAACGGGGCGAAGGAAGGAGAACAGGAAGTGGGCGGAGCAAGCCCAGCAGCTCTGGGTTGGGAGAGGAAAATTACCAGTAGAACAAGGCACATGAATCTGTAGCCACGCTGGAACTAAGAAATAGAACCTCTAAGTACAACTCATTTACAACGTTGGAGACCCAGGGTCACGTGATGCTGTGCGTCACAGTAACCCATTCAAAACGTTAGAATAACACTAGTGTAGATTCCCACCTTATCAGTGAAACTTTCAGCAGTCTTCATTAAGCTCCCTTGATTCTGTTTCAATTCTTGATTAGGGTGGACTCCCCTGTATTATGTATTACGCCTGGTTTCCTAAGAAAGTGACAAAGTTTTATACTTGGTCATTCAGCATTTTAAGACGCTGTTATCGGCGCCATAATGCAAACAACTTAACCAAATGTATTGTTGCAGTACTAGCAATACCGATGGTCAATAACTCATGAGTAATTGGCGCATTTGTTGCCACATTACACCATTCGTCTTGCTCGACTGAAATTGGTTACCTATAGAGGAACAGCTACTGTTCTGTACCCTGAATTATGGGCACTTAGATTCCAGACAGTTTTCTGATTCTTAGAGTTACAAAAGAGCAGTGCAAGGTGTTCTTACTGCCACTGCTACTGATGTGCAGATATGCAAGCGAGTGGGTAATTGTGATTTTTTTAAAAAAAACTAAACTACTAATCTGTATAAAGTTTACTAATACTAAGTAGGAAGTTAATTTAATGCTATTCTTTACTTAATATTATCAGTTTTAGAAATAAACTGCAGGAAAACCCACATGCAATAAAGCCACCCTGGCCTGGATCTTGGTGGAGAAACTGGCTTTGCTGTGCACATGCTAAAGCTGCTCTGGCCAAGGCACCAGGTGGACAAGCGCTCCTCCACCCAGCATGTCAGCTGAGGCTGCTTCACCTGTTCCACACCTTCCCCCATTGGAGAGGACATGGGATGAGCAAAGCTCTTAGCATGCCATTGCCATCCAAACTGGGAGAAGGCCAACACAGAGGAGTCCCTGCTATTATCTCTGATCACTGATCAGGGCCAGGAATCAGAAGAATCTCTGCAGAGGGGCAAAGGTTTGTGAGAGGGGAGGGGCTTGTTGGAGGGAGAGGGGTCTCAGCAAGCAGGCCGGAAGGGCGAGCCTGTGGGTCAAATCTGGCCTGCAAGCTGGAGATCCCCCATCCCTGAAATACAGCTTATCACATCTACATTTATTCAGCAATCGTATCTGCATTTAACTTTCAGTAAGTCCCATTGAATGTCATGGGATTACTCTGAGTAGGCATGTATAGGATTGTACTGCAAGGGTGTAGCAGAGAGGAGAAGGTGGGCCCAATGAATGTATACATTGGTCCCATGTGTATAGCATGAAAACACACAGGTACAGCCTTGGTCATTTCCGGGTCACCACCTTGTGCATGCCATAAAACAAATGTCCGTATTCCCAGGAACATTTGATCTTATCGTCAGAACACTGTAAAGTTTAAGGCTCTCTGTTTCTGTTGGGCTTTTGCAACTGACAATAAGGAAAAATAAAATGCTATGATGCTCTCTCCTTGTAACATAACTCCTTTTCTACTTGGCAGCAGTATGCACTTTGCAAAGCAATGTTCCTCGAAGCACCATAGATCAAAATGGCTACAGCCAATAAGTGTTAACTTTCAACAGCTGAATTGCTTGATGACTTTCAGATGCCGCTTTTTACTATCCAGCACTGACAGAATGCAAGTGCAATTTGGGGCCAATTTGTAGCCTCTTTCGACAGCAAATGGAGCAAACATGGCACATTTAATTGCACCGTGTTAATCCTAACTCATGGGGTCATCAATTGGCAGTTTACCAAAAGCATCCAGGCAGGGCCAGCCCTATCATGGGCCCCAGTGAGGGATCACCACCCATAGGGTTGCCCCTTAGCAGCCTGCCCTCATGGAGCGCTGTTGCTCAAAAAGCAAATGGAGTATTTGCGGCAGCAAGCCGAAGCAGCCAGGGACGCTCTGGCACATCCCTGTTCCCATGCCTCTCACTCTCAGAGAGTAGCATTGTGGGCAATATGGGACCAGAGAATGCCAACATTTTCCACGAGGGCAGCAAATACTGTTTAAAAGTTGTAAAAGGTTTAAGTTTTTCCAACAGTATTTACCACTGTTATGACAAAGGGGCCATAAGAGTGGCACCTCACTCGCAATGGCATGCTTTGAGGGAAGACCTCAGAGGGCATTGAAGGGTGAGATGGCCCTGGAATGGCTGAGAGTCACTGGTACTGGCACTGCTAATGCAAAGATATCTTTAAAGGGTGAGCCAGGGAGGAGGAGAAAGGGGGTAGTGATGGGTCCACCTCACCTCAGGTGGAGCAATGTCTTTTGCTAGGCCTACAAATAGCAATGAGATTGCCTTTTCTCCCTGAGGACAAAACAAGGCACTGTTCAACATGTTTCGGCACCGTGAAGCCAAAACAGGAAAGCTCTGTGCTTTGTGATCCCTTTTTGTCAGCCATACCTGGATCAGGGCCAGCCCTTCCATGAGATGGGAGACACTTGCCTTAAGTGGAGGGTCTTAGGTACCCCCATCCACAGTCTGGAGGCCACTGCTGCCCATGGCCAGCCCTCTCATGAGGTGGAGTAAATCCCCTACTTCAGATGGTGGTTCAGGAGGGTGGCAAATCATCCCCTTCTTTCGCTGGGAGGGCCCTGCAGCAACCACTACCTGCCACTGCCACAGTAAAGCAAATAGATTACTATTTGGCAGTATAAATTGCAGGAAAGGGACCTCAATCCAGATTGAGATCCCAGCAAGAGTTAACCCCCCCCCAACCCCATGCTAGTGTCCCGATAATGATCAGGGTGGCTGGGCTATGCTTACACTGAAGTAAAAAAAATCAACCTTGGCATTTTCTGGCATTGGGCATGTGCTGCAGACAGAATGTCTGCTGTGGCCCACTATGCAAACCATTTTTGAAATTTGGGAGACTTTCCAAAGCATTGTGGCATGGCATTCTGCTGCAGAAAGGGAAATAGCCATATATTCCACTGGCTATGCCCAAACTCTTGAGCATGCCTAGAGCAACGTTTTGCTCCCTCCCTCATCTAAATATGTACTCCTTTTCTGTAGATTTGAACTCTAAAATGTCAGCTTTCAATATGGAGTCTCAAAGTTGCCCTAAACTGGTATACCAAAAGGAGACAAAATCTGCCCTGCCTTCCTGCCCCCAACTGACTTCCCACAGGACTGCTTAAATGTTTTCCTTTTGCTTTCTTTGGTATCCTGTGCACCCAGCCACCAGCACTGTGTTCATTGTAAAGGTCCAAGGAACTTGCCTGCCAATGTGGTGGCATCATAGAAAAGCAGCTCCCAGACAGCTCTAGCTATGTGTGACAGACATCATATACCAGGGATTCCCAACCTTTGGGGAACCATGGGAACATTTCAGGCATTGAGATATTGCTGTGACCACAAAATGCCTCCAATGGAGGATGTGGCTAGCCACATAATGGCCGCCATAGGGGGCTGAAGTGGAAAGAGGTGGCGGGAGATAAATCACAAGGGTAGAGGCTGAGAGGGAGGGGAAATAACAAGGGTGAGAGGAGACAGAAAGAGACAGGCTAGATTCTAGACGGGGGGAAACAGCGAGATAAAGAGGTCATGGAGAGAGAAACAGCAGGATAAAGGGGTATTTGGGAGAGAAAGAGCTAGGCCAGGGGTTAGGCAGTGGGAGAAAAAAGATGGCTAGACAAAGGGCAGGGAAAGAAATAGCGAG
Organism: Elgaria multicarinata webbii; assembly: GCF_023053635.1. Lineage (NCBI taxonomy): Eukaryota > Metazoa > Chordata > Lepidosauria > Squamata > Anguidae > Elgaria > Elgaria multicarinata. The sequence goes on along the minus strand of NC_086180.1, from coordinate 33,154,182 downwards.
AAAAGGGGTTGGGTGAAGAGAAATAGCAAGAATAGAGGCTTGAATGGAGGGAAAGAGAAAGCAAGGGGGAAATTTGGTGTGGATGGATGAAGATTGAGCAGAGCCAGAAAGCAACTCTTTCCTTCTCTTCCTGCCCAATGAACAGCTAATCAGCAGCAAGTTCAGAAACAGGAGAGAGGACTTGGACCAGGTCTACACGAAGCAGTTTATAACACTTTGAAAACGTTTTGAAAACTGTATATGGAGTGTGTCCTGGGCCCCAGCAGTTATAAAACATTTTAAAGCAGTAGTGTAGATCCTGCCTTGGTGCCCTAACATTATTAAATGTTATTAAACATTATTAAACATTATTAAATGTTATTAAACATTATTAAAAGGGACAGTGAGTGGAAAGCTTCACGGGCACTGAAGGAGGGGCCCATGGTGCCCAAGGACACCATGTTAGAGACACCTGCCATAGATCATTCACTCTGAAGATAAGTGCAGAATATAGTTAAAGTATCAACTGCTGCACTTGATTACTTATAACATTTATTTTAAGCATCAACATTGGCTGCTTATTCAAGTCTATTCCACCCTCTCAACTAAGCCCAATAACATCTGTCTTGCTAGAACACTGCCCCCAGCCAGCTGTCAATCCCTGCCTTGAATTCCATGATGGAATAAAGCAGGGGTGTTCAACCTCAGGTGTCCTGTTGAAATCCAGCCCACCTGGAGTCCCCAAACCTAGACAACCATGTCCCCTTCTGGCATCACTATCTTCCCCCCCATTTGGTATTTTCCCAGCTTTTGTGCAAGTTATTTCCCCATTCTAAAATGCTGAAATGCCTCTCCTAAACCTTAAGTACTGACAGTAAGTGCTTTAAGCTAAAGCATGCTGGTATTTTGCCTCTTTGGCCACACCCACCACTGGAATATGCCCCAGGAGAGTTTCTCTGAAATTGAATTGAACTGAAAGAGGTTCAAGATCCTTGGAATAAATGCAGGATATGTATTTAATTAGTCAAGCCATCAATTAATGAATTACCCCCTCCAGAGAGTTGTATTTCAAAACACTTTTCAAAGGTTAGAGGTGTGAGAGCCCTTAAGCCTGGATACAAGCAGGGGCAGAGTTGTGGCAAATTAACTCTAGTTTCTATAGGGTTTCTGTGTCTGTCTTGAAAGCCACAGAACATAGGAAAAAGATGTATTCATTTAGTAACACCCATGCATGTGTCACCAAAGGTGCTCACAATATCAATTAGGTTTGCCTCGCTTTTTCAGATAAGAAATATGAGATTAGTTTATGTTAGCTCAATTAATCTGGCATCTGCCTTCTGCTCCTTTACAAATCATTCCTCATTCAAACCAGGGATCCTGCTTCAACAGAGGTATTGATCCATGTAGACCTTTTGGTTAGGAGCAAAGCCTCTTTAATTACTTTGGCTGACTTTTGTTTTTTACAGTGTCTTGGGAACTCTAGCTCCCACATTTTAGCTTTGTTATCCCTTAGCTTATATTAACAGTTCCCTCCCCCACGCCCCACCCTGCCAGAGGAAGAATGCCCAGCCAAGTCTGACTTGCGTCTACTTGGCACAGAGAGGAGGAGGAGAGAAAAACCTATTCCTTCAGTTTCTCTAAGGATTCGATAACCTCTTCACTCTCCTTAGCTAGAGGTGTTCTGACCTTTAATTAAAAGGCAAATTTGTTGTCTTCCATTCAGAAGACAGCAAATAATGATCTCATTAAAATGAGGTTAGTGTTCAAGCCTTAGAGCAATAAGAGCTGAAGTCTCATTAGTAGCTAACAATCCAGAACACAGCACATAAATAAAGCTAATATGGCAGAGCAAAATGCCTTGGTGCATTAAATTTGAGCAGAATCAAATGTTTACAGTCAATGATGTCTGGGGCATGAAGTTTTAATGTACTTAATAAAGGAAAGCAAATTGCTTCCTATTATCCATGAAATGTTCCCGGAGAACTAGCCCCCCCAAAAAAAGTTTATTATGCAAATGAAGGAGATAGTTGTAATTAACAAGGACATTGTGGGAAAATATCACTCCTGCTGAATAGATGCAGCAATTATGAAGAATAAAGACAAGGCAACTCCAACCTACAAAATGTAATTACACGGATGAATCCGAAATCCTGCTGATTGGAAGCACGATATAAATAAATAAAAAGACTTATCCTATGGATGTCGAAGAGAGATTCATACTCTTATGTACAAAGCAGAGAAGGAATTAATATAATGAAACCCACTATTCCAAAAAGATCCTGGACAACTGAAGTGCTTTTTTTATTACATTTTGGAATACAAATTGCTAACCTGGGCATTCTGATGTGAACAAAATACAAAGATTCCAGAATGCATTTTCATCATGAAATAATATTTATTTCACCAGATTTAAAGACACCATTCTTCTTTTCTTAAACTGTTACTAGTTTGAGTTCCAACTTGAGAGTTAATTGCTAAACTGCATGGATTGCCTTGGGGCAAAATCCTTCCTCAAACACCAAATGTTTCATTGCTAAAAATATTTTAAAATGCAGTATAAAGAAGTTCCAAATTTGGCGACCAGAAACAGTAATAATTGCCTTCTTCCCTGGGTTTCCAAATAGCTTCATCCAGCCATGCATTAAAAGTTAATATAAACGTGACATCATAACTGAAAGGAGAAGCAGTATTTATTTTATTATGATACTTTTCTATTCATTCCCACTTGTTTTAGAAAGATTTGCAAAGCTTTCATTGTGCTTCTGGTGTTCTCCCATGCAGGTACTGATCACAGCCACGTCTGCTTCCATCTCTTCCTAGCTTTAACAATACTGCACAAGAACATAGGAAGCTGCCTTATCCTGAGTCAGACCATGGCCCTGTTCAGAAGACACCTTAAACCACAGTGGTTAAGGCTTTTTTGTTAACAAAGAAGCCTTGACCACCGTGGGTTTTAGCCTTAACCACCGTGGTTTAAGGTGTCTTCTGAACAGGGCCCATGGGTCCATCTTGCCCAATTTTGTTGACACTGACTGGCAGCAGCTCTCTGGGGTTTCAGGCAGCAGTTTTTCCTGCTCTGCCTGGAGAAGCTGGGCTTTGAACGTGGAACCCTTTGCCATGGGGCTACCATGGAGCCACAGCCTTTTTTTCACATCCCTGCATCATCAGGCTCTCATGGAGAATTCACTGAGTATTGAGTTTACACAGTTCACTACAAGCCAGTTACAACTTTTTCTGTATGGCATGCACTGGGAAATTCTATTTTAAAGCTATTATCTGTGCCGCTGGCATGCATCGGCCCAGCTTTCCACAACCTAGTGCTCTCATTCCCAGTCATTGGTTCTGCTGGCTGGAATGATCACAGCTGCAGTCCAACATAACTGGGAAGCACCAGGTTTTGGAAAGACTGCATGATCTTGATTCGGTCACCATACCAGTTTAACCTGGTTGGCACTTTAACCATGGTGGTTAAGCCAGAAAGGCAGGCTGTGTTCAAAAGACACCTTAAACCACAGCTTTAACCACGGTGAATAAAGCAAAAACACTGATTCACCATGGTTAAAGCCATGGTTTTAGGTGTCTTCTGAACAGGGCCATATAAACAAGTTGGCCTTTAAATAAAATGTTCCAGTGCATCCGCAGCTCTAAAGAGATTACACAGAACTCCAGCCATCCTTGTTCAAGCCTTGTGGAACATGGGGGGGAGGACTTTCAGGAGGAATCCTTTTTTATTATTATTTGCTCTCCCCTGGCCTTTCCCTGATGTGCTATATAGCACCAGAGGTCTCAGGTTTGGGGCTGTCTGCCAGTCTTATTATTTATTTATTTATTTATTTATTTATTTATTTATTTAGCACCATCAATGTACATGGTGCTGTACAGAACATTTTATAGCTATGGAGTTGGGAATGGGGCATTCTGGAGAGTAGGAAAGAGAAAAGATCTCCTTTCTCCTTTCCTTCCCCATGAAACATCCCTGTGTAGTCCAGGTAAGGAGTTTTGTAACTGCAAAGCATGCATCTCCACAACACTAATCCCTCTTCCAGGATATTTACTATGACTGGGTTTGCATGATCATGGAGTGGGAGATGAGCCACACTTCCAATCCAAGTGTGCCAGATGCATGTCAAGGGGATTTGCATAATTATCCTCAGCAGTGAAGCTTGTCATGTCATGCACACCCAACCAAGACATGCACGGAGGACAGGTGGATAAGCCAGAGTAGCTTATTTCCTCTCCATGTTCATTCAAACCAGGCATATATATTGTTAGGGGCACTCCAACTATGATAGTACTGATGCCAAAAAAAATGGAGCACCCAGGGCTGCTTGTTTGGTGAATTTTGGGTAGCAGATAGAAGACATTGTGTTGAAGCTCTTGAGCTGTGTCTGTGTAGATTTGGTCCTGCAAGTCTTTAGTAAATTCTTTCTTCAAGTTGTGTAGTTTCTTCTGACATTCCTCAGTGGGATCTGAGGACAGGAGCTTCTAAAAATGTGGTGTCGGAAAGTTGGCTCTTGACCTCCTGTACGTAGTCCAATTTGTTCCTGATGAAAACTTGAACCAATGTAAGCCTCTTTAACAGTTGTGAGCCTTAGCCAGCCTGCTTAATTACCATGTCAGTATTGTTTCTGAGACTGTAGATGACAACACATTATGCATGGCTGAGACTGTGTGGTAAACAATGCTGTTTGCTGATGCCTCAGCCTGGGAATAGCAGCAGAAACACTCTTAAGTAAAAGTCTAACTTGGAGTTATGACAATCTGGAGGGGTCAATGCAGTATTCATCTTTCTGTAGAATTGAGAGGATGTTTGTCATGTGACTGTCAGTGCACTGTCCAAGGGTGTGCTGGGAAAATGGTAGTTTTGTGCTGGTGCACTGGTTAGTTTTGTGGTGGAAGTTTTCCTTCATTTGTAGATGAAGTGGGGGGTCACATCAGAATTGTATCATCATATGTGTAGATTTGGCAGGGCAGAAGTGTAGGTCCCATGAAAGAACAGGCTCTTCACCTGTCAGGGATGCTTTAGGGTGGATTCCTGCATTGAGCAGGGGGTTGGACTCGATGGCCTTGTAGGCCCCTTCCAACTCTGCTATTCTATGATTCTATGATTCTGCCTGGCTCAGTGTGTAGCTGGACGGATTCACAATATTGTTGGGTGAGTTCAGCATGTTTCTGTTGTGAGTTTTTCTTTCTCTGTAGAAAAGCAATGTATTTATACTTACTCAGTTTTGGAGGATTTCTACCAGGTTCATGACAGTGTGGAAGGTTGGTTCTTTGATGTTACTGGTCCATAGGAGATAGTACTTAATCATCAGGACTAGTAGCCACTGATAGCCTTCTCCACAAATTTCTCCAACCCCCTTTTAAAGCCATTCAAACTGGTGGCCATCACCACATCTTGTGGTAGTGGATTCTATAGTTTAACTACACACTGTGTGAAGAAGTACTTCCTTTTATCTGTCCTGAATTTCCCACCATTCAGCTTCATGGGATGACCCCAGGTTCTAGTATTATGGGAGAGGGAGAAAAATAACTCTCTATGCATGTTCTCCTCACCGTGCATAATTGTATACACCTCTATCACGTCTCCCCTTAGTCTCCTTTTTCCCCAGGCTGAACAATCTCAGCTGTTGTAACCTTCCCTCATAGGGGAGATGTTCCAGTTGTTTTAGTTGTCCTTTTCTGCACTTTTTCCAGCTCTACAATATCATTTTTTTAGATATGGTGACCAAAACCAAGAGTGGTCACACCATAGATTTGTATAAAGGTAGTATGATACTGGCAGTTTTATTCTCAATTCCTTTTCTAATAACGCCTAACATTAAGTTTGCCTTCTTGACAGCTGTTTAGTTTATCTATAGATTAAATCTTGGAGTACGGGGTAAATTTACTGATATCAGAACATCTTTGTTAGGATTCTTAACTTTATAGCTCAATAAACATCATTTTTTTAAAAAGAGGTTTTTTCCCTAAATGCATGCTATTTCTTGTTTGTTTCAGGCCTTACTAGAGACTCAAATTTTACTACGCACTCAGGTTGCAAATTTTACCTTCAACCTTGGATTTTCAGGAAAGTTTTACCACACAGGTAAGAAGGAATTATAAAGTTTCAGGTAGCAGTTAAGCAGGTGGAAAATTTAAAGCAAATTTCTCGTAGTTTGGTCTACAGCTGTCAATACAATACTAAAATTAAATTTTATGTACATATGAAATCTTGCTATTTAGTTATACATGTACATATTTAACATTTTAGAAACCAATTCAAAAAAATTCAGATGCAAATTTGAGACAAGGGGATTATAGCCCTCCAAACTGTTTCAGCTTTATTAAACTGATGGAGTAGTGGAAAATTGGTGGATTCATTTCAAAAGCATACTGAAGTAAAGGGTATACATAGAAGATGACAGTTGAGGGATTATAAAAAGAAGTAGATATAACTGCCAGGTATTTATGCCAACATAAGACAAGGAAAAGCTAGTACCATCATTGGCTTTCTCATCCTGTCAACAAGAATAAGAGGCAAAATGTTGAAAACCGAGTGCTTTGACCCCTTTAAACAGGAGTCGTATCCATGTGAGGCCCACCCTGCTGTGACTTCACATGACTAGGAATCAGTCTTACCCAAATACTGTCACATAAGTGGGGAGGCATTGTAGAATGGTTTGTTTTTTAAAGTGTACTGCTCTGCCCAAGGGAGAGAAGATGTGGATTAAAAGGAATTTAAATTAAATGAAAAGAGGATTACTTCACCTTTCAAGTTCTAAGTAATTAATTGATTCTCCCCACCCCACCCCCTGCGATTCTGCAGATTAGCTTTACCTGCTCTCAGTCGCATTTTTGCATTTCCTAGCTCTGCTTGCACACTCTCCTTTTTAAAAGCCTCATGCATGTTTAAACTTCTCTTGCTTGCTGGCCTTTCTTAAGAACCAGCTTTCAGGATAGGCAGAGATTAGGGGCAGCAAAATTCTCAGTGTTGCCCCCTTAAGTCTGGTCCTGCTTCCCCCATCCTGGTTTCACCTGCTTCACTGCTGCGCTGCTGAAACTGCAGAAATAAAGATATAATAGATTAGATGGGGTTTGCTCTCACTATGCAAATACATGGCATGTACATTTTACTTTGCATTTTTAGCATGTCTTGAGCAAATGTTTGCGCTTCAGTCTCTGGTTCTTTGTCCCAGAGGAAATAAGATTGTTGCCCAAGCTATAAATCAATCAACATGTTAAACAATCAACAGCTGATGTTGCTAATATTTTAACAGTTGATACACACCCAGACTGGTGGCTCCGAGGTCAGTGGGCTCCAAGATTCAGTCAGACTGCTAAAGTAGCTATCCAAGGTTCTGAACCCCCTGGCCAAAATGAATTCAGTACCTTGGATAGCTTCTCCAGAGTTCTGAGTGGTTCTGACTGAAACCCAGCCGGATTCACTGCCCCACTGATATCAGAGCCACCAGCCTCCACTGTACACACCACTAGAACCAGTTTAACTACATAACTACACAGCCAAAGCCTGCTTCTGTCATTAATCCTAATGGAGGACTATTGCTTGGAGGGGGGGGGGGGTTGGACTGTTCCTCTGGGCTATGCCCTTGTCCTCAACCGCCCTGTATGAATGGTAACCCTGATCATGTGAAGGAGCCCCCATGGGTACGTCTGGCTCCCTCTTCACACCATTATTCAACACGTGAGATGGGCAGGCAGAACCTGGTGGGTGAGATCTTGGGGGCAGGACCCCCTCCCCCTATTCATGAGTTAGGGGCTTAGCAGTGCGATCCTATCAGATCAACATCTGTTAGTTGGAGGGCCCCCCAATCTCAGAGACCTCTGTCCATCCAAGAGCCAGGGTAGGGCAGGAGGAATAATGGAAGCTTTTTTTGTCTCCTGCATCTCTGAAAGTTCATTTAATGATGGGCCTCTGAGCTGAACTCTCTCACCTTGCTTGGGGTGAGGATGGGGGATGAGAGGGCTGTGAATCCTGCAGATCCATGACCTCTCCTGCCCCCACCTACCGGCATGGCCCTCTTCTTCCTGAGGTCAGTTCTCAGGAGAGAAGCTAACATGGAGCTTTCTGAAGCAGTGAAGATGGGCAGGGGTGGGAGGGAAATCCCTATCATCCTTTCACATATCTCTAGGATTAAGAAGTGCCATGCTGGATCAGACCGAAGGTCCATTAGTCCAGGATTGCTCCCTAAGTGCCCCAGATGTCTTTTTACTGATCAGACATGTAAAATCCCCATTTTTCTCAAATGTTTGGGGCACACTCATTGATTTCCATAACCACCCTGCCCTGTGGCAGCCATTAGAAAAAGCCAACCCAGTACTAATTTCTAGCTATTTCGGCCTATGCCAAATCAGTTGAGTGAATGCATTGCCATGGGCTGCATTCTGCCCATATTTGACATGTTGGCACACCACCACTAACCAATATGTACAGCATGATCCATGCTGGATCAGAAGAGCCCTGCTGGATCAGACCAAAGGTCCATTTAGTCCAGCATTCTGTTGACACAGCGGCCAACCAGCTGCCCATGGGAAACCCACAAGCAGGCTGTGAGAGTGCCTCAGCACGCTCCCAACCATGCTCCCCAGCAAGTGGAGTACATAGGCATACTGCCTCTGATACTCACGGTAACATTTAGCCATCAGGACTAGTAGCCACTGAGAGCCTTCTCCTCCTTAATGCATGTTCATGCTCTTGTTATGCCCGGGTAGGTGATCGCAATGCATTGTACATGGGCCTGCTTTTGAAGAGAGTTTGGAAGCTTCGGCTAGTGAAGAATGTGGTGTCCCAGATGCTGTTGAGGTTAAGGCTAGGTAGGGAGCAAGGCTAAGTAAGGGGTATCTATTTTGTGCAAACTGTACTGGCTGTTCTTTGCTTCTGGCACTGATTTGGGCCTTTAAAGCCGAAGAAGAAGAACTGCCTGAGCCAGTACAAACTCCCCGACTTTTATGAACTTTAAGGTACCCTGCTCTATTGCCTGCCTTTAGCAATTAATAGATTGGCGGGCACAAGGAATAGATCCTTTTCAGTTGTGGCCTCTCATTTGTGGAACTTTCCCCCCATATGGGTCCCTTCCCTGCTAATTTTCAGGAAAGACCATAAGACTTTTTAAAATTATTATTTTAAGTCACCTTTGGCTAAGGAGAGTTTTTAGTTTTTCATTCTGTGGTTTTACCTTTTTGATAGTTTATTTGGCTGAATGTATATTTTCTTGTTAATTGTTGTTGCTCCTGCTGCTTTATAATTTTTGCTCTATTTTGTAAGCCATATTGGGATGTAGGGGGAGATACTTTGAACACTGGCTTAGAAGGCTGATATAGATATAGATATATTTACTCAAATGTAAGCCCCACTGAGTCCAGTGGGACTGAGGCCTTGTTCCACACCTCTAACTTCACATTTAAACTGGGCCATCCCATGAGCCCCTAGGGCAGTGCTAGCATGCCAGTGTAGCACCCATCCAGGCGACAAGTTGCTGGTAGGGTAGCCATATGCCCTACTTTAGAAAGGACAGTTCTCTATTTAATGGACTGTCAGAGGACAGTCCTTTGTTTGAGGCCATCCTGTCTTCGTCAAGTCCGTTTAAAGATAAAGAACCATAAGAAGCCAGGGAGCAGGGGTCATGAAGTTGTCCATCAACCTGGACAGCACATGGAGCAGTCATAGCTGGTCAGTCTTCTGCACTATTAATTCTAAATGTATATCTCTACATATAAATTAGAATAGGCATTTTTAATGCAGAATTGTGTTATTTTTTCTCCTCATTTTTAGTGATGCATTTCCTCTTTGTTGGTGATGCGTAAGTGGTCACCCTAATCCCTGATGTGATAATGCTACAAACACTCACTCTCTCACACACATACACAGTGACCCAGTTTAAATGAGACACCAGGACCACAAAATACTGCTCTGATAGGGTTAGGTGCATGATGGCTCCCCCATACCTATATTAAGCTTTACTCTCACGGGTTTTGATGCCAAGGTTTTTTATCCTGCAAGGCCAAATAATATCTTAGGGATTTTGTTATGATGGGCAGCGTATAGAAGTATCACAAATAAATTCATAAATAACAATAATAGCAACTTTGGTGAATGGGAATGGAATCCATCGAGGATTGCTACCAATCTTGAATATGCATGTAGTCACGCTGACCTTGGCCTGGAACCTTGTTAGAGCAGTGCTAAAGCTCAGCCATAGAATATGTGGATTAAACAGAAGAAAATGCCTTTGAGCATATGCAGAATGCCCTTGACCTCTAAACTATGTGATCAGCCTCCACATCATTAGGATTAGGATGTACAACTTCCTGGTGAGATGGTACTGCTTCTAAGCAGGTTGGAACCCTGGGATCCAGGTGTCTCTGTTTTTAAATTCTGTTCACTCATTTTAGCTCCTTAGAAGCATAGAATACAGATTAACAGTCTTCAGTCCTTGATGAAGTACAGATAACTTTAGTGGGGACTAGTATTCTGGATTCCATGCTTCTAAGGAGATAAAATGCATGAACAGAATTTAAAAAAGAGACACAGTTTACAAGCAATTTCCCAGATCCCAGTACTCAAACCTGCTTAGAAGTAGTACTTAGAACTTGGGTTGTACAGACCAATAAGGGCAGCTACTCCCCTGACATTACATTTTGCTTTTCACCTTGTCAGAATGTAGAAAGGAAAGGAGAGCTCAAAGGAAATGTTTCAACTGGCCCATCTTAAAATTCTTCTTCAGAAGCAAGCAGCTAAAGTCTCTTAAGAAGTCCTACCTCATTCCGTTATCACATATTTATAGGAACTTTCGATTTGAAAATTATTGGTTCACCTGTTATGAGGATGAGTTTTTGTATGAAAGCAAGTCCAAGATCTGAGCATTGACTCAAATGCAATGAACTATAAGTACTGTGCTGAACTTTTGACATTCTCCTCTTTCGAATTTTTTCAGGTGGCAAATTTCAGGGCTATGTGTGTAAAACCTTGCTGCTCCCTGTAGCCATTCTTAATTCCCCAGAATGCCCTGGGTTGAAGCATGATCTAAGCCCTATTCAGGCATTGTAAATCTGAGTAGAGTAAATGCACGAGGAGGGGGAGTGTGTTAGCTCCACCCCCTCCTTACATATTTCCATTGCCCCGTACTTCTGCAGGTCTGAAGCAGAGAGCCTTCCGAATCCACGGAGGTTCTCCAAGTGAGTTTGAATGCTGATTTTCTGAATAGAGCTGTAGTGTCATTCTCAATGGAATTCTGGGTGGAAATGGCCCACATACACACACATGTGCACACACACCACTGACACCTGCCATTAAATGATATTCAGATGGTTGCATCCCGCAATGGCTTTGTGCTAGCAGAAAGCACGTATGTTTACACAAGGAGGAATGCCCGGTTTTCACTGATTTCTCCCATCTACTTCACCCTGAAAAGCTGCTCCTGAGAATTGAGAGATGCACTGGAACAGTATATACGGGCCTGTTCAGACAACACTTCTGGCTCTGTGGTTAGCAAAACTGTGGTTCTCTGGTGTCGCACACACAACAGCTTAAGCCATGGTTAGAGCCTGCTGCAGACAGTCTGACTGGTTAGTGAGAGAGCAGGGTTTAGCAAAGCACATCGCACAAGCCACCTTAAATCCTGCTGCTTAACCGAAAGCCTTAACCAGCAGGGTTAAGGTGTCTTATGAACAGGCCCAATGTTGCAGAGGGCTGAAGTAGTTAAGGGGGATTGGCAAAAATCAGTTGCCTCACTTCACATCAGAGGAAGTACTTTCTCCCACCCCAAACCCACCATTGTGGTGTCCGTAGAACAACTGCCAAACTTTACTTTGAATCATGCTTACAAAGGCTTAATCCTAGAACAAATTAACAAACAAACATAAACAGTGCCAAGGCTCAGTCAAGTAATAATAAACATGATACTTAATTTAAACATATCCAAAATTCATCATCACTGCATGAAAAGCAGCCAATTGACGAAAGGTGGTCTTCCCAAGGCAAAAAGGAGTGATTTTCTGTCAGACTTGAACAACCCCAGAATGATGGGATATCACTGACCTCCCCTGAGAAGTGCCAATTCTCTCAGAAGGGCATGCAGAGAGTAGGTAATGCTTTGTAAATGTCACTCTTCTTGAGGTGAAGTAATATCCTTACCACAAGAAGGAGAAGGTCACTTTACCACCCCCTCCAAATCCATCCACATGAGAAAAATGGTATGTCCATACAAATTATGGGAGATGCTGTGTTTTAAAAATGCTTTTAAATTTCCTAACGAGAAGGATAGTGCCTATACAGGCACTGAATTCGGACTTGCCAGTTCGGTTGTATTTTTGTTCTCCTGTGTGTCCCCATGTCCTCTGGGAATTCACTGATAAAATTTATATCACATAGCAACTGCTCAAATTTTCTATTTCCCAGTTGACTTCAGCATTACCAATATTGAATTTGTGACGGTGCCAAGATTGAAATGGTGTGCATGTGCCTATGATTGTGTATTCCCCAGTGACTTATAAGGCTCACTAAAATAGCACAAAACTACTTAATGAGTTAAGGCATGTCGGTCCCTTCCATTAAGGGACCTGCTGTAGTGTGTACTCTGTCAGGCATCCTAGATCCAAAGAGAGCTCTGCTTTAAAAAACAGTATTGCTGTTTTGTCACTTCAGCTTAGAGATAGCATGTCAAAGTATTCTCCATGCAAACATAGACTTTATTGACTCATTATAAATAAAACATGGAGAGGTATCCTTTAATTACCGTAAATGTGGCTTGTTTACCCAAAGAGGCTTTTATAGTAAGATGCTGAACAAGTTTTATCGGCACATTCCTTAATACACAATTCTCTTCTTTGTCCCTAAACTCAAGTTGATTTTTCGATTCCAGAAAGGAAATATAGGAGTGTGAATCTATCAGAAGGCTTTTAATTCATTTGAATTCAGACTACAGGCTGTAAGAGCTTCCAATAACTATTGTGCTTTACTTCAATATCCTGCCATTAGGATATGGAAACTCTATGTTCAGAATAGGGATGCATGAGCATTCAGTTTCAGGGCTCATCTACACCAAGCAGGATATTGCACTATGAATGAAAGCGGTATATAAAAGGCAGGAGCCACACTACTGCTTTATAGTGGTAGTGAAGTGCACTGACAACTGTTGGGGCCTGTTGACACATCTACACCAAGCAGGATATAACACTATGAAAGTGTTATGAAAGCAGTATATGGTATGTGTCATGGACCCCAACGGCTGTTGGTGCACTTCACTACTACTATAAAGCAGTAGTGTGGCTCCTGCTTTTATATACTGCTTCCATACCACTTTCATAGTGCTATATCTGCTTGGTGTAGATGAGCCCTCAGTTGTATCCCCCAGCATGAAAAGATGCTCTGCTAAGGCCTGGTAAATTCCTGCCATCCACATCCTTCCCTTGACCTTAAGTAAATTACTTAGCCTTTGGGGAAGATGGAAGTGGTGGTCACAGGATTGATGCCAGCTGAATGGGTAAGGGTCTTGCTAACATCGATCCTGCTTCTGAGCAAGGCTGATGTCAAGGGTAGGCATGGTCAAATACCTCCCAAGGGCTCACACCAAGAGAACCCCTGTACTTGCTCCTCCTCTCCATCATTACAATCTGCCTGTTCACCTGTTTCTTGGAATGGCCAAGACAAAGATGGTGGGGAGAAGAAGGAGCAATAGATGCTACTTCCTACTTGTTCACTGGCTCTTTGCCTGTCAAGCAAGCAAGTCGTAGCAATGTTGAGAAAGAGGATGAGGAGTAATAGCAGCTGATGACAATGACAGTGAGAAGGTAGATTCACTGAGGGAAAGTGTCTTGCAGAAGAGCCCTCAAAAACCCATAATCCATACTGCTCCTATTTTAATTCTTGCAACAGCCCTAGTTCAGAGGCAGAATGCCTCTGAAAAAAATTAACTGGTAGTGTCCACACCTATTACAATATACAATATCCTTCCTTCATTTTGCAGGAACCATTGAGGAGGATGAAGGTGATGATCTATTGCTGAGTTCTGTGGATGAATTCTGGTGGTTTCCTCATATGTGGAGCCATATGCAACCTCATCTCTTCCATAATGAGTCATCCCTAGTGGAACAGATGATTCTCAACAAGGAATTTGCACTAGTGAGTACCTTCAGGCTCCAAAACATCTCGAAGAGCAGATCCACATTGAGCATGTTATAGTAATTATTCTTGAAGTAGTAATAGGATTAATGTTTAGTAGGTCTTAACTCAGCATAAAACTCAAGAAATCTTCCAATCAGGTGAATTGTAGAAAGTATCCCTAGTCATTCTGGGAATTTCAAGTTGTAGTGATGACTCCAGAGGCTCTCATGACAGAGGGTTTGAGCGATCTGCCAAAGCCAGTTCCTATTAATAATAGTTGTTCCTATAGGGTGGCCACTTATGCCTCACCAAAAAAGAGGAAATGCATCACCAAAAAAGATAACAAAAGATTTGGATAAGATGTGCATGTGCTAATTTATATCTAGTGATGCACGTTTAGAAACAATAATTTAAACAAATACAATGCATCTCGCCCTAGTGGGGAAGACTGTGACCAGCTGATATGTATATACTGTATGTGTGCCTGGTAAGTCTCCCATCCAGATGCTAAAATGTAGATAGGCAACTTCCAAGCCCTCTGACCCCCCCCCCTTTAATGATAAAGACCTGTAATAACTGGAGTTGCTTTGTTCAGCCTTTCAAAGAGAGAATATCTTCAAACAGAGGACTTTACCTCTGTAAAGTAGGGCATATGAGCACTGTTTGTTCCTATCGTTATGGATCAACTTTGACAGCAAATGTTATATGCTTTTTTAAAAAAATGATATATAATGAATCCTTGGTTCATTTATACATTTATGTATTAGGATAATCTATACACAGTCACTTTTAGTAGGGTAGTCCAGACTCCAAAGAATATCTCTGAATAAAAAACTTATATTAAATGAGGATACAAGCCATGACTTTATGTTTTGATAATGGTCGTACAGAGGTTGCTTCTGTCTTTTAACATTGAATTCTATAGCTGTACCATTTCCTTATGAGCACTTTAAAAAAAAAAGCTGCCTTGTAAGAAATTTATCTTCCTGACAAAACAGCCTCCCTGATGTCTAACATGGAGCTGGTGTCCATGAACTCAGAGTCATCTTAAACCCTCTCCTGCTTTTCAATTCATTTGCCTTGCTTTACTTCCTACTGCCTGCCTGTTTATCATGAACAAAAACTCTGTTTCCCAAATAGTATTTTCGGCTGTAAATCAACTTCCAAGATCACCATTGTACTTAAGGAGCTACAGTAAATAACTGGTGTAGCATATTGTTCCTATGCACTCTCTTGCTCTCTCTCATACCTGCAACTGCTATTAGCTCAGAGTTTACTTGCTCAGACTTACTTCCGAGGATTGCATTGCTAATGTTCATCCAGGAGCAGAATCTAAAATTGCATCTGTGACTTTCAGGGTGTAGCTTTTTTCTTTCCTTTCCTTCCCAAATCATTATGTAATTATTAGGCCCATCAGTAAGACCACAGTACATGATGATAACAGTTCTTGCTCAGCTCATATTGAAATGGACTTCAAATTGTTGCCCCCCGAAAGTTGAATGGCATGCCTCTAAAAGTCTTCTATAAAGGTACTATTTCTGAGAAAAGTTGTCAAGATGCGATGGTGCTATTTATACCCAAACTACTATCCATGCAGGATGAAGGGCAGATGTTTCTGACACATATACAGTGTATTTGTAAGCACCCGGCTTGTTGATGGGGAGGGTGATAAAATTCAGCAAAGAAGCAAAGTAATATTTATATTTACATCACTGTCAGTCAGTCAGTCTCTCTCTCTCTTTCTCTCTCTTTCTGGTCTCGGCTGTAGCCTCTCTTTTCTGTCAAGTGCTTGTCTACTCAATAACTGCAGTCCCTAAGGAATGTACCTCCAAAACCAGGAGAGAACTGAGTGTTGGGATGCAATAATGGAAGGAAGGAACTGTCTCTATTAATCAAAATGTATTAATGCAATTCTACCTGGATTTGGAGACACATGTTTGAGGCAGAATACAGATACTGTGCACGCACAAACACAGAGACAACTTTAATAGTATTTTTCACATCAGCACTTCATTCCAGCTACTTGATGCAATGCCTTACTATAGATCTTTGTAATCCGCCTTGGGAGCCTTTTTGGCTAAAGGCTTTTCTTTTCTTTTTTTTTAAGCAGAAAAATCAAAGAGGCTTAGCAACTTTTTTTTTAAAAAAAAGCCTACATCTGAAAGTGTTAGGTATATGCATTATTTTAGAATCTCAATGAATCTGGAAAACTACCCAAACTCCTTATTGTATATATTGATAGGTCATGTGGTATATGTTTATTGATTGACTAGTTTTTCCTATTGAGTGTTTCTATTGAGTGTTGTTCATATCTTTTTATTATGGCCAGTGGCCAAAGCAAATAAATTGAACTGAATTGAATTGAAGAGCCTTTGGCTGCATTCCCAATCAATCCATTGCACTGAACTTCTTGCCCATCTTGGCTCTGAACCCATGAATTTCATTCCCGAAGGAGTCGAGGCATAGTCCTCTGATCTTCCAACTTACTCTTCAAGGCAACTGCAATCCTAGATTTCTTATACAAGTGTTGCTAAACTAAATGGTGTGTTAGAAATTGATCACTGAATGTAAAAAACAAAAAAACACTGTGGCCAGATCCACACCAAGCAGGATATTGCACTATGAATGCAGTATATAAAAGCAGGAACCACACTACTGCTTTATAGCATATTTATAGCACTGACAACTGTTGGGGTCCATTGACACATACGTGGCAGGGTCTTGCTATTTACTGTGTGGTCTGTGCAGCACCATGTACATCGATGGTGCTATATAAATAAATAATAATAATAATAATAATATACTGCTTTCATACCGCTATATCCTGCTTCGTGTGGCTCCTGCCTTTTATATACGACTTTCATAGTGCAATATCCTGCTTGGTGTAGATTAGGCCTCTGCTTATATATTGATACTTAACTTGAAAACAGATTGGGGTAAATTTTTAAATTGCCCCAAGACTCTCTCTAACCCAGTGGTTCTCAACCTACCTAATGCCGCGACCCTTTAATACAGTTCCTCATGTTGTGGTGACCCCCAACCATAAAATTATTTTCGTTCTTCTCTACACGATCCATTGTCATGGGATGGTTTGCTAATGAAAATAATACATAACAATAGCTTTAATAATACAAAAGATGATACATGACATAGTTCAGTCAATACAGTTTCCTAAGACCATCGGAAATATGTGTTTTCCGATGGTCTTAGGCGACCCCTGTGAAAGGGTCGTTCGACCCCCAAAGGAGTCCCGACCCACAGGTTGAGAACTGCTGCTCTAACCAAATTACACTCACACACTAAGAGTCTTCTAAGAATGGTTATATTATAAGCTATTCCCCTAGTCTGTTTTCAGGTCCAGAAACATTAAAGTGGAGATAACAGCAACCTTCTTCTACCTTCATATGACAGTGTTCATCCAGCAGCAGCTCCACAGCCTGGTAGTGACAGAGACTGAGGCCTACAGCCATGTTCTAGCCTAGGACTCAGCTTGCTCAGTGGATAACTAAATCATTAGACTTTATTGCCCTTCTATTTTGATTGAATTTAGAGATCCAGTAGGCAACTTAACAAAAGAGGAAGGCTCTGACCAGGTTCACATATTTAAGCCACAACAAGCCATGGCACCTGCAAGCACCATTCTGAAAATTCAAGTTGTAACCACAGCTTGTCGTGTTACCTGAATCCACTGGGGGTGAGTTATGCAATGGTTAAACAACCCTCACATAACTCTAAAGAAGGCCCCTCCTGCCCAGTTTGTACAACACAATAAGCTGCAGTAGTGGCTTGAATATTCAAACTGCTGCCTGCCAGTGTCACAGTTTAAGCCACACTGGGCTGTTTGATTGTGAAAATATGCCCAACAACTAGGATTGATCTAATGAGTGGGGTGAGGAAGGAGGAGGCAGCAAGAGGAACAATTCAGATAAATATGCCATTAAGCTGTGATCCTCTACACATGTACCTGGGAGTAAGTCTCATTGAACGCAATGGGGCTTACTTCTGATTGGACACACATAAGATTGCACTCTTAAGACAAGTCACTCCATTCAACCAATACTGGGAATTAGTGCCTTTGTGTGTCATACATGAACACACAGAGACATTAAGCTCTCTTTCACTGAATTTATTTATTACATTTCTATACCGCCCAATAGCCGGAGCTCTCTGGGCGGTTCACAAAACATCAAGTTACTCCAAAATCCTACTCACCTGTATCCATTGGTATGTTTTTTTGAGTAAGTGTAGGTCATGGTATTCATGTATAAGCAGAACATGTGCATGCCTAGCCAGTTATCTGGAAATCTAGAATGTTGGATATCAGGGAGTTTACTGTACTCATTACTTCATATTCCAATCTTTTAGTATCACAGGAAGCTATATTGTGCCAGGCACAAAACGCTATGGGCCTAAAATGAATGTGTCGGATCTTCACATATATAAGGAAAATTAAACATGGGCAACTAGAGTTTTGCTTTTATTTTTTTCCAAATGCTAAGCTTGCCACACTGCAGGCTGAGTACTCTTCACAATGCCCCCTCCCTCTCCTGGGCTTTTAAGGACACATATGTTCCTAGATACGTTGAGATATAAAATGGTAGCAACCACAAATGTTCTCAAAATGCACAGCATTTTTTTGAAATTTCAACCTGACTATATATCTAAGAGTTGCCTTTTGAGCCTTGCCTTTAATCCTGCCTCCCTCTCCTACTGAAGCCATTTTGCCTTCTGCTTCACTAGAAACCTCATCTAGAAACCATAGAAATAGATTAACAGAGCATCACCACACACGATCTGATTTCCCTCTCATGGTTCTTGGGCCCCTAGCACCATAATTTCTTTTTTCTAGCCTTGCATAATGCACTTTGACTCACTGAAAATAAACTTAAGGGTTTTTTTTGTTTTTTATTTCATTTGAAAGTAGATTGTGCCCAGAATTTTCACAAGCCAAAACCTCTCATGGTAATTAACTATTACATAGAAAAGCTGTAGTCTTCAATTGCAAACAGCAGGATAAAAAAAAAATGTGATACTTTAAAATATTGAAAATTGATAACTGGAAGAGTTGTTGGTACATTCACTAAAGCAAGTAATTCATCCCCCCCCCTCCCAAGAAAGGAAAAGGAAAAGAAACTTTACTAAAATAAAATAATGCATTAAGCTGACATAGTAAAAAAAAAATCTCCTATGGGAAGGGCTCAGCCTGCCTGAACAATAATACCAGAAAGAAATGTCCTAGCACTAAAAGTAGATAAGAGCTTATGTAAATCTTTTAATTCAGCAACTCAGAAAGTGCTGAGAGCCAACATATCACCTCTCTCCTTTTGACAAGACTGAAAGCAATTCAGCAGGGATTGCTTTTTCATATAGCCTTGTTATGCCAACAGAGGACAACACTATTTTATATCTCTCAAACTGTTGGAAACAGGATTTGTGGTGCTAAAATAGACAGTTATTCCACTTCAGGGCTGTAGCCACATAGGGAGCAGGGCCTTCTGGACCAGCCCACCCTCCACCCTTCGTAATATGTCAATCCGGGGCCCTCCCTGAATTTCTAGGGGTGGGGGTTGTTTTAAAAAGTAAGTATCCAGACTTTTTACTTGTGGAAACATAAAGAAAATATGCTGACAGTATTCTACCCAGAAGTGAACGTATACCCACCTTCTAGCCAATCTGTCCTCTATTTTAAGGGGTGGGATGCATGCAGCCGCCCAGTGCAGCCCCCAAAATTCAAGGGCACCACCCCAAAATGTAATATTATTTTAAAAATGGCATCCAGAGCTGTTATGAAGTGCCCAAGGGGTCAACATAAGCTAGGGTGACCATATGAAAAGGAGGACAGGGCTCCTGTATCTTTAACAGTTGCATAGAAAAGGGAATTTCAGCAGGTGTCATTTGTATATATGGAGAACCTGGTGAAATTCCCTCTTCATCACAACAGTTAAAGTGCAGGAGCTACATTAGAGTGACCAGATTTAAAAGAGGGCAGGGCACCTGCAGCTTTAACTGTTGTGCTGAAGAGGAAATTTCACCAAGTTCTCCATATGTACAAATGACACCTGCTGAAATCCCCTTTTCAATACAACTGTTAAAGATACAGGAGTCCTGTCCTCCTTCTCATATGGTCACCCTACCCATGGGAAGCGTTCCAAGAGAGCAAACATCCCCCACCCCGGACCTTCCAGAGATGCCTACAGCTTTTCAATTTCAACTGGTGTCCAGGCCAAGTCCAGTTTAGAAAGAAAGAACCAAGAAAGATCAACAGGCCCTTGAGGATTTCCTTCAACAGTTCACACCTGGACAGCAGACTGACTGTGGAGGTTAGTTTTCCCAACTGTGATTGTGTGTATGTGTATATATCTTTAAGAGGCCTGTAGCTGTTAGTTTTCCTTCCCTTTCTGGAGGCCTGGGCATCTATTTGTTCTCCTTTTGCATGGGCTTTGGAGCCAGGCAGTATGGTGTGTGGTTCCTCAGGAGTTAGTCTTCTCCCAAATGTTTAACAATAAAGGATACTGTTGTGGCAGCTTCAGAGCCATTACTTGGCAAGCAAGTCCTAGGGTGAACTGCAAGTTGAGCAGGTAAGCTCAAGCCCGTATTGTCCACGCCCAAGTGACATTACACCCAGTATGGTGAGTTGTCTTGTATTTCTATTAAAATGATAGTAGATTTTGTTTTAATCTGCATCTCTACAAATATAATTAAGCATATCCAAAGTCTATGCAAATTTTGACTAATATTTTGACTAATTTTTCAATGATATGTAAGTGCCCATCATTGTTCGGGTTGTTCTGAAATGATTCCTCGCCCCTCATCCCTCCCTCCAAAATCCTGGCTATGGACCTGTTCCATGAGCCTGGCTTTAAAACATGCCACACATTTGTAAAAACCTTAATGCAAGGAATGCGTCTAGCAGAAATGCAAGTTTGAAGGTGTTCATTTAAGCATTCAGTCTAAAGTACTGACGTGCAATGAGCATTTCTATCGAAGTGGCTAGCTGAACAAACCTGCAACATTTCATTTCTAGCAAGAAGATTCACGCGTAAGAGGGAATCCCTTTCTTCAGTTACGAACTTAAATGCAGAAGTGTAAAGAATGAACTGTTCACTTCTGCAAGGACTATTGCACTTTTAGCACTTGTGGAAACAGGAGGTGACTGTGTTTATTGTTTATAACGGAAGCAGAGCAATGTATCATGCTTCATTGCCTACTGTAGAAACTCTGGTATTGTTTGTGGGGGGATCAAGTATCAAACATATTTTGTTTGTTTTACATTTCCAATATGGAATATAAAGACTTGCTTCTTTAAAAAAATGTCCATCAATTTATTACATATTGAATGTCATCTCCAGCAACTATAAAGAGAAGGATATTAAATTCCCTTTCAATAATATGTTACCTTCTAACCACCTTCTCTGATTTTATCCTGCTGACTTATCAATCCAATAAAGAAATGGAACTGTTTTGTTGTTTAGTCAGTTCCTGACAATCTTTTCCTACAAAACCTTGATGCATACTCTGGTGAATTTTCCTAGTATATCTTAAAACTGAAGGAACCCAACAACTATTTAATTGCCATTCCCCAGAATTCTTATAATTGATAGCTTTGCTGCTTGACATCTTTCTTCGTACTTTCATCATGTGCATTTGTACTGGCATTTCAAATAGAGAAGGAACATTCTAGTCAGTAATTCTGCCTGTAGTGTCAACCAACGGGGTAAACGGGATATAGTCCTATGGTTTTTCCTTAGGCGCAGAACAGAGCTTCTTGAATGCTAAAGCCAATCAACATTTCAGGTACTTAATGGGGCAAGGGGGGTTATCCCACAAGTCCCACCCAAGTACAGTTAATAAACACGTACAAGATGGATCCAGCCACTGCCTGCAAGCCTGAGGTAAACTGGCTTGCCTTAGATTAGACTTGCCAATTTTGCAGCTCCAGGCAGCCCCCAAAACAAGACTCAATTATTATCAAGCACCTGGTAGGTACTGATGGAGTTACAAGCCATTCCCTCAAGTATGAGAGACAGAATGCCTCTCACTACATTGCCCATGTCCTACTTTTGGGCTTCCCATAGGCATGGCTCTGCTTATGTTCTAATGAGCCATTGGCCAAGGTTTTGCCTAGGAGCTAGGCCCTTTACACTTCCAAAGCCTAGAATATTAAATTTTAATTTTAACTGGTAGAAGTGAGTCAGCTCTCAGCAGTGAAATTGTGAGCTCAGAGTGGGAGTCCAGTAAAGGTGAAAGAGTCAATTGTATAGGACACAGAACAAGAATGGTTCTCCTGTGTCAGTCTTTAAAGGAGAAGGGGAGCAGTCTTTACATTACACATAATTCTTCCCCAGGCTTAGTTATTCAGAACAAAAACCCAAGGAAAAGTTGGTTGGTGATTACTTAATTGAATGCTGCTTTCTACAGCAAAGGAAAAAGAAGCTAGAATAGGCTCTATGGCTTACATAATTTTCATGTACGTAATAGCAGCCATGTGTTTTCCAAAGTTTTCCCTGCAGTAGCTTGCAGTACTTCTTTATATGTGTGCAATCTTTATTTGTGCATCAATTTTGTTACACTTTGCAAAATACCATCTAGTCCCTTGGAAATATAGAACTAAAGAGGTAAATATTTTGACATTTCCAGTACTTTCTGGAGTTCGCAAAACTCATGGAAGGCAGACAAAATGTAGTAAAAATGTACTGGCAGAATTAGAGATTGATATTGAAAGAAACTTAGGAGAATCAATTGCCTTTGGCATTCTATATTACTTCATGTCTGGAGGGGCTTGGGACAAAGTCCATAGGACAGAACTGGAGGGCATGGATGACACTTAAACTTGTGCTTCCTCCTGCTGCTATAGAACTCCCATTTCAATGCAGGACATTTCACTACCCATATGCATCTTCCCCAAATGCCTTGAGAGAAGCTGAAAGACAAAAATAAATAAGGCTAGTAACAGCTTCATAGTCAACAAGTTGAAGGTAGTTTGAAAGAGGGATTGCGCCCACCGCCACACATTATTGACCATAGGTCACAGTTCCAAAGAATTGCTCCTTCTAAACTTGATGATTTATAAGTCATTCTCCTACACATTGTAATATAATGTTGTCTTCTTTGGTTTTTACCCCAGGAACATGGTATTCCAATTGACTTGGGCTATGCAGTGGCCCCTCACCATTCCGGCGTCTACCCTGTTCACATTCAGCTTTATGAAGCCTGGAAGAAAGTCTGGGGTATTAAAGTCACCAGCACTGAAGAGTACCCTCATCTGAAACCTGCACGGTACAGACGGGGCTTCATCCACAATGGCATCATGGTACATTGCATTTCCATTACTTCATAATCGTATCTCTGCAAAAATGGCTAAAACAATGTTATTTCTCACATTGCTTGGAGTGCTAGAAATGGTCTTTAAAAACCATAAGTGACAGAGAAATTTTAAGAAACTGTGCCAGGCTTGAACTGCACATTCAGTCACAATCAGCTATCACAGTTGGAGGTCTAGCTTCCATGCATGTATTTATTGGAAGCTGGGGTGGGGTGGGCAGTTGAAGAGGATATCCAACTGGCAAGATTGTTTAAATAATAGATGCAAACATTTTCCGTTAGTTTGAAAGAAAGGCTTTACAGATGTCTGACTTCATGGGCAAAATTATTGACTCCTTTTGCATAGTTGGTGCATGTTTTATACAGAAAGTGAGCATTCAGACAATAAGTGTAATTATGACTTGGAGACACGGCAATTCTGCAGCAATTCTGTACCTCTGTAAAGGACTACAACATGCTTTATCCATGTTCTCAATGAACTCAGATGGGCTTGCATATTTCCCGTGCCACTATGCTATGGCATGGAAAAAGCTGCAGTCACCATAGCAGAAGAAGTGGAGTTCTTCCCAGCCAATACAAAGAGAGCACAGCTGTTTATATTTTCCACTGAATGTCATGGCAGGAGGTCAAAGCTGTTGGTCCAAGGTCATCTCTATGTAGGATTAACTTGGCCCATCAGTGATATAAAAAGTTCTGGCTAGTTGGCAGCTGTAACTACCAAAGCAGCGAGAGGGAACAGATTGGAGCAAAAGGCACAGATGAACATTATCTCCAAAGGAAATGTCAAGGAAATTTTAGGCAGATGGGAATCAGAAAAATTTACTAGAGGCCATCAGTACTGTATCAATAGAAAAGTTGGTTCAAGATAGTTAAGGGTAGGTTTTATGACATCTGCCCATCAAAGATTTTAAGATGAGAAATATCTTGAGTCCCTTATTGATTTATGAATTGGAGAAGGTTGGGGGCACAAAGACTGACACGAATGCTTCCTAGAACTTTTCTGATGAATGAAATTTTTGAATGAAAATGATTATATCAAGCCTTTCTGCAGATGTGAAGAGTCTTCACATGAATAGCCACTCACATTTACATTACTTGTAGTTGGTGACAGAAGTAAAAGAAAAAGAAATCATTGAAATTATGATCTTATTTTTCATTTTTAAAAACCCCACCTACATTTATTCTTTGAAGTTAAAAATGAAAACAGCCACTTGATCAGATGCTAATCCATTTTGTGGCGTCCCTAATATAACAAGATACCAGAGTATGGCGGATTCAGGGAAAACAGCACCTGTATGGTGTTGTTTCATCAATATGGGGCTGCTGCCACAATAGGTGGTGGTGAACGCTAGCTTACGTAATATGAAAGGGGGATGCAGGGCTGGCATCAGAGGTACATGTTGTTGGGCCCCTGCTAAGGCCTATACTCTGACAGGAGGTCCGCTCTCAACCTCTGGAACCTCCTGGTCCTGTGGCTACCCCTCACCGGTATTGCTGTTTGCTCACTCCAGGAGTATGTGAACAGTGACAGTGAGTAGCATACCACTAGCTTGGCACTCTCCCTATGAGTAGAATGTACCATCTCGCCCGTGCCTCTTCCCCACCCGCCAAATGTGGAACTGGTCCTGGCAATATAAGAATGTAATACAAGCCATGCTGGATGAGACCAAGGGTCCATCTAGTCCAGTATTCTGTTCAAACAGTGGCCAATCAGCTGTCCCTGGGAAACCCACAAGCAACAGCATGCTCTCATCCATGTTCTCCAGCAACTGCTGTACATAGGTATGCTGCCTCTCATACTGGAGTTAGCATTTAGCCATCAGGATTAATAGCCATCCATAGCCTTATCCTCCATGATAGCTAAATTTATTTATTTACTTAATGCTCCCCATTCAAGAATTTCAGAGTGGTGAACAAATAGAATAAGAAAATAAAAACAGAACACATGAAATACATTTTAAAAGAAACAAAAGTGCAAATAAAACCACGGCTGGTCATTAAGGGAAGACTTTCTGAAACAATATTTTCAGGAGGCACTGGAAGTAATACAAAGTTGGCGCCTTTCTGACCTCCAGTAGCAGGGAATTCTGTGGGAAGGGGGCCACCACGCTGAAGGTTGTTCTCCTGGTGGACTCCAATTGGACCATAGGTCTACGTGGAACCACCAGGAGCAGGCCCTCAGATGACCTCAGTGACTACACAGGTTAATAGGGGAGAAGGCAGTCTCTCAAGTAGACTGGTCCCAAGTTGTTTAGAGCTTTGTATGCTAGTACAAGAGCCTTAAACCTTAAACAAGTAGACAGCCAGTGCAGTTCCCTCAGCAAAGGAGTTACTTGCTGTAAAGGGGCAGTTCCAGACAACAGCCGAGCTGCAGCATTCTGCACTAGCTCCAGTTTCCGGAGCTGCTTTAAGGGCAGCCCCACATAGAGCGTTTTGCAGTAATCCAGACTTGAGGTTACTAATTCCTATACCAAGCTATCCCTGTCCAGCAGAGGCTGTGCCTGGTGAACCATGTGATGTTGGTAAAAGACACTCTAAGCTGCTACGGCCACTTGGGCCTCCAGCAACAGAGATGGATCTAAGAGTATCCCCCCAAATTACAAACCTGATCTTTCAGAGGAAGTGCAACCCCTACGATCAGAGACAGTATGCCACTGCATAGCAGCTGTATGGGGTCAACAAATGGAGTGGGCTGTTCCTTTACGATCCTTGCTTGTGAGCTTCCAATAAGCTAGCCACTGTGCGTAATAGATATTGGAGTAAATGGACCATTGGTCTGATCCAGCAGGTTCTTCTTATATACTTATGCTATTAACAGAGATTCTTTATTTACAGTGATGTATGTATGTGATGCAGCAGGCATCACCTTAAAAGAGGAATTCCTTCCTGTGTGAGACATGCCCTCTGCACTTCACATAAATAGTTATATGAAAAACAATTCTCATTTTTAAAAATAGCAACATGGTACCTGATTAACCTGTTGCACCTTTTTAGTGAACCAAAACGTTTTTAACTGATTAATCTAAGTGATGCATCAAATAAACACTGTATTCCTAAGAGCTGCATCTTAAAGCATTCATATTTTAAGCAAGGATCATTGATATAATGTCAGACAATGCTTACTAGTCTTAAAAGAGTTTTGGGCTGGAATATCAGGGCATATTCAGTCCTGGCCTGATAGAAGCTTAATTTGGGGGTGCTGATTATACAATTAGTATCTCGTGCTATTGAAAGTCCCTCACTCACCTGGATCTGGCTGTTCCTTGTGGCAAAAAAAGAAATCAGTGACTAAAAACATCTCAGTTTCAGCTGTCAGGGGATCCTGAACCGAAGGAACTATACACACACACACACACACACACACACACACACACCCCTATAGATCTTTATTTTGTCTTTCCCAGGTACTCCCTCGACAGACATGTGGACTTTTCACCCATACAATATTTTACAAAGAATATCCTGGAGGGCCTCAAGAATTAGACAAAAGCATCCAAGGAGGAGAACTGTTTCTTACCATCCTTCTTAATCCCGTATGTACTTTGGCTGTTTTACAATGCTAGTAAAATACGATGTGAGGGTAAAATAAGGAGTGGGGAGGGTGGCGAGCAGCATTTTCTTTTTATTCCTAGCCAAAGCATAGATAAAAATAGGTTTGAACTGAGATTAATATTAATTATATTGTAAGGAACAGCTGCATTCAGAATAATCTCCGTATGTTAGCCAATGTTTCCTTTTATAACTGGTAAATGGGGAGCTATATCTTTTTTTAGAGGGGGGGAGATATGGCCTGGAACACTGGGCATATCTTAGTATGTAACAATGATGATGTATTTATATTGCACAGGAAATCAAAATATTTTACTGGCAATATTTTGTTGTGTTTCCTACAACCATCCTTAAGATGCTCAGCATTAATATCCTCATATTGCACATACAGGCTGGTGGGGGAAGGGGGAGGGTGCCTTGCTCAAGACCTTCTTGTGAGTTCATGGCAAACCATTCAAACCAGGCATTTCCTAATTTGTAGCTCAATCTCTCAGCCTCTATGCTGCACCGCAAATATTTCATGCTGCAATATAATCTTAACCTTTATGCTACACCACAAATATTTCATATTGGAATATACTTCTGAATGTATTTATTTCTTTCTATTCCTCCCATTAACACAGCAGAAAACCATTACTGCAAATTGTTTTGTAGAATTTTCTCTCCATTTCCAATGATAGTATGCCTAGTTCTGTTATTGCTAATCAAATAGCTCTTAGAAACTCTTAATTTGAGTGTGAGTTTCTTCTATTCTTCAGGAAACGTCCAGACTTTCATCCTAAATGAAATATGGACCAAATACGTAGAATTCTGCATTGGTGGAATTCAACCCTAGTGGAAAAACTATTAGGAACTGCAAGGCTGCTGTGGAATCTGTCCAAAAGATTCCTAACCTAGCAGCCCATATAATAGAAAATATATCCAGGCATTCATATATTGTGGATAACAAAGCAAAACAAAAAAATAAATAGAATATGTTGAAGTCTGCTATTATGTAAACCGCCCAGAGAGCTTCGGCTGTGGGCCGGTATATAAATGTAATAAATTATTATTATTATTATTATTATTATTATTATTATTCAGTCCCTATTTCACTTTTCCATCCATGTGACACATATTTTTGAATTATCAAGATTCCATCCATCGCAGCCCAGTTATAACCTAATGTCATACAAAAAAAAGAGTTTTGGTTTGCTACCAAAATGTTTGTGGCACATTAAAGCTTATAATGGCTACATTAAATGACCCACTAATTCAAAGCCTGTATCGTCCAACAGAGTTGCCCCTACTTATTTGTGTTATTTAATCATTACAGATTTAAAGGCCATGAATAATCTGAGCCTTTGATGAATATTTTTCTAGACTCTGCCTCTTTTAACTTCTTGTGTTGACTGTTTCTCACATACCCTGTTAATTTATTTAGTACAACATTTATGTACCGTTTCACATCTAAACAGATACCTAGGTAGATAAATACAACACTGGGTATGTATTTATCTGTTATTTCTGCTCTGTTCCTTTCTGGGCTGTTTTCTGTGCAATTAAGAGTTGTGTCATATGTCCCACAAAATGGTCCAATTTCCAGAAGTCCAGACTAACAGCATACAGTGACTTTATTTTAAAGTGCAGGAAACACCAGTGGGATAGATAACAATTTAGCTCCCGGGGGGTGGGGGAATGGGCCTTCAAGTGTTCCTTTTTTTAAAAAAACAACTCCTAAATATGGGTCATGGAGTCTAGCTTTAGATACCTAGGTATTAAAATGATGGCTTCTGGATCTCAGGAGTAAAGTATGTCTTGACTTCAAAGAGATTTAGAGTCGTTTTAGATGTATGGAACATTTTTTCTTGAAGAATTCTTATAACCTAACTTTCAGTGTGAAAAGAACTGCTCTTTTCTTAACTGAGCTTTTATTATTTAGAAAATATTTCTGTCTCCAAACTTGCTTATCTCTGTCTCTACCCGATGATTAGAAAATGTTCTTTCCTTGACCATGCTTTCGCTTCACTTTAATCCTTTCTCGTGTACCTCTACTTCCTGCTTAAGCTGCTTATGAGTTCCCTGAACTGCTGCTTGCTAAAATTTATGAAGTTTTGAACTCTGAAACTAGATTGTTTTCGCATATTTTATGTAGTAACATACTGAAGCCATTGATTGATGCACCATTTTAAGCATGCAAAAACAAAACAAAACAAAAAATTCAGTTTATTCTTAAATAGCAAGCTTATTTTCTTCACTTGTAACCTTGCTTTTCCTCTCAAGAGCTCAGGGCCGAATGACCAGTCCCAAACTGCCTTAACTTCAGCAGTATGTCATGTACTTTCAGACTGTCCCTTGTGCCTTGCAGTGCTTCTTCCTGAGTAAACTTTCACAGTGGGGAAGAGAAGCAGCACTCTAGTTGAATCCTAAAAGGGCAGCCTCATTGGAAGTCAAGCAAAATAATACTCACTCTTTTACTTCTAGAGCAGAAGTAGGCAGAAGGGAGACGTCCAGATTGTTTTGGATGTCCGTCTCCCAGCAATCCTAAGCATTGGCCATGCTGGCAGGGGATTCTGGGAGTTGAAGTTCCAAAACATCTGGAGATTTACCTTCTGGCAACTACTGTTCCAGAGTAGACTTACTTGACAGCATGCCCTGCAGGATGGTGCTTACCATGCCATATCGTGATTATGTAATGCATTCCAGCCATTCCCTGCAAAATAATCTCTTGCCCATCTCCATAGCAGATTGTTCTTCAATTTGTTGTGTGTAGCATTGTTGTGCTCTTACATGTTTCCAAATAAGTAATCTCATTTTAACAAGTAACCTTTCATACCATCATTTTTGATGCCATCCTTCAAAGCAAGGGTGGGGAATATGTGGCCATCCAGATATAGTTGGACTGCACCTCCCATCATCCCTCACCATTGACTATGCTGGCGAGGACCAATGGGAGTTTTAGTCCAACAACTTCTGGAGGGCCACACATTCTGCACATTTCAACCCCATGATGCGAAGAAGAGCAGTCTACAGAATTTGGAGGGTGGGATGGGAAGAGCTGCAACTAGAATTACCTGTTGCATACACAAGGTTAGGTAACAGAATAGAACTCCTGTACAAGAAACAGCAAGTTATTCCACAAAATGGTTTCATGCCTGTGTATGTGTTTGCTAAAACATATATTAGATAAAAGTGTTTGCCTCCTCTACAATATTGGCAATTATTTGATGCACAGGCCCCCAGAGCTGGGAGATTAGCTCCTGATATCTTATCGGGTTTTGTTTGTTATGGTGCTGTTATGTTATTCTCAGTAGCCCTATTTATGAGAATATTGTGCATGGAATGAATACATATGGGAGAACAAGACTGTAGCAAGAAGCCCCTTCCCCAGGTTCTTTCAAATGTTTGTACAAGCTGCATGCACATAGACAATTTGCATGTTATATATTCCACATGAGTAATAAAATCAGAATGTTAGAGTTGGGATGGAACTAGTCTAACCCCCTGCTCAGCCCAGGAATACTGCAGCCACAATATCCCAAACAGATAATTGTCCAGCCCCTGTTTATATATCACCAATGATATATTGGTGATATAATGTCTACACATAATGTCTACACATTATGCATTTTACTTTACAGTTGCAATATTTGCCATCTACACATTGTAATGTCCTAAATATATTATTGGAAGTAAATGTTATGGGTCTCTGTGGAGTTCACTTTCAAATAAATCTGCTGAGGATATCAGCCTTGGAAAACCTCCCTCTTTAGCTGCAATGATGCAAATCACTACTTATGCTGAAGCCATTTTATACAGCCGAGCTGATAATCATGTGTGGCAACCTACATTTTTAATTTTCTCAATCTGTAATCTGGCCTCTTTCTGAAAATGCATGGGCTTTGTTTTCACAAATGCATTGTTGTGGTTTCTTGCTCCAGAAAGGACACAGTTCTCTCTTGACCAGACACAAAAGAGAGCAGGGCTCCTGCAGCTTTAACTGTTCTGCTGAAGAGGAATTTCACCAGGTGCTGCATGCATACAAATGACACCTGCTGAAATTCCCTTTTCTGTACTTCTGTTAAAGATACAGGATTCCTGTCCTCCTTTCTGTATGGTCACCCTACCAACATACTGTTATTATTACCTATCTTCCTATCTCTCTGTGCATACTCTGTGAGGGAAGTAGAAAGTAATTTTGGCTGAGTGGGATAGAGAGACAAAGAAACCAAAGGGATTAAATTTCAAATACTGATTAGAACTAAATAGCCAAATATTTGGTTGCTGGCTTATTTACACACACATACACACACAGAGAGAGAGAGAGAGAGAGAGAGAGAGAGAGAGAGAGAGAGAGAAAGAAGGGGGATGTGTATGCTACATACCTTCCACTTGAAATCCAGAAGTTATTCAGCTTGGGGGATAGTAATATGATAAACATATAGTAGACATTTTATTGAGACATATATCGAATGATACTATAGTTATAGAGAGAAATAACAATACAAAATGTATTCAATAAAGAACAGTATATTAAGAGCCAGGGAAACCTAGAGTTGCTTGCATGGATGGTGATATACATTATTCTTGAAGGACAGCATTTATGTAGATAATTTAACTGACTGAATTACACTTGGCATGAATGGAGACCCCCAGAGCAATATATGCCAAGACACTGTCAAGGCTAAATTCCATTATCTGTCACTGGAGGATAGCATGTTCCGCAGTTACAAAACTATTGATCCAATAGATTTCTTTGCAAAGCACGAGTAAATGCAACAGGTCACTCGGCAATTATCTTTAGGCAAATACATTGACTGAGCCTGGGACAGCACCCAGTGGAGTTTTAAAAGTTGTGGTTCTGTTCAATGAACAAGCATACCTTTTACATCCACTCTCCAGCATGCACTGGAAAATTACTGGGTTGGATGATTTAGAATATAGGTTTTCAAAGCCCAAAGTAATGCCTTGATTTATAGTTGTGTCTTAACAGAATTTTGAGGAATCAGCAGTGCAAAATATAAAAAGAGACCAAGTGAACTATCTATTCTTCCAAAACAGCTATTACAACAAGTTAAACTCTGCATGACATCTCCCAAATGTAGTGTAAATAAAAATGCTGCCTACGTGAAAATCGCAACTGCTTTCAAATTCCCTCTCCATTATCCAATAGAAACTTTGTATTGTGTTGACTTTTCCAGGTCTGTCCTTACTATTGTCCCTGGCCTTTGCCTTTTAAGCCAATTTAGCCCTGCATCTGTTTTGCCTTTTAAAAAGGCGAATACAAATGACCATTTACCAGATGGTAATTTACAGCATGCCTATGACCACTTGTTAAGGTGGTTAACTGGCTGCACCATTTATCTGACCCAATAATGCTATATCTTTTCCTTTAGCCAAATCAAAATTGAACTTTTCAACAGTGGCTTTGGAAAAGTTGAGCAATTTGTTATGCCGAACTGGCATCTTATTAATCTTATTTGATATAATGGTGAGAAAAACATTAAACTAAGGCCATGGTTGATGAGGGGGTTGGAGGGCGACGATCTCGCGACTTTATTATCGTGAGATCGTCACCCTCATCTACACGCGGTGTGCAACATCACAGCCGCCATTTTTGAATTTTTGTTTTTAAGGAAAAGGAGCGCACGAGCACTAGAATGCAACAGTGGGGGGGTTATATTAAAAAAACCTTGCCCTCCCCTCCAATGGGCACAGAGTTCCAAGGAGCTCCGTGCCCCATGCCCGGTTCCTGGCTCCTCACAGTTCCTTGCGAGGAGCCAGAACAACCCACGAAGCCTGGCCACACATTCCGCGGTCTCGGGATGATCCCAAGACCGCAGAAAAAGCAGGCTAAAAGGGTAGGGCAATATCCCGGGGAAAGGGAGGGATCATCCCTCCCTGCCCCAGGGATCCCTTGTGTGTCATGTGAACACACAGGGATGATCCCGGGGCGATCACCAGGATATCGCCTGGTCTAGCCATGGCCTAAATAAGTAACCGCCACTTTTTAATATACCAGGTAAGCTTTTCTGTTTTACATGCATCATCTATGACTGTATAATAATAACAGGCAAAAGCAGCAATATTGTTTCAAGTTCCTGACAGTCATGCCCTGCATATGTGTATTATCCTATGGGTTTTAAAGCCTTCCATATTATTGTATAGATTTTTCATCTGCTCATGGATTCGGCACCTACTGGGGAAGCTCAGGCAGTGGCGGTGGCCAGGCAGACTTTTTACAAGCTCAGGCTGGCCCCCGTCTTTATGGAAGCGCTTTTCTGCTGTGAGGCGCCTCGCACCCGCACTTGCGTTCCTTCCTGGCATCTGCATGGGAAGGAAGGCGAGAGCAAATTTTGGGGGCATTCCTCCCCCTTTTTTTTATTATATGAGCTATATCTGCAAAGCTCTGCAGATACAAATAAGGAAAATAAAAAAGGGGGGAAGGAACGAGGCAGCCAGAGGAGGACACGAGCAGAGGGACTGGGCGAACAATCTCCCCTCCCTCTGGCTAACCATTCCTCCCCCCACCTACTTTTTATTTTTCTTATTTGAATCTATGGAGCTCCTCAGATATAGATCATATAATAAAAAGGGGGAGGAATGGCCAGTTCCTCTCCTCTCCCGCCCCCCTTTTTTGTTTTTACTTTCCAGAGGCGCAGGGCCACCCATGGCAACCAGTCAAGGGGCGCCATGGGCTCTGCTACCAAAAAAGTCAGGGTAAGTGCCCTCCTGGGGCAAACCCTATAGATGTGCCCTTGGTATACCAGCTGCAACCCTATCTGGAGAGGGAGGATCTTGCCTCAGTCATTGATGCTCTGGTGACATTCTGGATGGTCTACTGTAATACCTTCTAAGAGCATCATTAGACAAGTGTTTTATCGCATACTCGCTACCGCCCACGTCCTATAGACAACGACATCCACCTCCCACGCACCTTCCGCTCATTTTTCCATCGCAAAATAGACCCCCCTTTAATCCATCTTAAGGAGTTGAGTATATCACCTGTATTTTGCTCTTTCAGCTCCTATGTCTCTCAGGTCCACAGACCACATGCTGCAAGCCACATATGCTAGGAGCCACAAGGCAAGAGCTCATGCCCCTGGCAAGCCTAACCTTTTTATTACCTGTTGGGGAAGGAGGAAAAACAAGCACAGTCTCAATTCAGCCTCAGGATCCATAGATGCAGTTAGTCCTCTTCCCCACAAGTTCCTTCCAAGCAGCCCCTGGCAAGGCACTGGCCTTTTATTACCTGAGAGATGAGTGAAAAGAACAAACAACACAGCCTCAATTTAGCCTCAGGATCTACAGGTGCAGCCAGGCCTCTTCTCCACAAGCTCCTTCCTACCCAATGTTGTAATTTTGGCAGCAATTAAACAAATAATAAAAAAAACCAAGTAAGATTCAAAGCCATTTGATAAAAATCCATTTAAAAGAATATAGAAGTCTATTTCTATATAATTATAAAGTTTCAAAGATTTTTACCCCAAATATTCTAGCTGCCATACATCACAGATGGGGGGCAGAAACCTACAGCTGACATTAATAGAAATTATCCATGGGCAACTGGGCACAGGATCACAGACTAATGGTTTTACCAAGACTATACAAGGACAATTTTCTATAATTTTTCACCACATCAGGTTGAAAAGTGAGGAGAATTGCACTATGCTCCTTGACCGGTACTCTTCATGCAGTCAACTAGAGAAGTGCTCTGGCATATTTAAAGCATCCTCTGAGATGGAGCTATATATCATATGTGTTCAATGTCCACAAGGTCTCACACTATCTGTTTTCCAGTTCATCTCCTTTACTCCCTCGCGCCACAGACTATAAAAAACAGACTCATAAATGTTTAACAGAGAAATAAGCTAATAAATACACCTCTAAATATTATCTCCTTTGCAAGTAAGAGCAGGAGAACTGTTTGTCCTGAAATCATCCTTTAAGCCCGTCAAGGCTAGCTTCTTAATAAGCTAGGAAGATTAATCAGAGGCAGCATCGTAAAGCCGTATAACTGCCAGAAAGCAAAGTGACTGCATTCAGTTTTAGAAACACTTGATAAAATTATTATTTTTAAACCTGAAAAATATTAGTAGCCAGCAAGCCTGTGATTCATGGCTAATTTCAAGTCTTGTGTACCCTCTCCTTTTCTCCTCTTCATCTAAATTTGGGATTCTAAGGCCATATTAGTTAAAATATTCAAAACCGCACTGTCGATAATCTATTCATGTGACTCTCGCTCCATATATTTCCAAATACTCTTCCTTTGGGGAAGGCTTTTCATGTTAATTAACAGGTGCTTCCTATTAACTTGTCTCTAATAAACCAGGTATCCTATGCAATAGAAAACGTTGCTTTAAGGGCCTTAAAGATGAGTGGCTTCAGACGTCAACGATGCAAGGGTGGAACAGCAAGACATGCCTTTTGTAGGCACAATTTAATTGTTTTGTATGTGATATGTATCAATAACTCCAGAGAGGAGGCCCTGTGGCTTTGCATGCAAGAAGTCCTGGGTTCAATCTCCAGTATTTCCAATTTAAAAGATTTTAGGAAGAAGGGCTGAGAAACAGTAGGAATGGTCATAACTGCCCCATCCTGCTCTGCTGTAAAAACCTTCAAGATGTAAAACAGGGATATTGTGCAAACCACCAAGGCCTCCAAAGCATGGATGGGGAGGCAACATCAGCTATGGAGTTCGCTACTATAAGATGGGGTGATGGCCACTAATTTGGATGGCTTTAAAAGGGGATTGACCAATTCAAGGAGGAGAAGGCTATTGAAGGCTAATAGTCCTGATGGTTATAAGCTGCCTCCAGTATCAGGCAGTATGCCTATGTATACCAATTGCTGGGGAACATGGGTGGAAGGGTGCTATTTCACTCATGTCTTGCTTGTAGGTTGATCACTGTGTGAATAGAATGCTGTACTAGATGAACTTTTGGCCTGATCCAGCATGGTTTTTCTTATGTTTCATTATCCATGAAAATAAAGGATTGCACGTCTTCAAGTACTACAGTTTTTAGAATCTTTGAACTCCATATATACATGTTGTTCTTTGCAGAATCCATGCTGGATAAGACCGAGGGTCCATCTAGTCCAGCAGTCCATTCATACAGTGGTCAACCAGCTGTCAACCAAGAACCCACAAGAAAGACATGGGTGCAACAGCCCAATGTTCCCGCCCAATGTTCCCAAGCAACTGGTGCATATGGGCTTACTGGCTCTGATCCTGGAGGTAGCACATAGCCATCAGGACTAGCAGCCTTTGATAACCTTCTCTTCCATGATAGTAACCAGAGCTGGTTCCAGGCATGTCTCTCCAATGGGCCCCCTCATTATATTGGGCAGTATGGCATGTTCACTCCTCTTCCTTTTCCATATAGTGTGCTGGAGTGTGGGGGTAGGAGGATATGCTCTCATATCATGTACAAATTTAGAAAATGGCAGCAATTTGTATGACAACTTGAAGTATGTGTGTGTGTGCTAGACTTCCAAATGTTCACTTTCTGGCTTCATCTCTAGCAGGTGATATATGAAGTTGCATCCTGATTACTCTGTTGTATGCAAATCAGTTGGCAATATGGGATATTAGCCAGGTATTGTCTGATTATAATATTGCTTGTTTGTCTCTGCTCCCTTTCTGGCAAACTAAATGGGTCTTCTCTTCAACAAAGCCAATAAAATAAAATTAAAAATATCTGGAGTTTCTAGGCCAAGCCACTGTGGATATTAAGACTTATAACCTAGTAGATATCTTCTGAAATATGATTTAATTTTCAGCACACCCTAGGGAGCATCTTGGCTTATTTAAGTTAATGGAACGTTTGTCATTAGCTTCAGCCAATATTTTACCCTGCACCATAGCAACAAATATTTCATTTCCTAATTTTGGCCGAGATACATTTAAAAACGTTCTGTTTGAGATGAAGCCTGGCATATTATTTATCAGAATGTACTTTTTAACGAATTGATTGGAGATAAGGAGGGAAAACACAAAGGTGTTTGATTAGAAGCAACTTAACACATGCAGGCTAAGTTGGGAGAAATGTGATCTAGCATAACTAACAGAGGCTAAGTTCTTTGTAGATGTTATGGGACATATATTTTTTTCTTATTTCCAAGGCCACTTTAACACAGTTATATAATAAACACCTCCCTATATCTAAAAGGTTATTGTTCATTTCAAATCATTATATCTAGATTATGCAGTTCCCATATGTACTATACTTAGATTGTCTTGTTCCTGGTTGCTTCACATCATTCAGATTGAAGAGAATATCACTATAGAATATTAAATCAGATGCAGAGAGGGGTTTCGTTATGCTTTCCACAGGGGACATGTTCCTCCCTACCCCATAAAACCGAGTATTAATAAAACTGTTTCTTTTTAATTTGCTTTGTTTCTCTGAGCATAGCTGTGGAAAGAATGCAGAAAGATCACCTTGGGCACAATAAAAAAAAGAAAGAAACAGTGTTCTAAAAGGAATTTATGATGCAGTTTCAACAAAAATGTTGTAAATGGTAAAGTGTCATATGCTCAAATGAGGTAGAAGCCTGGTGGAAGCAACACTGTGAAGCTCTGAGGATGTTCATGCAGTTGACTTGCTAGATATGGGGCTTTGCTAGACCTACCGGGTGTTCCGTCATTGAGGAGCGGTGAAAGCGGATTTTCCCGTTCAGCCGTGACGCCTCATGATCCACACCTTCCTTAGATTTGTGGCGGAAGTTTGCGCCGGTTGTGCTGCTGCCGCCTCGAGCATGGCTGCGCAGCCACACCAGCCTGATTTCCGCGGCTTTTTTTTTCACTCGCTGCACGGTTTGCGCAAGTCCGGAGGACCGCAAACAGCGCCGATCGTTTGCGCAGCCATCAGCGATGCCGCCGCGGCACCAGCGGCGGCGGCGGTGGCACCGGCAGTGCCAGCTGAAGTGCTGCTGCTGCTGCGTATCAGCCCCCTCAGGCTGGGCGGAGGGGAGCCAGTTGCCATTTGTGGATGGCTCACAGGGGGCATGGCCAGCGAGCGCCGGTGCTGAGGGTCAACATTGATGAGGTCACTTCCTGATGGGGGGCGTGGTGTGTGTCATATGACCCGAGGTCAGTCGTCTGCATGGGCACTCTGTGCCTACATCTCCCATCATGCCTCTGAAGTGTCGGTGGCGATGACCGCCTCTGTGCCCTCTCCCCCATCCCACGGAGCCAACCCACATCTGGCCGTAGCCATGGCAGCAGCCCACAAACAGCTCTGCCCTCTTCCAGCCTCGTACCCACACCAACAGGCACACAGCCCTTCATGCCTGCACCGTCCCCCTCAGTCCCCGCTAGCCTTTGAATCTTCGGCGCAGCGTACAGCACCGCCATTATGCGGCCGCTGTGGCTGCCCACCGCGAGGAGCCACCAACTTCCCATGACTGTGGGATGCCCGCCTGTCCGAACAGTGACCCACGCAGAGGTGGAAATAGGAGAAACAGGCGCACATTCCCCACCCATCCCACACACACCCCCAGCGGCACACCAGCCACTTTTCTGTTCCTCCGTTCCTGCGCAAACTGTCACTTAGGAATAATTTTTAAAAAGCCGCTCCGCTGCGCTGCCCCAGCTGGCGGACTGGGCGCAAATGGCGGAGGCGGCTTGACCGAAGCCGCTGACCACTCCCCTTAGCATGCCTTTTCCTGCCCAGTGCGGACCGCAGTGACCTCACATCCTCCCACACGTACTCCAAATTAGCGCGGGACGGCAGGAAAAGGCGCACTAGAACTCACTTTTTTAAAGACGGGATAAAGAGGCTTCACCGCAGGATAACGGCGGATCCTCGTGAACGTCATCTGGAAGCCTCGACGTGACTGCGGAAGGTAACGCACGCTACAGCCTCGTCTAGTAATGCCGATGATTGCATGAAGAAGATGCACATCTCACATAGTGAAATTAGAAAATAGTGGTAGCAGGGCCACGAGTCATCTTTTTATCTTGATTCATCTCAGTTTTGATGTGAGGCTTGAATAGATCTGGAGTAATATCCCACCTTTTCCTCCAAGCATGGGCCATGTGTTGCATTATTTCAAGGTGGATACATCCCTAGGCATGTTTAGACATAGCTGGCTGGAGGGCTGCTGGAAATTGTAGGACTTCTTTCCAGTCTAAACATGCATAAGATTGCACCCTAAGTTTTTATTCCTGTATATAGGCTTCCTGGAGGTAAACCTAGAGGTATTAGGACTAGTAGCCATTGGTAGCCTGCTTTGGGAATTTATCTAACCACCTTTTAAAGCCATCCAAATTGGTGGCCATCACTACATCTTGCTGTAGTGAATTCTGTAGTTTAACTATGTGCTATACGAAGAAGTGCTTTTTTAAAAATCTCTCCTGAATCTCCCAACAATCAGTTTCATGGGATAACTCTGATTCTAGTATTTTGAGAATGTATATAATACTCTTTTTCACCACCACTATTGTCTAGGTCAGAGTGAGAAGGAGATGAACACACAGGTTGAAATGGTGAAGAGCAGGAGCAACTCCAGGGCATTCTTGTCAGTGGGCCCCTCCTGGGGTGTGGGCCTTGGGCCCCTCCTGGGGTGTGGGCCCTTGGCAGGTGCCTGACCATGCCTACCTTTTATGCCAGCCCTAGGAGTGGTGTAGTAGTAAATTTTGAAGTGCAGGGGCGAGCACTCATTTTGACAGTCCTCATTGCCAGGCTCCTCAAGAGAGTCCAAAATTGCCCAACTTGATCTTTATGAATTCAGATATGAACTGATCTAATCCACACCTCCCAGAATAATGTGCCAATTGCTTTTGCACAAATTTTTGTACTTCCCAAATGTTACAATGTTTTCTTGGTATACACAAAAATATTCAAATGAGTTTAACTTTCTCTTGATGTAAGTGGGGGACAAATGAACCTTGAAAGCCCTGGTGGTGGTGGGGAATCATAATATTCTTGTCAGTTTTCCACAACTCCAGTTTCCAAGTAGTCCTCAACCATGACAAAGTTGGAATTACCATGTGGTATTTCAGGGCAGCTTCTCCTTAATTTCGTGAAAAATATGTGTTTTTACTTTGGGCTTATTCCTACCTACATTGGACTGGGCCAACTGAAAATGTCCGTGCACCTAAAATGTTGGATCCCACCAAATGCTGCTTAAAGTTATAAGTTACTTCTCTGGTCTACAGATGCTTAGCACCAAACATGTTAATTTTGGGTGAAAAAAGAACATAAAAGGTGAAAAAACAATATTTCATCTATTTTCATAAACTAATTACTCATTTTCCTTAACACAAATTGTATCAAGTATCAATAGTACCACAACAGGTTTACAAATCCCCTTTACAAACTTGAAATGCAAAAATAGATAATCCCAGATACGACCTTTCTTGTGAGCGAGCAAAACTGTGTGTGTGTTTTGCCATGTGAACAGCAGAATTTATGGTTTTCAAAATGATGTGACACTCCTAAGGTAGCATGTATCATGGTATCAAGGTCTGCAAGATTTGTTGCTGCTGTTGTTACGGTAATTCATAATTCAGGATTGTTGCACTGTTTTACTTGTGCAACTGTATAACTGTCAATTTTCCAGTCAGCGCAGGGGTAAAGTGCTTATTTAGAGAAAAAATGCATTTAGAAATGTGTATTTTGAGAAAAATATATACAAAATACATATTTAATGGATATGTTATGTGCATTTTTGTGCAGTTAAAAAAAGATTTACAGACGAATGTGGTAATGGGATAGAAAGGAGTTATGAGTGAACACATGCAAACGTGACCAGGAACAGAAATTGAGTGATTTCTCTATCCCTAACTGACCCATATGGCAAAGCTTTCCTTTTTCAAATATATTCCTGATATATTCCCTTATATTTAGACTCAAAGGTAAAACATTGCAGGATAACATACCTTCAGTGCTGTCATCTTCATCCCATTTTTTAAAAAAAAGACTTCATAGCATTAATAATAAAAAATTTTAAAAAATAGCAGGATGGGAAAACATACCTTGCATATTGAAAGAACTTACTGCCTCTCTCCCAGTTCATTTCTGAGCTCAAGCCAGAGTGATATTGATCTTTAAACCCCTACATAATTTAGGTCCTGGGTAACTGTTGGACACTCTTCTTCCATACTAGATCTCCCAATCACTGAAGTCATTATGAGAGGTTTTCGACTGGGTGCCCCAACTTCAGGAGAGGTGGGTGGCAACCAGTGAGAGAGTCCTTTCAGGGGCAGCTTCCCACCTTTGAAATGAATTTAAGAAGTTCACACAGTGGCCAACCAGCTGTCAACCAGGGACCAACAAAGCAGGACACAGTGCAACAGCACTCGCCCACCCATATTCCACAGCAACTGGTGCATATAGGCTTGCTGCCTCAGATACTGGAAGTAGCACAAAACCATCAGGGCTAGTAGCCATTGATAGCCTTCTCCTCCAGGAATTTATCCAACCTCCTTTTAAAGCCATCCAAATTGGTAGTGGTAGTGAATGGCTAGGGAATCTCATCTGGCACCTACCTTGATGTCACTTGGTCAGCAGGCAAATAACTTTTGATTTTCCAGTTTAATTTTATTTGTATTTCAATTTTCTTAACCCCTTTAGCCTTTTAAGCAGATGGTGTCAATGGGTTAGGTCCAGACTTAGGGTTCATCAGAAGAGCATTTCATCACACGCACACTACTGCCCACTCACGGTTTTTTGCACGTCCTTTAGATGATGTTATGCCTTCCACTCCTTCTTGCCTTCTTCCTGTGACAAAACAGACCCCCCAAAATCGGACTATTTTTGTGATGGGAGGCAGAGTGTTATTTGCGTTCTGCAGGAAAAGTGGTGCGATAAAAACGGCCTCTGAATGGGCCAAGTGGTCTTTGTTTATTTCCTCTTTCTTCCCCAGGAAGAAGGAAGTATTGTGGGACAGGAGCAAGGGTGGAAAAGTGACGATAGGGAACTGTGTTTCCCCCCTGTGTGATGGAGCTCATAGTCATACTTACCCACTGAAATAAGTAGAACTTAAGTTAGTCAGGAGTCAATGGCTCTACTCGAAAGTTTTTATTTTGCTGTGATTTTGGATTATTAGTTTGACTTTTCTCTGCTGTTGTTTGCTGCTGTTTTTAATATTTTCATGATGAATTTTATGTGTACTTTGGTTTTTCATGTAAGCTGCCTGAGGAACACTGTGTGCTGAAGGCACAGGTTATAAATGTAGAAAATAATTAAAGCAGAGGCCACTTTTATTATCCAACTGATTACATCAGCTCCTTCTCAGGGTTTCTGAACCATTTTTTCATTGTAAAGACATTTCTCCTTCCACCCTTTTCTTGATTCGCATTTCAGCCCACTTCATTCTGACCAGTTCTACCCTGGGGAGAAAATGTGCAGGGTAGAAATGTAAGCTGATAGCAGCATTGTTTTCTTTTTTCTTTTTTTTAAATTGAGTACAATTTCGGAACTGAATAAAAATCTCTTGCTGCTAATCGGTTGTCTTCTTTTTATTCACTTAATGTACCTTATCTTTGCAAATTCCTTTTCATAACATTTCCCTCCAAGGAAAACTAGTCCTGTACCCTGGTTGAAGGCACTTCATCAAAATTAGTCCTGAGTAACTTAGACGATGACAGTTAGAGTAATAAATGGCCATCTGTCAGCTAGAGGGTTGCAAAGGAAGTGGGAGGGAAATCAGTTACCTCCACACTCTCCATAAGATCATTTATTAAAGTGTCAGAAGTGAACCCAAAAGGTTATATTTAAAAACAGAGAAAGCTGACTCAGAATTTTCTGATTAACAATAATGAAGACGTAATGAGCAAGAACAAAATTGCCACTTCTGTTTTCCGCATTCAATATTAATTGGAAGATGGACAATTTAGGTATATTAAATCCTGCAGAAAATTGAAAAGGCATTATTACCTGAACCAATTGAGAAGGATCAGATTAACTGGGTGGTTTGTTTGCTTGAAGTTGTACACAAAAATGGATAAATTAATCATCATTTATGGGTGCTGTATAACATAAAACTGGCAGCTTTTCATAAAACTGCAAGAGTTGCAACCTGACAGCAAAGGAGTTATGAAAAGGGATGATATATTTTCTTTATCTCCAATTTCCGCTGTCTTGCTTCTTGTTTCTTTACTAGAAGGTGTTTATTTTTGCTTTTATCATGAGTTACAAAATCTTAATCTCAGTTTATAAACAGCCATCTGATTAAAAGTTCTGGTTTATTGCTGTATAGATGTGTAGCATGGAGGCATATGAACTATATACACATGGCTAGGCATTAAATATAAAACGCCAGCATAAGTACTATTCAGGCCTTCCTTCCACATGTAGGCTAAATGCATTGAGAGGGAGGGAAACCCTGTTTGCTGGTCTCACCCCAATGTAGCTGTATCCCCACCTCTATGCTCAATGTCCATATTGTGGGAGCTGGGGCGCGGGTTCATTTAAATAAAGATCTGAGTGAGGAAATTAAAGGATTGAAATGAACACCCAGAAAGAAATACCAAGAAAGTTCGTTTCGATTTTCAGTGAATAACTATACATTTTCCCGCCCTCACTTCACATTGAAAATCACCCCCTTTGTCCCTTCTTGTGGTTCCTCAAGTCCCGTTGCTGTGTGGACACACAGGGGTCTTAACTCTTTCTCTTCCAACTGTTTGCTCACAGATGCCCTTCATTGAGCAGGACTCCTGTTCCTGCCTCATAGCCATGCTGTCCCTTGATGATCAGGTCAGCTCCTTGTCTTGGCTCTCTGCTCAGCTACTTGTTTAAAACCCCTCTTCCCCAAAACCACCTTCGTCCTTCACCTCCTCTTCACCCCTCCCCTGCCTCCTCTTTTAACCGCTCTCATCCATTTCTTCCATTTCCACTAGAAACTGTTGGTATGACTCCCCCCTTGTCAAATTTATTCTGGCATAAGCTTTTATGGACTGTAGTCCACTAAACCATTTCTTTTATCAGCCATTAGTATGTGCTCCAATTGCTCTTATTTCCAGGGACCTGTCCCTGGAAATCACGGCCCTTACTTTTGGAATACCTTTTAAGGACTGCTGTTAGTGCGTGTTGCTAGTGTCATTCTTCAGGGTTCAACTTCCTCCCAAGAGATTCTAGAACCTCTTT
This sequence comes from Elgaria multicarinata webbii, assembly GCF_023053635.1. NCBI lineage: Eukaryota > Metazoa > Chordata > Lepidosauria > Squamata > Anguidae > Elgaria > Elgaria multicarinata. The sequence continues at coordinate 33,110,157 of NC_086180.1, read as the reverse complement.
CAAGCAGAGGGCAAAATTCAGTTTTGGAGAAGGGTTGCATTCCAATAGTGGCTGGGGCAAAGGGGACAGGGCCAAAATGCAAACAACAACAACGACATTACATTTTAGCTTGCAGCCACTAAGCCTTAGGAGAGGTTGTTCTATCTCTTAGAATGGGGAAAAACATACTTGCAAAAGCTGGGAAACAATCAAATGATGGTTCATCAAGGGTGGAAGGGAGTGGAGCCAGATGATGGAGCATGGCCTTCTGGGAAACCCCAGAGAGCCAGATGGGCCAAGTTTGACCTGCGGGCCAGAGGTTCACCACCCCTGTTGAAGAAGTTAATAAATCTCTGGGTAGGTGTGGATGGTTGCATCTTGCTCTGGCACGCATGCATATAAATGCATGTACATAAAGTAGGGTAACTATATGAAAAGGAGGACAGGGCTCCTGTATCTCTAACAGTTGTATAGAAAAGGGAATTTCAGTGGGTATCTGGTCAAGAGGGCAGGGCTCCTGCAGTTTTAACTGTTGTGATGAAGAGGGAATTTCACTAGGTGCTGCATGCATACAAATGACACCTGCTGAAATTCCCCTTTCTGTACAACTGTTAAAGATACAGGAGCCCTGTCCTCCTTTCCGTATGATCACTCTACATAAAGACTGTGTTAGTTGTGGTAACACATTGCCATATGATTGTGTTTTTCTAATATATCTTTAACCAAACAACCTTGGCTTTTAAGTCAGTGTGAGACGGGCTACTGCAAAAATGTAAATGGATACTTAGAGTTCAGCAATCTGTAATAGTGGGCTTTGGGGCACGGATTGCAGGCAGTGATCCTTATTATGAAATTGGGAGTGTTACATTCATGTCCTTATTTTCCTCTGTGAAATGTTGGAGAGCATGCATTAGCCTGGCAGTGTGGTGTAGTGGTTGGAGTGTCGGACTGGGAGTCGGGAGATCCAGGTTCCAGGCCCCACTCGGCCATGGAAGCACACTGGGTCAGTCACAGACTCTCAGCCCAACCTACCTCACAGGGTTGTTGTTTTGAGGATAAAATGTAGTGGAGGAGGATTATGTACGCTGCCTTGGGTTCATTGGAGGAAAAAAGGTGGAATATAAATGCAATAATAAATAAATAATAAATAAATTTATATTGTATTTTGTATTTGTATTTTTAACTTGTTGGTTGTTTTATGATGATTTTAATTTTTGTGAACCGCCCAGAGAGCTTCGGCTATTGGGCGGTATAAAAATGTAATAAATAAATAAATAAATAAATAAAATTTCCTCTAGCTGGGCTACTGCATATAGGAGCAAACAAATGTGTAGACAGAACTTGCCCTTGGTACTGCCATTGCTAATTTTCTTCCTTCCTTCTTGGTGAATTCCCAAGCCAAGTACAGTTCCATAGCTAGTGTAAGTTTTTGACTGGCACACTCTCTTGTTCGCATGCAAAATCCATAATCATAAAGGTATTGCATGGCTTCAGCAAACATGCACAGACAGTTATTTATCATCCAATCCTTTGGGCTTTTCACTACTTTGAGATTTAATAGTGCTTGACACATAGATGTCATGTTTGGATTTTTTCAAAGAAAGGAAAGTGCAGTTTGTTGCCAGGAAAGTAAAACACAAGTTGGATGGAAGATTTCAATAACTATTTTTTTAAAAAGCAAACCAAATCAACAGTTAAACTCTAAAGTATGCTGGATGGTATTTCACATTTTCTATGCAGCTTAGTTGACTAAGGATACAATTCGGTGGATGTTTAGATAGACAAAACTCCTACAATTCCCAGCATACCGTACCCACCTGGGAATTGTAGAACTTTTTTCTGTCTAAACATACATGGAATTACATCTTAGACAGCAATCCTGTGTCCCCTACACAGTGTCTGAGGGGCCAAAGGATGCAGTGGATCTCCCCCTCTGAGGCTGAAGACCTTGGAGAAGGACATGAAGACCTTGGAGAAGGAGATTGATTTGCCACTGTGTGAACAGAGTGCTGGACTAGATCCAGCATGGCAGTTCTTATGTTCTTATGTTATGTTCTTATCCAGCTGCTCATCTCCCATCCCCAACCACTCAAACCCCTGCCAGCAACCCTGAAAAGCTCCATGGCAGCTCTCTCTTTTGGGTTCAGGACTCTGACCTTGGGAATAAAGTAATAAGATGTCTTGTAGATATCCCAGTGGGCGGGGGTGGGGGGTGGGGTGGACATGGATCTTCTGGATCCAAGAGCTTTTCAGCACTCATCCCTGCCCCAGGCAGAGAGAGCAACTTAGATGAGCTCAAAGTCCCACCTAATGGAAACTGCTGTAATAGAGGAAAGGAAGGCAAAAACAGCCTGGTAGGGCATAAAATGGATGGAGACCTCCAGTCTTAGAGGTCTCCAACTTTTGGACATCTAGCCCATAGAATGGCTCCCTAAGGGAGCCATCCTAAGCTCCTGGGCAGGACAGCTGAGCACGGCTGCATGTTGTGGACATCCTTCTCTTCCTTGGCAGCAGACTCTGCCACCTTTGCTACTTTGGTGGTGGTAGGGAGGAAAGGGGTGTGTGTGTGTTAGGGCAGATTTCATTCCCCAGAACAGGGTGGGGAATGGGGTGGGGAGACTAAATCAGCACTGTAGTTGGCATAGGTATTTTCCCTCTGATTGAAACCAATGGGAGGGGAAATACTGCTGGAGTGAGCCCCTAGCACGGCTTCAGAAGTGGTGGTTCCTCTGCCATGGATTTTCCTTCCCCTGTTCCATAGGATTGCTCCGTTCCTATTATCCCCCAAAGGATTTCTGCAATGTCAAAACATACATCTAAGCGTTTGAGCATTTGTCAAGGAATAATGATAGTGAACATTATCACAAGAAAATTTCAAAAGGGAAAAAAATCTGAAATTTGAATGTAAACAAGCATTTATTTATTTATTTATTTATTACATTTCTATACCGCCCAATAGCTGGAGCTCTCTGGGCGGTTCACAAAAATTAAAACCATTCAAAGTATAAAACAACAGTATAAAAGCAGATCTATTTCTGATTTTTCTGGAAGTAGTTCAGCTTATTCTCCAACCCAGTCCTACAAGAGCCAGAGAGAATGTCTCTAGGAATCCCATGTCCCTTCCTGGTTCCTGCAGCCTCTGAGATGCCTTCTGCCTCAGCTGGTGCTAATGGGCTGTTGTTTCATTCAGGAGGCCTATAAAGTTGCAACTAGAGATTGTGGAGTTTTATACAGATCAGGAAAATTTAGAAGGGTCAGTGGTGAGCCTACTCTTCCCAATCCAACCCTTACATGAATCTATGACAGGGAGGTGACACTATGCAGCCTCCCCACCATTACCTTCCCCCCTACACATACACACATGCTAATATATTGCCAGGGCAAAGAAAAATGCTTCCCTTCCCTCCCCTCCTCTGCCATTTTTACAGACCCACTCACAGATAGGATGATCATGTGTGAATCACCCAAAAAAGATGATATGCATCACCTAAAATAAGGGAAAAGGGGACACCGATGTGGATAAAATTTGCCCATCCTGATTTATATGTGTAAATCCAAATTGGGTAATATTTGCTATAATTTAAATAGAAATACTATACTGTGACCAGGTGAAGAGTGTGCCTTGCTCAGTCCGCTGTTCAGATGCTTCAAGGCCCAGCTTTTCCTGGTGTTTTTTTTAAATCTTTATACCAGATTTGGACTAGACAGACCTTCAAACAGAAGACCCCTTCAAAATACATGGCAGACCTCTGCCAGCCCTTCAAACAGAGGACTGTCCTCTGTAACAGATGATACAGAGGTGGCAAATGTGGGTGTGTCCACCTGGACAGGGTATTTCAGTTATTTTGCTCAACAGGGTATGCGATTGACTTCACTGAAACATTGCAAAAGGAGATGAAATGGGTAGCAAATAAACTACCACATTTTGCTAAGACACTATGGTGTTGTAATACATCTTACAGTTCTATAAGAAGGAGCCCCCAATCAATGTACTGATTATTCTCTAGAGATAGTTTACACATTATGATTCAGTCCAAGGCATAGTTGTGTTGCGGTATCTTTCTTTTCATTTCACTGCCTTCTCTGGGCTGATATTCCGTTTTCTTTTGATGCAGCTAAAAGGAAGCTGCCCCTTCTGTGTCCTGTTCCCAGTAATTTCTCCAGTAGAGTTTGCAGCAGGAAATGCCAAAGCTGACCCATGAAGTATCATCAAGCCATTAGCTGAGAAGGAATATGGTGGGTGGCATTCAGAGGACAGAATTTTTTGGAGTGGGGGACTTCTGCTCCAGGAAAACAATAACAGATTTGACAGAAGTCTGCATTTTTCTCTTCATTGACATCTGGAATCCGTACACTGAGATGACACACAGTTGTCTCTCCATGCATGGTGCATCAAAGGACTAATGACACACAACATTAGAGCATGAAAAAATCCTATTGGCTACAGTTAATGTAACAGGTGCAGAAAACGAATTCATGATGTGCTAAAAGGAAAAATTAAAAAGAACAAGTAGTATAACAATTTCTCCAGAGGAAATTGTAACTATAGTTTTTGTTCTCATGCTTCTGAACGAAAGCAACCCCATCGGTAGAAAAAAGCAATGAAGATAAAAGCACAGGATTTTCCTCAAAGCTGCAGCAAGCTGGTGCCATGAAGGCAGCCACTTGGTCACACTTAAGTGTGACAATAAGATGGAATCCAGCCTTAAAATGAGGTGACTTTCATATCCCAAACTTGAATTATGTGTTTGGGTCAAACTTAAGAGTAATAATGAGATGGCACTGAGAGGCAATGTGGTGTAGTGGTAAGAGTGCTGGACTAGGACTTGGGAGATCTCACTCAGCCATGAAGCTCACTGGGCGACTGTGGGCGAGTCACTTACTCCCAGCCTAAGGTACTCCACAAGGATTGTTGTGAGGATAAAATGGGAGGGGAGGATCATGCACATGACCTTGGGCTCCTTGGAGGAAAGGTGGGATATAAATGTAACAAAGCAACTGATGAGCATATTTTATGTGTGTAGACCTGCACATCTTCCAACTTTGGCCACACTTGGAGATGTCAGTTGGATGGAATCAAGAGCAGAGCTCATGCTGTTCTTCCACCCCTTCATAAGCAAGTAAAAGAAAACTACTTTCCAACTTGTGTAATTTCACCTCCTAGAGGTGATTCCTGATTGTTTATAGGGGTTTTTTTAGAGACAGCGTAACCCTGTTTTTTAAGAGCAGTTGTGTAACTGCACCACCTAGAGGTAATGTAATGGAAAAACAGAAAAGGAAAAGATATTTGTGTGGCACTGGGATATCAATTCTGTGACAGATTAACACCCTTGTGTAGAAAAACGGATTCTACACTTGAGTATAATAATATTTAATATAGTGCTTTCAACTGCTCAAATCCTTCATATTATTATTTAGTTGTAAACCTTACAACAACCCTATAAGGTAGGTCAGTTTTATTATACATATTGAAAATGTATTTTATTAGACTTGTAAGTCATATTGAGCTATATGAGGAAAGGTGGCTTATAAAAGTTTTAAATAAGGCGGTGGGGGGGGGGGGACAATGACTGCAATTTGCCTACAACCACCTTGTGAGTTCATGGCTGCATTGAGATTCAAACTGGGGAATACCTTTGGCAAATACCTTTAAACTGAGGAGTACTTTTAGTAACTATGCTATCAATGAGGTAAGTCCAGAAATTGTGCTTTCTGCATAATGGGAATCTAATCACTCTAAAAATGAATTGAGCTCACCAGACCTCGGCAAAGCGCACTTTCCAGGGCCTCCAGAAAGTGTGCAATTCCCCCAGTGCCAGGGTAATTGCACACTTCCTGGAGACCCCAGAAAGTGCGCTTTGCCTTCCCCCAGCACCATTTGGGGCCTGATTCAAATCGGTGCCAAATTATTTGATCAGGAGGAGTTCACATTTTGGGCTTCCCCTTGCCCCATCTCTATATCATTTGTTCACACATTGCTGAGACAGGAGAAGGAAGGTTTAAAATAATTTATGGGGCCAATCCCTGGTAGGCCCTTCCTCATTAAACTGTGCTCCCAGGCCAGCTCGAGTCGCAGCACTTCTAATTTATGGTTTAAGATCTGAAACCAACTGTTCATTAGATCTTACTGTGGAAGCTTCCCTTTAAACGAAGATCACCATAATGGCTGAGATAGCCCTCAGTGTGCAGCCAAGTGCTGTCTAAATGCATTTGGCCTAGAATTAATTGCACTGTGTTTAGCATGTATTGCCTGTTTAATGAATCCGGCTTGTGCTGGAAGGGAAAGAAAAATGGTTTGTCAAGCCCTAGCTGGTTGAAATACAGCAAGAGCCGTCTGTTCTTTGTTCAGACAGCTGCCCTCTTAGAGCTGCTTTAATGAAGTCACTGCCCGGGCTCTTTATTCGGGAAGATCAGTGTTTACAAGCTCATCTGTCTCAAGTCAAAACAGTTCTTATTCGTTAATAATTCACTTACCAAATATTATGAATGAGACTCCAGGAAGCTGGTAAATAACCAGATGTAGGCTGTAATTTTTGTTGCATTTTGTCAGTTAAAGGAAATACTAAAAGAAAAAAGCATCCCAAATGGCAAATAGTAATTTACCAAACCCAAAATAGCACGCTAAATGTACAGGTGGCTTGAGAGCTTCAGAAGTTTATTGCTTGTTAAAAAGGAAATACAAGCTTGAACATAGATTCAGTTTAAAACCCTATTCATGCTTGCTTTGGACTAAGCCCAATGGAACAATTCAGTAGCTCCTATGTCTGAATAAACATGTGAGAGAATAAGCCCCTGCCCCAAGGAGCTTACATTCTAAAATTAAATGCAGGGCAGAGAGCAGAGGAAGGGGAGAGGAAGCAGCGGTAAGCAGTGGGCTGATTTTCAACTTTTCTGCCTTCAAGAGGTCTTTTCCAAACCATCCTGTCTGCCAAAGGGCTCCTGCATATCTGCCAGGGAGCATGTGTTAGGGATGTCCAAATCAACAAAATTGGAACTCATAAAATTCCATTACAAATATCATTCCAAATCATAAGAATGTAAGAATGCAAAAAGAGCCATGCAGGATCAGACCAAGGGTCCATTTAGTCCACCATTCTGTTCACTTAGTGGCCAACCAGCTATCGACCAGGGACCCACAAGCAGGACATGCTGCAACAGCACCCTCCAACCCATGTTCTCCAGCAACTGGTGTATAGATACTGGAGGGCTGGAGGTAGCAAATAGCATTCTCCTCCAGGAATTTATCCAGCCCCCTTTTAAAGTCATCCAAATTGGTCCAGATCTGACTGTTAACTTGGGAATGCATTTTTCAAACATACATTTTTAGTGCATCCCCCCACCCCCTGTACAAATCACATCATGAGCATGTATAGACTGTGACTCCAGATTGTGTTTTGGTCCATGTTCAGTTTTGGGAGGTGCGAACTGGGTAAATTCTGGTCAACAGCAACTTGAAATGAGCTTCTCCTACATCCCTATGTCAGCTGCACATTTTCGGGAATTGCTGGGTGTATTCTAGTGAACACATTCAGTTCCCACACAACACTGCTCAGGCCTGTTGGGACAAACAACACAGTGCACCCTCACTACAATCTGCTGGCTCCAATTTCAGTGGGGCTGTGAATCCGTTCTGAGTTTCAATCAGTACCAAGCAGAACTCAAAGGGAGCTACCCAAGGTGCTGAATTCTAGCCCCAAAATAATTTAGCACCTTGGATAGCTCCTTTAGAGCCACCAGCTTGCACTGCCACAACTTTCTTTTAGCCCCACATTGGAGGTACAAGTGGTACCTGTAAATAAGCTGTAACACATCATACGCTAGTAGATACAGCTTGCATCTGGCAAGCATAAATACATTTCTTCTACCTCCCTTTCTGAGCATTGTTAAATTGTATGAAAGGGCAGGGAGACTTCCAAACTAGGGAATTCTTATGCATTTGCAGTAGTTTGGTTGTTGTTTTGTCTATTTTACATTCCTAGCTGCCACTGCAAATACTCCTCACACTACCTGGGGCTGGTTTAAATATCTGAAGGGGATTCCCATACTTTTCTGTTCCACTACTTATGTGCCTTGTCTATTTATGTAGTTATTTAAAAATTGTTATCCTAACCTTACATTTAATGATCTCTAAAGCAGCTTTCATAAAAGAATACAAATAATACAATATCAAATATAATAATCACATCTAGCTGAAGTCCACATAATAAGTAGCATTGCGATTTCAGCTGGATGTGATTATTATATTTGATATTGTATTCTTGTATTCTTTTATGAAAGCTGCTTTAGAGACCATTAAATGTACTAAAATTCACCCAAAGCCTGGATGAATCAAAAAGCTTTCACCTGGCTCTGAAAAGATGTTCATGGAGGTGCCAGGCAAATATGGCTAGGGAGGCTATTCCATAAGCAGGGCTTGGCTTCCTCTCTGCTGGAATGCTGACCAGTATTATGTAATTGCTATACATAAAAACATTCCTCTTTCAGATGCACCTCCAAATCACAGAGAAGTAGGCCATTTAGATTTCCTGTTTGATGCAAGAAATCTCACAACTAGAGCTTTCCCAAAGATGGCTGTCCAACCCTCTGTTTGAATTCCATTAACACACGCACACACACACACATACACACACACACCACCACCACCACCTTTCAGTTTAACATGATGTGCTAAGTTCACTCATGCCAGGAAATTGCAGTTCTTAAAGACCATGACTTTTACTAATGCACTTTTACTCTATATATGCATATGCTGGGAGTTGTAGGACTTTTTCCTGTCTAAAATTGCATAGGATCACACCATAAAAGGCTTTTAAATAAATACATAGTATTGAAAGTCTTTTGCACATTTGCTTACCCATTTTCCCTATAATATTTTTACAAGTTGGTGGGCAGAAAGAAAGAAAAGGAATAGGCCTTGTATACTTTTATTAGCTAAAATGTTTCAGACTCTTACTGAAAGACTCTCTCCTTGACATTCTCTAAACCTAGTGGCTGTGCCGCACTCAACTGACTTTTTTTAAAAAAATACAAGTGAGCTCACCAAATCTTGCTCATAGGAAGACAAAAACAGTCTGAATGACCTTTTGTGAAATAGTGGATACAGCGGTAACATAGCTACGGATGGGTCATGAGGGACACTTCCTCCTAAGCTCCATCTATCTTCACCTTGTGGATGTACTAAAAGCTTTATAAATAATTTAGCAAACTAATGGACATGTTTTTAAACATTGTGGACCCAGTGTTAAAGAAGTGCCACCTTGGCAGAAGCTGCGGGGGTGAAAATGGAAAGCAAAAGCCTTCTTCTCCTGCAATTATTCTAGAAAGCAGACACGGATGGTGTGAATGCAGCCCTCTAGGTCACAGTAGCCTTTCAGGACACCAGTTCAGCTTCACATCCCATAAAGATTTAAAACAGAACTACACAATGCATGAAATACATGGGATTTCCCCCAAAAACTAGCAACCCCATGTTGAATCCCTGCCCCATAATCCAGAACGTCCAGTCTGGTTTATCTCATGTCCTGGTGTCATGCGACTGCTTCCCTGGCCCAACTCCATATGATTGGCTGGCATGGAGGGTGGGTGGGGGAGGGACATTACATATGACTGCCATCTTCAGCAGAAGTCCCAGTGTTTATTGGAACACAGATGAGTGAAAGTAAGCATAAAGCACCACACAGAGGCCAAAAAGATCCTAATGTTACATATATACTGATGTGGTCTGAAGTGGCTGCACTTGCCCAGGAAAGAGATTCTGGGATAGCTCCAGAAAAATACTGAGTATGCCACTGCAATGAAAAGGGCAAATTCCATATTAGGGATAATTTGGAAAGGGATTGCATAGAAATCCCTTGTGTGGCTGCATACAGAATGGTGTGTACGTTTCTGGTTGTCCCATCTCGAAAATGAATATTATAGGGCCAGAAAAGAGGTGTGTGTGTGGGGGGGGGTGTAATCAAATGATCCAGGAGGTTGTAATGTCCTACAAGAAGAGGTTACTGTTGTTCACCACCTCGATCCAAAGGGAGAGGTGGGTCAGAAATTATTATTATTATTATTATTATTATTATTATTATTATTATTATTTGGGGCTTCTTAAAAATTGAAATTAGACAACTAGGGTGAGGAGGTTAATTACATTATGAGACATGCAGAGAGATTTTTTTTTGCATCCACTCCCATAAAATTAGAACATGCGGTCAGCTAATGAAATGGATTAACATTATACTCAGGACAGACAAAAAGAAGTATTTCATATATAGGATAAATATACTAATTTGTGAAATTCACTGCCAAACTGGGTACTTTAAAAAAATCCCCAATTCTAATATATATATATATATATATATATATATCTCCCCAATTCTGTGTGTCTGCAGTGGGGAGGGAGTGGTATTTCAGCAGGGAAAATGGAGGGGGGATTTAATGCCCTCCTGGATTATGGATTGGGGCTATACATACACAAGAGAAAGGAAAACTATTACTCATGGTGTGTGATTAGAAAAGTGTTTAGTCTGGATGCTTAGATAACTTTTAAAGGAGATTAGAGAAATGTTTGGAGAATACTTTTATCAACAATTAAAAACCATGAAATGGAACCTCCATATTCAGTGGCAGAAGATCTTTACCTCAGTTGCCATGCAAATAGGAAGGGCTGTTGCATTCAGGCTTTTTTATGAGCATCCCAAAAACATCTGGCTGGATGGCAGAGTAAATGGACCCTTGACCTGATTCTGCTGAACTAACAGTCTATCATACTGCTTAATTATGCCCATAAGCTCAAAATCACCATGTCAAGGAATATTGACTGAAATTCATGAGAGGAGAGCCCATGGAAATGAACATCCTCCAGTTCAGAAAACAATGAGCCAGCACTAGCTGAGTCCAAAGCCTTCTAAATTTCAGGCCCAGCTCATAATAGCTTGCCTCAGTGCTAGCATTCCACGAACCCTTCCCGAACTCTGCATCATTTATTTATTTATTACATGATAGCACTCTTCAAATACTTTTAAGGTTGTCACAAAGAGGAGGGCCAGGATCTCTTCTCGATCTTCCCAGAGTGCAGAACACAGAATAACGGGCTCAAGTTACAGGAAGCCAGGTTCCAGCTAGACATCAGGAAAAACTTTCTGACTGTTAGAGCAGTACAACAATGGAACCAATTACCTAGGGAGAACATAGGCACACTAGAGGCCTTCAAGAGGCAGCTGGAGAGCCATCTGTCAGGAATGCTTTAAGGTGGATTCCTGCATTGAGCAGGGGGTTGGACAAGATGGCTTTATAGGCCCCTTCCAACTCTACTGTTCTATGATTCTGTGAACAAGTTTAAGGTGATGGTTCTCCCCCATTGTTTTTTTCACAAAAACCTTGCAAAGGAGGTGACTCACCCAAGGTCTCAGAGGCTTCCAAGTACCCAGTGCCTGCTGGGCTGCTGCCGACAGGGCCGGAGCAAGGGAAGCCATTTCAGCCTTTAGAGGATAACAGTTTCCAGTGCATCCAGATTCCATCTATTAAGCAAAAGGGCTTCAGAAACTACCCCACCCTCGTGCCCACCCCGAGTTGCAGAAGAATCCAGGAGTAACTATCTCTTAGGCGTCAAGACATTTCTGAGCCTTCCACACCACCCCTCCCTGCTACCGTTCTCTCCCTTGACCACCATAATTGTTGAAAAGGGCTTTGACTGCTGGGGAGGCAGAGGAAGTGAGTTCATCTGGACGGGGTCTTTCCACGTTTGCCGTTAAAATGTTGAAAAGAACCCTGAGCTTTATCCTGAGAATTCTCTGTGATAACCTGTAAAAAAATAGAGCTAGCTGTGAGGAAAGTCGGGGGGGCAGGAATGGGAAGGTCTCACCCATCATTACTTACAGTCATAGAAATCATGAATGTGGTCTTTTTCTGGTCGCAAAAGGGGCCACGATCTGCCATAACCATACCATACCATACTACTTTATTGCGATCTATAGATCCATGAGAAAACAAGAATCAAACATGAAATCATACAGTTAGAGCTATTATCAACTTTCATCTAATACACAGAGAGCTCTAATCCTGGCCGCCACTGTAAGAAATTTAGCAACAGCCAAAGTTACTCTTGAGGACTTGTCTTCCAACAGAAACTTAACATAAAATTTGTCTGGACTTCTGGACAGTTTACTCAACAATGGGGTGATCATAAGATGGCGGGCCTGATTATAAAAGCTACAGGACAGAAGGATATGCTCCATCGTCTCCACTTCCATATTCTTACAGGGGCACTGTCGTTCCTGATAAGGGACACCAGCATATCTGCCCTGAAGTAATTCAATAGAATAAACATTGCATCTGGCTGCCATAACTCCTCTCCCGTATGAGTCCCTTTCCCCCTTTTGTGGGCAGTATTTTCATGGGAAAGTTGGCTGTGCCTTGGCTCTGAGGCAAAGGGAAATTTGTCATTGATAACAAATGCCCAATAAATGCAGAAGTCTGGCTGTGCTCTTTTGTTTTCCACATTGAAACTCCATTAGTAGACAAGAGCCAAATGCTACTCCAGGGAATACTTTACTAAGAGATCACTGTGTTCCTTAGATGTTTGGGGATGAGGGGATCTTTCCATCACAGCTTTCCTTCCTCATAACACCATCCAAAGCATGCCATAATGACTACGACTGTTTAGCACGTCTTTTCCTAATTGCCCTGGTGGCATTGGTACATTTACATTTCCTCTACAAAATGCATATTTCTTGTTAACCCAGAAGTAATTCTGCTGGAAACAAAAGCAAAATATGATAAGCAGTTACTGCTCTTGTTATCTCTGATAACTGTGTAATTAACTCATTTTCCATGTACATCCTAATTTTGTTGGTGAGCAACAAATCCTTAAATAGACTGAATCCACATCAACCTAGATAAAAAAACATTTATTGATAAAACAGGGACATTGCACTCATGAAAGTTAATTTTATATCCCTGTATGAGTTATCTTTTATGCCGCTCGTACTTGAAAGAGATATCACTATATCTGAAAAGCCATAATCATGTAAAAGAGAAATAAAATAAGGATGTAGAAAAGACATGAGGAGAAATCGGATTTCCTTCAAATAAAAGTTCAACGTATCAGTGCCGCTTACTCTGAGCTATGATTCATGCAAAGCTGGAAGGCTCTCTATAAATTATCATGACATTTAAACAAATAATAATTCAACTTTGAGATAACTGGAGATATCTGCACTTTGGGGGTATTTAAGACAGTCACTATGATCTCTTTTGGCTTGAAAGTACACTTTTCTGGTGAGGGGGGAGCAAAGGTTTCCCAAAAGTCCCCCACTCCCTTTTCCCTTTCATCACCTGTTCATATTCCTTCCTGACAACACAATATAGACAAGGAGACGATCCCTGAAGCATGCAAGAGATGCTTGTTCTCATACCTTCACTCTGGAATCTTGGTGTGTGAGAGTGGTGGTGGTGGGACTAAACATAGACTTCCATTCATCAACCCAGTGTGCAGCCGCTGCAAAAAGGCAAACTCCATATTAGACATGATTAGAAAAGGAATTGAGACTAAAACTGCCAGTATCATACTGCATTTATACAAATCTATGGTGCGACCGCACTTAGAATACTGTGGGCAGTTCTGATCAGCACACTTAAAAAACGATATTGTAGAGCTGGGAAAAGTGAAGGAAAGGGCAACTAAAATGATTAAGGGACTGGAGCATCTCCCCTATGATAGAAGGTTACAACAGCTGGGATTGTTTAGCTTGGGGGAAAAGGAAGCTAAGGGGAGACATGATAGAGGTGTACAAAATTATGCATGGTGTAGAGAATGTGTATAGAGAGACATTTTTCTCCCTCTCTCAAAACCTGTTTGAGATTAATCTCCCACCAATCAGATTCATGGGATGAAAAGAAGTACTTCTTCACACAGCACATAATTCAACTATGGAATTCACTACCATAAGGGCCTTGCTAGACCAGGCGTTAGCGCGGTGTGAGGCCCGGTTTCCCTCCTGTGCATCCAGATGACGCACAGGGGAACCTGGGGTCAGGCCGCACTGAAGCCTGCCTTAAGCCGGCATAAGCGAATTCGCTTATGGCCCGACTTTTCCGCAGCCCCGGCCTCAGGCCGGGGCTGCGGAACGTCTAGCAGGGTCCATGGCTTTTTGCGGCTACTCACTAGCCGGGAAAAGCCATGGACTGGACACAGCGCTCATACGAGCGCTGTGCCCATCGGGCCGGGGGGGATCCCGAGGGGGAGAGAGGGGCATGGGGAAGGCCGGACCCGCCAGGAGAGAGGGGGGGAAAGCCGGACATTGGGGATGGCACGGGGGGGAAGCCGGACATTGGGGATGGCACGGGGGGGTGAGAAGATCGGGATCAGGCCTTGCAAGGGGGGGAGAAGATCGGGATCGGGCCTGGCAGGGGGGGGAGAAGATCAGGATCGGGCCTGGCAAGGTGGGGAGAAGATCGGGGACGGGATCGGGCCTGGCGGATGGGGGGAGGACAAGCGAGCAGGCAGGGGGGGAATCAGGGGCAGGGAGAGCGGGGGGGCTTTATTTTTGTAAAAAAAAAAACACCTTACTTTCTCCGGCGGGGCTCCGGCGCACATGGCTCCTTTAACCAAATAATAATAATGGCCGACGCTATGGGGCTTCCCGTTGCCCCGTTGCATCATGCGTGTAGAAGCCGGCGATGGCGCGCGCTAACTCTAGTGCGCCGTCGCCCCTCCTCCCTGCCGGCTTATCCAGCAGGTCTAGCAAGGCCCCAAGATATAGTGATGGCCAGGAATTTAGATGGCTTTAAAAGAGGGGTGGATAAATTCCTGGAGAAGAAGGCTGTCAATGGCAACTAGTCCTGATGGCTCTGTGTTACCTCCAGTATCAGAGGCAGTAAGCCTATGTACACCAGTTGCTGGGGAACATGGGTGAGAGGGTAGTGTTGCACCATTTCCTTCTTTGTTGGTCCCTGGTCGACAGCTGGTTGACCATTGTGTGAACAGAGTGCTGGACTAGATGGACCCTTGGTCTGACCTAGCATGGCTCTTCTTTTGTTCTTATGTTCCCTCTTCCCATCCTTTTCACTGCTGCCATATTCCCAGTACCGAAAGAAAGAAAGAAAGAAAGAAAGAAAGAAAGAAAGAAAGAAAGGAAGAAAGAAAGTAAGAGACTACTGCAGCTGAATCGGAACTGGTAAAAGAAAAGGAGAGGAGAGGAAGGAACAGGAAAGAAAGACCCCACACCCTCAAATGTTCAGCTCCCTGGCTTTTTAACAGCCTGTTTTGCCCCTCTCCCTAGCCCCATAATAATCTGCCAAAAATGTTTGTTCAAAAACAATCCTACTTTCAAGCCCTAAGCAGGCTGGGTCCAGAATACCTGAAGGGGCTCCTCCTTCCAACCCAGCTGCCTCCTCATTAAGATCAAATGATACCAGTGTTCTATAGCAATGTAACAGTTTGGATATCCCAGGTGTGTTTAAACGTTGAGGCTTAGATCAATGGGATTTCCTGTCATTATGTTTCATACATTCTCAAACAGACCTCAGATAGGGAATACTGTCTCAACTATAAAATCTTTAACCACTGCCACAGACATAAGCCATCTGTACCTTATAAGAAGTCAGTAGCCTAGCATGGGACTGCTACCACAATAGAGGGAGGTTCATAAAATGAACAAAATTAAGATTTTTATTAAAGGAATTATTTACATAAGGGAATAAAATGACGCTTTTCAAATAGGTTGAGATTGCTTAAATGTACTCAGATAAAATACGCTTAGTTACCATTCCTAATACATGAGAGAGTCTTCCTCACCTAAATAAGCTCTCAGCAGCTTTTTCCTCAGATCAGATCATTTCTGAACTTCACCCCAGCCAATTCTTCACAACTAGGAACAGATGTTGCACAGCAGACTTCCTCTGCCTCAAGCTCTTCCTGCTGCTTCTGGCTTAGGATAATTCAGTTTTAGGGACTACCTCCTGAAATGCCTTCTGTTCAGACATATGCTTGAAATCTTCCGGTGCTGGGCTTGGATGCCTGCTTGCAGCTTCATCACAGCACAGCTTCCTGCTTCCCTCAGCAGCTATCTCTGTTCTCCAGGTCTTCTTCCAGCATGGTTCTCTCAGATGGGAAGTCTTGCTCTTTTCTTAGCTCTTCCGCCACCAGCTCTCGTCAGTCCAAACACCAACTGTCTCCAACTTTCTACCTGACTGTCAGCCACCTACTGTCTTCTCCAACTGAGCTTTTTTTTAAAAAAATCTCCTGGCCAGAACCTCTGACCAATCATGTTTTAATGGACCTTCTAACTCCCAACCTAATTTGTGGACACCTTGATCAATCCAAATTGCACTTTATATCTGGTATCTGTATAAATAAAGCCAGCCCTAGTAATTTTCAAACTGCCCATAGCAACCGTAAGCAAAGCAGTCCAATACAGAGAAGTAGAGTTAAGCTTCTGGCCTACTTGATAACATTATAAGCTCACTCAAAGGTCACACACAGAACAGAAACACCACAAAACCATCAGTACACTGATTCTTTACACCCAACTATGGTGGAAGCATAGTTCCTTCTCAGTGGCTGTACAAATAATATGGACTAGATTTTCTTGTACCAGTTAATGAAGAATTTTATAATTTAAGCAATCTTTTAACATGTCTGGTAGACAATTTAACTAAACATTGTGTTTTACCTGCTGTGCCTGCTTTGTTGTGTTTGTTTTTGATACAATTTTGTTTGATACACTTTAATCAACTAAGCCACAATAATAATAATAATAATAATAATAATAATAATAATAATAATAATAATAATTCTTACCTGCCTCTCCCTCTGGATCGAGGCAGGGATACAACACAGAATACAAAACACCATAAAACACATATAACATTAAAAACATATAAAACTAATACATTATTAAAAGGCGGAAACCCTGCACTCATCCTCAGCATCAGGACTACCTGTTGCCACCCCGCGTGAGGGAAGGCATGGGCTTGAAGTGGGAGGTGGCACCAACCCGGCACTGTGAAGACAGCTGCCAGATGTGTTGGACTGCAAGTCCCATTGGCCATGCTTGCTAGGAATGATGGGAGAAGAGTCCAACACATCTGGTTAGAGAATGCTGCTGTAGCTTATATGTTCATTGCAACTGCATAATTCTGTATTTTCTATATATTGATGTTACAGTTCAGATGGGATCTTGCATCCCATCCAGTTCAGTGATGTCATATACCTTTCTTTTTTTAAAAAAAAGGTATTTCTAGGAAATAATATTTCAAAATAGAGATATGCCTGTGACTGATTATGAGGAAAGAACTCAAATCATGACTATTTCATATGATATATGTTGCACTCAGGAAATCATTATGAAGGGCACACAGAGGTAAATCAATGCATTTTTCCTAAAACACACTTCAGCAAGCAACCAGGAAAAGTCAGGCCCCTGCTTCTCTGTATTTGAAGGGTAACGCTGTTACCTAAGCATGTGTAACACTTTTAGTAGCTGTCATGATGATGATGATGATGATATTGGTATTTGGCATCTGGGAATCAGGTCGTGATGACTCCAAAAATGTCTCATATTTATTTATTTATTTAAAACATTTATATCCCGCCCTATATCATTAAGATCTCAGAGCAGCATACAGATAAAAAGCAACAGATATGAAGCAACCTTCTCTTCCTAGCATTGTATATCCATATGTTGAGGGGAATATGCTTATTAAGGTTGAAGTTTGGATCACAGGATTATGGGGCTGGGTTAATAAAAGGTGCCAGGGGTCTTCAATCAGAGATTTGGGCAGGAGAACATCTGAAGCTGCCTTAAACCTAGGGGTGCAATTCTATGCAAGTTTAGACAGAAAAAAGGCCTACAATTCCCAGCATGCACCAACCACCATGGTTGGCTGAAGGAATGCTGGGAGCTGCAGGACTTTTTCTGTCTAGGCCTCTTTTGATCCATCTATGTTTACTCTGACTGATAGCAGCTCTCCAGGGTGCAGGACAGGTTTCTCTCATCACCTGCTACTGGACCATTTAGCTGAATATGCCAGGGATTGATCTTGGGACCTTATGCTCTATCCCATTACTGAACTATATGCTGTTTTTTTATGTTTTTGATGGTTTTTAAATTTTGTATACTTTTAATGTTTACCATTTTTAAGTGTTGTAAATCGCCCTGAGAGCTTTGGCTGTGGGGAGGTATATAAATGTAATAAAATAAATAAATAAACTATGGCCTTTCCTAAGGCCTTTCTCTCTGTACTGCATTGGTAGCTTGCTAGAGGAGAGAGATGCTGTTCTCTGCTGCCCTTCCATGCTCCACTGTGGATGACCAAAGGGCAGGATTGCAGCTATCAACCCAGGAACAGTCAGGTGAAATGATGGACCTATAGGCACTCCGCCTTGTCCTAACAAGCCTCTGTCTTTGCTTGTATAAATACCAAACTGCTCTCAGACTGACCACTTATTTGCTGACCTGCTGACCCTCTAGCTCAACCGCTTGCTGAGTTGGTGCCTCCTTTTTTATTTCAAACTGCCAGCCCTGCCCCTGACAGTAGGCTTGGGTGGTTTGCAATTTTATCTAAAACCCATACACATATGCAAGCCCTCAGTTTTATCAGACCTGAGGGGATTGGGGATGGGTGGGTGGGGTTAGCATCAAGATGTAGTAGTCATTGCAAAATAATGGACATGCTGGCTGAGAATGATGGAATTTGCAGTCTAACTCATCTAAAGGCCTCCAGATCAGGGAAGGCTGGCTTAGAATATTGTCTTCCACCTGGGAACAAGTGAAGAAATCCCTTGCCCAAGTGGTAGTAAGCAGCACTTACTTTTTACTAGGGTTGTGCACGGACCCCCAAACCACTTCGTGGACCAATCCTGAACTTCTGGATCGGGCCCAAACTGCTTTGGGTTGATCCTCCCGTCCCCTGCTCCGCTCCGTGGAGCGAGATCCGGAGGGGCGGGTCGAGATTTTGCCCCCCTTCCCCACTTACTTGCCTCTGTGGTCGACGGCAGAGGCAGGTAAGTGGGGAACGGGGGCAAAATGGAGGCCGAATAACCCCCCCCTCCCCTTTACCTGTGTCCGTCACAGTCCGTCGCAGGCTTCAATTGAGGGCCCGGCGCCAGGTGAGTGTCCCTCCCACACACACACTTACCTACATCCGGAGCTCCGGATCGAGGCGAACCGCTTCCCGATCCATCTCCACCTTTGTCGGAGGCGAATCAGGCCACTCTGCTATCGCTTCTACGAAGCGAAGCTGAGCACAGCCCTACTTTTGACAACTGAACAGAGCAATTAGGAATGACACACTCCTTCAGCCACTGGTTGCATATCCCATGAGCAGCATCCATGCCAGTGTAGAATTAATCCACATTTGCAAGGAAAACTTTTTGCAGGTCAGTTGCATCTTTCAGGATTGTAAACAAATTATATGAATCTCTAGTACATTTCTAATATCCGTCACACTTTGCAGGGAAGGAAATCAACACTTGTGGAAAATGAATGTATTAGACCTGGCTAAGATGCTGCTGCTGCTGCTCCTATTCTTGATTCCCCATTCCACCACACTAACAGAGCAGTCTGTACATTTAAAAGTGTGACAGGCCCTGAAAAGTACAGGCAGACCATGCGATTCAATAGGGAAAATGAACTGAAAATGTCTGGTAAAATCCAATCCATATTGTGCAACATCTGAAGACGATGTAAAACTGCTATTGTCTTTTCTTTAAAATAATAATCTCCCTACGCAGACTATACATTGACAGAAATGCATCTTTTCAGAGCAACAGAGTGAATTGGATAGTAGAATACTTTAAATAACAGCAACCTCTATATCTTCAGGTTGGAAATACAGCTGCTGCCATCTGGTGATAACCTCCTGCTACTACAACTAACAAATATTTGTCTGTTTACCTTTCAGATCAGTATCTTCATGACTCACTTGTCTAACTACGGGAATGACCGGCTAGGTTTATACACATTTGTCAATCTGGCCAGCTTTGTTCAAAGCTGGACCAACCTGAAGCTGCAGACCTTACATCCAGTTCAGCTGGCTCACAAGTACTTTGAGCTCTTCCCTGAGCAAAAAGATCCACTCTGGCAGGTAACACCCAGCTGACTGAACAGCATGAGTCCAGCATACAGTTACAATATTGTTACAGGGAAGACTGCTGGAGGGAAATTAGAAAAGCGGTGTCTACCAATTAAGATATTTTAATCGGTTTTAAATGGCCTGCTAGGTTCATTTAATTTCCTTTTCAAAGTCAGCAATTTGGCCTAGGAATACATTAGCTAACAGATAAGGAACTGGCTGTCACATTACCTTCATTAACACCTGCCTGGAGCTAGTGTGTAAAATATCAGCTATTAGCTTGGCATTTATGAGAGAGAGACGAGGACTGAGAGAGAGAGAGAGAGAGAGAGATTCCCTCTTCTTTTTTTTATTTTCCTAATGCATTGTTTTGCATTAATTTGTTTTGATGAACAACCACTTAGACGACTACAGACGATAAAGCAGACGATCCATGTTATGTTGTGGAATCACTCAAACTCCAATCACTGCAAGCAAAGTAGGGACAAAACAGACATCACTATAAATTCCTTTTCCCGCCCTCATTTTTATTCTAGAGTGGGTGCAGATGGCGTGATCTAGACCTTAAAAGCCACACACACACACACACACACACACACGTTACAGGCCATGATCAAGGGGCATGATCCGGATAAGCAATGCTGCACCTACTCTAGAGTAATTCAATAAAATAAAATGACGTAGCTGCCACATACATACATTCAAAATAATGTCTGTTTTGGCCCCTAAGGGGTAGGCAGCATTAATTTTTCTGTTCTTTGTTTATAAGTAGTAATAAAAAGTACATGAGTCATTTTGGGGGGAACAGGTTCTATAGGTCTTTGTACCATGGGGAAAATATACCCATTGGGTAGATTGTTCTACTGCCACAAGCATCAAACCTGGGGCAGTGGTATTTGCTGTAGCACCTGGGCTACAATCCTCTTGACTCTTATCAGAGCCCCAACCTTGTTTTGGGGAGACAGATTGATCTGTGGGATGATGATGATGATTTCTTACCCACCTCTCCCTTTGGATTGAGGTGGGGAACAACATTAGTACAACAATGCAATATAAATCAAATACATAAAATTAATTTAAAAAGCATATAAAACCAATACAATATCAAAATAACAATCAAGACATCTTAAAATTCTTGGTTTAAAATTCATCTGGGTAGGGCTGCTGGAAGAGGCTAGTCTTTATAGCTGTCTTAAATTCTGAGAGAGCTTTAAGCTGACGAATCTCCTCCAGCAGGCCACTCCATAGTCTGGGGAAGACAAAAGAAAAGGTCCTCTGGTTAACAGTTGTCAGCCTAGTTTTGGCAGACTGAAGTAAGTTCTCCCAGAGGACCTGAGTGTGCGGGGTGGATTGTACAAGAGAAGGCGATCCCGCAAGTAACCTGGACCCAAACCATTTAGGGCTTTAAAGGTAATAACCGACACTTTGTACTTTGCTCAGAAACTAATTGGCAGCCAGTGGAGTGATTAATGTTGGGGTAATATACTCACCCCTAGATGTACCGGTGACCAACCTGGCTGCCATATTTTGAACTAATTGAAGTTTTCGAACTAGGTACAATGGTAGCCCTATGTTCAGCGCATTGCAGAAGTCAAGTCTTGAGATACCAGCGTGTGCGCTATCAACTTTAGGTCTTCCAACTCTAGGAGAGGGCGCAGCTGGCACAAAAGCCAAAGCTGATAGTAGGCACTCCTTGCCGCCGCATCTATCTGGGCTGACATTTGGAGTGCCGGATCCAGGAGCAGCCCCAAGCTGCGAACCTAGTCTTTCAGGGGGAGTGTAACCCCATCCAGAACTGGTTGACACACCTCCAAACCCAGGTCAGAGCCCTTGACAGCAAGCACCTCCGTCTTGTCTGGATTCAGCTTCAGTTTGTTTTTCCTCATCCAGCCCATTACCTCCTCCAAGTATTCATTCAGAGGAAACACACTATCCTTAGCTGATGCTGTTATCAATGGCATAGATAAATATATTTGGGTGTCATCGGCATACTGATAGCACCCTGCCCCCCATGCCTCCGGATGATTTCTCCCAGCAGTTTCATGTAGATGTTAAACAGCATTGGGGATAGGATGGTGCATTGTGGTACACCATACAACAGCTCCTTTTTTGAGGAGCAAGCATCACCATCCGGAACCTACCCGAGAGGTAGACCGGAACCACTGGAACACAGTGCCCCCAAATCCCTCAGGTGTTCCAGAAGGATACCATGGTCGATGGTATCGAAAGCCACTGAGAGGTCCAAAAGTACCAGCAGGGACACACTCCCTCTGTCAATACTCATGCAAAGGTCATCCACTAAGGCAACCATAGCTATCCCACTCTGAAGCCGGTTTGAAATGGGTCTAGAAAATCTGTATCATCCAAGACGGCTTGGAGTTGGAAGGCAACTGTGTGTCCATTTCTTAAATGACTGAAAAAGAAAATGAATGCACCTACACTCATTTCCAATTTGTTTCCATGAGAAATGACTGAAAATGCAGACAGAAATGGAGAAATAAATGAAAATATTTTAGAGAGGAGTTCCTGAAATGGATAAGAGAGATTACATTGCACTGCTTAGCAAATTAATACAAAGGGATAAATCCAGGGAACATTCTGTAGAGAGGAGAGAATCTTGGCAAGCTTTGAAAGTGACAAGATATCAAGTACTGTCCAATCTGAATCATAAAGCAAGGGGAAGCTTAGAGGAGGCGGTTGGACTCGATGGCCTTATAGGTCCCTTCCAACTCTACTATTCTATGATTCTATATCACAATTTTTGCTAATAAAGTGGGTACCGTCTGTCCAATCTGTCAGAAACCTGGGGAAAATAGTACAATGCATGGAAATGTTGTTCCACTCGGATAGAAAACTCCAAAGTTACAGAAGACAGGCTGGGTCTCCACTGAAATCCATAGAGAGAGTAACAAGAAATGAACAATAAAAGAAACCCTAGAATTAAAGGGAAAAAATGAATGAGAAAATAATGAAAGGAAATGTACTGAATGGTGCTGGCCAGAAACAAAACGAAAAATGAAATGAAATGATTTTTTCCCCTCAAGTCCACCTCCCTAGTAGATAGCACTGGGAAAGATGAAACAATACTCCGATTTGATGTAAGAAAGTTCCTTATATCCTTGAAAGGGAAATTTCACTACCATTTCTATTTCCGTGGGAAAGGATTACCCACTTGCTTTTAAGCGACGAAGCCTGTAGACTGTAATAAAGGTGTATGATCAATACCATCTGACTCTCTAGCCCACTGTATTTAGCACACCAGGTTTCCTTACAGTGGCAATTCCAGCATGATCATTCTTTTGAAGAGCCTCCTTTCATTTTCTGCTCACATTTTATTTCTCATTAGTGTATGGTGGAAAGCTAAATTGCTACATAACCTCGAGCTGTGATATGTTCCCTTTTTAATGTCATTGTGCAAATGTTAAATGTTGCCAGATCCTTTATGTTGGGAATGTGTGTGCTACGTGTCTTTGAAGTGGTTAAATGCAAGTTTATATGACAATTCCATTCATAGTTTATTCTTTTAAAGAAAGAAATAAAAACAGGCAAACTGCAGATTCCTCATGATCAAAGGTCAGAACTGGCAAAGGGGGAGTGTACCAGATTGGTTAAATCCATTCCGGTTTTTGTGGATTGTTTTTGCAGATTGTCAGGCAACTTTCATTTCATTGTCTGCTTATTGACAGAATCTGATTGTTATTATTTTTTTAGGGATGTATGAGACTTCCGTTCCACTTGCACAAATGCAAATTTGTGCACATCACTCCAAACGTTTTTTGTTTGTTTTAAACAGACCACAGAATCTGCAGGACTTGGAAAAAGCTGGTCCATTGCAGAAACAATTCATTGAAATCTGAACTCATTGCAGTCCATTGCTGATTTCTCTGATATCCCTACTGGCAACAGATGACCTTATATCTAGCACTTAGATACAAAAACAGCCTCTCAATGCATATCTTTAATATCCCCACTTTACATCTACAGCTGATGGAGAATGGCTGTTTAGTAAAATGCCTTTTACACATTACAGTAATGTGGTGGAAGACACTTTCCCCATGGATTTTTCCCATAATGGTGATGTAATCATATGGGCCTAACTAGTCATATTGGCCTTCCCATCAAGTTCTATGTGATTTTTTAAAAAATAAAATAAATATTTATTCATTTGTTTGTTTGAAAACATTTCTTGGCCACCTTTCAGGGCAGAAGTACTCCCAAGGCTGCTCACAGCAATGAAATATATAAAAACAGTTAAAATGTTAATAGTGATAAAAACATAAACACAGTAAAATGAAAATAAGAGCCAACAATAAAACCAGCAAAACAAAGGCAGTATCAGCGACCACAGAGTCATATTAAGAGAAGACCAAGGTAAAATATATTTTCAAGGCCTTCTTAAAAGCCTGCAATGCTGGATCATGGTGGACCTATGATGACACCTTATTCCAGAGGTGTGGGGCTACTGTGGAGAAGGCCTTTCTGTCAGTACAATCAACCCTGCTGACATTGTTGTAGACCTCTAAACATTGCCGAGTACCAGGGGACAAACTCAGGTAAAATCAATTCCCATGGGACAGCTATTAAAGTGCATCAGTCTATCGTTGAAGTAGAACTGAACTCAGAGAAATAGGAAGCTGCCTTGTCATGAGTTAGACCATTAGTCCATCTAGCTCAGCATTGTCTACATTGACCTAAAACAACTCTCCAGTTTTAGGCAGGGCTCCTTCCCGCCCTGCCTGGAGGTTCCAGAGACTGAATCTCAGACCCTCTGCATGCAAAGCATGTACTCTACCACTGAGCTATGGAGCCTCCCCAGGTACCTGCAGATGAACTTTAATACTCTATGTCTGTATATCCACACCACTACACCCACTTTTAAGTTGCAAATGCAGGCCTAATGTATTAATGATGTGCACTGATGAATTAAACAAGTTTGCACCACTACTCCCCCCAAAAAATCAGAATAACATAGTCAGTCCATTTTACTTTCCACACTTTTGTAGTTTGTTTTATTGCCAACCTTCATTATTCCTTGGTAATTTTCCAAAAAGGTATGCAAAAACGATGCTGCACATGGTGAGGTGCATTCATGCCAGGCAACCTCATCCCCTCTATTGCTAGGGGTCTCATTGCAAGGGTGTTGCTGTTATGCACATGGTTACGAGGCTCGTATACACTTAAGAGAATCTTTTTCCCAGCCTATGCACATCAGTGCAATATTGTATGCACAGAACAAAGTCTGCCAGATTGTTGTGAAGGCTAGATTATTCTGTGATGCTTTTCTTTATGTGGCATTGTTCTGAGAAGGTCAGTGAATTCACTGGAGCTAAGCAAATTTAAAATAAATAAGGATTTGAACTTTCAAACTTCAGAGAGTAATACCAAGTGCTATAATTTATATTGAGCTGTTTGGTTGTAATTTGTCAGGCAAACTATATGATGCTGTTTTTGCTCACTAATTGCACCGATCAAAACAAGCATTTAATTTAGGTTTTTCTCCATGTGTGAAATTTCAGTCTGCATCTTTGTTTGCTTTTTTTTGAAATACGTATTAGTAGAAAGAGTAAATACTTTAACTCATGAATGCCTGAGAAAATCAGTATTTCCATGTTTTCCAGAAGTAATTTGCTTCTCTCTCTCAATCAGAATCCATGTGATGACAGACGTCATCTGGATATCTGGTCTAGAGATAAAACTTGTGACCACCTACCCAAATTTCTTGTGATTGGACCCCAGAAAACAGGTAATCAAATGGTTCACTATATAATAAAAAAAAATAAACATTTATTAATAACAGGAAGTGTTGATTTGGGGACTTTGCTCAAGTATTTAAAAGCCATGAGAAGCAACAACAGCCATAGATTCCACCCCTTTGGATCTCAAAACAGCAAATGCTTGGCCAAGTGTTATTGAAGTCAATGCCCTTCCAACTCTTCTATTCTTTGATTCTATGAACCAATCTGCATGACTAAATATAAATTGGTGTCTTCAAAGCCCTGTGGTGAACATTGAACATTCAGTAATGTAGCCTGGACATCAGATTACCCTACTGTGCCCTATCACTTGACCACCTGCCAACATATTGAGGCAAACTGATTCAATATCAGACAATCACTTTGCCATAGATAAACCATTGACCATGCAGTACATAATCCAAGGAATTGCATTAACCTTTTTCTTGAATAGTCCTTTTTTATTTAGAAATTTAGAAAGTACTACTCACTCAGCAAACTTCCAAGAGCGGCTGTTTTTCTCGTCTGGTCAATTTTAATTTAACCGCTTATGGCATTCTCCAGTGTTGAGACTTTGGCCGTAGCTAGACCTAAGGTTTATCCCAGGATCATCCCGGGTTCATCCCTGCCTGAGCGCTGGATGCCCTGTGTGGCACTTAGATGAACAGGTTTGACCCCAGGACAATCCTGGGATAAACCTTAGGTCTAGCTATGGCCTTTGTTTCCATCTATGCAATATCCATCGATAGGTTCAAGGAACAATCTCCACTGTAAAAGACATCCCTGCTGTTTCCTTTACAAGTGCTTCTCTTCTCAACAATGTAAAATTGTCTGTCGTCTAGATTTAAGGAGACAACACTGGTAAATTGAGAGCTAAGGAACGTACACACCAGTACAAAAATGGAGAAACTCCACAATGGAAGCAGTCTCCTGAGTAAAAACTAGGGGTGTGCATGGACCCCCCACTCCGCTTCACTTCCAGATTTGTGAGTTTCGGATCGGGCCGCTTCGCCCCGCTCCGCCCATTTCCGCTCCGCTCTGCTCGGAGCTCCGGATCCGGATCGAAGCTCCGTTTTTCCCCCCCATAGGGTTGCATTGAAAGCTAAAAAAGTAAACAACTTTTTTTCTGTTCAAGTTAGAAACCTCACGTTTGGCACCATGACACCTCATGGACGTATACACACGCACGCCAAGTTTCAAGGCAATCCCATCATCCCCTGATTTTTGGGGAATTTATGAAAATCGGGCACCCCATTCAGACCCCTTGGGATAGCTCCGTCAATTTGCACGTTAGAAACCTCAAACACGCCACCATGACAGCTTATCCATGTGTCCACATGGACGCCCAGACTCAAGGTAGTCCCATCATCCCTTGATTTTTGGCGCAGCTCTAACCTCTAACACACCACCCATAACCCTAAGTCACACCCCTTTCGATAGCTCCGTCAATTTGCACGTTAGAAACCTCAAACTCGGCACCATGATAGCTTATCCACGTGTCCACATGGACGTCAAGTTTCAAGGCAAACCCATAATCCCCTGATTTTTGGGGAATTTATGAAAATCGGGCACCCCATTCACACCCCTTTCGATAGCTCCGTCAATTTGCACGTTAGAAACCTCAAACTCGCCACCATGAAAGCTTATCCAGGGATACATACGCACGCCGAGACTCAAGGCAGTCCCATCATCCCCTGATTTTTGGGGAATTTATGAAAATCCAACACACATTCACACCCCTTTCCAATAGCTCCGTCAATTTGCACGTTAAAAAAAAACCTCAAACTCACCACCATGACAGCTTACCCAGGGATACATACGCCGCACGCCGAGACTCAAGGCAGTCCCATCATCCCCTGTTTTTTGGCAGAGCTTAAACCTGCAGACCTCTCAATGGGGCCATTTCAAAGGAAATCCCAACATGCCATGAATTGGGGAGTAGAGATAAACCTATGAATCTTCTTCCACACTTGAAAAATGGATTTGGAACTTCCAAAACTCCAAGTGAGCGCAGGAAGGACTTCTCCCCTGAGTCAAAGCCAGACACACACAACATCCCTGCAAGGCGGGCAGGGGAGGAGAGAGGGAAGGCAGGCAGGCAGGCAGCAGACATTTCTGGGGGCATAAGGAAGTGAGCCAAGGATAAGCCAGTAATGCATATAAAATGGAATAAATAAATAAATAAATAAATAAACGAAGGAGGGGTGGAATTAAAAGCAGCAGTGTTGCTGAATAAACAACAAGAAGAACTTTTTAAAAAGTTATATCTGTCTTTTACCAGTAATAGGGGGACGTGCCCAGGGGAGGGGGAAGCAGCAGCTGCCAATTTGACTGGTCCTAGTAGTGACCAGTCTTTTAAGAAGCAACGCTGTCAGTTCAACTCATGAAAGACATTGCTCCACCACTAAGAAGTAAAACGCTCACTTCAACTCATGATAGGCATCGCTCCACCACTAAGAGAAGTAGAACTGTCACTTCAACTCATGATAGGCATTGCTCCACCAGGTTACTCTCTTTGGAAGGCTCTGATGGCCTTCCAAGTACAGGAGAGAGTGGGGGCACGTCCACAATGAGATGCCCTAGGGGAGCTCATCCCCTTGCACCACATCTTTTCAGTTGTTCCCCAAAGTTAGGGTGGGTAGCAGTGCTGTGTTTCTATCTCTTATTATTGGCTTAGTATATGATTTCACAGGTTGTGTTTGTGCATTTGGTGGGGCTACTGTTTTAAAAAACACTGGGAAAAGTCCGTTCAGACTAAGAAAGAGAAGTTTCCCAGAATCCCAAGTTACCTGTTTTGCCTATCCCCTCCTCCAACTTTGGGATCATGTGATCATGACCGGGAGTTGACTCTGCCCCTCAGCAATCGAAAAGGTAATCTTTTTCCCGCCTTTACCCTACTTTTAAAAAAATTCTAGTGCGCGACCCGCACCACGCAGAGAGGTGAGAGTAGTCTCAAAATGACCCCCATCCACGACTGTCTAAGCACAAGAATTTTCAGAATGATAGCTTAAAAATCAACCCAGTTATCCCTGATTCTTTTCCGCAATGCAATCCTATGGGCGAAAACCGCCGTTTGACCCGCGCTGTCCCTGTTTGTTGACCCGATTTTTAAAAAAATATAGCACGCGACCCGCACGACGCAGAGAGCTGAGAGCAGTCTCAAAATGACCCCCATCCACGACTGTCTAACCACAAGAATTTTCAGAACGATAGCTTCAAAAACAACCCAGTTATCTATGGGCGAAATGTTTCAAGATGGCGATCGGAGCGCTCCACGGAAAGAGAAGCGCTCCGAAAATGGTCGCTTCTCTTTGCCTTGCTTTTAGGGGTCCGCGGTCTGCTTCTACTCCGCCTCTGGGCAAGGCGGAGCAGGCCAATTCGCTCCTGCTTCTGCGCTTCTAATAGGAGCGGAGCACATGCCTAGTAAAAACAATGCAATTTAAAGGCAAAATAGCCTGGCTAATTCCATTTCAGTGACAGAGAAGCCAAGTGGGGAAGAAGGTACTTAGCTAAAGATTAATTCTTTGTCCAGTATCGTGAGCCAGCATTGGGTTAACAAAAGACCTAAATCACATATTTTTAAAAGTGTAGACCTAAGTTTCTTTTTTATGATTGCATGTAAAATTTTGCTAAGTAAAGCACATACAGCTATACTCATCAGAGAGTATAGCTGCCTTCTCAAACTGGGGAGAGGCAACGAGTGGGATGCCGCAGGGCTCAGTCCTGGGCCCAGTGCTCTTCAACATTTTTATTAATGATTTGGACAAGGAGGTGCAGGGAACGCTGATCAGATTTGCAGATGACACAAAATTGGGTGGGATAGCTAATACCCTAGAAGACAGAAACAAACTTCAAAGTGATCTTGATAGGCTGGAGTGCTGAGATGAAAACAACAGAATGAAATTTAATAAGGATAAATGCCAAGTTCTACATTTAGGGAATAGAAACCAAATGCACAGTTATAAGATGGGGGACACTTGGCTCAGCAATACTACAAACTTGAAAGATCTTGGAATTGTTGTAGATCACAAGCTGAACAGTGCGATATGGCTGCAAGAAAGGCAAATGCTATTTTGGGCTGCATTAATAGAAGTATAGCTTCCAAATTACGTGAGGTACTGGTTCCTCTCTATTCGGCCCTGGTTAGGCCTCATCTAGAGTATTGTGTCCAGTTCTGGGCTCCACAATTCAAGAAGGACGCAGACAAGCTGGAGCGTGTTCAGAAGAGGGCAACCAGGATGATCAGAGGTCTAGAAACAAAGCCCTATGAAGAGAGACTGAAAGAACTGGGCATGTTTAACCTGGAGAAGCGAAGATTGAGGGGAGACATGATAGCACTCTTCAAATACTTAAAAGGTTGTCACACAGAGGAGGGCCAGGATCTCTTCTCGATCCTCCCAGAGTGCAGGACACGGAATAACGGGCTCAAGTTAAAGGAAGCCAGATTCCGGCTGGACATCAGGAAAAACTTCCTAACTGTTAGAGCAGTGCGACGGTGGAATCAGTTACCTAGGGAGGTTGTGGGCGCTCCCACACTAGAGGCATTCAAGAGGCAGCTGGACAACCATCTGTCAGGGATGCTTTAGGGTGGGTTCCTGCATTGAGCAGGGGGTTGGACTCGATGGCCTTGTAGGCCCCTTCCAACTCTGCTATTCTATGATTCTATGATTCTATGAGAACTGGGATTGGCTGCAGCTTTCTCTCAAGTGGACGCTTGGTTGCAAACCCAGGTTGGGTGCAACATAATGCATAGGGAGTGGGGGCAAATAGTTGTGATCCTCCTACAGTACTTTCAAACTTCCTGCAGTTCAATATTTCTGCAGTGGTTGCTGGCATCAAAGATTTCAAGATTGAATCCTTGGAAGTGAATAATTTGCCAACAGAGCCAAGTAAGCTGGTGAGGATCAACTGATGGAATCTCACGCTTGATAAGAAATAGTCATCAACTCTAAGCCATTGCAACTTTCTTCCCACACAGCAGTATAATGCATATTTAAAGAAACCCCACTGGCTTCCTAATCAGATTACCCTGTTTTCCTGCTATGGATGAGTCAGTGAAAAAAAGAAAGCTTTTAAATCATCTAAATCTAATTTCGCAAAGCTAATGTAAAAAGTACTGCAACTGCAAGCATGTTTGAAATCAGACATTATTCCACCTTCTGTTGCCCAGCCACAAATCCCTTATTAGTTTCTCTTCTAGAGGAATCATAGAACCATAGTGCTAGAAGGGACCCCAAAAGTCATCTATTCCAAACCCCTGTCAATACTGGAAATTCACTACTATATTATCCCTGGTAGGTGGCCATTCTGAACCTTCTTAGAAACCTCTAATGAAAGAGAGTCCACCACCTTCTGAGGCAGTCTTTTCCACAATCAAACAATTCATGGCATCAGGTAGTTCTTCATAGGGTGACCATATGGAAAGGAGGAAAGGGCTCCTGTATCTTTACCAGTTGTATAGAAAAGGGAATTTCAGGAAGTGCCATTTGTTTGTATGCATGCAGCACCTGGTGAAATTCCCTCTTCATCACAACAGTTAAAGCAGCAGGAGTTATACCTGCTGAAATTCCCTTTTCTATACAATTGTTAAAGATACAGAAGCCCTGTCCTCCTTTTCATATGGCCACCCTACGTTCTTCCTAACATTTAGTTGAAATCTCCTTTCTTGTAATTTGAATTAGTTTGTCTACTACTCTTTGGAGCAACTCTTTGGAGTTTTGTTTTTTGGATTTTGGTACCAGTCACTTCACATGCAATCCTGTTGTTTTTACCCAGAAGTAAGTCCCACTGCATTCAATGTTGCTTACATCCGAGTAAACGTGTTGTGGATTGCAGTCGTACACTTCAGTTCTAACCACAACTTTTGGGAGAAGGACATGATGATTTTAGCATCAAATTTAAATCCATTCACAATTGTAAAGTGTACTGAGTTACTCAGATGACATTTTTTGTCCATCCTATCCAACCTCAAAACATTGTCGTGAAAAGAAGCATGGTGATTTATTGATACGTATTGTGTATTCTTGAGAAATGATGGAAGACAAATCTAATGTGTGTGTAGTTAGGGGTGGGTGCATGTTGGAAAGGTTCCTCAGATATAGGACATCTTTTTTTAAGTATGGATACACACTTCCCACTGAAGTCAATAGGGGTTTCCTTAACTCATCAGAGAGCAAAATTTAAGTTAAAAAAAAAAAAAAATTTCAACAAGTCTTTGCCTTGATTGATATAAAATTACATGATATTAACATATTTTTTCCATAACTGGGATTTCTTTCTCCATCTGGGAATATATTTCTTGCAAAACCAAAGTTTAAATGTTTAACATCCTTTGCCCTTTCCTACACTATCATATAATCCTGCCTTCTGGTGTTTTTTTCCCTGTAGGAACAACAGCACTTTATTTATTTCTCCTTATGCATCCTTCCATCATTAGCAATCTCCCTAGTCCAAAAACCTTTGAAGAAGTTCAATTCTTTAATGGAAACAACTATCACAAGGGAATCGACTGGTAAGAAGAATAACAAAAAACACAAATGTCCATTGTTAGCATATGCTAAACCACAGAAGAGCAATTATAGAAGTATTTGCGACATCTACATAATTTCCAGATGAATTTTCAGTGCGTGGTGCCAGGAGAATGAATTAGAAATTAGTAATTCCTGATGAGATGTTTGCCAAAATGTTGCTCCCTTATTTCTCATTTCATGTTACAATATCAATATTTATGTTTTCCAGAAAGAAATGCAGTTGAGGAAAGAGTTGATCTTTCATGTTTTGTTCCTTTTCAGACTCTTTTAATTTGTTTTTAATTGGCTGTTCTGGATTTGTTGTGAATTATTTTCAGCAGCAAGGAAAAAGGCAAGTTCAGTATTGGGAATGATCGAGAAAATGAATGAACATAAAGCAGAAGTATGTTTCTCTGTTGTCAGTGGGGTAGTGAATCTGCTCCAGGTTTCAGTTTGAACCAGTCAGCATCTTGGGTAGCTCCTTTAGAGTTCCAACTGGTTCTGACTGAAACCTGGTGTAGATTCACCGCCCCACTGACATCAGAGCCACCAGCCTCCACCGGCTATCATAATGGTCAGCTGATTAAGCACCTACAGTTAGAACTCCCACACTGGGAATCGTAGGACTTTTTTTCTGTCTAAACATGCATAGAATTGTGCCCTAACAGTGCATTTCTGTAAATGATTACTCCAGAGTAAGCCTTACTGAGTTCATTGGGACTTACTTTCAGTTAAGTGTGCATAGGATTGCAGCCTAAGTGGGAGGAGACAGGTCTATATAACCATGACTAATGTGTACCTATCAGCAAAGTTCTATTCGTGTTTTGCTTTTTAATGCAGCTTTTCACAAAATCGTAACTACTCAAATGACATACATTGTATACAAGATATGAGACTCCGATTGATTGATTGATTGATTGATTGATTGATTGATATTTGTATCCCACCTTTCTGCCACAGTACTCAAGGCTGTGGCAGAAAGTAATTCAAAGACCCATAAAAAAAAGTTCTATGAAATGCAGTATAAGCAGTATGAACTATGAGTAACTTGTGCACCAGGACCCTGCAGATGACAGCAGTGGTTGCATGAATGGAAGTCAACATGGGTTTCCCACTGCAGGTAATGGTAGGTTTGCTACAGTGCATGTGTCTGCCTGTCCAGGGGCCAGCCAGGAAGGAAGATGGAGGAAATAGTTCTCCATTGAGCAGTTGGCCAATACCATAAGGCATGCACAGTTGTACCAGCAGCAGTGATGGATCACTTGATGTTCATTCATTTTTTTCCAGTGTATATCTTTGACTTCAGTTACATATACTCCAATACTTCATTTCACATGACATGCATGCACAAACGCGCACACAGGGAGTCCATTAAAAAAGTATTATTATTATTGATATTATTTGTTAAATGTATTAGATGCCTTTCTCTAAAAAAAAAAAAGACTCAAGGCACCTTATAGCAGAGAATAAAATATACATAGACTTAAAACAACTGAAAACAGCTAAAAACAATTTATTTAGTTAGTTAGTTATTGCATTTTTATACCGCCCAATAGCCAAAGATGACAATATGACACCAGCCCACATTTGGGGAACCACCACCAAGATAGGCCTTTTCCCTTGTTTGCTAGATTTCCAAGTGTTAGTATGATTTAACATATACTCTCACCCCCTTCATCATGGCTGATACTGTATTTTTGCTTTCAGGTATATGGATTTTTTCCCTACCCCATACAACATCACCACTGATATCTTGTTTGAGAAAAGTGCCAACTACTTTCACTCAGAAGATGCTCCGAAACGTGCAGTCTCCTTGATTCCCAAGGCAAAAATCATCACCATTCTTATTGATCCATCAGACCGAGCTTACTCCTGGTATCAGGTATGATGTTTGCACTGGGAAAAGTGAGCTAACAGCTGTGATAAGCCCAATGCAGATCCATTACTTTGATGGCATGGCAGCTGTTTCATTGGGGCTTATTTCCTGCCACCAAATCTCTAGATGGAAGGACCACATTGGTTAGGCAAATGTAGGGATGTATGAGAAATTCATTTCAGTTCATGTGTTTACCAGTATTTACCCAGTTTGCACCTCCTGGAGCCAAACACGAACTCAAATGCAATCTGCAAGCTTTCAACACGATTCACAGAACGAAAAGAAAATGCATTACAGTGTCTATATTTGAAAACAGTGCATGAAAAAAATGCCAAAAGTGCACACAAACACACTTTAATCAATTGGAGGAAAATGTGCCCAATTGATGCGTATATTTGGGAAAATATGCACAAACTTGCACACAAATTTAGTGGGGAAAACCCACCCAAAGCTCACAATAAGTCAGAACAAATTTTGAGATGGAATTTATTTAATTATTATTATTTATTTATTTATTTATATAGTGCCATCAACGTTCATGGTGCTGTACAGAACAAAATAAAACAGAATACAAAACACCCTGCCATATGGCTTACATTCTAAAATCACAATAACAAACAAACAGGGAGGGGAAAGCCCAACCAGCATGGGGGACAATAAAACTAATAATAAAAACTAGTATGGTCACACTACAGATTATAAGCTTTCGAAAAAAGAAATGTTTTCAAGTAAGATTTAAAAACTGAGATCGACATCGCCGTTTGCAGATGCACTGGAATAGAATTCCAGGCATTTGGAGGACATTGATGAGTTTGAGTTTTGTTGATTGACCCATCTGTATACAAATAGCTTGGTTTATTCCCTGCTATATTGCTATATTTTCCACCTTATCAGAGGGGTATGGGAAGGTATGAGCAATTGACTCTTAGCTCATTGCAATAAAGTAAGAATCAGACCTCAAACACATGGACCTGGTTGTAGAAACCCATACTGGGTTTCGTTCTGTTGTAGTGCATTGCTCCACTGCAACAGTAGCTTATTGTCCCTGTGAGCCAAGACAACTGGAAATGGACTTCTTGACACAAAGCATAATGCCAGTCTCCAACCTACAATGTCTGCAATTCTTCCCACCCTACTAACGGATACTGTGGGTCCTACCGCTCAGAATCCACAGGGCAGAGGAAACTGACTTCTGTTGCATCATTGCAAGAGAACTAGTCATCCCAAACCAGCTAGGGAGAGAGAGGCATGAAAGCAGGATATCCTTCATATATTCAGTGGCCAAGAAATGATTCATTCATTTATAATATTTCTAAATTGCCATTCACAAGTTTGTTTGCAAAATATTAAACATACAAGTATAAAATTAATCCAATGGAAACAGTATATAACAATGCTTTAAAAGTAGGGATGTGCTCCGCTTCTCCTCAAACCGGAGAAGCAGGAGCAGAGCGGGGGGCTTCGCCTGCCCTTAAGGCGGAGGCGAAGAGGATTGGGGGGCCGGTGGAGCGTTGCGAAGAGGATCGAGGTGAAGGCAGATCCTTTGCCTCGATCCGGAGCTCCGCAAGAAAGGTAAGTGGGGTTTACCGGGCCCTGCCGCTGTCGCCCATGCGGCGACAGCGGCAGGGCCCGGTAAAACCCCCTCCCTCCTCTCCCTTACCTGCGTCCATCCGCGGTCCCTCGGCTTCTTCAATTGAGCCTGTGGCTCAACCAGGAAGTCTAGGCCGCACTCGGCCTAGACTTCCTGGTTGAGCCGCAGGCTCAATTGAAGAAGCCGAGGGACCGCGGACGGACGCAGGTAAGGCCCCCCTCCCCCTTGGTCCCTTACCGGGCTCTGCCGCCATCGCCGCACAGGCGGCGACAGTGGCCCGGCCCGGTAAATCCCTCCTCTCCGTGGCGCCACTCCCCTCCACTGTGGAGCTCCGATTCGGAGCCGGAGCTCCGCAGTGAAAAGGAGCAGACTATGGGCAGAGCGCAGCGGGCCGATCCGAAATTTTTGGATCGGCCAGCGGGGCGGAGCGGGGGGTCCGTGCACACCCCTATTTAAAAGTATGTAAAAGCAATAGTAAAATGCTCCAACAAGTTCCCAAATGTGTGACAGAACAACAAAGTCTTTCCCTGCTTCCAAAAATAAACCAGGAAAGGACACATATGGACTTCTCAGGGAAGCACGTTCCATTCCAGAAAAGGCCCTGCTCCTGGCACATGATATGCCTGGAAATGAACTAGTAATCAGTGCAGATATTTCAGAGCAGGTATATGTTCTCACCAGCCCACACCTATCAAAAAGTGTGGAGCAGCATTTTGAATCAATTGTAACTTACAGGTCATCTTCAAGAGTAGCTCCATGTAGAGCATGTTAGTGTAGTCTAATCTGGAAGTTTTGGGGACATGAATGACAGTAGCAAAATTTCTATCAGTAAAACACTTTCCAGAGATGTAGCTAGGTTAGTTTGTTGCAACAAAAACAAGGAGAGAGTTTTGTGGCAACTTACAATCTAATAATTTAATTACAGAGTGAACTTTGATTACTTTATAAGTGAGACCAGAGCCCACTTTATCAGATGCATGAAATTACCTCCTGAGTAGGGTGACCATATGGAAAGGAGGGCAGGACTCCTGCATCTTTAACAGTTGTATAGAAATGGGGATTTCAGCAGGTGTCATTTGTATGCATGCAACATCTGGTGAAATTTCCTCTTCATCACAACAGTTGCATACTGTCCCTCTTTTGTGTCTGGTCACATTAGTATAGCTCCTGCAGCATTAACTGTTGTGATGAAGAGGAAATTTCACCAGGTTCTCCATATATACAAATGACACCTGCTGAAATTCCATTTTGTATACAATTGTTAATGATACAGGAGCCCTGTCCACCTTTTCATATGGTCATCCTACTTCTGAGTAGGCAGATATATAAACACATCAGTGTAGGGAGGAGAAGAAACATTGTTAAGAGCGAGTTCTAAGGGGAATGCTTTGACTTTACTGCTAGCATTTTTCCTTCTTCTCCTTACATGTATATATTTGCCATATTTTACATCCCATGCATCCAATGCAGTTGACTGGTTGCACAAAAGCTTGTTCCATAATCAACATGTTAGTCTCTAAGGTTCTACAAGGCTTTTTCTTATCTTTTAGTGGTGGGTGAAGTTGGTATGTATTTATTTATTTATTTATTTAAATAAATAAATAAATAAATAAATAAAAGGTACTCAGGGGAAAGACTGGGAAAATCTCAGAGCCCCCACCTCACTTGTGATTAATTAACCTATTTTCTTCAACTAGCATCAGCGTTCTCATCAGGACTCTGCTGCCCTGAAGTTCAATTTCTATGAAGTGGTTACTTCAGATGACTGGGCACCCTCTGAGCTAAAGGCTCTACAGAAAAGATGTTTGATCCCTGGCTGGTATGCTATCCATATAGAAAGATGGCTGACAAACTTCCCCACTTCACAGGTAGTTTCCATCTCGCCAAATATTTTTTCTGTGATAAATGATCATCATAATTTAGTAACATGTTTAATATTGTAACATACTTAATAATTGATTGTAATATTGTAACTTGTTTAATAATGGATTGATAAGCCTCAAGCATACATCTTGCGGTTTATCTTAAAAGACAAAGCACTTCAGTGTGCAGTGTGAGATTCATGCGTCTTCAGTACTAAAATGCAAGATTGCTTTAGGAAGAGCTAGATAATTGCCTTGGCATCTAAAAACTTGAATGTTTATGCTGAAGAATTTTGAAATATTTTTCCAGTCCTCTAGAAGACTAGTGAATATGATGCTGGTGCCTAGACATGTGGATGGCGGAGAAATCCATTTGGGAGGTGAGGTGGGATTCACCGGGTTTTTCTAGGCTCAGCCCCCCAGACTTCACTTTTGTTTCTGTGGCAGTCATCTCAACCTGCAGCAAGTTGTGCCAGTCCAGGAATTGCAACCGAATTTGCACAAATTACAGCCAAATTTGCACCAAAAAATCCCCAGAATTCAGGAAACAAACCCGCACCTTGGGTCACAGATGTGAAGTGAATCGAACACACCATGGAACTCCATTGAGCCAAAGAAGAACTGGATTTCCCAGCAACGGACATCCCTAATCCAGATATCCCCTTTCTTTTGTGTCCTGTACCCGAGTAGGTTGTAGTCTGTGGCACTTCACCTTCCTACTTTATCTGTGCTGGAAAGGGCAGGAAGATAGAAAGAGGAAGGTCTGTGGTGCTTGCATGCATTCAGAGCATCGTCAGGCCAGAAAGCACCAGAGCCCCACACTCAATTAATTCGTGATTAAGTTCAAACCCCAGTCTGTATTATTGTGTGATATTCTCCCCCCTCAAAAATGCACACAACATTCATATTAAAAATGTATTTATAAGGTTGTCC
The DNA here is from genome assembly GCF_023053635.1 of Elgaria multicarinata webbii. Lineage (NCBI taxonomy): Eukaryota > Metazoa > Chordata > Lepidosauria > Squamata > Anguidae > Elgaria > Elgaria multicarinata. The sequence goes on along the minus strand of NC_086180.1, from coordinate 33,071,611 downwards.
AAAGGCAGCCTTTTAATGTGTTACATCTTTTCCTACACAAAATAGTAGCACCCAGGTGCTGGCATGCACATTCAAAATGGGGCCATAGATGTCCCTGGGAGCAACAGGACATGATGACACGCTGTCCTTCCCAGGGACATTGTATAGTGGAAGAAAAAGACCAGAGCTTGGTAACCCTCAAGTTGTAACAACATTGCACTTATAGAATGGTGGTAGGGAGGGGAGGATCAGCAAGGCTCAAGCGCATCAAAGTTCTTTGTGTTCCCACCTTGGAACATGTTGCTTGATAAAGAGTATGGTTGTCTGTCATGGGGATATATGGCCCTTTTTGGAACCAAGGGATCCTGCAGGTTAGTTCCTGAAACCTGGGAACTTTATCAGTTGAGAGAGAACGCAATTTGTGGCTGTATGTAGTGCAATTTCCACAGAATTCTGGGCATAAATGGTCTATTTTGTGCAAAGTGTTCTATTGAAAGTCATGATTTTGCAATTTGAACATTTTTAAAAAATGTGAGCCAACTTAGGTGGCCTGAGCTCCACCTTACAGCAGGTTTCTCTAACATTCCTAGTAAAGAGTGAACGGCCCTCTCTACCATTTCTACAACTTACCAGGTTACTGCTTACAACAAGGTCAGATTGGCTAACTGGGATTTTTTTTCACTTTCTGCTATAAACGTGCTTGAGACAACAAGGAGTGGTGGTTATTTTTATTAAATTGAGGTGTGTGTGTGTGCGCGTGTGCACATGTGTGAGTACGGTGGTGGGGTGGGATGATAGATTACAGGCACATCTGTTAAAATGGGCACCATGGCCTTTTCATTCTTCGCTCACGACATAGTTTAATTTGTTCTTATACTGTCTTATCAGGGAGAAATGTTTAGATGTGGAACATACCCCAGCCTCTGTTCAGGGATTTAGATTAGAGAGAATCTTATTGGTTTCCTTCAGGCTTTATAATTCTGTTATTCCCTTCTGCCAGCACAATGGCTTTCAGAGTCAAATCCCAAATCGAATGTGTGTTCAAAGTTTTCAGCTCTGGGCTCAGGCTTTATTCTCAATATCTGTTGCATCTGTCTCTGATTTTATTACTGAAATGAAAGAACCAACCTTGTCCTGTTTAAATTTAAGTTCCATGTATGGATAATTGCTTCTTCACAACATAGTTGGTTGTTCCTCCAAAGCCTAGTTATCATGCCCAGTCAGAAACAATTATTCTGGCTTCAATTCTATACCCATTTATCTGGAAATAAGCCCAATTTAACCCAGTTGGACTTATTTCTGGATAGACATGTATAGAGTTGTGCAGTTGACTGCAACCGCTATGTACACTTACCTGGAAATAAGCTCAACAGAACTAAGTAATGAGACTCACCTCTGAGTAAACATGCACAGGATTCTGCTAGTAATGACCTGTGAGATAACTTAAGACCAGTCTAGCCTTTGCCATGACCATTGGGAAGTCGCATGAAATCATTTTGGGGGGGGGGGGGTGGCTTGAATGCTGATCCTCAACGAATATAGATCCTACAAGGCTGCACTCTTTCTTTTAAAGTGAGCTTCTTCTCAGGTTGCCCAGTTGCTGGGATTCATTTTTTAAGTCTGGTGAGAGTGAGCACTTAACAAAATGCAAGAGAGTGCAGTTATTGTGCACTCATAATTAATAATGTGCACTCAACATTTCAATAATTCAAAATAACCCTGCATACCGACGAGATCCAGCAAGGAAACTTTAAAAACAGTGCATGGTTTCTTACAGCCATAGCAGCATCCATATAACTTTTTATTTGTTTGTTTGTCATTTCTGGTCAGAAGAGTCCAATGTAGTGCGGAAGTAGTTGCAACTGACCTTAGACACATCTATCCAACTCTAGGGATGAGGAATCTAGAGCAGCCTGCCCCATGCCTCCAATATTACTCCTATAGATCCACTGAGTTTTCTCAATACGGGTAGTTTAGTTGCCTCTCCAACTTTAGGCATGTAGGTGCCACATGGAGATCTTCTGCTGGAAGTGTAGATCAGGAGTGTTTCGCTTCTTTCAGACCGTGGGCTGAATTTCGTTTTGGAGAAGCTCTTGGGGGCCGCCTTCCATTGGTGAGCAGGGCCAAATGCAAAGGGGGACAGGAACAGCAGCACCAGAAATACCAAGCCCTTCCACTCTGCCCGTAACCTGCTGAACTTGAGCGCCCAGAGAGTTTCAGCTATTGGGTGGTATAGAAATGCAATAAGTAAATAAATACTTTGCAACTAAGAATCTAGTACCTAAAGTGGCTCTTTCCTCCCCTCCTCCCTCCCAAGCACATCTTAATCACCCACATGTTTATTTCTTGCTATGGGGGCGGTATATAAATGAAATGAAATAAATAAATAAATAAAATCCCCTTTCCTTCTAGACTGTAAGCCTATGGGCAGGGACTGTCCTAAGAATTATTTTTGTAACCTGCCTTGAGAGCTTATTATTATTTTAATATATGTATTTTGGCTAAAAGGCAGGATAAATATGCTTTAATAAATAAATAAAATAATATTTTAAGTTAAAGCCCTTCCTGTTGGCAACCAAGCCTTCGGAGAATCATTTCAACCTTTTAGAATGGGGAAGAAAATTGCACAAAAGCCAGGAAGCCACCAAACAATTGGTGGTCAGGGGGAAAGGGGTGGGGCCATGGGAAGAGGGTGGAGCCATCTGGGGAACCCCTGGAGGGATTTATTGGCACCCCAAGCAGGGCTGATTTGGCCCCTGGGACTGAGGTTTTACACCTCTAGTGACCATATGACCATATGAAAAGGAGGACAGGGGTCCTGTATCTTTAACAGTTGTATAGAAAAGGGGATTTCAGCAGGTGTCATTTGTATGCATACGGCACCTGGTGAAATTCCCTCTTCATCACAACAATTAAAGCACGAGCCCTGCCCTCTTTTGTATCTAGTCACTCTGGGCCACGCTCCTGCAACTTTAACTGTTGTGATGAAGAGGGAATTTCACCGGGTGCTTCATGTATAGAAATAACACCTGCTGAAATTCCCTTATCTATTCAACTGTTAAAGATACAGGACCCCTGTCCTCCTTTTCATATGGTCAAAATTTGCTCATCCCTGTGTAAGTCATTAGTAAAACAATGTTCAGAGGAAAGAGGTGTGGCCATCTGGTTAACCCTGGAGGGCACGACTTATGCGGTCAGTGTCTTTTGTAAACTTCCTAGAGAGCTTTAGCTATGGGGAAGTATATAAGTGTAAATAATAATAATAATAATAACAACAAGAAGAAGAAGAAGAAGATCAACAACAACAACAACAATAATTGTTTTGCAAGACCTTGCTTTTATTTGCAAGTAATGACTGTTATTCTTGTTAGCCCTTCTTTTGTGAGATCCTGCTTTTATTGTTTACAACTCTAAAAAATCAAAATTAGGGGAGAATCAAAATTATAGGCAGCTGTTATTTTTCATTGATACATATTTGTTAAAAATATTTGGAGTAGAGCTCCTTGCTTGCTACAGTCTGATCACAGATAAGAACTTATAAATTGATCCTAATGCATGTTAATAGATGCATTTGTTGTATCATGTCATGGGAAATGAGAACGAATGACAAACCCATCTTTTCTCTTGGTAACATGTAAATCAACCTTTGCTACTTCACACTCCCATTGAGTTTAGGGTTAGATAAAACTAAACAGTATTTTTCTATCTAGTTGCTAATTATCGATGGACAGCAACTAAGAAGTGACCCAGCTACTATAATGGATGAAGTTCAGAAATTTCTAGGAGTTTCTCCTCACTATAACTATTCTGAAGCCCTGACGTAAGACCCTTTTATCTCATTTCTTTTCTTTCTCCTTTGTTCTCATCCTATATATCTGTACTTTGCACTGGCAATCTGTAATATTAATATTAGGTGAAAATTACATAGGAAAACAAACAATATTTTCATCTCCTGCATGTTACCAGCCTGAAGTTTTAACATTTTTAGTTAAACTGGTGTAGGATACATTAAAAATCAGAGACAGCATGGTATTATTTTTCCCTCCTGCAGGGAAGGGGCCATTTTCTTTCTGCTTCATGGTTCACATTCCAATTTATGTGCTTGTGGCCAAAAATTCCATAGGGCACAATCTAACCTTAGCTAAGCTCCTTAAGGGTGCAATCCTATGCATGCGTCTTTTTAATAATATTTTTAGTATACATTTCACAAATTTAAAAATCCTATGCATGTTTATTCCCTTTTTTCTGTCCACACATGCATAGGGTTGCACCCTAAAGTTGCAACAGATAAAGTGGAAGTGTTAATTCATTTGCTCAGTGAAACCAATTACGTGGGAAGATGCTTAACTGAGGCCTTAGCTAGACCAAGCTATATCCCGGGGCGATCCCCGGGATCGTCCCTGTGCGTCCACATGACGCACAAGGGATCCCAGGATCAGGGAGGAATCATCCCTCCCTTGCCACGAGATAGAGCCCTACCCTTTGGGCCCACTTTTTCCCTGGTCCTGGGCTAAGCCCGAGACCGTGAAACGTGTTGCCCATTTCCGCGGCTTGACCCCGCTCCACGTGATTACTCACACGGAGCCGGGAGCTGCGCCCATTGGGAGTAGGGTGGGGGGAATGGGGAAATTAATTTAAATTTAAAAAAACACTTACCTTTGCATGCGACCGTTCGTGCGCTGCCATCGCTTTAAGAAAATTTTAAAAATGGCAGGAGCGATGCCTCTTTTCCTGAGGTTGTCGCACCTTACGTATAAACAAGGGAGAGATCTCGCATTAATCACAACGCGAGATCTCCTCTCCCCTCTCCCGGAACAAAAGGTAGGTCTAGCTAAGGCCTTAGGCTGGACCTTGCCCTCATTCTGTAATAATTGTTAAATTTTATTTAATAACAGAATGAACTAACTTGGGCAACTGAATTTCCTTTCACTTAAAAAAAAAAAAAAAAAGAGGTTCCAAATTAGCACTTTTCTTTGCTAAAGTTAAATACATTTCCTTGAAAACAGATATATTGTTTGGAGCATAGTTCTACAGCTTTATTTCTTTCCTTGTGCACAGCAAGCAATATTGCTTCTCCTCTTGGGAAATTACTGAAAGCCAGCAAAAGTACTTTGCTATGCAAAAAGGAGATTGGGAAATCCAAGCTAAAAATGAGTCTCCTCTCAATATATCCATTTAATCAATGATTTATTTAATTTTAATTAATGCCATTGCTAAGGATAATTTGGGTGGTGAGGATTAGTACAGTAATAGACCGGGCTAGAAAAGAAATCCCTCTTTGTCTGAAATGTGCTCACATGAGTGCTATTGCTATTATCGGGAAAAGCCCAGGGCAAAAAAAAAAGGGGAGGGAGGCTAATTGCCATTATATTCCAACCAATTATATTGAAGCATTCCAAAACATCTGCCAAATGTAATGCAAGTCTTTTCAATCTTTCCTCTACATTGCAAGTCCCAAAACAATAGATTTGAACTGACAGGATCTACATTAATGCTTTATGGCACTATTGAAGTGCACTGCCAACTGTTGGGGGCCGTGACACATTCCATATACTGCTTTCATGGTGTTATATCCTGCTTGGTGTTGATCTGTCCTGTCTTTAGCTCATTCCTTAGTGTAGGGGTGGGAAAAACATGGCCCACGGGCCAGAATTGACCCTGGTGCACCCACCACTGCCCGTGTTGTTAAATGTGCAGCGGCATCAGAAAACCCATTTTATTGCTACTGAGTGGTAAATAGGTCAAATTTAGCTTGGAAACAACCTACTTGTTGCTTTGTAGCAGTTTGCTCCCGAATTTCAGTGGTAAACGACCAAGGGTTTCTTGCCAGTGCGCCACAGAATGTACAGTACCCCATAGCATATGGCCCATGAGCAGAGTGTTCCAGGAGGAGGGAAAGCCCCCTGGGCCCTTTCACGTTTTCCTTAGCTTCTGTTTTAGAAACCATTACACTCTCTCATCTTTCACTTTTAAGGTTTGGATTACAAATCTCTGCCAAGATTGCTTTTGGAGTGGGTAGGTTAAAATGAGTGCTCTAGGTTGTTGAGAAAAGTTGGCTTACCACCAGTATAGACCTTACATTAATTCAGGCAAACATTTGTAGGTTTGACCCTCAGAAAGGGTTTTGGTGTCAGCTGCTGGAAGGAGGAAAGACAAAATGCCTGGGAAAAAGCAAAGGCCGAAAATACCCACCAATGGATCAAGAGGTACCATTTTCTTCATATATCTAACTTTGAAATTAAAACTGTGCTTTCTTATTGGGTTTCAGTGAAGTAAAGGTAATGTTTTCTCACCCCATCTGAACCACATGGTTATAGTTCAGACGTGGTCACTGCTCCAAGTTCAAGCACTCTGTTAGATTCAGCCACCATCTTTCCTCTACAATTTTCCTATACTTAAATTATGATGATTTAAATCATGACAGATTAAACAAATGAACATCATAGCTGTATCCTTTTCTTAAAATACTTTACATAATTTAGGATTTTTCCCCGTCGTGGGATTTTCTAGGCAAATCATATATGGGAGTCTAGACTATTATCATTTATCTGACAGATTCCTTGTTTTCTTACTCTCCAGTCGAGGGCCTTCCTCTCAAACTACTACAGAGATCACAATGTGGAACTGTCCAAATTGCTGCACAGACTGGGACAACCTTTGCCATCCTGGCTAAGACAAGAGCTTCAGAAAGTGAGATAGCACAGAGAGAGAGGATGGCATTCTCTTGTCGTTTGCACCACCACCTTCCGCTTTCTTGGTTCACTTTCAATCGTCAAAAGAGGATCTCACGAGGCATTCTTTCTCAAGAGTAAAAAGAAGGCCACACCACACACAAAAAGAAGGCATTTGTTATACATGCACGTGCAGACTGTTATTAGTATCAGCTTTCTGGTCAGCTTCCAGGAAAAGATTCAGAGCTTTGAGGCAATACTCTTTATCCAGTCTGGGATCATATGTACTGTGCTTACCAGAAAGCCCCAGAAACTATATGTATGATCGATAGTCTTCATCATATATGACAAATTACAGTCTGTCAAGACAAAAGCAAAGGATGAAAGCATCTCTCAGTGGATTGTGAGGTTTGTAATTTCCTTGACAACTGCAATTTTAGTCAGTTTCCGTATCCATCCCTCCTTTGTTATTTGAGGGGCTGATCTTATAGACAACTGGAATTTTTTCCCAGTAAAATAAAGGTGGTTACACTCTCCAAGGGTCTCTCTTTTGTAGATATACTTGCTTATTGCATGCTGCTTGTTTTATTGTTCCTTTGTTTCTGCAGTGCGTTCCTTAAGAGGTCACTACCGATCAGCACGTTATGGCTGCTATATGGCCGTCACTTTAAGTTGTTCCACATGATGGCTACTGCCTCATGGCTACCAGGTCACATGTAGAGCCTGAACATATGGATAGTATAGTTTTCACCACAAACCTTTCCTTTTGGGTGGTGGCAGTAAATAATGTGTCATCTGTGCGGAGATCCACTTCACACGTGCAGCTCCCCAGGTGAAGCGGCTTCAAACAAAAATCCATATGGTGGCCATATTGTGTAAATCTGCCGAGCATCTCCTTTCAGTCCACTGAGGATTTGTGATCTTACTTCAGCACACGAGCAAGGAGAAAACAAGGAAAGCCTAAAGAGCCTTGAGCGTTAGCAGCTGAACGCTTGAGTTAGTTTATTTATTTATTTGCAATAATTTATGTGCAGATTTACATCCTGCCTTTCCACTACCAATACTGCTCAAAGTGGCTAACAACACTAAAATATAAGGGGGGGAATACAAACATGAAATTAAAACATAAAAGCAAATCAGTTAAATATGGCTTGTTATGGTTCCCCTCCTATGCCGACAGAAGAATGTCATGAGGCATTCTCAGTAAGTACCCATGTAAAACTTAAAAGGGAGAATTTGTAGTGGATAGTAAATATACTTAAAATCAGTTAAAGTGTATCTCTTGATTTTCCATAAAGCATACCACACGTCAAAATGGAGAGGCATCATCAAGTTGTGAAGAAGAAAGAATTCAGTATAAACTAAATACGGAAAAGTACATAAAAGGAGTCATGAGGTGTTCAAAGGTGTTCAAGAAGTGACAATATTTGGATGGTCCCTTAAGGTTACAACTCTATGTCCACTTTGCTGGGATTAAGCCCCATTGAATTCAGTGGGACTTACTTCTGTGTCATGTGTTGCTGGGGTGGGTAACTTATTACCCAGAGCCTAAATCCAGCTTGTGGCCTGATCATCCAGCCCAGTTTCTCCTCCCTCCTCCTGCCCCACGTCCAGGACTGGTAGCTGTCTCTTGAACACAACTAAGGCAAGACTGCAACTACTTCCCTCAAGGGTGAGCTGCGCCACTGGAGTGCAAAACCCAAGGGAAGGTCACCACTCCTTCCACCTTGTCGCCCTTTCAGTGAAGTCCATGTTATTGGAGCACAACACCTAAAGGAAGAACACTGCTTCCACCACCACCTCTATCCATCAAGCACAGCGTGGGACACAGAAGCCAAGAGAAGGCTGTCAGTCCTCCTTTTGCTGTTTGAGGTAGACCCCCGAGGACACCCTGAGTCTCTGCCCTGGCCTGCAACATGAGAAGAGACACCAGTCTACTCCATCCATGGATACTCTGGACACACCCACCCACAAAAAAAAATAAGAGGGAGCAAACTGGACCAGTGCAGCCACAAAAGGGAATGAATGTCTAGAGCATCAAATCCCACAAACCGAGTTCCTAACCAACCTCCTAACCAATGCTCCACATTTAATGCACCAAAAACACCAAGCTGAAACAACATGCTGCACAGCTGAATTAACTCATGGCCAACCCCTCCGTGGATCAATGGCCCCTGACGTAAGTAGCGGTTCCCCTCATGGTGTATAGGGTTACACAATGGGCTTCGTAGGAAATGATACTGCATAGTTCACACATCATTCTGTGCCCTGTTCTGATAAGCATTCCACTTCCTGGTTTCAATAGGCCTCGTACTCACTGAGGTGGTAAGCATGTGCACCACTTCAGATTCAGATGGGAGCTCACATGTTTGAATATTCCTTCATACATAAAGAAGAAAAAGAATACACTCCACATAGTAAACTAGCATGTCAAGGGGAAGCCTCCCTGACACCAAGGGCAGTATCCAACTGTGTCGTTCCATTAGCAAAAACTGGGTTCCAAACTATGCCCAAGAAGAGAATGCAGAAAAGTTACATTTGTGCGAGCATATGCGTGGGATTCCTTTATGTATACCTGGCAAATATTTCCAACAACTTAATGCTTTGCTGTATAAGTATTTAATAGCAGTATTTAATATTAAACCCATAGTTTAAGACTAGATTGGAATAGATAATTGGAGTGCCCTATCTTGCCTAACCAATAGACGGTTGCTCTAACATCTGCATCTGAAGCTTCTATGGATCTCAGGTTACGTCTTATTCAGCAAAAAAAAAAGAAAAAGTTTCGGGTCTATTGGACTCCACAACGCCTTTTCAATAAGGGTTTGTCTAATTTATATAATTGTTGGAGATGTAATGCACCTAATGCTTCTTTAACTCATATGTTTTGGCAATGCCCCATAGTTGCCCCCTTTTGGGAGGAAGTTATAATAAGGATGAACTTTGTACTGAAATAATCTATAATATGGAATAATGTGCATCTCCTCCTAAATTACTTTCTTGGACGTTAACCCATGGTCAGCGCAGATGGATCGTCAGAGCCCTTATGACAGCCATAGGAGCAGAGAATTGCCTCAACGGAGCTCTGGCTCAAATTTTCAGGAGGAGAAGACCCACTTTGCAAAGCCCTACTGGGTCATTCTTTCTCGTTCCTTTTTTTAGAGGTTTTTTTTTATTTTAGTTCAATAATGCACATGGCAAACAGTTCACATTTCACACCAACCCCCTCTGACAGTCTTCTTATCCTTGCAGTGTTCCTGAATGTTTCACAATGGCTATTCACCATTGGCTATTTAGCAATCTGGGATAGCTTTGTCACTCCCCCCCTCCTGCTTTTTGTAAGGATGGCGGGGGATTTATTTTTATGATTACCTGTTGTGCTTCATTTGTTTGCAATCTTTCCCCTCAAAGATTTGTCCAACTTTTTTCAGATGGTGGTGATGATAATGATGTGAACACTGGTGTGGTGAAACAAAGAAGCCTGATAATTGTTCCACTGTGCTCAAATTGTGAGAGAAAGGGAGTTAATCAAGTCCACAAGCCCCCATCTCTGGACTCATTGCAATTTAAGCAAATCATGATCCCAATACCCTTATGAAAACAGTAGGTAAGGGGCCATCAGAGAAAGGGGGCTCTCTAATTCAGCCATTGCTTGAGCAATGAAAGTGACTAAATGCACTTTCCTCAACTCTTACACTTAGTCCTTGGTCACTTTGCCATCCATCCAGGGAGGGGAAATTTCAGCAAGTTTGTCTTTTATCTACAGCAGTTGTAGCACTGTTTGGGGAGATGGAATCTTATTAAACAATTTGTCATAATGCCATGAGATCTCATAAAACAATAATCAAACAGGCTGAAATGTAACAAGACCTTTAGACCTGTTAGCTCACAATGTGATGCCTCAATTCTGAACACTCTACGAATTATGCTTGGAGGCAAATATTTTTCTCCATGTAATAGTTGAGATTCATTTAGTTCTAGGACCAATATAGTGCTCTTATGCGTGTAAACATAGCTAATAAACCCTTTAATAAAATAAGACTGCAACCCTAAACATACTTTCTTGAGAGTAAATTCCAGTAAGGTTTGGTAAAGCACCAACTCTTACCGACTGGGAAAAAGGATAATTTACATACTGGAAAAGAGGATAATTATTCATCTTCGTGGAGCCCTTCTTTGTAAGGGTTTCCCAGGAAAAGGGATAACTGATACATTGCCACCACTCAGGATGACTCTCCTGATACACCCTACTCTGTCCAGCAGCTTGGACAGTTTCTGCACCCTATTGCCAAGGATCTCTCCTTTCAGCCCAGCCCTAGGAGTTTCTAACCATGCAGTCCTTCATATGGGGAAGAGTTTAGTGAGAATTCCCTTTTAAACTAATTGAGCCAAATGTCCAAATATAAAAAGAAGTTATATTGGGGTGAGAACAGGGGGAGAAAGGGTTCTACAGAATTGCATCATATCCAGTGCAAAAGGAATGGACAGAGAGTCATTTATTGCTGGTGCTGCAGAGAGGACAAGAATAGCTGTGCTCTGCCTTGGATCTCCTTTTTAGATGGAGGTACATTCCAGCACACAAGAGCGGGAGCAGAGCCTGCAAACAGGGGATTCTCATTGGTGTTCTACTAACTGATTGATCAGTTAGTAGAACACTGTCTGGAGTGTTCTGGAGAAGCTCTGCATTCTGTCTGTCTGGAGAAGCTCTGCATTCATTTCTTCTTGAGAAAGTGTGGAGCTAGACATTACATAAGAACATAAGAAGAGCCCTGCTGGATCAGACCAAGGGTCCATCTAGTCCAGTGCTCTGTTCACACAGTGGCCAACCAGCTGTCAACCTGGGGCCCACAAGCAGGTCACAGGTGCAACTGCACCCTCCCAAGAAACCTGGGGGATTATTTTTCTCCCGTCTTCCTTCTTACATCTGGTACAAGGAAAGGCAAGGTTCCTGCCAGATGTTTTGAACTACACTACCCATCATCCCTGACCATTGGCCATGCTGGCTGCAATTCATTTATTTATTTATTGCATTTCTATACTGCCCAATAGCCGAAGCTTGATGAGAACTGTAGTTGAAAACATCTGGATGGCACCAGGTTGCTTAGTCTTGGTCTAATATAGCCTCCCCGACCTGGTAACTTTCAGATATTTTGGGCTAAAACTCACACCATTCCTGGCTAGGGCTGATAGGAGCCGAAGTCCAAAACATCTGGAGGACCACCAGGTCAAGGAAGACTAGGCAATGTGCAACATGGCATCATTGCACTGTGGATTTTCCTCACGTTGGCCCTTAGTGGCAGCAGGGCCAGGGAATACCTAGCAGATATTGAACTCATATCTTTTACCCTGTTAGTGGAAATGCATGGTGGAGAGCCAATTTTTAGCTTACAAAACCCCAAAACACCAGAGTGGAAAAAGGGTTAAGAAGTGCTTTTGCCACCCAAGCTAGCTTTCTGCTGCCACCTGCAGCCTGTTTGGCTACCTTTTAAATGAAGTGGTGGGGGAAAGTAGCACTCTTCGTCACTGATGTGGCTGGCATGGGGACTGCTTTCAGGAAAGGCTGCCTTATTTTGGGACTACTCACATTCTTTTTAGACAATGGACTGCTCTCCCCATGCCCCCACACACACTTTGAGAAGGCTGCTATCAATGAAGTCAAGTTAGAATATCCTTTGGTCCTGCTCTGACTGGATTTCTAGGGTGCCAAAATATGTCCACTGTGTTGAACAGAGAGGCATCTTACAAAGGTGGGAAGAGGCATTCTAATAAACCAACAGTCTAGAAATAAGGCTGCTAGTCCACTTTAACTTTACTTTTTTCTCATTGAGAAATGTGCATGCATAAAAGTGGAATGGTTGGTTGGTTGGCTGGCTGGTTGCAACGCAGCCACAGTTATAAACAGCACAGCTTTCAGCATATTCACTGCCTCTCTTTTTTTATCAATATGGGGACATATTAATTGTTACTTTTCTTACAATTCTCACTCCCCCTCCCCTGGATGAGCTTGTGAAAATGTCAAAAGCACACTGAGTAAATCTTCAGCCACCAAGAGAGTTGCCCTTTCTACTCCTGTGACCTTTTTTCAGTTGTTCCATAAAAGGTTCCATACTAGCATAAAGCATTATCATTATTATTAGCTGTGCTAAACGTAATGTTGACCATTTGCACTTCAGCCTGCCCCATTCCTAAAGGCTGATCACACTGCCAGGTCCTTCAGGAAGCTGGAAGTTGCATGCCCTGCTGCTATTTTTACTGTGCACTGAAAATCAAAACAGCAAGGCACTTATAAGTGGAAACAGCCCCAATTATTCCAGTTAGCTTTGTAACTATTTGTTCTGCACAGCGATTGTAATCTGAAAGAAAAAGAGATGGGGGGATTTGTGAGTGGGTGAAGAAACAGTACATCTAGCTTTGTACACACACACACACACACACACACACCTGCTGCTCTCCAGGTGTTTTGGACTACAACTCCTATCAACTCCAGCCAGCATAGCCAATGGATGGGGATGATAGGGGCTGTACTCTAAAACATCTGGAAGGCACCACATTGGGGAAGGCTGATCTAGCCTTTGACAATAAGCATTGAATTAATAGTCAAAAATTCAGTTGTTTCAGTTTGGCCCACCAAAGGAAGTTTGATCTACAGCAAACTAAAGACCCTGGAAAAGAATTTGGCTTCCAGAGACCCAGCACCAGCCTTTCTCCATTTAATCCAATACACATTTATCTGGTAAGTCCCATTGACCTCATTGGGGCCTACTTCTTGGTAGACATGAATAGAATTGCACTGTTAGCTGACTAAGGTTGCATTCAAACATTACCATCTGGTGGTAATTGTTGCTAGGAGCTTGAATCACAGGACTAGCTGTTAGTGACAAGGGATGTCTACACACACAAAAGCTGGGTTCTTTAGTTACAATCAGCCCGAAATGTGGACATCCCTTTACAATAACAGCTAATCACATGAATGAGGATACTAGCAGCACAAACTCAAATTTAGATTGGGCATGAGAGCTGATTGAGATATTCAAGAAAGGCGCAGTTCTCATGGGACTATACCAGCTCAGGATGTATTAGGGAAATTGCAAGTTTCTATACACCTCCACAACAAATTCCCCCTGACTAAGCAAAACCTTGCAATGACCTCAGGGAGAAGGTGTCTACCCTTGCAATATCCATGACATGTTAACTTTTCCTCTTCAGGGAGAGTTTTACATGGGGATCTTTAAGCCACATGCCTATCTGGGGTGGAACAAACTTTCTCACATGTCCTGCTGGATGTTTGAATAGGCTGGAAGGGCCTATTTGTTTATTTATTTACTCAGAGGCAGATTTTTTTTCAGTTGCATTAGTCTTTATGATTGCTCTGATATGGGCCCAAATTATGATTCATGATACCCTAGAAAATCCTTCAGAAATGGGTTCCTCTACCATCTAATGTAGAGGTCCATGAAGTAATCAGACGCTGGTGCATTCACTAGTCTCAGTTGGCCAAACACCCATGGAAAAAGTCAACTCTGTATTAATGTCCACATGTGTAATAGAAGTTAGTACAGGTGTGTAACTGCGAGCGTTGCAATTGTTTTGCATAGGATTCCACTCTAGCCTTACCAGTGCAAGCCACCATTTCCACCACCACTTCTATGGACATCTATGGTACTAGGAAGGTAGTTTTACTGAATTTATCTTCAGCAAGCATCAGAGAGCAGTGTTTTCTGTGACAGGAGAAAGATGTTATAGATACAATGGAATGTACCTCCTATTGATGGAATGGCTTGTCAGTGAGTGGAGTGAGTGATTCTCCATCCCCTGGAGCATCCTGCATAACCTCAAAATCTGCTCTTGAGGGTTGGGAGACCCTCCAGATCAGATTTGGGGGAGCAGGAACTATAGGATGTAGAGAGAGGAGGGGAAATCCCATTATACATTGGAGTTCTATGTACTGCTCATAAATACAGTTGCTTTTATGTTGAACATATTGAATATATTCAAGATGAAGTGTTCTTAAGTATCACAAATTACCACTCCTTTATCATGGTAGAAATACAATGTCTGAAAAGTGTCACAATCATTAGTTCAACAATATTTAGCACTTTCACCTGTGTGTTTTTGTTTTTGTCTTAGATAACATCTTGCTATGATCGTAGAGGGCATCCATATGCCATATTCCTCATCCATTACCCTCATCTGGTATGGTTGCAGAGGCTTTCATGTGTGCTCTCACTCTATCACAGCCCTTTGCCACTTGTAGGTTCTTCATAGTCTTTTTAATAGAACCAACACACACAGAAGCTCCATGTATGTACTGAAGCAAATATGAAGCTCTAAATCAGGATATTCATTGGAAATGGAAAATCAGGCTTGTAACAAGTCTGAGTTCATACAAATAATGAAAAATATGAAGTGTTTCATCATTGTCATAGCTAATAACTTAACAGCCAATAACTTAACAGCTAATAATAATGCAACCCCAAAGAGTGTTTTAAAAATAATAGGTATAGCAATGTTTTGATGGCATATAATATGTAAATAAGTTGTCTCTTTCCTCCAACGAGCAAATGTGTGTATTTCAAACCTAGTGGATACTGCATTTTTAATTGAATGACAGGCTTTGGGAATGTTAATTACTTGCTCATTAAAGAACTCTTAAGTACGAAAGAATCCTTTCAACAATACATGATAGAAAGAAGGTGGACGGGTGCTCCAATATATTCCTGGAAGCAATGAATCCACTGTGAGGAGAAGATTGAAACTAGGAGGTTGCATAGCAACTGCCTTCTTTTCTGCTACTTCGGGTCCAGTTAGTATCGATCTTGTGCAGAAGTGACATGGTGTCCGTGCTAAGGCTATGCAAGCCCCCTCCAGCTTTCCCCGGAAATCAATCGGGCTATTCGAGTTGAACACTCCAAAAACCTCAAGGGCTTTTCAAGCATTCAAAGCTCAGTTTCCCTTGCCCCCCCCCTTCCCAGCAAGTCCCCTCACCATCGTTCCCAAGCCTCCTGCCCTCTGCTGCTCCCCTGCCTGTTCTGCCAGTCCTCCCTCACCCCCGTATACAGCTTGTAAGCTTGATTACAAGGGCCATGATCCTCAGCAGGCAAGGATGCCCATGCATCATTTGCAGCTAGAGGCCCTGTGGAGTCTCCTATCTCACAGGGGACCTGTTGTCCACGCTCCATGGTAAGAGGGAAGAGGGAACTGGCAGGGAAGAAGGGCAGCGGCAGAGGTGAGGTGCAAGCCATGTTTCAAGACAGGCTCAGCTCAAATGACCCAACTCAAAATGGGAGCAGCCAGCTTACTGGAGAGCAGGGAGTTCGCATTTGGAGCTTCCCACTTCTCGACAGCCTTGCCTTGTCCTTGGTCCTTGCTTGGTGGATTTGTATTCTAAAGGCAGCTTCTGAGACTGTGCAGCACGTCAAATCCAAACTGCTGCTTAGATCATCCAGCTACCAAATGGGTTGTACCTAAGTGATGTTGGGTACTTTGGAAAGTTCATCTTGCACCAAACTGGAAAGGTTCAAATGTCAATTTCAGACATCGATTGGTTCAGGCTCATTTGTGCAGTTGGGCAGGATCTACACTACTGCTTCATAGTGGTATTGAAGTGCACTGATGACTATTGGGGCCTGTTGAGAGTGCAGTCAAGAAGTCCTTCTCATCCAATGAAGATAAACAGTAGGAGATTCAGGAAGCACTGCTATGCACAGCACATAGTTAAACTATGCAGTTTGCTACTACAACTCAGATTGCTTTAAAAAAGGGTTAGACAATGGAGGATAAAGCTATCAATGGCTTCTAGTCCTGATGGCTATATATTACCTCCAGTATGTGAGGCAGAGGAAGTAAACCTCTATAAAGCAGTTGCTGGGAAGGATGCTGTTGCACTCATGGTCTGCTTGGGCAGGCACTGTGGGAACAGAATGCTGAACTAGATAGGCCTCTGGTCTGACCCAGCAGGGCTCTTATGTTCTTCACCCTGTGGAAGTCTCTGAGGCATCTTCTTACTTAGTACTAGTATTCTGGGAGGGTTCCTCGACCTGGTCCTCACACAATGTGCAGCCCTAAGAAGATGGCTGGGCGGATCATCCCACCCTGCCCAAGTAGCTTGGACAGGAAAGATCCTGCCTGGAGACTTGGGACATCCCTTCTCTAGAGTTGGAGTGGAGAACCTGTGGTCCTCCAGTTGCTGTTGTACCCCCAACTCACATCAGCCTCATTTACTATGGTCAATGGTCAGGGGTGATAGCATTTATAGTGCAGTAGTTTTTGATGCACAGGTTCCTCTCTCCTACTCTAGAGAGATAGCACTCCATTAATATGTCTAGACGATGATAACAATAGGGTTTATGAACAAACAACGTCTCGCCATGGGCAGTGTATGGTGAGACTGCAGATCAAAAGGGGAAGCTTTTAGGATTCATTTAAGAGCAAAAGAACAAAGCAATCACCATGGTGATCAAATCATTTTTCAAAAAAAGGTTGTTCAGTGTGTAAAGAGCCCATTAGCTTGAGAGTTCTTTGAAGGGTTTGGCTAGGCTCAGGGCTATTGTCAATGACCTGGTTGAGGCGATATGTGAGAAACTGCAACAAGTGGATCAGGCCAGGAGGCATGCACACCGTACCCATCCCTGGTTCCTCATCCAGCTAAGAAGGGTACGCATAATCCTGCTTTCAAGCACATTTTTTATTTATTTATTACATTTTTATACTGCCCATCAGCTGACGCTCTCTGGGCAGTGCACAATTAAAAACCATAAAATATAAGTATAAATTTAAAACATTAGAAGTTTAAAAGGCAATATAAAACCAGCTACATTAAAGACCAGGGAAAGCCTGTGTAAAACGGTATGTCTTCAGGAGACATTTAAAAGATATTATGTGCTTCTAGGAGGCTTTCATTGGCTACTAGTCCTGATGGCTATGTGCTACCTCCAGTATCAGAGGCAGTAAGCTTATATGCACCCAATGTTGGGGGAACATGGGTGGGAGGGTTGCACCGCGCCCTGTTTGTCGGTTCCTAGTCAACTGTTGGTTGGCCACTGCATGAACAGAGTGCTGGACTAGATGGTCCCTTGGTCTGATCCAGCATGGCTCTTATGTTCTTAGATTGATGAGAAGGTCCATCTTTATAAATGTACGGTCCACTGTTGTAGTCAATAAGCATGGGGTGCAGAACCTCAGCCTAAAACTGCCCCTCTGTGGTTCCATAATAATCTTTGTTTGGTGGTTTTCCCTGCTATCCTTGGAATTCCCCCCCCCCCAATTCTAAAAGGGTGAAATGCCTCTTCAGAAGCTTAGTTACTGGCCATAAAGCTCTCAGCCAAATTGTGCTGGCATTCTTGGATTTGGAAGACTGTCCCTTTTGCCACTGGCCCTGTTCGCTCTTGGAACACAACTCCTGAGAGTGTCTCCCAAATGGAATCCAGTACTCAGGCAGAAAGAAGTTCTGCATCTAGAATGGCATGGCTCTAGGCAGGAAAAGAAAAGCATGGCCTCTTTAATGGACAAAAGGGGACAGCAGAATAAAATACAGAATAAGCCTACAGCTGCTAGATTTTAATGGTATTACATCACACAACCTGCTTTGCTCTTAGTTTGCCACTGTTTGAGACCGCATCGTAAGCTGTAATCATGCTGCTCTTAGCTAGCAGGTATCATAGAGTAACCCAAGTTGTCCTCTGCTATAGCAATCAGGCAATCTTACCTGTTCTTGTCAAATATTTTCTGAGCCCCTGGGAACATCTGTAATTTGTACAAACTGGAGTCTGCCCCCCCACCCCAAATGGATGTATAACATGGTCGTGCATTGTTGTTGTTTTTGGAAGGATGGCTTTATTTAGGACAGATCTCATGGGAATCTTATCTCACCTTCATGCAATGCCAATGGAATTGTTTTGTCAGATTCTGCTATATTAGAACCAAGAAACAAAACAAAACAAAATCACCCACAAAGATCCCCTGAGGCTCAGTCTTTTAAAGGTTAAAAATAAGATCCACTAGATGCAAAACTCTCCTGTGTGTCAGCCTTAATTTCATCAGCTTAGCCACACTACTTGCATTTTTAATTAAGTGCAGGAGAGGTATAGAAAACAGAATACAAGAAGCAAGGAGAAAAGGGATTATTATAATCCAATTGAGACATAATTAAAGGCAGAAATCAAAGAGTCCTCATTGCATAGAAACTGTTAGACACTTGGAAGTATCTGACTTTGGGCTCAGATCTCTCATGTAGCTTCTTTATAATTTAAGGTGGAGGGTTATTTCTATTTGCAATAACAGAAGGGGAAGGCTGCTGATCGTTTAGTAAATCAGTCAAAATAAATCAAAAGCAGCAGAAAATCGATAAACCTACACTACAGCATAATCTCTCTCTAGTGACCCTCTTCACTCCTTCCACATAAGTTTTTGTTTTTTTACTATAGTACTGTAGCAAGAAAAATAGTGAAAAGTGAGGTTTCCTGTGCTCTGTTAAGAATGAGTTGCTTTCAGCTGAATTTGCCTAGGACTGAAATTAAGATCAGTTTCATTCAGTGGAGGCTGGTGGCTCTGATTTCGGTGGGCAATGAATCTATTCTGAAATTTAGTCAGGACCGGGCAGAACTCTAAAAGAGATGTCCAAGGTGCTGAATTTATTTTGTGGTCAGGTTCCGCACTGTGGATAGCTCCTTTATTCTGGCTGGTTCTGACCAAAACCCAGAATGGATTCACAGCCCCACTGAAATCAGAGCTTCCACTGGTTGCATGACAAGCTAAGGCCCTGTCATGGTGCTGATGATGTTATCAAGAAGGTACCCCTCTCAATTCCCCCAAAATACTCCTGGTGATGGTGCTAAAACCTTGCAACACAACCTCCCTGTGGCATGGCATCTCCATTAGAGCCTTCAGTATGAATGCAACATCCCGAGTCCAATGATTCATGGGAGATGTTCCCATTGGGCCTAATGTTCTAGTACAGTCATTGGGCTCCATAGGAACTACATCTCCCATAGTCCCTAGGATCTAGCATACTGCTATTGAATGGCTTGTTTGATTGATATATACCTCACCTCCCTACCCAAAAGTGTCTCTCAAGGCAGCTTACAAAACAATTTAAACCATTTTTGATTGGAGACCCCAGGGCAATGCCTTCCCAGTTCTGTTGCCAGGTAAATTTAGTTGGGAAAGAGGACTGCATATGGTATTGATGCTGTGGCTTCCACTGCTGTTGGCTCATATTGGTTTGCAAGTCTGTTTCTGAGGGCCAAACGGAATGTCTGGGTAATCACACATTGGGCCCGTTCATAAGACACCTTAAACCATGGCTTTAACCATGGTGGTTAAGCCAGAAAACTGGGCCATGTTCAGAAGACAGCTTTAACCATGGTGACTAAGGCAAAAAGTCACCTTCAACCGACCACTGCACACAACACAGCCAAATGCCAGGAACCCAATTATGCTGGAGAGGACGACATATGAGGAGAGTCATGTCCACATGCCTTCTTTCCCAGTACAATTGTTCTCCTGGCAACCCACCAAACATGTGTTTACTGGACTGTTGGGAACATGATGGTGCTAGAGGAGAAGGTATTTGAGAACAGCCATCCCTATAAACCCCCATGTGTCCTCTATTACAATACAGTAATGCTCCTAGCAGCCTGACAATCAGCTGTTTGGTGGGCTGTCAGAAGCATGATTTCAGTGGGGAAAACAATGTATGGGTCAGCATGAAGTGACCTCAATGGGCAGAGAAGGGAGGTTTAACACTCCCCATCCTTAAACTCTGAAATGGGAAGAGTGTGTGCATGAGCATGTGTATGATTGTGTGTGTACATGTGTCTGTGCGCATGGGTATAGCCCCTGACTAATTACCCATCAGCACAAGTAGCGGAAGGTTTGCCTGTTCTTGGGATATGTCTACACTGATGATGCAGTGGACAAGATTGCCTGTTTTACAATCAGGACTCAAAATATTTTGATAAATGAAGGCTTCTTGAATGGGATTTTGATAAGGGGGAAAGCACAACAAATACAACTGTAAAGCATTTCCTGCAAATGGAATCACAGTTTGCTCTAGAACATGTTTTTAGTCTGCCTTTTTTATTTTATTGTACTGTATTGTATTGTATTTGTTATGATCCGGTTCATGACTTTAAAAAAGGCATGGAGTAATGAGAATTGCATATTGCTTGCCGTAAAAGATAAAACTTTTGAAAATGCTTGCTTGAAGCTCTATAAAAGGGTATTTCAAGAGGGTAATGTAGCATTGCCAATTCCTGCTGAGATCAAATCGTCTTGATGGAACAATGCACAGTTATTTTACATTCAGATAGGATTGTCAAATGATGTCTTTTTAAAAAAATATAAAAGATTCTTCACAAAATGCAGAAACAAAGGGAGATGCTTTACTAAATTGTTCATAGTGAATTTCCTTAAGGAATAAAAACTGCCTGCAAATTTACAAACACGCCTTAACATTTGCCAGTGACTTTGCTGTTCACCAACACTGTGGTCCAGACATTTCTCCCTTTCTCTAGCACAAATGAAAATCAGCTGCTAAAGTTGATCTTGATTTATTTATGAAACATCTAAAGGTTTATGAGCTTTGTTATGGATATTGGAATCAAGTTGTTGAAGTGATGTGTAAGCATCCTGAAATGAGAAACCAGCTTGATTGATGTAGAAGGTATTATAATAAATTCTAGACAAGGAATAAAAATAAAGAATAATAAAGTCACATGAACAAGTGATGGGAAATACTTAGGGCTGGTTATTATAAAACAACAACACACAGTTCACCACTTGTGAATGTCACCTCTGTCTAAAGATATGTGAGAAGTTTAATGCTAGCCTTATAAATCTTCCTGTCTGTTTCAGGCCACAGCTAGACCTAAGGTTTATCCTGGGATCATCCAGGGTTCGCCCCTGCCTGAGCACTGGATCCCCTGTGTGTCACCTAGATGAACAGGTTTGACCCCTGGATGATCCTTAGGTCTAGCTATGGCCTCAGAAAGGAGGTACATGAACTCTGGAGCCCATTCTGCCCCAGTCCCATTGTTGGAGGGGGAGGGGACTTTGGAGTTGACAGATCCAAGGCCTCTCCAGGGTCGAGCCAGTGGAGGTGGTCTACCAGGTTAGCCACTTGCCAAAGGCTTCCCAAGGAAGACTCTCCCTGGGCTAGAGTGGCTCTTGGACTGCATGGGAAACTCTCCCTTTTAGTTGAAAGGGCAACTGCCTAGCTTAGTTAGCCTATTTAAGCTTAGAGGAAAGCTCCTAGCATTCTCACTCCCTTCAGGGGTGAAGAGATGTATATTTACTGAATGAAGCTTTGCGGATTACAGTGCAGACCTCTTCATTGCCTCGCATCTCAGCGGGAGGGCTTGGAAATACACCACTTAGCATCACCATGATAAGATCGCTCAATATGACCTGAAGTGTAGATCCAGCCATTGCCTTCCCAGACAGCAGATTCTGCTCTTCTGCCATGATTATGTCTGCTAGTACAACACATGACACAAGAAGCTGTGCTTCCCTGATTCCCCTATAATCCCCAAACATGGAAAGACCTGTAATGATTCTCCTTGACATTTCCCTCCCTGCAACTTATTGACTAGATTCCCCATCATTTTCTTACAGTTTGCTAGATGAGAGCAAGGACAATGATTGGGCAGGGGGCATTTGTTGGGCATGTTTATGGGAGAGCAATCAGCGGTGATTCATCCGGACTTCATCAAATACATCATTAAGCAAAATATCCAACTATGTGTGCAGGCCTTAACTGTAATAGCCTGGCCATACACACTGGCTAATGGCATTTTGATAGACTTCCTTCTTGTAGTCAGGGAGCTATCCTCAAATTGGACTGCATAATTTACATTGCCAACAAAGGATTGCCTCACAGTTATTTAAACACTGAGGCCCTTGTCTGGTAGACTGTGATTAATTGGAATTCTGCCCACATGGAATCAGCGCCCGTTGATGGAGCAGGTTGCTGAGAGCAGGTGAGCCAGCGCATCGCTCACTGTCACGCCCCTAATAGCCTGGTTATTTATGCTGATTCACCCTCTTCTTAGAACTGGAAACCATATGGCAAGATGGTAAGAGGGTTGGGGGCAGGAAAGCTTTGAAGCCACTAATAGGCCCCAACTCATATGACATGATAAACTGCAAACACTTAAAAAGAAAACAAAAAGGAGCAGTATGACAATGGAACCAGTTACCTAGGGAGATCATGGGGTGTTCTACACTAGAGGCATTCAAGAGGTAGCAAGACAGCCATCTGTCAGGAGTGCTTTAAGGTGGGTTACTGCATTGAGCAGGGAGTTGGACTCGATGGCCTTATAGGCCCCTTCCAACTCTGCTGTTCTATGATTCAATTATATCACTGTTACACTTTGAACTTTATATTTTGTAGAAGGAAGAGCAGGGCAGTGAAAGGGATGGGACAGTCTGGGGCACAGAAAATGTTATTGTGCACTCACTGCTCGGAAGAGAGCTTCATGGGGGTTGGGGCACAATGCTATGCATGTTATCTCGGGAGAATGCCAAAGCAGGGAGCGAGCAAACCAGGATATTTAAACTTCCCCACAAGAACACTGACAGTCCTCTGTCAGCTCTTTTTCTACTCAGAAGAAAGCCAAAATCGCAACCACAATAGAATCCCCTCCCCAGGCACCCAAGCCAGCGGAGGCTGGCAGCTCCAATTTTGGTGGGGCTGTGATTCCATTCTGGGTTTCAGTCAGAACCAGCCAGAACTTTAAAAGAGCCTTCCAAGGTGCTAAAAGCAAGCTCCAAAATCGTTTCTGACTGAAACCCCACAGCCTCCAAGGACACAACACAACCTGTTTTCTTATATTTTATTGCTGTAAGTGAATTTAAACTGGAGGCAACATTCACAATCCAAGCCACAGGACTCATACCCATCCACCCCAGACCCCCTTTTCCTTATTTTACTAACTTTTTCTATTAAAAATCCAGTAATTACCCTTTGGTGAACTGAAAGAATCAGCCACACAGTGGAGATGTTCTGTGGGAACAAGAAATGGGAAAGAACCTTCCACAATCACAAGAACATGCTCAGTTCCCACCCATGCTTTAAAAAAAAAAACATTCTACCTGGAAACATCCCAGAAACCATCTGGAGAGGCAATACCATTTAGAATTGGGGGCAGGAGGGGACATGCAAAAGCCAGGAAAAAGAACAGGAAAAACAACAATCAATCAATGGGAGAAAAAAGAAGAGAAAAATGGAAACCACCAGGTGACATGAGAAACGCAACATGGCCATCTGAGGAGGCATGTGGGGCCCGGATGTTTGACACCCTTGGCCTGTATGATTTCATAAAATATGGATGCCAAAACTAAATATAGCACTTTATTTGTGGCTGCCTAACATGATTGCTTTTGAAATTTCTTTTCACTGGATGAAATCCTTGGACATCCGTAAAATCAGTATGGGTTTGAAAATGAACTTAAAGCATCTCATGTAGAAAAAAACAACCAACCAAAAATAAAAAAGCAATGTGACTGCTGCAGAAGACCCTGGCTGCAATTTGGAATTGCAGAACCACTTGGCTTGACTCTAGAAATTGCTCACTGTTTTCATCCAGCTTACATAGAATGTCTGGAAACATACCTGGTTCTACCAAAAAGTATACTTGAATTTGTTGCGTTCTAGAGAGTTAGAGCAGCTTCATTGGTTTATGCCATATTGTGGCTCTCAACAGAGATGTCTGTTCCTATGCAGCTAAAAAAAATGGCTGAAGATTCTGTTACTTGCTGAAATACACACTTGGGAGCAAATCTGTCTATTTTCAGGATATGCCACTTTCACCTGTGTTTACCCATCATTCCCTTCCCCTTTTTTGCATTGATCTGTGGTATTTTAATTCCTCTCAAAATACATATTTCAGTGTGAACAGTTAGACTGCTGAGAACTGTGTTGGAGAACTGTAGATCTAGTGGCCAGCTGCATTCCAATCGACACATTTTTAGCCCAAACAGTTTGGATGAGGTTGCTTCGTACAGGAATTTGCAAAGATCACATTTTTCATGTATCCTTTTGCTGGTAAATGTGCTGGGTGGAATCACATATTTCTGTGCCTTCCCAGAAGATCTGAGTAATCAGGATTTTCAAAAGCTACTTCTGCAGAACTATTTCTAGAATGAAGCCATTTCTAACTGCATCTTCTGCATCGGTCAACATGGAGCTCACATTCACTGCTGGAAAAGTCGGCTGTCCTTGCTGGTTTTAATCACAATAAAGCATTTCAGTTTTTCAGGTGTTCATATCATTGATACAAATCCAGCCAGAATCTTGCAAACTCCCAGGCTGGTTTGGCTTAGCTCTTTCATGGACAGTGTTGCAAATCCTTCACTGAATGGTGCATAAAAAGAATTCAGAACTAATTCCAATAATATGAATGAATGGCCAGCAGCCACTGACTTCAGTGAAGTGAGAATGACACTAATTGTATGTATTTATTCATTCATTCATTACATTTCTGTACTGCCCAAAAGCCAAAGTTCTCTGGCTGGTTCATAACATCTAATAATGTGATCTCCAATTTGAAGTAAACAAAGAATGGATAATTTCACATATATTTACTTCAAGCACCGTTTCACTGCTTTTTTGTATGCATGTTTGCTACTTTTTCTTTTCTTTTTAAGACTTTGATGCCTTATTAATTATCTTCCCTGTTTTTGCATTTTTAAAAAACTTATATATTACGTAAATGGATCTTTAAAAAAAGAAAAGAAAATATAAGAATGGAAAATAAACAACTATGCTGACTTCTAGCAATCCACCCTTTAGGTAAGTACAGAGAGGAAACAAAAGAGTCATCTCATTTGTATGTGGAAAGATGTAGGTCTTAAAAGAGTGCATGTTCTGTGTATATTTGTTCTTAAAAAGAAATAAAGGAACCAGCAACAAGGCTGCTACGCTTCATCACACCACAATTAGCGCAAGATTGTTTGCAACACCTCTTTGCAAATACGCATGTTAGGGTAAAAAAAAAAAAAGATGAAATGAAATGATTTCACAAGTTCTTAAAATAAAGTAAAACTGGTAGACAAACTGTTTTGCTTGCACCTCTGGGCATTTCGTTGCTGGAATCGTCTTTAAAGCTCTTAACTAGTATCATCTATACTGACAACAAGTAAAGATACTTTCCATATGTTGCTTTCTCATCACAGTCACCCTAATATCACCTCACTCACTGCCAGCATCCGCCCCCAAAGTCATTGCCCAGACTGTATTCCCTCACACACTGGTTCATATACATACTCGCATATACACACAAAAAAACTCATGCACTCACATGTACAAACTCACACTCATGCACAAACTCACTTACCATCACATTCACACCCCAGGCCTGAGGTTCTCAATCCTTGAGACAGAGCTCTGCTACCGTGTTTATTCAAAGCCTCAGAATAAAGCGTTTCTGATTTGTTCTTAAATATTTATTTATTGGACTTGCATGACTTGCTTTTTACCAAAAACTGGCACTCAAGGCAGCTTACAATCACTGATAAAAACAATAAGCAGCCAATAAATTAAAACATAATTTAAAAAGTGTTAAAAAACAAAACAGCCACAGAGTAAAAACAGCATCCAGCTCAACAGTCCAGGTCACGCACCGCTTGAATGAAGCAGTATTTGCCTGCTGGCAGAAGGACAGCAGAGAGGCGGGGGTGCAGATCTACACCAGGCAGGATATGACACTTTGAAAATGTTTTGAAAACTGTATATGGAGTGTGTCCCAGGCCCCAACAGTTGTCAATACCATCAGTTATAAACTGTTTTAAAGCAGTAGTGTAGATCCTGCTGGGGACTGAGCCCAGCCTCCCTCAGGATTGAGTTCCACCAACAGTCGTGCCTCTGAAGGCAGCAGTCTCAAAAGAAGAGCCTCTCCAGAAGATCTTAATGGCTTGGGCAGGCTTGTATGGAAGAAGATAGTCTTTTAGGTAGCCTGATCCCAAGCCATTTAGGGCTACATAGGTCTATGACTTTTGACCAGCACATTGACTTTTGCCCAGGAACAGACCAGTAGACAGTGGAGATGCTGTAACAAGGAAGTTGCGTGCTCTCTGTAACAAGGCCCAGCCAACGGTCTTGCCACAGCGTTCTAGACCAGTTAAAGTTTCTGAACGATTTTCGAAGGCAGCCCCACATAAAGTGTATTACAGTAGTCCAAATGGGATGTAACTAAGGCATGTGTGACAGTGGCCAGACCAGATGTCTATGAATGGGTGCTCTGGCCTCAGCTGTGCAGACACACTCCAGGCCACTGCTGAAACCTGGGCATCCAGGTTCAAGGCCGAGTCCACAACTACTTCCAGACTGTGAGTCTGAGTCTTCAAGGGGAGTCTAGCCCCATCCAGCACAGGTTGAATCCCTATTCCCTGATCTGCCTTTTGGCTAACCAGGAGCACATCTGTCTTGTCTGGATTAAGCTTCACTTTGTTTGCCCTCTAGTCCATTTCCGATACCAGACACCAATTTAGAACTAGAACTTCCTTGGACCTGGATGAAAAAGAGACGTAGATGTAAGTGTCATCAGCCTACTGGTGGAACTAAACCCCCAAACTTCAAACTCTCCCGGCAGTTTCATGTATAAGTTAAATAGGATGAGAGATAAGATGGAACCCTGAGGAACACCACAGGCCAACAGCCATGGTGTATAACAAGAATCCCCCACTACCACCTTTTGAGATCACCTCTCCAAAAAGGACTGGAGCTACAGTATAATAGTGCCTCCCAGTCCCATCTCAGAAAGACACCTCAGAAGGATACCATGATTGATGGTATTGAACTGCTTGCCCTCCCCCAGTTAGGGAAAGTGGAGCAGGTGAAGCTGGCTCCCAACTGAGTTGGCAGCTCCTCAAGCTGCTGGCTTAGTTGGGAGCAGGCTTCACCCACCCATCATCCTCCATGTTTGGGGAAGCAAGGGACAAGTGAAGCCCCACTGGGCTTCGAGAGTCAGTGTGTATGACAACCAACGTTGTGCAGTGATTAGAGTGTTGGACTGGGACTTGGAAGACCTGGGTTTTAATCCCCACTGCATTATGAAGCTCAGTCAGTGACTTTGATCCAGTCACAGATTAACCTAAATCACAGGGTGGTTGTGAGGATCACATAGAGAGGAAGGAGATTATGTACACTGCTTTGGGCTCCCTTGAGGAAAAGGTGGGATATGAATGTAACAAAACAAAATATGTGTGTGCATGTGAGTGAATAGGGAGTACATGTACATGTGTGACTGAAAGGAGGGTTAAGGCACACCAGGGGCTGCATGCCAGCAGCGGCTGGCTCCCCTCACTTGGGGATATGGTTCCACCCACAGCTGACTTGTAGCCTTGAAGGGTTTGCTCAGAGCCAATTGGAGTCTCAAGTGGGGAAAAAAGTTTTCCCATTCCTTGTCTTAATTGTCAGACATGTAAACTGTGGGAGAAGAAGGTAAAAGCCCTGTCACGGCTGGGAAAGATCCACCGAACTCAAAAATACTGGGCTAAATGGACCAATTGTTTGAGTCACTATGAGGCATTTCATACCCATTTCCAGAAGCTTCTGCATATTTTCTCAGAAGCATGTGAGAGACTCATGTGTGGCCATTTGTACATTATAAGGATGCATGCATATATATATATTTGGCTTCCCAGCATTTCTTTTAAGAATGCAAGCAAGGAAAAGTAACACCAGATGCAAACCTCAATCCTCAGAAACTGAACCTTCAAAAAAAAATCTATTAAATTATATCAATTAAATTTAAAGTAAATTGTGGAATTATGTACATTGGTTAAAATGGCCCTATTATACCGTATTTCTTCGATTCTAAGACGCCATCGATTCTAAGGCGCACCCCATTTTAGAGATGTTTATATCGGGGGGAAATATTCTACCATGCATGGGGAGCGGATTGCAGGCAGGTAAGGGAAGAGATGTGGGTGGGAGCCCACCGGGGAGTACGTGCAAGGGCCCGGAGGCTTTACCAGCTGCCACCACTTCTTGCAGGGAGCGGGAGGGGGTCGTTCGCGAGGCGCAGCTGCGAGTCCTGGAGTGCGTCCTACCCACTCCCCGGCCCAGCAACTCACCTCCCGGGCATTGCCTCCGTCTTCCCGGCCGGTGCTGCTGCTCCTCCTCTGCTGCACAGAACCAGCAGCCACAAGAAGCCAGCGGCGCCCGCCCGCCTCACACAACCCTCCGCAAGCCCTGCAGCACCCGCCCATCCGTCCCAGCCCCATGCACAAGGCGAGGCGCACGCCAGGCCCGACCCGAACGGAGCCGCATAGCCATGCCCACTAGGCCCAACCGGGCCGGCTGTGCTCGTGGTGCGGCGGGCGGAGCCCGCTTAGTGCTCGGAGCTCTGTTGGTGTGTGTGTGAGCCCGGTTAGCTCTGGGGAGCACAAATAGGCCCAGGGCAGCCGCGGATCGTCGCTGAGGCCCCCAATCAGGCCAAGCACATTCCCCAGCCTACATGGTGAGTGCAGAGCTGCTTTGGTGCTCAACAAGCCCTTGAGCCACCTGGGCATTGAGAGCAGGGTGGAGGGATAACAGCGCACTTTGCAGGCGATTCTAAGACGCCATCGATTCTAAGGCGCAGCCCGTTTTTAGAGATGTTTATATTGGGGGGAAAGTGTGTCTTAGAATCGAAGAAATACGGTACTGTGATCTCTTGTAGGTATGGACTGCGGGAGATTACAGTGCACAGTTCCCCCTCTGTAAAGGTGATCTTGGAAAATGCAAACTCAAAGTCAAGGCAGGAGCCCACTAGCATGGATTGCATACAGGTAGGGTGTTTGGCTGAGGTGATTAGCAGGACAGATTATACCACTCACCTGAGTCCCGTAAAGGGCTACCAAACCAGAGCCAGGCCTAAAATAGCTCAAAGTACTTATGAAATCCCACGTCACAAAATCATGGAGGGAAAGAAAGCATGAATCAGTGTTCTTACCCCGAAGAATACCGGCAGGTTGGGTTTGAGGTTTCTTGAGTTGTGGTTACGGTTGCTCATAAATTGAAGGCTGCAGGTAAAAATAGACATTCGTTTCAGCCCCAGGACGTAACTCAGCTGGGAAAGCAGCACTAGAAACGGAAATCTAAGGGCTTTGCTGTTCTGACCTTGCAAGGCAAAGCACACACACACTCTACTTTCTCAATTGATTAATGTAAGTCACCATCCCTAATAAAAAATCCTGAGAGATAACAACTATGTTGAAATCGTGACTCAGGTCAGGAGAACATTATGAATCCATTCAGCTCCTGAGAAAACCATTACAGTTTTTTTTCACAGCATACGTACATACATACCCCCCCTTTTTTTTTCAATGATCCAGAACAGCAGCTGATGCAAAGCTAGGAAACTGTATTGAGGCCTGCATGTCTCCATCTGCAGTTTTCCTTACTGAAATACAAAGTGCAATGGTTTGTTGATCCAAGGTTCGGGCAACATTGAGGGGGCAGGGTCATTGCCTTGCATTACAAAATAGGTGACATCCTTTTCATTTACTGGCGCCAGATACAAAAGAGGGCAGAGCTCCTGCAGCTTTAACTGTTGTAATGAACCAGGAATTTCACCAGGTGCTGCATGCATACAAATGGCACCTGCTGAAATGCCCTTTTCTACACAACTGTTAAAGATACAGAAGCCCTGTCCTCCTTTCCATATGGTCACCCTACCATATGGTTGTAGGATATATGCGTGCAGAAGGCTTAACAAATGCACAGACAGCAGTTGCAATAAACAGTCCATTAGGACTTATGGTCAAGTTAAAAAGAAAAACAATAAGCAGCTTTATTCCAAGTACAAATATACATACGTCATCTCCGATACCAAACATTGGAGAAGCAAAAAACAAACCTCATTTCAAAATTAGGAGGTAAGAAATAAGAAATGGAGGAGTGAAGGCAGAGCAGATTAGAAAGATATAGGAGTGGAAGAAAGGACAGAACCAATTAAGCCAATAAAGACAAACTGAAGGAAGTTTAATCAGGTTAACCCTTTCCAGACAAACAACAAGCCTCGTTGTCCATTTCCAACAATGGCCACCCTACATTGGTTTCATTTCCATCTTGTTACGTGATGTGCTCTCATTAGACCCGTGTACAAACTTCCACATGTTCTAACAAGACTTACACCTGCTTATAAGGATTCTTTTGACATTGGCAGTAGAGCGTCTGTGGCTAAGTAAGGCGATTCTTAAGAAATCTACACCATTGAAGAGGATAACGCCACAATGGCACCATTTATTGAGGTTGAAACAGATACAAATGCACAAGCTAGTTTTGGGGAAATTAGCTGAGCAAGTGGAGGCTTAGAAGTAGTTTCAAGACTGACTTTCTGAGGCTTAAGAGCATACACACACAGCAGGGGAAAGAGTAGAAGGAATCTTTAAAGGCAATATACCTTTCCTTGGGCTGGAGCCCTTTCCTGTAGACATGAACTGGGGGGCGTTGCAACTCCTGGTCTCAGGTGAAGAGGAAAAGAATACAGGGAGCCTTGGATAGGGGAGGCAAAGCACTCACCAATGGTAGCTTGCTCTCGCAAGCAGGATTCAGTAGTATGGCCCTGTGCTTCTGGTAAAAGAGAGAGAGAGCCAGCCTCCCCTCTCTAAAACCTGAGGGTTTTTATACGATCTAAAGAAAAGCAGTGGCATCACTGCTCATAAACACTGGAAGTGATACTACTTGCTATGGGAGAGAGACATAACAAAAGAGGGTGATTGGGGATATTGGCTGTACTTGCTGAAAACATTCTCTTTACAAAAGATGACTTTACACAATAATGATTGCTTTAAAGACAAGTGTTCAGGCTGGGTTCAGCAACAGGGCTGCATTAGCATGTGCATGACCAGGTATCACTCTTGCCATCCAGCATTCATATTCTGCTTAATTTTACCCCCACCTTTGTATCTGGGGGATGCATTTGACGAAGTCTCTCAGAAAATTATTACCGTATTTTCCGGCGTATAAGACGACTGGGGGTATAAGACGACCCCCAACTTTTGAGAAGATTTTCCTGGGTTAAAAAGTCATCTTATACTGGGCGCATAAGACGACCCCCAACTTTTGAGAAGATTTTCCTGGGTTAAAAAGTAGTCTTATACGCCAGAAAATACAGTGCATGTTTTCTGATAGACTTTCTGATACAAAGTAGCTTCTGTGAGTGGTACTGACTCCATTTTGAAGCAGCCAAAACCCCACCTGCAGCAGGAATGAGACTGAGAGCATTCACACCATTGTGTGCATGCTCTCAGTCTCATTCCTGCTGCAGGTGGGGGTTTGGCTGCTTCAAAATGGAGTCAGTACCGCTCACAGAAGCTACTTTGTAACAATCTTATCTTACCATTGGCTGCACTCCAGGACATTCAGCTTTTGTCTTAATGGGATGAAACTAGTCAAGTGCTGTGCAAAACAGAATTCAAAGGAAGAATTCCTGGAATTAAACAGCTAAACCACTTTTCAGAGAAGTTAGTTTTTGCCTGTCAGTTGTTACTAAGTGTTTTCAAGGTGGGGAAATTGGACAGTGGCAGACTTCTAAAGTGGGCTTGGCTGAAAAGAGCAGGGACAATCATTACTGTGAATTTGAAGGCTAATCAACAAAGCAAGCAAGGGAGACATGCAAGATGGAAAAAATGTGCGGTCTTAAACTGCTTTGACACTGAAGAGTTTGATGAAAGTAAAATGGCACTGAAACCAGAAAGCGTGAGTTCTGTGCCACCAAAACAACAACACCCCCCCACCCCAAATCCTTGCAAATCAATCTCTTTTCCAAAATGAAATATGATCTTACAGTTGCTTACCACAGCATAGAAGCAGAAGAGCAATTTACAAGAATGTATCAAGCTATCAATCTGGACAGATGTGGATCAATATACTCAAAGCCTATGTATGCATCTTTAGGCCAAAAAAGTCTTACAACTCCCAGTATCTCCCAGCTGGTGCTGGGGGTGATAAGACTTTATTTTCTGCCTAAACTTGCACAGGATTGTGGCCTAAAATAATGTTTAGAGACATAGGAGGCTGCCATGGGTCCATCTAGCCCAGTATTGTCAACGCTGACTGGCAGGGGCTCTGCAGGGTTTCAGGCAGGGATTTTTCCAGCCCTATGTGGAGATGCCAGAGATCCAACCTGGGACCTTCTGCATGCAAAGTGGGTGCTGCAAATGAGCCACTTGCCCATTCTTATTGATCTACAAAGTGTGTACATCTCTTGTGCTGGTATCCCACACTGAATGCATAGACCCAGAGAAATGTATACCAAAGGAAAGGAAAGCAAATTGAAAAGTTTTCTGTTTGTTTTCTTAAATATATCAGTTAGCTAAATAAAAGGTCATTTTTGAATATTTATTTCCACATTTTCTCCTTTCTATGTATATGGCATCACATTTCATCAAGAAAACTTGTAGGTTTGATATTTTCGAAGGACAAAGTGTGGGAATAAACAGGCCATCTTGATGCAGCATAAGGAACATCCGTAGATGTATTGTTTTTCAAAGCCTTATTTTATAGAAGTTATTTGCCACTTTTGGTCTGCTCTGCAAAAATAACAGTGACAGCTCAGCATTGAAACACCAGTGAAGCATTGAAGAAAACGGTGTTGGAAGCGGGAGACAGGACGAAACCTGACTCTGGTTATTCAAATCGCCTATGAAGGAGAAAACCATATTATAGTAACAAATCATTTTACTTTCTGAGGCAGAGCAGCAAACGGCACTTTCCCCTTGTTAGCAAGAGTAGCAGAATAAAGCAAGCTGGATCCAGAATGTGAATGGTTTGGCAAACTTTACTGAGTTATAGTCCCCTGACTAATCAGCCAGAAGTATAGAACAGCAAAGCAAATCATGTTAGGTTTTTAAAAGAATGAAACCACTACTACTAGAACACAGTGAACATGCTTGTCATTTTATACACAAAAATATCTAGGCTAAAAAGGGATCTTATTTGGTTCCACCTGGTTACCAGGCAACATTCTTGCCTTCTTTGTGACCCTAGCTTGCACCCAAGGCTCTCTGATGCCCTCAGAGGTGATAATTTACACGACACGCTGAGTGACCCTCATTATTGTGCCCATTAACTGATTTAAAACTCTACAGGCAAAATAATGCTTAGTTTGCAATATTCCTGATTTATTCCCTGTTACGCTAGTCCAATACTTCTGAAGTCGTGATGTGTAGCACTTAAGACTAGTCGTATTATTTTGGCACCTTCTATAAAATCCTACGAGCGCCTCTCCTCCCCTGGCAGTAACAATATGATACCAATCCACTAAATAACGAACGCTTATTGTTGCGCTTTCATGACACCCTAAATCAGCTGCCTGATGCAGCCACCTCATTCTACCTAATGGTCAGGCTGGCCCTTGAAATCAGCAACTATTCCACTCAATTCTTAGTTGGCCGAGGCCTGGAGCTCAACTTCAACTTTGTTGTGTAACCATTTTACATGGTAAATAGAAGTTCAACCTGTCGCTTTCAGAAACTACAAGTAATTTTAGCAGCTGAGGCTCATGCAATGGTGATTGTGCTACTGGTCATTACTCCTCATAATGAAAACATCAAAGCTTGTGCTCTCTTCTACTTTTCAGGCATTAGAAAGTGTACTGCAGTGTTAAGTAAGTATGCAAATAGACACACAACCACTAATTGAGATTCAGCTCATGCATCTGATAGAGTGGGCATTAATCCCCCCAAACTAATAAATCTATTAGTATTTACAGCACCATAAGACTCATCACCCCTGTTCAGAAGACACCTTAAACCATGACCTTAACCACAATGAAGAAGGTTTTTTGCCTTAGTCGTTGTGGTTAAAGCCATGGTTTAAGGTATCTTCCGAATGGGGCCACCTTTGTTTTTTGGAGGGGGCAATCTGGTTCCTGCCAAGCTTTGAAAGCTTCCCAGACATTTTAGAAATATTTTGTTGGGTGTTTCAAAAGTTATTATAATCGGACTGAGAGTCAGCTAAGCATCCAATACAAACACAATTATTTCTGAGTAATAAGGAGAACAGCCAATTGAACAAGAATGTGAAGAACAATAGTTAGTTAATTGCTTCATGACTGAGAGCTTTTTATGTTTGATGCAAAAAAAAATGGCTTTATTTACTTGGTCTTTTCAGTGCCTTGAATTGTGTGGCAGATCATTAACTGAGTAGCTGACAACAAGAAAAACTTCCATGAGAAACCTAGAGTTTCTTCCTACGGTCTCGATACAAGTAGAAAGATGGTCTGAATAATGCATCAATGTATATTTTGCAGAAAAGCAACCACAAAGAGCAATGTAAAGCATCCAGCCCACCTTTGATTACAATGTCTGTGCCATGTTTTCTTTATCCTACTGCTGCCAGCTTCCCAGGCATTCCCAGCACTTTTTCTTGTGAAACTGCATCAGGAGGACAGGAAGTCGACAAAGCAGTAACAACAAGTGGCAAACCAGAAGGAGAAGCAGACAAAAGAATCATACTACATTTTGGCTTGGCTTTGGCATCAGCAGTGTATAGTATCTGGCTGAAGATGGAAGGGAACTTATCAAAGAAACCACTACGGCTGCTATCTTATATGCACTTACATAGGAGAAACCCCCTCCCCATTAATGCACTAAAAGTTACTTGTGAGTAAACACACAGAGGATTTGGGCAATAATCAAGTGTTATCCGCTGACTCCCATGACTCTGATATCACAGCTATTTTCAAATAACTCGGAAAGTCAACACAAGAGGCCAGCATAAAATTCCTTTGGCCTTTGCTGTTCAAATAAAAAGAGGCACAATCTGCTAGGTTGCCTAGATAGATAGAAGATGCTTATGCTGGATGTCTCAGCCAGTTTCCCTGGAGGAAAGTAGAGCTGAATTTAGAAGCAGCAGGGGAATTGCTTTCTCCATTTTCACACTCTTTCTACATCTTTTCTCTAGCCTTTTGCCATCTTTGCCCATCATCTCAGTTGGCCTATTGGCTTGTCACACTCACTACCACTATTGTCCCATTTCATGGCTCTTAAATTCAATAGTCTGAAACTGCAGCATCTGAAACTCTACTAATTGAGATGAAATTAAGACATTTACAGTATCTTGGAGCTTACAGTTTTACTAAGAGTCACTACATCTGTTAAGAACATGAGAAGAGCATTGTTGGATCAGACCAAGCACCCTGCTTCCAACAGTATCCAGCCAGCGAGAAGCTTCCAGGGAGCCTACCAGGAGGGCATCAAATGTCAACAAGCACGTGGATAGGGGTGATCTGGTAGACATTGTTTACTTGGACTTCCAAACGGCTTTTGACAAAGTCCCTCAACAATAATTCCTGAGCAAACTTAGCAGTTGTGCAATAAGATGAGACGTCCTCTTACAGATGGATAACTGACAAGAAGCAGAGAGTAGTAATAGCTAGAGAATTCTAGCAAAGGAAGGATGTAAATAGTAGGATCCCACAGGGATCTGTATTGGGACTAGGGATGGGCAAATGAGCAATGTTTGAGATCCCTAGGATTCTCTGAAAATCATCTCACCACTTGTATCGTGCTCAGTTCCCATTTACATTTGCTGCTCACTTTGCAGAAACAAGAAACTTGTGCAAATCAAGCAGCAATCAAATGGGAGATTTGAACAAATCTCCCCCCAAATGTATAAATTTGCATAAATTTCTTCCATAGACTAAAGTGGGGCTGATGCAATCTACTGAGGAAATATGCACAAAATACGAAATTTGTGCAAATCAAACTGGGAATAGGGAATGAGACCAAGGCAAGCACATGTTCGACAATATGTGAATATTTTTGATGGAGATGTACTCGCACTCACATTTGGGGCCTTGAACAGAGCATGTTGGATGTTTTTCAAGCAAAATTGAAATGATCATGTATCCCAAATTGGAACTGGTGCTTTTTAACATTCAAAAATGATCTGGTATTAAGGAGCACCAAATAATTTAAGGTAGTTAAAACAAAAATGAATTGCAAAGGGCTCTGGAAGGATCTCTCCAAACTGGGGGATTGGCATTAAAATGCCAGTTCAGTGTAAGCAAGTGTAAAGTGATTCCCATTGGGGCCAAGTACCCCACCTTCACATATATGCCTTTCTTCTTGGTGAACATAGCCCAACCGTATTGCTCATTTTCCCCACCATTTTCTGCACATTTTCTTATGACAGACAAGCTCAGAGAGCCAGTGTGGTGTAGTGGCTAAAGTGTCGTACTGGGAGTTGGGAGATCTAGATTTTAGTCCCCATTCGGCCAAACCCACTGGGTGACTTTGGGCCAGTCACAAACTCTCAGCCCAACCCACCTCACAGGGTGGTTGTTGTGAGGATAAAAATGGAGAGGATTATGTATG
The DNA here is from genome assembly GCF_023053635.1 of Elgaria multicarinata webbii. NCBI lineage: Eukaryota > Metazoa > Chordata > Lepidosauria > Squamata > Anguidae > Elgaria > Elgaria multicarinata. The sequence continues at coordinate 33,034,655 of NC_086180.1, read as the reverse complement.
CCACCTTGGGTTCCTTGGAGGAAGACAGGCAGGATATAAATGCATAAATAAATAAATAAATAAATAAATAAATAAATAAAGCAAGCAAGCTCCCCTTGGTTTCATTCAGAATCAGCTCAGTATTTAAGAATCCTTGGCAAGGTTCAGAAAAGGAAAGAAAAACCTCCATCTGTTTTCTGGGAGTTCTTTCCTGACTTGTAAGATTGACCCATATGCACATGGTGCTGAGCACATGCACATCATTGTATTACCCTCACCCTTTGATGAATCTGCTCTGGGTTTCAGTCAGAACTCTAAAGGAGCTATTCAAGGAGCTTGCTGGTTCTGACTGAAACTCAGATGGATTCACTGCCCCACTGGCATTGGAGCTACCAGTCTCCTAAGGGTTCAACACCCCTTTATCAGAAGAAGCTTATGCAGACAAGATACTGCCCAGTTCATCACACACAGTCCTAGGTGTTGGATGCAAGCAGGGCTTTTTAATCCCATTCAGAAAATGCTTACAAGTTTGGGACCCAATTCAGGAGGAAGATTTCTACATGGCAGTCTGCTCCCGCATATGGGTCACCTTTGCTGCATTGAGATGCAGATGTAGGATCCTGTCTTCTGAAAGATGCAGTTTTGTACAGTGCTGGGCCGAATCCTGCCCCCTATTTGGGGGGACTTTCTCTCTCCCTGCAAAAGAGGCATTGTTGCCAGTTGCTGAGGGGTCTTCTTTCTGTTTTTCAGTTTTTCAAAACACCCACTCACACACCATTCCCTTGGCATTTGGAGCAGCCCAGCAGTTCTTACTGAATACCTATTGGAGACCATGTGACCTCACCCTCTCCAATAAGCATTCAAGAAGAACTCCTGGGCTCCTGAAAAAGCAGTTTAAAAAAAAATAAGAAAGAAAGAAAGAAAATCCTTCAACAACTGGCTACATTTAAAAAGGTAGGTGGAAACCCTGTCCCCCTCCCCAAGGAGAAAATCCTCTGAAATTCTCATCTCTCCCAGCCTCCTTTACCCCGAGTTTTCATTTCATCATGAAATGCTGAAAATGGAGTGGTTGAAACTTTTAGCACAGCCCTAGTTTTATACTTAGATTGGCTTTTTGATATTACAGTGACATGTTTAGATATTTTCTGGCCACCCATTTTCTGCCTTTTTTAAAAAGTATAAGTAAGGAAATATAATGCCTGTGACTCCATGTCTCTCATCTACCATTTGAAATTCTCAACTAAGTATATATATAAATATCTTTACATGCACACGAAACTGCAGATTTAGAAAAAAATGTGAATTACTGTTCAGGCTTGCTTGTAGTTTTTGAAGACGTTGTAGATTAACTCGGACTTCCAAACTTTAACAGATATAAACCAACTCACTTAATTCCTGTCACACACTGGGGAGCTAATGCTGTTCTATGGTTTAGCACCTTTCATCAACATAGTATGCTTCCGGGAATTATATCTAAAAATAAAAATCTGTGGTGTTGTTTTGATTTCTTCCACTTACAGCAGACAGTTTATTTTCCTTTACATACATTTAGCATTTCACTAGGAAAACTTCTCTATAAATTATTGAGCAATTCTTACAAAAAAAATAAATTAATTAAACTTGCCAGGTAAACATTATTTGGTGAAATGTGCTACAAGTTACGACATGAAATAATAATGCAGAGCATTTCAATACATTTACATCTTCAAAGCATATGCAGATATTAACTATGAACCCTCCCAAGTGTCTGAAGGTCTGAAACGTAAGACCAAGGAAGCTCTGAAACATAATCATGTTTTCTAAACTGGAAGAAAGAATCGCAAAATTCAAAGTACCCAAATAGAGAATCCTATAGCAGCCTTCCCAACCTTGCGCCCTCCAGGTGTGTTGGACTGGAGCATCTTTATCTGGTTATATTTATTTATTTATTTATTATTAACTTTTGTAAACTGCCCAGAGAGCTTTGGCTATGGGGCGGTATATATATATGTAAATAACAACAACAACAACAATTTACTTATTGCATTTTTATACCACCCAATAGTCGAAGCTCTCTGGGTGGTTTACAAAATTTAAAACCATGAAAAACATTCAAAACATAAAACAGTATAAAACATAGTATAAAATGAAATAAAAACACACAACCAGGATAAATCCGAGAAATTAATACAGATTTAAAATACAAATTTAAAACAGCAAAGTTAAAATTAAGTTGATAGACTGTTAAAATGCTGAGAAAATAAAAAGGTCTTCACCTAGTGTCTAAAAGACTATATAGTGTAGGTGCCAGGCAAACCTCTTTAGGGAGCTCATTCCACAGCTGGGGTGCCACAGCAGAGAAGGCCCTTCTCTGGATGATCGGAGTTGTAGCCCAATATATTTAGAAGATTGGGGAAGGTTGCCCTAAACACACAACCCTCCCCCTATTTTAATGGATAAGTGAAGCAGAGCCAGATTGTGGTCGCTGGCCATGCTTTCCCACACCATTGTGCCCACATGTTCCCAGCAGCAGTCAGTGAGAATGGGAACCACCAGTGCAGGTTGGTGGTTCAGATGGCAGTGGGGTGGTGAATCTGCTTCGGGTTTCAATCAGAACCAGATAGAACTCTAAGTGAGCTATCCAAGGTGCTTCTGCCCAAATAAAGGAGCTGCAGTTCAACACATCTGAAGAGCACCAGGTTTTTATTTTATTTCATTTATTTCATTTATATCCTGCCTTTTTTCCTCCAAGGAACCCAAGGCAGCCTACATAATCCTTCTCCCCTTCATTGTATCCTCAGAACAACAACCCTTTGAGGTAGGTTGTGCTGAGAGTCTGTGACTGGCCCAAAGTCACCCACTGAGCTTCCTTGGCCAAGTGGGGACTAGAACCCGGATCTCCCGCATCCCAGTCCAACATTCTATTCCACACTGGGAATAGGTTGAGAAGCTGATGTAGGGTTTCTCTGTGATTTGTCATGTGATCCAAACCTGGGCACCAGGGATTGTTGAAGGAGGAAACAACTGTCAAATAACCCATGACCTGCTGTGATCATGCGAACCAGCCCACTGACTCGCATCTCTATCAATCTGGGCCTAAATTCAAATAAAGGGTGAATTGTTTCTGAAGATACAATATCGGACTTACATGAAGGCAACAGAATAATTTTTAAGACACTGATTTGTACTTGAACCTGATGCCTGAAAATTTGGAATAAGTGGGACAAAACAGACATTACTTTAAAGATTCTCTCTTCTTCTTTTTTTTACTCCAGGATAGGCACAGGGCCCCCAATCCAAAAATCAGGATCCTGGCATCAATAAATAAATAACCCTGTTATCCTACCCTAACCTTCTATGGGCTCCCATACCTGAATTTTTTATTGTGAAATAGAGATCCTTTTGCTTTGCAGATCACATTTTGCCACATACGTTGCAGGAATGGGAACCATGTTCCACATCAGACACATAGTGAGGGGGGAAGGTCACTGCCTTCCTACCACCCTATTATTATTATTATTATTATTATTATTATTATTATTATTAATTTATATAGCACCATCAATGTACATTGATGTACATTGATAGTAGGATCCCAACCTAGATCAGAGTCCTTGCACCTCTTTGAGAGTAAAAATGAGTACCTTTAGCGTATAAAGGTAACATCTGTCATGTCTCCTGGGCATGTCTACCTGCTATCCAGGACTGGGGGGGATCCTGGGCTTTCCGGCTTCTGGGATCGCCCCCAGCATGCACACACAAGTGCAATGTCCTGGAAGTCACGATGGGTGCTCCAGCATGGTGGAGGGATTTTCAGAAAAGGAGACTCTTGCATGAGTGCGAGGGATGGCAAAAAAGCTCACCCCCTTTTCCCAACAGGCACGGAGCCCCCCCCCAGAGTTCCGTACCCGTTTGTTGTGTCGTGCTACTCACAGGGAAGAGGGAGGACCCGGGAGAGTGCACCACACCACCTGCCATCCTCAGGGTTGTTCCTGGGATGGCGGGAAAAATCGAGATAACTGCCATCCATTTTATCCCGGGGAAAGTGAGAAGGTGTCCCCAGTTGACCCCGGGATCCCCTGTGCGTCATTTGGATGCACAGGGACCACCTTGCAATGACCCCGGTATAAATGGATGGTGTAGAAATGCCCTTAGTCTTTGTGACGTGGCTGACCCAGATGCAAGAGATGATGCTACTGCTGTTCCATTTCTCTTATTTCAGAAGAGATGGATTGCACGATAGTGCAAAATGATGAAGTTGTACTTACTGGATGTGAAAAGTCAGATCTCTGGAGAGGGGAACACTATTAAGGAACACAAAGGCCACAAGAGACACTCAGAGTGTGGATAACACTCCATGCCAAAGTCAACTATCTTGCTCAATATTTGGCATTGCAAATTATTTTTCAAACAAGGAGCTAGATAAGCTTTATTAAGTTAATGTCCCTAAAGCCATCTGCTATCACATGTTGACTACTGTGTCATTGGCAGTATCACCTGGAGATCCCAAATGATTGTGCATTGTAGCAGACATCACATATCGATAAAACAGAAAGCAATTGAGGTTCTGAAGTTGGCAGTCGCTCCTAAACAAGATCTTCTTCAATGCTTTTCTGTAGGAATCAGAGCACAAGGGACATGGAATTTTCTGTTCTAAACCAATGCATAGGACACCTGCACAGGTTTCTAACCAAATCAACAGAATAACCAGGTGAATGGGTTGTGTGATCAAAGAACATGTGGGCTCGATCCACATTGGTATTCATTGTAGGTTTTTGATTTGATCTGAAATCCAAATTGGGCCGGGTGGTACTGAAGCGACCCGGGTCGAATCAGGGCTAATTTGGAAGCTACGAATCAGCCTCCGAGGTGAATTGAGGAAGGCCTACTTTAAAGCCCGTAATGGTTTGGGATCAAGTTTCTCAAAGGGGTATACAAATTTGCCAGAGCACGGAGATCATTTATGGAGCCCTGAAGAAAGGCCAGTCCTGAAGAAAGGGTAGGCTGGTGGGAATGACAGATAGGACCTTGTTAGACGTGGCCCCTCATTTATGGAACTCCCTCCCTTGGGAGATACAATCAGGTCCCACCCTGTTCTCTTTTAGGTGGGTCATAAAACTGTTTGTAATTAAGACTGCTTTTAGTTCAGAGAGCAGATTATATTTATATTTGTTCTTAGGGTAGAATAAATTGAAAGAAATTATCTGATTTTATTGTTGTTCTGTTGATTGTTGTTATGTAGTTATTATTTTAGTAGTCCTATTTTATTATATACCATAACTTGCCTTAGGAAATACTGCATTTTGAAAGGCACTTGAAAAAACAACCCTTAAATAAAATACAACCATAAATAAAGGCACATTTTGAGTATCCCGCTCGGACATTTGGAGAGAATTTACATTTTTCATTAAGATGAACATTTCACACAAGGGTTTGATGCATCTCTAGTTATGGGTGACCTGGGCAGGATCTACACTACTGCTTTAAAGCGTTTTAAAGGGCTTCATAACAACTGTTGGAACCCAGGACACACTGCATATACAGTTTTCAAAACGCTTTAAAGGCAGTAGTGTAGATTCCGCCCCCCTGGCATATGCTGAGCTCAAATAATATGAGTTGAAAAGTCTTTCATTTCAGTATAGTTCTGATAAGGATTTACTAAAATTTGCTAAATTCTCCATATTCAGGACAAAAAACAAATATATATATATATATATATATATATATATATATATATATTAATTATATTAAAAATGTGGAAGAAACTGGCCAGGGTTTTGAGTGCTTTATGCTTGAAAGTCTGCATTTGAATCCCTGTGTATTCAACATGTTAGCACTGAATTAGAGCTGCCACTTTTTTTTCTGACAAGTTCTTTGGCAGGAACTACACTACTGTTTTAAAATGGTTTATAACAGTATTGACAACTGTTGGGGCCCAGGACACACTGCATATACAGTTTTCAAACTGCTTTCAAAGTGTTATATCCTGCTTGGTGTAGATCTGGCCCTCATCTTTAACAGCTATGTGGCAGGCAAATATATGGAGACATATCCTTTCTGTGCTGGGAATAGTTGTAGGATTAAGGTTTCATTTCAGTTCATTTTTGAAAAGGTTTTTACAAATTTCACAACATTCTTCACATTCAGGAGAGGAAGAACTTGAGATGGAGGAGGAGGAGGAGGAGGAGAAGGAGGAGGAGGCAAGAGAAAGCAAAACTGATAGATTTATCTGTTCCTACTGGGAATAAGACCCATTCAACATAGTGGATCTTCTGAGTGGACATTCCTAGGATTGTGCTGTTAGACAAATAAAAGGCTGCACCACTTGGAATTTTTCTTTCTTTGTGGCCCACACAGCAACCATTCTTGACAACAACTGCATATGTTAACATTTAAAATAATAGTATTAGTATTCCTCAGTTCAAGCTCAGGAGCTTATATGAAGAGCAATTGTTTATGAAAATGAACAGTCAGAAGTTCAGAGTGATCTATCGTTCAATCCTTAGGAAATTCTCAGTGTACAAGGGTCGTAAAACTGGAATCATATTTTAACAGCGTCACAAATATTCATGATCTTCCCTTAAGTGACAAATTGCATGCTTTTTAATGGACCCTAACAGATTTCTTGAGGGCTACAAATTTATCTAAGTGCTCATTAAGCATCATCAACAAATAAAACAAGAAAAGCCTGCATTGTAATTATTGCCACAGCACTTGCCATTATTAGTGTATCTCTGTTTTGAAAGGGAAACAAAACCTGGGAAGCTAATAGCAACAAATAGATTTATTTATTTATTTATTTATTTATTTATTTATTTATTTATTTATTTTGCTGGGGGGGGGAAATGTGCACAGGTAATTCTATGTCGCTGAGGTAAAATGAAATTCTATTTATTATTAAGAGAAAAACTTTTGGATAACTCAGGTGCGTCTTTAACCCAAAACTGTAGTTATCCGTTGTTTCATACCACTATTTAAATAGTGTTAACAATCAGGGAAAGATGCTCCTCATAACAATGCACACTTTTAATGGCTGTTGCTATCAGGGATGGATCTCCCATCAGGCAGGGTGAGAACCTTCCCTCAGGCAACAGGTTGTGCCTCATCCCATCCACAGCCCAGAAGGGCAGCTGCCACTCAGTGTTCCACCAACTCCTTTACTGTTGCAACTGTCACAGCAGAAAAGCTGCCAGCTAGGTTCTTCAGAGTGGCCTGTAGGCCCAATGCCTCACACTGAGGGAGTCATTGTGGGAGAGTAGGGTGACCATATGAAAAGGAGGACAGGGCTCCTGTATCTTTAACAGTTGTATTGAAAAGGAAATTTCAGCAGGTGTCATTTGTATATATGGGGAACTTAGTGAAATTTCCACTTCCTCGCAACAGTTAAAGCTGCAGGTGCCCTACCCTCTTTTAAATCTGGTCACTCTAGTATATCTCCTACAGCTTTAACTGTTGTGATGAAGAGGAAATTTCGCCGGGTTCTTCATATATACAAAGGACACTTGCTGAAATTCCCTTTTCTATGCAACTGTTAAAGATACAGGAGCCCTGTCCTCCTTTTCATATGGTCACCATATGGGAGAGGTAGCCATAAAGTTGCCTATGTCATCAGTGGCACATGCGGTTTCCTCGAGCACCTCAACTGTAATGCTTCACTCTGAAGCAGGACTTCTTGAACAAGGTCTTGATGTGTGATATTTTTGGGGAATATTGCAACCTTGGCTGCAATTTACTGGAAGGGGGCAGTGTTGCAGTTAGTTAATTCGTGGGCATTTTGACCACAGGTAGTCTCTGGATCTCTATAGCCTATGATGTGCTTTCCTGTGAGTTCTTCCTTTTGCTGCTCCCCTTCCTTCTCTCTCTCTCTCTCTCTCTCTCTCTCTGGCCTTCATCATTGCTGAGAGTGCATATGTTTGCTGCCTTGCTCGTGCTGGTGCAAAATGGACTGGACAAACTCTTTTGAAACTCAACACAATACCTGCATTGTATATGCAAGAATATTTCTGAGCAAAACTGTTTGATTGTTTTTCTTCACTAAAGAAGGGTGTGGTCTCCTTTTATTGGTCTAAGATAGTCTGTTTGCATGTGGCACTGGTAAACACTCATTCTATTTTGCCTTTTCTCTCTCTGCTAATTGCCTTTTGAGCAGGAGACATTATTACTAAATAATCCCTTTAATACTGCCCATACTGCCGCCGCTAATACAACAGTAAAAGACAGAGAAAGAGGAAGCTGGTCTTCCCACTTCAGACACTACAGCATATTGTGGTTTATAGATGGCATAGAATCAAATTTATTTCATTTTAAAAGATTTCATGGCATCTTCTCTTTGGTCTGTTTCCTTCCAAAAATTGTACTTTGAACCAGATGGCACACTGTTAATGAAATCAGAAAATAGAGCTACACTGTTAGGTCAGGAATGGCACCGAACTATACCCCCCACAAGTCTCCCCAGTAATCTCTAGTAAAAGAAATATGACATCATATGTTTAGCATTTCCCTGCCCTATGCAAGTGGCAAATAACCAGGGAGAAACAGTTCTCAGGGGTGAAAACTAGAACTTTACTTTTGTAGGTTACCAAAGGCCCGAGGAAGGAAATGTTTTCCAAAAAGTGTCGGACTTTAATAAATGTAGGCACTTCTGAGAAGTGTTTGTCCCTGGCTATTTCCTACATTCAGGCTGCAATCTTATACACACCAGGAAGCAAGTCCCACTGAACTCAATGTGGCTTACTTTCGAGTAAATTTGTATAGGATTGTACCATTAGTGCCTTGCTCATGAAGCTTTTTGCCATGCAAGTGGCAGCCAATAAACTGGATTAGGGTGGGGAAATTCTCCACCCAGTAATATCATGTCTCACGTTTCTTTACTTGTTTACTTTGTTTTTGAAACATTGTACATTGCCCAGAGAACTTCAGTTATTTAGCAGTTTAAAATACATTAAATAAACAGTAAAATTTACTAGACATTGCTAAGGAGGCACACAGAGGAAATGCAAGTTGAGAGCAGTTATAACTCTTCCATAATGGCTTGTTAGGTCCTCAAAAACTCAATTTTCACATTTTAGATTTCAGTGTTTCTCCTAAATGTCTCAATCTATGATGCATTAGCAGCGCTCTTTTAAAAAGTAAAAAACAACAACACATTTTATAATGGATAATCTACAAGGAAATAAACTTGGGAACAAACTTGGGGGGAAATCTTACTAAAAAAACAAATGACAAAAGAATTTTTGAAGTTCATATTTATACCGACCATCGGGGTTGTGATTTGGAATTGCCTTTTAAAGAGACAGCATGGCAGAGCAATTTATCCTGATGATCCAGTGGTCTTGCCTGTGCAAAACTCATTTCAAAATCTTGGTCTGATGGTATTTGAAGCCATGGAGAATAAAGATTTATAGATCCATCAGTCAGCTAAGGAGATGGGCACCAAGGAACCTTTCAACATCTGTGGTGGTAATGGCCAGAAATTCAAATCTTTTGTAAGTAGGTGTTGACTTTTATTACAAGAACAGAATTGGATTAAGGATAGGAAATCCTGGTCTTACTGCTCTAGGATCATAGAAAAGCATGGCACAGTGGGTTTCAATACTGTACACAGAAGCTGCAGTTACCATGTTCCTTGCAGGAGCTGGGCTGCATATAATCCCATTAAACAGAATTAGTGCTATCAGCTCTGATAGTGACAAACAGCTTTTTGGAAAGCAGAGGAGAAGATTTATACCGGTCCTCCCGTTATCTCTTCTTCCCTCCACGGTGATCAATTTAGAGTGCCGTTCTGTGCAAGTTTACCCAAAAACAGTCCTAAAACTCCCAGCATGCCCCAACCACCCATAACTTTTTTATTGTGTAAATCTAGGGTGACCATATGAAAAGGAGGACAGGGCTCCTGTATCTTTAACAGTTGCATAGAAAAGGGAATTTCAGCAGGTGTCATTTGTATATATGGAGAACCTGGTGAAATTCCCTCTTCATCACAACAGTTATAGCTGCAGGAGCTATACTAGAGTGACCAGATTTAAAAGAGGGTGGGGCACCTGCAGCTTTAACTGTTGCGATGAAGAGGAAATTTCACCAGGTTCCCCATATATACAAATGACAGCTGCTGAAATTTCCTTTTCAATACAACTGTTAAAGATACAGGAGCCCTGTCCTCCTTTTCATATGGTCACCCTAGTAAATCTGCACAGGATTGTGCCCTTAGACTCTAAACTGATAGCACCAGCCTTCTCTTCTTGTGTACAATACCAGGTAGGCAATATTGAATGCCATATTTTCAGTCCCCTGCTGCACACCAGGATGCCTGCAGTGGGGCCACTGGGTGAAATAAGTATTACATATTAGCAAAACTGCCAAGCCCAGCTGTGAAAAAACAAACTAGGCTACCAAAAAAAGAGTGTTACGATAGATACTAACAGCACACTAAGAGGAATTATTTACCAGTCTCTTTCTTTCCTGGAGCTTGCACTTCTATCTGTAACTAAGAATCAGAATGCTGCTGTCCTTTTTAATCAAAGCCTTTATATCATTATACAAGGAGCTGCTACTGCCTCCTGTTAATTAACCAAATATCACTGAAAAAATTTAAGCCAAGGTAATTGGCACACGTTAGACCAAAGGTTTAGTTAAGCTGCCAATATTTTCCTGGCTGTGCAACAGTCCCCTTGCTTGGCGTAGTAGAAATGCAATGGGCAACTCTCTTGGAACTGAATAGAACAAAGGAAAACATATAACTGATAAAGAAGCTTTGAGAAACAACATTCAGTTTTTCTCTCTGTCTTTCTCTCCATCATTTCTTAATTTCTGCCCCTTGCTTAGCAGAAATTGTGTGAGCAGGTAAGACAGCAGAATGGCATTCAATTTGCAGTACAACTGGAGATGAATTCTCATATATTTTTCCCCACATAATTATGTCACCATAATGCAGGGGTGGCCAACTTGTGACCTTTCAGATGTTGTTAGACTGCAGCTTCTACCAGCATTTATCAGCAGAGCCAATAGTGAGGGATGATGGACATTGCAGACCAACACGTCACAGCTTGCCCATCCCTTTCATAATGTGACTTTAATGCATGGCAACACTGCTAGCTTGGGAAATCATTCTTCTGGTTGTGCACCTATTTGATGGGAATTGAGATATGAGATTTGCTACATAATCTGGAGTACTTGGCTTTTGATGGATCTGCAGGCTATGGTCTTACCACATGGGGGTGCAATCAAAAATATTCACCACATCAGAAACAAATAAACAAACAAACCAGTCAGTCTGACATCCATCCCTGGGAAAATTTTGGAGCAGATTATAAAGAAGTCAATCTGTAAACACCTTGAAATCAATGCGGTGATCACTAGAAGCCAACATGGATTTGTCAGGAACAAGTCCTGTCAGATTAATTTGATCTCATTTTTTGATCGGGTAACCTCCCTTGTGAACTGTGGGAATGCTGTGGATGTCATATATCTTGACTTCAGCAAAGCTTTTGACAAAGTGCCCCATGATATTCTGATTAATAAACTAGTTAAAAGTGGGCTAGATGGAACAACTATTAGGTGGATTCACAGTTGGCTACAGAATCGGACTCAAAGAGTACTTATCAATGGAACCTTCTCAAACTGGGGAGAGGCAACGAGTGGGGTACCGCAGGGCTCAGTCCTGGGCCCAGTGCTCTTCAACATTTTTATTAATGATTTGGACGAGGAGGTGCAGGGAACGCTGATCAAATTTGCAGATGACACAAAATTGGGTGGGATAGCTAATACCCTGGAAGACAGAAACAAACTTCAAAGTGATCTTGATAGGCTGGAGTGCTGGGCTGAAAACAACAGGATGCAATTTAATAGGGATAAATGCCAAGTTCTACATTTAGGAAATAGAAACCACAGGCACAGTTACAAGATGGGGGATACTTGGCTCAGCAATACTACTAACGAGAAGGATCTTGGAACTGTTGTAGATCGCAAGCTGAATATGAGCCAACAGTGCGATATGGCTGCAAGAAAGGCAAATGCTATTTTGGGCTGCATTAATAGAAGTATAGCTTCCAAATCACTTGAGGTACTGGTTCCTCTCTATTCGGCCCTGGTTAGGCCTCATCTAGAGTATTGCGTCCAGTTCTGGACTCCACAATTCAAGAAGGATGCAGACAAGCTGGAGCGTGTTCAGAGGAGGGCAACCAGGATGATCAGGGGTCTGGAAACAAAGCCCTATGAAGAGAGACTGAAAGAACTGGGCATGTTTAGCCTGGAGAAGAGAAGATTGAGGGGAGACATGATAGCACTCTTCAAATACTTAAAAGGTTGCCACACAGAGGAGGGCCAGGATCTCTTCTCGATCCTCCCAGAGTGCAGGACACAGAATAACGGGCTCAAGTTAAAGGAAGCCAGATTCCAGCTGGACATCAGGAAAAACTTCCTGACTGTTAGAGCAGTACAACAACAGAATCAGTTGCATGGTGAGGTTGTGGCCTCTCCCACACTAGAGGCCTTCAAGAGGCAGCTGGATAAGCATCTGTCAGGGATGCTTTAGGGTGGAATCCTGCATTGAGCAGGGGGTTGGACTTCATGGCCTTGTAGGCCCCTTCCAACTCTGCTATTCTATGATTCTATGATTCTATAAAAGAGGTGGAGTGGCAGATTCAGAAAAGGGCGTGTTGATGTGCCATTGGCCTTGTTTAAATTAAAACCATTTTAGTTCAGTGATGAAAAATACTTTTACTCCCTCATATTCGACTTCCTACTTGCACAGAAAAACCAGTAAGATTTTCAAAAAATAAACAAAAAATCCTGGTCTGTTTCTCTGTGTAAATTGGCTTGATCGTATTTCATTCTCTATGGTGACATCTAGTGGCTAAACTGACTCATTACCTGCACTTTGGGCTTTTCTTGTTTTAAAAGTGGGTGTATTGTCATTTAATGGCAAATCGGGCAGAGCTGGCTGAGGCCAACCTCACACAATACACAGTGCAGAAGCCCTGAGTTTGGCTGCAGGCCTCAAGGATATCATCTTTGTGTGGTCTTTGTTTGAATTCAGGAAGCAGGCATGCTGGCAATCGAGCTCTCACTGTGGTTATTCTCACGATCAGGAAACAGAAAAGAGCACAAAGGGGACTTTCAGAACACCGTATTGTTTTTAACAAGGGCTATATCCATAACATAGCTGACTGGGATGGAAAGCAGAGGAAGGTGGCTCTCAAAATCCCTCTTAAAGGTACAGGCACTCCTTCCAGCATGTACCCAATGCCTGTTTTAAGGTATGTTTTGAAGCAGTCTGCATTAATTAGGGGAAACTCTTCCATCACAGGATTTTCTTCAAGACCAGTACACACAGGGCCAGCATCAAGGCTAGGCATGGTCAGGCACCTACCTACCGAGAGACCACGGACCAGGCTCCCTGGAGTTGCTCCTCCTCTTCACCACTGCAACCTGCACACAGACAGAGAGAGCTTTATGGGAAGAGCCATAGCTCAATGTGATAGAGCACCTGCTTTGCAGGCAGAAGGTCCCAGGTTTGATCCCTAGCTTCTCCATGTAGGGCAGGTTCAGAATCCCACCTGAAACCCTGAAGAGTCACTGCCAGTCAGTGTCGACTCTACTGGGCTAGGTGGACCAATGGTCTGACTCAGTATAAGGCAGCTTCCCATGTTCCTATGTGCATGAATTAAATCACAGTGTGTAGATTGTGAATTCGCCATGAGCAACTATTTCAGCTTCTGTTTATTATAAGCCTGGACTTCAGCTGAAATAAATTAGCTTCGGGTTAAGTTTGACATTTTCCCCAAACCTCCATTAACAGCACAGAAGTGATGAAATCCACAGGGTAAATATTCCACAATGGAAATCACAACTCCATGGCCTCAGGGTTGGCCTCAGGGTTGGGCACCTGCCAAGAGCCTACACGCCAGCAAGGGCCTGCTGACAAGAGCTTCCTGGAGATGCTCCACCTCTTCACCATCACAACCTGTTGCTTCACCTGCCGCTTGCAACGGCACTGCCTACCTGCTTCCTGGATCTCTGCCTGTCAAGCAAGCAAGCAGTAGCGATGATGAGAAAGAAGATGTGGAGAAATAGCAGCCAGTGATGATGGCAGTGAAAAGGGAGACTCACTGAGGGAGTGGGCCCATTGAGAGTGTCTTGCGCAGGGGCCCTCAAAAACCTGGAACTGGAACTGTCTTAACCAAGGGTGGTTATGTGCGCTGTCTTACAGAGAGCAGTCTTCTATTTGAAGATCTACCAGAGGATAGTCCTCTATTTTTAAAACATCCTCTGTTTGATGGCCTGTCCATTCTAAGTCCAGATAAAGAAAGAGTCATCAGAAGGGAGAGCAGAAGGGTCCCATCTTCAGTAAGCACCTGAACAGTAGACGTATAAGTGACCCTGTCACACTTTTTCCACACTATGTACTATATATCTATTTAAATTAGACTAAATTCTGAATTTGCATCTATACATATAAATCAATGTGTGCAAATTTTATGTAAATCGGTGCCTTCTTTTGTCATCTAGATACATTCCCCCTTGTTTGGGGGTGGGTAAGTAGCCACCCTACCTCAACCCATGATGCCTTTCATGTGCATTTACATTGTCGAGGCCTCCTGGGGAAAGGGAGAGGTAAAAGGGAAAGAGATTATAATTTAGTCTCATCCTGGAATTCAAATAACAGCTGGCTGTCAGGAAAAAGCCTGCTGGAAAAGAACTGGAGCTGCAGCTGTCTACCTCGACGGTGACAAAATCCACATCCTGATTCTTTGCTCTTGGACAATGACCAAGCAGAAATTCAAGAGGGATCCTCAGAACAAAGTCTGGCTTTGTGGCACATGTCAAAAGGGCGTTATTAGTGTTTTGATCCTGAGAGCTCACTAGATAAAAGGAAAGGCCTCTGCAAGCCATACAATGGCTGCAACCGGAGATATCATGGCCTGCAATAATACCGTGGCGCTATTATCCACCCCCCTCCGCCCCATTTTCTTGTCTCTTTGAATTAGTACTTTCATGACTTTCTGTACTTATGCTGTCTATGGCAACAGCCCCTACAGAGCTGATAAAAAAGAGGATTGTGCAGGAAATCACATCTCCCTCCTGCCCTACTGGGACCTACAAAAGAAATAATAATAATAATGCTGGCTACATTATTTTCATATTTTTAAACATCTGTACACTTTATAGTAGAACATTAGCATGGCCACATCTTCTTCTCTGATACTATGTTAAAAGAAACTCACATGAAAATGACTCAAGGGGAGGGTGGCCCACGTGGGGTGCCGTTTGAAAAGTTAGGCTGAGGGAGATAATTGGCAATATTGCAAAGAGGGTTTCCCACCCACTCTCTTAGGATACACTACCTGCAGATGTTTTCCTTGTTTTGCTAGAACCAAAAGTGTGAGAATGTCTAGGGATTCTAGGGATAGGAATAATGTGGAACAGGAAAACCACACATGGCCTTACTCTGAAGCAGTTGCTTCATTTGGGCCTTTCCTGCCTTCAACCTTTAGCTCATGTCCTTAAAAAACAGCAGAGAATGGTGTCACACCACCTGTTCACCTTGAGACTCCTTTTTACCTTTCTCTTTAAAGAATCCCAACCGTTCATATAGTCAGAATACAGCTGCCCACTCTGTGGATTATTTTTCCTTTTTGTTTCCACCTCTGAGCACCACCATTTTACTCTCCCACTGGCTCTGTGATTCTCTTTCATTTGTTTCAGTTCTTAGTTGTTACAATAAAGAAGTCCTGTAGTCTTGCCTACTCTACCCTCTAAAGTCAGATCTAACTCCGTCTCTCTCTCTTAGTCCCAAAACAATAAAACACAGACCCTACACTGATCTAACCTCTTCAGCAGACTAACCTTGGCTCTCTCTCACACTCCCGACTGCCAACTACTACCTAACTGATTTCAACTGTCATTCCCCTTCACACACTTGAATTCAACAGCCAATCAGCATTCACTCCAACATTCTGTTCAATCCCTCCCTCTCCCAACAGAGTTAACCACTTACCAACCTTGACATACTAAGTCCAAACAGCATTTACATCACAGATAAATAGCATAAAACAGTGAAACATCACAAATGGGCACAAATGTCTTGAATCAACACCATAGGCACCATCCTTAAGGCTGCAAATCTATATCCACTATCATGGTGTGCTCTACGAGGTATAAATGCACAGGAGGGCTGTAGCATTATGATGGGATCGTAGTGATTTGACACAAGTTGTAAATCTGGTCTGAGAGGTGATCAGTTTTAGGCCAAAGAACAATCTGAAGGGGGGAAAGTCATTATAACATCGAAGAGGATTTACAAGAAAAGAAAGCTGCAACTGAGGGAATCATTGGCAATAATCATGCTTTATTCGGGAATCATCACACTTTCAGTCATTTTGGCATACTGAAAAGAACAACAGTTCTCAAGGCAAAATGGAAGGTGGGCCACTTTAGGAAAGTGTGAATGCTTGATGGAAACTTATCACTGATGCCTCACAGAGTGTACCAGGACTGGACCAGGAAACGCCAGCCCACCTCTACCCAATTCAAATCAATGAGATAGAAGGTATATAGTCCCATGTGTGTTTACTGTTGATCCCTTCCATTATCTATGTTATAGTTTACAAGAACACTTGGCAGGATATTTAGGATTGCCTAGAATATGGCCCTTGTGTTCATAAAAGTTGTGAGCCCCTGCTATATGTGTTTGTTGTTGTTTATTTGTTCAGTCGTTTCCGACTCTTCGTGACTTCATGGACCAGCACACGCCAGAGCATTCTGTCGGCCGTTGCCACCCCTAGCTCCCCCAAGGTCAAGTCTGTCACCTCCAGAATATCATCCATCCATCTTGCCCTTGGTCGGCCCCTCTTCCTTTTGCCTTCCACTTTCCCAAGCATCAGCCTCTTCTCCAGGGTATCCTGTCTTCTCATTATGTGGCCAAAGTACTTCAGTTTTGCCTTTAATACCATTCCCTCAAGTGAGCAGTCTGGCTTTATTTCCTGGAGTATGGACTGGTTTGATCTTCTTGCAGTCCAAGGCACTCTCAGAATTTTCCTCCAACACCACAGTTCAAAAGCATCTATCTTCCTTCGCTCAGCCTTCCTTATGGTCCAGCTCTCGCAGCCATAGGTTACTACGGGGAATACCATTGCTTTAACTATGCGGACCTTTGTTGTCAGTGTGGTGTCTCTGCTCTTAACTATTTTATCAAGATTTGTCATTGCTCTCCTCCCAAGGAGTAAACGTCTTCTGATTTCCTGGCTGCAGTCAGCGTCTGCAGTAATCTTTGCGCCCAGAAATACAAAGTCTGTCACTGATGTAATTCCCACTAGATGTGATGTAATTCTCACTGTGTTAACTGTTGACACCTGTGTAAGTGTGCATAGGATTGCAACCTAAATTATATCAACCCCTATCTCAAGCCTGTTACATGATCCACTGGACTGTGTATTGTCTACCTTTGTAACATTTGGTATGAAGTATGCATTTGCCTTTGGTATGAGGCGTGCATTTGCCTTTAGTCTGACTCTATAAAGGGTGCTGCATTGTCATTGAATAATAGCTAACATTACAGCCTTGGATATCTTGTTTTTCCCAACAAGGCATCTTCTGTGTGAGATGAAATCTATCTGATGACTTTTTGTTTTAGAAGATGCCATTAATCCGAGGTAAATGGGACTTGCTTGGCAGCCTCCTTGGTTTATCTCCAGGATGTGAAAGTACACCTTGTAAATGGTGACATTATTTAAAACATCTGATTGTTTGGAACATTTTTGTATCCCCTTCTTCTGTTTTTCTTTCTTGTGACTGCTGATAGAGCTGCTTCTTAAATGTTATGATACAAAGCCTCTCTCAAAATTCTTATCACTGGTGCTTTTCCTGATGGCTTCTCTAAATGGAATCCTGATGGAAATTATTAATAAGATTTCAATAAAGATTTCAATAAAAAGTAAAAGAGATCCTCACAGGAATATTATTCTAAAACAGAAGCACAACAAGCTTTTGGCTACTGAAAATAAACAGCTAAAGCAACAGATGTTCACTAAACATTATAGTCAAGTGCTAAACTGGGCCATGTTTGAATACCAGAATCCAATAATTTAGCACTCCATAATATAAGTATGGTGGGAATAGTCTTGACAGAAATGCATAAAGAAACCCTTATATCTCACACACCTGCTGTGATGTGTGTGTGTGTGTTATAAGTAGGGATGATGTCAGGATCAGGCCTGTTCTCCCTAGTGGGAGGGAAGGGGTTTCAGGAGGCCAATCAGACTCAAAATCTGAAGGAGGAGGAGGAAGAGGAGGACTACAAATTTACTAGCCAAGACAAGAAGCAGGGGAGGACATCCATCAAGACTCTTCAGGAGTCAAGGAGGATTCTTCCCAGGAGCTTATAGGACAGAATGCCAATGACTCAGATCCCATCCTCCCCCAGTCCCTGGGAACTTAGCCTCTGTCGGAGTGGGAGGAAACTACAGAGTTGACAGATCCAAGAGGCCACTGCAGGGACAAGTGGATGGAGTTGAGAGCAGGTGAGAGGTGGTCTGCCAGGCTAGCCACTCACCAAAGACTAATAAAAATAATAATAACAATAACAATAATAATAATAAAAATAATAATAATTTTATTATCCACGGGGAACAACCCCAAATAAAATATAATACATAAAAAGTCCCTCCTTGAGCTAAAGTGGCTCTTGGACTGCACAGGAAACTCTCTTTTAGTTGAAAGGGCAACTGCCTAGCTTAGTTAGCCTAATTAAGCTTAGAGGAAAGCTCCTAGCATTCTCACTCCCTTCAGGGGTGAAGAGATGTATATTTGCCGAATAAAGCTTTGTGGACTACATGTCAGGCCTCTTCATTGACTTGCATCTCAGGCCTTGGAATCACGACAGATGTACAGATTTTACAAAATCCATTCCTTCTGCATTTTGTGGATCATCCCATGCCTTTCATTCTGTCATCTGCTCATTGACAGAATCAGATTTTTCCCAATTTCCCAAATTTGCCCTTGCACAATTCACATTTGCACAAATTTACACTTCTGAAAATGCACAAATCTTCCCCCCCCCCATGCTTAAATCCCCTCCAAATGTGCAAATCCTGCCTAATGTAGATTTTCTGCTGGTGCTTTTTTATTTTATGTATTTTTTCACAACTTAATTTGCATAAGTTTCTGAAAAGTTTCTTTTAAAACAGTCCACAAGTCTGCAGAATTCGTGCGACTCTGAAAAAGCTGGTCCGCCACAGAATCCATGCACAGGATTTAAAGAAATCCAAACTCATTTGATTCTGCTGCAGATTTCTCCAACATCCCTAATCATGTTAACTGCATTATTGTTCAGTGCAGAGAATCAAAAGTAAACCCAGTATGAAGACTCAATTGATCTATAGGCCAAAACAGGCATTACTTTAAATATGCCTACCAGCTATATCTTCCTCTCCCACTGCCTCCCATCACCATTTTTACTCTAGATGGGTGCAGGGCCCCTAATCCACATCGGGACCTTAGCAGATATAACTGTGCATCACACATTTAAAGCAATGTCTCTTTTGGCCCTTCCTCTTAGCCATTGGCGGATATAAAGCAATTCATCATCACTACATCCTTGTTGCTTTTTCTGATGCTGTAGGAAGCTTTTTTGTTGGAAGCTTTCCCCAACCTGGTACCCTCCAGGTAAGTTGGATTAAAACTCCCACCATTCCCATCCATGGGAATGGTGGCATGATGGGAATTGTAGTCCAATATATCTGAAAAGTGACAGGTTGGAGAATCCTAAGCTAAATCATATGGATAGAGGCTTTCCGATGGTCCAGGAGCACATTACTTTGGACAACCCTATGCAGGACTGGTAAAATAATAATAATAATAATAATAATAATAATAATAATAATAATAATAATAATAATAGAGCACTAAGCAATACTGGAATAGCTACTTCTACTATTTCAAAGTAGTAGAAGCAAAACTTTTCCCTTATGTATTTCATTCATGCGCGTTACTGAAATTCTCATTTATTCTATGTTTCATTTGACAAACTCTTCATTTCACATGATATTCATCAGCAATTATTTTGTTAAGGTATGCATCTTTGGGTGTCTTTTCTTTTTTAAAACTACATTTTGCCACTAGCAACAGCAAGAGGAGTTCTGCAATAATGTTATCCCAGAATGTCCCCAGATGTCCATAGATTCATAGAATAGTAGTGTCGGAAGGGGCCTAAAAGGCCATTGTGTCTAATGTCCTGCTCAATGCAGGAATCCACCTTAAAGCATGACTGACAGATGGCTGTCCAGCTGCAGTACCTCCCCAGGTAATTGGTTCCATTGTCCTACTGCTCTAAAAGTCAGGAAGTTTTTCCTGATGCTACAAACAAAACCCTTCTTAGCAACAGTGGGGGGAAATAGTAAGAAAAGGCTGAAGACAACTCCTGCCAACCCTGGAATCAGTAAGCCTTTGTAGCCCTGAATGGATTTGTTCCCCTTTGCATTTTTCTTCTCAGTTCAGTTTTGCATTCATCCCAAAAGAAATGCACATCCTTATTCCAGAAGACACAGACACTATGGGTCATAAGGCTGTGACCCAACCATATTGTTTCCAGTGCTCCTGGTTTTTGAATAAGCAGGAGCATTCAGGAACCAAAAAATAAAACATAATCCAATAAAATCAGATTTGATTTTTGGGGTGAGGGAGTAACAAGCTCAGCCTCATATAGGTTTCATTTCTTTCAATGATATAAGAGCTGTAAGCTAAAATATGCTAATATTTTTGGTTCTGCCCCAGACTGAAACATGTTCTGCACTCCTGACTTAAGAAAAATAATTACACAATGGCAATGGTATTAACAAGCGGTGTTCATTTAATACCTTAGTAAGGAAATAGTTAAAGCATCATTCACCTTAATATAATCTTGCCCTTGTTCTAAAACCATTAGGGCTGAAATGTAATAGCAATTAATCAATAGCAATTAATTAATAGCATTAATTACGCAACTGCAGGGAATGCAACCAAGTTTTATATGTACCTCCTTCTTTCTTCTCTCTTTGAACAGTAAGAAGCTTGGGATGAGCAGGCGAACCATTCACCAGGTGGTAACCTACTGCGGTAGACATAACAACCACATGGGGAGTCGGGTGTCCGCAGGATTCACCCACATGGCGAGGATTGTATCTCTTCCCAACCAGTACCCTTTGCAGTAAACAGTCCTTTCTAGGTGGCAAATACCAGTGAGGACAGGACAATTTTCAGCAAGAAACAGACGCAGGACTCTAAACTAGATCTGGAGCACATTCCAGATCACGACCTCATGGTTACTCTTTGCACGACGTTAGGCCCGACCCATTGTTTGTACAACCAGGTTAACCACACATTTTAAAAAGTGTAAGTAATGTGTAGTTTGGCCTTGTGTGAATTCATTGTAAGATGCTGCCCTTCACAGTTGGATAGAATCCAAGTCTAATTGTTTTGACCACTAGATGTCACCAAACACTTAGAAATAGTTTAATATATAAACTTAGTATTTATAAGTTTGAGCAAGCACTGTGCAGGAGAAGTGATGACTTCATTGAATTATGGCACTCTTCATTGATTTCATGTGCTTAGTCCACATATTTAAACATTACGAAGGCACAACCCACCCAAAATCCAGCCATTTTAAATCCTATCAGTTTCTTGTGCTGAACCTGGTTGCTGCAAACAATGGGTTAGGTTTAACAACATGCAAAAAGACTTCTGCTGGTGCCAAAGGGCATCCCCATCTTTCCTTTCCTCAAGAGGAGATTTGGGGGGGCAGGTAGAGGGAAAATCAATTTCATTAGTGGTTGCCATTCCAATAGAACAGGGTCCCAAAACCTTTTAAGTTGGTGGACTCATTTAAAATATTGACAAAGCACTATGAGGACTCTCACAAAATGGCTGCTGGGGGGAGGGGTTGCCCATTCATT
This sequence comes from Elgaria multicarinata webbii, assembly GCF_023053635.1. Classification (NCBI taxonomy): domain Eukaryota; kingdom Metazoa; phylum Chordata; class Lepidosauria; order Squamata; family Anguidae; genus Elgaria; species Elgaria multicarinata. The sequence continues at coordinate 33,012,771 of NC_086180.1, read as the reverse complement.
AAATGGTTGCCATAGTTAGCATGGCTAGTCAAAAATTACTCATTTTCCAGAAGGCAAACTTGGTGAGATTAGAAGAAAAGTCTCACTTTTGACCAAGAAGCTAAGTGTTGGGGTCTGAACTCCAAAACATATTATCATTCTTTTCAGCCCAGTTTCCTGCTTCAACACCAATTTCACAAAAGTGAAATGGATGAGGCTCAGGTGGGTTCTGAGCCCCAAATGCCCAATCACATATATTCCCCCACAAGGGACAACAAAATGCCCATTTCACAGAAAGTAAACAAGATGCACACCACACACCCATATAAAACCCAGGTAACATAGCAACAATACACACACACACACACACACAAGTAATACAGACTACACCACAACAAACAAGCTGACACATATCACACACATCAGGCAAAACACATACACAAAACTGCAGGATGCTCTCTGTCACCTCCATTCCTCCCACCCCCATTTCCTTTTTCCGTTTTTCTGGATAGCTGGGCACCCTAAGTGCTGGGCTGCAGCCACTCACCATTTTTGCTCCTGGGACCCGGATGCATTCTTGGAAACAAAAATAGCGCTGGAAGGCAAAGAGATGTAGAGCTCCATCAGACGAGTGTTTTATTGCATGCTTGTTACTGGGCACTCATGGGTTTTTGTGGGTCCCTCTCACGCCTCCTGCCCCTTCTAGCCTTCTTCGCACAACAAAAAAGCACCCCAGTAAGTCCAACTTATTTTTAAAGATGGAAGTTGCCACTATCTCCTGCTGTGTGCAAGAGAAGCAACAGGATCAAAATGTCTCACTGAATAGGCCACATGCAAGTTGTTTACTTCCTCTTTCAAATGAGGAAGTAATGGGGGACAAATGTGCAGGCAGAGAAGCGACGGTAAGCAAACAGAATTTTCACTTGTGTGATGACGCTCGCAGATTCATGTCTAGCCATCTTTACATTTAAAAAAGGAAAATTGTGCCTGCATTTTATGGCTGCTACACTGAGTAGAGGAACATAAATGGCTGTTCACATGACATGTTAGCCTAGTGCGGATTGTTTAACCCATGATGAGGCAGCAGCACATGGGAGGAGGGTTTGCATATGCCCACCATTTTGAATATGCAACCCCTCCTAAGGGGTTGTTTTGTCATCCAAACCCAGAGTGTATGGCTTATGTGAGGGTTAAACAACCCTCACATAACCCATGGTCTGTTTTAGAGTTTAACTCTTGCATAACCCATGATATCCTCCTGTAAGTGCAGTGGTGCATATGCAAACTGGCACCCATGGGCACCACAGCTCATTGTGGGCAGCTGCGCCATGTCATTTGAAGCAAATCGAACAAAAGCACTGCAATGTTTCTGAAGACCAAGTCCTATGCGGAAAAGTTGAGTGTGTTGGATATGTTTGGCCTAGAGAAGAGGTGATATGCTAGTCTTCTTCAAATAGTTGAATGGCTGTTACATAGATGATATAGCAAATTTGTTGTTGCTGCTGCGCTTAACCTAATTTAAATCAGTATGTTAAAATGACAATAGGATTTCAACTAAACATTAGGAAAAACTCCCTGACAGTACAAGCTATTCAACAATTGCACAGACTTCCACAGAAGGTGGAAGACTCTCCTTGGTTTGAGATTTTAAGCAAAGGTTTGATGGGCACTTTATCAGGGATGCTGTATTAATGGATTTCCTGCATTGGCAGGGGGTTGGTCTAAATTACCTTTGAGATCCCTTCCAACTCTGATTCCTTCATACCTCACATAAAGGATTGCTGACAGGAAACGACTTGGTCAAAACCAATCAGAAAATTCCCACTAACACCCTAACTTATTACAGTCATATACATTGATACACACGAAGCACTGTTATAACACAATTGCCGTGATTCTTCCTTCACCATTGTGAAAATGAGGAGGGGAAGGGGGCAAATATTGTCAATGTGGTGTAGTGATTTGAGCTTTGTAGTTCAAATCCCCACTTAGTCATAAAGTTCACTAGGTGACGTTGGGTCTTGACAACATCTCTCAGCTGAACCTACCTCAAAGAGTTGCTGTAAGGATAAATGGTATGTGGGGCGGTGGGGGGGGGGGAGAGAGAACAATGTGCATCCCCTTGGGCTTCTTAGAGGAAAGGTGGGATATAAAGAAAATAAAGAAAAATATTTTGATACCCACAAGGCTTCATATTGCACACCTCCCAAGCACTAGAATGCAGCTTGTTTTCTTTTTTAATGTTTTGTATCAAAAGCAAACCAGGATCAGTTCATAACCATAAAGAAAAGATACTACCTTAGTAAAGGAAGAAATGTAACGAATTGCTTTTGTGGTAGAGAATTCTCTTTATCTCCATTGTTTTATTGCAATGGTTTGCTAAAGTAAGATTGACTTCATGGGCAGGGCCATTTGGGGAAGGCAATCTGCAAATTTTTGTAATACATAAAGGGCAGTATCCAACTGTGTCGTTCCGTTAGTGCAAATGACATTGCACTAGCGGAAACTGTGTTCTGAATTGTAGCCACAGTTGTCAAAGCAGTTTTGCATAACTCTACACAATGCGTTGTGCAACCAGTTGCACATCTGCTTTGCACTGTTGTCAAACCAGTTGTGCATTCCACTTGTGTAACTGGTTATGCAACTGCTTGCAGCCATTGTGAAACTTGCATGAGTTATACACTGGGCAACTGCTTACGGAAAAGAAAGATTCAGCGACGCTCCACTAGTGCTATTTGGGTTTGCAGAATATCACCATTGGATACTGCCTAAAATTTTCAGGTTAGTTAATATGTTCCATGTTGGCAGCACATGCTACATAGCAAGGAAAAACAAGGAAGCGTATCAGTAACCAAGATTCCAGTTGTACTAGACCTGTACTCCATGAAGGCTCCTCCTCCCTCAACTGTCACCACCCGCAGCCATTCCAGCAGGGTGTATTGAGGGAGATGAGAGTCGAGCACCAGCCCTGATAAAAGAATGTCTTTTTCTCTTCTCTCCTACTTCCTTTTTCCTTGTGTGCCATGTCTTTTTGAAATTATAAGGCTGCAGGTACAAACTGTCTTGTAAGTAGGGATGTGCTCCGCTTCTAATCGGATCGGCGAATTAGAAGCAGAGCGGGGTGCTTCGCCTCCCCTTAAGGCGGAGGCGAAGAGAATTGGGGGGCTGGCGGAGCGTGGCAAAGAGGATCGAAGTGAAGGTGGATCCTTCGCCTCGATCCAGAGCTCCGCCGGAAAGGTAAGTGGGGTTTACTGGGCTCTGCCGCTGTCGCTGTCGCCCATGCGGCGACAGCGGCAGGGCCTGGTAAACCCCCCTCCTCTCCCTTACCTGCCTCCGTCCGCAGTCCCTCGGCTTCTTCAATTGAGCCCGCGGTTCAACCAGGAAGTCTGGGCCGCACTTGCTCAATTGAAGAAGCCGACGGACCGCGGACGGAGGCAGGTAAGGCCCCCCTCCCCCTTGGTCCCTTACCAGGCTCTGCAGCTGTCGCCGCACGGGCGGCGATGGCGGCAGGGCCCGGTAAAAAAAAACCCGCCCTCCTCTCCCAGCCTTACCTGGCACCACTCCCCTCCACTGCGGAGCTCCGATTCGGAGCCGGAGCTCTGCAGCGAAGAGGAGCGGAGTATGGGCGGAGCAGCGCGGGCCGATCTGAAATTTTCGGATCGGCCCGCGGGGCAGAGCGGGGGGTCCGTGCACACCCCTACTTGTAAGCCATTCCAGGAGACTTTTTGACCCTGTTCAGTTGACATGCTAAACCATGGGTTATGCATTTTGAGCTAAACATTATGGCTTAGTGTGTTGTATGAACCATGACATAGCATTCCTAACCATGGTGGCTATATAAGCACAGTTTAAACATGCTCACTAGCCATTTGCTGCAAAAGAGTTAGCGGCCTAACCATGGCTTAATGCATCGTCTGAACAGACCTTTTGGCTGAGAAGCGAGATTTAAAAACAAAAAAACTGCTGTGTCTGTACTGCCTTTGATCACGCATTGCTGACCACATAAGGAAGAATCCTCTATATTAGTCCCCCCCCCCAAACATCATATATCTGATATTCAAGGGACAGAAAACCTATGTCATGTATAGAAAAATAATTCTATACAGTCTTCATTAGGTATTCAAGATTCACTAATTGTCTCCTCTTTTGGTTTAAGGTAGTCTACTTAAAGTGTTTTGGAGTTCCTTGGTAGATTATATATGTTGTATCCTAATTCTGGAAAAGAGGATGCTCTAGAACAGCCTTCACCAGTTTGGTGCTCACCAGATATGTCAGACTGCAATTCCCATCATTCCCAGTTAATGGCTGACTGGCAATGACGGGAGTTGTAGTCAAACACAACTGGAAGACAGCAGATTGAGGAATGCTGTTCTTAAAAAAAAGTGGGGGGAAGTAGCCAACTTGCTGTTGACCAAGATCCCACAAGAAGGACACAGGTGCAACTATATACACCAATTATTCCCCAGTAACTGATGTACATAGGCTTACCTCTGATACTGGAGGTAGCACATGGCCATCAGGACTAGCAGCCAACATATAAATATCTGTGAGGTAATGCAGTGACTGTGAACTAATGGATATAAAGTGGGCCTAGGAACACTCCCAGATGGGGTTCTCAACACATCAGGAAGGCACATATGTGATGAGACCCCATCATCTGCACAACGAAGTCTCACTGAGTGGGGTTTGCTTCCTATTGTAGTGACTGGTATGATTACATAAGGACCAAATTTCATTTATATCTGTTATCTGTGATTTGAAGCTATTGGAGTACTTAATAAAGCAATATAAGTTTAGAAGGGGCTGGAGCATCTCTCCTATGAGGGAAGGTTACATCAACTGGGATTGTTTAGCATGGAAAAAAGGAGGCTAAGGGGACACATGATAGAGGTGTACAAAATTATGCATGGTATGGAGAATGTGGATGGGGAGACGTTTTCTCCCTCTGTCAAAATACTAGAAGCCGATTGGTAGGAGATCCAAGGAGATTCAAAGGAAGTACTTCTTCACACTGCGCATAGTTAAATTATGGAACTCACTACCACAAGATGTAGTGATAGCCACCAATTTGGATGGCTTTAAAAGGGGATTGGATAAATTCCTGGAGGCAAAGGCTATCAATGGCTAATAGTCCTGATGGCTGTGTGCTATTTCCAGTATTCAAGGCAGTGCACCAGTTGCACCAGTGTGTGCACCAGTTGCTGGGGAACATGGGAGGGTGCTGTTGCACCATGTCCTGCTTTGCTGGCCCCTGGTCAACAGCTGGCTGGCCACTGTGTGCACAGAGTGCTGGACTAGATGGACCCTTGGTCTGATCCAGCATCAGGGTAATTCTTATGTTCTTAAGAGCTCTTGTGTGCAGCCTTACTTCTCAAACTCTTTCTAAATCCCAGATCTGATTGGGACTGGTCATCCTATATCAGACAGATTGGTTACAACATTGGGCTGCAGACCAGGTTAAGCTCACTCTTTTTAGCTAACCTAACAAGAAGTGTACACATATCTCTGTTTTGCAGAGTTCTTTTTGGCCCCAGTTTCACCCAACCTTCTGTGTCTTGCCTCATCATTTCTGGGAATCCCGGGGTCACAATCCATCAAAGTTCTAAAATAAAACAGAAATGAATATATACAGGCTGAAACGTCATTTTCAGATTCTGGAATAATCTTTCTGAACCCTGTGGCAATCTCAGTTGAAAAGTTTTTTTAAATGTGCTGAACCGACTCAATGAAGTCTTCATGGAAGAACAATGTTCACGATGAACGGTTGTTTGTTCAAAAACAATATACATTAACACTGAAAATGAGAGAATTTGAGGAGGCAATGGAAAGTTGATACTTCTGCTCCTCTTGAAAGGGGCAGGAGGTTATACCAGTGTAATTGGCTTGCATGCCATTTTGGGGGGAAGAAACATCTTCTAACGGATCTTAAGATTTGGACACTGGAAAAAAATATCCATAAGGATGAGAAGCAGCTACTGAGAAAGGAAGTGGAGTGGATTTAAAAATTGAACACCCTGTCTCCACAGGGCTTAAGTGAGGAGTTAGAATTTCTACCACTCTTGTAACCACCTGTATATGGGAAGACCTTGAGCGAATTGCCCTGCCATGGGAACACCTGTAAGAAACTCAAAAGAAAAAAAAACTTGTACAGAAGTATAATGTATACTAGGCATGTGCTCCGCTCCGATTAGAAGCGCAGAAGCAGGAGCGAATTGGCCTGCTCCGCCTTGCCCAGAGGCGGAGTAGAAGCGGACCGCGGACCCCTAGAAGCAAGGCGAAGAGAATCGCCCATTTTTCGGAACTCCTCTTTCAGGCGGACCGCTCCGATCGCCATCTTGAAACATTTTGCCATAGGATTGCATTGCAGAAAAGAAAGGGGGATAACTGTGTTGTTTTTGAAGCTATCGTTCTGAAAATTCTTGTGCTCAGAGAGTCGTGGATGGGGGTCATTTTGAGACTACTCTCAGCTCTCTGCGTGGTGCGGGTCGCGCGCTAGAATTTTTTTAAAAACCGGCGGGAAATACCTTTTTTGAAGGGCTGAGGGGCAGAGTTAACTCCCGGTCATGATCACATGATCCCAAAGTTGGAGGAGGGGATAGGCAAAACGGGTAACTTGGGATTCTGGGAAACTTCTCTTTCTAAGTCTGAACGGACTTTTCCCAGTGTTTTTTAAAACAGTAGCCCCACCAAATGCACAAACACAACCTAAAATCATATACTAAGCCAATAATAAGAGAGCACTGCTACCCACCCTAACTTTGGGGAACAACTGAAAAGATGTGGTGCAAGGGGATGAGCTCCCCTAGGGCATGCCATGTGGAAGTGCCCCCACTCTCTCCTGTACTTGGGGGGCTATCACAGCCCTCCAAAGAGAGTAACCCGGTGGAGCAATGCCTATCATGAGTTGAAGTGAGCGTTTACTTCTTAGTGGTGGAGCAATGTCTTTCATGAGTTGAACTGACAGCGTTGCTTCTTAAAAGACTGGTCACTAGGACCAGTCAAATTGGCAGCTGCTTCCCCCTCCCCCGGGCACATCCCCCTATTACTGGTAAAAGACAGATATAGCCTTTTTTTTAAAGTTCTTCTTGTTGTTTATTCAGCAACACTGCTGCTTTTAATTTCACCCCTCCTTTGTTTATTTATTTATTTATTCCATTTTATATGCATTACTGGCTTATCCTTGGCTCACTTCCTTATGCCCCCAGAAACGTCTGCTGCCTGCCTGCCTTCCCTCCCTCCTCCCCTGCCCACCTCGCAGGGATGTTGTATGTGTTTGGCCTTGACTCAGGGGAGAAGTCCTTCCTGCGCTCAAGTTAGACTTTTGGAAGTTCCAAATCCATTTTTCAAGTGTGGAAGAAGATTTCATAGGTTTATCTGTACTCCCCAATTCATGGCATGTTGGGATTTCCTTTGAAATGGCCCCATTGAGATGTCTGCAGGTTTAAGCCCCGCCAAAAATCAGGGGATGATGGGACTGCCTTGAGTCTTGGTGTGCGTATGTATCCCTGGACAAGCTATCATGGTGGCGAGTTTGAGATTTTTAATGTGCAAATTGACAGAGCTATGGAAAGGGGTGTGAATGGGGTGCCCGATTTTCATAAATTCCCCAAAAATCAGGGGATGATGGGATTGCCTTGAGTCTTCGCGTGCGTGTGTATACCCCCATGAGGTGTCATGGTGCCAAATTTGAGGTTTCTAACTTTCACAGAAAAAAAGTTGTATACTTTTTTAGCTTAATGCAAGCCTATGGGGGGGGGGAAACGGAGCTCTGATCCGGATCCGGAGCTCCGAGCGGAGCGGAGCGGACATAGGCGGAGCGGGGGCGGGGCGGAGCGGGCCAATCCGTAAATTGCGGATCTGGAAGAGAAGAGGAGCGGGGGGTCCGTGCACACCCCTAATGTATACACATAGCCTTCAGGTCCTCTCTTCCAGTTGCCACTGTACAGACAAGAAAAATTCTGTTATAAATCATTTATGCAGACATTATTACAAGTATTTGATATTTTAACTGTTTTATAGTAAATACATGCACAGGCCGGCCGTACTTGCAATGTGCCCTATAAACTTTTTAAAAGTCTGTTTTATTGTTTATAAATATGCTCAGGGCTTGCTTGCAATGTGCTTTCTTAATTGTAAATTATTTTAGTTCTTTTTTGTCCCATTCATTTGCCCATACATGTATGTCACAGCACCCTAAAGAAGGCCTAACAGAAAGCCAGAGGTCGAAATGGGTTGAGCTTGTTCATAATGAAGTTGTCTATAGCATCCTGAGATGTTTCTCCCTTTTTCTTGTTCATCTTGGATGCTTACCTGCCTTGCAACCTGGATTGCTCATTACACACTGTATATGGAAATGTTCCTTTCCCTTCCAGCCTTTCTCTCCATCAAAAGGTGCCTTCTTTCTCGTATTATGCAACTTAGAAAATGGAGACTCAGCTCAGTTTTCACAGTGCCCTTTATAAACACCTCAGTGAGGTCACTCTGCATCTCTTTTCCAGGCTTAATAATCACAGTCTTTGTAATACCTTGGACATAAGCCACAGTTATGGCTTCTATTGCCCATTGTTTTGGCATCTTAAGGTCCATACAAAAGGCAAAACACAAAGGGAGATAAGTGAATAGCATCCGTGTTCCATTTTGTGTTTCTGTTTGAGAGCTAATATTTTGTCATTTTCATATTTGTTGCTCCATTGGCATAACACTGGTGTTAACTCCACTTGGGAAGCCTTGCTGAATGTCACTTTTAACTGTAAGCAGATTACAATACATACTGGCTGAACTAAAATGCACTTCGGCCATGTTGCAAAAAGTACACCCAAGAGGCTAAGCATGCTGAGGGAAAGTTTATATTATTATTATTATTATTATTATTATTATTATTATTATTATTATTATTATTATTATTATTATTATTAGTCTGGCATCTTATATAACAAGCTACCTTTGAAATTCCCCTTCATTTCAAAAGAGGCAGAGAGAGTCTGAAGTTCAAGTAAGATAGAAGTAACCTTAAGCATACTAAAAATATGCAGATATTTGTCAATAGGCCTACAGTACCGGTGCTCATGTGTCATTCCATAAAAACACACATCACTACCACTATGTATCATATTGCCCCGAGACTGGAGAACAGAAAGAAAGCATGCCCTGTGTTGCACTAGAGAGGTTGCTTGCATTAGCTGTATGTCAATTTCATAAGTGCAGCTGCCCCATTTGTTACTGCTTGTTTATCATTGTTTTATTGTATTTGTTTTTATTAGATATGTCACTCTGAGAACTTCAACTATAGGGTAACTCATAAATTAAACAAAATACATAACTCTACAGTGTTTATATCAATTTATGAACTAATTCCATTCCCATCTACACAAGGAAAGCAGAAGAAGCAACATGCACAGGATTTCTATATAAATGAGAAATCTATTCTGAGATGGAGATAGGGTAGCCCTAGCACAAGTAATTCCCCCAGTAGTTGTCTGGAACTCTAAGGAACATTCTATTCAAAAAGGATTCACAGGTAAAAACTCGCATATTGATGGGACTTTTCAGATATACTTGCTGAGTTTACATATGACATCGGTGAGAACTGCAGATTTTGGAAAATCAGGCTTAATGACATCTTAAGAACGTAAGAAGAGCCATGCTGGATCAAACCAAGGGTCCATCTAATCCAGCACTCTGTTCACACAGTGGTCAACCAGGAACCCGCAAGCATGACACAGGTGCAACAGCACCCACCCACCCATATTCCCCAGCAACTAGTGCATATGGGCTTACTGCCTCTGATGCTGGAGGTAGCAGATATCAGGACTACTCAGCAATCTTTTCTAAATATGAACCAACATGTTGGTCAATTGTGAACTTGTGAAAGTGGGTCACATGTTGCAGATTGGGAGCCTGAGGTGGGTCTCAGGTCTGGACCAGCTGATGACCACTGATACCGACAACCCATTTGGAGTACAGAGTCTTCTTTAATTGTTCCATGATAAATGCAATCTGTTCCACAATGCCATGGGTGTATTTTTTAGTCATCTATAGTTTTCCAGACTTGAAAAAAGTAGTTTCATGTTGTCTCTTAGTTCATACAGGCAATCTCTTAACAAATGCCTTTGTTATTGCTGCTTCTGAATCAGTAATGCATTTGTGCTTATAACGAAAAGGATGAGTAGTAGTTCAGTTTAGTGCAAGGAACCCCTTATGTACAATATCTGAACTGTAATAAGAGGGAAGGTTTTTCAAGAAAAATAAAAGCCACCTCTGGAGCTGCTTGGCAGTATTATCTTTGGTAAGTCACTTCCCCTTTTTGAATTGCTGACAAGGTAATTATTCCTTTTGTCCTAGAGGTCAAAAGCAAGAGTGATAACTCTTCTTGCTGACCAGGATTCTACAGCCTGGCTTCTTTCCAGGCACTCTGTATAAATTAGGTCATTTTAAATGTCTTATGCTTGCAAACTGAAATAAAAAAGTACTTTGGAAGTAACTAAGGTGCTAAAGTGGGCTCATAGACAAAGATGAGAAAGCGAAATAAGTTTTCATTGAGGTAGCAGTGGGCGGGGAGGTATGGAGAGAGAGAGCAAGGGAATCATTGTAGATTCTTCCTCTTTCATTCACTCTGCCCCCAGTGGTGTCTCTCTTGTATCTTTGAGAATGTAGATTGAACCATTCTGTTCCTAGTTTAATGGCCATCATGGAGTGAGCCACGAGCATCCTGTCAATCATGTGACATTAGTGGCCTGCTCATTCACTTAAACGTTCCTGACTTTTCATCGGTATAGACTCTGTTCAGACGACACGCTAAGCCAAAGTGGGTAAGCATTTTTAGCTGAACATTATGGCTCAGTGTGTCGTGTGAATCATTCCTAATCATGGTAGCTACATAACCACGGTTTAAACATGCTCACTAACCATTTACTGCAAAGGAATCAGCAGCCTAACCATGACTTAGTGTGTTGTCTGTACAGGCCCAGTGTGAACCTATTATTTCTCAGTGATGAAGTACAAGTGGCATTTATTTAAAGTATATGGTTACTGCTCACCCCATACAATGAACGTTGGCTGAGTCCTGCTGAGTTTAAGACATTGCACAAGAAGGGTTTGTTTTTCCCTCCCAAGTGTGTTTTTCTGCTCACAGAAGGCTCCTTGATCCACCAGAGGCTTCTGTGAATGGAGAGGGGGGAGTGATTTTCACTTATTCTCCCTTCCCTCAACAGTCCACCTTCACCTCCAGTGACAGGACAGGCTGCACCACTTGGTATTACACTGGCTGAATACAAAAAATAAAAATAAAATTGTGAGACAGAAAAATCAGATGTTCACATAACACCCATTGCCCCTGAAAGAAACAACATTGAAGGGTGGAGAGGGAAATAAACATGTAAACCTAACTCATAAGTAAGCTCGATGCTTTCAGAAAAGGGGTGGGATGGTAGAACTGAAGCTGCTATAACTATATGCCTGTGAAAGTTACTTAGAAGTAAGACCTATGGACAGCATTGGAGAGTCCTCTAGCAATACAATAAGGAAAAGTGTGGGTACATGGAGGGTATAATGTAAGCAAACCCGACCAACGCCCAACGTATATTTGGGCGGGAAGGCCGGCAGTTGTGTTTGGGGAGGAGCGGAAATAAACGCTCCCCCATTGGCTGCCCTGGTCACGTGGGGCTGCTCTATATAAGCAGCCCTCACCTCCAGTCCGGCCTCTTTCGGGTCGCTGACTGCAGCGGAGACAGTCAGCGAACGGGAGAGGTTTCAGCGGCAGCGGCGAGTTTCGGCGGCGGAGTTCTGCGGCACTTTAGTGGCGGTTTTTCGGCTGCAGCCTTTGCCACGTCATCGGGGCCTCATTCGGGGGTGTCCCCTCGGCAGCAGCCGGGACCCCCCACCTTTGTTCCCAGGCCGCGTGGCGTTCGGCCTCGTGGGCGGCGGCGGCCTCGGGCCTTCTCCAGAGTCGGTGGCTGTGGAGGCGGTTGCAGCGTGATTTCGTGGAGGTAGCAGACGGTTTGACCGGCCCTTGGGCCGAGGAGGGAATTTAATTTAGCAGCGGGAGCGGGTTTTAGCAGAAGGCGGCAGCCTTTCTAGCTAGGTTTGGCCTGCTTAATTTTATTGCTGTTTCCCTCTTTCAGCCTGGGCATTTCCCATCTTCAGGCTTGCAAACGGTGTGTATATTAGGGGTGTGCACGGACCCCCCGCTCCGCTTCACTTGCAGATCCGCCATTTTCCGGAGCGGGTCGCTCCGCTCCGCCCCCGCTCCGCCCACTTCCGCTCCGCTCCGCTCGGAGCTCCGGATCCGGATCCGGAGCTCCGTTTTTGCCCGCCCATAGGGTTGCATTGAAAGCTAAAAAAGTAAACAACTTTTTTTCCGTTGAAGTTAGAAACCTCACGTTTGGCACCATGACACCTCATGGGCGTATACACACACACGCCAAGTTTCAAGGCAATCCCATCATCCCCTGATTTTTGGCGAATTTTTGAAAATCGGGCACCCCATTCACACCCCTTGGGATAGCTCCGTCAATTTGCATGTTAGAAACCTCAAACTCGGCACCAGGGCAGCTTATCCATGTGTCCACATGCACGCCAAGTTGCAAGCAAATCCCATCATCCCCTGATTTTTGGCGCGGCTCTACCCTCTAACGCACCACCCATAACCCTAATTCACACCCCTTTAGATAGCTCCGTCAATTTCCATGTTAGAAACCTCAAACTCAGCACCATGATAGCTTATCCACGTGTCCACATGCACGCCAAGTTGCAAGGCAATCCCATCATCCCCTGATTTTTGGGGAATTTATGAAAATCGGGCACCCCATTCACACCCCTTGGGATAGCTCCGTCAATTTGCATGTTAGAAACCTCAAACTCGGCACCATGAGAGCTTATCCATGTGTCCACATGCACGCCAAGTTGCAAGCAAATCCCATCATCCCCTGATTTTTGGCATGGCTTAACTCACCCCAAATTGTCCCATTCTACAACTACGTCAATTTGCATGTTTGAAACCCCAAAGTTGGCACCATGATAGCTTATCCACGTGTCCACATGGACGCCAAGTTTCAAGGCAATCCCATCATCCCCTGATTTTTGGGGAATTTATGAAAATCGGGCACCCCATTCACACCCCTTGGGATAGCTCCGTCAATTTGCATGTTAGAAACCTCAAACTCGGCACCATGAGAGCTTATCCATGTGTCCACATGCACGCCAAGTTGCAAGCAAATCCCATCATCCCCTGATTTTTGGCGCGGCTTAAACTTTTTAACTCACCCCAAATCAAGTCCCATTCTACAACTACGTCAATTTGCACGTCAGAAACCTATCCTTTGGTCCCATGACAGCTTACGCATGTGTCCCCATGGACACCAAGTTTCAAGGCAATCCCATCATCCCCTGATGTTAGGGGAACTTTTGAAATTTGAACACTCCAGTATGTCAGGGATTTAAAGTTGCAATTGCAGACAGCTCAATGGGGCCAGTTCCAAGGCAATCCCAACATGCCACGAGATAACCCTAAATCTTCTTGCACATTTGAAAAAGGGATTATTGAATTTGATAAAGTCTAAGTGAGCGCAGGAAGGACTTCTCCCCTTAGTCAAAGCAAGACACATACACCATCGCTGCAAGGCGGGAAGGGGAGAAGGGAGGGAAAGCAGGCAGGCAGCATGCATTGTAGTGCCGCAAGGATGGCTTGAGCACTAACGCATAGCAAACCAACCCATAAGTGGGCGCAAAGTGAGGCAAAGATGGCTGGTTATTTCTTTCTAAGCCAGCAGTTACGCCTTGAGGGGCACAGAGGAGGACGATTGGGAGCAAACCAGGCACCAGGCGGGCAGAGAGGCAGGCAGAGTAGGCGAGGAGTCAGTCCTGGCAGATGCCCCACCACAGCAGCACCCCGGGGGAGGCGGGCAGGCGGGCAGGCAGGCAGGCAGGCTGCGGGCATTTCTGGGGGCACAAGGAAGTGATGGCTGGTTTCTAAGCCAGCATTGCAGTTAGTCACGCATTGCAAACGCAAACCATCCCAGCGAGTCGGTCACCGAGGAGGACAGGCTAGCAGAGGGGCAGGCAGAGTGACATGTCATAGATCTAGTATTGGGGAGGAGTCAGTCCCGGCAGATGCCCCAACACAGTAGCACCCTGGGTGGGCATTGGAAAACGCCATCTTGTGGGTCAATACTTCCCCCACCCCATGTCCTGCAGGGTTGCCTGCCTAACCCTTGTGGGGATGGGAGATGGAGAGCTTAGAGTGGCAGTGCCAGCAGCAGCCTTCGGCTTTCCCCTGGAACCAGTCGCCTTGCCCGCCTCTTTCCCCAGCAAGATCGCCTGGTGCTGCCTATGAAGATGCATCTTCATGCTGCTGGTTCCATAATGCCCTGTCGATGAACCCCTGCTTAGGCTGAGTTTGCAGTGGCGACAGACAGCAAAGCGGGGATCCGCTCCCAACTCAAAGTGGTCCCACACGATGCTTGTCTTTCGTTTCCGTGGTGACACCACCAATTGCCCGCCTGAGCTCTCTGGTGTTGCCACAGAAACAGGGGTGTGGGATGAGACTGGGGAGAGAGCCTCGGCCTGCTGCTGCTCCTCCTCAGCCCCCACATCCTGGAGGCCCACCGCCTCCTCCTCCTCCCCCCCCTCCACTGTGCTGAGGACCTCGTCTAGGTCCATCATCGGGCTCGTGGGCTGAAAGGAGAATGAAGGAGTTGGGGATACTCCTCCTCCTCTAATGGCACTGCTGCCACGTGCCTCTTGCAAACGGGCACTTTTCCCATTCCCACCCTCAAAAAGAGAACGCCGGGCACAAGTTGCAGAAGAGAGTGGCTCTGCCTGCTGCTTGTCCTGCTTCTGTTTTGGAGCAGTCAGCCAAGGAGTTGCCCGTTTGAGTTTCACAGGAGGAGAGGAAGCCTGCTTACTGCTGGCAGACTGAGCCTTGCTGCTTTCAGCACACCTGCTTCCTCTTTTCATGATGACTAACAAAATATTAATACTACTAATACTATGTATAAGGTACTACTAAGAATATGTATAAGAAGAATATAATATGTTTAAATGTAGGGAAATGGGACAAGAACAATAAAATATACTACTACTAATATGTATGAGAATATACTAATATATATATATATATATATATATATATATACTACTAAGAATATCTACAAGAATATAATAATATGTTTAAGAATATTACTAATAAATGTAGGGAAATGGGACAAGAAATGGGACAACCACTACTATAACAAGAACGAAATATGAATACTATACTAATATGTATGAGAATGTATACTAATAGACTACTAAGACTATGTAAAAGAATATAATATAATATGTTTAAGAATAGGGAAATGGTGTGCGTATGCTTTCCCCAAAATGCTCAATCTGTGGCTGCCTGTTGAACTTGACAAAAGCAGCCCACTCTGTCCAAGTTACACAGAGAAGAAAAAGAGAATCCAATTTTTTTGGTATATTTGGTATATAGAAGATAGAAGGAAACACAATCAGGATTTAAGAGAGGGGAGGGGGGAAAAGAACCAACCACTACTATAAGAAGAACAAAATATGAATACTAATATAATATGTATGAGAATATATACTAATGGACTATGTGAAAGAATATAATAAAATATGTTTAAGAATATAAATGTAGGGAAATGGGACAAAAAGTGTGTGTATGCTTTCAAAAGAAAGCTTTCACAAAAGCAGAACAGTCAGGCTTTAATACAGGGAAGGGGGGGGCAACCAACCCAACCACACACTCCAAAATTCAAAGATAAAGTTTATATTAAATCAAAGTAAGGGGAAAACACAGGGCAAACTAAGCTACAAGTCAGAAAGAAGCAAACAAACACACACACGCGCCAAACTAAACCTATCCTAATCTATCTCCAAAGTCCAAAGCAGGAGCACTAACTAACTAAGTGTTCCCTCCACGAACACCAACCCACAAAGAGACACAAAACAGAAAGTTCTCAGGGTGGGTCTGCCTTAGTCCCCCCTCCAACGCTGGGATTGGAGGAGGATGCTTTCTGAGGAGATCAATTCTCATCAGGATTGGGAGTTGAATGTGCCTGTCATCGCTTCCAAAAAAATAAAAAAATAAATAAAAAAAACCCAAACCCCGATTTTTAAAAAAATATTGCACATGAACCACAGCACGCAGAAAGTTGAGAGTGGTCTCAAAATGACCCCCATCCACGACTCTCTGTGCACAAGAATTTTCAGAACGATAGCTTAAACCCCCCCCCCAGTTATCCCCGATTCTTTCCCTCAATGCAATCCTATGGGCGAAAAGCCGAAACGCAGTTTGAGCCGCGCGGTTGACCCGATTTTTAAAAAAATATTGCACGTGAACCACAGCACGCAGAAAGTTGAGAGTGGTCTCAAAATGACCCCCATCCACGACTCTCTGTGCACAAGAATTTTCAGAACGATAGCTTAAACCCCCCCCCAGTTATCCCCGATTCTTTCCCTCAATGCAATCCTATGGGCGAAAAGCCGAAACGCAGTTTGAGCCGCGCGGTTGACCCAATTTTTAAAAAAATATTGCACGTGAACCACAGCACACAGAAAGTTGAGAGTGGTCTCAAAATGACCCCCATCCACGACTCTCTGTGCACAAGAATTTCCAGAATGATAGCTTCAAAAACAACGTAGTTATGCGCGATTATTTCCCGCAATGCAATCCTATGGCGAAATGTTTTCAAGATGGCGACCGGAGCGCTCCGCCTGAACTCGGAGCTCCGAAAAATGGTTGCTTCTCTTCGCCTTGCTTCTAGGGGGTCCGCGGTCCGCTCCTACTCTGCCTCTGGGTAAGGCGGAGCAGGCCAATCCGCTACTGCTTCTACGCTCCTAATCGGAGCGGAGCACATCCCTAGTGTATATGGGTGTTTAGTTGTTGACCCCCTCGCCTAGTCTACAAGGAATACGTTTTTTATTTGTGTTTTCTTGCGATTAAAAGTTAAAGTTAATAGTAGTCTAGTTAATTAATTCAAATATTATATAAATTTTTTTTATTGTGCTGCTGTTGTTGTTGCGGCTTCTGCTGCTTAGGTCTTCCCTGCCTGGTTTAATTAAGGTCCCAAGGAATTAGTCTGGGTGCATAGGTGCCATCCACTTTGCTGAAGCTAAGCAGGGTTTGGCCTGGTTAGGATTTTATTGCAGCTTGGGTGGATTCAAGTTTGCATATTTAGAGTTGTTTGATACAATGCCACCCAAGAAAGGTTTAGGAGGCAAGAAGGGGAAAGGCCGTGCCACGCCTCAAGCATCTAAACGGCCTCCTCAGCAGCGACTTTCTTCATCAGTGGATGAAGAACCTGATTTAAGTTTAATACTCAAACGCATTGATTTCTGTGAACCGCCCAGAGAGCCCTGGCTATGGGAGCGGTATATAAGTGTAATAAAGAAAGAAAGAAAGAAAGAAAATGCCCTAGAAAAGGATAATGCTAATTTACGTCAACAGTTAAAAGCAGGCAGGAATAAAGGCCTTAGGGCCAAAGCTGCCAGAACAAATGTCTCAGTCCAGTCTTTTCTTCCTAGACGAAGCACAACAATTCAACAGAGGGCATCCGAACATGCTTCATCTTCTGGGCATGGAGACAATTCTGATGCACCACCATCTGCACCAGTCATTGCTGAACCTGTGGCTACCAGCACCCCTCACAGTGAGTGTTGATCACACAACACACCCAGTACACAACATTGGTCGCCATTTGGACCCTGGGGAGTTCCCCCTTGGGCCCTGGGCCAAATGTGGCCATTTTCCAAACCACTGGAGTTAGAAGAAGGAGCAGACACAAGCAGCACACAGAAGTCTGCAGCTGACACTTGCGCCCAGGTTTGGACGGATACTGATAGGTCTAATAACGAGGGGACAACACATGGGAGTCAAGCAATTCAGCAGGGCAATAGCGCTTTAACTAGCGCTTCAGTTAGTGCATCAGTGGCAACACAAACAACACAAATGGAGGCTAGTAATGAGCCAGTAACTTCTGATCCATATCCCTCTGCTAAGGGAACTCTTGTCCCATATGGAGCTATATCTACTCCTGTTGGTTACCATCTTCTGCCGCCAACTAAGGAGAAGATATGGAAGGGAGAATATGTGGATATGGAGGGGGGGTGAATAAATAGGTTAATTTGTTGGCAGGGATGTGCGGGAATTGTATAAGTTTAAATAGGGATGGTAAGCACACTGGCAGCCGTTTGGGTGATTGGCATATCCAGACGGCCTGCTCCGCGGCTCACGTGTCAGGATATGGTGTGCCTTTGGAGACCCTCCTGCTTCACCTACTTGCTGTCGTTATGGCAGCAAATGGGGGTGAAATAGGGTGTTCTCCCCACACTTTAATAAGTGACAGATAAGTAAGGAGCCGCATTTAACGGCTTCTCACTTGGAGTGTGGCTTGCCCTATATAAGACAGGCAATAGCTGCCTGAGTTAGAGTTAATTCCCGCACTGGCACATGAAGATCCTGGGAGGGATGTAGTTATGTTTAAATAAAGAGGCCCAAGTTTAACCCAAGCTCTGTGTCTGTGTATTATTTACTGCGTCCTCCTACAACACACAATTTCCAGTTGTGATATTGCACAACATCATTACTGAACACGTGGTACATCTTTTAAGGCATCCGTCTTAGCTTCTAATTTCATGGCTTTGTGGAGGAAAAGCCAACATGAGATAGCCTTAACTGTAGCAGGGGTGGGTTTTTTGTTTTGTTTTTTGATAATGTTTTAAAATCATATTATAGTTTGGAGAGGTATATTTTAAGCAAACTGAATATAAATGCATAAATTATGCCTTCTTTCTTGGATTTCAGTAAACCTCCAGAACTTTTTCTACGGAACTAGAAAACAAACGAACTAAACTACACTATATACAGAAATAAAACTCGGCTAACGCTATCTCATAGAGACGCAGAGAAGTCCTTATGAGTGTCCTTCAGCAAGTGTGGCCGAAGAGAACTGAGGAGGTAGGTGGGAACCCAGGAGCATGCGCACTGGACAGTGGAGGAAGGGTTCCCACCAAAACGACTTGGCTTTAGCGGTTCTGGAGCGGACTCAGCGCAGGCACAGAGCCCATATGTGTGATGCACAGAGACCACAATGAAGAATCTGTCTCAATATTCAATTGTCAACAAGAAGACTATTGTTTCAAGCAGGCATTTGGACTATGTGCTAGTGGAACTTGCAGTGTTTATTGGCCTGTGGCTGTTTTGGTTGTTTTCTCTGCTGCTTTTTATATCTCATAAAAAATCTTTAAGGGATAAAGTTTTAAAACTTGTTTTTATTTATCACTGCCTCATGCACTTCCTTAAAACTTGAGAGATGGGATAGAAATCCTTCAATATGAAATTAAAAATGTACTTAATGTGTGTACATGGGTTCTCCAGCCCAGAGACCTTGAGGTTAGTTGCTAGAGATAGAGTTAGGAACTGGAAAAACTTTAGACTTCAATGCTGCTGCAGCAGACAGAATGCTAGGCTGCTACGACATTTTATACTAAGCTTGAGCAAATTCAACAAGCTTCAGAATACCTCCAATTGCAGGTTCTGATGTCATACTCACCTTACATTGGTTGAAGAAAGCTCTGATAATTTGAGTTCACATGGTCCCAGATAGCTTCCTATGCCAGGCCCTAATTTTCGGCCATGAGGTTATTAGTTCAACAGCTAGAGTCCCTGTGCTAGGACTAATCCTTCTCAGCAATTGTGGAACTGTTTTTCTTTCCTTCGAATGATGAATTCTTGCATACATCCACATAGCAGCTCTGGGATACAGAACTAAAATGATGACTGTTAGCAGCATCCTAGGCATTGATACTAGTGTGGTATAGTTGTTAGATCATTGGTCTAAAAGTAGAAAGGCCAGGGCTCACATCCCCACTTAGCTTGGAGCAATAACCATTCCTCAGCCTTGCCTATCTCAGAGGGTTATTGTAAGGATAAAATGGGGTGAGGGGGTGAGAGCAAGGCACACCATCCCAAACTCTTTAGAAGATGGGCAGGACAGGAATGTAATCAATAATAATAATAAAGTTCAAACAGTAATTTTCCATTTCACTCTGTCAGAGTTCTACCTATCCCCTGGGCCCCCTGAGTAACTCCTGAAGGACCTTTTGCCTCCTTAAGTGTCCCACCTATTATTATTATTATTATTATTTATTTATATAGCACCATCAGTGTACATGGTGCTGTACAGAGTAAAACAGTAAATAGCAAGACCCTGCCGCATAGGCTTACCTTCCTTCCTTCCTTCCTTCCTTCCTTTACTTCGCCTTCCCAATAATGTGGAGTTTATGCAGTAGACGTGGGGTGAGTGACACTCCAGACACTTGGCTTAATACAACAGTTTACTACTAAATTAAAACAAGCAAATCACATTGAAAGGTATTTTCTCAATAGAGCTGAGTGATACAAAAGGCATTAAAAGAAAATAAAAGTTGCAAATGTGCAAGTTCCTATACCCCAGCTGCATTTAGACTTTTCTAGGATGCTTCTTCCTGGTCTTCCTTCATGCTCTGGTCTTCACTCCCTTCTCTCTGGCTCTCTCACTCTTTTACATCCCTTTTTCCGAAAACAAAAAGTGTGTTTTCAATTGTGTAGAAATGGAACTTAACTCAGAGAAATGAAATTACTCCTCTCAGGGATACCACCTCTCAACAACAACAAAAACAATCCTAGTTCTCTAGGCCTGAATGTATTACCTTGCCTCTGTAAGCCTCAACCTTTCACACACCCAGGTAAGTTATGCCACTACACAGATAATTTAATTCTTGGTTTGAAAACAGGGTTTGGAAATAAACCATTCAGGAAATGAAAAATATCTGCTCACCTCCAGGCTTGACCTTCTTAACTACTTTGGTGTAAATCAGCTATGTGAACTGAATAGCAGCAAATCGTTACAGACACACACACACACACACACCCTGTATTCACATTAATATCTCCATCGTTTTCATTAATATATCTTATATGTGTATTTCAAATAACCTAGACATGCTGAGAGGAAAAAATGTGTCACTATAAAAAGAATGTCTGTTTTCCAACCATTATCTACTGGATGGAAAAACAAACAAACCCAAATATCACTTAATATACGAATTCATTGTGGTTGTGCAGACAGAAAGTAAAGAGGGATATAATTTATGAAATCCTGACTTCTATCGCAAAACTTTAATCATGAATGCGCTGCTAAAAAATCTGAAATGATTCCAATTGACCTAGATTTGTAAAGGGAAGCATACAAATGTCAGCCACAACCATTCCTACCATTCCTTTATTCACATAATCCCACTGAAACTAGTTCAAGGATTCACAAAGATTGCTGAGGTAGTGGATTCAGGACTGATATCCTGAATCAACAACTCTCTCTCCATCGGTATAGAATCTTAGTAGCTGGGTAGGGGTGGGTATTTTATCAGGAAAATAGTTTAAAATGTACACACGCTGCCATCCGAATCCTAATCAGGCCCCTCAGCATGCTAGAATTCTGATGTAACCTCAAATTATGTATTTAGCATCTTATGTTGTTCGGTCCTTTGCTTCATCACTTTACATCAAACATATACTTCTGGATAGTGATAGGTAGATCAGTGTATTTCTGTTTCTGCATCACTTTCACATGTGTCCCTCATAAATCGATTCTGTCCCATTTATACATTAATCTGAGATTTAACACCCCACACACAAGCATTCACATTTAATTACATACATTTGAATGTTATCTTTAAATATGCCTTTTTAATTGCATTTTGATACTTTTTTGAGCCTAAAGTGCATTACAACATTCAGAGAAGTGCAAAATCCAATGGACAGCTACATTCTTATCCACATATTAGTGTGGGATAAAGTCAGTTTGTACTGGAATTTGCAAAGATTGAATTCCTCAACCATCCTCTTTAGAGTGTCCCCCCTTCTCCCCCCCCCCCCCTAAGATTGCATGTTCTTCTAGAGCTAACACTAAAGCAGATCTGGCACTCACATTTATCTGAACTTCTGTTTGCATACAGTAATTTGAGCATCTCCCAGAGTGCCCTGATAACTGGATTTTAATGTACTGAATAACAGAAAGCTAAGATCAATCTTCAGTATTCAAACAGAGGCCTTAGCTAGACCTAAGGTTTAACCCGGGATCATCCCTGCCTGCTCCTGGGATATCCTGTGTGTCATTTACATGAACAGGGATGACCCCAGGATAAACCTTAGGTCTAGCTAAGGCCTAAGTATTACAAGTTTTACACTAGCACTGACAGCACTCAACAGGTGATGCAGTCATGATAAACGTACAATATGAAAGATAATGGTTTGATTGACTAATATGTACCAAACCACATATACAGTCGTGTGAAAAAGAAAGTACACCCTCTTAGAATTGTATGATTTTACATATCAGGACATAATAACAATCATCTGTTCCTTAGCACGTCTAAAAATTAGGTAAATACAACATCAGATGAACAACAACACATGACATATTACACCGTGTCATGATTTATTTAACAGAAATAAAGCCAAAATGGAGAAGCCATGTGTGAAAAAGTAAGTACACCCTTTACTGCTTCCATAGGAATTAAGATGCTAAGTAGCAGACAGGTGCTGCTAATCAAATGCCCGTGATTAATTGATCATCAGCAAGTATGACCACCTCTATAAAAGCCAAATGTTTTTCAGTTTGCTGGTCTGGAGCATCCAGGTGTGTGTTAACACAATGCCAAGGAGGAAAGACATCAGCAATGATCTTAGAGAAGCAATTGCTGCTGCCCATCAATCTGGGAAGGGTTATAAGGCCATTTCCAAACAATTTAAAGTCCATCATTCTACAGTGAGAAAGATTATTCAAAAGTGGAAAACATTCAAGACAGTTGCCAATCTTCCCAGGAGAGGACGTCCCAGCAAAATCACCCCAAGATCAGACCGTGCAACGCTCAGAGAAATTGCAAAAAACCCAAGAGTTACATCTCAGACATTACAGGCCTCAGTGAGCATGTTAAATGTTAAAGTTCATGACAGTACAATTAGAAAAAGACTGAACAGGTATGGTTTGTTTGGAAGGGCTGCCAGGAGAAAGCCTCTTCTCTCTAAAAAGAACGTGGCAGCATGGCTTAGGTTTGCAAAGTTGCATCTGAACAAACCACAAGACTTCTGGAACAATGTCCTTCGGACAGACGAAACCAAAGTGGAGATTGTTGGCCATAATGCACAGTGCCACGTTTGGCGAAAACCAAACACAGCATATCAGCACAAACACCTCATACCAACTATCAAGCATGGTGGTGGAGGGATGATGATTTGGGCTTGTTTTGCAGCCACAGGACCTGGGAACCTTGCAGTCATTGAGTCGACCATGAACTCCTCTGTATACCAAAGTATTCTAGAGTCAAATGTGAGGCCATCTGTCCGACAGCTAAAGTTTGGACGAAATTGGGTCATGCAACAGGACAATGATCCCAAGTACACCAGCAAATCTACAACAGAATGGCTGAAAAAGAAAAGAATCAAGGTGTTGCAATGGCCCAGTCAAAGTCCAGACCTCAACCCGATTGAAATGCTGTGGCGGGACCTTAAGAGAGCTGTGCATAAACAAATGCCCTCAAACCTCAATGAACTGAAGCATCGTTGTAAAGAAGAGTGGGCCAAAATTCCTCCACAATGATGTGAGAGACTGATAAAGTCATACAGAAAACGATTACTTCAAGTAATTGCTGCTAAAGGTGGTTCTACAAGCTATTGAATCATAAGGTGTACTTACTTTTTCACACATGGCTTCTCCATTTTGGCTTCATTTCTGTTAAATAAATCATGACACGGTGTAATATGTCATGTGCTGTTGTTCATCTGAGGTTGTATTTACCTAATTTTTAGACCTGCTAAGGAACAGATGATTGTTATTATGTCCTGATATGTAAAATCATACAATTCCAAGAGGGTGTACTTTCTTTTTCACATGACTGTACTTTACTTATTCAAATGAATGTCTCCAACTTTAAAATTGATTGAATTGTACTACAAGATGTATTTGATTTTTGTGAACTTGCATGAGAGATGTGCTGTAAAATTCATTTTCTATTTCCTCAAGCATTGTATATTAGGTGCAATCTTTAACACATTTGCTATTTCGGTTGAGCCAGTTTAGGAATATGGGGCAGTTTACAATACTGCCCGTGCGCCAGTAGGACCCACTGCTAACACAACGAAAAGCTAGCGCTTACTAAAGCAAGCAGAAAGAAGACAAAATACTCATTTCTGAAACAGGGCAGGTCATCAGAGCTCACAGAAGGGAGTTCCACTGACCACTGAGTGTTTCGACTCATTCCCAGGATTGTTTTAGGAAGCACTGCCTTCCTGTTGCACTAGCGGGTGGTCCCACGGGCACAACAGAATAAATTGAGGTACAGCAATAGTATTGGATACTGCCCATGGTCTCCTACACCCAGTTTATCTATCAAAACGTATTTTGGAATGTAGATGAACAGTGGTATTGTCAAAATATCTTTAGCTTGCAGGCTAAAGAGTGACTGTGCAATGGATAGCCTATTGGGTATTTGGCTGTGGGAGACCAGGATTAATTGCCTTCTCATCTATAAAGCTCTCTAAGCCTAAGCTACCTCACAGGCTGTTGTGAAGTTTAAGGAAATATATTGAAGCCTGACACAAGTCAGTGGGCATTAAAAAAAAGGTACTAAATAACCCTTTCACACAAAATAGTCAGATATTATGAAAATCACCTGGCATGTGAGCTTTCCAAGCTCTGATAAAGAAAAAAAAAATATTGGAAAAAAAGAAGACTCTATGAGTGGAGACATTTTGAGATTTTCTTGTATGTATTTATCATTAAGGAAGAGAGAGGAATGGAAAATTGTTAAAAAATATGGGGATAACGAGATTATTTTAAAAAGTTTCTGTAAAATTAGTTATGACAATTGGTTGCCGAAAGTGCAAGCTGCCACAATGCACATGTCAAGTTGTGAGAATTTTCTCATAGAGATCATGATCCACCTTTACTTTCTGGGAATGTTGATAGTAGCTAATTCATAGTTAGTTTTCCTACAGATTACAGGGAAACACAAGAGTGTTTCCCTGTGTTATAGGCGATCAGTGAAAAGAACATTCCACCATGTTAAGGCCAAAATTGGGGGTGGGCCATTCTGACGTTCATAAAATGGAAAATGTTTCACCAATCTTTCTGAAACGGAGACCTGCCAGAAAGAAATGCTGGTTTTACATACCCTGCACGTTTCAAGATTTGTGGAATATTGAGGGCAGGATGGCAGTTCAAAGTACCAAAATGGGGAAAACCTCTCTGGCTCAAAATGGCTCTTTTCTATTTCCGGGTGGCGACGATTTTGCTCACTAAAAGCTCCGAATTGGGACCCTTACCCTTCAAACCAGTGGTGGGATCTTGTCTCCCTGTCGTTCTAGTTGGTGGAATGACTTTTCTTTCTTCAAAATTCATTTCCATTGTTTTTTAATTAACATTTCTTTGCCCCATTAAAGTGAATATAGACTCATAACTCCTAAATGGAGCATGCTTAGTAGCGTCGCTCTCCCTCCTCCCTCCTGTTTCAAATAGATTGGAATGTTGGAAATAAGATGGCTGCCTGGCTGAAATAAGATGGCCGCCTGGCTCATTTAGGAGCCATTTCCTTCTGCAGATAAGCCAAGGCCCTGTCTGGGCCCTCTCCTTCCACACAGTGCTGTGGAGGCCAGGGAGAGAGAAACTATCTGCCTTGCTTGGAGGGAGGCCCTTCCTTGGCCTCCAAGGAAAAAGAAAACCTGGCTGGCTCAGGTAGGGGTTTGATTGACTTTGTTGTGTGTCTGTGATTGTGAAGAGGGAGGGGTGTGTGTGTGTGTGTGTTTGTTTGTGTGAAGTGCTGGTGCATCCTTCTTAATTCAAAGTAAAGAATATATGGAAAACTTTCCTTTGGGGTGGCAGTTCCTCACCCAAGCCTCTTAAAGTTTAAATTTTATGGAAAGAAATATTTTGAAACTAGGAATGAGAGGAGGTTAACCCTGGCCTATCTGCCAAGTGGTATAGGATTGCAAACTAATCTCATCTGAAAGGAGTTCAAGACACCCAAACTAATCCTTTTCTGTTCCTCTGTCACTCTGATGAGATGATGTATTGGGGAGGGATTGTGGGGAGTGAACAGTAGATTTTGTATGAACACATTTTAAGAAAAAACATTGGTTCTTTGAAGGGCAGGGTATTTACCAAAAGCTGAAAGTGCCAGCCCTTTCTCTGGTTCTACATCTCCAACAAATAGTGCCCCTTCTGTTATCAATCGTGCTGCTCTATGCAAGATGTGTGTGAGAAAAAAAATTGCGCAGCCCCTGTATTTGGTAAGGATATAGAACGTTCCCTATCCTACTGTCCCAGCTTTCCTGACCATGGGACATACTGACTTGCAATTATGGGAGTTGTAGTCCAACACCTTTGGAGGGCACCAGGTTGGGGAAGGACTGCTCTAAACAAAAAAAAAGTAGGTGGCCCTAAGTTGTTCGTCATCAGTTTTCCACAACCCCAATCACCTCTGCATATCCTATTCTCCATCCTTTCCTCATGGTTTATATCTACTTTGGGAGAATGAGAATTTCACTGGCACTTTCTGCCTCCTTAGGGAGGATGTAGCGTTATAGGTCTGTGAGCCTTAACTCCCAATTTCCCTGCTTTTTGGAGTTTGGTTGAAAACTGTAGAGCCTTTAACGTTGTTTTGTAAACCGTAGGTTTTTTGTTTATTGAATATATCTAATCAGCGCAGGAAATATTTTGTTGAATTAACTCTAGTTGCATGAATCAGTCCATGCTTCCAATAATCTCAATAAGATTTGCTCTTAGGACGTGTGTGTCTACCATACCAAGTAGAAAAGGTGCCTGATTTGTGAATCATCATACTAACTAAGAGACAATTATTATTAGAGAAGACCCACTGAAATCAAGTTAGTGACTAACCTAGGCCCTGCTGATTCATTGTCTAACTGTAAGTATAAGTAAATCTGAAGCAACTAAATGTTTGAAGGCTTTGCTGGAAAAAGTTATTCAGAAATCTAAGTACTGTGGTACTGTAAAAGTTGTTGCCATTCTTTCACACAGTAAGCAATAGCCAGGTATTTCTGCTATTCTTGTATTGAAGAATTTAGAATAAATGTTGCAAATTTATACCTTATCACATTTTATTAAACAGACAACAGATGGCAGATTTTTTTCCAGATCTTTTTTTGTTGTTGTTGAGAAAACAGAATAATTGGTTTATCAAGTATAACTGCTGATATATAGCATGTGACTGAGTCTATATATCGGCAGACACACACTTAGAAGAGAGAGAGAGATGAAGAAGCCTAAGAGACAGATAATATTCAGGCATATAGTATATTTGTATGTACGCATAAACAGACAAGTGTGTTTGAATAAAGATGTACTTCCAACGACTTGTTTCTATATTAAATCCATGTTTATTGCTTAAGTTGTATCACAGTGGAGATTAAATTATTCTTAATCATCCGGTCAGTGTTTGTGTACCTTCTTCAATAAGAAAAACATTAAAACCAACACATTCATACACTCTAGGTCCTGTCACTCTCCCACCTCTCATTGCCTCTTTGTGTTCCTTTAGTTGCCACATCTTGATAGGATTGTAAAAAGATAAAGCTAACAGGCTTATTGATAATACCATTTTCTTCAAGTATCTGGAAAGCAGTACAATTGCCTGTACTGTACATTAGAAACATATTTGCAATGCTACTTTATTGCTATAAGACAGAGGCTCCTGATGGGATGATAATGAAGTATCTTGTCACTGTGTACGAAGATGATTTTAGCATTCTGTGGTTTTTTCAGAACTCGTCCCATGTTAGTGAACAACACTCAATATAGACTCTACCCATCTTCCCACCCCCACCACTGTTGGACATGGGATTTCAAACTGCAAATAAATAAAGTATACACTCACAACATGTGCAGTGCAAATTCTAAGTAAACAGAATGACATGGAAATTAATAAACTCATAGTTGCCAACACTGTTGTAACAGGACAGTCCTGAACTTTGTTCAATGCCCTGCCTTCCCATCCTCTGTTTAAAAGCAGAAAGTCCTGCAGTGGTTACAGTGATTGAAGGAGTGTTGTGCAGAAAGGAATGCTATGACTGTGGGTAGAGGCAAATTTTTCTAACTACTTTTCTAGGTTCAATGTCATGCATGATATCAAACCTTTACAAAGATAGTGGTAACTGACCAGAAAGATAACCTCCATTTTATTGAGAGAATTGATGTTGGCAACTATGTAACATGGATTGTGTGGCCCAGACTAGTATAAGGAACACAGATAGAACTAAGTGAACCTCTGAACCATTGTGGTTTTGGGGGGAAACGTAATTGTAATAACATAATAGCAAAGACATTCAACTTTATAGCAAACCCCTAAAGTAGTTTGATTCTGCTAGCTCAATGGACAAGGTAAAACCTTTTCCAAAGAGCCTGGGACAGATTTTTTTCCTCTCTGCTTCATTTATTTTTCTTATCTACTTATTCTATCCACACAGCCCTTTTTATTATGGGAATCAAACACCCCTACACTGGCATTAATTATGGATGGGGAAAGGTAGAGAATTAAACTAAAATATACATAAATATAAAATTACAGCTTACGGTACTCTTGTGCAATTTCCTTTTCTCTAAAGAAATGGAAGAGAAAGGGAGAGTTAAGTAGTATATCAAAAGAAGGGTATTTTGTTATCATATTCTTCAGTACCTTTTAAGAATATGATTTTTATGGCTGCATTATAATTCTGCAGTTTGTTTACTGCTATGTACCCAACACCAGGAAAGATGACTTTCATTTAACATCATTGTCAAATAACATATTGAACTTTATATAAATAAAATATAGATCTCTTTGCTAAAATATGAGTGTATGAAAAAAGGAAGAACCTTTCCAAGTAAAGGAAACATTCCTTATCTGGGACGCACACATTTAGATTCACAAATGGAGAAGATATAAATATGCTTATTGAATTACTTCAGAGAATTAAGGCTTCTAAAAATATTCAGTGCCAGAATAACCTTTCTGCATCAGTATTAAGAATAAAATACATTTTGCATTTTAGGTTGTGCTTCATTTTTCTAAAGATTTTCCTTAGTTCTGCAGAATTTAATTGCATAAGATTACATACTGTAGGGGAGCGTTAGAATTGTTTATTGTTTTACTTTAAGTAGGTATTAGACTAAGTTACAGCTATAAAATTCAATTATAGAATTGATTCGTTGCTAATGTACATTGGGTAGTTGGCTCATTTCACCTTTTTTTCATGTTTAATGTGGCCGTTTCTTCTATACTTGCCATTTGGGATCCCATTTTGGTAATGTCCATTAATAGTAGCATGTTCATCAATGGACCAAAGATGTTTGCTTTGCTTGCAGATGAATTTTGCTATCCTGGCCAAAATGTAGTAGAATAAGGCTGTACCAAGCAGTACAACAACAGCAATATCCAATAAGAAATACTGATATAAAGAGACTGTGTAAACAGCAGCTCGTAGATGCTGTGCTCCATTGTGACGAAGGATATAATTAATCCAGTAGACTGTTCGATCGACAGGGTGATCTGGTTGATCTTTATGAATTTCAGACAGCTTCTGGGCCTGTTGTCGGTAGCTGAAGAATGGAAGAATAACAAGAAAAAAATCAGCATATTAAATTTATTCTATTCCTGCAATTGCTTTATCATCTTCAAACATAATTTTATGCAGGTTAGGTTATAAGACATATGGCTACTAGAGCTACTTTAGAAACTTCTATTTCCATGTCAGTAAAAGTTTAGCAAACAAAAAGAGATTATCTTACCTGGGATCATTAATAACTTTCACAAGTGTATTATATAATTCATCATCGGTAACTGTCTTCCAGTTTAGTAATATCCCCATGCCTTTGGCCTGCACTCGGGTCATAGTGTCATAATGGTCTCCAAAAAGAGGAATTCCTACCACAGGTACCCCATGGTACATGGTTTCAAAAATGCTGTTCAGACCACCATGACTGAGGAATGCCTTAATATTAGAGTGACCTAAAGCAGCAAAGGTGAGGTACAAGAAAGAAAGAAAAATATCATGAAATACCATAGAGATCCATGTATGTGAAACAGGCATGTACACAAAACTTAGCATTAGAATAAGATGGGCTCCCTACATGTCACTTAAGCTTCTTCTGCTTTTTCCTTGCAGATGACAAATACATAAGAAGTTGTCACTGCTTCTGCCATGGCTGAAATGTAAGGAAACAACTGCATGCCAAACATCTTTCAAACTACACAAGATCAAACATCTTTCTCCTTGCTTCCCAGTGTCAACAAGAATGTCAAACATCAACTGTTTCACTTTACTAATGATGGAAGCATAGGGCACATCTAAACACATAAACTGCACACAGAGGCAATCTGCCTAAAATGTCACTGTGATGTTCAGCTGCCTTATATAACATAAATGTAAATATCTGCAAGGTTAATGGTTTATACTATGTATAAAGTTCTAGGTAGTAAGTAGGCCTCAATGTACTTACGATTTGTATCCACAGGTTGGGTTCATGGGGGGGGGGTTGAATGCCTGAGTGCTGATTGGATGGTGGACGGGGAGTGCTTTGATTGGCTGTGAAAGAGTGGGAGGAGCTGGAAAAATGTATCTATATATAGTTAAGGGAAGAAGAGGGAGAGTGTGTGGGTTGGAATTCCGTGAAGTGAAGGTAGAAGTGGGGTAGAGAGAAGTAAATGATTATATGAGAGCTTGAGTGTTAAGAGAGAAGTAGAAGATTTAGGACTATATAGTGGAATCTAGTAATAAAGAAGTGACTGAAAGCAATACACTTTGAACCTTGTAACCATACACATTTGAACTGAGGAAACTATTAAGCTTATACACACATTTACTTGAGTTAATAAACTGCCATTATATTTACAAACAACTGGTGTGGTCTGTGGAAGTGTCTAAGGTGAAAACAACAAATGGCAGCAGCGGAATGGGAAACTGAGGGATAAGTTGCTGGGCTGTGGAGCTGTGGGGCCTGAAGAATTTGTGAGATAGGAGCAGCCACAGCAGACCTAAACCTTTAAACACGTCATTAGCACAGGGGGGATTGAAGTGGTCCTGGGTGCTAGTGGCATGGACAGTCCTGTCAGGTGCCTGTGGGAGTCTCAGGTGAAGTTAAGATGACACAGGTTGTCACAATCACTTTATAAGCTATAATATAGCTAGAGTAACACTAATCACATTCATATTGCTGTGGAAATGCATGGAAAATAGTATTTGAAACCAACTTATCATCAGTGACAAGCATTTACATTTTACATAAAAACTGGAAGATGTCTTTACAACTCACCACTCTTGATGTGTTTAATTTAACCCAATTTTTGAGCTAAAAAAATATGAATGGCAAATAATTCATTCATTAATATTTTCCCAATTCAAGAAGAAATGTTGTGTCAATGGGTGGAAAATGTTTGATTGTTTTAGGTGCCAAAATTGAATGTTTGAATAATTAGTACTTTTGTGCCAGGTTGGTGCAAAATTCCTCCTAAGGTATCAGCATCTTATTTTTATTTATTTATTACATTAAGTTATCAGCCATATACTTTTGTTTATTTATTTATTACATTTCTATACTGGCCAATAACCAAAGCTTTTAGGACTTAGCAATCAAGATAGTGTGTACCTATAACAATTCAACAGGAGTAAACTTTGTGAAATCAGTAGATCTTACACATGCTCAACCAGTGCAGTATTTCAGCTATAACGTATATGAATCTATTCTCTATCAAACTGGATAAAAAGAAATTGTTCATCTCAGTCTGGAGTTATACAGCTGATCAGTCTCAGGTTACACTACAGGCATTCAAGATGCAGCTGGACAGCCTTCTGTCAGGTATGCTTTAAGGTGGATTCCTGCATTGAGCAGGGGGTTGGACTCGATGGCCTTATAGGCTCATTCCAACTCTACTATTCCATGATATAATTCTATGATCTACATTCCTATACACACTTAGCTTAATAATAAAATCCTGATCTAGCAACCAAAAGTACAATTAAATAAGATACAAAGGGAATTGTGTGTTTAAGAACATAAGACTAAAATACTTCTAATTCTACTCACCTAACAGGTCATTTTGTGGTAACCATTCCATGAGTTTTGTATTGTTACCCAAATTCCTAGGTTTATTTCCTGAAAACCTAAAATACACAAGAAAAAGCAGTTTCAAAATGCATTTATATAGGAAGATTTATTTAAACATTAATTCGTTAGTTGCTTTTCTACTGTTCAAAGTGACAAATAAAATAACCAATATCAATAAAATCGGTAAATAAATAAATACATAAATACATGAAGTGTATTATAATAAGGTCTAAAAACCAAGTGCATCAAATGAGCTATATTAGTAATGGATTTAAAAGTAATAAATAAAAATTCATTTTCAAAAATATGCTATTTTACACTAGATTACTTCTTACTTCATGAAAGATAATACATAAGAATGTTGGGATCCAAATGAAACAATTTTTGCATGAAATTTTATTTTGTTTTTTCTCCTAGATACCTTAAGAAAGCCCAACTATTTTCTTGGCTTGACCTTCTTTGTCACCGGTTGCGAATTGCAACTAGAGTTCAGCTGGCTAAAGGAGGTAATAGACAAGGAGTACCTTGTCTATTAATAGACAAGGAATAGTTGGACGCACTGCTTCATATTTTCTTGCTACCTCTGTAACAATCTCCAAGACTTAGGGCACATCTACACCAAGCAGGATATTCCACTATGAAAGCGGTATATAAAAGGCAGGAGCCACACTACTGCTTTATAGCGGTACTGAAGAGCACTGACATCTGTTGGGGCCCATTGACACATACTATATACCACTTTCATACCACTTTAACCGGTTTGGTGTGGCTCCTGCCTTTTATATACTGCTTTCATAGTGCAATATCCTGCTTGGTGTAGATGAGCCCTTAGTTATCAATGTTTTAAACAAGGACTGGACAACTCCTGGCCCACATCCAGCCCATGGCTGAATTTCATCTGGCCTGTGGCATTGGCATGGACTGGCAACACTGCCCATTTTGGCAGCAGCATTCAACAGAAGGTGATCCCTCCCTGCCCAGCACAGCCACAAGATGCCCTTCAGTAAGCTGAGGAAGGGGAAGCGTTGAGCACTATTCACAAGACACTGTTGAAGACACTTGCTTTGCCTATGAACCTGCCAGTTGGTTAGATTTTCAACTGCCTGGCAGGCAGAAAGAAAAGCCTCTTCCATCTTCCTTCAGCTCAAAGCCAGCTGGAAGATCCAGAGGCAGAGAAAGCCAGTACCCTTCTGCTCTCCCTCAACAGCCCTGGCCTGGAGGGAGATAGTGGAGGTGCTTCCTTTTGTCCCTAACTTCATGCTGCATCTCAAAGATGCAGCACAAGGTCGGAGACATGAGAGAAAGAAGGTGGTGGGAGAGAGGAAGAGAAGGGGTGGCTCCACCTACATTTTGCTCTGGTTCTGCCTAGAGATGTAAAATTTCTGGAAAATTTGAAGCCATGGGAGAAAAAACAAGGGGGGGGGGTCCAGGGGGCTGACATCGGGGGGAAACGGAAATTTTGGGGGAAATTGAAATAAAGCAATATTAGCACTTTTTACAGATTGAAAGTCACTTTGTTACTTTAGGAACATAAAATGTAATTACGTCCAACTTGGTTTGGCATAAAATTATTACATTTGGTATATTAAAAGTACAGTGTATTCAAACAATTATTACAAATTGAATTTCCTTTTTTAAAAAAAATTGTAACAAATGGAGCTACAAACTCCTGAACTGTTGTTGTTGTTGTTGTTGTTATATTTATTTATATCCTGCCTTTTTCCCAGTACTGGGACTCAAGGCAGTTTTCAAAACTAAAAGATGTACAATTAAAACATATAAATATAAATTACAAAGGTTAAAATAGAATTAAACCTACAGTAAAACTAAAAACATGTTAAAAAAATAAAAACTGTAACCTTTTGGGGTGGGGTGGGGGAATCCAGTACATTAACACAGGTCCAGTATAGTTCCAAAAGCCTGCTAAAACAAAAAAGTTTTTGCCTGACTCCAAAACTGTAGCACAGAGGGAGCCAACCTGGCCTCCCTGGGAATGGATTTCCAGAGCCGTGAAGCAGCCACCAAGAAGGCCCTCTCCTGCATACCCATCAGGTGTGCAAGGGGTGTTGGTGGGACTGAGAGAAATGCCTCCCCTTTCAGGAACACCTGAACTGCAAGGAACATCTTTGGTTTTTTCTAGTTTACGAGGATCAGGCAAAAAACAATTTAAAAATCAACAGAAGAAACTATCAATATGTAGCAACAACGAAAATTATTTATGTCTCCGCTAGTCCTCCACAGTGTCACGCAGACATAAAGCACCCATTCCCATAAAAAGAAGTGAGAAAAAAAGGGGGGGAACCAAGATTAAATAAATAAAAATAAATAAATAAGATTCAATGAAAATACATGAAATTTAATCACTCATTTTCTGAGCTATAGCTATCACTACCAAGTTTCAGTCTCTGCTTCAGTGGCAGTGCCCCCTAGAAGCAGAAATGCATCTTGCTCTTGAATTTGAGAGTTGTAGTCTCAATTTGCAACCTAGGACTTGCTTGTCCTTGGTGCACTGAAACTGTCATAATCTGATACTGTACATAGTTTTTAGATATTTACTTCTCATTTGGAGAAGTAAATATCTGAACACCTTATCTTAAACATGTTATTTATCATGCTAAAATAAAACATCCCATAACCCATTTTTTCTTCATTTTTTTCAGTTTTTCCAATTTTCCGAAAAACAAAACAAAAAAGGCTTCAGGAGGAAACGGAGAAAAAAGTTTCCCCCCCCAAAAAAAAAATTCTGGGTTTTTTTGTGCCTTCACATTTCTAGTTCTTCCCACTGCCAGTTCTGGCTCCCCCCTCCTCCTGTCATTTCCTTCAGGCCCCAACTTACCCTGTGGATCAACAACCCTCCATAGAAAAAAGGTCCCCAACCCTTGCAAATATCAGTTCCACTGTTATAAGTACCTCCAAATAATTCTTTGAGGAAGTCTTGCCAGAGCATGTGCCAATTTATGTGCTATATCTTCTGCCAAATATTTCACTCCTGCTCCAAACGAAACAAGGACAAAGCCATTTTCATTAGCACCATCCACCCATGTTTGGAGATCCTAAAGAAATAAAGAAGCTTGTTGTCAAGACTTGCAAACGATATCACTATAGAAAATATTCGACTGGCAAATAATGGAACAAAACATATAATAAAGTTTTGTTGAAGTTACATAAACAAACGTTAAATGTCTATAGACACTGTAGAGTTAAGCGAAATCTAGGAGTACAAATATTGGGGTGGGGGAACAGGTAGTACAAAAGTTATCCAGCGTAACAAATAGGCACGTAAAGAGGAAAAGCTTTTCACCACTCTGTACAGGTTCTTTTGTACTTTGGCGCGGGGGGTGTTGTTGAAGATTAGATAAAGGAGTAAAGAACTATGTGGCTTGATGGGGGTTCCTCCCTCCCAGTTCCATGAGTAATGTGGTCTTGCACAATCAGATCATGAACCAAACTCTATTTCTCCAACCTCACTTAGTACACAGTGGTGTACTATGCCTGAGGTGACAGTATCAACACATAGTTTGCTTATGGAGGCTACTATGGCTGGATATACATAGATGCATATACTATACTCATGTAGGCTGGTTATAGGTGCACCTATTGCCCATACCTGGCCCGAAATTCTCCTAGTGCCTGCGTGTGGGCACTGAAAACTCCATAAACCTTTCTGCTCTTGATTCAAAAGTATGGATTCTACCTACAGCATACAATGTAAAAGTCTTTTATTTATTTTTCTAAAATAATATTCTTAAGGTGCAATCCTATGCATGTTGAGACAGTTTAGATGCTGGGTGGAGAATGCTGAGAGTTCTATGACTTTGTCTAAACATGCATAGGGTTGTGCCTTTAGTCTAACATTCAATAATGAAACCATTAGTTTACTATTGAGCAATTGGCCAACTAAGAACTGTGTGATTTTAAAAAAAGTTGGAAGAAAAACAAATAGTACAAGGAACAAATAAGTTGTACTAATAATCTCCCCCACCCCACCCCACCTGCAGAATTGGGAGCTCTCCCCACTTTTGATATTAAGTTTTTATTTACAGCCACAGGAAGTCATAGGTACATCTATTGTACACATCTGAGGTGACTGCATATTAAACATAGTATTTATTTAAAATAGAAATGACACCAATTGCCAATTAACAAAAGGATTTATTTTATACAAATATGAAAACCTAAAATATGTCACATTTTGTGTCAGCTGTGTAGGGGTGGCCAAATGGTGACTCAGAAGACTCAAGCTGTTCTGGATAGATAACCCTTTCCTAGCTGGAAGAGGAAGCAGCTAGCTTGCCAGCGAATAGAGGTGGGACTGGCAAATTGGAAAGAGTGTGTGTGGGAGGGAAATGGTGGGTTGAAGAAACTGCAAGGGAGATGCCATTGTAGTGGGGGATATTCTTCTTGGCTATATGGATAACCAGTTTCACATTGTTTATCATCCTCGTGAGCTGATACAGCACATTAATTAAATTCATGAGCTATGACCTGGAAGGCCCTGGTTTAATCATTGTCAGCTTAGCCATGAATTCACTTAATGGCTAAAGGCAAATCATGGTCTCTCTCAGTGGTCTCTCAACCCTGCAATATGGGGATAATAACAATTTACTTCAGGGGACAGTAAATTTTCTAGTTATTTGAGCAAAGCTAGAAAGTTTTTTTAAGGGATAAATATAGACTAACATACTGCAATTACTAGAGAAATATGAAAACAGGGTATGGGAAAAAATCTCATACACTCCCAACACAAAGCAAGACGAACCACACATGCGAGTTCTGATGCCTCAACACCCACTTCAATCACCATTTGAGAGGTTTCCAGAGCAAGTAATTAATCCCTATAGTTTCATAATGCAAGTTTGATTTACTAGTATTTATAAGCAAAATTATTACATCACAAAAGGAAAGACCTCTTGAAGTAAAATTGAAATCCAGAATAAAAGAGGTAAAATATCTTAAGGTCACGGAACATTCTTCATTTTTCAACCAATTGACTGGCACTTCATCTAAAATGGTTACCTTTTGTACTGCTGGGATTTTCCCAAGTCCTTAGTGAAATAAATATTCCTTCCACCAACCCACTTCATAGGTTTACTATATGAAACCTATCCTCAACAAACCCCTCAATATTCATCCTTGATTCTATTCCCTCCCAACTGATGAGTAGCACTTTCCCCCACCATTATCCTTCCTCTTCACCAGGCTAAGGGATTGGCCCTTTAAGAATTCACACTTTCCAGATCAGGGATGGAAGGATGGACTCATAAGGACTCAGTACACTTCCAGCCTTCACTGGAACAATCTGCATACTTGGAGTTTTAAATAGTGTTGCCTTGCTGGGTTACAATACCTTTCGTAGCAGCACTGTTAAGTCAGGACATGCATACACCAAGCAACTCTACCCCTTAGCCACAGAAATATATACTCTTCACCTCCACAGATGCAATGGAACATAGATGTACCTCATTTTGATTGTTATAAGGATTGTTATTCAGCATTTCATTCACTTACGTATTACATTTCTATACTGCCCAATAACCAAAGCGGTTTAGAAAGATTAAAACCCTAAAAATACAATATGACAGAATAATGTAAAACTATTATATAAAATGTATAATTTATATAACACTGTCAATACTGATGGTGTTTTACAGAGTACAAAAGGACAGGTCTTTGATCCAAGGGGCTTTCAATGTCTAATTCAACACAGAGGGAGACAACAGAGGAGAGAGTAGAAAGAAGAGACAGAGGTAGTCGGGGGAATAAAATAATTCCCCCCAAGTACCAGGAACCTCCAGTATCAGAAGCATTAATCCTATATACATCAGTTGCTGGGGAACATGGGTGAGAGAGTGCTGCTGCACCATGTACTGCTTCTAGGTTCCTTAGTCGACAGCTGGTTGGCCACTGTGTGAACAGAGTGCTGGAGTAGATGGACCCTTGGTCTGATTCAGCATAGCTCTTCTTATGTTTTTAATTTAATTCAATTGCACACACTTAGCATTAATTACTGTAAGGAAAATTTCCCTTGTATGTACATTCCAGCAGCATAGAACTACCCCTGTCCCTACCTATGTGAGACATTTTCTTTCAGCTCCATTTCATTGGCCCAGTGTTGCTAGATTATCAGTTTGGAAACATTGTCTCAAGAGTTTAAAAAATCTCTGATTTTATTCAGAAGTCCAGTATGGTTTTATTCAAAATTTGGTAGAGGGAGTGAAAGTGCTGCCTTAAGAACCTCCTTATGGATATGGAGACAGGGAAACCTAAAAGGTGGGCTGTAACTGGAGAGGACTCAACTTCATACAATGATTGGAATTTCTCAGTCAAACACCAGAGGTCTTCAGCCAAAGATTTGGTTTCCTAGAGGAAACTCACGGCTGTATAAATCGAAGTTTTGCCTTCGCAACAACCCTGAATGGAAGGTAGTCCGAGCAAGAGTGGCTTGCCCAAATCTACCCATAAAATCATTAACCTACTATCATCATCCTGTGAAGGTCATGTAGCTATGGAAATAGGACAAAGAGAAAAGAAGTCTTTCTGATATGTATTATATTTGTATATATAAGTAAGTCCTGCCTGCCTGAACCTATATTTGTTTTTTATTCATCAATGACTGGAAAAATTAAAAGAGATGCAGCCTTAAACACATTCAGTCACCAGGGTAGGTAGGGCAGGGGATGTACAACACCAACCCTGAATGGCTGCATTCCCTCCACCACTTCACACCTCTACACGAGCAGCACAATCATCAAAAACATCTAAAATGAATTGCTGACACCATCTCTTCCCAATCAATTTCTTTGCTCCCTCTCTGATCCTTTCCTCACAGATTAGAGGTAGGCACAAATCAGATAAAAGAAAGATCATATAATGCATAAATATCCTATGAATATTTATGCATTATATAGATTGCTATCAAAAAAGTTTCAACAAATCCTGGAAGTTAAATTGATCAATGGTTAATAGCCATGATAGTTAAACAGAACCTTGATGTACAAAAGTAGCATTCTTCTGAGTATGAGATGCCAGGGATAAACAATAAGGAAGGGCCATCTCCTTTACATTCAGTTTGTGCACTTCTAGAAGCAACCAGCTGCCCACCATTGGAAACAGAATGCTGGACTAGAATGAAATTTGGTTGGGGTCTAGCAAGGCAATTCTTACATCTAAGCTTCTCAGTCTGCTTCTTTACTGTCCCTCTCATTTTTGTGACTTGCTGCTGGTATATCTATTAGAAATGACATTTTTGTTTCTATCGTGTCCATCAGAACTGGGGTCCTAAGCAACCCAAATTGGCTCTTGAAAAGTATTAGGAAAGGTGGAAGGAAAATATAAAAGTTGTTTCAATTAAAGTCTGTAAAGTCATTCTAAAGACTGAATCAATACCAACCTAACTGAGTCATTTTAATAAAAAATGTAACTGGCTTCAGCAGATTACTGGGCATGCCATGTAGCCTTTGCTAAACCTTCTGACATTGATCAGAACAATATTTCACTAATAAAACATAGAAATATAGGCAATAAGGGAAAGGGTACCATTCAGTGTACAAAGGCCAGAGAATGTTCTGTTGATGAAAAGACTCAGAATAACCATATTTTAAATCTAAATATTAACTGCACTTCTTGTAAAAAATCAAATCCTGTTTTTAAAAGACCACTAGAAAAATGAATCAAGAAAGCCATACTTACTGAAAAATGTGAAATGAAACCATATAAATTGAAATTAACCCTATATAAAGTTATACACTAGCAGCAAGAATATTGAGTGTGTGAATGTGTTTTACTGAAGTTCTCCTTTCAGTTATACACTCAGAATTGCTGCTTAGTGCTTTAGCCATTTTAGTATTTATAAAAATACATGATTATCAGACAGATATGGTATTGTACTTACATTACTATGTGATCTTTGTTCTCTTTGCTTTTTCTAATTAGCTATTCTCTGCAGGCTTAAATGCTAAATGCACAGCTGTGGTTATATAGTGCAAGGTCCCAGCTGGCAGTAACCAGTGGTGCCTAATACTGAGCTTTGTTTCAAACAAACAAAGCACACAAATGCAACCATAACTGGGTTTCAATGTCTGAAGCTCTCTCAGGTCAGCTGTTGGAATCAAATATGCAGAAGCATCAGTAACCATTTCCCCAATACTTCTGTGGACAATCATCATTTACAGAAAAAAGATACTGATGAGATTACAGTACAAGCCATGAATATGTAATTTAGAAAATAAACTCAGAGTACTGAGAGCAATGGGTAAAATTCAGATTGTTTATTAATATTTTCTTTAAAGCAAATTTATATTTTTCAATATATGTGGCTTTCTTCATTTATTAAAAATCACATTGAATTAGATCCTAGGAATGTTCATGTCTAGAAGTGATGCATTTTATATGCAGCTATTTCTGGTTAACAAAATAAATAAATGAAGTATCAAAATGAACTGTTAATCAGATTGAGAATGTAGACCAAATCTAATTGCTACTAATATCGATTTGCATGTCTAAATATCTTGAGCAACTGAATATCAAAACCCCTCAAAGCATCCCAACCAGGTGGTCACAGATTGCTGCCATGACCTAACCCTTACAGAGGTGTAGTCTAAAATTCAATCTCATAACTAGTAGTTGATTGGTGCTTCTATAACAAATCTTGGGAGCACATGGTAGTCAGAAAGGGAATTCCAGTTATCCATTTCCAAACAGAAAACTCATAATCAAGAAAGCCTATCAGATAATAGAACGCACTATTACCTAAAGTGATAGGTTTACTGATCCCAATAATGCACCAAGATGGTACACTAGAACACATATATTAGTGATAGGCAAAATTCCCCCAGCCTGGATCGGATTGGCTTGGAAATAAACCAAGCATACTTTCTTTCCCCCCAAAAAAGTTGGTAATAGTGACCCTGTTCAAACGATAGACAAAGCCATGGTGGTTAAGCAATTTGAGCATGTCATGTGAACCATTCCTAATCATGGTGGCTACACAACCAGTTTAAACACAGTCACACACCATTTGCTGCAAAAGGGTTAGCGGCCTAACCATTGGTTTAGTGTGTTGTCTGAACAGGCCCAATGTAAGCTATTTTTCAAGCCAATCTGACTTCAGAAGCTGCTTGCCCCTCACCTCAATCCCTTGAATCTTCACTTACAGGATTCCACAGCAGGAGAACCACCAGTGCTACGATGAAGGTAACGAAAGGAATTGGATCATTCCCTCCCTTCCCTGTGCAACACTGCTAGCAGGCCATGAAGGAAAGCCTCAGCAGCGTTAGGGAAGATGCTAGTAGCACGTCAGAGATAATGGAAGGAGAAGTCTGTTCTCCCTCCTTATTTTCTCAGCATTTGCAGCTGCTCATGCTATGCCACCAGGTAAGAGTAATTTAAAAGGAAAAGGGGAGGGGGTTGTGGAATCAAGGTCACTGGTTTTAATCAAAGTTGGAAAAGAATCTGGGGACTCATAAAGCTGACATCTCCTTTGATAGACTTTTACAAGCTCCTGAAGCTCATATCAGAATCAAAGCTTAGAAAACGTTGCCATCTTATATTAAAAGTTGCCCACATTCTGCTTTAAGCCCAAGAATCTGACCTCTTTCAGTTGT
Organism: Elgaria multicarinata webbii; assembly: GCF_023053635.1. Lineage (NCBI taxonomy): Eukaryota > Metazoa > Chordata > Lepidosauria > Squamata > Anguidae > Elgaria > Elgaria multicarinata. The sequence continues at coordinate 32,971,055 of NC_086180.1, read as the reverse complement.
ATTCCCAGCATCATTGTGATGTATCACCAACAAAAAAGAGCCTACCTGGACTCCATCTGAGATCGTAAAAAATGCTACCCAGATTTTGTATTTCGTGGTTTTAATTGTGAACTGCCCAGAGAGCCTGGGCTATTGGGCAGAATAAAAATGTAATAAAATAAATTTACTATGTCTGAAACAAGGACATGCTTCTCTTTAAAATGTGCAGTAGGTGGCTTAATATGAAACGGGGGTCTTTCCACATTGCTAGCTGGGAAAGGCAAAAGAGCTCCATGTAGTTGTTTCACTGTGTCTATTATAGTTGACAATTGGAGCAACACATTAGTACCTGACTTTGAGCTGTGGCACAGAATTCATTTGAAACAGCCTTTAATTAATGACATCTCCTAGGTTTATTTATATTTCCGAAAAGGACATAATCTCATCATCTGTATGAGGAGAGCAGGATGAGGAAGTTCCAGGAATGCAGCAATGTTCTAGTCCATGGCAGACCAATGTGAGGCCCCTTAATCAGCATATACTATGCCTGTCAGAAATGGCAGTAGATGCCACACATGGGATGCAGCAAGACACTTTTTACATTCTTAAGGAAGAACACATGTTCAGGGCCATGTTTCAATATAATAATAAATTATGGTATAATGTTCATGCATTTCCCACTCCCCTGTTGTGACTGTAAGGAGGAGATGGGAAAAATTTGCTTCTTTTTCCAATTAACCTCATATTTTCATTATGTCCAAACTGGGACAAAGTGTAATTATTGTTTGTCTAAATAAGCCAACTTTAAACTATAGTTTACAATTCTTACTTGTTTGGCCAAACAGTAGTTAAAACTAAATAAAATTAATCCTAGTTTGGACAAGACGACAAACTGTGCTTAGTTCAAAACCAAAGCAAGTGCTTCCGAACTCCTTGCCACCATAGCTGGAGGAGGAAAGGGGAGGGGAAAGGAGGTGGTCGCTGCTTGTAACCCTAAGCTATGATTTAGTGTTAAGTCCAAACAAATTCACTTTCACTTGACACAAATTAGCTATGCCTAGTATGTACTCTTGCTTTGGAAACTGAACACATCAATAGACTATGAGGAATCTAATAAAAATAATGAAGTAGACAACAGAAGAGTCAAATTATCCTACGTGTGGTTTTGTCAATGTGGTTGACTACCATACTGAAGTACAGTAGCAAATAATGTTTCATATTGTGTACAGCTGGTTAATTTTAATCTAAGCAAACTTTTACCAAAAAAAATGTTATTAAACAATACCCACAAACTGGCAACCCACAGCTTATTCAGATATTAATTTCAATATTTCATTCTATGCAAGAAAGCATATACTAAAATAATACTATGGATAAATGATTAGGTAAGTTTATCCATAGTATTATAATATTATTTTGAAAATCAACAGTTACTCTCCTATAAATGGTAGCTTCAAATAATGCCAAAAAAGGATCAACAGATTTCACTTACAAGGTTTGCTGCAAGTACAAGTAGTAAAATAAATGTCTTGGCCACAATAAACCACACATGGAACAGTGGTGGAGGATCTGGCACAAAGGCAGCATGATTGGGCAGAGAAAGGCCATACTCAACTTTATGAGAAGCATCTAGATAGCCTGCTCACTTCAAACAAAAGGAACAGTATTATAGGTGTTTTCAAACAGGAAAAGCCCAAAGCCTAATCTACGCCATTATTTTAATCTACGCCATTATTACATTATTTTTTAAAGTTTAATGTTTCCCCCTCTTTTGCTATATTAAGCGGTTTTTGAAAGGGATGAAATAAAATAGACCTCTAGACAGACATAGCTGCATGAAACCTATACTTAAATCATTTATATACAAAAATGTCTGGAAAGGCTCTTAGAATCAAACTGAAAATATACTGACCTGGTTCCCACAAAACACTAACCCATGCTTTATTTAACCCATGCTTTAGATTATTTATCCAAAGTATTTCACACCAAAATGTCCAATTAAAAACTGAGTGAATGGAAGTTTAAGGAAGGTGTTAAACAAGTTTATAGTTCTACTATAACAAAGCCACCAGAGGGACAATAAATCCTGCAGGAAATAAGGACAGGGCGCTTACTTTATCACTTGAGAAGATATTATCCTCTTATGTCTGCTCAGTTCTCCCTCAAATTCAATCTGCTGACATGTAGGCACCAGCTTATATGGCAAAGTAGTTGAAGGATGGTGCCAAAGTCACAGGTTGTTTATGACTATTTACTGCGGGTGACGATATCAAACTACACCATTGTTTCTGCACAACTGTTCTCCTTGCTCCCTGTTATTACTGGGAGCCCTTACAGGGTCAACTCTCTGCACTTACAATTACACCCTTCCATCAGATATACCACAATACTTTTTTTTCATCACAACAGGCCATGCAGTCTATCCTATGCATTTTTACCCCAAAACAGGCAGCAGCATTCTCCGTTATTCCCTATGTCTCTTTTTCTCTTTTCCTAATTATAATTGCAATTCCTAAATCTGTAATATTATAACTACAAAATTTCCATCTGTACAATATAATATATTTTTGTATTTTTACTTTGCCATTCTGTTTCTGCTTCTCCTTGCCCATCATATTGTCAGATTGCCAAATGGAGATCCATTTGTGAACTTTTAACCTATGATGCTATTCCATATCCTGAAACTCTGGGATAAAGTGGGCTACAAATGTAAATAAATAAAAAGAAGGCTTACAGCCCACTCCCATGCAGGTTTACTCAGAAGCATGTTGCACTGAGTATTGAAATCCAAAGTCAGGACAGGCTTAGAATAACTATATGAAACTGTTCTTGGGAAAAGTACTAAAACTTTTACAGCTTTAGCAATTATTTGGTTGCTTATGGCAAACAAAACCAAAGCAAGCTAAGTCTCCCCTTCCCCTCATGGCCTCTCTTTTTGCATTCCCCCATTCTCATAGCACAGCACAACATTTTGCTTGCCAGGGAAGTGCACTGATGCATTCTGACTGCTACTGGTGAACCCACACCTTCCAGTAATAAGGCATAAGAAGGGCAACACTGACAAATGCAACAATTATATACCAGCACTGGCAAGCAGAATGGAATAGAGATCTAAGCCTCTTTCCCCACTGCTTCAACCACTTAACACTTGTTTATTATATGTAAAATGAAAAACGCGAATACATTGTTAATAACAACAAAAAAGTCAGATCCTTTAGTTAAAACAGCCCTAAACCCTTACCCATCTAGGAATGTGCAAGTCCTTGCATATAGCCAAAGTCACTCTCTGGATTGTGACCTGTGACATTCAAATCACAACTCAACCATGGACTCACTCTATATCATAGGCGTGCGGAGCACATTTCATTAGGTGGTTCGGCCAGGGATACTTTTTTTAAGGTAAACATTGATTGAACATACAGTAATAAAGGACTTTTTTTCATTCATCAAACAAACGAAAACTGAAGTAAACTGGATTTTTTTAAATTAACAAGTAATCTGTACTTTAAAAATACACATTTTAAAACAGAGACTCTGAATAATATTTTTTTTGCTGTAGTGATAACCAGGCATATATAAAGATAGTCAATTTTCACCATCTTTAAATTTAATCAGATAATGACCTAATCCAAACTTACTAAAACAGATTAAGATTTCTTGATCAGGCTTGTTGTGGTTCAAAGATCAAGTGTATTTTAACTCATTGGGTGCAGATTTCAACACCAAGCAAGTCCACATTTGGCCTATGGAGAGCACCTTGATAGTAGATATATACAGCTTGAATTTTTAAATACTTGAAAAATTCAAAATATAAACAACACATTGAATCCAACACTTGTCTTAGGGCAGGCAAGAATAGTCACAGGGTCTGTGATAGGGCAGGCCAGAAAAGTTGGGGAATCTGCAAGAGTAGTCGAAATAGTTTGAGGAGTCTGCAGTAGTACAGGCTAGAATAGCTGAGGACTCTGTGTCAGGGCACACCAGAACAGCAGAGGAGAGCATGACGTTTGCCAGATACTGCATGTCTAGTTTAATGGAGAGATCACATCCTTTGAAAAAATGATAATTGATTAAAGAAAATTGGCTGGAAAGAATGACAGATGCCCTGCTATTCTGAAATCAAGAGAAAGTATGTGGTTCAAAAAGTACTAAAATTAGAATCATAGAATAGTAAGAGTTGGACGGGACCTCTACGGTCATCCAGTCCAACACCTTGTTCAATGCAGGAATCCATCTTATAGCATACCTGACAGATGGTTGTCCAGCTGCCTCTTGAAGGCCTCGAGTGTGGGAGAGCCCACAACCTCCCTAGGTAACTGATTCCATTGTTGTACTGCTCTAATAGTCAGGAAGTTTTTCCTGATGTCCAGCCGGAATCTGGCTTCCTGTAACTTGAGCCCGTTATTCCGTGTCCTGCACTCTGGGAGGATCGAGAAGAGATCCTGGCCCTCCTCTGTGTGACAACCTTTCAAGTCCTTGAAGAATGTTATCTTATCTCCCTTCAGCCTTCTCTTCTCAAACCTAAACAGTTCTTTCAGTCTCTCCTCATAGGGCTTTGTTTCCAGACCCCTGATCATCCTCATTGCTGTACAGTTAAATCAGCAGGATTCTTGAAGTAAGAAAATGATTTCTCTAACTAAACCATGTTCTAAAATATTTTCATTTTTGAACATCTCTGCCAAACACCCTAGCTACAGGATAACATTACAAGCAAAGAATTGACATCTTCCAAGATCTACCACACTCAAGAAGTTACTAAGAACTCTTGCAGAATAAGTCAACATTTTAGAAATGCAAACTTAGCTTTCAGTCTTTGCACAGTCTGAAGAAGAAAAAAACAAAAACAGAACAACCCCAAAACGTATTTTGAAATTGTTTAAAAGCAACTACAGTGATTTCTTACAAGTTAAGTTCCTACAGAATTATTTATAGTCTATTGGTCTGGTGATTTCATGTTCAATATTTGTCTCTAAACCATGTACAAAAAAGCTGTATTTTGAAAAAGTCACCACATACTGTACAAGTTTTACAAGGAAGAGATCCCATGTTATTCTTTTAACAATTTTGGCCTTGCTGGCTTGTGTCACATTATGCTCTGGGGGTGGGGGTGGGTGGGGGATAAATGAAAAACAAACCACCGTGGCCAAACCCTTAATAAAATTTGATTCCTAAGCAAAGCCAGAAATATTATATAGCCATTTGTTTCCTAATTAGCTTGGTGCTTTTGGAAAATCAGAAGCAGGGTATCACAAGCTTGAATAATGCCCTCTTCCATTTTCTGCATAGCAGTTAAGCGTATTATAACATTGCTTTTGTTTCTTTTTTTAAAAAATGCAATTATATACACTTTTAATAAAAACTTTGGCCCATTGTGCTGTTTGCGCTTCCCTACTCCTTTAAGTGCCTTTCACAGACATTCCCTGGCCTACACAATTAACACAACCACAACAGCTGCTGCAGCAGTTACTCCCATTTTAGTGGTGGTAGTGGTTATTAAAAACAGTATCATGCTGAAAAGTTACCAAAATACTTGTCAAATTAAAAACAAAAATAAAACACAGCTTTTTATCTCTCCCAAATTTGTCAGAATTGGGAACCACATATGAAGACTACCAAAACATATTAAAGAAAGCCACCGGCAACCTTTTGGAAAAAAAATATGACATATTTTTCTACCAAAGCATGATCCTTTAACAGAAGAATAGGCAAAGATTTTATTCTCTGGAAAGTATTTAAGCTGAGCTCACAGAAGACAAGAAATTTTACATTAAAGAAAAAGAGAGAGATACAGATGGTGGGAACCTCCTGACGTGTGCTCATCCCCAGGATAGCAATACGGCACAAGCACAATCCAAAGCCCACGTTTCCTACACAAAGCCTCCCTTGGAGTAGAGCTTCGTTTGTTCCAGGGGGCTTGTGCAGGAGAAGCAATCTGGGTTGGGCATTATTAGAGGTTGCTGAGGGGGAGGCGGGCGAAAACCAAGCAGCTGAGGTGGGGAATGGGCGCGGCAGCCACGTACCTTCCCTGGCAGCGCTGCTGGCCTCCCGCTGCTACTCCCTCCGCCTCGTAAGGTGCTGCTGCTGCTTCTCATCCTCCCTCCTCGCGCTGCCCACAGCTCTGGCCCTCGCGCCGCCGATACTCGTTCTCCCGCCGCCGCGCCTCGTGCTTCCGCCCCGCAGAGCAGCCTTGCTGTGCAGCTCAGCCAGCAGCCAGGGTCTTCGGCGCGCTCTTGAATCGCGCGAGATCTCGGCTGCTGGCTGGGAAGTCTCGCAGGAACTGTTGCAAGACTTCCTACTTCCTGTGAAAGTTGGCTGGGCAGCTGGGAAGCAAGGCTGCAGAGCAGCTGCGGGGGTGGGCCGTGCTTAGAGGAGCTCGGGCCAGAGCAGCGGCGCCTCGCTTGTCCTCTCTCCCTCAAGTGGCTCACTGTGCAGGCGGCAGCGGATTAGGGGGTTCAGTTGAACCCCTTGAACCTGTTGTGCGCACGCCAATGCTCTATATCCTTATGTAAGAGACATCCTATCTTAACCTCATCCACTTCCTCATTTAGAAAACCCTTCAGCTATAAGAGTAATAAACAGATTTATCAATTGTTTAGGATCAAATGACCTTCAAACTAACTAAAAACTGCCATATATAGAATTTTAACAAAACACAAACATAATAAATCATCTGCCCTAGTTTAATAACATGACTTGCAACTTCTGTAATTTCTTAATTTTAAAAAAATCATACAAAATATGTATGCCCATTGTATATAACCTAAAGCATTCAAGCTGCTTGCTTATACTATTTTTCTATTTCACATTTAAATATGGAAGTAATTGAAAATTACATATCAGCATAGAAAATGAGGCGCCATTTCTAGAAGACCTAAAACTTTATATCTCTTTTTATAACTTCTCAAATCTTTTAATTATTAACAGAAATGTCTCTGCATTTAGTCTGCTGAAAAGTGGCTTGACACTGTTCGCACTGTTTTTAAGACTATATCGCCAGTAAATAATTCAGAATGTAAACTGAAACACAACTCAGGCTGCATACGTAATGCAAATTAGTTATCCTTTAATACCCTTTAGCCACATATTCATAAAACCAAATGAAGAGTGGCAAAAGTACATGAGAGTTTTTTCATCTCCTTTCAATGCATAGTTTAAAGTGTAGTGAAGATTCTAACTTACCTTCTGAGTGAAGACTAAGGCTCATCTACACCAAGCAGGATATTCCACTATGAAAGAGGTATGAAAGCGGTATATAAAAGGCAGTTGCCACACTACTGCTTTATAGCGGTATTGAAGGGCACTGCAAGATCTACACTTCTGCTTTATAGTGTACTGAAGTGCATTGACAACTGCTGGGGCCCATGACACATCTTCACCAAGCAGGATATAACACTATGAAAGTGGTATGAAAGCTGTACATGGTATATGTCATGGGCCCCAACAGTTGTCAGAGCACTTCAATACTGCTATAAAGCAGTAGTGTGGCTCGTGCCTTTCATATACCACTTTCATAGTGGAATATTCTGCTTGGTGTAGATGAGCTCACTGTGTATGAAAGGGGTTGCACTTAATTATTAACAAGTAAAGGACTAATTTTGCAGATACCTCTCTAGTGCAGTCACAAAGGCCATAGCTAGATGGGGCGATATCCCGGGGTGATCCCCGAGATAGTCCCTGTGCGTCCACATGACGCACAGGGGATCCCGGGAGCAGGGAGGGATGATCCCTCCTTTGCCCTGGGATATCGCCCTACCCTTTCACCCCACTTTTTCTGTGGTCTCAGGACGATCCTGAGACTGCAGAACGTGTGGGCAGGCATCGCGGTTGTCCCAGCTCTTCACGGTTACTCACGAGGAGCTGGGAACCACGCACTGGGCGCAGAGCTCCTCAGGACCTCTGTGCCCATCAGGGGTGGGGGGAGCGGGGAAATTATTATTATTATTTAAAAAGCCCTACCTTTTAGCGCACAAGTGCTGCTTCCATTTTTAAAAAAAAACAAAAATGGCGGGCATGACGTCCTCTCCCTCCGAGGTCGCCATGCGCCATATGCAAACAGAGGGGGAGATCTCGCAATAACAATATCACAAAATCCTCACCCCTCCGTCATGCTAGACCCGTACATCTAGCTGAGGCCTTAGTGTCATTTAATTAATATACTGTTTAATACAATTTAATCATGCTTTTATACCAACAATCATGGTAAAATTTATGCACTCTACAGACATGCTTATGAAAAATGTAGTGGGACAAGCCATGACCCAATGGAGGTTCCCACTAAAGGAAGGGAATTTTTTACCCAGTATTCCTCCCTGCACCACCTCTTACTCTGTTCCAGAAGTTAGCACAACCCTCCAGAGCAACTTTTCAAGGGCACAGGGGCATGCAAGAGGAATGAGTGAAAACTGCCTTCCCCTTCTCTCAGCAGTGGGATCACCCTGTGAATGGAGATTCACTAACAGGAACTCTATATCCAAGTTTTCGTGTATGCTAGGGTGACCATATGAAAAGGAAGACAGATCTTCTGTATCTTTGACAGTTGCATAGAAAAGGGAATTTCAGCAGGTGTCATGCATGCAGCACCTGGTGAAATTCCCTCTTCATCATAATATTTAAAGCTGCAGAAGTCCTGCCCCCTTTTGTATCTGGTCACTCTAATATAGCTCCTACAGCTTTAAGTGTTGTGATGAAGAGCGAATTCCACCAGGTGCTTCATGCATACAAATGACACCTGCTGAAATTCCCTTTTCTATGCAACTGTCATACAGGAGCCCTGTCCTCCTTTTCATATGGTCACCAAAGTGCATGCTTGTAATAAAAACAGAAGTAGTTATGAATGTCCAATATGGCCCTTTGGACTACACAGTAACATGTCTTCTCCTCACTGTTAGAGATGCTGGCCTTGTCCCATTATATTACTGGATCTAGAACTGGGCCTGTGTTTTCAGTTTTTCAGTTTCTCGTCTTAAATCTGTTACTGTATTTTAAATCTTTGCACTGCTGGTAGGTTGTATTTGGCTCTTTTATTTTATATGGTAGTTTTAAACTTTTATATTGTATTTTATCATATTGTATTTTATGTTTTTAATTGTTGTGAACCCCACGGAGTGCTTCAGCTATTGGACGATTCAGATAAATAGATAAATCAATAAAATATGTTTCCGTCACTCACTGCATTAAAAATTAAATAAATAAAACAAAGCCTTGCTACTCATTCATGAGGAGTTTGGGTTGTTTCTGCTGTTTAACTGTGTTTAGGACTAGGCACTAATCCTTAACGTATCATATTTAATTCACTGAGTTAATAAAGCTATCTAGTTAGAATTTTGTCTCAAGGCTCGTTTTTAACCACTGAAACAATTCTTTAGTTGGATGAACATAAAAACCCATATAATGAATTACACCACCAGCAGCATGAGCTTGGAAATAAAGCTGTAAAAATGTATTGGTACAATCACAGAAGTTTAAAAATTGAATTAAAAACTCTAAATAGTACAAAATTATACATAAAAATAAAATTCAGCAAACCTTACTTCTGGTAGAGGACTGGCTGGTTTGGTAAGGATTCCTCCCACATAAACAACATTTGGTAGCGTGGGTCTTGGAAACTCTAGCGCTACATCAGTACACAGCATCCAGAAGCTGGATTCATGAACCAATTCATACATGGACCTTGCTGGCTCTACATTGTACTTCTGCATTATCCTTTCATATTTTGGCAGAACCAAAAAGCTGACCCCAATTCTTGAAAACAGATAAACGATAGTATTCTTTAGCCTCTCTAGCAAAGTCATATGATCTGTGAGAAGCGAATTAAATTCTGGAACATATGATAAAGGTGCTGGAGCTCCGACTTCTGCTGGATACCAAAGGCCAGTGGAAAAAACAGCATATTTGATCCCTAAAAGATGAGCGATAACAAATCCACACATCTCATTTGGATCCACTAGTAGCAGGTCAAATTTTTCCTGTTTCAGGGTATGCAGGAGCTTCTTGTTGCCCACAATCATGTCACAGTTCTTGGAATAGTGATCCAGAATGTCAAACAGTTCCAGGACTGTAAGCCTCCCAGAAAAGATACTCCTCATTTTGGATTGAAGAAACTCATCTGAGGTGGTGCTATTAAAGATCCCTGGGTAACGTTGCAGTTTATAGTGATTAGATGGAGGGATTTCTCTACCCTCAGACAGGAGAAAAACTGTCTGGTGGCCTTGTTCATGCAAAGCTGAGGCCAGGGTCTTGAAAATATACAGATGGCTTTCAAACATGATTGGCGGCACAATAACAATTTTGGCAGCCCTTGAAATTCCGACAGCATTCCACAGAAGAATGAAAAATGGAATGTAAGACTTCATAGCTGAAATGACAAACAAAAATATTATTTCAACACATCCTAAATACCATTAATCATTAAAAAAAACTACCCAATAACAATGTGACTTGTCTGACATTTAAAATTCTACCATTGTGCTGTCCCAAGTGGTTATAAAAGCAATTCCAGAAATAAGTATCTGCCTAGCTGAATTACACAGGCAACATTGAGCAGTTCTTCCCTTATTCTGGTCCCTTCCTGGCCACAGGACAGCACTCGATTACAATAGTAATGCTTTTTCTGGATCCTAGCACTTCACGCAGACATGGTGTTATATGTTTGAAGAACAACAAAATCGTTGCACAAAAAGAAAATTACAGGAAAAGTCTAATCTAAATCCATATGTCTTCCAGTTTTGTTTTTTTTAAAACATACTGGAAATTTGTTCCCGAATTAGGGAGCATTTATATATAAAATAGGCATGCTTTAGGATCTAGGCGTATCAGTAAATAGCATCTATACTACCTGATTGTGTTTAAAGTATAATTGCAGTTTTGTCTAGACTTGCTGGTTTTTCAGTGGCCACTGTAGCTGTGCCTTTTCCATCTAGACAAACAGACATTAGAAGGTGGTGATGTTCATTGCCTTAGTGTGAGAAGCTTCACCTGTTTGTTTCTCAATATTTAACCATCATTAATGGCAGAGGAACAGTCCAGGGCATTCTTTTCCAGTCACCTGGCAACTTTACTTTATCACATAAACAACGAATCCTAGACAAGAGATGGGAAAGATTCTGGCTTAACAGAATCCAACGAATTGTGGTAGACACATTTCCAGGGAAGACCCAAGACCTGCTGCTTTCCAGCAAGTTTCAGGCCCATTCCAGAATCACATCCATCTCCTATAACTGGAAGCCTCTAGTCCAAGGAAGTGACAGCAATATATCTGCTTACATGGAATGATAAAGACCTCAGAACAGACAAGGTGATTCCAAGCCTCTTACTCTCTGTTCCAAGGCTCTTCTCCCTGCATGCTGAGTGAAGAAAATCGCCATGACACATTGGGTCTCCCTTTTTCTACTCCAAAGATCATACTGAGGAGATAGCTATTATCACTGCCCTCTGAGCACATTAGAGACCTATGAGGTATGCTAATTGGACGATTAGCATACCTCATTTGTGGACGATTAGCATACCACAATTCACATTCTTGCTCAATAAGGTTCATGTCCCAGACAAGACAAAACCATAAAGGACAAGTTGGGAAATTTCTACACAACTGTACAAGTAAAAACAAATCATTAAATATGAATAAATATGAAGAGGTAGAATTAATAGGACATGATCCAATCAGAGTACGGTAAGCAATCATATCATATATCATGTTCAAGAGTAAAACTATAAAAGTAAAGGAAAGATACTGGGTGGGGTTGCTCCTGGCAGGGAGTAATCACTGCTGGCAAAAATCAATATAGGTAATGTATGCATTGTGCATTGTCTTGTTTCTTTTCCTATTGTAACCTTCATCTACAAATACCAGGGAATCAATTTCTTTCTATAGTTGTCTTGCTTATTTATAATAATTGTTTAAAATAGTCTGTGAGCATTTATTTATAAAGTAATTGTGTTAAGTGTTGACGTAGTCCTTGTCAGTATCAGAAAAAACACATTTTTATGGACCCAGATATAGTAAGAAAATAGGAGCCTTTCAAGATAACAAGGACTGCTTAATTAAGTTTATTCTCAAAAATTATTTCTCCTACAAGAGGATGCTCAACTTAGGGCAACCTTGAAAAAGTAACATCTGGAATTGCAGAAATGTGGATAATTCACATAAATCAATAAAAAGTACCTAAGCATTTACAGAACTGTGAGCTTGTATTCATCTCTATGGGAGAAGGAAATTATTCACAGCTGCTGCTGCAGTGTGTGAACACAAAGTTCATAGAAAAACAGAATGCTGACCCTTCCCACTTCCAAGAGTAAACTGGGGTCAGGAATAATTATGTCTGTAGTACAGACATATCTTATTTTCTCCATGCCACTGATGCCTTCCTTCTATCGTGTACTTTGAAATTTATGCCCTGTCAGTATTTTCCAGCTAAGAAAGTTCAAGTTTTACTTTCACAGTTTAAATGTTTCACTGTTTATAAAGTTTGAAAGAGAACTTTCAATGTATTGATAAAATTGTATACATTATAAGTTTGCTTTCCATATTTCTGGTTTGTTTATCCCCCATGAATTTTGGCAGCCTTCAGAGCAGTTTTGTTTTCAGGCTGCTCTTGGTGGGTGCCTCTGTTTCAGGAGGGACAGCAGCACAATGTCCCTCCTCTGTTTCAGGAGGGACATAGCTCCTGCACTTTAACTGTTGTAATGAAGAGGGAATTTCACCAGGTTCTCTATATATACAAATGGCACCTGCTGAAATTCCGTTTTCTATGCAACTGTTAAAGATACAGGAGCCCTGTCCTCCTTTTCATATGGTCACCCTAGTATACATTATTCTGCAATGTACTCTACATTAAAATAAGCACACAGTGTCCCAAAACAATGCACTTTGAACTATTAGAAAGTTCTGAGAAGTGGCAAAAGCCTTTATCATTAGTCAAATAAATCTAAAGCAAAACTTGGGATTATACGTATAAATACACATTTAGAGTAGTACAAACACTGTTAGTTTGCATAATGGAAATTGAGTAGTGTAAGAGTCAAGTAGTTAAACTTTAACCTCATGTTAATCACTCACATAAAAGAAAGAACTAATGCCTCTGCAGGGAAGGGCTGCAAAGTGTAATAGCCTATTAAAACAAAACAAACAAAAGGCACAACAGATGTTTATAGATTAAAAATGATCTTGCTGAGACCTTGCTGAGACCTTGAAGTTACAGAAACTTTCCCTCTTCTTTGAACAATTCTAGAAATCTCTCAAACCATATAGAGAATCACTTAGAACTGGAATATGTATGCATTTTACATGCATTAAATCAAGTAATTGTTATTCTATCACAAGTTTGTTTATTTTTAGTTATTTATAGAGATACAAAACACTGTTTGCCAACACTGTATGATGTTGGCAACTGGATGCCCTCCAGATGTTTCTGACAGTAATTCCCATCAGGCCCAGCCACCATGTCCAATGGCCAGGGATTATGGGAGTTATAGTCCAGAACTTCTGGAGGGCACTAGGTCACCTGCTGCAGTGCTGTTTGCAGGACTTGCATTCTTTTTATTTCTGGGCATCTGCTCTAACAGGAGACAAATTATGAGGAAACAGGCTATTCTAAGTCAAAATGGCTGTTCTCTTGTATTCTCATCCCAACCCTATATGTATTGCTTGTCTGCCATCTCCAAAGACCGTAGGTTTTTCTTTTAAATATTCAAGTCTTAAGAAATTGTGTAATATGCAAAACACTACAACAGCCTTCCCCAACCTGGTGCCCTCCAAATGTTTTGTAGATCAATTCCCATCAGCCCAAGCAAGCATGGCCAATTATCAGGAATGCTAGGAGTTGTAACCCAAAACATCTGGAGGGCATCAGGTTATGAAAGGTTGAGATATATAGAGAAAAATGCAAGTACAAGGAATGTCTCGCTGCTTAGTCCCATATGAAGCTACCTACTCCGAGATCATCTTCAGAAGCCCTCCTTCAGCTCCACTGCTACCTGAGGTAAGGTGGGTGGCCACCCTAATGGGGGCCTGTGAAGAAACTTTTAACTCACAATTCAGTTCGGTCACAAGGCCTTTTCGGCGGGAGTGCCATTAATTAGAATTTACTCCCTAGCAACACCAATCTTGATATATTTTCGTTGCCAGGCAGGGAACTTTTATTGGCCCAGGACTGATAATACTTGGTTTTATCTTACTGGCTTAGGGTTTTAAGTGGTTTTCACATCTGCTGCTATTATATTTTTTTTAATGTGATGGTGATTGTTTAAATTGTTAGCCAGTCTGGAAACTCCTTAGATGAAGAGTGGGGAATAAACATCAGTAAGGCAAATGTGTTAGTCTGATAACTGCCGGTGGGGCGCAGCCTGACGGCCATGTACTGGTAAACTTTCTTGTGAGGTTCCCGGACTGGGAAGCCGAAAATTCAATTATCTCAATTAAATGGGCATGAATCTCTAACGAACATCAATGAAAATGTTTATGACTTTTAACTGATGGTGATGATGGCTTTTTTGAAAGCATAGTCTGTATATGGAGTGGGGAAAACAGCGCGGCCTGTGGGCTCAGCAAATCAGTTTGTCGGAGCGAAAAGCGAAAGTAAAGAATTTGTTATTGTTGGACCTCTTCCAGCGACAGTTGAGTTAAATTGCTGTGATATATCACTCCTTATCTGTGTGGAGCAAGCAATTGGTAATAAATTTAACCATCAGTAAGCAGTGAGAGAGAGAAGTTGTTTACTTGGATGGAATGAGAAATTGTTTTGATTGTTACCCGGAACATTAAGCAACTGATTTATGCCCTATTCTGAACATTAGAAAACCAAAAAAAAAAAAAAGTAGAAAAAGCTACCAATCATAATCTTGGTCGCCTTGAGAAAGTGTCTGTGTCCTCGGAAGAAGACATAGATAGCGAAAGCGGAGACAAGATGGCGACAAAAGCTGGCAAGGAGCCAGCTACTATGGATGAAATTAGGAGCTTCATATTAGCAAACAACGCCACTCTTTAAAAAAATGGATGAACATGCGGAAAAGGCAGAGAAAAGAATGGATGTGTTAGCTGGCAAGATTGCTCAGAATGACAAGAGCATAAAGACACTAGAAGCAGGAGTAAATTTACTGGAGAAACGTCAGGATGTCTTTGAAAAAAGCTTTAACATACAGTTTGAGGATCAAGAGAAAAGGCTGATCCAATTAGAAGACCAGAATCGACGATTTACACTACGAATTAAGAATTTTGCTGAAATATCAGGAGAGGACTTGAGAAAAGTAATTTTGCGGTGGTTTAAAGAAATGATGCCTGATCTGGAAATAAAGGACTGTGATGTGGACAGGATTCATAGGGTGCGAGGATCAAACCACAGAGGAGCAACTAAAGACATCCTGATGAAATTTGGCAACTACTACGAAAAAGAGCAAGTTATGAAGAAATTGAGGTCTTTGGCTCTGATACAATTTCAAGGCACTTCAGTGCAAATTTACAACGATCTTTGTCAGCAAACACTCAAATGGAGACGCAGTGTCAAACGAATAACTGAAACATTAACGAAGAATGTAATAAAGTATGCCTGGGGCTACCCTGTTTTTTTTAAGGTTTACACATGAAGGGAAGCAATACAGAGTAACCTCCTTGGATCAGGGCAAGGAGTTGCTGAAGAGTTTGGGTTTGCATGATGGCGCAAGTTTAAAAAAAGCAGGTGGGAAGGGAAGGGAAGCTGAAGCATCTGGGATGTGATATTCTTGATAAATTGATAATGAGATAATAGTATATTTTTTTAAAAAAAACATAGAGGGCTTACCGGACAGGCTGAGGACTGCCTCTCCCCCCTCCTCTAAGGGTAGACAACAGCCGGAGTGATAGACTTACGGGGATTTGGGGGGGGAGAGAGGTGGGGGTGGGGTGGGGGGGAGGTATGGTTGGGTGGGAGGGAGGGATTTGAAGGGGTTTTCATGTTTTTTGCGTTTTTATGTATGTGAATTTGAGTTGCAGAACACATGGGATCGGAAGGATCATCAAAAGGCTGAATATGGATAAGAAAATAAAAATATCAACGCTTAATGTTAAAGGTCTGGGGGCAGTCGTGAAAAGGAGGAGAATTGAACAAATGTTAAATAGAGAAGGATCTGATATTATCCTTCTGCAAGAAACACACCAGGGAATGGATGGGGTAAATGAAATACGCATAAAATGGTCAGTTTATTATGAAAAGTCACTGGGGACTTAAAAAAAAATGGAGTGGCTATATTGATTTCAAAAAGAAGTGTATTTATATTAGACACTATAAAAAAGGATGATAATGGTAGATATCTTATGATAAAGGGTCAAATTAAAGGCAAAGTGTATACATTAGTTAATGTTTATGCCCCTAATGAGAGACATAGAGAGTTTTATATAGAATTATTTAAAGAAATAGAAGAGTTTAAGGAGGGATATGTTATTTTAGCTGGGGATTTTAATATGGTTATGGATAATAGATTGGACAGGTCAAACCCCACTAGTGCTGAAAAGAGAAATAATATTACTATATTGAATAAATTGGTAAAAGAAAAAGACTTTGTGGATTGTTGGTGTTTACTTAGTGGGGCGAATCCTGGGTTCTCATATTACTCTCCAGTTCATCATACATATTCCAGGATGGATTATATTTTTGTTCCAAAAGAGTTTGCAACTAAGGTCTGTAAAATGGAAACAGGGGTAATTAAGGTAACAGATCACGCATTGCTAAGTTTAGCGTTTACAGTTAGGAAGAACTATAAAGAAGCGTTTAGGTGGAAAATGAATACAAAAATATTGAAATATAACAAAGTGGTAGAAAAAATGCAGAGGGAACTGTCAGAGACTTGGGAAATTAATGAAAAGGGAGGAACGGCAAGGGCAGTTGTTTGGGATACCATGGAGGCGGTAGCAAGAGGGATTTGTATTAGAGAAATGTGTAATTTAAGGAGGCAACAGCTTCCAGCGCAGGAAAAGTTGGAGGAAGAGATTAAGAATTTGGAGAAAGTTTATTGGCAATTTAAAAATAAACATAAATTAATAGAAATACAAGCAAAGAAATTAGAGAACATAAATTTAGAGCAAGTTCAGAAAAATTTGATTTATATGAAAAGGGAGTACTTTGAAAATAGCAATAAAAATTCTAGATTGCTAGCCAGACTCACACAAAAGGAAAAAGCTAGGAATGGGATAGGAATATTGAAAGATAAGCAAGGGAATTATTGCCATATAATGAAGGGTAAAATAAAAAAAATTCAAGAATTTTATCAAGAACTATATAAGGAAAAGGATACTCAAAAAAAGAAGTTGGAAGTTTATATAGAAAAGTATATAAAGAAGGGAATAAAAATAGAACATAAAGAGTTAATGGAGAAGGTAATAACGCAAAGAGAAATTGAAGAGGTAATTGAGAATTTGAAAGTGGGTAAATCACCTGGGATAGACGGTTTAGGACCGGAATATTATAAAGTTTTTAAAACGTTTTTAGTACCGAGATTATTGAAGTTGTATAATGCCATATTGGAAGGAGAGAGGACACCAGAATCATTTATTTATTTATTTATTTATTTATTACATTTCTATACCGCCCAATAGCCGGAGCTCTCTGGGCGGTTCACAAAAAAATCATGGGAACATTAATTGATAATTTTAATTCCAAAACCAGATAAGGATTTGACTGTCCCTGATTCATATAGACCTATTTCACTAATAAATCAAGATGCAAAATTTTTCTCAACTATTTTAGCAAAACAGTTAAATAAATTTATAGCTGAATATATAGGGGAAGACCAATGTGGATTTGTAGCAGGTAGACAAATGCACAATTTAGTGGGAAGAGTTTTAAATGTAATACAGGTGATAAAAAACTAAGATTAAAGCAGGAATTTTGGCACTGGATAGCTTTAAAGCTTTCGATTGTATGAGCTGGCAGGCATTAAAGATGGTTTTAAATAAAATGGGATTTGGAAATAAATTTAAAACTACAGTAGAACAGTTATACTCTCAAAATACAGCCGTAGTGGTAGTGAATGACAGAGTTACAAATAAGATACGACTAGCCAGAGGGACAAGACAAGGATGTCCACTCTCGCCTGTCCTGTTTGTAATAGTTATGGAATTATTGGTGAATGCAATAAGAGATGATGGGGAGATAGAAGGAATAGGTGGTATTAAAAAAATAAAATTGAATATGTTTGCGGATGATACTCTGCTATTAAAAATCCAATAAGATAGATGGAAAGAATTAAACAGCAACTGAGAGAATTTGAGGAAATTACTGGGTTAAGAATAAATTGGTCCAAATCAGAGATGATGTTATTTAATTATACTAAAAAGGAAGAGAAGGAATGGGAAGGAAAGGGAATAGAAATGAGAGTCAAAGAACAGATTAGATATTTGGGAATTAAAATTACAAAAAATTTAGAGAGTTTAGAGAAGGAGAATTTAAATAGCTTAAAAAAAGAGATTTTAGTAAAATTGGAAAAATATAAAAGATTAAATTTATCCTGGTTTGGAAGAATAGCATTAATAAAAAAAAAATGAAGATTTTAGCAAAGATTAACTTTGTGCTCAGGATGTTACCAATAAAATTTTCAGAATTAGAGATAAAAAGTTGGCAAAATATCATAAACAACTATTGTAATGGGGACAAGAAAGTGAGGGTAAATAAGAATAAATGGTATTTAAGTCAAAAAAAGGGAGGATTGTGTCTCCCAAATATTAACCTATATTATGTAGCTAATAGGTTAAGACATATTGTGGAAGCAATTATAGGAGTAGGAGATTTAGATTGGATGGAGGATAAAACCACAAGTAATATTGAGATGAAGTTGGAAAATGTATTCTTTAGGGAAGGAGGGAAAAAATGGGCTGAAAGTATAGGCAATCCGCTCTTGAGGTTTCACTGGGAAATTTGGAGTAAATATAAAGGGGAGTTGCTTTTGTGCAGCTCCCCTTTATCACCAGTAATAATGCTAAAGAATTTCCTGGAGGAATTAAAGAGTAGAGTTTAAAAAGAATAGAAAACTTTTACTTTTAATAGAAAAAAATA
Organism: Elgaria multicarinata webbii; assembly: GCF_023053635.1. Lineage (NCBI taxonomy): Eukaryota > Metazoa > Chordata > Lepidosauria > Squamata > Anguidae > Elgaria > Elgaria multicarinata. Next base: position 32,952,060 of record NC_086180.1, on the reverse strand, counting down.
AAATGAAATTAAGGGATTGGTTAAGAGAAATGAGTACAAGAGAGGATTTGGAAGAGGTTTTAAAAGATAAAAAATTAACTTGGTTAAATTATTGGCAATTAGAACAGTGGACCAAAAAGTGGGTAAGAGAAAATGGAGATTGTAGAGAGTTGACGAAATTTGAGGAATTAATAGTTAAAAAAGAAAATGATAAAGGAAAAAGAACAGCGTCAAAAGGGTTAATGAGTGAAATATATAGAATATTGTTGGAGAAAGGGTCGATGGATAGTTCAGGAAAAATGGTTCAGGAAAGAGAATTACTTTAAAATTATATGGAGGTGGTACCTAACCCCGGTTAGATTAAATAAGATAAATAATCAGCATTCAGCAAATTGTTGGAGAGGATGTGGGGGAAAAGGAACGTATTTACATATGTGGTGGGAATGCAAATATGTACAAAAATTGTGGAAGATGGTGTTTTGGGAGATTGAAGAAATTGTGGGAATGAAGCTAGAACGAACACCAAAAGTTGCATTACTGTCACTATTTGAAGATTTAAAATGTAAAAAAGAAATTAAGGAATTGATAACGAATTTGCTGACTGCAGCAACATTGATTGTAGCTAGGAACTGGAAGATTCAAGGAGATTATTGTATTGAAGAATGGTACAAAGAAGTATGGGATATAGCTATTAATGATAAATTGACTTGTAATATTAAATTGAGAAGAGGTATAGCTAAAACAAATGATTTTGAAGGAATTTGGAAACAGTTCCTAATATTTGTGTTTTCTAAGAGAAGTGGGAAACCACCAGCAGAAGAAAGTATGAGATTTTGGAATCAGGAATGAGATCCCGAGGTGGGGGGTGCACTTATATGTTAAGTTGATTATGTTATATAGATATGATATTAATGTTAATCAACATTGATGTAGTATGTTGTTTTCTTTAATTGTAATGGTGTATGTTTAAGTATTGTAGAAAATAAAAATTTAATAAAAATAATAATAATAAAAAAAAGTCTGATAACTGCCCAAGCCCCCAAAACAAAACAAAAAGCCAAATTAGCACAGGGAAAAGAATGGAGGGTGAAAGAACAGGCCAGCTCACCAGCTTGTAACCACAATGGCTGGGGTCTGGGCTCATTTGAATGTGCACATCCTTACATGTTTTACTGTAAACTCTGACGGTTCAAACTGATGTAAGAAAATTCACGCAAACACGTCCAAGGACACCTGCATCAATTTACAGGTGTTTTAGTCTAAACACAGCAGATTACCTCGGTTTAACATTCAACTAATGTAAACTCATGATGTGGGCAAGTCCTGAAAGAATGCTTAATTCAAATACAAAGTTCCTTGATTTTTATGGCTACAGAGGAGTGGAAAGTCTAAGAGGCACAAATGCAGTACTCTATAGTGTAGGAGGAAAAATATGCACATTTTTAGGGCACAATTCACAATCCCGTTGCACACACACTTCCAAATCCAGTGCCGCTTGTCCCTGACAAACCATACACATACCTATGACAGCATGGCCCAGCAGCTGTGTAAAAGACAACCATTCTTCTACAACTGTTCAAAACAGGCCAGGCCGACACTGCACTCAGCTATTGGGCAAACGGGGATTAAAAGGGGTCTATTTTGCAACAGAAAAACAAGCGAAAAGCGCAGGTGGTGAGCAGGAGGCGGATGAAGTCATCTAAAGGACACACAAACATCTGTAAGTGGGCAATAGCGAGTGTGTGATAAAATGCTCATCTGATGATGCTCTAACACAAGTTGCAACCCTTTACATACTTCCCTGGATGTAAGCCTCCCTGAATACATGTAAAGAATGCTGATCATTACTTGTATTCTCAATAGAAGTATTGATCAAGTTGTATATATGATGACATTAATCTCTCTTAGTTGTTTAAACCAAATGTGACAATATATAGAAAAAGTATAAACACTGTTAAACGTATTGATATTACCTCATATCTTCTCAGTTCTTGGTTCAGTTCATTTCTCCCTTTCCTGAGCAGTTTAACTCTCTTCAGCATGAAGAAAACCCATGGGTAAAAAGAGGCTCTTCAAACCAATTAGCAGCACTGTAGTGCCGACGGGTCAACAATCTTTACAGCCTCAGGTCTCTCTTGTCATGTTACCAGGAGGTTTTAAGTTACTACGTTGTTACACCATAAGAGATGACAAAGCAGGGCAGGAATCTCAGTGTTTTATCTGCTTAATTAATATGATTTCCACTTCTGGAAAGCTATATTCACATCCTAATTAGCAATTAATTAGTCATCTTAAAGTCTGGCGACTCCACATCACAGTCAAACCATGAAGACTGTGCTATAGAAACATCCCTGAAGCAAACTGACCTGTCAGAGACAATAAGATGTACAGAGTTATAGGTACAATACACAGCAGTAATTGTTTATTTTGTCTTCTACACTTTTTCCTTTCCTTCTGCTTGCCAATTAAAGCACTTTATATTTCTCCAGAAAGACACCTGTTTGACCAGGTAGTTAGCTAAATTATTGAGTTCCTTTAGTCAGCTGAGTAATCCTCTGTGTGTGTGTTGGAATGTCAGTTAGAATGTGGTGGTTTGAATCAAGAAAGCTATTTCTGAAGAGTTCCAACCAATAGGCTTCAGTTATGCTACTACCTCAGTGACAAGGGAAGGTGATTAGCCAAAGGTGTCACATGATGCTTGAGAGCCTTTATGATGTCAGGAAGGAATTTCAAATTGTCCTACGTGAAATGATATTGTTGCTGCCATGTTTGCTGTTAAGAGATATAAAATAGGTAGGGCAATATATTTTAGGACACCAGTTTTACTTATTAAGAGTTTCAAATTACACAGAACTTTTCATAAGTAAGAATTTAAGGGTCACTTATTCCTGGCTACATAGAGAGCAATGTAGGTTTCCAAATACAGTATATATTAGCTAGGATGCCTAATTATATAAGGCATTTTGGGTTAATCACATACTGAACAGTGGGTGTATACCTTCATTCTAACAACCCAGGAACTCCAAGTCTCCATTTAACTATTTTCTTTTCAACCAGAAATGAATGTGTATTCTTGGGCATCTCATGTACAGTCACAGTGCAGGCTTCAGTTTCAGACAAAAAAATAGAAGATGATAGAAGTGGTTAAGTCAGAACATACTACAGTATATTCTTATCCAAATGGCTACAGAACACAAGAAGGGTATGTGTGGAATCTCACCTGCTGTCTCTACTCCATACCGCCACACATTCCTCTGACCTTCTCTATAGAGCCTACACACATACAAGTACACTTTATAGAGAAGGTTCAACACACTGGTTCTGTACAGAAGGAGGAAAGGTGAGAACACAATTCTCCCCTCCCCCCATGCATTCAATGATTGTCTGAAAACTTGAGAAGAAATAGAAGAGGTATTAAAGGAGAAGAATTTAACATGGTTAAATTATTTTCAATTAGAGCAACGGACGAAGAAATGGTTAAAGGATAATGGAGAGTGTAGAGAATTAACGAAATTTGAGGAGATGATTTTAAAAAGAGAAATGGAGAAAGGAGAAAATAAAATGATAAAATGTTTAACGAGTGAAATATACAGAATATTGGTTGGGAAGGGGGAGTCAGAAAACATGGGCAAGATGGTGTGGGAAACGGATTTGAAGATACAAATAGGGCAACAGAGTTGGGAGGGAATATGGAGACAAAGAGTGTTGAGAAGTATGTCAGTGAGGATAAAAGAGAACTATTATAAGATTCTATGGAGGTGGTATCTAACCCCAGTAAGATTAAATAAAATAAACAAGCTGTATTCAGCAAATTGCTGGAGAGGATGTAAAGAAAAAGGAACGTATTTACATATGTGGTGGGAATGTGTATTTGTTCAAAAACTGTGGAAAATGGTGTTTAAAGAGATAAATGATATAGTGGGAATGGAGATTGAAGAGACACCTACAGTGGCATTGCTATCATTATATGGAGATTTAAAATGTAATAAAGAAACAAAAGAACTGATAACGAATTTGCTGACAGCAGCAAGGTTGATCATATCTAGGAACTGGAAGGTGCAAGGAGATGTTGAGGACTGGTATAAAGAGATTTGGGATATTGCTATAAATGATAAATTGACATGTAATATAAAAGTAAGAAAAGGGATAACAAAAATGAATGATTTTGAGGGAATTTGGAATCAGTTCCTAGAATATGTATTATCTAAGGGGAGTGGAAAACCACCTCCAGAAGAATCAATGAGATTTTGGAAACAGGAGTAGATCCTGGGGTGGGGGGGGGTGCACTTTATGTTATGCAATGATGTAAAAATATTAAATTAGAAATGTTATAAGGCTATTCAATTTATGTGTTATGTTTGTTTGTTTTTTCTTGTGTTGTTGTGATTACTGTAGTATTGCATTAGTGTATTGTTAAGCAATAAAAATATTTTTTTTAAAAAAAGAAATTTTGCCTAACAAAGGCCAAATGTTTTTTTTTTGGGGGGGGGGGAATCTGCCATAACAGTCAATTTACCCTCATTCTTTTCATATATATTGAACATCAATACCACAAGGCCTACAAAACTAATCAACAACAGCAAATCTTTATTGCAGTCAATAGACCATTCCATCACACCAAATAAGTTAAATACAAAAGGACTGAGCATACATTTAGCTATTAAAAAGACGATTAGTCATAGAGAGTCAAATAGAAATGGCCAAGTTCAAAAAATGTGGCCACTTGCTCAGTGATTGACTTGTCTGAGCTCTGAAGTAATAGGGTCATTAAGAATTCAGTAGGGTGACCAGGAAAAGATTGTAAAATGGGTTTCAGAAGATCATTCTTAGCCCTTGATAAAATGTATTTATTAATTTATTTATTAAAACATTTGTATCCCGCCCTATCAACTCTGGGATCTCAATGTGGCATACAGATAAAATCAGAATAATATAAACATAAATAATTTTCACAGCTAAAAATGTATTCAATCATTAACAAATTAAAACCAGAAGAATTTTTTTAATAGCAATAGAACAATTATAAAATCAATTAAAACTATGTATAACCATGGGGAGTTTAGCTCTTGAAGGCTTTGTACTTGACATACCTTCTTTTTTAGTTCAGAAATTAGGGTAATATTCTTTGGGATACTCCTCTGTACCTGTTAAATAACTGGTGGGGACAGAGTAATATCAAATAAAACCTCATGGTCATCTAGGTACAACTGATCCATTCATTAAAAAGTGCTTGGATTCACCAAATCTGCTAGGAACTACTCTGCTCAGTAGCTCAATAGAGTCAATAGTAAACCTAGTGGGTGTTTCTTGCACAATTTCAAAACCAGGCAAATGAGAAGCAGAACCATCAATATATAAGCAGTACAAAAACTTTAGATTAATTCACGGAGCTGTAAATTCTGGGCTAGCTTGCCTGTACAAATGAAGTAGATTGTTCTGGTAATAGTTCATATGAGGAAGAACAAATAGATCATTAAAAGAACTTTTAAAAAGAGAAAAAAGGATCATAAAGGGAGCACACTTTAAAAAAACAAAATAATAGTGAGACCAAGTCCCATAGGGGAGTCTTCAAATGCCTTAAGAAGAGTCTTTGTGCCACAATTAATTTTGAAATGATGTGAGGATCACCTTCTTGAGAGAGTCGTGAAGATTATACCACCTCCTGTGCGACTCCAAGTACACACTTAGTGTCACACTTGGCGCAACGCCAAGGCACTACCTCTTGTAGCCTCACTTTTAGTACCTGAGGGAAGAGCACAAGTTGCTTGCAGTTGCTTGGGAATGGACAGTGACAGCAAACACACACAGCTCTCCTCCAGTTCAAACCCAACCCTCTCTCAGCCAAGGTGCCTCTGGTAGCTTCGCTTTAAGTACCTGAAGGAAGAGCACAAGTTGCTTGCAGCTGCTTGGAAAGGGAGAGCGACAGCAAACACACACAGATCTCCTCCAGTTCAAACTCAACCCTTTCTCAGCCATTGAAGGCTCTGATAAAAAGACATGTTTTAACTTGGTGCCGAAATGAAGCCACTCTCAGCATCAGTCGGGCCTCCAAGGGGACGGTATTCCACAAGCGGTGTGCCATAACAGAGAAAGCTCTCTCCCACCATAACGTATGTCTTGTGTTGGTGGGATGAAGAGGACGGCTCTTCCAACAGATCTCAAACTTCAGGCAGGCATATATAGAGAGAGGAGCTCCCTCAAGTACCAAGGTCCCAAGCCATTTAGGGCTTTGAATATCATTGCTAACACCCTGAATTCCGACTGGAAGCATATAGGCAGCCAACGTAATTCTTTAAAGACAGGTGTTATATGGTCTTTATAAGATGTTCCGGTGAGCAGTCTAGCTGCTGCATTTTGCACCACCTGCAACTTCTGAGTCATCTTCAAGGGCAGCCCCACATAGAGTGCATTGCAGTAATCTAGTTGGGAAGTTACCAGAGCATGGACAACTGTGGCTAGGTTGTCCCTGTCCAGGAAAGGCCGTAGCTAGCGGATCAGCTGAAGTACTCTGGGCCATGGAGTCCACCTGGGCCTCCCAGTGACAAGGATGGAACTAGGAGTACTCCTAAGCTACACACCTGCTCCTTCATAGGGAGTGCAACCCCCATAAGAACAGGTAATTCCCGGACTTGGGAACCACCAATCCACAGAGCTGCCATCTTATCAGGATTCAGCTTCAGTTTATTAGCTCTCATCCAGCCCATTACAGCGTCCAGGCACTGGTCCAGCCCCTTCACCACCCCAGCTGACACCAACAAGGAGAAACAGAGCTGAGTATCATTAGCATACCGATGGCACCCAACCCCAAACCCCCAATGATCTCTCCCAGTGGCTTCATATCCATGTTGAACAGCACGTTGCTAACAAGAATGCTCTCCCTATATGAAACTAATCAAGAAATACAATGGCAAAACGTCACATTAAAAAGTTCAATACTATTCAATTCAATTTTGATACAACAGTGGCTTTAAGAGAACTGTCCCTGATCTTACTTGACTTGATCTCAGTACAAAGAACTATCTTGGAGAATAGTGACAGGGACTAGATTGTGATATACCTTGTCTTCTCTACTTTGTGTCTGATAGGTTTTATTGTGGTACTAAGGAATAAATCAACTAGGCAATATTGCAAGCTTGCTTGTGGTGTAGAATTAAATTTCCAAATGGTAGGTAAAGCTCCTTTAGTCAGTGGTTTGTGGGAATCTTGTAGGTAAGTTACAAGCCTAGCAGTATTGAAGAGTGCAAGGTATAAATATTTCCACTCCTAAATGAGAAGCCAAGTGGGCCAGGAGTAAAGAAATCATAAATGAGTTACAAAATCAGTTCATGGAACTGCATTTAGAGATATAAAAACTGTTAGGTTTTATGGAAGTTCCCTGAGCCCCCCTTGGAAACATCCTAAATGCTATCCAGAACAATGACAAATACCTTGACACATTAAATAGTTAACAGCAAAGGAAAGTAACCCATAACTCAACAAGATTATATATTCCTATCTACCACTTTCATACATCTGATCTGATGAAGTTAGCTGATTACTAAAGTTAATACAATAAATCAGTTAATCCTTAAATTTCCATAGCACTGACTTTTTAATGTCCTTATAATAGCTGCTCTCCATATATGGAAGATTTTTCTAAAGAAACCAGAGAGCTTCAAATTAAATATGGCTTAAAAATTGGCCACAATCAATATTTTCATAAAACCAGTTATATGACTATGCATTTATTTTATACTGTCATCAATTTTCCCAATATATTTATAATTATAAATTTAACTTTCATTACTAACTTTAAAGTATTTCCATCATCTCTCCCAAATAAACCGACTACAGACATCAATTCACTACCAGTGACTATTTTTAAGTGAACAAGCATTATCTGAAGGAGGAATCGCAAACACATATGAACGTAATTTTACCTGCTGAGGCCTGCAGTGTGCTACAAGGCAGCATTGCCAGAAGAAGAGATTTCTAACAGAAAATCCCTCCGAAATAATATGATTGGGGGGACAGGGAGACAAAAGAACCACCTAACATATAGAGTGTCAGTAACTATACAACCAGAAATATTGAAGGAACTGAAAACAGTCAGCTTGTGCTGAGGATTCCAGAGGAACAAAGACATACATAGGTGGACAGGAAGCTCCAGGCCTTCAAAAATAGATCAAGGCCTATCTAAGGCCTTGTACATTACACATCTCCAACTAGGGGAGACTGACAAGATGTCATATCAAAAGGATAAAAGATGCAGATAAAAGCATACTTGTTTTGTCTCCCTCTAGAGGTTTGGAGGACATACATCCGAGATTATTAGAGAAGTTTGTCTTTCAATAACTACTTATCACTAATTTAAACCATTTGTTATAATATGCCTTTCTGCTGCAATATTTTTTATGAAACACAAGCAAATGAAGGCATTACATTTGCGGTATATAAATGTAATTAAATAAATAAATAAATAAATAAATAATTACAAGCTTCTATCAGGTTTGTAATTAAAGCCTGTTCCAATATTGAGAAACACAAGAAAACAAAATGATAATTTTGTAATTTTTAAACTATAGTATTTTTGTGAAAACATAATGCCTTTTGGAGAGTAACTACAAATAGCTCTACACAAAAAGAAATAATATTAAGATTTCTGCCTTAAAAGCTTGGTACTGGATATACTGAAGTCATATCAGACTGAAAGGCAAGTATCTAGAAGCAGAAATAAAGAATTGGTTCTGTTCTGACCATATCCTACAACTAAGTTGCAGTTCCTTTACAATCTAATGCATGCTTAGTTCCAATATGTTCAATAGTCTTATTCCTAATTAAATGTGCTTAAAACTGCAGTCTGTCACATAAATATTCAAAGTAAAATATATCAATGCCAGTTCACCCTTTAAGAGTACATTGCAAATCAATAGTCAGTAAAAGGGCATTTTATAGCATAGTTTTCCCTGTGTTTAGATAGGGAAACAACATGTAAAGACAAACTGGACATCTTTTTCTTTATCATGAAGAGGGAATTTCAACAGGTGCACTGAAAAAAGCTACATAACTCAGAGGAGCCCTGTCCTCCCTTGCACTTAAAACATGTTGCAAATATTCAACATATAACTATGCAGCGTACAGGAAGAATTGTGCAGTGATAACATTCACTAACATGATGTGGTGTTAGCAATTAGTTTAAATTCCATTTCCTTATTTAAAGACAAATTCACAGAAAACAGACCAGTCAATGGTTATTCACTGAAGTGACTAAATGGAGGATATTCAGAAGCAGTGTATTCCTGAATACCAAATGCAGAGACCATGCAACTAAAGATAGCCATCACTGCCATGTCCTACTTCTGACTTTCCAGAGGCACCTCACTTTCTATTATTTGAGACAGAATGCTGGACTAATTAGACCTTGGTGTGATGCATCATGACACTTCTTATGATCTTTACTCACTGGATATTGTAAGGGGGGAAAACACTCCCTCCCAACTTCAGGAGCCCTTGAAGTTGGGAGGGAGTGTTTTCCCCCCTTACAATATCCAGGGCTCCATCTGACGAGCGTTTTATTGCACACTCGTTACTGGGCACTCATGGATTTCTCACATAACGTTGTCCGCCTTCCGCCCCTTCTGGCCTTCCTTGCGCCACAAGAAAAACATCAGAAAGTCCAAAATATTTTTAAAACCGGAAGTTGCTGCTCAATCCTGCTGTGTGCAGAAGCATGATTAGAACATCTGACTGAATGGGCCTCTTGCTCGTTGTTTACTTCCTGTTTTGAAACAGGAAGTAACTGAGAAATGAAACCAGGAGCGGAGAAGCAACGGTAGGAAGCGTATTTTCCCATGTGTGATGGAGCTTCAAGAAAGCCTGGAATCGAGACGTGCACTCAGGATGGACAACCCAGAACATTAAACTGAAATTGTCTTAATAACCTATAATTGGACATACAAGGACAGACTTCCAAAACACCTCAGCATGCAAGGAATTTGACCACCTAGATCAATCCTCTGAGCCATAAAACATCCTCCTTATTCAATTTATAAGCTGATTCAATTTTAAGCTGACCAGATACAAGAGGACAGGTTTCCTGCAGCTTTAACTGTTATGATGAAGAGGGAATTTCACCAGGTGCTGTATGCAAACAAATGATACCTGATGAAATTCCCTTTTCTATACAACTGTTAAAGGTACAGGAGCACTGTCCTCCTTTCCATATGGTCACCCCAGCTTTTTTTTTTTTTTTAGCTGTGGGACCTTGTTGGGTCTGAGCAGAAATCACCCAATGCCCTAGAAAATCCAGAGCCCTAACTCTGAAAGCAGTGAAAATCCGAGGTGCACCAAAAAGCAGGAGATGCCTGTAACACCTTGGGGTTTTGCAGGATTGGGACCAAACCTCATACCTTGCCTCCTCTACACTGCTGGCTTGGTTGCTATAACGTGTTCCTAAACGATAAGTTTGTAAAGAGCAGAGCAGTTTTGACCACTCTTGCCACAGCTCTGTAGCCATCCAAAATAACCCATGGTGACCACAACATGATAACCCACAATGGGTTAAATAATCCATTCAGCAGTCCAGTTGTTAGTGGGTTATTTTGGCCAAGTAAGCCATCATGGGTTAAAAAAAAAACTCCCACCGGATAACACAATTACCCATGAAGGGTTAATTAAGCCATCATGGCTCAATTAACCCATCATGAGTTATCATGCTGTCCAAACCCATTCATTGTATAACCTCACTGTTGCAAAAAGAAAAGAAAAAAGATAATGTATTTCAGTTTTTAATTTTCTCAGTCCTATGAGTTCCTTTTTTAAATGTGAACAACTTTAGACAAATAAGGAAAAACTTGCCATCCTTCTGACAATTCTGTAGGGGTTATTGTTGTCCCTCTCTGGCACACATTCAGTATTGGCATACCATGCTGAGATGTGCTGGATCACAAGGACAACCATTATCAAGATAGGCCTTGCTGAGGAACATCTTGGCACTGGCTCACCATGCCAGGAATGTGCTGACGCAAGAGCCACAGAATACAATCTTGAAGGCACCATGATCACGCGTTTCCTTAACCCTTATATGGTATATTCATGCTGAACACACACTAACAGCACCTTCTGTGCAAGAGGTAATCATGCATTAACATGCTGTACGCAACAACCAATCATAACTTGTAAACAAGAAATGTAACCACTTAGTTCTTAATAAAAACCAGGACGGGGCCGCCTGTTTGGGATGCCTCATCTTCATGCAGTTGGACTCCTTGCCAGTTATTTACCACAAATTCAAATGTATGTGAACATTATGGTGATTTGTAATTGTTTCTATTGTATTTTTTTAATACTGTTTTATTTTTGCTGTTTGCTATCTTGTACTTTTTCATTTGTTATATTGTGAGCTTTGGGCACAATTCTGTGGAAAAGCAGCATATAAATAAAAGATAAAGTTGATGGGTAGGTGCCATGTCTTTTGCATATAGTAGAGCACTTCTTCCTTCAGTATCTTTTCCCAAAAGCTGGCTTTCAATTAATAATTATTTTCATAATCATTTCCTTCTTCAGCTCCAAGCCACAGGATTGCTTTGTGTTTTCTGTAATTACCCCTAATTACTATTCCGATTTAGAAAAACCAGTTTGGTGGGTGCGCAAGAGAGAAAGTAGTGCTGAAACGATGTACTGATAAACTGATGTGCAACAGCCAATGCACTATTTAAACTACATATTTTATCTTTGTATTAATGTTGTATATGCAAAGTCAATGGCTGAGACTGATCTAGTCCCCTAGTTCAATGAAATATGTCTTTGAGTAAGGCAGACAATCAGTTCACTAGAATGGACAGTTCATAATCAAGTTATCAAATAGATTTAAGTTTACAATATGCCACACATAACATAATAGGTTCACTGATGTTCTTCCATAGTTCCATAAACACAGATGTGAAAAAGATAAAACCTGTAAAGTTTTTTTAAAGCCAAAAAATCCTTTTCAAACCCCAAAACTGGGGTGGGGAACTGGGCCTTATTATTAATGATGTCATATACAATTGGTGCCTGCAATAGATTTAGCAGTTTCATTTCCAATCTCATGTGAATGTCTGGCAAACTGCAACAGAGGTCTGACTGAACTACAGTTCACCGTGCAACTAATGGGTTATAAGACTATTTTCATTTGACTAACTGGATAATCTGTATGCAGCAAATGAACATCGTGTGCTCGTTTAAGTCACCTGCATTTTATCTTTTAAAAGATTTGAACCAAGTTAAGATCATTTTGATAATGGGGCTACTATACGTTGTCTTTGCCCCAGGGTGGCTCTGAATCTGCACTGTATCGGTTATATGACACACACAGCCACGATTTGGAGCCATCCCAGGACAAAGAGCTGAAGATGCGTAGCAGAAAAGTCAGGGATTTCCTGCCCAAGAGAGGTCAACCTTCCCCATATGTCCTCACTCGGGCACTTCTCTGGGGGTGTTCCCAGCCAGAAGGTGAACTGTAATTGGTCGCCAGAAGCCATGGGAGGGAAACAGGCTCAGCAAGCCTAACATCACCAGAAAACCCACTGCCTCCTTTCATCTGTATAACTTGACACCAGTCCACACCAGCAATACCACAGGATTTGGAGGTGGAGCAGAGCCATCTTGCGTCACAAAGACAGCCCCAATGTCAAAAGCATGTTAAGTGAAATTCACCAAAGGTGCCCAAATTTTCAGGGTGTTGAAAAATGAAACTGATAACTAGGAAATGGGATCTCCTACCTAGTAAAATTGTTCAGAGAGGGATCTGCAATCTCTAGAAAGATTTCCCCCCCAAAAAATACATTCAAGATGAATTTGGAAGGCAAAGTATCTGGAGGGATTTCAAGTAAACCAAGACAGCCAATGTAGTATAGTGTTTAGACAGCTGGACTGGGACTTGGAAGATCCAGGTTCTAGTCTCCACTCGGCCATGCGGTTCACTGGATGATTTTGGGTCAGTCATTGAGTCTCAGCCTAACCTACCTCACAGAGTCGTTGTAAAGATAAAAATGGAGAAGAGGAGGATCATGTAAGCTGCCTTGCATTCCTTGCAAGAGGTTGGGAAAGGTGGGATATAAATGGAAGAAAGAGAGAATATTGAAATACTACTGCATACTTCTAAGTTATCACTGGATTTTGCCGAAAGTAACAATACAGGCAAATATGTGGGCTGCATAGCTGAATTAAAACATTGAGCCTCACCAAGTTTTGGAAGACTGAGGTATATCAGTCCACGTAGCTTCTACCCAAACAAGGGTCACTGTGTGCCTGCTGACAAATCTCCTATCACACTGATGTGGTTAGCATGGTCACTGCTGCTCAAACAAGCCCACACATATTTGCCTGCTCAGAGATAAGACAAAGGACAGAATAAACCAGGCCGGACAGGAGGATATTTACTTTTCTTTGCAACAAGCCAAGCTACATCTCAAAGGGGTCTGGGTTTGACAAAACTGACTGTTCGTCCAACATTTTCAGCATTCAAAACAATTTAAATTCAAATATAACTTTTAAGCATAAAAGAATCTATGGGGTACATTCAATGCAGCAGGAAGCCCAGGCCAAGCAAGTGATTTAAAGTTAATCCTGTTGTATATATTGCAGCAGTACTAAGTGAGTTTGTGTGGACACATAATACATAAATATAGTGAAAGAGAAAATTAGGATGTCAATTCTTTAATTCTGCATTTTCTCTTTTTAACATGTTAAGTACATTACCTGATCTTTGTAGCCCACTTAAAAATTCCTAATGAAATCAATGAGCATGAATAACTGGAACCCAATTATTACCTTACCACAGATGTGCCTTTCTGCCAACACCAAATTATTTTTAATAACTTTCTGTAAGTCCTAAATATCATCCAGCTCCCATTATGGTCTTTTATTACCAATACACTATAAGAATGAGTGATCCAAAATCTCAAATTAAAAATGAACTGCAGAAATAACATTTTAGGCAAAACACATATTATTATGAAAGCACTACAATTTATGAGGGCTAAACTATTACCTTAGGTCAGAGATGAATACCCATATGATTTTACTAATGGGGCAAACAGCAGCTTGTAATGGAACTTACTTGAGGAGAATGGCACAAGGGCAACTAGTTAACACCCTCCCCAGTCCTGGTCCAGACTTCTACCATCAGCCCAATGTCAGGTTTTTAGCCTGTGTAAGTTTTTACTGGAACTAGGGACTTAAGAAGTGTTAATTGGGATACTCATCTCAAGGCTTTGGAAAGAGGCCAGGATACACAGGTGGAGGGTATCTGGGCAGAACAGCAAACTAGCTGATGCAATCCAGTGTTCACATTGCATGAGAACACTGTGATTGGTTCTCATCTGTATAAATATGTTATTGGTAATGAATCAGTGTGGAGAGATTTTGCTGGAGAGTTATTGTGTATTGTTCTCTGTATATATTTGTACAGTAAACTTAGATAAGTAGTTCAATGCTACTGTGTCTGAGTCTTCCTTCTTCATTGAACTATGGACAGAAGTTCGCAACATTGTCCAAGAGGTGGCAACAAAAACCGTCCCAAAAAAAAGAAAACCAAGAAGGCAAGATGGATGTCTGCTGAGACACTGGAAGTAGCCCAAGAAAGAAGGAAAGCAAAAGGCAACAGTGATAGGGGGAGATATGCCCAATTAAATGCAAAATTCCAGAGGTTAGCCAGAAGAGATAAGGAATTATTTTTAAACAAGCAATGTGCGGAAGTGGAAGAAGACAATAGAATAGGAAGGACAAGAGACCTCTTCCAGAAAATTAGAAACATCGGAGGTAAATTCCAGGCAAAAATGGGTATGATCAAAAACAAAGATGGCAAGGGCCTAACAGAAACAGAAGAGATCAAGAAAAGGTGGCAAGAATATACGGAAGATCTGTATAGGAAGGATAATAATATCGGGGATAGCTCAGACGGTGTGGTCAGTGAGTTAGAGCCAGACATCCTGAAGAGTGAGGTTGAATGGGCCTTAAGAAGCATTGCTAATAACAAGGCAGCAGGAGACGACGGTATCCCAGCTGAACTGTTTAAAATATTGCAAGATGATGCTGTCAAGGTGATGCATGCCATATGCCAGCAACTTTGGAAAACACAAGAATGGCCATCAGACTGGAAAAAAATCAACTTATATCCCCATAACAAAAAAGGGAAACACTAAAGAATGTTCAAACTATCGGACAGTAGCACTTATTTCACATGCCAGCAAGGTAATGCTCAAAATCCGGCAAGGTAGACTCCAGCAATTAATGGAGCGAGAATTGCCAGATGTACAAGCTGGGTTTAGAAAAGGCAGAGGAACTAGAGACCAAATTGCCAATATCTGCTGGATAACGGAGAAAGCCAGGGAGTTCCAGAAAAACATCTATTTTTGTTTTATTGACTATTCTAAAGTCTTTGACTGTGTGGATCATAACAAAATGTAGCAAGTTCTTGGTGGTATGGGGACACCAAGTCATCTTGTCTGCCTCCTGAGGAATCTGTATAACGAACAAGTAGCAACGGTAAGAACAGACCACGGAACAACGGACTGATTTAAGACTGGGAAAGGAGTACGGCAGGGCTGTATACTCTCACCTTACCTATTCAACTTGTATGCAGAACACATCATGCGACGTGCTGGGCTTGACGAATCCAAGGCTGGAGTTAAAATCGCAGGAAGAAACATTAACAATCTCAGATATGCAGATAACACCACTTTGATGGCTGAAAGTGAGGAGGAGCTGAGGAGCCTTATGACAAAGGTGAAAGAAGAAAGTGCAAAAGCTGGGTTGCAGTTAAACCTCAAAAAACCCAAGATTATGGCAACCAGCTTGATTGATAACTGGCAAATAGAGGGAGAAAACGTGGAGGCAGTGACAGACTTTGTATTTCTGGGCGCAAAGATTACTGCAGACGCTGACTGCAGCCAGGAAATCAGAAGACGTTT
Source organism: Elgaria multicarinata webbii (assembly GCF_023053635.1). Lineage (NCBI taxonomy): Eukaryota > Metazoa > Chordata > Lepidosauria > Squamata > Anguidae > Elgaria > Elgaria multicarinata. The sequence goes on along the minus strand of NC_086180.1, from coordinate 32,936,149 downwards.
CCTTCTTGGGAGGAGAGCAATGACAAATCTTGATAAAATAGTTAAGAGCAGAGACACCACACTGACAACAAAGGTCCGCATAGTTAAAGCAATGGTATTCCCCGTAGTAACCTATGGCTGCGAGAGCTGGACCATAAGGAAAGCTGAGCTAAGGAAGATAGATGCTTTTGAACTGTGGTGTTGGAGGAAAATTCTGAGAGTGCCTTGGACTGCAAGAAGATCAAACCAGTCCATATTCCAGGAAATAAAGCCAGACTGCTCACCTGAGGGAATGGTATTAAAGGCAAAACTGAAGTACTTTGGTCACATAATGAGAAGACAGGATACCCTAGAGAAGAGGCTGATGCTAGGGAAAGTGGAAGGCAAAAGGAAGAGGGGCCGACCAAGGGCAAGATGGATGGATGATATTCTGGAGGTGACAGACTTGACCTTGGGGGAGCTAGGGGTGGTGACAGCTGACAGAAAGCTCTGGTGTGGACTGGTCCATGAAGTCACGAAGAGTCAGAAACGACTGAACAAATAAACAACAACTGGCCTTGAGCGATTAGGCACCCCAGCCGAAAGATGTGAGAACGGTTTGAAGAACAAAGGAGGGAGTGGGGAAGGAGGGAGGAAAATAAAGTATAAAATAGTTTCTGCCTGGGGCAAAAGGGCGGTTGTTGGCTGGTGAGGAGAGCGTGTGATAGAAACAAGGTGCTCTATGTTGGCAGAAGGTATATTAGAGTTAAGTTTTATTGTTAGCTGTTACTGGGTTCTTATGTTATGCATGTTTTTAAGATATTTTACTAAATTTGTCCCATGTATCCCTACCCTTTGTCTGAATAAAAGGTCTTAAACCTCACGTTGTGAGCTTGTGAGTGTCTGTGCCAGGGATCCGTGCTAAATCCAGTAAAAAACAGCTGGGGCACTGGGGCTCTCTCTTTTACATGGTGGGCAGCGCTGGGATTCGACACGGATTGGAAGGGCAAGACGCTGGTAAGGGAGAAGGGGCCTCACCACAGTGTAAACCTTCCAAGGGAACACTACACTCCTATGGAATTTCCTGGGAGTGAAGAGGGTAGTCTGTCTACAAGCAAGCACAGCAGTTAAGGGAAGCTACTTAGTTTGTTTGCAAGAGAGAAGCTTCTCTCAGGACCAATGACATGAGAATGGCTTTTGAGTCACTTCCTGAGCAGACAGGAAGAGGGAGACTTGATAGGTATAACTGAAACTTGATGGGATGACTCCCATGACTGGAATATAGCAACTGAAGGATATAACTTGTTCAAAAAGAACAGAAGAAATAGAAAGGGAGGTGGAGTTGCACTATATGTTAAAAATACCTATCCCTGCACAAAAATACAGGCGGATCAGACTGGGAGCCCCATCTGGATTAAAATAAATGGGGCAAGGAATAAAAAGAACATGATAATCGGAGTCTACTACCGACCACCCAATCAAGGAGAAGACGAGGACGAAACTTTTGAGAAACAAATTGCCAGTGTTTCAAGGAAGTGTTATGTAGTAGTGATGGGGGACTTCAATTACCCTGATATCTGTTGGGAGACCAATACTGCCAAAAGCGGCCCTTCCAAGAAATTCCTGACATGTGTGGGTGATAACTTTCTCCTACAGAAAGTGGAGGAAGGAACTAGAGGATCTGCAATCCTTGACTTGATATTGACCAATAGGGATGACTTAGTGGATAAAGTGGCAGTTACAGGAACTCTGGGGGAAAGTGACCACATCATACTTAAATTCTTGATTATGAAGGAGACAAAAGTTGAGTGTAGCCATACACGTACTCTGGATTTTAGGAAAGCTGATTTTAATAAACTCAGAACTATGATAAGTAAGGTCCCATGGCAAATGAGCCTAATGAGAAAAGGAGTGCAGGATAGGTGGGAGTATTTTAAAAAGGAAATTTTAAAGGCACAGTTACAAACAATTCCAACAAGGAGAAAAGATAGAAGACAACAGAGGAAACTAATGTGGCTCCACAAAAAGCTTAGAGATGACCTGAAAACAAAAAGGGATACATATAGGAAGTGGAAGGAAGGCCAGGCTACAAAAGAAGAGTACAGACAAGTGGCGCAGAAGTGCCGAAATGGCGTCAGGAAGGCTAAAGCTAAGAATGAGCTGAGATTAGTGAGGGATGCTAAAAGCAATAAAAAGGCTTTCTTCAGATATGTGAGTAGTAAAAGACACAGGAAAGAAATGGTGGTTCAACTGCTTAATGAGGATGGCAAATTGATAACAGATGACAAAGAAAAGGCTGAAGTGCTCAATTCCTACTTTGCCTCAATCTTCTCCCAAAAGCGGGTCTATGACCCCCCTGAAAAAAGTGAAGCAGAAGTTGAGGGGGCAGGATTACAGTTTGAGATTGATAAACAAATGGTCAAAGAACACCTAATTTCCTTGAATGAGTTCAAATCTCCAGGGCCCGATGAACTGCATCCTAGAGTAATGAAGGAGCTAGCGGAAGAACTCGCAGAACCTTTTCTATTATCTTTGGAAAATCATGGAAGACGAGTGAGGTGCCGGACGACTGGAGAGGGCCGACGTTGTCCCTATCTTCAAAAAGGGCAAAAAGGAGGAACCTGGGAACTACAGACCAGTCAGTCTGACATCCATCCCTGGGAAAATTCTGGAGCAGATTATAAAGAAGTCAATCTGTAAACACCTTGAAATCAATGCGGTGATCACTAGAAGCCAACATGGAGTTGTCAAGAACAAGTCCTGTCAGACAAATTTGATCTCATTTTTTGATAAGGTAACCTCCCTTGTGGACCGTGGGAATGCTGTGGACGTCATATATCTTTACTTCAGCAAAGCTTTTGACAAAGTACCACATGACATTCTGATTAACAAACTAGCTAAAAGTGGGCTAGATGGAACAACTATTAGGTGGATTCACAGTTGGCTACAGAATCGGACTCAAAGAGTATTTATCAACGGAACCTTCTCAAACTGGGGAGAGGCAACGAGTGGGGTACCACAGGGCTCAGTCCTGGGCCCAGTGCTCTTCAACATTTTTATTAATGATTTGGACGAGGAGGTGCAGGGAACGCTGATCAAATTTGCAGATGACACAAAATTGGGTGGGATAGCTAATAGGGGTGTGATCCGCTCCGATTAGGAGCATAGAAGCAGTAGCGGATTGGCCTGCTCCGCCTTACCCAGAGGCGGAGTAGGAGCGGACCGCGGACCCCTAGAAGCAAGGCGAAGAGAAGCGACCATTTTTTGGAGCTCCTAGTTCAGGCGGAGCGCTCCGGTCGCCATCTTGAAAACATTTTGCCATAGGATTGCATTGCGGCAAATAATCGCGGATAACTACGTTGTTTTTGAAGCTATCGTTCTGGAAATTCTTGTGCTCAGAGAGTCGTGGATGGGGGTCATTTTGAGACCACTCTCACCTCTCTGCGTCGTGCGGGTCGCGTGCTATATTTTTTTGAAAATCGGGTCAACCGCGCGGCTCAAACGGCGTTTTCGGCTTTTCGCCCATAGGATTGCATTGCGGAAAAGAATCGGGGATAACTGGGGGGGTTTAAGCTATCGTTCTGAAAATTCTTGTGCACAGAGAGTCGTGGATGGGGGTCATTTTGAGACTACTCTCAACTTTCTGCGTCCTGTGGTTCACGTGCAATATTTTTTTAAAAATCGGGGTTTGGGGTTTTTTTTATTTTTTTGGAAGCGATGACAGGCACATTCAACTCCCAATCCTGATGAGAATTGATCTCCTCAGAAAGCATCATCCTCCAATCCCAGCGTTGGAGGGGGGACTAAGGCAGACCCACCCTGAGAACTTTCTGTTTTGTGTCTCTTTGTGGGTTGGCGTTCGTGGAGGGAACACTTAGTTAGTTAGTGCTCCTGCTTTGGACTTTGGAGATAAATTAGGATAGATTTAGTTTGGCGCGTGTGTGTGTGTTTGTTTGCTTCTTTCTGACTTATAGCTTAGTTTGCCCTGTGTTTTTCCCTTACTTTGATTTAATATAAACTTTATTTTTAAATTTTGGAGTGTGTGTTTGGTTGGTTGGGTTGGTTGCCCCCCCCCCTTCCCTCTATTAAAGCCTGACTGTTCTGCTTTTGTGAAAGCTTTCTTTTGAAAGCATACACACACTTCTTGTCCCATTTCCCTACATTTATTAGTAATATTCTTAAACATATTTTATTATATTCTTTTACATATTCTTAGTAGTATATTAGTATATTCTCATACATATTATTAGTAGTATTCATATTTTATTCTTCTTATACATATTAGTAGTAGTGTTTGGTTGGTTCTTTTCCCCCCTCCCCTCTCTTAAATCCTGATTGTGTTTCCTTCTATCTTCTATATACCAAAAAATACCAAAAAATACCCAAAAAAAATTATTCTCTTTTTCTTCTCTGTGTAACTTGGACTGAGTGTGCTGCTTTTGTGAATTGCAACAGGCAGCCACAGATTGAGCATTTTGGGGAAAGCATACACACACTTCTTGTCCCATTTCCCTACATTTATTAGTAATATTCTTAAACATATTATTATATTCTTTTAGATATTCTTAGTAGTATATATATTAGTATATTCTCATACATATTATATTAGTAGTATAATATTTTATTCTTTTTATACAGCATACACACTTCTTGCCCCATTTCCCTACACTTAAACATATTATATTCTTCTTATACATATTCTTAGTAGTACCTTATACATATTATTAGTAGTATTAATATTTTATTAGTCATCATGAAAAGAGGAAGCAGGCGTGCTGAAAGCAGCAAGGCTCAGGCTGGCACCAGTAAGCAGGCTGCCTCTCCTCCTGTGAAAATCAAACGGGCAACTCCTTGGCTGACTGCTCCAAAACAGAAGCAGGACAAGCAGCAGGCAGAGCCACTCTCTTCTGCAACTTGTGCCCGGCGTTCTCTTTTTGAGGGTGGGAATGGGAAAAGTGCCCCTTTACAAGAGGCAGGTGGCATTAGAGGAGGAGGAGGAGTATCCCCAAGTCCTTCATTATCCTTTCAGCCCACGAGCCTGCTGCTGGACCTGTCCTCCTCCTCAGTGACCGACTCGCTGGGATGGTTTGCGTTTGCAATGCGTGACTAACTGCAGTGCTGGCTTAGAAACCAGCCATCCTGGCCTCACTTCCTTGTGCCCCCAGAAATGCCTGCTGCCTGCCTGTCTGTCTGCCCGCCTCCCCTGGGGTGCTGCTGTGGTGGGGCATCTGCCAGGACTGACTCCTCGCCTGCTCTGCCTGCCTCTCTGCCCGCCTGGTGCCTGGGAGATGGGCTTTGCGGTTCGTGCCCAGCACCCTCTGGCACGCTTGCTCCCAGTCGTCCTCCTCTGTGCCCCTCAATGCGTAACTGCTGGCTTAGAAAGAAACAACCAGCCATCTTTGCCTCACTTGCTCCTTGCGCCCGCTTACGGGTTGGTTTGCTATGCGTTAGTGCTCAAGTCATCCTTGCGGCACTACAATGCATGCTGCCTGCCTGCCTGCCTGCCTGCCTGCCTGCATTCCCTCCCTTCTCCCCTTCCCGCCTTGCAGGGATGGTGGATGTGTCTTGCTTTGACTCAGGGGAGAAGTCCTTCCTGCGCTCACTTAGACTTTATCAAGTTCAATAATCCCTTTTTCAAATGTGCAAGAAGATTTAGGGTTATCTCGTGGCATGTTGGGATTTCCTTGGAACTGGCCCCATTGAGCTGTCTGCAATTGCAACTTTAAATCCCTGACATACTGGAGTGCCCGATTTTCAAAACTTCCCCTAACATCAGGGGATGATGGGATTGCCTTGAAACTTGGTGTCCATGGGGACACATGGGTAAGCTGTCATGGGACCAAAGGATAGGTTTCTAACGTGCAAATTGACGTAGTTGTAGAATGGGACTTGATTTGGGGTGAGTTAAAAAGTTTAAGCCGCGCCAAAAATCAGGGGATGATGGGATTGCCTTGAGTGTGGGCATCCATGTGGACACATGGATAAGCTGTCCTGGTGCCGAGTTTGAGGTTTCTAACATGCAAATTGACGGAGCTATCCCAAGGGTCTGAATGGGGTGCCCGATTTTCAAAAATTCCCCAAAAATCCGGGGATGATGGGATTGGCTTGAAACTTGGCGTCCATGTGGACACGTGGATAAGCTATCATGGTGCCGAGTTTGAGGTTTCTAACATGCAAATTGACGTAGTTGTAGAATGGGACAATTTGGGGTGAGTTAAGCCGCACCAAAAATCAGGAGATGATGGGATTGCCTTGAGTGTGGGCGTCCCTGTGGACACATGGATAAGCTGTCCTGGTGCCAAGTTTGAGGTTTCTAACATGCAAATTGACGGAGCTATCCCAAGGGGTGTGAATGGGGTGCCCGATTTTCAAAAATTCCCCAAAAATCAGGGGATGATGGGATTGCCTTGAAACTTGGCGTGTGTGTGTACGCCCATGAGGTGTCATGGTGCCAAACGTGAGGTTTCTAACTTGAACCGAAAAAAAGTTGTTTACTTTTTTAGCTTTCAATGCAACCCTATGGGGGGGGAAAAACGGAGCTCCGATGCGGATCCGGAGCTCCGAGCGGAGCGGAAGTGGGCGGAGCGGGGGCGGAGCGGCCCGCTCCGAAAAATGGCGGATCTGCAAGTGAAGCGGAGCGGGGGGTCCGTGCACACCCCTAATAGCTAATACCCTGGAAGACAGAAACAAACTTCAAAGTGATCTTGATAGGCTGGAGTGCTGGGCTGAAAACAACAGGATGAAATTTAATAGGGATAAATGCCAAGTTCTACATTTAGGAAATAGAAACCACAGGCACAGTTACAAGATGGGGGATACTTGGCTCTGCAATACTACTAACGAGAAGGATCTTGGAACTGTTGTAGATCGCAAGCTGAATATGAGCCAACAGTGCGATATGGCTGCAAGAAAGGCAAATGCTATTTTGGGCTGCATTAATAGAAGTAAAGCTTCCAAATCACATGAGGTACTGCTTCCTCTCTATTCGGCCCTGGTTAGGCCTCATCTAGAGTATTGCGTCCAGTTCTGGGCTCCACAATTCAAGAAGGACGCAGACAAGCTGGAGCGTGTTCAGAGGAGGGCAACCGGGATGATCAGGCGTCTGGAAACAAAGCCCTATGAAGAGAGACTGAAAGAACTGTGCATGTTTAGCCTGGAGAAGAGAAGATTGAGGGGAGACATGATAGCACTCTTCAAATACTTAAAAGGTTGTCACACAGAGGAGGGCCAGGATCTCTTCTCGATCCTCCCAGAGTGCAGGACACGGAATAATAGACTCAAGTTAAAGGAAACAAGATTCCAGCTGGACATCAGGAAAAAATTCCTGACTGTTAGAGCAGTATGACAATGGAATCAGTTACCTAGGGAGGTTGTGGGCTCTCCCACACTAGAGGCATTCAAGAGGCAGCTGGACAAGCATCTGTCAGGGATGCTTTAGGGTGGATTCCTGCATTGAGCAGGGGGTTGGAGTTGATGGCCTTGTAGGCCCCTTCCAACTCTGCTATTCTATGATTCTATGATATTCAATAAAACATGTCACCATTGGCCGACTGGGACTCTAGACAAGCTGTTTTGCATTGGCTGCAGAAGAAAGAACATAGGGTATGAGACAGGCCAAAAGCACAAGAACAAGAGTACTTTAAGGGTATTTACAAGGGTGTGACAAAGCATTACCTGCCTAAAGATGAAAGGTGAAGAAGAGGAGTTTCTGTCCAAAAAGAAAAACAGTTGTTTTTTAGAATGGTTTGGGCATTTGCTTTATGAGAACTGAGCACATTCTACCCTTATACAATTTGAGTTACTTGCCACTCCTGACTTTGTCTATTGTTAAGTTCTTAATAAACACATACATATAACACATAGCTTCTCTCTTATTCTTTTCACCACTTTTTCCAACTGCACATTATCAGATTTCCAACTGCACATATTTTTTCCAACAGCACATTTTGTGTCCAACTGCACACTAAAAAAATCCTTGGACTTTTCACTCCTTTCTTCCTCTATTGGCACTATCTATTGTAAGACAGAGAGGCTTATTTATTTATATTTATTTATTAAATTCAGAGGTCCCAGAAAGATGCTCTCCTTTCAGCTTGGGCCTAGGGAGGGCTATCCTATCACTTCTTAACAGTAGTCTTTCACTCTGATACGACCCCCATTCCTTCCAGGGAGAACAACCATCCGCGCACGAAGTCTCTCTTCTGCCCCAATGAAGTTACCCTCTTCCTGAAGTTCCTCTTTTTTATTTTCCACAGACACTGTTCTACACGCTGGTTGCCTCTACTTCCCTTAGTAACTTTTGTTTATTTATTTATTTTATTTATAATATTCATATACCACTACCCATTGAAAATTTCAGAACCATGTACAAGATTAAATAAAATAAAAACAGAATGAAACACGTTAAAAAAGATTTTAAAAGAACCCACCAGCATCCTCACCGACTCTTTCTCTTCCCTAGAGAAGCTACCGCCACCTCAGCACACGATACAACACAACATTCATACGTTTTCTTCCTTCCTCAATCCCCTTCTTCACCCTGGAGGCCTCAATTTCCCTCATGGGGAAAACTCTCACTACTCAAGGGCCCGAGCCCTTCCTTGAGCCCTTTCTATGAAGCCCTGCCTCGCCCCGCAGGCTCTCCCGCGCTTGGCTACTTCTTCCTACCCCTCCAGAGAACTTCGCCTGACCCCTACAGGGCGCCAGGCACGGACTTGCCCGCCCACTACGGTGGGCGGGTTGGGATGTTGAGGATCGAGCCCGGGGAAAGGAAGAACCAGGAACCAGCTAACGGCTCCCCTGGGCCACACTCCTCCGAATTTCCTCGCCCGTGGCTTGGGAACAAGGCGCCCTTGCCAAAGCTCCTCTCTGAGCCAAGTTAGGTGGTCAATATGATTTAGAAGGTGACGAGGGTACGCGCGCGCGCGCGCGCACATACACACACACACACACACACGTAATCACACTCCTGGCCAGGACAGTGAGGTGTCTGTTCCTCTCCCCTTCCCCCCCCCCCGAACCACAAGACCACCGTGCCCAAACCGAAAAGGCTCCTCTCTCTCCTCGCCCCGTCGGCGTCCTCACACACCCCTCCCGTCCCCTCCGCAACTAACTCCTCATCCATCCCTCAACGCGCCAATTCTGAAACTACCCACACCGCTCATAGGAGGGATTCCACCCCTACCTCCCAGCCCCGCTCTCTCGACTTCACGCACCCGTCAAATCAAGCTTCGAGCGCACCGGGCGCCTCCAAGCTTTCTTCGACCCTTCTCGCTCCAGCACGCTTGACCGGGCGCGCGTGCGCGTACCCACACATACACGCACAGCACGCACGCCCCCATTTCACGCACACCGCGCGCGCGCGTAGCTCCTTCGCCAACTTTCCCACCTGCCCGCCCGCATCTCTTTAGCACCCATGTCACCTTCAACATTCCGCCGTCACCTCTTTGCCCTGGTGGCGCGCTCGCGCTCTCTTACCTCGCTTCAGGAACGGCTCCCCTGAATGGCTTTCTGACGTTAGAATTATTCTTTTGGTTCCTCGCGGCGATATTTTCCACCCGTTCTCCTAAATGGACAGGAGGAAAAGGCTCTCTCTCTCTCTGCCTCCAACCCGCGGAGGCGGCGGCGGCCGTCCCAAGAGAAACCGCAGCTTGCCCTCCCTCCTCCGCTCGCTCTCGCTCTCGATCTCGCTGCCTGCTTCTCCCCACTCCACCCCACCCCTTCAGCGTCTGCACCTGCTGCGGGACTCTGCTGCCGCCTCGGCGCTTGGGGAGGATGGCTGGAAGAGGGCTGCAACTCCAGGCGCCCTCAGCTTCTCATCACTTTCTGCTGCCTCAATTTCTTCCTCTTCCTCCTCCTCGTCCTTCTCCTCCTCGTCGTCCCTTGACTTCAGAACTTAGCCCTCAACATCAGCTGTGCGCATGGACCGTTATTGACATTGAGATCCTGAAGCACACTTGCCACCACTACGCGCTCCGCCAGCAAAAGCTCCCAGTAGAGAGACGGGAAGGTCAGGCGGCGGCGGCGGCGCTGCTGCTGCGTCTCCTCGCAGGTCTCTCCAAGAGGAGATCCTTTCCCCTTCCCCCCGCGCTCAGTGGCCAACGGGCACCTACCGCTGGCGTGCACTGACCAGGCTCCCAGCGCAGCAGGGATCTCTCCATGGGGCAGCCCTTGTCCCCACCTCCCAGCAGGCGGGTCCCAGCCTCCTTCCCTCCAAGCAGTCCTGGCCACCTACAGAGAGGCGCCCTCCGGCAGGAGGAACCCAGCAAGTGGCGCCTGTGAATGAGGCTCGGGAGAAAGGGCCACACAAGAAAGGACCAGCCGCGGCTGGTTCGGAAAGGTGTGCCACAGACTGGGTTGGGCGCCCTGGGCTCCAATCGCTGTGGCGACAGGGCGGGCATTTATCCTCTGGGCTTGCAAAAGCAGGGAAAGGGGCGGATGGGTCTGCTGGTTTCAAGATGCAAAGTGTAGATTTGCATCTTAGTACACTCACCGAAAACTGGATATCCGGAGCATCTTGGTGCAGCAGGCGCACAGGGCAAAAAGAGGCAGCTGCTCTCTTTAATCCTAGATCCAATGAGATTTCACCTCTACAGTGCCAAAGTGCACTGCAATGGAGCTGTGCCTGGCTCCCAGTGTGTATTCCCCATTCAACATCCCAAGTAGTACTGATTTCACAGATCTACCTTGTGAAATCTAAACTGACACATTAATAATATTTTTTTTCATGTGTGTGATGAATGTGCAAGATGTTCATCCAAGGCATTCTCAGTGAGTGACAATGCCCTCGGGCTGCCTTAGATCATGTCTGACAGAGTACGCGCTTCCCTTCTTCCAGTACAAAGAAAGACACAGAGTCTGCTGGTCCAATTAATCATAAATATATTTTCTAACAACCATCCACCACTGACTGCATCAACTACCTAACCACAACATGAACATTACCTACAGAATATATACACAGGGTTTTCAACCTGACCAGCAACATCCCAGGTGCTGCTAATCACCACACTCTGGCTGATGCAATTAGCTCCCTTCATTTCAGGAGCTTGGTTAACCCTTACCATTCAGGTCTGTAAAATCCTTTTTACTTAGAATGAATACACTGACACCCCTCCATTTTACTGACCGGAATGAACATTCACAAGACAGTTTACATATTGTGATTTACCATATTTAGTTTCTCAATTAACTCTTGATGCCTTTTTGCACATAATGGTTTAGTCATCAGATCTGCTACATTATTTTCTGATTCACAGTATTCCAGATCTACCAATATCCACATGTTTACTCCTGGCATGCATTCTTTCAGTTTTTGCCATCTGGATACACGTTTGGCTGTCTTTGTTTACTTTTATTGGTTTATCAATTGGCACATTTACATCTATCAACAGTTGTTTGAACCACACTATTTCGTTACACAGTTCAGATAGTGCTGCAAATTCTGCCTCAGCAGTAGAAACAGAAATTGCATTTTGTTTCCTTGCTTTCCAGCCAATTATGAAATCAGCAAATGTTACCACAATGCCAGTGGTAGATTTTCTATCACTTCTGTCTCCAGCATAATCACTATCCACGTAACATTCCAGTTTTGGTGTTCCTGATGAACTTAATTTTAAGCATTTGTCCTGAGTGCTTTTTAAATACCTCATTATTCTTTTTACAGCTTGCCATGCATTTGTTGTGGGTTTTGCCACCAATCTACTCAGAATGCTTACTGCATTGGATATGTCTGGTCTTGACCATTGTGCCAGGTACAACAGACTTCCAATGATAGATTGATAAAGGTCTGGGTCTTGAAAATACGTATCACCTATATTCTTTTGAAAATCTACTACCATTGGAGTTTGGACACTTTTGCAATTGTCCATGTTATATTCTTTTAATAATTGCTCAATTTTCTGTTTTTGGTTTAGCAGAAAACTGCCATCTTGTGCCCTTTCAATTTCAACTCCAAGATAGTTTTTAATATTTCCCAAATCTTTCAATTGAAATTCTTTACCAATTTCCTTTTCAAAGTCTTGAATTTGTTCCTTTTTACTCAACATCAAACAAAGATCATCCACAAAAGCTAACAAAATCATTTGTTTTTCTCCTGTTCCCTTGGTATACACACATGGATCTGCCAAGCTTCTTTTAAAACCTTGGGATTGTAAAACTTCATCTAAACATTGATTCCGGTTTCTGGCTGACTGTTTTAGACCCTGTGCTACTAAACGTGCCTTGTATTTTACTTTACCAGACACTAGAACTTTCTTTTTGTATACCCATCTGCAGCCAACTGCTTTCTGATCTTTAGGCAACTGTGTTGGTGTAAAGACCTTGTATTTTGCCATTGATTGCATTTCCTCATCCATTGCCTCAAACCATTTTTTAGATTCAGCTTTTGGCAGTTCCAACACATCCTCTAAACATTGAGGTTCATAACTTACATGACACACTCTCACTTCCCCCACAGTGAATCGCTCTGGAGGTATGCCTTTTGTTGCCCTTTCAGAACGTCTGGGTACAAAGATTTCAGTTTCCCCCTCCTCTCTCTCTACTTTAGGACTTAGAATGTCTGCTTTCTTTTCTGGACTCTTTGCTGATTCTTGTGACGGCTGCAAACTGTGCTCTGTCTCCTCACTATCACTTAGTGGCATGATTATCTCTGTGTTTGCATGTAATCTCTCCCAACCATCCTGTTCTGCAAACTCTGCTGACCTGGAAATTACAACTTTCCCATTGTTAAGTGCAAATCTATATGCCTTAGAACCAGGTTGGTATCCAACGAATCTCAATTTCCTTGCCTTAGGCTGACCCTTTCTTCTTTGTCCCTTTGGTATATGCACCCATGCGTAACAACCAAATACTCTTAAATGAGACAAGACTGGTTTCTTTCCAAACAGCAGATAATATGGAGTGTTGTTCATGACAGAACTCCATAATCTATTAAGTATATAATTTGCTATTAAGATAGCCTCCCCCCAGAAATGCTTTGACAATCCTGAATCCTGTAACAGTGAGTCCTTCATGGTTTGTAACACACCATTCCTCCGTTCTGCCACACCATTCTCACTGGGGGAGTATGGGTTTGTTTTGCGATGCCAAATGCCTTGCCGCTTCAGCCAACCTTGAAAAACACCTGCAAGAAACTCTCCCCCTCTATCTGTTTGTAACTGAGCCACTTTGTAGGAAAACCTCCTCTCCACCCAAGCAACCCAGCTTTTAAATGTCTCAAACGTTTCATTTTTGGATTTGAGCAAATAGCAGAACCCATACCTTGTAAAATCATCTACTATTACCAGTACATATTTTGCCCCTCCTAGGCTTTGTGGCAGTGGACCAATTAAATCTGCATGCACCAATTCAAATGGTTTTTTCGTTGACCTATTACTCTGTTTACTAACAGGGTAAGCCTTTGTTTTTGATACTTTGCACGCAGCACAATCCAAATACTTGCCACACTGTTTTATGTTTAACCCTTCACACATTTCAGGCATTTTGGCCAAAGCTCTGAAATTTGCATGACCTAACCTTCTATGAAGTAAATGTATACAATTATCATGCACTGGTTTGTTATACATTGCAGTATTTACATTATTAGAGATATTTTCTTTAGGTAACATGACATACAGCCTGTCCTTTAACACACCTTTCGCACAGAGAATTCCATTTTTTTCTACTTTGCAATACTTTCCTTTAAATAACACAGAATATCCATCCTGTGTAAGAGAGGAAACGCTTAAAAGATTGTACTCTAAGCCTGGCACCAGTAATACCCCATCAAATGTTTTGTTCATGCTTGGCACAAATACTTGCCCTTCAGATTTCTTTCCATCTGCCAAACGAACATGGTCTTTAGAAGTTGGATTCAAAGTCACAAAATCTTCTTTTCTGTTGGAGATATGCTGGCTGGATCCAGAGTCTAGGAGCCAGGTTTCCTTTTGCAGCTCATCAACTGCTCTCACCACTGAAACAAACTGCTGACTGCTCTCACCACTGAAACAAATTGCTGACGTTTGCCTCTTGTTAATTGCTGATTCCTGGGTTTCTCAGCCCCTTCTTGCAGCTGAGCTATACAATTTCTTTTCAGATGCTGTGTTAATCCACATCTGTAGCAACGCTTTACAGCCAGAGCTCTCTACTCCTCCGCTGGTCGCTGCCTCCTCCATGTCTTTTTTTCCTCGCAAGTTTATTTTTGCACGGGCACATTCCTGTGCTTTATCAGTCCGTTTCTGCTCCTCTTCGAGAAGCCTCCCAGTAAGATAATGCAAAGTAAGCTCTTTCTGGCATTGATTCTAAGCTGGCAACAATCATATTCCAGGAATCATCTAGGGAGCTTAGAATAATATATACTTTGTTTGCTTCTGAAAAAGTCATTCCTCTTACCTCCAGTTCTGCAAACAAAGTTCTCATGTTTTGCAAGTGCTGAGATAAACTTTCCCCCAGCTTCAAGCTAGCTTTGTATAGCCTTCTGGTTAAAGCAATCTTGCTGCCTGGAGTGTCACGGACATAAATCTGTTGCAAAACATTCCAGCATTCACTGGATGTTGTTAACCCACGAATGTGGACAAGTTGGCTGTCTTCCAGACCCAAAATTATACATGCTTTAGCTTTTTCATCAGCTCTCAGCTCTCTTGCAGTAGGGTTTACTGGAGGATTGCTGACTGCATCCCAGAGACCTTCCCTCCGGAGGTACATTTCCATTTTAATGCACCACGTTAGGTAATTATGTTCATTTAGTCGGTTCAAAGGAATTCCTCCACTCAGCGCAACTGCTGCCTCGGCTTCCATATCTTCTGGTGTTTTCAGGCCTCGTTAAAAAACCTTCAACAGCTCAAGAAGATGCCTTAAGCACTGCTCACCAGTGGATCCACTCAAACAGAATCAGGGCTTTCAAGTCAGCTCTGGGCCCATAACCTGACAGAGTACGCGCTTCCCTTCTTCCAGTCCAAAGGAAGACACAGAGTCTGCTGGTCCAATTAATCATAAATATATTTTCTAACAACCATCCACCACTGACTGCATCAACTACCCAACCACAACATGAACATTACCTACAGAATATATACACAGGGTTTTCAACCTGACCAGCAACATCCCAGGTGCTGCTAATCACCACACTCTGGCTGATGCAATTAGCTCCCTTCATTTCAGGAGCTTGGTTAACCCTTACCATTCAGGTCTGTAAAATCCTTTTTACTTAGAATGAATACACTGACACCCCTCCATTTTACTGACCGGAATGAACATTCACAAGACAGTTTACATATTGTGATTTACCATATTTAGTTTCTCAATTAACTCTTGATGCCTTTTTGCACATAATGGTTTAGTCATCAGATCTGCTACATTATTTTCTGATTCACAGTATTCCAGATCTACCAATATCCACATGTTTACTCCTGGCATGCATTCTTTCAGTTTTTGCCATCTGGATACACGTTTGGCTGTCTTTGTTTACTTTTATTGGTTTATCAATTGGCACATTTACATCTATCAACAGTTGTTTGAACCACACTATTTCGTTACACAGTTCAGATAGTGCTGCAAATTCTGCCTCAGCAGTAGAAACAGAAATTGCATTTTGTTTCCTTGCTTTCCAGCCAATTATGGAATCAGCAAATGTTACTACAATGCCAGTGGTAGATTTTCTATCACTTCTGTCTCCAGCATAATCACTATCCACGTAACATTCCAGTTTTGTTGTTCCTGATGAACTTAATTTTAAGCATTTGTCCTGAGTGCTTTTTAAATACCTCATTATTCTTTTTACAGCTTGCCATGCATTTGTTGTGGGTTTTGCCACCAATCTACTCAGAATGCTTACTGCATTGGATATGTCTGGTCTTGACCATTGTGCCAGGTACAACAGACTTCCAATGATAGATTGATAAAGGTCTGGGTCTTGAAAATACGTATCACCTATATTCTTTTGAAAATCTACTACCATTGGAGTTTGGACACTTTTGCAATTGTCCATGTTATATTCTTTTAATAATTGCTCAATTTTCTGTTTTTGGTTTAGCAGAAAACTGCCATCTTGTGCCCTTTCAATTTCAACTCCAAGATAGTTTTTAATATTTCCCAAATCTTTCAATTGAAATTCTTTACCAATTTCCTTTTCAAAGTCTTGAATTTGTTCCTTTTTACTCACCATCAAACAAAGATCATCCACAAAAGCTAACAAAATCATTTGTTTTTCTCCTGTTCCCTTGGTATACACACATGGATCTGCCAAGCTTCTTTTAAAACCTTGGGATTGTAAAACTTCATCTAAACATTGATTCCGGTTTCTGGCTGACTGTTTTAGACCCTGTGCTACTAAACGTGCCTTGTATTTTACTTTACCAGACACTAGAACTTTCTTTTTGTATACCCATCTGCAGCCAACTGCTTTCTGATCTTTAGGCAACTGTGTTGGTGTAAAGACCTTGTATTTTGCCATTGATTGCATTTCCTCATCCATTGCCTCAAACCATTTTTTAGATTCAGCTTTTGGCAGTTCCAACACATCCTCTAAACATTGAGGTTCATAACTTACATGACACACTCTCACTTCCCCCACAGTGAATCGCTCTGGAGGTATGCCTTTTGTTGCCCTTTCAGAACGTCTGGGTACAAAGATTTCAGTTTCCCCCTCCTCTCTCTCTACTTTAGGACTTAGAATGTCTGCTTTCTTTTCTGGACTCTTTGCTGATTCTTGTGACGGCTGCAAACTGTGCTCTGTCTCCTCACTATCACTTAGTGGCATGATTATCTCTGTGTTTGCATGTAATCTCTCCCAACCATCCTGTTCTGCAAACTCTGCTGACCTGGAAATTACAACTTTCCCATTGTTAAGTGCAAATCTATATGCCTTAGAACCAGGTTGGTATCCAACGAATCTCAATTTCCTTGCCTTAGGCTGACCCTTTCTTCTTTGTCCCTTTGGTATATGCACCCATGCGTAACAACCAAATACTCTTAAATGAGACAAGACTGGTTTCTTTCCAAACAGCAGATAATATGGAGTGTTGTTCATGACAGAACTCCATAATCTATTAAGTATATAATTTGCTATTAAGATAGCCTCCCCCCAGAAATGCTTTGACAATCCTGAATCCTGTAACAGTGAGTCCTTCATGGTTTGTAACACACCATTTCTCCGTTCTGCCACACCATTCTCACTGGGGGAGTATGGGTTTGTTTTGTGATGCCAAATGCCTTGCCGCTTCAGCCAACCTTGAAAAACACCTGCAAGAAACTCTCCCCCTCTATCTGTTTGTAACTGAGCCACTTTGTAGGAAAACCTCCTCTCCACCCAAGCAACCCAGCTTTTAAATGTCTCAAACGTTTCATTTTTGGATTTGAGCAAATAGCAGAACCCATACCTTGTAAAACCATCTACTATTACCAATACATATTTTGCCCCTCCTAGGCTTTGTGGCAGTGGACCAATTAAATCTGCATGCACCAATTCAAATGGTTTTTTCGTTGACCTATTTTTCGTTTACTAACAGGGTAAGCCTTTGTTTTTGATACTTTGCACGCAGCACAATCCAAATACTTGCCACACTGTTTTATGTTTAACCCTTCACACATTTCAGGCATTTTGGCCAAAGCTCTGAAATTTGCATGACCTAACCTTCTATGAAGTAAATGTATACAATTATCATGCACTGGTTTGTTATACATTGCAGTATTTACATTATTAGAGATATTTTCTTTAGGTAACATGACGTACAGCCTGTCCTTTAACACACCTTTCGCACAGAGAATTCCATTTTTTCTACTTTGCAATACTTTCCTTTAAATAACACAGAATATCCATCCTGTGTAAGAGAGGAAACACTTAAAAGATTGTACTCTAAGCCTGGCACCAGTAATACCCCATCAAATGTTTTGTTCATGCTTGGCACAAATACTTGCCCTTCAGATTTCTTTCCATCTGCCAAACGAACATGGTGTTTAGAAGTTGGATTCAAAGTCACAAAATCTTCTTTTCTGTTGGAGATATGCTGGCTGGATCCAGAGTCTAGGAGCCAGGTTTCCTTTTGCAGCTCATCAACTGCTCTCATCACTGAAACAAACTGCTGACTGCTCTCACCACTGAAACAAACTGCTGACGTTTGCCTCTTGTTAATTGCTGATTCCTGGGTTTCTCAGCCCCTTCTTGCAGCTGAGCTATACAATTTCTTTTCAGATGCTGTGTTGATCCACATCTGTAGCAACGCTTTACAGCCAGAGCTCTCTCTACTCCTCCGCTGGTCGCTGCCTCCTCCATGTCTTTTTTTCCTCGCAAGTTTATTTTTGCACGGGCACATTCCTGTGCTTTATCAGTCCGTTTCTGCTCCTCTTCGAGAAGCCTCCCAGTAAGATAATGCAAAGTAAGCTCTTTCTGGCATTGATTCTAAGCAGGCAACAATCATATTCCAGGAATCATCTAGGGAGCTTAGAATAATATATACTTTGTTTGCTTCTGAAAAAGTCATTCCTCTTACCTCCAGTTCTGCAAACAAAGTTCTCATGTTTTGCAAGTGCTGAGATAAACTTTCCCCCAGCTTCAAGCTAGCTTTGTATAGCCTTCTGGTTAAAGCAATCTTGCTGCCTGGAGTGTCACGGACATAAATCTGTTGCAAAACATTCCAGCATTCACTGGATGTTGTTAACCCACGAATGTGGACAAGTTGGCTGTCTTCCAGACCCAAAATTATACATGCTTTAGCTTTTTCATCAGCTCTCAGCTCTCTTGCAGTAGGGTTTACTGGAGGATTGCTGACTGCATCCCAGAGACCTTCCCTCCGGAGGTACATTTCCATTTTAATGCACCACGTTAGGTAATTATGTTCATTTAGTCGGTTCAAAGGAATTCCTCCACTCAGCGCAACTGCTGCCTCGGCTTCCATATCTTCTGGTGTTTTCAGGCCTCGTTAAAAAACCTTCAACAGCTCAAGAAGATGCCTTAAGCACTGCTCACCAGTGGATCCACTCAAACAGAATCAGGGCTTTCAAGTCAGCTCTGGGCCCATAACCTGACAGAGTACGCACTTCCCTTCTTCCAGTCCAAAGGAAGACACAGAGTCTGCTGGTCCAATTAATCATAAATATATTTTCTAACAACCATCCACCACCGACTGCATCAACTACCCAACCACAACATGAACATTACCTACAGAATAGGTCTGCTGGTGTTCAAGATGCAAAGTGTAGATTTGCATCTTAGTACACTCACCGAAAACTGGATATCCGGAGCATCTTGGTGCAGCAGGCGCACAGGGCAAAAAGAGGCAGCTGCTCTCTTTAATCCTAGATCCAATGAGATTTCACCTCTACAGTGCCAAAGTGCACTGGAATGGAGCTGTGCCCGGCTCCCAGTGTGTATTCCCCATTCAACATCCCAAGTAGTACTGATTTCACAGATCTACCTTGTGAAATCTAAACTGACACATTAATAATATTTTTTCATGTGTGTGATGAATGTGCAAGATGTTCATCCAAGGCATTCTCAGTGAGTGACAATGCCCTCGGGCTGCCTTAGATCATGTCTGACAGAGTACGCGCTTCCCTTCTTCCAGTACAAAGAAAGACACAGAGTCTGCTGGTCCAATTAATCATAAATATATTTTCTAACAACCATCCACCACAATCCAAATACTTGCCACACTGTTTTATGTTTAACCCTTCACACATTTCAGGCATTTTGGCCAAAGCTCTGAAATTTGCATGACCTAACCTTCTATGAAGTAAATGTATACAATTATCATGCACTGGTTTGTTATACATTGCAGTATTTACATTATTAGAGATATTTTCTTTAGGTAACATGACATACAGCCTGTCCTTTAACACACCTTTCGCACAGAGAATTCCATTTTTTTCTACTTTGCAATACTTTCCTTTAAATAACACAGAATATCCATCCTGTGTAAGAGAGGAAACGCTTAAAAGATTGTACTCTAAGCCTGGCACCAGTAATACCCCATCAAATGTTTTGTTCATGCTTGGCACAAATACTTGCCCTTCAGATTTCTTTCCATCTGCCAAACGAACATGGTCTTTAGAAGTTGGATTCAAAGTCACAAAATCTTCTTTTCTGTTGGAGATATGCTGGCTGGATCCAGAGTCTAGGAGCCAGGTTTCCTTTTGCAGCTCATCAACTGCTCTCACCACTGAAACAAACTGCTGACTGCTCAGCATACAATAAATGAGCAGAATGCTCATTTATACAGGGGTGTATAAAACATGTTTTGTTTTGCCTTTTCCAGTTACTTTTGTGCAACTAAGGCCAGATCTAAACCAAGCAGGATATAGCAGTATGGAAGCGGTATGAAAGCTGTATATGGAATATGTCAATGGGCCCCAACAGTTGTCAGTGCACTTCAATACTGCTATGGAGCAGCAGTGTGGCTCCTGCCTTTCATGTACCGCTTTCATAGTGCAGTATCTTGCTTGGCATAGATCTAGCCCAAGTTTGCATACACATCAGAAAGTTAAAGAAGAAGAAAAAGGTCCTCAAGTCCATGAAAGTTATGCAACTTGGAAGATGTCAGTATTTTCAAATAGTCTCTCTGTTCAAAAGAACATTATCTCCATACTTTCCTGGAAACAAATGGCTCTAAAGCCTTAAGGCATTAATAACACAAAGGGATGTCATTGAATATGAACAGGCCATACTGCTTGCCATGCCCCCAATGTCCACACACATATGCTTCCTGTTTGCAGATGTTTACACTCAACACATGGATAGTGAGGGACATTGGGCATGGGACCAACCCTGCAATCCCTAGTACTCATGAAGACCCCTTCACATGATTAATTCATGGAGGGAACTTAATATGTCATCAAATGGTACATTCCTTGTCACATTGTTTCCCCTCTAGGATTCCACATTTTAATCTCTAGGGTACTGTACACAAAGCTGGGACATTCCATTTTAATACATACCAGGAAGAAGCTCAAAAAATTTTGTAAACTCAGAAGACAAAGGTTTTATTTAGAAGAAATTGTTTATTTAAAATTGTCTGGAATGCCACCCACACCCACCCCAGCTCTTCACAGTAGGCTCTGAATGGAGTGCGGACCTTCTCCCTCCCTCCATGTTTTTTGTGCATGAATGGAAGGGTGGCCACTTATGAATAGCCAAAGAAGATGACATGCATCACTAAAAAGACAACAATTTACATCAAATTCACATATGCTGATTTGTATGTACTCAAACTCCAAATAGAACAGCTTCTACATGTAATAGACTGGCACGTTCTCACAAAAAGCAATTAGTATTCTCCCCTTAAGTTAGTAATAAATATAATTGCAGCTTCTTTTGAACTGGTAATGAAAGAAGTACATATGGCTTTATTTAGGAATTTCATAATGTTACATAGCTACATATTCACTGGTTTGCTTGTTGAGTAGTGTTGTGTAGTTCTCATGGGTTATTACATTTGAGATAAGAATGTTAACAGTGTATTAACATTTACCTATGAATAATAGCAATATTGTGGTAATTTGAAAAATGAACTTCCTTAACAATACTGTGAAAGAACAGTACAGTAAGTGATGTGATTATTTCATTGTATGGTATGTATTATGTTGTATAAACCAAAAAAAAAGTATAATATTTAAATTACAAGCATTAGTCATATTTCAGAAATAAAGTACTGTCTTTATTATATTTTAGTTCTTCCTTTCATTTAATTTAATGAAAATCTCTATAATAATAAAGTAAAGGATGATACTTCCTAGTTTTAATGTAATAGTCCAGGAGATGGGTGGCTGGGAGCACAGACTGAGTGCCAGGACCCAGGAGAGTGAAGGTGTACAAAGACTAACCTGCACACAAGCTGTTTAGGATAGAGCAATTTACTTGTAGAACCACAAAGTGGCATAGTCCAAAGAACAGTCCAAGGTCAGGAACAGACAAGACATGGCAGAGACAACAGCAAGAGCATAGTCCAAAGAGCAGTCCCAAGTCAGGAACAGACAAGACATGGCAGAGACAACAGCAAGAGCATAATCCAAAGAGCAGTCCCAGGTCAGGAACAGACAAGACATGGCAGAGACAACAGCAAGAGCATAGTCCAAAGAGCAGTCCCAGGTCAGGAACAGACAAGACATGGCAGAGACAACAGCAAGAACATAGTCCAAGGTCAGGAACAGACAAGACATGGCAGAGACAACAGCAAGAGCGTAGTCCAAGGTCAGGAACAGACAAGACATGGCAGAGACAACAGCAAGAGCGTAGTCCAAGGTCAGGAACAGACAAGGCATGGCAGAGGCAAGAGCATAGTCCAAAGAGCAGTCCAAGGTCAGGAACAAACACAACAACAGAAGCCAAACACCACAAGAACAATGTTGCTGAGGCAAATGCTGGAGTCACGGGTCTTAAATAGCCCTGACTCTAGCTGCTCCCAGCTGCACCAAATTACACTGTCATGAACTGCTGCTGGCCAGGGCCTCAGTTCTGCAAGCACTCTGCAGCAGAGCAGCCCTTTGAACTTGGGCCTGGATCCTGAAAGTACTCACCCCTAGTACCTGATCCTGACAGTTAATAATCTATAGAAATGGATATGTAAACATTTTTAAGAAAAGGACTCACATGCAGATCACTTATGTTCCCAGCTTGGACTTCCTCCTAATCTCCATAGTTGCTTCATTTCTAAAAAAACAAACAAAAAAAAGCTGGTTGAGCAGATGGAGGTGGGTGACCCCCATGCTCCTCCATGCTTTCATAAAAGAAAGATTTGACACACTTAAACTTTGTGTGTGCTTGAAGAGCTGTGCGATCATAACCACCTTGACGCAACCGCAATATGGCTTTTTAAAAAATATTAATAGTTCTTAACGAGGAGCTATGCATTAATCTCTCTTCCTCTCCACTCTCTTTGAGGTATTTCAAAAGTAAATGAACCTCGACGTCTTGCCAGTAGCGAATGCGTCTGGTTGACATTTTGCAGTTTTTCTACTAAATGTAAAGAACGTGTACATATGCAATTTAATTTGTCGTGAATTATTTCTTTTCGACGATTATGTTTTTAATGTAGTTAATTGTAAACCTATTTCTTAAAATTTGGTTTAAATTTTAAAATATTACAGGGAAACATGGGAGTTTTTCCCTGTGTTATAGGTGATCAGTGAATAGAGCATTCCACAATGTTAAGGCCGTAATTGGTGGGGGAGTCATTCTAGCGTTCATAAAATGGAAAACGTTTCACCAAACTTTCTGAAAATGAGACCTGCCAGAAAGAAATGCTGGTTTTACAGCTTCTGGGATTTTCAAGAAGTTTGGTGAAATATTAAGGGAAGGATGCCAGTTTAAAGAACAAAAGGGGGGGGAAACCTCTCTGAATGAAAATGACACTCAAAACAGCTGTTGGTGATCGTTTTTTGCGCACGAAAAGCTGCAAATTGGGACCCTTACCCTTCAATCCAGTGGTGGAATCTTGTCCCTCTGTCCTTCTAGTTGGTGGAATGGCTTTTCTTTTTTCAAAATTCGTTTCTGTTGATTTTTAATGAATATTTCTTTGCCCCATTTTGCCCCATTAAAGTCAATGGAGGCCTCATAGAGCAGAGCATGCTCAGTAGCGTCGCTCTCCCCCTCCCTCCTGTCTCAGATAGATTGGAATGTTGGAAATAAGATGGCCGCCTGGCTCATCTAGCAGTCATTTGCTTATGCAGTTGAGCCAAGGCCCTGTCTGGGCCCTCTCTTTCCCCACAATGCTATGGAGGCCAGGGAGGGAGAGAGAAATGATCTGCCTTGCTTGGAGGGAGGCCCTTCCCTGGCCTCCAAGGGAAAAGAAAACCTGGCTGGCTCAAGTAGGGGTTTGATAGAGGGATTGACTTTGTTGTGTGTCTGTGAGTGTGAAGAGGGAGAGATGTGTGGGTGGGTGGGTGTTAGAAGTGCTGGTGCATCCTTCTTAATTCAAAGTAAAGAATACATGGCAAACTTTCCTTTGGGGTGGCAGCTCCTTACCCAAGCCTCTTAAAGTTTAAACTTTATGGAACGAAATATTGACAGAATAGGAATGATTTTCATCACCACATGGAGGAGGAGGAGGAGGTTAACCTTGGCCTATCAGCGATGCATGGTCCTGATTAAAATAATTTCTAGTCTCTCTCAATATTTCTTTCCATAAAGTTTAAACTTCTTCAGGTAGTGTGTGTTTCTTTAAAAGGTGCTGAACTACATTTTAAGCTTTCTTTTATAGATTTTAGGGGTGTGCACGGACCCCCCGCTCCTCTTCTAGATCCACGATTTGTGGATCGGGCCGCTTCACTCCGCCCCCGCTCCGCCTATGTCCACTCCGCTCCACTGCGGAGCTCCAGATCCGGATCGGAGCTCCGTTTCCCCCCCCCCCATAGGCTTGCATTAAGCTAAAAAAGTATACAACTTTTTTTCTGTTAAAGTTAGAAACCTCAAGTTTGGCACCATGACACCTCATGGATGTATACACACGCACGCCAAGACTCAAGGCAATCCTATCATCCCCTGATTTTTGGGGAATTTATGAAAATTGGACACCTCATTCACACCCCTTTCGATAGCTCCGTCAATTTGCACGTTAGAAACCTCAAACTCACCACCATGACAGCTTATCCAGGGATACACATGCACACCAAGACTCAAGGCAGTCCCATCATCTCCTGATTTTTGGGGAATTTATGAAAACAAACAAACACTCCAAAATTTAAAAATAAAGTTTATATTAAATCAAAGTAAGGGGAAAACACAGAGCAAACTAAGCAAAAAGTCAGAAAGAAGCAAACAAACACACACACACGCCAAGCTAAATCTAATCTATCTCCAAACACAGCAGCAGCACCTAACTAACTCCTCTCCCCACGAACGCAAAACCCACAAGACGCTGAGAGCTCAAAGCTTTGAGGGTGCCTCTGCCTTAATCCCCCCCTCCAACGCTGGGATTGGAGGATGCTTGATGAGATGATCAATTCTCATCAGGATTGGGAGTTGAATGTGCCTGTCATCGCTTCAAAAAAAAAAAAAAAACAACGCCGGTTTACCCGCTGTCCCTGTTTGTTTACCCAACTTTTCCAAAAATTCAAGCAAGCGAACCACAGCATGCAGAGAGCTGAGAGTAGGCTCAAAATGACCCCCATCCATGACTCTCTAAGCACAATAAGTTTCAGAAAGATAGCTTAAAAAACAACACAGTTATCCCCGATTCTTTTCCGCAATGCAATCCTATGGGCGAAATTTTTCAAAATGGCGATCGGATCGCTCCGCGTAAAGAGAAGCGCTCCGCCAATGGCCGCTTCTCTTCGCCTTGCTTCGATGGGTCCCCGGTCCGCTTCTACTCCGCCTCTGGGCAAGGCGGAGCAGGCCAATTCGCTTCTGATTCGCCACTTCTAATCAGAGCGGAGCACATCCCTAATAGATTTGTGTGTGCGTGTGTGTGTGTGTGTGTGTGTGTGTGTGTGTGTATTTTTAATTTGAACACAGATATAGGTCTCTGAAAGTCTCTGGTGTGAAGGAAGGTGAATGGTTTTGGTGTGAAGGAAGGTGAATGGTTTTGGTGTTATAAGATACATAGCTGTACACTTTAGGAAATATTTTCCTTTCTCTGTGTACCTGCTTCTTATAAGCTAAATCTGCTGCTTTATGTTTGTATGAAAGGAAAATGTTTTCTAAAATGTACATCCATGAATCTTATACCCAAAGCATTACTTCACACCAGAGAAATGGTTAAGGGACCTAGTTTTTGCTACAACCTGGCACCCTCCAGTTGCTGTAGACTTAGATTCACAGAATCATAGAATTCAATGCCCCTCAGTAGTTGCAGTAGTGCAGGGTATGTAGTCCTCTTCATCCTCATCTTCATTTTATCCTCACAACAATGTACATTTTGAACAATGTACAAAACAAATTACAAAAGCACTGCAGCTTCTAATCATGCCCAAGTAACTCATGCAACCAAATAAAATGCTGTAAAGGAGAATCTATTATTTCCCTAGTTCACCAGTGTTGCACCATTTCCCCAGAAAATGAAACCCCTGATCATGTGCATCTTTGAATTCCTCTTGCTTTAAAGCATCGTTTCAGATATAAAGCACCTACCTTTTAGTTGTCAAGCCTTTTCAGAAGTTCATCAAGAACAAAATCGCTGCTCCATGTCCCTCCTCAACACAGGCTCTAGGTCTTTCTTCAGATGAGCAGTGGGAGGGGTGGGGAGGCAGAAGCAGGGCACCCCAGCCTCTCCTGAACAGAGATCTGGGAGGAAATGCAACCTCCCATCACCTCCCGCATGCTGCTCTGGGCAATTTCTTGCCCTGAGCAGTCGCAACGGCTAAAAAACGGGCAAGATAAGACACTGGGCGGAGATGGAGGATGCGTTTCTGGATGCACCAGAAATGCATCTTTCAAGCCCTCCCCTGTAACGCAGCCATTTCCTTGCCCTGCGCAATCACGCCAACTAAGGAAAGGGCAAGATAGATGCTGGGAGGGGGTGGAGATCGCCCTGTGCGATCACGTCGGCCAAGGCAAAAGGCCTGGATCAGTGCAGGGGCAATCACAACTTCCCCAGACATTTTAATAAAATATTAAATTTCCCGCCGGACGCTGGATTTCTCCTCCATTTCTGGACTTGTGCGGCAGAAACCGGATTAAATTGAGAGACTGCACACCCTGCCTCCAAGAAAGCACATCATAGTATCACAGGCCCTTTCTATACCTAAGGATTATCCCAGGAAAATGGAGGGATCATCTCTGTCTTCTCCCAGGATCCCGTGTGTCATTTGGATGCACAGGGATGATCCCGGGATGATCCCGGGGGGTGGGGGGGGGGGAAAGGCAGGTATAGAAACAGCCTCAGTGTCATAGACTTGGAAGAGGTGATTCAGGCCATCATGTCCAAGACCAGTTTAACAATCCAGTTTAAAGCATCCTTAACAGACGGCTGTCTGCTCTCTGCTTGAATACCTCCAGTGACCAAGAGCCCGTCCACCTCCTCAAGCAGTTGTTTCAATTATCTGACTTATCTAACTATTAAGAGGTTTTTCCTGATGTTCATCAAAAATCTGCCTTCCTATAATTTAAGCTCGTTTTTCCCCCTAAAATCATGGCTGAAAGAGAACAGGTTGTGGCCCTCTTCTGCATGACAATCGTTAAGATACTTAAAAGTATTACTTTGCCTCTGTAGGCCTCGAACCTTCAGAAAGAATAGAAATAAAAGTTAGACAATCTCTTTCTTCTCAGTTTGTTGATATGGGTAAGCACACATGCAGTAACAATGTCACCAAAAAGAATGAATTCTGAGCAGGTATCTCTGCTTCCTTCCTCAAGAGTTCATTGCCCTGGTTAACAGGCTTTGGCTTGGTTTCACATTTCCTGCAGGAGGTCATGTTAGCAAAAGGAGAGATGTTCTCTAGACAAGCTTGCATTGATCACACGGAAGTCTTTGAATGTCGCAAAGAGACCTTACACAGGACTCTCTGTTAAATGGAGATGCAGTGCAAATAGCAGAGTACAAGGGTAGGGTCACAGCAACCTGCATTGGCCTGGTTCAGACAACATGCTAAACCATGCTGCAGCCTTGCTTCCGGTTTGACCAGGGGGCTCGATTTAAGCCCGCGCCCGGCCGCCATGGAGCAGGTAAGAGGGGGATTGCCTGGATCCGACATCGCCGCAGTCTGTCCGGCGGCAGAGCCAAGTAAGGGGACAGGCCGGGGTGAGGATCTTACCTGTTCTGTGGCAGCTGGGTGCGGGCTTAAATCAAGCCCCCAGGTCAAACTAGAAGCAAGGCCGCACCTGCGGCCGTGCTTTCTGGTTGACCAGGGGGCTCACTTCAATCCCGGGCCCGGCCACGACTGAGCAGGTAAGTGGAGTGGGGAGGGGCTTGCCTGAATCTGCCGCCACTGCAGTCTGTGCAGCAGCGGCGGAGCCAGGTAAGGAGACAGGCCGGGGGGAGGGTCTTACCTGTCCCGTGGAGGCCGGGTGCGGGCTTAAATCAAGACCCCTGGTCAAACCGGAAGCAAGGCCACAGGTGCGGCCTTGCTTCCCGGTTGACCAGGGGGCTCAGTTCAAGCCCGGGCCTGGCAGCGACCGAGCAGATAAGTTGGGTGGGGTGGGGGATTGCCTGGATCCGCTGTCACCGCAGTCTGTGCGGCGGCGGCAGAGCCAGGTAAGGGGACAAGCCGGGGGGAAGGTCTTACCTGCTCCGTGGCAGCCAGGCGTGGGCTTAAATCGAGTCTTCTGGTTGACCAGGGGGCTCAGTTTAAATCTGGGCCCGTCCACGATGGAGCAGGTAAGTGGGGTGGGGGTGGGGGCTTGCCTGGATTCACCGCCACCACAGTCTGTGCAGCGGCAGCGGAGCCAGGTAAGGGGACATTACAGGGGGAGGGCCTTACCTGTCCTGTGGAGGCAGGGTGCAGGCTTAAATCAAGCCTCCTGGTTGACCAGGGGGCAGAGTTCAAGGCTGGGTCTGGCCGCCACAGAGCAGGTAAGTGGGGGGAGAGCTTGCCTGAATCTGCCGCCGCCTCACTCTGTGGTAAGGGGACAGGCCGGGGGAGTGGGGAGGTCTTACCTGCTCCATGTCGGCTGGGTGCGGGCTTGAATCGAGCCCCCTGGTCAACCTGGAAGCAAGGCCACAGGTGATTGCTTCTGCACCTGCAGCCCTGCTTCCGGGTTGAGCCACAGGCTCTAGTGAAGCCACTGCCCAGCTGCGACAGACAAGGTAAGTGGTGTGGGAGGGGGCATTAAGTGCTGGAGGGGCTTTTAAATCTCAGACATGCCTATTACATATGGAAGTCACATGTAATAGCCACATCAGAGATTTAAATGAATTTTAAAATACTGCTTCCAAAAACTGCATTTGCCTTTTATGCTGCAACCTTACACTGTTAGCTCACATTAAGAAATCGATTCAAAAGGTTAGCTTCTTTCCACCTAACTTTTCCAAAGTACATCCAAGTCATATGGGATATGTGTTTTTGGGATAGCCAAGTGGAAAGAAAGTAACCTTTTGGATGGATTTCTCAATGTGAGCTAACAGTGTACGGTTGCAGCATAAAAGGCAAATGCAGTTTTTGGAAGCACTATTTTAAAATTCATTTAAATCTCTGATGTGGCTATTACATGTGACTTCTAAGTCATATGTAATAAGCACATCTAAGATTTAAAAGATATCTGGTCATCCGTTACACAAAGCCATGAAATTCAATAAACAAAAAACCTATGGTTTACAAAACAAAGTTAAAGATGTACAGTTTTCAACCAAGCACCAAAAAGCAGGGAAATTGGGAGAAGGCTCACAAGCCTTAATGCCACATCCTCCCTAAGGAGGCAGAAAGTACCAGTGAAATTCTCATTCTCCCAAAGCAGATAAACCATGAGGACAGGATGGAGAATAGGATATGCAGAGGTGACTGTGGGGTTGTGGAAAACTGATGACGAACAACTTAGGGCCACCTACTTCTCTTTTTTTGTTTAGAGCAGCCCTTCCCCAACCTGCTGCCCTCCAAAGGTGTTGGACTACAACTCCCATAATTGCAAGTCAGTATGTCTCATGGTCAGGGATGCTGCAACTTGTACTTTCAAACATCTGGAGGGCAACAGGCTATTATATGCAGAGGTGACTGAGGTTCTGGAAAACTGATCAGGGAATGCAGAGCTATCACCTAATAGATTCATGTTTAAGGATTATTTTAAAACTATTGATGAAAATGATTTTTGTCCTCACCGTAACATGGGAGTTGCAGCGCAGCACATCTGGAGAACTGGCTGGAGAAGGGTGGTTTATACTTGGCTCCTATACATCTCTTCTCAGAACTCAGTGCCGCTGAGTTTACTAGAGTTTCCTCCCAAGTGGTATAGGATTGCAAACTAATTTCATCTGAAAGGAGTTCAAGATAACCAAACTAATCCTTTTCTGTTCCTCTGTCACTCTGATGAGATGATGTATTGGGGAGGGATTGTGGGGAGTGAACAGTATATTTTTTATGAACACATTTTAAGGAGGGGGGGGGACATTGGTTCTTTGAAGGGCAGAGTATTGACCAAAAGTTGAAAATGCCAGCCCTTGCTCTGGTTCTACATCTCCAACAAATACTACCCCTTCTGTTATCAATCGTGCTGCTCTATGCAAGATGTGTGTGAGAAAAAAAATATTGTGCAGCACCTGTATTTGGTAAGGATATAGAACAGCGTTCCCCATCCTGCTGTCCCAGCATTCCTGACCATGGGACATGCTGACTTGCAATGATGGGAGTTGTAGTCCAACACCTTTGGAGGGCAGCAGATTGGGGAAGGGCTGCTCTAAACAAAAAAAGAGAAGTAGGTTGCTCTAAGTTGTTCGTCATCAGTTTTCCACAACCCCACAGTCACCTCTTCATATCCTATTCTCCATTCTGTCCTCATGGTTTATCTGCTTTGGGAGAATGAGAATTTCACTGGTACTTTCTGCCTTCTTAGGGAGGATGTGGCATTAAGGCTTGTGAGCCTTAACTCCCAATTTCCCTGCTTTTTGGTGCTTGGTGGAAAAGTGTACGTCCTTAACGTTGTTTTATAAACCGTAGGTTTTTTGTTTATTGAATAATGTTTTCCTTCACCAAGAGATTTAAGTTTGAACTGCTCCTGTAATTGTCCTGAGAATTGCTGAATGTGGTCTTTGGTACTCACTGCAGCTAGCAAGTCAGGGAGAGGCAGAGAGCTAAGTTTTGGGATCTGTAAGCATTTTAGAGTATTGGCGTTCTCCAAGAGTCAGTGGACTTCTTGCTGCCTGTTAGAATAGATAACTAAGTAAAGGGAGGCGGTGGTTGGAAATACTGCAACAAAAACTGGGGAGAGCTGGGGTAAACACCCTCCAACTACAAACAGGAAAAAACCAAATAATCACAAAAACTGTTAATTAAATGTGTATGTATATATATATATATATATATATATATATATATATATATGTGTGTGTGTGTGTGTGTGTGTGTGTGTGTGTGTGTGTGTGTGTGTATATATATATATATATGTGTGTGTGTGTGTGTGTGTGTGTGTGTGTATATATATATCTTGTTCTCATTGGCAAGTTATGTTACACTGCCTAGACCAGCAATTCTTCGCGCTGCCTTTGAAAACGGTCCAGAAACTTCAGCTGGTACAAAACAGGGCAGCCCATTTACTAACAGTGACTGGCCAGAGAGACCACATCACGCCAGTCCTTTTACAACTTCATTGGCTGCCAGTCCAGGTCCGGGCCCAATTCAAAGTGCTGATATTGACATTCAAAGCCTTAAACGGTTTGGGGCCAGGTTATTTGAAGGAACGCCTCCTCCCATATGTACACGCCCGGACCTTAAGATCATCCACAGGGGCCCTTCTCCATGAGCCCCTGCCAAAGGAAGTGAGGCAGGTGGCTACTAGGAGGAGGGCTTTCTCCGCTGTGGCACCCTGGCTGTGGAATGAGCTCCCCAGAAAGGTCAGCCTGGCACCTACACTGTACTCCTTTCATCGCCATCTGAAGACCTTTTTATTCTCTCAGTATTTTAACACTTAATTTTAATTTTAATTTTAATTTTACTGTTCTAACTCTGTATTTTAATCTTATATCAATTTTTGCTGGTTTTATCCTGGTTATGCTTTTTATACTGTATTTTGTATTTGTGTTTTTAGACTGTTGGTTGTTTTATTATGATTTTAATTTTTGTGAACTGCCCAGAGAGCTTCGGCTATTGGGCGGTATAAAAATGTAATAAATAAATAAATAAATATTCTTATTGAAAACAAGTGCACTAACAGAAGTATCTGGAGTTGTTTCCTACCTTATTTGGGACAATTCGCCAAGGCCTTTCACACAGTCTCCCACTATATACAGTCTCTGAAAAATATGTTATACAATTGATATTATTGTCAAGTAACAACATCCCATTATCTCTAGTATATAATCCTAGCTCCATTCTGAGCATAACCGATATATTTCTGGTTATGATATAAAAATAATATGTTTACATAGTTTGAGGCAGTGTAACATAACTTGCCAATGAGAACAAGATATATATACATCTAATAAACAGTTTTTGTGATTATTTGTTTTTTTCTGTTTGTAGTTGGAGGGTGTTTACCCCAGCTTTTGTCACATGTTAGAATAGATAAGCCAACCTTCCCCAACCTGGTGCCCTCCTGATGTGCTGGACTGCAACTCCCATAATTCCCAGTCAGTATGGCCATTGGCTGGTTTAAGCTGTGCCTCACCTATGCTCAATCTATATATATGTAAATAAAAGTAGGTATTAAAGAATGTCATTAAGTGTCCAGTGGGCTCCTTCCGAAGAAAGCCATACCCCAGCAAGCTCTGAATGCCTGGAAACTCTCCCTATTCATAGAAATTGGGTGTTCGTAACAATATAGGGAAAGAAAGGAAGAAAAGCAGAAAGTTTTCAGCCATATTTCCACAGTGCAGACATTTTATAGCCCAGAAATGAGGAGGAGCTACTTTCCAAGAGCTACAATGATGACTTACCCTTTTTAAAATTCCCTGGAACATGAAACACTTAAACAAAAGGCCATGTTGTAACAAAACGGTCATTTGACCAAACTCTGCTTTGTGGTCTATCAATACTTCTTTGTGAGGTGTACATCCTTAAAATGTGCCTTTGTCCTTAGTGGAATGTTTCCAGAGGCGTTCAACACAAGTGTCTCGTCAGGCAGGCTGAAATACACAATGGGACAATGCAAAGATTAAGATTAAAATGTGTGTATGTTTCTGTACCCTGGGCGGTTCTTTACCTGGCTGAAGTTCAAGTCAGAATTATGCAGCTTAAACACTAACCTAAGCTTCCAAAATATTCGATATGCACACTCTTTTGCCTTGAAAAAACTGGGCGGGGAGGAGCCCATTTCCCTTGTATGTATAGCAAGGCTAGATATAAGCCAGGTCTACACCTGGGCAGGATCTACACTACTGCTTTAAAATGGTTTATAATGGTACTGACAATGGTTGGGGCCCATGAC
Organism: Elgaria multicarinata webbii; assembly: GCF_023053635.1. NCBI lineage: Eukaryota > Metazoa > Chordata > Lepidosauria > Squamata > Anguidae > Elgaria > Elgaria multicarinata. The sequence continues at coordinate 32,903,277 of NC_086180.1, read as the reverse complement.
ACACTCCATATACAGTTTTTAAAAAGTTTTCAAGATATTTTATCCTGCTTGGTGTAGATCTGGTCCTTGTGTAAAATCATTAGGAATGTGGAATAAAAAGCAGCATATAACACTATGAAAGTGGTATATGGAATGTGGATTGTGCCTCAACAGCTACCAGTGCATTTCAACACCACTTTAAAGCAGTAGTGTAAATCTAGCCTATATGTGTCAATGGGCCCCAACAGTTGTCAGTGCACTTCAATACCACTATAAACCAGTAGTGTGGCTCCTGCCTTTTGTATAACACTTTCATTGTGCAAAATCCTGCTTTGTGTAGATTAGGACTGGATGCTGTGTTGCCCTGTTTCTCCATATAAGGAAACTCTGCTGAAAGTCAATGTTGTTTGTACTTCTCTAGAATAGCTGTCCAAAAAATGGTGGTATTTTGTTTTTGTTGAATAGACCTGACCTAAATGTTTAACTAAAAGGCAGCCTTATTTCTACTTCTCTAGTGCAGATTAAGACTTATTTATACTTGTAAAAGCCTTTTCTCTACCCCCTCCCCCCCCGCCATAGGTTAATGATTCAAGAATTATAACATGCAGCAACCAATTAGCTATGCTTTGATGCCTTCCGAGGGTGGCTTTATGCAATTCCAGACTCTCCCACAGTTCTATATTCTGAGTTTAGTTAGTCATTTTTCATACAAGCCTCCACCCATAGCCAGTGGGGGAAATTGACCTGGACAGTTGAAACCATTTTGCCAGATCTTGGACAACAGAGAAGCAGCATATTAAAAGTCAGTTACCTGACTTGGTTCATAGAATTATAGAATAGCAGAGTTGGAAGGGGCCTACAAGGCCATTGAGTACAACCCCCTGCTCAAAGCAGGAATCCACCCTAAAGCATCCCCGACAGATGCTTGTCCAGCTGCCTCTTGAAGGCCTCTAGTGTGGGAGAGCCCACAACCTCCCTAGGTAACTGATTCCATTGTCGCACTGCTCTAACAGTCAGGAAGTTTTTCCTGATGTCCAGCTGGAATCTGGCTTCCTTTAACTTGAGCCCGTTATTCCGTGTCCTGCACTCTGGGAGGATCGAGAAGAGATCCTGGCCCTCCTCTGTGTGACAACCTTTTAAGTATTTGAAGAGTGCTATCATGTCTCCCCTCAATCTTATCTTCTCCAGGCTAAACTTGCCCAGTTCTTTCAGTCTCTCTTCATAGGGCTTTGTTTCCAGACCCCTGATCATCCTGGTTGCCCTCCTCTGAACACGCTAAAGCTTGTCTGCGTCCTTCTTGAATTGTGGAGCCCAGAAGTGGACGCAATACTCTAGATGAGGCCTAACCAGGGCCGAATAGAGAGGAACCAGTACCTCAAGTGATGTGGAAGCTATACTTCTATTAATGCAGCCCAAAATAGCATTTGCCTTTCTTGAAGCCATATCGCACTGTTGGCTCATATTCAGCTTGCAATCTACAACAATTCCAAGATCTTTCTCCTTTGTAGTATTGCTGAGCCAAGTATCCCCCATCTTGTAACTGTGCCTTTGGTTTCTATTTCCTAAATGTAGAACTTGGCATTTATCCCTATTAAATTTCATCCTGTTGTTTTCAGCCCAGCACTCCAGCCTATCAAGATCACTTTGAAGTTTGTTTCTGTCTTCTAGGGTATTAGCTATCCCACCCAATTTGGTGTCATCTGCAAATTTGATCAGCGTTCCCTGCACCTCTTCATCCAAATCATTAATAAAAATGTTGAAGAGCACTGGGCCCAGGACTGAGCCCTGCGGCACCCCACTCGTTGCCTCCCCCAGTTTGAGAAGGTTCCATTGATAAGTACTCTTTGAGTCCGATTCTGTAGCCAACTGTGAATCCACCTAATAGTTGTTCCATCTAGCCCACTTTTAGCTAGTTTGTTAATCAGAATGTCATGTGGTACTTTGTCAAAAGCTTTGCTGAAGTCAAAATATATGACGTCCACAGCGTTCCCACGGTCCACAAGGGAGGTTTCCTTATCAAAAAATGAGATCAAATTTGTCTGACAGGACTTGTTCTTGACAAATCCATGTTGGCTTCTAGTGATCACCGCATTGATTTCAAGGTGTTTACAGATTGACTTCTTTATAATCTGCTCGAGAATTTTCCCAGGGATGGATGTCAGACTGACTGGTCTGTAGTTCCCAGGTTCCGTTTCAGCACTTCTGCGCCACTTGTCTGTACTCTTCCTGTGTAGTCTGGCCTTCCTTCCACTTCCTATATGTATCCCTTTTTGTTTTCAGGTCATTTCTAAGCTTTTTGTGGAGCCACATTGGTTTCCTCTGTTGTCTTCTATCTTTTCTCCTTGTTGGAATTGTTTGTAACTGTGCCTTTAAAATTTCCTTTTTAAAATACTCCCACCCATCCTGCACTCCTTTTCTCATTAGGCTCATTTGCCATGGGACCTTACTTATCATAGTTCTGAGTTTATTAAAATCAGCTTTTCTAAAATCCAGAGTACGTGTATGGCTATGCTCGACTTTTGTCTCCTTCATAATCAAGAATTCAAGTATGACGTGGTCACTTTCCCCCAGAGTTCCCATAACTGCCACTTTATCCACTAAGTCATCCCTATTGGTCAATATCAAGTTAAGGATTGCCGATCCTCAAGTTCCTTCCTCCACTTTCTGTAGGAGAAAGTTATCACCCACACATGTCAGGAATTTCTTGGAAGGGCCACTTTTGGCAGTATTGGTCTCCCAACAGATATCAGGGTAATTGAAGTCCCCCATCACTACTACATCACACTTCCTTGAAACACTGGCAATTTGTTTCTCAAAAGTTTCATCCTCATCTTCTCCTTGATTGGGTGGTCGGTAGTAGACTCCGATTATCATGTTCTTTTTATTCCTTGCCCCATTTATTTTAATCCAGATGCTCTCGATGGGGCTCCCAGTCTGATCCGCCTGTATTTCTGTGCAGGGATAGGTATTTTAACATATAGTGCAACTCCACCTCCCTTTCTATTTCTTCTGTTCTTTTTGAACAAGTTATATCCTTCAGTTGCTATATTCCAGTCATGGGAGTCATCCCACCAAGTTTCAGTTATACCTATCAAGTCATATTTGCCTTCATGTAATAAGAGTTCAAATTCATTCTGTTTGTTTCCCATGCTCTGGGCATTAGTATATAGACATCGAAGACCATGTGTTTTATAGTCTGGCTTTGTTCCTACATTGTTGTGGACACTATTTTGGGGCACTGTTGGAACTGTTCTCTGTACTGTGGTGCCTTGGCCTTCATCCATTGTTGCCTCGAGGTTTACATCTCCCGCCCCCGTAAGATTCAGTTTAAAGCCCTCCTGATCAAGTTCTACATGCTGTGGCCGAACACATTCTTTCTAGCCCTTGTGAGGTGCAACCCATCCCTTGCTAGCAGTCCATGTTCCAAGTAGCGTAGCCCGTGGTCCCAGAATCCAAAATTCTCACGTTGGCACCACCTTTGTAGCCAGTCGTTCATCCGGAGTATTTTTCTTTCCCTTTCTAATCCTCTTCCAAGAACTGGGAGGATGGATGAGAAAACTACCTGGGCCCCAAAGTTCTTCAGTTTCCTTCCCAGAGCTTCAAAGTCTGAAATGATTTCTTCGTAGCTCTGCTTGGCGACATCATTTGTTCCCACATGGATGAGAAGAAAGGAGTATGTGTCCGTGGACTTTATGAGTTTCAGTAATCCTTCAGTCACATCTCTAATCTGTGCTCCAGGGAGACAGCACACCTGGCGAGTCCATGGGTCTTCACGACATACTTGGGTTTCAATCCCACGCAGCAGGGAGTCTCCCACAACGACTACTCTTCTCTTCTTCTTGGTTGACCTACCTTCTGCCTCTCTTTCATTGTTGCACAGTGTCTCCTGTACTTCTTCCTCTGCAAACTGTCCTTCAGACTCATCCTCCAGAAGCTGAAAGCGGTTGCTTAACTCTAATGGTTTCACCAGTGCAGAATGCCTTCTAGTTCTTCTGCTCCTAACTGTCACTCTTTTCCAGAGAGTTTCCTCTTCATTGGCTTTCCTCCCCTCAGCATACTCCACTTCTGCTTCAGCTGGCTGTTGCTATTCAATCTCGTGTGCTTCTTGATGCTGTTGCAGTTCCACCATTTGGTCTAAGAACTCCTCGACTTCTCTTATTCCTTGGAGGGTGGACACTCGCCGCTCAAGTCCTCTCACTTTTTCTTCCAAAAGTGCCACCAGCTTGCACTTGTTGCAGGTGTACGCCATGTTGAGCTCAGGCAGAAACACAAACTTTGCACACCCTTTGCAGGTCACCACCTCTAGGGGCTCCTTTCCCTCCATATTGTCTATTTCTGCTTTGTTTTTCCCTTTCTGATTATAGTGGAATTGCCTTTACTTTGTCCTCTCCTCTCTGAAGGTACACAACTATATGAGTATGTCTTAAGGGAAAATAAGATTTTTTGGTTGTTTGTTTGTTTGTTGGGTTTGTGGGTGGGTTTCTCTTTATGTTTTTCTTTGTTCCCCCCCCATCTTTTTTTTTCTTAGAGGCCTCCCCTTGGCCTCCCCTGCCGAACTCCCCCTGTCAAACTCCTGTTTGCTCTTCCTGTTCGCTCTCTCTCTGTTCGCTCTCTCTCTGGGAACTGGCTTACTTTTGTAGCTTCTACTTGAGCTGGGCCAGCTGCTCTTCCCTGCTTCTGCTCAGCTCCAGGTTAGAGCAGCCTTCCCTAAATTGGTGCCCTCTAGATGTCTGAGAATGATGGGAGTTATAATCCCACACTGAGAGCTTCTCCATAACAGAATTTGGCCCATGGGTGGTAAGATCAACAACTTCTAGCTATATTACAGCCATTTCAGGGATGTTCAGTAGGCATGTGCTCCGCTCCGATTAGAAGCGGAGAATCAGAAGCGAATTGGCCTGCTCCGCCTTGCCCAGAGGCGGAGTAGAAGCGAACGGTGGACCCCTAGAAGCAAGGCGAAGAGAAGCGCCCATTGGCAGAGCGATTCTCTTTCCGCGGAGCGATCCGATCGCCATTTTGAAAAATTTCGCCCATAGGATTGCATTGCGGAAAGGAATAGGGGATAACTGTGTTTTTTTTAAGCTATCTTATGGAAACTTCTTGTGCTTAGAGAGTCGTGGCTGGGGGTCATTTTGAGCCTACTCTCAGCTCTCTGCGTGCTGCGGTTCACTTGCAATAATTTTTGGAAAAATCGGGTAAAACAGCGGCAAAATGTACCTTTTTTCGAAGTGCTGAGGGGCAGAGTCAACTCCCGGTCATGATCACATGATCCCAAAGTTAGAGGAGGGGATAGGCAAAACGGGTAACTTGGGATCCTGGGAAACTTCTGTTTCTACTCTGAACGGACTATTCACAGTGTTTTTTAAAACAGTAGCCCCACCAAATGCACAAACACAACCTGAAATCATATACTAACAAATAGGAAACACAGCACTGCTAACCCACCATAACCTTGGGGAACAACTGAATAGATGTGGTGCAAGGGGATGAGCTCCCCTAGGGCATGTGGACGTGCCCAGTGCACTCTCCTGTCCTTGGAGGGGCATCAGAGCCCTCCAAAGGTTAACCTGTGGAGAGAATGCCTGTCATGAGTTGAAGTGAAAGTTTGCTTCTTAAAGAGTGATCCCTAGACAGGGACAGTCAAAATTGGCACATGTTTCCCCCTCCCCCTGGGCACGTCCACTCCCCTCTTACTGGTAAAAGACAGATATAGCCTTTTTTTAAAAAAAATCTTCTTGTTGTATATTCTGCAACACTACTGCTTTTAATTCCACTCCTCCTTTGTTTATTTATTTATTCCATTACACCCCATAGCCCAAGCTCTCCTGGCTTTTTCTCTTCAGTGAAGTAAGGCAGGCTGGTTCAACTCCTTATTGTTGTTGTTGTTGTTATTGTTGTTGCTATTAATATTAATTAGTAGTACTGCTATTAACATTATTATTTTGTTGTTTAGTAATGGCTGTGATCACAGTGCAGTCAATCAACTCTGAAGCAAGGATCACAAAGCTTTACTCTTATCCTCCTAGCCTCCTAGTAGTTATGGGATGCAAAAGAAAAGGCATCTCTCTGTGCTGCTCCCACCTCACAGGGATGGTTTGCATTACTGGCTTTGAAACTATCCTTGGCTCACTTCCTTATGCCCCCAGAAATGTCTGCTGCCTGCCTGCCTTCCCTCCCTCCTCCCCTGCCCACCTCGCAGTGATGGTTTTTGTGTGTCTTGCTTTGACTCAGGGGATAAGTCCTTCCTGTGCTCAAGTTCCAAATCAATTTTTCAAGTGTGGAAGAAGATTCATATTTAGGTTTATCTCTACTCCCCAATTCAAGGCATGTTGGGATTTCTTTTGAAATGGCCCCATTGAGCTGTCTGCAGCTCTAAATCCCTGAGACACTGGGGTGTCCGGTTTTCATAAATTCCCCAAAAATCAGGGGATGATGGGATTGCCTTGAAACTTGGTGTCCATGTGGACACATGGATAAGCTGTCATGGGACCGAACATGAGGTTTCTGACATGCAAATTGACATAGTTGTAGAATGGGACTTGATTTGGGGTGAGTTAAAAGGTTTAAGCCCCGCAAAAAATCAGGGGACAGTGGGATTTGCTTGAAACTTGGCATGATTGTGGCTCTAGATGGCATCTGTGAGGGTGCCCACTTCCCTTTTTTTATCTGTCAAAACATCGGAGAACAGTCCATGTCTGCAAATGGGGTGTCCGATTTTCATAAATTCCCCAAAAATCAGGGGATGATGGGATTGGCTTGAATCTTGGCATGCATGTGTATCCCTGGATAAGCTATTATGGTGGTGAGTTTGAGGTTTCTAACATGCAAATTGATGGAGCTATCGAAATGGGTGTGAATTGGGGTTATGGGTGGTGCGTTAGAGGTTAGAGCCCCGCCAAAAATCAGGGGATGATGGGATTTGCTTGAAACTTGGCATGATTGTGGCTCTAGATGGCATCTGTGAGGGTGCCCACTTCCCTTTTTTATCTGTCAAAACATCAGAGAACAGTCCATGTCTGCAAATGGGGTGTCCGATTTTCATAAATTCCCAAAAAATCAGGGGATGATGGGATTGGCTTGAGTCTTGGCATGCATGTGTATACGTCCATGAGGTTTCATGGTGCCAAACTTGAGGTTTCTAACTTTAACAAAAAAAAAGTTGTATACTTTTTTAGCTTTCAATGCAAGCCTATGGGGGGGAAAGCGGAGCTCCAATCCGAATCCGGAGCTCCGCGGCGGAGCGTAGCGGACTATAGGCAGAGCAGGGTCGGAGCGAAGTGGCCCAATCTGCAAATTGCGGATCTGGAAGGGAAGCAGATCTGGGGATCCGTGCACACCCCTAATGTTCAGGTCAATGGGCTATTCCTTAGAAGCCTTCCAAGTCCAGTTTTTGAACTGTGAGTGGACATTTCCACCCCAGCATTTCCATGCTTGAACTGAATAACATTACAAGGTCATTCATGAATGTTCTTGTTTTCTTTACCCTCCTCATTCCTTTTCTCTTTGACAGAACAATGTGGAATGATGTGAGAGAGGTAAAGGATGGATAACGGCAATACAAAAATATGGTGCAGTGCAAAAATATCCAGGGACGATCCCCGGGAAAAAAGACAGGTGTAGAAAGGGCCCATGTAACATACGTCTGCTATTGTAATGTATATGCTTATATTATTAAAATTAATCCAGATAGGATAAGGAGAGTGAGTGGAAATGGGAGGGCTTGTGTGTTAGAGGATTATTTGGATGAGGAAGAAAGTAGAGTTTTTAAGCATGAAAAAGGAAGGCCTCTTACAGAGATATAAGAGTCCGAAGGCCTTGCTAAACCTACCTGTTAATCCAGTGAGGAGAAGGAACGAGGCCGCACTGCGCGGGCCGTCGCCCCTTTCTACATGTGAGACGCGATGGGGTAAGGGAAAGCCCTGTCGCGTCGGCCATTTTAAAAAAATATTAAAGGGGCCATGTGCGCAGGAGCGCACCAACAATAAGGTAAGTCTTTTTTTAAAAAAAAAGGGTTCCCGCTCCCCCTGCCCCTAATTCCCCCCCACAATTTCTGATAACCCCCCACTTGCCCGTCCACTCGCTGCCCTCCGCTCGCCCCCCCCGTCTGCTTGCTCGCCCCCTGCTCGCTCACCCACCCATCCACTCGCTCGCCCCTGCTTGCTCGCCCATCCACCCCCCGCTCGCCATGTCCACCCCCGCTTGCCATGTCCACCCCTCCGCTCGCCATGTCCACCCCCGCTCGCTATGTCCACCCCCTGCTCGCCTGCCCTCCACCCCCCTGCTTGCCTGTCCTCCACCCACCCCCGCTCACCATGTCCACCCCCACTCACCTGTCCAGCCCCCCGCTCACCTGTCTACCCCCTTGCTTGTTAGCCCACTCACCATGTCCGATTCCCCCGATGCCCCCCCGTCCGTGATCTTCTCTCCCAGCCCGATGAGCACAGCGTTCCTATGGAGCACTGTGCCCAGTGCGCGGCTTCTCCTGGCTACTCGTGAGTAAGCGAGCAGCCGGGAAAAGCCACAGAATTAGCCCGGGGCTGCGGAAAAACCGGACCACAAGTGGATCTGGTTATCCCGGGTCAAGGGAGGATTTAGCCCGGCCTGACCCTGGGATCCCCTGTGCGTTGTCTGCACACACAGCAGGGAGCCCAGGACTCGCACCAGGCTAAACCCTTGTCTAGGAAGGCCCCGAATCTCCCTTATGAGGGAAAGTCTGCAGATGAATTTAAAATGATCCGAATTAAAAATGGTCCAGAAACTTCAACTGGCCCAAAAACAGGCGGCAAGATTATTAATGGGGACTGGCCAACAAGTCCACATTACACCAGTACTTTTCCAGCTACACTGGCTGCTAGTCCATGTCCAGACCCGATTCAAAGTGCTGATATTAACATTCAAAGCCCTAAATGGCTTGGAGCCAAGTTAACTGAAGAATTGCCTCCTCCCAATGTACCTGCCCAGACTGTAAGATAATTCAATAAACAAAAAACCTACGGTTTATAAAACAACGTTAAGGACGTACACTTTTCCACCAAGCACCAAAAAGCAGGGAAATTGGGAGTTAAGGCTCACCAGCCTTAATGCCACATCCTCCCTAAGGAGGCAGAAAGTACCAGTGAAATTCTCATTCTGCCAAAGCAGATAAACCATGAGGACAGGATGGAGAATAGGATATGCAGAGGTGACTGTGGGGTTGTGGAAAACTGATGACGAACAACTTAGAGCCACCTACTTCTTTTTTTGTTTAGAGCAGCCCTTCCCCAACCTGGTGCCCTCCAAAGGTGTTGGACTACAACGATCCATCATTGCAAGTCAGTATGTCCCATGGTCAGGAATGCTGGGACAACAGGATGGGGAACGTAGGGCAGCAGCTCCAGGCAAGCCCCCCCCTACCCCACCCCACTTACCTGCTCTGTCATCGCTGGGCCCGGGTTTAAACTGAGCGCCCTGGTGCACCCGGAAGCAAGGCCACACCTGCAGCCTTGCTTCTGGGTGGACCCAGGGGCTCTATTCAAGCCCGGGCCAGGCGATGACGGAGCAGGTAAGAACACCCCTCCTCCGCCTGGCCCCTTACCTGGACCTGCCGCCACCACTGCACAAAGAGCGGCAGCTCCAGGCAACCCCCCCTCCTGCCTGGCCCCTTACCTGGAGCCGCCACTGCACAAACTGTTGTGGTGGCAGCTCCAGGCAAGCCCCCCCACACCCCACCACTTACCTTCTCCGTCATGGCCTGGACCGTGCTTGAATCGAGCCCCCGAGTCCACCCAGAAGCAAGGCTGCAGGTGCGGACTTGCTTCCGGGTGGACCAGGACACTCGATTCAAGCCCGGGCCCAGTGATGATGGAGCAGGTAAGTAGGGTGGGCTGGGGTGGGGGCTTGCCTGGAGCCGGCGCCGCAGTTCGCACAGCAGCAGCAGATCCAGGTAAGGGCCCAGGCGGGAGGGGGGTTCTTACATGCTCCGTCATCACCGGGCCCAGGCTTGAATTGAGCTTCCGGGTGGACCAGGGTGCTCAGTTCAAGCCCGGGCCCAGTGACGATGGAGCACGTAAGTGGGTTGGGGCTTACCTGGCAGCAGGGCCAGGCAGGAGGGGGGGTTTCTTACCTGCTTCGTCGTCGCAGTCCAACACCTTTGGAGGGCTCCGGGTTGGGGAAGGGCTGCTCTAAACAAAAAAAAAGAAGTAGGTGGCTCTAGGTTGTTCGTCATCAGTTTTCCACAACCCCACAGTCACCTCTGCATATCCTATTCTCCATCCTGTCCTCATGGTTTATCTGCTTTGGCAGAATGAGAATTTCACTGGTACTTTCTGCCTCCTTAGGGAGGATGTGGCGTTAAGGCTGGTGAGCCTTAACTCCCAATTTCCCCGCTTTTTGGTGCTTGGTGGAAAAGTGTACGTCCTTAACGTTGTTTTATAAACCATAGGTTTTTTGTTTATTGAATTTCATGGCTTTTTGTAAATGATGACCAGAGCCCTGCCCTCTTTTAAATGTGGTCACTGTAGTATAGCTCCTGCAGCTTTAACTGTTGTGATGAAGAGGGAATTTCACCAGGTTCTCCATATATACAAATGACACTTGCTGAAATTCCCTTTTCTATGCAACTGTTAAAGATACAGGAGCGCTGTCCCCCTTTCCATATGGCTAGGGTGACCATATAAAAGGACAGGGCTCCTGTATCTTTAACAGTTGTATAGAAAAAGGAATTTCAGCAAGTGTCATCTGTATGCATGCAGAACCTGGTAAAATTCCATCTTCATCCCAACAGTGAAAGGTGCAGAAGCTATACTAGAGTGACCACATTTAAAAGAGGGCAGGGCTCTTGCAGCTTTCACTGTTGTGATGAAGTGGAAATTTCACCAGGTGCTGCATGCATACAAATGACACCTGCTGAAATTCCCTTTTCTATGCAACTGTTAAAGATACAGGAGCCCTGTGCTCCTTTGCATATGGTCACTCTACAGGAGCGAGACATGCTAAATCCAGCAGCGGCTTGTGACTCCGATGTCAGTGGGGTGGTGAATCCACTCTGGGTTTCAGCCAGAACTCTAAAGGAGCTTTTCAAAGTGCTGCACCTATTTTGGGGATAGGGTTCCACACCTTGGAGAGCTCCTTTGGACTTCTGGCTGGCTATAACTGAAACTTGGCAGATTCATAGCACAACTGACATCGGAGTCACCAGCCCCCCCTGACCATATGAAAAGGAGGACACCGCTCCTGCATCTTTAACAGTTGTATAGAAAAAGGAATTTCAGCAGGTGTCATTTGTATGCATGCAGCACCTGGTGAAATTCCCTCTTCATCCCAACAGTGAAAGCTGCAGGAGCTATACTAGAGTGACCACATTTAAAAGAGGGCAGGGCTCCTGCAGCTTTCACTGTTGGGATGAAGAGGGAATTTCACCAGGTGCTGCATGCATATAAATGACACCTGCTGAAATTCCCTTTTCTATGCAACTGTTAAAGATGCAGGAGCCTTGTCCTCCTTTCCATATGGTCACCCTACATGCCTGCTCCTGTGCCCCCACCACACAGAGCAAGGCCTCAGATGTTGAATGCACAAGTAGATTCATGTGAGAGAAAGCGATCCTTTAAGTATCCTGGTCCCAAACCATTTAGATAGAGTCAATGCCTCCATTCTCTCTCACCTTTAGAAAGCACACTGCCCATGGGGACAACATTGCAATAAGAATGAACGAAACCTGTCCTATATACCTCTAGCGCCAGACTGGATCAGATCAAGGGTCCATCTAGTCCAGCATTTTGTTCATACAGTAGCCAACCAATATGAGGAGGAAGTACACTGTAGCCATACAGGGATTTATGCAATACAAAAGCCCTCTCTCTGACCATTTTGGGAGTATGTAACAATAGAAATTACCATGCACTCTAAGCATACATCCTTTACCAAACCACACAGGGCAAACTGAGAAACCACACAGAGACCAAAAGTGAGTTAACTTGAAACTGTCGTTGACATCTCTTAAATACTATTGGCAATCCACAAAAGAGGCCAGCAAATTTCCTAGACACAGGTTCTATACTTCACTGTATGCAAGTGAACAAATTCCCGTTTTGACCAAAACTGTTAATGAAGCGTGTAACCCCCATGGGTGTGCATCCACCAGCATTGATGTTCAAATTATGTAGGATTATAAAAACTAAGGCCGATTAATGGCTGCTTTTCTTAACGAAGAACAGACCACTTTGTTATAAACCTATCCAAAATACCACGGGCATCTCCCCTACAACACTAATTAAATAGTTGCACACTCCCTTTGCATAATAATGCACACTTTTTTATTAGTGCATTGTCTACCTTTGCAATTGCAAACTTAACCTCCTCAAAGAAACTCAAGAACAAGAATGATCTTTAGTGATCTTTTTCAAGTGAAGAATACCAAGGATGGAAATTTCATGTTGCCACAGGATTTGAACAGGACCTTTGCAAACAGCCTGGAGAAATAAATAAATTAACAATGCCCAAAGAGGAGAGACTGAAAGAACTGGACATGTTATCCTTGAGAAGAGAAGATTGAGAGGAGACATGATAGCACTCTTTAAGTACTTGAAAGGTTGTCACACAGAGGAGGGCCAGGATCACTTCTTGATCATCCCAGAGTACAGGACACAGAATAATGGGCTCAAGTTACAGCTGGAGATCAGGGAAAACTTCCTGACTGTTGGAGCAGTACGACAATTGAACCAATGACCTAGGGAGGTGGTGAGCTCTCCCACACCGGAGGCCTTCAAGAGGCAGCCGGACAGCCATCTGTCAGGGATGCCCTTAAGGTAGATTCCTGCAATGAGCAGGGGGGTGGACTTGATGGCCTTATAGGCCCCTTCCAACTCTACTATTCTATGATTCTAAGATGCTTCTCAATTACTTTCTTGAGGGAGGCTTCAGGTAGAAGCTATATTTACATCAGTTAGTGGGGGGACTGTGAGAGTTTTGTTCTGCAGGTATAAACGTGGTAGGAAGATACTTCTAGAGAGCTTCGGCTATTGGGCGGTATAAAAATGTAATAAATAAATAAATAAAGCACTTACTGTAAGAAAAGCCCAGCCCAGACCCATTTGTAGGTCCCTGCATTCCAGCATTCTGTTTCCAAATTTGGAAAGATGCCTTTGGGATGCCCACAAAGGCAGCATAAATGTGGGGGGGAGCCCTCTTGGATCTTGTGGCCCCACTGTCCAACAATGAAAGGTACTCTGCCTTTGAATATGGGGGTTCCATTAAGGTGTCATTGCTGCTGGTGACCCAAGCCTCCCTGAAGCTTAAATTTTTCGGAAAGGCTACTTAATGCAGACCTTTTTATTAGTGCATTGTCTACCTGTGTAATCTCAAATTTAAGGCTGAATTAACAGTGGTGTACTTTTATGAGGACCAATTTAAAAAGTCACCCAATAGTACTAAGAAAACTTCCAAGTTCAGAAAGCTTGCAAAAGTTTACGGGCTGCTTTGACTTTAATAACAGTACTCTGTAGTACTACTGTTACTGTTTGGATAGTCATTAGAGACTGTGATAGTCTCTAATGACTATCACAGCTGTCTATGTAAAACTCTTCCTGATTTGGAGAGGGTGGAGGAGATTCTAATTTATTTTTAACATGTTCAAAAAATTAAAAGAAAAGAAAGGTTCTACTCTTAAAGGCAGCCTAAATAACCTTTTTAATTAATTAATTAAATAAATAAATAAATAAATAAATAAAGGTGCAAAACCTACTAGACTATGGCTCATCTACACCAAGCAGGATATTCCACTATGAAAGTGGAATATAAAAGGCAGGAGCCGCACAACTGCTTTATAGTGGTAGTGAAGTGCACTGACAACTCTTGGGGCCCATGATGCCTCGACACCAAACAGGATAAAACACTATGAAAGTGGTCTTGAGGGTTATATTATTTATAAACCCTTTATTCACTATACCAGTGAATTAGCAGAATAGCAGCGGTTCTTAACTATGAAAGTCAGCAAAGACCAAATTAACTTCAAGACAGAGTCTATTTTGTTTGGTACAAAAATAAAGTATTTTACTGATAGAAAATAACACAGTTTATGGCAATACAAATTTACACCAACATACTCACACACTTGGTCATACACATTACAGCAGGGCTCACAGCAGTAGAGAGGGAATATTTTAATCTGGTTACAAAGCTCCAAAACTCTCTTTATATACACTTCCCTGAACAAATGATGAAACCACTAATTGGCAATGGCAAGACAATTAGACTTTTGCATCATCCCAATAATTCAATAAAGTCCACCTGCAAACTTGACCTTTAAGCTGATTGACTGATGCTGAGTCTTCAGTTTCTTCCAGGTTTTGCAGGCTTGTACAAAAATATGGAAATCACAAAAAACCAGTCCTAATTCAGGACTCCAACACCCCTTCTTTTTTGGGTTTTCCACTATTTCACCACGTTACAACATTTGTACAGTTAATCACATTTTTAGCCCTGCCTGAAACCTAACGTTTCACAAATCTCCCAATGTTTGATGGCTCCTAACGGTTTTGTAAAGACGTCTGCCAAATTATTCTGGGACTCACAGTAGACTAACTTCAATGTTCCACTAGCTATGTGTTCTTTGACATTATGAAACTTGATAGCTATGTGTTTAGACTTTATCTTTAGGATTTCTGAATTCGCCAATGCAATTGCTGCTTGGGAATCACAGAACACAGTTACAGGCTTTGCAACATGGATTTTGAGGTCCTTTAATAATTGCAATAGCCATGTAATCTCACCACAAACATCAGACAGTGCCCCATACTCAGCCTCACATGAAGATATGGCCACTGAAGCTTGCTTCCTTGACTTCCAGGATATTGGGGCTTTTCCAAATAATAGAATATATCCAGACGTGGATTTTCTATCTTCCGTACAGCCTGCCCAATTTGAATCCACATAGCACAATAAATCTTCATCTGGCTCTGCAGATAAATTTAATCCGTGCTCCAAGGTGCCTTTTAGGTACCTTAAAACTCTTTTCAGGGCATTCCAGGCTGGTATTGTGGGCTTTGCAACAAACCTGCTTAAAATGGCGACAGAAGCTGACAAATCTGGCCTAGACCAGTTAACTAAGTACAACAACATTCCAACCACAGACCGATACAAATCTGGGTTGCTAAAACATTCACCTTGTAAAGTACTTTGTATGTTCAGTTCCATGGGGCTTTTCACCGGTTTGCAGTCTTGCATCCCACACTGTTCAAGTAACACCTCAATTTTCTGCTTTTGACTTAGCAGAAAGCTTCCATCCTCCGTTTGTTTAACTTCTACCCCCAGGTAATTTTTCACTGGCCCTAGGGATTTCAAGTTATACTTACTAGCCAACTGCTGTGCTACTTTTTGGACCTCTGCGTCACTATAACAAGATATCAAAATGTCATCAACAAACAAAATTAAGGCTTTATAATCCTTACCACTCCCCTTCGTGTAAAGACAAGGGTCTGCAATGCTCCTAGAAAAACCCATGTCGTTTACCAGAGTGTTGTTTAAAGTTGAATTCCAGCACCTTGCACTCTGTTTCAACCCATAAATCGCCTTCTTTAACAACCAAACTTTGTTGTTGTTATCAAACCCTTCTGGTTTCCTCAAGTACAATTTTTCCTGGATTGGTGCGTTTAGATATGCTGTGGTAAAGTCGTACTGACTTATTTTCAACTTTTCTTTGGCTGCAAGGGTTAAAAACAAGCGTAAAGTCTCTGATTTTACAGTGGGTGAGAAAGTGACGTCATAATCGACGTCCCTAACCTGATTATATCCCCTAGCAACCAGCCGAGCCTTGAATTTAGTGTCCCCGTTTTCAAGCGGCTTGCGTTTGAAAACCCAGCGGCAAGTTAAAGATTTCTGTCCCGGAGGCAAAACAACTTCTTCAAAAACCTTGTTCTCTTGAAGACTCTGTAATTCGCTTTCCATGGCACACTCCCATTGTTTTCGTTCAAAAGAACTTAATTGCTTTACTTCCGCATAAGAATTAGGTTCACAGCTCACGTTACAAGCGTGTATTCCAAGCCTATGGGGAGGCACGCCTTTGTTTTGTCTTTGAGACCTGCAGGGGATTTGCACCTCCTCCTCCTGCTCCTGTTGCTCTCTGTCTTCTGGCTCGGTCTGAGTTGCTACAGGCGTTTGCCTGCTAGAAGAATCTAAATCTAGTAAAACTGACGGATTATCATGTACCGATTCCCAATTCTGCTCAGCAAAGGAAGCAGATTTTGAGACAACAATTCTTCCTCCTTTGTGCAAAAACCTCCAACTACCATTTTCATAACCAACAAACATCATTTTGACTCCCCTGGGTCCTAGCTGTCTCCTTTGAGCTAAAGGAATATTCACAATTGCATAGGATCCCCAGATTCTGATGTGTTTTAAACTAGGATTTTTGCCAAAAATTAAGAAAAAAGGAATATTGTTAATGGCTGAAGACCACGTTCTGTTGCACAGATAGTTTGCAGCCATAAAAGCTTCACCCCAAAGCTTGGGATCTGCTTTGGCATCCTTCATTAAGCATTCCATTTTCGTTTTCAGCACGCCAATCCGCCGCTCCACATTCCCAGCTTGCCAAGACGCCATGGGATCTGTAAACTTATGAGAAATCCCATGCTTTCTGCAAAAATCAGCAAACTCTAGACTTCTAAACTCGCCCCCCCGATCCGAACAGAAGTTCTGTATTTGCCTTTGCAAAGATCTCTCCACCTTTTTAACCCATTCCTTTACTTTGGCTAGACACTGAGACTTTTGCTTTAACAAATATACCCATGAATAACGTGTTTTGTCATCTAAAATGACCAGGGCATATTTAGCTTTCCCATAACTCTCTGGGAAAGGACCAGTCAGATCTAAATGTATTAGACCAAGAATGTCCTTATGTCTCCAGTCTCTTACACGTGGAATATTGGCTACACGTGATTTTGCCAACTTACAAACGGAACAGTCAAGGTAATTCTGGCAATTTTTTACTCTCACATCTTCAGCAATCTTGAGAGTTTTGCCCAGAGATCTAAAACAAGGATGTCCAAATCTCCTATGGAATAAATGTAGGCAATTGTCATGGGGAGAAATGTTTTTGTAAGTCATAGAACTTGAAGAAATATCTTCCTCTCCACCTTGGCTCCTGTCCAGGAAAAACAAACCGTTTTTTAAACTGGCAGTCCCCTTCAGTTCTCCATGCCTGGAAATAAAACATTTCCCCTCCTCAAAGGAGACAGAGAACTTTTTCTCCATTAGATTTGACACACCTAAAAGAGAATGACTTAAGTTGGGAACAAAAATAGCATTAGCAAAGCTTTCGTTAAGGACAGGAATATGGCAAATTCCTTCTCCCTTCACTTCCTGCTTTGAGCCGTCAGCAAGGAAAATAAATCTGTTAGACGTGACTCTGAAGTCCAGGAAGCTTTCCTTTCTAGTAGAAATAACGGAATTACAAGCTGAGTCTATCAGCCAGATAGCTGAGCTTCCGTTTCCTTCCTCCTTCGACATCTTGCTCACTCCGGCTGTAACGAGCTGTGCTGACTTCTTTGAACAAGAAGCATTTTTCCAGCGATGCTCAGAAACTTTCTCAGGTTGTAATCTCACTCTACAGTCAATTTTCTTATGTCCAATTTTGCCACATTTCCAGCAAACAATTGTTTTTTGTGGCTTGTGCTTTTTAGAAACTGAATAAGCAGATTCAGTCTCCTCCTTTTTCACAGTCCCGGTCTTAACCCCTTCAGAACCAGACCATTGTTGAAATGAGTCTGCCTTGCCGTTTGAGCTCACGGCTTCTCTCTTGGAATGTCTTTTCTGTTGTTCTTCTAATAATTTTCCGCACACATAATTCAGGGTTAAATCACGGACGGTCACTCCCTCTAGGGTAGTCACCAACACGTCCCAAGACGTTGGTAAGCTAGACAAAATAATATAAGACTTCATTTCCTCTGAAAGAGTCAAGCCAGCCGATGCTAAACTTTGGAATATTTCTCTCAGCTCCTGCAAATGTTTGCCAATATCTCCAGATTCTTTTAGCATCGTCCTATACATTCTGCGTGTTAAATTTATTCGAGAACCTGCTGTATCTCTTACATATACTTCACGCAATTTTGTCCAGATCACATGAACAGCATCCTCTCTATTAACATAGAATAGCTGATCATTCCTCATACAGAGGATTATGTGGGTTTTAGCTTTCTCTGCATTTCGATTCCACTCTCTCAAATCAGCTGCACTTAAATCTTCATCGGGTGGGTCTGTAACCACTTCCCACAGCCCTTGGTTCCTTAAACTCATTTCAATCTTAAATGACCAAGTAATATAATTTGTGTCTGTGAGTTGTTCCATTTGTGTATTCATTCCTATTTGAAGTGCCATAACTGCTAATTGGTTGTTTTTTCAACCCTTTTGTTATTTGAATTTCCTTTTTGGGAACTGACCGGCTTAACAACCTCAGAATCCCTTTTCAAATTCAAAAATAGCCTTCTATCAGACACCGTGTGACTTTGCAAGACAAAAAACTTTACAAAAAAGCCTCTTCCTTTGTCTAAATCCCAACGTTCTTTAGAAAAAGCAACGCTCCAGGGCAATTAGTCAACGCACGGCTCTCTGTCTTATCAGGTCCTACTGTTTCTCTGTTAAGAACTAGAATTATGTCCAGACTGTTACTGGGCCATAACCTCTTGAGGGTTATATTATTTATAAACCCTTTATTCATTATACCAGTGAATTAGCAGAATAGCAGCGGTTCTTAACTATGAAAGTCAGCAAAGACCAAATTAACTTCAAGACAGAGTCTATTTTGTTTGGTACAAAAATAAAGTATTTTACTGATAGAAAATAACACAGTTTATGGCAATACAAATTTACACCAACATACTCACACACTTGGTCATACACATTACAGCAGGGCTCACAGCAGTAGAGAGGGAATATTTTAATCTGGTTACAAAGCTCCAAAACTCTCTTTATATACACTTCCCTGAACAAATGATGAAACCACTAATTGGCAATGGCAAGACAATTAGACTTTTGCATCATCCCAATAATTCAATAAAGTCCACCTGCAAACTTGACCTTTAAGCTGATTGACTGATGCTGAGTCTTCAGTTTCTTCCAGGTTTTGCAGGCTTGTACAATAATATGGAAATCACAAAAAACCAGTCCTAATTCAGGACTCCAACAAGTGGTATGACAGTGGTATATGGCATGTGTCAATGGGCCCCAACAGTTGTCAGTGCACCCCAATACCATTATAAAGCAGTAGTGTGGCTCCTGCCTTTTATATACCACTTTCATAGTGGAATATCCTGTTTGGCCCTTAAGCTCACATCAGACATTTTGCCAATAAATTGGCTAAAATTCTCCCATTCCCTTAAAAGACAAAGATCTTCAACATTAGGTGCCTACAAATCTTTCCTGTGACTGATAGAATCTTGTTATAAGAAAGCAGGTAAGGGGAAGGGGGGGGAATCTTGTGAGATTATAGGGATGGGGCTCGTTTATGAGCTACAAGGAAACACATCACGCTTGTCTTCTGCAGATTCCAACACTCATCTTATCCAAAACTCCCACAGCCTGCTATTGGTCCTGCCCTTGGCGGGCACACGGAGTTGAGCACAAGTCTCAGACGGGGAATCTGTCCATGTTCTTCTTGACAAACAAGCCTGGTTATTCTGGGATCCCAGTTGTGTGCTAGAATAAAGTCCCTTAAGTTTGTGTGTGTGTTTGTTTTGTTTTTCTTAAAAGGCAAAGTTCACTCTGGTCAGCCTAATTCGAGGTTTACCTTGCAGAATTTAAATATTTTAAAATAATACTATTAATATTGATGAGGATGATAGATTTGGGATAGCTTTTCTTTTTCCTGACATTTCCCCCCCCCCCGCTACCTTTTATTGGGGGGGGGAGGAGGAAAGGGGAATAACAGCTGCAAACAGACTGTCTCCTTTCTCAGCGAGCCAAAGCGAGGAGGAATGAGTTTTTTGCAAACTTGGAACGCAGACCATGCCTAGCAGAAAGTATGTAAACACAATGGCTTTTTCGATGTAAAGAGATGCTTTTCCCCTCCCTCCCCTCACAGGCATACACAAACAAAGCTGAGGCAATTAAAATAATTTAATGGTTCCTGTCTGAGGGATCCCAGGAGACGGGAGCCCAGTCCAAGATGCAAGGCAGAGGGAGGGAGGGAGGGAGGGATTGCCACCACCACTACAGTCGCCCACCTGTTTAGCATCCACCCCCTCCCCAAACTCTGCACAGTTGTAATGAGATCAACCAAGATAACAAGCACAGGAGAAGTCGCCTTTCCGAATTAGATCAAAGAGCCACCTTGAACCCAGTGCCCCGTTTCCAGCGGAGGACGGCCAAATGCTGTCCGGGAAGCAGGCAGGCAATCGAATTCTCTCCCCCTTTGCTCATTTGCCCCCCTCCTCCTCCCAGGGTTTGGGAAAAGGTCGGGGAAGCGGGGCAAACGGAACTCCAAAGTTTTTTGGGCTTTCCACCTCTAAAAGGGGAAGGGGGGGAGAGAGAGAGAAGCGCCTTGCCAAACATCTCATTGGATTGCACGCTGTGTGTTTGCGTACGCACGCGCCTCCCCAGCAGCATGACTTAGGGAAGGATACCGGGTGCGCATTTTGGGGAGGGGAGGGTGGAGAGCTCACCGTTTGGTTGCAGCATGGACCCACTGCTCTTCCTCCCCCCACAAATAAAAATTTAAAAATAGAATTCATGGGAAAGCCCATAACAAGGGTGGACCCCGCTTTGGGGCATTTCAGATGTGGAAGATGTTCGGCATGTGCATTGACTCTGGAAACAAAAACTTTTATACACCCTTCAGATCATCGTCATTTTGATTTGGGCCATTTTTCAAACTGTGCGACTAAAAGGATCATTTATTTGATCATTTGTCCATGAGGTCTTATTTACACTGGAAAGACAGCACGGTCGGTCCGGACGAGGATCTTGGAACATAGGTCGAAGATAAAACATCATATCATGGAGGCACCCCTTGTACAACTTTTCATGGAGACGGGACATGGATGTAATGATTTTAAGTTTTTGATAATTGAACGAATTTATGCACACAAATATGATTGGCAGTGTTATGATAATATCTTGCTTAGAAAGGAGGCTCAGTGGACATTTAGGTTAAACACTGTGGACCCTCAGGGTCTAAATTCTAGTTTGGAATTGTCTTCTTTTTGGGGAACATGAGCAGGGCTGGCGCTACCATAGAGGCCACTCAGGCAGCCGCCTAGAGCGCCAAGATAAGAAGGGCGCCAGGTGCCATGCAGCACTCATGCGCATTGTTGGCTGTGAGACGGGCCGGCCGAGCCCGAGGATTCAGCTGGGCCTGGGCGGGCGAGGTGGCACCCTGTACCCGCCCAGCTGAAGAGAAGCCAGGGACACTGGGGTGGGGTGGGGCTCCACGTTCGGACTTCTGCCTGGAAGCCGCCCTCCCAGAGCCACTCTAGACACCCAGAAGCCGCCCTCCTAGAGCCGGGAGGCTGCCACCAGAAGAAGAAGCAAAAGCATGTGGCAAGCTCGACCCTGGCCCAAACCAGCCTCTGCCTTGCTCCCGAGGAAAGGGCACCAGGTCACCTCACCTCTCTCCCCAAACAGGCCACAATGTCCAGGCAGGCGGGCAAGTGGGACTCCCTCTCCCTTCCCCCAGGAAAGCTAGGGACTTGTGGACTCCTTGCAAGGCAAACTCTCCTTGCAGGAGGGCTTTAAACTGAATCTTATGGGGGCGGGAGACGTAAACCTCGAGGCAACAATGGATGAAGGCCAAGGCACCACAGTACAGAGAACAGCTCCAACAGTGCCCCAAAATAGTGTCTGCAACAATGTAGGAACAAAGCCAGACTGTAAAACACACGGTCTTCGATGTCTATATACTAATGCCCAGAGCATGGGAAACAAACAGAACGAACTTGAACTCTTATTACATGAAGGCAAATACGACTTGATAGGTATAACTGAAACTTGGTAGGATGACTCCCATGACTGGAATATTGCAATTGAAGGATATAACTTGTTCAAAAAGAACAGAAGAAATAGAAAGGGAAGTGGAGTAGCACTATATGTTAAAAATACCTATTCCTGCACAGAAATACAGGCGGATCAGACTGGGAGCCCCATCGAGAGCATCTGGATTAAAATAAATGGGGCAAGAAATAAAAAGAACATGATAATCGGAGTCTACTACCGACCACCCAATCAAGGAGAAGACGAGGACGAAACTTTTGAGAAACAAATTGCCAGTGTTTCAAGGAAGTGTGATGTAGTAGTGATGGGGGACTTCAATTACCCTGATATCTGTTGGGAGACCAATACTGCCAAAAGTGGCCCTTCCAAGAAATTCCTGACATGTGTGGGTGATAACTTTCTCCTACAGAAAGTGGTGGAAGGAACTTGAGGATCGGCAATCCTTAACTTGATATTGACCAATAGGGATGACCTAGTGGATAAAGTGGCAGTTACGGGAACGCTGGGGGAAAGTGACCACGTCATACTTGAATTCTTGATTATGAAGGAGACAAAAGTCGAGCATAGCCATACACGTACTCTGGATTTTAGGAAAGCTGATTTTAATAAACTCAGAACTATGATAAGTAAGGTCCCATGGCAAATGAGCCTAATGAGAAAAGGAGTGCAGGATGGGTGGGAGTGTTTTAAAAAGGAAATTTTAAAGGCACAGTTACAAACAATTCCAACAAGGAGAAAAGATAGAAGACAACAGAGGAAACCAATGTGGCTCCACAAAAAGCTTAGAGATGACCTGAAAACAAAAAGGGATACATATAGGAAGTGGAAGGAAGGCCAGGCTACAAAAGAAGAGTACAGACAAGTGGCACAGAAGTGCTGAAATGGCGTCAGGAAGGCTAAAGCTCAAAATGAGCTGAGATTAGCGAGGGATGCTAAAAACAATAAAATGGCTTTCTTCAGATATGTGAGTAGTGAAAGACAAAGGAAAGAAATGGTGGTTCAACTGCTTAATGAGGATGGCAAATTGATAACAGATAACAAAGAAAAGGCTGAAGTGCTCAATTCCTACTTTGCCTCAGTCTTCTCCCAAAAGCGGGTCTATGACCCCCCTGGAAAAAGTGAAGCAGAAGTTGAGGGTTATTTTGTTGCAGGCATCATTTGTTGAAAGACAACAACGAGCTAGTATTCACTAGGGCTTGATGAATTACAATGCATCTGTGTGTACTCTTGCATTGAATTAAGAACTGGCAGTTTAAATTCTGTTTTCCCCACTACCACATTCATGCAATGTCTTCTTACTCTATTGTGAAACCGTTTTTCCCCTCTTAAACTTGAACCTGTTTGGATTTGGTGCCAGGAAGCACCACTTTTTGAAAGTTTCCCAACAGCAGTCTTGTTTGGATGTCACTCATTAACTAGGCATGTGGCCTTTGAGTCAGATGTGTAGGCACATGCTAATTGCTCTTTCCACTCACTACCCACCCTAGACTGGCTTTTGAGAATTCCTACACCTGCCCTAGTTCAGCCTAAAGATTTATGCATTGACTTGTCAAACAGCCATTATTTTTATACAGACAAAAGGGGCAACAACATAACGAGTGGTTTTAACAAAATGCAGGCATCACTCTGAACAAGTAAACAGATCTCAGGAGCCTGCTGTCTAGTACTCCAAATTTTGGCAGGATTAAGAACAGGAAAATGTAAGAGCCATCCCAGATCAGACCAAATAGTCCATCAAGAACAGTATCTTGCCTCCTACAGTGGCCAATCAGATGCCTTCAGGAAGTCCACAGACAAGTCTTGAAGGCAATAGTCCTCTCTTGTTCTTGTCCATCCTCCTATAACTGGTGCTGTTCAGTGGCATACTGCCTCTGAAACTAGAGGGCTCAGTTCTGCCAACCCTGAGCAGAGTAGAGGTCAAGAAGCAGTTGGAGTAGAATCTGACCTGGACCAGCAGAATCCAAAGCTGGATCAGCAAGGTGTTAAGGTTAAATTACCTTCTAAGTTTCTAGTTAGGTCATCAGGCTGACTGAGATCTGCAGGACCTTATAAGAAAAGGAATGAAGGAGGCTCCACAAAGGCCTTGTTGTTTATTCATTCAGTCATTTCTGACTCTTCGTGACTTCATGGACCAGCCCACGCCAGAGCCCCCTGTCAGCTGTCGCCACCCCTAGCTCCCCCAAGGTCAAGTCTGTCACCTCCAGAATATCATCCATCCATCTTGCCCTTGGTCGGCCCCTCTTCCTTTTGCCTTCCACTTTCCCTAGCATCAGCCTCTTCTCCAGGGTATCCTGTCTTCTCATTATGTGGCCAAAGTACTTCAGTTTTGCCTTTAATACCATTCCCTCAAGTGAACAGTCTGGCTTTATTTCCTGGAGTATGGACTGGTTTGATCTTCTTGCAGTCCAAGGCACTCTCAGAATTTTCCTCCAACACCACAGTTCAAAAGCATCTATCTTCCTTAGCTCAGCTTTCCTTATGGTCCAGCTCTCGCAGCCATAGGTTACTATGGGGAATACCATTGCTTTAACTATCCCCATACCACCAAGAACTTGCCACAGTTTGTTATGATCCACACAGTCAAAGGCTTTAGAATAGTCAATAAAACAGAAATAGATGTTTTTCTGGAACTCCCTGGCTTTCTCCATTATCCAGCGGATATTGGCAATTTGGTCTCTAGTTCCTCTGCCTTTTCTAAACCCAGCTTGTACATCTGGCAATTCTCGCTCCATGAATTGCTGGAGTTTACCTTCCAGGATCTTGAGCATTACCTTGCTGGCATGTGAAATAAGTGCCACTGTCCGATAGTTTGAACATTCTTTAGTGTTTCCCTTTTTTGGTATGGGGATATAAGTTGATTTTTTCCAGTCTGATGGCCATTCTTGTGTTTTCCAAATTTGCTGGCATATGGCATGCATCACCTTGACAGCATCATCTTACAATATTTTAAACAGTTCAGCTGGGATACCATCGTCTCCTGCTGCCTTGTTATTAGCAATTCTTCTTAAGGCCTATTCGACCTCACTCTTCAGGATGTCTGGCTCTAACTCACTGACCACACCGTCTGAGCTATCCCCGATATTATTATCCTTCCTATACAGATCTTCCGTATATTCTTGCCACCTTTTCTTGATCTCTTCTGTTTCTGTTAGGTCCTTGCCATCTTTGTTTTTGATCATACCCATTTTTGCCTGGAATTTACCTCCGATGTTTCTAATTTTCTAGAAGAGGTCTCTTGTCCTTCCTATTCTATTGTCTTCTTCCACTTCCACACATTGCTTGTTTAAAAATAATTCCTTATCTCTTCTGGCTAACCTCTGGAATTTTGCATTTAATTGGGCATATCTCCCCCTATCACTGTTGCCTTTTGCTTTCCTTCTTTCTTCCAGTGTCTCAGCAGACATCCATCTTGCCTTCTTGGTTTTCTTTTTCTTTGCAGACAGCATCTGTGGTTGGGGCATATATTTGGATCACTGTGATGTTAAATGGCTTACCCTGAATTCGAATTGAGATCATTCTATCATTTTTTGGATTGTATCCAAGCACTGCTTTAGCCACTTTATTATTAATTATGAAGGCTACTCCATTTCTTCTGTGATCCTCTTGTCCACAGTAGTAGATCTGGTGGTGATCTGATGTGAAGTGGCCCATTCCAGTCCATTTCAGTTCACTGACACCCAATATATCTATATTTAATCTTGACATCTCACCAATAACCACATCCAATTTGCCCTGGCTCATAGATCTTACATTCCAGGTTCCTATGGTGTGTTGATCTTTAGAACATCGGTTTCGTCGTTCACCACCAGCACCGTTGGCCGCTAGCCATCCTTTCGGCTTTGAGCTAGCTGCGTCATCACATCTGGGGCTAGTTGAACTTATCCTCTGTTCCTCCCCAGTAGCATTTTGACCATCTTCCGACCTGGGGGTCCCATCTTCCGATGGTATACCGACATATCTCTGGTTGTACTGATCCATTTAGTTTTCATGGCAAGAGTACTGGGGTGGGTTGCCATTACCTTCCCCAGGGATCGTATTTAGTCTGACCTCTCTACCATGACCTTCCCATCTTGGGTGTCCCTTCACGGTTTAGCTCATGGCATCCTTGAGGTGCTCAAGCTCCAGCACCACGACAAGGTAACGATCTCCTTTGCTGGGATTGTCCTGGGGTCATCCCTGTTCATGTAAATGACACACAGGATATCCCAGGAGCAGGCAAGGATGATCCCGGGATAAACCTTAGGTCTAGCTAAGGCCACTGTGATTACACCACAATCCAGTTTATTATAGCTGGTTAACAGAAGTTAGATTAAACTTTTTAATACCTAACCAAGCATATTTACATACGCATATGTATTCTAAAGCAGACATTGGAGGCTGAGATCTGACTGCTTGCCGTTCCCTCTCTGGACTTCTCGTGATTGTATTGATGATCCCATTGATGATGACCCTCTCCCTTCTGGTCACAGTCCATTTATATTTTCTCATCTTCTAGTGGAAGGTGTCAAGTACAAACACTGCCTCCTGTTCTGTCCCGCTGCCTCCTGTTCAGGAAAGCGAATGGAACAGGAAGCAGCAGGATGGAGGCAGCCGCTGGCTGCCCAGGGGAGCAGTCCAGGTGGGCAGGAGGCATGCAGGTGGGTGGCACAATGAAGAGGTGGCCACTAGAATTCAACGGGCTGCCACCCAATACTGGGATGACATCCAAGAAAGAAAACTAAGAAAAGAAAAATTAGAAACCAAGTTGCTAACCTTGCAAATAGAACAGCTCCAGACTCAAATCCTACCTTAAGAAGTTTGGCTAAACAGTGCATAGACGCAGTATTGCAACTAAGAAGACCTAAAAATAAAAACAGCTATGATACCAAATTTCTCATTATTAGCAAGCTACATGATACAAATTGATACAAGCCACAAGATTCAGTCCCTGAACCGCTAAAATGGTCAGAGGAAATGAATCAGAGATGAGAAGACTTAATAACCTCATTAACCAAAATTCATGCACTGGGCTTGCGAATAGCATATTACTCTGCACAATTAGACGCAGCTGCACAAGGATTTCCACCTTGCTCCAAGCAGTGGCTGCTACCGCCTTGCTTGTAGAAAAAGCAGCTGATTTGAAATTAAGACGAAATTTGTGGGTTAGAGTTCCACATGCCGTCGCAGCCCTGTTGTTAACCAAATCTACACAGTTTCTATCGAATCAGAGATTGACTCGATACGAGCAGATACTACCAGCAATTACCCAATTACCCTTAAACAGTGCACTACCTTAAATGATTGTGAAGTGGTAATTCAAGAATTTGACTGATGTTACATTGCCAGCTCCAGACATAGTTCTGTTTACTGATAGCTCTTGTAAAGGAAACAGCTGGGGAGAGCTAGTAGCCAGATATACAGTAATTTCTCAAGTACTGATAAAATAAAAATAAAAAGGAAGTGTATACCACATTAGAAAGTTTTGCTCTGCCACAAAGTGCACAAGCCGCAGAATTAACTGCTTTAAACAGAACCTAGCAAAAGGTTTGTCAATAAATATTCATACAATATTGTTTTGTAATCTGTCATGCAGTTGAGCAAATCTAAGAATATAGAGGCTTTATGACAACTGCAGGAGGGCCTATAGCAAATAGCCCTTTAGCTGCAAAGTTGTTTGAAGCAATCTTGCAAATCCAACACTAAAGAGAACACTCTTTTCCCAGGATACTACTCCAACTTGGGAAAAGGAATCTTGCAACTTAAGGAAAAGAATCTTAAGAGGGGAAAAATAATAATAAAAAAAAATTGAGAAAAATAATGTATGGGTATTTTATAATGACAAACCAATTGCATCTTGAGATTTAGTTAAGACACTAACATACTTAAACAATGGTGTGCCCCAAGAATACACCTAGAATGAGTGTGCCAAAAGTGTGTAACTTGCCTGAAGTTTTCATAGTCCTAAACTATCTGCACACACCCGTGAGTTTATAGTCCATTTCAATATTGCAGATTGACTTTATTGAATTTACTGACACAATAAGATTTAAATACTGTTTGACTGTTGTGTGCATTTTCAGTAGATAGGTAGAAAGTTTTCCTGTATAATATGCAACAGAAAAATCCACAATTAAATGCTTACTAAGAGAAGTGGTGCCCAGATTTAGCGTACCTTTAAGGGTAGATTCAGACTATACTAAGAATTAAGTGAAATTCCTTTGGTGTTAATGAACTTGAGAAACAGCCCCAACAGAAAACATAGACTCACACAACATAAGATTGTATTTGGGAAGCTTATAGCTGTTGGACTGTCTCTGCCAAAACCATTTTTCCCCTCACTGAGAGCAGTGAGGAAATAATCTGTTATGTTCTACACTTACACAGACTATTAGTTCAACTCCAAAGAAAAGTGAGAAACAAGCAACTGCTTCCAGCTGATGTTCCATGTCATCATTTCCAACCAAGAGATGCAGTGTTCATAAAAGTCCATAAGAAGCCCAATTCGTTGGCTCCTACTTAGGACGGGCCTTGTATTGTGTTGCTGACCACACACACCTGGATACATGCAGCCCATGTGAAAAAGCTAAATCCAGGATGCCAGACGGATGATCCAGATGATCCAGTTGCACTAGAAAGTTACTCAGACCTGATTGAGATGTTAAAAGATGAAAGAAGCTGCCAGGAGGAAGCCAAGAGAGCCCCCTGTACATGCTAAGCAACCAAGTGTCCAGTGGAGAGAGCGAGTTGAGGCTGAAGAGCAGGAACTCCCCTCCACGGAATGACATCTGGTCAGTCAGCAAGATCAGCTGTCCTTTTAACCTCAAGTCAAGAGTTTCTGAGTTAACGAGGCATAATAACCCTCCAACGAAATCTGGATGCTCTAAGAGACATTCAGTGAAGAGAAGATCTTAAGACAACGCCGTTACAACTACTTTGTGTGTTTTAAACCTCTATAGTTCTCTGAATTGTAAAAATGAAATTTGAGTGTGTGTTATTTCTTATTATACAAGCCCTGCCTTGCATTGCAATCCAAAGAGTCTCAAAAGCATCCCATGACTTGAGCAAGTAAAAAAAAAAGGGTATTCAGTTGCATTATTAAGCAAAGAACAAAAGAGTGAAGATTAGAGCTTTGATAGAGAATAGTTTTATGGCAATGGGCAAAGCAACGACCATCAGGAGGGAATCTGTCGCGGAATTTTAGCTGGTTCTTTTGCTATGCCCATAGGTATGAGAAAATGGCCTATCATCCTTAGCTATAGTTCATAAAGTTCATGGCTTCCTGTTCCTTTAAACCTTGTTTTTAATGCTGCAATTGCTTTTGCTTTTAGAGTTAAGTTGATGCTGAAACTATGTGACAACATAGGCGTTGTCCACCCCGGCAGTCAGAGGGTGGAGGATGTCTGCAAGGAAAGATAACCAAGAAAATAACAGATAGAGATGTTTTTCTGTTTTTCTTGGGCTGAGCCTGACAGCAGCTGGACACTGGATTGATATTTTCATTGAGCTGACACCACAACCCCGCCATATCTCTTTCTTGATCAGTCACCACCAGCTCAGATCTCATCAGGTTGTACCTGAACTTGGGTTTTTTTGCCCCAACATGCATCACTTTGCACTTGCTTACATTAAACAGCATTTGCCATTAGGATGCCCATTCTCTCAGTTTGGAGAGATCCTTTCAGAGCTCCCCACAATTCCTTTTTGTTCTAACCACCTTAAATAATTTGGTATCATCAGCAAACTTGGCCATTTCACTGTTCACTCCTAATTCCAGATCATTTATGAATAACTTAAAGAGCATTGGCCCTAATACAGATCCCTCTGGGACCCCATTATTTACTTCCCGCCATTGGGAGAATTTACAATTTTTCCTACTCTCTGCTTTCTGTTCTTTAACTGGTTACTGATCCATAAGAGGACCTCTCCTCTTATTCCACAACTAAACTTGCTCAGGAATCTTTGGTGAGGAACTTTGTCTACTTGGACTTCCAAACAATGTCCACTGGATCATGCCTGTCTACAAGTTTATTGACACTCTCAAAGAACTCTAAAAAGTTAATGAGCAGGACTTACCTTTGCAGAAGCCGTGTTGATTCTTTGTCAGCAGGGATTATCCTTCTATATGCTTATTAATTTTGTATGCAATAATGCTTTCAACTAATTTACCCAGAACAGAATTAAGCTAACTGGCCTTTAATTTCCAAGATCCCCCCTGGATTTTTTCTTAAAATTTAGACATATAGGTAGGGTGACCATATTTTGGGAACCAAAAAGGAGGACAAAATGGCTGCCCTCAGGAGGCGTGGCCACCCCAACATGCCCACCCCCAAGGCGGAGCCAACTCAACATGTCCGGCCCCCAAGGGGGTGTGGCCTCGGGCACATTTATTTTTTTTTACATTTTTATACTGCCCAATAGCCGAAGCTCTCTGGGTGGTTCACAAAAAGTAAATGATAGCAACCAATGAGTGCCAAAGGCACACAACTACTATAATAATGTATTAAATACTAAAAAAAGAATTAACACTTATATAAAACTATTTCTTTATTTTTATAACTTAATAAACAACCACAACAGTCATAGAACACATTAGAATAGTGGTTCCCAATTGGTGGTCTGCGTAACCCACCCAGGAGGTCCACCATGGCTTGGCATTTGAAAAACAATATACAATTGTAGAAACATATAATCACAAAATCTCAGCAATATTTTATCAATTGCCATAAACTTCTTTCAATAGGCTTTCAGCCTGTATTGCCACAAAAATTGAAACCATAAAAAAGTAATAAAACATCAAGACTAAAAACACAAATACAATTCACAGGCAAGTTCCTTTTAAATGCAATCTCAAACACGTCACTTATTTCAGCTCACCCTAAAAACCGTGCCACTACACAGTATAGCATAAGTATATGGATTTAAAGCATCCATTTTTCAGAAGCAGGTAAGATTCAAGGCTCAAGTACATTTTACACAACTGTTTCACATGCTAAGGAAATTTTGCAGAACTGCATCACATGCAAGTGAAATGGCCCAAAGTTATTTCCTTGTCTGGAGAGCTATGTAGAACCAGTGAGTAGCAATGAAGATGCAGGGCAGTTGTTAGATATCAAGATGTCTATCACATGAAAACACTTTCAGACAACATGTAAAATTACTGGCAAGAAAATGATAAGGTTTAGAATATGTCTAAAGTCATGAATGGCCACCTTTATAACTTTGATCTTGCATTTGCAATGCAATGCATAGCTACTGGGTTTAAAGGCCCAGAGCAGTTTCCATTAAAGATAATGGTTTTTGCAGGTTCAATGCTAATCTATTATCTCCATGGCACAAGGAATTATATTAGGGCGTGGAAAAGTAAAGGATAACTGGCATTAATATCATATTATCAGCATCAACAGCAAGAGACGGAGCCTTATTAATATTAAAATCACCATGCATTACACACCGGCAAGAGACGGAGCCTTATTATAGCATCACCACCCATTATCAACAGCAAGATTATTATTATTATTATTATTATTGTTTATTTATATAGCACCATCAATGTACATGGTGCTGTACAGAGTAAACAGTAAATAGCAAGACTCTGCCGCATAGGCTTACAATCTAATGACTGTAAGGAGCATTTTTAACATTATCACCACCCATTATCACATCACCAGCAGAAGGAGTTTTATTAGCATCACCACCCATTATCTGGACACATAGATACTGGGAAATAAGTTTGCATGGTCTTGCAACCCGGGCTAGTTTCCCTGGACCCCAAGCCTTGGTCAAATGTATCTGTTTCCCCACACATCCAGCATGGGAGCCCAGCCATCTAGCATGGGGAAAAGTCCTGCAATAATAATAATAATAATGGAAACACACTCTGTGTACGCTCAGAGGAGCTTTAATATACTTCATTGTATTTAGCACTTTAAAAATATGGACAAATGGAAGAGAAGGAGCATTTTTAACATTACATCACCATTATCCATTTTTCAGGGACAAAACTTGTAAAATAGCCATTTTAAAGTGGCTGAAGCAATGAAGCCCCTCTCTCAAGCTCTAGCCTCCCCCCCCCGCCTTTCCCTAGCCCTGCGTCCCAGCCTCTCCCCCTTCCACCTCACCACCCCCATGCCAAATTAGGGAGGATGGTGGCCTTGCCTTGTCCTACCTTTTCCCACGTTGTCGTCGTTGCAGAGTTGCCTCCTCCCTCCTCACCTCGTGTCCTGATGCTGCTGCCTGGTGCGTGGCTGGTGGATGTCCTCCGCCTTCCTTCCACTTCCGCTTGACCGGCCCACGCATGCCTTGCCCTGCCAGGTTGTCCTGGGACCTGGCCCTTATGGCTTCCCTTGTCCTCCTGATGACCACCTTGGTCCGCCACCACGCTGCTTCCCCCCCCACTGCTTGTTCTGCCCCCCCATTGCCTTGCCATTTGTCTTGGTGCCTCCGGCCTGCGCCGCCCGCCTCGCTGCTTCTCCTTGCCGCTGCGCCTGTGGCCGCGCCAGGCCGCGCCAGGACGGGGCGCGCCGCCCGCCTCGATGTTTCTCCTTGCCGCTGCGGCCGCGCCAGGCCGCGTCGGGACGGGGCGCGCCGCGCCGGGCTGTGCCGGGCTGCGCCGCCCGCCTCGATGTTTCTCCTTGCCGCGCCGGGACGGGGCGCGCCGCCCGCCTCGATGTTTCTCCTTGCCGCTGCGGCCGCACCGGGACGGGGCGCGCCGCGCCGGGCTGTGCCAGGCCGCGCCGCCCGCCTTGATGCTTCTCCTTGCCGCTGCGGCCGCGCCAGGCCATGCCGGGCCGCGCCGCCCGCCTCGCTGCTTGCCCTTGCCGCTTGTGTGTTCTTGGCGGCGGCGGGCTGGTGGTGACAGCGGCCGCGGCGGCACTTGCCGCAGATTGCCCTCCACCTCGCCGCCTCCGCCCGCCTCTGCCTCGCTTGCCTTGCCAGGGCAGGGCCTGTTTTGTTTGGATTCTAAAGATGGCCGCCGCTGCACCCGAAAAAAATGCTGCAGAAAAGTAAGTTCGGCCGCGGCCGAGTCTCCCCCCCGCCCCGGTGTTTCAGCGGCCCACTCCGGATCCTCCGGATTGTGTGGTTTCCCCGGTGGTTACCGGAGTAAACCGGTGCCTATGGTCACCCTACATATAGGCCTCTAACAGTGACTGGATTAGAGACTGAAACTTGCAAGGGGCAAAAACTGAATCCAGAATCAGTGATGTTTGAAATTGCTAGCATTCTTCAAACTTGGATTGCCTTGCTCTCATTTCCTATTGTGATCTGTTTTTCTTTTCTTTAGAATGGGTGTAATTTTTGTACACACTTTCCTTGCATACAATAAAGCATGAACATGCGGGGGGGGCATATTTTTAAGTGTACAGTTCTTTTAATATTAAGGCAAATTTGGAAAATGTGAACATTTCCCAAAAAAGATGTACTCGCATTTGTGTTCAGGAGTGCAAACGGGGCAACACTAAATTCTTGTACATGCCTGCTGAGAAGCAACCTAGTGAATTCCCCTGGCAACAGGTTTCCCTGGCTGAGGGAGTGAAGTCTTGTAGGTTCTTGTGTTTGGAGTAAAAGACAGGATTAAAAAGAAAATCTCATGCAAAACAAATGCATAAATATATTGCAGGCAGAGTATTTCACTTTTGTGTCCCTATTGCAGGTAGGGGGGCTGAGTGGAGAGAGAGTAGCTTACAGCAACCCTGCAATGTAGTCTACTGTTGATATTGCAGGCCAGACATGAGGCTACTTAGATTGCCTCCCTCAGAGCTTCTTCCAGGTCAAAACAAGCACTTAATTGCATGAAGAAGCTATTTCCTCTGTTGACTTACACGCAGACTTATTGCCCTTTTGAAATCCTCAAAAAGTAAAATAAGTAAGTGAATTTTGCACACAGGCACTTCTATCACTGATGTTTACATATTCTTTTTTCTTCAGAACCTTCAACCATAGGTTCAGGTAACACAAACATGCCAAGGATATGCTGCAACATTTTGTTGCAACGTCCCCTTATTGAATGCTAAAACTGCAATCCAACAGGAACCAGGATCTGTCTATTTAACAGGGAAATAGTACACAGAACTGAAATTTCAGAAGGTAATTATTTAACCTTGACACCTCTGCTACTGTTAGTCAAAGGCATTGTTTAATCAGTCCATGTGCTGAGGATTAGCAGTGGGCGAACTTCAGACTTGTGGGATCTCCTGGTTTTTCACCAGAACCCAGAGCCACCAAGCAGTGTAAGGAACAAAATAAAACATAAGACTCAGGAAGCTGAGACAGAATTGAGTAACATGGTAACTCTGAGCACAGTCTACTTGTAATTTCCCCCACCTTACTCCACAGGCAAGCTAGCTTCATTTCAGCAACTTAATTTAGGAAGGATGGGGGCCCGTTTGTTTTCCCTATTGTTAAAAAATTAGAAGTCAGAAATTCCTGCTGATCTACTGCAAAACACCGAGAGATCTACCGGTAGATCTGTCCTCCCCTGCTGTTGAAGAATTTTTAAAATTCTATATCAGAAATTAGTTGCATGCTAAATTCTGCTCAACAGAATAACTACATCCCCAACTTCAAAACAAAAACCTAAATATTTCATTGGTCAGGGGGAGTCACTGAGGCCATTCCAGCATCTGAGGACAGTCATTTCTGGTACTTTAATTGCAATTGTATGTTTTTGTTTAATCTGTGAAATTGTCCTGATTTTGCCAATGACTCAGAGTCTGTAGACTCAGTATACAGTACGTAGGCAAGATTATTATAAGTTTAGTATCAAAGGTGCTGGTAATCTTGTAGAACCTAGGTCTTGATCAACAAACAAATTAAAAATACAAATAGTGGAGGTGGGGGAGTCCACAGAAAGAAAGGGTGTGATTGTCCTACAAGGGTCAGGCAGTATGCAGACAATGAAAGCTATTATATATTTCCTTTGGTACAAATGTTTGAATAAAGAGTATTGTGACACTGCAGGCTCCCAGTGCTTGGTTTCATGCTCGCCTTGACCTTCAGCGTGGGTTGATAGAAACTTGGAATTCTAAAAGGAGGATTGTATTACATATACATTTTAAGAAAAACACATAGGTTTGTACAGCTGCTCTGTGAGGAGAGGAGGAGGATTACGTATGCCGCCTTGGGCTCCTTGAAGGAAAAATGGTGGGATATAAATGTTGTTGTTGTTGTTGTTGTTGTTGTTATTATTATTATTATTACTCATTGATCATGCTCTGTGCAAAAACAAATCTAAACATCATGTCAGAAGGCCTTAATTTCCATGCTCAGTTCAACACAGATATAGATATAGATATATATCCAACTGCAGAACCCACTAGTTGTGTTTCTGGGATATACCAATGTATAATTGGGACCTGTGAGGATTTGCATGCATGCCCTCACATATCAAACTCCACAGGGAGAAGATAGAAAGCTGTCTTCTACAAGGTCAGATGATTTGCCAGTCAAACCCAATATTATTTCCTTTGACTCGTAACAGCTCTTTAACTTCTCAGGCAGAGGTTTTTCCCACCACCTGCTCTCTGATCCTTTTCATCTAGAGATGCTGTGGATTGAACCTGGGACCTTTGGTACCCAAAGCAAGTGCTCTACCACAAATATATGATGCCTTTCACATTGCCTCAAAATTAAAGCTTGCTTTCCAATGGAATGGTTTCATACGTTCATGTGCAAGTCACTCAGTTCACAAAAACTGTTCTGGATGGGGTTACACTTTCCCTAAAGGAGCAGGTTTGTAGCTTGGGGGTTCTCCTAGAACCATCACTGTCACCTGAGGCTCAGGTGGCCTCAGTGGCGCCGAGTGCCACCTACCAACTTCGGTTGGTGGCCCAGCTATGCCCCTATCTGGACAGGGATAATCTGGCTTCAGTTGACTATGCTCTGGTAACCTCTAAATTAGATTACTGCAATGAGCTCTACGTGGGGCTGCCTTTGAAAATGGTTCAGAAGCTACAGCTTGTGCAAAATGCAGTGGCCAGATTGATAACCAGAACCAGACAGTTCAAGCATCTGAGACTGACTCTGTCCCACTTGCATTGGCTGCCAGGATGTTTCTGAGCCCGATTCAAGGTGCTGGTTTTAACCTAGGCAGGATATACACTACGGCTTTAAAATGGTTTATAACAGAAATGACAACTGCTGAGGCCCAGGACATACTGCAATACTTTTCAAACTTTTTTCAAAGTGTCATATCCTGCTTGGTGTAGATCTGGTCCTATAAAGCCTTACACGGCTTGAGACCACAATACCTGACAAAACGCCTCCCCCGACATGAACCTACCCATACACTACACTCAACATCTACGGCCCTCCTCCAGGTGCCTCTTCCGAGGGAAGCTCAGAGAGTGGCAACAAGGGAGAGGGCCTTTTCAGTGGTACCCCCCCAATTATGAAACGATCTCCTCAATAAAGATCACCTGGCGCCAACTTCATTATCCTTTCGGCACCTTAAGACTTTTCTCTTCTCCCAGGCATTTAAGAGCATATGCTGAGTTGTTGTTGTATTTAACTGAACCCAGAATAGTTGTTTTTAAATGGATGTTGTCTGTTTTTATGCTTTTTATGGTTTTAAATTTTGTATATTTGTTTTTAAAGTTCACTGTTTTTAATCTTTGTAAATTGCCCAGAGAGCTTTGGCTATGGGGCGGCATATAAACGTAATAAATTAAATAAATAAATAAATAAATAAATAAATAAAATAAGTTCTTGCTGAGCACCATCAGGTGAACACTGGTTATATTTAAACTATGGCTGCTATGGCTTCTTTGTTTATTGGAGACCAAAATATTAGTGGCATGAGAACCCTTATATTGGCTGGATTCCTTACCCTAGAGCAGGAGTGGGCAACCTGTGACCTTCCTAATGTTTTGGCCTACAACCTCCTTGATTCTGGAACTATTAGCTATGCTGGTCAGGGCTGATGGGAGTTGTAGACCAAACCATCTGGAGGACCACAGCCAGTGGGCCACTCCTGCCCTAGAGTTCCCTCAATGTGCAGTAACTATGTTTGAGCAGTAGAGGGTATAAGACGTGGGTAGGAGTTTAGAGAAGTGAAGCTAGGTTGCAAAAATGGCCGCTGTGTTTTATATGACTGGAAAGGAGCTACAAACATGGCTGAACATAGAATCATAGAATAGCAGAATTGGAAGGGGCCTACAACGCCATCGAGTCCAACCCCCTGCTCAATGCAGGAATCCACCCTAAAGCATCCCTGACAGATGGTTGTCCAGCTGCCTCTTGAATGCCTCTAGTGTGGGAGAGCCCAGTAGATGGGGCACAGGATATGTTTAATCCGTCTTGAGTTGTATTTGTTTTTCTGATTTTGTATTTTATTCATTTAGTTATTGTAAACCACTGTGAGATTTTGATAAAGGGCAGCATAAAAATCTTAATAAATGGAATAAAATAAGATAATGGAATTTGGTACATACATTAAGAATAGAATAAATTAAAAATGGGAGTGCAGATACCTATAAGAAGCTATTGATAAAAGCTGTGGCCACATTTCATGGGTGGATTTTAGAACAGGTAACATTCCAGAGCATTCTTAGTGATTGTAAAAAAAGAGTTGTTACCAAATAACAGGAAAAGCACCCATGCAAAGCAATTAAATCTTATCAAAGCTGAAACAAATTTTCTTATTCACAATGTAATAAGCAAAACTAATACATAAGGGCAATTTCAGTCTCATTTGCTAACAGGTATTTAAAGATACATTTGGCCATCCCCACTTCTCATTTCATAGCTACACCCCTGCCAATTTCCTCCACCTTTAACTTCCTCAAGAAAAGAACTGCTTATATAACATAAGAACTGCCTTGCTTTTTCAGATGGTGAGGGAGGGAGAGTTTTGTATTTCTTTCCCATCATTTTGAATCGTGCTTCTGTCCCACAATAGGGATGAGCACTTCCTCTTTCTTCAGATGGAGGAGGTAGTAGTAAGAGGAAGTAAACAAAGACCACATGACTGATTCAGTGAGTGTTTCCTCCCCCCCCCCCACTGCTGCACCTGCACACAGAAGGAAATGGTGGCATGTTTCACTATGGGAAAGAAATCAGATTTTGCTGGGTCTTTTTTTGAGATGGGAAAACGATCGAAAGGAGCAGGAGACACTTGAGAGGCAGACGGCATCGTGAATAGGACCCATAAAAATCCGTGAGTGCCCAGTAACAAGCATGCTATAAAACGCTCATCTGATGATGCTCATAGACTGCTTTAGGCATAAATTCTGTCTGATCCAGCAGCACTTTTGTTTTCACCATAGCTAGGCAGATGGCCATGCAAAGCTCACAAATGATTTGTAGTGTACTTATCTGCAATAGCTTCCAATAACTATGGACTTTCCCTGGATCCAATAGAATTTCCTTGGGAGGATAAAAGAGGCAGTCAGGTAGCCTAGTACAGGAAGAGAAGATCTTTCATAGCAAATTGAAGATGAAGGAAGCAGAGAAACCCTACTTTACCAAGTAGAATTCTCACTGACTGCAGACGATGAGTTGCATGGTTGGCTGGTGTCGCGGAATTTTAGCTGGTTCTTTTGCTATGCCCATAGGTATGAGAAAATGGCCTATCATCCTTAGCTATAGTTCATAAAGTTCATGGCTTCCTGTTCCTTTAAACCTTGTTTTTAATGCTGCAATTGCTTTTGCTTTTAGAGTTAAGTTGACGCTGAAACTATGTGACAACATAGGCGTTGTCCACCCCGGCAGTCAGAGGGTGGAGGATGTCTGCAAGGAAAGATAACCAAGAAAATAACAGATAGAGATGTTTTTCTGTTTTTCTGTAACTGTGATATCTTCTAGTCAGAGAAGCACTCATACTCTGTACATGCCTAAATGCTTAGCTTCTTATTGGTTGTTGCATTTTCAGAACTGTATTATGATTGGTGAGAAAGTTCTGCCATGGTATCTAAGGGGAACTGACTCTATAAATATGTTGACATTTCCTGAAATTATTGGGCAGTTTCCTCAGACTGCCACCTTGCAGCGCTGCTCGTAATAAACCTTCTAAAGAGAGAGAAATTGTGTCTTGAGAGTCTTTGACCACCACTCAGCGAACCACACAGGAACCCGTGGTTTCGGGTTCCACCACACTGGGGAATGCTGGGAATTAAAAGACTTTTTCCTATCATAACCTGCGTAGGATTACACCCTAAATTGCCATTTTTTCTTGTCATGGAAGGGAAGTTTCAGTCATGGGTGAGTGACTTACTCATGGCTTTCATTGCTCACACACAGGTAAATCTATTGCATGAGTAGTTTGTTTCCCTCGAGCTGCTTCCTGGTCTACCAATGGAAGTGTCTCTGGGTGAATGAACATGTAAACATATCAAAGACTGATAGGAGAGTCCATTTAAAAGATATATATCAGTTGTCAAGTGACAATCTCATCAACTAACTCTCCACCACTGCTGCCATCCCCCAGCCCTCACATTTAAAAGAGGGCTCTGGTGATTACACATAGATCTTTATTGCTAACCATCATTTCACAGAGCCCAACCCTTACACACTAGCCATAATGGATAATATGTGCTAACCATAGGGACAGACAAATACAGTATGTCAAGTTTCACCTACTCTCATTATGAATATGAAGAAATGTATGGGTTTTAGTAAATTATTATAAAAAACAGACTGAAAACAAACTCTTTAACCACATACACTGGCCAAATTCAATAGGTAGCATGTTGTACCTGGCTAACATACAGCTGTTAAAGATGAGAAGCCTGTCAGAAAGAGGCAGCAATCCTAATTCAGTGTCACAAACATGATTTAATATAGAGTCAAAGACAGACTTTTAAATATTAAGTGCTCAAAGCCGTGGGACTGGATAGATGAATTTGTCCATTTCATTTTGTCCCACGTTCCAGCTTTATAAATCTCAAGTTCTTTCCATACCAAATATGAGGTAATTCATAAATTTTGGTAATTAAAAATGAAGTGAAACATATAAACATGATCAGATCCCTAAATAAAAATGATCAAATAGGTCACTCTCTACTTGGAACCCTCCCCTCCTATTTCTTCAACTCAAATCTAACACCATCCACATGGCTTACATAAAAACACACCCATTCTGGGTGCTCAGTCATGTACGCAGTGAAGAACTACTGCCATGGCAGGGGCATCCTAATTTGGAAGCGCTTGAATGGCATGAAGTTCAGCAGCATTGCAGCAGACTCTAGGTCAGTCTTCTCAAGGTCTCTCGGCAGCTGTTCTGTTCATTTCAGGAGGTCAGAATGAGAAGCTCCTTTGGAGATCTGTAAAACTGCTACGGTTGTTTTCAAACAGAAATAACCTAAAACAGCTATCTCTTGAAATGGCATTTAAACAAAACATAATGCCCTAGGGAAAGGGGATGGAGGATGAGGGAACCTTATGCATCATATTAAAAATCCCAGTTGAAGGAAACACACAACAGTTATAGGTTCAGCTTACCCTTCTCACCCACCCCCTTTTGAAAAACCATTTTCTTTCATGTTATCTCCGGTCTTTCCTGGAGGAGAGTGATCACATCACATCTTGTGCTTTCCCATGTTCCATGACCCGGGTCATTTTTGGAGCCATATGAATCTGCCTGGTTTGCAAGCACTTTAGAGAAGGCACGTGGAGTGATGTGGTCTGGATGCCCTGGAAAAATGTAGTCTGGTTGAAGGGGCTTAATCTATAGGAGTCTCTGAGGAAATCAGGTAGTTGGGAGGCCTATGCATACTTTGCAATAGCCGAAAGAGGTAGACAGAACTCAATGTACTATTTGGAAGTTTAGAGGAATCCTAGGGGATCGACTGGAATCTCACCTCCCTGTGGCCAATACACAGAGGGAGAGTGTGTTACCATACAGTGTCAGCTCTAGAGTTTTGAGGACCCTTTTGGGCAAGAAACCCTTCAATGCACCTCAATAAGTCTGCCTTCTCATCGCCATTGTCACCAGCTGCTACTGCTTCTTTTCCTCCTTTCCATCATTGCTACTACTCATTTGTTTGATAAGCAAGTAAGCAGTAACATCTACTGCTCCTCCCTTGTTGGGGCCAGATGAGAGGCAGGTGAACAAGCAGGTTGCAATGGTGAAGAGGAGGAGCAAGTTCAAGTGTCTCTTGTCAGTGGGGCCCTGCTTGGTTATGGCCCCTCAGCAGACACTCAACTATGCCTATCCTTGATGCTGGCCCTACTACAATACCTACACAATGAGATTGCCAACCAGTTTGATAAGCTGGCACTCACTAGTAACAGGAAAGGATGTTTCAGGGACAGTAGCCCTATTCAGGTGTTCTGCTTTAAAGAATAATGAACATGAAAGGAGGGAGAATGAGGACAAGCACACTCTAGCTCTGCTTCCCATACAATCATAGAATAGTAGAGTTGGAAGGAGCCTGTAAGGCCATCGAGTCTAACCCCTGCTCAATGCAGGAATCCACCTTAAAGCATTCCTGAGAGGTGGCTGTCCAGCTGCCTCTTGAAGGCCTCTAGTGTGGGAGAGCCCACGATCTCCCTAAGTAATTGGATCCATTGTCATACTTCTCTAACAGTCAGGAAGTTTATCATCTTCATCAGGGTTCTACATCACATAGGGAGTCTACATGGATACAAAAGCCCCTCTCCTAATGTTTGCCCTCAGCATGTGGAGGGTGATGAGGATAGCAATTGGGGTAGAACCAGACTGTGCTCATTGTCCTCCTCCTCTGTGTTCTCCCCTAATTTTCCCCTAATGCAGGATCCCTGAATAGGGCTAGTAACAGGAAGTGAACCA
Source organism: Elgaria multicarinata webbii (assembly GCF_023053635.1). NCBI lineage: Eukaryota > Metazoa > Chordata > Lepidosauria > Squamata > Anguidae > Elgaria > Elgaria multicarinata. Next base: position 32,861,618 of record NC_086180.1, on the reverse strand, counting down.
AGAACAGATAAGGAACATCCACCAAGGTGCCATCTCAGAGGTAGCCCATGGTCTGTAACAGGGTCCAAGAAGAGACAAAGGAAAGAGTGTTTGCTAAGCCTTAGTATGTGTTGGTTCTTATCTCCACTTCAAATTCTGATATAATTTCTGTGTGTGGAGGGGCTGCTTCCTTCCTTAGCATGAGTCAGCATAGAGAGCAACATGGACTGTGGAACAAGAGGTCATACATAATCTTCATAAGCCAGGGAGAAAGTAAATTCTGCTTCCACACATTGCATTCCTACAAGGTTTCATTGTGCTCCTAGTAATATTTTCCCTTCTTAATTATTAAAATCTATCCAATCAGCCTCACTTTCATAACTATTTATGGAGTGCCTGCAGTTTATTAGAGAATTTCAGTAGGAAAGGAATCACAGCATACAAATGATGTGTCATATTAGTGTTATTTTTGTCTACGTGTTTCTCTACAACATGTTGCCCTTGTTGTTGTTGCTGCCTCTGTTTTTGATTTCGAGTTATTTTTCACTATAGCTGAGATAGTGAACAGAAAGTAAACAGCAGTGTGGGAATACGCCTCAGAGAGAGAGAGAGAGAGAGAGAGAGAGAGAGAGATCAGGTGAGCTATTTGAGCTGGTTATCAATTGTTAATTGTCTACTGATCCTTAAACTAGATACCTAAACTGAAAAGACCACTATCAGTAGCACATGCAAATTATATGGATCCTGTAGGTGTGCAGGACCTAAAAGATAACTGGGATGCTAAATTTTTTATTGCTGCCTTGAATCTGCTCAATTTTCCTCTTTAGTCAGAGCACTTGTCTAACTAAGGAAGTAGTTAAATAAAAAGTGATATGGTTTGTACAGACTTTGCTAAAATAAATAATGTTTATTTACAATCTTTTAAAATCTGGTATCCTAGATACTCTTAATATTTATTTTTGGCCAAGGTAAAGTGTTCTTTGTGAAGATTTTTACCCCAAGGACTCATTATGTAAGTGTGTGTGTCACAAATTACTTGGTCTGAATTGTAACAATTTACACTGTGTTTGTTCCTGTTGGACATAATGAATAAGTCCCAGCCTGTAGTATATGACCCTGTTCAGACAACACGCTAAGCCACAGTGCTTAAGCATTTTGAGTGAAACATTATGGCTTAGTGTGTCATGTGAACCATGACTTAGCGTGTCATACGAAGCATTCCTAAGAGTGGTGGCTACATAACAACAATTTAAACATGCTCACTAATCATTTGCTGCAAAAGGGTTAGTGGGCAAACCATGGCTTAGCATTTTGTCTGAACACGCCCTATAATAATCTAAAATTATTATTATTATTATTATTATTATTATTATTATTATTTATTTATTTATTTATATAGCACCATCAATGTACATGGTGCTGTACAGAGTAAAACAGTAAATAGCGAGACCCTGCCGCATAGGCTTACATTCTAATAAAACCATGATAAAACAATAAGGAGGGGAAGAGAAAGCAAACAGGCACAGGGTAGGGTAAACAGGCACTGGGTAGGGTAAAACTAACAGTATAAAGTCAGGTATAACACAACTAATGCTTCTTATGAACATATATTTGTGGCAATGCCCTGTAGTTGCCCCTTTCGGGGAGGAGGTCATTATACGGATACATTTTGTATTGGAACATGTCTTAATGTTTACTGATGTACGTGCTCTGCTTCCTGGAAGTTAATACATGGTCAGGACAAATGGATTCTCTCTTCTGACTGCTAAAAGGCTGATATTGCAACATTGATATATTCATATCTATGTAGCTACATTTTTCTTTTTTTTCTTTTCTTTCTTTTCTTTCATTGAAATTTTACAATATGAATGTTTGATCTTATTTTTTAAAAAACAATAGTCTAAAAGTTGGAGTGGTGGAGGTGTTATGCAAACTTACTATACAAACTTCAATGAGACTTACTCCCAAGTCTGTGCATAGAGTTGCAGCATTAACAGTGCAATCCTATGCATATTTACTCTGAAATAGTCCCATAGTGTCTCCAGTGGAGCTTACCTACCAGTAAATGTACGTACTGTTCCATTGTCATTACTGTCACCTTCCACAAATTGGAGGGTGATCTCCAGTGAGGAGCCTGGTCTATTCATGTAGGCTCCCTGTGTGTGATAGGGCTTACTCTCCAATAAATGTGTTTGGGATTTCAGCCTGTCTGAAAACGTATTCTCTGTGTGTTTTCATTGCCGTTTGGATATGATTGCTTCACATTACTCACTCAACAATAAAGCACGAAGGCAGTGTCTTTCCTGATGGCTGCTTGAAATAAAAAGTCAGGACGAGCACATTAAACAGGAGGGCAGGAATGCACCTGCAGTCCTACTGTTCCCCTGCAGGTGAGGACAGGGTATTTCATTGGTCAGAACAGTCATACTACTGGACCTAGCTGCTTTGGCATGAGAGAGGGCAATTAAGATGAAGTTTCAAAGCTGCTGACAGATGTACCACCTATCATTCATCTGATCTGAAGAGACACTGAATCAACAGAATAAAGATCCCACAGCGACTTTACTGCAAGCAGCTATGCCTTTCATAATGATACCTTTGTCCTTCAGTGTTCATTCAGGTGCTTTGGGGAAATGATAGCCTTAGCATTAAAAATAGCACAAAGCCTCCAACTCTATGAAGGAGAAAGGAAAGCCAGATTTAACAAGGGATGGGTGAGTATTTTGCTTGAATTCGGTTTGTGTGAAAATTTACCAAACTTCGCAAAGTTCTCAATATTCAGGGAGAAAGAATTTGAGGGAGAGAGAGAGATGGGAGAAACTGAAACTGACTGATTCATACATCCAAGCCTAGGGCTTTGCGTGGTTAGCTTTTAAAAGTCTGGTTATGAATCTCTGCATATTCAACTATCTTAGTGTTTAATTAGGGTGGCCGCTCCCCCCCCCACCCGACAGCCTCCTCACCTTTAACAGGAATATGGCAGGCTGGTACATCATGGTCCATGCTAGAAATAGCTGTTCCTATTGAATTTGGCTGGTACAGAAAGGTGTGGATTTCCTTTCAGTTCTTTTTGATAAGAATTTACCAAAATTCACAATGTTCTTCATATTTAGGAGAGAAAGAACTGAACCTTTTTTTAAAAAAAAATGTATGCAAGAGAAAGCAAAACTGAACAGATTACACAGATTTCTTCTTTCTTGTCTTACACACACACATACACAGAGAGAGAGAGAGAGAGAGAGAGAGAGAGGCCTTAGCTAGACCAGCGTTTATCCTGGGGCGAACCCCGGGATCGTCCCTGTGTGTCCAGATGATGTACTGGGGATCCCGGGATCAGGCAGGGATCAACCCTCCCTGGCCCCGGGAAACAGCCCAACACTTTGGGCCTGCTTTTTCCATGGTCCCAGGCTAAGCCCACAGAAGGTGTGGCCTGTTGCCACTGTTTGAGCCAGGAGCCGCGCATGGGGTGCAGTTCCTCAGGAGCACTGTGCTCATTGGGGCTAGGGTAGGGGGAGGAGGGAAATCAATTTTTTTAAAAAAAAAAAACGCCTTACCTGGAGTGGCTCGAGCACTCGTGCGCTGCTGGCCCTTTAAAAATAAAAAATGGTGGGCGCAACGCCTCTCTTCTTGAGGTCATCGCACCTTGCGTGTAAGTGAGGGTGAGAACTCATGTTATTCATAATGCGAGGTCTCCCCTCCTCTCCCCCGGACTTTACTGTAGGTCTAGCTAAGGCCAGAGAGAAGACAAACTGTTCTACCTCTTTGTTTGGCTCATTGTTTTTGTTGTATTACAGGGAAACACAGGAGTGTTTCCCTGTGTTATAGGCGATCAGTGAAAAGAGCATTCCACCATGTTAAGGCCGAAATTGGGGGTGGGCCATTCTGACGTTCATAAAATGGGAAATGTTTCAACAATCTTTCTGAAATGGAGACCTGCCAGAAAGCTGGTTTTACATACCCTGCGCGTTTCAAGAAGATTTGTGAAATATTGAGGGCAGGATGGCAGTTCAACGTACAAATATGGGGAAAACTCTTGCTCAAAATGGCCTACTATTTCCGGGTGGCAACGATTTTTTTTTTTGCTCACTAAAAGCTCCGAATTGGGACCCTTACCCTTCAAACCAGTGGTGGGATCTTGTCCCCCTGTCCTTCTAGTTGGTGAAATGGCTTTTCTTTTTTCAAAATTCGCTTCCATTGTTTTTCTTTGCCCCATTGAAGTGAGTACAGACTCATAACTCCTAAAAGAAGCATGCTCAGTAGCGTCACACACACCCCTCCCTCCTGTCTCAAATAGATTGGAATGTTGGAAATAAGATGGCTACCTGGCTGAAATAAGATGGCCACCTGGCTCATTTATTAGGATCCTTTTCCTTCTGCAGATAAGCCAAGAACCTGTCTGGGCCCTCTCCTTCCCCACAGTGCCGTGGAGGCCAGGGAGGGAGAGAGAAACTATATCTGCCTTGCTTGGAGGGAGGCCCTTCCCTGGCCTCCAAGGAAAAAGAAAACCTGGCTGGCTCAGGTAAGGGTTTGATTGACTTTGTTCTGTGTCTGTGAAGAGGGAGGGGTGTGTGTGTGAGTGTTTGAAGTGCTGGTGTATGTGATAGCCCCAGGGAGAGGTTTCATCTCTCTAATAAATGTAATGTGCCAAGGGTTAAAGATGGCTTCTCTGCCAAACGGTGGCTACATGTGGCTATATGCCAGATTTGCATTCCTTAATGGTGGATATCAGACAAAGGGAAAAACTTTCAACCAATAGAGCACTGAATGTAACCTATGACTCGTTGAGATTGTGCACCTTAATTTGAAAATTGAATGTAACTTAACTTGCTAATCCAGAACTGACCAATAGAAGGGCTAGAAAGAGACTAACACCCTCTTGTAGTCAGGGCCTATATATACTGTGAGATTCGTTTGTTCTGGGTGCCTCCATCTTGTGGAACCGGAGAGCACCCCCATACTGCAGTATCAGAAGTAAATGGATTAAGAGTATTCTCCAGCCTCGTGTGTTTAATTGGCTATTAACGCGCCGGGGAAGCGGGCCTTTAAATCCCTGGTTGAGGGACAACACATGTTTCTTAATTCAAAGTAAAGAATATATGGCAAACTTTCCTTTGGGGTGGCAGTTCCTTACCCAAGCCTCTTAAAGTTTAAACTTTATGGAAAGAAATATTTTGAAACTAGGAATGAGAGGAGGTTAACCCTGGCCTATCTGCCATGAGTTTAAACTTCTTCAGGTAGTGTGTGTTTCTTTAAAAGGTGCTGAACTACATTTTAAGTTTTCTTTTATAGATGTGTGTGTGTATTTTGAATTTGAACGCAGATATAGGTCTCTTAAAAAAAATCTCTGGTGTGAAGGAAGAAAATATTTTCCTTTCTCTGTATACCTGCTTCTTATAAGCTAAATCTGCTGCTTTATGTTTGTATGAAAGGAAAACGTTTTCTAAAATGTACATCCATGAATCTTATACCTGTAAAGGAAGCACACCCCAGCAAAGCTGGCCTTTCCACTGGATTTTGCACAGATCTCCAGAACATACACACACAGCTCACAATTTGGAGGTTTAAGACCAATTTTATTTCAGGATAAGTGGTAGGTTACATGGGATTAGCATAATCCGTGGTTGCCAGATGCCGCCAGGGCCTGTTGACAAGGAACTGAGGGACACGCTTGAGAATAGAACCAAAGTTGCGGGACCTGACTAAACAAAGAGTTAAATTTAATTTGCTAAGGAATCACTGGATGTTCTTCTGGAAAAACAGAGGTGAAGCTATTCTGAGGTATTAAGTACCTGTGAGTATGGGGCAGCTCCGTGGGCTGCCATGGAAGTGAACTGCACCATGACTGAAGAGCAATAGGGAAGATGTCACTACAGGTGTTAAAGTATTATACCGTCCAAAATGAGTTTATCCTCGGCTTGAGTTTGTGGCTTCCATATTGCAAGCTTGTAAATAGCAGCTGATGGCCAGTAAGAATTGCTTCTCTGCAACCAGGCAGGAAAACTTTACGAAAAACCTCCTCCAGGTCACGTACATGACAAAGTAGGTATGTGTGGGTTGGCAGGTTGGTAAAAAGGGTTTATGGGTTAGTCATGCGTGTAACATTAACAGGCTGTTGTATTCTGCCAGGTGTTGATTTCTCAAACCTGATCGCACCTAGAACCTATCTTGGTTTTCGGTTATCAATACATATCAGCCTTCCCTAACCGGATGCACTCCAGATGTGTTGGATTGCAACTCCCATCATCCCCAGCCAACATCTGGGAGGCAACAGGTTGGAGAAGCCTGATCTTATGGCTTCTACCCTATCCCAGAATGGTCATACATTGGGCTAGTATGGAGTAGAAAAAGTGGCACCTTGGAGGGGGGAGAATGCCTCTTGAGTTCATCCTTCCGATTCTCGCTCAACTGAAATGACCCCTTACATGCGTAATGTTACGGAGCGTTTCTGAGGCTTGTACTTGGAGGCCAGCCTCGATCGCGTGTGCCAGTATTGGACTGAAAGTATCAGCTTGGCAGCTGTCTATTTTCCTATTTAAAGCTGTTAGCCCTCTGTCAAAACTTCTGATATCAATGTAGGACACGCTGCAGTGAAGGGAGCTCTTTTCAAAAAGGTAGGATCTTGTGTGTTCTTCACGCTGCAGAAAGAGGGGGGTGACCCCAAAAGGCCTTGTGCTATTTTTACCCAAATAGAATAAGACAAGAGGTTTATGTATCTTCCGTTTATTTTTATAACAGCACCTTTCAACTCCCTGAAATCTTCCTCTCGCTCTTGGCATGTTTTACACTGGGCAGTTTTTACAAATAAAGCTTACGTCGTCTTGGAACCTTGCTTGGTATCCGTCATAATGTCTCTGATTATTGTAAATATAGCATCAAGAGGCAATACAAATGTAATACAAATTAGCCTTCTGACCGACAATAGGTCATACTAAACCTGGATGTAGCAAGAGCTGCGTTAAATTTCATGGGGGGAAATGCCCTTCAAGGACAACCAACTCAATTGTTTGGAACTAGAAGAGTGTGGTTGTTTTCTTTTTCTTTGCTGGGCTACGTTGTGTGTGAAAGAGTTCTAAATTAACTGTAACATGGTGCCTTTAGCTCTATATTACTGCCTCAGTGAAATGAAAGCCTTTCTTCTTATGCCATTGAAGTGGTAATGCAACACAATTTGCTCGTTTCGATGTGAGCTAACTTAGATGCATGTTAACCAATTACGGTTATATTCCATTGAACGGTCTTGACCATATCCAGCCAATTAAAACATGGCAACGGTGGCCCATAAGACCTGCATTAACAGCAGAATATAATATTCTTCTATATTCAGATCTTTGTGTTACCTGGATTCCAGATTACCCTAGGTAATGCTCTGGTGCAATCAAAATTGAGGCTATTTTGGTGGAAATCAGGTGTGTGTGAGAGAGAGAGAGATTGAGAGAGAGATGAAACAAATAATTTGGCTTCGGAAATTTCTAAATACATTGTCTGAAGCGAGAGAAACAGGTGGTTCGTGAAAAACCGGGTAAGGAACCATAACATGGTGGGCACACTTCCAGTTTGAATTTGACTGGTGAACTAGAATAAAAACAGCCTGTTTCTTCTTGATTCTCCGTGGCAATTCCACCAGTGCCAGCTTAGTTGGATGCTAAGCTATTTATTTATTTATTACATTTTTATACCGCCCAATAGCCGAAGCTCTCTAGGTGGTTCACAAAAATTAAAACCATAATAAAACAACCAACAGTCTAAAAACACAAATGCAAAATACAGTATAAAAAGCACAACCAGGATAAAACCATGCAGCAAAAATTGATATAAGATTAAAATACAGAGTTAGAACAGTAAAATTTAAATTTGTTAAAATTAAGTGTTAAAATACTGAGGGAATAAAAAGGTCTTCAGCTGGTGATGAAAGGAGTACAGTGTAGGCACCAGGTAGACCTCTTTGGGGAGCTCATTCCACAACCGGGGTGCCACAGTGGAGAAGGCACTCCTCCTAGTAGCCACCTGCCTCACTTCCTTTGGCAGGGGCTCACAGAGAAGGGCCCCTGTAGATGATCTTAAGGTCCGGGCAGGTACATATGGGAGGAGGTGTTCCTTCAAATAACCTGCCCCCAAACCGTTTAGGGCTTTGAATGTCAATACCAGCACTTTGAATCGGGCCTGGACCTGGACTGGCAGCCAATGAAGTTGTAAAAGGACTGGCATAATTGCGAAGACCGTTGCTGCTAAAATTGGGATTCTTGCTTTCCCCCATTGTATTCACTTTCACACCTTGTAGTTCAACCCCCAAAATGCTGGGAGTGGTGTACATGCAATCAGTAAAACTAGACAGTCCCTGCCTGCAGGCTTACAATCTCAAAGGAAAAGGGGATGAGAAAGGAAGAGGGGGGGAATGTAGTAATCTTACAGCCAGGCTGGCAGGATGGTCCCACTTCCCCTCTGGACTCCTTCTGGGGGTTTGACTCGATGGCCTTGTAGGCCCCTTCCAACTCTGCTATTCTATGATTCTATGATGCTTTTTCTCCTGCATTTTTTGACCAAGTCAGACTCAATTTGTCTCCCAACGGATATCGGGGGTAATTGAAGTCCCCCATCACTACTACGTCGTACTTCCTTGAAACACTGGCAATTTGCTTTTCAAAAGTTTAATCGTCATCTTCTACTAGATCGGGTGGTCAGTAGTAGACTCCGACTATCATGCTCCTTTTATTCCTTGACCCATTCATTTTAATACAGATGCTCTCAACAGGGCTCCCAGGCTCATCCTCCTATATTTCTGTGCAGGAATAAGTATTTTTAACATATAGTGCAACTCTGGCTCCCTTTCTGTTTCTTCTGTTCTTTTTGAACAGGTTATATCCTTCAAGGATACTGTGTTTTTATGCTTTTTATGTTTTTAAACTTAATTGCAGGAGGCTGGAATTGGCTATTTGTGCCTCAGGCTCTCTTTTGCCTAAAGCATTTTTTGCTGCTTTTAAAAATTACGATTCATCCTTTTTTGGCGATGTTAAACTGGGAAGGAGGAAGTTGAAAGGCTAAAGCCGCCGTCTCCATCCTGGGATGTGTTGGACTGCAACAGCTATGCTGGCTGGGAGTGAGAGTCCAGTACATCCGGTGGGGCGGGGGGAGGCACCAAGTCAGAGAAGTGTGGGCTAAAGAGTTTGAGCATCACTTTGAACACATGCTTGAAATTAATGGCCTTTAAAAGTGATTAACTTTTGGCAGGGATCATACTTGGCATTTGCTTGATGTCTTGTACTAATCAATCAAATCCAACTTTCCTTGTTTAGATCTCCGTTCTTGTAACCTGCTCATTTGTTCCCTCGTGTAACGTCACGAACCGTGCACAGCGCACTTGGCAATACGTCTGGTTGATCAAACGTGCAGCACGGTCTGAAATGGAAACAGCTTTGCTTTTTTATGAGTGCCAGTGCCAGTCCACTTCCATGGCCTGCGTAGCCCATTCCTACCTTCCTCATAAATGACATTACGTTTCTGCTGGCATCTTTGGTTTGTGACGATGATGCTGACCGAATGCTTTCCCTGTAGAAAATTAGTCTCTAAAGCATCGAAATGGAATTCCTTAACCTGGCACCGTGTTTAGCTGGGGCAAACCTTTCTCCAGAGTCAAGAGTCCCGGAGTGCGGTAAGGTATTTTCTCTGACTGTGGACCCAGAGACTTGTATCACTTGGGTACGGCTACTCACAAGGTGGTTTGCCATTTTTCCTCTCCTTCCTCTGACCTGTTCTGTCTGCGTTGATGCCTTTTGCTTTAATCGGAGTTTGTCTCGCATTTGTGATACCCATAAATATGTAGATACTGATATTATGGTAACATGAGTTCATTATTAGGTGTGATATTGAATTGTGGGATTATAGTGTATTGGGGTGATCATCACTCCCATTTATTTATTTATTTATTTACAAAACTTATATTTATATATATCTAAAATAGATTCCAGCAACGTTGGGCAGTGAGTGGCAAAAGATCCCACTTTCCCTCATATTACCACATTGAAAGTAGTTTTTTTATAGGGGGATTTTCAGGGGATACCACAGGAGACATCCTGGTAGTTGACGATGTCTTGTAATGGACCTGAAAACTTCCATGAGTGACCACTCAAGAGTGTGCAATAAATTGCTCATTTAGAGGAGTCCTATGACAAATTTCCCCTAAGGGAACTCAACCCTAAGCAGAAAAAAAAAGGTCTTCCACCGTTGTGATGGGCTTTCCCCCCCATCACAATAACATATTGTACTGATGAGGTATGTATGGGGGCAGTGGTTTGTTTTGTTTGCGGAGTCAGCCTTTTGAATGTAAATACTTAGGGCTAGAACAAGCCTGAAGTTGGAATTTGCAGTTGAAAGAGGGGGGAAATCTAACTCCGTATGCAAAACAAGCAGAGCCAGAGAGTTTGATGTTGGATCTGTTATAGCTGGAGAAGAGAAGATTGAGGGGAGACATGATAGCACTCTTCAGATACTTAAAAGGCTGTCACACAGAGGAGGGCCAGGATCTCTTCTCGATCCTCCCAGAGTGCAGGACACGGAATAACGGACTCAAGTTACAGGAAGTCAGATTCCAGCTGGACTTCAGGAAAAACTTCCTGACTGTTAGAGCAGTACGACAATGGAACCAGTTACCTAGGGAGGTGGTAACACACTAGAACCCTTCAAGAGGCAGCTGGACAAGAGGCAGCTGGACAAGAGGCAGCTTCCACACTAGAACCCTTCAAGAGGCAGCTGGACCACCATCTGTCAGGGATGCTTTAGGGTGGATTCCTGCATTGAGCAGAGGGTTGGACTCGATGGCCTTATAGGCCCCCTTCCAACTCTACTATTCTATGATTCTATATTACTGGAGATGGAAGTTCAGAGGACTGTTGACTTTTCAGTTGGCTCCCATAGAATGCCTGCCTGCATCCTCCAGAAACTTGGCATGCTAAATCCATCCATCCTTGGAACACCAGTCTGGGCCTTTCTGGCTGTGACTGACAAAATCCTACCTGGAATCAGAATTTCAGGCTTGGGTGCTGGAATTCGTGATCAATAGACTTGCTTGAGGGCCTTTCCACACTTTACATGGCAGCAACCTCAGGTCGACGGAGCTGCAGCCAATCCTAGCTCTGACATGGGTATTTATATGATGATCACGTTTTCAAATGCACATTGATCTGATTCACACGTTCAAATTTATGCACACACCCCAAAAAAACCCTACCATGTGAATTGGTCCCAGGTAACCCTGAACATCTGAGACATTTACCATTTTCTATATCTGCTTCCCTTTTGGGGAAAAAAGTCTCTCACTCAAACTCTGGGATCAGCCATGGGCTACAAAAACACCACACCAGACTATATTGGGTCAGTGTTTCATTTGTTGACCAGCACATTAGTCAAGTGTATTGTGAAGTTGTTTGGGGAGGGTGGGGACTGGGCTTGAGTTGTGGGAGGAGAAAAAACAGCAAGAGGCCTTAAGAGGTAGCATGCCACGTGGGTCTCCTGAGAGATCAGTGATGTCATCAATCCAGGATTTGGGGATAGAAGTCCAGGGCCCCACTCCAAATGATCAGGAGGGCCGTCAAACATAGTTGGGCTGGCTTGCTACATTTTGAAGAAAGTGAAGCAATACACTTTACCACCCCTTTCCCCAAAGAGTCTAAAATTAACTGCACCACTATAGTCCAGAGATTTAAAATTAACTGCACCACTGTAAGAGATGCTTTTGGATGGTTCAACAGAACCCTGCTTATAAACAACCCTGCATATGAACCCTGCGGAGTTGGCCCATCTCTCCTACCATTATCTACTTTAATTGGCACTGCCACCCCAAGGACCCGGGCAGCTTCATATCGTCTTTCTGGGCCCTGCTTCCTAAGGTCATTCAACTGGAGATGCCGAGGATTGAACCTGGGTCCTTCTGAATGCCAAGCAGGTGCTCTGCCTCTGAGCCCATGCGTTTGCCACTGGGAAGACTAGAACGTGATGTAGCACGTTGGATCAAAGGCTTACTGTGCCAGACTACTTGGCCTCTTGCCCAGGGCTGCATAACACAGGTGCTGGAATTAATGTTAAGAGGCACAGAATTCAGCACTTTGATAACTTTAAGGCATGCTGTCTGGGTCTGATGGAATTTGTAGTCCAAAATACCTGGAAGATCCTAGGATGGGGAAGGCTAGTATATATGTATGTTGAGGGGAAACATCCATGGACACGGTGTGAACAGAATGCTGGATGAGATGGACCCTTGGTCTGATCCAGCATGGCTCTTCTGTTCTTACTTTTCTTTTTCCTAAAGCACTTTTCTTTTTCCTAAAGCTTTTAAAACTTGATTTTGTTCTGACTTTATACTGTTAGTTTTACCCTACCCTGTGCCTGTTTACCCTACCCTGTGCCTGTTTACCCTGCCCTGTGCCTGTTTACCCTACCCTGTGCCTGTTTGCTTTCTCTTCCCCTCCTTATTGTTTTATTATGGTTTTATTAGAATGTAAGCCTACGCGGCAGGGTCTTGCTATTTACTGTTTTACTCTGTACAGCACCATGTACATTGATGGTGCTATATAAATAAATAAATAATAATAATAATAATAATAATAATAATAATAATAATAAAAACTATAAAACATGCATATATAAGAACCCAGAAAAAGCAAGCAAGAAACTAAGTTACAACTCATACATCACCCAGCCTTGGAGTCAGCCCACCCCCCTTTCCAAGAATAGCCTTTATAGTTTCTTTTTCTTACTCCTTCCCCCCTCCCTTCGGCTTTCTGTATGAAGATCTTTCACACCTCCGCTTGAGATGTTAATTCTCTCTCAAGGCCAGCCGGGCCTGGCCTCAAGCGGTTCCTGGATACGCCAGAATGCCCCCATGCAGCTGGCCACTTATCTCCCAGTTCCTAGGAACCATAATAAAATTTAACATATTAAAAGATGAACCATTCCCAGTACCATTCACCCATCCCTTAAAATACCCAAAACATTACTTCATACCAGAGAAATGGTTAAGGGACCTAGTTTTTGCTATAACCTGGCACCCTCCAGTTGCTGTAGACTTAGATTCACAGAATCATAGAATTCAATGCCCCCTCAGTAGTTGCAGTAGTCCAGGGCATGTAGTCCTCTTCATCCTCCTCTTCATTTTATCCTCACAATGACCCTGTGAGGTAGTGTAGGCTGAGGGAAAGCCAGGAAGGGGGGGCATAAGGAATTACATTTATATACCACCCCATAGCCTGGGTGTATTTATTTATTACATTGATATACTGCCCCATAGCCAAAGCTCTGCAATCAATACCTAAATGTGTTATTAACAATGATCTCCAGTTATGGACATAGCAAGAAAATATGAGCAAGGAAGCAACATTTGGTGATGCTTTTCATCTGGAAGTTATGTGATATGTGGGTTATCAAGCAGTTATATGAAAAATGCTAGATACTCTGATCCTTGGTTTAAGTGGATTCTTTAATGTCAATATAATAAAAAATATAAATTTTACTGTAATTTTTTTTAATAATTATACTATAATGTCATAATTTAAATTTTTTAAATAGTGTAAATTGGGAAATTATTTAAAAAATATTTTTTTCTCCCGTGTGGGTTCTTTGATGTCTACTCAAGGTCCCACTACAGCTGAAGCTTTCCCCACATCCCATACATTTATATGGCTTCTTTCCTGTGTGGTCATCCGTTACACAAAGCCATGAAATTCAACAAACAAAAAACCTACGGTTTACAAAACAACGTTAAAGGCTCTACAATTTTCAACCAAACTCCAAAAAGCAGGGAAATTGGGAGTTAAGGCTCACAGGCCTATAACACCACATCCTCCCTAAGGAGGCAGAAAGTGCCAGTGAAATTCTCATTCTCCCAAAGCAGATATAAACCATGAGGACAGGATGGAGAATAGGATATGCAGAGGTGACTGTGGGGTTGAGGAAAACTGATGATGAATAACTTAGGGCCACCTACTTCTCTCTTTTTTTTTTCTGTGATCGCAGAAGATTTTTCTTACGTGTTCAGCAGTGTGAGATCAAAGGCAGAGCTACCACCTAATAGATTCATGTGTAAGGAAGGATTATTTTAAAAACTATTGATAAAAATGATTTTTGTCCTCACCATAACATGGGAGTTGCAGCGCAGCACATCTGCAGAGTACCAGGCTGGAGAAGGATGGTTTATACTTGGATCCTATACACGTCTTCTCAGAAGCCAGTGCCACTGAGTTTTCTAGGGCTTCCCCCCAAGTGGTATAGGATTGCAAACTAATCTCATCTGAAAGGAGTTCAAGACACCCAAACTAATCCTTTTCTGTTCCTCTGTCACTCTGATGAGATGATGTATTGGGGAGGGATTGTGGGGAGTGAACAGTAGATTTTGTATGAACACATTTTAAAAAAAACATTGGTTCTTTGAAGGGCAGGGTATTTACCAAAAGCTGAAAGTGCCAGCCCTTGCTCTGGTTCTACATCTCCAACAAATAGTGCCCCTTCTGTTATCAATCGTGCTGCTCTACGCAAGATGTATGTGAGAAAAAAATATTACGCAGCCCCTGTATTTGGTAAGGATATAGAACAGCGTTCCCTATCCTGCTGTCCCAGCTTTCCTGACCATGGGACATACTGACTTGCAATGATGGGAATTGTAGTCCAACACCTTTGGAGGGCACCAGGTTGGGGAAGGGCTGCTCTAAACAAAAAAAGAGAAGTAGGTGGTCCTAAGTTGTTCGTCATCAGTTTTCCACAACCCCACAGTCACCTCTTCATATCCTATTCTCCATCCTGTCCTCATGGTTTATCTGCTTTGGCAGAATGAGAATTTCACTGGCACTTTCTGCCTCCTTAGGGAGGATGTAGCGTTATAGGTCTGTGAGCCTTAACTCCCAATTTCCCTGCTTTTTGGAAGTTTGGTTGAAAACTGTAGAGCCTTTAACATTGTTTTGTAAACCGTAGTTTTTTTGTTTATTGAATATTAATTAAGCTCAGATTCGGCAACCAATGTGTGCATGGCATCATGCACACTCATTGATTGTTCTTATGCATGATGAAGGGAAAGAGGGCATTGTTGCATCATGACAGTCTCTATTAGCATTTGCTTTTTCTCCAGCTCACATTGCTCAGCCTGGCTGGAGAATGCTGGGAGTTGTTTTATTATTATTTATTATTATTTATTTATATAGCACCATCAATGTACATGGTGCTGTACAGAGTAAAACAATAAAATAGCAAAACCCTGCCGCATAGGCTTACATTCTAATAAAATCATAATAAAACAATAAGAAGGGGAAGAGAATGCACCAAACAGGCACAGGGTAGAGTAAAACTAACAGTATAAAAGTCAGAACAAAATCAAGTTTTAAAAGCTTTAGAAAAAAGAAAAGTTTTTAGCTGAGCTTTAAAAGCTGCAATTGAACTTATAGTTCTCAAATGTTCTGGAAGAGTGTTCCAAGCGTAAGGGGCAGCAGAAGAAAATGGACGAAGCCGAGCAAGGGAAGTAGAGACCCTTGGGCAGGCGAGAAACATGGCATTAGAGGAGCGAAGAGCACGAGCGGGGCAATAGTGTGAGATGAGAGAGGAAAGATAGGAAGGAGCTAGACAGTGAAAAGCTTTGTAGGTCAACAGGAGAAGTTTATATTGGATTCTGGAGTGAATTAGAAGCCAATGAAGAGATTTCAGAAGTGGAGTAACATGGTCAGAGCGGCGAGCCAAGAAAATGATCTTCGCAGCAGAGTGGTGAACAGAAACCAACGAACTGATGTGAGAAGAAGGAAGGCCAGTGAGAAGAAGGTTGTAGTAGTCCAACCGAGAAATAACCAATGCATGAACAAGAGTCTTGGTAGAAGAGACAGACAAAAATGATCGAATCCTGGCAATATTATACAGGAAAAAATGACAGGATTTAGCTACTGCCTCAATATGAGGAATAAAGGAGAGCGAGGAATCAAATATAAAGCCAAGACTACGAGCTTCCTTGACTGGAGTAAGTGTAACATCATTTCTATCCAAACAGGCAAAGGGTTGCATCTTTAGAGAGGTATTAGGCTGAGGTCAATTTTTTTTTATAATGCGCAACATAGAATTAGTCTTCCCACACACACACAATAGTTGCACCCTGGCTTGACATTTTTTCATCAAGCTATCCAGCACAACCACAAGATCTCTTTTTTGGTCAATCACTGCCAATTTGAAATGCCATCCGCATTCATGTAAAGTTGGGGACTTTTTGCCCCAACTTGCTTACATCAAACTGCATTTAAGAACATAACAGTAAGAAATAAATGTATTATTTATTTATTTATTTATTTATTTATTTATTTATTTTATATTTAATTATTACATTTATATACCACCCCATAGCCGAAGCTCTCTGGGCAGTTTACAAGAAGTGCCATGCTGGATCAGACCGAGGGTCCATCTAGTCCAGCACTCTGTTCACAAAGTGACCAATCAGCAGCTGACCAGGGACCAACAAAGCACAACATGGTGCAACAGTACCCTCCCACCCATGTTCCCCAGCAACTGGTGCATATAGGCTTACTGTCTCAGATACTGGAGGTAGCACAAAGCCACCAGGGCTAATAGCCATTGATAGCCTGCTCCTCCAGGAATTTATCCAACCCCCTTTTAAAGCCATCCAAATTGGTGGCCATCACTACATCCTGTGGTAGTGAGTTACATAATTACAGGAGACACGGCAGTGTCTCCTGTGTTAAGGATGATCAGTAATCTGAACATTCCGCCATGTTAAATGGAATTGCTAGAGGGTGGGTCAACCTAGCACTCTAAAATGAAAAATATTTCAGGAATCTTTCTGAAACGCGGTACTGCCAGAAAGAAATGCTGGCTTTACATTCTCTGCGCATTTCAGGGAGATTCCTGCAATATTGAGAGATATATGGGAGTTTAAAGGAGAAAAAGGGAGAGAAAGCATGTCTGTCACAATCTGCTTTCTTTTACTTCCAGTTTGGCGACTTTTTTTGTGTGCACTTGTAGCGCAAAAGGGGAAGCATCCCTATTCAATCCATTACTTGGATTGCATTCCCCTATCCATCCCATTGATGGAATGGCCTTTCTTTTTTCGAAAGACCGTTCCATCAATTTTTAGTTAATTTTTTAAAATCCCCATGTTTCTCTATGGGGAATCTGATAAGCTCACGCATGCGCGTGAGCTTCAGAATCCCCAGAGGGAGGTTGGAGAAGCAGGGAGAGCGCGGCCGGAGCTCATCCCCAATGAGTAAGGTAAGTGGGGTGAGGGAGCTTGCCTGGAGCCGCTGCTGCATTCGTGCAGCAGCGGGCCCAGGCGTAGCGGGGGGGAAATCGGGGGGGAAGTCGCCCCCCACCCCCCGGTTTCACTTTCTCCATTGGCTGCAGGCCCGGGTTTCAATTGAGTGCCCGGCTCCACCCGAAAGCAAGCCGGGCGCTCAGTTGAAACCCGGGCCTGCAGCCGACTTGGGCGGAGGGGGAGAGAAGGAGAGGAGAGGAGGGGCCGCGTCGCTGGGGTGGGGGTGCGGGGGGAGCTTCCCTAGCCTCGCTGCCACTCGAACTGCAGCGGCGGCGAGGCCAGGGAAGCGCCGCACCGCTGGTGTGTGTGTGTGTGTGATTCCCTGGTCCCTGCTGCTGCCAACCGTTGCAGCGGCGGGAGGCTAGGGAATCACACACACACACACACACCCCAGCGGCGTGGCGCTTCCCTGGTCTCGCCGCCGCCGCAGTTCGAGCGGCGGCGAGGCTAGGGAAGCTCCCCCCATCCCCCCACCCCCGGTTTTACCTTGTCTCTCGGCTGCAGGCCCGGGTTTCAATTGAGCGCCCGGCTCCACCTGAAAGCAAGCCGGGCGCTCAGTTGAAACCTGGGCCTGCAGCCGACTTGGGTGGGGGGGGGAAGGAGAGGAGAGGGGGTGCTTACCTCCTTCCTCGTCACAGGGTTGGTGGGAAATGGAGTTTTCAGCATGACAGGAAGTGTCGCAATAGCCCTTTGCGACACTTCCTGTTATGGTGGAGACACCATTTCCCACCAAGCCTGCGACGAGGAAGGAGGTAAGCACCCCCTCTCCTCTCCTTCCCCCCCTGGAGGCGAGTGCGGGGGGGTGTAGGCCAGGGGGGCCGCATCGCTGGGGTGGGGGTGTGTGGGGAGCTTCCCTAGCCTTGCCACCGCTCGAATGGCGGCGGCGGCGAGGCCAGGGAAGCGCCGCGCCGCTGGGGTGTGGGGGGGGGTTGGTGCGGGGAGGCGGGAGCATGCGAGCCAGGGGGCGGGAGTGGGGGGGCTGGATGTAGTGGGTGGGGCGGGAAGCACCCCCCCACTACATCCGTCGTCGCTGGGCCCCGGCTTGAATCGAGCGCCCTGGTCCACCCGGAAGCAAGTCCGCACCTGCAGCCTTGCTTCTGGGTGGACTCGGGGGCTCGATTCAAGCACGGGTCAGGCCATGATGGAGAAGCTGCTCTAAACAAAAAAAGAAGTAGGTGGCTCTAAGTTGTTCGTCATCAGTTTTCCACAATCCCACATATCGTATTCCACAATCCCATATCGTATTCTCCATCCTGTCCTCATGGTTTATCTGCTTTGGCAGAATGAGAATTTCACTGGTACTTTCTGCCTCCTTAGGGAGGATGTGGCGTTAAGGCTGGCGAGCCTTAACTCCCAATTTCCCTGCTTTTTGGTGCTTGGTGGAAAAGTGTACGGCCTTAACGTTGTTTTGTAAACCGTAGGTTTTTTGTTCATTGAATTTAAGTATGTGCTGTGTGAAGAACTACTATTTGCCATTTTAATGCCTGGAATTCTTAAATAAACTTACCTTAGGCTCCAAGCCACCATCCCCTGTCAACTATTACTAAAACAGTGATAAATGTGGGGAAGGCTTATGCTGTACTCAAGAAAGCAGTAGTCCTCACCTCCTGACTCATGAAAGTCAAACTAAATGTTACTTTAATGATGTCGCTAGCAGCAACTTTTCTCTTCTCTCTCTCTCTCTCTCTTTTTTTTTTTTTACTGTTTGGGGTGTGTGATTGTTATTGCAGGGCCCCTGTGCAGGTAAGGGATGTTTAATCTTTCCTTACTTCCCACACTGCAATTTTAACAATAATTACTCCCTTCCAAGATCCATGTCCCTCTCTTGAGCATTCCATTGGAGTTTGGAAAAGCACAGGGTCTTCTTCCATTTGCACTAATGTTTGCAGGAAAAAATAACAATCTGTCCCACAGATCCTACCTTCTCTATGCCCCTGCATAAAAGACACAAATCCTTACGCCCCCTCCCCCTTCTGCATGTTCAAGAGGATTTGGGGTGAGTTTGTTATGGAAAAATAACTGATTTCCCACTACTCCCTTCGTCCATCTCTTCTCTCCCATCCTTCTTCCAAGATCCCTCATTTCCCTTTCCCAAAATGCCACCCTTGGGTGATTTCTAAGTGATTTAGATGAGTAGAATAGACCCCCTACTCCCAGGTAGGAGAGAAAAGTCCCATTTACCTATTTGGGTAAGGTCGCTTACTCAGGGGTAAGGACGAGCCCTAGCTGCTGGTTAAATCACCAGGCGCTTGACACACACACACACACACCTCTTATTTCCTTCCCCCACAGCTCTGTGGGAAACCAGGGAGAGAAATAAGAGGTGGGAAGCTCGCCCATTGAAAGGAATGTCAGGCACCAAGGGAAGGTGAAGCAGGAAGGTTTCTGCCAGGTAAACAAGGTGGGACAGGAATGTCCCAGGGAACATTGTGAGGGGGGAACCAGGGAGGGAGTGGTGGACAGGTATTAATTAAAGACAATGGAATACGTGACAGGAAGGTCCCAGGATTCATAACTAAGGGAATCATGTGATAATGGAGTTTGCAAAGTCAATAGGGTCTCTCACCCATCTGGGCATGTCAAGTAAACAGGGAGGAGGATCAGCTGTGACGATCTGAGCAAGCAACCAATTATTTGCATACAATGTTTCCCCCCTGTATAAAATGAAACGTATACTTCTGTTCCGGGCCTTTTCCCTTACATTGACAAGGGAGAGGGACCTTTGTACAAAGAGATTTTTGGTACCTGAGGTGGAAATAAACTTTCCTTTTGAAACTGCATCCGGATGCCTTTTTATTTGATTTAATTCAGTTGTAATCCACAATTTTTTCTAACAAGTTGGGAATGGTTGCAAAGAATGGAAAAATCCCAACTGAAAGTATTGCCAACAACGTAGCCCGATTAAGGCAATATATGCAGGGATATCAGTTAACACAAGAGGATGGGAGAGGAGTGTCCACAATCAGCATGAGAGAATGGGGCTCCCCCCTGCACATTCCTCTGAATCTATGAACAGTGCATGTCAGTACTGTACAAACAAACATTATTTCCACAGTTTGCGAGAGAGGGCAGGAGCCATGGTTCAATCCTGTCCACATGTTCCACATATGTCATCTGAATGGTGCTATTGAGCCTGGGATCTGCTGTAAGCAAATGCTAAACCCTGCTGCCCTTATTCAATGAACAAAAAACCTACGGTTTATAAAACAACGTTAAGGCCGTACAGTTTCCCACCAAGCACCAAAAAGCGGGGAAATTGGGAGTTAAGGCTCGCCAGCCTTAACGCCACATCCTCCCTAAGGAGGCAGAAAGTACCAGTGAAATTCTCATTCTGCCAAAGCAGATAAACCATGAGGACAGGATGGAGAATAGGATATGCAGAGGTGACTGTGGGGTTGTGGAAAACTGATGACGAACAACTTAGAGCCACCTACTTCTTTTTTTGTTTAGAGCAGCCCTTCCCCAACCTGGTGCCCTCCAAAGGTGTTGGACTGCAACGATCTATCATTGCAAGTCAGTATGTCCCATGGTCAGGAATGCTGGGACAGCAGGATGGGGAACGTAGGGCGGTGCCTCCAGGCAAGCCCCCCCCCACCCCACCCCGCTTACCTGCTCTGTCATCGTTGGGCCCGGGCTTGAACTGAGCGCCCTGGTGCACCTGGAAGCAAGGCCACACTTGCAGCCTTGCTTCTGGGTGGACCCAGGGGCTCAATTCAAGTCAGGGCCAGCCGATGACAGAGCAGGTAAGAACACACACCCCACACACACCTGGCCCCTTACCTGGACCTGCTGCCACCGCTGCACAAAGTGTGGCAGCTCCAGCCAACCCCCCTCCTGCCTGGCCCCTTACCTGGAGCTGCCACTGCACAAACTGTTGCAGTGGCAGCTCCAGGCAAGCCCACCCCAGCCCACCCCACTTACCTTCTCCGTCATGGCCTGACCCGTGCTTGAATCAAGCCCCTGAGTCCAACCAGAAGCAAGGCTGCAGATGCGGACTTGCTTCCGGGTGGACCAGTGCACTCGATTCAAGCTGGGGCCCAGCAACAACGGAGCAGGTAAGTGGGGTGGGCTGGGGTGGGGGCTTGCCTGGAGCCGTTGCTGCAGTTTGCACAGCAGTGGCAGTGGGTCTAGGTAAGGGCCCAGGCAGGAGGGGGGTGCTTACCTGCTCCGTCGTCCCCGGGCCCAGGCTTGAATTGAGTTTCCTGATGGACCAGGGTGCTCAGTTCAAGCCCGGGCCCAGTGACGATGGAACACGTAAGTGGGTTGGGGCTTACCTGGCAGCAGGGCCAGGCAGGATGGGGTGGGGTTTCTTACCTGCTCCATCGTTGCAGTCCAACACCTTTGGAGGGCACCAGGTTGGGGAAGGGCTGCTCTAAACAAAAAAAGAAGTAGGTGGCTCTAAGTTGTTCGTCATCAGTTTTCCACAACCCCACAGTCACCTCTGCATATCCTATTCTCCATCCTGTCCTCATGGTTTATCTGCTTTGGCAGAATGAGAATTTCACTGGTACTTTCTGCCTCCTTAGGGAGGATGTGGCGTTAAGGCTGGCGAGCCTTAACTCCCAATTTCCCCGCTTTTTGGTGCTTGGTGGGAAACTGTACGGCCTTAACGTTGTTTTATAAACCGTAGGTTTTTTGTTCATTGAATTTCATGGCTTTTTGTAAAGGATGACGAAAGCCCTGCCCTCTTTTAAATGCGGTCACTGTAGTATGGCTCCTGCAGTTTTCACTGTTGTGATGAAAAGGAGATTTCACCAGGTTCTCCATATATACAAATGACACCTGGTGAAATTCCCTTTTCATCACAACAGTGCAAGCTGAATGAATCCATGGGTACGTAAATCCTACAATCCTATGCAAGGTTAGACATAAAATCCTACAATCCTATGTATATACCCACGGATTCATAGACCCACTGACATCGGAGTCACCAGCCCCACCTTGTGACCATATGCAAAGGAGTACAGGGCTCCTGCCTCTTTTACAGTTGCATAGAAAACGGAATTTCAGCAGGTGTCACTTGTATTCATACAGCACCAAGTGAAATTCCCTCTTCATCACAGCAGTGAAAGCTGCAGGAGCTGTACTAGAGTGACTCCATTTAAAAGGGGCAAGGCTCCTGCAGCTTTAACTGTTGTGACGAAGAGGGGATTTCACCAGGTTCTCCATATATACAAATGATATCTGCTGAAATTTATATTTATAAATATAACTGTAAAAAAATTATATTTTTTACTTAATTAACATTAAAGAATGCACAATGCACCATTGTGCATTCTTTAATGTTAATTAAGTAAAAAATATTTTTTTCTCCTGCACCTTTAACTGGTGTGATGAAGAGGGAACTTCACCAGGTTCCCCTCTGCTGAAATTCCCTTTTCTATGCAACTGTTAAAGATACAGGAGCCCTGTGCTCCTTTTCATATGGTCACAGGGGCAGGGGGCTGGTGACTCCGATGTCGGTGGGGCTATGAATCTGTGGGTACATAAATCCTACAATCCTATGCAAGGTTAGACATAAAATCCTACAATTCTATGCAAATACCCACAGATTCATAGACCCACTGACATCGGAGTCACCAGCCCCACCTTGTGACCATATGCAAAGGAGTACAGGGCTCCTGCCTCTTTTACAGTTGCATAGAAAACGGAATTTCAGCAGGTGTCACTTGTATTCATACAGCACCAAGTGAAATTCCCTCTTCATCACAGCAGTGAAAGCTGCAGGAGCTGTACTAGAGTGACTCCATTTAAAAGGGGCAAGGCTCCTGCAGCTTTAACTGTTGTGACGAAGAGGGGATTTCACCAGGTTCTCCATATATACAAATGATATCTGCTGAAATTTATATTTATAAATATAACTGTAAAAAAATTATATTTTTTACTTAATTAACATTAAAGAATGCACAATGCACCATTGTGCATTCTTTAATGTTAATTAAGTAAAAAATATTTTTTTCTCCTGCACCTTTAACTGGTGTGATGAAGAGGGAACTTCACCAGGTTCCCCTCTGCTGAAATTCCCTTTTCTATGCAACTGTTAAAGATACAGGAGCCCTGTGCTCCTTTTCATATGGTCACAGGGGCAGGGGGCTGGTGACTCCGATGTCGGTGGGGCTATGAATCTGTGGGTACATAAATCCTACAATCCTATGCAAGGTTAGACATAAAATCCTACAATTCTATGCAAATACCCACAGATTCATAGACCCACTGACATCGGAGTCACCAGCCCCACCTTGTGACCATATGCAAAGGAGTACAGGGCTCCTGTATTTTTAATAGTTGCATAGAAAAGGGAATTTCAGCAGGTGTCATTTGTATGCATGTAGCACCTGGTGAAATTCTCTCTTCATCACAATGTTTAAAGTCACAGGAGCCTTGCCTCTTTTGTATCTGGTCAAGATGGCAGGGTTCCTGCAGCTTTAACTGTTGTGACGAAGAGGGGATTTCACCAGGTTCTCCATATATACAAATGACACCTGCTGAAATCCCCTTTTCTAGGCAACTGTTAAAAATGCAGGAGCCCTGTTTTCCTTTTCATGTGGCTAGGGAGTCCATATGCAAAAGAGTACAGGGCTCCTGTATCTTTAATAGTTGCATAGAAAAGGGAATTTCAGCAGCTGTCATTTGTATGCATGTAGCACCTGGTGAAATTCTCTCTTCATCACAACATTTAAAGTCGTAGGAGCCTTGCCTCTTTTGTATCTGGTCAAGATGGCAGGGTTCCCGCAACTTTAACTGTTGTGACGAAGAGGGAATTTCACCAGGTTCTCCATATATACAAATGACACCTGCTGAAATCCCCTTTTCTAGGCAACTGTTAAAAATGCAGGAGCCCTGTTTTCCTTTTCATGTGGCTAGGGAGACCATATGCAAAAGAGTACAGGGCTCCTGTATCTTTAATAGTTGCATAGAAAAGGGAATTTCAGCAGAGGGGAACCTGGTGAAGTTCCCTCTTCATCACACCAGTTAAAGGTGCAGGAGAAAAAAAATATTTTTTACTTAATTAACATTAAAGAATGCACAATGGTGCATTGTGCATTCTTTAATGTTAATTAAGTAAAAAATATAATTTTTTACAGTTATATTTATAAATATAAATTTCAGCAGATATCATTTGTATATATGGAGAACCTGGTGAAATCCCCTCTTCGTCACAACAGTTAAAGCTGCAGGAACCCTGCCATCTTGACCAGATACAAAAGAGGCAAGGCTCCTGCGACTTTAAATGTTGTGATGAAGAGAGAATTTCACCAGGTGCTACATGCATACAAATGACACCTGCTGAAATTCCCTTTTCTATGCAACTATTAAGCATACAGGAGCCCTGTACTCTTTTGCATATGGCCTCCCTAGCCACATGAAAAGGAAGACAGGGCTCCTGCATTTTTAACAGTTGCCTAGAAAAGGGGATTTCAGCAGGTGTCATTTGTATATATGGAGAACCTGGTGAAATTCCCTCTTCGTCACAACAGTTAAAGCTGCAGGAACCCTGCCATCTTGACCAGATACAAAAGAGGCAAGGCTCCTGTGACTTTAAACATTGTGATGAAGAGAGAATTTCACCAGGTGCTACATGCATACAAATGACACCTGCTGAAATTCCCTTTTCTATGCAACTATTAAAAATTTAGGAGCCCTGTACTCCTTTGCATATGGTCACAAGGTGGGGCTGGTGACTCCGATGTCAGTGGGTCTATGAATCTGTGGGTATTTGCATAGAATTGTAGGATTTTATGTCTAACCTTGCATAGGATTGTAGGATTTATGTACCCACAGATTCATAGCCCCACCGACATCGGAGTCACCAGCCCCCTGCCCCTGTGACCATATGAAAAGGAGCACAGGGCTCCTGTATCTTTAACAGTTGCATAGAAAAGGGAATTTCAGCAGAGGGGAACCTGGTGAAGTTCCCTCTTCATCACACCAGTTAAAGGTGCAGGAGAAAAAAATATTTTTTACTTAATTAACATTAAAGAATGCACAATGGTGCATTGTGCATTCTTTAATGTTAATTAAGTAAAAAATATAATTTTTTTACAGTTATATTTATAAATATAAATTTCAGCAGATATCATTTGTATATATGGAGAACCTGGTGAAATCCCCTCTTCGTCACAACAGTTAAAGCTGCAGGAGCCTTGCCCCTTTTAAATGGAGTCACTCTAGTACAGCTCCTGCAGCTTTCACTGCTGTGATGAAGAGGGAATTTCACTTGGTGCTGTATGAATACAAGTGACACCTGCTGAAATTCCGTTTTCTATGCAACTGTAAAAGAGGCAGGAGCCCTGTACTCCTTTGCATATGGTCACAAGGTGGGGCTGGTGACTCCGATGTCAGTGGGTCTATGAATCTGTGGGTATTTGCATAGAATTGTAGGATTTTATGTCTAACCTTGCATAGGATTGTAGGATTTATGTACCCACAGATTCATAGCCCCACCGACATCGGAGTCACCAGCCCCCTGCCCCTGTGACCATATGAAAAGGAGCACAGGGCTCCTGTATCTTTAACAGTTGCATAGAAAAGGGAATTTCAGCAGAGGGGAACCTGGTGAAGTTCCCTCTTCATCACACCAGTTAAAGGTGCAGGAGAAAAAAATATTTTTTACTTAATTAACATTAAAGAATGCACAATGGTGCATTGTGCATTCTTTAATGTTAATTAAGTAAAAAATATAATTTTTTTACAGTTATATTTATAAATATAAATTTCAGCAGATATCATTTGTATATATGGAGAACCTGGTGAAATCCCCTCTTCGTCACAACAGTTAAAGCTGCAGGAACCCTGCCATCTTGACCAGATACAAAAGAGGCAAGGCTCCTGCGACTTTAAATGTTGTGATGAAGAGAGAATTTCACCAGGTGCTACATGCATACAAATGACAGCTGCTGAAATTCCCTTTTCTATGAAACTATTAAAGATACAGGAGCCCTGTACTCTTTTGCATATGGTCTCCCTAGCCATATGAAAAAGAAAACAGGGCTCCTGCATTTTTAACAGTTGCCTAGAAAAGGGGATTTCAGCAGGTGTCATTTGTATATATGGAGAACCTGGTGAAATCCCCTCTTCGTCACAACAGTTAAAGCTGCAGGAACCCTGCCATCTTGACCAGATACAAAAGAGGCAAGGCTCCTGCGACTTTAAATGTTGTGTTGAAGAGAGAATTTCACCAGGTGCTACATGCATACAAATGACACCTGCTGAAATTCCCTTTTCTATGCAACTATTAAGCATACAGGAGCCCTGTACTCTTTTGCATATGGCCTCCCTAGCCACATGAAAAGGAAGACAGGGCTCCTGCATTTTTAACAGTTGCCTAGAAAAGGGGATTTCAGCAGGTGTCATTTGTATATATGGAGAACCTGGTGAAATTCCCTCTTCGTCACAACAGTTAAAGCTGCAGGAACCCTGCCATCTTGACCAGATACAAAAGAGGCAAGGCTCCTGTGACTTTAAACATTGTGATGAAGAGAGAATTTCACCAGGTGCTACATGCATACAAATGACACCTGCTGAAATTCCCTTTTCTATGCAACTATTAAAAATACAGGAACCCTGTACTCCTTTGCATATGGTCACAAGGTGGGGCTGGTGACTCCGATGTCAGTGGGTCTATGAATCTGTGGGTATTTGCATAGAATTGTAGGATTTTATGTCTAACCTTGCATAGGATTGTAGGATTTATGTACCCACAGATTCATAGCCCCACCGACATCGGAGTCACCAGCCCCCTGCCCCTGTGACCATATGAAAAGGAGCACAGGGCTCCTGTATCTTTAACAGTTGCATAGAAAAGGGAATTTCAGCAGGTGTCATTTGTATGCATGTAGCACCTGGTGAAATTCTCTCTTCATCACAATGTTTAAAGTCACAGGAGCCTTGCCTCTTTTGTATCTGGTCAAGATGGCAGGGTTCCTGCAGCTTTAACTGTTGTGACGAAGAGGGAATTTCACCAGGTTCTCCATATATACAAATGACACCTGCTGAAATCCCCTTTTCTAGGCAACTGTTAAAAATGCAGGAGCCCTGTCTTCCTTTTCATGTGGCTAGGGAGGCCATATGCAAAAGAGTACAGGGCTCCTGTTTGCTTAATAGTTGCATAGAAAAGGGAATTTCAGCAGGTGTCATTTGTATGCATGTAGCACCTGGTGAAATTCTCTCTTCAACACAACATTTAAAGTCGCAGGAGCCTTGCCTCTTTTGTATCTGGTCAAGATGGCAGGGTTCCTGCAGCTTTAACTGTTGTGACGAAGAGGGGATTTCACCAGGTTCTCCACACCCCCCACCCACACACACACTCCACACACACCCACACCCCACCCACCCACCCACACACCTCCACCCACACACACCACACACACCACCCCCCCACATCCCCCACCCACACCCACACATCCACCCCCCCACACCCCACCCCACCCCACACACCCACACACACCCACACCCCACACACCCACACACACCCACACCCCACACACCCACACACCCCACCCCCACACCCCACCCCCACCCCCACCCCCACCCACACACCCCACACACCCACACACACACACACACACCCCACCCACACACACCACCCACCCACACCCCCCACCCACACACACACTCCACACACACACACACCTCACCCACCCACCCACACACCTCCACCCACACACACCACACACCCCACCCCCCACATCCCCCACCCACACATCCACCCCCCCACACCCCACCCCACCCCACACACACACCCACACCCCACACACCCACACCCACCCCACCCACACCCACCCACACACCCCACCCCCCACACCCCACACACCCCACACACCCACACCCACACCCACACACCCCACCCACACACACCACCCCCACACACCCCACACCCACACACACACTCCACACACACACGCACCACCCACCCACACACACACCTCCACCCACACACACCACACACACCACCCCCCCACATCCCCCACCCACACCCACACATCCACCCCCCCACACCCCACCCCACCCCACACACACCTCCACACACACACACACACCCACACACCTCCCCACCCCCCCACACACCCCACACACACCCCACACACACACTCCACCCCCCACACACACCCCACACACCCACCCACACACCCCCAACACTCCCCCACACCCCCCACACACACACTCCACACACACACACACACACACACACACACGCGCGCGCGCGCGCCGTGGGAGAGGAAGGACTTCCCTTACCTTCCTCTTGCTGCTCTGGTGGGGAAATGGGCTTCCCTGCCGGAAACAGAAGTGCCGTCACTTCCGTTTCCGTCGGGGAAGCCCATTTCCCCACCAGAGCAGCAAGAGGAAGGTAAGGGAAGTCCTTCCTCTTCTTCCCCCTCTCCCCCGCCCAAGTCGGCTGCGTGTGTGTGTGAGTGAGTGAGTGAGTGATTGACTCCCTAGCCTCCGGCCGCTGCCGCGGTTGGCAGCAGCGGAGACCAGGGAATCAATCTCTCTCTCTCTCTCTCTCACACACACACACACACACACACCAGCGGCGCGGCTCTTCCCTGCCCTCGCCGCCGCAGTTCGAGCTGCGGCGAGGCTAGGGAAGGTCCCCCCGCACCCCCACCCCAGCGACGCGGGGGCCCCTCTCCTCCCCCCCCCCCTCCGCCCAAGTCGACTGCAGCCCGGGGTTTCAAGTGAGCGCCCGGCTTGCTTTCGGGTGCAGCCGGGCGCTCAATTGAAACCCCGGGCTGCAGCCGACGGACAAGGTGAAACCGGGGGGTGGGGGGCGACTTCTCCCCCCCCGATTTCCCCCCCCCGCTACGCCTGGGCCCGCCGCTGCACGAATGCAGCAGCGGCTCCAGGCAAGCTCCCCTAACCCCACTTACCTGGCCCGTCGCGCTCTCCCTGCTCTCCGTTTCCCTCTGGGGATTCTGATGCTCACGCGCATGCGTGAGCTTATCAGATTCCCCATTGAGAAACATGGGGATTTTAAAAATTAATTAAAAATTGATGGAACGGTCTTTTGAAAAAAGAAAGGCCATTCCATCAATCGGATGGATAGGGGAATTTAATCCTGTTTTTGGATTCCACCGGGAGGCTTCCCCTTTTGCGCTACGAGTGCGCAAAAAAAAAGTCGCCACCCCCCGAGAAAAACAAAGCAGATTGTGACGGACAGAGTTTCTCTCCCTTTTTCTCCTTTAAACTCCCACCCAGACCTCAATATTTCAGGAATCTCCCTGAAACGCGCAGGGAATGTAAAGCCAGCATTTCTTTCTGGCAGTACCCCGCGTTTCAGAAAGATTCCTGAAATATTTTTCATTTTAGGGTCCTAGGTTCCCCTCCCCCCCCGCTAAATAAATATAATGGTGGAATGCTCAACTTACTCATCGGCCTTAACAACAGGAATCACTACAGTGATTCCTGTAATTCTTATGCACCCTGCAATGTTATGTGCTTGGGATCAGTGTAAATTACCTCCATGGGTCCCTTACAACTCAGTGCTTCTGAGTACAAGGAGATTGAAGATTTCCCTCCAATGCTGTAAGTCTCAGTTTAGTAACATTTGTTCTACTAGGCCCAGGGAAAAGGCCATGTGAGGCCTGGAAGGGAAGTGGAGGAAGGGTGAATCTATAACAACAAAAAATTCCCTAGGCCCTATTTCCTTCTCCACTGGTTTGGGAGGTTATTTATTTATTTATTTATTTATTTAAAACATTTGTATCCCACCCTATATCATTAATATCTCAGGGCGGCGTACAGATTAATGTAATCATTTTCAAACATGAAACAATTGTTTTGTTTGCTCTATAAGTTAAAAAGCATTAAGAAATAGTAATATTGCATAAAGAAAATATCAATGTTTGAAAACACAAACTCACAGGTGGACATACCTGATGTCTAACAGTTGCATTCTTGAGAAGCACTAACCAGATATAAGAGGTTGAAGTGATGCTCATTAGTTTGATGTGTCAAGGAAGAATTGGCAAAGCAAAAAGCTACAAGTATGTGACCTGCAATTATCCAAATACTTTGGCCCATTAATTCTCATGCCTGTTGTCATGGGCTGAGCCCATGGTCCCTTTAAGAGAACATCTTTGCTTCATCCCGGGGAGAGGGAAAGGGGTTTCTTTGTGTCCGAAAAGGGAGTAGCAAGTAAAAGGCCAAGGCCACGCTGTGCGAGAAGTGCCTGGCATCTGATAGCGCCTCCCCGGGCTGGTACCAGGGGAGAAGTAACAAGCTGCAGCTGTGCAATGTCTGGGAGCATTCCCCCCTCCCTTTGGGTGAGATGTGGGTTGCTAAGGGGTTTCTATTTGTCAGGGTGGATCTGGTGACAAGGGGGTCCCAGAAAGAGATAAAAAGCTTGGGCACCCAAGGGTCCAGCCTCTTTTCCTACAGGTGTTAGGAGTCTGGTGAGTGCATGGTGAGTAAGAGCATCGAGGCCAGGCCAGCTGGATGGCAGAAGCCCCATGTGGCTGCTGAGGGAAAGAGTCAGTTCGAGTGGCATGAAGCCGAGTCAAAGTGAGCAACAAAGGTTGAGTCGCAGTGTTAAGTGTTTGGTTTTTTTTAGATTAGGTTTGGGTACAAGTGGGCAAGGGACCTTGCTGGAGTTATGGCTGGAGGGTGGTTAGTGGGGAGTGAGTATGAATCCAATTGGTCTGAGTTTGCAAAAAGGGTGAGGGTGAGGTATTAGTCCCTGCTGTCTGAAGGGTGTCCTTCCTTTGTCTGTGTTTTTTCTCCAAACCTCTTATGTGTTTACCTCAATGCGTGGACCCTTATGGAAGTGTGCTGTGTGAAGAATAAAAGTGTTTAGTCCCTATCTCCTGCGTGGTGTCATTCCTTGAGAACCTAGACTCCTAAAGGGTTAAAAGGCATGTGTTTGGGCTGGGGGAGCCAGATCCCTCTTTCCTGGCAGGGGAATCGCTGAGTCAAGCCGAACAGTTCCATCACACCTATAAGCCAAGGACAGCAGTCTGGAGTTTTTATCTAGATTTACATAATTACCCTTATTAAAGACAAAAAACAAACAAACCATGAAGTGCTTTAATTAATTAATTAATTAATTACACTACTCTGCTCTTTCCTCCAAGGAGTTTAGGGTTGCATAACTTCGGACATAATCATACTTTATGTTCTTAACATCTATGTGGACCAGTGCTCCTAACAGCTGTTCTATCCCATGTCTTTCATTCTCTTCAAATCTAGTTCTTTCACTGTCCGCAACCCTTTCCGAATCCAGTTCCTTTGTGGTACCACTGACCATCACAACACCCTCCTCACAGGACCAGGCTTAACTTCTCCTCCCCCTTTTCTAACCACCTCTTAACTGTCCCTCCTGCCCACCCTCCTCCTTCCCAACATTCCACTATTGTAGTACTTGCAACATCAGTTTCATGGCTAAGTTAGTGTTAACCACTGAAGTCCAACACACTACTAGTCACTACAGTACAATGGCCCTCCTCATGTAGTGCTAATTGCACATGGCTTCTTAATTTTTAAATGGAAAGCATGGCCAACATTACTTTTCGGGCATAGGTTTCTTTATTGTTGTTCCCTGCCTCAATCCTAATTACCCACATGTTTAGTTTAGTTTTAATCAGTTTTTAATGCTTTATGTGTGTATGTACTGTGTTTTAGAGTTTTAAATTTTGTATACTTGTTTTTACCTTAATTTTAGAATTTCTGTAAACCGCCCAGAGAGCCCTGGCTATGGGAGCGGTATATAAGTGTAATAAATAAATAAATAAATAAATAAATCAAAATGGAGAGGCGGGCAAGAAATAAATATTATTATTATTATTATTATTATTATTATTATTATTATTATTATTAGTCAAGGTAACGAAACCAAGGTAAACAAACATAGCAAACAGCATGCTATGTTCAACAGGTGTTCAACATTATTTTCGCTGTTCAAGGCTCATGAAATTGTAAGCCAGTGATTAAGACAACATTCTTAAGTAGCTTGAGGCTACTGCCGCACAGCATGATAGCTTGCAGCGATGATAAGATTACTTATCTGAAGAATAAGATTGTTTATCTGAAGAAATCGTACAAGATGAAACAGGATTAATTTACTGGATTCCTGTCATAACAAGAACGGAGTTTATTCCAATTAATGTATAGGAATTCTGTTATGTGTAAATGCAATTTGTTTTGTTTATGATATATAACTTTGGGTGTTAATATAACTGGCTACTTTGCTTCAAATACTTTCTGCATTAAATACTTTTGCAACTTTAATTCATATTGGGTATAATAATTTATATGTGTAGGGATGTACACAGACATCTCGTGTTTAACTGTATTCTGTGTATGCAGTTGGGTGCTCTTTGGGCTCTGTTTTTATTTGCAGTCCTATACACACATGGGAGAAAGTTCCATTGGACTCAGTGGAGTTACTTCTGAGCAGATACGTATAAGATTGTGTTGTCAGCCTCCAGACATCCTCCAGGAGAAACCTGCTGCAGGCTGAATTAGGAGCCTTCACGTAAAGCCATGTGCATAACCATGTAAAAAAATCAGTTAAGTTATCAGCTCTTGTCTAGCGCTTGAATTCAACATTCAGGACTTAACAGACAACAAACTTGATATGCATCACTTGATTTTTCCACCCCTGCTTTTCTATACGCTTGTTGACAGTCAGCAAGTGTGTATGTGAACTAGCTGCAAGTGTGAGCTAGCTTCATTCAAAAACATATTTCAAGTGATGTGAGGGAACACAAAAGATCTGCTGTGAAATGACATCTGTGATAGCTCATTCAAAATGTGAGTTTCTCCCAACTTCAATCCTACCACAAAATGTGGTTTGAAATGTACAAGGTCTACATCAGTTTTGGTTCTTCATGCAAGAGTGGTCAGTGTACCACAGCTATAAAATACTTAATACTGCATTCACCACGCTTGAACTGACCTTCACAAACTGAAAGTCGAGTCCACAGACTTTGCCCAGTTTCCAGACATTAAGACTGCATTACACAGATGTTTCATAATGAAATCCCCATTTCTGAATTTTCAGCAAATTAACCTTTATACTATATATGCAATTATGTATTATTCCCTTTTAAGCTTCCACTGGAATTTAAACTGAACCTTGAAAGGATGGTATAGGAGTTTTTGTCATTTTTTTAGTCTTTCCATTGTGTCCCTATATTGTTATTACTCAACACTGTGCTGTTACACCACTGTACCCAGCTGAATTTGATGGAATATATTATGCAAATCTATTACCGCTGCTTGTGTATCACCGAGAGAAATCTCGGTAACATAAGCACTATTGTAGAGTTACTGATTAAAGTCAGGCACAGCCAAATGCCAGTACAGCCAGCCCTTTCATTCCAAGAGACATTTTTAATGGTGGGGGGGGGGGGAATAAGAAATTACATCAGGATGGCAGAGGCAGTAGGCACACAAGCCTTTTGCACCAGAGAATAGCATCACTCTCCATGCATCACATAGCACAAATTCATTATTCCTCTCCTAAGTTAAACTGCTATTTAGACATGGGTCAATACTGAAGCTATGTTACAAAGGGTACTGCAGAACAGTGCACAGGCATGAGGCCTGCAGTTTCTGTCAGTTGCTGTTAACTGGCAGCCAAGACAAAAGGAAGGGGAGAGTCCGTGCATTTATCATCCATCACTACCAAGAGCAGAGACTGAGGGCAGCAGGGGGAGGCCATACCATGCCATGCAGTGATGACACAGTAGTCTGTTCCTGGGAAGACCCACCCTCAGTCGCTGCCTAGTGATTTGCAGCCAGGAGGTGCAAGCTGATAATGCTAACAATCCCCCCAGCCTAGAAACTGCCAACTTTCTTCTTGTTCATGGCAAGGACAAACCAGGAGGTGAAGGGATATAGATAAGAAAATTGAACAAGTGCAGAACTGTTAAGAGTATGCTGGGTTCTTGTCTTTATATGGCATTCTTCTCCTCCTCCTTCTCCTTCTTCTGGAAAAAAGAATTTTGTCTTGGATTGGTTTTCATGAGTTCAGTTTTTCTCTTCTCCCATTACCACATGGGAATAATGTTTCAGGGCACTTAATATAGTTATAGAATTACAATTGTTATATTCAAAGCACATCCACAAAAAGGAATAGTTTTGCCAATTCATCAGGCTTACTGTCAGTCTCAATGACCTCTCTCTTATTAACTTGGTGTAATGTCACAGAAGCCCAACTTCAGTTCATTCAAATAAGCATATGTCCTTTCCAAGCATTCCTACTTGAAGAAAACCTGAAGTGTTCCACAAAAGGATAAGGCCAGAATGTGAGTTAGAATGCTAATAGTAAACTGAATTGTCTCCTCGTGATTCAGTGACAAGGATTGCATATAACACTAACTCATGGTTTATTTAAACCATGATTTATTACCCTACTCAAAGTTTGTCTGGGAGATGATTGAACAAACCACAGTTTGTTTTCTCCCTCAACTTTCACCTCCTCTCTCCTTGTATCCCAATTGCCATTGCAACACTGCAGTACTGGCATGTAAAGAGGCTAGTATTTTTTACTGCTCTTGCCTGTTGTCTTTATAGCCTGGTGAAACAAATTATGAACAACTCACAATTCTGGGAGGACATAAAATGAAAACCCATGGTTTAAACAAGTTCACAACCAAACAATAAAGCAAGTGTTCTTTTTGTGTGTTGTTTATGGTTAACAACCCATAGTTGATCCATAGTTCCAGGTTCGTAAGCAATCACAACCCATGATTCAACAACCCATCATTAATTAACCCATTGGAGATAACTTAAGCCGTTGCTAGACAGGGCTGTAGCGCACGTTACATACCGTCGTCGTCTCGACAGATCCAGATGACGTTCACCAGAATCCGTGTTCATCCTGTGGTGAAACCTCTGTTGTGGCGTGTTTTATGAAACGGCTTTAAGCCCGGCTTTTCTGTCGGCACGCGCTAATTTGGATACGGGAGGCGGAGGTGTGGGACGAAATGAGGTCAGTGCGGTTTCCGGCGAGGTCAGCACTGGTCAGGAAAAGGCGTGCTAAGGGGAGTGGCCAGTGGTTTTGGCCAAACCTCCTCCATTTGCGCCCCGTCTGCAGCTGTGGCAGCGGCACGGCGCAGCGGCTTTTTTTAAAAACCAAACAGGTCCACTTTGCGCATGAACGGAAGACCAAAAAACTGTCTGGTGAGTTGTTGGGGGGGTGGATGTGTGGGATATGTGCAGCTCGGTACCTCTGTGTGGGTCACTTTTCGGGAAGGCGGGCATCCAACTGTAATGGGAAGTTGGTGACCTGTCGCGGTGGGCAGCCACAGGTACCATCCTAATGCCAGTGGTTGAGGCTGCGCTGATGATGTAAAGGCGAGCGGGGAATGATGGGCACGGTAGAGGCACGCAGGGCTGTGTGCCTATTGGTGTGGATACACAGCAGCTGGCTGTAAGGGGGCAACAAGCGAGGGTGGGCAGCCATTTTTCAGCGGCCACACGGCAGCAGGCGGAAGGCCAGGGAAGCATCAGCCCGGGGGGGGCGCTGCCCTGGGGCCCCTTTGCACTGCGTCAATACACTCCCCTATCCTTCTGACTGCATTTGCTGGGGGGGGAGTGATGGTGGCAGGCTGCTGATGCCGGTTTCGCTCCTCCGCTGGTGCGGAAACTGATGAGCCCCCTTCTTTCTGCTTGGCCCCTGTGTAGTAGGGGTGTGCATGGACCCCCCGATCCGCCCCGTGGGCTGCTCCGCTCCGTGCCGCTCCACCCATAGTCCGCTCCTCTTCGCCACGGAGCTCCGGGTCCGAATCGGAGCTCCGCAGTGGAGGGGAGTGGCGCCAGGTAAGGCCCCCCTCCCTCCTCTCCCTTACCTGCAGAGACCAAGGGGGAGGGGGGCCTTACCTGCGTCCGTCTGCAGTCCCTCGGCTTCTCCAATTGAGCCCGTGGCTCAACCAGGAAGTCTGGGCCGCAAGACTTCCTGGTTGAGCCGCGGGCTCAATTGAAGAAGCCGAGGGACCGCGGACGGATGGAGGGGGGTTTACTGGGCCCTGCCGCTGTCACCGCATGGGCGACAGCGACAGCGGCAGGGCCCGGTAAACCCCACTTACCTTTCTTGCGCAGCTCCGGATCGAGGTGAAGGATCCACCTTCACCTCGATCCGCTCCGCAGTGCTCCGCTGGCCCCCCAATCCTCTTCGCCTCCGCCTTTAGGGTAGGCGAAGCCCACCGCTCCACTCCTGCTTCTCCGGTTCGAGGAGAAGCAGAGCACATCCTGACTGTGTAGTAGGGGTGTGCACGGACCCCCCACTCCGCTTCACTTTCAGATCCACGATTTTCGGATCGGGCCGCTCTGCCCCGCCCCCACTCCGCCTATCCCCACTCCGCTCCGCTCGGAGCTCCGGATCCGGATCGGAGCTCCGTTCCCCCCCATAGGGGGGGTTACCGGGCCCTGCCGCCATCGCCGCCCATGCGGCGACAGCGGCAGAGCCCGGTAAGGGGGAGGGGGGCCTTACCTGCCTCCGTCCGTGGTCCGTCACCGTCTTCAATTGAGCCCGCAGTTCCACCAGGAAGTCTGGGCCGCAAGCGGCCCAGACTTCCTGCTGGAACCATGGGCTCAATTGAAGACACTGACGGACCGCGGACGGAGGCAGGTAAGGGAGAGGAGGGCGGGGGGGGTTACCGGGCCCTGCCGCCATCGCTGCCCATGCAGCAGAGCCCGGTAAGGGACCAAGGGAGAGGGGGGCCTTACCTGCCTCCGTCCACGGTCCGTCGCCGTCTTCAATTGAGAGTTCAATTGAGACTTCCTGCTGGAACCACGGGCTCAATTGAAGACGCTGACGGACTGCAGACGGAGGCAGGTAAGGGAGAGGAGGGGGGGTTGCCGTATGGGCGACAGCGACAGCGGCAGGGCCCGGTAAACCCCATTTACCTTTCCAGCGGAGCTCCGGATAGAGGCGAAGTATCCGCCTTCACCTCGATCCTCTTCGCCACGCTCCGCCGGCCCCCCAATCCTCTTCGCCTCCGCCTTAAGGGCAGGTGAAGCCCCCCGCTCCGCTTCTAATTCGCCGGTCCGATTAGAAGCGGAGCACATCCCTACTGTGTAGGTATCAGGAATGGATCCGAAGGGGAGGGGGTCACTTGGCGCCCCCAGGAGATTCTAGATCTGCTGGACATTTGAGGAGAACAGTGGATACAAGAGCATCTGAGGGCTAGCCACCACAACTTTAATGTGTTCCAACAAGTGGCACGGGAGATGGGCAAGAGAGGCCATAAGCGAACCACAGAAGAGTGCCGCACTAAATCCAAGGGCATGCGGACAGTGTACCGGTGTGTGAGGAACCATAATGAGAGGTCAGGCAGCAATGCCACCACGTTCCCATACTACGATCAGTTACATAATATTCTTCATGGAGATACCACAGTTCACCCTAAACGCGTGGCAGGCAGTCTGAAAATTACTCGGACACAGTCCAAACACCTATCTACCCAAGCCACTCAGCCACCACCCTCTCTTCCTGTGGGCTCCCAGGACATGTTTGAGGAGGCAAGCGAAACCAGCTCACTCACCAGGGATGTGGAAGAAGACACATCAGCTGGTGAGTGTGGCCGTCTGCCTCCCCCACCCCACCCCTACACGTCCCATCCAACTATGGCAATGGGACTGCAATGGCACCCCACAGGTATGCTGGCAGGGGGCAGGAGGTGGGGGGAGAAGCATAGCATACCATGCCAGTAGGCATCCTGCCTTTTCCTCACAAACTGCATGGATCAATGGGGGGCGTGGATGTGCTGCATTTGTGACCCATGCGCCTCTGGTTACTGGTAGCTGCCCTTTCCCCTACCTCCAATGTTTTCTCCTACATGCCACCTGATGATGAAGAATCAAGCACTACAGGTGTAGGCTCTGCCAGTGAAGCAGGCGAGGGCACCAGCAGACAGACTGCACTGAATTGTGAGTGTGTGCCCCTCCACAACTGACTGGGTGCTGCGTACAGCCTCCCCACACCACTCCCATCGTACCTTTGTGGAGGGAGGGCTGGCAAATGGGTCTGCACCAGTCATAGGTAGTGTGTCACTGTGCTTGGTAACATAGCCCTGCCTTTGCCTTGGCAGACCCCCCAGAATCCGCTGAAGCTGGCTCCAGGGACAACACAGATGCAGCAAGTGCTCCTGGTGAGTACTCCGGACTCCTGAGGCGTGCATGTGTGCTCTTGCAACCACTCACACATGCTGGGGAGGCGCCACTACTCACACAAAGGTGTTTGGGTGCATGTAGATAGGCAAGCATGTGATGCTGCACCCTGACAGGTGCCCTGTGCTGGACGCCCTGAATGGGGAAAGGTGTAGTTAGTGTGGTGGGTGGGTGTGACTGAACTCTACCTTCACACAATCACACCAACAGGAGGGGTGATGGAAATGTTTGGGAAGTTCCTATGAAGCATGCCACAAATTGTTATTCTTGGGATACTTGGGGGTACGCCCTCTATCACCCTAGAGCAGCTTGGAGGCTCCTGCTCTTTTCTCTGTCCAATGCATTCCTATTCTGAAGGACACCTGAATGTTATCATCATGCTGAAGTAGTGACCATTCCTATAGAGGATACATCACATCAGGACTTTTAGGAGTACTCCCTTTGTTACTCAGGAGCAGTTTGGGGGGTTCTTTTTTGTTTCCTGAGAAGCTTATAGTATCATTCCAGTTTATTCCTAAGGGGAGGTTGCTGGGGGAGGACGGGAGCATATGTAAGCATGGAAAGAATCCTTGCCAGTTTTGGGGGGGAGTGGGGGGAAAGAAACCATCCCACCAGTCTGTATTTAGAAATGATCAGTCGAGAATGATGTTTGGGGGGTGGGGTAGGAGTTGTCCCTTACAACCAGCCTGTAAGTAAGCATTTTCAAGCTGAGTTGCAGAATCCTTTGTCTCACCAATGAGCAACGCCAGCCACACACTCCCCACACAATTAATAGTGGTTAAATGTATCCCATGCTGATTAAAGACTCTGCATTCCCTTTGGATGAATGCAGAGTCTTTAATTAGAGGTTCAACACTGTCCACACCTGCTGCAAGAAAACTACAGATCACAATTTGTTCAGGAGAATGGACTTCATGTTCCCCCTCTACCCCTGCTCAAGGGGAAGAAAAGGCTCCATTAGAGTCTGAACTTAATTAGAAGTAAGTCACACTGAGTTAAATGGCATTTTTGGATTGCTTTATATAAACAGTGGGGTAATTATCATTGATGTAAGGTTGTTCCCATATTGTACCTGATTGCATCTGTAACATCTGCTAATTAAGAGGGTGGATCACAAGTGCCACACTAATAATGTCTGTAGCTTGTTGTTAGAATACGTTGTACTTGTACTTTCTCTCCTATCCAGGAAGCTCAAATTGCAAATGTTGACAGGAAATTTTCAAGGAAGCAAGCATGCTGCTCCAGACAGTAGGCCTCTACAAGATACCCTTGAATAGCAGCAGGGCTAGGAGAATGAAAGGCAGCATAAAGAAAATGAATTTCCTCTTAAAGAAATGAAAGCAACCTTTTGAAATTACAACCCTGGTTGTGTGATGTTGCATTTGAGAGTTGTAGTCTCAGTTTGCAACCTAGGATTTGCTTATCCTTGGCGCACAAGAATTGCAATAATCTGATACGGTACAGTTTTAAAAAATCATTTGGAGAAGTAAATACCTGAACATCTTGTCTTAAACATTTTATTCATCATGCTAAAATAAAACATCCTGTAATCTATTTTTCTTTATTTTTTTCAATTTTTGCAATGTTTCGGAAAAAAATCCAAAAAGTCTTTGAAAAAATTGGAAAAAACCTTGGGGGGGTGTTCCTGAATTTTTCCGGGGGGGGGGGGGTTCTGAGCCTTCACATCTCTACCCAGCAGGGCGGGGATGGGGGGGAGAGGATTCAAAACATGAGTTTCTGCCGACTTCAATCCTACCACAAAATGTACTTTGAAATGTACGTGGTCTATGTCAGTTTTGGTTCTCCATGCAAGAGTGGTCAGTGTACCACAGCTATAAAATTCTTAATACTACATTCACCA
Source organism: Elgaria multicarinata webbii (assembly GCF_023053635.1). Classification (NCBI taxonomy): domain Eukaryota; kingdom Metazoa; phylum Chordata; class Lepidosauria; order Squamata; family Anguidae; genus Elgaria; species Elgaria multicarinata. The sequence goes on along the minus strand of NC_086180.1, from coordinate 32,821,383 downwards.
GGCTTGAACTGACCTTCACAAACTGAAAGTCGAGTCCACAGACTTTGCCCAGTTTCCAGACATTAAGACTGCATTACACAGATGTTTCATAATGAAATCCCCATTTCTGAATTTTCAGCAAATTAACCTTTATACTATATATGCAATTATGTATTATTCCCTTTTAAGCTTCCACTGGAATTTAAACTGAACCTTGAAAGGACGGTATACGAGTTTTTGTCATTTCTTTAGTCTCTCCATTGTGTCCCTATATTGTTATCGCTCAACACTGTGCTGTTACACCACTGTACCCAGCTGAATTTGATGGAATATATTATGCAAATCTATTACCGCTGCTTGTGTATCACTGAGAGAAATCTCGGTAACATAAGCACTATTGTAGAGTTACTGATTAAAGTCAGGCACAGCCAAATGCCAGTACAGCCAGCCCTTTCATTCCAAGAGACATTTTTTAATAGTGGGGGGGGGGGGGTGAATAAGAAATTACATCAGGATGGCAGAGGCAGTAGGCACACAAGCCTTTTGCACCACAGAATAGCATCACTCTCCATGCATCACATAGCACAAATTCATTATTCCTCTCCTAAGTTAAACTGCTATTTAGGCATGGGTCAATACAGAAGCTATGTTACAAAGGGTACTGCAGAACAGTGCACAGGCATGAGGCCTGCAGTTTCTGTCAGTTGCTGTTAACTGGCAGCCAAGACAAAAGGAAGGGGAGAGTCCGTGCATTTATCATCCATCACAGAGCAGAGACTGAGGGCAGCAGGCAGGCGTTGGGAGGCCATACCGTGCCATGCAGTGATGACATCAGTAGTCTATTCCAGGGAAGACCCACTCTCAGTCACTACCTAGTGATTGGCAGCTAGGAGGTGCAAGCTGATAATGCTAACAATCCCCCCAGCCTAGAAATTGCCAACTTCCTTGTTCATGGCAACTCCAGCCACACACTCCCCACACAATTAATAGTGGTGAAATATAGGGGTGTGCATGGACCCCCCACTCCGCTTCACTTTCAGATCCGCCATTTTTCAGATCGGGCCGCTCCGCCCCGCCCCCACTCCGCCTATGCCCACTCCGCTCCGCTCGGAGCTCCGGATCCGGATCGGAGCTCCGTTCCCCCCCATAGGGGGGGTTACCGTGCCCTGCCGCCATCGCCGCCCATGCGGCGACGGCGGCAGAGCCCGGTAAGAGGGAGGGGGGCCTTACCTGCCTCCGTCCGTGGTCCGTCGCCGTCTTCAATTGAGCCCGCGGTTCCACCAGGAAGTCTGGGCCACAAGCGGCCCAGACTTCCTGCTGGAACCATGGGCTCAATTGAAGACGCTGACGGACCGCGGACGGAGGCAGGTAAGGGAGAGGAGGGGGGTTACCAGGCCCTGCTGCTGTCGCCGCATGGGCGACAGAGACAGCAGCAGGGCCCGGTAAACCCCACTTACCTTTCCGGCGGAGCTCCAGATCGAGGCGAAGGATCCACCTTCACCTCAATCCTCTTCGCCACGCTCCGCCGGCCCCCCAATCCTCTTCGCCTCCGCCTTAAGGGCAGGCGAAGCCCCCCGCTCCGCTTCTAATTCACCGGTCCGATTAGAAGCGGAGCACATCCCTAGTGAAATATATCCCATGCTGATTAAAGGCTTTTGGTCCTGGGCGACTTTAACATCCTTTTCGGGAATGGTTTGTCAGGTGCAGCTCGGGAGTTCATGGCATCCATGACAAACATGGGCCTATCCCAATTGGTCTCTGGACCCACACATTCAGCAGGTTGCACCCTCAATGCTGTTTTCAGTTCCGAACAGACAGATCTGTGGGCGGAGGTGATAAATACCTCTGCGTTGTCATGGACAGACCATTTTCTGGTCAGGGTTAATATCATGGCTACCATCTGCCCCTGCAGGGGTGGCGGACCTATTAAGATGGTCCACCCTCGAAGGCTGATGGATCCTTTTGGATTCCAGAAAGCCTTAGAGGGTGCTATGGCTGGTATTGTCGACGATCCTGTTGAAGCCCTGGTCAACAGATGGAATCAAGACCTAACTAGGGCTATAGACACGATTGCCCCCAAACGTCCTCTCCAATCTGCTTCCAATTCGGCACCTTGGTACACAGAAAATCTCAGGAAGTTGAAGCAGGAAGGTCAACAACTGGAGCGCCGATGGAGGAAAACTCGTCTCATATCTGACAAGGCACGTCGTAGAGAACATCTTCATTCCTATGGGGTGGCAATATGTGCAGCGAAGAAAGCTTTCTTCTCTGACCGCATTGCGTCTGCAAATTCATGTCCAGCAGAACTGTTTAGGGTGGTGAGGGGTCTAACTCAGGCACCGCCTCCCCTGAACCCAGTTTTAGAGCCTTCGGTAGTTCGCTGTGATGCATTTAATTATCATTTCACAGATAAAATCTCTCGGATAAGAGCCAATTTAGATGCTGTCGTTATAACAGAAGCTGAAGCTGAAGTGTTCAGCAACTCCGTGAGTAGGATTACACTGGATCAGTTTCAGTTGGTGAGTACTGATGATGTGGGCAAGCTGCTTGGATGAGTAAGGAGGACAACTTGTCCTCTCGATCCCTGTCCTTTTTGGCTGGTCGCCCAGGGAGGAGATGCAGTTCGACTACAACTACAACATATTATTAATGCATCTCTCAGGGATGGGAGTTTTCCACCATGTTTAAAAGAAGCAGTGGTACGGCTGCTTCTAAAAAAGCCCTCCCTGGACCATTTTTGGGCAAGGTGATTGAGAGGGCAGTTGCCTTCCAACTCCAAGCAGTCTTGGATGATACAGATTTTCTAGACCCATTTCAAACCGGCTTTAGGGCAGGATACAGAGTTGAGACAGCCATGGTCGCCTTAGTGGACGATCTCCGCATGAGTATTGACAGGGGGAATATGTCCCTGCTGGTACTTTTGGACCTTTCAGTGGCTTTCGATACCATCGACCATGGTATCCTTCTGGAATGCCTGAGGGTTTGGGGAATCAGGGGCACTGTGCTCCGGTGGTTCCAGTCCTACCTCTCAGGTAGATTCCAGATGGTGATGCTTGGGGATAGTTGCTCCTCAAAAAAGGAGCTATTGTATGGCGTACCACAAGGTGCCATCCTATCCCCAATGCTGTTTAACATCTACATGAAACCATTGGGAGAGATCATTCAGAGGCATGGGGCGGAGTGCTATCAGTATGCTCATGACACCCAAATATATTTCTCTATGCCTTCAATAACAGCATCAGCTAAGGATAATGTGTCTCCTCTGAATGAATGCTTGGAGGCGGTAATAGGCTGGATGAGGAAAAACAAACTGAAGCTGAATCCAGACAAAACAGAGGTGCTTGCTGTCAAGGGCTCTGACCTAGGTTTGGAGGTGTGTCAACTGGTTCTGGATGGGGCTACACTCCCCCTGAAAGACTGCGTTCGCAGTTTGGGGGTGCTCCTGGATCCGTCGCTCCAAATGACAGCCCAGATAGACGTGACGGCCAGGAGTGCCCACTATCAGCTGCACCCCTTCTTAGAGTCAGAAGACCTAAAGACAGTAGTGCACATGCTGGTAACCTCAAGGCTTGACTTCTGCAATGTGCTCTACATAGGGCTACCATTGTACCTAGTTCAGAAACTTCAACTAGTTCAAAATATGGCAGCCAGGCTGGTCACCAGTACATCTAGGGGTGAGCATATTACCCCAACATTAAAATAACTCCACTGGCTCCCAATTAGTTTCCGGGTAAAGTACAAAGTGTTGGTCATTACCTTTAAAGCCCTAACTGGTTTGGGTACAGGTTACCTGCGGGATCGCCTTCCCCCATATAGTCCACCCCACACACTCAGGTCATCTGGGGTGAACTTACTTCAGTCAGCTAAAACTAGGCTGACATCAGTTTCCCAGAGGACCTTTTCTTCTGTCGCCCCCAGATTATGGAATGGCCTGCTGGAGGAGATTCGTAAAATTAACTCTCTGTGTGACTTTAAGGCAGCTTTAAAGACTAGCCTTTTCTGGCAGGCCTATCCAGATCAATGTAAAATCAATAATTTTTAAGATGTATTGATTCCTGTTCTAATGTTGTTCCCCACCTCGATCCAAAGGGAGAGGCGGGTAAGAAAAAAATTATTATTATTATTATTATTATTATTATTATTATTATTATTATTATTATTATTATTATTGACTCTGTATTCCCTTTTTAGAGGTTCAACACTGACCACACCTGTTGCAAGAAAACTACAGATCACAATTTGTTCAGGAGAATGGGCTTTAAGCTCCCCTTCCCATTTCAATCCCCAAATCCCATCACTCAAGGGGAAGAAAAGGCTCCATGAGAATCTGAACTTGCTTAGAAATAAGTCCCACTGAGTTCAATGGCACAACGAAATGAGCCAAGGATTGTTTCAAAACCAGTAATGCAAACCATCCCTGCGAGGCGGGCACAGAGGAGGACAGGCAGCACTGGGAGCAAGCATGCCAGAGGCTTGTGGGGTTGAACCACAACGCCCATCATATAGTACACCCCTAACACTAATAATGTCTGTAGCTCGTTGTTAGAATACGTTGTACTTGTGCTTTCTCCCCTATCCAGGAAGCTCAAATTGCAAATGTTGACAGGAAATTTGCAAGGAAGCAAGCATGCTGCTCCAGACAGCAGGCCTCCACAAGATACCGTTGAGTAGTGGCAGGGTTAGGAGAATGAAAGGCAACATAAAGAAAATTAATTGCCTCTTACAGAAATGAAAGCAACCTTTTAAAATGATAACTCTGGCTGTGTGATGTTAAAATATAATTCAGTTTGATTAGAATCAAGCTTGCAAGCTCTCAGGGTAAGGTAAGCGACCATCATATAGCTCAAGGTTGTTATTTCTTGATGAAAGGCGAGGGATCCTTTGATTTATCACTGCAGCAAAGTCCAGGGCAGTCAACTGTTAAGGAGCAAGAGAATGGCTGCTGCCATAGGTGCTCTGAATTTGGTGAAATGTTAGCAAGTCCAGGGGCTTTTCTTTAATGCAGCCTGACAGCCAAAGAGATTTAAAAGATCAACGGCAGACATAGGAGCCTTGGAGATAGAAATTGAGGTTTCTTCCAAACATACACTCCATCTTTTTTCTTCTTCACTTGCTTGGCAAAGCAGCTGAAAGAGGATGACTGCAGGACTCTGTCTGGAAAGGTAGAACAGGGCAGGGTAAGGTGAGATGCCCGAAAGGATGTGCCTGGAATTGCTAGGAAAGCATGGGCAGAATGATGGGGAACAGGGATTGGAAGTATGATCACCAACCAACCAGGAAAAAGCCAGCCTAAGCTGATGCTTTTAATTGCTTATTCATGATGTGATGCCATGCAGAGTAAGGACACATGTTCCTCAGTAGCACAACATTCCAATCCATTTCGTGAACAGGAGGGTGGCAATTCTTGAAAAGGGGAGTGGAAATGTGTATAGCATTTCACTAAACAGCCTTGCATTTTTATCCAATGTAAATTTCAAACACCAAATCTCTTCCCTGTGAGTGACTGCTGTGAAGGAAGAGCTATTGTGTTGCAAACCATAAATGCAGCATTCTTTCTTTTTTGCGCCTTTTTGCCTTTTCTCTAATTGCTCTGTAGGGATGGTTGGTTGCTTGGACAATTTATTTATTTATTTATTTATTTATTTATTTATTTATTTATTATACTTCTTGGCTGCCTTTCAGGGCAAAAGCCTTCGCAAGGCGGTGTACAGCAATAAAACACACAAAAGCAGTACGATATTAAAAGCAATTGTAAGAGGAATTTTCTGGTGATCTTTTAAGAGGTACTGAACATAGTCACAGGTTTCTGCAATACCTTGTAACAGTACTCTAAATTCCCCACTATAGTACGTGTACAGAAGATCTGGAGAAAGGCATCCAGAATGATTGACTTCACTCAGATTCACAATCACAATGAAACTGTTATAACTTTAAAAACATTCATTAAAACAATTTAAGAATGTTAAAGTGAAACAGACACACAAACCTCCATTCAGCAAAGCAAATTAAAAGAATATACTCACACAAGTATGGCAGATTTGGAGAACAAGACAAACATAGACAAACACAAACAAAGACAAACACAGACTCTGTGAAGGAGTTCTTCTCCACAGAGGGTGGGGATTTATGCTTTAGCTTATATCGATATTTCTTCCCTTTGTAATTTGTATTCCGTGGCTCAGTAGCATCACTTAACTTTTCTTGTTACGTTGTTGCGGAGCACACTGTTCGTTGCCCCATTGTCTGTGTTCCTTCTTCTCGTTTCTGTGATCTTTCCAACTCTCAGACCCTCCTTTCTCTGCACCTCCCACTTCCGTTTTTTGTAGTTTCTGCGCCACTCTAGGTAACATTCCCTTATGCGAATGCTCTGAATTTCAAATCTTTGTGGCGGGAGTTCTTCGGAGAGTAGTGGATTGTGGATTGACGGAGTTGTCTTATTATCTATTGAGGATAGTGTAGGGATGCCTGGTGAACGGAATGTGATCAATATTTCTTATTTTTTTGACATTATTTCCATGGCATTACATGCCTTGGAGACAACGATGACTGCATTGCAGGATTTAGATGATGAGCAGTGCTTAATTCGCTGGTCTAGAAATGCCTTGCAGAAATCTTACCGTCACAAGAAAGCATGCCTTCTTGCTCGCTTAAATCTTAATATGATCAATCTTTTCCAAATTTCGAGATATATCAAATTCCCTTCTGTGTGCAGCTGCTACTGGGCTATACCCACCAGCAAAGACTGGTGGGAGAATTTTGTTCTCAAGATTTGGAGCGACGCACAGTGGATTGCCACGTTTAGAATGACTCATTCCACACTTTTTGAAATTGTTGCTCAGTTAACCCCGTCTCTGATTCGGAAAAGAACTGCAATGAGAGAACCCTTATCAATAGAGAAAACGGTTGCCATTTCAATCTGGAAACTTGCAAACCCAGGCTACTATAAGAACACTGCAGATCTTTTTGGAGTGGGGAGGCAATCGTGTTCATCGAGTTTTGTCTGGCCATTGAGGAAAAGTTCCTGAGAAAAACCATATGCATCAGAAACCTACCTAAGGTAAAGTTAATTTCTTTTTTTTAAAAAAAAAAATTAAGGGATGCACATATGCGCATCGCCTATGAAAAAGTTTTTTTTAATTTTTTTAATTAAGGATGCGCACACGTGCAAAACTGCTTTTTAAAATAATTTCTTTAATATTATAAAATAAGGATGCTTGCCAGTGTTTGCAAATGCAACTTTTATTTTAATGAATTTTTAAAATATTAATAAACTTTATTTAAAAAAATGCATAGGTTTTGGATGGTTTTGAACAAATGGGATTCAAACACTGTTTTGCCACGGTAGATGGAACTCATCCCGATCAGCTCCCCCGATTTGTCAAGGAGATGATTTCTTTAATAGAAAAAAAATATATTCGATTTTACTTCAAGGCACTACGGACCACACAAGAAGATTCATAAGCATTGAGATTGGCTGGAGTGGTCGAAACCACAATGCTTATATCTTCAGAAACTCTGCACTTTATGAGGTGATGTCAGCTGGTGCACTGCTTCGTGACCCACCGCAGTGGATTCTGGGGAGGGATACCTTCCATCCAGTTATTGTTGTGGACAAGGCATACCCCATACGCTCATGGCTGATGAAACCATATTGGGGTAATTTGACCAGAAAAAAATAATAATAATAATTACAAACTAAGCAGGGCAAGAAATGTGGTGGAAAGGGCATTCAGAAGATTAAAAACCAGGTGGAGGTGCCTTACTGAACGGCTACATGTAGCTGAAGAAAATGTAATTTCTGTGGTATCAGCCTGTGTGATATTACACAATATTTGTGAATCAAAGGGCCAGATCGTGCATGAAATATCTGATGAAGATAATTACATTTCTCTAGCCACGTTGGGATTGCCATATACTCCAGAGAGTAATACAGAGGCTGAGGTTGACACTCACATCAGAAATCAAATGGCAAATTATTTTTGGCAGCAACGCTGAAGAATAAGGGATAAAATTTAATTATTTCTCTGCTCATATCTGTACTGTGAAAGTTATATAAGATCTATATTCATTGAGAAATAAAAGAATATGCAATAGATAAGACATTAATGTTCATGTCAATCTCTATACACTTATATTTTGCAATTGTTTTTAAAAAAATCATTTAAAATTAGCATTGCAGTATTAACAGTTTTACATTACAAAGTTGTTGACAATTCATGTTGACCTTCTGGACATGTGCTGATGTGGTTTTGGTAATAATTGTGGTCAATTACTACTGAGACTGCTGCCTTCAGTCTGCTATGATTAAAATAGTGCATTCATTCATAAAGAAGTGTGTATGTCGGATTAGTTATATGTTTAAAATTTTTACATTTCATGATTCCATTCTATTTAATATTAAATGATAAAATGCAGTAATAGGTTTTCAATTCAGTATGAGAAATATGGAAATGTCGAAAAGAAATCATTGACGACATGGAAATTCACATCTGCGCATGTGCTTTACCTTTATTAGAGCCCCATGAAAATGTCGGCAAGACAAGTCAAGTACTGGCAGGACGTCAAGGTACTGTTACTGAGGTACCTGAAGCAGAGTGGAGAGGTGGTAAGAATTATGCATAGTTCAAATTTACATACCATAAACATTTTTAAAGACGTAGTTTTGAGGTTGCATGACGACGAGTATGACCAAAGTGCTCTTCAAGCATGCACAAGATTTAAAAGCATTAAAGCATTCTTCTACAAAGCCTTGGGGGAGCATGGGGTTCATCCACACCCATCAGCTAGACCAGCCTTTTTTTCAGAAATGAAACAGATGTGGCGTTTAGGAGGAAGTCCAAGCTGGAAACATAGGTGAGCGCCATGTGAGTACTTTTAATAAAAAGCTGTAACTACCCATGGAATATATTATTAAAATATTTATTATAAAATGCAGTTGTTCATAATAACTTTTATTAGTTCATTGAGTTTTTTTAATGTTTATAGTTTTATAAACATAATTCAATTTTCCTAACATATGCTTGATAAATACTACTTATGTTTTTCATTAACTTTAATTTTAAAAAAATTAATGAATTTTTAAAACCATAAATCATACTTCATTAATTATTTCATATAAATGCATTTTTTATTCAATTAGTGCATGCAGATTACATAACTTAATCTTGAATTTAAAAATGTATATTTTTTTTCTTAAATTTAGTCATTATTCATAATCGATAACAACGTACATTGGACTCCTTAGAAAACAGACATGATAATACTAGAAGAAAGGAACATCCAGCAAAGGAAGGATTTACAACTGAAGTTTCTGCTAGTCATGGAAAGTGTAGTACAGGTATGTGAAATATAGCTATGTGAATGACCTTTCTTTTAATCTTCATTCTTTACTATTCTTTTTAAATACAGTGTTATTATACATTCCTTAATAAATAATTTGTTACTATCAAATTTCAAAATATATTACACGAAACTTCTAAGTAAATAACATAATTTTAATGCTTGTAAGGACTATCTGCTTTAATGAAATAAAAAAGCAATGATGAAAACTGCTGCTAACCTATTTGAACTATGTAAATAAAAAAATATAATTAAAAATAAAATGATATAGTTAGAATTGCTACCATGTATTTTTAAATTTTTTAACATGAAAAACAAAGATAATGAAAATGATAATGAAAATGATTGCCCCGCTCGTGCTCTCCGCTCCTCTGATGCCATGCTTCTCGCCTGCCCCAGGACCTCCACTTCCCTTACTCGGCTTCGTCCTTTTTCTTCTGCTGCCCCTTACGCCTGGAATGCTCTTCCAGAACATTTGAGAACTACAAACTCAATCACAGCTTTTAAAACTCAGCTAAAAACTTTTCTTTTCCCTATAGCTTTTAAATATTGAGTTTGTTCTAACTCTATACTGTTAGCTTCACCCTACCCGGTGCCTGTTTACACTTCCCTGTGCCTGTTTGCATTCTCTTTCCCTCTTTATTGTTTACTACAACTTTATTAGATTGTAAGCCTATGCGGCAGGGTCTTGCTATTTACTGTGTTATCTGTACAGCACCATGTACATTGATGGTGCTATATAAATAATAATAATAATGATATAGAGGGGAAACGTCTCAGCCATGCCTTGGTGATAATGCTTTAACCTCAATTGTTACAGAGACAACACACAATACAGCAGAGGATCTATTTAGGGCCATCAATGCAGTGCAGTGTACTGTTCAAAGTACTTGTAAGTAATTATTAATCAGATTAAAAACTAATAAGGTTATGAAGATTTATAAGATGTGTAACTGAAATTTCATTTTACCCTAGTGAATAGATTTGAAGAACGCCTAACAAAGCTTGAAAAAGAAGTGTGCCTACTTGGGAGAAAACTAAAGGATAAATGATGTTGTAAAACCAAAAATGGGTATTGCTGCTATATCTCTTCATTTTTGAAAATAAATATTTCTCAGGAATTAAAGCAAAGGAGCTTTTATTGATAACATGTACTTTACATTTTTAAAAATTTGAATCCTATATCTGGCAATTCCTTTCAAGAATGACATTCAAGAGTTGTAGGTGTCACAGAAAAGATATGGTTACCTTTGTTTAACATTTTAGAGTTGGATAAATATTTTCCGAATTATATTTCATAATGTTGAAACAGTTAATTATGTTTTGTGTCTGCATCATTGCATATTAATAAACACTTTTTATTTAATGTTGTATAATTTTATTGGCAATATTCTCAGCATAAATTATATGCAAATAATAAATTAATAAATACATTACTTTATTTCAAAAATGTTGATAAACTAAGTCATTCTGATTGTGTACTTCTTACTTTCTTGGTTTATTAAAACATTATGAATAGTAAGCCTTACAATAACAACAGAAACAGTTATGAGTAATGCCTTATTCATTTATAATACAGGACGTTAGAGAATTGACCATTGCTTCAAAATGTTTACATCAATGTAATTATATGTTGTTAACCTATTTATTTATTTATTTATTTATCATACTTAAACCCCGCTCCTCAGCCAAAAAAGGTTCTCGGCGCGGCTTACACTTAGCAAAAAAGACAGTCCCTGCCCTCAGGCTTACAATCTAATAAAGACATGACAAACAAGGAAAAGGAGTCAAGGAGGGAGGGAGGGAGGAGAGAGAAAGAGAGAGAGTGTCCAGCAGGAGCAGGCCCCAATGTTACTTCTGCCTGCTCCTGTCCCCTCGGTCCTTCTTCTTCCCCACAGGGCCAAGATGGCAGTTTGCCCTGTGGGGGGGGGAACAGTCCAGCAGGAGCAGGCCCCGATGTTAGTTCTGCCTGCTCCTGTCCCCTCGGTCCTTCTTCTTCCCCACAGGGCCAAGATGGCAGTTTGCCCTGTGGGGGTGGGGGAAGAGTCCAGCAGGAGCAGGCCCCGATGTTACTTCTGCCTGCTCCTGTCCCCTCGGTCCTTCTTCTAGTACATACATTTCTTCAATGATAACAGATAATGAAATATGACATATTTCTACAACTCTGCCATAAATTTTTGTTCTTTCTAATGAAAAGAGATTCTTAATAGAAACAAAAACTACTCCTTTTGTAACTGTAATTGTATTTTCCAGTAAAAAATTTTCCAGTTGAATTGCCTATCAACGGTGAATGACTTGCACTGGGCAAGCCAACAGCAGATTGAATATTTGCACTGAGGGACAGATTAATCAAGGCTGGATTCAAAAATACCTTACACTGTGTTGTCCTATTCCCCTTTCCGTCACATCAATGGTCCAGAACAGTCAGTCAAACTGTGCCAATCATCGCTCCCATCCACTTCCTATGGTGGACCCAGATACCTCCACGTTGGAACTACCACCGTCATTTCTCTGTTCAAATTTGAAAAGATTCGGCAGGCATTTAAAACAGGGAAATGCCTGCTGCAGTTCACAGCAGCAGTATCTGTCGCCCAGGGTGAACATGGTCTTTCAGAAAGCAATCTGTGTTCTATAAGGTCGGTTGCAACAGCACCCCCTAAGCCTTCTTTGAATTAGGCTCTTTACAATAAGAACCTAAAGCAAAAAATGTTAGTGTCTGCTACATTTAGGGGTATGCATTGACATGAACTTTTCCATATTCTATATTACAACATCAACTTGTGGCCTGAAGGGAGCATTCCTTACCTCTTGCCCTGTTTTAATTGTGTATCAAGATGTATTAACTGTCTGTGAAAGAGAGGTCAACATTCAATATAAACTGGATGTCTACTCTATTACATACTTTGTAGTTACATTTAGAAAACAACCATAACGAAGTCTAAAATGTTTGTTGAACTCCAAAATACATTCCTTTATACTAACCATTTTAACTATTAATAACAATAAGCATTAATGTGGATAACTTTCCTAAGGGGAGAAAATTAATGGCCGTTTTAGAGAACATGATGGTCTACTACATTTTCTATCAATTCTCTTTGGAGTTTGAGAATGGACAACCAGTTTAGCATTGTTTCCAGTGTAATTATTATTCACTTCATTTTCTGAAAAAACGACGGCTGAATCATCAGGTAGATCATTGTTAGATAATTGAATTGTAATGGATCCAGACTGTTTATTAAAGTCTGGCATTTTTTCAGCCATCACTCTAATAAATGACAAAGTTTCCTTAACAGATTGAACTAGTTCCTGCCTGTCTTGCCTTAATTTCTCTTCATTAATAACTGAATGCTCCACATATCTCTCAAATGAAACTGACTCCATGTGCAAAATGTCAATAATTTTAGCATTTTCTTCTGTACAATGGCGCATTATTTTTTCCGCAATCTCTTTTCCAGCAAGCTTCCTCTTCCTGTTCCGTAGCTGAGCCAATCTCGTTGCTGCAGAAAGAGTAGCAGTGTGATTTGCTACTCCGGTATCTATGTAGTAGAATAAAGACAATGTTAGAAAACTGTGATGTGTTCTTATTCTTTATATTCATTTATATTTGTTGTTGTTCTTTTAAAATAAGTTATAAAGTTCATTTTGTGGTTCTGAAACTTAATTTAAAAACAGGTATAATGAAAGGGAAAGTTTTAATTAAAATTGTTCAATGAATGTTAATATTCATTGAACAATTACCCTGATATCTGTTGGGAGACCAATACTGCCAAAAGCGGCCCTTCCAAGAAATTCCTGACATGTGGGTGATAACTTTCTCTTACAGAAAATGGAGGAAGGAACTAGAGGATCAGCAATCCTTGACTTGATATTGACCAATAGGGATGACTTAGTGGATAAAGTGGCAGTTGCGGTAACTCTGGGGGAAAGTGACCACGTCATACTTGAATTCTTGATTATGAAGGAGACAAAAGTTGAGTGTAGCCATACACGTACTCTGGATTTTAGGAAACCTGATTTTAATAAACTCAAAACTATGATAAGTAAGGTCCCATGGCAAATGAGCCTAATGAGAAAAGGAGTGCAGGATGGGTGGGAGTATTTAAAAAAGGAAATTTTAAAGGCACAGTTACAAACAATTCCAACAAGGAGAAAAGATAGAAGACAACAGAAGAAACCAATGTGGCTCCACAAAAAGCTTAGAGATGACCTGAAAACAAAAAGGGATACATATAGGAAGTGGAAGGAAGGCCAGGCTACAAAAGAAGTGTACAGACAGATGGCGAAGAAGTGCCGAAATGGCGTCAGGAAGGCTAAAGCTGAGAATGAGCTGAGATTAGCGAGGGATGCTAAAAGCAATAAAAAGGCTTTCTTCAGATATGTGAGTAGTAAAAGACAGAGAAAAGAAATGGTGGTTCAGCTGCTTAATGAGGATGTCAAATTGATAACAGATGACAAAGAAAAGGCTGAAGTGCTCAATTCCTACATTGCCTCAGTCTTCTCCCAAAAGTGGGTCTATGACCCCCCTGGAAAAAGTGAAGCAGAAGTTGAGGGGGCAGGATTACAGTTTGAGATTGATAAACAAATGGTCAAAGAACACCTAATTTCCTTGAATGAGTTCAAATCTCCAGGGCCCAATGAACTGCATCCTAGAGTAATGAGGGAACTAGCGGAAGAACTCTCAGAACCTTTGTCTATTATCTTTGCAAAATCATGGAAGACGGGTGAGATGCCGGACAACTGGAGGAGGGCTAACGTCCCTATCTTCAAAAATGTCAAAAATACGCTGCCCCGCCCGACCAACGGTTTGGGCGGGAAGCAACCGTTGTGAGCCGGGCGGGGTGGAAGGAAGACGCTCATGATGCTCAGCCATGTGAGCCTCGTGGAACAGGGGCGGGGCCGCATCTATAAAAGGCGCCCCCCGCCCAAGACTCGGCCTCTTTCTGTTTCGGCTGCTGGTCTGGTAGCAGCGTGGAGATTGCTGAGCGGCGGCGGCATTGTCGGCAGCAGTTTCGGCGGCGTTTGTGACGGCGTTTGCAGCGGCGGCACGAAGAAGCGGCTTCTAAAGGCTTTTAGCCTGCGCGGTTAGAACGGCTTGTGGGAGGGGGACAACGAGGAACCTTACGAGGGAGCGGTCCGGGTCCCGTTCCGCTTGTGCGGCCTGGCCTAGGCCAGGCATCCTTAGCCTAATACCCAGTACTTTCGCAGGGGGTCCTTTCTAAGGACACCAAGCCCTTACCCCGGCTCTTGCCCCTTCTCCCAATAGGCCAACGGCCTTTATCCCCAGCCATAGCTGTGCGGCGTGGCTTCTCTGTGGCCTTATTATTTGTTTTTTATTGAATTTAGTGGGCCTATTTTATTTCAGCCTGCGTCTCCCTTGTCCCAACAAATTACCTGTTGTCTTAGGAACCAGCCATTTCGCTGAAGCTAAGCAGGGCTGCGTCTAGGCAGGGTTTGGATGGGAGTCCATCTGGAACCTTTTAAATTTTAGTTTCACTTTTTACAGTGTGGTTAATTCTCTGTTTTGGCCCTGAATTTACCCAATCATTGCTGCAGTGCACTTTTGGATACAGGACCAATCCCCCTGAGTTCTAATTATTCATTTATTCAATTCAATTCAATTTTAAAATTTTAATTTTAAATTTAATATTTTTTTTGCCACTCTCTAGTGGAGGGCTTCAAAGGAGTTTTTGTTGGTGGCTTCAAAGGAGTTATTTAATGTGTTGGGGCTCAGAACATATGTCTGCCTTGTACTCAGTGTTTTGAACGGTGGCTGGCCCTGTCAAAGCCTACCAGGAATTGTATATGTTTATTTGTACCCAAAGTATTTGTATATCCATTTATGTTTCACCTTATTTTGAAGCTCTCAGGAAAGCTCACAACATTCTAATAGCAGATGCTGGCATCCAAGTCACTCCGAATTCTACTTTATATATGCCTGGCTGCCTGCTACTCCTTGGTAGTGCTCAAATCAAACAGAGAAACGTGCGTGTGTGTATATATTTATTTACAACAGGGTTGCATAAGCTTTTGGCTGGGGAGGCTGCATCCAGTGTCCACCCGGAGGATGAGGGATACGCATGTGTGTGTTCCCTGCACCCACCCCTTTTCTAATCATAAGCAATGACTCCACAACACCTTCAAATAGCATCCCAAATACCAAGCCTCTGCATGTCTACTGAGTAGCAGGACTGAATAACTCAGCGGCTTCCTCCCGCCCTGTTCCCCCCACTCCCCAGCAGGGAAAAGCTCTCATCTCAGCAACTGGTTACAGTTGAAAGCTTTTCCCTGCTAAGCTCTGAGAAAGATAGCGTTTACAGTGCTCAGCAGGGAAAAACTGTTTTCCTTGCTGCGGGTGGAGGCAGGGACTGGGGAAGAACGTAAGAAAAGCCCTGCTTGATCAGATCAAGGGTCCATCTAGTCCAGCTTTTTGTTCACACAGTGGTCCAACAACTATTGACCAGGAAACCCATGAGCAGGACTTAACAGCTGCTGTACCCTCCCATCCATGTTCTCCAGCAATTGGTGTACAGAGGCATATTGCCTCTGATACTGGACGTAGCATATAACCATCAGGATTAGTAGCTACTGGTAGCCTTCTCCTCCATGAATTTGTTCAGTACCCTTTTAAAGCCATCAAAAGTGATGCCCATCACTTCATGTTGTGGAAGTGAATTCCATAGTTTAACTATGTGCTGAGTGAAGAAGTACTTTTTTCTGTCTTGACTCCCCCGCCAATCACCTTCATGGGATGATTCTGTGTTCTCATATTAGGAGAGAGGGAGAAAAATGTCTCCTTGTCCACTTTCTCCGTGCATTATTTTTGTTTCCCTTTACCTGCCTTTTTTCCCTAAGCTAAACAATACCAGCTGTTATAACCTTCCCTCAAAGGGTAGATGCTCCAGCCCCTTGATCATTTTAGGGGCTCCTTTTGGCACTTTTCCCAACTCCACAATATCCCTTATAATTAAAGTTGGGATTGTTAAACTGGCAGGTGGATCAGCTGGGCCACAGAAAAAAGGATGTGTTGGACTGCAACTTGAGTGATTCCCAGCCAACATGACCCTGCTGCCTGGGAATGATAGTCTGTAGTCCAAGACATCTGTAGTCCAAGACAGATGGACTCCAAGTCCAAGACTTGGAGCTGTAGTCCAAGACATCTGGAGGTGTCCCTAGGGAAAGGCTGTCTTAGGATAACGTGGCTCCTTGGAGGTAGCCCGAACCCTGTCCCGCCTGGGCCCACCCCCGCACAAACTGCGGCAGCGGAGGTGGCCCCAGGCAAGCCCACCCACACCCCAACATCACTTACCTGCTCCTTCGGCCCTCCTTTGGATGGAGCCGGAGGCTTGCTACCGACGGAGCAGTAAGTCGCTCCATCCCATCCCGTCCGCACGAATTGCAGTGGCGGCAGCGGGCCCAGGCAAGCCCACCCACCCCCATGTCACTTACCTGCTCCATTTAAACCCAGACCTGCTACTGACGGAGCAGGTAAATCCCGTCCCATCCCTCCTGGGCCCGCCGCTGCTGCCACCACCGCATGAATTGCGGCAGCGGTGGCAGCGGACCCAGGCAAGTCCACCACCACCCCCAACGTCACTTACCTGCTCCGTCAGCAGGTCCAGATTTAAATGGAGCTCCTGGCTCCAGCGGAATCAGGGCCAAAAATTTTGGCCAAGCGTCCGGTGTAGCCGGGGGCTCCATTTAAACCTGGGCCTGCCGCCATCGGAGCACATAAGTCGCTGCTCCCCCCCGCCTGGGCACACCGCTGCTGCCGCATGAACTGCGGTGGCAGCAGCGGCCCCAGGCAAGCACCCCCAGTGCCCTCCCACCCCGTCCCACCTGGGCCCACTGCCGCGGCGGTATAAACTGCGGCAGCAGCGGCAGCCTCAGGCAAGCCCCCCCCCACTTAACTCATCTCTTCAGCCGCGCTCTCCCTTCTTCTCCCCCCTCCCTCCAGGGAATCTGAGGCACATGCATTGTGTTATCAGATTCCCTATAGGGAAACAGGGGGATTTAAAAAAAAGAATTAAAAATTGATGGAATGGTCTTTTGAAAAAAGAAAGGCCATACCATCAATGGGGAGGATAGAGCAATGCAATCCTACTAATGGATTGCATGGGGAGGCTTCCAATTTGGCGCTATTAGTGCGCAAAAAAATGGTCACCAACCTGGAAGCATTTCTGATCAGTTTGAAACAGAGATGCTTCCCCCGCTTTTGTCCTTTGATCAGGTAGTGGACTTGAATCAGCTAGTAGATGGAGTATTCATGCTAGGGTGACCATATGAAAAGGAGGACAGGGCTCTTGTATCTTTAACAGTTATATTGAAAAGGGAATTTCAGCAGGTGTCATTTGTATATATGGAGAACCTGGTGAAATTTCCTCTTCATCACAACAGTTAAAGCTGCAGGTGCCGTGCCCTCTTTTAATTCTGGTCACTCTAGTATAGCTCTTGCACTTTAGGTGTTGTGATGAAGAGGGAATTTCTCCATATATACAAATTACACCTGCTGAAATTCCCTTTTCTATGCAACTGTTAAATAGGGTGACCAGATGACCCAAAAAACCCTGGAGACCTCCAGAAAACTGAGGATCTCTAGGGCAACCGGGACTGGCCCCCAATTTACCAGGGAAAGGCCTGGCCTCCAGCCCCACCTGTTGCCTCTTGTCGCACATCCGAGGCTTTTCTTTGCTGGCGCGCTGGCGCTGACAAAGAAAAGCCTCGGATCAACATGAGGCAAGGGGCGGGGCTTGAGGCCATATTCCCAGAAGTGTGGGAAGGCAGCCTCCAGTGCCACCCGTCACCTCACATCACACATCCAGACTTTGCTTGGCCGGCGCAATGGTGCCGGCCAAGCAAAGCCTCGGAGTGACATGAGGCGAGTGGTGGGGGCCTGCATGCAGGAACTTCCAGCAGCACAGCCTCCAGCACCCCACCCCCCAGCGCTGGGGAAGGGGGGGAGAAGGAGAAGGAGGAGGAGGAGGAGGAGGAGGAGGAGGAGGAGGAGGAGGAGAAGAAGAAGAAGAAGAAGAAGAAGAAGAAGAAGAAGAAGAAGAAGAAGGTAAGACTAAGAGGTGAGTGAGTGTATGGGTGAGGGTGCTTGGTTGTTTGAGTGTGTTTTAGAATGGGTGATCCTGTGTGTGTGTGTGTGTGTGTAAGAGGGAGTGTATGGGTGAGGGTGCCATGTTGTTTGAGTGTGTTTTGGAATGGGCGATCCTCTGTGTGTGTGTTGTCAGTGTGTGTATTGATGTGATGATGTCTGAATGTGATGCCTGATTGTTTGACCATGAATGGATGCATGTTTGCAGTGTGTGTGTGGTGGTGGGAGGTCTGTAGTTTGCTGCAATTTGTCAAGACATTGATATGTTGGAGTCCTGAATTAGGACTGGTTTTTGTGATTTCCATATTTTTGTACAAGCCTGCAAAACCTGGAAGAAACTGAAGACTCAGCATCAGTCAATCAGCTTAAACGTCAAGTTTGCAGGTGGACTTTATTGAATTATTGGGATGATGCAAAAGTCTAATTGTCTTGCCATTGCCAATTAGTGGTTTCATCATTTGTTCAGAGAAGTGTATATAAAGAGAGTTTTGGAACTTTGTAACCAGATTAAAATATTCTCTCTCTGCTGCTGTGAGCCCTGCTGTAATGTGTATGACCAAGTGTGTGAGTATGTTGGTGTAAATTTGTATTGCCATAAACTCTGTTATTTTCTATCAGTAAAATACTTTATTTTTGTACCAAACAAAACAGACTCTGTCTTGAAGTTAATTTGGTCTTTGCTGACTTTCATAGTTAAGAACCGCTGTTACTCTGCTAATTCACTGGTATAGTGAATAAAAAGGGTTTATAAATATAATACCCCTCAAGAGGTTATGGGCCCAGTAACCCAGTCTGGACATAATTCTAGTTCTTAACAGAGAAACAGTAGGACCTGATAAGACAGAGAGCCATGCGTTGACTAATTGCCCTGGAGCGTTGCTTTTTCTAAAGAACGTTGGGATTTAGACAAAGGAAGAGGCTTTTTCGTAAAGCTTTTTGTCTTGCAAAGTCACACGGTGTCTGATAGAAGGCTATTTTTGAATTTGAAAAGGGATTCTGAGGTTGTTAAGCCGGTCAGTTCCCAAAAAGGAAATTCAAATAACAAAAGGGTTGAAAAAACAACCAATTAGCAGTTATGGCATTTCAAATAGGAATAAATACACAAATGGAACAACTCACAGACACAAATTATATTACTTGGTCATTTAAGATTGAAATGAGTTTAAGAAACCAAGGGCTGTGGGAAGTGGTTACAGACCCACCCGATGAAGATTTAAGTGCAGCTGATTTGAGAGAGTGGAATCGTAATGCAGAGAAAGCTAAAGCCCACATAATCCTCTGTATGAGGAATGATCAGCTATTCTATGTTAATAGAGAGGATGCTGTTCATGTGATCTGGACAAAATTGCGTGAAGTATATGTAAGAGATACAGCAGGTTCTCGAATAAATTTAACACGCAGAATGTATAGGACGATGCTAAAAGAATCTGGAGATATTGGCAAACATTTGCAGGAGCTGAGAGAAATATTCCAAAGTTTAGCATCGGCTGGCTTGACTCTTTCAGAGGAAATGAGGTCTTATATTATTCTGTCTAGCTTACCACCGTCTTGGGACATGTTGGTGACTACCCTAGAGGGAGTGACCGTCCGTGATTTAACCCTGAATTATGTGTGCGGAAAATTATTGGAAGAACAACAGAAAAGACATTCCAAGAGAGAAGCCGTGAGCTCAAACGGCAAGGCAGACTCATTTCAACAATGGTCTGGTTCTGAAGGGGTTAAGACCGGGACTGTGAAAAAGGAGGAGACTGAATCTGCTTATTCAGTTTCTAAAAAGCACAAGCCGCAAAAAACAATTGTTTGCTGGAGATGTGGAAAAATTGGACATACGAAAATTGACTGTAGAGTGAGATTACAACCTGAGAAAGTTTCTGAGCATCGCTGGAAAAATGCTTCTTGTTCAAAGAAGTCAGCACAGCTCGTTACAGCCGGAGTGAGCAAGATTTCGAAGGAGGATGGAAACGGAAGCTCAGCTATCTGGCTGATAGACTCGGCTTGTAATTCCGTTATTTCTACTAGAAAGGAAAGCTTCCTAGACTTCAGAGTCACGTCTAACAGATTTATTTTCCTTGCTGACGGCTCAAAGCAGGAAGTGAAGGGAGAAGGCATTTGCCATATTCCTGTCCTTAACGAAAGCTTTGCTAATGCTATTTTTGTTCCCAACTTAAGTCATTCTCTTTTAGGTGTGTCAAACCTAATGGAGAAAAAGTTCTCTGTCTCCTTTGAGGAGGGGAAATGTTTTATTTCCAGGCATGGAGAACTGAAGGGGACTGCCAGTTTAAAAAACGGTTTGTTTTTCCTGGACAAGAGCCAAGATGGAGAGGAAGATATTTCTTCAAGTTCTATGACTTACAAAAACATTTCTCCCCATGACAATTGCCTACATTTATTTCATAGGAGATTTGGACATCCTTGTTTTAGATCTCTGGGCAAAACTCTCAAGATTGCTGAAGATGTGAGAGAGAAAAATTGCCAGAATTACCTTGACTGTTCCATTTGTAAGTTGGCAAAATCACGTGTAGCCAATATTCCACGTGTAAGAGACTGGAGACATAAGGACATTCTTGGTCTAATACATTTAGATCTGACTGGTCCTTTCCCAGAGAGTTATGGGAAAGCTAAATATGCCCTGGTCATTTTAGATGACAAAACACGTTATTCATGGGTATATTTGTTAAAGCAAAAGTCTCAGTGTCTAGCCAAAGTAAAGGAATGGGTTAAAAAGGTGGAGAGATCTTTGCAAAGGCAAATACAGAACTTCTGTTCGGATCGGGGAGGCGAGTTTAGAAGTCTAGAGTTTGCTGATTTTTGCAGAAAGCATGGGATTTCTCATAAGTTTGCAGATCCCATGGCGTCTTGGCAAGCTGGGAATGTGGAGCGGCGGATTGGCGTGCTGAAAACGAAAATGGAATGCTTAATGAAGGATGCCAAAGCAGAACCCAAGCTTTGGGGTGAAGCTTTTATGGCTGCAAACTATCTGTGCAACAGAACGTGGTCTTCAGCCATTAACAATATTCCTTTTTTCTTAATTTTTGGCAAAAATCCTAGTTTAAAACACATCAGAATCTGGGGATCCTATGCAATTGTGAATATTCCTTTAGCTCAAAGGAGACAGCTAGGACCCAAGGGAATCAAAATGATGTTTGCTGGTTATGAAAATGGTAGTTGGAGGTTTTTGCACAAAGGAGGAAGAATTGTTGTCTCAAAATCTGCTTCCTTTGCTGAGCAGAATTGGGAATCGGTACATGATAATCCGTCAGTTTTACTAGATTTAGATTCTTCTAGCAGGCAAACGCCTGTAGCAACTCAGACCGAGCCAGAAGACAGAGAGCAAGAAGAGCAGGAGCAGGAGGAGGAGGTGCAAATCCCCCGCAAGTCTCAAAGACAAAACAAAGGCGTGCCTCCCCATAGGCTTGGAATACACGCTTGTAATGTGAGCTGTGAACCTAATTCTTATGCGGAAGTAAAGCAATTAAGTTCTTTTGAACGAAAACAATGGGAGTGTGCCATGGAAAGCGAATTACAGAGTCTTCAAGGGAACAAGGTTTTTGAAGAAGTTGTTTTGCCTCCGGGACAGAAATCTTTAACTTGCCGCTGGGTTTTCAAACGCAAGCCGCTTGAAAACGGGGACACTAAATTCAAGGCTCGGCTGGTTGCTAGGGGATTTAATCAGGTTAGGGACGTCGATTATGACATCACTTTCTCACCCACTGTAAAATCAGAGACTTTACGCTTGTTTTTAACCCTTGCAGCCAAAGAAAAGTTGAAAATAAGTCAGTACGACTTTACCACAGCATATCTAAACGCACCAATCCAGGAAAAATTGTACTTGAGGAAACCAGAAGGGTTTGATAACAACAACAAAGTTTGGTTGTTAAAGAAGGCGATTTATGGGTTGAAACAGAGTGCGAGGTGCTGGAATTCAACTTTAAACAACACTCTGGTAAACGACATGGGTTTTTCTAGGAGCATTGCAGACCCTTGTCTTTACACGAAGGGGAGTGGTAAGGATTATAAAGCCTTAATTTTATTTGTTGATGATATTTTGATATCTTGTTATAGTGACGCAGAGGTCCAAAAAGTAGCACAGCAGTTGGCTAGTAAGTATAACTTGAAGTCCCTAGGGCCAGTGAAAAATTACCTGGGGGTAGAAGTTAAACAAATGGAGGACGGAAGCTTTCTGCTAAGTCAAAAGCAGAAAATTGAGGTGTTACTTGAACAGTGTGGGATGCAAGACTGCAAACCGGTGAAAAGCCCCATGGAACTGAACATACAAAGTACTTTACAAGGTGAATGTTTTAGCAACCCAGATTTGTATCGGTCTGCGGTTGGAATGTTGTTGTACTTAGTTAACTGGTCTAGGCCAGATTTGTCAGCTTCTGTCGCCATTTTAAGCAGGTTTGTTGCAAAGCCCACAATACCAGCCTGGAATGCCCTGAAAAGAGTTTTAAGGTACCTAAAAGGCACCTTGGAGCACGGATTAAATTTATCTGCAGAGCCAGATGAAGATTTATTGTGCTATGTGGATTCAGATTGGGCAGGCTGTACGGAAGATAGAAAATCCACGTCTGGATACATTCTATTATTTGGAAAAGCCCCAATATCCTGGAAGTCAAGGAAGCAAGCTTCAGTGGCCATATCTTCATGTGAGGCTGAGTATGGGGCACTGTCTGATGTTTGTGGTGAGATTACATGGCTATTGCAATTATTAAAGGACTTCAAAATCCATGTTGCAAAGCCTGTAACTGTGTTCTGTGATTCCCAAGCAGCAATTGCATTGGCGAATTCAGAAATCCTAAAGATAAAGTCTAAACACATAGCTATCAAGTTTCATAATGTCAAAGAACACATAGCTAGTGGAACATTGAAGTTAGCCTACTGTGAGTCCCAGAATAATTTGGCAGACGTCTTTACAAAACCGTTAGGAGCCATCAAACATTGGGAGATTTGTGAAACGTTAGGTTTCAGGCAGGGCTAAAAATGTGATTAACTGTACAAATGTTGTAATGTGGTAAAATAGTGGAAAACCCAAAAAGAAGGGGTGTTGGAGTCCTGAATTAGGACTGGTTTTTGTGATTTCCATATTTTTGTACAAGCCTGCAAAACCTGGAAGAAACTGAAGACTCAGCATCAGTCAATCAGCTTAAAGGTCAAGTTTGCAGGTGGACTTTATTGAATTATTGGGATGATGCAAAAGTCTAATTGTCTTGCCATTGCCAATTAGTGGTTTCATCATTTGTTCAGGGAGTTTTGGAACTTTGTAACCAGATTAAAATATTCTCTCTCTGCTGCTGTGAGCCCTGCTGTAACGTGTATGACCAAGTGTGTGAGTATGTTGGTGTAAATTTGTATTGCCATAAACTCTGTTATTTTCTATCAGTAAAATACTTTATTTTTGTACCAAACAAAACAGACTCTGTCTTGAAGTTAATTTGGTCTTTGCTGACTTTCATAGTTAAGAACCGCTGTTACTCTGCTAATTCACTGGTATAGTGAATAAAAAAGGGTTTATAAATATAATACCCCTCAAGATGATATTCCTATTAAATCATGCATTTTGACTCACAGACCTTCCTCCAATTTGTTTGATATAATTGGTATGATGTATATTTCGTAACAATGGCTGATAATTGTCTATCGTTCTTAAAAATCTTTTAAAAATTAACAGGGTTTCCATTATTATTATTATCATCATCATTATTTATCTCTCTTCTCTTGCTCGTGGTGGTTTTTCTAGATAAATATGATGGGCTTTGCCAAGTCAATCTGTCTTTTACTGATTCAGAAATTTCCTGACTATTGAACATGTTTCAAGTATAACTGATTTCTGGATGTTGACGTGCATGTAGGTTTTCTCTAAAAAAAAAATAATGATGATGATGTGATGCTGGTGACCGATGTGACTAACTTAATAACTTTTTCCTGTTGCCATAGTCCTTTAATTTACATAGCCAGTGGTGATTCCTCTTCCTTTTCTGCAACATTTTTGTCATTAGGTATTGCTATGTCAATGAGGTAAGTGTGTTTTTCTTGGTTGTTTTTGACTGTTATGTCTGGTTGAAGTTGAAACAAGCTAAGAGGTGCTAGCCTTTAGTCTATTTTGTTCCATGGCTAATGTTTGGAGCATAATAGTAGTTTATACTCTTTCTGAATGCTTGTTTGCTTGTTTGTTGTACTAGATTTTTCTGTACTTGTCAACTGCTTCATTTGTTCAGTGGTAGCAGTATGCTGAATATGTGAGTATGGATATGAGAAAGGTGATGGGGAAAGAGTGTTAAATGTTAGGAAAGGTGAGACTATGGTCATCCAGTGAAGGCTTTGCAGTCAGAAAAGATATTTGGGGGAAGGGGAGACTGTATCACACAGAGTATAGCAAAAGCTCCAAAGTACAGCAAAAGCTACAGAAGTAGAAATGAGTGAAGTTAATTTCAGATACATTGAATGTCTTATTTGTTTTTTATTCCAGTGATTTTAACATTAAGATGTTATGTAGAACAGGTTTGTCTTAATTATGTGGTGTGAAATCAGACCTGTGACCAAGGGCATGTTGGTTGAGCATGCCCCCTTGGGGGCTGGACATGTTGGTGGGCATGCCCCCTTGGGGTGGCCATGTTGTCCTCCTTTTTGGTTTCCAAAATATGGTCACCCTACTGTTAAAGATACAGGAGTGCTGTCCTCCTTTTCATATTGACACTCTAATTCATGCCTTTATCCTGTTGTCAATGGGGCCTTTATGCCCCCATTGGCATAGGGAGGAAATGTACAATTTGCCAAGGCCCCCAAAATTGTGCAATTCCTTCTATTGTAGTAATGGTGGCTGCCATTAACGCAAAAAGGGGGATGCACAGTTTCCAGAGGCTCTGGAAACTGCACATTTCCCCTTTTGTGCCAATGGCAACCACCATTAACACGGAAGGGGGAAATGCCCGATTTTGCAAGCGGCTGTGGGCAGGTGCCGAGGCCTCGCAAGTGCTTGGTCGTGGTCTGTGCTCACAGCTGGGGGCGCCCGACTCGGTCCGTGGGGGGTCTGTTGGCCTCTCAGACCCAGTTGGATGCTCACAACAACCCTAGCTACAGCTTCAGGAGGGGAAATCTGCAAAATCCTATGGTCCCTGACTTACTTCTGAGTTGACATACATAGGTTTGCTGTGTTAGAGTCTTTGAACCCTCAGTTCTTAGGCACTCTTTCTTTCCTCTGGTTTACAGAAGTAGGCAGTGCAGATGCTGACACTTACAATCTCAGAAATTACACAATGAAGAATGTGTTCCATATATCTTCCCTGAGTAGGCTGGGAGGAATGTAGAAAGAGAAAGCCTCTGCAGTAGAGTAAGCTGAACAAAAATTAGGCAGTGTTCTCTTCTCATTGAAGTATGAAAATGGATGGTTGACATACTTTCGTGATCACTTAATGTACATGCGCTATGTATTTATCATACTGCATAACAAGTGTGCAATTCACGTAGCAGTGAGATGCCATGAGAAAAATACTACTGCTGTTGATTGCAAGGCAGCTCATTGACATCAGTTCTCTGCCTTGAATACCCATCCTATGTATAGAAGGTTGCCCCATGGTGTTCAATGGAGCATATGCCATTGCAAATTTGTTTAGGATAGCAGCCTAAAATAATTCCAACTTATGCCACATGTGTACCCAGAGAAACAAGTAGTCTAGGGATGCTACTTGGAAAATATGTTTAAATGTGTATAACTTAGAACATAACTGTACACAACATATGCAAAACTGTTTATGCTGCAGCATGGATGGACAGGGGACTAATTCCCTTCTGCCATCAAACTTCCCCTCCTCCAACAGTTCCTCTCTCTGGATGTCTCTGACATTGGGTAAAACCTGCAGCAGGAGGGAGGGAAGGGGAACAGCTGGGAGAATTAATTAGGGAAGGTAAAAGCATAAGCTGGGGAAGGCCATGATTTAAACTTCTCTCATGAAGTGTTGTAGGAATTCCTCACAACTTCGATTCTAACACATGAGTCCTGCATCTACAACATTGTTTAACCGAAGTTAATTCAGAGCCCTGCTGAATCAGCCCAAAGGCCTATTTTTAGCTTCATCCCACGTACCTGTTTCCCTCGAATTATCCCCTACAGCATAACGCTGTCGTTGTTGCTAACTAAATCACACCAGCGCTCCTAAGATCCTTTGCATACCAGCAAAGGGGTTAAGGGGGAGAAATTTAAAAATTCATTAAAAAATCAATGGATGACCCAATCCAATTCAAATTTGGTATGCTTAAAGCTCTTTTTAATATCTATTACTGTGCCAATTTTGATGTATTTATCTTTAAAATTTATGCAGATATAAGCATTTGTTTAATTGGTAATTTAAACCTATAAAATCCTCCTCCTGTGCCCCCAGTGGCCACTCGGAAAACAACAAATATTCGCTCTTAAAGGGGTATCAAAATAGGACGGGTCTTTTGGCTTTATAGCGCAATTAAAGCAGGATGCATGGGAATACTTCACAGTCAAAGCAGATTATAAACTGGAAAACTTCGGAGTCCTTTGCATGCAATTCGTAGTGATTTCACAGTATAACCCTGGTGTGATGAAGCTCTTAGTCTAGCATTCTGTTCACACTGTGGCCAAACAGCTGCCCATG
Source organism: Elgaria multicarinata webbii (assembly GCF_023053635.1). Classification (NCBI taxonomy): domain Eukaryota; kingdom Metazoa; phylum Chordata; class Lepidosauria; order Squamata; family Anguidae; genus Elgaria; species Elgaria multicarinata. The sequence goes on along the minus strand of NC_086180.1, from coordinate 32,794,350 downwards.
GGAAACCCACAATTAGAAATATGAAGGCCTGAGTGGGGGAGAACCCAGAAAAAAAAATCAGGGGGGAATGTTTTTTTTCCCATTACACACACCCCGCAAATCATTTTTTATTTTTCCCCCAAAAACATTGGAAAAATTTGAAGAGTTTTGGATTATGAAATATTTTGTTTTAGAATGTAAGACAAGGTGTTTATATATTGTTACCCAGCCTTTACTCCCACCCTCCAACCCACCCACACAATTAATTTCCAAATACTATTTAATAAGAGGACTTTTAAATGTCTGAAAATAATGAAGCCATAGGGAGAAATGGTTTTTAATCCTCGCTGCAAGGTTCTCAGCATAGTTCTGGTTAGATGCTGTAGCAGTCAATTAACGTAGTTTAATTTTGCCATTCACACTAGGGGGTGTCTATACACTGCCCAGTGGTTCTGCGTTCTTTATATGATGCAGCCACCAACTCGCAGCCACATTCACACCTGAAGCTACGCATTTTCAAAGTCTTGATTCACCACGACTTTTCAATTTGCTGCGAGGTCACCACATTGGGCCTGTCCAGAAGGCACCTTAAACACTGCTGGTTAAGGATTTTGGTTAAGCAGCAGGGCTTAAGGTATCTTGTGCGATGCATTTTACTAAGCCCTGCTGACTCACTAACCACAGTCGGACCATCTGCAGCAGGATTGACGGCTCTAACTGTGGCTTAAAGTGTTGTGTGCAACAGCATGGCCTGTGGTTAGTGCTAACCCCAGAGAACTACAGTTTTGCTAACCACAGAGCCTGAAGTGTCCTCTGGACAGGCCCATGGTTTCCCCACTTTGGTTTGGGTTATCCACAAGTGGGTGTAGCTCTGGGTAAGTATGGGAATGCAGGGCAGGAGGCAAGGAGCAGGCTAAACAAGGGAATGGCCACCGGCACGGTGGTTTTTCCTGTCTGGATAGCCCATGCTCCCTCCTTCCGTCTAGCTTTTTCATTTTTGCCTCTCAGCAGCGATGCTGTGGATTTTTGAGTGACTCACCTTCCAACATGGCATCATATAGCCACCCATGATGGAACAGCAGGTGGATTATATTGCACCTCTAGTTCTTTTCTTTTTCTTAATTAACTTGGAGGCTTAGTTCTATAAAACCAACTGCTGGTGTTTTTAATAAAATTCCCAATTACTCACCACTAGGGATTGCTGCCTCAGTTATATCTCTTACCACTAGAATAAAGTCTCTCTGCCTAAAAGAAACCTGGTATGGGATTGAAACTACCACTAGTGACAACCTTTCAATATGGACAAAAATAAGATGTTTGTTAATGAAAATTATTTACAAAAGTAAATAAAATGTAGGGGTGTGCACGGACCCCCCGCTCCGCTTCACTTGCAGATCCGCCATTTTTCGGAGCGGGTCGCTCCGCCCCGCCCCCGCTCCGCCCACTTCCGCTCCGCTCCGCTCGGAGCTCCGGATCGGATCCGGAGCTCCGTTTTTGCCCCCCCATAGGCTTGCATTGAAAGCTAAAAAAGTAAACAACTTTTTTTCCGTTGAAGTTAGAAACCTCACGTTTGGCACCATGACACCTCATGGGCGTATACACACACACGCCAAGTTTCAAGGCAATCCCATCATCCCCTGATTTTTGGCGAATTTTTGAAAATCGGGCACCCCATTCACACCCCTTGGGATAGCTCCGTCAATTTGCATGTTACAAACCTCAAACTCGGCACCAGGGCAGCTTATCCATGTGTCCACATGCACGCCAAGTTGCAAGCAAATCCCATCATCCCCTGATTTTTGGCGCGGCTCTACCCTCTAACGCACCTCCCATAACCCTAATTCACACCCCTTTAGATAGCTCCGTCAATTTGCACGTTAGAAACCTCAAACTCAGCACCATGATAGCTTATCCACGTGTCCACATGCACGCCAAGTTTCAAGGCAATCCCATCATCCCCTGATTTTTGGGGAATTTATGAAAATCGGGCACCCCATTCACACCCCTTGGGATAGCTCCGTCAATTTGCATGTTAGAAACCTCAAACTCGGCACCAGGAGAGCTTATCCATGTGTCCACATGCACGCCAAGTTGCAAGCAAATCCCATCATCCCCTGATTTTTGGCATGGCTTAACTCACCCCAAATTGTCCCATTCTACAACTACGTCAATTTGCACGTTAGAAACCTCAAACTCAGCACCATGATAGCTTATCCACGTGTCCACATGCACGCCAAGTTTCAAGGCAATCCCATCATCCCCTGATTTTTGGGGAATTTATGAAAATCGGGCACCCCATTCACACCCCTTGGGATAGCTCCGTCAATTTGCATGTTAGAAACCTCAAACTCGGCACCAGGAGAGCTTATCCATGTGTCCACATGCACGCCAAGTTGCAAGCAAATCCCATCATCCCCTGATTTTTGGCGCGGCTTAAACTTTTTAACTCACCCCAAATCAAGTCCCATTCTACAACTACGTCAATTTGCACGTTAGAAACCTATCCTTTGGTCCCATGACAGCTTACCCATGTGTCCCCATGGACACCAAGTTTCAAGGCAATCCCATCATCCCCTGATGTTAGGGGAACTTTTGAAATTTGAACACTCCAGTATGTCAGGGATTTAAAGTTGCAATTGCAGACAGCTCAATGGGGCCAGTTCCAAGGCAATCCCAACATGCCACGAGATAACCCTAAATCTTCTGGCACATTTGAAAAAGGGATTATTGAATTTGATAAAGTCTAAGTGAGCGCAGGAAGGACTTCTCCCCTGAGTCAAAGCAAGACACATACACCATCGCTGCAAGGCGGGAAGGGGAGAATTATTATTATTATTATTATTTATTTATATAGCACCATCAATGGAAAGCAGGCAGGCAGCATGCATTGTAGTGCCGCAAGGATGGCTTGAGCACTAACGCATAGCAAACCAACCCATAAGTGGGCGCAAAGTGAGGCAAAGATGGCTGGTTGTTTCTTTCTAAGCCAGCAGTTACGCCTTGAGGGGCACAGAGGAGGACGATTGGGAGCAAACCAGGCACCAGGCGGGCAGAGAGGCAGGCAGAGTAGGCGAGGAGTCAGTCCTGGCAGATGCCCCACCACAGCAGCACCCCGGGGGAGGCGGGCAGGCAGGCAGGCAGGCTGCGGGCATTTCTGGGGGCACAAGGAAGTGATGGCTGGTTTCTAAGCCAGCATTGCAGTTAGTCACGCATTGCAAACGCAAACCATCCCAGCGAGTCGGTCACCGAGGAGGACAGGCTAGCAGAGGGGCAGGCAGAGTGACATGTCATAGATCTAGTATTGGGGAGGAGTCAGTCCCGGCAGATGCCCCAACACAGTAGCACCCTGGGTGGGCATTGGAAAACGCCATCTTGTGGGTCAATACTTCCCCCACCCCATGTCCTGCAGGGTTGCCTGCCTAACCCTTGTGGGGATGGGAGATGGAGAGCTTAGAGTGGCAGTGCCAGCAGCAGCCTTCGGCTTTCCCCTGGAACCAGTCGCCTTGCCCGCCTCTTTCCCCAGCAAGATCGCCTGGTGCTGCCTATGAAGATGCATCTTCATGCTGCTGGTTCCATAATGCCCTGTCGATGAACCCCTGCTTAGGCTGAGTTTGCAGTGGCGACAGACAGCAAAGCGGGGATCCGCTCCCAACTCAAAGTGGTCCCACACGATGCTTGTCTTTCGTTTCTGTGGTGACACCACCAATTGCCCGCCTGAGCTCTCTGGTGTTGCCACAGAAACAGGGGTGTGGGATGAGACTGGGGAGAGAGCCTCGGCCTGCTGCTGCTCCTCCTCAGCCCCCACATCCTGGAGGCCCACCGCCTCCTCCTCCTCCCCCCCCTCCACTGTGCTGAGGACCTCGTCTAGGTCCATCAGCGGGCTCGTGGGCTGAAAGGAGAATGAAGGAGTTGGGGATACTCCTCCTCCTCTAATGGCACTGCTGCCACGTGCCTCTTGCAAACGGGCACTTTTCCCATTCCCACCCTCAAAAAGAGAACGCCGGGCACAAGTTGCAGAAGAGAGTGGCTCTGCCTGCTGCTTGTCCTGCTTCTGTTTTGGAGCAGTCAGCCAAGGAGTTGCCCGTTTGAGTTTCACAGGAGGAGAGGAAGCCCTGCTGGCAGACTGAGCCTTGCTGCTTTCAGCACGCCTGCTTTCTCTTTTCATGATGACTAACAAAATATTAATACTACTAATACTATGTATAAGGTACTACTAAGAATATGTATAAGAAGAATATAATATGTTTAAATGTAGGGAAATGGGACAAGAACAATAAAATATACTACTACTAATATGTATGAGAATATACTACTAAGAATATCTACAAGAATATAATAATATGTTTTAGAATATTACTAATAAATGTAGGGAAATGGGACAAGAAATGGGACAACCACTACTATAAGAAGAACAAAATATGAATACTACTACTAATATGTATGAGAATGTATACTAATAGACTACTAAGACTATGTCAAAGAATATAATAATAATATGTTTAAGAATAGGGAAATGGTGTGCGTATGCTTTCCCCAAAATGCTCAATCTGTGGCTGCCTGTTGAACTTGACAAAAGCAGCCCACTCCGTCGAAGTTACACAGAGAAGAAAAAGAGAATCCAATTTTTTTGGTATATTTGGTATATAGAAGATAGAAGGAAACACAATCAGGATTTAAGAGAGGGGAGGGGGAAAAAGAACCAACCACTACTATAAGAAGAACAAAATATGAATACTAATATAATATGTATGAGAATATATACTAATGGACTATGTGAAAGAATATAATAAAATATGTTTAAGAATATAAATGTAGGGAAATGGGACAAAAAGTGTGTGTATGCTTTCAAAAGAAAGCTTTCACAAAAGCAGAACAGTCAGGCTTTAATACAGGGAAGGGGGGGGCAACCAACCCAACCACACACTCCAAAATTCAAAAATAAAGTTTATATTAAATCAAAGTAAGGGGAAAACACAGGGCAAACTAAGCTACAAGTCAGAAAGAAGCAAACAAACACACACACGCGCCAAACTAAACCTATATTAAATTAATCTATCTCCAAAGCAGGAGCACTAGCTAAGTAAGTGTTCCCTCCACGAACGCCAACCCACAAAGAGACACAAAACAGAAAGTTCTCAGGGTGGGTCTGCCTTAGTCCCCCCTCCAACGCTGGGATTGGAGGAGGATGCTTTCTGAGGAGATGAATTCTCATCAGGATTGGGAGTTGAATGTGCCTGTCATCGCTTCCAAAAAAATAATAATAATAAAAAAAAAAAACCCAAACCCCGATTTTTAAAAAAATATTGCACGTGAACCACAGCACGCAGAAAGTTGAGAGTGGTCTCAAAATGACCCCCATCCACGACTCTCTGTGCACAAGAATTTTCAGAACGATAGCTTAAACCCCCCCCCAGTTATCCCCGATTCTTTCCCTCAATGCAATCCTATGGGCGAAAAGCCGAAACGCCGTTTGAGCCCTGCGGTTAACCCGATTTTTAAAAAAATATTGCACGTGAACCACAGCACGCAGAAAGTTGAGAGTGGTCTCAAAATGACCCCCATCCACGACTCTCTGTGCACAAGAATTTTCAGAACGATAGCTTAAACCCCCCCCCAGTTATCCCCGATTCTTTCCCTCAATGCAATCCTATGGGCGAAAAGCCGAAACGCAGTTTGAGCCCCGCGGTTGACCCGATTTTTAAAAAAATATTGCACGTGAACCACAGCACGCAGAGAGGTGAGAGTGGTCTCAAAATGACCCCCATCCACGACTCTCTGTGCACAAGAATTTCCAGAACGATAGCTTCAAAAACAACGTAGTTATGCGCGATTATTTGCCGCAATGCAATCCTATGGCGAAATGTTTTCAAGATGGCGACCGGAGCGCTCCGACTGAACTCGGAGCTCCGAAAAATGGTCGCTTCTCTTCGCCTTGCTTCTAGGGGGTCCGCGGTCCGCTCCTACTCCGCCTCTGGGTAAGGCGGAGCAGGCCAATCCGCTACTGCTTCTACGCTCCTAATCGGAGCGGAGCACATCCCTAATAAAATGTCCTGCTTCAAATAATAGGTTGAGGTTCTTAAATATGTTTGCTTACATTCCTAAACAAAGTCTTTACTAGTATAAAATCTCAGTGGCACCGTTCGGATGACATGCTAAACCATGCTGCTTAACCACAAAATGGTTAGCAGAATGCAATCCATTAACCATTTTGTGGTTAAGCAGCATAGCGTGTTGTCTGAACGGGGCCAATAGCTTTTCCTTCAGATCAGATTTCCCTAAGCTCCACCCCGCAAACTGAAACAGGTTTAGGCATTTCCCTAAACTTCCATACAAACAGGAACAGATGTGAACACCCCTCTGACTCTGACTCCAGTTCTTTCTGCCTCTGCTTTAGAAAAGTTTTTTCAAAGCAACAAAGTGACTTTAGATCTGTAAAGACCGAAAAGAAAAGAAAGTGTTGCTTATTTTTCAGGCTTTCCCAAAATTTCCATTTCCCCATGAAAAAAACAACGAAGAAACCGGAGGGGGAGGTGTTCCCCCATGCCTTCAAAATTTCTGGAAATGTTATTTTTCTAAGTGCAATGGCAACCTCCTGCTTGTGTTCCCCAGCAACTAGGGAGCAACCATTAGTAACAATAAAGACCTCTTAGTAACTACAGTTTGGAGGCTTCTTAAAAGGTAATTGTGGGTGAGCCACCGGGAGAAGTTTTAGCCCCTTCTCCGGATGCAAGCAAGTGGGCTAAAGGGCTTCTTCTGTTTAGGGTACCAAATATGCCATCAAGAGGATAATTGAGGTCATTCAACCCCACCCTGCAAAAAAAGAGTGGGTGTCACAAGAAAAGCCATCTGTTAGTGTCCCTCCTTAGTGGAGCGAGTGAAATTAAAAAAATGTGTGTAGGCTACACAGTCATTTGGGGACTCTCTGCTGTTTCTTGCTGGCAGGGTCACCCTTTCTTGTGCTCAGCAAGTCCCCTACAATGCCCATGTGTGTACATTGTATAGATGAGATAATAACGATATCATTCAGCATGGACAGATAATTTTGAACAGACGGCTTGGGGTATGTTTACACTGCAAAACGTATCTGCCAGTCCTGGCAGAAGTCTGCCTCTATTGCTCCTGGGGTGTTTGCCTTTGATTGTGTAAATGTCACTTGTTCTGAATCTAGCCCCATTTCTTTCTTTATTTACCATTGCATGCAGTGTTCTTCTTAGGGCTGTTCCAGGGCAATTGGTCTCTCCGGGAGAGCTTGCTTGTCTGGCACCTTCCTAAATCAGCCCTTCAAACGTCTTTGAAGAAATACAAAATGGTATTTACCCAGCATACAGAAATGAAAATGGCAGGGATGATCCTTGCATATTTGAGTGACCGGCTAAGGAGCAATCAACATATTCAGATTCCAAGCTTTAATAAAGTATCCATGACCATTCAGACTAGGGCTGTGACGAATCCTGACCCCTATTTTCAGAAAACTTTTCTCCCCCTGTGAAAAAGGCATTGGTTGTTGTTTTTTGTCTCTTTCACAGGGAAGGGGAGAATTTTGATGAATTTTCACCTTGGGGACGGGGACAGGATTTCCAAATACCTTTTTAAGTTAGGATCTACTTTCTGTTCGTTTGTTTTTAACTTGAAAAATGCCCCCAGCGTGAGACTCTTCTACAGCCCAGGAGCACTTCCTGAACTCCCAGGCGACCATCATGTGACCTCTCCCTCTCCAATAGGCCTCCAGGAAGAACTTCTGCATTGTATAGAACAAATGGGACTTTTGTAGGGTGACCATATGAAAATGAGGACAAGGCTTCTGTATCTTTAACAGTTGTATTGAAAAGGGAATTTCTGCAGGTGTCATTTGTATATATGGAGAACCTGGGGAAATTTCCTCTTCAGCACAGCAGGTAAAGCTGCAGGTGCCCTGCCCTCTTTTAAATCTGGTCACTCTAGTATAGCTCCTGCAGCTTTAACTGTTGTGATAAAGAGGGATTTTCACCAGATTCCCCATATATACAAATGACACCTGCTGAAATTCCCTTTTCTGTACAACTGTTAAAGATACAGGAGCCCTGTCCTTCTTTTCATATGGTCACCCTAACTTTTGGAGCTTTAGAAAAACCCTTATCTTGCTTGTTCTGCATTGTTACAAGGAAGAACAGAGCCCTAAAATAGGGTGACCATATGAAAAGGAGGATAGGGCTCCTGTATCTTTAACAGTTGCATAGAAAAGGGAATTTCAGCAGGTGTCATTTGTATATATGGAGAACCTGGTGAAATTCCCTTTTCATCACAACAGTTAAAGCTGCAAGAGCTATACTAGAGTGATCAGTTTTAAAAGAGGGCAGGGCACCTGCATCTTTAACTATTGTGATGAAGAGGAAATTTCACCAGGTTCTCCATATATACAAACTACACCTGCTGAAATTCCCTTTTCAATACAACTGTTAAAGATACAGGAGCCCTGTCCTCCTTTTCATATGGTCACCCTACCTAAAAGCCTGCACTTCCAGAGCATTTCCTGAATGCCTATTGGTGAGGGCATCAAGTGGTCTCCTGGGAGTTCAAAAAGAGCTGCTGGGCTGGAGAAGAATCCTGGGCTCCTGCAAAAACAGGTGTGTGAGTTTTTTAAATAAATAAATAAATATACAATGAAGACCTCTTAGCCACTGCTTACACTTAAAAAGGAAGGCTGGAATCTTGTCCCTCCCCATCCCCAAGGAATTATTCAAAATTCTCTCTTCTCCCAGCCTCTTTCGCCAGAGTTTTTGTTTTGCCCCTCCCTGCACTAAATGAGGGTGACCATATGAAAAGAAGGACAGGGCTCCTGTATCTTTAACACTTGCATAGAAAACAGAATTTCAGCAGGTGTCATTTGTATATATGGAGAACCTGGTGAAATTCCCTCTTCATCACAACAGTTAAAGGTGCAGGAGCTATACTAGAGTGACCAGATTTAAAAGAGGGCAGGGTACCTGCAGCTTTAACTATTGTGATAAATAGGAAATTTCACCAGGTTCCCCATATATACAAATGACACCTGCAGAAATTCCCTTTTTAATACAACTGTTATAGATACAGGAGCCTTGTCCTCATTTTCATATGGTCACCCTAACTAAATGCCCAAAATGGAAGAAACAAAATTTTCGGCACAACACTAATTCAAACACGCACACTGGTTATATTGATCCTGCAGAGAAAAATAATATGTGAACCATCACTATAAAGAAATGCTGTGCTACGAATTGTCATTGTGACAGTTCCAAAAGGACCACTGTGACTGCAGAAATCATAGCATGAGTTCCCTGATGGGTGGAGCCCACACCACCTGGTTGAGAGGGATTGCAAGGAGAGACCAAGCAGACAGCTTGCATTTGAAAATTGGACTTTGCCCACCTTGAGCCAGCAGGCAGAGCAACAAAATAATTACCACTATAAAGCAGGATCTACACTACTGCTTCACAATGTATTATAATAGTATTGACAACTGTTGGGGCCCAGGACATATGATCACATAAGTATTCTCCCCCCTCTGCTGTGACACTCTTAAATAAGCTTTAATGCAACCAACTGCCTTCAGAAGTCACATAAGTAGTTGAATGAAGTCCACCTGTGTGCAATACAAGTGTCACATGTTCTCAGATAAAATACACCTGTTTCTGGAAGACTGCAGAGTTTATTGGAGAGCAGATCTAAATGAACAGCATCATGAAGATCAAGAAACTATTTATCTGGCATAAGGTTCTGGAGGAGCACCAAAGTTGGGATAAAAGAAAATATCACAAACTATGAACATCCTCCAGAGCATCGTTAAATCCATTATTGTGGCACAACTGTGACTCTGCCAGAGAAGGCCATCCACCAAAATTCAGTGACCAGGTAAGGAGGACATTAGTCAGAGAATCAACCAAAAAGCCAATAGTAACTCTGAAATAGCTGGAGAGATCCACAGCTGAGATGGGAGAAACCGTCCATTGGACAACGATCACCCAGATGCTCCACAAAGGTAGGCTTTATGGAAGAGTGGTAAGAAGAAAGCCATTGCTGGGGGGGGGGGGGGAACCATCTCAAATCCCATTTGGATTTTGCTAAAAGGCATGTGGAAGACACAGCAAACATGTGGGAAAAGGTTCTCTGGTTTGATAAGAACAAAATTGAACTTTTTGGCCTTAGCGCAAAACACTACATGTGGTGCAAAGCCAACAGTGCTCATTGCCCTGAGAATACTATCCCCATGCTGAAGTATGATGGTGGCAGCTTCATGTTGTGGGGATGCTTTTTATCAGCAGGAATTAGAAAGCTGTTCAGGACTGAGGGCAAGATGGATGGAACCAAATACAGGGCAGTTCTAGAGGAAAACCTGTTTCAGTCTACAAAGGACCTGGAACTGTGGCAGAGGTTCACCTTCCAGCAGGACAATGACCCTAAACATCCAGCCAGAGTTACACTGGAGTGGTTTAAAAACAAGAATCTGAATGTCTTAGAATGGTCCAGTCAAAGCCCAGTCCTCTATCCAATTGAGAATCTGTGGGTAGGCCTGAAAATTGCTGCTCACCAACAGTCTCCATCCAACCTGACAGACCTTGAACAACTTTGCCAAGGGCCAAATATTGCAGGATCCAGATACACAAAGATAGTAGAGAGACTTCTCCCCAAAGGCTCCCAGCTGTAATTGCTGCCAAAGGTGCTTCTACTGAGTATTGACTCGGGGGGTGGTGGGGGTGGTGAATACTTATGAAACAAACAAGTTTGTTTTTATTTAACTTCTGTACCACAAAAAAATATTTTGTCTGAGCTGGTGGTGAGTGACTAGGAAAGGAATCTTAAGGTTGTCATGGATGGTTTAATAAAAAGTGTGCAGCTGCTGTGAAAAAGGAAAAATCCATGTTGGGGGATCATTAGAAAAGGAATTAAAAATAAAACTGCTAATATCAGAATAATTTCTTTCATATCTATGGTGCAAACAGAGTTGGCTGGTGCCCACGGGAGCTGGTGGGCTGATGGTGGATCACCAAAGGCAGACAACCACAGTAGTAAGCAAGCCATAAAAGGAAAAGTGGGGTACATGGGGCAGAATCCAGTGGGCCACTTACTCCCATGTTGATTCCTTTACACCCTACTGATTCCCTTCTGGAAGTGGTGGGTCCCACTGAGTCTATTGCATTGCTTATCTTATGCACTTTACAGGACACTAACGGATTTTCATGGGTCCTATTCACGACTCTGTCTGACTGTCCGGGAATGGATTTTTACTGTCCACAGTTTTAAGTTCACCTTCCTGATGCAAGGATTGCAAATGGTTTCATCAGCCCCTTTAAAAGTCAAGGTTAATTTGACGGGTGTGGTTTGATTGACAGTGCAAGTCTAATTGTTTGAGGGAGATAATGTTTTGTGTATAAGTCTTCTGTAAAAAGCATGTATTCCCTCTCCTGTGTGATAAGATGTCCGTCTATGGGAGTATGAAATGCTATGCTGTACAAATCTGAATCTTCTAAAGCCTTATACCTCAGTAAAACGTTACTGAAGAGCTGCTGTCTGCTGTGTATTATCTTTGTGGTAACTTTGCTTCTCTGAAATGGTCTGGCTGCGTTCTCTCCACCCGGGGAGAAAATCTTTTACATCCAACACTGACTTCCACACATCTCCCGCTCCTTCTGATCATTTTCCCATCTCAAAAAAAGACCCAGGAAAATCTGACTTTCCCCCCCTGTAGCGAAACATGCCACCATTTCCTGCTGTGTGCATGAAAAGCAGCGTGAAAAAAGCACCCACTGAATAGGCCACGTGGTCTTTGTTTACTTCCTCTTTTGTCAGCATCTGAAGAAAGAGGAAGCTGCTCATCCCTGTTGTAAGACAGAAGCACGATTCAAAGCAATGGGAGGGAAACGTGATTCCCGCCCCCCCATCTGAAACAGCTCTTAGCTCTTCCTAGAGGAAGCCCCCAAATGAGCAGAAATGCTCATTTCTGGAAGAAGGCAGCTCAGTGGAGCTCCCTTATGCGAGGTCCGCTGACCTGCCTCCTTCCAGAAATGTGCATTTTGCTCATTTGGGGTTGTCCCAGAAATGTTAAATCGCCATTGCGCAAGCAGTGGGGGCTGATTTCACAATGGAATTGGCAGGGAATATGAAAATCAGTGGGGATGTAAGTGACCCTTTGGATTCTGCCCATGGATTTCTAGATCTTGCCTGTAAAGCAGATCAACCACACACAAAAGAGGGGGCGAACCCACAAAATCATAATTGGCCCAGGCCAACCAAACACAGATCTTAAAGAGAAAAAGGGAGAAATCAAAATAAAAAATTAATCCCTCTTCCTTTACTAAAATCTGGAATCATCCCATGAAGCTAAATGGTGCGAACCTCAGGACAGATACAACGAAGCACTTCTTCACTCAGCGCACTGTTAAACTATGGAATTCACAACCACAAGATGTAGCAATGGCCACCAACTTGATTATTTTGACTGTACCTTGATTTCCCTCAGAGTGCCACTGGGGAGATCAAGCTACTAGGTTTGACTGCAGCTTCACCCTGTAGAGGGCCTGAATTCTACTGTAGATTTTAAAAATAAATAAGGTGTCACCAGTTCTTCAGAAACCTGAGAGACGAGAGCATATGGAGGCGTGCTGAGCTCTGCAGAGGAAGAGCACGGAGAGAGTGAGTGCTGAAGACTAGAGTGAGGAGGGAGCAGTTGCTGGTGGTGGTGGTTGGTATGGGTGTGGAAAGAGTGAGGTGAGAGTGAGCAGGGAGGGAGGGAGGGGAGAAACCAGGGAGACAGAGTGCCTAGGAGTGGGATAGGTCCAGACAAGATATTTCCCTGGGCCCCCTCAACCCTGGTAGCTGTCCAAGAAGACATGATGGTTCTTCTGATTACTCCTCAACATCACTGTGAGTTTCTGCCATGTTCCTATATCAGCTCCCCTCCCTGATCAAATCACTGATGTTCCATTGCATGTGCAACAAGTGTCTTGAGTTCATGCATCTTAACGGTCCTCGGTAACCTTAGAGATTTTGTTTGCCTAAGGCACAGTCAGTATAAATTGCCAATGCCCACAAGCTGTTTTAGGAGTATTTGCTTTTGTACCCAAGCAAGCAAATATGCCGCTTGTAAATGGAAAGTTTGCCAGCCTCCTCTGGATACAAACAAACTGAACTCTTGCCCTTGGTTCCTTTGACTGGCCAGCAGACATCAAAGCCAATGTGGCATTAGGGTCACTTCCTAGGCTAGCACAATAGGCCATGAGTTGCTCAGCAGCAGCCTCTACTGGCAGACCAGAAGTAACATGGTTGGTCTTCTCTTCTAAGGCCTCTTGGAATTTCTGACCAAGCAGCAAAAATTGGGGGGAAAGGAATTAGAAGTGGAACAGGCTCTCCAACTATTTTTTCTTTCCTTTTTGAAAAGAAGCAACCGACATTTCAGTTTTTCCCATAGTGAAGCATGTTTGAGATGGTCAATTGTTTTGTGGTTTTAAACAGTTTTAATATTTTTGTATGTTAAAGATGATATATTATGTTTTTATTGTGTTGTATTTAGGGTTTTAATTAGGGGTGTGCACGGACCCCCCGCTCCGCTTCTCTTCCAGATCTGCGATTTGCAGATTGGCCTGCTTCGCTCCGCCCCCGCTCCGCCCATGTCCGCTCCGCTCCACTCGGAGCTCCGGATCTGGATCGGAGCTCCGTTTTCCCCCCCCCATAGGCTTGCATTAAGCTAAAAAAGTATACAACTTTTTTTCTGTGAAAGTTAGAAACCTCAAACTCACCACCATGACAGCTTATCCAGGGATACACATGCACACCAAGACTCAAGGCAGTCCCATCATCCCCTGATTTTTGGGGAATTTATGAAAATCGGACACTGTTAGGATTGCACCTGAGGAAGCCTCCTCAGATGAGGAGGAGGCAAACTTACAAGAAGTAGAGGGTGTTTCCACCCCCACAGCCGGACCAGAGACCAGTGCGCAGTTGGTAGGGAGTCATTCCATGTAGGAGAATGCAGGTCCCGTGGAGGAGCCACGGGCCAGTCAGTTGCTTCCTCTGCCTGTCGCTCCTGAGGCTGAGTCAGAGACGGAGGTGGTTCGACCACCCAGCCCCCGTGAAAGGAGACGAAGGAGAAGGGCAGAACAAATGCAGGTGGTGAGGTGAAGTATGCGCCTGCAGAACAGGCAGGGAAAAGACGCTGAACTGAAGGAGGGGGTTGGATCAAAAGGTGGAGGAATGAGGCACAGCTGGGATCTGGGTGGGGTCATGCTGGCAGGGTTTGAAAATGGAGAATCTGACCGCTGGTCTAGTGTAGCAAACACCTTTCGTTCTTCCGGTTGCTACTGTGCCCCGACGCCTTGCCTTTTGACTGTGACTCTGGATTGCTGACCTGGACTGGCGTGATTGACTCCGCTTGAACGTGTATCCCTGGGACTCTGGACGACTGACTCGGCTATTGATTTAGGACTGGACTGGACCTTCGCTTACTCCTGGCTCCTTCACGCCCACACCCTCTGTTTTGGTGCTTCGACCCGGACCGGTAGGCTTACGTTGCAGAACGTGCCTCTGGCTAAGAACTCTTGGACTCTGTATAAAAGACTGGGCTGTCTTGAGGGGTATTATATTTATAAACCCTTTTTTATTCACTATACCAGTGAATTAGCAGAGTAACAGCGGTTCTTAACTATGAAAGTCAGCAAAGACCAAATTAACTTCAAGACAGAGTCTGTTTTGTTTGGTACAAAAATAAAGTATTTTACTGATAGAAAATAACAGAGTTTATGGCAATACAAATTTACACCAACATACTCACACACTTGGTCATACACGTTACAGCAGGGCTCACAGCAGCAGAGAGAGAATATTTTAATCTGGTTACAAAGTTCCAAAACTCCCTGAACAAATGATGAAACCACTAATTGGCAATGGCAAGACAATTAGACTTTTGCATCATCCCAATAATTCAATAAAGTCCACCTGCAAACTTGACCTTTAAGCTGATTGACTGATGCTGAGTCTTCAGTTTCTTCCAGGTTTTGCAGGCTTGTACAAAAATATGGAAATCACAAAAACCAGTCCTAATTCAGGACTCCAACACCCCTTCTTTTTGGGTTTTCCACTATTTTACCACATTACAACATTTGTACAGTTAATCACATTTTTAGCCCTGCCTGAAACCTAACGTTTCACAAATCTCCCAATGTTTGATGGCTCCTAACGGTTTTGTAAAGACGTCTGCCAAATTATTCTGGGACTCACAGTAGGCTAACTTCAATGTTCCACTAGCTATGTGTTCTTTGACATTATGAAACTTGATAGCTATGTGTTTAGACTTTATCTTTAGGATTTCTGAATTCGCCATTGCAATTGCTGCTTGGGAATCACAGAACACAGTTACAGGCTTTGCAACATGGATTTTGAAGTCCTTTAATAATTGCAATAGCCATGTAATCTCACCACAAACATCAGACAGTGCCCCATACTCAGCCTCACATGAAGATATGGCCACTGAAGCTTGCTTCCTTGACTTCCAGGATATTGGGGCTTTTCCAAATAATAGAATGTATCCAGACGTGGATTTTCTATCTTCCGTACAGCCTGCCCAATCTGAATCCACATAGCACAATAAATCTTCATCTGGCTCTGCAGATAAATTTAATCCGTGCTCCAAGGTGCCTTTTAGGTACCTTAAAACTCTTTTCAGGGCATTCCAGGCTGGTATTGTGGGCTTTGCAACAAACCTGCTTAAAATGGCGACAGAAGCTGACAAATCTGGCCTAGACCAGTTAACTAAGTACAACAACATTCCAACCGCAGACCGATACAAATCTGGGTTGCTAAAACATTCACCTTGTAAAGTACTTTGTATGTTCAGTTCCATGGGGCTTTTCACCGGTTTGCAGTCTTGCATCCCACACTGTTCAAGTAACACCTCAATTTTCTGCTTTTGACTTAGCAGAAAGCTTCCGTCCTCCATTTGTTTAACTTCTACCCCCAGGTAATTTTTCACTGGCCCTAGGGACTTCAAGTTATACTTACTAGCCAACTGCTGTGCTACTTTTTGGACCTCTGCGTCACTATAACAAGATATCAAAATATCATCAACAAATAAAATTAAGGCTTTATAATCCTTACCACTCCCCTTCGTGTAAAGACAAGGGTCTGCAATGCTCCTAGAAAAACCCATGTCGTTTACCAGAGTGTTGTTTAAAGTTGAATTCCAGCACCTCGCACTCTGTTTCAACCCATAAATCGCCTTCTTTAACAACCAAACTTTGTTGTTGTTATCAAACCCTTCTGGTTTCCTCAAGTACAATTTTTCCTGGATTGGTGCGTTTAGATATGCTGTGGTAAAGTCGTACTGACTTATTTTCAACTTTTCTTTGGCTGCAAGGGTCAAAAACAAGCGTAAAGTCTCTGATTTTACAGTGGGTGAGAAAGTGACGTCATAATCGACGTCCCTAACCTGATTAAATCCCCTAGCAACCAGCCGAGCCTTGAATTTAGTGTCCCCGTTTTCAAGCGGCTTGCGTTTGAAAACCCAGCGGCAAGTTAAAGATTTCTGTCCCGGAGGCAAAACAACTTCTTCAAAAACCTTGTTCTCTTGAAGACTCTGTAATTCGCTTTCCATGGCACACTCCCATTGTTTTCGTTCAAAAGAACTTAATTGCTTTACTTCCGCATAAGAATTAGGTTCACAGCTCACGTTACAAGCGTGTATTCCAAGCCTATGGGGAGGCACGCCTTTGTTTTGTCTTTGAGACCTGCGGGGGATTTGCACCTCCTCCTCCTGCTCCTGCTCTTCTTGCTCTCTGTCTTCTGGCTCGGTCTGAGTTGCTACAGGCGTTTGCCTGCTAGAAGAATCTAAATCTAGTAAAACTGACGGATTATCATGTACCGATTCCCAATTCTGCTCAGCAAAGGAAGCAGATTTTGAGACAACAATTCTTCCTCCTTTGTGCAAAAACCTCCAACTACCATTTTCATAACCAGCAAACATCATTTTGATTCCCTTGGGTCCTAGCTGTCTCCTTTGAGCTAAAGGAATATTCACAATTGCATAGGATCCCCAGATTCTGATGTGTTTTAAACTAGGATTTTTGCCAAAAATTAAGAAAAAAGGAATATTGTTAATGGCTGAAGACCACGTTCTGTTGCACAGATAGTTTGCAGCCATAAAAGCTTCACCCCAAAGCTTGGGATCTGCTTTGGCATCCTTCATTAAGCATTCCATTTTCGTTTTCAGCACGCCAATCCGCCGCTCCACATTCCCAGCTTGCCAAGACGCCATGGGATCTGTAAACTTATGAGAAATCCCATGCTTTCTGCAAAAATCAGCAAACTCTAGACTTCTAAACTCGCCCCCCCGATCCGAACAGAAGTTCTGTATTTGCCTTTGCAAAGATCTCTCCACCTTTTTAACCCATTCCTTTACTTTGGCTAGACACTGAGACTTTTGCTTTAACAAATATACCCATGAATAACGTGTTTTGTCATCTAAAATGACCAGGGCATATTTAGCTTTCCCATAACTCTCTGGGAAAGGACCAGTCAGATCTAAATGTATTAGACCAAGAATGTCCTTATGTCTCCAGTCTCTTACACGTGGAATATTGGCTACACGTGATTTTGCCAACTTACAAACGGAACAGTCAAGGTAATTCTGGCAATTTTTTACTCTCACATCTTCAGCAATCTTGAGAGTTTTGCCCAGAGATCTAAAACAAGGATGTCCAAATCTCCTATGAAATAAATGTAGGCAATTGTCATGGGGAGAAATGTTTTTGTAAGTCATAGAACTTGAAGAAATATCTTCCTCTCCATCTTGGCTCTTGTCCAGGAAAAACAAACCGTTTTTTAAACTGGCAGTCCCCTTCAGTTCTCCATGCCTGGAAATAAAACATTTCCCCTCCTCAAAGGAGACAGAGAACTTTTTCTCCATTAGGTTTGACACACCTAAAAGAGAATGACTTAAGCTGAGAACAAAAATAGCATTAGCAAAGCTTTCATTAAGGACAGGAATATGGCAAATGCCTTCTCCCTTCACTTCCTGCTTTGAGCCATCAGCAAGGAAAATAAATCTGTTAGACGTGACTCTGAAGTCTAGGAAGCTTTCCTTTCTAGTAGAAATAACGGAATTACAAGCCGAGTCTATCAGCCAGATAGCTGAGCTTCCGTTTCCTTCCTCCTTCGACATCTTGCTCACTCCGGCTGTAACGAGCTGTGCTGACTTCTTTGAACAAGAAGCATTTTTCCAGCGATGCTCAGAAACTTTCTCAGGTTGTAATCTCACTCTACAGTCAATTTTCGTATGTCCAATTTTTCCACATCTCCAGCAAACAATTGTTTTTTGCGGCTTGTGCTTTTTAGAAACTGAATAAGCAGATTCAGTCTCCTCCTTTTTCACAGTCCCGGTCTTAACCCCTTCAGAACCAGACCATTGTTGAAATGAGTCTGCCTTGCCGTTTGAGCTCACGGCTTCTCTCTTGGAATGTCTTTTCTGTTGTTCTTCCAATAATTTTCCGTACACATAATTCAGGGTTAAATCACGGACGGTCACTCCCTCTAGGGTAGTCACCAACACATCCCAAGACAGTGGTAAGCTAGACAGAATAATATAAGACCTCACTTCCTCTGAAAGAGTCAAGCCAGCCGATGCTAAACTTTGGAATATTTCTCTCAGCTCCTGCAAATGTTTGCCAATATCTCCAGATACTTTTAGCATCGTCCTATACATTCTGCGTGTTAAATTTATTCGAGAACCTGCTGTATCTCTTACATATACTTCACGCAATTTTGTCCAGATCACATGAACAGCATCCTCTCTATTAACATAGAATAGCTGATCATTCCTCATACAGAGGATTATGTGGGCTTTAGCTTTCTCTGCATTACGATTCCACTCTCTCAAATCAGCTGCACTTAAATCTTCATCGGGTGGGTCTGTAACCACTTCCCACAGCCCTTGGTTTCTTGAACTCATTTCAATCTTAAATGACCAAGTAATATAATTTGTGTCTGTGAGTTGTTCCATTTGTGTATTCATTCCTATTTGAAGTGCCATAACTGCTAATTGGTTGTTTTTTCAACCCTTTTGTTATTTGAATTTCCTTTTTGGGAACTGACCGGCTTAACAACCTCAGAATCCCTTTTCAAATTCAAAAATAGCCTTCTATCAGACACCGTGTGACTTTGCAAGACAAAAAGCTTTACGAAAAAGCCTCTTCCTTTGTCTAAATCCCAACGTTCTTTAGAAAAAGCAACGCTCCAGGGCAATTAGTCAACGCACGGCTCTCTGTCTTATCAGGTCCTACTGTTTCTCTGTTAAGAACTAGAATTATGTCCAGACTGGGTTACTGGGCCCATAACCTCTTGAGGGGTATTATATTTATTAGGGGTGTGCACGGACCCCCCGCTCCGCTTCACTTGCAGATCTGCCATTTTCCGGAGTGGGTCGCTCCGCCCCGCCCCCGCTCCGCCCACTTCCGCTCCGCTCCGCTCGGAGCTCCGGATCCGGATCCGGAGCTCCGTTTTTGCCCCCCATAGGGTTGCATTGAAAGCTAAAAAAGTAAACAACTTTTTTTCCGTTGAAGTTAGAAACCTCACGTTTGGCACCATGACACCTCATGGGTGTATACACACACACGCCAAGTTTCAAGGCAATCCCATCATCCCCTGATTTTTGGCGAATTTTTGAAAATCGGGCACCCCATTCACACCCCTTGGGATAGCTCCGTCAATTTGCATGTTAGAAACCTCAAACTCGGCACCAGGGCAGCTTATCCATGTGTCCACATGCACGCCAAGTTGCAAGCAAATCCCATCATCCCCTGATTTTTGGCGCGGCTCTACCCTCTAACGCACCACCCATAACCCTAATTCACACCCCTTTAGATAGCTCCGTCAATTTGCACGTTAGAAACCTCAAACTCAGCACCATGATAGCTTATCCACGTGTCCACATGCACGCCAAGTTTCAAGGCAATCCCATCATCGCCTGATTTTTGGCGAATTTTTGAAAATCGGGCACCCCATTCACACCCCTTGGGATAGCTCCGTCAATTTGCATGTTAGAAACCTCAAACTCGGCACCATGATAGCTTATCCATGTGTCCACATGCACGCCAAGTTGCAAGCAAATCCCATCATCCTCTGATTTTTGGCATGGCTTAACTCACCCCAAATTGTCCCATTCTACAACTACGTCAATTTGCATGTTTGAAACCTCAAAGTCGGCACCATGATAGCTTATCCACGTGTCCACATGGACGCCAAGTTTCAAGGTAATCCCATCATCCCCTGATTTTTGGGGAATTTATGAAAATCGGGCACCCCATTCACACCCCTTGGGATAGCTCCGTCAATTTGCATGTTAGAAACCTCAAACTCGGCACCATGATAGCTTATCCATGTGTCCACATGGACGCCCAGACTCAAGGCAATCCCATTATCCCCTGATTTTTGGCGCGGCTTAAACTTTTTAACTCACCCCAAATCAAGTCCCATTCTACAACTACGTCAATTTGCACGTTAGAAACCTATCCTTTGGTCCCATGACAGCTTACCCATGTGTCCCCATGGACACCAAGTTTCAAGGCAATCCCATCATCCCCTGATGTTAGGGGAACTTTTGAAATTCGGACACTCCAGTATGTCAGGGATTTAAAGTTGCAATTGCAGACAGCTCAATGGGGCCAGTTCCAAGGCAATCCCAACATGCCACGAGATAACCCTAAATCTTCTTGCACATTTGAAAAAGGGATTATTGAACTTGATAAAGTCTAAGTGAGCGCAGGAAGGACTTCTCCCCTGAGTCAAAGCAAGACACATCCACCATCCCTGCAAGGCGGGAAGGGGAGAAGGGAGGGAAAGCAGGCAGGCAGGCAGGCAGGCAGCATGCATTGTAGTGCCGCAAGGATGGCTTGAGCACTAACGCATAGCAAACCAACCCGTAAGCGGGCGCAAGGAGCAAGTGAGGCAAAGATGGCTGGTTGTTTCTTTCTAAGCCAGCAGTTACGCCTTGAGGGGCACAGAGGAGGACGATTGGGAGCAAACCAGGCACCAGGCGGGCAGAGAGGCAGGCAGAGTAGGCGAGGAGTCAGTCCTGGCAGATGCCCCACCACAGCAGCACCCCGGGGGAGGCGGGCAGGCAGGCAGGCAGGCAGGCAGGCTGCGGGCATTTCTGGGGGCACAAGGAAGTGATGGCTGGTTTCTAAGCCAGCATTGCAGTTAGTCACGCATTGCAAACGCAAACCATCCCAGCGAGTCGGTCACCGAGGAGGACAGGCTAGCAGAGGGGCAGGCAGAGTGACATGTCATAGATCTAGTATTGGGGAGGAGTCAGTCCCGGCAGATGCCCCACCACAGTAGCACCCTGGGTGGGCATTGGAAAACGCCATCTTGTGGGTCAATACTTCCCCCACCCCATGTCCTGCAGGGTTGCCTGCCTAACCCTTGTGGGGATGGGAGATGGAGAGCTTAGAGTGGCAGTGCCAGCAGCAGCCTTCGGCTTTCCCCTGGAACCAGTCGCCTTGCCCGCCTCTTTCCCCAGCAAGATCGCCTGGTGCTGCCTATGAAGATGCATCTTCATGCTGCTGGTTCCATAATGCCCTGTCGATGAACCCCTGCTTAGGCTGAGTTTGCAGTGGCGACAGACAGCAAAGCGGGGATCCGCTCCCAACTCAAAGTGGTCCCACACGATGCTTGTCTTTCGTTTCCGTGGTGACACCACCAATTGCCTGCCTGAGCTCTCTGGTGTTGCCACAGAAACAGGGGTGTGGGATGAGACTGGGGAGAGAGCCTCGGCCTGCTGCTGCTCCTCCTCAGCCCCACATCCTGGAGGCCCACCGCCTCCTCCTCCTCCCCCCCCTCCACTGTGCTGAGGACCTCGTCTAGGTCCATCAGCGGGCTCGTGGGCTGAAAGGATAATGAAGGACTTGGGGATACTCCTCCTCCTCTAATGGCACTGCTGCCACGTGCCTCTTGCAAACGGGCACTTTTCCCATTCCCACCCTCAAAAAGAGAACGCTGGGCACAAGTTGCAGAAGAGAGTGGCTCTGCCTGCTGCTTGTCCTGCTTCTGTTTTGGAGCAGTCAGCCAAGGAGTTGCCCGTTTGAGTTTCATAGGAGGAGAGGCAGCCTGCTGGCAGCCTGAGCCTTGCTGCTTTCAGCACGCCTGCTTCCTCTTTTCATGATGACTAATAAAATATTAATACTACTAATACTATGTATAAGGTACTACTTAGAATATGTATAAGAAGAATATAATATGTTTAAATGTAGGGAAATGGGACAAGAAGAATAAAATATACTACTACTAATATGTATGAGAATATACTAATATATATATATACTACTAAGAATATCTAAAAGAATATAATAATATGTTTAAGAATATTATTAATAAATGTAGGGAAATGGGACAAGAAATGGGACAACCACTACTATAAGAAGAACAAAATATGAATACTACTAATAATATGTATGAGAATATATACTAATAGACTACTAAGACTATGTAAAAGAATATAATAATAATATGTTTAAGAATAGGGAAATGGTGTGCGTATGCTTTCCCCAAAATGCTCAATCTGTGGCTGCACAAAAGCAGCCCACTCCGTCCAAGTTACACAGAGAAGAAAAAGAGAATCAATTTTTTTTGGTATATTTTGGTATATAGAAGATAGAAGGAAACACAATCAGGATTTAAGAGAGGGGAGGGGGGAAAAGAACCAACCACTACTATAAGAAGAACAAAATATGAATACTACTAATATAATATGTATGAGAATATATACTAATAGACTATGTAAAAGAATATAATAAAATATGTTTAAGAATATAAATGTAGGGAAATTATTATTATTATTATTATTATTATTATTATTATTATTTATTTATATAGCACCATCAATGTACATGGTGCTGTACAGAGTAAAAGAGTAAATAGCAAGACCCTGCCGCATAGGCTTACAATCTAATAAAATCATAGTAAAACAATAAGGAGGGGAAGAGAATGCAAACAGGTACAGGGTAGGGTAAGCAGGCACAGGGTAGGGAAAAACTAACAGTAGAAAGTAACAGTAGAAGTCTGCACAACATCAAGTTTTAAAAGCTTTAGGAAAAAGAAAAGTTTTTAGTTGAGCTTTAAAAGCTGTGGTTGAACTTGTAGTTCTCAAATGTTCTGGAAGAGCGTTCCAGGCGTAAGGGGCAGCAGACGAAAATGGACGAAGCCGAGCAAGGGAAGTAGAGGCCCTTGGGCAGGCGAGAAACATGGCATCAGAGGAGCGAAGAGCACGAGCGGGGCAATAGTGTGAGATGAGAGAGGAGAGATAGGAAGGAGCTAGACCGTGAAACGCTTTGAAGGTTAACAGGAGAAGTTTATATTGGATTCTGAAGTGAATTGGAAGCCAATGAAGAGATTTCAGAAGCGGAGTAACATGGTCGGAGCGGCGAGCCAAGAAGATGATCTTTGCGGCAGAGTGGTGAACAGAAACCAACGGACTGATGTGAGAAGAAGGAAGGCCAGAGAGAAGAAGGTTGCAGTAGTCCAACCGTGAAATAACCAGTGCATGAACAAGCGTTTTGGCAGAAGAGACAGACAAAAATGATCGAATCCTGGCAATATTATACAGGAAAAATCGACAAGATTTAGCTACTGCCTCAATATGAGGAATAAAGGAGAGCGAGGAGTCGAAGATAAAGCCAAGGCAAATGGGACAAATAAATGGGACAAAAAGTGTGTGTATTCTTTCAAAAGAAAGCTTTCACAAAAGCAGAACAGTCAGGCTTTAATACAGGGAAGGGGGGGGCAACCAACCCAACCAACCCAAACACACACTCCAAAATTCAAAAATAAAGTTTATATTAAATCAAAGTAAGGGGAAAACACAGGGCAAACTAAGCTATAAGTCAGAAAGAAGCAAACAAACACACACACGCGCCAAACTAAACCTATCCTAATCTATCTCCAAAGTCCAAAGCAGGAGCACTAACTAAGTAAGTGTTCCCTCCACGAACGCCAACCCACAAAGAGACACAAAACAGAAAGTTCTCAGGGTGGGTCTGCCTTAGTCCCCCCTCCAACGCTGGGATTGGAGGAGGATGCTTTCTGAGGAGATCAATTCTCATCAGGATTGGGAGTTGAATGTGCCTGTCATCGCTTCCAAAAAAATAAAAAAAAAAATAAAAAAAACCCAAACCCCGATTTTTAACAAAATATTGCACGTGAACCACAGCACGCAGAAAGTTGAGAGTAGTCTCAAAATGACCCCCATCCACGACTCTCTGTGCACAAGAATTTTCAGAACGATAGCTTAAACCCCCCCCCAGTTATCCACGATTCTTTTCCGCAATGCAATCCTATGGGCGAAAAGCCGAAACGCCGTTTGAGCCGCGCGGTTGACCCGATTTTCACAAAAATATAGCACGTGACACGGACAACGCAGAGAGGTGAGAGTGGTCTCAAAATGACCCCCATCCACGACTCTCTGAGCACAAGAATTTCCAGAACGATAGCTTCAAAAACAACCTAGTTATGCGCGATTATTTGCCGCAATGCAATCCTATGGCGAAATGTTTTCATGATGGCGACCGGAGCGCTCCGCCTGAACTCGGAGCTCCAAAAAATGGTCGCTTCTCTTCGCCTTGCTTCTAGGGGGTCCACGGTCCGCTCCTACTCCGCCTCTGGGTAAGGCGGAGCAGGCCAATCCGCTACTGCTTCTACGCTCCTAATCGGAGCGGAGCACATCCCTAATATTTATAAACCCTTTTTATTCACTATACCAGTGAATTAGCAGAGTAACAGCGGTTCTTAACTATGAAAGTCAGCAAAGACCAAATTAACTTCAAGACAGAGTCTGTTTTGTTTGGTACAAAAATAAAGTATTTTACTGATAGAAAATAACACAGTTTATGGCAATACAAATTTACACCAACATACTCACACACTTGGTCATAAACGTTACAGCAGGGCTCACAGCAGCAGAGAGAGAATATTTTAATCTGGTTACAAAGTTCCAAAACTCTCTTTATATACATTTCCCTGAACAAATGATGAAACCACTAATTGGCAATGGCAAGACAATTAGACTTTTGCATCATCCCAATAATTCAATAAAGTCCACCTGCAAACTTGACCTTTAAGCTGATTGACTGATGCTGAGTCTTCAGTTTCTTCCAGGTTTTGCAGGCTTGTACAAAAATATGGAAATCACAAAAACCAGTCCTAATTCAGGACTCCAACAGGCTGTTCTTAAAACAGCAGCAGCTCCCTCCTGCATTCTTGGCCAGAGATTTATGGCCAGGTAATTGACCATAAAACCCTAAAGCAATAAAACCATTTAGAGGAACGCTTGACTGGTCACTGAAAGACACCCCATTTGCAGACGTGGGCTGTTCTCCGACGGTTTGACAGATAAAAAAAATTGAAGTGGGTACCCTCACAGATGCCATCTAGAGCCATATTCATGGCAACACTCAAGCAAATCCCATCATCCCCTGATTTTTGGCAGGGCTCTAACCTTTTAACTCACCCCAAATCAAGTCCCATGCTACAACTACGTCAATTTGCATGTCAGAAACCTGATGTTCAGTCCCATGACAGCTCATCCATGTGTCCACATGGATGCCAAGTTTCAAGCCAATCCCATCGTCCCCTGATTTTTGGGGAATTTATGAAAATCGGACACCCCATTTGCCGACATGGGCTGTTCTCCGACGGTTTGACAGATAAAAAAAATTGAAACAGGCACCCTCCCAGATGCCAGCCTAATACTAATTATAATATGTATAAGAATATTATACTAATACTAATAATAATATGTATAAGAATATTACTAATACTATATGTAGGGAAATGGGACAAGAAGTGTGTATGCTTTGCCCAAACAGGATCTGAAATGCTCAATCTGTGGCTGTTTCACTGCACAAAGCACACTCACACAATAACACAGTCACATACACAGTCCAAGTAACAGAGAGAAGAAATAAAGTTTTTTTTTTTTGTTTGTTTGTTTGTATTTAGAAGAAAGAAGGAAGATGAAACACAGTCAGGCTTTAAGAGAGGGAAGGGGGGGGGAACCAACCAAACAAACAAACACTCCAAAATTTAAAAATAAAGTTTATATTAAATCAAAGTAAGGGAAAAACACAGAGCAAACTAAGCAAAAAGTCAGAAAGAAGCAAACAAACACACACACACGCCAAGCTAAATCTAATCTATCTCCAAACACAGCAGCAGCACCTAACTAACTCCTCTCCCCACGAACGCAAAACCCCCAAGACGCTGAGAGCTCAAAGCTCTGAGGGTGCCTCTGCCTTAGTCCCCCCCTCCAACGCTGGGATTGGAGGATGCTTCATGAGGTGATCAATTCTCATCAGGATTGGGAGTTGAATGTGCCTGTCATCGCTTCAACAACAAAAAAACCCGCCGGTTTACCCGCTGTCCCTGTTTATTTACCCGACTTTTCCAAAAATTCTAGCAAGCAAACCGCAGCATGCAGAGAGCTGAGAATAGGCTCAAAATGACCCCCATCCATGACTCTCTAAGCACAATAAGTTTCAGAAAGATAGCTTAAAAAACAACACAGTTATCCCCGATTCTTTTCCGCAATGCAATCCTATGGGCGAAATTTTTCAAAATGGCGATCGAATCGCTCCGCGTAAAGAGAAGCGCTCCACCAATGGCTGCTTCTCTTCGCCTTCCTTCTACGGGTCCCCGGTCCGCTTCTACTCCGCCTCTGGGCAAGGCGGAGCAGGCCAATTCGCTTCTGATTCGCCGCTTCTAATCGGAGCGGAGCACATCCCTAGTTTTAATTTTTGTGAAACACTCAGAGAGCTTTGGCTATTGGGCAAAAGCAAGGAAAAGAAGCACCACCAAACAAAGAATAAAAGGGAGAGTGAAGTTCTGGTGCTTTGAATCTTTATTTTTGTTTTCAAATCTTCAGTGTACTCACTCTACGCATTTCAGACAACTGTCCTTCGTCAGGAGCTACATATGGAATGAGTAAAACTGCAGTCAGACACACATTGGCTTGAAACTGAAACATAAAAAAGTTCAAAGTTGAATGTGTAAAACAAATATAATTGACAAATACGTGAAACATTTTAAAAAACATTGAATATAAATTATTTTATTTATTCATTTATTACATTTTTATACTGCCCAATAGCCGAAGCTCTCTGGGTGGTTCACAAAAATTAAAACCATAATAAAACAACCAACAGTTTAAAAACACAAATACAAAATACAGTATTAAAAGCACAACCAGGATAAAACCACGCAGCAAAAATTGATATAAGATTAAAATACAGAGTTAGAACAGTAAAATTTAAATTTAAGTTAAAATTAAGTGTTAAAATACTGAGAGAATAAAAAGGTCTTCACTGGCGACGAAAGGAGTACAGTGTAGGAGCCAGGCAGACCATTCTGGGGAGCTCATTCCACAGCCGGGGTGCCACAGTGGAGAAAGCCCTCCTCCTAGTGTTAGAGAAGTCTCTCCATTTTTAACAGGAAACTGTAAAGTAGCCATCATATTGCAGGCAAAATGTCATAATGTCATGTATGCGAAAATATCTCCTTGTGTGCATCCTTGCATCTGTCTTATCTAATATAAACAAGAGCTCCGGCTCCAGTATTCCTGTGTCAAAGTTAACCTCTGTAACTTACTGTAAGGCCAAAGGTATTGTTTATAGAACAGAGAGAATTGTTTAGCATAATTAGTAGGGGTGTGCACGGACCCCCCGCTCCGCTTCACTTGCAGATCCGCCATTTTCCGGATCGGGCCGCTCCGCCCCGCCCCCGCTCCGCCCACTTCCGCAACGCTCCGCTCGGAGCTCCGGATCCGGATCGGAGCTCCGTTTCCCCCCCCCATAGGCTTGCATTGAAAGCTAAAAAATTATACAACTTTTTTTCTGTTCAAGTTAGAAAACTCACGTTTGGCACCATGACACCTCATGGGGGTATACACATGCACGCCAAGTTTCAAAGCAATCCCATCATCCCCTGATTTTTGGGGAATTTTTGAAAATCGGGCACCCCATTCACACCCCTTTCCATAGCTCCGTCAATTTGCACGTTAGAAACCTCAAACACACCACCATGAAAGCTTATCCAGGGATACATATGCACGCCGAGACTCAAGGCAGTCCCATCATCCCCTGATTTGGGGGGAATTTATGAAAATCCAACACCCCTTTCCATAGCTCCGTCAATTTTGCACGTTTAAAAAAAACCTCAAACTCACCACCATGACAGCTTATCCAGGGATACATACGCCACACGCCGAGACTCAAGGCAGTCCCATCATCCCCTGTTTTTTGGCGGGGCTTAAACCTGCAAAATTTGGAACTTCCAAAACTCCAAGTGAGCGCAGGAAGGACTTCTCCCCTGAGTCAAAGCCACACACACACAACATCCCTGCGAAGTGGGCAGGGGAGGAGGGAGGGAAGGCAGGCAGGCATGCAGCTGGCATTTCTGGGGGCATAAGGAAGTGAGCCAAGGATAAGCCAGTAATGCATATAAAATGGAATAAATCATAAATAAACAAAGGAGGGGTGGAATTAAAAGCAGCAGTGTTGCTCAATAAACAGCAAGAAGAATTTTTTTAAAAAGGCTATATCTGTCTTTTACCAGTAATAGGGGGACGTGCCCGGGGGAGGGGGAAGCAGCTGCCAGTTCAACTCAAGACAGCCACCAACAGCTCTGAGATTAAGAAGTAAACGCTCACTTCAACTCATAACAGGCATCGCTCCACCACTAAGAAGTAAACGCTCACTTCGACTCATAATAGGCATTGTTCCACCGTTTTACTCTCTTTGGAAGGCTCTAATGGCCTTCCAGTGCAGGAGAGAGTGGGGGCACGTCCACGATGAGATGCCCTAGGGGAGCTCATCCCCTTGCACCACATCTTTTCAGTTGTTCCCCAAAGTTAGGGTGGGGAGCAGTGCTGTGTTTCTATCTCTTATTCTTGGCTTAGTATATGATTTCAGGTTGTGTTTGTGCATTTGGTGGGGCTACTGTTTTAAAAAACACTGGGAAGAGCCCGTTCAGATGAAGAAAGAGAAGTTTCCCAGAATCCCAAGTTACCCGTTTTGCCTATGCCCTCCTCTAACTTTGGGATCATGTGATCATGACCGGGAGCTGACTCTGCCCCTCAGCCCTTTGAAAAAGGTATTTTTCCCACCGATTTTTTAAAAACTTCTAGCGCGCGACCCGCACGACGCAGAGAGGTGAGAGTAGTCTCAAAATGACCCCCATCCACGACTCTCTGTGCACAAGAATTTTCAGAACGATAGCTTATAAACCAACCCAGTTATGCCCGAGTCTTTCCCTCAATGCAATCCTATGGGCGAAAAGCCGAAAACGCCATTTGAGCCGCGCGGTTGACCCGATTTTCACAAAAATATAGCACGCGACCCGCACTACGCAGAGAGGTGAGAGTGGTCTCAAAATGACCCCCATCCACGACTCTCTGTGCACAAGAATTTCCAGAACGATAGCTTCAAAAAGAACGTAGTTATCCGCGATTATTTGCCGCAATGCAATCCTATGGCGAAATGTTTTCAAGATGGCGACCGGAGCGCTCCGCCTGAACTCGGAGCTCCGAAAAATGGTCGCTTCTCTTCGCCTTGCTTCTAGGGGTCCGCGGTCCGCTCCTACTCCGCCACTGGGTAAGGCGGAGCAGGCCAATCCGCTACTGCTTCTACGCTCCTAATCGGAGCGGATCACACCCCTAATAATTAGCTATGCCCCAGTGTTACGTTCTGATTGGTTTATGCTGCTACTGGGCCCTGCCCCTTGCAAGCTCAAATACTGTACTGTATTCCCTATGTCTTTTGTCTGATTGCTCCCTTTGAAGAGACCAGGCCTTGATTACTAATCAATAAAGCGCTTTTTGAACCCTCTGTCGCTGGAATGGTGGAGTCGTGCTTAAGGGCTGTTTGGATTTTGTCCTTGGGTGAAAAGAACATTGATCTAACACTAGTAGCCACCTGCCTCACTTCCTTTGGCAGGTGCTCACAGAGAAGGTCCCCTGTAGATGATCTTAAGGTCTGAGCAGGTACATATGGGAGGAGGTGATCCTTTAAATAACCTGGCCCCAAACCGTTTAGGGATTTGAATGTCAATACCAGCACTTTGAATCGGGCCTGGACCTGGACTGGCAGCCAATGAAGTTGTAAAAGGACTGGTGTAATGTGGTCTCACTGGCCAGTCCCTGTTAGTAAACGGGCTGCCCTGTTTTGTACCAGCTGAAGTTTCCAGACCATTTCCAAGGCAGCCCCACGTATAACGCATTGCAGTAATCCAAACGAGAGGTTATCAGAGCATGGATAACTGTAGCTAGGCTATGTCTGTCCAGATAAGGGCGTAGTTGGTGTATCAACCTAAGCTGATAAAAGGTGCTCTTTGCCACTGAGTTCACCTGTGCCTCAAGTGACAGTTCTGGATCCAAGAGCACCCCCCAAACAACAGACTCGATCCTTTAGGGAGAGTGCAACCCCATCCAGGACAGGGCAAACATCACCTCGCCGGACAGATGAACCACCCACTAACAGTACCTCCGTCTTGTCTGGATTGAGTCTCAGTTTATTAGCCCCCATCCAGTCCATTACCGTGCCCAGGCACTGGTTCAGAACAGCCACTGGCTCACCAGGGTTTGATGTAAAGGAAAGGTAGAGCTGGGTATCATCCTCATATTGATGACACCTCAGTCCACATCTCCGGATAATCTTCCCCAGTGGCTTCATGTTAAACAGCATAGGGGATAAAATAGAGCCCTGTGGAACCCCATTGCTTAGGAGCCATGGCACAGAGCAATAATCACCCAGCACCACCTTCTGGAATTGGCCATCCAAGTAGGAGCGGAACCACTACAACGCAGTACCTCCAACTCCCAGCTTAGACAACCTATCCAGAAGGGTACCATGGTCGATGGTATCGAAAGCTGCTGAGAGGTCCAGGAGAACCAATAGGATCGCACTCCCCCTGTGTCTCTCCTGGCAAAGGTCATTCCACAGGGTGACCAAGGCAGTTTCCATTCCAAAACCAGGCCTGAAACCCAATTGAAATGGATCTAGATAATCTGTTTCATTCAAGAGTGCTTGGAGTTGTCCTGCAACCACCCGCTCAAGCACCTTGCCCAGGAAAGGGATGTTTGCCACTGGCCTATAGTTTTTAGCATCTTCCCAGTACAGGTTTGGCTTTTTTAGGAGTGATCTGATTACCACCTTTTTTAAAGAGGCCGGCACCACTCCCTCTCTCAAGGAGGCATTTACAACCTCCTGGACCTAGCCTGTGATCTCCTTATAGCCATGAAGGGCAAGGGTCAAGCACACAGGTGGTCGACCGGACTTGGCCAAGCACCTTGTCCACATCCTCAGGCCTCAATAACTGAAACCCATCCAATAAAACTGGCCCAGACATTTAAATGATGGACAACACCCACGTGAAACAGTAAATCATCCTGATACAAAACCTTAGCTGACATCCCACATTAGAAACAAAACATTTGCCCATTAGCCTGAAATCACAACAATTGAACTGAATTGAAGAAGGAAATAGAGGAGAAAAACACTGAACAGTAGTGCCGCGGGTCAAAGTCAAAAGCCCAAACAATAATAAAAAATGATAAAACTTGATTATAAAAGAAACTCTTGGCTTGCAGATCAGGGAACAGGTAAGGGTGTTGGAGGAATCTGGCAAGGGGTTGGAGCTCCCTGATATTTCATCGTCATCATCATCATCATCATCATCATCATCATCATATCTCTCTCTCTCTCTCTCTCTCTCACACACACACACACACACACACACGCGACTTTGGCTCATTTTCCCACATGCTGTCCTCCGTTGATCTGCATCGAGACAGGTAAGTTTGCTGATTTTTAAGGTTTTTAAAATTTGCATAAATAGCCATTGTGTATCCACAAATTGCACTTTATATGGCACCCCAGCTATGGAATGAGCTCCCTAAAGAGCTTCACCTGGCACTTACATTGTACTTTTTCAAGCACCACCTGAAGACCTTTTTATTTTCCCAGGCATTTTAGCCTTTTACTGTCCTAGTCTTTTAAATCTGCTGTTTTAAATCTGTATTTTAAATTTCTGCATTGCTGCTCGGTTGTATTCGGGTTGTGGTTTTGAGCTTCCATATTTTATTTTTTACGCTTTACCTTTTGAGAACTACTAGAGAGCTTTGGCTATTGGGAGGTATAGAAATGAAATAAATCAATAAATAACCCGAAAAAGGAAGAACTCTGCAACTTGGCTCGCAAACGCAAGCCAAGTCAAGGTGCCATGGAAATCCAGCAAGCCAATAAGGACTTCCCTAGAAACACATTCTATGAAGGACCTTTGCCTGAGATCCTGGGGAATGAAACACTGCAATCAAAACAGAAAATAGTGGACTAGACCTGCGGCACGGCTAGACCAGAGGGGTGGAGGGGGATGATCCCGCGATACGATGGTTGTGAGATCCTCCCCCTCAGTCTACATGTGGCACGCAATGCCATTTTGTTTGTTCATTCGTTTTTATCAGAAATGAGCACAGGAGTGTTCCTATGAAAAAGGTGAGTTTTTTATTTTTTAAAAAAAGACACATACCCTTCCACCGCCGATGGGCACAGAGCTCCTGAAGAGCTCTGTGCCCCATGCCTAGTTCCTGGCTCCTTGCGGTTACTCAAGAGGAGCCAGAACAGAAACGGAATGCCCAGCCACATGTCCCGCGGTCTCGGGACGAGCCAAAGACCATGGGAAAAGTTGGGATGAAAGGGTATGCCAATATCCCAGGGAAATGGGGGGATCATCCCTCCCTGCTCCCAGGATTCCCTGTGCGTCATGTGGATGCACTGGGATGATTGTGGGGCGATCCCTGGGATATCGGCAGGTCTAGACATGCCGCTGATATAAGGCATCTCTTGCTCTTTCTCGCTCACACACACAAGCAATGATTACACACTGAGTGCCTTTTATCACAAAGAATTTTATTATCTGTACTAGGTAGGCATGCCAAAGGCATGTGCTTGTCTGTATAAAAAACCCGAAGGTGACTCTGACCTGTGTTGACAACATTGCTATAGTGACCATATTTATGCAGGTTTTATTGACTATAGTATACTATAGTCAGGGGCGTAAAAAATAAAATAAAACTGGCTTCCAACGCTTTTCAAATGCATGATGGATTTTTTGTTTGCTTATTTGCAATTTCATCTGGAATATATCCAGAAGCAGGCCTTTTCATCTTGCTGTAAATCTTGCCAGTATTGCCCCCACCCTAATTGTTTGTTCTCTCCTGTTAATTAATGGTCAAAGATACACAATCCATTCATGCAAAGCTCTGGCCAGGTTTGCTGATAGGGTGGCCAGGTGAGAAAGAAGTTGGGGCTCCTGTACCTTTTGGTTGCAGTCGTGAGGAAAAGGCAGCTTTTAACAGATGTAGCTTGTCCAGGTACTATATTCTGACAGATATTGGCAGTCTGAAGTGGCAATCTATTATTATTTTTAATGCAACCTGACAGATTTTGTCACCTTTCTACCAGGGAAGAAGAGAGCAGTCAAGGGGCTCACACAATACTTATCCCTAGGAATCGCCATGTCTTCTCTAGGGCTAGATTTAACTGCCTCCCATCTGCAATATTGGAAGGGCACTACCAGGGGGTCCCATATGAGGACCGCCTGTGTCCCTGTGGAGATGAAGTAGTTGAAACTTTAGGTCATGGTTGTTGTTGATGTTGTTTTAATGTAGACTTCACAGGTAGGAACATAATAGAATACTTTGCCCTATTATAAGGAAATGCCCTGAAAGGACATCAGAACAGTATTTGGAACATTTCTTGGCTGATACAAACAAGTCGACAACAGCAGAGCTAAGTGGCTAAGATTCTCTTCTCCATTCAAAAGGATGATTCCTTCATCCTAAATATAACTTGTATTCCAGATTTACACCAAGCAGGATATAACACTTTGAAAGTGGTTTTAAAATGGTATATGAAATGTGTCATGAGCCCCAACAGTTGTCAATACTGTTATAAACTGTTGTAAAGCATTAGTGTAGATCCTGCCCTCGCGTTTATCTTTTGTATTGCATTGACCTTGTTCAGACGGAGCACTAAGCCATGATAGTTAAGCGTTTTGAGCTAAACGTTATGGCTGTGTCATGTGAACCACAACTTAGTGTGTTGTGTGAACCATTCCTAACCATGGTGGCTACATAACCATGGTTTAAACATGCTCACTAAACATTTACTGCAAAGGGGTTAGGGGACTAGCCATGGTTTAGCACGTTGTCTGAACAGGGCCATTGTGTTTTGATTATGTCCATATATTTTAAATATGTCTACGTTTTAATGATGGAACGCCTCTCCCAACATGAACCTACCCATACACTGCACTCAACATCTAAGGTCCTCCTTTGAGTGCCTACTCCGAGGGAAGCTTGGAGGATGGCAACAAGGGAGAGGGCCTTTTCAGTGGTGGCCCCCCAATTATGGAATGATCTCTCCGATGAGGCTCGCCTGGCGCCAACATTGTTATCTTTTCGGTGCCAGGTCAAGACCTTTCTCTTCTCCCAGGAATTTAACAGCATTTAACAACATATGCAAAGTTTGTTTGTTTTTTAATGGACCCCAGATCGGTTGTTGTTTAAATGGCTATTATTTTATACTGTTGTTTTTATATTTCGAGGGTTTTAAATTTTGTATACTTTTTAACGTTCACTGTTTTTAACTTTTGTAAACCGCCCAGAGAGCTTTGGCTATGGGACGGTATATAAATTTAATAAATAAATAAATAAATATTTCTCGGCTCGCTGTGTAATGAAATAAGGTCTATGTTGTTATGCTTTTTTAATTATTACAATCATGTTTGTTTGAATGGGTCTGTGACTACATAATAAGCTGAACTGAACTGTAGCTCTCACAAGTAGCCATTTTTGAGAATCACTTGACGATTCTGGGGGTGGGGGGATATAGATGTCCAAGGAAGCAGATCCTCAGAGATAACTCTTTTGGACAGGGACTGCACCACATGCTCTTAAAATATACTGGGATTCTGAGTTTGAGGGTGTTCCCTGAGAAGAGATCTGCACATAGGACATCCCAGGGGGGTAGAGGCTGTAACTGATTTCCCTTTCCTCCTGCAGCTCTTGTGCCCTCTGAAATCTGCTCTAGAGGGTTGGAGGAACATCTGGAAAAGGAGGGTGCAGAGGGAGAGAAAATTTCCTCCACCTCCCCCCCCACCACCACCACCTTGCATTCCTGCTTGTGAGCCCTTTCATTTGTGGAAACCTAGGCCTAATGTATATCAAGCAGGATATTGCACTATGAAAGCAGTATATAAAAGGCAGGAGCCGCACTACTGCTTTATAGCAGTATTAAAGTGCACTGAAAACTGTTGGGGCACATTGACACACACCATATACTGCTTTCATATCACTATATCCTGCTGGGTGGGGCTCCTGCCTTTTACATACTGCTTTCATAGCGCAATATCCTGCTTGGTGTAGATTCAGCCCTAGTTGCGGGTCCAAGTGGCCCATATTCCACAAATTGTGGAATGTGTTCCCTTAAAAATTACAGTTTTACCCACCACTTCTCTTGGCCCTTAGAATGGGCATAAAGGCGCACCTCTTTAATTTAGCCTTTCAAAATTTTAATTTTAATGGGTGGTTTTTTACTGCTTTTAATGTTCTTGTTTTTATTGTTTTAAGATTTTATTGTTATAAATGGTTGTGCCATGCCTTAATGGCTTAACAGGTCGGGCAGTATATCAATCTTAAAAACAAACAAATAAGTAAATAATCCACTGTTTTGGCAATTCCACCTAGAATATCCCAAATCTTGCTCTGAGTCTTCCTTCCTTGAAATCCCTCAACGTGGCACTCTTGAGAACTGAAAGGGTGATGATGTCCTGAGCCTTTAATTTCATCAGTGTCACACAAGCCATGAAGCAAGATAATTCTCAGGATAATAAGCAAAGCAGAAACGCATTGACCAAGGCCAGATCTACATCAAGCAGGATGTAACACTTTGAAAATGTTTTGAAAACGGTACATAGAATGTGTCCTGGGCCCAAATAGTTGTCAAAAACCGTTGTAAAGCAGTAGTGTAGATCCTGCCCAAGGGTGTGTGTAAACCCTTCACAGCATTTATCTATAGCTAATGAGGGAACCATGGAATAAGAAATGCATATCACAGTCCAGGAGGGAAAAGGAATTGTATGGCCGGTGTTCTGATAGAAATGCCAGGAGAGCTGAAGGGCAGCTCGCTTTTGATTTGTGGCCTCTTGTTGTACTGCTAATCACAAAATCAGGGCTGAGGTCTTGTTTTTAAAGCATTTAAAAGGAAACAAGCGGCAGCATGTCCAACCACTGAGCAAACCAATTTCTCAGGTTAATTCTAATTTCTCTGTTAGTTAGTTTATGCCTAGTGAAGCTTATTCCTATAGTTTATTGTGTGATTGGGAGTTAGAGCTAAGCTAGAATTTCTAAGCACATTTCTAAGAGTCTTTCCCTCCTTTTCCCCCCAACCCAAAAAAGGCCACTTTGCACATTTCTCCGTGAATAATCACTACCATTTTGTGCTGCCCTTTCTTCCAACCCCCCCCCCCAAGCCAAATGTTCCAGAACAATCCTAGTATTACTGCAACACGCTCTATGTGGGGCTGCCCTTGAAGCTGCTCCAGAAGCTGGAGCTAGTGCAGAAAGCTGCAGCTCGGCTGTTGTCTAGAGCTGCCCCTTTCCAGCATGTAACTCCTCTGCTGAGGGAACTGCACTGGCTGCCTACTTGCTATCGGGCCAGGTTTAAGGCTCTTGTATTAGTGTAAAAAGCCCTAAACAACTTGGGACCAGGATACCTGAGAGAGCACCTTCTTCCCTACCAACCTGCCTGGTCACTGAGGTCATCCAAGGGTCTGCTCTTGGTGGTTCCTCATAGATCCATCCTCCAGTTGGAGTCCACCAGGGGAACAGCCTTCAGTGTGGTGGCTCAACTCCTGTGGAATTCCCTGCCTCTAGAGGTCAGGCAGGCACCAACTTTGTACTCCTTTCGGCGTTTCCTGAAAACATCATTATTCCAGGAAGACTTTCCTTAATGACCAGCCACAGTTCACTGTACATTTTGCTTCTTTTAAAATCTATTTTAAAGTGTTTTATTCTGTTCTTATTTTATCTTTTACACCATTCTGAAATTTTCAGTGAGGAGTGGTATATAAATATTGTAAATAAATAAATAAATTTGGATACAAAATGGGGGCCAGACTGCTGACACAGTTGTTGTTGCTGTGCACAGTTCTAGGGAAAAATAAAATGTGGGGTGAAACATAAATACAACAGCAGTAAGTGTGACTGCTCTGATGTAGTATCATCATCATCATCATCATCATCTCCTCCTCTATACCACCCAATAGCTGAAGCTCTCTGGGTGGTTTACAATTCATAAGATAATTATATATATATAGCATACAAATAAAAATATTCAAAATTTAAAACAATTTAGACAGCTAAAAACAGTTTCAAAAGAATAGTAGACTTGTTTAGATAGCTTGCATAAATGTCCCATTATATGCCATTAAATGCCTTGGAGTAGAAGACGGTCTTAACTTGGCGTCGAAAAGATGAGTGTTGATGACTGCTCAGAACCACTGCTTGCAAAGCATCTGGGTAGATTAATGTTTAGATTCAACCCACTGCAATTCAATTTTGATCCTGAAGCTGATAAGAGATTTGTCCTCTGCTGGATTTGCCAAGCTAGAAGGATCAGGGAATTGATCACAGCTGTCCAAAGATCTGTGCTACAGTTTTTTCGGCTGTGCTCATCAGATCTCAGGCATGGGCTTGGAGACTAGCAGTGGGCTGAAAATTTCGACCATTCCATTTTTGGCATTTCATGGGGGATGGGGAAAATGAAAACTCAGGCAAAAGAGGCTGGGAGAGGTGAGAATTTCAGAGATTTTTTCTCCTTAGGGAGGGGACAGGGTTTCTCATACCTTTTTAAATGTAGTGAGTTGTTGAGGGGTCTTCTTTTTACTTTTTCAAAATAAATCTATAAATTAATCTAAATCAAGTTCTGCTGTGCGGTTTTATCCTGGTTGTGCTTTTTATATTGTATTTTGTATTTGTATTTTTAGACTGTTTGTTTAATTATGCTTTTCATGGTTTTAATTTTTGTGAACCACCCAGAGAGCTTTGGCTATTGGGTGGTATAAAAATGTAATAAATAAATAGAACACCCCCAGCACTTTCAGGAGCCCAGAAGTTCTTCCTGAATGTTTATTGGAGAGGGAGAGGTCACATGGCCTCCAATAGCATGCACTTAGAACTGCTGGGCTTTCCAAATGCCAAGTTAAGTGGGTGTGTTGTTGTTGTTTTGTTGTTGTTGGGGGAAAAACTAAAAAAATAAGAAGCCCCCCTCAGCAAGCCACTACACTTTAAAAGGGTATGTTTAAACCCTGGCCTTCTCCCCAAGGGAAAAAATTATCTTAATTATCCCTTCTCCCTGTGAAAGAGGCAGAAAAAACAATGCCTTTTTCTCAGGGAGAAAGTTCCTGAAAATAGGGGGCACTGTTTGAGACTTGGATTTTGGGGTCCACAGACAGGGCAGTAGGTCTGCATGTCAGAGCTGTCAACTAGTCTCAGGCTGAATCTTTGGTCTAAGAGGCTTGCAGCAGTATTGTTTTAAAACACGGCTTTGGGGAGGAAAACTAGCAACTCTAATTTCACCAGTGTAATGCAAATGAGAATCACTGACAGACCAAAACTGCAAACCCAGATGCCTCCTCTTGTGCCTTTGTTTAACAAAGATTAGCTATGCTCCAGTGTTACGTTCTGATTGGTTCATGCTGCTACTGGGCACTGCCCTTTGCAGGCTTCAAATGCTGTACTGAATTCCTTGCTTGTCTGTCTGACTGCTCGCTTTCAAAGAGACTCAGATCTTGATTACTAATCAATAAAGCGCTTTTGAACCCTCTGTCGCTGAAGTGTGAAATCGTGCTTTGGGGCTCATTGGATCCTGTCCCTGGGCGAAGAACATTTATCTAACAATTCTGGTGCCGTGACTCAGATGCTAGCCCAGCGTCGGCCTGTGCCTGCCAGTAGAACGGGGAGCCTTGACTGAGATGAAGCGATTGCCGGGAGATTTCTTCCGCCTCTCAATTGACGGGATCATGCGCTGTGCAGACCACAGAGACCGAATTGACGGGACCATTTGTGCCAAGGTTGGAAAATCGACTCCACCCGACAGCCGGAAGGGAACCAGGCAGCAACAAATTGCAGTCAGACGTGACAGAAAGGGCAGAGACGGGAATTGCAGCTGTTTGGTGAGTAAAGCCCCTATCCCAGGGACCCCAAGTAACGGGGAAATGAGGGAGTGGGTGGTAACTCTGTAGACCTCAGAAATGGGAAGCTTACAGTCCATATTGGAAGAGTCCCCGAGCCCATTGGGTTGTTGTCTTTGTATTTGGAAAGCTTTCATTGAAATTGAGATTTGATACTGTGTAAAAATGAGTTTAAAAGAGTTTTGTGAGTATGAATGGACGTCTTTTTGTGTTGGATGGCCCCCTGATGGATCGTTCGATCCAAAGTTAATTTCATGCTGTAGTTACAAAGGATTGCCATTGGAATCAATTTGCATATGTAAACATGTAGTTAAGTAATGTGCCTCTCAAAGGATTGCCGGCTCCTTGGGTGTTGAAATGTAAATTACAGAAAAGCAAGATGTTTGTGCAAAAGCGAAAGAAAAAGAATTTTCAGTTTGTGTTTCCACCCGCCCAAGTGAAGAAATTGATGCTTTTGTTTCCCCTCCTGCAGCTAGATCCCCCTCGGCGTTACTTCCCCCTCCACCTCCTCCTTCCCGTTGTTTGCTGCTTCTCCTGTTTTAATGCGCGCCGTGGCTAGAGATAAGGGAGTAACCCTTTCCGTCTCAGTGGAGAAAGAACGTTTGGTTTTTAGATGCCTTTAAGTGAAGTAGTCCAAGGAGATAGAGTGACTTTGTGTATGTGCCTTTCACAACCTCAGATTTAAAACAGAATTAAAGTGCTACGGAAGCACAAATAGCGCAGACGTTTTGCCAACCGGAGCCCCTGCCTGGAATCATATGCAAGATGAGGAGAGAGAGAGAGAAGGCTGCAGATGTGCAGAGCAGAGTGAAAATGAGAACCAGGAGTATCTGAGAAAAGGTTGTTTTAAGAAGAGTTGGTTCGAAAGACGTGGTGAAGTTGAAAGAAACAGGAAAGTGTTTGAAGAGAAGAGGTGAAGAGATAAGAAGTTCATTGACATGGTTTTTGACCAGAAGAGTGGAAAAGGGGGGTGAGGTCCCACCTTGAAAAGGGTTTTGAAAGTGTACGTTTTATTGGAAGAAAAGACATTTGAAAGGACATTTGAAGCACTCAAAGGAAAGCAAAAAGCAGGAACAAGAGAGCGCCTGCCCCTGGTCAGTGCCCCAACTCAGCACATGTTTTATGCAGAAGAGGATTGAAGGTGTCAGGGACAAAAGCATCTCCTCTTGAAGCACTCGGCGGCAGAGAAGAGGGGGAGCAGTGGTTGGAGTGGATGGACAATTTCAAAATCTTGACATCTCGTGCCCTCTGCTGACGAAGATTGGAAATACTGAATTGCTATATTTTTTGTGTGTGTTCTGAATATTGCCCAGTGGCTCTTTTGGGCAGAGATATTCTTATTGCAGGCCCAAATTTCCTTTGGCCTAATAAAACACTTGGAGTGCTTTTGTCCAAACAACAAGGAGGCAACTACCAGATGGCCCTTTTTACCCTGCTCCAAGATGAATCTCCAATGCGAGAAAGCAATGAAGACATGCTGATCTCAGAAGTGGATGTATGGGACAATGCTGAGCCAGCCTGAGCCCTAAATGCAACTACAATTGAAGCCTGGAAGCACCCCTGTGTCCTTGCATCAGTATCCTTTGAAATTAGAAGCCAGAAGAAGAATACAGCTATGTATCGCTTTTGAAGAATGGACTCGCGAAATGATTAAAGCATTTGAAGAACTCAAGCTTGCACTCCAGTCACCACCAGCACTAGCCTTACCTGATGGAAGAAATCTTGAGGGGTATTATATTTATAAACCCTTTTGTTCACTATACCAGTGAATTAGCAGAATAGCAGCGGTTCTTAACTATGAAAGTCAACAAAGACCAAATTAACTTCAAGACAGAGTCTGTTTTGTTTGGTACAAAAATAAAGTATTTTACTGATAGAAAATAACAGAGTTTATGGCAATACAAATTTACACCAACATACTCACACACTTGGTCATACACGTTACAGCAGGGCTCACAGCAGCAGAGAGAGAATATTTTAATCTGGTTACAAAGTTCCAAAACTCTCTTTATATACACTTCCCTGAACAAATGATGAAACCACTAATTGGCAATGGCAAGACAATTAGACTTTTGCATCATCCCAATAATTCAATAAAGTCCACCTGCAAACTTGACCTTTAAGCTGATTGACTGATGCTGAGTCTTCAGTTTCTTCCAGGTTTTGCAGGCTTGTACAAAAATATGGAAATCACAAAAACCAGTCCTAATTCAGGACTCCAACACCCCTTCTTTTGGGGTTTTCCACTATTTCACCACGTTACAACATTTGTACAGTTAATCACATTTTTAGTAGGGGTGTGCACAGACCCCCCGCTCCGCTTCACTTGCAGATCCGCCATTTTCCGGATC
The DNA here is from genome assembly GCF_023053635.1 of Elgaria multicarinata webbii. Classification (NCBI taxonomy): domain Eukaryota; kingdom Metazoa; phylum Chordata; class Lepidosauria; order Squamata; family Anguidae; genus Elgaria; species Elgaria multicarinata. Next base: position 32,752,726 of record NC_086180.1, on the reverse strand, counting down.
GGGCCGCTCCGCCCCGCCCCCGCTCCGCCCACTTCCGCTCCGCTCCACCCGGAGCTCCGGATCCGGATCCGGAGCTCCGTTTCCCCCCCCCCATAGGCTTGCATTGAAAGCTAAAAAATTATACAACTTTTTTCCTGTTCAAGTTAGAAACCTCATGTTTGGCACCATGACACCTCATGGGGATATACACACGCATGCCAAGTTTCAAAGCAATCCCATCATCCCCTGATTTTTGGCGAATTTTTGAAAATCGGGCACCCCACACACAACATCCCTGCGAGGTGGGCAGGGGAGGAGGGAGGGAAGGCAGGCAGGCATGCAGCTGGCATTTCTGGGGGCATAAGGAAGTGAGCCAAGGATAAGCCAGTAATGCATATAAAATGGAATAAATCAATCAATAAACAAAGGAGGGGTGGAATTAAAAGCAGCAGTGTTGCTCAATAAACAACAAGAAGAACTTTTTTTAAAAGGCTATATCTGTCTTTTACCAGCAATAGGGGGACGTGCCCGGGGGAGGGGGAAGTAGCTGCTAGTTCAAGACACTGAAAGCCACAGCTCTGAGAAGAAGTAAAACGCTCACTTCGACTCAGAACAGGCATTGCTCCACCACTGAAAAGTGACCATTCACTTCAACTCATGATAGGCATTGCTCCACCGTTTTACTCTCTTTGGAAGGCTCTAATGGCCTTCCAGTGCAGGAGAGAGTGGGGGCACGTCCACGATGAGATGCCCTAGGGGAGCTCATCCCCTTGCACCACATCGATTCAGTTGTTCCCCAAGGTTAGGGTGGGGAGCAGTGCTGTGTTTCTATCTCTTATTCTTGGCTTAGTATATGATTTCAGGTTGTGTTTGTGCATTTGGTGGGGCTACTGTGTTAAAAAACACGGGGAAAAGCCCGTTCAAGATGAAGAAAGAGAAGTTTCCCAGAATCCCAAGTTACCTGTTTTGCCTATGCCCTCCTCCAACTTTGGGATCATCATGACCGGGAGCTGACTCTGCCCCTCAGCCCTTTGAAAAAGGTATTTTTCCCGCCGATTTTTTAAAAACTTCTAGCCCACGACCCGTACGATGCAGAAAGTTGAGAGTGGTCTCAAAATGACCCCCATCCACGACTCTCTGTGCACAAGAATTTTCAGAACGATAGCTTAAAACCCCCCCCCAGTTATCCCCGATTCTTTCCCTCAATGCAATCCTATGGGCGAAAAGCCGAAAACGCAGTTTGAGCCGCGCGGTTGACCCGATTTTCACAAAAATATAGCCCGCGACCCGTACGATGCAGAAAGTTGAGAGTGGTCTCAAAATGACCCCCATCCACGACTCTCTGTGCACAAGAATTTCCAGAACGATAGCTTAACCCCCCCCCCAGTTATCCCCGATTCTTTCCCTCAATGCAATCCTATGGGCGAAAAGCCAAAAACGCAGTTTGAGCCGCGCGGTTGACCCGATTTTCACAAAAATATAGCCCGCGACCCAGACAACGCAGAAAGTTGAGAGTGGTCTCAAAATGACCCCCATCCACGACTCTCTGTGCACAAGAATTTCCAGAACGATAGCTTCAAAAACAACGTAGTTATGCGCGATTATTTGCCGCAATGCAATCCTATGGCGAAATGTTTTCAAGATGGCGACCGGAGCGCTCCACCTAAACTCGGAGCTCCGAAAAATGGGCGCTTCTCTTCGCCTTGCTTCTATGGGGTCCGCGGTCCGCTCCTACTCCGCCTCTGGGTAAGGCGGAGCAGGCCAATCCGCTACTGCTTCTACGCTCCTAATCGGAGCGGAGCACATCCCTAATTTTTAGCCCTGCCTGAAACCTGTTTCACAAATCTCCCAATGTTTGATGGCTCCTAACGGTTTTGTAAAGACGTCTGCCAAATTATTCTGGGACTCACAGTAGACTATGTGTTTTAAACTTTAACAGTCACTGGCTTCACCACTGGGACCTTAAAGTCCTTTATTGCTGGATCAGTCAAGTAACTTTACCACTCACCAGCACCATACTTAGCCTTTTTGTAATTCGCCACACAACTCTTGCTTCTTGGAACTTCCATGATTTTGGCTTACTTCCAAACATCAACATTCCAACGTTGCTTTTCTATCATTTGCACAGCCAATGCCAATTTGAATCCAAATAGCACAAAAATTCTCATCTGACCTCTGCAGAAAAATTTCTCCAGTGCTCCAAGGTTCGAGATACCTTAAGATTCCCTTAGACACTCCAGGCTGAATTTATTTTACTACATAGAATAAGCACAAAGAGTAAAGCATATGGCTTCACAGTAGAGAAAATGACGTTAAAGTCCCTCCCTATCCTGACTAAATTCCTTGGCGACTAGTTTCTAAGAAACTCTGTTTACAAGCGGCTTGCTGTTAAAAACTTCTCCTCAGTGGCAAGTTAAAGACTTCTGTCCCGGAGGCAAAACAACTTCTTCAAAAACCTTGTTCTCTTGAAGACTCTGTAATTCGCTTTCCATGGCACACTCCCATTGTTTTCGTTCAAAAGAACTTAATTGCTTTACTTCCGCATAAGAATTAGGTTCACAGCTCACGGTACAAGCGTGTATTCCAAGCCTATGGGGAGGCACGCCTTTGTTTTGTCTTTGAGACCTGCGGGGGATTTGCACCTCCTCCTCCTGCTCCTGCTCTTCTTGCTCTCTGTCTTCTGGCTCGGTCTGAGTTGCTACAGGCGTTTGCCTGCTAGAAGAATCTAAATCTAGTAAAACTGACGGATTATCATGTACCGATTCCCAATTCTGCTCAGCAAAGGAAGCAGATTTTGAGACAACAATTCTTCCTCCTTTGTGCAAAAACCTCCAACTACCATTTTCATAACCAACAAACATCATTTTGACTCCCCTGGGTCCTAGCTGTCTCCTTTGAGCTAAAGGAATATTCACAATTGCATAGGATCCCCAGATTCTGATGTGTTTTAAACTAGGATTTTTGCCAAAAATTAAGAAAAAAGGAATATTGTTAATGGCTGAAGACCACGTTCTGTTGCACAGATAGTTTGCAGCCATAAAAGCTTCACCCCAAAGCTTGGGTTCTGCTTTGGCATCCTTCATTAAGCATTCCATTTTCGTTTTCAGCACGCCAATCCGCCGCTCCACATTTCCAGCTTGCCAAGACGCCATGGGATCTGTAAACTTATGAGAAATCCCATGCTTTCTGCAAAAATCAGCAAACTCTAGACTTCTAAACTCGCCCCCCCCCAATCCGAACAGAAGTTCTGTATTTGCCTTTGCAAAGATCTCTCCACCTTTTTAACCCATTCCTTTACTTTGGCTAGACACTGAGACTTTTGCTTTAACAAATATACCCATGAATAACGTGTTTTGTCATCTAAAATGACCAGGGCATATTTAGCTTTCCCATAACTCTCTGGGAAAGGACCAGTCAGATCTAAATGTATTAGACCAAGAATGTCCTTATGTCTCCAGTCTCTTACACGTGGAATATTGGCTACACGTGATTTTGCCAACTTACAAATGGAACAGTCAAGGTAATTCTGGCAATTTTTTACTCTCACATCTTCAGCAATCTTGAGAGTTTTGCCCAGAGATCTAAAACAAGGATGTCCAAATCTCCTATGAAATAAATGTAGGCAATTGTCATGGGGAGAAATGTTTTTGTAAGTCATAGAACTTGAAGAAATATCTTCCTCTCCACCTTGGCTCCTGTCCAGGAAAAACAAACCGTTTTTTAAACTGGCAGTCCCCTTCAGTTCTCCATGCCTGGAAATAAAACATTTCCCCTCCTCAAAGGAGACAGAGAACTTTTTCTCCATTAGGTTTGACACACCTAAAAGAGAATGACTTAAGTTGGGAACAAAAATAGCATTAGCAAAGCTTTCGTTAAGGACAGGAATATGGCAAATGCCTTCTCCCTTCACTTCCTGCTTTGAGCCGTCAGCAAGGAAAATAAATCTGTTAGACGTGACTCTGAAGTCTAGGAAGCTTTCCTTTCTAGTAGAAATAACGGAATTACAAGCCGAGTCTATCAGCCAGATAGCTGAGCTTCCGTTTCCTTCCTCCTTCGAAATCTTGCTCACTCCGGCTGTAACGAGCTGTGCTGACTTCTTTGAACAAGAAGCATTTTTCCAGCGATGCTCAGAAACTTTCTCAGGTTGTAATCTCACTCTACAGTCCATTTTCTTATGTCCAATTTTTCCACATCTCCAGCAAACAATTGTTTTTTGAGGCTTGTGCTTTTTAGAAACTGAATAAGCAGATTCAGTCTCCTCCTTTTTCACAGTCCCGGTCTTAACCCCTTCAGAACCAGACCATTGTTGAAATGAGTCTGCCTTGCCGTTTGAGCTCACGGCTTCTCTCTTGGAATGTCTTTTCTGTTGTTCTTCTAATAATTTTCCGCACATATAATTCAGGGTTAAATCACGGACGGTCACTCCCTCTAGGGTAGTCACCAACACGTCCCAAGATGGTGGTAAGCTAGACAAAATAATATAAGACTTCATTTCCTCTGAAAGAGTCAAGCCAGCCGATGCTAAACTTTGGAATATTTCTCTTAGCTCCTGCAAATGTTTGCCAATATCTCCAGATTCTTTTAGCATCGTCCTATACATTCTGCGTGTTAAATTTATTCGAGAACCTGCTGTATCTCTTACATATACTTCACGCAATTTTGTCCAGATCACATGAACAGCATCCTCTCTATTAACATAGAATAGCTGATCATTCCTCATACAGAGGATTATGTGGGTTTTAGCTTTCTCTGCATTACGATTCCACTCTCTCAAATCAGCTGCACTTAAATCTTCATTGGGTGGGTCTGTAACCACTTCCCACAGCCCTTGGTTCCTTAAACTCATTTCAATCTTAAATGACCAAGTAATATAATTTGTCTCTGTTAGTTGTTCCATTTGTGTATTCATTCCTATTTGAAGTGCCATAACTGCTAATTGGTTGTTTTTTCAACCCTTGTGTTATTTGAATTTCCTTTTTGGGAACTGACCGGCTTAACAACCTCAGAATCCCTTTTCAAATTCAAAAATAGCCTTCTATCAGACACCGTGTGACTTTGCAAGACAAAAAGCTTTACGAAAAAGCCTCTTCCTTTGTCTAAATCCCAACGTTCTTTAGAAAAAGCAACGCTCCAGGGCAATTAGTCAACGCACAGCTTCTCTGTCTTATCAGGTCCTACTGTTTCTCTGTTAAGAACTAGAATTATGTCCAGACTGGGTTACTGGGCCCATAACCTCTTGAGGGGTATTATATTTATAAACCCTTTTGTTCACTATACCAGTGAATTAGCAGAATAGCAGCGGTTCTTAACTATGAAAGTCAGCAAAGACCAAATTAATTTCAAGACAGAGTCTGTTTTGTTTGGTACAAAAATGAAGTATTTTACTGATAGAAAATAACACAGTTTATGGCAATACAAATTTACACCAACATACTCACACACTTGGTCATATACGTTACAGCAGGGCTCACAGCAGCAGAGAGAGAATATTTTAATCTGGTTACAAAGCTCCAAAACTCTCTTTATATACACTTCCCTGAACAAATGATGAAACCACTAATTGGCAATGGCAAGACAATTAGACTTTTGCATCATCCCAATAATTCAATAAAGTCCACCTGCAAACTTGACCTTTAAGCTGATTGACTGATGCTGAGTCTTCAGTTTCTTCCACGTTTTGCAGGCTTGTACAAAAATATGGAAATCACAAAAACCAGTCCTAATTCAGGACTCCAACAAGAAAACCTTACCGATTGTACCTGGAGACCAGTGGGGTACTACTCAAAAGTCCTGGACCCAAGGCTCACCTTCAGAGCCATTACCTCATTGAATCCTGCCACATTGATGCCTGAACTACAAAGAAAAGAAGACGTTCCAGAGCATGATTGCCTTGAAGCCTTGCAAACCTCATCAAACCTTGCCCAGACCTGTATGATGAAGCTTTAGCAGATGCAGACCTCGAGTTGTTTACAGATGGATCCAGCTTTGTGCAAGATGGAAAAAGATATACAGGAATGGAGATAACAGATGGATATGAAAATGGCATCCAGCTACAATTAAAGCTTCCTAGCCATTTTTCTGCACAAGCAGCTGAACTCGTAGCATGCACAGAGGCCCTGAAACTTGCTTCAGGCAAAAGACTAAATTTATTTACTGATTCAAAATATGCATTTTCTGTAATTCATGCACATGGACAGATTTGGAAAGAAAAAGGATTTGTGACTGCCAGTGGGAAGCCAGTGGCCCATGGAAAATTAATAGTTGATTTGTTAGAAGCCCTGATGTTGCCAAAAGAAGTTGCAGTTGTCCATGTTCAAGCACATAGAAGAGAATCAGACCTTCGCCTTCGACAAGGGAACACCTACGTAGACAAATTGGCTAAACAAGCTGCCATGATTAGAGCTAGCCGAATGTACATAGTACAGCTCATTTCTCAGCATTTGAATCCACTTTATGAAAAAGAAGACTTGAAATTAGCACAAGAACTCAAAGCTTTTAAGAACCCAGAAAGATGATTTGTCACCCCGATGGTCGATTTGTAGTGCCAAGAATAACCATGACTACCCTTTTTAAAGACCTACATTCCCAAGATGGACATTCATCAGCCTCTGCAATGGTTGAAGGACTTTTGAGAACCATGATCAGTCAAGGAATATGGATAGATGCTCAACTAATTGCTTCTACTTGCCTCATTTGTCAAAAAGTAAATGCATCAAGAAAAGCCCCTGCAGCCATGGGAGGGAGGCCATGGGCTTGTTATCCTTTTTAACAAATCCAGATTGACTTTGCTGAAATGTAAAAGCTTTTTAAATACCTACTTGTTTTTGTTGACTAATTGACGGGTTGAGTGGAAGTTTTTCCCTGCCTAAAACCATAGAATCAGATCTAGACAGCCATTTTACTTCTTAGGTAGTGCAGAACATGGCAAAAGCCCTACAAATAGATTGGCACCTCTATACCTCATGGAGACCCCAGTCTAGTAGACAGACAGAGAGAGAGTGAATAGGACCCTGAAAGAAACCCTAGCAAAAATTCAATTAGAAACTTCCTTGAAATGGGTGGATGCACTTCCAATTGCTTATCAAAAGTCAGAAAAGGTCTTAAATTGTCTCCTTTTGAACTAATGTTTGGCTTTTCCCCCTCAGGTTTTAGTGGGGGAACAAGAAGAAATTAAGTGGGAATTGGGGAATGATTTACTCCAAGAATATGTAATTGCCCTGCAGTTTTGTTCTCTTACAGCTCCATCGTTACGCTGCACCTTTCCAGAGACCTGAAGGACTCATCCACCTGTTCCAGCCTGATGATAAAGTCCTTCTCAAAAGTGGAATCCTGGAAGTGGGAAGGTCCTTACTGCATTGTACTTGTAAGTCATTCTGCTGTGAAGTTCTTAGAGACAGATAAATGGACACATTGTTCTAGAATAAAGCCCATCAGCCTCTGCCTCCCCTGAGTACCGGAAACTCAGAGGACACATGCGAAGCTGAGAGCAACAGCCCTCTGCCTTCTGGTGCACCGGAGGCTGCCAGAAGCACAGGCGAAGAAACCAGCACGGAGCAACCTAAGTACTCAGCCCAACATTTAGGGGGCACTAAAGTTAAATTTTATAAGCAAAACCAATGAACTTACATTTGTGTGAAGATTGTGTTGCTCTAATTTTGATAATTCTTATCCTGTTCATAAGTATCTTACTTTGGTGGTTCCAAGTGCTTCTTTAATTGCCATGGCAAATGTCTTTAAGAAAGAATTTTGCCTATATCTGTGCCTTTTACCACTCATAAGTAACTTCACTTCACTTCACAATTGCCAAATGTTCCTTGCAAACCCTCATAATCACCCTCATCTTCCTGCCCTGAAAAACCTTATGACAACCACACAAGCCAAAAACTGTTGGATTTGTGAACAATTAGGGAAGAAAGATGTAGGTAATAAATTACTTCCAGTCCCTGTGCCCCTAACCTATTGGAACTCAAAAGTAAACACAGGATGGGCAGCTGACTGGGTTTTAAAAATGAATTACACACATACTACCAGAGGCTTGTGGGTGCGGGATCCACGTTCAAAAGGACTCGTAGCCTACCAAGTAATACCTAATGAAATAAAACACTCAATATGCATAGAATCAGAGAATTCAACTGGCCAAGATGTAGGATGGTTAAAGGTTCAGAATTGTGTACACATATTATGGTTTGATTATACCCAAGGACTTTTAGAGCCCTACGTTACAGATGAAAAGAAAGTTAACAAAGAAAAATCTACATGCAGTGGCACATGTAATTTTAGTGACATGCCCTCTTATAGTCTTACCAATCCTACACTCTATGGTTTAAATTCACAGATGTCATTTAGAAAAATGAATCAATGGCCTTATTAAACAACTCTGTGTTCTTTTTCAGCGAAAGTGGAGCCACATTCATAAGTCTTTCATAAAACAGAACCAACCAACCACTAATGATCTATTTAGATGGCTCACTAGTTGGTTACCCAATATGGGGTTATTAAAAGAGGGATTTCTTGCATTATATTTTATTGTAATGATTTTACTTATCCTTGCTTTTTGTCTTCCCTGTATTTTGTCTCTTGTGAAAAATCTTGCAAAATCTGTAATCCACCAGCAAATGTATTTGTATTATGAAGCCTTAGCCATAGATGACCTAGAAAAAGCTAGCAAGCTTGAGTTTTAAATTACTTTAAAGGGGGGAAATGTTAGCATAAGTGACTCCATTTTCAAAAGGAAACTATGAAACAGCCATTATGCAGCAAGCGAGGAGTCACGTACCCGAGGGTGTCTCCTTGTGTCTGTCTTATCTAACAAAAACAAGAGCCTTGGCTCCAGTGCAAAAGTTAGCTTACAGTAGAGCAAAGGGATTGTTTAACAAAGATTAGCTATGCTCCAGTGTTACGTTCTGATTGGTTCATGCTGCTACTGGGCACTGCCCTTTGCAGGCTTCAAATGCTGTACTGAATTCCTTGCTTCTCTGTCTGACTGCTCGCTTTCAAAGAGACTGAGATCTTGATTACTAATCAATAAAGTGCTTTTGAACCCTCTGTCGCTGAAGTGTGGAGTTGTGCTTTGGGGCTGATTGGATCCTGTCCCTGGGTGAAGAACATTTATCTAACACCTTGAACAGCAGCGTTAGTGACAGAAGTGAGTAGAAGGGTTACGAGGGCATCATCATCTACTAATATCTATTAACCTTATCAAGCTGCTGTTCAAGATATAACTAGAGATGCGGGCGGACCTTACATAACACAGGGTTAGGAGGCTGTGTCAGGCTGCAGATGCTGGGGCAAATGGTGTCAGCAACCTCCCTGAATCTTCCCTTCCAGATGTTCCCATCCACCTAAGCCAGCATCCTGGGATTGGCAATGTTTGCTTGTTGCTCATCTGGCTGGATGACCTGGTCACCTTCTCTCAGTGGGTCACAGACAGCACTGTTGGAAAAGGCACTTGTTAGGAAAGATGCTGTATGTGTGCTCAGTCTGAGCCATTGAGCACATAGAGGCAGGAGGCCCTGGTGATATGCCCCAATAGGCATCGTGTCACAATATGTAATGCAATGCTCATTTGAGACATTCTGGTGCTCAGTGAGTGAGCTCTGTGTGCCATGTGCCCCAGTCGGAGCCCCATCAGCTAGCCTTGCTGTCTTTAGGTGTGGTGGAAGGCACTGACTCATGCTCAGTGTTGCAGTCAGACTCATATCCTACCAAGAACAGGTAAGCCCCTGTGATATGGGTAAAGTGGAGACAGTAGGCCACGCTCTGCTGTATTGCTCCTTTTGCCAAGATTTGCGCCAAACATTTATAAACCTGATCTTGCAACGAACCACTGGTAAATCAGGTGAATTCTACCTAAAACATCTATTGGATCAGAATCCTCAGGTTACTCTAAAAATGGCCAGTTTTTGTGCGGCTTCCATAAGCCAATGGAAAATGATGATAGTTGAAGAGTTTTATTGCTGAACAATAACATTTTAGATTCAGGCTGAGACTGCTGTGTTTTCCATGACCGAAATAAATAAACTGAACGGCCAGGCCAGGCCATGGAATGGGAGGGGCGCCATCTTGTCCTTGCCTCAGGCAGCAAAATGTTTTGAGCCTGCCTTGAGAGAGGCAAGATGAACAGCTGGCCAAACTTAATGCAAGCCTAATGGATAGAATAGGAAAGGAACAGTCCATATCTCTAGGCCAGAGGGAATATTGCCACCTCTGATTATGTGCAGAATTATGATGCCAGAGCAACACAAGTAAGCAGACGTTTGTGCTGCAGCAGCAAAAGAGGAAATGGCCATCACATATCACAGTGCCCGCCCACCCCTCGCCATCTCTCATAACATCTAGGCACACGTAACCTGCCCCATGCAGCAAAGTCGATCACATGGAGCAGGAGTAGAGAAATCCATGCCAAGAAGAAGACACAACCTAGTTAATTATATTATAGGGAGAGATGTTGACACCCCCTAGGGATGGGAAAGAAATTCATTTTGTTTAATTTCTGAGCACTTCCAGGAACTGAACGCTGACTCAAACACAATTTTCAGTCAGAAGTCCATACATTTGCAATCGGGCATTCTGTTTTGTTTTGTTATTGGCGATATTGAGATAATATTAAAGCATAACTTCATTCCAGGTATTTAATTATGCCCTAAGTCATAGATGCTTAAAAGCCTTCAAACATGTCTCTTGAGTATATATATAAAAAGTCATTGAACCTTTTCCAGGAACATATTTTAGGTGATTATGATAACCAGATAAAGACTGGAAGCTCAGTGCCCAGCCTGCTGTGAGGGGTTGTGCTACTTTCAAGAAAGAAATTGAGATACATGCTTTTTTAATTTGTTTATATTCTCCACCTTGCAATCGCACATGTATTCTCTGAAACCTACAAATAAAGACATGATTACTTTGCTTTATTCTCTAGGAAACAGGGGGGGGGGGGCATATTAAATTCTTAAAAGGAGGTTATTCATTTGCCCTGACTGTGTGTTGAAGCTGGCTCTGTTGAGGCTGACAGTTTGTCAAGCAGTGACCTCTAGTGGTGTTAGTTGCAAACACAGCAATGTTGAAGTATGTCTAAAGCTGGCATTGCTCCATAATATCACACATCCAGATTTGACAGTTTGTTCTGACTCTATACTGTTTAGTAGGGGTGTGATCCTAGGGCATCTCATCGTGGACGTACCCCCACTCTCTCCTGCACTGGAAGGCCATTACAGCCTTCCAAAGAGAGTAAAACGGTGGAGCAATGCCTATTATGAGTCGAAGTGAGCGTTTACTTCTTAGTGGTGGAGCGATGCCTGTTATGAGTTGAAGTGAGCGTTTACTTCTTAATCTCAGAGCTGTTGGTGGCTGTCTTGAGTTGAACTGGCAGCTGCTTCCCACTCCCCCGGGCATGTCCCCCTATTGCTGGTAAAAGACAGATATAGCCTTTTTTTAAAAAATCTTCTTGCTGTTTATTGAGCAACACTGCTGCTTTTAATTCCACCCCTCCTTTGTTTATTTATTGATTTATTCCATTTTATATGCATTACTGGCTTATCCTTGGCTCACTTCCTTATGCCCCCAGAAATGCCAGCTGCATGCCTGCCTGCCTTCCCTCCCGCCTTCCCTCCCTCCTCCCCTGCCCACCTCGCAGGGATGTTGTGTGTGTGTGGCTTTGACTCAGGGGAGAAGTCCTTCCTGCGCTCACTTGGAGTTTTGGAAGTTCCAAATTTTGCAGGTTTAAGCCCCGCCAAAAAACAGGGGATGATGGGACTGCCTTGAGTCTCGGCGTGCGCCGTATGTATCCCTGGATAAGCTGTCATGGTGGTAAGTTTGAGGGGGGTTTTTAACGTGCAAAATTGACGGATCTATGGAAAGGGGTGTTGGATTTTCATAAATTCCCCAAAAATCAGGGGATGATGGGACTGCCTTGAGTCTCGGTGTGCGTATGTATCCCTGGATAAGCTTTCATGGTGGCGTGTTTGAGGTTTCTAACGTGCAAATTGACGGAGCTATGGAAAGGGGTGTGAATGGGGTGCCCGATTTTCAAAAATTCCCCAAAAATCAGGGGATGATGGGATTGCTTTGAAACTTGGCGTGTGTGTGTATACCCCCATGAGGTGTCATGGTGCCAAATGTGAGGTTTCTAACTTGAACAGAAAAAAAGTTGTATAATTTTTTAGCTTTCAATGCAAGCCTATTGGGGGGGGAAACGGAGCTCCGGATCCGGATCCGGAGCTCCGAGCGGAGCGGAGCGGAAGTGGGCGGAGCGGGGGCGGGGCGGAGCGGCCCAATCCGGAAAATGGCGGATCTGCAAGTGAAGCGGAGCGGGGGGTCCGTGCACACCCCTACTGTTTAGCTTCACCCTACCCAGTGCCTGTTTACACTTCCCTGTGCCTGTTTGCATTCTCTTTCCCTCCTTATTGTTTACTACAACTTTATTAGATTGTAAGCCTATGCGGAAGGGTCTTGCTATTTACTGTGTAATCTGTACAGCACCATGTACATTGATGGTGCTATATAAATAAATAAATAATAATAATAATAATAATAATAATAATAATAATGACAGCCAAAGCTTATGAATGCCCAGCATTAACTTGGGCCGTACTTCAGACTCCCCAACATACAATTTATGTGTCCTAGTTCTTTCAATAGGCACAGCTTTCTTTCCTTCTGCCACGCAGTAGAATGGTGAACATCCTCTAATACAAAGATTCCGGGTTCCAGTAAAAGACAGGCTGCCTCCACGTGGAACCAGAGATGGTTTAGAACAGGGTTAGGGAACCTCAGGCTAGGGCCCAAATCCGGCCCTTCTGGGGTCCCAATCTGGCCCCTGATGGCCCCGCCCCCTTCCCCCATCACCAGTCATTGGGTGGCTTCCTGGCTTCTGTTCAGCATTTTCTCCATGTGAAAAGGATGAGATGCCTCCCCTAAGGCTTAAAGCTCCATTGGACAAGCATTTCATTGCACGCTCATTACTAGGCACTCACAGAGTTTGCTCAGGTCCCTCACTTGACGTCGTCTGCCTTCAGTGGCGGCTCCAGGGGGGGCGGAGGGGGGCAAGTGCCCCCCCCCCAAAAAAACAAGGAGCTTGCCACCCCAGTTGCCACTCCAGTTGTTGGACTCATGTTATAATTGCCTGCACTCTGGGATGGCCAAGAAGTTAGCGGCTGTGGGACAAGGGTTTGATCCGGTTCCAGAGCCAGTTCTAGGGCTGCTTGGTCAGCTCACTGCTGGGTGATTGCTTGGGCGGAGGCTTTGAGGCCTCATTATCATGGTGATTAATTATCTGGAAGAAGGGGCTTGTTGCTTTAGAAAGAGGTGGGGCAGGGTGGGAAGGTTAGGAAGGAGCGACTGCGCAAGCGTGAAGAGGAGAGCAAGCTCCTTGTGCCAGGCAGGCCAGGCTAAGTAGTCTCAGTGAGCAGACACTGCCTACGCCTTTTTTGCTTGCTCCTTTTCCTGAGGGAGCAAGATCCAACTGAAGAGAAAATAGGAAGCAAGTGGAAGAAGGAACAAGGATGGCCCAGGTTGCTGCCTCTGCTTTCCCCGTGGCCGCCAACTGTGCTCATTTAAATTAAGTATGGTTTAAAAGATTCTCCTTCTTTTCTTTTAAGTTACTGATATCATTTCATTCCCTTAAGACAGTCTGCTGACAATCTAGCATTCCATTTATATTATTGCTCTCCATTATAAAAACACTTCCTAATATTGTCAGGAAAATGCTCAATACACTATTCAAATCTGCACTGAGGAACATTTTTTTTACCCCACTTTTGCCTTTTTGTGAATTGAATCTGGTTGATCGAATATTTCTGTGCTGGTTGCAAAAAGCTTTTTGGGTTTTTTTAATATTCAGCACATTGTCTTTATATATATTCGGTTTTGTTTTGTTTTTGGGTTTTTTTGCATGTTGCTTTTTGGTGTCAGCCTGTTTTGCCCAGTTCTGTTAACGTTTTACTGTTTGCTGTTTAACCTTTGCCTATCTGGCCAGCTCAGTCTGAGCAGGGGCGGAGGGGGGCAGGCAGGTTCAAGAATATCACTATCCTCATCCTGGTATGATCTTATTGCTTTTTTAAAAAAAGTCTCTTGCTGGTGTTGGTTGCTGATTGTTCATTTGTTCATTTCTGGGTAGGTAGGGGATCATTTCCCTCAGCACAATTACTTTTGTTTTAACAAAACCTATTCCCATCAGAGCCCAATAGATACACGTAAAAATATTTTATTGGAGTTGTGATTGAATAGGAAATGCATTTAAGTTTGTGGTGCCATGTTGTGTAAAAATCTATTTGGGCTTGCTGTGTGTGTGTGATTTTCAGATTGAGAAATTTTTGTGTGTGTTCGTTTGGGCCTAGAATCCATTTTGTTTTGCTGCATAGTTTATCTCAATTATATTGTGAACACATGGTTTTAAAAAATATTTTCTTTGCTTTTCGTGGTTCAAGTTAATATACATTTGTGGCTAAATTCCTCCTGTTTGATGGAGCGCATTTCCCCCCTTTAAATATGTGATTATATAACCCAAGCTCTCTAACTTGCAGTCATTGGCTCCTATTTACCTGCTGCCTCAGTTTATCTATGTGTGAAATGGGTTTCTTGGTCTCCCATCTGCATTTAATTTAAATGTTGGAGAAATGGGCTTGTCTATAAATGCCTTTCTCTTGCTGTGACATACCCTGGATAAAGTAAGTGTGTGTGTGTGTGTGTGTGTGTGTGTGTGTGTGTGTGTTTAAGACACTTTAAAAAAAAAAAAAGCCTGCTCTCTGTTGGCTCTGGGAACTTAGTGTGCTGCAATTATGCAACCCAAACTCACTCTCTCTTGAAGTAATTGACTCTTATTTGCCTCCTGCCTCAGTTTGCCTGTGTGTGAAATGGGCTTCTTCCTTCCCCACCTCCCCTTTTTTCAATAAGTGGGCTCTGCCACAAACTGCTTTCTCTGTGTTATTCTAGAGAGGTTTCTAGGAGGGTGGTGACCCCCTTGGCTCTGTCTCCAGTGAACCCACTTTCTGCCCCACCAATTAGGGTTAGGTAACTGAGGTTTGGGATGGGGGCACTCATAACTGCATCACACTTAAAAACCCTGATGCCTAAACTTATTCTTGGGAGTCCTCCAAACTATACTCCAGCACCAGCAGCCCAGCTAGAAGAACACTTATTCCATGGATCTCTTCCTTTTTTTCTCATTACAGTAGGCCAGGAAAAAATGAGAGGGGGAGGAAAGAATTAATCTGTACCTTCTCCAAATCTTCCTTTTTTCTCCTCAAAGAATTAGGAATGGGGGTGGGAAGAATTTACTTACAGTGCAAGAGTAAATTGTGAGAATTTCATCAATTAATCCCACCATATTCAATGCCTCTTATTTCTTTTATTACATGTTACAAAGGCAATGGATTGTAATAAAAAAAACCCAGCTTCATCAGGAGCATCATCTTCAAAAACATTGTCTTTTGGATCTTTAGACTACTACTTCACAAGCCAAGCAAAACTCAGAAAAGGGTCTGATGTCACAGAAACACAGGGTTCCTTGGAAAAACTAACTGAACCAGAACTTGACTAGGAGGAGGAATTATCTGGCAGTAGTAGTGAGTCTGATAGTTCTGAAATAGATAATTCTGAAGACGCAAGTGTTTCAGAGTTGCCAGTTGCTTGTTTAGGGATTGAGTTAATGCCTCCCTTTGTTAAAAAAAAAAAAAGTTACCTAGTCCAAGTGACATTGCATAGTCTCAAGAAGAAAGTCCAATTCAAACAGTGCTAAAAAGTTATCCACCAACAAAATATGGCCAATCGTCATGGAGACATTTCAACCCAGCATGGTACAAATGCTATTCTTAGTTAGAATACAGTGTAATACAAAATGCTGTGTTTTGCTTTGCTTGTTGCCATTTCTCTGGAAAAGATCCCTGTACTGCTGAAAATCCATTTACTCGTAAAGGGTACAACAACTGGAAAAAAGCTACTGCTAATGATTCAGGATTGAAGCTGCATAACAGAAGTGCAGTCCACAAAGCCTGTATGGTGGCATGGGAGAGTTACAAACAAACACAGAAATCCAAAGGAGGCTCAGTTTTCGTGCAATTAAGTGATGCTCATAAAGAACATATCAAAGAAAATAGGCATTATATAAGCACACAACAACATACATTGGGTTTCCTAGGTGTACAGGGTCCACATTTTGCTCTTACTTTCCTTACACTAAAAGTCTACCTTTCCGGTTCAAAAGTAACTGTTTTCTAAAGAAAGTGTTCTGTCTGTTTAATCTGTATGTCAAGGAAATGCTTTTTCCTTATTGCAATTTGAATTTTGCTAATACATGCTCTCTCTCTCTCTCTCTCTCTCTAAATGTAAATGTTCGTTCGAAACAGACGTTATATCTCCAAAAGTTCTTCACCGATTGCTTTGAAATTTTGACACAATGTTGCATTCGAATAAGTGAGTGTTGTTATGTAACTATGTTCTATATGGGGTCAAAAGTTTGTCTTAAAATCGAAGAAATAGGCCTCCTAAAAACCAGTCCTGCTGATCATTGTGACATCGCCAACCAGTAGGCCAATCCACTGCCTCTGCCTCCTCTCCTATTTACATGTTCTCTCACAATTGGCTGAGTGAATATAGATGTCACACCTGTGACAGTTACACGTTCTGAAGAAAGGTAACTGCCAGGAGTTTCCACTAACCTCCTCACCGTAAAAACATCCTTTTAAAAAAACCAAACAGCAGGCCAATCCACTGCTTCTGCCTCCTCTCCTATTTGCATGTTCTCTCATAATTGGCTGAGTGAATATAGATGTCACACCTGTGACAGTTACACGTTCTGAAGAAAGGTAACTGCCAGGAGTTTCCACTAGCCTCCTCACCGTAAAAACATCCTTTTTAAAAAACCAAACAGCAGGCCAATCCACTGCCTCTACCTCCTCTCCTATTTGCATGTTCTCTCACAATTGGCTGAGTGAATATAGATGTCACACCTGTGACAGTTACACGTTCTGAAGAAAGGTAACTGCCAGGAGTTTCCACTAACCTCCTCACCGTAAAAACATCCTTTTTAAAAAACCAAACAGCAGGCCAATCCACTGCTTCTGCCTCCTCTCCTATTTGCATGTTCTCTCATAATTGGCTGAGTGAATATAGATGTCACACCTGTGACAGTTACACATTCTGAAGAAAGGTAACTGCCAGGAGTTTCCACTAACCACCTCACCGTAAAAACATCCTTTTTTAAAAACCAAACAGCAGGCCAATCCACTGCCTCTGCCTCCTCTCCTATTTGCATGTTCTCTCACAATTGGCTGAGTGAATATAGATGTCACACCTGTGACAGTTACACGTTCTGAAGAAAGGTAACTGCCAGGAGTTTCCACTAACTTCCTCATCGTAAAAACATCCTTTTTAAAAAACCAAACAGTAGGCCAATCCACTGCTTCTGCCTCCTCTCCTATTTGCATGTTCTCTCACAAAACTTTGCAACGGCACACGGCTTGCAGTAAAAAAATTACTGAGCAACGTCATAGAAGGAACAATCTTGACAGGACCTTTCAAAGATGAAGATGTCCTCATTCCTCGCATGCCTATGATTCCAACAGATATGCCATTTCAATTTAAGAGATTGCAATTCCCAATTCGATTGGCGTTTGCAAACACCATCAACAAAGCTCAGGGCCAATCTTTAGAATTGTGCGGTTTAGATCTAGACACAGATTGCTTCTCACATGGACCATTATATGTTGCGTGTTCTAGAGTCGGCAAACCAGACAATCTCTATATCTACACAGACAATGGAGCAACTAAAAATATTGTATATCCACAAGCATTGTGAAATTAAACATATTAGAAACATCCGCTTTGTCTTTTCTTTCTTTTCAGTTTAAGCAGACTGAGCCACAGCAACGCGTGGCAGGGTACAGCTAGTATATATATATAAAAACTAGGCATGTGCTCCGCTCCAATTAGAAGCGCAGAAGCAGGAGCGAATTGGCCTGCTCCGCCTTGGCCAGAGGCGGAGTAGAAGCGGACCGTGGACCCCTAGAAGCAAGGCGAAGAGAAGCACCCATTTTCGGAGCGCTCCGGTTTCCGCGTTCCGCTTCTATCGCCATCTTGAAACATTTCGCCCATAGGATTGCATTGCGGAAAAGAAAGGGGGATAACTGTGTTGTTTTTGAAGCTATCTTTCTAAAAATTCTTGTGCTTGGGGAGTCGTGGATGGGGGTCATTTTGAGACTACTCTCAGCTCTCTGCGTGGTGCGGGTCACGCGCTAGAATTTTTAAAAAAACCGGCGGGAAAAATACCTTTTCCAAAGGGCTGAGGGGCAGAGTCAACTCCCAGTCATGATCACATGATCCCAAAGTTGGAGGAGGGGATAGGCAAAACGGGTAACTTGGGATTCTGGGAACTTCTCTTTCTTAGTCTGAACAGACTTTTCCCAGTGTTTTTTAAAACAGTAGCCCCATCAAATGCACAAACACAACCTGTGAAATCATATACTAAGCCAATAATAAGAGATAGAAACACAGGACTGCTACCCACCCTAACTTTGGGGAACAACTGAAAAGATGTGGTGCAAAGGGATGAGCTCCCCTAGGGCATCCCATGTGGACGTGCCCCCACTCTCTCCTGTACTTGGAGGGCCATTAGAGCCTTCCAAAGAGAGTAACCCGGTGGAGCAATGCCTATCATGAGTTGAAGTGACAGTTCTACTTCTTAGTGGTGGAGCAATGTCTTTCATGAGTTGAACTGGCAGCTGCTTCCCCCTCCCCTGGGCACGTCCCCCTATTGCTGGTAAAAGACAGATATAGCCTTTTTAAAAAAGTTCTTCTTGTTGTTTATTCAGCAACACTGCTGCTTTTAATTCCACCCCTCCTTTGTTTATTTATTTATTTATTCCATTTTATATGCATTACTGGCTTATCCTTGGCTCACTTCCTTATGCCCCCAGAAATGTCTGCTGCCTTCCCTCTCTCCTCCCCTGCCCGCCTCGCAGGGATGTTGTGTGTGTCTGGCTTTGACTCGGGAGAAGTCCTTCCTGCGCTCACTTGGAGTTTTGGAAGTTCCAAATCCATTTTTCAAGTGTGGAAGAAGATTCATATAGGTTTATCTCTACTCCCCAATTCATGGCATGTTGGGATTTCCTTTGAAATGGCCCCATTGAGATGTCTGCAGATTTAAGCCCCGCCAAAAATCAGGGGATGATGGGACTGCCTTGAGTCTGGGTGTGCATCTGTATCCCTGGATAAGCTATCATGGTAGCGAGTTTGAGATTTCTAACATGCAAATTGACGGAGCTATCGAAAGGGGTGTGAATGGGGTGTTGGATTTTCATAAATTCCCCAAAAATCAGGGGATGATGGGACTGCCTTGAGTCTTGGCATGCATGTGTATCCCTGGATAAGCTGTCATGGTGGTGAGTTTGAGGTTTCTAACCTGCAAATTGACGGAGCTATGGAAAGGGGTGTGAATGGGGTGTTGGATTTTCATAAATTCCCCAAAAATCAGGGGATGATGGGACTGCCTTGAGTCTTGGTGTTCATGTGTATCCCTGGATAAGCTGTCATGGTGGTGAGTTTGAGGTTTCTAACATGCAAATTGACGGAGCTATGGAAAGGGGTGTGAATGGGGTGCCCGATTTTCATAAATTCCCCAAAAATCAGGTGATGATGGGATTGCCTTGAATCTTGGCGTGCATGTGTATACCTCCATGAGGTGTCATGGTGCCAAACTTGAGGTTTCTAACTTTCACAGAAAAAAAGTTGTATACTTTTTTAGCTTAATGCAAGCCTATGGGGGAAAAACGGAGCTCCGATCCGGATCCGGAGCTCTGAGCGGAGCGGAGTGGACATGGGTAGAGCGAAGCGGGCCGATCCGCAAATCGTGGATCTGGAAGTGAAGCAGAGTGGGGGGTCCATGCACACCCCTAATAAAAACTCACCTAAATCAATATATTTTTTATTTCAGAATATATGGTTAGGATGGCAGTTATAGTGTGAGATATGCCATTATTTTTCTTCAGAAACCTTAACATGTGGGGCACAGCCCCAAATCTACTTTCCCTCTGCTGTGCCCCCCTCCCCCGATTTTTTTTCCCTAGTGCCGCCACTGTCTACCTTCCATGTGCCTTCCATCTCTTCTGGCCTTCCTTGTGGAACAACAAAAAAGCTCATTAAGTCCAATGTTTTTTAAAACTCAGAATTGCTGCTCTCTCCCGCTGCGTGCAGGAGAAGCAGCGCCATTAGAGCAGCGGACTCAATGGGCCTCGAGCTCGTTCTGTACTTCCTCTTTTGAAAAGAGGAAGTAACTGAGGAATGAAACTGAGGAAACCGGCGGAGAAGCGAAGGTAGGGAGCGTGTTAACCCCGGTGTGATAACAGCTTTAAACTGCAACATGCTGCAACCCCGGTGTGATAACAGCAATAACAGCTTTAAACTGCAACGTGCTGCTATTTATTTATTTACTAATACATGGGCCACTTTTGCTTTTGGACCTGCCCACCATTAAAATGTGATCTGTGAGAAACTTCTCCAAAATTGGATTCAGCCATCAGGCGAAAAGACTGCCAACTCTGGATTCGTAAAATGGAGTGGAAAGGTGCCAAACTCCAAGACACCATTAAGCTTCGTCTTGTTTCCAAAGGAAAGGCAATTGGTCTATGAACTCTCTGCAGTTCAAGCTACATAATCTGAAACACTGAGATAAAGAGATGCACATAAAAGGTGCCTGTGGAGTAAATATCTGCAGATTAATCAAGCAAATAAGCCAAACCAGACATAATTGCAGGTAGAAGCAAAAGAAAAATTTAGAACCACCGGCCCGACACTTTGCACGTAACTAATGCAGTTTTAAGCATGTTTACTTTTCCAGCTGAGAAGAGTTAATAAAACAACCTTCAGCCAGATACCACAGGCGAGGCTGGGTGGGAGAGAAAAAGTATTTATAGTAGGGCTGTACTCCACTTCGTTTCAGATTGTAGAAGCAAAAGCGGAGCAGCCTGATTCACCTCCGCCGAAGGCAGAGATGGATGAGGTCGGGGGAGCTGCAGATCAAGGCGAAGTGGTTTGCCTCGATCCGAAGCTCTGGACGCATGTAAGTGGGGGGAGGGGGACTCACCTGGCACCACAGGTGCCGCCGCAGTCCATGCAGCGACGTCAACGGAGCCACGTAAGGTGGCATGGGGGAGGGGGGCTTACTTGTGTCTGTCACAGGCTTCAGTTGAGGCCCTGGCTTCAAGCCAGAAGAGGCTGCGACCTCCTCTTCTGGCTTCAAGCTGGGGCCTCAATTGAAGCCCACGATGGACACAGGTAAGGGAGCAGGGGGGAGGGGGGCTTACCTGCCTCCGTCACAGTCCATCGCGGGCTTCAACTGAGGGCCAGGCCTCAGTTGAAGCCTGCGCCAGACCATGACGGACACAGGTAAGGGGGTGGGGAGAGTTTAGCTCATCGGCCCCCATTCCCCCCCTTCCCCACTTACCTGCCTTCGCCATCCGCCACAGAGGCAAGTAAGTAGGGAAGGGGGGGTCAAAATCTCAATCCGCCCCTCCGGTTCTCGCTCCGCAGAGTGGAGTGGGGGACAGGCGGATCGACCCAAAGTGGTTTGGGCCTGATCCGGAAGTTCCGGATCAGACCATGAAGCAGTTCGGGGGGTCTGTGCACAGCCCTAGTTTATAGGTTATTGGGTACACTTTGATTTGTTAATCCCAGATTGAAAATATGAATGCAATTTTTCTGCTGCATTGCTCTTTCCCATGAAAAGTTTCCGAACAGCACGCTCAATAATAATGTGGCAGGGGGTTAAATTGAGAAGCAATATATGCCTGTTTCAGTTGCATAGGATTTGATTTACTGACAGCCTGAGCTACAGTATGTTTTTCCCCCATTGATAAAACTGTGTGTGTGTGTGTGTGTGTGTGTGTGTGTGTGTGTGTGTGTGTGTTTCAAACAAACACCATTTTAATGCAGTTTTTGTTGGTCAATGAACCACATAACATGGACATGCATGGACTCGAAACCACAGATTGTGTACAAGCCAGTTCTGAGAGCTGCAAAGTGGGTAAATTTGGGACAAAAATGAACTGAAACAAATTTCTCATACATCCCAACTGGGATGTCTTTCTCATACATCTCATATGGTGTTTTTGTAGCATCACCTTTGTTTGCAAATAAACAAGGAGAGCATCAGTGGAGGTAAACAGCAGGTATTCCTATAAGTCAGGAGACCCTCTACCTCATATCAGAACTGCACAGGTGTCCTGGATCTCCATGGTGTCCAGCCAACTCATCTCTCTCTCTCTCTTTCTGTTCGATACCACTATCCTCTTAAATGATTATTTATTCAGTTAAAATGTTATGGAACCTAATTGGAAGTGCTGTTTTTTTAGGATATTTAATGGAGATAAAAGCTTCCCTCATATAATCTATCCATTGCACAGAAAGTAATCTTAAAAGTATTTAACTGAATCCTTGGGCTCTTGCTGCACCTGAGCCTGAAGGTGTTTTGATGTATGCACACAACTCTGTGCAGGCAGGGGTTGCCCCATTCCTGTCTGTCTGAGGAGATTCTTCATGTGGGCAGTAAGGTTAAAACATGCAGAGTAGGGGGCTATCTATACGGGTTAAAAGCCCAGCAGTGGCTGTGTGTTGGTGCTGTGTTGGTTATACAATGCAGCAGTCATCACTCAGCCACTGACTTTTCCTGCCAGAGCAAGGTCAGCACAGCTCTTCCTCTGTCTGTCCTCACTCCAGCGCCATGCCAGGGGTGTTCCCAGGCAGAAGGCAACCTCCCACTGGTCTTCGGAAGCCAGGTGAGGAGAAAGGGGTGGGCCCAGCAAGCCAAACAGCCACCGGAAATCCCACACTGCCTCCTGCGTTGGGATTACCTGATGTCATCCCACAGCAGCCAAAGCATGGTGGTATTCGTGCTTTAAAAAATGGGAGGCAAACAACCATCATCAAAGGAGCTCCCAGTTTTCAACCTTGGAAAGAAGGGGATCACCTACATTGCAGGAAAATGTGTAGAAACAAGCACGAACATCAACACTGTTCAGCCTTTCATTCTTTCTTTTTCTTGCTGTTCAAATAGGGTGTGGTTTGAGGTGAGCAACTGACTAATGATGAAGGCAACGACGTGGAAAATGTAGGGTGTGTTTGTAAATACAATGAGTTTCCTCTGTCCTTGAAATCAAGTGTGAAGTTTTTCCCATGTATAGATCCAAGTCTTTGCTGCCTTTGACTCCAGTAAAATCAATTCATATTATTATTATTATTATTTATTTATTTATATAGCACCATCAATGTACATGGTGCTGTACAGAGTAAAACAGTAAATAGCAAGACTCTGCCGCATAGGCTTACAATCTAATAGAATCACAAGGGGTGGAAGGAAGCTCAAAGGCAATCTATTCTAAACCCCTGACAAAGCAGGAAATTGCTGCTACCTCAGCTCTGATATCCAGCCACTCTCAAAAACGTCTAATGGAGGTCCACCACCAGCCAAGGGAGCCTGTTCTGTTTCAAACCACTCACACTTTCAGGAGCTCCTTGTTAACGTTGAGTCTAAATGATGTTTCTTGTAATTTGAGCCCGCTGCTTCAGGTCTTATCCACTGGAGTAATGGGGGGAACTAACTTTCCTTGTCAGAAAACCTCTTCTTCACCAATACATTCTTGATGTCAACTTTGACAAAATGTTGAAGCCCTGATAGACTAAGAAGTGTCCAGTAGGTGACACTCCAGCCACAGATATAAGACTAGATGCTGCTAAACTATTTTTATTTGGAATAATAATAATAATAATAATCGCACTTGTTAATATACCCACATCATTATCTGTGATAAATTAACATTGTTAAATGTTCTACAGATGGGTTTCTCATGTCTTTCCTGTTGTTGCTTGTATATTTTGACATTTAATCTCTCAAATATAACTTATTTTACTGTTGTTGTTTTTAACTGTATTTTATTATTCATTTGTTCTGACATGCTGGCTGTTTGCCATAATAAACTTGATTGATTGATATCTGCTCATGATGAAAAACTCAGCCTGGTCCAATTTATTCCTCTAGAAGCCTAGCCACACTGAAATTACACAAGTATATGTTGCAATAGGCAAAGTTTGGGTACAATTTACCTGTATGTGCTACGGTTAACATTGCAATTCAACTCTCATCATGTGTACAGTTGACTGCCATAAGGAGTGGGAACAAAGTGAAAGTCTGGAATAAGGTCACAACTAGATACGACTAGATGTGGGATGGGGGAAGGTTCCAAGTAGATATGACTAGACATGGGATTGGGGGAAGAATGGAACACTTCTCCAGTGCTGTTTAAAATCTAATGAGAATAATTAGGCATCATAATGCTTGCCTCGCACTTGGACAGGTTCTACGCTACTGCTTCGTATTGATGTGCACTGACAAATGTTGAGGCCCATGACACATTCCATATACCGTTTTCAAACCACTTTCATAGTGTTATATCCTGCTTAGTGTAGAACTAGCCGTGGGCCCCCGAGATGTATATTTCCGAGTGAAATTACTAAAGAAGATCCACCTAGCCAGTTCAGTGGCAAAAAGATGAGCATTGTTATCTGGTTTCAGGTGCATCTCTGTATTGGCCTCAAATGTGGAAGCCTGCTGCTGTGCACAGATCTCCCGTGTTGTCACAGGATGAATAGATAAGTATACAAGGTCCAAAACATCTAGAGTTTTATAGGTAAAAGAAGGGGTGCGACAACCTGCAGTCCACAGGTCACATGTAGCCTTCAGAGGACTTCATTGTGAGTGAGTGTGTTTGTGTGTGTGTGTGTGTGTGTGTAAATGTATGTATATGTATGTATATGAGTGTTTGCGAGTGGGAGAGAGGGAAGGGGACATAAGCCTTGACCTTACTCACTGCTCCAGGCAACTCCAGGCAAGCCTTGACCTCACTCAATACCAGCAACTCTGGCTACACCCACCAGCATGTGGCCCCTGACCACTCACCACTGCTGCATATGGCTATTGAGGGGAAATGTTGCCCAAACCTGATCTATAATTATACACTTTAACCACAATCCATAAACCCATGAATCCAGGGACATCTGGGGTAAGTCAGCATCCACCCATGAATTTTTAACAGAACTCAGGTCTGAAATTGCTTATTATTTATATCCTTCCTCCCTTGCCATTAGAGCCACAAGAAGAATATATCATATTTCGAATCCTTTCTTCTTAAAGGTGAAGCATCCTTCCTTTTTTCCATGGTGCTACCTCATATTCTATGCCCAGGATCCATAGTTGCATTTTTAGTTTTAACATCCGCTCGTATCAGACATCTTCTGTCTTCATTAGCCAAGGAATGTTGCATGATGAGTAAATCTCCTGTCTTGGGCTCTCCAAAAAGTTTCCACTCTGCATAACAGCATGAAGTGCTGCCAGTGACACATCTAACCTCTGCCAATTTTCATTGGCATCTATCTAACTGGTATGTTTGAATATGATGGTTTGTCTAAAGGGCATTTGACGAGTATAACTGCTTTAAAATAATAATCACAATAATAAGACCTTCACATTGCTGTGAAGATTAGTGTTCTATCACTCTATTTAATTTATGCTTTAACATATTTTTGGACACAACAGGCAGCCTATATTGCACAATCTGACTGTCACTCTGTCTTGCATTATCTCTGTAGAGGTCATGCAGAGCAGAGGTAGATAGAAACTAGAACTCCAGATGTTTTGAACTTCAGCTCCCAGCAGTCTTGACCATTGGTCATGCTGGCAGGGGCTTCTGGGAGTTAAAGTCCAAAACATATAGAAGTGAAAGAAAGAGAAAGCCTGGGCATGTGGTCATTCCCAGGCCAACAGAATGTTGCCAAGTAGTGGTCCATAAGTTGGCCTTCTCAGTGGTGGCACCCACCTTTTGGGACACTCTCCCACATGTGGTTTGAGATGCAGAAATGGTGGCAAATTTTAAATACCTCTTGAAAACATACTTATTCAAACAGGTTTTCCATGATCTGTGAAGGACTCTGTTAAATACCCTGTTGTTATTAGGGGTGTGCACGGACCCCCCACTCCGCTTCACTTGCAGATCCGCCATTTTTCGGATCGGGCCGCTCCGCTCTGCCCCCGCTCCGCCCACTTCCGCTCCGCTCCGCTCGGAGCTCCAGATCCGGATCGGAGCTCCGTTTTTTCCCCCCATAGGCTTGCATTGAAAGCTAAAAAATTATACAACTTTTTTCTGTTCAAGTTAGAAACCTCACGTTTGGCACCATGACACCTCATGGGGGTATACACACACACGCCAAGTTTCAAAGCAATCCCATCATCCCCTGATTTTGGGGGAATTTTTGAAAATCGGGCACCCCATTCACACCCCTTTCCATAGCTCCGTCAATTTGCACGTTAAAAAAAAACCTCAAACTCGCCACCATGACAGCTTATCCAGGGATACATACGCCGCACGCCGAGACTCAAGGCAGTCCCATCATCCCCTGTTTTTTGGCGGGGCTTAAACCTGCAAAATTTGGAACTTCCAAAACTCCAAGTGAGCGCAGGAAGGACTTCTCCCCTGAGTCAAAGCCACACACACACAAAATCCCTGCAAGGTGGGCAGGGGAGGAGGGAGGGAAGGCAGGCAGGCAGGCAGCTGGCATTTCTGGGGGCATAAGGAAGTGAGCCAAGGATAAGCCAGTAATGCATATAAAATGGAATAAATCAATCAATAAACAAAGGAGGGGTGGAATTAAAAGCAGCAGTGTTGTTCAATAAACAGCAAGAAGAATTTTTTTAAAAAGGCTATATCTGTCTTTTACCAGCAATAGGGGGACGTGACCGGGGGAGGGGGAAGTAGCTGCCAGTTCAACTCAAGACAGCCATTGCTTCACCAACAGCTCTGAGCTTGAGAAGTAAACGCTCACTTCAACTCATAATAGGCATCGCTCCACCACTAAGAAGTAAACGCTCACTTCGACTCATGATAGGCATTGCTCCACCGTTTTACTCTCTTTGGAAGGCTCTAATGGCCTTCCAGTGCAGGAGAGAGTGGGGGCACGTCCACGATGAGATGCCCTAGGGGAGCTCATCCCCTTGCACCACATCTTTTCAGTTGTTCCCCAAAGTTAGGGTGGGGAGCAGTGCTGTGTTTCTATCTCTTATTCTTGGCTTAGTATATGATTTCAGGTTGTGTTTGTGCATTTGGTGGGGCTACTGTGTTAAAAAACACGGGGAAAAGCCCGTTCAGATGAAGAAAGAGAAGTTTCCCAGAATCCCAAGTTACCCGTTTTGCCTATGCCCTTCTCTAACTTTGCGATCATGTGATCATGACCGGGAGCTGACTCTGCCCCTCAGCCCTTTGAAAAAGGTATTTTTCCCACCGATTTTTTAAAAACTTCTAGCGCGCGACCCGCACCACGCAGAGAGGTGAGAGTAGTCTCAAAATGACCCCCATCCACGACTCTCTGTGCACAAGAATTTTCAGAATGATAGCTTAAAAACCAACCCAGTTATGCCCGAGTCTTTCCCGCAATGCAGTCCTATGGGCGAAAAGCCGAAAACGCCGTTTGAGCCGCGCGGTTGACCCGATTTTCAAAAAAAATAGCACGCGACCCACACGACGCAGAGAGGTGAGAGTGGTCTCAAAATGACCCCCATCCACGACTCTCTGAGCACAAGAATTTCCAGAACGATAGCTTCAAAAAGAACGTAGTTATCCGCGATTATTTGCCGCAATGCAATCCTATGGCGAAATGTTTTCAAGATGGCGATCGGAGCGCTCCGCGGAAAGAGAAGCACTCCAAAAATGGCCGCTTCTCTTCGCCTTGCTTCTAGGGGTCCGCGGTTCGCTCCTACTCCGCCTCTGGGTAAGGCGGAGCAGGCCAATCCGCTACTGCTTCTACGCTCCTAATCAGAGCGGATCACACCCCTAGTTGTTATACTATTGTAATGTTTTTTAAAGATTTTAATTATTTATTGATTTTTCTGGGCTGTTATATTTTTACATTGCATTTTTAATGTGAACCACTTAGGGATTTTAATATATTAAGCAATATAGAAGTATTTTAATAAACAAAATAAATAAATATCTGACTACTCTGCCAGTAGTAAGTGTTGTAGACCATGCAGCATAGGAGATTAAGGGTGCAATCCTATGCATGTTTAGACAGAAAAAAGTTCTGCAATTTCCAGCATTCCCCTGTATAAAAGGATTATGTAAACTACCCTAACAAGGGTTTAAAAAGCAGACAATATGGTTGACTGATATGGTCAACACATGTCTGCTTTGTTTCCATAGCAAGAATATGCTGGTTATTGGTGGGTCTTCCTCTCAAAACCCAGAGCTTTCTTATGGGCAGGCTCTGCTGTTCAGAGACACTGAGGCCAATTGAGGAGATAGCTATATCTGGGGTGCCTGGAAAAGTGGAAGGTGCCTGAAGCTGTTCCAAGGGCAATTAGAAAAACCTAATGAAAGAGCTAAACAAAGATGCCTAGAGGCATATACTTTAAAGTGCAAAAGTTTATAGGTTGCAGCTGAAAAGATGAATCCAGCAGCCAGCCTCTAAGAAGTGGAAACATCAATCACTTCTTGACTGTAAGTATAGTTATCTAGAAGAGGTGCTTTCTAAAGGGAGAAACAGATTAGAGATGTGAAGGCCTGGAAAAAGCCAGGAAAAAAACATTGGGAGAGGGAAGGAAAAGAAAAACTCAGGAAAAAAAACCCACAATTTCTTCTGCTTTTTCTCAGGGTTTTTTATTTTTGTTTTTGTTTTTTGCAAAATTGTGGTGGGGAGGGAGAGAGTTTCCCCCCCCCCCATTTTTTCTGGTGTTTCCTCCATTTTTTCTGAGAGGTTTCCCCCAGGCCTTCACATCTCTAAGACAGGTGTATGGTTGCCATACTGGAAGAGCACAACTGCAACACCTTCCACTACTACAGAAAGAGTTTGGAAGGGAATAACAGTTGAACAACGAATGGCAACAAGCAGTTCTCAAAGTGAAAGAACATCTAGCCTGGGTTCACACTACATGCTAAGCCATGATGGTTTATTTTCTGGGGAAAGCCATGATGGGTTCTTGTGTCGTCTATGGATTTTTCTGCCACCCACAATGGGTTAATCTGTGGATTAATCCACCCCAAAACCCCACTCTGAGAACCCATGTTCTGCAGAATGGGCATAGTGGGCTGTTTGCATACTCTGCAATGAATACTGGTTAGCAACCCATCATGGCTTAGTGTACATGTGTAACCATCCTTAGAAAGGTAAATTTGTGTTATGAATGAATGAGAGGTAGGCTTAACATTGTTGTTGTTGTTGTTGTTAAGAAAAAATAATCAAAGGCCAGATTTGCCATTGAGAGCCGAGTGAATAAGTGAATAAAGAACAGCATCCTGGATTGCAACACTAGGTGACAGAGTGAAACCATTAATCTCACCCCATGGGGACATTATACAATTCTATTGTTTGTTCTCACCTCATGACAAGTTTAAAAACTGAAACAAATGTATTCCAGACTCTTAGTATGACAACTGTGGCCTGATAAATGGAATTATAATAAAGCTACATTGGCACTTAAGCCAAATAACACTAGTTGAGCCGCGTTGATTCATGAGCTTGTCATCAACTAGTTCAAAAAAGTTCAGAGACTGTAAATCATCCTAAGCTATATATAAATAAGTTTTGAAACCAAAGCTTTTCAGGTGCTCATATAACCCCTCCAAAACTGTTTGTTGATCAAACAAAGTCAATGAAGGACAGAATACCATTGCTACCTGCAGGATCACTGCACAAGGCTGCAGTTCCTGTAATATCACAACTGTTTGCATTTCTCAGAAATAAGGATTAATGAAAACAAAACAAAAAAAGTCATATATATATATATATCAATCACATGGCCTCAAACCCATCCATCATAGCTAATTAAATGAGTGTTTCACAGTATGGGGCTATTGCTTGAAAAAGAAAAGTGAAAATTAAAATCAGCCTCCACTGAGTAAAATCGTAAGAACTCCACATTCATGTTGATGATAGTACTAAAGGTTTGTTCACATCTTCAATTATCCTTTTAAGATAACAACATCTAAGGGCCTTGCTAGACCCTGCCGGATAAGCCGGCAGGGAGGCGGGGCGACGGCGCGTTAACTTTAGCACGCGCCGCCCCGCCTCCTAGACCGCCGACGTGCAGGGATGACGGAAGCCCTGCAGTGTCAGCCATTTTTTTTGTTTTGTTAAAGGGGCCACGTGCGCCACGAAGATTGCGGACAAAGTAAGGGTTTTTTTTTAATTAAACTCCCATGTCTGCTGGTGGAGAAGAAAACAGCTTCCTGACAAAGGCAGTCAAATCAAGGCTACTTCTTGTTTGACACCTCAGTAGTTATAGAATAGAACTGAAAACCAAACATGGAGAGTGCTTTTTGCTGAGATAAGAGAGACAGTGTTCCAATTGTAAGGGGTATTAGGGTTTTTGAAATTTCCTGTGATTTCTTCCTTTTGTTCCTCCCCTTTCCTCCTCGCTCCCTCTCTGACCTTCACCATTGCTGGGTGTTTGCTCTCTCACTTCTGCCATTTTAATGGAACGCAAAATGGGCTGAACAAACTCATTGAAACTCCATGCTTTACCTGCATTATATATGCAAGAATATTTGTGAATAAAATCTTTTTTCTTTTCGTCACTGAAAAGGGATGTGGTTTCCTTTTATTATTCTAAAATAGCCTGTGTGCCTGTGAGACTGGTAAACATTTGTTCTGTTTTGCCTTTTTTGTTTTCTGTGCTAACTGCCTTTCTAAAAGGAAACATCATTACTAAATAATCCCATCAAGAATGAAGAGCAAAACCGGGTGGTGACAATGACGAGGAGGAGGTAGACTCACTAAGGGAAGGGGCCCATTGAGGGTGATCTGTCCAAAGGCTCTCAAAAAACTGAAGCAAACGCTGCTAATGATTCTCTAATTCTGAAATTGTGCTTGTTTCAGACACATCTATTCTGAAGTTTACCATCCTAAGCATACTTACCTGGAATAAATTTAATTGAAATTAATGGGAGTTACTTTTGATTTGGGAGTTGAATGTAAATCACAAAGGAGGAGGAGGAGGAGGAGAAGGAAAAGCATCCCTTTACTTGACTACTCTTGAGGGGTATTATATTTATAAACCCTTTTTATTCACTATACCAGTGAATTAGCAGAGTAACAGTGGTTCTTAACTATGAAAGTCAGCAAAGACCAAATTAACTTCAAGACAGAGTCTGTTTTGTTTGGTACAAAAATAAAATATTTTACTGATAGAAAATAACACAGTTTATGGCAATACAAATTTACACCAACACACTCACACACTTGGTCATACACGTTACAGCAGGGCTCACAGCAGCAGAGAGAGAATATTTTAATCTGGTTACAAAGTTCCAAAACTCTCTTTATATACACTTCCCTGAACAAATGATGAAACCACTAATTGGCAATGGCAAGACAATTAGACTTTTGCATCATCCCAATAATTCAATAAAGTCCACCTGCAAACTTGACCTTTAAGCTGATTGACTGATGCTGAGTCTTCAGTTTCTTCCAGGTTTTGAAGGCTTGTACAAAAATATGGAAATCACAAAAACCAGTCCTAATTCAGGACTCCAACACCCCTTCTTTTGGGGTTTTCCACTATTTCACCACGTTACAACATTTGTACAGTTAATCACATTTTTAGCCCTGCCTGAAACCTAACGTTTCACAAATCTCCCAATGTTTGATGGCTCCTAACAGTTTTGTAAAGACGTCTGCCAAATTATTCTGGGACTCACAGGAGGCTAACTTCAATGTTCCACTAGCTATGTGTTCTTTGACATTATGAAACTTGATAGCTATGTGTTTAGACTTTATCTTTAGGATTTCTGAATTCGCCAATGCAATTGCTGCTTGGGAATCACAGAACACAGTTACAGGCTTTGCAACATGGATTTTGAAGTCCTTTAATAATTGCAATAGCCATGTAATCTCACCACAAACATCAGACAGTGCCCCATACTCAGCCTCACATGAAGATATGGCCACTGAAGCTTGCTTCCTTGACTTCCAGGATATTGGGGCTTTTCCAAATAATAGAATGTATCCAGACGTGGATTTTCTATCTTCCGTACAGCCTGCCCAATCTGAATCCACATAGCACAATAAATCTTCATCTGGCTCTGCAGATAAATTTAATCCGTGCTCCAAGGTGCCTTTTAGGTACCTTAAAACTCTTTTCAGGGCATTCCAGGCTGGTATTGTGGGCTTTGCAACAAACCTGCTTAAAATGGCGACAGAAGCTGACAAATCTGGCCTAGACCAGTTAACTAAGTACAACAACATTCCAACCGCAGACCGATACAAATCTGGGTTGCTAAAACATTCACCTTGTAAAGTACTTTGTATGTTTAGTTCCATGGGGCTTTTCACCGGTTTGCAGTCTTGCATCCCACACTGTTCAAGTAACACCTCAATTTTCTGCTTTTGACTTAGCAGAAAGCCTCCGTCCTCCGTTTGTTTAACTTCTACCCCCAGGTAATTTTTCACTGGCCCTAGGGACTTCAAGTTATACTTACTAGCCAACTGCTGTGCTACTTTTTGGACCTCTGCGTCACTATAACAAGATATCAAAATATCATCAACAAATAAAATTAAGGCTTTATAATCCTTACCACTCCCCTTCGTGTAAAGACAAGGGTCTGCAATGCTCCTAGAAAAACCCATGTCGTTTATCAGAGTGTTGTTTAAAGTTGAATTCCAGCACCTCGCACTCTGTTTCAACCCATAAATCGCCTTCTTTAACAACCAAACTTTGTTGTTGTTATCAAACCCTTCTGGTTTCCTCAAGTACAATTTTTCCTGGATTGGTGCGTTTAGATATGCTGTGGTAAAGTCGTACTGACTTATCTTCAACTTTTCTTTGGCTGCAAGGGTTAAAAACAAGCGTAAAGTCTCTGATTTTACAGTGGGTGAGAAAGTGACGTCATAATCGACGTCCCTAACCTGATTAAATCCCCTAGCAACCAGCCGAGCCTTGAATTTAGTGTCCCCGTTTTCAAGCGGCTTGCGTTTGAAAACCCAGCGGCAAGTTAAAGATTTCTGTCCCGGAGGCAAAACAACTTCTTCAAAAACCTTGTTCTCTTGAAGACTCTGTAATTCGCTTTCCATGGCACACTCCCATTGTTTTCGTTCAAAAGAACTTAATTACTTTACTTCCGCATAAAAATTAGGTTCACAGCTCACGTTACAAGCGTGTATTCCAAGCCTATGGGGAGGCACGCCTTTGTTTTGTCTTTGAGACTTGCGGGTGATTTCCACCTCCTCCTCCTGCTCCTGCTCTTCTTGCTCTCTGTCTTCTGGCTTGGTCTGAGTTGCTACAGGCGTTTGCCTGCTAGAAGAATCTAAATCTAGTAAAACTACTGGATTGTCTCTTGAAGAAATATCTTCCTCTCCACCTTGGCTCTTGTCCAGGAAAAACAAACCGTTTTTTAAACTGGCAGTCCCCTTCAGTTCTCCATGCCTGGAAATAAAACATTTCCCCTCCTCAAAGGAGACAGAGAACTTTTTCTCCATTAGGCTTGACACACCTAAAAGAGAATGACTTAAGTTGGGAACAAAAATAGCATTAGCAAAGCTTTCGTTAAGGACAGGAATATGGCAAATGCCTTCTCCCTTCACTTCCTGCTTTGAGCCGTCAGCAAGGAAAATAAATCTGTTAGACGTGACTCTGAAGTCTAGGAAGCTTTCCTTTCTAGTAGAAATAACGGAATTACAAGCCGAGTCTATCAGCCAGATAGCTGAGCTTCCGTTTCCTTCCTCCTTCGAAATCTTGCTCACTCCGGCTGTAACGAGCTGTGCTGACTTCTTTGAACAAGAAGCATTTTTCCAGCGATGCTCAGAAACTTTCTCAGGTTGTAATCTCACTCTACAGTCCATTTTCGTATGTCCAATTTTTCCACATCTCCAGCAAACAATTGTTTTTTGAGGCTTGTGCTTTTTAGAAACTGAATAAGCAGATTCAGTCTCCTCCTTTTTCACAGTCCCGGTCTTAACCCCTTCAGAACCAGACCATTGTTGAAATGAGTCTGCCTTGCCGTTTGAGTTCACGGCTTCTCTCTTGGAATGTCTTTTCTGTTGTTCTTCCAATAATTTTCCGCACACATAATTCAGGGTTAAATCACGGACGGTCACTCCCTCTAGGGTAGTCACCAACACGTCCCAAGACGGTGGTAAGCTAGACAGAATAATATAAGACCTCATTTCCTCTGAAAGAGTCAAGCCAGCCGATGCTAAACTTTGGAATATTTCTCTCAGCTCCTGCAAATGTTTGCCAATATCTCCAGATTCTTTTAGCATTGTCCTATACATTCTGCGTGTTAAATTTATTCGAGAACCTGCTGTATCTCTTACATATACTTCACGCAATTTTGTCCAGATCACATGAACAGCATCCTCTCTATTAACATAGAATAGCTGATCATTCCTCATACAGAGGATTATGTGGGCTTTAGCTTTCTCAGCATTTCGATTCCACTCTCTCAAATCAGCTGCACTTAAATCTTCATCGGGTGGGTCTGTAACCACTTCCCACAGCCCTTGGTTTCTTAAACTCATTTCAATCTTAAATGACCAAGTAATATAATTTGTGTCTGTGAGTTGTTCCATTTGTGTATTCATTCCTATTTGAAGTGCCATAACTGCTAATTGGTTGTTTTTTCAACCCTTTTGTTATTTGAATTTCCTTTTTGGGAACTGACCGGCTTAACAACCTCAGAATCCCTTTTCAAATTCAAAAATAGCCTTCTATCAGACACCGTGTGACTTTGCAAGACAAAAAGCTTTACGAAAAAGCCTCTTCCTTTGTCTAAATCCCAACGTTCTTTAGAAAAAGCAACGCTCCAGGGCAATTAGTCAACGCACGGCTCTCTGTCTTATCAGGTCCTACTGTTTCTCTGTTAAGAACTAGAATTATGTCCAGACTGGGTTACTGGGCCCATAACCTCTTGAGGGGTATTATATTTATAAACCCTTTTTATTCACTATACCAGTGAATTAGCAGAGTAACAGCAGTTCTTAACTATGAAAGTCAGCAAAGACCAAATTAACTTCAAGACAGAGTCTGTTTTGTTTGGTACAAAAATAAAGTATTTTACTGATAGAAAATAACACAGTTTATGGCAATACAAATTTACACCAACATACTAACACACTTGGTCATACTTGGTCATACAGCAGGGCTCACAGCAGCAGAGAGAGAATATTTTAATCTGGTTACAAAGTTCCAAAACTCTCTTTATATACACTTCCCTGAACAAATGATGAAACCACTAATTGGCAATGGCAAGACAATTAGACTTTTGCATCATCCCAATAATTCAATAAAGTCCACCTGCAAACTTGACCTTTAAGCTGATTGACTGATGCTGAGTCTTCAGTTTCTTCCAGGTTTTGCAGGCTTGTACAAAAATATGGAAATCACAAAAACCAGTCCTAATTCAGGACTCCAACAAAACTCATGTATGGGAATTCTGATTCAGAGGTTGGGGCAATAAAATTTTGTAGGCAGAGTAACTGCTTTTCCACAAAAACTTTAAGAAGTTTAGATTTTTAAAATACTCTTCAAAACCGATGATAGCTGATCAATTACAGTGGGCAGAAGAGAGCAAGCAGAAGGAGAAATAAAAATGCCCTTCTCTCCATTTGTCATTATTTTGTTCCTTCTGCTATCAGTTCCCTTGGTGAGCTGCCTCTACAGATATGAGACGTAATTATCCCAGTCCAATGAACCATGGACTGGGAAGAAGCCACGTGCCTGTAGGCTCCCACCATGGACTCCATGCCCTTCCCCTTCCCTCCCTGCATCCAGCTTCAGCAGAATTTTCTTAAAGTAAGGTTTGCCATGACACCCAAACTGGGAAAGTATAGTTTAAGGGCTTCCTGCAAATCAGGTATCAACCAGCATAACTGAATGCATGAGAGACGGTAGACCTATTCAGATGACACATTAAGCCACTGTGGATTGTTCAAAAATGCTATCCATGGTGGGTTAGCATGTCATTTGGCAAGAAATTCCCTCCCAATGGTGGGTCAAGGACCCTTGCCCACAAGCCATCTTCTGCAAGATAGTGGGTGCCCATGGTGGTGCCTGTGTCATCTGATGGGAACCCCATGGGGTTTTGGTTTGAAATGGTGGGGAAATGGCAGCAACCATAGAGTCCACCAGCAAGAGCGACCACCACTTTCAGTGACACTCTTGCCATTGCAAACATCTTCTATGGATGGTGGTCATTTCCCCCCCATGTTCTGAATGGAGCAGCTTCCAGCCATCTGTTCAATAGGTGGAGGATGGCAGGGTGCACAGCTAAACCGCACAGAGGTAAGCGATCTAACCACGGAGGAGGGCCTGCTTGTCATGGTTCCATTGCCCCTCCCTCTGCCGTGGCTCCCCTATCCACCCACCCTCTGTGCTAATCTGAACAGGCCAAGTGTGTACCTGCCTGCTATAAATCAGAAAGTATCCCAAAAAGCTCATCCAAATGGATCTCAAATTGCAGAGCTCTTCCCTTTAAACCAGGGTGTTGAACTCAGGCACATGACCCAAAATTGTCCTGCTTAGGGTCCCAATATGGCCCTCCAGGGTCCCCCAGATGGCCCCACCCCCTTCTCCCATCTGCTGATTGTTTGGTGGCTTCACAGCTTTCATACCATTTTTTTTTCCTAGGGCTGTACACGATTCGGCCTCAGCTTTGGAATTCTGAGGCTTCAAGCAGCCATCATACCGTACACAGCATCATTGCATCAATGATGAAAAGTTATACAACTCCCAGCATGCCTTGCCAGGGAAGGAAGGACATAAGGTTCTCAGACCCTGGTGAGCCAAATCGTACACAGCCCCATTCTAAAAGGCTGAAATGCCACTCCTACAGCTTTAGTAACTAGCAATACAAGCTGGAATGTTTGATCCTACCCTCTATGCCTTTGCCCCACCCACTTTTGCCTTCAGTCCCACCCACCACTGGAATGTGACCCCTCAGAGCTTCTCTGAAAGGGGTTTGACACCCTGCTTTAGACCAAACCCAGGGCACTAAAGCCCATCAATCACCGTAGCCTCTCCTCCCAGCGCCGGCCAAGTATACAGCTTTGCATGATGCACATCATATGAATGGACTCAGCTGGTGTCATTGGTCCTCAGGCTCTCCAGCTGCAGGGGCTGTTTTCACCTGCCTCACACTTTCCCCCAGTGGGGATGGCATGCTGCCAGTGAAGCACTTAGTGTGCCGCTAGTCCTCCCTCATTGGGGAAGGGAAGCAGCATGCAGGGGAGCCACCTTGTTATCTCCAACCTGAGATCAGAGATAACAAGGGGATTATCCTGCATGCTGCTCCCCAAATCCTAAGTAGCATCCAGGGCAGGGCTTTGGGAAGATTGAGGCCCTTTCTACATCTATGGGTATAGAGGGCCGGAGAGGGGGCGATCCCAGACTTACCTACTTCCGGGATCATCACCCTGTGTCTACATGGACGTGCAACATCCTGGATGGGAGGAGGGACGTTGTGCACATTGCAGGCACCATTTTTTTTCAAGGAAAAGGAGCTGGAGTGCACTCATGCTGCAGCGAAAAATACAGTGAAAAAAGTGGGGAAAGCCCCGACCCTGCTCCCCACCCCACCTCTGATGGCCCCGGACTCCCCCTGTCCCAGCTCTTTCCCTCTGATGAGCCCTGCTACTCGCTGGGAGGAGAGAAGAAGCCAGAACAGGCAGCCCCACACCTCCCATGATTTCGGGATGATCCCGAGACTGCAGGAGGAATTGGGTTTTCCCAGGGAGAACTTATCCCTGGGAAAACTCGTGCTCGTCCCCCACTGCCCCCGGGAGTCTCTGTGCGTCATTTGGACACACAGGGACTTGGCCGTGACCAACTCGCATTTCCGGGCTGGTGTAGAAATGACCATAGGCTGAGTTCAGACAACACACTAATCAATGGTTGTTTTCCATTTTTTCCTATTACCCACCCCCATCCCATTGATTAGCATGTTGTCTGAACTCAGCCATAGAGGGTAGGTCATTGGGAGGTGAGTGGGTGGGGCAGGCCAGATGGGGAACCTCTGCAGGCCTGATTAGGCCTGTTGTGCCAGAAATTCTCCAACCCAGCTTTAAGACAATAATATGGCTGAGTTCACACGTAACACTAAGCAAGGTGGGTAGCAAACCACTATGCATCATAGATTGTGCAAACATCACTATACCCATTCTGCAGAGGTTATGTTTTCAGAGTGGGGTGTTTGGGCAGATTAACCCATCATGGGTTGTGGAAACATCCCACAGATGACACACGAACCTATCATGGGTTCCGTCAGAAAATGTCCCTGCATGTTATATGAACCCAGCCTATGAGTATATTGACATCTCTTCTACTGTGTAACTTGGAAATGGTGTCAGTTTGCAGTGGCGTTGAAGAGCAGTTCATCATATTTAAACCCTTAGAAATCCCTGAAAGAACATTCCCCACACTGAACTCATTTGATCGAGGTGTGAATTAAACCATGTACAGTGCAGCATTATTGGGAGACATGAAAGGGTTTCATGAGGTGCAGAGGGTAAGAATATTGGAGGAAGGTCAAGGGGAAAAGAGATGAAAGTGTAGCTGCTGAAGGTCTGCCAAAAGAAACAGAAACTTTTGCCATTTTTTTTCCTTGTAGAGTTAAAAAGGAAGAAAAAAATTGATTTGGCACTCCTGAGTTTATTCCTCAGTTGGGATCTCATTAAATAAGTTGATTTGCTTTTTTTACTGCTCATGCTTGGGGCATGAGATCAAAATGGACAAGAGAAAATCAAGATGCAATGAAACTAGACTATATTTTTTATGAAATATACTAAATTGACATCGGTGTGCGCAGCACATTTCATTGGGGTGTGTACCCAGGGATTATTTTTTAAAAGGCGAACATTTACTGAATACTGAATCATAAAGGACATTATTCTTATTCATTTATTTAGGGTGACCATATGAAAAGGAGGACAGGGCTCCTGTATCTTTAACAATTGCATAGAAAAGGGAATTTCAGCAGGTGTCATTTGTATATATGGAGAACCTGGTGAAATTCCCTCTTCATCACAATGGTTAAAGCTGCAGAAGCCCTGCCCTCTTTTAAAATGGTCACTCTAGTATAGCTCCTGCAGCTTTAACTGTTGTGATGAGGAGAGAATTTCACCAGGTTCTCCATATATACAAATGACACCTGCTGAAATTTCCTTTTCTATGCAACTGTTAGATACAGGAGCCCTGTCCTCCTTTTCATACGGTCACCCTAATTTATTTATTAAACACTGTAGGCATTGATACCCTACTCCACATTTGGCTTGCATGACCAAAGCATTGGTGGAGCTTTGTGGTGACACTGGCTGGAACAGGAGCTTATGAGGCGATATTAGCCTTCAGGATCCTTCCTCCTGGCCTCTTTGAAGTGTGGCTTCCAGCAGAGAGATTCCTTTTCACTCCTGCTGTCAGGAGCAACAGCACACTGTTGTGGGGGGTGGTGGTGGCAGCAGAGCATCCAGAGAATTGTTCTTGCTGCATCTCGATCCACCTCTGGACCCCTACTCAATGCCCCCCTCAATTCAGTGCCTACTGCTTGAGACATTAAAGTGTGCCTGGGCAGACCAGGCACACCCCTTGCACATGCCTATGTAAAATGATTAAAGCTGTTTTTGTGGTTCCTTGGAATACTTAGAGTGTAGTGGTAAAACATACACAAAAGTGAAAACAATAATGTAAACCCATTGAAATCAATTGGACTTCCATTAGTCATCATTAAAACCGATTTCAATGGATCTACTCTAAGTATAATTAAATCTGGATCCAAACCACTGTGTTATCAATGCATGCAATAAACATGATTGATTGTTCTGCATAGAATAGACCCGCTGAAATGAATGGGACTTAAGTTAGTCCTGCATAGTTTATTTATTTATTTATTTATTTATTACATTTCTATACCGCCCAATAGCCGGAGCTCTCTGGGCAGTTTAAGTGTCATTCATTTCAATTGGTCTGCTCTAAATAGGCTAACATTGGATATTCCCCTATGGAAAGATTTTCATTGTTTATTTATTTAAAATATTTTATATACCACTCTTCATTACAAAATCGCAGGGTTGCTAATGCTCAGTAGAAACCTGTGTTGCCTAACAATAACTTTGGAATCAGCCAGGACGGAGATGACAGGCCTAGATTTATTTTGTAGCTCCACTGGTTTGG
This sequence comes from Elgaria multicarinata webbii, assembly GCF_023053635.1. NCBI lineage: Eukaryota > Metazoa > Chordata > Lepidosauria > Squamata > Anguidae > Elgaria > Elgaria multicarinata. The sequence goes on along the minus strand of NC_086180.1, from coordinate 32,712,558 downwards.
AGCAGCATTTGTCGGACCACCAGTGGGTCTCAGCCCACATTCAGAAGGACCTCAGTGCTGCAGTCCACTCAGGACCTCTGGCAGAGAATAGGTATTTTAAAAAGGAGTTTGTTCCTTTAACGACAGAAAGTATCAATCCACATCCATCAAAATCAATGGAAGCTGTGCATTAACCTCAATAGTATGTGAATTTCACACAAAGTCTAATTCCATATAATTGTCACTCATGGCCTCAAGACAAAGCAATGCTGATTTTGATTTATGCAGCCAAATCTTACCCACATTTACCCAAAAGTAAGTCCCACTGAGTTCAATGTTACTTACTCCCAGAAAGGTATGCATAGGATTGCACTGTAGCCTTACTGTGCAATTCTGTAGATGTTGACTCAGGCCTCAGTTAGACCTACTGGGTCTAGCGCGACGTAGGGGAAAGGATCTCACAATATTTTTATTGCAAGATCTCCCCCTCTGTTTACTTGCAGCACGTGACGACCTTGGAGGGAGAGGATGTCGCACCCTCCATTTTGTTTGTTTTTTGTTAAAGGAGAAGAGCACATGAACACTTGTGTGTTCAAAGGTAAGTTTTTTATTTTAAATCTTTTTTCCTGCTCCCCACCCCCCACCGATGGGTGCAGAGCTCCTCAGGAGCTCTGAACCCTGTGCGCAGGTCCCAATTCCTCACGAGTATCGGCTCAAGACTGTGGAAAAAGTGGGCTCAAAGGGTAGGGCGAGATCCTGGGGAAAGGGAGGGATCATCCCTCCCTGCTCCTGGGATCCCCTGTGCGTCATGTGGACGCACAGGGACGATCCCGGGGATCACCCCAAGATATCACCCCGTCTAGCTATGGCCTCAGAAGTAAGCCCCAATGTGTTCATTGGATCTTACTTCCTAGTAAATGTAGTCAAGATTGCAGCCTGAGTAACAATGCTGCAAACAAAGTCAACCAGGAGAAGCCAACCTGAAATTAACTATGTGTCTAATTTAATTTCTTTAAAATAACCATTCTAAAAAGAACCACTTATGGGCATTATTAAACATGTCTGCTTTAAGCATTGTTGATTTTTTCTTTCTTTCTTTCCTATGAGCCAGCCAGCCACCATCTTTCAAGTATTAAATTAGACACTGACTTGGAGAAAGGAAGTCTTGGCTTTAGCTCTTATTTTACCTGCCTTCTTTTCCCTTTCAAGTGCAAAACTAAAGGATTTGTAAGTGATTCAGTTTCACCTGGTTTGACTGCATTATAGTGAAGTGTCCTATTTCATACTGTATGTCTTCCCCTCTTGCTTTATATAAGCCCTTCTCTGTGTTGGTTCCTTCAGCCTCAGACTGGGTGGCTGTTGTAGTCAGATCTTTGAATGTGTTGGTTTTCCTTTGTAGAATCGCCATATGTATTAACACATGGCCTGTGATATATGTAGCCTGCTCGTGGGTGATTGCAACAATAATTTTTTGGTTATTGTGCAAACCCCTCATGGCTCGTAAATCTGAATCAATACCTTTTGACTCTGACAGGAGCAGAAGGAGAAGCAAGGGATTGGGAATTTTACAGTCAGGCTGCAAATTAGTGGTAGACCTGAGAAAGGAAACCAGGCCTTCTTAACTTCACACAGTTGTTTGAACAACTTCGTTATGCTTCCTAGTTTGAGATGATTGAACAAATCCACTGGGGAAAATGCAGGAACTAGTGAAAATTTCAAGCCATTTCCTAGGACTGAATTAGCTCAGCAATTGGCCATCACCATTATTTCCAAACTAGTTGTATTTTACAACATTTATCCTACTAGTCCACAAATTTGTAGTGATTATTATTTTTATCACACTCTCAGGCTAAATGGTAACATGGGGGTGATTTTGTGGTTTCTTGTGCCTATCATTAGCCTTTTGCTACTTTCTCTTGTGTAAAATGCTGATTTTTGTGGGAAATACTTGTAAATATGATGGAGAAAGACTGGGATAAACAGGGTAAAAATCAACATAACTTAATCATGAGTTGCTAACTGAAGTCCCATTCATTTCAACAGGTCTACTCTAGGTAGAATTTATGTTGGCTTTTACCCAGAATGAGAAAAAAAGATCCAAAAAAGAAAGTGTTATTGTAAACGGGTGACTTTAATTGCCCTTACATAGACCAGGTAAATGCCTGTTGTGCTCAAGATAAAGAGATAAAATTTCAGTATACCCTAAACAACTATACCCTAGAATAGATCCTATGTGGTGCCCAGGACCACATTAAGTATTGTTAACCAATTGGGAACATAACCGCAGTGCTACCAAACTTAAGTTTATGACCCTGTTCAACATGCGCCGTGGCTCACAACAAGCCACTGTGGCTTATTTTAATTGTGTGAATGAGCCATTATATAACTGGGAAATTGCCAAGAAATTCCAACACAGTCACATTTGATTTCAAAAGAGACTTATAAAATATGAGAGGACTGATTTAAAAAAAAATGTTGAAAAGGAAAGTCAAGAGCGTCAGACCTCTCCAAAATGCTTGGGGTGGGTATTTAAAACCACAATTATATAATTATTAGAGACAAGAAAATTGAAGTCTTGCCCAAATGAGAATAACAAAAAGAAACACCAATTTTGGCAAAAGAAATGCTGTTGGATTGTTGGATAGCAAGAGAGTTAAAGGTGTGCTAAAGAAGGATAAGGAGATTGCAGAGAAGCTGACTGAATCCTTTGCATCTGTGTTCACTGCAGAAGATGTAGGGCATAATTTACTGTGCCTGAATTGATTTTTTCAGGAAAGGAAAGTGAAGAATTGAGCCATGGTGTGGACAAGAGATGAAATTCTAGTCCTTATTGACAAATTGTAATGAACAAATCACCAGGTCCTGATGGTATTCACTAGAGCTGGGTGAACTTGGCCTCTCAAAATATTCCACACTATTCGTTCCAGTGTCTGTTCGATTTTTTTTCTCCAGTCCACAGGGAGATCCCCCAGGTCAGATTCTTAATCCATCTCAAATTTCTCCAGCATCCCTAACTGGGACTGGTACCTTTTAACTTGTTCATTACTGATCTGGAGTTGGGGTGAGCTGTGAGCTGTCAAGTTGCTTCATGTTATCAAATTATTCAGGGTGATAAAAACAGAAAGGGATTGCAAAGAGCTCCAAAACGCTTTCTCCAAACTATGTGAATGGGGAAATGCAGTTCAAGATAACTAAGCATAACCTGATGCACATTGGAGCAAAAAATCCTAACTTCTTATATACACTGATGGGAGCTGAATTAGTGAGGAGTGATCAAGAAAGAGATCTTGAGGTTTTTGTTGATAGCTCAATATCAACCCAGTATGCTGCAGCTGTGGCAAAGGTGAATACCATGCTAGAGGGAAAGGATAGAAAACAAAATGGACAGTACTGTAAAGCCTTTATACAAATCTTCAGTGTTAAGACATTCTGGTCACTGCATTTCAAAAAGAATATAGTTAAAATGCAGAGCAGGAGGTGTAATGCACTGGACGCACATTAGACTCTGGATTTAGAGGCTTATGAATACCCAGGGCGATTCAGTTAGGATTGCATCCTTAGCGGCCTGAACAGCAAAGCAGAAATATAACAATAGCATGGGATCATTGAAATTGCATGTGATGTGAATGTTACTTATGTGACCCAGTTCACCAGATACCCAGTAAACACACACACACATACACACACATCTTCCAGAAGCAAAGTAGAAAGGGATTCTAAATTTGGTTTGTGTTAGCTACATTTAAAAAAAGGCTCACTGTGAATTGGGCTTGGGTTGTTTTATTAACATTTTCTCCTGATTTGCTGTCTGAATTAACACTGGCCGCATTTGAGAACCTTTTGTCTTGAAATGTGCCCATCCCTCTTCCCAGCTACTGAAATATGCTTCAGGCTGTCGCTAATCTGAATTCTACCGTTCAAATTGAGCCAAGTACCTCTACGGAACATAGGGGCAGCTCTGTAGTTTGGGAGTCCTTGGATAAAGCAAGTCCTCTTGAGCAACAGGCTGAAACAAGGAGTCTTACAGTGTAGTTTTGATGCCTAGTAGATCACATTTCCCCACTGCTACATTGGCTCCAAAAGAATTATCAGGGGATTATAGACCCCAAATGTGATCCAATGCCCTTTTCTTTAAGAGAGTGTGTGTGTGCAGGCATGTGTACATGTTGTTTCCTCCTGAATAAATGCTTTACTTTATTGGAATGGGAAAGAATTCTGAGGTCTGGAACAGGGGTAGGTGAGAATTTCATTTCAGTTCATTTTTGATAAGAATTTACCAAAATTCACAAGGTCCTTCATATTTGGGAGAGAAACAACTTAAGAATATATATATATATATATATATATATATATATATATATATATATATATATATATATCCCCAGTGGCAGGAGAATGTAGAACTGACAGATTTACCCATCTCTACCCTGGGGGTATAGAACCATGCTCTAGGGAGATGATGTGCACTGGAGCTGCAGTCTAAAAGAAATGCTCGTTGCTTGCCTTCACTTATGCTCTGTGTCAGCCTTTCACAAACTGGTAGCCTTCAGATATTTTGGACTACAAGTCTGAGCATTCCTGACCACTGGTCATGCTGGCTGGGGTTTACCAAAGCTGATGTCCAAAACATCTGGAGAGCACCAGTTTGGGTATCATCACCATTTCAAGGGCCAGTCCGACAATTAGGAAGAGTGACACAGCAGCTTCTGGTGGAAGGTGCTGTGGGCAGCAGGGAGGTGTTAAAAGACAGAGCTGTTGGTGTTACACAGCTTGTCCTGCAACCCCTAAGCTAGCACGCTGTCGTCAGGAGTGGTGGAGGAAGCTGTCCCATCAGCAGTGCTGTAGCAACATTCAGCTATCGTTTCAGTCAGCTCCTGTGTGTGGATTGGGAGGGGTCACCATTTTATACACCACCTCAGGAAGCAAAATGTCTGGAGCTGGCCCTGACCATCTCCTCCCCCTTTCCCTCTTATTCTTTTTCCTACAGTATAACTCTGTATGTTATTACTTTTGAAGCCACTTCTCCATTCCTCAGTTCCACTAGCAACAACAAAAAAATACTCTCTGTATAATGTTGCCGAAAGCTGACTCACCTAAAACTCAGTTTTCTTTCATTACAATGGATGGTTCTAGGAGCCTGTATAAATATGACATACTTCTTTAAAGAGGGGCACCGGCAAGGAAGACAGTGCAGTAACCATGTTCTGATGACGCACGTTTGAGTCTGTATCTCTTGACTTTCAGCTTTATCTCCAAGTTCCAAGATGTCAGTTCCATTAATCTTCCCTTCACAACAAACTAGTGGATTGCATTTTCCAGCCACAACTTGCATACATAAAGCACCTTAACTAGGGCATGGAAAATTCTATTAGGCGGTCTGAAACGTCAGTCCCCAAAAAAAGAAAATAAATGAATATCAAGCTTCAGCCACATATGTCTCCTATCACTGTGAAAAGTTTGTAGTAACTGAAACCCCACACACACCAGGTTTAATAGTCTGTTGGTTCTCTGGAGGCTGTCGTTGTCAGTGTTGACATCACCCGCTCGGAGACTTCTAGATATAAATTGCACTCGGCCAGCCAACTTTGCCGTTTACATAGTTTCCCCCTGGCATTATGTCTCTGCAAAAGTTACATTCCGGAAGACTATTCCCAGAACGTACATGAGTATAGTTGGTGGTTCCAGCTGTACAGTGTTTTTACTAATAATGGAGAATTTTGATAACATTGCACCTGAAATTATTTGTCGCGTCCTACTTCCATTTTTCAACAGCAGCAGGTAGTGCTTTATGGCAGAATGCTTCATGCAGTGCTACTGAATGTCAAGTGGTTTTGCAGCACTTTGATTAAGTAAATTACATGCAAAATGCCTTCAAACAGCAGGAAAGCAGCTGCTTCATCAGCTCAGGGACTCGGCATCGACCAGGCCCAAAAGACACACGGAGACACGTGACCCCAGTCTAAGTTGCAACAAATAATTCCTAGCTGAGCACTGATACATGCGGGATTGTTTCTACTGTTCTCACAACACTGTAAGAGTGTTGCAGCTTACAACACCTCACCTAGAGAAGAGAACACTCCTTCTAAGGAGGCCAACTTTTCAACCAGCCCCGGCAAGTGTCCCTTTAACAGCAGCTTGTTCTGGAGAAATTACCAAGTGATTGTTGCCCTTTTCAGATGACAAAGGGGAGATGTGAACGCTGCTTGGAGAGGGTCTGCGGGGACAAGTACAGTTTCAGACCTACGCACAGTCATTCAATAAAACCCACACATGTACCCATGAGCCAGCAGAGTGTACTGTCTGCATCACATTGCACTAAGACAAGCCAGGTTTAAAATCCACTCAGCTACGAAATTCACTGGGGTGATTTTGGGCCAATCACTTTCTCTCAGCCTAACCTACCTTGCAGGGTTTTCATGAGGGTCAAAGTACTAGGTACGAGAACTTGAGCTCGTAGGAGGAAAGATGGGGATACAAATGCAATCAAATAAATAAAAGAGTTATGTTCTAACACAGTGGTTCTCAACCTTTTTTGCTCCATTCCCCCCTTTCACCGTTGTTCAGAACATAATTCCCCCCTTCCCAAGATAGTCTAACTCAAAAGGTGTGTTCCAAATAATATGCCTATAATATTGAAAATCTTTTATTTTTTTCTATATTAGTCCCATTTAAAGGGGCAACACAAAGCATGGCCCCTTTTACATTCTCAGTTCCCATGCTTTGTGTCGCCCCTTTAAATGGGAAGCTTGAAACTTCTAGGATTGCGAGGGAGGGAGGGAAAAGAGAGCAAAGGCCTGGCTTTTGCAGATGACATGACACTTTTCTGGGATTTTTTTAATAACATGTGTAGGAAGACATAATCTACAGGACATCATACTTTGCTGAATAGTGGTCCCAATTCCCCCCTTGGAACCCTAAAATTCCCCCCCTCAGAGGGGGAATTCCCCCCTTGTTGAGAACCCATGTTCTAACATATACAAGTAGGCATAAGAGTTCTTAGGTCACACAGGGGCAGGGGACTGCCCCCTCTGTCTTTTGTGAAGCCGCTACCTCTTAGTTTTTCAAAGCAAGAGGACACACGTTGGCTTTCCATCTCTGGTCAAGCCCCCCTTCCTGGATCTTTCCAGTCTGTTTCTCCTGGCTGAGGAAGACAATCTGCTCTCCAGTTCTGCATTGGTTTATTAGCTCAGGACCAAAATGTTTGTCTAACTCAAAAATTCGACAAACTAACTTAAGGTGCAGCATCTTCCAATTTTCTTTTAAGTAATTACAGGCATTTTCTCCCTTCCCTCCTGATGGCTAGCAACTTTATTTAAAATGTTCCAGTCATGGTGTGTTGGGGGGAGCAATTTGGGGCTGTGTAGCTGGGGAGGGAAGGAGTAAACTTCCCCTCCACAGATGCTGATCCTTCCCCCTTCATCTGCAATTACATAGAGAAAATCAGGAGGCAAAGTTGCTTATTGTGAATTCAGTGTAATGTGCCGTTTGGCCCTCGGACTGTATTTTTCAGCCAGAGCGGCTTGTCATGGAGAAAGAATGAAAGCTTTTGCTAAAAGCCACTGTTCCACATGACTCTTAAAGTTTCTCTATTGGTATGCAGTTTCTTTCTTTCTTTTTTTCTGAATCAGGGTTTTAAAGATATTGTTATCACTGCAGAGAAAAGCAGCAAGTGGAACTGAAATAACTGCCAATTTCAGTAATTAGACATAATGTAGAATAAATGCTGCCTCCTGATAGAATTCACACAAGCACAGATTACAACCCCACTCAACAGACTTTTGAGGGTTCCCAAGATCACTTAAGAAGGATAAGCTAATTGTTAAAACACTCAGGAAATATTAACAAAGGGTAGATCTATTAAAGAATAACTAATTTTCATTCAGTGATCTCATAAGCGCACCTAAGATGCCGGGGTTCTGATAAAAGTCTGCTAGTGTCAAAGAAGACTCAGACTGGACACACTGCAGGCAAGTGGAAATATATTAATTTCATGGGCAGCATCCAGGTTGACACTGACACTAATGCAAATCGCATTGCACTACCATTAGTGTCCTCTAGCGCAACATGAATAGCATGAGCAGCCACAACAGATTTCCCCAGAAAACCTGGTACACCTGCTAAAGCTATTGCTGTTGCACCAGAGCTTGCTTACTCTACTGCAACATAATTTAGTGCTAGTGTTGACTTCAATAGTGCCCATGGCATTGTGTAATAGGGACAGGTGAGAATTTTGTTTGGTCCCGTTTTTGGTAAGAACTTACTGAAATTCACAAATTTCTTCGTAAATGACATAGGAAGAATTCAAGATTTATTATTAAAAAATGGAATGTGGGAAGAAGTGAAACTGACAGATTCATCCATCCAGGAAGAAGCCTTTGAGTGCTTAGATCTTAAAAGTCTAGATTTGAATCCCTGTATATTCAGCCATGTTAGAGTTTAATTAGAGTTGACACCTCTTTTTTTCTGACAGTCTCCTGACCTTTAACAACTACACAGCAGGCAAGTCCAACTTGGCCCTCTCCAGGCTGGGAATAGCTGTACTTATTGAATTTGGTTGGAGCAGGTGGGTGAGAATTCTGACATAGATAGATAGACAGATAATAAAATTTGAAATTTTGTTCAGGAGAAAAGAACTTGAGATTTTAAAAACTCAAATGTGGGAGAAAGTGAAATTGACAGATTTGTTTACCAATATCATCACCATTATCATCTTGCTATTAACAGTACTCTGCCTTTTTACTGTACCTTTAAAACAGGCAGAGGATTTGTGCTGGAAAAAGGGAAAGGGAGTAAACCGGTGCAGGATACATTACAACTTTGGAAAGGAGAATAAGGGTCCCGGGGGGTGGGGTGCACAAGATAGTTCTATATTACTTTTTCTAGTTTTTTAATTTTATTATTGTGGTATATTAAGTTGCTGTAACGTGATTATTGTATGTGTCAAAAAATTCAAATAAAAACTATTTTAAAAAAATACAGGCAGAGGAAACCTCAGGCCTAATTGTTTGGTGGTTTCAAGCTTTTGTGCAGTTTTCTCCCTCATTCTAAAAGGTCAAATTTGGCCCTGCCCCTTTTCCCTTTAGCCCCACCCTCTTTACCTTCAGCCCACCCACCACTATAAATGACGTCATGTTACTTCCTGTTCAGTGGACTGGGTGGAGGATTAGTGATGAATTGCCCCTTAATTAGTCAGATTCTGTTCTCCACACTCAGGAAAGGAAAGGAACCTCTCGTGCAAAGCACTTGAGTCATTGCTGACTCCTAGAGGGACGTCTGCTTTCGCTGACGTTTTCTTGGCAGGCCTTATAGCGGGGTGGTTTGCCGTTGCTTTCCCCGGCCGTTATTACCTTTCCCCCAGCTAAGTGGGTACTCATTTTACCGACCTCAGGAGGATGGAAGGCTGAGTCGACCCGAGCCGGCTGCCTAAAACCAGCTTCCGCTGGGATCGAACTCAGGCCATGGGGAGAGTTTTAGCTGCAGAAACTGCTGCTTTACCGCTCTGCGCCACACGAGGCTCTCTCTCCACACTCAAGGACAACTTTAATTATTGGTTTCCTTGCCTTCTCCCCACCCCCCTTTTTTGCTTTTTACAGTAAAACAGCCCTCCACAGCAGGAAAAAAAAAGGGGGGAACAGAAGCTGACTAAAAAGGGGCAATTAATCACTAATCATTTCAGCCATGCTAAACAGGAAGAAATAAAATGAGCTGAATCTGAAAATGAGGCACCTTTCATTTGTTTTACAGGGAACCGTTACTGAACAGGACTTTCTTGTAACTAAACATTATATAGGATGCTAGGCTATTGGGATGGGCATAATGCAGTGCTACATTAGGTGGCACTATTTTAATTCTGCTTCCAGCTAACTGTTGAAAAGCAGTGCCTCAGAAGCACTAAATAACTCTAGTATGGAAGCAGTCAATTTGCCGTCCTATACATATCTATTCAGAAGTAAGACCCACTGAGTTCAGTGGTGCTTACTCCCAAGTATAGGATTGCAGCCTCAGTGTCCTTTCCCCTTTCCCCACTGTTCAAATACATTCTGTCTGTTTCTGTCCACAACTCAGCGCAGCTCAGTTTCTGGTTTGCAGCTGCAGAAAGCCCAAAGCTGCTTCTTTGCTTTATTACCCTTACACTGGTTTCTGCTATCGCTTAGATCAGTGAGTTTCCAGAGTGTGTCTGCTGTGCCTGAGTGATCATGTGTTTTTGACTTTGACAGTGTATGAAATATTATTCCAAACACAAGTGACCCGAAGACTTTTGCTAGAGATTGATAGACAGTAACGAAGCTGTTTATTCTACTGGAGGCTCCAAACCACGATGGGTTGTGCTGGCTGTGATTGCCAGATACTCAGTGTAAGCTACGCCTGTGAAAGAGTATCAGGCATTTAGACAGATGCACGCATATTCACCATGCTGTAATGAAGTCCCTGAATGTTTCTCCTTTCTGCCAGCATGCAAGTGTATGAATTATTCAGCTGTTCCTTCATATCTGATGTTTGTTGCAAATAAAAAAATACAGATTCTAAATAAATGACAAGAGTGATGATAAGAAAAGGATGCTGCCCTTTTAAACTTAACTAACCACTTCCCGATTAACGAGGAGCTATCCAAGTAGCAATAATACAGTGATGTTGACAACTGGACATAGAGACTCAGTGTTCTCAAGTTGAATCATATCTAAGCCCTGGATCTCCACCGCTTTCTGACTGAGAAGAGAAAGGGAGACAGGTGGGCAGAGACCACCTCAGAGCCTACTCTAGTTGGACTCCTTCCCTTCCCCTACTGGGCCACTACCACCAACTGTTCTGTATGCAGAATCCCAGAAGAGAGAGACATACAGGCAAGTGATTACAACCTCAGAGCCTGTTCCAGTTGGACCTTTCCTTCACTCCACAGGGCCATTTCCACCAAATGCTTTGTGGGTAGGATCCCAGAAGAGAGAGGAAGGTTGGCAGGGAGATGGGCAAAGACCACCTCAAGGTCTGCTTAAGCCCATCTATCCCCATTCTCCACAGGTCCATTAAGCAACATCTGCCCTGTGGAAAAGATTTGAGGAGAGAGAAAGAGTGTCTCTACATTAAAGGAAAAACCCCACACGCTAGCAGACTTTCTTCTTTCAGTTCTTTCTGGCTTTACAATGGGTGACTATGTGATTTGGAACTGAAAACTTCCCCTATTGGCAATGGTCTATATAGTCAATGAAACAGAACTATCTAGTGTTTGTATTATAGCACACTGCAGATATCCCATGATAATTTTAATTAGTTATTATCTCTGATCTTTTAAAAAGTACGATTATGGGGGGAATGCACAATTTTTGTGAACCGTCCAGACAGCTTCAGCTATTGGGTGACATAGAATGCAATAAATAAATAAATAAATGCACAGAAGACATTCTGGGGGTTGATGATGTTGTGTAAAGGACCTGAAAACCTCTACGAATAGACAACCACAAGAGTACAATAAATCACAGAGCTCAAAGAGGCAGGCAGGCAAACACCAGCTCAGAGCCTGCACCATCACTTACACACACACACACACACACACACACACACAGAGAGAGAGAGAGAGAGAGAGAGAGAGAGAGAGAGAGAGAGAGAGAGAGAGAGAGATCTCACCATCTGCCCTTTAGGAAGGATCTTGATCACTTGTTTTTTTAAAAAAATATTGTGCATTTATTAATAATAATTGATGTCACTTCTAAGCCACCTTGGAAATATCTTGAAAGGCAAGATAAAAATAATTGCAATTAATATATGCACTACAGGGCCACTTCACATGATCACATTGATATTTGCAGTCTAATTCATACCACAATTATCTTTGGGTTGCTTCTCTTGAATTGATGCTTGGGTTAGCTGTGACTCAGTGCTATTTTCGCCCTCACACACACACTGCTATTCATTGGCTTTTCTGAAAAGGAGATTTTCTTCAATTTCATAAAGGACGCCCTAGTTATTCAACACCAAAGAAAATCATCTTAGCCAATCTATTCAGAAGAGCACTTAACAGCAAGACACGAAAGTACCATTAGCAAAGGGGTGATTGTTAAGGTGGCAGGAGGAGGACAAGTTGTTCTGGAATTATCAACTTGATGTCAACAGGTTACTAGGTTAAGAAGTATAATTAGTATATTTAAGAACAAGTTGTCACTACCATCTGCTACCTGCTATTGCTGTAGCTGGACTTTATTAACTGTCACCATCAGTCAAGAAGTTGTCTGTAATGCTTTGAGCACCACACAAGATGTGAGTGACAGGAAATTCACAGATATGAAAAGAAGGTAAACTTTTTGGTCAATAACATCTGGATTCCAAGCGAAACTCCAAAAAACGAGGCTTATTTTAAATGAAAAGTAGCCATGCTCTTCCAGTCATGGGAGAAAGGATATGGGCCAGATGGGGTACCCATACTTTTCCCCTCATCAGTGTAAAATCAGGTGTGAGAGGATTTTGAGTTAAACAGCCAGAGAGGACAGAGTTAAGCAGCCTCTTCTTTCATATTTCTTCTAATCAAACTGGCAGCTTGTCCTAGCTGCTTTCATTTTTAAAAAAGGGGGTGGGGATTGTAACAAATGTCCCTAGTCTGCCTTCAAAAAGCTCTTAATAACAGAAATAATACTGGTACTCCAGTAAACCACTGTTCTCTTTACAGTTCGCATCTGTTGCACTGGAGGGGAGCAACTGCTAATCCTGTGTTACCCTAAAGTCTAACAAATAGAGTGTGACATAAATTTTCTGAAGCCAGACCTCTTTTTGTCAGATGCATGAATTGTTCTTCAAAATCAGAAGTTAGACAGAAGGTAGGTTGGGATCCACAGGTAGATGTCTCGCTGATTTGCAGTAATCAGCAAGGGTTTCTGACTCCCAGTTGTCTTACAACCAGGGTGACCATATGGAAAGGAGGAGAGGGCTCCTGTATTTTTAACAGTTGTATAGAAAAGGGAATTTCAGCAGGTGTCATTTGCATGCATGCAGCACCTGGTGAAATTCCCTCTTCATTACAACAGTTAAAGCTGCAGGAGCCGTGCCCTCTTGACCCACCTTTCCATATAGCCACCTTGGTTGTAAGACAACTGGGAGTCAGAAACCTTTGCTGATTACTGCAAATCAGCGAGAGATCTACCTGTGGATCCCAACTGTTTAAGATACAGGAAACTGTTAAAGATACAGGAAACAAATTCACAAGTCCTTTTACACAAATCCCCACTCCTGGTCCGCTCTCAAACATTCTTTTTCAGTAACTTAATTTAAGGGGAAAATGTTATTTTAGTTTTTGCAGTTGTAAATAGGCTGACCATGTGAAAAGGAGGATAGGGCTCCTGTATCTTTAACAGTTGTATAGAAAAGGGAATTTCAGCAGGTGTCATTTGTATGCATGCAGTACCTGGTTAAATTCCCTCTTAAACATAACAGTTAAAGCTGTTGGAGCCCTGCCCTCTTTTGTATCTGATCAAGACGGCAGGGCTCCTGCAGCTTTAACTGTTGTGATGAAGAGGGAATTTCATCAGGTGCTGATCACAAATTCCTGCGTCTCAATATAAGTCCACTAGCCTGAGCCACTATTTTGCATCTGGTTCCAGTTAGTGGACCTTGGGGTTCTAGTCAAATCTGAAAGAGATCTACACTAGTCAAGTTAGAACGTGTCTTACTGGTTTTAAGTGTGTATTTGGTAGTATCATGACATTCAGTTTGAGACGTTTTATTGTTGTCTGTTCTCCGGTTTTTATTTTGAACTTCTCTGAAATAAGTCGTTCTATTTGGTATTATGTGGCCAATTTCATCGTATTAAATGGGTTTCCTGTAGTTCTTAATTAGCCAATCGCATTCCTGGGGGCCTGTTTATATAATTTCTGTGCCCAAAGTTGGAGCTGTGTTTTTTTTCAAGCCTCTTTTTCGCAGACATTTTTTAGTTTCAGTTTTGAGAGGCTGCTTCCTGGTTTGTTTGCTGGTGGAGAGAAGAGGAAGTGGGAGGGGAAACTGGCAGATGGGGAAAAAGAACAAACAGATTTGTTTTCGGTGTGGCCAAAAGGAATGCATTCCCACGGAAAGAGAAAAGTAAGTAAACATTTTAAAAACTGCTACATTTCAAATCGTTCAAAAACAAAACGTTCACTGACTGTAAAAACAACGTTTCATGTACTAGTGTAGATCCCCTCCTACTTTGAACCTTGAGGTTCATAGTAGATTTCACAATTCTGACATCTGCCCACTTCGGTTCTGTCTGCCTACCTCTGGAGAGGTATACATGTACATAGGTACAGAGAGTAGCAGGGGAGACAGTTCATTTCTCTTCCTCAAATACAGTCACAGAAAAGGTGGTGTCATGAATCTGTTTCCACGCTGGATCTGCAAAAGAATTTTCCAGCAAGAAAACTGGGGAGAACAAAGTAAATTCTGGGGCTCAACAAGAAATCCTACATGGAAATACAACATTTGAGACAGGTATCAGGCATTTTGTATAGGCCTTCCAGATGGTTTAGCCTATATCTCCCATCAGCCCTAGCCAGCATAGTCAGTGGTGAGGGATCATGGGAGTTGTAGGACAAAATATCTGGAGGGTCACAAGTGACTCACCTCTTATTTGAGAAATCTTACATGGAAGCTCAAGACAAGCTTGTTTTTACATCCTGATGCAAATTCGGCAAGACAAATTATCCTTGAAACAGATATTTCTCCTCGGTGCTCTCCCACCGAGCCTGCAGTGCCATAATATCCAAATCATCCCGAAGATTAATAACCACTGCTGTCCAAATGGGGTCACTGTGCCACCATGTCCATCTGTCTACTTGCCTGCAGAAGGCAAGCAAGGCGCCCATCTTTTTTAAAAAATAAATAAATCCCAGCCTGGATATAAAGTGATGGACATGTGATTTGTATCCTGACTGATCTCTCTCTGTCAAATCTGGTTTATCACAATAGGATTACTGACAAACAGTTTGCTAAGAAAGAAAGAGCCTAGAAATGTGTCAACTACCAGTACTCAGCTTTCTATTACTGACACCACCTCATGTGCTAGTTTAACATAGTGAGACATTAAAACAAATGTTTGGGGGTGGAGAGAAAGAAACACAAAGGAGCTCAGGGGTGATTCATCCCAATTGATCTGTCAGTAAAATAAACCATGCCGTGTTTTTAAGAATCAACCATGTGGCTTGAGTTACCTGGGTTCCTCTCATTTAATTAGACCTTGGGCATCGCATGTAAGGGGGCTCTGGCAATCTTGGATCTCTTTACTTTTGCTTCCCAGCAGTGGGAACACTATCCCTTGGTTGCTCCAGAGCTGTATAATTTCTGTCTTCAGAGTTGCATTTCCATATGCATGCCATTTGCCACATGCAGGAGATTTACATTTATTACATTTTTATACTGCCCGATCACCGAGGCTCTCCAGGCAGTGTACAATTAAAACAATTAAAATACAATAAATATACAGTAAATTGAAAACATTAAAAGTTTAGGAATGCAATATAAAATCAGGTAAATTACAGTCCAGGGAAAGCCTATGTGAAGAGGTACATTTTAAGGAGGCATTTAAAAGATGTTACACCAGCGGTTCTCAACCTGTGGGTCGCGACCCCTTTGGGGGTCGAAAGACCCTTTCACAGGGGTCGCCTAAGACCATCGGAAAACACATATTTCCAATGGTCATTTATTTGTAATTAGAAATAAATATTTCACAATATATAATTACATATTGTTTTTTGTGATTAATCACTATGCTTTAATTATGTTCAATTTGTAACAATGAAAATACATCCTGCATATCAGATATTTACATTACGATTCATAACAGTAGCAAAATTACAGTTATGAAGTAGCAACGAAAATAATTTTATGGTTGGGGGTCACCACAACATGAGGAACTGTATTAAAGGGTCGCGGCATTAGGAAGGTTGAGAACCACTGTGTTACACTTTCCGCCTCCCAAACTGCATGAGGGAGGGTTTTCCGGAAGGTGGGTGCAACTACGAAGAAGGCACACTGCTGAGGTTCTTCATGGTGACATTCCGTTCGTTTCACAATGGCCAGCAGGACCTCCTCTGAGGATCATAACTGTCACCTAAGGGAATATTGAGGTGCTTTCATATAACAATGGATACTAAAACATAAACTAAGAATGTAATGAACAAACATGAATCTGAAGCATATATTAGACTATGAGTGTGTATGTGTTTGCGTAGCTATTTAGACAGCTGAGATAGAGATGGGTTTGGGTTAGGAAGTATTTGCGCCCAGCAAAGAGGGGTGAGATGTTTGGGTGAGTCAACATGTAGATGTACACCCATCCCATCATTGGTAGGAATGGATCCTGGTTGGACTATTTAATCTGGCTCTGCCCCAAGCCAGCCCTCTAGAGTTGTTGTCTCAGCATGCCTAACTTTTAACTCTAGAGTTACAGTGGCTCTGTTCAGAAGACACCTTAAACTATCGTAGTTAAGGCTTTTTTGTTAACGTTTAGCCTTAACCACCATGGTTTAAGGTGTCTTCTGAACAGGACCAGTATAGGATTAATTGGCCACTTCAGAATCACACCCTGTATCAGAATCACACCCTATAGTAAACTCATCTTAACTTCAGCCACATGTTGCTGCAGTTTAAAAAGTGATTATATGTACAACCCAGAGCAAAACAGTTAAGGCAGCATTTGCCAAACTGGTGCCCTCCAGGCTGAGGATAATGGGACTTCTAGCCCAACACATCTTGGAGGCAACACATTGGCAAAGGCTGACACAGGCTAGGCTTTGAGGTTGATTTTGACATCACTGTATTTCACTGTGATCAGATGGCTTTTGTGTGTTATCACATATTCTAAATGAATTTAATAGGCCATCATCTTACACATTATGTCATTACACATAATTACACCCCCACAGGGTTAAAATACTGAAGCTATACCTGCAGGCACTTTCTCACTACAATCACTTGAAGTAAGCAAATTTGCCAACACCATCCAATCTTTTCAATTTCACTTTGAAAAGGTACAGAAAATTGCTGTAATACATTCTCAATTTCTAGGTAAAATCCCAAATGGCAGCTTTGTGAGGGGAGAAGAAAGCATGGAATAAAGACACAGACACCAGAGATTGGGATAAACTAGGGCCTCTTTATTTAAATAAGGGTATTTTACCCCTCCCTGGATCTGCATGTGAAATGTAAGAATCTATTGGATCCTTTCTTCAGGCACGTACGCTTCCATTATGGGTGAGCCCCTCTCCAAAGCCAGGACTTGAATAAATCTGGACCCTCTCTTGTGAGACACTTTGAAAGTGTGGGGAGACTGACCTGTGTCACACACACACACCTGATGCTGCACAGCTCTGAATAGATGAGGCAGGAAGGTCCCCAAAGGCAAACCATATCCTGACACAAGAGCTGCACAGCCCCCAAGGAGCAGGTCCTCCGGATATGCCAATCACTAAAAGGTGCAAAAGGTGCATCACATGTGAGTAGGGAATGACAAGTGCACAATAAATGCCTTGTGTAGTAAAGCTCACAAACATCTCAGAATTCTTCGTTGGGATATAGGTCATGTTTCTGACTTCAAGAGGCATATTTTGTAGCCACTTTCAGTGCATTTCACTGTGGGGAGACCAGAGGAGCCAAGGCAAAGTATGCAAGGATGGGGCAGAGTGGGATAATTGGGACCCATTAGCAGCATGGCAAGGAGAGAGTTTTAGGCCCTTGCTAGACCTGCTGGCTTATGCCGGCAGGGAGGCAGGGCCGAGGCGCGCTGACGTTGGCGCGCCTCCCCCAGGCTACCAGACGACGGACGCATAGCGACGTCGCGTCCCTGCTGGCGTCCACCATTTTTTTATTATTTTAAAGGGGCCGGGTGCAGCCCGAAGACGGCGGACAAGGTAAGTGGGGTTTTTTGTTTTTTTTATGGGGGGGGCGAAGGATCACAGGGTGGGTGGCACGGGGGGAGGCCAGGTGCGATCGCGCCGCGCGCCGCCCGAGCCCAGGCAATGCCTGGCATGGGGCGGCATTGCCCGGGCGGCGCGATCGCACCCGGCCTCCCCCCGTGCCACCCACCCTATGATCCTTCGCCCCCCCGCCGATGTGCCCGGTCCGCAGCTTTTCGCAGCTCCTCGCGAGTAAGTGAGGAGCTGCGAAAAGCTGCGGAAGTCCCTAGACGTTCTCCAGCTCCGGCCTGAGGCCGGAGCCGGGGAAAAGGCGCGCCATAAGCGAATTCGCTTATGGCACGTTGGAGGAGGCCTCAGCGCGGCCTGTCTCCGGATTCCCCTGTGCGTCATCTGGACGCACAGTAGGGAAGCCGGGACAGAAGGCGCGCTAAGGCCTCGTCTAGGAAGGCCCATGGTCTGGTGAGAGAGCTAATGGGCTGGACTAAGAAGCCTGCAAACCAGATTCAGCCTCTGGGTCAAGGGTTCCCTACCACTGAGTTACACCTTGCTACAATCAATGCACGTAATAATCAAGTGAGCAAATAACATGAGGACACCAAGGGAGAATTTCCCTTACTGACCTTCCTTAGTTTTCCAAGGACAATAAATTGCACAGAGATTAACATCTCCATCTGCTGAGAAGGGAGCATTTTGTTCTTAAAAGCTGTTCCATATGGCCAGCCTATAGACTTGATTTTAATTAGATTCATCTGACTATCGCCATGTGCTACACTTCAAAATGCACTGGAAAGATGTGCATATAATCAAGAATCTGTACACTTGATGCACAATCCAGAGATTGCCCTTGCATGTGAAAATGGGCTTCCACGTGCGGAATGGCTGTTTCCCATCAATTCACAAGAACCTTGCATGGGGAAACTCAAGCTGTGTCCAGGTCATTTGTTCCACATACAGAAATCTGTTTCTGGGTCACAGCCAATAGGTGCTGTACAGGCCCCCCTTACATGCATATAAGCTGCACTGATTTCAGTAGGTTATAATCATTTGCTACCAAGGACTAGGTTACAACTTTGTTTTGCAAAATGGAAGCCAAGGTGCCCCTTCACAGGATACACACTTGCACAGAAGTCTTGCTTCTGTACAGACATGAAAGGGCGGGAGTGTAGCACTTCATACCCTGAGCATTAAAGACATTAGCCAATTCCTTGGAGGCAGATAAATGACCACAGATGCTCTTTAGTCAAGATGAACAATGTCTTAATCTGCAAACTGTTTGATTTATTTTCCTGGCGTGGCTCATAGACTGAAAGTCTCCCCTCTGTGCTAAGCACAATATAATTAAAAGAGGGGTAAATGTGCTTGCAGCTGAGGTTCCAGAAAATGAAACTTTGCTTCTTGAAACAAGATGCAGAGTTACCAATAATCTTGGGCAAAATCAGGTCAGGTGGTAAACCAAAAGCAAATGGCTTGCTTGGTATTAACCGAACTTGGCATTTATATCATACTTTTCCAAAGTGCTCAAGGAGCTTTATTTATTTATTACATTTATATGCCATCTTTTTTCCTTCAAGGAATAAAAGGTGGCATACATAATCCTTCTCCTCTCTATTTTTAACTTTACAGCAACAACCCTGTGAGGGAGGTTGGGCTGAGAGTCTGTGGCTGTAGCTAGACCTAAGGTTTATCCTAGGATTGTCCTGGGGTCAAACCTGTTCATTTAAGTGCCACACAGGGCATCCAGCGCTCAGGCAGGGATGAATCCAGGGTGATCCTGGGATAAACCTTAGGTCTAGCTATGGCCTGTGACTAGACCAAAGTTATCCAGTGAGTTTCCATGGCTGAGTGGGGACTAGAACCCTGATCTCCAAGTCCAACACTCTAGCCACTACACCACACTGATTCACACTGGTTGTTGGAAGAGTGTATGTAAAAGGTGCTTTATGTACACTCTTCCAACAAGAGGGAGGCTAGCATTATTGTCTGCATTGTTTCAAAGGGAGCAGTAGGCCGGAGATACTGCCAACCAGTGAGTTCATAGCCAAATAGATTTCAGCCAGAGGCACTCCAACTCATAGCTCACATTTAGGTTTGGCTAGAGGTTATGAGGGGGGTAGGGTGACCATATGCATTGACGACAGGGCTCCTGTATTTTTAACAGTTCTATTGAAAGGGGAATTTCAGCAGGTGTCATTTGTATGCATACAGCATCTGGTGAAATTCCCTCTTCATCACAACAGTTAAAGCTGCAGGAGCCCTGCCCTCTTGACCAGATACAAAAGAGGGCAGGGCTCCTGCAGCTTTAACTGTTGTGATGAAGAGGGATTTTCATCAGGTACTGCACGCACACAAATGACACCTGCTGAAATTCCCTTTTCTATGCAACCGTTAAAGATACAGCAGCCCGGACCTCCTTTCCTTATGGTCACCCCTACCCCCACCCCACTTCCTAGTTGGTAGGCAGGCTGCAGCATCAAGTATTGACCAGCTCTACTATGTTAATAATGCCCCATTCCCATTGTGCATGTATCAAGGGCTGAAAAGGCTTCTATGCATGTAATCTTGCACAGGCCCAGAGCTTTGCTTGGCACCACTGCAAAGAAGTCATATCAGATGTTGCCAGCATCGGAGGGGCCTGCCAGGGCCCTGGCATTTGCCCCACCATGCCAGTGCCAGACCTGCACACATTTAACCACTACATTATATCCCAGTCCCATTCAGATTGGTGGCAACTCTCACTGACATCCACATGACCGAAGCTAAATCTAAACATTGCCTGTCTATAAGTTCAAAGGAAAAAGAAGTTGTATGGCAGATGAACAAAACTGTCTTCTCCTGTCAACCAACTCCACATTTAATGCCAGCCTTGGCAAATGGAAGCCTAATAACAAGACAAGAATTCTGCAGTCCACGGAGTGCTGAGATGTCTGAAATCCTGCAACTCATTTGCAAGATGTATCTATCTAGAGAAGTGCTGAGTATCAGAAACCCTCCATCCATCAATGGTTCTGTATATATTTGCCAGAATGCATTGTAAGCAGCTAGTGTTCAACAAGTTGTACTCTTCAATTACATTTTACATTGTATATCTACTTTAACATAAAACAAATGGCTGACAATTCTTCTAGCACATTTCCAGTGGATCCTAGGAATGTTTACTCAGATCCAAGTCCCATTGAGCTCAGTAGGACTTACTCCATGTAAGCATGCATGCTGGGTGATGCTTCTTTAAGAGGCAAGCCCAGAAGGCTTCAGTGTTAGCAGACCATGTAAGAGGAACAGAAGGGAATGCTTTCGCTTTTGAGCAGCTGGGCAGGATCTACATTACTGCTTTAAAGTGCTTTATAACAGTTTTGACAACTGTTGTGGCCCAGGACACACTCCAAATACAGTTGTCAAAACTGTTATAAAGCACTTTAAAGCAGTAATGTAGATCTGGCCCAGTCACTACTGTAGAGAAAATCCGTATAACAGAAGGCACAACCCCCGGATCTACACTACTGCTTTAAAGCGCTTTATAACAGTTTTGACAACTGTATATGGAGTATGTCCTGGGCCCCAACAGTTGTCAAAACTGTTATAAAGCTAGGATGACCATATGAAAAGGAGGACAGGGCTCCTGTATCTTTAACTGTTGCATAGAAAAGTTTTAATCTTATATCAATTTTGCTGCGTGGTTTTATCCTGGTTGTGCTTTTTATACTGTATTTTGTATTTGTACTTTTAACCTGTTGGTTGTTTTATTATGGAGCTTCACCTGTTGGGCGGTATAAAAATGTAACAAATAAATAAATAAATATAAATAAATAAATAAATAAAAGGGAATTTCAGCAAGCATCATTTGTATATATGGAAAACCTGGTGAAATTCCCTCTTCATCACAACAGTTAAAGGTGCAGGAGCTATTCTAGAGTGGCCAGATTTAAAAGAGGGCAGGGCACCTGCAGCTTTAACTGTTGTGATGAAGAGGAAATTTCACCAGTTCCCCATGTATACAATTGACACCTGCTGAAATTTCCTTTTCAATACAACTGTTAAAAATACAGGAGCCCTGTCCTTTTCATATGGTCACCCTATATAAAGCGTTTTAAAGAAGTAGTGTAGATCCGGCAGTAGTTGTTGAGGCTGAAGGCAAAAAGAGTGAGGCAAAAATACTGAACAGTACCAGCATATTCTAGTTTAAAGCTACCATCTATAACTAATCTTTAGGAAAGACATTTCAACCTGTGCAAAAGCCAGGAAATCACAATTGAGGGAATGGGGGCAGGGCAGAGGGGTCCAGGAGAGGGGGCAGGGCCATGTAGAGAACCTTGAAAAGCTTTTTTTTTTAAAAAAAAAGGACAAATTTTTGACTGCTAAATATGCCAATTAGAACTGCAATTACTGTTCTAATGTTTATTAGAATATTTTTATTGTTTATTACCTCTGCTGTTTTGGGTGATTTTGTAATTGCTATTGCATCAATTTTCTTGCTCCCCATCTTGGAAATATTTTCACTAAAAATTTTGAATGCACTGTTTGATAAATAAATAAACAATAAATGAACAAGAAAAGAATCACCAGATGGTGCCATTTCACTATCCGGCAAGATTCTCGCTCTCCCCCCTCCTCCACCCCATGTGGCAATCAAATCCATGTTGTCCTCCGCCATCTTAAAAACAAACAGTATTATTACTAGGTTTGTGTTGCTGATTCATCTGGGGAAGCTGTGGAATACAGCTAGGTTTCTTTTTGCTAAGACTTTTTTTCTTGTTATGTTGGTGCTTTCTAAACATTGGATGTTTCTCAGAAATTGCAGCTCAATCTGTAGCCATTTTTCATAGACAGGCAGATACCCTGAAATTGCCATCTTTCAACATGCTTTCTTTCTCTTTAAGGAACCCACTAGCCACTCTCCTACTGTGGCATTTGCCAGGGATCTGACAGGGCCTTCTGGAGCTGCTGCCCTCCCCAAGCCTGAGGGCACAACAGCGGGTGCTCCAGAGACCTCCGACAGCCCCACCCTACCACTATAGCAAATGCCACAGAGGGAGAGCAAGCAGCAGAGCTCTCTGGAGCGGCCACCTGCCTTCTAGCTTGCCTTGACTATCCTCTCAGGGAGTCCAAGAGAGTGAGAAGACGGGTGGTCCCTCTTGAAAAGCCATGTTGGTCTTAAACAGTGGCTTAGCCAGGCCCAAATGTCTGGTTCATTGTGATTCTCCACCGACACCCCTCCCACGATGCCTGGGGCCGAGGAAGGACCCACCCACCCTGAACCAGGCATAGGCCTGGTTATCTCTGTAGAGCCATGCCAGAGGCCTTTTACAGTCAACACTGCTCTTCAGGAAGAATCAGCAACAGTGGTGATACAATGGGGAGGTAGGTGGGAGACAAGAGGTGTGGTGGGAGGGGAGGCGCACTGGGGAGGCATGCAGGTGCTCTCCCACCATTCCGCCAGGCCTGGTTTTGAGTGGCAATTGCTGTCCTTTGCCCACACAAACATACATACACACACACACACACACACAGATCATTGCTAGTACATTTGGAGTAGTGACAATCAGCACGTAGGGGAGGCGTATATCTAGCTTGCAGATGTCCCCACCCACTACATCAATATGCCAATCACAAGCAAAGACCTCGGAAGAAATCTGGAAGCAGACTAAGATTAAAGATTCCCATCAACAGTTTCAATAGGCAATGTTTAATGTACTCTCTATTTGAGTGTTGCACCTCTGTTAATAACTTGTACTTATTTATTTATTTATTTATTTATTACATTTTTATACCGCCCAATAGCCGAAGCTCTCTGGGCGGTTCACAAAAATTAAAATCATCATAAAACAACCAACAAGTTAAAAATACAAATACAAAATACAATATAAAAAGCACAACCAGGATAAAACTTTATGTTGTCATGGCTCTTTTCAACAGAAGAAAGGTCAGAAACCATATCCAATGTTCTTCGATATTCTAAAATACCATAGCCCCAAAGTATTGCAAATGCAGGAAAATATACCCATTTGAAATAACATTTGCATGAACATGCAATTCTTGAACTCTATTTTGATAATGTGTTTCTTGTTACTCCTAGACCATCAGGCCCCTTAATTTCCTGAGAGCACAGAGGTTAATGATTTACATTAGTTTCTCCCATCTGTGGAATAAGCTAGACAGGAAAGAGGAAAAATACGCACACAAAGAAACAAACATGAAATTATCGTTTTTGTCATGGCAGCAGCAGGAGAACCAGTACTGTGGAAGCTTAACGTATTCTACAAATATGTAACGTGTGCCGAAGAGACTGCAAGGTATACAGACAAATGTGGACTTGTACATAGGACCAAGTAAATGCTGCATAGACACTTTCCTTTTTTCCAACAGCTAAATGGCAATCATTTACATTACATTACCTTGCAATGGCAATCATTGCAAGGTAATGTAACTGCCCAAGCAGGTACATAACCTTGCAATGGGGCTATGGGATTATGAGTAAAAGCCAGGTGATGTTGGCTGCAGCACTGAATTCCCTATACCTGAATGCCCTCAGCTTCAGGGGAGGAAATAGCATATAAACTGGAAGACGAAGAAGAGGAGGAGGAAGCATGTCTAACATTTGTATAAACGACAAGGGTTGAATTGTGACAGTTGTTTCTGTAGAGCAAAAGCACATTTCAAGGTATGACAGAGTAGTTTTCCCCAATCTTGCACTCTGCAGATGTGTTAGACTAGAACTTGCATCCTACCTGCAGCCAATATACCAGTGCTGAATTAGAATTACGGGAGCTGTAGTCCAACACATCTGGAGAGACCCAGATTCAAATCCCCACTTAGCTGTGGAGCTCATTGGGTGATCTTGGGCCAGTCACTGAGCTTCTCTAAATGAGCAAGTTATAGCACACTCATGATTGGCCACTCACAGATGTTTGCAGGTTCATTTCAGAACATTGTCTGCATCTAGGAACCCTGCCATGCTATCCCCTGGAAACTGCGGGTTTTAAAAAAAACACCAGAGATAATGTGGGTATATCTGGGATCACCATCTCCCAGCGTATAATCTCGGTGTTGTGCTATAATTATGCCACCAGATGGCACTGTCTCAGTTAAATCAATTGAGCACATAGAGGAGGAAGTATTCAATTTCAAAACATGTGTAATGACGGTGTGAGAAGAGAGACTGGCTCTGGTGCTGTGAAGGATGATGAATCTTTAATGGTATTTATCGAAAGATAAAACTTATTTTAAAAAAAACTCAAAAAGCTCAACGTTTCGGATACCAGGATCCTTCGTCAGGAGCTACAATCAAAATATAATATAAATACCATATAAGTATACAAAACAACACCCATACTTTGAAGAATATTAAACATGAATCATAGAATTATAGAATAGCAGAGTTGGAAGGGGCCTACAAGACCATTGAGTCCAACCCCCTGCTCAATGCAGGAATCCACCCTAAAGCATCCCTGACAGATGGTTGTCCAGCTGCCTCTTGAATGCCTCTAGTGTGGGAGCGCCCACAACCTCCCTAGGGAACTGATTCCATTGTCGTACTGCTCTAACAGTCAGGAAGTTTTTCCTGATGTCCAGCTGGAATCTGGCTTCCTTTAACTTGAGCCCGTTATTCCGTGATTTTTCTCAAAGATTTTGTTGTACTGTTCTAAACGTTATTTACATTGTTGAGTCTTTTGTATTACCAGCATGATATTATTCCTTTCTTGGACACATGCCCATTTTTAATTATGTAAGAATGCTCTGTAGTGTCAGCTAACAAAGCTAGAGAACAATAAGCAGATAAAAGGTACTAATTACACAATGCTAGAGAAAAAAATATAGTAATATAGTGGTCTTAGAAAAGCTGTATTCAGCACAGCAACTGGCCTGTTAACAAATACTCACTGTTAGAGACAATAATTTTATCATAACTGCCAAAGCTTGACACTTTTTCTATGGAGCGTCCTCATCAAACGCTGTGTTTTCTATCTAGGAAGCTGCTTGTACTTTTAAGCCAAGGTCAGGTGTTTCTTTTTATGCTGGTTAATTGCATTAGCAGGCTCAGCGAATGCAGATAGGTAAGGCAGCATGATTTTTTTAAAAAAATGTAGAGAAGCCCAGCATCCCTCAATCTAACTTACTTCACAGGTTAAAAGGATAAAAATTGTGGGAAGGACAAAATGCGTTGGGAGAGACCCACATATGCCACCTTGAGGTTCTTGGAGGAAAAGTGGGATAGAAATCAAATACGTATTTTTTAAAAATAAATAAATAAATAAATAAATAAATAAATAAATAAATAAATTTAAAGGCTGTTTCTATAGTAAACTTTTTTGGACACAGATTCTGCAATCAAGTATGAACACAAGGATGTTCCTATACAGGAAATGTGCTAACCATATTTCATGTGTGATCCAGCCCTAAATTTGTTGGCTGAAGTGTTTTATGGATTCCTGTCCTGCATTAGAGAACGATAGGAATCCTTACTGTGTCCCTAGAAGTAAAGTTATTAAACGATTTTTTAAAAAAAGTTTAAGAGCAGAGTTAAGGCTATTTCCTGTTGGCTCAAGTTCCACAAAGCCAGGAAATTGGAAGCTAAGGCCAATGCCTTAACTGACATGCCCCGTGATCAGTGATGCTGTGCAATGACACAAATTGTGCTTGATGTGAGTTGACCCATTCCTGTTTGTTGCTTACATCAGTAGCTGTCAGGATGGATACTAATTTGTACATTTGTTCTAATGCTAATATGGGCTAATCTACGCCTACAGCCTTTTGCAATGGAGGAGGGATAATTGTGAGGTTTCCACTTCCAGGATCGTCACTCACAGGGCACACGCGAGGGAAGTTTCCCGCAAGTAAAGCGGAGCCATTGCGGGAGGATGTGTGCCCTTCCAGCTGGGATTTGGGAGAAGTGGGCGGAACAGGACAGATGGGCACAGGGCATGGAATTTTTTAAAAAAATACCTCCTCTGAGATGTGCACCAGTGCAGACACACAGCAACACAGGGGGAGATAGGTACTGTGTCGGAGATGTGCTCCTGCACATCAATATGTCTGTGTAAAAAAAAAAGAAAAACACTCAGCAATGAAACACGCCGATGCCCATGCACACTTCCCTGACAGCAGATTGGCTGTTAGCTGTGCCAGGAGCTCGCACCGAAAAGTAACAGCTTCACGAAGGGGGGGCACACCAGCCAAGGACTGCAGTGAGAAAGCCGGAGAAGCTGCTACAAATCCAGTCAGCGATATCCCAGGAAAACTGAGTGGTCGTCCCAAGATCACCGCGGAAGCAGGTGAACGTCATGTGGTCCGGTAGGGACAACTATGATGTTATTCTGGAATAAACAGCTGGTGTAGACATGGCCTTTGTCTCCACATCCCTTCCTCACTTGTTTGTTTTAACAGCATAGGCAGCTTAAACAGGGAAGTAAAATATAAAACATAAATGGCTGTGAATCTTCAGTAGCTTCTTTGCTTTTGGTGAGCTTTCTAATTCAAGGGCCAAAATCAGTCATTAAATCTGTTGGCTTGAGCTGAGCGTTGCTGTTGTTGTTGTTGTTAGAAAGATGAGTGGGGAAAGAAACTTACTCTACAAAGTTCAGTGGGCTAATAATTTACAGGGCTTAATTGCTCCTTAAGTTGGCTTGTGGGCTCTCATCAGTTCAGTCTGAAGTTCATCTTCATGAACTTCTGAACTCTTTCCATAAGACTGCCATATGGAGCATGGGAAATGGGCTTCCAGCTGCTGATTCTAAGCCTTTCCATATACAGCAACCACTCAGCATTCAGAGTTCTTGTTAGCTCAAGGTCTTTGAGAACGAACCCTAACTGGAATCCGTCCCATAACCATAACAGATTTTTGTTATGCAGAGAGCCATGGACAATAGCAAGAGTAGCAGCAGCTGCTGGCGCTGTCTGTTTCAATTCTTGATCATGGCAAAGCCTGATCTTAAACAGAAAAGACGTGGATAGCCGTGGGACTACTTCACACTACTTTTTCCAGAAACATTAAAGTTTAACTTATGAAGACTGATGATGAACATTAATGGGTTGCATCCAGACTTACTCATATTTAAAGTAGACCCATTGAAATCAATGGTACTGAAGTTAACTCCCATTCATTTCATTAGGTCTCTTCTGTATATGACTAAGAGTGCAATCCTATTGGGATGGCTGTAAGCCTCTGACCTCAGAAGCTTACAGCCATCCAATGAGGAGCGGTGGACAGGATCTTCACCTCTGGACTCCTCCCACTCTGCATTTCAGCCCAACTGGCCTGGGGATCTGCAGAGCATAGAATCATAGAATAGTAGAGTTGGAATGAGCCTATAAGGCCATTGAGTCCAACCCCCTGCTCAATGCAGGAATCCACATTAAAGCGTACCTGACAGATGGCTGTCCAGCTGCACCTTGAAGGCCTCTAGAAGGAAGGAGGGAGGCTGGGGAGGCCTGGGGATATGGCATAAGCTGGCCTCCATAGTCTCCTCCCCACCCACCATCACACCCCATTTCCTCCACTCCAAGGTTGCCTGCATGTTCCTCTCCGCACCAGCTGTGAGGGGGAGGCAGCAGGGAGCACGGACCCCTGGCTCCAAGGTTGCAGCACAATCTCCAGCCTCGGATCCAGGAACCCAAACTATCCTATGGCACCCTCTTGAACCCATTGCTGACATGTGCTTAAGAGCATAAGAAGAGCCATGCTGGATCAGACCAAGGGTTCATCTAGTCCAGGATTCTGTTCACACCATGGTCAACCAGCTGTTGACCAGGAACTCACAAGCAGGACACAAGTGCAACAGCACCTTCCCACCCATGTTCCCCAGCAACTGGTATACATAGGTATACCGCCTCTGATACTGGAGGTAGCACATAGCCATCAGGACTAGTAGCCATTGTTAGCCTTCTCCTGGAGGAATTAATCTAACCCCCTTTTAAAGCCATCCAAATTGTTGGCCATCACTACATCTTGTGGTAGCAAATTTGATAGTTTAACTATGTGATGTGTAAAGAACTACTTCCAAGATACATGTAGTCTGGGTTCATGCACTCATTTAACACATGTACTAATGTTCCAAAACGAGAAAATAGGTGTGATGGAGCTCAACCCATATAGAGGTGAGACATGCAACTTAATGGTAAGCATGATTACTTAGAAATTGGTTGAGGGGTATCAATGAGATTCTGAGAAAACATACTTAGTTTCAGGGTTTAAGCTCCAATCCAAAAAAAACACAATTTCCTTGGAAATAATTCCCATAGAAATCAATTGGATTTATTCCCAAATAGAGGTGTTTAGACACAGGGTACAGGCACCTATGTGAGTAGGTCTGCTGTGTTCTTTAGGGATGCATTAAACATTTGAACAGGGGCTCTCATAAATTGGAAGGCGTCCCAATCAAATGCTTTAGATGAGCACTGGAGTGAAAAAGGCTAGGTTTACAACCCACTGTTGCTTTCTCCTTTGTTACCTCAAGGCACCCAGGAACTTATGTTGGGGCAAGAGGAGGCAGAGCCGGTGGCAGAGATGGCTTCAGGCAATGTAACACCACAGGGGTGGAAATGGCATAAATAGCATCCCTACTCCTGAGAAGGCCGGGCCTTGGGAAATGACTCTGGGGCCATCTGCAAAGGACTCTTGGGACAGGGGAGGCAGCAACTGCAGGTGC
This sequence comes from Elgaria multicarinata webbii, assembly GCF_023053635.1. Taxonomy (NCBI): domain Eukaryota; kingdom Metazoa; phylum Chordata; class Lepidosauria; order Squamata; family Anguidae; genus Elgaria; species Elgaria multicarinata. The sequence continues at coordinate 32,683,073 of NC_086180.1, read as the reverse complement.
TTCTTCAGCATCTTGAAGGAATTTGCATGCAATCACTTGGAGTATTTGTAAAGCCTTTGGGTCTGTATGCATATTCACTTGGGACATGGGCTAAGATCCATCCCCTTTTGGAGTTAATAAAAGTATTCTTAAATCCTAATCCACTCTATTATTTCTCAGATGTAACGATTTAACCTCAAGTAAGTGCACATAAGATTGACTCAGTGTTAAATCTCAGACCAGGAGTTGCAAGTGAAGGGCTCAAATCATCAGCAGGCCAGAAGGTCATTCCGTGATCCTGGGCCAGTCACTGTCTCTCAGCCTAATTTATGATTAGGGCTGGAGGGTAACACTGACTTGACCAAACATCCATGAAATTGAGCTGGTAATTCAAGGAGAAAAAGTCCTTTAACCCAGCTTTGTATGTCTGAATCATTTTGCTGATTCTTCAGCACATTTCCTTGGAATTCAGTCCCATTGAATTCAATAGGGCTTACCTCTGATAAAACATGCATAGGATTGCACTGTTAATCTCTGATTACCCAATCAACCCCCAAAAGCATGGGACACCTGTTAACTGTTGGGTTTATAGCTCCAGGGTTTCTGCAAGACATTGTTATTTAAATTTCTGCCTTAAATTGTTATATAAATTTGTTATATAAATTGTTATATAAATTTGTTATATAAATTATACATTGTTATATAAATTTCTGCCTTAAAAGTTTTTTCCTAATAGTTCAGGTTAAAAATTAGGGTTGAATGGAATGACACACTGTGAATTCATATTTTTAATACTGCAGCTCTTCTGTAGATATTAAACTATTATTCACTATAATAGCAGCTCCAGTGAATGGCAAAGGAGGTAGACATTCTTAATGGTGGCCACCATTTTGAATTTTCCAAAATCCAAAGAGCAACTCAGAACAGAGTTATCTGTGTAAAACAAAAACAAACTGCAGCACTTTAATCCCCCCATTCCAAGAATTTTGCCTCAGCCCCCAAACTGTAGCTGAAGTAAAATAGCTGATTTTAAGAGGAGTGAAATGGCTGAGAAATGGTCATTCTCAATTCAATAGAGCCCTACTTACTTGTGAAGATGGGGTAGGTGTACACTGCCTTGTGATCCTTTGAAGGATGGGCAGGATAAAGTGTTATAAATGAAATAAGATGGCAGCTTTAGAAGAATTGTACCAAGGTATGTATCCAAGCAAATACAATATTCTATATTTTAGGTATATGGATAATATAAATACAGAACACAGGACTGGGAGTGTGTAGTGGAAAAGGAAAAGGCAAAAGGGATGCATTCCATGAAAAATAATATCTTAGTAAGCAAGTTCTGAAATTGCAGAAGGAGATTAGATATAGAGATGGGAAAATTTGCAGCTGGAATGGGTCATCCAGATACGACAGGTTGTATGCCTGCTGCTTATTTATTACTTTATAGTCAACTGTGACTTAAAGCAAGACACAGCTGTAGGAATCCGCGGCTGAGAAGAGGAAAGTCGGCCAGAAGAGGAAAGAATTTTTATTTTTTTTGCAGAAATTAGGTGCATAAATATATACCTCTTGAAGAAACTCCTTGGCAGATGATACTGTAAAGACGGAGAGTGTTTGCAATAAGGTATTTTACATCCACTCACATGAATACACTCACGGATTGCTGCTGAGATACCAATGCAAGGTAAAGGTTCCAAAAATGTGGCGTATTATTTTATCTAACTGTGATATTTTGCTATCTTAAAATAAGAGGTTCAGACCAGACCATACAGATGGGCAAGAGAAATATTGTAGAGGGTTTTTCTCCCTTCCTAATGGTTTTGTTGGTTTTTTGTTTTGCCCAGGTTTTGTTGTTGTTGTTTAGCAAATCTTAACTGAGCTTTGACAATCATGCCAGTTACTGCAGCACATTTAGGTAGGTGTAGCAGCAGTAAATATTTCACCCATTCCATACTGACCTGCTAGAAATTCTGACATACGCTTCCTCATCTTCACTCTATTACTATTGCATTGGGAGAGATGAAGTATCTACAGATATCCATTCCTTACACCACTAAAGACGCAATCCTATAAATATTTTTACAGGGCGGGGGGAATCTTGCCGCTTCTAGGAATTTTTTTTCTGTGTAAGGATGCATAGGGTTGCGCCCTCATTCTCTCCAGCATGAGATTATTTTAAACCTGGTTCATAAATGTGTGTACAAGGTATCCAGCACACAGACAAGTGGAAATAACTATTAACATGCAGGAAGCATTTAGAAATGACAGAACACCAAATATTCACTAGGACCAAATATTTAGGTAAAACATCTGAATAGAGCTTACAAAGCACAAAATTAAGGCTACGTCTGCACTATCCACTCCAATGTTTTGAAGTGTCATCAAAGGGAAAGGAAGAGCAGTATAAGATACATGCTACTTTGAAAAACCAGTTGAGTTATAAAAAGCAAGATGATCAGAAACTGACATCATTCCTCAACCTTCAGAAAAGCCAACTCAGCATCTCTATCAGCAAGTCTACAAGACCAGTCAAGTCTACAATTTGTAATTTGTCAAATTACATATATTTATCATGCAACCAATGTCCAACCAAAACCACACTATGGTGCTAATCGGATCACACAGGCTGGTCATATATTGGTGTGTGGTGAAGATTTATGCCAATGCCATGGCTAACCAGAGACTATGAGTGTCTCTACATTAAAGAGAAATGTAGAGACCAGGCTTTCCCCACCCCCTCTGGCCTTTCCACGTTCACTACAGGCTCCTTCAGATGCAACCAGGTGATTTGTAATGGAAAACTTCCTCTCTGGGCAATGTTTCACATAAAGCTCAATGAAACAGCACCATCTAGTGGCTGAATTAATACCGCAATTATTTTAGATACTGGATTATCTTGGGGCAGGGTAGTGAGACTTCTGGGGGAAGGCGTGGGAGATGTCCTGAAGGTTGACTGTGTCATGTAATGGATCTGCAAATGTCTGTGAATGGCCAATCACGAACATGCAATAAATTGCTCATGTAGAGAAGCTCTATGTCAGTATTACAATATTATATATCCTCCAACATTTGACTGATGAAAATAAGGACATTTCTGTATTTGGAACATCTTTGTTCTCATGTGAAGGATAACTACTTTAGCACTTTGCATGCGCACACACACACACACACACACTTACATATTGCTAAAGGCCCTTTTCCCACTGTATGCTATATTCATGTATTTCTGCCTCCTATCTCGTACAATAACCAGTCCTGCACTGGCTTCTGAAGCTGCCATATCTGTAAGTTTAGCTATAATTGTTTCCTTCTTTTAAAACATGAATACTACTTCATAGAACATTTAGGCTGCAATGCTATGCACACTTTCCTGGGGATGTCTGATTGCATTCAGTGGAACTTTCTAAATACACGTGCATGGTATTGCACCATTTAATATCACAATGCATCTAATCACACTTAATGTAGCTGGAGTCCCTAACATAGTGCGGGGGCTCCAATGAGCTTTCAGATACCTCCCCCTGGCGCCCACCCAGGTCCCTGTCCCTCCTGAAGTTTTAAATTGATAAAATAATTAACAATTAATTACAATTAAACTGGGAGGCTGGCATGCTGCAAAGTGAAGCACTGGCCTCTATCTCCTTAGAAAATGAAACAGATGGGTCGCTGCAGACCTCATTTTGAGTTGAGCCCAGCCATCTGCAGGATGGGGGGAGGTAAGCTGTAGGGTGCTAGGGAGCATTCTGGTGGACCAAAAGAGGTGGTGGAGAACAAGGGGCATCTTTTGCCTATTCTGAGGAAATGTTAGTTGGTTCATTTGTTTGGGTGTGGTGTGTGTTGCTTGGGTTTGTTTTCGAGGCTGTGGCTGGGTTTTTGTTTGTGTGGTGTCTCTCAGAGCTTCTCTACATTTAAAAAAAAATCCTGCTGTCTTACAGGGGCTTTCTGCTTCCGCTTTCTTTCTGAGATTAAGATCTGTACCATTAAACAGACAGCCACATGATTTGAATTGAATACTTCCTCCTTCTGCATGCTCCATTCACTTTAATGAGACAGAGCCATCTAGCGGCCTGGTTATAGTGCAACACTGAGTTTACACACCAGGAGATCCGGCTATTTCCCAGATCTTACTACATTATCTCTGGGGGTTTAAAAGCGAGACTTCCAGGGGATAGCATGGTTGATGCCATCATGTAATGGACTTACAAACTTCCTTGAGTGGCCAATCATGAGTGTGCAATAAATCACTTGTTTAAAGAAGCTGTGTGTGTGTGTGTGTGTGTGTGTGTGTGTGTGTGTGTGTGTGTGTTTCTTTGGGAGTGGGGAGTTGCGTGTGTGTGTGAGGAAGGTGGATATTTCTCTAAGCATCCAAACTTTGCCTTTTGTGACATTGGTATTTGGTTGGAATGCAGGAGCAAATGTGTGATGTGGGGCTCAGCCCTCACCTCTGCCTTGTACTCAGTTCCTTGTTCACATGGGAAGTAGAAAGGAGGAGGGGGCATGACGATGTGAAAGAAAATAGGGTTAGGAAATGGCGGTGCATGTGCTCTCTCACATCAGACAGTGGGAGAGCTTGCTTAAGCAGTAAGTGAGAGCGAAAGCCATTTACCCAACTGGACTCCCCTGCAAAGGAAGGGAGTCTTGAAAACAAGGAGATCTCTATGACCAGCTTCCCAAGAAACTGCTGAAAATAACATTCCTATAAGGCTTAAGGTTAGCAAGAAAATAAATTGTCAAAAGCATTTCAGACATTCCACGGATCAGTAGTTTCCCAAGCAGAAAGATAACTTGCTGAACCATTTTATTGGAAGGCTGAAAAGACAGAACAGGCCTCAGAGTTAAGCCCTTTGAAGTCCCTTTAATTTTAATGGGTAAGAGTTCAGCCTGTGCTTAACTATTTCCTGGTTCATGCCCTTAATGAGTTAAAGTCCACTTTGTTCAGTTCCTCTGATGCGTGCCCAGAGATTTGCATGAGACAACCACCATATTCCACAAGGTGAGCCAAGCTCTGTCCTCAGTTATGCCCATAGTATGCCATCAAAATGGGCGGGAATGTACGAGCAAAGGAGATGGATTTGCTTTCTCAAAACACTGGAAACTCTAAATGTGCTTTTAGAACAGGGAAAGACACCATTTATTAATTAGATAATGGGTTATAAAACCTAATTTGGATATCACACTCCTAACTCACATAATACTCTTCTGCAACAGTTTGGAAGAAAATATCTACATATTTAGACAGCTGTTCAAATTGTGCACTTTGACTCACATTTTCACTTTCTGCATATGCTTCCAGCTGGCAAAGACAGAGTCTGGGGTGGGGGGATGGAAGCCCAGCCAAAGACACGTAGTTTTGTGTATGAGGAGCAGCAGAAGCACAGGCAGAGGGAATAGAAAATGCATGCCCAAGAGAGGAACTTAAATAGCATCATCCTCCAGACTCAGGATAGAAATAAAGATTTTGAATTCTATTTTGAATTCAGCCTTTTTTAATCCACAATGAAGAAGCAGTGACTGTTTCAAAGTTGGTAGACTGAACCCCACAGTTTCAAAGAAACTCTGCTTCCAAGCAGACTTCCAAGTTTTATTTAAACAAAGACTCCTACAAAGAGCTCTCTCAGGTTGTGGCCTCTCTCTCCTCAGGCCAGAAGCTCTGGCTGTTGCCCTTAACTACATCCTGGTTCCTCCCAGGAAGCAAAACACATTCAGGCTGAATTCAGGAATCCTTTCATATTGTTACAGGGACATTTGCCAGTCAAAATGGAATGCTAGCAACCCAGTTGGATTGAATTTCTCTCTAAAGAGGATTTATGGGTATGTTATTTCTTCTAAGGAATAATATCCAAGTATTATCCAACTTTTCCTTTGAAAGTACAAGAATACTAACATGAGACACACATTACCTTAATGAAGCCATGTTCCTGATATCTGCTATAGTAATAATTAGAGATTTGAAGACCGACCCGGGGGGGGGGGGGGGAGTCCAGAAACAAATAGACAATTTCAGAAAAAAACACATTTTTCCAGGGATTTTTGGAAAATGTGTCGGGAAATGGTGCATTTTCCCTTCTTTTAGCTTCACCACATTTTCTGCCCCCCCCCCCCCCGGCAAAGCCTCTAGTGGTAATATTAATAGTTACCAAGGGCAAAGCTATGTCAGCACCTTTGTTTACCTTTATAATTTGATAAAAACAAAGTCATTTCTAAAGCACAAATAGATCCCACCACTGCCAGAAATGGAAATACTGGTTTTGTATCTCACAACAGAAAAATTCGACACTTTGACCAATAGCAGATGGGAAATCATGAGTGCATACAAGTTGTTGACAAATTTCTTTGGCTGCCTCTATCCAAAAAGTAAGAGGTTGGTTTCTAAGATGTCCTAACATCTTTCTCCATATTTACAGCCTTTTTTACACTGACCACTGAACGACTTATGTTAAATGATATCAAATAAAGCGATTCATGCAATGTTAAGCAACTGCATTGGATTTTGCTGGAAGGTGAAATAATACTGTAATCTTGCCCACTATTTCAATCCAGCCTAATTATGTGCAGCTATGTGTAGGGTGGCAGCCATTGTCACCACTTCTAACAAGTTTTAAGATTGCAACCATGTGCCCAGCTTCATATGTTTAAAAGGCTATTACAACCAGTCAAAATGCACGGGATTCTTCAGGCTGAATTCGATCCGTGATTTGAGGAATGGAAATTGAATTCTGGTGTCTGGAATTCGGGTAAAAGAAGGCTCCAGGTCTTTCCTATCCGTCCACCAGGTGCTGACTCATCCCATGTACAACTTGTCCCAGTGCTTACTTAACACTATCATTGCCATATATATTATTGTTATCATAGAATAGTAGAGTTGGAAGAGGCCTATAAGGCCATCAAGTCCAACCCCCTGCTCAATGCAGGAATTATTATTACCATCATCAAGTTATAATTTGTAATAACATGACTTTTGTATTGTGGGCAGTATCCAATGCTGCCCGTTCACAAGTGGGGCCTACGGCCTTCTCTGTTTCATGAGTGGACAGCTCTGCTGCTTCCTTTCTGAAAGCAGCGCCCGATGTTTGCAGAATGGAGATCTTGCATTTCTGGGTACAAGCCCCCAAACAAGTGGAAATGCTCATTTCTGTAATGAGGCAGGTCAACAGAACAAGCTCTGCTGGCTTGGCCTGTTCTAGAAACAAGCATTTTTGCTAATTTCAGGATGCTATCTCATATCATTGGCTCCTATTTCATGGCCTAGTGCAATTCTCTGTTATTTTCTGTAACAGCCAACTATGCTAGATTGGATTGCTTATTTGAAATTTTTAGCTGTGCCCAGTCAATTAGTTTAATAAGCCACTAAAAGTTTGGGGATACATGACACAGCAACTTTGCAGAAAGCTAAGCAGTTCTTAATCTAGTCAGTGTCTGGATGGGAGACCACCTGGGAACCCTAGATATGCCACCTTGGGTTCCATCATGAAAAAAGAAGGGACGTAAATGTACTAAATAAATAAGTACATTGAAAAATAATATGCTTAAGAAATTTTTAGAGGGGGAATGCTGTATTGCACTGCCACACTGTTCTTTAGACATTTGCAACCCTTCAGAAGTACAGAATGGTTGTAGATGTTTCATTATTGTCTGAGTTTGGGGTATGTCTGCTATTTATTTGTGATGGAAGTTGCAAAACTCCAAGTCACCAAATTACTAATAAGAATGAATTGGCAAGTTGGATTGATTTACTCATTAGTTGAACTCTGATGCTTTTTACTGTTAAATGTGGATTGATGGTATTCATGGTACACATGAATAATAAGCTTCATTTAAAAAAAAAAAAGCTCCCTGGGAAAGTGATGTATGGGGTGGGAGTCCAGGAGTAGAAGAACATCAAAGTAGTCTATAAAGTAAAGTATTAACCAAATCTTCTATTCCCTACAATCCCATTGGCTACTGGAACAGAAAAGTGGCTGTTTTTCTGCTCAGTAGACAAGGATTTCTTTGCTGCACGAAGTAATCTCTCCACAGAGCATATAAATTACTTACAAGTCAGCTGCTGGCCATGCATTCACAAGAATGAAAGGTAGGTCTTCAATCTCCATGGGACCTCTGACTCAACTGCTGGGATCCTTGGATTCCATTTAAATATGTACGGCATTATCACACTGATCTCCTTCTATTTGTCTCATCCCTTCAAACACGAAGGCTTTTAAGAAAGTGGCTGGCAACTGTGATGCACACTGTTTATTCATTTAATCCAACCTTTGCAATCAGCAGTGTGCACTTCTAATGAGATGTTTTCCAAGCGGGTAACTTCACTCTTTTTTTAACTCATCAAGGCAAACACTAGATACATTCATGTGTATGTTTGTCAATCAGTTAGCATTAGAACATGAAGCAATTTGGGATGATAGCCCTGATATAAAATATTTTTCATCTGGCAAGGTGGCTCTAAGCCTTCCATTCCTTTGTATGAAAGTGAGCTTGGTAATAGCACACAAATAAGGAAGTTTTGCTCACTTTGGCTTTTGTCCATAATTCAGGGCTCCAAGGTGATCCTACAGAAGTGACTGTTCAGAGTCTTTCACTAGGTAACAGCTGAAAATTGTCAAGCGCACACAAACACTGGAATGAAGACACAGGAAACATGAATGGGATTAAGTGCCACAACTTCATTTTCAACATTAAATCTGCAATGAGGCAATCAACAAATTCCAGTGAAGTACAGACACTGCCTCCTCAAGGGTCCCCAGTTGTCAAGCATCGCCTGTGGGCAAATCCACCCTGGTTCAAAATGCCAGTATGCTCTGTAGGCAATGTGGGCTTTTCATTGCTTGTCTACCGTTTTGGAGGTGCCCATGGTTGGCCACCCCCACTGCTGCTGGTCAGCAGTCAAAAAACAAGATCCAACATGATCCAAGAACAGCTCTAAACCAGCCACACTCCCAAGCCAGCCATCAATGAGAGGCAGGTTGAGTCAGCCTCCCCTCAGAGGCCAACTGCTCTGCTCAATAATCCTGTGCTTACAAACATCATAGAATCATAGAATAGCAGAGTTGGAAGGGGCCTACAAGGCCATCGAGTCCAACCCCCTTTGCTCCCCCTTTGAATCTTTATTGTAACTATAATTTTAAACTTATATATTATATTTTGCGTGATAAGCGGGCTCCATCTTCTCATTGGAAATACTGTATTGACTGCATAATTCAATGTTTTTGTTTTGTTTCCCCCCTCTTTTTACTGTAACTGTGGCTAAAACCTACATAGGTTGCCTAATAAACATATTCTATTAGTATATTGCATAAGGAAAAGGTGAGCCCTAGTTAGATGTACCTTGTTGTTTTGGGCAGCTCCAGCACAAACTTTCTCACCACCTGAGGCAGGAGAAAACAACTGCAATGCTCTTCCCTTTAATACTGCATTGCCCACCTATATTGCCACTCCTCTGTCTCCATCACCTACCCTCTGACTCACATGGAGAATTGTCTCAATGCAAGCAGAGGGTAGGCAGACTCTCTGGAGAGGCATATCAGCTGGACAAAATGACTGGCCCAGTTTTTCAAAGAGCTGGCTAGGCCCAAATGCCTGGCTCTGAGTCCCTGATTGGTTGGATTGGTAGTGTTTCCAGGGTTCTGTTGGTATGTGTCAGGTTGATGATGGTTTGATTTGTTTTTTCTTGTGTGTTTTCTCCGTTCCCAGGCTGAACACAAATTGGATACAGCTGTCCCAGGATGGCTCTACCCAACTCTCATAATTTTTCAAGGAAGTTTTACCCATGCCTAGGGCTGCTTTACACTTTACTGATATGGGGATGGAAACTTATATCCCTATTGGAAAGCACCCAAAACAGCTTACATTAAAAAAAAAAGAACATCCAATAAAACACTATAAATATAAACAAAGCAATAAAATACAAAACAGTAAAACTATGAATTAAACATGTAAAAAAAAAAAAGCCAGAATTAAAGTGAGGTGGGGCGGGGGGATTGTGCCACAAATAAATAAATAAAAAACTTGCTGGAAAAGAAAAACCATCTTCAAGTTACAAAAGAACACTTGCAAAGAAAGAGACAACCTGACCTCTTAGGGCAGAGATTTCCACATTCTAGGCGTTACAACAGAACACCCCACCACCACCCTCCAATGAATCTCTCCACCAGCTGTACCTCAGAGGACAGGGGGGACATGAGAAGAACTTCATCAGATGACCTCAGAAAACAGGAAGATTCAAATGAATAGAGGTTGGGGTTTAGGTATCATGGACCTTAGTCATTTGGGCCTTTAAAGGTTACAACTGGCACCTTAAATTGTACTCAGAAATTGACCAGTAACCAGTGCATTTGGTATGGCAAAGGAGTAAGACGATGTGGTGGCAGCAAACCCATGTGGAGTGTAATCCCATCTCCCCAGCAAGTGCATTTATATAATGTACACATTTGCAAAAGCATGTTTGTTGTGCTCATACATGTGAAATCTTTACATGTGAACGTAAAATAGTTTATTGGGACAATTTAAACATGGGATGAGAACTGGCCATGATATGGCCACATTGAAGACAGACAACAAGAAACTTCATATGGGTCAAGCCATGCAACCCTGAAAGTAGGTTAAAACGCAAATTGAATGGTTGTTCGCTTACTTTGGGCATGTGGCAAAGCAGCCTGAAGATGCATGTTTTTGATTACAAAGTGGCATTTGCAAACATTATTGCCACTAGCAATTCTTCTTTTAATTAACTATTTATCAAAATGTAACTTTTCAAAGTGAAACAAATACAAATATTCCCCTTTCCCTCTCCCCAGCTCCATCAGTCTAAATCCTTTTCTTCCAACCTGAAACAATTACTGGGATAAGAAAAGTATGTAATAGCAGAACATAGTCATAAATCAACCAACAAATGATCGAGTAACAAATGAAGCCATACTACATAGGGTAAGCAAGCAAACGGAATTAATAAATATCATCAAAAGGAGAAAATTACAGTATCTTGGTCATATTATCCAAGGAGAAAATTATACCATACTCCAACTTTTTATACAAGGGGAAATTGAGGGGGAAAGATCAGTGGGAAGAAGATGAACACCGTGGTTAAACAACGTAAAGGAATAGTATAGCTGTACTTTTATTCAATTATTTAAAGCAGTGACATAAAAAAAATAGCTGTAATGATAGCTCACCTCTGATAGGATAAGGCACCAGAAGAAGAAGTCATAAAATATGTTTCTACTATCCCATGAGGAAGGAATGGGCACATTCACTAGCCAAACTTTGGTGAAGAAAAAGTCAACTTCGACTTAAAAAATTCTGCGTAGAGGAATTTGTTTTGACACCAGAACTGAATGGAGCTCCTTACACACACACACACACACACACACACACACACACACACACACACACTCATGGTTATCTCCAAGTTTTCTTTGCTGTAAATTTTAGGGTGAAAGGGGGAGGCACTGAGTTTGTTGCTGCTGTTGCAAAACAACCTGGAGTCAGAAATTGTAGTCAATCTATTGCAAATCATCCAGAAATCTTCTAGTAGATCCAGATTTACTTTCTGTCTACCCGTGCCCTGAAGCATGAATCCCCCTCACATCCTCTTTTACCACCCAAAACAATCCCAACAAGGTATAAATGAGTGGGATAAAAAATAAAGAAGAAAACAGGAGAAGAAAAGAGACCTTGCTTTAAAAGAACGTTCTCATAGCTCTTAAACGACAGATGTGATTCATCAGCTCTTAACAGTGTGATAGCTCCTTTAAATAACATTGTAAACCATTTACTGTCTTTATAAAAGTTCTGTAACAAGAGTTTTCTTATTTGTATGCACACTTTATTAAGTCAACTCTGCCTAGACTAGTTGTCATGACCACTACCCACCTTATCAACAATACATCTATGATTGTATCCTTTTATTTTTGATATTGAAAATTAGGAAGATACAAAACTCCATCATTTATTGTATCTTACTTAGGAATTATATATACCCTCACTCTTGTCTCATTTTTATAGTAATATGTCAACCCACGCTGAAAAGCCAGGACTTGGCACACAGAATTGATCACACAGCCATTTTGGCCAAATGAAACTGATATTAACTCTACCAATATTTTAAGTTTTTTCTGTATTGAGCTGAACAGTATACACAGGGCTTTCAGGGAGTTCTGATTTCTAGCATGGAGTAAAAAAATGCATTTATGGCACTAAGTACATTTATAATCTACTCCTGTAACTACTGAAATTGAGATGCAGTATTATTTTAATATCGCTTTCCTGGTTCTGTGGTTATAAGTCTGGCCAAGCTCTGGGAAGGCATTAAGGAGTCTTGGGGAAAGCATCAAGAACTCCATGGAGGCTTTGATGATGCATGGCCCGCCACAGTGATTAACATCCCCGCAGTGGTTTGTGAATTTCTTTTAAATCATATGTGGGAGAGCCAGCTTCCTTAGAAATAAGAAGAAACTTAGTCTGTCTTTCTTTCTTGCAAGTCTTCTAAGAACAGATTGTCCTGCTTCTCACATAATGCTAACCCATAGTTTATTTAATCCATTGTTTCTTGTTCCTCCTAAGGTTTGTCCGGCAAACCCTCGAACAAATCATAGTTTGTTTTCTTAATCCCTGGGTCATTTGTTTCTCTCCCCCTTCTCCTGCTCCCTTGCCATATCCCAAATACCTTTGCTTTACAGCACAGTAGTCCTGACATAACTTCACCACATCAGCTGCCTGCTTGTTTGCCATTGGTCTATTCCACGCACAAGGCAAGGAATACTCCTTAGCTGCTGCTACTGGCACCAATTAAGAAAGACTCTCTTCGGCCACCCCCAGGCAAAGTCTTGAAGCCTTGCATTTAATGAAATCTCACTGCACTGACAATGCAAAGGAAATGTTCTTTTACCAAAATAAAGGAAATATCTTTCAACACTTTTGAAGCCTTGCTTCTCAATCTAAATTTTAAAAAATCATGAGTCTCATTTCCACCCCAAACATACTACTCTAAACTCAAACTCCCTTTCATCTTTCTCAGGCTTCTGCTACATAACTAAGAAACCCTATCCATTCTGTCTTCCCAAATTCCACGTCCACCCTGTCAGGGCTCACCATGCCCTACCAGTAGCACTAGCCATTACAAAGGTAGCATCTGGCTTCCCTGTGCCCAATTACAAATGTGCCAGCCAGCCAACCACAGATTGATACACACTTGCTGCTTGTTCAGTTTGAACAAAAAATGTAATGAAACATTTTACTGGTTACTTATGCTTTGCTGTAGAATTGCAGGTGAATTTATTCAGGTAATTAATGAGCTGCAGGTAGCACAGATGGAAAGTGTATGCATGTGGCTCTAATCAGCTCATAAATTGGGAGCAGATTCCTTAACTGGCCAGCAGAATTAGCCCTTAAAAACTTCCTCAGTGTTGTCAGGAGCAGCTCTGAGGGAAGGGGAATCCATTTGTTTAGGTAGTGTTGCCAGGCTGACTTCATCATTACTGCTAGTTCCAGAAAATGGCAAGCAAGAGTGCAGCTAGAGCTTTTTACCACTCTTGTAGGGTGACCATATGAAAAGGCTCCTGTATCTTTAACAGTTGTATTGAAAAGGGAATTTCAGCAGGTGTCATTTGTATATATGGAGAACCTGGTGAAATTTCCTCTTCATCACAACAGTTAAAGCTGCAGGTGCCCTGCCCTATTTTGAATCTGGTCACAGTATAGCTGCAGTATAGCTCCTGCACCTTTAACTGTTGTAATGAAGAGGAAATTTCACCATGTGTGACATGCAGACAAATGACACCTGCTGAAATTCCCTTTTCTATGCAACTGTTAAAGATACGAGAGCCCTGTCCTCCTTTTCATATGGTCACCCTACACTCTTGCCCCCCACCTCTGTAACCTGGTGAAACACCCTAGGAATGAATGGTTCTGGGTTTGCACATAACAACAACCCATGGGTTAACAAACCCAGTGCTCACTGCCTAACAGTAAAACAGGGGTTCTCTTTCTGCCTTAGTTGTGGTTAACAAACCATTCTTTGATACTGGGGCTTAGTTCACACATCATGACAATCCAGAATTCAACAGCCCATATCATATGTGAGAACTGAGCCATACTCTGTGGTCTCAGGCTTCAAAGATGTGTGTATGGGGCAGGGGGGATAATCTTCACTGACTCCTCAGTTTGTCAATGGGTTTTTTCTACATGAGGCCATTAATCCTCTGTATTTACTTTTGGTTTCATCGCAGAATTGAGATCTAAGCACTACACAATGAGTATTTATTTTCCTGTTTTTCTGCTGCATAACCTCTAGGTGGCCCTATGGTATAGCAGAATAGTACAATTACACAAGTATAAACAACGTTTTCTTTTGCTTTCACAAATAACTTCCCCTGTTCTAAAACAAAACTTGCCAGAAGTGCTTTTTTAAAACAGCAACAAAATTGGAGGGTCCTCATAAACAACCATGAATAGGGAATGGCGAGTGCACAATAAATGCCTTATGTCAAAAAGTTTGGTATTAGGACAAGGACTCTTAATCAGTGCTACTAATATTTTTTATCTATAGGTTTGAAATCTGGATTTTATTTATCCATGCTGTTCATTATGAAAGACTGTTTGTGTATTTGTGACAATTAAAATAATATGAATTTATGCATCACTTAATTCATGAATTTGTGATGAGTCTACAAATTTTGCAGTTGTTGTTTTTAAAAGCACTGTTGCGCCTCCTGTGCCCACTGCCCCATGCTCTACCCCCATTTTCTCCCACCATCCCCTTCTAGCTTCACCCCACCCCACCCCAAAACAAACTCCAAGTTAGAGAGGAAGCTAGATGGAGTAAACACAACTACATACACATGTTTGTTTTTCCCAGATTTATACAAGCACAGAGAGCTGACTCGTGTATAATGTCATCATGGTTTCGCATAGCCCTCCCCAACCTGTTGCCCTCCAGATGTTTTTGACTACAATTGTCATCATCGTTGATCATTGATCATGGTGGCTGGGGCTGGTGGGGATTGTAGTACAAAACATCTGGAGGGTACTCTGGAAGGCTGCTCTGGGCAATGTTGAGTTAGATAGACCAATGGTCAGTTTGGTATAATGCAGCTTCCTATGTTCTTATGTCTGGACCAAGCCTAAGGCTATGAGGAAAGGGGGAAATGCAGCCTCTATGGAAACTGAACTTGGGCTGGGATTGCCTGCTCTTTCTGTCTTTTTCCTCCTATCCAGGGAAAGAGAAAGCAGTAGCAGGAAATCAAGTCCTGCTGCATTTGCTGATATGTCCTTAACAGATACAGCTCAGCCAGACATCACCTGGAAGCTATCCTTTCTTGCCACAGGATTCCGGGCACCCATTTTAAATGGAGCAATTGAATGTGCTTCTCAGTCTCTGTCTCTCTCCCCCACACTATTACAAGGGTTTGGGGCCACATTGAGCCACCTTTAAAGCAAGCAGAATAGATCTACACAAATTTCTTCTGAAGGTCCTATATCTCGGTATTATTGTACCATGCAGTTGTTTGCATCCATCTTCAAAGCAGTAATGCTTATAAGGGATGTCTTTTTGCTTTAATCAGGCTTGCAAAATTATTTTTGTCTGCTGCATGCTGTGAGCATGCTTAAGCTTCCCAGAAAATGTTGTCCCTCTTTTCCTTGGCAGTTCAGGGATCTCTTACAATGCCAGGTTTCACCTGCCAGGACTACGGATCTGTTTATCCATGGAACAGTCAGCAAGAGTGCAAGTCTCTTTATTCTTTCCACAGTGCCAGGAATAAGTGATACACATACACACTGCTAAAATAAGCAGACAGATGCGCCTCCACTTATACATCAGCCTTCTCCATGAGTGCCAGTAAAGATATATTTCCCCATGTTAATTTATAGTATGGACAGATTCTAAAAACTGGAATCCATCACAGCCAAGTTAAAAATCCAAAGGAGCTTGTTTTAGGCTGTAAATCTATGCACCCTTACTTTGAAATAAATTCCCCTGAACTCCATAGGACTTATACACACATCTAAGCAATGTTGGTTCCATGTTTTGGTGGGCCCATAGACAAGAGACACCTCCTTCTTGCCATAATCACCACTGCCTGTTCCTTTGTCCTCTCCTATTGGATGTAGTTCTTACAAGTATCGACCGCAAGGCGAGTGGACAATGCTGCTCCATCCCTTCACCCTTGTGCATCATCACACAAGGGGAAATTGCATTTCCTTACAATTGCTTCTCCGCCTGCACATTTATCCCTCATTACTTCCTCTTTCAAAAGACAAAGTAAACAATGTGCATGTGGCCCATTCAGTGGGCTGTTTTGATCGCGCTACCTCTCCTGCACACCGGAGATAGCAGCAAGTTCCATCTCAAAAAATAAGTCAGACTTACTGGGGTGTTTTTTTGTTGCACAAAGAAGGCTAGAAGGGGCGGGACGCAGATGATGTCATGAGAGGGACCCATGAAAATCAATGAGTGCCCAGCAATGAGTGTGCAATAAAACCCTTGTCTGATGATGCCCCTTGTCATCGCTTGCATGCTCAGAGAAGGCAGGATAACCGGCCACAAAAGCAAAGCGTATTAGCAGTGCCCACTACTGGTAAAGGTGTCTTGGCAGCTGTCCAATGATGCTGACTTCTGATATCAATTCTGTTTCCAAGCAAATGTGGTCAGAAATGGGGCTTTTTACCTTGGACTTGAGATTTCCACCCTTTGTTTATATGATGTAACCCACAAAGTATGTAATAACAAGGAAGCCAATGTATATTTATATATAATTTATTTATAATTGCATTCTTTTAGATTATGTTTCTGTATATATGCTAGTACAACCAAAAACATTAAATTGCTTCATTGTGTCATACATTTTGGCCAAACAATAAATTTAAGTCCTCTGCCTCCTTTCCAAACATGTTATTTATTTGATTCCTAAATTTGTTAGCAAATGAGATAGCTTTGCAGGTCACATGATCACAGAGTATTAACATATACTCAGACTTATCTCTGAAACCATGATAGCTAGCTATATATGGTGTATTTTTGTGGGGAAAGTACGCAGTCATTGTGGAACATTGAACTATGCTGCCGCGCTAATATTAGTTAATTAGGAAGCATGAAAACTCTGTTCAGATGTTCGCTGGAACTCATAAGGGCTAAGAGTGTGTAGGGCACAGAAGGCACAGGCAACCCTGCCCCAAACATATATTTTGTATAGATTTTCGCACTTTGAGTATTTTTGGCTGAACATACTTGGAAGCCTCTATACAAAAAGGGCCCTAGATTAACATGGTTTGAAAACGCCACTTTATCCATCAGTTCCCACTCAGATCTAGGGCCAAAACAGACATTACTTTAAATCTGTATCTGTCAGCTATGGAATTAAAATAAGGTCTGTTTTGGGCCCCGGTTCCACTCTACTACAGAACTGTCCACATTGTGTCTTTCAAGGCAGAGAAAATGAGAGCAAACCTCTTCTAGCAGCAAGATAACAACAAAATATAAAGAATCAGACATGTTTCCTATGGCTGGGATTCAAAGAGTTCATTTAAGCTTCCCCGCCCCAGTCTGCTTTGAACTGCAGCCACCAACGCCATATCATATATAGTGCTTTGGAAAGGCCACTTGGTTTCAAGAAATGGCTTGCCATGCCTTCTAACTGAAGACTAAAACTCCCTTGAATACATGTAAAAAGTTGTACAGTTCTTTGGATCCTGTCCTGCAGGAGTACAGACAAGTTCCAGCAGTAAGCTGCCAATGTGAACACACCCTTCCTTTTATTAAATTTTTCTTCAAAAGATATTAGATCAGTTAAGCGCTCTGGTTATGCAAAGTGTACATTCACATTAATAAAGCCACAATAAAACTATTTTTAAAATATCCAGTATTCCGTATAATCTGGTATTTTGGCACATGTCAAAATACACATACAGGCTGTTCTTTATCCATGCAAGTGGCAATTTCTTAAACAAAGATTAATCCTTTAAAGTCCTGGTATGCAGCCTAAAAGTGTTTATTTTCCTGCTTAAGCAATGACTTCATGTCAAGATTTTATTGCACAGTCTGAGAATTAAAAAGAAAGGACCAATACTAGAATGTAATGTGAAAAACAGTACTATTGCTCCTTCAGCGTTTTGATCTCAAGACAGTTTCAACATTTTATAGGCAACATCTCTGGGCAGCAGGATTATCAGTTACTCTGTGCATTGCCATGTGTGAGAATTTTAATTGAGTGTCGACTGATATTTTTAACACTGCATTTAAGAGTTTAAATAAGCAATGGTTGCCAATGATCATATCCATGTAGATAGCAAAGGCTGTGTTTGGATAGAAATGAATCTGGCTAAATTTATGCCAACCAGAAAATAACTGAACAAATATTTTTAATGGGTTCTTCCCATTTCCTGTGGACAATGAAGCATTTACCTCACAAGGGACAGGCAAACACTCTTGCCCATTATTCGACTTCAAATTCATTTAAAATCAGCCCTATCATCAGAAAGAATTTATAACCTTCTTTGTTATATTATGACCACAGCAGAAAAACATTTCTTTGGGATGGTGGTAACCTCTAGAGTTCATTTATTTTGGGGATTTAGGATCTATCAAAGAATTCCAAGTTATTCCAAAGGCAAAACATCAGAGTAGGCACAGGAAATTATTTGGAAATGATTTTTTAATTAAGATTAAGAGTAATATATTGACTTGCATTTCCATTGAAAGCAGTAGAGGTTGACGGCTCCGATGTCAGTGGGGTGGCGAATCCGCTCTGGGTTTCAGTCAGAACCAACCAGAACTCTAAAGGAACTATCCAAGGTGCAGGAGCAAAGGTGCAAACCTTGTGCTACTATGATTCCCTCAGGATTTAACAGGAGCACCATTTACGTTGGGCAAGGGGCAGTCAGACCCTTCCCCTGTGTTTGCGATCATATATGATTATTCCTCAGGAGCACTTATGTGTCTGGTTATTGGGGGATTTTTTTTAAAAAAAAATGACTAGAACAAATCTTCTTAAAATACTATTATTGTACATTGTAACCTTAAATCTATCTAACAGCAGGCATAGAAACACCTATAGAGGGTGTCCCTCCCCAGGTGTCTCTGGTATGTGCATCTTCTGCTATTACTGGCTTTCACTGTTTTCCATGGCTTTTATGTTTCACCATATGTCCGTGGCCTATTTCCTCCCCATCTCCATTTGGGCAATTGGAAACATTTACATCTTCATCATTTACATTTAGAAGCATTTATATCTTCATCTTCAGTTACATTTAGCATCATTCAGCTCAAACTGATGCTTCCCAGTTCCTGTTATCCCTTTCCTAAGGCCATAGCTAGACCTAAGGTTTATCCCTGGATCGTCCAGGCGTCAAACCTGTTCATCTAGGTGACACACAGGGTATCCAGTGCTCAGGCAGGGACGGAGCCGGGATGATCCTGGGATAAACCTTAGGTCTAGCTACAGCCTAAGAAACACTTTAAAAGCTGCTTTTCTTATGTTTAGTGACAGCAATCTGGTTCCATTTTGGTTCAAGTGGAGGCCATCCCTCTTTTACAGGCCTGGGTTGTTCCAAAAAGTTTATCAGTACCTAACCAATGGGCCCCAACAGTTGTCAGTGCACTTCAATACTGCTATAAAGCAGCAGTGTGGCTGCAGCCTTTTATATACCTTTCATACTACTTTCATAGTGGAATATCCTGCTTGGTGTAGATGATAGGGATGTGCTCCACTTCTAATCGGACCGGAGAAGCAGTAGCGGAGCGGGGGGCTTCGCCTGCCCTTAAGGCGGAGGCGAAGAGGATTGGGGGGCCGGCGGAGCGTGGCGAAGAGGATCGAGGTGAAGGTGGATCCTTCGCCTCGATCCGGAGCTCCGCCGGAAAGGTAAGTGGGGTTTACCGGGCCCTGCCGCTGTCGCTGTCGCCCATGCGGCGACGGCAGCAGGGCCCGGTAACGCCCCCCGCCCTCCTCTCCCTTACCTGCCTCCGTCCGCGGTCCATCAGCGTCTCCAATTGAGCCCGTGGTTCCAGCAGGAAGTCTGGGCCGCACTTGCGGACCAGACTTCCTGGTGGAACCACGGGCTCAATTGAAGACGGTGATGGACCGCGAACGGAGGCAGGTAAGGCCCCCCTCCCCCTTGGTCCCTTACCGGGCTCTGCCGCCATCGCCACATGGGCGGCGATGGCGGCAGGGCCTGGTAAACCCCCCCCCGCCCTCCTCTCCCTTACCTGCCTCCGTCCGCGGTCCGTCAGCGTCTCCAATTGAGCCCGTGGTTCCAGCAGGAAGTCTGGGCCGCACTTGCGGCCCAGACTTCCTGCTGGAACCACGGGCTCAATTGAAGACGGCGACGGACCACGGACGGAGGCAGGTAAGGCCCCCCTCCTCCTTACCGGGCTCTGCCGCCGTCGCCGCATGGGCGGCGATGGCGGCAGGGCCCGGTAACCCCCCCTATGGGGGGGACCGGAGCTCCGATCCGGATCCGGAGCTCCGAGTGGAGCAGAGTGGGCACAGGCGGAGTGGGGGCGGGGCGGAGCGGGCCGATCCGAAAATGGCGGATCTTAAAGTGAAGCGGAGTGGGGGGTCTGTGCACACCCCTAGTAGATGAGCCCTGAGACACTTCATCACAGGACCTCCTTCCACCCCACAGAAGACCCTGAAAGTGCTACACCGAAAGTCAGGGGACCATGCTTAATATGGGGAGGGGGCGGTCTTCGATGTCAGGGAAGGGGTATCCCTCAAAACAGGGCAATCCTCACTGGGGGGAAAACCTCCTATGAGGAAAGGTTGAAGGAACTGGATATGTTTAGCTTAGAGAAGAGAATATTGAGAGCGGACATGATGATAGCAGTGTTGAAATGCATAAAGGGCTGAGAGATCAAATTGGGTAAAGACGTATTCTCTACTGCCACTAAATCTAATTGGGCTTAAGTTACAGGATGTAGATTTCTGTTGAACATTAGATAGCCCTAAATTAGACAGTGGAATCAATTCTGGGGAGTGGGGTGGCTCTCCCTCAGTTGAATTCTTCAAGACTGGATAGCCATATGTTGTGGATGGTTCTAGTTCTGGATGTCCTGCAACAAGCAAGGGTTGGGCTAAATAGCCTACAAGGTGCCTCTATGATTCTAGGATATTATTGGGAATATTGCAGCCTCGTCTTCAAGTTCGAGGAAGGAGGAAGTGTTGCAGTTTGTTAATGCATCGGCATAGCTAGCCTTAGGATCTCTATAGCTTACAGTGTGGTTCCTTCTTCCTACTCTTCCCCTTCCCTCCCTCCCTCTGTCTCTGTCTCTCTTTCTCTCTCTGCGCCTTCCACCATTACCTCTGTAAAGGAACAAAGAAATAGTCTGAACAAACCCTCTTGAAACCCTACACTGGTGCCTGTTTGTTTATGCAAGAGTACTTGTGAGTAAAGTTGTCTTCTTTTGTTCACTAAAGGAAGAATGTGGTCTCCTTTTTCTTTTCTTTTTTTTACCAAGGTAGTCTTGCGTGCATGTGGGGCTAGTAAACACTCATTTTGTTCTGCCTATTGTTTTTCTCTGCTAACTGTCTTTTTAACAGGAGAAAGCAATACCAAATAACTCCCAACAGATACCCCACAGATCCCTTAAAAACAAATTCTAAAAGATGTTTTGTGTGAATCTGGAAGTTTCTTCTCCAGTGAAACTATGTATTTTCCCCCTTCTGTGCTTCAACATCCCACAGGTCTTGGAAGTTCAGTGAGACATTTTAAAAATGGCCTCTTTTTATTTTATATATTTCTGCACACCCAAGGCATTCGCGCCTATATAGTAACCCTATTTTTGAGTAGCCTTGTTTCGCTTCCACACTGATTGGCACTCTCAAAAACCTAGGTTCATTGTTAGACAGAATAATAGAAAACACTTTAACATTTCTCCCATTCTTCCTCAGCCCTTCAAATGTTATCCATTTGTTTAGCTAACTAAACAAATGGAGTCTTTACAAATGGAGTGTGGTCTTTATTGCCAGATGTTATTGTAATATTAAAGACTAGCTAGCTACTTGCTTGCAACAGATGTATATTTTAGTTGAAAAAAATGTTAGTACAGTATGTCAAAATTGTTTTTCACACCCATCCGTGGTATAAAATTGAGATTTGGGAGTAATCTTTGAGTTTCCCATGAAAGTGTTGAAACATAGTTGCAGCAATGTCCAAGATAACTCCTGTTTTGAGGGCAAATGTTTTGAACAGGTTTGCTGAGGAATGTGAAGATCATGAATCTGAGTCTTACTGCTGGATAATTAGGAGATTAACTGGGGGGTGGGGAATGTAGTTTCAAAAAAATTGGGAAATATAGCCACAGTATCAGTTTATTTCCTACCCTGCATTTACTTCTATAAAGATATCTCATATGTAGAGAGGGATATTCATTTGTTCTTTCTTTCTTTCCTTCTTAAATTATAAAGCAAAGAATGGCCCCCAAGGAGGTTAACCATAATAACATTGAGATTAAAATGAAAACTTAAACAAATTAAAAACAGTTGAAGAAATAAACAGTACCCAACCCCTTTAAAAAAAAACACCTTCAGCAACAGATCAGCTTACATACCAAAGATAGTGTAAGAAACTGTAGTGCCAAACATAAAACTTCACGGGTGCATAGTGACCCTGCATTCACACTGTACAATCATGCAATAGTGGCTAAGAGCACAATCCTATGCATGTTTAGACAGAAAAAATCTTACAACTCCCAGCATTCCCCAACCAGCATGGAGTGCACCCTAAATGTTTGATTGTTCACTTGTGGAAAGGCTATATAGAAGACGAGGAATTAGAGAAAGAACACAATGTTGAGTTTCTGTAACTCTGTCCCACTGCATTGTATGAAAAAAAAAATCATTTGGTTTATACTTTGGATGCATATTTGGAATTTCAGATGTATTTATTTCAAAACCCTGCAGAATCGGTGAACTCTATACCAAAAACCAGGTGCCTCTGCTGATATTGGCTGATGGCATTTTCTTCATTTCCGCATCACTAGTTACAGAGGAGAGACATTGTGTCTTGACTACTACTTCCCACAAAACCTACAATTTGCATCATACTGTGTTCTCAGCTTCCCCTCCCATCTTAGCCCTTTCCTTTCTCACGTGACTGCAGGGTTAAGATACCCATCACTGCCTCGCTTTTCTCACCATCGCTGTTTCTCTTGATGACTCCCCAAAACCTTCGTGTTGCTGCTAGCTTCCCCTTGGCTACTACTCCTTTTCACAGAATCAAGTGCTATAAATAAATACATCTCATTTTACACTGAAGAAATGGGGGCTCCCTAGATGCTCCAAAAGCCCTGCAGTGGGTGTGCAGTGGCATGCATTGGTTATATGATGCAGCAGCCACCGCACAACCGTCAAAGCTGCATCTTTAAAAAGTTGGGGATTACCCCAACCTTTTTGCTAGAGCAAGGTGAATACAGAGTATCTGTTGTCTATCCTCACTCTGGGCAGGTCAGTATTGCTCACAGAAGGGTGCTCCGCTGAACTTCCTGTTTTGGAAACAAGCATTTTTCTGCTCATTTCTGGGTTTGCTTTAGGAAACTTTAGTTCCTATTGCGCTGGCAGTCCCACTGGCACAAAATAAATAGCAGCAGTGTTGGATATTGCCCCTAATGAATGAGCACTCATGAGCCAAACAGTGACCATTCCAAAAGAAATTCAAGAGGCACAGTGATCTTCATGAAGGAGCCACTATGACCAAGAGAGTCCAGGCTGCTCTCATTAATCGTTGTAAACTGCCCAGAGAACTTTGGCTATTGGGTGGTATAGGAATGGAATGAATGAATGAATGAATGAATGAATGAATGAATGAATGAATGAATGAGGTCTTTTGCCCACACTGCCTTGTGGATTAATCACTGGAGAGAGAAAAAGAGTTTGCCTCAACAAATAAACTGGAGGGACACCTTCAAGCAGTAGTTGGATAGCCCACACATCTTCTGGCAAATCTCTACAACCAAGTCAATTCCAGATGTACTTGGCACCATCCCTTCCTGTGGAGTCAGCAAGTAATATTAAAAGGAGGACCCCAATGTTGTGCAACTTTGAATCTTCCCATAGCATTGCCATATCTTCATTTCAGACCTTTGGAGAAGACCACAGAAAGGATTTTTTGCCTTGCTTTGATATAGAACACTACACAGCTAGCATCTTATACTGACCAACATGTATTTGGTAAGGGGGCAAAATGGACCCTTGAGAGCACTTTCAACATGGTCTAAGATTATGTCCATATTTGTCTTGGAATCATATTGCATTAAAAATTGGTGGGCTACTCATCTAGCAGGTGATCTTTGCTTTACTTTCTACTATGTTTACTTGAAAGTGTTCAATATGTCTTTTAATATAGAGGGGAAATACAGTGGTGCCATTCCTAATGCTGCAATTAAGATTGTGTCAACTTTTCCATTATATAAAACACGTTTTTGTGAGGTTTCAAACTCAGCTGTAAAAATTCATTCCAGCTTGAAACTTGGCACAGGCAGCCGATGCATGGGGTGTGTTTCTCTTTATAAAATATGAGAAAAATGTACTTAGACGTCCTTATAATTTTACGGGCCATGTAAAACACCACAGGTTAGGCTTTTAGGAACACTATATACTTTGAAAGGAGAACTTTGAAAGTTCTAATGGACCACCAGATCAACTGGAAATTTGGATGGCCTGCATGTCTCTAAAGCAAGACCCTACAGACTCTAGTCAAGCCATTAACAAAATAGAACTCCCGTTATTAAAAGTTTCATTAATTTCTGTCAGTGTGGCACATCAACTGTGCCCTATTCGGCCTTTTTGTCTTGTGAGGAAGGAAGGGAAAGAATGGTTCAGTGATGCAAGTGCACTGACTAGGAATGACGGCAGATGGATAGGAACTGCAATTATATTGTTTAAGAGCAATGGCCTTGATCCACTTCTGCCAATTTGGACAGACTCGAGGTCAAACTAGATGTGAGGACAACAGTTCTTTATGTTTAAACATGGGCTGCCCCAACCACATAGGAACAGTGGTTGGAGGATCTGATTTTAAAAGCAAAGAGGGCTCACGGGTGAGGTGTACAGAGTTGTCTATCCACCTGTTACTTACCTTCCTCCAGCCCAACTTATTCCCACCTCAGTTGAGCTCCAGAAGTGGCGGAGAAAAGCACTTGGAAGAGAGTGCATGCAGGTAATACGTGGCAGCCAGATGAGAGTTCTACACACCTCACCCGCATATCACTTTTTAAAAAATATGGATCTGTCACACTGCACATAGGTTTGAGATACTGCCATTTTTAAACACATGGAACTTCCATGAGCACATCTAATTTGGCCGTTGGAGATGACAAAGTGCTCCTTTTTGTTCACTTGTTTTTACTTTCTCATTCCTTGGGCCGCTTGATTTGTAACTAAGGCTGAGGTAATGTCATACAAAGAAAAACAGACATATACTATGCATCACAGGCGCATCTAGTGAAAACGTAACATGGAGAGCACTGCATTACATATTTCCTGCTACCCATTCCTACCACATTCTAAAAAGCCCAACTGTACATTTTTGCTGCTCTCAGTCTTCCATTAATCACAGGTTTGGGCAAGTCATTTCTCTCAGCCTCAGTCCATACTTGTAAAATGGAAATGCCCTGGGACAATGTACAACATACCATACCCAAAGGACTGGATAAACACTTTGTATCTGTGATTCCCCCTTCCCCCAAAAAAGTGTGATCCAGTTGGGCTCATTAAGTGCATGGTGGGCTGCAATGCACGGCCATCAGGGGCCACGAATTAGCTTGAGAATGCTAGCTGCACATTTCCAAGAGAGTTTCCATAAAACAACAATTAAAATACAGGACATGTATCTACAGCCCTCTGAGCATTCCACTGGCACAAGCCCCAGGTATCAAGCTGTTGCAATTGAAGCAAATGGCCTTTTAAACATCCTATGCTTCAATGTGTCTGCCTTTAAACCAAATCTAAATATTTGGCCATGTATGGGGTTTAATTTAAGTAGTGTTCATAAACATAACAACTCCCATGAAACACAGGACTGCCAATTCTACAAGTAAGAACTCCCGGACAGAAATAAACATGCACACAGCTGGTGTTCAATCTACGCTGTCACCTACTGTGGAATTTGGATCTTCTGGGTGACGTTAAAATTCTATAGATCCCATAAGAAGCAATGCTCTTGACCTGCATTTTCTCTCATTGCATACCACACTACTACCTCAAGCAAAGGAGCCCTTTCTTCTCCCACTCCCTTCTAGTCTTGTCTCTCCTTACTGGCTGTGGTAAATGTTCCAGTTGCTGAGATCTATTTTTTATTTTTAAATTTTTATTCATTTTCAACACTATATAAACATAGATAAACATTACCAAAATATAACTGAAACAAAACACAATAAGAAAAAAAAACATCAAATATCTGCTGCATACATATTGAATGATTGTTGAGTACAAATATCAAAAACTATTACATATACCTTATCATACTACAACATCTTCGTTCTTAACATAAAAGTGCACCCCCCACCTCGGGATCATTCTTGAGTCCAAAATCTGATCGTTTCTTCTGCTGGCGGTTTCCCACTTCCCTTAGTAAACACAAACACTAGGAACTGTTTCCAAATTCCTTCAAACTCATTTATTTTAGTTACGCCTTTTCTCCACTTAATATTACATGTCAGTTTATCATTAATGGCTATATCCCATACTTCTTTGTACCATTCCTCAATAGAATATTCCCCTTGGACCTTCCAGTTCCTAGCTACCATCAGTCGTGCTGCAACCAACAAATTCGATATCAGCTCTATAGTTCCTTTTCCACACTTTATATCTTCAAATAGTGACAGCAATGCTATTTTTGGTGTTTGTTCTATTTTCATTCCCACTATTTCTTCAATTTCTGAGAACACCATCTTCCATAATCTTTGTACATATTTGCATTGCCACCACATATGTAAATACGTTCCTTTTTCCCCACAACCTCTCCAACAATTTGCTGAATGTTGATCACTTATCTTATTCAATCTAACCGGGGTTAGGTACCACCTCCATAGGATTTTAAAATAATTCTCCTTTATTCTTACTGATAAACTTCTCAACACTCTTTGTTTCCATAGTCCCTCCCAGCTCTGTCGCCCTATTTGTATCTTCAAATCTGATTCCCAAACCATTTTCTCTGTATTCTCTCTAAACTCCTTCTCTAACAATATTTTATATATTTCACTCATTAATCCTTTTGAAACTATACTCCCTCCTTTCCCTTCCTCCTTACTTACTACTATTTCTTCAAACCTCGTCAACTTTCTGCACATTCTATTATCTTTAATCCACTTTTTATTCCATTGCTCTAATTGACCATATTCTAACCAAGATAGCTTCTTCTCCTTTAACAAATTTTCCATATCCTCTCTTGTTTTAATATCTCTTACCCAATCCTTTAATCTTATTTTATTTTTCTCTTTTAATATTTTACATAATCTACCCTTTAGAGCCTCTGGGAAATTCTTTAACATTATTATCGGTGCTAAGGGAGAGTTGCTCGGAAGCAGCTTCCCTTTAAATTTACTCCAAATTTCCCATTGAGTCCTCAGGAGTGGATTATCTATACTTCCAACCCACTTTCTTCCTCCGTCTTTAAAAAAAACATTCTCCAAATTCATCTCTACCTTATTTATGGTTTTTTCTTCCATCCAATATAAATCTCCTACTCCCATAATTGCTTCTACAACATGTCTTAATCTATTTGCTACGTAGTATAATTTTATGTTTGGGAGACCCATTCCCCCCTTTTTTTGGCTTAGGTACCAATTATTTTTATTCACTCTTGCTCTCTTTTCTCCATTACAATATTTATTAATAATATTTTGCCAACTTTTTATCTCGGTTTCTGATATTTTTATAGGTAACATTCTAAATACAAAATTAATTTTAGCTAATATCTTCATTTTTATTAAGGCTATTCTTCCGAACCAAGATAAATTTAATCTTTTATATTTCTCCAATTTCTCTAATACCTCTTTCTTTAACCTCGTTAAATTTTCCTTTTCAAGATTCTCTACATTTTTTGTAATTTTAATTCCCAAATATTTAATCTCATTCTTAACTTTCAATTCCATTCCCTTAAATTCCCAATCCTTTTCTTCCTTCTTGGTATAGTTAAACAACATCATCTCTGATTTAGACCAATTTATTTTTAACCCTGTAATTTCCTCAAATTCCCTCAACTGATATTTAATTCTTTCTAATTTTCTTAATGGATTCTTAATGGTCAATAAAGTGTCATCCGCAAACATGTTTAACTTTATTTCCCTTACCTCTCCAATTCCTTCTAACTCTTCATCCTCCCTTAGTGCCTTCGCCAAAACTTCCATAACCATTACAAACAGGACCGGCGAGAGCGGACATCCTTGTCTTGTTCCTCTGGCTAGTCGTATCTTTTCAGTAAGTCCGTCATTTACCACCACTACCGCCGTATTTTGGGAATATAGCTGTTCTATTACATTTTTAAATTTATTTCCAAATCCCAATTTATCTATAATACTCTTTAGTGCCTGCCAGCTCACACAATCAAAAGCTTTAAAAATATCTAATGCCATAATACCTGCCTTAATATTTGCTTTTTTTATTACATTTATTACATTTAAAACTCTACCCACTAAATTATGCATATGCCTTCCTACCACAAACCCACATTGATCTGCTCCTATATATTCTGCCAAAAATTTATTTAGCCGTTTGGCCATAATAGATGTAAAAATTTTTGCATCCTGATTTATTAAAGAAATAGGTCTATAAGAATCGGGATTAGTCAAATCTTTATCTGGTTTTGGGATCAGAATTATCACTGAATGTTCCCATGATTCAGGTATCTTCTCTCCTGATAATATCCTATTATAAAGTTCCATTAATTTTGGAACTAAACAGTCTTTGAAGACCTTATAATATTCTGGACCCAAACCATCTGCTCCCGGTGATTTACCAACTTTTAACTTATCAATAACCTCTTCAACTTCTCTTTGAGTTATTACTGACTCCATTAACTCCTTATATTCTAATTTTATTCCCTTCTTTATAAACCTTCCAATATACTCCTCCACCTTTTCTTGTTGAATTTCTTTACCCTTATACAATTCCTGATAGAATTCCTGAAAAATTTTTATTTTAGCTTTCATTGCATGACAATAATTCCCTCGGCTATCTTTCAACGTTTCTATCCCATTCCTCCCTTTTTCTTTTTGTGTGAGCTTGGCAAGCAACCTCGAGTTCTTATCACTGTTTTCAAAATATTCCCTTTTCATATACATTAAATTCTTTTGAATCTCTTCTATATTTAAATTTTCTAATTGTTTCTTCTTAGCTTGTATTTCCACTAATTTATATTTATCTTTAACTCGCCAATATCTTTCCTCCAAGTTTTTAATTTCTATCTCTAACTTTTCCTGTTCTGCACGTTGTTGTCTTTTTAAACTACATGTTTCTCTAATACAGATTCCTCTTGCTACA
Source organism: Elgaria multicarinata webbii (assembly GCF_023053635.1). Lineage (NCBI taxonomy): Eukaryota > Metazoa > Chordata > Lepidosauria > Squamata > Anguidae > Elgaria > Elgaria multicarinata. Next base: position 32,653,632 of record NC_086180.1, on the reverse strand, counting down.
GCCTTCATGGTGTCCCAAATGACTGACCCAGCTGTTCCTCCTTTTTCATTAATTTCCCATGACTCCGACAGTTCCTTCCGAATTTTATCTACTATTTTATTATATTTCAATATCTTTGTATTCAGCTTCCATCTATATGCCTCTTTATAATCTTTCTTAACTGTAAATTCTAGACTTAACAAGGCATGATCAGTTACTTTTATTACCCCCATTTCCATTTTACAAATCCTCGTTGCAAAATCTTTTGAAACAAATATATAATCTATCCTGGAGTATGTATGATGAACTGGGGAAAAGTATGAAAATCCAGGCCTATTCCCGTTAAGTAAACGCCACGAATCTAAATAATCATTTTCTTTTACTAATTTATTCAATATAGTCATATTGTTCCTCTTTTCAACATTAGTGGGATTTGACCTGTCCCGTTTATTATCCATAACCATATTAAAATCCCCAGCTAATATAGCATACCCCTCCTTAAATTCTTCTATTTCTTTAAACAACTTTATAAAAAACTCTCTATGCCTCTCATTTGGGGCATAAACATTAATCAAAGTATAGACCTTTCCCTCAATTTTACCTTTTAACATAAGATATCTGCCCTTATCATCCTTTTTTACTTCTTCTAATATAAACCCACTTTTTTTTGAAATCAAAGTGGCCACTCCATTTTTTTTCGATGTCCCTAATGACTTTTCATTTGTTCTATTCTCTTCCTTTTCACGACTGCCCCCAAACCTTTAACATTGAGTGTTGATACCTTTATCTTTTTATCCATAATCACCCTTTTGAAATCTTTTCCGATCCCTTGTGCTCAGCAATTCAAACTTGCTTACATAAAAAAACAAACTCCATACATAAACCCCCCACCCTCCTACCCCAATCCCTCCTCTCCTACCTTCCCCCCCTCCCCACCCCCCCACTCTAATCCCCCCCCCATATCCCCGTGAGTCTAGTACTCCAGCCATCTACTTTAAAGGGGGGGGGAGGCAGTGCTGCGCCTGGCCGGCAGGTTTCTATATTAGCATTTCTATTTGCAATTATCTCCAAACATAATTAACAATTCTCTTACTCTCCAGATGTCCCAGCCTCATTCCCTCCCCCACCCACTCCAGCCCCATTTGCTTCCCCATCCAGACCCAGCCTCTTCAGCAATTCTTTACCTTGATCCAATGAGGTTACTCTGTGTTCCCTCCTCCCATATGTAAATCTTAAGAAAACCGGGTAACCCCATGCGTATGGAATTTTGTTCTGCATTAACATTCCAGTTATTGGTTTAATACTCCGTCTCCAATTTAATGTATGTTGAGAAAGATCATTATAAATTTGCACTGCTTTGCCTTTATATTGTAACTGGGTCAAAGATCTCAATTCTTTCATGATTTGCTCTTTTTTATAATAGTTACCAAATTTCACCAAAATATCTCTAGTCCCTTTGTAGTTTTGCCTCCCCACGCGGTGGACTCGGTCCAGATCCGATCCATCTATTGGTATGTCAGGCATCAGCTCTTTGAACCAGTTCAGAATGATTTCTCTAAGATCTTCTCCTTGTATCTGCTTCAGCTGCTTTATTCGAATCGAAGATCTACGAGATTGGTCTTCCAAGGCGATCAGACGTAATTCCCATTCCTTAAATTGAATATTTGTTGATTTTTCAAAGGCCTCTTGCTTCTTCTGGTCCAATTCCGCTTTTGCCTCTATCTCTTTGATCTTATCCGAGTTTTCTGCGATCTTATCCGAAAGAACACGCATTTGTTGTCTAAATTCATTCATTTGCAGATCCATTTTTTTAAAAATGATGATATTATTCTCTACAATAACTGCCTTAATTTCTGCTAGGGAGGGAAAGTTGCTGTCCATTGCTTTTCCCCCTTCAGCCATATTCTTTTCTTTATTTGGTACTGTATCCAAAGAAACTGGGTCTATAACTTCGTCTTCCTGGTCTGTTCCAGGGGCTGTATCTTCCAGGTGGGAGAGGTGGGTTAAATTATGATTTGAAGGTTTCTTTTTTTGTCTATTCAACTTTTCCCACTTCTTAATCTTTTTTTTAATGTTGGACATAGGACCCTTCTGAGTAGGGCATAAATCTTAGAGCCCCCACTTCCTTAGCAACTTTTACTGGCTTCTCTTCTATGTGCCAATCACACCACCTTCTTCCCGAGGGGGAGGAAATATATTCAGTTCACAACAGCATTCACTAGAGGGGATCAGATCCAATCATTCACAGTTTCTCAAAATCCCACATCTCCCTCACAGAATGCTGTTTCTTCCCCTTCACCCCCCCCTTCTCGGCACACCGCAAACAGCTTCCACTTTCCACTTTACAAAGATTACAGCAAACAACTTCAAAGCCAGTATTTCAATCTTTCCAACTTAAGATAAAGGATGAGAAGTGAGGATCGCTGTAAATCAGATCAACGTCTAACAAGCATAAGTTCTTTCTTTTCAAACTGCGACATCAATCATGTTACTTTCGGTTTCGCCTCTGCAGTTTATAAAGACATTCCGTCAAGCTCACCTCATCCCATCGGCTCTTCTCAACACTTTCCAGCTCCGATAGCTTTTATAATCATTTCCTGTCGTTTGCTCAAAGATTTATGCCCATTAAAAAATAGATAATTGCTTTTTCCGGCAACGCCGCTCAGAGCCTCAGAAGAAACCTGCCACCGCCATGGCTGCCAAGCTCCGCCCCCGTTGCTGAGATCTATGATGTCACCAAGTTTTGTATTTCCTGGCTCAGAAATAGGAATCTCGTAGTGTTCACCTCAAACATGAGGTAAGTATTATGGCTCCCATCATTGTTCTCTGGCTCAGGTTTTAATCCAAGAAGTCAAGTCCTCCTTTCCTGCTTCTATCCTACTCACACACACCTCCATTGGGGGTAGAAAGCAGTCCCATTTGACTTTATGTTAGACTTATAAGCAGAGCTATTTTCTGAGTTTGCGTTTTTTTCAAGCCCAGTTTTAAGTCTGCTCAGGTGAATTTATCCCATCCCCTCTAAGAATTCCTTACAGATATCTTTTAATGGTTTGTTATATTCTGTGCTGTCCTGTACTCACTCTATATTTTAAATTCTGTAAGCAGCTTTTTATGCCCTTTGATAGAAGAGTGGGGTAAAATATGTAGAAATAAAAATACATAAATTACTAGAGGTTATTGTAAAGTTAGAAAATGCTAGATTCCTTTACAGTGTAAATATGACAGTGTTCTCACTTTTTGTTTGCACAACTATCCTTTGGTGATGGTTCATACATTGCCTTGCAGATGATATGTCTTTTCCCCTTCTTCTCTGTGGAGAACAGCATTTACTATTTACAGATTATATTCTGCCTCTCAACCTACATTGAGAAATTTTGCTGTGGCATAGGAAATGGCTTTTTGTGCTGGTAGTTGACATCTTGGACAAAAACCGTTGGCAGCCATGAACAAGACAGTCATGTGGATAATGTCTGATAAATGGTCTGCCTCATTAGTCCTCAGCTATTGGGTTGGGACTGCAACTAGTAGGTTACTTAAGGTGGGTTGTTTGGATAGCATATGACCATACACATCTATGGTTAAAAATAAATTAAAGTATGGTTAAAAATAAGTAAAAGTAAGAAGTTAGTTCCATAACAAATGTTTGGGCTAAAGCTGGGACCCAGGTGTGAAAAGGTTGAGGACCTCTGCTCTACATACTACAGCAGCTTTGCAGAGGCTGGTTGAAATAATTTCTGTGAGGTGATTTTTTTTCCATACCGTGAGGGTAATGATAGTGTGGTTCAGGATATGGATACACACACTGCACAGGGAATCTCCATGCTGCCATTGCCAAATGCAGGTAATTCACAGGGCAAGCCATGCTTCATTCTATGCTAGCAGCAATGAGAACCCCGCCTCAATCCAGAGGGAGAAGCGGGTAACAAATAAATAAATAAATATATTATTATTAGTAGTAGTAGTAGTAGTAGTATTATATACGTTTTTTCAGGTGGCTTCTACGTTGCTGGACTAAAGTGAAAACCATCACTAAGGGCTCATCTACACCAAGCAGGATATTGTGGTATGAAAGCGGTATATAAAAGGCAGGAGCCGTATGACTGCTTTATAGCAGTATTGAAGTTCACGGACAACTGTTGGGGCCCATTGACACATACCATATACCACTTTCATACTGCTATATCCTGCTAGGTGTAGATGTGTCATGGATCCCAACAGTTATCAGTGCACTTCATTACCACTATAAAGCAGTAGTGTAGATCCTATAGTGCACTTCAATACAACTATAAAGCAGTAGTGTGGCTCTTGCCTTTTATATACCACTTTCATACCACTTTCATAGTGGAATATCCTGCTTGGGGTAGATGAGCCCTAAGTGTAGGACAAACAACATTATTGGCTATGGTTCTGAGTGGTTTGGTCCCATAGCAAGATTCCATGTTCTTTAATCCACTGTAGAACAGGTTTATTATAGCACTATTAAAATTACAAAATAATAAAGGATGGCAGTGGCTGAAGCTAGAAAAAAAATAGAATTATAATTCTTTTTTATTCTGTTTTCAAAACTGCCTTCTGCATTGCAGGTGGGTTTTTCATTTAAGAATTTTTCAGCCTTTTAGTCCTTTGGTGATATCCCACAATGAAACCATAAAATTGTACTTTTGATAACACTGCCTGTTGCTATGGAAATAATAATATTCATTCTTTGCCTTCACTTGGGAATCCAAATATATCCATATGTACTGTACAAACATGAATTAATTTAGTCTCACATCAACCATGGGCAGGAGGCTAGGAGTGTACAGATGGGAAGTATTAGGCACAGAGGAAGTTTGTGGCAGAGCAGGGAATAGAATTGCAGTGGTCTGTCTTTAACCACCAAATTATTGTCTTCCTTACCCTACAGATGTAAAACCGTCATGTTAGTACAGGCTGAGCATAAGATTTCACTTTGGTTTACCATCTCCAACTCGTTAAAAAACAAAGGTTAGATCATTTTAAAAAGATGTACCCGAACTGTCCTTACAGCACAATTCTATTCAAGTCTACTCAGAAGTAAGTCCCATGGCATTCAACAGGGATTACTCCCTAGTAAGTCGATATAAGCTTGCACCCTTATTTACCGAGGACAGTCTCTGTTTTCAGGTAAACCCATGTTCCTATTTTGACTTTTTAAATTGTATTAGGCCATAGCTAGACCTAAGGTTTATCCCTGGATCATCCAGGGGTCAAACCTGTTCATCTAGGTGACACACAGGGGATCCAGTGCTCAGGCAGGGGCGAACCCTGGATGATCCCAGGATAAACCTTAGGTCTAGCTGTGGCCTTAGTGTACACACATGTGTGTTAGAATTCTTCTGGTTTCACTTCGAGTCAGCTTTCCTGTCTCTAATGCATGTGCATGTAAATGCACATATGTGGAGACAAAAATATTCAGCTCATTGTTTCCCTTCCATCTCTCTTTCCCCTGCCCCTCATCCTCCAATAACCATCTATCCAGATCGTAACTGTTGCTGGCTGTTCTTCAATTGTGGCTATTCTAGAGGTATAATCAGATCAATTGAGAGATTAAACAGTCTATCAAACTATTATTATTATTATTATTATTATTATTATTATTATTATTTATTTATTTATTTATATAGCACACAAAGTCCTCCCCCAATGTCCCCCTGCCATCTGACGTTAATCACGTGATGACTGGGAAGAGGCCCTTTTTGGTTGTGGCAACCCTAACCTGTGGCAACCCAGAAAGTCTCTCCGGGAATCAACTTTTATTGTCTTTTCAGAACCAAGACCTTGTTATTTGCCTGGGCATTTCTGTATCTAATGTTAGCTAGCCTGAAGGACGCTAGAAAATCAATATTCTGGATCATGTGGAGAGCCTCCGCGGATACAAGAGGCTGTCCTCTTCAAACCATCACCCTACATGAGTAGAGGCCAAAGGAAATGTTCATGAAAGAAGGTGGACCAGGGCAGGATGAGGCTAGAGCACTCCCTCTGCTTCCAGGTTAATTCTACACAGATCCTGCATGCCTGAACAGGGCTTCTGTTGTCACAAGTTTGTATATGACAGTTAAGTTGATGTCTTGCTATCTTGGAGTTTATCTTTTCCCCTTTCTGTTGTATTTATTAATAAAACTTTTCTTCTTTGTCCTTCAGCTGCATGTTCAAATTACTTGCCAACAGAAATAAGATGGCAGACACCAATGAGATCTACAACTGCAGCATTGTGAGCAAGTAAGATGGTCCAGTGGGCTACTAACCGTATCTGCTCTCTGCCACTTGAAGTGCCAAGAACGTTGTAATAAAGCAAGAGCATTTTTAAAATTGAAAAAGTTGCTGCCGTTCCTGCCTTTATTGGTAATTGCACACCCCGCCTCCATCTCCAAAAGCCTCTCTGCTTTCTCCAGACCCCTCAAAAGAATTTGATCTTCTACATTTGCCTACCTCCAATTCCCCTGAACCCACCAGAAGAGTTTCCAGTGAAAGCTTCAAAACATGGGTCGTTTGATTTAATTACTACTTCTGCAGGACTCAAAACCAAGAAGAGAGAGTAATCATTGATCATGATACTGGAAACTTGTGACCCCCATGCTTTGGCCTACAACTCCCATCAGCCCTAGCCAATAGAGTGAAATGATGGAAACTGTAGGCCAAAACATGTGAATGACCACAAGCTGCCCACCCCTGCAGTAGAGCAACACAGGCAGACTGTATTTCGGAAAGGAAATAGAAAAAAAAATCTATAGACCACATTCTGACCGATTGACTAGCATTAGGTGATTAGACTGACATCTTGCAAAAGCAAACTACAAGTGCAGGTCATTGAAACTTTGGGGGCCTTACAAAATTGCCCAGTTTTTTAAAATGGCAATAGCAAAAAAAACCCTGTGCTTTTCAGCATTTGTAGAAATTGTACATCTTCAATCTGAACATACTAAATATTGCAAAATGCATGAGCCTGGCTGAATTTCATTAAGGCCAAATGGCTGCTAATTTTTATCACACACATTTTCCATCCCATACCCTATATAGGTAGAGGACATGTGAAGGAGGAGAAGGCTATCAATGGCTACTAGTCCTGACTGCTATGTGCGTCCTCCAGTATAAGAGGCAGTAAGCATATATACACCAGTTGTTGGAGAACATGGGTGGGAGGGTCCTGTTGCACCATGTCCTGCTTGTGGGTCCCTGGATGACAGCTGGTTGGCCACTGTGTGAACTGAGTGCTGAACTAGATGGACCCTTGGTCTGATCCAGCAGGGCTCTTCTTATGTTCTTATGACAGAGTGAGCTGAATAGTCTTTCCAGTTTCCAAACAAAGATCCATACACTGTTTCTTACAACTTATTCCTATCCATTACAATTAGGTCCCACTGACTCCAATAAAATATATTCTCAAATAAATGATCATGGGATTTCTGCCTCAGCATTCCAAACAAGTATCTTTTAATATTCTTTCCCCCTCAAATAAGGAAAATAAAAGGTGCTTTTGAAATACCCTGCATTATTCCCTAAGAAACCTGATTTTTAAATTAACAACAACTATTATTATTATTATTATTATTATTATTATTATTATTATTATTACTATTATTATTACTACAGGAACACTGTCAGTGCAAAGCATGAAAAGCTTTCAAACCACTGTGTAAAAGCAGGCACAAAACACAATTTTGGCTTGAATCCAGACTACAATCTGTTAGCAATTCTAGAATGCTATGGATATCTTCCCAGAACAGAGTGGAGAGAAGAGGATTGAGACTGTACGAAGAGCTGAGAGAGTAATAATTTCATTCTGTATATCATGACTAAAGTCTGAGGATGGTGTGTGAATGTCTGTAGGGGGAAAAACTCTTCTTGGAGAGATCACAGTTTACAATGACCTCATCTATGAGAAATCTAAGTGCCATATGTTCTGTTGGCCTGGTTTTGATTCAGCGAATGCTTTTCGAGTGCTAATATTCTTGGAGGCACAAATTTTGAGTAAAGTGATTGCAAGAATGTCTCCCTCCCCCCATGTCTCATTTTGCTTGTGCTAATTTTTAATCAGCTCCAGACACTTGCAGAGACACAGTAGCTGTCCATTAAGAAAGAAAGAGAGAGAGAGAGAGAGAGAGAGGGAGGGAGGGAGGGAGGAAGAACCCAATTATTTAACTTGCTTTTTCTTTGAGAACAATGAACTTCTAATGTGAGGACGGAAATGGGAAAAGGACCAAGACACCTGTATTCCCTTAGAATGCAAGAACTGGACAACACAGTCAAACAAATTCCCTGAAATGTTCAAATTATGCTGTATACTTAGCCTTCTCTATGGCAATCTGGAAAGAATCCCGTCACTATTTTCATTGTGTGGTTTGACATACTTGCCTGAGTCATCCAGAGCTATTTTCTCTGCAGGCATCTTGGCCTAATGGACCTTGTTCACTCCTGTTCTCTGCTTTGGCACACAGCTGTGTGTTAATCAGAGGAAGAGGGGTGATCGTGTGGAGGATCGACATTACTTACTACAATTCTTGACCTTTTGGGTGCAACTAAACAAAATGTCAGAGACCAGAGACATTTTTTTTTAATGTAGTAAAATTTATAAACCTGAAATCTGAGATGTGGGGGAAAACGTTACAAAAAATTAAATATGTTTTAAAATACGCAGCTAAAAGAATCACTTATTTCTCCCCAGCATATTATTGAGAGATGACTCAAAGCTAACTGTTGAATGTGTGAGAGGATGGAGAGAAACAGACTGATTCTAAGGTATACAGAGCCAAAAACCTATTCATAATCCATGCTCTCTGGCCCTAAAGGATTATAGGATTGTTGTTGTTTTATCCTTCTATACATAGCTTTCTGGTGTGGAATTAATAGAGGGCAAATGCATGCCATTCCATTTTATTTCTTTACACTCATAGGCCTTGTTAGTTGAAAACTAAAGCCAGGGAACGCAGACTCTTGTGGGTCTGTTATTCTGTTTACCTCAGTTTTATAGACCAAAAAATATTCATACATCCATATTTTCAAGTTTAGAGATTATTTTATTTTATAAACTCTAGCATGGAGAACTTGCAGTAGTGTTTTAAATTTCATACACGTTGCTTTGGGCATATTAGGATAATTAAAACTGCAGAGTGTAATTGTAGAGTGTAATTATACTTATGGAGCTGTTTTCCCCTCTGGAAAGATGGAAATCTTAATTTAGTTAGATTGTTCCAAAGGCTTAGGGTCTTGGTTGAGGAGGGGATGGAGATTGCAAGCTAGTCCACTTGACACACCCATCTCTCTCTCTCTCTCTCTCTCCCTCTCTCTCTGTGTGTGTGTGTGTGTGTGTGTGTGTGTGTGTGTATCCACACACACCTGTTTCTCATATTGAATACCCAGAAAAGTAAAACTGTAGGAAAAGAATAACTGCTAGATTGCTCTGATTTTCATAATCCTTCTAAGCCAAACCAAAAGCTTTGAATAATAACAATTTAGCAAGCTTTCTGAGGAAGATGGGCAAGGATGAATAGAAAGAGAGAGCTTTTTGTGTTTGTTCTAATCCTCTTTTAAACTCCAAATTAATCTCTTAAATCCATAAGGATTAACACTTCCTTGTCCAGTTTGTAGCCTCTGCAAACCTTCCCATTTCAAGAAACGTTCCACAAAACTTATTGGATTGATCCACTAGGTAGTTACTCGTAGGAAAGTGGATATAAGCCTCATCCTAGCCTAACTTTGAGTGCTGTAGTGTAAAGCAATTATACTGAAAGAGCTAAAGCATGATCCCATTTTCCTTCTAAAACCCTCCCACAACTGTACAGCTTTAAAACATCATCTGACTAGCCTCTTAGGCTCACTCACATCAGCTGTACACAGTTGGTTTGCATTCTTTATATGTCCGCAGATTGGGCTGCTGACAATTTTAACAAGAGCTGTGTGCTGAAGTGTTAGCTATATGATGATGATACTCAGCTCTTTCTATTGGATTTTTATCTGATTCTAAGGTGGTGAGGAAAATTTTGGATAGATGTACAGCTTGCTATGGATGAGAGCACACACTCCTTAAGACACTAGTTCATGGCTTTTGGGATGCTGCTTGTTCTGGTGCTGCCTCTGGATGCTGAAGAGTCATATAATCTGCATGAAAATTCACAATTAATGGATTTTTAAATATATTTTATCTCAAAACCTGCATTTCTAAACATATTTTCACTCAAAATACACATTTTAAAAGGATATAGACGAGAGCTGTGCTGCAACATTTGGAGGAGGGCAAAATAATGATATCCTGATCTGCACAGTAGTCTGGATAAGGTCAGTTCATATTGGGGTTTGCAGCAATCACATTCCTCAAGCATCCATATCCATGTTCACCACTGACTAAAGTGGTGAATAGGTACAGGACAGTGGAGGCCGGTGGCCCAGACGTCAATGGGTTGGTGAATCCACTCTGGTTTTCAGTCAGAACCAATCAGAATACCTTGGATAACTCCTTTGGATTTCTGACTGGTTCTGACTGAAACCCAGAGCAGATTCACCACCCCACTGACATCCGAGCCACCAGCCTCCACTGGTATAGGCTATAGGGCCTTTTCAGGCATTACTCCAATGCTTTGAAATGCCAGGCCTTATCCTTATACCTGCCCCATTGACTGATAAAGGCATTTAGGTGGCCTAATGGGAACAAATGGCTGCCTGATTATTCTGATTGCTGCTCCTCTAGTGGGGGTGCTTTGCCTCACTGCTACTTTTATTATTGCATTTTTTTAAAAAAAATATGATCTGGTTGATTTTTATTTTTGTTGCTTTCTGTTTTTTAATTGTTAGCTGCTCTGAGTTCTGTTTGCAAAATGAATTATTATAAATAATGCAGCACTGGCAGGAACATTCTGAATATTTCATTATTACAGTTTGCCTAGAGCGCCTCTTTTCATTTCTATGCCACTTCCTTCCTCTTGTAATTTATGACAATAAATTAAAGTAGGGTGTGGTGCATCATTTCTTGGCTGGCAAAGCACAGAGAGGATAAGTTCCTGTCTAGGAGCTGTTAGTTGTACGTCCAATTCTAAACCAATCTCAGCAGTTACAAAAGAGCTGGCAGTAACAAAAGAATAGTAGAGTTTGCGGTTGCAAAACCAAAAACCATGCAGTCACAGCTTCCTCCAATCTGCTCCTCACCCATCCCGTTTTTGCCCTTCCACTCTTCCTGCCTGCTGGGACCTTACTGGATTGAACCAGAGGCCTACCTAGTCCAGCATTGGGTTTCCCACAGTGGCCAATCAGATGCCAATGGAAAGCCCACACACAGGACATGAGCAGGTACAGCACAGAGCTTTAGACAAAGAGCTCCTTCAGGTGTGGGGGGGAAATCGCATTCACTTACCTTGACTCTGAAGTTGCATCTCTTCCACTTCTGCAACAAGCTGCAATTACATGGAGGAAGAGAAGCGACCGCTTGGCCCATTCAGTGTAGTGGGACAACGCCTTCTAGTGGGCATTTTGTAGCAAAACTTCTCCCACACACAGAAGGAAATGGCAACCAATTTCTCTATAGCTCAGAAGAATCACTTTTTTAGAGGATTACTTTGCAACAAAAAATGGTGGAAGGAGCAGGAGACCAATGGGTAGGGTTGCCATATTCTGAATACACAAAACTGAGACAATTTGGGGGAGGGGGTTGGATTTTTTTTAAAAAACTGAGCAATATGTAAAGGTCTAGGGAAAGCCCAATTTTTGCAAAGCCATTTTTTCAATTAAAAAATCAACAACTGTAAAACCAGACATCTTAAATTCACTGCTACTTCCAAGTAACAGATTTGAGGCTTGCAACCCAAATCCAAGGAGGTGGATTTTTGAAGGAGGAGTGACTTTTCTTTCCATTCTCCCCTCTCTCCTTTCCTCTCCTTCACCCCCTCGTCCCCCACAAAACTCTCTTTCTTCCCCCACAAATAACCCAGCAGCTCCACCCTGCGCTTACCCTAAAGGTCTGACCACAACCAGCCAAGCTCACCAAACTCCTTTGCATCGCATGAGACTCAGGTAGCCTGAGGAGAGCACGTGCACCTTTCCTCGCTGTTGTTCCTCTTCTACGCTTCTGCAGGCGCAATAAGGTGAGTCATGGTGAGTGACTCAGATGAGCCTGTGGAGGAGCGGTGATGCTCTGGAAAAGGTGCCAGATTGATGCGTCTTTTTCTCTGCTGCTGCCGCTCCACTGAGCAGGCTCAAGGCACCATTTTGGAAGTCAGAATTTCTCTGGCCAGCTGCACCAGGAATCCGGGATTCTTGCCCAGCCAGTCAGGACATTTCAAAATCTCCTGGAAATCAGGACATTCCTGGTTTTCTAGAACGTATGGCAATCCTGCCAACAGGAGATGCACAGGAGGAACACATCATCGTCAAAATGACTCGCAAAAGTGGCCAGTTGCGAGCATGTGATAAAACGCTCGTCTGAAGAAGCTCAAAGTTTGCTTAGTCCGTTTCTTTCTGTTCTATAACACCATCAGCAGCAAGAGAGAACTATGAGTTCCATCACACCTTGGAAGAAATGCTGGCTACTGCCACTTCTCCATGGACACTCAGTTACTTCCTGTTTTTCTCTGTGGACACTCGGTTACTTCCTGTTTTCAAACAGGAAGTAAACAAGGGGAATGAGGGCCATTCAGTCCCTTGTTGTGAACACGCTGCTTCTCCCACACACAACATGAGAGAGCTGCAACTTCAGTTTAAAAAATATTTCAGAGTTTTTCTGGTTTTTCTTGCAGTGCAAGGAAGACCAGAAGGGGCAGAAGGCGCCGAGAGGCAGACGATGTCATGTGAGCTACCTCTGAAGAATCCGTGAGTACCCAGTAACAAGTGTGCAATAAAACACTCATCGGATGGAGCTTAAACACAACTGCTCCCAGCAATGGAAGAGGTGGGAGAGAGGGGGAGGAAGGAAGGGATGGAGCAGGAAACCATATTATAGGTTATAGAGATCCTAAGGCTAACTATGCCCAAATTTCCCATGCATTAATTAGCTAACTACAACACTGCCTCCTTCTTGTAACTTGGCGACAAGGCTGCAATATTTCCCAACAAATAGCACCTTTCTGTTTGTGTTCCCCAGAAACTGGTATTCAGAGGCATGCAAAAGAGTTGTATTTTCTCTAGCAGTTGAAAAGGAAGGGTAGGTGAGAAGATTGTATGATGGGCATGAGGGGGAAAAATGTGTCTGCAGCATGTTTCTTAGCAATCTTAGGCCTAATCTACACCAAGCAGGATATAGCACTATGACAGCGGTGTAATGTGTATAGTATGTGTCAATGGGCCCCAACAGTTGTCAGTGCATTTCATTACGGCTATAAAGCAGCAGTGTGGCTCCTGCCTTTTATATAACACTTTCATAGTGCAGTAGTTTGCTTGGTGTAGATTAGGGCTCAGTCTTTCCTAACCAATAGTAAACAGAGCAGGAGTTGGAGTCTGTTGTCAATGTCTTACATTGGTTTTTGGTTCTATTGTGTTGCTGGCAAAACATCACTGAAAAAGTTGAGCACAATTGAACCATAATACAGCAGAAAGAAATGAGCATGATCTGCAGACTTTTTCTCTATTCCTCATTGCTCTCCCACGTCAGCTGCCACAGTCATTTATTCTGAAAATGCTCTGTTGGAGTCAATGGGGCTGCTCCAAAAGAAACTCTGGAGGGTGTATTTTTTTAAAAAAGCTGCCTACTGAAAAGAGTTATTCAGCAATTGAGCAATGCCAACAGTAGTAATTTTTGAAGTAACCAAATTTAATGTGAGTCTGACAGGATGTTTGTGGTCACTTGGACAGACAGCAAGTTACAGTATGGAGAGGCTGCTGTCCCAACATCCTTCCTTTTTAGCCAGTGGCCCAAATCTCACCCGCTGTTTATGTACACCAATAATCTCACCATAAACACTATCTGATTTATTGGTAGCACCAACTAATAAATGGGACCTTGCCATTATTTTACAGAAAGTGTAACCTCTGGGCAACAATCTTTATACCTTGTTAGCTATCCCATTTTTTTGCTCTTGAGCTCTTCAACTTCATACAGTACAGGGGGGGAAATCTGAGGGACCACAGAGAATTTAAGCTATCCCTCATAGACCACAGAGAATTTAAGCTATCCCTCCTGGATTCTCACCCAAGCCAAGCTTATTTTTCACTTATGGTTGCAATGACTCCAATAGCAGTGAGAAGGAAAATGATGTTTTTTATGACTGAAAACTTACCTGCAGTAATTATTCAATACTAGATAGAATCATAGAATAGTAGAGTTGGGATGACCAGATACAAAAGAGGGCAAGGCTCCTGCACCTTTAACTCTTGTGATGCAGAGGGAATTTCACCAGGTGCTGCATATGTACAAATGACACCTGCTGAAATGCCCTTTTCTATACAGCTGCCTTCCTTTCCATGTGGTCACCCTATCCAACAAGTACCTACGGTTAAAATGCTATGACAACCAGCATCTGTTCTAGATGTCTAATTAAAACACTTCTCCCTTCATCCCCCAAAGAAAATGTCATTTTTATAAAGCAGAAAGATGGGCACATATGCACTTCTTATTAAACAACATCATCAACAATAAGCAGACAGTTTGAAAGTACTGTGTGTTGTAAATCTAGGCTGTCTTGTGCAATCTCTCTCTCTCTCTCTCTTTTAAAGTAGTAATTAGGCTTACTATATGAAAAGGAGGACAGGGCTCCTGTATTTTTAACAGTTGTATAGAAAAGGGAATTTTTAGCTAGAGTGACCAGATACAAAGAGGACAGGATTCCTGCAGCTTTAACTGTTGTGATGAAAAGGGAATTTCACCAGGTACTGCATGCATACAAATGACACCTTTTATATACAACAAAGATACAGGAGCCCTGTCCTCCTTTCCATATGGCCACCCTAGGTAATAGCTGGAAAACAGCAGGATCTTGTTGCTCCTCTCCTTCCATGTAATTCAGCCCATAACAGTCATGCCAAAGAACCAGGAAGCACAAAAGCCATGGGTAAACAATGTGATCTCCTTTAACGTAGAGATGCTCTGAAGGAGTATAGTATTTTGTGTAAGTGTTCTCCTCCCCTGTGCTGCCTACATTCATCCACATCACCCCATTTTGACCATTTTGCAAATGACATATCAGTGGTGTTGCAATGGTTGCTCCCTTGTGCCAACATGGGGAAGAAAAAATTAAGAGACATTTCAGTCAGTTTGGTGGCATTTCGCTGGCATTGCAGCGAAATGAACCCTATGTTCCTCAACTGGCAAATTACCAGTGTAGGATTGTGCAAATTACTGTGGAAGTTTAAGGAATATTCCAGGATTACTCCAGTATAAATATGATTTATAGAATGTAGCACAGATGATCTTTGTTGAAATTTCCTAGGGACAGCTATTTTACTATGCCACAGATTCATCATAAACACAGACATGAGCAAAATTTTGACTCATCTTTAATTCATGGTCGGAACACAAGTGTACAAATTATAAAGGTGAAGGAGCAGGAAAATAGTAAGAGGTCTTTCTTCTAGGTTGTAAGTCCTAGCAAAAGAAGGAGGTAAGAAAGATTGCCCTGTGCAACCATGCACTGGTTTCCAACAATGGAAGCTTTGAAAGTTCTGCCTAGGGTTTTTTATTTTTCGCACAGGATAGGTGCCCACCTCCCAACACAACATGCAGTGTTAGGAATACCACAAAATGCGTTTTCCAGCATAAAAGTATCACTGTTCAGTGTGTAAAAGGATTTCTCCCTAGTGGCGCTAGCTTAATGGCACTGTCAGTAACACAGAGTTGGCAGTGAAGTATCTACGTGGGTAATTCATCCCAAATGGGGAAATGAGGCGACATGAGGTTTTCATTTCAATTACTGCCTATCCATACTGAAGGAAATACTAGCCCGCCTGGGAAGGCTGTGTGATTTTATTGCATGACCACGTCTATCCAAAACCCTCCCATGGGAGTCAGCGTGTACATAAATAACGTCTGTAGTGTTGAATGTTGCCCCGAGGGAGATCTTTAATAGGGGGATAGATAAGACGAAATCCATGCTCTGGGTCAGCAAGGCAAGATAACAGTCCTCTATTGATGAATCCCAAATTCATTTAAGTTGGGTGAAAAAGCTGTGTGCCTGTTCCTCTCAATGCCTGAAACTCAGTTGGAACACCCCTCCTTACCTTTGGTATATTATTACGAGGGGAGAATTGTTTGCCATCTTGAGCATGACCAGAGAATTACAGCTTGGCATGGTCCGGGGTGGGGGGGCAGAATGCTGGCTGTGCATGTTTGGAGGGAAAACTCCTGAGGAGAAGAGAAATGCACACCACACTTTAAGAAGGGTTCAGATAAATTGGAGCGAGTTTAGAGAAGGGAAGCTGGTTGTTGTTTTTTGGTGGGTTTTTTTTTTTAACAAACAATAAAAGTTCTTTGGGGACCCAGGAAAAGGCAAATAAAGTGTTCAGGAAGAAGCATAGTTTTATTAAAATATTTTAATAGAAACAGGTCACTTGTAGAGAGAGAGAATTCAAAGTAAAACCTGTTTTGGAACTGCTCCAGATTCTGGTAAGTGAAATTTACTAGAAAAACGTGGACTGGATTTCTAAATATTACAAACAGCATGATATTCACTTAGTGTACATGCTTGACCTGTATAACCCATGCATGATGTGCCCTAAGGAGCTAGTGTCCCTGAGCAAAGCCTTAGCTTACTATTTAGCCTGCTGCTGCAACATGGCATGTGCTCCCTCCACTCAGCCAGAGCAGTGAAGCTGAATGGTGGCAGAGCTACACAACTTGGGCATGGCAACTGCAGGAACTGTTTTCGTGCCCACTCCCCTGCACAACTCTTTCACCCTGCACAAGAATGTCAGCACAGGCCCAACCCAGCTTAGATAGCACCAGGCAAGGGAGCAAACAGAAACGTTGTTCAATTAGTTCCATTCCCACTGGGCTCTACCCTGGTTTCTAGTTAGTTCCACCCCTAGCCTCATCCACTCAGAGACCAAACTGCTTGAAATCCAAAGCCAGCAAAGTTAGATTTTGGTAATACAAGATCTTTAATGGATAAAGAGCCTCATCCCACATACCCGTTTCCCTCGAATTATCCCCATAGCGTAAAGCTGTTGTTGTTGTTGTTAGCTAAATCACACCCTGGCCAGCAGTGCTCCTAAGACCCTTTGCATACCAGAAAAAGGGTTTAAGGGGGAGAAATGTAAAAAAATCATTTAAAAAATTAACGGATAACCCAATCCGATTCAAATTTGGTATGCTGAAAGCCCTCCATAATATCTATTACTGTGCCAATTTTGATGTCTTTATCTTTAAAACTTACGCAGATGTAAGCATTTGTTTAATTTGTACTTTAAACATATCAAATCATTGTCCTGCGCCACTCGGTGGCCACTCGGAGAACAACAAAAGATTTGCTCCTAAAGGGGTAGTAAAATACGTCGGTTCTTTTGGCTAAGAAGCACAATTAAAGCAGGATGCATGGGAGTTCTTCACAGTCAAAGCAGATTATAAGCTGGAAAACTTCGGAGTCCTTTGCATGCAATTCGCAGTGATTGCACAGTATAACACTGGTGTGATGAAGCTAACAGTCTACATGTATCTGTGACTAGGTAATTCTGTTGTCACATACTTTACACCCCTTGTGCACTGGAATTTCATTTCAGCCACAGATGTGTCTCATATGATTTATGCAATATTAAAATAAAAATCCACCACTTGGCAAACACTGGTGGGAGTGCAGGTAAGGTGGAGTAGGAAGGTAGAATGAATTGCAGTAAAACACACATAAACACACACAACCCACCCCCCTCCCACAGCCCATTACTGTACATGTATTGTCTTGAAACAATGCTTTGCTGTGTAAGGGGCCCCAAGACATCTCTGACTTATGACTGGTACTTACACAGCTGAGGTAGTTGGTTATCGCCACCTTGAACAGAATCCCAGTGGTCGTATTTCACATCTTACAATAATTTATTGGATATGTGCTGCATTTCTAAAAAACAAAACAAAAAACTAAACCGCTGGAACATATTGCTGCATACAGATTTCATATTTATGTGTGACAACTGTATTTGCCTGCAGCCTTATTCTGAGACGTAATGTCAGCTGTACTGTTCATTTATTTAGATCTCAGCTTGCCTTATTCTTAGGGCTCAGGATGGATAACAGCATGTTTTATTTTGTTTTTAAACATACATACATTACGATAATGGGCACAATCCAGCTTCTAAGCAAATGGAAGTAAATGGAAGAATAATTGTGCCCATGCATTACTCTTGTTCTTTCACTTGTCGCTTGAGGAGGAATACTTCATAGGGTATTGAACCCATCTCAACAATAACCCGCTCCTGGTGGTTCCACAAGGATCTTTGGCCCAATTGGAGTCTACCCGGAGAAGAGCCAGCACTTTCTGAATAGAGCTTTATTCCAGGAAGTCTTCCTTGATTGACCAACCATGTGTTGTTGTTGTTTTATTGGTACTCTGTTTTGAAAAATAACAATTTTAATATGGTATTTTCTTTCTATTATCTTTTTTTATCATTTTATCTTTTATTTTTCACCGCTCCGGAATCTGTTTAGATGTGGAGCAGTATATAAATGCTGTAAATAATTAAACAAATAAATTAAGATAAGATAAAAAAATTCCATAAGACCCACCAAGTTAAAAAAAATCCAACTAAACTCAGCCTAAATATCAGTTTAGGATTGTAAAACTCTGTCTTCTAGCAAGTCATATTTTGATCCATCTGGGTAATTTTGTCGACAGTGCCTGGCATTGGCTTTCCATGGTTTCAGGAAGAGTCTTTGGGCTCATCTACACCAAGCAGGATATTCCACTACGAAAGTGGTATATAAAATGCAAGAGCCACACTACTGCTTTATAGAGGTATTGAAGTGCACTGACAACTGTTGGGGCCCACTGACACATACCATATACCGCTTTCATACCGCTTTCATAGTGTTATATCCTGCTTGGTATAGATATGTCACAGGCCCTAACAGTGGTCAGTGCACTTCAGTATCACTATAAAGCAGCAGTGTGGCTCCTGCCTTTTATGTACCACTTTCATACTGCTTTCATAGTGGAATATCCTGCTTGGTGTAGATGAATCCTTTCTTTCTGGCACTGTCTGGAAATCAGAGGGATTGAATCTGGGGTCTTTTGCATGCAGAACATATGCTGTACTACTGAGGTGCAAGTAGGAGCTCATACCCCACGAAAAAGTTTGCCTCAGACAAAAAAAACACCCTAGCCTAGTTATGAAGTTGTGAATGTGTTTCCAGCAAAACACAACTGGCAAGATTTCATGGGAAGGCGAATAATGTATACATAAGGTATGTAACAATGTACTAAGCTGTGTACAAATAAAGACATGAACTGACTTATATGTGTTGGTTCATCCAGTTCAGTATTGTTTGTTTTCCAACATGAGGCAGAACTGGCAGATTTTGACAATGGTGACAGCAATACTATTTCAGATTTTAGTGTGGGTGGGACGGGCAGTAAGATTTCAAAGAGCAGGGGAGATTTACAGCAAGGTTCACACTTATGAAGGTATGAATAACTATGAAAATTATTTGGTGCTTTCAGACCTGAAACTACTGGAACCTATGTCCACATTACATGCACACACAAATACACAGACAATAAGGAAGGCTGACCATTTTCATATTTATGTATTTATTTATTTATTTATTTATTACATTTCTATACCGCCCAATAGCCGAAGCTCTCTGGGCAGTTCACAAAAATTAAAAACATTCAAAGTATAAAACAACGGTATAAAACCATATATAAAAGCTCAACCAGATAAAAACAGCAGCAATGCGAAATTACAAATTTAAAACACCAAGTTATATAGTTCAAAACATGGCCATGTTCCCTTGGAGGAAATCTCTCTTGCGACACATACCAGGAATTGTTGTTTTAATTGTGTAAGCCACCATGAGTGCCGTTTTTTGGGTAGAAATGCAGGGGGTAAGATGATGATGATGATGATTGATGATGATGATGACGACAGAGTTGGTGGTGGGTGGGATTAAAGTCAAAAATAGGCCTGAGCTGGTGGTGGGCCAGCCATTTCTTTCTACCATTCATTTCATCTCTGTATTTTAACCGTTTACCAACTTAATTTTTAACTTTGCTGTTTTAAATTTGTATTTTAAATCTGTATTAATAAAATATTTTCTCTTTATCTCTGTCTCCCCATCTTTCTCCATTACACTCGCCCTTTCTCTCCCTATTTATCTCTCCCTGTCTACTATTATTTACTCCTCTTTCTCCACTACTTTCTCCATTTTTGTCGGTCTCTCGGGCAAAGCAATCAGGCTTAGAAAAAGGGTTCCATTTTGCATAAATAGAATATATTCATATTCTCTTTCTCTCTCTCTCTCTCTCTCTCTCTCCTAATTGTTGCAAAAGGGGGTACGGAGAGGAGGCCATCAGCCAGATCCAAGGTACCACAGGTAGCATTTGACCTATAGGGAGCAGTTCCCCACCCCTGGCTTAGTGAGTTGTAAGTGTATGACAGAGGCATCAATACTCATGATGTATACACTGGTTTCTCTCTTTGGCTTTAGTCAAAGGGGTTTTGCAGATTTTTGAAAAGCTACAAAATCCTACAAGACCTATTTACTACAGACAACAGAGGGATAAATGTTCACACCAAAAGCAATGACATCTCTTTTCATACTACACCCAAGTCTCTGAAATAACTACTCCCTGTCTCCAGACTGAATTGATACTGACTTATTTTAAGTGTCTACGTAAGTGTAGCCACGAAATGTTTAAAGATCGCCTATAATCCTGTTAGAGTTTGCCTATAAATTGGGTGACCTTCCCTCCACCTCCAAGTTCTGATTTTATGTTATTTTCTTACCTTTCTGATTTAATATTGCTGAAGAAAAGACCATTGGATGAGGGTGAGCAAAGCCATTGCTGTATTTGGTACATCTGTCTTGCATTTTGAGTTCAATCGCAAACTGTGTTCTGGTCACTTTCCCTACAAAATACTGTTTCGCACACCTCCATTCCCTTTCCACTTATGAGCTCCTTGGCAGGAAAGGGTGGGCCGTGATTACTTTTCCTGATTGATTTTTAATAGCTCTCTGGACAGTTGAATAAGTGCAGGAATGAGATAAGTGCTGGCAAAAATACTGAATCTTGTTACACAATGGCCTTGTTTATTTTATATTTAGAGCCCATCTTTTTAGTAAATTCATAGAATCATAGAATAGCAGAGTTGGAAGGGGCCTACAAGGCCATCGAGTCCAACCCCCTGCTCAATGCAGGAATCCACCCTAAAGCATCCCTGACAGATGGTTGTCCAGCTGCCTCTTGAATGCCTCTAGTGTGGGAGAGCCCACAACCTCCCTAGGTAGCTGATTCCACTGTCGCACTGCTCTAACAGTCAGGAAGTTTTTCCTGATGTCCAGCCGGAATCTGGCTTCCTTTAACTTGAGCCCGTTATTCCGTGTCCTGCACTCTGGGAGAATCGAGAAGAGATCCTGGCCCTCCTCTGTGTGACAACCTTTTAAGTATTTGAAGAGTGCTATCATGTCTCCCCTCAATCTTCTCTTCTCCAGGCTAAACATGCCCAGTTCTTTCAGTCTCTCTTCATAGGGCTTTGTTTCTAGACCTCTGATCATCCTCGTTGCCCTCTTCTGAACACGCTCCAGCTTGTCTGCGTCCTTCTTGAATTGTGGAGCCCAGAACTGGACGCAATACTCTAGATGAGGCCTAACCAGGGCCGAATAGAGAGGAACCAGTACCTCACGTGATTTGGAAGCTATACTTCTATTAATGCAGCCCAAAATAGCATTTGCCTTTCTTGCAGCCATATCGCACTGTTGGCTCATATTCAGCTTGTGATCTACAACAATTCCAAGATCTTTCTCATTTGTAGTATTGCTGAGCCAAGTGTCCCCCATCTTGTAACTGTGCATTTGGTTTCTATTCCCTAAATGTAGAACTTGGCATTTATCCCTATTAAATTTCATTCTGTTGTTTTCAGCCCAGCACTCCAGCCTATCAAGATCACTTTGAAGTTTGTTTCTGTCTTCCAGGGTATTAGCTATCCCACCCAATTTGGTGTCATCTGCAAATTTGATCAGCGTTCCCTGCACCTCCTCGTCCAAATCATTAATAAAAATGTTGAAGAGCACTGGGCCCAGGACTGAGCCCTGCGGCACCCCACTCGTTGCCTCTCCCCAGTTTGAGAAGGTTCCATTGATAAGTACTCTTTGAGTCCGATTCTGTAGCCAACTGTGGATCCACCTAATAGTTGTTCCATCTAGCCCACTTTTAGCTAGTTTGTTAATCAGAATGTCATGTGGTACTTTGTCAAAAGCTTTGCTGAAGTCAAGATATATGACATCCACAGCATTCCCACAGTCCACAAGGGAGGTTATCCTATCAAAAAATGAGATCAAATTAGTTTGACAGGATTTGTTCCTGACAAATCCATGTTGGCTTCTAGTAATCACTGCATTGATTTCAAGGTGTTTACAGATTGACTTCTTTATAATCTGCTCCAGAATTTTCCCAGGGATGGATGTCAGGCTGACTGGTCTGTAGTTCCCAGGTTCCTCCTTTTTGCCCTTTTTGAAGATAGGGACAACGTTAGCCCTCCTCCAGTCGTCCGGCACCTCACCCGTCTTCCATGATTTTGCAAAGATAATAGACAAAGGTTCTGAGAGTTCTTCCGCTAGCTCCTTCATTACTCTTGGATGCAGTTCATCGGGCCCTGGGGATTTGAACTCATTCAAGGAAATTAGGTGTTCTTTGACCATTTGTTTATCAATCTCAAACTGCAATCCTGCCCCCTCAACTTCTGCTTCACTTTTTCCAGGGGGGTCATAGATCCGCTTTTGGGAGAAGACCGAGGCAAAGTAGGAATTGAGCACTTCAGCCTTTTGTTTGTCGTCTGTTATCAATTTGCCATCCTCATTAAGCAGTTGAACCACCATTTCTTTCCTCTGTCTTTTACTACTCACGTATCTGAAGAAAGCCTTTTTATTGCTTTTAGCATCCCTCGCTAATCTCAGCTCATTCACAGCTTTAGCCTTCCTGACGCCATTTCGGCACTTCTGCGCCACTTGTCTGTACTCTTCTTTTGTAGCCTGGCCTTCCTTCCACTTCCTATATGTATCCCTTTTTGTTTTCAGTTCATCAATAAGCTTTTTGTGGAGCCACATTGGTTTCCTCTGTTGTCTTCTATCTTTTCTCCTTGTTGGAATTGTTTGTAACTGTGCCTTTAAAATTTCATTTTTTAGATACTCCCACCCATCCTGCACTCCTTTTCTTTTTAGGCTCCCAATTCCACTGGGTCTAAGTTGATTACCAATACTGCGACAAAAGTGGAAGGACTATATGTTTATAAGAAGCTCACCACCACCACCCGCTTAAAAAAAAAAGGCATTTTTATTTGTATTTACATTTCAAAGTCCAAACCAAATCAAAACTTGTGTTTTGATAACATTAATTTGAAGTGCTATGTAAAAGTGGGTGACCAAAAGAGAGGGCGCGAGAGAAGGCGCGAGAGACGGCGGTAGCTCTGTTTACCATTACTTTCACCTTAACTGGCTTTTCCAATTGGTTAAAGGCATTTCATAGAATAAGAAGTTATCCACCCCTGCTGTCGGTCCCAGATCCGGGTTTTGTATGTCAGGGCAGGGATGGGCAGGGTGGAGGCTTGGGCAAGACACCCTCAACAGCCCCTACTTCACTCACGCCATGGCTAGACTAGGGGGGTTGAGGGGAATGATCTCATGATTTTATGACTGCGAGATCATCTTCCTTGTCTACACGTGGCTCGTGATGTCCCAGGAGGAAGAGAACATCACACCCACATTTTGTTTTGTTTTTTAATCAAAGAGGAGCGCAGGAGTGCTCCTGCACAAACTATAAAGTGTTTTTTGTTAAAAAAAATTAAAAAACCACCACTTCGCGCTCCCCCACTCCACCCCCGATTAGCACAGAGCTCCTGAGGAGCTCCGTACCCGGTTTCCAGCTCCTCACATTTCCTCACGGGGAGCCAGGAGAAAACCGCAATGGTGGGCCATATGGATCATCCTGAGACCGCAGGAAAAATCAGAATTGAAAGGTAAGGCAATATCCCATGATGGCAAGGGACGGGTCGTCCCTCCCTGCTCCCGGGATGCCCTGTGCGTCATATGGAAGCACAGGGATGATCCCCAGGATATTGCCCCATGTAGACATGCCCTCAGTCAGTCTAGTCCCTCACTGTACTGTTCTTCCTCTTCCTCATGTTTTCTGTTTGCTTGCCAAGTAGACAGCCAACGAGCAAGCAAATTACGTCTTGTCACCACTGCTGTTTGCTTGCTTGCTTGCTTGCTTGCTATCTCACTGTATCTCAGTCCATCTGGGCCAGGGCAAGAGGTGGTTAAACACATAAGTTGCAATGCTGAAGAGGAAGAGCAGGTCGAAGGAGCTCTTGTCCATGGGCCCCTTGATAAGGTGTGGGCCCTTGGGCAGATGCCCAACCATGCCTGACCCTTCAGACCAGCTCAGACTGCTGTAGGAGTAGCTTGGCAATACAGTACAAATAGAAGCTGGTGCTGTAGCAGCTAAAAGAGCACCCATCCAATTCTGCCTCCATTTATACCACCAAAGCATCTTTTATTTTCTCTTATTACCAGAAATGGCCATTCTGACAGCTTCTCTTGGACTGCTTGCAAGGAGCTATAGACAGCCCTTTATCAGTAACTGCTCCTAACCCTCATTCCCATCCTGATTTATATTTGAAGGGATTTCATATACTCCACCCTTCAATAAATTCCCAAGGTGGATGATAAGAAGTTGAAATTATAAGGAAAGACATAATCTTTTATGTTAACACAGATCCATCGTTCAGGGGCAAGGAGCAGTCGCTGCTATCGTGGCAGCATTAGGATTCATGCACATCAGAACACTACTGTAAGGGGTGACAGGTTGCATCACCTGGAGCATTGCAACTGAGCAGAAGATGCTGCCTAGTGCAGCCTTCCCCAATCTGGCATCCTCCAGGTGTTTTGGACTGCACCTCCCATAATTCACAGCCAGCGTTAGCCATGCTGGCTGGGAATTATGGGATGTGGTGTCAATCACATCTGGAGAACACAAGGTTGGAAAAGGCTGCCCTACTCAATATCAGTGCAGTTTTCAAGAGCAATAAACATGGAATACAGTTTTTCTGTTGTTATTTTTAAAAAGTGCCTTAAATTGTGAAATAGAGGTTATGTAGATAAGTGGTTATATAGATAAGCCATAACAAATTCAAAACAAGGCTGCACAGAGGAAACATGTGTTGACCCAATGCTTTAACAGAAGATGGAGCCACCAAATTAGAACCAGGGACTAGCAGGTGTCATGCTGATGGGAGCATGTAATATTGCAATTGATTTAATTTATCTTCCATGCTAGAGACTGTCATGAGGGAAGATCCAATCACTAAAAATAAAATCTGGAAGTAGGGAGTACTAATTTAAAAGATAATATTCTCTCTGCAGGTAGGGCTTTTCTAAATGAGGCTGTTTATCTGCTGCATCTGGTTTCATACTTAGGGGCTCATCTACTCAAGCAGGATATTCCACTAGGAAAGCGGAATATAAAAGGCAGGAGCCACACTACTGCTTTATAGTGGTATTGAAGTTAGGGTGACCATATTCAGGAAACCAAAAAAGAGGACACCTAGTGTGTGTGTGGGGAAGCAGCTTTCTGAGTCCTGCAGAAAGTACGTTATTCCCCCGCCACCTTAAAGAACCCGATTGGAGTGGAGGAGGGGAAAGGATTTCATTCTGCACCACCACCACCCACTCCAATTGGGGCCTTTTCTATAATGTCCACGAATGACCCACTTTCCCCTTTAAGACCTCAATTGGAGCTCGGGGTGGGGGAATGATGTGCCTCAAGAAAGCATGTCATTCCCTCCTGCCATGCTAATGGCAGCCTTAAAGGGGAAGGTGTGTCATTCCAGGACATTATTGAAAATTATAGAAAATCCCCCCTGACACCATGGAAAGAACAAAAACCAGGACAAATCCGGGGAAATCCTGACAGTTGGTCACCCTAATTGAAGTGCACTGACAACTGTTGGGGCCCATTGACACATACCATATACTGCTTTCATACTGTTTTCATAGTGTTATATCCTGCTTGATGTAGATATGTCACAGGCCCTAACAGTGGTCAGTGCACTTCAGTACCACTCTAAAGCAGTAGTGTGGCTCCTGTCCTTTATATACCGCTTTCATAGTGGAATATCCTGCTTGGTGTAGATGAGCCCTTAAAGTTTCGTTGCAGAATTGAGATCCAAGCACTACATGAGGAGCATTTCCTTTCCTTATTTTCTGCTACATAACCTCTAGATGGCACTGTGGTATAGTGGAAGAGGAAATCACTCTTTCGACATCAGAAATAATACCCCTCTTTTCCTGCTCTAAAAAAAACTCACAGAAAACGTTCTTTACAAACAGAAGCTAAACTGGAGAATCACACACATTGTCTAAAGAACCCGTAAACAACCGTGAGTAGGAAATCATGAGCACACAACTAATGCCTCATGTTGAAATGCTTTGATTGCCATGAGATTGTTGTGTATAAGCTGGTTGCATAACTGTCAAGGTTTGGACTCAGGACAATAGTGTTGAAAGGGACAAATTTAACAACAATCCTCTAACAAGGTTTTCAAATTGGCATGGTTTAAAATGGTTTTTCCCAAGGTCAGTCTTTCTCCACTGCACTGCTTGAAAGCTCATGAAACCTTTATAAAGTGGGGAGCAAAAGAAACCCTACTCATTTGCACACAGCAGCATTTCACTATGCAGTGAACTGGGGCTGTGCCCCAAAGCCCCACATTTTTACCACCCCATTCATAAGCCATGAATATCCCTCAGGAGGGGGGACTTCAGGGTTTTTTTTAGGAGGGGGAAATCTGAGATGGGGAGAGGGCATTCAACTCCTCCCAGAGGCTACCTGCTGGTGGCTGCCCTGCCATACCCCAGCCCTGGAAGGGGGGAACAGAACAATGTTGTTTCTCCTGCCACTACCTCCACTGCCACTACTTCTATAGAAGAGGGGGAAGGGAAAGGAAATGCTGCACTGTGTAGGCCTCTGCAAATCCTTAGCCTTATTTCATGCACACACACCAAAATTGGCCCCTGCGGTTTGGACACATTTTCCCAACTCTACCCTGGGTTTTGAACTAAAAGTTCACAGCTGCAAAGTTTCAGCTCAGCATTTCAATGAACCCCTTCTGCAGACGTTTTTGCAGGACACCGGCTTATGCACGCATGTCTTAAATCTTTAAAAGAGCAGAGAAGATTTTCCTGTGCAGCAAGACTTTCCCCTATCTATCCATTTCATCTAATCAGCCCCCCCTACCACTGGTGTGGGACTGGGGTCTCAGCTGTGGGAGTGCCAATGGGGAAAACACTGCCATAATGACTTCCACAAAATTATCATTCGTGAACAGCATTTGTTTCCCTTGGCTGATCTCTACTTCCAGTTAAAGGGAGATACTTTCCTCTTAATGAGAGAAAATGCACAGTGGTATAATTAATGCTTCCTCAGTAAACATAACAACATGTGCATACAGATAAGACAAGCCAGCCAGCCAGCCTCTGTGTAATTAGTTCTCACAAACCAGTAATCAGCAGCTAATTAGTTTTATTTCTGTTCTTCCAGTACACTGGATGGCTCCCTCCCTATGTACTTCCCATTTATAAAATGTGTCTAAACTTGGATCACTTGCTCACTTTTGCAACATACAGGGGGTGGATCTACTTAGCCATGCTTAGAGTAGACCCATTATAATTAATGTGACATGTCAGTCATGACTAACTTAAGTCCCATTGATTTCAGTGAGTCTAATCTAAGCGTGACTAAGGCTGGGTCTGACCCAGATGCTTTATATTCTTGCTTGAACTTTGTAAAAGCCTTTTTTTTCTCCTGAATGAATTTACTTATAATTGTCATCTATAAGTCTACAACAGACATGACCCTCTCCTCCATGTCTGTAGAATAATTAAGATGTTAGAGATCTTCAACACTTCTTGCTAGTTAATGGTTTTTCTGCTATGAAGAGAAGCTACAGTTTTATAGACCTGAGCCAGGGAAATGGAGAATTCTCTGAACAATGCTTTTTTAAATTCGAGATTGGCAAATTTGGAGTGAGTATCATCCAACAGTTGTTGTTCTCCATATTTAGGGATGCATTTTCAAGAAGAAATCCTCCCTTTTTATTTATGGAAGTTTTCACAATTAGTTGTTAATTCTGTCATTGCAAATGGAGGGCTGCTTGTGCTATCAGTCAAAAAGCTTTTTCTCCTTAATGGGTTTTCTGTGGCAAGAAAAGAGATAGAGGAAGCACTGGGAAAACACAGGAGGGTTATGAATAGAAGATGACACTGAGCTTCTTCACATGAACTCTTTATTGCTTGCTCATGATTGGTCACTCATGGAAGTTTGCGGATCTTTTTCATGATGTTGTCAACATCTAATGCCTCTCCCACCATTTTCAAGTTGGAATCCGCCATTTTATAAAACCCAAAAAATGCAGTACTAAATGGAAAACCCAGTAAAACTTAAACATGTGGGAAGGAACCAGCAAAAACAAGTGGGGAGGGCGTTTGTATTGTGATGATCCTTAAATCCATGAAGACACGAAGTCAAAGCCCCTGTAAGGCTGTGGGATTTTTGCTAAATGTGGAGAAGCCCATTGTCTGGATCCCCCATAAGATTCTGTCAATGAGACAGGACAGTGTCATGATCAAAGCTTTGTCTGGAAAAACCCTCTGTTAAATCTATTTGAAATTAATTAAAACTAGAGTGCTCGACAGAGTACTTTAGAATCACTACTCTAGCCATTAAATATTCTTTCGAAGAATGCAAAAGGGGCTTTCTTTTAATCTTCCTGCTAATGTAAAGAAGGAAGCAGAGAGGTTCTACCCATTAAACTAGCCTTCCTCAATCTAAAGGAGGAAACAGAGAGGTTCTACCCATTAAACTAGCCTTCCGCAACCTAAAAGAGGAAGCAGAGAGGTTCTATCCATTAAACTAGCCTTTCGCAACCTAAAGGAGGAAGCAGAGAGGTTCTACCCATTAAACTAGCCTTCCGCAACCTAAAGGAGGAAGCAGAGAGGTTCTACCCATTAAACTAGCCTTCCGCAACCTAAAAGAGGAAGCAGAGAGGTTCTATCCATTAAACTAGCCTTCCGCAACCTAAAGGAGGAAGCAGAGAGGTTCTACCCATTAAACTAGCCTTTCGCAACCTAAAGGAGGAAGCAGAGAGGTTCTACCCATTAAACTAGCCTTCCGCAACCTAAAAGAGGAAGCAGAGAGGTTCTATCCATTAAACTAGCCTTCCGCAACCTAAAAGAGGAAGCAGAGAGGTTCTACCCATTAAACTAGCCTTCCGCAACCTAAAGGAGGAAGCAGAGAGGTTCTACCCATTAAACTAACTTTCTGCAACATGAGGTTATTGGCTATGCTGGCTGGAAGTAGTAGTTCAAGCGTATCTGGAGGGCACCGTGTTGATAATATAGGCTGCTTTACAGTTATTAGGTCCATTACATGACTACAAAATCAAGCAATCACTTAGGTGAATAAGCCATTCCCAATCTAAGAAGCCCATGTATCACCTGAAAATAGACATTGTTTCCAATACATTTTCAGTGGAGTCAGTTCATATGTTCAGCTGCAAGTTATCAGGGATATAGTGACCAAGTGCAGAGTAATCCATTAATGTACATTAATGTCTGAATTAATTCCTATATGATATTTGTGGGCAGGGGTGGCGTGTTCTTTCTACACAGAACAAGCTTAATTGGCAAGAGTTCTCCCAAAGACACCACAAAGGGATTTCTTACAGGAACGTGAATAAGTGGCATCAAACTACATATTCTACAAATTGCGTTGGTGTAGTTGAGCCGGCCGCTTTTCTTTACTCCCATGTAAGTGTGCACAGTCCCAATCCAGATCAGGACCATGGTGCTCCAGGAGCTGAGGGTTTAATCTTTCTCCATCATTTCCCTTGCCCAAAAAAGCAAAATAAATAAATAAATAGCTCCGTTGGAATCTGTAATAAAGGATATTAGATCTCTAATAAAGGATTCTCCCTGCCCTCATCAAATTACAACTTCCAGGGTTTCTGAAAAGAACCGATGATAGTTAAACTGCTGGAAGTTAAGTAGTGATGTGGGTTTGCTATTGGAAGCACTTCACTCATTTGGGCCAACAGGACTCTTTCCTTTGACTGCAGGCAGAAGTCAACTATCATGTTACTTGAGCTGGAATATTTATATTATTTTTGTGATTCTAAACTTGTTTCCCATTATCTTTTGTGAGTTGAAACCATTGTAATAGGAAGCAAAGCAGCAAGTGTCTGGCAGATGAGATCTTTCAATTCCCTGAGTATATGGTTATGGGAAAAGATGTTGAACAGAGGCTATCCATAAAGAATGCCACACTAGGAAAAATGGGGGGACCTTTCCTGCACACAATAAAGAAATTAAGGTACTATGAAGCAATCAATAGTTTTACTGGGAGATGAAAAGAACTCCCGAACTCCCGAACTCTGTTCCCTTCCCTGAAGTCATCACTTTTAATTTAAATATTAGCCATTGAAATAAATACATTTTATGGCGTCCCCCCATCTCTTTCTTATTGAATTTGCAGATGCAGACCCACTGCAAGTGCCCTTGACTGCTTTGCAAGGTTGAATTTAGTCCATGTTAATATAATCATCATTGTTAAAATAGAAGTAGTAGCATTTTAAAATTCATGAACTCTATTCGCATTGGCACAAAGTTTAAAATAGATCTTGTGTTTATTTTTGGACAAGTTGGATAGATGACCGATTTTTCTCAGCACAAATAATATAATCTTCAGTATCTATCCAAAATGATATCTTAGGTTGTGGTGGTCTAGGAAAAGAGGGATAGCCATTTATAGGGGAGATTGAGGTATACCATATTAAATAGAACAGGGGTAGGCAAAAGGTAGATCTGAATCTCTTGGTTAATCTCTGAATGAGTTTAATTTGGCACTGGAAAGAAAATAAAGTTGGCACAGATCATATCTCCTTTGGGAGGGCATTGCAAAATCAGGTCACCATGTTCCTCTCCCTTTAAGATGGCTGGCTATGACTTTTTAAAATCTCATTCAAGAGGTGGGTAAAGTTGTGTAAGATGGCTATTTGTCGTGTGGACATAGAGCATGTGCAATGCTGAAGCTGCTTTCATAACATCTGGAGGGAGAAAATTCCTTAGCCCAGCCTGAAGCAAAGAGAACTCTGCAGAAGGGTTTATTGACTGGGGTTGTTCCTAAGTGAATGGACCAGAATTCCTCAGCGCCAGCCGGAGGAGCCACACAATGGTCCAGTTCACATGTAATGAGAAGCCACCATGAAGCAGCAGCCACCATTTTGAATAGTCAGGGTGTGGCAGAGGAATATTCCAATATTCTTGAGTGCATCACCCAAGCTTTCTGTCTCCTACCCCATAATTTGAGAATTGTTCTGCCCCCTTCCTAGTGCTATAGTGGTAACCTTTAAAGTGCAAGCACTCATTATAATAATTCCCATAGCCATGCCCCCAAGGAGAGTCCCAAATTTCAGGTAGCTGTATTGACCCATATCAATTCTAGGTATTTTCATCTGCTAGGAGCCGGGCTTTTGTAAAGTTAATGGGTCTTAATTGCCCATTCAAGACCAAACCATCCCAAAATACTCCAACAAGGATCGAAATATTGTTGCTGGGAAAATGAATTTTTCCTCAGCTACTATGAGGGTTGCAGCTAAACTTGGAAGGACCAGGGACTTTTCAAGGGTGGGGGCAGATGCCATCAGTGCTCCTCTAATTAAAAAAAGTGCCAGTGATGCATTCCTGTGAGCTCCACTACACGGGTGCCCTTCTCTGTGGAGGGAGCCTGAAACCTGGAGCACAGCATCACCTGCTAGAGATCAGAAGAGGGTATCATAAATACCTCCACTTTTCCCTAATATATTAGAACTTAAGAACATAAGAAAACCCATGGTGGATCAGACCAAGGGTCCATCTAGTCCAGCACTCTGTTCACACAGTGGCCAACCAGCTGTTGACTAGAAACCCAAAAGCAGGACACTAGTCAATAGAACCCTCCCGCCTATGTTCCCCAGCAACTGGTATACATGGGCTTACTGCCTCTGCTACTAGAGGTAACACATAGCTATCAGAACTAGTAGCCTTCTCCTCCAGGAATTTACCTAGAAAGTAAATCTACCTTAAAGCCATGCAAATTGATGGCCATCACTACATCTTGTGGTAGCGAATTTCATAGCTTAACCATGTGCTGCATGAAGAAGTTGATTTGGAGGCATTATAATTATAAGCTACTTTGGGAAGCAAAATATAAATATATATTATATGTCAATGGCACAGTCCTCCTCAAATGTAAGCCCCATTGAGTTCAGTGGGGCTGACTCCCAAGAAACTAAGTATAGGATTGCAGCCTGAATAACTAAATTAGTATCATTTTATAATTAATATAGAAAAATCTACATTTTAATTTCAATTTTTAAATTGTAATGTCCAGGGCAAAATTTGATAGACCTCTGTTGAGTTGGTCCAGATTTACGCCCATCTGATACTTACATCAAAATCTGGCCTCATGCCTATAAATTCCTATAGGGGATTGAAGAAAAATGCAATATAATATTAAACAAAATAACAGACCAAGTATGGGTTATGTCATAAACCACAGAGCAATTCACTGGTGGAACCTGGTAATTCATGAATATCTCTTCTATGAATTAATTACCAGGCTTCACCAATGACAGCAAAAAGAATGAAGTCACTCCCATGAATCATCAAATTTTATTCATACTTGTAATACACTGTTTCCTGCAATGATGGTCTGGCAGAAAACACAGTATTCACTTGGGAAATGAGCTTCTTATTGAAGTGCATGGGTCCAATTTCTATTTCTATGCAAGGAAAGATCTAAGTGAAATGCAGAGCAGTCATTACAAAAGTTAGCAGGAAATGAAGTAAGAAAAAAATGACTCCAGTACTGCTCATATATTCAATCTTCTTCTAATTCCAGAATGCGATTCAATAAGGGATGTTTAGACAGAAAAAAGTCCTGCAATTCTGACCTGACTGGAGAATGCTGGGAGTGATATGACTTTTTTTTTCTTTCTAAACATACGTAGGATTGCACCTTAAATCAGGTATAGGCAATCTGGACTACAAATCCCATTAGCCCCAGCCAGCATGGCCAATGGTCATGGATTATGGGAGTTGTCATCTAAAATATATGGAGAGCACCAGGTTGCCTCCCTGTGCACTAAGATGCTATTGCTACAAGAGAGCCAGTGTGGTGTAGTAGCTAAAGTGTTGGATTGAGTTCCAGTCCTCACTCAGCCATGGAAACCCACTGGGTGACTTTGGGCCAGTCACAGACTCTCAGACTAACCTACCTCTCAGTGTTGTTGTGAGGATAAAATAGAGGAGGAGGATTATGTATGTTGCCTTGGGGTTCCTTTGAGGAAAAAAGGCGGGATATAAATGCAATTATAAATAAAAATAAAAATATCCATTCATTTGATTGAAAGTCTAGAGGAAATGAGTCCAATGGATTGAACTCTGAGTGCTGTCATTTCCAGAACAGGTCAACCCAACTTGTAAAATAGTCCAGTTTATTAGGGGTATTATTTGACTAATCAAATCTGAAGGTATTAGACAATTCATTAATCCTGTGAAACAGCTATCTTGAGTAGCACCCTGTCCTTTTCCTATGTTAGGCAAAAAGAGTTTTGAGCTGCAAGAAAAAGTGAACACATCAGTTCCCACGAATGAGGATTCCCTTTAAAAGTTAAAAGGACACTGTCAAATTGCCAAATGTGTCCAAGGCTCAAAACATTTTGCAGTTTGGTAAATATATGTGAGCAGGAAAGTAACTAGACTCAGCTTGAATGTAATGGAAAGGCCAAGATGATCTTAGGGTGACCATATGGAAAGGAGGATAGGGCTCATATAGCTTTAACAATTGCAAAGAAAAAGGGCATTTCAGCAGATGTCATTTGTACGCATGCAGCACCTGGTGAAATTCCCTCTTCATCACAACAATTAAAGCTGCGGGAGCCCTGCCCTCTTTACTATCTGGTCACTCTAGTATAGCTCCTGCTGCTTTAAGTGTTGTGATGAAGAGGGAATTTCACCAGGTCCTGCATTCATACAAATGACACCTGCTGAAATTCCCTTTTCTATGTAACTGCTAAAGATACAGGAGCCATGTTCTCCTTTTTATATGGTCATACTACCAATATATCAATTTACACCTGCATGCATTATTTGTATCTGATGACCTACGTTAATTTTTAATACTCTGGTATTGGTACCCAAGCACAAAACATTATGTAAGAAAAAGTGCCTAGAGGCAGAAAAGTGACCGGGAAACTGACCTTGTGAAGAGAGATATTGAAGAATCTAAGACTTCTCTACACAAGGCTTTTATCCCACACCTTTAGCAGGGCTTCTGCTTCCAGAATCTTTGCAGGATTAAGATTGGCTCCATTACACCTGCTTACATGTGCTTTTTTTCTGGATTTCCTTTCTCTGCAGTTCTGGGTTTCCTTTCTCTGAGATGCGAGACAATAAAGAGGTCTGCTGTGCAATCCACAAAGCTTTATTGAACAAATAAACATTTCTTCACACCTAATGAGAGTGTGAATGCTAGAAGCTATCCTCTAAGCCATCATTTTCTAAACTAAAATCCTCTGACAAAAGAGAGTTCATGCTTTTGTAAAATTACGTAATTTGGACAAGACTTCTACTTTATGAAGGAAGACTTTATTTGACTTGTTCATATGCCACATATGTATACCTAATCTTAAACCTTTCTATTATGATGGTAAAACACCAAGGCCTTAGCTAGACCTAAGGTTTATCCCAGGATCGTCCCTGCTTGCTCCCAGGATATCCTGTGTGTCTTTTACATGAAAAAGGATGACCCCAGGACGATCCCGGGATAAACCTTAGGTCTAGCTAAGGCCCAAGTGTCCAGAAGGAATTTGACGCTGCTGATTTCCCCTTTTCAACTTCCTTTTAATTAATTCCCTCTTTTTTGAGATGTCACTGCAAGTTGTTGACAATGCTTATATCTTGCACTGGATTCTTGGCACCATACGAGATTCTCATTCAATTTGATAGAAAAGAAATTCAGTGGTGAAGAAAATTTTAGAGAAATTTATCATGGGCTGGGTTTGGTTTCTTAAGCTTACCTTACTTGGGAGGTGGCTGAGGAGCATACCCAAGTATCCTGTTTTTCATTGTACAATCAACTGTCCGGCAGCCTGTAGCCTCCTTAAATTCTCATACTTCAATAAAAGCTCAGGGGAAGACATCATGAGGTAATTCCTCCCTCGTTACCTCCCTGAGAGATATGTAACAGAAAGAACACTCATGCAGAACACTCTCATGCGCTTTGCACTGATTAGGTAAGCTCAAAAACACCGCAAAAATAAATTATAAAATGCCCTGAGAATGAGGGCAATGAGAGTCTCTTTCATGGGGGAAGAAAACTTGCAAGAAATTGGAAGACAGATTTTGGCACAGCACTAGTTCCCCATCTCTTCCCTGGAGCTGGACAGGACACTGCCTCCCTCACACCTACATTGTGGAAGATGCAAAATGGGGGGCAGCCCCCCCAAAAAACCTCTTACAAAAGAAGAGAAAGAAGCTGTGCTACAATCACTGCCAATGGTGAGCTCTACCAGTTTGTTGTGAATTTTTCCACCTCTGAAGAAATTTGGTGAAATTATCCCTGCAATTTCTCTGCTCACAAATACTGTGGAGAATTTTGAGAGGCCATATGCGCACAGTTGTAATCCTAACCCTCAGAGCTAACTTGTGGAAGGGAGTTAGGGATTGGATAAAGGTGTCCCTCCACGAGCCTCCAATGGTGGATAGAATCTCCACCATGAAGAGGGAGCAGATTTCTGTCTACTTGCCCCAGTGGCCCTGTTCCATCTAGGGACCTGTCTTGATGACAATAAATTGGCACCGCGATCCCCCAAAACCCCGCGGTTTTGCTCCTGTGGCACTATTCCCACGCTAAGGAACGAGCATGGGGTTTACATCCAGCGGAGGAGGGGTGCCACCACTGCCCACACCCGGCTATTCCTCCGCTGCAACTCCGGAGCATCCATGGCTGGCAAATGCACTGTCCTCGCCTCACTCTAGAGACAAAGTCGAGGTAAGTTCCCAACTTTTTTTACTTCGGACCTTCAGTGGGAAGCCCCAGGATGGCTGCGAAGTGGCTGCTGTGTTGTATACGCAATACAGTGACACTGTGGAGCCATTCTGGGGCTTTCCCCACATATAGACATATTGCGATATGGTGGTTATTATACAACCTTATTTAGTTACTGCCAGACTGGGCTTCTGGCCAATAACCTTATAGCAGAGTATTTGCAACGGTTTCCAGCAAAGTCAGCACAGACACAGATTAAGATTGAGATTTTCAATAGGTTTAAACAAACCTTTACTGGCATATAAAAATATAATTTAGTTATGGCAATCACAAATACAAATACTTATATACGGTCAGTCAATACAGCTCTGATACATTCTGAGTGATAGAGTGATCATTTCTGATACATGTACATGGGAATACATTCCTTTTTATAGGCTAACTGTACAGTGATGCAACTGCTTGCAATCCCTTAATTGAAACAATCAAGTTACCAATTATTCAATCATGACATCAATGTCCAGGTGCAACGTTGACCTTTAAGTTTTCTGCTGAGTCTTCTGATTCCTCCAGCTCCTCAGCAATTAGTAAATCCATGGAAACATAACCAGAACCCTAATCCAGGATTCCAACAAGACAGGCCCTAGGAAAAGCTGCATGGACAGAAAACTATTGCTTGTGGCGTTTCCAAGGACAGTAACTGATAGAAAACCCTGAAATGGAGAGTTTTGGAAGCAGGGTGGGATTGGGGTACCAGCAGCTTTTGCTCAGCTCGATACAAAGCTCTGCAGATGCTCTGAAGGGGCCAGACTGAAGCTGGTGTAGTGAAAAAGTAAAAGGAAATACCCTACACCTTCTGACACTCTGCTTTTGCCTGACCACACTATATTGAGAAATTGCATTTCCGTGTCACAATCTGAACATGCATTTATCCAGACAATGTGAGAGTAATTAAAGCCACCGCTCACTATGACATTGTATCCATGGCTACCACTGCGGTGTCTTTTTCAAGATCATGCTCTCAGAGTTTTGATCCCAGGGCAATAGAATGTTCTCAGAATTATATTACTTTTCGGGTCTGACATTTCTACCCAGAGTCATTCACTAGAAAGGACTGTTCTGCTAACGTTTTCTAGTTTATTGGACTCTATACCTTGTTTGACAGATGGAGCAACTCCACTTCCAGTATGCCCTTCCCTGATCTTTCTATGGATTTCATATCCAGTATTAACCATATTCCACTGATTTTCACAATTTCTGATATGCCCACTATATGACCATTCTTTTTCTTTTTTCAATTATCAAACATTCCAATTTCAACATTTTAGCCTGTAATGGTAATTGTAGTAAGTTTTATGAAAACATAATCCTCCAGTAAGGTGAGAGAGAGAGAGAGAGAGAGAGAGTTTCCTTAGCTCTCTTAATCAAATTTATTATGTGTCATGCTGAATTCAGCATGAATTTGTTTCATAAATCATCCTTTAGCACAAATAATGGCTCCAATTTTTCATATAGTATATTAACTATGACTTATTTCCCTTGATATCAAGGCTAAGATAATGGCACGTTGTCAAAACCTATTTTCTAAAAAAAAACAAAAAAAACAACAACCTCGGAGCAGGTTGATCAAATATAATGAGAAACGGCAGCCAAGTTGTTGTAAGACCTTTGACAGTGACTTCCCCAGAATGTTTCTAAGGCTATGAAATACTAACAGCGCCATTATGATCTGGTAGGACAGGAAAAATGCTAGGTGTCCTGTCTGTCAGTGTTTCCATAATCAATCCAGACAAAGACAGAGGTTCTATTAGTAGGTGGTTAATCTGTCCTGTTAAGTGGCATTTAACCTGCTCTAAATGGAGTTGCATTCCCACAGAAGGAGCAAGCTCATAGCCTGGGGATGCTTATAAAAACATCTCTGTCAAATAAAAATAAAGGGGATTTAAAAAATAAATAAATCTACTGTAGCTCTGTCACTTGAGGCCCAAGAGGCTTCATTGGCACAAAGTGCCTTTTATCAGCTTTAGCTGATATACCAGCTACGACCTTACCTGGCTACTGTTATCCATGCACTGGTGACTCCCCACCTGGATTATTAAAAGTGGGGCTACCTCTGCAGTGAAGCTGCTTAATGGACTGACCCTATTTTATTTATTTATTTTATTTATTTATTTATTACATTTTTATACCGCCCAATAGCCGAAGCTCTCTGGGCGGTTCACAAAAATTAAAACCACAATAAAACACCCAACAAGTTAAAACACAATTACGAAATACAGTATAAAAAGTGCAACCAGGATAAAACCACACAGCAAAGTTGATATAAGATTAAAATACAGAGTTAAAACAGTAAAATTTAAATTCAAGTTAAAATTAAGTGTTAAAATACTGAGAGAATAAAAAGGTCTTCAGCTGGCGACGAAAGGAGTACAGTGTAGGCGCCAGGCGGACCTCTCTGGGGAGCTCGTTCCA
The DNA here is from genome assembly GCF_023053635.1 of Elgaria multicarinata webbii. NCBI lineage: Eukaryota > Metazoa > Chordata > Lepidosauria > Squamata > Anguidae > Elgaria > Elgaria multicarinata. The sequence goes on along the minus strand of NC_086180.1, from coordinate 32,614,960 downwards.
CAACCGGGGTGCCACAGCGGAGAAAGCCCCTATTGAACATATTTCTCCAGTGCTGCATCCACTGCACTGCTTGCCAGACAGTTTCTGGGCCCGATTCAAAGTGTTGGTGCTTACCTTTAAAGCCCTAAACGGCTTAGGGCCAGTTTACCTGAAGGACCACCTGCTCCCATATGTCTAATGGCTGAGATCGTCTTCAGAGGCTCTTCTCAGCATGCCACTGCCCACGATGGTGCAACAGGTGGCTACCAGGGAAAGAGCCTTGGCTGTAGTGCCACCCACCCACCGTCTATGGAATGCCCTTCCCAGGGAGATCAGCCTGGCATCTTCTCTGTACACATGTAAACACCAGATTAAATCCTTCTTCTTTAAGTAGGCATTTAACTTTTAATCTATTGTTTTATTGATTTTACTTTCGTTCCTCAATGGTTTAAATACATTTTAAATGTTTAATATTGTATTATTTTGATATTATTATTATTATTATTATTATTATTATTATTATTATTATTACTACTACTAATTTCTTGGTTATATTGTTGTTTGTTTTTATGACTGTAAATCATCCCAAGGGAATTTGCCATTTGGGTGGTATACAAATCTAATACATACATAATACATACATAATCACTGAGTCAAATGATACACTGCTGCCAATGGAAAGTAAGGATAAGCTCCTTATTTAAAGCTGTTAAACCTCAAACTGTCCTTCATCTAGATCTCAGAAGTTATTTTATGGTTGTTGATTTTTAAAAGAATTCCCAAAGGTAAATATAAATGCATGCACCTTTCCACTGCAGAGATTCGGTGGCATTAGATTTGCTCCCCATGGTTAGCCACACACAGGAATATTTAGGTACAGCTGAAAGTACACGTGGAAGCATGAATATTTTAATTAGCACTTGTAAAGTTTAACAGAATGCAAAATATTGTATAAACTCTTACTGCATTCATTCTAGTATCAACCTGCAATGTAAGTCATTTCAGCTTAATTTTAAATTAAACACTCTAGTCTAGCTGCTGCGCTGACTGAGATATTGAGACACATACATCCAACCCTGGTCTGCTTGGCACACAGTATTGCTATCCTTCCTTCTAAAATATGAGCAGAGTAAAGGCAATGATCCTTCCTGTCCCACTTATCAGCTTAGTATATTCATTTACACTGCTATTGTAGTGAAAATCTGAGATCTGTACGGCTGTGTATATTCAACCCCCAAGCATATTTGACAGTATGTTGTTATTGTTGTTGCCATTATTGTTTTAGGGACTTGTACCTCAGGCCACAAGCAACAGGACAAGGGTGCTCATCCAACATGTGAGCAGAGTTGTGTTTATACATAAGGCCACAAACTGGAAAGTCAAACTGCCACTTACTTGGCTTAAAACTTTTAATTGAGAACTTTATAGAGACAGTCACACTGATTGTAAAAGTCCTACAAAAGTTTTATATCTTCAAGATGTTGAACCAGAATTTAATAAATTGTGTTAATGCCTCCCACTTCTGATCAGCCAAAGTGATAGTGAGTAGATCAGCCTTTCCCCAATCTGGTGCCTCTAAATGGTTTAGACTCCAACTCCCATCACCCCAGCCAGCACGGCCAGTGATCCAGGGGTGCTGGGAGTTGTAGTCCAAAACATCTGGAGGTCACCAAGTTAGAGAAGGCTTGTGAACCAGTAAATGCATAAATTTAATTTGTGAATATACCTGCCACAATATTTGTCAAAGTAATAATTCCTGATTTGTTTTTATTCTAGGATTTGACATAAATTTTCCTGCTTTTACCCCCACCCCAAAATGCCAGCATATAAGCCAAATAGTTTCTCATGTGTGTTTTGGAAAATTCCCAGGCTCTTATCCATGATGTAGTTTCTTGTATTTTCCTGCAAAAGAACTACAAATAGCAACAATAGTCAAAATATGGATTCAAACTAAAGACATATTTACACACTATGTTCATGATAGAGGCTTAATTAGACTTGTATTTGGTGGGGGGAAACACATGGTTCCACTTTCCAATAGTAGCTGATGGTACCTTATTAGCACCGTATGTGAAGATTTGCTGAAGTTAAGACCCTTTACAACCTTGCAAAGTTTTTTTATGGTTGAAATCAGTTAAAATCCAATAACTTTCGGAATGTTTGAATACCACTGATTAATGGTTAGTAGAGACACTACATGGTTATCTAAACATGATAATTAAGAAAGACCTAAGTGCATAATTTATTCTAAAAGATGGTCTAGGAATGGAACCTAGAAAATTGCCTTCTACTATGTCGGACTTTTTATCCATCTAGATAAGTATTATTTACTCTAATTGGCAATATTTATTTATTTATTTATTTATTACATTTTTATACCACCCAATAGCCGAAGCTCTCTGGGTGGTTCGCAAGGATCTCTAAGGGTGTTGTTGTTGTTTATTCGTTCAGTCGTTTCCGACTCTTTGTGACTTCATGGACCAGCCCACGCCAGAGCTTTCTGTTGGCTGTCGCCACCCCCAGCTTCCCCAAGGTCAAGTCTGTCACCTCCAGAATATCATCCATCCATCTTGCCCTTGGTCGGCCCCTCTTCCTGTTGCCTTCCACTTTCCCTAGCATCAGCCTCTTCTCCAGGGTATCCTGTCTTCTCATTATGTGGCCAAAGTACTTCAGTTTTGCCTTTAATACCATTCCCTCAAGTGAGCAGTCTGGCTTTATTTCCTGGAGTATGGACTGCAATTCAACCTATCCAATTCAACAGGAGCACTAACGAAAATAAACATGTCATGCCAGCAAACACTATTGCCGTTGTGCTAAAGGTAGCTTACACTCGCACAATGTAATGTATATTAATGCCAATGTCAAATCGGATTCCATGCCGAATCTGGACCCTCTGCTCGCTAAACGTTTATTCTACCTCATGGGATGGGATGTATTCATTCATTTTGGGGAAGCATCACCGTTTTATGATGATGAAAAGGTGATTTCCCATAGATTACAGCTCCAAGAAGAGTGTTATTTAACCCTGAAAAAGAAAATTCAATGAGATGTGAGGTAATAATGTTTTAGAAGCGTAGTGATTCTAGATGGTGCTTGCTTTGGCTTTATCACCCTTTTGCAGAGGTCTAGTCATGGCAGTCTCTTACTGCTATGAGAGGAGGAGGAAGAGGAGGATCTTGTGTCCCTTTAAGACTAACAAATTTATTATGGCAAAAAGTTTCAAGTGAACTGTAGCCTATTTATACAGCACTTTCCTCTCAAAAAACATATCACTGTAATCCTTACAACAGCTATTTCAGATAGATAGACCAGAATTATTATCTTAATATTAGAAACTGGCAGGCCCAGCTGTACCATTAGGCAGACCGAAGCAGCCACATCAGGCAGCAGATTTTGGCTGTCATGAGAGGGCAACGATTTGTTGGTTATTTCATTTAGAATTGTTGTATTTTTTACAAGGAGATAGGTAGGTGCTTGTGGAATTTTCTCTCTTCTGTGCCAAAATAACCTGATCACCCTTGGGTATTACTATGCACCTTTGTGGAGAATCATTTGCTGTTCTGCCGCAAGCAACAAAATGGCTGTGTTCAGACAACACATTAGCCAATGGTGGTTTAAGTAGTCAACTGTTAGTTGAATAGTCAACCATTGATTATTGTGTTGTCTGTTGGGCAAAAAACACCCCATGGTTGACTATTTTCCTAAAATAACCAACAGAGTAAAACAATGCTCTGCAGAGTTGACTAGTCACACAACTGTTAGTTAGTGTGTTGTCTGTCGGACTCCGTGAACTATTTTGCCCAGTGAGTTGACTATTTCGGCTGCCTACAAGAGTGACTCTAGTCCAGCTCTACTCTAGTCCAGCCAGCAGAACTTGCAATGGCTGATGGGATACCAGCAGGAGGAGGGGGGTGAAGAGAAGACAGGGGATGTGACAATCAAACACACAGTTGACTAATAGTCAACTCGATGATGGTCTTAATCCACACCATGGTTGATTATAATCATGTTGTGTGGGGAGTAACCCCTTGATAATCAACCTGGAGTTGACTATTAACCCACCATTGACTATTGTGTTGTCTGAACGCAGCCACTGTCTTGAGCCAGCCCTGGAAACTAGGTGTTGGGGTCTGAGAGATAGTGGCTTGTCAAGGCCAGACAATAGAGATCATGAGTGACTTCAGATCTGAACCAGAAGCTTTCATTTTTATAATTCATGCTCTTAACCTCTATACTATCCATGAAAAGGTAGAAGCTGCAATAAAGCATTCTAGGTTAGAATGAATAAGATCAGTTAGGACCAATCAAGCCTGTTTTATTGCATTAAGAGAAATTTAGTTCAACAAAAATATATTTCTGTATACATACATTTAAAAGAAACCTAAGAAACCAAGTTCCTAATATTTTAAAGTTACATTTTCCAGGCATGTTCTTCAATGGCACCAGAATGGGTGGCAGCAAATCAAGCTGGTTTGTGGTTGAAAAGAAATCCTGTACATTCATATTTTCCAGGTTTTGTGGTGATATTTGAAATACTGAAAACAATATTTTTGCAACGAAGCAAACCTCTACAAAGGGATGCTAAAATGGCCTGACAAGAGACATGGCACCATCAACATGTACTAAGTAGACTAAAGTAAAATGAAACTGGGAACGAAAATAAAATAAACTGTAGATCTACGCCTTGGAAGATGAACATGGTGAACCAAATAACGAAAAACTCTTTGAATATTGCAGGCGTGTGTGCAGCACAAGTCTATACATGTTTATTCAGAAGTAAGTTTGTAGCAAGTTTTGGATTGCAGCCTTAGTATGACTTTTGAAAATAATAGAAATAATACAATAGATGTGGAAAGGCTTATAAATCCATGTGCAAGATCCACATAAAGACGAAGGGGCATCAGTTGTGATTAAGTTGTTTAGAATGTCAGCACGATTGAGCAGATGCTGAACTATGCAAGTTCAAGAGGTCAAAGTGTGACATGAAAGGCCCAGCAAAGCAGAAGCACTACAAGAAAATAATTGTGATGAACAAATAGAATGGATGGATATTGACATAATACAGCCAGATACAGTCCACACTGAGAAGTAACTTTGTACCACCATTCCTCTTACAACGTGCAGTATCTCCAGTATCACTCTGTTCTGAAGAGTGTAAGTCTCCTCTTCATGCTGTTAGGCAACTATTGCTCTCCTCTCAGCATTATTATCTACTTTCAGAGTTTGCTTTAATCGTATAAGAGGCCCTGTGATTCCCTTGACAGCCAGTTGCATCATTTTCATGAACTTCCCCAGCCATGTTCATTTTCCCATTTCTGTATGGTAGAGGTGCTCTTTGTCAAAAATAAGGGTTTTTTTTGGGGGGGGGATAGGCCTCTTTTTTTCCTTCCTTTTTAGAAATAGCATCCTGTAGACCTACTTTTTAATTGATGTATAAATGAATTAATTCAACAAAAGACTATATATGGTTACAGCAGCTAGGATAATATATGCAAAATATTGAGGGCAGCCAACTATTTCTTCTCTGAGAGAATGGCTGGAAAGGACTAAAATCCACCATTCATGGCAAAAGAGTGGAGTAGGGGAATCAATGGAATCAATTTATTTGATAGTTATCCTTTATTGATTTTGGTGCAATCAACTGCTTTCTTTCAAGTGTTCAAAAACCATATTTTACATTGTTATGATTAATATTTTATCATCTTTAGCAATAATTGCATGTAGATGAGCTATGTTAATGATGAGAGAAAATATTAGAAATGGAATATGTTTGTTGGAAAATGGTTACTTATTAATTTATACGGGATATGATTCTGTTTACTTTGGTATATATTTAAGCATTCTTTATAGTGTGTGTATGTGTCATTGTTGTTGCTTTAAATCCCACTTCTGGTAATACTTTCGTCTGGGTCATCTGCCCCTCACCACTCCCATCTCAGCATTCTCCAGACCTCTCTCGAAATAGATACAACATCCTTTCTTTTGCACAGTTTTAAATGCTCCTACACTCTCTTGCTGATTTGTGGTTCCATCATCACTGGTTTAAATTATTAATTGTAACCATTTCTTCCCTTATGCACTAGATTTTCTGTCATTCTCTTTACAGGGTGGTCACATGTAAAGGAGAACAGGGTTATTATGCTACTCATATCTGAGTAGAAGAAGGAATCTCTGTAGAATAAGCCTTTCTCACCTCACCATGGCAAGCTGTACTTGCCAAACTTTCTGCTTCCACATATGGTATCCTTCCACATGGGCTGGCTGATTTGGGAACTGGAGTGGTTCCACTCCTGCTTAGATGGTTGGTTCCAGCACATGGTTTTGTGAGATTATTGCTCTGGCCCTTGGCTGTTAAACTATGGAGATCCACAAGGCTCTATTTTATCCCCCATGATATTTAGCATCTGAATGAAACTGCTTCGTGAAATTATCCAGACACATAGGCCATGGCTAGACCAGGCCTATATCCCGGGATCATCCCGGGATCATCCCTGTGCATCCAAATGACACACAGGGGATCCTGGGGGCAGGCAGGGACGACCCCTCCATTTGCCTGGGATAATCCTTAGGTCTAGCTAAGGCCATAGACTAAGGTGTCACCAAAACACAGATGACACTCAGCTCCTTTTCATCAAATCCAGGTGAGGTGCAGGATGTTTTGAACAAGTGCTTGGACACCACAATGGCCTGGATGAAGGCCAAAAAAAGGAGGACTGAATCCGGAGAAGATGAGGGTGCTGTTGAGTTGTGTTCAAACTGTTTTGGAGGGGACTGCATTCCCTCAAAATGATCAGGTTCAGTTTGAGGGTACTCTTGGATCCATCACTTAAGACACAGATTGTCTTGGTAGCTTGGAGTGCCCTTTTCAGTTTAGCTGATACACCAACTACAACCATATCTTGTCTGAGATAGCCTTGCTACTTGCTCTAATAACCTCATGTTTGGATTACTGGAATGTGTTATATGTGGGCCTATCTTTTAAAATGGGCTAGAAACTTCAGCTGTCTAAAGTAGGGTAGCAATACTGTTCATCGATGCATATTACACCAGTGCTTTATGATAGGCTCCCAGCTACAATTCAAAGTACTTTAAATTCCTAAACCTCTTAGGACCATATTATTTGAAGAAGCATCTCCTTCCATATACATCAGCCAGAAGCCTAAGATCATCTTCAGACGTCCTTCTTTGCATCCTCCACTCCAGCCCACAAAATGAGGCAACTGGACACTAAGGAGAGGGCCTTTTTAGCAGTGGCACCCCATCTATGGAATGCCCTCCCCAGAGAGGCTCACCTGATACCTACACTGGCCCTTTTGGCACTAGGCTTTTTAGTTTTATTATTTTTTACATTTGTTTCACCTATTTTCTGTTTCTGGTTTTATTATAGTTTAAACTGTTATAGATTTTATGTCTATGTGTGTATTGATTTTAACATTTCTTTTGTTGATGAGAACATTTGGTTTATGAACAGTATAGAAATGATGTAAATAAATAAAAATACAGGAAGCCTGTCTTCTCTGGCATCTGCTCACCCTTTACATTGGACATGTACTGCTCAGCAAGCCTTAGGAAAAACAAAACAGTGCTGCTAACTTTCTTAAAGAGAGATCCTTAGGTCCCAACGGACCTGAAAAGCCACATGACAATCGGTAGAAAATAGTTGCACAACTTTGGGAAAACACAAAGCACACCTTCATTGCCAGACCACGGACTCCAGAAATGGAGCCCTGGCTCCAGTGCTGAAATTATTTCACGCCTGCCCAGAAGCCCCCTTTTATGCTCTTGAAAGCCTGATGCGTCTTTGACGGAAGGGCAGACGCAAGGTGGGTTCATTCTGCACGTTCTCAGAGGCACGCCTTATTTACTTGGCGTGTTCCAAAGCTGAACTCTGGGGCTCCCGTCCCACCAGCACGGTCCTCCTAAGCAAGCCGGAGCCGCCTCAGCATGCACGATGACGGAAGAGGGAGAGGCGTTCGACCTCGCCACCTCTCTGCTTTCCTCCGCGCCACTCCCGCTGCTGGCCCAGCACTTTTTCTCGCGGGTCAATTCCTGCAGGGAGGCGCGCGCGCGCGTGCGCGTGGACCGAGGCAAGCAGGCAGGCGGGCGTTTTGTTTGGCTTTGCTCGCCAGGGATGGGTGGGAGAAAGGGAGGCGGGAGGCAAGGCAAGCGAAGGAGCGAGAGTTGCTCGCCGGCGCTCAGGCGGCGAGGGCAGGACGGCGGCTCCGCTTCGCTCGCTCCTTCTTCCCGCCTTCCAGGAAAAGGGGGAGAATTTGGGGCGCCTCGCCTCGCCTCGCCGTGGGAGACCCAAGAGCCGGGCGAAGCGAACGGCAGCGACCCTCTCGGCGGCGGCGTATCTGGCCGCTCGTGGCACGCCGCCGCCGCCGCTCCTTCCCTGACTCGCCTAGGGTTAGGATGGAGCAAGGAGCCGTCAGCCTTGCTGGCTGGGAGATGCCCGGCGAACCGGGGATGCGTTGAGAGCGCGCCTGGACCGCGCCGGCGCCCATTCTCCGCTCCTCACAGTGGCTGACCTCGCCCGCGGTGGCGCCTGTCATGGGCACGCCGCCGTCCCAGCGCCTGTCTACGGGCGGCGCTCCTCAAGCCTAGCCTCTCCCACGCTCCGCCTTCCCTGAGGCCCCTTACCTCCCCCGAGGGAAGTGGAGGGGGCGTGCGGCGCTTTGACCCGGCTCTGCCGAGGGAAAATGCTAGCCGGGGGTTTGCTGGCCGGCTTCTCCGTGCTCAGCCTCCTCACCTACGGCTACCTGGACCCCGAAGGCGCTAGCAGTAGGGCGGTGAAGTGGGAAGGAGAGCCCGAGGCTGACCCCGCCGCCGCCACCTCCCAGCCGCACCTCATCTTCATCCTGGCGGACGACCAGGGCTTCAGAGATGTGGGCTACCATGGCTCGGAGATCAGGACACCCAGCTTAGATAAGCTCGCTGCGGAAGGAGTTAAACTGGAAAACTACTATGTCCAACCGATGTGCACGCCTTCCAGGAGTCAGTTCATCACTGGAAGGTAAGGTGTGGGTGTGGGTGTGTGTATGTGTGTTTGGGTGGTCATTAGCCTGACTTCTATCACCCCTAAAATTGAATTCACTAAGGGCGCAAGCTTGAAATTGTACAACTGTCTAAACATGAATAGGAGTGCACTTTGTATGTCCTGGCTTTTATCTCACAAGATCTTCTAACATTTCACATATAGGCATGTTTACACACACACACACACACACACACTGCATGAGTCTGGTGGCATCCTAAACACGAATAGATTTACACCTATACATTTCTCCTCAAAAGTCAGTCTGGTGGAGTTTGATTTCGGGAAACAGAGTATAGGATTATTATGATACAAACTTTTGTGGACTAAGGAATCTGATGAAGTAAACATTTGTGGCACTTTAAAGACATACTCTGTGTGTGTGTGTGTGTGAGAGAGAGAGAGAGAGAGACTTAACATGGCTATCCCTCCTGAACTTCTGGCATTTAACTTCACTTAAAAAGTTAAAAGTTGAGAAGGCAGTAAGTTAATAATTGAACTAAAATCAAAGTCTGTCCTTTGTTAAATAAGGATTTGGCACTGAGAATTACCCATTTCATAATATTATAATAGCAACTGATTTACATGTATATACATAAAGGATTGTCACTCCATTCATGTGGAAACTACCAGCAAATGAGCATCTTTCTAGATTTGTTTTTATTAACACCACTTGGGAGGAGGGAAAATTAGGGGCTTTGCACCAGAAGGTTCTCATTTGCAAAGTCAAACAAAAGTTCCAAGTGAATGAATGAAAGCTCAAGTTGTTCCAGTTTGTTGTCATGTGCAAGTCTCCACTCTCATTGCAAGCCATCAGAACTTCACTCAGAATACAATTGGCCAATGCCGAGGATCTCAACTGAAAATAATGGCAGTCCAAAGAGAAGGCCAGTTTTAGTAGAAATTTATGAAACTTCAAAAGAAGTTCTTAAATCTTTCCCCAGCAATATCATACTGACCAACCAACATAAAATACATGTTCAGATGTTAATATTGTCATAAGGCTGCATGAATTTAAATTGACTGTTTATTGTACTATATACCATATGAACTTCATTCACAAGTTTGTTTTAAGACCATGTACTGGGGGGCAAAAATGTGTTCATTGAATGACTTATAAAAGCACATTTTAGCATGTTACCATTGGTAGCACGGTACAGAAGAGAACTCCCATATATTGGGCTCCAGTTAACTGTTCTGATTAGATTAACTTTGCCATGAATTTTATATTTTATTGTTTTAATTCTTGTGAACTGCCCAGAGAGCTTTGGCTATTGGGAAGTATAGAAATATAATAAATAAATAAATGTGGCTCTTGTGTGTAAATGGCACTTGAATTTCTCCAAAGCAGCATTCACTAAAATTGGGTTATCTTCATATCTTACAGTTAATATTCATGCATTTGTCATTCCTAAAGAATACCTTTCTCTTTAAATAAAGTTTGAAATGCATTCAGTGAAGTGCATTGTCACCAAACTGCTAAAATCCAGCACATTACTGCAATTCTAACATTCAACCTTTATCATTCATTCTGACAGTGATATACAATAGGTCGCCATTATTCCTGTTTTAACAGTCCATTACTCAACATGATTTTGAACCTTGAGCTTTCAAGTACAAATCCAATATGAAGACTGCTAAACCACAACTGTCAGCTGCAGCTGATCATAATTACATGCAATATTGGACAATTCATGCTGGGGTAACTGGCTGCAGAAGACTCACATTTCAAAGATGTTTCTCTTTATATAATTGATAAAAAGTAGAGCATGAAGTTTATTATTGCTGGTCCTAATCTCATTTACTAACTCTGTAGGACTCTAGAATTATGAGCATATTCATATCCAAAATTCAGTATCTCATATCTCATCATCTGTTGTTTTTAATGTGGCTATCACTATTATAGGTATATTCCAAAAATTGAAAGACATGGTTTTACCCACAGATGTGCAGTGCAATAAAACATCACATACAAGGGAACTTTTTCCTATTGTGTACCATTTCTAAAAAAGTGTCTCCTATTATATTCACAAATGAAATCTCCCACCTTGTGGCTACTTCAGTAATTACTTATATTATATGACTGAATCCACAGATGCAGGCATGTTTGAAGGGTTTGTTCCTGGTACCTAAATTTCATGTCACTGAAAAGAATGACCTTGTAATCTTTGCACCTGTATGTGTGGTGCAGAGCACCAGCCATCTGATCAGTTGTGAAAGGGAACATGGTGCATGAATGTAAAAATCCACCTTCACTTCCATTAGTATCAGCAAGGTTGTTTTAATAAAATGGAAACTGTTCTTACTTCTGTTGGAACAGCTGGAAACAAAGTGGGAGCCAGATTTTAAAGCAAATGCTCTGCAGACCAGACTTACTGTTCACAGTCTGGTAGGCAGCCTCATCAAGCTGTATGACAGTGATTCGTTCATCTGGCTATAGAGTGCTTTTGACTAGAATCTAGACCATAGGTGATGAACTGTCCCTATGACATTTGGAGAAACTGGAACACTATCAGGGCTCAGCAGTGAACAAACCAATTGAAGTCCAGAGGAACATAGATTGCCAATCTAGATTGCTAACTATAAAGTGCATATTGCTTAAATTAGGGAAGGAGAGAACTAAAACAAATAGATTTAGTGGTAGAGGGTGTTGTGCTTTTTAAAGCAGGCTGCTCTAAGAATGATTCTGAAAATCCAATTGCTGTATTTTTGGAAACAATTATAAGAAAGGTGAGATTCCCCTGCACTTCATTCTGGTTTTCTTCAGTTTGTTAAACTGGTGGGATTCAACCCTTTTTACTTCCCCATTTTACTTTCTGAACAAGGCACAATCCATCAGGAAAACAACCAAAAGAAAAGAAAACTAACAGAGGACTGGATGATGGCACTAGACCCACTGAAACCAATGATACAAGTTAGTCATGACCAGTTTAAGTCCCATTGATTTCAGTGGGTCTACTCTCAGTATGACTAAGCTGGAATCCATAAGGGTTTGGTTGGAGGGAGTTTGACCTGAGCAGAATTAAAAGTACAGAATATAGCCATTCCGCTTTTGTATGAGTGCAAGAGACGGATAGTTAAAATCCTTCCATTTCTTTACTTCTTTAATCAAGATAAATTAAGATTAAATAGGCATTGTTCTAGTTTATTTGATTATCTGATCTATAAGTTGAAATTCATACATATAATATCAAGTCAAACCGTGGTAAACGCATATGATAAAATTTACCCTAAGTTAAAAGAGTCTTACAACACTCCAAAAAGTTGCTCAGGTTTAGGCTTTGATAAGCCTTTACCAAGATCAGCCACAACGTGTTCTTGCTCATGTGTAGTAAATTCAAGATGGTGCTTTTGATTAATATGATGATGGAAGATTAGGAGAGTTGTATAAATTGTCTGAAAGATGCATTTAAAAATATATAATTAGCACCTGCATAAAGCACATTTCAGTCATCTTGTTAGGTTGCAAAGACATATATGACAGACGTAAGGTGAAATCTTGCAAAATGAGATTGTAGTCTTCTTGCCCTTCTAGAGAGCGTCATCAGATGGGGGGAGGAAATCGTGTTTCCTTGCTGTTGCTCCCCCCCCCCCGCTTCTGTCCCATGATGCTTCCTCTTTCTTCACACAGGGGAAAAAAGAGGAAGTAAACAATGACCATTCAGTGGCCATTTTTATTGCACCACTTTTCCTGTACACAGCAGGAAATGGCAGCATATTTCGTTTTTTAAAAATATCAGATTTACCAGGGTCTATTTTGTGATGGAAAGGAGGCAAGAAGGAGCAGGAGACACATGGGAAGTGGACACATCCATAAGTGGGGAGTAATGAGTGTTTTATGAGTGTGCACTAGTCAGATGACGTTCTTACTCTCCTTTACAGCTTGAAGTTCTTGGTGCAACAATAAGCACCGCAGTGTTGCAGAACTTTGTCATCTCAATGAAAGGACACTGAACATGATCAATGGCAAACATTCCTTTCCCACAAGCTCTAAACCCATTATAACTGGATTCGGCTCAAATTGACCTGTCTGCATCCTTTTTCTACTCATACTAGAAAAAGTGAATGCTGTAAGACCTGGCTGGTCAAAATAAAGGAAATGTTGATGCTGATCATAAGAGGCAATTCTCTGGTCTCCAGTTGCAATGTCCATGGGGTATGACATGTAATCACCCATCCCTGTCTCAGGTCCCTTCCCACCCAAACTGCCAATAATAAAATGGAACTTTTAAAGAGCAGCCCAGTGAATGCCTGCCAGATAGCCATAGCAAGTTGCTGACACCTTATGATCAATGATAGAAAAACCTGTAAGAAGATCTAATTAGGCTGATAAAGTACAAATGTGTAATAGTGTGGCAGTGATTTTCCTTGATAATGGGAATCTGGCCACATTCATTTCATTTTTATTTATTACATTTTTCCCCGCCCCATAACCAAAGCTCTCTAGGCAGTTTATAAACATTAAAAACCGGTAAAAACATATTATACAATATATGAAAAAAGGAAGACATTTTCATAAAACCACATACAAAATATACCTAAAATGACCTGTTAACCATCATCTTGACCCTGTGAAGAAGAAGTGAGGGAGACAGGAGCAGGCAGAGAGGCCATCAGGGCCTGCTCCAGTTGGAAACATACACACAGCTAATGGTCATCTTGACCCAGTGGGGAAGAAGGAGCTGCTGGTCTGCCCCTCCACTGGGAGATGAGAGTGGAGAGCAGGACCTTCCCATCAGCCCTGCTGAGCAGTCTCAATTTATTTTTCCCCTCATCCCTCCCCATCCCCTTTCCTTGTGTGTCATGTCATTTTTAGAATGTAAGCATGAGGCCAGGGACTGTATTCCTTACTGATTGATTGTAAGCAGCTCTGGGAGCCTTTTGGCTGAGGTGTGGGATAAAAATACTATAAATAAATAAATAAATTAGCCAAGACGATCCAATAACTAATTTAAGCTCATTGTATGCTGTCAAATGCTTGAGAGAAGAGGGCAAAGACATCCAAACTATGATAACCATTTCAGGTTGGTTACTAGCATAATGCACTCTATGTAAAGTTGCCTTAGGCCATAGCTAGACCTAAGGTTTATCCCTGGATCGTCCAGGGGTCAAACCTGTTCACCTAGGTGACACACAGGGGATCCAGTGCTCAGGCAAGGGCGAACTCCAGATGATCCCAGGATAAACCTTAGGTCTAGCTGTAGCCCTAGAAGACCATTCAAAAGTGTTTCAGTACAAAATACTGCTGTCTAGCTCTTATAGGGGATAGGACACAGAGAGAAAATACATCATTACTTGTACAGTTGCACTGGAGACCCAGTTCAAGGTAATGGTTATTATTTATAAAGACTTAAATGGCCTGTCTTCTAAATTCAGATTCAAGGTGGGTCATTGCTCTGATTACCATCATTATAGGAAGTACAACCCTCATATGCCCTTTATAGGACCTTCTCAGTGGTGGCACCACTATTTTGGAATGCCTTTTAAATACCCACTTGGCCATGAAATTCACTGGGTCAACTTTTTTTTCCCCTCTAGGTTAAACCTATCCAGTTTCTTCCTCTTGTTCTCAAAGAATATTCATTTACAGGCTTTCCCATGGCATGTGCATAATTAAAATTAAGTCAATGTAAAAATGCACTTGTGTGGCAAAGCTATTAGAAGGTATTGTGTACCATTTATGAGAGCCATAAAGGGTTTAATAAGAAAGCTAAATTCAGTATTTTATATGATCTGTACCACATGTCTATGCACATGTTTGGAGAGTGATCATAGTTCATATGTGTATTTATTTATTTATTTATTTATGCTAAATTTGTGTTGGGACATTTGATCAAATCTTCTCATCAGTGGTTGCATTTACAGTGGGAATGTTCAGAGAGTAAAGCAATGCTTCCTGGATAACTATTCAATAGAGCCAATGTGGTGTAGTGGCTAGAGTGTCAGACTGGGAGTTGGGAGATCCGGGTTCTAGTCCCCACTCGGCCATGGAAACCCACTGGGTGACTTGAAGCCAGTCACAGACTCTCAGCCTAACTCACCTCACAGGGTTGTTGTTGTGAAGATAAAATGGACAGGAGGAGGATTATGTATGCTGCCTTGGGTTCCTTGCAGGAAAAAAAGGTGGGGTATAAATGCAATAATAAATAAATAAATAAACTATTCCATAATAAAAACGTATGTGCGTTTAGGAGGCTGTGGAAATCATATTGCAAACAGTAGCCCATATATATTCAAGATATGTAAATTGCTTAGAAGTGTTATTATATTCAGTAGTATACAAGTATTATCAATCAATAAATTAAAGCAGGACAGGTGTGCCCCTTTAGTTAAGGTGAATCACACTCACACAAGGTTCTGTCATTAATAAGCCTCAAAATTCTACTGACTATGAAAATGAAACCAGTTGAGTTAAGTGTCATTGACAAATAGCATGAATATAGACATCCATGATCTACCTGTGCTCCCAATCTGGATCAGGCTCCCCATGCCTCTGATTTACATTGCCAAACAGGCTTGAAGTTGTAATGTAAATTGCAGGCATACAGCAAAGGGTTAAAGCCTTCTACCCAGGATTCTAGGTTCCTGATGCATTTGGGCTCCCATGAGCTTACAATTGAATTTAAATCAACAAAAACTAGGTAGGTGTTTAAAATAACCTGCAGTTTGACCTTCAAAGAATTTGGGAAGAGTGGAAGTTGAATGCACAGGTTGGGGGACTGAAAGGCCTCATACCACCTTTTCTGAAGGCAGAAATGCAGCACAAGTCCAGATCCTTGCTCTTACTTTATGTGTGGTGGGAAAAGAACATAACGTTCCCCATACTACACCTGCTGAAATTCCCTTTTCAATACAACTGTTAAAGATACAGGAGCCCTGTCCTCCTTTTCATATGGTCACCCTAGGTATACGCACACATTACACTTAGTGTGCATTCACACTATTTGTATGTTTATTAAGATGACTGTGGAAAATTTAGCTCTATTCAGTCATTCTCACTGTGAAAGTGGGGATGAGCTCGCTAGCCCTACCTTTTCCCTCACCACTCTCATTGCTTTCTGCACGTGGAGGGGGCCTGCCTACAGAGGACAGGCTCCAGTATCTATGGAAGTTCTCTGAGAGATTTTAGAACCCTGATTCTTGAAATGAAATCATGATTTTAATAAACAGGTAACTACAAACTCTCTACAAAGACTGGTGGATGGTTAATTCAACCAAAGGAGTTTTCCTCTGATGTTATCATTACAAATGTGTAAAGATAACAAGCGCTTATCCAAATTACACTTCCCTGCTAAACGTTTTGGGTTGGTTTCCATAATGGTGTGTTTACAATCAAAACATTTACCAAGTATCAAGGGTAAGAACAGCAAGAAACTTTTTAACCAAGCATAGAAACGTGGATTGGGATTTGTTTTCATTACGCATTTGAACTGTTGTAAGAAAAGTCCTTTGGTGGAATTAAGAAAACCATGATTACCACTAGATAAGTGATTACATTATCGTATAGGTAAACTTGCAAGAAAACAGATTCAAATGTATTGGGGAGAAGGTAGGATTGCCATTGTAATTGTAAATTTCCTTTTCAGAAACCAGGGGGATTCAGTGATCAAAATGCTAGTTTCTGTGTTCCAGTCATCAAGGAGAAATGAAAGCCTTGCAAAGAGATCTTTGGGTTGTTGCTGTCACTGCTAGTTAGGTTTTGGGTGAAAAGAAGGAAGTGGTAGATGTGGGCTCATGGATATGTCTTGGTGTTTTGAGGGTTACGTGGCCTGTGGGGAGGTTTGGGATATGCTTGCAGAATGTCATCAAGATCGCAACAGGATTTTCAAATTTCAAGACTTAGCTCTAAGAAAAAGAAATTATTCCCTGATTATCGTTATTTTTAAAGACCTTGTGTTAGCAGGACCCAATCACTTTGAGAGGTTTTCGCTTGTTACCTGAGCTCTTCTTGTTCTATTTTTATTTTTTTTCAATTTCTGTTTTGCTTGTCCTTTGCATAACCTGAGGGACAATTTTGTTCTCAAAAATGGTATTTTAAATTCAAATTTTGTATTAATGCTGAAATATTTTTTTAAAAAATAGCCTTCTTGGAGGAGTCAAAGCAGATGATAGGCAAGCTCAGTCTGTAACCCATTTTCCCAGTACAGATCTCAAGGATTCTGCTAATTTGGGGGAAAGGGATGACGTCTTACAGTGCAATCCTATACATGTCTACTCTGAAGTAACTGAGTTCAAGGGGACATACTTCAAATTAAATGGCAATAGGATTGCAGCTTTAAAGTAGAAACTGGTGGTTCACATAAACCCAGGTGATTTCAGTGGTTATTTAGAATGACTAAGGCCACAGCTAGACCTAAGGTTTATCCTGGGATCATCCAGGGTTCACCCCTGCCTGAGCACTGGATCCCCTGTGTGTCACCTAGATGAACAGGTTTGACCCCTGGATGATCCAGGGATAAACCTTAGGTCTAGCTATGGCCTAACTTTCTTTGGATTAGGGCTACTGTGCTGGAACATTCTCGTAGAATTTATCCTCCAACACTAGTGGCATAAGACACATTGCAGGAGAAACTATGGGCCTTGATAGACCAGGCCGGCTCAGACGGCCCGAAGACTGCGGACCAGGTAAGTCCGTTTTTTAAAAAAAAACCAAGCCCCCCCCCCCCATACCAGGCCTTGCCCTGGCAGCACCGCTTGTCCGGGCGGCGGCGCACCCCCCCATGCCGGGCATTGTCCGGGCGGCGGCGCCCGCTGCTCTCTCTCTCACCAGCCATCCCCCTTTGCCATCCCCAATGCCTGCTCTCCCCCCCTCCTGCCGGGTCCGGGCTTCCCCCCCCCCGCCCTGATAGTCCGCGGCTTTTCCCGGCTACTCACGAGTAAGCGAGTAGCCGCAAAAAGCCATGGACCTTGCTAGACGTTCCGCAGCCCCGGCCTCAGGCCGGGGCTGCGGAAAAGGCGCGCCATAAGCAACTTCGCTTATGGCGCGTTAAGGGAGGCTTCGGTGCAGCATGGGCCCGGATTCCCCTGTGCGTCATGTGGACACACAGCAGGGAAACTGGGCCTCAAAGCGCGCTAATGCCTCGTCTAACAAGGCCCTATGTCTTAGCAGTTCCATTTGACCCATAGATTTAACCAATTGTATATTCTCTTCATTATCTTTTTCTGTTGCTCCAGAGGGCAGGACTAGAACTAATGAGGGGAAATTGCAAGGAGGCAGATTTCAGTTAAACATTAGGAGAAACTTCCTAATGGGGAGAGCTGTTTGGCAGTGGATCTGCCTTGGGAGATGGTAAGTTTTCTTTTTCTGGAGGTATTAAGCTCCTACTGATTTAGTGCACTCTTGCCATGCTTGGTGTGCAGATTTGCAGCACAGTACTCACATTATTATTATTATTATTATTATTATTATTATTATTATTATTTATATAGCACCAACAATGTACTTGGTGCTGTACAAAATATACAAATAAAACAGCGAGACCCTACCTAGAGGCTTACAATCTAAAACCACATTAAAACATATGAAGGGGGGAAGGGGTTCACAAAACAGAAGTAAGAGAATAATCATAGTAATAAGAACAGTAAATCAAGCTAAAATACCAAAAGCTATTGAAAACAAATGAGTTTTCAAACGCATTTTAAAATCTACAATAGAACTCATAGTACGTAGTTGCCTGTCCTGCTGATACCCGCCTCTTTTCCATCTTTTCCTAGAACACTTAAAATCTAGATCCCCCCCCCCCCAAGCACATTTGCCTTTATTAGGGGCATGTGCTATGATGGGAGCCTTGCTGTTGGCTTGAATGGATTCCATCAGGTCCTGGCAGGGAAAAGCGATCTCTGTAGCTGCATTCTGCATTAGAGAACCAGCACTGAAGAGGCAGTAGAATTAGATGATTACCTAGGTCCCTTCCAACTCTGTGATTGTATTATTCTTAAAAAGTATGTGCCAAGTAGTGATCCAAATCTTGGAGATGCACCTGAAGTGTCCTTGGTTCCTCTTGCTTTAAGACTATCCCATTTTGAAGCTTGGTTTTCATTATTCATCCTTAGAATCATAAGAATTGGAGGAGGACTCTAGGGCCACAGCTAGACCTAAGGTTTATCCTGGGATCATCCAGGGTTCACCCCTGCCTGAGCACTGGATCCCCTGTGTGTCACCTTGATGAACAGGTTTGACCCCTGGACAATCCAGGGATAAACCTTAGGTCTAGCTATGGCCTAGGCCAATCCTCTGCTCAATGAAGAAAAATTCAGACTTAAGAGCATCCCTGATAGGTGGCTGCCTAAGTCTCTGCTTGATTCCCCAGCTAGGGAGAATCTACCCCACCCCCTTAGGTAATTGGTTCCGTTATCTTACTGCTGTTACCTTCAAGAAGGTTAAGAACATAAGAAGAGCCATGCGGTATCCGACCAAGTGAGCAGAATGCTGTATCTAGTCCAGCACTCTGCTCACACAGTGGCCAGTCAGCTGCCCACTGGAAACCCGTAAACAAGACATGAGTGCAACAGTACCCTCCTGCCCATGTTCCCCAGCAACTGGTGTACAAGGTAGCATATAGCCATCACAACTAGTAGCCATTGATAGCCTTCTCCCCCAGGCATTTGTCTAACCCCCTTTTAAAGCCATCCAAATCGGTGGCCATTACTACGTTTTGTGGTAGCAAATTCCATAGTTTAACTATGTGCTGTGTGAATATTCTGCCAAAATCTACCTTCTGGAAACTTAAGCCCATTCGTTTTTTCCTGCCCGTTGTGGCAGCAAAGAACAAGTGTTTGCCCTGTTCCATATGACAGCCCTTCAGGTATTTTAACAGTGTTATCATATTCTTGAGGAATCAGTAGGTAGATGTTTTGGATTGTAATTGATACTACATATACATTTATTACACATAGATTTTCAATGTGTAGTAAAATGGAATGACATGAACGTCATCAGACAAGTGTTTTATCACACGGTCGTTACTACCCACTTACGGATGTTCATAGGTATATTTGACAACTGCCGCCTCCCATGCATCTCCCTCTCCTTCTTGCCTTCTTTCCATCA
Source organism: Elgaria multicarinata webbii (assembly GCF_023053635.1). Taxonomy (NCBI): domain Eukaryota; kingdom Metazoa; phylum Chordata; class Lepidosauria; order Squamata; family Anguidae; genus Elgaria; species Elgaria multicarinata. The sequence goes on along the minus strand of NC_086180.1, from coordinate 32,594,897 downwards.
CAAAATAGACCCTAGTAAATCTGATTTTTTTATACATATTTTAAACGAAATGTGCTTCCATTTCCTGCTGCGTGCAGGAAAAGTGGCACAATAAAAACGGCTGCTGAATGCTTTCTTCACATTGAATAACTTTCTCTGTGTTGATCTGAATAGTTTCATGTGTGTGTACTGATGGAGTCCACTACAAGGCCTACCCCATGTATGAAAAATGTTGCATCAGATGCAGGATTTCAATGGGAATAAAGAGCCTATGCAGTGGAGTGTGCTTGTAAAGTTTATCCTTTTCCTATCAGTGTGCCATAAGCCATGCACTACAAAGGGAGTGGTGACTAGAAATAGCTATTCATTTTTCTTTTCTTTTGGTTTTCATAAAAGATTCTGAAGCTAACCAGATGTTCAAAATATAAGTCTCTTCATCCACAGTGTCCTTTTATACAAGCTATCCATTCTGTCCAGTTTATGAAAATTGTATGGATATATGAGTTGTGTCTGAAAACTACTTTGCGTGTTTTTTCAGCCTTGTCCTTTTCTCTGTGTTGCTCCCTACTATCCAGATACAAAAAGATAGACTGTGCATCTCCATACTGGCTTTGCACAATGAACACCCTTGGATCCAACAACCTACTTATGTATATGGCGCAAGACAAGGAGAGCGCCACAGTCTTGTTGCCTCCATTTAGATTATTATTATTAATAATAATAATATTTATTTATAAAGCACCATCAATTTTCATGGTGCAGTACAGAATAAAACAAAACAAGACAATCTGCCATATGGCTTACAATCAGGGCTTTGAGAAAATTATGCCTCTCTCAGATGGCACTCACAGTGCCAGTCATCCATTTAAGGGGAGAAAGGTATTACTGGGCTGAGTTTAGGATTTTCCTTTCCCTCATTCCTAACAGTAATGTCATAAGTGAAGGCGCTGTGGTAACAGAGCAGAGGCCATGGTATAGGAGTGTAGCCTTAGCTGCTAGAGGGCATGGCGTAATATTCTTGTTACAAATATTAACAGATAGCTGCACTCTATCCTAATTTGTGGGCCCTCTTAACTTTTCTCAGTATATGGAATATGCTCCAATTCCAGAGTCTCTTTAGAGCTCTTACTGAGTAATTTCTTTCATTATAATTGTTAGAATTATGGCTAAGGACTTCCTCAACATTCTCAAAGAGCTGATAGTTGATTTATTTGAAATATTTTCTTTTATTAAGGATGATTTAAATGAAGCACATTTTTATTGTACTTCTGTGTTAACTATTTGAAGTGTTCTCTTCACAGCATGCTGCTCAAATTTGCCTTACTTGCAATTCTCTTTGTTTCTTTCAAACTACAAATATAACACAGATCGGAAAGATCTAGTTGTAGTTGGAACTTTGAACAGCTTTTGACAAAGTCCCACATCAAAGATACCAGAGAAAATTGATCAGTCAGGGGATAAAAGGACAAGTACTCTTAGAGTAACTGATTAAAACACAGGAAGCAGACAATAGAGATAATGGATGGTTCTCATAATGGAGATCTGTATCATGACTGGTGCTATTTAATGTGTTCATGGGTGATCTGAAGTCGGGGAACAGTAATGAAGCCAAATCTGCAAATGTCACCGGAATATTAAGGACAATTGTAAACAAATGCAAAATAATACACAATGAGATAAAAACAGTAACACCTCTGATTTCACCTATAAACTGATGGAATTCAAATTGTTGTGACTACCTAGGATCTTAGAATCATGGTGGAATGGGAGTAACTAACATCAAGCCTTGTTTAAATGGACAGTTCTAAATTAAATAGAGCAAAAGTGTGCTTTGATCTCTGAATAATGGGTTGGGTCCAGATAGGCATACTTAGATTAGACCCATTGAAATCAGTAGGACTTAAGTTAGTCATAACTAAGTGAAGTCCCATTAATTTAAATAGGTCTATTCTAAGTATGACTAAGTTTGGATCCAACCCAATGAATTTAGTACTATGTCCTAAAGTTATGGTTGCTTGTCCCATATATACTGCTGCAGATAAATCTGTGAATATAATACAGGGATACATCCACTACAACTCCTTAATTATGGCAGGAAGGGAGTAAAGTAGGCGTTAGACAAATATGTCATTTTTATGCTGCATTATATTAGATTTTGATGGGATAATAAATATTCTAGATAATATTACTTGGCAGTACTGGCTTTTTTAATAATGATGAAATGTCATTTTATGCCATTTGGCAAAACTCATGCAGGCCCATTGAGATTACATAAAAGTGCACCAAGAGCTTGATGTCCTTATTTATTCCAAGTTTTTATTCATATGACACTATATTCTAAAACAGCTATGGGATCTTCCCTTTTTATAGCAATGTGTTTGGTGGCTTGTGGAACAGTTGCTCGTGAAGTCTGGTGGCTTGTGAAACTCATCCCTTTGTCTATACTTGAAACACACAGTTTGCGGCTCATGTAGGGCATGAGCTAGATGAAGTCATGTATCCATAATCTAGAACAATTCAACAAGCTCTATGATATACTAAAGTACAGTTCTTTTCCTCTTGGGCCATTTCTATACCTGCCTTTTTTTCCAGGGATCATCCTGGGATCATCCCTGTGCATGCAAATGACACACAGGGGATCCCAGGAGCAGGCAGAGACGATCCTTCCATTTTCCTGGGATAATCCTTAAGTGTTGAAAGGGCCTTGGATTTTGACCCCTTGAGTTCAATCTGTTCTCCAGCATTTTGCTGTTTTATTTTCCTTTATATCTGTTCTTGATCATTGAATAGCTCTGACTGAAATAGTATTTTGGATAACCTGAAGTAATCTTTCATTGATACTACCCAGGATTTGAATTTCTTTGAAATTTGAAAGCATTGCAGAATAATGTACTTCCCTAGTTTATGAAGGAGTTTTTAAAATCATTTGGTAACTAATTCTGTTAGGAATTCTGTCAAGAAGGATGCACACAAGCTGGAGGGAGTTCAGAGGAGGGCAATGAGGATGATCAGGGGTCTGGATACAAAGCCCTATGAGGAGAGACTGAAAGAACTGGGCATGTTTAGCCTCAGAAGAGAAGACTAAGGGGAGACATGATAGCACTCTTCAAGTACTTGAAAGTGTTCACACAGAGGAGGGCCAGGATCTCTTCTTGATCATCCCAGAGGGCAGGACACTGAACAATGGGTTCAAGTTATAGGAAGCCAGATTCTGTCTGGACATCAGGAAAAACTTCCTGACTGTTAGAGCAGTATGACAGTGGAACCAATTACCTAGAGATGTAGTGGGCTCCTCACACTAGAGGCATACAAGATGCAGCTGGATAGCCATCTTTCAGGTAAACTGTAAGGTGGATTCCTGCATTTAGCAGGGGGTTAGACTCGATGCCCTTATATGCCCCGTCTAACTCTACTGTTCTATGATTCTATGAATTTCTTAGGGTTGTTCTAGACTGTTCAGAGTTCTTATGTAGATTTGGGTTTATTTTCACGGGGATTGGGGGAATCCAAATAATCTAACTAATGCAAATATTCTCTGTAGAATCTTAGCTGCTTTCTTAGTTGCTCTCCCCTCCCTTCTGAAATTTTTCCTGGGTTGTGAGAAGCACCAGAACATGTTAACCATGCTTTTTCCTACTGTTTTCTACTTGTACTCAACTGGCAGATTTTGGCTTCAGAGAATCATAGAATAGTAGAGTTGGAAGGGGCCTACAAGGCCATCGAGTCCAACCCCCTGCTCATTGCAGGAATCTACCTCGAAAGTATATATTCTCTCCCACGCAACTTTTTCAGTGCCAATCTACACAAATGTAGTTCTACTGTGAAAAGTTAATAAGTTAATAATATTTTCTTACTCAACAAAACTGCTTCCAGTATATGATGAGTCATCTCTGTTCATCATAGTAATAACAAGAAAAACCCAAAACAAACAAACCAGTTTTATCCATTCAGTTGAAAGAAATATATTTACTTATAATCAGTGGAGGCACTAAATATAAAGAAAGAATGTTGAAAAGCAGTCAAACCACTATTATGACATTGAAGGTAGTAAACTGAACTTTAGTTGAAGGGTGGTTCCTATATTAGGGTTTTTATGTTTTTGTTTTAGGACTTTGCAAGTACAGGAGTCCACTAAGCTTCTGACTTCCTAGAAAAACATATTGTGCAAAGAAGCTACACCACAATACAGAATGGAACCACACTAGAGATTGTGGGTGGTATCTTGCAACTGGTAGAGCAAGACAAGAGAATAGGAATTTCCATCAGCACTGTAGCACCAATGGAAATATATGTCCCCATCTAAAGCATCACAGATTTAAGTTCCATTGGATTGTTTGCACTAGATATGCTTCACAATGCTGATGCTCACACAGACAATGAGGCACATTTTGGGAAGGTTTTAAAAACTTATCCATTCTCCTTTGGGGGGCGGGAATATGGTATTTGGTGCAGATGGATAACTTGAAATTGCATTTTATAGTAACTGTTTTTATTTTAAATTATATTTAATATGATTTTATTAATACAGTTGTATTGCTTTTATAGTGTAAATCACCTTGGGAAGTTTTAAATTCTTGAAAGACAGATGAAAGTGGATTAAATAAATAAAAAGGGAAAAAAGCAGGATATATATGTAAGAACTGAAATAAATTAGGAAGAGTGATCTCTGCAAAAACAGTGAACACAACCCAGCATAACTATATTTATATGGGAAAGGAACAAATCTCTTGGAATGTTCAACAATATTTATTAGGAATGAATCCTTTTTAGAAATTTCTTAATATTTATTATGTTTCAGTACAGTTAAAAGAAATGATAGAAAGAGGAACCTTTGGTATCTCCACCTATAAAGCGGAAAGTATGGGAGTACGATGTATGTCCGGAAATGTTTACCCATTTCCAGATGAGTTAAAAACTTGAAATTTGGCATGCAGATAGGTCTGGCTGTACAATGTACCAGAAAAATCCAAAAAACACAGAATTTTGGTTTTAAGTATTTTTAAAGAATTTAATAAAATTGAGATAATTGGGATAACTGGGCAACCAGTTATCCCACAAAAATGGAGGGGTCATCCCTGCTTGCCCTCAGGATCCCCATTTGGATGCACAGGGACGATCTAGGGACAACCCTGGGGGGAAATGCTGGTGTAGACATGCCCTTTCTCCAACTGCCACTAACCCCACCCACCATTCCATTCTAGCCTTAGCTGTCAGTCATTCCTCCATTCGCTGTTCTGTTTCAATAGTAAAGTCAGGCTTTTACATAAAAATCGTAAACTTTATTCAGTAATTTCTGCATCTATCCTGGAATGTTGTGCTTTAGTTCTAACAGGAGGTGGAGGAACTTATCAAATTAAAAGGCCTTGGAAAATAAAAATAATTTTAAAAAATCACTTTGTACTGGGAAGCCATTAATGCACTCACTAGGCAAGCCTGCCTGGGAAAAAGAAATCCATAAGCACAACTAAGAAGGCTCACTCTCCAGTTGTCTCCAAGCATACCTCAGATAGTGTTCAAAGATTAACACATTATTCAGAGACCTAGGCTTACATCTACAACTCCCAGTATGCCTTGGGCAGGAGGAAAGACTTATTGGGCTTCAGCAGCCATCATGTGGAAGTGGCTCTCCATCCTTGGTCACATGTCACTAGGCACCATTGGGAGCAGTAGGGGCGGAGGACACAGCTCTGGGGCTGTTGCCGATCGCAAGGACTGCGTTAACCATCAGTTAGTTAGCCAGCCAGCTTCCTCATTGCACAGACTGGCTCAGCCAGACTTTACTTCCTGTGATCCTCAGTGGCAGGACTCCCATTGGGCAAGTTGGCACCTCTGCAAAAAGCATGCTGGGAGCTGTAGTTTTGTTTTCTGTGGGGATAAGTAAAATCATGGCACCCCAAACACCCCCATGTGTCAGGGGTGAGAGAGAAAAAGAAACAAATTTAATTTGTTTTAAAGTTACATCACAGTCAAGCACCAGCCTATCTTTCAGGGTTGTTGTGATGGTGAGAGACGTAAAAAAGATACAAATTTAATTTGTTTAAAAGTTAATTCACAGGCCTAGCACCAGCCTACTACTTTAAGATGTTTACCTCACAAACATATATCTTAGGGGGACCAAGCAAGACCAGGTATATCAGCGAGTCTTTAATAAACCCTTTAAAAGGCAATTACTGAGGAACACCTGGAAAACGTTCAGCAGTATCTAATCAAATACATTTTGAGAATAGGGATATAAAAATTAATCTGTTTTGTGGGGCTGCAATGCCAGATGATGTTACCCAGTTGGTTTCACCTTTTCTTAAAATCAACCCATGCTTGGCTGATTTACTACAAGTCTTGGAATTCAGTTATTTAGTTACTGCAAACTTGTCTTTGCCATAACGTGTAATCCAGTACCCTTTGCTTTGCAACCCGATATGAGATGAGAATGAGGTGTTTTTCGGAAAGCAGATGTTTCATTCACATGTACAGTATCCTAGATTCAAATCTGTCTGAACAATGAGTAGATTTGTTGGACTTGGCTTGTTTGACATGGCCAGTGTTCCATTAAGCAGGGCGGAACATGTCAGTTTTATAGCAAGGGAGCCATTTCAGCATACCATTGAACTCCTTTGTGTAACAATCCCTGCACTTGTGTGCTTGCCATGATTTAAGAAAATGTAGAGCATGGAAGAGAAACAAGTGTGTGTTGGGATAGGAGCCAATGATACTGTGCATTTAGGATAAAATCTATTTGTAATATAGTACTTACTTTATTTCCATTAGAATTTCATGCTTTCCCAAAGGCCCAGCACAGGCAATAAGATGTGTTAAATGCAATTACAGCATTCTAATACATTTTAAAAAAATCAACGATGATAAATAACCAGTTCTTTCCTTACTTTAGAAAATGGGGGGGGGCACAAAGAAATAGCCAAATCAGTATGAGAGTAAGCTCTATTTTTTTACACAAATGAGCTCTTGTGGGAAATGCAGTAAGCTCATGTACTCATTCAGTAGCTGTGTTACTATGTCCAGCTCCAACGCAATATCTGCATTATTGGGGAGCATGTGTCCCCCATGAGTCTAATATAGTCTGTGAGACAAGTAGAACACTATGCTCCTGCTAATGTAAGCACATAAAAAGAACCCTGCTGGATCAAACCAAAACCACACATAGTTCTGCATTCTGTTTCCCAGAGTACCTATGGAAAGCTCAGAAGGAGGACATGCAGGGAAATAGCCCTCTCTCACTGTTGATAGCAAGCAATTTGTATTCAGAGTAGGGCTGTGCAAGCCTTGGGCCTTGGATTCGGAAATCCAAATCATGGAGGCCATTTCATGGCAGATCCGCCATTTTATGATGGATCAGCCATTTTCTTGCACAACCCTAGGCCCCCCATACAGCCTACAAATCCCAATACTTACCAGGGCCCAGGAACAGAGGGAATACAAGAAGTAGCTGCTGCCATCACCAGGTCCACCATGCAGTTTATGAAGCAGGCAGCTGTAGGCACCTGCGAAAATCACGTGGACCCCTCCAGGGTCAATGGAGACTTCCGGATTGAGGCAGCAGCGGCCAATTGCCCTGGGAAGCCAGCAATCACCCAGAGGACTTGGCAATCGCTCAGAGGACCTGGCGATGGCGGCAGCTACTTCCTGTATTCCCTCTCCTGGGCCCTGGTAAGTACAGCCCTCCTAGGCACTGGATACTGGGAGTTGTAGGCTGTATGGGGGACCTAGGGGTGTTCAAGAAAATGGCAGATCCACCATGAAATGGCCTCCATGATACGGATTTTCTAACCTGAGGCCCGAAGCTTGCACAGCCCTAATTCAGAGGCCTCTGATCCTGGAGCTATAGAGACATCACAGTTAGAATTTAACAAGCTGAGGGCACACTCTTGTACATGTTTAGACAGAAAAAAAGTCCTACTATTCCCAATATTCCCCAACCATCATGGCTGGCTGGAGAATGCTGGGAGTTGCAGGACTTTTTTTGTCTAAATATGCCTAAAATTGCATCTGAATTTGATCGTATTTTGCTTAGAAGACACTGAATTTGTGGTCCAAATATTTATAATTATGTGTGGCTATTTCAGAAACAAAGTTGTGACTATTGTCACACTACAAAGCTATCTCTATCCGTTGGTGCTGATATAGCACAGCCCAGGGAACAGTTAAATTAAACTATTTCCCATAAGTGTCGTGCTGTTTGCTTATCAGCTGCTAATCCTAGGCGTAAAATTATGTAGGTCATGTTGAGCCAAACTAAAGTAATTTCCTTACATAAACTGTTTTTATTACCAAATTAATCTTTTGGGCACTTCCTACTTATAAAATCCAGCTTTTAACAGTCTCCTCACATTACAGAAAAGCCACAGCGGGGCCTACTATGCTCACATTTACACCAAGTGCATAGTTGGAGTACCATTTACAAATCACTTTCTACACAACAATTACAGAATAGTCCTATAGATACCGGGGGGGGGGGGGGGCTTTCAATGACACAAGGAGGAGTGTGTGGTTGATGGAATAAACTGTATATGTCTCACTCTAACCTGCAATCCATATATGGAAGCAGGTTTCCAGAAGGATCAGCTGCACTGAATGCAAAAAAAAAAAAGTCATCTGGGACAATGTTGAAAATATTTTCAAATGATATTAAATTCAGTGTTATCCAAAATCATGCATGACACAACATGTACATCCCAGAGCCGCAAAGCCTAAATTCTATTCTTGCTATCATTGCTAGTGCCTACTTGGAGTGTATCTTCCCAGGACTATGTGGGTACTGCTTTGACTGTTGCTTGATCAAGAATACACAGCTTTAAAAAGAAATGTTTTAATTCAGGCTTCTCATCCAAAAACAGCTGCCCAGTGTACGTAGACTTGTCTGCACTGCTCCCTTTCCATATATGAATACCTTGATTTGTGTATCCAGCACCTGCCTTTGTCCTGAAACTACAGGTCCCAGAATCCCCAGCAAGAAACTGACAAGGTGGAAAGGATGTCCACTGCATCAGCTCCTGCTATGGATTCTAGAACATTTAATCTTTTAATAATTTGTGTCATTACGCAAATTGAAATAACACTGATGATTTGCACAAGAGGTTGCACAAATGAAATGCAAAACCGATTGTGCAACAGGTTGCACAAGCACATGCAAGCATTAGTTGGGTTCTCCTCTTGCTCATAGTTTAGAATCTAGTTTCCGCTAGCCTAAAGTCATTTGCACTAGCAGAATGACACAGTTGGATACTGTCCAATTGGTTCATTTGCTCCACCTTGCCCCAAGACAAGGAGAGGCACATTCAGCAGTTTGAGGCTTTGCAAGTGAATTGCTTGGAATATGTGCAAAGCCTCAAGCTCTTTCAGGATGAAAGTAATGGTAATTGCCCATCCCTGTTACAAGCTGGCAGAGAACCCTTGGAAAACAAAAGTGTGTGCTTTTTCTGAACACTCATCAAGAAAGCTCCTAAGTACTAAGCTGATTGGAAATTGAGCCAAGCACATTTTGCCCATTATTAGTTTTTATGCAGAAATGGGAAGTAGTCAATCTGCTTAGCTTATTTTAAAAAAGCACTAATCAAATTAATTTTAGGGTATGTCCACTCCTGTACCCTTTGATTGCAATTCTTGACACTTGGTTTTATGTGATTCATTTCCCCCCACAATTATCCACTGATGTCCCCATTTTGTTCTTTGTGCATTTCCTGAACAATTTGAATTCCCCCCATTTGTTGGATGGAGTTTGTTTATAGGGGGGAAAAGGTTATACAGGTTTTCTGTACCCATAAGGACACCAGCATCTGGGATGTGCATGGAAAGAAAGGGGGACATGGTATTGTGAAATAGCCAGAGGACATGTTAGGGCAAAAGGAAATGGTTTCTTTGCTGTTCATACTGTTACTGCAATACATTCCACACTTTTCTCCACAAAGCAGATAGGTTTAGATAAGTGAACATAAGAAGAGCCCTGCTGGATCAGACCAAAAGTCTACTTTGTCAAGCACTGGGTTTCCCACTGTAGCCAACCAGATGCCTAAAGGAAGCCCACAAACAGAACATACAAGTAACTGGTATTCAGGGGCATCCTGCCTCTGATCCAGAAGGTAGCCACTGATGTCTAGGTGGAATGCCATAATTCCTTGTCCTGATTCCTCTTAATCACATGTTTTCACAGACTGCAGTCTTATATGTACAGTGGAAGCAATTTCTTATATGGCCTCTTATGTTATGACAACAGCACAGAAGCAATTTTTCTGTGATTTTGCCCCATGCCTCCATGGCAATATTTGGAAAATGGGATCCATATTTGGCAACAGGAGGCGGGGGAGATGTTAACACCTGATTATCAAACTTTTTCCCAGCTGAGCAATAAATGAGTAGAAGGAAGACCCACGCAATTGGTCCCATATGATTCTGACTGCCAGATGTTAGCACTGTAGGACAGCACCACAGAGAAGCAGTTTTCATACTGAAGTAACATCTCAAAGAAGCCCTTAAAACAAGGAGAAATTTCTCATATGCTGGGAAAGGGTACTAAGTTTGATCAGAAATTAGTCTGTAGAGATGGAACAGGAGCCAAAAATGACTTTTTTTCAGGATTGTGCAAAAAGCCATATTGATATATGCTTTATCTCTAGACTTGTAGCCAACTTATTTAGTTTGTTTAATGAAGACTTCAGGAGATTTTTTTTAAAAAAAAAGTCCCATCTGGCCATTAACCACAGTGCATAAAGATATTGCCTTAAATGGAAAGAGTTTGACCTGGAATTTCATCAAGGGCTAAGTAGGAGGAAACATTTTTGTCTGGCTACAGGGATATTAGTCTTTTAAAAACTGAGCTCTTTTGTGTTGAATCCCTGTTTACCATTGTAAAATAATCCTTTTCAGAAAGCTGCCAGTCAACTTCAATTGTCAACATGATTTCTCTCTCAAACTTATTTGATGTAACACGCTACATGGCTTCTCCCTCCAGAATAAGATTACGAGAAGTTTAACCCTTATCTCCTCTTGCCCCCCCCCCCCCATCATAATGAAGCATGCTGCTATTAAGCTTGGGATAAATCTTAACAGAGCTTGGGAGTCATCTTCATCCAGATCATGAGGGTAGTAAGGATGGGAGGGAGGGGAATCTTGTCTTGGGGGGAGTGTGTGGGGGGGGAGAGAAAGGGGGAGCCCTGTCCCCACCCACCACTACACCAGACTCTACAAAGCACCAGCTCTGCCCACATCTGCAGCCAGAATGTGGCCCACAACATGCTGTCCTTGGTGGCATAAAGGCTGCCCACCCCTGATATAGCATGAAATGCTTTTTTGAAAGTATCTAGTATTTATTTGAAAAAAATATGATGTAGATACTGAATCTGAAATGTCCGCTCTGTTTCCTCTGACCACTTTGCAGAATTGCAAGGATGGCTGCCACAGGAAAAGGAAAGGGGGCATTAGAGGGTGGGGGTGGGGAGAAATATAATGTAAGCACCTTGTGGGTTTAACATAATGAGCTGTATGACAGCAACATAGTTTTCATCAATGATAAAGAACCTACGGTATTTTGTGTTCTGTATGTGAGAGAGGGCCTGTTGTGAAATTGATGATAAAAGCCACATATCTATGATAAAGCAGGTAGCCAGACTAGGAATAAAATGGATGTGGCGAAGGAGTTTTGTAACATTTGTGTTACATATTTCAAAATGGCCAACATTTAAGTGATTCTCTTTTCCCCCCTCTTTGCATTGTAGAACTGGTCAAGCTGAATACAAACTTGTCTGACGTAACCCATTTGGTGCTGTATAGATAAACTTTTGCAACCACCAAATGTGTCCAGTAGAATGTCTGGAGACCAAAACTTGGCTTGTTTTGTCAGGAACACCTGGGAAGTATTGTGCAAGAACTGTTGGATAAGTCTAGGGACTAGTTTGATTGACTTTAGGCTTTGTTCCTGAGACTACCTCTGGGTCTGGAGTTGTCCTGCCAGCATGGCCCCAATAACTCCCAGTAATATCTCAATCGGCTGATCTCAACCGTAAGCTTTTCTCAGCAGCTGCAATGCAATGTCTTTTATAGTGGATCTGTTTTAATGAAGCTTTATTAACAATGCCAAATGTGGAGTTTGCTGTTCTGCAGTGTGGGGTTGGGTTACTTTTCGCTGCTTTTTTGTGGAATTACTCTTTGTTCACTCTAGCAGATATAATGAGTTTGCAATAACAAAAACAACTCAACCTTGGGAGTACAAATCCTAGATTCATTCTGTGTATCAGAGAAATGTAATTTGCGAAATATTTATGTACTGCTGTATAAATAAAGGGCAGTGGGGAGGAAGCTTATGTGACTTAGCAGAAAACTGACATGTCAGCATGAAACCGTCTCTCTCTGATATCCCACAACCAAATCCAGCATACAGTTTTCAAGGACAAATATGTCTGAATCCTCTCTCTCTCTCTCTCTCTCTCTCTCTCTCTCTCTCTCTCTCTCTCTTTCTTTTTCTTTTTTACCCTTGAACTTGTCTCAGAATATTCTCAAGTTAGATTTCTCGACATATGAACTGTTGTTCCCCACACTGCTGATGAACTGCTTCTTTTTTCCTACCCCATAGCAATGGGCATAATTCAGCATAACTCAGGGCCTTGCTAGACCTACCTTAGAATCTGACCTTCAGGTGTGGCGAGCCCGTGCTACAATTAGCACGGGCCATCGCGCCTATCCAGACGTCAGACGCGATGGGGAAAGGAAAGCCCCATCGCGTCCTTCATTTTTTAAAAACAGTTAAAGGAGCCATGTGCGCAGGAACGCACCAATGAAAAGGTAAGTGGTTTTTTTAAGGGTTCCCCGCTCCCCCTGCCCCTGATTTCCCCCCACAATGTCTGATGCCCCCCCCCCCGCTCGCCCGCTTGCTCGCCCGCTTGCTCGCACTCGCTCGCCCCCCCCTGCTCACCTGCCCGCTCGCCCGTCCACTCACCGCCCCCACTCGCCTGCCCGTCCGCTCGCTCCCCCCCGCTCGCCATGTCCGATATCCCCACCACCACGGCCGCGATCTCCCCACCCTAGATCCACTCTTCCCCCCCATCTCTCCTGCCGGGTTCGCTCTTTCCCCCCTGGCCCACATCACTCCCCCCCTGCGATTCCCTCGCCCCCAGCCCAATAGACACAGCACTGTACCCAGTGCGCAGCTTCTCCCAGCTACTCATGAGTAAGTGAGCAGCTGAGAAAAGCCGCGGAACCAGCTAGACTTTCCAGCTAGAAAAACTGGGCCACAAGTGGATCCGGTTATCCCGGGTCAAGGGAGGGCTTAGCCCAGCCTGACCCCGGGATCCCCTGTGCGTCAGGGGATCCCGGGTCTTGCACCAGGCTAAACCCTTGTCTAGGAAGGCCCTCAGTCCTTGACATTCCCTGCATCCAGTGTTTTAGATTAGTCTTCCCCAACATGGTGCCCTCCACATTCTTTGACTTCAACTCCCATCAGCCCAGCCAGCCTGATCAGAAATTCTGAACAGGTTCGCCTGGCACCTACACTATACTCTTTTAGATGCCAGGTGAAGACCTTTTTATTTTTTCAGCATTTTAGCAGTCTATCAACGTAATTTTAACCTTGCTGTTTAAAATTTGTATTTTAAATTTGTATTAATTTCTGCATTGCTGCTCGGTTTTATCCTGGTTGTGTTTTTATATTTCATTTTATACTGTGCTTTTATACTGTTTGTTTTATATTTTGAATGGTTCTCATGGTTTTAAGTTTAGTAAGTCACCCAGAGAACTTCGGCTATTGGGAAGTATAAAAATGCAATAAAATAAATAATTCAAGGAGTTGTAGTCCAAAACAACTGGAGGGCATCAAGCTGAGGCAGGATGTAATGCAGGAGTGGGGAACCTCAGGACCATGGGCTAAATCCAACCCTCCTGGGGTCCTAATCTGACTCCCTAGAGTTCCTCAGACCATGCCTTTCCCTTTTGCCTCAAGCACCAATAGTTTGATGATTTCTCAGCTTCTGTGCACTTTTCCCCATTCTAAAAGCCTCTCCTAACGCTTAGTTATTGGCAGGTGGTAATATGCAATGTTAGTTCCAAATAAAGTAGACCCATTGAAATGAATGAAACTTAAATCAGTCATGACTAACCTAAGTCCCATTCATTTAAACGGGACTACTCTTCATAGGACTCATGCTGGAAGAGCCACATTATGCTGGAATTCCTTGTCTTTTTTGCACTTTTGTCACTCCTGCTTTTGTCTTTGGCCCTGCCTACCTGGAATGTGACCCCCAAGAGCTTCTCCAAGATTGAATTCGGCCCTTGGGCTGAAAGAGATTCCGCATCCTTGTTGAGTAGGTAAACACTTGCTTTCAGTTCTTTAGCAAAGAGAGAGAAAAGAAGATAGCTATTGGCAGTCTACCTTATAGCATCCTTATGGATTGCTGAACCCAAGGCAGTATCTGAGGGCATGTCTAGACCTAGAGAGAGGAGGGGGAGGATCTTGCAATATGGTGATCACGAGATCCCCCTCCTCAGTCCACACGTGGCCCACGATGTCCTAGGAGGAAGAGGATGTCGTGCCTATCATTTTTGTTTTTTGTTTTTTTTATTGAAGATGGGCACACGAGCACTCCATCGAAAAGATGAAGGTGGGTTTTTTTTAAAAAAAGACCCTGCTCCTCCTCCCACCCCGATGGGCACGGAGCTCCTGAAGAGCTCCGTGCCCTATGCCCAGTTCCCAGCTCCTCACGTTTACTCACGAGGAGCCGGGACTAAACTAGGATGGCTGCCCACACGTCCCACAGTCTTGGGACAATCCTGAGACCACGGGAAAAGTTAGGATTAAAGCCGTCCCAGTTATCCCGGGGAAAGGGAGGGATCATCCCTCATCTAGACATGCCCTGAAAGAATAAAACTTCCAGGGTTCATGGAAGAGAGTGAATGAAGTTTTATTTTATATCAATTATACAATGACCCCCTTATCAGTGTCTTTTGTCATCTCTTCTCAATTTGATGAGAATTTACATTCCATCTCACATCAGTCTGTTGAGTGCTTAAGAGGTATATAAGAATATTTTGTCAAATGGGCAGAGCCAAATACTAACGCACTGCCTGGGGGGGAAATACAACAGAAAGGTAGGCTTTATTCAGCAACATCTGAAAAAATTCTGTAAGGGAAAGGAAGGTTAATTGAAGGCGAAATCAAATGCCAATCAAATTCAATTAGGTTGTCCTATATTTTTACACTGTTGTTGTTCTTTGATATTTCTGGGATCCCCTATTGTTGCTTGCTGAATGGCCCTCCTTTTCTCTCAACCTACAACACAAAGCTTGAAAAATGGAATTGGCTTTGCAGCCAGAAAGACTTGGATTTAGTTTAATAAAGATGCTGCCAAGTGATATATTGGCTAGGTAGTTTGCTGCAAGCTGCCACTATAGCCTACGTTCTCAGCTAGCCTGAGTAGATAGTTGGAACTATAATTTGTACAAATTGTGACTGATCTAAAATTGTTTAATGTGTCTGAATTTTTGGTCTTTAAGGCCAGCGGTCACACATCTCTCTTTCTCTCCTTAAGTCTGAAGTTCAACAACTGCTAAAATGTAAAATCTGGTTTCCAAAAAGTTTGCAGCTCAAGGCAAGAAAGCTGAAAGAACTTTCCTAATAGCTTTTTCTGTTCAGTCTAATGCTAAAAAGAACCCGGTCCACCTACTAATTGACATGATTTGAAATATGCAATGCTTTGAACTAACATAGAAATGTAATGCTAGGTAATAAAAAGTGCCTTTTTGGGGAAGCAGAGTTGCAAATGATTGACATAAGTATGTAAGATTTTGTTGCATGTAGTTGTAATTTAGCTATTTTACTATGCTTTAAAATGTGTTGTACTTTTAAAAGGTTGGGCCAATACCTGAATATTATTTGGATGCATGATGACCTACACATGGTGTTAGCCTTGCATTTTCAATTAGATTAACAGCACAATCCTATGCATTCATACTCAGAAGTAATTCCCATTGAGTTTAGTAGGACTTTAGAGCTTCGTGTGGCACAGAATGGTAAGCAGCAGTTACTGCAACCAAAATTCTCCCCACGGCCTGAGTTTGATCCCAGCAGAAGTTGGTTCTCAGGCAGCCGGCTCAGGTCGACTCAGCCTTCCATCCTTCCGAGGTAGGTAAAATGAGTACCCAGCTAGCTGGGGGAAAGGTAATCGTGACTGGGGAAGGCAATGGCAAACCACCCCGCTACAAAATCTGCCAAGAAAACGTCAGCAGGCGTCCCTCTAGGAGTCAGTAATGACTCAAGTGCTTGTACAAGAGGTTTAATTTATTTATTTATTTATTACATTTCTATACCGCCCAATAGCCGAAGCTCTCTGTTTGTGATTAACACGAGATCCCTCCTCTGTTTACAAGTGAGGTGCGACGACTACAGGAGGAGAGGCATTGCACCCATTTTTTTTTATTTTTTAAAGACACAGGAGCGCACAAATGCTCGTGCACTAAAGGAAAGGTTTTTTAAAAAATTTAATTACTTTTCCTGCTCCCTCCGCCCTACCCCCGATTGGCACAGTGCTCCTGAGGAGCACTGCGCCCTGTGCGTGGCTCCGCACAAGGAATCGCGTTGAGCTGGATCAAACCGCAGCAAGGGGCTATACATTCCGCGGTCTCGGGCTCAGCCCAGGACCGCGGAAAAAGCGGGCCCAAAGGAAAGGTGAGATCCTGGGGCAAGGGAGGGATCATCTCTCCCTGATCCCGGGATCCCCTGTGTGTCATGTGGACACACAGGGACGATCCCGGGGTTCGTCCCGGGATTTCGTCCGGTCTAGCTAAGGCCACAGTTGCCATAATAATACACACACAAGTGAAATGAATGTTGCTTAAAATCCAACATTGTGTCTTGCCACATTGAGGTGTTTTGTTTTTTTAAACCCTCTTATTCATGTTGAAGCAGTTCTTGGAAAGACAGCTAAGTTCCCTTAGAAGATTATGAACTAATATCTGGCATGCATCCAACCTTGAGACACCTGTTGTTCCAACAGCACAATGGAAAGGCATCTTCCTCTGTTGTATTGCCAAAAATATCATTGACATTTAATACTGTAAGTATGGGGGACTGGGTGGACACTGTAATCTGGTGCAGAAACCTTTATTATTTTATGACGACGTTCACATAACATTTCACAGCTTGAAATGAAGAGGGAGTTCCTTATCTGTAAAACAACACAATATGTCAACAGTGTACCAGGATTTAAGGGACACACACTGGAACGCTTTCTCATGACTTGTTCTGTTTCTGACCCATCCATTAGCGGCTGCTATTACTCCTCTGTAATCTAAGATGTTGCTGTCCTATAAAGCCCTAATACCTAGCAGGCTGCCTTCCTTTCTACAAACCCAGGAGACATTTAAGATCAGCAGAGGAAGTCTTGCTGGTCATTCCGAAATGGATAGAATATCACCATGAAGTACCCAGATGGCAGGCCTTCTCTATAGTGGCACCCACCATTTGGAAAACCTTCATGTAGTTCAGGAGGCAGAAAATATAGCATCATTGAAACACCTCCTGAAGACACACTTGTTCACCCAGGCTTTCCCTGGGCCTTAAATAAATGAAGTACACCACTCCATTTTACTGCTCCATTTTACTGCTTTTTGTTGGAAGTGTTTTAATGCTGTATATTTATGCTATGTTTTAAACTATGTTTTAATATTGTGAACCGCTGAGAGATTCTGTTATATTCAGTGATATATAAATGTTGCAAATAAATAGTAAGTGGCAACCAGGAGTAGGGGTTTGTCTCTGGTTACCCTTCCTCTCTGGAACAACCTCCCCAGAAATCTATATGAGACTCTTATGCTTTTATCACTGAGGTACCAGGTGAACACTATTTTTTTCCCCAGCCTTTGCTTGATTTTTTTAAAATAGAATTTTTATCTGCTGTTGTTTTTGTTTATTGGATCAAAAATTTTATTGGTTGTTATACGGGTATTTTTAAAAATCAATTTAAAATTTTGTTTTGTAAGCCAGAGGCAACTTTCAGAGGTGGGTTAGGAGATGAGCCAAGGGAGCAAGCCAAGGTAACAACCTGGCCAGTCAGAGCTGAGGAGCATACAGGAACATGCCAAAGCGAAGATCCCAGGCTGAGCAACAAGGTCTCTTCCAGGAAGGGCCAAAACCTATCCTAGGTGGGCGGGGCCAGTCCAGCACCTGACGATACTTCACTGCTAGGAAGATGTTCCAAGCTACAATCGTTTTATTGCATCTGGCAGCTGCACAAAGAATGAAAGTTTCCTAGCTCTAACTCCAGCAACTCCTGACAAGCACAATTTTAGAAATGCCGGGCAACAGTATTTTAAATATTTCCAAGACTGTACTAAGTACTGTACAGAACACAGAGGCAACATGGGCAATAGCTAGAGTGGGGAGGAGCCACAGCATGGATTCATCCTGTGCAGATGTAGAATTAGGTCACGTTCCTTAAAAAAAAATACAGAGGTGATGGCCTGACCTATTCAAGGCTGTGTTTTAAAGAGCTATGTGCCTAGTTCGGCACATGTGCAGCCTTGTATTTGATGGGGTATGTGTAGGCTTACCATATGAAAAGGAGGTCAGGGCTCCTGTATCTTTAACAGATGCATAGAAAAGGGAATTTCACCAGGTGTCATTTGTATATATGGGGAACCTGGTGAAATTTCCTCTTCATCACAACAGTTAAAGCTGGAGGTGTCCTATCCTCTTTTAAATCTGGTCACTAGCATAGCTCCTGCACCTTTAACTATTGTGATGAAGAGGGAATTTCATCAGGTTCCCCATATATACAAATGACACCTTCTGAATTCCCTTTTGAATACAACAGTAAAAGATACAGGATCCTTGTCCTCTTTTTCATATGGTCACCCTAGGTATGTGTGCATCTTGCTCTCAGTCATGTGTAGCTGGGAGTAGAGAATTAAAGTGAGAATCGCCTCACATTTGTATTATGCAAGTGTTGTTTAACATATAACCCATGCTTGCCAGGTTCACAACAACTCCCTAGTAGGGGCTGCAAATTCAAAATGGTGGCCGCATGTGCCACAGCCTCACTGTGGGCAAAAATGTGTTTTAGGGTTATGCAAGGGTTAAACAACCCCCACATAACCCACGCTCGCCAGCTTTGCACAACACAACAACCCCCAAGCAGGGTTGCATATGCAACCTGGCACCTGTGGGTATAATGGCTCATCGTGGGTTAAATGTATCCATGTTAAATAACCATGACAAACCACAGCATATCATCAAAACCCAGTCATTATCCTTGCATCATCTGATGGTTGTGTGCTATCTACAGTATTCAAAGCAGTAAGCCTGTGTGCGCCAGTTGCTGGGGAACATGGGTGGGAGGGTGCTGTTGCACCATGTCCTGCTTGTTCATAACTGGCCGATGGCTGGTTGGCCACTGTGTGAACAGAGTGCTGGATTAGATGGACCCTTGGTCTGATCCAGCATGGCACTTATGTTCTTAAGGTATATTTGTTGGCATTCCTAGGCATGGCCCTTGCTATAGTACACCCCGATAGACCCCTAAGAGCAGGGTCTGTACACTTCGTTCCCTTCAGGGGCCTGCCCCACAATAGAAGGGAGAAGGCAGGCATATAACTCTTGTGCCTCTGACTACTCCCCACTGGGTTCAAACTGTGTGGACTGTAAAGCTATGTGCTGCTTTGGGAAGTCTTCCCCTAGTGGCCAAATATGTTGCTGCAGCCTTCAACCACATGGATACATTTAAATCAACTAAAATTAATGCATTTAAGAAATAGCATAACCCCACAGTGCACATTGCTAGGGTCCCCTAGTATGTATGCCAAGTTTCACGTGTCTAGGTTTCACGATCTTGGTGCTATGGTGCTGGTGAATGGACAGACAGATGCACACATGTCTTTTATTGTTATAGAAGTGTGTGTGTGTGTGTGTGTGTGTACAGAAATACACACACACACACACACACACATTTAATCTGTAGGTACAAACATATAAGCTAAAAGAAGATACACTAGTTTGGCTTTAAAACCTTTAAAATATTTTAATTAAGATACAGATTTTACCCATGAGATATTTCAGCAAAAATTCACACACGCACACACACTAATTACTTTGATTCAACTGTATAAATTATGAAGGTGTCACAATTGACTTGTTCATTATTTCCGCTGGAATGCCTCTAGAGACACTTATAAATTAATTTAAATTTCTAACCAGACACATTTGTTCGGTTTACGGTACAAACAATCTCCTAATAGCTAATGATATCAAATATGCTAAAAATATGCAGATTAAAAATATACAAGTTAAGATTTTTTCCAATGCTAGTCTCCAGCAATGGAAAGTATGCTTAATGAAGTCATAAATAGCTTGTGGGAAATTCCTGCATTCATACTTTAGCAGATTAGAAAGAGCAAATTCCCAACACTAGAGAACATCTTGTTAAGAAAGCCCCTCCTTGACTTACATGCTGGAGTCCAAGACATGGTCAGGAAGCTATTTTTAGTAGTGATAGTGTTGGTATCCATGGAATAGATGTAAGAAATGTTGGGACCAAACCTTTTATGGTTTTACCTTGGTGAGCGCTGGTGTTGTTTTTTTTCCATTGATCCATGAGGCAGTATTTACTAACCCAGTTGTAGACTCCAAGCACTCCAAGCAAAGCTATGTAGAACTCATTGGACTGGATGCTCCTTAAGGTTATGAAAGCCTTAAAGTTGATGGTTTCTAGATCTCAGTTTATGTGGGAAGTACATTGGGTAGGTAAGTAAAGTTGTAGTCCATCATCATGCAGTGGTGCAGTGTATTTTTAAATTAAGTTTTAATAATATTACACAAATAAACAAACATCAGGGTTAATTTTCAGTAAATCCAGGATAATATATGTTTCATCAGTGACTGAAAGTAGATCAAATACATTCATCTAAAAGTATTTCCAGAAAGTACCTTGCATATTCTGTGGGTGTTAGCCTTTTGCTTGATTTCTTACATAATCTAGGAAACAGAACCAAGAGCTGTCAAATGAGTCCTGTTGTTCCCTAAGTTTTTCAATTTGGCTAGTGAGTCTTTCAGCTAGGATGATTATCCACAGGCAGCCATGCCAAAGAGCTAAGATTAGTAGTTTGTCATTCTTCCAATTAGCTGTAATAACTTGCTGAGCAGTGACCATCATAAATGAAACTGCTTCTTTATGTTCAGTATGTTTATTCCCCCCCCCCCCCATAAACAAGGAAAGCAAGGCTAATTTACAGTTGTGCTGCAATGGGAAATTTATAATCTTTACATTCTTCAAAGACAATTTGCCAACATTTATTATTATTAATAACAATAATATTTATTTATATAGCACCATCAATGTTCATGGTGCTGTACAGAATAAAACAAAACAAGACAGCCTGCTATATGGCTTACATTCTAAAAACACAGTAACAAACAGGACAGGGAAGGGAAAAGCCAGCTGGGATGGGGGACCTTAAAATTAAAATATAGGCTGGTATCATCACACTACGGTTGATAAGCTTTTGAAAAAAGAAACCTTTTGAAGTGAGATTTAAAAACTGAAATCGACATCGTGGTCCGCTTGTAGGCAGGTAAGAGACATAGTGTTATGGGAGCGAAGGACACGAGCAGGACAGTATAGTGGAATAAGGGATGAGAGGTAGGGAGGAACCAAATCATGGCAGGCTTTAAAAGTCAGAAGAAGAAGCTTGAATTGGATTCTATAAGAAATAGGAAGCCAGTGGAGGGATTTTAGAAGTGGAGTGACGTGATCAAAACGATGAGCCAGAAAAATAATCTTAGCCACAGAATGATGAATGGAAACCAATGGGGAGAGATGAGGAGAAGGAAGACCAGTCAACAAAAGATTACAATAATCCAGGCGAGAAATAACCAATGTGTGAACAAGAGTCTTGGCAGAAGAAACCGATAGAAACTGACAAATTCTAGAGATGCTATACTTGGGCCACAGCCAGGGCCAGCGCCAGACTATTTTGCTCCCTAGGCAGGCGCGCCGTACTGAAGCTTCCGCCCCGCGCCCGCTCCTGGCTTCGAAGCCAGGACGCTGGGGTTGGGGGGCCAGGGCGGAGGCTTCGAAGCGGCGCGCCCGGAAGTGACTTCCGGGCGCGCCGTTCTGAAGGCGCTGCCCCCAACCCCAGCATCCTGGCTTTGAAGCCAGGAGTGGCTTCCGGCCGGGTACTGGCTTCGAAGCCAGGACGCTGGGGTTGGGGGGCGGCCGGGGTGGCAGCTTTGGAACAGCGCGCCTGGAAGCCACTCTAGGAGAGCAGCTTCCGAATGCGCCGTTCAGCGCACTCTGCTTGGCGCTCTAGGCCACCGCCTGAGCTGCCTCTATGGCAGCGCCGGCCCTGGCCACAGCTAGACCTAAGGTTTATCCTGGGATCATCCAGGGTTCACCCCTGCCTGAGCACTGGATCCCCTGTGTGTCACCTGGATGAACAGGTTTGACTCCTGGACGATCCAGGGATAAACCTTAGGTCTAGCTATGGCCAAGAAGAAACGACAAGACTTAGCTACAGCCTTGATATGTGACAAAAAGTGAAGAATTAAAAATAAAACAAAGACTACAAGCTTCCTCAACAGGATGGAGTATAACATTATTAACGGTAATAGAAAATGAGAGAGAAGAAGTTTTAGGAAGAAAAACTGGATAATGGCACATTTCCACCATAGATGATAAAAAGATCCAACACCAGTACAATTATGTCAAGACTTCAGGTTTGCAGTGGTATAAATTTTAGTGAGTAATACAGGTATTAAATCCTATCTATAAATCACCTTTAAAGAATTTTGTCAAATTCTAGCTGAGGTTGATCTTAAAAGTTTTATCACATCATCTATTTTTTCTTGGAGATCTCCCTCTCAGCTACCTTTAAAATGCAGTGGTGCAGTTAGTTAATATTCGGTCCAAACTAAAAGTTCTTCTAATCACACAGAGCAGAGCTATGATTCCAGTGCAGGTGTGTTTGTGGTGTGTGTGTGTGTTTAACTCCCCTTTGTGGTGGGGGTGGGGGTGGAATTGGGGGAAGAAATGCTGATTTTATTTAAATGTTTGCAATGAAAAGCCAGATTATGTGTGTGTCAGAGAACTCCATGAAGCTTAAGGCAAAATATCTGTTTCCACCCGCCCAGGTTCCATTTTATCCTCCCATCATACCTGTAGATCACCCAAAGCCCATCCAATGCACTTCATGAGAGAATGGGGATTTGAATCTGGATCTCCCTGTTCCTAGTCAACACTCTAACCAGTACACCGCAGTATACCACAGAATGAAAAAATTCTTGGACTTAAAGAACGGTAGTCTGGCATACATGTTAAGGGCGCCTTACATAAGTGTCAATTATGTGGTATGATAACAGACTTGCATTTTGCTTAAGAGATATGTATCTATCCAAATGGTTTATCTGCAGGCACACAGATTTATAATTAAGGAAATAGAAGTTCTTTTGAATTATTTTAATGATGCCAGCCTTTTTATTTATTTCTTTTCTTTTCTTTTTTTATTTAAATTTTTTATTTTCTACAATACTTAAACATACACCATTACAATAAAAAAAAACATACTACATAATTGTTGATTAACATTAATATCTTATCTATATAACATAATCAAACTTAACATATAAGTTCACCCCCCACCTCGGGATCTCATTCCTGGTTCCAAAATCTCATACTTTCTTCTGCTGGTGGTTTCCCACTTCCCTTAGAAAACACGAATATTAGGAACTGTTTCCAGATTCCTTCAAAATCATTTGTTTTAGCTATACCTCTTCTCACTTTAATATTACAAGTCAATTTGTCATTAATAGCTATATCCCATACTTCTTTGTACCATTCTTCAATACAATAATCTCCTTGAATTTTCAAGTTCCTAGCTACGATCAATCTTGCTGCAGTCAGTAAATTCGATATCAATTCCTTAATTTCTTTTTTACATTTTAAATCTTCAAATAGCGACAGTAATGCAATTTTTGGTGTTCGTTTTATCTTCATTCCCACAATTTCTTCAATCTCTAAAAACACCATCTTCCACAATTTTTGTACATATTTGCATTCCCACCACATATGTAAATACGTTCCTTTTCCCCCACATCCTCTCCAACAATTTGCTGAATGCTGATTATTTATCTTATTTAATCTAACCGGGGTTAGGTACCACCTCCATATAATTTTAAAGTAATTCTCTTTTATTCTCACTGACATATTTCTCAACGCTCTTTGTTTCCATAGTCCCTCCCAGCTCTGTTGTCCTATTTGTACTTTCAACACTGTCTCCCGAACCATTTTCCTTGAACTATCCATCGACCCTTTCTACAACAATATTCTATATATTTCACTCATTAGCCCTTTTGACGCTATTCTTTTTCCTTTATCATTTTCTTTTTTAACTATTAATTCCTCAAACTTCGTCAACTCTCTACAATCTCCATTTTCTCTTATCCACTTTTTGGTCCACTGTTCTAATTGCCAATAATTTAACCAAGTTAATGTTTTATCTTTTAAAACCTCTTCCAAATCCTCTCTTGTATTCATTTCTCTTAACCAATCCCTTAATTTCATTTTGCCAGCCTTTTTATGAGGCTTTCTAGTAATGCGATTGCAGTACAAATGCTTCATAACCAAGTGTTTTATTTCTCAAATTGCATGTGGTTGTGTTGGACAGAAAGGAAGATCTACTTTTATTCAGAGTCCTTAGATTTCAGGGGAAATGGGTCTGTGCGTGGCAAGCACTGGGTTCCATCCAACTTTGTGTGTGTGTGTGTGTGTGTGTGTTCCATATGTATATATTTAAAATAAGTTAAGAAAGCTGATTATGCAATCAGATTTCTTTTTTTAAAGAAAGTGAATGAGCAATATTAATAGAGCCAAGAACATTAGCTCCAGTTTCATAACTGTGCCAAACCTATAGCAAATAAAACAACAGCCATACACACATGCTTTCCATCTGTTGTGCTGTCATTACCATTTACTTCGTCGCAATAATAGGCTGTCATCCCTAGTTCCATGGGGCTCTGATGCTCCCAAAGAGTTCATTATTGAACAGGGGCTGCACTATTCATGTCAGTGGTATGGTAATGCCTGCTGCTTCATTGGAGAATCTCCTTAAGTGCTATACCATGTGAGCCTCATATACTTTTGCACTTTTGGAAATTCCCCACAAAGCATTAAAGTGAATGGTACAGCACTTGCTTGAACAACATTCAGTCTGTGTTCAGACAACGTAATAGTCAATGATGGGATAATAATCAACTTTACAGTTGTTTATCTAGGGGGTACTCCCCGCACAATATGATAATAATAAATCGTGGTGTGGATTAGGATCAGCATTGAATTGACTATTAGTCCACTCTGAGTTGACTCACTCATCCCCTGCCCTCTCACCCAACTCAGTCCTCCCGCTAGTATCCCATCAGCCATTTCTGCCCAAAATCTATCCTGTCAGCCGGTCTAGAGCGGCAGCCATCGCTTTGACCACTCTTGCCTTGCAACACTGTGGCTGATGAAATAACCAACGGTGGCCAAGGAAATAACCAACAATGCCCTCCACGCAATATCATAACCAGTGGTGGTTCAAATAGCCAGTGTTGGTTAAAATAGCGTTGGTTATTTGCGTTGGTTATTTCGGCCAAATAACCAACTATTGGTTAAAAAATTCCCTCCATACAACACGATAAGCCATGGTGGGTTAGCCAACCGTTGACTATTTAAACCACCATTGGTTATCATGTTGTCTGAAGCCAGTCTCCATGTTTACAGTGGGAGTTCTCTTGTTCATTGGAGCTGCTAGGTTGATGAAACTGTTGGCATTTCATAAGTATTTCTTAGTAATGCACAGCTTGAAGGATCCAGTTCAGTGTCTTTTAAAATCCAAAGGTGTATTTTTTTATTCTTGATTATTGACTATTGCTAATGAACTACAAACTTAACTCTCTACTATTTTTCTTTTTGTTGTTGTTGTTGTTATTGTTAATTGTTGATTGCTCGTGATTACAAAGTTGATTGTCATCTGCCTTTTTATTTTACAGAATCAATCTGATATTGGGGTTCAATGGACCCCAATATAGTCCTACCTAGAAATAAAATTTGTGACCGACTTGAAAAGGACTCCAGTTTAACAGGGGAGAAATAGGTTTTATATTGGTATCACATTTCAAAACTGTAGTCTAAATCAAATACTGTTGGGGTCCACTGGATGCCACAATGTTGATGAAAAAGAAAGCAAAACAGAAACAAACTAAAAAATGCCTGTGAAATCTGGGGTCCCTAGTAAATAATGGTAGAGATCCAATATACCCCCAATAAGCCTAATAGCAAGTTTTCTCATAAAATAACATTATAAAGAAAAATCAGTGTTGCAAATTGGCATGATAGGAGTCGTAGGTCTTCTTTTTGCATCAGTATAAAGCCAACATAAAGCAGAATTCACCACTGGGGTAAAATTTATTCTTGGGGTCCAAAATCAATTGACAGTTAATCAATCACGTTTATTACCATACCATACTTCTTTATTGCGATCCATAGATCCATGGCCAAAATCAATTACTGCAGTCCTTTGGAGAAAAAAAATATCTTTTGCTGAACCCAGGAATTTACAACAAAAAAATTACAAAAACAGAAAAAAGTATTCTTGTATGACCAGATAAAAATGGAATTTATGATACAGACAAGGTTTTCCCTACCTCATTTTTGAGAAGTTCCTGGGTATAGATTGGAGCCCAGCTAGCTTGTGTATTCCTCCTTCATGCAATGGGGGTAAATCAGACCACCAATAGCTTAATAAGTAAAATGCTGTTATTTAAATTTGAAAAGGGAGAAATGAAACAACGCAGGACAACTGACCCCATCATTGTTGAGGAGCATATGAAGTGGTCCACGTTTGCTTGAAAAGAACTTGTACAAATATTTCAACAGCTGCTGGGATCCAGAGCAAAGCTATTAGTGTAGGAAGGTAAAAAATAATCCTGTTAGGTGACAAAAAATTGCATGGAGGCAAGGGAGCAGATCGACAGAAGAGGGATGGAGTACTCTGTCCCTCCTCTGTCCTCAGTGTAGCATAGGGTGACCATATGAAAAGGAGGACAGGGCTCCTGTATCTTTAACAGTTGCATAGAAAAGGGAATTTCAGCAGGTGTCCTTTATATATAGGAGGAACCTGGTGTAATTCCCTCTTCATCACCACAGTTAAAGCTGCAGGAGCTATGCTAGAGTGACCAGATTTAAAAGAGGGCAGGGCACCTGCAGAGGAAATTTCACCAGGTTCTCCATATATACAAATGACACCTGCTGAAATTCCCTTTTCTATGCATCTGTTAAAGATACAGGAGCCCTGTCCTCCTTCTCATATGGTCACCCTAGTGTAGGAACTACAGACGGAATGCGAGAGAGAGAAGACCCAATCAAAGAAATGCTGCTTTCTAAACCTCTCTGCTAGTTCCTTGCAGGCTAGCAAAACATTTTGCAAGCTAGAAGCTTTTGCGGGCTTATTTGCCAGGCTAATGAGTGGGGTGGGTGGGGGGAGACCTTGCAATAAATTGCTCATGTATTCCTAACTGCTTTTAGTGAATGAAAATTTTTGCCGGCAAGCAAATGTATAACAGAGAACTGAGAAATGACACTAGTTCCATTTCTTTTCTGAAGCTAGCCTTAACTATAGTTTGCAAGATAAGAAAACAGCTTAGAAGAGCAACCAGCTGTAACTTTTTAAGCCCTGGCACTGGTTAGAATTAATTAGTAATTGTTTTACTGTTTCTAGCAAAGCTGCTATCCTTCTGCCTTCCAATTTTGTGTCTATCTAAACAGCAGGAAATCTGTAGGCATTTTGTCGGCCTGTGACTTGCTTTTTTCCAGTTCTCTGGTTTGTTTTAGCCTCCCATTCACCCCTTTAGAATAAACTAAGGCAATAACTAATATTTAATTATATGTGCACAGTGCATAGCAGAGTAGAATCTCACTGTGTGAACAGTGTGACAGTGAAGTGCAGTTTAGCGGTGCTGCTACAGCTTTTACTTATTGTGCATCAGTTATGATTCTACATTGTGCCGTTTCCTGGAAATTGCATGTTAATCAATTTAACACTAAGATACAAATGAGAAGAGGCATCTTGGTTGTGGAGCATTGATTGGTTACTCCACTTTAAAATATCACCTACACGTTTCCTTGGCATAAAGGCCTTTGCTAGACAGGAAATATCCCAGGGTGATACCTGGGATCGTCCCTGTGCATCCAGATGATGCACAGGGGATCCTGGGCTCAGGCAGGGATCAACCCTGCCTGGCCCCAGGATTTTAGCCTACCCTTTGGCCCTGGTTTTCCCCAGGAGCACTGTGCCTATTGGGGGCAGGGTGGGGGGAGTGGGAAAATGAAGTTGTTGTTGTTGTTTTAAAAAAAACCTTACCTGAGTGCAG
This sequence comes from Elgaria multicarinata webbii, assembly GCF_023053635.1. Classification (NCBI taxonomy): domain Eukaryota; kingdom Metazoa; phylum Chordata; class Lepidosauria; order Squamata; family Anguidae; genus Elgaria; species Elgaria multicarinata. Next base: position 32,566,528 of record NC_086180.1, on the reverse strand, counting down.
AAGCGTTCGTGCGCATCACCCCTTTAAGAAAATAAAAAATGGTGGACACAACAGCTCTCTTCTTGAGCCTGTTGCACGTGATATCTGGACTACCACGACAGCCCGCGATAGTTACATCACGGTCTCTCCCCCACTCCATCGCGGATTTAACGGTAGGTCTATCAAAGGCCTAAATATAGTCCTGTAATCTTTTTTTTTCTTTTCTTTCAAGATATCCAAGTGATTGATTTACTGCTTGTGGTACTGGCATGCATGTATCTGAAGGACCTAGTGCTCATCAGCCATACATGCACTACAAAATGAAGTATTCATAAACAGCATAAAAATCTAGGCATTTTAGAAACTGATTCACATGAACTCACTCTCTAATTTGTCCTTGATGTTTTGGATTGTAACATTCCAGTTCAGGCAGAAGTCATTCACAGGGATGGCGCTCCCCATTCCACCCACCTGTGGCCTTTCCCATTCAGTCCAATTAAAGAGTAGGAATATTAATTTTTCCTTCTTGGGTTATTTGTGTTGCATATTGAATTACAAAGTGAAGAGGACAGAACCCTTAAAATCTCTAGTCTACAAATTAAGAGCATAATGCAGATAAAGTCAACATTGAAATAAATGTGTTGAAATTCCATTGCTTAACTTTCTCTGGATTGTACCTAAAGGTTGTAATTCTGCACCCAATTGTACATGCTTAGATCAATTTGAAGTCATGGTACAGGCCTAAAGCCATGTTCAATTGCAAAACACTGTGCAAGTTGCTCAATTAGAAACAAACACTACTTTAGTTATTGTTTGCACAACTTCTGTAAATAAAGTTCAACGTGCATAGAACCAAACAAAGCTTGGTGAAAGGCAATTAAAATACAACATCTGTATCCATCTGGCAGAAGTGTTATGGTACTGATTCTGTAAATAGCTGAGCCCTGTGCTATTGAAGTCAATATAAACCAAGCTTCCAGTATTGTTGAATACATTTTGTAAAGTTTTCCTTACGTTAGATTAATGTAACCCTCTTCTTATGTTAGGTTAATCTACGTTTATATTAGATTGAGGGAACTGGCATAACTAGCCTGATCAGCAAAACTGCCTGACCAAAAGAGATGGTAGCTTGTGGATGAGTCAGAGGCAATGAGTCAACTAAATAAATACTAAATATAATGCTAAAGACCTATTTTACAGAAAGAGCACAAATCACGCTATTTCCGCCACTTAGCAGTGCTTAAAGCTTGCAAAATGGCTATAAAGTTTGTTACTGGATCATTGGTTAGCATATGCTTGTTCTTTATAAAGGGTACCTAATTAGTTCTGATAAATAACTCAGTCCATTCAGCATAATATTTCTATTTCTGCCGATACATTTAAACATTTTGTTAACGTTTATCTGGGCTTTCGGGAGCGGCCATAAATTGTACATTCTCATTTTAACAGCCAGCCATGGTGTTTGCCTCCTATTGAATCAAAAAATCAACCATTCTCAATAACTTTTGTAATTTTCATACTCAACTTGCATAGAATTATAGAGCTTCATTTAAGAGATGGTATAACTACTAGTGTTGGTGGTGTCATTTCAAGCAAAATTTACTATCACATCTAAGGGAAATAGTTGCAAATAAGGTGGCAGTTCTATGAACACTTACTGGATAATTATGTACATTGATGGTGCTATATAAATAAATAATAATAATAATAATTGAACTCAATGTGACATACTTTCATGTAAATATCAATAGGATTGGGCTGCACGTCCCTTTCTATTGCATTCAGTGGGCCTTTTCCCTGATTCTTATATATTGCCTGGAATGATTTGGTTTCTGCCATCAAGTAGTTGCACTTGTGCTTTTGCCGATAATGCTTGCAAGGTCTGTCCATGTTGCCAAGTTAATTCCATGATTATGTGTCATGTTAAAACACATACCCTGAGGGGGTGAGCATTGGGAGCAGGTATATAACAATTTAATCTGCATTAAAATATCTGTGGAAGTTGCAAATATAACAGGGAATGGTGTAGGAATCGTGTAGGTACCATTGCAACCACAGTATCCTTTAAAATTTAAAGTTTAAATTTTAAACTTTGGGGATGGGGGGAATAAAGTACAATTTGGATTAAGACGTCAACTTTAAATAGAAAGCAATATCCTAATGACCTTAAATTTCTGTGACTGCTGTTGTAAAAATTTGTAAGAAGTTGTTTAATTTCTTTAGCAGTATAAGGCATTTATCAAGAAGACGTGAGGAATCATTAAGTAGTTAACGCAAAAATGGTGTCAAAACATGAGATAAAGCTTCATGGTATTATGTAGTTCTTAATATTTCTTATGTTTTCTCCCTACTAGAAAATCTTCTGTGGCTTTAAAATGTTTGTTTGTTTTTAATTTATTTTCAGAGCCAAACGGGTGTTTACTGATTTGGCTTTTAGAGTACTACTTGCTAATTGTCATATTGAATCCATTTTGTATTCATATGGGTGCCATATGGTTTTTTAAACAAGAAAGCCACAATTACCATGAACTCCTATTTTGTCATGTAAATAAATGATCATATTACAGAACAGTTCATGTTCCGTAGATATGATTACCATTCGTAGATGATGAGTGTGATAACAGTAGTATGTAAAGTTACAGAAAAATGTGCTTTATTATAAACTAGGTCAGAAGCTTAAGGAGAAGACTGTATGGTACAGATTATCAAAATTTGTTACACAGAATCTCCCCATGTCAGTTGGCACAGTCTTTAGACTTAAGGAGCAATGTTATCTCCCCTAGGCAGTATCTGGGGGGCAAGGGGCATTATATTGTTCAGTTTCTGGGCTCCCGGGGTCGGAAATTGGGCTCCAATCTCAGAGCTCAGAAAAAGCACTCCCCGCCCCCTCCCTTTCCCCTTTGTAGCCAGCATGGTACTGTCTACTTCTCTGTGCTCGGACATGGAAGATTGAGATGGGAAAAGGGGGTGTTCTCTGGGGCTGGGAGGGGACAAGACTGGGGCATTGGCCATATGAGCTTTCCTACAGCTGCCCTAGCCTCCTTCCCTCCCTTTCTGAAGCAGCTCTGCAAAATAGGCAAAACCTAGCAGAAATACAGCACAGCTGGACAGTAGAGGTAAAGATCACCTCCACACTCCAACTGCCCTGCATTGGATCCTCTTCAGCCTCTGAGGTTGCCAACTAGATTGCACCCTTAACTAATTTGGAAGGGTGCATAAGGAACTGCAGCAGGGCGGAGAAATCCATTTCACCAGTGGTCCAGGGGGGGATCTACACTACTGCTTTTAAAGCGCTTTAAAGCACTTCAAAGCGCTTTGAAAACGTTTTGAAACCTGTATATGCAGTGTGTCCTGGGCCCCAACAGTTGTCAAAACTGTTATGAAGCGCTTTAAAGCAGTAGTGTAGATCCCCCCCACCGTTCCACTGATGGGCAGACAAAATTGGATATAACCCATTAGTACAAAGTGAGATTAGGAGACCCAGCAATGCTAGAGGGAAGTATGTCCCACATTACAAAGTAGAGCTTACACCACAATAAATATGTTTCATTTTTAAGGTGCTGCAGGTCTGATGTCTTTGCTGCATCAGACTAACAGGGTTACCCCTCTCAAGTTAAGAAATTAATATTGGATGCTATGCAGCTTTCTCCTCAATCCAGCAACCATTCATATTTCTTTGCATAGGCTTGCCTCATGCTTCAGGAACCCTAGTTGAATGGTATTGAACAAGGGAAAGTAACATACATGGAAGGTGGTGCCACTTTCAATATTGCAACCAAATAACACGGCCATGATAGATGCCAAATGCAGCTTAAGGGTGTTTAGCACCCTGCATCTAAAATTGGGTAGATCTAAATGAAAAGTCCTAGAAGCCAGGAAACAGTACAACCCCAATGATACAGTCTTCATGTCAATAGTATATTCCTGCCATTTTTCACATGGAAAATATTATGAAGCAATGCCTTGTGTTGAAACAATCTGAAAATATTTTGCTGCATTTTTAAGATAGGTTGTAAGGATATTTCTTCAATGTCTTTTTGTTGAAGTGTAGAATTTGGAAATTATATAATTTGAGGGGGTATGGAGGAAATTCATTGACTATGTGAATAAAGAAGAAGATGGGAGAACACCCCCATTGGCATCTATAGAGCTATGGAAAGCATAGGTAGATGGGTAAAGAGATTTAATTCCGAGGTCCCCTAAACTGAATTGAATTAAATTGATTTAAATTAAATTAATTAATGTAAAACATCTTAAACCCAGGCGTGAATAAGTAAAAGTATTTGTATCAACTCTGAATGTACGTATGTGATGTATTACTTGACCCATGTAACCAGAACTACAAAACAATAAAAAAGAAAAATAAATTGTATAATTTTGTCTGTGTAGAGAATATTGCAAATTGTAACCATTTCAAATTATGTCAACTGGTAACACAAACAAATGAACACAGTACTCTTTGTTCACAGTAGTTTGACATTCTCTGAAATGAAAACTTTCTGGTTATTTCACTTGTTCACAGATGAATATTCTTGTGCTCATGTATTTCACTTTGTGTCAGGTCATGCATCTGGCAGTTTAAGTACAAACACAGTCTGTAGAGAGGAAAAACAAACAAGCAAGCAAACTTGACTTAGAGGCTTTTATAGGAGTCAAGAGTATCACATGTGTCCTCTCCTGGACTATTGTTAGAAAATCTGGCATCTTTTGGCCAGGTTGCTCAGGGCTGTATCTCTCTATCTAACATCTCTCAGGCTACCAAGTTAAAGCTACCTAAAGCTGCAATGCCTATGCTCGCTTAACTGGGAGTAATCCACATTGAACAACTTGCACCTTTAGGTTGGAAGTAAGCCTCATAGGACTGGGCCCACTCATGGTTCACTCTGGTTCAGACTATCTGTGACAATTATGTACAATTTTCATTTTTCTCCTTTGTCTAAGAGGCAGTTTAATCTCTCTCTCTCTCTTTGTCTCTTTCAGGTATCAGATCCACACAGGGCTTCAACATTCTGTCATAAGGCCCACCCAGCCTAACTGCTTACCATTGGATAATGTAACACTACCTCAGAAGCTGAAGGAAGCTGGATACTCAACCCATATGGTTGGCAAATGGCACTTGGGCTTTTACCGTAAGGAATGCATGCCAACGCAGCGAGGGTTCGATACTTTTTTCGGCTCTCTCTTGGGCAGTGGCGATTATTACACCCATTACAAATGTGACAGCCCTCGAATGTGTGGCTATGACTTATATGATAATGACAATGCTGCTTGGGATCACGACAATGGCATGTACTCAACGCAGATGTACACACAAAAAGTGCAACAAATCTTAGCCTCTCATAACCCCAGAAAACCTATATTTTTATACATTGCATACCAAGCTGTCCACTCACCCCTTCAAGCTCCAGGCCAGTATTATGAACGTTACAGATCTATAAATAATATAAACCGGCGCAGGTATGCTGCTATGCTAGCGTGCTTGGATGAAGCTATCAACAATGTGACCCTTGCGTTAAAGAGGTATGGTTATTATAACAACAGTGTTATCATTTACTCTTCAGACAATGGAGGGCAGCCAACAGCTGGTGGAAATAACTGGCCTCTTAGAGGAAGCAAGGGGACTTACTGGGAAGGGGGGATTAGAGCAGTTGGCTTTGTGCATAGCCCTCTACTCAAAAACAAGGGATGTGTGTGTAAAGAGCTTATACATATTACGGATTGGTTCCCTACTTTGATCACATTAGCAGAAGGACAGATTGATGAGGACACCGAGCTGGATGGCTATGATGTATGGGAGACCATAAGTGAAGGCAGGCGGTCTCCAAGAATGGATATTCTACACAACATTGATCCTATCTACACCAAAGCCAAAAATGGTTCATGGGCAGCTGGCTTTGGGATATGGAACACAGCAATTCAGTCAGCAATTCGTGTGAACCACTGGAAACTACTGACAGGGAACCCAGGATACAGTGACTGGGTCCCTCCTCAGTCATTTAGTAATGTTGGCCCAAGTCGCTGGCACAACGAACGGGTTTCGTGGACAGCTGGTAAAACTGTGTGGCTGTTCAACATCACTGCTGATCCATATGAGCGAATGGACCTTTCCAGTAAGTATCCAGATGTGGTAAAGCAGCTGTTGCGTAGGCTTTCACAGTTCAATAAAACAGCTGTGCCTGTTCGCTATCCACCTAAAGACCCCAGGAGTAACCCCAATTTTAATGGAGGGGTTTGGGGGCCGTGGTTCAAGGAAGATGAGAAGAAGAAGAAGAAACCAAACAAAAACAAAGAGAATAGACACAGGAAAAACAAAACCAATAAGAAACCTAACAGGAGAAAAGGACTTTCCTTGAACTGCTTTGCAGGTGGATAGTTTCAGCTGATGGCTTCTGCTGCAGTCTTAACCACACTTACCTGGACAGATGCTACCAAAAGCAGTTAAGCTTCCAGGTAAATGTGTTTAGGCTCAGAGTGCCATTGCTGAACTAAAGTAAAACTCTCTCCCAAACTCATGATTTTCAGCTATTCCAACACAGTAAAAGAACGAAAGAAAAATAGGCATTCCTGCACTGTTGCCATTTTTATTTAGTCTTGCATTGTGACAGCAGAAACATGTGTAAGGTGTAGTTAATATCCATCTAATGGGCCTTCCAGGTGAACCACCTTCTCTTCTATACAAACGAGGTTTATTTGTACCATATTATTGCACACGTGGCAAAAAGATTATGTGCCAAATGCACTTGTTTATTTTAGCAACTGTGTGGAAAATTGTACTGATAAATGTTCTTCGTCGGTTCAGAGGAAATAAGAGACCAAAAAAGGACAAAATGTTAAAATGAGTTTGATATTCATGTTGTCCTGATGAAACGTAGTCAACTATTAAGTTCCATAATAGCCTGAATGACTTGTCAAAAAGCTGCTTCTAATTAAATTTTGCTTGGCTTTAAAACTGGAAAGGATTTTTCCCCCTTCCCAGAATGTGCCAAGCTGCAAGCCCTTCCAATAAAAACAAGCTACGCACGCACACACACAAACACACACACACACACACACCTGCTAGTATATGGCTGTAATTACTGAAAGATGTAGACTGAAATCCTGTGCTGCTTTATGTGTGCACAATCCCAGTGAAGTCAATACAGGATCCACATAGAATTGTGCAAAGAATTGTGGTCATAATGTCACTCCCCAAACAGTGCTAAGTAACTCTTCATTTCAGTGCGAATGGGAGGAGCTGAGCACCTGTAGTGCCTGATACATTATATACCACTGTCCAAATCCAAAGGCCTATGAACACTTCAGAGTGTATATGAAGTTCCTAGATGAGTACCTTTTCCCCATTCATGTCAGTAAGAGTTCTGCATTCATTAAGGTGAGCTGGGGAGCCCCATGTGAACATTAATTTGGAGCCCTTCTGGAGACACCAGTGAATCCAGGTGATGGACTTCAACCATGAAACATTTACCATACGAAAGGCTTATTGACTTAACAGGGAATGTGCTCATAGGTCAGGATTGTATCCAAGGGCAGAGATCCTGTGAATCAGACTTACTTGCAATCTGGTCCCAGGCTGGTTGTGGAAGACAAAGATCCATGGGTAGAAGCCATTATGCAACTGATAATGGAGGGCGGGGGACAAAGTTGCACGCGTGATTCCTGGCTGCTGGACCTGTGGACATAGTCCATGTACATTTCACAGCTTCCACTTCTGGAAAAGTCAGAAAATGGCTTCCAGCATAGGAGCAAATGCCTTGCCCTGGCCACTTCATCCCCAACATCTGTGGTGGAAGGCAAACTATGAGAAAGGATAAGGATTCTCCTTCTACTCACCAATTCCATGCTCCACAGCTTGCCATTCCTGCTGTCACTGTTGGGCAAGTGCAAGGTGAGGATGGGCCTGGAAAACTAGCTGAAGGCTAGACCTAAGTTTTATCCTGGGGTTGTCCCTGCCTGCTCCTGGGATATCCTGTGTGTAATTTACATGAACAGGGATGACTCCGGGACGATCCTGGGATAAACCTTAGGTCTAGCTAAGGTCCCAGTCATACTACACCCTAGGTCACATGTAGCACCACTCTGCAGGAAGTCCTGTGTCCTTTCTGATTGTGAAAGGTGCTGACCAAGCAAAGAAACACAGGTGAAGTGAGAGCAACAGCAGCTGGGACAGGTTGCTTATTTCGCAGCAGCAGAGCAAGAGGCCTGCATCTTGCAATGCATACATGTCACCGTTTATTTTGAGTCACTTAAATGTCTGTAACTTTTTTCTCCTGTGGCTTCCATGTGGGTAGTTAAGTAATCCATTGTTATTCCTAAGAGAATGTTGTTTCATGTAGCTATATCTGAAAGTACTGTAAAACCAGAAATAACTAAAGGAAGGAGTTATTCAGGTGCATTAAGGTGATGAGTTGTGTGTAGACACTCCGTTTTCTTTATGGAAGCAAAATCATGTATGTTTAAGGAAAGGGGAACAGAAAAAAGAAGAATCTACCCTAAACCTTTTATTTATATATGTATTAAAACAGTTTATTTTTATGGCAATAATTAGAATATCCTGTCATGCTATTCTTTTTCACAATAAGTTTTTTTTTTAACCTTTTCAGATTTTGAAATGCAGGATTTTGAAAGGAGGTTGGTCTGGGTGCCATGTTGTTTTGGACAGTCAGATTAGGAAATGGGTAGAAAATCTGTTGTCTCAACCTGTGATCACAGTTGGCACTAAACCAGTGGCAATTGATGCTTGCACTGTTTCATAGAAAGTATCCATAAACAATATGATATTGGAACTTCTAACACATTAACCAAGTTTCTTGTATTGTCTCTAGAGTGTCCAATAGAAACAAAGAATATCCTCCTGAATTTATCCAAGTTAAGAGTTGCCAAGACATATAGACCAATGTTTTTGGTAGGTGCTTCTCAGCCAAGATTTCCCTTCCTTTGTTCCAGATACCTTTTGTTAAGGAAGGAAGAGATGAGGAGGTTGAGATTTGGAGAAGAACACTTAAGTCACACATAAGTTGCCTGGTAACACTACACTGATTCATAAGAAACACAACCATTAAAGGTACAAATGTCCTATCCTTTTATCTGGTCATCATATCCACAAATGTTTTGGAGAAACTCTTTCCAATAGTAGTACACAACAGTAGCAAAAGGAGGAAACTGATCAAAACAGCAAGAAAGTGGCTAGTTAGTTCTCTACAAGCTGAAGCCTGAGACACATACCCAATTTGTCCTATGAATGATTTCTCTTACAATTGTCAACAAAAGGGGGAAAGGTAGGGGAGATTGCATTTACAAGGAACACAGAAGATTTGAAAAATACATTATTATTATTAATAATAATCATCATCATCATCCAGCCAGTTTGGTGTGGTGAATATTAGTACTAAACACCTATCATTCATTCATTAAATTTCTATGCCACCCAATGGCCAAAGCTCTCTGGAGTCCACAGCATGATAAAATGTAATATAAAACCTTTAATATTCAAAAATTAAAACAGTGTTAGTTTGAAAACAAAGACAGTTGACAAACTACCAGGACCTGACTAAAAAGAAAAACCAAAACTCCCAATCATATGCTGTCAAATGCCTGGGAGTAGAGGAAAGTCAATCTCGCACCAAAAAGTTGACAATGTTGGCTACAGATGGACTTCACTGGGGAGAACATTCCACAGTTGGGGTGGCATCACTCAGAAGGTCCTTCTGTTGCCGTCCTCTGAACCTCCCTTGGAGGAGGCTCTCAGAGGAAGACTTCAGCTGTTGATTATAGTGAATGAGTAAGTTCATACCGGGAGGGGTTCTCTATTAGTTATTCTGATCCAGAAATATGTAAAGCTTTATAGGTTAAAAGAAGCACCTTGAATTGGACTCAGAAAAATACAGCCAGCCAGTGCAATTGGGCCAGATTTGGGGTTATATGCTCAGACCTTCTGGTCTCCACTATCAATCTGGCCACCACATTTTAAATGAGCTGCACCTTCTGAACCATCTTCAAGGACAGCCCACCTAGAGCACATTGCAGTAATCTAACTTGGAAGTTATCAAAGCATGGACTACTGAAGTTAGTGTCCTGTTTACAGATGGTCCATGCCCTAAGCAGGGTTTGCAGAGCAGGCAGTCCAGGTCCTCTCAGTGAATTTCCAGTAATGTATTAAAAAGCAGAAGCGTAGTCAGGTCAGTCCATAGTCTGTTGCCAAGGGGTCGTGGAGCCAAGTGTCAAAGCCAGTCAGGGATTGTCCAGAAAAGCGGTATCAGAAACATTGCCGAAGGTCTAGGAATCAGTCTTGATTCAGCAAGGTCAGGAAGCCAAGGAAACGGATGGTTTGCCTTCAGCGAGGTATGCCTGGTCGTGATTTATAGCTGGCTGCTAATTGGCACAGCTGGGTCATCATGTGTGGTACTTAAGTGCTCTTTCCTGCTGTGATTGGGTTTTCTTCCTTCGTTGTTCCTGCCATTTACTTCTCTGCTGCACCGGCTGAATTATGTCTAGCTCCGCCTCCTGCAACTCAGGAATCTCCAGCATGCAGCCAGATGTGCCATGCTGTTCTTCTGCCTGCTGCACTTGAGAAACCTCTGGAACGCTGTTGGTCATGGCCTCCACCCCTCCCTGTGCTTCTGGCTGCGGTACAATGAGCTGGCTCTCTCACTCTTCCTCAGAGGACTCTTCTTCAAGGTGAGACATGACAGATAGGTTATCCCGGTCCAAATAGGGGTGTGGCTGGGCCACCATCTGAAATTGGTACAAGGCACCCTGTGCCACCAAGGCCACCAGAGCCTCAAGAAATGATGCCTTCAAGAGAACCCCCAAGCTACAAACCTGCTCTTTCAGGGGAGGGGGGGGTGCAACTCAATCCAGGACAGGTTGAGCACCCTCCATCCGGTCAGAGGAATCATCCAGAAATAGTATCTCAGTCTTGTCTTAAGCTTTAGTGCCTAAAATAAAGTACCTTAAATTGTCAAGCCACTCTATAGAAATTAAAAGATATGTCACTCCCCACTCACAGTTCCATAACCAAACAGACATGGTACAAAATGAAAAAGGAAGAGGGGAGGGAAGATAAAAACAAGCATTGGAGCAGCACTTCCTTCTCTGCTGATGGATGGGTCTCATTTCTTCTCCCAGAGGTCCTTTGTCTCCTGGTCAGTGGTAGAGGCCACTGAGCCTCTTCAGCTCTGCAGTCTCGGGACAACTGGGACATAATGTCATGACTTCTTTAGAGAGGCTCACTGGTTAAATTTTCACCAGGCAAACTCCCATCAGCTAATAACCTCACAGGGTTGTTAAGTTAAATAAGAAAAACCAATGTAGAAGAAGAAATGTGGGCTATAAATCTGATCTATAATGATGATATATGTGTGTGAGAGTATTTGGCATAGGATCTTTATTCCTCCCTGTTATATCAAGCTCCTATGCTTTTCACAAAAATTTCCACAGGCCAAGATTGTCCAGTCTGTACAGTTCTTTGATGGGGTGAATTCTCAACTTCTGAATTTTTGCTTTGGGCATAGATGGCTTTCCAGGCAAAAGTTGGCATTCCTCTTTCTATGCAACATATATCAAAATAAGAATTGCTGCCAGGTGCACTTCTTAAAGAGTGACTTCTCTGGATGATGATTTGAGAGGATTCTGTAGGCAACCAAGGTTTTATGTAGTTCTTATAATGAACAACTAAAACCATGAACTTCTAAAACAAAAGGGGTTTCCCCAACACAGAGTCACATGGAGGCTGATAGTTGAAGTTGCTAACAGACAGACTAGCAGCATAGGAGAGAGACAAACTCATAAAATTATCAGCTCTCTTAAGGCTGCATATCAGATGGGCAAAAGCTTAAATCATATTCAACTACTATTAATGGACCTGGGAAAGTTTTGGCATGAATCCTCCATTCAAGGCTTAAATGGAACTCCGCACTTAAACTAGTTTTTAACATAACTCAACCCATGTCAGAAGAAATTAATGCATCTGTATAGGAATAGCTTGTGGATGAATAACTTTTTCCTAGCATCTTTTCCAGACTGTTTTACAAGGATATATGTGATCACAGACTATCCTACCTACATGCCATTCAGGCTAGTCAAATTTAAATAATGAATTACTGCAGCCCCAAACAATAAAAGTCTGAGTCTCTTTGCTTAGCTTCTGCCATCCTACCTAATTACAGTCACTGGGAAATTGTGCATAGGCATCTAAAATGAGGGTTCAAATATGTATTCCATGACATTTCTGACATTTCTCTCTATTTTTAATATTTCTTTATTTAGCTACTTTCAGATAAGATCTAAAACCTACATTTTTTTAAGCCTTAAATGCTTTAAAATCTTCCCAAAAATTTGCATTTTCATCCATGCAAGTCTGCATTTGATATAGATGCATGAAAGCAATTACGTTTGTTAGTATTGAATTGTATGGGTATAAATATGTCTCAGACGAATCTGGACTTGATCGAGTAACAGGCCTAATCGGTGGAATAGGCCTGCAAAACCAAATATAGCCTTGATAGTGCCAGACTCTTTTCTTGACACTACAAATCAATATTACAGTATTAATCCTTGAAACCCATATGGGGAAAGTAAAAGATAATTCTAGTTTCCACCTAATCCAACACAAGAAGCAGCAAAAACCTTACGCAGTCTACAGAAAAACTGCATACTTGGTGACAGCAGTTACACATGGTTATTTATTTCAGTGTCTAACTTTTGGTATGCATTCTATTAGGCCCAAAGGACATCTTTCCTGTCCATCAGTTAGGGATAACAGAGGATTTTGTTTGGTTTGTATTTGGACCTGATTCGCACCTCTTGAACTAATGTGGGGATTGGAATATCTGTTCAAATCTTTCCAATTCTGCACTTAGCTAACTTTTTTGCTTTAAAACTCCAAAATACATATGTGTGTTTTATCAAATGATAAATATAAGATATGTACAAATTTTCATAAGAATTAAAAAAAAATCTTGCAGATTAATGCAGAAACGGGACAGAACCGATTTATGAATGAACACATGTGAAGCTCATATGGACCGCAACTAGTCTGACCTATTCATCTCTACTTGGTGACACCTGTAAAAGCTGTGTTGAGGTTCCATTACAGAAAGCCTTGAAGGATGCTCTTGGGTAGGGTTCCCCAATGCAGTTCCTACAGGCAGTTCCTGTAGCACCCATAAAGGGGTCCCTAACATGGTGACTGCAAGTGCTTCCACAAAACTTTTTTTTCCATATTTTTATATACGTACATGGAGATTTCCATAGTAATTATACATACACTTCAACGAAAGTGGACCAAATATTCAATTAAGGATCTAAATGCCACCCATTCAAATATTTAAAACTGGTGAAGTCCTCAATTCTTTGCATTATAGGAAGTGAGTGTTTAACCTTCCAGTGTTGTAGGAACAGTCGTTTAGCTGTCAAAAGGGTGTGGAGAATCCATTTACACTGACCATTTGTTAATTTCCATGGAGCAGATAAATATTAAAGACTGTTCCAAAATTTACCTTTGTAATAACCTTCTGCCAATAAGAAGCAACTACTGGACGTTGCCAAAATATGTCTAAAAGAAGCATTAGCTATATTGCACTGCCAGCAGTTAGATGAATTAGATAATCCCTTATTAAAGAGACGTCATGGTGTCCAATAGACATGAAACAAGAGTTTTTGCTGAATAAAATGTAACCTAAAATCCATAGATGTAACAGATGCCAAAGGGCGTTCCATGGCTTAGGTACTTCGTAGCGGTTCCCCAACAGTTTCTCAAATTCCCAAATGTCCCCACAGCTCTTGGGTGTCTTTATGCTAAACTGAAAGTGAAAGGAGAATTCCCTTTGTAAAGGCATGTATATTTTGCCAGAGTTTCCCTGCACTGGAGCTGCAAAGTCAGTCACATCGATTATTCCAGGTAGTACAGATCTTGTATTGATCCCCATACAAAGAGTTCTTCTTGGGGAGTGGATCATTTTTTTCTTATGATCTGATTCTTCATTTCTCTTGAGACAGATGGAGGCTTCTTAGTGTGAAGAGTAGCATGCATTTTTAAATGAATACTGTACCAAGAATTTACAGAGGATATAAATGCCTGCCAATTTGTTTTATTTTTCATCTACCCAATTACCCAATATTTCATTTTCTGGGTTAAACTGAAGCATGTCACGAACAGCATTGTGCTAATATAAGTGAACATACATGAGTAACATTGCACTGAAAAGATTGCCAGGTTGCAAACTAGAAATTTCACTTTAAAACAGCCTTCTCCCAGCTGGTATGTTGGACTGCAACTCCTATCACTCCTAAACAACATAGCCATTGGCCATGTTGTTCTGGAAATGATAGAAGTTGCAGTCCAACACATCTGGAGAAAATCAGGTTGGGACGTCTGCTTTAAAACTGCCAATTAAGCAGAAGATGCAAAAGTCCCAGCTTCTCCCATCCATTTCTTTTGTCTGCTCCTGTTTCCTGCTAACTGAATGGCACATTGGCACACCTTGAACACTACTGGGTGGGAAGCGACTTATGAAAAGACCTATAGGGTTGGTTGCCAGTGAAATTCTTCCAAGTCCAGCCTGATACAAACTTTGAGGCTTGTAAAATCCAACTTTATAAAATCATAGAATTGTGGAGTTGGAAGGAACCACAAGGATAATCTAGTCCAACCCTCTGCAATGTGCAGAAAAACCAATTAAACCATCCATGAGAGGTGGCTGCCCAGCCTCTTCTTAAAAACCTCCAGATATGGAGAACCCACAACCTTTGTAGGTAGACTGTTCTACTGTTGTACAGATCTTCAAATGAAAACAGATTTAAAGCCCCAGATTGAAATCTAAGCCAGAGAAGAATTTCATGTTTCCCTTCCATCATCCATATCAACTCTCCATGTCCTTAAAAGAGCTTGTCACTAGCCAGGGAAGGGGAGGGGGAGGAAAAGTGAGGGAAGGTGGAAGGTAGCTTGTTTCTTCCCTCACTCCCTTTGTCTTCAGTATCAGACGCCTATGTATACCAGTTGCTGGGGAACACAAGTAAGATGGTGCTATTGTAATCAGGTCCAACTTCTGGGCTTCCCACAGGCATCTAGTAGGCCAGTGTGTGAACAGAATGCTGGACTAGATGGACCTTAGTCTGATCCAGCATGGCTATTCTTATGATCTTATGATTAGTAGGGTGCTTGGGGAGAAAGTCCAAGGGAAATAATAGTTTCCTGGAAGACTACACCTTTTCTCTGCCCATGTGCTGCTGCTGCTATCACTGCCACTAGGGATAGGAAGGGGGAGGGTGTTTTGAAGTAGGTGCTGGTAGCGAAGGGTTTGCAGATGATCATTTTTGTCAAGGAAAGCTTGGAAGAGCAAGTCCATTGCTAAGAACTTGCTAATGCAGGTGAGGAAGACTTGAAACTGTGGTGTCTTCCACTGTAATTGTGAGTTTCCAAAAGAACGGAGCAAATCCCCAGGTTTCAACACAGCAATCCTATTTCCTGGACTGTGAAAAGAGAAGAAAATGATAAGTTACATGCAAATGCATGTAATAATGCCTTATTTTGTTTTTAAATGAAACACATTGAGAGTTTCCTTTCCCCAATACTTTTCCCCTCCTTAAAATCAACCTCCTCTAAGCTGCTTTTGCCCCTGCAGTGTTTCAGATTCGCAATTGCCCTTGTGAATATTTGAATTTGGAAACGGCCAGCAAGGAAAGATCTCCGCTTCTATCTCTGTCCCCCCTCCCCCCACCTTCTGCTGCTCTTTCTCTTAAAATCATAGCATCCTAAGTCTGCTTTTTATCTGGGGGGAGGTACCTTTTACGGCTTAGCTATATTTGCATTTAACATGCAGTTTGCTCCATAGTAGGTAGAGACTAAGATAAGGATGCTGGTCGTGGGGGACTAAAACACGCTCCTTTTCATTGTTCAGAAACATTTAATGATAACACACATCAGTAGAGCCAAATCTCACAATGGGAACACTTTCAAATGAATAGCATTCAATTTCCATGTTCTACAAGGACAATCCTGGCAGTTATCTTGCACATTCTGCAATAAGGGGGCAATTTCGCAAACATTCTATTGCAAGTAAATGTAATCTAGCAAATGTTCATTACTTGAGCTCCTCTTTTCCATAAGCGTGTAAGATACCCTTGATAAGTCACACTAGTCTAATTTTGAAGTGCATATTTAAATTGCAGCAAGGAAATGTTCATTTCAATAAATGTCATGTGTGTAATCAACTTAAAATTATGCTAAACAGAAGGAATGCACAGACTGTTTGGTACATGTTGTCTAAACTTTGCTCGAAAGGTCATTTGTATTAATTATAGAACTCCATACATCTGCTTTTTTTTTTTTTTTTTTTAAGGACAACATGAGTCTGTTGGGGTAAATTAGCTAAAGGGTCCTATTATGCAGGTTAGATCCAAAGAGCCTTCTTAAGTGAGGCTTAATTGAGGGGTGCAGAGCCGCATGCCCCGAGGCCAAATCCAGCCCTCTGAGATTCCTCAGGAGACCACCACACCCTTTCCCTTGGCTTCACCCCTTTCCGGAATTTTGTGCAGGGCTTTTCCCCATCTAAAAAACTGAAATATCTCACTTAAAGCTTCGTTCTTCTTTGTTGTCTCTGCGCATCACACATATGATTTCTGTGCCTGCGCGGGGCCTCAATTCGGGAAATTTCTATAGCTGAGGATCATTTTGGCGGGAACCGTCCTACTGCGCATACACAGGTGGGTTCCTGCCTTTCCCCTCAGTTCTCTTTCAAACACCATTTTAGGTGCCTCATTGGGAGCTTTGCTCTTGGAGAACGGTTATCTACTGTTGTTTGGCTGAGGGTTTTGGTCACTATTCGTTTTGTTTTTTATCACTTTTATTTGTCTTTTTTTCTCTTTCACTTATATATATCATTAAAAACAACAACACCGAAAACCCTTTTTCTGTTTTTGTTTGTGCTCCTTTTTCCTGCGACCCCTGACTGCTGTAGCCAACTTCTGTTCACTTATGGCGTTGAGAGAGCGCTTTTCGAGAAGTGCTCTCGCTGAGGTAGCAAAGTAGCCCTGGCTGATGGACACTCCCTCTGCCTACTTTGGGAGAGTCTCACCTTGTTGAGTCTTGCTTTGCTTTTGGCCCTGCTCACCATTCTTAAGAGCTTCCCCAAAATGGAGCTCAGCATTCGGGCTGAAAGAAGTTCTGCGCCACGGCTCAATTTGTGCCAAGGGTCACCAAGGCATAGAATGATACCAAAGTCCCAAAAGCTCTGGATCTGTTCTCAAAACCAAGTGTGTGTGGGGTGTCCTGGAATATGTGGTTCTGGGCATACATAAAGTGCCTTTCACTCCCCACTGAAAATGACACCCAGTCTTCACAGGATTGTTAGAAATTAAGCACAGATATACTACCACTTTGGGAACATGGAAAAACAACTTTTACATACAGTGTATTTGAAAACCATGCAAATGTTTGCCAAAAACTTGCTCGGAGCAATTAATCTCTTACTCTAACCACAGTGAGTCAGAATGTTCTTACTGCTTTTGAAAACCACTTAAACAGAATTTGAATTAAACTCTCTTATAAACCTAGTGATTTAGGAGAAATAACCATGGTGTTTATCTTTTGTTCAATCCTGGATAGGATTAGAAGGGATTGTTCCCAAATTGTTAGAAATGTGTCTTCTTTTTGGATTGCTATTTTCACTGTTGGGAAAAGTTAGATGAAGGAGAAAGATGAAACTGTCATGTCTAACCTTACTGCCCCTGTTTTGGGAGAAGATGTTTCAGGTAATCAATCAGAATCAGATTCAGAACTAGAAGACCCAGCGCCAGACACTAGCTAGCCTGTACCAGTGGGGGAGGAAGCTCTCATGGGCGATTCCCCTGCTGGAATTCAGCCCTCTCCAGAGCTTATCTCCTCAAGGCCAAATCCTACACACTCAGTGGGAAGCAAGGTTTCTTCTGGGGGTGAGTGTCCTGACAAGCTAGCTGATGCTAGGGTCCGCCGAAAGCTGAACCGCGCAGCGCGAAAGGAAGGCGTGAGAAAGTTGGAGAGATTACGCCAGAACCTGCAACAGTACTAGGCGCTCTGAAGTTACATGTGTTTGAGAAGTAGCTTCTTATTCTTCTTGAATGGACAATTGTGTTTCTTAGATTGCATAGTTTTGCCTAGGGAGACGTTTCCAAGAGGTTAGACTCTATTCAGGAAGAAGAGATGTTTATTAATCAAAGCTTTGTAGATTACTTAGCAAACCTCGTCATTTGCCTCCCATTGAAAGTAAGAGTGTTCTGAGAAACATGACACCAATGAAGGCCTTAGCTAGACGGGGCAAAATCCTGGGGTGATCTCCGGGATCGTCCCTGTGCGTCCACATGATGCACAGGCAATCCCAGGATCAGGGAGGGATGATCCCTCCCTTGCCCCGGGATCTTGCCCTACACTTTAGGCCCGCTTTTTCCACAGTCTCGGGCTGTTCCAGAGAAGTGTGGGCGGGCATTGTGGTTGTCCTGGTTCCTTGCGGTTCCTCCCATCGGGAGTGGGAGGGAGGGGGAAATTAAGTTGACATTTTAAAAACCCTACCTTCCTGCACACGAGCATTCATGCACGCTTTTTCTTTAAGAAAAAATAAAAATGGTGGCCGCGACATCCTTGCCTTCCGACGTCGTTGCACGCCACATGTAAACAGAGGGGGAGATCTCACGATAAAAATATCATGAGATCTTTACGCCTCTGTCCCACTAGACTGGTAGGTCTAGCTAAGACCTAAGCAACTTAATGCTACAGCACATGAATCAGATAATTTACAACATGCTGAATTCACTTCCATCTTGGGCTTCAACCTTTTTTTAGATAGTTAGGAAAACAATGCTCAGGTTCTAACTTTGGTGAAACTCCAAGAGAAAGGAGTTTAACATTTCTTTAAATATAGCTGATATTATGGTTAGAACTGTGTATAAATGACCTCCTGAAATTCTCCAACCTATTTGTGGGCAGAGAAATTAGGGGGACAATTTCACCAAATTTCTCCAGGGGCAGGAGAAATTCTCAAGAGCTTCTCACAGGTAGGGTTCACCATTAACAGGGGTTATAGTACTGTTTCTTTCATTTTTCATAAGGTGTTTTTGGTGTGGGTGGGTGTGCTGCCTCTGCAAGTTGCATTCATTTCAAAGGGTCCTTTCCAGCACAATAATGAACAATTCTAGGGTTTAAACATTTCATTTTAAAGGAACAGGATTTTGCCCATGCCTCAAGGCTAGACCCCTCTGGCCCCCACAACTCCATAAATTTGTAAGATTATCCAACTTAAAAGAACCAGGTAGCAGAGGATGGGAGAGACTCTCTGCCTGATACCTTGGAGAGTTGCTGCCAACCAGAATAGACAAAGCTGAGCTAGATGGACAAATGGTCTGACCTGGAACAAAGCAGCTTCCTACATTACACAATTGGGGATAGCGGGAACACCTTCTGTCCCATCCACAGGGATGTATGGATTTTATAAAATCTGTTCTTTCTGCTTTTTGTGAATTATCAGGTGTCTTTCACTCCATCATCTGCTCTTTGACAGAATCAAATTCTTCCACCGAGTCATAATATTGACACCTCTGCTTGTCCTTTTTTTCTTTTTCTTTTTTAGAAAAAAACAAACATGACCAAAGTTGAGGTTGCCATGTCCAGTCTCTGAGAGTGATCTTGTTCCTTCAAAAGTCCATAGAAGGCAGAGCTGAACCTAGGGTGATTTTTCCCATCACAGTGCTATAAGGAAAAGAGGAACTTCAAGTTGGCAGAATTTTTTCCCCTTCTGGCACGTCTTAAAGATAGAGGAGCCCTCTTAAAGACTGGGCTCAGCCACCTTAGATAAAGTGCTTTATGTAATCCTATTACGAATTCATGCTGAGCAGACATAAATAAATCATGGTTTGGGGGGCTGTTTTCATATTCCTTTCTGTCTGCATCATTTTCATTCTTACTAAAGACAAGGATGAAGGGTTTTTTTAACTATAATGTATCATCTCTTCCTTTGACTCCTTTCACGTCATTGGTGTTTTGTTGCCCTCCTAAAGATACACCTACATTGTCCTTTGCCTCCAGAATATGCAACAAATAGAGCTGATTATCAGTAAATTAATAGCTGTGTATTAACAAAAAAATTATCATTTACTACAATTAATGAATAAGGTGCTGACAGCCATAAAAATGGAAAATGTTGACAAAATCTTCCGCTTAAGGTCAAAAGCAAACAAAGGCTTCAATCCTAAACACAGTTACTCTGGGGTAAGCTTCATTGAACACATGGGGCCTTCTCGGTGGTGGCATCCACCCTTTGGAAAACCCAATTTGGGAGGCAGAAAATGCATTTGTTTAGACAGGCATTCCCTGGCTTGTAATTAATTATAATTAATCATGCTGCTGCATCTCACTATAACTGGAATTGTTTTTAATAATGTGTTTTAAATGTGATTTCAACATTTTTATGTGAACCACTTACAAATTTTATTATATTAAGCTGTCTAGAAGTATCACAAATAAATAGAATAGAATAGAATAAATGAAGATAGATATAGATATAGATATATGCTTGCATCCCAGGATGCCCTTCTGCTAGTTAGAAGTTTCTTCCACTCACAGAAAAGCTGCTTCTGACCTACTAGAAGAGCGCTGCAAAAGAAAAGTAACTCCAAATTCAGAGATGTTCTGCATTTGTGTCAAAGCTCTCACACAATACCTTTTTAGAGCCTGCTAGGGTTTACAGGCTACAGGACATGACTCATTTATTCATCCCCTTCCTCCTACTGTAACACAACTGATATTACATGGTAGCACTATACTGCAAGAATTCATTGAAGCATAGACTTGCAAGGGACGTCAAAGGTCATCTAGTCATACTTCCTGTGGATGCAGGAAATCCCCAACAGGTGGTCATCCAGCCTCTGCTTAAAAAAACTCTAACGAAGGAGAGTCCACTAGTCTTTCTGCTAGTTATTGAACAAGAGGTCATAAAGCAGCACTCATACATTTTCTCCTTCTCACAGTTGTTTGGATCCAAGACATCTATATACTGTATGCATATTTCACGTGTAGTCATTAAGGAAGGTGTTATTTTCACACAGTTGCTCTCAAATGTCTTTTGAAGTACAGACAGAAACAACATAAACCAGGGCTAGGCTACCTCAGCAGCTGGTCCGTACCTTTGACTGCCTTGGACTCATGAGCACTGCTTTGCTCATACAGAAATGACACCACTGAACTCAGAGCCTCCCCTGCTGCTTGAGGATGGGAATTTCACTGGTTGTTTTTTAAAAACAATAACCAAACCATAGATAGGAGAACCTGATTCCTTATTCTTTAAGAAGGGGTGGGTGGGTGTTACCAAACAAAACACCGTCTTTTAAATTACCATGTAATTGTTTTCTTTTTGTTAATGAAATAAAGCTTGTTATTAAATGTTCTTGATGGAGGAAATAAGCTGGTAGTTGCATTACATAGGGATGGGTTCATGGAAAGACAGAAGGTGCCTGACCCCAATTTGGGCAGATTTTCCCCTTCCCCCAGCACCACAGCTCACCCTGTTCAGCAGTCATCATCCCTGACCTTCTGTGTGGCACTTTCAAGAAGCTTGAAGAGTTGCTGTGGAGCAAGGAGAAGGGAAGTCTTCCAACCTAGTTGCATGCACCTCATCTGGATTCAATCCGTAATAAGCACCAACTGTGTTTCATGTGGAACATCCTTGAGCAACATACAGCTCTCAAACTGTATCTGGCCAAGGCTTCTCCTTCTTTCACTCAAAAAAAAAAAAAAAAGCCACAACGTGTGGTGGTTTATACCGTGTGGTGATGCACGAGCAAGGAAAAATCCTGAGGGGCTGAGATTGATAACTGTATTATGGGCCTCTTCATGCCCATAACTGGGGATAAGGAATAAAGATGAGCAGCCCGATTCTTGCTATTTTAGACATCTACCACCCAACACTATGCACCACCTCTTACAGGTGGAGAAGTGGCCTCCCCCTTCCCCTTCACATAGACATACAATCGTGTGAGACCATGTAACATTAAGAGTCAGGGCCTCCACACGGGCAACCATCACAGGGAGGCTCTGTTCACACAAGGTCTCACCCTTCCCGTGAGGAACCAAGACATCATATGGATGTTCTGGCTTATAGATTACATCATCTGCATGGGAAGGAGGTAGAGGAGTTATGTCCTTCCACCAAGCAAAGGCCCAAAATAATATATGAACCAGAGCATTGCTATAAAGCCTTAAATTACTTGCCCCAGAGCTATACAGCAACCTTTTCCTATGTCCCACCATGATCTCCCTAAGATCATCTGGAGATGACTGTTTAACACTTTTTCTTCTTTGATGAGAGATGGAGTTCTAGACCTTATTGACAATTTGATAACTAACAAATCACTGGATCCACTAGTATCCATCTAAGAGTTCTTAAACAACTCAAATGTAAAATATTACAAAAATATGTAACATGTTTTGAAGAACAGCCTCTGCACCAGTGGACTGCAAAATGGCCAATGTACCCCCATTTTTAAAAGGGATCCAGGAAATTACAGGCTAGTCAACTTAACATTACAGGCCAGTTATATTAATATCCATTACCGACCAGTTAGCTTAATGTTAATAATGGTAGAAAACATTATTAAAGATAACATTACCAAGCATACAGAAGGACAAGTCTTGCTGCAACATAGGTTCTGCAAAGGTAAGTCCGTTCTCACTAACCTTTTAGAGTTCTTTGTAAGTGTCAGTAAGCATGTGGACAGGAGTGATCCAGTACACATGGTGTATTTAGACTTTCAAAAGGCTTTTGACGAAGTCCCTCACCAAAAAATCCTGAGCAAACTTAGTAATCATAGTATAAGAGGAGAGGTTCTCTTATGGATCAGTAACTGATTAGAGAATAGGAAGAGAATTGAGAATAGGAAGTTCTCATAATGGAGGGGTGTAAACAGCAGGGTACCACAGGGATGGGGATCAATGCTTTTCAGCTTGTTCATGAACGATCTGGAATTAGGAGTGAGCAGTGAGATGGCTACATTTCCTGATGATGCAAAATTATTGGGGTGCTTAAAACAAAAAGAGACTGCAAAGAGATATGACCAGAACTCTACAAACTGTGGATAAGCATTAAAATGGGAAATGCAATTCAATGTAAGCAAGTGAAGTGGGGGTGGAGGTGGGGTATCTTACTGTCATATATACAGTGACTGGCCAAGAAAGGGATTGTGTGGTTGTGGTACACAGGTTGATGAAAGTGTGCAGAATACTTGGGTACAATTCCAGTTACCTCAAACAGGATATTGTAGAGCTCAGAAAGGTTCAGAAATGGGCAACCAAAATTATTAAGAGGATGAAGCAGCTCCCCTATGAGGAAATGTTATGGCATCTGGGATATTTTAGCTGAGAAAAAGCATTAGTAAAGGTAGGGCATAACCGAGGTGTATACAATTACACACGTTATGGAGAACATGGATAGGAAGGACTTTTCCTGCCTTACTCATAATACTAGAACCCATAGCCATCCAATGAATCTGAATGGTAGGAGATTAAGGTCAGAGAAAAGGAAACACTTCTGACAGAGACAGTGCATAGTTAAACTATGCCATTTGCAACCACAAGATGTAATGATGTCTTTAAAAGGAGGTCTGATGAATTCATGGAGAATAAAGCTATCAGTAGCTGGGGGTGTTGTATATATTACCTCCAGTATCAGAGGCCTGGGGAACATCAGAGTTGCTGGGGAACATGAGCTTCTCATAAGCATCTGGTTGCCCATTATGGGAACAGAATGCGGGACTAGGTCAGCCTTTGGTCTGATCCAGCATGGCCCTTCTTGTGTCCTTGCATTCTTTCAGTCTTGAAAAGGTCAACCAAGTTCCAAGCTATTTACAAAAAGCACTACATTGGCCATGAAGGCTAATTCAACAAATGTGATGAGACTAAATAAACCATTTTGTTCATCCATGTTCTCTCTCCCTCTTCATTTGTAGTGCAGTACGAAAATGGAACCAATTACTTAGGGAGGTCATGGGCTCTCCCACACTAGAGGCCTTCTAGATCCAGCTGGACAGCCATCTGTCAGGTATGCTTTAAGGTGGATCCCTGCATTCAGCAGGGGATTGGACTCGATGGCCTTATAGCCCCCTTCCAGCTCAACTATTCAATGACTTTTCTAGCACTTAAAATCTGTTGTACATCAGTTTAAATTTTTAATTCCTCAGTCACAGCATCAGTTCATTAACCCTGCAGCTGGGCATGGGGAGGTAAAGTAGGGGAAACTCAGCCTTACCCCTCTAAATGTTAGGACTCTCCAAGCTTTTCCTCATCAAATCCATCTATCCATGGTCCTCAGATACATCCTACTTCTCACTGTGCTCCCCTCTAATTTTGTTAATTATTGGTTAATTTTCATTGTCATAGTCGCTGTGTGTTCCCATACTATGCAACGCTGCTGACAGAGCAGTCATCCAGTTCCAACTAGTGATGGTCCCAAGAAACAGAAAATCACCCTGTTCTTCTGAGTCCAATTTCAAAATGTGGATCTCATTGTGCACCTTGTGATTCCATTTGGAGTTCAGTGAGCCACTATATTAGAAGTTCCTATTCCAAGCTATGTAATTATGAACATCGGCAACAACACTAAACAGAATAGAATAAATATCCTACTGGCATTTGTTTAAGGTTTGTGCAATTGTGGCACTAAGTATAAAATCTGCTTAAGGCTCATACTTTTAAACAAATGACAATAGGGCTTGCTCGCTTATGCCTTTTTCCTAACTTGGCTTAAGTTTCCATAATGACTCTTATTCTGCAATAAAGTTTTGCCTTTTAAAGTTTTGAAAGCTAACAGAACTCAGGGTTCTTTATTATTCTGGGCAGCTGTGAAGGAAAGTATTTTATATTTTTGTTAAGGGAAATTGCTTGAGCGTGTATTTGGAAGTGAAAAACATAATAGACCAAAGGGCCTAAATTAAAAATGTAGTAGTTACTTGTATGTTCAGATGAGTGTGGTTACTGGAAAAGTACATTATTCTTAATTTTTTAAAAAAAAGAAAGAAAAAGGAATGATTAGAGGGGGAAGTGGCTTCCTATCTTTTAAATAATAATAATAATAATAATAATAATAATAATAATAATAATAATAATAATACCATTTCACATTCCTTGGGTACAGTTATAAAACTGCAACAATGTTTTTCCACAAACTAAAATTACAGTAAAACTTTTCAGAAACCAGCAAATAACAATCTAGTATCTTTAGTGGTTTTGTAACACTCCCTCTTCTTTCTTTATCCCTACTTTGTACTGTTTTATATAATGGTGTATCTTCTTGTTTTATATTGGTCTGTTGACTGTAAATAAAGAAATACAGTACAACTAGTAAGCCCTAACCTATGCTATTTGAATATTGTGGGGGCTCTAATCATTAGAAAATTTTAGTGTACTAACTATGAGATTCTGCAAGTTGTCAGTTACCAGTTCATCTTGCAATTTAGCAAATTGTGACTTGGCAAAGTGATAAGGAGATGGGCTACTACAGCCCAGTCTTCAAAGCACTTTACTGTGCTTTATTTTACTGAAAATGTGTTGAACTAATGCAGCACTTTGAAGACTGGTACCACCGGGCAGTGTAAAACCTAAGAAAATTAAGAGTAAGCAAAGTACCAAAGAAACCTAAAGAAATAAACAGCATAAATAAGTATAAATAAGAAATAACAGTATAAATAAGAAAAAATGCAGAGGGTGTTATAGATAGCAAGAGTAGTAAATCAACTACCAAATGAGAGCCAATGTGGTGCAGTGTTCACAGCAGCCATCCCCAACCATGGCCATACTGGCCAGGGATGATGGAAGTTGTAGTCCAACACATCTGGAGGACACCAAGTTAGAGTGTGGAACTAGGACTTGGGACATTCAGGTCCATGGATGAGCTTGGGCCAGTCACTAGCTCTTGGTGTAATATCCTATGGGAATAAAATGGGGAGGGGAGAATCATGTGCGCTGTCTTGAGTTCCTTGGATATAAAGGTGGGATATAAATGTCATTAATAAAAAGTAAAACAAATAATGAAGAGCAAAGCAATCCTAAACTCTACTGAAGTCTAGCCCTGGGGGTTGGGATGGGGCAGAAGAGCCAGTCCACTGGTGGAGAAAAGAGCTTTGCCCCTGTCTGCCCTGGAGGTCCTCCAGACATAGGTCTTCACTTCCCTTGTCATGGTCCCATACCCTATGCCAGCTTTGAGCTGGTGTAGGTACTTTCCATCCCATTAAAAACAATGGGAGGGTAATAAAAAACAAAGATCTGTCAGGAAAGTAAAGGGGAAAATATCCTTCCCTTCCTGCCGTCATCGGAGCGAACTACCAGATCATCCTACGCACCTACCCGCACATACACCCCCACCCACACGAGTGCTCTGTGAATTATAAGGTTTACATTTACTAGCAAGTTTCTTGCAAAAAAGAGGGTGGGGGTAAGGAGAAACATGATAGAGCTGTACGAAATTATGTATGGTGTGGGGAATGAGGATAGGGAAACTCTAAACCCAGGCACAACTTGCACTTCCACACCTAACTACTAAAAAAAGCAAAAGTTCCCTCTTCCACACGGCTCTGAAGAAAAAGTGGGCTTCCTGGTCTAGGACTGCCTCATAATGTGTGAATCCACCCAGAGCAATTAAGTTTTCCAAGCACAAATGTCACAAAACAATCTCAGCTGTTGGCAGTCAGATTTGTTGCCTGCAAATAATTAGTTCTTTTTCAGCAGTTCACAATGAATCAAAGTCTATGTAGTGTGAAAGTGGCAGGATGATCAGAAATAGTGCTCTACATTCACAAAGGGAAGTTGACAGGAATGTTGATTTCCCATTGATATTATTTCTTGCCGGTTTTTCCTCTCTCTTTTGGATCAGTGATACCTTTTAAATAAAGAAGCAAAAATGGACTGAAGCCCAGAAATAAAATTATTCCATATAAATGGTGGAAAAGCATTTGGGATTCACAAATTATTTTATGGTCAGTGGCCAGTTTCCAAAAATGAAACAATTAGATTCTATAAAAAGCCACCGACTCCGATTCAAGCAGCTCCTTAGTTAATAATGCAAATATAAATTCATCCTGTAGAAATGCACAAAACCTTTGTTCATCATTTTATTGTCTCAAACCCCATGGTAACTCGAAGCAAAAACAAAATAAAAATGCTGTTACTACTGGTTGGTCTTGAATAATAAACAGAGTAAAGAATGAAGATTCCTCAATCTTACAGTTTTAAACAGAGAGAGAGAGAGAGAGAGAGAGAGAGAGAATGCCACAAAAGGAATAATTTTAATACAAAATCATCACACAATTCTGAATAACATCCAGAATTAATTAAATGACAGCAAAAAATAAATAAATGCTGCAGCCAAATAAATCATAATTAAATTATGAAAATATGTTAAAATTTGTATTTTATGTGTTTTAAAACACTATTTGTTGCATAGCGATTTGCATCCACATATGAGCTTTTAAGATCCTTCTTTCTAGAGCCAACTTTTGCACCATACCCAAAGCCTTCAAAGGTTGAGGGCCCATCAGAGTAGCACCGTAGGATGTTCAATGAACTGTTGCTGGAAGGGGGGGGGGGAAATCAGGCACCCCTGATTTACCTAGAGCATGATTAAGATTGCACTTGTGAATCATCAAAAAATAGAACTAAACGGGACACTAATTTGCATATATATCATATGCTAATTTACATGTATGGATGTAAATATAGAATTAATCATTATAACTTAAATAAAAATACAGTACACCACTCCATAGTATGGAAGACTATATCTAGGTGACTTGTGTGCCTTGCTCAGCCTGCTGTCCACGTGCTGTTGATGGGCACTTCAATGCCCAGCTCTTCCTTCTGATGGATTGCTATCTTTAAATTGGGCTTGGACTGGACAGCGCTTGAAATAGAGGACACCCGCAAAACAGAGGACAGTCCTCTGGCAGCCCTTCAAACAGAGGACTGTACTCTGCAAAAGAGGACATATGGCCATCTTAGAGCATGCAGAAACATTTTGCATCCTTCTCTGGGTCATCCTGGCCAGTGTAGACCTTGTGTATAAAAGCATTCCATACATAAAATAATGAACAGGCTATTTTCTTAACATTCATTTTCTTTCGTGGTGGTAGCCTCATTATAGAAACAAAAAGCATTCACTGAAAATTAATTATATGGATGAATGCAGCTATTACAACCTTACACAATACATGTGAAACTGAAGCTATTTCAGTGCAATGTGGGTTATATGTGGACTGCTAATTCATTTCACAGTTTGGATGTATTTTGTCAGGAGCTGTTGGAGCTAGAGCCGGTAAGGGCATTTCTACATGAGGCTTCTATCCCACATTATTATTATTTATTTATTTATTTATTTATTTATTTAATTTGTATCCCGCCTTTTGCCCAATACAGGGCCTCATTTTTAGTAAGGCTTCTGCTTTCAGATTCTTTGCAGGATTAAGATCGGCTTCTTTACATGTGCTTTTCCTCTGGGGGTTTCTTTCTCTGCCTTTCTATGTGTTTGATTATACAGCCACTAGATGGTGCTGTAGTATAGCAGAACTGCGTATATGTTTGATTATACAGCCACTAGATGATGCTGTAGTATAGCAGAACTGTGCAATTACATGGGACTCTCATTCTGCTGTCTCTATATAATATCAAACTTTCCTTGTTAGACTGTGATTATGGTTACAAAGCATGTGGGGAAAACACTGGAGGATTCCAATATCAGTGAAAGGACCTGCAAATGTCTGTGAGTGAGCAAGCACACAATAAAAGCCTCGTGTAGAAAGGCTCTAAGCCATGGATCTGCATGCTACTACTTGATGTGGTGTGACTTCTGGCTCTTGCTTAATGCCCAACACTGACAACATGACACACTACAGGTGTATTTATTGAATTTCTTTCTTTCTTTATTGTTATAGTCTGCCTTTCCTCTCAAAATGGGGCTCCAGGCAGCTAACAGTAATAACATATAGATTAAAAAACAATTCTTCATTAAAATGCAGCATAAAAACAAATACATTTAAACAAAACAATAAAATAAATAAATAGCACCAAGCCAATTAAAAAACCCTTCAGCAGCAGACCAGTTTAGCTGCCAAAGGCCCGCCTAAACGAAAACACCTTTCCCTACTGGTGGAAGGAAAACAAAGAGGAAGCCAACTTAGCTTCCCTTAGCAGGGAGTTCCAGAGCCTGGGAGCAGCCACCAAGAAGCCTCTCTCAAGCTTCTCCATCTAATGTACCTCCAACGGTGGTGGGGACCAAGAGAAGGGCTTTTCCTGAAGATTTTAGAACCCAGTCAGGCACATATGGGAGAATGCAGTCATTCACATAGCCTGGTCCCAAGTTATATAGGGCATGATGATGTAGAAATGACACACTTATTTGGCACATTGCAGTTCATATACTACAATACATTACCATATTATTAGAGCATTATGCAAAATTCATTTCTAATGTTGGTTTTAGGACAAACATATTAGTAGTTCCTGCTGCCAGTAAAAATAGAATCCATTAGGTTGTATCCTGACTCAGTTAGTTGAGCTTAAATCCTATTGAAATCAACAGGACAAGTTAGCCATGATTTAAATACCATTGATTTCATTAGGAACTAAGTGCAACAACCATAGTCTGGACCCAACCCAATACAACAGAAGTGATTGGTCTTGTAAACAATTGCCCAAGGCATATGATAGCTAACATAATATATGTTCCTTAACATATCTTATACGGAGAAGAGGTCTGTCAGCAAAATGAAAATGAAGCTTTGTGTACAGAATTTCACTTACTATTAACAAACTAGAATAATGCCTTGAATATTGCAGCTGAAGTTAACATGTCACATTAGTTCAATGTTCGTTTTTCCTTTGTTTATGCTCTCTTTTTAAATAAGTGGGTGTTGTTTTTTTAAAAAAAGGATTCCTAACAAGCCTTTCCAAATATCAAAATTACACTTTAACAAAACAATTTCTCTAAATACTTTCTTTAATCATCATCATCATCATCATCATCATCATCATCATCATCATCATCATCATCTAAGGATAAAGCAAATGAATGCATTTAACATTTATGTGAGTTTTCTTTTCACTAATTAAAATGCAAGTGCCTTAGGTTCAGATTGGGTTTGAGTCCCACCAACCTCCCCTACTTTCTCATTTGATAATTCCCTTGTGATTCACACTGTATTTTAGAATGAGTACAATAACATTACGTACATTACGCACACTTTCAAGGAAGATCTTGGTAGTTACTTCTCAGCTGGGCTGACACTTGGCTTAAGTGTTTGCTAGCACCAGCTGAATATGCCAGGACTAAGCACCCATGTCTTGGGATGCATTAAAGAGAGGTAGTGTCAGAAGCAGCTATGAATGCTAAAATGTTTAGGCTTTTAAAGGGATTGATTTCAGCCAGCATTCTCCTTTCGGGGCCTTTCAACATGATAGACAAAGCATGCCCAAGCCACATTTCATCCTTCGTGAGCTATTTCCATAAACCCATAACAGTGCAATTTAACATCCCAACAAAATGGATGGGCAGGGAATAGTCTTCCCACTAGCAAAACAGACACAGTGCTTTTCACCAGCCATTGGAAAAAAAAACCCTCCTATGTTCTCTAGCACAACCTCCTAATACATTTTTTTTACATTCACAAAATGCAGAAATGGGTTTGCCTGATGCTCTCTGCCATATTTTTTTTTAAAAAAATGCTGATTGATGAATGCTGCAGCACTATACTGAATACATCGGAGGAGCACAAAGCCATGGGAGAACTGTTGTTGTTGTTGTTTTTAAAAAAGAAAAATTTATAAATTCATTAAATAGGGTAGACTTGGGTCCTAGGAGTTGGGTTTAGTGATGGCAACCTGGGGTGGGGGTTCTGTGTGTACGGTTGTGCAGGGATATGTCCTTATCATCATGACTTTCTTGGCTCCCTCTATATGTGGGTATACGTGAGCAGCATTGCCACAACAACCCCAGATTTTGGGACTTGGAACTGTTTCCATAGACTCTGGGGAGTGGCGCCCATTTTTGTACCACTGTGATTTTCTGAGTTGGTGTATTTTTCTTTACTCGCCTGGGCTGAGAATATATATTTGGCAGCCATTGTGCTGGAGTAGCGGCAGCATCTCTCACCACTCCAGCATAATTTGTGATAGGATTGCTCTGTCCAACACTCATGCAACCGCACCGCATGCAAAAACAGCAATGACAACAGCAAAGAATGTATAGAAAGTGCTCCTTGTTTTAGTTATTATACTGAGTGCTAGAAAACACACCTGGCTTTGTACAGGCTGAAATCATCACTTGTTTGATGTAGTAAAACCGTCAGGCAAAATTATATGTCGCTGTCAGACTTGGACACATTGTGCCTGCCCTGTCTGAGTGAAGCCATGGCCACACGCACTCCTAGGTATGGCCCCTGCCATGGACATAAGAAGAGCCATGTTGGATTAGACCAAGGGTCCATCTAGTCCAGCACTCTTTTCACACAGTGGTCAACCAGCCATCGGCCAGGGATGAACAAGCAGGGCATGGAGGAACAGCACCCTCCCACACATGTTCCCCAGCAACTGGTGCACACAGGCTTACTGCCTTGAATACTGGAGATAGCACACAACCATCAAGGCTAGTAGCCATTAATAGCCTTTGCCTCCAGGAATTTATCCAACCCCTTTTAAAGCCACCCAAATTGGTGGCAATCACAGCAAAGGCTTCATGCAAAGTTACTAGCAGACCTGGACGCATTGTGCCCACCTGTACGTCTAGACACGGTCCCTGCAATGGTGCACCCTCATAGCCCCCTGAGCTGGCCAGCCCACTACATTTCCTTGAGGGGAGCTGCCTCACAGCAAGTGGGAGGGGAGCAGCCATATAACTCTGTCCTTTGGAACACTCTCTCCTGGCCTCAAACTGTATTGACTGCAAAGCTATGCGCTGGTTAGGGAAATATGCTACCTAGTGACCGACAACAGTACTGCAGGCCTCAAACTTGTGGACACATTTAAATTAACTGAATTTAATTAATACATTTTAAAAACCCAATAATCCTTGATGTGCACACTGTTAGGGGCCGCTCAGTATGCATGCCAAGTTTTAGGTGTTTAGGTTTCACAGTCTTGGAGCTATTGTGATAACAGACAGACACACATCAACTTTTATTATAATATGGATGGAAACATATGAGGTGGAGATTGGAATGCAAGGCAAATGATATGATCATGTGCTATAGATGGGAAATATTTCAATACCACAATATTAATGAATTAGAAGACAGAAGAAATGGACAAACTAAGAAGTCTTTAAACTGCCCAGTATTTGGTGCAACCAGTTGGTTACCCACGAACACCATTCATGGAGAAAAATAAAATCTAATGACAGGTTTAACTTAACTAACTTTGAAATATTCAAAGTGTTGTCTTTTATATTTACAAAATTTGCTTAAAATACAATGTTTTTGGTGTAAACTCCAGGACAGCCAGTGTAACGTCCTTGTTCTCATCCATCAACATCATGAATCTTATTTGCCAATGAGTAGACATGACCCATGGCAACATAGAGTTGTCCTTGGTAGAAGTCAAGTACAGGCAGATAGATGCCAACTTGGTCCACAGTCTGTCCCTGATTTGTTTACAGGCCATGTTACTGACATATCATTGTATTTTGGCTTTTTGTGTGTTCATATTTCATTTTGCTACAATTTGCAATTAATTTAATTATACTTGACTTTTTTGATATTAAAAAAACTTTATAGTACATTGTTATAGAAGATAGCCTAATTCTTTTTTTTAAAGGCATTACAGACATAAAACCCTGAAACCTGTGTGTCAAGAGCTGTCTAATGAAGCATGTTTCACGAGAATTGGTCAATGAGAAAGCAGTCAAAAAGGGATGATCAACTCCCAAATATATATATAATGAATGAGATACAGAGACCCATAGTTCATCTCTTTATTGTTGTTCTGATTAAAACTGCCGGTCTTCTCTCTCCTTTTACCCACCAGTGGTAATGGTGTATGGTATTTATTTATTACATTTATACCACCTTTCCTCAAAGGAGGTCAAGATGACATACATGGTCCTCCCCTCCCTATTTATCCTCACAAGTAGACTAGTTTGATAGTGACAGGCAGAAGATCACCCAGTGAGCTTGATGACTGAGTGGGGATTTATTTTTTATTTAGTTATTGCATTTTTATACCGCCCAATAGCCGAAGCTCTCTGGGTGGTTCACAATGTGAGTTGTGAGTGTCCCCAGTCCAAGTCCAACAATCAAACCACTACACTACACTGACTTCATATAACTTCTACCTCTTTTGCCTTTCCTCCAAGACTTGTGTCTATACGAAAGCACTTTTAGGTAGACAAGATCTGTGCCCACCATACACCATGGCAGCTTCTCCAACCTAGTTCCCTTCAGATGTGTTGATCTATAACATCTAATTGTCATGGCAATGCTGGGTGGGATAATGACAATTTTGGACCATAAGGTTGGGGAAGGCAGCATCATGGCGAAGTTGTTGTGTTGCACAGGGAAATCGTGGGATGGGGGAGCTTATGGATTTTTCAAATTGTGTAGTCAAGACCTGTATGTGCTTTTCAATTAATGTTCCAAAACAAGCCTCTATCATGCATTTTATTAACTTATTTTCGCAAAGTTCCTGGGATACCTTGAACTCAAAGCTGTTTTGCCTGTAGGTGAACTGGTGGTGTTTTTGGTTGCGTGTGCATGCATTTTCCCCCCATAAAGAGAACTGTGTCTATTTCACTGACCTCAAGTAGGATCTGTCTTAGGGGAAATGTTAAAACGAGAGTCTTTGAGCCAGCAAAAGATGCAGAAATTTGAAGAAGCTGGATCCAACAGGGCCACAGCAATAAAGGGGAATACAAATCCCTCACAGCCTGTGATTCTGTTCTTACTATGAAATACTTCAAGTAGTCAGCCTGAGGTAAAATGAACTCCTGTCACACTAATACTGAGTGGAAGAGCATGTATAAAGGAAGAAACATACTGCCAAAAACATGGTGGTGTTTCCCAAGAAAGTAGCAAAAGCAGAGAAAGGAGAATAAAAGTGAGAAGAAAATATTTTAAAGTATTTTTTGTTATAACTTGGGCCAGATCTACATCTTGTGTCAAATCATTATGAATGTGGAATAAAACGCAGAATATAACACTATGAAAGCGGCAAAAAACAAACAAAAACAACTTCACATATTTATTTATTGCATTTACTGCCCCATAGCCGAAGCTCTCTGGGCGGTTTACAAAAGTTAAAAACTGTAAACAGTGAATGTATAATCTAATGGGATCTGAGCTGGCAGAAAGAGTTCTTGGGATTGTGGTGGACAGCTCGATCAAAATGTCCACCCAGTGCGCGGCCGTTGTAAAGAAGGCAAACTCCATGTTAGGCATTATAAGAAAAGGAATTGAGAATAAAACAGCCAGTATCATACTGCCTTTATACAAATCTATGGTGCGTCCACACTTGGAATACTGTGTACAGTTCTGGTCACCATACCTAAAAAGGGATATTATAGAGCTGGAAAAAGTGCAGAAAAGGGCAACTAAAATGATGAAGGGGCTGGAGCATCTCCCCTATAAGGGAAGATTACATCAACTGGGATTGTTTAGCTTGGAAAAAGGAGGGTAAGGGGAGACATGATAGAGGTGTACAAAATTATGCATGGTATGGAGAATGTGGATAGGGAGACATTTTTTTCCCCTCTCTCAAAATACTAGAACCTGAGGTCATCCATGAAGCAGATTGGTGGGAGATCCAGGACAAATAAAAGGAAGTACTTCTTTACACAGCGCATAGTTAAATTATGGAACTCACTACCACAAGATATAGAGATGGCCACCAATTTGGATGGCTTTAACAGGGGGTTGGATAAATTTCTGGAGATGAAGGCAAAGGGAGGCAGGTCTGCTCCCCCACCCCACCAAGATGGGTCTTGCTCCCAAGTAAATGTGCCGAGAGTCTTAGGTCTACTGAAAAGTAAATCCTAGCTTTCCTGGGGGCTGAGAGGAAACAGTAAAGCAGATTTCCCCACCCCTCCTTTGCACACATGCCAGGAAGGGAGGGAGGGAGGCGCTCCCTCGATTCAAACCTTTAAAGCTGGATCTTCCGCCTTGCTACCTCTCTCCTCTGGTGTAATCAGCTCATATCAATTGCACCAAGAACAAGGAAGCACAACAGCCATGATTTCCCTTAGTGTAGAAATGCTCTAGATCTAGCCCCAGTTTAAAAGCAAAAATATGGCAGAATGAAGATATGGAATAATCACTAAATGTATCTTATGTTGCACAAGTGTGGAAATTCTTATAGCTTCCTTTGCAATTTGTTCATTGCTATGATGGGTTAATATCACTACATTTGTTTTGTATATGACAAATAAAACATCTTTCTGTTTGTTTATGCCGATTTCCCTTAAGGAACCATAAAGAACTATTGCAAAGTGGAAGCCTATCAGTGGGAATCAAACCAGCCCTTTTTTGTTATAGTAGTGGCACCCGCAAAAATAAAAATGACTGAAATTCAGCAGCAAATGTGAGAATCACCCTATTTTTAGACTTGCCACTCACTACCAAAGGCAGTATCACTTCTATAGTTCTTTCAGAAATATAGCTGTTGCTAACAGTGTCTGTTGCATGTCAGGCCCTTTTAAGAAGCAGGAAGAAATAAAAAATCAGTGCACTATAAGAATAAATCAAATAAAGGTTATGTAGATGTTATACCATTTCTTATAGAAGCACCCTGCAGAAATTCTGTTTGTGGCAGATTTGTACATTCAAAGAAGTGCTGACAGTGGGAGCACAAGTGAATCAATACCATTTTTCACACTTCCAGCATAATGTTCACTTTGTCTTGCTGTGAAAAACATGAAGTATCTGTATGTCTGGATCTTGCACAATCTGACTTGTGGAGAAATGCATAGTTTTCACATTGCACATTAAGCTAAGAACATGAAAAGAGCAAACACAACTCACTCTTGTTCCTTTGTCTGCACTTCTTTGAACCTACCTATGAATATTTATAGATGAATTGGCTGCTGTCATCACTCTAACCCAGTGATATCCCTTCCTTAAATACAAGTACTCTCATATCCAGCATAAAGTCTTTGTTCTTACCGTCAATGCCCTTGATGGCCTTTTCCCAGCTTTATCTTTCTGCTCTTCTGTCCCTAGTTCTTTAGCTAGCTCTTTCATCTCCATCACCCTCAGACATCCAAAGATCTCTTGCTCCTTCAAACACCTCCTTTGCTCTGCCTTATATTTTGAACTCCTGTATGATGCCACTTTTCTCACTTCCTTCAAATCTCTCCTCAGAACCCTCCTTGGGCACAACAGATGATGATGATGATGATAATGATGATGATGATTTGCATTTTTATACCGCCCAATAGCCGAAGCTCCCTAACTACATATTAGTCCCCATACTGTACCACAAACTAACTATGCCTCCATATATGTAACTGAAATTAAATATATTCTTCCTCTTTACTCTTCACTCCATTGTCCTTCCTTCCACTGTGTCTCTGAGCCCTTATACTCTGTTGTTGTTGTTGTTGTTGTTGTTGTTGTTTGTAAAGCTGTGTACCTCAGAAAGGGAAGTCCAACCCCAGACCCATCAACTCCACAGCTGACATGGAGAGTACTAGGCCGGCTGCCTCTCCGAGGTCAGAGAAGCAACCAAGTAGGCAAAAGAAGGAATGTTAAGGTAGGTCAGGAATATTCTTGCAGATTTTTTTTAAAACCACAAATTAATGGAGAAATAGGATGGAATGAATTTTTGAATGAACACATGCAACATAGACCAGAAATGGAATGATCTGTCCCTAAATACTACTTGCCTTTGTACTAAACCGTATAATGGTATTGTCCTTAATATATGGTTCCTACTGTGTTTTTCACCATGACTAATGTTGCTGTAGGTAGACTTCACATCCTCAATACAAACTCTTCAGTTACCACAAACTCCTCAACCGCTAATGTTCTGGCACTTACTTCATTTCCCTTCTGGATCTGTGATTTAATATCCCATAGGCAAATGTTCTAACTACTTAGTGAAGATCCTACTACTGAGATACAGTGCAACAAACAAATCTACTTTAAAAAAACCGCTAATGAGAATTTGAGAAGGACAAAGAAAGCTGCTTCAGCACAAAACCATCTGGCTTGCTGCCAGTACATGGTTACATTGCTCATAAATCTTCATGGAATTTATGAATGCCCATCTGAGCCTGAATAACCAAATTGATGCTTTGTATTGCCATTGCTGTTTGCTCTTTACGCAGTAAAGAGTTAGATTCGGAAACCTCAGGCCAGAAGCTATTATTAGGGTGGCCACTTATGCATCACCAATAGAAAGGAAATGCATCACCCAACAGAGAACACAGATTTGCATAAAATGTGCATATGCTAATTAATATGCATATAGGCAAATTTAGAAATAATTGCCATAATTTAAATAGAAACACAATATATCTAACCATAGGGGGAAAGGCTATGACTTGTTCAGTCTGCTCTCCAGATGCTAACTATTGATGGGCCACTTCAAGGCCCCTGCTCTCAGTTCTTACAGTTCTACCAGATTTGGGCTGTCCTTTATAAAGTAGATCTCAAGGCCACCTTGGCTATTATTGGTACTGAATAGGGTGATAACCAGGCAGTTAAGGAGAAGAACTGCCTCCATTTTAAAAAATAAATACATCCAGATTTACATATCTAAAGTGAAAAACTGCATTGTACCACTGAAAGAGGGTAACTAAAGAAAGCTGCTCTTATTCTGCATAATGTGATCCATATCCAGAAGTGGATGTTATAAGCAGAAGCTTTCCTATACTATCATCACAGAGTGCACTTAAGACCAGTCTCGAATTGTACGTCACCTAACCCAAAATTTAACCAAATGTGTAGAGCCCATTCCAATTTCTAGATCTTGCTTTTTAAAACATACAGAAGTACCACCAAGTGATACTACCCCATACAGAAGTACCACCAAGTGATACTATCCCATAGAGAAGTTCCACCAAGTGATGCTACCCCATTTTAAAGTCCAAGCTGAAGGATTAATGGCAAGAGCTGTGGGAAGCCAGATCAACAAAACTCTCCAAAGTCTAAAAGGACATTGTTGCAAATCACACACCTTCCTCTCCTAACTTTTTAAGATTAGTAGAAGCAAACACATTAATAACACATCACTCTTTCTACCCAAGACTCCTTATTTCCGACATCTCCCAAGAACCAGAAGTATATAATCCCATGGAGAAAAATAGCCTGGCAACTGTCCTGGAAAAAGAACTATACAGAAGCTAAGAGAAAGGAAGAGACAATATTACTTTGCCAGAGCATATGGAAAATTCCTTCTCTTGACCAGAAACAAAAGAGTACAGGGCTCCTGCAGCTTTAAGTGTTGTGATAAAGAGGGGACATTCCCTCTTCATCACAGCACTGAAATTCCCTTTTCTTATTGCAAGCCAGCCTATAAGTTTGAAGGGTGGGGTATGCATATTTAATAAATATTTAAAATTATCAGTGGACTGAAGAGCGGCCATAGTTCAGTGTGACAGAGCTCATAGTTTGCATGGAGAAGGTCCCAGGTTTGATCCCCGGCTTCTCCAGGTAAGGTGAAGAAACAATCCTGCCTGAAACTCTGGAGAGCTGCTGCCAGTCAGTGCTGACAATACTGGCCTTGATGGGCCAATGGTCTGACTCAGTATAAGGCAGCTTCTTATGTTCCTGTTGCAGTGAAAGGGCAAAGAAAGAGTAGCTAGGTCAAGAGACTGCATAGTTAAAAGAAGTGGGACAAGTTAGTAGGGGTTCTTGAAAAGTAGGAAGCTAAGAAAACAATGGGTGGAGTGATTTAGCTGAAAAAAGGAAAGGAGCAAAGTACAACAGTGGGCAAAAAATGGAAAGTAAGACTATTGGCAGGAAAGATATGGGCAGGCATCCAAAGGGCCTTAAGCTTGCTATATTGACCCTAATATGCAATTGGCTAATTATGGCTTCTGCTTTAATTGTAACATTGTGATCTGGCAAAGCTATGGAGGTAATAAGTGCCAAGAAGCAGTGAACTGTGGTGGTGGAACTGAATTGATTTAAACTAACCAAATAATTCTTTGGTTGCAGGCTTCTAGAACGAGATATTTTCAAAATATGTATTAAGCAGGGCAAGCACCATGCTGATTCAAAACCATATATTTCATTCAAAACCATATATTTCCTCTTTAATATATATCTCATTACATAGCTGGATACAGTTGACAATAAAAAGAAGATCCATCAAAATAGGTCTTACTACTTTTAATCTGCCATACATTGCTGAAAAGCACTGGCAAGACCTTCCTCTCATAGCATTTATGGATGGCGTCTTCCCTTTGGTACAAGTTTATGCCAAAGCTTAGCTATGTGAAGTAGCCAAATACATTGAAAAATGAAATAAGCAACCAAGACTATATGCTTTTTTTCCAATTAACTCACATTAACAGAAAGATTTGGGCACTTAATGCTGCACAAATGATAGTCATCAGCCTAATGGTATGCTATCTACCAATTTCTTCCTTGGATTATAAATCACTTTATATATACTTTCATAAGAATATGAGAGAATGTCTCACTTGAGCCAAAAAAAAGTATCATTAAGAAGCTGGTGATGTCTGGACTCATAATTTGTTAATTGAATTCATTCATCGTTTTCTGCCATCATTATAGGAGTGTTTAAAAACAAGTTCTACATAAAAGAGAGACATGCATTCACCAGCTCTCCATGTTTTGAAAGTATTTTCTGCATGAAACATATCCCATCTTTATAGCTACTTCATATATAATTGATTTTTTTTTTGGTAAATGAAATATTTGAAGACCCTGATTGTCCTCCACTTCATATCATAAATCTGGAAAGAACATATACACACACCACAAACTATTTCCATTTACTTTTGAAATAATAGCTTTGCTTTGCTTTCTGTGTCACTATTTGATGTATGACTCTGTTCAGATGACAAGCTAAGTCATGGTGGATATGCATTTTGAGCTAAACATTATGGCTTAACATTCCTTGTGAACTATTCCTAACCATGGTGGCTACATAACCACGGTTTAAACACGCTCGCTAGCCATTTGCTGCAAAAGGGTTAGCGGCCTAACCATGATTTAGCGTGTTGTCTGATCAGGCTTCATGTGTGAATATTGCTAATATATGAGGAAGGATAAATTCCAGACCAAAATGAGTTATTCTCATCACTCATTAAAACATCCTGATTATCATTCACTCCTTCTAAAAATGAAAAGTGGTGAGCACTGACAGGCCTGAAGCCAAAACAGGGCCACTAAGAAACAAGAGGGAGGCATCAACACGCTCACGAGAACCTTCAGGCCTGAAAAACTAGAAGTAAGTTTTTTTATCCCAAATCCTAAGAGAGCACACACCCCATGACAACTGAACATGTTCAGTAGCCATGGAATGTTGAGTATCCGTTGTTAAAGGGGGGGATGATTGTCGGAGAGGGATAGAATGCCCAACTTGAAAGGAATGGCTGGCTGGAAATGCAAATGCATGATAAGAATATACTGCAGTGTTTTCTTGAAGATCTCACTTGTCATGAACAACCGCTCCAGAAGAACCCGGGGTTATCCCATGAAGCTGATAGATGGGAGATTTGGGACAGATAAAAGGAAGTACTTCTTCACACAGTGGATAAACTATGGAATCCACTATCACAAGATGTGGTGATGGTCACCAATTTGGATGGCTTTAAAAGGGAAGTTGGATAAATTCCTGGAGGAGGCTATCAATGGTTATTAGTCCATATCAGGCTATGTGCTGCCTCCAGTATCAGAGGCAGTAAGCCTGTATATATCAGTTGCTGTAGAAGGGTAGGAGGGTGTTATTGCACTTGTGTCCTGCTTGTGGGTCCCTGGTCAACAGCTGGTTGGCCGCTGTGTGAACAGTGTTGGACTAGATGGATCCTGGGTCTGATCCAGCATGGCTGTCCTTATGTTCTTGTTTTGTTTGTAGCACCCAACACAAAAGACTATTCCTTGCACTAGTTTCTCAATAGTCCTTGCAAATCTAGCCATCATAACTTGAATTTTCAGGCTGAACCTGAAGTAGATTCTACTGAGCTTACTGGAATTTCTTCTGAAGTAATTGTGTAATCCTGTAGACGTGGCTACTCAAGTAAAGCTCAACTTCCAGTGCAGCATACTCCCTAAGTGTGCATAGCCTTAGACTGCAACCCTTACACATTACTTGTGTTACAGTAAATATTTTTTGTTTTGAAGTCTTGTGGCATCTTAAAAATTGACAGATTTATTGTGAAATAAGCGTTTATTTAAAATAATTTAAAATACATAATAAAGGCTTGTACAAAAAATAAATATGTAGTCTTTATACTACCATGATATTCTCCTTGTCTTTGTACCTAATAGGTTTCAAAGACAGAGGGACTTGTTTTCTGAATAAAAATTACAAAGGACCAGGCTACAGTTCTATACACTTACGTGTGAGTAAGTCTCATTGATGTTCAAGGGACTTTGAAAAAGAGAGAGAGATAGACTAGGATCAGGTTGTAATAACAAACTACTATTTGATTCATCTGTGTCCAGACCACACATGTAAACCGTTCAGCCCTATGCTCAGCAGCACATGTTTACTCGAAGCCCCACTTTTTATGTTGTTCCTTATACATTACAGTACATCGATTTGCAACCATCCAGTGCGTTCATATACGTGTTTACTCAGAAGCCCCATAGCGCTCAATGAAGCTTACTTTGTGTACAAAGGATCAGTCTTCCTATCCTAGGCATGTCTTCTCAGACGTTAAGTCTCTTCGAGTTGTGGTTTTTGCTCCTAAATATGCGTTCATAGAGTTGCAACCTTGGTGTGCTGTTCATTCCCAACCCTATCACTGGCAGGCTATATTTCCACAAGGGAAAGCATCATGCGTGCCTTTTCTTTTCAATATGAAAATCGGTCTACGCAGATAGAACCGTGCATTTTAAAAACCGCAGCACTTTTCTGGAAACAGCACAAGCATCGTACGGACAAAGCGAGCTACCCTATTTCACCCCCACTGCTCTCCCACGAAAAGCAGCAGCAGCATTCTCACCCCACCTCGCCGCCTCCTCCATAAAACAGGTTGAGCTCTCTCGCGAGAGCCTGCAAACTGCGTTCAGTTCCCTGTGCCCCCTCCCCTTCCCTCCGTCTCTTCCAGCAGGAGACTGGCTGGGTGGAATGCACGAGGTAGCGTGTCAATTATGACGCCATTGAATGGAACGCGGTGAAGGGCGGATGGAATCACCCAGAGGGGTGGGGCGCTCTCCCTCCCTCAGCCCCGGAGCGGAGCTAGTGGGGGGGACCGCGGCCCCAAGAGCCTCCTCCCCATGGCAGTTTCGGCCGAAAGCCGGGGTTCAAGAGACATTTCAAAGGGAGTGGGGGGAGCTCCGTGGCGGGCATTTCGTTTAGTGGCATGCAAATCTCTGTGGCCCGACATCCTTCCTTAGCATCCATCTAGGCAAGAATTTCTCTCTCTCTCTCCCGTGCGCCCAGCTGTTCTCTGCTTCAGACGGTCACCTCTGGCGTGTACGCCTATCCACACGTCCTCTGGGAACAAAGAGTCGGGGAAAAGGGGAGTAGTGCTCCTCCCCCCCCCTCACCCTGCAACACCATAGGACTCGTTCCTTGCCTTCCACCTCCCTCACGCTGCTGGTGTAAACAGAAGGCTTAGAGAAGGACGGGCAAGGAAAGAGAGCGGGAGAAGGCAGGCGGCGCTGCTTTTACCCAGCCCGGCAAATGGACCTGGCCAGCTGTCGCTAGAGGGAGGTGTGGGATAGCGAGAAGAGAGCCGACAGCCCCCGGGGGAGCAGCCGAGGCGACGGCTGCTGCTGCTGCCGCCGCCGCCGGAGGAAGCGAGCAGGAAAAAGGAGGAGGCGACCCAGCCAGTTCTTGGGGTCGAGCGCGAGGCTCTCCGAGGCGCCTCCCATCGTCAGCGCAGCCGTCGGGGAAGAGGGGAGCCTCGGGGGTCTGGGGAAGAGCCGAGGCCGTCCAGCAGGGGAGGGCACCTGAGGTTGCCTGAGCAGGGGCAGCGGAGCCCTTCGTCTTCGTCCTCGCATCTCTGCTCTTCGATCCGTCGGAGCGGCTGCTTCTGACCGTCCTGGCGCGCGCGGCTCTGTTGCTTTTGGTTTCCCTTTTGGATGGCACCCTGGCTCTTCTGAGGAGAGTCGGATAAAGGAAGGAGGGGAGAGGGAAGGGTGTTGAAACGAAGGAAGTTCGGAGAAGCCCGCCTCTGCCTTCCCTCTCGCTAAACCCACAAACAAGCCAGCCGGAAAGTCCGAAGAAGCTGCCAAGAGGGAGTGTGACAGAGAGGCTCGCCCGGTGGTGGTGGTGGTGGAGGAGGAGGAGGAGGAGGAGGAGAAGCGCCTTTGCCCTCCCATCGCTCGTCCTGTCCGCCCCTCTGCTGTACCCACCTTTCCTCCTCCTTCCCTTCCCTTCCTCCGAGGCGCCAGCAAGCCGGGCTAATGATGGCTTCAACCGCAACCTGCACCAGGTTCACCGACGAATACCAGCTCTTCGAGGAGCTTGGAAAGTAAGTCACTAAAAGCAAGCGGACGTCTGCTGTTAAGGGCGATGGAAGGTCTTGAAAGGGCGGGAAGGTTGGGGGGGGGGGAGAGAGAGAGAGAGGGAGGTGGTTTTGACAGCTGAGAGGAAAACCCCACCAAGTGTTTGTTTGGCACCAGGGGGAAAGTACGTTTGGGG
The DNA here is from genome assembly GCF_023053635.1 of Elgaria multicarinata webbii. Lineage (NCBI taxonomy): Eukaryota > Metazoa > Chordata > Lepidosauria > Squamata > Anguidae > Elgaria > Elgaria multicarinata. The sequence goes on along the minus strand of NC_086180.1, from coordinate 32,522,775 downwards.
TCGTCTCTGCCCCAGTCAACCCTTGGCAAAGGTCAGGGCATTGCCAATCAGCTTGCAACTGAATTGTGGGGAAACAGAAGGAAGGTTCAACTCTAAGCCCAGATCTAGCGGGGCGGGGGGAGGGGAAACAACATATGCATGTGTGAAGGAGACACAGCTGCCTTCCTCCCCACCTTCCCTTGTTTTCCATGCGAAATCTGCTTTATGCCTCAGACGATTAAGCGCCACGTTTATCGATGCAGAAAGTTCAGTACTGTCAGTTGTGTGTGTGTGTGTATGTATGTGTACATGTATATGTGTGTGTGAAAGTAGATCTCGCTCTCCCTGCTTCATTTATTTGGGATTGTATCCTGCTTTTGTTTCCATCAATCTTGTCAGGAGCAGAATAGTGCCACAGCATTGTCTACCATTCCCGCCTGCGCTTTGCGTGGAGGGGGCACCGGGGAGTCCGGGAGAATCACAGATGACGATATTTGCCCCTGGGCAGCGTGGGTGGCTTAAATTCTAATGTCCAGTAAAACAACAACAAATCTGTGGGTGGTAAGGCACTCCAGCTACACTGGAGAATTGGGAAATATAATCGTGTCTATTGTTACGGGAGCAGAGTGCTTAGAATTAAATTGGCTAGCACTTGCTCTTGGTTTCCGTTTTATTTGCATATCAAAAAATGCATAAATTTAGTACTGTGTAATTGTGTTATATAAATGACATGGAAATGCTTGACCGATGGCAGGAGTGGTATTAACATGGTGAACGTGTCATAAAGAGCAGTCTAATTTCAGGGCTCTTTCTCTGCAAGAGAACTGCAAATGAATGCTCTTGCTCAGAACTGCATATATTAAGATTTATTGCATCCTTGCCACTCCAGTGAGACTTGAGTGTTTATGCTTAAATAAACACAAAGTGCCATGTTTACAGGACAAGAGGCCTTTCATTCTGTTTTTTACTCAGCATTTTTTAACATTCCACCACAGGAAAATATTCACACAGTATGTAGTGCCTTTGAGACAAAGAATTGTGGAAAATGTATAGGGTGATTGTAAAAAACACCACCACACACTGTACATGGTTCTGTGTGTCAACACTACCACTTATAATGAGATGTACATTTATTCCGTCTGTTTAATGATATCACTTATGTTCACATCTTAAATACAATTTACTGTTACAGTCCATTAAATTAAGGCTGATTGCCATGTTATGCTCATTTTCCTGCCTTCTATATTGACACTGCTCAAATTGGTTAATACGCTAAATTACTAGACCATTTCCTAAGTAGCTCAGTCCCAGCTGAAACTGATGTTTCTCTGATTTATTGGCTTACAGGGGGGCATTCTCAGTGGTGAGAAGATGTATGAAAATCACTACAGGACAAGAATATGCTGCCAAAATTATCAACACTAAAAAGCTATCAGCAAGAGGTGGGTATTCTCAAGCTAATGTGAAATGTATTCATGCATATTTAAATGAATTGTAATATACACACATATTGCCTAGATGGAATAAAAATGGGGACCTCTCCTTTTCACTATGTGTATTTCTGTTTTGGAAGATCTGTTTTGGAAGCATGTGTGAATAGGCTTGCATTTCGGTTGCAAGCCTATTCACACATTCCTGGGAGTAAGCTTTTACTTTTGAGTAGATACACGTACGATTGTGCTGTTAACCATGATACTGCTTAGATTGCCTTCAGTACTAATTAGATGAACTATTTAGACTTTCAATCTTGAAATTAGCTTTATTATTACATTTTGAAGATTTTTTTTCTCACTCTAGTTTTTACTGTAGAAAAGGAGGTCAAATCTTAATTGAATCACACTCTCCTATTTTGTTTACACATGAGCTTAATTCACTGTGTCATATTTAACAGAAATCCTCTCAAGAGAAAAATGACCTGCTTCTCCTTCTCTTCACATTTTTTTGGTTGAAAGTAAATCTCATTTCATCAGATGATATGTGAACTGTGGCCATGTTTTAAATGAAGTACATTCACTTCTGGTAGTGTATTGTTTTTCCTTCTTTATGACTTCCAGATTTGCCTACTTACTTCATAGTGATTTATAAGAACTCCATTTGCCTAGAGCATCCTCCAAAATGCTGTAAACTTAATCTCCTTCTTCCAAGCAAGCTCTACTGAAATGAATGGAAGTATTACAAGAGTTGGCTTCCCATTCATTTTAATGATGCATGTGAAGGAGAAGTTCCCAGTGGATTACATTCTATATGTACATTTTTGGCTATTTGTGTGTGGGGGTGGGGGGGCGGTAATGAAAGTAGTCCTTATTGTCGTATATTTGTTCTAGTTAAATCCATCACTGATGTGCTTGTATGTGAATGTTGAGGATTATGGATTATTCTTTTGTAAACATCTGTACTTTCATGTTAATTTCTGGCTTTTTCATAATAATGGAAATGAATGGAGCTGTTTGTAAACTTATCATTTATGCCATAATTTTACTTGATAAATATTGGTAAAAACTATAGGGTATGCATTTGCCTGCTTGAGATTTTTTTAATGAGCTAATTTTATGAATGCAGTGTTATTACATATACTTTGAACTTCTGATGTATCTATGACAGTTCAGGGGAGCAATGTTCTTAGACTGCCATTTACAACCAGACTGGCAGTCTGAACTGAAGCATGCTTACTCGCAGGAGTAAGCATGCTTACTAGTAACTCACTAGTAAGTCCTAGTGAGTTAAATGGGATAGAAGGCCTAATCATATGTATATATGCAGGAGTAGTTTGTAGTGAATTAAATGGGATCTACCACATTATCGTATGTATGTGCCAATGGCTGTAGGCCTGTTCTCGTTTAAGTTGGGGTGAGGCTTTTTTGACATTAGTATTACATCCATAGCTTCTTGTCATTTGTAATTACATATTGTATGGTTCAGTGCAACTTAAATAAATTTAATGGGTTTTTTAAATTAAAAAATACAACAGGGTTTGCAGTATCAAACTCCTTCTGTGGCACTAATATGCATTCATCAAGTAGATATGAAACCCTACTTGTGTCATATCTTCAGTATTTTTAGTATACTGAAGAAACAATAAGGAATTCCTAATACATTTGGGAAACTGCCTTAACACCTGGCGTAATGAACTGTTGACATCTTGGTTGTAGAGAATAAGAACTACAAATAGTTAAACATAAAAAAAAATCCTATCCAGGTATTCTGTATTTGGTTTTAATTAATATGGGAGGAGAGAGAGCGAGGATGAGCACACTAGCTTTGCCCCCCTCCCATGTTAAAGGTGACTGTCTGCAGCAGGGAGTCCTTTGCAGCTGTGGAAGTTCCCCCGCACGATTTAGAACCCTGATTTTCCAGGATTCTAAACAGCTGACAGTTGTCCATAGACACTCATGGAGGATGGCAAGAATGGTAATGGAGGGGGTGGAACTACCACACTCATCCTCACTCTCCTTCCTCTTGTGTTAATTAAATGCCTGAATAGGCTTGTTACACTGGATTGCATGATGAAAAGTTACATAAAGTAACATAAAAGCATGCATCTTCTAAATCACAAGTTGATTGAATGAAATCTGCCCACCCTTATTTATTGTGCAATTTGTAAACTGGTGTATCTAGTATTTAAATTGTAAATCATAACTGCTGATTCATTATTCCATTTTGTTTTTTGTTTTTTCCTTGGTGGTGTTAGACAATGGGTGCTTTCTGTAACCCATAGTTTTAACCTGTCTATATTAGATTGGAGATATTTATTCAAGTCCACAGGAATTCCATTTTGTGGATCTGTTATACAAATTCATATCACGTGTGTTAGATTTAAATTAAAGACAAAGTAATGTCATAACAGGCATATAATTTGCCTTCTGCTCATGTATGTACAACTGTATGTGCGATGTAAACCTATGCGCAATGCAAATCTAGATACATTGCCAAGAATGTCTTAATAAGTATGAATTCCAACTCCCCTTATGATAATGTTTTTAAAAGATTTTATTCCGTTGGAGAAAGAAATAAGGCTGTCATATGGCAGACATGTGGCATATTTTAATTGAGCCATTGAATAGTATTTTTGTTAAAAGATTGAATTATGTGGATTAAAAAATGTTTAGTAATGGTAAGGAATACACGTTTTCTAAAATGGCCCATGTATCTCACTAAAGACAGGAACAAATCAAAAGGATTGAGCAGTGGAGCAAAGGGGATGTGAGGAGGGGTGGGGGAGAAATGGAGAAGCAGAATACAGTATAATATTGACTGGTATAATGACAAGAGAGGAAGGTAGATGGCATATTTTGGTTAGTGGGGAGTATTAAGAAATGAGGCAGATATGTATGTTTCAGATAGCTTATGTCAGCCTTCCTCAACCTGATGCCCTCCAGAAATTTTGGATGTCAACTCCCATCAGCCCCAGCCAGCATAATCAGTGGTCAGACTCAGGGATGCTAGGAGTTGTTGTTCAAAACATCTGGAGGGCACTGGGTTGGGGAAGGCTGAGTTGCATCCTACTTGGGACACTGCTTAGTAGTGTATTGAAGCACTATGTATATTAACCTCTAGCATGCCCCTTCTAAAACAGATGTAGCACCAAATAATATGCATAAAGATATTTAAATACCCAACCTTATTTGTCATAGAGAATGTTAGTATGTAGGTGCCTGCTTTAGCCCTGTTCTCTGAAGTTTAGCTAGTTTGGATCCAGCCAGTATGCAGACGGAATTTCAATTTCATAGCCTCTATTCTTATCTCCTTGAAGAAAGAGCAGTGTACAAATATATAAGCAACAACAAATTCGAAACCTAATACACAATTATGTCCTTTTCTGGTTGTGATGTTCTTGAATCTAATTGTCAGTTCACATGGTGTATAAACATCATGTGATTAGTCCAGACTAATGTGGTGACTCACAGATTAATGTAAGAATGGACTCCATTTAAAAGCACCTTATCTGAGATGGTGGGAAGAGATAGGAAAGCCCTATCAGTGGTGTTTGATCTAAGAGAAGTCATTCATACAAATCACTACTCGATGCCAAAGTCACCATAATGAACATATATTTGTGAATCAACCCTTCAATACTGTAAATTTTAGCAGTACAGGGCACTGCATCTTTTATTTATTTATTACATATCTAAACTGCCCAATCACCAAAGCTCTCTTGTGATCTCAGGAACATTTACCCTGGGAGGACTGGCATTGCTTCTGTGTATCTATCTTGACATTTTAAGATTGGCTATTTAATTGACACATTGGTCATTTGTGAGCTTTCTTTTTGAGCACAAGGAAAGTCAATTAAAAAATTGTTTGTCTTGCTAAGAGAGTTTCTGTGATCCTAAAAACCGTGTTTTCTTTCATATGCAAGGGACTTTAAAGAGGAAAAGTGAATAGAAACTGTAATTTATTTCTTGGCATCCTGAGGACATACTTTCTGTGACTCGGGCTAGAGGCTACTTTAGAAATCAAATAGTTAAACCAGCATTTTGGATCTGTGTTTACATCTGTATTCTTTCTTATAAATTACAGGTATTGTTATGATTTCAGTAGCACCTGGATGTATATAATTTTGAATGTATTTCTCAAGCACATGTGTTCATCCTCACAGTGGAACATATTGTTCAGGACCGTCTGGTGTGTTGATTTGTTGTTCCTCTGTGCTTCATTTTCTTTGCACCAATTTTTGCTAATTTTTTTGTTCCAAGAAAACTGCTAATGCTATTTGGTTCATAATTTAGTGGCAACATGTAGAAGAGCTGCTTTTGTAAAATCAAATCTCCTAAATAAAATAAGAACGCGTATGGCAGACTATTTCTATGGGGCTTATGCATTAATCATGTCTAACAAGTCAAGAGTGAGCAGAAGGCAAATATTAGAAGGGTCTTTGCTCTTCAACTTCTCCTTTGTTCAGTCCAAACTTTCTCCCTTCCCCTTCTTGGTCCACTGCTGCTGCTTCCCCTCACTGCTCACCCTCTCCTCTTTTCACATCCCTACTTATATCCACATTCTGCTCACACTCTTTCCCATTTTCCCCATCTGCTGTTTGCTTTCTCCTCTTCTCTTATGCTTTTTCTTTGGGAAGGAGCACACAGCTCTTGAAGCAGGCTAGCTGGAAAGGAGTGCCTTCTTCCACCGCCCCAATGGAAGGCACAAGAAAGGGAGGCAGGAGGAAGAGAATTTGCCTGCCCACACTTGTTTCTGAGCAGATTGAAGCCCTAAACTGATCATGGCAATTTGTTGTGGGCCTCATTCTTCTCTTCAGCCCAAGATGCTCCGATCTGCAAAGTTGTTTTAGGAACAGCGGCTGGCTGAGCCTGTCCATCTCCTGTCTGCTCCTGAAATGATTGATGTGGAATGTATTTTACTCAGAGGAAGTGCACCAAAGAATGTGCTTCCTCTGTGACTGAACTGAACACCTGTTGACTTGCACCCAAGCTTGCTTAGCTAGCTGCTAAGTTAAACGTACTTATCCAGCTTTGGCCTCCAAAGAAAGTAAAAAGAATCTTTCTGACAAATAAGTCTCAGTAGACCTATCATCCATCAATTTATCCTAATTCTTTCTTCTCTGTGCCTGAAGGAAAGCAAGAAGCTTCTCTTTAGACACAAGAACTCCCTGCTCTGGCAGCAAAATACTAACATCTGCATGCTGCTCTCTGCTTCTGGTGATATTCCATATTCATATAATGCCAGTGTTGCATGCATAGTCTGTGATGGTTTGGGGGGTGCAGGGAGTTAGAGCCTGTCCCAACCCCCATTTCTTCTTTTATCCCCTTTCTCCCCCCCCCCCCCCTTTTCTTCTTTTTTGACAAACCTGCTCTTCCTTGGCTCAAAACCAGGGCCACAATTTTCAGTGGGTCCAGAGGCCAAGTTCCTTGTCACTGTTGCCAACACCACCTCCCAGGAGGCTTTGTTCCACCGTCTCCTGCTGCATCTTTGGGGTCCCAGTGTGGGCTAGAAGAAGAGAAGGATAAGAGCAGGTATTTGCCAATAATTGTCTGGGAGCCACACTAAAGTATGTGGAAGCCTGATGTTTTCACGGTTTGGCCATTTTGGTATAGAACAGTTTCAGTGCTGGAAGTGTTCCTCTACTTCCCGAAAGTTCTCACAGCCAAAACAAGAGGCTTCTGTTCCATCTGTGTAAACAGACAGCCCTGAACAGGACAGGTTTCTATTCCAAAGATCCTACAGTTTAACTGTCAACAAGGAGGGAAGACAAGGGACAACAAATGCTGTTGTACACATACGCGCAGCTTTATTATGGAACATAACTCTTTCTCCAGGCCAGTTGCCAGGGGAAACACAGTTTACACCTACCAGGATACCCTGGTGTAAGATAACATGATGCAGAAAAGGATACTCTGGATCTACTAACTAGCATCTTCTTTAAATGAATGGGTTCGTGAGGGATCAAAGTTAGAAATTAATGGCTTTGGAATATGAATTTCCCAGCTTGCAATGCATTACAAAGCAAGCTGCCTTGCCCCTGAAAATGAATGTCTAGTCATTGCTTTAAATCAAGTATATTATGAGCTTATGCTCCCAATATATTCTCTGAGCTAAGGAAAGGGCTCAAGAAGCAGTTGCAGTGTTGGCATATGTTGCTTGATTGCTGAAATTGACTTCAACTTTTTTTTAAAAAAATAATGGGTATGTAATTTACAGAACAATACCCTGGCCTAAGAGCTCTGCTGGATCACACCAAAGACATCCTGTTTCCTGCAGTGGCCAATGAGATGCCTGTGGAATGCCCACAGCAGGGCATGAGTGCAACAGCACCCTACTTACCATTCATATTCCCCAGCAACTGGCATTCAGATAATCTTTAAACTAGGGGGAAATCTTGGACCTATAAAACCCCTTCAAAACTCCATATGTAAATATGGCCATGCATCATGTAAATACTGTATGTCCTTTAAAAAAAGCTAATCACATGTCTGGCTGTTGCAAGGTGTCAGTGGCTTATGACAATGCCACAACATGGCACATTTTTTTTGCAAAGAAACTCAACCCCACCCATCTACAGCATAGACCCTGCAGTCTTTAAAGTTCAGTCTTGACGTAATCATTCCAGCCTCCATACTGCCAGGAACCGCACCATCACTTAATTGGATCTGACTCCACATTCAGTGGGCTATTTGGAAACTAAAGGGCCTGAGTGGCCAAACAAACACCCCAGTAGCCTATTCTCAGCTTCCATCATGCTTCCCCTCCAGTGCTGCAACCACTTCCGCATCCTCTAGCTGCTGCTCCAGGTTTACAACGATGGAGCACATGCCTATCAAAAGTCAAGGTTTGTCACACATGGCATAGATAGAAGGAAAGGAGTATCATAGGTGATATTCTATACTACCACTCCAAAATGCACATGCATCCCAGAACATAAGAGCCATGCTGGATCAGACCCAGGGTCCATCTAGTCCAGCACTCTGTTCACACAGTGGCCAACCAGCTTTCACCCAGGAACCCACAAGCAGGACACGGTGCAACATCACCCTCCCACCCATGTTGCCCAGCAACTGGTATATATAGGCTTTTTTGCCTCTGATACTGGAGGTAGCACATAGCCATCAGGACTAGTAGCCATTGATAGCCTTCTCTTCCAGGAATTTATCCAACCCCCCTTTAAAGACATCCAAATTGATGGCTATCACTACATCTTGAATTCCATAGTTTAAGTATGTGCTGTGTGAAGAAGTACTTCCTTTTATCTGTCCTGAATCTCCCACCAGTCAGCTTCATGGGAAGACCCCACGTTCTAGTATTATGGGAGAGGGAGAAAAATGTCTCCCTCTCCACATTCCCCACACCATGCATAATTTTGAACACCTCTATTGGGTCTCCCCTTAGCCTCCTTTTTTCCATGCTAAACAATCCCAGCTGCTGTAACCTTTCCTCATAGGGGAGATGCTCCAGTCCCTTGGTCATTTTAGTTGTCCTTTTCTTCACTGAGTTGCCCTTTTCTGCAAATCCTGCATGTGCAGTAATGAGCACATATCAGTTGAGAATCTGAGTAGGGGAAATTGTGAATTCTCCAACGCCACTTGTAATTGCCAGCCTACTTTTTTTTTATTCTCGCTGAAGAGAGTTTGACCCTCTCTGGAGGACAGTGCTCCATTAAATATAATACACTTTCAGTGTTGGGTGTGGCTGACATTGCTAAATTTATTGTCATGAAAGTTGGATAACAATAATTCCTTCTCATATATTAAATTTGAATTATGTTAATGGCAGCTGGTGGATAAAATGTATATTTTCTGTAAATCCAATTCCATTTACTCAGTTAGTGTAAAATGGTGTATCTGAGGAGTGTGTGATCACTTTCAATAAAGACCGAATTGACACCCACACAGCCCTCCCATATTGTTTTTCATTAAAAGAGTGCTGTCTTTTCAAGTATACTTGACAATGAGATTGTTCAGGGTTCTTCACTGGTTTTACTTCATGCATATTCTTACCTGCTTAAAGGCAATCAGTGCTCAGCTTCCTTACTAATTCCTAGTTAAAGCAAAATAACCTCTTTAAGTAATCAACCTTTTCCCTCTCATTAAGTTTTTTGTTAGGAAGGTGCATGGAACACCACCTCGTTCTGTTCCTGCAGCAGGGTTTACATAACCTTGCAGTCTAGCCTCTTCCTAAAATAAATACATTTGTGTGTTCGAGAGGCAAAAATAATCATCTGCTGATGAGACTGAGACCTTTGCTAGACCTACCTGGGAATCCGTGCGGGAGGAGGGGCGAGCCTGTGGCACAAGTAGCACAGGCCGTCGCTCCAATCCAGATGTCAGACGCGACGGGATGCAGGAAAGCCCTGTCACGTCCACCATTTTTTTTAAAAAAGGGGCTGCTGCGCAGGAACGCTCGAGTGGCAATGGTAAGTATTATTTTTTTTAAAAAAAAATGTTGCCGCTCCCCCCACCCTGCCCTGATCTCCCCCCCTGGCCGTGATCTCTCCCCCTGCCCCAATGGGCACATCACTCTTGAGGAGCACTGCACCCTGTCCGCCGCTTTTCCTGGCTACTCGTGAGTAATTGTGGTAGCCGGGAAAAGCGGCGGAAAGGTCTACACGCTCACGGTCTTGGGCTCAGCCCAAGGCCACGGGAAATACCGGGCTACAACTGGAGCCTGTTACCCCGGGGCAAGGGAGAGTTGACCCCTGCCTGAGCCCGGGATCAACTGGACGCACAGGGGCGAGCCCAGGGTTCACCCCGGGCTAACCCGTGGTCTAGCAAAGGCCAGAGTTAAAGACTTCCTTAGATGGTTAGCCACATTTTTTGATGAATTTACATTGTTGTAGACAGACATTCCCTTTCCCAAAACCTAGGAATCCAAACCAGCACCATAAAAATATTTCTGATGTTTAGGATCCAGCATAAAATGTTTCAAAGCCAATTGGCCAGAACACGGTGGTAAGCTATAAGCAGGCATCGAAATGGACTTTAGGCCAGACTGATCTTCCCTTGCTGGTGTTCTTATTGAATGAGGCTCTTGTTCCTTTGGCAAATGGATGGGTCCAGAACTTCCTTTCCCTTTCTGCAGTCCCAGGGCAACTGTTAGTTGGAGTTGAGTGTTCTTTCTAGCAGGGAAGGAGAAGCAAGCTCCATGTAACCTCCTTCTCTGGTCAATGAATGGGCCAGGTTGGTCTCCCCCTCAACTTGACATTATGTTACTACTTGGAGAGGCACGACAAACTACACACTGCTTGCAACTTATTTCTTATACACAGTAGTGCCTACAGTGCTGGGAAAATGTGGCATTATATTAATGTTTCATGTATTAAGTTTACAATTTTAGAAACCACTCTGATATTACAGTGTTTAGACAAGGGAAGCAACACCCCTTAAAGGGGGACAAAAGGAACAATGAACAAAAACTGGATTAGTACTTGAAGAACTGTGGTTCTTTGTGTGAAATAAGGATATTTGAAAGAGCTGAGAGTTGACATGTCTGTTCCATGGCATTTATGGAGCTCAGAACTCTTGTATACAGAGACAAAAATGTTCAAAAATGAGGTCAGTTATGAACTCCCTACAGAGGAATAGGCAGCCTGAGATGTCTCGAGGTGTGTGAAACAAGTGTGAAGAAAGCACTTCTTAAAGCTTGAAAGTTTGAGTACTGGAAGAGGACATGTCTTGGTTTACCCTAAGGAAATGATGGCTCATTCCCTACTCTGGTCATAGGGTCAAACCTGTTCATCTAAGTGCCACACAGGGCATCCAGCGCTCAGGCAGGGACGAACCCGGGATGATCCTGGGATAAACCTTAGGTCTAGCTACAGCCTCTGTTTCACTATGTATAACTGGGCTACAAACACCATTATTTTTATTTTATTTTATTTTTATTTATTTATTTATTTATTTATTTATTTATTTATTTATTTATTGCTGTTGCTTGTATTTCCTGAAACTGCTTCTTTGGCTGGTTCTTGAGTGGTGAAAACAGGTTTTCCTTTTTAGTTTGTTCGATTGTATTCACAATAGTTTTCCAGGAGCCACTAGAGGCAATTCTAGGCAAGCCCAGTGGCATGAATCAAGGACTTTGGAAGGGAAATCAAGTGCAATTTCAGAAGAACAAGAATGGTTTGAAGAGTGTCCCTGATTGTCAAGGACATCTAGAAGGTACATCCATTATGTAGTCTCACAGTTTAGCTTGAGGAGGAAGAAAAGAGTTTGGCCCAAGTTCATTCACTGTTTTTTGTTGCCTCTGCTGAATTTGAGAAGGATCTTCCTGTTCCCTGTAATGCAAAGAGCTGTACACTGTTGTAATAAGCAGTGAGTAAATGTACTGTTTCCCAAGCCAGAGGTATTCTTATGATGGCAGTGGTTGGCTGGTTGTGCATAATGTGTAGTAAGAAATACTATTCTTAAAAGCCTCCCTTCTGCTTTGAAGAGCAGAATTTTATTTTTTGGTCAATGTTACCAATTAGCTATGCAACAAAAGGATGATCAAACCTGGTTTCCTAAGCCCCCAAACCTTATGGGGAAACCTTGTCTCCTGTTCTCCCCACCCTGAAGGTAGGCTATAACTATTTTAAATCCAATCCTTGGCCCTGTTTTGCACTTGTGAGGATTTTCTTAATATTTATATCTGATTCACTCCCCCCTCTCATCTAACAGGACCCATCTAAGTGTATCCATGGGTTGTGGTGTTCTGGCATCTATTTCTTTTCTTTTTTTATTCTTTAGAACAATGTGTACTTGAAGAATAAAAAGATCCAAGAACAACACAATCCATGGATGCACTTAGAAAATGCAGTCAGCTGTGTGGTTGTGAGACTGAAAACCTACAGAGTTGATATCAGATGGGGTGGCAACAATCAGGAAGTTAGGCCACAGCTAGACCTAAGGTTTATCCTGGGATCATCCAGGGTTCGCCCCTGCCTGAGCACTGGATCCCCTGTGTGTCACCTAGATGAACAGGTTTGACCCCTGGACGTTCCAGGGATAAACCTTAGGTCTAGCTATGACCTTAGTCTGCTGTCTATGTGGTATTGAGGTCAGTTCTAAGGGATACACAGAGGGATACAAAATAATTGTATGAAAGGTACAAATAAAAGGGCATATTACCACACCAGGGTGAGAAAGCAATCGGCATGTTAGAAACTAGTCTCCCATTTTTTGCTTTTGTGTTTTGTTTCTGGGAGTGCTTCCAGATGAAGCTTTTATTTTGCAGGCACCCTGACTTGTTCATAGAATTTACAGGGGATCCAGACAGTGTTGTCTTCCATTTGTAACCATCCTGTGTTTCCCACCTCCATTTTACTAAACTGTTAAGGAGAGAAAGATGAAGTAGCTGCACAATGTGTTTTGATTGCTAGTGCTAGGAGACCTCTGTCTGCAAGCAGCCTAAGATGTGTGGTTATTTCAGCCTTAACTTACAAGTTTCCCAGTACTTTCTGTTTTTGTGATAGAGAACTTAAGAGGAAAATGAAACCCACAGACTCTTCCTGTAACCTAACAGCACCTGCTTTGTTCACAGCCTGCTGATCTTAACAGATGGCCGAAAAATACACACCAAGTTCTCATATTTGCATGTGCAAATATAGCAAAACGAATGCCAGCATTCGACCCCTTTCTTCCCCTGAACATCCTTGAATGGTTCAGTGAGAGACACCTCCATTCTGTAGCCTTTTTCTGCCTCATTACTTGTCATGTGTTAGAAACTTTGCATAGGTAATTTAAGGATTATACAGAAGAGCCACCCACACCCTTTTCCTCTTCACTTGACAATTGTAAAATGCAGAATTCAAATACTTGTATCAAGTAGTAACCTCTTGTTTAACTGTTTTGCCTTTAAGTTAATCATGTCTTGAAGTTGAATGAAACATCTGCTTTGGGTCAAAGGGCCCCTTAAACCCAATCTGTCAGTTTATGCTTGGAAGTAGAGTAGAAGCCATCCCTGTGTTTATAAATAGGAGTATATTTATAACTCTCTTCCTCTTTGTGTAATCCCAGTGTTACTGAAAATCTTTTGTACACCAGAGTCTTTATGTACATAACACAGCTGCGGTGTATGTTTTCTTTTGTGTAGGATAGTTCAATGGTTGGGTCTCCTCTCCCCCTTGGTTATGGTTGTTAATTTTTGCTTAAAGCTGGTCACTGGTCTTGAGCTGCAACATGTTTTTTACATTTAATTTCTACAATTTTTTTCAGTTGCAGAGTTTTTGTTTCTGTTCTTGATTGAGTTTGGTGTTCATAAAAATGGCAGATCAGAGTTGGTGGTCTCTTAATTAGAGCTGAATCAATAGACCTTACTTGCAACATATCTGTTACGACAATTGGGGATCTGTTTTGATATCCTACAAAAATTCTCTGTTGTGAATGAGGGATGTGGGTATTTGTGCCACCATTGGTTTCAGTAAGGCCATTTTCAATGTGTTTTGAGGTATTGGGTGAGGCAAAAATGAGGAAGGAATCAAGAAATAGCCAGGCAAAACAAAATTTTGAATTCATATGTTGAAGGGTTGCATAAATGTACTGGACACCTGACCATGCTTAAATATCATCTGTACACAAGCCAGTGTGTACAGTTTGTGCAGTAGATGAAGTAGACTCTAGTCCACAAAAGCTTATGCTCAGTATTTAAAGTGCCACAAGAGTCTTTGTTGTTTTTGCTGTCAAAGCATGACTTTTTAAAAGAGAATATCCATTAGATTATTTGAATTTCAGTGGCTCCAGTTGAGTATTCTACCAATCATTCACCTGATGCAAAGATTTTCAAAGAAAAATGTGAATGCATTTTTGTACATGGCCATTGTGCACCATGGAGTTGTGGGTTTAAAAGCTACCATAAATATGGTAATTCTTGTATATACATATTTCACCTTAGGTTCCACTTGCCATTATAGGATTTAGTGAGATTACAGGAGATAGTTTGGTGCATGGAAGGAGACAGGACAAGAGTGGGAATCACACTGAACAAAAAGTTCCCAGACCACATAGTCATCCTAGACCACAGGATGGTGACTAGTTTCTAGTGGTACAAGTACAGTTATAGTAACTTCCCTATATGTTGAACTATATCTCCTATCATCCCCAGGGCATGCTGGCTAGGGATGATAGGGATTGTAGTCTAACACAGGTGGTGTATGCCAAGTTGGGGATGTCTAGGCTAGAATGTCAGACTGGGATTGGGGAGATCTGGGTTCAAATCCATGCTCAGCTCTGAATTTCAATGGATGACTTTGGGCTAGTCACTCTCTAACTTCTGTTTCACAAGATTGTTATGAAGATACCATCTCTCTCTCTCTCTCTCTCTCTGTGTGTGTGTTTATGAATGGTGGAAAAAAAGCCTTCCATATCACATAGCAAGTCCATTTTTTTTAATCTGAGGGGTGGGGGCTTAGAAGCAGATTGACATACAGGTTTTTTGTGGGGGGAGTATATACTATTCAAAGGGGGGGAAGTTCCAAAATCTCACTGGGAAGGCATGCCCTAGTGTTTAGACATAGCCTAAAATAGCTCTTTTGAGTCCAAGCCAAGGACTCCATTTAGTGTGAAATATTTGGAGGAGAGTAATATTACATATACCAAACAATAAATTAAATAAAAAGGTAGATTGCATTGTAAACCAAGACTAAATTTCTCAGTGATTTCCAAACTTTAAAAAGCATGCAAACATCAATTCATACCATTCATAAACTAGCATAAATTTTGTGAGCGTGCTCACTTTTAGAAGCCTTTGACATTTTCCTTCTAATTTAATCACACATAGTAGCTGCCTGTGTGAGGGTAATACTGTGTGTTGTGATTGCAAGTGTTGCTGTGTTGATCATATCGCATATTCATATAGCCAAAGGAACAGATGGAGTGTCTACATAATATCCATATTTGACGAGCTAGTGAATTTTGCTCCACCTATGCTTACATTCACATCTTAAACTCTTAAGGTTATAGGTTGCTGATTTATTCAGGCAAGGGAGGATTTGGTGTTAAATTTTACTCCAGGTTCTCAACATTATTGTGCCTAGGTCATGTGGACAGGAAATGACTTGGGAAGGCTTTGTCTAAATTGTACAGATTGCAGGTGCAGACTCATACTGAGAATCACCTTCCACGTGAAAGCACAGTGTCAGGGAGAATCCTGGCATGCTAATTTGCTATTTTTTTCCATGGATGGACAGTGAGAAGAGCCCTCATTCACAATCTGAAGTGATACAATCTAGGGTGTTATTAGAGAGGATATTGGGAGATCGATGACCAAGGGTTGGTCACATGACCATAACCAGGCTTTGTTTGTTTTTAAATAACAGCTGCAGCAACACAGAACCATGTTGGCATCATACAGGCACCTGCAAAGTGTTTTTCTCCCCACCACAGGGCAAATAGCAGCTTCAGGGGGATTTTAATAAGGAAATCGACATGGGGCTAAAAAGTACCTCCCCCACCAAAACTCCATGGCATTGCGCACCTGAACCCATTTTGGCTGCTCTGCACTTAGCACCATTCATTTTTATAAAAAGCATGAGACATCTGATCGTGGATCTCTCACTGCCACATCTTGTTGGGCCTCTGTGCCTAGGATTACCATTTGATCTGCTGTTTGTGACAACAAGGCCCTTGGGTAGTTTTCTAATGGTTGTTGTAGTTTTTAAAATCTACAATGCACTTTTTATTTGGTATTTTTGTTATCAGCTTATCTCCTGAAGCTTTTTATCAGATTCCAATAAAGCAATTTTATTGGCTTTCTCATTGATATAAATCAAAATGTCATGTATCATTGAGAGTGTCTTTATTACTGCATTTCAGTGAAGACTTTGTATCATCATTATAGATCACCTTGACTTGCTGCAGGGCCTGTCAAGGTGCCATTCATTGAACATTAATGATTATTAAATCTAGTTTCAAGGGTATGGCATTTTCTTTCCACCTTTTTAAGGTTATCTTGAAGGGTTGAAGAAATTTTTAAAAAATAGGCTGGGGAGGGCAGAGTCAAAGCAACAACTTTTCAATAAATGTTTTTGCTACCACATATTTGTGCTATATCACAACCAGGGTTTATGTAGCCAGGATGGGAACTGTTTTAAGTTAAATTAATGCTATCTATATCTTTTCATCTGTCATCACTTGCATGTAAGAAGGGGGAAGGTTCTGTCAAGGAAGACTATATTTCCATCACTATAAATTTTTAGCAATACATGGGCTAGGTTCAGACATCACAACGACCCAGTGTTTAGAAAAAAAGTGGGACTGTGTTGGTACACACTATCTGGTTGCTCCTACTGGAAGCTGGAACTGCTAAACAACTAAGGGCTCACCTACACCAAGCAGGATATTCCACTATGAAAGCGGTATATAAAAGGCGGGAGCCACACTACTGCTTCATAGCAGTATTGAAGTACACTGACAACTGTTGGGGCCCATTGACACATACCATATACCACTTTCATACTGTTTTCATAGTGTTATATCCTGCTTGATGTAGATGTGTCAAGGACCCCAACAGTTGTCAGTGCACTTCAGTACCACTATAAAGCTGTAGTGTAGCTTCTGCAGTGCACTTCAATACTGCTATAAAGCACTAGTGTGGCTCCTGCCTTTTAGATACCGCTTTCATACCACTTTCATAGTGGAATATCCTGCTTGGTGTAGATGGGCCCTAAGGATGCTCTATTCTTGAGTTGTTTAGCATTGTATGCATACCTGGAACACTGATTTTGTTGGGGGAGAGACAACATTCCAACTCGGAGACACTAAATAATTCTAAACAACCCAAGGACAGAATGTCTGTGGGTAGTTTAGCCAAATAGCATGCAGCAGCGTGTGCATTCATCCACAACAATCCAGAAAGAATTTTGGTTTGTTGTGATGTCTGAACTGGGCTATGGTTTCACTTAATTATATATGGACTGAATGAACTGACATTTCAGGAGTCCAGAAAGAACCCAAATGCTATTGTATTGAAAGAAGTAATTAGACTGTACAAATGCAAGTTTTCAAATATATGTTTCTTTAAATAATGATATCAAAGTTTTTGGGGTGATAATACATACATATATGCAAGCACACAAGAGACATGCACCTTGTTGAAGCTAAGCAAGTCTGAGTCTTGTTCATTGTCTGGATGGCAGACCCAATGATGGAAAAAGTAGGATATAAATGTAATAACTAAAATAAAAGAGCTGTTTGCTCATAATACTAAAGCATGGATTAGTGTTATGAAGGTGAGCTTTGAGCTTGCACACTCTCCCCTCCCCTCTCCTCCTCCAGCACAGCCACAAAGAGAAGATTTGAAGTTTCCACATCTGCTTTAGTTTAACTGCAGCTTAGTGTATCATCTGAACCCTAAACTACAGTTAATTTCAATGATAGTTTGTGGAAACAACCTAGCTTTGTAAGCCATTGTTTGACATTGGCTTGTTTCCACTAACCATAGTTAAGATTAATCACAGTTTATCAGGTTTGAGTAACACAACAAACTATGGTTAATCAAAAACAGAAGCAAATTCTTCTGAATCTATCCTTCTTGCTATGCTGAAGGAGCATGGGAACAAGCCCAAAGCTTGCCTAGGCTTGTTCTCATAACATTAAATTATAGTTTAGCGTTACATGCGAACCAGACCAGTGGAAACCGAAGGTTTATTTGACCTCTGGTGGTCTCCCACACATGACTAGTGACTGTATTTTGACTTGGCGGGTCACAAGTTGTTTTGACCTGGCTTACACAACCTAGAACACAGTTTGTTGCTGTCAGGGAGCAGGCCCACTGTTGTATATGATAGTCAGTTAGAAAGCCAGCCTCTGCTCCAAGATTGAAGCAGAATGGCTTAAGTGATGTACCTAGGTGAAGCAATGCTTCGCTATTTTATCTCTGAGGCTTATGAGAGGCAATTTATTTATTTATTTATTTATTTATTACATTTCTATACCGCCTAATAGCCGGAGCTCTCTGGACGGTTCACAAAAATTAAAAACATTCAAAGTATAAAACAACAGTATAAAACCATAAGGCAAGGCAAGAAAACTGCTTTTTGCAAGGCAAAAGCAGCTGTTTCTACTACAGAAATGTAATTTGAGATTTGACATGATAGTTTCCAACAGCCTACCGCCACTGTCACCTATGTACAAGGTTGGCTGGAACCTGCTGTGAAAACAGTTTTATGAAATATAACTAAATGAGAGAGTTTTCTGGTGAGATTTTGTTATCAGTTCTCAGTTTAGGGTGTTTGTGCATATAAACTAATAGCCAAGGTGGCTAGTAACTCTTAAGGTCTGAAGAAATAACTTATCACAATTGGAAGGAAAATGTATAGAGGTCTGTTTGCTTGGAATTCAGTAATGTATAACATGCATGATAAGAGATGTTAAACCACTATGGTTCACTCTAAGGTTTTGCTTCCATTTAAACCTCTTGAAATCTTTTGGAGCACTAATGTGTGTGAGTACAGTTCTGTTTGCCTGTGATACAGTGGGTTGAAGAACTGAAATGAATAGTCCTGGCCTACAGCATTCTGTAAATACGTCAAGGGTGTGAAGTTGAGCTGATTACATGAGTAAACACTTCAATTATAGAAATAATAGAATACTAGGATAAAAGTTGGTTATGGGGCAGTGCTGGTTACTGAGCAATGCAAGATTTTGTGAACAATGAGCTTAGAGGTTCATATTAATTTTATCATATGAAACGTGTGTGTTTTCTAACATATTTAGAGAGCTGTTGAAAATTTCACTGACTGGAAAGTTACAGAAAAGTATTTGCTAATGTATTGATTGAGCAGTGATGTAAATAGTGTGTGGGGCAAAACACACACATTAGGATTGAATTAGTTTTCTTTCTATCCTTGAGAGATTCAAGTCAGACTTTGGGTACAAATTTGCACAAAAATATTATTGTGAACTTTGGCCTAGCCATATCTTTTGTTCGATAAATGAATGTTAATGGCTGGTTAATGATTTCTTAATGGAGTAAATAGCTAGAAAATAGCCAGAGATCTTTCCGGAATGTTCAGAACCGCAAGAAAGTTGACTCATCCTACTCAGGCCCAGCTGAGAGTGGGTCTTTATGTGTATCTGTGAGTACAATGGATTTTTTTTTTAACATGGAAAATGAGCAGGCCTATGGGCAGTGATTAAAGAACTGCAGTTTAAGATAGGCAGAAAGACTAAGGAGACTGAAGGAGATGCAGAGAATTGGCTGAAGACTGAAAACATAGAGATCTAATATGCGGCACTGGAAGGTCCTTGTAAGAGTACTATGCCGCCTGTGTCCATCTGTACTCAACTGATGTATTTGTAAACAAAACTCAAAAAATACAAATATGCCTCCAGTGATTTCTCCTCCAAAAGAAATCAAGCCTAAGCAAGCACTCCCTCTGGAACGTTTTGCTACTTGGAAGTGAAAAATGCATAATAATATTTTAACACATACACCCAAATTATGCCTACCTTAATCCAAGTATTCAGTATCAAGGATAGACCTTTCTAAGAAAAAGTATTTGTTGAGCTTTCCCCACTTTCTTCCTAGTTGACAGCAATAGTTAAAAATGTGCTGAGAATACCACAGGAATTTCTGTCTGTGGCATAGAGGTTAAACTGCTGACGTGGCTGGGGAAAGTAGGTGGGCTCCATTCTTGGTCCCGTATATGGTCATCCATGTGTGCTTCTTAGCGTTATATGCTAGAGCCCTTGTTTTCCTCTGCAGCAAGAACTTAAGAATTCTAAAGTCAGAGAAATGACAAGAGATTAGAAGTGGAATGCTAGCTTGGGCAGACAAATTGTGGAGAACTGAAGTTGGCAATGTTCTTAGTCTGGGAGCAAGAATGAAGAAAAACATTGAATGTGTTCCATCCTGGATCTAGCATCTCTGAAAGAATTATTTGAGATGACTTCCCAGAACAGGTTGACCTGAAGAATGGTTTGGATATTGGACAGAAAAGATGGCAAGCTTTAGAGATCACCTTTCCCAGTTCTCTTCCCCTTTTCTCACCTTCCCTCCTTTCTTTCATCCTTTCTAAACCTATTCCAGTTTATATAGATTTTTTTTTAATTGCCCATTTTAAAGATCAGTCAAACTTAATGATATACTAAAGGCTGAGTTTTGAAAATTAGGAGAACTGGACATAAAGCAGAAGCATAATAGAATTAAATAATAGAATTAAACTAAGTCCTCTGTAGTAGTTCTTTCTCACATGATTTATCATCGTGTGAGGGGAAGGAGAAGAGGACTGGGCACATCCACTGACTCCTCCCCCACCATTGCATCCTATCACCCAGCCATCCATGTGTTGGAGGAGAAGGTCTGAAGGTCTAATCACATGTAGGCTCCCCAGATGAGTTCTGATTACTTGTAGGCTCCCCACTTGATTTAAAACTCGGATCTCGCAGGGCTCTATATGATCTGGTGACAAGCCAGAGGATTCTTAATCTCATTGGAAATCTACTTGCATTGTGCAAGCTTCCCCTCTTCAGACTTTCTCCTCCAATGCATGGAGGACAGAGAGCAGGCCCAAAGGGTAATTGTGTAAGGGGAGAACAACTGAATAGGATCTGGGAAAGACTAGGGGAATTCTCAGCACCCTCACCAGTCAACAGTTCCCAAGGTTCTTTCGGAAATGTCATTACACTCATATTAGAAATAAAACTAATATAAATTTGCAATACAGGTATGATGTTAATTAAGTTTACAGAATTTTCCTTTACCTATTAATTGTCATTGTTGGCAATTCTGCACATGTGGCTGCTGGCTTTTCAATTACTCCTGGAACATGTTCTTCACAAAAGTTGATAGCCATCCCCAGTTCTCTAACCTTGGTCTCCGGTGGTAAAAAAATCAATTTGCTGTTTGGTGTATCGCTGAATGGTGAACCTTGCAGCCTCTTTGAAACTTTCAAAATGACTCTGCTTTTTTCATTTAAACGCTTAGATGAGAGGGAGGCATCGAAGCAGTAATCAAACTCTTTTTCTTTGAGAGAGGGTGAGTCTCTTTCTTTGGTAGCAGTTCTTGTTACTCCTCTTCCCAAAGGAATAAAAAGTGTTGTAAAGTGAACTTTCAACAACAATGACCACAATGTTTTCATCCCCTGACCTTCACCCCAACTCCCGATGCCATGCATAAGAAAGTGTAATGTTAGTTAGGATTTTGTCTGCGCAACCACCTCTGTACCGGATCCTTGCCCCTCTTGGCTAATAAAAGCTAGCAGGAATAGAACAGCTGGCTGTGCCAAGGAAGTGATTAATGCCTCTCTGTGAGAGGGAGTGGTCCCAGATTGTAAGCCTATGCGGCAGGGTCTTGCTATTTACTGTGTTATCTGTACAGCACCATGTACATTGATGGTGCTATATAAATAAATAATAATAATAATAATAACACTCCTGAAGAAAACTTCCTTGGACCCAGAAAATCTTCGTAATTACAGGCCGGTAGCAAACGTTCCATTCCTGGGCAAGGTCCTTGAGCGTGTGGTTGTGGGCCAGCTCCAGACACTCTTGGATGAGACTGATTATCTGGATCCATTTCAGTCAGGCTTCAGGCCTGGTTTTGGCACGGAAACAGCTTTGGTTGCCCTGTATGATGACCTATGTCGGGAGAAAGACAGGAGAGGGAGAGTGACTCTGTTGATTCTCCTCGACCTCTCAGCAGCTTTCGATACCATTGACCATGGTATCCTTCTGGGACAACTCGCTGAGCTGGGAGTGGGAGGTACTGCTTTGCAGTGGTTCCGCTCCTATTTGGCGGGTCGGATACAGAAGATGGTGCTTGGGGAACATTATTCAGCCCTGTGGACTCTCAAGTATTTATTTATTTATTTATTTATTTCACTTATATACCGCTCCCATAGCCGGGGCTCTCTGGGCAGTTTACAGAAATTCTAAAATTAAGATAAAAACAAGTATATAAAATTTAAAATTCTAAAACACAGAACATACATACATAAAACATTAAAACCGTTAAAAACTAAACATGTGGGTGATTAAGATGTGCCGCCATATGCCTGGGCAAAGAGGAAAGTCTTAACCTGGCGCCGGAAAGATAGTAGCGTTGGTCCCACAGGGGTCAATTTTGTCCCCCATGTTGTTTAACATTTACAAGAAGCTGCTGGGTGCGGTCATCTGGAGCTTTGGAGTGTGCTGTCATCAGTATGCTGATGACACGCAGCTCTATTTCTCCTTTTCATCTTCAGCAGAAGAGGCTGTGGATGTGTTGAACCAGTGCCTGGCTGCGACAATGGACTGGATGAGGACTAATAAACTGAAACTCAATCCAGACAAGACTGAGATGCTATTAGTAGGTGATTCCGCTGACAGGATGGGGGGTGTTCTACCGGTTCTGGATGGGATTGCACTCACCCTGAAGGAGCAGGTTTGTAGCTTGGGGGTTCTTTTAGATCCATCATTGTCACTTGAGGCTCAGGTGACCTCAGTGGCACGGAGTGCCTTCTACAAACTCTGGTTGCTGGCCCAGCTACGCCCCTATCTAGACAGGGATAACCTGGCTTCAGCTGTCCATGCTCTGGTAACCTCCAAGTTAGATTACTGCAATGCACTCTATGTAGGGCTGCCTTTGAAGACAGTTCGGAAGCTGCAGCTCATGCAAAATGCAGCAACCAGATTGATTTCGGGAACCAGAGGGTTCGACCATGTAACACCTGCTCTGGTCCGCTTGCACTGGCTGCCTGTATGTTTCTGAGCCCAATTTAAGGTGCTGGTTTTGACCTATAAAGCCTTACACGGCTTGGGACCACAATACCTGATGGAACGCCTCTCCCAACGTGAATATACCTGGTCACTACGTTCAACATCTAAGGTCCTCCTCCGGGTGCCTACTCCAAGAGAGGCTCAGGGTGTGGCAACGAGGGACAGGGCCTTTTTATGTGGTGGCCCCCAGACTCTGGAATGATCTCCCTGACGAGGCTCGCCTGGCGCCAACGCTGCTATCTTTCCGGCGCCAGGTTAAGACTTTCCTCTTTGCTCAATCATATGGTGGCACATCTTAATCACCCACATGTTTAGTTTTTTAACGGTTTTTAATGCTTTATGTGTGTATGTTCTGTGTTTTAGAATTTTAAATTTTGTATACTCATTTTTATCTTAATTTTAGAATTTCTGTATACCGTCCAGAGAGCCCTGGCTATGGGGGCGGTATATAAGTGTAATAAATAAATAAATAAATAAATAAAATGATGGTAGTGAGTGGAGTAGACTCATCCTCTCTTATATAATTCTTTGGAATTCATTATTTTTTTCAGTAGCACATACTTTAATCAGTGTTGATATTAAGTCTTATATGGAAAGTGTTTACTTTTCCCAAGTAAAGACTGAATTTTAGATGTTATTGAAACAAACTGGAAAAAATAGTAAAAAAAAACCTTGGCTTGTACAGATTGAAGGTCTTCCAGGGACCATTGTGATCCCATCTCAAGTTTTTATTAGCAGAATATCTGATTCAATGTCTTATTTCAAAACTTAAGGAAACACCTCTTTCCTACTGTGTTGCTTGTTTATTCCTATGCTTTTCATGAGTATTCTAATTAAGGCTGCAATTCACAAACCATTCCTACCAGACTTTAGATTGGCCCCTTTGAAGTCTATTAGTCATTCCAAGCCTATGCCAAATAAATGATAAAGATTGTAGTCCCACCCTTTTGTGTGAAGAGGGCTTTGTCTTAGCAATGATGCCTATCTCATTGTGTCAGTTTACCATTGACACACTTGATTTTTCATACAATGTAAGACTGCATAGAATGGCATGCAATGTCATTTAATTTTGTGTGATGAACAAGGATTATTTAAAGGGTAATTTATTTTCTCGGTATTCAGTTACATTCCATGTTTACTACCGGATGCAGCAAAAAGAAATTGGGCGTACAATTTAATTAAATTGTGGTTATGGTGGAAAGATGAATTACTGTTTAGCAGAAAGCTGTACCAGAATGCTAACCATAAAAGTGGAGTGAGAGAAAAAAGTCTATATGCAAGGGGGACAATATTTGATCTTCAGAGTGCAAATCCCACTGTCAGATTGATTTTTATTATCCTCTCTCAGTGTATTGACTGTTGTATGTGTTGACTCTTGTGTTAAAATTCTTTCTTGCTTATCCATCTTGATAAACCATGACGAAGAGGTAATTGGGTGTGAGCAAACACACATTTCTGATATGAATGCTTAGGAAGATAAATCTTCAGCAGTGCTGAAGATTTCTGGATTGTGAGAAGTTATCTAACTCGGCTGTTGCAGAAGTCTAAGAGGATACAAGTCTTGCAGCACAAGTGGACTTTAGTGGAGCTTCAAGTTCTGTCTCTGCAGATCTCTTTATCTGTATTTATCTTTATTTCAAATTCTTTTATACTGATTTTCCAGTATATGCTCAAAGCCATTTACAGAATAATGTACTGAGAACATTAAAAGTAATTAAACAAATCAAATCCCAATGAGCAACAATATAAAAAATAACCATATTTTCAATATGGTTAGAAAATGGTCCTGCATACTTCTGAATAACATGCAACAGCCTTGCCCTCCTTACTTCTGAGCAGGCTTAAAATTGGCAATAGGCACATTTTGGCCATGTCCACTTTGTCTTTGGCCAAAGAATGCAGCCCCTGAGACCCCTTAAGCTGAAAAGGGTTCCCTCAAATTCTGAGCATGAGCCATAATAATAATAATAATAATAATAATAATAATAATAATAATAATAATAATATCAGCAACAACAACCAGCCTCTCCCTCCAGATCGAGGCGAGGTACAACACAAATGCAAACGCCATAAAATACATATAATTAAAACATTTAAAACTAATACATTACTAAAAGCAGTGCATTATTAAAAGGCATCTTAAAATTCAACTGGGTAGGCTTGCTGGAAGAGATAATTAAACATTAAAAGTATTTAATTGAACATTAAAACCACACAATTTTGCTGCATGGTTTTATCCTGGTTGTGCTTTTTATACTGTATTTTGTATTTGTGCTTTTAGGTTTTAATTTTTGTGAACCGCCCAGAGAGCTTCGGCTATTGGGCGGCATAAAAATGTAATAAATAAATAAATAAATAAATAGTCAAAGGCTAGAATCTTAAACCCACTTACCTGAGCATAAGCCTAATTAAAATCAATAGGACTTTGTTCTGAATAAACACATATAGGATTGTACTGTAAAACAATTGTAGCCACTTTGAGTGGGGGGAGAGGGGGGAAGAAGATCCTAATTTTAAATAAATAAATAAAACCTGGTTTTATTAAAAGGGCACAGGAGTGCCCCTTTAGTTAAGGTGAGTCACATTAGCTACACCCCCAAGCTATTTTTCTGATTATGTCTCATAAGCAGAAATATACTGTTCCTGAACATGGAGGTTCTATTAAGGAGTCATAGTTAATAGCCATTGATTGCCATGATTTTTTCTAACCTTTTTTCTAACCTGCATGCAAACAAGACTGTTGATTATCTTTATAGTACTGACACAATAAGTATGGAGCCAGGGTGTGTATATTGCAGGGATGTTGGTATGCAGAGACTCATTACCATCACCACAGACAGAGTTAGGCCATTGGTGCATTTATTTCAATATTGTTCTTCACTGACTGGCAGCAGCTCCCCAAGCTTCAAGTAATGCTTTGCCTGAAGTTGCCTGGAACTGAACCTCCTGCATGCCTTAGCATTTGCTCTGCCATTGCTGAAACATGAGTGACAATAAATAGCTGTTACAGAAATCCATTCAAATGTTCCTGTTTGATATGCTATTTTTCTGGCATGTACTGCTCAAAGTGTAAAGGAGAGTTTCACGTTTAATGAGGCATTTCTGTAAATCATGCAGAGATTTAGAAAGTGAAGGTATATTGACATGTGAATAATTTAGGTCATTAAATCATACATTCAAGTTGTTGGTGTTCTGCATGGATACCTAATGAAAGATTAGATATGTCTTAAAACCATTTTGATCAATTTTGCGTGCGGCAAAATTCTTGTGTCCGTCTGATTTAAGCTACCAGCACACTGATCATAAAACCCTTCAGTCTGTGAATTTGTCTAGGACATCAGTTTTAAGATTGCTGCAATGCTGGCATAATGTTATTGTTGTTTACTGCTATTCTAACAAAATGTTTAGGAGATCCCCAACCTGTATACCTGTGCATCTGCTGACACAGCAAGTTTTAGTTCTGGGTCTATGTTGGCTTTCCCCTTCACATTGATTCAATCATTCCCAACATATATTTATAGAAATATGAAACAGGCTATGATCCTGTTTCCCTTCTGTTTGTTCATGAAAAGGCCTTTGATCCAGAAAGGGGAAAAGGCATTTTTTGCTGGTCCCTCTCTGGCCTAATCTACACCAAGTAGGATATTGCACTATGAAAGCTGCATGAAAGCGATATATAAAAGGCAGGAGCCACACTACTGCTTTATAGCAGTATTGAAGTGCACTGACAACTGTTAGGGCCCATTGACACAAACCACATACTCCTTTCATGCCGCTTTCATAGTGTTATATCCTACATGGTGTGGCTCCTGCCTTTTA
This sequence comes from Elgaria multicarinata webbii, assembly GCF_023053635.1. Lineage (NCBI taxonomy): Eukaryota > Metazoa > Chordata > Lepidosauria > Squamata > Anguidae > Elgaria > Elgaria multicarinata. Next base: position 32,495,860 of record NC_086180.1, on the reverse strand, counting down.
TAACTATAGTAAGGGAGGCAGTGGTGGTGAAAATGTGAACAAAAGAACCCAAAGGCGACCACCATAGAAACAAAATAAACCCAATGAATTAAATTGTCATTCAAAAAATTGTACACACTTGCTTTTACTAAAATATCTATTCACAATCCAATGCTAATACAAGTCTATAACAATAAATTACCACATCAGTGTAGCATTTCATTACATATCAATAGCATTCAATTGTACTTAACAGTCATTTCAAGCAAAAAATTTAAACAATCATTGCAGAAAATCCGACCCACAGACATTAAACACTTTAATCTAATCACTTCAACAGTATATTAAGACCAAAATTAGTCAACAAGGTTCATGTTATTCCTTGTTTCGAAGTATCTTCTTCAAAAACGTTGGGCTTTGAACTCGCCGACAGGCAGTGGAAAGCTCACGCAATCTCTCTTTATTAAGTTTTTCAAGGTGAGACCATCTTCCGGTATTATATCAAAATCAGTAAACCGTATTTCGCTTCGTCACATTGTTTCTCAGCTGGCCTGTCTTTTATATACTGCTTTCATCCCACTTTCATAGTGTTATATCCTGCTTGGTGCGGCTCCTGCCTTTTATATACTGCTTTCATACCACTTCCATGGTGCTATATCCTGCCTTTTATATACTGCTTTCATCCTGCTTTCATAGTGCAATATCCTGCTTGGTGTAGATTAGGTCTCTGTGTCACCTCCTACACTGTTCCAGAGGGTCACCAATCCTCTGGAGCAGTTTTTGGGAAACACAGGGAATGGAAGGGTGAATCAGTGAAAATCACCTTCCCCTTCTTCTAACAGTGAGAGTGTCCATGAGCAGAGTTCCATTCATGTGATATCAGGATCTAAACCACAGATGCTTTCTCATGTCCACACCTGTCTACATGTGTGCACACACTCTATCTCTTACGGATGTACAAGTAGAGGGTATATATTTATCCCATTATGTACATAACTGTATCAGGGAAATGTCACACACGGGCTGCTTAATCTTGGTCTGTGGCTTTTGTAACCAAATATAGCATATTGTTAAGCATATGTTAATTTACCATCTCTATGGGGGGAGAATCCATTTTACAAATGCATTACATTTTTAATAGTAAAAAAATAATTTTCTAAACATTTCTATTGTTATTTGCTAACCTATTACAAAAGATTAAATACCAAGACCTCACAATAATAATTAAGTATTATTAATTATCATAGGCCTTAATGTTCTATGTGAAGTTGATCTTGTTGTTGTTGTTGTTGTTGTTTTCATCACATGTTTTTATTTTTTTATGAATGTTTTTTTTTAGGTACCTCCTTTTCTTAAGGTTTTTTAAGCTTGTGGTTGTGTATCACATGCTAACTACTTACCCAGTGTTTACAAATGTCAGTAGTGTGTTTATACTGAATGCCTCAAATATCCAGAGGGTTGGAAATCATCTGAAACATCAATAGGTGTAATACACAAACATCACAGAAGGAAACACACAGTTTATGTTAATTATCTTAACATAATTGAACTAAAATACATAGAAGAATGTCACTGAAAACTTCATTGAATGTAAATGTGGTTTTAAAAAACAAACTTTTTAAGGAGAACTAAGCTGAGCAGGAGGGATGTAACTTTATACTGCTGCTCTTTTAAAAATTCTCATCCATATATAATTTCATTATATGAGTTTTAACAAGAGGTGTTTTGTTTTCTTGATATCCATTTCTTAAATCCACCTAATTCTGCATAAGACTGGGTTGAAAGTTTTCAGCACAAATTCTTTTCTTGAATAATGTTCTGTTGATTTGGGTAACTTAAGGGAAATTGTGGGGCATTTGCAATTTCTCTTTTAAACTATTTAAAGTATATTTATTTTCTCCTTCTTTTCAGAACTTAGAGCTTTCTACAATGGATAAGTAGATAATTGTGCTTCTGTTTTAATTATCTGTCTATATGCCCCAAGCAGGTTACAAAGGATGTTGGGGGTGGATAATACAGTAATTAATAAAGATTTATATGATATAAAGTAGCAAACTAAATACCCTGAAAAGCTGGGGTGTGTTTTTTAAGTCTTCACCAGTTGCTAAAATCTTAGTAGAGGCTATGCTAAGCAAACTTCTCTGGAGACAGATTTCGAGAGGCAAAATGCCACAACAGAAAATGCCCTGTACTTTGCTTTGCACAGATGGTGCAGGCACCTTAGAAGATCATTGAAGGAGGCTCTTAATACCCAGTCAGGCTCATGTGTAAAGTGGAAGTCCTTAAAGTATCTTGGGGCTAAGCTATTTAGGGCTTTAAAAGATAAAAACCAGTACCTTGAATTGGGCCTAGAAACAGCCCAGTTTTGACAGTCAATACCAAAGTCTCTAGTAATGAGTATAGCCACCACTGGCTCTGCCACAGCAACACTTCTCACAGAGATACTACAACACTGTATGTAGAATAAAAGTAGGTTGGGGCCCTTTGTTGATCAAAATACCCCCCCCCAAAAAAATCACAGTTGACTTTCCAATCTTTAAAAAAATTCAAGACTTTTTCCTGCAGAAATCAGGGGATAAAAAGCAAAGCCAGGGGTAGGAAGGCAAGGGGGTGGGGACAGAAGAAGAACTACATTTGCTGTTGCCTTTGCTGCAAGTTAGATGTAATATCTACCTTGGCACTGTGCGCTGATTCACAGGTGGCCCCTTTGCCAGTGGCCTATGGATGGTGAGCTATGATGAACTGCAGATTCCCATTGAGCATAATGTGCAACTCTGGGTCCACTTCACACATCCATATAGAAGTAGAACTGCTTACATGGACCGGTCCACTCCTGGCTTAACATGCAGAGGTGCATATTAGAGTCACAGGGGTCTAACTGAAATATGGTTCTAGGCAGACAGGGGTATGAAAAGGCAGTGGTGCAAAATGTCACAGATTTGCACTAAGGGATGGTGGGACAAGGATGCAACATCTTTCCCCCCTCTTTGCCCTACTTTTCTTTCTTGTCTTCATTCATAATTCGGCCTGAAGAAATTTGAAAATTAGCTTGCTGCTTTGTTTTAGTTGATTCTACTAAACATATTATATTACTATATTGGTTTGGAACACCTCTCCCACCACCAAAGTTGGACCAAGATGCCTGCTTGTCGTTTTTTAAGGTAGCTCTAGATTCTTCCTTGGTGTTGTTGTGCTGCTGTTCCACGTCAATATTGTTTCTGTTGTTCCTGGCTCTATATTTTGGGAAATGCTGCCATATAATAGAAACACCATGTGCTCTCATGGCCGTGGTTGTTCATCCTCTCATGCTTTCTGGTAGAAAAAGTATACACTCTTTTGATTGCAGTTACAACCAGGAGTTGAATGCTGTTTCTTGCATTCTGTGTAGCAACAGGAACAGATGTAATTTTTCTTCTGCGTCTAACATCTGGAGTGCCAATGTGAAAGGCACTTGTGATGGAGGTGGGAACAGTGTAAGGAATTGAATGAAACATTTAAAGCAGAGATGAACATGTAGCCCTCCAGATAGTGTTGGACTGCAGCTGCTATCATCCATCACCATTGGCTATGCTGATTAGGACTGATGGAGTGGTCATCCACCAACATCCTCCCCATCCCTATTTTAGAAAGATAACTGCCACAGTGTGGGACTGCCTGTTTGAAAATTCTCTCCTGTTAAAATGAAAGATGTCCTGGACAAGCCTAAGAGGTATTGGCTATGTTTCTACAAAATGCTAAACCGGAATTACTGAGGAGTCTTGCTTATCAGTGATAAGATGCAAGTTGGCAAGTAGGAGTGACTAAAGTAACCAGAAACTTACCAAAGCTTAGCCAGATCTGGACCATAGCTTGTTGCTTCCATGACAAGCCTGGCTCCATAAACCAATTTCAAATTGTGGCTTCAAATTCTGGCTTGTTCATAGAATCATAGAATAGCAGAGTTGGAAGGGGCCTACAATGCCATCGAGTCCAACCCCCTGCTCAATGCAGGAATCCACCCTAAAGCATCCCCATAGAATGTTATCCAAGCCAGGAATCCAAGTTCAGATGTAACACTAAATGTTTCTATCTTGACAAGTTTCTGGTTACTTTAGCAGTTCATACTAGAGAGTGGTATACATTAAATGTGACTATAAATAGCCATGTAGATGCAAAAACGATAAAAACAGCAACGCTAAAATATAATCAAAACAACTGAGAGGTAGTCAATGCAGTTAGGCCAGCAACCCAACTTAAAATGCCCAGGCAAACAGAACTGTTTTAATAATTGCAATTTCGGTATCAGACGTGCTTCTAAAGGGAGGGCATTCCACAATTGGGGTACCAGAGCAGAGAAGGGTACAATATTGAAAGTACTTGGAGAAGACTCTCTCTCTCTATTTATTTATTTATTTATTACATTTCTATACCGCCCAATAGCCAGAGCACTCTGGGCGGTTCACAAAAATTAAAAACATTCAAAGTATAAAACAACAGTATAAAACCATAATATAAAATACAATATAAAAGTTCAACCAGATAAAAAGGCAGACGGATATAGGGAAAGATGCTCCTTCAGATAGTTTGATATTTAAAAAAAGAGTTCAAGAAGATAGAATATATCAGAAGACGATAATTATTTCTTGATGAATATATTAGTCAGAATAATCAGGAAAGACATTTTCATGTAGGTGACAAAATATGCAACTGGGAAAGTAGAAGAGAAGCAAAGGGGACAGATGAATCATTTTATAACTGCATTGTTGTATGCAATATTTGAGGTGTCTTGAATTCGTTCTGCCCTGACCCATCAAACATTTAAACTGTTAGGCATGATCTGAAAGCCAGAATATCATCACATGACTTCTAGCATCTGATACCTTAAATTGAGTTAAGACCCGGCAATTAAAAGTGCCTTTAAATAGAAATCATATCTGTACAGTAGCCAGAGCATTAAGCAAACTTGTCGCAATGTAATTGAGAATCTTCCTCTGAGGAGATTGTGAAATTTAACTCATTTAAACAGCTCTGTTTGGAAAGTGAAGGTACAGGGATGAAGGACACGTGTTTAAAGAATGAGAAAGAGTTAGGTTTATTTCTTGTTTGGTTGATGTATCAACTGTATCAACAGCTAGTTTTATTTACTATGGATTTTTTAATTCTTTTTTTGACAGCGCAATAATGTGATTTTGCATGGAGCTAGATCATTTGAAGGGTTCACTTTTCACTGAGACACTTCTGAGAATGTCCTATTGTGTTGGGACTGCAATTTGCATTTGTTATACCACACTTGGTCATCTGCCTAAGGTTATGAGGGGCTGTTTTCCAAACTGTCTGACATAGCCACTCCGGCCAAATTTAATGGATTGTTATGGGATTAGAGTTTGAACTGCATAATCTTGGATTCCCCCAATTTGGTGTTTCTGTGATTGGAAGAAGACACTGCTAAAATGTCACACTGGTTGGACAAGTTTAGCCTGTCAGATTCCCTTATATTATAGGCTGTCGTTGATGGCCAACAAACATCTGAATAAAATTCTCCCCTCACACCACACCTCGGAAAGGAATTACTGAGGTCTGTGTGAAGCAAGAAACAAAGAACAGAGGGCAGATTTTCAGGGGGGGGGGAATTCAGCCTAAGAGAGAGAGGGCTATGTAATAATCTGCAAGGATCTGAAGGTGTGGGCTGCCCCCCCACTCCACAGAAATGTTGTGTGAACTTCAGAGTGTGACATTGTGACTCTCCTCCTATGACCAACCTGTATATTGTAAATAAAACACAAATATTACAAAATGCAATATGCCTCCTGTGATGTCCTTTGAAAGGGAACTGAACCTGGGTAAGTGTTAGAACCCCCCAAATCATTCATCTCTTGCACAGCTTGGGTACACATTGTGATATTAATTGTACATATACATATTAGATATAAAATCTAATAAAAAGTACACCAAAGTATATGGATTGTGCATCATGTCTATATATTAGCACTTTATTCATATATAAATGGCTGCTCACTTTATTGGTTAGGGATGGCATCATTAATGAAGTCATCAGTCATTATTTGAGAACAAACTCATGTGCAATCAGAAAAAAGATGTCACAATAGTGGGAAAGATAGGTGACAGATCTCTTTCATATGTCCTTTGTTGTATCTCCTTCAGTGTGATATTTTGAATGTGTTTCTCTTTGTTTTTCAGCTTTGTTGACAGATTTCTCCCTTCAGCAATGCCTGATTTGTTTCCCACTGTAAAACACATTTCTTCTTAAATGAAGGAAGAAAGCACAGATGTGGATAGAATTCTTTATCTAGGTTTGCTTCTTGGGAATTAACTGACCAAGTCCTGTCTGTTGATAGTAACATGTAAAGCCTTTTGTGGAGAGCTTAAAGCTATTTGAGGATTTGACCCATTGATCTTGCTTTCTGCTAATGCAGGATGGGCAATTAATTGGCTGAAGAACCCTGATAAACTTCCAGTTGCTTAACAACGTAAGAGCAAACAATAACTACCATGTGTTTTCTCTCTAAGCTCATTTATAACTAACATAGTCTAAAGCATGCCTACTGAAAAGGATGGCTAAATACAGTGCATATAAGCTGTTCAGATAATAAATATTAAACTGAAATCATGTGTTAACATTGATTTATGGTTTATATATTCTAATTTCTGTATTGGTAGATTACATGGATATGTTTTGAAGGTTATTTAGTCAGTTTCAATAAGTTTTCCCTGGGCCAAGAACTATCCACAAAGACATATAAATGAAAGTAACATACATTTAATTTTTAAAATACTATGGATGCTTTTCTTTCATACTTAGGGCAGTTGGACACTTCATATATCATCAAGGCTGAGATTGCCCCTGAGTATACACTTGTACACATGGCAGGAAGCTGCACCCAATCCTTCCTCTCAGACAGGTCTATCTTCATGATACACATGATTGCAAACATGTGTTGGTTAACATGTGAATGCATGATTTTTGGGTATGGACCTAAAACATAATATGCAAAGTGGCCCTTTTTCATTTTTAATTGCAAAATTGCAAGATCACTTTGCTTAAATCAGGGTGGTGGGTTTTTTGTTTTGTTTTTGCCAACCTCCTTTCACTGGCCCAAATTATAAAAATGACAAGTGTCCCTATGCTAATAATTGAACAACCTTTGATGTATGCTAGTTTTTTCTGAAATTTTGGTGGCAAAATAAAAGATTTACTGCTCGATTTGGGCTGAATTTTAGACTGGGTGATAACACACACACACACACACACACAGAGAGTCTGAGTTATGCTTATTTCTGCAGTACACACTATTTTCCTTGGCAACTATTCTCTGCCACCAACTTGAACCCAGAGAGCTCCAGCTATTGGGCGGTATAGAAATCAAATAAATAAATAAATAAATAAATAAATAAATAAATAAATAAACTTTGCACCAATTTATTCATAAATTCCCATGACTTTGCCTGTAGCCATCCCAGCCATGCCATAAAAGTGCAGGATTTGGGGTGGGTCGAGGGGAATCTTAAGTCATGGTTTGATAATTTATTAGGCAAACTATAATATAATGCAAATATATAAATTGCAACATATAGTGCATACAGAATTTGGAGGAGAGTTTCCTTTTGGTACTATATATATATATATATATATATATATATAATGTATGTTATCAATCAAAGTCTCTGCAAGTCAAGTCAAAGCCGTCTGTTTCTGGGATCTTTTCCAAATAGTTGGAATCGCCAAAACTTGATAGAAATGTGCGTAATAGTGACAATCTTGTTGCCTTACCATGTCCTAATAGAAATGTATCTGCCACACACCCCTCCTTTCTCCTGTTTTAAGTAGCATAGATGTTTGTACAAGTGTTTTGTGGATATCTGTATTATTTTTTATTTACTTTATCTAATTATCTTCATGTTTCAAAGTTGACTAAGTAATTAAATGTAAATGCAGAGGACAATAAGAAATGACCAGTAGCTTAAAAGCACATGCTGAAATGGCATGCTCTGCATTCCTGTGGTTTCTCAGGTCACCTATAAACATAGTAATGATGATGAGTGTGACAGTTGTACAGTCAAGTCAAGAGTAGGTTTGCCCTTTGCAAAAAAAGAATAGCTGTTCAGTGATATTTTAGATGGATGAATTATTTTTATTAACACTGTTAATATTGGCCTGGATTTTAAAAACAAAATGCATGACAGACAGTGTTAGTAAATGTATGTAGAAAGAGTGGATAAAATTCCACATTTTTGCTGGGGGCAGGAAGGAGTGTAGGAACCACCTCCTACGGTGTGCCTCAGAATAAGTTCATATTGCCTGCAGCACGTAGGGATAATCAAATTTGTGTATTTGTCTTACTGGCCACCAGATGTTCCCATGTTGCTCAAATGTCTTACCACAAATGACTGCTTGTATGAGGAAATTGTCAGTTTTACATAAGCCAAATTGGACTCAAATGTCAGAAAATGGTGTTTGTTTGCTTTTAAATCCTTATTCTTTACAGCCTACTATAATGGAGAGATGCTTAGGCATAGCTATTGAGGATTTTTACATGCCTGCTTAAAGATATCCCCACCTACATCGTTGCTATTGGAACAAGAAATAAATGGCAATTAAATAGAGATGCACCAGTATTACTAGAAAAAGTTAACCAGCTACTGCTAATGTAGTAACTGTAAGCAGTTCTGTTTCTTTGTTTATATAAATCCTTATTGGTAATGTGTCTTAAAATAATGTAGCTTTGTTGTTATATAATAGCTAAATCTTTACTATCCATAGTTGTTATTGTTAGCCTTTGGGGGTTGGGTTGCAGGACTTCTTATTTCAGCGCATTTCATTTATTATGTAGCCCACCTTTCTACCAAAAATGGCACGCAAGGCAGTTTACAGAAACAATTGAAATTGATTAAAATAAAACAATACATTAAAATACAATAAAAGCATAACAATTGCAGGAAAAAGTATTAAAAACAGCACCCAACCCAACAGACCCACATATAGGCCAAAGGCCTTCTTAAATAAAGTGTTCTTTGCCTGCCAGCACAAGAACAACAGAGAGGGAACAAACCTTTGCGTCCTTTGGTAAAGACTACCACAGCCGGGGGCGGCCACCAAAAAGTCCCTTTCTTGGGTCACCACCAAACATACCTCTGAAGGTGTTTGGACCAAAAGAAGTCCATCTCCAGAAAAACTTAAGAACCAGGCAGGCCCATATGGGAGAAGGTGATCTTTCAGGTAGCCTGGTCCCAAGTCGTATAGGGCTTTACAGATCATAATCAGCATTTTGAATTCTGCCTGAAAACAGACTGGGTAACATGTGAAGCTGCTGTAACAACTCTCTGTAATCGGCCCAGTCAACAGTCTGGCCACAGCATTCTGGACCACCTGAAGTTTCTGAACATTTTTCAAAGGAAGCAACATAAAGTGTTGCTTAGTAGTCCAAATAGGATGTAACTAAGGCATGTGTGACTGTAGCCAAATCAGACATCATTAGGAACAGGCACAGTTGGCGCACTAGCCTCAGCTATGCAAACACACTCCTGGCCACTATTGAGATCTGGGCATCTGTGTTCAGGGTCAAATACATGAATACACCCAAACTGCAACCAGGAACTCTTATGCCTTGTTTGGATTAAGCTTCAGTTTGTTTGCCCTCATCCAATATAATTCAGAAACTTACTGTAACTTTAATAGGTCTGTCTTAAGGGTTCTAAAAATTGTAGCGAACCCTAAGTGTGATGAACTATTGGCATCAAAGTCTTGCCTCTTGAACAACCAGCCTAGGTTTCATCTTTTAATATTTTACTTGCAAATAATTCAAATGGGATCTACGGGGTTTCACAAACCATTTTACATTATATTTGAGGGATGTTACTCTGGCCAAATACATTGTAGCCAGATATATTTATGTAAAACAGCCTCCCACAATTTCATGCTCTTCCAATGTCTCGGAGTATAACTCCCATCTTTCCCAGTCAGCAAACAGCCATATATTGAAAAAGATTCCCAAAGTTTTCATTGTGAGAAACTTTCCCAGTTTGAGACACATTAGATCAAGTAGCACTTCTCACAGCTTTTGTTCCTTATCCTTAATTAGATAATCTCTCTAATCTACTTGGTTAAAGAACAGTCCTTCTGGGCTAAAGTAGTAAGCCCACAGTTTGAATAGGGTCTGCATCTACTTGCCTTTCAAATACATGGGATAAATTTAAGAATCCCATTAGAAGTCATGGCAACAGATACATTAACAGAGCAATCATGTGGTCCCTGGGAGAGCATTGGATTCCCTCCCCTGAGGCTGAAGACACTCTTACAAATCATGAGTGCGAATCCAACATTGGATCCCTCCCCGTCCTCTTCATAGCTGTCGAAAGAACTATGCTGGCTGCTTTCCGAGGTCACAACAGGTTGTAAAGGGGCATTCTGTGGGTGGGGAAAGGAGAGGCCAGGATACAAGGAATCCTATGGCCTCCTCAACTCCTGTCCCCAGCCACCATTGGTAAGTGAACTAGATGTGCTCAGAGGCCAGTCAAGCTGTTTGTTACCCTGACATCATGGCTCAAGAATCCATTTTGTTTCAGAAGCAGCAACATTAGTACATGTATTGAAAGTTGGTGGCTTACATGCCACATGTTGCCCAACACTTACATACAGAGAACTGTTTGCCTTGTATACACAGAGAGAAAGTTTTACCCCTAATAACGCATCAGTCGAGTCAAATGTCAGGTTCCGTACACTGAAGGAATGAAGCTCAACCTGTAGGGCAATATAGGAAGCTTCCAACTTCCATATGAGTTGTTGACTTTGAGTGGCCCAGCAGGGAGCTTCAAGCACTGGGAAACTGTGACCAAAGGTCTCGAGTGAAGTGTAAGCATTTTTAACTACCTTTTTCTCAAACCTTAGGAGAAGGCCTGTGCTAAGGCCGTCCACTCAAAATTATATTTTTAAACTCAGTTGTGGAGGCTTCACAGTTCCCAATAATGGCTAAGCCTCCATTTGGTTTCCCCATCATCACTGTGAGTGCCAGTTGTGTGGGAAAAAGCTTTGGATATATCATCCATTGGCTTTTTCTCCATAGCATCATACTCAATAGTGCCTAAGTGACTTGAGACTTTTGCCCCACTATTGATTTATAACTGGGAAACCGAGGGTAGCCTGTGCCCACAGCATTTTCCTAACTATTTGTGACTAGCCAGGAAGTGAAGCCCTTGCTCTGAAGCAAGGTAATTATGCCACTTATATTCTATTTGTTTTTTTCTTTCCTCCTCTAAATTTATCCATTTTTGCTCCTGTGTTTCGAGCATTCTCTGATCCTGTAGCATCCCAATTTCCTGACTTACCATTTCCCATAGGGCCACTTTTTCCTTCTTATTCAGCTAATTCCCTGAATCTCTGCCCTTCTCTATTTTAAAATTAGGGATATTAGATCCAGTACACTGGTCCGTGTGCTAGAAATTATCTCTATACTTTTTGGACTTCAGTGATGCTTGAGCTAATTTCCCCACTTTAGAAATAGCTACTCCCCACTGCTTTGAAGTACATATACTGATATGTGTGCAGCACACTTCTGGCAAAGGCCCTTCAGCCCTGCATTCATTGTTAACATGTACACATGTGTGCATGTGAATACGGTTGCACAGTGTCAAGTAGTGTAGTTAAAATTAAACTAATATAGTTAATATTTCTGTGTCATCAGATTGTGATTAGGCATGTCCATGTGTACATATAGAACAGGCATTATCTAAATTCATTTTGGAGTTTCAAATGTTGTTGTTGTTGTTGTTGTTGTTGTTATTTTCATTTCTATACCGTCCAATAGCTGAAGCTCTCTGGGCATCTTACAACAATTGGAATGAGCTCCAAACTCAGGCCCATCTGGCGCCAAGGCTATCTTTTCAGCACAAGGTTAAGACTGCAGTGTATTTCCAGGCATTTAATGGGATGAAATCCACAGTTGTTAATGTGTATATGTATACATACTATTAGAGTATTTGAAACTTTTTTAAACTGTTGGAAGGCCATTTATATTTTACTTTCAGTCTGACAATGTAGTAATTGGAAAACTGAGTCATTGTATATCCAGGGTTAGTTAAATGACCAGGTATCTCATCTCCTAATTGTTTTATCTATACAAAAGAAGGTTAGAACAAAATTGCTTCTTCTAAATACATGTTGTGAATTACTATGGAATGACAAATCTCAGTTTTACATATAAGTTTACATCAAATTAGGTATTGTCAGATAGGTGTGTGATGGCAAATTTATTTTATGCTGGCTGCGGTTGATAAGAGTTGTAATTCAACGCATCCGAAGGTTACCAGGTGGGGAAGACCGCAGTCCTGTAATATATATGGGGCTTAGTCCACTGTCACCTGCAGCTCTTGTCAGCCTTTCCCTGCCCTGACTGGCAGAGGAGGCTGGTGTCTCTGGTGTCAGTGGTGTGGTGAATCCGCTCTGGGTTTCAGTCAGAACTCTAAAGGAGCTATCCAAAGTGCTGAATCCATTTTGATGATAGGTTTCCACACCTTGGATTTACAGCAGTCTGCCCCAATCTGGTGCCCTCCAGGTGTGTTGAATTACAACTCCCATAATTCCCAGCCAGCAAGATCATTGGCAGTGCATGTTGGGAATAATGGCATTTGTAGTCCAAGACCTATGGAGTGTACTGGGTTGGGAAAAGCTGATTTACAGTGTTAGTGGTATGGCAAGTGTTCAGGTATGCGTTTTTAATTAAATTTCCTTCTTTTGCACTCCTTAAATATAATTATAAAATCCCAGGCTCTGTGACAGAGAATGACAAGCATCCAGCAATGATGAGCTAGGATCTCAGGTCTGTTCAGGGGAAGGTAAGAAACAATAATGGAAAGCAAGCCAGGCTGCTCAGATTAGCCCAGAAGGAAGAGGTGTGGTGGGTAAGGCTGTGAATGAGAGCGTAAATACCGTGTGTGTTTTTCATTTTTAAACAGCAGTCTCATTATCTACTGGCTTTCTGGCTTGTATCCAATGAGCAGGTGTTGTGGTGTCATAGTCCAGAAACAGCAGTGCACAATATAATATATTTCTGCCAACCCCAGCATGATAGTTTACCATTGTGGAGTTTTACCCTTTTTTGTGTGCCTCGTACCTCACAACACTTAGCATATTCCCTTGATTCTGTGCCAGTGCAGATATAAACGCTGGTAGGTATGTTTTTCAGGACATATAGTGTACCTTCTCAAACCACCTTCCAATTTTCATTTGCTCTTCTTCTGTTATTTTGGACAAATCCCAACATTCAAAAGCTGTTTGTGTGTCAAGACTAAGATAAGTTTCTGGATTTTGTTTTGCTTCAGTTTCTAACGCAAGTGGGACCTATAACAAGATGTTGCAATGTATCCCAGACCATAAGAAGAGTGCCCCTTTCTACAGCTACAACTGGTCTAGAAGAGGAATCCTGAATTTCTATTCAGGCCTTGTGAGAAAATTTTCAGGAGGGGAAAAGAAAAGAAAACATCTTTTCTCTTTCCAGCCCCACTAAGGATTTCCCTAGCAGGTAATATGAAAGATATGTGCCTGTGGGTTTCATTAGAGGCCCCATACCTAGAATCATAGAATAGCAGAGTTGGAAGGGGCTACAAGTCCATCAAGTCCAACCCCCTGCTCAATGCAGGAATCCACCCTAAAGCATCCCTGACAGATGGTTGTCCAGCTGCCTCTTGAATGCCTCTAGTGTGGGAGAGCCCACAACCTCCCTAGGTAACTGATTCCATTGTCATACTGCTCTAACAGTCAGGAAGTTTCTCCTGATGTCCAGCTGGAAACTGGCTTCCTTTAACTTGAGCCCGTTATTCCGTGTCCTGCACTCTGGGAGGACCGCAAATTCAGACATTGCATTTCTTTCTCAGTTTATATTCAGCCACCAACCAAATAAACCAGTATATTTAAACTTGCATTAGGTGTACCATTTGAGGTTTGTTGGGATGTGAAAGTGCAGCAAATGTGCAGAGAAGACCATGAAAGCCATAACCAAGGTGCTGTGATAATGAATCGGAGGAGGTGCACTTGCGTGTGTTCATTTGCTGTCCATTGACCCGCACATCATTTCAATATGACTTTTTAGATGCACATTGTACATCCTGAGGCAATGAAATTCATTGGACTCATTATGGTGCTCAATTTTCTTTCCTATTTTCTAATGTGAAAATCTTTTTGCAAACCAAATTCTGGTTTGGTGTTTATGTGTATATATGCACACGCATGCACACGCACACACACACACACGTGTTCTAGAATCTCTCCCAGAATAATTTATTTCATTTTGAGTATCGTACAACAGCACTGCACATTGGAGCACTTCTACCTGTCACCCTGATTGATTGGCTACTAAATTTTTGCCTTCGGCAGTATATCCATATAGTCAGATAATAAATTTCCCTCTACCCCTGCTCAGAACCCTTCAAGAGCAATACAAACTGGTGTTTCCACTTCTTTTAAACATGGTTTTGTGACAGAATTACAAGCAACCTGTTTGCTGTATTAATATTCAGCTTGTCTTATCAGAGAGAGGGAGAGAGAGAGAGATTCCGTACACAAAAGAAAATTAGGTCAGTTAAGAATAAATAACATGGAGATAAGCTGTCACAGGGAAAGTTGGTTTTTTTGTAGTGGAATATAACTGGCAGTGCATCTTCATTTAGTTCATTTAGCAGTCGGTAGCCTACTAAAGCTCATGCCACAATACATGTGAAGGTTTTTAAGATGCCGCAGGACTGACTGGCATTGTGCAGTTGTAACACTGGCTCCCTTCAAACTGCAATTAGCAAATCAGGAAACAACGTCAGGAAAACAGCTCCTCCTACTGTCTGTGCCAAAAATCTGCCTCCCCCTTCTGCTGTCTGTCTGTCTGTCTCTCTCTCTCTCTCTCTCTCTCTCTCACACACACACACATACACACACACACACACACGCACACTTCCCAACAGGCCTATTTTTATTTCAGTTTAATGAAGACTGGAATACAAGGTTCAAACAGGTTTGTAAAACCTGTTAAGTATTGTATTGGGCAAAAGAACAGAGGGGCGGTTTTGCACCTGAAACGGGACATGGGAAGACCTTGCAATCTTAATTGTGTTATTTTTATCTATAATATTTTTATACCACTTAATAATCTGGTTCGCACATAACTACAAGCCATAGTGAGTGATGTTCAGATTTTGCGAGATCTGTTCTGTCTGTGTTTTGTGAATTATTAGGCGTCTTTTGTACCGTCATCTGCTCATTGATGGTATCGGATGTTTAAAACTATAATTCTATTCTACCTGCACTAATTGATGTAAACTTGGCAACTAAATTCCTCATTTGCCTCAGCACAGTTCTTTCTACGTGCTGGCATGCTAATTCTCCTGAGTTTGTCTACAGTTCACTCTCATTGCAAAGTGATAAAATCAAAGAAGTACTTCAGAGAGTCCATCTAAGAGCATTTGAAAATGGAACTATTCTTGGTTTAAAATGATAGTTATTTTCACACAAAGTATAAGTGGTGAGGCATTCTTTATGCTCGAGTAGTTTTGGTGCAGTGTCAAGTGGCCACGGTGCCATTGGAAGTCTGGTTGCTAGACAACAGCTGGTGCAGGAAATATTAATGACTGCCCACCACCATTGCTAGACTTCTCTGAAGCTTTAATGTAGTGACCACTGGAAATCTCCACTGTACTTACGAATTTGCTTAGAATTTACTAAGTTGATTCATAGCTTAATTAGCTTTTGTGACTGCTTCACAACGTTTAAATTAGTCCCTTTTAAAACTAGCATTGTTCCTTCAACAGCATCTGTTCTGAATTTGTCTTTTAAATTTAGTTATATTAAATGCCACAGATTTTCACACTACCATGCATGCGTGAATGTTTTGAAAACTGAATCAAATATACAACTATGACACGATTTGCACAAATCAAAGTCCAGGTAAGGTTATATGTGACAACAGAAGGAAGTTGAATAAGAAGAATCTTACAATATAATGAACTGGAAATTGGGATAATATCTACATGTTACAGAGTTATCTACACACAAAAAAGCATAGTAATAAATAGAATATTATATAATAGAAAGTAGTGAGCTGGGAGAATGACAGAATGTTAAAACTATTTTTCTGTGGAATTTTAAACAATTCTGTTTTGCATGCAAGTTTAGTTAAATTGGTTGTTGAGTTCTCTCTCATCTATCATCAACAACTGCCTAGATATAGGTTATTAGTAATTTTCTTCATGTCTGTTCTGCTGGACTATACTTTGTGCTTCTTGTCACTGGTGAGACATATATTCAAAAAGCTGTGAATGACTAACTGAGAAATTAAGAACCAAAGATTTCTTTAGAAACAGTCTGGAAGCAACAATATATCCACATAATTAAAATAAATTGCTTCTATAATGAATAAGAAATTTAGATCTATGCCCTAGTAGCCTTAAAGAGTTGATGATCATACAGATTACACCCTTATCCTCTGACTATTAAAAGCACTAATCATTGGAAGTCTTAAAATCACATACCTTGAGTAGCTCCATTGAAGTCAATTAATATGTGTAAAACAAATTCTGGTAAATTTTAACAAGCCAGCTTCATAACCTGTGGGTTGAAGCTGACTTGGTATGAAATTTCCTGGATTGTTTTAAACAAGGATCTTTGTTTCAAACATAATATTAAGCTGGGCCAAACTCTGCCAAAGTCCTCCTCCTGGTCACATTGGAGCAGGAGATGGAGGGGGGATGCACGGGCCCAACACTTCAGTCAGGCTCATTCAAACTCATCCACATAGTACTAAACCATGGTTTAGCATTGCATGTAGCATATGAATATTCTTATGAAGTTTAAGGAAAAGTTGAGGTAGGCTGGATGTCCTGGTAAGCTGCCAAATGAGGGGAAATAGAAGGTTATTGAATAGTCTTGCAGCATTCCTGACCATCATGTTGGTTGAGGCTGATGGTAGTTGAAGTCCAGAACATCTGGAGGGCACCAGATTGGGGAAGGCTGGTCTTGGTCCTGGAGAATGTTAGAAAGTCCTATGGTTTGAAAAAATTGTGAATACACCAGAAGTGTGCGAACAAAACTACTGCATTGTTTAAGTAGACTTTAAATAATGCCTTTGTTCTCTTTTTTAAAAAGTGGAAGGTGGAGGGGAGAAGCAGAGACAAAGACAATATTTCGGGGGGGGGGGGAAGCAGTATGACCCTACACAAGTTTACTAGACTAGAAATCCCCTTGTGTTCAGTAGGACTTCTTCCATAGTAAATAGTCTTAGATTGAAGCCTCAGTAAAATTAGCAAGCATTTACGATAAAATAGTGATATATTCAATTTACAGCTCCAGTATAGACTACAAAACAGATGCACACATGGCAAGAAAAGAAACTTATTTTCCATTAGTTCTTTCAATGTCATTTCTACACACAGTTTCTTGGAATCCAGTTTGCTTTAATAAGTCATCCCTCTTATATATTATTGTGGTAGGAGCCAGAATTCAGGATGTTGCAATATATTTCAAATTAGACATGAAAGAAGTAATAGAGCCAAGGTTCTTCAGGCATGACTTATAATTTACAATCTGTAGACCACATCTTTCATTGGAACTGCTTCTAGCATGTGGGCTGGTCAATAAGAGGTTTACCAGAAAGATGATTTAAAGATTTGTTCCTCTGTCTTATTTGCATTGTGGAATTGTAGGCTGAATACAAGCTTGCCCAAATTTTGAACACACCTATGAGTAATTAATTGCATATGATTATTGTTCACATTGAACTTCTGATGTGTACATGCCCTGTTGCCAAGAGAGAGGAGTAGCTCAGGTCTGGCATCAGCATGTGGCCTCTTCAGGCAGCTTGCCAGGGCCTCAGCACCTGGAGCCAGCCCTGGGTTAGTTGCACCACCTCACTCAATTCTGATGAAGCAGCTGCTTGTGCAAGGAGTTGGCAGCTATGTATAGAGTGAATACTGGGGCTGCCCTCATATTGGGGCCTCTTTTCTCTCTCATATCCTAAAAGTAAAGAGGGTTCTTGTAGGCTGCCATAAAGAAAATGAGATGCAGTGGGATGGGGCAGCCTTCAACATATCTATCCTTGTTTCCCCATCCTCAGGGGTCAGAGTTGCCCTACATAAACTACAACTCCCATGCCATTTCTCTCTTCCTAGCTACACATGTATTGCAAGAAAGTACTTAATAGTTTTCTTCTACTTCCCATTTCTTTGAAGTTCAAAGGACAGCAGCAGAGAGTTTACTTTGGTATTGCCCCCAAATGGTACAGATTCTGCAGGATCTTAGCAGTCTCCAGGGATAGTGCTGAAAATGTCAAATGCTGTCCACGATCAGTAACTATATCTAAGGCTTCCTATAATTATCAATGTGTCAATTTAAACTACAGAATGTTTCAGCAATCCAACCCTTTTGTAAAAGCTCCTTGCCAAATATAAACTTCTATAGTTAAGAGGCTATGAACTTTGGGTCATGCATGCACTGCGTTCAGACAAACACATGGTGCTTCAACAGTGGCAGAAGTCATTGCCTTCCACCCAACAATGGACCAATGATTGCACTTCCTGTCATTCTCTGTAACTGGCAATGTATCAGTACGAGCACAAAGAAGACTAGTATGAGAATGCTAAGTCAGTTTCTCGTGAGAGTTATGCATCATATCCAGCACTGCAGTATATGTTGTCTTTCCGGTTGTATGGCAAAACACCTTATCCTAACCTTTTCTGTCCCCTTCCCTATTTTAGCTCTTCTTTTAGTTTTTGTTTGAATGTTACGTTGTTTGTATCATTCAAAAAACCACCTTCCCCAAAAACATTAGCCTATAAACTTGCAGATGTAATGGGCAGGATGGGTTTGGCTAAAAAAGAGCAGTATTAGGGATTCATATCTAAACATGGCAGGAATATTAAATTAAATTTAAAAATTGATATATTATTATTTATTACACTTATATACCACCCCATAACCCTCTGGGCAGTTTACAGAAACTTGTACATATGACAAGTCTATAATTAAGTGCTGTGTTCATCATAATGATCAATAAGAGTGATACAGATGTCTGCTGAAGGACTTAGGTTAATTGACAGAGGTCCCTTTTTCTGGATGAAGTGACACAAGGTTCACTCCTTGTAGCTTATTCAATGTTGTTCACTGTTACACTAGAAAATCAGATCATAAGTACAGAAATACTTATCCAGATCCTCACCCTATGTCCAAGTAAAGCAATCTTGAAGAGTCCAACTGAGGATATTGTCTGAATTGGTTTGTCAAAACACAGGAGAAATTGAAATATGCTCCCTATCTAGGATGCAACTTGGTTAGTTGCTCAGATACTACATTGACTTACTTGAAACAGGCAATTGTTAATAATAATAATAATAATGACAAAATGTTGAAGAAAAGGAAGCGGAAAAGAGAGAAGAATATACTCGACTGGATATGAAAGTTAAAGTACTATGGCAACAGGAAAAGATCACATAAGTCACCAGCATCACATAAAAAAAAAAAACCTATTCAGAAAACCGTCAGAAACTGGGCCTACCAAAATACATCCACACCAACATCCAGAAAGTAGTCATACTTAAAACATGTTCGATGTCAGGAAATTTCTGAATCAGTAAAAGACAGCATGAGTTGGCAAACCCTGTCATGTCCCTCTAGGAAAACCGCCACAAGCTGGAAAAGAGTAGTAGTAGTAGTAGTAGTAGTAGTAGTAGTAATAATAATAATAATAATAATAATAATACCTTGCTCAGGTTTCAGGCACTTGCACTGGAAATCCCGAAGGGAAGAAGTCCTGGATAAGTTCTCTAGGGAGTATTCTAAGAAGTTCAAGCAGCCAGAGAGGGGGAATATGGTAAAATTCTGTCTGATATATCTCATCTGTCTGGCAAGGTGATGTTTGTCCTGTCCTGGACGGGGTTGCACTCCCCCTAAAGGATCGGGTCCGTAGTTTGGGGGTGCTCTTGGATCCAGAACTGTCACTTGAGGCACAGGTGAACTCAGTGGCAAAGGGCACCTTTTATCAGCTTAGGCTGATATGCCAACTGTGCCCTTATCTGCACAGAGATAGCCTAGCTACAGTTATCCATGCTCTGATAACCTCTCGTTTGGATTACTGCAATGCGTTATACGTGGGGCTGCCTTTGAAAACGGTCTGGAAACTTCAGCTGGTACAAAACAGGGCAGCATGTTTACTAACAGGGACTGGCCGACGAGAGCACATTACGCCAGTCTTTTTCCAGCTTCATTGACTGCCAGTCTAGGTCTGGGCCCGATTCAAAGTTCTGGTATTAACATTTAAAGCCCTAAATGGCTTGGGGCCAGGTTATCTGAAGGAATGCCTCCTCCCATATGTACCTGCCAGGACCCTAAGGTCATCCTCAGGGGTCCTTCTCCATGAGCCCCTGCCAAAGGAAGTGAGGCAGGTGGCTACCAGGAGGAGGGCCTTCTCTGCTGTGGCACCCCGGCTGTGGAATGAGCTCCCTAAGGAAGTTCGCTTGGCACCTACATTATATGCTTTTAGATGCCAGGTGAAGATCTTTTTATTCTCCCAGCATTTTAACAGTCTATAAATAAATTTTAACTTGGTGTTTTAAATTTGTGATTTTGCATTGCTGTTTTTATCTGGTTGAGCTTTTATATTGTATTTTATATTATGTTTTTATACTGTTTTATACTTTGCATGTTTTTAATTTTTGTGAACCACCCAGAGAGCTCCAGCTATTTGGCGGTATAGAAATGTAATTAATAAATAAATAAATAAAATAAAGCGCACGCACGCACGCCACCTCCTTAAAGCAAGGTAAGCAGTGAAGTGTTGCATCCTGAGATTTGTTTCTGAAATTCACAACATCAAAACAAAAGTAGCAGAAGAATGACTACCTCCTTTGCAGTGAAACAAAGAGGTTGCGAAAGGGC
The DNA here is from genome assembly GCF_023053635.1 of Elgaria multicarinata webbii. NCBI lineage: Eukaryota > Metazoa > Chordata > Lepidosauria > Squamata > Anguidae > Elgaria > Elgaria multicarinata. Next base: position 32,474,982 of record NC_086180.1, on the reverse strand, counting down.
AGGTGGGGTTTTGCCATACCACTAGTTTTTATTAAACATGCTATTTTTCCCAGCTGATTTCATCCTATGCGAGATCATGTCATGTCATGCTCAGAACAAACTTCTGTTCCCTAGTTTGAGCATGCCCAGAATGAACCTCTATTGTGTAGCAACCGGTTAGATGTTGCTAGGCAGTGAGAAAGGGCAGTAAGTACGACTTATATTTAGAACAGGCCCAATCTACCTCAGAGACATTAGTTTTAAGGCATTTGCACTTCTCTGGGAGGTGAGATGGTCCCAGATTTCACCAATTTTCATCAGCCCTATGAGAAACCCTTCTTAGCTTTCTGGCAGGGTGGGCGTGTATGTGTGTGGAATAAAAGCTTCATGTTCGGATTAAACCTACTTCTGAATAGTCACTTGCAATTGTATCATTCGGTGTGGATGGTATTGCTTGCCAGTTGGGTAGTTGTAAATTGTGAAATGGTTGCTTCAGTTGCACTGCAGCTTCAGTGACACTGACTCCATCTCTCTATTCCAGTGATCAAGAGCCAGTGTGTGCTTCCTTGGGTTCCTTGGAGGAAAAAAAGCAGGATATAAATGTAATAAATAAATAAATAAGACAAATCTGGGATTTAGGTCCACCCCTTTACCACTGACCACCATCCAACTCTAAGGTAGTGGTGAAGTTGGAACTAGCTATCTATACTTCCAGTTCCAAATTAAATATGGTACGTAGACCTAATACAAAGCGAGGTGGAGGGCACTTTGCATTATTCTAGCAACCATCAGGGCCTATTGCAATGGTGCCCTGCAAATAGGTGCTCCAGCTACTCTCTTACGTAGTCTTATTGTAGATAAAACTGATGAGAAGAAGCTTCTAAGGATTAGTTGCTGGGTATCTTGTAGCTTTTATAAATAGATTGTTATTGTAATAAATTTTTGTTTGTGTGCAGGGGAGGGCCCTTTTAAAAATAATCTAGTGTTCATTAAATGTACTAAAAAACTCTTTTACTAGGATATCCTCCCCTCTATGTGTATGTATGAGAAAGATATCACCTGTACATTTTCTCCTAAAGAGAGATTTTATTTTGAGCTAGGATTCAGCCCTGCAATATTGTTTGGATTCCAATGTTTAAGTCTAGAATATATAAGTAATCATAAGTGTTCTCCCAATAACCATGCAGCTAGCCAGTATACAACTGGGATAAGGAAATAGAGTTTTCCTGCTAAGATGCATGACTTCAAAGGGTTTCTCTTTTTTGGTGTTTATCTTCTGCTATTCCCTACAGGTTTTAGCTTTTTTCCACAATCATTTCCCCTTTATAATGTATAAACTGGTAGTCGTGGGACTCAGTTGCCACTGGGGGAATCTCATCCTTCTAAAAAGTTTTTGGCTTTAAAGTAACAGAGTAGTTTCTAAAGTGAAATGAGCCATGCTCTAGCAAATAGTACCAGTCAATGAAGTTAAAATCTATAAAGAATCCCTTGGCTATAATACATGCTGAGCAAAACTACATAATTTTAAAAATCTGCTGGAGGGAGTAATTGGGAACGCTGGCCTCACGTTTTCATCTGTGCAACAGCTATTTTTAGAATCAATGTCACTGAGAACCATCTTTTTGCTCAGATGTTATTTCTGGAACTGGAAATTGCATTAGTGTTTTGTGAACTGGAATTTGAATCTTCCTTGGAGTGTGAATATGCATAATCTGGAAACTGTAATTAAAACTATCATAAGGCAAAAGGACAAGGCAGGTAAAAGTGATATGAATCTAGAATAGTGAAGCTTTTTATGGCTGATTACAACAGTGGTATTATTAGTCAGATACTAGTTCATAGGTCAGAGTCTTAGTCAGACATTCTACTTTAGGGAACAAAGAACATATAATGAGGGAGAGCAAGGGCTAGCATGCTAGCTCTGTTACCCATCACTGTCTTCATCACCCTACATTTGTTGAGGGTAAATGTCTCGAGCAGAAAGCCTTTTCTACCTGTGTAGGCCCTCTACACAATTTAGAGCCAAACTAAACGTTTGGTAAAACATAATTGAGCTATCCATGCTAGCTGTTCCTACTCTCCTGTAAGTGTACACAGCCCTGATTTGTATCAGGACCATGTTGCTCCGAGATGGGGGGCTTAAACCTCTGATCTTGTTTTTTCATGAAATTCCATCCCCCTTGCAGAGGTTTAAAATCCAATGGAGATTTTTCTTGTTTTTTAATACTCCCATACGTGGCAGGGTGGGAAATAGAATTTCATAAAAAAACGGGGTGGTGCAAAAGCTTTAAACCTTCCCTCTTGGAGTGCCACAGTCCCAATCTGAATTGCAACTGAATATGCTTACAGGGAAAGCCAGCACTAGTAGCTCCACTATATGTGCTTTCCCAACTATTTAGTTTTGCCCTTAGAACCTTGGAAATCACACGGGGAACCTACATGGATTCAAAAGGCTCACCGATTTACAAGTTCATCCTCAACATGTAGAGGGATGTACATGTAGAGGGATACAATGTAGAGGGATGCAATCAACATGTAGATTGCAAGCTGAATATGAGCCAACAGTGTGATATGGCTGCAAGAAAGGCAAATGCTATTTTGGGCTGCATTAATAGAAGTATAGCTTCCAAAGCCCTATGAAGAGAGACTGAAAGAACTGGGCATGTTTAGCCTGGAGAAGAGAAGATTGAGGGGAGACATGATAGCACTCTTCAAATACTTCAAAGGTTGTCACACATAGGAGGGCCAGGATCTCTTCTCGATCCTCCCAGAGTGCAGGACACGGAAGAATGGACTCAAGTTAAAGGAAGCCAGATTCCAGCTGGACATCAGGAAAAACCTCCTGACTGTTAGAGCAGGGCGACAATGGAATCAGTTACCTAGGGAGGTTGTGGGCTCTCCCACACTAGAGGCCTTCAAGAGGCAACTGGGCAAGCATCTGTCGGGGATGCTTTAGGGTGGATTCCTGCATTGAGCAGGGTTGTTATTATTATTATTATTATTTATTTATATAGCACCATCAATGTACATGGTGCTGTACAGATAACACAGTAAATAGCAAGACCCTGCCGCATAGGCTTACAATCTAATAAGTTGTAGTAAACAATAAAGAGGGAAGGAGAATGCAAACAGGCACAGGGAAGTGTAAACAGGCACAGGGTAGGGCAAAACCAACAGTGTAAAGTCAGAACAAACTCAATATTTGAAGGCTATAGGGAAAAGAAAAGTTTTGAGCTGAGTCTTAAAAGCAGTGATTGAGTTTGTAGTTCTCAAGTGTTCTGGAAGAGCGTTCCAGGCGTAAGGGGCAGCAGAAGAAAAAGGACGAAGCCGAGTAAGGGAAGTGGAGGTCCTTGGGCAGGCGAGAAGCATGGCATCGGAGGAGCGGAGAGCCCGAGCGGGGTGATAGTGTGAGATGAGAGAGGAGAGATAGGCAGGAGCTAGGCAGTGAAGAGCTTTGAAGGTCAGTAGGAGAAGTTTATATTGGATTCTGAAGTGAATTGGAAGCCAATGAAGAGATTTCAGAAGTGGAGTGACATGGTCAGAGCGGCGGGCCAAGAAGATGATTTTAGCGGCAGAGTGGTGGACAGAGACCAGCGGACTGATGTGAGACGAAGGAAGGCCAGAGAGAAGAAGGTTGCAGTAGTCCAACCGAGAGATAACCAGTGCGTGAACGAGAGTCTTGGCAGAAGAGACAGACAAAAATGGTCGAATCCTGGCAATATTATACAGGAAGAAACGACAGGATTTAGCTACTGCCTCGATGTGAGGAGTAAAGGAGAGCGAGGAGTCAAATATAAAGCCAAGACTACGAGCTTCCTTGACCGGAGTAAGCGTGACATCGTTGACAGTAAGGGAGAATGAGAGGTGAGGAGAAGGTTTAGGAGGAAAAACTAGCAGTTCAGTCTTTGCCATGTTAAGTTTCAAACGACGATGAAGCAGCCAGGCTGAGATATCTGAAAGACATGCCGAGATACGATCGTGAACATCTGGAGAAAGTTCCGGAGATGAAAGATATAATTGTGTATCATCGGCATACAGGTGATATTGGAGGCCGTGAGATTGAATGAGCTTGCCCAAGGGCAGCATGTATAGAGAGAACAACAACGGGCCAAGCACCGAGCCTTGCGGAACCCCAACTGAAAGGGGAAAAGAGGAGGACGAGCTGCCGTTAGCCGACACGCTGAAAGAGCGACCCTCTAGATAGGAGGCGAACCAGTTATAGACAGAGCCACAGAGTCCAAGGTCGTGGAGGGAATCTAAGAGAAGATCGTGATCAACCGTGTCAAAGGCTGCGGTTAGATCAAGGAGAATAAGAACAGAATAATGGCCTTTAGACTTGGCAGTAAGAAGATCATTGGTGATCTTGGTAAGGGCTGTTTCAGTGGAATGCAAAGGACGGAAGCCAGATTGAAAGGGATCCAGAGCAGAGTTATTAGAGAGAAAGTCAAGACAACGAGGCCTTGTAGGCCCCTTCCAACTCTGCTATTCTATGATTCTATGAAGTTAAATGCGGGGAGGTGGGCAAAGCTAGAGCATCCTCTTGCTCCCCTCTTGTGTGTCTATTATTCCCTATTATTCAGAGCATCAAAGAGCATTGTTATTTCTGCTACTACAGAGTATAATATGGCTATCCTCTAGAAATTGGCTCAAAAGCAATGGGTATCAAGAAAGAACTTGAGAAGTCAGTCTTTCTACTTGCAGCCTTTGCAGTACTGTCCCCTGATCTCTATTCGTTTGGAGAAGTAATGACTTTGAGATCCAAATGAAAGAAAGAAAGAAAGAAAGATTAAAAGCACTGAAATTGCCATTGGCTGTTACACTCTATGGATGGGGTGGCGTGTCGCTCAATTCCTCCATTTCTATGGTGAAAGATGTGTCTGGCATTGGAAATGAGAGTGGAAAAATGATCAAAATTGTGAACAAAAGCTGCATTGGGACATTCCCTTCCCTTGGTTGTTCTCCCCAGCATCGCAGGAGAACTTATGGGGGGGGGGGATACAAAATCCTCTGGTGTGCCAAATGTGGCCTATTGACTGGCTGTTGCCCATCATGCTTCTAAAGCATAAATGACATGCGAGTGAATTCTGCTTGTGCCTTGGTGATTTTTCATAATTTTAGATTCTCAGTTCTTAAGCTCTTGATGATTACTGCTCCAATTTACAAACTCTTGATCATACATGGACTTTGATATTTAACCTGTAAACTGATTTTACATCAGTTCTTGAGTATGACAGAATGGATGTCTTTGAGCCTCAGTTAGATACATTCCTGAAGGAGAAGGCTATCAATGGCTACTAGTCCTAATAGCTATGTGCTACCTCCAGTATCAGAGACAGTAAGCCTATGCACACCGGTTGCTGGGGAACATGGGTGGGAGGGTGGTATTGTACTCATGTCCTGCTTGTAAGTTCCTAATCAACAACTGGTTGGCCACTGTTTGAACAGAATCCAGAACTAGATGAACCTTCAGTCTGATCCAGCATGGTGTTTCTTATGTTCTATCTGCCTTAGTTTCCTGTAATTAAATTGGAATAACATCAGTGACTTGCTTCAAGGCAGTGATAAAAATGGACATGACCAGGATTATTAAGCCCTTTATGCACTGGACATGATGTAAAAATATGAAACATTTATCACTTCCTATCCTAAAATTCTTTAGTTCAATACAGGTTCTATCTAATTAGTTCTTGTGGGAGCTACTGATAATCAAAAGGGAAAGAGCCCTAAGAAAGCACTTAGTGGTTGATAAATGCAATCTTTTGTTTTCAATCATGTTTTGGGAATGTTTGGGAAATGAGTGCAAAGTTCAAAATGCCTGCCATTAATGCCTGAAAAGTTAAAGTCTTAGAATCATAGAATAGTTGAGCTGGAAAGGGCCTATAAGGCCATTGAGTCCAACCCCCTGCTCAATGCAGGAATCCGCCCTAAAGCATCCCTGACAGATGGTTGTCCAGCTGCCTCTTGAAGGCCTCTAGTGTGGGAGAGCCCATGACTTCCCTAGCTAATTGGTTCCATTGTTGTACATCTCTAACAGTCAGGATTTTTTTTCTGATGTCCAGCCAGAATCTGGCTTCCTGTAACTTGAGCCCATTGTTCTATGTCCTGCACTCTGGGATGATTGAGAAGAGATCCTGGCCCTGTGACAACCTTTCAAGTATTTGAAGTGTGCTAACATGTCTCCCCTCAGTCTGAAGGCTAAACATGCCCAGTTCTTTCAGTCTCTCCTCATAGGGCTTTGTTCCCAGACCCTTGATCATCCTTCTTGCCCTTCTCTGAACTTGTCTGCATCCTTCTTGAAGTGTGATGCGCAGAACTGGATGCAGTACTCAAGATGAGGTCTAACCAGTGCCAAATAGAGGGGGAATTCTTACAGATTCCCACCACATCCTATATGTGTCCTCCTTTTGGTTTTCATGCCATCCCTGAGATTTTTGTGAAGCCACATTGGCTTCTTCTGTTGTCTTCTACATTTTTTCCTTGTTGGAATTGTTTGTATTTGTGCTTTTAAAATTTCCATTTTTTTAGAAACTCCCACCCATCTTGGACTTTCATTCTCATTAGGATCACCTGCCATGGGACCTTACTTATCATTGTTCTGAGTTAATTAAAATAGGCTTTCCTAAAATCCAGAGCTTGTGTATGGCTACACTCAGCTTTTGCTGCCTTTAAAATCAATAACTCAAGTATGACGTGTTCACTTTCCCACAGAGTTCCTGTAACTGACACTTTATCCATTCTGTTGGTCAGAATCAAGTCAAGGATAGCCAATCCTCTAGTTCCTTCCTCCACTTTCTGTAGGAGAAAGATATCAGCGACATATGTCAGGAATTTCTTGAAGGGACCACATTTGGCAGAATTGGTAATTGAAATCCCCCATTACTACTACATCACATCTCCTTGAAACACTGGCGATTTGCTTTTCAAAAGTTTCATCCTTGCCTTCTCCTTGATTGGGTGGTCAGTAGTAGACTCCAACTACCATGTTCCTTTTATTCCTTGCCCCATTTATTTTAATCCAGATGCTCTCAATGAGGCTCCCAGCCTGATCCTCCTGTATTTCTGTGCAGGGATAAGTATTTTTAAGATATAATATGACTCTGCCTCCCTTTCTGTTCTGTTCTTTTTGAACAAGTTATATCCTTCAATTGCTGTATTCCAGTCATGGAAATCATCCCATCAAGTTTCAGTTATACATATCAAGTCGTATTTGCCTTCATGTATTAAAAGTTCAAGTTTATTCTCTTTGTTTCCCATACTGTGGGCATTAGTATAAAGACATCGAAGACCATGTACTTTATAGTCTGGCTTCCTTCCTACATTATTGTGAAGACTATTATTGGGCATGATTAGAGCTGTTCTCAACAGGTGCTCCCTCCCCACTCCGGTATATATTCAGTTATCATAGAACAGCTCAAATTAATTGAATATGTTTTGCTTACCCTTATTTTTGAAAAGGCTGGTTGAATAGAAACTCCTATGAGTAGCCCAGGCACAAAAATAACTTGAGGCAGTCTGTGTGCCCTAATTTGAGGTCTGTTGATGTTTTATCCAATGGCCCATTAAAAAAAATTGGCTCTTGTTGTGGCATCCCATTATTGCATACAAACATCCATTATGCCTTTGCAATAGCTATGGGAACGTTGTTCTAGCAATAATGGCTACCTGACAAGTACTTAGAAACAGGAAAACATTAGGAAGATTGGTCTCTACTGAAGAAGAAAACTCTTTTTCTTAATGTCAGTAGTAGTTGATATATTAGAACAGTGCCTTACTTTTTCGACACAAACACTCCCTCCTCCCCAGAGAAAGGAGTAAATGAAGACAATTTCAAATGTTTCCCTAGGAGAAGGTGAAGTTTACTAAAGCATTTAGTTTGGGAAAGTGTGCCATTTGTGAGAATTCAAGGAACCAATGTTCTCCAGAACTGGACTTTTAGAGGGTTGGGTGATTGGGATCAAGGGGTCTATTCTTTTCATTTGAAACAAATTTGGGCAGTACAGCTTCCTGGACAGAAAGCCTTGAGAACTGCATGCTGTGGTGTGAATAACCAAGCGGCTTTTGAATTCTCTAATAATTGAAACCTAAAAATGGCTGTTCTGTGAAATGGCATCATCTCCAAAAGAGAAAACTGGAGCATCCCTGAAGTGATCTTTGGATGATAGCCTACACATTTTAAATAAAACCAGTTGTTTATTGTATAATGTGGCTGCTGCTTGAATGGACTGGATTAGATTATTCTCAATGAAAATGAAAAAGGAAGCTGGCTGTATTGTGGATGTTTTAGACCTTTCAAGGAAAAAAAAAGTTTATTGCTAACAGACCATGTTATTGCCTGTTCCTCTCTTCTTACTTACCAACTTTTGTCTTAAGTATTTGTAGTTTTGCCTCAAAGATATATACATGGAAATGTTTTTCACAGTAATCTCAATATTCAAATCTAGCACATACTTTAATATGTCTAGTCAATTATAAGCCAAAGTATTATTCAGATTGCTATTATTATTAATTACATTTATATACCGGCCCATAGCTGAAGCTCTCTGGACAGTTTACAAAGATTAAAAACATTGAATATTTAAAAACCAATATACAAAATTTAAAAGCATAAAAGCATAAAAACAGACTACATACCAATTATCCAGGGGGTCAGTTAAAAAACTCAACTTATGCTCTTAAATGCCTGGGAGAAGGGAAAAGTCTTGACCTGGTGCCAAAATGATAACAGTGTTGTTGTTAACTATGTAATACTCTTTCTGCTTAGTGGTTTTGATAACCTAAGGGTGCCTACAGTTTTCCAAGCAATAGTCCATGTCATCTTTACTTAAAAGCAGCTGCAGTAGATCCCAGACAACTTTCTCCATTTGGTACTAAAGTATGAAACCACAGAAGGTAAGAGAAGAAGATCATAATCATGCTGTCTGCTCAGAATCCTTTAACCCATAATTAATTAACTCTCTGCGCAAGCCCTGGCTGCCATCTCTTGGTATTAGACTCTGCAGCCCATTTCAGAGACTTTGTTCTCTTCATCCTCTCTCCTCCCCCATCACAGGGTGCCATGCTTATGGCTACCCTGTGGAATCTGCAAACCTGAAACATGCACAACAGTATGAGATGCCATACACTTTAAGAACGTACATAATATTTGTATTTTAAAAAATAATAGAATGAAATTAATTTTAAATCAACGTAGAGCTCTCTAACTAAAAAGATATAAGAAAAATAGGCCCATCTTTTCTGACTTGCTAATTTATTTATTATCTGCTTACTAAGCAATAAAAGAACCTAGGATGGTTTTTCACACACACACACACACCCTTGCCTTGGTTTATTTTTCTTATCATTATCAAAAAATATTTTATCAAACTTGGCATTTATCTCTATCCTGTCAAAATCAGATAAAATTACTGTTTTGGTGTAAGTAAGTTAGCCTCTGAGTGAATTTTGTTTTTAATGCAGGGATTTATTTCTCAGTATTATATAAGCCTGTTGACTCTATAGTACAAAGTGACAGCTACAGGGTCTACAAGAAATCAGGGTGCTTTATTAGATTGTAAAGTATGTCAACACATATTACAGAGTAATATGTAATTTATTCATTAGGGTAGCAGGGCTTTTTTACATACAAATAAATAGACATTGAAAATGCCAATTAATTGGAGAGTAAGTTCATTTATTTGCTCCTAAAATATCTCAGATCTTGCAGAATTATTGTTACCTTCACCGTGTTCCATTGCAAATTGTCAATCCAACCAAGGGTGCCATGTTTACACAGCAAGGGTGTGTAGATAGCTATTCTCATCACAACTATGAAATTCTGTGCTCACAGAAATGCCAGCTCTATGTTTGCCCACTTCAGGAGCAGCAGAAGATATTTTTCTCTGGGTTTGCTTTTGATGGTGGGGAATGGTCAAGCTGTTGTTAGACCATTTGGTGTATGTTCAATTCGTAGCTGTTTAAAATAGAATTTAAATTCATTTTAATGTGATTTTGTGTCACATTTAAATCTTTTACTATATCACTGGAATATTACCTGTTGGATCATTTCCCCCAGTGTAATGTTAGCAAGTTGAAAAGGCAATGCAGTCATGGCTGCCTCACATAGCAAGCTCTTTGTGTGAAGATTTCTCTCATACCCTGCTTGTGGGCTTCTCATAGGCATGTAGTTGTTGGCCGCTGTGGAAAACAGGACGCTGGACTGGATAGACCTTTGGTCTGATCCAACAGAGTACTTGTGTGAAGCACAGACACACACACACCATGGTTCTTGACTTTAAAAATACTTTTGGTGTTGTGACTTGTCATCACATGATGAAACTTTGAAAGGTGGGATACACTTCTTTTACAAAATAAAATTTTAAAAAGGATGGTTCCCACATAGGGCGACCACTCAGACATTTAAAACAGATGAGCACAAGCCCCACATGATATATTTGTAGTTAGGTGGTACAATTTCACATTAGAGGTGAAGGATTTAATGTTTGAATTCTCCCTACATAAAATGCAGATGCATAAAGCTAACATATGAGGGAGAAAGTGAACCTAGAAGCTATTTCCTGACAAGTGTGGAAATAATATTTCACGTGTATGGGTGGATGTTGGGGGGAGATTCAATCATGCATCTTTGGTACAAAATGTCATAACCAACCACAGGTGAATCATAAAGGTAATTTGTTTTAACTTACGTAACGGTGCAATTACACAGAAATAATCCTGCAACTCCCAGCAAGCTCCAGTCAGGATGGCTAGCTAGGGCATGCTGTGAGTTGTAGGAGTTTTTTTCTGCATACAGTTGTGCTCTAAACCACTTGCCCTAAGGATTTGTACACTAGTGAGTGAATGTGTAAATCCAGGCTATCTGCTCTGCTGATGCTCAACTAAATGTGTGATCTGAAGGTATCCAGCTACAAGTGGACCTTGAAAGAAATGTTATTCCTAGCCCTGGAAGGGCAAAATAACATTTCAAGGAGAAATGTGATTCTTCTTCTTCTTCTTCTTCTTCTTCTTCTTCTTCTTCTTCTTCTTCTTCTTCTTCTTCTTCTTCTTCTTCTTCAAAAAAGCAGCCTGAGGAGGTTGCAAGTCCATGTTCAAGAAGGGCAAGCAGGAGAAAGAAGCATGGAGGACATTTTGAGATGAAAAATGAAGGGAAGGGAAGAGGGTTAAGCAGCTTCTGTGGTTCTACTCTTGAACCTACAGCCTGTCTTGACTGATCTTGCTTTAAAAGAAAATGAAAACATGCAGAAACAAACCACAAGATTCCATGTAATACAGTTTGGCCCTAAAACGTTAGCATACACCTATGTGGACCCCAGGTTTCCAGAATTTTGACTGTACCGAATAGTTGTAGAGGTAGCAGAGATACCATCTCATTTGCATTCCTGGCTTGCATTCCTGTGAAAATTTAAGCTAAAGTACCAGTCACTGTGTGCTGCTGTGGCCGACCAAATGCCTTATGCAAGGTATGAGGCTTCCTCGGTTTCTACTGAAAACTGAATGATTGCTTAATAGCAGATGACTCAGAGGAAATCATGAGCTATTCTCAGACAAGCAGAAAATTAGGCTAAAGTTCAGAAAATAATTCACTTGTAAATTATTCGCTCCATCAGTAGTAATTGCGGCACTCTTTGAGGCCTTTGTTTTGCTAGTTATAATATACTCAGCTTGGTTGTGCTCCAAGCTGGCTCAATTTCAGGAGCCCATGTTGGCTTGCAGCCTGACTTCAAGGGGTTTTTCCCCTCCTCAAAGGATTTATGTACTTTTTTTTTAACAAAACATTTTTAACAAAACACTCATAGGCCGTTTCTAGTCTAGATGACATTCAGAAACTTTTGATAATAGCTTTTAATACACCTTGACCCTTTAAAAAATTGTTAAACATTTTGAGGTAATGAGTGTTTTTCTAACTTTCTCCTCCCCTGGGATGTTATGTCTCTAGGCACATTGGGAGGTGGTGTGTACTCTACTGCAAACAAAGAACCACTGAAAGATAGTTGGATGGGAGCCAGGAGGTGCTGGACTAATTCAGACAAATAATCATGGTTGTTAGAAAACAATACAGTGTACAAGCACTCAAGGTGGCATTGGTATAAAAAGTTAAAACTCCAATATTTGCTAGTCAGTTATGCACCCCACCTCCCTTAAACATAATTATTTAAAGATTGCCATACATATGGTGGAATTGATTTAGGCTGAATTTTCATATTGCCACAGGAGCGAGGGTGGTTGATTCCAAATAAACAGCTCAGGGATCCACAGAAGTCAAGCTATTGGTAATAATAATGATGTTTGAAGTGAACTGGGATTCTGTCTTTTCAGATTAACATAAGTAAGTCTGGCCTAACCATCCCCCTTCCTTTTTTTCCTTCTATTTTGAAACCATGTTCCTTCTTTAGCACTATCACACTTTGAGCACAGAATAATAGTAATAATACTTAGAGTGACTGCAATGCATTATGTACATTACTGTGGTAGTCCTTATGACATCCCTGTAAAGTAGGTCAGTATTATTATACCATATTGTGGGTGATAGTTTGGTCAGCCTTCTCCAACCTGGGACTTTCCAGATGTTTTAGACATGGGGCTCATCTACACCAAGCAGATATTCCACTATGAAAGTGGTATGAAAGCAGTATATAAGAGGCAGGAGCCACACTACTGATTTATAGCGGTATTGAAATACACTGACATCTGTTGGGGCCCATTGACACATACCATATACTGCTTTCATAGTGCTATATCCTGCTTGGTGTAGATGTATTACTACTATAAAGCAGTAGTGTGGCTCCTGCCTTTTATATTCCGCTTTCATAGTGGAATATCCTGCTTGGTGTAGATGAACCCTACAACTCCCAGCATCCCTGATCATTGGTCAGGTTGCCTGGGGCTAATAGAAGTTGGTCCAAAACATCTGGAGACCATCAGGTTGAGGGAGGTTGGCTTAGGAAGAGAATCCTGGTTCAGATGTCATGGCTATATCATGGTTTGGCTATCTGGGTTTGGTCTTGGGTTTGTGTGCTCCCTACCTCCCACCCTCCCCTGCTCCAGTTCACACTTTCCAGTTCACAATAATTAGTTTTCTGTGATATCAAAATTGGGCAAACTATGTAAACCATAAGCCCTATTTGGATGTTATCCCCTGCACACCATTAAGGTTGTGTGGGGAAAGATCCATATGGCCTCTATCATCCCTGGGCCTACATGTTCTATGTTTTATTTATTTATTTATTTATTTATTTATTTATTACATTTTTATACCGCCCAATAGCCGAAGCTCTCGGGTGGTGGGGTTCTGTAAAGGGGTTCCCTATCATGAGGAAACCCTATGCACATTCAGTAGGCCTCCTCATTTACAGATGAGCCTCACATTAGAGATAACAGCAGACTGCAGTTATTGTGAGCAAAGAAGTGGGGAGAGAATCAAAGTGCATAAGGAGAGAAGGGAGGGGAAGGAGAGACTGTGTAAGCCTGAGGTACCACCCTTGGTAGTCAAACCATGTGTTTCTTCTCAAAGCCCACATAGAAAATTCACAACTGAGGCTAGATTTGAAATGGAAAATATCCCAGCTCACACTCTTAAGCACTACACTGTACCAGCTCTCAGTTAATTTAGAAATTAGTTTAGAACCTGCAACCCTGAAACACAACTAATGAATTGAGATTTCATTAAATCCTTCTAAGTTAGGATGGCACATTAACTCTGACAGCAGAGTTATAATCTTTTCAGTTATGCAAAGGCCCTTTAAGACCATCTTTCAAATTGTATCACTTTCTGCTTTGTTTTTTCTCATATCAAGTCAAAGACAACCAAAAGTGGTTATTTTTGCTAAAATTATTAATCTTTTTTTCTTGCAGATCACCAGAAATTGGAAAGAGAAGCTAGAATCTGTCGCCTTTTGAAGCACCCTAATATTGGTAAGAATGAGAACGACACCTGGCCATTTAGAAATTTGTGATAGAACAATTACCTTGATTTTAGGGCCAATGCAAATATTAAATTTTAGTTTAAATCCATTTGCTTTATGGATTACTATTTTGCAATAGAAATTGTAGGTGTGGGGGACCTGATCTGGATTAAGCCCTTATGGGGGAGCAGACTGTAAAGCTGTACTATCCCCATGCTAGGGTCCCAATTGGAGCCCTTGTGCCTACTATACAGTACAAATTAATCCTCTAAGGCCACAATCCAATGCAAGCTTAGACAGAAAAAGTACTGACTGGGGCATGCTGGGAGTTACAGGGTTTTTTCTATCTAAACATGTATAGAATTGTGCCATAAGTCTCAGAAAAATAAAGTAGGCAAAATAGATGAGGCAATCTTGTATCGGTCTGCTCTAATACCATTGTCAGATGCTGGCTGATTTTGGATACACCATGATTTATTGTGACAGGAATAAATATAGCCTCCCCGCAGCCTCATAGGCTCACCCCTTTCTGCTCTCCTCCAGTGTAGTCATGAGGAGGAAACTGAAAACTTCCACTTTAGATTAAACACAGTTTAGTGTGTCATTTGAACTCTAAACTGTGGTTAAACTTAACTATGGCTTCTTGAAACAAGCCAACTTTAGAAACCATGTTTTGAGGTTGTTTATTTCAAACAAATTATAGTTAAGATTATCCACAGTTTTTTTGTTAGATGACACAACAAGCCACGGTTAATCAAAAATGGAAGTGAAAGCTTCTGAATGCCTGATGACTGCGTCAAAGAAGGAGAAAGGTGGGGGCAGTACATGCTCCTGTATGAAGACTAGGCTCATAATGCAGTCTATAAAGGCTTTTAATTTACTTAGAAATGAAAATATTTTATAGCTTCACATGGGTATCCCCCCACCACACACAGACACTGCTGTGTCACCTGCATTATACTATGAGTAATAAGAAAGGTAAGGCACTGCTGAGTAGAGAAGTAGGTGTTGCTAGGATTATGCATGCTATTGCGTTATCTGATAGAATAGAATAAAAAGGCAATGATGTCTTTACTGACAAAGTGAAATGGAATATGTGAAACTTGCTGAAGAATTTATGTGGAGTTGTATTCAGTTTTGCATTGTACTGTGTTGTTTTGCATTGTATTGAGATAAAAGTGTTCTTTCAGAGCTCTGGCATGTTATCTTATCCTAAGCCAGACGTTCGGGGTTTTGGTGGTTTGAGTCCCTTTGAAGATGTTTATAGGCATAGTGAAGGCACCCTTCAACTTATGGCCTCTGGCGGATACTTCGGCAGTTCCTGTTTACATTCACGTTATGAGTTTGCTGGTCCTTAGCTTAAGTTCCTGAAATACAGAGTCAGCTGTCTGCTTCTTAAATATTCTCTTTGCAAAAAGCATACCTCTGAATGTTGCGATAAAGGCTGCTTTTTAATTCATTATTTTTTTAGCATACCACCTTAGGTGATATAGAAACACCATCAGTCAATTAATTAATTAATTAAATTATATTAGCAAACTATATGGGATGAGTATGTTTGTCTGAAATTGGCAGTGATACAGTTCAAGTGGAACAATGTTAGAAAACTCTCATGCATTGGAACATTTGAAATATATGTTTGGGTGCCATCTGCTTTTTCCTGCCCTGCTTCCCTTTGTGAAGGAAGAAACTTAAAGACAAGAACACTTTCTTCAGGAAGAAAAGGGTCCCTGTTCATTCCAGTATCTTTCACTGGGACTATACATGCAAGCAAACCTCTCCACGTCTACAGTGAACACATGAGGGAGACCAAGGATTATGTCTGCTGGTCTTGCTCCTACCCAATAGGCCTCCACTGGCAGCTATGTATTTAATATTAGTGAGAAGGGATTCTAAGCACATATACCACCTGCACATACCTGAAAACTCTGAGCCAATCAAAGTTTCTAATCAAAAGGAAGATTCCTACCATGTCAGAATGCACATGTAAGCTGTGCACATTTTGGATTGTATCCAACAGTGTCATCTTGATGGAAATAGTTCTGGCAGCAGAACCAGGACAGGGGCAATTCCCCCTCTCTTTGCATGTTGTCAGAATCAACTCTTTAGCACTTGGAAACTCTCTGGAGAAGATTTTTGGGTGGCATAGGAATGAGAGAGGAACAAAGTCCTGCTGCACTGGCAGACTTCCACTAATGGGATTTTGGATTTAGGTGTGGGCCAGCAGACATATTGGGGCATATCTACTGGAGATGGCCCAATTCCTCCTTCACAAATTCACTGAATGCATGGGAAGTGGTGATGTGCCCCTGGGGCAACTATATCCCCCATTTCAGGCAACATAAAAGGGAAGGGAGAGAAGGAATTGGAGGCAGTAAAATCAATGTTTGCAGAGAGGTCACTTGCTCCTGGCACCACCATCCTCAATCAGATCAACCTGCTGGTAAAAGTAGCAGATGGCCAAGGATGTATATACCAGAAAATAATGGATACGATTAGATTGAAGACAATCTGAGATTTTAAAATGATAGCTTATATGCATAAGAGAAAATATATGTATGATTTAGTTCTGATTTCTTAGATATTTGGCCTTTCAGTAACACAGCTTTTCTGTTAAAAGGCCAATGATTTGTTTTCATGAGATTTCACAATCCACTGCTGTTTGGAAAATATTATTTATCTAACCAACATTTTGAGCCTAATTTCAAAGTTGCTAGGCCTCATTAAATTGGAATATAAGGAGAAATGTTTGTGTTATTGTTTGTCATAAAAGTTATTATCAAAGAAATGTTTCCTTAGATTTCACCATATCAAGGGTTGGTTCACACAATAATTTATGGCCAGATCTTCTTAGAATTAAAATACAGCATGTGAACTGAGGAAAAAAGCACAAAATTAACAGCACTGCCTGTGATTGCTGTGGATAGGACAGACATGGCTTAAACAGCAAAGGCAAGAGCAATCAAGGGGATTTACTTAAAATGTTTATCATCAATTCATGGGGAGGTACTTTTAATAAAACTTGAGAAACAAGCTGAATGAGGTGGGAAAACATCAGAAATATGACCTTGAAATAATGTTGTATTTGTTGCAGTTATCTAGAAAAGCTGGAGTGGAAGTTATAGGAAATAGCTATTTGTAGAGTTTTCTATACACATAGAATTTCATTTTAAATTAAATTATATGTAGTTAATGGAGGAAAAGACTACAAAGGACTGATTTTCCTTTTCATGTAGCTTGCATTTTTTGTTTTTCAGTGGTTTTAGATTTCTAGTATTTAACACCTTAACACCCTTTTATCTTTAGCATTATGAATACTGCTATCCCAATATTAGTATTATTCTTATAGCTTTGTGTTTGCATGGGACACTTCCCCAACCCCACCCCATTATCACTAAAACTCTGTGTGGAATCTCTTTAATTATTCAGGAGATTATAGATTAATGTATATTTTTAATAACATAATTGGTAGAAGGTGCAACATTATATATCGTAGGAAAAAATAGCAAAAATGTATTGAACTCCAACTAGAATTTCTTTTTAAAAACAAAAAACAACAACCTGTGCTAGTTTTAATGAACTGATAGCACATTAGCCCTTTCCATATGGTCTTCCAGCCACGAACAATGAATGTATGGGAGCAGAAGGGGATTGTGCCTGCTTTCTCCACCCCAGACCTTCAAATGTTGATTGTGCCTATGTGTACAGAACCTACGTGCGTACACCATTTACGCAGTTAATAATCATATGGTGTCACACAGAGGGAGAGCTTATGCATGTAAGGCTCTGTGTAGAGGTTAGGGATGTGGGGCAGTAGGTGTAGTCCTGCTCTAGGGCCGCCACTTATGCATCATAAAAAAAGAAGAAATGCATCACCAGAAGACACAGATTTGCCTAAAATTCATATCTGCTAATTTATAGGTATAGATGCACATTTAGAAGTAGATGTAAATTTAGAAATAATTACTATAACTGAAATAGAAAGACAATACATCTTACCATTGTTTTTAGTACCTGCCCCCTGGTAAAACATTGCTCCTTTTTGGGTCTGGAAGAGTCTTATGCTTTAAAAATTGATGCCTTTAAAAATGCAGTAGAGTGCATGAACTCCCTTTCCCTCTTCTCCATAATTGCCTATCCAGATAATAAATGTTGGTGAATATGTATGAATTGCAGCTCTCCTGTAAGATGTACAACTAGATTCATTGTGAGATCAAACAATCATTGTGCTCTCACAATCATCTGGTTTTCTAAAAAAAAAATTTAGAAAAGGAAAATGTCATGGCCATTTTATTAACATATCTGCATCAGATAAAAGTCAATTGCGTGTCTAGAAGAGAGCAGTAAAAGCAATGTCTAATTCTCAGCTATGAAGATTGTCAGTGCTGGGAAATAACTGGAGGAAAAGATCATATTACCGAAACCATTACAGTACTAGCTAGGCATGAAATTAAATGCACAAGACAAAGGAGCAGTGATAAGGCTGCACAAAGTAAACTTGTTTTTCAAGTGAATGTGATCTCATATTTTCCGTGTATTGGTAGGCTTCCTAATATGGCACATTACATTTAATTTTTAAAGTTGCAGAAGCTCTGTTAATAGTGAAATTTTGAAAAAAAAATAGTCAAGGACTACTTGTAACTTTTCACTCATCTTTGCCTTACACAGAAAGAAATGATCTTGTAGACAACAACAGGGACGGAGTTAAGAGTTTCAAAGGCTGTGTGATTTTTTTAAAATTTCTAAATTGACAGAGAAATAATTTTGTAAATAATATAAATACATGTAGTTTACCCTTGGTGTCACCTCTCCCACTTTTCTTCCTTAGACTACTCCCAAGCTATACACTTGCCTGTAACTACATCAGAGAATTGAAGTATACTGGGTGTATATCAATGTCCAGTTTGTCTATTTCTTAAATGTGTGCTAAAGTACAGCCGTACAGATAACTGTGACTAATTCTGACCTGTTCTGTGGCGATGGTTGCTGCACACCTAGTTATTATTTAGTTCTCATACTAGTGAGTGAAGACGCTGGTTCTATCTATCGCTGCATGCATTACTGCAGTGTTTTGCCATTGCTTCTTGGCAAAGAGGTGTGGCTGATCCAACCTGGGATTTCATCTAGAGTAGACAATGGGTTGTTGTATCCAGATATTACAGATACTCTTATATTACTTCAAATTAACAACTCAGAGCAGAAATCTGTGAAGGTTAATTGTATAAACAAGCCCAAAGTTCAGGCACGGATTCTACCAATGCTTACCTTGTCTTGCTACCACGGAGTATTTTTGGAGCATTTGAACACTTCATTTGTTTGAACATTTGAAGTTTGAGTTTTCAACCTAATGATTTTCCTGTGGGGGGGAGAGTGACTCTGTCAGAGCTACTGTGTTGATGCTTTTTCTGTGACATAGCTTACCTCTTGTTCATGCTTAAATTAACTTTGCTTGAGCATATGTTTTAACCTAAATAGCAATTCCTGCACTTCAGTTGTTACCTTTTTTCTACTTTAACCCAAATACCATGTGAACATATTAAATCATTGTTTTGCTAGCTCTTCATTGGACATGGCAATATGGTTTACTACAGAGTAATTCTGTATATACATGTGTGAAAATGGATGCCTTGGAGCCTCTCACTTGACTTAAGGTGCCGTTGAGTAAAGCAACTATGCAACCTACTGTTTATGACTCAAATGAAAGTAGCTAGAACTGTATCTTAAAGGCATATCCAAAGAGACTGGAACAAATGCCATGAAACAGTAATAGCTTCTTTCATTGAGAGTTGACCTCTGCTATCCATTATACTTTAAAATGTAGATGACACTCAGTTACCATTATCTTGAGTAGCTAGCTCTTAGGCCCTCCAGTAATGACTTCTGTTCCCTAGGTTGTACAATTTAGGTCTCCCTTTAAAGTAATGTGCATGCTGTTGGCCGCTAGACGCCCTGATAAAAATGTAGAATTAAACAAAATCCTGGAATATTTCTAGTAATCTACTTGCTTTTTCCTCATGCATTTGTCATTTTCTTTTACGTTTCCCATTTTTGTTCTTCACAACTTTACTTTCTCAATGTGATTGTCAAATAGTAAATGTCTGCAGAAGCTCCAAACTGTACTTTCAGCACTTTTGTGAGGATGCTGCCTCA
Organism: Elgaria multicarinata webbii; assembly: GCF_023053635.1. NCBI lineage: Eukaryota > Metazoa > Chordata > Lepidosauria > Squamata > Anguidae > Elgaria > Elgaria multicarinata. The sequence goes on along the minus strand of NC_086180.1, from coordinate 32,454,955 downwards.
GATGCACAAGAAGTATGAACTATGGAAATGGAAGCATTTCTTTAGTAATTTATTATTGATCTTACAGCATGCTTTACTTCAGGAAATGTCTATAGGCAAGGTGTATCTTATATTTTGAGGTGGTGAATCAGCCATTGTTAGCATGTTCAGTGGTACAGTTAGGTAATTGTAGATTCTGGACATATACCCTCTTCCCATTAGATGGTATTATGTATTGGTTCAGTTACTTCTAAGACTGCAATCCTGTACCCACTTACCTGGAAGTAATCCCCCCATTTTGAGTAGGAATATGTAGGATTGAATTATAAATGTGGTGAGGCAGCCATGCTGCATTGGAATGCTCATTCTTTTGTTTGGGTGCCTCAATTGAGACTCAAAGAACTAGATGACCCTGAGGTACTATACTAGCCCAGTGACATTTTTGTCATATTTTTCTTTAAGTAGGTGATCCAGTGTGTGTACACACACACTTCAGCCATTTCAGAAACTGCTTTGGAAAATCTCTTCAATTTCAAAAGTGCTTTGCCATGTCAAACTGGATGGGGTTGTAATTCATGAAAAAAAGTTCCAAAGCCCATTTTGGTGCACAAAACTAGGGGCCTGTCTTCACGGTATTGAGTTGGCTCCATGTTCCTCCTATACCATGCAGTTTTGCTTACCCAGGATGGTGTCAGGTAATCTACATGCCAAGGAAGGGGCACAGTATTTCTGGTGGTCATCCGAGTACTGGAGCTGCCCCTTCTCCTCTTCCTGGCTTCTGGCAACCATTCGCTGGTCACCTTCTGCCAGGATGGCAAGGTCAAGCGGCAGAAGAGCCAGGATGACCTCGCTTCCACCAAAGAAGTCAGATTAAGTCCCTGATTTCTTTTACTGCACAGCTTCGTGGAAAAGCCCTATGGTGGCTGCAAATCTGTAGCTGCATCATATAATTGACACAGTGCAGTTTTGCAGCCACCGCAGCTCTTTGGTTTAAATTCTTTGTATCTTGGCTATGTTTCCATTGTGTAATGCCCTGGATGATAGATAGTATCGGTTGCCTTCATCTTGATAAATTGTGGGGAGGGACTGTGGCTCAGTGGTAGAACACATGCTTTGCTGCATAAAGTCCCAGGTTCAATTCACAACATCTCCAGGTATGGCTGGAAAAACTCCTGCCTGAAAGCCTGAAGAGCCACTGCTAGTCTGATTTTGTTCTGATCTGATTTTATCTGTACGCCGCCCTGAGATCCCAGTGATATAGGCGGGATACAAATCTTTTAATAAATATGGTTAATGTCAACTATACTGGGCTAGATAGACCACTGGTCAGACTCAGTATAATTCAGGTTCCTATGTGGAGGTAAGCCAGAGGTTAAAACTACATTTCCTCCTATATTTTCTTCCTCCTTCTGAAAACAATGAGATATTGTGCTTGTATATGCTTCTACTGGTAGCTGAATGGGCAACGGACACCTAAAGATACCAAGGTTGCAATTCTAAGCATACATGCTAAGTATGTTCCTGTTGAACTCAGTGGGGAGTACTTCTGAGTAAACATGTTAGCCAATAACATTATGTCACACATACATACAGAAATTGAGTTTCCTGCTGAAGCTTCTGGCATTCTGCATTTGTGTGTGTGTATGTGTGTGGGGATTTCATTTACCAAATATTCTTGCGTTTCAAATGCTCTGTTGGGGGACACACACCACAATTTAGTTCACTTCAATAGAGCCTGTGTCGTTGGAATGCTTTGAAGGTCAAGTTGCTTGTTGGAAGAAGATTATGTCCTTGGAGCAGAAGGTCCCAAGTGCTGTTTCATGCTGCACTTGTAGACAAGTAATGGGATGCTGCTCAGTAAGTAGTGTTCAAGTAGCCATTGAATATTTGCGTGCTACATATGATCCAAATAGAGGCTGGATCATACTAATGGAAATGCAATGGATACTAACTTGTGTGAATTATATATTGTTGCCATTCATTTGAAAGGAATCTAGTTAGCTTTTGTATATTTCTCACTACAAGCTGAACCACAACAAAATACATTTTGTTACTATATTCCATTCCTTCCACATATTCCGAATAGTGATTTCTATGTAGATCTGAGAGACAGTGGACCTTAAATGCCATCGTGTTTGCAACTTTTGCCATATGTATTGTTTAAGCATCGGAAAGTGTCCAGTAGAAAAAGTAACACCTAAAGCTTATCTTTTGATTATGCCCTTCTTGCCATCTGCTCCTAAAGATTGCTGCTGTTTGCATATGTTTCTTCACAACATTCAACAGCCATGGGGGAAGAGGAGAGAGAATGTTTGCTCTAGGTGTGGGGGGAGCAAACAATAACTCACCTATGGCAGGTGGTGGAAATGAGATTTCCTACTTAGTTATTTAGAAGATTTATATCCAGTCTTTCAATTAAATTATCCTCAAGGCAGATTACAACATATTGCAATAATATGCACACACAAGTCCTTGACTGATCGATGGATCCAGAATCCACTTCTGGTCAGATTTGCAGTCCCATGACACTCGTAATTGGAATCAAGTGTTCTTTCTGGAAGATAGGAGGGAAGCAAGATCCCTGCAGTTGTTCCTTCTCTGGCCAATGGATAAGGCTTATCTAGTCTTACTCTTGCTGGGATGCAAGGGGTGGAGTCTCCCTTCACTCTACAGATCGAGGTCAAGAAGGCTTCTTGGTTAAAGTCCTTAACTCAGAGCATATGTTTTGCATGCAGGTCTAATACCTCACAACTCCAGTAAAAGGCACTGAGATAACAGACTGAGAAAGACTTCTGTCTGGGACCCTGGAGGGCCACTGACAGAGGCCTTAGCTAGACCTAAGGATTATCCCAGGCAAATGGAGGGGTCGTCCCTGCTGCTACTGGGATCCCCTGTGTGTCCTTTCATTGCACAGGGATGATCCTGGGACGATCCTGGGATATAGGCCTGGTCTAGCTATGGCCAGAGTAAACAGTATTAGGCTAGATGGACCATTGTTTTGAATTGATATCTCAGCTTCATGTGTTCAGTTGATGCAAGGCTTAGAGTGCTGGGCTAGGGAAAATAGGATTCAAATCCCTATTCAGCCATGGACCTCACTCTTTGTACTAGTCTCAGCCTTTCTCTCTCTCTCTCTCTCTCTCTCTCTCTCTCTCTCAGGATAACCAACCTGACAGGGTTGTGAGAACAAAAAATTAGGTGACAGATAATGGGGAGGCCAAAGTATTTTGCCCTGAATTCCTTGAAGGAACAGTGGGATAAAAGTATAATAAAAATATATAAATGAATAAATGTTCATAAGATCACACTCAAAGAATCCTGCATAATACCATTAATTGACATTGTTATTCATATTAATAAACCAACCTATTTCAGAATGGATACAATCCAGAAACAGGGTAAGCATATTTAAGTCCCAGTGATTACAGTGTGAATTAAAACATCCATATAATTGTCTACATTGCATCCAATCTGCAAGTACATTGACTGTTTTATGTAAATATAGCAAAGGGGCAGATGTTGGTAGTGAAAGTAGTGTGGTGGTGGGTTGCTGTTGTTTTTACTTTAATGCAAATAAAACAGTAACTTCCTAAGAAAAGACTCCCTGCCTCCATTTCCCGCCTTGTTATTTAATCCATTGTTATAAAAATGGTGACTCACATGTTGGCTTAAATTCCTCTGTTCCAGAAGGATTTCTCTGTACTTGGTTCTTGGTCAGTGGTGAAATCTAATACAGCAGCATAATCTTACACTTATTTTAGTCACCATCTCTATCCAAACCATAGAAGGGAGTTCTAGAGTTCTTATTACCACATTAAACCCTTTGTACCAATTTTTGATATGCATACCATATATTTAGTGGTCATTTTGCCTCCTTAAATTGTACTGTTTTTCATTTGTTTCAAAAAGTTGGATTACTCTCATTTAATGTTTATTGAGTTCAGGGCTGATGTATCTGGAATATTTTTTTCTGTATTCAGTATGTGATACTGGAACAATGGAAACATATACATTTGACCATGTATTAGTGCAATGGGTTCTAGTGTCCAAACTTACATTAATAGTACTGACATATGTTGCCACTCATGTGATTTTGGTTCCCTTACATATAGCTACATTTTTAATAGGCTTGTATATGTCAGAATTGGCTTTAGATGCAACACAATATTATAGTATCTTTTAATACTATTAAAAGTATTAATAGTACTTAATAGTGCAGGGGCAATGAGTATTATATTGTATCTACAAATTAGACTCTTTGACCAGCAGTAAGTATATTTAGGTTCCAATCCATTCTAACTCACCAGAGAATAAGACCTATTGAACTCAATTGGGACTTACTTCTGAATAGATAAGTATATTGTTGCATGATTAAACCTATTAATTTAATTAATTTAAGATAGTGTGGCCTTTGGATTATCTCCACTTTGAGGAAATTCTCAATTTCAAATAAATATAACCTATTTTGTAGAGATGAAAATTAGGGTATAAAAATAAACATAAGAGTGAAAAAAACATCTGGGTCCTGAAGTCATATTAGCATTGTAAAAAAATCCTGTTATGCCAATTAGTTTTTCACTCTAAGGAGAAATTAATTGGCTGAGATCCAGGGAACTACACCACTAGTTTCATGTGTGCATGGGGGAAATTTAGATCATAAAATATTCCCTGTCAAAATTTTGAGTGGGTCCACACATCATGCTAAGCCACCCTTGAAATTAGCCATGGTGGATTGGTTGTTCACAGAAAAACCCACCCCACAGATTATTGGGCTTGCTGTGGCAAGCCCAACGCCTCCCCCATCAGTCATCCAGATGGTTCCAGCATGTATTCCAGCTGGCAGAACCCATCTGGTCTCCTTGTCTCAGCCCCCTCTCTGCTCTAATTGCCACCCTTTCCCCCCACCACTTTAAGAAAAAAAGTGGTTCAGAAATATGGAGATGGGGTCGTCATTATTATTATTATTATTATTATTATTATTATTATTATTATCCCATTCCTTTGCAAGAGTGCACTTTCACCTGTCTGATATGTGTAACCTTGTCCTCTCAATTTCCTTTTATGTTTCAGCTGTCAAAAGGGGCACCGACGTGAGAGAAATAGGTGCACCAAAAGGGGCGGGTGGGAGCAATGTGTCTCCCTTGGCAACCTAATCCTCTCACTTTTAAGTGTTGAACTGACATTTGTCAGTGTTCTCTTCCCATTCAACACTTTCCCGAGTCTCCAGCAAGTCCAGAAATGGGAGATATTGGCTTCTTCCCCTTTTCATAGTTCCTTTTTGGAGCAGTTAGTGAAAAAGAAGGGCCATTAATATCTCCCCTTTCTGGAGTAGCTGGAGACTCAGGAAAGTGTTGAAAAGATGAAGCACATGACAAGTGTCAGTTCAACACTTACAAGCGAGAGGATCACATTGCCAAGGGGGAGATATTGCCCTCTTTCCCTTTTTGGTGCACTTACTCTTTTGGCTGATTTCCCTCATTTTCTGAATTGTGCTATTGGGTCACTCCTTTCTGTTACTATTATTTCTCCTCTGGTCCTTTGCAACTGTGGCAAATTAACTGAAAGGCAACCCCGTCTTGTCAATTTCCTTGTATGTTACCTGCTCCACCTCCATGCTTCACTTTTGACAGCTGAAACATACAAGGAAATTGACCCAGCAAGACTACACACATTGAATAGCTAGCTGTAAGTGCTCACTTGCGAAAAACTGACAAAAATATTTTTAAAAACTACATCCTCAATTGTGCATTTTTGAGACACCAATTTTAAAAATATTGTTGGGAAATGAGTGACAGTTCATGCCGATTTGGTACCAGTGGAAGGGCAGTCACTGGTGAGATTGTGAAAAGCGAGCAGTGCGGGCTTTCCTGCTGCTCTTGCCAAGCAGCTCTGTGGCCGATCACAGCAACCCATGATAAAATCAGTCTCCTGGGTTTGGATGGCACAACAGGCCATTGTGGGCATGAACAATCCTACAATAAGCCATGGTTTCTTGACGTGGCTTGCTCCCAGCGAATAAGCCACCTCATGGTATACTCTCCAGTTCAGATGAGATGATAACCAACCATGGCTGGCTACACATGGTGAGTTATCATGTTGGGCGAACACAGTTATTGTTTCAATGGCAATTATTTGCTGCTTGGTTGAATTATGTTTAAATTTAAGAGATTTTGGATCAGGATCAGGATCAAGATAAAGTTAAGTACGTAATACCATTGATCACAATGGAATGTTCAGTATATGCTTAAATATCTCTCTTTGAAACCTCTGCCGTTTCAAAGGACTGAACTTAGGTGACATCATATTCTAATATTTTATATTATGCAAAATACAACCAGATATAAATTGGATTTTTTTTATTTTTAAAAAAACACAAGGCAAAGTGAAATACAGTGATTTTAGTATGAACTGCTAGTTGCTGCATAAATTGTTTTGTCAAGTCCTGGAAGTTAGTACACTCCAGTCTTTGAAGGGGATGACGACAGGAAATTATAGCCCTAAATCAGTTTTAAAAAGACTTGCCATCACTCAGAATTATGCAGATAAATAGTTGAAATATGTTAATTACTGTAAATGCAGATATGCTGCAAATCATATAGTTAAATGCTGTAAATACAGACATGCTGCAAATCATATATTTTCTATGTGGTGAAAAGAAAAGTGATATAGTGACAGCCAGATTGACTCATCAATGTGCAACATGGAATGTGTTGAACTGAAATGGGTTTGGAGGTTACCAGTTCAATGTGAAACATTATGTCTGACAACTTTATGCTTTATTCAGGGTGCAATCCTGTATATATTACCTTGTAGTAAGTCCCATTGAGCTCTGTAGACGCAAATAGGATTACACTGTAAGTCATTGAATTCTTTCTGCCAGTCACCAGTTTGATTTTAGAAGCAGTAACTTCACCTGAGTTGATGAAAATTCTTTATTTCTTTCATTGTGTGGAAGTTGGCTGCACAACAGTGATAACTGGAAGTACAATACTAAATATAGAAACAGCCTTTTGCTTCCTTTTGTCTTGGACAAATAGTTTGCTTCTTCTGAACATTTTCTAAGAACTGTCACTCTATACAGGACTTCATGGGATATCTTGCTTTTGTGGACTAAATTCTGACCCATTTCTAGAAAAGATGGTTATCAGCCTCTCTCTCTGTGAAAGAAGTTTTTACTTCATATACATCATGTGCATGTTTAATTCCTAGAGGCACTTTTGGGTCTTGGTAGATAATACAGTGGATGTACACTGCTTGTACAAAGAAACACAAGATTCCTGCCTTGTGTGTATCTACCTCCATTCAGAAAACCAGTTATAATACTTTGTATTATAACTGGTTTCCAAAAGTTATTATACTATATACAGGTATTTGAGTTGGTGCATTTCCATGCTCTATACTGACTTATCCCTAATATGTATGTAACAATGCACGTGTGCTCATTCTTGTACTATTATGATAACATATTTCTTGGCTTATACTAACAATACAAACCAATCTAACACTATATCTGTAGAAGTTGTATTGAGTCACATCACCTGCTGCTCTAATTGTGATTGAACAAATACATCACAATAGACCCATTACTTGGTAGCCCTAGTAACTGAGAATTTGAGGACTTCTATTGCAGGCTCTGATACCCTGAGGATCTGCAAAGTAGTAATATAAATATATAAGTAGCCTAACATCTTGCTATCAATGTGCATTAGGTGCATTAGGACCAAAAGCAAGAATTAATTTCAAGGTAGTTTTTAGTATGTTTAAAATCAAATATACATTTTAGATCAAATATGTTTTGGTTATTTCAAGCTTTTTGAGTCAGTTAAAATAATTTGTATTGCTTTGATGTAGAGTTGGTTTAAAATTTCATGATGGCCATGCATAAGTCAATGGAAAGGACTACATTGTATTGCCATGTGGATGGCTTTGTCTCAGGGTCAGATAAAGCAAGAGGCTCCAAGAAAGACACACATGGAATGGGAGAGTTTCCCTCAGCATGAACCTCAGCCTTCCCCAACCTCTTATGCCCACCTTAGGAACATAGAAAGCTGCCTTTAACTGAGTCAGACCATGGTTCCATCTAGTCCAGTGTTGTTGACACTGACTGGCAGCAGCTCTTCAGAGTTTCAGCCAGGTGTTTTTCCAGCCCTCCCTGAAATAAAGGTAAACTGTTCTCTGCCATAAAGATAATGAGATGGCAATGGGCAAGTCACTCCCTTTCTTATCTCCCCAGTAGTTATTGTAAAGACAAAATGGGATCATTTGATGTCACTCACCTCAGTTTCTCAAAGGGAGCACAGGCATACAAAAATGAATCATTATTTAAACATATTTTTGAAAGTCTGTGAACAACGATAATTTTTCTCACCTTTCTAAGGGCACATCTACACCAAGCAGGATATTCCACTATGAAAGCAGTATATAAAAGGCAGGAGCCACACTACTGCTTTATAGCAGTAGTGAAGTATACTGACAACTGTTGGGGCCCATTGACACATAACATATACCACTTTCATACTGCTATATCCTGCTTGGTGTGGCTCCTGCCTTTTATATACCACTTCATAGTGCAATATCCTGCTGGGTGTAGGTGAGCCCTAAGTTTAACCAACTTCTGTTCTTTAGTCAAGATAAGCTGTTTTCACTGATACAAAACCCTTTTTCAGCCTGAGGTCAGGAACCTCTTCAAGCCTGAGGCCAGATTGCTTTGATACGACCAGGAAATATATAAACTCCTTACACTCCACAGAGATTCTCACATGAGCAGAGAGTTCCTTCCATGTGAGAGCCAGTGTGGTGCAGTGGTTAGATTGTTGGACTGGGACTGGGGAGACCCAGGTTCAAGGCGGCTGAGGCATGAAACTCACTTGGTGACTTTGGGCCTTTCCCATTAGAAGTCTTTGCTATCGGAGCCTCCAGGAAACACTTCTTCAAGGTGCCTGGATCCCAGGTCTTCTGGAAGGGTGAGGAGAATTGCCCCCAGCAGAGGCCTCTACAGGCTGTGCTGGAAGACCTCATAGGCCTAATTCTATCCAGAAATACTCCACCCCTATTTTAAAGTCTGGGGCAGGATCTACACTACTGCTTTATAACAGTATTGACAACTGTTGGGGCTCATGATACATTCCATATACCGTTTTCAAACCACTTTCAAAGTGTTATATCCTGCTTGGTATAGATCTGAGTCACTACATCTGCCTAAAAGGAATCTCAGTGGATGTTGGAGAACTCTTGGTACTATAGGCTCTTTTATTTTTATAGTTAATTTTGAGGCTAAAGCCATGGGCTTTATTATTCATGAGAAAATCCTGCAGGGCTTCCTCTTGAGTCTTCCTCATCCACAGGGCTTCCTCTCTTGATCGAGTTTTTCTATTGAGAATGTCAGTTCTTCCATCTGATGAGAAGGTAATTGTACATGAAAGTACTCTTTACAAACATAGTTAAAGTATATTAAAAGCAAAACTCTGAAGTGCTCAAGTTACAACTTCAAAATAGAACAACAAATGGGCAGTTATTGTGAGGCAGCCATGTTTCCCGGGGATTTAGAGGCACTTAGCTTTTTGGCTTATACCCAAGGAAACCAATTATCTCCCACTGATAACGTACTCTAGAGTGTAATTATTCCTGATACAAGTATACACAGTTGGGGAAAATATTTTTAGTAGGCTGAGTTGTTTCGTTGAATACTTAGCGTGCTGATATTTTAAAATGTGAACTGTCACAGGTGAAAGTCTTGTATAAGTAAAAAGGACTCACCACAGAAACATAATTAATTTGAATATACAAGTAGCTCTTAGTGCTTTATATTACGAAGAAAACACATGATCTCTACATTCCAGATTGCCTATACCCAGATTGTTTTTTAATTTGTAAAGCCTTTCCAGTTCAGGAAAATCTCCATTACCTAAGGGGCCCTGTGCCTGTACCTAGCTGATAAAAGAGTTACAGGGCTTTTCTTCAAGAGAATTTACTCCTGCACCATTACCACAGCTTCTGCTTCTGGATTCTTTGTGGGATTAAAATCAGCTCCTTTACACATGCTTTTTTCCAGGATTCCCCCCACCCGGTTTTTCTATATATTTTATTATACAACCACTAAATGGCGCTGCAGTATAATGGAATTGTGTAATTACGTGGGGCTTTATAATGCATTTTCTAAATATTAGCTGGCTGTCCTTATTAGGAAAAGAAATATACTGATTGCAAAGAGCAGGAGAGGCCCTGGAGGAGGAGGACGTCATGTAAAGGACCCTCAAACTCCTGTGAGTGAGCAATCATGAACGCACAATGAAAGCCCCATGTAGAAAGGGAGCTAGGAAGAACCCTCAATCTCTTTGTAATCAAAGGCACTGTGTTGTAATGGATACCTGGAAGGTAAATTAGACTCACCCCAAGCACACAACAATATTTTTAATCAGTAGGGTTGCTGTCTGCAAGCAGAATACTTCCAGTAGCAGAAAGGTAAAGTAGCTTCAGAGACTATAGAGTTCTATGAATGGCAGTCAACCTTATAATATTGCTAGACAACCTTTTCATAATTTGGGTAATTTTCATCCCTGCAGATTTGGATGCCCCAAGGAACCTGTGTTCCTTTAAAAAATCTAAAAAAAACAAAACCACGGGATGTCTGTAATCTGTCAATACTAAATGCCTTGCCCAATAGAACAGTTGTTGGTTTGCTCTTTTAATTCACATTAATTTGTCATGAAATTTAATATTCTGGCAGGTTGGAATCAATCTGAATATATTAATCTCAGAAATAAAAATGCTACAAGCTCCTAGTTACCAACAGAAAATCTTGTCAGTTTTTCAGTGTTTTTAATTAACTTTTATTAAAATTAGATACTTTCTAGTGTCAAGATGCATTTTTTGTGAACTGCCCAGAGAGCTCCGGCTATTGGGCGGTATAGAAATGTAATAAATAAATAAATAAATACATAAAGCTATGTATTGAATTTCTATTTCATTCACTAATATATTTGATAATCATGCTTCATCATATTTTATCTGGTTCTTTTATTAACAAAAGTCAAATGTTAATGTATAACAATTTATTAATTTGCTATCTTAATATTATGGCCATGGCCCAGTACTCCTCACATACAAGGATCTCTTATTCATTTCTTAGAAGAGAAGCCCCTATAAGCATCAATTCAAACAACTCAGTTTTGCTTTTTGACAATAAAACCTGGGCCATAGCTAGATGGGGCGATATCCCGGGGCAATCCCCAGGATCGTCCCTGTGCATCCACATGACGCACAGGGGATCCTGGGAGCAGGGAGGGAAAATCCCTCCCTTTCCCTGGGATATCGCCCTACCCTTTCAGCCCACTTTTTCCATGGTCTTGGGATGATCCTGAGACCACGGAACATGTGAGCAGGCATCGCGGTTTGTCCTGAATTCTCGCGGTTACTCGCAAGGAGCTGGGAACATTAGAGGGAGCGGGGGAAAAGGTTAAAAATGTAAAAACTCACCTTTTGCGCACAAGCACTGATGAGCTCATCTCTTTTAAAGATAAAACCAAAATTGCAGGCACGATATCCTGTTCTTCCGAGGCTGTCGTGCGCTGCATGTAAACAGAGGGTGAGATCTCGCAATAAAAATATCATGAGATCCTCACCCCTCCATCATGCTAGACTCATAGATCTATTATTTATTTATTTATTTATTTATTTATTTAAAATATATCCCACCCTATATCACTAAGATCTCAGGGCGGTGTACAGATAAAAACATGCAGTATAAAACAATAAATATACACAGTTAAAAACAAATTAAACCATGATCCAAGTTAAAACAATATATAATTTAAAAGCAATTGATAAAGTTAAAACAGTTTAAACAATGTGCCAGTGAGTTTAACCATCAAAGGCTTTGTTAAAAAGCCATGTTTTTACTTGGCGTTGAAATGAAATCAATGTTGGCGCCAATCGGGCCTCCAAGGGGAGGGCATTCCGCAGTTGGGGTGCCACCACAGAGAAAGCCCTCTCCCTTGTCCCATCATAACGTATATGTTGCTTTGATGAGATGCGGAGAAGGGCTCCTCCAACAGATCTAAGGTCTCGGGCAGGCATCTAGCTGAGGCCCAGGTCTTAGAATCTTATATTGAGGGCTAAATGCTGTGAGAGTATAACTTTGACATAGTGATCGGTGCAATTTACCAAATTTGGAAATAGTTCAATTCAGATCAACTATAGAGATTCCAGTAACCCAGGTATTACCCTGAAAATTTGTTCATCCTTATCAAAACCCACAATGGTTTTACTGAACCTGCTGTAAATGTTCATTTCTGAAACTTTCAGTATGTCTGCACTTCAGCATTTCTTATTCAGTATTATCACCAAAACTGTTTTTTCCTGAAAATCCTCATCAAAACATTCCACATTCCATGTTGCTGTGCAATTGTAACCAAATGCACATAAGAAATAATATCCTACTTGCAGTCATTATTTTGTAATTCTAGTGTTCTAAGAAGCTTCGATTTTCTGGTAGAAACATGTTTCTGTTTAATGAAAATAAGAAAGGAATCATGCCTGCAATGTCCAGCCTAAAATTGTGCATAGTGTAAAATGTTAATATTGCTTCTCATGTCCCGACTCAACCAATTCTTCAAAAGGTTTTGCAGGATTTGGTGAGCTGCATTTTTGCATGTTAGAGCAATAAGTCACTCAGAGACCGCATTTTGCAGTGGAAGCAACACATAAATTTAATAGCAGCAGCAGCAATAGTAACATGACTGGTCAATATTTGAAAAGGTCAAGTTGTGGAGGTGTCACATCATCATTTTATATCAATAGTAAGGGAACTGCATCTCTCTTGTTCTGGCATTAGGGATGTGATGAACCTGAATGGTACCTTGAGCCCTATGCATTGAACCAGACTTAGGGGCTGTCTTCATGGTACCAGGTTTCTCTGCCACCTCCACCTCCCTCCGAAACTCTGCAGTTTCCCTCTCCTGGGGTGGTGCTAGATCTCGAAGCCGAGGAGGGAGCGCAGGGCTTCCTGCCCCCATGCTCTTTTCCTGGTGGAAGGTGACCAACCGCCGGTCACCTTCCACTAGGTTGGCCCCATATGGCGGAGGAGCTATACTGACATTCTTCCAATCCAAAAAAGTCACCGTGTATAACATGCAGCGCAGATCTGCAGCCACCATGGGGATTTCACCATGTATAGATTGCCCGTTAGATCAATGGGACTTAAACTGGTTATTACTAACTTAGGTCCCATTGATTTCAGTGGGTCTGTTCTAAGTATGACCCAGTCTGGATTAAACCCTATTTCTGGGTGTTAATTGGTGGCTTTGCTCCCCAGTAGCATGGCACAGTTTCCCTTATTACACACCACTGTATCAGGGCAAAAACAAATCACCAGCACTGAACCTTGTTGTTGTTGTTATTATTATTATTATTATTATTATTATTATTATTTATTTATTTATTTATTTATATAGCGCCATCAATGTACATGGTGCTGTACAGAGTAAAACAGTAATAGCAGGACCCTTCCGCATAGGCTTACAATCTAATAAAATCATAGTAAAACAATAAGTAGGGGAAGAGAATGCAAACAGGCACAGGGTAGGGTTATCTCCTGAACCCAACATAAAGCACAAACTGTAATACGATGCTAGAACTCTTGCTGCTGCTGATCCTTTGTGCTCTAAAAAGATCATTGATTATTAGGAACATGATGTTAGTTAGAGATAAATTAGTTTATAGAGTACATACACGCCCTACTCCACTGCTGTAAACCAACCTGATGACCACACTAATCTGCCCCTCTTGTCTTTAATTTTAAAAAGATAAAAAGGGATAATATGTAATTAGATTTGTACCCTAAAATAAATAATCCTGATTTTTGTGCAGTGTGTGGTTTTTTAAATTCCATTGTCCATTGACAAAAGTAAGACCTTGAAGACTATTATAATCCCATAAAATGCACAAGGGCTCCTTTTCCTACAAAGACCATAGGGTCGTCAATTTCAGTGTTCGCTAAACCAAAGCAGAACTGAATTAAATGTATTTTTTTAACATTAACACTCAGATACAGCCCAAGGTTTATAGCTAAATACAGTTTTCTTTGTTGGACTGTATTTATATTGAAGTATGTTTTTAAAATGTTAATAGCAGCCACATGGGTGGAATGGAATTCAGATTTGGAGTACAGTGATAGGGAGGCTTAAACCTTTCTCATGTAACCACTACCCTGTTGTTTGTCCCTAACGTATCAAATTCAAAGGTATGCTGCCTCTGAACATAGAGGGTTCAATTAGCAATACTTTATTTAATTTTACAGATTGGCTTGGCTCACTTCTTGGATGGGTTAGGAATTTTCGCCATGGATTTGCTTATTGTCTTTTCTACTAAAGACTCCCCGTCTCTAAATTTTCCATCTGCAAAATGAATAAATGTTTTCTAGAATGTCTTCGAAGTGAAATTTCTAAAGTGTAATAATATCAAATAACATGCTGCATATATGTAGAGTGGTCTCACCGCTCAAACTCAATTACACATCAAGCCACATGTATATTGTAGAGTGGTCTCGCCAGTTTGAGCGGTTCTACTTGTTTTTTAGTTAGTGTTGCATATCCTGCGTAAATTTACCTAAACATTGTTTTTCAAGCTGTCTAAGACATCCTGCGGCAGTAAATTCCATAACTTAATTATAAAGTGTGTGAAATAGAACTTCCAGTTGTCTGTTCTGAACCTCCAAGTCTACTATTATGAGAGGGAGTAGAAAAAATCTTGATGTGTTTTCTGCATAGTATTTATAGCTTTATAAACCTCTATAACTGGCCATTGCGATCAAATGATCAGTACTGGTGGGAAAGTCATCAGAAAGGAAAGTACAACAAACCTAATATACCATGGTCCTTTTGCTTTCATTTTCTGCTTTTCTAACTGAACACATAGCAATAGTTCCACAACCAATAGTCCCAGATAATACGCTTAAATTCCAGATAAATTCCAGATATCTGGACTGCTGAGATGGTAAAAATACCTGCACTGTAGCTGGCATACTCACAATCTGTATTGCAAGGCTCCTGCATTGAAGGCATATATGGCTGTGTGTGTGTGTTATGAATCAGCTTGTCAAGAAAGCATAATGGTTGTCTTATTGGGTTAGAGTGATGGTCAATGTTTTTATTGAACAGCAAGCACATGAGGCAGCTCCTACTTCCATTTAAAGTATGTTCTTCTAAAGACTTCAAGGTAAAAGATGTTGTCATTTAAATAGAAGTGGATTTTGCAAATTAATATGTGGGCATTAATGTTTGATAGGACTTGTCTAGGCATTTGAGAGAGTAATTACTTATTTCTAAGTTCAGATCAAATGGAAAAGAGCAGCACTGTAAAGTATCCTCTTCTGCTAACAAAAGCTGCCACTTCCTGATGATGGTATCCTAATATGAAGCAAAATTTATTGAATTTTGTATTCATTCCTTTCATGATAGAACAAAGTGCTTCTGATGTATTCACAGTGAAGGGTGTAAAAAATAGTATGCATTTGTTTCTCTCCCGAGTGTTTTGGTTGTTAAGGTAATAGTTAAATAGTGCTTTCTATTTGCTACTCAGCATTTGTTGACCCTTGAAACATGTTATGTGGTGATTCCCATTTAATGGGTTCTGTAAAAACATTTTTCCTAATGTATCTACCTAGTTACCCAGTACTGTTGAAGTTTTATTGACGCTGCAGTCTATCCTAAAAGGTCTGTGTTTCCAGAGGCTTTTTGAATAAATTAGATGTTAGTCAATAGCATTTATGAATTATGGTTTAATTACTGTAAATGCTATAATGTATTTGGATGATGGCTGTGTTGCCAACTGTGAATAAAATCCAACGTGAGACCTGCTTATACTAATTGAAATGAATGGGATGTAAGTTAGTCATAAGTCTCTAACTTAAGTCCCATTAATTTCAGTGGGTCTATTCTGCTCTAAGTAGGACATACATTGGATTTTATCCTGTAGGTGTAAGTCAAGGAAAAGAATAGAGGCCTATTAGATGGTGTGATTCATGTGTAACAAGACAAGGACTGTCATCCTATAAAACAAAGCTCTATTTTTTAAAGGATTTTTAATAATAAAAAGGAGATTATTATGCAAAAAAGGTTTGTAGACATCAGAGAAATTAGGGGGGAAATAATCTCTTTTTCTTTTCTTTTAACAGTGCGACTTCATGACAGCATATCAGAAGAAGGATTTCATTACTTAGTCTTTGATTTGTAAGTATACCTGCCATATGCATGCCATGCAAAACCCATATTCCCAAGGATGAAATGTGGGGGTAGGGGAGTTTACAAAGCCGGTGTGCATTTTGTATACTCCAATATTTGTCATATGAAAAGGAATTAATTATTAGTATTGAATGAATACATTCTGTATAGTTACTTATTGAGATCCCAATGCAGCATAACATCTAAGTTGTTGGTTCATATGTCAACTCAATTCAAATACTTCCCCACCCATGGGTTCACTGACTTGAGCAAGACACATTTTTTTTCCAGCCAAAATTGCCTAAATATAAAATGGAGATATCTATAAAGGATTGTAAAGCATTCTGCATTAGAAAACATACACACACAAGTACTGTAAGTATTGCAGATAATACTGGTGCCTTGCCAATAGTTATACTAATAGAGCAGACACCTGATAATTTTCTCGTTTGAATCCTGAAAATTTGGATAAGTGATTTGCTCTGTGAAAGCCACTGATGGGGTTTGCATGATCACCGTGGCTCATGCAAGCTTCCTGAGAATTCAAGCCTCAACTGTGGCTTGTCATGTTGTCATAACCCTGAAGTGGGTTGTTTAACCTTTGCACAACCCACACCTATTGGCTTGAATATTCAGAATAGCCACTGGCACACACCACAGTCAACCGTGGCTTATTTGATGGCTTGGTGGCTTGTTTGATCATGGTTTTAGGTCTTGGTTAAATTGGAACCTGATTAACCATGTTTATAGCCAACAAGTGAAGGAAAGGGTGTTTTCATAGTAGAGTTATAAAAAATACTCCCCGTATTCATCTCTAAAATGTTTTATAGTTTTTTTGTGATCACTTCATTTGACTGTTCAGAAAAGCTGGAGGGTTTAGGACTACATCCATAGGGCTAGCTCTGCCCTCACTAGTTTTTAATCTAGTGGATTGTTCATTCTTTTTCTTCTCTAAAAGTTGGACGCATTGACCTCAGCAACTTTTTTCTAAAAATTTACTGATGAAAATACTATTGTGAATATTGTGCTAGTACCTTTAGAAAATTCGAGCAACATGCATCACAAAATATGGATGCAATCCACTCTCATGCTTGCATGCGCCCCTACATGTGGCAGCATGGGATTCGCATGGTGTTCAGTAGAGTCTTCTTTTCTATCCTGCTCTATTAACCCTATGAGTAGTATCCAATATTGCTGCGGTGTTCCCACTCTTTTTGTTGTGCCAGCAGACCCTTCGCCGCAACCTTGGAAACAAGAGGAAACACTACTTTCTGGAATGGGACAGGTCATCATTGCTCCCTTCTGCAAGCTCCACTGACCTGCCTCATTGTGGAAACTAGCGTTTTGGCTCATTTCTATTTGCTTCAGGATCCGCTGGCTTCCCACTGGGGTAGCAGTGTTGGATACTGCCTTATATCTATCTCTCTGCATACATGGCTGTACCCCATGGGAACGAATCATGCCCTATATATTGACCACAGCCCCAAATCTCTCAGTCTAGGATTTCAAGCAGAATATATTTTGATGATTACAAAAGAAAAAAAATCAACCCTAAAGCACCACTTACTGGATAAGAACTTTGAAAACATAAGGAGTCTGTCTCAAATTTGCCCAAAGGGTTAACTGCTGAGCAACAAGCTCAAACATGCTCAAGCTTGGAGGATGGCAACAAGGGAGAGGGCCTTTTCGGTAGTGGCCCCCCGACTGTGGAATGATCTCCCCGATGAGGCTCGCCTGGCGCCAACACTGTTATCTTTCAGGCACCAGGTCAAGACTTTTCTCCCAGGTGTTTAACAGCATTTAACAATTTTGTATGCTTTTAGTGTTTACTGTTTTTAACTTTTGTAAACTGCCCAGAGAGCTTCAGCTATGGGGCAGTATATAAATGTAATAAATAAATAAACAGACTTTAGACTTTCCTGGATGATGCTGAGACCAAGTTCAGAAGTAACAAGAAACTATGGTCTGTGAGTTCGGTTCAGTTCCTGCTTTGTAGTATGACATTAAACCACGGTTTCCAGATTCAGTTGTAATGAGAAACTGTGTTTTAACAAACCCAGGAAATTTCATTTGTGGCACATCAGGAAACAAGGGCAAGAGAGAAAGGAGGAGAGAGAGCATGTGGGCACAAGCCTGTTCTTGGCCCTAATAAACCATGCTTTATTAGACTGAACTGCCTTGATAAGAGACTGGGGGCTCATCTACACCAAGCAGGATATTGCACCATGAAAGCTGTATGAAAGCAGTGTATAAAAGACAGGAGCCACACTACTGCTTTATAGCGGTACTGAAGTGCACTGACAACTGTTGGGGCCCATTTACACATACGATATACCGCTTTCATACTGCTTTCACAGTGTTATATCCTGCTTGGTATAGATGTGTCATAGGCCCCAACAATTCTCAGTATACTTCAATACCACTATAAAGCAGTAGTGTAGATCTTGCAGTGCATTTCAATACCACTATAAAGGAGTAGTGTGGCTCCTGCCTTTTCTATACCACTTTCATACTGCTTTCATAGTGGAATATTCTGCTTGGTGTAGATGAGCCCTGGATAAGAATAGTTTAAATAAACAGATCTCTCCCAATGTGGAATAGCACTACAAAACAATTCAATGAGAAATGTTGGGAACTGTTATTGCTCCATTACAGCTTAATGATCTAAATTTGGAGAATGTTCTGAAAGGCATAAGAACTGCCAGTAATTTTGTCTAGCAAAACTGTATTTATGAAAGATTTATGTAATAGCATATTATTCACTGTAACATCATACTGTTATAGGGAGAGAGAGGTCACTGGATGTAAAAATGTTGCTATAGTTGAGTCATAAGTCTGCTGTTTTACCCAATTATGCCCAACATGGAAAGCTATTTTTGTAAAGAATTGGACTTTTGCTTGTCAGGCACATTTCTTTTGCTGAAAATACTTGAGCAAAATGTAAAGGTCATGAATGTGGGTTTTTAATTGCCTTTAAAATTATGTCTGCTTAAACCTTCCAGGACAATATATTTTAAATTTTAAAGAACAGCAAATAAAAACAAAATGCTACCAGCTTGTTTCTTCTCTAGAGAATTTTGATGCTTTATTGGACTTTTGGTTAAGAAAACTGTTTTCACTATGAAATGTTCTATTTGGAAGAGGGGGAAATGGCACCTCTTGGTATGTGTGATGGCTTTTATATAACTTTCACAACAAAATTATAAAATTTGGAGGAAGTGGAAAGTCACCCATAGTAGGATTTTTACTCAAATTTCAGTCTGATATGAATCTTTTCAAGATAAGAGATTGATTTATTTCTTCAAGGTGTAAGGTTTCTTTCCCTTTCTGTGGAAAATATGGCCACTTTAACCTCTCGCTGGGATAATCAAAAACAGAAGAGCCTGATAGACTGAAAGGCTCCAGGACCTGAGAGGTTTTTGTTTTGTGGGAAACATTTTTATGCCATGCTTCAGTCAAAAAGACTCCCAGAGTGGCTTACATATGATAAACAGCCAACAAGACAGTCTCTTGTAGCTTTGCAAAGTGCAACACAGAACAAAAAAGGGAAGAGGACGAAAGAGGAAAACAAGCAAACTCGGGCACCAGTTCTTAAAGTTCACATTATTTCTTATAGCGGCCAGCTAAAATGAAAACAGTTCAGGGTAATGAGGAGCTAAATGAAGCTGGTCTTTCAGCTGAGCCAAAAAGAGTGGCCTTGCTTTCCTTTGTTGTAGCCTGTATGCACGTAATGTGCCTGTGCAATACCCACTGTGGGTATCCAGTAACCTGAAGATATATGCGCTGACAGCTGAGATTGGCTGAAGCTCTGTCACTGCAGGCTTAGCTAGACCTACCTGATAAACCAGGATGGAGGAGGGAAGATCTCGCGTTGCGATTAACACAAGATCCTTCCTCCGTTTACACGGAAGAGAGGCGGCGCACCTGCCTTTTTTAAAAAAAGGAGAAGCAGCGCATGAATGCTCGTGCGCTTAAGGTAGGTCTTTTTTAAAAAAAAATAACTTCATTTCTCTGCTCCCCTCACCCTACTCCCAATGGGCGCAGCGCTCCTGAGGAAAAAGCTGGCCGAAAGTGGAGGGCTCTATCCTGGGGCAAGGGAAGGATGATCCCTCTCTGATCCCGGGATCCCCTGTGCGTCATGTGGATGCACAGGGACTATCCCAGGGTTCGCCCCGTGATGAAGCCCGGTCTAGCTAAGGCCTGTGTGAACCAGCACTTGACACTGCATAATATGTGAAGCAACCTTGTGATTCAATATTTATTAAACTTAGGTAACTCTTCTTAAGAACATACAACTACATTCCTCACTTAATTCTGCCTGACCATAAAAAATGCTTTATGTCATTAATAGAGTCACTGGAGGTGAATTATTTGAGGATATCGTTGCAAGAGAATATTACAGTGAAGCAGATGCAAGGTAAGTGCTAGATTTTAATGCTTTTAATCTGCATTAGTTTCTACCTTTATATGCTTATTTCACTTTAATATGATATTTGGCACCAGAATACAATGATGATTCTTGGATAGTTGTTCTTTATCAGTGCTAATTCAAACTTGGAAAACAGTATTAGTTTAACATACAAAGGTTTTCTTTATTTCTTTGTCTGGCAAGCCTGTTTTAAGACACTTCTCTCCACAAAAAAATTCATAGGGATTTTACCAGATAATATTTTTATTCTGCAAATAAATGCACAGTTATTATTCTGTGGTGGGGATTTAAGTATCTTTCCCTCATCTAGTTGTGGGATTTAATATTTTTATATATTTTGTTGCTGGGAAGGCGTGTTCCTCTTTTCTCCTCAACCACCCAAACCCCGTTGCCATTTGGAAACCCATGAAAATTGCAGCAAAGAGCAATCCATACACATGAACATCCGTGCCTACTCCATTTACAGAACTTTTATAAAAATGGTGAATGATCCTGGGTGGGGGGGACAACATTTAATTGTGGTGAAGATTTCAAATAGGGGCCATAAGCTACTTGCCACATGAATTGGCCGGATCATGTGGCAAGTCTTTGTACCAGCACTGCACATTCTTCATGGTCACCTCTTGGCCATTTTTCAATGGACTTCATAAAGGAAATCAAGCAGTCCTCAAGAAAACCATTGCTGATAGCTTCCAATCCCCTAGCTTGCCTTAGTAGCCTAAATACTAGATCCCCACCAGCTTCTTCTCTCAAAGGATCTCAAGATGATTTTTGGAGTTGGGCTCTCTGTTGGACCAACCAACAACAGAAGCCACTTCCCTCTTCCTTTCCATCTACTATGGTGCAGAACAGATGTGGAAGAGCAGCTTCTGTGGCTAGCTCCCTGCACATCTTGACTTTTGAGACTGCTTTCCACTTCAACTTCCTATCAAATACTCTGTATGTAAGGAGAGGCCTTTTCACATTCTAAGGTCTTTTAAAGATTCAGTTATCTTCGCTGGCATTGAAAACTCTGGTCACAATCCAGTTCTGTGCATCAAATGGGGGCATTTTCACTTCTTGTCATTTCCCTTCACAATATGATTTTAAAATTCTCATTGGGTTTATCCAGCAGGATTGCTTTCTGCAGGGGGTTGGTGGTCTACAGCCAAAGCATGAAATGGCTCATTAGTTCTTGACCACCATCTAAAATACTTTTTCTTCATTAGTACAAGGTGTTTGGCATTCTCACCATTATTTACAGATGGAGAACTTTGACGGCTTTCTTCTTTGCCTGTAAATATGCTAAGAATATCAGAGAAAGATTTCAGTCTTACAGGCCTACAGACACTGGGAAAATATTCAATACAACTGTGTAAAACAAAGAACTATGTTTATGTATTTATTTTTGCACTCCAATCAAAGTGTATTCGTTTCCATCTTAAATTGCAATCTATTCTTCCATGTTTAGTTGCGCACTTAGCAAATGTGTTTTATGCAATCGAGTTTTTTAAAAAAACAAAGAAAACATATTGGTTTGGATCCAGAGTGTCCCTCCTACTCACAGAAGGTCTCCTTCCATTTGTAGAAGGCATTAAGATCCAGCAGAGGCTCCTACTGGATTTTTGCAGGCTTCCTCTTGTGGCTTATGTGCCACATCCCATATTACTGTGGTTGGTTTCTGTTCCCTTCAGAATTGCTTTTCAGGGAGCTGCAGAGATGAAAGAAGAAACGAGAGAAAAAATGGCCTCCTCATCACCATTCCCACAAGAGTGCCTATGAGCTGAGTTCGACTCATGGGTAGTCTGGATCCAACCCAATCTAATTTGGGGGCTTCTTATTTTAATGTCTGCTGATGAAATAGCTGGTCTGCATTAAATTTTAGAACTCAGTGAATTGCACTGATTCCCCCCCCCCAAAAAAATCTAAGTTTCAGGAATATTTTTTGTGCCTTTTTTGTTCTTGTTTTGTTTGTTCTTCTCCCTTTCTGTTCCTCTTGTACAAATGTTGACTTGTATACATGTATACTTAGGGCTCATCTACACCAAGCAGGATATTCCACTATGAAAGTGGCATGAAAGCGGTATTTAAAAGGCAGGAGCCACACTAGTGCTTTATAGTGGTATTGAAGGGCACTGCAGGATCTACACTACTGCTTTAGAGTGGTACTGAAGTGCACTGACAACTGGTGGGGCCCATGACACATCTACACCAAGCAGGATATAACACTATGAAATATGGTATATGGTATGTGTCAATGGGCCCCATCAGTTGTCAGTGCACTTCAATACCACTATAAAGCAGTAGTGTGGCTCCTGCCTTTTATATACCGCTTTCATACCACTGTCATAGTGGAATATCTTCTTGGTGTAGATGAGCCCTTAGGCAGAATACTGCACTACTAAAGCGGTATGAAAGTGGTATATGGTTATGTGTCAGTGGGCCCCAACAGTTGTCAGTGCACTTCAATACCTTTATAAAGCAGTAGTGTGGCTCCTGCCTTTTATATACCGCTTTTATAGTGCAATATCCTGCTTGGTATAGATTAGGCCTTATATTCTTATCTATCTTGGGGTTAATGCAGGTTCAGTGGATAATGTGCATTAAAATGCCCAGTGTATCATACATTGGATAATAGTGAGTATGTGGACGTATTAGGAAGATAGCCATAGAATTGTGTTTATTGTCCAGTCAATACACATAATCTCCAATTCAGTTTGGATAGTGTAAGTATTGTACACTTTGACCTGTGAATATGCATACTCTTCAAGTGGAGAATATGCCCACTGAACAAGCTGTGTGATGGCCACACGCTCTGCATATTTTCTAACATTATTCAGAGATAGAGACAGACATATTGACAGACAATATGCAAAATCCCATGTTTGTGGCTGTACATTTGTGCATGGCCTCTATAATATCCAGTTAATGTGCACAATTTACCCCATTTTCTCTTGTTTACGGATGTGTTTTTCCTGATGCTTTAACAAAACTTGTTGCCACTAAATGAATAGAAAATACCATAGAAAGGATTATGTCTAAAAAAAATCACATGTTATATGTTAAATGTCATTTCTTTTTAATAGATCTTTGAATAGCTTTCTGTATGTATATATAATATATATATATATATATATATATAGCATTGCTGTGTTCTGGATCAGTGTGTAATTAAAATGTGTCCAATAACGTGATTTGAGTATTTTTATTTATTACAATTTTAAGTTATTTCATTTGATTTTTGCATTTAATGTGATTATGTGCCTTTAAAATGTTTTTCCCTTCCATTCTGCCCTTGTATCTTTGCAGTCATTGTATACAGCAGATTCTAGAGAGTGTTAATCATTGTCACCTAAATGGCATAGTTCACAGAGACCTGAAGGTCAGTATCTGGTGCCCATAGGTTGCCTAAGAAGTTTTTTTCCTGGCTTGAGGTTTAAGGGTGGGTTGGCTGAGATGTTCCCTTGGCTATCCCTCCTCAACCTTAATATGACAAATGGATAATGCATGATGCTGCTTTCCAGTTTGCAAGTGTCACAGGTCTAACATACATCACAGTAAAAGATGAAATAGGTGTTGCCAGACAGTGATCTTCTGGGATTTTTACTACTTACCCCTAAGTGTTGTGGTATGATAGATAACTCCTTGCATTTTGGAAGGAGGTTGCGTTTAATCATGCACCTTGCACCTGCAATTTAGCTTTGGCTGTGATGCATGTCAGCCTGTAGGTTTAAAACACCACTTCTGTTCAGAGACTATGGGTTATAGTAGCAGAACAACTGGTTGTGCATTGCTCTGCTGGAGTAGGACGAACCCTCAGGCAAAAGTGAGCAAATAATTGCTTGGCTAAATGAAACCATGAAGAGTGAATAATTTATCTGAAATGCATTACTACTTAAAAGTAATTTTACCTTCAGGGTTGCTGGTTCAAAAGAGCCCTCACAGTGAATAAAAAGGAGGAGAAAGAACAAACAGCACCAGATATTTAACACAAGCTTATGAAAAGCTTTTTTAGACCTGGTCTTTTCTCATTAGCTATAGGCCAGTATATAAAATATGTGCCCAGAAATAGGACTTTTACGTTAAAGTGGAGTCCACACCAGCCTTTCTTCTCCCTTCTCTTTATATCACACAAATCAAAGCAGATTAATGAAGTCCATCATAGTGGCACATTCATGATGTCTGAGGCAGTAGCTACTCTAGCCGAGGAATGTGGCTACACTTCTGGAGGTTGTGCATCACAATCTCAGTTTTTGCTAGTTTTGCACTTTAACCCAGTCCCACTGAGGGTATACAGACAGTGAGTGTACAGCTTGGAACTAACTCACGCCCCCTGGTGTTTGCATGCAGTCATTGCATTCAGCAGATCCTGGAGGCTGTGCTACACTGCCATCAGATGGGCGTAGTCCATCGGGACTTGAAGGTGAGTAATGCTGTGAAAAAGATAACGACACAACACAGTCTCGGAGCACTGCTTAGCTGCACTTTTGCATGTGGAGGCAAAGAGACACCCATTTGCCAACTTCCAAGTTGTTTAGACGGTTTTAAAATTTCTGCATAAAGAACCACACAGCTGTTCGTTCCTTGCAGGTTTAGGAATATGTTCCTTTCCTGCTCCCCTTTGGCATAAACATCACTGAAATTATGGATAGGAATGAATCTCTAAAAGGCTTCAAAGTTATACTTGAACTCACCAGTCTGTCCCACATCAATTCATTTTAAATCAAAGGATGCAAAACTGTGAGGTGACCATTGCAAAGAAAGTCTGGTAAGGCCAGAGGAGGCAACCTCCACAACCTGAAAACTTCGAACACAGTTTCCTACATATCTTTGATCTTTCCAGAAATACACCCCAAATTCTAGACTTTTAAAACCCATTTTAACCAACACAAAAACAAAACCTTCTTTCACTGTATTTTAAGAAGGCACGCAATTATGTTTAAAAACCACAGATAGGAAGAGTAATTGGGGCACAATTCAACCAAAATTACACCTTTCGACATCACAATCTAAAGCTCTCTGCTCAGAAATAAATCCCATTAAGTCCAGTGGGCATTACATCATGATAAATAGGTGTAGGATAGCAGCTTTAATTAGTTTGATTCAGGCCTTAGCTAGACCTAAGGTTTACCCCAGGATCGTCCCGGAGTCATCCCTGCCTGCTCCCGGGATATCCTGTGTGTCATTTACATGAACAGGGATGACCCCGGCACGATCCCGGGATAAACTTTAGGTCTAGCTAAGGCCTCAGTCATGGATAATCTGCAATAGACCTTAAAGTTACTCTTCCAACAAAAAAGAGAAACATTAGTACACACAGGTTTCAAAGGGAAACACTAGTACACACAGGTACACACTAGTGTTTCCCTTTGAAAAGGGTTTCAAAGGGAAACACTAGTACACTAGTAGCAAATTTGGCACAATGAAAATTGGTCTCAACAAAATCCTGGCTAGCTCACCACAGACAATGATCCTGACTGGTTCACTACAGAAAATGTCTGTCCCTCCTTAGAAGTTTATTTAATCCAATTGAAGTCACTATTGCTGGGCAGTAGTCAGGGAATGGGTCACTCTTAAGCTCATTGGATCTTGTATTAATTTGATGGCATCCTGTATTCATTTGTGCTCTTCATAGTACTTTGACACATCTCTGGTAATCTCTTGCTTGGCTTTGCCCTTTTGGCATCACTTTGTAGCAATGCACTTCACACACGGATGTGTCTTTTTGTTACAAAATAGTAAAAAATGTGTCTTGGACAAGAGCCTACACCCTTTAATCCTCCAGGTATGTATACTTAATCACCTAGGTGAGTAAGTATAGAAACCTGCAGTACAAAAAGAAGACAATATATACATACTTGTATAATTTATATACATATTCTCTTATTTCTGTGCTCAGGGTTTATGTGAGTGTGTGTATATATAGACAAGCATTTCACACATCAGAGGATATGGGATCCAGTTCACAAAAAACTATGCCACAATACATTTATTAAAGATGTTGCAAAACTCTTTGTTGTGTTTATTCAAAAGCAAGGATTAAACAGATGCTTAAACAGACCCCAATTGAAAACAGTGGGATTTGTTTTATCCACAGTAGAGTACTTTTATGATTCCAGGTTTCTTAATTACCCTCTATAATATCTAAGTGAAGCTAAAAGACTTCTGTAATACTTTTCAAAATATACATATGCAGGGTTGTTGGAGGGTTTGGGGTTTTTTTAGTCGCCCTTCAGAAGGAGCACAGAAGTTCTTGCTGTTTTTAATTCCTGTTGCCAATGCCAGGTTGAGATGTGTAATGAATGATTCATGTACCATTCGGCCTTGTGCTGCACTTGTCTCAATCTGTCAGTATCACTGACAAAATGAAAAGGGAGCTATTTTTCAAGTATGAGTGCATTTTGCTTGTGCTGTTAAATAACCAATGATTCCAGTGTCACCTCAGAGGTGAGTGGGAATTCCTTCTCTGTAGAGCCAAGAAGAATTCAACATTCAATACCTTTTTAAAAGAACTATATTATTTCATTTCAGATAACAGGTTCAACAGATTGTATCCATTAAAATGATGGACCTATGAATTTATTCCAGTCCAATGTAGCAAGAGTTAGTTGTCAGTAAGGATCATTAAAAACAATGGGTGGAATCCAAACTTGATCATATTTAGAGTAGACTCATTGAAATCAATGAGATTTAAATTGGAACACAATTACATGCTGTTTTGAAGAAGTACATTTGGATGCAACTCAATGAACCTGAGTTACTCATGACTTGGTTTCTGGCTAGACTGGGGCCATATTTATTTATTTATTAGATTGTAAGCCTATGTGGCAGGGCCTTGCTATTTACTGTTTTACTCTGTACAGCACCATGTACATTGATGGTGCTATATAAATAAATAATAATAATAATAATAATAATAATAATTATTATTATTTATTTTGTCCAGAACATGTCCCCGTCAGAGGTAAAATATACTTTGTGACAATAGAATCATCCCTGGCTAAACTAACTAAACCATGAAATGCTCTGAAACGTCACCTATAAACTCTAAACTTGAATTTGAAATCTTTTCATCCTATTTTTAGTGTAAATCTTTTGTGCACAGATTAGATACTCACTCGGAGCATCACATATGACCATGGTGAGATTTGTTCACACTTCAATAAACAAGTCAGAGGCTAAATGATGGTCTCCTCCCTACTACATGCATGACTGCAGCTAAAGTGCAAGTTTGTGATCCAGACACTGACTTGTTCCTTTCCTGGATGGACACTCAAGATTATGCTGTTAAATCCCCCTCCCAAAAAAATCCTTCTCCAGTTGTGCACATTTGTCCCATCCTTTTCAGAACTCATGCATGATAAACATGTTTAACATTTCTTGTTGTCCTGAAATGACTGATGCATGTTCATTTAAGGGTGCAGTTCAGCAGCCCGGAAATCCATTGAGCTTGCTTTTAAAGTGTGTGGCTGTTTGTAATGAAGCTTCCTAATGACACTGATATTTGCTTTACAGTACTTTGGGTTCAAAATTATTTGTAAATGACTGTTAAGTCTTTCTGATAGAGCAGGGTGGGAACTTAGTTCTTTTAATAGTCGCATGCTGTGAATAGTGTAGGTGTGTACCTACTTGGAGTGTGTGTGTACTGCATTGGGTTTTTGAAGGTCACCAGTAAATAGGATCATCCAGTGCTTTAAGTAGTTTACATAAGCAATGCTTTTCAGGAACTACTTATTGCCAAGTTTTGTCTTTGCCTTTAAAAAAAAAAGTTGCTACTACAGATTCATTTCTCTGGCAAACTGGTAGCAAGCGTTGCATTTTTTATAATTTATGCGACTTATAAAGAATTGTATAGACTCATAGAACAATTACTGTGATACATTTAGGCTGGAGTGAAGACTACCATTTTAGGGTGCTTTTCAATGGGTGGGATGTAATCTGAATTTGAAAGGTCACAGTAATTTACACAAGGAAAACGGTTTTGAGTTAAATTGAGTGTCTTTCAGCAAGTTGGTTGTGATTGCCCATTACTTGTCGTCTCGTGGATAAAGCAACTTTTAGTATAATAAAGTCCTTTTTTAATAATCGAGGCAGTGGAGTCTGCCCTTACAAATTATAGACTGTTAATTGTTATTTCCAGTGGTCAGGTGCTCATCATAACAGGCACAATTTTTGTTTCTTTAATAATATGCCAGAGTGATTGGTGTAGCGGTGAACGTAGAATTAGAGGAGAATTCATTCACTCATGGTGCTGTTTTAAGTCAGATCTAGGTTTCATCTAGCCCAGTATTTTTAATCCTCACCAGGACTATCTCCAGGTTCTCAAACGTCAGCCTTTCTAAAGACTTGGCATGCCAGTTATAAAGACTCGGTGGGCTGAACAGTTAACGTTGGGTCCGCTTTACGAAAGAGGGTTTAAAGATGCAAGATGAGAAATGGTCTTCAGATCCACTCTGTAATCATTCAGATGGCTTAAAAGTAACTTTCGTAGTTGTGCATTTGTATGCCTACCTCTGGAAGTTTGAAAAACATGCCCACCAACTTATTCTGTTAATGAAGTGAATGATGTCAGGGGATGTAGACATGCCCCATTTGCCATTAAGGGGTGTAGCCATGTCCCTTTGCCATCAGGGTGTGTGGCCATACCTCTGATGTCAGGAGGTGTGGTGCTGGTCCCTGTTGGCATTCTGCTGAAAACCCCACTTTTGGTTGCCTTCCCCTGCTGTAAGGCATTTAAAGAAATATTGACTTATGAGATCTCTCATTTTCCCCTCCCTCCTCTTCCCCTGTATAAAGCCTGAAAACTTGCTTCTAGCTAGCAAGTCAAAGGGAGCAGCTGTAAAACTGGCAGATTTTGGATTGGCTATCGAAGTGCAAGGTGAACAACAGGCCTGGTTTGGTAAGAAAATGTTTTTACTTCTAATCCATTTTATCTGTCTATCCTACTATCTCTGCACCATCTTATTCATATAAATATCATTCCCTATCAGGGGAGCTAGTATCACTGAGAGCAAACTAAGCTCATTTAGAGGGAAGGCAGTGTTTCCTGGAACTAGTCATGACCAGTCAGGAATGTGATGATATTACAGAAGGCAAACAAAGCCTATTCAGTGCAAAGTTTCCTGAATAGGTGAACACTCCTCCCTTTTCAGAATAATTCCCCAAAATTCACTGAAAGTGGAGCAGATTTTTACACTTTTGAAAAATTTTGTGAAAAATGTTTGCAACTATAGCAAAGCATTGGCAAATATGGGTGAGTCTAGAGTATTTTGAGAACAGTGTCGGCCAAGCACAGCCAGAGCAGTTGTTGACAGCCACATGGGAGGGCACAACCTTCTGTCTGTGGACCCGCACTTGGCTCATTCCTTCGTCTGGATACGGAAAGACTATTTTCTGATAACTTTGGATCTTTCAATTCACTTGTTATGTTGACCATTAGTTGCTTCATAGTTTTTTGCTTTGAGGAATACTCTGGTGTGTATGGTTTACTCACTTATGATTCCAGTAAGGACAAAAGCATGAAAGGTGAGCAGTCCAACAACATCTGGAGCCCAACACAACCACAGGCTTCCTGCTCCTGCTAATCTTAGGAGAATGGTTGAGTAAGGCAGACACACAAATAGGCTGTCTGTTTTCTCTCCAAAGTCTGGCTAGATCCCTAGAGCTTAAGTCAAGATGAAATGGGGGGAAATCTCCTAACGTTTCTACAGGGACTGAATGAAGAATATGATAAGCTTCAGCTCCCTCTAGCAAGTCTCTGTGAATGGGTT
This sequence comes from Elgaria multicarinata webbii, assembly GCF_023053635.1. Taxonomy (NCBI): domain Eukaryota; kingdom Metazoa; phylum Chordata; class Lepidosauria; order Squamata; family Anguidae; genus Elgaria; species Elgaria multicarinata. The sequence goes on along the minus strand of NC_086180.1, from coordinate 32,424,581 downwards.
TGCTTCTTCACAGCCAAACGCCTCTGGTGGATTTATGGGAGTAATTCACAAATGTCTCCATTGCAAAAAGAAGCAACAGGAGAGGTAGCTACTTTTCTATACAGGGGCAAAGATGGAAGAGTTGGTGAAAATCTAATATACACATCAACATGAAAAGGATATTTTATATGCAAATGCATGCCTGATACGAGATGGATACTCCCTATTTACTGTGAGGATACTTTCTTATTAGGTTTTGCCGGTACACCAGGATACCTTTCCCCTGAAGTGCTACGAAAAGATCCTTATGGAAAGCCAGTGGACATGTGGGCCTGTGGTAAGATGCTTTCAGTTATGGGGTGGGGTGTGTCTTCCTTTTAAAAGCCTCTGTAGAAGGTGTTAGTGAGGTTTTCTATTTCATTGCTTTGCAGGTCCTGAAATGTGCTGTTAGATTTTATTTTCCCTGTTCAGTGGAAGTGGGGAGAGATAGCAGAGGAGGGGTTCCTCCTTACATTTCATGAAGGCCCTCTTAGGTACTGGTTTAGAAGGCTACTGAGGCTTTTTGATTCAGCTTCAATTGGGCAGGAGAAGTCAAGGGGGCTGTGGTTTTCATTAAAAACGTCTCCTGTCTCTCCCTGCTCCAATAATTCAAGCACGGGGATTTCGCTTTTCTCACTCTTTTAGTCACTATTGAGCCATTGCAATGCACGTGGCTGTTGTGTGCTGTTTTCTGTACATTGTCAGTTATGGAAACATTTCCGATTGCCAGATTAGAAGGTGCTCTTTTTAATCACCATGTGGTCTAAACTTCCTGTCAGAAGAGCTGGAGAGTCTTTTTGTTCACATGCCTCTACTGAAGCTGTTTCAGTGACAGCAAATGTGTGTGCGTGGGGGGGGGGGAGGAAATAAGAAAGGTTTTTCTGCATTACCTGATTCTATGTGCTATGAACAAAGCACTATCCATGACTCGTTGAACATAGGAAGCTGCCTTATATTGAGTCAGACCATTGGTTCATCTAACCCAGTATTGCTGACACTGACTAGCAGCAGGTCTGGAGGCTTTCAGGCAGGATTCTTTCTCTGCCCTACTGGGAGAAGCCAGGGATTGAACCGGGGACCTTCTGTATGCAAAGCATGTGCTGTATCACACTGCTCTATCACCAATGCATGGTAACATCTGTCTCTGTACAGTGTGCCAATTTATTTATTTATTTGTTAACACTTACTGCTTTATCGGCTTGGGACCACAATACCTGATGGAACGCCTCCCCCGACATGAACCTACCTGTACACTACGCTCAACATCTAAGGTCCTCCTCAGAGTGCCTACTCCAAGGGAAGCTCGGAGGATGGCAACAAAGGAGAGGGCCTTCTCAGTGGTGGCTCCCCAATTATGAAATGATCTCCCCGATGAGGCTCGCCTGGCGCCAACATTGTTATCTTTTCGGCGCCAGGTTAAGACTTTTCTCTTCTATCAGGCATTTAACAACATATGCTGAATTTTTAATTGATCCCAGAATAGTTGTTTTAAATCGATATTGTTTTTAAATAGATATTGTTTTTATGCTTTTGATGGTTTTAAATTTTTGTATATCTGTTTTAATGTTCATTGTTTTTAACTTTTGTAAACTGCCCTGATAGCTTCAGCTATGGGGTGGTATATAAATGTAATAAAATAAATAAATAAATCTGCTAAAAAGCCATCAAGATGGTGTACAACAACTTAAAACAATAAAAACAAGAACATAGAAACTGCAAGGAACATTAAAAACTACACATTTTCAAAGGCTAAATTGAAAAGATGTATCTTTACACTCTTTCTAAAAGCCAAGAGATTGGGAGCCAATTGTAATTCTTGAGGGAGTGCATCCCATAGTTCGGGAGCAACACAAGAGAAAGCCCTTTCACATGAGCCCAACAGGTCTCTGTGGCTAATGGTGAGTTCCAAAAGGCTTCTCAAGTAGATCTTAATACTTGGACAGGTTAATAGCAAGACAGCTAGTTCCTTAGATAGACGAAGCTGCTCATAGTTCTAATGGGGAAGGAAAGACATGCACCTGTATTTGCACGGAAGGGGAGATTTCAGTGAAGGAAATCCCTAAGCACACTGTTCTGATCTAGCAACTAGTTTATAAGTAGGGGGGAAAACAAATGTGGGAGATTCAGTGACAGATTTCCTGTGTCTTCTCCCTCAAATAATACTTTTCGAGATTATTTTGACTAATTATTTAGTTCAATGCTATTGTGACTAATTATTTAGTTCAATGCTTCCAGGTGTTATTCTCTACATTCTTTTGGTGGGATACCCTCCTTTTTGGGATGAAGATCAACACAGACTCTACCAACAGATCAAGGCTGGTGCTTATGATGTAAGTAACATGTCCCTCATTTTCTATTATTATTATTATTATTATTATTATTATTATTATTATTATTATTATTATTATTATTTAGCTTACTATAATAAATAATGCAAGACAACTAAACATTTCCCATTCTGGCATTTTCCCCACCCTCACAGACCCCAGCCATTCTTGTGATTAATTATTTTTTTTCTCTGTTGCTTTTCTTTAGACAGTATTACATGCCTACCCATTTCATCCACAAGTAACAGGGCACAATTAACCATTTAAGAACATTAATTGGCTCATGTATGGCAAAGTAAATTGATGTGTGATGACCTATGGTGTTACAAAGAAACCACAAGATAGCATCCCCTGTGATGCTTGGTTTCTTTTGAAAGTAAAGCAGGATATACCATTTTTAAAATAAATAAATATTGATTAGATAAACCAGACTTATGACAGATGTTTTGGACTTCAGCTCCCATCAGCCCCAGCCAGCATGGCTAAGGACCAGGAGTCCTGGGAGTAGTAGCCCAAAACATCTGGAGGGCACCATTTTTGGGAAGGCTGATATAAACAAACGCTCTCAGGTTAGTTCTCTATGCCTCTTTTTTTGTGTCTGTTCCTAATTCATACACCTGTGCCCACACACACACACACACTTTTCTTTACTGGTGCTGCTTACATTTCCTCACTTTTGCTCTTCAGTTAAATTTGTTACAAATCCTCACAGCTGTGATCTCTCTTGGTTCGCTTACAAGTTTGCATATGTGTGTCTGGGACAAAGAATTGTGAAATGAGCCGTGCAGATAACCGGTACCGCCTACAGTATTTCCATCATGTTTTCTCACAGCTCAAAAATCTTTTGAATCTGGCAGCTGCAGCAGCCAAAAGTCATTTCAAAATGATAGGAGTTTTTCTACTGTCAAGCTCATTCCAATATGACACCCTAGTGATGTATTTCCAAATAGACAAATGTATATTCTTCAGCATGATTATACTTCTTGCTGTCTCGGAGGACTCTTTCATGCAAATTGCCTTTCATAAAGTAATAGCCTGTTCTCAAAAGCACAGGCAGTCTTACCAACTTAACAGGTGTAGTGCATGCCCCCATGATGAAATGTATGTGATTGCCTCCAGTAATCCACAAGCAAGAATCAATGCCGTGCTGTGGGTCCGTTCAGAAGTGGGTAGGTCTTCTCACCTGTTTATGAGATTATTCTCACCTGATCGGTCCATCGCCTCTCTTCATATTACTTTTCTTTTCATTCAGCACAATTAGGTCATGCTCTATGTTTCTCTCTCCCTCCCTCTCAAATTTCATCCACTCAATACTAGATCTATCCTAGGCCCTGCTGTTTAATCTGAGGCCTGCCAGCAACAGCCAGATAAGGCAGGAGGAGGATGGAGGACATTTCATCTCCTAGTTTTCCTCCTCAAAAAATAGTCAGCTTGACAAGCCTCTGAGCCTGTCTAGATTGCATAACGGTGGTGGGCAAGGACAGATGACAGAGAGGCAGGTCATAGGATACTGACGCCTCCTCTCTCCAACCTTAGCTGCCCATTGGAACTCCCCCTTTTGACCTTAGTGCTTTCTGCAGCAGCAGAGAGTGAGGAAGGATTCAGTGTCAGATTCCCCACCCCCTCCTGAAGTTGTAGGAGTGTCTACGGCCGTGGGAGGGGAATCCGAAATATACTATACTATATTGTCCCAGGGACCATAGTATTGCCCTTATTCATTTCTTGTCATGTTTATCCCACTTTTCTATCTCTGAAATACTCAAAGCAGATAACAAAATTTGCATATTTATTTTTATTATTTATTTATTTGGGTATTTTTATACCTGGACGAAAAGCCCTCTCAAGGCCATTCACAAATAAAATTAAAAAATGCAACTCATAAAAGCAATTCACTGAAAATCAGCAGTACTGCAGCAACAATTAAAATCACAGGTTAAAAGTAAAGTCCAGTAGCATTATTTATTAAAAGTGAATGTGAACAGCCAGATCTTAAAAACCCATTTAAAAGGATTAAAAAGGAAGCCAAATGCAACTTGGGTGGCAAAAACTTCCACAGTGGCAGATCCACCACTGAAAAGGCTCTTTCTTCTGTCAATCAAAAGGGTAGACCATACTGGTGGGCCCCCAAGCAATGTTCAGGAAAATTTATATAGGTGCAGGCAGTCCTACAAGTAACCTGGTCCCAAGCCATTTAGGACTTTAAAGGCTATGACCTGAACTTTAAAATAGTGGAGGGAAACTTCCTGACTTAGAGCATTAGACAATGGAACCAATTACCTAGGGAGGTCGTGAGCTCTCTCACACTAGAGGCATTCAAGAGGCAGCTGGACAAGCATCTGTCAGGAATGCATTAAGGTGGATTCCTGCATTGAGCAGGGGGTTGAACTCGATGGCCTTATAGGCCCCTTCCAACTCTAATATTCTATGATTCTATGCACTGATACCCAGTACAGCTGGTACAGAATTTGTTTTATATGCCAAGGGCACCAGAAGCAACTGCGGGACATTCCTAACCGTCTTCCAGAAAAGGCCCATGGAATCAAGTCCATATGGATTAGGGCAAAAATGTCTGCTCCCTCTCTATAGGAATGCAGCTGGTGTATCAACCAAAACTGATAAGAGGCACCTCTGGTCACAGACTTCTATTGACAGCACCCGGTACTTCTATGAATCTGACCCAAGCATTATGCAGTGAACTGGCTTTTTCCAAGTTCACACAGATTTTGTGGACATGCAAACCCTTTTTTTTAAACTTTCTGAAATTTTACACAAGTTTAGTCATAGAAAAATATGTAAAATAAAAAACCACCAGCTGAAAATGCATGTTTCCCCCATAGGTTAAAGCATGAAAATACACATTCTGGGGGGCATTTGCACATTTTGTGAATAGTCTTCTGGTGGCCCTATTCCCACTTTGTGCTTAGAAACTTCCTTCACTACTGTGCTTAAACTTGATTAGAAATGCAGAGATGTGGAACAGAAAATCCAGAAAGCAATGTATAACAACTAGCTCTTTCAAATAATGCATTTTTAAATTCAGCTTGTTGTTTTTAAAGTTATTTGATTTTCTGTTCAATGGATATGTTTTGTTGTTGTTCTAGTTCCCTTCACCAGAATGGGACACGGTGACTCCAGAAGCCAAAGACCTTATCAACAAAATGCTTACAATCAATCCTGCCAAACGTATCAATGCATCAGAGGCCCTCAAACATCCATGGATCTGTGTAAGCAGCTTCTACTTGACTAGCACCCTCCTTTGGTTACGGGCAAAACCCAAAGCCCAGTACTCGATTCCTCTCCGGCAGCCCCTTCTATCTGCCCCGCAGTGCAGCTAAATAATTTCCTTCTATAATTGCTTCAAGTCTCCACTCAATCTTGTATCTTGGTGGAGTTGTAAGGAAATTAATAGATTTTGGACACACAAATTGTGGAATATATAAAGGGATTGTAAAGAAAGAAGAGCGTCAACCAACATGTTAGATGCAGCCTGGATTCTTATTGCAAAGTTTTGGAGAATGAAAAAAACACCATCCCTATAAGTTATAGGGAAGCAATATATGGCAAAGAATATGAATGTATAAAATAACTCTATATTAAAAAATAGGAAGGTAAAGCAACAAAGGAAGACTCAATGAGACAGTGGAGTAAATGTATTATTTATTGGAAAGGAATAAATAAACATGGTGGTTTAATTGAGAAAATTCTGGGTGTAATTTGATTGTTGGAAAGCAGAATATTCAAGTTAGGATGCTTATCATCTTTAGTTTAATTAGATTGCAAAATATCTTTAAATCCAAATAAGCTGGACTTTACACTTATCAGAAAATAGTTTCAATAACTGGAGTTATACAATGCCATAAATACTACAAGTTACTCTTACAGAGAGCTATTCTAATAAAGATCCAATTACTTTTAATTACATGCTTTACAAAGAGGTAAGATATAAATAGGTAGGATATAAACATCAGGCCCTCTCTGATCAACTCAAAAGGAAAAATAGAACAAATCATCAGGGATCATGGTGATGATGATGATTTTCTAGCAAAGCCAGTCATACTGGACTTACATGGTGGAAAGAAATATTGTCACACTAGTTTTCAATCCCAGAAGTGGCTACAAAAAAACTGTTAATGAAGAAGAGTAATATTGAATAATACTGCAGATATAATTGCATGTGCTGAATCATCTGCACTTTTCTTTTCCTTCAGCAACGTTCTACTGTTGCTTCTATGATGCACAGACAGGAGACTGTAGACTGCCTGAAGAAATTCAACGCAAGAAGGAAACTTAAGGTAAGAGAGCAAGATTTTCCTAGGCCTCTTGTTTGCTGAGAAAGAATGTTTGAAAACATATGGTTAGTATTAGTTAAAAAAAAACTCCAGGTTTTGGGAAGTGGGATTTCTATGTTCTACATGACTACCTTCCCCTTTTTCATGGGCTGCAGTCACTTTTCCTTATCATTGCACTTTTCTTCCCCTTAAGTATTTTCCTGCCACCAAACAACTGCTGAGTGTGGTGATGGGGTGGGAAGGAAGCCTATCCACAAATCATGTTGTGGGAATGTGGAGTGTGGGAAATAACATGGCAGACACAAGGTTGGGATTTAAACAGGGCCACATTTATTAATAGATCTGTGGAAAGGGTAAAGCCTCAGGCATTACCCATCACCGCAATGGTGCCTCTGAATGCTCACCGACCCTAACCCGCTGAAGATGCCTGTACATACCTGCCTATCAGCAAATGCGACCACATTGTTAACACTGCAGATCAACTTAATTATTTCTCCCCACCTGTCTTACAGTGTGAAGTAGACAAAAAAACTGATAACTAATGACAGATTATGAGCAAAAAAATTATTACTCGGCCTCCAAAAGGATGACCAACAAGCCCACACTGCCTACAGGGAGGGAGGGAGCCACACTTCGAAGAAGAGGAGGGGAGGAGGGGCGAGAGCTAATATATGGGCTCAGATTCCCCTTCCTCTCTCCGGTGGCGCCACAGGGAGGCTGCCCATGGTGTGCCTTCCCACCTCATCTCCCACACCCACCCGCAATAGCCTTCCCATGCCCAGACATGTATGTTTAAACTATACAAATTGGGAACGTTGCTTTGTAACTGCCCCCCCGGAGACATAGATTTTGTGTTGTATTTTCTCTCTATCTCTCTGCAAAACAATAACAACCAAAGACACCTTTTCAGCCCCTGCCCCCCAAATTCAACATAATCTTAATCTAGCATTTCCATAGCATTTGCATGGGCTCCCCGGTTCTCTGTACTGTTCAGGAATGTTGCATGGATTGTTCCCAAATATTAAAAGGAATGGGGGAACCCCTACTCATCTGGAGCTCCACCTGCTTCTAAGGCCTGTTATTTGATTCCTTTTCTAAAACCCATGCTCTCTCTCTCTCTCTCTCTCTCTCTCTCTCTCTCTCTCTGTGTGTGTGTGTGTGTGTGTGTGTGAGAGAGAGAGAGAGAGAGAGAGAAAGAAAGTAACATATACTCCCCTTTAATGTAATAATACAGTAATTTATTTCAGTACAATAAAATATGATTTACAAATTATTGTAGTTTCTCTTTTTAAAGGAGAAAAGATTCGTGAATTTAGAAAAGTGTAAAATTGCATTAGTCAATATATTTGACTTTTTTTTTTTTGGCCTCTCAGAGCAATAAATAAATAATGAGAGGAAAATATTTAGAATTGCTTAGGATACTATAAATCCTGGATTATGGTTCCCTTGTGTTTCTTGAGGTTATCTGTCCTTAAGTCATTTTATGGACCCTCTCTTGAAGGCCTCCATGAATGGACACACCATACCTAAACATATTACATATCCACATGAGTCGTTTTGAACACGTAAATTTCAGAACCCTTAGCTTATCTGGCACCAGATGTCTATATTTGGAAATAAAAGGAAGAAACTTTCATTTATCATCAGAAATACTGCAGAGAATATTGGCTTATTATGTTAAATGTGTTTTCAGGGTGCCATTTTGACAACTATGCTGGCTACAAGAAATTTCTCAGGTATGTTTACTGCATTATATGCCTCTGTATTGATAGTTGTTGGTATAGTATGTGCTCATAGTAGCCAATGTTTTTGTTCCTGTGGGGTATGTTAAATTAGTTCATATTGAGATGTCTCCAGATGTCATGCTTAACTTGTTTAATACACAAGGTATCTGTTTCCTGTGCATTATTCAAGTGTAATTAGAGTGAGATGGAAATTCTAAGCAAGTACCTTGTTAATGGCATATTCCTCCCTAGTATTTCTGACTTATTTATTTATTTATTTATTTATTTCATTTTTATACCACCCAATAACCAAAACTCCCTGAGCGGTTCTTCCTTTCATTTTATAGTCCTTGAACACAAAAAGCCCAGAGAGATCTGATGACATTGTTTGATACATTCAATCAGAAGCCTTTTTATGTATAGGTAGTCTTCCATTGGGTCTAGAAAATAAATTTGGCAAAAGTGAAAAGTTATAGATTCTTGGAAGACCTTATTGAAACATTTTCTGTCAAATGGCAACATAACTGCAACACTTCTTGTCACAATTTGTGGGAGGTGCAATAATTTAAGTGCAATAACAAGTGCCATTGAAAAGCTATTGTTGCGTCCATGGCCAGTTGGGTTCCCTATAACATTTTTCACACAAATATGTCCCTGAGAAACAGTTACATGCATCATATGAAGAAGCTTTCTTAAGTATCCAAACCAGCCCTTCTTGTGGATTAGATGACCTGTCGGTCCTGTATCACATGAGATTTGTTGCTTGAAGCCTCTAATTATGGTTGCTAGAATCTTAGCTTAGTTCTCTGAAATGTCTTTCATATGTAGCACCTCCTTATCATGTCAGTAAGCTAATTCATTAATTTGAGATGATGACCCATATCTAAGGTGTCAGTTTTAACACTGAGCATCTATATTTGAAGGCTCTCAAGCAAAAGGAGTGGAAAGGATTTCCACCTAAGACCCCGGAAAGCATCTGACACGTAGGGTTGCTGGTATTTTTCTACATCCACCTTCCCCAACCTGGTACCTTCTTACAGCTGTGTTGGACTTCATGTCCCATTACCCCAGCCTGGAGTGCCAGTAGCATTCCTATGTGGGGCCGACAGGTATTATAATGCAACACATCTGGAGGATGCGAGGTTGGGATCTAGATGGACAATTCTCTAGATTTACTTATCTAATTCTGTCCATTTCTTTATATTTAAGTAAAATTGAGGTAAAACTACCATTTTGATTTTGATTTTTAAAAAAATATATGCATAGGAAACACAGTGCAGAACATTGGGTGTCAGTCCATGATGAAAATGACTTTTTAAAAGTTTACAGTTTAATCATCCCCTTCATTTGCTCAGTCATTTCATTTTTTGCTTCTCATTTTCCTCTTTCTTCGTTGAAAGGGACTCCATGCCAGGGAATGCTGGATATGATATATTTCAGGGATGGGGAAAGTGTGGCCCTCCAGATGTTCTTGTACTGTAACTCCCATCATCCCCCTGTGTTGCCAAGAGGCAATGGTTCTTTTTAGGATTCAGAATACAATAAACACACTAATGAGTGAAGGCTAAAACAGAAGCAAATTAATAGAGTAATTACAGCAGAAGAAAGCAGAATGTAGTAATTGCAGCAATCTAGTCCAAAACAAGAAGATAAACATACAGGGAACCCCTTCAATCAGTAACAGATGCACTCCATTGGCCCAGCTTACATAGTGCACTTTCCGAATTGGCCTGTGTCAACATTCTGAATTGGGATGGTCCTTGGGACACATATATATTATTATGCTCATATCAACCCCTCCCCTATGTTGAAGCTCTACTCCAATGACTTCTGCAATGACCCTGTTCAGACAACACGCTAAACCATGATGGTTAAGCATTTTTACTAAACATTATGGCTTAGCTTATCATGAGAACCATGACTTAGTGTGTCTTGTGAACTTTTCCTAACCATGGTGGCTGCATAACCATGTTCACTAACAATTTGCTGCAAGAGGGTCAGTGGCCTAACCATGCCTTACAGTGTCATCTGTTTAGCAGTAACCCAGAATAGACAAATTCCATCCCAGCTACTCTGCTAACAATAAGTGGCCTAAACTTGATATCTCACCAGTGGCCTCATGCTATACAATCTCAAATAAACAATTGGCCTTGCAAACTAGGGGAAAGAGAAGCATAGCTAATCACTAAAAGCAACAACTGGAAGTTGGAACATGAGAAGGAGCTCTTCGTTGTGCACCACTGACTCCTCAAAATAACGATGGTCTTTCTCGTTTCCAGTATACCCCTCACCATGACTATGCTGGCTAGAATTGATGGATGTTGCAACCCAACATTCATTCATTCATTCATTCATTCGTGTATTATATTTCTGTACTGCCCCTTAGCCAAAGCTCTCTGGGCAGTTCACAAAAATCAAAAACTATTAAAATACATTAAAATTAAAAGCCATTAAAAACTTAAAGAGTCCTTGTACTCAGTCTTGCAAGATCTGCAGTCTCCCTCCCTCCCTCTGAAAAGAAGTCCATCATCTGGAAGTCCACACATTCCCCCGCCCCCGGATCCATATGCTCTTCGTTGTCAGTATTCCTTTAGATTTGAAATTAGTGTTTTCAGCAAATGTCATTCACCAGAAACACAGACTTTTAAAACCAATGTTCGTGAATAATGTAACAAATTATTATATGAACTAAAATTGCAAACTCTAACAGATTCTGATAGCATTCACATGTAAAAGCCAATTGTTATGATGGTTATACACAATCCAGAAGACTTGTTTCTCAGTAAATTACTGGAGTAACTAGGGTCAGCAAGCAGGCTTATTTTTATTTATTTATTTATTTATTTATTTTATTAACCCAATCACATTTGTGTTTCCTAGTAGAGATATTTCCCTCTTGGTAAAAGGTTACCACTTGTTCTTATGGAGCAAAGTTGTGGCCAAGTTTGTGGATGATACTGAATTATTCAGGCTGTTGAAATCCCAAGTAGATTGCAAATAGCTCCAAAAAGATATCTTTGGGCAAGAAAACTAGATACAATTTAATTAAGTGTACTTCATGCTTACTTAATTTAAATAGTAATTTAATTTAAAATATGTGTATTCCACCTTTAGGCTATATGTCTCACAAGGTGGCTAAGGTTGAGATATACTGATAGAGTTTGAACTGGCATTTATTACCCAAGAAAAAGATCTGGGAGTTGTGGTGTGTAGTACCTACTGAAAAGGCAAATTAGGGATTATTCAGAAAGGGATCAGAAATAAAGTCTTATAATGGCCTTCTATTAATCTACAGTGCAGTTGAATCTAAAATACTGTGTACAGTTCTGCTCACCTTTTCTCTAAATGATACTGTAGCTCTGTAAAGGGGGCAAAAAATGGCAAGCAGAATTATCAGGACCACCTTCCTTATGAGGAAAGGCTAAAGCTTTAGGGGGAAAAAAGATGATTCAAGGGTACAAACCGTCTCTGTACACAGAAGTTACAAGCGCTGCACAAGGACACAACCAAGCTAAAGTTAAGCACTTATCAATCTCCTTAAATTCAATGGGAGAGTTAAGTACATTAATACTAGCAGAGATTGAAAAGTGTTAGTCTTATAAAGTACAAGACTAGGATAACAATTAATACAGTGCCAAAAAAACTGTGTTAAATTCCTGCACTGAGAGAAAGAACTGAGAAAACCATTTGTGTTTACCTCAAAAGTACTAGTGTCAGGGGAGGGTCTTAGCCTTAGCATTTTTGTGGCTTTTCATACCCATTGTTTTTCTCTTCTGCTGCTGCTTCAGTACCCTTTTGGGGGGGTGTATGTGGTGGGGGGCACATTCATTCATTCCTTTCCAAATGATCTCATATGGTGGATCCTGGACATGATGATATGATAACACGGTTTAACCAAACATCTTTAGCTATATGCCTATCTCACTATGGGCAAAGAAAGCACATTTGACTGAGAGCAGGGTTTCTTATGCTGTTCACATGGGCAACCCTAAGCAGTTTCCCACCTTTTTGCAATAATTCCTGAAAATCTGTTGGGTATGGGGTGGATGGGGAAAGAGATAGATCCCAATGAAGTTTTTTGCAAAACAGTACCTCCATTCTTCTCCATTTCAGCTTTGCACTAGTGGAAATCTCAAATTTAGTGTCTTCTCATCAACAAAAAATTAAAGACATATCTGATCAGCTCTTCAGTATTAACTGTTCTGTTTTCTATACTTTGTACCCGGGTTTAACCTTTCACACTTCCTTTAACAAAATAAGCATTCATTCATAAATCCTCATATTCTATTTGTTGCCTTGTTTCAAGTGTCTTGGCATGGCACCTGCCTGTTGTAGTTAATTTAAGAAAAGTGTGACATCCAGTTCTTCTGAGGGCATCTAATTTTGATTCATTCATTATATTTTTGTTGCACCGCTTGCCTTTTTAAGTAATGTGTCTGTAACAGTGTATTTATAAAAGTGTTTTATTTTTTCCCTTTTTGTTCTTCCTGTAATGTGGAATGTATGTTTCTTGTGAGGTAAGCCCCTTCAGGAGCTGAAAAGATTTTTTTTCCTTCAACCTCCAAGGCAATGTTCTGCCCATCCCTGGGTTGTTTGTTTGTTTTTAACTCTGTCTCAGGGTGGAACTAGAGATGTTATAGGAGTCATGTGACATTCCCACACTGTGAATTTCCTCCTCTGCTCCATTTCTTTGATTGATGATTGAGGGGACAAGGAAACTCACCAGTTTGTTCTAGGGTTATCTGAGAGTTGTTTAACCCTCAAATAACCCACAGCGGTTGGCTTCGCACAACAAGACAAGCTACAGTGCATCCCCACTGTAAATTACATATTCAAAATGGTGGCCAGTGTACACTGCAGAGCCTTGTGGGTGAATTAACTCATGGGGGCTTACCTTGACATGCAAACCAGGTCACTGTGGGGTGACGTTATGCCATCTGTTTTGTCATACTATACTTTACCAGGGAATGAAGATGAAGAAACATGGGGATGCTGTTTTTCAAAGCAGCCATCTATGGCTCCCGTAACATCCAGTTCCAGCCTCAATGCCATTTCTTTGGGTTTGATTACATATCTATTAGGAGAAAACCTTATTTAAATTTTTGACCTTCTAATTATGGAAAAATTGGCACAAATACAAGTCAAATTTTTCATTCTCAGTGTGACTGGAAATAATTGAAACTAATGTGGTATAAAGAAAATCTTTCATAGTAATTAACTGGGATTATGCTGAATAAGTTGCTGCTTCAGATTTAGATGGAAAAGAAAAGGATGTTTTCAAAATGTCCTTGTTACTTTAAAAATATGCCTAAATTCTGCATCACTGTTTGGATTTCTGGCACCGCAGAAGGTGCAAATGAAGAAGTATCATACACGTAATGCAAATTACCGCAATGTATATTTTGATATCACAATTTTCCTCCACGTTTCATTTAGTCTCCAACAACCCTGTGAGATATGTTAGGATAAGAGATGATGGCTCAGTTTAGATCTCTATCTCACTTGCTAGTTAAACCATAGTTTAGTAGCTGGGAACAAGCATCAGGATTGCCTTTCCACTCCTATCTCTTCGTCCTTCAACCGTCCTTCATAGTAGCTTAATTACAATTTCCCCCTTATAGGGTAATGTGGTTCAAAATCAGTTTTTACTAACTGGGATATTAAATTGTGGCTTTTACATGGTTGAAGTTCTTGGTTAGTAAACAGAGAGTAAGCCACAATTCACTGCTTTGGATGTAACAAGGAACTGTAGTCTTTGATCAGCACACTGTGGAAGAGAAGAGAAGTGTGGGAAATGGAGAGCAATGTCTAGCCCCAACACTAATTCCTGTCTGCTAAAGTGTGGTTTAGGAATCTGGGAAATGTATATGCAAACTAGGCGAGTATGACCCAGTAATTTTCATAGCTGAGGTGGATTTTGAACTTGTGTTTGGATGCAGGAAATGTGACACGTTAGACACTGCACCACACTTTGAAACTGTTTCGACTAAATTGTAGTTCTCACTGCAGAGGGGGTGGATTTCAAAATTGCTGTTTGTATACAGTGAAATAGAACCCAAAGAATGATCAAAACCCAATCCAACATATGCTCATTACATCCAAGCCGAAATACCACAGGTTCACCAAGCTTAGTTATTAGTAAAGTCGTCATTACTTTCATTTGTGTTTGTATCCATTCATTGTTTTACTGTTTAAAAGTGTGTGATCCAATCGTACTGACTGCTGCTACAGCACAATTCAACAATTGGTACTGTAACAGGATATTAAGTCATTGTTTCTGGCAGATATTCAGTCTTAATTATTGAAGATTGGGTTGCCACTTCCTTCTCAAAAGGAAGGACTTTTTTTTATTGAAATGTAAGTTGTATGCAAAGGTATGTTAAATTCTATGAATAAGGACTTTGTGATTCTGTGTGTGAAGTGTGGGTGCTTATACAACTCACCCTCCACTTCATTACCCACCTGAGATAATGAGCAATAAAGGCAACACATGTGTACAGTTTGCACATTCCTCCCCCCTCAAAACAAGGATTACCTGAATTGGAAAAGGAATTTTCAAGTTGTTCATGCAGACATATGAAAATGTACTGCCCACCACAGACATTACCCTGTATGTGCAGTGCTCCCCACATTGGAATGGACAAGTTTCTCATCTAGTAAGTGCTTGAGCAGACCCTCAGCTTTCCAGTTTTCTATTCAGAGCAGAGCAAAACAACTGCATCAACAATTCTTACTTGTACCAAGATTATTATATTTGTGTTTGATAATATCAGGGGTAGGCAAACCAGTGGACTCCAGTTGTTTGGACTGCAAATCCCATAAGCCTAAGCCAGTGATTGGTGGTTTAAGAGTTGTAGTCACAAATATCTTGTAGGCACCAATTTAGGCCTATTTTTGGATAATACAGTGTAATTTTGAAATCCATTTCCTCAAAATACCTTGTCAAATTTATAGTTCCAGAGGTATTTATAATTTGGAATATTACTTACTTTTTAACTATTCTCATCATATTTTCAAACATAAGAGTATTGTTACCATAATTTACAATACAGCAATGGTATCTATCAAAATATTGCAAAGTTTAACAATAGTTGAATTTACACGATAAAAATAAGTTCACCCTAACCTTTTTTGCACAGTTTCTAATGAGATACATTAACCAGGTTCAGACGACATGCCATTGCTCATCGTGGGTGCCAAATTGCATATGCAACCCCTTCTTGGAGATTGTATAATGCAAACCCAGCAAGTGGGGGTTATGTGAGGGTTAAACAACGCTCTCATAACCCTAATACAGATCATAGGTTAAAAACGGCAACCCAAACATGCCCTGCATGTGCTGCAGCCTCGTGATGGGCTGACAAGTCCTGCAAACAGCCCCATTGTTTATGCACACAAACCAAAATAGAATAGACACAGCCACAAATGAAGATTGAGATAAGGGATTCTGTGCATCTCTGAAGAATCTTTCTAAGAATCTTCCTGATCCAGCCAGAAATATTCATAACTTCCAGCATGGTAATAGGAGTGAAGAGGTGTCCCACTAACTAATGGGATTTACTTTCAAGGAAGTGTTCATAGGATAGTAGCTGAGAGTTCACTGAAATCAGTGAGCCTAACATGTATTATTAATGTGTGTTATGTTAGTCTCTCTTTGATTTTAGCCACCACTATCTTTCACTGGGGAATTGTTGGATTTAATACAGCAGCTGTTCTATTGATCTGGACGGTGCTTAGACATATTGTAATGAAACTTGGGTGCACCGAGGTTAATCAGGATTGGGTCTGTTGATTTGTGAGGACCAGCAAGTGTTGATTTGCAATATCTAGTCAGTGGTTTCAATAGTTTCAAAAAGGAACAAAACCAGTTTTTTTTGTTCTGTTTTCTGTTGTATGGTCAGACATACTCTATCAAAACTTTTTTCAACCACATGACAGAAATGTATGATATTTGTATGATATAAAATAAATGTATGATATCAACCCCCATCTATGGAGGTTGATCGATAATGCAATTTGGATGCTCATATGAGCAATTGGGCTTTATTCAATTCCATCAAATACATTATATGTAGCACTGTTATTTTTATACACCATTCGGAAACTAAATATGTACCAGTCCTTTTCTCAGTCTGTCAAAATAGTTATAGAAATACCTTAAATGTAAACTCTTTATCTTCCAGAACAGTACTTATGTGTTCCAGTATCCTCTGTGTGTGCAAACACACAGAAATAATCTTAAATAGGCCTTCTAGCCAATAATATGTATTGTGGAGGTTTAGTTCTATAAATAGAAATAGAATCTTACTACTGTTATAAGATGCACATAATATCAATAGAAGCAAAGGTTTATAACCAAAACAAAAGGTATCACAGGCCACAGAACGACAATGTAATGGTATGTTAATATGTACTGTAATGTGAGACTGACACCTAAAATAATGATACATACAAAATATCAGAAGAAATAAAAGCACTTTTTCTTGTTTCATTGCTGTTGTCTTGTCATCTGACACTGTTTCTTTCCTTTTAATTTGTAGCAGCCAAAAGTTTATTGAAGAAACCTGATGGAGTGAAGGTAGGTTAAAGATACTGAGGATACCTAACAATATGTATCATTAACTTATTATTACCATGTGACTTTCAAAATCCCATTTATTTCTGCACTGAAATAACTAGACCTTTTTTCATTAGGCTTTTTTTACTGCTTCAATTTTAATGAACTTAGATTTGATGATCATGGAACAGCCATTTTGGAATGGCAGCCTCCTTATGTAAGTCCATGACATTCCATTTGTTAGAAAATTACCACAAGATCTTGCAATGCTTGAGCTACGTTTTACCAGAAGTAGTCAGTGTGTTTTGGCAATGAATTTAAGACCTCTGCTAATCAGTTAGGGTTGAATAAGAGATTTTGGAAGAAACAGAAAAGGTTTGTTTTTCCTATGGGATTTAGAGTTTCTAAACTTATGGCTTCAGAATTCTGTAAAAGGAGAGATGTTTCACATCTAAAGTTCTAGGTAAATATTTTGAAACACAGCCAAACAACAACTGAAAAAAATCATTTCTTTTTCCAGAAAAATTGTCAAAATTAAATGTAGAAAATGTAACTTCTTTTTCTTCTATTTTGCTAGATTTCATTGGAATGTCTTTGACCTCAGCTTTTATCCTTGCATTTTATTTTCTTAAATAAGTATCTAATTCTCTATATTTCTCTTGGACTCATTACATGTATACACTTTCACATTTCATGTAAAAACACCATAGTTACCTAGGTCCAGCCAATCTAGATCAATATCAGCCAAAGACAACATGATTCTCCCATGAACCCGGCATTCCTCCGAAGATTAGCTGGACCATTTCAATATATTATTTGATATACTGGGAGAGTACAGGATTTGTATCCTATGCCATCCTCCATTACCATCCCCAGTGACTATGTCAGAATTCATCTTGTGTTGTACAAAGTTCACCTAGTTCTTTCCAGTGGAATAAAATGGCTGCTTGTTCTGTTCACTGTTGGGTAATTTTATTAAATAAGATATTGTGAAATGAATTCCAAGTGAGATGGTTGTTTCACTTAATGCCATTTTCTTTTGCAGGTCTGTAAATGTCTCTGTCAAAACTGGCCTGTTTAAACCATGGGTGTACAACGTTTTTACTCCCAAAGGCTGCATGTAATGCTGGCTTGGGCCCATGCATGCACACACTCACACACACGCACACACACACACACACACATATGCATGCACACACATATACAGAGATGCATGCATATACACATACAAACACACACACACACACACACACACACACACACACACACGTATTCTGGGATCCTTGATGCAGATTGCTCATTCCTCACTGCTAGATACTGATGATCTGTATCAGGATCTCTAGCAGAGGGAGTGAAAAGTACAGACAAAAAGGAAATTGGTAGCGTTGTGTGGAATTGGTGCTAGTGAGCCAAGGCACCCTTGTGGGGACCACAAACAGCCTCCAAGCCACAGGTTGTGCACCCCGGTTTAAAAAGTAATGTTTTTGCTAGCATTTTGCTAGCGCTACACTATCGTATTCGTAGTCATATAGAGTGGTTGCTGTCGGGAAATGTATATCCTATCAGTGTAGAAGTGCTTGTTTTCACCATTTTTTTTTCATGCAGGATATCCCACTTCCATCCAGAATATCTCTTCCCTTCTTTGTTTTAAAGGCCTTTTTAAAACAAACAAACAAACAAACAAGCAAACAAACAATTTACTGTTCTCCATGCATTGGTTCTTTAAATCCATCCAGTCACATTTTCTTCTTTTCCTTTCTCTCTGACTGGTCAAATCAGAAAAGGAAGTCCAGTTCGAGTGTTCAGATGATGGTGAGGATCTTTATCTGCCAGATTTTTCCTCCTATGAAACGTTCACACTTAGATGAATTAGATGTATTTAGATCTGCTAACATAATGTGAGAAGCTGCAAGACTTTTAAAATGCAGGCTTCTGCATAAGTTCAGTGTTACGTGACATCCTGAATTAATTGTTTGCGATTTTTCCAGAGCAAGGTCATAGACTGTACAAATAACAGTGCAAAGTAGATGTAACGTTGGCCAGTGTAGCTATTCCAGTACAGTACATTGTTATTTGAAAACCTTCCATATATTTGCTATTATCTCCTTGTATCTATAGCACATGAGATTTCTAAAAAGGTAACCAAGTGATATGACTATCACTTCAAATATGTTGAGAAGCTTATATGAATCTGAAACATCTCAATATTTTAACTACTGCTGGGGCCAGTGTCCATTTCTTATGGACATCGTGTGGTATTTGCAACAATTAATAAAATCTGGTCACTGTTTTTACGTACAGAAACTTTTCTTACATACCTCCTTAAGTGCCAAATGTGTTTATTAATTTTGGCATTTAACTGAACTCACATCTGTAACTTACATTTTATCAATTAGGTTTCTATTTCCCTTTTCAAAAAAGTAAACACTTTTGAAAGTCTGTTTTTTATCTTTCCTCCTAGCTCTTCTATGATGCTTACTAATAATGTTCTCTTAAGTGGATAGTTGTTGTTAGGTCCGGAGATCCACATTCATAGGTGTATAGCTATGAGAGTTAACCCAGAACAAAAATAAGACTGCTATCAAACACTGCACAATATCATACGTGTTAAGCAACATTTCAACACAGATTTTATGTAACTTGCCAAGATTGTTAATGCTTATGACAGAAATAATATTGTGCAGCCGTTTCTTTTATACGTGTGCACGTGTTGCTTTAAAAACAGAAAAAGGATCTTAGCCACCAAAACATTTAGAAGAGTTTAACTTCCTCAAAAACAAATAAGATACAACCAGCTGTAAGGCCTTCCAAAATATGTGTGATGGGGTTCAAGAAAATCACTTCAATATTTTGTATGCAGTAGAGCCTGCTACATATATGCAAAGAATATTTTTGTGAGATTTGGAAATATTACTTTAGCAAGCACTCTGCAATTTCAACGATTCTGGGAAGAATCCAGTGGTTTCACTCAGATCTGCTCCCCTTCTACTTCTATATGTGCTAATTACAGCTTCTTTCCCGTGGCTAATAGCAGCTTAGGGGTGCAATCTTTGTCAGGACTGCAGCAAAAGGGTTTAAAAAGCACACACCTCTCCATGCACCACAATCCATTCTCGGCCCCCTTCTGCTGCGGCTACTTAAATTTTAAACAAGTGTGTTAATTCTTTACACGCAGTTAACATCATATATAGCTTGACCCTAAGCGGCATACACTGCTGGTACTTCCTCCCATTATTACTAAAGGCAATACTTCCATGGGTCTCTTAACACACTCTGTGAGTGGTCCCTGTGTAATTATGGGAAGGCTATGCTGAAAGCACTGTTACATTTTGTGTCATCTTCAAAGGGTATCTGCATCAGCAATGCACAAACGAAAATTTTGAGCCCATCTTCTATAAATGGGATGTTCTTCTAGAGATGAAAGTTGCTTGAGTGATACTTAATATTTGTTTTCTGCTCAAGATTTCCATATTTTCTCCCTTTGTATGTGGTCATTTTATTTTTTTCCCCTTCTATTTTGGGAATGCTACTCTTGTGATAGGCCGGATGTATTCACATTAAATTTTGGATTTCGTTTGTTTTTTGCTTTTGCTTTGGAGAGTGAGTCATTTTCTCCTGTGAGACAGAGAAAGGCATATATGGTGCTTTTTTGGCATGTACTATTCTTGGAATTCAAAATCTAATCTAGAAAATGTTGAGTAAGAAAAATAAATGTTAAATGGAAGTGGTATGGACTTTTCTGGGTAAGGATGACACCTATTCTACATAGTATATATTTCAAAAATATCTGTGAAGGTATATGTGCCTTTGACGACACCCCTGCAAAAATGACCATCAGGCACCTGGGTTTTTAAAATGTCCTTTGTTAGTATATATTATGTGCAGAAATATTGGCTCTAGATGCACAAGTACGCAAATCTAAGAGCTCTGTCCTATAGGATGACCACTATATAGATGGAAGGCTCTGAAACTGGAACCCTCTGTCGATGCTAAGCCCTGCCAACTGAAGCCAGGCAGGGCGAAAGGAACAGAGGTGTTAGCAACTCCCACTCCTCTTTTAAAAGTATTTTTAAACAAAAGATATTTCTAGGTTGTTTACTTTCCTGGAGGTAGGGGAATGGAGAGGCTTTAGGATCCTGTGGATCCTGGCATCTCCTCCTCCCTCCCCACCCACCCACCACCATGCTGTCTTTCCACAGAGACTTCCACCTTAGTTGGAGGGTTGTAGGGGGTGGGAAAATCCATGATCAGATCTCTTCCTCTGTACTCATAGCTCTGCCTACAGGGACAGAGGGGGAGATCTTCAGCATCCTATGACCTCCCAAACACTGTCTAGGGGACATAGGATTGCTCTGCCCATTGCAGTCTATATAAAAATATGGCCTAGGGCATCAAAGTTCTGAATGAACTCTGCCACTCTAGGAATAAACAAACCATTTTTGTCATGTTGCAGGGTCCTGGCTTCTTCATTTTCTGTTATTGTTATTCCAATTAAATGTATTACGGAAACTTCCCATTTTAAGCGCATGGCACTTTCATTGTTCTCTTGCTGATAGTGAGGTGTGTAGGACCAAGTATCCTATGCCATGTTACTTTGTCCCAGACTGTTCTGTGCTAAGGCATGCACAGATTTTACAACAACATTGCAAGGTAATTCATTAGTATTTACATTTTTCAGATGGGGTTGATGGTTTTTATTACTTAATGCTGCCCCGTGAATTCTGTGGGTAACTCCCAAATGTTTACAGTCTGGATGGTAATTTGAATAGAGTAACTTTCTCATTTGTGTGTTCAAACAATGACATCCATTCTGTAATGTAGTTACCTATATTCGGGCCTTCAGCATTTTTAATTGGTGTCATTTAGTAAGAAAAAATGCAGCTACAGTTTTAAAAGATTTTAAAGAATGTATTCCCACCAGTGCCCTTTTTTTTTAAAGGATTGTAGTAGATTTTAGGGACAAGTGAATGGTCTGGAACAGTCCTCCCCAACCTGGTGTCCTCCAAATTTGTTGGATGACAAGTCCAATTAACCCCATGTTGGCTGAGGCTGATGGGAGTTGTAGTCCATCACATCTGGAGAGTGCCAAGTTGGGGATGGCTACTCTAGAAGAATGGATATTGCTTTAGACCAGTAATCTGAAGGGGAGACCACATAACAACAAGATATGCATAAATAAATATTGGCAGGAGTTCTTTTTTAAAGTTAGTAAAAGTTATGTTGATATTTAGAAATGGTCACCAAAGAAATATGTATTTCCATTCTTGTTTTTTCTTTCACATGTAATGTTTTATCTTCTCCGTTCTTTGTGTTAGTGGAGCAGTAAATATTCTGTATTACTGATCAGCTAAACTTTCTATCTAATTTATATGCAGCTTTCTTTTTCTTTCGCTTGTTGTTTCTGTTACAGTTAGAACTGATAAAAGCATAGTTTTTCACCAGAAGATATGTGACACCATGTTATGCCGGTGTTCAAGTTTTAATTACATTTTACTAAGTTCTTGAGAGAGAGAAACCTGAACCAAGTTTTTAAATATTCAGTTTATTTCCATTACACCTGAAAATATCTGCTGTAAAGTGTGGATTAGTTTTTAAATGCATAGAAAAATGGAAATCATTTATTTTTTTCTAGGATGCCACTTAATTAGCTTTTTTATGGCATGTATGGGTGTGTGGTTCTTACCTAGTTCAATAACCCCCCATGATGTAAGTTAGACTAAGAGATTAAGAGATTAACTTGTCTACTAGTAAACCATTCAGTTTTGTTCCTGAGAAGGGGTCTTCCATTACAATATCCAGCATTCTATATAAATCATCTTAACACACCCTTCATAGAATATAAAATGACTTTCTTTGAAAATATATAAATGTTGTGACCCGTATTAGATACCCAGATTCTGCCTACACTAGTAGTTTGGGGATTCACCAATCCTTCTTTCTGCATTGACTTTGTAAAGGGTCATGCAACTGTAAATAAGAGCAATAGCTACAAGAGTTAAAATTCTGCTGAATATATATCTTGTGGTCTGGTTTAAGTGAATTCCTGTTGTGTCTGGAGAAAGAGAAGTATTTTGCATTGTGCAATATCTTGCAAGTATTCTGCATTGTGTTCAGTCCTAACATGGATAACAAAAGTGTTTTTAAAACAATGGAGTTACTATTTTTTTTAAAAAAAATCATGCATATGCCTCATATGAAATACTAAATGTATTTCATTAAAAATGTCCTAGGATATCTATGGAACTCATTTACCAATAACAAGGAAGTACTCCAGTACACTAATTACAGCAGCTTGAGGTTTCTATGGATATAATATAGGGGTTCTCCGAAGCTAAGCTCAAACCTGCTGCACTTTATTTAATAGCATCACATACAAATGTGGGAGGTGGCAAATACGTCTTTGGAAATGTAGGTCTATTCTCTCTAAACCTGAATGAATTGCATATTGCTTGGTTTTAGCCAGTTTTAAGAAACCTCTTAGTAACACAGCTGAAACCATAGTCTATACAGCACCTCCTAGGGCATTTTTGAATTGCATTGGGAGTAGCTGCTATAGTTTCTTATTAAATCTGTTGTCATTGTTCCTTTTGATTTTATAAACTCATTCCTCTGCCAGTCTTTATCTCAATATCTATATCTGTGTATTCTACATAGGGAGATATAGATATGATTATCTGCTGTGAGAGGTCTAAGGCTTGTTTGTTTCTATTTTCTGCATATCTACAGATAAACAACAAAACCAACGTAGTAACCAGCCCCAAAGAAAATATTCCTACCCCGGCGCTGGTATACCTAGCTTTTTCCTTTAACTTGCTTTTGAGTTCCATTTCCAAGTTGTCTCTCTTTCTCTGTCCCTCTCTGTCCCTCTCTCTCTGTCCCTCTCTCTCTCTCTCTCTCTCTCTCTCTCCCTTTCCTTTACTCCTTATTTGCTTTCTAAAAAATTGAAGCGCTTTACTCTCTTTCTTGGGTACTGGGGATTGGTTTTTGTTTTGCTTTTATGAACTGGTTCATTGTGAAACAGTGTGTTGTTTCTAATTAACCAATTTGACATAGAAAATGGATGTACTTGTGCAAGTAGCATTGGTAGCTGTAGCTGAATTCCTTTGCATGCTATGTCAGAAAGTGAATAGAATGTGCTTTTGTGCTTGCCCTTAGCTCTTCACCCGACGACTGTTTCAGTATTTATAAATGAGGCTTAAACAAAATCTCTTCCTTTTAAAATAATAATAATAACGCGAGTCAAGGAGAGCTAATAAGATTATTGCTAGGCAACAACCAAGTAGACCTTATTCAGCTTCTCATTCCCTACTTTCTCAGCGGGACTTTTCAAGACTTCACGTACTGGGATCAAGAGGCATCTAGCTCTAAAGCTTGTTATTTACCACTGCTATCCTTTAATACATAGGAGTCATTACTCCATAATAGGCTCTACAAGGAATGTATAGCTAATGAGTCAGGCTATTTATATAATAACCTTGCTCCTGTTACTTATTCTGATTTCTCAGGGTTGCACAGCAAAGCTTCAGCATTAAATCTTGGCACTTCATTACCAGATTATTGGGGGCATCCCACCTTCCATGTTTTGGAAAACCAATTTGAAGAAATGATACTTGTGCCCCCAGATTTCTGCAATTTAATTTACCTTTCATACATGCTCTAAAAATTACTAGCCCAAATACCTTGCATAAATTGTGAAACCTTTAAAATATATCCTTAAATGAAAATATATGTTTGTGAGCCACAAACCCTAGAAATATTTTTGCAGATGGAAGGAAGGGTTTAAATTCTGCAATTATACCCTTTTCCATTGTTACTATTTATCTCTGAAGTGGATCTGCAGCTGTCAAGACCCCTCAGCACTTCACGGACTGTTTCATGGAGAGGATTTCATTTTTGTGAAGCTGCTTAGCCTGTTATGGTCCCTTTTTACCTTTTGTCAGCTATAGCATGGTGCTTTAGTTAGTTCATTATCATAGGTAACCATGTCCGTCCATCCCCACAGTAGAAACGAAGACTTCAAAGTAAGAGTGGGAATGGGGTAAAAATGCAGCCAGCCACTTGATTTGGGACATTGTAAAAGAGTCAGTGCCTCTTTAGATCTCCAGAGCTTTAAAGCCCTGCATGAATAAGGTCTTTGCATGCTGCTACAGTAGATATACTATTTCTTGCTGGGTTGCCAGTTTCATCCTCTGGCAGAAGCTAACATTGCTTTAGCTCTTGTCAGTGCTTAGCACTTGTCATCTGGCTCTTTTCGTTCTCCCTCTCACTAATGAAAAATCTATTTACCGAGAACTGTTTTCTCTCTCTATTTTGTTCTCACTCAGGAGCCCCAAACCACTGTAATCCACAACCCAGATGGAAATAAGGTATTCAGAAAGGATCAGTGCCATTCTGCTCTTTTCAAATTACATATTCCATTCAGTATTCCAAACCACAGTGTTTATGCAGGCCTTAGCTAGGAAATTAGCTACCTGGTACTCACTTATGTAGTAAAGCCTGTAGGGGATCATTTAATTTGTGACTGGATCCTGCAGAGCACTTTTCCTCAACTGCAGTAGAATTCAATTGAAGCCAAGGCTGCATAAGTTCTGGTAGAAGCCATTCTATGCTGTTGGTATACATCTCTGGCTTCTGACTGAAACTTAATGTTCTTGAGGACAAGAAGAAGCTTTCCCTCAGATGCAGAGTGGTCTTAAGGCTTTACATGTTCGAAGGAAGGCACATTTGAAGATCTGTCCCATCTTCTGTTTCTTATCATGCTCATTCATCTTTGTACAACTTGTTCTGTGAAATGACTTCTGCATTGAACTTCATGCTTCTTTTAGAACATCATTCAGCTACTCACCTGAGGTTGCAAAAGTGTGGTCCGGATTTCGCTTCCCCCTCCCCGTGTGTATGTGTGTGTGTGTGTATTCATTCATTTCTTTAAACTGTTGCTTACGATGGCTGTGTGCATTGAATTGTATTTCATCTCAAATGGTTTTTCCTTGCATGGACTTGGAAAAGGGCTAAGCAACTGTTGCGTCACAGCCTGCATGTGGTCACTAGAATCTTGGGATTAGCAGCTTTCATTTGAAGAAAAAAAAAGGGGGAAAGCGATTTTCTTTCTGCTGAAGAATTAAATTTGAAGATATAGTTGCCAATAAAATTTCTGACATAGCTAGAACAAGTTACCTATCCTTGGACTAGGGAATACCATAATTAGTGCTTCATCGTTCACTAATGAAAGAAAATGTCAGTGTATACTCGAATATCGGTATTCTTTTCTGATTATCTAATATAATTACCTGTAGCTGCCCTGTGTTGTGTTTGTGGACAGTACTTGCGTGGTAGTGTTAACACTACAGGCCTTTCTCAAGCATGTATCCCAGCTTATTGTATTTAGATCTCCTGTTCATTTTCATATTTTTTTATAGTCTCTGTTGGACATACATAAGCTGGACTGTGACATTTACTTTGCTACTACTTCCTCATTAACCACATTTTGCCTTTCACGTTGTGTTTAATATGCAGTTTACAGCCTACATTTTCACTAATGTCAAATTTTCACTTTACTGCAAAAACCAAATGAGTCAAAACATCATAGCTCTTTGGCGTGACTGCATCTACTTGGTTTTTCTGTATAACTATAGAAAATTGATATAAATGTGTTCCCCTTTCCCTAAAATAAACACTAAAATGCACCTCAGCGTGGACAAGAAAATCACTTTTAGGGGAAATTGCTCTTAAGGTGCACTTACTCTATTCCACTCCACCACCAAAAAGCTTTTTAGCATGATGGGTGAAATGGATGCTTCCATGGGGTTGGCTTGTGAGGTGATGCATGGAATTTCTTCTGCTTGTATATATGTAGATTTGTTCTACTTGTGTGTGGGTGGATATCATAAACATTTTGAAGAAGTGTGCTGCATAACCTATGAAGCATGATATATCTGTGTGCGCCTTTTGACTCTTGAGCATTCTAACATCAAACAGAGCATGAAGGTTCATTGTGAGTGGTAGGGCAGATATTTGGAATGGTGTGGCGCTCATTGATATATTCACTGGTGTGCATACATCTTGTGTTTTAATTGTTGATAATACATCGAGCTTTTGGAAACTTTCATTTGAATCCACCTTGTTTTTGTGCAGAGGGGGTGGGAATAAAAGGATACTGTCAAGGTGTGATGTTGGTATTCATGTATCCGTGTTCTTATACTAAGCCCATGGAACATCTGAAACTGATGAGTCAGCCTTTCAGATAAACCCTCTGAAATTACTGGACAGTTTAGTAGCCTGCCCACACATACTTGTTTTGATAATGTGTGTCAGAAGGGAAAAAAGAACCAACTTTCTTTCTGATGTGGAGATGAATCATAGTGGCTCGAGGTGGCTACATGAGTAACTCTTTACAAGCCTGCACTTGATCCATTATCAGCATTGCCCTTATTTCAAACATAAGGTGGCATGCCTTCTACTTTATTCAGCATTTTTTCTTTTTTCCTAATGTGCAAAGAACCTTTGCAAAGTTGTCTTTTAAAAATAATAATAATTCCAAAATTTAAAAAAAAAATCCAGAAAGATCTTACCATCATTGACAGTGTCCTTTTAAGTGCATAGCATCTATACCATAGACTAATTTACTTTTGTTATTTGCAATTCATAAATCTCTGGCAAGC
Organism: Elgaria multicarinata webbii; assembly: GCF_023053635.1. Lineage (NCBI taxonomy): Eukaryota > Metazoa > Chordata > Lepidosauria > Squamata > Anguidae > Elgaria > Elgaria multicarinata. The sequence continues at coordinate 32,397,008 of NC_086180.1, read as the reverse complement.
CATCAGAGATAGTTGTCTTTTTGACCCTGTGGTGACTTTTTAAAAACAGCTGCCTGATGAACCAGTAATTTGTAAACCAGCAAAGAACAATATGTCAGCAAAAAACACAAGTGGGAAGCAAAAATGCTAGAAAATCTCTGAGCATATGCCTCTTTTTAAGCCTTCCCAATAACTTCCTTGGGGGGGACAGGAAAAAACTTTTAAAACAGAGACCAGGATTCAAAGATCAATTTTTATTTTAATTATTGCATTCCCCCACCCCCACTTCTCTTCAGTGTTGATCAAGGCCAGGGGTACTAGGAAGTCTTCCATTCAGGCATTGGCCAGATCAGACTTGCTTAACTTAAGCAGAGTGGCTACAGCCCATGTCTTTAGTCCATGCCTTTACTCAGTTACTTCAGTTATGCTCCTGGGAATGCCCAGTGACATTTTTGGTTTTATTTATTTAGATATACATGCATGCAAGGCTACATACAGCAGGCTACCATGCCATATCACCAATGCCTTTGAAACTCCCCTCCATTTCAAAAGTGACCTGCCACATGGCATGGCCGGGGGAGGGGTGGGGGTAATGCTATTTTGAGAAACACACACACAACCCTCTTTGGCACACTGACCTTCTGTCTACACTGTTCTTTGGATCCTGGCCATATGAAACCACAGATTGGATTTTATCTGTATGAAGTCAATGGGAGCTTTTCCATTTCTGTAATTTAATTAGTAGACTCTGGATTGTGCTGCGCACCTATGAATTCAAGGCATATCTCTACAGTGAATGATTTTTCTACGCATCATATTTGCCAAGCATAAAATGGCTAGTTCTGATGGTCAGCTAAACTAATTCATCATCATCTGTCTAAAATGCATAACAGTTATAAGAAAACCAAATCATCCTATTTTTCACAGTTGTATTTCCTTTATATTCCTGTGGAGTTCAAAACAGGACAACAGGAAATATGTCTCTTTAAATGTTCCTTTCCAAATTGGATTGGACCACCTGACATTTCGTTTCAGGTAGAAGCAGTCACCCTCTGTGATTATTTGTTTGAGTCTTGCAGTCACATGGTCTGCTTCTGGGCTTTGCATGATGTGTATGACAACAATTGTAAAATATGAAGTAGACTTTAAGAATAGTTCCGTTAATGAATTTCTGTTGTACTTCTCAACAGGAATCAACAGAGAGCTCCAACACAACCATTGAAGATGAAGATGTAAAAGGTATGATATAAATAGATAGTTACGAATGCAAGATCTGCTATAATTTAACATTTACCTACATTTAGTTGCATTTGCTTAATGTGTTAAGTATATAATTTCTTTATAATCAGAGGAAAGTGATTGTACAATTTTAGCAGCTGTCTGCACAGTCCTTCCACACCATCGATAATGATAAGAAGATGGGAGGAGGTGCACCAAATCCTCCATCTACCAAATGACACTTTCAAGAGTCCCCAGCCTGAAAATTGGAGAGAGACATTTGATCGTACCAGAACTGTGCTGACATCTCCCTGCTGCCAGGTCTTTCAGTGTTCTCCCACAGTATTACCATCTCTCAGTGTCCCTCAGTTCAGCCATTCTGTATGGATGTGCAAATGTATTATTTGCAGAAATGCGGGTGGGGCTACATTAAGGCAGAACCTTCACAGCAGTATCAAGCAGCTTTTTATTATCTTCAACAATATATTTTGTTCTAGATTTACAATTTCATAGGGTTATTTACTGAAACAGTGTTAACTGCTTCATATGCCTATTTATCACAGAGCTCATGTGGAAAGTTTATGGTTTTCCTGTGCAGTGCCTAGTGCGTATGCATGTGATATTACAGCTTCTTTCCATACCCATCCAGTGCACCCATCCTACCGTTAAGGCTGCAGGACATCCACACATCAATGTAGCATTTGAATAAGATGTACATTAGGGCAGGGGAGCCTGTGTCCTCTACAGATGTTGCTGGACTCGAAACTCTCTTTAGCCCGTCGGTATGACCATGGTCAGGGTGATGGAAGTTGTAGTCCAGCAACATCCATAGAACTATGGAGAAACATGAAATCCAATGCCAATATCCCAAATAAAATCTATTAATCATTCATGTGATTTGGGCCCATGCATGGGGGATGAGTATGGATTGAACTAGGCCTCTGCTGAATGAAGAGTACATTTGTAGAAATTCATTTTTTATAGTATTCTGTTATTTATGTTCATTAATTATAGTATTATAGTTAAGTTTATATATGGATTTTTTTTAAAAAAACTTTCCTGTTTCAAATTTTGTTTTTTCAGTATGGTTTTTTTTCTAAACAGCTTTCTTCTTAAGAAAAAAATTCTGTTCAAATTCCAGTGTTTTTGTGTTCTGCCAAATTAGTGTTTTTTTAATTTTTCTTTTCCTCCCTTTTCCTTAACATACTCTGTTATTTTCTAAGGCAATGGTGGGAAACCTGTGGCCCTCCAAATGTTGGACCCTTAACTCCCATCAGCCCCAGCCAGCATGGCCAATGGCTAAGGATGATGGGAGTTGTACTCTGAAAGGCCACAGGTTCTGCACACCTGTTCTAAGGGCATGATCCATCCAATGTTAAGCCCTTGTAAGGTCATTAAGTAAAGGTACTTATATCTTTCTAGTAGAAAACACTGCTTTTTAAAATATATATTCGTAGTTTATTTTATTTTATTACACTTATATCTTGTGCTTTTTCAGTCAAGGAGGTATATATAGGATTCCCAGCTAGTTTTCTATCCAGGCACTGACCAGACCCAGAGCTGCTTAGCTGCAACTAAGTCACTGTATAATCTGCCTTTAGACCATGCCCTGGTTGTGACCGTTAAATCTCAATAGGCTTTAGAAGTGCTTAATTTGGCTGGTTCATGCCCTAAGTTTTCTTTCGCTCCTCTTTCAGTAAACTCGTAGCTTAGGATGCAGAACAAGATTTTACCACGTCAGGTGCAAAGTGCAGATTCTCTCCCCATTGGTGCTTCCTCATAAGTGGGAAGACATGTGGGTGTGGGTATAAGGGGGTGACAAATGGCAGGAAGGAAAAGGGTTAAAGCAGCCCATCCTGGTATAGATAACAGATGCCAAGGTTGTTTTGCATTTTTTATTATTATTATTATTATTATTATTATTATTATTATTATTTTAAAGGAAGCTTAGAACTTTGTGGAAAATCTTTGTGTCACGGGTAGTTTGAGCCTTTATACATGATTTTTTATGGATTGCTGGTTGACAGTCAATAAACAGGTAGATAAAATTCTGGATATTAGGACTTTGGGTATCCTTCTTACAATGTTTGTTAGAAAGTATGCAAAATAACATTATAAAATATCGAGAGCTTTAGCACCTTCATGTGTTAGAAAGTAAAATGAGTTTCAGTCGGTACTATACCACAATGGTATTTTGATTTGTAAAGGGCTAGTTTTCAGGTTAATAGTACTTGTATCTTTGTTTGATAAGGGTTTTAATTTTGTTGTTGTAAGATTCTGATAATGGCGAACCCTACATCTCATTACGTGCAATTCAGAAATTTATTAGAGAAGAAAATAGAAGATATTGTTTTGTGAGTACTTCAGATTTAAAGATGAAATTCAAATAAACAGAAGTCATGTGGCAAGTTTTCCTTCATCTTTATCTTAGGCAAGCTAGTAGGATATTTTCCAGGGAACAGGAAATATTTTTGAGATCATTTGAGGTACATGCTGTACAATCCTGTGTGTTCCTGTACAATATCTATATCAATTTTGTTTTAAAATATGATTATGTCGTATATCCTTACCCTGAACACACTGAGTACAGCACAAAACTTTACATGCCTGTGGCTTGTGATGGTGCCTGCTTATTTTCATTTCATTTTTTATTTATTACACTTCTATGCCTCCCAATAGCTGAAGTTCATTAAAACCTTAAAATACATTATACATCGTATACAAACCATTTCATCTTTCCCTTTCATCTTTTGAGTGAGTCTCTCTTCCCATAAAAACTCCCTATTGGTGTTGCTGTGCTCAGTTGTTCATTGTTTGCTTGTGATTAAATTATCATTTTGTTTTCTTTGTGTTTTGGCCTTCTTTCTTTCTTGTTTCCTCACATCTCCATGCCCCCCATACAGCTCTCAGAAAGGAGGGTGACATGGAGGTGTCATGTTCTACTCACCATTCCTCTTCTCCCATTGCTTCTTCATCTTACCGGTCGCCAGCTTTGTTGTGTCCCAACGGCCGCTCCTGCTGCCAGTGCCTCCTGAGGATTCTGATCATACTCTACCTCCTCATCTTTGTTTGTTCATATGTTGTGTTTCTTTCCATCAATTCGGCGGCAAGGTCCAAGAAAGTTACAAATTCGCAGAATCTCTTGCATGAATCTGGGCCCAGCCAGTCCACTCCTTCCTCTCTTTTATGTAAGTTAAGCAATGTAGGCAGTTTACTTGATTCACCTCATCCCACTCCCAGCTGCAGTAATAGAATAGCCATTGGAAATACAATATTTACACTTGGCCTGAAAAATTACAGTTTACTGCAGTTTGATGGCCTGATACTTCTCTGCTAACATGAATACCTTTTCTTCTTTCCATCATAGTAGACTGATTTGTGATGGATATATGGGAAGCGTTCTGCCTGCACAGTTGGTTCAACTTGAATTTCATCATATTATTTGAAGAAAATTCTTGTGAGGCAATGATGTGAAGATAGATCAATAGGCAATTTAGGAATGTTTGTGTCGATGTAACTGAATTGGTGATCTTTTTATATATGGTAAACTCTCTCCTTAAAGTATTACCAATTAAAGGCATACTCCACCATGAAGTTCTCCTGGGCAAGCCCCATTAAAATGAATGGGAGTACTACCATGCTTTTACCATACTTCCATTTATTTATTTATTGCATTTTTATACTGCCCAATAGCTGAAGCTCTCTGGACGGTTCACAAAAACTTCAGAGGGACTTGATTATATTCCAATGTATCCTGTGCTTTGCCAAAACATTCCTGCCTTTTGTACTTGGTGTTTTATGTGCTACTATTTTTATGTGCTGCATGGGTCTTATGTGAGGACTTCTGTGCAGAGCAATGTGACTCGTTGCTTGAAGCAATTAATGTTGGCGTAGTTGGTGAAAAAAGATGAGTGGAGAAGAGACTAGAGCATGTCTGGACTTTGAACTATTTGAGAATGTCTTTATTTCGGAAATCCATAACCTATTCTTTTACAACAAAATTACTTAATTTAGGTCTAATACCGACAAACTGAATTGACCTAGTGTAGTGGTAAGCATAGTAAGAGGTGTAGGGATAGCTCTGCACTACAAACTTACTAGTTTTAATGTTGTTGCTGTCATCCCACCATAGTATTGGGGGATTTTTAGTTTGATGAGAATGCTGAGAATTAGATCCCCATTGCTGGTACAGAATGATGGTTTTCCTCACAAGAAGGGTTAATATCTAAACTAGTTCAAGTATAGAATTGCTCAAAGAGAATTCTACCATGGCTTACTCTTTGAGCAATTCTATACTTCTACACAACATTATTTAAAATACTTAAAAACTTTAACAAATCTGTTGTTTTAAAAGATATTAATTCCTGGAAAGTCATTTATTTATTGATGGATCGTACATGAATTCCCTGATGGAATAGCTGTGTAGGAGCTCAAGGCCTCTGAGGCAGGTTTTATTTATTATTTATTAACTTATTACCTTTTTAGTCTGCCCAGTAACCAATGTTCTCTGGGTGGACTGCAAACAGCTAAAAGGCTAAAATGGCATAGAAATAGCTAAAAATGTAAAATCCAGTGCTAATATTTTAAATACAATGCAACAGAATGGCATTGTCCTTAAAAGCTTAGAGTCAGTGGTGGAGAACCTCCAGTCCATGGAGGCCCGCAGGCCACCCCAGGCCGGCCCACCTAGCCTCTTTGGGTTCCTCTGGGGGGTGAGAGGAATCCCCTTGGTGGGCATCCACTCACTGCTAGTTTCAATTTGAGATCGGAGAGAACAGTGGGGATTCTCCTGTTGGTTTGCCCAAGAAGTAGAACCCCCACTGTTATTTCCAATCTCAGATCAGAGATAACGGGGCAGAGTGTTGAGGGGCAGAGCCATTGGGACTCACCCATGCCAGAAAAAGCATCCACACTCTCCACATCTTCTTTGCCAACTCCAGTCTGAAAGAGCAGCAGGGATGAAGAGCATTGGCATTGTGATTTGCCCCCATGGGGGAAAGCAACCTCCCTCCCCTTCTCCTTCATGTGCCCTGCCTCCTTCCCACAATGGAGGAAGAAGACAGGGTGTGTGAAGTGGCTGGGTCACCTTCGTTCCTCCAGTGGAGAAGTAACGGAGACTTGGCCACTTCTCTGAACCCCTGGCTTAGTCATGGGGCAGATCTCAAACAGTTAAAGAATATAATATTTAATTTACCTGCAAATGCAGCAGGAAAAAGGGTGTGTTGTCAGGCTCATCAACAGAAGCAGAAATTGCTTATAGGAGAAGAAAATTTATGCAAGATGAAATTGTATGAATACATTATAAAGGGGAAAGATTCTGGTATTCTTTGTTCTTTCAAGGCTTCACTTTGATTTAGCGTATTCCTGTTTGGCACTAGAGTAATTTGCTGTGGGCAAGAATGATAACTTATATATGTGTAAGAAAATAAGAATTTCTGCTATATGACTACAGGATGAAACCCCACAAAGCAGGACGTTGATGCCACATGGCTATCCTGCAAAAACATTTTTAAGCAGGAGAATTTATGAGATCACATGAACCCCCACTTTGCATATTATTGGTACAGTCTGCAGGAACATTCCCCTGCACAAGACTCATCAAAATGAATAAAAGCCCTGGGAGCACATGCAGTGCACAGCTTCCATCTATTTTGATGGGGTTTGCATAGCAGAACTTGATTGTTGTGATAGCCCTAGGTGGAAGCCATTGCTGATCTAAAACATAAGTTGGTTTACACAGGTGTTATGTATAAATAGTGCATCCATCCATGTATGCTCACATTGCATTTATGTAAGGATATTATGTGATTTATGAACCTCCCACTTTGCACAGGCTACCAGGACATTCTCCTGTGCACCCACTGAGATGAATGGGAATGGCACAAGAGCACTAAAGTAGTCTGTGATGTTGTTCTTCCACAACTCCCATTCAATTCAGTGGGCTTGCTTAGGCCACCTTCCTAATGTATTATGTACCATATCAGAAAGGCATGTTTCTAAAGCTGTGCATTTGTTGCACCTTCAAATCTTTCCTTATATTTCACAGGTATTCTGCCCAGTTACAGAATTTAGCAGTTTTAGCAACTGATGTTTTAAAACCAGCCTATTTTTATTTATTTACTTTATTTATTTATTGCATTTTTATACCGCCCAACAGCCGAAGCTCCCTGGGCGGTTCACAAAAACTAAAATCATTCAAAGTATAAAACAAACAGTATAAAAACATGATATAAAATACACATTAAAAACTGATTAAAAACATACCATACATGATTAAAACATCTTTAAAACATCCTTAAAACATTCTAAAATTTCACTGGATAGGACTGCCGGAATAGATCAGTCTTTATTGCTTTTTTAAATTCTAAAAGACTGTCAAGTTGACAAAGCTCCTCCGACAGGCCATTCCACAGTCTGGGAGCAGCAGAAGAGAAGGTCCTCTGGGTAACAGTAGTTAATCTAGTTTTTGCTAGCTGATGTAGATTCTTCCCAGAGGACCTGAGTGTGCGGGGCAGATTGTACAGGAGAAGGTGATCCCCCCGGTAGCCTGGACCCAAACCATGTAGGGCTTTAAAGGTAATAACCAACACTTTGTACTTCACCCGGATTGACTGCTATTAGTCTTCCTATCTCACTGGCAGTACAATTGCCTAAATATCTACGATACCTTTTGTGCAGAGCATAATCCATATCTGAATCCCAAAAAGATTTTGGAAAGACCTGCCTTTCTGTATCATTCCAAGAGACAAGAAGCTTGTGTTTTATCCCCTCAACAAGGCATATTGCGGCATACATCTTTATGGACCGGCAGTAGTCCATGAAAGCTCATGCCACAATTATGGGTGTTGGAGAAATCCACAATGGATTCAAATATGTTCAGATTTCTATGAATCTGAACTGCAGATTTGGCAGAAGACCAGCTTTTTCTGAGCCATGCAGATTCTGTGGACTTGCGGAACGGGTTTTCACTTTGGCTGGTTGGGTGGGGAATTTGGCTAATGTGCACTTGCTAATGTGGATTAGTGCATTAGCACTGTTGCACAGCGACACTAGTACAAATTACGCAAGAAGAATGAAATTCTGTTTTAGAAAATCCAGTTCCATCAATGAGTGGATGACGGAAGGAAAGACCGCTGACAATCTGCGAAACGCAGATGGAATTTAACAAAGTCTTTAAGGTCCCCCAAGACTTGCTTTGTGTGTATTTGCTGTAACAGAATAGCATGGCTATCCTTCTGACTGCATACAGGTTCATAGGCTAACTTTGCCAGATCCATGAATCGTTAATGAGGTGTCACAGGACTCAATGTCTTTGTTCAGTTAAAAAGAAAACCACACACACACATCACTCTCTATATGGGCTTTTGTTGGGTAATTATTAGAAAAACATTGATGACTGCAAATGGTCCTTTGATGAATGCTGCATGTACCAAAGTGTTGTCAAGTGCACAGTTCAGAAGATTTATATTTTTCTGTTTCAAAAACAGTGCAGCTCAGAAGCACAAATAGCAAGGCTTCTCTCCCTCTTTTGTTTATGAAGTAAAAATGTGCATCATTGCATGGGAGAATAGCGCTGTGAAACAGCCATCTGTTTTATGCAAAATAGTATCATAATCATATTCTGCTATAAATGATCTGATTGAACTCACATGGGAGACAAACATGAATTTACTTAAATCCATGTTTGGGATAATAAAGTGTGCTATTAAATGTGATCGTATCTGACTTCAGTTACTAATTTTTAATCCTGAACTGAATCTATTTACATAATTATTGCTGTTTGGGAATATGTTAAGGACAGCAGCAAATACAGAAAGCATACCTGCTATCTTCAGAATCATAGCTGTATGCTAACTAGTGCAGCCAAATGTAAAGGATAGTTGTATAGAAGAAGGAGTTTTGACAGGTGCAAATTTGTATGGAAAAGTGAGGGGGGAAATCCCTCCCTGCACAATTATGTAGAGGTTCAGGAGCCCCTCATTTGGAGATGATAACCCTAATCCATTTGTTTTAAATCCATTTTATTATTTGTTTTATTGTCCCCCATGCTGGTTAGCCTTTCCCCTCCCTGTTTGTTTGTTACTTTGATTTTAGAATATGCGCCATATGGCAGGGTGTTTTGTATTCTGTTTTATTTTGTTCTGTACAGCACCATGAAAATTGATGGCGCTATATAAATAAATATTATTAATAATAATTAAACTGGATTGCAGCCTGGCTTAAGTTAGATTGCACGAGTAGCACTACCGACATGCAAATATATAGTAGAAAAAGTTAAGAAATGGATCCCCAAATCCATTTTTGGATTAAGGATGGGTCCCTTTTGGGATTAAAGCTAAACCAAACCTCAGGAAAAGGATGTGGAAAACCTCCTTCTAAGGTACAGCAAAAGATAACTGTTTATATGTTGAAAGCTTGCACATAGCAATCTCTGCTATGTACATAGGAAATTTTACAAGGTCTGGAAAAATTCTAAGCACTTACAAACATAGCATGGGTTCCAAGCCATGATGGGCTTTTTCAGCCCTGCTCCTCCTAAAAGTTGACTTCGATTTATTTCCCTTGCTACATAGAAAGCTTCTCATTCTTAAAGTGAGGAGAAGCGGACATTAATCCGTGACTGTTTTTGATTGGATAGGTATTGCAGCCCTTTTCTTTTCTAGATGGTGCTGCTGCTATCGAAAACAACTCTGAGATGGATGAGGATGAGGATGAGTGTTACTTCTCTCTCTAGCCTCCGTACATTGGACTCGGAGGGAGAAAGCAACCCCCCCGGAAAGCAGGTCTGTCTCTTGCTTATCTGGAGGTGGTTGGGTGTGCGCATAATTTGTCAGATGTAGGGAGACTGTAAAGTTGCTAATTAAAATACAGATGTCAAATTCAGGTATGTGTGTGAGTTCCTGCCCCCATCCACCCCTGCTTAACCTGAGAATTCAAAGTGACAAGCTATAAAGGCTCAAAAAGCACTGAGAGGATTTTTAAGCATCCATCCTGAGCATCTACCTCATCCTTCCTTGCCTCTGCTCTTCTTTCACTCCCTATGAGCATCCCCATTCTCCAAGAAAGAAAGCCTTACCTTGGGGAAGGGGGAGAAAGAGTGGGACTGGGGTCTCTCCGTGACTCCAAATCATGCCCTGTGTATAATTTCCCATCAGGGATCATGGTCCCATAATCGCCAGCAAGGAATGACTAATGGAACATTCTGTCCCATCCTCTTGTCCTCCACTTCCTGTTACCTCCACCCCCAAAGAAGGTTTGTTTTCTTTCTTGGGGAAGGTGGGAGGCAATGCCATGGCAGGATGCATACCAGCAGGGAGGGTTCTACAAACCCCATTTTGAGTCAGGCTCAGCACAAAGAGGGCTTGACCTAAACCTTTTCAAGCAGGAGAAATTTACTCTCCTCCCCTGCTTTAGAGTGCTCACCACATGCCTAATCAAATTAGTTGGTTGGTATTTTGAACATTCTTCTGCAGAGGAAGAGACATTCTAAAATTCCAAGTGAACAATCACTCTTCTTCTTCTTCTTCTTCTTCTTCTTCTTCTTCTTCTTCTTCTTCTTCTTCTTCTTCTTCTTCTTCTCCTCCTCCTCCTCCTCCTCCTCCTCCTCCTCCTCCTCTTCCTCCTCCTCCTCCTCCTCTTGAGCCCTGCATGTATCCTCCAAGCCACATTGCATCCATATTCTTGGGTGATTTAGAGACTCAGGGCCTTCCTAGACGAGGCCTTAGCGCGCCTTCTGTCCCGGCTTCCCTGCTGTGTGTCCAGATGACGCACAGGGGAATCCGGAGACAGGCCGCGCTGAGGCCTCCTCCAACGCGCCATAAGCCAATGTGCTTATGGCGCGCTTTTTCCCCAGCTCCGGCCTCGGACCTGGCACAGCGCTCATAGGAGCGCTGTGCCCATCGGCAGGGGTGGGCGAAGGATGGCAGGGGCAAGGATGGGAGGGTGGGTGGCACGGGGGGAGAGCGGGTGCGATCGTGGCCGCTCAGCTGCTTGCTTGGGCGGCGGCGGCGCGATCGCACCTGCCCTCCCCCCGTGCCACCCACCCTCCCATCCTTGCCCCCCCCCCCCCGTTTTTTTTTTAAAAAAACCCACTTACCGTCTCTGGAGTCTTCGGGCCACCCGCGGCCCCTTTAAACAACAAAAAAAATGGCGGACGACGCAGGGCTTCCGTCCTCCCTGCGTCTCTGCCGTCTGTAAGCCTGGGGGAGGCGCGCTAACGGTAGCGCGCCTCAGTCCCGCCTCCCTGCTGGCGTAAGCCGGCAGGTCTAGCAAGACTCCTCCAGCTGTACAGGTGACGGCCATTTCAAGGGCTATGGCACACAAGGCAGAAATGTTGCTGCCACATTGACTTGATGCCTTGGACTTTCCCAAAGGCAAGACTTCATTGGCTTTGCATATAGCTATACAGCAAGTGGAGTTGACGTGACCTCCACAGTTCCAACATAGTGTGCTAGACATGTATTTCAGGTGAATCCGCCTGATGTTGCCTCAGAAGGAAAGTGTCTCCTTCCTTGATACTGCAAACCCAATTTGACATGTCAGCTCCAGCTACCAGCAGGTACTGATTCCAGCTTCCCAAAGTTCAGAGGTTTTCTGAGGTCTACAAACTGGAAAACCTTAACCAGATTTGTGAGACAGAAGAAGCAACTCTACCTATGTTAATTATTTGATTATTGTGAAGCAGCCTGTGCTCAACCTTCCTTGGTCACACTCCATCCCTGTTACCTGCACTACAGATGGATAGGATCATTTGTTACTTCTTCTTTTGGTACTGTCCTTCTTCCTCTTATTGGTAAGTCAGCTATAGCTCAAGGGTAGAGCATCTGCTTTGCATGCAGAACCTACCATGGTTCCTTCTAGCATCTTCCAGTAGGAGTGGGAAAGACCCCTTTCTGAGATGCAGGAGAGCCAAATGGATTAATAGTGTGACTCAGAATAATGTAGCTTCATATCTTCATAAGTTCAGAACTCCTTTCAACCAATATGCCAGGATGAAAGTCATGTTACAGCTGCCACATGAAAGTTGTGCCTCCATGGTGATCTTTCATGTGCAGTGGCTGAATGTGTGGATTAAGTGGGTTGTTGTTTTTTATCCCATCACCACCATCACAAACCTTTCTTTTTGGACACTGGAGGCATGATCAAAATTGGCTGATCTGTATGGTGAGGTGCTGCACGCAACCAGTGCATAACATGGTTACAGCTGCGAGTAGGTGCAATTTAAAGTGCTCTTCATGTAGTGATCTGCATGCGCTAGTCCATAGTGTGTGTCAGCCATTATGCAAACTTAGGGAAAACAAGGAAAATTAGCCATGTCACTGCTTTTTCTTTATTGTTAATTATATAATAGGCATCTTTGGAAGATCTTATGTAGTGACAATTAAAACTGGTAGGAATCACCACTGCTACATACTTGATGCCTAATACAAAAATTACCTTCACATATGTGATAAATATTGATGGGAATTATTTCTCTTACATGTGACAAGGTGCCTGGCATCCTAGTATGATCAAACATTAACAGTTGGGGAGGTATCCATTAGTGTATTTGGTTAGAAGATAAGTCCATTTGCTGACATTACTGTTTTTCATTTTTCATTTTTTTTTTTCTGTCAGGGATCAAGGCATATCCATTTTCAGTAGGCATGCCTACTGGGAGAAACTTTTCTTCTTAGGAAATTGAAGAGAGAATCAGCTGTCTTAAAACTCCTGCCAGATCATTAGCGGGTGAATCACAGTGAATCACTTGAAGCAGCAGACATTGGAAAGCAATATCACTCTACAGATGACAGCTTAAGTATTTAGGAACACCATAAAGTTATTCAAAACATGTTAAAGAATGTCTCTGACTTCTTTTCTATAGTAGTTTTATAATCTGCTCTTCAATGTGAACTTGAATCATTCTCACCTGAATTTTGCTTGTATACACTTTTAACAAGATAACTTTTTTTCTGGTGTGGAGTGATCTGTGGCAGACTTTCCTTAGTAATGCATTAGATTATAACCTTCTAGAGCAGCTATATATGAGCACAAAGGGATCTGGAGGAATGAGTGACTGCAGCATGAAACTCTATTCAGTTATCCTGCAGCATAAAGCTGTATTCAGATCTCCTTTACATCCTCAACCTCTTGCATGCATGTAGAGCCTCTTCAGAGGATTTGGTTAAAACGTAACACCCACCTCTGGCTTAGTCCTTCCCTGTCACTTCAAAGGATGTACCATACTGCAAAAACATTCCTAGTATGATGGGGATATAAACTAAAATGAAGGATTGGGCTAAAAAAAGTAATATTGGAATTCATTTTAAATTCCAAAGAGTAAGTATCTAGGGCCTAATCTACACCAAGACAGATTTTGCACTATGAAAGTGGTATGCAAGCAATATATAAAAGGCAGGAGCTACACCAAGCAGGATATAGCACTATGAAAGTGGTATATGGTATGTGTCAATGGGCCCCAACAGTTGTCAGTGTACTTCAATACCACTATAAAGCAGTAGTGTGGCACCTGTGTTTTATATACCGCTTTCATAGTGGAATATCCTGCTTGGTGTAGATTAGGCCTAGGAGTTTTCCCTTTAAGACTTCTGTGAGTTTCAGGTTAAACTCAGTACTTACCTAGCTATGAAAAGTACAATTGAGTTATTTTGACTATTTGCATTGGTTAGCAACACTATCCTTCATCCCCACCCCTTCTAAGACCAATTAGTTACTCTCATATAGATGGGCAGGTCATGCCTGTTTTTCAATAGGGACTCCTAACCCTGGTTCATATGAGCAGGATTAAATTAATTGCATGTATGTAACTAACAGATCAATGCACACCAATTAGACCCACAGTACATATACAGATTGCTCTTTGCCTTCAAGAGACTTTAGTCTCCCTCTGAGGCTTAGTTGTGAGGGTGATGGCAAAGTCATGTGTATCTGTAACTTGGAGACCAAAAAGCAGTCAGAATTTGCATAATGCATTTCTCTTATTATAGAGATGTTCTGAACTTGCTTTGGGTTGGGTCCAGATTTATCACTCCATGAACAGCAGCGCCTTCCATTCATGAAAGGCGAGTTGTGCTCAGGAAAGGACTTCATGAGCACAACTCTCTTTCTATTAATGGAAGCTCCTTCTATGAAGAAAACAACAATATTGGATCCTTCTATAAAAGGTTAGTGGCATAAGCAACAGTGGTAGGACTGGTTCACACAAATGTATGACATCCATATGCTCCAGCTAGGCTATTCCCTAATATAGCCTCCCCCAACCTGGTGCTTTCCAGATATTTTGGATTACTCCCAGTATTCCTGTCCATTGGCCATGGGAGTTGAAGCCCAAAACATATGAAAGGAACCAGGTTGGTGAAAGCTGCCCTAGTACTTATGTACAAGCTAGGCCTTAGTTGGGTATGCAATTGTTACCACATATAAAAGCCCCACCTTGTAGTATTCAACCCCTTTATAATACCTGGCATTGAATATTGTACATGGTGTGGAATGCTGAGAATTCAAGCATCGTTTTACACCAATCTTCCCTAATCTGATTCCATCCTGATGTGTTCGACTGCAAGTCTCAGCCAGTGTGCTCAAGGAAGATGGGAGATTGAAGCATACAAAAATAAAATGAATTGGTTAATGTTTTAATGAACTCTTTATGCACAAATGTAAAAGAAAGGGAAAAGCCAAGCCAGATTCAGAAAAGGATGGGTTTAAGTAGCTGGCTTTGGTTACCACAACAATTTATGGGATTAGAATGGAAGTAAAACAGAATGTAGCTGAATAATGAATTGCTGTAATATAAAAAGGACAGTGACATTATAAGTATAGTAACAAGACCAAGTGGATCCAGAGTTGGTGATTACAATTAGAGGTTGTCTTCAGTTTGGAACTTTGATTCTCCCACCACCACTCCCAAAAACCCCACCCCTGGCAAACTGTCAATAAACCAGAAGAGAGGTGCAAGGTACATGATGTCCTTTCATTGCTCCAGTATACCCCCTCTGTTTAAATCAGACAACTGACATGAAAGAAAAAGGCATGGGTCTGTCTTGAGAATTTTGAAGTCATTTCAAGTAATATGATTCTGAAGACCTTTCTCAGACTCGTGTCGTTTCATATTTTCTAAAACAATCAATTTAATTTATTCCTAGTGTTATTTCTTACAGGAAATCTTATGTCTCTTTACAAAAGTATAGTTCCATTCAACATGAATGAGGATCCATTTCAGTTGTATTTGTCCCTAGTTTTGATAGTTGTCCTAATGCTCATAGATCAGTTTTCCAATGATTTTTCGGGCAGGGCAGAGGTGAGGGAGTGAATGTTTTCACATACTGAGCATTGTGCTGCTTCTCAAGCTTAGAAGTAGCAGAAGCAATTATATTAGAGCCAGAAGACTTCCATACATTTATTGAATAGGAAAGAAGTTTGCACCACCTTGGAAGTTGGGGGATGTACAGACCATTGTGTAACTTCATGGATGTGCTCAGAGCTGGAATGCAGGCACTTGATAAACAAGTTAGAAAACTACTTGTTTAGTCACCTCTTCCTTTTCCTGCCACGTCCCTATTGTGCACTGAAATTTCTTTCCATAGATGTGATGAGAGCTGGAAAGAATGAGGCTAGTCTTAATGCATACATACAGTCACAGCTGTGTACAGCAGTAAGAATTCCTTAATCTCATTTACTGGGATTGTTGGACTGCATGATGCACTGTGTGTTCTAGTGAACAGGTCAGCTGATACAGTTTTATCAAATGTTCATGCAGTTAAAGCCACATAAATATGAGACTGATCCAATTATTGCCAAACAGAATTAAGCTGAGAGACACAATTCAGTGCTACTTTTGAAAAAATGGTCTCCTAACTTCTTGCTTCCTGGAATTTCTTTGCTGTGGCATTGCGTACT
Source organism: Elgaria multicarinata webbii (assembly GCF_023053635.1). Classification (NCBI taxonomy): domain Eukaryota; kingdom Metazoa; phylum Chordata; class Lepidosauria; order Squamata; family Anguidae; genus Elgaria; species Elgaria multicarinata. The sequence goes on along the minus strand of NC_086180.1, from coordinate 32,380,916 downwards.
GCACACTGAGTGCAAGACTTCAAAAGTATGAAAATAAGCACGCACCTTGTAATGTATTGAGAGTGGGGCTGTGTGAATGACATCTACAGATATTGTATTGTTGCTGTTTATGGACAAATCAGCATTTATAATACAGAGGATCTAAAGAGCAAGACAGACATAGACTGCATAACAACAACATAAAACTGCTGTGTGCCAAGAGGACTTTGAATATTCAAAACAAATTAAGTGTATAAAATTAGGAGAGTCAATTGTAATGATTCACATTTTATAAATGTGAATCATTGTTGTAAACCGCCCAGAGAGCTTCGGCTGGGGGGCGGTATATAAATGTAATAAAATAAATAAATAAATAAATAAATGAGAACCAAGAGTCAGAGGGCATGTCTACACCTGCCTTTTCCCCCGGGATCATTCTGGGATCGTCCCTATGCATCCAAATGCCACACAGGGGATCCCAGGAGCAAGCAGGGACAATCCCTCCATTTTCCTGGGATAATCCTTAGGTGTAGAAAGGGCCAGAGATACTATTTGTGTAGCTGAGTGGTGGCCAACCTGCCTGGATCAAAACTACAAAGTAAATCTGCTCTAATGCATGCTACGTGTTGGTGTGGCTTTATTTATCAATTTATTTATTTATTTATTTATTTATTTATTGCATGTCTATACCACCCAATAGCCAAAGATCTCTGGGCGGTTCACAAAAATTAAAACCATGAAAACCATTCAAAATATTAAACAGTATAAAAACACAGTATACAATTCAGTATAAAAGCACAACTAGGATAAAACTGAACAGCAATGCAGAGATTAATACAGATTTCAAATACAGGTTTAAAACAGCACAGTTAAAAATTAAGTTGATAAACTGTTAAAATACTGAGAAAATAACCTGGCGTTTAAAAGAATATAATGTAGGTGCCAGGCGAACCTCTCTAGGGAGCTCATTCCACTGCTGGGGTGCCACAGGAGAGAAGGCCCTCCTCCTGGTAGCCACCTGCCTCACTTCCTTTGGCAGGGGCTCATAGAGAAGGACCCCTGAGGATGATCTTAGGGTCCAGGCAAGTACATATGGGAGGCATTCCTTCAGATAGCCTGGCCCCAAGCCATAGGGGAGTAGGCAATGAGAGATGCAGAGAGGAGTGTGCAATTAACTTTATGACAGAGCCAAGCCTGTAACTCTGCCTCGCATCCATCTGTGCCATAAACACCACTGCCTATGCCATTTTTGAGACCTGTGACATAATTTGGCCACCCATGATCCAAGGCTACCCAAAGAATCCATGGCTAAGCAGTCATTTGAGTTCAGCCTTCCCATGTCCATGTGTCCATTCAGGAATCTCAAGATTCTGTAAGGCAGGGGTGTTGCTAGGGTCTTAAAAGATTCGGGCCCAGGCCCATAGGACACAAATCTACATAAAATGTGCATATCTTGATATATATCTATAGCAAATGTAACAATAATTACTAGGATTTATTTAAATTTTTCAAGAGGCAAAACCAGCTGAATCATTTCTTATCCAAATAAAATAAATTCTTCAATTAATTTGCACCCTGTACCAGATCATCCCCAGACAATTGTGGGGTGGGGAATATAAATGCGGGGAGAGATTTGGTCAGGGGATTGCAGGATGTAGGGAGGGGAGAGTGAAACCCTCCCTTCTCAGCAGTAATCTGCCTTGAACATCTTCCCCTGCAATTTAGCTAAGAGAAAACCTTCCATTGGCGGTAATGGATAGTCAGTGCTTTGGGGAAGAGATCCTAGGCCCTAGGAAACATTCATACCCCTGCTGTGAGTTATACCTACTGATTATTAAGTATGATTAGCTACAGATAGGAACCTCTGTTTTCAGCAGAAGGATGACACTGAATACCAGTTGCTGGATGCCAACACAAAGGAAGAGATGTTGCCTATATGCTCTGCTGGGGAGGGGGGTCGTCTTCCAGAAAGCATCTAGCTCAGAGATTTACAACTTTTGGCCCTCCAGGTGTTTTGGCCTACAATTCCCATCAGCCCTAGCAAGTATAGCTAATGATGAGGGATGATGGGATTGGTAGGCCAAAACATGTGGAGGGCTACAAGTTGCCCAGTCTAGCTGGACACGGTATGCTAGACTAGGACCTTTTGATATGGTGCAACAGAGCTGCTTTATGTTCTGTCAGGCTTACATATATGCTAATTTTCACATTATTGACATAAAGATTAGTTACTGTGTGTGCTGTGGAAAGTAAGAATCACTCTTGTTTGATTATTCTGTTTTTATTTATATGTTCCTGTTGTAGTAGTGCTTAACTCTGATTTCAAAGTTTTGTGAGTAATTCAGTTCATGTGGGGTTTTTTAAAATCTCGGAGGCTAATAATGCAAGCATACACTTTCCTTCTACTGAAACCTCACCTGTTGCTTTTCCACAGGTTTCTTGATTCCTAACATCCACAATCCTCCAAACTGTTTTAGGAAGGATGCACCTTCTTATAGAGGATGTCCCTTATTTCAGAGTGTCACCTTAAAGTTACAGAGTCACAGATGGCAGCTATGTGCAACTGATATCCTGTAGTCCCATTATCTTTTCTTTTTACCTACTTTGTCCTGAAAAGCCTTCTGCAATTCACAAACCTAAACCCAAAGGATCCCACACTGTCATTGCAAACTCCACTTCTGCTGAACCACATCACACATACTTCCTCAGAAATCCCGTTACTCCACATGTCCTATTTTATCTTCAGACTATCCCACTCCCTTATGTATCGTCAGATGTAAGACATGCCAAGCTTCCTGCTAGTTGGAAGCCTCTTAACTCCTACAGCACAGCCTACGTTATCATTCGTGCTTCAGCTATCATAGTTCTACCTAAACTATGGGCTCATCTACGCCAAGCAGGATATTCTACAATGAAAGCGGTATGAAAGTGGTATGTAAAAGGCAGGAGCCACACTACTGCTTTATAGCGGTATTGAAGTGCACTGCAGGATCTACCCTACTGCCTTATAGTGGTAATGAAGTGCACTGACAACTGTTGAGGCCCATAACACATCTACATCAAGCAAGATATTCCACTATGAAAGTGGTATGAAAGCAGTATATGGTCTGTGTCATGAGCCCAAACAGTTGTCAGTACTGCACAAGCAGTACTGTGGCTCCCGCCTTTTATATACCGCTTTCATACCACTTTCATAGTGGAAGCTTGGTGTAGATGAGCCCTATGTCTTTTGTACAAGGTTGTTCCCCGTCTCAATCGAAGTGGAGAGGCGGGTAAGAAAATTATTATTATTATTATTATTATTGTTGTTGTTGTTGTGTATCAAGACTGCAATAGCAAATGCAACCCTTGTATTTGTGACAGTGAGTGATTTGGGTGTTTGTTTTTTTAACCTATGAACATAAATGTTTCATAAATGTTAATAACAAATATATTAATAGTCTCCTTTTCTCAGATTCTAAGGACTGTTTTCCCTCTCTGTTTGGTGTCAATTAGAGAAGTTTTATTTTTGTTTCAACTTGTGTTTGTAGAGTTGGAGGCAGTGATCACAATACTGATTCCACCTTCCTTTCCCACACATGTGAATCTGCCTGCCATTCTCAAGCTGTTTTGCAGGGTGGGAGAGGGAAAAATAAAATTTGAAATTGGAGAGGGAAGAGAAAGTAGCAGACTTTGCACCGTTTTACTTGGGAGAGAACTCCCTCCTGAATATCACGTCCCCTTAAGAACTGCATTGGAAAATAGCACTGCTTTTCCCTGCTTTAGGGAGCCATTATAGCCTTTGTGATGTCAACAAACATCACTCCTACCCCACTTCTGATCCATTTGTATTACTAGCAACCAACATATCTCACAGTAAGGTAAAGGGCAAACACTGTCATTCTTAAGAGGCAAAGAAAATGTGTGAACTGTGGGCAAAGGAATAGAGCAGCAGTCAGCACAACTGATACCTTGGAAACACAGCTGAGTGAGCTGTGTGACAGGGTCAGAGAAGAGGAAACCAAGGAATGGAGAGAGGAAGGAATCCTGGGGCCAAAAAGGACACCGATTAGGCAAAAGCAGATGGGAAGGGACATTTTTATGTATCTCAGGCCATTTCTTAATCTGTCACCTTTTATAATCAGTTTTATTGAGACTGTGATTTTGTATTTCATATTAATGGTCTGTTCACCCTAATAAAATGCAGAACTCCTTAGGAGGAGTTGTTGCTCACAATTGCTGATCTACTCACACACACACACACACAAAATGGCCGCTTTTCCATAGCAGTCCCACCATTCTGTGGGCATATCAATCATTTATAGCTATTTCCAGGAAATACTCGCCCTCCATCTTTGAAGATATGGGAGCGCCATGGAGTCATCATGGAAGATGAAACTGGATGGCTTGCATAGTTCTTAAGAGAATCTAGCTCAAGTGGCATATTCTGCTAGATTCATGAGGCAGGATTCATGAGTAAAGGATTGCTCCTATAATGCCAACTTATTTCCTGTACAATTCTCTCTGAAAGGCTGAGAGATTACAGAGGTCCTTTGCAAATAGAAAATGGATGCATCACAGATCTCTGACATATGCTTTATATCTCTGCAAACACAAAATGTGCTGAGGCCAATCAGTTACAAAGCTCGCAACTTAACTCTTCAGGCTGTGGTAATAATGGAGGGAAAGAAGACAGGAGAGACGAGGCATCTATGAATGAATGAATGGAAATCACATTGATCAGGGAGAAAAGTCAAACAGCTTCAACTTTTTTTATTCTGACAGCCTTTTGTTCTGCTGATTTGCTTTGCGCTTTTCATCTTATGTGCCGTTTTATTCATGTCTCTATCTTGTCTTCAGCTCGTAAGCAGGAGATTATCAAGGTTACGGAGCAACTGATTGAAGCTATCAATAATGGGGATTTTGAAGCCTACACGTAAGTTGCTTCTGCCCCCCTCCCACACCACCTCAAGAGAACAGGTAGAAATGCTTGTAAGCATAGAATCATAGAATAGCAGAGTTGGAAGGGGCCTACAAGGCCATCGAGTCCAACCCCCTGCTCAATGCAGGAATCCACCCTAAAGCATCCCTGACAGATGGTTGTCCAGCTGCCTCTTGAATGCCTCTAGTGTGGGAGAGCCCACAACCTCCCTAGGTAACCGATTCCACCGTCGCACTGCTCTAACAGTCAGGAAGTTTTTCCTGATGTCCAGCCGGAATCTGGCTTCCTTTAACTTGAGCCCGGTTTTCCGTGTCCTGCACTGTGGGAGGATCGAGAAGAGATCCTGGCCCTCCTCTGTGTGACAACCTTTTAAGTATTTAAAGAGTGCTATCATGTCTCCCCTCAATCTTCTCTTCTCCAGGCTAAACATGCCCAGTTCTTTCAGTCTCTCTTCATAGGGCTTTGTTTCTAGACCCCTGATCGTCCTGGTTGCCCTCTTCTGAACACGCTCCAGCATTTGAGGTTATATCCAGCATCTGGTTGCCACTGATTACACAGCTGTGACAAAACAATTTTTAACCCATCAACCAAAGATAATCCAGGACCTGACTAAAAATGTATTATATGCTGCCAAATCCCAGAGAGAAAGGGGCCAAGTTTTAACCTGGCCCTAAAAAGATAACAATGTTGGCACCAGGCAGGCCTCATCGGGGAGATCATTCATAATTGGGGGCCACCACTGAGAAGGCCCTCACGTGATAGGAGTTTTAGTTCAACACATCTGGAAGGCATCAGATTATGGGAGAGGAATGACTAGAAAGTACTGGGATAAATGTAGCAAGGGTTTGGCTCAGTGTAAATACTTTCATATTTTTGGTGTTCAAAAATTACCCACCATCTGACATTGCCACAGCATATTTGTTAGGTTTGTCCCACCCTCTCAACACTCCTAACAATTAGTGCTGGGGGATAAATCTTTATTGAAAATATGTAAGTTTGTTGCATACTTCTTGATGTTTAATGGTCCCTGGGCATAGGCTCAAAACCCCTTCCTTGAAGTTAATCAGGTCTAGATCTGTTTAGCAGTGGGGCAACTGGGTAATTTTAGACCATGAATTTAATGGTCTTATGAGGTGGGGGGGGAGGTGCTTTAATCAGGCATACATTAATTCAGTTGTAAAGTGTGCAACTAATAGTTATCTTCTTTCCCCACTCCCCCACCATTCTGTGCTTTACAATTGCTTCTACATTCCTGATACATTAGAGCAAAACAAACAAAAAGACAAAACTCTTTGGCAGCCCTGATTTTTAAAAAAGGATTACTGACAGCATGTAAAATTTTGCTTATTCATTTAAACCCTTCCACTTCCCTGATGCTAAGCACATTTACTTAGCTTGCTTGTGTTTAGCATTCCCAAAATGCTTGTTGTAGGAAAGGAGAATATATATTTAAAGTAAAAATTAATAAAAATTAGTCTACGTAACCATGTACATGCCTAGCCAGCCATTCTCTAACCCACCCACTCTCTCATTCTCTCTCTCTCTCTCTCATATATGAAGAAACAAAGGGGGCTGCTATATGAATATGCTGGCTCTGTTTGCTACTGCTTTATCACTTGCCATTCTCTGAGTGTTGATATGGCCTCAGCCTGGGTGCTGGCCCTAACTGCACCATTTCTAGTTAATGGCTGGACTTCAAGAAAGCCCTGTTTCATAAATAAATAAATAAATAAATAAATAAATAAATAAATAAATAAAATAATTAACCTGTTTTCCCTTCATTTTTAATCCAATATTCCCTGTAGTGGGAAGTGCTGTTGTGTGAATTCATCAAAAATTTGGCTACTTCTTTCCATATGCACCATGCTTTCTCAGGCCATAGCTAGATGAGGCCTATATCCTGGGATCGTCCCGGGATCATCCCTGTGCATCCAAATGACACACAGGGGATCCCGGGAGCAGGCAGGGATGACCCCTCCATTTGCCTGGGATAATCCTTAGGTCTAGCCGAGGCCTCAGTCATTGGAACTATCAGACAATACTGTAGGAGCAGAATTGTATGTCTCATATAAAACTAAATGTTCAGAACGGTAATTCCACCAAATGGTCAATGTTACCTTTAGAAACTGGGGAAATCATGAATTTCAATAATTAATTCCACTCTAAACATTCACAGTATTATAGGAAGTACTCTTAAATTAACTGTGCAGAACTGGTGTATAAAGATATTCAGACAAAATGTGCAAGTATCAATATCGGTAAGCCCAGCAAAAAAGACTGTAATTTTTTTTCTGTATTCTAGTCTTGCTATCACTTTGCAGTCTAAATTCTATTATATTAGCAATCTATTACAAAGTAGTTTATTTATTTTTACTGGGTCCAAATAAGCTTTAATAACCCATCCTAAATCCTGCAAAGCCTTTAAGCTGGGGCAGGACATATGTTTAAGAACATAAGAAGAGCCGTGCTGGATCAGACCGAGGGCCCATCTAGTCCAGCACTCTGTTCGCACAGTGGCCAACCAGCTGTTGACCAGGAACCCACAAGCAGGACACTGTGCAACAGCCTCCTCCCACTCATGTTCCCCAGAAACTGGTGTATATAGGCTTGCTAGTAGTCAATTACTTATTGAAATTCACTAGATAGCCTTCTCCTTTGCTGCCATGCCCTTAAGCCATTTAGGGTCACATAATGAAAGTTCTGATGTTAGGAGCCAGAACCACCTTGTGGAATCAATACACGCAGTCACTCTCTCTTGTACGGTTGCAGCAGCCCTTTTCCAATCTGTCATGGAAATTGCTGTGGTCCGATGGGTCTGCAAGCCCACCAGAAGCCCCAGAAGCTATCATGTGGGGGTACCTGAATCCAGGCATAGTTAACATCAGTAAAGATACAAATGTATTTACCACTTATTCATTGAGATCTGCAGAATCAAGCCACATCACACCTTAATGGAGTATGATGGTTCCACTGAATTTTGAAGTGGACAGCTGGTCCTCCACTTGATGAATCTTCAATCTAGTCTGCATAGCTACTGAAATGAGATTATTTTTTCCCCCACACAGGAAAATTTGTGATCCAGGCCTTACCTCATTTGAACCTGAAGCTTTGGGAAATCTTGTAGAGGGAATGGACTTCCACCGGTTTTACTTTGAAAATGGTATGCTTTTCTTGATGTTTATTTCCTTAAAATGTATAATTTGAGATGATTTCTATGGAGCTGCTAATTCAAACCATCATTCAAATAATTTTAGGCATTTCTTAAAGGAACCTGGTAGGTGTCAGGCCCCAGCTATTGGAAATGTTTTGCTCATTCTGTCACATTTGTACTCTAGATTTGTTTTCAGCTGTGAAAAGTATCCGGTCATCCCCTTAGGTTTAGAAACTAGGATGGGGTAACTTGAACCTTTATGGGGCCGCATAGGCCACAATTAAAAAAATCTTGCTCCAAAACATTCATGCACCCAGTGGGACTTAGAACCTCATTTTGTGAACAGCAACCTCCTGTCATGCATTAAAAACTGCTTTTGAAACTGAATTTCAGGAACAGTCTAGCCCTATGCAGGCATTCACTCACATCATGCGTAGGGCTAAAGTGGGAATGGGACAGGCGGAAACACGCACATCCTACCCCTAAGTGTCCCTGTGTCCCCAGCTACTCAGAGACATTTGCACATTGAGTGCAAAGGTCCATACAGGAGCTTGTAAATACATACAGATGAATGCACTTACACAGCTTCCACAGTTGAGAACACTGATTTCATTTTCATTTCATTTCATTTATTGCATTTTTATACCGCCCAATAGCCGAAGCTCTCTGGGCAGTTTACAAAAATTAGAACTACAACAATATTTAACAATATACTAATCAGCAACATCACAATAATACTCAAAAATATACTAAATACAAGTTCACAGCAAAACAAACCAGATGAAAAGATAAAAAGAAAAGAAAGCTTGGTTGGAACAGCGTTTCTCCCCCTGAAGCAGCACCTCTCTTCAGCTCCAGCCTTGCTTTTAAAGCCTCCAGGTGGGGGGGGGGGAGGGGAGCAGGTGGAATAGCTCACCCTTGGTTGGAACAGCGTTTCTCCCCCTGAAGCAGCACCTCCCTTCAGCTCCAGCCTTGCTTTTAAAGCCTCCAGGTGGGGGCGGGGGAGCAGGTGGAATAGCTCACCCTTGGTGGAACAGCGTTTCTCCCCCTGAAGCAGCACCTCCCTTCAGCTCCAGCCTTGCTTTTAAAGCCTCCAGGTGGGGGCGGGGGAGCAGGTGGAATAGCTCACCCTTGGTGGAACAGCGTTTCTCCCCCTGAAGCAGCACCTCCCTTCAGCTCCAGCCTTGCTTTTAAAGCCTCCAGGTGGGGGCGGGGGAGCAGGTGGAATAGCTCACCCTTGGTGGAACAGCGTTTCTCCCCCTGAAGCAGCACCTCCCTTCAGCTCCAGCCTTGCTTTTAAAGCCTCCAGGTGGGGGCGGGGGAGCAGGTGGAATAGCTCATCCTTGGTGGAGCTATTCCACCTGCTTGCACATCCCTGTGCAAACCATTGTGTTCACACACACAAAAGTGTCAGAGGTAGCTGGGCATCTGGGGGTGGGGTGAGTGCTCAAGCACATCCCATCCCCAGTTTGACTAAGAGTGTGGCAGCCCTTCAGTCATGTAGCAAGAGAAGCTGTTGTTTGAGAAGAATTGATTGCTTGTCTTTCTAGAAACATAAGGAGCTGCTTGTATACCTAGTCAGATTATTTGTGTGTCTGTGCCAGTATTGCTGATATTGATTGGCAGCAGCTGTTCAGGGTATCAGGTCTTTAGTTCTATTTATTTTATTTATTTCTAACATTTATTACTCACCCTATAGCTAGATGCTCTCTCTTTTCACTTCATCTGTTACCTGTGCCTTTTAACTGCATATGCCAGGGAATGGGGATCTTCTGCATGGACTACGGTCCCTCCCCTCCAGATTGCAAAATGGGGGTTCCTGTGCAGCAGTGCGTGAGAGGTGCTTTTCAGGGAGGATTGAGGTGTACAGTGTTTCAGACTGCATGTGATTATTCCTCAGGGGCATCACATGTTACAATGTGGCAAAAGGAAAATGAGGAAGCAGAGGAGGATGGCATCACAACTGTAGCCTCTGCCCCTGGCCTACACCCATTCGTTCCAATGTCCGAAATTACCCTATGTGTGTAGATGTTTCTCTGTGCATTGGGAGCCTTCCACTGCAATGCTGCCTCTTCACCTATGCGTGTTTGTTTCACCACATTATTACATCTGAAAAGGTCTCCCGCTCTCGCTCTCTGTCTCTCTAAGCTCCATCACACCAGGGCTTAACATGCTCCCTACCTTCGCTTCTCCACCTGTGTTCGCATTCCTCAATTACTTTTTAAAAGAGGAAGTACAGAACAAGTACGAGGCCTAATGGCGCTGCTTCTCCTGCACACAGCAGGAGAGAGCAGCAATTCCAAGTTTAAAAAAACATCAGACTTAATGAGGGTTTTTTTGGTCATACAAAGAAGGCCAGAAGGGGTGGAAGGCATGCAGGAGACAGATGACGTCATGTGAGGGACCTGAGCAAACTCTGTGAGTGCCCAGTAACAAGCGTGCAATAAAACTCTCCTGTTGCCTCTGGCTCTTGGGATAATAATACAGTATTAGAGATCACTTGCTGAAATTCCTCTGACTGAATCCCCCCTGGTGCTGAGCTCTGACTGAAACCCCCCCCCCCCCCCCCGGTGCTGGGCTCTCCTGGCTGCCTGAAATATCGCCACCACCTCACGGTCTACTCTCCTGCTCTTCACAGCCACCAGCTCCAGATTCCAAGTCTCTTTCCTTCCCTCAAACTGGCTTTCTCGTTTCCCAGCTCTGAGCGCTGCTCCCTTCAGCTAACCGCCAGCAATTTCTCTGTCATCCACTCTCCAACTGTCTCTGTCTCTAAGGGCGCAATCCTATCCATGTTTAGATGGGAAAAAAGCCTTACAGCTCCCAGTATTCCCCAGCCATTCATGCTAGCTGGGGAGTGCTGGGAGATGTAGGACTTTTTTCCATCTAAACATGCATAGTCGTGCTAGTTGGGGAGTGCTGGGAGTTGCAGAACTTTTTTCCATCTAAACATTCACTGGATTGTGCCCTAACAGACTTCTGTCTGACCTTTTAAACACTCCTGGCCGATCATGTCCCTTATGGAACTTCTAACTGTCAATCATCTTTACTGACCTACCTAATCAATAGAAACAAAGGTAACTTCACCGCTATACATTTTAAACACCTTAAAGTCTCCCTTCATTAGTCTCCGTGACCAAGGCAACCACAACTCCATACACAGTATGTCCTTATACATAGTAACAAATCTAGGACCGTAGTCTACTCAGTTACATTATAGCCCCACAGTGGTCATGGGCAGTTTTTAAACGTAACAAAATATAAACAGTCATATACATAACATTTCTTAATAAACCCTCTGTGAAGATGGTACAGCAATGTGCTTTGTGGGTGTTGTCTGCTATGGATTATTCACAAACTACATGGCCAGAGGCCTAAATTTATATGTAGTCATACTAGTCATAAATACTGTGTTGGTTTTAGAAAACCTAATTTAAATATTATTGTCCTTGTTAAGTGGAATGCGAGATGTTCCTTAGCCCTATTCAGGCATGTGCAAGCTTGTGCATAGGGCTAAACTGGGTAGAGGGAAGTGGGCCTTGTCAGGGTTTGCAGTCATGGGATCTCCGTAAACATGTTTGGCTGAACGTGCTTCCAGACTCCCTCTTTAGACTGTGACGGTCTGACTAAAAGCCAGGGGTAGGCAGCACTCAGGGCGAGGCTCATGTGTGCGCTCATATCCCCTTACCTAGTTTACCAGCACACCTGAATAAGGCTCATATAGACATGAGCATCTGGGTATTAATGAGGGAAGGGGGGGACTCTGTTATGATAAAGCACAATGGGTTGATGCAAACTTATATTTGTACATTTTCATTTGAAGCTGTTAAATCTATTTTGCCAGCGTGTGTCGATTTCTTTATTTGCCTTTCCACCAGCAAATGCTAAGGGGACGGGGAAGTTTGTTTTCTTAGACAATAACTCCTGGAAACATTCCCATTCTCTTTCTGAAATCTGATTTGAAATCCCTCACAGCCACATTTCTTCAGTGAATCTCACTGTTCCCTTAGCAGTAGCTCACTGCACAAGACTGTTCTATTGCTAAAGCGGTAGAAACCCAACAGTGTCATCGGAGCATAGGGAGCTACCTTATACTGAGTCAGAGCTTTGGTCCATCTAGCCCAGTATTGTCAAACTGTCTGGCAGAGGCTCTCGAGGGTTTCAGGCAGGATCCTTTTCTTTGTCCTACCTGGAGAAGACAAGGATTGAACAGGCGACCTTCTACATGAAAAGCATGTGCTCTATCACACTGAGCTATGGTCTCTCCACATGTCTCATAAGGACTGCTTCTTATTATTATGCTGAGGCATATAGAGCCTCTTTTGAAGATTCACTGCCTGGTCCAGGTAAAAGGCTTCATTTTTACTAAGGAAGACACACATTCCTTATATGGCACAGGCTGGTGGTGACAACACAGTGTTTTTCTTTAGGCTCACTAAATTATAAATTATAGTATAAATGTTTTTTAAAAGCAACTTTTGGGGGGGGGAAATGCCTTGCAGTTCTTTCAGAATATTGCTCTCATATGTGCATTTCTGGAAACAACCCATTGTGTGCAGTGAGGAAAGGTTTTAACCCAAGGTTGTACTGGTGAAGTTAAGGCAAGCTGCAAAATTCTCTCTCTTAACTTTATTGCCCCTTCTCTCCCATCCCTCCCCACATCTGAAGCGTTGGCATTATTATTATGCCAAAAACCTAGAAAAAATGGCAACAGTTTTATAGGCTCCACACCAGGCATATTTAATTCCCAATGTGTTTTCTACTTCGGCCAGTAATCCTGATCACCATCCAAACTGCAACTATTTAAATAAAAGAAAGCAGACATGTTAAATGTGTTCAAGAATTTAACGTATCTGGTCCTCAGACTAACATTTAATGTATTTGGCCCTCAGATTCCTTATCAGGTAATAGAACTGCTCATTCAGATTACAAAGCTAGTTACTAATCAAAATGTTCCAGGGTTGTTGTAAGGATTATTGAGCACTTTGCTGTAAAAATTCCATTAACTGACGCAATATAGTTATCGTTTCACACATGGTCTCCATGATAGGATCTGAGTCCACAGATAAAGTGTTGATGGTTGCTAATTTGATCAACAGTGAGATTTTTTAATTCCTGCATCACTTTTTAATTAAAATCTCTTAAAATTGCTACAGAAATATAACACATGTTAACTGATGTGAACACCTTTGAACACAATTCAATGAAAGTTATGTGTGTTTCTAATCCCGTTTCCTTGGTGGAAAGGAGGGGTATAAATCCAAAAACTGAATAACTATATACATAAAATAATTAAATTCAATACATCATTAAACACTCCCAAATTCCGTTTATTTAAATAGGGCTTCTCAGCATACCCAAATTTCTCTGGATTGCATCCTTTTTGTCCACTGAGTTTTATGCAATGTGCCATTTCCTTCCTTAGCTTTGTCTAAGAGCAACAAGCCAATCCACACCATTATCCTGAATCCTCATGTCCACCTTGTGGGTGATGATGCCGCCTGCATTGCATATATACGGCTGACTCAGTATATGGATGGAAGTGGAATGCCAAAGACTATGCAGTCAGAAGAGACGCGAGTCTGGCACCGCCGTGATGGAAAGTGGCAGAACGTTCACTTTCACCGTTCAGGATCACCAACAGTACCTATCAAGTGAGTAATGGATTCTCATCTTTGGATTCTTACCTATCCATCCTGAATTTTCTTTACTGTCTACTTAGTTCTACTTCTTCATTCCATGATTTCTTCCTGTCCGTCCCTTGTAGCTGCACTGTTTTGCATGCTACACATTTCTCTTTACCCATTCCAATAGAAATTGCATTACTAATGTCTGAATGGGGATTTGAACACAGGTCTTTCTACTTCAAATCCCACATTCTTTCATCATCATTATCTGTTTGTATACCACTTTTCCACAAGATTTTGCCCAAAGCAGCTTGCAACTTATTCAAATGAACAGAAATTCCTACACGAATCTGCTATAACTTAACATGTTAATTGATATTAATACCTGTGAATATAACCATTAAAAAAACCCAGCCATGGGGCTACTTTTACCTTTTGTAGCTGTTCCACTGTACTACCAGTAGCTTACACTAGTGCCGACATGAATTACGTTGTGCTACCATAAGCTACGTCAGGTGCGATGCCAATAGCATTTGCTGGCATGATGGGTTTTCTGGGGAAACCTGTCACATCATGCTAGCAAATACTGTGGACATTGTGTTAGAGGTAGCTTACGTGAGCACAAGGTAATTTATGTCAGTGCTAGTGCTGAATAGGATAATGCCCCATAGTATCGATAATTAAAATATGTCAATGCAATTTTGCATAAAATACAGCATTTATCTCAAAGGAAGCAAAGCGCATATATATATTACTTGATGTGACCAAGCAAAAAAGCCTGTTACTACTACTTTTACTTCATTTTTTTTTTCAGTAGGTACTAAATCAGTTTTTGAAAATATGGAACTAATTTCTTGGAATTTGAAAATACACACATATTCAAGAGCAGAACTGAGCCCACTAGGCTGTTGTAAATAAACAGTTTTAGTATTAATTAATTTGGCTGGGGAAGTGGCCACAAATTCTTCTTTATTGAGTCAACAGAATGAATCAAAATCTGCAGTGCCCATCTGTTCCACAGCTTCTGACTACTTAAATGCATGATTAACTGTCTAGTCCTTCAAACCAAAACTTTACACAATTAGTGCCAAAGCATCCCAGGAACAGGGAAGGGTTTTTGGGGAATCAGGATTCAAAGGAGATGAGACTTTGAGGTTCAAGCCCAGGATCAGTTTTATATCTTCTCTTGGGGTTCAAAATGGAACTTGAGAAATTCCAGCTGGTATGCATAGGAAACAAATTAGTCGGTCCCTATGTAGGCCAGAAAACTATAGGCTGGATTGCTCTGTAGACTGTAATTATATTCAGAACATTTTGTGTATGCATTGCATTAATAGTTTGGATGCATACGCACCTTACTGGAAGTCAGAATAACATCAAATGAAGTCTGATGAACACTTGAAACACACAGTCTTCACTTGACCACTTCCATTTGCACTGCAAAATAGGTACATTTGCAGTAAATTCACAGTTGAGACTGACTGACAGGAGCATTGTTGGTATGGACCAATTGCACTGCACTGGTCCCTTCCTAGAGACAATTATTTATTGCACATTCCTTTCAGTCATACAAAACTGAAGCAGGAGCCATGATTTTAAGGGTGCAGAACTCTCAGAGATATCCTATGCTTGGTAAATTTACTACAGCACAGGACACCTACGTCTCAGAAAAGCTATATGTCTGGAATACTCCCTTCTGCGTAAGTATTGAATTGCCACACTGAATCCGGTCAGACTACTTTGGACACAGGTCTGACTTTCAACTGTGAATCTGTGTTTACTAGTCTAAGGAGAAGCAACCTTACAGCCTAATCTAGTCTGCTGTTGGATCCACTCACTGCTTTAAGGTTTTGTGGGATCTGATTCCAGGGAAGACACCTCTAGAAACCTCCATATAAGAATAGAAGAGCAAATGGCCCAGTTTGGATAGAATATACCTGACTTTTAAGAAAGTGGGAATGAGCATTGGGCCCATGCTCTCCCTTCTCATTGCTCACCTTGCCTCTTTTTCTGGCATTAAATTGTGATTTAAGGTCAGTTTACTAACAAGGAACACGGTTTAAGATTCTCATTAGCAAACTGACATCCCTGTGTAACAAGAACTAGTTTAAGCCAGCAAAGACTGATGCACCAAAACTAGCATGTGTAAGGAGAAAGCAAGGTGATGGGGGAGCACACAAACTTGTCACTGGCTCTGTTCAGAAGACACCTTTAACCATGGTGAATAAGGCAAAAAGTCTTATTCACCAGTGTTAAAGCTGTGGTTTAAGGTGTCTTCTGAATAGGGCCCTTCATTTCTGACATGCTAAATTGTGATTGCATAGAGCCCAATTTCTTCCACAAGTTTAGACACTAAGATTTAGCCAGGGGGTGGTGAGTTGTGATGATGCCATTAGTCTCTATCATGCTGGGGTGTGGCTATAAACAGTCACTGTGCCAAAACACACACCAAATTAACAGGTGGCAATTTGCTTTACCACATCAGCAGTTTTTTTCTGAATTCACCTTAGGCTATCATTCAACAAGCCTCTGCAAAACAAACAACGAATCTGACTACTCAGAAATGCTCATGAGTAACTTGCATAATTTTCTATTTATTTTAAAAAAATAAGTTCTTCTTTTGGTTTGAATATGAAAAAGTTATGCATACAACTTGATTTGTTTGGAGTGGTGTGGTGTTGTTGTTGTTTTTTAAAAAATAGTATAAGGTGTTAGTTTATTTGGAAAATAACTCTGGAATTAGCACAAAAAGATAACATCTACAGTTAATGTGAATTTCTCTCCCCCAACCCCCTTTCTCTCTTTGTCCTTCTAGCTAATTGTCCGTGATGCCACGTTGTGTGTCCTCCGCACTCTGCACTTGGTTGGCTGCCATCTTGGCCATCCGTTTGCCCTCTTCATGCATGTTCTTTGAATGCATGAAGCTGTGAAGTTTCTACATGTGATACATTTATGATGCATCATTTTGTTGTATATTCCATTGGTACCTTTTGTTTACACTTCAGTGAAGGGGATGTTCCATGCAAATTGAAAATGGAAGTACAAGACAAAAGAGAAGGCAGGGGGGAGTTGAAATGCCAGAGTATATGCAGAGTATATGTCTCATGCCAAATTATGAAAAACATCTGCATTTGCAACGGATAGAAATTGCAAGTTAAAAAAAAAACACCTTATTTTAATTTACACAATATTGCTTTCTAGCTTACTTGCTTTTAAAGATGATTGAATATTACTTTGGTCATAGTAGAAATAATGAAATTTTTACTAACAGCAGCTCTGTTATGGGTAGAAGTACTGACAAAGACCAAAGCATTTCTGTAGGGTTGGGGTCATGGGGAGTCATCTCTGCTATGAGTCACTGTGTATAAACTGGAAAAAAAATGGCATAATTTGCCGAGTTGACCTCACCAGAATTATCTGTCACTGTTCTTGTCTGGTCAGCAAGACTTTGTTTTTTAATCATTACTTTGGCTTTGTTGTTCTAACTACAGGAGAAAAACGATATTTTGAAGTAGTTTTTCTAGTTTGACATGAGCCAAGCAATGAACAGATATGAGACAGTTTTAGGTGGCTAAAGGGTAAAATAAAATGTTGTTTTTTATCATTTTATGGATGTACAGTACATTTATTAAAGCAAGTTGTAGAGGATTTTTTTAACTGATGCTCTAGTTATGTGTGGTAATGTAGGACAATTAGGCCTTAAAAGCTTAGTAACAGAAGTTTACTTGTCTACATATTTTGTGTAGCAATTTATTACCTTTAAAAAAAAACTACCAGGAAAACATACGTTTTCTAATAGTACAATCATGCTTTTACCATAATAATTTTATCCGTTTTCTCATGGCTTATCAAGAGCGTTGAATGCTGTGCAATAAAGCAATTATTGCATCTTTATTAACATCTGTTGCTGCACATATACCTGCAAAACAAGCAGGAATATATTCCGTGTCAATTTAGAACAGGTTGCTCAGTTGCTGTTTGATTGCTTCCATTGTGTAGATGTGAAATTATATCCTGCAAACTCATTATTCCCCTCCTTTAAAAATTAAAATATAAAAATCAGTTTTTCCTTTGCTTTTTAAAGATTTTTTATTATTATTCTCTGTTCGGTTAACTGTGAGGCTATCAGTTTTCTGTAACACTGTATAGCGCATGATACTTTGATCAATGTTCTTTTTAGTAAATAAAATTTACAACTTGCAGCATCATGAATTTTTTAAAGCAGAGAAAGAGGGGGGGAAGTCCCAATTTGTATAACTTTCACCTCTCTTTATTGATTACTAATCAAAAGCAGATCTAATTCTTTACATTTTGATGTTGTTCCTAGTAAACATATGTTAAAGGAATTCAAGTTTCTCTGGTGATAATTAATATATACTTTCAACCCATGGCAATATTTATAGCAAGCATCTACAGTAAATGTCTTGAGGCATATTAACCTGCCAGTGAGTTCTGTAAAAAAAGGAAATGACCTCATGCATTTTGTTTTTAAATAATAATGTCTTCTTTTGCAAAGCAGCTTTAGGTGGTATAAGTGTGTTTACATTTAACAAAATTAGGTGTAGATTTTTCTTTTTCTTTTTTACACCTTTTACCATAGCATGTGGTGTTGCCATATTATTCTAGGTCAAGTCTGTCTTCCACACTGAGATGTGAGAAATATCGTGTGAGTTAGTTCTCTGCACTCCAATTGAATTATACACCTAATCTGTTGTCATTTCAAAACACTGCAGTTTACCATGAGACACAGTGTGTAAATATATATATTTCTTGCCATAATGGTAAAGAACTGACGGATATATTTAAAAATTAATAAATTTGTGATTTCTGCTGACATTTGGCATTCAGTGTTTTAATTTGAGAATATGGCATGATCTTTAGAGACATTCATCATTGCTTCTATTGCTGTTCATCAAAATGCCCATTATTACAACAGGCTGCATATATGGTGTTTAATTTTTTTTTCTTCGTTTTGAGATAGTTGGTATCAATGTTGTTCTTTGCTTGTCTGACTAAAATTTTCAGTCTGCTGCCATCTGGTGGTCATTTCCTATTCCTTCGAGGGCATCCATTAGATCTGTTCACACAGCCTTTTTTTGCACTTTTTAATACTTAACATATGAGCTAATGGTATATGGATATATTTTGCAGAATATATATATGAAAATATAATACATATTATAAACTATATAATATTCACACAAAAAGCAAGCACCAACATTATCTAATATTCCCACAAATTCATTCAGAACCAGCTAGTATATTATTTCCCAAATTAAAAAACAAAAGAGTTTTACAGTGTTGACAAAGTATGACAAATTTTGCATCTTAGGGCACAATCCTGCTGGAATGCTGCCCACTAGACAGAAGCATCCGTTCGTGGGGGCACCTAAGTATCATATGACCTGCAAGACCGTTGCTGACAGGACGGAAGGGCTGGCAGAAGCAATTTTTGCCTTTCCATCCTTCTTTTCAGTTTTCAGTTATGCTGCCATGGGGCTTGAGAGGCCAAAGGATCCAGGGGATCCTAGCCTTTCCCCTCCCCTCCCCTTTCTGCCCACAAGTACAACCCCTTAATCCTTTCCCCCAAATTGTTCAAGGTCGCTTTGGCAGCCTCAGCAAGGAAGCACCACAAAAACAAAACAAAAAAAAACATGGTGGCTGTGAGGAGGCAGGGGAAGGGATTGAAACACAGAGCTTCATCCCACCTACACTTTTATTCTGGTTCTCCCTCGAATTATCCCATACCGTTGCTGTGGTTGAGCTCCATCACACCAGCCTCCATGCTCCACCAGCGCATGCCTCAGGAGGGTTGGGCCAGGCTCTGCTTGGGGGCTACCAAGGGAGGCCCTCTTTGTCTTCTTGCTCCCGTGCGCACCCTGAGAGGGCTGGGCCTGCTCTGCGCTCCGCAGCTCTTGGGGCTACCGAAGGAGGCGGCTCTGCTCCTCGTCATCCCTCTGCACCCCCAGTGGAGGCTCGGAGCTCAAGAAGAACTGTTCTTTCCGCGCTGCAAAATATGTCGCCAAGAGAGGGGGAAGACCTGCGATCACAGCTGGACATGCTGCACATCATCGGAGTCCTTCGCCTCGAAAGCAGACTATAACATAGACGTCAAGTGAGTCCTTTGCAGGCAATGCGCCATGAATGCAGACTATAAGGCTGGTGTGATAAAGTTGTAGGAGTTTCCCAAAGTTGTAGGAGTTTCTACAGTGCCTGGAGAGAGACTCCAACATATGGTATTCCATGGTTCCTGGGACACTCTCGCAAGGACCATAGGATTGCTCTGTTAATCAGATTATAACAAGGAAAATCTTTTCTATCGGTCAACATCCTAGCCCTCATAAAATCAACAAAAGGATTCCAAATATTAGTAAACCAGCTAGCCTTTTGTCTACCATCTCTTAAACAGACATACTCTGTAGTTATTACCATGAATTAGAAGAAGTATATTTTGTAAAGTACTGCTGGTTTACATTTTCATTTATTTCATTTCCATACTGCCCCATAGCTGAAGCTCTCTGGGCGGGTCATGAGGATTAAAAAACATTAAAAATACATCATACAAAGTATATAACTATTTACATAAAAAATATAAGCAGCTCACAGCGAGACAACATATATCTAAACAACTTTTTTTAAAAAAAAAAACATTAACCAAAGACAATCCAGGATTTATTTTTTTTAAAAAAATCATCATATGCTGCCAAATGTCTGAGAGAAGAGAACGGTTTTAACCTGGCACTGAAAAGATAACAATGTCTGGCACCATTGTGGATTTCGTCACACAGCTTCCTACCCAGCCAAAGTGACTATGGAACATTCCACTGAAGGAGGAAAGCTGTTTTATTCATTATGCAAAACTCCCACCTACATCTCAGTAAAATGAAGGTCAGTTGGGCAACAGCAAAGCTTGCTCACTAACATTTTGCCAACCACTACAGATGTGTCATTAGATCATGGATTCTCTTGAGGCATAGCCATATATACAGCTTTTTAAATGAGACCAATTCTCATGCCTCTTAGGCCCTTTCTACACCTAAGGGTTATCCCAGGAAAATGGAGGGATCATCCCTGCCTCCCCCCCCACCCCGGGATCCCCTGTGTGTCATTTGGCTGCAAAGGGTTTGATCCAGGGACAATCCAGAGGAAAAAGGCAGGTATAGAAACGGCCCTAGTAAAAGAGCTCAGGAAATCTGTTTTGTGAGGCTACTGAGTTTCCCCAGCAACAACATATTTCTCAAGGTTGCGTATAAGGAGAACACAAGAATAGAAGCCATTTTAGTTTGTGTTTGTTTTAAACCTGCATTGTGATATCAGTGGGGTGATTCTCAAATCACAATCAGTGGCAACCCCTTCTTTTATTACTGGTGGCAGCTAAGCCAGAGTTGGCTTAAAAATGTGGAATTCTTCTTATCTAGCCTTCATTCTTCCATGGTTTGGCAAAATGTGGCATTTTTTTCTTATTGCTGAGTTTATGACCAAATTAAAGTCAGTATGGGCAGAACCAACCTAGATGCCTTTGTACGTGCTCAGGAATGCTGGATACCTTGATAAATCAGCATCACAGCCCCCAAAATAAAAAAAATATTCACATATTTTAAATAACTGTGACCTCTATCCCACAGTTTTGTGGAGGGTTTTTTTCACTCTCCAAACTACCTACTGCATCTCATTTATCAATGATCCTTAACTTGCTTAATTGAGTTATTTTGTTATCAGTGTACTTTTTGTTCCCTGCATATTTTTTGTATAATTTTAAAAACACACACACCACATAACCCAAAACACTATTTTTATAGTCTGGGCAGGAATTGTGTTTGACAAACAAAAAGAGAGGCAACAATAGGACCATATAGTCATGCAGCTGTAGAAACTATTCAGGACGCTGGTACAAGAAAAACTTTACAAAGTTAAATACAGCCTAAAACCCTGGAGAGCCACTGCTAGTCAGTGTTGGCAATACTGGGCTTGATAAACCAATTGCCTCACTCAGTATAAGGCTGTTTCCTACACTCCTGAGAGTAGGCAATTAATTAGGAGTCTCTTAGATGGCTTTGAGAAGTTGAGGTCTTCTGCTGAACTTGCTTTATCTCATCCTTCTACACTCTACAGAATGTACTGAGTTTATTGCTCACAGATAGTTTCCAAGGAAACAACGGACTTTTCCCAGGAAAGACCCTAGCTGGAACCATTAATCTTAGACTGAACTCTCATCTTGGTTGGATACAATACACATAATTTGCTTTTTGGATTTTACTCTCTGGCGCCTGAACTAGGAGCGATCAGTCTTTTTCCTACAAGAAAACACGTTAAAGTGAACAGGCGTCATTTGTAATATCATTTATCACAGTTTCTCTGTTTTTATTGTCAACAGCAATGACGACATTATTTATTTTGTTTTTGTGCTCAGCACCCATAAATGTATATAGATAAATCCATGGCTATCTGCTGGCAGCAAGTCTGGCTGCTGTCTCTGGATTTTGTTGGAGTTGAGAAAGTGGTTAATAAATTGCTCCCTTTGTAAAAGTATTTGTGGAGAATCTCTGCAAACATTCCAAAGCAGAAAATATGTAACTGAACTTTACTTGTGGTAAGTGGCATTCAACCAGTGACCAACAGATTTCTGGGGGGGAGGGGGGATAACATGAAGTTTAGCAAGAACATGTAACAATGAACATAAACAGTTCTGCTCAATCGAACCAAGTCTACGTCAGCAATTCTGTTTCCAACTTGCTCACAAGTGGGACATGGAAGTGGCAGCCATCCTCCCCTTGTTTGCCCCCAGGATCTAATTTCCATTGTGGCTTTATTAAATTTGGCCACATAGCTCACAGGTGATGACCATGTGGCCCCCAAGATGTTGCTAGATTGCAAGTTCCATCAGTTGCTAACCAGCAGAGCCAAGGGTGAGGGACAAGTTGTAGTTCAATCCCTCATATAGCTCATCTCCATCCTGTTTTCTTTTCCGCTGGAGGAAAGGGGGCTTGGATTCCACCCCTTCACCTTCTCCAAACTGGTAATCAGACCTGCCCACACCAAGAGACAGCAAGGCACTAATATATATATATATATATATATATATATATGCAAATACAAAGTAATGCTCACTTAGTTGACTGCTTAGTTGACTGCTGTGCACACAATTCTCTTAAAAATCAGGGCCTCTAACTCTGTGTGTGTGTGTGTGTGTGTGTGTGTGTGTGTGTATTAGAAAAGCAGATGAAGATATCAAAGTATGCTTGTCCTTACTGCTTATGCAGAAGATCCAAGCTAAATAACACCCATGGGAGTAAAGAGAATGATTGCAAAACTATTCCAGACCCAATTGATTGTTCATGTGCGTTCTTGAAGACATGATTATTTTTCCTTTGGCAGATAAAAATACCCTGGGACATTTTTCCTCTATATCAAGATCAGGAAACTAGATATGTTTATTAAATAAAATGTGATCTGTCCAGCAACTGGTGGACCTTGGTTCAAACAAAAACTGTAGGTGTAGCATTTATGTATGTATCTCTACCTATAAAGCGGAAAGTATGTATGTGTCACGTATGTCCAAAAATGTTTACCCACTTCCACATATGGTACTGCATTAATGCTGTTCTCCACCCTTAGGAAGGAGGGAGGGAAGCACTCTGTGCATGCCCAGAAACAGGCTTGACGAAGGGGGGCAAGTGCCCGACCCAGTCCCAGCCCTTCAGTGCAGGCTCCTGATGGAGTACTTCATGGGTGAGAGGTGTGGGCTGAGGTAGTCCCAGCAGGACTTGACCGGAGTTGTGCATGTCCACTGATAGCCACTTACCTCCCCTCCTTGGCGATGCTACTCCTCGATGCTCTGTCAAGAAGCAGCATGAGCCACAAGAGGAGGAAAGCGGCTCTCAGAGGACATGGGCACCTGAGGGCCACCAAAGGCATGCTGGGAGGTGTAGTACTGGCATCACTATCCCTCATTCCTAACTCGGCCCCCACTAACTGACTTTCCCCAACTGCCACTAACACTGACCACTATTCCATTCTAGCGTTAGCTGTCAGTCATTCCTCCATTCACTCTTCTATTTCAATAGTAAAGCCAGTCTTTCACATAAAAATCAAACTTTATTCAGTAATTCTTGCATCCGTCTTGGAATGTTGCGTTTTAGTTGTAACAGAGAGAAAAAAACAGCATAAAGGGAAGGAGGTCACAGCTCTGGGCAAAAGGCATGCTGAGAGTTGTAGTTTTTGTTTTCTGTGGGTACAAGAAAAATCATGATGCCAGCTGTTGACGGGGAGGGAGAGAGAGAGAAGAAACAAATTTAATTTGTTTTAAAGTTACCTCACAGGCCTAGGACAGGCCTACTTTGCAGGGTTGTCATGAAGGTAAGAGAGGGTGGAATGAATTTAATTTGTTTAGAGGTTAACTCACAGGCCTAGCACCAGCCTTCTCTTTCAGATGATTACCTCACAGGCACGCGGATAGGTCTGGCTGTTCAACATACCAGAAAAATCTAAACACATGAAATTTTGGATTTAAAATATTTTTAAAGAATTTAATAAAAAACAACGAGTCTTATGCCTACAACAACTCCCAGCATGCCTTGGGTGGACCTTCTCTTGCCACCAAACTATGGCTCATGGTCATGACCAGTATAAATTGCTATTATTCCATGAGGACATTCCATAAATACAATTTCTTCAGCTGGAGATATTGAAAATTGCTTTATCATCTGTGTGGCTCCATAGCAGTGGCATAATGCCACCAGCACCATAAGGTGGTGGATCCACTTTCCTACTATATGTTATTCAGATATCTGGGCAATGCCAGGTATATTTTGAAAACATATTTTTAGGTTTGCATCTTTTTTAGCTGATAGAAAGGGTGTTGTGTGTCCTGATTGTTTTTGAAGTTTAGACAGCTGCTCTGGCCAAGGCATGATGGGAGGTGTAGGCTTTTCAGGTAAAACAAAAAATGTGATTTATCACAAAGCTCTAGTTTAAAATACAGTTATTAACACAATTTTCCATTTATTCTAACAAAACAATTTACTAACTCAACCAAACTAAAAAAACCCAACCAACCTAAAGATGAATAAGTTGCACAGAAATTTATTATGTATTAAATAAATGTTATAAACATTATTCACCAACCCGAGCATATCAGCTAGTACTATAATAATACTTTATTACCACTTGGTATATTAAAATCCCTATGTGGTTCACATTAAAATACAACGTAACAATATCAAAATAAGATATAAAAATATAATTATAAACATTAGTTAAAATATTGAAAACTTATAGAATCCATGTGTTTTTATGACTGCACATCCCCTACAGCTGAGTCATAGTTGCTGCTTCTCCATGGGTGTATTCCACATTTCTCCAGGAGGATCACATAGGATGGGCTGATTACAGGGGATGTAGCCTATGCGGCAGAGTCTTGCTATTTACTGTTTTACTCTGTACAGCACCATGTACATTGATGGTGCTATATAAATAAATAAATAAATAATAATAATAATACCAGTTCTTCCAAACCCCAGGGACCTGGGTAGCAGATGTGGGAGATTGCAATGTGATTTACCGATTCTGTTACTTCCTTTTTACTGGGCCAATGCGATAAACAACTATGATGAAGTGGCCACTGCTATTCAGATATCATGTCAGCTGGGCCCTGTTACGATGGGGTAGATCTAAATATAATCAATAGATAAAATGATTTCTGCCTTAGCCACCATCTCCACATTTGAAAAGGGCATTCCTTCAGACTCAGTGCATCTGTAGGATGTTAAATGTTTTGCCAGCCATAGCGAGGGGAGTCTCAAAATCTATTTCCTTGTTGTAATTTGTGTAGCTCTATTAAATGCGCTATTTTCTGCCCTGGTCTGACATACAGACAGTAAAACAAGCCTGTTGTGGAAATTAAGAGCAGGCTCAAGACTTGTAGGAAGTAGTGCAAAGCAACAGGGGAGGCCATAAATCAGCTGGAAACAACCCCCTGGCACTAATGGCTCATTTGTTTAGACCTATATTTTTAACAGCAGCTGCCTTCTGTTGAGAGGAGGGCAAGGGAAAGTCTGCCAAAGGCTATTAAAGCAAGCCAGTAATGAGAACTGTTGGTCTGCAGTGGAGGATCCACTTGAGAGATAGCTTCAGAGAGAAGTGAAGCACTTGGAAAGGCAATGCACATTGTCTCGTTATTATAGGTGCCTAAAGGACTCATTAGCAGCCTTGATAAAGGTCAATGAATATTGCTCACAGAAAGAGATGGGAGAGATCCAATTTACTGAAAGGAATGCATCTGACTTACAGCATCTGAAGCTACAGATTGTGAGACTGTGTGTTTGAATGCTCTCCCTGTGAATACAAGACTAAGCACTACCACTGAGCAAGCTAGAACTCTTCACCCTGATGTGCTAGTTCCAGTCATTCTTTCTATGAGCCAAGATGCATGATCAGGACAATCAGTGCATCTTTTCCTAATCTCTACCATTCAGACTGCAGAGGTGTGGATGGACTGTATATTTGAATGCTCATCCTGTGAATACAAAATTTAGCATATCAAGAAGGAAACACTAGCACCCTTCAACCTAGCATGCTCGTTTTCTATAATCGGACTTAAAATAAATGTTTTATTTAAAACATTTCTTGTCCACCTTTTAGAGCAGATGCCCTCACAAGGCGGCTTACACAATAAAATACACAAAAACAGTTTAAAACATTAAAAGCAATAAAAACGTACACAGTAAAATAGCAGTTAAAACAATAAAAGCTAACAATACAAGAGATTATTCTAAATAAAAGGATTATCTTCCAGAAAGACAGCCCTCCCCTGAAATTTAGGGGATTATTTGAGACCCACAGTCCCCAAATTGTACATTACATAGGAAGATAGATGCCTTTACTGAGTCAGACCTTCAGTTCAACTAACGTAATATTGTTTACACTGACTGGCAGCAACTCTCCAGGGTTTCAGGCAGGAATTTTTCCAGCCCTACCTGGAGATGCCAAGGATTGAATTTGGGACTTTTTGTTTGCAAAGCAGATGCTCTACCACCGAGCAAGATCTGGAAGACTCCTGAATGTGTGTTTTAGCTTTGGAGAGTTGTTAAAGAACTACAGTTCTGGAGCCCACGCAAATCTAAAAGGTCAAGTCAAGCCATTTTGTAGGATTGTGAACTTCCCCCCCCCCCTTGGACCTACTTTTCTGATTGCAATAATAAGGGACATGCTGAAATTAAGCAAGTGAAGTTTTCCCCACCCGTTAAAGCCTGGCTACTTACCGCTAAAAAACAACAGTGCGGGGTCATGTTGTCTTTTGCCTGGGAACCCTGATGGCCCTTGAAAAAAGAAAAATACTAGAGAAATCCCTTTTACTGTAATGCTGCACCGCCCAGAATCCCCAGTGGTACCTCTGACCTCTTACCACTAATCCCAATCGAAACGGAGCACTTTCCTCCCGGCTTTTCTTATTCTTTTTGAGGCAGGCGCAGCAGGGCATAAAGCCGGTCCCTGGCTGGGAGCTCTTCCGCCCTCCCTGGATGCTACAGAGCTCACTGCCCAAACTACAAAAAATGGGCAAAGAAATAGGGGTCCTCAGCCAATCACCATTTTTCTTTTCTGTGCATGCCTAATAGAGCAGGAAATCGGCAGCCATTTCCTCTTCCTGGACAAGAGTGCCCAGTAGAAGAGGGGGCCACAGTATGCTTGTAGATGTGCAAAAAGCCAAGTCAAGGCGACAGTGTGAGTTTTTAACAATCTATGTGTGTGAGAGAAGGAGTACTATTGCCTGTGCAGTCGCAGGGACCAGAAGCCCACTCAAGAAATCGAAGGTAGGTAAGCTCTCTTCTTACTTTCTTACTTTTGTTGATGTTGTTGATTCCCCCCCCCCTCTCTTTTTAATCTAGGGACTGTCTACCGAGCTATCCAACCCCCTCCCTTTTTAGAACTGTTGGAGACTGTGCCAAACTATTCCCACCCCTCTTTAAATTGCTTCTCAGGAATGTGTGCCTAGCAGTCTCACCCCCACCCCACCCCGTGA
Source organism: Elgaria multicarinata webbii (assembly GCF_023053635.1). Lineage (NCBI taxonomy): Eukaryota > Metazoa > Chordata > Lepidosauria > Squamata > Anguidae > Elgaria > Elgaria multicarinata. The sequence goes on along the minus strand of NC_086180.1, from coordinate 32,353,224 downwards.
CCATATGGAAAGGAGGACAGGGCTCCTGTATCACTTTTTTGGAACAGGGTATTTCAGGAGGTGTTATTCGTACACATGTAGCACCTGATGAAATTCTCTCTTCATCACAACAGTAAAAGCTGCAGGAGCCCTGGCCTCTTTTGCATCTGGTCACTCTAGTACAGCTCCTGAAGCTTAACAGTTGTGATGAAGAGGGAATTTCACCAGGTGCTGCATATGTACGAACAACACCTCCTGAAATTTCCTTTTCTATATGACTATTAAAGCCACAGGAGCCCTGTCCTCCTTTCCATATGGTCACCCTAAAAAATGGGACAGTAGCATCTAGCTCCCCATTTACTTTTTCTAACACTTGAGCCCAACCTTCATACAATGTCTAGGCTTATAAAATGATTACACTCATACTTCCTTTTAGTTGTCCTGCAGCATTAACTGTTGTGATGAAGAGGGAATTTCACCAGGTGCTGCATGCATACAAATGACACCTGGTGAAATTTCTTTTTCAATACACATGTTAAGGATACAGGAGCCCTGTCCTCCTTTCCATATGGTCACCCTACCTGCCCCCCACTTCCTAGCAGTCCCCACCCCTTTAAAAATAACCCTTCTTTCTGGGGAACTTGTTCCTTGCAACCTCCCCCCCCCCCGACACAAACAATTAAAAAACCCCACTGTGTTTTAGGCCCATAGGACAAATTATAGGGATTTGGCTGGTACCACCCAGCCTGCTGCCGATCAGTCTCCCTGCCTGAACTGTCAGTCCCAGATTAGTTGTTGAGAACCCTCAGGATGATTGATACTTCCACATTCCTTTCTCTTCCCCAAAGGGGTGGAAGGATCTCAGAAACTGGGCATACCTTTCTGATCTGTGCCTGGAAATTTTAATTTATAGCAGTCTGGAAATTTTAATTTATAGCAGTTTGCCCAGACCTGGTGCCCTCCTGATGTTTTGGACTACAGCTCTCAGCATTTTATTATTATTATTATTATTTATTTATATAGCACCATCAATGTACATGGTGCTGTACAGAGTAAAACAGTGCTAGCTGGGGCTGATGGGAGTTGCAGTCCCAAAAAATCTGGAAGGCGCCAGGTTGGGGAAGGCTGATCTATGGGATCCTTTTCAAACTTCTGAGCTAGAGGAATTCTTTTGCATCCTATGTAACCTTGATAGTGGCTGCTTAAATATGCTGAAATAAAACAGAAGGTTTCATATGCAAACCTTTTTGCACATAACAAAAGAGGCCCTCCAGGCAATGTCTTCTGGAGCACATTCTGTGTCTGAGCATGATCGTTCTGTTGGCTCAGATGGAGTTTTGTGCGAATGATGTGTTTCATTTCTGAAAACTGTCAGGTTGGCCGTCCAGTGGCTGTTTATTTAAAGTGAGCTGATTTATTTGCAATAATTTGGTGCCAATTGCTTTCTCATGACAAATGTGCTGCTGCTAACAGCCTTCTGCTATGTAAATACCATTTGTATTAGGTTTTGTTCTCTGTCCTCCACTAGTCTGCTAGTAACGGCCTTTAATATGAATTTTCACTGCTCATAATACTTGTTCTTAATACAAGTTGATTACCCTTAGCCAGAAACTTTTATTCCATTTCTAATTAATCAAGAGACCCATTTCAAGCTGCTGTTCTGTTTTTGTGTCTGAGCACTCATCATTCATCGCACTAGAATGGCAAAATCAATACCCACAAACGGTGCATGCTTAGAACTTGATTACTTTAACCTCTTACATCAGGGATGCTCAACCTTTTTGGCCCTAAGGGCCAAAACCTGTTTTGCCATTAGTGATGCTGATGCACTGATCCGGGCTTCTTCTGGATCACTGGAAATGGGAAAAGGCTGGAGTAGCCTTCTCCCTTCCCCAGCAACCCAGAAGCAGTACGGAGTGCTGCTTTAGTCCCACTGCTTGAGCATCCTAGCCTCCTCCCATCCACACGCACACTTACCTTAGATCTTGGAATTGTTGTAGATCACAAGCTGAATGTGAGCCAACAGTGTGATGTGGCTGCAAAAAAAAAAGCAAATGCTATTTTGGGCTGCATTAATAGAAGTATAGCTTCCAAATCACATGTGGTACTGGTTCCCCTATATTCGGCCCTGGTTAGGCCTCATCTTGAGTATTGCATCTAGTTCTGGGCACCACACTTCAAGAAGGATGCAGACAAGCTTTAGCGTGTTCAGAGGAGGGCAACGAGGATGATTAGAGATCTGGAAACAATGCCCGATGAAGAGAGACTGAAAGAACTGGGCAAGTTTAGCCTGGAGAAGATAAGATTGAGGAGAGACATGATAGCACTCTTCAAATACTTGAAATGTCACACAGAGGAGGGCCAGGATCTCTTCTCAATCATCTCAGAGTGCAGGACTGCAATAATGGTCTCAAATTACAGGAAGCCAGATTCCGGCTGGACATCAGGAAAAACTTCCTTACTGTTAGAGCAGTACTATAATGGAACCAGTTAACTAGGGAGGTTGTGGGCTCTCCCACACTAGAGGCAGCTGGACAACCACCTGTCAGAAATGCTTTAAGGTGGATTCCTGCATTGAGCAGGGGGTTGGACTTGATGGCCTTATAGGACCCTTCCAACTCTACTATTCTATGATTCTATGATCTTTTAACAAATGTCAGAGATAAGCAAGGGACGGGAATGCAGCAGCAGATGCAGAGGCACCATTTCAGATTTTTGTGCTGGTAATGGTGGGAAGGTAATCCTGATTTCCCCATTGATCTGCCATTTTGTTTTGTTCTTTAAATCAATGCAAACATTTCCATTTACATATGTGTTTAAATATTTAATTTGTTTTCTCAGGAAGTATGCATTTTCTCTCAGAATAAACATTTCTCAAGCTATTCTATCTCAAAAATATGCATTTTAAACTATGCATATTTTGATGCATTGTTAAGCCAAATTGTATTGCAAATTTCAGTCAAGTTCAAAGTCTGAAGGACATGAACATTCTGATATATACGTTAACCCTGAAACAAGGGTCAGTTCGAATCAGAATTCACAAAGGTCTAATTCCTTAAACTTCCCTACCTAGAAAGACTAAATGGAGTACATTGTTGCCCCTACTTACACCTATTTGGTGTACATTTGTGGTGTCTTTTAAGAATTATCTTGATTTAGAAAAATCCCTTTCTTCCCTCTACCCCAGCATACTTGCTTCTTTGAGTTCCTACTCTAGATTGCACCAGAATTCTCTTACATTTCTCATCAAGAATAGGTAATGCGCTCACCGGAACATGTGCTGATAATATCAAGACAGCAGTGCGATCTCAGGTGTGCAGAAGGCCCCATTAATTCTACCGTGTCAGCAACATCACAATCAAGTCAGTTATAATTTATGGTTTCCTTGCAGGAAACTGACATCTCTTAAACATTGCCAAAGTATGGCTTTTAATTGCCATAGTTATTTTTAGAGATCCTTAAATTTAAAGACAAGTGACTTCTTAAAAATTTGGAGCAGGGAATTACGTTGTAACATTTTGGGGGAAAGCGCCAGCAATCAAGACAGGAAACGGGGCTGGGAAAAAGCAGAGTTTCCTGCTTCACTGACAATATCCACAATTGCTCAGCCTTGAGTCTATTGTGCTCCATCAGAGCAATATAGACCGAGGGCTTCGGTAGTTCATGTGCAGCTGTATGTTATATGATAGGTATGACTGAGGAGTCTCAGCCTTTGTATCTACTATTAGATGAATTAACATTAAAAAAAACAAAAACTGAAGTTTGCATGAATCAGGGACACATGATTGGGTAAAAAACTTACCATTTGCAGGAATTCAGAAATATCACTCCCTCTACATGAGGAATATTTATTTTATAGAACAGCAGGCACATAGTAAGCCCCAGTAAATGCTATGGTGTGGTATTCTAAAATTGTGTGATAAACTTTATGGTAGAAATGTGTGCTGTCTCCAGTACTCGAGGCAGTAAGCCTGTGTGCACCAGTTGCTGGGAAACATGGGTGGGAGGGTGTTGTTGCACCATGTCCTGCTTTGTTGTCCCCTGGCTGATTGGCCACTGTGTGAACAGAGTGCTGGACTAGATGGACCCTTGGTCTGATCCAGCATGGCTCTTCTTGTGTTCTTAACTGGGGAGTCTTCCCAAGGAGAGGAATGGAAGTGTTTGGAAGTTTGCTTCATAAGGAAGTGAGGATCTAGTTCAAAGCCTCACCAACACTGCCTGCAATTAGTCCCCTATTTATGATTTCCTCCCTGTATTTGTTCTAAATGGAGAAAGCCCTTGAGCAAAAACATTTCACCAGTACTGACTGATTAGGCACCATAATGGAATCCAGAAGTCAGCCTTTTTGAATTGATGGTTAATGTGATTAATGGTTAATGTGATTATAAAAGTCGCATTACAACTTGTGTATAGCGATAACACAGGGTATGTGCATCAATACCAAATGCAGTTGGATGCATTGTGAAACATCAGTGACTAGACTCCTGTTACATGATGCAGAAACTCTTCTTTGGGTTAAAATAGGCTAATTGTTAGTACTGGTTGGATATTTATTTTTTAGGCCGACCATATGAAAAGGAGGACAGGGCTTCTGTATCTTTAACAGTTGTGTAGAAAAGGGAATTTCAGCAGGTATCATTTGTATGCATGCAGCACCTGGTGAAATTCCCTCTTCATCACAACAGTTACAGCTGCAGGAACCCTGCTCTCTTGTATCTGGTCACTCTAGTATAGCGAAACATATGAACAACAGCTGCTCACCTTAACCAAAAGGTAAACATTGAGTGGCTACAAAGTTAAGGAAATAATGAAACAAACTTATAACAAAAGCAATCTTTTATGTAAAAAAAACAAAAAGAATAAAATGTGGAACACTTTTTGTAAGCGTACACCAAAGATAATAAATATACAGACGACAATAACACAATAATAAATCTGCTCCACAATATCTGTAAGTGAAGGCCAAATGCGTTTCGACTTGCAATCTTCTTCAGTGGCCTGATAACATAGCTTGTTAAAGACTTCAGTTCAGGTAAGTTTGTTTGGAAAAAGAAAATATATGCAGGCTGACACAATTGGTCCCAAATTCAGGGAATATATAAAGTTGTCACTCCCTATAGCACGGCGAGTGGTGCCTCATAAATCGCTGACTGCCCCAACTCCCGTGGATCCGTAACAAGCGGGCCAATTGAGTCAGCCTGCATATATTTTCTTTTTCCAAACAAACTTACCTGAACTGAAGTCTTTAACGAGCTATGTTATCAGAAGATTGCAAGTCGAAACGCATTTGGCCTTCACTTACAGATATTGTGGAGCAGATTTATTATTGTCATTTGTATATTTATTATCATTGGTGTGTGCTTACAAAAAGCGTTCCACATTTTACTCCTTTTTTTTAACATAAAAGATTGCTTTTGTTATAAGTTTATTGTTTCATTATTTCCTTAACTTTGTAGCCACTCACTCTTGTATAGCTCCTGCAGCTTTAACTGTTGTGATGACGAGGGAATTTCATCAGGTGCTGCATGCATACAAATGACACCTGCTGAAATTCCCTTCTCTATACAACTGTTAAAGATACAGGAGGCCTGTCCTTTTCATATAGTCACCCTAATTTTATTTAACATAATTGCTAAGCCATTTATCATAAAACAATATGGAAGTGGTGTACAATAATAAAAGAACAGTAAAACCGTAAAAACATCTAAACATAAAACAGAATTATGAGCTGCGGACAGCCTGGGCAAACAAATGTATTACTACTGATGCAGGCTTTTATTCTGTTGGTCTGTCTTGCTGTGTGTTTGTTTGTTTACTAGTGGCATTACACTGTTGCCATATTAAATATGTTGGAACACCTTCCATATTAGTTTTCAGGTTGATGGATCTCTTATTTATCAATGCCAACATTTTGAAAGAACGGCATTTTTCTCCTACTTGAGTCTCACTCAATGGAAAGCCAAGCCAACTCTGTCCTTTTTCCTGTTAAGCTTACAGTTCAAAGAAAATGATAAAAGTAAAATTTATAGCCTATGGTGAAGAAAAGGATGGAGAGCTTACATTTGGGATGCTTAATCTTATTTTTAAGAACCGTGGTTGGAAAACAAATCTCATAAGATTGGAGAATTGGCTAGAGAGCAAAAGATGATTCTTTAGTACAAGGAGTGCCTGTATGTGCCATGAGAGAAAACTCACAGCGTTCTCTTCCACTTGGGCTTCCTACCATTATCATTGTTAGGTGGGCCTCTTGAGATCAGGGATCCCCCTGCTTCATAGTCATCTTGGAACTGCTAAAGAAAATGCTTCAAATGTGCACAGTCAAGGAAGAAATGGCAAGCTAGGAGCCAGGACTGCTGCTTTCTCTTTCCCCTGTGGCTTCTGCTTCAGTCATTAACAAAACCATCCGGCACTGTCACTTCCAAAGCACCTAATTTTGTATGAGGTTAGAAACAGTTCTTACACACTGTAATGCTTGACATAATACTTATAGCCCTTTAAGTATTCAAAGGACTTAATATATTTATATTAACTTCAATAACCCTGTGATGGAGATCAGTATTATCTCCATATAGCAGACAGGTAGCCTGAGTTAGAGCGAGAGAGAGATGCCTAATACCACCAAATAGTGGCAAAAGCAAAATGTGAACCAGGACATCACCCATCACATCTCAGGCTGCCATCACACCAGGCTTTTTATCCTGCAACTTACCAAGCTTTTGCTTCTGGATTTTTTGTGGAGTTGATCAGCTTCTTTACATGGGAGGACACATGCTTTGATTCTGGATCTTAATTTGTCTGCAAGATCTATACATTTCATTATACAGGCACTAGAAGGCACTGCCATGTACTGCTACTCTGTCATTACACACTGTTGATATATCGGATTAATGCTCCTTGTCATGTTATCTCCCATCTTTTTTAAAGTGAGATAAAAGTCAAAAAAGGTCAAGATGCCCTGGATGTTAACAATGTCATGTAAAGGACCTGCAAACTTCCGTGAGTGACCAATCACTTTTGTGCAATGAAAGCTTTGAGTAGAAATGCTCTCAATTTCTTAGCTATTCTGACACTTTATCTTTCTAAGGTTTTAGGGAAGGAAATAGATTATAGCACAGTGACAGAGTACATATTTATCATTCAGAAGTCCCTGCATCCAGTCCTTAGCTTCTCCAGTTAAAAAAGGACGAGGTAGCAGCTACTGGGGAAAAACTTGAGACCCTAGAGAATTGCCCAGTTGGGGCGTACAGTACTAGGCTTGGTGAACAGTCTGTGTTGGTTTAAGCCAGCTTTCTATATAACTCAGGCTAGTAGTATTGGTAGTAATAGTGATATGTGAATTAATTATTTATTATTAATATTATTTTGCAAAACATATATTTCCATGTGATGATATGCAAAGGTGTACACTTTTTATCTATCAGTGTATCCCTGAGTCATGGAAAATTCGCACCCTAAAGAGGTTATAGATTTACATTGCTTCTACACTTTTTTGTACACTGGGGGCTGATCTACACCAAGCAGGATATAACGCTTCTAAAACGGTATGAAAATGGTATATGTAATGTGTCTTTGGCCTGAACAGTTGTCATAACCCTATAACCCTTATAAACCATTGTAAGCAGTAGTGTAGATCCTGCCTGGGACTTTATTTTGTAGCTTTAAATATGCTATAACCATTTGGTCCACTAACTGATTTGTTAATGAAACCAGGCAGTGATATTCAGTGATTGATTGTTAGAAAGACACTTCTATTCTGTTGTAATGGAGGAGATGACTGGAAGAGAGGTGGAGCCATGCTGGAAGGGAAATTATATTCAATATAATACAAAGAACTTCAAAAAGCTGCAGGATTTAATTAGACAGATGCTCCCCACCTAGCTATCATGATGCTTCATTGTAATGTTATAGTACAGTGTTGGTTAATTAATACTATGTTTAGGATATGAAGTAGTGCCTTCTTGCACACAAGTCCACAAATTTTATTAGCCCACAAGAATGTTTTACTAGGCCAATTGCTCCATGCGTACCTGTGTTAGCCATATATAATTACAAGAATCCAAGAACCAACTTTTGTAAAAAATAAAATTTAAAAAAACTCTCTTTTTTACAAGGAGGGTTTAAATAGAGTTATCCAATTAAAGAGATCTTGCTTGATTAATCATACTAGCTTTTGTTGTCTAATATACTGTTCAATTAAATCCGCCTAAATTTGCCTATAAATAAAACAATATTTCTAAAGAAAACCAGACACTTCCACTTTTAGATTATGCATGCACACGATGCCATGTTAGACAAGACATTCATCCTATGTGAGATGGAATATGGCTTCTAAGATGGCACCAGCCAGCTGTAGCTTATAGCAATGGCACCTGGGGTCATCCCACAAAGCTAATTGGAGGAAGATTCTGGACAGATAAAAGGAACTACTTATTCACACAGCACGTAGTCAAACTTTGTAATTTGTTATCTCAAGTCGTAGTGATGGCCACCAATCTGGCAGGCTTTAAAAGGGCGGTTAGACAAATTCAGGGAGGATAATGGCTACTAGCCCTGATGGCTATAGGCTACCTCCAGCATCAGAGGCAGTAAGCCTATGTGCACCAGCTGTTGGGCGACATGGGTGGGAGAGTGCTGTTGCACTCATGTCCTACTTGTTGTGGGTCTCCTGTTGACAGCTCGTTGGCCTCTGTGTGACTACACAGACCCTTGGTCTGATCCTGCAGGGCTCTTTTTATGTTCTTATGAACAGATCTCAGTAGGCTTTGTTCAGGTGGTGGGAAACATCTCTGCCATAGAGCATCTGATAGAGTAGGCAGCACTAAGCGAGTTGAACTAATCGCTATTAGGCAGAATATACTTCTGATAAAAACAGGGGCAATTTAACTGAAGTGTCATTTAAAATAAGAATTCTATTGGAAGATTTTTTTTAAAAAAGGCATATAAGATAATTCTCTAGCGCGCCCCATGTTCAACCATTACTTTTCCAAAGGCTTCGCCAAAATGCATGTCGTCTGTCTGTCTGGTGATAGTTTTTGGAAAATTATTATCTACTGCCCTCTTGTGGCTATAGATAGTAAAAGAAAGGAGGGCGGGAAGGAGGAAGGAAACTCTGATTGCAGATTGCTTACTGAAAGTTTTCCTTCAAATATTTGGTTTGTACAGAATAGTCCTCTAGGTAAGAGAAAGAGAGAAAGAATGTGACATTTCCTCTAGACACATCATATACTTTAGTGTATTTTTTAATGGATTTTTGTTGTGAACGTGCTGAATCAAACATTGCTGTGGAAACGTAACTACTGTACAGTGGTATTCCCTTACCAGATGTTCCTATCCCCACCCTTGGCAAGGGAAGCAACAATTTGGGCGCTGCAATTTTATTAGAACAATGGCAAAGGAGCGAAAGTTTAAACTTAAGTCCTTTCCCCAAACACTGCTCCAAACAAACTGGATCCTCAGTTGCATTGCATAAACATCAACAGCAGCGATTAATCTTAGCTCTCTCATGTGCCATCGATTTTGTCTTCGCCATTTACCTGGTGGTGTTTGCCCAGTGAAGGGTGTTTTGCTGTGCAGAGGTGAGTTCTGGCCGTGTGTTCCCTTGCATTAGAACATAAGGGCTGTGCTAGATCAGGCCTGTCGAGTTCAGCATTGTAGTCCACGCAGCGGCCAACCAGTTGCCTGTGTGAGAGGCTCACAAGCAAGACATGAGTGCCATAGTACCCTTCTGCTCATGGCCCCCAGCCTCCGATACTGGAGGTAATAGATAGCCATCAGGACCAGTAGCCATTGAGAGCCTTATCCACCATGAATTTGTCTAATCCCCTTTTCAAGTTGCATGCCCTCACTCCATCTTGTGGTAGAGGATTTCATAGTTGAACTATGAGCTGTGTGAACTACATCCTTTTATCTATCCTGAATCTCCCACTACTCAGCCTCAGGGAATGATCCTGGTCCATTTGGAGTCCACTAGGAGCAGAGTTCTCCATGTACTGGCTCCCACTCTGTGGAACTCCCTGCCTGTTGATATCCAACAGGTTCCAATGCTGTTGTTTTTGCAGCACTTGCTGAAGACATTTTGATTTAAAGACTTTCCTTGATTGACCAGCCACGGTTTTATTGACATAATTGGACTTTAAATATGTTAATCCTGTATTTCGATTCTTTTTATTATTATTATTGCTTGCCATTTTGTAGTCTTCTTAGATATAAAGTGGTCTATCAATTTTGTAAATATATAAATAAATAGTTTTTATCTCATGACTGCTAAATTAGCTCAGGAGTTTTTGGTGAGGGACTTCTAAAAGGCAAAGCAAATAACGTCTAACGGATCACCCCTATCCACATGCTTGTTGACACTATCAAAGAACTCAAAAAAGTTAATGAGGCAGGACTTCACAGAAGCCATGTGGATTCTTCTTCCGGAAGACTCGTCCTACTATATGTTTGAACATTTGATCTTTAAAAATGCTTTCTACCCAGTAGCAGTATCTATGTCAGGTATGCTTTAGGGTGGATTCCTGCATTGAGCAGGGGGTTGGACTCGATGGCCTTATAGGCCCCTTCCAACTCTACTATTCTATGATTCTATGTAACATAGGAGGCTTCCTCCCCCATTCTCAGTTTTCTAGGCAACTTTTATAAATTAGGTTAGATGTGAGGGCAATGGCTGTACCTGTTGTGTCTCCACTGAGAGCAATGAAAAGCGGCCGTTGAGTTGCCCCAGGCCCTTTCCCGAGATGGAGCCCCTTCAGGTGCTGCTGTAGGACAGAGTGCAGGAGGAACTGAAGTGGAACTGTTTTGCTCAGATCACTCAAGAATATGCATGTGACCTAAACAAACACTGAGAATTTTGAGGTTGTGAGACATGAATTTCAAATCGATAATCTAGCAATCCATGCAAAACAAGCAGTGCGTGGATGTCATTTAGTCTGGTAACGGCTGCTAGCGCATTTCATTTTCCTTCTGTTGATTTCTTCTGGCCATACTCAGGAGTGTGTGTGTGTGTAGAGAGAAATAGGTGTTTGTTTGTTTTTGAGGGGGGAGGATTTCAGTGAAGGGTGTTGCTGATTTCTCCCAGCACTGTTTCTCCATTCCTTGTGGCCGATCAAAAAAGCTTTCTCCAGCAGTGGGAGCAGTCCTGAGTTTCCCTTTGCAGTGCGGTCGCAGTTACAGCCTAAAGCTTCCCAGTTTTGTTGGTTCCCACCTAGAATGGGGCTGTATTGTATCTCAGGGTTCATCAGGAGTGGTTCATGAGCACAAGGGACAATTCACAGAACTGAATAGAAGTGGCACCCTGGCAACGCTTCCAAGAATCATAGCTCACCGCTCTTCTTTTTCTCAGTTTGACAAGCTCAGCAATTGCACAGTTCTCTTATCCCCAAGCAGGGAAGGCTGTTGGCTCCAATGTCAGTGGGATGGTGAATCCAATCTGGGTTTCAGTCAGGACTCGCAAGCATTCAGAACTGTTAAATTTCTGACTAGGGCTGTGCACATCACACACATCGATTAGTCTTGAAGACCGATTTGGGAGCTCCAAATCAGCCCTGATCTGACTTGGCACACTTCAGGATGGGGCTGACATGCTTTGGATTCAGTTCTGAAGGGAAGTTCAGAACCACCACCACCCCGAAGCAGCTCGGCCATTGCAGGTTCCCAGGTACCAGCTGAGCAGTTACTCAACTGACGCCCAGAAAAGCCGGGCATGAGGCCAACTGGGAGTCCATTGAACTCCCCACTTGCCCCCTTGCTCTCCGTCCCATCCCTCCCTGCTTACCCCCAGACTACGGGACCTGCTTTTCCCACCAACTACAGGACTTACTTTAGCTGCATGTCCTCAATTAGAGCCCCCATTTTATACAAAGACAGGGGGCTCATCTACACCAAGCAGGATATTCCACTATGAAAGCAGTATGAAAGCGGTATATAAAAGGCAGGAGCCACACCACTGCTTTATAGTGGTATTGAAGTGCACTGACAACTCTCTAGGTAACTGGTTCCACTGTTGTACTGCTCTAACAGTCAGGAAATTTTTCCTGATGTCCAGACTGAATTTGGCTTCCTGTTCCGTGTCCTGCACTCTGGGATGATTGAGAAGAGATCCTGGCCCTCCTCTGTGTGACAACCTTTCAAGTACTTGAAGAAACATCCAACTAAAGCATTTAGCCAGATTGTACTATCATCGGAGTGTAGTGGTAAACCTTTTCCTGAACCGTAGAACTTCAGGCTGCAGGCAGCATGTTTGAGACCCTTCAGCTGGAGATGCCAGGGACTGATCTGGTGTATTTAAAGCCTTCCACTGACCTGTGGTTCCTCCCCTGTATTAATGTCTTGGCAACATGCTTCAGCTGCAGGAACTCTTCAGGCATTGGCCCCAATCCTTAGAACATCAAAAGCTGCAGATAATTGTACATTCAATACTGAGCACTGGGTTCACATTTTCTCAGGACTGCAGAGCAGAAACCCCAATAATCTCTCAGGTGTACTAGGAACCAGGAAAAAAGGTTGCCTGGACTCAGTTCAAGCAGCATGTCTCACAGAAATGTGCTTCCAAATGGATTGTTCTTGCTGGTATTTGGGTCATTCTAGTCTTTGCAGGCTGTATTCTTTGCAGGTATTAAAATGTACATGTTGATCATTTTAGTTAATTTTAACCTGCAGCCATTTAAACGTTGTATAACCAAACACACATTATTTTTTAAAGCGTAAGGCACCCCAATGGTTCCCGTCTTTATTAATCATGTATAGTAACTCTCTATTTTCTGTACTGTTCTGATGGTGGGAAGGAATCAATCATTGTATGGAAAGTGGTTTGTCTTGCTGCTGTTGCTAGGCTGTGGTTTACTTTCCATGGGACATGAAAAAGGCTTGACAGGTGTTGTACTAATGATCATATTTCTAATGTAATACAGTGCCATTTTTCTTGGTAGAAAGGCAGGGTACAAATAAAATAAAATAAATATAAGGGAAATTAATCTATTATGGTATGGGTGAAAGCACAAGAACTATGAAAGATACAAAATGATTGTTTCTCCCTGTGATTACATTTACTTCCTACAGTTGGCAAATTTGCCACTTCATGCATTTGTAAATAGAACCTTCGGTCTTTTGTCATGTTTTCTTCACATTCAACAATGTCAGGGTATCTGTCTTTCTCCCAAACAAGTGCTTTTAATGGTGTAGTTAAATAGACCAACCCATCTGGGAGATTTTCACACTGCTTTCCATACAGACCAGTGATTACGTTTTTCTAATTACCACTATTCATCTATGTAACTTTTAATTCAACCTCTAAAACCATGAAGTCACATAGAATAGACCAGTGTATGCTGCGATCTTTTGGAAATTTTGCATAGGAGAGAATGTCCTCAACCTGCCAACAAAGTTGATGTCACTATCTTAATGGAAGGATGTATAAACAATTAATACACAATAAACAACCAGCCCCCAAATGGTGTTATTTCTGTAATACATCTGTCGCATCTACATATTAACACACTTTAGTTGCTGTCAACAAGATTAACACTTACCATCAAGATCCCCTTCTTCAAAAACTGAAAACAGAAAATCACGGTTGTCATGCCTGTTCTTTGAAGTGCTTGATTCTTGATTATGCAGAGTTCATCATAATAATGTAGACATTGCTAGGATCACCCAACTTATTATCCCATGTGAAATTGGTACCAAAAAAGAGAGCATACCATTAATACTACATTTAACACTTGTACATTTTTATTTAATTAAATCAGCCATTGTACACATTGCAGCTATGTATTGTTAGTGTTGTTGTTGTTGTTGTTTAAATCTTTTAACTAATACATGCCCTCATAGATATATTCAGTTAGTGTTATCACCATGGGAACAAGATGCTGATTCATCAACTTAAAATCACCTTCTCACAGTATTCAAGTTCTCTGATAACACAGCAAAAAATCAAAACCGAAAAAGGAGAATAGCCATTATGCTGTTACACAGAACATCATCTGCACCGCAAATAACACAACAGAAATGCATTTCTTGTAGAGCCCCAGTCTTGAAGGTCAACCAAGCGATGTTCTTGACAATGAGAAATGAGCTATTGTGTGTCCTGCAATGGGTCTCCTTCCATTTTGGCAGTCACAACAAGTGCTTGTGTCCTGCATGCCAACCAAAAATATTTTTGCATGGCACTTTGGCTAGCTTTTTTTTTAGCAGGAAACCAAGACCTCCTAAAATGTTTCCTTTCTCTTGGCATGGTTGCTTTAATGAGGAGGTGCCATTTGAAACATTTATTTTCAGCATTCTGAGCACTGAGTGAGTCATTTTTTATTTATTTTTTACAAGAAGGAAAGGCTGGCTTGGTTTTGAAAAATATCAACCCTGGAGGACTTGACTCATCATTGTTGAATATATTTTGTCTTTATCAAATAACTGATTCAAAATGTATATCATTTTATATGTATATATATAATATATATAATTACATATATATGTTAAAATGCTACAGAGCTCCAGACCACTATTAGAATTAGGTACAGACCACAGAACAATTCCAGAGTTACATATGCCCTTCTTGGAAAATCAAAGTGCTGACATTTACATCATGATTCTTGAACATAGGTTAGAAAATATAAATAAAATAGCAACAAAATCAAATGTCTAATGGATTCATATCCCCTCATAAGCAAAACTTTGAAGAAAAATCTCAAATGGAAGGTTAAAATCTGCTCGCTCAGTGCTAAGAGAGATGAGAAGCTGTTGACATGGTTACTAGAGGGTTGTTTTTCTTTATTTTCCAATGCCACATGCATGTACCAAGTTAAGAGAGAGTCTTGATAGAACGTGATACATTTAGTTTAACCTTTCTTGAAGAGTGGATCAGGGTTTCTTTCCCCCCTATCAAGTTATCTACAGTGCAGTGGCCAGCAGAAAGAACCACCAATAAGACAGCGTGGCTTGCTAAAGCAGTGATAAAAACAGGAAAGTACAGTAGTTAGAGCTGTTTAATGCACCCTGCCTCATGTCCCAGTCTAAAAGATTTGAATACAGTATGCAAATATGCCACAGATATAGCTGCTAGCAAGTTATGTCTAACTGGGTATTTATTTTTTCTTCAGGGAATCTTTAGCTGGCTTCCCAGGAGACTGAAAAGCTGTGATGGCTGCAGTCAGCTGTCTTTTAATGGAAACAGCTGGAGTTTGAGGTTTCAGCCTGACTCTTAAAAAACTTTAAGTCAGGTAGATCATTAAGCTGGAAGTCCAATGAACACAGGATGCCTGGCATGCTTCCTTCCCAGTAGATCCATGTCCTACACTCAGTGGATTGTGTTAGCAATATTATGTGAATTGCTCTTCAGCAGTTTCAACAGACCTTTTTAGTCCTTGATGCTAAAAGTAGTCATGATAGGCAGTGTTTCTTTCTGTCTTTCAGTCTTGTGAGTCCAAGTACTTTAGCTATTTACAGGTTACTGTTAATATCCCACTTTTTAAAAAATGCATGTACATTGTCACTTGAAGAGGCCTGTGGAAGAAACTGTGTGTTTATGGATCTGGTGCAGAAGTAAAGGAACAACAAAGATGGCAAATATGACAAGTTTCCAGTACAGCACAAAGTCGACGACTTTTAGTAGACAAACCATCCCAAATGAAGGATGCTATCTTTGGTCACAAATTAGCTTACAGATATTTTAAAAAAGAAAAGAAAAAGCTACTCTATATGCCCAAAGTAGAAATATCAGTATCCCCTGGTGATTAAGTTATAACATCTATGGCAAAAGAAGAAATGAAAGCTGGATATTGAATGGATATGTGTGTTGGTCTGTGGGTGAGATTTAGCAGCATCTCATTTGGCCTCTTTCTTCCACTCATCTTTGCAGAAATGTCTTAGTAGTTGCTGAAGGTCATGCTGAAGGTCATCCTGGGGTAGTGCTTCTGGTGTGTCCTCCAGCAGTTCCACGTGAATACGTTTTCCATACTGGTCCTTAACCACAGTCCTCTTCTGTGTACTGGCTTTACTCATTGTTGTCCTATAGGAAAATGAAAGGGTAAAATAGAATGACTAGGGCATTTTCTTAAGACGGAAACTGGGTTTTCCTTTTCTAATATTAATAAATAATAAACAGCATAATATTTTAATAATATCCAGCATGAGTTTTGAGCTATAGTAGGTCCAATGAGAGTGACTGAAGCTGACTTGAAGGAACCCAGAAAAATGTTGAATACATTTGTGCGTACCTGAGATATCAATAAAAGAACATACTTTTTAATTTCATCCTATTTGCAAGTTTTATATAGACAAGAACAGCCCAATATCATCTAGGAAGTGGTTGCTAAAATGGGTGGTGCATATATAGTCTGAGCACAGAGAAAAGAAAACGTGTATATTGTTTTGTTAAGTGATAGTCAAGCAAATACTCAAGAAATAGAAGAGATAGATATAGTTGTCTCACAGTACAGACAGAGCACAAATGAGATAGGTAGTCATCTCTTTCATTCCTTGACCTTTTCACACACAAATGAGGTTGAGGAGAGGAGGTGGTCGGCACCAATCGTGTCCCTATTGAAATCAAAGGGACTTAAGCTAGTCATGACTAATTTAAGTCCCATTGATTGCAATGGGTTTTCTCAAAGTATAACGATGTTTGGTACCAACCCATAATGTATATATGTATTCCTTCTCTTTGTATTGAGGGTATAGCTATAGCTACCCTGTTTTAGTTCCTTTTAAAATAATATTTGTTACTGTGAAGTTATGGTTGATTTTACAGTTGTAAGTGGACTTGTAAACTCTTGTAGAGAGATGAGGCATAATATAATCAATAATAATAATAATAATAATAATAATAATAATAATAATATCATCATCATGTATTTAAACAACCATTCATGTACTTGATGAATTTTGGCCCATGAAAGCTTGTGCCACAATAAATTTGTTAATCTTTGAGTTGCAACAGGACTTCCTTGTTCAAGGCAACTTCCTATGTTGCTTTTGTTTCAATGTGATAAGATGTCTTACCTTCTGGAATTTTTCATTAAACAGACATGCTTTCATGCACAGACATTAAAAGAACTCATGAAAACCATGCAAGTATTTCAATGATATTAACCCTAACATAATGATAATTATGCTTATTAATTAATTCTACTCCATCTTTTCTAAATGATGAATAACCCTCCATCATTGTATCAGAAATCGATTGCTCTTGAGTTTTGTTTATATGTGCCAACGTGTTTAAGTATGCCAAAGGTCTGGGGGGAAATATACTGGGCTAAACATTCAATTGATTAGACAACCAAACACAATCTGTTAAATATGCTAACTCCAATATATATATGCTTGCACTTAGAACAGCCAACTATACCTGTTAATTGTCCCAGACATGATCTAAGTGCACATGATGGGGCAAACTTGCTGAAGCTAAGTAGGTCTAGGACTGGCCAGCATGGATGGGGGTCATCTGGGAACCCCATATATGCCGACTTCCATGATGGAAGAAAGATGGGATATAAATGCACTAATTAAAATAATAAGTTGAAATAATATAATTTCTAAAAATATATATTGTGCTTTCAAGTATTCATTTCCATAGCTTCATAAGAATAGCCAGAATAGGCACAAAAGGGAGGTAACACAGAGTAGAACGCATGCTTTGGTCAAAAATTCAGAAATCTTGTGTCAGATTAGTAGCACAAATATTTGGATCAAAAATGCCTATATCCAGCAATACGCAATCTTGGCACATATTCGTTGCATAACTAGTGAATATAGGGTCGGGTGGGGAGAG
The DNA here is from genome assembly GCF_023053635.1 of Elgaria multicarinata webbii. NCBI lineage: Eukaryota > Metazoa > Chordata > Lepidosauria > Squamata > Anguidae > Elgaria > Elgaria multicarinata. Next base: position 32,335,484 of record NC_086180.1, on the reverse strand, counting down.
AACTAGCTCAGGAACCGCTCTGTGCTGGTCTAATAAGTACAGTCTGAAAGAGAGCTTGTGTTCTTTGAAAGCTGCCGAACATCATCTTAATCTGCTTTAGTAAATATCACAGTGACACCAAAGAGAACAGATTGTTAAAATGGGACTTATCTAGTAAATGTTATACTGTTGATAGGAGACATTTCTATTTTTGGAGCAGGAATTTATGACAAATGGCATCATTGTCTGCACTGTCCTTTAAAACTATCAACATACAATATACCAAGCAGTCTCTGTCCTTTTTTACTTGAATCCCACACATGGAGTCTCTTCATTTGTCATCTAGGGGGCTGCCTTGATGGTTCTAGGTTGCTGCTGCTTTTGCAAAAAAGTGTCACTTTCGCTGCTGCGGGAAGCTGCTGGCTAATCCCCACGGAGAAGGCAGCGTGGGCTTTCCGGCAGCCATTCAGCTCGCCAGCCCGCCCCTGCCTTCTGCCAGGCTTCCAGCGACTAATCAGGGGTTGCCTTCCATCCAGGAACACCTCCACCTCGACGTTGGAGCAAGGTTAGACTGTGGAAGGGCCTTGTTCACCTTGCTCCAGCCTAAAGAGTCTAGATAAGTCCTTGATTTTTTAAATGCGGAGCTATGCAGGAAAGCCCCACAGTTGCTTCAAGGTGGCTGCTGCGTTGTATAACTGATGCAGCGCCACTGCGCAGGTACCCCGGGACTTTTAACACGTATAGACAGCCCCTGGAGAGAACCATCAATCTAATATGAGTAGCAGGAAAATACATATCCTTTTTCCTCAAGATAGGAAAGAAGTAATAAGTAAACAATGCTTCATTGAGGTTTAGACTCTCGGCGGCATTTCCCCTCTGCAAGGGTGGGGGGCCTATTAAAATGGTCCGCCCCCAGAGGCTAATGGACTCTGATGGATTCCAGAGGGCTCTGGGGGATCTTCCTGCTGATATGGCCGGTGCTCCTGTTGAAGCCCAGGTTGCTCTGTGGAATGCAGAGATGACTCGGGCGGTTGACACGATCACGCCCAAGCGTCCTCTCCCTCTGAGCAGAGCCCCGTCAGCTCCTTGGTATACACCTGAGCTGAGGGCAATGAAGCAAGAGGGGAGACGGCTAGAACGCAAGTGGAGGAAAACTCATGCTGGGTCTGATCGAACACGGGTTAGAGCTCACTATCGAGCCTACTCTGTGGTGGTGAGGGTGGCAAAGAGACAGTTCTTTCCCACCAGCATTGCATCTTCTCAGTGTCATCCAGATGAGCTTTTCCGGGTGGTTTGCGGCCTGTTACACTCTGGGCCAGGGCGTGAGATAGTTGAACCCTCGGTAGCACGCTGTGACGAGTTTGCACGGCACTTTGAAGATAAAGTCGCTCAGATTCGTCATGAATTGGACACCACAATTAATGCAGCTCCACTAGTAGAGGCATTCAGAGCGCCGTCCGGTTCAGTTTAATTGGATGAGTTTCAGTTATTGAGGCCCGAGGATGTGGACAAGGTGCTTGGCCAAGTCCGGTCGACCACCTATGTGCTTGCCCCTTGCCCCTCATGGCTCATTACATCAAATAAGGAGGGGATCGCCGGCTGGGTCCAGGAGGTTGTAAATGCCTCCTTGAGAGAGGGAGTGGTGCCGGCCTCTTTAAAAGAGGCAGCAATTAGACCACTCCTGAAGAAGCTTAACCTGGACCCGGAGGATGTTAAAAACTACAGGCCGGTGACTAATATCCCTTTCCTGGGCAAGGTGCTTGAGCGGGTGGTTGCAGGACAACTCCAGGCACTCTTGAATGAAACGGATTATCTAGATCCATTTCAATCGGGTTTCAGGCCTGGTTTTGGAACGGAAACTGCCTTGGTCGCCCTGTGGGATGACCTCTGCCGGGAGAGAGACAGGGGGAGTGCGACCCTGTTGGTTCTCCTGGACCTCTCAGCGACTTTCGATACCATCGACCATGGTATCCTTCTGGATAGGTTGTCTGAGCTGGGAGTTGGAGGTACTGCGTTGCAGTGGTTCTGCACCTACTTGGATGGCCGATTCCAGAAGGTGGTGCTGGGGGATTATTGCTCTGTGCCGTGGCTCCTAAGCCATGGGGTTCCACAGGGCTCTATCTTATCCCCTATGCTGTTTAACATATACATGAAGCCGCTGGGGGAGGTTATCCGGAGATGTGGACTGAGGTGTCATCAATATGCGGATGATACCCAGCTCTACCTTTCCTTTTCATCAAACCCAGGTGAGGCAGTGACTGTTCTGAACCAGTGCCTGGGCACGGTAATGGACTGGATGAGGGCTAACAAACTGAGACTCAATCCAGACAAGACGGAGGTACTGTTAGCGGGTGGTTCATCTGTCCGGCGAGGTGATGTTTGCCCTGTCCTGGACGGGGTTGCACTCTCCCTAAAGGATCGGGTCCATAGTTAGGGGGTGCTCTTGGATCCAGAACTGTTCTAGAGCACAAAGAATATAAAATTGACTTACTGACAATAATAGGAAAAGATGGATTTACCCCACTCTTTCAATGGCTGTCTATGGGAAGAATGGGGATTCAAAGTGTGGTTGTGATCATGGATAGCAAGCTGTGGTGATAATTATTCTGGTTTAGTGAATCTGGAGTAAAAGGTTTTGATCTTATTTCTGTTGTATTTCTGTTGTATTTCTGAGAGCCCTGGAGTCCAAATCCTATCAGGAAAGGTTGGAGGAGTTTGAGTATGTTTCACCTGGAGAAAATACTATTAAGAGGTAACATGATAGCCATCTTCAACTATATGATGGGCTGTAACATATTGAATAGAGCAAATTTGTCTTCTGCTCCAGAAGTTAGGACCTGAACTAACAAGTTCAAGTTACAAGAAAGGAGATTTCAACTAAGCATTGGGAAGAACATTTCTGATGGATTGAGCTGTTTGACAATGGAACAGATGAACTCTCATTCTTTAGAGACTTGGATGGCCACCTATCAGGGATACAGTGGACAGCATCAGCAGAGCATTAGACTAGATGCCTTTAAGATCTCTTTCATCTCTACAATTCATCAATTCTAGAATTTTTAAAGTTTCTGTGATTTCAAACTTTGGGTCAGAATATTTCAAGAACACCTAACTCTTCGTTAGTTTTATGCTTAGACTCCCCACTTTCCACAAAATGTGTTAGAGCATGTGATTTAGTATATTCTCAAGTAATGCTTCAACTACTTAAGAGACACAATTGACATTATTTCACTTCCCACTACTATTTCTGTTAGTTTGTTAATCTTTTGCCACCAAACAATCCATTGCCATGCCAACCCAAACCTTTTAATAACTGAGCCATCCTCTTTCATGACCTCTTTCTCTACTAATGGGGGGACTTCAATTTTCATTTTGTTACCTGCATAACTCAGGGCCTAAAGTAAAACAAGAAACAAAACCGTAGTGCACAAGACCATAAGCACAGTTTAATTATTCCAAGCTACTGTAATGCTAGACGAACTCCTGAACCAATGAGGAAAAGAATATAGAATGATATATCTACGATCCTATTCATACATCACACTAAGCCATGATGGCTTAATGTGACATGTAACCCATGACTTGTTGCGTGCCTGAACCATTCCTAACCATGGTGGCTACATATCCACGGTTTAAACACACTCACTGACCATTTGCTGCAAAAGGGTTAGCAGCTCAACCATGGCTTAGCGTGTTGTCTGAACAGGCCCTATGTCTATATGGCTATATCATATTTTCGTAATATAACATATACTGCTATGGCTTTAAACGGAATCTAATTATTGATCGTATCTTGATGGTTTAATAAAAGTGTTGAAATTTGTGGAGTCAAAACAGAATCTACAACTCGCTGCACATGCTTGAGGACTGCTTCTCCTGCAGCATTTGCAGTAAAGATGGTTGAACCTCTCCCCCTTGATAGAATCCAGGACGGGAGTGGGGAAAGAACACAGCCCTCACTTTCAGTGGTGATTTGTCAGTGAGGAAGAAGGCGGCTAACCTGAGAGAAAGAGACAGAAGCTCAGGGATTTGATCCAAGCCTGTCCTTGTCATATATATTATGATCCTACCTGTTAAATTCCCAAAGGACAGCAGTAACTAGAAATTGTTTCGTTCCAGCTTGAATTATGCTAACTCTTGATTTCCATCTGTAAGCCCTATTCTTTTACTCTATGAATAAAAGAAGCCCACTTGAGAATTTAGTGAAACCCATGATACATTTCCTTATTGGAGATTTCTTCCATAGCTAAGGTCCATGATGCCTTATCAACATCCCTGCTCTACTGTGTTTAGATTTATAACGTTTAAGGGTGTTTCTGGCTCAGACAGGGGAATATGGCAAAACAGGGAATGGCAGAAGCCTACCTGAGGAAAAATTGGCTACATTTTATTCATTTATTTATCTCTGGAGAGCTCCTAGGTCATAGGGCATATATTTGGTATCACAACCTGACAATCCTACTCCGGAATACGTTCTGAAAAGTTGGCGCTGTTCCAGATTGAAAGTTCCAGTAGAATTGTCCAAAAAAAAGTGTGTGGAAAGGTTTTACCTCTTCAAAGTCATCTTTGGCTGATGGAAGATCAGTTGCTAAGCTAGTGTCTCCGTGGTGTTTCTCCATTCGCTCTCCATGAACTACTGTAGTCTTCACAACTTTGCTGACCTTGCGGCCTTCCACGGGTTCAGACTGAAATTCTGAGGCACTAGATAAAACACTTGGCTCAGAAAAAGTCACCTGGTGAAGAAAGGTATCATGAATAAACTCTGTGCTGGTGCCGAGAACCAAAGCCACTGGTTGCTTAGCTAAAGTCCAAAATGAATTGTAAAAAACAATGTTGCTATCCAGTCAAATTCCTTATTGTCCTAAGAGAAGGTAAGGCATAAATAGAACTTAGAGACATCCTGTCTCCCTGCTGGGGATAAATATGAGACAAAATTGGTCTACTATTGGGATACAAGAGCACTCCAACCTCAGCTGCTCTGTTTTCTCCCACTGCAGTTTCTAGACTGAATGGACATTTGCGGTGCTTTCTCCCAAGTAAAATCCTCCAGATTCTCCAAATACATCCGCTTGGTCATTCTTCTTCCATTCCCAGCAGCCAAGTGATTTAGAGGAGAAGGCAGACAGATCTCTGAGTAGACCCTCGCATAGGATGCAAAAAGACCCCGCCAGCCCCCATTCACACTCTACAGATCACAAGTCTTTCCCTTCTATCCCAGACCATGCATGAACCAGCCCTCATTTTGCTTCAGTAAGACACATGCAGACTTGCCATTGAAATGGAAGGAGGATGCAATATAGCTGTCTTTAAGTTTATAATTAAATACAATGTTCAGAAAAGCTCTATTGGGATGATACCATTGTTAATTTTGCTAAGATGCTTCTCATCAAATAAAATTTGAAGGGAAAAAAAAATCTAACCTCTGATTGTTCACTGTCACTTTTCAGCACAACCCGCTTTATGACTTTGGAATATCCGTCTCCCTCTTCCAGGGTAACAGGCTCCTGTGGCTCTCCCTGCATCACAACTTCTTCTTTTTCTGTGCCGTCTGGTAAAACGAATCGTCTGATGATTTTCCTAGTGACCTAATGGGGTGATATTGTTATTAAGAGTTATGTTTCATTAGGTCACATTTTAATTCACAGTATTCATACTTACCATTTGAAAGTTCAGGTAAGTTCTATCCATTTCCAAACACAAATACCCCTTCCTAAAGGTGCTGGAGGCAACAGTTCACCCATTTTATAGCAGGTAATATGAGGCCAGAGGCAATTCAGAATTGGCTAAAATTGAAATGGTCTCACCTAGGCACACTATTTTGAAGGAACCTTAATAAATCCAACCTCTTTGGTACACAGGGCTCCATCCAACATCTTGCAAGCGGATGCCCATTTATGCAATGGGGCTTCCCTTTGGTCTCTTCCCTGCTGCAGTCCACAGTGACCCACAAAACTCCAGAGGGTCAGCCATCCCTTTGAAGCAGGTCTGGGGTGCACCAGGTGTGTGTGTGTGTCAGGAAGGAGGGTAATCCATGCTGCCAGCACTTTCTGTTCTGTTGGCAGATGAGACGGCAGCATTGGAGTGCAACCCACTATATTCAATACACAGGGGCTACTTTTGACATGTTTCTTCTAACCCAAGGACTTTGGAATTATTCTAAAGTCCAAATTTTTCCAACATGTAGAAACTACTTTGTCAGAACAAAGAACAGAACATTTCATTTTGATTTTGCAGAAAATATTTGTGATCAAGGAACCAGCAAGAATCTACTCTGCTGTCAGATCTCTCCTGGAAAGTCCGTGAGGATTTTCCATTCTTGGGTAAAGTTTTGAACATAGTAGTTTTGGCACGAGTTTGCATGATGCCAGGGGAAGTACCTGTGTAGTGCCATTTTGTGTATGTTTACTCAGAGATACATCCCACTGTGTTCAGTAGGGCTTCCTCCCAAGTCTTAGTTGCCTAGCTACCAAGCTTGACACCAATCCTGTTGCTAAAAGCACTGTGGTGGAGGAAAAACATGCTGGAAATGGACCTATGTTGATGACTAGGCTCTGAAAGTGCATCATGATGGCAACCTATTTTCAACAAAATTACCAGCTTTAGGAATGTGAGGATGCAAATTTCATGAGTGCAGAGGTCACATTAAAGGAGGTCCAAGGAGTAATTAAAAACCTTAAATCAGGTAAATCACCTGTGGCAGACAGATACACAGCATTATTTTACAAACACTTCCAAGAAATATTAAATCCATACGTACTCTCAGAGTATTCATTGATATAACGAAAGGGATGCCTCTCCCAGGGACTTGGAAGCACTCAAAAATGGTGGTGATACCCAAACCCTTCAAAGACACAGCATGTGTAGAGTTGTATAGACCAATAACTCTGTTAAATTTGGATTATAAAATCTTTACAGACATTAGGACTAATGTCTGAAGAGGATTATATTCACCCGGACCAAACATGATTTGTTCCCTGCTGTCAAATCTCAAACCGTACCTGAAAATTATTAAATATTTTACATCACTCCAAGTTTTATAAATTACCTCATGCTGTAATGTCCTCGGACATATTCAAGGCCTTTGATTGTGTGGAATGGTCATATTTATTAGGAGTTTTAAATAAGATGAAATTTGATCAGAAATTTCTCAGCATGTTAGGAAAAATATACAGTGATTCTACAGCAATGATTAGGATAAACAATGTAAATTCACACAAAAATGGACTTGAGGTGAGGTACAAAACAAGGTTGCCCTCTTTATTATTTATTCTAGCATTGGAATCTCTGGCACAAAACCTCTGAGACAATCCAAATATTAGCGGGGTAAAAACAGAAGATGAGGATCATTTTCTAGGGCTCTATGCAGATGACATGGTTCTGACCACAGGCCAACCACTTAGTTCAGCACCCAACTTGAAACAAGAATTAAATAATTTTAGTTTGGTAGTCGGTTTAGAGGTAAATTATAGTAAATCAGAAATAATGTGTTTAAATTATCCTCCACTCGCACAAAAACAACTGAAAGGATGGGGATACCGCTCTGTCATGTAAGTTTTAGGTATTATGGGGTCCAAATTACTAGGACTCTAAATAAATTATACAAAGCAAATTATAAAAAAGTATAGAAGACTGTTAGTTTAGAGATAAGGAAGAGGAAGAAGCAGCAGTTAGGTATTATGGATCGCCTTGTTGTCATTAAAATGACGTTGGTTCCAAAACTTGTATTTTTATTTCAAACATTGCCAGTCTGGATACTAAAAAGACAATTACAAGAGTTAAATTTGTTCATATTTGGCACAAAAATTCCCAGGATTCGCAAATCACTTTTATATAAGCAATATAAGAAGGGTGAGTGGTGAATCCCAAATCTGACTTATTACTATGAGGCTAATCAACTCAAACATATAATCCCTTGATGGAAGAAGATTTCTCTAAACAGTGGATCAAGATGGAAGGGATAAAGAGTGAAGGAGTTTCAATTAGCATCTGGCCAATCTGGAAACACAACTTTTGATTATTAGAGTGGGTACAGAATCCATTCACGTCTACCACATTGAAAGTGTGGAAATCAAGAATGGAAATATTAACCCCAGGGCTCTTGCCGTTAATTCCGATGGCTCACCATCCATCTTTTAAAGGCAGATTAACATCAGTGGAAAACTAAAGGGTTTTATCGCCTCATGGATTTCTTTAAAAATGAGTGATTTTTAGGAACAACTGAAAGAATAATTAGGCCAGGAAAGGGTACAGTGGTTAAAAATCGCACAAGTACACTGTGATGTTTTACTGCATGTGGCTATGTTGTTAGGTTTAATATGAAAGTTTATTAAGGTTTGCAGAGTTTAAAGAAGGTACTCACTGTGTGTTTGTGGCAGAATGGTAAGTATGAAGCCATAGAGAGGGGAGTGAGTGCTGCTGGATGGAAGGAGAGTACTGATTGGATGTTTGTGTGGAGTGTCTGGATTGGCTGTGAGAAGGGGAGGAGTCAGAGGACTGTGTGATATATATGCTGCTGCTGAAGAGAGAAAGTATGTAGAGGAATGCTATGAGATGAGAGTATATGAGAGATAGGAAGGGTCCCTGTGTTAGTTGTTTTGGTGGATTAGAGTGTGGGAGAGAGAATAGTGCAGTTTAGAAGGGGTAGAGTAAGTAGGAGAACCTTAAGTTATATAGTGAAACATTGAAGAGAAATTACCATTGGAAACTGTTACGCATTGTATTTTGAAACCATACACTTGTGTACTAAGAGAAACCATTAAGCTTGCAAACCTATATTTATGTCTTGTTATTAAATTACATTCATTTACACCTGGTGTGGTCACTGGAGTACCTGGGGAAGGGTACAGGTCAATCTATGGTGGCAGCGGAAGGGAGAAGTTGGGGCGATGGTGCAAATCTCTATAGCTGTGGGGCCTAAGCAAAAGTAGGTGTGCCACAGGAACAGATTTAGCATCTCAAACCCTTGACGAAGGCACCTGAGCTGGGTCCTTTGGGGTCAAGAAAAAAGAAAAGTGATCCAGAGTAAACCCAGTGAAGGGTGGGTGTCACATACACACCTTTTTGTCCCAGCCAGCAATTCAAACTGCAGCTACTAGGAATTTGTCTGTGTTCGAACAGGAGGTGGTGAGATATACAGCCGCAACAAAGGGCTTAATATCTAATTTATATAAGTGGATAGTGTAAGGATGGGGTTAATTCATACAAAGAATAGCTTTTTAGAAATGTTAAAATGTACTTTTATTGTTATGATTTTAGGAGCAGAGCAGATAAGCGCCAGCTGCATGTGGGCGTTCTGGCACATCCTGGAACCGCTTGGGGCAAGGCCGATCGGCCTTGAGCGAAAATTAACATCTCTGGGAAGGTGTGAACGATCCTCGCAAGGGAAGGGGGAAGGAGTAGGGGAAACTATCTATAAAGAGTACATTTTGCAAGGGGCTTTTGTTCTGAGCTGGATGACCACATGGCTGGGTGAAGTATAGCTGCAACATAGTTTCTTTAGTTTGCTTAGACTGGGCTCTTATTCTGTATCTGCATGTTTTATCCATTTAATGCTAATCTTGTATTTCCTACCCTTATATCCTCAATAAATTTGGGCCTAACCCTCCAGTTTTGGAGCTGTGTGCGTGTGTTCTTGGGATCTGTGCAAAATCCAGTAGAAAAGCCAGCTTTGCTGGGGCGTGCTTCCTTTACAGATAGTAGCTCAGGAAACAAGCATAAGTGACTTACTCTGGATAATCTGGGAAATGGATCTTGGAATCCATATAGAGGGGGGAAATGGAATGCATTGTGGGACAGGTGTCCATTTAAATCAATATCAATTAAAAAAAAAGGAATTAATGTTAAAACTGACCCACACATGGTATTTCACACCAAGAAAATTATCATTGATGAGCCCAGGGACACCCCCAGTGTATTGGAACATGAGAGAATGCCTCGGTCAGCATATACAGAGCTATAGGGAGCATAGGATTAAGGAAAGGAGGTTCCCTTCTGAACCTGTTTGAAAGAAAACACAGTCTGTAAATGGGCGATCCAGAGTTTAAGAGTGGGGAATAATGAAATAAAGTGTATTATCCAAATTAATGGATATCAATATTAAAACCAGGTGGAAATTGAAACTGTAATTGATTGTAAATATATGACTTCTTATGGGATTTATGTAACCAGAATAAAAGAGCAATAAAATTGTTTCCCCCACCACCACCAAAAAAGGATGGCAACTTATTCAGACTTAAAATTGTGGTTTCATTGTAGCTGCACAGGAATCTTGCTGCAATAGTTGTCACAGCTGATGATGCCCCAGTTTGTGCCGAGGGATCAAATCTGAATAAGCATGATGGGTTGCCGCTTGGGTTGGCCTCATCATGATTGCTATATAGGAAGCCTCATTGCTCAATTCTTGCAGGAGATGCTTTCCATGTGGAGTAGAGACTGAAGTATCCCATAGGAGCACTTCTCTTAACTTTGTAACACATGTAATGGCCCAAGCTTAGCTTTAACGTATAACTACTGAAGCGCTCTTTATACTTTCCCTATTAAGTCAAGAATTTAATAACATTAGGCTATACCTTCTTCACCACAATATGACCATGTTCATCGGTGTACTGCTCCTCTGTTACAGCCTCTGGTGGCATTTCAGGCATATCATCAGCCTAGTGTAAAAAGTACAAAATTCATAAACCGAAGGAGCAGCTTTAAAGAAACGACATAAAAGAAGTTAGTTGGTTACAGTAAGAATAAAAGAAATGAATCAGGAAGGACTGAAGCGAGTTAAACTCTATTAGAAGTTCTGCAAATCAATATTTAAAAGCATGCAAACAAACCTTGAATCAATAGGCAAACAAGAAATAGTCTGACCTAGTAGTAGGCAATGTTGAAGCAGCAAATCAAAATGTTTGTCCTCTCAGTCGGCAGGGGGACATTCTTAAAGTGCACGCTAGAGGAAACCCTATTGGATTTCCCTTGTCCTCCCTTCCCAAATTAAATTGAAAAAGGTTATTTATGTTATTCCATGCATTATTCAAGATCATGCTAAATTCAACAGTGCAATACCAGCCACAGGGTTGCTTTAGGAACAGTCCTTTGGGGAAAGGGTGGGTCGTAGAGGTATATCCACTAATTGCCACTGGCACGTGCAGTAGTTCAGCACTCCTGTACCTGAATAATCACCCGGCGGCGCACGACCCGGGTAGTTACCATCTCTTCCTCATCTGAGCTGGCCTCCAGCTCACCTAATTCCTCTGCTAGCTCCTAGTGGAAGCATGGAAGCATTGCTCTTATCATACCGATATTGCACACGTAAATGAACAGCATTTGGCCATTTTTGCATTAGCAAAGTGAAACTATGGTAATGCCTGCTGGAACAGGAGAAGTAGCTGCATTGCTTCTTGCCGTGGGCAGATCATGACATAGTGAAACTCCCTTTGAATCTGCGATGGCACCGTGGCCTAGTGCAGCCTTAGAAAAACGTTCTGATGCTCTCTTTGAAGTCATGCATTGTGCATGGAGCTTAAATAATTCAGGCATAGTTTAAAATATTTAATTATCTATAAAACTAAAAAGATAAGAGTTTCCAAATACTTGCTAACAACCAACAGTCATACTGCAATTTTGAACTACTAAGTAATTCCTAATAAGCATTAGGCCTCTGTTGTTCCTTTTGCCACATAGTGGCAGAAGATGTGATCTGAAGATCACACATGCATAAGGCAGTATAAGGAACTCCCTTACACTGGGATAATATTGTCAAGCTTGATTGGAAACAGTCCTTTTGTGACATTTGCAAAAACCTATCCCAGCCTTGCAACAGCAGATCCTTCAACAGAAGATACTGGAAACTGAACTGGCCCTCATATGTTTGCTGTTGCTGTCCACTTACTTACCTGTGCTACTCTTCCAATACTTTATCCCTTTCTGGCACTGACTGATACCTAGCACTCAAGAGATAAAGACTTCTACCTAGCACTCAATGTACTAAATAGTAACTTATCACAGTGTGCATGTGACCACTTGGTAAGCCAGCTGTCTATATCACACTGGCAACGGGCAGTGAAAATATTATGTCTATGACTGTAATTCTGTGAACCGCCCAGAGAACTTTGGCTATGAGGCGGTATACAAATGCAATACAATAATAAATAAATAAAATGACTGTATCCACCCGCAGTATCATTTGAAAATGACATATTTGTCTTCCCGCAACATTATCTCCCATTTGTCACACCCTTCTTGTCTCACAATGGGTGGGATTGAATGTCACATGAGTGGACTTCGGCTCACACAACAGGACTTCCCCATCCTCTCCTCTTTTCTCCATGCAGCCCCTGCATGGGCCCCAAATCTGGTCCAAAGAATCCTCCAACCCTCTGGAGCAGATTTGGGGAGCATGTGGGATGTTGCAGAGGGCAGGAGAAATCCGTTCCACTGACAGTTTCCATTCTAGCGGTTTCAGTGTCTCGTTTTTCCAACCCTAAATTAGTTCCATCCTGTTCTGCATCAGTTTGCATCTGTATTCATATGTATTTTATGCACATTTTCCTTATATACACATGTTGTGCAATTTTTCCTAATATACACATTTTGTATTATATTTCTTTGCATGCTGAATATAATACACTTTTTTTGCATGCTGAATTCATTATAAACATTTTTGCATGTGTTTTTTGTTTGGGGAACTGCATCACAAAATCATGAGATGTGAGAATACCGAAGGATAACGGCATTCCAGTTCACATGGCCAGTGAATTTGTTTTTGAAATGTGAATTAAACAAAATTCTCTGCCATCCCTACTCGGCACAGGAAAACAATGGAATATGTAAAGCCCTTAGGTGGCATTTCTAACACCTGCTTACTTGAAAGTAAATTTCACTGAACCCAAAGGGACTTACTTCTGAGTCGACATGTGCAAAATTGTACTGCCAATCTTACTGAATATAGGATGCGCTATCTTTGAAAGCTTTTGTTTAGAAATGATTCTGTTTCTCGAAGGGTGAAACCCTACGGGATGTGCCCTGACTACTTGTAAGCCTCCAAACACGGAGGCTTACGAGTATCCAGTGCAGAGTGGGAGGCATCTCGCACCTCCCACTCTGCATTTTAGTTAGATGGGCAATTTCGCCCATTTAGCATAGGTTTCAGGGAGGGGAAAGGAAGGACGCTGGGGATGACTAGGGTTGTTGCAGATGCCCCCACACACACATCTGGCCCTCACAACCCTAGTTAGATGCGTCTGCCATGTACATGAACCCTCACCCAAGCACTCTCGATCCCGCCACAAGCACTTGGCAACTGCCCGCCCTGGCTTCCCTTTCCCCCCTCATTAGTGGTGGCCACCATTAGCATGGAAGGGGGAAATGTGCAATCTCCAGAGACTCTGGAAATTGCACATTACCCACTGCACAAATGAGGGCCTTAAAGGCCCTATTAATGCAAGGGTAAACAGAAGCCTCCAGAAATTGCACACTTCTCCCCCTGCATTAATGGAGGCCACCATTAACGTAGGTGGGGAAGGGAAGCCAGGGTGGGAGGTTGCCAAGTTCTCGGCAGAGGCTCATGCAGCCTGGCTCGCAGGGATGGGTGGAAGCAGCCAATTTCACCCATCCCTAGGAATGACTGAGGATGCCTTGTAGCCCCATGTCCCCAGTCTCCTCCCTCTCCTAAGAACACCTCCTTTTCCCCATCTGTACCCTTTGTTTTGCAAGCCAAGAGAGGCAGCCAGTGTGGTTCTCTCCACAATGGATACGAGGAAGAGTGGTTAGGGAGCGTAGTTTCCTGGGTCCAAGCTTGGAGCCCTGTGTACAAGCTCAGAGCCAGGAAATCATACCATCCTATGCCCGCCCACCCACCCCAGATACTGCCTAGGGGACATAGGATTGCTCCCTCCACCATTATGGAATGTTTAATTTTGGATTGTTGCTTTGTTCTCATTTAAGTGACAGCAGTTTTGCAGTTGCATTACTGTCTCCTTTTTCATTTCTATGTTATACCTTTGTTTTGCACTCCAGCTTTCTTTCATTTTTATTCTATTTTCATTTGGAACAGGCTTTTAACTAGATATGTATAAAAAGCACAGTTATCCACATGTTTCATTCTTACACTAAGTACTGAATAAGATGATATTAAAGATGGTACTCATCCCAATAATAAACCATCCAAAGAGTGTGAACTTGAGGAGTAAGTACACATTAGTGGTGCTACTTACTTTTTCCAACAATTCTTCTTCATATCTTTCTACCTTGCCTGGATGATCATCAGTTGATTCTACAATCACCAGGCTATTTTTCCTTGGATGCAGATCTTCTTGGAGGAAGTGCTGATCTTCAGGTTCTTGCACAAGGGGTGAATCAGTTCGCTCACTTGATGTTGGGGTATGAAGGTATGGCCTTTCATGATCTTCAGATCCTGCAGTGGAGCCCTCAGATTTTTCACTGGCAATACTTGCTGTTTTTCCATCCTTCGATGCTTGTGTCAGATCTGTTCCAGAAGTTGTGACACTGTGAATTAAAGATTCAAAGAAACTAATTGTTAGAAAAATAAATGTTAAGTTGTACAATAGCGAAGTGCTCAGCATGCCCAAAGAGCATGATCCAGCAGAGTATTACAATAGATAAGGTTGAGAGTTAACAGAGGACAACCCTCACTACTTTAAATTTGCTCAGTCTTCCTCATGCTTGCTTGGAAATATTTTGGAAAGTTCTTCCAAGTACAAAACAGGAATCTAACCATATACAGGAGGTTGCCTTAAATCAGGTCTGATTATTTATCCATGCAGCCCAGTATTGTCTACTTTGGTTAACAATCTTATCCATCACCCTGTCCTAAGGATGTTTTTTTTTAACTAGAGATGCAAGAGATAGAATCTGGGACCATCTGCACACAAAGCAGGTGCTCCACTAGTGGAACATGTCTGTCCCCCACCCCACACTTTTTTTTTTAAGGCATAGACACCCTGACCCTTCTAGCAGCAGTTCCATAGGGATTTGAACCAGCCACCACAGGACGAGAGAGCAGGAAGGAACAAATGCCACTGAGGAGATTCTTTTAACCCTCTTCTTGTGGCCAATTTACCACACCTACCATAGCAGTAGCCTATTTGAGTGTATTTAATTTAGGTGTTATATTCTCAGGGTGTCTTCACATCGCAACACAGGTGGGAAACCTGTGGCCCAAAGGCCACATGCAGCCCTTACCACTCTCCAAGTGGCCTGTGGAGCCACTTTTCCCTGCTGCCCACCTCTGTGCTGCCACAGCTATTAGCATTTAATGTTCCTTCCTCCAGCCCTGTTCCAGTGATCCTGATGCAGGCAAGTTCTCTGTTTCCCTGCTGCTACTAGAATTAATTACTGCACCAAAGTCCTTTGGACTGCAGTCGCTAACACTCTGTAAACCAAATTTGTCTAGGGCTTGAAATCTTGCAATTTGAAAACATTTGATCACATTACAATGCAATTTCTATTATTTCTGCTAAATTAGTGGATCTAAAATTATTCGAGTCTCATTAGACTAGAGGTAGGCCACCTTTTTCGGGCCTGTGCACACGTGTGACAATTTTTCTTGGGCCCACGGGCACATTTTCTTGCCCCCCCCTTCCAAGGTCCCCACATTTCTTGCTCCCCTTCCTCCTTCCTGCTAGGTGCTTCCTTTCCCTGCTGCCTCTTTCTTATCCCCCACCTCCCACTGCTTCAGCCTCACTACCTTCCTTCTCACCCCCATTGTTCTATTCCACTCACCACCACCCCACTGCCATGTCTGCTTCCCACTGTGCTCACCTCAGATCAGGAGATAAGACTCCAAATCTGTTGACTTCCTGCTTCCTTACTGCTGAGAGCGGTGGGAGGCAGAAGTGGGGATGACAGCAATGGGGGGGGGGGGTCCTGGCAGGGGGGTCCTTCTGAGTGCCAGAGTGTTTCAGTCCAATTCAGATCCCTGAATTAGTCTGAAGCTTATATCGCATTTCATAAAACTGCTGTCAAATGCAGCAGGATTCTGTAAAATATTTCCATCCAGTCTTTTTGTTTGGTTGTAACAAGTTATCTACAATTATTCCTAAGTTCTCATTTAAGAAACCTATGCTTGATAATATTTAAATTATTATTTTTTCTCTTTTGTGCTTTGGAAATTACTTGGCTCATCTGTGTTTGTTTGTTTTTTCTGGCTGAAGCTGAAATATCTCTAATCAAATCGAGGTGTGTGGGGTTTTTACTAGGCATAATCACGTGGTCCTTTTTTCTTTTTTCTTTGAACATCTCTGCAGGAAGAAGAACATGCATCTCTTAAAAGCTGCAGTGCTTCAAACCAATTAGTGGTTCCAATAAATAAATAAATTGTATTATCAGTTCCATGATCTAAAAAGCACTGTCTTTTCTGTGTTTTTTATAGAGATTAAATGAACATAAAGTACATTTTTGTCAAGATGCCATAGTTTTGGCCTGCCATTTTGGGATTCTTACAAGTATTCCTGTGTAACAGCAGACAAATCTTCTGTAAGTGCATGAGGTTTCCCTGAGAATTCAGCTTCCACTCGATCTTTGTGTGCTTGGCGTAGGAGTTCTACAACAGATACATCTGCCTCAGCCCTGGGTGTGCCTTCATGAAAGGATGAGTAGCTGACAGAAATGTCTTCTTCAGAGACAAGAGGAGGTTGATCAGACTGCTCACTGTCTTTAGAAAAGGAATGCTCTTCCTCCTTCTTATCTCTTGTGCTGTACAGATCTTCATGGAGTGCAGAAAACCCTACAGGCAAAGTAAATAAATAATCATTATTTGGCCTTTCCATGTAAAGTAGAGAGGTCTACTTTATATAGAGATGCAGGTTTTTGGTGATGTGGTGAGGAGCACAGGTTTCAAGTAATGAGACACTATACACAAACAGTTCCCCACATCGAGTTTTCAGAGGGCAAATTAAAAGTTTCTCTCTTCTGTTAAGATCTATTTCTGCTCATGCTATGTGTTCAGATTTCTGCTCATGCTATGTGTTCAGCTTGCTCATGACTCCAGCCAAGCCTGTCCATGAAAAAGCATTTAGAGGTTATCCTAGAATTCATGTTTACCACTTGAAATCTCAACACAAAGACTTAATACTGGATGACTCACATCTGAATGTCTCAACTGCAAATATTGAAAAGCATTGTGTTTGCTGTGATATGTGTTGACCTGAAGGCTTTATCGATGGTGCGTGATCTTAGATTGTTATCTCATATGAGATAATGAGTTACTGAGTAATGAATATGCATGTGTGAGCTCACCCTTACCTTCACTGTGATCCAGTCCCATTGTTTGTTCGATTTCTGCATAAGTGCGACCATGATCTCGGGATATTTCCACGCTACTCTCCATTAGGTGAACAATATCCATGCGATTGATTTTTGTAAGACATTCAGTAAGACTTGAATCTGTGATATGGAAGAGATAGCCTTTATCTGAGCTATGTGCACTCTCTCTCCTGTTCTCCAGATTCACAGAGTTATAGCAGAACACAGTATATCTCAGCAATCAGAATTATCATTGTGAATCTGAAGATGAATGACCCATGCTTACATATATGTATATGATATGATGTGAGCTCTTTCTCGTCTGAGTTTACTCCAGGCCCTTGAGAAAGACAGGTTGCTTACCTGTAACTAATTGGTGTTCTTCACGTTATCATTTGTGCAGTTATATGTTCCATGTGTGGGTTCTCCACCTATGAAGAGCTCATTCCAAGAATGTTCTAGAGCCCTCAGAAGGGAGATAACTCACTTCCCTTAAGAGAAGGATTTTTAAGAACAATTCCACACATATAGTAATACAATTGAGTGCAAGCTCCACTGGCAGTAATCTTGGAAGCATCCTTAGCAGCCAGCTCTGATGCAGACATCAGCATCAGCGGAGGGGTTGATACTTCAGCCATCATTTCTTCTATACCAGGGGTGGGCAACTTTATTTATTTATTTATTTATTTAATTACATTTATATACCGCCCCACAGCCGAAGCTCTCTGGGCGGTTTACAACATTTTAAAATAGTAAACATTAAAAGTATACAATTTAAAAACACACACACACACACATAAAAACAGTATAAAAACAACAGTATCCATTTAAAAACAACAATTGTGGGGTCCATTAAAAACAAACTTAACGTTGTTAAATGCTGTTAAAATGCTGTTAAAAATGCCTGGGAGAAGAGAAAAGTCTTGACCTGGCGCCGAAAAGATAACAATGTTGGCGCCAGGACTTGTGGTCCTTCAGATGTTTTGGCCTACACATCCCATCAGGCCTATCCAGCATAACGAATTGTGAGGAAAGATGGATGCTGTAGACCAAAACATCCAAAGGGCTACAAGTTGCCAACTCATGCTCTATACTCATGGCCTGAATCTCCATGGACTGACTGCTGGTAGTAGCTCCAAGTGCTTCCCCCCTCCAAAGGGGAGGCTTGAAATGTAGATGAAGGTTTGCTTCTGGTATTTTTTGCAGTATGCTCAAGATTCCATCTTATGTTTTCCACTAAAACAAAGTAAACAACAGTCATGTCCACCCAAAATGGGTACTTTCCTACCACAAACTTGCATTTCCTGAATTGTACCTGCTGAACCATAGACATGCAGGAGCATTAAACAAACAAAGATGAAAAGACAAAAAACATGGTTCTAACTTCTTCTTTTAAAAAACCTTCAGAAACAAGAAAAAGAAAAGGACAGTTCCTTAAATAGTGATTAATTAATGGAAAAGAGCTCACTGAGAAGAAACCTCTACAGATAAAATTCTCTGAGCTACTGAAGCCATGGCAGTCAGAAGAAAACCGAGTGGGAAGATGCTGACTCTATCTCTTTGCATATGGGGATAGAGAAAAATCTCTCCAGGACTTGGGCAAGAGTGCCAACTTCCTTCAGGGAGCTCTATAAAGTGCAGGCCCAAGACACATATGTGAGATTGTACAGAGACCACAAAGAACAGCCTCTCAAGAGGAGACTCCAACCTGACTCTGCCTGATATGCAGATACAGATGCAGGCAAAGCATAATTTTGCTT
Organism: Elgaria multicarinata webbii; assembly: GCF_023053635.1. Taxonomy (NCBI): domain Eukaryota; kingdom Metazoa; phylum Chordata; class Lepidosauria; order Squamata; family Anguidae; genus Elgaria; species Elgaria multicarinata. The sequence continues at coordinate 32,316,495 of NC_086180.1, read as the reverse complement.
AGTTGCACTGCAATATGAACTAAGTCCTAACATAGATCACGCTAGCAGAAGTTGGGGATCTGATGAAGGGCCAAGCCAGATGAGAATGGAGATTCATGATGGCATCCCCCATCTCTTTATATTTTGGTAAATAACAGCTGTAGGATGAGGGATGATTTAGGACAGGATTGTGGAGCTGGAGAATAGGCTAATCCTCACCCCCTTGCACCATTGTCTCCATTAAAATCATGCCCCACCAAGCTCTTATTTGCCCTGTCAAAGAAAACCTTTGTGTACAGCAGGAGTGCAAAGAGCACAGCCTGTGGTCCTCAAAAGGCCTATGTGGTGGTCCCTCAGCTGAGATCAAAATAAGCAGGGTGGCATTGTCAGAAAAAGGGGTAACACAGGAAGTGCTTATAGAACAACTTACAAAATGATAAATGGACACCTCCCTGCCACTGCCAGTAATTCCTTCCTCCATTCATTTTGGCGGATAAATGTCCTCAGTGACCCTGATAATACTTCCATCATTACCTCCTCTCATCTGGTGACTTCCATTGCTACTCTGGCAACAGGGCTTCTATGGCAGGAACGGAACCGCACAGCCCTCTGGGAATGTCTTCCAGAGTGTCACCTGGAAGATGATCTACCCAAAGCACCGGGTGGATTTTCTCTGGACCCACTGCATTTCTCTGAGTGTGGATCTCTTTCGGGTGGTAATTGCCTTCTTAGCTGTAGATGCTCTATATGCCAATATCTAAAAATTCTTTATAGCAGATGTACAGGTCTTGTTGGAATGTGTGTGTGTTCATAAATATATGTATGGGAGCATACCCCATAGCAATGTATACTCTCTAGGCTCCTTTAGAAGGGAGCAAAATGCAGTATTTTCTAAAAAGAAAAGAAAAGCATACCAGTAGCATGTTTCCCATCCCTTTCCAGCCAGTATTTCAGCAGTGCATGACTCTGGTCCTGTAGTGAGTTAGGATTCTCAATTCGGATCTGATGAATTTGTTCTTCTGTGAAATCCAGTTCTCTTGCTAGTTCTGTAAACACAAATTATTCTAATAATGTTTAATAGTGGTGCTGCCTTTTAAATACTTAACACTTAGTATTTTTAGGCTGCAACCTTATACAGGCTTACCTTGGAGAAAGACACACTGAAAACAATGGGACTTCTGAGCAGGCATGTATAAGATTGTGCTGTTGTGTTTAAAGTGCTTCATATAACTACTCTGTAAGATATGGTGGTATTATTACACGTTATTGTAGATATGTGCCTGAGGCCGTCCACTCAGTTCACTGCAAAGGGTACTTATGAACTAAGGATTTCCTTGATCACAGTTCAGGTGTGGCCACTAACCTACACTTGCTCTCTACTGCATGTTATGTTCATTTAGTATATTCTCTCTAGACTCAAGGTCTTTTATGAAACTTGCTTCTTTCTGAAACCAGCAACCTTCCATTTTATGGGAAATGTATTGGCAAGATTTCTGCAAAACTTGTAACAAAACATGTAAATAGGATCTAAACCTTCAGTCCTCAGTAAGGAGCTGTAATTCAAGATAAACAGACATGGGGGAAATGGTAACAGTGTCACTGTCCTAATGATGCAAAGAAATGTCACAACCACAGAGAAATAGTTGTAATCTCAACTAGACACAAGTTTACCTGTCCAGCTGAATCCAAGATGATCAGCGATATGTGCTAGTCTTTCCTCTATCCTTTCTTGATCATCCTGTTGATCTAAAATAAGGTCAAATAAAAGACATTTAAAAACACATGTAAAATTGATCTGCCTTTATAAAGGAGACTCCACAAAATAAGGCCAGTGTTTTTTAATGGTAGCTGCTTGAAAGGGAGTCAGAGGGCCTTGGTAAGTGACTAGACTGGGAATTCAGCACTTTATTAAGAATGGCCACTTTTTTTTTCTTTTTTTTTTAAAGTGCCTTAATAAGATACTGGAGGCTTTAGAAACACTGACCTAAATTTTATTTTGGAGCTCCTAATATGTTCCCATACATTTAAAATAAAGCAAAACAAAGGGAGAGGTAAATATTTTGCTAGGGCAAGAAATGCATTTCCATGCCTCTTCAGTTAATGGCAAATGGCCATCAAACACACATTTGCGGTTCTAGGTTTGGCTTCTGTAGTTTCCTTTCAAACACTGAGTCATATTTTTAAGCCACAGTAGTGAAAAAGAATCCTAAGTTTCTATCTATGCATAGCACATTGGCATTTAGCAGCTTTCATTTAATTTTTTTCCTAGAATTTCCCACTATGTACAAAGTAAGCATGGAAAAGCAAGAGCACACTTCTTCTCAGGACTATTTGCATCAAAGCAGCAAGAACGAATAGTCCCAACAGCCAATTCAACACCAGCAGAGTTTGAGTTTTTGTTTTCCCGTCTATGCATTTTGGATCGTATGAAAAGCCAGATAGGAAAGTATGCTCAAAAAACAATTACTTATTGTTTCTTATTGTTCTTCAGCACTATTATAGGAAGTTTTAAAAAATGGATATAACATTGGTTACTGAATTTAACAGGATTAAGTCCATAAATTCAGTGACTGAACAATTAATTTTGTCAAACAAAGCTGCAACAACAACGAAAGTATAATATTTTTGGATTCTAATGACATTTGCTTTTGGCACAGATAAATGGATCTGCTTATTCAGAATTACAGTAATCTTACCTGGTTTTTCTGTGTCAAAAGTATTTCATGAGAAAGAGACTGAACTAGAGCGAAGAAAAATCAAAAACCAAAACTTGCGTGGTCAGCTGTACTACAAGTTAAATAATAATGCTGTAAGTTTGTTAGTGTTAAACAACATCAACAAATGTTGTGTGCCTTTAAAAACAAAATTCTATTTTTTTATATTTATGCTTTCCACAAGCCTTTGCAGTGTGCAATCTTGAGATTGTTTCAGGGACAGTAAAAGACGTATATAACACAAAACAAACAGAGCTTACACAAAACACATTAACAATCACGGGAAGCTTAAAAAAGAGACACACAAACCACACACAAAAAGCAAGGGGAGAGAAGAGAAGAGACGACGAGCAAAGAATTGCGATTCATGACATGCGTAGCAAAGGGAATCCCAATGGCTGGCAAATACCTTCAACATGATCAGGGACATTTTCATCAGGAATACGTTCAATCAGAGTCTCAATAGACTCATCCCAAATGGGCCTGGTGTCAAAGATGTCCTCGGCAACTGACTGCTGGGTCTCAATGGATGGCACATTTTCAATAACCGAAACTTCTAGGGCACTACTACTTTCATCATCTGAAACTAATTCTTGTTCTCTCTCTGACTGTGTGAGTCTATCCACTAACTTGGAAGCTTCATCGCTAATCTCTTCAAAGAATTCTATGGAGTTTTTGTAAAGGTCAAAAAAATGTTCCTTACTTTCTTTTGTGGGACTAACATCATTGCGGGAAGCTGAGGTGCTTCTGCTCTTAACGGGCAATCGCGAAGAAAATATCTTTGGCCGTGCAGTCGTCAGCTCATCTGATTCTAGCTCAAGCTTCATCTCACCCACCCTCTCTCTGGTCTCTGCTTCTGCCTCAGCATAGCTTCTAGCTTTGACTAGATGCTTAGCCTTTGAATCCATGGAGGCACTTGCATCAGATTCAGATTTGCTCCTAATGTCTTGCTTTACAGGTAGTTTGCATGTCATGTCAAGGGCTTTAGATGACTCTGACTTCCAAACAGGTGTCTCAGTGTACATACACTCTTGCTCAACTCTTTGGAACATTGCTTTGACTGGGATTTTAGACTTTGGTTTGGATGGATCATCCTGTGATTCTTCTAGGTTGTCTACAAAGCCATCAGAAGGAAGGCTCTCAGGTTCTGATTGCGGTAATGAGTGGGATGGAATGGGAGCTGTCCTAATGGGAATTTTGGATTTGCTCTCAGAAGAAGGCACACTCTCCATGTCAGCAGTAGGGATTTCTATCACAGATTTTTGCTCCTCTGGTGAGGAGTCTGGGGAATCATCTTCCTGCTCACCATATACAGACCTAGTGACTGTTGAAAAATTTAACTGTACATGAATCACAGTCTCCTCGGGAGAGAGAGGGCAAGGCACCTGGGAGGTATCAAACATGTCACCGGTGTCAACCCTAGAGAAGGGGTCAACATCAGAAGCAGCAGTTTCTTTTTTTGGTGATTTTGAAGAGGCTGAAATGCCCATTTTAATAGGAATTCTAGATTTAATATCCCCTTTTGTGCTGTATAAGCCACTGGTGTCATCCTCAGATACAGCTATGAGCGCATCTTTTAAAGGCATCTCTGCTTCACCCAATTCAGAAGATACAAAGGGAACCAAGGGTTGCTCCTCCTGCGAGCATTCTAGGCTTTCAGCTTCTCTCATTTCTTCAGATAACGACACCTCTTCCTGAGACTGCTGTCCCATTTGGAAAAAGTGTAAGTTTTCATCAGAATAATCCCTCTTGGTCATGTCTATGGCACCACTCCTCGTCATTTCAAACAGTTTTCCTTCCTGGAAAAGAAAAGGGTTTTGTTCACTGGTAGGTGTCCCTTCTTCTGTGGGAGTCCTGGCTGGTGTTGTATCAGGTGTGGTGCCTTGTGATCTCCTGTCTACCATTAAGCCGAATATCCTTTGTTCTTCCTCTTTCACCCGAGCTTCAAAAGCGTCATCATCTTCACGTATTTGACTCCATTTATCAGAATCCACATCTGTCCTGGTTATGATCACTTGGCTGATTATTTTCTCAGCTTCCTCCCTGATATCTTGTAGAGCAGCTTCATCTAATGATGTGGGAACTGGTGCTGAAGGCATTGGAGTTGATTTTTCCTGAAAGATATCTACATGCTTGGATTCTATCTCCATGTAGATCTCTTCCGAGGTGTGAACCTCAGAACCTACTGATGCTGGTCTACAAAGGGAGCTTGTTGCTGTTGTTACTTCTTCAACAGAGTGATCCTCCCCAGATGACTGGCCTATTGTCCCTAAATCAGTTCCTGTACTAATTTCAGTGCTAGTAAAAAAATGCTGTGAAGGGACATTTTCATAAGGGCTTGTTATAGGCAGAGCACTACTTTCATCAACATCTTCAACATAACCTTCACATTCACCCTTGTGGGTGGTTAGAGATGAATATTCTGTGGAGTGCTCTGCACTACAAAAATCCCTTTGTGCCATCTCAAAACCTTTGTCATTTTCAGCCAAATCACTTCCCAAAGGGAAGTGAACAGGTGAAACAGCCATAGCCAATTCAGTTTGGGATATACAACAATGAGTCATACCAGGTACACAGGAGCCCTCTGTAGTTCCCATAGTAACTATGTCTTTCTGTGGTACCCCATCAGATGCTGCAGCATCTTTTTCAGAATCATCCTGGTGGTCCAATGCCCCTGAGGTTTCATATAACTCAGTTACTTTGGGGGCATCATCACCAACAGAATGGTAGAAAGACTCCTCTGGCTGCATCATAGGGCCGTTAGGACTAACTGTGTCACTCTCATCTGTGCTGTAGCACTTGGATTCGCTAGCCTGTGCTATGATGCTAGCATCAGAGGCTAGCGACGTATCACCAGACATTTTGGTTTCCTCTGTAGGTTTATCTGATTCTGTATTATCTTCTTCAGTGCTGAATGCGTGTTGCTTGGACTCAATAGGCTGAAACTCTGTTTCTTCAGGACTGGAACTGGAATCCATATTGCAAAGATGGGGTGAAGGAGGCTGCACTCTAATTACAGGCTCCATTAACAGCCCAGAGTCAGCTTCTTTTTTCAGCTTTGTTAATTCTGGCTCACTCTCTGAAGAGGAAGACGTCTTTCTAGATTCAACTACAGAAGTCACCACAGTAGGTATTTCATTGTCTTCTACAGTTGCTGAGGGTGCAGTTTCAAGTTCAGAAGCAGCTTCCAAATCAGAAGCTGAAGCAACATCATCTTGTTTCGAATCCTTTTTGTAGTCCCTTTTCTGTTTTGCTTCTTGTTCCAGCTCATCAAACATTTTTATTTTGGTCACCATTTTAAACATCTCTTCTTCTGGTGTGAACCTTTTCTTTGGCTCACCTTCCGAATCATCCTCTGCCTCTTCACTGACTTCAGGAATTGCAGCGGACTTCTGTATATTTGACAGCACCTGTGAATCTGTCACTTTTGGAGTGATTTCATAACTAATTTCCTCAGAGCTAGGAGTCTCGGGTGAAAGAGGGCTTTTCCCAGAGCTCTCCATGAGAGATGTTTGTTCTAAACTGTCATCTTCAGCACTCCCATCGGGGTCACGTAAAAGCCTAGATCGCACAGGGGCCAGCTCTGGGAAGTTTTCCGCTTTGGTAAGGGCAGCTTGAATGGGACCAGGTCCTGGAAGGATGCCAGTCTCTGTTTTCTGTTCTACTGGGCTGCTTTCCAGAGAATCGCGGCATGGGGATTCTTTGGTGGGACTAGGCTCAAGGGAATCGGGTGTTTTATGTGAGGAATTGTCTTCTAGCACTGGGCTTGCTTCCAGTGAATCTTTATGGCTTATAGCTATGGATTCATCTGCAACTGGGCTAAGGCCTTCACTGTCATGACTAGGAAGTGAAAGCTCCAGTCCTCTGCTAATGGCGTGGTGCTCAAAGGATATGTTCTCATCTTTCTCTAAAGAAGAACCGTGTATTTCAGGTAACTTAATCAAATGTCCTTGATCAACAGCTATAGGTAACTCATCCCTAACAGCATCTTTATTCATCAAAGTTGAGCTAGAATCTGTACATATTTCAGTTCCTTCTTTGGAGGTTGAAACTCGTAGTTCTTCTGACATATGGTGGGATTGGGACTCTGAGGTCTCTGTGATCACTTTTAGGTCTTTGTCAGCAACAGTCCTTTCAGTTGTTGTTATTGTTGGAGAAAGTCCCTTTGGCGAATGCGTCTCTGCTGTTCTCTGCACTGCACTGGCTAGTTCTGTTTCCTCCATCTCTTCCGCAGTTTCTGTTTTCTTTGGTGAGAACGAGAGGCTCTCGGGGCTTGTTTCTGGAGTTTCTGCCAAGCCCTCATGCTTATAACTTTCCTCAGAGCTGATCTGAGGGGTTCCATCAAGCAGGCTACCAATTGGAGAATCTGCTATGCCTTCATGTTTAAGGCTTTCTGAGCTGCCATCCAAAGCACCACTTTGCAAGGAGAGAGCGGGCAAAAACCCATCTTTCACACATTCTGATGGAAATGTAACATTGAATGGACTGGTCAGAACTTGATCTAAGTGAAGCTCACCTTCCTCGGTAATGGAAATGTGCCGGAACTGTTGATATTTATCATTATCCTCAAGCTCTTCTTTTATGACATCAGAAAAATCTGTCGATGTTTTTCTGTCTGGACTGATCTGGAGGTCAGTATCCCCTTGGTCATCAAATGTCAGGACTACTTCCTTGGAACTTTCATCAGAAGCGACTGGAGATTTTTTCCCTGTGGCTTTGTTACTCTGCTGTTTTGTCTGCTGTGTGGCTAACTCTTTCTTCAGAGTTCTACTAGGAGTACTATGTGCCTCTTTTTTCAATTGCAAACCTACCTCTGCCTGAGTCTCCTGGCCCTTTTTGGTTTTAGGGCTGTCTTTTTTGTGTGTGTCTCTCTGTGTCAATGCCTGCTTCTTTTCACTCTCTGCCTGAGCAGCTCCTTTTTTAGTCACCTCTTTCTCAGAAGCCTGCTGCTTCTGCTTCATAGATTTATGCTCAAAAAGTCCAGCCTTATTCTTTGATGGGTCTTGACCTGATTGGAAGGCTTTCATCAGTTCACGAACAGACATAGTCTCTTCCAGTCTTTCTGTTTTGGAAGATGGTGAAACAGGTGGCTTCTTGGCTGTGGGAGAAACAGGTGGCTTCTTAGTTGTGGGAGAAACAGGTGGCTTCTTGGTTGTGGGAGAAGGAGGTGGCTTCTTAGTTGTGGGAGAAGCAGGTGGCTTCTTAGTTGTGGGAGAAACAGCTTGTTTCTTAGCTGTGGGAGAAACAGCTGGCTTCTTACCAGAGGGAGACGACAGTTTTGAGGGAGATGCCGCCATCTTTGAGGCAGAGGGAGAAGCTGGAGCCTTTGTGGCAGGGGGAGAAGCTGGGGCTTTTGTTTTGTAAATAATTTTTTTAACTTGTGATGGCTTTGTAACAGGCTTCTCAGTTGTCCCTTCTTTTCCTGGGACCCGGACAGGCAATTTTGAACGACCTTTTTGCTCATCTTCCACTCGTTTCTGAAGGGCTTTCACTTTATCTTTGATCGAGCCAATAGGAGTCTCTTCTATCACAGGAGACACAGCAGTTGCCTTGGTAGGTTCTGCAGGGGCTAACCCCGCTTCTTCATCTAAAGATTCCTCTGAGCTGAACTTCGTTATTCCAGAGCATTCTTCCTTTCCTTTGGTTTCTTCATCTTTTGGCTTTTGTTTATCTTTTAATTTCTTCCTAACTGGTTTTTTAATTTCCAAGGTAGGTTTGCGTAGGCCTTGCTTCTCTTCTCCATCACCTGTTTCAGAACCTCTGCTTACAACAACAGCTTCAAATCTCTCTTGTACAAAGTCTTCTTGAAATGGCTGTGGCTGCACTTCGTTCAAAGACACATAAACCTTTAGATCCTCGCTGAGGTAGTCTATCATTCCTGTTATGTCTTTTGTTTCTTTTTCTGTTTTTCCTTTGGTTATTCTACTTTCTACACAGACAGGCTCAGTGACTTCCAAAGGAACATTTTGTTTGGCCTCTTCAATTTCTTCATCACTTACAATAACCCATTCTTCTTCTTCTACCAAATGTTTTCCAGAACTGGACCTCCGAAGAACTCGCTCTTCTTTGGGGCAGCTTCCACTTCTCAGAATTTCATTTACTTTTTCCAAATCCTCTTTAACTCTTTCCACAATTTCAAATGGTTCTCCAGGCTCTTCATCAGCAGCTTTCACAAGATCTTTCACTTTAATGGAGCCTGACTTTTCAGAAGAGTCTGTTGTCAAGATGGCAGTCATTTTTATCAAATCTTGTTTCATCTCAGAGACTTCAGATAGCAAGTCTGGGCTGGCTAGGACAGGAACTTCATTGACAAGGTGACTTTTCAGGATAGATGTTTCTGTAGATTCTGTTTCATCATCATCTTTGATGCAAATGGGGAAAAACATTGAAAATAAATGGAAATCGAAAATAGAGATTGAAAAATGTAATCAGGACTGTAATGACTGTCTTTGATTGCAGCGGTAGGAGGGTCAACAAAATGGTCTGGGTATGGTGGATCCACAAATCTGAGGGTGAAAAAAAAAAGCAAAGCAAAGCTAACAGGGGGAAAACCAAAAAAGAAAGTGGGCAGGAAATAACTTGCTTAGTTTTTGCAGTACAGCACACCCACACATACAACACCAAAGCTTTTATAAACCAAAGACACCATAAAAATGAAGGCGGGGAAGAAAAAGAAACAGTGGAATTTACAGAAAGATAGGCATCTCAAGATTGTTCAGATGTTACAGATCAATGTTCAAATAAAAACAGAGAACAAAGGGGTAGGCGGGGGTGAGGAGACTTTAATTGGTTGAAAGTTGATCTCCTCAAAGAGAAAGCCAGTGGTAGCAAACTTCAGAACCAAAATTAATTGTACGGATGTAAACTTTTGTTTAATAACCAAAGTAAAAATAAATCTGTATTTACATTTAATTCTGCAATGCTCTACAATAAATGAAATACATTGATATCTGAGGCAGCTGCAAACCGGCATTTCATCTAAGGGGAATTTTACATCCAAATGATGACACACACAGAGAGAATATTATTTCAAGAGGCATGGTCCTTTCATTTGAACAGCCTCATTATTCAAATAAATAATGAATAAATCAAGGGAAAGAAATAATAATAATAATTAATAATAATAATAATAATTAATAATAAACAAGTAGGAAAGAAAATTTAAATAGTGACTAGCTCAACAGAGAATTCAAAGGTTAGGGGAAAAATGTAATGCATGGCAACCAAAAACATTCACACAGGACACATACGTACACACACAGACACAAGCATACACACAATATATATGTAAGCCAAGTTATTTCCATGCAAAGCAAAGCTGTTGCATACATTGCAGGGTAAGTATCCTTACATTTAAAAACAACAACAAAGCCTAGATGGTTACAAATGAAAAAGGCATAAAATCATGTGTAATATACTGTGGTGAAGTATTTTTTATATATATATATATATCCAATATATTCAATATTTGGTTTGGAAATAATTTACAACATGGCAAGATAGAAGGAGGAACAGATTCGCAGTAAAGCTCACAATGGGGAAATTATGAACTTTACTATCTATCATTCAGTTTTTCAACGTACTAAGTGTTTGGTGGGTGGGAACTAAGGGCAGACAAGAGAGGGAATTTTGTCTCTCTAGTTTGTTCTGGGGTTATAAGTTCAGGCCCCTGACTGGAGTCAGGTTTTTATTTATTTATTACATTTATATACCGCCCCATAGCCAAAGCTCTCTGGGTGGTTTACAAAGGTTAGTGTTTTCGTCAGCTGCCCTCCAACCCTCTTAATACTCAGTCGATTTCCTAAAATGTTTGCTTCCTTGCTATGGCTGATCAATAGTTTGCAGTTGATGGGACTGAGGAGAAAGTTTACCTTATTTCCAGATGAGCTATTTGGTTTCAGGCGTGTGTGGTTTTTTGCGGGGGAGGGGAGTTGCCTTTCTTATAGCAAACATGAATTATTTCACTTTGCTTTCACATTTTTGTGTCAATAACTGTGCCACAACTAGCTTTGGTCTAGCACTGGGCAGGGACCACAGCATGGGGAAAACTAGGGGTGGGTGCTCTACATATTCCTCCTTTGAGGCCTTTGGGGCAATAGCACACTTCTGGCCCACCTCAGGATACACAATACCTGCTACAGCCCCTCGTTGGTTGCAGTGGGCAACAACATCGAGCTAAGACAGTCTCTTCCCCAAGCTGATCTTTGTCCTTGTACACATCTGAGCAGTTAGGCCAAGAGGTGCAACAGCAACTAGTGGGCTGCTCTGGTATTTTAGTCCCTTGCCTTTGTCATGCCAGTATTTTATATAAGAATACGGCAGTGCAAGGCTTTATTACTTGAAACCAATCTACCAAACCAATCTTGCTCATTTTTGTTTTAAACCGAAGCTTGAGCAGTGTAGGTTTGCAGACTATTTTGAAAGTTCAAAAAAATTCAAAGGTCAAGTTTTCATAGCAGTTAATTTCCTCTGCATCAAACAGGCAGGACAGCCCCTCCGCCAGTGACAGATAGCCCTGCTTAGCCAATCAATGTGGCACAAAGGCAGGCCCCAGTTAGGCAGCTGCAGCCAGCGGGGAGGGGGAAGGAGATGGAGGTGGCCACTTGGGCGTGTGAAGGAGGGGGTGAGGCTGTGCCGCATGCACATTTTGGAGCAGGGGCTGACTATGCATGAGCCCCTTTATGGTCAGGGGACTGAAGGCAAATAAGCAGGAAAGGAACAGGACTACAAGTGCCCTTTGCAACATGGGCTTTATGCTACTCTTTTGTGGCCTGCTTAACCAGGCTCTGTGCCTATTCTCGTCCTTCGCCTCCCTGCTCTGCTCCTCTCCCAGCTGTGTGTATTATAATCAATTTCCGGCTAACACCTATGTTCCAAGATATAAAAATACCTTCCAGAAATACTTCACCAGAGCAACTGGGAGATGGGGGAGAGGATGGGTTTTTGTTACTTAAAACAGTGTCACTTTTATATTCGCACAGACAAGCATATTGCATGTGAAGAGTTTCATGAAGCAGCTTAAGCAGCTTGTAGACATTTCATTTTTAAAGGTGACACTGTGATTAATTTGTAAAATGCGATGACTTCATGTCAACAAACATACATAAAAAAATGAAAACTAAATCATAAAATGGGGTTTTATACAAGCCTAACAGCAAGAGCAGGGTCACCAGGGGATGTCAAAAGGAAAGTGAATGCTTAGATGAACTGTCTTGGTAGTTTGTTTAATTATTAGTAATGACTTAAATAACATTTAATCTAAAAGCTGCATTTATATTACTACATTTTTAACTTTTAGAAAATTAATACCATCATAAGTGGCAATTAGAGATTACAATTTCTCTCATGCATAACTTTATTATTAGGCAGCTCTTGTGCGCCCCATTGCATTTCAATTAAAATCTTACGTTTTTCTGATGTCATGTCAGTCTGAAAGAGAACACAGAGTGAAATCGTTACAGCAACTTTGACTCACAACAAACAGTGAAACTTATTATCTGGAACAACAGCTAAGTTAAAATGGGTCCAATTTACCAATGTCATAGACAAGCGAAAGTCACACCTCAATCCTAAATATGCTTCCTTGGAAATAAACTCTACTGAATTTAATAAGGCTTCCTTCCTGATATTTATGCTTAGGTTTGCAGCTTAATTGGTTGTTCAGATAAAATGAATTCTAATAGAGTTAGCCATGTTTTAAGTCACTAGTGAACCTGCCCAAAGATACTACCTAAATTGCTAATTTATTCTATTTATACTGTAAGTTTGAACATAACAGTCATTGAAAATGATAGGGCAAAATGGTAAACAAGGAGGAAATGGCATGCAGGTTATTCTTACCCTGCACATATGAAAATGCTAGAACAGGATCTTGAGAAATTAGTTAGTAGCAAAAGTGGGAATATAGACACAGTCAGAGATGACCTAAAGATAGCTGTACATTTGCAAACATATAACAATTAGTATCTGATTATGATCAGAGCTCTGGTATCTATAGTTTATGTCTTCATGGAAATCTGTTGGGGGCTAGTGATTAGTTTTGAAAAGTAAGACTAAGTTATAATGATATTGTTACTCACCTTTCCCTAACACAAAGGCCCAAGGCAGATAATACATGATCTAATGTTCTAATAAGTGACATAAAGATTGAGTTATACTGTAAATTTTGGAATGCCTAACATCAATGTTAGTAATATAGCAGGTTTATAAACTGATCCTTTAACAGTGCAATCCCATGTTTATTTACTCTGAACTAAGTTTCTCTGCATTTAGTGGTGCTTGCTCCCAAGTATGTTTGCATAGGATTGAGCCTTCGTGGTTCAATGGTGATTGTATTGTCTACAATTGGGTGCAAGAATATTTGCACTGATGCAATGCCACAACTGATGGGACAGCATCGGGAGCCGGACCTGATTCTCCAACTAGAGCATCTCCACTGAAGAAACCCAGTATCCCTTTATGTCGTCATGGAAACATACCTGTGTAACCTGCATGTTTAGAGGAGGGAACTAAAATGAAGTACGGGTTTAGTTAGCCTAGATTAATCATTTTATAAGCCTAGACATTGTATGAAAGCTGGGCTCAAATGTTAGTAAGAGTAAATGGGGAGCTAGATACTACTGCCCCATTTTAAAGGGTTAAAGGTTTGCTTTAGCCAGGCCTGCTAAGGTCAAAAGAGACTCGGAGCCACTTCCGTTTTTTCATGCTACCACTATATTAAAAAATGAATAAATGCCAAAACAGGGTTACAAAAATGGTGGTACATTTTAAATGTTGATATTTAACAAATGAGTGCTTTTAACACACACACACTACAATGCAATGATTTGTAATAAAGGTTGGGAGATAACATTAAATCTAAATTTGAGGCCCTCCACGAATGTAAAACCCGGGCCAAGTGGCCCTCCTGTGATAGGCCCTGAGAGCAACTACGTTTTATCCCCTTCCAGAAAAACCAAGCAATGTGATAGCACTGGGTTACCAGCCCTCTACAGCCAACAAATAGATGTCTGACAGCAATTGTTCCAAAGGGGGCAGGGGGGAAAGGCCAGCACCAAACAACAAAAGAAGAAGCAAAGCCTCAAAAGGGTACAGGAAAATGAACTTTTATCAAAATAAAATCCTTATGAAATAACAAAATGCCCAACATGCTTAAGCTGGTAATGATCTTTCTTTCAGGGGCACTGAAAGAATGGACATATAAATAAATGAATTTACAAACTAATACAGGAATATGGTAGTTTAAGGCTTATTACTAGAGTTCTACCAGACTGATTTTGCTCATTTTTGTTTTAAACTGAAGCTTGAGCAGTGTAGAAACGACAAAAAAATTGTAAGCTCGAAAAAATTCAAAGATTGAGCTTTAATCTCTGCATCAAACAGGCAGGACAAGTCCGTCTGGCAGCAGGATGGCAGACAGCCTTGCTTGGCCACTCAGTATGTCATGAAAGTGGGCCCTGGGTGCAGCCACATCGTTAGGCTGTCACCATCAGTAGGAAGGGGGAAGGGGATGGAGGTATCCAATCGGGGCACATGAGGGAAGGGGGAGGGGGCGTGCTACATGGCCATTTCATAGAGGGGATTCACTATGCATGCGCCACTTTTGCACTATTCATAAGCCCCTCTGTGGTGAGGGAACTGAGGGGCAAAAAAGCAAGAAAGGAGCAGGACTATGGCTAGTGTTTAAAATTATTATAAACATAGGCATTAATAACAATAGAGAAACGCAAGGGTTTTAAAAGAATACATCCAGGGTGGGAAGAAGGTGGACCTGTAACTACTGTTAACTTTTATTATATCTTGTAGCGTACAACAAGTTTAGTGTTTATTCTATGCATAATGAATTTTTTAAAATAATAATAATAATGGGTTCTATTATAATTAACACCTATGTTTATAATTCTCTTTATTATGGTTGGCCTATTTATTTATATGTTTGTTCTTTCAGTATCCTTGAAGAAGGCTGTCGTTAGTTAAAATGCACTGAGCATTTTATTGTTCCATAAGAAGTATACTTTGATGAAGATTCATTTCCCAGGTTTTGCCTCTCTTTTCGATTTTGTTTTGTGCTTCTTAGGCTATAGTAACTCATTGTCAGCCTGCTTTCCAGAAAAGCCTGAACCAAGTTTCAGCCTTCTTATGAAAAGAATTCATGAGAGACAGCAGCTTTAGGCAGGTTTTGCAATTAAATACCCTATTTCTGACCTTGGAGTCCATAAACTGAACAATCCTACAGCTCCCACCATGTTAAATCCTAGTTCAGCATTATGTCTGAACAAGACCAGTGAGTTTGGGTATGTAATATATCACAGTACTGATTTCTGCAACATCCAAACTTATAAACTACTTGTTATATTTATTCATGCAACTAAACAATTTTGGTTCTTTTAAACTGGCTTACAGGTCAGTGACCAAGATCTTCCAATTTAGCAATCTAGTCTAAGTAAATATAAAACAAAGGTACATATTTGGATCCAAAGGTTCCACTGCCACCCCTCTTTGCAGCCCCCGAAAGCTGCTCCTGACAGTTGGGAGACCCTCTGGAGCTATGTGTGATCCAGGAGGTAAGAGGAAAATTGGTGAATCTGTCTTTGTATACACAAGGCTATTTGGATCCTAGTCACAGTCATTTTAAAGAGCATTGATGTATTAGCAAAATTACCTCTTCTTCCTGTTCTTGATCTGATTCTGATTCCTTTAAGCCCAATATGCCATGCAAGAAAAGAGAAAAACAGAGCAAGGAAAGATAGGATGCAGTTAAAGGAAAAGAATTATTTCTGGTTACATTCAAAACATACACATTTTTTGCACTTTCCCCTAAGGAAGTAAAAAAAGGAACAAGAGATCAGTTCAATTTTTAAAAGCTAGGGACTTGGGTTAATTATAAGAAGGAAAGCTACCTGCAAATGTTAGACTTTTGCATTGTTATTATTGCTTATTAAAGAACCTTGAGTATAGTTTCTCAGCTGCCAGGCACTTGAAAAGCCTCCTATAGACCCCAATATTTAAAAATAAAGTAACGTATTTTGAATGTATTTATTATCTTTTTTACAGTGAATGCTTCAAACTTAATGTTGCCACCTGTAAATTCCAATGAGCATGACAGCTGGTGTATATGAAACCTCAGGCAGTTCTCCTGGGCACTGAATTGCTTATCTGAGTGATCTACTTATGAACCGTGTAATGTTGGAAAACCACAGGTCAATTTTAGGGTGGGCAGGGAGGCTATATAAGAAAACCCTAGTACTGAAGCTATGTTGCAATCTTGTAAGTTCCTTTTCCAACAGTGCACTGCTAACTAAGTGGAAAAGTGGCTGAAATATATGAGCTGGCTCTTACAATATTGGCTGTTTGGATATATAATCCCCAATATTTGGATATAACTCAGGAAATTAATGCTACTGAACATACATGGATATGAAAGCAGAGTATAATTCTTTCAATTGATTCTCAGCATTCAAGAGAGGTTGAGAGTCACTGATACAGAGAAGACTATAATTTACACACCCTTTATATGATATCTATATACAGATATCACATACCCAAACCCAAAAGATGGACCACCCTAAGTAGTTTATGAAATGTGCTACAGAGGTCTCTCAAATTTTAGGACACCAGGGCCAGATCTACACCAAGCAGGATAAAATATTTTCAAAACGTTTTGAAAACTGTATATGGAGTGTGTCATGGGCTCCAACAGTTGTCAAAACTGTTATAAATTGTTTTAAAGCAGTAGTGTAGGCCCTACCCAGTTCAATAAGTGGGCAAAGGTTTTGTCATTGTATAGTGAAATACCTTTGTGTAAATTGGTAATGTGATATTGAGATTGCAGATAGCCTGATGTACTAGGCCTCTTGAAGATTTAGGTTCCTTCATAAATGACAGGCGTCCACAAGGTTCTTGAGTTGTGTCTCGAACCTAGCGCAGAAAAATACAAGAGCTTAAGGCCACATGTTCTGAATATAGTTTACAAACTTTCTCATGTCCCCTATTCTAAATATCAGTAAAGGAAATAACAATTTTAAATATCTAGCAATACAAAATGGACAGGTGAACACAGACCTAAGACCATTTAAAGATATTTTTAAATAGGTTTAGCAGTATATAAAAATCTCTTAAATAAATAAAGCCATGTGTATCCATTGCCACTGAAACCCTGCTTAAATAACATTTTATGTATCTACCAGAAAATGAAAAGGATGAAGCTTTAGCAGACCTCCAGAGGAAGTTCCAAACCCAAATGACAGGTACAAATGCTTTTGAGGGACATTGCTGTTCTTACTTGATGCATGCAGAATACAATATAGAAAGTGACTAGATGAAATACAGAGAACATGACAACCTTCAAATAATGTAATGCTTCATTATTTCATTTATGAGGTGGTATTTTCTTCCCCAACTTCCCATTCATCTTTCTGTTGCAATAAAAAATGTGATTCCTGGAAGCATAAGTGTGCGCATAGGAATATAACATAGACTAGTGCACTAGAAATACATTTCTTTAACTTTGCTGTTGGTACTGGAATACCTAAGACTGATGGTTTCTGGCTGTATACAGATGGATCATTTCTGCTTGTTAAATATTCTAGTCACCACAGAATAAAATCAAATATGGACTTGTATCCAATACCTTCACAAACAGTGGAAGTCTATTTTCTTTGAAGGCATAAAAACTGAATATGTGATGTTGGCCACTCTTTGTTAGTGGTACTAGATTCCCAAAGCAGTCCACATAGATGGGTTTTCCTTCTAGTACCTACATATGGTTAATAAGGAACAAAACAATAAAATTAATTCTCATGAATGCTATCATTATATATGTCTGTAAAAATGGAAATTATGGGCAGTATCCTATGGAGTCATACCGCTAACACATATTAGGGTGTGCTAGTGTAAAGGATCTCTTGCATACTGGCAATAGCATTAGGTTGCATGACAGGTTTCCCTGGAAAACCCATCATGCAAACAAATGCTATTGGTGTTGAGCTATAGGTCTGTGATGGCAGCGTAGAGCAACATAATTTGCATTACCGGTATGACACTGTAGGATACTGCCTGACATCTTTTCCGAATCTATATAGGATTTTCCATTTGACATATTTATGCATTTCAGTCTGGCATGTTTTGGCACATGTTACTTTTATGGGCTTGAACAATATTTTCCCAGGTCCCATTCAACATCAAATTCATTCTCATATCCTAGAGCAGTGGAATCAGGAATAGGCTGTCAAGTGAGTACAAGAGATTGTTGCCCTGTTTGTTAGACCTAGTAGGAAGCACGGATCAATTCATCCAAAGCAGTTGGGGCATGTGGAAACTAGCTACTCCCATGCGTCATCCATGCATTCTTGATGTTTTTCGTTGCATGGCTTTTATAGGATGCAGTGCAGCAATCATGGTCTTTTTCGTACAGAGCAGATCCTCAGCTATTTCTATATCTATTGACTAGAACCTCTTGAGATTGCAACTGCAGATAGAAAAAACCCTGCTGATTGTAAAGGACAGATTATTCTAGTAGTGACATAGTCAAAAGCAATATAGCGGCAGTTCTGAATGAAAGATAACAGGGTTATCTTTAATAGGTGGGGAAAGAAAAGATGAGTGGATGTGCAGCTAAATATCACAATGCAGATCAGCTAGTCCTGGCTGAATATATTAGGTTTTTTATTATTATTTTATTTGAAACTGGTATTTTGTAGGAGGGACAGGTCATTCAGCTTCATTACACTGTCCTCCATTCAAAATAAAAATCCCTATGCTCTCTTCGTACCTGTAGTACCTTCCCTCTCAAAGCCAACTACAACTTCAGGATAGTGGGGTTTTTGTCAAGAAAGCAGGACATTATAGAAAGGGCTAAACTCCATCCCCCAATGCTTCAGTTTTTATCAAGATTGGGAGAGTCCTGCATCTCCCATGTTTTCATGAAAATTAAAAATAAGCAAATATAACCATGCATTGAACATATCATTTAATTCAAGGGTAGGCAACATGGTGCCCAGGGACACCAAGGTATCATAGACACCTTCCTTGTTGCCTACCAAGAAACACCCTTTTCCTCCTAATTTATATTCATTCTTAACAACAGCTGGGATTGTTTCAAAGTGAAATGGGATCTTCTAGTTGCTGCCAACTTAACACCCCATAAATGCCTCTGGACTTGTCCTTTGTGACTAGCCATGCCCACCCATGGCAGCCATTTCATGGTTGTGTCCAGCAGGACAGTTTTTCAAATTTCCAAATGGGTCCATGGCCCAAACGTTTATCTACTCCTGAAGTAGTTTGTCCCTAAGACTGAAAAAGAGGGATTTCTCCCTCCTTCTATTTCCTGTTTCTGAATCCAAAGGAAAGTAGAAATTGTGGTTTCAAAAATACACGTATAAAAATGTGAGTAAAACAATTTTATGCTGTACGTTCTTATACTATACCTCTACATCCCTGCTACGAGCGACTTCAGAAAAGTTTTCTTGCTGTTCTAGTGTTTTATCCACCTTATCATCTGTCATGCAGAAACATCTTAGTCGGGCTTCTATGGGATCATGAGATTTGGCAAACACTACAAATTTGGCCATGTAGGGCACACAGATAATCTCTCTATATACTTGGGAAGCAAATGTAACAGATTCCTGAATCTGTCGGCAGTCTATCAACCAGAACCTGTAAATAAATGAACATTAAAACTTGTTACAGAATTGTTAAACAATGAGAAGTAAGGCGTGGCATTCCATGTAACACCTACCAGGATTACATTACTAAGAAGCAAGATCAAATTAGGATTCCTCTAAACCAGCCCTTCCCAACCAGATGTATCAAGCATTCCTTCCCAACCTGGTGCATCAGCAGATTACTACAGCTCCCATCAGCCCCAGCCGGCATGGCTAACAGTGAGGCATAATGGGAGTTGTACCAGGTTAGAGATCGCTGCTCTATGCTAATATAGTCTACAACGGCTTAAACTGTAGCAGGTGCTAAAGCATTCCTTTGAAAAAACTACTATTCTGTCATATTAATTTGCAATATGCCTTTATATACCCTTTAACAAAATAATTCATAGAATTATTAACAACATTTATATATAAGAAGATAAAACCAATTTTCTCCAGCTTAAATTTGAATGTAAGGAATAAAAAATGTTAACTCAAAGAAAAGAGGCTAGCAAATCTCCTTGAAAAGGTCTCCAATATTGTCATTCTATGGAAATACTAACAGCGTGGCAGAACTTTATTTATTTATTATTACATTTTTAAAGAAAACTTTGAAAAAAACCCAACTTGTGGCTATTTAGAATAGGGACCTGCCATAGGTAAAAGGATGTAGTTAGGATATTCACCTGCATTATTTGTGATGGATCTATTTATTGATCTGAGCCAGTATTTCAGTGTGAGGTGAAATATTTCAGTGTGAGGTGTAGATTTCATTCTCCCAAAGCTAGGCTAAGACCAAGGGATGGATGTTATATTGCCAAAATTAGCACCTTGTGAGTTTAGTGGGGATACCTGGGCATGAGTGTACAATTAATAGGCTACCAAACTGAAGATACAGTGCTGAAACAGTGAAGTACAGTTTTATGTACGCTTTTTATTTCTATATAGTCGTACCTGGCAGATACATTTGTGGTGAAGGAAACACATTCATTGACAAATGTTAATGGCGTTGTTCCTGTAATGTCTTCCCACTGAGCAGGTGTTGTTCCACCTGAAACAAATGAGGAGAAATGGCAAAGAAGTCTATGTCAAATATACAATATTGGTATTAGCCAATATATTCCCAGTCATGTTACAATCTGATCCCCAAATATTGCTAAGTACCCTAGAGTTAAAATTAGAACCAATATCTGCCAAAATAAACTTAAATCACCAGTGCTGCAGATCTGATATCAGCAGCAACTTTTCAAACCACTGTATAAAATGCATATGGCTGAAATGTAAACACAAATCTTTGTTAATCTCATAACATATTCAATTACATGTTTCTCAATTTTCTAACCAAAAGTCACTTCTAACTAGCCCTTTTGTTAAAAATGCCATTATGTTTCTTCTCTCCCGTATTTTACTGTTTTATCCGGTGATGTTTGTATGATTTTACTGTGCTTCATTGGTTTTGCATCCTACTTTGGGCTTATTTTACATTGAAAAGCAGGTAATAAATTTTAGAAGTAAACCTATAGAATATGTGTCTCATTAAGTTAAGAATATTATTTCTATATGAAGATAATATTTTGAGGCATGCTGTATCATTAAATGGACTGAATAATTTCAGTTGAAATCTTGAGCCTGTGGTCTTTTACACTGGTCATGTTTTACTCTCTGAGTAAATTTAAACTCAGATCAGATGAAATTAATAGCAAGCACAGCCAAAACAGAAGTTTTCAGTGAACTACCGGCTTTAATAAACATCAACGTATAATTTCACCATGGACCCATGAAGGCATTTCTTATGAGTTTACCTGTTATGCTGCATAGGAGTCTTAGGGTGGGCGTATCACCCCCATATCCATTAATCATCATATCACTGGAAGCTTTGGGGACAGGAATAGTCATTGTTATTGGCTTATGGAATTTTCTTCTCCTGGGTTCCAATGTGACAATAGGACTGAATGTGGCTTTATTGCCTAAAATCTTCTTTACAAGCTCATTGTGCATAGGTTGGGCCTATCCAAAGACATAGACAAAGAGAAAATATATCTTACTTATGGCTATCTGGATGATAATCTCAATTACTACCCACTGCACTTGCCATTAAGCCAAACAGGAAGTTTCCAGTGCAAATAGGAACTTGTTGTTTAAATAAGTTTTAATTGTAAATTGCCTTGGGGGTCCTACTTGGGCCAAAAGGCAACCCCTAAAGTTTGTATTATAAATAAATAAATATCCTTGGGAATTGTAGTTTACCAAGGCCATAGGAGTTCACATTCTTCTTCTGAGAATTCTATGGAAAATCTGAGCCCATTTGGAATCAAAATGAGACGAGTCCGCCCACCTTTAACAAGTCGATAATGACAAATTGGACAGCTACATATTTTACATCATTCATCTGAGAATCATGAAATGCTCTGTAAACTAACCACCTCTTTCATCTTATGTTCATTCTTCCAGTACAAGTTAAAACTGTCTACCCCTTCTGATTTCTTTGTGAATTAGACTAGAATTATGACACTCTAATCACAGTTTTGAAAAGAGGTTGATTGGTGAAATGATGTTAAATTGCTTGCTAAAAGTACAATCCTACCCATGGTTCTTCAGAAGTAAACCTCAATAAGCGCAACTGGACTTACAATCATATACCAGGGACTAAGCCCTGTGGAACTCAGTGGAACTAAGTTCTGAATAAACGTGTATAGGATTGCACTGCAAATAAATAGACATCATGCATACCCAATTCCTATTTTCTTGTAGAAATCAGTTACATACACACACATAAACACTCACTACTTTTACTCGTCTGCTTTAAATTCAAAATTTCTTTATAATGCAATCCTATACATCTCTACTCAGAATTAAATCCCAATGAGTTCAATAGGACTTATTCCCACATAAATGTGCATAGGATTGCAGCCTAAATTTGCCATGGTGGCCTTTCAGATAAAACAATGCCAATATTGAAGCAGTATAGTATTCTTTACTCTGTAAAAGACAGATTTACTATTCCACAATGGCCTCTAGGAATGTTTCTGACATCCTTCTCATCCAAATTTCACCCTAAATGTTGGAAATTCTGAATGACCTAGTGTGATCTTTTAAGTGAATCCAGTTGCTTTAGTAATTCTCCAATACACTGCTTTTTACTTCCAAATTCTGTACAATTTACTATTCAAGCACAGTAACATATTGCAAAAAAGCAAACCTGATATCTATGTTTGTTTCAAGGTGTTTTTTGTGTGGTGTTTTACCCATGTGCAGCAGCATGCGTGCACATAAGCGGAACACCAACAAAAAGCATCCAGATACAGTCATTTAAGCAATCATGATTGCTTTTTTGTAGTGTTTTAATAAATACGCACCTGTGTTCCAGTAACATAGATGCAAATGAACTTAAGGAACTGTGGCAAACTGCACATTCTCTAAGTCTATAATTAATGTTAGAAATTCTCCTAGATGGAAGGGAGGTTATCAGTAGACTTACAGTAATACAACATGGTCTGAGGGCTTTTTAACTAAAAGCCTCTCCAACCAGCAAGGAAACATGGCTCTTGCCATGCACTTTCAAAATGGAGCCAGGATTGCTCCTGGAAATGATACAACATGATTACATAGCATTTTTTACAGCAGCTATATGTAGAGAACTTTTTCTTTCCATATAGCCCCTGTAAACATTACATGATCCTACTGCACCATTTCCAAGGATAATCCAGCCATGTTTCCTAGCCTCTAGGGAAGGCACATGCCTGTACATTTTTTTAAAAAAAATATATGAACGATTACTCCAAAATGTCATAACTTGGTGAATAAATTATAGGTTATGAGGATGGCAGTTCACCCATAACTCATATAAACTCTGCCCTGCAGTGAAATACAGTGTGGAGAAAGCAGAGAAATAAGAAAGGGAGGGAATGAAAGGGACCTCCTTTCTGCCTTAAAAGAAATGCCACCAGTTAAGTAAAGCAATGCCTTGACCTAGTTTCTCTTACCTGAAGACCGACACGGATTCGCTTGGTTAGGGCTCCCTCTGGAAAGACTGCCTGTACTTGAGGCACTACTGTGCTGCTTAGCACACCACCCTCCGGTCCAATGAGGTTACTGTCTTGTTTGATCCGAGATACCACTGCAAAGTACTGTGGGAAATCCCGAGTGATGATACGGCAAATGCGTTTCTTCTCCAATTCTTCTGGAGTGTCAAGCACTGAGTAAAAAGAGGGCATCATTAAACCATAATTGTCTCATACTGACATTTTGAGAAAGAAAACAGTCCATGTGTACACCACACATACACACACATATGTGTATAAAAGTATACACAGGTTTTAGTCAACTGTAAATATTTTCATACTGTACCCATGTCTAAATAGAATGCTCTCAAAAATACTATTTAAAAGTTAATGCTTAAGAAAATGAGAGGGAGAGAAAAGGTAAAATACAAAATGTGTTTCTGTTCACAAAAATCACATAAAAATGAATTTAGTGGATTTAGAGTTTGTGTTTCATCTCATAGGCACAGTTCACAAGGTGCTTCTCCAGCACAGCCACGCCATTTACATTTTAAAAGCTTTTTATGGGGGACCTATCCTGGCTTACAGTCCACATGTTTAAGGATTGAGCTAGGGACAAAGTCATGACATTATGGAGCTTATGCCCAGAAACAAGAGCAGACTAGGACTGTGAACATGCAGCTTCAAATCCTGACTCAGCTATTAAGTTTACTGGATGATCTTGGACCAGCAAATACCTCTCTTTTAATACACATTACAGAGTTCTTGTCAGGATAAAGTGGGGATGAGAACCATGTTGTATACTGCTACCTGGAGGAGCAGGATATAAATAAACAATTCTAAACAAACAAATACATAATTTTACTAAGAAGCAAAAACTTGTTTAGGCATATACTTAACAAATACTCCAGTCCACATTGCAGAATTAGCATAGTACTCATCCCATTAGCTTCCATGGTAACTGCATGCAATTGCCTGTCCAATGGTTGGAGCATCACAGCTGAAGTTATGTATAAAATTTCTGGACTGTTTTACACTATGATCATATAAACAGATATTAGGGAAATTATACTTATGCACAATAAGGAGGATATAGTATTAGGAGGAGAGGGATACTTAATATGCAATGTGAGAAACAGATTGACAGTGTAGTGTTTAAACTTGTCATAATTTTCTTCTAATATTTATTTAATATTTAATCCATTAATTTATGTTGACATTTGCAAATTATAATGAAATATGTATTTATATTTATATTTATTGTTTCAGAGGGGAAAATAATAGTTCTGAGACTGGGTATTGACCAACCAAATTAAAACACCCTAACTACAAAATTCAAATGCCATTATATGCTACTCTAAAGGACCATTTTTCAATCCAATACAAAACTCATCTGTTCCATTAACAGAATTTAGACTTCTCTATGTCTGCATAAAGGTTTGCGAACTCAACCCCAAATCATGTTAATCTTCCTAATTTGTAATTAGTGCAATAATATTGAGTGCAAAGGTGTTTGACAGAAGACTACATGACAAGTTAGGGCTACCACTTAATTGGGACCATTACTTCCAGGTAAGTAGTTACAGAATTGTAGCCTTTCTGTGGCTTTCAACTCCTTATCACGCCTTGACGATCAAACTGTGTACCTTCATCCATTCCGTTTAGGATTTCATTTAGCTCATCCTCTGTATATTCACAGAAATGTTCCTTCCAGTTATCTCCATTCTCACTGCGCAGGATCACCAGCTCCCTTTCTTTACCACGCAGAGCCGCAAAGTGAGGAATTTCAACAATCACAGGCCTATTACAGCAACAGAGCATGTTAAAGGATTGTGACAACCGGGGAACACATTAATACAGGGTTGTTTTTTCAGTCTGTTACAAAGTGACCTGGAATTCTGTGAGCTTCTTTGCCATTCCTGGATACCATCCTGAAAAATGCACACTAGCTGCACTTTGGCATTGCAACTTATTCTGACCAGCAAGCGTTGTAATCCCACTGTCCCACCCACACATAGTATCTACTGTACTTGCCAAAGTAGCAGGGGGTTGTATAGCAAGTGTAGAATTTTTATTTTTTTTATGATATGAATAAAACCCACACAATGGAAGCTTGTTTTGATGTGTGGAATCCTGTGCAATCACATTTATCATGCAGAATCTACCGGTATGTACGTATGTATATACATATATGGACACTTTTAAAGAAAAATTATGATCTTATTTATACTAGAGGAGGAAACATCAATTTAAGCAACAGCCCACATTTCTTATCAATTTGCAGTGATTTCAAATTGCTTCTTTATTTCAACTGGCATTTTCCAGACTTGTATTTTATAGAGAAAATGCCCCCCAAAATAGTGGAAAGATCAAAATTTTGCTCATTTTGCACATATTGTGTATATATTCATCATAACTTGTATTTTGCACTTTTATAAAAACTATAAATACACTGTGTATTAATAGTCTCACAAGAATAATTGAATTACATAGGCCATCTTGTATGCATCATGCCAAGTACTATGTTATATCCAACATATAACATACCGCTATTGCGTTGGTGACAACAGAGGCAAAAAATTATACAGTAGATTCCTTAAGTTCCAGTCCAGGTTGCTTTGCTACAGACATCAAGCACACAACAGCTATAACGACTGGTACATTTTACAACTAGGAAGTTCTCATGCTAAATCAAAAGTGGAGGTCAAGGAACTTTAAGAAAAGGTACAAACATATCACCAAAAACAAAAACCACATACCACAGGGGCTGGAAAATGTTCTACTAAAGGTTAGGTATACAAAATTTAAAATCATAGAAAGGGACAATGTCATGGGCACAATGACATAAAAATAATATTGCAGAAGGAGAAGAATGGGAAGGCCAGCATCCATCAATTTGTTTTAAGTCTCTCCTACCCAAGAAATTTGGTCCCTGGAGGCCCCAGCTGAAGGATTCGGCTGACCAAACTTTCTCCCTCATTAAGTGGGGGAGGAGCCGTAGGCAGGTGAAGTTTACTGAGTACATCCAAAGCAGCAGTGAAAGAAAGAAAATAAATAAGCTTTATGTATTTTTTTTCAGAACCGCAGTGCCACTGTCTGCTCAAAGTGGAATTAGGCTGTACACTGAACAGATTTCTGCCTTGATTTTGTTTATGCATGCCTCACTGGTCACAAGAATTCATAAAATAAGCTCCCTCACAAAGATTAAGAACCTTATCTTGTCTTCAGTAGGTTCAGTGATACATTCACTTTGCTTCTGAGATTAATGGGAGCAAGATAAAGTCTTCAGGACTGAGGAGCAAATGCATTACAATAAGATTTGGCTTGGCAGGAAGTGTTCAGTGACTCTGATTTCACTGCCAGGACGCCACCCAGGAAAGAGACAGAGCCTTGAGAAATGGCATGAAAACTCTTAACACACATGAGTTTTCATAGACGTTCCTCACCAGGCTGAGAAAAATAAAAGTTATTGATTTTACTGTGAGTGTATTGGAAGAAGGAGAAACAGGTAGATAGAGGAAGAGAAGAACTGAAAATAGAAAATGTGACAGCAAAGGTATTCTTTACTTTTGGGTTTGATGCATTTATTTAAAGAATTATGTAGTTTTGACGGGAGCTTCACGTAAACCCTAGAAGCAGCCCCTTAGTTACAGTTGTGCATCTGCCCATAGCTTCACGCTTCGGAATCTTCTAGTTCCTCTATGGAAACACAGCAACAACAAAATAATGGGGGAAATGGTTGATGGTTTCCCCTGCTATGCTGCACTCTAAATCAAACTAACCACCTCCCATTACTTCTGAAATCCCTTCCCCTATGAACTAAATAGTAATAAAGAAAATTGGATGAATTTCTTGGGGCTACAGGGCCTTAAACATGCTTGGATTTGCTTCACAATGGATTTAAGCTGTTCCTCTTGCATCTTCATCCTTTTATCTGTTTCCAGCTGAAGCCATTCGCTCTAAGCAGAGGGGGTTCCCTTTGATCATCCAGTTTTGGATGCCACCATTGATAAGGAAAATTGCCGATAAAATAAAAGTGTTAAAAACTGCCAGTTTCAGCAGGAAATTGCTAAAACAAGTGCAGCGTCTCTGATCTTTCTGTGGGGTACTGCAATATAGAGGATAAAATGCAATCATAGAAAATATCTCAGTTGTTCTATTGCTTTGGCCCCAGAAAAATCATAGGTTTGTGCTTCCCAGGCAGTCCCAATTACTGACAAAATACCCACTGAGATAACACAAGTTCCTTCTGAAGGGAGCTTGAGCTTGTGTTGCATTTTTCAACAGGCATTACATATGTATTTACAACATTTATGATTCTATTTTTTATTTACCCTTAAAAGTGCACTATGTAATTAATTGATGACGATCACAAATTTATTTCTGCTTTAACAGCCCAGCATGGATTAAGCAGACTTATTCCAGGAAGCACACTAAACCTTGCACTGTAGCTATTGTTTGCTTTAAATTAAAAGGCATACAAGCTTATTGAATTATTACTTGACTAACAGTGCGTCCCTTTGCACTGCAGAGCCCGCCCCATCACCATATGCTACAATAGATAACCTTTTCACTTCATGTGTGAAAGTGCTGATCCACCCCAGAGTAGATCACAAATAGAAGAAAACATTTATTTTATGTTAAGTTTTATTTGGGGTAATTAAACAAAATCTTACCCAAGAAACTGAGCACCTGAAGGCCCAACTTCGATGAGACGGCTAGCCAGGCCTTCTCCTTCCACCATTGGAGGCATGGTGGCCAGTCTGTGACGTTTGACCAACCGGCAGGTAACTCGAGTCGGAGCAGTGCATTTCCTGGGTGGGATAATGATTCGAAGCCCATTGTGTCTGCAACCCCGCATAGCACCACCTCGAGCATCCACCATGAAACTGACCAGGAAGCTGAAAATTGGGAAGCAAAATTAGATATGATTTGCAGTCAATCATGATGTGTGTTACTAAAAATATTTTCTCTTTTAAGCCATAATCCTCTATATGTTTAGACTGAAAAGGGTTGTAGGACTTTTTTTTTGTCTAAACATATATAGGAATGCAGCCTTAGTGTACAAAACTTCATATCCCCATACTGGCCATTGTTAATATTCAGTTACCCTGTTCAGACAACACACTAAGTCATGGTGGTTAAGCATGTTGAGCCAAACATTATGGCTTAGCGTGTCATGTGATCCATTCCTAACCATGGTGGCTACATAACCATGGTTTAAACACACTCACTAACTATCTGCTGCAAAAGGGTTAGCGGCCTAACCATGGCTTAGCGTGTTGTTTGAACAGGCCCACTGTTAACAATACTTATGTGCATGTGTCACTCTATATCAACAAAATGTAAAGTATCTTATTAATTGCACAAATAGATATATCTATTATTGGGTTTCTTTTTAGTAACAGTCTTGCTAGAAATCTGAGAGCTAAGAAACTAATATATAAACTAAATTGGGAAGATACATGTTGATTTTGAATTTGATTAAATGTATGTGTATTTCAGGGCTTGCA
This sequence comes from Elgaria multicarinata webbii, assembly GCF_023053635.1. Classification (NCBI taxonomy): domain Eukaryota; kingdom Metazoa; phylum Chordata; class Lepidosauria; order Squamata; family Anguidae; genus Elgaria; species Elgaria multicarinata. The sequence continues at coordinate 32,287,648 of NC_086180.1, read as the reverse complement.
ATTAATTAATTTCAATGGCTTGTACTACATACTGTAATTGAACAGCACATAACTGTCTGTATGAACTGTGATAGTTTATATAGGTCTACTATCAATGCCATTACCAAATATAGTTATTATTAATTTCCTTATTAATCTGAATACAAAAGGCATTCAGCTACTAAGAAACTACAAAGAGGACACTGTAAATGAGGGAAAGCTTTGTTCGTTCCAATTTTTAGGAGATTTTCGTATCTTTATGATAAACGAAGAATCAGATTTGGCACTTTCAACTTACATAAACTTCCCTATGCACAACACCTGTTGCATTTGAAGCTGAATTTTAGACCTCCCTTGTTTTCCTACAAAGAAAAACAAGCTAATATCTGTCATTTAAAAACTAGGAAAATTCATACCCAGTGGTATAAATATGTATGGAAATATGGTCATATGATGGGCTGAAACTGATGGGCAAATGCCAACCCAATTTTCCTTTTCCCTTGGGATTTGCTTCAATATTTGTTTCCCTTGGTCCCTACTTCGTCTCACTCTCAGAACTTCAAATAAAAGTGCATCATTTAATATCTTATATAAAAACAAATACATTTTCCCTTTTAGATCATCTTCCATGTTAAGAACCTTTTATCAGTCAGTTCCACATGCAATTGTAACCAACTTCCCAAGCAAATCAAAGTGGATGACAATAAGGAGTCACAATCTGCCATCCTGAAGCATGCCATGCACCCTGGATCTTTCCTACTCCGTCTGTCTAAAGTTGCCATTACTTTTTTTTTTCCTGGTGTGTTTCCTGCCCCTCAACATCCATATGATAAACAAAAATTTAAGTTAAAGACATAAGAGTCTGCAAAAAACACACAACAAAGTTGACAACTCTACTCCCTACAAAGTACAATCCAGTGTGTGTGTTGCATCACAGATTTCAAAGTGAGATGGATTGCACTCACATTCTGCCAACAATTTGTAAACTATTAGTTGGTTACACTAATAGATGTTTTACAAGTTTTTTTGGTTGGATTGCAATGCAAATATAACCACACCAGAGGAAACCAAAACCCAGTGATTGTGCTCTTTTTACTCATGACAACACAAATATATATATATACCACATACACATAAGCAGTTCAGATATGATGGTACAGTTGAGTTAGTTAGGCAGGCAGACATGCTTCTCATCACAGAGCTCAAAACAACAGTCCTTCCCTGGTCTACAACCCTCACAGCCTCACACAAGAGGCTTTCTAACGAGATCATAACTACCATTTGATGCAGGGAAATAAGGAGATAGCAGCAGCCAGTTAGTCATAGTGTGAAATATTAGATACAAAACAGCTTGATCAGGTTGCTTCAGCATTTCTCGGGCGTACAAATAATAAAAGGGGCAAAATAGATATGCTGCATTTTAGATAGGCAGCTGAAACTAAGAGACAAATGAAAATGCCTACTTAAAAGTGAGTGGGAGTCTTTCTCCTTGCATGTTGACTATTGAATATAATCCAAACTGATGTCTGAGATAGTAAGGACAGATTTTCTCCAGGTGCGGTCTATGCATTGTAGTTTCCCCTCTACCTGATTAAATTTATCAATTTTTAACTACATGAAGGAGTGCAACCCAAATCTTGATAGCTCAAGCCATTTGCAAACTGGTTACAACCATCTCTTTTTCAGTCTGTCTCTGTGAGAGTTTATTGAAAAGCTGAAATAGAGCTTATAGTTTGCAGTGCACACCCTTTATAACAACATTTTTGTAGGCTGAGTATTTAATTGTAGACTGAATTTTGTTCTTATAGAAATGTTACAACTCTTTCAACAAATCTAAGATCAACTTTAAAATGTTTCCAGTTACTCAGATAGCCAATTACTAATAGCTGCAATCTTTTTGTAGGGCAAGGAGTATAAGAAAGCATTGCAACTGAGAAGATTTTGGAGGCACCTTGTGGGCACTATTACTTTCCTTCCACTGTACAAGAGGATATATTAGATCACACCAACTGTTGCATACTCCATAGATAGGCAGAAATCTTTTGCCTATTCTAAATCATGAATGGTATCAATGTACCAGAGCATCCTGAAGTAAAAACATGAAAAGGATGAAAGAAGGAAGGAAGGCAAAAGGAAGGCAAGTATTAAAAATGAAATTATATATAAGTTCACCTGCTGTTGTCATGGTCAAAACATGGAGAAGAGTGGCTGCAACAGAAGAGATAATTTAGCAAAACAAAAAAGAATGGATGAATGAATGAATGAATGAATGAAATAAAAGGAGGAAGAAAAGATGTTTTACCAACACATGGAGAGATTTAAAGTGAATATGTAAACATAGATTATAGAGAATATATGCAGGAGCAAAGCTGAATGAAACTGGATGTCCCTCTGTTATCTCCTTTAATGGGAGTACTCAAGCGCTCAATGCGAACTAAAAAAATATTCCACTTCCCAAAAACTTGGAGGCCGCCTAAAAGCACTTTCCTGCATTAATGGCATAAGCAGGCCCATAGTCATGCAGATTCAAACAGCAGTTGTACTTCAATGCATCTAACATATGCTCAGCTCTGAAACATTATACCCACCATATCAACATTCTCCAACTTGATCTACTCCAAATGTTTTAGACTTCCATAGCCCTGGCCAGCATGGCCAAGGGTGAGGAATGCTGGGAGCTATAGCCCAAAACATCTGGAGGGCATCAAGCTGAAGAATGCTGTGCCATGTCATAGTGCTGATACAGGTAAGAGCTTTTCAGTGAGCCCCTATGGCAGGGGCCATAACATTTTAGTAAGACAGTATCTGGAATTTGCAAATGAGTTCTCTAGTTGGTTCCCCCCCCCTTTTTATTTTTTTAAAAAGAGCCAAAATAACTCAATAACAATTACAATTTCAAATTGGGTGCCAGGATCTTATCTGAATAGGGTATTATGTATAACAATTATGTAATTCACAATAAAATCCTATGCATACCTACTAAGAAGTCAAACCAATTGTGTTCCTTTGGACTTACTTTCTAGGTAAGTGTGCATATGATTGCAGCCTTTGTTATATTTTCTTGGAATTAAATTCTACTAAGAAATTGATAACGTTAAATGCATGAAGAACTGACATCAGTGGGGTTTAGTTATGATGGAGCCAAGATTTCATCTTCACCCTTAGCTGTCTCATTACTCACTTCTTGAAAAATCTGTTCACTATTGTCTAATGGCATATCTGGGCTTACTTCCAGTCCACATTCCAGATTTACACATTTAAAAATATTAAGTACATATCCTGCACTTGTTTCTTTCTCAAGGTGTTCACATGTACTATCTTTTATTACAATCCTTGCTTCCAATGTTTTCCCCCACATTTTAAAAATGAAAGCTGTATGCAAGCATTGCCATAGTTCCTTTCCATGATCAGGAAAAATACATTTTATGAACAGGAAAATTGTGATTTTCCTGTTCATCAAAAAGAGCAGGAATCTCACTTAAGTTCTTTCATCCATTACACTCACTCAAATGGATTGACTATTCATGTAAGCATTTATCTCCTCATGTGAGAAGATATAACTCTGCTCTTAATAAAACATTTTCAAAAATGAGACATACTGGTTTATGAATTTATTTTATCTTAAGTTTTTCAACTTCTAGCTGCTAGGTCCTGTTTCCACTGCTGTTTCTGCAGATACCATATTTAGTAAAACCAAAAAATATCATTTACCTTGTTAGCAATGATCCAATATCCTTTTTTGAAGACAGGCAGCTAAGAATGATAACTCTAATTATTTGTCAATTTTAAGCACCAAAGAAATTAAGACAAATTTGGAAAATTGCCTTGGGAAATCATTCTTGGGCCAGCTTTTCACAATTAAAAATCCTTCAAAAAGACATATACTATTTGGTATTCGCTATAAGAATAATGCAAAACCAGAACTGTAGATCAGTATCTTTGTGAACGCTCTCTCAAAATAAAACTGAATAGGGCCGAAAGACCTGAAAAGAAGAAACCAACCACCAAACCAACATAGTTTAAGCTGCATAATCCAAACGACTGTTCAGACAACAATTTCATGTACAATCTGTGCATGAATGGGTTATAGGTTGTGTGGATAAAGCCTTAACACATACAGCTTGCAGACAACATGCTAACCCACAGTCAGTGTTTGAGTGGGTTGTCATTGAGCCGTGGGTTGTTCGTTGAACTGTCAGTTAGCATGTTGTCTGAACCCAGGACATTTTCAATAGGGTGGCTTGTTAAGGCTTGTTAATCACCTTGAATAACCCAACAACAAACCATAGATTCTCAAGGTGGCGTGTTTGAAGAAAAATAAGCCACAAACAAAAACATAGATCGTAGCATAACATCACATTAACATAGTTCTGAAACTATGCTAATCAGAAATCATGCTTTTCAGTTCATTTTCTCCTAAAGTGTTCTATTATCCAGGTGTCATGAAACATTATTTCTGTCTTTCCAAACTCAAGTTTCTTTTAAACTTTAACTTAAAATGTTTACATGAGGTAAATAAGAGTGCAATCCTATACAAGTCTATTTAGAAGTAAGCCTCACTGTGTTCAATGGGACAGACTCCCAGGTAATTGTGTATAGGATTGCTGCCTAAAAAAAACCCTATTTCTCCGGCTTAAGTTTTCTGAACATAAACCCCATTTCACCATCACATCAATGGGAGGAGCAGCTTCACAGTTGTCATGTCCCAAACATACAAAGTTGCAGGAGTTTTCAGGAATGTGGCTTTTCCAACCCCTATACTTTCAAGCCCGACTTAATTGTTTTCCACACATGAAAGGTAGGAGAACGGAGCAGTGGCGCTGTGCTGTGGTCACAGGTCAACATCCTGTGCGGCACTGGCCATCCACCCTGGATGTCTGCATAGGGAGACCCTTTATGTGAGCAACTGTTCATGCATAGGCTTGATTGGGCAGAAGTTCTGATTGTGTGGAAGCCTACATATGGACACCTGCTAAGATATAGTGTCTTTCCTATGTTGACATCCTGTGGGCATGGTGAATGCCATGCAGGACCTTGGAGGCAGAGCCAGCAATACAGTCCCACTGCCCTCTTGTTCACACATAGCTTCTACATTGGGAGACAGGACATCTTATGATGACTCTCTGTTGAAGCCTATACCTGAAAACCGATGAAGGCCTTCTTAAGTATAATAAATGCCACTGCTATTAAATATTACAAGGACAGAATCAGAATCAGAAAAACCAAGTGCCAGTTATTATAAAACTTTTATCTTTTCAAAGCTACTGACATTTCCTTTAAGTGCAAATATTTTTAAATACTTATTACCATATAGCATGTGATCTATAGCCTGCTGAGATCAGGACTCATAGTGATTTCAATGGTTCCTAACTATATTTAGGAGTATTAGACCTGTCTTAAGGCATGTCCACACTAATGATTTAAGCCAGTTTCAAACATTTTCCATGGCTCCTAACAGAGAACCTCTTGGAACTGTGGAAATATTCAGAGTCTCCAACAAAGATTTTTCTGGATTCTTGGGGGCAGGGATCATAATGGTTAAATATGCTTGAAATTGGTTTAAGTCTGAAGTATGGCTGAATGCTTTAATATGAATGGTTAGGATTTTTGCATTAAGACAATAACATGGTAAAATGCACATCCAAACTAAGCATTAGTTCAAGCTCTTGAGATTCCAATCATTCTCTTTGTCTTCTGCTATGGATTACTTACCCAGAATGAATAGGGCTAGCAGAAAGAGTGACATTGTCCAAGTTGTCAGGGCTCCAGCTTAAGCGATAGGAATTTCTTTCACCTTCTTTGGCCAGTGTTGATACCTGGAAATGCAAGGAAATTAATTTTCTATGTACTTTTCTTCTTTCTCTTTATTATTTAGAGCTTCTAACCAACCTAACTAAAATGTTTTCTATGCCTTAGATGGAATTGGTTTGCTAAAGGCTTTTAGAAGCTATACAATTCTAAAAGTATTATGTTCTGAAATAACAACAACAACAACAACAACCAGCTATGATTAAACTCTTAGGGTGCAAAACTATGCATGTTTCGACAAAAAAAAGTTCTACAAATCCCAGTATTATCCAGGCAGCCATGCTGTCTGTCTAAACCTACATAACATTGCAACCTTAAAGACTAATACATATACTGCTAGGTCATTTAGACAGTATTGTAAATTCTGCTCTGAAGATTCTGCTCTGGAATCTCTATATAGTAGCAAATCTTTAATTGCTTCTAAAAAGAAAAGAGAAGGAAGAACACGCCTTTTTTTTTAATGAACTTGGTTGCCATGTATTGATTTTGGGGAAAATCAATACAAACTAGACTTTTTTGCTTTATTTTGCTGTATTCCAATGCTTTTTCTTCCAATAGTACTTGCTTTCTACAGAGCAGCTTTCTATTATTCTTTTCTATTCTATATTAATTATTTTAAATACAGTTTAAAAATGCTTCTGTAGATGTTATCATATAATGATGTACAAATTTGTTGAGTTCATTATTAAACAAACAAAAAGATTATATCCAAACAAGTTCAATGTTACTACATTACTGCTACTACATAACCCTTGCCTGCAAAATGTGTGGCTGGACAAGTCAAATGAAGTCCAGGAGCTGCAGAGTGGCCTGCCAGAATCATGAGAACTGCCCTGAGTTTGTAGCCCCAACAGGCAACAAAACAGGGGTTAATCAAGTCTTTACTGGGCTGCCTTATAGAGCTACTGAGTTGTGTTCAATCTGATGGTTCACAAATCATGCAGGTCCAGTGATGTTTAACTGCTTGGTTTAGTAAACACAAGCACATTTTTTAATAAAACCCAAGGTGTTCTGGCTATTGGTTTCACCCCATTTTATTCCACAAGTTCCTTGCTACAAAAATTAGAAAGGTGCATCTCTCTTTAAATAATACTAACATCTTTATTCTGCAGTGTATGAAAATATTATACTCTTGCCTTTCACTTATAGACATTGGCCACAATCCAGGAGAATTCACACACTACATACAAAGAAAGAAGTGTACACGTGTATAAAACACTATGTGAAACATTTCTCCTTAGAGGATTTTGTAGAGTTTTAATCACTGAACTAGAATTCTACCATTTTAACAAGTAATTTGAATTCTAGGATGAATGTAACAAAAGCCACCAAGTGAAATAGATGAGCTCTGTCATTTACCCACAAGATATTGCAACAACTATACTTCAACATCAAGATTGCTAATCTCAACACAGGCCATAGCTAGACCTAAGGTTTATCCCTGGATCATCCAGGGGTCAAACCTGTTCATCTAGGTGACACACAGGGGATCCAGTGCTCAGGCAGGGGCAAACCCTGGATAATCTGAGGATAAACCTTAGGTCTAGCTGTGGCCACAGTGTATATACTTCAGTGGATTGGGCTCAAAGTAACTACAAAGAAAACATGTCCCAAAAACAGGTATATAGAGAATGGACACTACCCTTGTACGCATTATGTCTTACAAATTACCCCTCTGTATGCAACAGAAGAGGATACTGCCTTATATTAACTGGAAATTCCTTTCTATCTTCATTTAGAGTACCTAAGCATTTAATTTAATAAAAGTGCTAAAAATCAGGTGAAAAATTCAAAAACAACACAATTTCATTGCAGATGCATGCAAGCATCTCTATCATATTAATATTGTGCTGAATATTATGTGATAATATTGTGAACAATATAGTTGGAAACTGTTCAATTAGACAAAAGTATGAACTGATACAAGTTCCAAGTGAGAGGAATACTATGGAACACACAGAATTAGAGAGCTGGTCCAAACAGTGACAATACAAAAAAGACAAATTAAGGATGGCAATATTTAAAGTTACCAGTTCGGCAGGTCTGCAGAATGACCATAAAAGTCTCACCTGGTGGCTGGGGATAACAACCGTGTCATCAATCATGGTGCTTTCCCTCAAGTAGGAAGCGTGGCTCAGCGTATGGGACCTGTCTGAACTGAAGGATCGCAGGCTGGTAGGTTGGCAATATTATCAGCAGTTGAGATGGTGTTGTGAGGATGGGATTGTGGGCAACGCAAGGGAGTGAAAAAAGCGTGCTATTAGCAAATATGGTGTAACCTCCAGGGGGATGATTTAAACCCTCCATAAAACCCTCCACTTTTTCATGCTAGCACTCTTACAAGGAACTCAGCTGTGCCACTCTCTGTTGGTTCCAGTAGAATCCAACAGAAGTACAACCTGTTCAATCGTCTGCCTAGAAATATTTTAATGACACTTTGTTGCTGAGTTTTCCCCTTTTCTTAAAAATAACATCCTATGAATTTCTTCTTTGTCCTGTTGAAGAAACCATTATTTCTCATTTAAAATTTAAGGAAACTTCAGGATGAAAAAATGAACGAAAACCTCTGATTTTCTTTTTTGTCCCCTGGAAGGTACACAGGAGGTCGCCAGGCATGTGCTTTTTTTGTAATGCAAAATGCCTCCTTTATACATCAACAACGTTTATAGATAAGCAATAAAAACACTGGAACTTTCATTTGTACACACAACACTATAGAAAAACATTTGCTGTAGCAATGAATGATTGAAAGCAAAAATAAGCTACTTCCAAACAACTGAGAGCCTAACTAGACTACATTTTGTCATCTCACACTAAGCTACAGAGGGGGTCTTTACCAAGGTTATGTTCTTCAAATACTAGTTTTGAAGCTTAGATCACTGAAGCTATTACCAGACTATAGTTTGTATGTATGTAGGCTTGTGAGAAATACCTTATATGTTTCTAATTGCCTAGAAACATAAGGATGTTAGGAACAGTGAAGATTTTGGATGCAGTTGAGCAGGAAAATTTATCTAAGCAACATAATTTACTATCTCAACATTAACTATTAACAGATGCCTCATAGGACTATATACAATGCAAAATATTGCAAATTAAAATTATATAGAGAAAAATAATTTATTGGCCTCAGTTAATGTATATAAAGGAAATATTCAGTGCAATATGGCCTTAACATGTATTATTTTGTGACCTATGGCTATAATTCTGCATGCATTTTATATAGATTAAGATATAAATGGGATGATTATCTTCTAGTCAAATTTTAAATGCTGAAATATATGATGTGCAGTGCAACCTCATGCATGTTTACTCATAGGTAAATCATAGGTAACTCATAGGTAAATCCCCCTATGCTCAATGGAACATATCCCCTTAATTGAGATAAACTTTGGAGGTTACAATAGTAAAGTAACTGTCATGCATTTTGTTATTTTGTAGTAAGTTTCTAAACAGAGACACTTGTGTGGCTGTTGGTTTGTTTTTAACAAATCACAAGTGCATTGCGACCCAATTCAGAACATGACCATAGTGGGGACAAAGAATTAAAGCTTCCCTCCTCAATGCTGTGGTCCTGATCTGGTTTGTTCAAATAAAACAACCACACAGGGGCTACAAACCTAGTTTGGGCCTGAAACTGAAATCTTGTTCCATAGTAAAATTGCTTGGGATGTCATTCACTTTTATCCTTTTTCAAAAATATTTCGTAAAAGACCCCAGTCTTTATAAATCCTTGAAGCATCTGCAGCAGTGTCATGAAAGGTTGGCAAAGGATTTGACACGCAAAGTGGAGGCCCTGCTCCTCTCTTAATGGAATATTTTAAGTGGTAACAAGCATTCAATAAACCAAGCAGATAAAGCTAACATTACCGCATCTTTAAAGCCATCACTTGGTTCTTTCCCTAGTGACACTTATAACTCTCTCTCTCTCATATATATATGGATCATGGGACTTATGCAACTGCTCCTTAAGCACACCTTACGAAGCAGGTGCATGATGAATTAGGAATTTTAAAAATGCCATTAACATTATCAGGCCAATATTAAGACACTGTTCACTTTAGCTACCTGTGCTACACAAAATATTACTGCTGATGTATCTGAGGTGACACTGATTTGACAAAAATCAGATCTAAGCAATTTGGCTAACAATTGTTCTCCCTAACCTCAGCTGCCCCACTTCTTTATTAATATCTTTCTTCTCTTGAGACCTTTGTACTGCCCAGCCTTTGTGGAATCTTGCATAAAACAAGCAAGTAGCAGTGAACAAGCTGCATTTATACTGGGATTTGACTCTGTGTAATTAGTCGTTCTTGTCAGAACAAGGTCATTCCTATTCCACAACACAGTGTGAAAACAAATGCCTTTCCTTCAGCCTGTTATTTTCTTATGCATTTCCTATACAGTTCATTAAGCTAGGATTGGTACCAGCAGTACTTTCTGTTTTACTTTCTACTGCGACAGCTATATCATAATTAAAAATGGGGAGCACAGGACTACTGTCACAGCAGAGCACTCATCGTCATTTCCTCGGAATAATGCTGTTTAGCTAAAAGAAATTATCATGTGTCAGCATGACACTTTCTTAAGGCTCTTTTTAACTGGCAGCTTTGTACATGCCATTACAAAGTGTGGGAAGGTCTTGGTAGAGATCATCAATAAATGCAGCCTTAATGGTATTTTTGTCTTCTGCAAAACTGATAAGACTATAACAAATAAAAAGTTCGCAAACCATTCAGGAGGCCTGAAAAATGGAGTTGGTTATATAATGACAGAGGCCACAAGGGAGCACTGAAAAGAACATTGCTTTCATGCTGCAAAATACCTACCTGGGCATAGTACTAACGAAAGCATACAAAGAGGGAAGAGAGAAATAATAAACATGGAACATGATCATGAAATAAAAAAACTAAAGCTCTAAAGCTGATTTCCATTTGAATCAGTTCTGTGTACACGGGTCAGTTAATGGCCTGAACAAGTGGCATTTTCCATAATACAAAAAAGTGGCACCACAGCATTGCATTAACTTGGTTTGCTGCAGTAAAGATAAATTTAAGCAAACAATGCTATTTCCCATTAATACAGGCCTGGTGCTTTACTTTTAGAAAGTGCAAAACTGAGAAAACAAGCATGTCCCCCAGAAAAACTGCTTTTTATTGCTCCCACTTATACTTAAAATAAGGACCCAGGATAAGATGCCTAAGAGCCTTCCTTCTAGAGGTGTCACAAAGATCTATCTTATATTTCATTTAATTAATATGCATAGAAGGCCAATGACTGTGACCAGATGAAAGTATGACATTTGGTACCATCAATATTCAGATGGTACATCACCGAACCTTCCATTTTCATCTGAGCAATGTCAATTTATTTATTTATTTATTTATTTATTACATTTCTATACCGCCCAATAGCCGGAGCTCTCTGGGCGGTTCACAGGAGTTTGTGTGGCTGCAGTGCTTGGTTGAAAGCAAGCTGACTGAAAGTTTTATTATTTGGCATATTTTAATCTGTTTAATTTTTATTTTATATGTACTATGTTTTTAAATGTATTGCTATGCAACATGAGCTTTTGGTCTGAAATTCCTAAAAATATAAGACATGGATGGGCAATCTATAGCCTTCCATATGTTGTAGATGATGATGGGAAGGTGCAGATGAAAACATCTAGAGGAATGCAAATTGCCCAACCCTGATGTAAACCTATATAAATAAACACATCTCCTCTGTGATATGCCTCCCCCACTTGTGCTAGCAATCAGCGGTTCTTCATGCATGAGCCTGAATCCAATGGTTTGGGATGCTTCTTTTTATCACCAAGGGTGGAATTCCATTTTAATATCCTTTTCTTTGAATATTTTGACAATCTGGATGAGTTCTCTAAATTTATAAATTTACCATCACAGAAATAGCAAACTATCCCAATTTTTCATTGTATGACAACACAATTCAAAAATAGAAATAGAAGTGATTTATCAATTTGTCCACACAGATCTGCATTTCTCTATGAATTTGCAATGCAAAAGACAAATACATTTTCTTAGATGGATTAGCCTAGTGTATCAGTGTAAAATTATATACTACAGAATATAATTGGGTATAATATTTGGAGAATAATCGGGCCCTCCATGTATGTTAATGTCTTATAATTTTGTTGTGTATTTTAAATGTTTATGGTTTTGTTTCCCTCCCTCCATGTATATTTTAAACTTTATAAGGCCGCCTTGAGGCCTAGCATTGGGCAAAAGGCAGGATACAAATAAATATAAATATAATAATACAGATAGCTCTTTTAGCCTAGGGTCAGTGAGGGCTTGTGGCTCTGACATCAGGTGTGTGTGTGATTTTGCTCTGAGTTTCAGTCAGAACTCTAAACGAGCTATCCAAGATGCAGAGCATCTGGTTCTGAGTGAAACCTGCAGAGGTTTCACTGCCCACTGATATCCGAGCCACCAGCCTCCACTGCCTAGGGCAAAGAATGCTTTTCTTTTGTAATCCAACCTTTAGAAGGGAGACATCCCTGAAATATAAAAAGGAACACACACACGCTTTTGGAACTGTTGTTGGTAACATCAACTCTAGTGCTGCCTATTCCCAGGCCAATTACAGTTCTGAATGAAGTCTGCCAGTATTTCCACTCATCTCGGAACATGAGCATTTTATGTATCCCTTGCTTGATGGTGTAAGAGGAAAGGATTTCCTATATAAGAACTAGCAATGCCCCTCCCTGCAACACTGCTATAATGATAGGGTTTCATTGAGGAATAATGCAGCCCTCTTCCCTAATGTGCTGTGGATGGAAACAAAAATGGGTTGTTGTCTATACAGAAAAGCAACATGTTATTCTTTGGTTAGCAGCAGAGTTAGCCAGGTTAAAAACTATGTTCCACTTCTAAGAACATCAGTAGAGTCATGCTGGATCACACCAAAGGCCTATCCGGCACAGCATTCTGTTCCCACAAGCACAATATGTGCAACAGCACCCCTCTGCTCATGTTCCCAGAAACTGGCATACAGAGACATACTGTCCCAGATACTGAAGGTAATCATCATCATCAAATTTATTAGTCAACTAATCAGAATGCAAAACCCAGAAAAAAGCAGGAAGTCAAGTTCAGAGTGTGTACACTGCTTAGTTTGCCATCATTAGAGCTTTGGTGTTAATATCAATGATCAAAAATGTAGCAACTGTTAATATTACCTTGGTATTAGAGTCATCCGAACAAAAAACAAGCAACCTTATCCTCCCATGAATTTGTCTAATCCCCTTTTAAATGCAGCCAGGTTGTTGGCCAACAATATATATTGTGCTAACAAATTCCATAGTTTAACTTGTGCACTGTGTGAAGTATTGCCTTTTATCTGTCTAGAATCTCCTACTATTCTGCTTCATTGGATGACGCACATTTTACACACTCCTATCATGTGCCCCCTTATCTTTTTCCCTAAGCTGAAAAACCCTAAACATTGTAACCTTTCATCAGAAGTTTGCTGATCTATCCTCTTGAACATTTGCATTGGTTTTTCCTGGAGCTGTATACTCAAACAGGCGTATAAAAGTATGATATAACAAATGTAAGCCTGTGAAAACTTATTAACAGTTTTTTCCCCCTTGCAAATTGTATTTGGATTCTAGTTTGAGCTGGGAGAATGGGGTAATGGCTCCCCAAAGCCTAATTTTGGCTTCCATGTTGTCCAGTCACACACATGAGCAATTGAGGCAGCGTGAATGGGTTCCTTGGCCTTGCTCTCCTCAGCAAAGATGCAACTCAGGCTTAAGGCCACTTTCAGTTATAGTGTTTTGGATGAGCTTGAGCAGTGGATGAACCACTGCTCCTCAAGAAACATTGTCCTGCACATCTATGGCTAGATCTACACTACTGCTTTATAGTGGTATTGTCGTGCACTGATAGCTGTTGGGGCACAATCCACATTCCGTATGCCGCTTTAATAGTGCTATTTCCTGCTTTTTATTCCACATTCATAATTATTTGACACAAGTTGTAGATCTGGCCTTAGTCTGTCAAAGCATAAACCATCTCTGTGGACTGGGAAGTGCATTCATTCTTAAATTCATCCACATATTGGGGTGGCTATTTAGAAAAAGAATGCAGATACATTTGGCAGAAGATAGATAGATAGATATTCTTCATGAAGTAGTACCTGTCAGATCGGCCTCCTTCCAGGCTGTACCTCAGGTAGTTCATCCCATCTAAGAATTGGCTGCTGGGTAAGGAATCATCACCTAGTTCCTTCAGGTCTTCTGCTCTAAGGTATTCTCCCCCATCTCCTGTCATAGTGTCATCACCTTGAGCCAAAACACACAAAAGTTTGCAAGATTAATCAATTTAAGTAGCTCTACAGTGCTTGAATCCCATATGATAACATTTTAGGAAGATCACCTCAAGAACACAAACAAAACAGGGAACATTATTATCATTCCTGAAGCACAGCAAGCACACATTGTTAATGCACATTAAGCAAACACTGGCATATTAAACAGGATGATATCAGTGTACGTTTTTTATAAAATCATGTTGACTCATTCCTTTGTCTTTTGCCACTATGCATATTCTTGGCTGCACTAATTTCATTTTTGTTGCTTCTTCCATTTAGTTTCTTGGACACAGCATGGGACTGTCTATACGTTTTTAAAGCCCCACAGTGGCTGTGCAGTAGTGCTGTGTCAGTTATACGATGCAGCAGCCACCTCACAGCCACTGAAGGGTTTCCCCATGAAACTGCGCATTGGAAAAGTTGGGACTTAACCCAACTTTTCCCACTGGAGAGAGGTTGCTATGGCTTTTCCGCTGTCTGACCTCACTACAGTGTCACACCACCAGGGGTGTTCCTGGGTGGAAAGTGACCTCTGACTGCATGGGGTGTGCCCGGCAAGCCGAGTGGCCACCGGAAAGCCTGCACTGCCTCCTCCAGTGAAGATTACTCACTGCCACTCCACAGCAGCTATAGAGGGCCATTCATGTTCTAGCCAATGTAGAGTTTATGTGGTCATTACAGACTGGTTTTAAGAAAAATCCAATTAAGCTGCCTTATATCAGGTCTTTTTGTCTATTTATTCCAGTATTGTATAATAAGATTAACAGGAGTTCTCCAAGGCATCAGGCAAAGGTCTTTCCCATTACCTGATCCTTTTAGATAGTGATTAGAGAACCTTTTGCTCTACCATTGAGCTGTGGTCCTTCCCCCAGGGAAACACATTGAAAATGAATCCTTGTACTTACATCAAGTGAAGCTGTGTAAGAATCCCATTGTAAAATATCCCTGCTTTCACCAGCAGTATGATATATAACTGTGACCAAAGGGCAGTTACTAATGTTCCCTTTGTCATATATGTTTTCTTTTTCCTTTATCACATATAATAAATTAATATGTTGTGGAAAGTAACACCATGAGTAAAATTTAACAATGATGAATCTGAAGTCTCCTCTCATTTTACTCTATGGATGAGGAACTGTGTTAGAACAAAAGGCAATATATATTCCCTCTTATAATTTATAAACTGCGCAATATGTGTATTCTATTCCACGTATTTGAAGAAACAGGGAAAAGCATAAAACTGTTTTTTTAAAAAATAACAAAACCCATTCTAAAGCCACATCAACAATTAAAACATACATCAGCTTCTACCACTCTTAAGATTCGGTTCACAGATTTGTTTAAACAAGTGGCAGTGGCTGAGTGTGCCAGCTCCCTGCCACCCAGCTGCTGAGCTAAATGATCCAGGGGTGCTGTGCCCCTGGATTGTTTATCATGATGCCTGAACCCAGAACTGTACTTTTTGAGGAGAGGAGCAACCCAGAAATGTAGCTCAAGAACAAACCATTGGTTACAAGTCTGAATTGTTCCTCCCACAAAAACCTACAATTCTGGGTTTAAACAACCCAGGGATAGAACATCCATGTTTAGCTCTCCCTGGCTGCAGCAGGACCAACTGGGTGGCAAGAACTAGCACGCACACTCACTCCTGCTTCATTCTCAACCACCCACAGTCTGTTGCGGGTTGTTGCAACATGTGAACCAGGCCAATTTCTCAAGCTATCTACCAAATAATTTTAGAAACTGCAGTTTGGCAAGATGCAGAGAAATTCCTGTCTCTGTCTCATAGAACAGCAATTCGCACGATCCCCAGGAATTACTATTAAACCAGCATATGTATGTGCTGGTGTAATTTTGTCTTAAGATGTTACCGTGTTTATCCATTTTAATATATAATTGAAATAGGAGTAAATGTCATGCTTGAACTTAGCTGAATTTGTCCAGCTTAGACAAACATTCTAACAACTGCTTATTTAAGAAAAAAAAACACCTAAATTCAAAAATTATAATCAAACCAAAATTTTTACCATAGAGTCTACCAATTTAAAAGTTCTTGTTATTGTTGTCGTACTTTTTTTTTTATTAAATGGTGCTAGGTACTGCGTCATCCAAAATAATACATTGATGGCTGTTTGGCAAACACTGGCCCTGTTCAGAAACATTTTGGCTTAGTGTGTCATGTGAACCATTCCTAACCATAGGGATGATAAAAGGACTTTCAAGAATATTTTTAAAAGAAATGGAACAAGTGTCAAATTTAGTATTTCAACTTTAATATAAAAGCAAACATCTTCACATTCATTGTGTAGTGGTTTTGTGTACATAATTAACCTTGAATCAGTATCATCTGAAAATGCTGGCTGACCCAGCAAGGCTTACACTAAACCTATGACTGTGAGATGATCTTTTTAAAGAGAGAGAGAGAGAAAGTAGACAGTGATTTACCTTGGGGAGGGGTGAAGATGTCCCTATTCCAAAAGGATTGTATCCAGTGCTGTCTGTCCACTGGTGGAATAGATCCAACCCTCTCCCCTGCATCTCCCCAGGAGGGTTGGGGGACATTTGGAAGCCATATGAGTGGTGCAGGGATAGTAAGGGGAACTCCTATCATATGATATTATTCAAAGAGACAAGCAGTTCAGGTATCAGGGCATGTGCTCCTCTTTAAAAGGAGCCCATATCCTTGCAGGCTTCTCTCCAATGCTCTCTCACTGAGAACTATAGTAAAAGCATTGAGAGGTTTATAGAGTCATTGTTTGCGTGAAATTTGCCTAGCAAACCTTTGTAACCATAGCTACCACTCAGCTCAGCATATTCAAGTGTATTACGTTTCTGCTTTCACCAGCCATGCCGTCTGGTTTAGGACCCAAATAGTGTGCAGATAAGTGATTGCAGATGTATGCCACATGATGTCAGCCACATGCAGCTCTTGAGAGGCACGTATGGGACAGTAGGAAACTGAACCACTAAAATGGAAAGACTGAACATCTGTCCTCACTGCATTGTGAGAATGTAAGCTGCTGAGGGCAACAGCACAAGAACTGCCTTCCCTAACAATTCTCTGAAAACGGAAAAATACAGGAACAATATCTCCCACCTGAATTTTTTATTTATTTATTTATTTACATTTTTTCAGGCAGCATTTCTAGAATAGCTAGGAAGCTGTTTCACTGGAAATGACGGCTGCCTAAAGTACATTAAAGAAAAAATTCTGCAGGAGACTACAAAGACATACTAAGGCATGAGATTCCTCACCTTTTTGAACTACCTAGCAGGTGGACAATATGCAGGTGGCGCAAATATCCAAAAATTGTTTACTTTTCCCTGGAGAAAACTTTTCAGGTCTATGAAATACATTGGGTTACTTAATGGATTAATGTTTTTTACCTTTTGTGGGGTGGGGGTGGGTGGTATTTCTCATCATGCATCTGAAATTTTTAACATTCTGTCAAAACTACATTCTACATCACGTTACATGATCTCCATAAATTTGAGATTCTCTTATAAAGAGAATGTCACATTGGGGGATGTCACAAAGCAAAGAAAAATCATCATCATAATCAGTTTCTAAGATATATTAATTTCCTGTATGCTAATGCATCCTAGTTAACTTGCAACAATAGAACCAATACAACAAAATCAATACAAAAATAGCCATGAAACCCTTAAATCACAAAAGGTGATCTTATCCTTCCAAAATACTATTTTTCAGAGAATAGACTGGCCCTGTTCAGACAACATGCTAAACCATGCTGGTTAACCACAAAATGGTTCATTTATTGCTACAAAGTACCAATATGTATACAGTAATCTCACAGATGAATATATTTGCTTTGTTTGTATGAACACAGGTTCATACAGATGAACATAGAGGGATCCGTATATGAACACAGATCCACCAAGTGGTAGAAATATGTAGGACCAAATATGTTATAGTGATCGTTGACTCTCCACTGAGAATGAAGAGGCTTTAGAAAGCATTTATGACATACTGCATCTTATATATACAACACTCTGTATCACAGAGTGATAATGTAGCACAGAAGCTAAGAATGCATTGTGTAAAGTTGCTGGTTCAAATATGACCTCAGAGATGAGCCCACCATGCGTCTACTGTATCTTCTTAGCTACAGTCCTGCTCCACCCAACATCACCACTTTGTAATATGTAGTTAATAATATTAATCTGTTATAAGGAATATTGAGATAATGTACAGTATGTGATGTACTTTCGTCAGTTGAAATGCACTATAAAAGTATTTTATTTTCTTGTTGATCGATGCCATGAAAATGTATTTATTTATTTATTTATTACATTCCTATACCGCCCAATAGCCGGAGCTCTCTGGGCGGTTCACAATGGATCCCAATAACAAATGCAGTGTTATTACAATGCTTGCTAATGATTGGAAATTAGGCAGGTTCCCGAAGCATTAATGCTAGTATTTTCGGGCTTCTATTAAGTATTTTTGGCTGGGGGTGGGAGAAACTGAAAACATGCACAGGCCAAATTCAAATTCAGTGGCATAAATCAGTGTTAGGCATTCCATAAACACGTACAAATTGTTTCAGAAAAGAGGGGATATCAATGAAACACAAAGATGAAAAAAGTTTTGTGCCTCACTCCAAAGACTCTTTCCACAGTACCTGTGTCACTAAAGGCTTCCTCATCAGTGAAATGGTCATAGTCAGAGTGTTTAAAAGCTGCACAACACATAAGTTAATTTCAGAAAAAAAGGGCGAAGACAAAACAGCTAACCCCATATATTGGAGTGGAAAGACATGCCATTACTATGCAACCAAGAAAGACAAATTTTATTTAATGGGAACGTGGAAAGGTTGAGGGAGTAAGATATTCATTTTCACATGGTAGATCAATCTAAGGGCCAAACTAGACGAGTCACTGAAGAACTGTGGTCCGACCTCCTATCCCCTCAATTTTTTTTTTTGATAGCAAGTATGTGAGGAGCAATCAAATTGAAGGTGTGATAAGCCTTTCCCCTATGCCATTTTTCACAGTAAATCATAACCCCACAAATTGTTTGCTCCACTGAGGAAAATATACAGGTACATTTACATTTTTCCTAACAGGGAAAACAGCACAGGGTACACACGTGTGTGTGTGTGTATGTGTGTGTTTATGTATGTGATTTACATTGAGGGGGAAAGGTAAAAGGAAAACAGTTACCTCACCACAGCTGCTTTAAAAAAACATTTAAAGAGATGAGAAATCATAGCAAGGTGTCTGAACATTGGTTCATATGGCTCAGTACTATATACAATGACTGGCCATGGCGCTCTAGGATTTCAGACATGAGTCTTCCCCAATTCTATCTGGAGATGCCAAGGATTCAGTTCATCTTATATAAACCACCCAGACAGCTTTGGCTGTGGGGCAGTATACAGATATAATAAACAAAATTAAATAAAAATCTGGGACTTTTGTGTACAAAAAATGTGCTCTGTCCTTGTGCTCTTCATCCCTATCATCAATCTCTGACTTCTACTTCTTTGCTAACATATCCTTAAGATATAATGTATACATTCATAGATATCGATGTATTTTCTTGTGGTTTTTTTAAGAAAAAAAAACAGTGGAGAGTTAAGATGATGAAAACATCAGCCATTTCCAGTAATATGTAGTTGTTTGAATCAAACATTTTGGATTAGCCATTATTTTACCACCTCCTATAAAATTATCTATGATAAAATAAAATAATAAAATATTATTTTCAAAGTACAAATATTGAAGAAAACAGTTTGATCTATGGAGCCATGTAGTCTATGGTGGACTCACCTTCCTCATCAGAAACATCCAAGACTTCAGTCATAGTCTCAGGTACATTGAGCTTGTGTTTCTCAGTTACAGTCTGCAGAGAAAAAGAGAAGTCAATAGGCTGAACAGAACATATTTAAGTCATACTTCAGTCTGTTCTGACATTTCAACTATGCTTTGTAGTTCTCTGATTTTTTTTCTGTCCACAAAAGATGTTCATTGATAAAATTGCTACAGTAAAGATATCCACTTGTGCTGTGATGAGCAGCAGTTTCTTCTAGCAACTTATTTTAAGTTTTAAATGGTTTTAGAACGTGTGTTAATTGGTCATACATGCAAAACATCTCCAACTTTTGGTGGCAGGCTGGGTTTTAAAATGAATTAGGTAATGTCTACAGAAAAGCTTTAAGAAGTTGTAGGAAACACATGGAACTTATTAAAGCTATAAAACATTTTAAAATGAAGCTTTGAACAATGAAAAATATTTAAACTGAAAAAAGATGTTGACTTGAGCAGAACATCTGATAGATCCGAACCTAAAATATCACATCCTGTCTTATAGATCAGATATGGCTAATAATTTGATATTTTACATACATAGTTTTCAAATATTTTTTTCATTTTATTAATACTGTAGCATATTGTTTTCTTAAATTGTATAAAATTACAATCAAAATCTGTAAATAATGTGGAATAATTATACATTGCATTATTATTATTATTATTATTATTATTATTATTATTATTACTACTACAATTTATTACCCGCTTTTCATTATAAAATAATCCCAAAGTGAGGTACAACATCAATAAACCACAATATCTACTGATAAAACAGGGGAGAACAAAAACATAGATACGTTTACAAGACACAGCAACATAGATTCCATCAAACACCTGGGCGAACAAACAGATCTTTTGTTGGCACTGAAAACTTGTAAGACTTGGTGCCAACTATGTATGACTGAGAAGAGGGTTCCATAGTCCTAGTTCCTGTACTGAAGAAACCCTCTGGGGTTGCCATATATTGAATCCCAAGCGAATGTGCCACTGTGAAGAAAGCATCCCCACTAGTTCTTAATGTCTGGGCAGATACATAAGAGAGAAGGTATCCAGGTCCTAAGTCATGTGGTGCTTTATATCTTAACACAGGCACCTTGGACTTGGCTCAGTAACTTATTAGCAGCCAGTGCAAGTCCTTCAGAACTGGTGTTGTGCATTCCCAGTAGGCTGCCTCACTCAACAGCCTAGTTGTGGCATTTTGCATGAGATACAGCTTCAGCAACAGCCTCGATGGCAGCCCCACTAAAGTGCATTGTAATAGTCCAATCTTGAGGTTACCAGTATAAAGGATCACCCTGATCAGGCCACTTCTGACCTGGAATAGCCATAGCTGGGAAAAGGCAATCCTTGTCTTTTCAGGATTCAACCTCTGCTTATTGGCCCTCATCCAGCCCACTACTACGTCTCAGCATTGGTCCAGGGCCTGTACAGCCTCCCCTGAATCAGATGATACAGAGAAATAAGAGTTGGGTATCAACAGTGTACTGAACTGAAAACACTTTACTCTGAATCTTCTAATGACTATGCCCAACAGTTTCATATAGATGTTCAATGGCACTGGGGGCAGAATAGAACCCTGAATGATGTGAGTTTAAGTCAAAAACATCTGAGCGGCACCAGGTTGGGGAAGGCTGGCGCACAGTTTCCAGCCTAGTGCACACAGTCCTTTTTGAAAAATGTAGTCCTGCTGATTCAGAAAGGGGTAAAATAGCAAAGTGTGTGTGTGTGTGATTTTTTAAAAAGCTCCATGCACAGTAAGCTGTTCTGTGTGCATGCTGTTGGATCGGACTAAAAAGATATATGGCAGCAGTGAGTTTGCAGAAGTGTGAGATTTACACATGTAACAGCCCCTTTAAAGACTTTCCCTAAATAGCAACATCCTGTACTGCATCTAAAGCTGTGGTTCAAAGGGCTCTTGAGTTTAAAAGACAACTTGCTAAGGAAGCTACTATTTCTAAAAGATTTCAAAAAACCCACTGAACGTATGCAAGCTGAAGCGATTCATTAATACATACATCTGCCAATGTTAAGCACAGAATTAAGCCTACGGGAAATGACCATGAAGCTTAACAAACTGTGATGCTTAAAATAGAATCTTTTCCTCATTTATGGTTTTCTGCTTTTCTATAAATACCAACATTCTCATCACTGCCAAATGTGTGGATCACGTTGGTGATTCAGTATAAAGAGGAGTAGTTTTAGTTTGGGAAATCAACTCCCCGTGGCTTCAGTTTGCTCTCTTGGAGTGCAGGCATTAGGGATGAGAGAAACTATTTTAAAATATGAACTGATTTAAGAGACTAGCAGTCTGCTTTTCAGTCGTGTGTGCATAATGTGTGCTTAAAACTCACATGGCTTTTCTTTTGCACAACCCAGAAAGTTTGTCTTTGTTAGAAAGGTCAGATAACAGCAGGGACTCCAAGCCCGCAGAGACAGATTAAATGCACACTGCGGGACATATGTTTCCAACCTCTTTCCTTTCAGTGGCAAAGAAATGAGTTCAAACCCACATTTGAACAATGAAAAACGTTGATGAAATGATGAAAAACGTTGATAAAATGATGAAAAACTTTGATACTGCCTGCAAGTGGATAGAAGGTAAAGCAAAGCTATATGTGTAGCACTAACTAGGAGACAAGAGTGTGTGGTGTAGTGGGTAGAGCATTGGTGTTTAGCTGTCTTCGAATTCCCATCAGCAAATCTGGATCTGTCGCACTTTCTCAAGTAAACTACCTCAATGATGATAGAGTTGAGATAGCACTATTATGCCTCCTCTGAGCTATTTAGGAGTGCAAAAAATAATAGATAGGTAGGTAGATAAAGACTTCTTGTTTTTACACACTTAAAACATGATACAAAGATGAAGCTGAATCACTAAGAACTAAATTCCAAGAGTTAATCATACAAGCCCTGTTTTATGGGGCATTTTTTTTCGAGAGACAAACCAAATAAACTGGTTGTATTACTGAGATAAAGAGGATATAACTTTAATCCAGGCTAATGGGAAACTTTCAAGACTTGTGGATGCATTATAGCATCTTCAAAACCATGGTAAATTAGTTTTATCGTTGCCTTGTTACCCTCTGTCCCATGGCATGTTGCAGTTACCCATGTTAAATTTTACCTCTACCCACTGCTAGTAAATGTAGTAAAACTTTCAGTGTATAGCAACCCCAGGTTGTAACCAATAAGCAAACAAGGGCTTGTGACTATGAGCTGTGTAATATTATAAAAACTGAAAACGGGTTTAATAAGTAATTCTTATTTAAAGATATGGGGGAAAATGCACTATTCCTAGGCATCATATACTGTAATTTCTCTTCCAAATGTCTCCAGCCCAAATCTAATAACACCTCCCCTTTCCTTTCACCTTGTGAATTGATTCCTTTAGTGGGAGTTCACAGTACAGCTGCACTGGGATCCATGAGAAGATTAATTTTAACTTGGAAGCCAGTTGCCTCCCATGTGACACCTTTAACTTTTAAAAAATACAATAGCCTTCAAAGAGTAAGCAAACTGGAACATTGTTCTAAACCATCCATCTTTATAGTATATAGGAAACCATGAGTTTCAGAGTTCCTCTTGGTGAAAGAAAAGAGGAAGCGTCTTTTCGATGGTCTACTGCAAAATCCTAGGCAATGGTATTCTCAGACCTGATCAATACCTTGGTCCTCTTCTTATTATCACTGGCTGAATGCACAGGAAGTATATCTAGAGTTGACTCAGTTGTAGGAGTTTGAAAGAAACAGTGTGGGCCGTCCTACCAACCCCTTGATGGGGCTCCATTCCTGTTTGTTTGGGGATTGCTAATTTAGGGGTCTTTAGTCTTCACCTCCAGTTGACCAACAAGATAATGATGATAGCAAGTTGTGGGTTTTGTTTGTTTGTTTTTTGTTTTAATGGTAGCTTGCCTTCATTATACAAACTTTACCATTGTAGGAAAATGTGGAAGCCTCATGAACATCCAATCCACCCTTCTGAATTTTGCTACTTCTGGTCCAAGACTGGTTGTTAATTGGGTCTCCCTCCTTATTTCAGAGCTAGGCCTAATCTACACCTGCCATTTATCCCAGGGTGGTCATGAGGTCGTCCCTGAGTGTCCAAATGATGCACAGCTGATCCCGGGGTGTTCCGGGGACAAGCACTCAGTTCTCCTGGGATAGCTGGGACTGCTTTTTTCCCATTTTTCCCACCGTCTCAGGACCATCCTGAGCTCTGTGGGCAGTGTGGCTCTCCTTCCTGGGGTCCTCTCTCTTCCCCATGAGTAGCAGGGCTCAAGAAAAGGACATGGAGCTGTGTGTGGGGAGTCCGTGGGCATCGGGGGTGAGCATTTTTTCCACCTCTGAGATGGTGCTTGGCATCTTCCAGTGCTGAGTTTGTTGTGTGTGTGTTTTTTTAAAAAATCTTACCTTTGTGCGGGATCTCACCCACGCAATTGTGCAAATGTCACCCCGGAATGTCCCTCTTTACTTCTGGGACAACTTGCTGGCGTGTAGTCCCAGAAGTGGAAAACTCCATGATCATCCCTCCCCACTCCCCAGAGGGCTGCAGGTGTAGATGATCCCCTAGTCTCCATTAGAGGCTATTCCGTTATCAACTGCTTTCAAATCAGCTTGATATTACTACAGTCTGCCCAAAGGAAATGTCCAATGAGGGCATAGAATAGTAGTTTACAAAATGGTAGCAGAAATTATTGGTGTTGGCATTTCTATCAAGTATTTTTATATATGTATGAACCGATTAACAAGTAACTTTTATAAATATTCAGTGCACATCAGGCTTCTTTTGGAGTCTTTTTTGCCCAATTCGAATCATTCTCCTGCCTACAGCTCATTAATAAAGCATAGCTCACTCTATTTATAACTTCAAAATAAGACATTTGGTTCCATCTTTCTCAGCAGATATCATCTGAGGCTTACTGACATCATGGAATGTAAAAACAAGATTGCTTTCACTCAAAGTCTCTGGACATGTTTCTGGTTTCAGCACCAATCTGCAGTCTGTTGAATTGACAAGATCTGTGCATGACTCTTGAATTTCTAGTCTCTTATTGGATGTCAAATGCATACTTAACAAGTAATAAGCATTGCTTAATACTTTAAGCTGAAATGACACATGTTTATGCACCAAACTGCATAAATGTCCATGCTCCGGAAACTGAATTAAATTAGACACAATGAAAATCACTGAAAGGTTCATCAGTCTTTCAAGGTAAAAAAAAAGTTATATATTTCCTAAATAAATAAGAATTAGTAAGTATTTATCATTGCTATGCATACTATAGACAGGAGACCTGAATTGGAAATTATGGCAGTGCTTTGTGGAACAACCCTCTAGTCACTAGAGTCTAGTAGCAGTAGAGGACATCACACATAATTTAAGGGTGGCCCTCTAGAAGTTATTGGACTACAGTCCCTATCATCTCTGATCATTGCCCCTGCTGGCTGGGGCTGATGTAGATGCAGTCAAACTAGGGATGTCAAAGAAATCTGCTTGGGGGGTGGAGTTCACCAAGCTTCCTGTGGTTTCCCCACACACACACACTTCGGTCCGTTTCCCACAAACTGGCCCAACTTGATCTGCATTGAGTTGGGCCAGTTCATGGATTTTCCGTATATATATATATATATATTTATTTGCAGAAACAGAAATTTGAGGAGGTGCAATTTGTGTAAATCTCTATTTCTGCAAACACACACACACAAAATGTGTAACGTGGTCTGCAAATTGGAGCTGAGTCGGGCGGGCAGAGGAAGTCTGTCGAGCCCAAAAAGGGCTGGATTAACAAGCAACAGACATCCCTAAGTAAAACATCTGAAGGGTCACAGGTTTCCCCCTCCTGGTATATGTGTGTGTGTGTGTGTGTGTGTGTGTAGATATATATCTCACACTAATTTCCCTAGTACCAACTACACTTGTGCTATTTTGTACATTAGAAATACAGAAAATGATAATTCTCTGTATCTGCTGATATTTTCCTTGATCTATATAGGAAAAGTGTTCCATAGCCTCTTAGACCCCAAACTACACATTACATTAGACATGTTTTCCCACTTTTTTATCTTCTTTTACTAGTGGGGGTCTGATTTTTATTGGATCCCCCACACCTGGGGGAAGGATGTTTAATATTTCCCTCCCCAGCCCTGCAGCTACGGGGTTTAGAAAAAAACACCCCCACTGGTATCAACGAGGGGTTTGTTTTTAAGCCCCACAACTGTGCATACAAGTGGGGCAATTATCTGTAAAATCACTGGGGAGAGAAGTATTAAACTTCCTTCCCAAGGGCACAATAAAAATTGTAACTCCCCCCACAACTGTAAAAAAAAGGGGAGGGGACAAAAAACATAACACGTACTTTGGCTCATAGACAAGCAAAGTACAAAGTAGCAAAGACAAATGATGCAGAAGTGAGACTAATTGTAGATATCCCAGCACTAAGGAAATCTTCAGCACTCAATTATAAATTGACACAAATGAACTTCCAAGAATAAGACTTCCAGTTTTAAATAGACAGCATGCGGAAATGCCATGTAAATATGATTAAAGTATGAAATTATAGCTAATTTGCATTCTTTTACTCAGCTAAGCGATGCTGATAAACCTGCTGTGATTGCATGTGTTTTTCTATATGAAGGGAATGTGATTCACATTTCAAGTTTCTATTTGGGAGAATGTGATTCACATTTTTACATCAGAACCATTTCAGCCTAATCCAAAAGCCCGTTAAACAAGAAAATCAAAAATATTTTAGTCCAATAAACTTTGCTGATAGTAGAACAGTTTAAATACAAGGATTCGTCAAAACCTGTGGACCAAGCTGAGAAAGTAATGCTAAGCTTAGTGACAAGTGGAGTCATTACCAGCCTAATACCTGTGCTTATTTACTGTATTAAAGCCTTACTCTACACCAAAGACTGATAGAAAATGAGGAGGCCAAGTTCATGGAATAATAACTAAAGAACTGGCATTAAATCTAAATGCAACTGTTTCAAGATGAAGCTAAGGCATAAAAATTACACCATATCTCTGAATATGTGTTATACCATTATTAACAAAGCTAACATTTCCACAACTAGATGTGTCCATGATTCCAAGCCTGTATACAAAAACTGAATTACATTTGCAGCAATTATCTTTTTCAATAGAGAAAAAAGAAAGAAAGAAGAATCTGAAGTAACTCAGAATGAAAAAAAAATGAAGATAAGGCTGCTGCTACTCACAGTTGTGGTGGTAATCACTTCTTCAGTTACAACCTTTAACGTATCAACCACTGAGATGTATCCCAGACGCTTAGCAATCGCTAAGGCAGTGTTGCCATTCTAAAAGAAGAAAAGAAGGAGAGAATGAGAATGAGAGAGAGGATTGTGATATGATCCAATGAGATCACACCCTGCATGGAATGAGCCAGCATTTCCATCCAAAACAAGGCATTAGCTTAGGAAAATCACTGTGTTTTACCATTAAATCTGAATCTCTTTTTGCAACTTTCCTCAGACTATAGCTCCAATTACCATGGTAACAAAACACTCAGAACATCTGCCTGTTGCACGTAATAAAAATCCACTGCTTTTAATAGTTTAAGCCACAACTTTCTATATCACACTATATAAAATTTTGCTTTGTTGTAGGACTTCCTGTCTAATGTTGCAAATAAGCTTTTAATTGAGAGTGACTTATATAATTAATACTTTAAAAGGTTTAGATCGCAATCCTAAACAGGAGGACACCTATTGATGGAGCACTCTGATCTCAGTGGTTCTTTCTTGTCCAAAGCCTTGCCGGGTTCTTGTCAGCAGCAGGGAAGGAACAGCGGAAGCATTTTTTGCCTCTCTGTCTTCCTAGAGCTTACCTAACTTTCTCTCTGTGCTGGGGCATGGTGGGTTACTGGGAGGGCTTAGGATGCCTAAGCATTTCTCCACTCTATAAGGTCACAATTCCTCAGAGTGGGAGCCACTGCAACCTCTAAAGTGAATGGGACAAGCCCCACCCCACCCCAGGGGGGGCAGTCTCTAAAGACAGAAAAAAACACTTCAAAGCCGAAGCTCTGTGTAAGAGCTTGGAGGATTTTTTTCTGAACAATCCTATAGCCCCTGGGACACAGTCTAGGGCCCATAGAATTGCTGCCTTAATTTGTTCACCACTTTAAAGGTCATATAACTTACATAAAAACACAAAACCCAGGCAAAATGAAGCAAATGGGAGTTAATATTTTACATTTTCTGAAATATATAGATTTTATTTGCTTGTTTCATTTGTATACCAACCAACAGCTGAAGCTCTAGTTGTGGGAAGGGGAGATGCTAGACAATGCCTGTTTTTGTTTTGTTTTTTGCAGGGAGAGTTGCACCTTTGTGATATACAGACTGATACGTCTATTCTTATCTTTGAACTTACTTTAAAGAACCAACTTTGCTTCTCTTACCTACATGTAATATTTCAGATAATCTGGAAGTAACCTCACTGAGGTTACGAAACATTCTTCCATTTCAGTTTTCAGGTCATAAGTAGTACTTTTGGTGTTAATGTAAAATATTTCTCAAGAAAACCTAAACTGTGGAGAAATGTTCACCTTTTGCTCCTGTTAGCTGCCACTGTTTACCAATTCTGCTGCTGTCTTCTCATTCCTTGATTAGGCACACTCGCTGGACTGCCTATCAGGGATCGCATAGAAAATGATGCTATACAGCCAGTGAGATTTGCCTCTGCCAAAATGTTAGTGAGATCAATGACTCTTGGATCACTCACATAATTAACCTCAGTCAACCAGGGTTCATGGACCAATCAGAATTAGATCTTGATACAAGAAGCCATTCAGATTTGGCCCTCTGTGGACAACCCCAAGGGCAAATTAAGCAAATTCAGGAAGCATTACTCTAAATAAGTGAACACTTCCACAAACTTTCAAAGCAGCCACCAAAAAATCACTGGAAATGGAGTGGTGTAAATGTCTATGAAAAACAGGTCTTCACCAACATCACCTGCCACTTCCAACTTCTCTATCTCTTCCAAGGCTGGCATCCCAACTACTTTTATGCTATCCCCTTCTCACCTTGGAATTCTCAAGCTTTGCTTCAATGTAATTACAATGTAATAACCTGTAGGGGTTATCAAATATGAATATGGCTGTGATATAACTACTTTTCCAGTAACCATTACTTTGGTCACATTGTTGCATTATATTTTCCCCAACTCTATGTTTCAGGCAAGCACCGATGGAACATTGCCATCAGTACAATTATATTCATACCCTATACTTTGAGAAACTGATACACTGAATAGACAACAATTATTGTGACACAACCAATCAGCAACCAAGCTAGGGTCATAAATTAGGTGCAACTCTTTCCCTACTATGCTGGGTGGTAATTACATACATGTTTTCCTGTGATTAGCCTAAAAGACAAAACTGGATATTAAGAGAAAATGACACCATAAAATAAAGGGTTATGCATCTGATACCAGCTGATTAATTAGATTTATTTTCTGATACTAGAGACAAACAGTATTGGAGTGAAAAGAAAATTATTGCAACAGTTCATTAATACTTTTCAGGCTTACCGCAGTGATTGCATTTGGTTTGGCTCCATGTTGTAGAAGAACATTGATGATGTGAGTGTGTCCTTGTTGAGCAGCTTGGTGAAGGGGAGTATACCCATTCTGTAATTAGTGGTAGTTACCATATTTAGAAAAGAAAGAAAAAACTCATTAGAATATATATATATATATATATTTACATTCTATATATTCCCCTAGTAATAAATGGGCCAAAGCTTATACAATAAAGAAGGTGTTAAGTAAAGTCTAGACAACCATATTCTGTTTTCAGCATCTCTCCCTGAGTTCTGCTGGCTGGATTAGAGTGGCCACCGCCAGGAGACTCTGTAGTCGCCAAAAATAACCAACTCTGTGCGACAAAATAGTTAGCATGACACGATAACCAATGGTTATTAAAATAATTAACTCTGCACAGCGTTGGTTATTTGCATTGAATATTATTCAGATACACTGTAAAACTCAAATTCAGCAACTTGATCAAGTATGCCAACCCCATAGCAAATCATATTCTGTTTTCATTATATAACAAAAGGAATGTTGAAATTCAGATACTGCATCTATTGAAATTCATATGAGACATTATCAATGCCTGCTTCTCACGTGCATACATGTTGCCTCATACACAAACACATTATTAATGGCCCTGGGCTAGTTTTACGGAGCATTGCATTGTAGAATTGGCCAAATAACCAACCATGGTGTGAAAAAGTCTCAACAGATGACACAATAACCAACCATTGATTATTTAACCCACCGTTGACAATTTAACCCACTGTTGGTTATCATGTCATATGAACCCAGTCAACTACAAAGTACATATTAACATCCTATACTTGCAAAATAGCAAAACAAAAGAGGGCGCAATGAACAAATATTTACCTTTGTCTTAGCATTGACATTGGCTCCCTGCTTCAGGAGAAAGTTGACCATCTTGATGTTCCCATAGTGACAAGCCACAATTAATGGAGTGTAACCCAGCTACAAAGACAGAGACCAAAAAAGAAATGTGAGTAATGACTATGATATTGCATTCAAAATTTCTTTTATTTTTTTGAAAGTTACTGTGTGATATACCTTCGTCTGAGCATCTTTGTTTGCCCCATGCTTTATCAACATATCTGCTACATTCACTTTATCTTCTTGAGCTGCTAAATGTAAAGACGTCAGTCCACTCTGAAAATTAAGTATAAAGAGTCCTTTAGGAGCATTATATATGAAGGTAGGTCACAACATTTGCAACAGCTGAGCCTTCTGAGCCATCATCAAGGGCAATCCAACATAAAACTTATTACAATAGTCCAGCCTCAAAGTTACAATGGAATGGATGATGGTTGCTAGGTCTGTAGCTGAAAGAAAAGGCCTTCTTATTAAGTGGTGCTGACAGAAAGCTGGCCTGGCCATAGGTACAATCTGGGAACAAGAGTGAATGCATGAACACCCCAAGGCTGTGAGCAGAGTGATCAGAGGGGCTGAATTCCATAAATAATAGGAGTTATACATTGCTACATGTCTACTCAGAAGTCAGTAATATTCAGTTCAATTGGGCTTACTTCAAGGTAAATGGCTATAGAACTGCAGCCTTAATCACTTCAAAGTCAGAAAGCCTAGCAATGATAATGACTTTCGTCTTGGCTGGATTTAATTTTAGTCTGCTCACACATAGTCATTCCCCATTTATGGCTATATATGGGAGAACACCAAGACTTTAGAAATGAACAAGATGAAAAGCTGAGGTAAAACTGGATATCGTAAAAGTACTGATGGCATTGAACATCATGCCCAGTGATCTCATGCACCTGTGGAACAAAGAATGTCCTGTGACAAAAATGAAAAATTGTACATCCCCACCCCTGGGGACTTCCCTGCCAGGAGCAAGTTGAACCATTCAAGAGCAGATCCCCCAAAACTGGCCAAGTCCCAAAGTCATGTCACCAATATTTCAAGTTCAGATGTATCAAAACCTGAAACATGAATGTCTTCAATGGAGTATAAATGAACACCTTGAATTGAGTATAATTCCCCCAAATCATCTTTAGTCGGCGATGTGGGGCCACAAACATTGTCTTAGCACCTGACCAAAAAACAAAGCAGTTGGTGTTTTAGAAAGTTGATGATACCCTGATATTTTGTTACATATCTGCTTGTTTTTGCTTCCCTACATTAAACATATATGACGTGTTACATTTGTGTGTAACATTATCCCTTCGTTGATTTTCCAGATGGCATTAGAAGAATTTATTCTCAGTAGGAAAAGAGCATTACCTTTGTGGCCACATGAATATTGGCTCCTTTCTCCAGAAGCAAGTTCACCATGTCAGCATGACCTTCCTGTGAAGCCAGGTGAAGTGGAGTCACTCCTTGTTTGGTCAAAATATTGGTTTCTGCTCCATAATTCAGCAGGGTTGTGGCTATCTGCATCTGATTCTTCTTCGCAGCAATGTGTAGAGGAGTATATCCATTCTAAAAACCAGTTGCCTTTTGTTAGTATATATTGGTAATTTCTGTTTTCTTTCACTATAAATACCAAGATATTCGTTCTCCAAAGAATGCCCATTATTGTATTATCCCTACTGACTCTAATGCTTTCATTTAAGGGGGAATATAATTCAGCAAGCAAGAAATCAGCCATGTATGCTTGTGTCTGATCACAGCAGCAATTTATGGCATATTTTTCTGACAGCAGTTGGTATTGATACCTTCAAAGCTCTTCACATTGTTATGTAGCACAACTACATCACTCTTATCAGTAGCCATTACTTATTTGTACAGCACCAAGTACATTGTTGGTGCTATATAAATAAATAATAATAATAATAGCCGGAGATTTCCCCCTTAAAATGTCTATTCCGGTTAGATTTTATACAATTTTAATGCATCTAATTATTCATAAGAATAATCATCATCCCCAGACAGCATGGCCACGGGTCAGATGTGGTAGGAATTGTTGTCCAAAACATCTGGAGATTCGGAAGGCTGATCTATACTGTCAGAACTTCCAGGAAACAGTCTTGAATGAATGGAGAATCTCACCTTGGCAGTAGCATGGGGAGAAGAACCTTTCTCCAGCAACAGTAGCGCCACCTTCTGGTTGTCATAATGAGCAGCAACATGGAGGGGGGTGAGGC
Source organism: Elgaria multicarinata webbii (assembly GCF_023053635.1). NCBI lineage: Eukaryota > Metazoa > Chordata > Lepidosauria > Squamata > Anguidae > Elgaria > Elgaria multicarinata. The sequence continues at coordinate 32,255,006 of NC_086180.1, read as the reverse complement.
CGTTCTGGAAAGGGCGGGTTTATGTTAAGGCATTAAGTGATGGTTAGCTCTGTTTTAAGCTAATGTTACATTACAAAACAACGTATAGTACATAGGAAGGAATTAACCAATAAAAACACAACATAACATTTAACTCAAGGTGAATTATTTCATATTAGAAATGTTACTTAGAACATAAATGATATTAAACCAATAATTAGGTAAAAGGGCTTTGCTTTAAAGGAGAATAAGCTATTGAATTAATTTAAATTGCCTTAAGTTATACATTTTAAAACTCTAACCATATTCTGTAAATTCCAGGCTAGCGAAACTAAATACGAATTACAAAGTAGTTCCATCTTACTTAGGGGCCCGGAAAAAGAACAACTTCATAAAAATACACTGCTTTTGTCACAACTGACTATTTGAGAGCCATTGGGCCTGTTCAGACAACATGTTAAGCCATGGTTAAGCCACTAACCCTTTTGCAGCAAATGGTTAGTGAGTGAGTTTAAACCATTGTTATGTAGCCACCATGGTTAGGAATGGTTCACATGACACATTGGCTCAGTTCACACAACACATTTCTCAACAATGGTTTTAGAACTCCATGGTGGAGTTGTTACACCATGGTTGAGAATTGTGTTGTCTGGAGAGAAAACTGCACCCCACAGTGGAGCTTTTTGGAAAAACACTCGATCCACCCTGAATCTCCACGCTGTGCAGAGGAGAGTTTCTACACAACAGTTGTATTGTGTGGAGAGTTCCATGGCATTTACTCTTGAGTTGAGTGGAGTTTCCCCACTGGCTACAGAGTTCCCTGGCAAGAGCAGTGAAAGGACTGAGTGCCGCTCTAGGAGAGTTGACTGCATTGTTTTTTCGCAGGGATACCATCAGGAGGACGTGGGGTGGAGAGAGGGCGGAAGAACTGTCAATCAGACATTGTGTTGACTTTTATTGCACTCCATAGGAGGCCACAGTCACACAATGATGGACTTAGAACATGTTGTGTGGTGAGTACCCCTGCAAATTCAACCATGGAGTGGAGTTTTCCCACTGCATTGAGAAATGCCATGTGTGAACTGCACCATTAAGTCATGGATCACAAGACACGCTAAGCTATAATGTTTAGCGTGTCATCTGATCAGGCTCAGAGTGGTGTTGTGGTTGGACTGGGACTGGGAAGACCAGGTTCAAGTCCCCACTCAGCTATGAAACTCACTGGGTGATTTTGAGTCAGTCATTGCCTACCCTACCTCACAGGTTTGTTGTGAGGATAAAATGGAGAGAAAGAGGATTATGTATACTTCCTTGGGCTCCTTGAAGGAACCTTGAGTGGAATTATTTGTAACTATATTCAGGGAAGAATAATACATTACATAGGACACAGTCTACTGCTGAAAATGGCAGCCTTGTGTCAAATTCCCTTCTCCCTCAGTGTATCGGGTATAATTTGCCCTGATATCATTCCCTGCTTCCCTTGCACTTCATTACTGCAGCTGGTAGGGAAACAATGGGCAAATTAAACTAGACATTGATATGTGACCACCATAATCCTATCAATACAAGGAATTTGTGGCCTAAATCAACACTCATGTCATCCTTTATCAGGGGATGAGTTAGGGTAATCACTGCTATGAGAAGTTATTACTAGAACTGTCTATATTAAACAACTGCCCATAGCAAATGCAGATAGTACAAAGAGTAAAAATATTATTTGCCCTGATAATAATATCATGCTCTGATCACCTTGTCTGGATTAGTGCAATGCGTTACACGTGGGGCTGCCTTTGAAAACAGTCTGGAAAGTTCAGCTGGTACAAAACAGGGCAGCACGTTTACTAACAGGGACTGGCCAACGAGACCACATCACACCAGTCCTTTTCCAGCTTCATTGGCTACCAGTCCAGGTCTGGGCCTGATTCAAAGTGCCTAAACAGCTTGGGGCCAGGCTATCTGAAGGAACGCCTCCTCCCATATGTACCTGCCAAGACCCTAAGGTCATCCTCAGGGGTCCTTCTCCATGAGCCCCTGCCAAACGAAGTGAGGCAGGTGGCTACCAAGGGGAGAGCCTTCTCTGCTGTGGCACCCCAGCTGCGGAATGAGCTCCCTAAGGAGGGTCGCCTGGTGTCTACACTATATTCTTTCTCAGCATTTTAACAGTCTAGCAACTTAATTTTAACTTTGCTATTTTAAATTTGCATTTTAAATCTGTATTAATTTCTGCATTGCTGCTTGATTTTATCCTGGTTATCTTTTTATCCTGTATTTTATATTATGCTTTTATTCTGTTTGTTTTATATTTTGAATGGTTTTTATGGTTTTAATTTTTGTAAACTACCCAGAGAGCTTTGGCTATTGTGCAGTATAAAAATGCAATAATAAATAAATAAATAAATAAATTTGCTGTCATTACATTAAAAATGGTCTGTATATTTGAATGTGTACTTATGTAAATACTGGGAGCAACCTCAATACCAGGTTCTCTAGCAATGAGCCCAAATATCTTGGTTACTGGTGATTTTAGCTTAAAACATTTCATCTAATTCCTACCTTTCCAGCTGAATCAGGAGATGCACGACGCTGCAACAGGAGTTTTGCCACATCTAGGCTTCCATACTTAGCTGCCACATGCAGTGGAGTGAATCCCTTCTGTAAAATGTACAAATGGAAAACCAAAGTATGAATATAATCTTAAGGTTTGCACTTTTTTGTTATAAAGAACTCTCAGTGCAATAACAATCAAAGAACAATAATAATCATAAGCTCTCATAGGTTCATTAAATATTTCTCAACATACAAAAGATGTTTTTTCTTAAAACAAAACAATCCGTATAGCATAGGATTCAGCATTAGACTATGGGTCTAGCGTGATGGAGGGGTGAGGATCTCGCGAGATTGTTATCACGAGATCTCCCCCTCTGCTTACACGCAGCACACGACAACCTTGGAGGAACAGAACATCGTGCCCGCCATTTTGTTTGCTTTTTCCTTAAAGGAGTAGAACACAGGAGCGCTCGTACACAAATTGTACATTTTTTAAATTTAAAACAAATTTTCCACTCCCCCCACCCCACCCTCGATGAGCACAGAGCTCTGTGCGCCATGTGCGGGTCCCAGCTCCTCACGAGTGTGACAAACCGTGACGCACACCCACACGTCCTGAGACCGCGGAAAAAGCAGGCTAAAACTGTAGGGCCATATCCAGGGGAAAGGGAGGGATCCCCCCTCCCTGCTCCTGGGATCCCCTGTGCATCATGTGGATGCACAGGGACGATCCCGGGGCAATCCCCTGGATGCTGCCCCGTCTAGCCTATGATTCAGAAGGAATGCATTTACATTTTTGTGAAAGATCCCTTCACAGACTCCCCTAGATGCTGCATAAAATTTCAGGCGTCTAAAAAGCAGTCTGTGGATTTGTTGAGAGAATGTTCAGGACAAAATACCAGGTATGCACTAGCAGCACCATTTCACTTCCAACTGCATTCCATGCCACAACTTATTGCTAAACTTGATGGCTTTTAACAATCTACTTTCTTCACTAAGGAGCAATGAATGCAGCTATTTAAATAGGTCTAAATTAAGCAACTCTAAACAATTAATCATCTGAATATAAGACAGTGCAAAACAGTCACAAGCCCAGCAACTTTAGTGGTGTTAATAATCATCTGTCTATGATCAAACACTTTTTGCTTTGTGTTGGTTTGGGGAAAGTCACATTTACAAATTGGTCATCTAATGTGAACTACAAGAAAAATATGTTTATAGCTCTACCAGATTTCGCTCTCCTTTTGCAAATATCAGTTAATTATAAATAAATAAACTTTAGAATATTAACCTTAGCAGTACTATAGTTCTGTGGGGTACATTGCTATTGAGCTTTTCTACACAAGCTGCTGCATCTACTTTCTGTTTTGTTGCAGAATTGAACACTACACAAGGAGCTTTTCCTGCTTTTCCACTACATAACTTCTAGGTGGCACTGTGGTATGGCAGAATAGCACAAATACACAAGAGGAAATCATACTTTCATTCACCATCAGAACTAATACCCTATGTTCCCTGCTTTAAAAAAAAAATCATGGAAAATTCTCTTTGAAAAGAGAGGTGAAACTGGGGAGTCACACCATCATCTAAAGAACCAATAAGCAACAATGTGTAGGGAATGATGAGCACACAACAAATGCCACTTGTAGAAAAGCTCATTATTCTCATTTAGGGATGGACAAATTATTCTATGGCCTGGTTCAGACAACACGCTAAACCATGCTGCTTAACCACAAAATGGTTAAGGTGGTTAAGCAGCATGGTTTAGCATGTTGTCTGAACCAGGCCTATGTCTAATCCATATCATTTTCATATGTGTTAACTCATAATCACATTTCTTACCTTTTCTGCAATATCTTGCCCTTTTTCTTGCAATATCTTGTCCTCACTGACATTCACATTTACATACAAATATTATATTTAAAAATACTCATTTTGAAATGCATTTTGATACTTCATTGAACTAAGGACTGTGCACATTAGTCTTGGAGATGCAAATGAGGTCACTTCATATTGGAATTCATCACTATTCTCATTTTTTTACAGATGAAGAATTGCTGAAGCAAACTAAAATAGTGACTTCTCAGAGCAGGGACCTGGTCTTAGTTGACTCACTATTGAAACTTCAGATTTTACCTTGGTAGCCAAAGAGTGTGCTGCACCCGCCTCCAAAAGAACTGATGCTACATCAACTTGACCTTCTCGGGCAGAGATGTGCAGTGGTGTATACCCATTAGTAGTTGCAGCATCTGGGTGTGCCATGTGTTGCAACAACAGCTGGACAATTTCTGTTTTACCCAAGCGAGAGGCAATATGCAGTGGAGTCTGTTCCTCCTACAACTCAAAGCAGGGAAGAAGTTAGAACTGGGTTATTATTTCAAAGGTGAAAGCTTCATCCCAAGCCCAATTTCAAATAATTATAAATATGTAATATCCCCCCACTACAAATAAATGCATAAAAAGATCTCGAGTAATGAAAAACTCTTCTTAGCATACCCAGAGACTCTTCTCCTTTTATTAACTCCTTTTATGAAAACACTTACCCTTGCTCTGGCATCAACCAGAGCACCGTTCCTCAGGAGGCAACGCACCACTTCAACCTGTCCTGCACGTGCTGCCATGTGTAACGCAGTCTCGCCACGCTGGAGAAAAACAGATGTTTAAAATGTGTTAGTTTTCTGAACAAAAACCCTATTACTTTAATTCATATTGGTCATAACCTAACATAATGGAATCAAATCTTCTCCTCTTAATATTTAATAATAACCAATATAAAACTTAGTTAATGCAGGTTGAATGTACCCGTTCCCTTCAAGTGACATTGCTGAGAATCTCTCTCCTATATCTATTAGGAAGAGGCTAGACCAACCATGGAAGCTATCAAGCTAATAATTGCAATTGCTGCATGAATAATATAAACTGTCATCATCATCCTTTTATTAGTAATATTAGGTATTATGAACTTAACAAAGTGCCTGGGAAGAAAACTATTTCTATTTGTACTGAATTAAAATGTAACCTGAAACTACAGTGTCAGATTTAGGATGTAATCCTACACTAAAAATATGTACCTGCCCGGACCCTAAGGTCATCTTCAGGGGTCCTTCTCCGTGAGCCCCTGCCAAAGGAAGTGAGGCAGGTGGCTACCAGGAGGAGGGCCTTCTCTGCTGTGGCACCCCGGCTGTGGAATGAGCTCCCTAAGGAGGTTCGCTTGGCACCTACATTATATGCTTTTAGACGCCAGGTGAAGACCTTTTTATTCTCCCAACATTTTAACAATCTATAAATTTTAAATAACATGGTTTTAAATTTGTAATTTTGCATTGCTGCTGTTTTTATCTGGTTGAGCTTTTATATTGTATTTTATATTATGGTTTTATACTGTTGTTTTATACTTTGAATGGTTTTAATTTTTGTGACCCGCCCAGAGAGCTCTGGCTATTGGGCGGTATAGAAATGTAATAAATAAATAAATAAATAAAAATGTGCTGCACGGAGAGCCTCGATACACTGGAAAAATTTGAGATATGTATTCGCCACTAGAATATGCTGGCATAAAGTTGCAGATATGCCAGCAGGACTCCTTGCCAGCACACCTGCACTGCTGGCAGAACGCCACCAACACAGCAGCCAAAACTGGGTGGAGACATGGATTGATCAGGGGAGGAATGAGCTTATGCCAAATTCTGTGTCCTTCAGACCCAATTGGAAGTGGTATAGAATTTGAAGGCATATGGGATCAAGCTATTTTCTTTGAAATGCCTCTTTATTTCCTAATCAAACTTATATACACATAACTTTGTTCAGATAAACAAGCACTTATTTTTCTAGTTATGTCTGCTAGTACACAAGCGTCTCATTTCTTAAGGTTCATAGAAACTGAAATTGCTGAGGATTTTAAAATATTAACTAAAACATTATTTTGCTGTCTTGAGGTTAAAACCATTTTGTTAAGATGGACAGAGGACCAAAAGAACAGAAAAAGAAGCATTTCTCATTTTATATGTATTTATGCAAGACTGGTTTTACAGGAAGGGTTAATAATGATACCAAAATGTGACCTTTGGATAAAACGCACAGACAACTCAGCAAGACTATGATTACAGAAATCTAAGCCATACTCACAATGTTAGTGACATCTGGAGATGCTCCATTCTGCAGCAGAAGGAGAACTATGTTTAAATGGCCCATAAATGCAGCCACGTGTATTGGAGTGAGACCCGACTGTGAAAGAAAGCAACAGTAATTTTACTCCTCTGCACAGCACCTTTAGGGTCTTCCTCATTTATATAAAAGGAGTGTGTGGAACTAAGAGAAGGAAAAAAAATAGTGGGGAGAGATGCTTCTTTAGGAAATTTCTCTACCTCTGTTATAGCTTGGATAGAAGCCCCGTATTTCACCAGCAGTTCCATGACTTTAATGCGATTTTTCTTGCAAGCAATGTGCAGTGGCGTAAAACCATTCTGTGCAAAAGACAATCACGTTAGTCAAAGCATGCACCCTCAGTTCTCACACAGTGTTAGATTATCAGATTTCCTTCGGTAACGTCAGGTTCCGAGATACTGAAAAAGCACGTTCTCTAGGGCTAATTTATTCCTACTGCACACCAGCCCAAAACAGAATGGGTCATGTCTGCCTTGAGAAAGTAGGTCCCATCTGCAAGTTAATTTGTGTGGCACTTTTCACTATTTTTTCATGACAAGCGCTCTCCAGTGTAACTGAGGTATATTGCACTGGAGAGTGCTTGTCATGCACATATGTTGCAATCCCACCATATGTCAAGAACATAACCATGCTGGTGGGGGCTTGATCTCATTGGGATACCCTTCAAAATCATCACACTGAAATGGCTCCCATGCTGCTGGGTGTTATGTGTGCGTCCTATAGAAGACATTTTCTCATTACATCTCAATACTTTTCTACACATTATCCAATTGATACCAACTTTTAATTAGAATAATAGCACATAAAGTTGGAAGGGACCTCTGAAACCATGCTCAGTGCAGGCTTTGCATTGCAGGGAGCAGCAACGCATCAAAGACAGATGGCCATTCAGGCTCTGCTTAAATGTCTCCAGCAAAGGAGAACCTATCACCTTCCAAGGCAGTCTGTTCCACTGCTGAACAACTCTCACAGTCAAGAAATGTGCTTCCCTATAGTTTCCACCCATTGGTTCTAGTCCTGCCCTGGGGAGCAACAGAGAACCATTTGGCATTTTCAAAATACTAATGGATAACTCTGTCCATCAATACACCCAGTATTTTATCATAAATGCTTTCCTGTTGCACAGTCAACTGGTAATTCTACACATTGGGTGAGAACTTAATTTGACAGTGCTTAAATAGAAATTATTGCTAGAAATATGACATTATAGCAAAAGGCTACTGCTCAGTTAAATATTGAGAGAGCTTATCTGATCTATTCATACACAGAGTTGTATTCACAACCTGGTGAAGGACAGAGCCATAGATGGCAAATAACAAAGTATGCCATTTTAAAAAAAATCAAAATATTAGCTTGATTTGAATGAACAGAAGAAATCCAACAGAAGAGAGGTTTCCCATTTTTTGTAGTCATCTGCACCCCCAAAAGCCTCTGTAGAGGGTTGGGGACCCTCCTGAACAATGTGGGGTGGGATGTAGGGGGCTGCAGGGGGAGGTGTGAATTGCACCAAATCGGGCAGAATTACTCCAGCAAACCCTGAACCATATCCCAAATTGTCCAAGAGACAATTTGGGGGCTACAGGAATAAGGGGGGAACAGAAAACTTCCTTAAGTTAACTTACCTTAGGCTCCAAGCTATTGTTAATTATTAGAAGAGTAAATATCAGCCTTTAAATGTCTTTAAAGCATATTATTGTTGGCTTAATGGTGCTTTAATGATAATTTGGAGAAACAAATATGTTGCGGAGAAGGAAGAAAGAGGTGTTATTCATCAAATATGATGGTATCAAAATATCCAATGAAAGGGCTAAACTGAACTCCCATGAAATTGCTGGTTCTTGTGATGGGGCAGGAGAATTTTGGATTCCCCCCAAAATGGAGAATGCAATTTGCAAGTTGGAAGGCCCAAAAAATTGCAAATCATTCATGTGTTGAATGGGAGGGAGGCATTTATTGTGGAAGCTGCAGATTTGTTTTGTTTTGCTTTCTTGCTTTCTTTCTCAGTTAAAAAATGCTGCTTGCTTCAGTGGTGCCATCTCTCTCTCTCTCTCTCTCTCTCTGTCTCTCTCTTAATATTTTAAACTTTAAAAGTGGAGCATGTGCCACCAACAGTGGAGCTAACAGAGCTCCAGTTGCCAGGTTTCCCCCTCCCAAAATGCCTGCATGGATGCTCATGGTGTGATGCTAGGGGCATTTTTGGAGAAGGAAACACGGTGGTGGTCAGAGTCCTCTCTAGCCACCAAATGCTGGCATATTTGCCAGTTTTTAAACACTAAATGCTCAAAAATAACAACACTGTTGGAAACAGCAGCATTTTTAAACTATAAAAAAAGGAAGAAAATATGGTAAGGAAGGAAGTGGACAAGGTAAGCACCCTCTGCCTTGAAATAATTTGCAATGTTTTGACCCCAATCCCTTAAACCATTCATAGTGTGAAAACAATCGATTTCTCCCAACCACTTCTCACCTGTAAATGGGGATGGTGAACTGGGTCAGTCCTAATAGTCCCTATGATTCTCACACTAGCACATTCTACACTACAATCTTAATAGCAATGAATGTGCTACCTTCAAGAATTGCATTTTCCCTAGATACAAAATTTTGTGATTTGTGTGCTAGAAAAATGCAATTTTCAGCGACAGAAGCAAGACATGCGAAAACAAATGTAATCCATGGAAAGGTCCTTAGAAGTCTGCAAAAATGTAAATGATATGATGGAAACACATGGTAAAAACCCATTTAAGAATAATTTACACGTATTTTCAAATCTATCTCACAATTATGTATTAAAGGCTATGATCCCCAGTTTTTAAATTATTTCATAATTAACTCTGCTGAACACAGGTTTATTTATTGTGTTTATAGTCCATGCTCCATTCCAATTATGCATCTTTCAAAATACTGGTATGAACCAAGTGTATTTCACTAATCAGAATCTACGACTGACAGTACAAACATATACAAGTCTACTCAGCTGTAAGCTCCACTGAGTTCAATGGAACTTATTCCCAAGTAAGGGCGTACAAGATTGCATCTTGGAAGATCTATAGCTTCTGTTTCCGAACTTTCGTGGACTAAAAAAATGGAACATTTGCAGAAACTGAAACAAAGTTCTTATCAGTTTTGCATGGTTGTTTTCTTCTTGTTTTTATGTGAGTTACCTATTTGATACAGAAAATGGGAGATTTTGAGGCAAGTGAGAAATAAGAGGAATTAAGAGGCACGACTATAACACTGGAATACTCTGCTCTTCAGATTCCAAAATTAGATCAAATACCTCAAATACGAAATCAGGTGCTAAGAGTGTCATGTTTTTAATAGTCCAGCCGATACATCAAAGTTAATGTCATTGTCTTTGGATCTTGGACTTAAAAGATTTACAGCAGCATGAATCGGCTGTAACATTATGTTAAATATATATCTTTAAGAATAGCCTGCTCATAATTCTGAAACAAAATACTTTATACATTTTTTTGCCCAATTCTTTCATTTCAAACCTCAGAAAAAATAGAGGTGGGATGGGGAACCCTTTTCACCCCAAAATGTCCCTGTTTCCCCCCTTCTTCTGGACCTTCACAGCTCTAATTCTAATTTTTAACTCCTTCACAACAATAATTCTAAATTTTATCTGCCTCAATGATTAATGCAGGTAGAGTGAAGAGCAATTGAATGCTGCTTTATTTGGCTGGATTCTCCCCTCAATGGCTAAATAGCAGGGGAAAGATATTATCCCTCCTGCCAACCTACTTGAAACCACTTACGTTGGACAACTAGCTGATGTGGCACTAGTCTCTAATAATTCTGTTGAAGGTACATCCATGTTACCTGGCATTTTGTTACTATGAAATCATACAAGTGTATGAGTGTGATATAAAAAAACGTTAATTAAAAAAGGTGAATTTGTTATTATGAAAACCAGAGAACAGGGGCCATATATTCTCTCTTTTCTGATTCAGTTAACTAACATAGAATCATAGAATAGCAGAGTTGGAAGGGGCCTACAAGGCCATTGAGTCCAACCCCCTGCTCAATGCAGGAATCCACCCTAAAGCATCCCTGACAGATGGTTGTCCAGCTGCCTCTTGAATGCCTCTAGTGTGGGAGAGCCCACAACCTCCCTAGGTAACTGATTCCATTGTTAGAGAGAGCGCCTTCTCCCTTACTATCCTGCCCGATCACTGAGGTCATCAGAAGACATGCTCCTGGTGGTTCCACATGGACCTGTGGCCTGATTGGAATCCACCAGGAAAAGAGCCTTTAGTGTAGTTGCCCCTTCTCTGTGGATCTCTCTGCCCCTGGAGGCCAGGCAGGCGCCAACACTAGGCTGTTTCCAGCGCCTCCTGAAAACAACTCTGTTTCGAGAAGCCTTCCTCAACTGACTAGCCACTGTTTTTCTGGTTCCATTGTTTTTAAATTGAACAATTTTAATTTGCTTTTCTAAGCTTCTTTCTTTTACTGTTTATACCTATGTTCACCGCTCTGGAATCTGTGTTAGATAATTGAGCGGTATATAAGTATGAATAATAATTAATAATAATATACTAGGGCCTTCTCACACAAACATCTGAGGCCATGGTAGCCATGGGGAAAGCCTTTCACATGCTGACACCCAGTAGTTTTAGCCAGTGGTGAGTTGTCCATATACATTTGCCGCAACATGCAAGATTCTGTTTGGCCTCCAAAAAATACTGTATGGATACTGTCCAAATGTTGCACATGGCAGTAAATGCACATGATCAACTCACCATGAACTAAATTGGCTGGAAACCAAGATAAGCAGCCTTTTTACTTCAAGTGGTATTGCAAATAGGCTCTCAAAGTATCACTACATGTGTACCAGTAATACATGACATGATTTTCATTCATGCTTGCTATGAGGGTATTGCGTCCTGCCTCTAAGAGGTCTGTGGGCTTCAACTGACTTAGTGGTAGTACTAAGCTCTGTAAATAATTATGTTAGTAGCAACTAAACTTTTTTCCAAGTCATATGCTATTTTAATATTGAGAAGTAACAATTGTTAGATAAACTATATTTTTGAACTAGAAAAAAGAGAACTTTTTGGAAATGAGCAGACATGACAACTAATGAGAAGTGATATGAGCAGCTTCTGTTAAACCAAATGTTCACACAGCGTTAAAAAGGAGATCTTCCTCTTTACACAGTTTCTAATCTAAGAGCTGTTAATTGCATTTTTAGTCAATTACTAAATGTTTCATCTTGCTTTTATTATATTAGAGATTTGGCTAAAATAAATAATACAAAAAATACAGTAACCATAGCCAATTACAATAATAGGTTCTCTATTATATGGTATAAAAAGACAGCATTCATTCCTTAGAAAAGCACATCAAATGCATTGCTGCCTGAGCCATAAGCCAATTGATGTCAACCACACCAACAGCATGGAAACCTGAATTTGAGACAGGGAATTTTAAATGCCATTTAAGTAGGCACGTGGGTGGGTTCTACTTAGCCTCTTCAAGATTTCACAAGCATGGGTTGTATTTCACAATTATGGGTATGGTAAATGCCCTACATGGGATTTTGGAGAGGATGCAAAGAGCTGCTTGGACTCACACAAGGGACTTACCCTTATGAAATGGAGTGGAGCTGCTGCTATTTGGGCAGGGGTGGAATAAGGGGAGGGGAGAAACAGAACTAAACTCGGCTGTAGTCACTATGGATAAAAAGTCTACATCCTCCGCATATACAAACGCTATCTCAGACAATGTACGCATATCAATTGAATTAGAATTATTAGACAGTGCCGGGAAACATAATATGTAGTATCAAAAAGTTCTAGAGATCCATTAGATCTCAAGTTGTCCACCTCATTGTCATTTGTGTTGTTCACTACTACACACTGCTTCCAATACAGAATGCAATACATTTCCCTTTGTAGCAGACAGTGAAGGGGAAGTCCTCAAAGAGGAAGAAATTCCAAATGTGCATCAGAACTCCCACAGCCACAAGGAGCTATCCCCCTCAGTGTGTATGCCGAGTGGGTGGAGGAGGACCCACTCTTGCTTGCTTCATCTCCAACATCTGCATGTCACTGGTCCTGCCCTGATGTTCACACACTGAGACAACTGCATGTGGATTCAGGGCAGGACCAAGTGGGCATGCAGGTGTGCAAATGTCAGGGCCAGCAAGCATGTGGAGGGGAATGTCCAAAGACTCCTTATGTTCCAGGAGAGGTATAGGAAACGTTTACCAAAGCACGAGCATTTGGATTTGCTCTCTTGTCCAGCAGAAGTTTGGTGACACGATAGTGGCCACAGTGGGCAGCAACATGGAGGGCAGTCAGGTAATCCAGTGTGACATCATCAACAGGAGCTTTGTGCTGGAGTAGGTGTTTGACACACTCAACGTGGTCACCTTGGGCAGCCATATGAAGTGGAGAGAGTCCATTCTGCACGAGCAAAAAGAAAAACCAAACATAAAAGTGTGTCATACTCAGTACCATATATGGGCACACTTACTGCAGTAGATGAATTTCTATATCATTTTCAAATACTACATTGCCTAGGTATCTTCCAGTATTTGCTCAAAAAGTGTACAAATCATTGAGACTCTGATGGTGTTCATTTGGAACATGTGCAAAGCCTCGCTGTCTTCTGGGGCAAACAAAGAGATGCTCGCGCATCTCTACTTTGGACCCAACCTGTTGTCCACCATATTGCATTAGTACCATATTTCCAACAATGTAAATTGAACATGATGTCTAATCTCTCTGATATCTTCACGTGCCTTCAATGAACGTGATCCCACTTGCATGCGTGTGTTGGGAGGGCATAAAGAGCAATTGAACACTATAGAAGCAAACCACAGAATTTCCAGTTCCCTTTGGTTACCTACAATGACCCAGGCTAGAACTTATTATCCAGGCAGGATTTTAATGGCCTGAGTTAAGCTGTGTGTGTGTGTGTGTCTAGGTATATATGAATCTTAAGATTGATGTCTGTAACGCTTACATTATATTCACACCTTTTATTGGCTGCTTATTACATTTCAAAATCAGGCAACCATTCCTAAGATGCTGGCTTGGAATTAACCACCTCTTCTACTGTGAACTACACACCTTGGTCCTGGCAAGCAATGGGGCACCTCGTTCAAGGAGAAGCTCTACAACCTGATCGTGTCCACTTCGTGCAGCACAGTGGAGTGGGGTCAGTCCATCCTTAGAAGAAATAACAACAGGGGAATGTTAAGCATATATAAACTCTTATGCCTACAGAACTATCTACCAGTTCACATGCAGAAAAAACAGCCTTTTACTAGAGTGATAAGTGGAGAATTACTTGCCACATCATCCCTCAAATCATTTGGAATCTCTCCAGGTGAGAACCATCACGGCTCAGGAAGAGAGTTTTGCACTTCGTAGAACTTTGTAGAACCAGCATGGAAAGCTTTTCTCTGTACTATACCTACAACTGCCCCTATGCCCTGCCACTGCATGGACATGTTTCCCAGTGGCTTCCATATGGCTTCCACTATAAGTATACCTGCCATAAGTTCAGTACTGTTCTCATTCTCTCTCTCTCTCTTGCTCTGATTTTGGTACAGTAGTAATGGCTTGTATGTACTCTCATGGGGAAATTATACACAGCAACTTCCTGCAATATTTCAGATTCTTTTTGAAAAACAGTGTGAAAATTAGTCTATGCTGGGGAAGTTAGGATGGGGAAACAAAGGGAAGGGAGAGAGAAGATCTAAAAAGGATAACATGAAATCAACAGAGGAAGAATACTTAATTTTCTGAAGCTGAACTGCAAGCAAGCTCTAACAAATGTTTGACAAACATGCTGTGACAGCACCATCTCTCTGCAATATTCTCTTCGTTGCAAAAGAACACCCTGTCCCAAAGCACTTGCAAGGCTTCTCTGCCACTGAACATGATGGTTGGCAAAAGACAAGTCAATGAAAGATTTAAAACACAGAGTGCATTCTAGGTGATTCTGGGCCTCAGAGAGGAAGAAACAGACAGGGAATAAGAGCGAAATGACTACAAAACTTTAAATTCAAATAAATGAACACCACTGCCAAATGAAAGTAGAGAAGAAAGGTAATACATAATATATCCAAGTTATATTAGATGTTATCTTTACAGTTCTGTGCAAAATCACTCGTGCACTCTACAGGATGTAATTTACATGATATTAAGACCTGAAAGTGATGATAGATAGGTGTGGGTGGGTGTGTTGTGGCTAACTTAAAGCCTATTGATTTCAACAGGACTTTATTACAACTAAGTTGTATTAGGTTGTGTCCAAGGCATTTAGGATTATCATATTACAAAAGAGTAAATGCTTTTATCTCTTTAGGCTCTGGGTCATGCCCTTAAACACTACTGGAATTCTAGGAGAATTCCCTCCACAGCAACAAAAGAAATCCCTGACAGCTGACAGTCAACAGTTCCAATTCTAAATTCAGTACCCAGAAATACACTCAAGGTGCAATCCTATTGTTTCTGCCCTTGATGGTTGTAAGCCTCCAAACCGGCAATCATCCAATCCAGAGCAGGAGGCGTGGTTGAGGTGATCTTCATCTCCTCTTTCTCCTGCTTTGGATTTTTGCTGGACAGGTTTGGGTGGTTTTTTTTACTCCTATTGCTGGGACATTTTGGAGGGAGGGGAAAGGAGACTGGAGCGGCCAAAGGATAGGCCATATTCTGGCCTCAACTGTCTCCTCCCCTCCCCGCCTACTGAAACACCCCCTTTCCTCATTCTCTGAGGTTGAGTTCCAGACCCAGAGAGCAGCTATCACAGTTCTTGAATTTCCAACCTCCTCTTAAGGAGGAGAAGAAGGAGGATCAGATTCTGAATGTTTCCCTTCAAAGTCTGTCTCTGACCTTGGATTTGGGAATCCAAACTATCTATGGAGCCTCAAATGCTGTCTAAGGGCCAAAGGATTGTTCCCTTAATGAAGCAAAAGCAGGAAAAATAAGTTTACTGTACACCTCCAGTGTGGTAGTAGAGCCAGGATACACAGGGATGATGTACCAGCACATAATCTTCCACCCCTCAGAATTCCCCATTTCCTCTGAGTTTAAGTGCAATCCTCATAGTAATTGGGGGGGAAAGGAATTTTCCCAACAAAAATATATTGTTCTCTGTTATAATGCAAAGAATTTTGCACTGGTTTGGTCTTGAATTAAGACCTATTACCTTTACAAAGGACCTGATCTTGGTAGAGATAAAATTGCTAGAACTGATTTATTGATATAGATCAACACGGCTACCTGAATTTTTGGACTGTCCCTGCGGGCATGGCTATGGGGACTATCATGATAAGTGCCTGCACTTTAAAATTTACCACTATACCACTGCAAATTTGTAGCACAAATGGCCAGGCAGGGCCTTTTGTGGGACAACACAGAGAGATCCTTTTTTTCAAAGGGACCTTAATACTCTCATTGCAAGGCAGCTTACATGCTCCTCTTTAGCTCCACTTTATCCTCACAACAACTTGTGAGGTAGGTTACGCTGGGAGTCAGTGGCTCTCCCAAGTTTTCCCACCACCACCCACGCGGTGAGCTTCATGGCCGAATGGGGATTAGAACCCTAATCTCCTGAGTCCCAGTCCAACACTCTAACCATTACACCACATTGGTTCACCTTATTGTCCTTTACCCTTAAACTCGATTTAGACTATTTTATTTTTTATTTATTTATATCCCACCTTTTTTCCTCCAAGGAACCCAAGGCGGCATACATAATCCTCCTCCTCTCCATGTTATCCTCACAACAACAACCTTGTGAGGTAGGTTGGGCTGAGAGGCTGTGACTGGCCCAAAGTCACCCAGTGGGTTTCCATGGCCGAGTGGGGACTAGAACCCGGATCTTCCGACTCCCAGTCCAACACCTTAGCCACTACACCACACTAGACAGTCCTTCAAACACAGGACACCTTCAAAAAGAGGACCGACTCTGAGAGCCCTTCATCTAGAGGACTATCCTCTATAAAATACAATATGTGGCCACCCTACATTACCAAAACATGTCCAACTTTGATTAAGCCCTAATGCTACTCACTCCTAAGTAAGAGAACTTAAAGGAATATGTAAAAACTGGAGTCTCTTCAAAAAGTGGAACCTGGATTCAATTTGTGACTAAGTAAGGTGCTCTACAGCTCAGTGAGTTATGCTGCCAACTGTAGGCCTCAACTGACAGAGCCACTTCCTGCCAAGATTCCAGTCAGTTGGATGGCTTGGTCTTATTTTCTCTCTATAGTTAGGAAGCAGAGCAACCAGAGTACTGTAACAAATCCCTGGGGTTTGGTAGGCTTTATATACGGCCTGTTAATCAGTTTAGCAATTGTCAGCTGTTCCCTAAGAAACAAGTGTTTTGGGCCTAGAAATGGAGAGCCCAAAGGAAGATGGAACTCCAGAGGGTGCTCCAATTTCTACTCGGTAAACATACTACCAAAAGCAACTTCTGAAGGAGTGATGGTTCTTTTTCTTTAAGGTTATTAGTAACATTTAGGGGTTTGATATTTCATTGTAATCTATCTATCTGGGAAGTTTCTTGAAGAAGTACTTCTTTTGAATTTATCAGTTTAGTTTGGTAATTATAGTCTTGTGAATCGCCCAGGGAGCTTCGGCTATTGGGCAGGATAAAAATGCAATAAATAAATAAATAAATAAATAAATAGTTTTGCACAGTCTGTTAAACAAATTAAGCCTTTGCTTGAGCATAGTGAAGTATGCAGCACTGCCAGTCTGCTTACACTATTGATGTACCAGCAGCATAAGCAATCTCTAGTGACATGCCAATAGTGTAAGCTGCTGTGACGAGTTTTCCAGAGGAAGCCAACTGACACATTCCCTGGGGTAGTTTACAATCATAAAAGAAAAAACACCAGAAGAAGAATAAAATAACAACCAAACTACAACAATAAAAATATCAAAATATTCAAGCATTAAAAATATTAAAGAGTCAGCAGTAAAGTTAATAATCAGTGCAACAGATTATTAATTAAATGCCTACTGGAAGAGAAAGGTCTTTGCCTGGTGTCTAGATGTATACAATGAAGATGCCAGAAAAATCTCCCTGGGAAGGACAGAAGGCTCCTTTCTTGGTAGCCACCCATCATATCATTGTGGGCAGTTGCCCAGAGACGAGACAACAGAGAAGAGCAGTCAGATAGGAACATATGGGAGAAGGTGCTACTTCAGGTAGACTGAGGGCCAAACCACTTAGGATAAGGGCCAAACTAGTGATCTTGTAATTGTTTGTTTGTTTGTTTATTTATTTATTTATTTATTTATTACATGGCTGAGCTATACTCCAGTCCCAATATGACACTTCTGAGGTGTTTTTTTTTTAAAAAAAGAAGCTTTCTCCCATTTTTGTCTTGAAATCACACCCTCCCTCCCAGCCCCACAGCAGGGGTATGTGTGTGAAAAAAGAAAAATAGCTACACCAGATTTTTGATACCCTGATACAAATCAGGGACATACACACTTGCACTGGAGTAAATCAGTCCATCGTGCGTAGCTCAGCTATCCATGATTATAAGAACATTTAATTTGGCCATGGTCCCGAGCTCTTTAGGGCTTTAAAGGTCAGCACCAACACCAACTCAGATAACAGCAGAAAGCCTGTGGTTAAGTGTTGGGTTATTGCCAGAACTTTTCTCCCTCTGGAACTCTGTTTGTGCTCAGAAACAAACACACATCACACAGGTCTTACACAGCAGAGCTGGTTTATTTCCTTCAGGCTTCTGTGCAGTTCAATTTAGATCAGTTCAGATCAGCACACTGAGGCATACACAGAGAGCAGTGATCAGAGAGCAGTGATCAGTGAGCAGTGATCAGTTCCATTTTACACAAGTGAGAAACTATATACAGATCTACACAATTCTTATCTACATTACATACAGCTGTGATGAGGCTAACTTAGAATCTTGGCAAGGTTCCCAGAACAGCCTCTATCTCAAGGTAATTGCCCACAGATAGACTTTCTCTGTTTAACCCTGAGATAGCCATACACACACAATTTTAATGACTAAGCAAGTATTTCTTTTCATATACTTAACAGTCCTCCTCTTGCGCATGTTGTTTAAATTGTGTTACAATCTGAGACCCAGCTTTAAAAGCATCTCTTTGTGTTTTACCATTGATACTGGTTTTGTGAATAAATCAGCCAACATCATTTCAGATGGACAATATTCAAGCTTAATCCAGCCCTTCTGAATTATTTCTTTCACATGAGAATAACGAACATCCACATGTTTAGTTCTTGGTTTACACTTTTCAGATGTAGCCATACTAATACATGCCTGATTATCCTCAAATATGGTTACTGGTGTCTCAATTTCCAACCTTAGATCAGCAAATAATTGTTTATACCACTCAATCTCATTACAAGCCAGAGATAAGCTGATATATTCTGCTTCTACACTAGAGGTTGCTACACAATTTTGTTTTCTTGTAACGTTCCACCTGTCCTTTCTCATTTTGTTTTACTTTGAATACCCATTTACAGGTAATGGCTTTACGACCTTCAGGTAAAGGTACTAGCTCCCACGTTTCATTTTTTTCCATTGCTCTGATTTCCTCTGACATTGCTTCATGCCAGCCCTGAGCTTCTGTAGGTTCCATTTCCTGAATTTCCTCAAATGAAGTAGGTTCATAGGCTATTAGTAAAGCTCTATGAGAAACCTGTTTGCTTTGGTATTCATCTGAGCAACGAATTGGAGCTTTGCGTTCCCTTTCTGATCGTCTTGGCATAGTTACAGGCATAGTTTCCTCCTTTACCGTTTCTTCCCCCTCTCTCTCTTGCTGAGATTGTTCAGGAATTTCTTCTGTTTCTACAGCTTTCTGTTCTACAGGCAAACTTACATACTGTTTTGTTTCCTGCATTTGTTCATGAAAAACTACATCTCTGCTCACAATTACACTTTTGTGATATGGAGACCACAAACGATAGCCTTTTGTTTGTGTATCATATCCCAACAGTTTACATTCCAAACCTC
Source organism: Elgaria multicarinata webbii (assembly GCF_023053635.1). Taxonomy (NCBI): domain Eukaryota; kingdom Metazoa; phylum Chordata; class Lepidosauria; order Squamata; family Anguidae; genus Elgaria; species Elgaria multicarinata. Next base: position 32,235,337 of record NC_086180.1, on the reverse strand, counting down.
TTTGAGCTAGTTTTCCTGGTCTGTTTTCTTTCTGAATATGAGCAAAACATTTACTTCCAAAAACCCTTATATGTGACACTCTAGGTTTTCTTTTGTAAAACATTTCATATGGAGTTTTTTCATGTACAGAGTGGTAAAGCCTGTTTAACAAATAATTTGAGGTGGACAAAGCTTCTGCCCAGAACAGATTAGACAATCCTGACTCTTTCAATAGAGCTCTTAACATGTTCTGCAAGGTTCTGTTTTTCCTTTCTGCAACTCCATTTTGAAATGGTGAATATGGAGCAGTAAGGTCATGTTGTATACCCTCATCACTGAGGAATTTTTTAAATTGGTTGCTAAGAAATTCACCTCCCCGGTCCGTTCTTAGATTAGCTATAGGTTCTTTAAATCTATTTTTACTCCACTTAACAAAGGCTTTAAACTTTCCAAAAGTTTCACTCTTCTGTTTTAACACATACACAAATCCAAATCTACTGTAATCATCAACAATAGACAAGAAAAATCTGTTTCCTCCTTGACTTGTCTCAAAAGGACCTGCAAGATCTGCATGTATTAATTCAAAAATTCTTTTTGTTGTTCTCTCACTATGTTTTGGAATGTTTGACTTATGACACTTGGTTTCACTGCATACATTACATTCTAGATAGTTAGAACATGGTTTGATTTTCACTCCTTCACACAATTCTGGAATCTTAGAAATTGTTTTATAGTTAGCATGACCAAACCTTTTATGAGTTAAATGGATACACTCTTGGTGTGGTTTGCAATTGGCTATTGTTTTTGTTGTGACTTTGCTGGCTACAACTTCATTTTTTGTACAAGTATTAATCACATACAAAGATTCTTTCATTATTCCCTGCACACACACCTTGTTTCCCTGTTTTATAGTACAATTTTCTTCAGTAAAACAAACCTCATACCCCATTTCTGTTAACTGAAACACACTTAGAAGGTTTGTTTCTAATTCTGGTACATATAAAACACTTTGTAGTTCAACTCCCAGACAATCAAAATATACATTACCCACACCACAAATCTGGATTTTTGTTCCATTTGCAAGGGTAACACATTTTTGCTCTGAAGTAGAAGTTTCCAAGGTTACAAATGAAAGTTTGTCTTTTGCCATACTTATTGAAGCCCCAGAGTCCAAAAACCAAGGATTCATTGTTTCTTTGACTCTTGCTAGAAGACACTTCTTTGTTGATTCAGCTTCATTCATGTTGTTTTCTTCTCTCCACTTTGCTGTCAACAGCTTTTTCTTCTTGTTGTTGCAATCCCGCCTTAAGTGTCCTGTGGAACCACAGTTAAAGCATTTCCTTGCCTTTAATGCAGCCACCACATCAGAAGTTTTATGGCTTTGTTGAAATTCAGCCACAGGATGTTTAAGGCTCTGTTGTTTTGAAGCTTGTCTTCTTTCATAGGTTTCCAGTAGTTTTCCAGCTACATACTCGAGGGTTAAATTTTTCTCCTCTTGACTTTCCATCATGGTGACAACCGCGTCGTACGATGAATCAAGACTTGACAAAATCACATAGACTTGGTGTATAGTTGTAAACTCCATCCCTCGTGCCCTGAGTTGATTGAAGATTTCTCTCATGCTTTTCAAATGGTTTGACATAGACTCCCCTAGTTTCAGCTTCATTCCATACAGCTTCCGGGTTAGAATTATTTTACTGCCCGCTGTTTCTCTTTGATATACAGCTTGTAGCGCATTCCAGCACTCTTTTGATGTATTCAAAAACTGAATGAAGGAAATTTGAGAGTCTTCCACAGCCAATGCAATAACTGCCATTGCTTTTGCATCGTCCTTAAACCATTTAGCATTCTGTGGATCTGCTCTATCTGGTGGATCCTCTGTGACTACATACCACAGTTCAGCCTGAATCAGATACATTTGCATTTTGTAAGACCATAATGCATAGTTAGAGTCATTCAGCTTTTCCAACAATTGATGCAAACCAGACATATTAGCTCCTGCCATTCCCTCTGCTTTAGGAATTGGTATCTCACCGTCCTCCTGCTCAGAGTCCTCCTCAGAGTCAGCCGACTGAGATTCTTCCTCACTTTGCAGCACTGGCTTTAGCTTGATGTCTTCCTTCATCAACAGTTTTCTGTTTTAGCAAACTCCTGGTTCTGGTTCTGATACTGCACCATTCCCATCAAGTTCTGGTTCTTCTGCCTGGATTAGGCTGGCGTAGGCTGGTCTAGGCTAGACTGGGCCCATAACCTTTGTTGGGTTATTGCCAGAACTTTTCTCCCTCTGGAACTCTGTTTGTGCTCAGAAACAAACACACATCACACAGGTCTTACACAGCAGAGCTGGTTTATTTCCTTCAGGCTTCTGTGCAGTTCAATTTAGATCAGTTCAGATCAGCACACTGAGGCATACACAGAGAGCAGTGATCAGAGAGCAGTGATCAGTGAGCAGTGAGCAGTTCCATTTTACACAAGTGAGAAACTATATACAGATCTACACAATTCTTATCTACATTACATACAGCTGTGATGAGGCTAACTTAGAATCTTGGCAAGGTTCCCAGAACAGCCTCTATCTCAAGGTAATTGCCCACAGATAGACTTTCTCTGTTTAACCCTGAGATAGCCATACACACACAATTTTAATGACTAAGCAAGTATTTCTTTTCATATACTTAACATTAAGGGGCCGCCCATAGAAATTAAGGAGAAACACATAAGGAGAAGTGCTACAGTGTATTAAACCTGCTCATCGTCTCATTTCCTCTTTATGAGCATTCTGGCCAAACCACGTGTTATTAGGCATTTAATTATTTATTTGAAGTATTTTTAAACCACCCTTCATCCTATATCAAGGTGGTATATAAGAGCCATTCAACCCCACATAGGCCACAATATACAACAATAAAACCATAGAACAATATTTAAACAATTGGAACCACAAAAACATAAACCCGCACGATACTTCAAAGTACCAGGGCAAACAAATAAGTTTTAATCTTGTGCAAAAAGGATCGCAGCATCAGTGCCAAGTTGCACTTCAGTGGAAAGGGCATTCCAGAGACAGGGCATCACCACAAAAGCCCTTCGGTCTAATTCCTATACAACAAGCTTACCCCGGGGTACAGAAACCCAAGAAGAGCGTCTCCTGAAGATATTAAGACACAGGCATGTTGGTAGAGTAAGAGATGGCTCTTCACGGTTTTGGCTCCCCATACATGTAACCCCACAAAGCAAAAAAGCTGCTGCTGTGCATGTGTGATTTGAAGTGGAAAAACGCCACGTGGTATTCTGCTCTCTCCAGAAAACAGCCTTCGTGTCTCAAAAATAGACTGTCCGATTGTGTGAAGTCAAAAAAGGTGGCGGCAGTTTTTCCAGCTGCTAAAACTGGATTATGGAGTGCCAAATCGCTGGAAATGAAAGAGCTTTTCTATTAACTTCTCCACTGGGCAAATGCTGAAGCTGGACTCTCTCAAGAGAAGACTGGAATTGCAACCTAACAGGGATTTGTCGGAGACAGCAGAATTCTCCATGATGATAACTGGGAAATGTCACATCTTTCAAATTTGGCTTTGTATTACCCTACTTACTCATGGTCACAGCAAAACAGAAAAAGCAACAGTAAAAGAAAAGGACAGAAACGGAATAACAGCCTGACACAAAGACATCACACACTGGCGTGACGCCGACAAACAAAAGCAAAGCTTTGGAATCTCCCATACTGAAAGTGCACAAAGCTGCCACCAGAGTGTTTTTGAGAATGCAAAGAAAAGATGGTGCTGAACCTGTGCAAATTAGGATGCTAGTGCTTTGGAATGCTCTCCAGATCCTGTCAATGTCTGTATGCTGGCAGCTTTGACTGACACTACCATCTGACGGGTGACGAGCCAGACAATAAAAGTCTTTTAAAATTAGATTCCTTGTGAGGAACTGGAGGGGTCCTGTACGAATCATGTGGTCCAGGATAGACATTGTTCCAACTGATTTAGCAATGTTAAAAGCTCAGTATAAGATACAAAATAGTTCATAAGGAAAGTAAAATGTGATTTGTAGAATTGCAATGGGCTTTCACGGTGGACGGAACAGATGCCTGAACTTAGTTTTTAAAATACTTATGTCTGTGCCCTTGTCCCAAAACTAAAGCTGCATGAATCAAAACCAGCACATTCTTGCTATCCACCCACCTTCTATGCATAAATGAATCTTTTTTTACAGTACACAACTATCTGCTTATTTTACTACACCAGTACTGCAAATCTGCCTTTTGCAATAGAGCATCCAATTCTGCAAATAAACAGTGTATAGAACATATGAAAGTGCCTTATACCAGGTAAGACCATTGATCAGTTAGCCCAGGACTATCTATTCCAACTGGCATTAGCTTGCCATGGCCATAGGCCATTTCGCAGCCCTGCCACTTGAGATCTTTTCTTTAAAAAATAATCATCCAAAAACTGTTTATATTTCACATTATACAAAGGCAGAATAAATTACCTCTGCTGAACTCAGGGGTAGGGCTGGGAGATATCCCTGCCTGAAACTCTGGAGATCTTCATCAATTCTGTGTAAACCAGCCTTCCTCAACCTGGTACCCTAAACATGTGTTGGACTACTACTCTCAGTATCCAATTGCCAGTGTGGCTGGCTGTAGGATGCTATGAGTTTGTGAACCGCCCAGAGAGCTTCGGCTATTGGGTGGTATAAAAATGTAATAAATAAATAAAATAAATAAAAAATAAGTTAAAGTCCATCACATCTGGAGGACAACAGGTTGGGAAAGGCTGATGTAGACAATATGATCTAGATCGACCAATGTTCTGACTCAATATACTTCAGCTTCTTATGCTCCTATGTGCACACTGCATTTAATACATTTTTGAGATGCCATTGAAGCAAAGTGGCAATTGCAAAGCTGGTTTTAGTTTGGTTTTATTATGTGCTGCATTGTTTTTACTCTTTATGCTAGTTTTATCCTAAATTTATTATGTGCTGTTTTATATCATTGTTCTATCGTTATTTTTCATGTCATGTCTTTAATCTATTTGTACTCTGCCAGAGAACTTTAGCTACAGGCCACTCTAAAAAAAAGTACTAAATAAATAAACTAAGTGAGAATCTTGAGTACTTAGTTTGGGTCCAAAGTTTGTCTGGCATGAACAGAAAAAACAGAAGATCCTTCAGTTCATGGAAGGAATTTCCATCAATGGAAGTAGAAAACAGAAGAGTAAATTCCTGGAGGAGAAGGCTATCAATGCCTACTAGTCCTGATGGCTATGTGCTACCTCCAATAGTAGAGGCAGTAAGCCCATATACACCAGTTTCTGGGGAATATGGGTGAAAAGGTGCTGTTGCACCATGCCCTACTTGTGCATCCCAGGCCACTGTGTGAACAGAGTGCTGGACTAGATGGACCCTTGGTCTGATCCAGGATGGCTCTTCTTATGTTCTTACATTCTTAAGGGTCCTTCCCTGAGCAAGACTTCTTCTTTGACTGCAGCTCTCCTTCCATTCGCAGAACAAAAACTTCAGATGCAAGCCTCTAAGTTATGGATTTTTTAACGGAAACCTTCCTCAACCAAGGAACCAGCCTTCCTCAACCAAGTGCCTCCAAGCTTTTTGGACTTCAACTGCCATGACCAATGGTCAGGAACTCTGAGAGTTTTAGTCCAAAAAATTCTGGTGGGCACCAGGTTGGGGAAGGCTGCTCTAATGGAATGAATCTTGGTATTTAGATTTCTGGGTCCTACCTAAACAAAGAAGAAGGGGGGGAAAGAAGGAAAATGCATGATGACATACATTCAGGGAATAGGAACACTCACCCTGGTTTTGGCATCGATCTGCCCTCCACGATCCAACAAGAGCTTCACCATGTTAGTGTTTCCCCTTTTGGAAGCCACATGCAGTGGGGTGATTCCATTCTACACCATGAAAAGAACAAACAAAAAGCATGATGGGCTTGAAGAGGATCAATGGGGATGGCTTTGCGTTTTGACACAATACACTATAGAGAATAAGCAAGGATGTATCACAGCATACAGAAAACAGTAAGCGCCGTCCTATCTTGAGGGAAAAAATCCATTGCAATGATTTGTAAATACTGCTAAGTGAAACTTAAATATATGGATATATTATGCCTACAGGGGGGGAAATCCTGATCTGTGTTATGTTTAACATTTTGTTTGCATAAACAGAGGTTTAGTATTACAGCTATACTTCACGTGAACTAGAAAGTGGCAGCAATTTTGTATTAAAGGTTTTACTTATGTTAATTAAATATCAAAAGCAATTTCACTTGCTAATATCTAGAATTACTTAGTTTAAATGCCAAAATATACACCCAAATGTTTCTGTTGATGTATGCATATAAACCTTGTGAGAGCAATGGGAATATAGAATTTTAAATGTGGAACTTTTTAAGAGAGCAATCCTATGGCCCCGAGGCGGCGCCTGTGGGGACATAGAATAGTTTCAATTCCTGGATCTGAGCTCAGAAACAGGGCTCCGACCTTGGACCCAGGAATCTGAGCTCCCTGCCCCTCCCCCTCCCGATAGCCCGCATGGAAAGAACCAAGTCAGCTGTCTCTCCACAACCTCAGAAAGGAGCGAAAGGGGATAGTTCTGTGAATGGTGAGGGGACTAGGGAGGCCAGATTATGAAGAATCCTCTGGTCTTCCCAGCCCTCTTTCTTCCCATTCCGCAGAGCCCCAGCTATATGGACAAAAAAAGCCCATCTAGCAGCAATGCAGAGTGGGAGGAGCACAGAGGCAAACTCTGCCCTCCTCCCACTCTGCATTGGATGCCCACCAGCTTCCAAGTTTGGAGGCTGACGGGCATCCAGTTAGGACTGTGTGTGTGCTTCTGTTTGTTGTGGAAGGTGATGCCCTCACTGATTTTTATAGCAACAACAACAAAAACAATCACCAGATCATCAAACATCACACGTAGTATGCAAGACAAATAAAATGCCCACATTAGTCATATTCATAACATTCCAATGTACTTAAATACACAGGCAACATTCAAAGCACAGCAGCTCGGACACAATGAAGTCTATTATCATAATGGATACCAATTTTTAAAATTTCCTAATTAGGTTGGAATTTGTATTTTATTTTACATATTTATCGATTTTCCTTGTACCTATTTTCTGGTGGGGATTATGTCTCTTGGTAAGGAACAGGAAAAAGTGATAATAACAGCTAGCATTGTAAGTGTCACCAACAACAGAAGAAGCTTCCAAGAAGAGTCCTTTAAACAGCAATATAGTAAGATGCAGATATTAAGAAAAAACAAATTAGACTGATACCCCAGTCTAATTGTGTATGCAGGGATGGCACCATGAAGTCCTATAAGAAAACTGGTGATCAAGTCTTCAGCTGTTCAGTGATAAGGTGGGAAGCAGGGGAAACTAACAGCACAATCCTACGCAGGCCTACTTAAAAGTATCCTGTATTGAGTTCAGGTAAGTGTGTATAAGATGCGTCCTAAATAACCACTTATAATACATTATCAACAGCCAATAAGTATTTTAATGCCTGCCATAAGGTATCACCATTTCAAGACAATTTAATGAATTAAAAGGTATCCCAAAACTCTGCTGGTATAAGTATGTTTTTACTGCCTGCTGAAAGGCAATTATGGAAGGAGTCAGGTGGATCCCGAGGTGTATACAGGACAAGGTAGTTCTTAAGCTTTCCTTAGAACATGCATGCAGAAGTCTGCTTCTATATGCTTATGCCACCGAGCTGTGCTGCAATGTCAATGTACTGGTGAACTGTATACTCATACACACATTTCCTTGATGATGTAGGCGTATAAGAATTAAAGAGAGAAAGAGACTGTTTATGCATGTCTAAAAAGGTGAACATAAGGTATCTGCTTCAACACAGCTTGTCCATTATGCTAAAAGTGATATTAAGTATTCAGTTATTTGTTCAATGCATATGCATGAAATGTACAATTTTTTGTCTACATATGAATGTACTCTGTAAAGATAAAAGACATTTATTATAGTCTGCTACTTTCTAATTGTGAAGAATGGCTTATTTGTTGATAATCTCCAGCAGAATAAATGCAAGGATCATTGGCTTTAAATAAATGTCCAAAACGTCTGTAAATAGAAACATCTTAGCATTCCCCTTCTGTTCTTGTTCTTGTTATTTGATTTACATTTAAAGAAAGTTGATCTGCTCTTTCAGTGTTCATTCCATGTATAAAAAAAGAAAAATAGCCATACCCTTGCTGTGAAGTCCACAACAGCTCCTCGGTTGAGCAGAAGTGTTGCTACATTAACATTTCCATAGTGTGCTGCTATGTGCAAAGGTGTGAAGCCACTCTGCAAAAAGGAAATAGTCCTTATCAGAAAGCAGCCATTTCTGCACAAGAAGTATTTAACTATTAAATGCTGGTTGCGTATTAACTCAAATCATTAATTCCCCACCATCACTACCAGGTCACCTAACAGGTAACCAAACGTACTATCTTCCAGTTTCATTATTTAATGTTTGGAGATTTTCCATTTTTATTAGTTCAGATACAACGAAGACTATTTTATCAGGGTCTTCTGAACAACAAAAACTGCAAATTCCTTGATTCCAACAGCAAATGGTTTTTCTGAGCAGGCTCAGAAGACTTATTTCAGCTTCTGGGCTTAGCAGGGTAAGTCAACTTAATTGGTAGTGGGTCAAGTTTACTTCCACTACATTACCTCCCCTGGGCTTTTGCTTGTTTGTTTGCACTGGGAGCTAGTCCATCTGGGGTTTGCAATAATTCTTCGGGAGCCCTCATAAAACCATTCAAGGTGTTTTCTTAAAAGCCAGATAGTTTTTGATGTCAACATGAGCATGTTCGCCCACCCACCTCCTGTGACAAATTTAACTATTGCTTTGGCTAAAAGGGTAGTGCTTTTTCACATTAAACATGAAAGTATATTCGAATAAGCGGTAGAGTGTAAGGAGCAGTATCCAAGGCTGGCAATCTGCCAATGCTAAACATATTGCACTAGAGGAATGACTGCTGGCACAACAGGCAGCTAGTCTTTGCTACTGCAACCCAGAAAACTAGCTGAAACTATTGCTTCTGGAACAGGACACATCAGTAGAGCTCCCATCCATGAGTTACACACAGCAATAACTACAGATTGATATTAATGCAGACATAGCTTTATTTTATAAGAAATTATATATAGGTCTAATTTAATTTCTAATTCCCAATTTTCGTTATCTATCTATAAAAAATGGACCAAAGTAAAAGCAGACGAATATATATTATATCTCTGCCATTAGTGCATATTTCAAAATGACATAAGATACAGTTTGAACTGTACACAATAGAAAAAAAAGTCCATAAAGTGGGGAGGGGTAGATTAAAAAAAAACTATTGGTTTTGGTACCTCGGTTGTCCTATTCACCATCATCTGTTGCAGCATGTTTTGGAAAAAAGAGGAAAGATATTACAGATTGGCAGGAAGACAGAATTAAGTTGTTCACTGAAATGAATTATTTGAATGTTATGGGAAAAACCTGACAAACACGAGTTAAATTTAAGTATATGCAACCCAGATTCCAATAGGCCACAAACCAGTATGCTACTCAATGGCAACATTGCTTCAATAAGTGTAGATGATTACATATACAAAAACTGGATTTGATATTTCAAATGCAAAAACCTTCTGTTAATTGGACTATGTATTCAAATGCAAAAAAGTGCCATAGACAGTCAGTGAATGAAAGATCCAGAAATTCAAGCATAATTTCTACCTTTCAGTCCATTTCTTCTTGCACCTCCAAGTAGAGAAAAGAGACTGTATTGCAGATACTGGTTTCAGCAATCAAGATAATTTGCACTAATCTTTTAAAGTAATGGACTGGCTACTATTCTCTTTGGACTGCCTAATACAGGACACTTTTTTGGTGTACACATCAAGTGTTTTATAGGTACATTTAAAAACGCAGCACATGAATGTGAAAAACAGATGAATCATAAAGGCTGCTGCAAATGGCTACAGCTTGCTCTATGAAACAGACCCTGGAAGCACCCATCTTTGGTACCATCCCAACACTGTCAAAAACCCCAAATGATTTTTACCTTAGACTGAACATCAGCGTTGTGGTCATTCTGGAGCAGAAGTGCTGCTGATTTGGTGTCATCTTTCCTGGCAGCAATGTGCAATGCCGGCAACCGCACTTTCCCCTTAGTGTCATTCTCCAGAAGGATAGCCACCGCTTGATTATGTCCTTGCTGCAATGCAACTGCTAGTGGAGTGAAGCCATCCTGTTACAATGGAAAGGAAATATACCACATGAAGCTAGCAGTGATGTTAGGGCAGGTCTTTGGGGTAGAAGTCCATCAAGGGTGAATCAAAGTAACACAAATTACCATGTAAAGAGCCCCCTATAAGACTATTAAGTCAAGACTCTAAAATTACCTAATGGTACCACTGAAAGCTGGAACCTATATGGACTTTTCCAATATCAAGAATCCCAGAAAGAGTTGGATCTTACTTCAATATGCTTCGGAGTGAGAAATTAAACTTTGAAAACCCGTATCCAAACACACTTTTTATTGCACCAGGAGTGAAGCATTTAGTACATTTAGTACTAAATTTCACATCTGAGTGACTGACATCTCCAGACATTAAAGTTAGTTCCAAGAATGTTGAAGACAAAAGTGATATTTCCAAGGCTGGTCTTACAGCAGAATGGGAAATGGTCTATTGTACTTCCCTCATAATTTAAGAGAAGCAAAGAAAGAAACAAAAACTGTTAGGAGCAGTTCAAGGGAAGAGGGAGAAAAACGTTAAGCTACAGGTCCTTAAAATATTTTCAATGGCCATGATCCAGAAAATCTCTTTAGGTTTGGTAGGGCTGCTGGGTTTCAGATCCCGAGATAGAAGGCAAAGCAAAGGAGCTCAGAGAATGCTGTCAGCTAAGACAGAGAGCAGGGTAGAGTTAGGGAGTCTGCAACTGAACCTGAGAGATATGGAGCCTGTTCGGACATCACACCAAGCCATGGTTAGGCTGCTAACCCTTTTGCAGCAAATGGTTAGTGAGTGTGTTTAAACTGTGGTTATGTAGCCACCATGATTAAGAATGGTTCACATGACAAGCTAAGCCATAATGTTTAGTCCACTAACCACCTGCTACAAAACTATTAGCGGACTAACCATGGCTTAGCATGTTGTCTGAACAGGCCCATTGTTAACTAGCACTGTAAATTTAGCGTCACCTGTTTGAGGTAAAATAAATTAAATAAATAAGCCAGTCTTTCCCAACTTGGTGTCCTCCAGGTGTTTTGGACTACAACACCGAGTTTTCCTGAGGGAAGTTCAAAACATCTGAAGGGCATCAGGTTGGATCCAATTGCTTGGACCAGTGCTAAAAAAAACAAAAAAAAGGAAGTGAGGTAGATTTCATTTCAAATTAAGCCAGACTCAGATATGTTTATTTAAAAAAAGCAAGATGGTTTTAGGTCCTCCTCAGAAGAACTGAGATGTCATCTCACCTTGGTCGTGTACCGGCTTGGGCTCAAAATAGAACCACAGATCTACCATTCTTTTCTAAGATAATATGATCACATTTCCAAATTTATATTATTTGGTGGTGGAACAAATTAATTACATGAGGGGGGAATGAGGGGGGAACAGCCATACAACATTTAAAAACCTACACAAAGAGAACTGTGGGCTTTAAGATTATCTAGTGATTCATTTACAACTGCTGTTTCTGTCCGGTTCCTTAGCAACCACACAGGATTTCATACCCCAGCAAAGATGCAATGGTAACCCGATCATAGGCCATCCCAGCAACAGAAAGGATTATTTTAGGACCCATCATCAAATGCAATAGTATCCACTGAATGAAAGGATAGCGAAACAGCTGTAACAAAGGCGAGCTTGGCTTGAGTGCAACCCTAATAAATACCATACCATTTTGAATGCCCTGTGGTGGGTTTACTCCATACCGCAGAAGGTGACAAATGCAGGAATCAGTGAGGGACCACTTCACATTGCACAATTGCTAAAAGTGGAAGAGCATTAAGGGAATACACAAATTTGTCTTTGGATCAACAGTAGTTTGTTTTTACTTCTGCGGCAGGCATTGCAACAGTGCAGTAGGAGCAAAATGATTTAGGAGGAATTTTAGTCAATCTTAGGAATTTTAAGAGACAAGTAGAAGGAAGTAGAATCAGCCTCAAGGGTATGTTGTGTCAATGTGATTGTGGCCTCAGTGGCTCAGTTCAGGCAACACATTTCTCAATGGTGGTTTTAGAACTCCACGGTGTTGAGAAATGTGTTGTCTGAAGGGAAAACTCAACACAATGGAGTTTGTTTGTTTTTTAAAAAAACACTCCACCCTGATATCCACACTGTGCTGAGGAGTGTTCTTGCACAACCATTGTGTTCTGTGTTGTCAGGGGTGGTTATAAGGCTCCTTATGACAGCCTTTACAATTGTTCTTTGGGAGAAAGAAATCATAGGAAACTAAGGCCACAGCTAGACCTAAGGTTTATCCTGGGATCATCCAGGGTTCGCCCCTGCCTGAGCACGGGATCCCCTGTGTGTCACCTAGATGAACAGGTTTGACCCCTGGACTATCCGGGGGGAAACCTTAGGTCTAGCTATGGCCTAAGAATCACACAGATGTAATACAGGAGTGGGCAACATCAGAGAGTCTGGATTCCAGTTCCTACTTCCCGACCCCACTGGGGGCTGCATATACCCAGCTGTCAAAATCACTGCTGCCACACTGCTAAATTCCTGCTGAATTTGGTGCCGCAGCAGTGGGGGAAAAGCTGCATTCCCCCTTTGAAACATGGTGTATGGTCCATGTGTGTGTTGTTTTTATCAAAGAATAGTAGAGTTGGAAGGGGCCTATAAGGCCATGGAGTCCAACCCCCTGCACATTGCAGGAATCCACCTCAAAGCATCCCTGACAGATGGTTGTCCAGCTGCCTCTTGAAGGCCTCTAGCGTTGGAGAGCCCACAACCTCCCTAGGTAACTGATTCCATTGTTGTACTGCTCTAACAGTCAGGAAGTTTTTTTCCCTGGAAGAGCATGTTTTGCCATAAAAATAAGGCATGTGCTCACTGCAAGCCTTGTTTTAAAGGGGAAATGCAGCATTTTTGTTGCCACACTGCCAAAATTTGGCAGCAGTTCAGCGATGTAATTTTGGGGGCAGCTGGAAGGCGACAAAATATGCTGGGAGAGCATGTGGCTGTGGTCCACCCCTTAAGTAATACATAGATTGGCCTTCATGATTTTTAAGACAAATTAAATTAAGGGAACCCCTGTAAAGAAAAGATCTGAATAGTTTACCTCAGTAGCAGTGCTCTGGTTGGCTCCATTTTCCAGAAGATATTTCACTACTTCAATGTGGTTCTCTTGAGCTGCCATGTATAAAGGAGTAAATCCATTCTAGGATAAAGCACAACAGAAAGTATTGCAGCAGGGGACAATAAGTAAAGAACATATTTAAAAACTGGCATTAAAAAGTAAACTAGAGCTGTGAGGGGAACTATTCACAGCTCTAGTTTACTTGATTTTGTTTACTTGATTTACTTGATTTTGCTACTAAGCAAAATCAAGCAGAATCCAAAAAGGAAAAATATTTAAAGAAAAACCTCAGTGCTGACAGATATATTCTACTGTTTTAATTGAGGTATGCCATATAATAAATGCTTTAAAAATGCTATATCAGTACCAGACACTAACAGGGACCGTGCCTTGGCAAAAATACTTTTACAGTGCAATCCTATGCATGCCTTTTTGTTGTTTATTCGTTCAGTCGTTTCCGACTCTTCGTGACTTCATGGACCAGCCCACGCCAGAGCTTTCTGTCAGCCGTTACCACCCCTAGCTCCCCCAAAGTCAAGTCTGTCACCTCCAGAATATCATCCATCCATCTTGCCCTTGGTCGGCCCCTCTTCCTTTTGCCTTCCACTTTCCCTAGCATCAGCCTCTTCTCCAGGGTATCCTGTCTTCTCATTATGTGGCCAAAGTACTTCAGTTTTGCCTTTAATACCATTCCCTCAAGTGAGCAGTCTGGCTTTATTTCCTGGAGTATGGACTGGTTTGATCTTCTTGCAGTCCAAGGCACTCTCAGAATTTTCCTCCAACACCACAGTTCAAAAGCATCTATCTTCCTTCGCTCAGCTTTCCTTATGGTCCAGCTTAAAAAAGGCTTACTTTAATTTAAGTGTGCAGTCTAAGAATCATATTTTAGGGTGCAATCCTATGCATGTTTAGACACAAAGAAGTCCTACAACTGCCAGATGACCTTAACCTCTTAACCAGATATAGTACAAAATGTTTTGTGTGCTCAGTGAAACAAGCAATTAAAGTATAAAAGTCAAAGCTGTTTGATAATGATTTAGAAACCTCATATGGTTTTTTTTACAGCTTAGTATATTCCCTTGGTATTCTTTTTCAAGGCATTTAAGGTAACGTGGAGTACACTAGGAGAATTCATTATTGTACCACTTTCTTCGTATAAAAACAGGAATGTAAAACTGGCAATAAAGTTTTATTAGGACTGCTACAGAAAGGAAGAAATCTATTATTTATAGCTTTTATTTAACTGAAGGTAGCCCATTGAGCATCATAAAATGATGGCCTCAAGAGAAACTGCAGATGTGGCACAAATCTAAAATAATGCACGGAAGCTAATAGTATATGACTCTTCAGTAAAATGAGCTGGCCATATAGGCTGCTGCTGCATGTGTATTAGTGTTTGATGGATTTTAAAGGAAACAAGACCTTTGATCTTCCTGATCATGACAGAACTGGATTTTCTGACTAGTACAATAGCATAATATGCTAGATAACTACCATTACAAATGGTCTGATAGGAGCATAACAATGAAACCCCTCAGGAATTGTTTTGGCATAATCAGCAAACAGTTTATTCCTATCTGTCTAAGTTCCCTCAGGTTTCAAGTCTTACAAAGCCACAAATTAGAAGAGATCGTTTTGAGTAGGACATTAATAAAGTAAAATGATGTAATTAAGTTCCTATGTATTTCATGTAGGATCATAACTACTAACCTTTACAAACGGCATACAACCATGTAATTTAGTAAAAACAAAATAAATCATTTTCATCTCTTGATTCATTCAACCAATTTGAAAAATCAAGGGACAAATAATAACAATCTAGAATAGATTATAGTTTATGTTTCATTAGTTTTTCGTTGTGTGGGAACCTATAAACATAGAAGTGCATACATTCTACTTTTAAATACCTCACTGTATACAAAATGTATAACATATGAATTCAGAAAAATCCTAATCGCAGATTGTAAGTGTAAAGCGAAACAAATAATTATGTAATAAGTTATGCCTCTTTATTTTTGTTTCAGGATCATTACACAAGTCCAACACTCATGTTTTTAGATTTATTTATTGCATTTATATCCTGCCTTTTTTCCAAGGAACCCAATGCAGCATACATAATCCTTCTCCTCTCCATTTTATCCTCACAACAACAACCCTGTGAGGAAGTTTGGGCTGAGAGTCTGTGACTGGCCCAAAGTCACCCAGTGGGTTTCCATGGCCGAGTGGTGACTAGAACCTAGATCTCCCGACTTCCAGTCCAACACTTTAGTCACTACACCACACTGATTGTTGCAAGGAAATGCATGATATGGTAGTATTTGCCAATATTTCATCAAAAAATTCGTTTTCCCTTGCTATTCCATTTTTAGCAACCAAATAAGTTAGCTATTAGCCATATGAACTGAATCACTATATTTTAAACTTGTGCATGCAAGAACACAGATTTACTTGCACAGACATATGCCAAAGTATTTGTGTCCAATAAAATATAAATTAAAAATGATCAATAATCAAATTCCATAATTGGGAATGTTAGCATGGAGCACACCCTAGCTCAGGAATGGGCGCTCCAGATGTTTGCGGCTGCAATTACCATCATCTCTCACCACTGGCTATGCTGGCTTAGGTCAAAAGATCTGGAGACCCAGAACTTGCCCACTCCTGCCCTAGATCAACAGATAAGAATATAAGAAAAGTCATACTGGATCATACCAAGAGTCTATCTAGTCCAGCAGTCTGTTCACACACAGGCCAAGCAGCTGTCCACAAGCAGGACATGAGTGCATCAGCACCCTCTTCCTCAAGCTCCCCAGCAAGTGGCATACATAGACATACTGCATTTGATACTGGAGGTAGCTTATATCCATCAGGACAAGTTGCCACTGATAGCACTGATAGCCACAGACATAATATCCCTTCTCCCCACCCTGCTGCAGAATTTTCTCCCCACCCTGCTGCAGGATGGAACACAAGGCTTGGAATACACCCACGATTCACCTCATGCCAAAGGACCAATGGCACGTGGGTTTGCATATTTATTGTTTTATACTGTATGGTTTTATCTGTACGCCGCTCTGAGATCTTAATGATATAGAGCGGGATATAAATGTTTTAAATAAATAAATAAATAAATAAATAAATAAAGAGTTTGCACCTTCCCTTCACCAGCAGTTTAGACTGCAGCCCTGCCCACCCACACTGAACAGTGTAGGTACTGCTGGTCACAGTGTTGGGCTAAATAGAGATTTTTCGAGTGCCTTGACCAGATTGGCCATTGAAATTATACTTTATCTAGCCTACTTTGCCATGTTTGTTGTCAGATTGCAGTGATTGGTTTAACTGGATACATCTTTAATTTAGTTAGACTACAATTGGCAGGTACACTGCAGAAACAGAGGAGTGAGTGATGCGGTACATGCTGATGAGGCCCTGAGACATTGTATTGACACAGCTTTCCCCAACCTGTCACCGTCCAGATGTTCTGAACTACAACTCCCACCATCCCTGACCATTGGTTATGCTGGTTAGGGCTGATGGGATGTGGAGTCCCAAACATCTGGAGAGGTGTTCTAAACCAACACATTACAGCTTACTTGCTCAAGAACATCTGGGAAGGTAGCTCTCTTGGACAATGATAGCTTCATTGACCTCAAGGGTATACCATCTGCAAAGGCTGGATGGTACTCTTGAGAACCTCACTGGAACATCTTTATGGTGTTTAAATTTGAAGAGAAGACTCATCTCAGGGCTGGAGCCAGGTTGTGCTTGCCCATATGAGACAGAGAGAGGGAGTTTTTCACCTTCTGTTGCAGATACTTTAAAGTTAATTAACAATTATCTTCAGCATTGCTGAGGCGTTACTTCAAGCCAAATGCACTTCATTCCATAGTTCTATTTTACTTGGAGGCAAAAAAAAAATCCATGTAGAAGCAGTATTAGCATACAAGAATAAAGGGGTTGGGTTGGTAGTGCTTGATCTCATGCTTTGTTCCTAATTTTTCAAGTATGATTAATGGGTTGGTACAATTATGACTACTCTGCTAGGGCAACTCTCTCTAGAAACAGGTACAATCAATTTGTGTGTCCGGAGCTACCAGGGAAAGGTCATTGGGCAAGACTTTGTGTAACACCTTCTTTTAATAATTATGTCAACCCCTTTCCTACTCAAGATGCATAAGTACTGATCTACCAGCAACTACTTCAGAAGAAGGCATGTTTCTTAAAATGTGTAGATTTATTTTGTTTTTCTAATAGTCCTAGTGACAGATGTTCCTAAGAATCCTAAGATAGTCTGTACGGTTTCACTAGTGACAAATGAGTTTTGCATCTATTTTTTCACCCAATTACTTCCAAAATGCTTCCTTGGAACAAAGTCGACTGGAATTAAAGACAGAATTAAGTCTAATAAGAGGAAACAGACATAAATGTTTATACTGGCAGAACAAGAATAGAGGAAAGAAAATAAATAATTTTGAGGGATTAGCTTAATACATTATTTGTAGAGCCCCAAAAGAAATGGAAAGGTACACTTTCGATCTGATTTCTGACGGTATTACTCACTGCCAGTCTTCCTTGTAGCATGTGCATTATGATTATACAAAATATACCAGCCAGCGGAGATGGTTCATTACTCAGTCCAAGCCAGATAGCAATGTTTTTCAGGCACTTGGTGTTCATGACAATCAATTTCCTTATGCTTGAACCTAACAGGCTTTCTGCTACATCCTGTTAGAATTTGCCAACTTCTGCTGTTGCTGAATGGATCCATTTGTCTTGATCTACTTATGGGCCTATATAAAACAGCAGTCTCTCAATTGCTCTTTTTTCATTTTGCAAGAGGAAAGCACTTTACCCAGTACAACAATGACAAAGTGAAATCCTCATTAACCAATAAAATAGGACAACAGCAGGATCTGGAAACATGAAACATGTTGGAAAGCTGCACAGAGTGACAGAGCTTGTCCTACTCTGCCTGTAGTAGGTCCATCATGATATATGAGAATACAGAAGACCAACAGCCCTGAGGACTTCAGTAAAGCAATAAATTGTTTTTGTTATTTTGTATGTCTCCTTCAACTGCCCTCCAGTCACTTCTGAACATATACATGAGTAGTTAATTTCTATCTGCTACAGCCTCAGTGATAGAGTCCATTAGTTATGAAGATATCATATCACTATTACACTCTTGTTATATTCTTTCATAGCTTTTATCCCATTAGAAACATATTGCAACTGTAATTAATCACTACATACACTTTGAGGAAGACAAGAGAATAGCAGAATTGTTTAGCAGACTGGGTTATCCTTGATTTAATTATATAGTTACAGAGACTATCCTGAGGTTAAAAAGATTATATATTCATGCCATGAAAGATGTGGTCATTTAGCATCAGAAGGCAAGCTCTTTTTTAACACCACTATAATTCAACCACAGATGCAACCTTATCCTAAGCCAGGGTGGGAAACTAAATTGGGCTGAGGGGCTGGAATCAAACATACCCAGCCCTCTACAGACCAAATGATGCCAGGCGTACATGGTCCTATCTGAGCCCATGTTTTGCTGTGCTCCAACTTCCCATTGGTGCGTGAAGCTATCATGGCTGAGTTGGTGGCTGAAGGAACACTCTAGTCGTCAGCTCAGCTGGGGATGCTTCAGCCACATAGCACCTCCTGCATCCCCAGCTGTTATCTCTGATCTGTACTGGAGATAACAGTTGGGATAACAGTTGTACCCTGGAGGAATCTATGAAGGCTGAGGAGGCTGGATGATCTCATTCTTTCATTAGTTATTTGTAATTGAGGCCAATGTCACAGGACTCTGGCATCTGGAAATATCTGTAAACTAATGCTACAACCCTAAACATACCTATTGGAAATGAGCTCTACTGAACTCAATAGC
Source organism: Elgaria multicarinata webbii (assembly GCF_023053635.1). Lineage (NCBI taxonomy): Eukaryota > Metazoa > Chordata > Lepidosauria > Squamata > Anguidae > Elgaria > Elgaria multicarinata. The sequence goes on along the minus strand of NC_086180.1, from coordinate 32,216,125 downwards.
ACTTACTTCCAAGTAAATCAGTTTAAGATTGGGGCATAAATAATCTGTATTAGCTATATTTTTGCTTCTTCTGTCTCTGTTGGAATATGCTGAACTAGCAGTGCTTGAGTTCCTCACCTTCAGTTCTATGAACATTGTTAAAATACTGAGCACATGAAGAAAGTATTTACCCACTATCCTGTGGATCTATTTCCATCCACTACTTTGCAGCTATTGGATGGTATAGAAATCAAAGGATTTTTTTTTTAAAGAGACCATTTGAGTTATTGACATCATTTCTTTCCCACTTGATTAGCGCCTATGGCACAGAAAAATATCCTAAGTCTATTTGTGAAATTTGACAGCTATAATTCTAATAGGAATTTCTTCTGCAATTGTCAAGTACATAACAGACAGAAAACAATAAAGACAGTTTTTTTTAAAAAAAAAATTATTTGATTTCCCTTGATATATCCTTTTTGATATACTATAATTTTAAACATGTGCACTGATATATCTGTCCAAAATAACAACAGTAACATATTCTAAATATCTGTACATATTGTTCCTGTTATAATAGGAAGTGTGCATTTTTTTAGTTTTTAGGTTTTTTTAAGCCTTGGAGAGAACACACAAGCCATAAGCACTTGGCCAGTGGAAAGATTTGGCAGAGCTCCACTAGTGATAATGCTAATTGAATTTGCAGAGGGACACCGTTGGGTATGGCACAAGATCTCTATGCCAAACATTTTAAAAATGAGATTGTTGTTTTTTTAAAGATCAGAAGAGAAATCTTAGTTAATAATGAATCCCTTAATAAAATCCCTAATGCAGCTGATCTTAATGTGTCCCCACTAACCATGTGACACAAAAATTAGTGGCATCGCAGGACAAAGGAGATGGCTGTTGTGTAATAGAGTTGCCTGCTGGTGATAAATGCTTGTTTTAATTAACAGTTCAAAAAGTAATTACACATCTGAGGGTCAATGTAATCAACCAGATTGTCCTGACTAGGGTTTTTGTTTTGTTTGTTATTTTGCTAAATACTATACCATTCTTGTCATTATGCAAGCTTGATATGTGCTGCCTTCCATTTACAGCTTGTATGCACACACGCGCACACACACAAGCTTATTATGGATCTAACAAAGCATTAAACATGTTATTGGTTATATCTATTCAAAAACATTTTACATAATTAACTTGCTATAAAAAAATCAGAGTAAGATTCTTACATAAAAGCCACTTCTGAATTTTTAACATCTTCTAAATGACATGACACTTGATGGAGTTTTGAGATCCAAATTGCTACTTATGTCTTCCTGTGAGCTTGATGAGTCCCCCCCCCCCCCGCCCAGTCTTTGAACCACCATGCCACATTTCAAACTACTTTGGAACATCCCCTCAGTTTCAAAAGCAGGTTGCTATGTGACATGGAGCATCGTCAGACCGGGGGGGGGGGGGGAGGCGGGGGATTGTGTTCCCCTACCTTTGCTTTGCCTCCTGCTGCTGTCCTACAATAATGACAGCTTCCTCTTTCTCCACACGAGGAAGAAGGCGGAAGCAAGCAATGGCCACATGGTCCATTCAGTGGGTGTTTTTATTACAGTGATTCTCCTGGGCACAACTGGAAATGGCAGCAAGTTTCACTATAGCCCCCCAAAAACAGATTTTCTCTGAGCGTCATCGGACAAACATTTTATCACACGCTCGTTACTGGCCACTCATGGCTTTTGACGGTGCTGTCCACCTCCCAGACATCTCCTGCTCCTTCTAGTCTTCTTTCCACAACATAATAAGATGCAGTTAATCTGATTTTTTAAAGGGGGAAAGCGAAATTTGCCGCCATTTCATGCAGTATGCAGGAAAAACAGCACAATAAAAGCACCCACTGAATGGGCCATGTTGTCATTGCTTTTGTGGGAAAGCAGCAGCAATGGTAGGGAAACACGATGCCCCCCCCCATCTGATGACGCTATCTGTCTTATTTTATGATGGAAAAAAATACCAGAAGGAGTGGGAGATGCATGGGAGGTACACATCATCATCAAAAGGACCCGTGAAAAATGTGAGCAGCCAGTAATGAGCATGAGACACTCATGGAGAGGTGCCGTTCAAGCCTAAAGCCCCTTTTGGTATATGGAAGTAGTTGGCCAGTGGTTCTTTATATTTACCCAGCAGTTCCAATATATATGGCATAGAACAACTCAAGACTTTGCTCTTTCCTCTGCCTGCTTTCGATAACAGTGGAAGGCATAATCAGCAGCAAAGGAGAATAGACATAGTATTCAAGGAAATAAGAGGCATTTGTGAAATTGAAGGTAGTAGAGTTTGTGAAATGAAGGGAGGCCACAAATGAAGAGGGCTATCTCTGACTATGAAGGCAAACAAGAAAGAGACACTGGAGTGCTCATATCCTTACGTTGCCTTCTCATCTTTTCTACATCTATCACAAACTCTATGAGTTGCATCCAATGCTGGCTGTCCACCTGTGGAACAGAAACCACTGGTGGAATGGCTCCCTCCTCTAAAAAACAAAAAACAAATCTGCTCTGGAAAGTTAAGGGACTTTCCAGAGCACATGAGGGGCTACAAGGAGACGTCCACTCACGCAATGTTGGATTTAACTCTGTGTCCTCACATTTAAAACTTAAGGCAGGCAACTTAAGGCAAGCAATGGATTTATGTGAAAGTTTAATTGCTCCAATGAGAGTGCTCAAAGCTGGCAACAACACTTAAAGCAGAGGTTTAAGGCAAACAAATATTATTTCTGTTTTTTGTAGTTCAAAGACATCATGAAAGGGCACACATGATCAGGATCCTATAAACTTTTATTTTGCATTATGCTGGGGAGCATTATTCTCAGCTGTACTAAAAATAAATGTCTCATAAGAGGATTTTATCTCAACAGGAGATTCTCTTGCTCTTCAAGAGTGAGCTAACGATGTATTACTCATTTTACCAAAGAGATTCACATTCCTTGTTATGAGACTGTAAATGTCTAACCATTAGAAGTTTTATTTATTTCTTATTCAATGTTTTTTCCCAACCTCCAATTCATTGAAAGAGAAAAACAAACAAACTGAAAATGTGGGCAGTTACTCATTTTAGATTTTGTGGTACAATACATTTATAAGGCAAAATTCCATTTGGAAGGCACCAACTGCAAAGCTAATGACCAGAGATATTTGTTGTAGTGATAAAGATCAGTCTGCAGGGTCCAGTGAACAATGTGTGCAATTTGCATAGTGTTTTAAATATTTATTTAGTGCAGTGACATCTATCTCTGAATAAAATTGAAAGACCCCAGCCGTAGGCTAGATGAATTATTCAGCCTTACGAAGTTGGCCTTACCATTAGGCACACTGATGTGACTACCTCAGTCAGCAGATGCGGGAGGGGAGAGACATGAGATACTTTTGAAGACCCCACAAGAGGGTGGCCTGTGTTTATTTATTTCATTTCTATACCGCCCAATAGCCGAAGCTCTCTGGGCGGTTCACGCCTGTGGTGCTCAGAGCTGTCGCTCCCATTTGCCCTGTAAGAAGGGCAGCCTTTTACATCCATTTTGCATTAAAGCTGGACTTTGCAGCTTTTAGTACATTGTTTCTTAGTCTAGCCCGATGGTTCTTTCAAAGAAAAAATAATTCGTTTGCAATTATTTTAAAGTTCAACCTGACTTTTACAAAACTGTTTTGGGATTGGCTTGGCAAACAGTTCTAAGTGCCAGATCTCTCAATGTAAGCATCCCTTCAAAATAAATGTCTACCACATTAAAACAATATCACAAAGCCTCTCTTTGGTGACTTCATTGTGTCAAAAAGAGTTCATGAAGTTTGTGCTTATGCACTTTGCCAGAATAAAAAGTAACTCTGTCTTCTCTTATGGTGAATTGGTGGGTGCTGTTTTGACCAAACTTGACAGGGCTTTCTCTGCAGTGGCCCCACACCTTTGGAATAAGTTGCCATTGGGGGTTCATCATGCTCCACGACTGCAGGTTTTTAAGAAGGCCTTGAAAACATATTATTTTACCTTATTATTTTATGATTGCTGTTATTGTTATTTTTGCTGCTGATTTTGTCATTGGTTTTATTGATATTTTTATTGTGTTCATGTTTTTATCGCTTTTAATATCTTAATGGTTATGTGTTTTATTGTTGTGAGCTGCCTTAGGAGGGCTTCTATCTTGAAAGGCGTCCAAGAAATATTGTAAATAAATGAACAAACAAATGAATGTCAAGATGGGATGCTTACTGTTGCAGCTAGCAACTTTCTTCTTTCCTTCCTCTTTGGGCATGACTAGACAAGGGGAGTGGAGGAGGATGATCTCGCGATATGATGATCGTGAGATCTTCCCCTCTCAGTTTACACGCAGCACGCAACGTCCCGGGAGGAAGAGGATGAATTCTGTATGAATTCTAGAAAGCCTACTTCAGCTGTAACAACCTTATTAGCTTTCTCCAACTCTTGTAGGGGGTTAGGCTGTGTGCTAGCCCTGCCCATAACATTCCCCTCATGCCAGAACCACCCTCTCCACTCCTGCCCTTCCCATATGAGTGAGAAGATCTCAAGAGGGATTGATTGAATGTGTGTAGAAACCTCCCCATGACTGGGACCCCAATAAAGCATGCCCCTACAGGTTTTCCTACTTATTGTAGGAAGGTTGGGTGTGGGATGGATGGGGCAGGGCTGGTGCATGGGAGTGCATTGCTATTTCCTATTCAGGCATAACATCTGAACAGGGCTACTGTCAATCTGATCCTGATTTCACATCCTGGTTTGTAAGCAGCAGTTAAACCACAGTTTCCTGGTTCTAACAGCAAGGGAGACTGTGGCTTAACGAACCATGACAGAAGCACCAAAGTCAAATATGCAAAGGGAGGAAGGAATTGTGGCACAGGCAGGAGCTCACACTAACCCCCTACGACTGAATCAGACATAACTATTTTTTATTATTTTCCTACCATTATTTGAAAATTGGTTTATGGGATGCCTATGGCTAGAGCTTCATTGAACTGTGAAAAGGGTGTGTGTGTGTGTGTGTGTGTGTGTGTGTGTGTGTGTGTGTGTGTTAATGGCCTGTCACTTGATTAAATGAATCCATTTATGTCATTAGGAATAAAACAGGTAGCAAGCTAAAGGTTTAAAAGACCTAAAAGAATAATAATAAAAAGTTTTAATCTGGTGCTGGAAAGTCAACTAAGTTGGCACCAGGCAGACCACTCCAGGGAAGGCATTCCACAATTTTGGGAATACCACAGAGAGTGCCCACTCATGACTAGCCACCCACTGAATCTCAATATGCAGGGGTACTCAAAGCGGAAACATATAGGAAGAGACAGTCTCTATGGTCCCCTTCAATGAAGGGGTTTACAGGTTAAAACCGTCTGAGAAATGAACCGGAAGGCAATGGAAAAATACATCACTGACATAATATGATCGCAATGGTCGGATGCAGCACTTCAGTAATCTAAACAGCAGGGCATCAGAGAATGGATCATCACCCAGGTAGGGTTGTAATTGGACTACCACTGATAAAGCACAATAACACTTCCAGAAACAGCATATCTATGCCTTGAGTCTGGGTGTCTTTATTCTCTGAGTCAATTCAATTTGGATCAGAATTCAAGGACCAAACATCTGTTACAATGACTGCAGAGATTGCCTGGAACATTTAGTGCTACGAATAAATGTGCTGAAAAACTGGAATCATAATTATATGCTCCCTGTGAAGATGATATTTTATTTTTGGCATTTTTTCACCAAAATAGGATTCAGAATTTTTTAAAAGAATGCATGGCAACGTCGAATGACTTTACTTTTACATTGGCACTGTGTTTTAGATCTTTTTGAATAAACTACTAAACCCAAAAAAGTTTGTGGTAGTTATTTAATTGGGACAAGGGAAAAGCAGCTATCCTCGAACTACCAAAACAAAACCATGGCATTCCCCATCATTCAATTAAATTGGAGGAAGGGGATACGAAGGGGATACAAAGGGGAATCAGTCCTCCCTTCCCAATTTCTTATCTTTCTATTTCTATTTGCTACATTGGTTTTTGCCAAAGATATTGAGCCAGAATAATAATAATAATAATAATAATAATAATAATAATAATAATAATTTTATTTGTTACCCGCCTCTCCCTATGGATCAAGGTGGGGTACAACACAAATAAAAACACCATAAAATACATACAAATAATTCAAACGTTTAAAACCAGTGCATCATTAAAAACAGCACACCATTTAAAAAGGCATCTTAAAATTCAACTGGTTAGGTCTGCCGGAAGAGATCAGCCTTTATGGCTTTCTTAAATTCTGGAAGACTGTTAAGTTGATGAATCAACTTAAAATAAGTCATCATAGATTATTTAAAACAGGCACGATTTACATAATCACTTCCTGAGAGTGGCTTGTAGTGCCCAAAACCAGAAAGTATGGCTTGGAAGGGAGAACAACTTTCCAATGATTCTACAACAGCCCTGAATGGACCTGGCATGCACCACAGTTTAAATGGTGGCTTATTTTGATAGTGTGAACCAGGTCATTGACTGAATTCACACCACATGTCATGGTTTATTTAAGCCATGATGAGCTGTCATGGCCGCACCATCCTGAAAATTCCACCCATGACCTTGGATTGTCATGTCCTGTGAACATGTCTGGCGAGGGTTATGTGAGACTTAAACAACCCTTGTATAACCCTAACAGGCCATGGATTACGAGAGAGTTGTTTAATCTTCACATAACCATGCCCTGTTCTAGGGCCATGTTGTTTAACTGACATGTAAGCCATGGCTTGTTCTTGTTTAACAGATGCATACCCCTCGCTAGCCAGGTTGCACAACACAACAACCCATGGTTGAATATACAGGATAGCCTGTGGACTCACGACTCATCTTGACTTAAATAAGCCACACCGAGGCATGATGTGTCAGGCAGACAAATTCCTCTCTACCAACTATGGAATAATCGGTAGACATGAATAAGACAGCTAAAATAGCAGAGAAAGTTAAAGGGATTTGTTAGGTTCATGCTGCTCTGTTCTGTTTCTTTGTTCTCCCTTCCTGTGTCTAGTAATTCCTTTGCGTTATATGCACTGTGAATCTTCAGTAGACGAAATGTGCTCATCCTATTATGTAATACTTCTGCCCACTATGAATCAATTGTGGGACCATAAATCTAGACAAACAATCTCTTATTGTAACCTTATAATAAAACACAGTAATGGGCTTCCTCCTACAGTTCACCCTACCCTGTGCCTGATACAAGAACAACCAAAGCTACATTAATTAATAGTAGCTTAGTGTGACCTTAGGCTAACTGAGGTCTACTACAATTCACAAGTTTGCTTGGTACCCAGCTAACCTATGAAGATTAATGTCTGTGTTATTTATAATGTCAGAGAGACTTAAGTGTGCAATGAATAAGTCCATTTGTACTAAGTCATCCATTTCTACCTTGCAATATAGTAGAAGATAGATAAATAGATAGCTAAGCCACTTGCATTTAATTCCATGCCACTTAAATATCTATTTGCAAAGTCAAAATCACCTTTTTTGGCACTTGATATGAGCACAGATAAATTAACGACTATCATTAAAGCAAAGAACATAAACACTTTCAGAAAGACAGGACCTTTGTTAATTTACTCTAAAAAGCAGATAATAAAAGAAAAAGACATTTATGACTTTGGCAGAGCCTCCAGGGCTTGGAATCCCCATTGCTTTTAGATGTAAAAATTCCATTGCTGCAGCTTGTGAGGTGTTAGAGAATATCTATACATATTTCAATTACTGCGAGAATTTGAAAAAGCTCACAAGTCCTAATAAAAGATGGAATTGTGTGCTATCAATGGTAAGGGTTCAGGTATGAAAGTGTTGGTCAACTTTTAGACGATGTATGGTATGGTGTGTAGTTTGCATGAGGCGTACGTATCTAATAGTGTTGTGTGTAAATGGGTCTGTATCTAAAAGTGTTGTTGGTAAATGGGTATGTGCATAATGTGATTGGAGGAGTATATGGAGAGTCTGGAAGAGTATATGGAATGTCTGGGAGAGTGAACAAAGCAGGGACATAAAGAAGGTATTGCAGACAACCCCTCTTCACACCACACATACACACACCTATTGATATACATGGGTCTCCTCATATCAGTTCCAACTTCTGAAGTGCAACAGAATCAACAATGTGGCATTACTCTAAATTCCTTTGAACCTGGGAGCATGCCTTACTCCCCCCATACACACATAATATTGCATAAACATTGGTGCTTGTAGAGATGCCTATATCATTTTTCTATATGTAGCTTTGAGAGCCTTTAGTGTCATGAACTCCAGTGGGGCCACATACAGGTTAACCGTTTCCATCTGACTACAGATGCCCTTTTATTTAATGATTTGTAAATTCCTTTCTACCCTTTCCCTTTCTGAAGCCTCTTCTGTTTGCTGGTGTGAGTCAGCAGCTACGAAAATAGATCAAAGAATACTGCTGGAGATACTGCGGCATTTCCTTCCATGTAAAAGAGAAAAGAACACAATTGCAGACACTGCTTTGTAGTTAGGCTTGTGAATAACTATTGCTAATTAATATTACACTTTGATCCTGACCACGGGTGCTTCCAGAAGGAGGGCTCCTCTTACTTCCAGTCAGAAGGCATGGTTAAGCTTTTCTATCTTTCTCTACTTAACTAAGTTTCTATGGTAAGAAGAAAAATGGAAGAAATGGTAGGAAAACATGGGAGGGTTACAAGTGGAAGATGATGACAACAAGGCCTCCCTCAAACTCTATGAGTCATGCAGAGTGACAGCATAATAAAAGCCTTGTCTGGAAGCACCCTACGGCTTTAGTGTGTTTGGGATGACTTTTTAGTTTTGCTAAATGAAAGACCAAGGTCGGAACCTACTGGGACATTTCCCTGATCAAGTCCTATTGATCTGAATGTGGCTCTTGCACAGGTCGATTTCATTTCAATGCTGTTTGTGCAGGAGAACATCCTGGTGGATTGTGCATCAAAGACACAATTCACAGCACCCCATTGTATGCTCAGAATTCCTCTCAAGTTTGAAATTCGATGTATGATGCAACAGGGGAATCACCCAGAAAACTTCAGCTATTGGGCATTATAGAAATGAAAGAAGTAAATAAATAATAAAAGGAAAGGAAATAAATTAATGCAGCATGTGAACCTTTCTCTGACCCTAATTTACAATGGCAAAATTGAAATTTATACTAACTTATTGGGAAAAGCAAAGGTACTGAATCTGAAAAGAAGCTATAATCCACATCTCTAGACTTTCTACCTTCATATCATCTCTTAGGCCACAGCTAGACCTAAGGTTTATCCTGGGATCATCCAGGATTCGCCCCTGCCTGAGTACTGGATTCCCTGTGTGTCACCTAGATGAACAGGTTTGACCCCTGGACAATCCAGGGATAAACCTTAGGTCTAGCTATGGCCTATGTGGTATTGCAGAATAGGGAAGGATTTGGAAATGATTCTCTTAATCTGAGCCAAATAAATAAGCTCAGGCCATTCCAAGATGCCAGTTCTTTACCCCTTTCCTCAAAACTTTCTTTCACATACAGCATTGGAGGCAGGGCCAGATCAAGGCCATGATGGGTCTGGGAGCTAGCTTCCTGTAGTTCCTCTGCTACTCTTCCCCCAATACTGAATTCACACATGATATTTGTGCATACACACAATCAACAATGTACAATAGCAATGCAAAAACATTTTCACTACCTATTATAGTGTAAACCATCTTCCATGCTTTCCTGGAAGCAAAAGACTACTATCTCTTCTATGGTAGAAAACTCAAATACAAGCTTTCCATTTTACAGCATACAGAACATAGATACAGAAAAAACAGACACACTTTAAAGCATCCTTTCTTCCTCGCTTTCTCTCTCTCACACATGCAAGAAATAGACATATGGCCGGATCTACACTATTGCTTTAAAGCGCTTTATAACAGTTTTATAGCGCTTTAAAGCAGTAGTGTAGATCCGGCCTATATAGACTGACTCACTAACACATACATATACAGCCAGTGCTGGCCCAGGATATTTTGTTGCCTGAGCAGGACCAGCAAATTTCTCACTGGATGATCTGTGCAAGCCACTATCTCTCAGCCTAACCTATCTCACAGGATTGTTGTGAGGGTAAAAATGGGGAGATTTTACTTCCTGGGTGAAAGGCAAAACGTAAATATAATAAAATTAAGTAAATAATCCTATAACCGAAGAACATAATTGTCTTACACTATGGTCATGATAAGCCTCTGTTGCATGTAAAATGGCCATCTGTACATTGCATTACTGTATGCACTCATTTACATGCATGTGCAGTAGAGACAAAGTGCATCAACTACCCCACTTGGATATTTATCTTATAGAGACCCTTAGGAGGGTACCTGAATACTGACACCGACTCCTATAACTCATATTAAACATTCAAAATTTGAAGGAAAAAACCACATATTCTTGCTTCCCATATGCCACCCACATTTTATTTTTGTATTTCCTTCTTAAACTTTAAAATATTTCTCGGCCACTTTCCAGAGCAGAAGTCCTCCCAAAGTAACTTACAACAATAAAACACACAACTATTAAGTTATTAAAAGTTATAAAAACATAAACACAATAAAACAACAAAAATAGCCATAAAAACAATAAAAATCAGAAGCAACAGCAGCTACCATATCATGAGAAAGCCAAAGTAAAATAAAACATTTTCAAGGACTTCTTAAAAGACTGCAATGATGGAGTATGGGAAACCCCTGATGGCAACTTATTCCAAAGGGGGTGGGAGGCTTCCACTGCAGGGAAGCCCCCCACCCCCACCGCCCCCATGCATCTAATGGACTGGACTATAGCCCACCAAAGTTTATGAGAGAATAATTTATGTAGTCTTTAAGGGGCTACAGGACTCGTTGTTGTTGCTGCTGTCTCCATCTGCCATCTGTTGTCTCCATATGCCTCCATCTTCTGCATGTTCTGCATGAACATCAACTCAAATAAACTTTATTAACAGCAAAACAAGAACAACAAAAACAAAGAGTCTTGCGGCACCTTAAAGACTAAAAATACATATATTCTGGCATAACTTTCATAGACTATAGCCCGCTTTATTAGATTCATGGAGGACTACGGGGAGTTTCAGTTTTATATACAGTACATATGGTACATAACAGTGAGGTTAGAAGGAAATAAAATGCAGAAAATTTAATGAAGGGAAGTATTCTTCTTTTCATTAACTACTTCACAGCCACCCCCGACTGTGTTTCGCTAAACAAACAAGTAAACAAACAAAACCAGTACCAAACTAGATAATGAGACTTTCCACATTTAGTGAAAATCCCACAGCCTTACTGTGGCTGTCTCTTCCGCAGTCTTTCCATGTTTTACGATAGGCAAAATTCACACTCTCTACCCCCTTGTTTTTCCTAGTTCCTATCATATGTTTCATTGATACTGCCAGCAGATGATGATGCTTTATCATGTGATTTAAGTTTATTATCGCATTTTCAATGACTTTTAAAATGGCAGGTTATCCGTTGAAAACAACCCGAGAGGCATCGGAGGTAGACAATGTCATGAAAAGGTCCTGTGAACTTCCGCGAGTAAACAATTACAAGTACATGATAAATGCCTCATGTAGATACGCTCAATAACTCTGAACAACACTGCAGTAATGTCATCTTCTACTCTCACACACAGCAATACAGTATAACAGCCATGGACAACTTTACAGTGGTGACATAACCCATGGATTTGCTTCTGCCCAATCACAGCTCTTCTGGATTTCCCAATTATTTCTTATGGGCAGTAATCACTATTTCATGAGGGTAGACTCAAAATGAACCAGCAAATCCCTTTCTGCAGGCAGTTCTTCACTCTATTTGTATTTCTTTGGCCAAATGTTTGATCATAGGTACAACTTCACTCAATGGCTAAACGCACTGAAAAGTAGTAGGAAGGAGGCTAATTTCTAACAATTTCTAACAATTCCTAACGATTGTCCATTCCTCACGAAATGATGAATGTGATTGAATATTTTGCCTCATAGCACCAACAACTCTGTGGTGGTTGCACATGACAGGGAAAGATGGATAGTGGTAGGTAGGCCATCTATGAGGTCATAACTGATCTTCTCACTAAGAAAGTTCTGATAAGCGTCCAAAGAAAACTCAAGGTTTCCAGGAACACAGTTCGAAAAATCATTGTTCTAGAGGGGCAGTCAGTTTATTCTTACCTATTCAACTGTGCACTATACTTTTTTTTTAAAGCGTCAAACATTGTATATTTGGAGAAACAGAGAAAAGTCTGACTTCAAGAATGTTGTCATCAATTCATTTGTGTATCTGAAGGTTTCCTGGCTGAACTCTAAATTTCAAAAGGTCAGGTTCTATACGCAAGGAGAAAACTCATGGTTTCATAATCTGAACACCGAGAGAAATATTTCAGCCAGGTATGATGGAATGCTAATGAGCATGATTTGCAAACTATATAATATAGCTACTGCACTCCAGCTGTAGGTAAATTTTCAATATTTTCCACCGTGCAGAATAAATTGGGCACCTCATCGTGTGTGTGTGACCAATTAACCTTCAGTTAATTTGACAATGTAAGGCATAGACCACTTCATACAAGAGGAAATGTCAACATACCTGAGATTGTGCATTAATATTGGCTCCTTCCTTAACTAGAACTTTGACAACTTCAGCTTGTCCAGCCAGAGATGCAATGTGCAGTGCAGTATTACCTTTCTGCTTTGTAAAAGATAAAATACAGTTTACAATAAGTATAATTCATGGTTTTAATTTTTGTGAACTGCCCAGAGAGCTTCAGGTATTGGGCAGTATAGAAATGCAATCAATCAATCAATCACATTCATAAAATAGCATTGATTAAAATATTAGTATTGATTATTCAAAAACTATTCAACAACATTCTCTTCACTTACAATATAATTTATAAAATTAAGCCTATGCAAAGCCTTTTTTAAAAAAGAAAGGAAATATCCTGTTGATATTTAGAAAAAGAGGTGAGCATTTTTCTTTAGGGAGATCCTTAATTTGGGGGGCACTTATTTAAATACTCTACCTCTCATTGTATACATTACTAGAATGTTTTTGTCAGCATGCACTTCATTTATACACAAAATATTCACAGGTATAGAATTGAAGGCAAGCAAAGCAATGAAATTATTCCTCTGAACTGGTTTTGTCTCATGCTGCCTGCTCCTTGCACAAAATGAAAGTGCAGCTGGGTGCCTAGGAACATTGGCCTCTATAGCTTAGTATTGTCTATACTGACTGGCAGCGGTGCGCCAGCATTTCAGACAGGGGTCTTTCCTACCCTACTCTGATGACAACAGGCATTGAACCTAGTTCTATTCCCAATCGATTTTCCTTCTGGAAACCAAAGCCCAAAGGGCAAGAGGTTAAAACATGAGATGGTAAAAGCTAATAATAAGGGCTGGTGGAGATGTAACAGGAGCTGGTCCTTACATGGTTCAGAAGTGAGGAGGAAGCTGCAAGATCTCACGCTCGCTCATGTACCCTCTTCCATTTTGAGCATGAATTCTCACTGGCCTTCCCCTCCCACTGTTAACCATAGTTTGGTGTTATGTCTACACCAATGTTAACCTGGGTTTGCTCCTAACAAAGGATTTGTAGACTATATGGCCTACTGTCCTCCTCCATCTCTGTGAGTCTGCAGCATAGGAGTGCAATGTTTTTTTTCTATGTATGCCCTCCTCCCCTTCTGCCATGTGGCTGGGACTTAATCAGAATTCAGTTACAGTTCCTATGATTCCTGGCTGTCTGTTAAGTACAAACCAGGTTGAAAACAAACTCTAATTAGGTAAACAAACGAGCAGAACAATCCAGGATTTGTTTCTGGCTTGTTTAGGAACTAGAGTTTTAAAAGTACTATGCAAGGACAAGCCAGGAATCATAGAAAATGAAAATGAATCCTGGTAATGTCCTCCTCCCAGCTGTGTGGGAAGAAGAGGGCTCAGGCTTACAGAGGCCCGTTCATGTAGCGTTACATACAAACTGGGACATTATGTGTGAGTTTGGTAAGGCCTGCAGGCTCCACAAAAACTTGCACTTGCACTCTTATGGGATTCAAAGTTAATATTAGTTAGGATGAGTGGGAAGGAAGAAAAGTGCACAGTAACAAGACAAATGGAAAGTGTGTGAGAAATATACTAGGGTACTGAAGCACATGTTTCAGAACCATTGCCTATTATACTCTAATTCATAGTTGATGCAGCTACAAATAGAATTTCGCTCTCTCTATTTCAATGTTCCCAATATAAAATAAATGGCACTGTAAATATATTACCTTAGTAGCAGAGTCCACTGCAGATCCCCTTTCCAGCAATTCCTGAACCAACCCGACATGGCCTTCCTTGGCAGCCAGGTGTAGAGCATTGAGTCCATTCTGTAAGCAAAGAAATTACATTGTTAGCCACCATGCTCCTATTGGCCCTTCAGGAAAGATCCATAATATAGTGGTGTAAATTAACAATCATAGGCAGGAAAAACCCTTCACACAACACGCTAACTTCACATGTGTCACTCCCAAATGTGACCCACAGTGGGTTAGCATTACGTGTGAACCCAGCCTGTGTCTCCTAGCATTTTCAGCCTGTTTTTGAAAACAGAAGCTTGCTGTGCAGTCCAGGGGCTTACCAGGAAGGTAGGGGCAGTGTTCAATTTTCAGTCAGAGAACTGCAGAAGGCTTAGACTTATGAGGAACAATGGCACCTGCAGTTTTCCTTAATTCTGTGGGAGAGCTGCCACTTGTCAAGTGAAAAGGGAAAGGAACTCTTTGAGTGTTCAGAGGCACTTTTGCTATATTCTTGCTGGCTGGTGAAAATAGTATTTGGCTATTAAAAACAGACATAATTTGGGGAACCCTGTATTCCCTCTATTCATATATGGCCACACACTTGTCATGCACCTAGGAAGCTACAGATCCCAGATCTGATGCATACACAACCATGTATCTGTCACCTCCATCAAACAAACGCCCACACATCTCTCTAAATGTTTGCACACACTGTAAGAAATTATTCCCAAATTATACAAACTCTCTTTATATGTCAGTAACAGATGACCTTACATAGCCACGGCACCACAGAACCTTTGACATGTTATATTTTATACACCCACTTTCCAGCGCTTTGGATGGGTGCATGGAGGCTCAGAGGGACACATAAAGATACATCAGAAGTTGCCTAGTAAACAAAGATTTCTATGTCCTTTTCTTCTCCTACCATCAGTGATCTCAAAAAGGACAGCATAGACTTCAGAAAATGTATAAGGGACTGCTCACACAGAGCTCTCATTTAAATCTCCAAATTTGAACCCCTGAATAAGAGTCTGAGCCGGATGGGGTGTCTGCCACTTTTGTCCATTCAAGTGTTGAAGAGTCTCCTCAGCCTTTTCGGTGTTCACGGTTACTTGGCTTGTCCACTTCCTATGCTGGCTGTTTGGTCTTAGTGGACACTGCTGGGCATATTCATTAGGTGTGGGAACCAAGACGCTGTAAGACAGGGGTCCCCAACATGGCACCTGCGGCGATCTCCAACAGTGCCCACAAAGCACTCCACTTCCTGCCACCTTCCAAACACTTTTTTTTAAAAATAAAAACCTTGGGAAATGTTAGGCAGTCTTCTTTCCTCTCCCTTTCTAGCCTCTAGCTTTACTTGTTCTTCCCTTGCTTTTTTGCCCTTCTTCCCATCCTCTATTTCTCTCCCCACCTCGTTAGGTTTCTGTTTCCCTCCTCCCAGCCTCTAGCCTCACTATGTCTCTCTCCTCCACCTTTATAGCTCACTTTTGACAAGCCACACCCCCACGGCAGCCATTATGTGACTAGCCAAATCCTCCATGCAAGCCACTTTATGGTGGTTCCCACAGCAGTTTCTTAAATTTCCAAATGCACCCAAAAAAGGTTGGGGGGGGGCTGCCATAGAATTGGCAAGTACATATTTGGGGGGTTTTTTTCCCTGTGGAAGAAGAGCACCTTTCAAATATTTTCCCCTCAATTAGTATATAGATAAGAATAGACCAAGGTTGGGGGTCGCAGGAACAGGGCAATATAGTACAATATTTTGAAATGAATATCTACTCTAAAGTAGGGCCTGATGCTGAGTCTTAGTGAGCACATCATTAATCAGTATCCAATATATTCAAGGTAGTACAGTATTGGTAATTTAATTATAAGATCATCTTGAGAAGTGAATAGCCTTCTGGACACTTATTTCTTAATCCCCATGGATAATTCATTGCTATGATTTCCAGCTGGAGTTAATAGTTCTCAGTAACAAGACTGAGGCCTTAGCTAGACCTAAGGTTTATCCCAGGTTCATCCCTGTTCATGTAAATGACACAAAGGGGATCCCAGGAGCAGGCAGGGATGACCCCGGGATAAACCTTAGGTCTAGCTAAGGCCTGAGACCAGACCCAAAAGTAGAAAAGGCCAAAATAAACTCATAGTGTAATCCTGCTGATTTTGAAAGAATGTACCTGTGAGTAAGGTGAGCAGATGTCTTCTTATGTCTCAAGTAAATGCTATCATAGTAACGCATTATACTGATTTACTGCTCTTTAGTAATCTTTATATTACTAAACAACTTGGGACCAGGATAACTGAGAGAGGGCCTCCTCCCCTATCAAACTGCCTGGTCACTGAAGTCATCCAAGGGCATGTTCCTGGTAGTTCCACATGGAGCTATGGTTCGATCAGAGTCTACCAGGAGAAGAGCCTTCAGTGTGGTGGCTGCCTTCCTATGGAATTCTCTACCTTTGGAGGTCAGGCAACCTTGTATTCTTTCCAGCGCCTCCTGAAAAGGTTGTTGCTCCAGGAAGCTTCCCCTGAATGACCAGCTGTGATTTATTTGTACGTTGTTGTTTTTTAAATGTACTTTAATGTGGTTTTATTCCACTATGAAATTCTTGAATGGGAAGCGGCATATAAAATACCGTATTCTCCCTTATGAGCCTGCCCGTGCTTTAAGATCTTCTGGAGAAGCCCTTCTTTCAGTCCCACCATCTTCACAGGCGAGCTTGGTGGGAACAAGGGAGAGGGCCTTCTCGATGGCTGCTCCAGTGCTTTGGAACTCTCTTCCTGGGGAAGCTAAACTGGCTCCCTCCTCAATGGGCTTTTGGAAGCAGGCTAAAACTTTTTTGTTCCAGCAGACCTTTGGAGAGTAATTTGGTCCTCCATCTATGTTAATGACTTATAATTTTGTTGTGTATTTTAACAGTTTTTTTTTTTACATTTCTTTTCCTAGGTTTTACAATGTATGTTTTAAACTTTGTAAGACCGCCTTGAGGCCCAGTATTGGGCAAAAGGCGGGATACTAATACTAATAATATTGTAAACAAATAAATATTGCATATTTGTGTTACATACTGGAATCCCATAGTTTTCACTGCCAGAATGGAATCCAACCTACACACTGAAGCTATATCTACACATGGTCTTCATAGCTCTAGTGAATTCTACATGCAACGTTTTCTCACTTGCAGTCTGATCCCTTCCATGTTTTATTTAAAGTAAGCCCCACTGTGGAGCTTACTTCTGAATAAATTTGCATAGTGTTTGCACCTGTGATCAGATAAAAGGTTTCATGCTTAAGTGTATTGTATCAGGGATTGTTGCTGGCAGTGCAAGCCAGCTAGCCTGCACAGCTTAAAGGCACAGCATGCTACATGACGCAGGTTGTGTGCACAATTTAGCAAGGAGGCAGAACCTTGTGCATTGACATTTCCAAAATGCTGTTCACTAACCTAAAAATACCAGTGATTTATGATTTTCACAACTTCATGTGGCATTCCAGTTCACATTAAATGAAGTAATGGCACATCATAAATCTGAGATACAAAAGCCTATTGTAAGATACACAAGACCCACTGCAGAATAGGCATTTGACAAAATGGGGGCAAGAACAGGGGACCTATATTGAAATATCAAAACAGGCAGGCACTGCTGTCAGAAATAACAACACCAGCCAACTGTAGGGCTGGGTCACATGTTACTGTGGAAGCCACAACAATGCTGCTTCTACCCACATCAGTGGGGTAACAGAAGAAGCTTTGGCCCATATAGAGGATCCTACAGCAGTGTGAATTCTCAAGCCCTTCTCATCTGCCCACTTGTGAGAGCAGTTAGCCAGCAACCACATGAGAGGGGACCTTTTTCATAGTGGCCCCACACCTCTGGAATAAGGTCATCGGGGGTCCACCAAGTCCCATCATTGCAAGCTTTTAAGAAGGCCCTGAACACGTACTACTTTACTTCGGCCTTCCCCTTATTATCAGACTGGATTATCTACTGCAAATTTTATTTTACGCTGGTGTTTGTTGTTTTTCAGAATGTTGCTGTTTTTATTGTGTTTTACTGTTTTTATTACCATGCCTGTTTTGATTATGAGTTTTATTGTTGAATAAAACTCATTGTTGAATAAAACCTTCGGAGTTCTTCTGCGCTGCTGGATGGACAAGAAATGTTTTAAATAAAATAAAGAAACAAACAAACAAACTTCTGGCATGGTGGAGAACCACAATGACCTGGTGGGAATCTACACTGGTGTTATTCTAACGTTTTGAATGGGTTACTGTGATGCACAGCGTCACGTGACCCTGGGTCTCCAACGCTGCAAATGAGTTGTAGTTACAGGTTCTATTTCTTAGTTCTAACGTGGCAACAGATTCATGTGCCTCGTCCTACCGGTAATTCTCCTCTCCCTTTCCCAGAGCTGCTGGGTTTGCTCCACCCACTTCCTGTTCTCCTTCCTTCACCCCGTTTGCTATCTTATCTGCTACAGCAGATAAATCACACCAGCGTTACACTGTGCACTCACTGACAATTGCATGCAAAGGACTCAGAAGTTTTCCACTTTAGAATCTGCTTTGATTGTGAAGTAGTCCCATGCATCCAGCGTTAATTGTGCTCCTTTTGCAAAAGATTCGCCCCAGCCGCTGCTGTGGGCGCAGGAGCAGGATTTTAAACAAATGCTTACATCTGCGTAAGCTTTATAGATAAAGACACCAAAATTGGCACAGTAATTCAAATAGCAAATTTGAATCAAATTGGGTCATCAGTTGATTTTTTATGACTTTTTTTTTTAACATTTCTCCTCTCTTTGCAAAGGAGCTGAGGAGTGCTCAAAGGATCGCTGTAGCTCCCTGCAGGAAAATTAACAAGGGTCCAAAGTCCCAAACTCATGACCAGTGGGGCTTAAATGGGGCTGTTGCTAAAACTTTTCAATTTGGTCTTCCATCCAAACTCTGACCAGACCCAGCCCTGCTTAGCTTCAGCAAGGTGGCTGGCTCTTACGCATTCAGGCAATTCCCTGGGACTTGCGTTAAGGTGTTTTGGGAGGGGGTTTGTGTGTGCTTATGACTATTACCCTTCCAGCTAGGAATGAGGCAGGCAGTGGGCGGAGCAAACCCAGCAGCTCTCACAGAAGAGGGAGAACAATGGAAACAATTGAACCATGTGCCCTGAAGTTCCGTTGCAGCAAAACGTAAGTCATGCTAGTGTGTCCCGTGATACAGAGAAACGATACAGAGAACTACGTTAGAAAGGGACACTAGCAACGGTATAAGACTAGTGTAGATCCGGCCCTGGTTTGCTTGTAATACTGAACTATGGTTTAACATTACATTCATACGTCTTCGGCTCACGTGGTCCCTGCTTCCCTAACCTCTAGTGTGGCTTTGAGATCAGATTTTGCTCCCATTTTCAATTAATTGGTTTATCATTACATCCAAAGCCAAAACTTTTCTTAATCTATTCTTAACTATGATTTAGGGAAACAAACCAGGACCATAAACCACAGTTTGAAATGAAATTGTTGATTAAGACTGAATCCAACATACACACACAGTTTATCCAGGTGTGGCCATGCCCAAGGAGGAGGGGAAGGGTAGCTGATGACCCTGAAGCTCATGCACATAAGGTTAAACCATCATTTAGCGTTACGTCTGAATGAGCCCATGGACAGTTCTTCCTGTGTAGTCCTAGACTGCTCATACTAGGCACTGCTGCAACTTCTATCCCAGAGTAATTGGAGTTTTGGACACTGTGTATTATGGAATTTATCCAACAAGAATCACCCTGAGCAATGCCTCAAGCACTGGGAGTTCCCCCATCCCAATGTTTATTTTATTTTTAAAGCAAGAATAAATAATTTCACTTGAATAATAGAACTAAAACATCATTGTGAATGGATATGCCTTTCCTTAAACTATTCCAGAATGTTCAAAAAGTCTGCCAAATTCCCAATAATTACAGAGTTACATTTTCACCCTTGGCAAATATGAACATGATATATCTATTTATGCAAGAGCATTATGTCCCAGACCTTAATAAACCATACCAGTTGTTCTGCAATATACCTAGATCTCCAATGCTTTGCCAAAGTTATTCTTGTTGCTGTAAGTAGATGCCAAGTCAGAGAATGTTATTTTTTATCTGCTTAGTCTTGGAAAAGTCCAAATATTACTACTTACGGTTGGAATAAAAACCTTCTTCCCATAATCCTTTCATTAGTGTCATTATTTTTTCCCGCCAAGGAACAACCACACATCTTGAAAATTGGCATTGTTACCGGTACATCCCCAACTGACTTTTATAACTATATGAAGTCACTTTATAGTTAGCTCATTGATTCACTAGCGTAGTACTTTCAGTACTATTTAGCACATGTGGAACTCATTCAGTAAGGGCAAAAACAGATGAAAGACGTAGCTAGTAGCTACATCTTTTTTCTTCCATTTTTACTCTAGAGTGGGTGCAGAGGACCCAATCTGGATTGGGACCCTAAAGTCGGATTAAGGGGTTTCAACCCACTGCCGCTATGGGCCTGAACTGGATTCTCCCCCTCTGCCCCCAACCCCTGCAATTTTTCTTGCAAAATACTGTTCCATTTGTTTTATGGATCATGATTTTGCACTAGAAATCGCAGGCATGGGGGCCAGACACAGATGTGTGTGTGGGGAGGAGGTTAAATCCTTCCTATCCTATATGCTAGGGTCCTGATCCAGATTAGGAACTCTGTGCCTAGAGTAAAAATGAAGCTGCTAGCTAGCTACTTGTTTAAAGTAATGCCTGTTTCGGCCCTCACAGTCTATAAAGATGTCTATTCTGCTTCCCCTCAGATCATACCATCATGCCAGTAATGATCAGATTTTCAGTAGAAAAGATAGGACTGAATCTGGTTGTTGTTTTTGAACATATCAGGAACATTTAGATAGAAAACAACGTCTCTATACAACCACAATCTCAAGTTTACTGGCATACGGCTTTGTAAGCCATCTTCAGGAAAATATATAGAAACTTCTTAAAACATGACAACTTGTTATTGCACTGTTTCTTACCCTGAAACTCTACAGCTATTTCTTGAGCCCAGACTACTAAGGATGTTATTTAATTTAGCTGTGAACAAGGCTAAGAATTTTATGCATGGTTCCAAAGCTTAAAGTAAATTACATATTAACTACTCACTTGGGATAAATCGTTTAATTAAGTATCACTTCATTCGCTAAGAACCTTTTAAAGGGAACTGAAGCAAACTTGTGTTTATTTTTAATTGTCAACATTCTAGTTCCAATTAAACTGATTTCTTTCGTTTTTCAAGAAGTACTGTAGATTGTAGTGGAAATTATTGCACATTAGTACTGTTGATCAGAACAGGATTCAATGAAATTGGTGGAAATCGTACTCTTCCACTCTTTACTGTCGCACACTGTAACTGAACTGAACTATAAAAAAAACCTGAGTTGCCACTGAATATGAAATGGGCAACTGTTAAGAATCATTAGGGGAATAATTGGGCATAGTGTTGGGCTAGGATTGCCAGTTTTCAATAAAAGAATGGAGAAAAACTTAAATCAATAGATCGAAGAGGATTAATTTACAAGTCTGTTACCAGAGTTTCCAACGTATTTTGGATATCTGCATTACTTTAACCAGTGAACTAGTGCCCAAAAAGCTTCTCCACAGGTCAGACTAACTAGTTTATAAATAAATCGTCTTGTACTTATTGGCGTTGCCTTTTCTCCACTTGTCTGCTATTAAGATATAATCCTCATCTGGCTTTCAACTTTCCAACTAGCCACTGAAGCTGTGCAGATTAATGTACACGGGAATTTGATTTATATTGAGTCAGACCATTGGTCTGTCTAGCTCAGTACTGCAGACACTTACTAGCAGCAGCTCCCCAGAGTGTCAGAAAAGATTCTTTCCTAATCCTAACTGGACATTTCAGGGATTGAACCAGAGACCGTCTGCATACAAAGTATGTGCTCTGCCACTGAGCTATGACCCTCTCCCCCTAAAAATAGGAACGTAAGAAGCTGCCTCATGCGGCGTCAACCATTGATCCATCTAGCCCAGTATTACTGACACTGACTGCTATTAGCTCTCCAGGTTTCCAGGCAGTATTCTTTCCTAGTCCTGCCTTGGGATGCTGGGAGCTCAAACTGGGATCTTCTGGATGACCTCTACCACTGAGGTACTCCTTTACATACATTAGGAAGTGAGAATCTCCATGCTCTGAAAACCTTCAGCTGGATTTCTAAACTACTGTTAAGGGCAAAAGAGCAAGCTAGGTTATTTTTTCTGGATTATCTGGCAATCCTAATCAATGCAAGAGTACTGTTTTCTACCTAGGGGCAGTAAGACACAAGATCAAGACTTGCACAGGAAGACTAAAACTGGGCATACAAGAATTGCTTATTGTTTCTTCAGATACTGAATGATGGCAATGAGAGCATAGCATGGGAACGGTAACACCCTTTGGTATCATATTCATGAGAACTCGATCTGGTCTCCCAACTTGCACTTGAACAAGGCTGAGCATGGGAAACAGACCCTTAAATCAAAACACCATAAACTTTCCCCATGCCAAAACATGTGTCCCCCATGCCCAAGGGCAGCGACAAAATAGTCATGAGACCTCACTGGTGAAACACAGAGTGCATAGTAGAAGAAACAACATGAAACCAACACCAATGCAAAAGAGCAACAAAGAGACCAATAAAAGGGAAACCAAATAAGAAGACAGGAGGTTAGAATACTAATTTAGTGCGTAAAGCACAGGGAAAAACAAAAGCCAAATTAGCTATTTCATCAAACACGAATCCTCACAATCAGGGTAAACAATGCAGTGAATGTTATTTTATTCATAGGAAAGCTGACATAACTAGGCTATAATTCAAAACCAAGGATGGCATCTAACATAGAGACTGAGAGTTAGAATCAAATACAAGAATCCTGGTTGAATTTTGCAGATGGGAAGTGGCCTGAATGTAACACATATTGAAGTAATTCTACTTAATTTCAGTAGAACCTCCTTCCAAGTAGATGCCTTGAACATTTCTTTTAATGGAAAAGTAGGATAAAAATACTTTAAATACATAAATAAAACTAAGTAAAGCAGTTGTATTAAGAATCACAGCAAATAACTCACTAACTCACCTTGATAAAACAAGAAATCTAAGAGATTTCCTTATAACTACAGAGTGTGGAATTCAGTATGAAATGAATTGACACAATACTGTACAGATCACATTAAAGGATCTATTCAGTTTTAATGATCAGTGGAAACAGCAAAAGGTCAGCTAGGCACAATCCAACCTATTTAGAAGAGAGGATGGCTGGAGACCAAATGCTGTTTTATCTGATTAAATAGATCAAGGCAGCCGAAAAACCACAGAGGGAAAGACTCATGTTGATTTTCCCATTATCCACCAGGTCTATTCTGGAAGCCTGGGTATAATAAAAAGAACCCTTTTCAGTGAAAGAACACTAGATTCAATGTTCTGTGAGCCTTTCAACGAAGAGCCCACTCTGCATTCTAGAGAAACAGTGCTGTGAACCTACAGGGGAAGAAGAAAATTCTGAAAGGAAAATAAAAAGAGCAAAGCTGAGTTAATTGTGGACTTCTTTACTTAATCACTTATCTTTGAGATAGCACTTCTCTAATGAATATCGGCCTTGTATTCCTTTACGCAACCAAGAACTCAAACCATGGTCGAAAAAGGTTCCAAGGGATGATAAGTGGAACATGGATAAGCTGTGGTCTGTCCATTAGCGTGGAGTAATTGCATGTATAAACAATAGCACTGACAGTTGTTAGGGTAAGGAGATTTAGGAAGAGTTCACAATTCATTTATAAGCATACACTGCCCTATGAGTGACCTAGGAGAGGAAGTACTTTTATATAGTTGGGAAAAAACAGGGGTTGCCTAGCCCACATTAAAAAACAACAAGAAAAGCAAATGTTGTTGATTCAGATAATAAACACAAATCGAGGCTTATTATATCCTTATCACAGATTTTGTAAACATACAGTGCTGTGTTATTGTATATCTTCTATCACAGAACAAGGAAGTGAGGAATATTCTGGGATTACTTTGCCAGGCCTCTTGCCTCTTGTTTCTTCAGAACAAATGTTAATACAGTCCCCATATGCTTCTGGGAGTAGAAAGGATAAAGCAAGTAGATAATGGAAGTCAAGACTTTTACCATCATTTCAAAAATGTTTTCAATCAAAATGAGGCATGAATGTAAGATCTAGACAATTGTGGGGAGGAATACAGATGAGGAAGACTATGTAATTGGACTAGGACAAAATACAAAACAGTACCATTTTACGAAGACTGTAAAATGTGAAGACATGCTAAAGACCACAAAGAATGGCTTTATCAACACATCTTCTCTGAATTGCTAGAACTGTGTTTGACTTTGGCCTTAGCTAGACCTAAGGTTTATCCCGGAATCGTCCCTGCCTGCTCCCGGGATATCCTGTGCGTCATTTACATGAACAGGGATGACCCCGGGACAATCCCGGGATAAACCTTAGTTCTAGCTAAGGCCAAAGAGAGTATACAGCTTTAATCCTCCAGTTCCAGGCAACATTATATCAATTGTAACTGAAAGAGGGTTTCTCCAGGTATGAAGCTACCCATACACTACGGTTGTCATCTGAGGCCCTTCTCCAGGTATCTCCTCCAAGGAAGGTATGGAGGATGACAACCGCCCAGAGAGCTTCAGCTATTGGGCGGTATAGAAATGCAATAAATAAATAAATGGCAGCAAGGGATAGGGAACCCCTAATTATGGAACCCTCTCCCCAGTGAGGTTTACCCACTGTCCACATTGTCATCTTTTTAGTGCCTAGTTGTTTGAATTTTTATTGTTGATTTTAAAATATGTAAATGGCATTATATTATAATATTGTATAAGGTTTTAATCTTTTGTTAACTTCCCAGAGTGCTTTGGCTATTAGGCGATATTGAAATGTAATAAATAATTTTAAATACATAATATACTAGTGTAGTACTTCAGCACAATTGAAGTTCAGGCTGTGGTATAATTAATTCTGTGGGTGCTGCTGCTTGATCTGGACAATATATCTAGCTTGATCCATGTAAATAAAGTGCCCTTCTGAATATAGCTTTTGTGTGTCAAGTCCAAAGAGTGAAAACACATACACACACACTCACACACACACACATTCTTTGTAGCATATTCACACAACTGCAATTAAAGATATACTAAATGTAGAGTGGAGACTTATACATCAGAGAGCTTCGGCTGTTCAGCAGTATAGAAATTTGATTGATTAATTAATTAATTAATTAATATCAGTTTAAAGGGAGACAAAATAGGACACAGATTGGTATAAATTTTATGTATGTATAGATGCAAATTTATAAATTACTATAATTAAGAGAGAAATATCATCTCACCATAGTGGGGAAGGCTGTAGCCTATTCAGTTTCCCGAACTATCTGTGTAATTGCAAATAACACAAATACAAAAAGACACCATAAACTTCTGTGCCTTCTTGTCCAAATTAATATAAACCCTGAATTCTGGATTCCTCACCACTGAAAATTGGAGAATGGTTAACAACAACCTACCTGTTAAATTAATTTCTATGCCACTAAGCCCCATTAAATTTTGTAGGACATACTTCCAAGAAAACATGCTTAGGGCTGTACTGTATGTATGGAACATGGTTAAATAAACCCCTGTCTTTGCATTCTCAATACACTTATACAGGTTTGCAATGAAGCAAATATGTGGAGCCTTCATATGCACAGATGTTGTCACCGATATACAATGAACTGGCTGGAACTGGGCTAGTTCTGATTAATGCAGAGAATGGCTGGCTACTTGATTCTATCTGCTCTAACACATATTAAGCTTTCCTCTAAAAATATCCCATGAAGTGTTTACTTACTGCCTGATGCTACCCCGAAATAGCAAGGGAAACCTCAGACTTCCGCACTTGGGATTACTGAACACCAGGTGCGTTGTGGGGGAAGATACAGAATGTAAAAAGTTACTGACCACAATGCCTTGCACCATGCTCAAAAGCAAATTAATTAAAATGCCCCTTTGTGCTAGCATTGAAATTTAGATTGAAACATGATCAATTTACATCCATAACAGAAATTTAATTCTGGAAGATTCTCTCATGTGTGTACAAACACCACAGGGGCAGAAAAAGTATTGTGCAATAAAATTGATCTCATCACTTTATATTGACCAGAGGAGTCTTGATATTATCCTTGGAACTTTGGGGTCCTCCCCTTCCCTTTACGGTAAAGATTTCCATTATAGAACAGGCAGGAGAACAGGCAGAATTCAAAGTTGGAGAAGATTCAAGACCACAGTCACTCTACCTAGGAGAAGTCATCCTACCAAAATCTCTCCAAGAACAAACCAGCGCTTCATCCAGAAAGTCAACAAGAACCACAGAGTAACATCCAAGGATCTGCAAGCCATTCTCGCCTTGGCTACTGTGAATGTTCATGACTCAACAATCAGAAAAAGACAAAACAAGAATGGTGTTCATGGGAGGATAACCTCGAGGAAACCCCTGCTGTCTAAAAAGAACATTGCTGCCCATCTGAAGTTCATTAAAGATCACATTGATGATCCTCAAGAGTTCTGGACAGGTGAGTCAAAGGTAGAAAATTTCAATAGGAAACTTTGGTGAAAAACAAACACTGAGTTCAAACAGAAGAACCTCATCCCAACCATCAAGCACGGTGGTGGGAATGTCATGGTTTGGGCCTGCTTGCTGCCAATTCCTGAATGACTTGCCATCATTGACTCAACCATGAATTCTGCAGTGATGCTGATGATTCTAAATTCTAGAGAATGTCAGCCCATCTGAAACTGAACGGAAAATGGGTCATGCAGTAAGACAATTATTCTAAACACCAGCAAATCTAGAAAATAACGGCTGCAGAAAAATAAATTCCATGTTTTAGAATGGCCTAGTCAAAGTCTGGATCTAAAACCCATTGAAATGTTGTGGCAGGACCTGAAGTGAGCTGTTTATGAAAGGAAGCCCTCAAATGTCACTGAGTTGAAGCAGTTCTGTAAGGAGGAATGGGCCAAGATTCCTTGAAACCAATGTGAGAGACTGACCAACCCTTACAAGAACGCGTACTTGAAGTCATTGCTGCTACATGGGGTGCCACCAGGTACTGAATCTAAAAGTTCACATACCTTTTTCACATATGGATACTGAATACTGAATCAGTTGTGGATAAATAAATGTTGAAAAAGCATCATGTTTGTGTGTCATTTGTTTAATCATATTATCTATTGTTCTTTATATAGGATTATGCGGTTAGATAAAGATCTAATAACATTTTAGGTTGGAAATATATGACAATCCTTAGGGGGTTCACAAAGTATTTCTTGCCATTGTAAATGCCAAGGAACAAAGCAGTGGTCCTCAGCACCACCTTCTAGAATTGTCATCAAGGCAGGAATGGACCCACCCCAATATGGTGCTTTGAACTCCCTAACCAGGCAGCCAATCCAGAACGGCACCATAGTTGATTGTGCTGTAAAACTTTGAGAGGTCCAAATGAATCAACAGGGTCACACTCTCCCATCTCTTTCCTGTCATAAGTCATCTAAATGAGCGACCAAGGCAATTTCTATATAAAAAAGAGGCCTAAAGCCTGATTGAAATGGATCCTGAAAATCAGGCCCTTTCTACACCTAAGGGTTATCCCAGGAAAATGGAGGAGTCGTCCCTGCCTGCTCCCGGGATCCCCTATGTGGCATTTGAATGCACAGGAACGATCCCGGGATGATCCCGGGATATAGGGCTGGTGTAGACATGCCCTCAGTCTAACCAAATTGTACCTGGAGTTGCACAGCCATGCACAAACAATTTACCTAGGAAGGGGATGTTAACAATTTGGTGATAGTTGTTTAAATCTTCTGGGTCCAAGGCAGGTTTCTTCAGGGGCCTCCTTTAAAGTGCCTAGGACCACTCCTTCTCTCAAAAAGGCTTCCACCACTTCCTTGACCTAGCCATTCAAAAACCCTGCTTACATCAGAAAAAAAGAAATTTTTCTACACTTCTTTAAAATCTGATAATTTGGTTATAATATCACAGCAAATAAATCTTTCCCTTAGCTCTCTGTATAGCTAACAATGTAGGAGATCAGGTACAAGAACTTCACATCTTCACTGCACAAGTGATATCAGGTGAGGAAGGGAAATGGGCTCAGAGGACGATCATACTAAGCTCAATTCCCTCCTTTCAATAATCAGTAAATTATAGTTGGAAATGAAGGAAATAAAGAAATAAAAAGACTCCTCCTCTTAATTGCACACAAAATCCTTATGGGATTCCCACTTGTCCTGCTATGCTGTAATCTGTAAAACACAAGCCTACATGTGGCCACTTACCTGATTACATGTATTGATGTCTATTCCTCCCTTTAGATATTCCACCACTTTGTCCAAATTGCCAGCCCTGGCAGCTCTGAGAAAGCTTGCATTGCTGTCAGACTGTGAAAAGAAGAGGCAAAAGAATGTTATTGCATTTCTAAGTAAGCAACACAAATATGACCAAAGGAAAAGCTTGTACATTGATTTACATTGATGTACAGCCAATTCCCCATTGATTAATCTAAAAACAACTCAGGAGTACAGATTATTATTTACTAAATATAGAAAGCCAATAATCAAACCTTTCATCAAGAGATGAGGAGAACTCTTCTACATGTCTTCACCTATCCACTATCCCTGAAGCCATCATTATTATTATCTCTCTTTTTTCGCTTGTGATGGTTTTCTTAGATGGTCATGACTGGCTTTGCCAAGTCATGCTGTCTTTTACTGATTCAGGAATTTCCTGACTGTTGAGCATGTTTTAAGTATGAGTCATTTCTCGATGTTGATGTGGATGTATTTTGGTATTATTATTATTATTATTATTATTATTATTATTATTATTATTATTATTCCTATTACTACTATTATTGTATTATTATCATTCTTATGATCATTTCTATACTGGCCAATAGCCACTGCTCTTTGGGTGGCTCACAAAAATTACAAATCACAAATTCAAGTTAATAAAACATAATATAAAATATAATAAAACATACAAAATTTAGAAACAATTTAATCACCTAAAACACTTACAGTAAGATACTGGACCTGATAAAAACAATTGACACAAATGCCCCATCATATGCCATCAAATGCCTGTGAGTAGAGGACAATCTTAACCTGTCGCTGAAAAAATGATAATATTGGTGCCAGGTGGACCTCAGTGGGGAAAGCATTCCATAATTGGGGGCCACCACTGAGACGCCCTCTCCTTCCAAACCTCCCTCAGAGGAGGCACTCAGAAGAAGGTGATGTTGATTATAGCAAGGGAATGATAACATTCTATTTACTGGACATTTAACATTCTTGGCAGGACATACTAGGAAACCAGCTTACTAAGCGGTTAGAAGCACGGTATAGTGGGTTACTACTTGGTCAAAAATTTTGCATTCACCATATTTATGAATAGTCCTGTTCAGATATTTGGCTCAATGTATACCCTAAACACATGGAGTGGGAAGAATGACCCCACTCACTGGCACACTCCCAGTATTACTGTGTACCATTGGGCTTATCATTCCAACATCGTTGCACTGCACTTAGGACCAAAGCACACATTACTGTACAGTAAACCTGGGGACTGAGATCCAAATTGGGACCCTAGCACAGGGGATAGGAGAATTTAACCCACTGAGGTCCCAATCTGGATCGGAAGGTGGGCAAACTAGCAAAATTGATTGCCAGATAGTGTACCATTTGGTAATGAATGGTTGATAAAAAAAAACAAAGAATAAAATATAGCACCCAAAGATACAAAATTATCATCACTACAGTTAATCACACGTTTTAGAAGTTTGTCAAAATTTC
Source organism: Elgaria multicarinata webbii (assembly GCF_023053635.1). Classification (NCBI taxonomy): domain Eukaryota; kingdom Metazoa; phylum Chordata; class Lepidosauria; order Squamata; family Anguidae; genus Elgaria; species Elgaria multicarinata. The sequence continues at coordinate 32,185,867 of NC_086180.1, read as the reverse complement.
TAATTATGGTAATAAAGGATTCATTTGGTACACAAGGGAACCAACACTTTGTGTTTGTATATCTAAAGACAAAGTTCTTACTGGTCATTACAACTGAATATGTTGAATTCTGTCTTTGCCTTCTTTGCTTTCATGTCTCTAACTAAGCCAGAGTGGGCAATTTGTGGTCCTCCAGGAGTTCTGACCCATGATCCATCACCACTGGTTAGGAATGATGTGAGTAGTAGACCAAAACATAGAATCATAGAATAGTAGAGTTGGAAGGGGCCTCTAAGGCCATCAAGTCCAACCCCCTGCTCAATGCAGGAATCCACCTTAAAGCATTCCTGACAGATGGCTGTCCAGCTGCCTCTTGAATGCCTCTAGTGTAGGAGAGCCCACAACCTCCCTAGGTAATTGGTTCTATTGTCACACTGCTCTAACAGTCATGATGTTTTTCCTGATGTCCAGCCGGAATTGGGTTTCCTGTCACTTGAGTCCATTATTCCGTGTCCTGCACTCTGGGATGATCAGGAGGGCCACAAGTTGCTCACCCCTGGTTGATGTCCCTCAGCAGTGGAAGGTGGTGGCATTGCATTCATTTTGGGGATGGGGTTCAGCACCTTGGATGGCTCCTTTAGAGTTTTGACTGGTTCTGACTAAAGCCCAGAATTCAATCACAGCCCCACCGAAATCAGAGCCACTACCATCCAGTGTCCCTCAGGCTTCCCCAGAGCCTTTTCCTGGTCTCAATCAACAGCACACAGTCTCTCTTCAAGGTTTCTGCTAGGCCTAATTCCCACTGATCCTTCCTGTCCTGTAATTCCCGTCCTAATTCAGTCCTGTATCTCGTCTCCCACAGTTCCCTGACATCCAAGCTCCACTGCTTACTGCCTACCCTGACTTCTCTTTTGCAGCCATTTTTCCTCCTTCATTCCTTTGGCCCACTTGGTCCTATGTTTCCTCATGTCTCAGCTTCTTTCCCCTTTCCTATCAAAAGAGCACAATCCCTGCTACAAACTCTGGGAGGGTTTTTCTCCTTCAAATTGACCTTTCTCAAACTGACTTCCTTAACAGAGCTGCACTGTTTGTCGGAACTGTAGGGTACACCCTGCCTCCTAGCAATCAGGATGTTAATCTGCTTTATGATACCACAGCTGCTCAACCAAAGGCTTAATGCTCACAATGCTTCAAAGTGATTACTGAAAGCAAACACACACATACACACATACACACACGCACACACACACCAGCCAGCAACAACAATCCTAAAACTTTTTATGAATATATGGAGAGCGCCAGTATGAGGCAGTGGTGTCAGACTAGGACCAGGGAGACCTGGCTTTATCCCAGCCTGCCATGAAGCCCACTAGATGACTTTGACCCAATCATCTTCTGTCAGCCTAAGCTACCTCAACGGATTGTTTTAAGGATAAAATTAGGGGAATATGTGCCACACCCTCAGCTCCTTACAAAAAGTGCAATGAAATACAAGAGAATGTGCAACTGAACCTCTGTCCATGTATACAGCCTCTGCAGCACAATCCTATCCACATTTACTCAGAAGCAAGTTCCAGTAAGCTCAATGAGACTAACTACTTAGTAATTGGTTTATGTAAGGGCAACCTTAATTTGACCGTTGTGCTATCCTGCCTCCCCCCACCCCCAGAAAACATATTAGGAAAGCCACCAATCCATTCCCTACATTTTTTAAACAGTTGATTGATCAAAAACATTAACACACATACAGTGATATGAAAATATAATTTGAAGTCTCCAGTTAGGTAATTTGCCAGTTAATATATTTTGTTGAAGGAGTGCTACCATGACAGAGCTAAACTGTGGGTAGATTTATTTCAGAGTGAAATATATGAGCATTTTGGCAGCAGCACTTAACATCCTTGGGCAGCTGCCAGGCCCCAACTCACCAAAAGGGTGCACAGGCATTAGGGATAGGAAGTGATCCACCATTTTAATAACTACATCAGAGTCCTCATGGGAAGTGTAAATGGCACCTCACTGCCCAATGCTGATTGTGTCCTGTTTGACTTGATTCAAGACACCCAGAGCTGCTGAAACCAGCAAGGCACATGCAAGAAAGGAGGATCAATGCAAGACCCCTGTCGGGACAAGTCTGTTCACATCCAATCAGGTCAGGTCAAATGGGGTGAAGTTGCACTACATCAGGTCAAATCAAGTGGGGTCAAGTCCCATGGCATCATGCCAAGTCAAGTCAGGTTTGGATCAGGCAGGGTCTTTCAGGACCTTGGCCAGCACCAAGATAGCTGAAACTCAGTCAAGGTGAGCTGTTGACTCAGCAACAGCCAAAGGCTTCTCTGAAGCCTTATAAAGGCCAACAGCTCAAGACCTGCGGTTACCTCCACCCCTTCAGAGAAGCAGTTTGTTTCTTAAAGGACTACTGCTGATTTATAACCACCGGCTTCTATGGAATGGGGATGGTGAAGGTTGTAAAGGGCAAGTGTCATCTGCATCTGAGGAGTCAAGTAGTAGAATATCCTCTGGCCTAGAAGACCCAGGATTTAAACGAATTTCCTCTGCCTTCTGAGCCCTCTTTGGAGCCAGAGGCTGGGGAACATGACAGATAGAATGCTGCTGCTACCCATTTGTCAGGGAGGCTCAGATGCAGGAGTGGGACCATCAAAGGTACTTTGTCAAGATTCTGATCTTGAGTAAGGATGAGACCAAGGGAATGTCTACACCTTAGGGTGTAGAGGGAGGGGGGATGATCCCAGACTTACCTGCTTCTGGGATCGTCCCTGGCTATCTAAATGGAAGTGTGATGTCCTGGAAGGGGAAAGGGACATTGCGCTGTTGCGGCCACCTTTAAAAAAAAAAAAAAAAAAAAAAAGACAGGAGTTGGAGCGCACTTGCACTCCAGCGAAAAAGTAAAAAAAAATATATCCCAGACCCTGCTCCCCACCCAATGTCCCTGGACTCCTCCCAGCCTGGCTCCTTCCCTCTGCTGGGCCCCGCTACTCACGAGGATGAGGGAAGAAACCAGGACGGGAGCCCACACTGACTGCGGTCCTCAGGATTGTCCTGGGATTGCAGGAAAACCCGGGGGAAAAGTGGTCCCAGAAATCCCAGAGAAATGGAGGGATCGTACCTCCCTGCTCCCAGGATTCCCTGTGCATCATGTGGATGCACAGGGACAATCCAGGGATGATCCCAGGAAAAAGGCATGGTGTAGACATGCCCCAAGTAACTCTTACTTGTACCTGTCATAGGTAGGCACATGGAGGATGTTTCATGGTTCTCTTACATTATGGTAATCCTACTGATACCCAAGTAAAGTTTTGTGAATCTGTCCATAAATAGAAGCAGCAGCAATAGATATGGGACATGAACTGCAAACTGCCATGCAGTGCTGACTTTGCACCACACATGTCATTCATGATCTTATATTCCTTATAACCCGAACTATAAAGTTGAGACTGAGATAATTACTAGTGCATGTCATTTAGTTCTGAGGGATATTTGAAGCAGTGTTCCAAACCTATGTAATTATTGTAACTTAACTCACTCTAGATAAGGGTGTGTAAAAGGGATGTAAAACCTCTAGTCAGAGATAACAGTGGAGATGTGGGTTGGACATATGGGTGATGGGGATTTGACCTGTGAAGAGCAGCTGCTTTTCCTGACAAAGGATGAGTAGCTTCACCCAGTGTTCATGGGGAATTGTGCAATTCTGGGGACTTGGATGGTACTGGGAGGAACCTCTGCTCTTCCCAACACTGACCAAGTCCCTTTCTCCATGCTGCGAGGCACCATGGAACTCTGTGCTCCCCCAGCACAGAGAGAAGGAGACAGACAGACAGACAGACAGACAGACAGACAGACAGACAAGACAGACAGACAGACAGACAGACAGACAGACACCAGGTGCTGGGGTGATGACACCAGTGGGTGTGTCCATGCCCATGGACATCATCCAGCCTGCAGTGAACCTGGTGGGGGACAATCCACCCTCCTCCTCAAAACAGATCTGCACCCTTGTTATAGATGCTCCCTTCTCCCTGCTTGAAATAAGAAAATGAAAACTACTCTCAGCATAACTACAGAAAACAAAGATCTATCTTTTTAAAAAAAATCCATTTAAACAACGGTCATTCATCCCCCCACCCCCCGATCATCATAGTTGCTTATCCCATCACAGAAATTCAAAACAACAGCACTGATTTCATCTTCATTTTACTTGGTTATTTTTGCAACAGTATTTTACCCCCAAATACAAAGATATCCTTAAAAAAATGTATTTAAAGTAAACTGCATTATATATGCCATGCTCTTTAGCATCAAGAAAACAGACCACCCAACCTAGCACACTGCAGGGAGGACAGAAAACTAAATACAGATATATGCATTGTCAGAGTCTTTTTCTAGTGTTATCGCCAGCCAATGAAGCACTGTAACCATGATGCAGCAAAAGTGTCTGTCACACACTCGTAAGAGATACAGTCTACAGCCAAGGGAGATTTTGTGCATTGCAGCAGAATCTCCATTACAAGTGCAGATACTGACAGCCCAAATCTATGATGCAAACTAACTTTATTGAGCCTTCAGGTTATGCCACAGAGCCCATCATTTTCATTATTTCAGTACGAAGATGTTGCATTTAAAATAATGTAGTCCCCTAGTTTCACATTTTTAAATGCTTGACATTGGCTGTCTGGAGTCCTTACAAACATTGAACGGGGATAAAAATGGGCAGGGTAATGCTGTGATGAAAGACACGTTTAATCACAACATCAGTGTAGAGCCTCTATATCTACCATTGAATGTGCATAGGGTCTGCATGACTGCGTACCTTGCAAAAGCAGGATCCCTTATCATGTGGGGAGGTCTGTATGCATGTACAGGTTTATATACAGGGGCTCTCTACAGACGTCCTGCTGCCATGATGCCATTCTCCCCACCTATATATTTTATCCCTATTCAAGCATCTGCAAAGGGCTTAGGTTGGGGTATCATACAGTCATGAAGGTTGTCTAGATGTAATACTGAGTATCAGATTATTATATGAGACAAAGGAGACAGAGAGATTACTGACCTATTTTTCTCAAGCGGTTCACTATAAAAAGGACATATGGGACTATATACATCAGACCTTTTTAGTAACTTTTTTTAATGAAATATTTATATCCCTCTTTTTCTACAAGTTTTTGTACATGGTTCCTCCCCTCTTCACTGTATCCTCACAGCAACTCTGTGAGGTAGGTTAGGCTAAGAGTTAGTGGAAAGTTGAGTCCAGATCTTCCCAGAAAATTTTTATCAAAAGGTGAGAAACCTCTGAATCTACATAATCATTGCAAACATTGTGCTTTCCCACCATCGCCTATGCCACCTTTAGATATAGCCCTTACCATGGTGCACCCCACAGCCTCCTAATGGGGGCTGCCACACTGCAGAGAGGGAAGGACAGCCATATAAATCTGTCCCTTGTACAGAATCCCCCAGCTTCAAACTATGCCGCCTAGTGACTGAAGTAGGTATTGCAGACTTTAAACACATGGGCACATTTAGATAAATTAAAATTAATTAATGTGTTTTAAGAACTAAATAATCCCAAGGTGCTCACCCCTAGCTTCCCCTTAGTATGCATGCCAAGTATCAGGCATCTAGGCTTTACCATCTTGGGAGTTATGGTGCTCCAAGACAGACACACATTCACATTTATTATTATATATGTTTCTCCCCAGATATGTCATCAGACTCAGTCAACTGATTTTTAACAGATGGACATTTTCCTAGCTGCCCATTCTAATTGTGAATTTGAAGATGGCCGAAGCAGATGGCAAGATTTGTCTAATCATAAGCATCTATGGACCATATCTTGTGTCCTGTAAGGTCACCAGTACAGTACTTGCAAACCTGTCAGGGCATCTCCAGAAAACAAAAACAAGCACTCACACAATTTTTCTTAGAGACATTCTCACATTATTTATTTACAGTTCATTTTTCTGCCCACCATAGTCACTAGTGCCAATTTACCAACAATGCCACAATATCTGCATCCCCACATAATGAAAGCAAATGCCCTGTTGAAGGCATGTAATTAAAAAAAAAATTAAAAAAAAGATGAGGGATATTCATTTCAGTTTACAATCACTTAGTATCCACCCAACCCAACGCAACCCCATTCAACTTTAAAGCTCTTTGGAAGGGAAGGGAGAAGTTGTGTCATTCGTCACTAGTGACATCGTACCAACATCATTTATGCAACCTCATGCTATGCTGCATCCCTTTTTGCATGAGAGTAGAAATAAAAAGCAAAATGTTGCTGCTTTGAGCCCTAGGAAAATATGATTACTTCTCCACTAGGAACATGACCTTGAGGAAATACATCTAGACCTTTTGAAACAAATAAATGGTAATTGCGTATTTATTGTGCAAACAAAACAAGACAAGACAAAACACAAAACAAAAACACCCTATCATGTGAAATTATGTACCCTTTATTTCTAAACAGAAACAAATATTTGTACTTTGCTGCTACAGATTTACATGGCTATTCCTCCGGAATCCTGTGTAAATGTGCTTTGCCCTGGTAATTTACTAAATTTATGACACCTTTCAGTTTCAAGCATATGAAATTCTTTATCTCCATGGTATTAACAACAGAATCTCAATGATACAATAAAATAGACTAATAATGTACTGTGTTTTCTCAATTTCTGTTCCTTCAGTACACATATCACCATAGATACTAAGAGACTATAATCAACCCCAACACACCAAGAGATTTACAATAGCTAATCTCCTAGATTTATATTAGTGAAGAGTTACCAAAGCATTGGCTACTAATCATGAATTAAAATCCCCAATTCAGATATAGTTTTGCACTGCATCATATACATAGCCTGGAAAGCAGTGGTTGGAAATGTGGATGGAAATGAACACTGCTATTTGCATCATGTTGCGCAAGCAGAAATGCATCACTCACCACAGACCTGAATACCTGGTAGTGCCAAGCAGCATTACCAGGTAGCATTCATCAGGAAGGGCCATGGCTTAATGGTAGAGCATATATTTTGCATGTAGAATATCCCATGTTCAATTTTCAGCATCTCCAAGTAGGGCTGGAAAAAATCCTGGAGAACCATTGCCTGAAGAGCCATTGCCAGCCAGTGTCGACAGTACTGGACTACTTGGACAATTGGTCTGACTCAGGCCTCATCTACACCAAGCAGGATATTGCATTATGAAAGTGGCATGAAAGCAGTATAAAAAAGGCAGGTGCCACACCAAGCAGGATATGGCAGTATGAAAGCTGTCTATGGTATGTGTCAATGGGCCCCAGCAGTTGTCGGTGCACTTCCATACTGCTATAAAGCTGTAGTGTGGCTCCTGCCTTTTGCATACCGCTTTCATACCACTTTCATAGTGCAATATCCTGCTTGGTGTAGATGAGACCTCAGTATAAGGCTGTTTCCTATGTTCCTCTGCAGGTGAAAGCAAACAGGCAGGTCTTTTTTTATTCAAAATTCTTCCCTAGCACCGTTACATTAATGTTACAAATTGTTTTACAGAAGCCAGTAGTCCTCCTGTCTTTGTATCTTTCTGTGGGAAATTCCCCTTGGTATGCTATCAGAGGGAGTTCCGGCATGTAGCCAGGGAACTAGCTGCTGAGGTACTGCATTTGAGGCACCTCTTCCTCCTCCAGATAGTTTAACAGTTCTTTTAGTCCTGTCCTAACCCCACCACTTTTCATGCACTTCTCTTCATGGTTGGGTTGTCCTGGCCACTCCACCATTGCTCTGAAACTTGTTGGCCTAGGATCCTACTTCTGGGTTGGCCTGTGGCCTGTCAGCATCCACCAGTGATGTAATGTCCAGGAGCCACATTCCTCAGACAAGCCAGGTGGACTCCAACATGATGTGCAGATGGGGAGCACAATGCAACTGCATCCAGTGTGCATCTGTGGTTAATAAAAAGTGAGGGAGGAAGCAGCAGCCAGGCACCTCTCCACCGTGCCTGGGTCCAGCTCCAGCTCAGAGCCCCCTCCCTCCTGCTACCAACTGTCTCTGCAGAGGCCACCAGTGAGGGAGGAAGCAGCAGCCAGGCACCTCTCCACCATGCCTGGGTCCAGCTCCAGCTGAGAGCACCCCTCCCTCCTGCTGTCACCTGTAACTGCTGAACTTTCCAACTAAGATTGTAGTGCCTGAATTTGCTTTCCTTTTCCCCCTCCCCCTCCTCCCTCCCAATCCCCTTTCCTTTTGTGTCATGTCTTTTAGATTGTAAGCCTGTGGGCAGGGACTGTCAAGAAATACTTTTGTAAGCCGCCATGAGAGCCTTTTTTGGCTGAATGGCGGCATAAAGATCCTTAAATAAATAAAATAAATAAAAAATAAATAAATAATGCAGTGATAGAGACCATATATGGAGTCTACTTACCTACACAGATTCCCCCCTCCCGCTATTTCACATTCCTTTTGAAAAAATTAGAGATGACTGAGAATGATCTATACGTCTTGCTTGAGAGGATCAAAACCAGATTTTGTTTACTTTCCTGTAATGATTGCTTTCTGTATATTAGTTGAGAATTTCTATTTCTTTATTATTTAAACTACATTTCTAATGGTGGTACTTTTGTGCCCCATATATTCAAATGTAAGACAAACTGTCTTACATTTCTTCTCATGCCACCAATTCACAAGATGAGGCCCGTAGTTGAAAGTGAAAACTGTCCTTAATCCACCTTAACGTGTTTATCTCTTGCTGTGCGTAGATCATAGGGGTCAGCCAACACTTAAGGATCCTTGGAATGTCTTAACATGCTCCCTGGATTTGGCAAGGGAGATTCAGCCTTACGTCTAAGTCACATTAATTTTCAGGTTCTATGTTGAGAACTCAGATTATGTTACCCAAGTTCTCTGTTCATTTGTAGCCAGAAAATATATATATATTACATGACATCCAAAAATACGTCCTTGGTAGGTACTTAAAAACTCCATATTATCACCTCTCATGTTTAGAACAAAGGAGAGGAAATGTTTAGCTGTTATTGTACATTCAAACAACTGTTTGCATTTTAATGTATAGCCTTCTCAAAGCTACCTCGCAAATACCAATTAGCTCAGCTTTTGCAAATATGCAGTGCCCCCTTTATTTAAAATTAGTGAGAAAGGGTTAAATGGCATATTTAACTTAATTTAAAACAAAATCTGTTGCCAGCAATTTAACAACTCCTAAGCAGAACCTTTAAATAAACAACTGTCTAATGCTTTAGCCGTTAAAAAAAACTTTGACAATAATGCAGAAATAATATATTTAAATAACTGTGCACCCCAGCCTATTATCACTGGGATCTCAGGGTGGCATATAGATAAAATCAGAACAATATAAACATAAATAATTTACACAGCTAAAAATGTATTCAATCATTAACAATTAAAATCAATTAAAACTATGTGTAACCATGGAGAATTAAGTCCTTGAAGGCTTTGATAAAAAGCCATGTCTTAACTTGGCGCCGAAATGAAGCCAGTGTCGGCGCCAGTCAGGCCTCCAAAGGGAGGGTATTCCGCAAGCCAGTAAGAAGAATCAGAAACAGACTTAGGGTTGCACTGGTAAAATAGAGAGGGGTTTATCTCAGAGGGACGGTCTACCACTGAGTGTTTGTGGACCTATTAGCAAGAAAACAAAACAGAGCCACTCCAGAGAAGACTGGGAGGCAGCACAGCTTAAAAGTCTGTGTTGTTGTTGTTGTTGTTGTTGCCTTGGTCTTGGTAGATGCCAAAGCTGGAGGGACAGAAGTTGTAAGGCTAAGTTGCTGAGGCTGCCAGGAAGTTCAGCTGTCAGATGAGTGGCCACACAGAATTCCAAAAACGTGGTTGGGAGTGTATTTGGCAGTGAAACTGGAGGAAGGGGTGGGTATGTACATGAAGGAGACAGGAAAATATGGGACTATCATTTGATTCTTAGTCATTTGGTGGAGCGTTAGAAACCCAGTGCTCAGTGGATTATAGAGGGCAGGTTGAGTATGAGGACAGTAAGTTCAAGTGAACTAGGTACAGCTCTGCTTACCCCTGATGAAAACAGCCAGTTCGGATTGCGACTTGTATTTCACAAGAAAACATTTTTATCAGCTAAATTTTATGGCATACTCAGACAGCTGCTTGAATGCAAGTCATAAAACTGTTCTTTGTGAAATCAGAATGCCTTGTACTGGTTATCCTGTTACGTTTCAGGAAGGCAGAATTTTCCTCATAGCTGAGACATGGTGCAGAAGCTGCAGCAAGTGTATATGCAGCAGCTGAGGTGCTCACTGGAACACCTAGCTATGGTCACGTAACACCTGTGTTAAAAGAACAATAAGCCATGTACAAGCTTATGTTATTGTCATATAAAGCCCTAAACAACTTGGAACCAAGGTAACTAGCAGACTACCTTCCCTTCTACATACCCAGGCAACCTTTAAGATCAGCAGAGGACACCTTGCTGGTCATTTTAAAGGAAAAAGAATGTCGGCGTGAAGTACCCAAACGACGGGCCTTCTCTGTAGTGGCACCCACCATCTAGAAAACCTTCCCTCATGCAGTTTTCAAGAAAGAAAATGTGACATCTTTTAAATTCCTCCTAAAAAAGACACTTGTTCACCCAGGCTTTCCCTGGGCTGTTAAGTAAATTGCTGCTCCATTTTACTTTTCCTTAATTGTTTTACTGTAGTTGGAAGTGTTTTTAATGCTGTGTTTTAATGCTGTGTTTTAATATTGCTAACTGCTGAGAGATGTTATTGTTTTCAGCAGTATATAAATGCCACAAATAAATAATAAAAATTTATGCTTTACAGTTACAATTACAAAATTTATGCTTTACAGTTACAATTACAGTTCAAATACAGAACCTGCATTTGAAGAAAACTGAGGGCTCATCTACACCAGGCAGGATATTGCACTATGAAAGCAGTATATAAAAGGCAGGAGCCACACCAAGCAGGATATAGTGGTATGAAAGTGGTATATGGTATGTCTCAATGGGCCCCAACAGTTGTCAGTGCACCTCAATACCGCTATAAAGCAGTAGTGTGGCTCCTGCCTTTTATATATTACTTTCATAGTGGAATATAAGAGCCATGTGGTTGGTCACCACATTTCCATAATAAATTTCATAATAAATATCATTTCCATAATAAATGTTCATTCAATTATGCCTATGATATAAGAATATTCTGTGCAGTCAACACAGCTACAAAGACTTTGCTATGCCATGAAAAATACTAAATTGAGCTGTCCAAAGAAGAGCGAGTTGTAACAGAAAGATGAAGATGGAATAGAACAATGAAAATGAAATAATTATATCAACAGATGTCTCCAAAACTTCCAGATATAGATTCAAGGACAAGATTTAGGTATTATTATACCATATCATGTCTGGAAATATCTATGAGTGAGAGCCAGTAACTTTACACTGTACATAAACATACTAGGAAATTGTTTCAAAGTAACAATACATTGCCTTATAAGAGCAACAAAATTGCATAAAATATACAGTACAGTTGACACTGAAATGCAGAAAATGACAACCTGCCATAAATCATTTATTCAGCTCTCTAGCTTTTACTGACATTCATAGTAGTCCCAAGCTACATAATAAATATGGCCTAGTGGATAAGTGCCAACTTAATTTTATTAAATGAATGAAGTATTTGTGTGAACTGAGAAAGATTTGAACACTTTCTTGGCAAGAGGCACTACACATTAAAGGAGACATTGATAAGCCACTTGACCCGAGATAACGTAGTTTGCAATGTGTCCGATTCCCAAAGGTTGTTCTTGAAAACAGAAAAACATCAAACATTATGGTAAACATATGACTATAAATCTGCTGCAAACTATACATAAGAGACAATATCAAGAGAAGCTTCTTCTGTCGGAGTGAATTCAACTCATGTGAATCCAACCCAAAGGTTCTTTGATGTTAATTGATCTTATAGGAACTCTTTTCTATTCATGTTTAAATTGAGAAGGGATCAAACCCAAACATATCAGCTGGTCTGTGATACAGCAAGGAGGAATCCATGCAAGGATAAAGATTTTTGCTTATGGATCACCTCCTCCACTGCATATATGAGAGGCTGTGGGTGGGAGGAGGAGAAAGAACAACTACTGCATCCAGCAGCACAAAGAACACATGTGAAAGGGATCTAATCCAAGGAATTGTGTGTGCACCAGCAACAGCAAGTAGCCTTAATTTATCTTCAGATATTTTGCCTTCATGTCCCTTCAGCATCCTTGAAGCTCACCTTCTTACAAAGGCCTTAGCTAGACCTAAGGATTATCCCAGGCAAATGGAGGGGTCGTCCCTGCCTGTTCCCAGGATCCCCTGTGTGTCATTTGGATACACCGGGATGATCCCGGGATATAGGCCTGGTCTAGCCATGGCCAAAGTAGTAGTCAAGACTGTAGTGCAATGAACACCTTTGTAGCATGATATTGTTACTAGCTGACATTGTGTTATCACAGCAGGATGGATCAATACTACAATGACAAATTCATCATTGCAGCGCTGGGTAAAGCTTAGGCAATAAAGAAATTAGTTGGTTGAGGTTTTAATAAGCAGAGATGGACACAATGAAATAGGACTAAGAATAACTCACCTACATTTCATCTCGAGCCACCTCAGCCAGCAGACTGCCTCTACCTCACAGAAAATCTGTGCACTCAATAGACTGCATTATCTCATCTCAATGAAATACAGCACAGTCAGACTGTAGCCATGTCATATTAAAATGCTGATGTGGTAATAATGGCTAAAGCCACTCTGTACTAATATACTTATTCCAAACTGGAGGCAAATAGTTCCATCCAGTGAGTGTGTTTTTCATTATGAACTACCATTTATTCTACATCACTTAAATCAAAGGAAGCTCTTAGAATGAGTGAATATTTGTAAATTAGTAAAGTCAATACCCACTAGTTTATTTCTCTGTGTGTGTGTGTGTGTGTGTGTGTGTGTGTGTGTGTGTGTGTGTTTGCAAAGCTCTATGAAATCATGTAATAATGAATGGGCAGTATCCAATACTGCATTCTGGCTCAATCTGCTGCACAAGTGGGACCCAAAAGCTAGCGATTCAAAGAGCAACCCTGGGAAAAAACCATAAATGCTTGTTTCCAGATTGGGAAAAGTCAGCAGAACTTCCTTCTGCATTCTCCACTGACTTGCCCCATTCCAGAAATACGTGTTTCTGCTTGTTTCTGGTTCTCTTTTAAACTGCTAAGTCTCTGTTGCACTAGCAGTGGGTCCTGCTAGTGCATGGGCAGGCTTGGGTACTTCCCATTGTTTTTAACAATTTTTATGACATCTGTCTTGATAAGAAAACTCTGATTCAGTGGGTGGAATCATTCTTTATGTAATCTTTCTTTCTGTCCTTCTTTCTTTCACATTTCTATAGAAAATTATCCAAATAAATATTTCAAAACAACTATGTACATTTTAACTGAGATTATTATATTTTCCAAGTAACTCATATTTATCAGTGAAGAACATTTGTCACGTGAAAATAAGAAGGATAACTGGTTTTAACTACACCATCAAGAATGACTGCCATGGAACTAGGAGGAGCAAGTGAAATATGAAAGTTGTGTAGGTGGAGTTACAAACACACCATATGGATGCTAATATGAGATTACGTTGATGCAAAGTTGCATTTTGCAGCCATATATTACAAGGGAGTATTTGTACTTATACCAAAGAAGTTCTCCTTTTGAGAATGTCAGCATGAAATATGCAACATATAAATGTTTTACTGTGATTTCTACTCAGATTCTGTCAGATCAGCCATCTCACTACTACAACTACCACTAATAACACAGAAATTATTTGTATTGCCACAAGGTCCCATTCAGCTTAGACTACACTCAAATCTGCCTTTCTCAGTGCCTCATTTTTGTGATGAACATGAAACTACTTTCACAGTGAATGTGAGTACAATGGACTGAATCTAGATGCTAATGCACGGAGCAATGAATTATACATGCAAAAATATTATTTCATAACTGCTTTCCTTCTCCTGCTAGAGGCACCAAAGCTGTAGTCTTATGCACTGAGTTTCAACTAACACTGAGTTAGTCGAAACTCAGTGAGAACTATTTCCAAGTAAACACGCATTAGGCTGTTTAATACTGATATTCTAACACAATAATCACATGGAATATTTGTAAATCTCCATCTTAGTCATAGTAACTGCAAACATTGACAATGTGAGAGATCCCAGTGTAAGGACTCCCCCCCCATGTAATTTTGACTGTAAATCTCCTAAACGAGGGGAGATGTACTAACAAAACAATGCAGTTCATGAAAGGCAATTTATTGATCTTTTGGCACTCAACTGAGCTATCAGTATAGTCTCTCTTTTCAGAATGAAAATATAGTAAAATACCATCCTGCATTTTAGATGCAATTTATTTGGAGCCCCTCAGTTACTCTTTTTTTTTCCATCTTAGCTTTTTAGACACACATGTTCCAGGAGCTGCTTGCTCACTACCAGTACCCCTAACATTTGCCATTTTGGGCCACAGCAACACCTAAGGTTTATCCTGGGATCATCCAGGGTTCGCCCCTGCCTGAGCACTGGATCCCCTGTGTGTCACCTAGATGAACAGGTTTGACTCCTAGACGATCCAGGGATAAACCTTAGGTCTAGCTATGGCCTCAGTCTGCCTAACTGCAACTTAAAGACATAGATGCAGGTGTTCCAATGCTCAGCAATTCACCAAACAGTTTCAAAGTTCTGTTAAGTGGTCTTCTGCACAGTCGCTGTTTACAATCACATAGACCTAGCTTTCTCAGCTGTACTGTCTTTTCACTTACCAGTGCCTCTGGATCCTTACTCTCTCCATTGTTGCATCCATAGTAGTCTGGAATTTTATCCACATCTTGCATATTCCCTTGTACTCTCACACCCTTGTCCGTGTGACAAGTCTGGCAAACGGGTGCATTGCCCATATCAGTTGTCCCAATAACTCCCGCAAGTATGACTTTGCACTGCCCAGAATGCTCCAAACAGACAGATGACTTTCGACAATCCGGAAGGATATTGCGATATTCCTATGCTTTGCGCCCCTGAGCTCCCTTTGCCAGAGTTTTCTTTCTACTGGCTGGCCTGTGTCAAAGAGAAACCTCAGCAACTGCAGACAGCATTCAGTGACCATTTCCAATTCAGGCACTGCTTGTCTATTTTTACACCTACTAGGCCAGCTATGCATGTAAATTGAATGGGGAGGGGGGAAAGCTACATACAGGCAGCCTGACTAGTGCAGCGCTAAAGTCTGACTGTGTGAAATGCCTCCACATACAAGGGTTATTGAATTACCCAGCTGCATGCCTTTGAATGTTTTGATTTTCTCTCTCTCTCTCTCTCTACTGCTCACATTATCCCTTGGTGCTTGCCCAAAGCACTAAATTTCGAAATGCACCATGCTAACGCCTTTGTCGTTTCCAGGAGAGAAGGGAAAAACCCTTTCCATATAAAATGATTATTTCAAAATGCCAACTATTTGGTATTTACCATACAAATACTACCAAAAGATCTGGGGGCATTTTAAATAAAAACCCACATGGTATTTAATGTACAACAATTGGATATTTGTGTTCATACTGAATTTGCTTTGGATTAATGAGTCACATTTTCGTAGAATTATATTTAACATTTTGCAGAATTATGGCATTTGAGTGTAGAAGTAGCATTTGAGTATGGAAGTAGGGCTTTTTAAAAGAGTAGCTTCTGTTTAGTTTTTCTACTATTTGTGTATTCACTTTTAACCTTTTCTGAGAAAGAACACTGCACACTGCAAATATTAAAAGCAGAAAAATGGTACCTTGCTGATTACATACATCCAATTACATTTATAACTATAACAATATATCTAGAAAATACCAAATGCTTATATAAAAGCAAGTCCATTATTATTATTATTATTATTATTATTATTATTATTATTATTATTTATTACATTTATATACCGCCCCATAGCCAAAGCTCTCTGGGCAGTTTACAAAAGTTAAAAACAGTGAACATTAAAAATAAATATACAAAATTTAAAACCAAAATTTAAAACCATAAAAGCATAAAATACAAACAAAAACAGACAATATCCATTTAAATATAACTGCAGTGAATGAGTACTGATTTTATACAAAATTATTTCTCATTTTACACAAAATTATTTCTCATTTATTCAGCTATTTTCTTTTTGAAGATGGGAATTATATTCAGTACCCAGCTGTCAGCAGTCCAACATCTTTATTGCCCTATTGATTTTTAACCAGTTACTCTTCACATCTGCTAGGATTTATAATGAGATTGATGTGTTTTTCATCCTTTAGGAAGACTGAACTATATGAAATTTTCTCTCATGTTAATTATGTCAAGTTAATTAAAAATGGCTCCGTACTTCCCCAAATGTTCAACCTTTTAGTATTACAATCATTTATTATTTTAAAAAAACTTATTTTGATGTGGCTGCCTTATGTGCCATAAGAGTCTCTGTGATATGGAAGTTTTACAGATGACATATATTGGAATCCCTAATAGGCCTTACAATGTTCCAGCTATGGTGCATTACCTATAAGTCTCAGCCTGTATCTGTCATATTCAAGAAAAGCCGGGCCTAAAGAAAAGCAACCCTCTTTCCTTGCCCAATAAAGTGTCAGGCATGCCACATTTAATATTGGTTTGATGGGGTAGGTATGGAAATCTGAACCAGTTCCACCCTTCCATTCCCAAGCCTCTAATACGTGTTATTTCTTTGTATCATTGGGAGGAATTCATAGCACATCCACAAAAAGGAAGATGAAGAAACTTTCAAGGACCCGCAGAAGGTCAGAAAGGTACCAAAACGAATCAGACAGAGACACCATCAGTGCAGGGACCTGAGATAAGCAGTGTGAACTGAGATAGTGGGATTTCTCCCCAGATTTTCTTCTCTCCCACTGTGGGGATGTGGATGGGTGAGGGTGCGGGGAGGTCTACATGCTTCCTGCTGCTGCAAAAAGTACCAGTGTTGTATGAACAACAGAGGAAACAGGAAAAATAAAGAGCTTTGTTTACGAAGGAACCGAGTTGCAGATAGTGTCCTGCTCTGGCTGCAGCAGGCTCTAGAAGCAGTTCAGGTTATAACATAGGTGCTTTAAATCCAAGCCAAGGTCAGGGCACAGTCAGTCAAGAGGATCAGGCAAGAGGTCCAAACACGCTAAAAGAAGTCAGTACATTATGCAGCCCAGAAGGTCAAGAAACAGGGCATCAGGCAGCGACATGGTTCAGGAGACAAGGCACAAGGCAGGATGAACCACAGTTGTTGCAATGCTGGCTGATTTCTGATGCAGGCTTTTAATCCTGAAGCCTGCTGGACCCCACACAGAGCTCACCTGAAGTCATCAGAGAGCTCCCTTCAGAGCCCTACTCCTGAGGAGACCCTTTCTGCAGGTCATACTGGAGCCCTATTAGCCTGTCGCTTGAGGCACCAGGGGTCAGGGGGATGCTCAGCCTCTGTCTCAGAGGAAGAGTCCCTTTCTCCTGGCAGGGATGGCCCTGCAACTATCTCCCCCGAGGGCTCAGGCTCCTGTGGTTCTGATGGTCCCTGGTCTGGGGCTTTGGCTTCTGGGGTCTCTAGTTCCTCCTCTGAGGACTCCTCAAGTGGGGGCATGTCAGGTAGCTGCTTCTCTTCCTTTGGAACACCTGGGATATCAACATTTACATATGCAACTTCCTCTGAATAGGACATATTAAACTTCTTAGCACAACATGCCTATGACTTCATGTTGTATAGAGAACAGAGCTGCTTTTAATCTTGTTCTGCAAAATACAAGTCTAGTGACATGGCACAGCTCACTGTGTGTATAGCTCAGCTCTGCCAACTTTTATTTTATTTACCTCTGTCCTCAGTGTTAAGTATCATAAAAGGCTGCAGTTGGCAATCTCAAAGACTTGAAGGGTATTCTATAAATACAAAAGGTTAGTATGCTCATCATTGTTTCCTGTTAATGCAATTACACCTTCTCACATTCCATGTCTAACGAATAAGGTTTCCAAAAGTTTAAGTTAATTGTTAATCCTATCAAACCAAATTTAAATTTCTAGATTTGAAACAACAATCCCACAAATTCCTTTAATTTTAGACTGAAAACGTGTGTGTGTGTGTGTGTGTGGCAGAGGGATCTACACATTTCTTTGTGAAGGGAGTACCAAAGCAATAGTAGAAATTTGCAGAAGCAACAACCTTCAAGATTTTTCATATTCTTGCTCTTTTTGGATTAGAGTTTTGTTAAAAAGAGAAATCTCCTACATAAGAGATCTATGTCTAGCAACTTGTTCTCTTTGAAGAATTTTATTGCATTAAGAACATGTGCAAAATACACAACATACTTTTAAAGAATTCATAAATGGATACACTTATAAACCAGGAAACAAAGCCCATGGAGTCAGTTAGAATGATGCCCAACACTGATCAGCATGCATTCCTTGAGCTATACTAGAGTGATAAGCGAAGGGCTCCTGCAGCTTTAACTGTTGTGATGAAGAGGGAATTTCACCAGGTGCTGCATGCATATAAATGACACCTGCTGAAATTTCCTTTTCTATATAACTGTTAAAAGATACAGGAGCCCTGTCCTCCTTTCCATATGGTCACCCTACTTTTAGGACTATTCCAATCTGTGCAATTTAACAGCAGGTAGTAAATATTAATCAGTAATATAACTCTGGAGGTGAATTTGAAGCAACAACTAGAAATGGGTTTTGGAGTTAGAAAACTACAAACTGAATGACATAAACCGAACTTACTCAAAACTCTCCAAAGTTTAAAAAAGAGTCTCTCGTAGAACTAATCCAGGAAGTATGGCTTCATGACTAACCTTAAATGTTTTTCATTGGATTTGCCAGTTCTGGTTGCTCTCTAACAGTGTGATTTAGGGCGTCTTGCCATATGACTGTATTTACCTTCTTTGAAAGTTGACATTTGACTTCTTTTCATTCCAAATCTGATGCATGCTATGCATATTGATTTTGTACAACACAGAGTCAAAGATGAAAGGGTCAAACTGCTGAGAAAGGCATGCTTCAATATGGCAGGTGCGGAACATCACTTGGGATTTGACAGATCAAGAGAAACTATAAATCATTAAAGTACTGTGTAATCATCCAAGCCATAGAATTCATAAAAGCCCTAACAGGATTTGTCGTTCTTAAAAGAAAAAAAGTTTGATATTTTCTTATTTGTGCCATTTCATCACCGTTTAAAATTGTTAACAGAGAGATGCTGCTTGAGAACCTTTAACTAGTTATCGAACTGAGAAAACGTGGAAGGTGGTTTTGCTTATTTTGATTTGGCACTTAGCACTACAACCTATGCTGCTAAATCTATCCAAGAGCAAGACATATATATAGCACTACTGCCGCAAAATGAGGAAATAATAATAGTTTGCATTTACATAGTGGATTACAAGTATCCAAAGTGCTTTGCATATATAATATCAGAGTAGTTTTTAAACAGCTTAGTAAGGTAATGATATTGCAGATGGGTGCAGGGAGAGAATGTTGGTTACTCATGTTAGTTTGGAGATGAGATGAGATGGAAACCATGACATTTTCCACAGCATTTTAACTCACAGCTCACATTCTCAGTAGCTACACAAACTTGGTACATTTGAAATTAAAATACAAAGGAAAGCAATGGCAACATGGTTCCACACTACATGTCATGTCAAAGCTATTAAAAATCCATCTCTGTTAATTATTATTTTGAATCATATGCTTTAAAATTAAGATGTATATCTAAATATAGCAATTATTAAAATTGATATGTAATGTCAAATGATTTGGAATTATTAAAAATGCTTTGATTATATTTAAGAGCATGTTCATAAGTTGCATTTTTATAGCTATGATTTTCAAGTGTGTGAAACTGCTGCTCTCCTCTAATGTCAGCCATTTACCTAGCAATGGGAGCAAATCAGATAGAAAATATCTCATCACCTATTTCTGATTATGCAAACTAAGCTTAATTGTGCAATAGGCATTAAATCTTTGCTTTTTCCTTGACATATCCCAACTGGTCTTTTTGTGGGTGACAGTTCCCAAAATTTTCTATCTTCCTTCTTTGAGTTTTCCTTCAGAGAGGCTCAACAATTATGATCCAGAAAAGGTTTGGAGTCTGGTCCTTAACAGAACTGTTGATGGATTTGAGACAACAGTCGATGGTTGGTTATTTAACCTGGAGCACTGGTTGACACTTTTTCTGTGGAGATTTTTTGTAGAGAGCTGTGTTCTCTTATCCAAAAAACTGCAGTTTTTTGGATAAGAGAACACAGCTGTCTATGAAGACACTCTACAGAAAAAGTGTCAACCAGTGCTCTTGATGAAGAATCTCATGATCCGAAACATTGAGCATCCTTGAATTTTTGAATAAAAACTTTTGACAAATACTAGCCTACATTTTAGAACCAGAGCTAACCTCTTATTCCGCACCTTCCAGTGGTGCTCCTTTCTCCTTTTTTCCTTCATGGTTATTAACCCACAATGGGTTATCGTGTTGTGTGGAGGGAGTTTTTTTAGCCAAGGTTTGCTTATTTGGCCAAAACCCCCAAAACAAATAACCAACACTGTGCAAAGTTGGTTATTTGAAACACCATTGGTTATCATGTTGTGTGGAGCAACCATTGGTTATTTCCTCAGCCACAGAAGGCAAGAGTGGTCAAAGTGATGGCTGCCGCTCTAGTCCAGCTGGCAGGATAGACTTTTGGCAGCAATGGCTGATGGGATACTAGTGGGATGACTGAGGGGGGAAGAGAGCGGGGGTTGAGTGAGCCAACTCAACATGGACTAATAGTCAAATGAATGCTGATTCTCATCCACACCACGGCTGATTATCATGTTGTGTGAGGAGCACCCCCTAAACAGCTGTTGAGTTGATTATTTAATTATTTATTTTTGCATTTGTATCCCACAATTTTTTCTCCAAGGAATCCAAGGCAGTGTACATAATCCTCCTCTCCACTTTATCCTCACAACAACAACCGTCTGAGGTAGGTTGGGCTGACAGTTTGTGACTGGTCCAAAGTCACCCAGTGGGTTTCCATGGCCGAGTGCATCCTAGAACCTGGATCTCCTGACTCCCACTCCAACACTTTAGCCACTACACCACACTGGCTCTCACTATTGACAATTGTGTTGTCTGAACACAGCTGGTAACAACATAAGATGCAAGCCTGGCACTTTACATTGTAAAAGTCACCAACTTTGATATGCTCGACATGTTCTCTGGTCGCATATTCTGAATACTGACCCACTTCATTTTTAAGTAACATTCGTAAATGCAGATAATGGTAGGATGAAATGACAATCTAGAGCATAAGGCTACTAGCCTTACTACCCATTAAACACTCAACCAATTAGAAATACTTATTCTTAGCTATCTTTTAAAAACAATCACCAGAAGGCTCTTCCTATATGCTGAATTGTTCAGGGCATTAATCATAATAATCCCCTCTTACGAGTACTAGAGACAGAGAAAGCTTTTAATCCAAGACATACCATATGTTGCTATATCCAACATAACAATATAAAAATAAACAAATCATTCCATTAATCATTGTAGACCCCTGCAATAAGATAGGGGCAATGGGTATGTGTACATATTCATGTAGTGAAACTGTTTCAAAATCATAAGGTCTAAACAAAATGTCAATCTTAAAATAAATTTAATTTTGTAATAAATATAGGCAACCAAAAAGAGGGGGGTAGCCCAACACAACAAAATCACTAAAATTAAGAGAAAAAAAGGAAATAATAATAAATGAAACTCACTTATTACAGTCCACATTATATAACAGATGAGTTGATTTTCAGAACCCTTATGTCAGCCAAAAGACTTATACTATCACATTGGAAGGAGAAATCCACACCTCCCATAATGCAATGGATCAAGGACCTAATAACATTATCAACTTTTGAACGCATGTTATATAGGCAACTTGCAAGTGGATAAATATCTGGTCTGCTTTTCTTGAGACCTTTGTATAACTCTCCCCCCTTTTTTTAATGAACGGTACACATTATGGAAATTGACGATAATCCTATATATTTAATGCATTTTCCCAATTTTCACAAAGTATTTTCTATTTCACCAATATTCACAATAAAAGATTTTTTAAAAATAAAGAAAGAAATAAACAAACATGTTATCATTTTAAAAAAATAACAGATGAGTTGTGGGACAGCAGGACATGGTTCTGTGAGGAGGAGGCTGGAAGAATTAACAGAATGCTGTATTAGATGAACCCTTGGTCTTATTCAGCATGGCTCTTATTTTCTTAGATTCCTCTTCCATTCTCAATCAAGCAGTTTGTTGTTTCAACTGAACCAGAACAGTAGTTAGTTTTAAGTTAACCATGACTTATTGTAACAAGCCCAGATCACATTTTGACCTTGGGTTGTTCAGATAAACCACAGTTTAAATTGATCAGTTTGTTCTACTTTGGGTGAAACAACAAACTGCAGTTAACTGAACATGAATGTGCATGCTCCCATTCTTTTCCTCAGAGCTATGCCAGAAAGGAAGAGGATAAAATACTATATAAGACCAAAGCTTGTTCACACAGCACTAAATTATGATTTGGTATTACATCTTAATGCACTATTAGAGTAAAATAGCATGTGAAGAGGATTAGTAACTATCGAAAGAGTAGCAATAACAGGTATAGCTCAGCTCCTAAAGAAATGATAGAAGTCAGAGTGACATAAAGAACTAGCACAGTGCATGAAGCAAGTAATGAAAGACATAACAAGGCATCAAAATGTGCAAATGCTTGAAGTTCAGCTATTCATTCAAAAGGACAATACGTTAGATGCTTCATAATTAGACATTCAGGTAAAAATGTAATGATTATTTACCATACATAGTGTGCAACCCTATGCATATTTACTCGGAAGTGAGTCTCACTGTGTTCAATGGGACTTACTTTCTAGTAAGTGTGTTTAGTATTGCAACCTTAGATCTAACAGACTGAAATGATTCAAAAATATGGCCATGATGGCTAGAATGCTGAGGGCACCAGGTTGGGGGAAGGCCACTTTATATTACTCTGCAGCAGAAACACTCTAGTTCCCTTGAATGGCACGCAAGTTCTCTTTAACAATTCCTGTTCTTAAGTTGATACAACAAAATTTCTGTGACTTTTATTTATTTTTTAGAATTGGGTTCATTTTATTTATTTATTTATTTATTTTATTACATTTTTATACCACCCAATAGCCGAAGCTCTCTGGGCAGTTCTCAAAAATTAAAACCATAATAAAACAACCAACAGGTTAAAAGCACAATTACAAAATACTGTATAAAAAGCACAACCAGATAAAACCACGCAGCAAAATTGATATAAGATTAAAATACAGAGTTAGAACAGTAAAATTTAACTTTAAGTTAAAATTAAGTGTTAAAATACTGAGAGAGAAAAAAGGTCTTCAGCTGGCGATGAAAGGAGTACAGTGTAGGCGCCAGGCTGACCTCTCTGTGGAGCTCATTCCACAACCAGGGTGCCACAGCGGAGAAAGCCCTCCTTCTAGTAGCCACCTGCCTCACTTCCTTTGGCAGGGGCTCACGGAGAAGGGCCCCTGTAGATGATCTTAAGGTCCAGGCAGGTACATATGGGAGGAGGCGTTCCTTCAAATAACCTGGCCCCAAACCGTTTAGGGCTTTAAATGTCAATACCAGCACTTTGAATCGGGCCCGGACCTGGACTGGCAGCCAATGAAGTTGTAAAAGGACTGGCGGAATGTGATCTCGCCAGCCAGTCCCTGTTAGTAAACGGGCTGCCCTGTTTTGTACCAGCTGAAGTTTCCGGACTGTTTCAAAGGCAGCCCCACGTATAACACATTGCAGTAATCCAAACGAGAGGTTATCAGAGCATGGATAACTGTAGCTAAGCTATCTCTGTCCAGATAAGGGCGCAGTTGGTATATCAACCTAAGCTGATAAAAGGTGCTCTTTGCCACTGAGTTCACCTGTGCCTCAAGTGACAGTTCTGGATCCAAGAGCACCCCCAAACTACGGACCCGATCCTTTAGGGAGAGTGCAACCCCATCCAGGACAGGGCAAACATCAGTACCTCCGTCTTGTCTGGATTGAGTCTCAGTTTGTTAGCCCTCATCCAGTCCGTTACCGTGCCCAGGCACTGGTTCAGAACAGTCACTGCCTCACCTGGGTTTGATGAAAAGGAAAGGTAGAGCTGGATATCATCCGCATATTGATGACACCTCAGTCCACATCTCTGGATAACCTCCCCCAGCGGCTTCATGTATATGTTAAACAGCATAGGGGATAAGATAGAGCCCAGTGGAACCCCATGGCTTAGGAGCCACGGCACAGAGCAATAATTCCCCAGCACCACCTTCTGGAATCGGCCATCCAAGTAGCAGCGGAATCACTGCAACGCAGTACCTCCAACTCCCAGCTCAGAAGGTTGTGTGAACTCTGAGTAATAACTTATATATATAAGTTACCAAATAATAATAATTTGTAGCAATAGCACCTGTCTACTTGAGATTCATGTGAGACATGCAAAGCTGCGGCCCCAGTGTGACCCCAAAGCGATCGTGTAACTTGCCTGGCGAAGAGACGAGGAAGAGGCATCCTTGCAGGCGCAGGCGCCGCCACCCACCTCCCTCCTCTCTCTTCCGCTTCTTCCGCTCTCCACCCCGCCTTCTTCCGCCGAGCTCTCCGTCCCGGCCAGCGAGGAGGGAGGTGGGTGGCGGCGGCAAGGACGCCCCTTCCTCGTCTCTTTTACAGGCAAGCTACACAATCGTTTTCGAGGTGCACTGGGGGCAGATGGAAGCGCCCTGAGTACGACGTGTGGAATCCCCCAGAATTAGCACAAGTGGGGGGGAAGGCAATTTACCGCCAAGCTTTGGCAGCGAATCACCGCTTCTCCCCATATGTGCTGGCATAACATCATTAGTGCTAGTGCTGGAACACCATTGGATACGACTGACTGGATTCAAACAGGCATTCTCAAAGCATGCGGAACCTCCTTCATCTGAAGAAATCTTGATTTGAGCAACTTCTGAAAGCAAGTTTTCAGTAGAAAAATCTGACAAAAATAAACATCAAGCATCCTAGCAATCTGTTTTAAACAAATGGCTATATTCTTTCTATATGCAATGGTGGGTCAATACTAATGGGTTTATCTTCACAGTTTCAAAAGCAAGTCAGTAGATTCTGAAATGGATACTGCCTCATTTCCCCCTATGACGGCATAAATTAATTGAGTAATTCATTTTACATTGCTTCTAACTAATGCACTCCTAGATTGGAATTGCTCCTGGAGAGGATAAATGCTTCTTTTGTGAAAGGGACATATATAGAGTCCAAATAGACTCCTTCCTATCTTTCTTCTCTCATCTCACACTATTGCCTTGCTTGTGCTCTTCGCTCTTCAAATGCCATGTTCTTACCCGCCCAAAGATTTCCACTTCTCTTACCCGGCTTCGTCCATTTTCTACCATTGCCCCTAATGCCTGGAATTCTCTTCCAGAACATTTGTGGACCACAAGTTCAATTACAGTTTTTAAAGCTCAGATGAAAACTTTTCTTTTTTCTAAAGCTTTTAGAACTTGGTTTTGACCTTACTTTTATATTGTTAGTTTTACTCTCCCCTGTGCCTGTTTGGTGCATTCCCTTCCCTTTCTTATTGTTTTATTACGATTTTATTAGAATGTAAATCTATGCGACAGGGTCTTGCTAATTTATTGTTTTACTCTGTACAGCACCATGTACACTGATGGTGCTATATAAAATAATAATAATAATAATAATAATAATAATAATAATAATAATAATACTGTTTTTAAATTGGCATGGGTGCTGTAAATACAGAAATAAATCTGAACATGGCCAGGTATCCTCTTTTATTTAAAGGACTACTTTGTAACAAAGAATATACACATTTAGTATATAAGGTCAACTGGCACTGGCTCCAATTCAGACACTATCTTCGTAGCATGACAGTCACTTCTGCGTGTTTTTTTTTTTTTTTTGGTGTGTTTGGTGTCAGGCAGCAAATTGAAAGCTTTTCCCAGATGTACAAATAATAATCCATAGCACTGAATAGTAGAAGTACTTCCGTTTTGTACCTGTAGAAGGTATCAGTGGTAGAGGGAGGGACAATTGTCTCCCTGTGAAACCATCTAGCATACGTAAGGCTTTTCAGTTGTATCATTCATGCTTTGAACTCCCTCTCCTAAAAAGGCCCTTCACTTAAGCTCTTCTTTTAGAAAGAAGGTTTAAAACTTTTGTTTAATCAGGCCTTTGGGACCTAGTAGCTCTTAATAATGGATAGTTATTGTAGCAGTATGGTTTTAACTGCATGAAGGTATTTTGTTGGGATCTTTTATTATTGCACGCGTCTGTTTGTTACCTGCCTTGGTCTTTTCTTGACCAAATCACATATTAACCTCCTTTTTAATAGTTAACTTCCCACCATTAATTTCTGGCTAATGGGACCATTAAAAAGTAGATTGAAATGGAACTTTGGAACATAGCTATGCTTAAAGCTTGGATCCAAAGAGACCCTTGTCTGGCAATTCCTGTTGCCTGCCTCCCCTCCCCCGTGCCACCATTTGGGAGGGTCCATTGAACTCAGAAGTGGGTTTTCCAGGGATATAATAGACTGCAGCAGGTTCTGCCTGTGGTTGTTTCATTCCAAACCTATGTGCCTGAGGAAATTCCAGTTACTGCTACATATGTAGCAAGAAGCGCTTTGTGACTAAATGACCTTTAGGACGCAAACCTATGCACGTTTAGGCAGAACAGACAGTTTACAATTCCCAGCATGCCAGCTGGCCGTTCCAGGCCTTTTTTCTGTCTAAACATGCGTAGGATTGCACCTTTAGTCTATAAACATTATACTGCATCAGGTTTTAAATGGAATCTTCTTACAGCAAAGTTTGAAATGGCACTACTTTATTTTCAGTGTATAAAGAAATTCACTATACAACAACATCATAAATGCTAAATTATTCTGTCCAAGGATTCCTCAGCATGAGAAGAGTGTTAAAAAAGCAGTAACAACATTCCGTACCTAGTTATTTATTTCCTTACTGCTACTAACATGTTGAATTTCAAAAGAGTGCCTCTGTTGAGAAGAAAGGAGAGAGTGAGTAAAAAAAAAACAGAGTTGAAGTGATTATTGGTGTTGCTTAGGATTCCTCTCTCTCAAAAAGCAAATTCTGCTCCTTTTCAGTCTATTTATTCAACAAGGAACTAGTATTCGGTCTGTAGATGGTAAACATCAACTTTCATTCTGCATTCTTTGCTCCAGGGCCTAATTTCACAATGGCCTTCATATTCAGAAACCTCTTTCCAATTTGGCACACAGATTTTTGAAAGACGGACTATGCTTGTGCTAGTTAATTTGAGGACAAGCCCTTGATATTTGTTGATTTTCAGCTAATCATTTTGATGGTGTGCTTGGCAGTAGCAATAGCTATTGCAGAGATTTCCTGCAACTCGTTCAACTCTTGTATGCCCTCCACTTCTACATTCCTTTGGTATCCAAAACAGCAGAACTAACCCTTGAATAGTCTAACCTTGCTGTGATTAAATATCAGTCTAAAAAGAGGCTCCTTGAAGACTCAGAATTAGCCAGCCACTTATCATCACATGGGAGTCCGCTTGTATGCTGCCAACTTCAGAAATGTCAAGCAGTGACGCATTATACAACTTAGCACAGAACAACCAGTCACACTAAATAATTAAAGAAGGCTTACATTATTAAACCTAGAACATCATAACATGTTCATCGGCAGCGGCATAACCTAGATTAACATAAAGCTCTGAAGGCCTGTAGCGTTTAAACATATCTTCAGCATAACTGTGACAGTTGTGAAAGGACCCTCTCAACCCCTACCACTACTCCAGGAGGGACAAGTCCAGTCCAGGGCCACTTCCCAGGTGCCTGAACCCCTAGCCATGAAGCTCTTAGATAATCAGCTTAGTTCATCTTCTTCCTGTCCTGCTGGGGTAAGTTTCCATCAAGTGCCCCTTTCTGTCACTTTCTGGGCTGCTCCTCTCTATGGGCAGGTAGAGTCCTATTGGGTCTCTGATTTTGCTTTTGGACCTCCTCAGCTGACCATCCACCTCCACCACTGACTTTCCTTCTCTGCTCAGTCCTCATGTTTCCTAGGACAAATTAGCCATGGCATGTTCTACATCACTTATGCCCTAACTGCAGCTTCTTTCAACTCAGTGGACAATTGCTACGGAGCTATAAACAACACAGCTCATCTTTGCAATGAGCACGAAGTATTTGATTTAGACCTTCCCAGAACAATGTCTTTCAGCAACAGCAATAAAATTGTGTGTGTTTGTGACATCTCAGAAATATTAAGAGCAATCATGTAAAAACCTCAGAACAGCCATGGCATTTAACAGCCTCCCCCAACCTGGTGTCCTCCAGATGTTTTGGACTTCAATTCCCATCAGCCCCAGGCAGCATGGCAAATGGTCAGGAATGCTGAGAGTTATAGTTCAAAATGTCTGGAGGGCACCAGGTTGAGGAAGGCTGGCATATAATATACATTTCTTGATTAACTATGTGCAAATAGGTTCTTCTGTAGATATTGTGTAGAATGAAAAATGTATTATTATCTTGTTAAGCTGCAAAAAAATGATCCATAATGCAATGTGGAGTAAAACAGCAGCACAGATATTGTATTGCTGGATCAGACTAAAGGTCCAGTATCCAAAGCGTTTAGTGAAATGTTGCTTGGAATGACAGCATGAAAACGATCCCTATTGTCCTACAGCTTGTACCAAGCACCTGATATTCAGAGATATTTATTTATTTATAACATTTTTATCCAGTTTTTTTTTTTAATAGAATCTTTGGGTTGGATCCAGACGTAGACAAACATTGTGCAGACTCATTAAAATCAATGAGACTTTGATCTCAATATGTCTACACTAAATATGACTGCCAGTCATCATTGGCTGCCAGTCCAGGCCCGGGCCCGATTCAAAATGCTGGTATTAACATTTAAAGCCCTAAACAGCTTGGGGCCAGGTTATCTGAAGGAACGCCTCCTCCCATATATGTACCTGCCCGGACCCTAAGGTCATCCTCAGGGGTCCTTCTCCGTGAGCCCCTGCCCAAGGAAGTGAGGCAGGTGGCTACCAGGAGGAGGGCCTTCTCTGCTGTGGCACCCCGGCTGTGGAATGAGCTCCCTAAGGAGGTTCGCTTGGCACCTACATTATATGCTTTTAGACGCCAGGTGAAGACCTTTTTATTCTCCCAACATTTTAACAATCTATAAATACATTTTAACATGGTGTTTTAAATTTGTAATTTTGCATTGCTGCTGTTTTTATCTGATTGAGCTTTTATATTGTATTTTATATTATGGTTTTATACTGTTGTTTTATACTTTGAATGTTTTTAATTTTTGTGAACCGCCCAGAGAGCTCCGGCTATTGGGCGGTATAGAAATGTAATAAATGAATAAATAAATGACTATGACTTAGCCTGGATTCACCCCATAGACGGAGGACCTCCAAGAGAATAGCAATTGACAGACCTATACTCTTATTCCATTTTAAAGTCATCTCAATGAAATACCATCACCCCATTTTGTTGTAATGAATTGCATATGTTAATTATACATTTTGTATTTTCTTTAGTCTTTCCTAATCCCACTGCTACTCAAATTCATTCAGTGATCCCAAAGGTCCTATGAGAGGGAGGAAAATGTATCTGTAATTTAGGGTGACCATCTGTCCTACTTTACAGAAGACAGTCTCTCTTCAAAGGATTCTCTAGTCCAAATCTGGTTTAAAGATAAAAGAACCATAACAAAGGATAGTAGGGGGCTTAACGTTGCAGATCAACATGTAGATCTTGGACAGAATAGACACGTAGATCATCTGGTCATGTTTTCCCCATTATGAACATACTGTATTCCTATTTAAATTATAGGAATTATTTCCAGATTTGTATCTATACATATAAATTAGCCTATGCAAAATTTATGCAAATCCATGTCCTTCTTTGTTCTCTTTTTTGGTGATGCATAAGTGGCCACCTTAATCTGTATTTACTCGCATAAGAACATAAGAAGAGCCATGCTGGACCAGACAAAGGGACCATCTAGACCAGCACTCTATTCACACAGTGGCCAACCACCTATCGAATAGAAACCCACAAGCACGACACAGGTGCAACTATATACACCAGCAACTGGTGTATATAGCCTTAGTACCTCTGATACTGGAGGAAGCACATAGCCATCAGGACTAGTAGCCACTGATAGCCTTCTCCTCCAGGAATTTATCCAACCCCCTTTTAAAGCCATCCACATTGGTGGCCATCACTACCATTTTGTGGTAGTGAATTCCATAATTTCACTATGCGCTGTGTGAAGAAGTGCTTCCTTTTATCTGTCCTGAATCTCCCACCAATCAGCTTCTCTTCCTCCAGTTCAGTTTTATAGGCCTCTAGTTTGTATAATTTTTTTTAGTGCCCAGCAAGCCCTTTACCCTGCAGCACTTTTATGTGAGAAAAAGAAGGAAAATACATTTGATTTATGTACTTAGACTAGGGGTGGACAACTTGTGGCCCTCCAAACATTTCAACCTACAACTTCCATCAGCCCTAGTCAGCATAGCCAATTGCGAGGGATCGTGGGAGTTATAGGGCAAAACATCTGTAGGTCACAGTCCACCTCTGACTTCGGCAACATACACAGATTGTTGCCCAGCCTATTCTCCAGCAACCTATGTGAACCAAGTATCTCATTACATTTTTTAATACTTTAAGCATAAGCTTGGCTTCAGCTATTTCCTCCATAGAATTCTTCCAACTATTCCAATATTCTTCAGTAAAGTCTACATTTCACATTCCTCATTTCTTTGTGGCTTTCCCATGGCTCATTTAAGTTTCTCATCTCCACGTCACAAGAACTGCTTTGTCATGAAATTATGGCCTGTTGCTGAATTATGATGGTAGAGAGGCTCAAAGAATATCTCCTCCAATTGAAATTAAGTCAAAATATATATAAACAAGTGGAACTACAACAAAATGTTGCAGTGTGGAGCGTTCCCTGCTCAGGATTCCAGCCACTACATTCCATTCCCCCTGCAAACTTTGGTATTTGCCCAAGTCTGCTCTTGTGTGGGGGTTGTGCCATTTTGACTACATAAGCAACAGCACTCAGAAATAGCATCAGAAATAGAAGGAATGACGTACTTGCTCAATTATTTATTATCCTTTCTTCTTCCTTACTTTTTTTTTACCTTTGTTGTTTCCCTACCAAAATTTAGACAATAATTTTCTTTAGACAGTAATCTTTCTCTTGCTCAAGAGACTCCACAAAGTATTAAATGCATTGATGGAGCCTTATAAATAGTATATTAAACATTTTTTTGCAGGAGGTCTATAGTTTGGTTAAGTTCTCATTTTCACTTATCATGCATAAAGGCATCTGAGGAATGCCTTTATGCATGATGAGGAATTCACTTATAAAAGAAAACGCACACACACACCTATTTGTAATGCACAATAAACATTTTTGCTAATGAGAACAACATTAATGTTAAATAGTGGAAGATACAGTAGACCTATTCATTCTTTATTCACATGATTCCACATGCAGAAGGGACAGTGGGGCTGCTCCCTTGGAAATTTCCCCCCTCCATCACATGGCTCCTTGGCCTATTACTCATGGAAACCTCTTCCTGTGAATAGCACATGAAAGGGACTAGTAACTCTACTGGACTAAGTTACTGTGAAATATGGGGTGGAGGGTAAAGCTTCACAACCTGCCAAGATGTTTAGGTGATTTTCTGTTTCTCTAAAAGGCAACATTTGTACTCTTGGTTCTACAAAACTTAACACTGTTTGATAGAAGAATGAGGTTAGAAAGTAAAGGAGGTAAGGACTTGCCAGAACCAGAACAAAGTTTGAAAAATTAGCATATCGAGATGTTGGCTAGTGTAGCTTCTGTATTCACTATTATGTAGAGCTTTACGCCTTGGATAATGTGCATTTAGTTTTCTAAATTTATCGTATCATTCCCCAAGGAGCCCAGAGGAACTTACATACGGTTATCTAAATGGAATGGTTAGTTGGTTCACATGAGTTAGGGGAGATCTACACTAAGCTGGATATACCACTTATAAATGTTTTTTATTGTGTATTGAGTCTTATCTTGCCACATGACACTTGCCTTGTAACGTTGTATCGCTTACCCTTTCTGTCATTCTATTTTCTGATCTTATCTATATAAGTCGTTGTATTTTCTCTTATGTGGCCAATTGCATCATAAGAAACCTTCCTTTTTTTTCTCATATGCTTTTCCTTAGCCAATCACCTTCCTCAGGGCTTCCATGCCCAAAGTAGCATGGAAGTAACATTCTTGCCTCATGTTCCTCTTTGCAGCTACAACCAACCTCCCTCCCCCCTTCCATGATCTGCATGTGAATGGTCATTGTTCTATATGTGTTTACTCAGAAGTCTCTCTCTCTCTCACCTCAAAGGTAAGCCAGCATGTGATGTTAGCAGTTGAAATCAATGGGATTTACTTTTGAGTAAGGGAACCAGCACACCTGTAGTTCATGAACTTGAAGATGCAAGCAAGCAGGGAGGGAGACTCCAGGCAGGGTTAGTGGATTTACTTTACTCAAACATAAATCCCATTGATTTCAATTGCTAACATCACATGCTGCCCCCTGGTCTGTGCTTAGGAAAAGGGTGTAGAAAGAGGGGAAATCTTTCCAGCTCCCCCTTCTCTCCGTTTCTCTCCCCTCCAAGCACAGACCAAGGGGCAGCAGGTCACGTTAGCAGTTGAAATCAATGGGATTTACTTTTGAGTAAAGTAAATCCCTTAACCCTGCCTGGAGGCTCCCTCCCTCCATGGCTCCTACTTAGGAAAAGCTCCCAGGTGTGGAAAGAGGGGAAATCTTTTCACCACCACCCTTCACATTTCTCTCAGAGGAGGGACAATGGAAGAAAAGAGGAAGTGGGAGGAACAATAAGCAGACGGGAATTGAAAAAACACACACCTTACAACATACATTGTGTGGCCCAGAGTGCTGCATTCCTACCGGAAATGGTAAGGAACTTCTTAATACCAACGTGTGCCCAGCGACATTTTAAATTGGTACAACATATTACGTTTACTGACTGACAGAACGACATTATATATAGCAATGTAGATCTCCCCTTAGTTAGCTCACAAAGGAAAGCACATATGGGAGATAAGAGTGCAGTTATGCATTCTTGGACATGGAGCATTTACTGATCACCTACAGTAATCTAGTAGGGAAATATTAGTTTCAATAAAAGGTTGTTAGGTTTAAAAAGGTTCCTGATTTACAAACTATGTAGATGTACAAACTATGTTGCACTTAAGCTCATATCACATAGTACACTTTCTAAGGACTACAGCCAATCTTGCATATACTTTCCCTCTTTCCTGAAGAACTAAACTAATAAACAGTCTCAGAATAAGGAAGTCAACAAACTAAGTTAATTCTGTTGAAATTGAACGGCAGATGTTGTTTTAAAGATCACTTCTATTTGGGTCACAAATATGGTTGTTTTCGGATTATGCATTAGCAGCAAACATTTAATCTGTTCTAGAAGTGAGAATACATGGTTTTAATATGTATGTAGATAGATAGATAGATATTAGTTTCAACATTTAACAGCAGAAACATTATGGTAAAATAAATATAAACAGAGTACTCAGTTATCCATGTCTGAGTGCCAATTATTTGTGTTTGTTCATTACCAATATTTACTGTGTAAACCTCCCATAGGGCCACCTCTGATTTATATAAACCTTTGGGGTTGTTATGGCATTTAGAAAAGAGCAATGGTGAGGCCTACAACAGAGGAATAGTTTTGTAAAGAATAAGTGCCCATTATTTCAAGAGCCATAATGTGTAGCTCTTGAAAGGCAAAAATGATATATGAGAAACAAAACCCTCAGGGGCTGATAGGACTGAATACTAGGATAAGAGTGTGTGTGTGTGTGTGTGTATCACCCTTTCATGCCAGTATTAACACCTAAGAGCTGATTCTAGGGTTTTTCTATGGTAGAGTGGAAGAGTGAGTGACAACACAAGCCTTTTGGGATTGGGCTGCATATAATTTAATTAATTATTTTCATTTTATACCACCCAATAGCTAAAGCTCTCTGGGTGGTTCACAAAAATTAAAACCATTCAAAGTATAAAACAAACAGTGTAAAAGCATGACGTAAAATACAATATAAAAACACAACCAGGATAAAATCAGCAGCAGTGCAGAAATAGAAATTTAAAATATGGATTTAAAGCAGCAAAGTTAAAATTAAGTTTATAGACTGGTAGCCACCTGTCTCACTTCCTTTGACAAGGGCTCACAGAGAAGGACCCTTGAGGATGACTTTAGGGTCCGGGTAGGTACATACAGGAGGAGTCATTCCTTCAGATGGTCTGGCCCCAAGCCGTTTAGGGCTTTAAATGTTAAAACCAGCACTTTGAATCAGGCCTGAACCTGGACTGGCAGCCAATGAAGCTAGAAAAGGACTGGCGTGATGTGGTCTCATTGGCCATTCCCTATTAGTAAACATGCTACCCTGTTTTGTACCAGCTGTTTCCAGACAGTTTTCAAAGGCAACCCCATGTATAACACATTGCAGTAATCCAAATGAGAGGTTATGAGAGCATGGATAACTAGATAGCTAGGCTATCTATCACATGAAAGGGCATCTATCACATGAAAGCACACTGCATTGGCATTCTGAGTGCTGAAGGACAGATTTCAGTATTCTTTGGTAGTGTTGTTTTATGATGGTCCCTTAAATTGCATTTATATCTCCAAAACTGCAAAAATAGTGGAAATTAATTTCAAACTAATTTTTCACAAGCACTGTTATCTGAATCCTGGAAAAAAAAGGTCAAGATAATGTGCTGAAATTGACCATTTGTTTATTAGGCACCAGAGCACTATAGCAATTAAGCGCACACTAGGTGGAAAAAGAAAATTAGCTGTTTGGCAATCACAAAACATTTTCATAGTGTATCTGTATCTGAAGAGAGTTAAAATATTTAGGAAAGTGACAAAAAAATCCTTGAATACTAAGATAATCATTAGTTATTTATTCCATAGAAAAAAAATTTAGGGAGCAATCCTATGTCCCTAGACAGCGATATAAGGAGCGATCCTATATGCCCCCCCCCCCGGCAGGGCAGCTGCCTCTCTGTGCTTGGTAAACTAAAATTGGCCATCTAGCCAAAAAAGCAGGGTGGACAGTGCACAGTGGAGAGGATCCCCTCCATTCTGCAGCTGTCCTGCACTGGATAGTCATAAGACCTGGAGTTGGGGTCTTACAAGTATCCTGGGTACAACCCATAGCATTGCTCCCTTAAATGGAAAAGTTCATAGATTTTTTTCATCTACTTTGGTCACTAGTGCAGCCATTCCAAACCTTGCACAGTTATGAACAGTTTACTATACGTATAACTAATCAATTTACTCAAAATCTTTATACAATCCTTTCAAAACAGGAA
Source organism: Elgaria multicarinata webbii (assembly GCF_023053635.1). Lineage (NCBI taxonomy): Eukaryota > Metazoa > Chordata > Lepidosauria > Squamata > Anguidae > Elgaria > Elgaria multicarinata. The sequence goes on along the minus strand of NC_086180.1, from coordinate 32,150,324 downwards.
GTATCTGCATAATTTGGGAATCAAAACCACTGGCTTATAGGAAACTTATACTGGAATAGTTGATTTCTATTTAGTTATGGGAGGGCATATTCCAAGGATGTGGAGTTTAACAATACCAGATATTGTTAAACTACAGCTCCCATCATCCCTGACCAATGGCCATGCTGACCAAGAAGGTTCAGAATCAGAGTCCAACAGCATCGGTTTTAATAGACCATGATCTAAATGTGAACCAGCAGCATGTAATTGCAGCTAAAACCGCTAATACAGTTCTAGCTTGCATCAACAAAGGTATAGTGAAAGATAATTGTTTCTTTCTATTTTGCTTTATTCATATTGCGTCCAGCTCTATGCACTGTACTTTAAGAAGTATATGCACAAACTGGAATGTGATCAGAGGAGGGTGACAAAGATGGGGAGGGGCCTATAGTCCTGTGAAGGAATGTTGAAGGAGATGAATGTGTCTATAGCTTGGAGAAGAGACAATCCAGAGGCAATACGATAGGCATTTTAAAATACATGAATATGGCAGCCGTTATCATAGATGATGGAGCTAATTTGTTTTCTGTTGCTCTAGAGGGTAGAACCCGAACCAATGGATTCAAATGTCAAGAAAAATGTTTTTAAATTATTATTATTACTCATTAAAAGTAGTTATTAATCACTTTCCTGCCCACCAGGGGCCTGATTAGAGTGACTACACATTAGGAAGAACTCCCTGACAGTACAAGCTGTTCGACAGTGGAAGACTGCCTTGAAAGGTGGTGAGCAGCAGATTTCATGCATCAGCAGGGGTTGGATTGTATGATTCTATGAACAATTTGGAGGGCCACAGATTCCCCATCTCTGGTATATACAATCATTAACACCAGGAGAAAAGTGAAGATACTTCCTGGTACTATGGAAAGGAGAGTGAGGACTACAAAAGGACAGTTACACCAACATGCAAGCAGCATTAAAGCAATATCCATGGTGGCTGCTTTCATTTGGCCAACAGTCCCTGTGCAGCATAGAATCATAGAATAGTAGAAGGGGCCTATAAGGCCACTGAGTCCAACCCCCGCTCAATGCAGGAATCCACCTTAAAGCATCCCTGACAGATGACTGTCCAGCTGGCTCTTGAAGGCCTCTTGTGTGGGAGAACCCAGTGCCTAACTAGGCAAGTGGTTCCATTGACATACTGCTCTAACAGTCAGGAAGTTTTTCCTGATGTCCAGCCAGAATCTGGCTTCCTGTCTCTTGAGCCCATTATTCCATGTCCTGCACTCTGGGAGGATCGAGAAGAGATCCCGGCCCTCCTGTGTGTGACAACCTTTCAAGTATTTGAAGAGTAATGTCATGTCTCCCCTCAATCTTCTCTTCTCCAGGCTAAACACGTCCAGTTCTTTCAGTCTCTCTTCATAGGGCTTTGTTTCCAGACCCCTGATCATCCTTGTTGCCCTCCTCTGAACATGTTCCAGCTTGTCTGCATTCTTCTTGAAGTGTGGTTTTCTTCACCATCAGCAGAAAACCTTTGAAGGTTCAAAGGTTTAGACAGGAAAGGTCTTACAACTCCAGCATTCCCCAGCTAGCATGAGCCAGAGCTGCATTATCAAATCAGTGAAATAATTTGTTGTACTGACAAATGTAAAAATAAAATCCTGTTGATCCAGGACAAGGAGCAGTTGTGTACACAAAGCATACTTTGTGTACACAACCAGGATCTACTGATTTCTGTCGAGGTGATTTGCACTAGCTCTGCAAGGATTTCTGACTCCCAAATGTTTAACAAAGTCAGCAAAACATGACTCCCTCTACACCTGCCCCATCACCGGCAACACTTTTTACTGCTGAAAAGAAGAGAGCTTAGGAGTGTTTCTGAGTATGGAAGGACTGTGACTTCCATTTAGTTCTGGTATCAAATATGGTATCATTAATTCAATGTCTTCTGCACCAGGCTCCAGTTGGTGGATCTCAGAGTTCTAGTAAAAAAACAAGATCCTCCAAGGCTGAAGTCTGCTCACCGCTGTTTTAAAGGATGGAGCAGGGGCAATGGTTTATATACAAACTGGACTCTTTTTGAACTTCAAAGTTGCCTATTTTTAAAGAAGTTATTAAAATAGTACAAGAAGCCTGCACCGACACACACACACCCCGTCTGATTATTTGAAATCAATATGTAAGCAGTCTTTCCCAGCTCCACATATACCTGTGCCCCATATACCTGTGCTCACTGTCCAGTCTCTCTTCCACTTTCCCTTGCCACCTCAAACCTAATTCTTACTGAAGTGATAAACCTGTGTCTTGACTGTACCACTTCAGAGGACAGTTTATGTGCTGTTCCACATCTGAACAGATTCTGGAGCAGTAAACAGTAAAAGATAAAGAAATAAAACACCGTATTAAAAACTTGTTCTTTGTAAAACAGAATACCAGTATAGACCATGGCTAGTCTGTCAAGGAAGGACTCCTGAAATAAATGTTTTCAGGAGGTGATGAAAACAACACAATGTTGGTGCCTGCTTGACCTCCAGAGGCAGGGAGTTCCATAGAAAGTGGGACACCACACTGAAGGCTCTTCTCCGGGTGGACTCCAGTTGGGACATAGGTCTACACAAAACCACCAGGAGCATGGAATCTGATGATCTCAGTGAATGGGCAGGTTGATAATGGAGAAGGTGCTCTCTAATGTAATCTGGTCCCAAGTTGTTTAGGGCTTTATACACTGGCACCAAAACCTTAAACCTGGCCTGGTAGCCAATAGGCAGCCAGTGCAGTTCCCTCAGCAAGGAGCTGAATACTGAAAAGGGGCAACTTCTGACATGGAATAGTGCAGAAGAATGAGGGGAAACAGAGAAAGTCACAGGGAGGGGATGAGGTCTAGTTCTCACTGAAGTGATAGATCTGTGTCTGGGCTATACCACTTCAGACTGCAGGTTGGGGTTTACATATGCATACTTCTCCATGTGTTTAGAAAGTTAGCATGTCATGGGAAAGTCTAGTTGTGAACTCTTTTCTCTAATATCTGTTTTCCTATTTTTAAAGACTCTTCGTATATAGAAGCATCTAATCATAATCTTCTGGATGACTTCATTCTTCTACCCTTCTTTCTTAGGCTTTCCACGTTTCTCTTGGTCTGCAACTTTCTCAGCCTCTTGCCTAGATTCTTTTCTCTGTTTGGCATTTCTCTAAGATCTGTGTAGTTCTGTCAAAATCAGTCAGAGACCTTTGGTTTGAAAGCTGTTCAACCAATGGTAGGTGTCGATACTTAGGAACGGAATAACTTAGCCAGAGACACTTCTGAGAAATCACCTTCTCCAGGACCAGTCCTATCATTAAGCAGAATAAGGCAGTCACCTCAGGCACCAGTTGCTGAAGGGTAGCAGCAGCAGTAGTCCCCTGACAGATCTGCTGTGTCTCCCCGCCCTACTTGCTAACTGTTCCCCTCTATTGGAGGACAGAGTTGTGTGTACCAGCCTGTCTTGATCTCCTAAACTGGGCTGTTGCCTTCAGGGGTGGTACAGGATGCTATCCCATCACCATATTGAAGTAAGATTCTACTGGCAGTCCAGTCAGGTTCTGCCTGTGAAATGTGGGAGGGAGCTTCAGGCAACAAAATGTCTCAGGACACCCCTGAGCCTCTTGGTGACAGGTGGGCAGCTTAGCTGCTCCAATTATTGTCATTAGCTTTATCACAATATGTAAAATCACTTAGTGTAGGGGTGGGGAATCTGTGGCCCTCTAGAGCAGTTTTCCCCAACCTCGTGCCCTCCAGATGTTTTGAACTACTTCTCCCAGATTTCCTTACCATTGGCCATACTGGCTGGGGCTGGTGGGAATTGGAATCCAAAGTATCAGGAGGACCACACCCTGCCTTAACATGCAGATAGACCAGTGTTTTGTACACTTTATAAAATTTTACCCTGCCCTAAACATACTAGATCATCCTTTCATCACCCTAGTCTAGAACCCTAACTGAATACACCCATGCAGTTCTTAAATGTCATAGACCACTTCTTCCTCATCTCCTCTTCAGATACACTACCTTCTATAGATTCTGCCATCTTCCATTTTCTTTCCACCGATCCTACGTCCATCCTCTCCCCACTTAAGTTTCAAGATGAGGTGATTGGGCCCGTATTAGTCAATCATAGTTGTGCACTTAGGGAAAACATAAGCCTTCACTCTTTGGAAGCCTATAAGACAACAGGCTATGCCAAATCGCTTGTGTTTCCTCTTTACTTGCTGGAAGCTCACACACACCCTGTTGGAATCTCTCTCACACACACACACACATTTGAAGAAACATAGATATAGCAGGCTAATACCGTTACCTCAAGTAAAGAGAAGCAACCAAACCACATCAATTTGCCCTTGTGATCCCAATCCTGCAAGATATCCTTGCCTTCTGCCTGGCACAAAACTGTGCATAACTGCAGAGAAAGGGCTCTGTATCTTCCAAAGGTGCTCATCATTTTGTAATATACAGCATTATGCTATTTACCCTTTATCATAAATGCAAACATGCACACTCATTATCTGCTTCCCTTAATACAGACTTCCACAAGAAAGAAGAGGATAACAACCTGAAACCACACCCACCCTGTTAGAAAGCAAGTTTGCTGTGCAATTGTGGCGGTTATTTATGTAACAGTGAGCATGCAGCTGCAGTGAAAGGCAGACACACAGTCAGGCTGGTAGCTGAATATTAAATGGAACAAAGCAAACAGAAGCATAGCAATTCCCTTGTATATTCTAAGTACTGACCTATTATTGCTTCTTACATTGGAACATCCTGATCTCTCCATCTTCTATGGCCAACATATTACTAACATGTGGGCTGCTATAAGTCTGCCTGGTTCCAATCAAGGCCCTGTAGCAGTTTGTGTAAAAGAGATGCCAGAAGGGGCTGATTTAAATATATCCAATTTTAATTAAAGAGCCCCAGCATCAGGATTTAAATCAGATTCATAAAAACAAAGAGAGCTTTCCAAAACCAGTTCAGTGCAAGCTACCCTTCTCTTGGCCATGTAGGTGCATGGATAAGTTTTAACTGTATTTATACACTATGCATCACAGTAAAATATGTTATATGTTTTATAAAGAATTACATGATAAAATATATAATCAAAGGACTGGCTTATACTGTAGTGTCCCATTTAGAGGATTAGGATAGTAATCACAATCTGCCTGCAGCAGCTATATCTCCCAGCACCGCCTATATTAGAAATGGCATTCATGTTCTGATAAAGAGAATTCTAATGCAACTTAATGAATGCAGCAAACAAAGCCTTTGAGAAGTCAGACAGATCACATCAGGCATCCCATAGGTATCCAGCAGCTTAACGAATGGGCAATTTAAGAAGAAAAAATATTGTAATGAATTCATCCTGAATAATTCATTCCACAATGGCAAAGTATGGAAATCAGATGCATTCCAGAAACATACTGGGGGAAAACAGCAAGAATAGTAATTCTGGTGATTTGCTAAATTTATCTGTAAATTAAAATGTAGCATGACTGGGCCTATGTTCATTTGCCAGTGCGCTCCAGCATAAGGCTTACAGAGGAATGTATGTGCAATGTGCTGGAAGGGAAAGGAAGGGTGACAGCTACAATCTTAGGCACAGAAGAACAGCAGACAATGTATATAAACAACCATTTCCTATGGCTGTTTCACACATGAGGTTTTTCCTACATAGGTTTATGTTGGATAGGAAATGAACATGTATATTCATGTATATCATTAGAAGTGAAGATTGTACACATGCCTATTTAACTAAGTCGACTGAAGAAACTCAATTGGCCATGAATTTCCAACTTACGTACACATGTAGTAAGTAAAAACACTTGCATGATCTGCACTTGTGACAGCATACATTTTAAAAACCTCCATGCCTTTGAAGGCAAATGCCATGCATGAAAGTGGCTCCAAGAAAGGTGGGTGGTTGTGAGTTGCTAAGAATATAATCTCAATGCAAATATGTATCCTCAAGATGTCTAACATTACTGCGGTTATATTCTCTTTTTATATAAAACAGACATTCATCTCTCTGTTGAAATTATAGTTTTCCTAGCAAATGGAAATCTATCTAGCCATTTGTGTATGTTGTGTGTGCGCGCGCGTGTAGGGGGTTACTCTTAAACAAATCAACTGTCAGTAGCTTCTCAGTCCTAATCACATCTCAGAAACAGCAGCAACATTACAATGCTTTGGAGAAGAATGATGGCAGAATGGTTCTCAGTATTGAAAGCAGGACAAACAGACAGCATTGTTTTAATTTTCAACCTAAGTTAATTTAAAAAGAAAGAAAACAATATGCAATACATTATTCTTCTGCGTAAGGGGTGAATGCTGTAACAGGAATATAGAACACAGGATAGTGGTGCAAAGTACTTAAACCAGATGCCTACATCGTATTATCACTGAAAGCAGTAGATAAGAAGTCTGTTTACAGCATTTGGTTTTGATGTAAAGCTGAATCCTAATGAGAGCAGAATAGAAAAAAATCAAAGCAGGGGGAAGGGAAATAATGCCTCAAACCTCAAAACCTATCTTGATTAAGCAACACACCAAATTGCTACACTCTCTGACAGTATACATCTTCAAAACAGTTGGAGGCACAAAACACCTGGCTCCCAAGTGATCAAGACAGAGCCTAGCTGCTTCGAACATAAAGGAAACCCAGGATTAGTGCCACTGCCCATCTTCATATGCTTGCACCTATGTGGCTAGGGATTATTTTATTTTCTCGCAGTGCAGTAAGATTAGATGAAAGCATGGAACAACATAGTAAAGGAGTGCAAATGAAAATTTTGGAGTGGAGTACAGAAGACACCTCAGTATGCGCCCTAGATGGGGGGAGGGACAGTGACGGTGGGTCCATTTGCTCATACCTTGCGTTTCCGATTTTCCCTAGAGATTTTCCTCTGTCTCTTCCTCTCCTTCTCTTTCTCCTTCTCCCTTTCATCAATTTCAGCCTCCCGAACTTTTTTAATAGAAGCAGCGGCGTGAGCCATTTTGGAGAGGGGGACACCTCCTCAGAGGACTGGATTCCTAGCACACAGATATCCAGGCAATTTGTTTATCTCGCAAGGGCACCAACGAGGTGATGCTGGAAGTCAGAAATTCACAGGGCAATCCTCTCCTCCTCCTCCTCTTCAGGCACTCTGCGATTGGTCACAGCTGTACAGCAGCCTCTGCAGCATCCATAATTTTGCACAAAACAGGCATATCCCAAAATAAGTGTCTCTCTTGCTCCACAAACACACATGTAGAATGGGACGTGCACACAGCAGCACAGAGAGCTGTGAAGTGGAAGCCTTGCAGACAGCAGGAAGCACTTTAGAATTCCTGTGACAGCTGAAGAAAATCCATCCTAGAAGCCAATTTCACCAAATTAGAAAGGTCTGTTGGGATTCCTCCAGATGGGCTGTGCCTTCTGGACAGACAGCCAGGACGGAGCCACCTCTGTACAGCCGCTGGAAGTGGGTGGGTGGGCACATGGGGGTGGACAGCTCCCTGTAGCTGCCAGCATCACTTCCTTACAGGGTGAGAAGAAAATGGTGCAGTCTGACTTAATGACTTGCTGCTGCTGCTGCCTCTGCTAAAGCACATGATATGCTACGTTCTCCTCACATCCCACCATTCTGTCCTTTTTTTCCCTTGCTTTTAATGTGAGTTATTCCTATCTCTCCATCCAAAGACAAAGAAATTAAAGTAGAAATAGGAGCAAACGTTGCTGTATTCAGGGCAGAGTAGCTGCAGCTTGTTCAATCTGCAGGTAGTGATTTCCTTGCTGTATTGCGTGGTTGACTGAGCCAGGAGAGAGAGAGAGGAGGAGGAGGAGGAGGAAAAAAGCTAGGAATATTCAGGTCCTCATTGTGTCATTTTTAAGTCCACGTGAGGCTGCATTAGGAGAGCTGCATTAAGCAGCAAACCCAACGCTGCTCTGAGAGGGGACTTCGATGAGGAAAACATGCAGCATAATCTGGGCTCAGCCTGTCCCAGTCAGCTGAATTCTATGGGGGAAGGGTAACAAAATGTAGAGTATCTTAGTCTGCATTATACATTACTAAAGACTGCTGTCAGCCATTTGGCATGATGATTTGGGAAGTGCTTACACTAGGGATAAAAACAACAACAGGATGGTTATTGGAGTAAAAGAGATGAAAACAGAGAGAGGCTTTTTAATTTATATATTTAAAAAAATACAATTATCCCTTCCCTAATGTTTCAGCTGATATTTTGTTTTCTTTTATATCAGGGACAGATGGGGGTCTATTATCCCTAGGATTGCAGATCCAATAGTTAAAATCTGTCTTTGCAAAAACCAGCCCCACCTTCCCAGACAGAACTGCTACTGCAAATACGTTTGTTATAGCAAAGCCTTTTGGAAATCAACAAGGCTACTCCTTTCTAGACATATGTAAACAGCTAGCCTGGTGGGCATTCGTTGCACTGCAGAACCACAGCAGAAATGGCAAGATCTGATTTGTAATGCATTAATGGTCTATAAAAGCAAATAAACTGCACCGAGGTGTATGAACTTCAACCAATGCATATAGGCCAATCCTGTTGAGCCTTAGTTGACCTTTGGTATAAGGAAATGGCCTAGGCCATTGACCCAAATGCTCCTAAATGTCCTCTTCTTGCACATGGAGCTACATTAGCTTTTTGGTGGTCTAAGGAGCTGTACAGTAATGAAACAGCAGGGAAGATGAGTAGAGTGAAGAGTCATGATAAAGATGATCAGATAAAGATGATTAGAGCTATTCTGTGGCAGTGATGGCAGTACAGAAACCTTACTTTTCTACTACCATTGCATCCACTTGGGACAAGCTATAGTCAATTTGGAAGGTATTTTGCAGATGAAGTCTCTCATATCTATTCTGACTTAGATGCTGCAGTCGGAGAAGTACCAGTAGATGTTCTTGTGGCACCTGCTTGCCCAGTGGAAATGGATATATTTCCATTTGTGCAGCTGGATGATGTGGCAGCATTTTTAGGAGTGTGAAAGCAACTACTCGACCCTTGCCCATCTTGGATAATCAGAGCAGCTGTGGTGGAAGCAGCTGTGGTCACCTTGGTGGATGACCTGCACAGGGGGAGTGCATTCCTATTGATTCTACTGGACCTCTCACCAGCTTTTAATACCATCATATCCCCATGGACTGGCTCATAGGAATGTGACTTGGGGGCATAGTGTTATGGTAATTTTGGTTCTTCCTGGAGGGCCTGGGGAACTCCTGTTCAATGCCTTGATCATTGGCTTCTGGTGTCCTTCACAGTTCTGTCTTGACCCCAAGCTATCAAGAGCTATATGAAACCATTCATATAGTGGAGGTCATTCAGGGTTTCGGGATTCAGCGTCACCAATATATAAATAACACCCAACTCTACCTCTTCTTTCCATCTCTACCAGGGAGGCTGTTGAGGCCCTCAACCACTTCCTGGAATGGGTGATAGAATTACATTTTTATTTCACCTAGGCTGGAAATGTTTTATGGCTACCCCTGCTGCTATATTTCAAAAGCATCACCAATTTTATCACCAATTACTCCTGTTGTGAATGTGATTATTTTTGCAAACATTTAACCCACCTTGAGTGCCATTTTTTTAGTAGAAAGGTGGGGTATAAATCAAATAAATAAATAAGCTGTAATTGAACAGCTTTGCACTTTATTGCCATTTTACTACCACTGTTTCTTTCTTTCTTTCTTTCTACACACACATACTTGCCAACTGGGGATAATATGCCATGAATCTGATGAAGTAGACTCTAGTCCACAAAATATTATGCCATAATAAATTTAAGCCTTTAAAGTGCTGTATAACCATTCACATAAAATTAGTTAACACACAAATGCTCAATTACTGCATCATTATACAAAAGAAATCAATGATCTCTTAACAGAGAATTCCTTCATCTCATTAGAAAATTTCATTCCCCCCTTCAACATTTATATAGATTCAACTATGGAATCTATGTTGGTAATAACCATAGCAGCTATGAATCTTCATGTCCAAAGGCAGTATACAAAAAGCTGAAGGCAAACATTAGGGGTGTTAGGCCTGCCTGTCTATGAGTTTCTCGGGGCAAAGGGCTCTGGCACTGTTGGACAACCATCTGGTTCCAAGATTTAACTGCAGCCAGGGTAGAGGGATAGGGAGCAGAAGGGCTGTCTCTAACATTAGGAAGATTGGGGGAGCTATTTTAGGCAGTGGATTTGGGGTGTCAGAAAACAGCAGCAAAGTATTTAATTTGTTGTGGTGGTGGTGGTTGTATTTTTAGATCCAGGAAGGGCTGCAGGAGCTTGTAGGATTTTCTGCCTCAGGTGCCAAAATAAATTGGCTGACCTTGGGCATTAAGCATCCAACTTGAGTAGGTGAGAGGTCCCATTTGCTATTCTGCCTCAAACAACTAAATGTCTTGGGCTGGCCCTGGAGCATGGAGTGTGCATTTTCGACAACCTGCACATATCCCTTCTAGCTGAGCCAAATGTAATGATGAAACATCCCCTACCAGGTTAAAATGAAACTGAGTTTGCTCCAAAACTCACTTTGATAATCAAGTTTTAATCCCACTGCCTCCTCTCAATCCCAAAAGCCTGGTTTAAGATGCAAGTCCAAACTGGGAGAGCATGATGGCTTAAATGGAGATCTGATCTATCAAGACAATTCTTAAGTTCTTAGCTTTGCTGATTCATACTTTGGTCCCAAAATCATTAAGGCTACAATCCTGTTAAGCCTGCAACCTGGCTATTATCCTACATGCATTTATTTCATCTCAGTTGGATTACTTTAATATGTTCTATCTGGGACTGCCCTTGAAAATCACTTGGAAAATTCAGTTGGTGCAGAATGCTGCTGCTAAAATCTTGAGTGGACCCAAGTGTGGGGATCATGTGAGACCTTTATTGTATCAGTTGCACTGACCGACTTCCTGTAAAGCTGACCATCCTTTAAGAACTGTTGAGGCCCTCTTGAATTTGCAATGTCCTCCTAAGGCACTGTTGGGGCAATGAGGAAGAAACTTTGCCTATGGTACTGCCCTGGATATGGAACTCCCTGTTGCAAAAGATTAAGTCATGTTCTTTTATTCTATCAACCCAGCATTTCTTTTGTAAAAGCCTTTCATTCTGTCACTACTTAATTTATTAATTGTTAGTTCTGGCTATTTTCTCTTAATGCTCATTTTAGTCATGTTATAATTGTTCTAATGACAGGATTAGTTTTAAAACTTTGTTAGCCATTTCAAGTGTCAGGATTGCGTCCAGGTTCTCTGATTTGGTTTCTGACTCTGATTCAGGTTTGGAGGTAGAGCTAGAAGAAGCTCAGCTGGGACAGGGAGTAGGAGAGAAAATTCCCCAAGACTCTCCAGAACTTTCCCAGGGGCAGGAGGGGCAGGTTCAGCAACTATCTTTCCCCCTCCCCATGGGAACCTGGCCTCTGCGAAAGGGCAAGGAAGCAGAAGAATTGACAGATGTCAAATCCCTCTGCAGAGTTAAGCAGATGGAGCTGAGAGGAGGTGGTCCACCAGATTGGTTGCCCATCAGAAGTTGAGCTGGGAGGATCCTCCCTGAAGGGAGGAGTCTAGAAAAAGCCTGTCGGGCTCTGTGGGAAGCCCATCCATTAGTTGAAAGGCAACTGTTCTGTTTTTAGTAGCTCCCTTAACAAAAGCCCTCTTTAGCTAATTAGGCTAAAGAACAGCTCCCAGCCTTTGCGAATGTTACAGGTGTGAAAAGGTTCTGTTAATGGAATAAAGAGTTTGTGGATTGCACAGCAAGTCTGGGTTCCCTCACTACTCAGCAGGAGGGGTTGGAATCCCTAATCTCAAGCAACCTTCTTGGAGGAAAAAAAAGTGAAATATCATTGTGTGTATAAATAAACTCATTCACTTGCCTGGGATTAAGCCCTTTGATCTCAATGTGGAAATATATGATTGCACTGTGAATCAACAAGTGCCACAGTCCACACAAGTGAATGCTTTGCAAGACTTCATGAGCTTCATTTGGGGAGATTACGCTTCTTCGGTGCTTCTTATTTCAGTACTAAATCAGAAGTACTGAAGCAATTTGGGGGCACACCTAAAAACTCTGTTGAACTCAGCAAACTTCAGTCTATGGAAACGTACTATGAATGTCATTCTCCTAACTGCAAGTGCTGCAAATTTTTCTTTTTACAAGCTATAACTAAATAGCACACTTCAACAATTGCAAGTCATCAAGAAGGGACAAGCTCTTCTGGATATTGATTTAAAAGTGGCTTACAGCAAATAAAATATTTTGGAAAGCAACCCCATGGTTTACCTAAGGCAGGACGTAGTCCATCACTATCCAATGTGTGCAGCATTTTATTGATCCTAAGGAGATGAAGTCCTTCTGCAGCCATCAGTCAAAAGACTGGATGTTCAACATCCTCTTCAATAAGAAAAAGTGAGTTCTCCCTATTGTAGCGGAGTGGTTTCCTCCTCACTTTTGACTATTTTTTCCACTGGAGTGTGTGTACTTTGGAGCTGAAGCTCTGCTACAAATGGTATGTGGGAGGTGAGTGGGAGAGGAAGCAGATGCACAATGAGCACAAAGGAACAGAACACTGGAGGAAAATATGTCTCTTCTGACACAAGTTTGCTGCAATTGATTGTGGATACAAAATATGAAGGGTGACAGGATTCCTCCAGGGATGCTCTGACTCCAGGTTCATGTTGCTCAGCATCCTCTGTACATATGGCTGCTTTGGAGAAGGCACAAAATGTTATGAGATGTACTTGATGCCTGAATGGTTATTAACATTTTAAACTTTTTTAAAAATGTTTAAAACATGTGTGTCCATGGCTGGTATGTACATGCTGGAAGATGTAAGACTTATTTCTTTCTAAACATGCATAGGATTGTGGCCTTAAAGGTTTTATACTATGTTCTATCATGTTGCGAAACTCCTAGAGAGCTTTAGCTATTAGGCAGTAGAGAAATGTAATAAATGAATGAATTGAACAGAATATTTACCCTGTAAATATTTAATAAAATCCTATTCAAATATCTGAGATTAGCTGTTTCAATGTTGTTTTTAGGTTCTTCATGGAATTGCTGTCACCTTAATAAATAAATATAATAAATAATAATAAATAAATATAATAAATAAACTTCTCAGAATAGACCCATCATTACACTCACTCCAACCCCTCTAAAACTGGGAGAAACAACTGTAATAGTAGCTTTTTGTGAACCGCCCAGAGAGCTTCGGCTATTGGGCGGTATAGAAAAGCAATAAATAAATAAATTTTCCACTATGACTAGGTAAGGAAATGTTCAAGAGAACTGTAAGCCAAACACCTTTGTAGTGTTCCATCAGGCCTCACTTTCAGAAGCTACTGCAGTTAACGTTATGATCGTCATTTGAGGCCTTTCTCCAGGTGCCTCCTCCGAGGGAGATTCAGAGGGTGGCAACGAGAGAAAAGGCCTTTTTGGTGGTGGCGCCCTTGATTGTGGCATGTTCTCCCCACTGAGACTTACCTGATGTCAACATTGTCATGCATTCACTGCCAGGTTAAGTTTTTCCTTGTCTCCCAGGTATTTGACAACATATAAAAAGGTTTTAACTGGTCCTGGGATTTTTTATTGTTGAATGTTTTAAATTGTTTTGTAAATGGTTTTTTGTATTATGCTTTATATTGTTCTATGTAATCTTTTGTAAACTGCCTAGACAGCTTTGGCTATGGAGCTGTAAAGACACGATGATGATAATGATGATGATGATATTTTGCAGTCTGTAAAGGTGAGGAAGCAAAGGGCCAGGGAAAGATGCAGCTGGAGAAGGAAGAGCATATGGGAGGAGTGAACAACATGGATCTCACATAAGAAAAGACATAACCATTGCAGCATCACATCTATTAACCACCACTACCAACACACAACATTTGTGTAGTGCTTTCCAGTGTCTCAAGCACTTCATGTGCATTATTGTGTTCTAAATTTTACAACAATCCTGTGTGGTAAGCAATTATTAATAACCCCTATATTACTGATGGCAGGGACTTTGTGTGCGTGTGGGTGGGTGGGTGGGGAGAGAGAGAGAGTGAGACTGAGGCCGTAGCTAGACCTAAGGTTTATCCCAGGATTATCCTGGGTTCGTCCCTGCCTGAGCGCTGGATGCCCTGTGTGGCACTTAGATGAACAGGTTTAACCCCAGGACAATCCTGGGATAGACCTTAGGTCTAGCTACAGCCTGAGACTCCTAAGGCTTTCTAGTGAGTTTTTTGCAAGGCGAGATTTGAACTAGACATTCCAATTCACAGCTCAGTCTCCTAGTCACTATGCTACACCAGCTCTAAAAGTCGCCCCCCAATCCATCTTGAGAAAGTAAAAAAGGATTGTGTGGAAGGTTGAGGGGGGAAACAATAAAACAAAGAAAAAACATATATTCCACTATAGATCCATTGACAAGCATGTCTCAACATCCACAAATACTACCGTTCTAAAATTTAATGATGATACTTAATACTTTAGACTGTTCAAAATCCTTATATTATCTGAGTGATCCTTGTGAGAATAATGTAAGAGCTTTGAACACTCTACATAAATGGCAGGTTATTATTTCCAAATTCCTTGATCTGGTTGGTCCATAGTAAGTACTTAAAGGCATGACCACAAAGCAGCTAGGCAGCCAAAACAGGCCAGTGACTGCAGCACCAACGACAATTCTTAGAGAGCAACTTGTGAACCTTCAGTTCACTACTCCGAAACTCCACCTGCTTTCTTGGCTGCAGACATGCAGCTCCTCTCTCCAGACTCAGTCTGGTGCACCTCCTTGCACCGATGAGCAGCTGTGATAGTGTGGGAGCACTCAAATCCTCAGGTTCAAAGTGTGGTGCTCACGAGGGTCCTGACTTTGGTTCTTTAGGTTCCAGCCCACCAGCTCCAGACTTAATGCCAGTTGCCTTGTCTGCAGTACAGCAGCCTTGTACTCAGCCAGCTTCTCTTCCTCCTCTAAGAAGAGAAGCTACTTCAACATGAATCTAAGTATTCAACCAACCAACCAACCAATCAAGAGCGAACAGAGGGCAGCAGAAAAACTGGGTTCCCTCCTATGCAACGCAAGGCAAAGTTTTGAGTGGCTGCCGCTAGAACAAAAATTTATAACCGTGGGTTTAGCTATTGAATACCAATAAGCCCGAGAATTATATATACTTAAATGCATGTTTTTGTTTTCATGTGTCTATTTGAAGAGACTTGGCAAAATATTTTAGTCAAACTGGATATCCAGTTCACAAGAGACATTTTCCCATAGAATGATATGGGTAATTTTGATGGTTTCATCTGTGGCAAAGCCACAAAACTATTTGCTTCATTCAGATAAATGGTTAGCCTCCAGTGTGTTCAGTAATATTTTTCACAAGACACATGATTGACTTTCCAACATTCTGTTATTATGTTAATGGTGGAGAAAACTACATCCAATGGATTTAATTAGCATTAAACCCATGTTGTAAAAACACACCGTAGTACTTACAGGCAATGGCTTGTCAGTCCAATAGAATTGGCTATACTTCCAATCGCATTGGTCAGAAAATTCTTCAGAAATCCAATTAAAAGCGGGAAGTCATTCGGTACTTGGTTTGTGCTGCTTTTTGAGTCTCTGAATAGATCATTAATCTTAGTGATCAGAAAATGATTCTATATGTCTTCTCAAAACCAGATGGTCTACACTGTAGTTCAGTTTCCTGAGTTGGAACACTCAGATCTAATTTAAGTCTTCTGCATGCCAGGCTCTAGGCAGAGGTCAATTAAGTTTCAAATATTCCTTTAATTATTATATTTGCATTGAATTGTTAGGGTTTAACTGACAGAAGCAGTTCCATCAGTGGAACCATGAGGGGAGCAATTCCCCCTCCCCCGCAGTCCCCTACACCCCTCACAACCTGCTCTAGAGAGCTAGGAAACCCTCTGAAGCAGGTTTTTGGGTCCCATCATACTAGCAGAAATTTGCTAGCACCACATTGGCTATAACCCTTAGTAACTATAACCCTTAGTAACTATTGAGTTTGAAATGAAATGAAATGTGTTTCCAACTATATCATAATTACTTATGTATCTCTCTCTTCCTGCCCCAAATGTATAATACTTCCTGCCAATTATAGAGTTCATGTCTATGGCAGCGAAAGATACATATTAACCGTTCCCATTTATGGGAAACCTTTTCATTTTGGAGGAAAGCAGAGCAGCAGAGGGGAAAGGCTACTTCAAAGATATCCGAAAAGTCAAGCTTGAAAAGCAGAATGCCTCTGAAAACACCCATAGGTTTGTCAAGCACTGTCACACAGAATGCATTTTTCTTTCTTCTCTTTACACCCATGTGAATATATGTCTGCCAATTCAGGTTGTCATTCTATGCATCTGATGAAATAGGCTCTGGTCCACCAAAAGTATATGCCATAATAAATGTGTTAGTCGTTGAGGTGGCACAAGACCCTTTGTTGTTTTTGAGGGGGAAGTGCTCTTCTCTCCTCCCAAACGATTTGAAAAAAGCTAGCACCAAGGACAGCGCTAGCCTGGAATTCTGGCAGGCTCTCGTGGGTGGAAATTTTAAAGTGTTATCTATGCCCTTCAGCATACCTGAAGGGCAGCAACAGAGCATGTAGCTGGCAAAAGAAAGACACACATTGTTGCTTTCGGCAGAAAAGCAAAACAAAGAACTGCTACTGCAGTCCTGCTTCATCAAATATCACCCCAACACTTGAAGGGTGAAATTATTCTGGCATTTTAATGAGGAGGAAATATATTTGAAAGTAAACTTTAACCAAATCCACAACTACCACAAGTGTTTGAGACCTAAATCCAAAGACTAACCTTTATTTTGCATTATCAGAGGTGAAATAAACCATGGTGGCTTATTTTCCCCTCTTGGGGATTAGTCACGTGTCAGGGGGATTAGCATAATTACCCTCCGCAGCGCAGCTTGTTGGGTTGTGCAAATCCAGTCAGGGTGGCTTATTGCTCCGGCTAACAAGCCAACCTAACCCTACAAGAGCCCATGGTTTCTGGGTAGTTTGCTACCCCTGGCAAAAAGCCACTCTGGGTTTGCATGACACAACAAGCCACACTGCCAAGAGTAATGACACTAATCCCCCTGGCACATGTATGTGCATGTGTGTGTGGGGGGGGGGAATAAGTCGCCATGGCTTATTTCCCCTCCATAATCATGCAAAAACTCAGACTAAGACCTTTAAAGCCATCTCTGTCTGCAAGGTTGTTTCAGAGGAAGGAGGAAATATACTCTGGTGTCTGACCATGAAAATGAATGGTAATATGTAGCCCCCTGCTGGGGAAGCACTGCTTAGCCAGGAATAAATAGTGATAAGTGAATTGACTCCATCATAATTTGTAATTTGCTCACCAAGTTACAAATCCAGCATGTTAAATTCAGAGGAAAGTTCTCTTTTATTACAATATTTCAAAGTAATAACAAATTTAAATTTACAATAAGATGGGTTGGTCTGAATTCATTTTAAAATGAATTTGAAGGCTAGCAAGTCTCACTCCTGCAATACACTTTCAAAAGGGGCCAAAATTGACCTTGGTAACAGAACTACATTATCATATAATGTTGTTTCAAAAAAGAAAAGAAAAGACAAAGATGGCTGGCCGCAAGTTTGTTTTATCTATGTCGGGGCATGTTATATATTCAAGAATTATGAACACCTGCCTGACAAATTGACAGCCATACTGCACTGTAGTGGATTAAAGGTCAAATTGTAAACAAACAGAATACAATTATATCTAGGATCCCCAGTATTAAACTATGATTGATATTTAAACCATACTATTCTATTCTATTCTATTCTATTCTATTCTATTCACTGTAGAGTAACTCAGCTCACATGAGACTACTCCCACAGTAAGTACAGTCCAGCTGGGGTTTTAAAGATGCATCTATATAGTGAAATGTTTTCAAATACTCACAACTCAGTTAAACCACTAGAAATAAACAGTAAAGGTTAATTAGGGGCATGCTTTCAACTAACACAATATTATTTTCTAATGCGATCAGAGAAAATGCTTTAACCTTGCTAAAAAAAAAAACATCCAAATTTGGATGTTTTAGCTGATTTTTAGCAAGGTTAAAGCATTTTCTGTTATTTTAATGGGGTTATTTTAATTCTGATTTGTGTTTTGAACAGACATTTTGATTTTAGTGCTGTTTTACCCACTGGGCCTATTCAGACAACCTGCTAAGGCATGGTTAGGCCACTAACCCTTTTGCAGCAAATGGTTAGTGAGTGTGTTTAAACCATGGTTAGGAATGGTTCACCTGACATGCTAAGCCATAATGTTTAGCTCAAAATGCTTAATCACTGTGGCTTAGCATGTCATCTAAACAGGGTCACTGTAAGCCATTTGGATGAGTCAGAAATCCCTGGCCATGATCCAGCCCTGCTATGTGTAAATGAGGAAACACAGGTATTCAGTAGTGCACCTCCTTCACTCCTTGTACTGCGATCTATTAATCATTTAACAGTTCAAACCTATCCATGTCACTCCAAAAGTTTTTTTAAAAATTGCTTCCAGTGCAGCTTATTTCCAGGAATGTGTGCATACAACTGTAGCTGAAATTAGTGAACTTGTACACGTGTTCACTATTCTGCATCTGACCCTCAGAGGTGTTATTAGATTAAAAACAATATAACAACAATGCGGTCATTGATATAATAGATAAATATTCACAAATAACAATTCACAAAGCAGTAAGCTAGGTTTCAGATTTCTCAGACAAACAAACCTCTCTCTCTCTCCTGCTCAATGTTATACAAAAATAGTGGAGAAATGGAGGGGGAGAGGGTGAAAGATATTGCTCATAGAAGGGCTGAAACCCAACCCGCAATGCTACAGACCCAGGGTGAAGTTGGCAGATGCATGTCCTCACCACCCTGTACTCCCAAGAACATATGAGCTAAACTTCCACAACAATGCCCAATTGCACAGGATCTCTGTTCACACAACTTCTCCTTCCCCCTTTTAAGGGAGAGCAATAGCATGAGCTGAAGCCACAGATCATACTTCCTTTGAACAGTGTGGTGGTGAGGGGTACCTGTTACTTTCTTCACTTTGCTATTACTCCTGGGGCACAATCTCATAATGGAGATTCAAATAACTCTTTGCAGACTAAGTCGGTTGGATTGCACCCAGTGCAAAAAATCTCAGGCTATACCTACTTCTGGGATGAACAAACTGTTCTTCCTGTGCAGATCTTTAAAACCAGTGGCTATTCAACTCTGCCTCCAACATTAACTCTAGCACTAACTGGTAAATGAATTCTAGATATACATATACATCCAAGCAAATTCAGGTCTCTGGATCAGAGCATAACATAATTTTGTGTATATTTAACAAAACCATAGCCTTATTATGTGTTCTTTGAGAGATAATGCAAGCCTCTTCCATAGCTTTACCATTGTAAAGCTATGGAAGAGCACTAAGGTATAAAATTCGTTGTGCATTTAATGGCTGTATTTTTTAAAAAAAAAATCTGTTAAATTGCAGATGCAAGCAATTACTTTTGGAAGAGATGGTTTCTAAATCTCTATCAAGATCCTGAAATTTTAAAAAGTACTGCTGACAAGCAATTGTGAAGCAAATGCAGCCTTATAGACACTGATGCAATCCCAATATTTTCTCCAATGTACAGTTTTGGAAATGGTCACCTATGTGAATAACATCTTCATAAGCAGAATTCTAATAACTTTCAAAGTACTGACAGACACTACTGCTTTATTTAGAGAATTAAATTTAGATGGTTTTGAAGGACATTGGTCAGCAAAATAGCCTGGCTTCTTTGTCAAAAGGTTTTTAATGATCAGTTTTACAGAAGCATATCCAATGCATAGCTTCAGTCTTAAGCACATTATTTACTTATAATATTGCTTTGATTGATCAATGTAACCCTTAGGTTGACCCATCAAAGCAATTTAAAAAGCACATCACTGATGTGCTGTATCTACACCAGAGTAATATAAATGGTGCATTTTCGAGGTTATCAAGGGCAGAAGAACTGCACAGAATTAATTCTGAATGACAGACATAAATAAGAAACATAGAATTAGGTCCACAGAACCACCGTGGCCTGTGGAATGTAATAGTTTAGAAGCAATCCATGCTGACTTCCAGCAATGTCAACTCCTGGAGATGTACATGCAAGCAGTGTTTTTTGCAACCCAATGCAGCTATTCAAAAGGTAAGTGGTACATCAAAAAAACAATTTAGGCTGAATTCTGAGCATGCCATCAGCCTGGATTGACTGAAAAGCAGCAACTGCCTTGGGCTGACTTAGGCCTTAGCTAGACCTAAGGTTTATCTCGGGATCATCCCGGGGTCATCCCTGTTCATGTAAATGACACACAGGATATCCCGGGAGCAGGCAGGGACGACCTCAGGACGATCCGGGATAAACCTTAGGCCTAGCTAAGGCCTACGTCAGTTGAATAGGCTCCCTCTTACCTTGCAATTTTTATGGAAAAGCAATGGATATAAACAGTTGGAAGCAACTGAGCATGCATGCAGTTTACACAATCAACAAACTGGAGGAGGGGGCTACAGGTGAAATGTTGAGGAAAATATAGATATTGAGGGTATATAGTACAGCTGCAGCTAGATAATATTGGACAAAATATATCGCTATATAAGGAGTTATTTATATGAACATATGTACACATCATATGCTGCAACTTATCCCGCTTGAGGCAATGATGCATTAAACACAATTATACTGGGAAACTACTCAGTCACCCATGTCAGAGGTGGTGGTGAAGCAAAGTGTATTACAGCACCTGTCCTCAAAGGAGGTTAGATCCAGGCTCCCATATTCTTTAGGAAGGAAATGCTGCTTGAGAATTATGGGAGTTGAAGTGCCAATACAACTGGAGGGCACCAGGTTGGGGTAGCTGCTCTACAAGAATATTGCCACGGCTGCATTCATTGACGGCTGGTGTAGTATAGTGGCTAAGAGACTGGCCGATGACTCAGGAAGTCTACAGTTGAAATCTCAAGTTTTCTTGACTGTCACTGTATGTTGCAGAGGCATAAATGAAAACAAGGAAGTTAAGGAAACAGGTAAAAAACCACAATTTTATATACTAAAATATAATTTTAAAAATAACATACACAGAGCATTTCGCAAGTACAATAATACAACAAGAAAGTCAGAATGCTAGACAGAAAATGCTCAGTAAACTTGATCCATTTGGCCAGACACGTTTCGACCCTTGGTATACCAGCATTATCGTGCTTGCGAGCAGTGGCTGTTTGGCATACCTTCCACGGGCTTCCTCTGAATATTTGGACTCATACTGTACCGTATATTGTGGGGAGTGACATCTGATTTCGTTTAATTTTTGGAACTTTTAAGTCGGCCCCGAGAGAAAATAGCCCACGGTACTAATCAGCTTGGCAAACTGGCCATTGAGGAAGACCAAGGATCGAAACGTGCTTGGCCAAATGGATCAAGTTTACTGAGCATTTTCTGTCTAGCATTCTGATTGTCTTGTTGTATTATGTACTTGTGAAACGCTCTATGTTATTTTTAACATTATATTTTAGTATATAAAATTGCATTTTTTACCTGTTTCCTTAACTTCCTTGTTTTCATTTATACTGTGCTAGGTTATATCACTTCTTTGTTGCATTTGTTACAGAGGCATCACAGTTTATCTGGTCATGAGAGAGATGGGTGGAGGCAAGAACACAATAATACTTGTAATGCTGGTTCATCCTAGGGTCTTCCTCTAACTGGACACTGATGCTTTTTGTGAGACCTAAACATAAACTTTAAATTGTTCCTTTTTTAAAAAAAAATACAAGAATTTTCCCCTAATTCCAATCAACTGAATAAAGAATACATAAAATCATGGTTCCACAACAGTAGAGTAATTTGAGTTGGAAGCCCTACTGCAATACTTAATAGGCTGTAATGTGACCCTTCCCAAACCTGCATCTATAACCTGAAAAATGTATTACATGGGGAAATAATGTGAAGAGAGCACCTCTGTGTGTCCTCGGCAAGAAATTGGTCTGCTGTAAATAGTTGAACAAAAGATACAAAGTGCTAGGAAGCGTATAGTGTGCTGAGCCACAATTTTAGCTGTAAATTTACAAGACTAAAGTTTTGCAGAACTAAAGCTGCAATCGTCTACCTGCTTACCTGGAAGTAAGCCCCAAGTCAATGGGGCTTACTTCTGAGTAGACATATCTAGGATTGTGCTGTTAATCTAGTAATTGAATTATGAAACTTAAAGATACCTTCATTAAGAAGACTGCTTACCTGGGAGTAAGTTCCACTAAACTCAATGAGATTTATGTCTGAGTAGAGATGTATAAAATTGGGCTCTAAGCCATTCCATTCTCTAATATAGCTAGGCTGACCATATGTAAAGGAAGACAGGGCTCCTGTATCTTTAACAGTTGTGAAGAAAAGGGAATTTCAGCAGGTCTCCTTTGTATGCATCCAGCACCTGGTGAAATTCCCTCTTCATCACAAACCTTAAAGCTGCAGGAGCCCTACCCTCTTTTGTATCTGGTCACTCTAGTATAGCTCCTGCATCTTTAACTGCTGTGATAAAGAGGGAATTTCACCAGGTGCTGGATGCATACAAAGGAGACCTGCTAAAATTCCCTTTTCTATACAGGGCTCCTGTTAAAGATACAGGAGCCCTGTCCTCCTTTTTATATGGACACCCTAATATAGCTCTCAACAATTAGGGTGACCATATGAAAAGGAGGACAGGGCTCCTGTATCTTTAACAGTAATGTAGAAAAGGGAATTTCAGCAGGTGTCAATTGAAGAGGGTGAAATTCCCTCTTCATCACAACAGTTAAAGCTGCAGAAGCCCTGCCCTCTTTTGTATCTGGTCACTCTACTATAGCTAGTGTAGCTTTAACTGTTGTGATGAAGAGGGAAATTCATCCTCTTCAATTGACACCTGCTGCAATTCCCTCTTCTACATTACTGTTAAAGATACAGCAGCCCTGTCCTCCTTTTCATATGGTCACCCTATCAACAATAAGAGAGCATGTAATAATATACATATACTACTATGTACACAACCACAAAGGGCAAACCCACCCACCACACCCACATCTTGAATACATTTTGAAAAATAACTTACAAAGCGATTTTACGCATATTTACTCAAAAACAAACCACTGAGAAAAAAGAGAGAACAAGAGGTACAATAAGATTTGTAGAAGAACAAAAACCAACCAACCCACCTTTAAAAGAACCACCTAAGGGCAAACAACAACAACAACAACAACAACAACAACAACAACAGCCTAAGGACTGAGCCTGCTCAGTAGCCATGGGATGTTTGGAATGGGGGAGGGGGAAGAACCAGAAAATGAGGGTGGGGGTGGAGTGCCCTGCTTGAGTTCTTCACAACTTTACACCTTAACGTAGAGGATAGCATTTGTATGGGTTCTAGTCCCCACTCGGCCACAGAAGCTTACTGGGTGACATTGGGCCAGTCACAGACTCTCAGCCCAACCTACCTCACAGGGTTGTTGTTGTGAGGATAAAAATGGAGAGGAGGAGGATTATGTACACCGCCTTGGGTTCTTTGGAGGAAAAAAGGCAGGATATAAATGCAATAAATAAATAAATAAATATGGCTGGCACACTAAACAGAAGTATGTCTATTAGGAAGTGAGAATATACTATATCATTTTGCTGCAGGCCTCACTTGTATTATTAGTATAAATGTGAATGCAACATAGATTTACATAGGACTTGCTTATTTTTTCATTACATTTCCTAATAATTTCTAACAGAATTTGTTTTTTTCATAGCTACAGCACACTAGCTCATACTTTCAACCAGCAATGACCCCGTACCTCTTTCCTGGATAGTCATGGCCAATTTAAGACTCCATCAGCAGATAGGATTTTTTGTTCCAACGTGCATCACTTTGCATTTATTTATGCCAATTCTCATTTGTCATTCTGTTGCCCAGCCATCTATCCACTCCATGGAAAGAAGACTGAATTTTGCAATGTTGCAAATATTAATGAATGTTTACATTTTCGTTTTGAAGAACTCTTGGGTGAATGCCATCTGGTAACTATAGGGTGTCCATATAAAAAGGAGGACAGGGCTCCAGTACCTTTAACAGTTGTATAGAAAAGGGAATTTTAGCAGGTCTCCTTTGTATGCATCCAGCACCTGGTGAAATTCTCTCTTTATCACAACAGTTAAAGATGCAGGAGCTATACTAGAGTGACCAGATAAAAAAGAGGGTAGGGCTCCTGCAGCTTTAAATGTGATGAAGAGGGAATTTCACCAGGTGCTCGATGCATACAAAGGAGACCAGCTGAAATTCTGTTTTCTTCACAACTGTTAAAGATACAGGAGCCCTGTCCTCCTTTTCATATGGTCAGCCTAGGTAACTATATTTTCTTCTTTGCTTTCTTTTTACTTGTCTGTTAGTTCTGAAACATTGTTCTATGTCACTTGTGTCTGGCATAGTTCTTCAGGTATACTAAATTCCCGGTCTTCCTTGCCACCTTCCTTTTACACCTTTGTCACACAGCGATTTTGCTGACCAGCTGCTCTAATGACACTGCCTTAACATGTCTATATTGGCACCACAGTGACAGAAATAAGAGCAAGGCTTTTCACTGTCGGGAATATGGAGCAACTACTTTCCAGGCCAAATACTAGATCTTTACATGTCTATGAGCTTCCTTTGCCTTTGAACCACTGTGTGTGCATGTGGACTTTCCAAGGAAAGCTCATAGACCTATAGACATATATACCTTCCTCAGGAAGGTAGTTGAACAGCCCCATGGAAACCTAGGTAGAGAGCCAACTGTGGGAGGTTCCAAAAGAGAAAGGCAAGCATTTTTAGAAAGCTGAAAGACTCATTTCTTGCACAGTGTACAACAGGACAGAAGGAGAGAGGGAGGGAGGGAGAGAGAGAGAGAGAGGTGGTGAGCATGCTCCATGTCTGGGCAGAATACAGCACTGTAATAAATACTTTCCCTTCTCCAGGATCTCTATGTATGGAGATTTCCAATTTCTCAAGTTGCTTCTAAAGACAAGAAACTTTCTGCTATAGGCTTCAGTAGTTAATCTAATTACCTGTATTATTTCTGAATGACTCTTATAGTTTCATTGTTTTGTTCTACCATTGTTATTGCTTTGCTTATTTATGGATCCTGTTTGGGCCATACTTAGAAACTGTAATTGTCCTGTAGCTTCTATTGAAGCTATAACAATTCAGTAAGGACACATCGGTATTGCTTTCTGCATATAAATATATATTACAAGCTTCTCCAGGTGTGTTGCACTCCTATCATTCCCAGTCAGCATTAGACAACATATCTGGAGGGCACAAAGTTAAGGGAAACTGTTATATGGTACTGTATTGTGCAACCCCATATATATATCCAACCATAATACAGGAACAAGGATTTTTTCCCCATCCCCAAGGCTTAAATTATAAGCCTTGAAAGCTATTCCACTGAGCCACCAGTAGAGGTCACACTTATTACAAGGCAAAGGAAACTAGCACAAGATAAAGAAACCAGCTACTATCTGAATTTTAACTACATACTACTGTACTGTACTGTATTTAGCACAAGCTGGGCATCTTTCAAATTGTGTAGTTAAAAAAATACACCCCAGTCATGAATATTATAGCCATACACAGAGACCCTATATGGCATTGCCTTTTCCCTGGCTTTAAGGGAAGATTTAAATCTAAATGATAAGAGCAGTTGAGGGTTTGCATAGGGAGATGGAGCCCTGAAGAACAGTGAAAAGGAAACATGGCTAGCAGAATCTGGTCTAGTTGCCATCCAACAGATTGCCCAATCCCTACTGCATTATGGGAGAAAATTGGCATGCATACATGCCAAAAAGTTGACCTTAAACTCATAAGAAATTGCATGCTCAAACTTTTCACACAAACTGATTCTTTAATTTCCCCTACCACGGAGATTCCTGGTCTACTCTAACCTAAAGAAATTATTGACAACTTGTCAAGACTAGTTTGTTCTTTCTGCTTTCAATTACCATCTCATTGGAAATGATTCTACCTTTAATTTCAGCATAAAATGACACCTTCCAGAAGCCAAACGACGAAAGATTACTTTACATTCACTCAAATACCCCATCTTAATTTAAAAAAAAAACAGTGTAGTGTATTCTGACAGTTTTAATCAAGAAATTATTATGAGTCCCACATTTCATTCAATTTTATCAGTATTTCATTTTCACATTATAATCTGAATGAGGTGGAGAAGAGAACTGTCTGAAATGCCAGTCATCTCATGGAAAATTCATTTTTATTACCTTATTTAGCAGTGATGGTATATTTGTATTTATAGTCAAACTTAATTAGATTGTGAATAGCCAGGTAAGACCAGATCTTATGCAATTACTATAATGAGGCATGTGCCTGTTCACAAATCTAGATGAAAGAAAACACACACACACACACAGAGGTAATGTCTGTGTATGTTCAGTTAGATCAAAATCTATATCATCAGACATATATATGTGCCTGATGATATAGATTTAGATAAAAGAACATTGATATATATTTATAGAAATCATATACATTTTGCAGTCATTTCCAAAGTTTTAAGATATTAAAGAGGCACTTCTCCACAATCACCACTAGATGCCACTCTGCCTATAGCAATGACTTCTTATCACTTTTAATAGAAAAATCTGGGTAAATACCTTTTTGGTACAAAACCAAACCAGTTACACATTGCCTAGTGAACAAGAGACACAGAAACAAAGTTTTCCACACTCTTTGCTCAATTAGTGGTACATGTTAACCTATGAATGAGAATGAAGCCAAGTCCTCAGGGAAAAATGCCGATCCCTTCTACTGCCCTGTTTGAAACAAAAAAGGGCTGTGCCTTTTTTCTCATTTCTAAATTGAAATGAACATTAATGAGTTGCAGGAATACAGCTCTCTCTGCAGCAAGTTTATTCAAGGAAATAAATATCGTGTTCTCCAGGTTTCACCATTACTTTCAATAATGTAATTGGAGGTTACACCATGACTTGTAAACCGCCCAGAGAGCTTCAGCTATGGGGTGGTATATAAATGTAATAAAATAAATAAATAAAATAAAATACTGCAAGGGTTTCAGAAGTAAACTCCCCAAATTGCAAGACTAGTATGGACTCCTTTGCCTTTTAGTGCTTCTCAGACTAACATGATTGTCAGAGAAGGCTTTCATTGCTACAAGTACAAAACCATTATACCGCCTCTTATTATTCTCAAAGTGCTCCAAATTAACATTCAGCCTTTAATAACTTAAGTGAAAGCTGAATCACACAATAACTGTGGGCAAGGAGAAGATGCTGAGAAGGGTCTCTCCATGGTAAATCACTGCCACTCCGGCCATAATATGTAGGAATGGAGCTGCTGCCATGTTGTGAACTTCCAGAAAAGGGCAGCAGGGGTATATATGGATGCGCACAACGTATAGGTCATCATCCACATGATGAGAATTCCTAGGCACTACAGCTGAGATGAGGCCAGGGGAATGATCTGATTTCGGCAGCATCCTTGCAGCAACCAGAATGCACGCTGCAACAGTACACAGTCACATGGGGAAATACGCAGCGGAGGCTGGTGGGCTATTTCAGTGGGGCAGTGAATCCGCTCTGAATTCTTGTTTGCTATGGATTGTGCATCTCCATCTTCAATAGCCCAGAGTACCTGCCAGCTTGGACTGATCATGACTTTTGGATCTTCCTGTGCCTTGAACCATGCAGCATGGAGATGCTGAAGTAGAACCTATGGTCAAATTAAATCTCTATGAGCGTGGTTTTATCTTGAACTTTCTCTTGAACTCTTGTTTTGACTCTTGGGCCCTTTCTACACCTAAGGGTTATCCTAGGAAAATGGAGGGACCATCTCTGCCTGCTCCCAGGATCCCCTGTCTGTCATTTGGATGCCCAGGGATGATCCAGGGACGATCCCAGAAAAAGGGCAGGTGTAGAAACAGCCTTGGATTTTGTAGGCCTTGACACAATTTGGTGTGGAGATATCAATAAAAAACTTAAGGTTGCACTAACTTTCTTACATCTTGCTCTAGAACAACTGCCTTTGACTGCCTGGGAAGGTTTACGCCAGGTATCATTTGTGCCCCTTGCCCTGTATTAAGAACAGTAGGGAATGCAAAGGGAAACCAATGTTGTATTGATCTCTGATATGGTTACAGTTATTAGCTTTTGACTGTTCCTTGAACTACAAAATGAGCCTATAGTCAACAGCTATAGGATTTCTCATTTTTCCATGAGAGCTATGAAGCTCATCTGTGAAACCTGATTTTGCTACCAATAAAGTTCTCACTGTTTCTGGTGTTTTGTTTTAGCTTGTCGGATTTCTTTTGTGCCAAAAGATGGGCTCATGCACTGTCCCACTTCTCCCTCAACTGCAGCCAGGTGGAATGCAGTTAATAACTATAGGCCGGTGGCGAACATCCCCTTCCTGGGCAAGGTGCTTGAGCAGGTGGTTGCAGGACAACTCCAGGCACTCTTGAATGAAACGGATTATCTAGATCTATTTCAATCGGGTTTCAGGCCTGGTTTTGGAACGGAAACTGCCCTGGTTGCCCTGTGGAATGACCTCTGCCGGGAGAGAGACAGGGGGAGTGCGACCCTGTTGGTTCTCCTGGACCTCTCAGCGGCCTTCGATACCATCGACCATGGTATCCTCCTGGATAGGTTGTCTGAGCTGGGAGTTGGAGGTACTGCGTTGTAGTGGTTCCGCTCCTACTTGGATGGCCGATTCCAGAAGGTGGTGCTGGGGGATTATTGCTCTGTGCCGTGGCTCCTAAGCCATGGGGTTCCACGGGGCTCTATCTTATCCCCTATGCTGTTTAACATATACATGAAGCCACTGGGGGAGGTTATCCGGAGATGTGGACTGTGTCATCAATATGAGGATAATACCCAGCTCTACCTTTCCTTTTCATCAAACTCAGGTGAGGCAGTGGCTGTTCTGAACCAGTGCCTGGGCACGGTAATAGACTGGATGAGGGCTAACAGAGACTCAATCCAGACAAGACGGAGGTACTGTTAGCGGGTGGTTCATCTGTCCGGCAAGGTGATGTTTGCCCTGTCCTGGACGGGGTTGCACTCTCCCTAAAGGATCGGGTCCGTAGTTTGGGGGTGCTCTTGGATCCAGAACTGTTACTTGAGGCACAGGTGAACTCAGTGGCAAAGAGCACCTTTTATCAGCTTAGGTTGATATACCAACTACACCCTTATTTGGACAGAGATAGCCTAGCTACAGTTATCCATGCTCTGATAACCTCTCGTTTGGATTACTGCAATGCGTTATATGTGGGGCTACTTTTAAAAACGGTCCGGAAACTTCAGCTGGTACAAAACAGGGCAGCCCGTTTACTAACAGGGACTGGCCGGCGAGATCACATTACACCAGTTCTTTTACAACTTCATTGGCTGCCAGTCCAGGTCCGGGCCCGATTCAAAGTCCTGGTATTGACATTCAAAGCCCTAAACGGTTTGGGGCCAGGTTATTTGAAGGAACGCCTCCTCCCATATGTACCTGCCCAGACCTTAAGATCATCTACAGGGGCCCTTCTCCGTGAACCCCTGCCAAAGGAAGTGAGGCAGGAGGCTACAAGGAGGAGGGCTTTCTCCGCTGTGGCACCCTGGTTGTGGAATGAGCTCCACAGAGAGGTCCGCCTGGCGCCTACACTGTATACTTTTCGTCGCTAGCTGAAGACCTTTTTATTCTCAGTATTTTAACTTAAATTTAAATTTTACTGTTCTAATTCTGTATTTTAATTTTATATCAATTTCTGCTGCGTGGTTTTATCCTGGTTGTGCTTTTATACTGTATTTTGTATTTGTGTTTTTAGACTGTTGTTTGTTTTATTATGGTTTTAATTTTTGTGAACTGCCCAGAGAGCTTCGGCTATTGGGCGGTATAAAAATGTAATAAATAAATAAATGGCTGTTAATAGATGACACAAGTGAGACCTGCAACAAAATATTACAGTGTGGGGCCAGACAGCCATGACTTCTTCCAGGATACTTAATTCCATCTCTTCTCCAATCCTGGTTTTACTTCACCCTCCCCAGGAACCAGTCAGCATTCCATGACTGACCATGTTCAATCCTTTCCAAGCAAATTTGGGTCACTCTCCCTTCAGAATGTTCCCCTTCTGCAAACCGCAGGATTTTACTGAGTATGGTGATACCTTCTTCTGTTGCATCGACGCTGCTGTTTTACCTGCATAAGGATCCACACTTGGACAATGAATTTACTATTACTATATAATATGAAGTAACAGTAAAGAACAGGGTAGGGGGCTGTAGCTTAGAGCTCATGCAGAAGATTCCAGGTTCAACCTCCAGCATCTCCAAGTACGGCTGGAAAAACTCCTGCCCAGAATCCTGGAGTGCTACTGCCAGTCAGCATAGCAAATATTGGGCTAGATGGTCTGACTCAGTATGAAGTAGCTTCTTGTGCACCTTGGAGCACATGCAAAGTGTGCTGCCCTCCTCTGAAAAACTAGATGGTAGCCCTGTTCATATCCCTGGGCCTTGTAATATGTATAAAGTGTGGCTAATTACTCTGCAATTTCATTTCATAAGTAAATAACAACCTACATTACAATGTGTTTTAAGCTTAAACATATGTATACACACACACACACACATAGTAGACACATACATGCAATAGCAGCCAATTATCTTTCTAACTAAGCTTGCAATCCTATGCACACTTATTTCAGACATGCATAGGTTTGGACTGTGGATAAGAGTTTTTTTATTATTATTACTCTCTGTTTTCCCTATAGTAAGTCAAATCATTGGTCCATCTAGCAGAGTAATGTCACTTCCTGGCAGTGGATTTCCAGGGTAGGAGTTTTCCCAGAGCCCTACCTTGAGATCCTAGGAATTGAAACCTGGGAGCTTAGCATATGTGCTTTACCAATGAGCTACAGTCCCATCCTTCTTCCACTTCAGTTTCCCTTCATCTTTTTGCTTATCTACTTTTGTGCTGACAAAAGAAAAGGATAAACACCAATAACAAAGATGAAAATGTGGGAAGCATTCTGAGTAAGTAAAACAATGCTCTCTCTGTAGCTCCGTTTCCTACAAGGTACTATAACTGCCTGAGATGTGACTTACAAAAGTGGAAGTTTTGGCAAGAACGTAAAATGTTACCATAAGGAGGTCAAGTCACAGTTGGGAAAGCAGGCTAAAAGAGATCTGAAAGGTGCTAAAGGAGCTGTAAGAAAACCTACTGTTCACAGGGAACATATATTCAGAATGGTGGTTCTTAAAACGATTGCTCTGATTATTCCATCAGTAAAACGCCATAGCTGAAAATAAAGGCTGGCCGACAGCAACACATTTGTTTGTGTAACTGACAAGCCAGAGCAATGAACTGCCATGACAAGGCATCAATTGCTTTGCCCTTTTGCGTCTCCTCATAAAAGCATTTTATGCAAATGTTAAAAGCCAAAAGCGGAACAAAGAGAGTGATACATGGCAGGCCCAAATAACATTTATGCCTCTGTATTCTTCATCTTGCAAAAAGCACTATTAGAATTTCTAGCTACTAGCAATAAATACTTTTAAAAAAAAATTAAGCCAACTGAATTTTGAATGCCTACAGTAAGAAATTCTATAAATGCCTCGTTGTTTAGAGATCTGCAATCATGATTTTATTGCAATAAATGTGCAAATATTCTGGTCTTCCCTTCTCTCTGACACCACTTCTCAATATTAGAAGGGGGCTTCCCAGAATTATGTCTCAGCATTGACAACTAAGAATTACCCCACCTCCTCACCTCAGTGGATGTATCTTTCACTACACTGGGAGACTCTAGGGTGACCATATGAAAAGGAGGACACGACTCCTGTATCTTCAACAGTTATATAGAAAAGGGAATTTCAACGGGTGTCATTTGTATGCATGCAGCACCTAGTGAAATTCCCTCTTCATCACAAAGCTGCAGGAGCCCTGCCCTCTTTTGTAACTCATCACTGAAGTATAGCTACTGCAGCTTTAACTGTTGTGATGAAGAGGGAATTTCACCAGGTGCTGCATGCATACACATGACACCTGCTGAAATTCCCTCTATATAGCTGGTAAAGATATAGGAGCCCTGTCCTCCTTTCCAGATTGACCTTACTCTAGATTGACAGTTTGGGCAACCTTGCTGTATGTACACCCAAGAGTCACTTATTATTGGTATAACACCTCTGTATCCAGTAGTTGTGATGTGCTCCCTACATAACCTCATCTTCTATGAATTAAAATGCCAAGTTATCTCATTATATGGCAATTCACCAAGGTACTATGCTTCAAAACACACAAGATTTCCAGTCAGAGCCTCATGGGAGTGCCAGAAAGGCTGTCACAGGTGTTAAATTACACAAATAAAATCTATGGGCAAAGGCAAGCACAAAGGAGGCATCTTTCACTTATCTGTATTGATTTCACCAGATGGGTTTGATTCAGATCAGTGACGACGCTAGGATTTTGGACCTGCTTGCCATTCCTACTGCTACAAACGTGTTCACTATTGCTTCTTATTACTAATTATCCTTGCAGCAGGTCACAGTTTCCATAGAAACTGGGTGTTTGATCTTCTAATCAGCATGTAATTCTCCAGTGTTACCACATTATAATGTATTATACAACCACAACAAATACTATCTGTGTAAAAACACACGTGTTTTTTTTTTTTGCATGATATGGCGATAAAAAGGCTTCCTCAGCGTTATGAAAACTTTACATTGAGAGTGAAATGAATCTTAATATATGGTGTGCATATTGTGTTTTTTTAACGTCCAAAGCACTTCACAGCAGCTGTAAAGTAGGCCACTACTATTACACCTATCTTGAAGTTAGAATGTTGATGGTTTGAGATTCAGAGGTGGTATCGTCTTAAGACCACTCCATGAGTTAATGGTTGACATGTTACTCCAAGGGTTGTTTCTAATGTTAGTCCTACTTAGAGTAGACCTACTGAAATGAATAGGACTTAAGTTAGACTAACATTGGATAGTGCCCTAACTCATACCCTTGACAAGGGCATTAGCTAGACCTAAGGTTTATCCGGGATCGTCCCAGGGTCATCCCTGTTCATGTAAATGACACACAGGGGATCCCGGGAGCAGGCAGGGACAACCAAGGGGCGATCTCAGGATAAACCTTAGGTCTAGCTAAGGCCATAGCAATCTGAAAGCACCCCATTAAAACCCTCTGTCTGATGTGGAAAAGTGCCCAAGCACCCAGAAATACTCTGATCCCTTTCCCCCCTCCCCTCCTTGCTTTTGAATTTGGAGACACAGAAAGCCTCTTGGCCGGCTGTTCAAGGCTGTCCTGATCTCTTGGCTCCTTATCTTCCAGGGTCTTGTGTTTAGGAACCAGGACAGACATGAAGGCACATCGCTTCATTGTTTATCACCTAAGCCACCTGACTGGGCATTTTGGAAGGGTCAGGGTATACTTGGGACTTTCCAAAAGGTCCTTGAGAGGGGGCTTATCAAAGAACAGAATGCAACATTTTGTAGCGGTCATAGGTTGCCAAAATATGGCATTGTTTATGTAAGAATGGTTTTCGTTTATGGAATATGTATGGGACTTGTGATCAGTCGCGGGAGGGAGGAGGGAAAAGTATGACTTCATCAGAGCAACTTTGATGAGTATAAAAGTATGCTGATGTGGGTGATGGGCAGAGAGTTCAGTCTTCAGCTTGCTGGGGGTGAGTTTCTCTCCTACACGTGTAGTTCTAACAAAGCCTCTGAATCAGGACCAGTCTGGACTTGGTCCTTCCCTCCTGGATATGGGGAAATTTCCCTGACACCCTTTGCTACAATATTACGCTAGCTCTGCATGTTGTGTTTTGCAGGAGGACTGATAGGTTCTGGCTTAGGAAATTAACTTGGCTTCCTGTACTTAATTTTGCATAATTTTAGGAATTTGAAACTAACTCTCCTTTGCTTCCTATTATAATGATTTCTAGAAAATCGAACGATGGTTTGGGACTACTGACTGGGTAATGGGAAGCTCATAGGTGGGTGTCTAGCCTAGGCTTGCACAACTAGTAATCCATCAAGTTGAATGCAGCCCATCATGTTATGTCCTGTCAGGTATTAAGCAACCTCTCTGTTTTTTTCTAGTCCCACATAGGAGGCCTAACATGTCCCTATTAGGATGCTATATATAGATAGTGGGGTGCGTCTGGCTGGGAGAATCACAAGTTTTGCAGGCTGAAGACAAGCTCCTCTTCTGCCTACTTAAGGCTGCAATTTTAAACACACTCACTAGGGAATAACTCCTATGGGCCTTACTTTGGAATAAATGTGTTTAGGATTGTGCTATAAGACTTCGACAACGAGAAGTACAAGAATCTTCAATATTTTTTTTAAAAAAAACATAGCTATGCATGAACTGAAACTGCTCCCTTAATGGGAACAAATTTTGCTGTGGAGTTCCACTTAGATTGTCCTCAGCATTGCCATGACGATACACTTTACTTTTGTAAAAGCCAAGGAAGTACTGAAATTGAAAAAGCATGAAATATTTCACATGGAATAGGGAATATATAGAGACATGATTCAGAATATGTGTATAAACGAAAGGAAATAAAGTGGCTGTCATAAAAACATTGATTTATCATGATCACATATAAAATATACACATTTTTGAAACTCCTACAATCTTATTCAGTGAAAACATCTGTTGTTGTCCTCTCCTTTCCCTTGCCCCTGTATTACAGCTAGCCTGTCATAGAGAATATTTATTATCTTCTCCAGTTAAACCCAAACCACACCTCTACAAGACAGCTACAAAACAGCCTTATCTCTAAAGAAATCCCACTTGCAGTCAGCTTTTAATATCAAGGCTGGTCTACAGAAGTTTGATTACTGAATTAAAGGAAAAGCTCTGAGATGGAGGGAAGTATTCAAATTTTATGGAATTCAAACAGAAGATTTAAAAGGTCAAATTGCTTCTGAGCCAAATATAAAACCTACCCTGACGGGTGGCGCTGTGGTTCCAAAATTAATAAAGTGCTTTACATCGATGGATAATTGATTGATAAAGGAAATGGGTAATTGTCTTGTATAATCTGTCACACATCTCTCTGGCCAGCGTTCACTTAGATGCCAGGCCTGGTGGATGATACATAAGGCTGAATGATGATGTGCTACCAATTTGATGTTTCTAAGGACAATTTCAAAAACAATTTCAGTGAGCACAAGAAAGGGAGCAATAACATTATTTGTAAAAACATCTTGAGTTCCCAGCTGAGATGAAAAGGAATGGTAGAATTTACAATAAATACATAACCACACTGAAGAACCAATTCAAAACAGTGGGAAACCTTTAACTGCTTCTAGATGGTACTGGTGAGGGTTCTCCCAAGTGACCAAGTCCTGAGAAGAGATGATAAAACAGAGGAGATCAAAACAGTATGTGGACATTTACATCATGCCCTCTTTGTGTCAGGTTCCAAAGGCATTTGGTTGGCTACTGCTGGTTTGATACGATTCAGCAAGGCAGTTCTTAGAGATCAAACTGACATCAGAGGAAATATTGAAGCCCTTTCTGAAAGGTAACACTAGAACAGAGGGAAGTCTGTCAGATGACTGTGTTAAAGAATTTTAACCTTAGCCACATAATATACTCTCATTCCCCCTTACAAGTAAGCTTCTCCATTTCTTTCCTGGCTAAGGACTCAAGGTCACATTGGAGTTTGCTTTGCTCCTCCCTATCCTTCCCTGATCAGAATGGCTTCAGGGTCAGCCTGCACTTCAAGGACCAATCATCCCTGAGACAAACTCAGTTCCTTAACTTGATACTGGAGGCATGAGAGTTTTCAAACTGGGATCATAGCTATGGTTCAAAAGTACTTCTCACATTACCCTTTCCCTATAGCCTACATGTGATGGGCTAGATACAGGCTTCATACTTGGAAGTAATTTACCGGAAGTAATCATGTGGGTAAGTGATGTATGGAATATGAGCATTTTAAGGGCTAGTAACATTAATTAACTGTTATTACAAGGCAATCAGTGCTAAATAAAAGCTTCTTTCCGGGATTTTGGGGCACTGGCACTTGACATGTTACTAACCTGCTACTATAGTTCCAAAGGGTTTGGGAGTATACAAATTCCAGTTGTTGTCAAGCATTTAAGCAACTGATCACTGTCTTATGAGAAATAGTAGCTTAGTCCAGCACTCCAAATTGGTTCTCTCATATGTTCTGGACTACAAACCCCAAAAGTCTCAGCTAGCATAGCCAATTAGTCACAGATTATGGGAGATGTAGCTGAAAACATCTGAAGGACTTCAGGTTGCTTACCCCTAGCATAGGCAATACTTAAAAGTTCAAAAAAAAAGTCTGTATGCATTAGAAATGCATGTGATGTAAATAGAAAGATATCCACAAACTGAGATGAATTAAACCCTTTTACTGGGAATTTGAAAATATGTCATTTATATTCTAATAACGTAGGAAGCCAAATTAAAACAATTTAAACAAAAAAAGTTTCAGGCTATACTGTACTACTCTTTAGACCTGGAAAAGGTGATCCCTAAAGCAATATTTACACATGCATGCTTACAACCTACAGGCTGCTAAATATATATATTACATGCACAAAAAGCCTCAGGTGCGGACATGGTAACAGCATGTCCAAATGCATGCTAACAAACCCATGAACATCATAATGGCCTCTGAGCCTGCTATTTCTGCTCAATCATTTTCTAGGGACAGTTTCAACTAAAGCACACATTTTAATCTGATATAATCTGATTAAGGTATTCATTATTAACAGACTCACTAAAGCATTGATTAGCCCAATTATTAATGAGTAATGCTTTCAACTATAATTAAGTTTAATCATGATACTGGAAGATGACTTGTATTGTTCGTGTCATTATTAATTGCTGGATTATTTTAGGATATTGGGTGTGAGAAAGAAAGGTGTTGGTAGTGTGTTACACTGTCAGAATCCCTACCTTGTATGAACTGGCCCTGATACTCTACATAGCTGCATTTATCCAAGGAGCTTACTAACTATGCTATAATCTATTCAAAGCAGCATCTGATGCAATCCACTCATCATACAGTCTGTTTCCAAACTCTCCATGTAATACCAGCTACCCCAAGTGAATGTTATCCCATGATTAAGTTCTTCTGGAACATTAAGTAAAAGTTCCACAAAGGGTTTTTCAGTCATTGTTACTTTCACATTTAACTTCAGGAAATTATTCTAGAGTCTTCAGAAGGTGGGTTGTTTTTTTGGGTTTTTTTGGTACATTTATAACTCATTTTCAAAAGATTAAATTAAAACCAATGGATTGGGATTTATTTCATGCATACAAGAGTTTTAAAAAGTATTGCAGCATTTCCATGCCTTATTATTGAGCACCTATGACTGCTTCCCTTCAGGCAGAGCAAAATTAGCTCTTGATCAATATAAGTCAGTAACTTTCATATCACATAGTTTCATATCACATAGTGATATTCAGATAGTTTTGAACAGAAAAACAGCTGTCAGGAATTGGGTTTAACAATGGGATGGATGAGGGCCAATAAACTGAAGCTGAATCCTGGCAAGATGGCAGCCCTGTGGGTGAATGGATCGGCACACACACACACACCATTCCCCTCTGTTACAGGACAGATCTGAGTGTGCCACATAAACAAGCTTGCTGCTCTCAGTTGTGGGAGAAGATGCTATTCGATTCCCAGTGCTGAAATAAGATTCCTGATCTTCCTGTAAAACAATTCAAATTAGATCCTTCCAAAATCACCAACTGACATAAAATTATGTACAGACTGTTCTAGATCTTCTGCACAAATATTTTTGTACTGTATGTTTTTAATGTATTTTACATCACCCAGAGACCTTTGGTTATTGGATGGTTTAAAAGTACAGTAAATTAAATGAATAAATGTAATGTAAAATACTTGCACGTCATAGTACTATTCAGTTTTTGGGAATTAATAACACTGCTCTCCAGTTTAAAAATACACAGCTTGAGGATTACTCAAAGGAAACAGCAGAAAATAACTGCACTGGCTTTGCTACATGTACTCCTCTTCTTTTTTAACTTGATTTATTTATACCAGTTCAAGTCTGTAGCAGTAAAGTATTCTTAGGCTCTGGACTGCTCCTGCCCACTTTTGCTTGCGACTAGACCTTTTGGGACAGAGAGAGCTAAAAAAGCTTCCAGTTTGGGCTGGGATCTTGTCCGAGCAAAAAGATCTTCCTTGTCCTGGTATTTTTCAATACGATTCCAGCTCTGTCACCTTGGCTCAGCAACCGGTTCACCTCTAGCAGCAACCTATGGCTCAATCCTGAGAGCAAATTAGTTAAGCCACTGTATTTTGTGAATATGCTTCCAAACAAGAGGCAAGCATGCATAGGGTTGATCTTCATTTTTTCCTAATAAGGGAACATGTTTATTTGACTTCCTTTTCATTTGTTTTATAGTCCTGTTAAACGGAATGTAGAGTGGTCAATACAGAAAGAGGGATCCAAGAGGTTTTGATGTCTTTTCCTGCATTTCTTGTCTTTTCCTGCATTACAAGATGTCAAACCATGATGACAATTTCATGGGAAATTTAAATGATCGCAGGAGGAATCTGACCATAACAACTAAGCCAGAAGCTTATGTGTTGTCCCTGTGCCATGTGGCACTTCTACAGACCAAAACCCTCCAACAATTAGTGATGGTTTGTTCTAGCAATTCATCACAATAAAAGCCTTACAAACACGCCCAGCATAGCTTGGGCGTGGTGAGGTCGTTGCGGGTGGGGGTGGTGAATCGAGGCGTGGAGGCCATTAATTGGATGGCCTCACATCAGGCCACAAGGAGGGGAGGGGTTTTCCGAGGTTATTTAACTGGAAAACGCACCCCTCCTCTCCTCTTCTGCTCAAAGCGGCTCCCTCCCGCCCTTCCCTGTAGGTAGTGTGGTTTATCGGTTGTCATTAGGAGGCCAAGAAGGAATTTTTTACTTATAACCTACTGTTAAGGTCATAAGTTTTTTCGCCTACTTCACACTGCAAGACAGGCTGGGGTGTAGTAAATAGGTTGATTGGCATTCTATGTTTTGGTCACATTCGTTGGCAGGGAAGTGGACATCTCCATAGGGTTAGGGCTGGTGAGCATTCCACGGCACTTTACAGTGAGGGGTAAACTCCTGAGGCTCAACACCTGCGAACGCCACGGTACAGAGGTTGAGATAAGGGTTTACCCTTGAGACCGAACTTTCTCACTCACCCGCAGACTTACATCACGGGGAGGAGCGACACCGGAAGGTCTCCCACCCCAAAAGGGGGAGCCAGTGGGCGGCGGAACGTTTCCGCCACCCTATGGACGGGAATGTGTTGCCCAAAGAGAACACGGATTATACCCGTGATAGAGGAGATGCCCGCTTAGGTTCACCCTTCTGCAGTTATGTTGAATAAATGTGGCCCAGTTTTAAATCCCAAACACTTGTGTCGCCTAGTTATTTACACACTCCACTCACCGCAACGAAAAAGCTATGAAAGGACTAATGTTTCTTTTTCTTTTTTGTTTGCCTAGAGGGGGAAGATATCTTCTTCAATCTGTTCATGGTCGCATCATGAAGACGATGCTTATGCATACATTTATATGTGAATGTGTATGATAAGAAAACTTCAAATTGCTAATTCCAATATAGTCCCTCGCTTTAAAACTAGGACTAAGGAATATATGCAAGACAACTACAAGCAATCAGTGTTTTGCCTGTAATTCTAACACTTTTTAAAACATTCTTCTGTATTTTGCAGCCAAATGGGATGAAAGACTTCCAACAGCAAAAGGGACTGAACACCACTGCCAGGGTAGTCACTGGGATATATATCTGTTGAGAAGCTCTCTGCATCAGTCCTTTATTGGTAGGTTGAGAGGTACTGAGTAACAATAACCCTCATGCTGCTATGCCCTTCAGGAACGTCAACATTATTGGTATAATCAAGTAGCATGATTTAATTCCTGTTTCATATGAAAACCTCAATGCAGTCTTGTCAAGAGTCACAACAGATGCCTTAATAATACAAGACTTATTACTGGGAATGCTACACCAGTATTCTTTTTTCATACTATTGGATAGAGAGAAAAAACAGCATGAAAAGGATATAAGGGCTAACAAAAATGAAAACTTCCACCCTATGTATTGTACACACCATATCTAGTTATACAATTAACACGCTCAGCAAAAAAAGGGGGGATGCCTTTATACCTTTGGCACAAACACGACAACATGCAGGAAGCCTTCTACCTACATTACTGGTATACATTACATAGCATACGAGGTTCATCTTACAGTGGGGGGAGGAGGAGAGGGAAGCTCTGCCAGAGAGAAAACAAAAGGTAAATGGGATGCCATTGTCAGCTGGCTGAGACACTGCTCATTAATCCTGGGCGGGACGGCTGTCAAAGTCCAGACTGCCACCACCTGCTGTTCTGCATGATCTCAGGAAGCACCGTGCTTGCAGCAGGGAAGTATGATTGATAGCAATGTTGGGAGCGTATAATGGAAACTTAGCAAAATGCTCCAAAAGCCCCCTGCCCTGTAAGGACAGAGCATGTAGGCTCATCTCCTAAGGAGAGGCAAGGACAGATGTGGAAAAGAGGGCAGCCATCATCAAAACACATATAAATAACAGCAAGAGGGGGTGGCCGTGTTAGTCTGCTGAAGCAAAAGCCAAGTGTTCTGCAACACCATAAAGATGAACAAATCCAAGGCTGAATGGAAGGACCATTTAGAGTTTCTTCTTTGTGATGCTTTTAATGGCCTGGATTAAGGGGTATTTAATATATTCTCTTAATGAGTATATTCATGATTTTGTTTGTTTGCTTTCCAAGGCCAGCTTCAAGGGTCAGCATGGTCAGCCACCTGCCTAGGCTCACACCCCCACAGGGGCCATTGATAAGAGCCCTCGGAGTTGTCCCTGCAATTCCCTTGTTCACCTGTCACTCAGTCTGGCCCAGACAATAGTGGTGGTGAGCGGGAAGAACAGTAGACGTCACTGCCCACTTGCTTCGTCGCTCTCTGCCAAGCCAACAAGCTGTAGCAATGATGAGAAAGAGGATGAGGAGCAATAGCAGCTAGTGATAATGGTAGTGAGAAGGTAGAGAAGAGACTGGGGCCCATTGGGGGTGTCTTGTCCAAGGGCTCCAAAAACCTGGAGTTGGCACTGTTTACTTTGAATATTGTTCTACGGTTGTTGCACACATTAATCTTTCTGTTTGATTGTACTGGTTCCAGGTCCATTTGCATTTCAAAATGAGATTAGCATAAGAATGTAAGACATCAACATTATGTTGAGTATTGGTTAGCTATTCGCTTAAGGCATTAGAAGTAGGACAATTAAGAACTTCTATAGTCTTGTGTCTACAATTTTTGTCCATCTTACTCGTTTATGATGTTGCACCCGCCTTAATATCTAGGGAATCTAAATAAGCTATATGAATATTTAAATAACAGCACACTCTGTTTTGTGATTCACAGAGAGAACACACAGCAAGTGAATAGATCTGCTTCCCAGAAGTGGGCAGAAGTACTGCCCAGCCAAAGCTATCTCCTGGGTCTTTCTATTTTCACTGGGAGAGACTGTCTTTATTTCTCTCTGTCCCAATCTTTCCCCAATGTACTAGTTCATACATTCCCATGTGTAAATAAGTGTTATTAAAAAGAGATATTACCTGTCAGTTACATTCAGGAAAGGTTTTTCCTACATAATCTGACCCTACCCTTGCAAATACACACAGACACACAGGTTGGGTTTTCTCTACAAACAAGAATTTTCACATATGGCTCCATAAAAATGCTCAAGTAAAACTGCTGGTATTTGCACAGTGTTTGATGGGCAAAACCCCTTAGAATGTTTCCTAGCCAATTCTCCTGCTTCAACAGCCCACTCTCCTGTCTACTATAATAAATGCAGATCTGAAACCTGTCTGGGGAGGGTGAGGAGAAGCAGCTAGTAGTGGGGAGTTTTATAAGCCCGATTTTCATTTTTTAAAAAATAAATAGAGGCTGGGCTTTAAAGACATGCCAACAAGACTTCTGTCCTAGAAAAAAACAGGGTCTGTTTTGGAATATTGTCATACAATACCATAGGTAACTTGATGGCCTCATTGCTTCCTTTATAGACAGATACAATACAATGCATTCAAATCATTTTCATTTCTGGCCAAATCACTTTTTAAAGTTTTGTTCAATACATTATTGGTTTCTTTTACAATAGCACTGATGAGGAAAAAATAGATGCATCTCTTAATAGTTGTCCTGCACTTAGGAAAGTGCTTTGTCTGGGTTTTTTTAAAGCAAGCTTGTTAAGATAAATGATCCTGTTTTGAAAGCTTCAAGCAGTTAATGTGTTCTCTAATGTCCTTGAATCACCAGATCTAAGTTTTCACACTACAATCAGGGTGTGTTGAGAAGAAAAAACTCTGATAGAGGTTTAGGGAATACAGATTTAAAGATAAGTACATCAAGATTGGTATTCAAACTGTATACATTTAAAATTTAAATGTCGAATTTAAGCAAACACCCCAACACCTTTTATTGTTGTTTATGGTTTAGGTAACTGCAGACACAGGTAAAAATTCCTAGCTTTATGTGTAACATCTGAATGTGGTCTCATTGCATCATTCATTCCACCTAATAAATCAGCAGCCAATAATGGAGCTACCTACGGTGACCATATGGAAAGGAAGACAGGGCTCCTGTATCTTTAATAGTTATATTGAAAAGGGAATTTCAGCAGGTGTCATTTGTATTCATGCAGCACCTGGTGAAATTCCCTTTTCATTTCAACAGTTAAAGCTGCAGGAGCCCTGCCCTCTTTTGTATCTGGTCACTCTAGTATAGCTCCTGCAGCTTTAACTGTTGTGATGAAGAGGGAATTTCACCAGGTGCTTCATGCAAACAAATGACACCTGCTGAAATTTCCTTTTCAATACAACTGTTAAAGATACAGGAGCCCTGTCTTCCTTTCCATATGGTCACCCTAACTAAACATAACATGTGTAGGGATATTTACATAACATGTTTGCCAAAAATTCATTATTAATTTGATAGAATAAATATTTAGCATACATTCTGGCATGAGATCTTTTGGTACAAATATAATATTGGCCTTGCTGGAGATCTCAGTTGAGACATCTTTGCAATTTCTTCTGAAGGCCATTTTATAAATAATATTCTTACATCATGGAAACTTATGTTCTTATGGGGAAAAAACAATAGTCCTAATTATACCTTCTTCATCTGTAGCCGTTCAAACAAATATGCACTTTTGAATTCTGTATTGTAAAAAGAGTTTTTTCTGTCTATCATTATATGTGCAAGACACTTCAGGAACTTTACACAATAGCTAGAGCATCTGAGAATGAAGTAACCTATTCTCTTTTTAAAAAAATCAATGAGAAGAATCAAGCTTTCCCAGAAGAACTTGACTTAATGGAATTCGGCATAAATTATTCACTGCCTTCACCTTCAGAACATGTGCAAGATGCAATAATTCTGCCCTTAACACTTTGATACTTAATTGTGCCACAGGATTTGCTCAGATGAACATTTAAATGAGGCAGTTAACTCTTAATTGCTTCGTTATGGCTGAAACAGAAATAAAGGTAATTCTCATTTGCTTCTCTTGGGGCTTTGCTAGACCTACCAGGTGTTCCGTCGTTGAGGAGCAGTGAAAGCGGATTCTCCCATTCAGCCGTGACACCTCATGCTCCACACCTGCCTTCGATTTGTGGCGGAAGTTTGCGCCGGTTGTGCTGCTGCCGCCGCGAGCACGGTTGCGCAGCCACACCGGCCTGATTGCCGCGGCTTTTTTTTCTGCTCGCTGCACGGTTTGCGCACGTCCGAAAGACCGCAAACTTGTGCAGCCGTCAGCGATGCCGCCGCCGGGGCCGGCGGCGGCAACAGCGGCGGCGGAAGTGCCAGTGCCAGCTGAAGTGCTGCTGGTGCTGTTGAGGGTCAACATTGATGCGCTCACTTCCTGATGGGGTCGTGGCGGGTGTCATATGACCCAAGGTCAATCGTCTGCATGGGCACTCTGTGCCTACATCTCCCATCATGCCTCTGAGGTGTCGGCGGCGATGACCATCTCTGTGCCCTGTGCCCCATCCCAAGGAGCCAACCCACATCTGGCCGTAGCCATGGCAGCAGCCCACAAACAGCTCTGCCCTCTGCCAGCCTGGTACCCACACTAACAGGCAGCGTACAGCACCGCCATTATGCGGCCACGGTAGCTGCCCACCGCAAGGAGTCACCAGCCACTTTTCCGTTCCTCCGTTCCTGCGCAAACTGTCACTGGGGGAGTAAAAAAAAAAAGCCGCTCCACCGTGCTGCCCCAGCTGGCGGACTGCGCGCAAATGGCGGAGGCGGCTTGACCGAAGCCGCTGACCACTCCCCCTTAGCACGCCTTTTCCTGACCAGTGACCTCACATCCTCCCACACGTACTCCGAATTACCGCAGGACGGCAGGAAAAGGCGCACTAGAACTCACTTTTTTAAAGTCGGGAGAAAGAGGCTTCACCGCAGGATAACGGCGGATCCTCGTGAACGTCATCTGGAAGCCTCGACGTGACTGCGGAAGGTAACGCACGCTAGAGCCCCATCTAGTAACGCCCTTGGTCAGTTTAGGAGTTCTGCATTATAAGAGGAGCAAGGTACTTACTGCTGATTAACATCTACAATAGCAACTAATAACATTCACCAAAGGCTACAATATACTTAATGCTTAAAAAATGAGTAAGTAAGATTAAAGGAGCTCTTGTATGACCAGACATTATGTCTGGTCATACAAGAATTATGGGGAATAATGATTCCCCATAATTCCCAACTCT
This sequence comes from Elgaria multicarinata webbii, assembly GCF_023053635.1. Taxonomy (NCBI): domain Eukaryota; kingdom Metazoa; phylum Chordata; class Lepidosauria; order Squamata; family Anguidae; genus Elgaria; species Elgaria multicarinata. The sequence continues at coordinate 32,105,430 of NC_086180.1, read as the reverse complement.
GAAGCCGCACCCCATCCTTGGGCACTGCACTACATCCTACACAATTCCAGAGGATCCCCTAACTCTCAAGAAGAGTGTTTCTTGTGGCAATAAGGGTGTAGGAGGAAATGACATGAAGCAAGAAATCCCCACTACGTAAGCTTAACTCCCTATCCACTTCCATGGATTGGGCCAACAATCTTTCAATATTAGTTGTCTAAAGTCACAAGACACACACACAAACAAACACACACATGCACCACCTCTGCCTGCAGTCTTAAATCTAAAAAGAGCAATTCTTATATATACCTGTGTATAACTGAACAGATTTGCAGTTTTGGTAATATCTGCAATATACTCTCTACTTCGAAATTACACTACACTGCTTTGCTCATTTATGAAATTCACTTGTTAATACTCACTCTTAGTCCTTGCAAAAAAAAGGGTTAAACAAAGAGCAGGACCCAGGGGCCACATTTCCATAGCAACCATAAGTCAGGGTTTGGTGTTGCCTGTGTTGGTAATTAGCATTGGTTGGGGAGAGATAACCTTTGAATGACTTTTTAAACTCAGAATATAAGGACTGCTACAATGTTTGATTTAAATGCACAGTGTAAATATTAATACCTCATGTGAATTCGTGAAGACAAATGTATATCTTGAAGTTCCTTCTATATTCTGAAAATGAAGAATAATTTACCCTTGTTGATTCTAAATACTCACATTTTAGTTCTGCTTCAATAAATGGGCCTTTAGTATGTTACAGGATTATATTAGACACTCAAGTGAACTAGGGTTGTAAGAGAATTCCACCCCAGCCAGCCCCAGTACTGGAACTTGAGGTGCTGACTGGGAGATAAGTATTTCTGGAATGAAACCAGGAGCTAGCGCACTGCAGTGAGATTCAGGCCCATTCCAAAAATAACCAGAGGTATCAGAACAATCCATATATACCGTTGATACATAAATAGTATGCTTTAATGACTTACTACACTCTTCAGGATCATGTTGCTTCATCAGGTTCCTATGCACGACTTTCTTTGGATTTAGTGCTATTTGCTGCCTACACCTCTTTGACAAAATGGGAAGTGGGGAGCTGCATAAAGAAAGTGTTCAAAGGGACTTTGACATTTATTCCTTCTTGCCTATAAACTGTTGATAATGCAAATGCATTCCATCCATGGCATAGCTTCACATAGAAAGGTGCGGTGCCCAAATGTGGAACGGTCAAGAAATACTTTTGTAAGCCACCGTGAGAGCCTTTTTTGGCTGAATGGCGGCATAAAAATCCTTAAATAAATAAATAAATAAATAAACTGGCCAATTTGTTTCATGGCTTGACAATTGAGACATTAGAAAGTTCCTCTAGGACACTGAGACTGCCATTGTGAACTAGTTAAAACACACAACTTCTTCCTTCTAAAGAAGGAACCTGTCCAATGCTGGGTGTAGCCAGCAAACAGACAATAATGCCATCTATTGACCTTTTTTGCATGGGAAACTCTCCCTTCCACAATTCCTACACTGCGCTCAAATTTCCAGTTGCCGTTCCAAATGCAAACCAACACTATATTGAAAGACTGGACATTACATTTCCCATAAAGTATCCTGATGCTCTTACATTCATGGCGCTGAATAAAAGGTCTGTGTTCTCTAAGTGGAGCATTATGTCTCTGATGAAGCAGTGACATTTAGAGTAGGAACAGAATTTGTTTCTTATCTTTGTTGTATTCTCTCACTCAGCTTGGGGAGGCAGCAGCCACCACAGTGTCATCAATTGGAGTAAACTGTTTCAAACTTAATGGAAATGCCAACTCATAAAGCATCTTTCTGCAATGTTTCAAATTTAATTAGTATGATTCACATCTGTATTGAAGAACTGTCATCATTCCAATACTTTTGTTTCTAATCTTTCATAAATCCCATTTTAGTAAGTTGTCAGGGACATTTCTTCAGTGATTTTAATTACCCACATTTAAATACATTCATTCAATTCATTCATTTACGACATTTCAATAGCTGAAGCTCTCTGAGCAGTTTACAAAGATTAAAAACCTTAAAATATATATTATAAATACCATAAAAACCACTTACATACAAACAGACAACACACAGAGAGACTGGATTCAGACAGCATGATAACCAATGGTGGTTTAAATAGTCGATGGTTAGTTATTTAACTCACCATAGGTTATCATGTTGTGTGGAGGGAGTTATTTGGCCTAAATAACCAACGCTATGCAGAGTTGGCTATTTGAACCACCGTTGGTTACTGTGTTGTGTGGAGGGCACTGTTTGTTATTTCATCAGCCACAGAATCGCAAGGCAAGAGTGATCAAAGCAGTGGCTGCCACTCTAGTCCAGCTGGCACGAGTCAAGTTGATTATTACTCCACTGTTGACAATTGTGTTGTCTGAACGCACCCAGTGACATACATATAGCTAAACAATTTTAATCACTCAAAAATAAGGGGCGGGGAAACAGGACCTGATTAAAACCTCATCATATGCTGCCAAATGACTGAGATAAGAGGAAAGTCTTAACCTGGTGCCAAAAATATAATGGTGTTGGCCCAAGGCAGGTCACATTGGGGAGATCATTCCTTGTTGGGGAGATCGTTCCCTGTCCCTTGTTGCCACCTTCCAGTCTCCCTCAGAGAAGGCACCTGGAGAAGAGCCTTAATTGATGCACATAGTTTATGGGTAGTTTCATGCTGGGACAGGTGCTCCATCAGGTATTGCGGTCCCAAGCTGTGTAGGGCTTTCTAGGTTAAAACCAGCACATTGAATTGGGCTTGGAAATATACAGGCAACCAGTGCAGGTTGGGGCAGAATCGGTGTTATATGTTCAGACCTTTTTGTCCCTGTTATCAATCTGGCTTTCAAAATTTGCTTGAGCTGCAGCTTCTGAACCATCTGAACAGTAAGCACTACATAGAGTGAATTGCAATAATCAAACTTGGAGGTTACCACAGCATAGACAACTAAAGCCAGGTTAGCCCTGTCCAGATAGGAATGTAGCTGGGCCACCAACCAGTTGATAGAAGGCATTCTGAGCCACTGAGGCCACCTGAGCCTTGAGTGACAAAGATAGCTCCAGGAGAAATGCAACTAATCCAGAACAGATTGCACACCCTTCATTCAGTCAGAAAAACCACTCACTAACAGCATCTCGTTCTTGTATGGATAGAGTTTCAGTTTATAAGCTTTTATCCAGTGTATTGTCACAGCTTGGCACCAATCTAGCACACCCACAGCCTCACCTGATGAAGATGAAAAGGAGAAAAAGACCTGCATGGCATCAGCATACCAATGACAAACCAAAACTCCGGATGAACACAGTTTTATGTAGATGTTGATTAGCATGGGGGACAAAACCAACCCCTGCAGAAACCCATACTGGAGAAACCATGGGGCTGAGCAATATCTCCAAAGCATCACCTTCTGGGACCTGACTATCCAAGTAGGCGTGGAACCACTGCAATGCAGTACCTCCCGCTCCCAATTCAGACAATTGTCCCAATAGGATACCATGGTCAATAATATTGAAAGCTGCCAAGAGAATTAACAAGGTCACACTCTCCCTGTCTCTCTCCTGACATTAGGATGACCAAGGCTGTTTCCATGCCAAAACCCAGCCTGAACTCGACTGAAATCGATCCAGATAATCAAACTCATCCAAGAGTGTTTGGAGCTGCTTGGTAACCACCCACTCCAGGAAAGGAACATCTGCCACTGGCCTAAAATTAATAAGATTTTCTGGGTCCAGGGAGGATTTCTTCAAGAATAGTCTCACCACCACTTCTTTCAGGGGCCCCAGGACCACCCCCTCTTGCACTGAGACATTAGTCACCTCCCTGATAGTTTTTATAAGCCAAGAGGGGAAGGCTCCAATATGAAAGTGGTTACATGAACCTGACCAAGCACCTTGTCAGTGTCCTCAAGCCATACCAACTGAAACTCATCCAGGAAAACTGGACAAGGCTCTAAATACCTCACCTGATTCACTAGAGTTTAAGTCCCAGCAGAAGTGCCTAATAAATGTCTTACAGCAGGTCTCGGATGTATTCACAAGGTTGCCTGGATGACTTTGAAAAGTCCCCCTGACTGGCAGATATAGGATTCAATAGAGGCAGCAAGATATTCTTTCTTTGCCACTCCTGATTATACACCATCATAGGAACACACTGGTGTTTGATCGGATCCACTGTGAGTTTTTCTCCATCTGCACTCAAGCCATCTCCTATTTTGCTTTGCTGCTCTCAGCTCTAAAGTATATCACAGAACAGTACATGCTATACTCTGGAGAGGTCACTCAGGAGCAATCATGCCAACCACCCTGGTCATTTCTGTATTATAGAGATCAACCAGAGTTTCAACAGGAGACCTAGCCATATTAGTGGAAACCTCCCCAGAGCCAACTGAATCCATTAGCCTCCGGAATGGACCATCTTAATAGGGGAAACAACACTGTAAGTTAAAACTTCAGCAGGTGATGATCTGACCATGACAAAGGCACTGATTCAAAGTCCCCCACCTTCAGATCACTATCTCCATATCCAGTTGAGAAAACAAAGTCTAGAGTATGCCCCACTACATATGTTAGGTCCATGACATCTTGGAACAGTCCCATGGATGTCATGGAGACCACAAAGTCCTGACCTGCTCCAGACAAGGTGCACTCAGCATGAATGATGACATCCCACAAAACCAACAGTCTGGGGACTACAATAGCACACCAAAGCCACCTCCGGCAGGTCAGATAGGGAGACTTTTGAGCAGTGGGGTGAGGTACACTAACAGAACCCTCAATTTGTCCTGCTGACCCAACACAAGGTGCAAATTTTCCAGACCAGTAGTCAGATGGACAGGGAGCCTGCAAAGGGAGGTGGAATTTCTATAAACCACAACAACCCCTTCCTTCCAGCTCTCATGTTTTCCTTGATACCGAACCAAGTACCCCAGTGGGCACAACTGGGAGAGACTAACTCCTCCCTTCTCACCCACCAAGATCTCTGTCATACATGCCAGATTGACTGCCTCATCCACAATTAAGTCATGAATGAGGAATGACTTATTTTGAACTGATCTGGCATTTGAAGGCAGCATTCGGAGACCCAAAAGCAGGTGGGGCTAGAACACAACGCAGCCTATAACCTGGCTAGTTCTCTTCCCAACACCATATCTCCCTCTACCCAGAACCACCTAATTGGGTGGCCCCTCGCTGGGTCCCATATCCTCTCTATAAATACCTCTACAATCCTGTAAATAACATCAGATAACTCTTCCTATCAGTCTTATGGAACACATATACAGAGATACACAAACGTGTAAATTAAAAATATCCTAGAATTATTACATATAGCAATGGAAAAGTAATTGTAGGCATACAAAGCTGTGGAAGATAATCTTACACAGTGACTAAAAGATAAACAAAATTCAGGTGGCATTAGGTATGTCCAAAAAGCACTAGTGCAGCGTTCCCCAACCTGGTTTTGGACTTCAACACCACCCATCAGCCCCAGTCAGCATGGCCAATGGTCAAGGATTATGGGAATTGTAGACCAGGACATCTTGAGGGTGCCAGGTTGAGGAAGGCTTTACTAGAGCGCAATATCCCTGGCAAATGTTAATGGAACACAGATAAACCCAGCTCAGCTCAATAGTTTAGAGCCAGTCCAGGGGAGTAGTGGCAGGGTGTTACCGTTGAGTTGGCCTGGCTGTTACCAGCTGTTGGAGGTCAGTTGTGCTACACAGCTGTTCCTGTGCCCTCAAAAGCTACCTTGCTGCTCTCAAGTGCACTGTTGAAGTAAGTGTTCAACAGGCAGTGCGGTCATTTGTTGTATTTGGAACTGGTGTGCATTTGCACATGCACCATCATGTCCGTTCACTGAGGTAGCAAAATGTATTGGGCTGGCCCTGTGCATCCTATTCCAATAGTGCATTATTATACTTTCTGTCTAACTGTAGTAGTCTTCCATGTGATGTAAATGATGTCCAGCATTCTATTGTGCTAGTCTTGCTTTCCCTTCATTATATTATCCTTTGTGCTAAGTCCGACACTGATCCATTGATTCTTCCTCTCCAGTTCAAATTCACAACAAATGCACATAGATCAGATGGAAATTAAGTTTTATGCTGCTGCCCATGGATAATTACCATGTAAGTCTTTACTGAAGACTGATCCCAATTGCTATATTACATTAAGAAAACTGATTCACATTTACACATTTACAAAAGCACACAATAGGAAGATCCTCACAAGCATTTGTATGTGTTGAGTCAACATAACTAGACTTTTTAAAGTGATTTATGTCTACAGTGGTACCTTTGTCAAAAATTTCAGCTTGAGACTGAACATAGTACACAGATTCTCAGAACATTGGGAACCACTCACAAAGTAGCTAAACACACGTGAATGCACAGAAAAGACCAGTTTATATCATCATTATCAGAGTGTTGGATCCAGACTTAGGGTGCAATCCTATATACGTTTAGACAGAAAAAAACTCCATTCTGGGAGTTGTAGGACTTTTTTCTGTCTAACTATGCGTAAGATTACACCCTTAGTCATAGTTAGAATAAACACACTGAAATCAATGAGAAGTTAGTCATGACTAACATCAGCCCCTCTCTTACATTTAATTGAACAATATCACAACATTTAAATTGTTAAATTTTAAATTGTTTTAAAAATTTCATGACAGCCTATTAATTCTCCCTGGCCTTTCCCACCTCTATTATTATACTCTTATTTCCAACATTAATATATACTCCCATCATTTCTCCCAAATGGGGGACAAAGCGGCTCACAATACTACTACTAAATTACAGTAACTGCAATGAACAGCATAAAATAAATACAAATTATCACATTCAATAGTCAGGAACAGTAAATACATAAAATAGTGTTGGCCAATGAAATTAATCTGAGTCAAATCCCTGACAAAACAAAAATGTGTTACTGTCTCATCACCACCAAAGCCTGCAAAGTCACAGTTTGGTGAACCTTCCTTGGGAAATTGTTCCACAAGGGTTGCAACACCTTAGGAAAAAAATAGTGTGTGTCATCTTCAATCTGGCTAGAGATAAAGATGTCCACCAAAAGGTCCCTGCACATGTTCTTAGGAAGTGGAGAAACTAAAGCAGGCATTCTTTAGGTGAGCAAGGGCATGTCTATTCCTGCCAGATATCCTGGGGTCATCTCTAGGTCATTCCTGTGTGTCCATATGACACACAAGGAATCCTAGGGGCAACCAAGGATGACCAGGATTTCCCGATATTTCTGTGGTCCCGGGATCATCCCAAGGAGCGTGGGTGGTGTGTCCGCTGCTACCAGGTCGTCCCTTCTTCCCTGTGAGTAGCAGGGCCAGGCACAGAGCTGCATGTTGAGGATCCATGCCCATGGGGGTGGGGGCAGCAATATCGCCATCCCTGGGATGATGGGAGGTTGGGCATGGGGTTTTGGTGGTTTTTTTAACCTTTTTCTGCACCACTGGCTCTTAAAAAAAATGGCAGCCACGACATCCCTCTTCCCTTCCGGGACATCACATGGCCATCCAGACACTGGGGGATGATGGCAGAAACAGGTAAGTCTGCGATCCTCCCCCCTCCTGCCTGCTACACCCTTAGGTATAGCCATGACCCAGGACCAACGCCTGATTTTCTCAAAATCAGCACTTTTATTTATGTCCAGAATGGATTCCGAAAACACTGAAGCTTCTTTAGCACAAGTTTAGGCCGTTACAATCCTGGTAGCCATATTTTGTGCCAGTTGTAGATTCTGAGCAGTCTTTAAAGGCAGCCCTACATAGAATAAATTGCAGTTAATTTACCCGAGATATTATTGAAGTTTGTATGACTGTTGCCAGATTCCTGTTACAGATTCCGGTTAAGTTTTCCTCTCACCCTTAGATATAAGTTGCTTGATTGTTTGTTCTAATATCTTTCCAGGGATGGAAATCATGGGAATGATTTTTCTCTTTCTCTCTCTCTCTTTTCAGGAATTATCACCCTAAATTATCTCCCCATAACATCATTGTTGTTTTTTAAAAGATAGGCATCATATTAGTCATCTAGGATTATGTTGGTTTTCTGTGAGTTCATTCTTACATATAATAGTGTGTAGCTCCAAGATAACAATCTTTAATTATTGCAGCCATTTCACAGTCAAGGTTGTTGCAGAGTTTGCAGGACACAAATGACGGAGCTATGGACTCCTTTGCTGTTCTGCTCACTATTACAACTGAATTGTGAGTCCTGCCTCCTTCAAGCACAAAGTTCACAAGATCCTGGCCGGATCTACACTAGTCTTATAACGTTGCTAGTGTCCCTTTCTAACGTGGTTCTCTGTATCGGTTCTCTGTATCACGGGGCATACTAGTGTTACTTACGTTTAGCTGTAACGTTACTGCAGGGCACATTGTTAAATCCTTTCACTGTTCTCCCTCCCTCTGAGCTTAGCAGAGCTGCTGGGTTTGCTCCACCCACTGCCTGCCTCATTCCTAGCCAGCAGTGCAGGGCAATAGTCATAAGCACACACAACCCCCCTCCCAAAACATTTTAACACAAGTCCCAGAGGATTACCTGAATGCATAGGAGCCAGCCACTTTGCTGAAGCGAAGCAGGGTTGGGTCTGGTCAGGATTTGGATGGGAGACCAAATTGAAAAGTTTTAGCAGCAGCCCCATTTAAGCCCCACTGGTCATGAGTTTTGGACTGGGAGCAAGAGACCCTTATTAATTTTCCTGCACGGAGCTACAGTGATCCTTTGAGCACTCCTCAGCTCCTTTGCAAAGAGGGGGGAAATGTTAAAAAAAAATCATAAAAAATCAACCGATGACCCAATTTGATTCAAATTTTAAGGCAGGATGCATGGGAGTACTTCACAATAAAAGCAGATTCTAAGGTGGAAAACTTCTGAGTCCTTTGCATGCAATTGTCAGTGATAGCACAGTATAACGCTGGCGTGATTTATCTGCTGTAGCAGATGATAGCAAACAGGGCGAAGGAAGGAGAACAGGAAGTGGGCGGAGCAAACCCAGCAGCTCTGGGTTGGGAGAGGAAAATTACCGGTAGAACAAGGCACATGAATCTGTAGCCACGCTGGAACTAAGAAATAGAACCTGTAAGTACAACTCATTTACAACGTTGGAGACCCAGGGTCACGTGACGCTGTGCGTCACAGTAACCCATTCAAAACGTTAGAATAACACCAGTGTAGATTCCCACCCTGTATTGATCTTGTGAAAGATCACTCAAAGAATTAAGATTCAAGGACGGGATTCCACTTAAAATATAGACATTCAGACAACCACATACAGTTCTCTCTTGTTTAAATTATGTCATGATTGTTCTCTTTTGAAAATAAAAATATTTGGGGATTTGAAGGGCTAATTGCAAAGTACTTTGAGATAATTGGATGAAATTCACTGATGCCTGAAGTGATCATTCCTAACACTCTGCCATGTTTTATTTTCACTTAAAGAAAATACTCCTCTCAGATGTACAAGGCAGATGATCTCAACAGATAGTCTTCTCTTCTTTCATACAAACAATCCCCTGTGGACAAAACTGGAAGTTTACCATCCACACCTCAAATAATCTGCAGTGTACAAAGAAAACAACATCTTGTAGCGACTCCAACATAACAATTTTAGATTGAGGTGGGGGTGAGGGCAGAGATCAACATCTATTATGGAAATTGAATTGTATTTTAGTTTCTAAATATTTAAATGCACCCAAAAAATCCATCTTCAACAGATGTCATAAGTACTCTAGTTTTTGAGGCACAAATCTGGGCTACTTGTGCCTTGCCCAAAATATTTTATTTTAATGCATAAGCACACACACACAGCTAAGGATATTATAGGTATAGCAGAAATTCATACATCTTCATGACTGCATGAAACAGAATGATAAATCTTGACAGCAGTGTCAAATGATAGTTTTAACAAAAGGACTAGGGAAAACTGAAAGCTTCTTGGGAGCAGGTGTTGAGACATGTCAGTTATAACGGCCCATTTTGAGCTGTTTCATGCATTTCCTGAAGCAGCATGCAGTTATTAATAAAGAGAATAACAGAAATATTCACTACTGGTACATTGTGATCACATTGTGTGCCTTTAGCATCTGAGAGTTCCCAGTTCCTTAAAGATACTGGTGTAACTTTAGAAAGCAAGAAATTCCTATCTACTACCTGAATGACAAACATGAAATGAGCAGCTAAGTTTATTGCTCCTATCTGTTTGACCAATTCCGTCAGTGCTAGATCCAGGTCTGAGAAGCCCCTAGGCATAGTGCTCACTGGTGGCCCCTTAGATGGGCTAACTCAGTGGCAGTGCTTGTCCTATCAGTACTGCATGGCCATTTCAATTCCTCAAGGATATAGTGTTGCTCTGGGTCAGTGCAGGAAATTAAAACAGTGGCCATCTGGTCAATCAGTGCTGAGCAGTGGGAGGCGGGGAGACTTAAAAACCTTAAAAGTGTTGATGCTGGTCTTTGTTCAGTAGATTATGTTGTCAAAAGAAATCAATAAATGGCTATAGTGTTCCAATGTTTTCCCCCCATTGTATCCTTTGCAAATAATCTCATTTACCAGTTTCTGGGGACCATCCAGCATAATACATACCAGAAAATGCCAGGTCCAATGTACCTGTCTAGGCTATGGGCCACGTGGGCCACTTTTTCACAGGCAGCACTAGAATCTTCCCTGACCTCCTTATTCCTTTCCCTGTGGCTGAAAGATAAAAGTAAACACCCAATCTCTCTTTCTATATATGAAAACCCAGAAGCATGAAGGGATGGAAAAGAGGGAAGGAGGAACCATTACACAATTTTGGTCAATGGTTCTTTAAAAGTGTGTCTGTCTCTTCTGCCAAGACGCTTGTTCATGCACTGGTTATTTCTCGGTTGGACTACTGCAACCTTCTTCTCTCTGGCCTTCCTTCTTCTCACATCAGTCCGTTGGTTTCTGTTCACCACTCTGCCGCGAAGATCATCTTCTTGGCTCGCCGCTCTGACCATGTTACTCCACTTCTGAAATCTCTTCATTGGCTTCCAATTCACTTCAGAATCCAATATAAACTTCTCCTGTTGACCTTCAAAGCTTTTCACGGTCTAGCTCCTTCCTATCTCTCCTCTCTCATCTCACACTATTGCCCCGCTCGTGCTCTTCGCTCCTCTAATGCCATGTTTCTCGCCTGCCCAAGGGTCTCTACTTCCCTTGCTCGGCTTCGTCCATTTTCTTCTGCTGCCCCTTACGCCTGGAACGCTCTTCCAGAACATTTGAGAACTACAAGTTCAATTTACAGCTTTTAAAGCTCAGCTAAAAACTTTTCTTTTTCCTAAAGCTTTTAAAACTTGATGTTGTTCGGACTTTATACTGTTAGTTTTACCCTACCCTGTGCCTGTTTACCCTACCCTGTGCCTGTTTGCATTCTCTTCCTCTCCTTATTGTTCTACTATGATTTTATTAGATTGTAAGCCTATGCAGCAGGGTCTTGCTATTTACTGTTTTACTCTGTACAGCACCATGTACATTGATGGTGCTATATAAATAAATAAATAAATAAATTAATAATAATAATAATAATAATAATAATAATAGTGTGGATACTAATCCCTCACATTTGAATCCATAGCAAAAAACCAGTTATATTTCCTTCAATTTTTCCTCTTTGCATGACTTTTGCAGAATCCAGTTATTCTATTACATTGTATTCATTTATTTAGACTTATAGCACACCTTTGTTACTCTTTATTATAATTTTTCTATTCTTTCACTCAGCTGGATATTAACTTTCTTATAAAGCTTGCATTCAGTTGAGACCAGTAAGGCTGACATACACAGACCACCCTCTGCTCTTGAATTAACCCTTGGAGAAGAGGGCTGTCTGTTGAAGTCAATGTGGTCCAAGAAGTTAGAGAAGAATTTATTAATAGCTACTGTATGGTTTCAAGAAACCTAGTGTTGTGGAAAAGAATATCTGTAGGAAGCTGGGTTTGGCATAATTAAAACAAAAACAAAGATAGCAATTTTACTAAATGCAGGAGATGGGAAACTGAAAACTGAAGTTTGGTAAATTCGCTACATACTATTTCAAGGTAGCGTGCTAAAAGTTATAAATAAGCAATGAAAAAAGCCAAAAGTTTGCTTTTCCAAAAATTAATAATAATAATAATAATAATAATAATAACCTGTAAAGCTGAGCGAAGGAAGATAGATGCTTTTGAACTGTGGTGTTGGAGGAAAATTCTGAGAGTGCCTTGGACTGCAAGAAGATCAAACCAGTCCATACTCCAGGAAATAAAGCCAGACTGCTCACTTGAGGGAATGGCATTAAAGGCAAAACTGAAGTACTTTGGCCACATAATGAGAAGACAGGATACCCTGGAGAAGAGGCTGATGCTAGGGAAAGTGGAAGGCAAAAGGAAGAGGGGAAGACCAAGGGCAAGATGGATGGATGATATTCTGGAGATGACAGACTTGACCTTGGGGGAGCTAGGGGTGGCGACAGCTGACAGAAAGCTCTGGCATGGGCTGGTCCATGAAGTCATGAAGAGTCGGAAACGATTGAGTGAATAAACAACAACAAACATAAAACATTCCTGGAAATACGTATTAACATATAAAATTAGCTTACAAAACTACAGTATTAAAATGTTGAGACATAACCTTACAAATAAAAAAGTAAACAATTCACTCATTGAGTGGGTTTGGACAACATGATAACCAACGGTGGGTTAAATAATCAATGGATGGTTGTTGTGTTGTCTGTCGGGACTTTTTGACACCATGGTTGATTATTTGGCCAAAATAACCAATGCAAATAACCAATGCAGTGCAGAGTTGATTATTTGAACAACCATTGGTTATCATGTTGTGTGTCAGGCATTGTTGATTACTTCATCGCACACAATTGGTTATTTTCAGCAACTACAGAGTCCCATGGCAAGAGCAACCAAAGCAGTGGCTCCCACTCTACTCCAGCAGGCAGAACTCACAATGGCTGATGGGATACCAGTGGGAGGACTGAGGGGGGAGAGAGGGCGGGGATGTGTCAACCAAACACATGTTAACTAATAGTCACCTCGACACTAGCCCTAATCTATACCACGGTTTATTATAATCATGTCATGTGGGAAGTACCCCCTCATCTAGCCAAAATTATTCTTCACAGGGTCCTACTTTCTCAAGAACAGAAATTCAATGCAAGCTCAGATACTACTGCATTGAGAGTTGGTTTGCTAAGTTAAACAAATACAGAACAGGCTAATTGGAAAAAGATGATTCTAATGTAAAAAATCTGGACTTTGGAATGCCAGAAATGTTGTGATATTTAGATCAAGTTTTGCACCACCACCTAGTAAGTGTGACCTAGTGATAAGTAGTTTTATACCCAGGGAGCAATTATGTAAGGAATGAAACTACAAAAAGGGATTATTATTGTTTTCCTAACTGGAGCCACTCCATTTCTTCACTAAGCATCTATATATTTTATGGCTGTTAAAAATACAATTGGAATAGAATGTTGTCTGTATGTGCCTGAAAACTGTATAAAGATTTTTCCATGCATTAACAAAACAATAGGCTTTCCAAATACTTTAGAAGTAAGAAGAGGTCTTTTCTATAACATTAATGTACTCGTAATTTCCCCTTTCATCTAAGAATTTCAGAAAACTTTTTCCTATTACACTGACTGAATTTTAGAAAACCAAACATATTTTTTTTAGGGCACTTAAATACGTATTGCTATTTATTCTGCACCTTTAAGACAAAGTGTAAGTTTAGTAAACCAACATTTCACATCAATGCTGCTATAAAGAGCCTGGTTAGCTGTATTTTATAAATAAAAGATACCCAGTGGCTTTCTTCAACTGGCTTAATCATATAATGAGTAAAGTCGAGGCAGGAAAATGAATGTGAAGATGCCACAACTCAGGAAACTCATCCTAACCATTACGAGGACACAGGACACATAGCTACCATTTTCAACAGTGGAATCATCTCAAACATAACATCTAGTTTGTTCCTGAGTAACTCAACTATTGTCTTATTTTAAATATTTCTAGGCCACCTTTCAAGACAGACACCCTCCTAAGGTGGCTCACAACCATAATCTCATAAAATAAAAGCCGATACAAAACTAAAGCAGCAAACAAATCATAAAACAACAAACATCAGCAATAAAATATCGGGCCTAGACTGGTCAAGGACTGTTCACTTACCAAGCATGATGATTCAAAAATGAACCATTTAAATTAATGGGTCCTAGTTATAACCAGAAAATTGTAGGCAATCTAGTCCCAGGGTAGGCAAACGTTCTCGGCCTGGGGGCAATTTGAGAAACTGTTGTGGGCACCACCACATAATGGCTGCCATGACAGAATTAACTAGTCAAAAAGAACAATTAATCAGTCAAGGCAGAGCCTCTGAACCCAACAAAATAAACAACTCATTTAAACCTACACTTTTATGCAGCAACAGAACAGGTTTGTTATTTTTTTAAAAAAAAAAAAAAGTGAGAAGGATTGGGCACCTTGGTGGGCACCAAGAAAGATATCCTGCCTGCCTCCTTCCTAGTCCAGCCTCCTGCACAATGCAGGAAATCTACTAGCCTCTGCTTGAAGACCTCTGGCAAGAGAGAGCCCACCAAGGTAACTGGTTCCATTGTCAACTATTTCCAATAATCCATTTTCAATCAAGGTGCCAGTCATTTTTATTGCTCTCCCTAGAAAGCCATCAACTCACCTACAAGTTTACTCTCAAGTCTTCGTTCCTGGACTTTTGCATCCAGAAGTGTAGCTTCATTTCCTAGCTCTAAGGTCTTTGTATCATACGTGTGTAGGGGGCACTACTAGAAAAATTGTGAAAAATCTGATATGCAAATATCAGCCTATTGGGATACAACTTTAATTATCTTTCTGGGCATTGTTTTGATGACAAAAGAATGGAATATATTAGCACTCAGGAGAACTAAAGTTTGTTATTGACATATAAATTTATACTTATATGTCAATAACAAAAGTTGTAAACCTAAAATTGTCAGGAGATCTTTTCTTGCCCATTTTGGAACATTTTCATATCACCTAATTGCCAATATGCTTACGATAAATAGAAATCTGGCTTTTGTGCATAAAGGATCCTTTATAAATATAAACAATAAAATCCATGTGTGGCCCTATAATTTGGGATAATTTTTCTTCTCCCTAGGTGTGAAACTCAGGTTAAATAAAACATTACTCACTGTGTGGATTTCTAAGGCAATTTCCTGGACTCAGCAAGCTGGAGTCACAATATTTTACACAATGTTTTAACCATTTGTCAATATCCCTCCTTAAATTTATTCACTATTCCTCTTGCATACACATTTCAAAGGCCCTTGAACATGTCTGTTTTGTTTAATCTCTGCTGTACAGCGCACGAATTATCAAGTTTCTAAAAATACAAAGGTTTATCATTTGGAAAGCTATGTTACAGCATTGCGTAAATTCTACACAAGTTTTACCACAGATGACTGCAAGGTGCACCACTGAACATTTCCTGCCTCTCTCCCTTGGGCTACACAGTCTCTTACAAAGCATCTTTTTCAGCAAGGTATCTCTAAGGATTTTTCACTGTAGCTACTCTTGTAGTACAGTATTTAAAGAGTGATCGAGAGAACGGCAACACACAATGTCATGATGTTTCCTCTCAAGTCAGTTTGCGTTATTCTTTGAGGGGGCTTCCCGGAATATTTTTAAAGGAGACAAAATAGTATGAAATAGGGTTCAAAATAATTGATTATGAGAAAATACTTAAGAGTATGAAGATCAATTTTAGGATACTGGGGCTGCGCACACGTACCTCGGAATATGCCCCATTGAATACATTGGGACTTATTTCTGGCAATACATGCCTTGCATTGCAACCTGGAATTTAATAACTGGATTCCTTCCTTAAGAAAGACTGGCCAAAAACCTGGGTGTGGTCATGCATTATAGGTTGCCCTCAATCCCTTTCACATTAGTATCACAAGCTTCTGGCAAAAGGAAAAACTATTATTATTTTTTGCTTGTTTTATGTCCTTTATAGAATGAATGTGAAAAAAGTCTCAACTAAATTCCATTTCACAAATCCACCAGAAACAAAGTCAGTGACATGCCCAGCCCCTCACCCCACCCCCACACTATTCCTCTTGTTACAACCAAATTGTTTTATCTTTTTTTAAAAAAAGAGGAATACCATACAATGAAACTGATACTGCAAGGCATAGTAAAGTCAATTGTAATTCAACAAAACAGGCAGCTGTGTGCTTTTTAAAAGAGCCCTTCAGTCCACTGTCCATTGGGATTAACATTAGCATTGTCTAACATTTAAAGACATTCCAAGGAAAAAAAAAATCCGTAGGAGTTCTTTATCACCTAATCAGCTATATATCAGCAGTGACAACAAATTTCTACTACAGCCTTCACGCACCAGACACTTGGCTTCTACCCGCCATAATGTCCTAGTGACTAAAGCACAGCAACCTCTTAATTTTTTATAAAATATAGAACAATACTATTAAGAACAGGCAACAGGGTAACATTTTTCCCTCTGTTTTCTACAACATGAAACAGGCTAAAGATACAAATATTAAATATTAAAACAGGCTCCATACACCTTCATTCTTAAGACTCCAGACCACTCCTACTGTGTCAATGTTCCATACACATATTTTGCTATGTCCATTTACATTACCTTCTTGGGTCTTTTCTTTCTCTGAGTACTTCCATTGTACTTCTCTCCCCCATCACTCTTCTGAGCTGCTTCCTCATTCATCATTCTGAATAGTTTTCAAAGCAAAGAGCGCTGCCATTAAACCCTCTCAAAGATACAGACCATTAGCAAATGTGTCACTTGCTGGAGAAGAGGAGGGTGTGTATGCAGAGAGGGGGAGGGCAGGAGGGAGGGAGGGAAGGAGCCGCGCACTCGGAGAGAGTGAGCATGATGGTGTTGCTATGGCAGCAGCTACCACAACTGTTTATCTGACTGCATTGTTAAATCAGATTTAACCAATTATCACAGGACCGTGGTCCTTCCAAATATGAAAAACCCTCAAACTGAATGCACAGCGTCCAGAACAGACTTTGGGAAACAAGTAGAATGACCTAGTTTACTTAAAATTATATAAACTAAGGCTCATCATACAAATCTGTCACAATGCTAATGAGGTCACTGTACCAACTTCTTATATTACCTATAAGGATTTGTGCCATATTTTCTTCTCATTTATTGACTGGTAAAATTTCCCATACTATGAAATATAGATTTTAATATAAAAAAATTATATTTATATTTGGCAAGGGTGGGGAATTTATTTGGTTCATATTTTGCTGTGAATTTACCTTAGCCACACTTCCTGAACCATGAAATGCAAGTGTATTTCATAATTGTACTTCTTCAAATTTTGTGGTGCAGCTCTCCAAGTTTTTTTTTTTAAAAAAAGCATAGATGAATGCATATATTATGAGAAGGGGGAAAAAGGAAAGAAACCTCTCGTACAAGCACTTGAGTCATTACTGACTCCTAGAGGGACGCCTGCGTTCGCTGACGTTTTCTTGGCAGACTTTGTAGTGGGGTGGTTTGCCATTGCCTTCCCCAGTTGCAGTTACCTTTCCCCCAGCTAGCTGGGTACTCATTTTACCGACCTCGGAAGGATGGAAGGCTGAGCCGACCTGAGCCGGCTGCCTGAGAACCAGTTTCTGCTGGGATTGAACTCATGCCATGGGGAGAGTTTCGGCTGCAGTAACTGTCGCTTACCATTCTGTGCCACACGAGGCTCTATATCAGCGGTTCTCAACCTGTGGGTCGGGACCCCTTTGGGGGTCGAATGACCCTTTCACAGGGGTCGCCTAAGACCATCGGAAAACACATATTTCCGATGGTCTTAGGAAACTGTATTGACTGAACTATGTCATGTATTTCTTTTGTATTATTAAAGCTATTGTTATGTATTATTTTCATTAGCAAACCATCCCATGACAATGGATCGTGTAGAGAAGAACGAAAATAATTTTATGGTTGGGGGTCACCACAACATGAGGAACTGTATTAAAGGGTCACGGCATTAGGAAGGTTGAGAACCACTGCTCTATATTATGGGAAAGTGTGTATAAAATAACTAATGTGTATATTAGTAAAACTAACATATAAAATGCATTATATTAAGGGGAACAGCTTGAAAAAGTCCATATATTATGCAAAACTGCATACAAAATGTGCCCAAAATGTGTATAAAATTTCATGCAGACTTCTTTTTAAAAATTCACCAACTTATGTAGAACTGGGATGAAACAAACTTAAGATTGTAAACTTTAGAAACCAAAATGGACAGGTCTGTCCAGCCCTACCTAATATAATACCCTATTTCTTTGATTCTAAGACACACTTTTTTCCCTATATAAACATCTCTAAAAATGGGGTGCGTCTCAGAATCACAGGTGTGTCTTAGGTTTTTTTTTTTCTGTTGGTGGTACTGAAATTAGTGTGCATCTTACAATCGATGGCGTCTTACAATCGAAGAAATACGGTAGTATTAGGATACAAATATATCCATATTTAACTGGAAAAAATCTTTTGTTTGGTTTTTTAAAACTATTTAGAAAACAGTCATTGCACAATTACAAGCTGTCTCCTTCCTCCAAAGGAAAGAAATGACTGGAAAATAGAACTTCCTCACAGTGTATTTTCTTTCTTTTATTTTAACTAGTCAACAATGTGTTTTCTCAAGAGTATAGAAACTGGGAACAGTTCATCCACATGATGAACAAAACAAGACAAGCTACACATCCAGAGAAGCACATCCATAGTAAGAAAATTCCAAAAATGCTGCAATCAACGTGTGACTATGGGCACATCTACACCAAGCAGGATATTCCGCTATGAAAGTGGTCTATAAAAGGCAGGAGCCACACTACTACCTTATAGCGATATTGAAGTGCACTGACAACTGTTGGGGCCCATTGACACATACCATATACCACTTTCATACCACTATATTCTGCTTGGTGTGGCTCCTGCCTTTTATATACTGCTTTCATAATGCAATATCCTGCTTGGTGTAGATGAGCCCTATGTATCTGAAAACATGAGGCTCACTCCCATCTTGCTATATATAGAAGTGAGATAAAAAAAGTACTGACTAAACTAGTCCAGTTTCTTATGAGCAAGACTTTTTAAAAAGGGGGATATTGATAACCCATCTTTTAAGAAACCTAACTTTTTAAGGCAGTTTTAACACAAACAGGATAAACAGCATCTAAAAGTTTCCATAGAGGGAAGGCTCATTCTGTTGGATCCAACTATATCTATATATGCATACATTCATAATGCATAGTTGGATATAATGCCAAACCGTAGTTCAGAGTGAGAAGAAGACACCTAGATTTCCCCCCAACTTGTCTGCCCCCACCCCCACTAATATAACCTCTAGTTTGGGAGCTTTCACCTTTGTTTTAGATGAAATGGAGCTTGCTATGTCTTCTAAAGCTGGACAAACTGTAGTTAACCTTAACTATGGCCATGGCCTATATCCCAGGATTGTTCCGGGATCATCCTTTGCATCCAAATGACAGACAGGGGATCCCAGAAACAGGCAGGGTTCCTGGGATCCACTTGCCTGGGATAATCATTAGGTCTAGCTAAGGCCTATGTTTATCAAAACAAGCCGACTTCACTCCATGGTTTATGAAGCAGGCTTGGTTATATGAACCATAGTTAAGACTAATCACAGTTTAAAGCTTGGATGACACACTAAGTTATGGTTAATCTAAAATTCAAGCAGAAGATTCTGATCTTCTGCAGTCTGAGATGGAGAGGGGAAGGAACTACATGAGAGTCTGTGGGGAGGCTATGGTACTTATCTTAATGCTAATCCATGGTTTAGTGTAAAAAGGGGACATGATATACCAATTTTACATGGTTGTGTGTGATCTTGTATCTGAAAACATGAGGTTCACTCTCATCTTGCCATTTACAGAAGTGAGATAAAAAGTACTGACCAAACTAGCCCAGTTTCTTATGAGCAAGACTTTTAAAAAAATAGGATCATTGATATCCCACCTTTAAAGAAACCTATCTTTTTAAGGCAGTTTACAAAATAAAACAATAAAACAAAAATAAAATCACAACCTACAATATCAAACAATAATGATTGTCAAGTTAAAATATATTAAAGCCAGCACAAATTACTCATCAAAGTTATTTCAGAATAAAAACATTTTTAATACCCATTTAAAAGTGAGAAGAGTGCCTGATGGAACTCCCCAGTAATGCAATTCCATAACTGCAGAGCCCCCTACACCTAAAAGGGATAGACTCTTCTACAGAAGCGCTGTGGGTGACAATGCTGGGCTCAAAACTAATTTAGTGCTAAGAATGTCCTATCATCCCCCAGACCAGAATGTTCAGGGTGACTTTGAGATGGAAAATTAAATCAGGGAGTCCTCTAAATGAGGAAGTGTTGTAATAATGGGTGACTTTAATTACCCCCACATTGACTGGATAAATGTATATTCCAGTCATGAAAAAGAGGTTGAATTTCTTGATGCCCTAAATGACTGTGCCCTAGAACAGTTGGTCATGGAACTGACCAGAGGGGAAGTGACCCTGGATTTAATCCTAAGTGGTATCGCCCAAAGTCTAGTACGAGATGTAAATGTTGTTGAGTCAACTGGAAACAGTGAATACAGTGCTGTCAGCTTTAATATATTTTAAATGGAAAATTGTTCAGGAAATCAAAAACAGTCACATTTGACTTCAAAAGAGGAAACTTCTCTAAAATGAGGGAACTGGTGAAAAGGAATTTGAAAGGGGATTAAATACCTTCAAAACCACAATAATAGTTCAGCTAAAATGCATACCATAGGTTAGGAAAGGTAGCACCAAGTCCAAGAGGTCACCGGCAAGGTTAGCGAGTAGTGTCAGGGAAGCTATTAGAGAAAAGAGGGCTTCCTTCAGAAAATGAAAGTCTTGCCCAAGTGAGGAAAACAAAAGGGAGCACAATCTTGCACAAACGCAAAGAAAATAGACAATAAGAGGCAAAACGGCATTTTGAAGAATGTATTGCTAACATTATCAAGGCCAACAATAAAGAATTCTTTAAATATATCAGAAGCAGAAAACCAGGTAGGGAGGCAGTTGGACTGTTGGATGCCAATAGAATTAAAGGCTGTGGTATAGTACTGAAATCCTCACATGTACTAAAATTCTGCATTTAATGTTTGTTTTGATTGTGCATTTATTTATATTAATTATTTTATACTTTTTAATCCACCTTTCATCCTCATAGATTCCAGTGAAATAATACAACTACAACATACAATAATACAAGTACACTAATAGAAGCACAACGTATTGATCTTGATAAACAAAATAAAACTGAGAGGCAGTAAGACCATAATCTTATCTTGCAGCCAAGATAATAAAACCAATTTACAGTGTGTGAGCAAATAGACATGCTTTGACACCAAAATGGTTTTAGTGGCGGTGCCACTCAAACAACCTTAGGGGGAGTGTTCCAAAGTCAGGGCACCATCACAGAAAAGGCCCTCTCCTTTGTACCTACCTAACACCCCACCAACTGACAGTACTCAGAGAAATGCTCATCTGAAGATTGTTAATAGGCAGGTTGGTATGGGAAGAGGAGCACCTTTTGAGATATTTGAGTTCCAAGCCATCTAGGTCTTTAAAGGTAACTGCCAGCACCTTGAATTGAGGACTGAAGCAAATAGGCATGGTTGATAGCATTGAAAAATGCTATTGGAAAAGTAAGCTTATTCCATGACCATTACACAAATTAAAAAACATCTTTTGACAACAACATAAAATATGCATCAAGTACCCCCTATTTATACATATGGAAACACACTGCAGGACAATATCCTCAACTGCTATTTCTCTATTTTTGCCAAAGCCAGTGTGGTAATCTTCCATAACCCCATCTAATAAAGTTATTTGTTTCTAAGTCCCTTTATTTCTAAGATGCTGTAAAGCAGTGAGATTGCAAAATCGAGGAAAATAGAAAACCAGACATGTAATGGCTGTGCGACACCTGTGGGACTACTGCAAGAGCTAACTATGCAGCATTATTCATTCCAGGTAGCCTAAAATAAAAGTGCTAGATGATGAATGTCTCAATTATCTCTCATTTGTCTTCAGCTGCCAGTCTGCTTGAGATGATTACAGTTAGCAGATGGGCTCTGAGGCCCCAAGTGAGAAAGGTTTGGTGGTCCCGATGTATTGTTTGCTAAGGCAAAATGAATTTTAAAAGATTAATACAATTAATCTGCTGATGTGAGTTTGTGGACTGCTGTCCATGTCACTGAGTGCAAAGCATTTCCTGGCAAATTGCAGTACAAGCTGTCACACTTCATGCACCAAAGGCCCTTAGAAACTGCAGGGTACGGAGATCAAGCTGTTAACTTGCTAATGGCACAATTCTCCGTTCCTTTTACTCATCAGACTCTCATCATCTTCCACTAATATGTCAGTTCACTGAATAACTATAGGAAAGGAGATCAATACAAGTGAAACAGACCAAAAGCTACTGTCGTATTCAATCCTCATCATTTGATTTGTAATTTATTTAAAATGTTTCTAATCTTTTTGTTGTGCATGTGGATATTGAATCACGGAAGCCATACTTTCATTGCTAGCACATGTGTAATATTGATCCCCTAATTGTTTGAGAATATTAAAACACGAAGGCTTTAATTCTTATTCAAACTTATTTCATTAAAGTTCCCACTGAAGAGTTGAAGCAGAAGTGAAAAACAACTGCCATGAGAAACATGCTGTCCAAAGCACAAGCAACAGTGTACTGTTTGACTGATTTGTCTGAAGGATTGTCATGCCCCCCCTCTGAGGAGGATTCCTCTAGCGAGGGCATGACAAAGATAAGTATACACACCTCTGTTTTCCCTTATGCTTTTCAGCCACAACCCAACATGGGGTTAAGCATGCTTAAACCAATTGAAGTCAGTTGATGTACAGTGCAATTCTATGCATATTTACTTGGAAGTAAGTACCACTGTGTTCAATGGCACTTACTTATTGGTAAGTGTGCATAGGACTGTGGCCTTATATTTCAATTCTGTGTATGTATACTCATCATTATTCCCACTGTGTTTAGTAAGTATAGCAAGGGTGTAAACTGGATTAAGGTTAGGAGTAAACCCAGTTAAAGACAGTGGAACATTTCTAAATAAATATACATATGATTGGATTGCGAAGTTTGCTGAGCTCTATGTTAGACTGTGGTCTCTATCTATAATTCCATCTTCTGGATATACATCTCTTGTAAAGTAATATGAATTGCGAAGAATATTAAGCAGCAGCTATTTAAAATAAATACTACAGATCTGCAAATATTGCCCATTTTAACTCTATAACAAAGTCTCCTCCCTGCCTCCTAGTGTTATTTACACTACACCAGGAGCGGTGCTTTACAATGCAGCATAAACTTGCATCCAGGAACAATGAAATCAGCGAATGTTATAGCTTTGTAAAAGGCATAGCTGGAGAAATAGTAAAATTACTTTCATTTCCATTTAATTTTGCATCTCATGCTTCCCCAAAGTAACCTTTTTTTAATTACTTATTAATATGATTCTTTGAAACAATAAATTAGCATTGGTTAGGAAGCGTTAGGTAAATATGCTATTTATATATCTATTAACCAGCGTATGCTTGAAAAACGTATTTTGCAATTGGCATTCCCTGGACTGCCTTTAGGACAAATCCATTCCATTAATCATCAATACAAACTGTCCACTAATTTTGACTTCGTAATTAAATAGCTTCACAACCATATGGAAAATACTGCAGGGGTGTTTCAAATACCAACTGGGACTTTAATGCAAACCTTGCTTATTTCATATTTAGATTCAAATGTTACTTATTCAATATTAGAAGGCGCATTCTAAAAATGTCAAGTTTCTGGTCACTGCTCCACTAAACCTAGACTATAAAGGCGTGTTTGTTTGTTTTTTGAAGTATAAGACTGTGTTTGTAATAGATGCTATCTTGAAAACCGCAGACTCTTATAAATAGATAAATGTAAATTTGTCCTCTTTAAAATTCACACATCTACAGTTTTCTTAATCACTTTGCAATGGGTATTGCAAAGAATAATCATTATATTAACTAATTCTTCTTCAGCTAATGAATAGTCTGGAATTATGATCACTTGGGATTTCCATGACCTTTTCTTAATAAGAGTGTTCTGTTGGTTACTTTGAACCAAACCCTGAGGTTGCATCTGTCCAACACTGATAAGAAAATAACAATTTGATGGTGTAAACCATGGAATGTCAGAAACCAACTACATTTTATCAGCAAATTAATCAAATAATCAGACCAAGTGGAAGGAAGGTAAGCTGGATAAGACACTTATTTTTAATTGTATCTTCAACAAAATGGCAGTTTTAGATTAATTCTATCCTAAAGGAATGAAGCCCAAAGAGAGACTGTAAGAATAGGTTCCAGGTATCAGTACTTCTACGCGTTATTATGTAAGAATTCCAGGAGCAATGCTCACTCTTTTCCCAAGTGCATTACAGAAACAGTCTGGAATTGAGACACAGATAGGTAGGTAAGAAATAAGAACTAATGCACAGTTCACTACATACTGCTCTTATGAAAGCTCTATTAAAGTAAATGCAAGCAGTATGAAAAGAAGTCTTCTAATACTATGAATCAAATGTCAAGTGTTGCCCCTTTTAAAACCAGCTGGATTTTTTAGAATATAAGAAGACTCAAAGCCCTGCTGGATATGACTGAAGTCCATCCAGTCCTCCTTCCCACAGTGGCCAACCAGATGCCTTCAAGAATGCCTTCACTGGCATTCTGTCTCTGAGGGTGATCCATATACCCATCATAACTAGCAACCATTGATTGAGACATCATAAATTTGTCAAATAACCTTTTAAAGTTATAATTAATTATTTGTTGGAATTTTGCCAGAAAAAAAGAGCAATCTCTATTTTAAACTCAATGATGGGCAGTGGATGAACGTTGGTAATTGGTATTTTTCTCTATGGGATAGATGGGCAAACCTATCCTGAACCAGCAATTGATTTTCTAGAAGAAATTTTTGAGAAGGGTGTGAATGTGATGAGTGAAATACTTAAGCCCCCACTACTCCAATGGGCTATCTGGAGAACAACTATGCACTTTGAGATAACAACCACTAAATCCTCAATTATCCCACAAATCAACTGAGGAAATCACATTATTCCTTAGTTGTATCATGCCACAAGCTCAGGCTTCCAAAGCCTCAAGTTGGACTTTCCTTCCAGCTATGATGACGTTTTGGCACATCTTCATTATTTCAGACTTTGAATATCATGACAGGAATGGTGCCTAGAAAGTATATTTTAATTTAACACATATTACAGATGAACTAAATCTTAGGGATTGAAAAGGAACAAAAGTGCGCTCTCTCTCTCAACACACACACACACATCCTCTGAAACTGGAAGTTGAAGACACAACTTGAATCAAGCTTTCATTTTCACCCTCCATTTACATTCTATTTTAAAACATTCCACCAACTGAAAATATGTTCACCTCCAGCAACCCTGTAAGAATGCCTCAGGAAAAAAAGAACTCTGCGTTTTCTGGAAAGTATTTTCATCTTCATTTAAAAACACAAATATTTGACTAAAAACAAAATAATTTGCATCTAAAAATATTGGCAGAAAGTAATTTTCTCCAGGGTTAATACCATTCAATATAGTTGATATATTTCTGTTTCTACATATCGTCATTTCATACACAATAAGATAACCCCTATGTCCAGGATCTTGAGTTTGCCCTCATTGGCGTGAGCGACCCATGAGCAGAGTTCCGTTCACTGATGCTCCCACCAACAGAAGGAGGGCAATTTTCACTGATTCCTCAATTGCTGGAACAATAGGGGGCTGCAGGGGGAATTGTCAAAAATTGCCTTCCCATCTTTCTACCAGAAGGATTCTCTGCTGGATCTCAGTCCCATCTGTGAATGGAAATGCTCCTTGCACACATGGATAGACGCCTATGCATCCTTTGCTTCTATTTAGTACCATAAGCAAGCTTACTAAAATACCTATCATATTTGCAATTTTCCTTATTTACATATCAGCACCACATGACTGGACAGCACTAAAACTTAACTGTTCAGCTCTACGTCTTCCCCATTTCCCCCCTAAAATAGAATTGCATAAAAGTTGTGCCAAGGAACATAAAACTTGGTTATTTCATTTAGAAGCATGCTAGCAAGCCAACACTCAAAAGTGACAAATTTACCAAAAATCTTTGCTTCACCATCTCTGTGTAACTATTGCTGCTTGCAGGCCAAAAACCCCCCTGATATTCCATAATAAGAGCAAATTCAGATGGTAGTTTCACAGAGCGAATTACATGTAACCATGTTGGGACTTGGTTTTCTGTAGCCCCTGATCACTTTGTTAAACCCAGTATTATCACCCCTTTGCAGCCACATCCAGGGTTGTGTAGCTCTTGGATTTATTAATAATATCTTTAATTGAATTCTTGGTTAATTGCATTATAGCACTTCTACAGAAGTATGATTTTTCAGGCAATATAAACAAATACTCTCTCACACTAAGAGGGGGGGAGAAACACTGCTAGTAAAGTTGAGTATACATAAGCAAGCCCAATCCAGCTTACTCACATAAATTCAGGTGACCCTAAGTTAAAAAGAGAAATGTGATCACTTCTCAGACAACTTTGCTTCATTTACAGTGCTTCTACCTCCTGGTCATGGAATACATACCACATCTCTTAGGACAATATCCAATGCTGTTGCAGTGTTACTGCTAATGATGTTGCAGTAGCATAAACCAAGGCTAGTGCAACATCATTCGTGCTTGCTAGGCGAAGGGAAACAGTGGTGAAAAGGCACTGAAATTCACTGAAAAGGCCACTGAGAAACAAGAGGGAGGCATCAGCAAGCTTGGTTAAACCCAAGGTATGCAAAAGTACAACTAGTTTTGTCACAACCTCAAAGGGGGCACTTCTCCTGCCAACACAACAACAGATGAATGGAAACTGACAATGCTTAATGGCCTGTCACGAAAGAAAACAAACAATTGGAAAAGCCAAGTTGGAAAAGTAAAGAATCAGAAAACTGGGGGGGGGGGGGGGAGAGGAAAGTGATAGCCTGGTTCAGACCTTTACAGCTCGAAAGAAGGCAGGTATCGCTGACTAGAACCCTACAGTGGAATGACTCAGGGTTTCAAGGCTTTTCATAGAGTAAAATGTATATATACATACTATGGAAAATTGCAGACTGCTCAGCCACAAATCAAATGGAGATGGGAAAAACCAAGCATGTTGGATATATGAATAAGTTTGGAAATGAAATTCCTTGTGAGGCTTACACTAATGCAACTAAATTAAAGCCCCTAAACTGAATTTAAAAGCCCCTAAATAAATGTGCAGATGACAAAAAATTGGGTGGGGTAGCTAATACCCTGGAAGACAGGAACAGACTTCAAAGTGATCATGTCAGGCTGGAGCGCTGCGCTGAAAACAACAGAATGAAATTTTATAGGGATAAATGTCAAGTTCTACACTTAGGAAAAAGAAACCAAATGTAGTTACAAGATGGTATACTTGGCTCAGCAATACTACAAGCGAGAAGGATCTTGGAATTGTTGTAGATCCCACGCTGAATATGAGCCAACAGTTTGATGTAGCTGCAAAAAACCATGATAGCACTTTTTAAGTACTTGAAAGGTTGCCTCATAGAGGAGGGCCAGCATCTCTTCTCGATCATCCCAGAGTGCAGGATACAGAATAATGGGCTCAAGTTACAGGAAACCTGATTCCAGCTGAAGACCAGGAAAAACGTTCTGACTGTTAGATCAGTATGGCAATGGAACCAATTAGCTAGGGAAGTAGTGGGTTCTCCCACACTAGAGGCATTCAAGATGCAGCTGGACAACCATCTGCCAGATAGGTTTTAATGTGAATTCCTGGATTAAGCAAGGGGTTGGACTCGATAGCCTTATAGGCCCCTTCCAACTTAAAGCAAATAATATGATTGGCATCAGATGTTTGTTTTACATAATAACAAGCAGTTTCAACATCAACCAAAAATGAATGAATGAGTGAATGAATGAGAAAGTGTGTGTGTACATTTAGTGTCTAAAGTAGTTAACAACCCCCCACATACACACACTTTTGTTGTACTACAAAATGCCACACAGCTCTCATAATACTAACAGGAGAGATAATTGAATAAGAAGAGAGAGACCACAGCAGGAATCAGGCTTTCCCACCAGTCATGCTTCTGCTCAGAATACCTTTTTCTTTAATTGAGAAGTTTGGGGTCGGTAGTTATGATTATTTAGTAGTAAGGGAAATGCAGCTTGCTGATATTCAGGGGCCCTTTCTTTTTTATCACTTCATTGAGGGCTATGAAAAGCAGGTTTTAAGGTCATCGCTGCTAGTATTAAACCTTTAAAACTCCTTTTAGACTGTGGAAAAGTGAACGTGGAGTCTAAAGAGCTAGTTTAAGACAATGTGTTGGTTATAGATGTATTATTACTATTCTCTCTCTTCTCTTGCTCGTGGCAGTTTTTCTAGATGGACATGACGGGCTTTGCCAAGTCATGCTGTCTTTTACTGATTCAGGAATTTCCTGACTATTGAATCTGTTTTAATTATGACTGCTTTCTAGATGTTGGTGTGGATGAATTTTGATAGGCCCAGTTTCTGAATGTAAAAAAAAAATTGCTATGAAGCCGGTGACTGATGTGACTAATGAGATAACAGTAACCTTTTTCCTGTTGCCATAGTTTTTAACTTCCATAGTCAGTGGTGCATATTTTTCTCTCTTTTCCTTTTCTACATCACCATCATCATTATTATTACTATTGTTCCCCATCCAAAGATTTCAGAGCAGTGAACAACTAGAATAAAAACAGAATAAAAACACGACATAAAAATTACATTTTTAAAAGAACAAAATATCAGCAAAATGTCAGTCATTGATTTGCCCTTCCCTTTGTTTTAGCCATTCAAAAATAAGAAACCCCGTCTTTGAAGAATGTTTTAAAAATGCTACTATATCAGAAGATAACAAGAGCCATGCTGGATCAGACCAGGGATCCATCTACTCCAGTATTCTGTTTTAGCAATACTAGTTGGAAGAGCTGAGTGTGCAATTTAAAGAACAATGTGTAATCCAAATATGAAACAAACCCCACAGCATGGATGTAAACCCTTCCAATTGTGTAGCAGCCGTATGTTGCACCAAAGCTGTTCTAACCTTACCCAATGGTTGCTATGCCCACAGACGGTACACATAAGTCCTTCCAAGAACACAGGGTTGTTTTCCCACAGCAAATGAAATTCAGAGCAATAGAATTTGTTGCTCATCCGAACTACAGCAGGACCCATTCTGATATTTTGTCAGTTGTATATATCTCAACAATTCTACAAGCTTTAACCGGGATCCTTCTGATATACACCAGCTCAAGCACTGGTCAACAAAATCAGATTAAAGAATAATAAATAGACGACAGAGTTATCACCTTCCCTCCCATTCAGAGTAAGTCTGAAGAAAATCCTCCACTCACTGATGCAACAGCCTGCAAGTTCCCCCTATCCATGCCCTGCATCAGTGCTACACTGGTTCAGCGGCTTTAGTTTTCCCCACAGATCAGTACGAGGTGCTATTTATTTAATGTATAAGATAGTTTTTTAAAAAAGTTCACTAAGCATTGTACAATTAAAAATATAGAATGATATAAAGATCTAAAATCACAATGATAAAACAAACATGATAAAAATACAGAAACAAATACATAAAATAACAAGCCAGCTTGATAGAATAAAATGAAATGAAAAATGTTGAGCTAAAAACAGCCAAGAAATAAAACAAGAGTTAAAACCACCATCAGGTAAAAGGGATTAAAATATCAAAGACCTAAATGTCCAGGACAAACAGAAGGCTAGCAAAAACTATGTTGGTGCCAGGTGAATTTCCCAGGCCATAGATTCGTGTCGTAGATTGCCATAGATTGTATCACGAAGGTACTGTCGCAATCTAGTATCCCGCAGAATGAAGGGGTAACTGGGTAGCCTCCATAGATGACCTAAGAGCATGAGATCCTAATGATATAGGGTGGGATACAAATATTTTAAATAAATAAATATGGGAGGAGGCATTCCTTCAGATATTGAGGTCCCAAGCTGTAAAGTATTTTATAGGTTAAAACCAGTTCTTTGCATTAGGCCTGGAAATGAACTGGGAGTACAAACAACGGACTAATGTAATATGTTCAAACTGCTTAGTCCAGTTATAACTCTCTCTGCCATACTTTGCACCAGCAGTATTTCTGGACTGTCTTCAAAGGAAGCCCCATGTACAAAACAGGAGTTTATCAGAGCATGGATCACTACAGCCAAGTTATTCATCTCCAGATTGGTTGTAGCTGAGGTACTAAACTAAGCTGGGAAAAGATACTCCACACCTGAACCTCTGGGTACAACCATGGATTCAAGAGCACCCCAAGCTACGAACCTGGTACTACAGGAGAAGGACAACCCATTCCAAAACAGACTGAAACCCAGCCATTCAGATGGAGGAACCAGCTACCAGCAGTATTCTCTATGGGAACACAGGGAAGAGACAGGCTTTTGGGGCTTAATTTGAACGAAATCTTACTAATGCTTCATCTTGGAACCTGTTTTCAAAACCAGGGCAGAGCTCTGAATTATACCGATCACATTTGTATCCTGTCCTTTATAAAATAAAGTGGCTGTTCCATTAGGCTGATATACCAGCTGCACCCTTATCTGGACAGAGATAGCCTAGCTACAGTTATCCAAGCTCTCATAACCTCTCGTTTGGATTACTGCAATGCGTTATACATGGGGCTGCCTTTGAAAATGGTCCAGAAACTTCAACTGGTACAAAACAGGGCAGCACGTTTACTAACAGGGACTGGCCGACGAGACCACATTATGCCAGTCCTTTTCCAGCTTCATTGGCTGCCAGTCCAGGTCCGGGCCCGATTCAAAGTGCTGGTAAAATCATAATAAAACAATAAGGACGGGAAGAGAATGCAAACAGGCACAGGGTAGGGTAAACAGGCACTGGGTAGGGTAAAACTAACAGTATAAAGTCAGAACAAAATCAAGTTTTAAAAGCTTTAGGAAAAAGAAAAGTTTTTAGCTGAGCTTTAAAAGCTGCGATTGAACTTGTAGTTCTCAAATGTTCTGGAAGAGCGTTCCAGGCATAAGGGGCAGCAGAAGAAAATGGACGAAGCCGAGCAAGGGAAGTAGAGACCCTTGGGCAGGCGAGAAACATGGCATCAGAGGAGCGAAGAGCACGAGCGGGGCAATAGTGTGAGATGAGAGAGGAGAGATAGGAAGGAGCTAGACAGTGAAAAGCTTTGTAGGTCAACAGGAGAAGTTTATATTGGATTCTGAAGTGAATTGGAAGCCAATGAAGAGATTTCAGAAGTGGAGTAACATGGTCAGAGCGGTGAGCCAAGAAGATGATCTTAGCAGCAGAGTGGTGAACAGAAACCAACAGACTGATGTGAGAAGAAGGAAGGCCAGTGAGAAGAAGGTTGCAGTAGTCCAACCGAGAAATAACCAATGCATGAACAAGAGTCTTGGCAGAAGAGACAGACAAAAATGATCGAATCCTGGCAATATTATACAGGAAAAAACGACAGGATTTAGCTACTGCCTCAATATGAGGAATAAAGGAGAGCGAGGAATCAAATATAAAGCCAAGACTACGAGCTTCCTTGACTGGAGTAAGTGTAACATCATTGACAGTAAGAGAGAATGAGAGATGAGGAGAAGGTTTAGGAGGAAAAACAAGCAATTCAGTCTTTGCCATGTTAAGTTTCAAACGACAATGAAGCAACCAAGCTGAGATGTCTGAAAGACATGCCGAGATACGGTCGTGAACATCAGGAGAAAGATCCGGAGAAGAAAGATATAATTGTGTATCATCGGCATACAGATGATATTGGAGGCCATGAGATTGAATAAGATTACCCAGGGGCAACATGTATAAAGAAAACAACAGCGGACCAAGCACCGAGCCTTGCGGAACCCCTACAGAAAGGGGAAAAGAAGAAGATGAGCTGCCATTAGCCAACACGCTGAAAGAGCAACCCGCTAGATAGGAGGCAAACCAGTTATAGACA
Organism: Elgaria multicarinata webbii; assembly: GCF_023053635.1. Taxonomy (NCBI): domain Eukaryota; kingdom Metazoa; phylum Chordata; class Lepidosauria; order Squamata; family Anguidae; genus Elgaria; species Elgaria multicarinata. The sequence goes on along the minus strand of NC_086180.1, from coordinate 32,073,248 downwards.
GAGCCACAAAATCCAAGGTCATGAAGGGAATCTAAAAGAAGATCATGTTCAACCGTGTCAAAGGCTGCAGTTAGATCAAGGAGAATAAGAACGGAATAATGGCCTTTAGACTTGGCAGTAAGAAGATCATTGGTAATCTTAGTAAGGGCTGTTTCAGTGGAATGCAAAGGACGGAATCCAGACTGAAAAGGATCCAGAGCAGAGTTACTAGAAAGAAAATCAAGACAATGAGAGTAGACCACACGCTCCAGGATCTTTGAAACAAACGGCAACAAAGAGACAGGTCGGTAGTTAGACAGAGATAGCTTATCAAGAGTAGGTTTCTTGAGAATAGGAGAGACTGTAGCATGTTTAAAAGCAGAAGGAAATGAACCAGAGGACAGAGAAAAATTAATAATATGAAGCAAGGAAGGGAGGATAGCAGGGATAAGATTAATAAAGACGCGAGAGGGAATCGGATCACGAGAACAAGTGGAGGGCTTCGAAGAGCGCAGTATTGTAGACAGCATCAACTGAGACCGAAGGAAACGCAGAGAAATTTGCAGGAGGAACTGACAGATGAGGAACAGGAACTGGAAGAGGAGCAGAGCTGGCCAGATCAGAGCGAATAGTTTGGATTTTAGCATTGAAAAAAGAGGCAAAGTTATTAGCAGACAGAGAGGCGGGGAGAGATGGTGGATTAGGCTTCAGGAGAGAATTGAAGGGCGCAAAGAGCTGCTGAGGATGCCTAGCATTTGACTGGATCAACGTTGAGTAATACTGCTGTTTGGCCAGTGAAATGGCAGAAGAGAAAGAGGAGAGTACAAATTTGTAATGGACAAAGTCCGCCCAGTCCCTGGTCCTATGCCAAAGGCGTTCAGCTGCCCGGGAACAAGAGCGAAGGTAGCGGAGGAAAGAGGTGAGCCACGGTTGGGGTTGAGAAGGGCGAACTATCTGAGTTGTAGATGGAGCAAGAGTATCAAGAGTTGAAGATAAGGAGGAATTGAAGAAGGAGACAGCTGAGTCCAAGGAGACAGCCCAAAAGACAGAAGGAAAAGAGGAGGCTAGAGACTGAGAAAAAGCCTCATAATTGATAGATTGCAAGTCATGACAAGAGCGAGAAGCGGGACGTGAAGGAGGAGGATTATGAGTAATATTGAAAGAAACTAGGTGATGATCTGACAACGGAAAGTGAGCAGTAGAAAAGTCCAAAACAGAGCAATTCCGAGTGAGAACAAGATCCAGACAGTGTCCAAGGGAATGTTTGGGTACATCAGACCAAAGCTTAAGATCATAAGAGGAAGATAATGTGCGAAATCGTAGAGCTGCAGCGTCTTGAGGGTCATCCACATGAATATTGAAATCACCCAAAATAAGAGTAGGACAGTTATCAGAGAGGAAAAAGGACAGCCACGAATCAAAATCAGAGAGGAATTTTGAGGACGAGCCTGGGGGGCGGTACAGAACTGCAATCCGCAGTCGCAATGGAGCGAAAAGCCTCACCACATGTACCTCAAAGGAGGAAAAACAATGTGACGGTGGAATGGAAAGAGGCTGGAACTGGCACAAACTAGATAATAAAAGACCCACACCACCACCCCGACCCTCTGGGCGACTCGAGTGAGAGAAAGAGAGTGCTCCAAGAGAGAGGGCAGCCGAGGTGGCGGTATCATAGGCAGGAAGCCAGGTTTCAGTAAGAGCAAGGAGGTGGAGAGACCTAGAGATAAACAACTCCTGAATGACAGGGGCCTTAGAAGCAACAGAGCGACAGTTCCATAAGGAACACGAAAAAGGCAGCTGAGAAGAGGGGAGACACCGAATAGGAACTAAGTTGGGAGAGACGAACTTGGAATGAGCCATAAGGAACAGATATGAGGAGAAAAGAATTGAGAGGAGGAAATGAGAAGATTGTGTCCTGAATCAGAAAGTAGCAGCGACCGGACTGCGGCTGGGGTTTTCCTCCGGAGTAGAAGTTCCACTTGACCGGCTTCGCGCCCATGGCAGAGAGCCTCAGGCCAAGAGCCCTTGTGAGCAAACTGGAGGCTGAAAACCTAAAAGAGGCGGAGCAGATGCTGAAATTCAAACAGCCTTATCAGTTACATGACATGCTGACTGTTGACACTAGGTCTACTTAAAAGTAATTATTCTTAATTAATCCTTAAAGAAATAAAATGTAAAGCATTTCACTCCTCTGAAACAAAATTACGTATGCATTTTATGGTGTTTGCATTTGTGTTGTGCCTCGCCTCGATCCAGAGGGAGAGGTGGGTAACAAACAAATAAATATTTTTATTTATTATTTTATTTATTACACATATATCGCTCCCATAGCCAGGGCTCTCTGGGCGGTTTACAGAATATTATTATTATTATTATTATTATTATTATTATTATTATTGGCTGGGTAGGGGTCTGTTTTCTCAGAAACCATTCCTAAAACCTGGGAAGATCTCTAGCTGCTAAAGTAACTGAGGAAAAAGTCAAGCCCTGCTGCTGATTTAGTATGGAGAATAACAGCAGAGGGAAAGAATGATATGTTCTCGGACATTGTAGAACATTCTGAATGCTCTCTTCACTAACAAAAGCTTCTTTTATTAGGAAGTGAGGAAAAAAAGCCTTTTATTCTCTAGACTTTGATGGAATTGCAGCAAGGCAAGGGCACTGAGAAAACAAGCATTTGGTAGCCTGGTCAAATGGCTGTGAACTTAAAGCTCCCAGAAATGTTTTATCTGCATTCACTCATTATTGCATGGTGTTATGTAGACTTCTAATAAGGGTTCATTTGAGAAAAAGAAAGAAAAGGTCCTTCCGTTAAAAGTTATTTGGGATGTCTTCTTGTGTGGGTTGTTACAATCAGGGTGGGAAAGGTATGTGCTATGGGGCACAGAATAAAATGCACATTTTTATTTGTGCACGGTGAACTGTGTATGTAATATGCACAAATGCACCTTCACTGGGCATGTGGGCACTTCCAAAAACATATAGAGCCCATTAACATATTGTTACAGCTGTTGTTTCCTTCATTTGAGCTACAGTAGGTTTCACTCTCTGATCAAGGCTATGACTGTGGCATGGGAAAGCTTCCCATGCACAGGGGACACTATGCCTTTCCTGTTCGACAGTGAAGAAGCCCCAGGGACAAATGTAGTTCTGCTTTGCTGGATTGTAGCCTCTCTCATGTTTAATTTTCTGAAGACAATGCTTGGGACATCTAAGTTGACAGGTTTCATCCACACCAATTTGGATTCAGCAAAAAACAAATGGTAGTGGCAAAGCATAGCGGTTGCTCACATGAATGCTTTGACATGCCCCAGGCAAGGGGTGAGATGGCAGTTCAGCATCTCCCAGAATTCCTTTTAAGACAGAAACTTTGGACTATTTATCATGCAACAAATCAGAGAATACCCACTGCAGAAAAACAAAAACAAACCAATAGCAACTAACAATTGTGTTATCGCATAAGTTCTCACGGGCCAGAGCTCACTTTGTTAATGGCATGAAGTAATAGACTAATCACCTAAGTGGACCCAGACTACAGAGAGAAGAGTGGGAATGTTTACAAAGTTTGTTTACCAAAGGCCAAGTGATACAAGAAATAGCACTTGTTATGTTGCACTACATATCGGTGGTTAATACGAATTAATCCCATGTCTTCTAACAATGATTACTAGCCAGTCCATAAAATGCAAATTATAGTGTGGATTTTATTTCATTGCATGAATTCACTTGTAGTGTTTTCCATTTAACTTCTAACAATGAACATGCTTTTCGATCAAATGTCATAGGAAAACCTTCTAGGGTTAGCTGATCCTTTTTTCCCCTAAAGATGTTCCCCAGGCTTTAGAGTTGAAGGTTTAGGCTTAAGTATGCTGGCCTTTTCTATTTGACATAAGGCAGAATTATTTATAAAAGAAGTACGAAAGTAACATGGAATAAAATCACAATGACAATCTGCATTTCACATCAGACTTTGATGGATTGTTTCAACATGTCATTCACATGAGTTTCATAGATTTTGGTGCTATATATATAAATAAATAAATAAATAATAATGGAGCCAATGCAGCCAAAAAATCTTAAAATAAGGAAAGTAGATACTTCAGTGATTGACAAATCACTAGTCACTGCAAGAATGGGGAGTCTTAGGCCTTAGCTAGACCTAAGGTTTATCCCAGGATCGTCCCGGGGTCATCCCTGTTCATGTAAATGACACACAGGATATCCTGGGAGCAGGCAGGGACGATCCCGGGATAAATCTTAAGTCTACCTAAGGCCTTAGTTGGCAATGAAGAGACAGGTAAAGTGAGGATAAGGTGACTTAGGAAAGTCAGTCTTCAGTCATGTCTTTAGACGGGGAAAAGAAAGTTGTTTGACAAGAGAGGAGAAAGCCTAGGGAACAGCATAGAATGAAGGTGGAGCTGGGAAGATGAGACAAAGGTGATGAATGACTGAATGCAAAAGGTACGAGAAATGATGAGACAAGGGATGAATATTCTCCCCCTTTCACACCTGCACCTGCAGCAATATGGTAACAACTTTGCCTATACATTATTCCATGCTGCCCAGGAGTGTGTGTGCAAATGAAAGAACTACATGGGCAGGTCCAACTGCAAGGACATTTCCCAAAAGTCACTCTCCAGGAGGAAGGGATATAATCTGGTAGGAATGATAGCAAGTTGTTCTGATCTTCATACACATACCGCAATGGATTGGGACCACAGTCATGTTCATGTGAATAGGACTAAAAATAAGAGAGAACATGGCCAATTTATGTAGACATAATCTCCTTGTTATAAACATGCATTGTTGCATTCAGTCCTGATTCCCAAGAAATCAGACTTTTCTTCTAACATTTTAAAAAAATATTTCCATATTAATAAGTGCAGTTCCCCCGTTCTGGAGGGGACACTTGTGCAGGGTGTGAGAACAGACAAGCCAGTAGAATGGCAGGTGGCACATTCATGGTAGCTCGTGCTGTGCAGACAGCACAATCCACCTCACCTTTCATGTCCCCCAGACATCCCAACCTGGTGAGTTGTCTGGGCAACATGAAAGGCAGAGGGGTACAAAAGATGACTGACACATTGTTGCATGCCTTTCTAACATCACACAACTGACTAGAGGTTTAGAGGGACAATGGGGTACATCTGAAAGGAAATGGCATTTTGATTGAATGATATCCAAACTGGCTTGACAGCTTCCACTGGTCTGGCACTGGTGTTGTGCAAGCTAAAGTTTTCTGCCTCTGTTGGTGGTTGAGCAAAGATCATAGTTGGGGGGATAAAGGAGGAGTAGGGTCTCTACAAACAGAGACCTGTGGTTTTGGCCACACAGAAGACCACCATGAAATTGGTTACTATCAAAAACCCAATGTTGGTGGTTAATGCTATGGGCAGCAGTCCTTGGCTTCTATTCCTCCCATTGGTTAACCAGCAAATGGGTTGGCTTAGATCTTTTTTTTCAGCTGCAGGCAAAGTTACATCATAGCCACAGGGCCCTCAACATAAGCTATAGCAGGTGTGTGTGTGCATGTGCATGTGTTGTCTCTCATATCGCCTGCTGCTGTCACAATCAGTGTGCATTTTTAAATTTTGCTGAAATAAAGACTACTACTAATGCATTTCATCCAGCAGCATTAAAGATTCTGATTATAACTTTGTTGCTATAGCAATAAAATCTGATCCAATAATCTTAGCAACCAGACATAACTCTCAAAGTCTTAAAGATTTTCAATCATTCCAATGAGAATAAACCTAAATTAAATATATATTTACCCTTGAACCAAAGATCATATGAGTTAAAGAAATCTGTATTTTATTGTTAGCTGAGTTGAATACTAATTTTAGCAGAAAGACAGAATATAAATTAAATAATTAAAGTCCTAGTGCCTATTTCAAAATTTTACCTAAAAGAAACTAGTCATATTTTCTTTATTTTAAAGAGGCCTTGTTATTTTGTTCAAGTGGCAAAAATGAAAATCAAACAGATGGCAAAGTACCAGAAATAGAGCTGTACACAGATTAATAAATATAACTTCCAAATGGATAGAAATTAATCATACAAGGACTGACAACAGAGGACCACAACAGAATGAAAGGGAGGCTCTAGCTGGCAAGAAGGGCATAAAAAGCAATGCAAATGGGTATTTTGAAAGGAATGATCTTCACCCAGCTTCCTACTCAGATGAGTAAATAACGGCAGAGACACATCACTCTCTCTGCTTTCAGTAAGGATGGTTATAAATAATAAAGTATGAGGATGAATAAGGTGGAAGCAGACCCTTCTTATAAAAAAAAGACAGTAGCAGTATTTACCACAGCAATTATTATTCTGGACTTTAAAGCTATGGGCACATCTACACCAAACATGATATTCCACTTTGAAAGCGGTATATAAAAGGCAGGAGCCACACAACTCCTTTATAGCGGTATTGAAGTGCACTGACAACTGTTGAGGCCCACTGACACATACCATATGCCGCTTTCATACCGCTATATCCTGCTTGGCGTGGCTCCTGCCTTTTATATTCCGCTTTCATAGTGGAATATCCTGCTTGGTGTAGATGAGCCCTATGTGTTTAAATATGCGAATAAACTTTTTATTTGAACGTTTTCCATATTTTATTTAAAAATATGTATATCCAAATCAGTATTATATGATATTAAAAACCGAATCAAAATGAGTCAGAAAATTAAGAATTCATAGTACTCCTAAAAATCAGCAATATTATGTTTTTTTATATTACGGAGATTTACCCTAAATACGCCCTAATTTACTATACCAATAAGATCTGAACTACTTCCATCTTTCACTGAACGAACTCTTTCTTTAACCCAAACTAGCTAATAGTGTCCTCTGCAGTTTGTCTCTGACAGCCCACCAGAGGCAGTAAGGTGGGTGGAAGAGGGCATTTTTTGCTGTGGCACCTCGGTTGTCAAATGAGCTTCCCAGAAAGGCTCACCTGGCACCTAGGTTGTACTCTTTCTAGTGCCAGGTGAAGGCCTCCTTATTTTCCAGGCATTTTAGTCTTTCAGTTTCTGTTGTTTTAAATCTGCTATTATGTTTTAAATATTCACAATGCTGCTAGGTTTTATTTTGATTTTTACTACTATTTTATACTGGGGTTTAAAACTCTTATAGCATATCTTATGTTGTATTGTATGGTTTTACCTCTTCTGAACCACTCAAAGAACTTCGGCTATTGGGCAGTATAGAAATGAAAAAATAAACATAATATACCTATGTACTTAATTAAAAATGTATCGATTTACCCAAAATCATTTGATTTCTTGATTGGACTACTGCAACCTTCTTCTCACTGGCCTTCCTTCTTCTCACATCAGTTCATTGATTTCCGTTCATCGTTCTGCTGCTAAGATCATCTTCTTGGCTCGCCGCTCTGACCATGTTACTCCACTTCTGAAATCTCTTCATTGGCTTCCAGTTCACTTCAGAATCCAATATAAACTTCTCCTGTTGACCTACAAAGCTTTTCACTGTCTAGCTCCTTCCTATCTTTCCTCTCTCATCTCACACTATTGCCCCGCTCGTGCTCTTCGCTCCTCTGATGCCATGTTTCTCACCTGCCCAAGGGTCTCTACTTCCCTTGCTCAGCTTCGTCCATTTTCTTCTGCTGCCCCTTACGCCTGGAACGCTCTTCCAGAACATTTGAGAACTACAAGTTCAATCGCAGCTTTTAAAGCTCAGCTAAAAACTTTTCTTTTTCCTAAAGCTTTTAAAACTTCATTTTGCTCTGACTTTTATACTGTTAGTTTTACTCTACCCTGTGCCTGTTTGGTGCATTCTCTTCCCCTTCCTATTGTTTTATTATGATTTTATTAGAATGTAAGCCTATGCGGAAGGGTTTTGCTATTTTATTGTTTTACTCTGTACAGCACCATGTACATTGATGGCGCTATATAAATAAATAAATAATAATAATAATAATAATAATAATAATACCGTCTTGTATATGTGTGTGTATACATATATATAGACAGATAATGTAGATATAAAACCTTTTTCTGGTGATCCAGAATGGTAAATATATAGGCCTGTGCAGCTAGTTCCATATGTAAAGCAGGGGTTTGGACAAACGTTTCTCAAACAGTAACTCCCCATGCCTCATGGGGAACCAGTTTCCAAAATAGATATGGCATAGACACCTGCAAGGCAAAGGGACTAAGTAAAAAAGACTCCTACTGAGAATGTCCAAGTGTTGGGTGTGTCAAATACAGCTTACTGGATTCGACCATGGTACTGTTTAGAATTTGAATACATATTGGTCAGGAACCTGGGAGTACTATATCCAATCTGACTAGTGCATGGTTCATCCTTGGTTAAGGCGTGCTTCAGGTATTAATATTGAGTTAGTACCTTAAGAAATTGCAATGGTAAAAGTACTCTGTCCCCTTTAGAATTACTGTTAGTTATTCTAAATGAACATCCCAAATGAATGTTTTATTAATATTCAGTTTTATAATATTATTCTTTGAGAGAAAAGACACAAATGAGGAATAGCAGGAAAGCAGCCACATGATCATTTGATTTCTTTCCCCCAACCTCCTTGGGCTCATCTACACCAAGCAGATATTCCACTACGAAAGTCGTATGAAAGCAGTATATAAAATGCAGGAGCCACACTACTGCTTTATAGTGGTATTGAAGTGCACTGACAACTGTTGGGGCCCATGACACATACCATATACTGCTTTGATACCGCTTTCATAGTGTTATATCCTGCTTGGTATAGATGTGTCATAGGCCCCAACAGTTGCCAGTGCACTTCATCACCACTATAAAACAGTTGTGTAGATCCTGCACTGCACTTCAATATCACTATAAAGCAGTAGTGTGGCTCCTGCCTTTTATTTACAGCTTTCATAGTGAAATATCCTGCTTGGTGTAAATGTGCCCCTTGTTTATGGTTCCAGTTTATAATTTCTTTCTCTCTTTCTTCTATTTTTTCACATTGCATAGAGAGATTTTTTATAGAAATCTACTGGGATATGTCCTACATTGTGACTAAAACAAGAATAAGCTACATTTAATTGGCTGGTTTCTAAAGCAACGCCACAATTATAACAAAAATATGAGCTTATTTATTTATTTATTAAAACATTTGTATCCTGTCCTATATCATTGAGATTTCAATTCAATGCAACAGTATAAAACAATAAATAATGTACACAGCTAAAACATATTAAAACATTAATCAAGCTAAAACCAGTAGAAAATTTAAAAGCAATATTCTATATATTGTTTTCAAACCACTTTCGAAGTGTTATATCATGTTTGGTGTAGATCTGGCCCTGGTGTGATCTTAGCAACTATGTATGGGCAATAAAATGGACTGGTTAGATAGCCTGAATTCTTATGTGTATACATCTTCAGGGATTCCATTCCAGTTCTCTCCCTATCTTAGATGACAGTTTTCACACTTCCAAATGTCTATTAGTAAATAATTGCATTGTTGAGGGAAAGGAAAAATAATTCAGTCCACAGCAGAAGATGACCTAAGGTAAAAACCAAGACTGTGAATGACAGCACTTTATTATGAGATGCACACATTTTAGGAAGAATTGTGTAATTGTTCTATTCTGATTCACACTTTAGATGTGTGCCATACTTGCACTAATGTTTCCTGCAGAGTATGTAAATTGTGAAGGAGAGACTTGTGATGGACATGCACCAGGGAGCTGCAATTGGCTAGAGCTTATTTCAGCATGTGTCATGGCCCATCTATCAAGACACCACATTAGAGGAGCAGGCGCTACTTTAGCCAGACCCCAGATGAAAAGATGAGACAGCCTATGTTAGGCATCTAGCATTCTCAGTCTATGGAAAGTTATTAAAACAGACATACAGATTGCTGCTGTATGAGATTAGCAACTCTCTGCATAAGAAATTACAGAGATAAGAACAGTCAGGAAACAAGATTTTATCTAGTCCCTTCCCCAGTGTGGATGCAGTTATTTATGCAGTTCTTTTCAAGGAGCAAGAGAAACACAAGTCTATGTTATTTGTCTTTTGCAGAAGTGCCTGCCACTGATAAGGGTAGGTAAGTTCTAGCATTTTGTTACTGCTGCTTGTGAAAATGGAGGAGGCGGGGAGAAGAGACAAGTTGTTTTATGCTTCTCCACATACACAGCTTTTGTAAACCCTTTGCAATTCTTGTCAAATTTTGTAATCGACATATATCTAGCAGTTGCACAGTGTTTATCTTCTGCTCAGAAAGCCACTTGACAAATAGTACATTAAATTACGAATTAAGCTATCGGGGGTGAGGACTTGCAGGAGAATGCTTCTCTTTCCCTATCAACCAACAATCACATATCCAATAAGAATTCACTCTTTACAAACAAATTAAAAAAAAAGTATTTCTAGCTCTAAACTTCTCACCCATGACAAAAATTAACAAATTAGCTCATTAAAATGATGTGAGTGAGACCCTTGTCTAGATTTTGGGATAGCCTTTTGTATTATACATCTGAACCCTACAATTATATTCGCTTGAACAATTTGTACTAGTACTTAGGGGAGGTCGCTGCTGACAAAGCCTTTCCGACTTAATGTATGCAGCCTAATGTCCCCAGAGAGTCCGTTAGGGCACAAATGACTGCCCTGAAGTGTTACTGGAAGGTCATTAAGACTGATGGATACTGTAGATGCTGGACAGCAAAGAGGCAATCACAAAGGACATTGCTTAGTGTCCACATCTATTGGAGCCTGGAGGAAAAAATCCCAGCTGATCCAAATTAGCTTGTGAATGTGGCAAAATGTGCAGTCATTTACTTCAGATACAAAATGAAGAAATGGCTTTTGAATAACAAAGTTAACTGGTTTGCAGTAAAGCAGAACACACTGTTTTAAGGTGCAAACATATTCTGGAGATAGAAACATTTTATTCACAAAAAACAGAGAGAGTGAAGATGTCTATTCAGCAGCCACTCCTTAAATATTCACAAGATTTATTAGATTTTTTTATACTGCGCAATAGCCAAAACTCCAGGCAGTTTACAAAAATTAAAACCCTAACAAAACAACACAATAGCATAATACAAAATCAACATATCAAAATAAAACAATTTTCAACAATCAACAGAAATCCCAGGACCATTAAAAGTTAACTTAATCCGGCACTGAAAAGATGACAATGTTGGTGCCAGGCAGGTTTCACTGGGGAAAGCATTCCATAATCAGGGTGGGTGGGGGACTGGACACCACCCTGAAGGTCCTCTTCCTACTTCAAGCCTACCTTGGGGAGCGTATCTGGAGGAGAGCTTTAGATGATCACAGTATATGGGTAGATCCATAACAGAATAGGCTCACTGTCAGGCACTGTAGTTCTGAGCTATGTATAGGTGAAAACAAGCATTTTGAATTGGGCTCGAAAACATACAGAATATCTCACAGAAGGCGGGTTTTGCAGCCAAACTTTCTCTAATACTTCTCCTGTATCTACTATCCCTAATTTAAACCCATTCTTCTCATCCAATCTTCAATAAATACTGCGAAGTGCCTGGGCTTAAAGAAGCCACCATGTTTAAGCCTTGGCGATCATGTGAACTGGGCCACTGAATTCAGTACTACAGGAATGCAGCTTTAAAAAGCTACGTGTCTTGCTTGTTTCTTGTGCTGTTCTTTAGTATACCCTGTGCTGGGAACTGGTTGTTTAATCTGTTCACATATCTCCTCTTAAGAGTCTTTACTCTTTTTTGCCAAATTTTGACTTGCTCGTCATTAATTGAACTGTAAATATTCCAATTAAAAGAAAACACTGAAGCCATTTGACCTATCAGACACTTTCTTTTATTTCCCTTGGGACAGAGTTAAATACATAGTGAAAATTACTCCTTGTAACTAGAACACTGAAAGATTTTTGAACAAAACCTCCAATAGTGTTCTTTGCACTGTTTTGTGTTTCAATATTAGAAAAGTTAACATATTATTAATAAATTGTAGTAATAACTGCTGTTACCTACATATTTATATGCCGTTGCTCTTTAGTTTCAGTTTTTGTTATGCTAAAAATATCTGGGATATAAATAAAACAGAGTCTAAAATTCTGATATATTCTCTTACTAGTGTAGCTCTATTCAAATCATAGGTTATTAGAGATATAAGACAAAATTCTGACGTCATTTGACATGAAGAAGTGTGGAGGGAAAGGCACCGTAAACCAATGGCGAAGGAGGAGGCAAACTCTGGTGCTCAGGACACAGCACCAGAGTTTGCCTCCTCCTTCGCCATTCGTCATTTGACGTGCAACATCTTTCCTTTATATGGTCTTCAACCGGTCCAGACCCATGACCCACCTCGGATTCCCAACCTGCAGCATGGGACCCACTTTCCCAATTTTACTAACTATACCTATATATTTTAAATATGTGTATGTTTTAAATAACTCTTTTAGCCTGTTCGTATAATGAACAAATGACTGTGATTTTATGGTTTTAAATTAATGATTGTTGGTATTGTTTCTATTGGGTCTGTGAACGCATAATAAAAATCTAATCTAATCTAAATCCTTTATATTTGCAATCTTTTCTTTATATTTCCATAGACTTTTGTTGAAAGTATACGGAAACGCCTGATTGATTTCTTTAAAAAACCACCAGCCTGAGTAAGTCCTTTAAGAAGTAAGCCAGAAAGGTTAGCGTATTTGTGGTATTAACAAGTGAAGTCTTGACATTTGTTTCCATTAACATGATTAGAGCTGAAACATTCTTTCTTAATGCCATGCTGGTTTTGGATTCCCTTCTGACCCCAAATTAATAAACTTGTCATCAAAGTATTGTCCCAGTGTGGCTGTGGATGAGAGCTCAACCTTAGCACTGGATTCTCAAAAAGCTGCATTTGCAAACTGGAGGAAAGCCTCATTAAAATGTGCTACAGGGACACTGTCACTCATATCCAACAATTACACTGCCATTACATTTTCCCAAGCAGAACGATGCAATAGATATACACATAGTACTACAATTACAATTTAGCTTTCACAGAAGATAGATACTATACTTCATTGGCTAAGTGCATTAAGAAGAAGCAATATAAATAATGTACTAAGCATCACTTAGTGATGCTTAGTATACCTTAGATACCTAGGGAGGTTGTGGGCTCTCCCACACTAGAGGCATTCAAGAGGCAGCTGGACAACCATCTGTCAGGGATGCTTTAGGGTGGATTCCTGCATTGAGCAGGGGGTTGGACTCGATGGCCTTGTAGGCCCCTTCCAACTCTGCTATTCTATGATTCTATGATTCTATGATTCACTCATCAATTAGAATTAGAACGTTATATTTTAAAATGGGTTTACTAGCTAAATATTTGTTGGTTTACCTATCTGCATAATTACCTAATTTACAAGGAGTGACTTCCTATAAACTAACAGTTCTATTAAAAGCATGTTTTCTCATAAAGTTGATCTCTTACTTTCCACTTCTTAGAATGTACTGTGATGTAAAAGCAAGTAATAAATCAGATAGGTAAACCAACTATCAAAAGAGGATGCTCTCATAAGGGTAATCTCTTACCAGTTTCCCTTCTTTGGAATACACCTGGATGTAAAAGACAAATTATCTGTCAACCTATAAATGAAGCTGCTTTCTACTGAAGAAATGCATTAGTCCACCTAGCTCAGTACTGACTATATGAGTGTCAGTGACTCTTCAGGGACGAGGTAGAGGCGTCTTCCCATGCTGTCTGAGACTTTTTATGACTTTATGACTTTTTATATTTAAACATGCATAAGATTGCACCCTAAAAGTCTTCTTGAATCCATTTATTTGAGGAACCATCTCTACCTATGTATAGCTGCCCATCTTTTAACATTAATTGATACAGTTCATGCCAACGACTTCTGAAGTATAATTTGTGGCAACACTCGAGAGGGTTTTTCTGTGACAGCACCAGAGAAAACCCGCCGCCCCAATAATTTAAGATTATCCTGCTCTTTATTGGTGTTGCACTGGCAATATTTTTCTTTTTAAAAATTGTCTTTTAGCAAGCTTTTAATAATGTTGCTGTTTGAGTTATCATTTATTAGTTGGCTCTCTGAGTTCTTTTTATGCAGCTCTTAGGTTAGTATTGTATGGTTTATTTAATGATTTTATTTATATGGTTTATTGTTATTATTATTTTTGATGCATATTGGATTAGCTATTTGAGTTGCTTCCATTGGAAGGAGAAAGCAAGGTAGAAATTTTAGTATAAAATTTACAGCTTACAGAGACAAAGGTATCTATAGCTTCTTAAAGGAAAAAGTGTTGCCCTACCTCTATCAGGTTTTTGTTTTGTTTTTTAGAATATGGGACACCGCAATTATGATGAAATTTTATATTCATGCTAGAGAAAATAAAATGTATGAAGATGATTTCCTAAAGAAAGATATATTTATTACTTTTTGGAATAACAGATATCAATATAATGTTATTTTCTGTGAAGGAGATATATTTTGTCTGAATTATTTCTGTATGTTTCTGTTCTACATCGACCCAGTGAATTTAATTTGTTGTGAGTATGTGTGTGTGTGTATATATATAGGATTCACTACTACATTTCATGAAGTGAAGCCAGTCAGCATAAAGGCACTTTTTGTTCATCAACTGTCCATTTCATGAATAGGAAACAATGTTTCTCCACTTAGTGCAACTCTTAGAAACATCAGCAAGAGGGTGGTAATATTTGTCTAAAATGGATAATCCCATTGTTCCATTTTATGAAATGGATGATTTGCACTGTCCAGATTTTGAAACAAACAACCATCAGAGTAGCAAGAGAAAACATTTTCTTATTCATTAGTCAAAACAAACGAACAAACATGGCTCCTTTCCTGAGTGTAAACATTTTAATATGTACATATCTAACAAGCAGCCTGTATGTGTTGTGCAGTGTTGTCTATTTCACAAGCCAAGTCTGAGAAAAGTGGCAGTTAGTGGCCTATTCTAATAAGACTTATGTCAGCAATATCCATATGAAATTTATTGTTCTTGTCATAATATTCCTGGATGCCCAAATTAATCCCAAAATTAACACACTCTTTCAATGACAGCCAATAGATGCTAGCTTTCTGTAGTTTGTTTAGGATTCAAGAGATCTATATGGATTTTCCTATAAAGGACCAGCCATTCTAAAAGCTGAACTTTAGACCTAAGGAATCTATATATACCTTTGACTATCATTCTGGCTGGTGTACTACCTCCTAGCTAATGTCTTAGAAAATAAAAAGCAAGGTATTATACAACCAGAACTCTCTGAATAACACATCACTCTAAACAGGCTCTTTAGAATAGTACCTAAATGGTAAAATACTAATAAAATGCTGTTTAAGCAGAGTGTATGGAACTGCAAAATATTTTCTATACAAATATAATAGTGATATAAAAACATGCTTAAAGTGCTTGATCATAATTATTCTAACCTGGGTTAAGACACTGCAGCTCTCAATACTGAATATTTTTTGCTGTGATTCAGGTGGCCTGAAAAGTGGAAGGTGATGCATTGGTTACCATGGTAAATGCACACTTCTGAAATTATTCAGCAATTGTGTTTCGACACTTTCCTACTCCTCCAGAAACGGTTCTGCAATACAAGGTCTGAGACAACTGTTGTTCTCTGTGCTTTCTATAGATCAGAATCAGGTAAGAGAAGTAATCTCTAACTCACATTAAGCAAACTGACAAATTTGCCTTAGTGTTGGTTAGCATCCTTAGTGAATAGCAATTCAAATAAAGATGATTTTTATGGCTTGCAAAGACTTGCAAACATCATTATCTGCTCTCTAACTTAGCAGCCTGCTGCTTTGAATGTGAGGAAACACCTTGTAACTTCTGGGTAAAAAACAAAGAGCTTCCATACATTTTTCAGCTACATAACACAGACTAGTACAGAAAATTACCATCAGAAATGAATGGCTAATTCCATAAATATGCCTAGGTGTTGGAGTTTAATACACATTAAAAAAGGATTTATCTGTTCAGGAAGAGACAGAAGGACAACAACCTCAGAGGATGGGTAAGTGGAAATCCTTCCCCATGCCCTCCTGATGTTTTGAACTACCATAATCTCTAACCATTGACCGTGACAACTAGGGCTGATTGGAGCTGAAGTCCAAAACATCTGAAGGGCACCAGGTTGGGAAGACTGATCTAAGAGAATAGGAAGATAAAGCAGGGATATCAAGAAGAAATGGATCCAAGGCAGCAGACCTTCAACTCTGATAGGAACTTCCTTAAGGAGGCACAGAGAGTATCAAGTGGAGGTTCTAGGTCCTCTTAGACAATTCCCCAAACTGGTCATGGTCAATATGATTCAATAGCGCAACTGTAAATATAAATTAGCATATGCAAATTTTATACAGATCTGGGTCCTCTTTTTTGGGATGATGTGTAAGAGGTCACCCTAAGTGTGAGACGACACCCAAAGTGCTTCAAATATCTCAACGTTTTGATTGAATTTTGTATTCATTTATTCTGCATAGCAAGGTGAGGGTCTACATTTCTCACTTGCCTAGCTTTACCTTTTTGGCATCACTTTGTAATAATAATGCTTTTCTTCTCTCTGTACTCAGGGCATATATAAATACAAACTTTTGTAGGGTTTTCTGAAGTAACGAGTTACATTTGAGCTTTCTTTCCACGTAAATAGATCTTGCATAATTTTATATGATGGGAGCAAAATGCAATTAAAAATAGTACTTTAAAAGTATTTATTAATAAGAAGTTATTTAAAATATCATGAAAATAGTTTCTATTAACACTACTATGTAATGTTATTAATCATCATTTTTTAAGTACAGAATTTTTAGTAACCAAAGTGCTTGACTAACCACAATGCTTTTACCTTATTCTTCTCAGAGCCATCCTATTTGTTAGGTCATTCTTATTTATATTTTTACAGATGGGGAACTGAATATCAGAAGTATTGATTTTCCCTAAGCATCCTACTCCCTGCCCATTCATTATACATCTGAGATATCAACTCAGCCTTCCCAAGCCTCAACTTCAAGGAACCACAATGGCTATTAATATCATATTCTTCCTGATGCATCCCTAGAAAGTGTGTTGTGTTGCATCTACCCGAGAAACCTACAATCTGAATGGGCAGCAAATGAATGAAAACCTACATATGGGCTGATAGATTCTAAATAGCCTTTCAGAAACAATAACGAAGCACAGGAATTGTCAAGAGCATACATGCTGTGATAGGAGCAAAGCTCTGTCCATATGATCTAAAGACTGGCTCCATTAACAACAACAAAAGATTGCTAGCTGCTATACTACAGCTGTGGCTCCCTTTTAAAGAACAAAAAATCAGCTAAAATAATTCCTGGACTGGTCAGCATGAAGCACAATTGCACTACAAGGGGGTGGGGGTAGAATATTATGCATAGCTTTGTAGGCTCATTCAAGCTTTCAACCCAGTAAATCATGTTACTTTATTTGTAACCTATTTGCTTTCTCCAGAAAACTGTACTTCAGGACAACTACGTTTTTGCATCTCCAGATGCAAAGATATAACTTTTGTGCAAAATATTAGGGGAGGGTGCTTCTTACTAGTTGTTTAGTATAATATTTATGAGTGCTGGGAATTAGGGACATGGCGATTATTTCAAATGCAGAGGTCACCAGGAGTATCCTATTTCTTCCTTTATTCTGCTAAGAAGACCACATTTTAGTTATATTGGAGACACATACACACACACAAATACCCTGGTAAATATTTTTAAGACATTCAAAATACCTTTCAGGTTGTTTTGTGTGTGTGTTTTTTTTAAAAAAAATGCTCGCCAATATTGACCAGGAATCCAATTTATAGAAGAGTTAAACTTCACAAAAACGAGTGAACTGCAATACTGAACTTGCATTAGGCTCAAAACTGATTGAAATCGTATGAAGTACAAGCTTAATTAGGAAAGAGGAGATAAGCAGAAATATATTGTATTAGTCCTTAGCAGGGGTGGGTGAAATGAGAGAGATTATTCAAATAAAGTGGGAAGTCCTATTAAAACTACAGTGTCTCCATTAAGTGAGCAAATAAGCTACAGCATAGCATTTTTAACAAATGTCTATTATCAAGATTAGTTTCCTCAAATATTCACTTAAAAGGAAAACATACCAAGAAGCAGAACGCAAAAGCTGTGTATGAAAGCTAGGGATGGAGTATGCCTTTCACTGACAAATGGTAAATATATGTCTTCAGACAACGTCTTGTGCTAGAGAGCCCCCACCCACCCACTGCCTTAAACAAAAAACGATTAGAACAGTTTTGAGGTAACACTGAACGACACTGACAACCGTCTTTTGTCCTTTCCTTTGAATTACACATGGATGACCCAATTTAACAGAAAACTAGTGGAATCTCCTGAGACTATCCAAGAGTCATGAAATATTCTGAGGAAAGGTGTGTCATTATCCCCAGGCTGTGCTCACTGGACTGTAATTAGAAAGACTACCCTCTCTTTTCACAGATGAGGCTCCTGGATTCTTTCCAATATATTCAGTATGTTTTATATTCTAGAAAAATGGCTGTGGTTGTTTGTTTAAAACACATTGGGGCCTTTTCAATAAACATTGCTTGCACCATTTTGGATTTGTCATTTTTCTTCTTGTATTTGTTCTACTAGTGCTATTATTATACACACCTAAGTAAATATTACTTATTATTATCAACATAGAATAGTGTTTAAGTTTTGCAGTCCTGCTTTTCACTGGGATTACTAAACAAGCAAGTCAGCAGTTCTCATAGATCTTTTGATGATGAGACAAAAAGTTTTCTTAAAGAAAAGGTTTGTAGCGACAAAACTAGAAATAAATGATGTTAAATTCAACCATATTTACACTTAACATTTCTGCTAAAGCGACAAACTTGAAAACATAACTATGGAGAATTGTGGTCAGGACTTAGAGCAAAAAACCACAAATGTTTACTTTAGTGATCCCAGATTTGTAAATAATTATTCTGGTTTTACTAGAGTACTTCACTGATTTCAGAAGAACAAGTTGCTGTTAATGAATGGCACAAGAGCAGACCAGGCCATTATTTCTAGTCAGTTGTCAATTACAACACTCAGATAGGGGGTTTGTAAGCGCTCTCTGAGGCTCAGGGCAGAAAAAAGCCAGAACCAATACAGAGATATAATCAGGTACAATCAGGGTTATGACAAAAGAATCTATCTGACTGATTTTACCGCATACTTATGGCCCCACAAGTACAGCTCATCATGAAATTGCACTATGTTTGTCAAGGGTGACATGTTTTCATGCCTCATCAGTCTGGCCTGAGATGGGACTGTTTTTCTAATTTACAAAAGGGAACACTTGCTTGAACGTGACTAGAGTGAGAGGCACTTGAAAGAGTTAATTTAAATTCAAATATCAAGGCAAGAATAATTTATTTATATAATTTCAATGAGTGTATTCTCTTGGTGATGAACATTTGTTCCCAGATTGCCCACAGGTTCTCTTTGTTTGCATAGCGCACACTGAGAGAGAAGATAGCTGGCAGTTAAATTTAGCAGCAAAATATACTTGCTGTTGCATCTTCCTTTTGTCACCTCCTACAGAAAAAATGTTTGCAGGGAAAACTGACTGAATTAGCTTGGAAAGAAAAATACAACTCCTGATTACCAAATGATATAATCCTTATGGAGAACTATAAAACAGTATACATAATGAATGAGGAAATGTGAATGGAAAAAATAACAGGATCTTTAATATTAAAAGATGAA
This sequence comes from Elgaria multicarinata webbii, assembly GCF_023053635.1. NCBI lineage: Eukaryota > Metazoa > Chordata > Lepidosauria > Squamata > Anguidae > Elgaria > Elgaria multicarinata. Next base: position 32,053,540 of record NC_086180.1, on the reverse strand, counting down.
ATATTATTTATAAACCAAATAAATACAGCGGCTAAGTATGTGAGCTACAAGATGAAAACTTCCCAGTTCAAATCTCAGCTCCACCATTACACCACTGGGTAGTTTAGGCAATCCATTGTATTTAAGTCTCAGGCCGTTTCTACACCTGCCTTTTCCCCAGGATCATTATTATTATTATTATTATTATTATTATTTATTTATTTATTTATTTATTTATTTATATAGCACCATCAATGTACATGGTGCTGTACAGATTACACAGTAAAATAGCAAGACCCTGCCGCATAGGCTTACAATCTAATAAAGTTGTAGTAAACAATAAGGAGGGAAAGAGAATGCAAACAGGCACAGGGAAGTGTAAACAGGCACTGGGTAGGGTGAAGCTAAACAGTATAGAGTCAGAACAAACTCAATACACACAGGGGATCCCAGGAGCAGGCAGGGATGATCCCTCCATTTTCCTGGGATAATCCTTAGGTGTAGAAAGGGCCTCAGCCTCTCCCCCACCTACCATATAAGGATTATACTAGTTTACAGGATTGTTGTTGGAATTACTAAAAGAATATATGCAAAGTGCTTCAAATATCTCAAGTGTAACATCCAGTGCCAGCTTCAGGGGGGCTTGCGTAATACATCAGAAGTGCATGCATGCTCCTTTTCTCCATTATCACAACCTGCTGGTCCTCCTTGCCTTTGCTACCACCTGCTCTTTTCCTAGACCACAAGGCAGTGAGCAAGGAATAGGTGTCGGCAGCAGCTCCTGGTGTTTCTTCTCACTACCACTAACTTTTGTGCATAGTGGGGTGTATTTTTGCCCCTGTAGGCAAGTATTCAAACATGCAACAACCTCCACCCCCACCCCACACAATTGCAACTAAAGTGTTTAATTCTGGGGAAAACTTTACTACTTGATTCTCTGGAATTTATAAACTATGGGCTCATCCACACCAAGCAGGATATTGAAAGTGGTATATAAAAGGCAGGAGCCACATGACTGTTTTATAGTGGTATTGAAGTGCACTGACAACTGTTGGGGCCCATTGACACATACCATATAACGCTTTCGTACCACTTTCATAGTGTTATATCCTACTTGGTGTAGATGTGTCATGGGCCCCAACAGTTGTTAGTGCACTTCAGTACCACTATAAAGCAGTAGTGCAGATCCTGCAGTGCACTAGGACACATCTACACTAAGCAGGATATAGCACTATGGAAGTGGTATGAAAGCAGTATATGGTATGTGTTAATGGGCCCCAACAGTTGTCAGTGCACTTCAGTACCACTCTAAAGCAGTAGTGTGGCTCCTGCCTTTTATATACCACTTTCATACCACTTTCATAGTGGAATATCCTGCTTGGTGTAGATGAACCCTATCAGAACAAAGCAGAAATCACTTTTGGTGCTCCACTATCTTGCCCAATTAAGTTACATGCAAAAACTGGTTGAAAATTCTGCTTCTTCTAACTCCTTGCATCTCCAAAGCAACACATACCTCTTCTTTTAAGTAATATTTCTAAAATAGTTTCCCTAGAACTGCTGTGGAAAGACAAAACCTTATAATGATATAGCTGACTCAGGGTTCATCTACACCAAGCAGGATATTCCACTATGAAAGCGGTATATAAAAGGCAGGAGCCACACCAAGCAGGAAATAGTGGTATGAAAGCGGTATATGGTATGTGCCAATGGGCCCCAGCAGTTGTCAGTGCACTTCAATACCTCTATAAAGCAGTAGTGTGGCTCCTGCCTTTTATATACCGCTTTCATAGTGGAATATCCTGCTTGGTGTAGATGAGCCCTCAGTTAATTTATCAGAGGGGGTTGTAAAATAAACAGATGACATATTTTTGAACTGGGTAGTTGTATAATCTATGGCTTGTTTTCACACTTCACACATGAAGCAAAGCAGATATACCTGAGCCATTTGGGTGCATTTAAGTTTGTCCTACACAAACCTCTGTGGCATGGTGGACCTTAACTCCTGGGTGTGGAATTCTAGAATCTGCAAGAATTGGACTAGTTTATTAGTTCATTCTATTTCACAAGTCTATGCTTCCATGAAAATATACAAATTAATTATTGAAGCAATGATAAATATCTTTAATACCATGCCAGAGACAATAGTCAATATAATTTTGTGATCCAAGTACATTTTTTACCCATGCCAAGGAGCGAGAACATAATCATTTATATGATATCAGTCTTGATAATTGAGAGCCAGAAAGCAATGTGAAGAATGCATTCCTATACCCACTATACATTTTCTGTACCCACTATACATTTTCTAAAATGTTTTCATTTTATGATTTAATCCCCACTGTTTTTAAAGCACACAAAAAAACAAGCTAGAGAGAAGTCACATTTGTTCTAAAAGGAGTTCTGAAATCTACAGGAATACAATGAGACTCCATACTGTTTGCAAAGTATGTTCCCCCCATTTTTGACTGAAAGCCACAATTGCATTGGATTCCTTGAGACAGTCTGACTGTTGGCAGCAGTAGAGGGCTAATATAATATAAAGTCAATACCCTTCCTAGAAAAGAATGTCCTTGGCTTATGGAGCATAAGTTGTCATGGAAGAAACAATTTAAGGATTGTTAAAATTAAAGCCTGCAGAATGATGAATTGAACTTTTCCCCCAAAACACATTGAAAATATAAGGAGACTTCTTGGCTTTGAAGGAAAAAGGGAAGTCTAACCTCAGGGGACTCTTGTCAGTTATACAGTCTAGGACATAAATTGCAGCTGAAGAGAGTATCCGTGCCAAAAATGAAAAGCGAAGTGCTGCTCTATGTCAGGTTCAAAATAGTACTAACAACACCTTTTAGTGCATATTTTGCAAAGAGGCAAAATAAAGTCCAACACAAAGACCATGCAAGTTAGTGGGGAAGCTCTTTCCAATTTTAGTATGCCTCCCTAAATCATTAATTAAACTGATATTTCATAAATATTGCTATAATTAAAGGTCACTTAAATTGCCATCTAATGAAATTCATCACCAACTAGGACAGATAAAAGGAAGCATATGAGAGTATGAGAGTACCATATGAGAGTACCAATCCAGTACACATTATGGCCATAATCAGAATCAGTTGGTGGGGAATCTTGACTCTTTGAATCAGTCAGGGCACATGCTCGAGGAGTTCTATGCAGCCACAGAAACCTGTCTCATATTTTGAGACTAAGCTGGTATAAGGAATGGGTCTCTATAACTGCAAAGAATTGTAAATGGCTTATTTTCTAAAATTTACAAAACCTGTTAGTTTGGGATTCCAGTTCTTCCATCTATAAACAGCTGCACACCAATCTATGCAACCAAATTAGAAAACACGACATCAAACATCCCAGATGTATTATATATTTTAACTGAAACAGGATAGATTAAACAAGTGGGGAGATTTGTACAGATAAAGCATGAGATCACACCTGGACAAACAGAGAGCCATTTTGTGAATTATTTATTTATTTATTACATTTTTATACCGCCCAATAGCCGAAGCTCTCTGGGCAGTTCACAAAAATTAAAATTAAATTATAAGTATAATGTGGTTCTGTTCATTTTCACATGGTAATGTTGTTTATGTAAATGCTTTCCAAAATTAAATTTTGGGTAACATAGTTCTGAAAACCATAGAACACTGCTTGTTTTCTTTACATATATTTATTTCATTTTGATATTTATAGGCCGCCTTTCAGAGTAAGCCTTTCCATAATATCTATATAAATAAAAATGAAAAAGACCGTTCGTTACTGTCGTTATATCTCCGAAAGTTCTTCACCGATTGCTTTGAAATTTTGACACAGCGTTGCGTTCGAATACGCGAGCGTTGTTATGTAACTATGTTCTCTATGGGTTCAAAAGTTTGTCTTAAAATCAAAGAAATAGGCCTCCTCAAAACCAGTCCTGCTGATCATTGTGACATCGCCAACCAGTAGGCCAATCCACTGCCGCTGCCTCCTCTCCTATTTGCATATTCTCTCGCAATTGGCTGAGTGAATATAGATGTCACACCTGTGACAGTTACACGTTCTGAAGAAAGGTAACTGCCATGAGTTTCCAGTAACCTCCTCACTGTAAAAACATGCTTTTATATCTCCGAAAGTTCTTCACCGATTGCTTTGAAATTTTGACACAGCGTTGCGTTCAAATACGCGAGCGTTGTTATGTAACTATGTTCTCTATGGGGTCAAAGGTTTGTCTTAAAATCGAAGAAATAGGCCTCCTCAAAACCAGTCCTGCTGATCATTGTGACATCACCAACCAGTAGGCCAATCCACTGCCTCTGCCTCCTCTCCTATTTGCATGTTCTCTCCTATTTGCTCTTATAGGTCATTGTGACATCGCCAACCAGTAGACCAATCCACTGCCTCTGCCTTCTCTCCTATTTGCATGTTCTCTCCTATTTGCTCTTATAAGTCATTGTGACATCGCCAACCAGTAGGCCAATCCACTGCCTCTGCCTTCTCTCCTATTTGCATGTTCTCTCCTATTTGCTCTTATAAGTCATTGTGATATCGCCAACCAGTAGGCCAATCCACTGCCTCTGCCTCCTCTCCTATTTGCATATTCTCTCACAATTGGCTGAGTGAATATAGATGTCACACCTGTGACAGTTACACGTTCTGAAGAAAGGTAACTGCCAGGAGTTTCCAGTAACCTCCTCACCGTAAAAACATCCTTTTTAAAAAACCAAACAATCTGCTTCACTTCATCCAAACAATGCCTCGCAGAAGATCACACTTAGGTCGTCGTACTCGCGGAGCGGAAGCACTGCGACGAGAAATTGCAAATCAGACTGAGGAAGAACGGGCATCAGCAAACGAGAAAAAAAGAAAAAGAATGCCTCAAATACATGCCAAGGAACCAGCCAAGCAACGTTCAGCCAAACTTGAGGATGCACGGTTGCGAGCACAGCAATCGCATTCTACAGCTTCAGATCTGCTTTGTTCTCAACAGAATGAACGCGACAGGCTGAGAGTGGCTGAAAGACGTCAACGAGAAACAGCACATCAACGTCAAACACGACTCCGTGGTAAACAATCACACGATTACAATCGCCTTGCATTCCGGTACAACCCAGCTGATGATTATAGTTTGAGGTGGCATGTTCTCATCGGCACTGTGACCGAAGTGTGTCCTTATTGCAAGGCTCTTAAATTTAATGGAGAAACAAAAGGAATGTGTTGCGCTGCTGGAAAAATTAAACTGCCTCAACTTGGAGGACCACCAGAGCCATTACAAACTTTGCTTGCCGGATATACCGCAGAATCAAAGCATTTCCTATCTAACATCAGGAAATACAACTCATGCTTCCAAATGACGTCGTTCGGCGCAGAAATCACCACAGCTCCTTTTATGCCAACTTTCAAAGTCAAAGGACAAATTTATCATAAAGCCGGCTCCTTCCTTCCGTTTCAAGATAGTCAACATAAATTCCTACAAATGTATTTCATTGGTGATGGCAATGATGAATTGAATGCACGCTGCGGAATTTATACCGGCATAAAAAGGTCCGTCGTTTCAAAACTGCAACAGCTACTTCACGAAAAAAACAATTTAGTACATTTGTTCAAAACAGCAATTGACATGATGCCATCTGATACACACAAGATTGTTATTCATGCTGACAAAACGCCTGCTGGAGAACATGTGCGAAGATTCAATGCTCCAACTATAGACGAAGTGGCAATTGTTATAGTCGGAGATCAATCTTGACAGGACCTTTCAAAGGTGAAGATGTCCTCATTCCTCGCATTCCTATGATTCCAACAGATATGCCATTTCAATTTAAGAGATTGCAATTCCCAATTCGATTGGCGTTTGCAATCACCATCAACAAAGCTCAGGGCCAATCTTTAGAATTGTGCGGTTTAGATCTAGACACAGATTGCTTCTCACATGGACGATTATATGTTGCGTGTTCTAGAGTCGGCAAACCAGACAATCTCTATATCTACACAGACAATGGAACAACTATATATATATGTATATCCACAAGCATTGTGAAATTAAACATATTAAAAACATCCGCTTTGTCTTTTCTTTCTTTTCAATTTAATCAGACTGAGCCACAGCAACGCGTGGCAGGGTACAGCTAGTATTTTTATATAACCATAATATTTAAGATATAGGTTAACCCTCCATATAAGAAAAACTGTGGTAGGAGTCTGACCTACATATGTCCATTGTTGTTTGTACTGAACTTATTGTATTATCTACTGCTGTGAGTGATATTAGTCCTTCAGGTTATAAAGTTGTTAGGATAGAACATCTTACTGATGCTTCCTGCTGCTGTTAGATACCATTTGTCTTCCCTGCAGCTGCAGACAAGATAACAGCATGGCATCTTGCTTAAGCATTGAGAATTGTATGCAAGGGCTGCAAAGAAATGGAATGAAACTGACAAGAAACTGACAGGAAGTCCAGAGAAGCCCTTTCTCCATAGATGTAAAATTGACCATCTCTTGTCAATTTCATAGCCTAGTTAAGAGGTCTGACTCCCCACAGTGAGCTTGCTTACCCTTTGTTATATTTTGGTTTGTCCTAATAAAGATACTGGCCTCTGACCCTACACAGTGTTAAGAGGAAAGTCCTCCACTCCACCACCCCTCTCTCTCTTTCTCATCCTCTCATGTAAGAACATAAGAAAAACAATGCTGGATCAGACCATAAGCCTACCTAGTCACACAAGTGGCCATCCATATGCCAATGACAAACACACAAGCAGAACATGAGCACATTAGCATCCTTCACTTGAGTTCCCCAGCAAATGCTATACAAGGACAGAATGCCTATGATACTGGAGGTAATATTTGGTCATAATGATAGTAGCCATTCATGGCCTTATCCTCCTTGAATTTGTTTAATCCCCTTTGAAAGTTATTCAAGATTGTAGCCATCTTTACATCTTGCAGAATGGACTTTAATGTGGGAGTTGAATTTGAAGAGGACTTGGTGCCAGTGGATGGACGCAAGTGGAAACAAATCCCATAGCTTAACCATTGCTGTCTGGAGTACTTTTATCTGTCCTGAATCTCAAACCATTTGGCTTCATTGGATAACCCCAAGTTCTAGTATTATGAGAATGGGAGGAAAACTTCTCCTTAGCCACCTCTATCATGCATTTCCCTTACTCACCTTTCTCCTACACTAAATGTTGTAATCTTTCCACATAAGAAAAATCCCATCATCATTTTGATTGTTATTTTCTGCACATTTTCCAGCTCTACAATACCCTCTAACTCTCTCTCTCTCTACACACACACACACACTTTTTAGTCCTACTCTTGTATCTTAAAGCAAGACATTGTATATTATCTATTCCATGTTGCTAAGGCAGCCAAAAAACAGGAATGGAGGGACTGGCAAGACCTTCCCCTCCACTTTGACAAAGGAGTATGGCAAAGCTTGGTCGTTGTAGAATGTGAAATTGTGGTCCATTGCCAATGGCATCTCCACAATGAAGGGGATTCCACATATCTTTGCAGAGATGACAGAAAAGTCTTGTCAATGTCATATCTTGCTCTTTACAGTCTTCATACATACTTCTCAGAACTCAAGCAAGATGTGATGCATACAAATTACTGCACTGTTCTTCCCTCTGACTATAATGTCTATAGAAGTAACACAACACAATAGTCCTGGTGCAGGATCACAGTAATAGCTGATTCTTCCACCACCCCCATTCTATTGGCAAAGCCTCAAAATGGGACATTACAGAAATGAACATTCTCAAGAATATACTGACAGACAGGAAGTAGTAATTGATAAAAAATTATCATGTTGATTTGACAACAAAGGAGTAGAAGGGAAGAGAATGAGATAATCCATAGGTAATGCAGAATCAAGTAAAAACAGAGAAATGCACAAATACATCAGAAGCATCCATATGGCATGCACAGAATTCACTAAACATAATGCAGGTAAACATGTATTATGCCTCATAATTATTTTGCTTGCCAACGCATGTGGTGAAAAACAAAACACCAATGTCCTCTAGTTCATAATCTTTCCATAATCTTTACAGCCTCTTATTTAACTATTATAATAGTAGACTGGGAATAAAATACCATCAAATCACTGAGCAAGATATGCCATCTGGAGGCCTTAGGATGGAAACCCTACTGCACTGCTGTCTCTGGAGATCTTCCAGTGCAATGGTGTGAATACAGCAGCACAGCTCCACACCAGCATATCCACTCTGCAAGTGGCCAAAATGGGACAAAGACATGAATGTGACAAAGATGTGACGGGGAACAGGGGGCATACACTAAATACAATACATTCCCAGATTTTAATCCCACCCGATGCTGCTGCAACATTACATGACTTCAGAGGTAGCATAAGTGGTCAAAAGTCACCCATTGAACACAATGGAGAACAAGAGCACACTGTCCCCTACCTCCTACTCCCCTGTGAAGTATTTGGATTTACTCCACACCCAATAACAGCACACCCACCCCAGGATATAATTTCCTACTAGGTACACTGGGATTCAGATATCTGGGTGTGTGGCTAGCTAAAAGTCTTCAGCTCCATGTTATGCACAAAAATGAGAACCTATGTTATGGGAACCATGAAGAAAGAACAATTTGCACAAGAAGGAGCAATGTACAGAAAACAGCCCTGCCTTAGAGCACATATTGGAAGAAAACATTGCTAATGCTTGTCTCCTCAGAACTCCTATGAGTATTGTGACTCCAGACAAAAACACTCAATGGCAATTTAAACCCTACAGCATGACAACTAAGCTGATGCTGCAGCTTAGCTGATGCTGCATGCCCATGCACATTGGGCATGGCTAGACAGAGTGATATCCCGAGGATTGTCCCTGTGCATCCACATGATGCACAGGGGATCCCGGGAGCAGGGAGGAATGATCCCTCCCTTTCCCTGGAATATGGCCCTACACTTCTATCCTGGTTTTTTCCGCAGTCTCTGATGATCCCAAGACCGCGGGAGGTGTGGGCTGCCGTCATGGTTTCATCCAGGCTCCTCATTGGTAGTGGGATGGGGGGAAGAGGAATATTTTTTTAAAAAAAACAACAACTACCTGTTTCGCTGGAGTGCTCGAGCACTCATCTTCAAAAGAACAAAATCCAAAATGGCGGGCGCGACATCCTCCATCCTCCCGGGACGCCGCATGCCACTTGTAAACTGAGGGGGAGGATCTTGCAATCACCATACCATGAGATCCTCCCCCCTGGTCTAGACATGCCCATTGCTTTCTAGAGTAGTGACACCAAAGGATTGCATAGCCTGCCAACTTTGTTCCCAACTGGTTGGGCCCTGTGTTTGGTTGAAATGCCTCTGATCAAAATAACTTTTCTTATTGTGTGTACTTTCATGTGTAAACTTATCCACTTTCTCCATTCTAATCAAAACCATCACAATCAGATATAGAGCAAAGAAGTATGCTATTATTAAACACATAAATCAGAGGGTCATATCTTGACAGAAAGAAGTTGCTAGGCACTAAGGGAGTATTCTTCTTTCTCTCACTGTGAAATTGTTAAGAGGTCTGAATTTTCCATTATGGCGTTTATGAGTACTAAAAGATCTGTCTTCATGACTGAGATACACATTCACATATATGGACATTTATTTTGTGGTTATCATTGGCTAAGAGCAACCTGACAAATGAAGTTATAAGGCAGTTTCTAATGTTATTTCTATGAGCCACTTCTGCAAGTCACTGCCATGTCTAAAAACATCACACAGGAAAGATAAAAAAATTGCTTTCATAAGATGGACATGTATGTCCACAGTGCCTTGGCAAAGTCCATTGGTCCTTACTAGGGCTACCACTTTACTCACAATAATCCTCCATTTACATGAGTAGCTTGCATGTCTCTGTTGGCCAACACACATACCAAAGAACTACGATGAAGGAACATGCTATGGACAAGATCCATACGCTATCGCCTCACTCCTTAAATTGCATCTATGAATGGATGGTGTGTGAGAAAATGCATACCAAATCTGGGAAATGCAGCCACTGTATGATGTGGATCAACCACAGATACAGAAGCAGGAAGCATTACTAGAATGTGTTATTAGAATTTAATAGACCGAAAATTACAGGATTTTATTTGTATTTTATTTATTACATTTTTGAACCGCCCAATAGCCGAAGCTCTCTGGCCAGTTCACAAAAATTAAAATCATGAAGGTTTTGAAACAACCAACAATCTAAAAACAGAAATACAAAATAAAATATAAAAAGCACAATATAAATATGTGCAATATAATACAATATAATACAATATAAAATACAATATAAAAAGCACAACCAGGATAAAACCACACAGCAAACATTGATATAGGTTAAAATATGGAATTAAAATAGCAAAGTTTAAATTTAAGTTAATAGGTGTTAAAATACTGAGAAAATAAAAAGGTCTTCAGCTGGCGACGGAAGGAATACAGTGTAGGCGCCAGCCAGCCGAACCTCTCTGGGGAGCTCGTTCCACAGCCGGGGTGCCACAGCAGAGAAAACCCTCCTCCTAGTAGCCACCTGCCTCACTTCCTTTAATTTAATTCTACAGCCTATTCCATAAGCTCAGTAATATGTTTGTTGCTACAGCTACAGTTTTTTAAAAATATGCTGGTGCATTTTAGATCTTTGTACTACTGTCTGCTTTCATTTTGGTTCTTACTTGGTTTTACACTGTTTTAATCTTTTGTTTTTTATACTATGTTTTATTATGTTATATTTTATGTCTTCAAGGTTTATTCTGTGAACTGTCCAGATAGCTTTGGCTGATGGGCAGTATAGAAATGTAATCAATAACTGAAGGGTTGTTTCTCTGGACTGGCATCTGCACAGCTAGCTGATGTCGTCTGCAGCTCTTTATTTTTCCTCCCCACCCCACGGGGAAAAAGTCAGGACCCTGCACTATGTCAACTACCTTGGACTTGAAGGGACTGTCATAAACACCTCCCATTATACCTAACATATTGTAACTTTTCTGGATTATAATTGTTTTGGGAACCATTCTTGGTTAAAAAAAAATCTAGTATGGTATTTAAAAAATATTTTAAAATAAGGTAAGAAGTTTCTTGGCAGCTCAAACCTAGTCAGCAGCAAAACAATGGGAAAATATGTCTGCAATCATTTTGCAGAGGAAAAAAGACAGAGTTAGAGAAGGAAGGAAGGGACTCCCATTCAATTTGCAACAGCGAGCCATCTCAATAGCGTAGTGAGCAGGAGGAAGTCCATATACAAAATCAACAGAAAACAAGTTTGAGTACTATTGTTATTGCTCTACACTGTCATTGTTACTAGCTGTTGGATGGTTGGTTAGTTGTGCAAAGTGCTCCCTTTCACCAAGTTCGCCATAAGGTGTGTTCCCCCTTATGTATACACTCCTAATGCTCCAGATATGGGGAGAAAATTACATATCCCCATTCTGCACATCTTGATACAGAAGCTATATTCTTTGTCCAGGTCTTATATACTCCTGATACAGTGCTATAATTGGCTGCAGAATTAGTTAATATCTTATCTTACATTGTAAGTGCACAGTCATCTGGGTCTTTACTGACTTCAATGGAGGTTGTTAATTATGTCACATCTTTCACGGGTGCAGCATTATGCTGTCATAGGAATGAGCACTTGTGCATAGGATACTTCGTAATCTCGTCTCCTCCCTTACCATGTCCCTGATCTGCCCCAGCTTTCTCCCTTGTGCTGGCATAAGGATTCTACTTCCACTAGTATTGCTACACCACCATCAGTTCCCTGTGCCAATATATCTTTGGCCCTCCTGGTGCAGCAGAGAGAGTTAAGAGCATTCCTATCTCTTCCCAATGATTGCAACTCAGACATAGGATTGCACTGTAAGGTAATCAGTTTGATTATTTTACCACTATAGATAGCATCCTTGCGGCCAAGCAGAACTTTCCATTAGTTCTGATTAATAATGTCCATTAAAATTCTTTCATGTAAATAATCAGCACATTTTCCTAGAAAACATTAATACCAAAACTAGTTTTACCTTTAAGATTCTACATCACCAGGTTCTAGAAAAAAAACAGGTTGCTTGTTCCAAAATACTAGCTGGAACAAACACATAAAAATGTTTTAAAAAGAAAACATTATTTCTGCAGAAAAGATTTTTCTTGGCTTCAAAGCCATTTCCCCAGCTGTATGAATATTTATAGCTCCAGAAGCTACAAGTTTACTTGCACTTCATTGCATGCATGGTGTATGAGAAAAATGAATAAATTAAGCCATAAGTACTTTTAAAATACATCTTAAAATATTTTAAAATAGAAAGAACATTTTAGGAAGATTTATCTTCCCCATGAGTAGGTACATTTTAGTTTACCATCATACCACTCAGGTGAACATGGCCATAGCACCCACTTACACTGCTAGCGAAAATACTGAAAACAATTTATTGTGATCATTTCTGCTATTTCCACTTTTAATACCACTATTATTGCATGTTGTTGAGTTCTTAACTTGATGTCAACTAATTAAGTGATGCATTCACAACAGTGGCTCCTTAATAACTTATTCTCCTTTGCAGAAAAAGGATGCCTACGCTTCCTAGCCACAGCCCAAATTTGTCATAGTGATTCATGTGAGGGCACATCAAACCTTACCATAGTACTGCAGCTTGATTTAATTTGTTTTCAGCAACTTTTTCTGAGCAATTCAATACTGCTTCATAACAGTGAGTCAAGAAGACAACATTTCCTGGTGTAGGTGTTCAATTAGCCCTTTAAATAACTGCGGACTGTTTATAGCAGAGCACAGGTGGGAAGGAAGAATAAAGCCAATGGTTTTCATCATTCTAATTTTTTTTTTTTTTTTGGCAAGGCCAGTTTTCAAATACCAGCTGAAGTAACATTAATTGAAAGTCAATTCATACATTCAAGCTAGTAGCATTAATCATCACAACCAAGGGCACCTTCAAATTTCCCATTTCTTTACCAAGGCTGTCCATGATGCAATAGAGTGGGAAGACATGGAATAAGCCACTGTTCACATAGTAATAATAAAAGTATATTATAAACTATGCCCCACACCCAGAGGCCACCACAATAGCTACACTTGTGCCCGCAGGCTTACAAGTCTCTTTTAAAAGGAGCATAAGGAGAACTCTCCTGGACCACCAAAAGGTCCATCTAGGCCAGCATTCTGTTTACAACCAATTTCACCCAGATATTTTCAGAAATAACACAAAACAGGCTGTTGAGGCAACAGCCTTCTCACATTGGGTCCATTCAGACAACACACTAAACCATGCTGCTTAACCACGAAATAGCTAATGGAATGCATAATGCATTCCATTAACCATTTTGTGGTTAAGCAGCATGGTTTAGTGTGTTGTCTGAACTGGGCCATTGTTTGCCTCTCTTCATATCTCACGGAAAAAAGTATACTGCCAGAGAATGATGGAGGTTCGGTTTAGCTATCAATATCCACCCATAGGAGTGGTTACCCTATGGAATCTTGTGGCAGTGAATCCTGTGGTTGACAGCTGGTTGGCCACTGTGTGAACGGAGTGCAGGACCAGATGAACCCTTGGTCTGATCCAGCAGGGCTCTTCTTATGTTCTTGGTTGACAGCTGCCCACAACATGCAACGCCCAATAAACATGTATAAGCCATTGAGTGTGGGCTATAGGTTCTCCAGCCTCTCCCTTCCCATATGGAAATTTCTTCCATCCTTCCACATTTAGTATTAACCATGGATAAAGCTTGCAGCATTACCAGTCATTATAACAGCTTCCAGTGTCCATGCAGAAGACACACCTGCTGTATATCACGTGAATCATTTCTCTTCAGATAGTTGTAAACATACCTCCAATGTAAACATGGGTGCAGATAATAACTACCAGGTCCTCAGTATCACAGAAATAAAATATCACAAGACTTTGACACTGATTTCGCTAGTCTGCATTCGATGTTTGCATTTTAAAAGTATTAAACATTGCACACTCATGAATTAGAACTTGGTTTTAAACTTTAGGCCTTTCTGTTTTAGCTAGTCAATGTTTGTTCCCCCCTCCCCAAAATAAAAAAAAAACAGGGAGTAAAAGAAAATATTAGGGAAACACTTTGGTTCAAACTGAAACATTCAATTTGCATAAGAATTGCAGTTTGAGAATTTGCAGTTCAGTATATGAGAGTATCACAGAATGGCTTCAACATCAAAGACTAGAGAAGGAAGGTTCAGTGAGGACCCCAGGGGGCTGCTTATATAAGAAAATGGATATTCTCTTTTTATCTTAATAAGAATAGGAAACTGTCTCTATTAATTAAGCAGTGGAATCAGCTCATTCCCAGTACGGAAGATCCACTTGGGTTTTGGCTCTACTGTTTTATTGCAGAATGATGAATTTCCATTAGCTAGATCATTTCCCCCAAATTCTCTATTTTCCAAATTCACTCTATATGCATGCACATTTATGACCCTTTATCAGCTTCTTTGTGATCCAACAGCAAAATTTATAAGAACACAGACTATTTCCATATAGCTACACATGGCCGACGCTACATGAAAATGTCAGTTTATATCTGAGCCATTCAGATAAACGAGTTTGTAATGTACTGCTGAATACCAGACCATATACACAAAGCACTGGTCCAATTCATTTAAAATTTAGCATGACTGAGCTCCATCAACAACAACGAGGCTGAAGTTAGTCATAATTAAATTGTTCCATTGGTTTCAATGGCTCTTAGAAGTGACAAACTTTAGCTGGATTGAAGACATTTTTTTTAACATTGGCATAACATGTTTTTTAAAATTATTCCAAAAATATAGAAGTCCAATGGAGCCTTTGATATGCCATTTATTGCAATGCAATGGAAAATCATAGTAGCTGATCTAAACTGCTCAAATTCTCCTGGATTTTTCAAATGCTTTGCTGAATGGCCTCCTTATTTGTAAAATAATAATCCAATAATTTATGTATTGATTAAAGCACCTCAGCAATGTGTTTCCTGACACTTGGTATAGGTCTCAGATTTTCCTATTATTGATACAAAATTAATCCAAAACAGAGGCATTCTTATCACCGGAATACAAATCACAAGTTTTCTCCCCAGCTTTGTTCTTGTTTGGAAAGCATTTTGGCCCACAGTAAGATCAAGCCATTCTGAGTGACACCTGATTGAACAATGTCTCTAGTGAATTCTGCACGTCTCACATGTGCTGTTTAAGTGCTTAAACAAGCTCACGACAACAACCAATGACAGCTGCAGCTGGACTAGTTTCATTTTGTAGGAGCATCCTGCTCAAATGTTATTGCAAATTAAGGAAAATGAGCAAGCTATATACAATCATTTGGATGGCAAAGCTTACTGACATTTACATGGTTGGCAGGGACAACAACTTGTCTGGAGAGCAACATAGTATCAGGAGAGAGTGCAAAGCAGCCTAAGGAAAAGGGGGCAGCAACTATTCTGGCAGCAACACAATCAAGAGAAATTCCGAATTATTGTCAGTAGAGGCAGCAACAGAATAGAGGAGGCAATGGACTGCAGATCTTATCCGCAAGGAATTCTTTATTGTTCAGCACATCTCCATCAGCTATGTTTGATCTCCAGAGAACTGACATGACCTGTGGTCTGATGCGCCGGCACTTAGCTGTGAACTGACATGTTTGCTGATAAAGCCAGAGCAAACAAATCATGCCATTTGCAGGTGTGAAGCTCCCACTTTGACCCATGGCAACAAATGCTTCAAGCAGCCGACCCTATTTTATTTTACTGTAAAATGCAAATGACTCATCTTAAGCATAGTTTTGGAGCAGGCATCCATGACATATCACAGAAAGGGTGTTCATTGCTTATAAATGAGTGTTTATTGCTTACGGGTGAAATTCTATGCACACTTACCTAAAAGTAGGTTCCATTGGAATTAATGGGACTTCCAAGTAAATATGCACAGTAATGTATATCTAATAAATACATAAATAATTTATTCTTTCTATCCCACTCTTCTACTTTAGTACTGAGAGCAGCTTACAAGAAATGCGTACAACAGAAGCCAATGATACTATCATGAAATACAGGACAAAATAAATAAATAACTATCAGTGACTCCTTTGTAGTTCTACTGAAGAAAGTGAGTTTGTTTTTTGTTTTAAATATCTCTGGTTTCAGTTTGTCAGTATAAATATAAACTGAAACTAGAGATTTTTAACCACAAGGAACTATCAATATATAGCTATCATTACTTATTTTTTGCATGGATATGCTTTGAATCCAACTGAGTATCCACAGAAGGTGGAACTTTGACTGTGCTTTGCCACTGAAATTCTTTATTCACAGAGAAGAGTAACAAAAATGATAGCAACTTAATATTCTTTCAACAGCCCCAGCCTTACTACTTGTTTGGCTTGTAGGAAAATATTCTTACAGCATAATCCTATGCACATCTACTCAGAAGTAAGTTCCATTTTGTTCAGTGGGGGTTTACTTGCAAGTGGAGAAGGAAGCATGGAATAAAGACACAGGCACCAGAGCTTGGGATAAAATAGAGCCTCTTTATTTAAACAAGTGAGATTCAGCCCCTCCCTGGATCCGCATGTGAAAGTGTGGGAATCTGTATGCCCTTATCTCAGGCAACTTGCCTGTCTTTATGCATGAGCCACTCTCCTAAGCTGTGAGTCGGGTAAACCAGGCCCCTCTCTTATGCGACGCTTTGAAAGTGTGGGGAGACTGCCCCATGTCACCCTGACTCAAAGCCGTAAAACTCTGAGTAGATGAAGCAGGAGAATCTCCAAAGGCATACCATATCCTGACTCAGAAGCTGTAAAACTAGCGAGGAGCAGGACCTCCGGATATGCCAATTACCAAAAGGTGCCAGAGCGGTCACTGTCCCTATTCCTACACATCCTGCCAACAAATCAACCTATTCATCCACCCTCCTCATAAAACCTCCAGTATGGAGTAGGCAAAAACCTCCCCATCATTTATGGGGAGGAAAAAATCCTACTCAGCCCTCCCCACAAAGGGAGCAACTGCCTATGTCTCATACTAGAAGAAGGAAGGGAGGGAACGGAAAGAGCCAGAGAGGTCGATGGTCAGGCGGGGACAGCCTTTATAGGCTCAGCCCCGCTCTTGCCTCACATGGCCCATGTGTGTCTACACGTGAGCCTTATTCCCCTCCTCCCCACCTGCAACAACTGCTCTTCCCTCTCAAGCTGTGCTGGCTGAGCGGGAGAATGGACTTCTGAGTACAGTATTGCAGTGTCCGTCCTTAAACTCCTTGGATTTCCTGATGAGGCTAGTACATACTAGTCAAATTAAGGACATAATTCTATGCATGTTTAGACAGAAAAAAGGCCTACAACTTCCAACATGTCCCAGCACGCTGTCTAAATATGCATAGGATTGTGTCCTTAGTCAACTAATATTAAGTAAAGGATACGATCCTGTTACTGGAGATAAATGACACTGAACTCCGAAGGACTTACTTCCCAGTAAAAATACATAGGACTGGGCTGAAAATTGTTTAACACAGTATTTACAACTAGTACACCCATTTTAGCAGAAAAAGGCGAACATGTTAATACAATATGCATATAGCTCTCAGGCCATCCTCCAAACTGCAAATCCAAGAAATCAAAATGTTTTTGCTTTTTCTATTATTTTTCTTGTATCTTAAAATATCAACACAAGAGAAAATGAGTATGCTGGGGGACTAGATGCAACTACTGATATATAAGCATAGTATCACTTATTGGCCATTTAAGTAGTCAATATATAGGATCAAAGACTACCCTTTAATCTCATTTAAATAGGCATCACTACGTGGTCTAAGTCTATATAGTTTCTGGACTCCAGGTATGCTGAATTCTACCGATCATTTTTTTTTTACCATTTCAATAATAGGTTAAATAATCATGATATTTAAACAAAACACATCAATTCAACAGAAGCATTACCACTACATATTCAATGACAAACAGACAATTGCCTAGCAAACTGAAGAGCAACAAAATCAATTACATTCATCTCTGGAGAACATCAGAAGTTTAATTTCCTAAGTAGAAAATGAATATAATCCAAAAGGGAATTCCATGAGGGAAAGACTAATACCATAGCTTCATAATTAATATAAACAAAACATCTATAATCTTCTCTCACCAAATAAATATTAAATTCACTGAAGGCACAGAGAATGGGTCAAAGAATATCATCTTAAAGCTTTCAGGAGGCTTAAGTATTATTTCTATGGCACCAAATACTTTGCTGGCCTCTTTACTCTGCACCAAAGACAGGATTATTTGTGAGAAATTGTGGCCGGAGGAGGAAGTTAATCTGCAGATTGAAAAGATTTGCCAATCATGCTTGTTGATACTATGCTTTAGGATTCCTAATGCCCTACAAGAAAAGCATATCATTGCTTCATTTCCCGCCCCCTCCATCTTCTTGTAAGTATCTTAGTAGCAGAGAAACTACTTTTCTATTAGATATTTTCTTCAAGTGAGTGTTTGTGACTGCCTGAAAGTGGTTTGTTTGTTTTTACTGTGTTGACCTTTTTCTAGGGTGTCATGTGCAATATTAGAAATATAGCAGAACTATAGCAGCCTAAGACTCACACCCATGACTGGACCAGTATCTAGACCAAAAAGATCCTGTTTAAACAAGACAACTGTGGAGGGGACTCATTTTCCCCCAGTCTAATACTTTGTGCCCAATGAGATACAGCAGCCTGATAATCATGTACAATTGAGTGTGGTCTGTAGGTTCTCAGGCTCTTCCCATGTGCAAATTCCTTCCATCCTTCCACACATAGTATTAATCATGGATAAAGCTTGCAAAAACACCAGTCTTAACCACAATCAATATTAAGTAGATTTCCCACCTAACCAGAGTTTGCCAATCAATTTTAAACACTAGTTATAATGAGATCCTAGTTAGCATTAATCATGGTGTTGAAAATCCACAGCAGAGAGGACAGGGAGAACGAAAATAGAATCCCACAATCCACTCCTGATCCCTTAATCATGTTTAAGAGATTTGGGGGTATTATGCTTGCCCCAGTCCTTGGGCCTATGCCCCCTTTAGTGAGTTGGACAAATCTGCTTGTGTCTGATTCCACTGCTGAGTTTCCTCTCATCCAATAACAGCAAGGGCCTTAGAGCTCACTTAGTCCTCCAATCAGAACAGAATCCTTGGCCTCACCTTTTCCATTTTGCAGAATTTGGCAGAGCAACTGTTTTCTTTGAATGTACACTCACAAGACGTTTACATCCTTTTAATGGGCTAGGGTTAACTTGTACTTGTTTAGGTTAGTGAAGTGAAAGTGCATTTGTTTGGAATTCACATCTAAACCAGTTAGGGTTGCCCTATAGAATAAAGTTGCAATTCGTGCCGATGCTAGGCACACCACCTAGTGTCCGTTTGAGGCATAGCTAGGCTGGATTCCTTGTTTTCATTTAAAAAATTATTATATCTCTATCTTGCAGTTCCAGATATATTAGGGGAAATGTGCAGGCCCAAACAATCCTGCTCTTGCCTTTCGACATATAATTGTATAATTAACCAATGAAAAAACATAACTATTGCTTGAACAGAATCTGGTGAAAACTACATGGTGCGGAATAACATTACCCTAGATGGGAAATATATTTTTTCATAGTGAAACCTTTAAAATTATTGTTCAATAATTTCTGAAGCCATTTGAAAATATTTTTCTCAGCAAACACCTTGCTCTGGGGTATCAAGTACTTTATATTTATGGTACACTTTGTTCTCAGTCATGAGAACATTTTATCTGAGGGAGTTTCTTCATGAGCAGCTTTGTCTTGCAGTTGAGGACAAAGAAACTGAATTTCTTAGTCTTTTGTTCTTCTGGTTGAAATTAATATTGACTCTACAGTACTAAGAATTGCTAGTGAGCTGGGCTACTATTAACTCCATCAGAAGCTACATCATGCTAATATTTCTTAAATAGAGATGGAAAAGGAGGGACATTTTAAAGACCCTCTCCCTTGTCACCACCCTCTGAGCCTACCTTGGAGGAGGCACTCAGAGGAAGGCTCCAGATGTTTGTAGTGTCTGGACAGGTTCAGAGAGGCATTTTGTCAAGTATTGGAACCCCCAAACCGTGTAAGGCTTTATAGTTAAAACTATGTTTGGTTTGCAATTAAACAGAAGCCACACTGAAACCAACATGACTTACTTCCAAACAGGTGTGAATGGATTTAAAACCTAAATTTTTCTTCTGATGATAATGAAGCCATTCCCCGTTTTTTCCTAACCAAGGAGAATGCATTGTTTTTACTTACACAACTGCCAAGGTTTCAACATGGTGAGACACTGTTCAACTGAAACATATATATTTTTAGTTAAACAGATAGCTTTGTTTACCTATTCACAGATAGTATAATTTGAGAGAACTTTTGAACAAAGATTCATATGTCACAATACAGCAGGTTCTTTCAAAGTTATGACAGACATCTGTAAAAAGGAGACAGGGATAGCGGGACCAAGCAGACATAGTCCTGCTTACCCCTCTACACACATTCATTGTACAGATATTAGTATACCATGTGCGCAGTCTTATTGCAGGGAACACGGCAGTGTTCCCTGTGTTAAGGATGCTCAGTAAAAAGAGCATTCCACCATGTTAAAAGGAGTTATTGGGGGGTGGGTCATCCTAGCATCCTAAAATGAAAAATATTTCATCAATCTTTCTGAAACGAGTACTGCCATAAAGAAATGCTGGTTTTACATACCCTGCGCATTTTAAGAAGATTGATGAAATATTGAGGGCAGGATTTCACTTTAAATGACAAAAGTGGGGGAAGCATCTCTGTTCCAAACTGGCACAGAAATCCTTCCGGGTTGGCGACCATTTTTTTGCACACTAATAGCTGCAAATTGGGACCCTCCCCATGCAATCCAGTTGTAGGATTGCATTGCCCTATCCTCCCCATTGATGGAATGGCCTTTTTTTTTTTTCAAAAGACCATTCCATCAATTTTTTATTAATTTTTAAAAATTCCTATGTTTCCCTATGGGGAATCTGATAAGCTAACGCATGCGCCTCAGATTCCCCAGAGGGAAGGGGGGAGAAGAAGCGAGAGCGTGGCCTGCACTCATCCCCAAGAGATCAGGTAAGTGGGGGGGGGGGTTGCTTGGGCCTGCCGCCGCACAAACACCTTTGGAGGGCACCAGGTTGGGGAAGGGCTGCGCTAAACAAAAAAAGAAGTAGGTGGCCCTAAGGTGTTCGTCATCAGTTTTCCACAACCACACAGTCACCTCTGCATATCCTATTCTCCATCCTGTTCTCATGGTTTATCTGCTTTGGGAGAATGAGAATTTCGCTGGTACTTTCTGCCTCCTTAGGGAGGATGTGGAATTAAGGCTGGTGAGCCTTAACTCCTAATTTCCCCGCTTTTTGGTGCTTGGTTGAAAAGTGTACGTCCTTAACGCTGTTTTGTAAACCGTAGGTTTTTTGTTTATTGAATTGCATTATGTGTGATTTATAACCTAGGGCTCATCTACACCAAGCAGGATATTACACTATGAAAGCAGTATGAAAGTGGTACTGTATTTCTTCGATTCTAAGACGCACTTTTTTCCCCATATAAACATCTCTAAAAACGGGGTGCGTCTTAGAATCGCGGGTCATTTATTATTTATTAGAATCAAAGCTTTTTTTCTGTTGGTGGTACTGAAATTAGTGTGCGTCTTACAATCGATGGCGTCTTACAATCGAAGAAATATGGTATATAAAAGGCAGGAACCACACTACTGCTTTATAGCAATATTGAAGTGCACTGCAGGATCTACACTACTGCTTTATAGTGGTACTGAAGTGCACTGACAACTGTTGGGGCCCATGACACATCTACACCAAGCAGGATATAACACTCTGAAAGTGGTAGGAAAGTGGTAGATGGTATGTGTCATGGGCCCCAACAGTTGTCAGTGCACTTCAATATCTCTATACAGCAGTAGTGTGGCTCCTGCCTTTCATATACCGCTTTCATACCACTTTCATAGTGGAATATCCTGCTTGGTGTAGATGAGCCCCTAGAGTCTACATGCACTTTTCTAAATCTACGTTAAATTATCTGAATGCCATTGGTGAAGCACTTCAAGGATTTATTGCCTTCCACTGAGTATTAGATTACAACATTCCCCCCTTTAATACACAGGCCTAAACTACACCAAGCAGGATATTGCACTATGAAAGCGGTATATAAAAGGCAGGAGCCACACTACCACTTTATAGCAGTATTGAAGTGCACTGACAACTGTTGGGCCCACTGACGCATACCATATACCACTTTCATACCATGAAACATATTTGATATGTCTCATTACGGCAGCCTCCCCCAGCTAATTGCCCTTCAGATGTTTTGGATTTCAACTCCCATCACTCCCAGCTAGCATGCCCAATGGTCCGGAATCCTAGTTGAAGTCCAAGCCATCTGGAGGGTACCAGTTTGGGGAAGGATGCATTAGAGCATTACACAATAAAACTAAAACTAAAGTAAAAATAGATCCAAAGATATTCTTCTGTCTGCAGCAGCAGGGAACACAGGAAGTTATAGAACTGATCTACTATAGCATTGCAGAAACTCCTGCACTACTGCTTGCACAAGTATGTGTGGATCAGTACTCATACCTATTTTCTATCTATTTTCTATCGGGATACAATCCTCTGCTAATACTAGTACTTTTGCAACATTTACTGCAGCAAGTTAGTTGAAAGTGGACATTCCATTCTACCCCTGATGAGTATGTTTCTTCTGAAACTACAAGCATTTAATGCAAGGCTTTAACTTATAAATAAGTAATAATCAGTGGTGATATCTTGATGATTTTGCTGGCAGGTTTTCACAGACGAGACAAAGAGAAAAACTTGCCAATCAATATGCTCTAAGTAGTGAAAATGGACAGTGGTGCTGTTCCCAATAAAAATGTACAAGGATAAAGAACAATCACATAAGGCTTACCATTCTTTGACTGACGGCACAAAATGCTAAGAGTTTCTGATTGGGGATTTGATTACTTGAAATCAAATCACATTTGCTTGAGCAGAGCAGAAGGCCCAGGGTTTTTTTCTTTAAAAAGCAAAATGGTACTGTAGCCAAATTCATATTATAGTCAAAGATACAACAACTTGTTAGTTTTGTATGAATGCATGGAATTATAGTGCCCTTTCTTTAATTTATTTTGGTCTAAACAGGAATACAAGACAACAAGTCTACTGTTAATGGGAAGATATTACAAGTCACCTGGATGGTATCATGCTCATTTGGAGAGGGCAGAAATCGCTGGTAGCTGTTTGCCCTTTATTCCTTGCCAGCATAATTTGTAAGTATAGTGGCATATCTCCACCAGCCTTTTTCCCCACGGTTGATCCTAGATCGTCCCTGTGCATCCAAATGACACACAGGGGATCCCAGCAGCAACCAGGAACGACCCCTCCATTTTCGCAGGATAACTGGTTGTCCAGTTATCCCGATTTTCCATGCAGTTCTGGGATCATCCAGAGGACCGTGGGAGGTGAGGCAACTCCCAGCTTCTCCCTTCCTCCCCACAAATAGCGGGGCTCTTAAAATGGCCACGGAGCTGCATGGGGGCAGTCCGTGCCCATTGGGGTGGGTGGGTGGGAACAGTTCAGAGGGGTTTTGTTTTTGTTTGTTTTAACTTACATGCCTTGGAGCGCAATTGTGCTTCGTCTCTGTTCCAGGAAAAAAATGGCAGCCGCTGTAAAGGTAGAGCGAAGGGGAACAAGCAACTTTTCCCCTTGACTTTTCTGCCACCACCTTCGCAGAGGCCCTTAACCAGGAAAACCTCTAAGGAAGTGCATCAGAACTTTGGCTCAGTGTCCTTGGATTTTGCGCTGGACCCAAGCTGCAAGAAAATAGCAGCTTACAGGTAATGAGGTAGAAGACTTTATTTAAACTAAGGATAGGGTGCAAATGGGAAGGATAACTTAAAAAATAATCCAATAAGCATTCATACCACCAGTATGCTTAAAAATAATAAAACCTAACTGTAACTACTTACTCTATCGCTGCTGCCACAAACACCTCCTCACACACCATAAGGAGGGGCAAGACAAAAGCCCAGGGGGAGCCCCCTTTCTTTAAATCCTCCAACTCTCCGTTTCATCTCCAGCTCCCCCTTCCCCTTGACGCAGCCAGAGGCTTGGTTTCACATCTTCCTAGCTGCATAATCCTCCTTTCTGCCATCCGGCATGGTTTATGACCTTGAGAATGATAAGGCCGCTTATTTCTGGCACCAAGTTCCTTCTAACTCGTCCGCCTCCCTTCTCCAGGTGGCTATTGTAAATCTATCAGCCAGTGCCCTTCTACTTCAAATACATGCACTAAAAAAGTGTCATGCCAAAACTATTCCCCCCCGCCCCAAACTACTAAACCCATACTGTATCCCTACTCAGTCCAGTCTACCTGACCTCCTTCACAGCCGCAATGACCCTCTTCCCTTCCGGGATGTCGCACGGCCGTCAAAACATTGGGGGAGGATCACGGAAGTGGGTAAGCCCCAATCCTCCCCTCTCCCTCCCACTACACCCTTGAGTGTAGACATGACAAATGCACTTCACCACTTTCCGATACTCAGCCTACAAACATCATATTTGGATGCTAATTAACAATAACCACAAACTACTCCTATTCTCCCAAAGAACTGCTCAGCAATATCCATAACCAGCACAATGCATAGCAATAATAAGTGATAATTGTATTCATTTATTTATTTATTACATTTTTATACCGCCCAATGGCCAAAGCTCTCTGGGCGGTTCATATACTTGAGAAGAGGAATTTATTCAAAAAACTAAGGATACTGCATCCCAAATAATAGTTTGTAAGCACTGCTTATGAGCTCCCTTACTTTCATATGGGAAGTATATTGCTGAATATTGTTACCATAAAGCTGCAAATTAATTCTTCTTATTAGAAAGTTTTACTCATCGATACTCTGATTGTCAGGATTCTGTAAACGCAGTAAAACTTTAGGGGCGGGGGGGAATAAATAGTCCATGCAGTCTCTCACTAGTGTTTTTCCCATTCATATTTGCAATTATTGTTTCATTGTATCATGGATGTCAGTGTTTAATATAATAAATAAATAAATCAGGCAATGGTTCTGTGTCTGGAATGGGTGATTGGACAATGGTCACCAACAGACTGTAATATTGCTTATAGTATTATCCACATTTTTGTCTTTAGTCTTAGTTTCAAGAATACGGGCTGAAAACAGTATAGATATATACATTCTCAGAACAAAGTACACAAAATAAAAATGTGGGGGGGGGGGGAACTCTTTTGAATCCAGGGCCAAAAACAATGTATGTTCTGTAGTCTTCCACAAGGTGGCACCATTTGTTTGTTAATTTAAAACAAATGGCTTCTTCACTTACAATAAGCATCACGTTTGTATTCTTTTTATACAAGTTACAAAGTCGTTGGAATAAATATAACACAGAAACATAGGCATTGCTCATCAAGGCTAATTATTGACAATAACTCTTTATTGTAAATAATTATACTGTTGTTTTATACTTTGAATGTTTTTAATTTTTGTGAACTACCCAGAGAGCTCCAGCTATTGAGCGGTATAGAAATGTAATAAATAAATAAATAAATAAATAATTGAAGTTGAAGCTCTGAAAATTTTAATATTATTATTGGCTCAAATGGCCTCTGTGGCTCAGAGTACCTTTTACCACGTTCGGCTGGTATCCCAGCTACAGCCCTCTCTGGAGGTGGATAGCCTAGTGGTAACCTCCCATTTAGATTATTGTAATGGGGCTGCCTAGGAAACAGTCTAAAAACTTCAGCTAATGTAAAATATGGCTGCGAGAATTCTGACTGGGACCAGGTAATGTGATAATATTACACTGTTCTGCTCTTGCCTGCAGTGGCTTTCAATTCGTTTCCAGACCCAATTCAACATCCTGGTTTTGACATAAAATTCTACACGGCTTGGAGCCTCAGTACCTGATGGAATGGCTCCTGTAAGTATCTACCTGTACTTTAAAGTCATCCACAAAAACTCATCTTACAGTGCCCCTCCAGCTCTGGAATGCTCTCCCAAGGGAAGCGTGCCTAGCACCCATATTGCTATCTTTCCAGCACCAGGCTAAGCCTTTCTTGTTCTCCCCGGCTTTAAAAAAAATCAAAGTATTTTAAAGTATGTTTAAATATGTTAATGACTTTTTTTTTATTATTTTAGCCCCTGTAATGTTGTTTATTATCCTGTAATGATGTATTTTTTATTATGTTGGCACGTTTATTAATTTTATTGTGATTTTATTTGTATTTTTTATCATTATTGTAAAATGCCATGAGAAATTTTATGAGGCATTCAATACATTTAATAAATAATGTATTATTATTATTATTATTATTATTATTAAAAATGAAAAACATTGTATCCAATGTCTTTGTATTTATGGGTATATTTTGTCAGTATGTATTCTCTTGTAAGCAGATGCGGGTCTCTATTTCATGTTCCAGAAATTATGTGAGAAAGGTGAAAATTTAGGGTCTAACTAATCCTATTATTGCATTTCCTTCAGTGAGACTTATGCTAGAGGACCATAATGTAGAACTGCACCCTTAATTTGATGGCATTGTTGGTGACAGAGTCTTCACCACATGTTTTCCTTCATCAAGAAATGACTCATTTCTTTATTCAAGCTGGATTTCATCGGAGGAGGATGCCCACTGAATTAGTCTACACATAAAATTCTGAGACAGATGTTTCTTTTTATTACTTTCATGTGATTCAAAAGAAATCTTACTAAAAAGTTAGTAAAACAAAATGAAGGGAAACATACAGGCTAGTAGGGAAATCAATTAATAGATCCTTTTATGAAAAACATAATCTGATTCATGCCCATTGCCAGTAACCTCCTATTATTGTTTGGCAAAACAACAGTTATGACAAGTTTTAATAACAAGAAGAGATTGTTCAATAAAGAAGGTATATTTCAGTATAACAGTTGAAGGTCAGCATAACACAGTTGTAAGGTATGTTCTTTTATCAGTTACCCACCTCTGAAAAACTCTTAATCAAGAGAAGTTTTAAAATAACTTCTGTTCAGGGGCACCAGTATGTTCACGGATGAGAAGAGAAGCTATTCCCTGTTTTAGCTGCTTCTTGGATTAATGGCTGTGTGCAACTGAACTTCTTTACATAACAGACCAACTGGCAAAAGATCCATTAGTCCTCTTTAACCTATATCTCAGGTCACTGGGGCAGGGTTTTTTTATTTATTTTTGTTGTTGTTTTGCCTTGCTAGAATTCTACACATCTTTGTAAGGAAACAAAGAATAAAGCATAAATGTTTAAGAGATTCAGTTTTCACGGGTACTGTTATAAAACCCCAGGTGGGCAATAATTAAGTGTCAAGAGCCAGGGTAATTGGTTCCATGCACATAATTGCAGATTCTCTAACATTACAGTGCTACAGGATGAGCTTGTGAAAAAAAATTCCAGAAACATTACCATCTTAGACTGTTGCAGCAAAAATAACTAAGGGTGTAAACTATTTGCTTCGGCTATGGGGCGGTATATAAATTTAATAAATATAAATAAAATAAAATTGGATGCCTATGAGTATCTTATGCAGAGTGGCAGGTGCATTGTGCATGCTACTGTGCATTTAAGCTAGATGGGCAATTTCACCCATCTCGTGGAGGCTTTGGGGATGGAGAAGAAAGGAGGCTGGGTGGCCATAGGATTCTTCATATGGCTAATGTCCTGGGCTCTTCCCCTCCCTGCCCCTGGATATGCCCCCTTTTCCCATCCGGAAACATAGCTGGCACACAAAGAACCGTGCTGGCTCTGAGGGGGAGGGGAGTTTCTGGGCTCTGAGAACAGAGCCCTGTTTCTGATCTCAGAGCCCATAAACCAAACAATCCTATGACCGGTGGGGGACATAGGATTGCACCTTCATGACTAACAAATTCATTATGGCATAGGTTTTTGTGCATCTCTTTTAATTGCCATGCCAACTGAAGGCTACACCAAAAAAGGGCTACACCTTTTGATATAGCCCCAACCATATCCTGCAAAGGTTTTAGCCATGCCAGGTGATATATGGCTGATTTCAAATTACCCTCTTAATTATCAAATCCTCCACCCATGTGAACCTAATCCATCAGCTCTGGGAAGACTGGAGTGAACTAGGTACCTCTGCTGAAGAACACTAAATTCCAGGGCCGGCTCTACCATTAGTGATGGAGCCCTTTAGGCTGCTGATTCCAGGTGTCATGTACACAAATTGCTAACTGTTTTATTATTGCTGTATTTTTACTCACCAGGAGAGACACGTGTGTAACTTTTGGCCTGAGATGCCAAAATACCTTTGCCTGTCATGGTACTATGCACCTTGATTTGAACAGGGAGGGAGGGAGTGGGATAGGTGCCGTTTGTTGTTTCACCTCAGGCAGCAAAATATCTGGGGCCCAGGCCTGCTAAATTTTGCGAGGTTGTGTACAGGAGTTGCCTGGTGATCTCATCTGTCTGGGACCAAAGCATGAAAATCTGAATTGTGTGCCAGTTTCACAAAAACATCAAAATAAATTCAAATAACTATACTTTCATAACTATTTCTTCTTTCATTCCATTGATATAAAAATACTGTTGCATATTCCCCTTACAGGCAAAATGACCTTTTCAAGTCAATGTTTTCCTCATCTACTGTATAATCAATTGCCTCTTCATAAAAGGATTATTTGTAAATGTATGAAAAAATAAATCAGAGGATGAAGGTGATTTCCTAAAAGAATACAAAACAACACCCTAAAACAATCTGGTAATATTTCAAATTAAAGGGATGAGAGAAAGGGAAATACTTTGATTTCACTAGTAAGATGTGAAGACTTTTACCCAAATCCATGATGTTTCCTAATGAGGAAATAAAACTGCTACAGCACCTTAGGACAGAATCCAATAGTGACCAGCCATGCATGGCTGGTCCCACTAATTCAGTTCCATAAGCGGCCCCCACCACTTGCGCAACAGTGATTTAGTGGTTCCCGGGGCCAGCTGGAATGAGAAGAAATGCTTGTTTCCAGAATGGGGCAACTTGACCCCCCTGGGATTGGCAGGACTGGCCGCATGCAAAATTAAAATGGTGAAAACAAAACAAAAGTCTATGCAGACAGAGGCAAATTAGTTTATTGTACTGCATGTATTATTTGCCCCACCTTTCTCCTACCTTTGTTGATTGATATGGGTAGCTGACACTACATTCCCCTCCTGTTTCCCTGCTCCACCTGCTACCACTAATTGGGCTACTAATCACAGCCAGTATATGTGCTCAGCTCTACGGCCAATTTGCCTGTTACCTCCATAAGCTACTGAACCTACAAGAGTGTAGGTGGCTGGCAAGACAGCAGAAGGCCAAAAGAAAGCAGGAGAAAATTAGGTGAATCAGTACAGCTATACGTCCTATAACCTAATAGTGTTAACCTCATCTCCAAGTGTGGTTCGTTATGTAGCCAAAATGGCATTTCCCATTGATAAAAGGGGACTTTTAGCAGGCTTCAGGGGACTTCAAGGACTGAAGTACAAAAATAATTATGGAGGGACCCTTCCCCAGAAAATACCCCAATATGAATGAGCCTGCTCAGCGGATATTGGATGCTGACTGACAGGCCGGATCTACACTACTGCTTTAAAGCGCTTTATAACAGTTTTATAGCGCTTTAAAGCAGTTAAAATGGTTTATAACTGTTATAAAGTGCTTTAAAGCAGTAGTGTAGATCCGGCCTGTCTGTGGGAAACCAGTGGGGATGGGGGATGTTATGGGGTATCCTGGAAGAGGAAACGTCTGGAACTTTGAACAGGATTACTCCACACTGCAACGTTTTGTTGCAGGTCTCACTTGGATACACTACATGTGTATCACTAGAGCCCATCTACAAGATGTAGCCTTTAAAGGCCAAATCAGACATTACCTTCTTAAGAGGAGAAATGTGTTTAATCAAGTCCCACTACACCTATATTAGGTTCCATAGAAAAGCCGCAGGAAGTGATTACAAGCAGCAGCTTTCATCCACACTTCCTTCCTTTCTCAAAGAAAGCTTTCCAGATGCTATCAGCACCATTCACTCATCTGGTGCTGCCTCAATTTCCTTCTCCTTGACTCTGGTGGTGGCTGGATAAATGGGCTGACTCTTTCCCACAATGCCATGTGAGATGCTATCAGGAATGCGTGGGTGAGTGTGAAGATGGGAGGGGAATAGGATTCGCCCATTTGAAATATTTCATTGTGTTTTCCATGAATTTAAGTGGGGCAGGAAAACCTCAAACCATGATGAATCCATCAGTTCTCTGATCGTGCGCCCTGAAAAACAAATGCCTAAGGGATTTTCCTCACTATCTTAGACAAAGGGGGGAGGGAATGAAAGAGGAATAAAAATCTCAAGTTGTATTTTGTTGACTCAAGTTGTACCATTTGAGAGTTTTCTTTACAATATTTAGTGGTTTATGCTAAAAAAAACACACCAACAAATATCGCTTATATTAAAAAGATAAGAGAGGCTAACTTGCCAATATAAATAAATACATACAAAAAATACTTTTTCAAGGCTATACCAGTCTATTTCAGGAGTTGTTCACTAGGCTAACTCAAGTGATATTCACACTTTCTTCCTGAATGCTCAATTTTCCAGGCATAATTTCTGCCTAATTTTCTGATGCTTGAGTTCCTTTTCAAGAAGCTCTTCAGAAGGAATCATTTTCAAAGGAGTACAAAATGTGTGATTACTCTACTTCCCTTATGCACTCCACTGGACCCCTTCTCATTAGTGTTTATATCTACATACCAATGTATATGTCCAGATTACAATCAGATTTGCATCTTCTGCCAAATTATGGACTTTCCACGCCATTCATTCACATGCAAGATTGACCCTAATTGGTTTAGGGCTGCAGTGGAGGTTTAACTTCATGTTCCACACCATTTTCCTGATGAAAATTATCCTCAGCTGTCATGACCCCCATTAAGGAAAGTTTACAGGTATGTATGTGCTTCCTAATGAAACAAGGAGCAGCTTTGGGTGATTTTCACCAGGAAAACAGATCATGAGGAAAGCCTTACCAAATCCTCTTCCACTACCATGGTCCCAAGGTCCCCTCCCATGACTGCTTTCCACACAAAAAAAGAGATGGCAAATCTGATCACTGTTTTCCTTCCATTTCATCCAACTTTGCTCTAAGAAGCAAGCAGTCTCATTTAACCATACATAAGGCTGATTCCCGTAATCAAATGAGCCCACAGTGGACAGTATAAATCAAACCATGCTAGATGGTTATCAAGAAGCTCTAACACCTTCTTTGGCACAATGATCTACTATGATGTAATCTAGTTGAAGACACCTAAGATCTAATTTACTGCCTAGGAAACTCTCACATTTAGGAAGTAATTGCAGAACAACAAGATTAAATGACAAGGTAATGCTATTTTTATTTTTATTATTATTAGTAGTAGTAGTAGTAGTAGTGTATTCAATGGAATCTGAAGTGGGATTGTCTAGTATTGAAAAGCCCTAGCCCTTCTCCATATTTTTGGAGTTGTGGCTATAATTCTTATATGCAGATTAGAATTCTTATACTTAGCATAATCTAACTTTTTCAGAGTTCCACCATATTCATACGTATTTCCAAGACATGTACGCATACCATCTGAAATCATTCTAACCTTGTAATATCCTCTCTACTTTGCCAAGTATGTGTTGAATATTATAAATATCTGAGCACTGCAAATTAACCTTCTGATCAACATTAGAAACATGTTCAGCCTGACATAAAATATGGATATGGGTGACTTTTAAGGGACATAGCTTATATTAGAGACATATAAATGAGAATTACCCTTAGAAAACCAAACTAAGTAAAACTGAGAATTTAAGGGAAACTGAAAATTTTAACATTTTTTTCTAGCCTGAGGGAGCAATCCTATGTCCCCTACACAGTGGGGTTTTTTGGTGGGGGATATAGGATTGTTGGGTGTCCTGGCTCTGAGCTCATAGGCAGAGCTCTAAGCTGGGAGCCAGGAAACCACACACCCCTCCCACTTGTAGCCAATGCAGAAAGAACCCCATCAGCCACCTCTCTGTACTCACAAAACTGAATGCAGAAACAGGGAAAAGGGGGCATTACCTGGGGCAGGGCAGGGAGTAGAGTGGAGTTGCAGCCATATGACAAATCCTATGGTCACCCTGGCCTCCTTCCCTCCCACTCGCTCCCCGAAGACTCCTCTAGACAAGAGAAATCTCCTGCCTAGCTAAAATACAAAGCACAAGGCTCCTCCCGCTCTCCATAAGATACTTGTAAGCCTCCGAGTTCCGGGGCTTAAGAGAGTCCCTACGATTGCTCCCTTAAACACACAGGAGAACTTATACATAATTTTATATTTTCCAAGCAAGTTGCTACTGTACTCTAGCTTGGCTTATTGTTGTTGATATGTTGGTCCAAGAGAAAAAAATATGTAAGGTGATACATTTTATTTGAACCCTATTCTGTTGTAATTTATGTTACGGAACTTTTGGAATATTATAACTTGAAAGTTTGCGTGCTCCACACCAATGGAAATTAGAATAAGTGAAGATATCACCTTAAATACTCACTCAATTTCAGTTAAAACCTTTGTAGCTAGATGAGAAAATGTATTCTGATAAAGTGTCATGAACAAATACAGAAATGTACATAACAAGCTGTCACTGGCTAGGGAATGCTGCAAGTTGAAGGATTTTTTCTGTCTAAACATGGATAGGATTGTCAATTTCTCTTTGTGCAAGCAATAATGGACTTGGAAAGATTGTAATGTCCAACTTGGACTTTGGGGAATATCTGATCTTTAATCTTCTCTTTGTAAGAACCAGCTAGTATCACTGAGGTTCTTGGAGCTGAATATAAATAAGATCCCTCTTAGCTGAAGCAAAATGAAAATCACCATGCCTAAATTAAAATATTAATTTGCTTGTATTCCAATCAGTGTTTGAAATGAAGAAACCACAAAACCTTAGTAATGGGTCACAGTTAAAAGATTTAGTAGAATATGAGATGCACATGTCTACACAGTACTTAAAAGCTACATGGCTCTTGATTTTCAAAGGCACGAAATACAAGATTTCATATAAATCTAGTGAGGAGATATGTGAAATAAAAAGCACATGTTTTACAAGCTAAACATATGTGAAACCTGGTTTAAAATTATAGCTCAGCATGGAATTGCCTTTACTAGTCACCATCTCAGCCTTGGTTTCCATTTCATGAAATGAGAATGGTAATATCTCATAGTGACAATGTAGTGATCATAATGGAAATAGATAAAAAGAAACCGTAAGATGGTAAGTCCTTCTTGTTGGTCCCTGGTCAATGGCTGGTTGGCCACTATGTGAACAGAGTGCTGGACTCGATGGACCCTTGGTTTGATCCAGCATGGCACTTCTTATGTTCTACATGCACTGGTTACCGGGGAACATGTGTGGGAGGGTGCTGTTGCACCATATCATGCTTGTGGATCCCTAGTTGCAAGCTGGTTGGCCACTGTGTGAACAGAGTGCTGGACTAGATGAATCCTTGGTCTGGTTCAGCATGGCTCTTCTTATGTTCTTAAGGCTTTGAAATGATTCCTGTGATTTCTAGCGAGGTGCCAGAGGAAGAAATTTTCTCTAGCACCTATTTTTGTTTTCGTTTAAGATTTCTTATAAAATGTGACCTAGGTGGCAAAAATTGCCTATTCACATGCTCCGGGGGATAGAAATAGTAATGCTGTGCTGAAAATGTCTTCTACATTTTTTTTTAACTGTTCAAAGGAGAAAGAAATTCTTATAGGTTGGGTTCAAGTTTCCTGTGCTTACCTTACTTATGAGATGGTCAAGGAGTGTGTGCGAGTGTCCTGTCTTTCATTATACAATCATATCTCTGGCACCCTGTAGCCTCCTCAGCTTCCCACACTTAAATTAAAGCTTAGGGGAAGACATTATGACGTAATTCCTCTCATAGGGCTTTTTTCAAATCTGGAAGCATAGGCAGCCTGGAAGGCTGCAGAGCAATAGAGATACATATAATAGAAAGATAAAATAGACAAAGCACCCTTGGCCACCCCACAGAGATTAGATAAAACTCAAAAACACCACCAAAATAAATTATAAAATTATTAAAAGATCAGTAATAGACTGAGATTTATAATTAGTGAAGTTCTTTGTTTCTCTAGTGATTGTAATTATTATTTACATTATTCTTTTTGTTGCCTTTATTTTGTTAACTTTATTGCAAAATAAAATACAATTTCATGAGAAAAGGGAGTAATTTTAACCACAGCTTAGCATGTCATCTGAACCCTAAACTGTAACTATTCTTAACTATAGCTAGTAAAAATAAACCATCATTATAACCCATGGTTTGAGGCAGAGTTGTTCCCATTAGCTATAGTTAAAGTTAGCCATAGTTTAAGGCTTTGATATCGCTAATCAAAAATGGAAACCAAAATTTTTGAACTTTTTATTGTGGCTGCTGAAGGAGTGAGCGGGAAGAAGTATGTGAGCTCAGGGGAGACTAGGCTTGCTCTCATCAAACTAAACTATAGTTTAGTGTTATGTCAGAACTAGCACAGTCTTGACCTTTAAAATAGTGCTCCCTCTTACTCCCTATTATTTATTATTATTATTATTATTATTATTATTATTATTATTATTATTATTATTACGTCTGCCAGAAAACACCTAGAGAACAACTACACAAATGTGTTCTTACAGCATTCAGTACACTGCATATGATGCATGGCAAAAACACTAGCACCCTTAATAAACCGAAACATCTTCCCCCCAACCTCCATTTTTATCAAGTATCTTATAAAATATATGCCCATGACCTTCTACACAAGACTGTGAAAGCATAGTGCAGCAATTCACTGAACCAAGCTGACAACTCCTTTAGAGAGTATTTTTCCCTTTCACAGAAAATAAAAGAAGATTCTCTATAACATACAAGAAAACCAAAATTATGAGAGATGGATGAAATGAAAGGACAAAATGTGTTTCAAAAAAAGGGGGATGTAATATAAGTTAAACAAATACAGGGAATAGATGGTTTTATACTCTGGAATAGGAACAGAAAAAACGACCTTGATCACTTAATAATCTCACGCAAAAGTAAAAATTCCCTTCAAGGTGAACAAATAGACAACCCATTTGCCACAAGCAGGTAAATAGCTGCCTCCAGCTAAGAAAGGTGCAATTACTACAAGCAAAACAGCTTATATATCGGCCTTGAGCCAGATGTATATACCAGCTGCTGACATAACTGGCTAAATCCTTAGAATCCTTCACATCAACACGAATTAATAATCACAAATCATTCACCATTCATGTTCATGTTCACTTTATTCTCTCCCCTGTCTTTACATCATCAGCTTATAGTTCTGAAAATCAATCCATCAAAGGAAAATAAAACAGAACTTTGACTTTAAAATGTCCTTTAGGCACAAACATATGCCATCAGCTATTTTAGCATGATAGTTTGGATCTGCTGTCATATGACAAACATTATGATCAGAGCCCAGGTGGGACTTGGCCATTGCAGCCTGGTCCAAACCTGGGGCATGGCTAGACGAGGGGGTGGAGGGGTACGATCTTGCAATTCTGATCGCAAAATCACCCTCCTTGTCTACATGCAGTGCGTGACATCCCAGGAGGAAGAGAACGTCGTGCCCACCATTTTGTTGTTGTTTTTAAAATCGGAGAAGAGTGCAGGAGCGCTCCTGTGCAAAATGTGAGTTTTAAAAACAAAACAAAAATCACCTCCTGCTCCCCCCCCCCCCAATGGGCACAGAGCTCCTGAGGAGCTCCATGCCTGGCTCCTTGTGTTTACTCGCGAGGAGCCGAGACAAAACTGCAACAGCGGGCCACACGTTCCGCGGTCTTGGGAACATTCCGAGACTGCATGAAAAATCTAAATAAAAGGGTAGGGCGATATCCCAGGGCAAAGGAGGAATTGTCCCTCCCTGCTCCCGGGATGCCCTGTGCGTCATGTGGATGCACAGGGACATTCCCCAGGATCTCACCCCATCTAGCCATGCCCTTGCTTCTTATGTTACAAGATGTAGTTGTTGCTCATCCACAAGCTGCACCCCACACCATTCTGGTAGCAGGGAAAAGCAGAAATCATGGGTTGTATCCAATGTCAGTCTAACTTAAAACCCATTCATTTCAATGGGCTTACTCTGAGTAGAACTAACAATGGATACAATCCCATATGTGAGAAGAGGATCATGTGAACTACACTCTGGCTGGGTCAACAAATGCAGCAATATAAGGTAGTAGAAAGCTGAAGTGGCAGAACAGACTGTATGACTTAGAACTACAGGTGAGAAATAGTCCCTTGTAAATAGAGAAAACCCTGCAAATAAAAAATGTCATACCAAGGAGAAAGCCCCTTTGCCTACTGTGCTGGTTTTCTATTTGCATGGATTTTTTAAAAAATGTATGAGAGCATTAAAGAATATGGTTCCCCCATCTGAAGTGGTGCAGGTCATTCTACTGTATCAGCATGCCATGCAGGCCTCATTCTTCTGCATATCAGGACGAGACTGAACATTGCCCATAATCCAGCCTGCAATAGTTGCATGTTTTCTTCCTATGTGGTCCTGCCATTTTATAGGAGTGGTGTGGTTACACGCCATTGTCATAACATAGAAATGATGCCACCACATGACAGTTGAGGTTCATGTGGAAAGGACCCTGGAAACATCAAAGATTGGATTGGGCAGTGATGTTAGTATGGTTCTTTTCATGTGAACTTTAGGCTGGTGTGTGGTTCTATATTCCTATGTTATTAAGAAAGCAACTGGGCTTCTTACGTTATGAAAGAATCTTGCTCCATTCACTACAGGAGCCATTTCAGCAATGCATTTCACCAGTGCACAAATAACTGGCTGCCATAGTCTCTGGCTGGCCTGAGTTATCAGTGGGTATCTACATTATACCCCCACTTGCTATTGGATTAGGTTTATTCCCATCAAAGGAAGTTTGGTATCTAACATAATAATACAAACTATGTGCAAATTTTATTCCCACTTGCTACTGAATTGTTTAGGTTTGTTTACATCAAAGGAAGTTTGACATCTAACATAATAATACAAACTATGTGCAAACTGCACTAACGGCATAGTACTGAATACACAGATTAATAACTATAGTCTTCTGGTTCATCAGAAGTATTTAAAAACAGCTGTTTCAGAAGCAAACCCTAGAGTCCTGAAGAATCCAAGGACAGCAATGCAGTGTCCTCCAGACACAAGGGAGCTGGTCCCTGAGGTCCTTCCTGGAGAGTTAGATCCTAAGGACGTTGAAACCAAGCCCCCTCCCTGATGTTTTAACACAGGAACCTCAGCTTCTGTGGCTGAGGAGTCAGGTGCCTGGACCATGACAGTGACCCCCAGTAATGACCTAGCTGTCTACTCTTGCGGTTTGCTTTCAGTATGGCACTTAATATGAAATTACTGGCATTATAAACCCATTATTTCAGTTAAGTTGTAGTCCTAAACAGTTTCGTATAATCTTTATCTAGCTTGTTTCATCAATATGAAGTAACTTAATATTGTTCAGATGTAACAGAGTGGTTGACAGCAATTTTTGGGTTAATGAATTAACCAGGAATTGTGGGGGGACGGTCACACACACCACACTTAAACTGCTTCCTATATCCAGCAACAACCTATGCATACAACATTTGTAGGTTGTTTCCATGCCATCCAAACCTGGGCACTTGGAGTTTTTCTTGAGTTAACCCCAAGTTAACCCATAGTTTGTTCTTTATTTTTTTGTTAATTAACTCACAAATTGCCACCAAAAGCTGCCATTACATCCATACAGATTCTTAGTTTCTGCAGTAGTATCCTGTCTGGGAAAGTTTTTGAAACTATTATGCCCAGCTGCAGCAAAGCAATGACAATGAACTTCACATTATCATTGTAAAGCAATGAGAGAAAGATAGGTCAATGCATTTCCAACAGGAAGCTTTTTAGATTTCGTAGACTAACAGTATGTCAGATGCAATAGACTAAATTGCCTGAAACAGATCAGTATAATCTCATCTTTTTATAATTAGACCCATTTCCTGCATGAGCCATGAATTTTAATTTCAGATAATTTACATGCATACAAATCACTGGAAAATATTATTCAAGTAAAGACTGAAACAGTTGTTTTAAAAACCATAGAGATAAATTAGAACATGGATGTGAATAAATGTAATATCCTTTATAACTTCACACTGGCTTGCTGTAACCTTTGCAAGCCAGGTTCCTAGGTTCAGACAACATACTTAGCAAAGCATTTCTTGTTTGCTTAGCTACTTGTACCAGCAGGAGGAGCCAGGCAGCGTGCACCAGCATAAAGCTTGTAAATAGCAAGCAGGGTTCACCTAAACCCTGGCTTACCATTCCACGTGAATGCAGCCAGTAGCTAGTATCCTAAGTGTACTATCTACAATCAGAAGGCTCTTTTCATTCATGATTCCTGTTCACAGAAGAGTGGGGTGTGTGATTTTTACTGATTTTCCCAATATCCACACAGGCCCGGTTTGGACAATCACCATAGCTTAAACAAGCCACAGTGGCTTGTTTAAGCCACGACATGTGCTGGCACATGCCAGTCAACAATTGCCTAATTACCCACCTGTGCGGGGAGGGGTTGTGTCATCTGAACCCAAGCAGTATGGCTTAATTGAGGGAGAAATAACCCATGGCCTGTTGCTGGGTTATTTGTGGGTTGTTCCCCCTTCAAACTGCCTGGCTTTGGATGACACAACAAGCCATGCCTGGGCAGGTGATTAGGTAAATGGTGCCTAAGCTGCAATGATAATGCAACTTGGGTTACTGTTTCCAATGGTCCCCCAATCCTGCAGAGCAAATTCTTTGGGACACAAGGGCATGCAGAGGAAAGGAACAACAGTTTAAAATTGTCTCTTCTCCTAGCTGACTGGAGCATCCTGTGAGTAAGAGTTCTGCTCACAGGAACGCCCAATCCAGGCCTGGATTTGCTTTAATGTATCTCGCAATGCAACATTCTATGGGGTGTAACTTAAGATGGATGTTATTAGAAACTAATGCATAAGATATCAGGTAGGGGAGAAAAAAAGCAAATCAGCTTTTTACTTTTATTTTCTAC
Organism: Elgaria multicarinata webbii; assembly: GCF_023053635.1. Taxonomy (NCBI): domain Eukaryota; kingdom Metazoa; phylum Chordata; class Lepidosauria; order Squamata; family Anguidae; genus Elgaria; species Elgaria multicarinata. Next base: position 32,014,384 of record NC_086180.1, on the reverse strand, counting down.
TCCTCTTTCTCATCAACTATATAGTAGCATACATACAATTATCCTGATAAAGCTCTTGTTGCATACACATTTGTTATAACGTCAATATGAGAGTGCCCTGAAAACAAAAATACAGTAGAGATAGTTTCTTGAGCTACAGGCACAAATCTCATTATACGATATTACATTAACAGCTTCTCTTCAGTTGCATCCTTCCATCACACAGCAAGCACTTACATTCTTAAGTAATCATCTGGCTGGCACAGAACTATTTGTCTAGAGAACAGCCAAAAAGCCATTTGGCTCTTCCAAGGTTATTCAGTGATGTAATCTCTTAAGAAGTCAAGCATGATGATAAATCTGGCAATTTTATGATAAGCATGGCTATCAGATTGCCATGCAAGTAACAGTAAAGAAGGAATGCAAGCAGCCTTCTTCAACCAACGGCCATGGTGGCTGGGAACGATGCGAGTTACAATCCAACACATCTGCGCCCCTTCCTGGAGTCGGAAGACTTAAAGACGGTCGTGCACGCACTGGTAACTTCGAGGCTCGACTTCTGCAATGCGCTCTACATAGGGCTACCTGTGTGCCTAGTCCGGAAACTTCAACTAGTTCAAAATATGGCAGCCAGGCTGGTCACCGGTTCACCTAGGAGTGACCACATTACACCACTTTTAAAATCTCTTCACTGGCTGCCGATTAGTTTCCAGGCGAAGTATAAAGTGTTGGTTATCATCTTTAAAGCCCTACATGATTTGGGTCCAGGCTACCTGCGGGATCGCCTTCTCCCATTCAATCCGCCCAGCACACTCAGGTCCTCTGGGAAGAACTTCCTTCAGCCAGCCAAAACCGGGCTGACAGGTGCTACCCAGAGGACCTTTTCCTCTGCTTCTCCCAGACTGTGGAATGGCCTGTCGGAAGAGATTCGTCAATTTAAGAGTCTTTTAGCATTTAAGAAAGCTATAAGGACTGATCTCTTCTGGCAGGCCTATCCAGTGGAATTTTAGGATGCTTTTAGGATGTTTTTAGAAAGTTTTAACAATGTATATTGTGTTTTGATTAATATTTTATGTATTTTATAATTGTTGTTGTTCCCTGCCTCGATCAAGATGGAGAGGTGGGTTAGAAATATTATTATTATTATTATTATTATTATTATTATTATTATTATTATTATTATTATTATTGGCATGCACAAGGGGTGTGCCCAGGCACATCGTAATGTCTCAAGCAATAAGTGCCAAATTGAGGGGAGCATTGAGTAGGGATCCAGAGGGGGATCAAGACACAGCAAGAACGGTCCTCCAACTGCTCTCTCTGCTGCTGCTGCCCTGGACAGTGTGCTGTTGTACCCGGCAGCAGGAGTGAAAAGGAATAGCTCTGCTGGGAGCCTCTCTACAAAGAGGCCAAGAGGAGGGAACCCGAAGGCTAATATCTCCTCCTAAGCCCCTCCTCCGGCCAGTGTCACCACAAAGCCCCACTAATGCTGGGCCCTCCTTAGGTCAGGCAAGCCAAATGCGGAGTAAGGGCATCAATGTCTAGAGTGTTTAATAAATAAATGAATAAAAGTAATGTCCTTTGTGACTGAGTATTCAATAAAGGTTCTTTAAAACAAAAAAATCCCTGGATGCACACCCTAATAAACTGTGCTGCGCATGCCTATGCTGGAGGACATCAGGTTGGAAAAGGCTGCTATAGAACTCTGCCAAAATAATGAAACTTAATGGAAGCAAATAAATTTCTTTAATCTAATCAGGTCAATTGAATATTCTTTCTGGAGCCCTGGACAATTTCTATAGATCTAAATTATATAGCGAGTCTTCTGTTATTATCATCCACTTCCATCAAGAAATGTATCATTCCAAGACAAACTTAATTTTCAGAAACAGAACCATAGTCTGCTTATACTGCCCATTCATATTTTCCTATATTTCGTAAGAAATACAGTTAGCATTAAAAGAGAGTAATTAAAAAGTGAATTTGGTCTATTAATGGATATTATATAAGAACGAGCTGGGCAAGAAACTGAAACAGTAAATATTACATAAGAATGATATTTAAACTAAAAAAATCACATGAGTGCCTATTTATTTTGTATTATATTTGTTTGCTCAGAGCAAGGAAAGCATTAAGCAGTTTTTAGGGGGGAAATTAGCTGTGTATGAACATGGCTGAATTCTTCACACTTTTTTGTTTCAGCCAAATAAAATACCAGAGTACCTTTTGTAACATGGTGGTCATCTGAAATATCACTTCTTCATATTTCCATTCAGGTACTTACCTAGAACAGAAAAGAAAATGCAGACATCAGACCTTTACAACAGCCTTAATGATGCTTCTGTCTCAATGCGTATTAGCTGACCTTTAAGAAATGTACTACTAGAAATGAATTGTAATGTTTTTATTCTTATACAATGCCTGAAGCAGCAATCCTATACGCACTTACCTGGGAATAAGGCCATTGAACACAGAGGGACTGACTTCGGAGTAAATGCATAGGATTGCACAGTGAAATCAAATATGTCTTTAAGGGCTAATCCCATGTATGTTTAGACAGAAAAAAAGTCCTACAACTATACTAGCTGTGAGATGCTGAGAGTTGTAGGACTTTTTTTTCTGTCTAAACATGCATAGGATTGTGCCCTAAGATTAATTAAAAGCATTAGGACTTGAGTGTGCATGTCACATAACCACAGCCATTAACACTTCAGTATATAAGACCTAAGAATTAAAATCCTTACCCAACTTACCAACGTAACCTTTGTCAAGTCATTATTTTATACTCTCCCTTTTCCTCCACTAAGGTAGAAAGAACAGACTTCATTCATTTTATTGGAAGTTGTATTAAAATGCTCACATTTTAATGAAGTGCTTCTTAAAACTGTAGGGTGGATCCATGGGGGGTGCATTTGGGACACCAGGAGAGGAAGGCACAATGTCCCAAAGGATTTTGGGTCTAGCTACCCTATAAAACAAATATTGTGGGAAACTAAAATGGTAGCTGGACACAGCTATCTGGTGCCCTGCTACTGCCACTACCATATTATCCTGCAAGGACACACCAATAGACAAGTGTGTGTGCGTGCATGTGTCAGTCAGATGGCACTCTGCCCAATACCACCTCAAACCTAAAGCCCAACACTGGTCATGCCCACAAATCCAGTAAGTGTCCACTAAATCCAGTAAGTGTTCTCTGACAGAAAGTATCCAGTGCACCCAGGTTGGTGGGGAGAAGACCTCCCAACTGCTTCAAAAAGAATTGTCAGTAAGAAAAGGACGATCTGCAAAGGGGCCTGGAAGCCCTGTGAGCAAAATCATAAGGGACTTACAAGTGCACTGAGCAAAACCTCCTGAGTTTGGGGATTCTAATGCTAGCTCTATATTACTGCTTTATAGTATTGAAGTGCACTGATAGCTGTTGGGGCATATTTAGGGTGACCATATTTGGGAAACCGAAAAAGAGGACACCTAGTGTGTATGTGTGGGGAAGCAGCTTTCTGAGTCCTGCAGAAAGTACGTTATTCCCCCGCCACCTTAAAGAACCCGATTGGAGTGGAGAAGGGGAAAGGATTTCATTCTGCACCACCACCATCCACTCCAATTGGGGCCCTTTCTATAATGTCCACGAATGACCCACTTTCCCCTTTAAGACCTCAATTGGAGCTCAGGGTGGGGGAATGACGTGCCTCAAGAAAGCATGTCATTCCCTCCTGCCATGCTAATGGCAGCCTTAAAGAGGAAGGTGTGTCATTCCAGGACATTATTGAAAATTATAGAAAATCCCCCGACACCATGGAAAGAACAAAAACCAGGACAAATCCGGGGAAATCCTGACAGTTGGTCACCCTAGGCATATTACACATTCCATATACCGCTTTCATTGTGTTATTTCCTGCGTTTTATTCCACATTATCCAAAATACCACAACAAATGTCATTGGGTGTCCTACGTGTTATAAATGTGCAAAGGGGATGTAGCATTACCATGATGGGATTGCAATGATTGGACACAAGGTGTAGATCTGGCCTAAGTAACTTGTTCTAACACTAATGTCCAGTATTAGTCAGTATTGCATAAAGATTGATTAATATTGAAATACAGTTTTGCGATTTAATATCCCTGTGAGTTTTCCTCTCCTTCTGATACATATAAAATGACACAAGAAGTTCTAGTACCTCACATCATGCAGAGTAAAAGGAAGTGAAAAATGTTCTTAATATGGCATGCAAACTTTATAGACTGAAATATAAAATTGCCAGCATTCAAGAGCTCTTATTGTAGGCCAGATATCCAACACTGCCAATATTTCACAGCTATGGCACAAAAGCAGTTACTTCTATCCCCTGGAAGGCTTTCCTATTCAGTCTTTGAATGAGCTGAACTCACATTATTCGTTCTGAAAAATAAGTCTTCAGTCTGCTGAATACTCTGTATTTGATTAGGCCTTTCCAAACAAGCTATTGCTGCCAACTACAGTCCACAAACTTTCCTAATGCCTCGGCCTGCTTTAAACTTGATCGCACTCTTTGTGCATTAACTATGCAATGCACTTAGCACGAATTAAAATGTAATGTTTTGTGCTTCCTCTTCAAACTAACCACACAATGCCCTCTTGGCATTTGGCTTATGCTAACCATCTAATGACAAAAATCTACTGTCAGCTTTATTTAAGGTTTCTCATATTTTAAGGTTCTTTTTGGTTTTAAGATTTTCTTTGCAAATCTCCATGTGACCCTAGATACCCTGAACATAGCATTTCTTCTTGTTAATTCCTTAAAATGTGAAGAAATTCCTGATGGTAATTGTTACCAGATGTCTTACAGAATGAGACAAGGTATGGACAGTACAAGTTTCTAAAACTGGGTTGTGCCAAACTGTTTACCATTTGGGTCAGTTGCACCCTCACAATTACTGTGGCACTAGTTCTGAAGCCCCAAGTATTCCCATGCTCTAGGGCAGTAACTGACTCCTGTAGCCAAAATCTTTAGAGGTTAGAATCCATTGGCAGCTCAAACACATACAGCAGCAATGCCCTCTCTGCAAACAAGAACCCTTTCTCAGAAGGTGGAGGGAGAAGCTATTCTGGTAGACCATATACACTGGATGCAAAATGCATCAGATTAAATCCATAGTAACTCCAGTTAAAAGGTCAATAAGTAGTAGCCAGGGCAAGTCCCCTCCCTTTCTGAGATTGTGGCTCAGTACTGTACTATACTTGTGTTGAGTGACCATATGGAAAGGAGGATAGGACTCTTGTATCCTTAACAGTTGTAGAGAAAAGGGAATTTTAGCAGGTGTCATTTAAAGCTGCAGGAGCCCGGCCCTCTTGACCAAATACAAAAGAAGGTAGGGCTCCTTCAGCTTTAACTGTTGTGATGAAGAGGAAATTTCACCAGGTGCTGCAGGCATGCAAATGTCACCTTCTGAAACTCCCTTTTTTGTACAGCTGTTAAAGATACAGGAGCCTTGTCCTCCTGTTCATATGGTTGTCGTAAATCACCAGTGTTACACTTGATAAGCAGGAGGGAAAAGTCAACAAACAATCTGTGGTCAAAAGCCAAAGTATCCGTCCAAAGCTGGGTCAACAATACAGGAATCAAGAAGGTGTCAAAACATAGCCAGGGTCCGGTCCAAGGTCAGGATAAGTCCAGGCAAGATCAAGGAGCTGGTATGCAAGCAACAAAGACAAGGCACCAAAACAATAGTTGCTTCTGAATTCAGGGAAGTCTTTTATGGGGCTTGTGGTGATTGCATGGGCCTTCAGCTAGCTTCTGCCTGTTCCTGTGACGGGCCACGCCCCAAACACTCCCAAGCTCAGCTTCTCCTCCTTTCCATTTAATCCCTCAAACTGAAGCACCACAATGGTCACCCTTGTGAAGATATGGAGTAGGTGTTCAGGGTGAATTGTATACCTGTTAATTGTCTATTAAATGTTTTGGGTGCATTACAACAGTACTTACCATTGCCAGCTATTTTGTATTCTATCTAGGGGGCATCCCTTACTTCAAAGCACTTAACTTCATGGCATTCCCCTTCATTGATGTTTTTAGTATTCTAGCCACATCTGACCTTTTAATACTACTAATAAAAAAGAGGGCATACAAAAATTGTTTTTCTGGAGTTAAGCCAAGAGTTTACAGAAACGTTAAAGGCTTGTTTTTCCATGTTAGGATTCTGGAAGAAGTTATAACAGACACAGCTTGCCAGTTCAGTATTTGAAGCATTTGGGTAAAGGTAAGATTTCAAGCATATCACTTCCAGTCTTTCCCATCCACAATTGAAGGGGCTGGCAAGAAGATCCATACAGATGGTTTCACGAATTCTACAAAAAAAGACCCTTTTTTCTCTGCTGAACTACATAGCAGTTGTATAGTGTTATCAATGTAAACTCAGACCAACTTCTTATAGGCTAGCATATTTAGTGTTGTTTATAGTTAAAATTGCTGTTTAGAAATCTGTCACTCTTAAATCTAGGAAGCCTTTGGTATTCTTAGAAGTAAACAATGAACCTTTGTTTGAAATAATTTCATGCTTCTGTTTTGGATAATGTTGCCCTAGTGTTCCCCTAACACCACTTTTTCTGTGACGTCCCTACTCACCTTTCCAGCTTGCTACCTTGGCCAATTCTGCTACCACTTTCCTTGTCCTAGTCTACTGGCCATCTGTAAAGCAAAATATGAACCTAGAAATTTCATGCAGTTGTTTAAATAGTATGGGGAACAAGTTACAGCCTGGAACAAAAACTTCCCACCATTTTCTGAAATCTCCTGCCAGAAAGGACCAAAACCACAATGCAGTGCTCCAATCACCATTTTAGCCAGGTGATCCAAAGTGATACAATGGTAAATGGAAATGAAATTTGTCAAGAATCAAGAGAGTTGCACTCCCCGTGTTCATTTCCCAGCATAGGTTGTCCATCTGTGTATCAAAGGCACACTCAGTCCCAAAACTAATCTGGAAACTAGGCTGATAGAGATCTAGATAATCAGTGCCATCCAGATGGGTGGGTTGGGGGAGCTAGGCCACCCCCTATATAAGCATCTTGCCCAAAATGCCAAACTAGAGACTGGTCAATAGTTAGTCAAATCAATTTGTCCTAAGGAGTCCTGCTCCTCCACTGGAGCAGTCTGACTACCATCTCCTCCAAAATGGCAAGAACCAATCTCTCTCACACTACGGTATTTCCCATTTCTTTCATTGAACAAGCCACCCTCTCACTCCTCAGCAATCTTAATTAAGGAAGAAGAAGGGTTGATCAGGTTGGTAGGCCTGATTTATCTTGGCAAGCTGTCCATATCCTTCTAAAAAACCTGAAAAGTATCCAGCATTACCCTGCAGAGATCAAACATCCCTAAAACCCACCAGGTAATGCTCTTTCCAAAAAAGGGAAGCATAAAAAAGGATCTCCTAAGCACAGATCATTATCATTTCATCCAATACAGAACATAAAATCAAATATATGATCCACCATAAATGTGTATGGTGTACTTAGGTGTACTTAGTACACCTAAGTACTTAGGATCTTAGGACCAGGTGTACTTAGGATTACACATGGTTGTTATTGAGACCATGAGCTGTGCCTGACAAGGGAGTCCCAATATGGACATAAAAGTACCCAAGAACAAAAAGTCTAGAGGACTTCAACATCATACCCAAGATTGCCACAGAATATTTTTAGGCAGTGGGGGAAGACGATTCACCACAGATTTTTTTTCTAAACAAAACAAGTGGACTTAGTACACTTGGGGTGAAACAGCCATCACACAAGGGCACCTTGAAGCTGGGCTTCCTGCAAGACCAGACAGAAAATGAGAATGACAGTTTATGGGATCTGGAAGCCAAAAAATAAAGGCAAAGTCCCAATATGATGCTTAAAATGAAAAGATTTATTATATATGGTATGCCCAACACATTTTACATTTGTATGCTCTGAATAAACTACTACAATCAGCTGAACAAGAACTTTTTGTCCTTGAAAAAGGCTATGTACTGAATTGGGCATACAGTATCTTCTCATAAATCTTTTCATTTTGAGCATTCTCCTTTTTTCCCCTTTTGTTTTTCGCTTCCTCTGTGTATTGTAGCTGCTCTCCTCTGGCAAACATTCCACTCCCCTGTTGAGATGTCTAGCCAGGTTTATCATTTGAATTCTTTCTGTACTGCGTGAAGTGTTTCCATACCAGCAGTGGTTATTTACCAGGAACATAGGAAACTACCTTATTTTGACCAGGTTTGCACTATCATCACAGCCCACCGTGGCTTATTTAAGCCACGGTGGGCTGTGGTGGGCTGCCATTTTAAATATTCACGCCACGGTGGGTCGTCACTATGCCATATTGTGTTGTGTGAAGCTGACAAAAGTAATTTATGCAAGGGTTAAATATGATGGGCTGTGGTGGTCATGAGAATTTGCCCAACGAATCAGACCATTGCTCCATCAAGCCCAGTCTTGTTAACACTGACTGCCAGCAGCTTTCCAGAATTTCATGCAGAGATTCTTCCAGCCAAACCTGGAGATGCTGTTAATTGAACCTGGGACCTTTTGCATGCAGAGCGTTTGCTCCACCACTGAGCTAAGGCTTCTCCCCATTTAGGAACAAGCAGCACCAGCCAAGAAATTGTCCCTGTGATCTCTGGGAGCCAAAATTGTTATTACCTTGGTGGCAGGGGGCAGGGAAGGAAGTGGAAAATAACCACAGAAAAGCTGCATTGACCATGTGGATGGACTTTTGGGTTGAGGTTTCTGCTTATATATTACATTATACATTACATTCTATCTGTACACATTTATTCTATTTTTTGAACAAGAGAAATTAAAAAATATGAATTAGGATGACTGATATGTTAATAGATGCTATTTCCTTTATTTGTGTCTTTACTAGACATTTTGCAAGCCAGCTGGTCTGGCTATTCCCCATTAAAATCTGTTCTAAAACTAGTTCTTTTTTCTGTGTCAAATAGCTTCAGTGAACTTGCCTGGAACTGAATCAGTGGAGTCACATAAGAGGCAGAACAACTACAGTCTTTGTGCAGTTTTCCTGGAACAGAGTGAAGGTTTGACTCACAGATACAATACAGTTCTAGACAGTGTAAATTACACAATCTGCCCAATACTAAAACACTCTACGCCTAAATGCTTCATGCTGACAAATGCTTTCAAAACCTGAAGGCTTTCTAAATGACCTTACAAATGCAATCTCATCTCCAAAATGTAAAATTTTATTTTACTTGCAGTCAGCAAATAGACCTACCAGTAAGCCATACTGGTCTATTGCAGATTCAATGTTCCTAATAAGAAATCAAAAGCATTCTACAAGATATATACTCCCGCTCTGTCTTATGTGTAAAACTACCCTCCTTCCATGATTTGCACCATACAGGTACAGCATTACACTGCATTTATAAAGCAAATTGTCTTATGCCGAGTCAGAGCATTGTTTCATCACGCTTCGGGCATGTCTAGACCTGCTGATAGATAGATAGATAGATAGATAGATAGATATAATTTATTACATTTTTATACCGCCCAATAGCCGAAGCTCTCTGGGCGGTTCACAAAATCATCCCTGTGCGTCCACATCCCTGTGCGTCCACATTTCCCCGGGATATTGGCATACCCTTTTATCCCGACTTTTCCCACGGTCTCGGGCTCGTCCCAAGACTGCGGGACATGTGGCCAGCTGGCCCTGTTTGTCCCGGCTCCTTGCAAGTAATCACAAGGAGCTGGGAACCGGGCTTGGGGCACGGAGCTCTTCAGGAGCTCTGTGCCCATGAAGGGTGGGGTGGGGGGAGCGGGATTTTTTTTTTTTTTTAAAAAAAACCCACTTACTTTTGCGATCGAACTCTCAGGCACTCTTTTCTGATAAAAAAAAACCCAAACAAAATGGCGGGTGCAACGTCCTCTTCCTCCCAGGATGTCGCACGCTGCGTGTAGACTGAGGGGGAGGATCTCATGATCATCATCTCCCTCCAACCCCTCATCTAGCCCTGCCCTTGGTATTGCCTGCACTAACTGGCAGCTCTCCAGTGCCTCTCCAGGGTTTCAAACAGGAGTCTTTCCCATATCTACCTGGAGGTGCCAAGAATTGGACCTGGAAACTTTCTATCTACAAATGCTCTACCACTGAGTCATAGTTCCTGCCCATGCTAAGCATGGATAATGCTCATGAGGTTGCCCTTATAACCTATGTCTGAAACCAAGGTTTAAATGTAGTTATTCATATCATGCTGCCATTCAAAATATGCAACCTCTAATAGGCCCAATCAGTGGTTGCTCCAAGATGTTTTAAACTGCCCGGACAACTGGGACTACAATGGAAGGGAGGGATATAAATATTTGTAATAAGTAATAAATATGTTCAACCTTGTAGAAGTCCAAATCATAATGATCAAGAATTACTTTGATCCACTATTTTAATACTTATTCACTTCCCATAATTTCAACAGTAATTACACTTAATAAAACTGAAGTGCCAGTTTGCGTCTATAATGTCTGGTGACAAATTGTCTGCAAAAAGTTAATCCCAAACTTTAATAGGATGATAATCTACTTAATCCTCTAGAGAAGGGAGCAAAGAATGTTTCTGTTTCTTTGATGAAGGGACAATTGGTACTTCCATCCCTTGAGTCTTAGGAGCTCTCAGAAGTTACCAGTCCATATAATCCTCTCAATTTCACTAAATTTATGAAATCCTCCTACTTAGAATTGGCATTTTTATTATCATTAATTCATTTAACATTTAAAGGCATTACATTTCAGTGAAAACAGTCTTATGAAGCATATCAGCTTTCTTTCTCTCCTACTATCATTTGCTAGAGTGATATCTGCAGATTCCTGTTATAATACTGTTAATACTTCGATACAGACAAAAGAAATACAATAGCTGCAATTAAGCTACAGTAAGAGGAGCAGTTGCTTATTAGCAGAAAAAATTGCTACGAAGATGGTGGAGCAACATCCTGAAATGTCCAGCCCTGCTTCCTGCCAATTAAACCTTGCACTTTTCCACTGATTGTGAAAAGAAGTGGACACACAGTTGTCCTTTCTTAGGTCTACCTTTCATATGAGCTGCTGGGATATCACATGGCAGTCATGGTACATATCCGTTAAGGGAAGAGTCCTTTTGAGAAGGGAACCCCCCCACACACCCCAACTGTGATTTTGTAGCCCCACTATAATCATAACAGTAGAAGCTACAGTATTTATTCTGCCACTGGACCCATAGCACCCAATTTTGTGTACTACGTAACTAGAAATAGAACATATATGATCAGACTTTGGGCCTCTAGTCCTAAGCATAATTAGCTTGGAAGTTTCTTTTAAAAATGAATGGGACTTACTTAAAGACCATTCATTTTTCTTTCTTTTTTTAATTGACCAGGGAACACAAGTGGCTTCAATTTGGGGCTAGCAAAATTAGATTGATACTTGTCTGTTCATGCTATAGCAGTTTACACCCATGTTTTTGTGCTTCAGTACAAAATTAGAAACTTTCCCATTGTTGTGAGAATGTGACTCCCTTTCCTCCTACCTCATTATTCAGGTATATAAACAGGGCAGTAAGCTGTTTTTAACATTTTCTTTTCTCACTCACTCTCTTGAAAATTTAAGCCGCAAGGGCTTTTATTATGTTTCTCTCTTAAAACTGGTTTGTGTTTGTGACAACTCCGCCCCCCCTTTAACTTCTTTCCAGTGTTTTTCACTAACAAATGTTTTCTGCTTCTTGATTATTTATATTCTCTGTAAAGATTCCCTGATATGGGGGGAACATTTCCAAATATATTGCAGCAATGTCGAACTGACTGAAGTAATGTTCATAAAATTACTTTCAGTTTACATGGCTAGAATTATGACACTGTAGCTTTGCTATTTTGTATTGTCAAGAATTTCCTCACCCCACCCATCTTGATTATCATGGATAGGTGTATTGCTATGGTTTTACCTGACAAAGTTCCACTTGGTTGGAGTCCATAATTTGACAAGACTTTTAGGGTCAAACCACCCCTTGCATTAAATATGTAACATACAGTTGTTTTTTATTTAAAAGCAAGCATTGGGAGAGCTGATCCAGACTGGGGCCACACAGCATTGGGTGGGGAGGTTTAATCCTTCCTTTCCTAGCTGCAACTCCGTCCACCCACCCAACCCGAATCAGCCTTCCTCAGCAGCAGATAAAGACATGGCCTGCGTTCACACAATACGACAAACCACCATGGTCAGCCAGCCATGGTGGGTTGTCACATTGTCCGAATCCAGCACATTTCCTGCAGGGTGGCTTTTTTTCCCCTTAAACAAGGCACCCTGAGAACTTATGGCTTGTTGTAGAGTTGTTCATGCCCATGGCGGGTTGTCATGGTGTCTGAACCCGAGAGAGCAATTTAATCGTGGGTTGCTGGAATTGGCTAACCCCATTCCAATCTTCACAATCTTGTCCGTGCCACCTTCAACCTCCCTCACCAGTATCTGCCCCTCCAACGGTGCCCAAATGTCACTTTGGATGGAGCAACACTTGTTTGCCACCTTTTTTTTAAAAAAAATGGGGTCTTTAAGAACATGCAAATTGGACAATATCTATTGTTGTTATTACTGCCCGTTCTTTCACAAGTGCTCAAGACCATAGATTTACCTCTCTGATATGTGTAGCCTTGCCATGTCAATTTCCTTGTATGCTTCAGCTGTCAAAGGAAGTGCACTGTGAGAGAAATAGGTATACCAAAAGGGGGGCTATGTCCCACTTGGCAAAGAAATCCTCTGATTATTAAGTGTTGAACTAACACTTGTCAGTGTCCTCCTCCCATTCAACAATTCCCCAAGTCTTCAGCAAGTCCAGAAATGGGAAATATTGGCTCCTCCACCCCTGAAGCATAGGAACCGCAGCATCAACTGCTCTGAGGAGCCATGAAAAGGGGGGAGCCAGTATCTCCCATTTCTGGATTTACTGGAGACTCAGAAATGTTGAATGGGAGGAGGACATTGACAAGTATCAGTTGAACACTTAATAGCAAGACAATATCATTGCCAAATAGAACATATTGTCACCCTGCTCCTTTTGGTGCACTTACTGCTCTCACATTTTCCCTCTTTTTTGGTGCTTCTCAATCGCATAAATGGTTTCCTCCTCTCCCTTAGTATTATTTTTCCCCTGGTCTATCTGCAGGCTTGCCTTGTCAATTTCCTTGTATGTTACCTACTCCAAAGGGATAGTGATTGAAGCAGGGAGGAGGCCAGGATGAAAAGACAAAGTGGTTCTGCCACAGAGGAGCTAGCTGGAAGACTGGGGGGAAGGAGGAGGAGACCAAGCCACAGCAAGCCCGACTGTGGCTTGGACATACTGTGGGTTGTTCTGCAAACCCATCATGGCTTATTCACTTAACATGCTGTGTGAAACCAGCTAGTAAACAAAAAACCTCCCATTGGCACCAATACTATTTTTTTTACTATCTCTGTCACATTGAGGGAGGGTGTAGCATGGCTAGGGAGCAAGGGTCAACCTCCAATGTCCATGGACTGTGGCCCCTTGGACTGTAAAGAAAATACATATAGTGAGCTGCAAGCAATATACTTAATGCAATGTGTAGTTCGACTCTTAATATTCCTTTGCAATGCAAACCTATGCACATCTATTCAGAAGTTCAATGGGATTTACTTCTACATAACTGTATATAGGATTACAGCCTTAAAGACTGAATGGGCAACATAAATGTAAGGGCAGGGCCTAAGGTAAGTACCTGTGGCTGAAATGTTATATTCACTTACTGTACCTGGGTGAAAAACACTTTGAACTCAGTGAGGACTTACTTCTAAGAAGGTATGAATAGGACTGTGCTGTGTAAGCAAGACCCAGCAGTGCAGTAAGGTTGAACATCAAGATAGAAAAATCAGGAGTCTCTCTGACTCTCTCAGGTGATGGTGCAGCAGAATAGTAGGTATTTCTAGAGAACCCATTTGCTCCCATTTATGCTCCACATGTATATTTGCAAATAAGACATATTTAAAAAAAATATGCCACAAGTCTCCAGCGTTTGCTCATCCAAAGGAAATTAAACTGGTAGCACAAACTCCTGGAATGTCTTGTTACTTAGGAAGTGGCGATTGTGTAACTATGTCAACAATGTATGAGTTCTTCCAGTGCTTTCTTCTGTAGGATCCACTGATGTTCTATCCTTTCACTGAGTAGTCAAGTAGAATACTACAGCTTATGAGAGCATTCTGAACTGCAATTACAAAAAGCTGTTCCGGGATTAATTTGAAAGCTCAGGCAACCTATGATATAGGGGTTATTTTCCTTGTGTATTTCATTCTTATATACGATACATTACAAAAGTTGACCTAGACTAGAAGATGATAATTTTCAGAATAACACATTTCCTTTAAATGGTTTTTATTATGTAAGTAAACTGAGCTGAAGTGTAGAGAGTTTTATTTTTCACATATTTCCTTTCATTCACAACAATTTTCTATAGCTTTTATCTAGAGTGGACAGCTCTGGACAAAAGATGAATCACGTGTTGCTCTTAAATAGTTTCCTAAACAAAGGATAATGGCACCTTGTTGATTTCAGGCCTTGAAGCATGTTCCTGTAAGCTTTAATAAGCTGTGTGATGGCCAGTGAAGGTTATGGGTTTTCCTGTTACTATATGCTTTAAAACTTTCCAGCAGTAGTAAATAAATGAATAAAAATATAGAAGCCACTTTTCTATAGTCATGACATTAACATTTCAATGCCTGGCAGTAAATGGGTTGGGCCAGTGGGGCCTGATAGCTCCGATTTGGGTGGGGCTGTGAATACATCCATATTTGGGGGCTAGAGTCCAGCACCTTAGATAGAACCAGTCAGAACTCTAAGGGAGCTAACTGAAACTCAGAATGGATTCACAGCCCCACTGAAATTGGAGCCACAAGCCTCCACTGGATAGGAGCTATCATTTCAATCCTCATCATGCACTTGTCACTTAGTTATGATGAGGGATAAAGATAGGATAGTGAGGGCTCATGAGACTGGCCCTGCTCATGTACTGGTGCAGGAAGAGAAGGGAAACCCCATGAGGGAGTGAAATAAACAAGCCAAAGGCAGGGGCGGAACCAAGGATAATCTTTGCAAAATATTATTTGTATGAAAAATGTTTAATGAAGGTGCCTACGCGTTTCAGACAAAAAAGTCCTTCCTCAGGGCTTATTCAGGTTTGCTCAATGATTTCATTGCCTATGATTTCATTGAGCAAACGACTGTAAAAACCTTGTTGAATAAGCCCTGAGGAAGGACGTTTTTTGTCCATGAAGGCGCGTAGGCACCTTCATTAAACCTTTTTCATACAAATAATATTTTGCAAAGATTATCCTTGGTTCCGCCCCTGCCTTCGGCTTGTTTTTTCACTCGCTGCCCATGTACTAACAGGTCTTTAAAAATACATCAGCATGGATCTACGATGCGGCATACATTATTAAATTAATTTTAAAAAATTGTTAGAGTAAGAGAAGGAAGACACAGACAGAGAGATAATAGGTTTATTGAAAAAATTAGCATCCTTGTAATGTACTGCTGTCTGGAGATTCAGGAGTTTATCGAACCACAATACATTTAAGGCCTTAGCTAGACCTAAGGTTTATCCCGGGATCATCCTGGGGTCATCCCTGTTCATGTAAATGACACACAGTATATCCCAGGAGCAGGCAGCGACGACCCCAGGACGATCCTGCAATAAACCTTAGGTCTAGCTAAGGCCATAATGGAAACCAATTGTATTTAAGATTTTTGGAGTGGATTTTTCTTGACACATGTTGGAGATATATGTTATGTTGATGGTTCCTTTCTTGATATTTAGGATCATACAAGTATATTTTTTTATATTTAAGGTTATGAACATTTACTTAATTATATGGTTATTGTATTTCAATAATAATAATAATAACGCGTACATCAGCATAGAAACGTGGCTCCCACACCACTTCACAATTCGTTAAGACAGTAACAACATACCCTTAAGGCTGAAGAGCACTAACTATCATGTAGCTTCCATTTTCCAAAATAGTGGCTCTGGAGCACACAGGGACTTACTTTGCTTCCAGTGAATGAAACGGGAACTAACTAAACAAAAGTGGAGAAAAAAGGGAAATCAGAATAAAGCAGTATTCATTAGAAGTTTCCAGAAGCAGTGTATGCAAACTAATTCTTAGCGCAATTAGTGGGCTTGCTGCATGTATCCAGGCAAAACCTATGGCCACTATGGATATATTATTTTATTTCATATATAGTTGTTAAAAAGTAGATGCAGTGATAAATCAATCCACTCCATTAGACTAATCTCCTGAACTTAAGCAGACCACAAGTACTGAAATTACAGTTTTAGATACTCTGTTAAAGTTCAGTGTATTGCAATATTATTCAAAATACAACTTGGTGGTTTTTTAAAAAACAAACAAAAAACCTTCCAGATTATTATGTTTACATATTTAATTTGAATTTTAAGTTATCTTCTTGTTTTTTATTTTGAAGTGACACACTTCACTCTTTTTTCCGAACTAAGTTAAGCTTTTTCATTTTCTTTTTAATACTCTACCAACTTGACTTTTCTTTTCCCCCTTCTTTTTTTCAGCAAGGTTTGTAAGATTTTTTAAAAGGTTTTTAAAATCAATTCTTGTTTACTTAAAAGTAAGGAAACACACCACTCATAGTAGAAAATCCAACTCTGCCACTATTA
The DNA here is from genome assembly GCF_023053635.1 of Elgaria multicarinata webbii. Taxonomy (NCBI): domain Eukaryota; kingdom Metazoa; phylum Chordata; class Lepidosauria; order Squamata; family Anguidae; genus Elgaria; species Elgaria multicarinata. Next base: position 31,997,704 of record NC_086180.1, on the reverse strand, counting down.
GAGGTAGATTACATTTACATTGATCTTTTTCTGTACCACTTTTGAATCTGATTCTACCACATACAAACTTTTTACTGTTTTTGTTATTTTCAGCAAAACTTTTCTGCAAAACTTTTTATTTTAGGTTGGATCCAGAATTTGCCTCCTGCAGACAGAAGGGCTCCTTCTGTCCATGGAAAGCCTCTGATCCAGTGGCAAAATCTGGAATGGGTCAAAGGTGATTAACAGACTGGAGGAGGTAGTGTTTTTTGTTGAAAATGTGCTCTGGAGGTCCACCTCCAAAACAGTGGGCATGGGGGTGCTGGGAGCCATAGCAGGAAATTGGTGAAAATGGTATCCCTGGCTTCCACTGGCAAGAGTATTCTGAATGGAACTCCATGTCAATGGAAGCAAACTCTGGATTTAATCAATCCCATGTCTCTGGGGTTTCCCAAGGGCCATTTAATATAATTCCCATGTGAGTTGTGACAATTTCTTTCATACCATATGGTTAATTTTTAAGGAATAGCCAAGCAGACACCTCATAACTTCACTAAGGTTCCAGTATACCAACTGATTATACAGTCTGTCATGCATTGCCTGGCCATTCAGATGTAAAGTGGTCGTATGAGCACTTCACAGATGCACACTGTTATCTAAAACACTGAGAACATCACCAGTAATTCTGTGCATCAGTTCTAAATAAAGAATGTATGAGAGTCCAATTAACATGAAGGAAGCTCTGTAAAAACTGTATTTGCTAAATTAAAGTTAGAATGTTGCAAAACCTCCCCTCCACTGCAAGACAAGGAATCCGCTGCATGACTTAAGAGCAGGGTAAACAAATCTTTTATCTATTTTTGTTGCAGCCCTAAAGAAAAGGCATGAAGTATCAAACTGATCCTAGCTGATCTTACTTGTGAGCAAAGTAGAGTACAATTTGGATAGTAGAAGCTCTTGAGAAAATGGTTTGATCCAGATATTGAATCCAGCAATGCCTTTTCATCTAATACAAGTAATCAAGCCACAAACTGCACATGTCTTTCCTTGTGTGCTGGTTTTTAATGTCCAACTTTAATGTGCAAGAAAACCATTTTATGGTTTTAAAATGTCATGGTTGTAACAGGTAGACTAATTAAAGGCATCTTATTATCCTGACACAGTTCCATGCTCAATCTTGGTATTAAGTGCTTTAAAGCAAATTTCTTATATATATTTGAAAGAGTTCTCTTCTAAAGTGCTTCTAAAATGCATCTGCAACTATATCCCATAAATGTTTAAAACATCTTTAAAACAACTGGGATTTTGGAGCACAGCTGCATACCTTTGTGATTCAGATAATAAAGCTTTCATATCTACTAGTAAGGAAAGTTCAAATACTCAATCTCCTCCCACACAGTCTGGCTACTATACTGATGGGTCATGTTTCTTTTCAGACAATTCATATATACTTTTATATCAATACTGGCTTGATGTATATTAGACTCTGAATACCAAAAAAATGGTATGGGGTAGGAAGAGAGGGCATGACAGGTTCTGCCCATTGTAAATTGCAATGTGGAGGAGTGGAAATCCTGAATAAGTAGCAAAGTGCACTTTTTACCTGCTCTAGGAATTTAAAAAAAAAACTTGCAAGCTGCAAAGACAAAGCAAAGCTTAGCACAGAAGATCATATTATAATTACAGAACCTGGAATACACTTTAAATTCCTAGTTTTTCAACGTAACACAAAAATGGAGTCTCAGGGTACTTCAAGAGGAGGCTTTTATTACATCAACACCCTGCCTCATACATGGAATTTTTTACAGGGTTCCGACAATATCATCTTCCACTTGTAACCCTTTCTGTTTTCCCACTACTTCTTCCGTCTTTTTCCTAACTGCTGGGAATCTGTTAATGTGGAAAAGTTGGAAGAGCTGTACAATGCCTTCTGGTAGGTAGCACTATCAGCCCTCCATCTGCAAGCACCCTAAGGTAAACAATCAGAAATAGCTACTGGACATGGAGTCGCTTTGTAGCTGGAAAGTAATGGTCATTAGTCTGCCCAAACAAACTGTCCTTTTCAGGTCTTGTATAAAAAACAAAGTTGAGAAGTCCAAACCCAGAACGAACTTGCCAACTTTCAGAAAGTGGTGAAAGTCTCCTTGGTTAATGGACAGCATAAAATTAACTTGTTATGAATTTACTCAATGAACAGAAGTACTAATAATTACATGGAGATTGTAATTATTATTTTTAAAAATGTAGAAATGAGCTGTGTTATTTTAAAGCTTAAAATAAATATCTTTATTAGAGTATACGATAGCTAACAACTGCACACTAATGCATTGGGTCTACAAAACCATAGGAATACATCCCAAAATAAACAGTTGCATATTCACAAGAATATTTACTGAGTTAAAATCATGCTTCTGTGCCACTACATTCAGCCCAGGACTGTATTGAGTCCTAAATAACTTGCAATATGTAGAACTAGTAATTAAAATAATACCTATATTTTTATCTTCAATATTTTGCCCTTAGGGCTGAAAAATAGGAAGCCATGACTTCTGAGTCATTCTTACCTTTTTTTGGCTAATCCCAATTAGCTTCTCAATATTTTGTTTTTGGCATATCTTTAAAGCACTATGATATATCACAGAGGCTGCAATCAGATATCACATTCCCCATTCTCCAAAACATATTTTGCAATTTTGGGAACAAGCTGTGTGCCACATGCTCCCTCCTTCCCTTCCCTAATGCACTCAGTGTAATGGAACAGTTCCTGGTATGAACCAGGAAAATTGTGATTTGAGTGACCCGCCCAAACCAGGAGGGCATAGTTTGCATGGTCAATAACATTGCATCTGAATTCAGCCCATGTGTTCTGCAAATTTCATTAACTTAATTCATGGGCTACATGGTAACTACAATGGCTTGAAGTATACATTGCACAAAAGACAGGAATAGGGGTATTAAATCAGAAAAGGCCACTCATTTCACACCAGACATTGCAAATACAGAATCTAACGTAGCCCACCATCCTAGACAAGGCACAACAGCATCCTTAGTATTCGTACAAATGAAGGAGGCTATTATCCTTTGGAGCACGCCAATGATCTGTGATTCTGCACTACTACAAAGAGCAGAAATAATAACCTTTTAAATGCTTGACTGGCTCTACCTGAATTAAAATTTGAAAGATATAGAATTACCATCTTCCTTTGTTAGGAGTTGCTGGCTGTATTTTAAAGATGAATTGCTTTACAATGTAGCTCATTAATGTGTGCATTACACTGACTGCATATCAACTTCCTGTAATTCTATTTTAGGAGAGGGTACAGAGAAAATCCTCACTAAACCTGTATTAAAGGGAAGGAAATGTGAAAGGAACATAACAAAATATCAGAAGTCATGAGCTTCTTGCAACTGCACTTCCAAAAGAAATGCGAAAGGAACGTTGTATAGACTTGTCATGTGTTATCTATGACTAATTTAAGTCCCATTGATTTCAATTGGATCCACAGTTAGGCTACAATCCTATACACATGTTCCTGGGAGTAAGCCCCATTAAACTCACTGGGCTTATTCTGAGTAAATAAGCATATGATTGTGCTGTCATATTTAGAGAAGAGCCATTAACAGCACTATCTTACGCATATATTTTCGGAAGTAAATCCCATAGCGTTCAATGAGATTTACACTCTAGTAAGTGTGTTTAGGACTGTAGACTATGTTAGTTATGAGTAACTTATTCCCACTAATGTCAAAGGGTCTACTCTAAATACTCTAAGTCTGGATCCAATCCTGTATGACTAATACCACAAGGTAACAGCAGTATCAAATAGCATCAGTGGAATATTTTAAAATACTCTCAATATTGCAGATCTTGCTGCCCAGTCTAAGGCATGTTGTCTCAACTGTAAATCCCACAACAAGGATTACTTCCAGGAGAAGTATGTACAGGATTAGAGGGATTACTTCCTATACAGGATTAGAGTCGTCTTGATTTTATTTACCATCCTTCAGCAAATTTGATTTGAATTTTCTATATATCAAAATATATCTGTATAAGCATTACACTAATGTGTTCTTATTACTAGAGATCTACCAGATTAATTTTGCTCATTTTTTTTTAAAAAAAAACCACTGAAGTTTGAGCAGTGTAAATGTGCAGAAAATTTTGAAACTTCAAAAAAGTTCAAAGCTCGATATTTAAGAGCAAAATAGCATGTTTATTTTTTGCATGCCAAACAGTCTGCTATTGCTCTATGGTTCCATGTTGGTTTATTTGCACTGTGCTTCGGCTGATACGCCAGCTGCGCCCCTTCCTAGAGTTGGAAGACCTAAAGATGGTAGTGCACGCACTGGTAACTTCGAGGCTTAACTTCTGTAATGCGTTCTACATGGGGCTACCTCTGTGCCTAGTCCGGAAACCTCAATTAGTCCAAAATATGGCAGCCAGGCTGGTCACTGGTACACCTAGGGGTGACCACATTACACCAGTTTTAAAATCTCTTCACTGGCTGCCAATTAGTTTCCGGGCAAAGTACAAAGTGTTGGTTATTACCTTTAAAGCCCTACATGGTTTGGGTCCAGGCTACCTGCGGTATCGCCTTCTCCCATACAATCCACCCAGCACACTCTGGGAAGAATCCACTTCAGCTAGCAAAAACTAGATTAACAACTGTTACCCAGAGGACCTTTTCTTCCGCTGCTCCCAGACTGTGGAATGGCCTGCCAGAGGAGATTCGTCAACTTGACAGTCTTTTAGAATTTAAAAAAGCAATAAAGACTGATCTATTCCGGAAGGCCTATCCAGTGAACTTTTACAATGTTTTCAGGATGTTTTAATCATGTATGGTATGTTTAAATCCGTTTTAATGTGTATTTTATATCATGTTTACTTTTTATACTGTTTGTTTTATACCTTGAATTGTTTTAGTTTTTGTGAACCGCCCAGGGAGCTTCGGCTATTGGGCGGTATAAAACTGCAATAAATAATAATAATAACAACAACGTGATATGAAAAGGAGGACAGGGCTCCTGTATCTTTAACAGTGAACAAAAAGTGAAATTTTAGCAGGTGTCATTTGTATGCATGCAGCACCTGGTGAAATTTCCTCTTCATCATAACAGTTAAAGCTGCAGGAGTATAGCAAAAGTAACCAGATACAAAAGAGAGCAGGGCACCTGCACCTTTAACAGTTGTGATAAAGAGGGAATTTCACAAGGTGCTGCATGCATACAAATGACACCTGCTGAAATCCCCTTTTCTATACCAATATTAAAGATACAGGAACCCGTTCTCCTTTTCATATGGTCACCCCAGCTAAATGATCTTTTTAAAAAAAGTTTAAATAGCACCTGATTATCACATGTTTTCAACCTCAAACCTAAAGAAATACTAATAATCTTTTTTAAAAAACACAAAAAATACCATTGTTTTCACCTTTGCCAGTTTATTTGTGTTACTAGACAGATTTCATCAATTTTTGTTTTCCTTTCACTTTTGAAAACAGGATTCAGTGTCAGTTTTGTGTATCGGACCAACTAAGCTAATTTGTTTTGCTTTCTCAGACTACTAGTGCCCATGACAACACGGAGTTTATACTAGTATATAAAGAAAACAATAAGCCACATATAAAAACAAACAGCAGATAAAACAGAGCTTAAAAAGACCTTAAAACATGTAAAGTACTTTAAAGGGCTGAGAGAATAAAAATAGTTTTATCTGTTGCTTATAAAAAATCCATAAAAGGGGCGTCACAACCAAAATAGCCCTTGAGTTGGTTATCACTAGATTTGCTTCTAACAAGGAGAAAATACAGAGGACCTCCAAGTAGGATGCTACGGGAGAAGGTGTCCTTTGGATCTCTACTATTAACATATACTGAGTTTATACCAGTTTCTTGATGTACTGACCACCATCTATGCAAAAGAAAAATACAACTTACAAATTCCTTGGAGAGAAAGTTGTCCCCCCAGCCCATTTGCTTTCAATTTGTACTCTACAGTGATCCTAAAATTCCACCCAAGAGTAAAATAATGAAGTCATAGCTTGTACACTCTTGTCCCATCTGTGGCATTGCAGTGCTCATTCTTGAGAACAGTCTTGGAGAGCGATTACAAGCAAGATTAATGCCATGCTGAACTCTTGTGGGGGGGGGGGAAGGGTGGGATAAAAATCCTCCTTGGAGGAACAGCAAGATAAAAACAACAACAGCCTTGTTAAACTTGGGTTGCCTACAGGCAACATACCAGAGGAAGTTGCCTCATTATGAGTCAGATCATTGGTCCCTCTAGCTTAGTGTTATGTGCACTTATGAGGAATGACACTCCAGTGTTTCAGGCAGGAGTCTTTCTATCTGGAGATGCCAGAGATGGAACCTGGGACCTTTTGAAAACAAAATATACACTCTACCATTTCACAAATAAATAAAATTTGTCCCGTTTACAAACAGGAGTGCATTTTCTTGAAAAGCTCACAAATTCCTGAACTTGCAATCATATTCGGAAAATGAATATTTTTAAAAAATGTGCACTTCAAAATGTGCATTTCTCAAGAAATACACATTTTGATGGTTTAGCTAATGGCCTGTTTCACATGGAATGACAATCCATTGTGCTGGTTGATTATGGGATGTTGTTGAATCATGGGTTGTTGTTACGTACAAAGCCAGCATTATGGTTTAACTATGGATTTTTAACCATGAATAATTCAGAAAGAGAATAGTTTTGGGGTTGTGACCTCTGGACTGTACATGGTTAACAACCCATAGCTACACCACACTACAGGTTTCGCACATAACGACAACCCACGATTCAACGGCAACCCGTTGTGTGAACCAGTTCAGAGGAGGGAAAGTGCGGACCTTTGAAAAATGCAACAGAAAGCGCACTTTTCCCACACAAAATGTGCATTTTCCCTATTCAAATGAAAGGGAAAACAGTTCACAAACAAGAACAGGAGTGAGGTGAACCAAGCTATGAAGTGGAGTTTGGAAAATCTCAGTGAAAGCAAGCATCCCTGATTCTCCCATCCCTATCTATAATTCAAAGATGGCACGGCACCTATGAGTTAGAGAGTGCAAGCTTAACAAACCTGTAATATGATGTGCTCAAATGAATGCCAGCTCCATAGGAAATGAACCTATGCCTTACGTGTGAAAATAAGCTAGCTATTAATTTGTAATCCAATGTTTTAGCCGAATGTAATACAAATGGTGATTTTTTTTTCCTGTTTTGCATTTGTACCCTAGTAATGTTAAATTGTGTTCTATTCATGAAATTGAATTCACAATTCAAAAATAGCGTTCTAAATAAATAAAAACAGTTCAAATTAGTTTAAATATGAAAGCAATTTAATGATGATTTCCTTAGCACACCTATGAGAACAGCTGATTTATTTCATTTGTGTGTGATTGAACACTTTATAGATCCTTCACTATAGTAGTAGTTATTTGGAATGAATGACCATGTGTTTACCTGTTACTCTGCAACAGGCAAATACGCCCTAGGGCCTACACGTACAACAAAACATGATCTGTGTTGCCCCTTACCAACACCATGATAAAAACGAGTGACTATATTTTTCAAAATCTAACTCCTGGTCTTGCTCCCTTAACTCTGACTCCTTGGAGTAACTCCTGGATCAATGCCTGGCTCCAGGCTCATCTCAGACAACGCCCATAGTAAACCCTAAAGTAAAGCCCCCACTTCAGTGCCCTTTTACTCAGGCCTACAAGGATAGTAGGGAAGGGGTTAAAGAACATATATGCAATGGTGTAACTTCAAGTAGAAACCTCAGGTTTTCAGAAAATCTGAACATGTACATTGATGGTGCTATATAAATAAATAATAATAATAAGAAAATATTTGTATTAGCTGTGCAGTAGCCTTGTAGAAACATAAAACATGTGTAAATACTAACACTTCTGTTTATCCAGATGTCTATTTATCCAAATACTTTGGAACTTTTTCAGATATTCCAGAGATACGACATTATGCCAGATTCACAGCACCGCTCAAAAAGAAGACTTTCTATTACCCCAGATTGCCTAATTTATTACTTGAAACGTGGGCTCTAGCATCATACCAACCCACCCCACAGCATCCCAAAGTTAAGATTCCATATTGGATGTATTCTAACTCAGAGAGCAAAAACAGTAGCATCAGGCCTCCACGTCTTTGGATGAGTACAAAGGAGCAATCCATAACTTTAATGTGATTGCGACATTCAAATGGTTGGGCTCCATGCCCAGCGTGTTGTAATAACCCTGAAAAGCTTTTGGCTCAAAGTGTGGACACATTAGCATTAACTTAAGTCTGCTGCTTTGTTTATACTACGTGAGACAACTGCTTCTGTTTCCCGCTTCCACCATGACCAGCCCTCCCCCAGTACTTAATGTTATCAAGTGGAGACCCAAATATTGGCTACACATTTTAAAAAGCAATAAGCTGCCACTGAGGCTCTTTTGTATAAGTCATGTGTCCTTGTTAAAATGCTGGAAGGCCCAGCTTGCTTGCTTCCTTTTTAAATGTCAAGCCCTTTGGATAATACGTTATTATTTGTTTTTATTTAGAACACTTATACATTGCCTTTCCTCCATCACAGAACTCAAGGTAGCATATATGGAGTTCTTGTACAGTCTCCCATACACAGCTAGCCATGTGTTACTAGTTTCCATAGGCATTGTATATTTAGCTGCTCCCTGCACAAGGCATATAGCTGCTCTACATGTACAAACAAAAACACATAAATTTTAGTCTAATACTAAAAGACTTAAAAAAAAGAAGTGTAGCTTTACTGGTGTAAGAGAGAAAGGAATGTTGCAACTTGAGTTGGGGGCGGGGAGAGGCTCAAAGAGTAGGCCAAACCCAATTTGTCTATCTATTGCTTGAGATCTAGGTATCTGAAGGTAACCAAAGGACTGTATTCTCATACACCAGTCTGCCCAAATAATGAGATAATCACCCAAGGCACTTCTTTAAGGGTATGATCCTATAAATGCTGTCTAAACTTGCATAGGATTTTGCCCTAAGTCACCTTCCCCCAACACCACACACACACACACTTCTTAAATTTCCAGCATGTCTTCTGAGCTGGTTTTTATTGATGCTGACAAACATTTTATAGACTTTGCTGTTTGGGAGGGGGGGTATTTTATTGCTTTTAAATTAGGAATACATTTAGATATATATTTTAAATCCTATTTGTTTTAAGTTAGGGAGAAGCCTTAAGACAACAAATCTGTTATTCTTTTAAACAGCTCTGGAAGTTATTAAACTGAAGGGAGGCATAAAAATAAATTAAATTAAATACTAATCTGAAATTGTTATTCCTACACAAGAAGCAAGCAACTATGTCTCTAACGAGAGATTCACCAGAAGCAAGCAACAGCCGTTTTTCCCATCGTTCAGTACTGCAGATAAGAGTTAGGCCTAGAATAGCTTGGTAATGGTAATTATACTGTAGTTCACAAACTCAAGCATTGTCTACAAGTGGTAATTTATCATACTATATCTGTGTCACTTATTGTAAAGGCCAATACATAGTCTGTACAATCTCTAACAACTGACAGTGAAATAATCGAGTAATACCCTAACAAAGATTAATGGTAAAATATATCTCTTGAATGCTTATCTATGAGCAAAATAAAATGACATTTCTCAGGTTTCTCTATCCCCCATTTGTGTGTGAGAGGCAGAGAGAAAACCTTAGACACATAACGATTCCGCTTTGCTCAAATTTCAGAATCCTGTTCAGAATCCTTGCAATAATTCAGAATTAATATAAGATCAGCAACGATGGCCTGATTAAAAACAACTAAACTTAGTTTAAAGTTGAGATTTTAATATTATTGAGTTTCACTTCTTTCTCCCCCTTCTATTTCAGATCCAAAAAAATTCAGGGTTCTTTTCAAATATACATTTAAAATAAAATTCAATTTTCTATTTTTTCCTGCTTGTATGTATGTATAGCCTGAATTAGTTCTCCTATGAACATATACAGCATCTTAAAAATAAAAACTATGTAACTATGGCAATTTGGCCTTTTCTTATAAACATACTTGGAAATAGAGCAAAAACTAGTTTATGATAATGGGCACAATCCAGCCAAGTCTAACAGATTTCAATAGGACACTTACATCCTAATCCTACGCATGCGTGCTGAGCTCAGTGGGACTCACAGCCCTAAGAATGTCAACCAATGGGGCTTAAAATGTTGTCTTGACAATGCATGAAATGGGATTCATAAAGATTACTTGCATGTGTAAACTGCCCAGAGAGCTTTTATAGAGAAAAGACAGGGTCCACATTTTTACATAAAATAAAGAATACATAGAACACCTCATTCTCATACAACTTGTTGACTTTTATTCAGATATGTTGACTTGAAATCAGTGTTATTCCAGAAAAAGGCTTTGGAAGCCAGGATGGTTGGCTGAGAACTAGCAATCTTGGTTAGGATTAATCTCCATCAGTGGTGGCTCAGAGAGGACAGACAGGGGAGGATATTTGTTTGAAACCAACATCAGTTCTCTGGACACGCTCCCAAGACACCAGGCAGCTGAAATCCATAATGCCTTTATGGATTCCATTAGGTTTTAGGTGTGAGAGCTGCTGTACCCATGGATAGAGGAAATGTTCCCTGGAGTTTTTGTGCCCATCATCTCTTGTACTGTTGCAGTGGAGGAGCCTTAGCCAGGGCTGGCATCAAGGGTAGGCACTGACAATTGCTAGTCCCCTGGTCTTGTGACTCCTCTTCACCACTGAAATCTGCGTTTTCACCTACCTCTCGCTTTGACTCAGACAACAGTGCTAGTACGAAAGAGGAACAATAAATGCTACTGCCTACTTGCTCTCTGGCTCTCTGCCTGTCAAGCAAGCAAGTAGTTGTTGTTTATTCGTTCAGTCGCTTCCGACTCTTCGTGACTTCATGGACCAGCCCACGCCAGAGAAGAAGATGAAGAGCAATAGCAGCTGATATCAATCATGTTGAAAAGGAAGACTCACTGAGGGAGGGGGCCCATTGAGGGTGTCCTGCCCAGGGTCCTCAAAAACCTGGACATGGCACTGATACCAACACAGGGTTAGCCCTGCCTCTGAGATGATATAATTGCCCATATACAGACATAGAACCAATCACAAAGTATCTCCAAACCTCTGTTAAGAGATCCATAGGGCGAAGTCTTATTCCCACCAGAAATACATTCAAACGAAAGGAAGAAAATATTAGTTATTTACTTCAATTACTATACAGCAATGTACTAAAAAACACTGAAGTGAGATTGAAATCCTGATACATGTCAGCAGTACTAGAGTATAATCGAGGGTGGGACAAATGCTTTTATTGAGGAAAATAAGTGTTTTACTTTTTACAATTACCTGAGCCATAGGAAGTTTCAAAAGAAGCCTATTACAGGAACAGTTCCCTTGTGAAGACAGAGTACTAGGCGGCTTTTATAATGGTGCCTTTTATAATGATTTATTTAACAAATATACAAGCTGAGCAGGCATCTTGCAAAATCTCAAGCTTCTTTATCCAGCCCAATTCCAATTGCTTTTCTATTCCACCCCACCATCCAGCATAACACCAAGCTTACCCATGACTCTGGCTGACAGGTGGGACCTGCATCCTCAGCTGAACTTGACTGCCCGTTAACCAGAATGAATTGCCCAGCCACTAAGCATATGGCTCATAATATGAAATTGTGGACTTCAGCTTCCATTTTAAAAGGAAAAAAAATGAGATGTGGTAAATTGCAGCTTAACGTTGTTATAAACTGTTATAAGCATTACAATGTGAAGCTTGTTACATGCCCGATTATCTCGAGTTATTACCCATATTAGCAAATACTGCTGCTGGTGTAACTGCCCACTGGTAGAAGAATTTGCACACTTACCTAGGAATACACCCTATTAAACACAATAAGCTAACTTCTAAGTAGCCAGTTAGGACTACATTGTTAGTCACCTAATTCATTTTCATTCTCCTCAACATTTCATTCCCCCACCCCCACAAAATGCCCTGATAAGACAATGTTTTTCAGTTTTTAACTTTTCAGCCACAGACAATCCCCTCATTTGTGCCTCCTTGCATTGAAGCATACAATACAGTCCAAGCAAAATCCCAGGCACAGATCTCCCAAACAAAAGAGACGGTCCCCTCTAAGCAAATTTATAAATAAAGAAAAATAACAGTAATACTGACTACTATCAACTATATTCCACTGTAGGGACCAAGTCATGAAAATGAACTATAAAGTATCAGTTTCAAGGTGAATTTCCTGCAGATTGCAAATGCACAAAGAAAAAGAAGCCACAGAAGCCATTTCTCATTGCTAGCCATGAGAAATCTCTAACAAGCCTCCGAACCACCAAGTCCCTTAAGATAAAATACAGGCACTCACTGCCAACCACAGCCGATTTCTCCTTCCACAATGTGACACCTCCTGGCAGAGAAAAGCCTCCAGGCTTTCTTGCAAACTGATGTAAGAGATAGCAGGACTTTTCTATTACAGCCCTTTTACTGTAATCCATGTGCTTGCTTTTGGCCAGTCCCTGCCAGCCACATAATGCTGCATGATCTCCCTTGAATGTAACAGTTCCTCCAGAACACACCAGCTTCTGGCAGTCTCTGGCTCAGATCATCTGCATTTACACTTGGCAGCTGGGAGGTGGCAGCCTGTCTGGATGAGAAAGCAAACAGGCTGTTCCTCTTCTCTCCTGTTTGCAATTTGAGGAGACAAAATCAGATGGCATATATTGATCCTGAATAAAGGAATGTGGAGTAGACAGTCAGCATTTCAATGGTTTCTTTTTAATGGTAAATAGTGCTTCACCATCCATCTTCATGTTTTATTATGTGGGCTTTTTTATGATTTTAAGTTTTGTCTTGTGAACCACCCTGAGGGTTTTGGTTCATCGGCAGTACAGAAATGTAAAAAATAAGTATGGAATATACCCTAACAACCACCCAGTAGTGACTGCTGTAAGGCTACCTAACGGAACTTTGTGGCTATGTTGAGATTCAGAGATAAATAGTGCCATTAGCAAGGAGGCCTTTGATGCCCTATCTCCTGTGATCAGTTTTGCAGAGCCACCCAGAGGATTTATGGGGCCTGGCGAAGGTATGATGTCCCATCGAGAACGAAATTGTTCAAACCTTGATCTCTCAACCACTGTGCTACAGTTTGTACTAGCTAAGGTCCAAAAAGACACGCAGCGACACAGAACTATTACAGTTTTTACTTATATATTTTTGGTTTTGTAGCAGTTCCTGTCATTTGGTGAGCATTCTTTCTTTGAGAAAACCCATTATTTTATCTTTTAAAATAATAAAGGAAAGTTATAAATAAATTTAAAAAAACTATCCAGTTGACCTCTTACAGCTTTATGGCTTTATTTTATTATTATTTAAAGTGTTTGCTGTATTTGAAGTGCTAACTGCTGAGTAATGTTGCCTCAGTATAAAGCTGTGTTCCACTAATTCTTACTTACCACAAATGACATCTCAGTGGAAATTAAAGAAGAAACATACTTTTAAGGCCAATTGAAGGAAGATCATTTTTGTAGCTAGTACCCAAACAACCTGTAGAATCTTGAAAGAAATGTTACAGACACCTGCTTTTTTTGCCACCCTAGCTCACAGCAGACAGTACATTAAAAAAAAACCAAAAAACAGCCACTGATCTCAGCTTGAACCGTCTCAGCTCAGCTTGGTGCCCCCTAGCTTAGCTGCGCCCCTCTCAGCTCAGCGTCCCAGGCAACCACCCGCTCAGACACCCCTAAGGGCAGCCCTGACTGTACCACTGTGACAGGGTCAATAAAGTATGATAAAACAGAAGAGGATCAGGTAGAAGAGAATGGTCCAACAGATGAGGGAGCTGGTGGAAGACAGTGCATGTTTCCAGATTAAGCTTTTATCACACCATCACCCTGCCTCATTCACAGAAGCTCAGTGGAAGTGGGGTAACTTTTCCCACCACTTTTTTTTTTTTTACCACAGAAAAACCCATAAAGGAGAAAAAAGATGCCTTCTGGTTGGTAGCACCAAGAGCACTCAGTCTGGAAGCAGCCAGGCTCTCATTTTGCCTTAGCAAATATAGAGGACCTTAGAAGCCTCTAACAATATGAAAGAACTGCTGGATATGCCCTTCCCCCACACCCTAGGACTAGGGAATGGACATGTCCCGGCAGTGACAGGCAAGGTGCCGTAAGCCTGGGGAGTGGGGGTAACAGCCACCTCCCAAAAGAGGACCCAGTCCAATTAGAATAGAGCCCCTTCAGCAGATGTGGAAGTGATACATCATTTATTCTGCAGTGTCAATGGTTGGAGCTGAAGGTCACAGTGTATTAATGGGTAAGCATGAAGGAATGGATGTTCCACATCTTTCTTTTCACCCAATGACTTTATTTATTTGGATTCTTTTTCCAGGGCCAATATTACCTGTACTGAGCCCTCTTCATGCAACCTTTCCGGAATGGGCATCAGTAGTGCCCACAGTGCCCAGCACCAAGGCTGCCTACACTAAGTTAGGTAGGGAGCTTTTGCTTTTAGGTTGGGCAGCCAACTTCAGCAGTTGTGGCCCATCCTGACAGATCTTATGCTGCAGTTCTGTGTCCACTTCCAGAGGAAGGTACTAGAGGTCAGGAGTGTCTGAGATAAGATTATAGTTCCTGTCTTTGGGACCAAAATCCAGGTTGTAGTGACAACACTGTGGATTTCTGGGTCAGGCGTACCTGTTAGGGTGGGCATGGAAATCACCTGTGGTAGCCAATTCTAGGCACCCAGTGCCCCCATCAGGTTACTCTGGAACAAGGCTACTTTATGCCTCCCGCAAGTATTCATGTTACACTTAGGGAGGAACAATCTGGTTGATACAAAGGCAAAGCTCCTGTTCTGCTGGATTTGTCCAACTTGCCAGCCATATGGTGTCAGCTAGGAATGGCAATATTGTGGTCCTGCCTGATTCCCAGAATGGTCTGGATGGACAACTGGAATTTGAGAATTATGATATTGTAGCCTGCCTGGTTCCCAGAATGGTCTGGATGGATGGATGGATGGAATCCTCAGGCCCTGGATTGGGCCTGCATGAAGTTAAAAAGGCTCAGAGATATCACAGAGAAGGAGGGAGGCTTTATAGACAGGATGGTCTCGATTTGACCTATTTGGGCAATGAGCTATTCCTCTCTGATCTGCAAAGGGGCCTGCGAAAAGTGATTCAGTGCAGGTGTGGGTGGGACATCTAAGCAATAAGCTTGTCATTCTCCTGTGGCTAGTAGGGGTGGGCATGCTTAGAGGGAAGGGATGGTGATCATTCTGTGGCACTGTTGTTTGGTGACAGGTGATGCCTGAGGCCTTCCACTGAGTGTTTTGTGGCCCCAGTGGGGGGATAAGGGTTACCTGTGACGCTGACTCACCTCACCCCACCCGGTATTTTGCAGTTCAGGGGGGAGTGACATGGGAAGGCCTCCCCTCCCCAAAAGGGGTACACTTGGGGGTGGCAATCACCCAGACGCCACTCTCCAGGCATAGAATGGATATACAGAGGCACTTAAGGAAGTGTAGACTTTCTTCAGAATCATATAAATACTGAAACTCTTGGACTGGAATTCTGCATTTAAGGATCCAGTGTGCAAAATTGTGATCTATAGCTGCAACCTTAAACACTAAGCCCCTCTAAATTCAGCAGGACTAACATCTGTGTTCTGTCAGTTATTATTCAAATAGAACTTGGGTGCGGCTATTGGCTTGAATTATTTTAAATTATACCATAAAAGAGAAAAATCACTGAGGCTGTTGAAGTTTATATGCAAAACCATTGCTGGTGTTGGCAGCAGTGTTAGTCAGTCTTTCTGCTTAATGAAATCAATCATGCATAATAATGATAATAAATCATATCTGGAGACTGTATCCCATTAAATGCACTTTCATTTAGAGACATTCAGTCTGTGAGCACACAGAGAATAGTGTTTTTATTGGTGGCATCTATATTTTGGACCAATTTCCAAAGGAAAGCAGTCCAGCACTCTTCCCAGTGGAGGAAGAGATACTGCAGATTATTTATTATTACATTTATATCCTGCCTTTTCCCCTCTGAGAGCCAGTGACTGGCCCAAAGTCACCCAGTAAGCTTCATGGCTAAGTGGGGAATAGAACTTGGAACTCCCAAGTTCCAGCCCAACATTCTAACCACTATACCACACTAGCTCTCAATTTATGGAGTAAGAGTAGCTAGGGCAATATGTGCCACAGACATCTTGCTACAAACCAACATTCTATGGGAGAGTTAAGACCTTATTATTAAAAGTTTCTCCAGCTTGGTGTGACAATTTAATATACTTTATGAATACAATTTTTGATATGATTTTTTTGGCTGCTCTTGATAACTGATAGCTTTATAACATACTTTTAATGCCCTATGTGAATTTCATAAGTCACATTGAGCATTTTAAAGAATTGATCCAAAAATACAGTAAATAAATAAATCACATTGTTTTGTCAGTCTAAGGCATGACTTAGGCTGCAATGCTATCCATACTTATAGGTCCCATTAAATTCAGTACATCTTACTTCTCAGTTGACATGTATAGGACTGCAGTCTCAGGTTGCAACCTGGGAACTCAATAGGACTTCCTGTTGAGTCGACATAATACTGTGTTATAAGGCTCAAGCTTGCACACACCATTAATAGCTAATCACTAGAAAATGCTTATACATTGAGTCTGAAGCAGTTTTGTTTTACTGTGCCATCTAAAAGTTCAAGAACAGACTTACAATGATAATAGCTATTAGGACAAAAATGTTCCAATTTCCTCAGAAGTGGGACCTTGGCTGGTTCTCACAATGCTCTGTAGGCCCAGACAGCAACAGGAGACAGGAATGTAATACTATGCCAAGTAATTTATGCCAGGATTCCTACAATTTTTAGCTTAATTAACATCTCTTGGGAATACAGAGACCAAACTGTCGCACCTACACACACATTTCAGTGGGGTGAAATTTCTACTTTTATGAATTTTACATGTTACTGGGGATTAACACATATTACCACACCCTTTGAGATTTTAGATAAAATCTAGATCTTGTAGCAATTTTTGTGTGTGGAACTTTTGTGGGAAGGGAGCAGATTCTGGGGCTTTGCAACAAACCATGGGGAAAATGTCTGAGCATTTGTCACTTGTGTTCATCTTCCATACTTGCAGTTTTTAAAGCGTATTAAGGACTTAACTGCATATTGTAGGATGAGCTTTTTATTCATGTGTACCAATAATAATACAACAACAACAACAACATTATCCAACATCTTGCAGGTTGTGGAGCCTTTAATGGGATTGTCCTTGATGAGATATATGAAAGCGAATTCATTTCCTGTTAGCTTGATTCACACTAATGGACTTTCAAAGTGCAGCCTGTCCAGTAGCTCTTAATGACTTGTTGCAATGGAGATGAGGATCAGCACACAGCAATGCCATCTTCTGGCATAGTTCCGGTGAGAAAGGGAGTTTGCTGAATGCAGCTCAAAGAAAGCTTGTTTTCTATGGGAGGAAAAAACTCAAGCAGCCACACACAATAAATCTTGAGAGTTGTTCTTTCCAGCACACATAATGTTGGATTGTGATTGTTCAAAGAACTGAAATAAAACAGGGAAAGAGAACACACAGTACAGAACTGGAGGAGAAAATTCATTTGAGTGGATGAATTCAAACTGAACATGTTTACAAGTGTGTAGGCAGCTGTCAATTTATATATACAAATACAATGGGTGGATAATTTTTTTAAAAAAGTGCAACCCTCCCTGCTAATCGATGCCACTGACTAGTTGATAAAGACGTACAGCCAAGGCAACTGTGCCTGTAGAAAAGTCTCCGCAAACGTGATTGTAGAAACAGGTTGGCACAAGTTGGCCATTTAATAATTGCCAAAAAAAGAGGAACACATCACCAAAAGAGAACAAAATATGATACTGATTTCCATATGCTAATTTATATATATATTGATGCAAAATTAGAAGTAATTTCTGTAAGTTAAATAGAAGTATAATACATCTGGCCATAGTGGGTAACATAAGAAGAGCTGTGCTGGATCAGACAAAGGGTCCAACTAGTTCAGCATTCTGTTCACATATGAGTACAATAGTTCCCTTCTGTCCATGTTCCACTGATAAGCTTATCCTCCAGAATTTGCCCAATCCCCTTTTAAAGCCATCCAAATTGGTGGCCATCAATACATCTTGTGAATTCCATAGTTTAACTATGTGCTGTGTGAAGAAGTACTTCCTTTATCTGTTCTGAATCTCTGACCAATCAGCTTCATGGGATGACCCCAGGTTCTAGTATTTCGGGTGAATGAGAGAAAAATGTATCCACTTTCTCCACACCTATCAAGTCTCCCCTTCCTCACCTTTTCTCTAAGCTAAAAGGTCCCAGATGTTGTAACTTTTTCTCATAGAGGAGTTGCTCCATTCCCTTGATTATTTTATCAGCCCTTTTCTGCACTTCTTTCCAACTCTACAATATCCTTTTTTTTAGGTATGGTGACCAGAACTGTACACAGTACTCCCAAGAGAGTATGATCTTGGCAATTTTATTTTCGATTACAAATCCCTGTGTGGTGCTATTCTCTACATCCCTCCATTGGGAAAATGTACCATTTATTCCTACTCTCTGCTATCTGTTCTTTAACAAGTTACTGATACAAAAGAGGACCTCTCCTCTTATTCCATGACCACTAAGTTTGCTTAGTGGTCATGTTGAGGGCCTTTGTCAAGCCTTCTGAAAGTCCAACTAAACAATGCCAATTGCATCACCCCTGTCCATATTGACAGTCTCAAAGACATTACTTAACTTAGTGGACAGCGCAATGATTCTTTTTCAGCAGGGTTTGTCCTTCTATATGCTTACTAATTTTGTCTTTAAAATGCTTTCAACCAATTTACCCAGAACAGATATTAAACTAACTGACCTTGTTTCCAGTTTGCTGTTTTTGACTTTAAAAAAAAGCTTTTGAGTGACCACACTATTAAAAGTCAGTTCTATATGTGTTTGAAGATGCCTTCAAATATAAAGTAGGACACATTTCCTACCACCCCGGTTAGCATAGAAAGTTTTATTTTGAGCTTCATGTTGCCAGCCATTAAAAATGCAATAAAAAGAGCAAACACAGAACAGCAAACACAAGTACAAATACTGTGGGATAGGACGGACGGAACCACAAAAGATATAATTATGGTTACACATTATGTCCCTACTTTATCAATAGAATTCCTGATAAGCATCTTTTTAAAATATTACTAAAGGACCAATGAATAGAACATATATTTATAGCCAGACAAACTGTTTAAGATGTAATGAGCCCACGAGAAAAGGACCTAAATTTGACAGTAATCAATGCCAAGGCTATGTCTAAACTTATAAATTACATGATAGTATAAGAATGGTCTCCTTTACACAGGTCAAAATTAGATGGATCAAATGTCTATTGTCCCCACTGCAATTTTTTCCAGCCCCCTTCACTGGCCTCTCCATACTAGGCTGCATATCACTCCAGGAGATAAATTTCCTCCTCAAAAGGACATCTGCAAGTTAAGAAGCCGTTCTAGCACACTGTTTTTTGTCTGATTAGCTTCACTCACTAATGTATGGCACTGGAGGTTTCAAACATACATGAGAGTCACACCATACATCCCCACCCACTTAGCTGTAGACCCTTCCTCAAGACTTGAGGATCCCCCTTCCTTCAGAGTCTGCAAATATAGCTAACTCTAGGGATGGGTATTGGAGAGGGTGTGCTGGTAGTATAATGGTAAAATGGTAGAAGGAGGAATGGAGAAACATGTATAGACAGCTCTTGTTTGCATACTTAAGACTCCAAACATGAATCCCAACACTCCCACCCCCAATCAGGCCGATTTTGGATGTTGAGTCCCCTTTCCCACTGGAGACCTTTCCTTGCCATGTTTGGCATCATCTGTTTGATTTAGCCATCCCATTTTCAGACTGAAACTCCTACCCTTACTGGCTCCTCATACGATTGTGCCCATGAGTCCCTTTTACTTCTTTTTTATATGACATGCTATTGTCAGGATGGCATTAATCATGCCCTTTATTCGTCCATTATTTCGACCAACCTGTTAAGAACATAAGAAGAGCCATGCTGGATCAGACCAAGGGACCAACTAGTCCAGCACTCTGTTCACACAGTGGCCAACCAGCTGTTGACGAGGGACTCACAAGCAGAACATGGGTGCAATAGCACCCTCCCACCCATGTTCCCAGCAACTGGTGCATATAGGCTTACTGCCTCGGATACTGGAGGTAGCACATAGCCATCAGGGCTAGTAGTCATTGATAGTCTTCTCCTCCAGGATTTTATCTAACCTTCTTTTAAAGCTATCCAAATTGGTGGCCAATCACCACATCTTGTGGTAGTGACTTCCATAGTTTAACTATGCACTGTGTGAAGAAGCACTTCTTTTTATCTGTCTAATTTCTAAACTGGAATTTCTCCCCTTCTTGACTCAGTAATTTTGTTCTAAAATGACAATGAGGGAAAACTCTCCCAGCCCAAAATAAAGATACTATGTGGCACAGAAGAACCCCATATCAGTATCATAACTTCAGTGGAAGAGGTAGAATGGGTAGTAAGCCAAATTTATGCTGAGCTTACCATGCATTATGGCTTACTGGATGGTATGCACAGGAATTATCTCCACCAAAAAAACAAAAAAGCACTGTGCATATATAGTAATTTGTTATACTTGTACATCCAGATGTGCTGTCATCCATGGGCATGAATCAGAACCATTACTAAATTCAAATCACATATTTGATATACTGAAGGAAGAAGAAACCACAACTGGTAGCACCTTCAGGTAGCATTTCTGATGGCTTGCTATGTGGATGGGGCAGAGGACAGCCTCAGGATTCCATTGACAGTGAGCCAGGCCTATATGTCACTGATAAAAAAAATCTTCCACGTAATGTTATGCCAAGGTTTTATCAAAGCATACCTAACATATATATCTGCTAAGTATTATTATCGGGCGGTATCTTATTCGGCACTAGTATTAAAATAAATTACATTGCGCCTGTCACCTACATTGTACTGTTTCTAGCGCCAGGTGAAGACTTTTTAATTTTCCCACTATTTTAGCAATTTACTGTCTTAGTCTTTTAACTCTGCTATTTTAAATCTGTATATTAAATCTCTGCATGGTTTTATTCTGGTTGTACTTTTGTACTGTGGTTTTATATTGTGGTTTTGAGCCTCCATATCATATTTTATGCTGTAGTTGTGGTTTTTACTTTTGTGAACCGCCCAGAGAGCTTTGACTATTGGATGGTATAGAAATGAAATGAAATGAAATAAATAAGGTACTTGCAGTGAACCAGCAATAGTGTTTGCTAGTGCAACAGGTTTTCATTGTGCTAGAGGTAGCTTACCCTAGCACAACATAATTTATATAGATACTGCGCATTCTGTCCCCCCATTCAGAAATGCTAATGTTTTATGGATAATATTTTGGAATTGCCTTTTTAACAACAGAACTGGCAGTTTCTAAAAGTTTGACTTTACTATTTTGTTCGCCTTTTCAAACTTCCTATTGTCCATCTCCCCTACTCCCCACCTCATTTTGGGGAGCATCATTCCATGTTTCTTTTTTTTGTACAAGGATTTCTTTCCTTGTGAAATTAAAGGTAAATGACAACTTCTCTTAAGCCCTGCTAATGAACTTGAACAATATTCTCAACACACATATAGGGAACCAGGCACCCCCTGGTGGTTCTTCAGGGAAGTAGAAGTCATGCTGCGGCCAATTCTTAATTGACTCCTGGAAGACAGCCTATAATAAACGGAGCCAAAAAGCGAATCTACAAGTTCATATGGTCCAAATGACCTAATGGTTTTGATGTAAGGCTAACTGTGGCTTGTATATGCAATTAGAAAAAAATTAATGCAACATTTCTGGACAAGCCCAGAGAAAGACTAGTGCTAGAAGTTCTATCCTCTTCATTTGCACTAAGAACCCCATGGTTTAGAAGGAAAACTTTTGAAGCTAGAAATATTAAGGCTCTGGAACACAATAGAGGCAAAGGAGACATAGAATGTACTTGCTTCCTCTTTGATTGTTCCCTGCAGATGGGTAAAACATGTAAATGATCCTGACACGTCAAGCACTACCTGAGTACTCATAATGACACCTTTTTGTTTTGAATATTGTGCTACGCTGTTCTTGATAGCAAGCTAGATGAAAATTAATCAAGAGGAAAGGAAAGTCCCGGTGCCTTCTATTCAGTAGCCAGAAGCAATATTATGTTCTGCTAACCTAAGAATGTAAGAAGAGCCATGCTGGATCAGACCAAGGGTCCATGCAGTCCAGCACTCTGATCACAGTGGCCCACCAGCTGTCGACCAGGGACCAACAAAGCAGGACATGGTGCAACACCACCCTCCACCCATGTTCCCCAGCACCTGGTGTACATAGGCTTACTGCCTCTGATACTGGAGGTAACATAGAGCCATCAGGACTAGTAACCATTGATAGCCTTCTCCTCCAGGAAATTATCCACCCCTCTTTTAAAGCCATCCAAATTGGCAGCCATCGCTACATCTTGGGATAGCGAATTCCATAGTTTAACTATGTGCTGTGTGAAGAAGCTCCCTACCTGCCGCATTTCATGGTCCAGAGTTCCCCACATTCTTGTTTCATTTGTTCCAGATGGATCTGTGTCCTTCATATACCCAGAGAGAGAGATTTACACCCTGGTAACATGCCCCATTGAATCCAAAGCCAGGATCCACGCATAACGCAGAACAACCTGCCAGTTCTATAACACTATTCTTGTGCCTGTTAGGGGGCTGTGATCTATTTATTATTTATTTATTTAAAACATTTGTATCCCGCCCTATATCATTAGGATATCAGGGCGGCATACAGATAAAAGCATACAGTAGAAAACAATAAATATACACAGCTAAAAACAAATTAAACCATGAACCAAGTTAAAACAATATATAATTTAAAAGCAGTAAAAACAATTAAAACAGTTAAAACAATGTGCCATCTTAGTGAATTTAACCATTAAAGGCTTTGTTAAAAAGCCATGTTTTTACTTGGCGTCGAAATGAAATCAGTGTTGGCGCCAG
This sequence comes from Elgaria multicarinata webbii, assembly GCF_023053635.1. Lineage (NCBI taxonomy): Eukaryota > Metazoa > Chordata > Lepidosauria > Squamata > Anguidae > Elgaria > Elgaria multicarinata. Next base: position 31,974,588 of record NC_086180.1, on the reverse strand, counting down.
TTGAGCTTCTAAGGGGTGCCACCACAGAGAAAGCCCTCTCTCTTGTTCCATCATAGCGTATATGTTGCGCTGGTGGGATACAGAGAAGGGCTCCTCTATCAGATCTCAAGTCTCGGGCAGGCATATATAAGGAGAGGCGCTCCCTCAGGTATCGAGGTCCCAAGCCGTTTAGGGCTTTAAACATCATTACCAACACCTTGAATTCTGACCGGAAGTGTATAGGCAACTAGTGCAATTCCTTTGAGACCGGTGTTATGTGGTCTCTGTAAGATGTACCCACCAGCAGTCTAGCTGCTGCATTTTGCACTAGCTGCAACTTCCGCGTCGTCTTCAAGGGCAGCCCCATGTAGAGTGCATTGCAGTAGTCTAATCGGGAAGTTACCAGTGCATGCACTACTGTGGCTAGGTTGTCCCTGTCCAGGAAAGGCCGTAGCTGGCGGATCAGCCGAAGCTGGCCCCAAGTACTCTGTGCCACGGAGTCCACCCGGGCCTCCAGTGGCAATGATGGATCGAGGAGTGCTCCCACGCTACGCACCTGCTCCTTCAGAGGGAGCGCCACCTCATCCAGAACAGGTCGCTTACCCTATTCCCGGACTCAGGAACCACCAACCCACAGAGCTATGTGTTATCAGTTCTGAGTTGTAGCCAGCATATAGTCCAACACATCTGGAGGGCACCAGGCTGGGGAAGGCTACACTAGAGAAAGCAACAAAGTAAATTATTTCTCTTTACTGATTACAATTTTATCCTGCCCTTTTTCCAAGGAGCTGAAAGCATACATCAACTCCTCCCTGCATTTATATCAACCCTGTGAGGTAGGTTAGCTCAAGAGACAGTGACTGACCCAAAATCACCTAGTAAGTTTCATGGCTGAGTAGGACTTAGAACCCAGGTCTCCAAAATCCAAGTTCAACACTGAACTCTGGCTTTCGATACCATCAACTACGGTATCCTTCTGGAACACCTGAGAGGATTGGGAATCCGGGGCACTGTGCTCCAATGGTTCCGGTCCTACCTCTCAGGTAGGTTCCAGATGGTGATGCTTGGGGATAGTTGCTCCTCAAAAAAGGAGCTGTTGTATTTGTGTACCACAAGGAGCCATTCTATCCCCAATGCTGTTTAACATTTACATGAAACCACTGGGAGAGATCATCCAGAGGCATGGGGCAGGGTGCTATCAGTATGCCGATGACACCCAAATATATTTCTCTATGCCTTCGATAATAGCATCAGCTAAGGATGGTGTGTCTCTTCTGGATGAATGCTTGGAGGCAGTAATGGGCTAGATGAGGGGGGGGGAAACTGAAGCTGAATCCAGTCAAGACAGAGGTGCTTGCTGTCAAGGGTTCTGACCTGGGTTTGGAGGTGTGTCAACCAGTTCTGGATGGGGCTACACTCCTCCTGAAAGACTGCATTCGCAGTTTGGGGGTGCTCCTGGATCCAGCGCTCCAAATGACAGCCCAGATAGATGTGACGGCCAGGAGTGCCTACCATCACCTTTGGCTGTTGTGCCAGCTGTGCCCTTTTCTAGAGTTGGAAGACCTAAAGACAGTAGTGCACACACTGGTAACCTCAAGGCTCGACTTCTGCAATGCACTGTACATAGGGCTACCATTTTACCTAGTTCAGAAACTTCAATTAGTTCAAAATATGGCAGCCAGGTTAGTCACCAGTACATCTAGGGGTGAGCATATTACCACATTAAAATCACTCCACTGGCTGCCAATTAGTTTCTGGGCAAAGTACAAAGTGTTGGTCATTGCCTTTAAAGCCCTACATGGTTTGGGTCCAGGTTACCTGCAGGATCGCCTTCTCCCATACAGTTCGCCCCACACACTCAGGTCCGCTGGGGAGAACTTACTTCAGTCAGCCAAAACTAGACTGACAACTGTTACCCAGAGGACCTCTTCTGACGCCCACAGATTGTGGAATGGCCTGCTAGAGGAGATTCATAAAATTAACTCTCACTCTCTCTGAATTTAAGACAGCTTTAAAGACTAGCCTTTTCCAACAGGCCTACCCAGATGAATGTGAAATCAAGAATTTTCAAGATGTGTTGATTTGTTATACTAATGTTGTTCCCTGCCTCGATCCAAAGGGATAGGCGGGTAAGAAATAATTTTTCTTCATCATCATCATCACCATTATTATTATTATTATTATTATTATTATTATTATTATTCACTAGTACTTTTCTGTGATAGGAGGAGATCTATTGCCCAAGAGCAAAATGGTGATAAAGTTTCAAAACAGTACTAGAAATGATGGGCATTTTACTAATTTATTAAATTCCATATTTTTCTCTGTACCATGTTGTGGCCTTGCTTCTTTTTTCTTTTCTTACTTCTTTCTTGTGATTGTGTAGCCCCTCACCCCTTCTCTTAGAAATCTAGTGTACATCATTAGATTTTTTTAAAAGAAAGAAGAAAATCAAGGAATAAAAGAATTTTAGCAATGGAGGGAGTTGTATATATCCAAACTCCAATGGCTAACACACACACAAAAATGTCTTAACTAAGCAATGTAAACTTTTCATTTGAGAGAGTTAAAACATGGAAGTTGAGTGGAAATTAAGATAGCACAAAGTGTTACATGCAAACTATAGAAGGGACCCAAGAAAAAAATGACCAATGCAGATGGAACCAAGGGTCTGAAGATACATGACACTGTTCTGTTGCTGAAGCTAAGCAAGTATGGACCTCTATACTCCCTGGTTGGGATGCCGCCTGCATGTGTAAGCTGCTCTGAGCAATTCAAAGAAAAAGTATATGTGATAAATAGAGATAGACTTAGTGTTCCACCTCCAGAGTCTGATATCAATGGGCCTGTTCAGACAACACATTAAGCCATGGTTTGGCCTTTAACCCTGTTGCAGCAAATAGTTAGTGAGCATGTTTAAACTGTGGTTACGAAGCTACCATGGTTAGGAATGGTTCACACAACACGCTGACTCATGATTCTCATGACATGCTAAGCTATAATGTTTAGCTCAAAGTGCTTAACCAATGTGGCTTAGCAAGTTGCCTGGACAGTGTCAATAGCTGTATGAAGAGAACTGTCACTAGTCCAGAACTTTGAGTAACCCAAAATCTTGAACTCAAAACCATTTCGGGATGAATTGTCACAAATGGGGCTGGGGCTGCAAGCCTAACTTACTATGGAGTGAGCCCTATTAAATTGAATGGATCTTATTTCTCAGAAAACTTGTCTGCGACTACACTGTAAATGGATCAGATTTTACAATAGGGCAGATTTTACTAAAAAAAATACCTGCCATAACCAAATCCAAAAGGTATGGAGAGAGCTAAAGGATCCAAAAGGATCCTATCCCACTGCTGCAAAAGGATCAGTACCCCATTGCTGCAAAAACTGCACAGAAGAAAAAAGTGGGAGGCAGAGGAGGAAGGGGTGCGGTACTGGGGGAAGTTTAACCAATGGAAATAGAGCCAATAAAACATTACTGCTTTATAATGGTTTATAACAGTCTTGACAACTGTTGGGGCCCATGACACATTCCATATACTGTTTTCAAACAGCTCTCGAAATGTTATAACCTGCTTGGTATAGATTCGGCCAAAGGGTACGCAGCCACCTCCTGAGAAACTATCTGCTACACCAGGCTAGTGGGGATAACTTGCAGAGATGGAGAAGCAACATTCTGATCAAAGGAAATTTCTATTGGATAGTTGCCTTAGCAAAACATTTGGAAATGTTTTTATACTGTTGTTTTTATACTGTTTTTTTATGTTTTTTAAATTTTGTATACTTTTAATGTTTACTATTTTTAATTGTTGTAAACCGCCCAGAGAGCTTCGGCTGTGGGGCGGTATATAAATGTAATAAAATAGATAAATAAATAAATAAATAAATAATAAATTACTAGCATAACATATCCTAGTAGCGTCAAATAGGTAGCATTTGCGAAACTTGAATTAACACACCATTTGCCTCCCTGCAGAACATGCACTATAGCAAATGTCAAGTAAATGAGATTAAAAAGCACTTAGGAGCTGATGCAATGGTTCCAGAGACTGGCAGCTGAGTGTATTTTTCCCTGTCTCTTCAGAGATGTGTAAACAATGAGATAACCTGCCTGGATGAATAAATATAATATTAAACGTATATTCAAAGGGTTGCTCATGAGATAGCTAGCAGACCTATGTGACATCATTCAAATGGTTTGGGAAAGCACAAGATATATTAATGTGTCAATACATACAAAGGCTGCTCATGTGGGAAAATGCTTCAAACATTTTCAGAACATGCACAATATTAGCAAGTCAGGACTACCTGAAATATCTCTCCTCTAAGATGACTTCAAATCTCTTTATTCCTCTGTTTACTTTTCCACCAGCAATTCAAATGAAGGTGACAAATTGACCCACCAGTCCAAGCGACATATTTTCTTTCCACCTGTGCTGATAATCAGCACATAATTATCAGTACATCTTTGAATATTACATGCATACAACCCTTAAACAACATGAGGTCGGCCTGCCTACGTTTTAAGGTTAGCTGCCCAAGTCCTGCTCACAGGCTCATCAGTGACAACAGACTTGTGAACATTAGTAAGTAGATGTTTTCGGGTGTGGCCCCACAACTGTGGAACACACTATCAACTGGGGTCCAATGGAGCCCATCATTACAGGTTTTTTTAAGAGCTCATAAAGACTCGCTTATGTCTCTGGCCTTTTCTTATGACAGGTTTTATGGGCTGCTGAGCTGAGGTTTCAGCTACTGTTGTTTAAATATTCATTGGAACTTAATATTTTACTGAACAGTATGTTTTAGTTTTTACTTGATTTTCATTAAAGGTTGGCTTTTAAAGTTTATTGTTTTATTTATTTATTTATTTAGTTATTGCAATTTTAATACCACCCAATAGCTGAAGCTATTGTTTTATATTGTGTTGTGTTTATGTTAGGTTTTAGAAGCTGCATTTGGGAGGGTTTTCCCCCCTTTATGTTGGCATAAAAGTATTCTGAATAATAAATAAGTGTGAATTTTTAAATAAAACAATAACAGCTCAGTAAACTCTAATATAAACATTAAGGGTAAAGGTTACACTATTGAAATGATAAATCAGTTAAGGGCTCACTCGTATGGTCCCTAGAGAGTGTTCCCAGGGACCACAGAAAATTTTGGATTCCCCTCCAGAAGCTGTAGACACTGCTATGACTTGGAGGGGGACTTCAAGGTCTGATTCCTCCCCACTCCCACTCCACAACCTGCTTTCTGAGATTCCAAAAGCTGCCTTGGATGACCTTGTAGAGGTTAAAAAGGAGCTGTTCAAGTGGGCGGGGAGTGGCGGAGAAGGGAAGGGAGAGGCCAAGATATGCACAATCCTGGCTCCGCCCCCAGCAGCACTGACTTCTCTTGACAGGCTCAGAGGCCCATTTAGAGGGAAAAATGAAAAATAGGATGACAGAAAAGCGAAAATTGTCTCTGTTGTTCTTTCTGCCCTGTTGGCATACACCCAACAGGATATATGAAATTCAGAGAGCTGTACTACAGTCCTATATTCAGTTTCCTGGGAGTAAGTAATGGCAGTAAGTAATGCATTGTAAAACCTAAATTACTGCTTTGATAATCTTTTGATTAATATTGGGATCAGGGTATATGAAAAATGTCCTGCTCCCATTTTAATCTGCCCTTAGGTCTTCCTCATAGGCCCTTTTCTTTTGAAGTAAGGTGCTTTGCAAAAGGGGAAAGGGCCTTTTTTGTGGTGGTGCCATGCCTCTGTAGTTTTAAACTTTTAAGTTGTATTTTATCACATTGTATTTTATGGTTTTAATTGCTGTGAACTGCCCAGAAAGTATCAGCTATCGGGTGGTATAGAAAATGTAATAAATAAATAAATGAATGAATTATTCTAAGAGCTTTCCCAAGAGCTGCAAACCTATTTCTTAAGAGGGGGAGTGTAACCCCATTCAGCCTAAAGCAAATATCACTCTCTAGTCCATCAACAACTGCATAGTTATCCACTTCATTACTGATTCCAAACATCTGTTCATGGTATCTACCACCTGCTCTGGATCAACATACAGGTGACACTTCACTCCAAATCTCCAGACGACCTCGCCCAACAGTTTCATGTACATGTTGAATACCATATAGAGCCCTAAGGAGTTCCATAGCATAAAATCCATGGAATAAAGCAAAATTCCCTTCTCATTACCAACTGGAACTTACCTGTCAGATAGGAGCAAAACAACCAGAGTGTGGCGCCCCCAACCAAGACAGAGGGCCAGAATGATACCATGGTTGACAGTATAGAAAGATATAGAGAAGTCCAAAAGAAGCAACAAGGTCACACTCCCAGTTATATTTCCCAGCATAGGTCATCAACCAGAAGCAGCCATCGCAATTTCAAGCCCACACGGAGGTGAAGGTTCAGAGATTCATCCTAGAGCTGCAAAGCATTTCCTGTTGATTGTGTATATATGTGTGTGTACAAAGGCCCCCTTGAGTTTATTAGTATAGACATCAGCTGTTTGCACAGAAAAAGAGCAGCTTTTCAGTAATTACAGTATTTCCTCTCCCCCACCCTGGTTGTGTACTTTCTCAACATGCATACACACAGAGAGAGAGAGAGAGAGACTCAGATGCCTTCGAAGGGTAATACTGGAACTAAGCAGGAATTTCTGTGCAAGGCAGCATGCAGGGATCAACCAGATTCCACCAAGGCTTTCCTTTGCATTGCTTTGAATGTTAACGAGGTGGCAAGGAAAATAAAACATTTCTTTTCAGAGGATTTGTTGTGGCTACAACCCTATAAATAATATACGGAGGAGTGGCTGATGATTGTACTCATATGATCAAATAACAAACAATGAGGTGCTGTCTATGAACTGATCCCAACACAAGCACCAAGCAAAGGGCTGAAAAAGATACTGAGGTCACCTAGGTTGGCTCCTTGATTTAATGCAACACTTATCACACATTAATCCTCCTGATTAACCTCCGTCCACCAGACGATGTGCCAGAAACAGCAGCTAACAGTGTACTCTGCAGAAGAAGTTATGCCAAAGAAATAAAAAATTAGTAAAACTAATAAATTTGGCTTGCTTGTGCTAGTTAGCCTAGCCACATAACTTTTTAAAAAAGAAAAAAGGATGGGCAGCATCCCGTGCTTCTAAGCATTTAATTATGCAGCAGTTTGTGCTGATAATAATGTGCAATAGACAGAAATAAGGGGCCAGACAATTTCGTACAGGACACAAGTAAAATGCTTTATCAGCCGTGGTCAAGGAAACATAACAGAAATGGGCTCAGGTATAAAAAAGACAACAGACGGGTCTGTTGAATGTCAGGCTTTAGACGTAGCAGCACAACTGAATTTAAAGGGTTAACACAGCAAACACTCATCTCAGATGTTTTGCAGGCTTTTTTGATGAATGAATCTTTTGTTGCATAAACAAAGATTCCTTTACCATTGGGAAATCTCAAGTCATTGCCCCATTGTACTCCTCATACTCTATGGGAGCAATTAAAGCATGCAGATAAACCAGAATATTTTACAACCACGCAGACTTTTCTTATAGAGCGGGGTGCAGGGGCGGGGGAGAGAGAGCTGCACAAGTGGATGCAATAAAAGATACTTTATAAAGTTCTCAGACTGCTCAGTGTCAGTGTGGTCAGATTTTTTTCCCTTAGTAGGAATCCCAGCTGTGATGTCTGACTCAACCACAGCTTTGATTTGATTACCAACAAAAAAAATGTGGAACAGTCACACATAATTGGTCCCAGCACTTGGAAGGAAAAACATGAACAACTATTATTTTATAGTGTGTTATCAAATAATTTTCTGAAAATCTATCTTCAAACATTAATCCCAAGACTAGATCTTCCAAATAGTTCATACATCAAAGGCATGAATGCAACACTATTGCCTATAATCAGTCATTAAATTAGAACCACTGATCACTCACTGAGGATTTGGAAGTCGTCATGGATTACATGTGAAGTTTAGGAGGCCACAACTTCACATTCTGTTTTACCAGGAGCATGTCAGATGATGAATAGGAAAGAATAAAATCCATTTCATTAAGTTTTAAGGCTAAGGCTGCAATCCTTTGAAATCTTACTTGGCAGTGAGTTGCATTGAATTCAGTGGGATTGTTGTCTGATTAAAGATGCTTAGGTTTGGGCTAAAGGGAGAGAAAAATGCAGCATTTGGGGGAGAGTATTTTAAGCTTACTGTTCAGTATTTCAAGCTGCTGCAGATGAGCAGTCAAAGCAGCAGGTTTAACTCTTTTAACTAGGAATGGACCAGAGCCACATTGGAATCACACTACAGACCAGGCACCTGCATATTTGCACAGTTTGTTTCCATTCCTCCCTCAATGCCTTCCTCAGTTCCTATATCCACTCTCAACCAACTTGTCTGGGATTAATATTTGAAAATAGATTTTCAGGAAATTATCTGATAACGCTATGAAATAATAATTGTTCATGTTTTTCTTTCCATAGGCAACCTTGTCTTTCCCCCTCTGCACTGGCCACACAAATTCTAGTGATACTTCTAGTCACCAAAGCTTTTCTCCGTATTGAAAAGCTACTTCTCGCATTTAATCCAAAACTAATCAACATCTCGCTGCTGGATGACACCAGTGCCAGACAAGCCCAAAGATTCTGGTTTTAAAATAAAGGAGTTGTGGAGAAACGTACAGATCAACAAATTAAATGCAGCCCATCAACCATGTATGGGAGCTTACCAAGAATAAGGCAGAGTTGAATGTTCATATACATTTCCTAAGCAAAGGATTGCATCAAAAGAGCCATGAATGAAGTTCCACTTGCAGAACTGTCTTTCTAACTTTCTCCTTGTCACTGCAGCCACCCAACCCTGTATGCCCGCAAAACATTGACTCTGAGAAACAATGTGGGATGGAGAACTGCAGCTGCAGGGAGGAAATGGTAGAAATCAGGGACCTCCAGTAAATGAGTGAAAGTGCCTTCCACTTGTGCAAAGATCAAACCCAGGGACTCCTGGCACTTTGATGACTAAAAAAACCCATTATAGTCTAAGCTAGCAGCCTTCCAAGGCATTTACTACAGCTCGCCAAGGGTGCCCCACGCACCGTGCCGTCACTTTCCCTCCTGCCAGTTTCCCCACTCCTTTTACTCTCCATCCCCCAGAGAGCCTCATACAGATAGATCTACTAGTAGCAAGGAAACTGTGTTCCTATCAGGCTTGCTAGTGTGCGTACTTGTCTGTGCAAGTGCATGCACATGCAAGTGCATGTAGCTCCTGGGCCAACATCACATGCAGCCCTTGGGGCCAAACATTTTGTACACCCTCTGGGCTAAGCCCTCTAGAATTTGACAGACTTCCTATTTTTACTATCTGCTTGCAACATCAAAACCCGGGTGCAGGTGTTTTGTTAGCTAACTGACAGGTCATAATATCTGGTGGGTGCATTCAATCTGGTGAATTAGCATAGGTCTGCTGCAAGGCCATTGTTCAACAGGAATTCGAGACTGAGGGCTCATCTACACCAAGCAGGATATTCCACTACGAAAGCGGTATGAAAGCAGTATATAAAAGGCAGGAGCCACACTACTGTTTTATAGTGATATTGAAGTGCACTGTACGATCTACACTACTGCTTTATAGTGGTAATGAAGTGCACTGACAACTGTTGGGGCCCATAACACATCTACACCAAGCAGGACATAACACTATGAAAGTGGTATGAAAGTGGTATATGGCATGTGTCATGGGCCCCAACAATGGTCAGTGCACTTCAATACTACTATAAAGCAGTAGTGTGGCTTCTGCAATTTATATACTTCTTTGATACCACTTTCATAGTGGAATATCTGCTTGGTGTCGATGAGCCCTGAATCTGCCACACCCAGATTTAGTACTCAATCCAGTGGCCCATGCTAACTGCCTATAACGCCTCCATAACTGTTAAAACAGGCATTTTCCCAGCGTTGTGTGTGTGTGTGTGTGTGTGTGTGTGTGTGTGTGTGTGGAGAGAAAGAGAGAGAACTAAAAAGAAATGAAACATTTTTTAAAAGAGAAAAGTGTAGGAAGTTATTTTTCCAGCTGAAGATCAGATGATAATTTATTATTGAGTAAGTACTGAACTATACTGATATTACTTTTCATATTGTTATTTCTGTCTCACCCACAATGCTGACTTGCTGGCACTAGATAATACATTCTCACACCCTTTCTTCATTCTTCACAGTTTCATTTTCACCTCCATCTCCAGAAAAGAACAAAGTCACCAGATAAATTCTATCAGAGAATCATCACGAAACTAGACATGATATGGAGTGCAATATTACTTTCCTCCGTGAACCTTTTAGCGGAAAGCAGGGTACTGGTCAAAGCAAGGAAGTGGAAGTGGGGAGAATCTGCTTAAGATACAGGTGTCCAACAATATGATGGGAAAGATTAAAGCAATCATTCCTCCCACAATTGCTCCATCCCATATTGCAGACTTTTAAAGCTGATTTTCATTTTTTTATCAAAGTCAAGGTAAAGAAAAAACCCAAAGAACTCTGTGTCGTATCTAGTTTGGCCCTAGTCATCCATCTAATCCAAAGGCAGCAGTACTTAATAGGTTGAGTGACTATTTTTATCTCTGTACATTTGCTAGTCAGTGTCCCTTTTAAACTGCGCAGTCAGCTCAGATCTCAGCATCACACTGATCTTACTTAACTTTCAATTGCCCTGCGAATGATAGGTCTTGTATTGCTAATCAATTAGGCATCCTGTGGGAACATCTTTCAGAGAATGCCTAAAATGGGGAAGTATTCCCTACACCTGTGTGCTTTACAATGGCAAATTCAAGCCCCCAATATTTTTCTTCTGTATTTTTCTTCATATTTCAACGTTTGGTCAGCAACTAGCTTTATTGTACTTATTTATTTGCAGGCATTCAACCCCCACCTTTCTATAAAATATCTAAAGTGGCTTGCAACAGAAGTGAAACAATACACAATAATGAAAATATAAAATAAAAACCAATAAATAAACTACCTAAAATTGGGGAGTGGTTCCAAATGTTGCCAGGGCAGATCCAGTTTGAAATCCCCAAAGGGCCTGCTGGCAAGTCCTAATGCCATGGTCCCTGCTTCCTCCCTGCTGCTTTTTCATCTCTACCTTGGCAACTGGGAGAAGAGCAGGTAGCATCTGTCCATGGACCAGATTTGTCCCAGGGGCTTCTAGGTACACAGCAAGGATGTTTAAACAGTCCCCCGCCTGAATGTTTTATATATATTTATATAATTTATCTTGTGTTTCACAACAACTAGGTAAAGAAGCTAGTAGTTTTTCTGCTGTGGGGAAAGTTTTGTTCTTCCCATCTCCAACAGACCTTTACACCTGTAATGACACATGTACCTGGCTCAAAATGCACCATTAATTCAAGCAAGCTCTCATTTTTATGTAGCTGTTGTGTGTATTTTTAATTCAACCACCTTGCATTTTTAAACCAAATAAAACGGTGTTCTACTTGAAATTCTGCGTTGGACAGACGAGAAAGAAATAGCTCCATGATTGTCACAAGGGACAACCAACCAGTAATCTGCACGGTCAGCTTCTGTTGGAAATAGAAAGCACTGGTTGCTCTTGAGCTTGATTATCTGAAGAGGGTAGTATTACAAAAAGTACTTGACTGTGTATCCATGACAAGCTCCTCAGCCAAGCAATGTATGCTTCTATGCACCTTTAGTATCATATTTCAAAATATGTTTCAGAAGCAAAACACACATTTTCCTTCTAAACAAATCATTTTAATTGAAATCGAAGTGTTCTGTGTTTAGTTTATGGTACTCTGCAATACAATTTCTGCCATAAACATACCTAGGTCTTCTTGTCCATCAATAACAGGATAAATTACATTTTACTGAACTTCTGGACCCTTCACAGATACCTCAAAAGACTAAAGCAAAGCCTATTTTTATACAGGAGAGTACTACAATTATAGTAAAAGTAGATTTTATTTACTGAATAGCCAGCTTCTCTACTCCACTGATCTGAAGCTGCAGAGCATGTAGTTAAGCATGAAGCACTATGAACAGTTTTCCACCAAGGTAATAAAGATGACTTGGGCAGCTGGCCACATCTGTGGCATTCACCACTTTCTAGTTCAAAACCATCACTATTGTTGAGGCACTGTAGGTTCAATTTAATATCTGATGAAACAGTCCACAGCAGAGAAAGGAAAATCAGGAACAGAAAAACAGGTGTCAAAGAGAAACACAACATGATCAAATAAGCCTGTGACTTGCTAGCATCAGGTCGCAAGATTGTCTGAGACTGTAGCTAGTCAATCCAAAAATGTTTATACTGGGCTCCCAGCCAATTAAAAGACAGGCAGCGAGCCAATCAGAGCTTGAGAAATCCCTAAAGAACCACGAAAAATCCAAGAAATTTCTACAATTTCCAAACTCTTGTATGCCTCTGGTTCTTGAATTAAGGACACATTTGCTCATCCTGATGGGCATGACATTTAACAACATATTAAAACACCAAATTAATGTGTCCACCTTAATGTTTATAGTATTAAATACAAGCAAGTTTCACAAGCTAGTTGATACCAAATAAGCCCAAATTTTCCAACATTTTTATAACAAATGTTTTGAATTTGAAGTGGTATGATTTTAATATGTGCACCGGAGGTTCATCAGTTATGACTTGGAAATCCACTTAATGCTTGCTGTTTTTCCCAGTTCTAGTCTTAACACACACAATTTTATTCACACACAATCCTTCTAAAATCAGACACTCTATACAACTCTTCCACATCTGTAATCACAGATTCCCACCACACAGTGAACCTGTAAAATCCAAGTCCTCTTTAGCATAAGAGTGAAACTTACAGCTAAAGTCTTAAAGTCAGTTTATACAATCAACAGAATTATGTGGAAGTTTCTGCTGATCTGTATCACTTCAGGCAGCAAGGAAACTGCATATTTGAATGATCTATTATTATGGGACCGGGGTGGGTAGTGGGTAGGAGGAGGCTCCTTGTACAAAGAAAAATACCAGCAAAAGTACCATGTTGCTTTTCTAGAAGTGATTGTTTTGTTTTGTATGGGCGAACATTCAAATATACAATTCTGTACCTACAGTCTAGAATGATATAAGTCCAGAAAAGACAAACACCTGCATAATGTCTTTTGATCTGTAACGCTAGGAGCCCTTCATCTAAGAGCATCCAGTAAAACAAAAAGAGCCCGGGCGGGGGGGGGGGGGGGATATTGCCTAATGGTTCCAGCCTGATACTTCAGTATAGAGTCAATGTGATCTGTTCAAATAATCATCTGAACTTTTTAATGGTTATCTGAACTCTCCAACCCCTTTGTTATAAGTTCATTAGCAATAATTCCTTCTCATATGAGTCTAATATACATAAGAGAACAAATAAATGCATATATAACTCACACTTTACTGCAAATACATTTTAGAAATGTTTTATCTACATTAAATCTACCATGACATCTATGAACTTCTAAAGGAAGTAACAATCTTCTAAGAACATAACAGGACACTATCCCAAAGTATTCCTTTTCTAGAATTGTCCAAAGCATTTTCAAAGTATATATATACATATAAGTGTGTGCTTTTTAGCAGTCTGAAATTGGCAGCATGTCGTATCAGACTGGATAAAGGTTAGGCTAAATGGAGGGTAACAAAACAATTCTAGCAAACATTTAAATATATATGTCAATTGATGCACCAGACCCTGCAAGGTACATCTGTCTCTTAACTCCCCGTGTGTGTGTGTGTGTGTGTGTGTGTGTGTGTGTATGCAGAAAAATAATATGCAAGAGAAAAGGTACTATGAAAAGTGTTACATTCTTAATTTAAAACTTGCATCTCTGTGTATACTTGAAGTCCACCTACAAAAACTGAAAGTGTATGACAATTTGTTTATCAAATTGTTTTTCATATTAGCAAATATATTTTGATAGAAGATATCAGTATGAAGTCCAGTCCTGGTGGATATAAGTTCCTCTACGATTGATTTCAAAAGCTGAGATCCATACTGTTATTATACACACACACACACACACACACCAAAGCCATGTGGTTACTGTTAGAATCCTAATAGAATTTTGCAGGGCCCTGCTTTCTGCAGCAGACACATTCATTTTAGACAATTTAATGGAAGTCACTGCAAAACACATTCATTAGATCTCAAATCACATAGCTAGACATTACCTCTGCCCATGACACAGGCTATCAATATAAGGAGAAAGCTTGAAAAGAAATAAAGCAACAGAAAGGTAGACTCCGGTTAGGATTTAGTTATGAAACAGAATAAAATTCAAGGACAGTATGAACTGTACAAATCAAATGTGTTGCCCATATAAAGTATATCCACAATAACTAAAACAGCAACACACTAGGAAGTTCAGGTTTGTTTGTTTTTAAAGACCGAACAACAATATATTACCAGATAGCCTTTATGATTATCATAAATGTTTCAATTCAGTAACTGAAATCTCCCTCTGGTCTCCTTTTGCTAATACTGCAGCTCAAGCCACTTGTAAATGACATTTCCTTTCTGCTCATTTCCAACGTTGTTTACTGATGACCAAACTCAGGCTGTGCTAGAAACCAAGGAAAGCACCTTACTCTGATTCCTATGCCAGAGTCACTTTATCTTCATGACACAGAAATACATAATAGCATGGGCAATGAAAGATAACATCCACACTTCTGCACTACCTAATCATCAGCAATCCATTATTGATTCTGTGACACTCTTCCATTTTCTCAGCCTTTAGATACCAAAACTGCAGTACTGCTGTTTTACACAGTGCAAATTACAATCTGCATTCTTCAATAACACACTGACCTGGCTCGTTATTGAATAGTGGGTCAATGTTGAATAGTCAGTCATTGTTGACAACATGGGTTGTCATTACATGCAAACCCTGCACTATGGTTTAACTATGGGTCATTTACCACAAACAGCTCAGGAACAGAACCAATAGTTTGTTGTTGAATTGTGAACTCAGGGTTGTTTGTGGCTAACAACCAATAGTTAAACCATTCCTACATAATGGCCTGGTTCAGACAACACACTAAACCATGCTGCTTAACCACAAAATGGTTAAGGGAATACGTTAATGCATTCCCTTAACCATTTTGTGGTTAAGCAGCATGGTTTAACGTGTTGTCTGAACCAGGCCAGTGAAAACCCATGATTCAATGACAGCCCATACTCAACCTGTTTTCTAAGTTGTCATTACATTCGGACCAGATCACTGACCATGAAGTGTGTATGCATGCCAGGTGATACTTATCTCTGTCAAATAGTACACTTCCTTTGTGCTACACTGGATGCTGTCTGTTGGAATTGTGTGTTCTGCTGCAAAGTTCTGAGATCTCCAAGTGATGTGTTTTAAATTTCAATTGCACTTTTATCCCATGTGATGTTTTCATCTATGAGAGATGGTTAGCTTATTTAACTAGTTGACACTGGAGTTTGGCCAGTTGTTTGGTGGGAAATTGCTTATGGTGTCAGAATGAACTATGTGGTTTTAGAGACCTGGACAGGGACGGGGTATATGTGTATGTGAATTCTTCATGTGGGAGCAGTTCACTACCACATTTGGTGGATGCCAGGTAGTGTGTCCAAGTATGTATATGGGCCTTATGCTGTTTTTTGTATGGCCTGTCGGCCAGACAGTATATACATCTGCTTTATATAGGAGGAATAGAATTATTTAGTGGAGAGTGATGCAGTGTGTGAGATACTGTCTGCAGTTCTGTGCCTGTATATATTAGCATCGCTATCATAATTGTCTACACAGAAATCTGGGAAGTGCAGAAAGATAAACAGAGGTTTGGGCAGTGTTTGGCTATTGGTCTGCATTATGTGTCCAGCACTGTAGTGATATGCAGCTAGATCACTGTTATAGGTGTTTGTATGTACAGGAGGTCTGCAGGTTCAGCAAAGGAAGTCTAGAAGTAACAAGATGGAGTTGTGTCTCAATTGTAAATGCCGAGGATGTGTTATTATTAAAGATACCATGCCTGTTTGATATGCCTAACAGTGTGTGATTAGTTTTTGCAAGGCTGGATGGCAATAAGAAATTGTGAAGAATGTAATAGGGTTTTTACAGCAAACAAGGATTGTGAACCAGATGTGGTCATGGGGGGGGGTTGTTTGCCAAAGAGTGTGACAGCATGAAGACACAGAGGAGAAGCAGATCTCTTCTGGTGTCAACAAGCTTGAGTGACAGAGCAGTGTGCCTGAAGCAGCTGTGCATGGCAACACCTCCATCCCCAAACCCATCTGATGAAGTGGACTCTGGTCCACATAACAAATGAATTAGCCTTTAAGGTGCCACCAGGCTCTTTGTTGCTTATGCCAAGGGCAATGACTCGCACCCAACCAGTGTGGCTTCTACCAAGCAGGTGGAACTAAGATCGTAGCCTCGGGGTGTGCGAGTGCGAGTGCGTGCGTGCTTGCGGGGGAGGGTGTTTTGTACCTCCAGCTGCTGCAGCCTAAGGTAAAAGTGCCCCGCAGAGGGCGTTGCCTGCCATCGTGTACCTCCCCGGGGTCCTTAGAGCGCACCCACCTGCCGAAGGCGTGGCTGGCTGGCTTGGGGCGATGTCCCGCCTCCAGGGGCCCCAGGGGAGGTGGGGGAAGCCATCTTCCGCGCCTCGGCCCCTTCTTCTGTCACTCGCGCCTCTTCTCCAGTCCCGCCGCGCTGTGGTCTGGTAGCTAGCGTCGCCGCCTGCTGCTGCTGCTGCTGCTGCTACCGGCTTCAAGCTGGCCGGCGCCAACGGGAGGCAGGCGCTGGGCTGCCCATGCCCAAGAAGTCCCCTTTCCTCTCTTTCACCTTCGTCCGTCCCGCCCGCAAGCGCCCTCCTTTCCAGCCTCGGGCGGGGGAAGGAGAAGAGCTTGCTTCGAAGCCAGCCAAAGAATTCCCCAGCAGCCCGCTTCCGACCCAGCAACGGGCTGCAATTGGGGGGGGGGGAGAGAGAGAGAGGACACGCCAGCCACCGACTGACTGGTCAAGGAATGACCTTCCCCGGGAAAGTCGGAGGCGCTGCTGCTTTGCGGCGGCTGGAGCAGCAGCGCGTCTTCGGCGCCTCCTCGCCTTTGCTCTGCTCTTGCCCGGCTTGGTGCAGCGGCAGCTTCTCGCCTCTCTCTGCCTGTGTGTGTATATATGCGCGCGCGCGCGCGTTTGTCGGGGGCGGGAGTGAGGCGGAGGGGGGGGAGAGAAGAGCGCCAGTGCTGGGATTATTCTTGCAGTCCTTCTCTCTCTCTCTGTCTCTCTGTCTTTCTCAGCAACACGTACACGCGCTCACACATACGCGGAGTGACTTGAGGAGGGAAGAGCCGGAGAGAGAAAAGGCGGCAGGCTGAGCTCTCGATGAGGTCATGGACAGCTCCTTGAAATACGGCCGGCTTGCTGCTGCTGGTGCTGCCGCCGTCGCACTGGCGTAGCTTACCGGCAGGCGAAAGGGCGGGGGACACGCACATGTAAATGAGAAATGAAAATAATAATTTAGACAGCGCCAGCCATTGGCTCCGTTCCCCCACCCTCACGCCCAGCGCCACCGTCCTTTCTCTGCACAGAGCGCAGCATTGCTGCTCGCTGACAAGAGTCCATCACAAGACACCGGGATCTTTTCCAGATCCCTGCTCCCCGCCCAGCGAGCTCTGATATCGTGATTTCACTTTCCTTCCAAAGCTTTGGAGGGAGGTATCGTGTTTGTTTGGATATACATCTGTGTAAGCTGGTCGTCCCCCCGCCCCTCCTGCCTTGCCGCCACCCGTGAGGCGTTGCCCG
Organism: Elgaria multicarinata webbii; assembly: GCF_023053635.1. Classification (NCBI taxonomy): domain Eukaryota; kingdom Metazoa; phylum Chordata; class Lepidosauria; order Squamata; family Anguidae; genus Elgaria; species Elgaria multicarinata. The sequence continues at coordinate 31,956,807 of NC_086180.1, read as the reverse complement.
AGGTGTAATGCGGCGGTGTGGTCGCCCGGGCGAGGCGTTGCTCTCGCTCTGCTTTATATACTCCAGACAGGCAGTCGTACAAAAAGAAACCTGAAGTATTAACGGAGTCAACCTAGGAGTCCGTTAAGCCCCACTGACTTTTACGGTGTAAGTGACCGCGGAGTTGCTATCTAGCGGTGCACGCCTAGGCATGTTTACAGAGAAATAAATCCTGTTGAATTCCCCAACCTGGACTACACACGACCCAGCCAGCCAGCATGGAGATGATAAGACTTGTAGTACAATACAGTGGAGACTATTGGCTCCAATGTCAGTGGGGTGGTGAATCCACTCCGGGTTTCATTCAGAATTCTTAACAGATTTGACTGGTTCTGACTGAAACCCGGAGCAGATTCCACCCCACTGACATCGGAGCCACCAGCCTCCATTAGTCCAACACATCTAGAGGGCATCAGGTTGAGGAAGGCTGTTGTATAGGAATGGAGCCTAAAGCTATGTTAGAGCCAATTCATTGAGGAATGGATTGCAGTCTTCTGCCTGCTTACCTGAGACTGAGTTCCATAGTGCTCAATGAATATTTTTGAGTAGATACCTATGTTTTTGTAGATCTTATGGCTATTAGGCATAACAACAAAATGGAAACTCCATGGTCCCAAGTAGTATATTTGCTGCCTAACAAGCTTTTAAGTACCAGGCAAAAATATATCTAAAAACACTTTTAGCTGCTGTTTTTAACCTTGCTATTTTTATTTTGACTTATTTTTTAATGTTGGTTTTATTTTGGTAAGGTATTGTATTATATGAATACATTTTGTAAGATGCATTAAGGGCTTTTAAGTTGAACGGCAGGGTACACAAGACCGTAGGAAGTGACCTGCTGCATCAGACTAGAGGCCCATCTGGTTTCCATTGAGGCTAACCAGATGCTGCTCCAGTTGTTCCCCACCAACTGATATTCAGTTGCATGCTGCCTCTGATCCTAGAGGTAGCATACAGGCATCGTGACTAGTGGCCATTTATTTAAAGATTTGGAATAAAATATAAAAGGGAACAAAAGAAGAGGGAATCCTCATCCCCTTTCTGCACTGAAGCATCTAGTTGGCCATTTTGGGAAACAGAATGCTGGCCAGATATCTGATAGACAGGGCCTGCCCTATCAATAGGCAGCATCAGACAGCTACTGTACCTCAGCCAGCAGATTTTAGGTATCATGTTCCGTCCCCCGTCCCCCAACAAAAAACAGGCACAGGAAATATTGAGTCACGTAAACACTGTCAAAATGTGTTTGTTGGCATTGGTCAACAAGTAATATGTAAAATATGAAGTTAATTGCATTTTATATTCTACTGACATTAAAAACAAGAAATTGTAAGGGTAGGCCTTGATCAGAACTAGTAAGGAAGTACTTATTACATTTTTACTTTAAAATCATAGCCAGATTTCAAAATATTTATCAATATTTTAAAAAACAAGACTTTTAAAACCTTTTCTTTGTGCTGATGCCAGCATCACAAAGTGGGGACCCACAATATTGCACAGCAGCAGCCCAGGAGAGCACATTGGTGGTTCAGTGGGGAGAAATATCAGGAATAAGTCATCCTTGATGTATTCCCTCTCATTTTTTTCTCATTGCTTTGGAGGTCATGGTATATATGTATCCTCTGGCCCCCACCTGCTCCATCCTATTAAGAGAGCCAATGCAAACTTCAGAATATAAGAAGAGCCTTGTGTTGGGATCAGTCCAAAGGATCACCTAGTCTAGCAGTGGCCAACCAGGTGCTTCTGGGAAGCTCATAAGTATACATTTAATTTTTACCATGTTGTCTAAGGCAAAATCTGAGATCTTCTTGATCTTTATTTGAAAAATGAAGGCCTATGACTAGACTGCATGAATGCCACATGAACCTCCTTGTGATATTGACAACACTGTTTTATGGAGCACAATTGCTGCAGATTGGGGTGACATTTTAATTACTTATCCTAAGTTTGCAGAGAAACACTAGCTATGCAATATATAATTTATCTGGTTGAGACATTTTGCTGCCTGAGATGAAGGTCAAGATGCCACTCAGCCCCATTCCACATAGAGATGCCAATGAGATTGGCAATTTAATCTTACCTCAAGACTGGTGAATAGAACAGCATCTTTCACCATAGCTGGGAGCAGCAGGTTAGTTTAAGGGTGAATCCAAGGGCAGGCCACGTAGCACACACTGTTCTGCCTTTCAACACCTCACCATTATTTGCTCACCACTCTGTCTGACACTTGCTCTCTTAAAAAGGGGATATTGTTCATGTGACAGCATGTATTGTGTGAGCAGACCAGCACTGGACCAACTGCTGTGTGTGGCCTGAGCTGGCTGCCTTTTTGCCCAGTCACTCAGTCAGGGGCCTTTCCCAGTGATGCCGTCTGTGAGACATTGGGAGAAGAGAACTAGGTAAGACAGGCCAGCAGCAGCAAGCAAGCATTGCTACCAGCTCAGGATCATGGGAACAGCCCAAAGGCTCAGAAGGAACAACCAGACATAGCCAATGGCCTGGGATGACCATAATACTCTGCTTACTGTGCCCTTGGGGACATGGAGCTAGGAAAGCTTAGCATATGTCTTTTTTCTCCACTAATTTGTATTTTATTTATTTATTTATTTAATTAAGCCTTGAAATGAGGAGAGGAAAAACTGACCACTCCTCTAGTGTATATGTTTATAAAATATGTTATGTCTGAGGTCAAGTCCTGTAGAAGCAATCTTTCAAGACTGCTTTATTGATTGCACAAACTAAGACATTATTCTGCCATGTTTAAATTGGTGAAAGCAATATGAAATATAACACTGTTATTTAAAATGGCCAACGTATTTCTCTATGCTAAGAGGATCCTTATGTATATAATACATGGAGAAGACTAAAGCTGTCATATGCTGAAATTGAATTTACGTTGAACATGAGTATAAAGTATTTTTGGCTCTACACCTACAAAAGATGCCACATTTGAATTCTGATTGTGCAAATGGCTAATGGATGTCAGCCCTCCTCAGGTCATTTATGTTTTTAATAGGCAGTCTGACAAGAAGACTGCTGTATGGCTACTTCCAGGCTAGACACAGATTAACACTTAACTTAAATTAGCAAAGTTAAACTATCTGGTTTTCTTTCATATAAAATCAGGGACACATGCAGCAATGTCTCTCAAAGCCTTTCCTCTTATTATGGAAAAGATACAGTGCAATATTTACTCAGAAGTAAGTCCCACTGTGTTAAGTAAGGTTTATTCCCAGGTGGACTGCACCTTAACATAGTTTGTTATTATGCTTAATTATAAAATCTCCAAACAAGCAACAGATAACACCCATATTTTTGCTTGTGAAGTCAAGGGGTGTGTGGAATATCAAACATACTACCGGGTGCGTTTACACAACACACTAACCCACCCAGTGTGAGTTGTTGTTTCACCATGGGTTATTATATTGTCTGAAAGCAGTGTGTTTTCCACAGGGTGGGTTATCATGTTTTCTGAACACAGTGCTTTTTCCACAGGGTGGGTTATCTTGTTGTCTGAACATAGTGTTTTTGCAGGGTTGCTCGTTCACCATGTGGTGTGGCTTGCTAACCACCCTGAACCATGGGTTTTCAAGGTGCTTGTTCAAGAAAAATAAACCACACCACATGGTTAACAAGCCACACTGCGGAAAATATTCTGCATTCAGACAGCACAATAACCCACCCTGTGGAAAATGCACTGCGTTTAGACAGCACAATAACCTATGGTGGGTTAGAGTGTTGAGTGAACCCCGTCTTTGTCAACAACTAGATTTAACACTGATGTTATTTTATTTATTTATTTTATTTTTGTAATTTTGTTTATATTTAGAAAATTAATAACATCCTTTAAAATGTATTTAAAAAGCCACTTCTGCAGAAGAATACAGATTTGAAAAGATATGGCTGAGAGTCAATAGAAATAAGGGCAAGAGAAGAAATTAATTGGTGATATTCAAGAGTATATAAAGCCAAATGTCACCTGGGCTTCAGTGATTTCAACAGAATACACATCCAAGTTGATCTACTTAGGATTGTTGTCTGATACTTTAAGCAAGTGTAAAAACAGAAGCAGGCAACAGAGATGCTTGGCAGTCTATGCTTGGCTCAGCAAAGAGGGTTCCCAGAACAACTTGGATCAAGATATTTTAAAAGATCGCATTATCGTGTTTCTAAAAATCAATAGTCATTACAGTACTTTGGGTATGTTGGGATATAAATGCTTTCCATCCCACAGACAACTCACTTGATGCTTGTAAGGATGAGTTTCTAACCTGTTTTTCCCCCTGCTTCTTTTTCCTGGTGATGGTGGTGGTGTTTGTACACCAACAGTCTTTACATAGATTTGCATATCTGTATGTTTCCTTCATCCTTCAATAAGCAACTTGAACATTAATATGCTTCTTTTGATGTGGCTTAAACTCAAGCTTGATATGTACAACTATAGTGACGCAGAGCAACAACAGCAGACCAAATTGGGTGTGGTCATTAAGAGAGTTGGGAGACATTATTTATCCCAATGGCCCCAGCATTGCCATAGTCCAGAAGGGCAAGAGAGAGAAGCAGGAACAGCCTGAGTGAGAAATGCACTGTTCCCCAGGGACTATGGTAACATCCAGCCTTGGAGACATTTTAAGGGGTGGGCAGGGTATTTGTTCTGCAGGCCCTAGAACAACAGCAGACAAAAGCTGGTACTTTCTTACTGCTGCTACAGTGAGGGCCAGGATCTGCTGTCTTTCTTTGTCCCTGCAGACAACTCTCTTGGCACCTGCCAGGCTGGCTGCCCCTTTTGATATCATCAACCATTGTATCTTGGAGAGGCTGTCTGAACCGACATGGCATTGTGATGGTCCTGCTGATTCTTGGATAGCAGTTTCCAGAAGGTAGTGTTGGGGGACTTCTGCTCAACTCCATGGTATTTATGCCTTGGAGTCCCACAAGTTTTCATCTTGTCCCCCATGCTATTTACCATCTACATGAAACTGCTGAATGAGATCATTCAGAAATTTAGAATGCAGTATCATTGGTATGCTGATGACACACAGCTCTATCTATCTTTCTCATCAGATTCAGGTCAGGCAGTGGAAGTGCGTAATCAGTGCCTGGCCATGGTAATGGACTGGATGAGGGCCAATAAGCTGAAGCTCAATCCAGGCAAGAGAGCTAGTGGGTGGTTCAGCGATCTAGGGGAACAGTGTTCAACCTGTTCTGGAAGGCATTGCACTCATCCTAAATTAGAAAGCTTGTAGGTTAGGGGTGTGTGTGGATCAAACTTTGTCAATAGAGGGAACAAGTGTTTTCTGTGGATCAGAACACCTTTTACTAGCTTAGTCTAGTATGCCAGCTATGACCCTACCTGGAAAGAGACAGCCTGGCTTTAGTGATCCATGCTCTAGTAACCTCCAAGTTGGATTACTGGAATAGTTTGTAGGTAGGGAATTCCCTTGAAGGTAGTCTGGGAATTTCACTTAGTACAAATTATGACACAGAGGATACTGAGTTGAGCTGGGCATTATGACTGCATTACACCTGTCTTTGGCACATTGTGGCATCTTTACTGGCTCCCAGTTTATTCTGAGACCCAATTCAAGGTGCTGGTGTTAACATTTAAAGCCCTTCATGGTCTCGGGTCACAGTATCTAAATTACTCTCTCTTCCCATATGTCCCTGCCCATGTTCTGAGATCATCATCTGCAGCCCTGGCCCCAATGAGCCCCCATTCAGCCACCCCAGAGCCCTACTTGAGAATTCCCAGTTGGTCCCCAGGAACGAAAAGCCAAAACAGGGGCTCTGTTGAAAACTTGCAAAGATCTAATCTTCAGGGATAAAACCACTCTTTCCTAACCTTTTAGCCTGCTTGTTTTCCTCCCCATTTTTGCCCCTACAGTTTTGCTGTGACCTTCTTGATTCATGAATTTAAAGTCCAGTCAGGAGGCGGCAACCTGCATTAGATCCAGGCTTTGTAACATCATCCGCTATTTTGTTTTGATTTTTTTGCCAAGCTGTTTATTGCTGTAGAACAAAAATACAGAACAGCTTCTACCGTCCCCACCATGCCCCCCCTCACCAGTACCTTCCCTCCCCCCACTTCCCTGGTTTCCAGTGACCAGTCGCCTTCGATTAGGACCACCCCCCAGATCAGCCAGGGAGCAAGGTGAGTCGGTGAAAGAGCCGGGGGTGATCTTGGTCCCACTGAAAAAGTTGTGGTAAGTCCCCGACTTTTTTTCTGTGCAGCTTTGTGAGAATGCCTCACAGTGGCTGCAAATCTACAGGTGCATCGCATAACTGATGCAGCACAGATTCGCAGCCGCTGTTGGACTTTGGGTGCATATAGACAGCCCCTGGACATGAAGCTAGAACTTCCCCTACCATGGCTCTGTATGTTCAACCAATTCTCGATAGGATTGCACTCCTTCTGAAAGAACAGGAATGCAGTTTGGGGAATTGCCTTGATCCAGCATTGTTACTGGAGGCCCTTAGTGCATGGAATACCTTTTACGAGCTTTGGCTAGTTCACCAACAGCAATTATTTCTGGACATGATATTTTAGCTACAACAATTCATGCTCTGGTATTCTCCCAGCTGGATTACTGGAAAGCTTTATATGTGGGACTGCTATTGAAGACTATTTGAAAGCTTTGTTTAGTTCGGCAGCTAGAATTCTGACTAGTTTAGCTAAATGGAGTCATATTATACCAATTCACACTGCATTAGTTTGCCTATTCACTTTTGAGTCCACTTCAAAGTGCTGGTACTTACCTTTAAAGCCCCAAATGGCTTAGGAACCAAGGAGGACCTCTTCCCATACCATCTTTCCCCTGCCTTAGAAACTTCAGATGATGCCATTTTCAGAACATTGTCAGTGGATAAGGCGCATTTTAGGGTGGTCACATGCCCCACTTTACAGAAGACAGTTTTCTATTTGAAGGGCTGTCCAGTTTAAAGATAAAGAACCATAAAAAGGAAGAACAGTGGTTGCATTTAAATTATAGCAATAATTTCTAAGTCTGCACATTGAAGGTTAATTCTTATATTGTTTTAATTATATTGTACTTTTATTGTACACTACCCTGGAATCCACCAGGATGAAGGGTGGGCTATACACTTTTGAAACAAAGAAATACATCCCATTAACAGACAAATCAAACATACAGCTATTTTGGGAAACTTCTGATTACTGAAAATATTTAAACTGAACTAATAACTTAGATTTCCCCTGGTCTAAAAATGTTATGACAGCTGTAGAATTATTTTTGCCTTTTGGATTAATCTGGTCTCCTGCAGTATTTTATATTTTCTCAGACTTATTTCTCATCTTTAATGCATTCTCCACTGTGTTTGTGCTTGGGAGTTAAAAACTCCTTTTAAAACAAACCTGTCTCTTTACTTGCTTTTTTTAGTAGAGCAACAATTTCACAGTCCAATTGTTCTTTTTTGATAAGTGGCCTGTAACATCCACAGAACATGTTTGTTTTGAGACATTTCAATTATAAGTCTCTAAACTCAGCTACTTCCAAATCACTTCTTGCATGAAAGGTTATTGTGTAATCACAACTAATGTTCCCCTAATCTAAATCTTTTTTCTTTCCCCTTTTCATCTTTGCATCCCATAATGAAATCCTATACTGTACTAAGTACCAAGAGGTTTTGTCCCATAGATTGGCTATATTTAGCATACCTTGAACAAATGCATCTAGGCAGCAATCATGCTCACAATTACCTGGGAGTATATCCAATTGAACTCAGTGAGACTTACTTCTGAGTAGGTATGCATAGGATAACACTGTTAATACTTCTTCTCAAGAAGATATCCCTGCAGCAAGCCGTACGCACCATTACATCTAACCAACTATTAGTGCAGGACTATGGTTTGAGAAATGTGAAAACTAAAGTGTTCCTGCTGCTTTGAGCAAATAAAGATCTGTGTACAGATATGCAGCATGATCCTAAGGATGCTTACTCAGGAGTAAGTTCAATTGAATTACTGTCTAGAAAGTGAGTTAAGGATTGTAGTCTTAGTCCTGGATGCTTACTGAATGGCCATCCTTCTAAACATTTTCACTTGGCATTGAAAAATATTGGAATTGTTTAAAAAAATATTTATAGCACGGGTGACTAACTAAAATCAGCAGCAGGGCTGAATGATCCCCCTATCCAGCCCTCAGTGGGCCCAATGATGTGAAAGGGGTGGGGCCAGGTCACCGGATGCCTTGCCCCATCATTTCATGTCCAATGGGTACACTGGGTACTCGATGCTCCACACAATCTACTGGGAATTGGATTTTCTGTTTGCGGGCTTCTCCCATTGTAGAAGGCCTGTGCATAGCAAAGTCACTTTGTCTGCTATGAGCCTTCTTCCATGGGGAGAGGTCACAGGGCAGGAAAAGCTGCCCAGCCTGACTTAGCATATCACGTGAAACCCACTTGTCCTACAAGCACCAGATAAGTGCACAGCTGCTGCTCTCCCAGGGAATTAGATCTAGTTTCTATAGATTCAAAACCGAGGGGTAAATTACTGGTTTGCCTTATGGTACTAATGATAAGGTACCTGAAATAAAAACAATTTTTAATCTCAAGAACAGACCACTGAGGCAATCATATGTTATACATACATCCTGGGGTGTCCTGTTCAACTTTGATTTAAAAGCTTTTACTGATGCTTTGTTGTCTCAGTGATTTTATTTGCCTTTTCTTCTTTTACCTAGAGAAGCCCTAGGGCTTGATTTCAGCATAACTTTATGTGACGGGAATCTTAAGACTGGCTTAAGTGTTGTGTCATATTTCTTTAGAAATCCATATACTGATGGATTAGCTAGCTTGTTTGGGTGTAAACATGACATGAAATTGCTATGCTTGAAACCATTCTAATGTGACACTGTTGCAAGTCTCGAAATACACATCTTCAGATGTACTTCAGTTAAAAAGTAATGGGTAGCATGGATATGAGAATTCCTGTACAATAGCTCAAAGGACTGGATGGCTAAAAGATATTATTCATGTATTTGTTTATCAATCATTCTATGTGTTAAATAGCTGAATTAGAACTTACCAAGAAGCTTGTTTCTATTCATTTGATCTTGTTTGGAAACAATGATTTCCTGTCCTACTACAGGTGTTAATTACCATACCAGATGATTGTGTTACCACTAGTTACTGCTTTGGGGAATGGACACTATTTATTTTGCATGCATTTAAAGCTTTAAGTGAATTGTCTCAGGCTGTTGTTTTTTACACTTGAATATTATTTGACCCTACTGTATACAATTATGTTCTATCTATCTATCTATCTATCTGTGGGTGGATGTGATCTGAGAATACTACATGCCAACTGAGAACACTAGTCTGTGTCTAAAGTAGGCTCTAGTCCAGGAAAATACATTACTTATGGCAAAAAAAAAGTATTAGTCTTTAAGGTGCCACAAGATACAAACACTGAACTGGTCATTCCCTTCCTTCCTAGAACAAAATTAGTTAGTGTATTACTGCTCTATAAATGAGTCATCCTTCTGTGTCCAGAAACTAGTTCTTTTACATTAAGTTGCTGCATCACATACAGTTATTCATCAAAGGTCATTTGTACAGTGTAGAGGAGGCTATATCACTTCACTCTTGCGCATCAAGAGCAAGCCTCGAATAAATCCTCTCTCTCTCTAGATGTATGATTCTTTTATAATACAAGGTATGCAGAGTGCTGAATTGTGAGGCATGTCAACTACCAGTAATTAGGGGTGTTAATAATGATATACTCCAAAACAGCCAACTAGGGTGGGCATTTCTTGGAAAGAACAGTCTATTATCTTCATACCCCCTTTCCTGGCTCTTTCCCACAGGACTCTTCACCAACTTCTGCCTTTATCCTCATCCATCTTACAGATAATAAGTGGTGTGAAGGGGAAAGAACAAGGGCCGGTTTTGGAAGAAGATACCCCAATACAAACTGGATACTGTGTTTTGGGCAACAGAGAATCAGAACTAAAGATTAGGTGTACCAAAATGTGAGGAACATATTCCTTATTCTTTATTATTTTCTGCTTCCCTCTTGACACCATCTGTCAAGAATATTTATTACACACAAAAGAAGAATAATGGAACTAGATTTATCAGAATGAGAACTTTAATAAACTAACACAAAAGGGTTGGTGACTCAATGATTCTGATTAGAACTTCCACCGCTGAGGACTTAGATAGTAGACCATGAAAATTTGCCAGAATGTGTTCATTATATTTCATGCTTCATTGATATTGAATATATTCCAATACTAGCCAGAAGCAAGAGAATAGAAGGTTAGTTACTAGTATGAAAAAAAGAAGGGAAAGGACAAATATGGAGGAAGCAACTAACTACAGAAGTTAATAGAATTAATCATCTGCAGCTAATGGGTGGAGAACCAAGTACATGTGAGTCTGAAAGAATTGATGCACAAACAATGAAAAATACCAAAAAGGTCTAGAATTTTGTTATCTGCTTCTTCGTCCTCTCTTTAGGCATCAAGAAATTATTTAGACTGAATATTTCTGAAATTCTGTGTGTGATGTAATTAACCTGATATATCCATACCTGCCATTTAAGTAGGTAACAGTTGCAAAATATTAGGCTTAGCTAACAGCTTAGGTTTAGAAAACTTGGACCACCTTCTAAGTTCTAATGCAGTTGATTTGGCCCCTACTAAGTTTGCAGTTAGCCGCTATCTGATAAGTGGGTTATCTATCAAAACACACCATGGAAAGGAAAGCTTCTCTCAAATCTCTTTTAAGTATCTTAAAAACTATTACCACTTTGATCTCATCTTTTTTAAATCAAAGAGTATTTAAACAGAACATTCCATTTCATCTGTTATTGGCATTTCAAAATTATTTAAGTTTTAAACTGTTAGTGTTTGCATACCGGCATTTCAGGATTTTGACAGCTCAAATACCAACACAAAGAGCCAATGACCTGCTTTCCACAACGTGACAAGCCATTGTGGGTTATCCGTGGGGGCTATTGCATCAGGTTGGGAGTCGGTGGCTGCCAGCTTTCCCTAGTTATCATGTTGTGAGAATCCATGCAGCAGGGGTTGTTCAAGCATTAGACCCATGGTATGGTTTACGGTTATTTGAGGTTTGTCTTGTCTAACCCTCAAACAACCTCTTTCACCTTGGTTCACATGAAATGACAACTCAAGGCAAGCTGGGTGCCCACGGGCACCATGCAAAACGGCTCCCATGTGTGCCTGTCCAAATTCACCAGCCCCACAGGTATGTTGTCCGAACTAGCCCAATATTTTTCACATAAAGGTTGCATATTATTTTCTAAACCTATTTACACAAATATTTACAAAATATTTTAGAATAGGGTTTTGAAAACCTATTTCCTTTTTAAATAGCAACAGCACTGTGTTCTTGGAAATTCTCAGTGTGTTTACTGGTAAAATTAAAAAAGGAGCAGATACCTTGAAGGGGGAAAATCCACTAGGGGAGAGGAAGAGAGAAAGCAAGGTGCAATGGCTTGAAGAGACATAGTTTGCACATAAAGCTAACCAATGGCTTATTTACCTGATAAATTATTGAATTCTGGGCTGTTGTGATGTGTGAATCCAGAAAGCTGATTGAAATTGGACGTGGTGAATGGGTGGGAGGCAGTGCATGTGCTTGGTCCACTCCAATTCCTGGGTTGTGAATCAGGTCATTAGATTGGCTTGTGGATTCTTGGTTTTTTAAACTCTGGGTTGTCATTACATGTCAATCTAGCACTGTGGATTGCTTCGAAAGAGTGGTGGAAAAAAACCCAGCCACTCTTCATGCCAGTCTTTTGAATGGTTTTTATGGTTTTAATTTTTGTAAACCACCCAGAGAGCTGTTTGCTCCGTCATCTTTCCTCCAAAATCCCAACAAAACAAGGGGTGCAAACATTTTCTCCTCAAAAAGCCTGCTGTTCAAAGACAGGATTTTTGTGGCAAACAAAAATGACAGTGGATTGATCAGGAAAGGCTGGAAACAGACACGCAGAATCCCAACTCAGTAAAAGTAGCTGCAGTAACAGAGCCCCCATATTCCTCCCCTCCAAAAGACTTCAACTGGCTCAGGATTTTAGAGCCAGACAGGTGACAGCATGGTTATCAAAGAGAGTGACAACCCACTCAATAGGCTAAGCTACACATTGATCCACAATTGTTGGGGAAGCAGAGCTCTAATGTCATGATCATGTCAGCCAACAGAGGGCATTTTCAATCTCTGCAGTTGCTAAACTAACCGTTAACTAAGTTTTATTGAAAATCACCTAATAGTTAAAATGATGTTTCTTGTTCTTCTACCTACTTAGCATGTAATTGAATGCAATTATAGGACTGAAACAGAAGCATAGAAGCACAGGAAGCATCCTTATAGTGAGTCAAAAATACTGGTCCATCTATCCCAGTATTGTTGACACTGGTTAGCAGAGCTCTCCAGGGTTTCAGACGGGACTTTCCCAGCTCTACCTGGAGATTGAACCTGGCATACAAAGCAGGTTCTCTACCACTGAACTCCAGCCCAATCTGAGCATTTGGATAACCCACCCACCCCATTCTTGTAGAAATAAGTGCATGGTGTAAATTAGTAGCAATGGGCAGTCAGGTACAATGCTGAACATCGCCATCTGATAACATGGTAACATTTTCCTTCTTCTCCTGGTGAGAGGATACAGATGACCAAGCTTGTGCGGGTGGAATCTGGTGGTCTGTTTAGATCTCACAAATATCTGCCAGAGGCACTACTTATATGACCACCTCAGCATAGGTTAGCTGTGAAGCCCTACCTGCAATAACTTCCAGTCCATCACCTGACAGAGTGGTGGCATGCATTTGTCAGTAAACATTCACAGTTTGGGGTAGATTGTTGTAGCATGTAAATGTTCAAATGCTGCACCTGCAGGCAGATCAGATGCCCAAAACTCGAGTAGAATCCAGCATGGGCAAGGCATTCCTGTTGACTTTTACACTAAGAATTGGTTATGAAAATAACTAGTTTCTAGATTAGATTAAGGTTACAACCTTATACCCACTTATTTGGGAGTAAACCGCAATTCATTTAATGCGACTTACTCCTGAGGGGACATGTATAGGATTGCATCAATCTGCTTGATTGAAGCCCTGGTCCTTATCATCAAACGTAAGACTGAAGTCTATCCTGGGGTTCTGAAAAGCAAATTAGTATAAGTAATAATAGTGGGATTGACCACTAGAGGGAGAAGGCGGTGCAGCAGACTTCTATTTCACTTCCCATTTCCCAGGTGACCACAACCATTTGCTATGATACGGAAAAAAAGATGGTAAGAATTGTCTTGCTGGAGCAGATCAAAAGTCTGAAAGTCTTTTGATCTGGTTTTGAAACAGAAACTGCCTTGGTCACTCTGTGGGATGACCTCTTCTTACAGAGGAACAGCGACCCTGTTGTTTCTCTTGAACCTCTGCACGGTTTCAGATTCAATCGACCATGGTATCCTTCCGGATAGGCTACCTGGGCTGGGAGTGCTGCACTGGAGTGGTTCAGCTCTTCCTTGGATGGCTGACTCCAGGTGGTGCTGGGGGTTATTGCTCTGTCCCTTGGCAGTTATGCCATAGTGTGCCACAGGACACTTGTTTTATCCCCCATGTTGTTCAACATCTACATGAAACTACTGGGGAAAGTTATCTGGAGATATGGGCTGAGATGTACCACCAATATACAGCAGATGACAGCCAACTCTTTTTCATCAAACCCAGGTGACACAGTAGGCATTCTGAACCAGTGCCTGACTTTAGTAGTGAACTCAATCCAGACAGGATGGATTGTTAGTGCATGCTTCATCTACTCACTGAGTGATGTACAAGCTGTTCTGGAGCTGCAGATGGACTCAGAACCATTTTATCAGTGTTCTTTTATCACCTTTTACTAACTACGTCCTTATATCTGGATAGATAGCTGAGTTAGAGTTATCCATGTTCAAGCAACCTCTTGTACAGATTACTGCAATGTGTTATATGTGGGGCTGCCTTTGGAAATGCCCCATAAAATTCAGCTGTTCCAAAATAGGGCAGTGCAGCAAGATTATTAATGGGGACTGGCCAATGCGATCATATTATACCAGTATTGGATGCCATTCCCTTTCCAGGCCTGATTCAAAGTGCTGGTATTAACATTCAAAGCCCTAAATGGCTTGTGGGCAGGTTGCCCGAGATCATCTGTCATATATTGTATATACTTGGCCAGATTGTAAGTTCATCTTCAGCGGTTCTTCTCCAGGAACTCCTGCCAAAGAAAGTGAGGTGGTGGCCACTAAGAAAAGGGCCTTTTCTGTTGTGGCACCCCAATTGTGGAAAGAGTTTCCCTTAGCCTAGTACATATGTTGTGCTCTTCTTCTGTGCAAGGTGAAGCCTTATTTTCTCAAATATTTTCTTAGAAACATAGAATAGTAGAGTTGGAAAAGGGGTAAATAAGGCCATCAAGTCCAACCCCCTGCTCAATGCAGGAATCCACCTTAAAACATACCTGACAGATGGCTGTCCAGCTGCCTCTTGAATGCCTCTAGCGTGGGAGAGCCCACAACCTCCCTAGGTAACTGGTTGCATTGTTGTACTTCTCTAACAATCAGGAAGTTTTTCCTGATGTGCAGCTGGAATCTGGCTTCCGGCTGCACATCAGGAAAAACTTCCTGATTGTTAGAGCCCATTCTTCCAAGAAGAGATTTTGGCCCTCCTCTGTGTGACAACCCATTCTAAAACAAAAACAGGAAGGTGCTCTTAAAAAACAGAAGCAAAACAGAAGGATCATGACACCAGCTTCAGAGAATCATGGAATATTAGAGTTGGAAGAGGCCTATAAGGCCATCAAGTCCAACCCCAGCTGCATCTTGAATGCCTCTAGTGTGTGAGAGCCCACTACTTCCCTAGCTAATTGGTTTTCCTGATGTCCAGCTGGAATCTGGCTTCTTGTAACTTGAGCCCATTATTCTGTGTCCTGTACTCTGAGATGATCTAGAAGAGATCCTGACCTCTGTATGACAACCTTTCTACATGTGGAGGGTGACTGCAGAGGACAACCTGCTCTATCCATGGAATTCTTCCAAAGGTTTTAGAATCCTGGTAAATGAAATGAAATTATGATTACCATTAGTTAAATATTTATTATTCCATTTATCATAGGTAAACTTGCAAGAAAGCAGATTCAAATACATTGAGAGTTGGATTGCCAACATCGTAATTACAAATTTCCTTTTCATAAACTAGGAAAATTCAATGATCAAAAAATTTGCTGGTTTAAGGCTGGAGTTAAGGCTAGCTCATGCTAGTTCAAGCTCCACAAAGCCAGGAAATTGGAAGCTAAGGCTGATGCCTTAACTGACTTGCCACATGATCAGTGTTGTGCAGTGTCACAAATTGTGGTTGTTTACTTTATGAAGAATCTAGCCATACTGCCTGAGGAAGCTCCCTCTCACTGTTTAACACATCTTGCCAGCTACTGATGAAAGATACAAACTGGCACTGGTCAATTCACAGGATTCCCCTAGCAAAACAGTAAGTCACATATACTTCAATAAGGCGATACAGGTCCAAGAGGTGGGATAACTTTGTTGGCCCCAGACACTCCATCCTCCCCATCTGGATTTGGGCCTGAATGACCAAGGAAGTGTGGGTGTGTGGAGAAAAAAATGATAAGGAAACACAATTTGTGACACTGCACAGCATCATCACTGTAAGTTAAGGCATCAATGTCAGTTAAGGCATCAAGCTTCTTGGCTTTGTCAAGCCTGAGCCAACATAAGATAGCCTTAACTCTAGTCTTAAACTGGCTGCTTCTTTAATCATTGTTTTTTGTTCTGAGAACCTTTGTATAGAGCCACTCGTACATTGAATAAATAAAGTAAATTAACTACAATTTACTCAAACAGCTCAACTTCTAATCATGAGGTATGAAACAGACTCATCTTGGTAAACCATTCTTAAAATTAAAGGACAAGGGAGCACACAAGCCAAAGGCATGCCTAGATTTGTCCTCAGATTGCTAAATCATAGTTTAGAGCCCTCAACATTGACATTTTCATCTCACAGGCGTTTGGTGGTAGACCTGAAGTTACTTACAGACACCCCCAAATCAAAAACATCTACTCATAAGCAAAAGAAGGCCATCTAATGGAGATACAAACACAAGACTCTGTGGCAGACCCAGATTCCAACTCTATTCCCAGGTCTAGTCTTGCAACACTATTACAGGAATGACTGTTAGAAGGACGACATGAGGAATGCCCATTGCTTTAAAAGTCTGCCCTTGTGATTCTGGAGATACTGAAAGACTGATACATATGATATTCTATTTTAAATTTCATCAGGGGTCTTGTTTCTGGCAATTTTAACATCCTATCCTTGTCATTCAGATGTGATGTTACTGCATACTGCAAATATTTCTGGTGGGGGGCATAGTGACAGCATTACCTAGAAGGTTGCAATGTTTTTAAATACAGTTTTAAAAATTAGATCAAAGATGCTTGCAAATGCTGATCTTTGGTATTGCGGATTCAACATTAAGTGTATGCAATTATATACCGTTGTGAGCACATATTTTTGTCAGCGTACACATTTTCCTTTTATTTGAATAGAAATGGAAATGGCCTGTGGACCAATTTTAAATAAACTATCTAATACAGTAACAGAAAGCTCTGGCGTGGGCTGGTCCATGAAGCGACTGACCGAATAAACAACAACAAAACAATACAGTAACAGCATAGTTGACATCAGGGATTCATATGCCTGATCTTCCAATATGATACATGACATCATTTGCGAGCAATGCATTACTGCATTCTATGTAGGATAAATAGTGTCTATGAAAAAGAATAAATGGATTGAAGTCTTGTATTAAAAAATGACAATATACAAAAATCTGTGAGGGAACACTGACTTCACTGTCCCTGACTTTAAGGTGGTCATTCTTGAACAAAAGAACTTCCAATGAAAGATTTTAATGTAAAACAGTTGAACTACAATCCATTAAGAGCTTCATCTTTTCTCTCCTGTACCTTGAATAGGGAACAAAGGATTTTCACACTATATATGTTAATCAAGAATGACTGTTATCATGCAACAGTTGTGTGAATGGCCACTGTAATTAAGGTAAATATTACTGTCTGTACTTTCTGCATTTCAATTTCATTTCACCTCACTCCTTATGATCTCCCCCTCCCCAAAATGTGTGTGTGTATAGGTTCATACTTGGAACTCCATATAACACTTCATACATCTGATGAAGTGGGCTGTAATCATGAAACCTTTTGCCATAATGAATTTGTTAGCCTTTATGGTGCATGAAACGCTTTGTTTATGTTGCAACAGACTAACACGGCTACCCCTCTGCTAAGTGCTCAATGAAATTCATTTATACTGTCAAAAATCCTTACCACAGTCCTATAAGATTGACCAGTACTATGCCCATGCCGTAGCAGGAGATTGAAGAGACAACAGTATCTTGTCAGTGAATAAACTCATACCTGATCTGAAAATTTAAATCAGAATTCAAGTTTCTACCTCTATTGTACCAACTCTTCTAAATATAAATGAGGCAAACACAAATCTCTTGTAAATATGGGTTTGCACAATTTATGCCATTAATTTCAGCTAGGGAAGGGACTTATAAAAACGAAAAATGAAGCCATGTTATCCAAATCCTTATCAAGGATTGCTAAGCAGCTTTGTACAGAGAGATAGGTAGATATTCTCAATGTGTTGTGCTCTTCAGTACCTGTCATTTGATGACCAAGGTTATAAACAAACTGGGGAGGAGTGTGTGTTTCAGTGCATGATATTGTTTGGTTGGTTTTCAAACAATATGGTATTACTTTGAGCTTTTGGTAGAAGGTGAAAAGCAAACAAGATGAACAGAAAAAACATGTTGGCACCAGTTCCAATCTAGGCTACATTAGAATTCAGCTCAAACATTTATAGAAAGCCTTTTTCTTCCCTCTGCAAGACTTCACTGCTGCATTCACTGGAAAGAAGGTAGCCTGGCAATATATCATTCTGGCATATCTTAGGCATCAGATGAGTCAGCAAGTAATAGAGGAATCCTAGTCACTCCACTTCCGGACAATGCTGCATAAAGGATATTTTTAAGGTTTAGAGAAGCTCATAGCAACTGTTTTCAGCAAGTAAAATGCCTATCCAGACTGGAAATATTTAAGCAACTGGTTAATAAAGGAATTGCTGAATTAAATTTTGAAACAGAGAGTGTGTATGTTCAAATTTTGAAATAGCTATAAAAATACTCACCGATTACCAAAATATAGAGCTGGCTTTATTCATGCATTCAGACGAACATTCTACCCTGTTCTGAAGCTTCAAGGTAGTTATCTTTAGGATCAGGACGAAAAATAATCTACAGTTAGATGCAACAAAAACAAGAGCCTGAGACCATCCTAAATCCCAGGAAGACTATCAACTAAAATTTGAACCCAGGACTCAGGGACCTAAGAACTTTATACAGTACTTTATACATGCTTGCATTCTAATGAGTTCCCAATAAAAGAAAGTGAATCATTATTGAAGAGTCAGCAAGACTGCCTCCATCTGTGACCACACTCTATAGATTTGATGCAGTAAGTTCCCATTCTTAATAATTCCATCTAAATCATTTGCTTATTTATATGTCAGTGTTGTAATCTGGAGCATAAACCTTTCTTCATTTTCAAGGCGGTAACCTGAAGAAAGAATCATTTATAGATTGATCAATGATAACATTTATTTTTTTAATGGTGTGCTGCTTTTAATGATGCACTGGTTTAAAATGTTTGAATTAGTTTTATGTATTTTATGTTGTTTTTAATTGTGTTGTACCCCGCCTCGATCCAGAGGGAGAGGTGGGTAACAAATAAATAAAATTATTATTATTACTATTATTATTATTATTATTTTTAAAACTTTCTGGAACTTGTTGTTCACCCCTCTTCAGAAATATCATTGATGTGTCTCCACCTTACGCCTGGGGCAGTACCCAACAGTGTTATTCCACAAACTCAAATAGTGCTAGTGGAGCTCTGCTGACTTTCCATTATGAATGTTATTGTCCATTAGCTTTCACAATGAGTTGCCCAAGCTATGCGCAATGAGTTGCCTAACTGTGCTAGTGCAAATGTAACTTTAGTTAGATTCTTCTCTTGCACATAGTTCAGAGCCTAGTTTACGCTATCACAACATCCTTTGCGTTAATGGAATGACACAGTTGGACACTGCCCTTTACTTTCCCCAACAAACCCTGGAAAGTTTGAGCAAAATACACATTAAAACAATATTAACTTATTTTGGCAGTGGCCTGAATAAGGAAATTGGCTTGGCTTATTGATTGCCAGCTACAAAACAATAATAATAATTAAAAATGATGGCTTTCCAGAATCGCTTAAACTTCCAGACAACTTGGCAATCTATCTCTATGCTGAATTGTTCCATTTCTCGTACAGTACATCAGTAAGCATTGACTAACAGAGGAAACAACAAAAGGGATTGAACATTTGAAGGGGAAATACAAACTAATTGCAACAGTAATAACAGTAACAAAAGACAAAGATGCTTTTAAAAAAAATCCAATTTTGTACCCCAGTTCCTCAATGAAAAATTGCTTCAGAAATCTAATAGATCACATTAAAAACAACTCACCAATGGCGATCTCTTCTCATAAAAACAGCCCAAATTCCTACATAAACCAACATTTCTATACCCTAAAAAACATTAAGAAGTATTATAGGCTTCTATAATGTATGGAATAGGCTTCTTTGAAAAGATTTCAAGAAATGTAGTGTTTTTATAGTGAAGGAGCTTGGAGTCTATTTTAAATGTTTGCAATGCAAGAGTTATGTGTTATTAAGTTTTGCAATATTTTATTTATTACATTTCTATAATGCTGAATAGCCAAAGCTCTTTGTGAGGTACACAACAATTGAAACCGTAAAATACAATATAAAACCACAATATAGGAACAAAAACAGCCAAATAGACCCTAACTGCAGTACAAAGATTTAAAGTACAATAACAGATTTAAACAGAAACACTAAACCTGGAAAAATAAAAAAGTCCTCACCTGGCACCGGAAAGAGCAGAGTAGGCGCCAGGTGAGCCTCTCTGGGAAGATCATTCAACAACTGGGGTGCCATAGAAGAAAAGGTATTCTTAGTAGCCAGGTACCTCAATACCTTTGGTGGGGGCTCCTGGAGAAGAATTGCTGACGTTGATCTTAAGGTGGAAGTTAATACCAGCACTTTGAATTAGGCCCAGAAATGGATGGCAGCCAGTGCAGCTGGATAAGTACTGGCATAATATGATCACATTGGCCAGTCCTTATTAACAATCTCACTGTCCTATTTTGGACCAGCTGAAGTTTCCCAAGCATTTTCAAAAGCAGCCCCGCATATAACACATTGCAGAAATTAGACAAGAAGTTATCAGTGCATGGATGGCTAGGCTATCTTCATCCAGATAAGGATGCAGTTGGTCTATTAGCCTAAGCTCATAAAAGCTGCTCTGTGCCACTGAGTCCATCTGTGCCTCTAGTGACAATGCTGAATCCAAGAACATTCCCAAATGATTAAGCTGATTCTTTAGGGGGAGTGCCACTTCCTCCAGAATAGGTTAAACATCTCTTAGCTGGGCAGATAAACCAACCGCTAACATTACCTCTGCCCTGTCTGAATTAAGTCTGTTTATTGGCCCTCCTCCAGTCCGATAACACACTCAAGACACTGGTTCAGAACGCCCACTGCCTCACCTGGGTTAGATGACAAGGATAGTGCTGGGTGTCATCTGCATATTGGTGTATATCTTAATCCATATCTTGGGATAAACTCCCACAGTAGTTTCATGTAGATGCTAAATAGCATGGGAAATAAAATAGAGCACTGTGGCACCCTATAGCATTACTGCCAAGGGATAGAGAAATAATCCCCCAGCACCACTTTATGGAATCAGCCATCCAGGTAGGAGAGGAACCTCTGTAGAGCAGTACCTCCAAACTTCAACCCAGGTTGCTTATCCAGAAGGATACCATGGTAAAGCTGCTGAGAGGTTCAAGAGAATTAACATGGTCACCTTCCCTCTGTCCCTCTCCTGGAAAAAGTCATCTCACAGGGTGACGAAGGCAGTTTCCATTCCAAAAACAGGCCTGAAGCCTGATTGAAATGGATCTAGTTAATCTGTTTCATTCAAGTGCTCCAGGACTTGGGTGGAATCACCCCACTCAAGGATCTTGCGCAGAAAGGGGATATTTGCAACCAGCCTATAGCTGTTAACATTTTCTGGGTCTAACTTTGACCTTTTCAGGGGTGGCCATAGAACTGCCTCCTTTAAGGCCAGCAGCACTCCCTCTCTCAAGGAGGAATTTACAATCTCCAGGACCAAGCCAGAAATCTCCTTCCTATTAGATGCAATAAGGCATGATGGACAAGAGTCAAGCATACAGGCAGTTGATTAGACTTGGCCAAGCACCTTGTTCACATCCTCAGACCTCAACAACTAAAACTCATCCAATAAAACTGAACCAGATAGTGCTCTGGACACCTCTAATAATGGAAATGCATTAATTATGGTGTGCAAGTCATGACAAATACAAGCGACTTTATCTTCAAAGTGTCGTGCAAACTCATTTCCACCAACAATTCCTGGCCCATATTGAAAAAGGCCATGAACCACTCAGAAAAGCTCCACTGGAAGACACTAAGAGCATAAGAACTTAGAAGATGCAATGCTGGTGGAAAATAATTCTCCATCTGTGATGGTGATGGATGCAGAGTAGAACGGATGAGCTCTAATCTGTGTTTGGTCACAGATTAGAACAAGGCTTCCTCCATTCGCATTCTGTCTTTCCTCTTACTTCATTGCCCTCAGCTCAGGTGTTTATCATGGAGCTACATAAGTTTAAGGAAGCTATTGGGTAACTAACTAGAGATTAAGAAACAGCTACAGTAAAGTGAGCTTTAATAAAATGACTAGTCTAACACATGAGCTATAGGTGTTCTGATGTAGATTGGAAAGATGCTGCTTTGCTGTAGCTCTGTGTTTGTTTTTGCTGTTTATTGTTTTAAATATCCTACTGCCCTCAAATTAGCTACTGAATACCTCAGACTGGAACAGATTGCAGCAGATAGTTTTACACTTCAGCTGAGTGCTTTAAACTATTTTTTCTTTTTCTTTGACTGACTTGTGCTTGCAGCCTTAGCAGTTAACAGTGGGAGAATACAGCTACTTGGGAGCACATTTTGTTCTGGCGAATTTCTCTTGTTTGTGGTGACTGGCTGAATTCGGCAATCTTTTGGTAGCTTGCTAATTTCTGCCAAACATATTTTTATTCTTATTTTTGCTGAGTATAACAACAACCAAGAGGCAGCAGTAATAAAAACACCTGTGTTTATGCCACAGGGCTGAAGACAAGAAACAGCTATTGGAAGTTCAGCAGCTTGTTATCAATTTGATTACTGACTTGCTCCTTAAAAGAGGGAACAGTTTAGATAGCATAAAAGCTATAAACATTTTAAAAAGTATTTTAATTTTTTTAATACAGCATAAAATTATACAGAAACGAGATTGACAGTCCAACATGTGGCATACATATGTAGTGGCAATGCTGGTTTCACAATAGGCTATTACTAATAGATATTAACTTTAACCCAAACAGGTTTCAACCATTAAGGTCTTCATCAGTGGGGGGGGAAATTGTTTGGCCATAACTACAGCCTGTACATTTTATGAGATTAAATCCTCAAGCTAGGACCAGTAGCTTATTTGAATACATTGAGGGGAAGATGGATCCACCATTCCCTCCTGTTCCAGAGTAGACAGTTTCTAGTTGAAGCCTTCATATACCAGACCGTATGATAAACAAAACTGTACATGAGATCATTTTTAAAAAATCTACACTTCACAGGCTTAGATACAGCATGCAAGGATTTAACTAATTTGAGCATTTAACATAATATTTCTGAGCACTAGTTATAGTTTCTTTATCATTGACAAAGACCTTAATGGTTAAAATATGTTTGGAATAAGGTTAATATGTATTAGTATAGTCTATTGCATTACAGATGTATTAAGACCTATGGGGAAACTAGCATCCTAACAATATGTACATGCAACATGTTAGGCTATCAATCTCTTGTTTATTAAAATGAGCTTGTATATGGTTTTATATGTTGTACTATTAATTTTTTTAATTTTTTTTAAAAAAGTTGCTTATACATTTTATGATAGAGTAGTCATTTTATTAAAGTTCATTTTACCATAGCCATTTTTAATCTCTAATTGCTTAATGGCTCCCTTAAACCTATTTTGCTTCTTTGTTGAGTTTGATTTAGCGTAGGACCTTTTTTGATAATTGAATTCCAAGGAGCTGCCCGGGCTCTGCTCAGAGATACAGGGTGCCTGTAAGTGATCCTCTGAACTTGACTGTATTCCAGAGTAACCAGGGCTTCAACAGGACTGCCAGCCATAGCAGAAGCAAAATCCACGGAGCCCTCTGGAAACCATTACCCTCTGAGGGTGGACCATTTTACTGGTCCCTCCAGCCTGGCAGTGGGGAAAGGCTGCTGAGAGTCTCAATCTCATTATGAAGTGAATGTTTTTACGTTGGCTGTTAGTTGTTTGTTTTCCTGGGTGAGAGCATGTCCCATTTTTAGCAGTTCTTTAGAATGGATTTTAGAATCTCTCTTACCCATTACTTTAAGAACAGATACCCTTTTTTTTTTTTTACAAAGAATTCTACTTTTTATTTTGTTTGGCTTTATAACTCAGGTTATAAAAATGCAGTGTACAAAATATGTGATACATACAGAAAAGAGTTTAAGAGATACTTCTAGAACAGATTCAAGTAGCAGTTCAGTTTGCTGAAGTGTCCCATAGTATGTCCCATAGTATTATGAAACAGAGATCATTTATTCATAAGAACAGTTTATTTCTCTTTTAAACAGCATTTCATACATACAAGTAAATTATACATTTATTCATCTTCACAGAAACGGATATGCTTGCTTATCTCTTGTGTCTTCGCTAGTCTCATTTTTTCAGCTTTTGCAATTAACTATGGAAGAAAAAAAGGTGAAAAACTTTTTCTAATTAAAACATATTGCCAGTGTCAGAGAAGATAAAGATTTAAAATCAAACTAGCATCTGCAACTTAAAACCTTCATTAAACAAAGAACCATACTGATATTGGCCAAGATCCAGCTAAGTTAAGAATTTTAAATCCATTTGATTTTAATGGGTGAGATTTAAATAGCTGAAAACAACAGGACATTTTCCTTGAGATCATGCCCATTGTCCCACTCCAGAATTATAACACCTAATTAACAAGGAATTCCTCTAATTCTTAGACCAAGTTGAGCTGTTCAGCCATTAATTCCTTATCCTCAAGACATTTACTTTTAAAAAAAAATGGTAGAAAATTTGAATTTGAATGTTTTGAAAAATGCTGAACACAAAGTTCTCCAGAGTTTTTTTTAATGGCATCATGGCTTTTCAAGACATCAGGTTACAGCTAACTAAAATAGAATAAGGTAAGATATAAAGAAAAGAAACTTTAAGAAAAAGTCTTCTTCTTAAGAATCACAAAAAGATTGACATTCATATGGGAAATAATCGTACAGATTGACCATGCAATGGGTATAAACAACTCTGTTGATGTTTTCTTCCTGCTGTAACAGTTTTTTTTAAAATACAGTGGTCTTCACCTGGTCCAGACCCAAGACCCACTTCAGACTTCCAACTTGCAACACGGAACCCACTTTCACAATTTTTTCATCATGTGACCCACCAGTTGAAGAACACTGTTCTAAAAGACCTACACGTATTTAAATGTGAGGTAAGTCCCATTGAAAAGTAATATTTTATCCCACCATTACTCCAAGAACCTTTGGGTGGCATACATGGTTCTTTCCCATTTTATCCTCACAATAACCTTATGAAGTTAGACAGAGAACTAAAGACAGACCTAACCAAGAACACTGAGATGTATCTAATGCTAAATCTATTTAGAGTAGACCCATTGAAATGAATAGGACTTAAATTAGATTTATATTGTATACAGCACCTAGCTGATTAGGGTTCAAACCTGGTTTCTCAGTCTGAATCAAACACTTTAATTGTTGTGCTGCAAACTTGTTACTGTTACCATTTATCAGTGCATATTTGAATTAAATTTAGCCTGCAACTCTAACTGAAACATGAACACATGTCATCAGGAAATCACTGCCATTTGAAGAGTAAGTGTTCATACTGAATACAAGAATGAGTTAAAACTGGCCAAGGCTCCTCTGTCCTCATAACTTCCCTTGCCGTTTCCTGTATTGCCTTTGTCCATTCTGCCCAATAGAGGTGCTCGTCAGCTGCCTACCATCTATCAGGTTCACAGTTTGTACCATTGTGAATCTATGGCATGAGTTTTTGTTAGTGTGCACTGCTTCAGGAGGTTAGGGAAGAGCTTAAGGGGATGAAAGACAAAACTCATCAACAACATAGAGGAAGAAAGCCACATGCACAAATGCAGGCTCATCATATGTGTTTTGCTGAATCCTGGAGACCAAGGTAACCACTGGATTTTATATTTTCAACTACAGAGGATCAGCTGTTCTGTGTTTCTTTGTCCCAGCAGCCCTAGGTGCAACATGAAACCTGCATAGCACTTAGTAAAGTCTATTTTATTAATTCTGTGTTTTTGCACCATGCTGGCGCTTTGAAGCATGGATGTCATATTTACAGTGCAATCCATAGATTCAGATAGGATATGTGATTTGATGTTGGTTTTGGTGGCACGCTCTGTAAAAGTAATGAGCCGTGCTTCAGATCAAAATTTTGTACCATGGCAGCACCAGAAAGTACTGGATCTGCTATTTTTATGGTTTGGACTATAGGGAGAGATGGGATCTGATGGTGGTTTTGGAAGTCTCCTATGCAAAACTAATGCAAATTTAGTAATATCCATTTGGGGTCTCCAAAGCCCTGCCCTAAAGCAATCATATATCCAGGGTCTTCCCTCCTCAAAGATCAATCAGTGCACTCAACATTGCAATAGATCAAGTATGTAACATGGGTTTCTGTAATGGAAAAGTAATCTTCACAACCCTTCTAGCCCTTAATGTTCTCAAACTTTCAACAAGTGCTAATTCCAAGTTAGGTAAAGAGTTGTCTAGTATGTTAAAAGGGAATTTCAAGAAACACTAAATTAAGACTGTTCATCTTTAAAGTTTAACTTTATTTATATTTGCATTACACTGATCCCAAAGTTGTAGGCTACAACATTAACCGTAATATAAAAACAAACTTTGCTAATATAAAAACTGAAATTGGACTAAAAATCTTCTCTCAATATGAGCCCTGTGTGTTAAGTGTCAGATTTGTTAATACTTAAACCAAGGATGGGCAACATGAGGCCCTCCAGATGTTATGGCCTGTATCACCCATGTTCTCTCACCACTGGCTGGGGCTCATGAGTGGTAAGCCAAAACATCTGGAGGGCCACAAGTTGCTCATCCCGAACCTAACAGATACCTAATAAGCATTTAATTGATGGGTTAAATCCATCATTATTTTTACTTAGAGTACACCCACTGAAATAAATGGTAAAGTTAATCCATTAAATTCAATGGCTCTACATCTCTCTACTCTAGAGATGTAAGTTGACAGAAGAGGGTGAAAAGGAAATCTTAGCTGCTGCTATTGAGAACTGCTTTCTGTACCTTACTCAACAGTTATTTACATAAGAAATTCTCAAGGCCCAGAGGTTGGATGTTAGGAGTCACATCACATACTGGGCCAGATGGTTGTATTGGACAGTTATTTTGCTTATTGAAAGAGAGCACTAACACATTTCATATTAACACTGGGAGATTTTTAACTGCAGATGGGATGTGTGGACTCCGAATTGTTACTTGCAATATTTTCTTGAAATTCATAGAAACATTCCCTTTAAAAAATATATAATGGAGAGCACTTCTAGATATTCTTCAACTTCACCTTGTTTTCCAAATGACATGCAGGTTTACAGAAAGGACACTCTTTTCCTTCCATACCAAATGTAGATGACAGAGACAAAGGTTCTATTTTCCTGGGGCACATCCATTATTGGAGTCCTTGTAAAGCCCAACTACCCACCTCTTTCAGGAAGATCATTTACATGACTTCATAACAACCATTAACACTGAAGGCATTGTTCTGCAAAAATTACTTAGAAGAATTAACACCAGAAGAGGATCAAAGGAGACTACAAATCCTGAAGGATTTTAGCTGCATATATTCAAAAAGTTACCTCAATGAGAGAGACTAACGGTTACAGATTCATCAGACTTGTGGAATTTACAACATACTACCCCCTGAAAATCCGTTGAAATGTGCTGATGCCAGCTTTCAGGTTCCATCAACTACTTTTAATTTTAAAAATTGTTATGGAAATCACATTCTTAACTTGCTTCCTGGTCCTCAACACTTGCTGGACCAGGCAATACATTCATAAAAACTTCTCTAGCCAGCAATCTGGAGGAGAAGGGATCAAAATAATGGAGGCTCATTCCTAATTTAATATCTTAAGTCCAGAAACAGAAGAATTGACTAACTTAAGGATGTGTCTTAATGAGAAGATGCTGCAACCAAGATAAGCCCAGTACTGCCTACTACAATTGGTAATGGTCCTCCAGTACCTCATTAATTAATTGGCATTTATATACTACCTATGTTTCTGAATGAGCATGGCCTGAATGGCTAATAACCAATAAGTTGTTATATACTACCCTTTATAATATTTATCCCAGGGCTACCATAGATTCTTTAACCGGAGATTTAACACAGGCCCTTATACAAAGAAAGAATATGCTCTAACACTAAACTGTAACCCCTCTCCTGAACATATGAAGCTGACTTATATCAAGTCCAACCATTATTTCATCTAATCTAGTCCAGTCTATTCTGACTGGTAGTAGACCTCAAAGGTCTGAGCATCTCCAGCTTAAAGAGATGGAATCTTGGATATTATCCATATAAACTTTGTGCTCTTTTCCCAAGTTAAATGCCCATGACAAGACCTAAGAAATCCTGGAATGTTGATCGTACCTTTTCTGTGCCCCGCTTTTTTTCTCGTGGTTGATTAAGTTTAGCCTGTCGATCCACCAGGATCTTCTGCCAATATCGTTGTTCATGATCACCTTAATAGAAGAATGTTGTGACAGCATGTTATGTCTGTATTGCACCCAGAGGACAACATTTTCCTGCCATAGCTATGTCAATAGATTCCCTAACTCCAGCAAAGATCATGTTCATTGTGCTAATTTTCAACAAATTAATTAATGTAGATCTTAAAATGTTAACTGTTTTTTCAGCCAAGAGACATCAATAAATTATTACAACATTGGTTCGAGCAGATCGAGTGAGATGCATCAAACATAAACAGGGGGCTGCTAATTTAAAATTAGTTATTGATTTGATAGCTTTAAACCATGATAGGGCAGACCAGTCTGCCATTGTTTTTTGGACAATCAAAAGGCCTTTGATAAAAATTTATTGGGAATTTATTTTAGCCACTCTGGAAAACTGTGGTTTTCCTTTAGAGCGTTTAAACTTGGTCAAAATTTTATCTTCATTGCCAACAGGTGGCAACCTTTTTGGACCTGTGGGCATATTTAGGAATTTGAGAAACTGCTGTGCACACCACCAAAAATGTGTGGAGGACATAGCTAGTCAGATAATGGCTGCCATGGTGGCCAGAGCTAGTCAAGAGATGTTGGCGCGGGGGGGGGGGGGGGAGAGAAATAGAGGCTAGGAGAGGGAAATGGAAAGACTTGCTTCCTCTCCCGCCCAATCTTCTTCAGGTTCAATACCTTTTCCCTTTGCTCTCTCTTTCTCTCCTCCTAGCCTGTAGCCTTGCTATTTTCCCCAAACCCCTTTCCTCAGTATTTCTTGCCCTTTCCCATCCCTAGCCGCATTCTTTCTCTCTCTTCCTAGCTTCTAACCTTTCTCTCCCACTCACCCCTTTATCTTGCTATTTCTCTCCACTCCCAGCCTCTACCTTCGCTATTTCTTTCCCCACATCTTCAGCTCACTAGCCTCTTTCTTTCTCTCCCCCCCCCCCCCCAGCCTTGCTTTCTATTGCTGTCCACTAAATCGCTCATCAGCAGGAGGTTCAGGAGCAGGAAGGAGAACCTGCTGCCCTAAAGTTTTTCATGTTCTACTTAACTGGGTTTGTTGTTTTTCTGAAGGGGGCAGGGAATGGAGAGCTTCATGGGCACTGTTGGAGGTCCGTGCAGGCACCATGGCTTTGGGGACCCCTAAGCTTGAGTTATGATAAATGGCCTTTTCCAGCTTTTTTTTGCACGTAGGAGGAACCAGACAAGGATGTCCATTTTTTCCTTTGATATTGACTTATGTTTGGAACCTCTGGCTTGTGCCATTAGACGAAATAGTAATATTCATGGCTTTATGCATGCCTGTTTGAAATTTAATGTAATTTCTTATGCTGATGGTCTTTTATTGCTTATTTCTGAACTCCAGTTATCTGTGCTAGCTTTGATGCAGCTGATTAATATGTTTGGTAATTTGTCTTATTATTCAATTATTTGGTCAAAGTTCAAATTGATGCTGATTGGAGATAGTGTACCTTGAATTCTATTAGGAGATTGGCAATTTCTATGGTGCCCAGATGTTATTACTTATCTTGGAATACTTATTCTCAGAGAGATATCTCAAATGATTAAGCTTAATCTGAAGCTTAAGCTATTTAATGAGATTTCTAAAGATTTAGATAGATGAGCATCTTTAAAGCTGAGCTTGTGTAATAAGGTACACTCAAGATGAATACTATACCTCAGATGGTTTATGTTATGCATGGGATTACTTTACTGATACCTGGCAAAAAATTTTTTAAAAAATCCCACCAATGCTTTGTTTCGTAAATTTTAGAGGGGTTCCTCTTCACAGTTAGCTTTGAAAAGAATACAACTTACAATAAAAGAAGGTGGATTTGGTTTTCTGGATCTGTCTAGATCATGGGGCTTATTTGCTGATTTGTACAGAATTCTGGTTTTCGCTGTACACATTGCATTTTCCACCTTGCTAAGTTTTGGAATCTTCTTGTTTGGCTCCTACCTCTAAATGGATGGCATTAGGTTATAGGCGTACCAGAATGAATAGGGTTCCTCCCACTGCTTCTACTGTTAAAGACATGTGTACAATGTCATATCAATTACACTTTGATCTATTTTCTTATGCTAAATTGATTTTATGGGGAAATCCAGATCTAAAAATTGTTAAGGAAATATTTTTGTAGTGGACATGGACAGATAAGGCGATTTTTAGTTTGGAGTAACTGGTGGCTTGCTGACAATGAGTTCTTGTCATTCTCTATCATGTGTGTCAAATACGATTTGCCTGCTATGACGGAATAGCAATACTTGCAATTGCAGCATTTGTTAGTATCTAGGTTTGGCGCTACTGTTTTTACAGCATCAGAGTCTTTATTGATATTGGAATTTAGAGGTAGGAACCAGACTTACTGAGGTTGGCCAGGCAAAGTGACCCATGATCCTGGCGTGAGCAGGAATGAAATCGGTCTTATGTACAAATTTGAAAAAGTAACTTTATAACAAAAATGAATAAATCCCTACCTTGGTGTTTTGCTATCTTTCATATTATTTTTCTTGATTAAGAGATGTCCTGCCTTTAAGTCCTTGTTAATATAGCATGCTTATACACACACGTATTCATGTATATATAAATATTGTTAAAATTTAAAGAAGAATTGGGGGCAGATGGGACAGTGCATGAACCTCAAGATTCTCATTACTTATAATTTGAAGAGACACAGAAAGATACAGAAAAAGTGAGTCCATGTCTTGATTGTGATTCATCATGTCCTGGTTCAAAGACACTGTCCTCAATCTCTTTTCATATATTGTAGTGGACTGTTATGCATACTCCCTAAACTGAAACGGTCCACCTAGGAGCTATATGAAAACAGTAGTTATTACTGAAGTGTAGTTCTAAGATTGTATGGCTTTATCTACATTAGGAAGAGCTTTGGAAAAATATTCAAGACACAAGAAGTCATAATTTGGACAAGTGTTGAAGTAAGACAAATAAACCTCACCCGCAAGGATCTCAAGTTTCCAATTGTTTTTAGTCTGCAGTTCTTTATGTGACTTTATTATAGTTTCTGCATCTTCAGGTGTTTTAACCCGCACATGACACTCTGTATCACCTTCCAGCAGATCAACATAAGCAACATTAGCTAATGCTGCTAACACATCCTGTGACAAAAAAAAGAAAAAAAGAAATAACAGTAATTACTAACAGTGATTTTATCTAGTTGTTAAATTGGGGTGGGCTCTTATACTACAATGATAAAGAACATTCAAAATTAGACCTAAGGCCTATCTAGTCTAGCATTCTGCTCACATAATGACCAACCAGCTCCATATTTAATGCTTATAATGCTTATATATATATATTTACTTCTGTGTTACAACATCTCTACTATTAACTGCTATTCCCAATTATTAGTGGTGTTCATATTACTATTGGACATCAGTTTAAATTATATCACCCTTGAAGTACTTCTCTGATGCCACATTCATAAGCCATAAAGGGAAGGGGTGGGTAATATAACACAATGGCGATTTAAAAACAAACATGCAACAAGGACAATACAAACCTCTATCTGGATTTTATAGATTTTGGAAAACTATGACTAGTGAAAAGTGGCAATTTTCCAAATGTTAGGGAGTATTTTGCGTGTGTGTCTTTAAAATATAACAACTTTACAGACTGTGGTCTCTCTCTCTCTTACCCCCGCCCTATACACACAGCACGTAGGCATGAACTTTGAGCTTACTCAAAATCCATAAATGTTTTCTATAGGTATTATATTATTTAGACAGAATACAAAGCAGAAAAAATGGATTATATATTGTCCATCCTCTAAGACTTTTAGTCACCCTGTGAGGGAGGCTTCATAACTGAACAGGGATTTGAATCTAGGTTTCCTGTTTCCAAAAGCCAACTCTCTAGCCACTGAACAACACCAGTCAGTACAACACCAGTGACAAGCCAACATTGTTTATATGCTAGAAACCAAGTAGGTAAGAAGATATCTAAACAACCAACAATTGCTGAACCTAAACATCTTCTACCAATTGAGCCTTTGAACTTCATGCACTCTGTTTTGAAGCTCTAGATTCCAAAAGAATACAATAATTCAATCACACAAGCTGGTGCAATAAAGAGTATCATCTTATCTAGTTTATTCCTCTAGTTTCGACCAACTTGTTGTCATGAGCAGTCTCAGACAGACATTCAGTATTTAGATGTCAAGGTTACCTTACAAATAGTTAAGATGATAAACCTGAAGATACTTGGCAACATAGTTAGATTATACAGCTCCTCAGAAGGCTAAGACACCGATAAATGTTAGTATTATAAGCTTCTCCGAAAGTAATTCAGTTGTTGTAATACCTAGCTATATAGTGCTTGGAATTGTTCACAGAAAAGGTGAAGGTAGCAGTGTTGGCCAAAAGAACATTTCCACATTTTTTTTTATTTTCCCTTTGTCCAATATTGCTACCTCCACCTTTTGTGTGACTTGGAGAATTTAGTAATTCAACAGCAGGATCGTATATTGGAGGAAGATTATTTAGTAACACCTGAAGCTGGGACTTAATTCTCTGATGCAAAGCTCTTCCTCCTAGATAGAGCTACCCAATTTCGTTTCCAGTGACTGTTTTTTTTTTTAACCTAGTACACAATCTCAAATTATTTCCAGGTTTGTTAACATAAAAACTGTATAGTTTTGCTTTATTTCTGTTCTTAATCTATCAAGAAGCCTATCTTTGTGTTTTGCCTAAGGATGGAAATGGTTTTTGAGTAACATCCAGGACCACCCCAAGGGTTGCTGTTAAGAAAAACAACCCAAATGCAGAAAAAACTTTTTTTCTCCCTGCCCCCTTTTTTCCTGTTACCTTCTTGTTTATGAAGTAGCCCCAAATTTTAAAATTCTTCCACCATCATAGGTTAGTTTGACAAAAAAAAAAAAAAAAAACACTCCAAAAATAACAAGCAGATACAGACTAAGCTATATACTTTTCATGGTATGAAGTATGCCATTAAAATTATAAAATCACTCTCCAGAATTGAGTTAAATCATTTACTGTCAGCATATGAGACCTATCGTTCCAAGAATCTTTTTTTATGCAAGGTGGTCAATTCATCCCCTCTGCAATCCAAATTTACAAAGCTAAGACTCTGTCCCAGCTTACTTATGGTATTCCTATTTGGATATTGGGATTTAATGCCCAAATTAAAAGAGTCCCGTCTGTATTTTTTTAGGAAGTTACTGAGCCTTGCTTCCTGTGTGGGGAATATAGCTATTTTTCTGGAAGTGAGTATTCATTTGACCAGTCTAACGCAAGGCATGAATTGATGTCTTCAAATAGTAGCCACACTTATACTTCCTGGTAGTTATCTCTCTTAATAGTGTCTCAGATTCCTATGTCACCCATTGGATGAGAGAGAGATGGAGAAGATGTTACTTAGGCTAGACTTCTCTGTGGAAGCCTAGCGGGCAACTATGGGCCCAATTTCCTGTTGTTCAAAGACCTAGATCTACAGCATTTAAGAACTGCTGCTAATAATTTTTGTTCTCCGTTACTCTATAATAATTTTAATAATTATGGACTCACTGCAGCTCCATATCTGCATACATTAACTATTCCAAAGTACAGAAGAGCATTTACTCTTGTTCACTTTTATGTGTTGCCACCAGCACTTCTTAGAAGGACAATTTAGTAAGATCCTGGTTAATGAACAGATACGTTCTTGTGGTGCTGGAGCAATAGAATCTGCTGAACATGTCCTCTTGTATTGTATTGTATTGTAACATGCATAAGGAATGGAGAAGTAAGTTAATTTTTACATTATTAACAGCCTTTTCTGGAATACCATCACAAGAGCCAGTGTAGTGGCTAAAGTGTTGGACTGAGAGTCAGGAGATCTGGGTTCTAGTCATCACTCAGCCATGCCACATACTCTCAGCCAGATCTACCTCACAGGGTTGTTGTTGTGAGGATAAAATGGAGAGGTGGAGGATTATGTACACCGCCTGAGAAAAAAAGGTAACAAGGTAACCATGGTGCACAAGAGTTTTAGCTACCATTAGAATACATTGAGCACTCTAGATCAGGAAGATTATTTACACTTTGAATATTTAACCTATTTTATTGTAAATATTGTTTGTCATATGGTACTTAATAAAAAGAAATGTAATAAACACTTTTTTCATGGCTTTAACAATCACAGTTAAGGCACTTTAATGGCAGAGTCATTGAAGAAGGGAAAACTATTCACTTCTGGAAGTGGATGGGGAAATATGCCATTACAAAAAATAAAGTGACTTGTATAGATGAGCTCTTTCCGGTATGCAAATTTGATTTTTTTCTTTTTTGCTTTGAACTACATTCCTCAGGAGATCCTTTTATAAACCATTCATTAACACATATTCTTCAAGGCATGTGCACATCTAGTTGACAAACAGAACTGCATATAGAAGATGCATTCAACAAGTCAAAAGATTTTCAAGAAAAGGTAACCCTGAGGTTACAGAGGTACCTTGATATGCTTCCTGCCTGGCAAAGGCTCAGCACTAACGATCTTCACAATCACTCCACCCTCAAACT
Organism: Elgaria multicarinata webbii; assembly: GCF_023053635.1. Classification (NCBI taxonomy): domain Eukaryota; kingdom Metazoa; phylum Chordata; class Lepidosauria; order Squamata; family Anguidae; genus Elgaria; species Elgaria multicarinata. The sequence goes on along the minus strand of NC_086180.1, from coordinate 31,922,102 downwards.
GGGGCCCCATTGTGTGAACCTTCTCAACGGGGGCTGAGCCATCAGAGGCAACTGTTAATGTGAAAGGAAGTCAGCATTAATGAAAGTTCATATGTTAATAATTTGGCCATTGAACAAATTCAAAATTAAACAAGTTAAACAAAATTAAACAAGTAATATTTCTTAGATTGAGTATAATAGTACTGTTAGAAACAGGGAACACACAGGGTTGAGTTATAAGCGCTAGTAATACACCAACAGTATCTTTAACTCCAGTGAACACTGCATATACAACTTTCAAATCATCCTTCTAAATGCTAAATGCATTTAGCAGACTTGATTCTTCTAAATCAATGGCCAATGAATAACATTAAGAAACTCTTTATGCAGTCAATACAGAAATAGGTTATTACATCTCACTATGACACAATTTTGTCATATTGATATTCTAGTATGTTTTTAGGATGTTTTTAAACAGTGTCTACCATGTTTTTAATCAGTATTTTATGTATTTTATGCTTATTGTTGTTCCCCGCCTCGATCCAGTCAGAGAGGCAGGTAAGAAATAGATTATTATTTTACTGAGTTCTCAAATACTTTAGAGGAGGGGTGGGCAGACTTCAGACTTACAGCACCTACTTTGGGCTAATCTACACCCAGCAGGATATTGCACTATGAAAGCGGTATATAGAAGGCAGGAGCCACACCAAGTAGGATATAGAGGTATGAAAGTGGTATATAGTATGTCTCATGAGCCCCAACAGTTGTCAGTGCACTTCAATACTGCTATAAAGCAGTAGTGTGACTCCTGCCTTTTATATACCACTTTCATACCATGTTCATAGTGCAATATCCTGCTTGGTATAGATTGGGTCCTTGTTTTAGTTATAAGACATGAACTAACTTTGACAATACTTGCATGTAATGCTAAACCATAGTTTAGCACTAAATGAATGAGGAGAAAGGCACCCCATATGAAGCGTCCAGCTCAAGTGTTTCCCCCTCCCCTCCTTCCGCACAGCCAGGAGGATGAATAATTCAGTATTCTGTTTCATATTATCCAATTCCTAGCTCTTGATTATGTGTGACCAAAATCAGGGTTCAAATTAACTCTAGTATGCTAAGCAAACCAAAAAACAATCCAGGGGTTGTAGTTGGCTTGTTTAGCAACTGACTAGAGGTGGGTGGGGAAGGCTGACTAGACTTTATTATATACTATGATTCCTGAGTTGCACGTAACAGCAAAATGAAACTGAATGCTGGATTATTCCTCCTCATAGAGTAGGGAGTGTGGAATGGATGGGATTTCTGCTCATAAATGTAGCACTAAACCATGAATTAACACTATGAGCAAATCCTCCCATTATATCAACAGATCCGGGTGTATTTATATGCAATATGAATATTAAACCTTTGCTTCTAAGGACATCCAAAGGTGATCTCAGATACTGAATACTTGTTTATTGTTCTGTTTCTGTAACATTTAAAAGTTCCCCTACATATGTAAACATTTTCTTGTCTAAACATACATAAGATTGCACCCTCAATCTGTGGCATTTTGTTACAATAAATCTATTTCATTTTGTGTGAAGTACAGAGTATTTTCAAAATCCAAAACTATGTTGTCTTGTTGCTTCATCTATTCTCAGGAAAAAGTTCTTAATTTTCAATTTTTATTCAAATCCCTTAAACCACCATCAGCATCTAAGTTATTCCACTTAAAAGCAAATAGAAGTTATGATGAAGCACATTATACTCACTACATTTGCCATTTCTTGTTGCAGGCTGGTTCGGTATAAAGGCATCTGTTTCCATTTCCCCAACAGTTTGAGTTTTTGTTTGGGCCATTGCTTTTTTCAAAGATGACATGCTGGCTTTTTGTAGGGTCAAATATTCTTGCTTCAGTTGCATCCAGTCATTTCTAGAGAGATCATGATTTAGAAGTGTTAATATATATACAGTATCAAAACTCTAAAATGAAATCTAATTAATATGATCAGAAACAAATCAAACTGCAAAAAGATTTTTAAAAGTAGAAAACACAGATTGCCCTTTCTGTGTATAGGACCAAAGTTTAGATTGCTTATTTTCTGATTAGGGATAGCTGTTGTCATGCTGGTTTCAGAGAAAACGAAATTGCAACTATATGAAGGGATAATTTCAATTGGAACCACTTATTGTACAAACATGTACATTTTTAAAGTTATGCAAAACTTTTAATCAGTCTGCAGAGTTCTAGATTTATTGAAAGCTCCTATACCTGAAAAGCTCGCATAAGAGACAGCAAACCACCTATTCTGTATCACTTATTACACAGCAAATAAAATCTGAATCAATTATTCAAAAATCATATGCAATTGGTTAGGTTAGTTAAACATTACTGGATTCCAGGAAATGCTTTAAATAAAAAAAAATAGAATTCCCTGTATCATTTTATCACTGTTACTATAAACTAAGGATGAGCATAAGATAGCCAATAGAAGCCTTGAAAAGAATGCTGGACTAAATGGATAGTCTGATCTTAAATTCTTAAACACTGCATGCTAAGGATCATTGCACAGATAGCAATGCATTCATTTTTAAGAAATCCTAAATACACACTCTTGCTCTGTCCATTAACATGCATCAATGTATCACAAAGATTTATTTTTATTTTACATTTGGTAGAAAAAAATGCCTAAAACATCCCAAAATCTAGAGATAGGAACATTCCTTAAGGCTCAATTACAGAGGTGAAAAGCACAGCAAATTATATTACATTCATTTAACATGGAGACGTTTATGCAAATAGCTAAAGTTTTGCTAAAAGAAGCACAAGATAGAGACAATAATTCATTGTTAATCTAATCTGTGCTATCAAAAAAGAAGATACAGCTTCTTTTTTGAAGGATATCTTTAGGTAATAGTTTTAACTGTTGATGCTGAAAACTGTGTACTTAAAAAACCCCGAAGGCTTAGTCCCACCCAGGAAAATACATTCTCAGAGTAAAGACAGTAAATAACAAAAGATTTACATAATGACTCTGAGATAAAAAGCTACTATGTCACTCTTTGGTAAAGTACGGTATAAATAGATGACCAAGGCAGCACATTGTTAAAGGAACCTGAAAGAATACTATGAGAAATGAGCAAGGTAAGTGTTTCTCTAAATTACGCTTTTATAAAAATAAAAATGTGGTTTTTTTTAACTAGATTTGGTGCCCTGGACAGCATCGGTGGATATGGGAATAGGTTACAGAAAGGTGCTGCTTTATGTGGACCCCTTCTACTTTAACATGGAGGTGCTTTCTGTGTTCACAAAAAAAGTAAGTGCTTCCATGTTTTGGCAGAAGTGAATCCTGAACTCAGTTTTAATGCCCACACAAATTATGCTTGAAACTTAAAAGTGTTCCTGCATTGCTCACTTCAACATCACAAAGTAATCACTGCCAAAACTATGTGTACTTGACAGCAACATTTGTTATAATTAGTGTTCCAGCAAGGTTCCAGATAACCCTGTTTCAAGTAGATAGGTTTTGATGTTCTGTTTCTCTAGCAAAGCTTTTCTACATCAATTACAGCCATTGTAAGTAAGAAAGTAGAGTGAGTCCACTTTAAAAGGACCACTGCAACTTCCTGCATTGTGAAAGTAAGTACTTTCATGTTTCAGTGGTGGCAAACCCTATTTTTCTGAACACAGCTCAACATTTCATTTTAATTAAAGTATTAACATTCCAAACCCATGCATGTGGAAGCAAATTTAATTTATCTCAGTGGGACTACTTTCCACATAAATATGATTAGGGTTGCAACCTTAAAACGGCCAATAAACTGCAATGTACATTTATTTATTGCATTTGTATTTCACCTTTTCCTCCAAGGAATTCAAGGCAACATAGATTTTACACACACCCCAACCACATTTTTCCTCACATTGGCAACAACAATAGTGGTGGGGAAGTAGTCCTAACAAGAATTCTGTATTTATCTTTTGCTTGTTCAAAAAGTTAACACACATTTGACTGTAATTCAGTCAATGTGCTAAAGAACACTATTTACAGAGCGTAATGTTCAAAATATGGCAGCCAGGTTGGTCACCAGTAAACCTAGGGGTGACTATATTACACCAATTTTAAAATCACTTCACTGGCTGCCAATTAGTTTCCGGGAGAAGTATAAAGTGTTGGTTATTACCTTCTCCCCTACAATCTGCCCCGCACACTCAGGTCCTCTGGGAAGAATTTACTTCAGTCAGCCAAAACTAGGCTGACAACCATTACCCAGACTGTGGAATGGCTTGCCAGGAGAGATTCGCCAACTTAACAGTCTTTCTGAATTTTAAAAAAACTATAAAGACTGATTTCCGGCAGGCCTACCCAGTCAAATTTTAAGAGGTTTGGCTTTTATTTTAATAATGTATTCGTTTTATATGTTTTCAATCAGTTTTATGTATTTTTGTAATCAACGTTGTTCCCCGCCTCAATCCAGAGAGAGAGGCGGATAATAAATAAAATTATTATTATTATTGTAACTGGGAATTGTTTGCTTTGGATTTTTATATAAATGATTAAGGTTATAACATGTTTTTTATATTTTTGTACAACGCACTTGTGTACTATAGCAGGGAAGTGTCGTATATAAATATATTCTTACATTTTAAAAGTTATATGCTCTTTAGTGATATATATCTGACTTTGTATTTTACAGGAAAAGAAATTTATGCCACGATAAAGGACTATCCACCACTTTAATGTGGAAGTACTTGTTTTGTTCCTTTAAAAAAGTGCTTTCATATTTTAGTGATGGTACATTCAATAACTAGCTACTCATCATGCAAAGAATGAATTATTTGGTAGCAGAAAATCTAGAAAGCTGTAGCTACATTTATTCCATGCAAAACTTCAAGTAAAACTTCTTCAAATAGAATTCAAGTGTTCAACATCAGTCTGAAAGGATCCTTACTTAAATAAGGTGGTTCTTGTTATTTATAAGTGAAAAAATACATTAAGGCTGCAATCCTGTACATACTTACCTGGGAGTAAGTTCTACTCAACTCTATAGAACTTACTTTCCAATAGATATGCACAGGGATTACCAGGCCAAACCAAGTACAGCCCTTTCATTTTTATTTTACTTTCATAAATTAACACCAATTTTCTACGTACAATGAAAAGTAGATGTATATTTTGCTGCAATCCTTTACTGTTGCTAATATGCAACTCTGTCACATAAAATCTGGAATTGCACTTTAGCAATGGTGATGGACTACAAGCTATTCAGAAAACGAGTATTTGAACACTTGCAATATTCAACACCTTAAACAACATGTTGTAATAATATGTACTAATTTATTTATTTATTTATTACATTTCTATACCGCCCAATAGCCGGAGCTCTCTGGGCGGTTCACAAAAATTAAAACCATTCAAAGTATAAAACAACAGTATAAAACCTTAATATAAAATACAATGTATATTAATGTATATGGTCACTGCTTCTATGAGGTTTATGCATGTAAGTGATATAGTTCCATTAAATATAAACATTGGTTTAATACTGCTTCACTGAACTGCCCTAAAAATAAACTATTTAATATGATAAAATTAAGGTCACATTCCAGCAAAAGCTAGGCATCCTGCTCATTTCAATACAAAATTCTCATGCTTAATTTCTACTGACACTGACAAGATATACAAGTGCCGAGCTAGTTGGATGTACATAATTTTACCTATCACGTAGTATTAAGAGAACACAATGGTTTTGCACAGAAACTAGAAAACAATTTTGATGTTTAACATTTATCACCTATGCGCCTCATTACAGATAAGGCTATTACATTAAACCAATGGAAATTTATTCGGATGCAACGTTAAAGGAACACTTTCCCTAAATTCATCCTAATTCTTTAATTGATTGAAACTTATGTTTTTAAATGTATGATGGAGGATGGAATTTTGAGTAATGGTCAGCTAATATTTGTTTTAGGTTCAACCCTTTGCTCCCACATTCATTCCTTGTTAGCCTTGCCCTGTGCCACACCCTTTTCTTTTAACTACTGTAACGAAGGACTGTGTTCCTCACTGCCTTATTTAATCTGTAAGACCTATGTACATTGATGGTATTATGATATATAAATTAAAAAAAACCCTACCATCCTGGGGTTGGTGGAATGAATTCTTGATACATAACACTGAAGAGATTGGACCTTTGTTCAATATAATAAAATCTTCCCACTAGGGGCATAAATGTATCAAATTCTTTCTTCCTAACTTGCCCCTCACTCCCAAACACAGCTAGAGACGGGTAATGGGGAAAAAAACTAGCCTTTTAAAGAAAAGGCTCATTACTTACATCTCCCTATACAGGCTGGGGAAACCTAAACATTCTTAGGACTGTGCCCTTAACTCCTCTGCATTCATTTCTGCATTCATTTCATCTACTTACAATACAATTGAACTACTTGGGTATCTGATTATGTGTTGCTAGTCACACTATGACACTAAAAAACCATTGTCATAGACCATGTAATTGATCTCAAATAGCAGTTTCCTGATCAAGAGAAAGCAAACATGACAACCCTTTGCCACAATCAGTAGTAACTAGCTGCTTCTGTAGTGCTAACTTTTTACTGTATGTGCAATAAGATTCAAAATTAATTCCTGCATGTTTAACATACTTTGAAAGAACTCTTAATGGAATGACCTCTTCTCCCATCTTGTGTCTCTCTTTATGTTTCTTCTTGTGTTTCCTTTTAGATTTTGAAAGAGATGTATCTTTCTTATCTCCAATCTCTCTCTCTTCTTCAGTGGAAATTTCTAAGTGGAAAAACAAAGAAATTGTAAGAGCTAATGGATGATTAAATTTATTACATCACCTTTTCTCCAGGGAGCTCAAGGTAGTGTACATACTATGTGAGGTAGATTATGCACTGAGACAGTAACTGATCCAAGAGCACCAAGTGAGCTCCATGAGGCTCTGAACCTGGGTCTCTCCAGTCCTGGTCTGACACACTAACTGTTATACCAGACTGAAACATCATCACTCTGATTTCTATAAATAGTTCCACAACTCAGTAAAAACAAACATCCATAAAAATTCTTACTGTACATTTAAATGATTCCAGTAAGTACCCAGATAGATTTTTTTTCCTTCAACAGTAAAACCTTAAAAAAAAACTTTGTATTGCAGGGGGTCCAAAGAGATCTTGATCTCCAAGCCTGAAACAATTGCCAGCAATGTTTGACACACTGATTACCCACCTTCTCCTGTGAGATATCCAGCAGCTAACACAGATCATTCTCCATTTGAGATAGGGAGAAATGCTTTTGGCTTCTGTAGTTATGTCCTCTGTTATTTATGGAATATTATGCTGCCAAATTTTTAATGAGGATAAACAAGCTAGTCTTGCATCGTAAATAAGAATAGCTCCTAGCTCACACATATCACACTAATTCGGTTTTACATAAACTGCTCTGCTAAGAATGACAGAAACAATGGAATTCCTCTCAATCATTTTGCCATTCAATATCCCAAGTACATATTCTAAGCCAATGGCAGTGATGCATTACTAGTATAGGCAACAATGCCCAACTTTACATATCACTAGTTTGCATATTATTTGACAACTTGAAGAAGCAACATTTGTTTGTCTGACACTGATCTAGATATAATTATTATGTTCTCTTAAAGTAAAGTAGGCAGGTCTTTTACCATTTTCCCAAACACGCTGTCTTGGCCTTCTGGGTCTTAAATAGCAGGCTGGGCCATGCCTCTGGAGAATGCCTGTTTGCTGGAAGGTAGGTGGCTTGTCCCACAGGTAGAGCAGGTCTCTTATCACCTTTCCCAATTCTGTTAAAGTAACACTTCCTGGTGTCTGAATCCACTCTCCCCTTTGAGAGGAGTTATATTTACCCCATCAAACTCCTATTCTTTCCCACTGTTATTTTCCACATTGTAGTAACACTGCCCCAAATCTGTTTTAGAAAGTGAATGAACTAAAAAATTAGTGATCTGACTCTTACCTTTGGAATCTTCTGGCCCTTCTGTGGATTCTTCTTTTGTAGAATGAACATTATCTTTCTGAGACGTTTTCTTTACCTTTACACTTGACAGCTCTCCTTCCCCAGAGCGGCTTCGCTTCCTCTTTCCTGGTCTACTTTCTCCTAAACCTGAGCTTTCCATTCTATCGAGCTTCTTTTTCTCTTTCCTTGAAGACTGCCGTTGGACTTCTGATAATTCTGTTTCAGAGCTCTCTGACACTGTCCTATGTCTCTTCGACCTGCTTGTGTGTTCCACAGTAATGTCCGTGTTTAGGTCTTTTGTTTCTGCACTTGATTGTTGGCTGTTTTCCTTCTTTGTTTTGGATTTCTTCTTCTTTTTCTTCTTCTTTTCTTCTATATGAATGAAATAATATTTATCTCTATATTCAGGATTTATTTATTTCATATTAATCCCACTCTCATGTCTGTTGTATACAAGGCTATTTGCCTCTTTCCCTCCCACACCATTTTATGCTAAGGTTAAGTCTGAGAGTGTGCAACCGGCCCAAGGTCACCCAATGAGCTTCATGACTAAAGAGGGATTTGAACCCAGGTCTCTTTAATCAAAATCCAACATTCTTTCTACTACACCACACTTGCTGTCCTCATCTGGCCTAACTCCAAAAACAGCATATGCCCAACTCAGAAAAAACAGTTTTGATACTTCAGATGCTCGCTTCAGTTTTTCTGGAACATTTGTTGTTTTTTAGCAAGTGCCAATGAAGACAAAGAAAACTGCTTTCATGAAGGGCTGATACTACAATGTAACGAAGAGCCTTGTGGCGCCTTAAAGAACTAAGCAACCAGTTCATATATCTGACAAAGTCAGCTCTGACCATGAAATCTTATGCCATAATACCTTTGTTGGTAAGATGGCTACTCGCTGAATTTGTCACTAAAATCCTAGTTGCCTATAATATTTCTAAGACTAAGCAACAAACTATTCAAATCAGCCTGCTCGTGTATAATTTTCTAAATTCTCTGGCTTCAATTGGACTAAGTTTAAATGTAAAATTAATGCACGCAATAATATTAATGGATAGCATTAATGACGTCGATTGCAGTGCATACCACCATTAGACTGCAGAATGAAGCTATCAAAAAAGGACAAGTATATAGGAAAGTGAGTATATATGAGGGCTGTTCATATCAATGTCCAGATGTACTCAATGAGACATGACAGTGAAGTTGAACACATCCAGTAACCGCCCCTACTAACATTGACATGCCCATTGGACAAACCCTGGCAGCTGCATGCTTACTGTTAAATGTACGGGTATAAGTGTCCTCGATGTGAATGTGAGCCCTGGCCAATCAGGGTTCCCATCTGGGTAGAGAAGCCTTCTGTGTAGGGATCCCTTTCCACTAACACAGAATATGCAGGTGCATAGGGCAGGGGCACAAGCAGCAGGCACTTCAGTGTTAGGTGGTGTTTGACTAGTGGGCATGATTGCCAGCCCCCAGTTGAGTGGAGGCATTGTATGAATAGGCTTTTTGTTTAACTCTCAAATTTCTCTGAGATACTTGTCTGTTTTCTATTAACATACCCTATTCATATTCATAATTTGTTGCTGAAATCAACATATGTGTTATCATAAAGTGAAACAATTATGCCTATCCAATTATTTTGGATTGCTGAAATTTTCTATGCATGGTTCTAGAACAGGAAGAGACAACTTTTTTGGGCCATGGGCACATTTGGCCATTTGAGAAATTGTCCTGAGCGCCACCACAAAATGGCTGTTATGGGAGGCATGGCAAAGTAACCTGCACAAAAGACTGATTACAAGCAAAGATGGGGTCTGAGCTCTAATACACTAAACAACTCCTTTGAACCCACAACTTTCACCAACAGAACCTATTTCATAGCGATCCCAACTACCAGTAGGAAAATGCATTAATTAAAAAAAGTGGGGAGGGAGAATACTTAGGGGGGCACCAAGAAAGGCCTCAAGAGGCATATTGGCACCAGTTGGTAGGACACTGCCTACCCATGATCAAGAACAAATGTCCACCTTTAAGCAGTATATAAAAATCAATCACTTCAATAACAGAAAACATTTCTCCTCTAAAGAATCCATGGACAGCTTTGTACTCACCAACTACGCTGGAATCACTTGTAGGCAGTGTAGGAACAGCCTTGTTTTTTACTGTTTTGGGGAATATACCAGGTTTTCTCGGTGCATCTTCTGGTGGGTTATTCAAGAACTTAAATGCAAAATCAGAGAATTTAATAAAACTGCTATTAGCTAATATAATAAAATTCCACTGGTTTTCAGGACACCTTGAATGTCTCTCTCTATACCCTCATATATAGAACTTGTGGCATTTGTTTAGGTTGACCAGAAGATCATGATGGGATATAGGGAAGTTCGTTAACATTAAATCCTTTACAATTTCTGCTATATTTAAATGCCCACTCTCCGGCACTGATGTGTTATAGATATTGAAATAAGGAATGAAACTAAGGCACAAGTGTGTAGTTTATGTTGCTCCTCTCATCGTATTTCTGCACCTACAATCCCCAAAAAACGGATCCAGACTTGCATTCCATGAACAGAAGGGCTCCTTCTGTTTGTGGTACAGGCCCCAATCCAGCAGAAATTCTCACTGGTGGGATGGGGGTAGGAGAAGCTTTTTGTTGATTTCCAATTCCCTTTAAATGTCATCCATAGACTGTTTTGAAGGGATCCTAACCCCCTGGAGAAGATTTGGGGGGAGGGGAATGGGGAGCTGCAGAGAGAAAGGGGAAATTGGCAAAAATCACATCCTGCAATTCTGTGAGCAGAACTGTGTTCAGAAAAGTCTGGAACCAACCCACATTTTTCAGTCAGAATAAATCATGAAAACAAAGTAAGCATACATTTACTTTGAAGCCTTCCTTAACTGAATTGATTACACAAGATTTAGGCTGCAAACCTACCCATACAAAATCAAGAGTAAGTAAGCCTGCTGAATTTATTGGAATTTACTTTGAATGTAAATCTGCATAGGATTGAAGAGCAAATACCTTTTCAGAAGGACAGTTGCATGCAAGAACAGTAGTAAATGGAAAGGGGACAGGCTATAATTATGAGCTGTAAGGAAGCTGGAGCTATGTAATACAATTAATAGCACAATCCTGTGTCTGTCAATTCACAGGTAAAAACTTATTGAATTAATGAATTTTACTCCCAGGTGAGCATGTATAAATTTGCAGCCTAAATATATTCCCCAAATATTTCCCAATAACTTCTAAATTATTAGTCGACATTGGCAGGAAATTTTCAGTCCACCATAAGAGCTAGAAACTTGCTGTTTTGAAATTTAAAGCTGAAACCTTCCAAGATAAATGCAGTGCTTCCAAATTCACTGCATAGATAGCGTCTTGGTATATTCACTTACGCTGCGTAACTGCAACCACAGAAGGACTCATACTGAACTACTAATTGTTTGAGAACTGGTATTAGTATAGAAGTCAAAATTGTGTATAAACATGGGGCTAAATAATACAAAAATAGTTATTTTAAGTTGTTCATAACTGACCTCAATTGCCTTTTCTGCTTGTTCTTTTGTTTCAAATTCAACAAATGCAAATCCCTTTGGGTCTCTGGTGGTCTTATAGCGAGGGATGCTGATATAAACCACATTTCCACATTTCCCAAATACCCGTTCAATCCAACTATGATTGACATTTTTAGGAAGCAATTCCTAAAGCAAAACAAAAAACCCACAAAAAGGAATGGATATGTACATTAGTATTATTGTATAAATATTCACGATCAATCACTGCATATTTTAATGTCTAATCATCCTTGGTAAACCAAGACAGGACACTGCTATTGTTCATACTTCACAATTTTAATAAATACATACTTTCCCTTACCCCATTCATTTTATACCAAATAATTATGTTAGGGACCCGACTGCTCTAAAGATTTGAGAGAGAAAAGGAATTTCAAGGCCATCATCCTTAGAAAGTATTATCAATATATGCTGTCACAAGAAATGCTGGTGTTGGTATTAGCTAATAAATTAGATTTTAAAGCCTAATTTCTGTTTTTGATATGTGGGTGGCATGGGTAGAGAACCAGTAAAGCTTGAGAGATTATTTGTCAGGATGTTGTATTAATTTTTTAAATTAATTTTTAAAAGGATATTTTCTGTGATATTGGTCTGGATCACATGTAATGACTTACTATGGATTGCACATTCCATAGTCAGGGGTGTGCTGCAGTGAGCAAACTATTGCCCACCTGCCTGCCCCTTCCACTTTGTATCCATTTCTGCTGGCAGCAAAAGATAAGTGATAAAGCTGGTTCACTCATTATTCAGGGATACATAGCGATGACGGCTTTTTAAAAGTTTAAACCGTTCACACTTGGTGGACCTTCTCGATACGGTGGGAATGTTGTGGTTATAATCCTTCCAATTTTGTGCCAGTAGAGAGAATATATTAGTTAACACTAGTGGAACTGATCCTCCAAATTAAGGGAGCAGTAGGAGATCAGTTTGCCACATCATAAAAGCATATGGCTCTTCCTACCCCCAGGATTTCAGACTTCCCATTGCTTTCACAATTATCTGGGTGCTTCACAGTCAAAACTACAAAATATTCTCACAACACCCAAAATTCCAACTGTATCAAAAAATATGAACTAGCAATTTTCCATTAATTCTTCCTCTTGAAGCATTAACAGTAAAATAATATTAAAATCATGCAATTCAATTTTAGAGAACAAGCAAGCGTTCAACAGTACAGACAACTTACCACATATACTGTACGACTATCCACATCTTTAGGCTGCTCACCCAGTGGCTGCCGTCTTCTTATCTTAGTTCCTTCTAAATCCAACTATAAGATACAAACTAATTAGGGAAGTTGCTTCACAACATTTACTCTCATTCAGTCTTACTGGAAAAGACAGAACAAAACAAAGAGACTTTATACTCACCTCTACAACAGATGAACTTTTAACTGCTCTCGCTATCAATTTTCTGTCAGTGGTTAATTTTTTCATTTTGTTAAAAGAAACCAGAAGTGATATGTCAACATCTAATATAAAAAAATGAAATTATGGTAAGAAATGGTAATAAAGTTACTGACCTGATTTGCACATAATGACAACCCATCAGTTTAAAAAATGATTTGTTGGGAAGTATAGGTGCACTGCTTGCAACATGCCTGCCTCTTCCACTTCAGCACACAACCCACAATTGGCTCCTTCACATGTTGTGCAATGTGACATGTGAACCCAGATCACTAGGTCATTTAGGGGCTGAACAACCCAGCAGTTAACCCAATAACAAACAAAGAGATAACAGCTAGGTTGTACAGGCCATAAAAAACACAGAGGTCCAGGCACATCTGTCACACTGCACAACCAACAAAGGAAAGGATTGTGGGTTGTGGGTTGTTCTGTAAGGTGGAGAAGGCAGCCTGTGCACCCCCAACAACCAATGGGTTCTGCATGAACAGTCCCACTGGGAAGGCTTACAAGACTGGCCTTGGGAGATTCTGTTAGGAGGGAGCCTCCCTCCTCCAAGGGGAAGTAAAAGAGCCCACACTACTAGCTAAATCTTTGGCAGTTGATTCTCAGAACTGCCCAAAGAGCTTTGGCTTCTGGGTGGCATAGAAATGTAATAAAATAAATATATGGAGGAGACACATTTAGAGAAGAGCTAGCTGACATGGCATAAACTGCTGAACTTTACAACTAAGGTTGTAGTGCCTGAATTTGCTTTCCTTTCCCCCCTCCTCCTCCCTCCCAATCCCCTTTCCTTTTGTGTCATGTCTTTTAGATTGTAAGTCTGTGGGCAGGGACTGTCAAGAAATACTTTTGTAAGCCGCAGTGAGAGCCTTTTTTGGCTGAATGGCAGCATAAAAATCCTTAAATAAATAAATAAACTCTGGACTCTGTCATATTGTTGTTTTGTCCTTTCGATAACTTTTAGTATAGAAGAGAAACAAGAGAAAACCTATAGATAGAATTTAGGTGTTCATTTTTGAGAGACTGTTCTATATCATTACCTTTAGCTTTCTGACTGCACCTATCAAATTTCCTCATGAAAGTATCTTTTCCTCAACTGCTTACTGAGTAGATTTTTATTTAAATCATTTTATACTTCATTCTAGTTAGAATTCCAGTGTACTGAACTACAACATAAAATAATGAAACCGCTAAAATGATTATTAAAAACATATACAAATTAACATGCCTAGGTGAACAAAAACATTTTAGCCTGAAGCTGGAAAGTTCACGATGTGGGCGCCTGGTGAGCCTTTTTACGAAAGGTATCCCATAAGTCAGGCATCACTGCTGAGAAAGCCCTTTCCTTTCTTGACACTGTACCTCTGATAGAGGTAGATGAAGGAAGCTCATCACAGTTCTTAATGCATGGGCAAGCTGGTATGGGAAGGGGTACTCCTTTAGTTGGTTCCAAACTGTTTAAGGCTTTAAAGATAAGTACCAGAAGCTTGAATTGGGCCCAGAAGCGAATAGGGAGCCAGTGAAATTCTTTTAAAACTGACATCATATCTCTTACTCGCGTTCCATCATATTCACTGTGAAACTTGCACCATTTGCACTCCAAGTGTGTTCCAGTCTGTTTCATTGACCTTAACTCCCCAGTAAAGCAGGGAGCTAGTCAGGTTTTACACTGTGGGGTAGAAAGCTTGGGAATGAGCATGTCAACCGCTAGTTTTATCTCACACTGCACGGTGAGATTAAGACTTAAACAGCAGCACCAGTCATGTCAATTGGAAACTCCCTTTGAGCATTCGGGAACCCACTAAATTTTCAGTGGGTAGCCCAGCTTAATGGAATCAGAGTTTAAGGGTGCTCCCAGCCTTGCCGGAATAATATAGTGAACCAGGGGGTGATGGCTGTAGAACTACAGGCCGGAAACTGGCATAATCCTATTTTTCTCCAAACCTCCTTAACTAGGGGGTGGCATGCATCACAGAAACTTCTGCAACTAAGAGGATAATTGCCCTCTGCTGTGGTATGCTTCCCATCACTACTGCTACTGTTTCTGTTGAACCTTGTATTTTCTATGGCAAGATATTTCAATGCTTGCTCCAGAGTGCTAGTGACAATAAAAACCTAAGTCATCAAAAATACAAATCTTTAAAAAAATCCAGAAAAATTACAAGTTAGTTCTCCTGAATACAACTACAAATACTTATAAAAACATTTAACAAAATGATATCCAAAGCCTGCAATACCCAGCTAGAAACATATGACACAAAATGATTCTCATGAGTTGCATTTCAACAACAATGTGCTTTACTGCTAGCTTAGTAAAGAATGAACTCACATCCATCTCTAGATTTTTCTATTTGTTCTCGGAGAAATCTGTCCTTGTGAAGATTGACATCGCCAAACCAAAAGTCTACTTGCTTTGCTATATCTGAAAGCACTTGTTTAACTCTAGATCGTTTCTTTTTTTCTCGTTCCTTCCTTTGTTCCGTAGTTTCTTTTTCCATGGTTTTGCTTCTTACAGTTTCAGTCTCCATTCTTGTCACCTGAAAGTTAACATCACATGACGCTTATTTTATTCTTAGGAGCATCCAATGATCCTAAGAATTTGCATGATATCAAGATTTCTACTGCACTGTTACATATGAAATAAGTAAATACATTTCCTTTTTTTACTGAAGCAAAAGGATATTGTATGGCCACTTTTCACCCAATAATTCTTAAAGCTTCTAAGTACTTAATTTTTATAACAGAAAACAAAGCACAACTTTATTTTCAAATTTCAACAGCACAATAGTATAGGTTGCTTCCATATTACAGTCCTTTAACACTACTGAGGCACTGCTTTTCTCAATAATCAAGAAGCAAAATTAAAATTGTGATTCCACACAGCCCTTAATACAAAGCTTTGTCTATTATTTACTCAGGTAGTTCTATTCAGAAAAGGTCCATTCCAACTTTAGTTTCCTTTCATTTTTTTATTTTAAAGCACTGCATGGAAGGAAAAAAGACAAGGAAACCAGAAATTAAAGTCTTCCTCTCCACAACAGGAACTGTCCTTAAAGGGCAACTAAGAGGATATTCAAAGGGAAATTATCAGACTATTTGTCTCCTCACTGCTACACTCAATAGCAAACAATAAAAGTAGCAATTCCCAGAGGGTATCTGTGTTGCAGCAAAACAGAAGGGTCTTGTGGTATTTTAAAGACTAACATTTATTCTGGTATAAGCTTTATGGACTATAATTCATTTCATAGGAAACGTTTAATTAAAAGCACAGTAGCCTGAAAGGCCTCAATAATAAGTTGCCAATCTACACTGGACAGGCTGTCACTGCAATTGCAATTTATTTTTCCAATTGTGTATAAATTAAGCTTCCAACTCGGACTTAAATTTAGTCTACTACTCTTATTGATGTCTTCCATAAAAGTCAATATAAGCTTACCCCATTTTTTGAGAAAATCTGAACTTCAAACATTTGAAATAAAGTACAAGTGTTTAATTAACACAGTGATTATTTATCATTAAAATATGCTTCTGAACTATTTAAAGAAACACACACATTCATGCTGCAATCCCCAACAACTTCCCTGGAATTCTCATTGAATTCAACAACATAGGGCATCAATGACATATCCTGTGCTGCGAGTAGGACACACTGGTAGCACAACAGGGAACTAGCAGTTCTTAAAGCAAGCAGACACAAGTGGAAATGCTCATTTCAGGAATGGAGCACATCAGAGTTCAGCTGGCCTGTCTAGAAACTAGTATTGCTGGGCATACACCATGCAGGGCAAACTGCAGCTGTACTAGCAGTGGGTACTGCTGGTACAACAGAATGAGAGGAAACACAGCAGCAGCATTGGGTACTGTCTTAAGTTCCGAATGAACCATCAAAATGATTTTTGTCCTATCAAAAAGTGATGTCATATGTTGTATCATTGGAATGAGAAGTGTGCTAAATCCTCTAAATTTCTTTGTGAGATATGACAATGTAATATACCATGATGTGAGACCTCAGAGTAGAATTATGCAAAAGCAGCACATGAAAACTGAAATGAGGTGAAACTTGTCCTGCAAATCAGGTATCCCTCCTGCTGTGAACTGATCAAGATGATTAAGGTCAATGTGTTACCAATTATAGTTTCCAAGGATAAATGAGATCATGTTCTCTCCAATAGGACAGAAGTGCAACATAGGTGCAACTCTCCCACTAAGATCTTTGATTTACCAAAATGTCAACACTGCAGTTCACCAAAGAATTCACAATCAAAATATAAGGTTTATGGCCACTACATTTAAGGTTAACTCACACTTACCCACAGAAGTGTAGGAGCCATAATAAATATAAACACCAAGCTAGGCAACACCTGCATGGGAAGGGTTCATGTTATTATCCCATATAACTGTTTCCTGCAGCAATGTGTGACTGCAATACCAGGAAGCTATTTATTATTATTATTATTATTTATTTATATAGCACCATCAATGTACATGGTGCTGTACAGAGTAAAACAGTAAATAGC
This sequence comes from Elgaria multicarinata webbii, assembly GCF_023053635.1. Classification (NCBI taxonomy): domain Eukaryota; kingdom Metazoa; phylum Chordata; class Lepidosauria; order Squamata; family Anguidae; genus Elgaria; species Elgaria multicarinata. The sequence continues at coordinate 31,904,618 of NC_086180.1, read as the reverse complement.
AAGACTCTGCCGCATAGGCTACAATCTAATAAAATCATAGTAAAACAATAAGGAGGGGAAGAGAATGCAAACAGACACAGGGTAGGGTAAGCAGGCACAGGGTAGGGTAAAACTAACAGTATAAAGTTTCATAATTGTATTTCTGTACAATTATGAAACTGTTAGAAAAAGGATTAGCCAAAACATGAAGGATTAATCTATTAATGGCTATTAACAGCCCCTGCCTGTGGAGGCGCTGAGGCTGCCTGTGGAGGTTAACACATGCTTTGCGTGCAGAATGTCCTACGTTCAATCCCTGGCATCTTCAGGAAAGAATCCTACCTGAAACTCTGGAGAGCTGCTGCCAGCTGGTGTTGACAATACTAGGCTAGATGGACCCATGGTCTGACTCTGTATAAGGCAGCTTCTTATGTTCCTATTAGCAGGATGGAACTTTTGTATTCAGACACAGTATAACTTTGGGAATAAGATGCCTGGGACAAAGGCCAGGAGATAGCAATTACTATGAGGCCCTGTTTGTGAGATTCTAAAGACATCTGGCTTGCAATTGCTGAGAAAAAAAAATAAAAGCTTAACTATCAGACATTGGTCTGATCTAGCAAGGCTCTCTATTGTTCCACAAGTAATTAAGGCCAAAGGCCACCCTACAACAATTCAGCTTTTAAGAGGATCATTAAAGCAGTTATTCAGGTGGGAGTTAAAAACTGGCCATTTTATGGTGTTTGCAGTCCTTCTCTGCCTCCATTTCCAACATATATGTTACACCAAGCCTTTAACTTAACAATTTTGAGAACCCTTATGGGCCCTCTTACATACTTAACAGCTGCCTGAAATAAAGTATGTGAAACTTTTCCTGTCACTTCTATCTCTATACTTGGAATAATGCTTTATATTGTATTTTATGGTTTTAATTTTTGTGAACTGCCCAGTGAGCTTCAGCTATTGGGAATTATAGAAATGTAATCAATAAAATAATATCACTTACTTAAATTGCGAGTATCAGGCTGCTGTTACAAACAGTGGAGCAGGGCTAGAAAAAACAGGTGGCAGCCTTATTGTTGGTGTCCTGCCTCTCAGACCAGTGAAATTTGCACAGTTTAGCCTTCGAACTACTAGCCTCTTGCCCTGACAAATGTCAAACTGTTTCTTATGTATTTTCTTTCAACATGACTCCTCTCCAACACATATTTCAACCCAAACAGGATTTATAGTGATAATTCTGATCTCTGAGCTCCTTCTCCTACACCCGATGGTTTTGCTTGTGCTTGAATACCACCTAACCATATTTCACTTTCATATTAATGGCAAATATAACCTTCATGACCATCAAGAAATAATTCTTTTTGTTGTTGTTACAGATAACCTACATGAGGCAGAACCTATTGTGTCACACTTGGACACAAGTTTAAATCCCTGCTTGGTTAAAAACTTCACTTGACAACCACTCTTTCAACCTCACACAATAGGCTAATACAATGAGAAAGGGCTTCTTTGAGAAAGGGAGACACAACATTGCTCAAACCTTCCCAAATGTGATCAGCATCAAGTCAAAAAACAACAAGCGGGTGTAGCAGTTAACCAGCTGGATTAGAACATAAGGAGAACCCTAGTGCTGCATAAGACTAATGACCTATGTTTCCCACTATGGCTAATTAAATGCCTATGGGAAGACCACAAGCAAGACATGAGGGCAATAATCTTCACTGGTTGTTATTTCTAAGCAATTGGTATTCAGAGACAAGTTGCCTCTTATCCTGAGGGTAGCATTTAACTATAATGACTAGTAACCATTGATTGCCTTATTTTTCATGAATTTGTCTAAGCTCCTTGAAAAATGTTCTGAGTTGTGGCCATTATCACATACCGTAGCAACCAATTAAGTATGCACCGTATATAGAAGTATTTCCTTCTATATGAGGGGCTGTAGTTCAGTGATAGCACAGATGCACTACATGCTGAACATCACAGCTTCAGTCCCTAGCATCCTTAGATAGACCTACAAAAGAACCTTGCCTGAAACCCTAGACACCTGCTGCCAGTCAGTGTGAACATTAGGTTAGATGGACCAACTGTCTGATTCAGTATAAGGCTATGTTCATTTTGTTTGTCCTGAAACTTTTATCACTCATCTTCATTGGATAACCCCCAGGTTTTCATATTATGAGAAAGGAATAAACATGTCTATTTACCCACTTTCTCTACTATCTAGAGCACGGGTCCTGAACCTCTTTCAGTGTGAGAGTTGAATTCTATTTGTGAGAAAAAATCAGGAGCTGCATTCTAGTGGCAGGTGGGGCCAAAGGCAAAAGAAGCAGGATCAAAATATTAAAAATGCAAGCATATTTTAGTTTAAATAACTTACTGTCAGTAGGTAAGCTTCAGGAGAAGCATTTCATCCTTTTACAATGGGGAAAAACCTGCACAAAAGCCAAGTAACTACCAAACCATCAGTGGCTAAGGGGAAGGGAGCGCAGCCATTTGGGGGAACTCTTAAAAACCAGATTTGAATCAAAGGAGAACCAGATTTGTTCTCCAGGCCTGAGGTTCTGCATCCCTGGGGTAAAGTCTATTTTAATATGCCACCAGCATGTTCCTTACTTATTAAAAAAAACACTGAAATCTTTCCTTGAAAATAATAATAAAAAGATAAGGGAGGTGCTCTACTCCTTAACATTTCTGATTATTCTTTCTTGCAGGCCACATTTGTAAAAAGGGAGAATGTTAAGAAACAGACATCAGAAAATGAATGTAGGACAATATTGATTATGTTAATGTTTGCTCATTTAGGGAGGAATCCTATGTCTCTAGGTTTAAACAGAAAAAAGTCCTTCAACTCCCAGCATCCCTCAGACAGCATGTCCAAAACATGCATAGGTTTGCACCCTTAATTCACAGAAGAGGGAAAAAATAGTTTGCTTGGGAAAGCAAAAATGTTGGGCCAGCCATGCTCCTCATTTGTGCTTCTTTAATTTTTATGAGAGAGAAAACTAAAAGGTAGACATGGTAAGAGTATAAAAATATGCACAGCGCTGAGAGAATGAATAGTGTTTTTCTCTATCTCCCCCGTAATACTAGAACTCAACCACCCAATGAAATTATTTGGCAGAAGAAACAGGCTAGATGAGAAAGCACTTTTTCACACAATACATAATTAAAATATGGAATTTGCTGCTTCAATAGATGGACATTACCTCAGATGTTTTTTGAGAATAGTTAGTTTTATCATCTACAATAATTAGCTGCATAAGCTAAATGGAATAGCTGCGTAAGTTATTAGCTGAGTAAGCTAAATGGAACCTCCAGGTTAAGTTGCAGCATACCTCTGAAACTAGCAGCAGTGGGGGAAGGAAAACAGAGGAAAGCTACCGCTTCCAAGACCTGCTCTGTGGGCTGGGCACTATGGGAAACAATGTGCTGGTCCGCAGCTGCAACTCCGTGCATTCTTATGTGATCCTATGGTTATGCTTTATCCAGGCTTTTACAAAACTAAATCATAATTTGAAAAGAGCAGGGGATATGTTATGAAGTCTTCTAAGTGTAGAATGCTGCAGGCCATATTACTGTAGTAACAAATTAGATCCTGTAGTAACATCCACTACACTGGGAGTACTAACATTATGCTGGCACAGTGTGCTTTAAGAAAAAAAGTGTTAAAATAAAGGTTAAAGGAACTACCATGTTTATAACTGAATAGGGAACTCCTATACAAACTTACCCAAGAGTAAACCCATCTGAATACAGTGGCTTGCTTAGGACTGTGCTATATATGCATCTTTACGTTCTTGTTTGTGACCACAGGAGAGGAATAATACACCCCATCTTCTTACATAATACTAGAACCCAAGGTCACCCCATGAAGCTGATTGGTGGGAGATTCAGGACAAATAAAAGGAAGTACTTCATCACACAGTGTACATGGAATTCGCTACAACAGTTTGGATGGCTTTAAAAGGGGGTTGCATAAATTTCTGGAGGAGAAGGCTATCAAAGACTACCAGCCCTGACGGCTATGCCCTCAGAGGCAGTGAGCCTATATGCGTCAGTTACTGGGGGGCCTGGGTTAGGGTGACCATATGAAAAGGAGGACAGGGCTCCTGTATCTTTAACAGTAAAGTGGAAAAGGGAATTTCAGCAGGTGTCAATTGAAGAGAGTGAAATTCCCTCTTCATCACAACAGTTAAAGCTACACTAGCTATAGTAGAGTGGCCAGATACAAAAGAGGGCAGGACTCCTGCAGCTTTAACTGTTGTGATGAAGAGGGAATTTCACCCTCTTCAATTGAAACCTGCTGAAATTCCCTTTTCTACATTACTATTAAAGATACAGGAGCCCTGTCCTCTTTTTCATATGGTCACCCTAGCCTGTGTGGAAGGGCAGTGTTGGAACATGTCCTGCTGTTGGTCCCTGGCCATCAGCTGGGTGGTCACTAGGTGAACAGAATGCTGGACTAGACGGACCCTCGGTCGGATCTTATGTCTTTCTGCTACCCCGAGCCAGCATGGTCTAGCGTGCGACTGGGCCTGGGGAGAGACAGGTTCGAATCCCACTTCAGCCAGCAAATTCTCTCTAGCCTACCTCGCCCGGTTGTTGTGAGGATAAAATAAAGGTATGTGGGTGGGGGAGAGCCATGCATGCGTAGAGTAAAGGCGGGGTATAAATGTAATGGTAATATTTCCAACTCCGAGTCTCCGCACCGCTCTTGGCGCCAGAGGGGGCGCGTAGGAACTAGGTTCCCCTCAGCCAACAAGCACCTGAACGGCCACGGTGGCTGACAGCTCCGCGTTCCTCACTTTGAGCCGAGCAACGGCGACGTGACCCGCTCCCCCGCCCCCGCTTTTCCCGCTCTCGCTCGAACGGTCTCGGTCCCTAGCCCGGCGAGCGCATGCGCGGACGCCACAGCGCCGACAGGCCTGAGAGTCTCGGGAACGCGCAAAGGGTTAAACAACACCCCTGCCCCTCCCCCTACTTTCACTTCTACCCGCTCCCGAGCTGACCTGATGCCACGAGCCAGCGTGAGAGATTCAAGGCGACGCCGCAGGCAGAGAAGGCTCGAAGAGGGAGCCGCTCTCCTTCAGACTTCCCTCCCTCCACGCGTTGTAGTATTAAATTCTCGCGCGACATACAGGAGACCCCGCTCTTCCCCGGCCCTATTGGTTGCTTGGAAGGCAAGCGGCGCTCGTCTCCGCGCAGGCGCAAACACCAGTCACGCGCATTTATACAGACGCGACGGGGGTCATTCTCCGCTTCTCATTACGGTTGTCATAGAGATAGAAAAGGATAGACCGGACAGGGTCACGCGCGCACAAATCTAAACATCCGGTGAAAACAAAAATGGGGAACCGCCATTGGCCATGTTTCTCTATGATCGCAGACGGGGATTGTCCTCTTATCCCTGAGCGTCTCCGTGGTAAAAACGGCAACCTGAGAATCCCATGTAGCCCCCCTTGAGTTCCACGATGCCAGAAATGTGGGGTATAAATGTAACAACAATGTTATGTGACTTAAAACAAAATTATACCATCGTACGAGTTCTCTCACAGCAAAATCCTATGCAAATTCCTCTTCTCGGTAGGTTTAGTATACTCCAGTGAAATGTGCATAGGATCTCAGCCTGACAGCGCAATCCTATGCATAGTTTAAGTCCTCCTGAGTTCTATACGAATAGGATTGCAACCAGAGTCTCTCATAGATTATTCCCGGTGTTTAAAGAAGACAGTCCTGTATTTGAAGCTCAGCCAATGGAACGTCCTCTATTTGAAGGGTGCCCAGTCCCGATTCCGATGTAGGACACAATCCTATACATGTTTAGACAGGGGGGAAAAGAGTCCCACAACTCTCAGCTTGTAAGTCCTGGGAGTGGTATGAACAATACGAATTGTTGCCCTGAACAGTCGACTGAAGAGGCAGGCAAACAGGTCACCTGGTCACAGTCTTCCGCATTGTGATGAGCTTTACAGTATTTCTATTTAAATTATAATAATTTCTAAATTTGCAACTATACTTATAAATTGGCACTTTCACATTTTATGCAAATTTGTGTCCTTTTTTTTCTTTTTAGTGATGCATTTCCTCTTTTCGGGCCATTCATAAGGCTTCCCTGTGGGCCGCTCTTTCCGCCCCAAGTCTATGGTTAAAGCCTCCCGTACTTTGCGCTGGAAGCTAGAGCGGAAGCGCCGTTCGACGCTAATCCGAAAGCGAGGGATTGCGACGGTGCGTCGCTTTCGTTCTCTATGGTGTTTCTCGTGTCGTGTAGTGAGGACGTCACCACCAGCTGGGTTGAGCGGGAAGGTTTGGAAGGTAGGAGATGTGTGAGCCAATGGCTGAAGCGTGCGCGGCAGCCGTGTGGGATTTCTGTCAGCGCTTGTGAGGGAGGGAAGGAAGGAAGGAAGGAGTCAAGGAGACGCTTTCCCTTAATGGGGTTTCGGGTTCGCGCGGTGGGAGAATTCGCCTTTTGTCAATCTAGATGGGGAAAGCGGCTCACTCGGCTGCGACATATAAACACCTTCGGCTACTCTTACTGGTCTGGAGGTGGGGGATAGACTTGGTTCTGGATGCCAATCGCTTCCCCGTCTCCCTTTGCCCTCATTCGGTGGCAAGAGAGTTGGATTCGGACCCGTTCAAGTCCTTCCACCTGGTGACCTTGGGCCATTCCCTGTCTCTTAGCCTACTTACTTAACCTACAAGGGGGAAAGTGAGGTGGGGTGGAGAACCAACCATGTATGCCAATCTGAGTTCCTTCGAGGAAAGGCGAGATATAAATGTAACAGTAAACAAGAAATAGTCTCTTATATTGCAGCTTAAGTTACTTCAAAGAATTGTGAGGATAAGGTGGGGTGTGCTTGTAATAAATAAAAAGGTGGGTAACATCATATTCAGTCATGATATCCTTAGAGGAAGGCCAAGTTTAAAATGTAGTAATTTTGGCAACATCTTCTAGGATTGCTAACTTTTAAACATATCATGCTATACTTTTAACTAATATGCAAACATTTTACCCGATGGAAGCAGCATGATGGGTGAAGCTTCACTTAGGGCGCAATCCTATGCAGGTAGCACTTTTTTCTGTCTCAGCAACTTTTGTCTCGGGTGCAATCTTATGCATCTACAACAGAAAAAAGTCCTACAATAAATGGCAGTCTGGCAAGTTGCAGTGAAAGAAGAGAAAAGTTACAGCATAATTTACTACAACCTAAAACTTAAATCTGTCTTATTATATTTACTTATTTGCCTGACAGCTTTAGGAGGGAGGGGGGAAATGCTTAGCTCTGACATCCAGCTTGTACTATTGTGGCTATGGCTTTCTTCAACAATTCCCCCCTGTAGTTTAGTTAAATACTTTTAAAGTGGTCTATAACAGAATTATGTAGACAAATAAGTAATAGAGGATCTCAGGTGTGTGACTTTGATTTCAGCAGGGGTCATGGCTTTGTTGCACTATCCCACTTCCCTTTTTCTTGACGAGGGATACTGGTTCAGAACCTTCTTCCTGCCTCCTGCTGATAATCCTTGTTAGGCAGAGAGAAAGGTAAAGCTTTACAAAGCATTGCCTGATAAAAGCATATGTATGGATTGTGTACCTCAGCAACGTCAGCACTGAACATTTCTCCCCCCCCCCAAGTTAAATTTCAGATTAAAAGTGATTATTTAAATTTTAGAATTGCAGTTAATGAGCTAATCAATTAGTTTGCAGATTAATGTTTTTAAAAGAAAGACATTTTGAAATGTAAGTGAGACACCTTGTGGTAGTTGCATGAAATAGAAGATCCTGAAAGAAAGAAAAACTTGACTTGTTTTAAAATTGTTCAAATCAGCAAAACTCAAAAGTCCTTTTAAAAAACAATTGAGGGTTTGTTGCCAGAACTGCTAATGAAGTGCTCTTGTGATTAATCACCAAGGCTGCATTCCTATGCACACTTAACGGAGGCGTAAGGTTAATTGAAAATAATAAGATTGACTTCTAAGGAGACATGTAGAATTGCACTGCTTGGCTGCGATCTTAAATATCTTTGCCTTGGGATAGGACCCATTGATTTCAAAACATTGGGTCCCATTAAATTGAGCTCAGTGAGACCCAAATGCATAGGATTGTACTGTATATTGGTTTTTGAACTTCAGTGAGTTCAGATTGCTGTTTAGGAATTCAGGAAGGCACATTGTATAAATATAGTTATTTTAAAAATAGGATGTGTATGTCTCTTTGGATCCCACACATTGACTTAAACAGAATTTTTGTTTCAGGTAGTATAAAATTTGGAAGTGCAAACCAATGGTGTGATCTTGTTTCACCTAAGTGATGGCTTGTCAGGAGTTTATTGTGAGTCTGATATTTTTGTATTTAACTTAACAATATTTCAGAATCATCAGTGTATTTAGATTAATCATAAATTTAAAAATTAGGGCAATAAAAGTAATAAAGATTACGAAATGTTAATTTAAATGTGTATGTGTTTATATATAAAATAGGTTTTATATACACATCAGAAGACTAAAAAATCCAAAGTGTGGCAAGATGGAATTTTGAAGTCTACTGTTGGGGGAAATAAGGTAAAATATATGTGTTCAGTAGGGTATTATACTGACAGCATCTGTGGGTGTTACTATTTTATTCTTTGATGAAATACCAATTATCTTAACTTTTTTCTGTTCTTATACAGGCAACCTTATTTGATGACAAAGGACAGATTTTGGATAGTATTTTTGTGAAATTTCAGGTATATGTTTTGTTCTCCTTAATGTGATTATTTTATTTACTTGGTAATTTTAGAAGATGGCTTGTTCAGTTGACCTAGAATCTATTCTTGATTTATTTTGGTCACATTACAGTGGTGGTTTTGTGCTCAGCAGGTCATCTTGAATTATGTGTAGTTCTAGATGCCATCTCATATAGAGCCAGACAACCTAAATACTCAGGAGTACATGTTGTGTTCCATATGAGGATACACTAAAAATAGTTTGACTCCTCAGCGCAGAAAAATCGACTAAGGACAAATTTATACAATATTCTCTCTGTGAGAATACAGTATGGCATGTTTGTGGTCACCAGGCTCTCAGAAATGCATACAATCTACACAGGATCATGACAAAATTCACCTCATGGCATGCTTGTGTGAATTTACCATGAAAGATCTTTGCCAATGCGCTCATCACTTCTCGCCTGTCCATGATTTTCTTCCCTCTGCACTCACCTCTTCTTCCTCTCCTCCACCCAAGATTTCCTGCACCACCATCGCACTCACCTCCTTCTGCTTTCTCCTTCCTAGTAGGGCTGCTTGAGAGAATGCAGAGATAGGTGGCAGTGGGGGAGGAAAGCAGAGTGGGGTCTGACAGTCCTATATAGGGGTCCTAGCAAACAACACATTGCTGACCCCTGGCTTAAAGTAATCCATAAAATGTTTGATTTGAATGCCAGAAATTAATACTTACTTGATATAACTAACTTTGGGGAATTTTTAGAGAATCATTTTTGGGACAGGTATTGCATAAATAATGAAATGTGGGACTATGTACTAATACACTGCATATTGTTTCATTCATATAAACATGCCACCACATAATCTCCTTCTCTCTCTCTCTCTCCCCCTCTCTAGGTAAAACCTGGAGATGACTTGGAATCTGAGCGATATTTAATCACAGTTGAAGCTGAAAAAGCTTCTGAAACTGGATGTAAAGATCAGCCAAAGAAGAAGGAAGAGCCAATGTTAACAAGAAATCATTTGAAGTCTTTTGCCTCTTCATTCCTACACCTGCCAGTTGGCTTAAAGCGAAAATACACTGTATGTTGTTCTCCTTTCCCCTCATTATTGTATGCACTTGCTAACACACCAACACTGAGTAAAATGAAGTCTTTTGAATAAATCAGAAGGATCTTAGTTAGATTTCTGGCAGATTAGAAAGCATATACCCTGAACATATATAACTTGAAATGTACATGACAGTTCCACAGTTGGTAACTTCTGTCTCCAGCCCTCTTTAGTTGAGTATGTGCTACAATTTGGGGTGGCCCAAGTTAAGTAGGTATAACATGTGCTATCAGGCCAGCAGAACACAGTGAATGGAAGCAAATTGTGCAATATGATACACAAGCTGTGGTGTGGGAGGTTGATTTGTGGAGATATAGTTGGCCATACTGCTCTGAGGGTTAGTTACAGGTGAAATATGCACATATTTAATGGTGAAGAACGCTACATCACTGCAGTTATTATTAGAGAATTATAGAGTAATTTCCAGACAATTGCAATTGGCAGCATGTCACTGGATCTCAATGCTTCTTAATGTCTGTGAGCTACAGTACACATAGCTGAATGTTACAGTGGTATATCAGTTTTAAATTCACATTTTTGGGTAGGGGCTTCTTTGGTGTTAAGACTGCAAAAGTTATTTGTCCTATTTTGTTATATATTTTCAGATTTTGTTATAAAAGAAACCCACAATTTTAAACCTTATTTACTGATTCAATGAGATATTGCACAATACATATAGAACAAGTGGTGCAGTATTTAATCCTTCTGCTTAATACTAAAACTTCAGTTTCAAAAGTTGCCACAAATTTAAACTGTTCTTCCTCTAGGGTTTTCAAGGACCACGTGGGATGGAAAAGAAAGTGGCTATGGAAGAACCAGAAGCAATAGTATCGTCTACATCTAAGGGTCCTCATTCATCCTTTCCATCTCAGTTCTATATCTCTTCGCCATTATTTTCTATGCCTTACAAGAAGGAAGAGATTAACTTACTACAAAACTTTAATCGGGATGCTTTCACCCCCTGTGCTGATGAGCATAAAGTAGTACAAAGTAGAAACCATAGTACTGATGGTGCAGATGCTGAATATATAAAGCCAGAATTTCAATTGGATAATAAAATGTTCAAATCAAACTACTGTGCAAACAATGCCGGGGCAGTTTCTCCGAACCTCAGGAGTAAAGCACAAATTTTAGCACTTCTGAACAGGGAGCAAAAACCTTTGAAAGCTGTAGGGGAGGAAACTACTGCCTCATTGAAAAATCTATCATTGACATTTATTAAGTCGAAATATAATCAGGAAGGTTTGCCTTTATCTGTGCCATCAAGAAGCCCAGTCAGTTTGTTCAAAGAGAAGATATCACCTCTGCAAGGATGCACAATGAATACTAACAAAGAAACCACTGAACTCATAGAGCCACTAAACACAGAAAAAAATGTGCAGACCAAAAGCCGATGGGAGGCATACATGCCATCATGTTTAGCAAAAGAGTCTCCTGATATAGATGATTCAGAACACCATGGCAACAATGCTAGCAGTCTGAAACCAGTTAAAAAGGATTTAAAGGAGGATGCTCCTGTTACTAGGATCCATTACAGTGAGGACAATAAATGGATTGTACAAGTACCTGTTTCCTTGGAAAGCAACATTTCTCTTGTTAATAAACGTTCTGTCAAGAAACAACCACATACCTTTGTACCAACTGAATCCATCATGAGTAAAGAGGACACTGAAGTTGTGTCATCTTTTAATAGTATTCATTATTCAAATTGTACAAATGCATCAAAAACATTTGAAGATAAACTTCCCAAATCCAATAAACATACAACGATTGGTAACTTGCAAAATGAATCTGATAAAATGGTATGTTCTGAACCTTTCTCAAATGACTCTGTGTATGAAGTTCTTGGTGATTCAGATAAACAATTTACAGAGGTTAACTTCAATCTGTTGGAAACATTAGATTTTAGTGACACGGAAGAGGGAGAGCTTCATGTAAATAGCATGCTTTCACAACGCTCAAGACTTTTTAAAGAGGAAACTGAAAAACAACTTGAGGTCAACGTTCAAAAGAACTGTGATGTAAAGGCAAGTAGTAGTGAGGGTAAAGATAATGTGCAGTCAGCATTTCAACAAGATAGAGATATAATACATATCTCAGAGTCTCAGCCATTGCAGTTTTGTGATGAAATTTCAGTAGAGCCTAACAAAATGAAGGAAAATGATGTAATTACTAATTCTGTAAAAACCCTACAACATTCAGAGGCTACAATTGTTGATGAAAAGATAAAGGCAAATGCAATAGATATTCAAAATGTAGATGATTACAGAGGTACTAGTAGAGACTTATTAATGGAAAATGATGTGGACTGTGACGTGAGTGACAGCGAGTATCACAATCAAACAACTCAACTTAGAAAAAACAATATGATTCCATATGTTCCTATTATTTCAAATGGGTACTTCATGGATGAAAATGATGGAGCAGTTATGGAAGTTGGAGCAGATAATTCCCAACCTAGTTCCACAGGTATTTGTGATAATGTGAAACCATTGGCATTCCCTGAAAAATATAACTGTTCTGATAATTTTCTCCAACATGCTTCAAGCAAGCAGTATTCTGCACCGGAAAAAAATTATGATCTAGATTTCAGGCCAAGTACTCATCCCTTAAATTGTGAGATTTCGGATAAAACAGAAATGAGTAAAAATGAATTGGAAAATGCAGCATGTGTCTTGGATTTTTTTCACAAATTTAATGAAGATACAGAAAAGGATTCGATATATGTTAAATCTTCAGATGATTCTTCAAAGTCCCCTCCATTGGAAGATGGTTTCAGACTGTTAAGATCACTTACAGAACATAGCACAGCCTTAGAAAGCCTGCAAATGATCGAGGAAAGCATACCGTACCAGAGAGAAAGACTAAGAGAAAAACAAGAATCAAGTGGACCTGAAGGTTATTAGTTTCTATTTTTAGAATATCTCTGAAATAGTGTCTGGTTTTCCCCACTGGTTCCTTTTTCCCCATGTAGAAATTTGAGCCTTAACGAAGCACAGTTTAGTTAACTGTGTTATATACATGAAACATTCTCCTCCATAGGAATTTCCAGCCATGATTAGGTACAGATGTGTATCTGTTTGCTATAAGTTCAAGAGTTTTGATTGACATATATAAAGCTTGGATCAACTACAGCTGAAACCTGATAATAGTGAAACAAAGCATATACCACTTTAGAACGAATCTGTCAAAATGTTTTGTTTTGTTTTGTATTGTCATAGCAAGGCAATAAAAGTTAGTCTGATGTAGATATAGTCTCCTTACTATTGAGAGAGAGAGAGAGAGAGAGAGAGAGAGGTATGATGGGTCCTTCCTTTTCTGTTTTAATTCCCCCTTCCTTCCATGAAATAATGTTATGTATTGCTTTGACTCTAACAAAGGTTTAAATAACCAGATTCCCTTGTAACTAGGGTTTGACAAGCTCATTTCAACCTCTAGTTAAGAAGGGAAATCCTGGTTGATATTGACCATGATTAGGAATAGTGCAGTTGTAATATATAATACATAAAGCAAGCCATAGAAGGAATAAGGGAATTTGCATAGAGGAGAGGAAGGTAATGCATACTTTACACTCCCAAAGGGTTCAGAAAATCAGAAACATTACATCTGCAACTAGTTTTATCTAGATAATTGACCTATTTATGTATGCATTCAGTATCTAGAAAGTCATGGTCTTTTCATTCAGCTTACACATGTGTGATTGTAACCATTACACTAATAGTGCAATCCTGTACATGTTTATGGAAATGTCCCATTATGTTCAATGTGCCGTATTTCCTAGTGGCTTGGTTCAGACAACACGCTAAACTATGCTGCTTAACCACAAAATGGTTAAGGAAATGCATTGACCTTAATGCATTCCCTTAACCATTTTGTGGTTAAGCAGCATGGTTTAGCGTGTTGTCTGAACCAGGACATTAAATGTGTCTAGGATTGCAGCCTTAATGGTTCATTATATGGCAATGATTTAAAGTCAGCAAGCATTTCTTGCATTTTAGCATAAACCATATCTGTAGAAATAATAATCGTGGAAGCCTATGGTAAGTGAAAACACTTAATCACTTTACAAATCCAGATGTACCTTTTGAAATGCTTTAGCCAGAAATAGTTTAGACAAGAACAACAGACCTGTTGCCACAGAGAAAAGGGGGAGGGGGCAGTAAACTTGCAATACTGGAATAAATCAATAGTGTAGGTTTTTGCCTAAGGATTTAACCATAAGAGCCATGGTAGTGAATCCATGGGCTGAAAATAATGACTTGGAGATGGAACAATTTCCTAATTGCTTGCACATTGAAGTGTGTTTGCTTCTCATAAACATCTTCCTATAAACCTGTGTTAACTATTGGATAGGATTCACTAGCCCATATGTTTTTTCCTTTGAAAAAGAATACAGACTGGATTCGCACAATACCTGCAGCCCCACTGTGGCTTCTTTAAGCCATGGTGGGTTGTGGTATATGTCGGTGGCCATTTTGAATATTCCGTACCCGGCAAAGGTTGTCATTTTTTTTCATGTCATTCAATCCCGGACAGCAGGGGTTATTGGAGGGAGAAACAACCCTCAAATAACCATGTTGAGTTGTTCGAGGATTGCTGCCCCCTTCAAACAAGCCATGCTGCCTGGGATCAATTTATACTGCCATCAGTGAGTAATTAGGGAAATCCAGCTGGCACCTGCTAGGGGAAATAAGCCTCACTGTGGTCATACAAACCAGTCCAATATTTGTGATACATGAAGTCCCTGGTTCAAATATCTGTTATATGAGAATAACAATGCTGACTACTTTACAGGGTGGCTGTAAGGATTACTAACAAAATGTATGTGAAGTGCTTTGAATCCTCTACAATACAATATAAATGCTAAGTGTTATAATAATCCCGTGCTTTATAAAAAGGCCAGAAATGAAGCATCCAAAAGATACTCATTTTCTATTTCTGTTGTAAAATCATTTCTGCCTATCTCATTTCAAAAAGGTCTAAAATTGAAACAAATTTAATCAAAAGGTGTATAAAGATTCATAATACACTGAGCATTCCCAAACACACATTGGAGTCCAGCTCTACACTACTTATCCATCTAGTGGAAATATATTCCTGCTTGTCTGGGGACGGATCTGCCCACTTTTGCTTTAACACCAGTGATCAATGAAAAACATGTATATTCTTTATGGATCCAAGTACCTCCTAAAGTGAAAAAATGTCTATGCCTTAATTCAGACAGCTTTTTTAGGTGACTGCAAGAGCTTGTACATGACAAATAGGAATTTTGAAGTCAGTCCCATCTCCACTTGCAATGTGGAAACACTGGACTTGATCTAGATCATAGAATGGAATCATAGAATAGTAGAGTTGGAAAGGGCCCGTAAGGCTATCGAGTCCAACCCCCTACTCAATGAAGGAAGAGCATTGAGCAGGGGAGGGTGCTCACTGCTCTTCCTGCATTGAGATTTAGGTGTGCGCCACTAGGCTGGTGGAAATGGACTTCCCTGCCCCTCCCCACAGCAGCCCCAGCCCACAGAGATTGCCTTGACTTGATTTGTGGGAATCACCCATTTAGCAGTGTCCCCAGAACTTCTATGTAGTATTTTGGAATGGTTGGTGGGGCTGTCAAGGGAGTTTGGGGAGAGAGTTCTGCTTCCACCAGCTTGTTGCATGTGCCTAAATCTGGATCCAGTCCACTACTTTTAAAAACTCACTCAAGTTTCAAAAGCAGCTTGCTGTGTGGCCTGAGGAGATTGCTTGGTGGTTGTGAGTCAATGGCTTGGTTTGCACAATTGCTGCAGCCCTCTGGTGGCACATGCCAACAATCATTGTGAATATTCAAACTCTGGTAGGCAGTCGACATGGCTTACCGTGTTTGAACCTGGCCAAGTGTGGGTGTTGCCATAGTTAACAAACCACCTCCAAACATAAAAAACCCCAAACCCAATTGGTTCTGGGTGATTTGTTAACCACAGAAACAACCCACTCTTGCTGGGATCAGATGTCATGATGCTTTAAGCTTGAATATTCACAATGCCTGCCTACATGTGCCTCACTCATGCAAACAAGCTCTGGTATTTCTTGTGTTATTTCAATTAAAAATATAGGATTCTTTTTTCAAGAAATTTCAAATCTGCCCACTATTATTTTATTTCCTGTTGGAATAACTACAGAAATGAGTTTGTTTTGTGTTTATTGCTAATATTATTAATTATGCTAAAATCCTGTGCTTTTGATGCCCGGTAGATTCCTATGAGCGGTAGAATTGACTTTGAAAGGCTCAACTAATTACATGAATGCAAGGTGTATTTTTTAAGTATTTCTCTCATTTCAATTAGCCTGGTGCCTGAGGCTTACTGTACTTTTCTTTCTTCTGTAGCTAAACAAAAGTTCGCTGAGGTTTCTTCTTCTGAAGATGTGCAAATATCATCTTATGTGTATTCTGGTTCTCCTAAATTGGTAACTTTTTAAAAATTTTGATTATTATTATTAATAGTGGCTTACATCTAAATACCCCCACTTCACAAGCTGAAGGCACCCACTTGCATGGTCCCCCGACCATTGACTCCCTCTGCCCCCTTGAAAACTGGCTCCAGAGAGTCAGGGGACTCTGTAGGGCAGGTTTTGGGGTGTGGAGGTGAAATCTGCCATTCTTCCACTTGAGCAGAACTGCCTTCCACTTGTATGATAAGATCTTTGGATCCAAACCAATAAGGTTTTCAAACTGCTTCACATACGTTATTTTAGAAGTATTTAGAATGGCCTTGTAAGTTAGGCCAGTTTCATCCCATATTTCAGATGTGGCAGGGGAAGAGGTGTATGTTGCTGAGAGATGGTGGTACCAATGAGTTTATGACTAAGCTGCAATTTGAACTGGGAACTTCCAGTTCATAATCATTAATACCAGGGGTCGTAGTTTAGTGATAGGGCACATGCTATGCACGCAGAAGGTCTCAGCTTCAATCCCTGGCCTCTCTAGGTAGGGCTGGGAAAAACTCCTTCATGAAACTCTGCAGAGCCCTGCCAGTCAGTAAGGATAAAACGGGGTTAGATTGACCAATTGCCTAAGTCAGTATAAGGCAGCATCCTATGTTCCTATTAATACTCTTAGCTACAGCAGCAAAATCATAATTTATAAGTGCTGTCTGATATCCTTAATAAGATATGTGAAACATGCACATTCTGAGGCTTCTGAATGACTTTTACCAAGCTCCTCCCAGGTCTTCCAAAAGTCAGAAGAACCTGCAGTGCAGCTTCTGATGTAGTGCAAAGAACTGAATCACAATGATAAACGGTGACAAACTCCATATGCATATGCAGACATGTTTGGGACTGGGCTTCTTTGAGTTCTGTCTGTAATGATTAAGAATTTGTTTTAAGTTCAGTTTGGGAAGGGTGAGCATTGTGGATACATGTACAGCTTTAAATGTTTTAACTTCTTAAAAACCCTTAAGTCATGCAGTGTATGGTTTGTGCCTTTCATGCTACTGGTGTAGTTGATACCTAAGCATTTGGTTAGTAGTGCTATTAGGCTTCTACTAAGCTAGACAATACGTGTGTTTATTTTGGGCAGATCTTGTTTACTAGATATTAATAAAGAGAAGAGGCTTACCACATTGATTTTTGGATTTAGAAATAGCAATACTAGCTAAAATGAAACAAAAGCAAAATTGTTAATTTATATTAAAGACAGAACACCTGTTATATAATAAGTGTTGGAAAAGAGTTTTTCATATGAAAATTTCATTACATAATCATTTTGAGAACATGGTTGTGTGTGTGTTTGCAATAGCTAGAACACAGAACTCAATACAGCATTTGCAGTGTAGTACAAAAATGAATGCGTCCTACTCAAATGTAAAATCAGGTGTTTTCTGCATTTTTAAACTGAAATATAGTTGTTAAAAATTACAAATGAGATTGCCATACAGTCATACTGAAGGTAATGGACTAATTATAATCTCTTGCTGCATGCAATAATGAGCATGTGCTAAGTATAGAATGGTTCATCGTTTTCTTAACCTGTTTATGATAATTTATTTATAGAATTCTTCCATAAACACTGATGAAAAGAAGCCCACAACAGCAACAATAGATATGCTACAGGGCCACATTCCTTTTGAAGTAGCTGATAGTCAACAAAAGGTATACCCTGCAAAGAGATGATTTAGCAAAACTAACAGACAAGATCCCCCAAACTGCAACTAGGCTTTTGAAAGTATGGAATTTTCTAACAGCAGTTTGTGATATGGCATGTGGGACTCCTGTTCAAAAATCCCATGAAATGCCAAAGCCGTAGAACACATCTAAAGGAGCTCTTCGAATCCTAGCTAATAACTGTTTACTCACGCCAATACTTCTCATCTCTCTCCCTTCACCACCATCCCTTGAAGTGTAATTTTTAATGGCATATTGAATAAGTATTCTGAAATAAACTAGTACAATCACAAATTGAAAAATGATTTACCCTAAAGTTTTTTATGACATGAAATTGTATTGTCCCATTACACTTTTCTTTAGGGCCTGAATTCCAGAATTATGCAGTTATAACTTGATGAATCTTTCGTATGGTGTACCTCTGTCCTACCTGAAGCAAATTCTATCCCCCCAGCTACGCATAAGCAGTTTATTGACAACGATATTAATTTCATTTCAAGTTCATCTGGGTTCCTGTTTAATCTTTGGCATCAAAGAGACTTCCTGTTTAATTTTAACAGGAATTTGCTCTGGGAAGGGTCTGCAGGGTAGTTATGCACATTCCCGAGGCTTGCTCCAAGTTTGTTCTCTACATTTAAAAGTTTAGAAGTATGGTTATTATGTAGTTATAGAAAATCAATAAAAACATTTTTTTAAAAAGTGAGCAAGTGTTGCATCTGCATCATCCCAGTGATTTCCCATGCAACTTAAAAAAAAAAACATAACACAGCAAATTGTGGTTGTTTTCTCCTGACATCTTCTTATTAATACATCTCTTATTGCTTTGCATGTTTAATTAAATATATCTAGCAAGTTGAATTTCATGGGTACCAGGTGAAGGGATCAGCAGCTAGTGAGATTATGATGAGAGAACCCTGTTCACATCTTAGATTGGATGCAAAGGATGTTTGTTTTTTCTCAGCTCAAGAATTAGGCAGCCCTGTGCTGCCTAGCTTCATTAAGGTAAATTGAGGAGTTCTGTTTTTTGTTTTTGTTTTAATTTTTAGATTGCTTTCTTTAGTTCATGAACATATTATGAAAAGCTAGACTAAATACATGGTTTAAAATATGACATGAAAGTAACAAATAAAGGCCTCTGCTTGCCCACTCCTTATATATCTATAAGTTAATGTGAGGTTTTCAAGAAAAAAAATCCTAGACAAATTCCCTAGAATATTGTGTTAAAGCTTGATTCTAAACATGATTCCATCCATCCTCCCTTGCTGTCCTCTGTGCATGGAACTCTATCCCTGAACATGTTGTGATTCTACTTCTTATTCATATCCCTCATCAAATCTCACCTTTCCTTCAAGCTTTTTGGATTAAGCCTGTTCTAATCTGCATTCCCAGTTTGTAGCCAAAGTTAGGTATGTGCAACTGTACCTGCTCAGTTTTATACTTTGTTACCCTTGGCTCTCCCTCCCTTCCTTTCTAGTCTTTCACTATTGTTAATTTCAGATTCTAAATTGATTGGGGAAAGGACCCTATATTTTTTGCTCTTGAAACTCTGTAAAGTATTTACACCAATGCCACTGTATTATTAATAATAATGTTTGCAACTTAATGTTTAAACTCATACTGACAAGTATTCAGATGAAACTATGAATGGCATAAAATGTTGCTTTTATCCCTAAGAATATAGAACAGCATGTTAGGTTGGATTGTTTTCTGTCAGCAGAATCAATCTGAAATGTTTTTCTTCTTTAGAATTAGGCTCAGAATGTGTTTTAAAAAAAAAAAAAAAAAAAGCAGTGTTATAACAGTGGGTAAGGTTTTTAATTATTGGGAAATCTATATTCTATAACTTGAGTGACGTACAGAGAAGATACTTTTTATAGGACTAGATTACTTTTTAAAAATCCATTTAAATATTATACACAGCCTACATATTAAACAGTGCTCTTCTCATACATTCCTTTTGAAAGCACAGATCAGGCCAGATCCACTAGTAGTTTTGAGCTAAAGGTAGGTTTACTTGGGGATGTTATCAGCATAATAGAACAGTTCAAATTTTCACCACAGATTATGGGAATAAATGCTTACAGATTATCATAATATAAATAGGAGGAACGTACACTCCCTCTGGGCATGTATTCATTCAATTACTATATGATATACGCTTTCTCCTTGGAATATCATAGGTCAGAATTCAGGAGGTAACATATTTTTAAAAAATAACTAAATGGTGAATTGTATATTTTCTATTAATTTTGTAATTTTATTTTATTTGTTATTCAAAAAACAATTTGGATGATGTATGTTCATTCAGCTGTGCTTCTTTGATATCTTAGCTTTACAAATTGCTTATGTGCAGATGTTATCAACACAATGGATTCCTTCCGAGTTTTCTGGCTGTCATTTCCCCACAAGTCCAAGCAGTAAAGAAACTGTGGTAGACATGCAAGAACAGGAATTCCTGATGTCCAGGATTGTTCCAGATTTGTCTATGGACAATGAAATAGACTTGCTCAGTAAGAATGTTTGTTTTGTTGTTGCTGTAAATAATGGTGTGCCTGCAGACATAGTAACATATGCTCCCTATGGGCAAAAATCAGGTTGCAGTACTGGATGTCAAAAACGTACAGCTTTCTGTAACACTATAACACTTCTTATAGTGTTACAGTTAGTTAAACA
The DNA here is from genome assembly GCF_023053635.1 of Elgaria multicarinata webbii. Taxonomy (NCBI): domain Eukaryota; kingdom Metazoa; phylum Chordata; class Lepidosauria; order Squamata; family Anguidae; genus Elgaria; species Elgaria multicarinata. Next base: position 31,884,003 of record NC_086180.1, on the reverse strand, counting down.
TATATAGTCCAAGTATTCTCTACCTGATTTTATTATAAATGGTACGTTTTTAAATCTAGAAAGAGTGAAATTTTTCTCCTTGCCTCTGCGTTATTATTTAGAGGCCATGGCTTGGATGCTGACTTTTTCTGTTATTCCTAGGATCTTGTTTTGAAATTGCCAAGGATATGTGTTGCAGCTCTCAAAATTCTTCTGTTTTATAGGAATGGAGGAGTCCAGCTGTCCAGAAAATAATGATATGTCTAAGCTCCTACCAATAGCTAGAACACGAATTCCAGTTGTGACTGTACCTGTAGATGAAGAACTTCCCAACTCAGAAGTTTATTCTAATGGAAAGGCCTGTGAGGAAATCCAGCAGTCCTTTGGTTTCTCAGTGGTCAAGTCAAAAATGTTAAGGCCTGAGGACAGGATGTGTGAAACTTTTGCAGGTGAAAAGTGTATAGGAGAAAAACAAGGGGTGCTTACACAGTATGCATTCCCTAATATGTCTGAACAAAAGAGACAAAGCAAGTGGCAGAAATACCAAAACAGAACTTGTAGTGATTTGAGAACTCAAAACAGTAGTGAAATGTTCATGACTGATGACATCCGAGCTGAGAGTGTCTTAGGAATGCCACTGGATGGCACAAGAGAGAGTCAAAGTGATGCCATCAATAAAAGTCCTCCAGACTCTGTGCATCTACAGATGATGAAAAGCATGCTTTGTAAACAGCAACGAAACTTTAGCAGCCAAGATTCTGTTTCAGAAGGAAAGAAACTTTCTCTGCACTTCAGTCAGAAATTTTCCACTGAGGAAGCACCAAAGATTTTAGGTCAGCTGAACTGCTACACCAAGGTATATAACTATTCACAGAAGAATCTTCCTAAAATAGTTGTGAATATTTAGTTGTCCAATATTTCTTCTAATTGCTGGTTAGCCTAGTGATGTGTTCCTCATTGTGGCTTTTAAAGCATTAGAGTAAGTATCATATGACTGGATAAAGCATTATTTAAAGCACTGGAGGACTGGATGAGATTGAAGCATTATTGCTTTTAAATTGTTGTTTTTCCAGCTTCTTAAAGGCTTGAGTTATCAGGCTTCAAAAACATTTCAAATAGCATTTGTGGCTCCTTTCAAGATATTGAGCTGGTTCATACTATGTATCTCAGCTAACTTATTAAACTAAAATAAGCGCAAGCTTTTTGTTCATGCATATAGCCGCTTGCTATGAATCACAATGAAGCCAGGCATCCTCTAATGAACCATAGTTTCACATTTCTTAATAATTCTGGCTTGTTCCAAAATGGTGTCTGGATTGGCCCTATATTGGCAATAAGCATGCAGTCCTGGATTATTTATATTTCTTTGTCCTAAGGTGAAAGCCTTCCCTTAATGAGACTGCAAAGTAATGGAAAGGCAGGATGTATTATCTGGACCCATTTTTATCAGACTGAGACTGCTTTGGTCACCTTGGTGGATGACCTATACTAGGTGCACGACCCTATTCTCTTGGATCTCTCAATAGCTTTTGATATTCATTATGGTATCCTTCTGGACCATCTGATAGGTCTGGGCCTTGGATATGATGTTTTGCAGTAGTTTCTATTGTTTCTGTCATGCCGTGCTTGGAAGGTGGTGCTGAGGGATTACTGTTTGACTCCATGGCCAATGGCCTGTGATGTCCCACAGGGTTCTTCTATCTTATCCCCCATTTTGTTTAATATATACATTAAACCAATGGGAGAAGTCATTCAGAGCTTTGGAATAAGGTATCAGCAATATGCTGATGATACTGAGCTCTATTGTTGTTTGTCACCAAACACCAAGGAAGCAACTGAAATGCTTGAACGCTGCTTGGGCTTGATAATGGGCTGGATGCGGTGAACAAGCTGAAGTTAAACCCTGACAAGGCTAAGGTCTTGGTCAGTAGAAAGCTTGACTTGGGAACTGGAATTCAACTTATTCTGGAAGGGGTTGCAATTCCTGTTTCTGGATCTTTAAATGGTGGTGGCATTTGCCCAATTTTGCTTGGTGTGCCAGCTGCGACCCTTCCTGAATCAATCTGACTTGGTAACAGTTGTCTATGCCTTGGTTCTGTCATGTTTAGATATTGCAGCTAACCCCAAAGAGTATCCAGAACCTTCAACTGGTGTAAAATGTGGCAGCTAGGCTGCAAACCATATTACAACTGTCCTGAAAGACTAGTTGCCAGTTGCTTTACAGGCTCAATTCAAGGTGTTGGTTTTAACCTTTAAAGCCCTAATCAGTTTAGGACTGGGCTATCTAAGGGAACTGCCTGTCTCATTATGAACTTGCTCAAATACTAAGAACTGCAGGAAAGAGCCTTTTGAGGGCATCATTGCCCACAGAGGCCCATTTGTCAGGCATGTGTGAAGGGGGCTTGCTCCTGTGTTCCCCCCAAACTTTGGAATGTGCTCCTTCAAGAACTATGATTGGCCCCAACTCTCTTGAGAAAGAGTATAAAGATGCATCTTTTCAATTTAGCCTTTTAAAACGTGTAGTTTTTCATGTGTTCATATTTGTACTCTTTTAATGTAGTTATTTTTATTGTTGCAAGGCTTTTAAATTGTTTTAAAATTTAAAAACCATCTTGATAGCTTTTTATCACTACCTTGTTAGCTTTTTAGCAGATATGGCACTATATAAATAAATAATAATAAAAATATAGATCTGTTCAGTTAGTTACATTAATTAATATGGATTGGTGAGCTCTGGTGGAGTGAACACTGATGTGATTGACATCTTGAATACAAATTACAACCAGTTATAACAGATACAACTGCCAGATATAGAGTAACATGATTTTACTTTGTAGCAAGGGAATGATAAAGAATCTTGCTTTGGGTAAAATGTGTTTTAAAACTTTTAATACTGCTATATTTTACAAACAGCTGTTTCATCATTGAAATGGATTTGTGTGAATTACTCAATAAAAGACTGTAGACACAGATACAGGAGGGGCCAATGTTAATATAATACTCAAATAAGTAAAAAATCTGAATTTATCTATTGTCTGCATATTAGACTGAAGGAAAGAGGATTTTGCATGCATAGTTTTTGATATTTTATTTTTCAGAACACTTCTGGACTGTCCTTTCCCAGTGCAGAAATGGTAATGTGTGCTAATATTCCTAAAAGGCAGATATATGTCCCAGCTGAATTTCAGTCTCCTGCACATTATAAGCAGATTTTTACTACTGCATTGACAGGTATGGTTAACACTTTTAATTTCAATACTGATGCAGTGAATTTCATGATGGTTGTTTTTGGTGTGGCAACAGAAACTGGGATAGACTCTGGGCAAGTGCAGCAATTCAACAGCAGGCACACACAAAGCCAAAAGTGCTGTAGCCAGCATGTGTGTTCTATGGTTGTCCAAATTCTACTATGTTAGAGAAACCTATCAGGCCAAGCCTTATGTTATGCAGGAGGGCCATGATTGGATTGGATTTTAGTAAAAGCAGTCAAACAGGGCTCTGAATTTTATTGGAGCAGCAGTGCTGGAGAAGTAGGTGTTTAACCATTTCCCCTAATCCCAACATACATTTCCCCCTGCAAACTGCTTTTAGCTCTACATGGGGGGAGGGGGAATACAGATACCTGTAAAAAAAAAAACACCCCATGTTAATTGAAGCTTCTGGATAGTGATTACGATTTGGAAAATAACACAGAGAATGGGATTAAACACCCTCTTCCCCAGCACTATGGCTCACTCCTCACCCTCACAGCTGTTTTCAAGAACAAATAAAATGTTGGGAGGTCTGAAAGGCCAAGAATCCTTCAGTGTTTAGATTATAATTTGCCAATTTGTTTTGACACCTCTGCACTCAGTCCTCAACTCTTCATTGTTTTGGCCAACACAGTTTAGTTAGTATTTCCCGTTTCATTAAATTTGGGCGGATATCTCAATGGCCGTCTACTTTAGTGGCAATGAATGGTAACCCAAGTTCAGCGCTAATCAGAAATGGCGGTGTCCCTGACTATTCACAAATATTTTTATATTTGTGTGGGCCTACCTTCTTTGTTCACTTAAGCATATCTGAGACAAGCTTGAAGTTTCCATTGATGAAAGGGAAATGAATAAAAAGGGCTGAACTATAAAGCAGCTCTTCTCTTTCAACTAACTCTAGTCCTGTATTCACCTCTAAAGGATCATAGTGAAAAACTGGTTAGGTTCATGGAACAGCTCAAATTAATAGTATTCGGCATACAAGAAGTTGCATTTAAAGTTGTTTGTTCCCCCCCCCCCAACCACTCTTAACTGTTTTAAATGTAATCTTTATTGTTTGTTATTCTTGCATGAAGAACATTTAAACGTATTGCTGTTTGAGCTGTCACAAAAATTACATAAAGCTCTTGAGAAAGTGGATATATCCTTCTATACCTCCATGAAAGGAGGTCAAGAACATGAGAATTCTGCACCACTCTGCAAACACAAAATTGCAACTAAACTTGTTATGGTTAAAAAAGAAGGCCGAAATAAGGTATGCTTTTGGAGGCTTAAATAACAGAGGCCTGAAATTTACACAATTGTGTATAAACATGGTTCTACTAGTATGGTTGTTGACGGTCATTACATACGTGAGTGCATAAATTTACATATTTTTGTGAAATTCTGAACAGAATTTTAGAATATCAGATTTGCTACATGTTGGTTTGTGTTTTATGTATAATTTTTTATCATACATATTGGTCTGATAAAGCATCAAAATTAATAACCCTGACTAGAGATGTGAAGATCTAGAAAATACTTGCCAAATTTCAAATTTCTAACTCATCTGGAAGTGGGTAAACATTTCTGAACATACATTCCACACACATACTTTCAGCTTTATAGGTAGAGATATTTAGATATTATATGGCTTGCCTTTTATTTCAGGGGCGCCTTTTCTATGCCTGTGATGCTCCTAAGTCTGATCGGTGTGATTTTTTTAAGTGGCTAGAGGATGTAAACCCTGGACAGATAGAGAGTAGGCCTAGTGTTGCTCTTCATGATACAAAGAGCATTGGAACTTACCTCAGGAGTCAAAAAATTTCTCTCTATGAAGAATCCCAGCTTTTGATGAGGTATGTTGGAATTTTAAGTAAACTTGAATAGTATGACATATTTGAATGGAAATGGAGCTACTGGATAAACAAGGTTAGAGGTCTTACATCACTTAAAGTTGAGTTAGAGAAAAAATATTACAAGACGTTATCATAAAAGACTTCTGCGCAATCTCAGACTTACCCTTCTCATGTAATATTGTAGAAGTGTCTGTAGCAACAAAAACTATCACATTTCGGTTTCAAAACGAGCAGTGTGAGTCTCAACAAAGATTAAGGTTAAGAACAAATGACCATTACCTCGGCTTAAAGGTCCTTTTGTTTAAAAAATGCATCTTCAGGATCTGGAATTAGTTGAACACTTTTAACCAATATTTCTTGATATTAAGAGTATACTCATGATTTTGACCACCTTGAGCATTTGTTTTGAATGTAATTATAGAAACATTAAAAACTTATTCCTGAAATTACTTGTTTTATTCCCCTACCCCCCAGGAAAACCTTTGATATTCAGAGAAAACAATTTGGTAAGCTGAAGAAATTAAATATTGCAACGGCTAGCTTTGATTGTGATTCTAAAAGCAAATTATATCTTAAGCTGAACCGAAAGGAGCACTCCTCTGTGTACAGCAAAGGTCAGTGAACTTGGCCATCTCTGAGAAATTGGACAAAATGTAACTAAAGCGATTTCTATTCAGACTAGTGAGGTTCTTCTATTTAAATATGCCCACATCAGGATTTCTCTTGGGAAATTCTTCACATTTCTATATTTACATTTGCAGGGTATTAACTTCGACAGAGGGAAGGATTTCCACTCCCAGTAAGGCGAAGAACTGATTTTTAGCTTATCTGTAGTTTTCTGTTTAAAGGATTTGCATCATAACTTTATGCATGTCATGGTTCACACATAACACCAATTCATGGGTTGCTTTGCATCCACTTTCATAAACAAAACATTCCTGGGTTGTTTGATGCAGTGTGCGAACCCAGAACTCTGGGTTGTTGAGGGACAAACAACCCAGAGTTTTAACGCAACAACAAATCAAGGATTAAAACTCTGGGTTCTTTGTCCCTCAGCAATCCAGAGTTCTGTGTTCAGACATCACATGTTTATGAAAGCTGATGCAAAGTAGAAATGCTAAAGGTAGTGTAGATAACTGGTGGAGCATGCACAAGACTTCCAAAGGCACAGTCTTTCAGAAGAAGCAGAAGTAGGAAGGAAATAGACAGGGGGAAGCAATTTATTTTCTTCCCTGCAGAAGCTAATGATTTGGTGCAACTGATACAAATCTATTTACTCTTTTGACAGATGATCTTTGGGTTGTTTCCAGAACCCTAATATTTGAACCTTTGGACACTTTCATTGCATGCAGTGTTTTCTATGGACCATCCTCTAGCAATGAAGTGGAGTTGGTGCCTCTCAAAGGTTACAGCCCTTCAAATTGGTGCTCAAATAGTAAGTTTGTCCTGAGGAAGTTTTTCAGTGAGCATCTTAGCATAAGTTTTTCAAAATACAGGTAACTCTCATCTGCTATGGATCTGAATTGTCAAACACCTTTTGAATGAAAAAAATAGTAAACTCAAATCAGTTAGTTAAGCATTGACAGAAAGCCCAATAGGTGGGATTATGATATGTTGAAAGTTCTAAGGGGCCCAAAGGGAATGCCCAAAATCTAAATTTGTAACCATGTCTGGTATGTGCATTGGAAAAAGCTCCTCGATGTGAATGAGAGCTTTTTACCTAATGCAAACAGATGTTTGATCCCATTATAGCCTTCTTGCAGGCACAGCTCATTGTGTTCTGTTTTTTCATTAAAAATGCAATTCAATGTTATCTATCACACTGCTGAAGTTTTCCTCCTGCGTATACAACATGAGCTTCTGTCTGTATATCTATTTTTCATCCTTCCCCCATGCCACCTCTTCCCCACTCTTCCACTACCATTTTCCTCCCCCCACTTCTGTCTCCCTCTGTGGGCATGCACAGAGGTACAGGTAAGTCAATTCACCTGTGCACAAACCTTTTTTTTAAAATGAGGACTAGCACAAGACTAATGGTGGAAGTTTACAAATGTACATTTTCAAAAGACGGTAACTCCAGAAGTGCACAAATACTGTGACATTAAATAAAAATTTAAAAGGGAAAAAACAGCTATGTTTGTACTACTCAAAACAGAAATGAAATGATAACAAGGGGAGCAAAATTGTGCTACACGGACATACCCATTCAGAAATACTGAACTGTATCAGCCCTTCCCCCTTTCTGCTAATTTACTTCATAAAAGCCATTCACCCCATAATTGCTCCACCACGGGGCCTGATCCATATTGGGGTCCTCATGTCTGTTGTTTTCTTTTTAAAGGCCATTCACACAATTATTAATTGCATGAATGGTCTAGTTTGGCTCTAATTTGGAGTGTAGTCAAGTTAACTTGTTAACTCTTGTCCTTGTGATGTTTTCCCCTTAGTGATTGTTCATGCCTTGCTGGTTTGTAATGCTAGCACGGAACTCACAACTTTGAGAAATATAGAGGAAAATATCAGTCCAACTTTACCAATAATGCAGCATCTTCTCACAAAGTATGTGATTTTGCTATTTATTTTTCATTACAGTTTTTTTTTTTATCTGCAGACTCTACCATAGTTTGAAAAAGCTGGAGACAGTAATGTTTCTTTTACTGCATAAAATGTTATCCCTGTGGAAATATTTAAGATTAATACTGTGCAAACAGAAGTGACATCCAATTAAAAATATATAATTTGTACTCGCTGTGATTTCTTGGTCTTTCATCAATAGCAATTGTCTGAAAACTAATAAGACATGGAAAAATTTAAGTGGAATATATTTATTTTTAACGACCTATGGATGGAAAACAAAGGATGACATAGCTACAATAATGAGATTCTATATTTAATTTATTAATTTATTTAATTATTTAATTTATTAATTATTTAATGTGAACATGGAATGGTGATGATAGATTCACAGAATAGAATATACTATATTTTATAAATGGAAGCAGACTGGTGCATTTATTGATGAAAATAAAGTTTGCTTGAACCTTTTGATGAGAATCTTGTAATATAGATGTAATTTAATTAATATAGCAATGTATTGCTAACAGTGCAATCCTAAACATATATACTCAGATGTAAGTCCTATTGACCCAGTTCACAGAGGCAATTTGCTTGCCATAGGCAAGCCGGTTCCACTTTCGATTAACATCCTCCAATCAATGTGATTGGAGGTTGTTGCGTGACATGCAAACCCAAACACTTTGGGTTCTTTGTGGGTTAAATAACCCAAAGCTAACCTACACTTTATTCTTAAGTTAACTTGGATTCTTTAACTCACAAACAACCCCAAACATCTGTGTTTCCATGTCACACAACAGCCATCAATCAGAAGTTGTTTATGCAAAGTGGAAGCAGCTTGCACACAATTGACTCACTGAGTTCAATTGAAGTTACTCCTAGGTAAATATGCATAGGATTGCAGCCTAAATGTACTTAATCTTCTCTTCTTTTGTGCTTTTTAGGACTGTCAAAGGAATATCTTATAGTAACAAAGTCAAGAAACAAAAATTTAAATCACCAGCTTTAAACACAAATATAGTGGATTCCGGACTCCTGAGTCAAGAAACAATGATAAATCTGGCAAACAAGTTGATTCAGACATTTCAGCTAAATAAGGATCAGGCTAAGGCACTGCTTCAGATAGGTGCCATGATGACATCAGAAGAAATTAATACAGAAATAGGAAATCAGAAAGCCTTTCCTATAACAGTAATACATGGTAAATTATTGTATATGAACTTAAATCCTTTGCTTCTGCAGTTCTTCATCGTGGTCTCTATGCATCACACATATGGGGCTTTGCGCCTGCGCAGAGACTAGACCGGAATCTCCAATAGCTTAGGGAAACGCTTTTGGGCGGGAACCCCTCCCCCCACTTCTTTCTCTGTCTTTATCTTTTCTTTCTTCACTTTAAACCTGCTCATTTACTCTGCCCCCCAGGAATCTTTTCTTAGATTTCTTTACTAGCATCCTATTCCTTTTTATTTATATCTAAAGTTCTTTGACATTTTGCATATCCTGAATCAATACTAGTTTTGTGATAGGAAGATGCTACATCCTCCTTAATTAAAATTGTCTGTTCTCCATCAGTACAATCAATTCTTTATTAGAATAATCTAAAGGGGTGTGTGGGTGTGGGTGTCATTTATATAGAAAGGACAACATGATACTTTCTGCTTTACTTGCTTTTTTTTAATTAAAATGAAAAAAATAAATATTTATAGTATAAACCTACTTAAAAGATAGGAAATTCAGTTACAAAGGGCTACAAATTATCTTCAGGGTTTTCAAATGTAATGTACAATCTATAATAATAAAAGGGGATGTGGGTTTGTGTGTCTGTCACTGCCATTGTTCCAAGACCATGAAACCTAGACACTTGAAACTTAGCATGCATACTAAGGGGACCCTAGGGGTATGCATGTCAGAGTTATTTTATTTTTAAAACACATTAATTAATTTTAATTAATTAAATGTGTCCATGCGGTTGAAGCCTGCTGGAGATGTACATCTCCAGCCAATAGGAGAGCAGACTTCTTTAATCAGTGCATACTTTTGTAGTCAATTAAGTTTGAAGCCAGGGAAGAATAGTAGGCTGAGGGACACGGTTATACACCTGCTCCCTCCCCTCTACTGTGAACCCCCCTCTCAGGGGAATGGAGTGGACAGACCCCTCTCTTAAGGGGTTACAGGGCTTTCTCCGCTATGGCACCCCGGTTGTGGAACGAGCTCCCCAGAGAGGTCCGCCTGGCGCCTACACTGTACTGCTTTCGTCGCCAGCTGAAGACCTTTTTATTCACTCAGTATTTTAACACTTAATTTTAACTTAAATTTAAATTTTACTGTTTTAACTCTATATTTTAATCTTATATCAATTTTGCTGTGTGGTTTTATCCTGGTTGCACTTTTTATACTGTATTTCGTAATTGTGTTTTTAACCTGTTGGGTGTTTTATTGTGGTTTTAATTTTTGTGAACCGCCCAGACAGCTTCGGCTATTGGGCGGTCTAAAAATGTAATAAATAAATAAATAAATAATAAATAAATTACAGAGGTGCTTCTGATAGGAACCACAAACCTATGGGTGCAATCCGGCATGGCTTCATTCAGTATAAGGGCAATATAAGGGCTGCGTATCAATATAAGGGCTATTCCCACCCAATAGAAACGGGTCTGTTTGCTAGTTTTCAGTAAATGTACTAATTGGAATCCTTCTCTATTCCTAAATATTTCAGTTAGTTTGGTCATTTCAGCAATATGACATCCCTTCAGCTTAGGTAGTGCATTTTTTCACCCAAGGCAAGAGATAGATCCAAGTTATAGCCAGCCTTTATGTTTTCGGAAATGGGAGTAATCCATTGCTTCTTTGTCCCAGAATGCTAGATGTAATCTGATACAATCAACACATACCAACGCATATCAACGCAATCAATTCATTCAGGCTGCAGGCTCTGTCTTGAGTTGAGTCTAAGTTGCAGACCTCATGATGACAACATCTGGCCTGACCTTCGTGTTTTTTGTCATTATGCACACACACTTTTTATATCACTTTGCCTGATGAAGAGTTTTGGAGAACTTGAAAGTTTGCACACTCTTTTGTGGCATTTTGGTTGGATCTAATAAAGTTATGACAAGCTATAATTAAGCAAAAGCAGAAGTGAAAGCTCAACCTCCTCATTGTGGCTATGACAGAAAACAAGAGGGGTTGGGAGGAGTGCATAATACAAGATTTGCTTAGGCTCATTCACATTCTGCTAAATTATATACTAAACAGTGCCATTAAGTTAATTATAAACTCAGTATTACATTCTTTCATCTTCCATTTAAATAGCAGCAAATAAAAGCTACAAGATGTACTGCGAGGTCAAATCCAGTGATGCATATGAAAAGTCATTTTATTGTTTGCCAGAATGTTTTACTCTTAAGATTGTGCTGTCAAACATACATGAACTCGTTATACCAACTAATGCTATTGATGTTGCGCTAGAGGTTGCTTATGCTAGCGCAATATAATTTACATTAGCAGTAATGCCAAATAAAATGCCCATTGGGCAGTATCCTATCATGCGCCAGCGAGAGCAACCACTGATATAAGGGTTTTTTGCAGTTCTACAAGCAACTCTAAATGAGTGGAAACACTTATTTCTGGAATGGGGCAGGTCAGTAGAGTTTGCCAAAGGGAGCGCTACCAAACTGTCCTGATCAGGAAATAAGATCATTTGTAGGGTTAGTTTTAGAACAGCAAAATCCCCATTGCGTAAGCGTTCATTCCCACAGGTACAAAAGAAACAGCAAGAGTGCAGCAGCAGCAAAGGATACTGCCCAGTATCTCTGATTTCATTATACCCATTAATGGTATAATTTCAAATAAAGCCACTGTTTTAAGAAATCAGTGCACAGTAAGTTTGTCTGATTCGATTAATTATTTAGAATACTTATTTGTTGATCCTCAATATACAGGTGTGTTTGGATCTGGAAAAAGTTATTTGTTGGCCATTGTTACCTTATTCCTGGTACAGATCTTTGAAACCAGGGAAGCAATTAATGACAAAAGGTCAGTGCCATGGAAAGTACTAATCTCTTCTTCTACAAATGTTGCTGTAGACAGAGTTCTGCTATGGTAAGTTCTAAAACATTTATGTATAGACTGTTCTGTGCTTCATGTTTCTCTGTATTACCCTAACATATTTCCACTGTTAAATCTTGATTTCCCCCTCCTCCTATAAAATAGCCTAATGTAGCTTTCCTTCTGCTTCCTTTCTGATTACCAACCTAAAACACTATCTTGGAAATCTAGAAAGCATTTTCTGAACTCATTTTTAAAATTGACCTATGGAAAGAAGACAATGGCCCTGTTCAGACTACATGCTAAACCATGCTGGAATGGGGTGAAATCGGGGGGAGGGGTGCTTGCCCACCCCAATTTTGCCCCGTTAGAGCAAACTGTCATGGAGACCAGCAGATCTCTATTTTTATAAACTGGAGATGCACAGCTACGCATCAGCAAAGTAAAGGGTAACATCTCCTTCCACAAATGTGCAGTTTCGTATATAAATATTTGTTTTGAATTGTCTTAATTTTGTGAACCGCCCAGAGAGCTTTGGCTATTGGGCGGTATAAAAATGCAATAAATAAATAAATTAATTGGGGTGAATAAACACAGCATCAGAGAAGTTAATTAATGCAACCCTGCCCAGCTTCCAGCAACCAATCAGGGGTCACCATCCACCCCCAGATCAACCCTGGAGCAAGGTCATATGGCAGAAGGGCCGTACTGACCTCACTTTGAAGCAAAAAGTCAGGGTAAGTTCCTGGGGTTTTTACTGCACAGCTTCAAAGAAAAGCCCCTTAACAGCTGCATCATATAACTGACCCAGAGCCACTGCTGGGCTTAGAAGATGTATAGACCGCTCCCTGATGCTTTCTTAGTTTCTGATTTTTTCATGCCCTGAGTTACTTCCTGAGCTGTAATTGGCTGAATTAGTTTTAGATTATATTGCAAAGTAAACTTGCGGGTCTTTAAATATATCTAGAAAATGAGATATTTCTAACTATAGAAGTTATAAAGTTGGGGAATTAGAATGTTCCATTGGGAGCTGAGGAAAAGATTGATTAAAGAAACTAATTAATGGGGGAGGGGATTCAGAGAGAGCTTCTACCAAAATCCCCTCTGCCCACAGTTGCTTTGGAGGTAAAGGAGGATTCAATCTCACTTTGTCTCTGAAGCAGTGACTGGGGAGAGAGATTTCCCTCCTCCCTGTAGTCACTTCAGAGTGGAAGGGATGGATCCACTTCTATTCTCTTTATCCCTTCCAGGATTGGGATAAGTCTCACATCCCAGTTTAGCATCTTCAGAGTATGCATATGAACATTCCAGTTTGAAAATGGATAAATTAAAAAAGAAAGAAAGAAATGTGGAAAGATCAGATCAAAATAAAATGGCTAAAATTCTCTTTAATCTCAATTCATGTCTTGTTGCTTTCCCCACCCCCACCCTCAGCCTTCTAGATCTTGGATTTGAAGAATTTATTAGAGTGGGAAGTGTTAGAAAAATTGCTAAGCCAGTCCTTCCTTACAGGTAATATGCATAAAATCTTTAGCTAACCCAGCAGTTCACTGTTATTAAATAGAACATTTTACCTATGATATATTGTGACTCAACCTGGATTGTTTGGTGACCCAGATTGTAAGACCAGTTCCTCCATGTAAGACCTGTACAAGCAGCAGTCACAATTTGTGCGGCATTTTCAAGCCATTATGATTGCTCAAATCATAGTGAATAAGATATATAGGCTCCACATGGAGGTGCTGGTTTATACAATCATGCAATCTCCACCAGTAGCTCCTGTGCATTCTTTCAGGTGGCCATGTGGAGCTTCCAAGAATCTGAACCAAGCGTATTCTTTATATTTTAGATTAGGATAGCACTTATTCTATACATGCCCATCTGTGTATTACATTCCCACCCACCCCCATTCCCCATCCTCTGATGTGAGGTAGGTGGCAATTTGAAGACAGGACTTTTTTGCTAGTGGCATTAGTTGAAGGATTTAAGCCATCTTGCATGTCTTTTTTGGGACAGAAAGTGTGGGGTTTTCCCAGGCCTTTTAAAACATCTGCTGAAGTAGCTTTTATTTATCATTTTACATATTTCTGCTGTTTTATCATCCTCATGTTTTTTTTTTTTTTTATTGTTCTAATTTTTATGGCCCCTCTAGAAAAATCTATTGATAGGGAGGGCTAAACATTTTAAAATAAATACATCAGATATTGCTGAAAGTCCCTGTAAGAAAGTAGGTTCTAACCTAGGTAGATCAATATGCTAGATTTGGATGCAAAGTGATCTCTTTACGTGACATGCATTCAAACAGTCAATCATTTTTATGTGTTTTGATGCATAAAACACATGATATGCTGTACTTTCTTCTTGGGAAATCGCCTAGATTTCAGCACTTGAACAACAGACTAAAATGGAAGCAGGAGGGTCTTTTGTACAGGTGTATCTGAACTCAACTGCACTGTTTTAATTCAACATTATTCTCTATGACTGCACAATATGTTTAAAGCTTGCATGCTGGCTCAGGAACAGAAAATGAGCAACTGAAAGAATTGCTTTCCCTGATGAAAGAAGATTTAACCCCAGCAGAAAAAATCTATGTAAGGAAGACCATTGAGCACCATAAACTGGGTACGAACAAAGCTCTCCTGCAGCAGGTACTGATAAAGTGAAAACAAATAGTTGATAAGTATAGTAGGATTATTGTGCATTGATGGTGATATTCTTCACAAAATAACTCTTGGTACAAAAATAATTACCAGGGACATCTATTTAGAAATAGGTCTCATATATTAATGTTTTAGCTATAATTTTGATATGTCTTCAGTGGCGCAAGTGGGTAAAATGGATAGGTATGAAGTTCTGGTGAAGCATTCTGGGAGTTTTGAAGGTCATTTCATCCATTTTTATAACTGAACTTAGAGTTTAAAAATAACTAAAATAAAACAGTTGGAGAATTTTTTTGCAAGGCATGTAATCACTGATCTATCTTGGGGGTGAAAATCAGAATCAACTTTTATAAGAACTGAATATGTGCTACTGTGAAGAGTTAGGTCAGTACCCAACGAAGTCATTGTGCTAATACAAATTATGCTGCACCAGTGTAAGGGGCCAGAACTGCAATGCTAGTAGCAATAGGTTATACAGTAGGTTTTCTAGGGAATTCTGTTACCAAATTACCACTATTGCTATTTAACTAGAGGACCCTTACGCTTCTCCTTCTCCCATTACTAAGATGAAATTCCTCCTGAAATTGCATGCTTACAGTACAGTCATTTCACATGTTTACTTGGGAGTGAATTTCAGTGTATCTAGTAGGACTTATTCCTTAATAAGTAGGAATAAGGGAAGAGACCATAGCTCAGTGGTAGAGCCTATGCTTTGCATGCAGAAGGTCCCAGATAAGGTCTTAGAAGACTCTATAAAAGAAAGCAGTATTAGAAACAGAATTTGTTTTTAAATGTATATGTTAGCAGCACTGTGAAAAGCCAAGAGTCACTCCAAAAACCAAGAGTCATTCCAAACTCAGAACATATCTAGAAGGTTCAACTCTAAAGGAATCTGTGACATGTGACAATAAATTGTTTAATCTCTAGAATTGTGAATTTTGACTATACAGCTTATGTTTATAAGGAGGTTACCTACGTGATTTTTACAGGTATAGAGATAGTTTTAAATATGTTTTATTTCCCCCTAATTTCATAGGTGAGAGTAGTGGGAGCTACCTGTGCAGCCTGCCCATTCTCTTGCATGAAAAATCTTAAATTTCCCATAGTGATTCTGGATGAGTGCAGTCAGATGACAGAACCCGCCTCTCTCCTTCCTATTGCAAGGTATAACTGCTTTTTATGTCACTACTAAGCTATTGCTGAATTGCTTATTCTTTGATCATATTGATTATTGGTTATTATGTACAGTTATGGTGCTTTATAAATAAATGATAATGATAATGGTTTTGTTATGCTGTAAGCAGCAGAAGAGCAGCACAGGAATAAATTGTTGTTATTATTATTATCATCTTAATTCAATGATCAGTCTTTTAAAAAATTCACAAAAAATCATTTTTTTTTACTGGTCTCATCTTTTATTTTGGATTATGTATGTATGTATCTGGAATATTTTTTTTTTCATTTTTTAAAAATCTTGTAAACCACCCTGGAATCAATTTTGATGAAGGGCGGTGTGTGTTAGTCATTCATCGTCTATCTGAAAGGGGGAGGGAACCAACTCTTCTTCTTTGTGTTATCTCTGCAGTCACATAGGTGGGAACTATGCCTGTGCAGAGCAGCATTTTGGAAAACCTCTAGAACTTAGAAGAGCCTGTAGCCCAAGAATGAGGACTGCTGGCCCTCCAGATGTTATTGGATGGCAATTCTTGGTATCCCCCACCTTTGGCTATGCTGGCTAGGGCTGATGGGAATTGCAGTCCAGCAATATCTGCAGAGCCACCCATTCCCAAACTCTACTAGAGCCGCTGCTGCTGAGCAAGAAACCCCTGTGTAACCCTGTGACCCTGCATATCTCAGGAGCACAGCCAAGGCTCCCTTAGTTTCTTTTCAACCATTGCCTGAAAAATATTCTGCCTCAAAATTCATTGGGAGTTTGCGTTTTCTTGTTTTTTCCTTACCTTTCTCATAATTACGAAGGAAAGAAAACGAGATATCTTACCTCGGTTCCCATCTCTTTTTACCTTCTTTCAGTGCCATTCTTTGCTTAAAACTTTACAGCCAAGCATTTCCAGATGAAGTTTTAGGTGCTGTGCTTCTGTGGGTGTGGGAATTAAATGGCTTTGAGCCTCTGGGCTCATCTACAAAAAGCAGGATATTGCACTATGAAAGTGGTATATAAAAGGCCTGACCCACACCAAGCAAGATATATCGGTATGAAAGTGGTATATGGTATGTGTCAATGGGCCCCAACAGTTGTCAGTGCACTTCAATACCGCTATAAAGCAGTAGTGTGGCTCCTGCCTTTTATGTACTGCTTTCATAGTGCAATATCCTGCTTTTTGTAGATGTGCCCTCTGTCTCCACAAATCTGTTGCCTCTTGTCTCCAAGTGTATAGACTCAGGGCATCCAGAACCTCACATAAAGCTTCCTTGGATAAGTTTCCAGACATTCAGATGTGTGTCTTGGCTTCATTGCCCTAGTTTCTGCTCTGGCTTCAACTGTGACTCTTTGACCATCCAGCCCAAAGTGCTGTTGGTTTCCGCTTGTAGACCATCAGGCCATGAGGATCCAGTTTGCAAATTACCTATTCGTGTGACAATACTAAGTAATGTTAGTACTGTGGAATTCTAAGGAGCCATGGGACTAAACTAAGATTTATTGTATCTCTAACTGCCTGTATTTATTATACACTTACTGTAGACAACTCTTAGCTTCAGTACCTGGAGTACTTCTTGGTACCAAGCTGCAGCCTCAACACTTGTTAGCAGAGTTCTACAGAGCTGAGAAAATCAGTCAGCCTTCCACACAGCAGATCTGTATTTTTAAATCCTTTACTGCATCAACAGATTGCAAGCTGCCTTACACAGCATAACAAGCAGAAAAAGAAAAAGAAGTTAGAGAGGAAAATGTTTAGATCACAGTGATCTAAATGTGTCCATGCAGAAATTGAATTGTTGCCATTTTGAATATTTCTGTCACACATAGGAAGAGGGCCTAGAACAGAGTGGCAGAGGCTGTAAAGAGCCTGTGCATGATGGGATCTAAAAAGTTTTTGAAATAAGAGGCTGGGTGAAAATACTTGCAACCATGAGAGCTAGTTAATGGATCACAATACAGCCAAATTTAAGCATTTCAGTTAATGATACTTAAAAGTGTCTACATTTATCTTGCATTTGTCCATTTGTTTTTTTTAAAATGAAAGCTTAAATCTTTGTAGTTTTGTAGCAAAAGCCCAGCAAGAACAAATGCCAAACAGCACACAGCTGCACAAAATCTGAATAACAGCCAAGACAGTGGGGTAAAAAGACTGATACAATATGTGTGCATTAAAGAAATTATAACAAGATTGAGACATATAACATCATATAACTATAAGTTCAGTATACATATATACATGACAGAGTAAAGTTACAAAAACAGGTTCATGCATTTGGCAATGAATTGCTGAGCAAGATCAGACTATACAGGACTCCAGATTTTACACCTGTTTTACCGCAGCTTCCTCAGAACCTTGCTATAATTACTGCAAAACACAATACAAATGAAAATAAATCCCCACACTGAGGTTAAACATAAGGAATTTGAAGATAAATAAGGGTTATATGGGTTCCAGCTCAACGTCCATAACTCACCACTCTTAAGCTTGTGCCTTGGGAGAAAAGGTGAGGCAATTCTTAAATTGTTCCTCTTCCCCAAAACATCTTTGATTGTCCTCAAGGTGGATTGACTAAAGAAAAGTACAAATTTTCAATTACAAGGTTAAACAGAGATGCATACAAATTGTAAAAGATTGGCAATTCTTCTAACCTCAAATCCCAGGCAAGTTTTTGGAAAGCTTCAGGGGTTGTGAGTTTTTTGAGCAGCTGTGATCATTTTACCCTCAAGGTCTCTTTTCTATATCTCCCTTAAAGACACATTTATCTAATTACAAGGAATTCAACAAGGTGATTACCTTCCCAGAAATGACGAGAGTTCAAGGCTCGTGTTCAAAACCTTGGGCTGTACCCGGCGAGTCTTTGACTGAAAGGTGGTATCCAACTATTAAAGTCAAAAGTAATTTAGAATGGTCAAAACTGTGTTTATATTTATAGATTTGAGTGTGAAAAGCTTATTCTGGTTGGAGATCCTAAACAGCTGTCACCCACCATTCAAGGGTCTGAAAGTGCACATGGTAATGGTTTGGAGCAAACCCTCTTTAACCGACTGTGTTTGATGGTATGTGCTACTATTCTTCCTGAAAAGGGTACTCTTTCTGTGATGTTGACCTTATAATATGGAAGACCTTGCTTTCTTAACAATATTTGCCCAGCTTTTTCATTTCCTGTTAATGCGTACTTAAATTGAGGTTTCTTAAGAGCTAGTTACCATCTGCTACTTGCGAGATTGTTTTGGGAATTTCTTAGAAAACATACATGTGATAAATGTGATCTCTAAATTAGTCAGCCGTGTGGAGGAATCTCACAAGCATGATTTGGGATTCCTGTCAGCATCTGCTCAAGGATCTTCACAGAAAAATCAACATAGATGTCGAATTCCATTGTAATGTTGTGTTTAGAGCATATTTAGAAACAGGTATGTTTCTAAATACCCTCCAGTATTTGGATAAATGAGACCCCGAGTCAAACAGGAGGTGTTGTTTTGATCAGTCCAAGAATACCAGCATATCATTCCAGTACAGGAACTGTGTGTGCTCCTAATTCCTTGTCTCAAATATCATTGCTGAGGTGTACCTGAGACAATTATCTCTTCTTTTTGAAAAGAAAAGGTGTTTTTTTTATCAGATAAGGTTCTTTCCTTGGGGACTTTGAAATATGAAGTAGCAATACACACTGATGTGTACCTCCCCAGTTCCTCCTTTGGTCTGTGAGCTTCCCAGTTGAAAATAAGAGCAAAGTATTTTATGTTTTGTCTGAGTGATGTCCAACTGCATCACATGAGGATTGTATCAACTCTTTTTAAGAGGGGACCTATTTATCTGAAATCTCCCTCAGATAACAATACTTGGGCATTTTAGAGGAAAGATGGGATATATAAATAAAAATAATATAAATCAGAGTACTTAGCACATTAAGGCTTAGAAAAAAATTGCCTACTTCAATATATATTGTTCCTGTTTCTACTGATTTATGATACTGTTCCCCTTCCAAGTATTCCCTTAGACTTGACAAACTCACAATTTCATAACTGTAGGTATGACACAAGGAGTTAACTCAGTATACCCCCTGAAATATGTAAACTTACGTAACAGGACTGTGAGTTTATAACGTTGGTATAATATGGTTTAATAACTCTTCCACTTATTTTTGCTTTCCTTTTTTCCTTACCAATTCATAGGGACATGAGCCAATATTGCTTAGAATGCAGTATCGTTGTCATCCTGTTATCTCTGCCATACCCAATGACCTATTTTATGAGGGAAATCTGTTGAATGGCATTTCTGAAGTGGATCGAAGTCCTATCATAGACTGGTTACCGACACTATGTTTTTATAATGTTGATGGTTTTGAGCAGGTATGTGTATTGTTTTAATTTTAAAACCATTAAGATTGCCATGTTTTCTGTTTGTAGAGCAGAGTTGCATTCTTTGGGATAAGCTGGTTATAAACAAAAATGTCCCTTTTGGATTCGATACTTCATTAACTTGATGCTGCTCTGAGGGAAATGGTTAGACCTAAATTACTCTGTGTTAAGTTTTCGTCTTCGTCACCCAAAGGAGGCTAGGTAACTTCTTATAGGATTTCTTCCATTGCTTACTTTGAATTTTTATTCTCGTTCTCTAGATGGAGAGAGACAACAGTTTCCACAATATGGCAGAATCTTTTTTCACTGTCAAGTTAATCCAGTCTCTGATTGCCAGTGGAGCAGATGGATCTCTGATTGGGGTAATAGCCCTCTATAAGTCACAAATGAGCAAGGTAAGTTTACATACCAAAACATGCTCCAGCACATTTACCAGTATAGTATTAAATGCAAATTTCTGCTTTTTCCCCAACAATGAGCTTTTCCTCACTATTTTTCATATATATTATATATATATATATATATATATATATATATATATATATATATATATGGATTTGTATGTAATAATACAATTTTCCAGCAATTATACATAGGCTTCAGCAAAAGCAGACCAAATATCCAAAGAAGTATCCATTTGAAAGTGGCATCTATATGTCACCCGTTCAAATATTGAAAGTGTTGTAAGGTCCTCAATCCATTGCATTATAGGAAGTGAGTGTTTATCTTTCCAATGTTGAAATATCAGACTTTTAGTTGTCAAAAGAGTTCAAAGAATCCATTTATGCTGACTATTTGTTGATGTACGTGAAACCGGTAAATAATTTAAAAGGCCCTGTACATCTGGGAATATTCCAGTACCAAAAACTGTTCCAGACAGAAAACAAAGATTTTTGCCAAATAAGACACAGCCTAAGATCCATAGATGCCACAGGTAGACACCAAAGTGGTGATCCATTGATTAAGCATTTGTGGTGATGTCCGCAGTAGTTTCTCAAATTCTCAAACATGCCCACAGGTCCAAAAAGTTTGCGGATCCCTGTTTTAATGGAACATATGAATGCCCATAATTTCATTTCGTTTTATCATTTGCAAAGTTGTAAAATATTGTCTTTATCTGTTTTGTTGGCAGATTTGTAATTTGCTTGGTGCTGTACACTCAGAGGCTTCCCAAATAAAAGCTGTCCAGGTGTCCACTGTTGATGCTTTTCAAGGTGCAGAAAAGGAAATCGTTGTCTTGTCTTGTGTAAGGACAAGACAAGTTGGCTTCATAGATTCAGAAAAGAGAGTGAATGTGGCACTGACGAGAGGGAAGAGGCATTTATTGATAGTGGGAAATCTTAAGTGTTTAAGAAAGAACAAACTATGGGGAAGTATCATTCAGCACTGTGCAGGTAAAGTGGAATATCTTAAAATATAGACATTATTATAGAGATCCCAGAGAAACTTATTCCCTTACCTACTTTGTGCCAATTACTTGTAATTGCTTTTTGAAATATTTGTACCTGCATATTTTCCTGTTGTATAAATGGAATGTGTATGTCTATTATAACTTTTCTATTGATTCTAAATGTGTTTACTCAGAAATAAGTCCCATTAATTTCAAAGGAATCTACTTTCATTAAACATGCTTAGACTAGCAGTCTTCGTTATCCTTCTAATAACAAGGATTTTTATTGGATTTTAGGAGGTTTATAGGTAAGGTGCAGTGCTCCGAAAGTAATTCACTGCCAGCTATGAATTACTTTGCTCTTAGTCACATATCCTGTTTCTGGACAATCATTCCCAGTTTGTCTTTTTAATAGCCCTGCACAAGGCTTTGGTAAGAGAGGGCCCATAGCTTTGCCAAAAGTATCAGGAAGTTTGAATATCAAAAAGCATTAATCCCTTAGGATCAAACTAGACATAACATTGGGAGATCCGTAATTTGTATTGTAGCTGGAACTACAATGCTGGCGGGGGTGGGGGAGTGATATTTTCCCCACTGTGTCATTTTCCTGATTAAAATGAGACCCACCATATCTGTACCTATACATTTCCCCCCATGAGGCATATAGCAATTCCAAGATGGCGGATTTAAATGGGAGGAAATGGCACGAGGTCAACACACATACACACACACAGAGTTGCTATTAAATTATTTTAAATGTATAAAAATGTAATAAATAAATAAAATATGGTTTTTATATTGCCTTTTAAACTTTTAATGTTTTAAATTTATCTATTCTTGTTATATTTTATGGTTTTTAATTGTGCACTGCCCAGAGAGGTTCGGCTGATGGGCGGTATAAAAATATAAGAAATAATAGATAAATAAATAAAATTAAATCCATGGGAAATCTAATCACGGATCTCTTGATGTCACATCTAGTTGTGCCCTTAGTCTGACAAGGATTGGATGATCTGCCAGCCACTTTTCCCACTCCACAACCCAATCACTTACCATTTGGTATCTGTCTACCTTCTACTTGGAAGAGATACATATAATACCTACTAGGATTTCTTCTGGTATAAGAACTCCTAGACTGAATAAGCGAATGGTTACAGCATTCCTTAGGTCCCTCTGCCTGCTGTCCCCCAGGGGATCCTGGTTTCTGCAAGCTGCTTCCATAAATGTATTGTCGGAAAGATCCAACAGGTATATGGAGAAAAGGGAAAGAGTAGATAAGATTTTCCTTTCTTTGCCCTACTGTTGAAGTATTTTCAAGTTTTCACTTACTATCCACATTTCAATCAAAATATTGGCTTTTTGTTACTTATGGGGGGGTTGCGTGCCCTCTTTTTCCATTTTAAAAATCTCTATTCCATGTCACAGACTACTTCTGAAATTTCTGACAGTTTCAAAATGTATTTTAACAGGCATAATGGGCCACTATTAAAGGAAGACATGTCTAAACCTTCCTGGGTGTGCAGAGTTAGCAAGATGGTTCTTTGTATCTAGGCCAATGTGTTCAGAAAATAAATAATACAAATTAGGATTGAAGCTGTAATGTATAATTATACTGTTCTATTACTTCTAGGAAGAAAAAATGGATTACAGCATGTTAGCCAGTGTGAGCAACAGCTAAATGAGATTATTAAATCTTGCTTGGAAAAGAAGGAGGAGGAAGAAAAAAACACACACAAGAAAAAATCTAGAAGTAAAACATTTTCACAAAAAACAAATGAATAAAAATGTGCTCTCTGGGTAAATTGTGTAAGATATCTTGGAAATCACAGGTAAATACAGTTGTGGTTTTTTATGTCCCACCAATATTCCAATATGCTAACATGTAATAAAAGGCTTGATAACCAAGTTATTCCCAGTCAAAGATGTCTTTAGAAGCTGTCATTCCTTTTCAACATGCTTCCCCCTGCCCCCCTCCCCCACAGCAATATGTGGTTATTTTAATTGTTGTACTGATGTCTACATATTCCAGAGTAGAATAAAGTCAGGATTTTTAAATTACTTTTTATTGAGGATTTTTCAATAGGGGATATGAAACATTTAGACATTTTTATCATGGATTGTAGATGACCAGACACACAGACATACACACACACACACACCTGACCATTGGAGAATATTCTACAATATAATACTTAATTTTGGCAACATATGGTATGAGGTTGTGGTGGGAAGGGGGTTATTCTATGCTTGAGATCAGCAGTCTTTTCTTTCTTTTGTAATGTATTTTGAAGCAACTCCCTATTAAAATTTAGAAAAATTGGGTTTTCTCTTGAAGATAAATCTGTGTGCCATAAACCCATGGAAATATGAGAAGGAATGTCTTAAATTCCCTGTAAATTTAAAATTCCTGTGTAATACTTAGTAGTTAAATGGCTCACATATATTATCATGACGAGCCCATATGGTACCTGTACATATCTTTCCACAGGGAAAACATCAGCTTTGTGGAGAGTAAATTTTCACTGGGAAAACGATGTTAGGGGGAAAGGATTAAATTCCTCTTTACCAGTTCTGATCCAAATTGCTCCCTCTCAAGAGTTTTTAATAATTTAAACCAATTCTTTCTTAAATTGTGTCACAATCTTATTTCAAATTACTTGTTAAAAACATGTTCCTTGCCTTCTCCAGAAGTATTTTCTAGAAAGTATTAATAAAGGGATCTAACTTGTTATAGTCTCTTAGAACTCTAGGGTTTTCTTTTTTTTAAATGCTAAAATCTTAGCTAAAATAAAAAATGTCCATTAGGTGGTGCCAGTGTACTCTTTGATGTCCATGCATAGCTTGACGAAAACTAGCAAGGGTCATCTATTTTTTTTCTTAAGTGAAGAAAGAAATTTTTGCATAATCTCACATGAGTTTAAGATAATTATTCAGTTGTGATGCAAGTCTGTTTCCAAAGGCTTTGAAGTTGTGTTCAGGAAAACAGAACTTTATTGCACTCTAAACTCTGCCGCATGTCTGCGTTTCTAGAGTGAAGGCAAGCTTTACTATCATATTTTGGAAGTTTTTTTTAAAAGGATTTATTTTAGCTCAAGCTGTCGCTGAAGCCATTAATAAGCAAAGTGTAGAAAAAGAAGAAGAAATTGTCAGGGGCTGAATAGCATCTTTTAAATTACTGGTGACACCCCTGTTCCAGCTCCCTAAAATCTCAATCAACAATCCATTAGAACTCAACAGGAGTAAAACTAAATCCTCGTTTAAGTGTATTTATCCGATCTCTTTTCTCTCTTTCAAATGCTAAATCCATTTCAGCATATGCCCCTTCTTTCTCTCGCCTTTCTCTAAAGGCTGGCAGCCTATACTGCTCTTGTAAATATGAAAGATGCTAATCATATGACATATCACGTCTCAGTCGGAGCTTGGAATAAAGCCTTGAGATTTGGGATCATTGCCTCCAGACAACAGCTTCATCAGCCGGAAAGTTGGTTTTTTTTTCTCCTTTCCTTCAACTCTCAATCCCTTCTTTGTCTGAGGGAAAATGCAGCCAACTCAAGCTACCCTGGGCCATATGGTTCACTCTGTATTTTCTTAGTTGAATTCTGAATTGTTTCTGTGACTTGCTAAGGGATTTTTTCCCTCTTTGGAAGTGTATATAAAGACATAGAATGGCTATTTGTGCTGGGACAGCTTTGCTGAAGGTGCTGCATGATCTTCATGTGTTCATTTCACACACTCTCTACAGCTATTTTACTTAAACCACTTTCTGCTGCTGAATGCAGTTTACGTCTGTATCGTAAATATCCTTGGAAGTAAGGCCTATTGGTTTTCTAATATTTTTCCATGGGTGTTTTAAATCTGTGTAAATGTACTCTAAAGTACAGAGGTTATTTTGATAAGAACCTGTCAGATTTTCTTCCTTCTCCCTCCCTTTTCTCTCTGGATCTGTGTTTGTCTATATCTCCTCCTCCTCCTGCCCCCTCCTCCCCCAAAGGCCCTTTCAACAAATCATTAAATTCTACAGAGGTGGTCAAGCCAGGCCTGCTTTTCATGCATTTGGGAAAAGAAAAGAGTCCTTGAAGTTTAGAAGATGCCCAAGGAAAACTCCTTGAATGACATCAAAAGAATGGGTTTCCATAGCTGTTGAAGCACGAGAGCCGTGTAAGCTGCACAAAGGCGGGTTGGGGCAGTGGGACAGTCCCGCTGCTCTATCCCAGCACAATTGGGTCACTGAAATAGGGAATTAATTACCATTGGAGAGTGGGCAGCCCATTCACCACTGCCTGAGTTTTATTAAACGCCAATATAAATAACAAAACAACTCTTGTGGCTGCACTATTCCTACACGCCAAAGGAAGGATTAGCTTGGGGATTAACATCTTAAAGTCTATGAGACTTTCTGACTCAAGGTTCGGAGCTGGTAATCGTATTTGTCTCCTGGTTCAGCGATTAGTGCTCTCTCACTCCCACCTTCGCCTGCCTGCCCAATGTCCCTTTTTGCAGGCTTGTCTCTTTAGGCTTCTGCTGCTTCTCTTCTCACAATCAGCTGTTCTTTTGGCCACATCTATAGAAAAAAGAAAAAGAAAACTGCGTCTTGGTCATGCAATCCTCAAATTTCTGGGAAAGTGGGGGGGGGGATTATAGGCTCTTGGTTTGAGGAGAGAGCCTGCTGCCCTGGGAGGAGGAGGGAAGGAGGGGCTGGAGTTTAAAAATCACTATGTGGAAGCCTGCACCTGCCATGCAAATAGGGGAAGCAAAACAATCAAAGAACCACCACTTTGGGGTGGGGGAGGGGGGAAGAGTTACAAGCAAGGGATGCCTTCAGGCTACATGGGTATAGGCATCTCCTGGTGAGACCGAAAATCAGCACCCATCTGTCAAGCTGTTTCTCTGCTAAGGAAAGTAAAAGAAAACTGCTCTGCCTTCCGGAGCTCCATTTAAAGAAGTTTCTCTGCCGTGGTGTCCTTGCACTAGTTTCCCTATGGTTTCTGAAGCTTCTGACTGCCAGGCCTGAGCAAAAGAACACTAGCTAAAAAAGTACATGATTACTAACTTCAGTTTGGAATTTGAAAGATGGCTTAGGGTTTATTTTAAAAAGTACATGATGGGAAGCAAAAGGCATATTCAGAAACACTCATTTTTATTAGTGACTGAGGAAGCTTGTCCTAAGGATGAGCCAAATTATTTTGCAGATTTCACAGCTGATCCTGTCATGGGATAAAAGGCTTTTGAGCTGGATCACAAGTGTGCCCAGACTGAAAGTAAGCCTTTGTTGCTCCATATATAGTGCAATTTAAGGCAGATTCTCATTCTTTATTTTGCACTTGGGTGCAATAAAACAGGTAACGATAAATAAAAGCACTGTATGTGCTTCTTGAATGTCCAAAGTGTTTGACATGCAGATACCAATACAGGAACAGTTTCTGTGCGTGTAATCCATAGTTCCATGTATTTCAATTTGGAAAGTGGCATTCTTTTTTTATAGCTGTGTGTGCCCTTCATAACTGAAGGTATGTGTGGACATTTTACTGAGATATCTGTGCCAATTTTAAAATGGGAAACCACTCTCAGATGGGGGGAAACCAGCACTGAACTACATCCAGAATGGGCATGAGCATAAAAAATACGTAATTGTGGTGTGTACAATTCTGAAAAAGGCTCCTTGGAATACTTGCAGGGGAAGGAACTTTCCTTGTTTCAAGAAAGAATCTGATAAAATAGATTAAGCGTACCGAGAGATCTGTGAAGGCCACCCGGTAAGCTTCATGGCTGAGGAAGCATTTGAGCTGGAGGCTTCCCTTATCCTACCTGATACTCGTCTGTCCTAATTTTCTTTGCGGGTTTGGTGGGTGGGTAGGGGGTATCCAGTGGATTAACTTTATTTCACACTATTTGGGAAATAACTCTCCCCACCCCACCCCACCCACACCTCAAGATCCTATTGAATGACTAGTGACCCTGGTTAATAATGCAAGTGCTTGACAGTATAAAATATTTGGCAGAATCCTTCCTCCTAAGTTTCATAGAATCATAGAATAGCAGAGTTGGAAGGGGCCTACAAGGCCATCGAGTCCAACCCCCTGCTCAATGCAGGAATCCACCCTAAAGCATCCCTGACAGATGGTTGTCCAGCTGCCTCTTGAATGCCTCTAGTGTGGGAGAGCCCACAACCTCCCTAGGTAGCTGATTCCATTGTCGCACTGCTCTAACAGTCAGGAAGTTTTTCCTGATGTCCAGCCGGAATCTGGCTTCCTTTAACTTGAGCCCGTTATTCCGTGTCCTGCACTCTGGGAGGATCGAGAAGAGATCCTGGCCCTCCTCTGTGTGACAACCTTTTAAGTATTTGAAGACTGCTATCATGTCTCCCCTCAATCTTCTCTTCTCCAGGCTAAACATGCCCAGTTCTTTCAGTCTCTCTTCATAGGGCTTTGTTTCTAGACCTCTGATCATCCTGGTTGCCCTCTTCTGAACACGCTCCAGCTTGTCTGCGTCCTTCTTGAATTGTGGAGCCCAGAACTAGACGCAATACTCTAGATGAGGCCTAACCAGGGCCGAATAGAGAGGAACCAGTACCTCACGTGATTTGGAAGCTATACTTCTATTAATGCAGCCCAAAATAGCATTTGCCTTTCTTGCAGCCATATCGCACTGTTGGCTCATATTCAGCTTGTGATCTACAACAATTCCAAGATCTTTCTCGTTTGTAGTATTGCTGAGCCAAGTGTCCCCCATCTTGTAACTGTGCATTTGGTTTCTATTCCCTAAATGTAGAACTTGGCATTTATCCCTATTAAATTTCATTCTGTTGTTTTCAGCCCAGCACTCCAGCCTATCAAGATCACTTTGAAGTTTGTTTCTGTCTTCCAGGGTATTAGCTATCCCACCCAATTTGGTGTCATCTGCAAATTTGATCAGCGTTCCCTGCACCTCCTCGTCCAAATCATTAATAAAAATGTTGAAGAGCACTGGACCCAGGACTGAGCCCTGCGGCACCCCACTCGTTGCCTCTCCCCAGTTTGAGAAGGTTCCATTGATAAGTACTCTTTGAGTCCGATTCTGTAGCCAACTGTGGATCCACCTAATAGTTGTTCCATCTAGCCCACTTTTAGCTAGTTTGTTAATCAGAATGTCATGTGGTACTTTGTCAAAAACTTCATATAAGTGACCAAATCATACTGGAGTTATCGCAAGGGTGGGGAACCTCAGTACCAGGAGCCAAATCTGCCCCTCTTGGAATCCCAATCTGGCCTTCTGGGGTTCCCCGGATGGTGATATCTCCCATTCTCCAATCACCAATCATTTGGTAGTTTCCCGGATTTTGCAGTTTTATCTCCATTCTAAGTGGTGGAAAATGTCTTTCCTAAATTACTGGCAGTTAGACCTTTAAACTACACTATGCTGGCATATATATGTCAGCATATTGTATCTTAAACATCTTACTGCCAGTGTGGTATAGTGGCTAAAGTGTTGGACTTGGCTTCAGGAGATCTGGGTTTAGTCCTCACTTGGCCATGGAAACCCACTAGGTGACTTTGGTCCATTCACAGACTCCCAACCTACCTCGCAGGGTTGTTGTGAGGATAAAATGGAGAGGAGGGGGATTATGTACACCACCTTGGGTTCCTTGGAGGAAAGAAAGTGGTATATAAATGCAATAATAAATACATAAATAATATATTGGCCCTGCCTCCTTTTGTATTTATTGGGCCTTTGGAATTGCCCACTGATGGGATGCTTCCCCCCACCCAAGAGTTTTTCCAAATTTAATTCAGTCCTTGGAATGAAAGAAGTTCTCACCTTTGTGCTATCAGATATTGCTGGT
Organism: Elgaria multicarinata webbii; assembly: GCF_023053635.1. Classification (NCBI taxonomy): domain Eukaryota; kingdom Metazoa; phylum Chordata; class Lepidosauria; order Squamata; family Anguidae; genus Elgaria; species Elgaria multicarinata. The sequence goes on along the minus strand of NC_086180.1, from coordinate 31,854,924 downwards.
GATATTTAATAGTGTTAATATTCTAGCAAATATTAACCAAGGAATATCTATGCTATATGCACATGTCACCATTTAAGCATTACATGAAACAGATGTTCCCGGCCTTTCTATGGGAAGACAAGGAACATCCTCCTCCTCATTTAATACTTACATGCCGCAATATAAAATAATGTCTCCACCGTGTAATCAGTATCTTTGAGGGGACCCCCACAGGTTCCCAAGATGGAAGATCAACCCTGGTTTGTGTTAGTAGTCCTGTTGTGTCAAGTTTATTACCTATACATGTGAATGTAAGTGACCATTCTCTAGAGTAAGCACAACCTCATTTTCTGTGTTAATGTAGCTCAATCTAAAAAATATGACTACTACAATACTACTAGTATTGGTTATGACAATTGTTGTGGTACAATTGTGGCAAGCCATCTTCTGTCTGACCAAACCACAAATTAAAACCACTTCGTACAAACAGTAATATACAATTTCCTTTCCCCTGGATATATTAGGCTGAGAATGTTTGCTTTAACCACAATAAAATCATATTTAAATGTTGACCCATGTTCTAAGGATCAATGATTTCAGAACTGCTCATCTTTCTCTGAAACATAAACAAATGTCCAAAATCCAGGCAGACCTTGCAATTCCTATAGTGTGCAAGTCTGAAAAAAAACCCTAAATTCTGATGGGCAACATGGGCACCTTAGAGCATCTGATAAGTTGGCGCCATGCGAAGACATTTGAATAAGCGTATCTGACCCTTTTTTGTTCTCCTATAAGCATCCAAAAATTTATGCTTTTTAAAAAAAGAATAGCTTGGTTCAAGCCAACTGTGTCTTTTGAGATATGAATTTAGAGTTGCTAGAAAGGTGGGTCCAACCAATAAGTAATTTGATTTGTTGGCTAGACCACTGATATCAGAAATGGACGCTATTATGTAATTGGACAAAACAGGAATCAGTCTCTCTAAAGATTTTACTAAACTCAAATTCCAATAAAAGCAAGAGTTTACTAACTCCTGGAGAACCTCTCATATACCAAGACGCTCTCTCTCAGACAAGCCTCTCTGCAATGAATTCTACGTATTCCCTGGAACCAAGATTCAACTCAAATAGGTAATATGTAAGGTCGATTGACTTTGGGGGATTTATTTGGAATTCACTGTGTGTGTGATTGTAGCCTTCCCCGGTCCCCCACACCCTCAAATAAAATCCCTTTTTATATTGAACATTAGCAGCATTGTTCTCATTAAAAACTCTTCTTCACACAAATGGCCCCACAATTCCAAAATTACCACTTGTGTTTTCAGGATTTTTACAATGTTTGTGTTGAGTCCTGCATTTCTGGGCTTTGGGTGTGTGTGATTAATTGTTATTTCTTACCCGCCTCTCCCTTTGGATCGAAGCGGGGAACAACATTAAATACAAAAATACTATAAAATTCAGTAAAATACATAAAACTGATTTAAACATATAAAAACTCATACATTATTAAAATAACAGCCAGGCATCTTGAAATTCAACTTGGGTAGATCTGTCAGAAGAGATCAGTCTTTATAGCCTTTTTAAACTCAGAAAGACTATTAAGTTGGCAAATGTCTCCCGGCAGGCCATTCCACAGTTGAAGCACCTCTTTATTTTTGGAGGGAGAGGTCATTGGCAATAGGACTCAGAAACTCCAGAAGCAGCTGGGCAGACTAGGGTGTGCCAGGAGGGTCATCTTTTTGTCAGGATTCTTTTTTCAGGGGAACTCTAAAGAAGGGCTCCACTAGGAGGAAAAGTCAATCCTCCTTCCTAGTCCATAAGAGCAGGCTATCTGCATAAATCCGGGCGGGCAATTTGTTGGCCAAAATTTCTGGAGAGCCACAGCTCCTTTGGTCATGTTGGGTAGGGCTGATGGAGTTGTAAGCCAAAACATCTGGAGGGCCACAAGTTGCCCACCCCTGCCTTATGAAAATCTAGGCATGGGTTCTCTGATGCAGTTAGCTAATTTAGACTGGACATAGCAGTGTCCAGGGGCCTCCTCTTTCCATATTAATGTTCATTACTTTACTCACTTCAAAAAGTGGTAAGCCAGCCCTGCTTTGTTGAAGGCCCTTTCTGTTGAATGGGCCCCTAGAGCTCTGCCCCAAAGCCCTACCCTGACAGTACCGCTGCAGGAGGAGCTAAGAAAGAAACATGGCATCCTCTGCGGTCTCCTGCTGGAAACTTCGTAGGCCCGTCCAGCTGACACAACTTATGCGGTGGGAGCATGGTTTCGGCCTGCCCGGGCAACAGCCTGCTCGTCTTTCCCCTAAACTTTTAGGGCTTTGAGGTCACCCCAGCGTTCAGGCTTCTTAAGCATGACAAAGGCGTCTCGAAAGGTCTCCCTGCCCCGTCCTCCCAGCGTCCTGCCCTTTCCTTTAAATCATTTGTGCGTCCCCATTTCTTGATCCCTGCCTTCTTTGGCCTTTTGTTGTTCCCCTGAAGGAGGGCTGAGCCAAGCGAAAGGGGCTGCAGTTGAACAGTTTGACCCTTGTAGGACAGCTCGGCTCCTGGGCAGCGCAGGACTCTCAGGCCTTCCGGGCCTCCCCGCCAGCCCACCCCTTTGCATAACAGTTCAGCCTCATTTCACTGGGCCGCCCTTTGGAAGACCACACAAGTGCCTCTTGAATTCAGGCAAAGTTAAAAGGCAGACACAGACTCCAGCCGCGTCTGTCTTCGGACACATTTGCCTTCAAATTGAGGAGGAGGAGGAGGGACTAAAATAAGACATTCCCCCCCTTTTTTTTTTCTTTACTCCTCCTTCTCCTCGCTGGACAAAAAAGAAAACCCATATACAGGTCCATGAGAGGGCAAAAGTAACCATCTTTCTAGTAATCCCTGCCTTTGGCCATGTGGGGGGTTGGAGAGTGGGGAGGCACTAGCCAGTCACTGGGTGATGGTTGTTTCTCCTCCCAAGACCTTCCATCATACAATATACCCACCCATCCACCCCGCACCATGTGATGCTCACACAGCTAGAGAAAGGTAGTGAGAAAACAGGGAGTACAGCGCAATCTTCGCCAAGACTACGCTGAAGTCAGTTCCACTAGGTTTCAACAGCTCTTTCTCACAATCCTAGAAATGTGTTTTCAGAAGTAATCCCCATCCAATTCAATGGGGCTTATAAGGATTGCCAAGTCTGTTTAGGATTCTAGCCATAGTCTCAAGAAGGCAACTCCCGTTTGACTCAGTGTGGTTTACTTCTGAGTAGACGTGTTCAGGGTTGGACTGAAGGCTTGTAATCCAGATCCTTTGCGGCCCATAGGATTTTTGCGACTGACCTCAGTGCCTGCTAAATTGTATCCATCAAAACGCTTACTATAACATGCTGTAATAATTGTAGCATTCTGGATTTGAAAGGCATTTCGTAGTTGACCTAACAGCTAACGCCACTGAAGTGGCGATAACAGTTCTGTTAATTTTAGGTCGCCGTCAAAAGGAGACATGTGCAGATACATACCCTTCTCTCTTTCTCACATGCACGTACAAACACACACACACACACATACACATGTGAGTCACACAAAGAATTAATTAGTTAAAATATTGGCTAAAATGGTGGACGGAGAGGCACGTGCGTGTGCGCACAATACACATATGCAAGACTTATGGTTTTTAACCATAAAGTTTAATGGAACAAAAATAAGGCCGCTTTCTTTTTTAAACTGTTCTTTTGGGTGATTGCTGAAGCCTGTGTCTATTTTAATCCCTGCGATTTCAATTATATGTGGCACATAGTCACTTAACATTGGCATGTCCTGAAAGTTTGCGCGCTGTTTTAACTCTTCACCTGGCACACCGAGCCCTACAAATATATGATTTACTCTAGAATAACACCCCACCCTTCCCCAAGCCCCCGTCCCCGGACCTCCTTAACTGGCTATAAGACCTCCACCAAAAGTACAAAAGAGCATATTGAAACAAAAACACTAGGGAGGAAACTGCCCCACCCCCCTCCAAACTTATTAGCAGGCCTTATTAGCGCTCCTGGGGGCCGGTCCTCCTTCCCTCCCACTTGCCCTGCCCACTGCTGCGGTCTTCATTTGCAGCCGTGTATCCCGAGGCCAGCACGCTTTGCAAGGCTCCCGCGGTGCTGGACCGGAAAGGCCGAGCCTGTTGACCTTTGGGGCAGGTCGCCAGGGCCAGCTATTCAGGGCGCTTTGCCGGAGAGGGTGGTCTGGGGGAGGTGAGGAAGGGGGTGGGCGTGGCGCTTCTTGTTTGGCTCAGTCAGACACACACACGCACGCACATGCACGCAGACACGTTTCTCTCTCTCTTCTCTTTCCCCCTCCGAGGCATTTTGACCCGATGGCTGCCAGCTCGTGGTGTCTTTCTTTATTTCCTTGTTCCCCACCTTGTCGTCTTAAAGATAAGCGACGACGTGTGCCAAGATGGAGCGTGGTGGGCGCCATGCATGAAATACAACCCGAGCGCATCATCCGAGGCTGTATTTGCGGCTATCTAAAAGGCTACGGGAACACACTCTTAAATAAGGAAAGGGGGCGGGCGGGAATTACCTTGCGATCCTTCAAGTGTTTGCGACTCAACATCAAGAACGTCCTTGAAGACAACTTAACAGCAGCAACTGTCTTTTTCATGCTGTTACTATTCCCAATCAAATCGATCTGATTTCTTATTTTATTTTTTATTTATTTGTTTTGGACGCCACCAGAATACCCGAATGAGCAGCTTACTTAACCGCAGTGGAGGTTGGTGGTTCGGATGTCAGAGGGGCGGTGAATCCGCTGTGGATTTCAATCAGAGCCAGTCAAAACTCTAAAGGAGCTAACCTTAGTACCTTGGATAGCTCCAGGGTACCAAGGATAGGACCTACACACTTACCTGGGAGTAAATCTCCTTGAATTTACTTCTTCGAACTTATTTCTGAGTAGACATGCTGAGATTGATCTCTGTGTCCTGCATAGGACTATTAAATCAGCATCTCTGTCAGTGGCACACAAGGACAAAAAAATAAAAATGGGGGGGGGCGGGGCGCACAAGACGAAACGTGCAGGGGGGGGGGCTTAATCTCACAGGTAAGATTTCTGAAAGAAGCAACTCTGTGTTTCATATTAACATCGGCCTTCCTAGAAATGTTTGCTTTGAAATAGGTACTATGGATTTTGATGGAGTTAACTGTCAAATTAACATCTTTAGGATTGCAATCTTATTTTAATCTCCAGTTTATGGTTCAGTGGTAACTTCTAGATGAAAAACCTCTGTGGTGTAGTGGAGAGAGCTTTGAACTAGGAATTGGGAGATCCGAGTTCCAACCCCCATTCATCCATGGAGTTGAACCTACCTCACAGCCTAACCTTCCTCACAGGGTTGTTGTGAGGATAAAATGGAGAGGAGAAGGGGGCCACGTAATCCGCATTGGCTTCCTTGCAAGAGAAAAAAAGGAGGAATATGTAAACAAATGCTAAAATTAATCAATCAATCCTTCAGGTAACGACAGAGGTTCAACAATGAGCCCAATCCTCTTTTCTCAGGAATAAATTCTGCTAAATTCAGTGGAACTTCCTCCCAAGTAAGTGTCACTTAGTCTTCTTCAGTCTCAAAACTACGGGGTTTCAGCCAGAATTCTGGACGCACTTCCTTAAGAGTAAAGTCTTCGGAAGTCAGTGGATCTGGCTGCACTGTAGAAGGACTTGAATGTAAACGGTGGATGTCATCATAGCAAACCTATACATGTCTATTCAGAAGTAAGTCCCATCTACTTAAATGGCGGATACTCTCAAGAAATGGGTATGGACCGCAGCCTAAATAAATAATAATTAAAAAAACCCTGTTCAAGTCCGATTGAGTTCATTGGGGGAAAGTAAAGCGCTTGTTTAAAACTACAGTCTCAGCAAGCTTAGCAGTAACTCCTGTGGAACCCAGTGAGACTTGCGAGTAAACATCCATAGGATCAGGTTGCACTTCTATAGGAATCAAAGGGACTCGAAAACGTTTAACTTTTGCCGGATCCTGCCCAAGTCTACTGGCTTCTTTCGATTTAAATCTATTTCCTTAACTTACTGTCCAGGTATGTGTGTATAGGATTGCAGCCTTAAGTGTATTAATTTAAACATGCTGGTAGCAAAAGAATGCAAGCACAGTTTTGTCTTCATTTCTCTCTCTTTAGTAGAGCAAAAGAAAATGCAAATGTGCTTTAAGTACAATAAACTATTTTCATCCCACCCACCCCCGCGCACACACACCCACACGTCCCATACAAAACTGCTAGGTTTTTGATTTTTTTTACTCAAGAGTAAGTCATGTGGGACTTCCTGGTTAATGTGTTTAGGATTGCAGCTTTAAGTATACGCTGTCTCCCTGCCCCCGTCTGCAAATTCGTTTGTTTATAGTACCTATAACAATGCTTTTTAGGTACAGTATACAGTTTCTTTCTTTTTCTCTCTTTCTTTTGTTTGGTTTTAATTTAAGCATGTGGTGTTTAGAAGTTGGAATAATTTTTAAATATTAAAAAGATGTTAGCATTTGGGGAAAGACATGGTGTAACGGAGGGGGTGAGCAGAAGGGATTTCATGATCTGCTGCTAGGTCTCTGGGTGAGCTTCTGACTCCCTGTTCTTTAACCAGAGCAACAACAGAAAAGGGAGCGCTTCCCGCTAAATTAGGCTGCTGAAACTGTGAAAGATTAGCGGAGAACCAGGAGCGGATTTGTGTGTGAACAGATTACACTCACATCTGGTCCTAAAACAAATTCCTGGGGCTGAGCTTAGGCAACCCTGGGAGCACCCTATAACTTAATTCTAAGTGTATGCCCTTATTTTTCTTTCACTACCACCAAACCCACCCACCCACTCCATTCTACAATTGGCAGAGCTCAGGGTTTGGGTAAGAAAACTAGCAGATTTAGCAGATAGGAAATCTGCTCACCTGGGGAATGTAATACACACATTTAGACTACCGAAACAGAAGTTCATTGAGTTTCAGTGTTGCCAAATGTGAAGAAATAGAAATGTTTCATTAGGATGTCTGTGGGATATTCTTGCTCATATCCTTGCTCTCTTAATGCACATAATAATAAAATGCACCCTATTATAATACTAGAGCCCAAAGGGGTCATCCCATGAGGCCGAGTGGTGGGAGATAAAAGTACTTCTTCACACACAGTGCGTAGTTACACTATGGAACTCACTTCCACAGCATGTCATGATGGCCACCAATTTGGATGGCTTTAGAAGAGGGTTGGACATATTCATGGATGATAAGGATATCAATGGTTACAAGTTCTGATAGCTCTATGTTACCTCCAGTATCAGAGGCAGTATGTCTATGTACACCAATTGCTGGAGAAAATGGGTGGGAGAATGCTGTTCCACTCATGTCCTGCTTGTAGGTTTGCCGTGGGCAGCTGGTTGGCCGCTGTGTGAGCAAAGTGCTGGACTAGTTGGACCCTTGGTCTGATTCAGCATGACTTTTCTTATGTGAACCGCCCAGAGAGCTCCGGTTATTGGACGGTATAGAAATGTAATAAAATAAATAAATAAATAAATAAATGTTCTTTATGAAAAATAGCTGAACTTTTTGTTCTTTGTTGGAGGATATATAAAATACACTTTCATACCTACCATGCTGACTTATCAATACTTCAGCCTTCTCTAACCTGGCGCTCTCTCGATGTGTTGGACTACAATCCCAGCAACTCCAGCTAGGGGATGTTGGGAGTTTTAGCCCAACACATCTGAAGAGTGTCAGACTGGGAAAGGCTGAAGTACCTGAACAGAACCACTTCCCCATTTTGGTTAATCTTAGGTTTTCAACCAAAAACAAAAGCCAGGACTACCTTTCTTAGTTACTGGAATTCTTATTATCAACATGTACCACTAGCAAGACATAGTGGTTGTAGTTTGGAAAGAAGATACATATAAACAAGCCATTCACAGGCTGGCATACTATTTAGTGCAAACCTTGCAATCCTATGCCCACTTACCTGGTAGTAAATGCCCATTAGTCTCACGAGCTTACTTTTGAATAGATTTATATGGGATTATGCTGTAATCCTAAACACCTTGATGGAGGGATTCCCATTGAACACAATGAGATTTCTAAGAAAACAACAGCTTTACATTTTAAAAGTAAAACCATTTTTAACATTTTAAAATTGTTGCAAGTTTTAACTGCAAGTCGCCTTGGGGGCCCTACATTTACAAATACAAATGAGCACAAACTATATGGTGTAATTCCTTTATTAGGTCAACATAAAGATCACCCCCAAAATATGCAAAGCTTTGTGATATTTGATCTGGCTTAATAAAAGTATTGCAACATACGGATTTGGGAGTTTTGGCCAAAATTCTTATGGATTTTCTTGTTTTTCTTATGGCCTTTTTTTAAAAAAAAAGTAGAATTGCACAGAACATATTTGTTGCTCTATGTTAGCTAGGATGTTCATATATGAAAAGGAGGACAGCTGTTCAGAAAAGGGAATTTCAGCAGGTGTCATTTGTATGCATGCAGCACCTAATGAAATTCCCTCTTCATCACAACAGTTAAAGCTGCAGGAGCCCTGACCAGAAAAAGGGAGCAGAGGGCAATTGGACAGCTCCCCTTTTCGTTGCCCCAGAAGATGCCTGTGGAATGGCACTGCCTTGCCACGATTAAGCTCCACCTGGCTGCACTCAGGATGCTGCCCAGAGAGGAGGAGGTGGCCACCGCTTATTTAGAGCTGCTGCTAGCTCCGCCTAAGGAAATGAAGCACCCCAACCCACGCAGCCATGCAAATAGCTGCAGATCTTGCTGAAGGACCACTGCCGCCACTGCCACTTTTCTTATGCTCCGCATGTGGCAAGAATGGGCACTCCACTCCCCATGGGGTTCTCGTATATTGAAGGCTGGCTGATGCCACTTTTCACAGCACCTGGATGCAGCAATGGCGTGGGGTGGAATCCTCTTCATTTGTGGATTGCAATCATGAAGTCATAATTTTATTATAAAAATAATGGGTGGAGCTCCTCAGGTACTGGGCTTGGAAATGATTAAAGAACGATTTTATTAGTTTAAAAATAATGGCATGCATGCAAGTATACAATTTTACGCACCCACATAAATAACACAAAATAAAACCTCGATCATGCAGCCTTTCAAGGCACAGGAATCTTGCTAGAGAAATTGTGGCACCTTTGCAAAAGGAGGACCTGAGTTGCATCTGTTACCCTTGTACAGACACATTCTCTCACTCAGTCAGTCACATGCAGGAGTCAGGACTTAGTTCCAGGGTTTATTATGTTGTTGTGCTCAGTAATGGAACAGAGCTCCACTTCTCTCCCTTTGAATAACCAACGTTAAAAGCCCCTTCCCACACTTATCAGAGATATGGGGGAAGAGCTTCCAGGTGAAAGGAACCACCTTGCACTTAAGTTTGAACTGGTAGATAGGAACCTAAGCACAGCATAGGTAGACATGCACCTATGTGCAGGCACAGGCCTATTTTGCCGCTCTAGCTGCCCACCAGGCAGTGGTGGCACCAGAAAGAAAGAGAAATCATGGGGGGGGGGGGACACAAAAGGGGCAAAGTATCTTTTTAGCTGGGCGAGATTTATCCCATATGTTAATATCTCTGAAAGAAAAGTAATGGTATATTTCACATTAAACTTCCATCCTAAGTATATTATTTCTGAAATAAATGGGGAAAAGGTTACTTTAGGCCTACACCACAGAATTTTTGAAAAATATTAATTTGTGGTTAGATGATTTTTTTTTTTTACTATTAGGCACCCTGTATATAAATAATAAATTAATTATTTCTCCTGTGTGTCAGATGTTTCCTTTTCCCCCTCCGTGGATGGCCACTGGTCTGTTGGCATCTTGAAGGGTATGTTACTGGCTGCAAAATGTGCAGCCTTTGTTGGCTCAAGAGCTGCATCTGAATTTCAGAAGAGCTACAGAGATTATAATATATGAAAGCACTTGTATATGTGAAAAGTGTCTTTCCTCCAAGTAATGACAGGAGACCATCAATGGGGGGAGTGGGGAGGCATGCTCCTTGTTTGGGGAGGCATTTGCCCCCCCCCTTCTAGTGCTGCCACTGCTTCCAGGACACCAAGACAGACATATTTCACCTTCCCTTCAAATGATTATGAGCTCATCTCCAACTGTTGAAGGGAAGACAAGATAGTGGTCTTCACATCTCTGAAAGGCTCTTGTGCAAATGATGGAGCAGAGTTGTTCTATGTTGTTCCAGAGGGCAGTACTAGGATCAATGGTTGGAAGTTGCAGGAAACCAGATTTCGACTAAACTTAAGGGAAAACTTTCTAACAGTATGGGCTATTCAGCAGCAGAATATACTACCTCCGGAGGTGTTGGGTTCTTTGCTGGAGGTATTTAATCAGAGGCCGGACAGCTACCTGCCAGGGATACTGCATCTTGCATTGGCAGCATTTGGGAAGCTGTCTTTCCAGAGCTAGCTAGAGGGGCAATGGTGGGACTTCAAGCAGATTAAAACAAAACATGTGAGCATAAGGCACATTAGAGGTAGTAGTGGTAATTGAAGTCCTGTAGAATAAACAGATGATTTTGGTCTAGAGCCTCCTGCTTCTCACACAGAGCTTCAATGATGATACACATACTCAGTTGTGTTTTGCATCTGTGCACACCACAGGGAAAGGCAGTCCTTCTGTGTACTGCCTTTCCTGACGTTTTCAGGGAAAGATTCTGCCCTCTTCTGCTATCCTTTCCCAAAATAAGGAATATACCGCTTACATATTTAACAACTATCTCTAAGCGGTTCATATTGCTCCTATCCTAAACATATATTCTCTGCAGTCAGTCCTATTGATGTTGAGGGAGCTCAATTTCAAGTAGGAGTGCAGCATTAGTTTAACATCCACTTTATGATTCAGTTGTAGTTTGTTTGTGGAAGTGTCTATCCTTCAAGTAGCCCTAAGGTCCACCCATGAGGGGGCACTCCCCTTGACCCACCCATGTGTTATATTTCTCTCTCATGTAACTATGAAGGATACGATGTTTGGCTCAACGAAGTCCCATTCATTTCAGTGAGTCTACTCTATGTAGGACTAACTTTGAATGCAACCCTAAAAGGCGGCGGGTGGGCGGGCGGAAGAGAAGCGCCTGCCTTATTTCAGAAATACAACTCCGCCTAAATCCGATCTTCTACTCTGCTCTTGGTTTAAAATATCGCGTCACCGACCAGGACTTTCCTTCTCTGTCTCCTCCGGGCTTTCCCTTTCTCCCTCCAGAGCCCTCTTCCGCCCCACCCGTCCCTTCCTGTCTCTTTACAGGTGAGCAACGCAGAGCGCGTCCCACTGGCCCCAGCTCCTTCGGGGCCTGCAGGGTCAGGAAAGGCTGGGCGGACCCTCTTCTGCCTGCCTGCCTGCCTTCTTTCCCTCCAGCGCGGCTGCTGCTTCTGCTGCCGCCACCGCCGCCCTCAGGCCTAATGAGCTGCTGAAAGGGAGCAGGTTCCAGCGCGCGTGGCTAGCGGGACTCTCCGATTGGCCAGCTGCGCCTCGCGACCCCCCATTCATTAATAAATTAGCGGCACGCTCCAGCCGAGCGCAAGGCACCAATCACACCCCAGAGCTGTCCGGGCTGCGCCACACACTTTCGAGGGATCAGATAAAGGAGAGGAGGGAGGAGGGGGTGGGTGGGTGGCTTTTTGGGGGGGGGGAGAAGCAAGCACCCTCCGCCCCCGCCCCCCAAAAAAGAGAGAAAAAGAAAGAGATGAGTGATGATCATGAAATGAAAAGAAAGACTAAACCTGGGGAGGGGAAGAGGCGAGGAGGCCCCGGGGGTAGATTTGATTGTTTTCCGGGGGGTATATAAGGGGTTTTAAGGAGAGTCGTGTGCCAGACGCACAGCCACGGAAACACAAGCAGCTTCGCTTTAACTGGAAGGTCCGGCGGGCGCGTGCCAGCAGCTCGCCCCGCCGCGCTGCCTCTTGCGCACACACATAGGCACAGGTCGCCAGCACGGCTGCCATCCGCCCAGCCCTTCGTCAGACTCCTCCGCCCACCCCCGTCGGCAACGGGTTCTGGACCCACACCAGCGCTCAGCCACTGTGGGACCCTCTCCAGCAGCAGGGAGGGGAAACGGCGCGGGGCCAAACCAAAGCTTGCTCGCACCAAGGGGCGGTGCGGAAAGAGGGAGAAGCAGCAGCCAGCCGGACGCATCCCCTGGCAAAGGAAAAGGGAAAAAGGCCAAGCCAAAATCCGACCGCCTCTAAAGGAGAGCCAAGTAAGTCCCCGAGTCTCTCTCGCTCTCTTCTACGCGCTTGGCTGGATGGAAGCTGGGGAGCTTCTGCTTCCCCTCTCTCTCCCCTCCCTCCTTTTCTTTTCGAGCTGCAGACGAAAGTCCCGCTAGGAGCTAAGCGCAACCGCAGTGGCTCCCTCTGTCTCCACTGGTGGCAGCAGAATGTGTAGGAAAGGCAGGTTTGTCAGTGAACTCGAGACAGAAAGGCAGCAGCAGCAGGACTCGCTTCGGTCCTGTTCTTCAAAGAGGGGTGGCTGGGTAGAGATTGCTCTCTTGCGAGTCCGCTGTTGGAACCTCGACCCACTTAAACGTCAGTGGAACTTGGCCCGAGCGTGCCAGCCGCACCCGTGAAAAGCCATGGGATTTGGGCCATCGACTTTAAAGAGATGGAGCCCTAACTACGACTCCTCTTTCTGTGTGTGTCTGTGCTTTGGGGGTGGGTGGGTGTTAACTGCCTCTAATGTGGTCCGAATTGCGCCTACGATGATGTACAAATCCATCCTATCGATCTGAACTGGCACATCCATAGGAAAGACCGGAGGACAAAGGGTTAATGGTGAGGCGCGGCTCCAACTTGTTCTCGTTTGTCAGGCTTTGAGCACGTGGAGTCCGAATAGTGATATTGACAGCGCTGGTTTTATCCGCTGGTTCCTACGCGAGCCGGAGGCGCAACGCAGCCCTTATTGCCATCCCCGCTTCCCGAGCGCGGAGGGGGTACCTGGCCTGGCCAAGAGCGCGGGATCTCCGGTTTCTTTTCCTCGAGGTGACTGACCGCTCCCCTCTTTTTCCTTTTGTCTCCCTCTTATTAACAGGATGTTCGTGAAGCCGGAGAGTCTGGAACTGAAGGAGGAGGAAGCGCTGTTGCTGGGCGCCCGCTCCTCGCTCGCTTCTTCGTCCTCCTCCTCCTCCTCCTCTCTCACACAGTTCTCCTCCGGCTCCGAGGGGGAGGACGACGAGGACGACGAGCCGTCCCAGCCGGTCTCCCCCTCGGGGCAAGCGGGCGATGTGGCCTCCGGGGAGGCCGCCGAGCAAGCGCGCCTGCGCCATCTCGGCTTGAGACGGCACGACTGCAAGAGGCGCTCGGGCCGGGCGCGGAACGGCGCTCGGTCCACCAAGACGGCGGAGACGGTGCAGCGGCTGAAGAAGAGCCGCCGCCTGAAAGCCAACAACCGCGAGCGGAATCGGATGCACAACCTGAACGCGGCGCTGGACGCCCTGCGCGAGGTGCTGCCCACGTTCCCCGAGGACGCGAAGCTCACCAAGATCGAGACGCTGCGCTTCGCCCACAACTACATCTGGGCGCTCAGCGAGACGCTCCGCTTAGCCGACCACTGCGGCGGCGGCGGCGGCGGGGCGGTGGGAGGGGCCGCGGCGGCCTTCTCCGAAGCCGTGCTGGGAAGCGCCGACTGCAGCCCGTCTCCCGCCTCCTCCTGGAGCTGCACCACCAGCCCGGCGCCCTCGGCCACCTCGTCCACTTACAGCTGTACTCTGTCGCCCTCCAGCCCCGGCAGCTCCGCCTCGGAGCTGGACTACTGGCAGCCGGACAAGCCGCGCTTTGTGCTGCCCAGGGAGTTGATCTGACGCTCGAGGGGTTCCCATCCCGTCCCTTTCCAAACACCAACCAACGCAAGCCGGTAGCGCTCTCACACGCCCGGCTGGAGGGCCGCTGTGCGGATGGGAGCGAGCGAGCGCATGCGCCCTCTCCCAGCGCCGGGCTCAGGCTGGCAGGAATCCGGCTCAGATCGGCCAGTCCGTGTGACGCGGCTGGCGCGCGCCGCGGGCGGCTTACGGACTGGCACATGCGCCCTGCGTCGTCGCCTCCGCCGGCTTCTCCTAGAGCTAGGAATGCTTTGGGCCGACAGCCTGCCCCCTCGCCCCCCAAAACAGTATCAGTTCCACATTTGCCATGCGTGGCGGCATCTGCTTGCTTCCCATTGCCAGCCTGGAGGCTGTGGGAATTTCACCTGTCAAACCAAACTCTCCCCTCTTTCTGATGTGCACTTTCCCACATTGGCCAGGCACGATGTCTTTTGTTTCGTCTCCTCTCTCTCTCTCTCTCTCTCTCTCTCTCTCTCTCTCTCTCTCTTTCTCTCACACACCTACCTTTTAGTTAACCCCCTTCCCGGTTTTGCCATCTGTCCCCCTATGATTTATTAGGGGTGGTAGAAAGAAGAGAAAATGAAAAGTTTGGGGTTTTGTTTGCTTGCGTGTAAATCAGGTTAGAAGTCATTGTATAATTTGTAGGCTTTTGTCGTGATTGAATGCAAGCGTGGAAATTTCGGCTGAACTCTTTATTATAAGGGAGGGATGCAGAGGTGGGGAGGGGTGAGGTGAGGTGGGGGAGGACTAAACCAGGAGGGGAGACTAGCTCATGCATTATTTATTTTTCGACCTTTTAGGCGACGGGGAACTCCTCCTTTCTTTCACCAGATTTCTTTAAAAAATGTCAGCAGACTGAGAAAACCTAAGCAGCGTGGAGCATTAGCTGCGATCAGCCACACATGTTTGCTTCTATTTATTACAAAGGAAAAGATTTGGGGCGCGGGGCACAGGGGAGAGATGTATTTTTTGTATATTTCACAGAGTTTATTCTAGTATGTATTTACGGTTGCAGAGCAAAGACATTGTTCTTGAAAAAAAGCAAATATATAAATAAAGTATATAATTTTTCATAAGATATGTTGGTGCTTATGCATGGCTTTATTCCTTGCAATGTCCATATGAACAAATATTCTTTCTCTTTTAGCCGATATATGGTTTACACCAAACTTGGAAGTTATTTCCATTGACCAAGATAGGACCTTCTTCATGACTTGGAATGTGGGGAGGCTGGACCTGAATTTATCTGCTTGACTGGTGTGCAACCCTTTAAAAAGTCAATGGTAAAACTTTCACTGATTGATTTCAGTGAATCTGGATTGTACTCCAAGAGTAGACAAGGAGAAGGTACATAGTCAAAGTTTGGAGATGGATGAATTCTTACTTGCTGGCTGAGTGGATAAGAGCCACTTTGTGTCGGACTATAACTCCCATCACCCCCAAACACTGTTCCAATTGGCCATGCTGCCTGGAAGTAATGGGATCTGTAGTCCAACACATCTAGCGGGTGCCAGGTTGGGAAAGACAACCTGCACAGCTGGGTAACTTTGATTTCAGCCTGCCTAATATTTCCATCACAAGAAATATAGAATATTGGGAAATAAATCAAATTCCTACAGGAAGGATGGGCAGCTTGTGACCATCTAAGATGTTTTGGCCTACATCTCCCATCAGTCCTAGCCAGCATAGCCAATGATGAGGGATTATGGAAGTTGTAGGCTAAAACATCTGGAGAGCCTCAAGTTGCCCATCTCTGGCCTACATGAATGGAAGTAAATGGATTAAGCAGACCCTCTGCTATTTAATATGATTTAGCACACAAGCCTAAGCACATTTACTCAGAAATAAGTCCACTGAATTCATTAAAGTGTACACTCTAGAATAAACATGTTTGAAGCCTTAAATTCGTCGATGACTGAGGTTTTACTTTGTTACGGATCAAGAAGTTATTCCTAATGGTCCATAAAGACTTGAAAGGGGCTCTAACACACTGCCCTAAATATGTTCAAACACGTGATCCAAAAGATGTGCAACAATGCTCTCCTGACACGCGTTGAGGATATGGCTCCCATGTGCTGAATGGGGGAATTCTTAAACCAGCTTGGAACAAGGAGCAGAAAGCAGAGAGGGAAACCTTCATACAACCATACTTAGCATAGCAGTTAATTCCGCTGTGGGGGGAAAAGTTGGAGAAAGTTTTAAAGAAAATATCAGTAGGAATCGTGTGTGTGTGTGTGTGTGTGTGTGTGTGTAGACACAAGGCAGCGATTTCTGTACTCACAGTGTGTGCATCTAGTTGCCTTTTCCAGCCGCTACAATAATCGAAATGGCTGGGTCTGCCTCGTTAATCCCTCCCCACATTCCTCATTCTGCTCCATGCAGTTGTGTACTTGCACATGAAGGCGTGGAAAAGGGAACGTTCCTCAGGATGAACCAGCCCCACTTTAGCTGCACTGCCCTGCACTTGGAAAGACATGGATGAGAGAAAACAGGCACACTTCTAAATGTGTGGATGTAGGAGAGTGGGGACAGCCATTCTGTTATTCATACAAGTAGGGCAGGGGCACAGATGCACAAAAGTGAGAATATCCCCTTAACCTTTCCAGTCCACATTTTAGGGATACATACATACAAAATCACATTTTAAATCCAGGTTCAGTGCCACGCACAATTACGTATATCGACATCTTTGGATGACTCCACATAGAAACGACAACTTTATTTTCCAGTCACCATTTACTGTGCAAACCTCTCCATGTCTACTCAGAAGTAAGTCCATTGACTTTAGTGGGCCTTTCTCAAAGGTAGGTGAGCATAGAATTGCAGCCCTAGACTGCAAACCTATACACACACTTACCTAGATGTAAGTCCCATCAAACTTAGTGGACATGGCTCTGTCAATCAATTTTCAGTCACTGGCTCACTACCATCATGTATGTAACATATTGGGTTAAAGCGTATTAAGGCTGACATCTTGGGCACACCTAGGAGTAAGTCCCATTGGACCCAGTGGGCCTTACTTTTGAGTAGACAGTTATGGGCATGTAAGGATGCTCATGTCACACTATGATGACTACACCCCAATCTAAATGCCTTTACTTGAAAGTCCTATTTGATTTCCATGGAGTTCACTGCGTTAAATGGAGCTTACTCCTAGATAGGAGAGCATATCATTACCCTCTCAGAGAGCAATCCTGTGCATGTTTAGACAGAATAAAAGTACTACAACTCCTAGCATTCCCCAGCTAGCATGCTGGAAGTTGTGGGACTTTTTTCCTGTCTAAATGTACGTTGAATTGCGCTCCGAGAGTGAGGTGTCCATCTTTCTGCTGCCCTTACACAGGAGGATGAAGCTGCACTGCTTGCACTAACTCAGCTGGTGTGCAATGTACAGAACTGGGGACTGTATCAATTGCAGATTATTAACCTGGTTTTGAGAATGTATGGAAGAGTGGAGGCTGGTGGCTCTGATGTCAGTGAGCTTGTGAATTCGCTCCGGGTTTCAGTCAGGACCTGCCAGAACTCTAAAGGATCTATCCAAGGTGCTGAATCCGGGTTGGTGGCAGGTTTCAGCACCTTGGATAGCTCCTTTAAAGCTCTGACTTCAACCCAGAGCCACCAGCCTTCACTATGGTTTAATTTGTTTTTAACTGTGTATATTTATTGTTTTATACTGTATGCTTTTATCTGTATGCTGCTCTGAGATCTTAATGATATAGGGCGGGATATAAATGTTTTAAATAAATAAATAATACTGTGGAACCGGCCCATTGCGAGTGGAAAGGAAGGACTGGAGTGCGGCGTTTCATGGATTCGTTTCCAGTCGGAGAAAGCAGCATCAGCAAGCAAGCTGGAGGAAGAAAGGGAAAGCGGGACGGGAGGGAGGTTGTGCATCTTGTCGCCTCCCTTCACACACAGCTTGATCCCTTCTGAATGGGCTGAGTGTCAATCGGCAGTCGCGGATCATGGGAGCCTTGTCCCAGCACGCGAGTCCCGCCGAGGGCGAACCCGCCCCTCGCGCTCGGCAGCCGGAGCGGGTCTCGCTAGAGCAGCGTGTACACACGTTCCACAGGCTGCTAGTCACGTCTGAGAAAAGCTGCTGGGCGCCACAAGGGCAGAAATCAAGCCATCTTCGGACCAGTGAAACCTGGTGACTCCTATGTCAGTGGGACCGAGAATCCAGTCTAGGTTTCAGTCAGGAGATTGAATCAAGAGTAGGTCATTTACTTGGTTTTGAGAACAGATGGAAGAGTGGAGGCTGCTGGCTCCGATGTCAGTGGGATTGTGAACCCGCTCTGGATTTCAGTCAGAGCTTTAACCGAGCTAGCCAAGGCGATGAATCCAATTGGGTTCAGCATCTTGGATAGCTCCTTTAGAGTTCTGTCTGGAACCAGAGTAGCTTCACTGCCCCACAGACGTAGAAGCCACCAGCTTCCACTTGCCTAGCCTACCACACAGGGTTGTTGTGAGGATAAAATGGAGCAGAGGAGGACAATGAAAGCCACCTTGGGTTCCTTGCAAGAGGGGGGAAAGTGGGATATAAATGAAATAAATATCTTTTTTAAAAAAAATCCTATGGAGAGGGACAAAAGGGAGCCAGCCAACCAGAGCCAGAAATTTACCTTTAATGCCAAGTTCTGGCCGGCTGAACTAAAAGGACTTTTGAGCTTCATTCTGGCCGTTTTTGCCCATATGTTAGTGCAGCTAGAAAGGAATGAAGCTGTCAGAACTTGAGCTCACATTTTAGCCAATGTAGCTGGGGAATGCTGGGACTTGTAGGGCTTTTTCTGTCTAAATATGTTATGTAATCCTATAAGAATTTCTAGAGGGTTGTAAGTCTGTTGTATCAAAACAACAAAAGGTCTTGTGGCTTCCTAAAGACTCATATATTCTGGCATAAGCTTTCATGGACACTGATGCATCTGATAAAGTGGACAATGTCAAGAAAAGATTATGCCGGAATAAATTTGTCAGTGTTTAAAGAGCCATAAGATTCTTTGTTTATTTATAAGAATCATGCAGGACTTCAGCTAACAGCTGGAAGCAGGGAAGTCTTAAGGGTGGTCACAGAGCAGCCTAGGCTGCAATCCTATACCAGAACTGAATGGGACTTATTTCTTAGTAGACATGGTTAGGATTGTGATGTTTATTCATTCCATCATTTAAATAAATTTAAAGTAAAACAAAATAAGTGCCAACTGGTCATCACTTTTCCTTATATATCCATAAAAACCAAAAACAAAGCACAAAACAAAAAAGCCCTAAATATTTACTTTTTAAAAATTGTTTTAAAGAAAACTTATATTTCTGGGATAGGAACTTTGTATGTCCCTGAGAAGGCCTCCAACTCCCCCTGTGGCTACGGCATGTACCAAAGCAACCTCAGCCAGTAATGTATGGGGACAGAGATGAATCATAGGCCAGGTCACAGTCCAGTGCTGATCCTGCTTAAACAGATAAATGAATGTTGATTTCTGGCCTTTCAATTTACTGATGTTTTCATATTTACATTAATTAATGAATTAATTTAATTAACTAATGTATTTATATCCACCCTTCAGGAGAGGGGAAACTCACGCTTTACAAGATTAAAACATGATACATCAATTAAAAAATACAACAATATTTAAGCAAATAACAAAAATAGCATGTAAAAACAACACAAAATAAAATTTGGAAGAAGTGGAACTATTAAAAGGGTTGGGGGAAAAGGGTGTTTGGTGTGAGGGAGATAATAATATAGGTTCTAGGAGAATCTCCCTTGGGAGAGCATTCCACAGCCAGGGTGCCACCACTGAGAAGGCAATCTCATGCATTGCCATCTGCCTTTTCTCAATTGGCAACATTTGTGTCCAAAGGTTACACCAGAAGTTACAAGTGAGATCACCTTCATTATCCACTTCCCTGACGTTCACACATGATTAATGTGTCCACATAAGCACTCTGCTGCTTGTGTCTTTTTTTTCCTTTCCAGTTTGCTCCCTGGTTGTCCAGGTAAACTTGGTGTTCTTTGCGTGTGTAGCACTTAATTTTAACTTAAAATAATTATACTGTTTTAACACTTAATTTTAACTTAAAATAATTATACTGTTTTAACGCTGTATTTTAACCTTATATCAATTTTGCTGCGTGGTTTTATCCTGGTTGTGCTTTTTATACTGTATTTTGTATTTGTGTTTTTAACCTGTTGGTTGTTTTATGATGGTTTTAATTTTTGTGAACCGCCCAGAGAGCTTCGGCTATTGGGCAGTATAAAAATGTAATAAATAAATAAATAAATAAATAGCCCACACATGCAAAGAGCAGAACAGGAATTCTTGATGAGTAAGTATGCATGATATCCTATTCTATAAAAGGGCAGGCTAGGGGGTACTTGGTCACAAGCATATT
Source organism: Elgaria multicarinata webbii (assembly GCF_023053635.1). NCBI lineage: Eukaryota > Metazoa > Chordata > Lepidosauria > Squamata > Anguidae > Elgaria > Elgaria multicarinata. Next base: position 31,834,702 of record NC_086180.1, on the reverse strand, counting down.
TCTTGGGCTTAGGGTACCATTTTTCTGCTTGAATTTTTCTGGCTGGAGAAGTGCTATACTTTCCCAAATAATCACATTTATTGCTGTTGCAATGTCTGTGTTGAACAGGCACTTATTGGGTATTGTTTGTGAGATTGTCATTTAAAACAAGTGCTGCAACTTCTCCAGAATACAAACACATGCCATTTTAAGAACTTGAAAAGAGCCATGCTGGATCAGACCAAAGGTCTGTCTAGTCCAGCATCCATTCAACCAGCTGCCCATGAGAAACCCACCAACAGGACATGAGTGCAACAGCACCCTCCCACTGATGTTCCCCTATGCCTATGTATGGTTTACGCATAGGTGTACTCCCTCTGATATTGGAGGTAGCATATAGACATCAGGACTAGTAGCCATTGATAGTCAATCCTCCTTCCTAGTCCATAGGAAGCCTGAGGGCAGGGACTGTCTTCTTTGTTAATTGAGTGTAAGCCTCTCCAAGAGCCTTTTTTGGCTGAGGAGCAAGGTAAAAATACAATCAATCAATAAATACAGCAGGCTATATGTGTAAAACAAGGATAGGCAACTTGTGGCCCTCCAGAAATTTTGCCCTACAACTTCCACCAGTGCTAGCCAGGATAGCAAATGTTGAGGGATGATGGGAATTGTAGACCAAATACCTTAAGGGATATAGGTTGCCCACCTTTGTACTAAGGTCCCACTAAAATCAACAGGACAAGTGAACCATAACTTAAGTCCCATTGATTTCAATGGGAACTAATTGCAACTAACTAAATCCAACATATTGTGCTGTTGTCACCAAGAAGCGACTTGTAGGTGTATTGTTCAACAACCGAGTTGTGTTTGTCATAGGGTGTGTAAACAGGTGATGATCCACAGATTGCACCACACACTTTTACCTAGCAGGTAGCAAACTTCTCACAACTTGGCAGGATGATACAGACAACTAAAAGACTTCAAGGTGAGGGAGATTACACCAGGGTAGTGTGGCTGTTTGTATAGACTCCTACTTTTGATGCAATTTTGTAGAAAGACTGACATTTTAACCACAGACCCCATTCTATGTGATTTTTCTTGATTTGAGTGGCCCAGTCTGATCTTCTCTGACTCGGCTTGCACAGAATAAGAACCCAGAGCATGAGATGAATATGGGTTATCATTGACTCGTGAGTTGTTTTGAATCATGTGTTGTCATTAATATGCAAACCCTAATCCAAAAAATATTAAAGACAAACATAGAAATTAAACTGGAAGCTTTCTTACTTGGACTAATGGACAAACAAATAAAAGAGAAGGGGGAACTTTATTTTTGTATATGACCACAGCAGCAAGTTTGCTATATGCACAGAACTGAAAGAATGTAACAATACCAACAATGGACGAATGGATGTTGGAGATGTTGGAACTTGCAGAGATGGCAAAACTTACAGCGATAATGAGAGAAAGGTCAACAACTATGTTTACGTTGGAATGGAAACCTTTGATAGAACATCTGAAAGAGATAGAGAAAAATGATGTATTTGTTTGTGGATTTTAGTACAACTCTGTGAATATAATGTATGAGACTCAGATAAGTTATAAGAAAGAACTGAATTTGATTGATATATAAATGGTAATTAAGAAATTAGTGGGCATTTTTGTTATGAAGAGCGCTAAAAAAATGTACTTTAACCATATCCTTAAAAGTTTCTACTGTAATTGTAGTTGTTTTATGTATACCTTTGTTTGTATGTATTATATGTGATGTCTGTGTCGGTGCTGTTAAAAAAAAGAAAAAGAAAACTTTTAACATGAAATATGCAAACCCTACACTGTCTTAACTTCTTAACCACCAACAACCTAGAGTTCACGATCCAACAACAAACTATGGTTTTTCTTCCTGGGTTGTTGTGGCTAACAACCCATACTTAAACTATAGCGCAGGGTTTGCACGTAGCAACAGCTTACAATTCAACAACAACCCATACTCAACCCATATAATGGTTGTCATTATATGAGAACCAGGCCTCTGGGTTACTTTTGTCTGGATCATCCATCCATCACCAGCACAATCACTACTGTCCTGTTGTCTTCATCATGATAATCATCAGCCACACCTTCCTTCTTTCTTTCAGACACATATTACCCACCAGTGTGCTTTTGCTTTGTAACTTCTGGGCAGCAACACCTGGAAATCATTAGTCAGCAGCCTATCCTCCTGCAACCATAACAATTAAATAACATTTGCCACACATGAATCTAGATATCTACTGGATTGGATCCCAGGAGTGTAAGGTTCAGTGCCAGAGAGAAAGAGAGAAAGATGTGTGAAAAGCGAATTAGTGAAATTAGGTTAGCCTAGTAAAAAACACACACACCACCTTTTGAGCCTTGGGCTGGAAGTGATCCGATCTATTGTTTCCCACCCTAGCAGGGGGTTTATTGTGTGATAAATAATTCTCCCTCCCCACCCTTTAAAAGTGTACATTTGCATAATCACTGCTTTGATGTGGCCAACAATCTAAGACTGGGACCCCCAAATCTTCCTATTGGCCAGAAGGGACAAAACAAGAGCCAATTTTTCACTACCATGACAGTGTGTGAGGCTGTGTATCAGGACCAGCTTTACATTCTGTGGTTAAAAAAAGAAGACCGTCCCTTTTAATGATTAAACTCTGGGAATGCTAAAGGGAAGTGATAAGGGGGGGGGCAGTGTGTCTCTTTCTCACTAAGAGCTAGGCTGAGATATGATCGTCCTTCACAGTTTCATTCTTCAATGGGCTCTTACTTAAAAGGGACTTGAAGTGGGCATTTGTATATCCTGCAAGAGACCAAGACAGATCCTTTCATTAATGAAGTTATTAACAGTTTTGGGTACAATCCTGTATATATCTAAGCACACCTAAGCGCTACAAAATGAAATGTAAGCACTTTGAATTGTGTCTTTGATCCTGCATCCAATGAAGTAGACTCAGGTCCATTATATTCATCAGTCTTAAAGGAGCCGCAAGATTCCTTGTTTTTTGTATTCTGGGTTGTGTCTTTTGAATGTGGGGGTGGGGGGATTTCATCTGTCAAAAATAGTAGCAGAACATATTAGACCCCCAAATCACTGTGATTTCTTAGACTCTAAGATGTAGAGTTCATTAGGATGATTTTAGTGTTTTAAATTGTGTTTTTGATTTATTTTTTATGTAATGTTGTAATTATATTGTTGTTTTAGATTCAGTTTTATAATTGTTAACCACCCTGAGTGTCATTTTTGGTGGAAAGGCAGGATATAAATTTAATAAACTTTCATAAGCAACAACCAACCTTCATCAAATGCATAAAAACAAGGTATTAAAGAAGGTTTTTCTTTGACACAAATATCTAGTAGGTTTTGTTCGTTATCTGTCACTGAAGTCCAACAGCCCTCTTTCTTCAGGATTTTCACTATGGTTTCTTCCCTAAGGTTTTGCAAATATGTAACATAAGTTAAATTAAATTGATTAATATTGGATAATGAACTGGCTAAGAGCCAGATTAATCAAAGTTTAAAATACATTTAATCAAACAGCAGTAAGGGATCATTTCAAATAAATGCAAAACTCACCCTGAACAATGGGCAAAGTGAGATACAGGGCTGCTGATTTAATTTATATTCCTACCTGATTGTATAAATTATTATAATGAGTTTATATAGTACTGTTGGAAGCACTTCACCTACATTATAAAAGTAATCATTGTAAGAACCCTGTAAGATAGGTCAATGTTGTTATTTTCAATAATCAGAGGGAGAAGCTGAGGCACATGCCAACTTCAGATTTGAGGGATGGGTCTTCTTGGTCAAGAAGGTACCCTCAATGGGCCCTTACCGCTGTCACCACTGTCCACTGGCTTCCCTTCTTCCCGTGGGCTCAATCTGCACAACCACCTAGACAGAGACTGCAAGGCGAGTGGAAGAGGATGCGGCTCCACTTGTCACTGCTTGCATGCTTGGAGAGGGCAGGTGAACAGGCGGAAGCAGAGCAACAGCAGTGCCAGGAGGCACTGGGCTGTGTGTGTGTGTGAGAGAGAGAGAGAGAGAGGGAGGGAGGGAGAGAGGGAGGGAGGGAGGGAGGGAGGGCAATGCCCCCCCGCAGAGAGGTGAACCATAACAGATGCCCAATAATGCTGACCCCTGACTATGTCAACGTGGCTGAGGCCAAGAGATGGTGACTTACCTAGGCCACCTAGTAAGTTTATGGATAAATAATGTTTGAACAAGGGACTCCGTGGTTTACAAGCGACTGGGTTACACAAGAGTGGTGAGGGAAATGTCTGTTTTGTTACTGACTGTAAACATAATGGCTGTAATACAGCAGGCAGTTGAGTGTGCTTAAGCCAAATGGACTTCACTGGGGCTTCTGTGTACTTCGCCTTCTCTTGGACTATAAAGTGTTTGATATCAGATATTAAATGTGGGTTATGGGCAGAACGGAAGGAATATTTTCCACTCTTCTGTAAGCCTTTGTGTTCACACATTAGTTCTCCCTGACGTCCTTCAGCTAAACAGGGGTGGGCAACTTGTGGCCCTCCAGAAGCTTTTGGCCAAAACGCCCATTAGACCTAGCCAGTGTAGCCAATGGTGAAGGATGATGGAAGTTATAGGGCCAAAGCATCCAGAAGGCCAAAAGTTGCCCACCCCCTCGCTAAAAGAATTGAGGTCAGAAGCCTTTTGTTCCTGCCACTCAGAGATCTTCATTTCAAGGGGTGCCCCAAAATTGGCAACACCAATTTCATCGCTCTCCAGTAGGGATGCCAGAGAGCTTCAGCTATGGGTTAGTATATATATGATGATTGATGATGATGATCATCATCATCGTATTCCACCTGCCTTCAGGAGGGTTAAAAGAAGGGGGGAACCTCTTCATTGCCATCAATTTCAGGGGAAAAGTAAGTGTGTGTGTGTGTGTAGAAGGTTTACCCCCATCTCTCAGAGTGCTGTTGGTCCAATTTGAATCAGGGCCACCCTTGCTTACATGAAGGTCAATAAATCTATCATGCATAGATACACTATGCATGATTAGAGGACTGTTTATAGTTTGGCAACTATAATGGGCTGAACCCAGCCTAACTAAGCCATGGTTTAGTCTCATTGGCCTTGTTCAGAAGACACCTTAAACCACAGCTTTAACCATGGTGAATAAGGCAAAAAGCCTTATTCATTGTGGTTTAAGCCATAGTTTAAGGTGTCTTCTGAATGGGATGCCAACAGGCACACAACTGCATAACAATTTTAACAATAAAGTCAAACAGTGGTAATATATAGAGTCAAAGTAATGCCCTATTTTATATAGTGCTCTCAAATAGAACAATTCAAGTATACAAAATTATAAAGATGACAACACAAGGCAAAACAAAGCAGGACAAGGCAATAGTTGCTTCTTGTAAAACCTTGGCAATAAGATATAACGGCAGACTAATATACTGTATTATTAATTATGACAGGATTCCGGTTATCTATCTTTTCCCATTTCATCAGTTCATTTCAGACTTCCTCAGATGTATATTCTTTCAAGTCACCGCGTGCCGTCAGGAGCCGTGGAGGTGTCGACAGGAGATAGTACTCCCTAAATTGCTTCCAGCTTATGCCCCAGCTGAAAATTCATTAGCTTCCAAGCAGCAAAGAAACGGTCCATCAGCTGATCAGTGGTATATTACCACTGTTTGACTATATTGTTACACAGTTGTGTGCCTGTTGGCATTCTTGATATTTGATTATTATCAACTGCAGCCCTCGTGTGTTTTGGTCTTCTGAATGGGGCCATTTAAATTTATGGGACTTTAAGTCAGTCATGACTATCTTGCACCACTGGTTTCAATGGGACTAAAGGAAGTCATTGTTTGCTCCATCGGTTCTTGTATTACAAACAGAAAACCTATATTGGTCAGAATGGACATTTGGTTCACAGGTAAAATGCCAAAGCATTGTGTAGCACCTTACTGAATTTATTATGGCGTACGTTTTCATGGCACGGAGTCCATTTCATCAGCTGCAGGTTTTCATGTGTCTTTTTTCTGCTTCCTATTTGACTTTCGTAATATCAACCCATTGTACCAATTGTCTCATGGGCGCTTCTTAGTTTCCTGCATGAATGTGTGTTTAGCCTTTATAGGTTTGGAGTGGACGCCGTCCCACAAGAACGCTGCTGTGGGGTCGGCTTTGTGAAAGGGAATATAAACAGACAACTCTCCATTCAAAATAAGTGTGGAAAAATAGGGGCCACTTGTTTCCATAGCAGCTCTTTGACATAAAAGCTTAATTTCTCCTAACAAAGAGGTCATCTTCCCTTGAAAACATCTTTATGATCCCTTTGTGCATTGTGCTTTTGGCATAAAGGCTTCTCCCCACTGTCAAAGCTCAACTGGCAGTTCTGTGTCTCTCAAGGGGGTTTATTGCCCTCCTTGGCATAAGAATAGCATGGAGAAGCCAAACGAAGTGCCAGCGTGACAAAGGCTCAGCCCCAAGGGGCTGTGTTTGCTTTCTTTCGGATAATGCATACATCTTGGAGCATATCAAATTAAAAAGAGTGTTCCTGACACACAACCATAATTTGGCTGTGTAATCTTAAACAAAGGTATTTCCCCCACCCCTTTAGACAAATGTGTCGCGACAAAGCCAGGAGCTGCATGGATGGTTATCGCTGCTGATCAGCCGTTCCTCCCCTCCATTTTCTTTTACTGATCACAATATAAAACAAAACGTACCATGCCAAACATCAGAGACTTGGAGAAAGACAAATCTTCAGTCCATTCCAGTTTGTGATTTTACAAACGAATACACAATAAAGCTCCAAAAAGAATGGAGATCCGGAAATATAATTTCTGTAAAGAGCATACTTTTAAACTTGGAAAAACTTCAGATCTGACCATAGGTGGATTCCACCTAAAAATGGTTTAAAAGACAATGATTTGGCACTTAATATTCTAACAGGTCTGCAAGTTTACTTAGAAGTAAATCCACTGTGTTCAATAGGTTGAATACAGATTTAGGCATCTGCAACTGGGCCCAAAAATGCTATTCAGAGGATTAGGGGACCCTTCTAAACGTATTAGGCAGTGGGGTGGGCAGAGAGATCCCTCATAATCAGGCGTAGTCTATTTCCATGAGTGGAGCTCTACTCACTGAAGGTGTCTCCATCTGATTCTGGCAGATTTACTTTCTTCCTGTTTCACATTTTACCCAGTGTTGGAATAAGACATGTTGAGGCCCTATCAAGATTCAGAGGCCTCCTACCATAAAAATAAAGAGAAATATGTGTATTGCATTATAATAGGAAGGGTAATGAAAGAGTATCACCCTCACTGTTAGGGTATGCTTATAGTGAAACAGTGTTAGATTAAACCTAGGGTGACCATATGGAAAGAAGGACAGGGCTCATGTATCTTTAACAGTTGTGTAGAAAAGGGAATTTCAGCAGGTGCCATTGGTATGTGTGAAATTCCCTTTTCATCCCAACAGTTAAAGCCGCAGGAGCTATACTAAAGTGACCAGATACAAAAGAGGGCAGGGCTCCTGCAGCTTTAACTGTTGTGATGAAGAGGAAATTTCACCAGGTGCTGCATGCAAACAAATGACACCTGCTGAAATTCCCTTTTTAATACAACTGTTAAAGATACAGGAACCCTGTCCTCCTTTTCATATGGTCACTCTACATTATATAACAGCTAAACATGTCTACTCAGCAGAAAGTCTAATTGAGTTAAATGAGGCTTACTCCCAGGTAGTAAGAATGGAGTGTTCTTGGTCCCTCCAAGTATGGTTTTCCATTCCACCCACCTCCATGTTCCATTTTTCTTTTCCAACTATCGCTCTACATTCAATGGCTACTGAGCATGCTCAGTGCTCATTGAAATATTTTTATATGATGGGTTTGCCACCTTAGTTTAAAGGGTTTTTTTTTGGTAATTCCCCAGCTTGTATACAGTCCAGTTGGCACTCACCACTAGAGTTTACTTCATCACTCCATTAGAGAGAGCCACTGTGGTGTAGTGGCTAAGGTGTTGGACTGGGAGTCGGGAGATCTGGGTTCTAGTCCCCACTCAGCCACGGAAACCCACTGGATGACCTTGGGCCAGTCACAGACTCTCAGCCCAACCTACCTCACAGGGTTGATGTTGTGAGGATAACATGGAGAGGAGGAAGATACAAAAGTATGCTGCCTTGGGTTCCTTGGAGGAAAAAAAGTGGGATATAAATGTAATAATAAATACCTTTTTCACCTTTTTATCCTTGCCTCTCCCTTTTTCTCCTCCCACTGTTGATTTGCCCCTCTGTCCTCACCATTCTTGCCTGTTGTTTCCCTACCTTTGTCAACATTTAGATTGTAAGCTACTTGTGGCAGGGACTTCTCTTCTTTTCTTTTCTCCATGTCACAATATCCCCAATTCACACAGCAAGTGCTGCTAAACATTACAGTTGATATATGCATGTAAACCGCATTAGAGATGCCAATCCCTGTTCATAGAAATGATACAGTAGGTGAGCTAGTTATTTGACGGCCACCACACTGCCACGGTAATGTATGAGCACCACTACTTGTTCATCTCTGAACACATTTAGGGCCTGTTCAGACAACACACTAAGCAATGGTTAGGCTGCTAACCCTTTTGCAGCAAATGGTTAGTGATCATGTTTAAACCATGGCTATGTAGCCATCATGGTTAGGAATGGTTCACACAACACACTAAGTCATGGTTCACAGGACACTCTAAGGCCTTAGCTAGACCTACTGTTTATCCCAGGATCATCCCGGGGTCATCCCTGTTCATGTAAATGACACTCAGGGGATCCCGGGAACAAGCAGGGACAACCCTGGGATGATCCCAGGATAAAACTTAGGTCTAGCTAAGGCCCCAGCCATAATTTTTAGCTCAAATGCTTAAATACCATGACTTAACGTATTGTCTGAACAGGGTCATACTGATTTTATACTACATTGACTGACATGATTTTCCTAAAGAATGCTGGGTTTTGTAGTTTGGTGATATGCTCAGAATTCTCTGTACAGATTCCTTCCTTCTACCTCTCCACCCTACCATGCCTCCTGTACTCCCTCCAATTCCTAGGGTTTTGTGAGAAGAGGGAATTCATGATAAAATTAGTTATCTTTTGTCATTTCAGAACTTTCAGAATTGGCAGTTGAAACAAAGTATGCAAGATTAAGGGTACAATCCTAAACACATTTACTTGAACGTAAGTTCCAGTGAACATGGAGGGACTGCCATGAGCACACCTGCTTAGAGCTGCGCTGCAAAGTCTCTAGAAAGGCAATGCATGCATTGTGCCTTCTAACGAGGAGGTTGTGCTTGCTGTACGTCAATAGTCATTTTCCATTTGTTTCCATGACAGAAATGTGTATAACGCCAGCTCCATTCAAGGCATCTGAACGTTCCTCTAGTGCTTATTTCTGCCTCTTATTTCTGAAATAGTTGATGAACTTCTGCCACACATGTAACCAAAGCCTTCACTTGAGGGTGTCAACAGGCTTTCTGTTTCACTTGACTGAAGTAATCAGATAAACTCAGCGTGAAGGAATAAAACAGAGCTCGAAGCGAGGCTGGAAGATAAGCCTGTGTTTTCTAGGCAAGTGCTGAAGGCTTACTGGGTAGACGTTGACTCCATGGCAGGCAGCTCAGGACAGCTGCACTCAACAACACAATCAGGCAGTCGAACAACAGAAAGGAACTGAGTCTGCCTAATCTTATTTTCATAGGTATGAACAATATTGTGGAGAATTAGATGCTCTCTTTTTGACCAGTCAAGACACCCGGCGCTGAAATAATACACTTTTGCTTGCAAGGGTTCCTTTGAAATGTATGAGCAAAAGCAAACTTTATTCATACTCTCAGACTAGTCGTTTTTCAATACAGTTCACAAGCAATAAGTGACTAGAAGTGTCTCTAAATGTCCCTCAATTCAAAGGAAATGTCTGAGCTAAAATGTGTCCCAAATGCTCGTCTTGCATCAAAGATTAATCTGACTTGGTTTTTCTATGCGGAAATTTAAGCCATGACTTTTTTTTCCTGCTTGGTTTCATATTTTATTTTAAAATGTCCACTGTACAACACAAGATATGTGAGCTGTTTGTATTACAGGCAAACTAGCTTGGACTACAGTCTCCCTGAATGGTGTGAAAGAATGTCTGAACAGGAAGGCTTCAAGATCTGGCACATTATTTCAGATTTTGTCTGAGTAATTCAATTAATTTCCAACCAGAATTTGTAAAGACTTGTACTGATGTAAAAAACAATTGTAGTTGTCTGTGCATCTTGTACACTACTGAAGACTCCATTTATGACAGATAAAAGTAATAAATCTTAGCATTTATATAGTGTGTTATGAATGTTCACAGCACACTCCATATGACAATAATACTTAAGAGTCTTTATAAGTAACTCTACAACTAAGGCTGCTCTTATTAAGCCATTACCACCAACACGCCTGAGCACCCCCCCTGTCCACACACCCATTCATCATATGTGAGAAGGAGCTCTATGTATTTAGTGATGTTTTGTGTAGAGTTCCTCCATGCAAGGGTGCATCCAGACCCAGTCAGAGTTCTCCATCAAATGAAGGAACTCTGTGTGCAGACATTAGTATGCAGATAGGGCCCTTTCTCATGTGCACCAAACATCTGGGCAGTGGTGCATTAGGGCTGCATGTAGTTCTTTGACTACTCTCTCTGTGTGTGAGAGAGAGAGGGAGAGGGAGAGGGAGAGGGAGAGAGAACGAGAACTGCTATAGTGGTATGTTCAGCACCACCAAGATCCTGGCAGACCAAATTCAATATGTCCCTCCTTTCCCTGAACTATTTCCATTCCAGCTGGTCATTATAAGGGTTACTATTTAACTTTAGGCATTGCTCTGTAAACTGCCCAGAAAGCTTTGGCTATGGGGCAGTATATAAATTTAATAAATAAATAAATTTAATAAATAAATATCCAAGTTTGCTTTACCCTTTCTTCCCTGTCTTTTCTTTTTCCTTCCATGTTGTCTTTTAGACTGTCTTGCTTTTATTGATCATACGTAAATTGCTCCAGGAGCCTTTTCAATGTAAGAGTGGAGTAGAAATGCTTTAAACAAACACATAATTTGAATGGAGGACTTTAAGTTTAAATTAGCTCTTGGAAGATGAAGTAATCTTTGACTCCAACAGTACCCAGCCTTTATCCACTTCATGTAGCTCTAATCATGGCCATGTTTTAAATGAAGTTATGCTAAGAGTGAATGGCTTCTCCAACATAACACCATATAACACAAATGACTCTTAGGGTACAATCCACCAGGAAGTTGTCTGTGCAAGCCCCATTGAAATGAATGGGAACTGTGCAAGAGAACTTGCTGTGACTTTGTTCCATATAATTCATTTTTTACATGATGTTGTTGGGTATTAAAATCCAAATTTATAGCAAAATGTAATGGTAGTACTATTATAGTGCTCCAATGGGAGGAAGAAAATAAATAATCGACCCATCTGATATGTCCTACAGTCATATGTTTGTGAAAAGAATATTATTTTTAGTTAAATCTTTCTGAATTATTTTAATTATGGAGTCATTTCTCCTTTGGCATTTTGAGAATTGCTTCACATGTTCTGTGCCTGGGACTTCAGGCGAGAACATAAGAGCCATTCTGGATCAGACCAAAGGTTCATCTAGTCCAGCACTCTGTTCTCACCATGGCCAACCAGCTGTCAACCAGGGACCCATAAGAACAACATGGTGCAACAGCATCCTCACAGTCATGTTCCCCAGCAACTGGTGCATACAGGCTTACTTCACTTCAGAATCCAATATAAACTTCTCTTGTTGACCTACAAAGCTTTTCACTGTCTAGCTCCTTCCTATCTCTCCTCTCTCATCTCACACTATTGCCCCGCTCGTGCTCTTCGCTCCTCTGATGCCATGTTTCTCACCTGCCCAAGGGTCTCTACTTCCCTTGCTCGGCTTCGTCCATTTTCTTCTGCTGCCCCTTATGCCTGGAACGCTCTTCCAGAACATTTGAGAACTACAAGTTCAACCACAGCTTTTAAAGCTCAGCTAAAAACTTTTCTTTTTCCTAAAGCTTTTAAAACTTGATTTTGTTCTGACTTTATACTGTTAGTTTTACCCTACCCAGTGCCTGTTTACTCTACCCTGTGCCTGTTTGCTTTCTCTTCCCCTCCTTATTGTTTTATCATGGTTTTATTAGAATGTAAGCCTATGCGGCAGGGTCTCGCTATTTACTGTTTTACTCTGTACAGCACCATGTACATTGATGGTGCTATATAAATAAATAACTAAATAAATAAATAATAATAATAATAATAATACTTCCTCCGATACTGGAGGTAGCACATAGCCATCAGGACTACTGGCCAATGATAGCCTTCTCCTCCAGGAATTTATCCAACACCCTTTTAAAGTCATCCAAATTGGTGGCCATCACCACATCTTGTGGTAGTCAATTCCATAGTTCAACTATGCACTGTGTGAAGAACATGCAAGAGAAATCACAGGAACTAGCTGAAAATTGTTCTTATTGGCATGGAAATTGATAGTCTTAAAGCTTCTTGGAACCAAAGTGGGGATTCCCTCCTCTCTCTCCCCCCCGCTCTTGCCTTTATTAAAAAAGAAGAGAGCATGGGCCATCACTGATGGAATATTTACCTCCATGAGTTTTTTTTTTTTTAAAAAAAGTTAATTACTGCTCCGAGCAAGTTGGTCTGCCTGTCCTGAGCTGTCTTTTATTAGGAGACTCCTTCATTAATTTCCCTCGCTGGATTTGCTGTTAATAGCTGCCTGGTCTCAGACAGCACAAAGCAGCATCTGTGCCATTGAGCAGAAAAGCGGGAGTCAAGCAAAGGGGGGTGGGGGGAGACGCCGTTTACAAATCAACCCTGATTAACATGACGGCCTACTTTGAGGGGGGAGTGGCATCTCTCACCCACCAGCAGCTTCGAGAACATCCGTTTGGGCTGCAACTCTGCCGAGATCAACTGGTGCTGTTGAGTAGCGGAAGGGGGCAAAGCAACATCTTGCATGTTAGCAGAGGGTGAATAGCGTGACTGCACTGAAATGCCACTGGGCAGATTGGATGGGGGAAATGATTGAACACATAGACAATTAAATGAAGTAAAGAAATAAGGTTTGAGCAATCGTGATGGCTATTGTGGGGGCGGGGGGCGGAAAGAGAAAATATTTCTTATCCTAAACATTTCTTGAAAGTGGAGAAGGAGAAAAAAGTGCCCTGCTGAACTAGACCAGAGGTCTATCTAGCCTTGTTTCCAACAGTTGCCAGCCAAATTCCTACAGGAAGCTTTGATGTTAGTCCCATTGCAGTGGCAGTTCCAGGTTTCTGACAAGGTTTCCAGGTTTTGGCAAGACAGCCTCAATGGCCACCTCCTCCAATGAGCCTTCCTTCTTACCATGATGGACATCAGCTGCTATTGCTCCTCATCCTCTTTCCCATCATTGCTACCACTTTGACAGGCAGAGAGCCAATGAGGAAGTAGGCACCGGCTCGGGCTCCTCCTCCTCGCCACCACTGTTGCCTGGGCCAGAGTGGCAGTAGAAATACAACAACAAGATGAAAACCTAATAATTTTATATCACTCACAATTTGCTGCCTGAGGCGACTACCTCACTCTGCCTCATGGTAGGGCCGACCCTGTCCCATTTCTTTAAAAGATATCTAGCCTGGCTTTTATCTACAGATTCTTCAAAGTGACTAACATCGGATGAAAACAAAACAGCAATAAAATAAATAAATTACTAAAGCAAGGAAAACACCAAACAAACAAATAAAGCAGCAGCGAAATTAAACAGCAGATGAAGGTAGCAAAACAATTCCAAACAGCCTTGCAGCCAAGGATTCTTAGCTTGGTGTCAGAAAGAAAAAGGATTAGGTGCCAAGTGATTGTCTTTGAGAAGGGCATCCCACAAACTGGGTGCCTAGTGCTTTCCAATTCATTTTAGCTTTGTATTCATTGTCCGGAAAAATGGGAGATCAGAGCTGGCTTAATTCTTATCAAGCAAACAGCATCCACACATTTCCCCTGGAAAGGCTAAAGTAGCTTTCCCTAACTTGGTATTGTCTAGATGTTTTGATGGGATTAAAGTCCAAAACATAAAAGCTCAACCAGATAAAAACAGCAGCAATGCAAAATTAGAAATTTAAAACACCAAGTTAAAATGTATTTATAGACTTTTAAAATGCTGGGAGAATAAAAAGGACTTCACCTGGCGTCTAAAAGCATATAATGTAGGTGCCAAGCGAACCTCCTTAGGGAGCTCATTCCACAGCCGGGGTGCCACAGCAGAGAAGGCCCTCCTCCTGGTAGCCACCTGCCTCACTTTTTAAAGAAATTAAAACTGAACATTCAGTGAAGATGCCTGGACTATCTGTAGATTGGGGTCTAGGCCTCCCCATCACCAGGTAGCCACAACCTTGTATGCAAGCCAGAGTTATCCATAGTCATAGAATAGTAGAGATGGAAGTGGCCTATAAGGCCATCGAGTCCAACCACCTGCTTAATGCAGGAATTCACCACAAAGCATCCCTGACAGATGGTTGTCCAGCTGCCTCTTGGATGCCTCTAGTGTGGGAGAGCCCACGACCTTCCTAGGTAACTGATTCCATTGTCATTCTGTAGTAGAGGAGAGGTACAGAGCCATATAGTCCTAACCCACAATTCACCCTCTCCAAAGCCACCATTCCACCACTGTTAAACATTGCTAGAACTAGGCAGTCAGGAGCTTTTCCCAGGAAGCTGCTAGTGGCCACTGAGATTCTCAACAGGGCTCTGCTGTGGAGCCGTAGCGCCTTCAATTCGTGCCTCGCAGATGGACGGGGAGATGATTTCATCATCATAGCTGATTACACCCAGGCAATCTTTAATCCAAAGGGGAATGCAGGTCACCCTGCCACATCCTCCCTGCCTGTTCTTCTAAATGAATAATTAACACAGTTTCCCTTTTAATTGTTATCCGAGATTCATGCATGCTGAGAAGCAAACAGCGCTGCAAATATTAATGCACTTACTATTCAGGTGAAGGATGAAGTGGTGTGTAATTCAGAGGATAAGTGAGATTGACATGGCATTGGCACGTTGGTTCTGAGATGAATACGAGCGTACGACTAGAGCTGAGCACCAGCCTCTCCCTCTTTTTCCATCTAGATATTGGCCTGGGACAAATAAATCTCTCCCGCTCGCCCTGCAAATCCTTTAGGCATGCAAATCTGAGCATCTCAACGTTATTCAGGTGACATCTGATTACAGCTTTGCGCTGCTTCTTGTCATTAGGGATTTTTAAAAAGTATATTCTATGGATGTGCAAATATTGGGCAGCTGAAGGTAAGCATTTGCTTAATCCCCCCTCCCAACTAAATAGATAGTCAAAATAATTACCTTTGACTGGAATTTGCCCCTGCGCTGGGCCAAACCTAGTAGAAAGGGAGTTATTTTATAAATATAACATTGGATTCTAATGTGTGCTTTCATGTGCCTTGGATTCAAAAGATCTAATTCCAGCCACCCATTGGGGAATCATTAAATTTTAAATAAAAGAACGAAAATGCAGGTAGTGTTTTATTTATAAAGGTATACACAACCCTAAAGGAAATCAGTGCTTATTTTTCAACTGAAGTTATTGTGAAATATGTTGTTCCATATTGTTCTTCCAAACAACAGATGAGATTGGAAGCATGTGTCACTGTCTGGGCTATATCACTTCACATTGTAGGTGAGCTCTCTCCGAGTTTAATGCTTTCCTCATCCCAAACATTCTTACCTATAGAAAATTAGCATGTCAGCTAGGATAGAGCCCCCACTCCCTGGCATCTTGTGCACCAATTATTATTTTTTGGCAGGGGTGCATTCCATCGGATGAGTTCTCACCTGCAGTATGAATTGGTACTCAAGGCACAGGTTTACCACCTTGACTGCTGTCTTTGAGAGGGAAGTCTTGAGTTAGGCTTTGTAAAATTTGCATCTTTTACATTACTTTGGACCGTTGAACTTAAAATGTGCAAAGCTTCAAGCACAACATAGGATATAGCTTTGCTTCCACCTAACATTTGCATGTTTACTTAGAAATTCAACTGAAATGAACAATGTATACGTCCAAAGAATAGGAATGGGGAAATCTGTTTTGTTCACTTTCTGTAACATTCTTTTTTTTCAAGAACAAGTTCATTTCATCCATTTCTGCATCAGTTCTTTTTAAAAGTCTGCAGAAAAATGTGTGGCAATTTTCGCATGCCATTTTCCGCAAGGTACAGATATTTGAATGCGTTTCCCCCTAATGTATACATCTGTTTGATTGCAAAATCAAAACTGCATTGTGAAATTTGGAGAAGTGTAAAAACCAAAGGATAATTGTGTTCCGGTTCACATATTAGTTTGGGAAGGGTGAATCAGGTTGGTTTGTGTTGAAATGTGACCCAAACAAATTTAACCCCTACGAAATAATTGTGTTTTGGGCTGCAAAGATATGGTGTCATAGTAAAACAACCATCAAACAGTTCACTCAGCAGTACTTACTCTTATAGTCATTTTAGGCATACAGTAAAAAGAAAAAAAAAGTCCACAGTGTGATTTAAACATCCTAGGGATGGAGTTCAACCTGAGAAACAAAGATCAAAAAGCTCCAAAAGAAGATTATTAGCCATAGCTCTGACAATCAACATAGAAAGTGAGGAACACCGTTCTTGCTCCTGTGGTTGAGTATTGATTGATTGATGTTAATAGATTTATACACTGCTTACCATTTTTTAATATAAAAACCCCATCCCTAAGCAGTTCACAAAAAAATTCATTAAAATGGAACGTTTATAAAAATAATTAAAATCCATATTAGCAACCATAATTAGCAAACTGGATAAATTATGGAAGGCCTAGGTAAAGAAGGGTCTTTAATTGGTGCCTGAAGTATGCCACAGTTGGCACCTCCCAAATACTAAGAGAGAAGGGATTCCATAAGCTGGGTCCACTACGGAGAAGGTCTGTTTCCAGTTTACTGAAAGATGGCAATCTGCAGGTCATGGTGCAACCAGCAAGGCCACCTCTGATGATCTTATTGATTGCCCAGGTCTACATTGGGAAAAGTGATCTGCCAGGTAACTTGGTCCCAACCTGTTCAGGGCTTTATATGCCAACAGCAAGACTTTGTACTTGGCTTGATAGGCAGCTAGTGCACTTGCTTCAACACTGGTGTAATATGTGCATGGCCAGGCACCCTACTCCGCATCCTGGCTGCTGCATTCTCCACCAACCGCAGCTTCCGGACTACAGTGGCCAGGCTATCCCTGGCCAGGAAGGGGCATAACTGACATACTAACCAAAGTTGGTAATAGATGCTCCTCGCCACTGAAGTCACTTGGTCTTCTAGTGTTCATACATGGTTTCCTGTGTAAATCAAGACATAAGGTAGGAGGGCACAGGTAGGAGTGAACACCACCACAACTCCCCATCCATGCTTCTCTAGAAATTCCATTATGATAAAACAATATGGAGGTATTGTAGACCCAGAACATGAGAAAACAGGCACACTTCTAAACTACAACCTAGCCTGCCTATCCCAGCAAAAGTTATTCCCCACCAACCCACCCTTAGTGTCTTTTCTCTCTACTCCGAGGTTTAACCCAAGATTTCCATATCCCAGTCCGGAATTGGTGCCCTTCAGCTCCATCACTGTTGCAAACTAGCCTTTTGTGTCCTTCTGCTTGTGGTTTCCTTTCTTTCCTGCCTTGCCAAGGTACAGCTGTGACTGAAAGTGCAGAATGAATTTACATGTGCAGAAAAGCCATCCTTACAGCCCCTGGGGCCATGATATAACTGTACTGCTGGTAGGGAAGGTTCATCTCCATTAGTTTCTCCCCTGCTACTCCCCCCCCCTCCGTAATGTTAGGACACCTGTAACTTTAATACCATATTGGTAGCTGCATGACAGGCAAAAATTCAAGCTGAAGTTGCATGATAGGCAGAAACTCAACTTCCCTGGATCAGACTTAAGCTGCACTAGCAGATGTAAAGTGTAATTTCACTAGTACAGAATTCTTTTTACCGCACAATCTTATGCCCATCTGCTTAGAAGCAAGTGCTATTGAGTTCAATGGGTCTTATTCAAAGGTGTTGATAGGAATACAGCCTATGAATCAAGACATTGGTATCCAGCTTATTTGTGGGGCACATCTGATCTTAATGCTTATAGTTTGAGACTTTTTCAGGGCAGCTCCACACTTTAAGCAAGATGTAGCTGTAGTCTATACACATCAAAGGGCTAAAGTGCAGATGACACATGTTTGCTTAAACATCTGTGAGTCCCTGATTGCGCTAAGGTCTCAAAATGCATGCCCAAAGTTTTTTTTAATGATGTTGTAGGTCATCCACGCTCAGTGTTGTACTAAATTTTGACGTGTAGGTCCTCATAATGACAGTCCCCATAGGCATGTCCCCAAGAAAAGTCCAAAAATGCAAGCAGCTATGTTGATCCATACCTTATCTGTGTGTGTGTGTGTGTGTTTATGAATACATACTATACCACAGCAAATATATGCAGTATGGTATAGTGTGTGCACATACACAAACAAAACACACACACACACACACACACACACACACATGGATAAGATATGAATCAACAAAGCTACCTACACATGGATCAGATATGATCTATCTATCTATCTATCTATCTATCTATCTATCTATCTATCTATCTATCTATCTATCTATGCATTTCCCCCCAGCTACTTTGAGGAATGCAGCTAAGCTTATAGGAAACTGGAGTGTCTGAAGGTGATTATCCCTGCTAATCAAAACTCCTGGTGCTTTGACCTTGTGAGTCCTATGACAACCACAGCACTGCCCACTTTTTACACAATTGTTTCATGATATAGCAGTGTAGCACTGGAGAACACATACACCAAATCATGGTTTCCATAAAAAAATGAGAAGCTGCCTGCCATCTGTGTTTGAAACAACTATGAAAAAACATCCACACTCAAGCAGGGAGAGAAAAAGAGAACTATTTTAGTTTAGCAGCACCGGTTTGGAAAGAGTTAGTACCTTCCTTCTGCAAACAGAGCATTTGATACTTTGTTAAATCCAGTGTTTTCGAGGCATCCCTCTTTCTTGGCTGTGGAACAAGATAACTGACATAATCTTCCCAGGAACACGTGAGCTGTCATGTATCGTTTTAATCTGCGAAACCCTGGAGCCGAGTGTACCGTCACATGCCGATTTTACTTTTCTATGAGAAAGTGACTCAGGGTTCATTGATGGATTGTTTGCTCTCTTTTTAAAACAGTCAAAATGCTGAATGCCCTCGGGTGATAGACAGTGTGCACTGGGAGCGAAAGCAAAGCTGATGGCCCCGTTCAAGTTCACCTGACAAAGCTGGAGCAGTCTGCAAGCAAGACTCTAGAAAAGGATTATTCACACTAGCATTATATTTTTTGAATGCATTTTTTCTTCCTGCGCAGCTGCAAAGCTCCCCTACCCTGAAGGTTTTACGCACCATGATAAAGAGATTTAATTTTCTTCTTCTTCTTCCTCTCCCCAGTTTTCTACTCTTTACTCCTAATTTCCTCTCGGGCTCTGGACTGTGACAGGGCATTTGTATACCCAAACAACACAGAAAACATCATCTAGATAACAATAGCAGCATCAAGAAGCAGCCATGCAAAGTCTGAGCTCCCTGTAGCCTCAGAAACAAAAGCTGAAGCTTTTTGTTAAGCAGAACTTTGTAGTAGGGAATCTGTCCTTTTATGAAATATTACTGAACAGCTCAAAAAGTCCCCAAATGATTGTAAAGGCACTGCAATTAAATGTTGACTGCACCCAATTCTTAGAAATGAAGTGAAGGAAATCCATTAAAAGTGGTTCTGATCAGAAAATGTTCCTTCCGGTTTCCACACTTACAGGGCAAGAGATTTCACCCTCTTATAGCAGTGCATCTTTAACCGTAAACATCTAAGTGCAAACTACATTTGGAACACTAGTATGGGTGGTAGGGAGATTCAGTGGTGAAACTATGGACAGAGCAATAATGGGGGGAGAGCTTTTCCTTATATTTGGGGTGGTGGTGGAGGGATTCTTTTTCCCCTCTTCCCTCCCCCTCCCATTTTGGTCAATGGAAGAATCCAACAGTGTCCAGCCACTAGCAGTATTTACATTGCGCTAGTAGAAACAAACACTTGTGCAATGATAATAGTGCTTGCTAGCATGATGGATTTCCTGGGAAACCCATCATACTAGCAATAGGGTGACTACATGGAAAGGAGGACAGGGCTCCTGTATCTTTAACACTTGTATAGAAAAGGGAATTCCAGCAGGTGTCATCTGTATGCATGCAACACCTGGTGAAATTCCCTCTTCATCACAACAGTTAAAGCTGCAGGAGCCCTGCCCTCTTTTGTATCTGGTCAAGAGGACAGGGCTCCTGCAGCTTTAACTGTTGTGATGAAGAGGGAATTTCACCAGGTGCTGCATGCATACAAATGGCACCTGCTGAAATTCCCTTTCCTATGCCACTGTTAAAGATATAGGAGCCCTGTCCTCCTTTCGAAATGGCCACCCTAAGGCTAGCAAGTACTATTGATGTTACTCAAGTGTTGATTTCTTCTAGTGCAACATAAATAGCGCTAGTGGCTGGTCAAGGTTGGATCTTTCCCAAAGCAAAGGAATTAACTAGGGGTGCTTCCAAACAGAGGATTCCTACTTTTACAAATTAGAAGGCATCATGCATCAATTCTACCCCCTTTCCCCCCCCTTATTGGTTTTTCTGTGATAAGAAAAAAAAGATGGAAGAAGAGGGAGGAAAACACAGGAGGGTTACAACTGAAAGCTAATGTTCAATTTAAAGAGAATTGAAAGACCCTCTGTAAAATTCCATGAATGAGGCAATGGTGCAATAAAAGCCTTAAGAACATAAGAAGAGCATCACTGATGGTACATCTATGCCTGCCGAGTGTGACTGCTGTTCCTCTAATGGGCCTCTGTCTCTGCTCACAGAGCAGCACTAGCACCATCATCGAACAGCCCTTCAGCTGGCCTTCACCTTTAGGATTCAGCCTAATCCTAACCAACAGCTTGTTCTGAATTCAAATATGTCGCATGCCCAAACCATTGGGTAAATTATTCTAATTTGGATTGGAACCAAGGCTTTTAATGTACATCTCTTCTGCAACATTGCAGGGAACTGTAGATGCTTAGTTCAGGGGTGCATAACCTTTTTGGGCTGTAGGGATATTTGGAAATTTGTGAAACTATCGTTAAGTATGACCACAAAATGGTTGCCATGGGAGGCATGGTGAAGGACTAATAGCCTGCCTAAAAGACTGAGTACAAAGCTGTCTGGGGAGTGTTGTGAGCTTTAGGACTTTTTCGCAGTGAAAACATGCACAGGATTGCGCCATAGATCTCATAATTCTCTCCTGCTCTCAATTTCTGTTGTTGGTGCTGTTTTAAATTTCTTTTACAGTTTAAAATTGTTTTTAAGTTTTAATTGTAAATTGCCTTGGTTACCCCATCTGGAACGAAAGGCAGTTCATAAATTTATGAATAAATAAAAGATTTAGGAATGATTCATGTTATGTGATTCACACAATGCTGAAGTATGAGTTGGACTTTATGTTTGCAATGCTTGCTGGGTTTGTTCAAATGGTTTGCTGCTCTGGGACTGCAACATCTTGGTTATTGATTTTGTTTAGTGTAGCCAGAGTGTAGTCTAACACATGCCCATATATACCATATTAAAACAAACAGTGTAATGGTGGCATGGCAAAATGGAGATCTGAATGGAAATATTAGGAGAATTGTGTCCATGGTAAAGCCATCACACAACTGTTTCTCTGCACACACACCCAATCTGCAAATTGTCGACTCACATTTTGGCTGGGATCCAAGGTCATGTGAAATGGCCTTTAGATCTGCTCAAAAGAAATCCAAATGACAGGGTGGTATAAAACAGATGTCTGGTCTATAGCAGAGATCCCACCATTGTTTAACATTGGGGTAAGCTGCACTTTTTCTCCTTTTAATAGAGAAAAAAAATGTCTTGGGGCACTATCCACTGGGAAGTTCTTGTACACCAGCCACTCCGGAAGAAATGGGAATGATACAAGAGCTATTGCTTGTGTGTAGCTCCATTCATTGCAATGGGTCTTGTGCAGGAGAATGTCCCGTAGTACTGAGCTTTAGAGCAGGAACAGCACTGTCATCTGTGACATTCGAATATTCCCCAATGAACGCTTACGAAGTGCAGTGGCATAATTCCACTTTTGCTTCTTTCCCATTCCCCAGGTGGCGGCTGACAGAAGTCCAGGGAGGTCACATCCATGAATTACAAGCTTTGATCTAAAAACACAAAAGATTGCTTCATAAGTAGTAAAAAAGAAAAAAGCGACAGCTGCTTTTACCCAGGGCAAGCACTGTTGATGCTTGTGGACAGCGCACATACCACAAAACATTCAAAGAGGACGAGTGTCAAACCAGGAGGGGTTTGAATATATCACATAGCTGTGAGCGAAAGGGCCATTCCCCCCACCCCACCCCGGCCAGCACAGCAAGTGAAATGGCAGTGGTCAGTGTGGTAGGACGGATGCTGCACCCTTCCTAGCATTCAAAAATATTTTACCCAAAGTCAGTTTGGGTTCTCTACCGCAGGTCTTGTCAATGACAAACGATGGCAGATTTCATTGCATTTTGTGTGCTGATTGTTGAAGAAATAGTGAATCCCTTTCTTCCCAAAGTTTGTAAGGCATGATGCCTCCTTCTGAGAGATGGAATGGATCTGCGGATCGGTGAGGTAAATGAGGCCTTTTCCATTACCGGTCACCCAGCCTGTAAAGAAGCAAAGAAAAAGAGGAGGTTTAGGGTGCATATGCATATTTGGACAGAAAAAAAGTCCTACAGCCCCCAGCAGGCATTCACAAGTACTAACTTTGCTAAAGATTTATTATTGGATAAAACGATGCTTTAAATTTTCATGACTTACTTTTGTTCATTGTCAATGAATATCTGAATTATGTGTGTTTTTAACTTTTGAGGGCCTTTCCTTCTCTTCTGTGTGCATCCTATACAATTTTTAAAAATATGTTCAATATTTAATAATCAAGTATTTTAAAACCTCAGTAAAAAAATAAGAAAATATTATACTACAGATTTGTGCTTAGAAAGGCTATTTCAGTCTGACATTTCATTTTTCATGGTATTTTAAGCTTTTTCTTTTTCTTTTTTTTTTAAAAAAATGAGCCCTGAATATTCATGGAGGAGGAGGGCCTTCTCTGCTGTGGCACCCCGGCTGTGGAATGAGCTCCCTAAGGAGGTTCGCTTGGCACCTACATTATATGCTTTTAGACGCCAGGTGAAGACCTTTTTATTCTCCCAGTATTTTAACTGTCTATAAATAAATTTTAACTTGGTGCTTTAAATTTGTAATTTTGCATTGCTGCTGTTTTTATCTGGTTGAGCTTTTATATTGTATTTTATATTATGGTTTTATACTGTTGTTTTATACTTTGAATGGTTTTAATTTTTGTGAACCGCCCAGAGAGCTCCGGCTATTGGGCGGTATAGAAATGTAATAAATAAATAAATAAATAAATAAATAAATAAATAATGCCTGATGAAGCTTCTATTTTTTGGGGGGGGGGAGAGTACACCAATTTTTTCACTGCGATCCTATGTACATTTACTCAGATGTAAGTCCCACTGTATTCAACAGGACTTATTCCCTAGTAAGTGCTTTTAGGATTGCATCCACAAGAACCCATTGGTCCAATAAAGTACTGCATTATATCAATCAATGTCCTCAAGTACAAACCTTGTAAATCAACCACCACATCTCTGCCTTGGGAAAACTCGTAGCAGAAGTGGCCATAAGCAAGTCCATATTCTGTGGCTTTGTATTCCAGTTTTACTACTTTGGTGTTATTGGATAACTTTACAAATTCCCCCAGAATGTAAGGCTCCACCGTTATACATCCTTGAACAGACTTGCCTTCTAGTATCTGGAAAACAAAAAGAGGATTGTGATATGCATAGAGTTTCAGTTCACACAAGCCTTGCCCAAGCTGTGCCCTACAAATGTTTTGGACTTCAACTCCCATCAGCCCCAGCCAGCATGTAGTCAAAAACATCTAGAGGGCACCGGATTAGGGAAGCCTGGTTTATATTTTGCCCACTGCTTTGATTTCTCCCTCATCTTCCATCTGCTCCTTTCTTCAGCTGAATCCCTTAGAGCAGTGGTCTTCAGCTTGTCCAAACCTGAGACCCACCTTGGACTCCCAACCTGCAACATGGGACCCACTTTCACAATTTTCTCCATTTCCAACATGGCAGCAACAGCTTTGCTGCAACCCATCTGAACTGATCTTGCGACCCACTTTTGGGTTGCGACCCACCAGTTGAAGACCACTGCTTTAGAGCCTTCTGTTCACTCCTTACCAAGAGTACCACCGATGGGATGTAAAAGATTTGCGTCTGGATTTTTTGCTCGTACAGCCTTTTGTTGAATTCCGTCACGTAGTACTGGGCAGTCATTTGCCGCTCCACGTCAATGAAATGGTGAAGAAGCTCCTTCTCTTCTTTGTACTCTTTCCCAACATACCTGTGAAAAATATATCACACTCTGCAAGTAGTTATCATCTATTTTTCTGGGAAACCCATTCACTGCTTTTCTACGATAGCCCTCAAACTGGTGCACAAACACACACACCCATTCAATCCAATCTGGGCTGATCAATCTTATGGGGTATGGATGAGGGTCGAGAGACACCGTAGGGAGAAAACCCGTCACTGCCTAAGCCCTGCCAAGTTTGTGCCGGTCTGGACAAAAGAGGAGGGACAAGTTTTGACCTTTTTTTTGCCCTCTATTTTTCCCCTCCTTAAATTTGTCCCTGCTGCTAATTACAATGGGAGGGGAAAACACTGTGTCAACTCCAGAGCTGGCTTGTCCCCCCACCCCCACCCATTTGGTGGTGCGTCCAAGCAAGGAAGGGGCTTTGGATTTGGTGGATCAAAAACCTCCCCATATCTAGTGGTGGAGCACTGCTGGTTGGGCAGCCCTGGTAGAAGACAGCTCTGTCAGCATCCAGAGAGCAGCCCTGTGGGTGGACCTCATATCCACCAGTGGAGCGGGAAGTCGGCAGTATTCTATGGCCTTCGGGATGCCCTGGCTTGGACCACAGTATTGCAAACAGGGAAGCACTCTTGGGGGGGGGGGGGAAACGCGTGCCTCTTTATGATTGTAGCGGCCACCATCTCCAAGATTTCCCAGCCTTGAAGTCAGAGGCACTTTAGAGCTATATGGCTTCTTGTGAGTAGGGAAATAAAGCCCCTCTTTCTTGCCAGTCTCCACTAGCCAGACTCAATCCAGTTATTCCTGTTCACCTCATCTTAATTTGGAGCAGTGAGTATAAAACCAAATCCTAGGCAACTTAATCAACTCCAGAACCATGGCAGGGCTCAGGATGGGCTTGAAGGGGTTCTTTGGCCCCCCACATCTTCTGTGGGAGTGAAGTTCTCTGTGGAATCCCAACCCTACTCCTCTGATGCATAACTTTGCAGCCTGATCTTCTGCTTGTTTACTCAGAAAAACGTCCTGAGTTCCGAGCACGCCACTGCAAGCTAAATAAACTGTTCACCCTATTCCACTACACTGACTTGTCTACCTCAGCCCAATCCTATGCATGCTTTGTCATTTGTATTTTGTTTCCTTTTTGCATGGACTGTATCTTTGGTAGTAAGGCAAAGCCATTTGGTGCATGCTCAGAGGTAGTTTCTCCACACTTTAGCCATAATTATGAAAACAGTAGCGAGAGAAAAGCATTCTGCGTATGCTTAGAGGCACTATTTATTTCACTGTTGCTTTTGTTAATGTTGTTGAAATGCAAATAAATTCCAGCAATTCTAAATTTGCATGTGTGTGTGTGTGTGTGCGCGGGAGTGTGTATGTGGGTGGAATTTCTCTACATATTAGCATATGCAAATTAGTGTCATGGGCCTGGGCCCCAGATCTTTTAAGTACCTAGCAATACCTGCATGCCTGAGCACAGGTCAGCCAGAGCCTGACATCAGTTTAGTGGGACTTACTCCTAGTGATGTGTTTACGAATGCAACCTCAAAAGTGCTTGCCTTTGGCCACATCATGCTTTTATGTGATGTTACAAAAAGTATGAAAAAGCCTGGTGGCTCTGTTGGGTTTTAACCAGGCTACAAAAAAATAAATACAGCAAAGGCGGAGCTTGGTGGATCAACACAGGGAGGGCACTCCAGAGCTGTAGTGCCACTGCTGAGAAGGCATCGTCCCAGTTTTCCTCCCCTGAAAAATATGCACGACAGTCAGTTCCAAAGAGAGATAACAGTAAGGGACATTCCAGAGGCAGTGCTGCATAGGAAGCTGCCTTATACTGAACCAGACCATTGGCATAGCTAGCCCAGTAGCCTGACCGACAGGAGCTGTCTAAGATTTGCGGCAGGGCTCTTCTCCATCAGCTATTACTGGGAATGCTGGAGGACTTACCTCTGCATGCTAAGCATGTGGTCTACCACTAAGCTATGGTCCCTGCCCCAACTCCAAATCTAATGTCTCCAAACGTCACACTAGTTTCAGCAATACCTTCCCAGCGTCTCTTCTTGGTGCAGAAAGTGTATCCAAAACGCATTCCTTTGTTTGCCTTTCTTTGCCACACTCAGGTAGTCTCTGATATATACAGCTGTTTCCTGAGCTGTCCAAAGCCCAGATCTCTTAGAGTATTTCAAAAGGAGAGCGGCTGGAAAAGAAGACAAATGATTTGACGCTTTCTTCGGCAAAGGGTTGTTCCGTACCAGTGACCAAGAATGAGATGACAGAGCTAAGGTGTTTTCTTGCTAGGATCAATGTCCTTTCCCAGACAGAGTCACAGAGCTATGATATTTTTCTTTTACAGCTTGACCTGAAGTTGCATTCATTGCTACAGTGTAGTGTTACAGTCAGACCGATCTATAAACAGAGAGGCAGGAAGGCAAGGTGGGTTGAATTGCTTGGGAACTAATTGAAGGTGGGAAGGTATTCCTCGCAGGTACCTTGCAGAATAACAGAAGCCAAAATAAAAAATAAATGGATTTCTAGTTAAGAATGGAAGATGACAACAAAAACATTCAAGGAGGTATAAAGTAAAGTCTAAAACGAAGGATTTGGGTATCAAAGGACCAAGGTACACATGATGAGGAGATCAGATCTCTCAACGTTATTCCACTGCACCCTGCAATTAAAAGTGGCCATGGAGGGAAGAGAAAAACTGATGGCCACCAACCTGAACAGCTTTAAAAGGCTATTAGGCAAATTCATGGTGAAGGCTCTCAGTGGCTACTAATGATAGCCAGTATCAGAGGCAATATGCTTTTGTATGCCATTTGCTGGGAAACATGAGCGGGAGTTTGTTATTGCACTCATGAGCAAAACTTTCTTAAGTTTTTATGATATTTATCATAGAATCATAGAACAGTAGAGTTGGAAGGAACCTATAAGGCCATCTTGTCCAACCCCCTGCTCAATGCAGGAATCCACCTTAAAGTATCCCTGCCTCTTGAAGACCTCTAGTGTGCATATGACCTCCCTAGGGAATTGGTTCCATCGTTGTACTGTTCCAGCAGTCAGGAAGTTTTTCCTGATGTCCAGCCGGAATCTGGCTTCCTGTAACTTGAGCCCATTTGGAATAGGGCCACAACACTGGAGACGGGAGGGTATTGATCTTTCCCCTTGGGTCATTTAACCCAATTGGAATTGCTTCCCTGAAGCTAATATTAGCTGAGGAGGAAGAAAATGACAGACCCCCTGTATTATACCTGTTGCCCACCTCCCCAGTGCTCACAGCAGCCTTGATGTGTCTGTGATTTAAGTCTGTTGTGGGAAAGAGTAGCACCCCTTCCTTGGTACCATCGCCTGAGCCAAATTCTGGCTCCATGCAGTTGCTTGTAATGAAAGAAATGACATTCGGTGATCCATTCATTGGTTGCTTGTAACATGTGTAGTTTGGCCCTAATTTCCAGTGAAGTCCTCTATTAGGACTTCATTTATCAAAAATGAAGTCCTACTCCAGTGCTTCAATGACTCACTTTTCCTAGACTGGGCCCAAGGTCTTTCGTACGTACACTGGGAAAAGGTCAAATGTGACTATAACCAATACATGCTTGCAAATGAATTTATCACAGATATATTTGCCACACTTTGAGCTTTCTCCCATGTAACACATGCTGATCCCAAGAGAAGGTAGGCAAGATGGGTACAAGAAATGCCAAGGGTAAAAGAATTGGCATAGTGTGACAGCGAGAGAGTTAGTTTGGGATGTTGGAAGTCCTGTTGCAAATCTCTACTCAGTATGTAGCTGGTTGCTAATTGGCCTTGGACAAAAAAATGATCAAAGTAGAGTATTTCAGAGAGTGTGAGGCTAACAGAACAACCTTCTGCATGTTTACTGAAAAGTCCCGCAGTGTCCACTGACAAGTAATGAGCATAGGACTGCAGCCTAAAATATTGTTCTAAACTCAATGGAGAGGCAAAAATGGAAATGTAAGGAAAGATATCTTCCTTATAATCATTATTTATTTATTTATTTATTTATTACATTTATATACCGCCCCATAGCTGAAGCTCTCTACTAAGCGTCACTACTAAGCCGATACATTCAAGTCAAATTGGGTTGATTCCATCAGAAATCTTTATTTTTGATTGTGGTATATAAGATGGGGTGTAGTCTTTCATGTGCATCAAAAGTTAAGATGATGGGGGAGGGGAGAAGGAAGGAAAATGCATCAACATTCCAATAGTTCTCCTGAGTTCTGAATAAGAAGGCTAACAGCAAAGAAGGCCCAAGACAGGTGATAATTTGGAGACAGAACATCCAAATTTTATTCCTCCTCCCCCGCCAAGGCTCAAAGCATGGTGGCAAGCATACAACAAACTAAGCATGGTGGAAAGTAAAAACTAAGGCTGCGATGCATATTGACATATGAATGAGCCCAATTGAATTAAATGGGCCAGTTCACATGATTGCTGTGGATTAAACAAGCCACGGTGGCTTGTTTAAGCCATGCCGCATGCCTGGTGTAATTTGCCTAATCACTCACTGGGTGCAGCTTGTTGTGTCATCTGAATCCAGGCGGCATGGCTTCTTGGAGGGAGAAACAACCCTTAAATAACACATCAGTCCATGGGTTATTTGAGAGTTGTTTCTCCCTCCAACAAGCCATGGTGCCTAGGTTTGGGTAACACAAGCTGCACCTGGGTAGGTGATTAGGTAAATAGTACCTGGCATGCACTGTAGCTTAAACAAGCCACTGTGGCTTAACGTAAGGTAGGGTGACCATATGAAAAGGAGGACAGGGCTCCTGTATCTTTAACAGTTGCATAGAAAAGGGAATTTCAGCAGGTGTCATTTGTATATATGGAGAACCTGGTGAAATTCCCTCTTCATTTCAACAGTTAAAGTGCAGGAGCTATACCAGAGTGACCAGATTTAAAAGAGGGCAGGGCACCCGCAGCTTTAACTGTTATGATGAAGAGGAAATTTCACCAGGTTCCCCATATATACAAATGACACCTGCTGAAATTTCCTTTTCAATACAACTGTTAAAGATACAGGAGCCCTGTCCTCCTTTTCATATGGTCACCCTAGATTCAATAGTATCCCCAAATTTCCCACCTGAGTAGGGGCATCTCATCCTGCCTAATAGTGGGGTTAGCCTCGTTAAACAGCACCCATAAGATGGCTTTGTCTATTACAAAGAA
This sequence comes from Elgaria multicarinata webbii, assembly GCF_023053635.1. Lineage (NCBI taxonomy): Eukaryota > Metazoa > Chordata > Lepidosauria > Squamata > Anguidae > Elgaria > Elgaria multicarinata. The sequence continues at coordinate 31,804,942 of NC_086180.1, read as the reverse complement.
GCCTGAGTGATTTAGGCATCCTGATTTTGTGCTTCTGTGATAACAGACGCACAAAATCATGCTGTTAATCCCCCCCACCATATTTTGGTCTGCCCCTTTTGCCTTTGTCCCTGTTCACCCTCTCACACTGCAGTGAGAGCTTCTCCAAAATTGAATTCAGCTCTTGAGGTCAAAACCCCTGCAGTTCAAAATTCTGGGGATCAAGTTAGTATAAAGGCATAGTTTAGAAAGCTCTACTTACAGTGTGCTTTACGGAGCAGGTTTGGCTTAAAGAGCCCTGTATTCTTCATCCTCTCTACTAGCCAGGTATGTTCTACACCTGCTAAAAGCCTGCCATAGTCATCGTCGCTCAGGGTGCGAGCTTGTAGGGTCTGTTCTTTGGTCCTACTCATAAAGACAAAAGAGCTCCCACTAGAGTTCAAAAATGAGGGACTCCCCAGCTCAGAAAAACTGCTAGAAAAATGGGACCCTTTGTACCACGACTTTAGTGAAGAGCTTGAGCTATGTGTCCTGTTCAAAATGTTCCCTAGCTTTTCAGCTTCATCGTCTTCAGTTGTAGTACAATCACTAGATTGATTGGCTAATGACTTGTTGTCTGTCCTTGAAGGAAAATTGGTGGTCTCAGGCCTGCATTTTTGTTGATCTCTCATTAGGCCCATGTCAGCAAGGAGATTTACTTCTTTCCTTTCACTATCAAGAGCAAATTCCCCATCATCTACTGTTTCTGCTTGTGGGTCAACTTCGGGTATTTCAGAGGATCCTCTTGGAGGCATCATAGCAATCGATTCATTAATCCAATTTTGTACAAAATGATCACGCTCTGGACTTAGCATGCTGCTGTTTATGGAAGCAGGTGACATCCTTTCATCAGGTAGGTGTGGGTTTATTTGTGCATCTTCAGTTGTGTCTAGAGTTTCTCCTTCTGGATCGACCAATGGCCCAAGATTTCTAGGTATTGGTTCTGTAAGTTGTTTGCAGCTTTCAGGGTTTCCAGGGTTTCCATTCCTAATGTTGCACTGATTAGGGTAAGAAATAGCATTGGGATTCTTGGTGCTGTCCTTGGTCCTGGAATCCATTTCTGTAGAGGAGACAATAATTCCAAATGAATGTTGTTCAGAAGGACCGTTACTTGAAGGGCCTTTACTATTTCTGGAGTTAGTGCTACTAGCTTCCCTGAGTGACTGTTTTAAAGCATCCTCTGTGCCTTCCAAATGCCCCTCTTTGAAATTTGGGTATGATTCTGCTAGCCTATTAGTCAAAGTTATATTATTATGAAAGGGATGCTTCAGTGGACATATAGCGTCACTTTGAGCTTCTTGAAGAGAGAGCTGATGCGTTTTGGAAGACAACAAGCCAAGATCACACTCTTGAACATTTCCTTTGACATCTTCAGTCACAGCTACAGAGCGATCTTGCTCTTCACCTGTGGTGCTCTTTGTTTTATGCACCTTATCTTGGGGCAGGCCATTTTCATTGCAGTCAATCTCTTCCCAACTAGCAGAGGAACTCAATTTGGACACTTTGCTCCAAGATCTCAGTGAACTAGAAGTTTCACTCCTGTTTTGAGAACTGGTTCGCAGGCCATCAGCTTTGCTTTCACCCCTTTCTGAAGGTTCACTTTCTGTCTCTTCATCAGTGGAACCATTCAACATAGCAACATGGCTTAATTTCTTTTGCACTTGGTCTTTAAGCCCCTCTGGACTTTTCTTTGCCTCTTGGGAAACAGAGAACTGCACAGTATCTTTCCTACGGTGTGATCTTTCTTCAGTCATACATGCAGTGTCCATATTTCTGGTTTCAGTTTTCAAAGCTGTGATACAGGCTCCTATTTTGCCTTCTCCTGGCCTCATGTTATGGCTCTTGCAAGCACTTTCAAAAACGTCACAGATGGCTTTGTGATGCTGGGAATGTATTTTGAGGACTTCCTCAAAGCTCTGTTCACCATTCACAATCTGCTTTTCAATATCCATTTTGTAGCTATCTGGAATGTAAGATTTGGCATCTGAGTTAGAAAAAATCTGCACTTGCAATTGCTCCTTAACAGACATGACCAGGCACATAATATCCTTGGCAAGCTGTTCATTGTCTTGCTCTTTAGTACGTGGCAAATGACTATAAGCATACAGCTTCTCCAAGGCTTCCTGGCACAACTGGCTCACTTGATTAAGTTTCTTGCTCTCTCCATAAAGCCGCTGATGCACTTTTGTAAGGCAGAAAGCTGCCTTGATAAAACTGTGGAGTTCCTGTTTGCTGGTGACTGGTTCTTTATCCTTCTTACTAAGGATACCAATTTCAAAGGATTCCTTTGCTTCAGACAAATAAAACCTTTGCTTTTCTGAAGGACATTTGCTCGAATAGCTGTAAGACAGCAAACATGTACCTCGGATGTTCTGTAAAACAAATACAGCTGAAATGAATAGGATCTTTCAGATTCATGTATCAAATTTGAAGTTGACATCCTTTATAGAATATTCAAATTTGAATTTATACCATTGGAAAGCTTTGGTTTTCCAATGATTTTCAATTACTCGTGTTTTCTACATTTGGTCTATCGCATTTATTTATTTATTTATTTATTAAAACTGCTCTTCATCCTTATGGGTACCAGGGAGATATGCAAGAGATGACTGCATGTTTAAAAACAGAGTGCTGTGTAAGAAATGACTGCATGATTTCATGATACCAGGGTAATTGCATGATCAAAATCATGCAAAATACAGTAAAAACACTAAAATGGCACAATCATAATAAAAAGGCAACAAGTATAACAGAACAAATAAAACATTAAACACGCTTGAGTTGGATAATTTTGTTTTACGCTAAAGAAACAATGAGCCAGCTCGTTCTGAGATATCTAGTGATGATTTCATTCATGTCAGTTAGAACTGTGCATTAGGTAACTGGATCTTTAGTGATCGAGCACAAATCCTTGCAAAACATATTATCACCTCTGAAGGACTGAACTCTCTAGAGTGGTGGGCAGGATTGAGGTGGGTGTGGTCAGGGAAAGACAGCCATACCCACAAAACCTTTGGAATGAAATCACAGGATTAAGGGTACAGAGTCCCCTTGTTTTCTTGAAGATTCATTTTCCCCAGAACAAAAGATGCATCATATAATTTGCGGCTTGTAGCTGCAATTCTAACCACCCTTACCCTAAAGTAAATTCCAGTGAAATCAATGGGTTATGCTTCGATGTATGTATCATATTGGAGCATTAGTTATAGGCAACAACAAATAGTATACAGGAGATGTGGGCAGAAGGTAGATCTGAGTCTACTGATGGATGTCTGTGTGATGTGCAGTAGATCAGCAAAGGATTCTGATTCCTAATTGTTTAACAAAAGCAACAACAACAACAATTTCCTCCCCACAACAACAACAACAGCAAGGTTGCTGGAAAATAAAGTTTGTGATTAGGGAAACCAGGAGTGGATTTTTATGTAAGCTTGTTTCTGCCAATGATCACAATTTTTTAGACTGAGCATGAACTCTAAAGCAACTGGTTCATTAACTTTTTGTGTAGGTCTGCTGGCCGGAGTCACTATTTAGCACCTGGCTCTTGTTAATGAATTTCATGGTTCTAGGAAAAACCCAGAGTAGATCCCACAAGACTGAAGTTTGCCCACCTCTAGTTTATAGTAAGCAGCTCTCCAAAAGGAGCAGGTTCCGTATAATAAAGTCTATATTGCATTTCACTTTCATCATTACTTTTCAGTGCAGTGTAGTGGGCTAGAGTGTTGGACTGAGAGTTGGGAGATTTGGGTTCTAGTCTCCACTCGGCCATGGACACTCAATGGGCAACTTTGGGCCAGTCACAGACTCTCAGCCCAACCTACTTGTGAGGATAAAATGGAGTGGAGGAGGATTATGTACGCCGCCTTGAGTTCCTTGGAGGAAAAAAAGTGGGGTATAAATGTAATAAATAAATAAATAAATAAATATTGCATCTGAATCTGGAATATAGAGTACAATTCTGAATCTGGAACATAGATCACACAGCAGCGCATTGCAAGTGTGCATACTGTCAAGGAACAGTAGCACTGAATATTTAACCTACCACTGCTGTGAGTACAAACAATGGTGTGAACTGGCTGAAGACAGATGCCAGTTTGCAAGCTTCAGCAGCTGAAAGCAAACGATGGCCAGAGTGTTTAAGAAGGTTCTGTGGAAAGAGCAAAAATAAAACTTCAGTTTAGGTAGGTTTGTTTTCCCAGATCGTTTTTTCTGCCCCCCTCCCATGCCATAAAAATATGTTTTCGAAGAACTGATCCAGTCACTTGTATTACTACATAGATCAGGGGTGTGCAACTCACATTACATGGGTTGCATGCAGCCTCTGTTTTTTTGTGATAGCTACTGCCAAATCTGATGCCCAAATTCAGTGGCACGGCAGCAAAAAAGGGCTGATTTTGCAGTGTGGCAGCAAAAAAGGGCCAGTTTGTACTTGTTTTAAAGAAAAATCTGTCCTTTTCTGCAGTGGTGTGCCTCCCAGTGGGTTCTGGGGTGCATGGGGTGAGAATTCGCTCCAGGACTGTTGGAACTTGCCGACCCCCTGATATAGATGCAAGCCATCTATATGAGCCAGCTTCTAGTGTTTTTCTTTCCTTGCAAATATATTTTATTGTATTTTCAAAACATAATAAAAGTCTGATCTGATATAAGGCGGCTTCCTAAGTTTCACCTTGTTTCTGCTGTGGAAGTGTCAGCTTCAGACACCACACTTAATTTACTTAATCAGGTCAGTCAAACATAATATAGGCAATTTGGGGTTATCAGCTGTGATACAAGAATAGTTACCAGGTTAAAAAACTGAGAGTTGTTTTTGAAACGGTCGTAATCATGTTCACTCATGGATACAAAGATGTCTGCCAAAATACCCAATGAGGTAGCAATCCCCTGCAGGAGAAGCATGGAGAGACAGATTTATATTTTATTGCTTCTGTTTTGGGTTACTTTGAATTGTTATGTTATGCAAACAAGTTATGTAAAAAGCTGAAACACAATCTCAGGCTGTTAACACGGCAGCTTCTTAGTGGGCCAAAGACAGTCAGCTTTTCCACTGGTTGAGAAGGACTCTAGGCTGCTGCTTGAATGGGCAAGGGCACCAGTTCCTTGCAAGAGGATCTAGCAGTGGAGGCTGCTGGCTCTGATGTTAGCGAGATGTTGAATCCGCTCCAGGCTGCAGTCAGAACTCTAAAGCTCCTTTAGAGTATTGCGTCCAGTTCTGGGCTCCACAATTCAAGAAGGACACAGACAAGCTGGGGCGTGTTCAGAGGAGGGCAACCAGGATGATCAGGGGTCTGGAAACAAAGCCCTATGAAGAGAGACTGAAAGAACTAGGCATGTTTAGCCTGGAGAAGAGAAGATGGAGGGGAGACATGATAGCACTCTTCAAATACTTAAAAGGTTGTCACACAGAGGAGGGCCAGGATCTCTTCTCGATCCTCCCAGAGTGCAGGACACGGAATAATGGGCTGAAGTTACAGGAAGTCAGATTCCGGCTGGACATCAGGAAAATCTTCCTGACTGTTAAAGCAGTATGACAATGGAACCAGTTACCTAGGGAGGTTGTGGTCTCTCCCACACTAGAGGCATTCAAGAGGCAGCTGGACAACCATCCGTCAGGGATGCTTTAGGGTGGATTCCTGCACGGAGTAGGGGTTTGGACTTGATGGCCTTATAGGCCCCTTCCAACTCTGCTATTCTATGATTCTATGATTCTAGAGTTCTGACTGAAACCCGGAGCAGATTCAACACCTCGCTGACATCGCAGCCATCAGCCTCCATTGCGATGTAGTTGTGTGACAAATGGGCATCTGAGGTAGGACAAGCTGCCAGACTCCCTTTGTTAGCTATTTAGGGGTATTAATGATTAAGTCTGACCCTGAATGTGCAGGATAACTGGACATTTACATGTATGGAGACAGACAGGCCCCTGTTTCAGAGCTTCCTTTGATCTCAGTGAAAGCCAGGTTGACATGTAGGCTAGGGATGCACAACATTTTTGGCCATGTGGTGCTGGCTTGTGGGCCACTTGCGTTTGCAGCACATATACACATACACACAGCAATGATCCTGACAGAGAGTGCTCTTTCCTTGCTGCTCGCAGTGGTGGAAAAAGAGTGAGGATCACTGGGGAAGGAAGAACACAAGAAGAGCCATGGTGGATCAATGCAAGGGTCCATCTAGTCCAGCATTCTGTTCACACAGTGGCCAACGAGCTGTTGACAGGGGACCCACAAGCAGGAGAAGAGTACAGGCGGTGGGGAAATCAATTGTGGTGAGGGAAAAATCCAGCAGTTCAGGACACCCTTGGGAGACCACAGTAAAGGCCTTGTGGGGTAACATGCAGCCCCTGGCTGCAGAACTACAGAGAGGGGTTGGAAATTCAATCTGACCAATCAAGAACCTGAGATGACCTGATCGTATATCCTTCAGGTGATTCCTTTATATACTTTGAAAACAGATGAGTCATGGTGGGGTTGAAGAGAGAGAGAGAGAGAGAGAGAGAGAGAGAGAGAGAGAGTCAGCCTCAGATGTGTCATAATGCAAATTTGGTACCCACAGATGCCTGGTTATATGTGCTCATGTTTCCTGGTCAGGGATGTTGAAGAATGGATGGAGGAGGGGTGTGGTGGTGGGGAGTTCAGGGTTGTTACTTCTTCACAAGTTGTCTCCCTTTCCTTCCCACCCCTCCCCTTCCCCCTGCAACCTCTGTGAACTATGTTTGCAGCAAGCTGTATTCCTCTCTTCATGACTAGACTTGGTTGTGAGGAATATGATTTACATGAAGAAAATGTGTGGTGTATTGGTTAGACTGTTGGACTAGGGCTGGGAAAACCATAGTTTTCATGGCTTCACTTAGTCATGAAGCTCACTTGGTGACTGTGATGTCCGGGTATGTAATGTGAGTTATGGTGCAGGTTGGTATGTATATTTATGGCAATGTTGTTTATCTCCTTTGCATATAGTTAATATGGTAAGTTAGCCAAGGTGGGAGTGGGGAGAGAGTGTGAATGGAATGTTGGTATGCTGGCATTTGATTGGTGGAGAGCATAGAGTGAGTGGGGTTTAAATAGGGGTGAGTCAGTTAAGAGTTCAGTTGTGGTTTAGAGCTAGAGAGTACAGGGACAATCTGTTTGTTGTTTGGGATAGATATAGAGGGAGGAGTTAGATTAGGTTAGTAATAACTGAAACACTGATTTCAGAGATTGAACACACAAATAAACGTTGTTTACCATTTTACATGTAATTAATAAATTATAAGTTCTTTTGTTCACAGCACACAGTGTGGCATCTTTCATTATAGGTAGTCTCTCAGTGAGACTAAAGGAATTCAATAAAGGTTATATGGTGGCAGCAGTATTAAGGGAGTGGTCAAGCCCAGTGGGGAAAACAGTGTTCCACAAACTGTTTTCAGTGTGTATAAAGGGTGTCAGTGTGTATAAAGGGAAGGGCTGAAGTGTAACGAGAGGGCCCTTTTTTGCACAGATCAAAAGTACCCTTAGCCTCAGGGAAGGGATCCCAAGGGGAGGGATACAACAGTGACTTTGGGTCAATCACTGACCCTCAGCCTAACGTATTTCACAGGGTTGTTTTCACGATACTAGGAGAAGAGTAGGGACATGTACATTGCCTTGGCTCCTTGGAGGAAAGGTGGGATATAAATGTAACAAATAAAATAAATGCATAAATAAATTCTGTGGACACCAGTAAATAGCAGGGAATATTCCAGATTTTTTTTTTAAAAAAAGTCCATTCATCACCTTTTTATCTGGTTGTGGAAGTGTGAAATAACCCAAAATTGAGGCCCAGATCAGCTCTGCTGCTTCATACCACATCCCTGAAACACATACGCATAAATGAACTCTCCAACAGGTTAAAAAAAGAATACATGTTCTTATAGACTTCTTTAACTCATCGGTATTTAGTTTGACTGATCTGACTACGGAGATTTTAGGATCATTTCATGACTTTACCGTTTTCCAATTCAGGTTTAGTAAATATTTATTCATTTTTCCTTTTCTATCATGATGCCTGTTAATTTGGGTGAGGGTTGGGAGAAGTTTGCTAGTGATAGATCTTAAGGCGAATTTACAAGCTCAGATAATGACCTCAATCACACAATCATTCTGAGCCACAGTGGCTTAAATAACCACTCATAGGTCATTGTGTCATCTGAACCATTTGAGGGTGAGTTGGTGCGGTTATCAAACCACCCTCAACCACAAAACAGCCCATGAGTTCCGGGTGTCTTCTTATCCATGCTAACAACCCACCCTAGCTGGATTTGGATGACACAACAAGCCGTGTTAGCTTATTTAAGCCACCATGGCTCAAAATGATTGTGTGAATGAGGCCAATGATCAGAATTGAAGTTTTCATGGGATGAAGTTTAATTATCATGTGTTTTTTCATTTGTTTAAAAGTGCTATCATTGATTTATCATCATTTCCCAGACTCCTATCTCTGTTAAGTGATGAGCTGTCCACTCTCCAGGATATGGAATGAATTAGGCATTCTTCTGAGAAACTCAGCTTTGAAAATTGTTCTTAAAAACAAGTCCCTAGTCCTCAAAGTAACAGACGAAAGTTTGGAAATGTGTCTTAGGACAAGGCTCAAAAACGCAGAAACCTTTTCTCTTTTCTTTTTATCTTCTGCAAGGCAACATTTTGCAATTTAAAAGAGAATCAAACCTTGATTGGAAAGCAGAGCGAATTATGTAAGGGAAGCAACTTTAGGCAATTCTGGGCATAGTATTTCTGTTACACTGGTGCAGAAATTGGATTTTTTGGCAATATGTTTTGCTTTGTGCATAAACCAACTAGGCATTCAGCTGTATAGTAAGATTCTTTGTTAGGGGATGAGGAATACGTTGTGGCCAGAAAAATCACTAGCTACTAGGAACAGGTCTGTGCTGTTACGTGAAGCCCAATTAATTAATTAATTAATTACATTTCTATACCACTCAATAGCCAAAGCTCTCTGGGCGGTTCGAAAAATAAAGTTTAAAAACACGTAGAACTTACATAAAGCTTAAACACAATCTAAAAACATAGTAAAATATATCAGTATAATCAACATGATGCTAGTGGAAAAATCACAAGAGATGGCACTATTTTGCTTGTGGCTGCACAACTGCTATCATTACTAGCACGACTAGTGCAGGCAACTCTTAATCTAATGAAGTTTTAATGGCCTGTGCAACACCTTGTGCAATGATATGTGGAATGCCTTGCACAAGAGCTAGTGCAACAGCTTGTGCAAGTAGAACCAAAGTACTGGATCTGACACTTCTGCAAGGATAATTACAGCTTTTCCATAAGTGATAGAAGCTTTGCATTAATTGACTGATACCATTGGATAGAACCCAATGTAAAACAGGAGCATATACCAGAGACAGATCAATTGAAATCAAAGAAAGTGGGATTGCTGCATGAATCTAACAACAACAACAAAATCCTACCCAATTTCTGTAGAATCTGTCCTCTGATCTGTATACAGACTGACTGAACAAGGATTCTGTCACTTTCTTCTGTATACTTCCACACACCTGAGAAATAGAATGAAAAGACCAGTTGAATATAATTCAGTGTTTTGGTAGCGGAACAAGTCAAAAGGTGAGGACATAGGTTTCAGGGCGGTTTGTAAACCATCCCAACCAATCACACTCGCTGGGTTTGGATGCCACAACAACCAACACAGTCCAGCCAGGGTAATTGTGCTAAATAGACGGCTCAAGACTGTCTGCCATGGGGAGGGAAATAAATCACTGTGACCCCAGTCCCTGGGTGTGTTTGGATGATTGCAGCAGGGGAAGAAGCCGTTGTGGCTATTCCCTCCGCCCCTGTGCATGCTGTGTGCACGACCGCCATTTGCATTATTCCCTACACTGCAGCATGGGTTGACGTGTCTTTCAAACCCAGTGCAGCAGGGGAGGGGCTTTGTAATCACACTGCAACCTCTACTGCATGCCTAGGGTGTAGGGTGAGTATAACTATTTCCCCGCTGCGCACTAGTTTCAGCCAACCTGCCAACCCACATTGTAGCGCAGGGAATAATGCAAATGGTGGGCACGTGCACAGCATGCGCCGGGGCAGAGGGAACAGCCACGATGGCTTCTTCCCCTGCTGCGATCTTCCGAACCCAGTCTCTGTCACTGTACTCTGAAGTCATCCTCAGTGAAGGTGTAAAGACAAAAATGGAATCTCCCTCTCATCCAACACTTTTACAGCTTAAGGAACACACACCAAAACATTGCCTGTCCTGAGTGAATAATAGGCTTTAAATAGCTCTGTTTTGAGGTCTGAGTGAGGCAATTCATACAAGTATAAATGAGAATTCAAAAGCAGTGTAGGAACTATAGGTACCTGTTGCTCCATTGTCGTTAATAAGACTGCTAAGGATATATTCAGCCTTTAATAGTTTCCCTGGAAAGAGAAAAGAAACATTTCTATATTTTTAAAAAATATAAACGTAAACTGCACTACATGGAACTGTGGTTTAGTGTCATTAATGGGCAGGGTGGGAGCTCCAAGGTAGAGAAGAGAAAGTTACTTCCTAGTGTCTCTGGTCCATTGCCTCTATCTGCTCTCTGAAGGAGGCAGTTAGTTTAGTCTGGGAAGAGAGATGGGAGCAGGAAAGCCTAGTTCCCTCCAGTTCTAATTGCAAATTTCACTTGTAGTTTATGCAAGCCAATTTGGAAAAAAAAAGTAATCAACATCAATTTAGTCTGGAATTTTCCTTCCTGAGATAATTAGGAATATATCTTTTAAAATCGAGCCCAATACCATCCATTACTTTTTTGATGGTGCCAAAAAAAGAAAGAATGAAAGTTAAAAACCTCCGTTTACGTGAGTGGGTTAATTGCATTATTTGCGTCATCATTAAATAGGCTAGGACAGTTCATGGAAAATACCAGGAGTGTTTAATCTACTTTTTAGAGGCTTTTGCTCAGACGTATAGCAATTCACACACAGGGCAGATTTGTCAGGAGACAAAAGCTCCAATTAGTAGTTTCCACACCCTTTCACAATATTCTCTCCTGCTTCCCTCTCATCCCATCCCCTCCGAAACCGTTTATGCCTGGCACTTTGTGCAGGTCAGGAGAGGTGGGTAGAATGTGGAGGGGGGAAAGCAGGCAGCAGGCAGGAGCAGGGCGTCCGTTTAAAAAGGTGGCACTGGGATCATAGAAATGTCACCCACAGAATGGGACAAAGTATCCTCTTGAAAGTCAAGTAGCTCCTAATTGGAACTGGGTAGAGAAAACGGGGAGAGAGAGAGAGGGGCGGGTGGGAGGTAGGCTGCAACCAGTGTTGTATTACCTGAATTTAAAGAGACCCGAGCTTGGCGAATCACCAGCTGAGGGGCAATCGGTGTTCTAGGCTGAAGCTTGTGCAGCCTTTTGGCAATCTGAAGGAGCTGGATGGAGCCATCCACCCAATATAAGAATCGGTCAATCAGGAAGACAATGGCAGCGGCTGTCACATAGTCCCTGACAGCAATGGAAGCTTTCAAACCAACCTGAAAAGAACACCAAAAACATGTGATGGGTTAGGAATAACCGGCCCTCAAACCAGAACAGGTCTCTAGGGGACTATCCATAAAGTACGCCATTCATCTAAGAAACAGAGGGGGGTAGCAACGTTTGTTTGTTTACTTATTTCTTTGAACCATGCCTATACCACCCCTTGGTTACAGGAACTCCCAGGGCAAAGAAAGGATGTAGTATTGCTTCAAAGGGAGCAAAGTGTGATGGGAGTGGAAGGCAACTTTAGAAAGGTTTTTAAAAGTGTGACATATTTTACAGAAGGTTCCTAAAGGATGGTCTGGTCTTTTATCCTATTATGTGCTAAGCAATGTTTTTTGATATCCTTATCTGCTGAAGTTCAGCATCGAAAATAAGAGGTGCTGGAGCTCAAGCAAGAATCTTACTGAATCAACTACTCATGTAAACATACTGGAGTTGGATCCAGATCTAAGTTAGCTGAACTTAATTCCCATGGAAATCAATGTGACTTAAGCTGTGGTGCCATTGATTTTCAATGGGAACTAAGTTTAACTAAATTCAGTCTGGATCCAAATGACTCAAAAGCCCTTCATCCTCATTTCAGGTTTGTTTAAGTTTGTTCTGGTTTTACTGTATGCTCATGGAGAGGCTTTCTGCAAATGCTCAGAGACACTATACTTCTCATGTTCTAGAGCTGAGCTTTGGCACTGAAAATAGGTTACGAGAATAAACCCTGGAGGCCTGTGGCTCAAATTAAGCTCTGCTAAATAACATTATGCCTTGACAAAGAATTACGAAAAAGACATACATCAAAGTAAGTAATTTTGCTACTTACCGACATCCTCATTCATATTGCAATTGATGTACTCTGGAGCTAAAGGCCAATGGTTAAATATTGCAATGACTATGCATGTTTATTCTGAAACCCTTTCAGCTTGTCTGGGGCTGTCTATTTTTGCTCATATATTATAGATCAAGCTATGACTACATGGCCCCAAATCTATCAGCTGTATATTGCTGTGCAACTGACTGATACAGCCTGCATATGTTGTCATAGATTTATTGTATGCTACTCATACTGTAATACTTTGTTTTGATTTATTTTAAAACATTTATACCCTGCCTTTCTTCCTGGGAGCTCAAGGCAGTTAACAACAGAAATCACAACTTTAACAATTAAGAACATCATTAATTTTTTAAACACCCCCTCCCACTAAACATTAAAACACAAAAACAGCAGAAACAACAGATGATACAACAGCAGTCAAAATATTCAAATGTTTCAAATATCTCACATTTTCACAAGGTAGAGGCAGATTAAAAAAAAACACATATTGAAAAATACATATTAAAAAGGAAGGTCTTCACCAGCTTATGGAAGGTAATTAATGAGGACACCCAAGGAAAGGAATCCCAGAAACTAGGGAGCTATCAAGCTCCCAGAGCTCTTTGCAGGGATAACGCCAGAAATGCTAGTTTAGGGAGAAAAAGGGAGGAAAGACCATTATTAAGGGAGCAAGGAATTAATCCATATTCTATAGCAGTCTTCCCCAACATGGTGCCCTCTAGTTGTGCTGAACTACAAATTTCTACACACAAACACACACACACACATACACCAGACAGCATGGCTGAGTAGGGAATTGAATCTGGGTCTCCCCAATTTTGATTTGACGTGCTATCCACCACACCACACTGACTCTTGCAAATGAGCCATCTACCAATCGATCCATAAATCAAAAGAAAGGGCAAAACATTCCTAAGAACCAGGCCAGTAATCTATTTTCAGAAATGATCAGTCATTTAGAATTTGCATTAGCTTAAATGGGAAAGAGGGAGTGTTATTATTAGACATTTTCCTTCTAATTTTCAAGGGAGATGAAGATGTGGTGTCAATCAAGCCCTGAACATCAACAAGTTGCATTAATATAACAGTAAGATTGCCAGATCAAACATTCCTTTGTACATCATAAAAGAGCAATGAGGTCAGTAGTCCAATGTTCCTCTTTGCAGGTCACCTTGAATGATTAAAAAAGAAAAAGAAAAGGGTATTAACACCCTTGGGGTCCCCCTTGGAGGCTGATCCTTCCCTTGGCATGGAGAATCAGCAGAGCTTATGAAGGGACATGCTGTTAAAAGAGGAGAAAGACCAGCAGGGTAGCTCTGTGGAAGTGCAGAGCCTTCATGGGTATTCAAAAATCCCTGCAGAAGTGGTGACATCTGTCTAAATGCCCTACTTGTGCCTTCGGGGAATGGCGTGTGCGTGTGTGCTTTCCTCTCCTCTTCATCCAAGAGAAAGAAGGAAAATTCCACATGCCAGAATCTAGAATATTATTTGCTAATAGCACTTTACTTGGGATTAGATGCAAAGTGTTAATTTGGTAAAGGAAATGTTCATATGGATAAAAATGAGCAGTGGTTGTAGCACGAGATAATCTTACTGGAGAGCTCCATACTCACTCTGATCCATGCGTGAAGTTTTTGCGCAAGCCAGATTCCCCTCAATGGATGGTACAATTGCTCAAACGTTGTTGCCTTGCCTATTTCTCGAATGTTGCCCTGTCTATTGAATAAATGGGGAAACCCTTCTAAGTGGATGGGTTATGTTTGCTCATTGCAAGACTCTGCTGGATCAAGGTCTGATGCCGGAGTGCTCAGAATGTCCTATGCTCTGCGGGTAGATGCCCGGCAGAGCAGAAGGAGCAAAGGAGACAATTTCCCCCCTCCATCCTATATTTTGCTCTAGATGGCTTCTAAACCCCATCTAAAGAGGTTGTGCTGCTGTGGGTCTGGGACTAGAGAGGCCACTGGATATAGCATGTCCCAGCCTCTCCTCTCCCTTCCCCACCCACCAGAATGCCCCCTTTTTTCACCTCCCCAAAGTGGCTTTTGCGACCTTGGGAAGCAGCTGCCGTGATTCTTTCTACAGTGGCTATGAGGGGGCAGGGAGGGATCAGAACTCAGGGCCCCTCTCTCAAGATCATAGCAATGCCTACAGCCTTGGGAGGAGATCTCAATAATAATAATAATAATAACAACAACAACAACAACAACAACAACAACAACAATAATAATAATCCAATGGTCCCTGGGATGATCTGCCAGAACCACAGGATTGTGCCCTTAGTGACTCAATGGGAAAGGACTGTTAAGACAATAAAAGCAGCCATGTTAGATCAGATGCTATTCCCACAGTGGCCAACCAGATGCCTATGGGAAGCCTACAAGCAACAGCGCCCTCCGGCGCATGTTCTCAGCAACTGATACTGGAGGTAATATATAGCCATTGTGACAGCCTTATCCCTCCATGGATTTGCCTCATCCCACTTCAAAACAAACCAAGTTGGTGGCCATCACTACACCTTTTGGGAACTGAATTCTATAGTTGAATGATATGCTGTGTTAAAGTAAGCTTTTATATGGCTTCAGTTCTGTAGCAGCTGAGTGCATAACTGGCAAAAAGAAGGTGCCACACCTTCAGTTTTCACTTTGGAAGCCATCCTCCTGAACCAAAATGTCTGCCCCCAATTTCAGATACATGGTGGCTAGTAGTGCTTATTCACTGGTGAAATGAACCATATTTTTAAAAGCCTGGGGAAATATATATATATATATTTGCCTGGTGCTGAAAAGACTAATGCAGGTGCCAGGTGCATCTCACTGAAAAGGGCATTCTGTAAATGGGGAGCCACCACTGAAAAGGCCTCTCACTCATAGCCATCTGCAGGGGTACTATGAGAACAGCCTTAGTTGATGATTTCAAAGCTTGAGTAGGTGCATGTTTTCAAACATGTATCTCTGCTTCAAGTATTATATCATTTGTTGCTGTAACCAACATTGTATCAACAAGCAACTCTATACATTGCATTTTGGGCCTCTATTTACAAATATTTATAGTTCTTGCTTGTAACTAAAAATTCACATTGACTCTATATTTGCTTCCACATAAAAAGCCAGATAGAAATTTTAATTTTACATATATGTGTACATGCAACAACCATATATACACAATATATCAGTGTACTGACTCATTTGAAATTATCTTTGTGGCTGGATAGTGTTATAATATAGTTTATACACTAGGTAGTGCTGGACTTTCTTGTATCTGGGCACAGAAAGGAGTCTTCTGTTTTTTTGCTTTTGTTTAGGAGAGAAGTTCTTGCCTGGCTTCCTGACTAGTGTGTCCTCTAAGTCTTTCATGACAGCACCTGCTCTTGCCATGAAAAGGGTAACCTGGCCCTCAGACCAGCAACACTTTGGCATAATTAGGGCACAGCAAGGAGCTGTCCACTGGGACTGTGCTGAAACTAGGCAGCAGCCCTGAGGACCTTGCAGGATCAAAAGAACTGGGACAGGATGTGGCTAAAGCGAAGTCATTCTAGATTCCTGACTTGAAAGGCCAAGCAACACTTACTTCTACTTACCACTCACCCATCGTCTTTATAGATGGCTACCACTTTTAGCAAGTATACACAGCATGAAATCACCTCCAATTGGGACTTTATGTTGGCCACAGTGGTTTGTATCCAATATTAGTCTAACTTAAGTCCCATTGATTTCCATGGGTCTACTTTAAGTAGGACTAACATTGGATACATCCATGTGTATTTGTGTGTTATTTACTTTGTAAGAAACCAAATACATTTTCTAAGTTCTAACTTCTACTCTACCTTAAATTACACACAATCAGGAGAGCCTTCTCAAAGATCAACATGAATTAAAATAAACAAAGTAGTATCAAATAGACAAAAAATCTAACAAGAAAAAAAGGAAGGATTGGGCAATTAGTTTTTATGGTTGAGTCATAATTTCTCTCATGCCACCATAGCTAAAATAAACAGTCTGGTTTACTGTTATGGCTGAATATGAATAGCACACAAAATGTTTTGTGTAGCAATATTCTGAGCCAGTTTGCATGATATGGTGGCAGTTCCTGGTTTGTTTAAGGGATGAACAAAGCAATGAGCATGCTGCCTCCTGTGTGTTCATTGTTTTTGCTTTCAGTTAACAACTCAGGAATGGCATCCCATTTATGGGTTGTTTTGTGATGTATGAATCTAGAAACCCTGGGTGGTTTATGGATTAATCAATTCAGAGTTAACCCAACGACACACCATGGGCAATTGTTGGGTTAACTCTGGGTTGTTTAGCCCATAAACAACCCAGAGTTCTGGGTTTGTATGTCACAAGCCAGGAATGGGGGGGCTCTTAGGTTGTTAACTGGAAGTGGAAATAATGAGCATGTGGATGGCAGCATACTCATCACTTTGCTCATCCCTGGCAATTCCTGGGCTATTCCTGGAGTAAAAATCCCCACCATGATGAGTTGTCACCATGATGTTACTGTCATTGAAAAAAATGGTTGCATAAGTGGGAGAAAAATCTTAGTCCCTGATCTACTTATGGGGTTGTTTAAAATAAATCCACATGTCTTCAGGCCTTCAACTTCTATTCATATTGTCTGTGTCCCTTTCATACTCCATAAATAGCTACCATACAGTATTCTGGATATTTTTCAGCCTTGCATGTCATCATAAGAAGCCTTCCTACAAGACTTTCTTGAATATTTTGTTTCAAAAAGTAAAGGCAAATATTTTGACTTGGGTCATCATCTCTTGCTTTCCCCTGGTAAGACAAGAAAAAGCAGGAGTAATGCCAATTGAGCTTGGACCTTATTTTAAGGTAGCTGAAAAGTGCTGTTAGGAAAGCCAACGTCTTAAATCCTATTGAGAATTGACATAAAAGTCTGGGGCAGACCGTTGGCACTACACTGATCAAGAGGGTACTTTGCCTTTAAGCCAGTTAAAACATGGACCTCCTCTGGCATTTGTCTACAAAGTCCCTAGGGACTAGGGAGGCTGACCTTACACTTCAGGTACCACTGTTTTAATGAGTTGGAAGTAGAAAGCTCTGGCCATGTGATAAACTAATCAGGTGTGAAACTGAACTTCTGTCAACTAATTGCTTGCTATCCAGTTTTGGTAAGCAGGTGAACAAATACATACAAATAATCCCTAGACAGAAATATGATACACTGCATCAACATGGCAGACTTTTGTGGACTAAGCACTATTGTATCTTCTCGGCAGCCACTTAAAGAACTGGGTATTGCATGATACTGACACACCCAGAGCTGCATTATACCTAGTCCGATAAGGAGCTAATCTAGCCCAACAGTATGTTGACGCTATTTAGAACAGGGGTGTTCAAACTCTTTCAGCTAGAGGGCTACATTTCATTCAGGAGACGCTCTCAGGAGACGCGGCATTACAGTGGTGGGCAGGGCCAAGGGGTAGGTCCAAAATACCAAAAATACCAGCATAGCTTAATTTTTTTACTGCCAATAACTAAGGAGAGGCGGGGGGTGGGGAAATGCGCACCGGAGGGCGGGGGGCAGGAACTGCATAAAAGCTGGGAAAGCACCAAAAGAGAGGTGGTTGGCGGATCAGGGGCAGGGTCACTTGTGGGATGCTAATAGGACCAGATTTGGGTCTAAAGTTCTGCACCCTTGGCTTCGATGTTTTGCTACCTGAAAACTTTTAAACGAAAGATGGCAGGGTAGTAGTCTTCGTACAAAGCACATACTTAAGTCACAGCTACAGCTTAGATTTCCCCCAGAAAAAGAAGTTCACATGGACGGATCAATAAACATACAAAAACATTCTGGCAATAATTTCCCCCCAAATTATGGACAGGTTGATAGTGCTGATGTCAGCCTGTCAGCTGAGATTTATAATGGCTTCTTGCAAACCATATAAAATGCCTCCTGCAGAAATGTCAATAACAACAGCACGGGCAGCTTGGATTGGAATGTATACAACATGTATTTACCCCACAAGATCAGGATATCAGTTGCTAACAATATCGATTCTTTGGCCCACTCATGCTTTTTGAAAGGGATTCCTGTTTCTCTACGCACATGTGCCTCTTGACAATGGAGGAATCCCTGTCTTTAAGCACCTGTAAACTGACACTGCCAACTAGAAATTCTCGCCGTATCTTTAAGCACCCAGCCATTGCCTAATGTATTTTTTTCCACTCTGCTGCTGCTTCGTTTTCCTTCGCCCCTTAAGAGACTGAAACACAAAAGCATGAGAGAGGGTGACCTGCCAAACAAAAGCGCCTTTGAGTTCCTAGGAAAAGTAGACTTGGAGAAGGATGGAAGGGATCCAAGTGGCCCTATTATTTCCACTTGCACTAATTAGACATTTTTCTGTCAGCTATTGAGCACCACTGAGAGGCCAAACTCACTGAATTCATTTCTAAAGTGTTTACAGAAGTTTGCATCTGTTTGTGTCTCTTCAGGAGGAAAATAAGCACTTCAATAGCATTGTGAAAAAATCTAAACCAAGTATCCTATTCTGGACAGGCTGGCAGCTGCATAATTTAAGTCTCCGCTCAATGCCGAAACCTCTTGTGTTCCTCTCCAAAACCGAAGGGACACAAAATGGAGAAAAGTCAAGACAGGGCAAGAATATCACCTACTTTCTCTTCGCCTTTAAGAGAAGGCGCCATGCTGTGTCACACACCGATAAATTTAGCTTGGTGTCAATTGTTGAATTTATAAGGCTGTTCCCCCACACTCCCCCAAGAGCATGCTGAGTAATAGTGCACGACTCTTTCCCTGCCTGTCAAGTCACACAACAGCTCTTAGCCCACAAAACGATGTGGAACATGGGGCCAAAACACCTTCCTCTAGCAACACCTCTTATCAAACAAAAATAAAGTAAATTTGGTGGGACAAACTCACAGCAATTCCAAGGGGTAAGAATGACTTCACGCATACAGCCTGGAGGAGGCAA
Organism: Elgaria multicarinata webbii; assembly: GCF_023053635.1. Taxonomy (NCBI): domain Eukaryota; kingdom Metazoa; phylum Chordata; class Lepidosauria; order Squamata; family Anguidae; genus Elgaria; species Elgaria multicarinata. The sequence goes on along the minus strand of NC_086180.1, from coordinate 31,785,628 downwards.
ACTGACTTTTCCTTCCCAACGTAAGATAGGTAGAGAAGATAATTTTTCAAGGATTTGAAACTATTGTTGCTCACAGGCCCAGACATCAATCTCTTTTGTTCTATTATAGTCACTGGTCAACCAGTTTTGCAGGTGTAAAATCCAGTAAAACATGATTGACATGCTGTTAAGATGCCAGCATTACTTAGAGAGGATGCATGTCAGAAATTCGCAGAGCAATGCCAATGTAAAGCAAGCTTCCTTCTCTTGCTGGCACTGTCATGCAGAAGCATGATGAGTCAGGAATTGAAGTATCATGGTTCAGGAATGCAATCTATCTCAACCTGTTCACACTTAACACTAAACCATCGTTTAGCGTTATGAGAATGACCTGTACTAAGGCTGTTTATGTGTTCCCCCTTTCATCCCTTTCTCTGGTGTGGCCATGGGGCAATCAGAAGCTTCACTTCCATTTTAGATTAACTGCAGTTTAGTGTTACAACTGAACCCTAAACTATGGCTAATCTTAACTATGGTTAGGGAAAATAAGCCAGCTTCATAAACTGATATGTTTCTACTAACCATAATAAGGACTAGCCACAATTTGTCCAGTTTAGGATGTCACAACAATACACAGTTAGTTTAAATGGAAGTGAAAACTTCTGTATTTCTCCTTGCATCTGCCCCAGGTGAGGAGGGCAAAGCACACAAGCTTGAAAACTCATTTCAGCTTCTCTTTGTAACACTGAATCATGGTTTAGTGCTATGTGAAAACAAGGCCCATGTGTATAGATGGATAAAACTAAATATAGTGACCGTGATTTCTGAGGTGCACGTGAAAAGCTTAGAAAAGGGTGCTTATTTGCTTTGAGATCAGTTGGAAATTCAGAACTCATAAATCAGCATTATACTCTTGATGTCTTATATCAAAATTAAGGGCTGATGAAATCTGCCCCATGTGGCAGATTAGGTATGGCAGGAATAGCTAGTTTCTGTGCGATTTGTACTTGGCATTGCCATGAATGGCTCCTGCAATCCATCATGCCGTGATTCACTTCTGGGTTTCTTCATTCACAAGTTAGTACTTCATTAAACAGGCACCAGGCTTCCCTTGCATATGTTTGTACAAGAGACACCATCCGGGCCACAGGCCCATTCTAGTGCCAATATCACAGCTGTTTCTCTTTAAATTTGTTTTAATGCATAGGCGCCCATTCACCACAGAATCTCGCTATTCTGTTGCTAATTTCTATTTTTGAGGGATAGGAGGGAGTCTATTTCTGACCTTGCCCAACCCCAGTTTCTTCACAATCCCTTGGAGATGTCCCAAGGTCACTCTCTCTCTCTCTCCTTTTTTTCTTTTTTGCACCCTGCATAAAAGCTATTGCTATCTATAGATGTGCATAGCTGCCTCTGTCGCTAGTTAGCACAATTTAAAATAAAACAATCCGAGGACACAATCCTGAAAGGAAGAAGTTTCATGGCAAAGACACAACGAACAAAATTATAGAGATAACAAAATACAAAGAAGGGCTAAACTTAACCAAAATGCAAAAAGAGGAAAGAAAGAAAGAAAGAAAGAAAGAAAGAAAGAAAGAGGGAGGGAGGGAGGGAGGGAGGGAATTTCTGGTTTGGATCCACTATCAGGTCTTTCTGTATCCATGTATAAAAAGAAAGAGAGACATAAATGTGTCCTGTGCCTGAACATCTGTTTCCACAACACCGAATGTGGATGTGTAATTGAGTTTAGGAGCACAAAGGGAACTTCATGGCTGGGAAGCCGAGTCAGGTGGAGACGGAATTAGATTTGCGGAAAATTTCTATACACCAATTACAGGAGGGGGTTTGGGTGAGGGGTGGGAATGCAAAACAGCCTCCCCTGAAGGGCTTTTGCTAAAAAGCCCAGAGTGGAGGAGTGTGCTGCTTTCACGGTTTCTCGCATTAGTGCGCTGGCTCCTCCCAGCACTACACCTTCGTGTTTGGGTCCCCACTTTACATTCGATGCCAGGACACCTTGCCGTTGCTGACAGCCACAGCTGCTCCCAGGAAGGGAGAGCACACTCTTGACCAGAGCCATCTGGCACTTAGGTGTCCATTACAAAATGTGCAACTCCGACATCGCTTGCGCACAGTCATTTGGGAAGAGGATAGAAACAGATGATGGCAGAGGAATTTTCAAGGGAGCAAGAATTAAAATGATCAGGAAGTGAAGCTTACAGGCTTTTTGTTTGTTTGCTTTCTTTACGGGTCTGGGAATACAGATCCCTGCATTGGCATCTCTGATTTTTCCAGGGTATTGCCTTTTAAAATATATTGTGCACAGAAACATCCAGTTTAGTAAATGGCTGCTGCAAACAGGATGGCAACCTGTGCTGGGTGGGTAAGTCAACTGAAATAGGAAGAGAGGGGAGAACAGAACTCCAGCAACCCTACACTGACCATATGGCCTAGTTCTTCGTGTGCTTCGCTTGCTAGTTCATGAAAACTAATACAACTGCAGTTACATTTGTAGTGCAAGCAATTCAAACAAACGAATGCGATTACATTTTTATCCTGCTCTTCCTTCAAGGAAGTTAGGCACGTGGCAACCTTCAAGGAGGTTAGGTATGTGAGAATTACCGCCCCATTGCTAATATCCCCTTTGGGGGCACGGTGCTTGAGCGTGTGGTGGCCGGGCAACTTCAGACGTTCTTGGAAGAAACGGATTATCTGGACCCATTTCAGTCTGGTTTCAGGCCAGGGCACAGCACTGAAACAGCCTTGGTGGCTCTGACTGACGACCTACTCCGGGTGAAAGACAGGGGGAGTGCTACCCTGTTGATCTTCCTGGATCTCTCGGCGGCTTTTGATACTATTGATCATGGTATCTTACTGAGTCGGCTCTGCGTGATGGGAGTAGGAGGCACTGTGTTACAGTGGTTCCACTCCAACTTGCGGGACCGATCCCAGAGAGTGGTATTGGGGGATTCCTGTTCCACCCCATGGCAATTAAGCTGTGGGGTGCCACAGGGTTCTATTCTGTCCACCATTTTGTCCCCCATGCTATATGAAGCCGTTGGGTGAGGTCATTAGGGGTTTGGGGGTTGGGTGCCATCAGTATGCTGATGATACTCAGCTCTACTTCTCCTTGTCGTCGGAGTCAGCTGGGGCTGTGAAGGTGCTGGACCAGTGCCTGGAGGCTGTAATGGGCTGGATGAGGGCCAATAAACTGAGGCTGAATCCTGAAGCTCTGTGGATTGGTGGTTCCCGAGTCCGGGAATTGGGTAAGCGACCTGTTCTGGATGAGGTGGCGCTCCCTCTGAAGGAGCAGGTACGTAGCTTGGGAGTACTCCTAGATCCATCATTGTCACTAGAGGCCCAGGTGGACTCCGTGGCACGGAGTACTTGGGGTCAGCTTCGGCTGATCTGTCAGCTACGGCCTTTCCTGGACAGGGACAACCTAGCCACAGTAGTGCATGCACTGGTAACTTCCCGATTAGACTACTGCAATGCACTCTACGTGGGGCTGCCCTTGAAGACAACGCGGAAGTTGCAGCTAGTGCAAAATACATCTTACAGAGCCCACATAACACCGGTCTTAAAGGAACTGAACTGGCTGCCTATACGTTTCCGGTCAGAATTCAAGGTGCTGGTAATGATGTTTAAAGCCCTAAACGGCTTGGGACCTCGATACTTGAGAGAGCGCCTCTCCTTATATATGCCTGCCCGAGACCTTAGATCTGTTGGAGGAGCCCTTCTCCGCATCCCTTAAGTGCAACATATACATTATGATGGGACAAGGGAGAGGGTTTTCTCTGTGGTGGCACCCCGACTGTGGAATGCCCTCCCCTTGGAGGCCTGATTGGCACCAACATTGATTTCATTTCGACGCCAAGTAAAAACATGGCTTTTTAACAAAGCCTTTGATGGTTAAACTCACTGGCACATTGTTTTAACTGTTTTAACTGTATCTATTGCTTTTAAATTATATATTGTTTTAACTTGGATCAAGGTTTAATTTGTTTTTAACTGTGTATATTTATTGTTTTATACTGTATGTTTTTATCTGTACACCGCCCTGAGATCTTAGTGATATAGGGCGGGGTATAAATATTTTAAATAAATAAATAAATAAATAATGCCTCCCCTCCCCCACCCCATGGCACTTTTATCATTACAACAACCCTGTGAGACAGGCAAGATAGAGAAATTAAGCTTTTCCAATAAGGGAAGCTTTGGGATGAGCAGGGATGTGAAAAGTATTTCCTGGCCGGAATCCATCATTCTAGCCACTCACATTGAACTGGTTTTATGGTATTTTCCTACTAAGTAACAGAAGTGAAAATCTTGTTTGGTTCAACATACCATGAGAAAAGCTCTTTGGCAGAACCTCCCCTTTATAGTATGAAGGCAGTAGAAGTAAGGGAGGAGGGCAATTAAGGGCACAATGGATAGGAGGTCTGCCCCCTCCAATTGCAAACAGGCAGAGGAAGGGGTCTAGCTTGGTCCCCGAAGTTATGATTCAGCCATTGCTATGACTATCACTGTCACCCTAGGGCCAAATAGGACAGTTTAGTGGCTAGAGTGTCGGCCTGGGAGTAGGGAGATCCGGGTTCTAGTCCCCCCTCGGTCATGGAAGCTCACTAGGCGACTTTGGGCCAATCACAGATTGTCAGTCCAACCTGCCTCACAGGGTTGTTGTTGTGAGAATAAAATGAAGAAGAGGATTATATACGCCACCTTGGGTTCCTTGGAGGAAAAAAAATGCAGGATATAAATGTTTTTATATCACTGTTTTTATATCCTTTTTATATTAAGATGCTTTCCTGAGAGCTGCACAGATACGCCCTGGGAGAGGATGTGATCTGCTTGTGCAAAAGAGTGCTCTGTAGGATGTGCATACCACTCCCCCATTGGATTGCTACCCGACACGCACCTGCTAAACAGATTGTCAGCACTGACAACATAAACAGCAGCAGTCGCCCACAGGGGAGGGAGAAGTGTGTGGGGTGGTGGTGGTGGGGGAACAGGTGATGAGCACTGCCAAAGCCAGCAGGGCTAACCATCTGCTCAGAGACGAGATTGAAATCAGAATGTTTTTTACAGTCTGCGGATGTGCGGGAGAAACTCCAGCATCTGGGTGGGAGCGGGGAACTTCCCACAGCCCCATTCATTTATTAAAAGAAAACGCGAGATCTGCAGCTATAGATCTGTGCAGTTAGTTAATGCATGGACATTAGGGTGACCATATTTTAGAAATCAAAAAGGAGGACAACATGGTCAGCCCCCAAGGGGGCGTGTCCAGCACCAAGGGTGGGGGGGTGCCCACTCGAACATAACCTTGGTTAGGGTGACCATATTTTGGAAACCAAAAAGGAGGACAACATGGCCGCCTGCAAGGAGGCGTGCCCACCTCAACATGCCCACCCCCTAAGCCGGGACCATCTTGACATGGGGTATGGTCTTGGTCACATGACAATATGGCCACCCTCAAGAAGGCATGCCCACCCCAACATGCCCAGCCTTAGAAATTCCTTGGAAACAAAATAAAATCTCTTAGTGCAATTTGCCTACCTTAAAGGGCTGTTGTGTTGCTAAAACAGTTTGACTAAATGCTCATCATCATCATCTAGTAACCACTTTCCACAGATAAACATGCACAATTTAGGGAGCATGGTGAGAAGAGAGGAAAGACCAACCTCAAAGCCCCGCTTTCTTGCCACTTGTGACTATTTATTATTATTGCATTTATATCCTACCTTTTTTCCTCCAAGGAACCCGAGGTAGCATACATAATCTTCCTCCTTTCCATTTTATCCTCACAAAAACAACCCTGTAAGGTAGGTTGGGCTGAAAGTCTGTGACTGGCCCAAAGTCACCCAGTGGGTTTCCATGGCTGAGTGGGGACAAGAACCCCGATCTCCCAATCCAACACTTTAGGCACAGCACCACACTGGCTCTCTTTAAATTATTATAACTCAGAAGCACCTATATCTCCAGCCAGCTTCAGTAGTTCTACAGCAGCCTTCTTCAACCTGGTGCCCTCCAGGTGTATTGGACTACACCTCCCAGAATTCCCAACCAGCATGCTGACTGGGAATTATGGGAGTTTCAGTCCAACACATCTGGAGGGCACCGGGTTAGGAGGAGGCTGATAGACAGGAATGGCTATGAGAAACAATTAAATGGGCTTATGGGCCATCAGAGATTTATGCTAAAGGAAATAAAATAAAATAAATCCTTGCTTCAAAAGTAAGTAAGTAGGTGAACGGTACTGAGTTGATAACGTTATTATAGTCATATGATATAAAAAGAAAATGATCACAACGAATGCTCTTAAAATACCAAGTAATTTTGCAAATTAAGCCTTAAATGTATTCAAGAGTAGGCATTACCATTCTACAGCTGAAAACTGAATAGCTAAGAAAGCTTCAACACAAGCAAACAAGACCAAACTCTGCTTTTTCTTTCTACACTAGTGGATATTAATCTCTCAAAACAACAACAACAACAGCCAAGTCAAAAGGTGGCACCTCAATAAGATCACAAGATAAGGTTTTGTGAACCGCCCAGAGCTTCGGCTATTGGGCGGTATAAAAATGTAATAAATAAATAAATAAATAAATAAAACCTCCTGCTCAAGTTCTATTATTCCAATATTTAGGAAGTTATTTATTTGTAACTATTTACAGTCAGTGTTAGATTACGATCTCTGCTTTACCCTTGAACATACATTGAAAAAATGAAGGAAAATCCATCTTCTTAATTCACCTTAAAAACAAGTTCAGCACCTAAGAGGTGTTAAGTTGTAAAATCCAAAATTCATAATCACTAAAACAGATTAAAAGTATCATGGTACCAGTAAACTGTTGCATTCTCTATTATGCCATAGCTTTGTTATGTGTGTAATCTCTTCTAGAGCCACACAAGACAACACAGACTTTAACATTGTTATAATTTCAATCCAGATGACAAAGTATAAAAGTATTTAAAGTGGCTTGAGAGGTGATGTGTAACCATCCTGCACCTGTGGGCTCTAGACACGTGCCATCCCCATGACATAAAAAGAGCCCCCCAAAAGGCACCACAAGAACATCTGGTCCAGTACTCTGCCAGGGATGAGTACCCATCTACCCCAATGTTCTTAATGAAAGAAAGAAATATCAACAGTCTTGTTAGTTTGTGCAGCACAAAAGTAAAGACTGGAAGGAAGGAACTCTAGGTCTCTCCCTCCCCCCACCCCAAATAAAATCCAAGATACAAAAATGTCACAAATCAGATCCCAGACAAGAACACTTTTCAGGGGGGCATCCTCTCCTCATCCGTACCTTAAGGAGAAATCTATCTCCTCAACCTGTCCAGACTTGTGAATCTTGCCATGTGGAGTATCCTGAATTCAACTCGGAACCAAGATGAAGCTTCAGGGAAACCCCTTCCTGCAGACTCCACCTCTTTCATGCCATCTCTTCTCATGTTAGCCCATAGAAATTAATGGGAGCTCTGGAGCCCTTCATGCCGCTGCAGGTGAGTGGCTGCTCCAGCTGTGGCTGGTCTTCCTCTGAGCTCCATGGCAGCTAGCCAGCCATCATTCTTCTTGGAGCACACATGCCCCACGCTTCTCCCAATACCCACAACCCCTTTCAATTTGTGCGAGGCAGGGAGGGCGTGCGTGCGTCTTCTATTTCTCTAGGAACTGCTCAGATCAGCTACGCTAATGGCGTAGCACCTACGCTATTTGCATAGCCACCACGCAAATGGCATAGCACCTATGCCAGTTGCGTAGCCGCTACACAAATTGCATAGCTGATCTGAGCACCTCCGGCCATCCGGCAACTTATCTGGACATTTAAGAGGATTTTGAACTCTCCCCCTGGATCCTGCTTGGGGGTGGGATTTCTGGACATGTCCGGGCAAATCCAGGCATATGGTCAGCCTAAATAGCTAGTGTTAGGCTTTCTATAGCCTAAAGTGTGATTCCTCCTTCCTGCTTTTCCCCTTCCTTCCCTGTTTCTCTCTCTGCCTGCCTCCATTGCTAGGAACACATTGCTTGCTCCTGACCGTGTAATGGAACACAAAATGGACTGAACAGACACTCTTGCAAGAATATTTGAGAGTAAAGCATTTTTTTTCTTTTTTCACTAAAGTAAGCTGTGTTCTCTCTGTCTCTCTAGCTTTTTGTGTGCATGTGGGACTGGAAAATGCTCTGTTTTGCCTTTTGTTTTATCTCTATTGATTGGCTTTCTAACAAGAGGCAACAATACCATATAATCCCATCAGAAAGCCAGCTTTCACTGTGATTTTTTTCAGCGGTGGCAGCAGATGAAGGGCAGGATGCTAGAAAAAATGTTTGGTGGTGTGCTCGTGGTGTGAAGACTGCACATTTTGCACCCTTGCTCTACAGGATCTGCACATCTTAGTCAATGGCCACCAGAGCCCCTTTCCCTGCCTTGTTGTCCTGTGACATCACAGCAGCTCAGCCATTCGCTACTAGAGGCTTTGCCACAATCACCAAATCCCTTAACACTTTACACTACATATGGCTTTTGGAGTACTGATAGTGGTACAATCTCTCTGTCATCACTCTGGATGTTTTGATTTCTTGCACTATTTTTTAATTTCGAAGATGTTAGCCAGTCACCTTGAGTGCTTTGTCCTGGAGTGGGTTGGTGGAAGAAAAAATAAAAGCTTCTTCCCCCTCTTTTTTTCTTTAAAAAACACACAACCAAATAAATAAAATGTAAAATTTGAATGAACTCTTAAGATAGCTATTTGAATATCCAGGTGACACTACATCTGAATGGTTTCCTCACAGACACAGAATTCACGAAGATTTGTGCTAAGAGCTACCATAAAAATCCTTTGACTTTTCAAATGCCTACTCAAGAGTTCCACGTCAAAAATCATGCTCCAGAGGAAAAAATATTTCAGGGTGCACATTTTGTGTGATTTCTGAGTTTCTCATTAAACTGGGCAGATACAGGATTTCCTCCCTGCTCTTTTATGAGCATTCCTCTCTTTTGGTTGTTTTGGACAATAGGATTCTGTAGCCAGTGCCAAGCTGAACTGTTTAAAAGAACGATGTAAGCACCATTGGTTGTTCTGCATACTCAACAGAGCAATGGTCTGCAAACAAAGCATCCTTGGAACAATGCGAGGCTAAATCAAACTTTCAGACTGGAGACCCAAGTGCTCTCATAGAGACACTTTGAGATCAACGAAGCTACTCAAGAAGTAAGATGCTGCACACTGTGAGTAAGGACCACAAAATCTGACCTCCCAGAATAATAAACACTTCATTCAAGGATCCCAAAGCACTTTACAAACACTGGCTCATTCCAGTGGAGAGCTTATTCTAAACTTGCCACTTTAGAATAAACTCAGATGAAACGTGTTAAAGGTTTTCCCAAACAATATCAACAAAGGCTTCGTTTTCTTTCAGAGGGAATTAAAATAATTCCCTTCTCCCAGATCATATAAAAAGGGAACGTTCAGAATGTTATTCTTTGCCATCTAATTGTAAACTTTATTATTTTCAGTGTAATCCCAACCACTCCCTTCAGTGTCTTAATCAAAAGTTTGGAAAGCACTGTTACTATTCCTTGAATTTTTTTTAAAAAAGAGAACAGAAGCAAAGAGAGCAAAGGAGGTGGGGGAGAAAGTTTCTTGAATAATACTAAGAATATGGGTCAAAATGTCAGTCTATCTACAATGAAATGGAAAACCAAAAAAGAAAAAGAAAAGAAGTGTATCCCTTTCCTCCTCTGGTACAATAGGGTGGAATATAAATTACTGACGAAAATGAAATAATACTTCAAAGCACATGGGGAAAGGAGCACAGTATTTAGAAAGTATTTTTTATGGAATGATGAAGCATTGACGATGACGGTAACCTATGGACTTTGGGGCATGTTAGTGAATAGTTTCAAACTAGCATGAGGTGGGATTGTAGGGCTCATAGTCTGTGACCCCATGATATGCTTTGTTTCGCCAGAGCAGCTGCAGTTATCAACAGATGTTTCGGCAATAAATAATTGGTATCATCTCAGAAAAGGCCCATCTACCTGGGGTGAGAGGATAATGCGTGCAAACACTGCTCTGCTATTACAGCCACATTAATCTCCCATCTATCCAGGTTTCTTGGGGAGTTTACTGCAGGTGTTGATCCTGGGAGAGAGCAGACAAACACTCTCATGTCTGAGGGCTTTGTGGGTATTGTAAAAGGGGTCAGCCCCCACCATAAATTTCTGTCTGAAGGCCACACACCAAAAAAGTAAAGGAGAAGAAGAAAGGGGGAGGAGAGGAGGAAGAAAATAACCAAGACAAATTCAGAATCACAATAAAATTCCACTTAGCACTTGGAATTTGTAAAACAGCAACAAACCCCTCCTACTTTGTCAAGGCATGTAAGGTGCTCTGTGCAAGTTAAATCATATGCTTGCAGAAGCGGACAAAAGGGATGATTTTGGTCCTGATGAGGCAGTACTGTATCCCAGCTTGCACCTGGGGCAAATGATACCTGGCTGTAAACAACAGGTCTCTCACTTAGATGCTGTATGTGCACCCACATATTCCCAAACTGAGCAATTCTGATCCAGTAGACTTCAACTGCATCCAAACTGACGTGGGTAAGGGTAAGCAGAGCACCATGAAGCAACCCAGTGATTTTGCTTTGGAGCAGTCAGTGACGGAATTAACAAGAGGAAAGTCTGATGTAAAATGAGGCCTGTTGGCCTGTTTGGAAATGGGCTGGGACCATAATGCGGTTAAATTCAAATATGATGGGAAATTGCCCAGATTGAATTTAAAAGGACGTTCTTGTAAATAAAACAGACAGCCAATTGTATCTTGAAAGTTAAAGTTCAGGAAAGTCAAATCCCTTCAGGAGGTTAAATAGGAGCATGAAGGAGGCTATAAATAAAGATAAGAAATAAAGGTGGAGAGCTCTCGCTCAAGATGGTGATGATAAAGCAAATTTATTATCACCATAGGCAACAAGGGAGAGGGCCTTCTCAGTGGTTGCCCCCGACTGTGGAATGATCTTCCCGATGAGGCTCTCCTGGTGCCAACCTTATTATCTTTTCGGCGCCAGGTCAAGACTTTTCTCTTCTCCCAGGCATTTTAACAGCATTTAACAAGGTTAAGTTTGTTTTTAATGGACCCCAGAATTGTTGTTTTTAAATGGATACTGTTGTTTTTATACTGTTTTTTATGTTTTTTAAATTTTTGTATACTTTTAATGTTTACTATTTTTAATTGTTGTAAACCGCCCAGAGAGCTTCGGCTGTGGGGCGGTATATAAATGTAATTAAATAAATAAATAATAAACACTGAAGTTAAAGCATGGAATAATTTCACCCCATCCCAACACAAATCTTCATTTCACAGGAGAGCAGTGTTAAGGCACTGATCAATCAAACTCAGAATGAGGAATGACTAAGAAAAGTATTAAAAATAAAGCCAGAAGTATTATCGCCATTATATAGTTGGCAGGCTTGTGATTAGAATACAGTGCTTAGTTAGGGTTGCTTTCTCTGAAAATAGATATAATAGAGGTGGGAATGCTGGGAGTTGTAGGACTTTTTTCTTTCCAAACATGCATAGGATTGTGCTCTAAATCAATCATTGGGAGTGAAACATATTCATTCATTCATTCATTCATTCATTCATTCATTCATTCATTCATTGCATTTATATCCTGCCTTTTCCCCTGCAAGGAACCCAAGGCATAATACATAAATCTCCTCTTCTCCATTTTATCCTCGCAACAACAAGCCTGTGAACTAGGTTGGGCTGAGAGTCTGCAACTGGCCCGAAGTAACCCAGTGAGTTTCCGTGACCGAGTGTCGACTACAATCCAGATCTCCTGACTCCCAGTCCAACACTCTAGCCACTACATTGCATCTTCCTCATTAAGAACATTTTAAGAAACGGGGGACTTTTAGGCTAGGAAAAAAGATGATTGAGGATCATATAAATAATAAACTAAATAAATTTGTATTTTAATACAGATATATACATAAGAATTTCATGTTTCAAAACACATATGAAGCTCCTGAATTGAGTGGGCTTCTTCATTCCCTAGAAGAGGAGCCAAGAGGGTTAAGTCCCTTGTGCAGGAGCTCCGTCTGTGCATCAGAGTGTTTGCTCCATTTTGGATCACTGTGCATATCTTACACTATGTGAAGAAAATCAAGCCACTGACCCCAACTCTACCAGTGAAAATAACAATTTAGTCATTAACCTAAATGGAATCTGAATGGCAACGGTCATCTGGCGGAAATAACAGGGAGGAACAGGGAAGCTACCACCTGTTAGGCCACTGTACATCTAAGTGCGGTGAATGCAGGTTTCAAGGGCAGGTGCCTTATGCTTCATACCAGTAACTCGTGCAGCCTTGCATTGATCATATCTTGCAGGTTTGTTTTGTCTTCGAGGTCTAGGGCTTGTTTGTATTGCCACCTTTCTGGCACGAAGGGCCACTTCATTTCCTTTGCCTCTTTGATGAGGGTCCTCAAATCTTCAGGGAGCAAAGCTGGAAAGGTCAAAGTGCAGGTAAGCGATTCAGCCACGGAAGTTACAAGGTAGCACCTAACACGCTGAAAGCATTCCCTTGGCCGCTTTGCTTCTCGTTGGCTACAAGCTGTCACCAATTCCAGCCACAGACAAGTAATGAGAGGCTGCCTGTCATCAAGTGACCTCTGGTGCTCTGCCCTGCAGGTAAACTGGAGCTGTCTGCCATTAAGGCCAGGAATTCAGCAGGAAGCGAAAGACTCCGGTCACTTTGGAGTGAAGAATAGGAGACAGAAAGGAACGGACGAAATGGATTCCTCCGTGTGAAAACGGGAGTTTGTATTGGGGGAGTTAATGTAACAACGTAATGGCTCGAACCTTCTTTCTGACAATATCATTGGCATAAAATAAATGTTAAATGTTTTTATTTGTTACATTTGCATCCTGATTTAAGGGGTCAGAGCAGCATTTTAGCATCACAGTGGGTTGGATCCAGACTTGCACTTGGCGGTGTTCCACTTATGCCAGAGGAAGGGGCAGGATGGCAATTTTCTCTAGTCCTTCCTTCCCTCTGCAGGTCCTTGTGGCCCCTAAAAAACTTTCCAGAGGTATATGGAAGGAAATAGACTGAACTAAGTAACATCCAAAACTAAGGCTCAGTTCAGACAACACGTTAGTCAATGCAGTGTGAAAACTCCACTCAACGGTTGTGGTTTTAGGGGGTACTCGTGTTCTAACTCCACTGTTGTGTGACTGTGGGCTACCGTGAAGTTGAGTGAAATCCATTGTGACATTTGATTGACAATTCCTCCCCCCCTCTCCTCCCCCAGTCCTCCTGATGGTATCCCATCAGCCATTGCTGCTAAAAAACAATCCTGGCGGCTCTCCTAGAGCTCTTGCCAGGGAACTCTGCAGCCAATGGGAAAAGTCAACTCAACTGAAAACTCTACATAGCCTTCCACACAACATGCAACGTGATGGTTGTGCAGGAACGCTCCTCTGCACAGTGTGGATATTCAGTGTGGAGTGTTTTCCAAAAAACCTCCACCGCGGGGTAGAGTTTTCCCACCAGACAACACATTTCTCAACGGTGGTGTAAAAACTCCACTGTAGAGTTCTAAAACTACTATTGAGGAATGTGTTGTCTGAACTGAGCCTAAATAGATTATTTAGCCCAGTCCAGGAAGGTAGCTTGTGATAGTGACTATCAGTAACCCAACAAGCTTCATAGTTGAGCAGTATGTAGTAGTAGTAGTAGTAGATATGACTACTTTGAGAATTCTTGGGGAATGCTCAGACCTTTTCAGGAAATTGTCCTAAAGACCCAGCTCAAGTGAGCTTTTCCACTATCATCAGTCCTCTCACCAGCCAGATCCCATGCTTCCTGAGTTGCATGGGGTCTACGGCAAGGATCAAAAAAGGAGTCAAGGAGATTGGCAAAACCTGAAGTTCTCCCTCCATTTTCAGCAAACTGAAATGAAGGCTTCTGAGCATTCTCAAGCACCTCCATTGTTGGTCAGAATTCTGGAAATTATAGAGTTTCTTTTTTTTTAAAAAAAATCTTCCTCAGAAATGAGTCAGAAAGAATAAAAACTGGCAGTGTAGAGTCCAAGCAATCTCAAAGGTCTTCAGCGCAGAGCAAAGGCCATCTTAAATAGCCTTTTCGCTTAGCTTTGGAAACTAGTTCCTTATTATTCCTGGCAAATGAGTCAGGAGGATTTTTTTTTAATCTACTCTTCCCTGTGTTCATATTGGCAGGAACAGCTTCTAGGTTTGGGAAAGACAAGGAAACAGTGATGAATGAAGACCCTGGCAGACGGGTGGGGCTAAACCATTCCAAGTCAAGGTGTGTATTTGTGTGTTTGTGAAATTTGTAACCAGCCATTACACCAAATGCTGGTGGTGGTGGTGGTGGTGGTGGGTGGGTTTGGCTTAGCGATTTTCCAAAGTGGGAAAGTTCATTTCCAAATCCCTTCCCACCCCAATTTCCTGAATTCATCTCCATCATACATAGTAAGTAGTATCCTGGGAAGAAATGATAATGAGCTTCCGGGTTTGAGTTCAGACAATTCGCTTGGTTCAAAACTGCTGCTATAAAAGATGCTGAGCAGTTGCTACATTTATCTAAGCACATATGCCTTTGGTAATCATTACAGGCTTTTTAAAAGAACCTCCCAGAGAAAAGACATCTGCAGCTTTGCAGCATTTAAGTAACCTGCAATGGATTAGTCCAATAGGATAATCACTATTTCATTGGATAGTGCACATTTCATTGGATCCAGATTTAGAAGACATACTAAGAGTAGTCCCATTGAAATCCATTGGACTTAAGTTAGGCATAACTAAAAATAACTAGGTCTGTACCCAACCCATTGTGATATTACTAATACTGCCGATTCACCTTTATCTTATGGCTAAAGTGCACACTATATTAAATACGTAACATGCAGCTGTTCCCCACCATTCTGGTTACCTTAGTATAAGTGCATGGAGCCCCAATCTGGATTGGGATCATTGTGCACAAGTATGGGAGAGGTTTAAACCTTCCCACCCTGCCACTCTCCCCCAGATGTGCTCCCCACTGCAGGGACTAAAAAAAGAAAAGAAAAAACCTCCCATGGTGCTAATGGAAGACGTGTTTCCCCCCTTTTTTCATCTACACTGGGGGAGGGATGAATGATGGGGTGAGCACGTTTAAAGCCCCCGCTATCCATGGTGGTCCTGATCTGGATTGGAGCCCTGTGTGCTTGCACTAAAGTAAACAAAAAGATGAAGATCAGCTGCATGCTGCTTATTTAATGTAGTGTGTGTAGCTTAGCCCTTAGATAAATATAGAAAATTCTAGGGTATCTCTGGGCCCCTGATACTTTTCTTCCTGAAGCAAGCTTACCTGAAGGCCCATGTCTAATGTAATGATTATAAGGGCACTGATGTACCTTATCTGGAACTAAACTGATTATTTATCATGCTCTGCAGCATTTAATAGGAGAAATAGAAGAAGAAAGAACTACCTGATTAGAAGTTCAATAGCCCATTCTAACGAGTGATAATAAAGCTGAAAGGAATTTGTGATGAGGAAACAAAAGTGCCTTTTGTGGGATGAAATGAAAGGAAACCTAAAACACATATTATAAACTATATTCCTAAATGTTAGAGCACTATATAGTTTTCATCCTAGTCAAGAGAAACAGAAAGCTGTGCATAAACAGAATTGCCCCAAATGAGGAGGCTTTAAACTTTACGACTATCATCATAATTGATTCACCCGTGTAAAGTGGCTGGTACTACAGAGATAGCAAAACTAGGAGGAATCACATGATTTCTCTTTCAGAAAGGAAAGTCTAATTGAGGTGAGTGGATTGATGGCTTTTAACAAATAAG
Source organism: Elgaria multicarinata webbii (assembly GCF_023053635.1). NCBI lineage: Eukaryota > Metazoa > Chordata > Lepidosauria > Squamata > Anguidae > Elgaria > Elgaria multicarinata. Next base: position 31,769,779 of record NC_086180.1, on the reverse strand, counting down.
CAAGCAAACAAAATTCATTCCTATGTATTAAATGTAGATTATTATCTATTTTTAATGTATAAATACTTGCTTAACAGAGAACTATCCTATCACAACAGGAAAGGGACAAAGAACTAAGAACATTAAAAAGAATTTCAACAGTGACAATTTAATAGTTATCTTATGTACAAACTCAGAACATTTGGCCATTCAAGGTTCTGTACTGAAACTGGAAAGCTTCTTGCAGATATACTAACGCTGTAATCTTATGTACACTTACCTGAAGGTAAGCTCCAGTGAATTCATATGTACCTGCCTGAGCCTTAAAATTGGAGGCCCTGTTTTCTGGACATTAGCAAGAGCTGTTAGTTTGGCGAGTACCAGAGACAGAGCCTTTTCTGTAGTGGCCCTCCATCTCTGGAATCCCCTCCCCAGGAAAATACACTTGCCCCTCTCCTTGTTTGGCTCCACAGACTTTTTTTTATTCTGGGCAGCTTTTGAGTGGTTGTGGTGCTGTAACTCTTTTTATCTGCTGCTGCTATTTTAATGTTTTCATTTACTGCTGTTACTTTTATCTAACTGTTTTTATCTGATTTATTGATTCATTTGATACTGTCATGGCTTTTCTGTATCATCCTATATATTTTAACATTGCTTTTTGTTCTATCTTATTATGTTGTTTTATATAAACTGCCTTGGGATGATAATCTATACTGAAAGGTGGTTTAAAAATCAATTAAATACAAATAAAATTCAGTGGGACTTACTTCTGAGTAGACACACAGAGGTTTGTGCTGCAAAACGATTTAAGCTGCAATCCTATGCATACTTACATGAGAGTGAGTTCCACTGAACTCATGCATAGGATTGCATTGTAGGTATTACTATTAACTTCTTAGGATAACTGTCTCTGGAAGAGTAGCCACTGTTGTCTCCTATAGGAAAAAAGGGGCAGAATTCTGTGGCACCTTAAAGGTTAAGAAATGGATCATGATCTGAGCTTTCATAGGTAAGAGCTTACAATATCAGATGGCATACTAAATTAATCCTCCAATTTAAGTAAATGATATATACTTCATATCATGTTAAAAAAAACAACCCAATGATTTCTATTGTGTTTACAGTGCTGTTGTTCAAAATATTAAATGCCGGGAAATGCTCTGTGCCATTTTATTTTCAAAACCACGTTTCTAGCTGATGGAAACGTTAAAAGACCGAGAACTCAATTGTAGCGAGTGACAGGGGAAACCGCCAAACTACTTTAGTGACAGGGCCGGACATCCAGTGAAAGGAAAGCAAATAACAGCCGGCATTCAGAAGTTGCATTAATTTTTTTCTTCTGTTTTTTATAATTGAAATTTATGCGCATCACCAAACTTTGGGAGCATTGTTTTTCTCAAACGAAAACCGCTCCGCACAGCCTCATGTTTACTGAAGCTTTAAATGAGAACTGACAGCAATTCATTGGTACAAAGTAGGCTTCCTTCCCTGCCTGCCTTCTAGCTCACATCCTATTCATGTCCTAGAAATCCAGTAATCTTTTGACACTTATATCTGCTTGGAGATGGAAAAATAGGGCAGCCTGGGTACGGTGGAAGTTCAGGGCAATCAGCCGCCTCACACCCTGCAGTTGTCACTGGGATCTCACCTCTGTGTTGCTGATGCTTGTTCTCGTCTCCCTTGGACTGGGCCTCCATCTCTGGTGAGATCTGATCCAGCATTTGCTTACATTCTTGCAACAGATTGGTCACCATTTTTCTATTATTCATGATGCTTGCTCCCACTCTGCTGAGAATCCAGGCTGGGGCAAAGAGTGTTTGTGTGTCTCTGGGTGTGCAGCGATCAATTACCTAGAAGAAGATACACACTCTAAATGAAAAGAATCCCTTTCAGGCTGAGATACCTGGTGAACAAAAGACGGGGGAAGATGATTAACTAAAGCATCATCCATTATCTGCAAGGCTCAAGCCGGGTAGGATAATAGGGGATGTACATGACAGCCTCAGAGGACTTTATTAGAGAAGGTGTGAAATTACTCCAGGGTCTCTGTGACAAACTGTGCAAGACAAACATCTCCAAGTGACCAGACCATGAAGAAAGAGTTTGCTTTTCAATACGACTGTAAAGTCCCAAACAGTGCATAGAATCACTTTGCATGCATGTGACTCCAGGCAGTCAAGTGCTTTAAGTCGGAATCCTTTAAGGCAGAAAGACCTTTTAACCTTGCACGGCAGTAAAGCACCATGATTTTAGGAACACTAGCTGGGTTACATCACTTATTCTTTCTAGAGACAGTAGGAAGCATGTTGGGAACAAGTGCTGTGGTAATCTTACACGCAACATGGTAGATGGAAGGCAGCCATCCCCCGCTAACACCCCAGCTGACAAAAAGACACGGTCCAGTTTCCATGTTACAATAGTACAACAGGAGAGAACTAAACCTTACCCCAAAAATATACATGGGGTTGTTGGTGAAAATGGCATCTCATTCTCCAGTACTCTCCCAATTCTCTGTAATGTCCAGTGCTGGGATGGTGAACCTACAGACTGTGGGCCGAATTTGGCCCACCAGACCTCACCAACCAGCCTATGGAAGCATCCATGGTGGCATCCATAGAGGCCACTCTTCCTCTCTGAAGTCCCCACAACCTTGGAGGTGGGAGAGGGAGCAGAAGAGTGGTTCCTAACTGAACTGCCGCCTCAAGAAGCATTCCTTGATGTGGTGGTTCAGCCAGCTTCACTTGCCCCTCGCAGTTCCCTTGAAGGGTTGGCTCCCAAAAACTCAAGCCAATGAGGAAGGTGAGTGTTGAAGCTGACTCTGTGTGTATGTATGTATGTGTGTGTGTGTGTGAGAGAGAGAGAGAGAGAGAGAGAGAGACAGACAGACAGAACTTTCTTGCTTGAAACTTTGCCTTGGCCCCAAAAATATTCTCTACCCCTGTTCTAGTAGAACTCACTGTGCGACATATCATCATGTCATGTATTTCCCCATTCTATGGAGAAATAACGTAGAGTGGGAGCGACAAAATTCACAGAATAATGACATGACATGATCTCACATGGATGAGATGTACTAAACATTTTGGGGAACCTGGAAAACACCAAGATGCCATTTTTTGTGGCTGCCCCATGTCTGTTCTGGACTGAGAAATGAAGGATCACAAATAAAACAATGCAAATATACAAAGATTTCAGGAGTGGGTAGATTTCTGCCAAATAATAAACATTTTAGTCTTTTCCGCTTGAAAGATGCATCTGTCTCCAAATGGAGAAAGTCTCCATTTTTCTTTCCGAATCACATCATCTTTTTAAATAATAATAATAATAATAATTCTCCAATCAGTTAAAAGATATCCTATAGTTAAAATACCTTGTTGCAACATATCCATTAAGAAGAGAACTTCAGAAAGTTCTGACCAATTGGCTTTTTCCTTATTCTACAGTAGTGCTTCTCAATTAGCTGTTCAGTGAGCAACCTTTTAACCTACAGTTCTTTCAACAGTGATGCCTTAGTGTGCTCTTGCACACTCGCAAGAACAAAAATAAATAAGACTTGGTATTTCAGATAATGTCCAGTTATAGCAAAGTCCAAAGTCACTTTGGACTTTGCTATAACAGAGTCTCTCCGTATATCAATTTTAGTACATCACATTATTCCAGCAAAACAGGAAACTAAAAAGAATGCAATGAATGAAGTCATGTGAATAGTATAGTTGTGGGTACAACTGAAAGTTAAGCTTATGTGTGATGTAATTAACAACTATCCAAACTAGCATAGTGCACATACTATGGAAATATATACAGACTTGTGATGGAAAGCCAAGTGTGTCTTCCAAAGCTGATAGATCTAAAAATCATTACCATATTAATGGTAATTTGCAATACAAGCCAGAGATAGAAATGTGAAGGTCCTGAAGAAGAATAAAACATGCTTTCCATTATTATATAGTCTTCTCCGTTCTTACCCTAGTCCAAACATCTGGGAATGGAGAAAGCTACCTGATTAGCTCCTTTCCTAAGGCCCATTTTCCACATTATGCAGCAGCAAATTAACTAGGTTTGCTACCAAATGTACTCTCAACAGGTAGCCAATCCCAGCTTCCTGACATTTCACATACTTAGGTACACACCAAGAAAGGGTAATGAGTGAAGCAGCACTTACAGTTAACATCCCAAAATTTCACCAACATCCCAAGATCTCATCAGTTTTGTCATACATTGAGTTAATTTTGTCTCAGTTGCATTACATATGTCCTGGTTACATCCAAACTAAACTATTGTACTGGGCTCTCTGAGTGGTGGTGGTGCGTGGTTCAGAAACTTCATTGGTACAGAATGGAGTTGCTTGGATGCTTGTGGGAGCCAAATGGCCAGAGTATATAAACTCTATACTATACCAGCTACATTGTCTGCCTCTTTGTTTCCTGGCCCAGTTTAAAGTGCTGGGTGGTGACCATTAAAGTCCTAGACAGTTTGAGACCAGATTATTTGTAGGATCTCCTGCAGCCTTCTCAGTACTTAAGATCTGATTTGGAAAACCTGCTTGCGCACCTGCCATAAACATCTACCAAACCGGTGGGCACTGGAGAGAGGACCTTTTTGGTGATTGCCCCATATCTGTAAAATTCTCTCCCTAGGCTTTTAAATGGACCTTGAAGACCTTTTTATTTCAAGCGGCTTTTAATTAACATGTGTGGTGCTCTGTAATGTGTCTAACTGCTGCTGTTTTAATGCTTTAAAATCTTTAGTTCAGATTGTTGTTTTTACTGATATATGATGAATTGTGTAGTATTGTTTCATATTTTTTAGTGTGAGCTGCCTTAGGAGGGATCTGCCCTGAGAGACGGCCGATAAAGTATGAAACAAACAAACAAAGCAATCTCTGTGTCAGAAAACAGACATATATCATTTGAAGTTTGTCTTTTCTGCCCGAAGTACCGGTATTGGGCATGCATTTACTTGTTTGTGTAGGAGACCTGCAGTAAAATCTTATATCTACTCAGAAGTAAATCCCATTGAGTTCAGGTAAGTGGGTTTACTGCTGCAACCTTAAACTGCTTCCAGGGTGCTCACTTTGACACATATGTAGGTTTCTCTAACTGCATGATGCTTCATGGTTCTTTATTAAGGAGCAATGCATAATTCTTTGCTGTTCAAGAAAAAATATTTTTTAAACTCAACAGACATTGAGATATAGATACCCTGTTTCCCCGAAAGTAAGACATCCCCCGAAAATAAGACCTACTTCCAGTTTTGCCTCTCACTGTAATATAAGACATCCCCCCGAAAATAAGACCTTTTTTTTGTTCAACAATAAATGTGTACCATATTCTTCTTCATGGAAAAATAAGACATCCCTTGAAAATAAGACCTAGCGCATCTTTGGGAGCAAAAATTAATATAAGACACTGTCTTATTTTCGGGGAAACAGGGTATATAAGAAAGTGTATCTGATTGTATCTTGCAACAAGAAAATGGATATCCATCTACCTGAACTGAAACAAGGAGTAGCTTCAAAAATATCACTCATAAATCACCGGTGATCCATAAAATTGACAAGTCAATTGATATACTCAGTAACTCTCTGCTCCCATTAGAGTCTAAGTATGTGAAAGGGATAAGCTGCCAAGGATAAGAGGAAGAAACCAATTTTGCAACGTACTCTTGGGGGCCATTTGCAGTGTACAAAATAGAAAAGTGGAAACTGGATAGACCAGCTGATTGGAGAAGCAGTGCCTTATCTAATGTGTACTCAGGAAACGAAAGCATGAAATAAAACCATTGTCATTGTGGGTATAGCATATCCAAGAGAGCCAGGATAACATGATGTCTTACTGAAGGAAGGCACTAAACAGCTCAACACTAGGAAAGGAAACACAATAAAAGTAGAAGATCTCTCAGTGGGGTCGTTCGCATGATCATCAGGCGGTTAACCACACTGTACATGCCAGTAGCATGCCAGCTCGATTTGCTTAATTACCCTTGCTGGTGTGGCTTACCATGTCATCCAAATCTGGCAAGGATGGGTTGCCGCCATGGTTAGCAAACCACCTCAGAACCCGAAAACAGCCCATGGCTTCTAGATGGCTTTTTAACTACAGCAGGAACCCACCCTCATTGCATTTAGATGACACAGTAAACCGCACTGCTGAAGGTAATTATGCAAATTGGGTCAGCATGTGACCGGCAGTGCAGCATTGTTAAGCCACTGTGGTTTGTTAACTGTGCTGCTGATGGACGAATTATTTTTGAGTACTGGAAGAACTGAAAGGGGCTCCCAGACCTCCCATTCAAAAATTCACTCCTGGTTACCCCCCCTCCCCAAGATTTCTTAATTTCAGCAGTATAATTCAGGGTAGGGGGAACATTTTTGTTGTTATTGCTGCTGCTTTTAAATAATCAGGAGTAAAAAATCCTTGGCAATCTACTGCCAGTTACTCCAGGAACTACCTTTGATCTAGATCCTGTCTTCATGCCACTGCAACTTTTGGCTTGTGCTGGTGTGTGATTTGTGATCTGGGTGCCTGGTGACATAAGCAGCTAACTCTTTTGTCAGTGCTCAGCCCTTATCATGTTAGAAGTTCTGTGTGAATCAGCCCTGGCATATACAATCTCCTTGCATGAGCGACAGCTGCAGCTAACATGTCAAGTACACATCGATCTGCATCCTCTTGGACATCCACAAATATTGTAAGCTGTGTTAGAGTGGTCAGCAAGCACAGGGGAATTAGAAGCTATAATGAAGAGGACTTAGGCTGTAACATAAAAGAGCTTCTGTGCTCAGTTTTCCAAAATTGCCACCCAGTATTACTTATTTTTTGCAAGCCAGTGAGTAGACATATGTGTTTCCATATTCTTCATAATTTCATCAGAAAAAACAGTGTCATAGATCTGATGAAATGGACTCTAGTTCATAAAAGCTTAATCTGTAATAAATGTCTTTTAAGGAATCACAAGTCTGTTGCTTTTGCTACAATAAACTAACACAGCTACCCCTCCAGCAAGTCTTAATTTTGTGTTCCTAGAAACTAGATTTGAAATTCTGAAAAACCAATTAAAACCCCTAAGCCCTTTCTTTCCCAAGGAAAAAAATATATATTATTATCCTAATTTTGATCTTCAGGCTATGCAACAATTCCAGAGAGACCAATGAAGGGGAAACAAAGACCTGATGAGTTCCACGTGGAGACTGCATTTATGGATTAATCCCAACAGGGAACAAATAAAGCTCATCCCAGGAGTGTTCAGTGGGGGCTTAGCACAGTCAATTGAGAAAAGCAATCGTTATTTATGGCCAGTGCTGTTTTGACTTTCAAATAAACATTTTAATTATTTTAAGTGCTACACTGAACCTTCCCCTTTCTCTGGGTGGAAATGTGTGGTGGCCCTAGAATGGATGCAATGGTAATTACACAAATCTTTTTGTCATGTTAGGAATCATTTGCAAAGCCGAGTAGGGAATGAGTGATGCTTGAATTACCTGGGGACCTGGCAGCAGCAGGAAGCACAAAGCTCATTACTAACATGAAGGGGCTCCCTTATTTCCCTTCCGAGGTGGGGGTGGGGGTGGGGGTGGGCCTTCCCTTCTTTTTCTTTAAAGTATCCAAGTAAAAGATCTGCGGTGCGGTGGGGTGGGGTGGGGTGGGGTGGGGAAGCCTTCTCACAAGTATCGCAAAACAAGGAATCCACACTCTGGCTTTGGCTATAATCATGAGTAACTCTGAGAATAACACAGTCTTAGGTCAAGAGTAGCTCAAGAGGAACTCTGCTTGTATAACAAGGCTTCCCACTTTTGTCCCCTTGTGCTCCCCAAAAGTGCTCAGGAGTGCCAAGGTGCCTCTGGCATGGCATGGCAAGGGATGTGGTGTTTGTGCAAGGAGAGCCTACCTCATTTTTTATTTTTTTTTGCACTGCTTTTCCCTCCCACTGCAACTTCCCTTGCCATATGCTGTCAGCCTTCCCCAATTTGGCACCTTTCAGATGTAGCAGACCACAACTTCCATCAACCCTGGCCAGTACTGGATTTCCAGGAGGCATAAGGGAGGCAATGGTGCTGGGAGGGCGGGACGTGTTTTGCTAATAGATTGCCATCCTAGTATCTAAGGTACTTTACATTTACTGTCTATTGTTTATTTATTTATTTAAAGTATTTTAATTTTGCTCCTCAGCCAGAGCGGCTTACATACAGTCAGTTAAACAAGTCCATGCGCTTTTCTACATGTGGGTATTGACTGGCTGTTAATAAACTGTACCTACTTTTAGTTTTGTCGCAGACTTGAGATCAGAACACTATACAAAGAGTGTTTCTTTTCCTGCTTTTCTGCTATATATCCTCTAGGTGGCACTGTGGTATAGCGGAATAGCGCAACTACACAAATGAAAAAAGCAGTTTCTTTTGCATTTACAATTAGATGCCGCTCTAAAAAAAACTTGTCAAAAGTGTTTGCTAGACAGAGAAGCGAAACTGGAGGCTCATGGCATCATCTAAACAACCTATAAACAACGTGGATGACGAGCACACGATAAATGCTTTGTGTAGAAAAGGTATTTGTGAAAGATCCATTTCTTTCCACAGTTATGCTGTATAGGGCTTCCTGCTGCAGTGCTGTTTTACTATTCTTACACAAAATGTAGAGGACCTACTAGAGTTGCTATTCAAAGACTACAATCCTAAACACAGTTGTTTGGGAGTAAGTTCCATTGAAATAAAGGATCATTATGCTGCAAAGCATCATGTATTAAAGCACAGAAATGATATTCCAGCTATGCCACTATAGGTTTACCACATATTCTAACTCCCAGGGTCCATACTATAGCTATGCTACCTCCTATGATTTCCATATGACTTTATGATATTGGATGCTTATAATATAAATTAGGCATAGTGCCTACTATGGGCTATGCTACTTCTTAAGTTTATATCTTTAGGCCTTGTAATAGTCAAGAGTTGCTAGCATGTTCAACAGTTACTCCAGAAGAGGTTAGAATGTGAGAATTGAGAAGTCAATTTTTAATTCAAATTATAGTCCATGTTGATACAGATATTTGAATGAACTAATGAATATACTTCCATATGTGTGTATAGAGAGGGGGACATCCTTCTATGACCACCACACCTATCCAAAAACCAGCTTCTTCCAGGAGGAGGAGGAGTGGGAAGCAGATCTGTAATCCCATAGAGGCATGATCACATGCTACCTTCATGCCACCTACTGAAGGCTACAGAAACTGCTTCAGTTGCTGTGTGTGTGTCCTCCTCAGATGGGTACATGTATACTATCTAAGGTGCCCATCAACTCAGGGCCTCAGTGTGCCTCTTAGGAACCCCATTGCACAGTGGCTGGGTCCTCTAGCTACAATAAAATCAATTCCAGAGCTATGTGATCCAGCATTTTCACCACACAGATGATTGGGGGCAGTGATGACAAATCACTGGCCTCAAGATGGAATTCCCCCATATGAAAGAGACCAAGTGGCATCTCCATACCAAAGGGGACATGTGGCCCAGATTTTACAATGTCAGAGTTGAGCTCTTCATGTTAGAGTCAACACAGTCAAGACAGGGAACAAACCAAGGCTCTGGAAAGTCTATCATTGTCCATACAAAGGCCCACCCTTTACAAGAATGTAGGGTTTGGGTCCAGCTCCTCTGTAGGTGCACCCCAAGAAGACATGGGAACTGATTCTGAGTTAGATGGATAAGGGAAGGGGGAAGGTGTTCACAAGGTTGCAGGACCTGGAGTTCTGTGAGAATAACAGAGAGGAGGATACCCAGGTGCAACTTAATCATCTGCAGGATGGCCAACCAGGGCCCCTTGAACTCATGAGAATGCAGGATCCTAATGAGGAGGAGAGGCTGAGAGTAAAGGGATAGATGTCAAATGAGAAGGGAGAAGCAATGCAGAGTCACAAGGAGTTCTACGAGGTTGCGGAAGGGACACCGCAGTTTGCATAATAAAGCTGTTTGACTGTCAACACAACTGGGCTGCTCGACTACAAAGGATGCCAGTAGTTGGGCACTCAACAAGGAAGTCTTCATTAGCAGTTCCTGTTGAGCAAAGCCAATGGCAAAATCAGGTGGGGTGAGCCACTCTAACACTGGAAACTGTTCGCTGCCCAGGCTGTCCTGCACAGAACCATGGATTCCAAGTTCTGTCCCCAGAAGCTCATACACTGACTACGCCAGCACGGTTTGAAATGAAGACATACCCACTTATGTATCAACGCATTATCATAAAGCATAATGTTAGGTTGGTGTTAAGAAGACATTATGTTGGCATTGCAAGCAGTTTAAAATCTGCAAATGTTTAAAATCTGAGAATTAGTTGATCAGCAGGATTGGGTGGGAAGGATGTGGTAAGAGCTTGTAAACCTTAAAATACAAGAGAGAAAATTCATCACAGGGACACAGACAAATGTAACCTGTACAAATGTACAATAACAAATGTAAATTGTCGTAATCTCTAAGGGAATTATAATCTTGTAAGTAGAAACACAGAAAGCTGCCTTAGACTGAGTCAGGCCATTGGTCTATCTAGCCTGGTATTGTCAGCACTGACTGGCAGTGGCTCTCCAGGGATTCAGGCAGGAGTTCTTCTTGCCCTATCTGGGGATGCTGAGGATTGAAGTTGGAGCTTCAGCATGCAAAGTGCTCTACCACTGAGCTTCAGCCCCTCCCCAAATCATTTCTCTTTCTAGATGTATTGTCCTGTAGTTTATTACACGGAATGTGTGTGTGTGTGTGTGTGTGTGTGTGTGTGTGTGTGTGTGTGTTGGAAGTGTTTCTCTCTACTTGTCTAAACCACAAACAAATATTTGTCTAAAACCACAAACAAATTTAGAGCAGAACTAACAACGATGCCTGAAAAGTACAGCTGGTTACAGATTCTTTTTCTTTCCCTACAGCACTTTGAAGCATGTGCTTGTTAAAACTACTTTGAACCCGTATCATTACGCTACACTGCATTTTGTATCTACTCACTCTAAACGACTAGTTTTCGTCCCTTTGGAATTGAATAGCAAGAGTCCTGTGGCTCTTCAGAGGGGAGCAGGTCTGAGCACCAAGCACACAGCTTTTTAAAAGGTCAGATTCAAATTTTAACTTTCAAGATAATGAGGTTTGTTTCCTTATCAAAATTAGCAGAGCCACATTTTATATAGACTTCCTTGCAGTTTTAATTTGAACTTTAATTCAAAACTGAGTTAAGATGATCGGGGTGTATGTGTGTAAGATACCAGGTGTGTTTTTAAAATGGATTTAATGGTGTGTGTGTGTATATATATAGCTTAGGTCTGGATGGTATTAACTGGATTAATGCCATTGACATCTCTACCCATTTATACCTGCTAGGCATTGGGTTTTCTTTTTACCTTGCTAAATTTTTTAAAAAATAACCAGAAACTCCTTGGGCTTCCTGTATCAGTAACATGCCAAATGGAAGTCAAAACCGTTTTCTTAGAATAGTCCACCAATATCTTTTGTTTTTTGCCATTTTGCAGATATAGTGTAGAACACAGCTAAAAAAAAAACAAAAAACCAAAACCTGGTGTAATGAGAGAATGAGAGATGAAGCAGCTATTTGCTCGAGGCTCTATTTCCATCTTACTTTTCTGGTGAAAAGATTAAATGCTTTCTTTTTGCAATGCTCCGTACACCAAATGGCACTGGCTGTATTAAAATAAGGAAAACCCGGACTCAAGGAAAGCCCCTCCTAAGGCAAGCTCTCTTGTTAATATGCACGAACTTGAAAGGGTTCCTTTTCTCCTATACAACTACAGTGTGTGTGTGTGTGTGTGTGTGTGTGTGTGTGTGTGTGTGTGTGTAAATTGCAGGGGGCTCATTGGCATAAATCTCGGCTGTGACCTCTGAGGTAAACGGGATTTACATTACTTTCTGACAAGAATTAAATGAAGGCCTTGTGGATATATGAACAGCCTTCTAGACTGCAACAGATGGGCATGAATGTGCTCCCTAGGCAAACTATCAGTGACATCTGTGTCCTCCAAATTCTGGTGGTCTCAGCCAATTAACAGGCAAAATGGGGGGGGGGGAAGGGGCATAGGAGGAGGGCCGGTCCCTGCACAGTCTCCCTTCTTCCTTTAGTAAAAGCTGAAGCAGAAGTGCTTGTGTTTAGAAATGAGATCAAGAGTAGCCTGAAGCAGAGAGTGGGTTTTTTTTTTAAAGGAACTATAGAGATAAGCTTTTCAGGAGGGACTTAGATTATATTAGATATTACTAAAGCAGCATAAACCAAATGACCTTTATATATCAGTCTTCCTCATCCCCCGAAGACGAAGAACCTCCAATGCATGGGTGGCATAGTTTATTCTGGATTTACAGAAATGAGGTAAAGTTTAGAAGCGGGGTGGTACGTAGGATTGCAGGTAGACGCAAAGCAAAAACTTGGTTTCTCCAGTGTTCTAAATTTTGTGCACTTCCTGGATTCCTAAATGGTTCTATTTCATTTCCAGAATCTGGAGCCAAGTGTTATGGACTTTATGGCTAGCCTCCCTCTACGGACAGATTATGGTGCAACATTCTTAGGCTCACACAATGATTTTTTTTTTTAAAGTGAGCCACGTGAATTCATGCATGTGGAAAGGCTATGACTGAATGAGTTAACCACATCAATTCCAGAATTATTATTATTATTATTATTATTATTATTATTATTATTATTTATTTATATAGCACCATCAATGTACATGGTGCTGTACAGAGTAAAACAGTAAATAGCAAGACCCTGCCGCATAGGCTTACAATCTAATAAAATCATAGTAAAACAATAAGGAGGGGAAGAGAATGCAAACAGGTACAGGGTAGGGTAAGCAGGCACAGGGTAGGCATCCCAGTCTTTGACTGGACCTGTGCACCTATCTCTGAGGTGAAAAAACATAAAACTTGGAATAAAACTTTATAGTAACATATTTGCAGGGCACTCTAAGGAATATTATAAAAAGGCTATTTAAAGAAATTGCAGCATTTAGGGCCAAACTACACATGATAATAGAGGATTCCATTATTAAACACAACAACAAAGCTTGTTGACAATACCTCACTTTTAGGCTATAATCCTATGCAGTTTCCTATGAATATGTGTTACTGATTACTATGGAGCTTATATATGGATGTTCAAGAAGTTGCATTTGCTAAGGTAATACAAGTGCAGCTATTCAATTTATAAGGGAGAATTGGTAGGTAGCTTGTCGGTTCCACGCACTTCCTCCTCTACAAATCCGCCCTCCCAGGCTGTTAGCTGCCCACCCCCCGCAATTGCTTTTACCAATCTCATGCCCAGATGGGGCAAAATGGGCTAAAAATAGCCTGGAGTCATTTGCAGGGGAAAATGAACAGATGGTTGAATTACTCTCTGCCTGCCTATGCTCTCCTTCAAGTCCCCTCCTCACCCTGCATTAGGAGGCAAACACGGGGCCAAATGCATAACATTGATGGGGAACCACTCGCCTAAGGGCCTAAGCTGGATCCCTATCTGACCTGCTGGTTTCCCTGTCTTATCCCTGATCAGTGAGTGGAAATAAAGCAGTTTCCTTGCTCCTCTCCCCCCTGCTGTAATCATGCTTCATAAAACACCCTAGTGATGCCAATGGAGGCTTTTTAAAACATAAGAAGAGCCATGATGGATAAGACCATGGATCCATCCTGTCCAGCATTCTGTCCACACAGTGGCCAAAATGATGCTCACAGGAGACACACAAGCAAGACATGAATGCAAGAGCACCCTTCTGCCCTCTTTCTCCAGCAAATGGTGTACATAGGCATACTGCCTCTGAGCATCATCAGACGGGGGTGGTGGTAAATCACGTTTCCTTACTGTCACTCCCCCCCCACTTCTGTCCCACGATGCTTCCTCTTTCTTCACACAGGGGAAGAAAGAGGAAGTAAACAATGACCATGTGACCCATTCAGTGGCTGTTTTTATCCTGCCGCTTTTCCTGCCCACAGCAGAAAATGGTGGCACATTTCATTTTTTAAAAAAATTGGATTTAAAGGGGTCTATTTTGTGATGGAAAGAAGGCAAGAAGGAGCATGGGAGGCGGACGTCATTGTCAAAAGGACCCACAAACATCTGTAAGTGGGAAGTAACGAGCATGCAATACAACGCTCATCTGATGACGCTCTCTGATACTGGAGGTATTATACAACCATGATGATGATGATGATTAATTAATTTATTTAAAACATTTGTATCACTAGGATCTCAGGGCGGCGTACAGTAGCCTTTGTCCAATCCTCTTTTAGAACCTTCCAAATTGGTAGTCATCACTACATCTTGGATTCCATACTATGTGCTATGTGAAGAAATACTTCCTTCTGTCTGCAATGTGCGGGAGGTGGCACTTTGTGGGGGTGGCTGCTAGGGAGGAAGGGGTGAGCCCTCCCCCAACACTGATAGGTGAATCACTACTGGTAGTAAGACATGGCCCAGTGGCCCATGACAGAAACCTTGGCATACAAGATGGAGCATGTGTACTCTACATTTCCAGCGTGTGTGTGTGTTTGTGTGTGTGTGTGAATGCTGGGTAACCATATGGGAACCCCCACATTGCTTGAGATGAAATTTAGTCATAGAATCATAGAATAGCGGAGTTGGAAGGGGCCTAAAAGGCCATCGAGTCCAACCCCCTGCAATGCAGGAATCCACCCTAAAGTGGAAGCATAGTGTTGGATGGCAATCTCAAAACACACCCACTTTTCTCGTTAAGCTTCTGTCAATGAATTCATCTATTCATTAGCCCCACATTCAGTCTACCCTCCATGTGCAATAACATGGAGGGTTTTACAAAGTAAAAGAAACATGTGGCCAAAGGCAGGCTCAAACGAGTCACAATTTAAGGAACAAAAGCACCTGTTGTTTTCCACTAGTAATGACCTTAGTAGTACAAGTTTGGACTGTTTCGCTCTAAATACAGCCATCTCACAAACCACGGCTGCATGCGGAAAAGGGAATCGACATTAAGAGCAATAAATTTAAAAAGCTCGTTAAAAAAGACATAATGAATTTGGTACACCACATATTTCTACATCAAAGTTACCTTTGAAGTGACCCAGCTCCAATCCATGAACGAGGGAAACTGCTTCCTTTCTGATCTGATCTTACTTGGTGGTGTCCAATAAAATAGAAGTTAAGGAAATTGTTGTTATCGGAATATGGCCAGAAGAAGCCGTCACTCAATGACAGCCTTGTCCCACAACAACAATTGGGGAAATCATCAGGAAGAAGGCGAGGCCAAGTTTTGCAAGAAATGAAATTGTGGGGGTTTTTTTTGGAACTAATCTTGTCCTGCCGCTGTGGTCACCCACAACTTGCTGTGTGAAACAGCTTAGCCTTTGTCAATGTTAACAGGGTCTTGCAAAGGCTCGTCTTTCATGAATATGTATCATCAGCCCTCCATGTCTACAGAGACAAACTCTTCAAAACCGCAATAATATTAAAACAAAACAAAACAAAACCCCTCACCAACCAACCACCAAAATCCTAAGCTACTGGGCCGAGAGAGCAGAAATGCTAGTAAGTAATGTGAGCTCACGCTTTTGAAATGAAGCAACGGAAACTTTCTCTTCTAAACCTTTCTTAGGGCTCGATGAAGCCTATAGAACCTCCTAATTCTTCATGTGCAAATGTGCAAAACCTGCCATGACCTCTCAGGGGAAGAGAGATGATTATGCATTTTAGAGCTCTAGCAACATGCATATATAACAAATATTTGACCAGATGCATTGCACAGGTACCGAATACTCAGTTTTGCTTACAATACTAACAGTGTGTGAACGTCCAAGTTGCAACGTCCAAGGTGCAAGTTTCCTCACATGGATTAGCAGATCTGATGTGAATAGGGCTCCTCGTGTAAGTAAAGATTCCTGGCAAATCATAACATTGAATTGGTCTCATAATAATAGGTAGGACCTTTGCAAGCAATTTTTAATAATAAGCTAATGTTTCATTAATATACTTTATATATTTTAACATTTATTATGTTTTGAGAAACAGATGAAAGAAGGTTGTCTGAAGTGTTTTGTATTTGAGATTAATTTATAACCTGGTCCCACTTTGAATATCTTAGAATATTAAGTGCTCTTCCTATAAAAAATGAGTCTCTAACAGTGCAATCCTATAGATATCTACTCGCAGTTAAGCCCAATTCAATTCATTTTTATAGGCAGGGCAATGCTTTTCAAAATCTTGGATTCCCCCCCCCCCCATCATTTTTGCAACATTTTTTTTATCGTTTGTACAAACCAAGGCAGCTTAAATGAAATTTTCGAACTATATTGTATGACTATGGGTGATTCCAGGTGAGGCTTTTATTGTGCAATCACACTGCCTTATTCATGGAATTTTGTAGGGGGTACAGATATTGGCCCAGTTCACATGTGATGATAATATACCTGCAGTAAGAGCAGCTAAATAAACCACATACCTCCCATCTGAGGTTTGTTCACCTTTTAGTGTGAACTGAGAACCCTAGCTTGTCTGTTGCACATCTCTGCATCACTCTGGCTGCCTGCATTTCCTGATATGAAAAGGGTTTATGGGATGAATTACCTCATGATGTCTTTTCCTGGGCTTTAATTGAACTGCAGGAAGCTGGTGAGGCGACCAGCTGCCAGAGAGAGTTGTACAACAAAAGTCACAACACTCACACACACTCCTTGGGCACCTCATAAGCAAGGTAAACAAAAAAGAAAACCCCCAAACCGCATCCATGAGGAGTCCTCCAAAATTTTCTTCTCTTTTTTTTCTAAAGCAATTTTTTTTCTATCTAATTGAATGAGAATGGTAAAAAAAAAATGTAAGGCATTTTTGGCTCAGTGCTACTTTGAACACATTGATTTACAGGGCTGTTTTAACGCTAATTTTTTTTTTAATGGACCCCAGAATTATTGTTTTACATGGATACTACTGTTTTTATACTGTTGTTTTTATGTCTCTGATGGTTTTTAAATTTTGTATACTTTTAATGTTTACTGTTTTTAGCTTTTGTGAACCGCCCATAGAGCTTCGGTTCACAAAAGGGATTGTATATAAATGTAATAAAATAAATAAATAAATATTGCAAGATAATATGTGAAGGGTGTTCTTCCTAATGTTTAGTCAAAGAACTTTCTGACAGTACAAGCTGTTTGATAGTGGAACAGGCTACGTCAGAAGATGGGGGACTTTCCTTTGTTATAAATTTTTAAACTGAGGCTGGATGGCCACTTACCAAGGATGCTAGAACAGCAGATTTCCTGCATCAGCTAGATGATTTCTTAGGTCCCTTCCAACTATGATTCTATACTATATGGATGATGATGACAATGATGATTAGCAGCAGCAGCAAAATATTTTTTTATATACTGTAAAACGTTAAAGCAGGGGTTCCCAACCTTTTTGGACTCATGGGAACACCTGGGAATTTCAGAAACTGCTATGGGCACCACCACAAAATGGCTCCCATGGAAGATGTGGCTAGTCACATAATGGCTGCCTTGGGACCGTGGCTTATGAAAACTGGGAGAGAAATAGTGAGGCTAGAGACTGGGAGGGAAATAGCAAAGGAGTAAAGAAAGAGCAAGGCGAGAGGCTAGGAGGGGGAGAAACAGTGAGCTAAAGAGGAGGAGAAGGAGAGAGAGAGAGAGGGAGAGAGATCAAAGCTAGAGGAGAGAAAGAAGACTGCTCTAACATCTCCCAAGGATTTTCTAAAACATTTTTTTTTTTAAGGGAACAGGTAGGGGAGCCTTGTAGGGGATGCTGGAGGTCCCTGCGGGTGCTATGACACCCATCAGTGTGCGCTGGGGACCCCTGTGTTAAAGTGTGCATATTAAAGTGTGCATGTTTCTCAAATACGCGCCAAGAAACCAGTATTAGTATTTGCTACTCTGTAATGTCTGAAGTGGCCTTGTGCTTCTCACACTGCACTCTGTGTGACCAGAGGCTGACCAGTTTTCTTCAATGTTCTTTATGCGTAACTGTAGGAATAAATAATGCAGTGAAGTAATGAAGAAAAAGGGGAAGCTGTATAGGAACGACTTTAGGTATAGTATTTATGCACAATACGTTTTAGACTACAAACTCCTCCGGACAGAGATCTGTCCTCTTATATTTTGTAAACAAGCATGTACATTGATGGCCCTACATTAATATAGAAATATCATACAGTACTTGAAGCAATGAAGCATGAATGTGATTTAGGACAGGTAAGCAGATTAAAGGGGCAGGGAATACCCCTTTAATAAAGGCGAGTTGCAAAAAAAAAGTTCCGCCATTATAAGCCACAAAATTCTATTGCATATAAAAAATGACACCTGTTGTGCTAATAACCTGAAATTTTGCACTGTCAGGCATTGAGAACATCTGCCCTGTGGACCAGATAGCGCTCATGGGGATTTCCTACCTGGCCAGCTTCTAACCCTACCCCCTCTGGGGGCAGGAAAAACCCCTTATAGCCAATCACCAGTTACCTGTGAGTAGACCTGTAGTGTCCTCGTATTCGGGATGCTATTCAATCCTCTTTACTTATGAGTAGACATGCAATCCTCAGAAGTAAACCCTACCATATTCAATGCTGCTTACTCCCAGTATGTGTGTATAGGATTGCAGCCCGAAATGGGTAAAATAGATGCAATGCAATAATTTAAGATATAGTGTGCTCTTTCTTTTCCAAAAAATGGCCCAAAATTGCTACTCGTTGTGAATCAATTCATCTTAGGTTGCTCGTGACTGTTATTTTAACTACGTGAAATAAAACAAAGGGAAACCACAACTGAATTTAGCTTTACTTAATTTGGGGAGGGGGGAGTCGGGGTGGTGGTGTTGGCCGCCGCCGTAATCTATCTCAGACAAGCTACTGTTGTAAAAATCTCATTTCCACCCTTCCCATCTGATTAACATGAAGATAAAGAAATTTGTTTCTCAGAGTGGACTATCAAGGCACTAAGCTCGGTTTCGAGGGTTTATGTTATAGTGCAATGTTTGCTGTAGACATTTCCATTTCATTAGCATATTCTGCTTTACATGAAACCCAGCGATGAATACTCCCCCTGATCTGAAGCTAATCCTCTTTAAAGAGCTACGGGCTATATTACATGTGGCCACAGCCGCAGTGATGCCATCACTGAATCGCTTTGAAGCCTATTGAACAGTGTTCTCTTGTGAGACCTTGCCCAGGCCTATAAACGAACTGTGTTGTGAAAGCCCACTGTTTTTCATGAGGAAGAATTTTTATAAGGGGACAGAAATGACCCCCACCCCTCCAAACGAGGTCACAGCACTCATGAGAGAAAGTTGGTGTTGCACCACTTTCACTACTTCTAAGCAACAATTCATAATCTCCATCATCCAAGATTAAAGAAAACTTTATGTATTTAGTAATCAAATACAGCTGGGCAAGCAAAAATTAAAAGAAAATTGCTCATTTAGCACTTGAAAATTCATAATTTACCAAGATAGTCATCTTCTGGGGATCACAAGGATTTATAACACAATTTTAGGGGGATAGCTTTCTGTAAAAAGGAGCTGCTGTGCGGTGTACCGCAAGGTGCCATCCTTTCCCCAATGCTATTTAATATTTACATGAAACCGCTGGGAGAGATCATCCGGAGGCATGGGACGGGGTGCTATCAGTATGCTGATGACACCCAAATATATTTCTCTATGCCTTCAATAACAGCGTCAGCTAAGGATAGTGTGTCTCCTCTGAATGAATGCTTGGAGGTGGTAATGGGCTGGATGAGGAAAAACAAACTGAAGCTGAATCCAGACAAGACGAAGGTGCTCGCTGTCAAAGGCCACAACCTAGGTTTGGAGGTGTGTCAACCGGTTCTGGACGGGGCTACACTCCCCCTGAAAGACTGTGTTCGCAGCTTGGGGGTGCTTCTGGATCCGTCGCTCCAAATGACAGCCCAGATAGATGTGACAGCCAGGAGTGCCTACTATCAGCTTCAGCTGATACGCCAGCTGCGCCCCTTCCTAGAGTTGGAAGACCTAAAGACGGTAGTGCACGCACTGGTAACTTCGAGGCTTGACTTCTGTAATGCGCTCTACATGGGGTTACCTCTGTGCCTAGTCCGGAAACTTCAATTAGTCCAAAATATCGCAGCCAGGCTGGTCACTGGTACACCTAGGGGTGACCACATTACACCAGTTTTAAAATCTCTTCACTGGCTGCTGATTAGTTTCCGGGCGAAGTACAAAGTGTTGGTTATTACCTTTAAAGCCCTACATGGTTTGGGTCCAGGCTACCTGTGGGATCGCCTTCTCCCTTACAATCCGCCCCGCACACTCAGGTCCTCTGGGAAGAATCCACTTCAGCTAGCAAAAACTAGATTAACAACTGTTACCCAGAGGACCTTCTCTTCTGCTGCTCCCAGACTGTGGAATGGCCTGCCGGAGGAGATTCGTCAACTTGACAGTCTTTTAGAATTTAAAAAAGCAATAAAGACTGATCTATTCCGGCAGGCCTATCCAGTGAAATTTTAGAATGTTTTCAGGATGTTTTAATCATGTATGGTAAGTTTTAATTCGTTTTAATGTGTATTTTATCTCATGTTTTTATACTGTTTGTTTTACACTTTGAATTGTTTTAGTTTTTGTGAACCGCCCAGGGAGCTTCGGCTATTGGGCGGTATAAAAATGCAATAAATAATAATAATAATAATAATAATAATAATAATAATAATAATAACAACAACAACAACAACAGAAAACCAATTTTCTCTTGAGTTAGGATCCTTACATAGCCAAAACAGCACCTTCTATATGCAAGAGAAAGGTAGCAGCAGGCTCAGGGAAACCCCAAGGTTTGCAAAAATACTACTACTACTACTACTAATTAAAAAAAACCTGTGAGGGGAAAATAGCCCACACAGCTCAATTAGGACTGAGCATGCTCAATGTTCACAGAATTTTAACTGGTATTTTGGGGGTGAGGAGAATAGAAAACTGTGGGGGAAGGGGAACAGAATGGTGTATCCTGGGAAAGGTCATGGCTGACTGGCTAGAATCCTTGTCAAGAGCACTCCACATTGTAACACTTGGACATTTATACTGCATGGTTTTAAATAAGCATAAAATAAAAGGGTAGATTTCAAATTCTTGGGGGGCGGGGGCGGCGGCAAGTTTTACGGCATTTTTATCTGTTAGGAATAAAATCCCAAAGAGGGATTTTAAAGAGAAATTATGGGTAGTATCCAATGTTAGTCCCACGTACAGTAAACACATTGAAATGAATGAGACTTAAATTAGTCACTTAGGTCGCAATCAACAGATATGCAGGCGATGCGTGTGATACAGCACTTAAAAAAACAAAACAAATGACCACGTGTAGCGCATGCAGTTCATAATTTCTTATAGATTTTAAAATTGTAAAAATTCTAACATTTAAAAGTCTCATTCATTTCAATATGTCTATTCTACATAGCACTAACTTTGGAATACGACCCTATGTGTTGAACTAGACTTGTGAGAGCTTCAACGCATATCAATATGCTTTCCAAAGGTTTCCTATAATGTGTTGTGTGGCACACATGTAGAAGCATCCCCAGAACCACCTCAGCATGCACAGGGGATTCCAGCAAGATTAGGGCCCATCCTTTGCCTAGCAGATGATTGGCAAGTGTCGTGCACCGATTGAGCCAGTGTGCTGTAGTGGCTAAAGTGTTGGACTGGGAATTGGGAGACCCGGGTTCTAGTCCCCACTCAGCCATGGAAACCCACTGGGTGACTTTGGGTCCGTTATGTACATACTCTCAGCCCAACCTACCTCACAGGGTTGTTGTTGTGAGGATAAAATGGAGAGGAGGATGTACACCGCCTTGGTTTCATTGGAGGAAAAAAAGGTGGGATATAAATAAAATAAATTGTGTTTGGGGGTGGAAGGAGAACCTGTCCTCAGTTTAGGCATCCAATAATAATAATAATAATAATAATAATAATAATAATAATAATAATAATAATAATTTCTTATCCGCCTCCCCCTTTGGATCGAGGCGGGGAACAACATTAGAACAGTAATCAATACATCTTAAAAATTCTTGATTTTACATTGATCTGGATAGGCCTGCTGGAAAAGGCTAGTCTTTAAAGCTGCCTTAAAATCATACAGAGAGTTAATTTTATGAATCTCCTCCCGCAGGCCATTCCACAATCTGGGGGCGACAGAAGAAAAGGTCCTCTGGGAAACTGATGTCAGCCTAGTTTTAGCTGACTAAAGTAAGTTCACCCTAAAGGACCTGAGTGTGCGGGGCGGACTATATGGGAGAAGGCGATCCCGCAGGTAACCTGCACCCAAACCATTTAGGGCTTTAAAGGTAATGACCAACACTTTGTACTTTGCCTGGAAACTAATTGGCAGCCAGTGGAGTGATTTTAATGTTGGGGTAATATGCTCACCCCTAGATGTACCGGTGACCAACCTGGCTGCCATATTTTGAACTAGTTGAAGTTTCCGAACTAGGTACAATGGTAGCCCTATGTAGAGCGCATTGCAGAAGTCAAGCCTTGAGGTTATCAGCGCGTGCACTCTTGCCCTTCCTAACAAGATGATCAGTGATGTGATACAACCCGGCTCATACACTAAAGACCAGGACTGCAGAATAGGGACACATCCAAAATCTATCATGTCCAGTGTGTGTTGGCCATATAAAAATGTTCATGAGCTGGCTTGCAGTCCTGAACTTAAGGAAGATAGGTCAGTAAAATGAAAGCGCTGAATGACACATCTTCTCTTCTCCGCATGGCCCTTCCAAATGCTATTTTTGTGCCAATAATATCGGCAGGCTCAGCCCCTAAAATTGCAGTGAATGTGCAGCAGTTCTATACTGCTCTGTCAAAAAAAAAAGAAAAAAAGAGAGAGTTCAGAAATAAAGTAAAAAGCAGAGCCAGCTAAAAGTGCAGGGAGGATTCAACAAGGCTCTTGATCTATCTTCCCTGTTCCAGCAAAGAGGGCCTTGAGCTCTTTAATGACTACAGCTGCTCATGAGGACTACAAAGGCTAATAGCCGTATCGTGAGATGAGTCATAAACACTGTGGTTGTCACAGTCATGCCTACCTCCAGTAGACTGATTCCCTTTATACACCAATGTATTGGTTTGGCACTCACCCATGTAATTACCGATACCACTTGTGATATAATTAAATAAGAGGGAGGGGCCATAGCTCAGTGTGACAGAGCACCGGCATTGCATGCAGAAGGTCCCAGGTTCGATCCCCGGCTTCTCCAGGTACGGCAAGGAAAGAATCCTGGAAGAGCCACTGCCAGTCAGTGTTGACAATACTGGCCTAGATGGACCCATGGTCTGACTCAGTATAAGACAACTTCCTATGTTTCTAATCTGGCAATTTCATGTTAAATGCATGTGGGTTTTTTTTAAGCACTTAATAACGGCCACCAAATGCAGGGCTGTTTTAGGTTGTTTGTTTTATTAGTGCAGCTATAGTTGTCCCCTCTCTCCAGATTGGATTGTATCTTCACATTGGACATATAAGGCCGCCTTTTATGGAGTTCGACCATTAGTGTATCTAGCTCAGCATTGTCTATTAGCAGAAGCTCTCAAAGTTCTTTCCCAACCCTACCTAGAGATGCCAGGGATTGGGATCTTTTGCATACAGCACGTGCAGTCTGCTTCTGAGCTACAGCTGAGTTACCTGATCTCCTCCTCCTTCCTCTATCTCCCAAGCCATACTTCTCTGTTACCAAGCTGCCACTATATTATTATTTACCATCATTTATCAATTCAAAGTAGTGTACCACATATATTGCTTTATAGTCTATATCTCATTCACCCCCACCAGAGTCCTTTGAAGTGGTTCAGTAGGAGCTTTAACACTTTCTTTGGAGGTCCTTTTATGGGTACTTCCACGTTTAGAGTTTAGGCAGGTGGCAACTGGATAAAGATTTTCTTGGTGGCGGTGCTCTATTCATGGAATATTCTTCTCAGAAATGTCCCCAGGTGCCATCACAAGTTTCCAGTTGATAGGTAAAAAAAATGTTATTTTTCTGAACATTCAAGGGGCAATTTTGTTATATTGTTCTATCTGTCTTAACTATTTCAAAGTTGTTGATCTTTGAGTTAAATATATCTATACCTACTGAAGTTGCTGCTATTTTTCCTTTGTGCAGTTTATGGTGTTCTGCTTTGGTAGTGAAAAGCTGAAAGGGAGATGAGACTGATTTGCCCAGAAAAGCCCTTTTCAAGCTGATCAATGGTCCATCACAGTAGCCAACCAGATATCTCTGGGAAGACCAAAACAGCTTGTTAAATTCATGACTGAACATGGATTTGAAGGTAAGTCTCTCAAAACGTTGTCCTACTCTGTCCACTTTCTCTCACAATTGCAAAATGGACTTATGTCTTGCACCCAACATATTAATTCCTAAGGGTGGTTAAAATGACTCCTTAGTAGTACTTCACGGAAAAAACAATAGAGCCAGCTGTAAATTTGATGCATTGCCTAAGGGTTCAGATCCACAAGAAAGTGTATTAAAGAGACCTCCCAGTGAAGTTCACCACAGCTACTCCTTCTTCTTCTTAGCCATAAGAGGCAAGCATCCAGCAAACCAGCTCAGTGGTTGTAGAATACAGGCTCTTCATACAGAAGATTCCAGATCCCTGCCGGAAATCCTGGAGAGCAGCTGCCAGATAGTTGAAATAACATTGATCTAGGTGGGCCAATGGTGAGTTTCTATAACGCAGTTACCTATTGTTGTATCCAAAAAGAGCCATCCTCTTCCACACCTATGTTCCTACAAAGTTCTCGGAGAAAGGGCTATTGGAATGACGAATCACTGGAGTGATTGCCTAGCATCCATCCAGGTACTTCCATTTCTAGATTGCTACAGGCAACAATGAGCTAGTAGTGGCTAAGAGGATACACACACACCCCTAAAGGATCAGTTTGGGTTACCTGAAGGATCATCTCCTCTCATATATATACCTGCCTGGACCCAAAGATCATCCTCAGATGTTTCTCTTGGTGGACCTGCCAAATGCGGTGAGGTGGATGGCTACTAAGGAATGGCCTTTTCAGTGTTGGCACTCCAATCCCCTCCCCAGAGAGGCTCGTCTGGTGCTTATGTTACAGTCTTTTTAGTGCCAGATGAAGAAGACCTTTTTATTTACCTAGGCCTTTTAGTCCTTCAGTTTTTAAAAGATGTCTTATTGTGTTACTGTTGCTGGCTTTTACTCTGGTTTTATTCTGTTTTAAACGTTTATAGGTTTTTATATTATGTTTTGTTATGTTTTCCGGTTTTATGTTTTGTGAACTACCTGGAGAGTTTATGGGCAGTACAGAAATTTAATAAATAAATAAGAGAGGATGACGAGAAGAGTGTAGTGATACCACTGTAGCACCTCTCTCCCTGCACTTACTTGAAAACTGGGGAAATCTGCCATCTAAAGAGGCAGAATCTGGGTACAGGATTCATTCCTTGTACTTTTTTTTCATTTCTTGTATTTTCAGTTTAGCCCTAAATTCCTGCAATAAGCTTGCAATCCCATGCATAGTTGCTTGGAGTAAGCCTGATTAAACTCAGTAGCACTTCTTGAATAAATGTACACAGGATTGGACTGCACAATTCACTGGGGTGGGTGGGAAGCAATTAAAATGCTTCTGCCTGTTTCTGTTTTACTAGCGCTCCTCACCTGGAATCAGGATTTAGTCCCCTCCTTTATCTTTTCTCTTCTATTTCCTATTTTATCTCATTTTGAATCAGCAGGACATTTAGGCCGTGTCTTTGTTTCGCTAAAGCATTGCTTTTCTCCCTCGCATTGCTCTGTAGTGTTTCCAATACAACACCTCCCTTGTCACTCACTCCGCATTTTTCCCCCGGGGTATAATTCTTTCCAACTTTCAAAAACAATTACAGCCACAATCTCACTATTGGGTTTTGCTGGAGAATGAAGAAGAGGAAGCTTGCGTTGCATCTGCTGTTGCTGCTGCTGCACCTGCTCTGCAAGTGAACAGAGGATTTAGTCTCCATGGTTGTCAGTCCAGAACTTTCAACCCTGATCTTGTCAAAACATATGCACGCGAGTAGTTCTGTCGAAATGAGTGAGATTACTCATGTGCATAAAAGCAATCGCGTGCAGAAACCCTGGCAGGATCAGTTTCTTAATAAGAACTAAATCCTTCAGAAGAAGAACAAACAAACGAAGCATTGATAATAGATCCTTGGTGATGGTGAAGCACGTCTGATGCAACATTGCCATCTAGAGACTGGAAAGCAAATGCATTTGAAATAGTCTTCCTTTACGAAATTCATCAGACGAGCGTTTTATCGCATGTTCGCTATTGC
Organism: Elgaria multicarinata webbii; assembly: GCF_023053635.1. Lineage (NCBI taxonomy): Eukaryota > Metazoa > Chordata > Lepidosauria > Squamata > Anguidae > Elgaria > Elgaria multicarinata. The sequence goes on along the minus strand of NC_086180.1, from coordinate 31,743,504 downwards.
CCAGTCACTTTTTTTTGCAGGTCCTTGAGATGATGCCGTCCACCTATTGCGCGTCTCCAGCTCCTTCTTGCCTTTTTCCCATCACAAAATGGACCTTTTTAATCCCACTTTTTGGGGGGAAATGGAATTTGTCACCATTTCCTGTTGTGTGCAGGAAAAGAGGCACAATAATAATGGCCTTTGAATGGGCCATGTGATTTTTGTTTATTTCCTCTTTCTTCTCTGGGAAGAAAGAGAAAGTATTGTGGGACAGGAGCTGGGGTGGAGAAACGATGGGAGGAAACCACAATTTTCAGCCCATCCGATGAGGCTCTAAGATGTACACAAGATTTTGTACAAAGAGTGATAGCATGGATCTTTGAAGAACTGGGCTTATCAAGAAGATCATCCCATAATTAGAGGGCCAGCACCGAAAAGGCCTTAGATGCTCAATGTAGTATATGAGTAGGCTGATGTCGGGTGATATGAACCTACCCGGCAGGGCTTTTCTTAAGCAAATTTTCCAGCTGCACAAATGTGCTGTCAGACACCCACACCCACACCTGCCTAAGCCAAACACATTATTTCTGTTTCACAACTGGACAGATTATCACCAACACTAGCAGCACTTTAGACTTAAAGACAGACTGACAGGGCCATATGGACACCCATGAAGGATGACAGACCAAGAGAAGTGCACCATTGGTTGTCACCTACAGCCCCCAATTGAACCCATTGCAATGGATCATCAGTGAACTCCAACCCATCATCAGCACAGACACTTCTCTCTCACAAGCCATGGGAGGTCGACCTGTCCTGGCCTACAGACCACCTCGCAACCTGAAGCAGATGTTAACCAGCAATAGGACAGAGGACAGAGACACAGACAGACGGACCAGGCCATGCAATAGACCCAAGTGCCAACTCTGCCCCCACATCTATTCAGGCAACACTGTCACAGGACCAACAACATCAGTCACACCATCAAGGGCTCTTTCACCTGCATCCTTATATAATTTGTTACATGCCATCCCTGACTTTGTTGTTAAGTTCTTAATAAACATATAACACATGTCTTATTTTTTCACCACTTTTTTCAACTGCACATCATCAGATTTCCAACTGTACATTTCCACCCTCCAAACTGAACATTTTGTGTCCAACTGCACACTAAAATAAAAACCCTGCTACCTGGGATGGCCGATTCCTTCTAGGAACGGCCATCCAAGTAGGAGCAGAACCACTGAGCGCAATGTGAGAGAATTAACATGTGAAATGTACGGCTTCCACACAGGCTCTTTAGATTTTCCCAGTACCCCACCGCCAACCCCAAAGACCTGTACTTTCACTCCCATTCACTTCCATCACTTTGCTTTTGAACTGAAGGTAATGTCTTCTTACAAACATTGTACACAGTTACTTGAAAAATCATCAGTGTTATTTACTTCCAAGAAAGTCTGTTGGATTAAGGGGTAAGAGTTCCTGCACATCTGGTGTCTCTGTGTGTAATAAACCAATGTTCTTTGAATTATAAATGATTAATTGACAAGATACATGACTCAAACCTTCTTAGCTCTATAGATACCAATAATAAAGTAATAAAATCTACATCATCCAGAAAAAGGTTGCTTCCTCCTGACTTGAAAAATACACATTTCTTTTTAGTTCAAAGTGTTATTGAGGAAATAAGATACAGAAAGTGAGGAGAGGTTTGTGGGAAAGAACTACATGAAAAACAAAGCACAGTAAGGCTCTCAAAGATTGCTCAAGAGTGGAACTTCCCAGAGGCAATGTGCAAACAAAACCTAGCTAGGCATAGCTATTCTCGTGACTCTTGCATGGCATTTGGAGAACTGTAGAAAGAAAATCTCTCTTTCAGATACATAGACTCTTTTCCAGAGACACGCATTTAAAACTCTAGAGAGAAGCCTACAGGAGTCTCTAACTCAAAGTTTTGTGTTTCTTTTAAATGCAGCAAATTTATAAGAGAAATGCTGTGAATCGGTTTAATAAAAAGAAATGTATAATGTGGGTAGTTATTGAACTTTATTGCATTAGTTTTGTATGGTTTTCACCTTGTACGCTGCCTTGAGAGAGTTTTATCTCCTAAAGGTGGCCTTGAAATAAATTTTAAAATGTAATAGTATACATGGGGAGGAGTTAAAGTTAAATAAAGAACTTTAATACTAACAACTTTGATGAGACGAGTGAAATGAACTTGGATGTCCATAATGAGAGACAGAGCAGGTGGGCTAGACTGACATGTTGTGGATGTTGGGGTGGGGAAATCAAGTCATTTTTTCATTCAATGATAGCATGCCTTGAAATGTATCTAATTGGAATGATCTGTTGAATGAAATTTTTACTGGTACTGTGATCAGAAGTGGTCATAAACAGATGCACATTGTAAGTCACCAAGGTTTCATGAGTAGGATTATCAGATCGCTAGTGGTAATAATAAATTTAAATCTGGTGACTAACAGGGAAACTCTCTAATATATTTCATCATTGGAATAATAAAGTGGTTTTTTTAAAAAAATTGTTGGCAACACAGGAAGACAGGGGGAAGGGTTTCATATACTGCTAAATTGTGGTTTAAAACTATGTGCATGAGCAGAATGAAGCTTGAATAAACCTTGAGTGCTCCCCTTACCTTCTCCTCCAGCAAGGCTGGGAGAAGGAATAAACAGGGGGCCTTGCTAGACGAGGCCTTAGCGCGCTTTGAGACCCGGTTTCCCTGCTGTGCGTCCAGATGACGCACAGGGGAATCCGGGCTCAAGGCGCACTGAAGACTCACTTAGCGCGCCATAAGCGAAGTCGCTTATGGCGCGCCTTTTCCGCAGCCCCGGCCTGAGGCTGGGGCTGCGGAACGTCTAGGAAGGTCCGTGGCTTTTTGCGGCTACTTGCTTACTCGCGAGTAGCCGGGAAAAGCTACGAGCGCTGTGCCCATCGGGCCGGGGGGATCCCGGGGGAGGGGAGATAGGGGGGGCGGAGGGCGACACATGGGACGGCGAGGGGGGGGCGGAGGGCGACACACGATGGCGAGGGGGAGTGGAGGGCGACACACGGGAGGGCGAGGTGAGGGGGGGCGGAGGGCGACACAGGGGATGGCGGAGGGCGATGATGGGGACGGGGAGGGAGGGCGGATGGGGGGGCTTAAGTAAAAAAAAACCCTTACCTTCTCCGGAGTCTTTGGGCCGCACGTGGCCCCTTTAAAAAAAAAAAAAAAGGCCGACGCTGCAGGGCTTCCATAGTCCCTGCGCGTTGGCCGTCTAGGAGGCTGGGCGGCGCACACTAAAGTTAGCGCGCCGTCGCCCTGCCTCCCTGCCGGCTTATCCGGCCGGGTCTAGCAAGGCCCTATGACTCAGTTTGACCAATTCCTGGCTTGTTGTTACATGCAATCTAGGAACTACGGATTAAAATAAACTCTAGTCAATTGCTAAACATCCAGCTACAATCCCTGGATAGTTTAGCTGGCTGATTTAACAAACTAGAAAACATAACTCCTGGCTTGCACATAAAAATCTCATATAAAGTCAAACCACGTCCACATACACCACATTAATGGCATCCAATGTGGAATTTATTTATTTAAAATATTACTTGGCAGCCTCTCAAGTACAACAATAAAAACACATAAAACAGATACACAGAGCAATAAAAACACAGCAACACAATAAAAACAGCAATAGAAACCAACAACAGAATCGGCAATGAAAACCGCAACCAGCAGCAATCATATTAGGAGAAGGCCAGAGTAAAATAATGTTTCCGAGGCCTTTTTAAAAGCCTGCAAAGGTAGAGCTGTTGGGAGTCTTAACTCTTTCTTCCCAAGTTAAAGTAGAGTGAGAAGCGTCTCTCAGCCAGAACGCAGCAAAGACTCAAAAAGGCTCAAAGAATCTTTGTTTAAGTTAAAAACAAAGTCTTTACTTGCATAGAGGTTTAGTTACAGCAACATACTCACAGACAATCATAATAATATACAGCAGCAATACAGTTGAGTGGCATCAAGATGGGGGTAATGAAAAACATACAAAACACAGCTACTTATATAGGGTAGATCTGTACAATGATGAAATCACTAATTGATTAATTGCAAAGCACCTTATGCCAATAATTCAATAACTGTCCAGCTGTAACCTTGGCATTTAGAAAACACACTCTTTCTGGTTGCTTCACTTTTTCTTCGTGCCACCAAGCATTTGTAAAAACAGTGGAAAAAGAAAAACTAGGTCCAATCCAGGATCCAACAAGAGCATAGCGGACCCCAGTTGGCAACTTATCTAGAGGTGAGGAGCAAATGCAGAGAAGGCCACACGTGGGAAAGGCATCCACATGGGTGTCACTGTAAAGCATCACATCAGCATAATATGTGAAGTAGATGACTGTTATGTGGCCCTTATCCAGAAAACTACGCAATAGGACTTATGACTGAACAGAGTATACGAACTTGTGTAAGGGCTAGAGAGTCGCACATTCTGGCCCGCCCCTAAGCCTCCAGCCCGTCTCTCCCTGTTTTGCCCTTAATGGGCTGAGTGGCAAGCTCTGAACAGGGTTCTACTCCTGTTCACTTGAACTGGAGTAGAACTCTCCGTTCGACTGAAGACCCTGTTCTATCAGCCTTCCCGATTGGGTGCAGAGGGGTGTCCTACTCCTGTTCAAGAGAACATGAATAGAATTCTTCCTGCAGTCTTCCCTCCTCAGTGCAGGGAGGTCTGTGACTGAGGGGCCAGGGTTGGCACGTGCAGAGACATTGGGAGCAGGGAGAATGTGCACAGCCCAGTGCCCCTTACAGGGATTTGTATTTGCATAGCTCCTGAACAAGAATAACTCTAGGGCTAAAATCAGTGTAGGCTAGTGGCTCAGATTTAGGTGGGGCTGTGAATCCATTCTGGCTTTCAGTCAGAACCATCCAGAACTCTAAAAGAACTATCCAAAGTGCTGAACCCTACCCCCAAAATGGGTTCAACACCTTGGATAGTTCCTTTAGAGTTCTGGCTGGTTCTGACTTAAACCCAGAATGGATTCACAGCCTACCGAAATCAGAGCCACCAACTTCCACTGGCCAAACTAGATGTTGCACAGGAGATATTTACGACCTGATTTTAAAAACAACAACCCCCCCCCCCAAAAAAAGCAGCCAGAGCCTCTGTAGGTAGCTGCCATAATAAGCAAAGGAATAACGCGGGAGGGAAGAGCAGGTTAACCATTTTCTCGATATGCTAATTTACGCTTAAATCAGAATGTGGCTGCTTGCATCCTTGTTGGGCCTATATGACAGTCAGATCATATTACACCAATTCTGCACCAGTAGCCAGCACATTTCTAGGCCAAGTCAAAGTGTTGGTGTTGACCTTTAAGGCCCTAACTGTTTTGGGTCCAGGTTATTTGAAGGACTGCTTACACCCATATGAACCTGCCAAGAGTTTAAAATCATTTGCAAAGCTCCTACTCACTGGCCTGCCACTAGGATCAGTAATGTCAGCAGCCACTTCTCTACGGTGATGTGGCCTTCTCTGTGGTGGCCCCTATCTTATGGAATTCCCTCCCAAGAGATATATGTCTGGCTCTCTCCGTGGCTGCTTTTAAGAGGGTTTTAAAAACATACCTGCCCTTCAGTTGTTTTGGACTTCAACTCCCATAAGCCTCAGCCAGCATTGCCAATGGTGAGGAATACTGAGAACTGTAATCTCAAACATCTGGAGGTCACCAGGATGGGGAAAGCTTGCATACACAATGCAAAACTAATGTATGTTTGTAAATATATATATACTACAACACATGAAGCAAAACTTGCTTTAACGTTAAGGTGGAAGTTTATGTTTTGTCCATCAAAGGACGGAACAGGTGACAAAGGTTCAGCAGCTGAGCTGATTTTGTATAAGTTCAGCTGCTTCTACTGTCATTGTAGCCCAGTAGGCTTTGTTTGGAAATGTAACAGTATGAGCAATAGTTACAGTAGAATTTAAGAATGAATTCTAGCAAGTAATACATATTGTAATAAATAAGTAAATAAATCCCATACCTTCTGACCAAGCTAACTTAAAAAGGGCTATATTGCATTACCATCATTCTATGCAACTCTTCTTTACAACTGGCATGGGAGTTACTGTGGATTACTCCAATATATATGATCATTTCTATAAGACATAGTTAGCTCAAGCTCTGTAGGATATGCCTAATATATTTGCGGATGACTTACTGCTGAAACTCTGTTGGGTGAGCAAGAGACAGAGAGAGAACAAAATGGGGGAACATATATGATCTGGATTACACTTGATATAAAAGTCTTGTAACTTCCTTGAACTCATTAAATTAGAAGTTTTCTTTGCTCACAAGGTTATTGGAATTTTCTGTCAAATGCACAAAGTGTATTGTTTAATCGAAGTCTCTTGGTTAAACAAAGTTGGAGGTTGAATGACATAAACAAGACTTTACTGCTCAAAGAACGGTTATTATCAGTTGTTAGCAATAAGATTCATCAGGACAGTATGGAAAGAGATTTTGTTTTTACCATAGGAACTGTGCTTTAATTCAAAGATAGCGTAGTGAACACTGTATACCTTTCTTGCATTAGATAATTTTTTCAAAGAAAAATGCAAAGGAGTTGTGAAACCTCATGCCTTCCCAAATTTTCCAATAACTCAGGGGAAGAGAAAATAAAGAGTATATAATGAATCCAGAAGTCAGGCAAAATGCATAGCGTTGTGACATCACCTATAGCCTTGTCCAGACATTTTGGACTCCCATTAGCTCCTGCCAGCATGGCCAATGGTCAGGAATGCTGGACAATGAAGTCCAAAACATCTGGAGACTTTCTGCTCACCTTTGTCCTAGAGCAGCTTTCCCCAACTTGGTGCCTTACAAATTTGTTGGACTGCAACTCCCAGCAACTGGCTGGGGGATGTTATGAGTTGTAGTCCAAAACACCTAGTAGGAATCAGGTTGGGAAAGGCTGACCTAGCATCTGTTTCTCTGTCCAGAGACCATGACTGGCCATTGTGAATTCATCTCTGAATTGACTTCTCTCAGCTGTTTAGGTGGGTATCCTTGCTGATTATGCCTGCCTGAGATTTGTGGTCTGTTGGAGGAACCCTATTGTGTGTCCCACCAGTATGAGACATACAGTATGTTTGGACATGGGAGAGGGCCTTCTCTGTTGTGGTACCCTGGTCATGGAATGTCTTCCCCTTGGAGACACAACTGGTGCATACACTGGTTTTGTTTTGGTGCCAAGTTAAAACATGGCTTTTTATCAAGGCCTTTTAGGGGTAAATTTGCCTAAAGCTACACATACTTTTATTTGTTTTATTGCTTTTAAAAGCATATTTATTTATATTAATTTGTTAATGGTTTAATATATTTTAATCAGTGTAAATTATTTATTGTTTTATACTGTTTGAATCGATTTTATCTGTGCACCGCTCTGAGATCACAATGATATAGGGCGGGATACAAATGTTTTAAGAAAATAAATAAATAAAACCTAAAGCTAATGACATGATAACACTATCTTGCTCTTATGATGGCTTCGGTAAAGCAGTTTCTATTTCGGGGGATGGGACAACAAATGGAATATAATTGCATAATGCAGATGATAACTGCTATAGGCAGTTATCACTACAGTTGCCCTTCCAAGAAAGTATGTTTAAACAGGATGGTCCCCAAGCCTCACTTTTTAATCACCCCATCCTCACAGATTTTATTCTTAACTTTCTGTTGTCTCAATACTTCCCTGATATTATTTGCTTCTGGAATGAGGCAGTCTACAGGGAAGCAACGATGATCATGAAAAGTTTGGAAGAGAGGTGGGGACCAGAAATATTTTTGCCGCAGTCTTTTCAGAACTAGCAGGGGGGAAATGTTCAACCCTGCAATGCTATAATATTATCCTTTATTGACCTTTTGTTTGAAGTAACTTGATATCTCTTGGGCTATGCCGTTTATTTGGTTTTCGTGGAAAACGCGTTCCGTTTCCCACTCCTCCGCTTCCCCCGAGAAAAAAAAGGGAAACCCCGCTGCACAGACATCCCACACTGCAACTGATGCTCGCCTTCTCCACCCCCTCGAGTCCCCCTCCCCTCTTTTGGGGGCGGGAAGACAGGAAGGGGACGTGGGCCTACGGCGGGTGCATCCTTCCTCCAAGTTAGAAGCGAAAGCAAGAGCTGAGAGGTCGATGCTGCAGGTGTAAACGCTTCTCTCATCGAAGCCCTCGTTGCTTGCGGAGATCGCTGTGCAAAGGTGAGAAACAGCACGAAGGAACCGACGCGTGCTTTTAATTCAATCGAATCCCCAGTCTCTCTCTCTCTCTCTCGCTATCTAATACAGCCTTTCACAGCCTGGGGCTTTCCAGACGCGTAGGACTACAACTCCAAGCTTGGGGAAGGCTAATTCAAACACATTGAAGTGTCTTTGCGGTGTCTTTGCTCACAGGGCGGCTTAAAAGAACCCAGGCCAATTAAAGGCGTAGTCCTGTGCATGTTTAGACAGACAAAAGTCCTACAACTCCCAGCATTCTCCAACAGATAAAGAGTCCTACAACTCGCAGAATACTCCCCCCCCCCCAGCTAAACACGCAGAGAATTGTTCCTTAAAACACCAAAACAATGCTGAGAGTCGTAGGAGCTTTTTCTGTTTAAACATGCTTAAGATTGCGCTTAAAACACCAATACGATGCTGAGAGTTGTAGGAACTTTTTCTATATAAACATGGATAAGATTGCTCCTTCAGACACCAAAACAATCAAATGTCTGTCTGTATATGTATTTTTCAACAGCAGCTAAACTAAGATATGAGAGGAAGGGAAAACACCAGAGGATCAAAGGAAGCACATGCCTGCTTGCTTGGCTGCTCGCCTTGGTCTCTGGCCCCTGACGTTCTCCAGCAAGCGGGGCGGGGGCCGTCAGCAAGGAGGCCGAGGGTCTTGTCGGCGTCAGGGCGGGACTGTCGCGCCGCTCCGTTGCGCGCTCAGGGGCCTCAGCCGGAAGTGCAAGGCAAACCGAAAGTTTCGCTGGCATCTTCCGTGCTGCTGGGTACAAACACGGTCGGGGCTGATGCAGCTGCAGTAGCGGGGATTGCGCCACCCTGGGTCTGCTGGGTGCGCATCTGGTGCTAAAAACAAGGTTCTGCGGGGATTCCCGGCTAAAAGAAGTGTCCCTGGCCCGGCGCTGTGAGTGGGCGGCGGCATTAATATGGGCGTTATAGGAACATCCGCTCTTTCTGGGGACATTCCCAGCGCTAAGAAAACAGGACACTCCGAATAATGTGAGCGCTGACGCAGCCCGACGATCAGGTAAAGTGAAGGTGAGGGCATATGCACACAGCGCTGCATGCGTTTACTTCGGAGGAAGTTGAACTCCGTGTAAAGCTACAGTTGACGTTAGTCGTTTCCTGCGGAAAATCGTCCTCTGCCTGCGCTTTGGCCCCCTCCCCCTGGTGTTTTTTGCTGTAAACAGCAGGTGGTGGTGGTGGTGGTGGGAGCAAAAGGCAGTCCGCAGGGAGAGATTTTCTGCTAAAAAACGGCCAGGGAGTAATCAGGAGCATGTTCTGGATTGGGGCCCTGCAGGTGCTATTTCTCCAAAATAAAAGCAGCCAGGTTAAACATGCTCAGATAAACATAGCTAATGTCAGAGACCCCTTGATTCCAAGGGGATCCGATAGTTGAACTGGCTTGCTTTCCTGTCACGTTCTTCTGCCTGGTTCCTAGGGAGACGGAGTAGTCAACACATAAAAATCCCAAGCCACTTCTAAACATAGAGGCATTTTTGCTCTAAACATACCTCTTGCTTACCGAGATTCAAAATTCAAGGGCTGTGTTGGTTGATTAACAACACTCTGAAGTACATGTGTGGACCGATCCTTTGCACGGTTATGTGGAAAAAGAGCCCTCTGGAAGGCCAAGCTACATCCATCGGACTCCAGCAGAAGGCCGAGCCTTTCCTTTGGTCCACTGTGAAAGGGTGGTAGTTGATGGGAAGAGTACATGCTTTGCATGTAGAAAGGCCTGGCTCCATCCCTGGCATTGGCAGGTAGGGCTGTGAGCATCACTCTACCGCTTGGCTGGCCTTTCCTCTATGGGGAAGCCAACGCAACACCCACCCACCCTGTGCCAGGCTTTCCAGGTGAGAGAGGGTCAGGACAGCCTCATGACCTCTGTCCTCTACCTGCCTTTCTGAAAAAGCCGGCATGAAAGCAGTTTGTTATATGGTGCTAGTCAGAGGCACCCCAAGCGCTTCTGACCAATGTTGCTCAGCACTTGTACCCCACTTGCTTTCCCAGTGGGAAAAGCAGCCAGTTGTTCCAAGCACTTTTGTGTAGTGTACTCTGTACAGCACCATGTACATTGATGGTGCTATATAAATAAATAATAATAAATAATAATAATAATAGTGTCAATCTCCCTATGGCTTTTCTGCTCCGATTTAGGGAAATTGAGCTAGATGGGAATTTTCTCGAACTGCTGTCTGAAACTCTGCTGCCAGTCAGTGATGATGGTTTAAGGCAGCTTCCTCTGTTCCCCTAAAACCTGTGTTTGTCACAATAGATTTAGTAATATAATCATTCCCAGACAGTTGGCACCAAATGCCATCTGAGACTGGTGAGCAAAAAAAGGTGGTAGTATTTTATACTTGGTGCACAAGTTACCCTTGTACTTGGAACTAATCAGAACCCACTATGTTTGGTTGAGCATTATTTTTGATGGAAAGGCTGGATATAAATTTAATAAATACAATAAACAAACATTGTCCATGAGCTTCAGACTCGTATGCTTTGGGACAGTTTTAATGATGATTCTGGTGGGATCCATTTTAAATTAACTGTAATTGAGTTGTTAATGTTGTATTGTGACAATTGTATTTAAATTGCCTACACTTTGATCGGCAGTGTATTTGTGGAAAATGTAGTCTGTAAATAAATTGACTATAACAAAGATGATCTTAGCACTAGAAATAACTCTTTCAGAAAAGCTGGAGGTTAAAGCTTCCATTTCTGTGCTCTCTCCATCTGCTGTGAACCGCCCAGAGAGCTTCGGCTATTGGGCGGTATAAAAATGTAATAAATAAATAAAATAAATAAATAAATAGGCTATTGCAGCTGTTCATGCAGTTTCACAAATAAGGGTCAAGCAGGCTTGTTTTTAGTCATGTAACATGGTGGGCTTTTTCTTCCAGGACGTTTTGAGGATTAGTACTGCCATGTCCTCATTTGAAACTACAGACACTGAAGAGACAGTTACCTGCCTTCGCATCACGGTCTATCATCCAAGACAGGAGGAACAGCAAGTGTTCCGTGCCTTAGAGTTTTGCCAGCCGCAGCAGCTGAGAGCAGATGAGATGGTTAAGTTTGGAAGGGACTGTAATGTCTGCCAGTATAATTTTGTCGACCCACGGGTTTCACGCATTCAGTTCGCCCTGCTGTTTTTCAGACACTTCAACAGCTCAGAGTTTGGCTTTCAGATAAAGAATATGAGCAAAAAGGTCAAGCTAATCGTGGAAAATAATGAACTGGCCTACCTGAATAAAGTTGACCTGCCGGAGACATGCACGATTCGTTTTGGAGATTACCAGATGCTAATGCAAAAACAGGAAGGACAATCGGAGGACTATTTCAATGTTCGCTTTGAATTGGCCAAGATGTCGCTGTGGCAGGAAAAAAATCTATTGTTGCGGGCACCTATACCTGATACTTGCTTTTCCTATGCTGATTCTCCAGTAGAGATGGATGAGAATGAATAATTGGCAAAAGTCTCATGAGAGATTGATTTCAGTGTTCTATATGCAATGCTTACCTTTTCCCCCTGTGTTTCATACCAACTGTACATTGTTGCCCACATTTGCACATTATCCTGCACTATGTATAGGTTAGCATCATCCTTTGTATTTTGCCACTTTTCTGACATTTTGGCATCATTGCTTTAGAGCCGCTTTCCTCCTGCTCCTTACTGCCACGGCTAAAGCCATCTCCGGGAGAGGAAGCAGCAGTCAGCCCCCCTCAGCTCTAGCTGAGAGACTCCTGCCCTCCAGCTACTACTGCCGAGGACTTGGATCCAGTTCCATGATCTGCTGAACTTTGTAATTAACAACATAGTGCATGGCTTGGCTTTTCCCCCCCTCCTCCCTCCCAACCTCCTTTTGCGTTGTATCTTTTAGATTGTAAGCCTATGGGCAGGGACTCTCATTTGTTATCTTTGTATGCAACTCTGGGAGACTTTTTGGCAGAAGAGCAGGGTAAAAATGCTATAAATAAACAAGTGATATTGCTATATTAAAATCTTTCGTATAGCCTCATGCAGATTACATGACCCAGCAATGGTAACCGAAGCTCTATGCTGCTAATGTTACTTTCCAAGACAAAGGGAAAAAACAAAGTTCTGCTCTTGAGCACCACCATCTTTTAGACCCTGCAAAGTTGTTCACATGAAATAGAGTAAAATATTTAAAGACTCCTTTTGTTTCATAGCTTGACATGTAGACACTCTCCACTTCCTATTCTTGGAAGAACTGTTGATACAAAAGAAATTGCAACTTGTGAATTTATTTTATTTAAGGAATTTCTGTTCCACTGTTCTGAAACCACGGTAGTGTCGAGGAAATGTGTGAATGGGCTGTTTTATCTGTGCCCACCCTGTTTTGATGTAAGCCCTTTCTATTAGAAATTAAGTTCTATAGCAATTTGATGCAAACTGTAGCTGAAAATATATTGAGCAACACAGATGTTCCAAGATTGCAATACCCATATACATATTGTTTTTCTAGTCTTAGAATTATCTGCACTCTGCACATGCATAAATGCCTTGTCTATCATTGGTTATTGTATTGCAAAACTGTATTATGATTGGTTTATTATATGAGGAAGTTCTGTTGTTGCTTCTGAGGATGTTACCCTATAAGTATCTTAGCTTTGCTTACAACTAGTGGGCAGTCCTTCATATCCTCTAGGGTTTGCCACCTTGCAGCACTGCAGGCTGCTCGTAATAAAACTTTTCCAAGATGAGAGAAATTGTGTCTTGAGAGTCTTTGACCGTCACTCAGTGAACCAAGGGAACCTGCCCTTTCAGGTTCTTCCACAGTAGTCCAGCATTATTTCTCACCGTGGCCAAACAGATACTTCTGGGAAGCCCATAAGCAGGACATGAGGATAATTGTGGCGTTACACCCCACAAGTCAGTTCCCAAATGTGCGTCTGCGGTTTGTAAGTCTGTGGGTTTTAGAATGTTGGCTGAGTGGGTGGAGTTAGAATGTCTTGGGAGGGGGAGGAGTGATATATAAGGGAATGACTGAGGGGATTGTGAGGGATTTTTTAGGTACTCTTAGAGTCTTTAGTGCTCTCTGTGTTTAGAGTGCTTAAGTTCTGGGAAATTTGAGGGTCAGTGTAGAGAGTGGCGTCGAGTGTGGTGTGCACAGAGTTATACTTTATTATACTGATAATAAAGAAAGTTCAAGAGTGATTGTGTGAGAAAAAGGAAAGCGCATGTGTGAATGAGTGAAAGGATTGTATGAAAGGTTTCAAAAAGGGTTTTAAATGGTTTATTTGAAACAAAGCTTGTGTACTTTTGAAAATAAATTTTGATTGTTTTGTTTTTAAACTACCACAAAAATCCCACGTGTCTGTTTGGCATTTATCATCTAAAGTTTACTTATTTAACACCCACTCTGACAATCATTCACCTCAGCACATATAACTCACAGTGTTTTATTTTATATATAGAAATCCTTCTCCATTTAACCCCTTTCTCCACATAGTTTGGAGGAAGGTGGTTTTTATCCCTTGCCTCAGGTGTATCGAGCGGTGGTGCTTGGCTTGAGCAGGGAGTAGCTGCAGCCGGGTCTGTTGTTCAGAGCCTGTGTCGTGACAGTAATTACCCCTGTCCTGTTGTGCCCCAGCAACTGGTATTCAGGGACATGTTGGCTGATTCTGGAGGTAATACATAGCCATCAAGATTAGCCATCATAGCTTTATTCTTCATAAAGTTGCCTAATTTCCATTTAAAGTAATTTAAATTGGTAGTTGCCCCACCCTGTTGCAGAAAATTCAATATACACTCTGTGAACTACTTCCTTTTCTCTGTCCTGAATTGCTCACCATTCAAAGCTAGTGGAGAGCCCTGGGTTCTAGTATTGAGGGGGAATTTAAACCTATCTACATTTCCTGTACCATGCGTGATTTTAAGCACCTCAATCATGTCGGTTTACTCTTTTTCTAAACCAAAACGCCCATATTATTACCTTCTCTTGTAGGAGAGCTGCTCCATTCCGGTTGCCCTTTCCTGCATCTTTTCCAGCTCTACAATATCCTTTTTGACATGGGGCAAATAGAACTGTGCATAGTATTACAAAGTGTGGTCATAGCACACTATTAGCAGCTTTATTTTTAACCCCTTGCCCAATGATCCCAAACAGTCCATTTATTACTAGTCTCTACTTGCTCTTTTAATTACCCATTCATAAGAGAACCTATCTTGCAATGACTATTGACATTATACTATCTTGAACTGCACCTTTCATATCATATATTGTGAACTTTAAGATGTTTACTTGGCAGTGTCTAATTGTACTTATAAGCTGTAGCCAGCCTTGGAGTGGACAGGCCAGAAGAACAGGCAGTTCTTCACACAGCACATCATTTTTGGATTTTGCTACCACAGGATGCAGGGATGTCTTGCTTAGACAGCTTTAAAATGGGATTAGAGAAATTGAGTTCAATGGGATTTCTGCTCAGGTAAGTGTGCACAGAATTGTGTCATAAATCTGTTAATGACGATAGTTATGATAGCTGTATCCCATCAGCTGCTTGGGCTTTGCAGGGGTATCTTGTTGAACATTCTAGAAACAAGAGTAGATGGAATCATTGCATTTAATCTAGTAGCTCTTTTGGTCTTTTTATGTTCTTAGGAAATTTGCATTGTTGGGAGACGGGGCAGGGGAACCCCCCCCACACACCCTTAACAATTCACAAGTTGATTAAAGGCATCAACATTAAATAATAAGACTAATAAAGTGAACTTGAGGGTAGAAGTCCATCAATGCAGCTGTTTTCTCAAAAATGAACAATGGAGTAATAAAATTTACAATATAAGCAGTAATATGAAGTTAGTTTTCAAGTGTGTAAAAAATTTATTCACAGCTTGAGAAATTTAAATTTTAAAGACTGATAACATGAAAAAGTCAGGAAGAGACACAGTAGCTTATGTTAAACCAAAAATATACATTTGAAGTGTACAAATCTCTTATAATAAAGCATATTACAGGCATTTAAAATGTAGAGCTCAACATGTGAATATTTTTAGCAAGATAGCTTCCATTTAAGAAATGCAATACATGAAGGAAGGTTAAGTTGTGTCAACTGTCATATGTACATATGGTCAATATCTGTCTTTTTTTTAAAAAAATGAAAGGCACGGGGAAAGAAATCAATCTATAGCGATCCTGGCATATTACATGGGTTAAAACAGCTATACAAACATTTGATAATTTGTTTACTGCCACTGACCACTCAACATCCATAATTTATTATTGGGGCAGTGAATAGTATGTTTAAAAGAATAAATGACCATTCTGAGCTTGGAATCAAATTCTATTAATCATGATTATGGGAGCAAGGAAAGGTAATTGGGAAGAGAGACAAAAAAGCAGTCTTCCTCAAACTTGTACTCTCCAGAGATTTTGGATTACAGTTTCCATAATCCCTAACCCTTAGCCCTGCTGGCTGGGGATAATAGGAATCATAGTCCAAAATGTCTGGAGCACCCCATGTTTGGAAAGGCTGCACAAGAGGTAAGTTAATGGATCATAATGCAATAGTAATGAAGGTCTGTTACAGGGCAGTGAGAGGGCCAGATACTGAGACTGAGGGCTCATCTACACTAAGCAGATGTTCCACTATGAAAGTGGTATGAAAGCAGTATATAAAATGAAGGTGCCACACTACTGCTTTATAGTGGTATTGAAGTGCACTGACCACTGTTGGGGCCCACTGACACATACTAAATTACTGCTTTCATACCACTTTCATAGTGTTATATCCTGCTTGGTGTAGATGTGTTATGGGCCCCAACAGTGGTCAGTGCACTTCATTACCACTATAGAGCAGTAGTGTAGATCCTGCAGTGCACTTCAATATCATTATAAAGCAGTAGTGTGTTTCCTGCCTTTTATATACTGCTTTCATAGTGGAATATCCCGCTTGGTGTAGATGAGCCCTGAATCTGAGTGTTGCCATTATTAGTAAGTTTATGTGTTTCAGCCAGTGGCCATAACAAAGAGTTGCCATTCGTAGCCAAGCTTCAGCAGGAAAGATATAGCTTAACTAATGCTGATCATAATTTCTGGGCTGTTGTTTTGTTTTTCCTTGTTGCTGTAGCAGCTGCTTCCAAGAGCCAGGGACCTACTTGTACATATCTGCATAGCTTGATTCTTATATACACACTGCAAAGAACCTTTATTCTCCTTTCAGGGAGCTAGAAATGAGAAATCCTTACAGTAGGAGTAGAAGAACTACTAATACAGCAACTCAAGGAAGAGGCAATCATGCAAAATAGGTACAGTCGCTCCCCAATCTGCTGCACTACTGAACATTGTAATACTCAGGTTTGCTAAGAATCAAACATTAGTGTGGCAAACACACACACTGGTGTATTATTAAAGAGCAAGCACCATTCCAAAGCAAATTTCTTTTCAGGGAAACAAAAAACCCAAAGGCCATTTCATAGGAAGATACAGAAGTTTTTCCACACTTCTAAAGTACCAAAAAATGTAACCAACACTAAGGAGTTCTCTTGAAAATTAAAATCCAAAGGACTCTTTGTAATACAAATAAAATATATGGGCAACATCATCATTCTCAATCATCGTTCAACAATAATTTAACTCTTCTTACGTTACTGCCTTTATCACTAATCTTACTTTGTTTCATGAATGGAATGTTTACACACTTGGGAAAGATATATTTGAATTGGAATACCAGTTTGTATTAATACATCCACAGAAAGTAGTCATGCTTTCCGTCTTCCACATCAAAAGAACACAATTTTTTGAGTTATAGCTATTAATATAAGCTACTATGAAGTTAGTAACTGTTAAACAAAAATAATTTTGCACAACTTAAAAACATATACAGTTAAAACCTTTTTATGAACAGCATTTGGCATTTCAAATTGGGGTAAAAATGGAACCTTTGGTTCTCTAAAGTTTTACTTACAAAAACCATTATAGTTTCCAGTGATTTAAATGGAGATGTCATCAAAAATTTCTACAATACTTCTCTATTCATAGCTTGTCTTGTCTTATACAATGCTTTTGACAACCTTTTTTAATGTGAGAGGTTTTGTGCTTGAGATCTGATCATTTTAATAATGTAAATAAATACATAGGAAGAAAGATCAATTTGACATGTAAAATGATTTTTAGAACTGAACAGAAAAAAGTTATAACATTGCTGTCTAGTTTTATCATTCAAGTATTAAAGTGTTAAGTAGACTTTCTACTGGAATTATTATGCTAATGTTAATATTTAAAGAAATCAAATAGAACAAAATCACCAATTAAAACATCAAGCTGCAATGCTTCATTTAGTGCAGACAACTGTATGCTAAAACCCAAGAATAGACGCAACAGAATCACTCAAGTATTTTCATAAAAATTCAAAGGTAAATGTTAAAATTGCACTTACAATTTTGAATTCAGATAGCAAACCATACTCATTCTTTAACTGACATACATTATAACATGGTTTCATCTTTTTCTAGAATTCCGGAGCTCAGTTCACCAAGTACTGTCACTGTGCAACTTCCTTGTTTTAAGGAGGCTGTTCAGCAGCAATGATTGGAGGGATTGTGCACAATACATATTTGTAGGTTTTGTCCAACTTCAACCATTTGGTCAGATAGCCAAGCGCCACATGATTTCATTATCTGTCTTGCTGATCAGCATCAGGGTTTTTTTTGTCTGATGCAGACAGTTCTAAAACAGGGTTTACAAATCCAGCATATTCTGAGTTGCCATTATCATCCATTTCGGCACTAACAAAATCATTCTCCCATTCCAAACCATTAGAGTCATCAGAAGCAGAAGTTGGATTACTTCCAGTTTTCTTGCTGCTAAATTTTAGTGCTGCCCGGAGTATATCTTCTTCAGTTTTTGAACGTTCTCGCAATGGGATCATTCTGTTCATACCTGGAATTTAAGAAATTGTTTTAAAAGCAATATATTTGGGTTCAGTTATCTACTTCCAACAGTTTAGAGATTCAAGTAGATGTATCTTGAATTAAACAGCCAAAGAAATGAAAACTTATTGACTAGGTTAATGTTTTCGAAAATATTTACAATAGGTAGGGCTACAAAGCTTTCCCATCTAGAATTTGCATATGTATATTGCATTTGCATATTCATCTTGTCACTGCAGTTTCAGGACACCTAGAGCAGAATCCTAGTCGATACTAGCATAAGCTAGTGCAGTTTTCTTCACTGCGAGACCTGAGGGCCATTGGCAGCTCCTGATCACCTCACGTGTAGAGCTCTCCACCTGCCTGCCTCCCTCTCTGTAGTACCTGCTCACTCAGAAGGGCTCTCTAACTTTGCTTTGTAGTTTGCTTTAATGGTGAGCTGGCTCTGTGAACTGGGCTACTTGAGGTTTTTAGGGTAAGATCAGAAGATCTGCCTCCCTTTTCATTAACGAACAACGCTAAAGGTGGCTAAGCAACAATTTTTGTTTCAGGAAATGAAACGTCACGTATACTTGCGGCCTTTCTGGCTGAGGGTCAAACAGAAACGTTTTCTAACTGGTACCAATTACATACTATGTAAATTACATAGGCAACAAAAAGATGAATAGAGAACTGCGCTGCATATTTCCTACGTATGCAAATAAACTGGAGACACAATGTTTTGTAAACTTATTTGTTTACCTTGCCCCATTGTAAATATTTTGCTGAGGACACCAAGATCGTATCAAAATTATTTCTTGTTCAAATATAATGTAGGTTAAACCTTCTTTTCCATTCAAGATACTTACCTGTAGAAATGCTTACATTCTACATAAACAAAACCAGTCTAGATTCTACAGCAGGGCTCCACAACATTTTGGGCCATGATGGCCAAATCTGATATTGCCAGGGTGACTTGAGACCACACATAGGCACACCTGGAGCTCAATTCAACAGATACAATAAATCCTGCATTTTCTTTTCAGAAACAATGTTTTGGCAAGGACTGAGAAGGTATGGTATTAGAAAACCAGTAAGCTCACAAACACAGAGTGAATATTAGCCATGACGGAGAGTGTATAAATACTAATTAAGCCTATCTTCTTTAAAGTCCTGCCCAGCCTGTTCCTGCAGGTTTTGTTTTAACTAGTTCATGTAAAGCATTTTAAAACTCTTCTTTGTAAACCTGTAATATCAAACAACTTTTTAAAAACTTGCAATCTTTTTTGCAGTAGAAAAAATACCATGCTAGTTCTGCAAAGTTCCCTTTGTTTTTCATAATGAAAATAAGCAAGCAGTTGGATTGACAATAAAGTTCTCACAATTTTACAGTTAAAATCCACAAAGAATGCAACCTAGAACAGCAATGGCACAGAAGTAACTATCATGGTGGAACACTTGTATTTTTAATTAGTTGTCTTAACAGGACATCTAATTTAAATTCCTTTAAAAAGCATTTTAGAACAATCCTGTAACAGATTTCACACAAATGCTACAGTTTTGTTCAGGTTTTTCCAAATGTTTTAATTAAAATGGCTAATTATGGCAATTCCACTTCATACAGTGTTTATGTACAGACATGTATGTACCCTTTTACGTTCTTTTACCATTTACCTGACATTTAACTTTCTAGACAAGGTACTGCCAAGAGAAACTATAGGAACTAGCTTATGCCATTTATGAAACAAACAATATCATTTTGAGGGTATAATCCAACAGTATATGCTTAGATGTTCAAACAGTGCAACAATATTCACATTGCTTATATCAGTGAAATTATTAGTATAGCACAGAACAAGTACCTTCTTCATCTTCCCATTCTAAATCTAAGGAATTACTATCATCATTTCCACTTGTTGATTTCGTTTTGGTCATTAAGTCACAACTGCTCTCTGTATTTGGTGTCAGAACAGTAGCATCTGATGAGAGCCCTGTGATCAAAAAACAATTTTATATATACCGTCTCTATTAAACAGATAATACACCAGTCCAATAGCTTCAAGGTTTAGTAACAATAAAAAATACAAATATATTTAAAGTTCCTGTGAGCAAATGCCCAGTGGGACACTCCTGCTGTAGGAAGTGGAAGGGCAGGCAATTTTTGTGTCCTTTCACCTACAGACCCTGTACTTCCCAATACTGTGCTCTGGAGGGTTAGGGAAACTGTGCAATAGCGCAGGAAGTGTCACAAAGTGTGACAGGGGAAATCAGCAAAAATGATCTCCCCCTTTGCCTCCAAGCAGGAGCCATTGTTGGATCTCAGGCCATTTTGTCTGCATTTGGCAACACATTATCTGGTGTATATATTCTAACACCACAATATTTTGATGGCACAAATACCAGGAAGCATCTTTAAGAAATCTACAACTATAACTGGAGTCAAAATGTCTTAACATTTTACTTTAAGGATACATATGAAGACTCCTCATTAAGAAAACCAAGGATGTCTACCGCAGGTCAGGATTTGTTAAAGGTAGATGTTAAATTTACGATTTTTTTTTAAAAGGAAGCGTACTGTATTTTGAATAGCTGCAATTCATAGTCCACATGTCAAGTGTATACCTACATGCAAGAGGTCTAAGGATATTTTATATCCACTATAATAACTGTGCTTAGCAATTTAAGCTATCTGTGCTTAGCAATTTAACTACACAACACACATCTCTCACACACACAAACTTACTGCTACTTCGAAAAACTTCATACTGTAGTTTCACATTTCTCATAGAGGAATCAAAATCCTCTTCTGTCGTTGAGCTGTAAAAGAATTCGCAAGTTCAGAGAAACAGCTTGCTTACAACACTGAGTGCAATCCAACAGGACTGATACCTAACAGCTGGATGGTTCTGATCCTGGAACCTCGGTCTTGCCCTGCTGGCAAGATGAAGGCAGGGCAGAGGCTTTCACAGCCTCGACATCTTCCATTTTAGCATTTTGTACTAGAAGGGCCTCTGAGCTTGCTTATCCTGCTGTAGGCAGGGACAGAAACAGAGATGCTTGCGGATTCATGTCCGACACGCCCCTTTCCTCCCTCTACCTCTTCTTCCAACAGTGTGACACCGACCTCGGAAACGGAGCCGTCATGGAGCTTTCCATGATGGCTAGGAGGGCTGAGGGGGAGGGATGGAAATCCAAGTGGAAATTTCTTCCCTTCCCAAGGTTGTAGCTCTGTCTGTGGCTTCAGGGAGGGGGGAAATCTGCCATATCCTGTGACACTAGGATTGCTTTAACAAAATTTCCTACAATTTTATTTGTATTTTATGGGAATGGTCCTAGAGAAGAGGCTGCAGGATGATCTAAAGCATGGTTGACAGTCTTACCAACCACAATTACATTTATAAAAAGGCAGTTTTAATATGAGATTTAGTACTTTCAGCACATTGCTGCTCACCTTACCATTTTTCTCTCATTTCCTCTAAACTTGTAGACAAGGCAACACATGTGCATTTCTCTGCTATCTGAAGCTAATTCAAGAGTTATTTGCATTATATTTATTTATTTCAAGTTCCTAAAGGCTAACTGGGTATCTTACCTTTGGGTATCTCCATTATTTTCTCTTTGTGCTAGCCTGTGCAGCCTTCGTTGCTAACAAAAATAAGAAGGAACAAATGTTTCAAGAAATAAACTCAAAAGAAAAACAATTCTAGAATCCACTTTAACCTTAACTTCTTTCTCCAAGTTAAGAGTCCATTTAAATGGTGTTATGACAGCATATGAACTTCCATGCCATATCAACTTCTACAACCAGCAATTTGCTCAACAAGGTAAATTGTATGATCTAATATCATGCACACAGTGCCTGATGGATTGTTTCTCATTAGCATCTAGATAATTTTATTTCTGGCATTTCTACTCTGCCTTTCTATAGATAATGTAATCACACTTGAGGGTGCGCCGTCTGAGAATGAACTTCTAATGCAGTTAAATGTCGCTAGTAATTTTATTCTGCTTTCCAGCTTAGAAAAATATTTTTTTCTCCCATTCTTGGGTCTTCTGCCCTTTCATTGGCAGTTCTGACTATTTTACAGCAGTTTAAGAATAAGGATGTCTAGTCAAAATTAGGAATTAGAATAATTTGTACTTATATTTGAAAGAATACCATTAGTGCAATTCATATTTTAACAAATGTGGAAGAAAGCAAAAATATTTCTCTTGCTAAAATAAAGATGAGCTTGATTATTTACCAAAGTTTTGTCTTCTGCCATGTTCTCTAAATACAAATAGGTAACACTTAGAAGCTGCTCACTAAGTTGGATGATTGTATTTAAATATGCAATATCTGATGCAACCAACACTACAGACAACAGATAGAAACATCAATAGGCTGTTAATATCTTCTTTTGATAAAGACATCTCCAAATCTTAAGATTGCTGGAAGTAATCAACAGAACAGAATATATTTTGTAACCTATGTAATTTCACTTTTCATAAAGCATGTAGACCAAGCCACTGTCACACAAGACTCTTTATTACTACTGGGCTGACCTGAAATGGCTGTTCTTAAAATGTTCTATTGTCATTTATGAAATCTTCATTAATTGCTTATACTTGTATGTAGCTTGCTCTTAAATTCCATGGTCCAAAAGTCTTTGGGGTGGCTGTAAGAAACCATGTAATATGATATAAAGAAGAAGATTCCTTTTTATTCCATAATACTAATCCGTTATATTCCATAGTGCTCTAGTACTCTACTCACCTTTGATTTAAAATTCCCCTTTTTCCAAAATGAGTTAAAGAAGTCAGGGAAACTGTGGTATAAAAGCTGTCTACAATGTTGATTTGCAAAACAGAATCAAATGGTGGGTTTGAAATTCTAGTTTTTAGTCAGAGCTTAAATTTGTTCTGATGTCACAGGAAACTGTGATTTCAAAAACTAGAAAATACCTCATGCCGGGTGCTCAAGAAGAAAAGGCAAGAGTACTCATTTATTCATGATCCAACAAATTGTGGTTGAAGTAGCAAAATATTAATTGAACTGGGCCAATATGTAACTGTGAATATTAAATTCTGATGGATGCATGAGATCCATGTTTCAAATCCCTGCATTAGAAGTTTAAGGCACGCTTCTCTAGGATGGGTTATGGCTACTGGGGAGGAGCTGAAAAGGAAACAAGAGAGGGGGAGGTAAAAGAAAGCCAGAAGAGAATGGGATGGGAATATAGCCACAAGAGATTTAAGAATGATCAGTGGGAGTCCTTGTCAGTGATACCTACCCACACGTTGTTGTTATTATCCTGCCCTTCCGCCAAGGAGCTTGGTGTAGCATATACGATTCTTTCCCCACCCCATTTTACCCTCACAACACTGTGAGGCAATTTCAGCTGAGAGATGGTGAACTTGCTACTTATCAATGAAGTTCATGGTTGAATGGGGATTTGAACCCGAGTTTCTCCAATCCTCCTACAACACTAACCACTACAACACACCATCATTCAGGTTCAGCATAGGATCATGTTGCATCTCCTTCACTTGCTTTCAGGATCTCTTTTGTGTGCGTAGTATTACAATATAAGCTCCTTATCCTAAATTTTGCCACACAATCTCCCTGCTCCCAATCTACACTTTCTACCATGCTCAGACATAGTACTAGGTTTACACTGACAGTTCAACTCAGAATAGTTAAAAAATTCACCTAACTTCCATGAATAGACATGCTGTCCATATAACTAAAGGATATATCCTACATTCTTTTGCAAGAGAAGTAGGCAATTATAATCTCAAGAACATTCTAAATAACTGTCCAAACGTTATCTACTCGCCCGAAGTTCAATAGTATGAAACTTTTAAATATATATATATATATATATATATGTCCTGTATAAAATACTCAATAGCTTACAAGAAAACAGAAACTACTACAAACAAAGCTTCACCTTGGATGTTCTGTTTAAGAAAGCATATAAAACTAAGAGCAAGATACATAACAGAGGCTCTGATACATATATTTTGGGGTCTTCTCCCCTCACCTCCAAGAGCTTTCTCTGCTTTGCTGCCCTGGCTGCTTCACGCTGTGCAGCATATAAAGTCTCCTCTTCTATTCTTAACTTCTCCTCTTGTATGGCTAACTGTATATGAACAAAATAATAAGGGTTAACAAAAGAGAACCTAGCTATCTCTCCTATGAAAATAAGTTCACTCAATTTAAAGGAAAAGTTATTCATAAAAAATATGGAACAAAATTCATCAATAAGACTTTTTTTAAAATCACAGAAGTCCTTTCATACTATCTTCTAACATCAATTTTAATTAAATTATGCATATTACCTTGATAAATAAAAATTCCTTGAAAAGCAATTCTAGTTGTGGCTTATAAATGTATTTCAGTGGTCACATAACAGATATTTGTTATATACTTTAATTCATGACAGACATTTAAACCATTTTATCGTAACTGCATTAATATAGGCAAGTTTAGGGAGAAGACTGAAAATGAACTTTGAGCATTAAATACAATTAAGACATAAGCAAAGCATTAATTTAAGCCTGTTTCATGCTGCCTGGATACATTAGTCCCTGAAGGAGGCTAATACAGCATGGAATTAATACAAAGCATGTTATTTACCATGGAAGTTGCTAACTTAGGCAGAGTTCTTGATACCTGTGTGTGCTCAACATATCTACATACTGAATGCTGCTTCACATATGTACATTTCCAAGTACCTATACACACAGCAGGGAACTGATATTAATCTGAGCTACCTGGTATGTATGCCTGCAAGACAGACGTTGCTGGAAGCACATTTGTTGCACAATGCAGTTTTATGGGTGCATATATGTTTTTGCATGTATAAAAATATAATGCGTGCTACACTTCACATGCTGGTATCCGAAACAGAAATTTTCACCTCTCTTCCCTGTCCCTATCATCAAGGTAGGATTGTAGACTCAGGTTTGTCAATAAATTTCTTTCCCATTCCAAACAACCTTTGTTGGCCTTTACCAACAAAGGATATGCAAGTGGCTTGCATATCATCTTTCCATGCTTCCATTGCGATGTCCAAAGGAATACTTATGCACCTGCTCACTCCATGTTGAGATGTGCTTCTGGTTCATACTCTCTCACTTATTTAAAACATTTCTATACCACCCCTCAACTAAATATTTCAAACACATTTTTACATTAGCTCATCATACACAACAGAACTGCAATAATCAATGAAATAGCTGATAGCTGTAAAAGGTAGAGCTAAAAACAGTCAACAGAAAACATTTTAAAAATATATCAAAGCTTGGGAAAATAAAAGATTAAGACACCAGCCATGCCTCCCTGAGGAGACAGTTCCAGAACTGGAGTTCCAGAAGCGGGATGCCACAACCAAAAAGGCCATCTCATGCATCTCCACAGAGAAAATGCAAGAGTTGCCACTTTGGACATACTAACCCAGTTCAAACAATTGCTCATGGCTGATGAAGCAGGGAATGAGCATCTGAGCCAAACTCACCTCCCTTTCTTGTTTGTATTAAGCCAAAGTTCCTCATTACAACTGCACTGGGGAACTCAGGCTTAAAATGGCTTATCCTGCCTTAAGACAGAGTTCCCAAGTTCAGATGTAATACAAGCAAGAAATGGAGCACTGAAGTGGCGTGTAAGGGGAGGGGAGGGAACGCTTGTTGTCTGAACCAGGCCTAGATCAAAAGTGTGAAAAAGCACTTGTGTACCCTATGCTGGCACTTCCTTGTAACATTCAAAGCTACCCATAATCAAGTGCTTGTATACTACCTTTTTTGTCCACAGCATTTCTTTGTGTTTCCTTCAAAGAGCTGCAGTTAAGGTTCCCACTCCCCTAACTACTGCAATTTCTCTTATTTTTTCTCTTTCACATCCTGTCCTTTCAACTTTTTGTTAAAAATATCGACACTGCTTCACTCACCACACCAAGCTTCCATCTTTGCCAGCCAATTGCGGAGACCATTATTTATGTATAGAAGTGTGCTTCCATGAACTGTTATTATGCTTACCTCTGCCTGAAGTTTATCATCTAGTGTTCTTTGTTTTTCAGTAATGGAATTGTAGTGCCTTTCTCTTAGATCAGCAATTTCTTCTTCAGTCAAAGGTCTGAAGAAAAGGAAGAAGAGGTGGCACATTTGTCAATCCAACCCATCTTAGGGCACTATGGGTTGTATCCAATGGTGATGGATACAGATTTTGCTTTTCCCATGATACCCTACTCCCCGCAATGGGCTGTAAAGGATTGGGGACCTGCCAGAAAAGATTTGGAGTGTGCACAAGGACTACAGGAGGGCGGGGAGGAGAGGGCAGAGAAGCACTGTTGCGCAAGTGGACTTCCACTTATGCAAGGGCTGGATCCAATCTCATTTATGTGACAGCAGGCTTTCACATGCAAACCTCAGATGGATGAGGAACCATGTGCACAAACAAGTCTTGTGCATATGGTTCCCCTTTCTGGGCCAACAGCAAAGGCACAGGCAAGTAGAGATCTTTCAAATTTTTTTTTTAAAAACCCCCACCAATCAGGTCTTTGATGGAGACATGACTTTGAATCCATTGAATCTAGCACCACACCTAAAAACTGTTTTGTATTTAGTTATAAATACTAGGGCTGTGCAAAGACCCCTGATTCAGCTCACAGGCCAATTCAGAGCCCCCGAAACAGCCCGGATCCGCTTTGGGGGTTGCCCGCCTCGCCTCAGTGCCAAAGCCGAGGCAAGATTCAGGCCTTCAGAGGTGACTCAGCCTTTCTGGGTATCAGCTGTGCAGCCGGCACCCTAAAAAGCCTCCCTTTCCCCTCTCTCCCTGCTGCCATTGCCGCCGCCTCCTCCTCACTCCTGCTGCCACTGATGACACCGACGCCGAGAAGAACCAGGCCACAATTTTAAGTTGGCCATAGAGGTACTAAACTACGGTGGCCATAGAGGTACTAAACTTAAAATCGCGGCCTGGTTCTTCGCGGCATCGATGACGGCAGCCGGCAGGAGCAAGGCGGCAGTGGCAATGGCAGCAGGTAAGCGGCCCAGTGCCGCTCTGAGGGGTCCCGAGGTGCTCTAAAGCTTCGGAGCCGATCAGCTTCAGCTTCGGGGCACCTTGGGCTGAACCAGAACCACCTCAGAACTGAGGTGCTGCACAGCCCTAATAAATTCTGTCAAAAATGGAAGAGGGAAGCTGTAACTTCAAAAATGGAAGAGGGAAGCTGTAACTAAAAAAAAGGAAAAGCTGAAATGCAAGCAAGGTGTTTCTGTAGTAACACATAAGTAAAATGTGTCCAATATTTTAAAAATCATACTGTACATTATTTCTTTTCTTATTTTTTGCATGTTTTTATTTAGACTATGAGCAGGGATATGCTTGTTTTTATCCATGGCAGCAGGGATCGGCTGAGTTTTATCTATTATCCTGTGATCAGGGACCTGCTTATTTGTATCCATTCTTTCACAACAATTCATTATAAAAAAGATGAATCAGGGAGAATACACAATGGGGCAGGCGAGGGGGAACGGGATAAACCACTTTATAAACTCTTACCTTTGGCTGCTTCCTGGACTTTCACCCTGTTAAGACATGATATGCTTTGTTGAAGTAATTTACAATAATTCCATTATCAAACTATCTTCAAAACAAATCTAACAAATTTGATTTAACAAAATAAAAAATAAAAAATGAACCTTTTAAAAAAAATCTAATCAGTATTAAATGTATCAACAAAAATGTATGGAAAAAATATTGTGGATATATTTTCATTCAAAAATTCTTTAAATCCTTGTATAATCTTGGTTCGAAAGAGCAGGATGACACATCATGAACACAGCTGTCTTTGTAAATAGCTCTGCTCAGCAACAATTCTAGGAAATATGGATCTCAAAGCAATTATCAACTCTCCGTTATAGGAATATCACTTGTGTGAAGTTCACATGCCAAGTATTGCTCTCATTCGTATCCTTTTCCAGTTATTCCTTAAACTTCCTAAGTATTCCTTTGCCTTAGGGCTAAACAAGATGCAACAGCAACATCTCTCTTTGTTTAAGCCCAGTCTGCCCAAATCACATATAAAACAAGGCGTATGGGCTGTTGATTTTTAGATCAAAAGGGACATGTGTGAGGTGCTAAATCCTCTTCTTTCTTACAGCCTGTATCCCTACAGTTGTTTCTGCACTCATTCCCCCCCCCCCAAAACTGAATTCCAATACCAAAAGTGAAACCGGCTGGGACAAAAATGCTTGAAAGGAGAGGCTATACATGGTGGGGTCACTTCGCCTCATTCATTTGCTTTTTTCCCCACTTATAAATTGGAGATCTACCCTTCACTTCAAACTTAGGTCACCCCAGTTATTTATAAACACATCTGCTGCAATCACGTCTGGTTCAACTGTCAGATATAACATGGACTACTACAGCGTCAGACATTTTCCTTTTCTACAAAACATATACAGCTTTGCAACAGAATGGAAACTCATGGGCCTAGGCTACACTGTGATTACATACCGTATTTCTTCGATTCTAAGACACACTTTCCCCCCATATAAACATCTCTAAAAATGGGTTGCATCTTAGAATCGTGGGTGTGTTTATTATTTCTTAGAATCAAAGCTTTTTTTCTGTTGGTGGTACTGAAATTAGTGTGCGTCTTACAATCGTTGGCGTCTTAGAATCAAAGAAATATGGTACTATTATAAAACATTTCCACCCAACTCTCCAGCCCCAAAAGTTCCCTGAGTGTAAGATCAACAACAAACAAGACCAACAAGCTTACAGTTTAACGCCAGATAAAAAGAAAATTAATGGGTAAGTAAACCGAATCACCAGTACTAAAAGTTATAGTTTTTATAAGGATGAGCTTGAATGAAAACAGTTGTCAGAGAGAACAAACCAAGTTGAGCTATTGAGCTGATGGAATGGCCCGACAGTCCCTTCTCTCCCTCTGCTATAGGCAAGAGCCCAATGTAATGGCTCTCTCAGCTAACATTTATATAGCACTTTCAAGTGTTCAAAGCATTTCACATACATTGCCTAGTAATAATCCTTACAATAACCAGGGACTTCCTGATTTGTAGCTCACAGCAACTATGCTACACAAGCTCTCATATATGTTGACTTACAACTGAACTACAGTATCTTGTATCTTTGTATCTAAAGAGGACAGGATTTTGATGACAAAAGGCAAAAATAATTCAAGAATATAGAAGTAGGAGAACCCCACTAGAGGACAGAAGTTTGGGTGGAGTCAGAGGAAAAACTCTGCTCTCAATATTTAACGAAGCCATACAAACCTGTTTCTTTCCTTATGTTCCAAACACACTACCATTTTGGACCGCCCTCGTTTCATATTTGCTTTAGGAGCTCATGATCTAGTCTGCATAATCTTTTTATGGATTTTTAATAAGCAGGAAAATACTTACCTCATCACTTTCCACTAGATTCTCAAACTGCAAATAGATACAATAATATTTCAATTAAACTAAGAATTACAGTTCCAAACTAACATGTCTTTAGTCATGTGTACTATCTAATAAGTTCCTGGCCTCGCTTATCTACCTATGCAAACTCAAGATAAAATAGGTGTTGCACAAGGCAAAGCTTAAAAGCATAAATCCTACGAACACACATCTAGCTCATACTTACATTTGTTATGTTACTAAGTTCTTGTTTTTTTCCTATTGAAAAAGCAGCCATAATCTTGGGTACCAAATGTCTCCAAAAATCATCTTGTAAAGGTATCAGGCTCAAGCCAGACTAAATCATACAGATACAGTGAAATCAATGAGACAGGACAGTCATGATTAACAAGTCCCACTGATTTCAATAGGTTTTCATCATGTATGACTTAAGGTGCAATCCTCTTCATATTTAGACAGAAAAAAGTCCTACAACTCTCAGCATCACACAGCCAAGCATGGCTGGTGGGAGAATACTGGGAATTATAGTACTTCCTTCTGTCTACATATGCACAGGATTTCACCCTAAGTCTTTTGCATAATGTTTCAGCCAGCATTTTTTCTCCTATTAGTTCCAAAGTGTGAACAATAGTAAGCATTGAAATTGAAAGCTTTTACTCACCTCTATAGTGAAGTGTTCTCCTGTTGGGCATGTCCTAAAGTATTTTGATCTAGAAAATACACCAATATTATAACAATTAGTTCAAGAATTCTTAGAACAGTTCTTCCCATTACAACCTTTCAACATGAAGACCCCTATAGTTTCAATAGTTGCCTATGAGGGAATTTTAAACTACGTTGGTATTCTGCTCTCTTCAAGTATTCGCTTCCACAATGATAGTAAAGATACATGTGATTGGTCCTTTCAGTTTTATGTATACACAACATAGAAGAGCATGAAACCATGAATCCTAAATAAAGCATCAGGATTCATGAGTATCACTGCTTCTGGCATAGTCAACAACACCTCATTAAAGGAAGATTAGAGCTCTGCCTTGCAGCACAATCCAGTATAGGTTCCACTGAGTTAAATGGCACTTCCTCTTAGTCAAATGGATCCCACTCCTGCAATTCATATGCATAAAATAAGGCAGATAAAAAAGATGCTACAGCAGTAATGCCATATGGAAACCTCTGGTCCAGAGGAAACATCCTACATTTGGCAAATGGCAAAGATCCACTTGGCTCTGTCCCTTATCAGAACACTTTCTGCAGCACTTATTAACAGAGCAGGCAGGTACAGGGTGAATCAGCTTTCCTATCTCTCAAAGAAGCACAAACCTATTAGGATACCTATATGAAGAGATGCCCCATCTTCCTCCCAGGTAGCACTGAACCGCTTCACAAGAAGGTACAATTTTAAACAAAATATCTCTGAAATATAATTTATATAACTCTACCTTTATACTGAAATCAATGAGAGAGAGAGAGAGAGAGATAATAAAAACAAGTGTTTCTCTTAAAAAACCCCAAACACAACCTGCTGTCCCCCGCACTTTTTAAAAAAGTCCTTGAGTGCCATGTTCTCCAGTCCATGAGGAGTGTGGCATTCACCCTGTGAAGAATGGACTGGTTCAAGTGTTAAACTTGGCTAGATTCACAATAATGGCATGGGCAATCTATGTATGTCCCTGTCATCCACGAACTCAGGCACTTGCTATTCCAGAGAAATTTGGAATTGTGCTATGGGATTTATCAATTTATGCATAATACGAGACAATGGCCTGGTTCAGACAACATGCTAAACCATGCTGCTTAACCACAAAATGGCATTCCCTTAACCATTTTGTGGTTAAGAAGCATGGTTTGGTGTGTTGTCTGAACCAGGTCAATGAGAGTCGTCTTTATACAGCCTATTGGATATGTGGCAGCTTACATCAAATATATAATGGGTTGGATTCAATTTTTGAGAGCAGAGGGGTGGCATTTTTTTTTACCAATTCCTCCTGCACCTGTCTGAAAAGCTGCTCTGGAGTTGGGGACTCTAGGATACTGTGGGAGGTGGTACAGGGAGGCTATGGGGGAATTGCAAAATCGGCTCCCACTCTTCCTCCAGTGAGAGCCTCCACTAGATATTGAGTCCTTTAGTTCACAGAAAGGACACTTTGGATCTAAACCAATGAATTCAAAAATATGCTGTGCCTTCTTATAGTATGCTAATCCTTAGTTCATCTGGAAGCATAAATAACCTATAAAATAACATTTGGAATGCTAAGAACTTGTTTAAGTTAAGATGTATTCATTTTTAACTGTTTAGGGATAATAAACCTATTGCTTTATAAAACACAAGTGACAGAATATGCTGGCTCTTGTTATTCTCCTGATACAATAACAAAACTAAACCCAGAGCTCTAATTATATTTATTCCCAGAGGCTTTTTAAGAATGATGTTGTCATCTCTCTAGGAGTAAAGTGAAAGCTGACAATGAGGCCGCTGAAAGTAGACCTGACCTAGTTTCTAATTATGCCTGCAGAACACAGACAATGGATATTTTACAACAATTTAAACAGAATTTCTAGAACATAATTTAACTTTTGAAACATAAAAAATCACTTATGACAAACTCATGAAGGATAAGGCCATCAATGTCTGCTACCTCCAGTATCAGAGGCACCTCCACTATGAGTCTGCTTCTGCATATCAGTTGCTGGGCAGCAGGAGAGTATAACTGTGCTCATGTCCTACTTGTGAGCTTCCCACACACAGCTGGTGGGGCACTATGTGAACATAATGCTGGACTAGATAGCCTTGGGTCTGATTCAGCATGTTCCTTCTTTAGTTATTGTAGCAATTCATAAAATAAATACCAGTGAACCCCAACATATTTGGATACCAGGATTACAAAAGATCTGGAGATCTTTAAAACAAGCCTTCCCCAACATGGTGCTCTCCATATGTGTTGGACTACACCCCCCTTCACCCCCTATGAGTATGGTGAATGTATGACCATGTTGGATGTGTAGGATATACTGTATACAAGCGAGTTGTTAATCTGACTGTATATTCCTCAAATATCTGCAGGCAGAACAGGGTTGAGAATATGTATGTTCCAAATCACAGATCAAGAACAGTTCTTTAAAAACCTAAATTCATTGTTTTATACTCCTCATGGTTTCCAGATTCTTAGGGGTGAATCAATGTATTTTACAGTTCAGGCTAATAAGAATATTGCAGAATGTTCATGATCCATAGTTTAGCAACATAGAAATAATATGCAAAATGCACTGATGCAAATTAGCTGCAGTTCTCTAGCCCACAATACATTTTCAATATGGTTTTCACTGCTGAAGAATCTATCCATCCTGGCATAAAAAATGAACACACTTTTCTCCTTTAATGTATTTAAAACCATTAGGAAACATCAGGAACATTATTTCTTTATACATAGTACAATGAAACCACCTTTGGCAGAGGCAGGGTTGGAAAAAATAATACAGATCTGGTTTCCCTGGGCACCTAAGAGGTTTGCTTCTGACTCTCTCTCATTCACCCATAATAACCCCCCCCAAAAAAGAACGCCACCCTACAAACTATGCAGAACATCATGTTAAATAATGGCACAATCCTGCACATGTTTAGACAGAAAAGAAGTCCTACAACTCCCACCATTCCCCAGCCAGCCATGTTCTATACCATACTGGCTGGGGAATACTGGGAATTACAGGGCTTTTTTCTATCTAAACATTCATAGGATTGCACCCTAAGCTAAAACGTTTGTGGCATAATACTTCGAGATCAAATAAATGTGTAACAAAGAAATAGACAAACCGAGTTAACGCTTTTATAATCTTGGGAACAATTCAGAGATGAAACGGACCTTTTTCGGAGCAGGGGCTTTTTGCAGGCAAACATATATTGTAAGCAAAGTCAACAACAACAACACTTCATTGAAGGAAGAATAGAGCTCTGCTTTGCAGCACAATCCAGTATAAGTCCCACTGAGTTAAATGGCACTTCCTCTTAGTCAAATGCATCCCACTCCTGCAAAAATCCCACTCCTGCAATTCATATGTGGTCAATGGATGAGAAAGATCAATATGAGCGGTGTAGTCTGGATCATCCTCCCCCAACCTGGTGCTCTACAGATGTGCTGGACTACAGCTCCCATTGGCCATGTTTACTGGTGAATGATGGAAGCTGTAGCCCAACACAGCTAGAAGGCACCAGGTTGAGGAAAGCTGATCCACACCAACTATTGTAGAATAGCAGCGCCCATCCTTCACAGCATTACTTGGTACCTTTTCTTCTAGGCACTGTTGCCTGGTTTAGCACTATTGTCATTGTCTGGATGCAGCCAAGGAATTTGGTACAAGCTGAATTGGAATCAACTCTAGCTGAATTGCCATAGATACATAATTACTCTGTAGACTTCGGAGTATATTGCATGGAGACATATTCTTTTTTGTTACTTGCAATGAGCTTTCGGGGTGGCTATAAAGTCTGCATATATAAATGTAAAATTACAACTATTCTTTATTACAAATTGTGACTGCAGAAAGTAGATGCAGAAATAAATATCACTTATACCCATATTAGGAAAAAGAACCTGTTTATTCCACACACACACACTCTGCCATCTCAGCCATGAACAAACACCAGTGATCCTTGAGTGACAGCAGAGGCAAACAGGAAACAGACATTTCGTCCCTTGTTAAGAACACAACCAGAGCTGGATCAGACTGAAGGTGAATCTATCTAGTCCGGTATCCTGTTTCCCACAGCAACCAAACAGATTTTACCAGAAACCCTCCAAGCGGGGCGTAACATTTTACCAGAAACCCTCCAAGCAGGTCGTGAAGGTTACAGCCTCCCTCACTGCGATCCCCCAAGACTTTGGCCAGAGCATCCGTTTAGCATCTGTAGCTCTGATGATGGGGTTTTTGGGGGGGTGTTTTTGGTCCCGCACATATGATTCTCTGTACACATTAAGCGGCCAGCTAGATCAGATCAAAGGTCCATCCACTCCATATCCTGTTTCCCTGCAGTGACCAACCAGAAACTCGCAAGGCTTGAAGGTAACAGCCCTCGCCCGCCGCCGACTCATAGTCGGAGACAGACTGCCTCGGAACATGGAGATTCCGGCTCCTCCGCCATTCGTTTGCTTAAGCCCCATCCCACCCCCTCTCCACATTTTCTTTTTAACGGGCACCTAAGCCAGCCGCCAATCGCCGCATCTTGCGGGGCGCACCTGAAGGGTCCTTAAGCCCCATGACAATCCAGCCTTGGTTCCACCTCACCCCGGACAGGCGGAGTTAAAGCTCGCCCGCCCCGTCGTCTCCGCCGCTGCACCCGCGCTTACCCTCCTCCTCGTTGGACGCGTCCCGCTTGCCGCTTCGGGAAGAGCCAGCAGCACCACTGCGCCGCCCAGCTGTTCCCCATGGCATGTTGAGGGCGCGGGCGCTCGCACGCGCACGCACTCACGCCGGAAGGGTTGGAGCCGCGTCCGTTGAGTCACCAGCCGCCGCAGAGCTCGTCGACGCTCCGTCTGCAGCTCGAACCGCCACCGCCTAACGGCACCCGCGGCCGCGAGGGAGAGAAAGGGCGGGGCCACGGCCGTGACGGCCAACGCTCTCCTTTGTGCGCGTGTGAAGGGGAACAGAGGAGAAGACTCGCACGGCTACGTTAGAAAAAACGATGGAGGCTCCGTTCCGCCCACCTCACGCTGTCCGGGCCAGGTCGGCTGTGGGATGCAGCCTCGGGTCCCGCCCCACTGCCCCTGTCATGTTATGCCCCGCCCCTGTCATGCCCTGCCCCTTTCTCATTCAGGGCTCTAGCCAGCACCGAGAAAGGAGAGCATGCGCAGATAGAACGTTCTGGCTCCTCCCCTCCCTATGCCTTTACGCATGCGCCTGCCCACGGGTAAAAGCATGGGAGGTGGTGGTAGTAGAATTACTAATGCCTGTGTAGAATGGGAATCTTGGTGGACCATTACTTCAGCAGCGGGGGTGGTGATAACGGGAAACGTATGGGTGAAGCGGATACTCGAAATAGTCATGCATAGAAGATGCCGGGATGCCCAGGGCTCAGTCCCAGAATATACTTCCAGTGCCAAAACAAAACCGTGTCATCTGGATGCACTGCTGCTGCTGTTAGATGGTTGATTTATGTGGCCCACTGTTGCAGAGTGTATGTATATTGGCTGCTGTTTCAGCAGAGTTTCTTGATTTGTTTTAAAGCTGGCTCCACTCACATCTTAGGCGCCTCGCGATTCCCTAGTTACTCTTCTTGGAGCTTTCAGCTCTGGAGTGCTTAATTGATGGTTCTATTTTGACCTTGGCAGCAGCTGTTTTTATTGTTGGTGCTTCACTGTCTCCTTTGATTTGTTTCTGTAAATTTATACTCCACCTTAACTTTGGAACAAGGAAAAAAATGTTAAAAAGCCGATACAAAACATTCTCTTAAAATCCATTTAAATGGGTAAAATATTCCAAATGCTTGAATGCTAGCCCCAGGTGCTTCCTGACAGAGGGCTCCTAGCAGTACAAATCAAAAGGCATTGTGTGCCTATTCTGTCTTTTCCTCAACAGATTATTTTCTGATAAGAAAAAAGATGTAAGAAGTGGTAGAAAGGCATGGGGAAGTTACACATTCCTGTAAAATTCCATGTTTAAACTGGGGTGATTGCAGGATAAAACCTTTTCCAGAAGCACCCCATGGGCTTAACTCAGCCCCCCCCCACAACACCCATCTAAAAGGATTAAACAATATTGACAAGTTACAATGCAGTCCACAATCCAGTTAAACCAAATTGCAAAATAAATGCCTATTTATGCAACTAAGTCAGCACATTATAGTTGTTTTGTAAATACTATGCTTGGTGGCTTCCAACCCATGATAAGCTGGTTATATTTACCAAACAATCTGCACCGAATATGGTTTGATGCATACTTTGGGGAGCATTGACCTGGGGCTGCACTTACAAAGAAGTAAATTTCCTTGAAATCAACGAGATAGACTTCCAGCTAAACATGTTTAGGATTAGAGAGTGAGTCTCCAATCTTGATTGAATTCTGGATGGGTTCTCAGTTCTTTCACTGCTGTGCTGAACAGAATAATCAGAAGGAGAAGATTTGCTGCCATAATGGCAAAACAGGGTGGGTTTAGACATAACACCAAAACATTCTTTGCTCAGGTAGACAAGAGTTTTAGGCTTGTGTGCTCCTTTTTCACTTTAGACTGGTCAGTTTCACCCAAATGTCTTGTCAGTTTCAAGTGAAGACCTTTGGCTGCTTCTGAATCCATGTGTGGCCTTTTCCATCCTACTCTGCCCCTTTCTCCTACCCCCTCCTTGCTCTCCATGGGGGTGGGGCTCCTCCTAACATCACAGACACAGGCTATATGTCTCTTCCCTTATTGATTCATCTCCCTAAAAACATGTGTTGCTCTTGTTCTTAGTTGAACAGGAGTTGGTGGGGGAAGGACACAGATCGTACTTCCATTCCTTTGAGCATGTGAAGCTGAGTGGGGGATGGCAGGAGACACAAGCAGGGGGAAGCAGAGATGGAAACTTTCTCCATGGGGGTGGTGGAGATCCTGCATCTCTCCACCTTTTTCTTTTCTTTTTTTTAACAATGGGGGGTCCAGTTTTTATTGGGAGCCCCCACATGGGAAAGGATGGCTTAATCCTCTCACTAACTGTGAATTCCCTCTCAATTTCTCTGTCAGTGGAGGTCCTGGCGCTGCGTTTGAAGTCTCCTCCGTACACTGGAAATTGAGATGTCTACTTCTTACCTCGCTTCTCTCCCCCCCAGCCCCCCCATTCCCCCCTTTTTTAAAGTTGCAAAAATTAAGACTGCAATCTGAGGGGCTCTAATTTGGAAATGCATTCCATTGAACTCAATGGGATTTATTTAATAAGTAAGCATGCAAAAGAGTTGACTGCAGTCTTACTTAACGTTCTACGTTGGTGTTCAGTAACAAGAGAAGCAAACCCCAATCCCTGTTGTCAAAGGGGGAGTTGTCCCCACTTCAAACAACCAATAAACGATAGGAGGAGGTACAAAGAAGATCTGGGGGGTGGGGATAACAACATGTGTGAGTGAACTTCAATGGATCTCCACAACGTGCCACAGCAGAGGTGTAAGTTTACAAGTTTTCATATGCTATATAAGCACTATAAAACCAAAATGGGATAATTTGGGGGTAAACCAGAACAAAAGTGTACATGGGATGAACCTCTTTTAGTCATTTATTAATTTATTTCTGCGTTCCACTTTTGTCCAAATATAGGGTTTGTGGATTCAGATCTAACAGCCAACCATGTGATTTGCTAATCCCCCAAAACTAAGTTAAGAAATTGCTGCATGTGAAGGAAAAAACAAGAAAGCCCAGATGGCCTTATAGGCCCCTTCCAACTCTACTATTCTATGATTCTATGGTACATGCAAAGAAGGCAAAGCTGTGTTTGGCATTTCTGAAACATACCAAAATATTCGAAGTGAAAGCAATAACAAACAACTGACAAGTATTTTGTGTGTGTTTGCGTGTGTGTTTATGTTTTGCTGTAAAGAACATATGAACATTGATAGCATTCTATAAATTAATAAGGTTACTTATATACCGTATTTCTTCCGATTGTAAGACACACACTAATTTCAGTACCACCAACAGAAAAAAAAATCCCTAAGTCACGCCTGCGATTCTAAGACGCACCCCATTTTTAAAGATGTTTATATGGGGAAAAAAGTGTGTCTTAGAATCGAAGAAATACGGTAATATGTAAAGGAAGAAAATGTAAGAAGTCAGTCTTGAAGGCATGTTTTGCTGATTGTAATAGAAGGAGAGTAGAATTAAGTTATAACAACACATGAATTAGGAAACAAATCAGATGTAGCGCAACACAAATGTTGAGATAAAGTTCAAAGATAATTACTGGACCTTTTCCCATGATGATTTGCTATGGAATTTATGTTTCAATAGCACACAAACACATTTTTCTACAAAGAAGAAACAGTAGCAAATCATAAGTGACAGACACTATAAATTGCAAATGGTCTCCAGAGAAAATTGAAGGACAGAATGCAATCATATCTTACCCAGCATGTGTCAAAACCAGTGGTGTTTTCACAGTTTACATTAGTACACTGCTGCCTTGTTTATTTTGTATAAACGTATTCATTTTCTGATGTAAAAACACCACTGAAAATTTCCAACTAAGAACATGCTGGCTGTATATGACGGTACATAAATGAAAGTGTATCCAAACTTAGACTTCGTTCCTCCAAAATTGTCTTGTATTAGATCAGAAAATGTGTGCTGTTAGTTGAACTGGAAATTAGATTAAAGGGAAGAAGGAAGATTGAAGGCAAAAGAAAAATACTTTTCCTTTTTTTTAAAAAAAAAAAAGGTTTCAAAATGCCAGGTGTTAGATTATTTTCGGAAATGACATCTTGTTTCTTACAGCAAGCGTGTTATAACTTTCTGTACCCTGCATATTCCCAAAGAAGGCAGATCAGAAGAGTTAATATTTACTTGTCCATTTGTGGTCAAGCTATTAACATTTTAATTATCATAAAATAATGAATTTTGTCTGCTGCCCATGACAAAAATATTGCTACAGTTTGAAAATGGATTTATAATCAAATAGTTGTAGGCCCAGTCCTACACTAAGCAAACCATAGTGGCTGCCTAAGGCAGCACATTGCAAAGATGGCATTGGGGAAGCATGTGGGTGTCAGAACACCTTATTGGAACATGAAGCTGTTAAGGTCTGATATTAAGAGGTGAGTTGGGAGGAGAAAGGCAATCGATCCCTGGCTTGACATAATGACATTGGGAGCTGAAGAAAGTTCTGTTGAAGGCTCACACTTATTTCAGGCTACCATTTAATGAGTCAAGTATGCTCCTTTTATCACCAATGGGTGCAAACATGTTTAGACAGCCGTTCTGGCTGGGGAATGCTGGAAATTGCAAGAGTTTTTTCTGTCTAAATGTGCATAGGGTTGTGCCCTATGCCATTTTGTGCTCTTCTGTTCTATGCTCCTCTTGCTCATTGTCTCAGTTGTCATTTGCTGTACTGAGACATTTCCTACTTGTCATTTCCCCTCCTATCATTTCCTCCTGTGTAAGAGTGCTTCCTAATGGCATGGTTGGGAGTGATGGTAGCAGGAAGACAGCCCCTTCCCTTCAAACCCGAAGGACCTCATTAAAAGGATTATTCTAACCTATAGTCACTTTCTAAATGTAATGCTCCTTCCTTCGGTACTGATGCTGCTTTCCTACCCTCTTAATTAGTTCAGCTTACATTAGTACGACACGAATATGTGGAGCTAAAGTGAATGAACTGGATGAGGAAAGACCACAAGGGACAGAAAGGTTCAGAGTCTAGAGAGAAGTAGGGAAAGCAGGATCAGCTTTGCCATGATGAAGTGACATGAAACAGCAGGCGTGCCATGTGCATGCATCCTATCTCCACCTCTTTGTAGGCCATTTAAAAATAAAATAAAAATGAACTCTGGTGCATGTGATGTGTGTTGTCATTTTGCCTCTCCACTCTCAGTGTGAAATAGTAATACTGGAGGGAGGAGGTAAACGAAGGTTTCAGCATTGTGCTTAAACTCAAACAAGTTATTCATCTCATTTCACTACTGCATTCTTAGTGGCACAGACCCCCTTGCAAATAAATGGCAGCGGAAACTTTAGGAGTCAAAATATTTTAGCATGGGAGAGGTTTGGAGATGCTCTCAGGGATCATGCTTCAATGGTGGGTGATCCCAAAGGGGGCAGGGCCAAAGTCAGGTTAAATAACAAACAAAACCCAGCGTATTGCAGTTTTAGTGCGCAATCCTAGCTACGTTTAAATAGAAAAAATCCTACGATTCCCAGGATGTAGGCGCTGTGTATGTGTGTGTGTGTGTAAACACGCATAGCATTGTAGCCTAAAACTCTTACTTGCAGGAGACATTTCAACCTTTTAGAATAGGGCAAATACTGTGCAAAAGCTAAGAAACCAACAAAGTTGGTTTGGGCGCAACCAACAAACTATAGTTGGGGGGAAGGAGTGTGGCCAGTAGATGGGGCTTGGCCATCTGGGGAGGCCTGGATTTGGTCATGAGATTGAGGTTCCCCACACTTGTTTTAGGATGTTTAAATTGTCAGCCAATTTTCTTTGGCTGAGTACTTTGAGAACATTCTGTTAAAAGGCCTTATACAAATATTGTAAATAAATAAACTGCCCTCGTGGACTAAATGCGGACTATTTGTAGAATTAGCCATGCTTTTATGTATTCTTTAATCTCTGCCTTCTGTTTACTTCACTGCCAAGATCAGATTCTTCAGTCATTTGTCCTTCAATATCTTAATAGGATTAAGAACAAATCGTTTTCAAGAGTCTCCATAGACCATGACTGTATAAGGTCTTACTTCTTCTTTTTTTTATTATTGTAATCAGCATTTCATTCCGGTACGCCCTTATGCTGTCATCTTGTGCTTGATCCAGGGGATCACTGACATCTGTAATGTGAAGCAGCAAGAAAGGAAGAACAAGTTACACAGGCTGGGCTCTGATGCTTTAAAACCCTCTGTGGAAAACATCCCAGTGGATGTAGGAAATTGCTTCATGCTTGGTCAGACTATTTCTCTATCTAGCCCAGTATCTACTTTAATGGGTAACATCTCTCCAGAGTGCTAGGTGTACACTACTTCTTCTGCTTGACGAAAAGGGTTTAATGTCTGATGTTCCACATGCAAAACACTGAGCTATAGTCCCTAGGTAAATAGTTGCATGGAGGAAGTAGTGCAGGGATAGAGGAGCCACAAGCCCTGTGTGGCCCTCACCTTTATTTATGCTGCCCCGTTGCTATCTGATGCTGTTCTTTTCCTTCCTCCCCCACCCCCAGGGCAAGGCCAAGATATTTTGTAGCCTGAGGCAAAGGACAAGATAGTGCCCCCTCCCCATTCCACATACAAAAGCTGGAATGGCTATTGACAATTACACTGACAGGATAGCTTGCTTGACCACACCTGAGACAACTTTAAGGGGCTCAGACACACAGTGCCCTCCAACTGCTGCCATGTCCCACCCTCAGCATTTGTTGCCTGCAGCAATGCCCCACTCTTCCTAATGGGGCAGGAAGTAATGTGTCAGGTGGGGGAAAAGCTGGCTGTGCCCCACTCTTCCTAATGGTAGGTCCAGTTCTGCCTTCCCCATTGTTGAGTCCCTTTTGCGTCCCCGTCCCCCCGCAGTAGTGTCATCAGCCTCTCTCCCCTGTAAACTAGCTCCAGGCACACCTTTCCTCTTCTGTGTGTGCATGAAGAAAGAAAGAGAAATCTGGAGCTGTGGTGGTAGTAACAGCTAAAACATAGGGGAAATTGAAAGGTGGTAAGCCTGAGTTAAAAGGCCAAATGAAACCCAGAGGGATAAACAAGTGGAGGGAGGGAGGGAGGGAGCTGGAGAAAAAAGCAAGGAATAACCAGAAGCACTTTTCTGTTTCTTCATGTAGAAATGGCCTCTGCAAGGAATACTCAGAAGCAGCGCTCTCGTCATTTTAAAATGCATAACTCACTTTCTGAACAGTAAAACTGCTCGTATGTCACGTGCTGGATTCCTTCTCACAGATCTGCCTAGCAACGGGTGGCAATTCCACCTATCAGACAAATGGATTGGCTCTTGACCAATTGGGGAGAGGGAGGAAGGCTAGAAAATCCCACTGTCTTGCGAAGCAGGTTCATCTGGGAAGCAGACCAGAAAGAAAGAGAGAAAGGGAGGGAAGCAGGCAGAGAGAAAGACAGAAGTGGGGGTGCGGCGGTGGGGTGCCCAACAGAGAGGGAATGTGGTTCCGGATAGAAAAAGATGGCTCTGCCCACTGTCTGCTTTCAGCATGCTGCCCCCCTCCTGCACCCTAGCCAATTTAGCTCCAGGGGAATGCAACCCTCAAGGGGACAAACGGCTTCCCCACCCCTGATGTCTCATTTGTTGCAATCATGATGACTCCTGCCATTTCCCACTGTTGGTTTATTTTATGCTTTTTAATGGTAAAATGTTTTAGAGTTATTTTATTGTATATGTTTGTATATAAATTTGAAGTCCTCTGCAGGGTTATTTTGCTATTAAGTGGGATATAAATTTAAAATAAATAAAATTAATACATTTTTGGTGGTAATTCATGTGAGAGCAGCCACCCATGCTTTATTCACTAAACTTATGGTTTAATTGCTGTTTGAAATGGCACTACTCAGTCTAGTTGTGCCAAATTAGGCTTTATTTCCTCCAGGTGATTTGAGAGTCATGGAATTAAATCCTATGCATGTCTACTCAAAAGTGAGCCCCATTGAGTTCCGTGAGACTTACTCTGAGGTAACTTAGCATAAGATTGCCATTTCCTCCGCACTGCTTGTGGGCTTCCCAGGGGCATCTGGTTAGCCGCTGTGGGAGATGGGACTAAAGCAGTTCGAAGATTGGCATTGCACATTTATTTCAAATATGTATAGAAACAATGATATAAGATCCTTGGTACCATGAAAACCAAAACAGCAAGGGGAAAAGGCACAAGCCAGACCATCCAGGTGCCTTCCAGCATAAATGGGTTTTGTACCACCCCCACCCCCAACACACACCCAGAAGGCAATGAGAATAGACCAGAGGTGGGTAATTTGTGGCCTTCCAGATGTTTTTGTCCATAACTCCCATTATCCCTCACCATTGACTGTGCTGGCTAGAGTTGATGAAACTTGTATGCCAAAACATCTGGAGGGTCACAAGTTGCTCACCCCTGGGATAGAACAACGACCCATCTCCTTGGCTCCTCATTACAAAGCTTCAGAGTTACTCAAGGCCATCAATACGGACCAGGCATCCAGACACTGGTTTAGAACAGAGGGCTGCTTCTGAATGCTTAGTCTGTGAAATATAGAGCGTATTAACGACACCCAGCCTCAAAGCTCCAGTTAACCACTCCCAACAGCAAGCCCCCTGAGCCTCAAGGCAATTCCCCAGGGACTAAGCTGGATAGGCATGGATCATTGTCAGCCCTGACAAGTCCAAGCATCCTGTCTACATCCTTCATGGAAACCAGCTAAATTGTTCCGAGCAGTTGCATCTGACTGCTTGAAGCAGCAAAATTATGCAAAATTGGATTGAGCTACAATTACTTAACTTCTTCCTTCCTAGATTTTTTATTTATTTATTTATTACATTTTTATACCCCCAATAGCCAAAGCTCTCTATACCCTACCTTTTGATTGAAATATCATCAAGCAGCTTACAACAGATTGTAATGACACAAATGAGCACCCAACACATCCAGACACAATTCAGCAGCCTGGACATTTGCTACACTTGTTGCTTTGGTGGTGGGGCACTATGTTGTACAGATGTGTCATGCAGAAATGTATATATAGTGAAGCCTTTTAATTTCTGCCTGGATGTATTTCCCCCCTACCAAGTATCGGGCTGAAAGACCGAGGCAAACTGTGATGATGGAAACTTTGTAA
Source organism: Elgaria multicarinata webbii (assembly GCF_023053635.1). Classification (NCBI taxonomy): domain Eukaryota; kingdom Metazoa; phylum Chordata; class Lepidosauria; order Squamata; family Anguidae; genus Elgaria; species Elgaria multicarinata. The sequence continues at coordinate 31,699,507 of NC_086180.1, read as the reverse complement.
ATGAGAATATGTAAGACTGCACAAAGTCTTTAACTTCATGCCATGTAAGGCTGTAAAGGTGTATGCATTAACTTATAATTTCCATGCATTTTGTAGTATGAGTGAAATTGTAATATGTATGTATGTATATATGTGCAAACTGACTCGCTATCTGATAGAGATTGTAGCAATGTGAATAACTTCATGTAATCTGCAAAATTGGCATCCATACTTTATTTCACTCTTAATTCTGTTATTTATGAATAAAGCCCTGATTAAAACAATGGTCTTAATAAAGAACTTTTGTAAGAATTACTGTTCCTTCTATTGCCCATCTATTCCTACTCTCTGCCTCCAATCTTTTCAAGAGTTTTTTTTTCTAGCATACCTAGTAGACTTTAATTCAGCCTTCTGATGCATTTTTAATAATGTTATTATCCAGATCTATAGAATCAGACCTTGTGAGAAGGCCAGTGTAGGGACAATTATGCTGCATCTTTTTACATAATCCATGCAATGGGGGCGGGGGGAACTCATGACCTTTCTGCAAAATGCTTTTGGCCCCTGGGTGGCACCAGAACAGTACATAGGGTGAAGAATGTTTGCAAAGAACATTAGCTAAGTCACATGGCAGTAACAAAAAGCATATATCCACTTAGTATTGCTAAATTGGCTGAGATATATAGAAGCTAGTGTAAGTACTAAAAGTAAAGTGCAATGTCCAAAAATAGGAAACAAATCACAAGTGCCAAGGGAGGAATCTGTTGAACTTAAAAGTTATAGGTGCCATTAAACATTTGGAAGTTATGGTCTCGCTACAGATGTTTTATAAAAAATTTTTTATTCCCTTAACTCCCTTACAAGTATTTAATCATTTTAATCCTATCCATGCTGGCTGGGGGTTGCTGGGAGTTACTCCTCGCTGAAATCAACTTAGTGGTAATCCTGATTTCTAGGCATTCTCATCTTTTATTTACAAAAGTCAGGGTCATAGGGATGAGTACCTCTGGCCATAGGCAGAGTTCCTTTGTCCTAAAGGTTTTTTTCCTTCAAAAATTGAACCTAAGGCAAAGTGTGCCTCAGTAAGTGAACACGATTTCCCTTTAATCTAAAGAAGTCCATATAGTGTCAGATGCTATGCAATTACTGAGGACATCAATGTCTGAATATGGTCACAGTAAAGCCCAAATGGCTGAAACCATGTTACAGTGACTTTGCTTACTTTCCTCCTTGTTAATTCACTATTATTATTATTATTATTATTATTTAAGATATAGAAATGCTAATAATAATAATAATAATAATAATAATAATAATAATAATAATATGCTGGTCTATGGTGCTTCCAAATTCTACTGAAGAAATGAATATGGAAAAAAAATTAAGAATTGGCAAGATATTTGTAGTCCACCTACACTCAGAACTAGGATGTTCTAAATATTCTGGACTTGGACTATTTCAGGTGACACCTCCTTACATCTTTAGCTCACGTGGTCTGGAGGCAGTATCCAATAGATCACCTACCATTGCTTCTGTTCCTTAAATGGCCAGCCCTGCCAATTCCATTGAACAAGTGGGGGCCACCACTTGCACAACTTAGGTTGAATGCTTCTGGGATCAAGTCCTGAAACAAGAGGAAATGGGGCAGATTGGCGGAACCTCCTTATGCTTGTGCAACAAAATTGGTGGGGGTTGGTCATTTGTGGACATTCACCATTGGAAACTGCCCTGTATATCTGCTCTGCATGTTCCATTACACAACCACTAGCTGGCACTGTGGCATAGTGGAATTGTGCAAATACATGAGGGTTTCATGCTGCCGTTCATGGATATACTAGATATTCCTTGTTAGGAAACAACAACAACACTAAAATGGATACAAAGAAAGACACACACACCCTTAAAGGATGGCAGCATCATGTAAAGCACCTGCAAACTACTGTGAGTGTGGAATCATGAGTATACAATAACTGTTCCACTACAAAGGCTCTTGGTCACCCCCTTTCTCCCTCTTCCCATACAACAGGCTTCCAGGGAAAAGATTGATTACTCTTGCCAGAGGTTTGAATTTACCACACACACAGGCTTTTGAAATTATGCTGAGGGCTGGATGTGGCCCTAAGACTGTAGGTACTGACCCCTGCACTAGAGCTAGGAGGTTTTCTATTGTGCTTTCTTCATTGTGGAATGCTGTTCCCTGTGAGATCCACCAGGCTGGGATTAATCTAGTCTTTAGAGCAGTATTGCCCCCCCTCCAGATGTTTTGGATTACAATTCCCATCATTATTCTTGACCATTGGTCATGCTGGCTGGGGATGAGAGTTGTAGTGCAAAACATTTGGATGGCACTTGGTGAGGGAATGCTACTTTAGAGAGTAGATGAAGATATTATTTAAGCTGTCAGGCTTTAGGAATAAGAGCTGTGAACCTCTTCCGGGGCTCCTGAAAAGCTGAATGAAAATATAAAACAAATAAATTGCACAAGGAGATCAGATAATGGTACTATCTAGGCTTCTTGTAGGACTGACACACATCCATTTCAAGATTCCTATATGTATTTCACCAGTACCTGTATGAAACCTGAAATGGCCAACCCCATTTACAGAGTTTTCAGTAAGAAGAATCCCATAACACTGTGGGATAATCAAGATTTTCTTATACCAACCTAAACATCTAAATTTTCTGTAAAACACAGAAAGGCCCCCCTGAAACAACTGTACTGAATTGTTATCCAAGAACTTACTAAGGTGTGGTACACAAGCTTCCTCAGTAGGTCTTTCTTCACTCATTTGGCCAAGATCAGATGAGTGAAGAAAACTCACGTCAGAGGATATTTTTTTACCCAATAATAAATGCACATAGAAGCCTGGTATGTATTAAATATTGTTTCACCATATATCTGCTGTTTTGAAATGCCAGTGAACCAGAGATCACAGGCACATTTTAAAAGAATAAACAAGAAAAACAAAATGGCAAGTAAATTTAAAATTCAAAGCAATCGAGTACTTAAAGCCCTCAGAATACAATTCCTTGCGATTAAGCAAAATGACACTAAATTAATGAAGTGTCCCTTGCTCCAGCATTGCTCCAAGCGACTTGTTTGACCTCCCTCAGCTCAGACATTCCTCTGAAACAATGGACTGTTGAAACCAGCTGAGGACATTCTGTGCAAATATCAGTTGGGCAGTCTGGATCTTGCCAAACAGGTGTCATTTGCAGAATATTTTTTCTTTATATATCTCATCTTTCTTCCATTCTGAAACATAAGATGGCGTACATGGGGCTTCCCAGGCTCTAACTTGGGGTGGGAAACTTCTGGTACTTGACAGGGTGGGGGGGAAACACACATACCAGGAGCTGCAACCTGTCACCACCCAAATTGCTGTTGCCACAGCAGCAGCCTTCCCCCAAAAGGGGCAATTTTTTAAAAAGAAAACAAGATGCAAGGGGAACACATACTTTGTTTACAAGCATAATTGTGCTTCTGGGAGGTTTTGCACCTTGCTTTCTTGAAAAAAATAGCTGCTTTGGGGGGCCACCACCACCACAGGAAATTCAGCAGCAGGGTACCCCACCCCCCCAAAATCCACCACCCTGGCCATGAGGGGATCACACATGGCCTACGTGTTGCCTATATCTGCTTTAACCAGACTCATCCAGGTTCTAATCAGAACCAGACCTGCTTAGCTTCAGCATGGTGACTGCATCAGATGTAGACACAAAAGAGACAAGCTTTTGATACATCCCCTGCCCTCTCCCCACCCCCAGTCCTCCCACTGGTATCCCAACAGCCTCTGCGAGTTCTTCCGGCTGGACTAGAGCAGCAGTTGCTGCTTTGGTCACTCTTGCCAGAGGACTCTGTAGTTGCTGAAAATAAGCAATGGTGTGCAATGAAATAGTGGACAGTGCCCGACACACGAAATGATAACCAACAGTAGTTCAAATAATCAACTCTGCACAGCGTTTTGGCCAAATAACCAACAGTAGTGTGAAAAAGTCCCGACAGACAACACAATAACCAACCATTGACTATTTAATCCACCGTTGGTTATCGTGTTTTTGAGTTCTTTATCAGAAGGCACTATTAAGGTTTTAAATTTCATTTCTTTCTTTCTTTCAATACTGCCCAATAGCTGAAGTTTTCTGGACTCCTCCATAGTGAAAAAAATAACCATATCAAAGTTTGTTGGTTGGTTGGTTGATTTCACAGTAGTAAGTGAAATACTGTAAATCTATAATGTGTCATACAAGAATTGTTCAGCTAACCTCAGCTTATAATGAAACCAAAGAAACAGAACTGTACAGAGATAACGATCCTAATTGCTGGGCTTAGATTCCACTAGAAGCATTATAAACCTTAAGTCTATAAGAGTTTTGATTTTCCACGGGGACGCTCTAATGCATTTTACAGGAAAGCTAATGCAAGGGACTTTTGACCTCATCGCTTCAATGGGCAAAACACAAACAGCTTTGTGTTTCAAACTGAGAAAGCGTAAGAGAATTGAGTTCTGGGTCCAATTTTACAAGTCAATGTTTTAAAGATAAATGCAGATAAAACTGTTTCAGTTTGGTGAGCTCTTCTTTAAACTTCCTCTTAATCGTATTGCCCCTCACACCGTACATGCCGGAAGAATTAAAGAAGAAAGGGAGTTGCTCACACAGTGTGGGGGAAACAGGACTGTTTGCTTGTTTACCACAAAGCCACAGAAGAATTTGCTATGGCAACTGTTTGTGGTGGGCTTTGATAACACCCACCAGTTATATGTACCTGCCAGCTTCTGAAAATCTATTGGCATTCTTTCAGAGCATCATTCTGAATGTATGGAAACAAAAACAAATTATGGATATGTTTTGTATGGCCACACTGCAAGGCAGAACAATTTTCAGCATCATTTCAGTACGAAGGCAAAAGCCACATTATGCTATGATAACAAACAGATTTTGCTTCACCATTGGTATATCTGGATATATGTGTGGTGGGGGTGCTTCCAGGTCAGAGAATATACTTTCCAAGCATGCTTTAGCTTGGACACTCCTCATGTTTGAAATTAAGCATGAATGCTACCCCAGTTTTAGTCATACATCCATTGTGATGTGTTAGCTTTCCAAACAGGGAGTCACCCCATAAGTGAGTCTTTGAGCTTGAAGCTTCAGTACCAAGGAATGGGGATTCTTTGGGCTCCATCACACCAGTGATTTAGTGCACTCTTGCCATGCTTGGTGTGCGGATTTGCAGCATGGTACCCACATGATGCCGTGCCTGTCCCGTTGACACCCCACCTCTTCCCTAGCTTTCCCCATCTTTTCCTAGAACGCCTAAAGCCTGGATTATTTTCCCAAAGTGTGTTTAATGTGCCCTTAAGCTTCCATGTAGTGCTGCACTCTCACGTTTTCCTTTGTTGGGGGCATGTGCTGTGACAAGAGTCTTGGTGTTGGCTTGAATGCATTGCATCAGGTCCTGGCAGGGAAAAGTGATCTCTCTCAGCAATCAGCTCCAAGCCTCAATATAAAAACCAAACCTTGCATCCCAGGCTTGAAATCGTTTTTTAAAAATCATACAACACCCAAATCTCTGCAGAGACAAGATTGTACTCTCTTGATGCCCCCAAAGAACCACACTAAAGGGTCATTCCAATTTTGCCGGGTAGAAAGGTGGTTTGAAGTACTCATCTGACAGGATCTGTTGTATATGTCCTGTTAAAGTGGGGAGGGGGAGGAGCACCAATGAACTGGAAGGAGAATGAGAAGGGGTGGGGTGAAGTGGAAGAGCAAACAAGATATTCAGGTGAAAGGGACCATAAGTTTGACAAGCTTATGCATCAGAGGTAAAAAATACGGAGGCAAAGCAGGGGGAAAATTATGTGTGATGAAGCCCTTCTTCTCAGAGTCAAAGCAGATTGGGACATGCATAGATCACCAGACCACCCAGTCAGACAGTGCATGTTGGATGGAGAATTTAAAGCCTGGCTGAAGGAAATATTCTTTGGCCAGAGTTAGTGGAAGAAATTATTTAATCCCCTCATGCTTACTGCTGCTAGAAACCACATTTGCTTAAATCTTGTTTTTCTGTAAAACTTATAAGATGGCCTCCATGTGTGTGACTAGAATGTGTGCCTCAAGAGTGTTAGGAAAGTAGGTCAAGACCCTTCATGAAGTGGATAAGGCATTTGGGCATATGTCTGCAGAACTTCAAACCAGCCTTTGGTATTGGGGAACTGGTAAGTTATACACCAGTCTAAGAGTACAGAAATGCCATTAAGCAATCAGTAGTGTTACTCACATATCTTACTTGCCTCAAGACCACAACGGCCATGAAATGGGGGCAAGAGGGGATTAGCCACTGAACTGCTTAGATAGTTGTTTCTCTTTCATCCATTGGCACTCATTATATAACTAGAGTGAACAGAATTTATTGGATTAGTCCAAGGACCACATCAAAAGAGAGCAAAATAAAATATGTTTAAAATCCCACACAATGTATATGTGGGACCACAGTCCATATCAAAATAAAACAAAATGAAATGCATTCAAAACGCCACATAAAAGTATCCATAACACTGAATTTAGTATTTAAGCTTTACTGAAACAAAACCAAGAATCAGTTTAAAGTATTCTAAAACCAATAAAAATAAAAAATTGAGGCAGTAAATGAGTTTATGTCCTCAGAGCTCAGAATCCTCACTACAGTTAACTGAGATGGATTCCAGAAATCTTTTTCTAAGTCTGGGAGCCTTTACTGCAAAGGAAGCTGCTCGCCATGCTATGTACTGGTTAGTTCCTTGTAGTAAAAGGCTTAAATTTTCTTTCACATTCCAGTATTTTCTTTCATGAAGGCCCTATATTGTTCTCTAATATCAGAAGAGCTGGCATTCAAAAATGTGGGGAAGCAAATCCTCCAGTTCTGCTGCCCCACAAATGAATAATCTGTCTTGAAATGGTACACCCCAAAATGTCCCCAAATTGAACCAATGATTCCAAGAGTTAATGTTAAGATACACAAACGTTTCACCATCCATTCCACTTTTCCACATAATAGATATGTGGAAGATTTAGTTAATAGATATCTTCTTATTCAGGGGAATTCTCATTGTGGTAATTAACTTGAACATTAACACTACAACCATAATTGTAGTGCAAGGTTTTCTAAAAATATTAATGTACTGCAGTACATGCAAGCTCGAGTGAAGAATTATATTTCACCCGTTGTGAAATGTTGGACTTGGATTGAAGAGTCATGTTTTCAAATCCCTTCTTAGTCATGAGGTTCATGACCTAGCCATGGGTAAGTTGTTCTTGCCTCTCAGCCTAACCTGTCTGAGAGTGCTGTGAGTAGGATTGGCCAGGGAGAAAAACCCAACAGACTGGCCTGTTTCTGTGCAAAATGAATAGGTAAAGCTTCCTGAGGCACAGAGTTAAATACGATTGTGACAGATCAAACCACTGTTAAAAGGACAACAGTGGTTCCAACTCAGAAGTTAGCAACCCTAACTGTGAGGATAAAATTGGATGAGTAAGCTGCAGATGTTTCTTGGAGGAAGAAGGAGCTTCAAATGTGACAGAAAAACAGAGGCTGCAGAATAAGTCAGATATAAATGTAATAATTAAAACAGATATAGTTTGTAGGCAGATCAAGAAAATGACAGCTTAAGGCAAGCATGCCATTGTCTTGCTGCTGCCTATCCCATCCTCCATAACCATTTAAGAACATAAGAAGAGCCATACTGGATCAGACCAAGGATCCATCTAATCCAGCATTCTGTGGCCAACCACCTGCCCATGGGAAAGCCACAAGCAGGACATGAGTGGAACAGCATCGTCCCATCCATGTTCCCCAGTAACTGGTATACATAGGCATATTGCCTCTGTTACTGGAGGCATCAGGACTAATAGCCATCAATAGCCTTAACTACAAAGAATTTGTCTAAACCCCTTTTAAAGCACTGTGTGAAGTAGTGTTTCCTCTTGTCTGTCTGGAATCAGCTTCATGGGATGACTAGGATTATGAAAGAAGGAGAAAATGTCTTGAACCATAAAAAGAGATCAGCAAGGTCTGACCAAAATTCAAGACGATCAGCACCCTGCTCCCCACAGTGGCCAAGCAGATGCCTCTGGGAAGTCTGCAAGCAGAACATGACGGCAATAGGCCTCTCTCGTTGCTGCCTGCCCCTCGTCCCCAAACTTGTTTTCTGTGGCATGTTGCCTCTTAACCTATATATTCCATATAGATTAATGATTAATAGTTGCTGATAAGAAAGCTTTCCCTGTAATTTCCTTTCAAAGCTAGCATCTACTGTCAATTCTGCCTTTCCCAATCTGGTGCCCTCCAGATGTTTTGGACTTCAGCTCCCATCAGCCCCAGCTAGCATGGCCAATTATCAGGAATGGTGGGACTTGCAGTCCAAAGAATATAGAGGGCGCCAGGTTGGGGAAAGCCTGTGCCAAAGCTAGTGGCAGCACATTCCATAGGTGATCAATTATATATTGTGTGAAGAATTATTATTATTATTATTATTATTATTTATTTATTTATTTATTTATTTATTTATTTATTTATATAGCACCATCAATGTACATGGTGCTGTACAGATTACACAGTAAATAGCAAGACCCTGCCGCAGTACTTGATTTGGTCTGTCTTGGATCTAGTGCTTGAATTATGGGAGAAAAACTGTGTGTGTGTGTGTGTACACATAATTAAATTAACAACCACTATTACCAGACTCCTCCCAACTGTAATCATATCATAGTTCCCACAGGCTTCTAAGCAAAGTAGCTACGGAAGCTGACACAAAGGATAAGAGAGGTAAGCATCCTCAGCCCTCCTGTAATTCGAGAATTGCTTGAATTTCCTGCCTGTTCCATATTCTAGAATGATGAAATATGTACCTCTGTCCAGTGGAGGCTGGTAGCTCTGATTTCAGCAGTGGAGGGAGGGCAGAGCCAGCCAGAACTCTAAAGGAGCTATCCAAGGTGCTGAAACAGGGCCCCAAAATAGGTCCAGCACCTTAGATATCTCCTTTAGAGTTCTGGCTGGTTCTGATGAAAACACAGAAAGGGATCAAAGCTCCCCCTCCTCTGAAATCGGAGTTACCAGCCTCGACTGCCTCTATTCACTTTCTCCATACAATGAATAATTTTTAAAACCAAAATGCATTTCTCATGGACAGCAGAGGAGGTAAACCTGTGGCAGTAAGCTCCCATAATTGGATGCTCTTCCACACATTACTAAATAAAATATATTCTTACTTAATAAAAACGAAGTATCAGGGGGAAAGCTAGGCTAGAAAACTTGCTAACATCTAGTTTTCTGTGGGCAGTTCCCCCCCCCCCATCACGTGAGCCTCCACTTTCTGTTTGAAGTAGCAGAGTTCAGAAATAGATTTACTTCCACCTGAACTGCAATGGTTTTGCTATGCTTTTTATTTTATTTGTGATTAAAGTGCAACAATGCTGTGAGATAGGTTATTTATTTATCAACCTGCCTGAGCCCTAAGATCACCCACGGCAGCACTGCTTAGGTGCCTGTCAGTAAGATATATTAAGTTGACAAGCATGGGAGATAGGCGCTTGATTATTTACTCAGTGACATTACCTCAGTGAAAGCAAGCAAGGATAATTTCTAAGGTAAGGAAAGGTTCTACAAATGTTACTTCCTATTTTTTTGTTTGTTTTTGTTTTAAATTTCATGTTCATTTGGTGCTGTTCTGGAACTGCTCTAGGGACTCCAACCACCTTAATTTGGCCCTGGCTGTATGTGTGAGGTAGGCCCCAGTTACATTAGGTACAGGGGTGCTCAGGAGGAAGAAGCAGAAGATAAGAGCCAGGGATTTCACAACAGTGAAGAGTGAAATGAGGAGACCAGGGACCGGGCAGACTTTGTCCATTACAAATTTGTACTCTCCTCTTTCTCTTCTGCCATCTCACTGGCCAAACAGCAGTACTACTCAACGCTGATCCAGTCAAATGCTAGGCATCCTCAGCGGCTCTTTGCGTCCTTCAATTCTCTTCTGAAGCCTAATCCGCCATCTCTCCCCGCCTCTCTGTCTGCTAATAACTTTGCCTCTTTTTTCAATGCTAAAATCTAAACTATCCGCTCTGATCTGGCCAGCTCTGCTCCTCTTCCAGTTCCTGTTCCTCATCTGTCAGCTCCTCCTGCAAATTTCTCTGCGTTTCCTTCGGTCTCTGCGGATGAACTGTCTACAATACTGCGCTCTTCGAAGCTTTCCACTTGTTCTCGTGATCCGATTCCTTCTCGAGTCTTTATTAATCTTATTCTTGCTATCCTCCCTTCCTTGCTACATATTATTAATCTTTTTCTGTCCTCTGGTTCATTTCCTTCTGCTTTTAAACATGCTACAGTCTCTCCCATTCTCAAGAAACCTACTCTTGATAGGCTATCTCTGTCTAACTACCGACCTGTCTCTTTGTTGCCGTTTGTTTCAAAGATCCTGGAGCGTGCGGTCTACTCTCGCTGTCTTGACTTTCTTTCTAGTAACTCTGCTTTGGATCCATTTCAATCTGGATTCCGTCCTCTGCATTCCACCGAAACAGCCCTTACTAAGATCACCAATGATCTCCTTACTGCCAAGTCTAAAGGCCATTATTCCGTTCTTATTCTCCTTGATCTAACTGCAGCCTTTGACACGGTTGATCATGATCTTCTCTTAGATTCCCTTCATGACCTTGGATTTTGTGGCTCTGTCTATAACTGGTTTGCCTCCTATCTAGCGGGTCGCTCTTTCAGCGTGTTGACTAATGGCAGCTCATCTTCCTCCTTTCCCCTTTCAGTAGGGGTTCCGCAAGGCTCAGTGCTTGGCCCGTTGTTGTTTTCCTTATACATGTTGCCCTTGGGCAAGCTTATTCAATCTCATGGCCTCCAATATCATCTGTACGCCGATGATACACAACTATATCTGTCATCTCCGGAACTTTCTCCTGATGTTCACAATCGTATCTCGGCATGTCTTTCAGATATCTCAGCTTGGCTGCTTCATCGTCGCTTGAAACTTAACATGGCAAAGACTGAATTGCTTGTTTTTCCTCCTAAACCTTCTCCTCATCTCTCATTCTCTCTTACTGTCAATGATGTTACGCTTACTCCGGTCAAGGAAGCTCGTAGCCTTGGCTTTATATTCGACTCCTCGCTCTCCTTTATTCCTCATATTGAGGCAGTAGCTAAATCTTGTCGATTTTTCCTGTATAATATTGCCAGGATTCGATCATTTTTGTCTGTCTCTTCTGCCAAAATGCTTGTTCATGCACTGGTTGTTTCTCGGTTGGACTACTGCAACCTTCTTCTCTCTGGCCTTCCTTCTTCTCACATCAGTCCGTTGGTTTCTGCCGCAAAGATCATCTTCTTGGCTCGCCGCTCCGACCATGTTACTCTGCTTCTGAACACACTTCATTGGCTTCCAATTCACTTCAGAATCCACTATAAACTTCTCCTGTTAACCTTCAAAGCTTTTCACGGTCTAGCTCCTTCCTATCTCTCCTCTCTCCTCTCACACTATTGCCCCGCTCGTGCTCTTCGCTCCTCTGATGCCATGTTTCTCGCCTGCCCAAGGGCCTCTACTTCCCTTGCTCGGCTTCGTCCATTCTCTTCTGCTGCCCCTTACGCCTGGAACGCTCTTCCAGAACATTTGAGAACTACAAGTTCAACCGCAGCTTTTAAAGCTCAACTAAAAACTTTTCTTTTTACTAAAGCTGTTAAAACTTGATGTTGTGCAGACTTCTACTGTTACTTTCTACTGTTAGTTTTACCCTACCCTGTGCCTGCTTACCCTACCCTGTACCTGTTTGCATTCTCTTCCCCTCCTTATTGTTTTACTATGATTTTATTAGATTGTAAGCCTATGCGGCAGGGTCTTGCTATTTACTGTTTTACTCTGTACAGCACCATGTACACTGATGGTGCTATATAAATAAATAAATAAATAAATAAATAAATAAATAAATAAATAATAATAATAATACTACTACTATGATCTATAAAGGAATAAGAAATCCTTACACAGAAGCTGATCAGTGTAGACTACATCAGAAAAGGAAGGTTGTATCAGCACTTTCACTGTGTGTGTTTGTTTTTAAATAGTTGGGCAGACATTCACAAAGAAAATTGTTATAATAGATTACAGGTACAACTGGGAACTATAAACACTTTAATATATCACTATCTATATTGGTTTCCTGGCTAAATCAGGACAAATGTAGAAAATTCTGCTGAATCTGAACATGTATTGTGTACAGAGGAATCTCCTTTTCTCAGACTCAGCAGCAAATTTTATTTATTTGTATAATAAATGGGTCACTATTCAGGCATGGCCGAAAAACTTTTATCAGCTAAAGCAGCTGAGTATTCCAGATGCTTGGAACAAAGCTGCTAATTCACTTCTATTTATGTAAAAAAAGAATCTGTAAGTGTAAGTACCTTATTGAGAGTGCAACAAAGCGAACATATTTTACACACACATACATACTTGCCTCAGAGTTTCTTCCTGGCTGTTACTTAGAAATCAGGAACCAATAAATATCAATAGCAACATAATTAGGATGCTGCTGCATAAGGTGTTCCTGTTAACATAAGAAATCAATCTGCTATGTGTAACATTAACAGATTTACTGTTGTGGAAAAATGGTATGTAATCTGTTCAGCCCAACAACAGAATGTAATAGCTATACAATATGCTGACTCTTCAGAGCCTCGCAGAGCCTGTTTTGTGGAGCACAGCTGGCTTGTAATAGATAGTGTGATCCCAAGCACTCCTGGGTTTAAGGGGATGAAATGCCCAAGGAAAGCAGGCACTTGTCCGATATCAGCTCTAGCTAAGCATTTTACTCTTTTGCATCCACAAAGTGACAGGTAAAAGTGCTGGAAAACCAGTTTCTAACATGTATGTTATGAGGAAGATAGCAGAGCAAATGCTTCTCTGTAACCACGATGTGCGTTCTTCAAAGACTGGACTTCAGATTCACTTTCTTTCAGTGAAATGCTGATCAAACCTATATGGTAAAATTTTTAAAGTAAAATACGTTAGCAAATTATTTAGCTTATAGGTAGAGGGTGGTGATGGAAAGAAGGCCTATATAAGGCCTATGCAAGGACCCTCAGGATCAACTCATAACCAAGGAGAATGAGCTCCAATTTGTCCTCATCTGTACACAGTCCACCACGCTAAACTGCAAGCAAGCTGCTTTCAGGCTTTTACTAGTTTTGCTTCCATTCATCAAAGAACTGTAGCAGTGCCTACTCCAAACCCAGAGCACTTTGAAGTGTATAAGAAGAAAACAGAGTCCATATCTAAACTTGATCAGTTTGCTTCAGCATCAACCTCCTGGGCAAATGGTACATTTTTGTATAATTAAAGTAACCAAAAACAAATATATATTAAGAATAGGGAGGTGAAGTGAAGAAGGAAATTAATTTTTACAGGAAAGTAAAATAGACTTTGGCCACGCTTAAAAATATTGGAGTCTGGTCTTATACAGGTTGAGTACAATGAGATTGCTGTCAGGTAAGCATGCTATAATCTAATGAATGTAGTAGTTACCAGCCACCACAACCAACCATTTGGTGCCATAACATCTTGATAAGGCATCCACTGAAGCACCTTTAGATATGGTGCTGACACCACTCTGTATATGAAGACTTCTTGCACACCTGGGCTAGCACAAGTTGCTCACCCCATTAAGGCAGGGGTGAGCAACTTGTGGCCCTTCAAATATTTAGCCTACAATTCCCATGATCCCTTGCCATTGGCAATGTTGGCTAGGGCTGATGGGAATTGTAGGTCAAAACATCTGGAAGGCCACAAATTGCCCATCTGTGAGTTGAGAAAAATCAGATTCACATGGCCATGGGGAACTAGCATTCTTGCTCATTAACTTGGGTCGTGGTGGTGCAGGGTCACATATGGTTAGCCCAATGCACAGAAAGAACATCAGTCTTCTGAAAGCTTAAAAACGAAGCCATACTCTTGACACAGTGGCAACTTTCAAGTGCCAAAGGTGCTATTTTGTGCAAGTATGAGAGTTCTCTTTCACCCCACCCCACCCATGGCAACTTCTAATTATATATTAAAGAGGCTGCTCCTAAAATCCACTTGAGTTTTGGGGTGTGTGTCTGACTCCTGTAGTGTAGACAGCTAATTTTCACTGGAAGCTGCTCCAACAGCCCAATTGATACCCTTGGATCCCCACCTAAGTCTAGGACTTAGAAAAGCTTTTTGAAAACTAGATGGACAGGAGCAAATTTGTGGAAAACAGCAAAATGTTAGGGTAAGAAAGAAGAAATATTCTTGAAATTTCAGAACAAAATGTGACAAAATCACCTGCTTGTTATGCCAACCTGTTTAATTATATTAATATGAATGCTTAATTTAATTTTTCAGGAAAGGGTTAACTGCAAGCAGGATGGAGCTTGTGTGTGATTGGCTGTTTTAGTTTTACCTGGTGGGAGGGGATGGGTGAGTGAGTGATGTCACAGGAGGGTTTATTTCTCTTTTTTGACAAGTTTGTTGAAGAGTTAGAATTTGACATTTAGCAGAGCAGCGTCTTAGATGGGGAAGGATCTAGAGGGATAGGGAGGCAGGCTTAGTCTAATTAACAACATCTTGTAAATAATAATATATATAAAACTGAAACAACTTATAAATAATAGTTTTATTTTATGTTACTGAGTTAAATCCATGTGCCAGCTTGGTCCTCATTTAGGTTACCTCATACATGAACACTTAACAGCCAGCACCCACTTCCCCAAATTAGAAATAACAGTAACAGTGATAAATTCAACCCACTTGGCATTAACTGTGGCTGGGTAAAAGGTTAGCTAAGTCAGTGCATACAGCTGATTTGGCAGTGACATCCCTCACCTTAGGCTTATTATCCTAGGCGTGAAAGGATAATAGGGGAAAACCTCAATAAAAGACCAGAAATCACACCATACTTATGCTGTTTTTAAACCATTTATATTGTTTTGTTGCTTTATGATCTTCTCTGACCATTTATAATATTCTCTTAATACCGATGTTACTATGTCCATCTTCAGGTTAATAATATTTTCCATATGAAGGTAATGTTTTAGGCATTCAATATCAATAAATCAATTGATTTCTTTCAATTAAAATCTTCAGTCTGCAGTCTTTTCCACTGGACGTGCTTTACCTTATAACCCACAGGGCTGCAAAGCTGCAACCTTGAACTCAGATCAGACCACCAAATCAGCAAGGTTGTTTGATATTCTAAACTATAATTTGCTACAAGTAATTTTCTTTCCTGTACTGATGAAAGTCTGCCTAGTTTAGTGACAATGATTTCTAGTTATTGCAGGTTCCATTCAATTCAAAAGGAATTCAGAATATAGCTGTGCCTCCCTAAATTTCCATGTTAATAAGGGTAACTCATGAAAAATATTAGGCAGGAACAATTTGTGTAATGAGAGAATATTTTATTAGAAAACATAACTGAATATTCTCAGAGTACACTTTTATACAACTATTTAAAGGTAAGAATTTGTGTGTTGCAGCTTTTCAAAGCAAGTAAGATTCCAGCAGTCTATTATTAGTATTGTGTTCCAAAAACTCATGTTTGTGACCACAAAATGCTTTCACACATATGCCTGATTGCATCCACCTGCACCACAGGTCTGAAAGGTGCAAAGTACAAAGGAAGAGTCTACAAATGAAACATAGTGCATGGTCCTTTGGAGCTTGCCCAGTTCCCTGTGTTCCTGGATAATTCAAACAACTATATATATTGGTAGGATTTTGCCCCTGACTCCAATACACATATACAGTGCTGAATAGTAAGTAAGATGAAAATATCCCAAAATGTGGATCAAAACAATTTTAATACCGATTTTAATGGTCCAAGTGGTGACTGACCTTAAATATCCACACACACACACAACATAGAGATTTGGGGTGAGGGATTATTCTCTTCACAATAAACATTTAAATAACAACTTTGTTACTTTCCTGTATATCTTCCAATCATTTCTACAGTGCTTCTATCAGAGCAGCACTGAACTTTGAATCTGACTATCAATAGCAATACATTTTAAAAACAAAGTGTTTTCAAAGCATCCATTTCTGCCAAATCATTCTTCAAATTCTAAATTGGGGCTTGAATTCTATGATAATACATAGCCATACAAAATTGACAGAAGAATGGCAACTGTAATCCCAGACTCCAGTTGTGCTGCAATGCTCACACTGAGCTCCTGTGTGTATGGATCTTCCTCGTTAATTTCAACAGATGTAGCTCTCTGCATCCATCTCTTTGTAGGTACAGATTTGCCTTCCTCTCGTGAAATGAATGGGAAAGATACTGTAAGTGAACAGCTTCAGATACACATCTGAGAGCAATAGTACCTACCAGAGATACATTTATCTTTGAAACCTTCCATCTCTATCATGCAAAGCATTCATCTTCATCTTGCAAAATGATTAGATTTGGTGGCATCCAGTACAATGATGGTATTTTTAGATACTACAAGTTTGCAACCAAAACAAACAAGCAAGATTGAATACTTTCCTTTTAAAAAAAAATCAATATTTTTTTTCATGATGCAAATGCACAGGGAAAAGGAAGTTGTGGTTCACTTGTTTTAATGTTAATGGCCTCAACTAATTTAGTAAATAAAGTAGAGGTTAAAAATTCACTTAAAAGTGTCAAAAAATAATCCTGACCATATAAAAAAATACAACCAAAACCACTTTTAAAAATAGTCTACTTATTACACCCTTGGTACAGGCAGAAATCAGTGATATACAGTATGAATACAATGAAAGCTGTATAAATAATTACATTGGGTAATTATTCCAAAGGTGACTTTCTGGTTACGGAAGGGATTTTGATCCAGTGGAGGCCTTCATTAACAGAAGGGTGGATTTCCCCCAATTCCCCTACAAATCTGGTCCAGAAGTTTGGAGAACCCTACAGAACAGCATGGGGTGTGGCATGGGGAGAAAGAGGAATTGGTAATATTTGTCTCTCACCATTACTTCTGTTAGCTGAAGGGCCCAGTTAATGAAAGACCCTTCTGTAAATGAAAGGGCTCTTTCCATTTGTGAAAGGACTCTACTGAATTGCACTGAAAGCACATTTCTATAGTCGCGAAGGCTGAGCTTTTCTTTTCTTTAGTATTTCCTCAGACCACTCATTCAAAGAAATGTTCATTTTGCAAATCAACATAATTCCATATAAATATGACACACATCCAGCTTTACCAAAGAACGTTCTGCAAGCACTAGAGGAATGTGCTAGATACTGAATTATAAGTTGCACTACAAGAAGCATGACCTGGGAAATGGAACTGTTTTGTACCAGCCAAGTGCTATAGTAGCTACATTTCCCATGATCCTTGATGATCTTGGACACTGGAGTGAATGCTTGCAGAATAATCTAGGGCCTAATGAAGACTTCCAATGAGCCCTTTGGTACATAGTGGCAGCAAGAACATTTTGAGTTACCACAAGTCAGATTCAGACTCTGGAGAAATTTGGGCCAATCTCAGGATGGGTTCAAGAGTTCAAACCTAGGGAAATTTATTTTTAGAACTCCCTAAAAGTGAACTTTCATTTCCATGACTAAAAAGGAAACATGGAAGATCACAATTACTGGTTTGTGTGGCTTGTCTTGTATCTAGGTCTGTTGTGCTTGTGCATTTAAAAAATATCAGTTAGGATGGGGTAAGTTGGGAAGTCAAAAACAAAAAAAGGAAAAAAACGTCTACTTTGTTTACAGGAACCATTATACTTCTGTAGCGGTATGAAGAGGGGCAAGGAAAACATGATATGGAAGAAAAAATGCATAGGTATTAGCCTCTTATCTGCAATGTTCAAAATGATATTTTTTCTTATATGCATTAATGGCATTAGTCATAAAGAAGCAGTCTTGCTTGCCAAGGCTGTATATGTACATACACAATGTTGAAGAACAGGATGATATAAAATCATGCAGAATAAAAGCTTATACAAATTGGCCTTTTAAGGTTCAATTCCTAATACAAAAGGTATTACTTGAAAGTAGTCATAGGGCAAATAGAAAATCACTGCACCTAATTTTGATGAGCTTGTTTTCAAATTTCAAAGAGCTCAGTGAACGTGTCCACAGGAACTACATTGATTCTGTAGCCTTTATTAATTCAAAACATTAAGTTCCACTGTTCTTGTGATGTATCTAAGATGCACTTTTACTCATCTATTCATGATGTATTAAAGGTGTTTTTTCTTCATTTAAATTACAAAGATAATGGCAGTTTGAAAGTGCATAACTTTAATGGCCATATAATGTTCAGCATAGCAGCTTATAATGTACTGTTCTTTTGGCTAGGTATGTAAATCCACCAAGATATGACATAATCATTCATCTACCATCCACTGTACTTTATTGCTGAACATAAATAATGACAAGGCACAGGACAGCAACTAGTCCAAGAGCTTGTAGACCAAGGAACCAGAGCATAATCCAGAAGAACATGATTATTACAGGTTCCACAATCCGTTCTCCAAAATACATCCTTGTAAAGCCTATGCTGATAAGACTTTTGTTGAGTTCACCAAAGAGAGTCCCCATCTTTTTATAGTCATCTGTAATGGGTTCAACGCTACTGTCTCTTCCATCTTGCTGGACCTGCAGTCAGAAGAGAAAATATAGATGAACAGTTTGGATCAACTAATGCATAATATGTCAGTGCTACTACTTAAAAAGCAGCCTCATGTGCAGAAATTGTGGTCTTTTTTCACCATTTTGAGATGTAATGCTTTATTGCGATTCCTTCTGTCACAACAAACTAGCAATTATCTTTTGTTATGGGCTAGGCACTCATTTGGTTTTGCTATGCACCTTGGAAAATAAAATCAAAGTGATGTGTTACAGTTTGTGCATTCTTTACAATTCGTAAGATGTATTAAAAACATCTTTTTCCCAAGTCCGTTTCTATCGTTACTTAATCATGCATAAAGTAACTTGTAATTTATACAGATATATAGGATTTAATGTGGAGCATTACTTTTTTTCACCACTTTGCTTCTTTCACCTTTTTATCATAAGAAACTATGGTCATAACACCATGTTTCGCACCTCAAATTGCCTAACTGTGTGACATGGTCCATGGGCTGGGAGAATGGAGATGAAATCACCTTTCTTCATTTACTCCTTCATACTACTGAATAATAGCTGCAGTGCTGGGTATTTAATTCTTTTTCATAATCTGTTTTTTTTTTAAAAAAAATCTTGCATAAAGCTTCTATGGACAGGCTTTAATGGAGATAGGTAATGTAAACATTCTTTTAAGATGAAGCACAACACACATGATTTTGCTAATGCTCCCATTAAAGACAAGCAAAGCTCAGTAAAAAGCTACTCATCAATATTTTAGTCAGCAGGTCAATACTGTCAGCACCAAGGCTGGGCTTGTAAATTATATGATTAAACATCCATCATAAAGCAACATTTCTGAAGAGAAGGGATGTACCAAGTCTAGCGTTACAGTCAAAACACAATTTCTATATTGATGCTTCAATTAGACATATAATAGGAAGAGTCATTCCATTTGCATTTGTTCTTTTGAGTTGTAAACAGGCCAAACATGAGAACCAAACAATTAAGAGAAAATGTAAATATCATCAGCAATTAATTCTTTCAATTTCTAGTTTACTAGGTTTGATAAGTGCTGCATTTCCAATTATAATAATGTACTGAAAGCTATCCCAGCACTGGCAGACAGAGAGCAGTGTTCATACATAATTCGCCCTGAGATAATATTTTAATTCAGCCCCTCAGCCTGTTTGGGTGTCAACAGATACTGCTGAATTGTATGCATTTTCTAAATGGGGCCTTAATGCTACATGAGCATCCCGATGATTGGAGACAGCTAAACATGGTGAAGCAAAATAACTACGACAGTGGAAAAGGGAAAAAATCCTCAGCAAAAAGAAACATTTTCTCCTGAGAGAACAAAGTTCCCTGTACAGCATCCATCCAGAAAGGCAGTCGAAAGAGAAGTTGGGCGGGAAACCTGCTGGGATATGTGCACTAGATGGTGGGAGATGGATACCGCCAAAACATTTTCCTCAGCTATAGAAATCTCCGAAGTGAGCTCCATGCAGGCTCAAAGCATATATGTGTGATGCACAAAGACCGCGAAGAAAAAACTCCTGTTTCAGAAAAAACAGCAACTTGTTTTGTGGCTTTTGTGCAGCTCCTTAAAATAGAAGGTTTACCAAGAAGGAAAGAAAGCAGCCACAAGTGTTCAGATAAAATCCTTTCAGCGCTCTTTGGACCCAATCATGAGCTTGGTAAATTTCTCTCCAGACATCTGTAGTATTAAGAGGGAGACTCAAGCATTCCACAGTCTGCACTGGCATATTTGTGATATATGGTTTGAAAAATCAGCTTCATGCTGACACAATGGCCCCCTTGAGATCTGCAGTATGTAGCACTTTAGCAGCACAACAGATGTTCAACAAGCTGGGGACCTTACTTGGCGGACCAGCCAAATCACGTACTCTAAAACCAACCTCATTTATCAGAAACAGTCCCTATTTTTCCTGGTAGTTCACAATTATACACAATGATACACAATTATATCTCTCATCTCCGGAACTCTCTCCTGATGTTCACGATCGTATCTCGGCATGTCTTTCAGATATCTCAGCCTGGCTGCTTCATCGTCGTTTGAAACTTAATATGGCAAAAACTGAACTGCTTGTTTTTCCTCCTAAACCTTCTCCTCACCTCTCATTCTCTCTTACTGTCAACGATGTCACACTCTCTCCGGTCAAGGAAGCTCGTAGTCTTGGCTTTATATTTGATTCCTCGCTCTCCTTTATTCCTCATATCGAGGCAGTAGCTAAATCCTGTCGTTTCTTCCTGTATAATATTGCCAGGATTCGACCATTTTTGTCTGTCTCATCTGCCAAGACTCTCGTTCACGCACTGGTTATCTCTCGGTTGGACTACTGCAACCTTCTTTTCTCTGGCCTTCCTTCGTCTCACATCAGTCCGCTGGTCTCTGTCCACCACTCTGCCGCTAAGATCATCTTCTTGGCCCGCCGCTCTGACCATGTCACTCCACTTCTGAAATCTCTTCATTGGCTCCCAATTCACTCCAGAATCCAATATAAACTTCTCCTGTTGACCTTCAAAGCTTTTCACGGTCTAGCTCCTGCCTATCTCTCTTCTCTCATCTCACACTATTCCCCCGCTCGTGCTCTCCGCTCCTCTGATGCCATGCTTCTCGCCTGCCCAAGGACCTCCACTTCCCTTACTCGGCTTCGTCCTTTTTCTTCTGCTGCCCCTTACGCCTGGAACGCTCTTCCAGAACACTTGAGAACTACCAACTCAATCACAGCTTTTAAAACTCAGCTAAAAACTTTTCTTTTCCCTATAGCTTTTAAATATTGAGTTTGTTCTGACTCTATACTGTTAGCTTCACCCTACCCGGTGCCTGTTTACACTTCCCTGTGCCTGTTTGCATTCTCTTTCCCTCCTTATTGTTTACTACAACTTTATTAGATTGTAAGCCTATGCGGCAGGGTCTTGCTATTTACTGTGTATAATCTGTACAGCACCATGTACACTGATGGTGCTATATAAATAAATAAATAAATAATAATAATAATAATAATAATAATAATAATGCACTATGTCAGAATTGGACTCCAACTCCCATCAGCCCCAGCTAGCATGTTCAATGGTCAGGACTGATGGAAATTGGAGTCATCGAAAACCTGGAGACACAGGTTCCTTACCCCTGGGCTACGTACTGCCTTTTAGGGAAATTTTGGGGCACCAGAAGTTGAATCTTTGGACAAGGAGGCAGATGCAACACAACTTTAATGTGCACACATGGACAAAACATTTTGATGCATGGTTTGATTTTCCTTCTGTCCTCGCCCACATATCCTGCGTATGGTATAGAAAATGTTGCTGAATGTGTTTGGAGTCCAGTTATTCTACAATCATCTATCTATGTATCAAAGTCGGGATTTAATTGACCATCCTTTTTTCAATGCCTTCCCATTGACTGATTCTCATGAAACACACTTCTCTGGAAAGCTCTTGACATGCAAATTCCATGAATAACAATGGTTTTCACTATAATTCAGAGTTTATTTATGTCCATAAACCTTTGTTTTTTTAAAATAGCTATCTCCTATAAGAATGCACTATAAAGTTTTATTGTCAATATCAAAAAAAAATGTCAAGCATAATTAAACAAACATAATTGCAAATTGGGAAAAAAGATTAATACAAAAAAGTCACTGTACACCTTTATAAATACAAATACAATGATATGCCAGTAACATATGGCCTGTAAACAATTCAGAGACGGACTGTGGACCAAGTTGGCATTTATCTATCTTCCTAAACCTACTCTAAGTTGCCATGAGTCGTATACGCTCATTAGCAACCCTCAAGATTCAAGTTGTCAGTGGACCAGAACAAGGACGCTATAATGGTCACCCTGGAGTTTACACCAAGAACATGTAATTTAAGAAAGTTTTGTAAAGATAAGAGATGAAACACTTTGAATGTTTCAATAAACACAGTTAGTTAAGTTCAACCTTTCATCAGAATTGGTTTACCCCTGCGAACTAAGTTTGCAAGTAACCAACTAGTAAATAATAATTAAGAATGTAAGAGCCATGCTGGATCAGACTAAGGGTCCATTTAGTCCAGCATATTGTTAACACAGTGGCCAACCAGCTGTCAATAAGAGACCCACAAGCAGGACATTACAACAGCACCCTCAAGCCCATATTCCCCAGCAACTGGTCTACACAGGCCTACTGCCTCTGATTACTAGAGGTAGCATCAGGGCCAGTAGCTATTAATAGCCTTCTCCCCCAGGAATTTGTTTAATCCCCTTTGAAAGCCATCCAAATTGGTGGCCATCACTACATTGTATGGTTATGAATTCCATAGTTTGACTAAGAGCTGTGTGAAGAATTGTACTCAAGATTGGCTTTTTCATCCAAGAGTTGTTGGATGGTATACAAGCAGAGGTCAGAATGTACCACTGCTGTTGGACAGATCCAACAGTATTGACACAGGGTCCTGCACCATACCATTAATATTTTCAAAGGGATAACTTATCACAAATAAGCCACTGTGATCATTCAAAATAAGTTCAACAACAAGCTTCCTGATTTTGCTATGCTAATTCAACCCCAGAAAAGATTCCTTTCACAAAAAATCTATAATTCTCATGGGTTTTATAAAAGGGATATGTTAATATAAATAAGAATGTATTATTCTAAACATGATCTCGTAAAGATTAAGATTAGTTAACGTATATTTTGTAATGCAAATAAGTGCTAGCTAAAGATTTTAAAGATTTGTTAAATTTTAAAGTGTAATATAACAGGAACACATTATTTCTGTGGCTTTATATTTGTGTGCACATAAAAATGAAACAAGATAGTAAAGCTTGAACAGTCAGGAATGACATTTAACTAGTAGTAAATGGATTCTTTTATTTCTTTTGGAAGTAAAAGCAAGAACAGGCACAGGATTAAGCTGGTAATGCTGACCGGAGATAAGGAATAAATTAACAATCAAAAGCAAAGCAGCCACTATGCAAAAAGCTGTTTTCAGCTGTTACAGTAAAAAACATTCAAATATGTCAGTCATAGCTTTCCTCCATCCCAGAATTACTTCATGCTGTTATGGCAACTGAGCACTTTAATGAAGCAAATGCCCCAACAAAACTAATCTTCAGTTTAGCCAGAACTATGTGAAATGCTTTCCTAAATTAAAACCACTTTCCTAAGATCATTTTATGGAACAGGAGCATAAACCCGATTAACTTACATTAAGTAACAATAGTGGGGGGGGGGGGTAGTCACTTGGGATTTGCACAGGTGTGATATGTTTTAGCATTCATGAGACCAGTGCATTCTGCACTCTGCTGAACAGTCATACCACATGTATCTGTGCTGCAGCTTAGGTCAAACGAAGTACTGCCATGAGCTCACAAAGGACGGTGCTAAATCATATTACTTCTGTTTAAATAGGAACATTCATCAGGCCATCTGTTTCCACACAGAACAGCCGCTTTAAACTATGGGGACCCTGACACACGACACGGTAAGCCACACTGGGGGCCCTTAACCCCACTGCAGAGGGGTAGTTACCCAGATGGTTAATTAGCCATTGTTGTCGGGTTTTTCTCTCCACCCACATGCTAAACCACAGTGGTTTAGTTCCCAACACTAACCATGGTGGCTTAGCGTTACATGTGAACAGGCCCAGTATTTACCATTTTAGAAGGGCAATCACAAGCTGGAGAGGTATGGAAGGAGTAATTATTGAAGTGAATTAGTAAACCTCCCTCTTCCTACAAGATTACAAATCTTCTTGGCTCGCCGCTCTGACCATGTAACTCCACTTCTGAAATCTCTTCATTGGCTTCCAATTCACTTCAGAATCCAATATAAACTTCTCCTGTTGACCTACAAAGCTTTTCACTGTCTAGCTCCTTCCTATCTCTCCTCTCTCATCTCACACTATTGCCCCGCTCGTGCTCTTCGCTCTTCTGACGCCATGTTTCTCGCCTGCCCAAGGGTCTCTACTTCCCTTCCTCGGCTTCGTCCATTTTCTTCTGCTGCCCCTTATGCCTGGAACGCTCTTCCAGAACATTTGAGAACTACAAGTTCAACCGCAGCTTTTAAAGCTCAGCTAAAAACTTTTCTTTTTCCTAAAGCTTTTAAAACTTGATTTTGTTCTGACTTTATACTGTTAGTTTTACCCTACCCAGTGCCTGTTTACCCTACCCTGTGCCTGTTTGCATTCTCTTCCCCTCCTTATTGTTTTATTATGATTTTATTAGAATGTAAGCCTATGCGGCAGGGTCTTGCTATTGACTGTTTTACTCTGTACAGCACCATGTACATTGATGGTGCTATATAAATAAATAAATAAATAAATAATAATAATAATAATAATAATAATAAAAATGATGTAAAGTTTTTGACGTATGGGGAGAGATTCATTTATTTTGTTTTAAATTTTATCAACCCTAAGGAGTTGCATAATAAAAATGCAACAATATAAAAATACAAAAGCTATATGCATGAAAATGGTTTCCTTTTCTACTTCCATCATCAGCCAAAATTTGTAATAATAAAAAAGCTCAGGTTTTAGAATATTTGTTACAAATATCAACCATAAATTGTAATTCATAGCCACTGTTCAGACTTCACAGGGAATAAAGACGCCAAAAGTCAAAGAAAGAAAACAACAACAGAAAAGCAAACCCAGAATAAACAGAAAGAAAAAAAGTAGGAAATAGCCTCAGCATTTTCAGAAAAAGGAAGAGATCCCTTCTATCGAGAGCTGCCACAATGGTGGTTGATGAAGATCTGAGGGAACAGGCGAGAACCTATTTGAGCGTGCATAGTGGAATGGCGGGGGAAAGTTTCCCACCAAAAACTTCCCCAGTTATAGAAGATTTCCCGAATTGAGGCGCCGCGCAGGCACAGAACTTATACGTCTGATGCAAAGACACCACGAAGAACAAAATTTCTAAAGTTTTAGTACAGGGTAGAAAAGAAAAGAAGCACAGCTAGGAATTACCCTTAATATAGCCCCTAAAATCTTAGTTCGGATATGCTTGGAAAGGGCTGAGTGGCTGTGGCACGGAGCAAGAGAATTACGAACAGTGTTCCATTCCTGCAATAGGACTTGCCCATGTTTCTCTCCCTTCCTGCTATAACTCCTTCTTACCCTGTAAAAACTGCTCCTAAGGGTGAGGGATTTGGAATGAAAAGGTTGCAGCTAGAGAAGGAGAATCAGTAGAAGTTGGGATATCTTTTTAAATGGACAGAAGTGCATTCCACAGGTGAAGGGACTCCCTTGATCCCACTCTACATATATGGCAGCCACCTCTTCAGCAGACTCAAAGCATTTATAATCTTACAGCACTGGCAGGCTATTGTATACATCAGCAAAACCAATTTAGTTTATGAATCACTCTCATATATTTAGATATGAAGCCCATTATTTTTACTGGCCAATATTGTTGATTTTGTTGCCCAGTGCTTTTTTCAGCCTTAAGTAGCTCAGGATAGATATTTGATACAGCTATGGCTGCTTTACCCTTACTACAGCAGCCAGTGGACCTGCAGGTGTTTTACTTTTCTGCTGAGTGGATTTTATTTTATTTTTGTCCAGGACAATAGCAAGCTGAGTCAGATGCTGAAATCCAAGTGGTAACCATCTGTAATAACTCAAAAAGGTCACTCTCTACATACTAAAAAGGAAGTCTTCCTTTCTCTCCTGCCTCCAGGCACACACACAAGCCTAGCAAATCTACAGTAGGAGTTCCAATAATCAACACAGCTCAAGAAAAAGGTTTCTGGAGTTTAACTGGAGGCTGCTCACCCTCCCAGTACTTGAAGTTAATATATACAGGTTTCTAGAGGAAACTAACTTATCTCATTAAGGCCTTGAAGTAATACTTGAGAGTGTATAAATATTTGGAAAACTTTATTTCTTGAGCAGAGGACTAGAGAACTATGATGCAAAACTATTTAAAGGCAGACCATATCTTATACCAATAACCTCTGTTACCTTAACTAACTCTCCTGTGCTAATCTCTCTGGAGGTTTACATTATTATTATTATTATTATTATTATTATTATTTATTTATTTATATAGCACCATCAGTGTACATGGTGCTGTACAGAGTAAAGCAGTAAATAGCAAGACCCTGCCGCATGTTCATCCCCAATATTTTTTTATTTTTTTTATTTATTTAAGTATTTTTATGCCGCCATTCAGCCAAAAAAGGCTCTCATGGCGGCTTACAAAAGTATTTCTTGACAGTCCCTGCCCACAGGCTTACAATCTAAAAGACATGACACAAAAGGAAAGGGGATTGGGAGGGAGGAGGAGGAGGGGGAAAAGGAAAGCAAATTCAGGCACTACAATCTTAGTTGGAAAGTTCAGCAGTTACAGGGGACAGCTATATGTGCATGTGCTATATATTTTTGTTATGCCTAGATTAACAATAATCACTGGAAGCCATCTGTGAAATTTCAGATGCATTCTCACAAGGTTGCTGTTATGTTGATTATCTGTATTTCATAGGCTACCCATACTGCTGCTCTTTAGATATTACAAAACTTTAATTCGTATCACTAGAATTCCTTACTTATTTAGCCTGCCTCAAAACACAACTTTAAAATCAGTTGCCTTAACCCTGCAAACACAGCAAACTGCTTTCACCTTTTAGAGCACAGCAAAGTCCTGTCCAATTCGCCTATTAAGACAGAAAAACGGAATGAAAGAAAAGCATGTCAACCGCTGGTCCCAAATAGCAGAAAATATAATGGTTTCCCCCCACAGATAGAGTCATTGGTTAAAAGCATGACAAAGGTAGACAATAGTGGATACTTCCTTTTGGTATAGCATTTATTAGTATTTTTTTTAAAGAAAGCATTTTTTGTTGTTGAAATTTAGATATACTGTATGAAAAGCAAGTGGAGTCCTGCATATTTTGATTGAATATACAGAGCATGCAGCCATATCAAACTCTCTATCCCCAACACACATCCCAGTGATTAGATGTACTGGAGGGAAAGCTCTCTAGCCTTTTGCTTTGCTGGCAAGATATGAAGCTTCCATATTAGTAGAACTACTCAGAGCAAAGCAAACTATCCTAGCCTGCCCTGCTAGCACTAGTCTGGGAGGCTTTCATAAGAAAAGATCTACTTCTGCGGAAGCAACTTATAAATCCAGGAAGCCCATTTTCCCCAGATGACTCTGCACTTGTACCTCTTCCTTTTCAACAGCCACGATCTATCTCTCCTCCATTGTGTGCATGAGGCTGTACCATTAAGACTTACTTCCTTATGCTAGAATTTGGCTCCTGCATAAAGCTGAGCATGCTTTGTTTGTTGCAGAAGCCAGGTCTGATATCAAACAGCATGCAAATTGCTGCCTTAGGGAGTTTCTTCAGGGAGGGAGACACATATTTTACACAAGACTCATTTTTCTAAAAATCCCAATGATATGAGAATTTCAGGACTCTTTGAATGATCTGTCCTGAACCTCTTAATTTGTCCACATGATTCCAGAAAATTCACCAAAAACCTACATAGATATTACTGCCAATTGTGTGGCTGTATTTATTCTTGTTCTAACAAATATTGATGCAAGCTTTGTGCTGAAATCTTGTCTCTTTAAGGATGACATCGTATACACTTTTAATTGGAGTATGACCCATTTTACTCAATATGCCTAGGACTTACTCCCACATTAATATGTGTAACATCAGGCTGAAATTGTTAAACAAAGCCTGCACTATGCCAAAGTGTATACGTGACAGGGTGTATGAATATAAGAAATCAATATACAGAATAAAAAGAAATGTTAAACCATAGATAGATAGAAGGGGTGGGGGAAGGAAGGAAGGAAGACCTTTTTTCCTGCCATGTACATTGTGCCTACATATAAAATCCTTCCAGGTATTTCAATCTTGCTGATAATCGTCTTTGCATAAAAACACTCAGCTGCTTTTTTATGAGTGGTTCTCAGGAACAAAGGTCACATGTAAAGGACCCAAGAACATGGGCTCAGGCTGACAGTGTACATTCCAAACTTAGAATTGGCACCCTGCACACATTGGAAAGGCCCACGTGATTTAAATATTACCATCACTGTCTGAGAGCCACTTATGAAAAAGGACCCCCCATGTAGTTAGGATCATCACCATCATCATTATCTCTATACTGCCTGATAGTAAAAGCTCTCTGGGCAGCTTACAAAGATTAAACTTTGCATATTGTTTTGAATGTTTTTTAAAAAGATAAAAACACACAACAGACTATATACATAGAGGGTTCATCTACACCAAGTAGGATATTGCACTACGAAAGTGGTATTTAAAAGGCAGGAGCCACACCAAGCAGGATATAGTGGTATGAAAGTGGTATATGGTATGTGTCGATGGGTCCCAACAGTTGTCAGTGCACTTCAGTACCGCTATAAAGCAGTAGTGTGGCTCCTGCCTTTTATTTATCACTATTATAGTGGAATATCCTGCTTGGTGTAGATGTGCCCAGAGACAACATATATCTAAAAACAACTTTGAGCAATCAGCTAAACTATAAAACAAATTCAGGATCAATCACAACTCATCACAAGCAGCCAAATGCCTGAGAAAAGAAAAAACTCTTGACCTGACGCCAAAAAGATAGCAATGTTGGAGCCAGGCGGGCTTCTCAAAGAACAAAGGATGAGAAGAGATCATTTAAGTTGGAAATCATATTAAAATGGTAGGGACTAGGGATGTCATTCTGGCATAGGTCCAACTGACTTCAAAGAAATTTCTGTGTGTAGGATTTTAGCCATGGTAATTTGAGGCAAAGATCAAGAATGAAAACTCAACAACTCAACTCGCTATTGAAGGATCAAAATTATCCCTTTTCGGGCATGAGAGATATCACTATATTATTTATTTATTTATTTATTACAGTTTTATACCACCCAATAGCCAAAGCTCTCTGGACGGTTCACAAAAAATATTACAAGTAATTTAGATTATAGTGAAAACAAGTTAAATTACAACAGTAGTTATAACAGTCACAAAAGATGGTTTGCTAATTGTTGAATGTTTCCCTCATACATGAATGCAAAAAAAAAAAATAAAAAAAAAATTAACACATTTCTAACATTTTTTCTCCCTATTAGACTACCAAAATGTTTCATAACCTACCCCACCCTGATGCACATTTTTTATTGGTTTAACATTTGTGTTTATTGTATATTTTGGTTTTCCAGAACTTCTACTGTTGAGACAAACCATGCACTGAGGTCACTAATCAAATTTGTGTTCAGGAAGAAATTTCCTTTAATTGGTTTTGAAGCTTCATAAAAGGCAGATGCTGTACGTTTTCTTCAATGACTCATGTTCTAAATGTGAATACTGATAAAGCTGTTACTATTTTCTTATATTATACCGAGAGGTTGGAATTCTCAAAAATGAGTGAGAAAGAGATGTGATTAATATAAAATGTAATAATTCAAGCAAGTTCGGTGATTTTGGGCCAGTCACTGACTCAGACTAATCAACTTCACAGGGTTCATGTGGGGAGGATAAAATGGCAAGAGGGGATAGCACCTTGAGCTCACTGAAGAAAATGTGGATATAAATGTAATAAATAAATACCTTCAGAAGGGTAGCCATTTTAGTCTGTTACACAATAAAATAAAAGGAAAACGAGTCTTGTGGCATCATAACATCTAACAAATTTATTATGGCATAAGCTTTTGTAGACTGAAGTCTTGTTTCAGTTTTACTTTACCAATGACAGTGATTGTGCTTACAATGAAAAATGTGCAACATGCAATCTTAGTCATTGATAGATAAACAGACAAAGACCTTGCACACACTTCCCTTGCGTATGGTCTTGAGACCTAGGATAAATCCATACCTCATGTCATATCAATATGATCCCGCCATGGCAACGCTAAATCCCTCTTGCGTATTTATACCTCATAGCACGCACACAAGGACATCTGTTGCGGTATTTTGGATGATATGGAATAAAAAGCGGTGAATATGCTAGAAAAGCAGTATATGAAATCTGTAATGTGCC
Organism: Elgaria multicarinata webbii; assembly: GCF_023053635.1. Lineage (NCBI taxonomy): Eukaryota > Metazoa > Chordata > Lepidosauria > Squamata > Anguidae > Elgaria > Elgaria multicarinata. The sequence continues at coordinate 31,668,919 of NC_086180.1, read as the reverse complement.
CCAGTAGCTATCAGTACACTTCAATACCAATAAAAGGTCAATCCCTAGAAGGCAAAAAGGAATGCTGCTTATATTGAGTATTCTTTTGCTTAATTATAATGAACATAATCCCCACATCAAGTATGCAATGAAGGGGTTGCTTTAGAACTAATTTTGCTTACTGAACCACCAACTTTCCAAGCTCTATACATAAATGTTCTTCAACACTGCTAAGAAGTTACTGAAGTTATTTAATCAATGTTGTTGAGAAGCCTGCTCAAACTCTGAAACTGCATCACATAATTGGGTTTCTAGTAATTTTGAAGAAAGAGAACTCCAGCCTTTCTCCAAGATGTTGCATACTCTCTGAAACCTGCAGTGATACTGAGCCACCAAAATAGAAAAGGGCTAGGTTTTAAATAAAAAAAAATCAAGCTCTCTTGGTGGCTACAATTATTATTTTCAGGTTTCTATCCTTCTCTTTTCACGTTCTGGTAAGAGAGTGTCCCTTCCACCACTTTGGTAAAACTGTGCTGTCACCACATCCCTCCATATGTCAACTACCTAACCACCTGCTGTGACATCTCACAAGCTGCCAAGTACTGTTCTTCTGTGGCAGGGGTGAGGAACCTCCTGCATATTTTAACTTAAAGCTCTTACTATCAATATCTAAGCCTTAGGAGAGCAATTTCAACCTTCTAAAATGGGAGGAAAACTGAACCAAAGCCAGAACCCACCCACCCCCAATGTTTGGTGGCAGGGGCAGCGCTTGAGGGCCAGACTGGGACCTCGGGAAGGCCCAATTTGGCTCCAGGGCCTGAGGTTCCCCACCCTTGAACCTATTGGGGTGATGTTGTTCTTAAGTTTCCTGGTTCCTAAGGCCTTTGTTTCAAACCATGATGGGGAGAAAGAATGTGTTAACTATCTCTTTTGCTTAGTTGTCATAACCATCCTCAAGCCCTATATCAAGTTTGAAATGAAGGAGGCGTTTCAGGACCAGCCTTGCAATTAAGGGACTCGCCCAGAACAAGTAATAATTTCTTTGTGGGAAATATCTTAACAACCTCAATGGTCACATTCTTCAAATCCATTGCTCATTGCCTTTATGTATTATTTTTTGTTTATTCTCAGCCCGCTTCTTTATTTTCAAGCATAAAAACAAGATAGAAATCTTAAAAACAACATATAACTGAATAATTCAGCAGAATGGGCTTCTATAAATATATAGCTCTAAATGTTTTTTAGAGAAGGAAATGTTACAATACTATGGAACAATTCAACATGTAAAAACTTCAGTTAATTATGAGCTGCACGTATACGCCTGTGGAACAAAGTCAGGTCCCTATAATGAACACATTCACCCTAGCAGGAGGTTACACAGTTTATCTGTTTATGCAGATTAGCTCTGACACATGCTACACAGAGAGAAGCTCTAACCCTTACAAAATGAAACCCCACTGAGAGGTTAAAAATTAAGATTGCAACCTTTCATTGAGTAATCTGTTAAATCAAGAGATTAAAAAATAAAACTTTTAGGGTACCATCCTATGCATGTTTAGACAGAAAAAGTCATACGGCTCCCAGCATACTCCAGACAAAAAAAAATGTAATGATTAAGCAGGAAGAAAAATATTACCTTTAGTACAAATACTTATACAAGTTTCAGATGACAAGATAACCTACTCCCTTCCATAGAAAGGACTGTTTCCAAGATTATACCAGCTGTAATGAACACATTTACCCTGGCAGGAATGGTAGGATGAATGTTTCTAAAACAAAGAAATTACATCTTTTGCTTCCTAAGCGTTACATTTATTGGAATTACAATTTACACCTCTTATTCCTCCATGAGAATAGCTGTCTTCATAGGTTAGGGTTCTTCTCTGCACATACAATGAAAACCTGGACAGTGACAGGCTCTGTCTCCCACCACTTGCATGTTGAAATGCATGTCTGCAACACTGATGTAGAACTACTACTGTACACACAACGGTTGGGCTCTATGTGATCAGGAACCCTGCTTTTCAGGGTTTTCAGCTGCATGGAGGCCAGACTATGCATGTACCTAAGGATGCATGTTGCATATGTATGTTTCTACTTGTAGATGGCAAAAAGAAATTGCTGCTCCATACTGTACACACGTAGAAGAGCCCTAATATGTAAGGAGGACTAATGTCATTCAATAAACCCTATTATTTTGATACACTTACAGTTTATGGTCCTGGAATCTTTGTCTTTGCCTGTGAAACCTGAAAAGCTAAGACATTTGGCTAAGGAGCCTCTAACCTTAGATGAAGGAAAGCCAACAGCATGGCCTAAAACTACTCTGCTGCTATGTGGTCCGTCAGGTATCTCCAGGTCAGGAAAACTGCAATACACTGGGTGCAACACTTCCATTGCTATTTCTGTGTATGCACATGCATGTGTAAATAAAAGGAGGCACAAACAGAACCACACCCTATTATTCCAGATCAATTAATTCATATTAAAGTACTACCCAATACTTGCAAACCATCACTTATAGTTATAATTAAACATATGAAAGGATGAGAAATGATTTAATCTTCTAATTCTAATCACAAAGATTATTTTTGTATAAAAGAATGGTTAATGTAAGGTGAGTTCAGATACCATTTCAGTTAGGCACTTTTCTCACTTGTTCAGGGCAAGAAACTTACAAGAACCATAATTCGAGGTAGCCTTAATTACATTAGAATTCATTTACATTTATTAAAATGTTGATACTGCTCCGAAACACTTCGAGCACTCTGCAATGAGATACAAATCTCCCCTTTATAAGCACAGTCTGACATGCATGTGAGCCTATATTAGAAATGTGTTGAAGATTTTATTGGTTTTTAGCTATACTTCTGCATGGAAAAAGTTTGCGCAGCAAAAAAGAAATGGCTGTGGACTGTATCTCTATTATTCTCTCCATACATAGGCCGTTTGCCAAGTTTCCCTAATAATGTGTTATGTAAAGTTCCACGTCTTTTTTTCTCCTGCTGTTCTCCACTAAACGCTTCCAGACTTATCAGGGGAGAGGGGTCTCTGATGCAAAGATGCCCCCATTGTTTTAACATAATGGCTCTCTTACTTTCAGAAATGACAGCTATGCTTTCTTTTGGAGCATTTCATTCATACAACAAAACGAAGCAAAACAAAACAACAAACGCTATAGATATACAAGGAGGCGAGGGGGCAGTGTGCACGTGTGTATTGTTTAGTCTGTCAAGTGTTGTATCATTGGGCATGTGATGTCCCTCGTGGAAACACATTTCCCATGCTCGCTGGTGAAAGATATTAGAACACAAAGAAGCGCCCTGCTGGACGAGTCCAAGAGGTCTCTCTGCAGCCTTGCCCGCGTTGGCGTCCTCCAGATGTGTGTGGATTGCAACTCCCATCATTTCCAGCAGGGTAGGAACGATGGAACTTGCAATTCCCCCCCCCCCCCCCGGCTTGCCAGCGCGGGCAAGCCTGCTTTAAAGCGTCCAACATCCCCTCCAGTGCCAACGGGAATCCCACAAAGGCAAGTCGTGGCACGCTGCCTTTGAACCCGGCGGTGGCTCCCGCCAGGAAGACGCGACAGGCACAGAGCCGCTCTCGGCAGGCGAAGCGGCACCTCGGGCTGGAGGCGAGAAAGAGAGACGGCCGCTCACCTGCTGCTGCTCCTCTTCCTCCTCTTCGAGAGGCGGCTGCGGCGGCGGCTTGTGCAGCCGCCTGTGCCGGGCTCCTGCTCTCCCACCCAGGGACGGCAACGATGGCGCCCATTCCCGCTCGAAGGCACACTCGGGCGGCGGCAACAGCAGCAGCTCCTCGGTAGAGCCCATCGCCGCGCCCTCCTCCGACCGAAAGGGATCCTGCCGCGCCCCTCGTCCGGGGGGAGGGCGACTCCCGCGTCGGCTAGCTGGGGCAGGCGAGGACGGGGGACCCAACGCGGGAGTTTGTCACGGCGCTCCTGCCCCTGCCGCCGCCGCCGCCACTGCTGCTACCGCCTGGCAGGGCGTGTCTCGAGAGCCGTCACGGGGCTCGGAGGAAGGGAGGCGGGAGGAGGAGGAGGGCGGGTAACGACCGCGTAGAATCGAAAGCAAGGGAGGGGGCGAGGGAAGGAGGTTGCTACTGTTGATGGGCGTGCGTGAGTGTCAGAGAGAGTGTCAGAGAGAGACACACGTGTCTGAAAATCTGTTTCCACCTTTTGTTTATTAAAAAAAAAACCGTCCATAAGTTTCAACTGCTTGCCCATGTTTTTCCCCCCACGCACGCATATCAACACTATATAAATCCATGTGTGTATCTCCACGCTTTCTTTCTTTCTTCCTTCGTGGAGAGGATGGCTTGTGTAAAAATTCGCAGTGTGAGCAGCAGCTCAAGCCCGTAGCCAACCTAAAAGTTCTGGTGTCTGCCAAAGTAGCCGTTGTTGGTGGTGGGGGCAGTTCAGCTGGTGTGTGCAGGCCTTTTAAAGACAAAACTGTAAACTGGTTTTTAATTATTTGTTTGTAAAAAATGAGGGGGGGGCAGAGAAAATTTGGGGAGTGTGTGCAGCCCCCCTCATCCCTGGCTATAAGCTTTTTTCTCCCGATCTTTAAAAGTTACATTTCTAAGGGCTAAACTACAAGGACGGGTGTGTGGGATTGGGGCCACAACGTTAAGGGGGTCAAAAGGCTTAACCCTCTGCCTTCCCAAGCTCAGTCTCCCCACTCCCTCTGGCCCTACAATACTGAAGGCTTAGGTAAGACTCAGGCTTGTGGGATGTACTTTATTGTTTTTACTAGAACCCCAAGATCCACTAACCAGAGGAACGTTCAAAAGAATACGGCCCATCTTTCTGGCTTTACCACTGTGGTTAAAGCCGTGGTTTAAGGTGTCTTCTCAACTGGGCCATAGTAAGAATAAAAAAACACACCAGTGTGTCTCTGAGCATATTCTGAGTGTAGGAAGTTGTTTTTAGTAACAGAACCGAACTGAGTTCACAGTCTTTTCACACAAAAGTCCACTCCAGGTTATCCCAAACATCCTTTATTTCAACAGTTTAATTTGGGGTAGGGGTGGGGAATTATTTTGTTGTTGCTTTTGTTAAATATTTGGGAGGTAGGAACCCTTGGTAATTTACTGCGAATCACCTAGAGATTTACCAGTAGTTCCTGATTTAGCATCTGCCCGGCCCTGGCTTAGAGGACACACCAGTCAGGAAGCTAGACAAGAACTTTATTGTCTCAGTCCAACAAGAACAGAAACCTAACAGGAAACTTTCCTTTACATTCAGAGACAAGTAAGAACAGTGCCACCTGGTGACTAAATTGTATACTGACATTATCCACACAAATAAATCAGCAAATCTGGTAGAGTAAGGATTCAATCACTCATCTCTAAATTTTGACAGCTTCTGAATAAGTTGAATGGAGCGAGTGGCAATCTTAAGTAGTAACATTACTGTCTGTTTTGCAAGATGGCTCTGGCAAACCAGATTTTTGCATTTGGTGATCATATATCGCAATGTATCTTGAATAGTAGTCCATGACAAGCAAATTACCTCTCAATTCACACGTAAGTCAGCTGCATGCCTTTTCCAAATTCTGTTGGGTAAGGCTATAGTGTTTAAAAGTTCCTCCCATTGTGCTGATCTGTTCTGCTTGCCTGCCTGGACAAGATTTTGTTCTTTATGTCAATTCCAATACCAGGTCACCATGACATATGCTTGCCTCAGATATGACATTTTCCTCCAAAGAACCCAAGAGGGCGTACATAATCCTACTCCTCTCCATTTTATCCTCACAACAACCACCCAGTGAGGTAGGTTGGGCTGAGAGTCTGTGACTGGCCCTAAGTCACCCAGTTGGTTTCCACGGCTGAGTGGGGACTAGAACCTGGATTTCACGACTCCCAGTCCAACACTTTAGCTGTGTTGAGTTGGGTTCTGGCTATGCCAGGTCCAAGTCAACAATCAGGTTCTTTTGTTTACCAAGATAAAACAAGCCACTTGTGCAAAAAGATGACAGTTTATTGATGGAAAATGAAAGTAGAATATATACATGCAAAGGAAGTTAGCACCTCTTTCCAGCTAATCAAGCTTTCATAGTTGGGTATCTATCAGGCCCCCCTGATAGATGGAAGCTTTCCTTTTGAGTCATAATAGGTTCTCCTGGCCAGTTGTGCAGTTCTTCCGGAAGCGAAGCCAGAGGCTCGCCTGGCGCCAACATTGTTATCTTTTCGGCGCCAGGTCAAGACTTTTCTCTTCTCCCAGGCATTTTTAACAGCATTTTAACAGCATTTAACAACGTTAAGTTTGTTTTTAATGGACCCCACAATTGTTGTTTTTAAATGGATACTGTTGTTTTTATACTGTTTTTATGTGTGTGTGTGTGTGTGTTTTTAAATTGTATACTTTTAATGTTTACTATTTTTAAATGTTGTAAACCGCCCAGAGAGCTTCGGCTGTGGGGCGGTATATAAATGTAATTAAATAAATAAATAAATAAATGAGGCCTGTGCATTGGATCTTATAAGCCTCCCTGCTAGGTTCCTGCCTCTCTCTCAGAAACTGCATCCCTCCCCACTCTCAGAAGAAGCAGTGGGGCTCCCTGTTGCAGGTTCCCAGAGCATCTAAGCTAGGAAACCTAAATGCCTTCCTTAGTGCCTTGTTAGGAGTGAAAACATCCCAGCTCATCTTGAGATACGACTCTGAGAAAAGGATGACATAACTATGAGAGGCCCCTCCAGAGAATGTGGCCTGCTCTTATCAACTAAAGCCTGCTAAAATCTACTCACTGTGTTAGGCTATACAGGACTCTTAGCAGCATTTTGGAATTCTGTGAAGTCCACTCACTACACAAGCCTTCCCCAATCTGATGCCCTTCAGATGTTTTGGTCTTCAACTCCCATCAGCCCCAGCCAGCGTGGTCAATGGTCAGAAATGCTGGTTGTAGTCAAAACATCTGGAGAGTTGCAGGTTGAGGAAGGCTAGGTTAGACCTTGATGTCCTTGGTAGATATGATCTAGGATTTCTGTTTTTATAGACCGGAGACCTTAGTTTTGGATATGGATGGAAAAACAAGCATATATGTTTACTGAGAAAATGCTTTTTTCCTTGGTGAACAGACAGGCAAAGATTGTTTCCTACCTATCTCTGCATGGAGAGAAAAAGCTCATCAAAAATAATAATAATGATGATAGTAATCTGTATAAGTATGTTGTATGTATGTGAATATGATTGATTTGAAGATAGCAATAATTTACACAAAAGTAGCCATGTTGGCCTATGACAAAAATAAAAATCCAAAACACAGTTGGACAATACCTTTATTAGGACCAATCAAATTCTACAAAATTGTGCAAGCTTTTGAGTTCTCCAGAACTCTTCATCAGACAAAAGCAGGGAATAGGGGAAGAAACACAGTCCAATAAATTGACGAGGCGATATGGTCGTGTGGTCTGCAATTTAGAAAATACTTGGCCAATTTTGGAGGGCTTTATTTATTTATTATTATTATTATTTATTTATCATATTTATACCCCACTCCTCAGCCAAAAAAGGCTCTCAGAGCGGCTTACACTTAGCAAAAAAGACAGTCCCTGCCCTCAGGCTTACAGTCTAATAAAGACATGACACACAAGGAACAGGAGTTCAGGAGGGAGGGAGGAGAGAGAGAGTCCAAAAGGAGCAGACCATGATGTTTCTTCTGCCTGCTCCTGTCCCCTTGCTCTTTCTTCTTCCTCACAGGGCCAAGATGACAGTTTGCCCTGTGGGGGTGGGGGAAGAGTCCAAGAGGAGCAGGCCATGATGTTTCTTCTGCCTGCTCCTGTCCCCTTGCTCTTTCTTCTTCCCCACAGGGCCAAGATGACAGTTTGCCCTGTGGGGGTGGGGGAAGAGTCCAAGAGGAGCAGGCCATGATGTTTCTTCTGCCTGTTCCTGTCCCCTTGCTCTTTCTTCTTCCTCACAGGGCCAAGATGACAGTTTGCCCTGTGGGGGTGGGGGAAGAGTCCAAGAGGAGCAGGCCATGATGTTTCTTCTGCCTGCTCCTGTCCCCTTGCTCTTTCTTCTTCCTCACAGGGCCAAGATGACAGTTTGCCCTGTGGGGGTGGGGTAACTGTCCAACAGGAGCAGGCCATGATGTTTCTTCTGCCTGCTCCTGTCCCCTTGCTCTTTCTTCTTCCCCACAGGGCCAAGATGACAGTTTGCCCATTTCTTCCAGTATCCCCTGCTTTTTGCCTGATGAAATCTTCTGGGGAACCTAAAAGCTTGTACAGTTCTGTGGAATTTTAGTTAGTCCTAATAAAAGTATTGCCCAACTGTGGATTTTGAATTAATATACTGTAGTTCTAATGGAAACACTGGGTTAGTGAGGAAAGAGAATATCTAACCTTGGATATAGGTAAATCCATTTGATTGTCACGGAAATGGATGCTTATGTCCTATTTTGGGGAGGGACCATAGCTCAGGGGTAGGGGACATCCTTTGCATGCAGAAAAATCCTAATTCAATGTTAAATGGTTCAGGGAGCAGGTGATGTGAAAGACCTCTGCTCTGCCTGAGAGGATCCTGTAGAGCTACTGCCAGTACGAGTCAAGAAGGAAAATAGTCTTTCCTGGTATTTGAAAGAACGTATTCTCCCTTATGAGCCTGCCCGTGCTTTGAGATCTTCTGGAGAAGCCCTTCTTTCTGTCCCACCTTCTTCACAGGCACGCTTGGTGGGAACATGGGAGAGGGCCTTCTCGGTGGCTGCACCGGTGCTCTGGAACTCTCTTCCCGGGGAAGCTAGGCTGGCTCCCTCCTTGATGGGCTTTCGGAAGCAGGCTAAAACTTTTTTGTTCAAGCAGGCCTTTTGAGAATAATCCAGCCCTCCATCTATGTTAATGTCTTATAATTTTGTTGTGTATTTTTTTAATTGTTTATGGTTTTGTTTCCCTCCCCCCCCTGTATATTTTAAACTTTGTAAGGCCGCCTTGAGGCCCAGCATTGGGCAAAAGGCGGGATACTAATACTAATACTAATACTAATACTAATAATAATATAATATGCCAACTTCCTATGTTAATATTATCATCCATGTTAACATTATCATTCAATCCTGATAACATTTTGCTGGAAGTACCCATCCCAAATTCTAATTAGGAGGGCCACACACTGTTTGCATCTCCAGCCTTTACACAAATCACTGATAAACAGAACTTAATTGGACTACAATAATGTTAGCATTCATGAAATACCTTAACATTTTTATTTATTTATCTGATTTATATCCCACCACCACCACCATCAACTAAATGTATGTGTTGCTTTCCAGCGTATAAAGCTTATACATACAATAAAGAAATCCAGAATTAATATGTCAGGAAACCCTCCAATATCAATATAACTCATAATCAGCACAATAAATAAAAATAAACACCATAAAAACATACTCTAAAAACAATATAATGCCAAAAAGTGTTAATCCACAATACACAAAATCTTCCCCCACTCACAGCCTAGAATGAAGACTCTAAAAGAAGCCCACAATAAAGAATATTCAAGTGCCTGAGAAAATAAATGCGCTGAAAAGATGGCAGTGTTGGCACCAGATGAACTTCCTTGGGGAGAACATTCCACATACATGGGGTTATCACAGAAAAGGCCTGTTCCCAACACCCCCCCTCTGCTCCTCTTGGAGGGGGTACGCAGAGAAGGGCTTCTGAAGCTGACCTCACGGACTCGGTAGGTTCATACAGGGAGAGGCGGTCCTTGAGATACTGGGGTTTGAGGCTTTATAAGTTAAAACCAGCATTTTGAATTTGGCCTGGAAACAAATTGGCAACTAGTATAGAAAAGTCAGGATTGATATGTTCACATTACCAGTCTGCAACCTGGCTGCTGAATTCTGCACTAGCTAAAGTTTCTGAAGTGCCTTCAAAGGCAGCTCAACGTTCAACGCTTTGCAGTATCTAACCTAGAGGTTACCAGAGCACAGGCCACCAATCACAGGCCATCCCCATTCAGATAGGGCCACGGCTGAGTTACCAGATGAAGCTGGTAGAAGACACTCTGTGGAAGCCACCTGAGCTTGCCCACCGACAATGATGGAGCCAAGAGAACCTGAAGCACCTACTCCCACAGAGGGAATGTGACCCCACCCAGAGCTGGTGACACTTCTCCCATCCAGACAGAGGAATTATCCACCAACAGAGCTTCAGTCTTTTATGGATTGAAGCTCAGTTCATTTGCTCTCACCCATTCCATTACTGAGGCCAGATACTGGTTCAAGTAACATAGATATCAAAGCAGTTCTTTCCTGTTCTGCTTAAATATAAAATGCATGTGCACATCTGCAAACTTTATAATCTCTGAAATAGTCCTCAATATCTGTGGGGTGGTACTGATGGTGGGTAATTGTAGCCTTCCTAATATCTGTTCTAATTAGAAAACTGGAGGGAAAAGTGCTTAGGGGTAATAGGCAGTATAAAGCTAACGTGATTTTTATCCAAAATAGTGGATTTACTCTGAATGAAAATGTTCCAAGTCTTTGATAAGTTTCATTTGCTTCATATCCAGTATGTTAATATATCTAAATATTGCAGTCGTATATCTAAATTCACTATACTCAGGCAATTTGTCCACCATGTCCATATAACCTCTGGTGGTCATTTCTAGGCCTAACTTGGATTTTAGATGTAAAGCTGATAAATTGTGTAATTTCTTCCAGTTCCTCAAGTGTGTTAAGGGGTATAAAAAGGATTTTGCAAGTATGATTTAGGAACAATTGAAATTCAAAACATGAGCCTATGCTGGGTTACACTGGATAAAACAGAGATGAAACAATGAATGTGCTCACTTCTATTCCTCATACCGAGACAGAATATGTTAAATTGCAGAGCAGTTTATAGCAGCAATTTCACTTCTCCAATAGAGAACAAAGGGGAGTCTACACCTCCAACCCTGTGAGGTAGGACAGGCTTCAAGACATGTTTGTTGTATCTTTCAGTACCAGACTGTCACTACCCAAGTGATTAATAACTTACATTTTGGACACGTGAGAATGTCCATTCTACATTTATGGAGAAACCAAGATCTAGGCATGAGTAAGGCCAACCTCCAGGCTAGGAAAAATGAACTAAGGTAACCTTCTTCAGCATACGCAGTGTAGTTTGTGTTAAACTATGTAGGCCTTTACTTGTTAAAAAAATGATTATTTTCTGGTAAAAATAGCTGAGAGAAAGTTCTCTTTGTATAAGGTATAAACTGTTGAACTACTGTTGGTTACTCCATTTCATTTGCCTTAAATTTCACATTTCTCAATCACTATTATACTCTTTCAAATGATATCTAAAAGTTGTGATAACCTGTGTACTTAAAAAAATCACTTTATAAAAACTCTTACAATGTCAGAGTATTTAGAACAAAACAGTTTTCAGGGATATTTGATATATCTTAAAATTCTCAGGGCTAAATCACAATGAAACATTTACTTGATTAATATTTTATTTGGCAAATTTACCGTAAGGTCGGCATGATTTTCCAAATGCATCTATTATTTAATACTATTAACCAATATAGGTTTGTCAGCCAAAATGCTTTTACATGAATCCTGCCAAGATATGAGACTCTACCGTTGGAAAACAAAACATGTTGTGAACCTCCCAGAGAGCTTAGGCTATTGGGCAGTAAAGAAATGTGATAAATAGCTCATTTTTGTCACAATGGTGTAACAGAGACTTCCTCAGCCTTTCCTTTTGAAGCTTTCCTCATGCTTATATAAAGCATGACTTCAGAAATCTTCTTGAAAGGAGCGTTTCTGATTGATGAGTGTTGTGATACAGTTGTGCTCTTTAATTCCCCAGGCTGTGAAAGTGTGCAGCTCTGCTCCACTGCACTGACATGCCCTCCTCCACCCTCCAGCATCAGGCAAGCCCCAGCAAACATACTCTGTATCCAAGACTGAGCAGTTCCTCCGACAGACTAACAGCGGTCTGCCACGCCCTACCCTGTTCTCATCATCACTGATGATGCTCCTGCTTTCGGCCCTTGATCCTTTGTTCGACTTCCATTCTGCCTGTGACCATGTTATCTGCCTCTGGTCTCTTTGACCCCAAGCTACCTTGCAGAAACCTTCCCCGCCTGGCCCCCAACTGCAGCCTGTCACAAATCTCAGCCCCAGGCCGGACAAGAATATCCAGATCCCAGTTATGCCTGAGGCTTGCCAGGTGTTGGGGAGCAAAAAACGGAAGGGGTGCTACCTGCGTCTCCCTGCATCACAACAGTTTGGAAGGGCTGCCATGGGGAGTAGGGGGTAGGGAAGTCTACTTCTGCCAGCCCTGTTGCACATGCCTAAATCTGGATCCAACCCTATATGTTTGAACCATTCTGAATTTGGAATATGGGTTCAACAGTCTGTAAAGTGGTGAGCTGCCACCTTTACACAAATTAGAGTCTATGGCATGTGTTACAATATCCTTAATGGCTTCATTACATTGCTGTCATTCTATAGCACCTGTGCAAGTTGTCTTCCAAGGTCTCTATTCAATATATAGGAGTTTAATTGTGTTGATCATTCTTCTTGGGAATTACTTTCCAGACTTTCACTCTGTATGCCTAACTTTTCAAGGGGAAAATTGAACACGCAATTTATATTACAACATAATTAAAAGTAATTTTAAAACAAGTCTCGACACCTCTGAATCTTGGAGCAAACCTCTTGAATATATAAAATTAAGGAGGTATCAGAAGAAAAGAACAGAAAGTCATGATTTGAATCTGAAAATCTGAATATCAAATGAGGATGGGTTTTTTGTTTTTAAAAAACCTCTCTGGGAAATGGGGGGGGGGCATGAAATGGTATAAAGGCCATTTTGAATCCAGAAGAAAGCTGAGCAAACGATTTATCACCAGTCCTTTTTGAAGGTGACAAAGTAAATGAATGATTGTGTTGTTGAGAAAATTGAGGAGATTCAGCTAAAGGGCCCTTGCTAAACTATTGTATTTGAAGGAGGAGGTTGTTGATGGGTGGGAGGCACCACAGATATTCATCTCCATAGGCATTTGGGTGCCTCCAGCAGCAACCCCCAGTGTCTGGGACGCTTCTCAGGCACTGAGGGAAGAGATCTCGCATTGGTTGGGCATTTCTGGGCAGAGTGGCCCAAATCTTGTCAACATACAGGATTTCAATGTCTCATGACCTTTGGGAATGAGACTTTGACAAAGGCCTCACCACACACGGCTTGGCCTACATTAGCCATGACAGGCAGCACAACTCACCCACTCTCAAGTTCAGGTTTATCCTAGTTGTTAGCTGGTCAACCAGTTGGGGTCTGGGAAGGATTTTCTTTTTTCATGTGTTCCAGATTGGCTGATGGTAGGCATGTCTTATGCCTTGCCTTAGGGTATCACCTTTGGTGTGTTGTTGTAGCCTGTATCTTGTCTCTGTTACAACTTGGCAAGTAGAAAAGAGCAAAGAGCAGGGTGGTAGTGATAATTTAAGACTAATAGAAGGTGAAGTTTATCATGCCTGTAATGTGAGTCATGACTAGAGTGGTAACCTCCCACCAGAGCTGAGTACCATATGTAGCCTGCTTTTAAGACCACAAGACTTCACCATAACAGAAGGCCAAGGCTTGAACTGACCAAGAAGCCAAAAGGGACATGGACAACCACGCCAGCTCCGTAGACAAATAGGAGTAATCACAGCCTATTCTCTTCCCTCCCCACCGAATGTATTTGCTGAATTAATAATGCCTGTAAATATATATTACTTATACTTGTATGCTGCTTAATATAATAACATCTCTAAAAAAATAAAGTTGTGGCCTACTTTAAACCCAAGAATGGTGTCCGCCTCTTTTTTACCAATGCAAACAAAAGTATGGGCCATTTCACACAAACAGCTCACTGTAGCTAATTTAAGCCACAATGGCCTGTGGTGCATGTGGGTAGCCATTTTTAATATTCAAGCCACAACCACAGCTTGTCATGTCATGTAAACACAGGTGGTGAGGGTTGTAGGACAGTTAAACAGCCCTCGCATAACCCATGGCCTGTTCTAGAATTATGTGAGGATTGTTTAACTCTCTTGCATAACTCTCGTGTCCGGGAAAGCCGCCAAATGGCTTGACAAAGACAAATTAGACCAGCTGGTAACTAAGCAACAGATGAGTTTATTGCAGTTTACAAACAGTGCAAAGCAGGCAATGGAAAGGGGGCTTGGAAAGTCAAGGCAAAAAGGGACGGAGTGGAGCAAGATTCAGGCTTACAGCAAAGTCTCGGTTCAGTCCAGAGTCTAGGGGTCGTGGCAAAGCGGAGGCACAGTGGTTCAGTCCAAGGTCAAACACAGCCGACAGTCAGCAAGGTCCAAATCCACAGTCCAGGAGTCACGGGAGTAGTCACAGGCAAAACGTAGTCAAAAGCAGTCCAAGGTCAAAACAGGATTCCAGAGTAGGCCGACATGGTCACGGGGTCCGGGAGTCAAAGCTGGATTCAGGAACTAGGTATCTGGAGCAAGGCACGGGGTCAAGAGATCTAAGAGCCAAAAGCTTCCGCCAGAAAGCTCAGATAATCTCTGACAACCTTGCATGGCTCACAGCTGCGCTTTTATCCTTAGTCAGAGTGCTGAGTCATGGCCTCTCAGCTGATCCCTAATTGCCTGGTGTTTCTGGTGGAGGCGGCGAGACCGGCATCTGGTTGCCTTCTCAGCCCACAACTGGCTGAAACCAGGCTTCTCCTCCTCCTCCTCAGACCTCTGCGGCTCCTCTGTAGTCTTTGCTGGCATCAGGCCCTCAGAGCTAGCAGAGGTCCCAGCTGGCCTTGGCTCTTCTCCCTGAGGCTCTGCCACAGTCTCTGCCAGTCCAGCCTCCTCACTACCTGAGCTGGGCTTCTCGGTACTAGGTCCAGCCTCTGCCACCTCCTCCTCATCTCCTGACTCCATCTCTATGCAGGGCATGACATCTCGCCATCTGGGTTCGGTCAACATTAGGGTGACCATATTTTGGAAAACAAAAAGGAGGACAACATGGTCGCCCCCAAGGGGGCATGTCCAGCACCAAGGGGGCGTGCCCACCCGAACATAGCCTTGGTCACATGTCTGATTTTACAGCACACATTTAAGACAAATCTCTTCTACATAACATCTTAATGTTAAAATCACTGAAATAAAGAACAAGTGAGAGATTCAATGTATCTGAAATTAACTTCACCCACTCCTACTTTTGTAGGTTTTGCTGTACTTTGAAGCTTTTGCTATACTCTTTGTGTTATTTTATTTATTTATTTATTTATTTATTTATTTATTTATTTATTTATTTATTTTATTACATTTATATACCGCCCCACAGCCGAAGCTCTCTGGGTGGTTTACAACAATTAAAAATAGTAAACATTAAAAGTATACAAAAATTTTAAAAACATAAAAAACAGTATAAAAACAACAGTATAAAAAGTGTTACATTCTCCCCTTCCCTCAAATATTTTTTCTGACTGTATCTTCACTCATTGCAAGCTGCTGTTGTTGTTAACAGTGTTTGCAACTGGTCCCAGATCTGTTTCAAATTTGGTATGGCTAAAGCTCTACCTAAAAGCTATCATGGTGCCAACTTTCAGCTCTTTATCTTTAAAAATGACAGTTTAAAAAATAATTTTAAAACCTCATTTTTAAAAAAAATCCTAAAAAATCAATGGATGAACGGATCTCTTTCAAATTTGGTGTGGCTAAAGCTGTACCTAAATCCTATCATGGTACAAAGTTTCATCGCTTTATCTTTAAAAATGACGATTTTAAAAATAATAATTTTAAAACCTTAATTTTTAAAAAATTCCTAAAAAATCAATGGATGAACGGATCTGTTTCAAATTTGGTGTGGCTAAAGCTCTACCTAAGTCCTTTCATGGTGCAAAGTTTCATCTTTTTATCTTTAAAAATGACGATTTTAAAAATAATAATTTTAAAACCTTAATTTTTAAAAAATTCCTAAAAAATCAGTGGATGAACAGATCTGTTTCAAATTTGGTATGACCAAAGCCCTTCCTAAGAGCTACCATTGTGCCACGTTTCATGTCTTTATCTTAAAAAATGACAGAGTTATAAGCATTTTTGTTAATTCCCATTAGAGCTGCTTTTTGTAAAAAAATCCAGATTTCTCCTCCCCCTCCCGGATTTGCCGGTTTGCAATAAAACCCGGACAAATCCGGGCAAATCCGGTCATATGGTCACCTAATACCGCCTGGTACAAGCTATGGCTTAAACAAGCCATGGTGGGCAGTGGTGATTGTGCAAACTGTTTCACTCTTTGCAATATCAAGAGACAAACTCTTTTACACTTGGAACTTTTCATTCAGAGGCCTCATGGAGGATCTCAAATCATTGTTAAATTATATCCTCTTTAGTGAATGCTGCACAACCAAAATGTATTGCATCAGAAGGTCAGGTGTTTAATGCTTTTAATGAATAACAAATTTAGATTGTTGGAAGGAGTAGTAAGATAGTGCCTCATAATTTTCTCACTTTCTTCACAGGTTGTCCTGCATGGGGATGCACTGGACAGGAAGTCAGAGGGAGGGCTGGAATAATGACCAGAGAACATTTTCTATGTACTTGGGGGAAGTATGAAGGAAAATAGTTTAACACCCATAACCCACAGCTCCCATGAACTGGCCATGGGGACAAAGGAATGTGCTTGAGCGCTGCACTCATGCTGCCAGTGAGGATTGGCAGCAGAGAGAGCATCATGTAGGTAGGAGCTTGCAGCCTTACACCAGCAGTTAGTGCACGCTGGTCAACTTGTAGGCCAAAAATCTGGAGGCCCACAACTCACATCAGTTTGAGCCAGTCTAGCCAATGGTGAGGAACCATGGGAACTGTAGGCCAAAATTTCTGGAGGGTCACAAATTGCCCAGTTCAGAGCTAGACCAAAGGAAAACGTATGACCTGCTGTTAGCTTGCTCTAGGCCCAAACAGGCATGTGTTCTCTGAGCCTAATAAATCTTTTCCCCTTTCACAGATTAACCCTTAACAATTTAAAGGACAGAAAGGGGGCATTGAGCAGCATCCAATGTGACACACCTGCTGATGCAAATTCCCTTGACAGTTTATCGTAGGTAGACACATCCACATTCAGATGGATGTATATCCATCTGTACATTCGACTGAAAGCAATGCAGTGCAAATAGAAATACTTAGAGCCTAACTACAAGTTATTTTTAAATGTGTCCCTTGCAGTGACATCAGGGTTAAAAAAATAGTGTGCGCCTTAACCTTCTCCCACCCCCGTTTTTATCAGAGCTGCAGAATGAATGTAGAAAGGGGGGGGAGATCAAAATGTTCCCTCCCCTGCTGCAGTCCCAACACCCCACCCTTCAGTGCTGCAAATGGTGCTTAACTCCCCCTCCCCCCCACCTTTTTTAAAAAATGTGGCTGGGGGAAATGTCTGTGATTAAGATATGATCTGCCAGTGATGATTAAAGACAATTTGCATTTTTCCTTCTCTGTTACAAGAATGCTTTGGCTATGGGGCGGTATATAAATGTAATAAATAAATAAATAAATTCCTGTTTTAGTCTATTGAACTCAGTGGTAGCATTTCTTGTAAGAATGGAGCTGAATTTAAGCCTCACCTACTTGGCTTTTCCATGAAAGCTAAATCAATTTCTTTATGAGGCTTGAGTTCAACGTCTGACATCAAAAATGAAACTTTATGACAGACTATTCTGTCTGCATTCCTTGCCCTCTTTTTTTCCTCTGTACACTTTGGCACATAGGTAAGGCACAGGCCAGGTTAAAGTAAATGATAATTCATAGATTGACTCTTCTTTCAAAAATATAATTAATTGGCTTTTTGCCATCATGTGAATGGCAAAAGTGCTGGTTGGCTGAATTTTCTTTTTCTTGGTGGATGTAGAGCTGTTTTCCTGTCTATGCCTCTGTTGATCTACATGGAAGGACTTTCAAGGGGCTTCTTAGGAAAATGGTAATATAAATCCATTGCATTTTTATATAGTGCTCCAAGAAGCTGCAGATTTAGGAGCTGTTTTAGGAGGTTATGCAGAGGTTAACCAGATAAATCTAAAATTATTATCATAAATAAATCAAAGAAGAGCCAGCAACAGAAATAGATGGGAGTTCTGGAAACATTTCCCAGTGTTAATTCTTCATAAACTTTCTGTCTGAGATATCTTGATTTGTGTGGATCTATAAGCCTGATTTTAAAGTAGGGTTTTTTGTAGACTTCATTTTTAAGAAAGCTATCTAAAAGCAAAGCAAAGGGGCATATTACTGTTGTCTGTCTGTGAGAATTAATGTTTATGCAGTTGATAAGAAATATTCAACTTCTGCATATTAGGCATTTCAGTAAACTAATGGAATGGAATGCTAAGAAATTTGGGGATGTGTGAATGGACTTTTGCCCCTTCCAAGTAGTTTTAACTGGCATGTTTTGAATCAAGTATATAATTTATCATGTAGAAGTGGCTAACTGAAAGATCTAAAGTAGGTTATTTCATTTTTATATAACATAAACCTGCGCTGATTTTTCTTTCTCTGCTTTCAAGCTACACATATATTAATGCCAATTATTTTGGCAGTTAATTGTGGTATGCCTGTGCCAACAAAGACTGCAGAACTCAGCCCCAAAAGAGAACAATTCTCTTATGCATGCTTGCTCAGAGTCACATTTCATTTTTGCCTGCTTCAACCCAGTTTGTTCGTTTGTCTAATATCTTCCTTAAGTTCCATCCATTCACCCTACCTTTGTGGTTTAAAATAGTTGTACAAAATAAGAAAAAGTTGATCTCTTTTCATAAAACGTTTCAGTGCCTACTCACCACCACACGTTTAGTCAGTTCGGAAAATGGCTCTCTTTGGGCCAAAACAGATGTGATTTTATTCAGGCAGTTAGAAATTACACGAACGTTTTTAAAAGAAGGAAAGAGCAGCTTTGGACCCACATCTGCGTGGGTCCTGTGGCATGGGGGAAGGGACTTGAATGTTTTGTTGCACCGTGGTCTCAGTCTGGACACCCTCCCTCCCACCTTGTGACTGCCATGTTGGCAAGGGGAGTTTGCACGCGATGCAAACTGCAGTGCAGGGTTAAGTGGGGGAACCACAGTTGGAATCAGGCTCACAGCAGGCCAATGAAAGGACCATCCACGCACAAGAGTGAAGTATGTCCAGGCTTGTGGAAATTCTAATGTTTGCAGAAATACAAAATAACTTTCAGGAGGAAAATGCTAAAGGCAGGGGGCACCTCCAAAACAGCTGAGTGTGGACAGAACATGTTCAGTGAGCATAGGTTGCTGAGTGTCTGGTTGGGAGAATACAGGATGAAATATCCCGGAAAAGGGCATGACTGCTGGCTGGTGCCCTGAACAGGAGCTCTTCATATTGCAACATTTTGTTGCAGGTCCCATTTGTATTTGCTTTTTGAGCTTACAAGTCCTCTCAGTGTCTTTCCATATTCTATGCATTTCTACAGCCATGCATGTCTTTTTGCTTCCTTAGGTGAAAACATTTTTTTTTACCCTGGAACAACCTGCTAGAATCAATATCCTACCATAACTAAGCCTAAATACATGCAACAGAAATAATTGCACATCCTTCTCCTGTTTATGCTTGCCTCAAATGCTTCCCTAGTGTCTATTTTTAGATGGCAAGTTCCTTGGGCTAGAGACCTGTCATCTCATTCTTTGTGAAATGGAATTTACATAGATTATACTATATAAATAATGTGAAAGTAAATTACAGTGCAATTCTAAGCACATTTACTCAGAAGTAAGTTCCCATGTGTTAGATGGGACTTACTCCCAGTTACATGTGAATAGGATTGCAGCCTTAGGATATTAATGCTACCTCCCTATAACCACTTACCTGGGAATAACCCCCACTGAACTTAGTGACACTTATTTCTGAGTAGACATATATCAGATTTCACCTTAAGATGATGAAAGAAACTACTTTTAAGAAGCTCCACCTGGGACCTTCCTGGTCACACTGTGTTCCTTACAATCTTAGTAGCAGCCAATGTATGAGTTCTGCACCCAATTTAGCTCGAAATGTTCAGCCAGTAGCCTATTGGAAGAAATAAAATTTTAAAAAGCTCTATACCATACTTTTTGATCTTTACATAAAGGCTGATTAGTTTTTTCCCCATCATAGACCTTCATAAAGGCCAGGAATGGGACCAGGAGAAAGAAGCATATGAAAGTAGAGAGAATCTGGGTTGTTGAAAGAAAAAAAAGAGACTAATATGGCTGTGAAACAAGCAAGGGCTGATATTATGTAGGAGAAGATCTGAGGCCAAGGAATATTCTTGCGCAGCTTGTGGCTGCAGACAGGCAATGATGAACTACAAGCAGTCACAGAATAGGATGGAGTAAGACTTTTTGAGGCTACCTTTTTGAGGAAGCACACTGGTTGCAAAAGGATGTGGTGTCTTAGTGAGGAGATCCTGTTGTGCTTGCACAAGTACCTAGGTTCAAGGTTCCACAAAGCCCAAGAGCAAGATGAGAGCAAGCCTACAACTAAACAGGCTGAGTTTGGACGACACGCTAAATCAACGGTTGACTTCCATTTTGTTCCTATTACACCCCCCTCCCCCGGTTGATTAGCGTGTCATCCTAACTCAGCCTTAGAATATAATCTGAACCCTGATCAACCATAGTCAGCCCCTTAGTTATATAAGCTGGTCCTCTCAAAATGCCTGTGCTGACTCCATGTTTTTGAGGGCCCTTAGGCAAGACCCTCCCTCAGTGAGTCTACTTTCTCGCCACCATTGTTACCAGCTGCTATTGCTCCTCATCCTCTTTCTCATTGTTGCTACCACTTGCTTGCTTGACAGGCAGAGACCCTGTGAGCAAGTAGGCAGGGGCTTTTTCTGCTCCTCCTCACCACCACTGTTGTCTGGGTCAGAGAGAGACAACTGAACAAACAGGTTGCAATGGTGAAGAGGGGGAGCAAGTTGAGGGGCCTCCTGTAAGCCCACCTCCAGGGTATGGGACCTCAGCAGGTGCCCAGCAATGCCTACATTTGATGCCCACCCTGCTAAATGCTTTCTGACCATGAATTAATTTTTAGAAAATAATCCTGCAAGGTTTCTCCTCAAGGGTAATTTTGCTGAGCTAAAAGAAAATAATTACTGGATTAGAAATTAAAAAGCCGATCTTCCCTGAAAGTAATTTGTAAAATGTCTAATCTCATGTAGAGTGCTGATACCTGACAGAGCTGCTTCAGCGTCTGTGATTAGCAAGGAATTACCTCCAAGAAAAATGGCTCTGATAGTTGATGCACAACATATTAAAGAATAGTGAAAATCCAAGTCAAAATTTGATGTCTTTAAGACTGTGGATTCTGGAATATAGTGGTTAGAGTGTTGGACTGGAACTAAGGAAATCCAAGTTTTCTACGTAGTTCTCACTCAGCCATGGAGCTCAATGGCTAATTTTGGGCCAGTCACTGATTCTCACCCTAACCTACCTCACAGGAATATTGTGAAAACAAAATGGAGAGGAGGAGCCGCCTTGGGGTTCCCTGCAAGAGAAAAAAAGCATGACAAAAATATAATAAAAAAGTAAAAATAAATAAATAAAGGCCCCACTCAAAGAAGCGACTACTTTCAAGCAGGTATATATATATATGATTGCAGCAACCCATCTGGATACTATCTACAATTAAGTCCACCAAATTCAATGTGATCTACTCCCAGGTAAGTATGCACATGACTGTAGTCTAATCTACCTTTATTTACTCAGAGCTACGTTGCAGTGTGTTCAATTAGACTTACTCTCCAACAACGGGAATAGCATTATTTTTATTATTTATTTATTGCATTTTTATACCGCCCAACAGCTGAAGCTCCCTGGGCGGTTCACAAAAACTAAAACCATTCAAAGTATAAAACACAATATAAAAACATGATATAAAATACACATTAAAAACTGATTAAAAACATACCATATGTAATTAAAACATCTTTAAAACATCCTTAAAACGTCTTGAAAGTGTTAAGAAAGGCATTAATTTAAATTGGTTTAGGGGTGCTGGACTGCATAGCAGCCAACTGTTAATTGCTCAGCTTGCAGATCTCTTGCATAACCTCAGGGGAAAAAATGGGTAATGGATTCACTTTAGCCCCTTGGAGTTCTATTTCCAAGGAAACCCCGTAGAAACACTGCCACTCCCGGATCATCTTGGAGATCTTGCAAGCCATCCCTTGGAGGGGTTATTCCAAATAAGAGGTAAAAAAAGGGGGGATTTGGAGGTCAATTTGCAGCCAGAGGAACCAAAGATATTACAAGCTTCAGAAATATGTCATTGTGGTGTTGAAAATATAACAATGATATGCACAGTGAAGAGTTTTGGGTTAAAGAGTTTTTTACCCCCCCTTCATTCTTGACTTGGTATAGTCCTTCTGTTTTCATCCCCTCCCTGCTGGAGGCTGTTTGCGTTCAGAATGGGTTTGGACCTTGGTGGTGGTGGGTGGCTGCGAAGTTTAGGGAGTGATGTGGTTTCTTGTTCTTGCTTGCTTACCAATTTAATGATCGATAACTGCAATATAAATTAATATGTTTAATGGAGTTTTTAAAGGATTGGAGCAAGAAGGTTAAACTAACCAGCAAATGAAGCAGGATTTTAACTATTATTGCTGTTTTTTTGGAGCAGCCAATTTGAAATACCTTTCCTTAGGCTGTCTTTATGTAGGGCTTCTTTTGAATGCCCCATAGCTATAACCAAGAGTAACTACTTATTTCATAGTATTTGTTTTGCTCCTTCTACTGTGAGTGTGGATGTGTGTCCTTATATTCAAATACACAGACACAATTAAAAACTGGAAGGTGAATATTTAGCCTATGTAGTGTGACCAGAAAATAGTATTGATGGAGGGGAAGTGGAGAAAATGGGGTGGGCATCCATACTTACTACTTACCAGGAGAGTTTACTCTTCCCTTACTAGAAATTTTAATTTTTTTTTTTTTAACAAAAAGCTACCTTTTTCCTTGGGTTAGGTTCTTTGGCTTATAGATAGGTTTGAATACATCTAGATTTTCCTTTCTCTTTTATATCCTGGTCAGGCAAAGACTTTACTTCTTAAACATTCTTAAATTCTTTAGTGGATTAAATTTCTGCTCTTTATCATTAGACAGTAACAGAGCTTTGGTGCTAGTAATTTCCCCAGTGACCTACCTCAACTATGTGATATTAAAACTAATTTAATCAGGCATTGGTTGCCAAAATCAACAAACTATAAGAGCTCACCTTTTAATAGTGAATATCTACAGTTTCAATAATCAGCATACAATTCAGATAGCAACACAACGTTATTACATGTATATTACCTAATTATGAATTATCTTTTAATTTAATTTTATCTTATTCTGTCTTTACAGTCTGCTTGCTCGTTTTAGATTTAGCCAAAATTTACTCAAAACAGCTAATATATCAGTGTGGCTGTGATACACAAGTCCTAGACCATGCAAAATCTTTTTCAAGTCAATATGTAATAAGGTGCAAAGTCATAGAATCATAGAATAGCAGAGTTGGAAGGGACCTACAAGGCCATCGAGTCCAACCCCCTGCTCAATGCAGGAATCCACCCTAAAGCATCTCTGACAGATGGTTGGGAAAAATATTTTTGTCAAGCTTTCAGTGTGTTGTTGCTATTGGGAGGGGTCTTACTTTGAAGGTGGGGCATCTTAGCCTCTCTTTAACTTTTAAAAGCTGTTAGCTCTTCTGGCGGTTTCGACTGTGGAGTAAGTAGTAGGAACAAAGCTGTCAGCATCCTTGTTTTCCAGAGTCACAGCCCAGAACTCTGCTACTGCTTTAGCTCTGCTGAAGCTCCCAGCAGAACGTTGTTTTAAAAGAGAAGGAGGGGTATGAAGCCCTCCCAGCCATGACAACTTCCAATCCTGAAGATATTGGCTGCATTCACATGACTTAAAAATAGTTTCTGGATATGACACTGTAACAGTTTGTGGGTAGCTCCAGTTGTGACCCACAAGGGGTTAGTATGTTGTGTGGATGGGGGTCTCTTCCCCCCCCCCCATGGTTATGGTATCATCTGTATGCGGAAGAGGCCATTTTTCTCTCAGTGTTGTATAAGTTCCCCAGGGCAGGGGGAATTTCTTGCCACCTTGTTTTTACTCTGTAAATGTATATTGTAAAGCACACTGTATTGTACTGTTCTTAAACTTACAAAGAAATATTTGTTGGGGTGGGGAAGTATGCTGAGGGTGTAGGAAAAAGCAAGAAAAGACTGTAGATAGCATCCTGCTTGCTTTGACTTCTTCAGTACAACAGCCCTCTGTTCATACGCCATTTCCCCCTCGTAGCATGAGAAGGGCAGCCTTCACCTCCTGCTCCCTTGCGCTGCCAGGCGCAGCATTAGCGACATCGTGAAGATGAGGGCCTTGAGAGATGATAAAGTTTTGGGGGGGAATTTATATCCCTCAACATAACACCCCACTGCAGGAGATGTGTGTAGCTCTGGCTCATTCTCACACTCTGAGGGAAGCTATTGTGATTGAGCGGGAGGGTGGCCGTTCTGGCAAAGGCATGCTGGGATGTGCGCACAGTCCTTTACCCACCTACTCACATCTCTAAGAATATGATTTCTGCAATATACCTTTGAAATCTGAGTGACAGAAGGGTAAACTTTGTCATCCATTTTCCCCTAAGATGGTGTGAGTTCCACAGGGTTAACTATTTTGTTACTGCCAATTTGTTTTTTCTAGTTCTGTTCGTATGATGCATTTTGCAACGGTTTGAGATTCTATGGACGATCAATGGCCGTACATCTATGAGAACTGTCCATTGATGCAATTGTTTGTAAATGTCTATAGGCCTTTAATGGTTTTTCTTGTGACTCCAATGCAATTTCATTTTTTTCTAAAACCTGCTTCATAGTGCCAGCAAAAAGCTTATTTGAATCCTTCCTGTTACCATGACTGGAAGGTTGGTGTAATGTTTCATCACTCAAATAGTGGATACTGTACAACTTTCTATAATTCGTGCACTCCCTGAGGCAGAATCCATACCTCTTGAAGTCATGCATTGAGTTATTTATTTATTTCATTTAATAAATAAATATCGTTGATGGAAATTAGGCCCCCTTGCTACCCATCTGTACTGGTCAAAATAATAATTGTGCTCATGATAAGGAACAAGCGAAGGAGGAACAGTACATGAAAACCTCCCCTCTCTTTTGCAGCACAGGTGGTAATGAAATAATTTTACTTTTGTCTAGGTTTTCTTCCCTGAGAATTGCTAGCACTTTTTCCATTGGAAGATCACTTGCAGGAAGGTGTAGTGTGGAAATAAGGTGACACAAGTATGCTGGTTTTAAACAAGGGCCAACATTTATTAATGGAACTGCAGAGGGGAGAACCTAAGCAGGCATCTTATTATTGAAGGCATAAGCCTCAGGTAATCATGGCGATACATTCCGAGCCCTGGGGGAGGTGTTTGTTCGTCACCACCCCCTGGCTCCCCCTTTTGGGGTGGTAGGCCTTCCGGTGTCGGCCTCAAGGGTAATCCATATTTCAGCAGTTGGGCCGTTGGGCTTGGAGCTGCTGAACCTCTGGCACTACCCTTCACCATTTGGTGCCTTGGAATGCTCACCAACCCTATCCAACCTCAGATGCTTGCCTACCCGCCACAGGTAGTGGCAAGCTTAACGTTTAGTCACAATCACCGCCCCATCTGGTTTGGATAACTTCCTCCAAACCCCTCTGCAGGTCCATTAGAAACAAATCTTTCCCAAGGTCCGATAAGTGGACCTTGTCTGATCTGCAAAGCTCCCTCTGCGATGTTCTTATTAATGGATGCTGAATGCTAGCATCTCGTAATTCAACAACTCTTTATAAACTTCCCCATTAACTTTACGATGCGCACGCTCAATGGCGTGCTGGTCGTGAGCCCACTTCCATTTCAACCTAGGAACTATGCAAGACTACACCAAAACTATCCCAGGCCAATGCCTGCGAATAGCCTGGAAATCCTGAAATGCATGTAGGATCAAGGCCTTGCCTTTCAGCAATCCAAGATCGATGCCTCTAAGGTGTATCACCAACACCTGTGAGGGTAGGACAAATGCCTGTTGCTGCAAAGGGGGTAAATGCCACGCCGACCCAACCATTGGATGCTGGCAATGTGAGCACCAAACTGTGCATCCCTTAGCCCCAGCTTGTTCAGGACCTTCTTAATGATAGCCCAGAACTGATGCTTTGTCAACGGGGCACCATTCTGATGGCAAAACAGGTAACCAGGTTCTTGGCCTTGCAAAGGGAGGAATTATTCACTTATGGCAAGCATGGGGCATAGTTCCTTCCGAGGTGAAGGGAAGAATGAAATAAATCGGCCTTTCCCCAGTTGATAAGTTTTAGATCTTCTGAGGTTAAGGATAATTTCCTGGGGAGAAGATTGCAAATTGCTCATCTGCAATGCCCTGCCAGATACATCTGTTTTGCTAGACGCAACCAATTCTGAAATGCGGAAAGCTCCAAAGAATGCTGTGAGAGTTGCAGCGTGAAATAGTCTAGCCTCAAAGTCAGAAGAGCAAAGGGTAGGCCAAAGCGCACCCAAACCCTTTAGAATCTGATGTGAAAGTGGGGACCTTCTGTCCTAGCTGATAGGATTAACTCTGCCCCAACCTTTTATTGTCCTAACTCGGAAGTCCCCGCGTTGTCTATTACTTCCTTAGATGTAGCCAGAAATTCTAATGTGGCAAGCTTACCCGCGATGGTCCTGGGAGCAAGATGCTTCTGCCTTTCTGCTATGGAAAACTGCAAAATGTGATCCACAGGTATTGGCCAAATTTGAGGGAGTTTCATGGCAAATCTGAATAATTGAAAATCTCTACCTGCTTTTCTGTATGCTACCCTGGTGCTTGCCACATCGCTTTTTCTATTTTGTCCTGCCAATTTCCCAGAGTATGGAAGGCATAATCTCTGGATTCATCCTTGTCCAAAGGGCCAGTTCCCGAAATCTCATGACCTGCTGATGTGATAATGCATCAGCGATGGAATTGTTGATGCCTGGGATGTGGCAGAATAGAATATTATGGCAAAGGCAGCACTATGTTCATAACTTGAGGATTAGTAGATGATAAGGAATTGACCTAGACTGTGGTGTGTAGAGACATAGATCAGGAAGAATTCTAGAAAGGTAAGACCTTTTGAAATGTCTGAATCCCTCCAATCCTCGGGCCACGGTTCCGAGCACCATCTATCTTTCCAGATGACCCTGAAGCCTAAAGCTCCGGAGGCATCGGAGCGTATTTGCAGTTAGGTCTCCAGGAGTAGTTACCTTCTCCAAAAGGATATTCTGTTGAAATCCTTTAGGAAGGCCAAGCATACGCTGAGATCATTGTGGATGTGTAACCTGTACACGATGATGCAGTCGAGTAAGGCCCTTCACTGCATCACATAAGCGGCAAATGAATGCTCTCCTCGGGACAACCACCTTAAAAGCAAAATTAAGATGGCCCACTAGTTCTTGTAATTGTACAAGCGTGACCTTCCTAAGACCCTGAATGAACTGCAATATTGTGCATAAGGTGTCCAGTTTGTCACTAGGTAATATACAGCATTGCCCAAATAAGTTCAATACCTAAATATCTGATGGCCATCAGGGGTCCTTCCATTTTTTCCTGCGCCAATGGTGTGCCTAGCTCGGTGGACAGCTCTAGAAATTTTTCCATGAGGAATGTGCACTGCTCAGAGCCAGCGGATCCCGCAAAGAAAAAATCGTCAAGATAATGAGTAATTGCTTTGTGGCCTATTCTGAATTGCATGGGCAGGGCATGAAAAGGTCCCACTACTCTGCCAACTTTGATTTCTTTGTTAAACTTATTCATGACTAGCTGTTATAACATTATTACAGATTTTTGGTTCCTAGCAAAAGAGGATTGGCGGCGGATGCCTTCGTATGGAATTCTAAAACCATAAGTAAAACCTGCTTCTAAATAAATATTCAGCATCCTCCCGATTTGAGTAACAAGCTAAAAGTCGCCTCAGAGGCTCAAGCTTGACCGGACTGGGGCCCTTTAGGAGGGGGTTGTTGCCCCCTTTGTTTTTTATTGCCTTGGCTATCTCTGTTGAAACCTCTCCTACCCTGGTTTCTTGTACAGTTTGCAGGTGGATGATGTCCTCCGCACCTAGGGCATTCACGACTAGGTTGGAGGGGAACAGTTAACTTTGGAAGTAAAGTCCCAACACAAGAGGCGGGGTCGAACCTCTTGACACGCATTCCCTTTAATGGAAGTGGGTTGTTGTTTGGACAAAATATGCCCACTATCGGACCTGTCACCTAACCTTGGCCTGGACTGTGCCACTGTAGTAGTTCTCCCAGTGAGGCGGGAGAACAGGCCAGTCAATGAGTTGCATGAATTGAAGTGTGAGGTGGCTTCTCCAAAGCATGAGGTAGGTGGAGTTCCAGCATGTCACCACGTCCTGCACTAGCCTGTGCTACGGGAGATTCAACTCCTCCTGTTTCTCCCGCAGCAATCTACTGCCCTTGACGCTGTGGTGGAAATGCCCAGCCACCTTCCTGCAGCTCTCCAGGAGGTTACAGATACCGCCCAGGAGACCGAAGTTGGCCTTGCTCCCCATTCCAAGGCCACCACCAGGTTCAAGACGTGAGCGATGCAGTGGATGCCCTCAAATCTGCTATCGCGCACTGCCTTAACCATGTTGGCTCCCCCATCCATGACCATGTAACCGTGGGTGAGCTGGTGCCTGGCCATCCACCAATGCGGTTCATGGCCTCCGTAATCTCCGCCGCCGTGTGGGACTGGTCCATCACTTGCATATGGAGGAGGGCCCAGCAGTAGCCCTTCTTCCCAGTCCCTTTAGTGCTGGATGCTTCCTGTCCCACGGATCCAGTATAATAAGATCCAGTAAAGAACTGTGTGTGTGTGTTTTTAAGAGGTTTTTGCAGATATTCCTGAGGTACAGTAATTATCACAAGATCTCATATGTCATTCTCTAGGGAGTCAAGGGACTGTCTAAAAACTGCAAGCTACTTACTGGAGTGGTAGAACCCCCAATTCCTCATTTAATCCCTGAGGGGATAAAGTGTTTAATCTTAAAATCAATTCCATTTCTTTCTTTAGCAGAATCTTATCTTGTGTATTAGCCTTCTCCAATGCCCAAAATCTGTGAAATGTTTAATTTCAACAAAATGGCCAACTAATGGAGTACCTACTCTTTTTGTTCTTAAT
Source organism: Elgaria multicarinata webbii (assembly GCF_023053635.1). Classification (NCBI taxonomy): domain Eukaryota; kingdom Metazoa; phylum Chordata; class Lepidosauria; order Squamata; family Anguidae; genus Elgaria; species Elgaria multicarinata. Next base: position 31,639,777 of record NC_086180.1, on the reverse strand, counting down.
ATAATTTCTTTAAGGATCTAAATTGTTTGCCCATGTAGTTTTTTTGACACTTGCACTGGATAGCAAAATTGCTTCTGCAGTCTTATGACAAAGGATCTATAAATTCAGTCTTTAGATGTGTATCTACAAAAGTTAGTGTCTGCATGGTTGATGGTCCCTGGGCATGGATGCACCTGGTAAACTGTTTATGACTAACTCACCTCTTATGCCACGACACAGGCTCTGAACACCAGACCCGGCCGAGGCTACTCCCTGCTCAAGCTAAGCACCACCGTTTGTTACGCCTGAGGCAAGGGATAAAGCTCACCTTCCTCCAAACTATGTGGAGAAAGGGGTTTAAAATGGAGAATGGATTTCAATATATATAAAAATGTGCTGTGAGTTATATCTGCTTAGGTGAATGATTGTCAGAGTGGGTGTTAAATGTGTAAACTTAAGATGATAAATGCCAAACAGACATGTGGGATTTTTGTGGTAGTTTTAAAAACAAAACAATCAAAATTTATTTTTAAAAGTTCATAAGGTTTGTTTCAAATAACAACATTTAAAAACCTTTTTGAAACCTTTCATACAATCCGGTCACTCATTCACATTCGCGCTTTCCTTTTTTTCACACAATCACTCTTGAACTTTCTTTATTCTCAGTATTGATTAATATACTTCCACTATGTGCACACCACACTCTAAAGACACCACTCACTACACTGACTCTCAAATTTCCCAGAACTTAAGTACCATAAATACAGAGAGCACTACAGACTCTAAGAGTACCTAACAAGTCCCTCCAAAAAGTTTTTCCCTGAAAAGGACAAGAACAAGAACTCTCAATCCCCTCAGTCATTCCCTTATATATCACTCCTCCCCACTCCCAAGACATTCTAACTCCGCCCACTCAGGCCAACATTCTAAAAACCACAGACTTACAAACTGCAGACATATATTTGGAATTGACTCGTGGGGTGTAACGCCACATATTCCCCCCCCCTTTTTAAAAACCCCCCCGAGTATGGGGCTGGTTTAATACCTGGACCTGTACATAGGGTTTGGGGAAATAAAATGGTTAAACATTTATATATACAATTAATAGCAATAACAATATATATACACATACAAACCTTTTGGAACATCAACAAGTTAAATGAACCACATTTTTATTAGTCCACTTTTTGGCTCCAATTTTTAAAGTCCTGGAGCATCACAATGTCCACAACAAAGTCTCACTTTACTGGTGCATTGGACGATTCCTGGCGAGACAGTCCATCCGCGATGATGTTCTCCCGACCTGCCACATGCTGGATCTCCGCGTTGAAATCTTGGATCCGCCACGACCACCGCTGCAAAAGTTGGTTGTGACTTTTCATGGATTGCAGCCACAACAGCGCTCGATGATCTGTTTGCAGAACAAACCGCTGTCCCCACACGTATGGCTTGACTTTGTCCATAGCCCAAACAATGGCTAAACATTCTTTTTGGACCGTAGAATAGTTTCTTTCTCTCTCTGTTAACTTCCGGCTGAAATAGGCCACGGGATGGTTCACACTGTCTAAGGTCTGCAACAGTACCGCTCCTACTCCGACTTCCGAAGCGTCTGTGGCTAGAATAAACTCTTTTTCAAAGTTGGGTGCCACTAATATTGGAGCAGTGCATAATGCCTGTTTGAGCAGATCAAACGACTTCTGGCATTGCTCTGTCCACACGACTTTCTCTGGTTTCTGTTTTTGCTTTAGTTTATGCAGGGGTGCAGCCATTGCTCCAAAGCCTTGGATAAATCGGCGGTAGTACCCTGCTGTTCCCAGGAAGGCACGCACTTGCTTCTTAGTAATGGGAATGGGCCAGCCATTAATTGCCTCCACTTTGCTGATTATCGGGGTAAGGGTCCCACTCCCCACTCGATGACCTAGGTAAGTCACCTGAGGTTTCCCAAACTGGCACTTGGTAGCTTTTAAAGTAAGACCTGCTACCTCTATAGCATCCTTAGATAGATTAAATGGTTGGGAAGGGATTGGCTAAAAATGGCAATATCATCTATGTAAGCCAATGAAAACTCTGACATCCCTTTTAAAACTTCATTGATTAGCCTGTGAAAGGAGGAGGGGCTATTTTTTAGCCCAAAAGGGAGTACTACAAATTCAAACAAGCCTTCTGAGGTGATGAAAGCTGTTTTCTCCCGAGATCCCTCTTCTAGACCCATCTGCCAAAAGCCTTTGCACAGGTCTAGGGTGGATATGACCTGCACAGAACTTAATTGGTCTAGAAGAGTGTCCATTCTTGGCATGGGGTATGGATTGAGGGTAGTAATTTCATTTATTTTTCTAAAGTCAATACAAAACCTAATGGACCCATCAGGTTTGGTGACCAGGACAATAGGAGATGCCCAGGGGCTACGAGATGGCTGAATAACTCCCAGTTCTAACATATCCTGTATCTCCTTTTTGACAGCTTCCAAAACTCTCCCATTCACCCTGTAAGCCGATGACCGAATAGGGGGGTGGGTCCCAGTCTGGATCTCATGCTTTATAATGTTTGTTCGCCCCGGCTTGGAGCTGAACAGGTGGGAATATTGTTGTAAAACTCCCCAAATGGCCTCCCTCACCACCGGAGAGGTGTCACTGTCCCACTTAATGCTTTCGATGCCACCCTCCTCTTTACTCTCCCTCAATAAATCGGGTTCACTTAGATTTTCATCTGGGGAGGTGCATGAAATTTGATAAATTGGGATGGTGTGCTCATAATAAGGTTTCAACATGTTAATATGCACGACCTTCAATTTTTCCACACCTGGTACTTCTAGTCGATAAGTAGTGGGATCAGTTTTATCCTAAATAATGTAAGGTCCCTCCCAACCAGCCTCAAACTGATTATTCTTTTTGGGTAAGAAGACCATGACCTTATCTCCTATTTCAAAGTTCCTGGCTCTAGCTTTTTTGTCATACCAAGTTTTCTGCTTGGTTTGGGCTTTGGCCAAATTTGTGTGTGCCAGCTCCATAACTTCCCTCATGTCATTTTGAAGGTTCAAAACATAATTTACTATGGATTCTTTCTTTTCTTCTAATTCTCCCTCCCAGCTTTTCCTCATGATACTTAAGGGACCACGTACATTCCTCCCCATCATCAGTTCAAATGGTGAGAATCCAGTGGAGTCTTGGGGAATTTCCCTAAATGCGAAGAGAAAATGCAGGTTGCTTACCTGTAACTGTAGTTCTTCGAGTGGTCATCTATGCATTCACACATATGAGCTTTGCCGCCTGCGCAGAGACCGAACTGGAACCTACTATAGCTGAGTGGAACGTTTTTGGCGGGAACCCCTCCCCCACGCTACCGCGCATGTCCATGGGGTTCCTGCCCTTACCTCAGTTTACAGGAGTCCGACATTGTGCCCCTATAAACATGAGTATAAAATAAAATAAAGTACATTCCACATATACTGTGTCATTTGTAAGTTTCACACCACCAAGTGGGGATGGTGGGTGGGTTGTGTGAATGCATAGATGACCACTCGAACTACAGTTACAGGTAAGCAACCTGCATTTCTTCTTCGTGGTCTCTATGCATCACACATATGGGCGAGTAGCAAGCTGACATACCTATGGAGGTGGGTTGGTGCATCATTTCAGGATCTCTGACAGCACTGTTCTCCCAAACGAGCAGTCTTGTCTTGCACGGGTGTCCAAACTGTAGTGCTTTACAAACGTGGACGGAGTGGACCACGTTGTGGCTCTACAGACATCTGTCAAGGGAACACCTCTGTTGAAAGCAACAGATGTTGAGACGGCTCTAGTAGAATGAGCTGTCACAGGCTTTAAAAGGTCTAATTTAGAGATAGAGTAGGCAGGCAAGTTCAATTGTCTCTACAGTCCAGCGTGACAGTCGCTGGCATGAAACAGGGAGTCCTTTAGAAGGCTCCCCATAGCAAACAAACAATTGATTTGTTTTCCTAAAATTCTCTGTCCTAGCCTTGTAAAAGCCAAGAGCTCTCCTTACATCAAGTGTATGTAATGAAGACTCAACAGGTGTTGTAGGATTAGGAAAAAAAGCTGGTAGAGTGATATGTTGGGACAGATGAAAGGTTGACACTACCTTAGGCAAGAAGGCGGGGTCTGTGCGTAACACAACCTTATCCTTATGAAAAATAGTGTAAGGAGCATCTATCCTGAGAGCTCTAAGCTCACTTGCACGTCTAGCCGATATGATGGCCACTAAGAAGACAGTCTTGAATGTCTGGAGTCTAAAGTCAGATGAGGCCATGGGCTCGAAGGGCTTCCTTGTTAATACCTGTAATACAACTGACAGACTCCATGGTGGAACGATACACTTCACTGTCGGTATCGTATTCTTAAGTCCCTTTAGGAATTTTCTGGCTGTTGGATGTGTAAAGGGTGAGAACCCATCCATGCCACAATGATAAGCCGTAATAGCAGCCAAGTGGACTCTGATGGAGGTGAGTTTGAGTCCCTGCTGAAAAAGAGTCAATAGGTAATTGAGGATCAACGACAACTGGCAAGATTCTGGTGCTTGGATCGTTTTCTGAAGCAAACTTTTGGAACCTTTGCCACTTTGCTGCGTAAGACCTTCTCGTTGAAGGCTTTAGTGATGCCAACAATATATGATCCACAGTTAAATTTTCTATATGAGAGGTGGAGTGGGTGCTATTCTCCACGCTGTCATCTTGAGGGTCGACAGGTTTGTGTGTCGAACCCTGCCCTGGTGTCGAGACAAAAGTGTCGGTATCGACGGGAGTCTGATGTAATTGCCGCTCGACAGTCGAAGGGCGTGGGAGAACCACGGCTGTCGAGGCCACCACGGTGTGATGAGGATGCAATCCGGTCTGTCCATTTGGATCTTGGCCAGTACCTTCGTCAGCAGTGGAAATGGTGGGAAAATGTAAAGAAGATTTCCTTTCCAAGTTCTGGTGAAAGCGTCTCCTAGAGAATGCTTTCCTCGTCCTGCTCTGCTGCAGAACTTGGAACAAGCTGCGTTTTCTTCGGTAGCGAAGACATCGACAGCAGGGCGGCCCCAGTACCGAAAGAGATCATTCCTGACTTCGGTATCGAGCTCCCATTCGTGGTCGACATGGAAAGACCTGCTGAGGCAATCCGCAATGGTGTTCTCCTTTCCCGCTACGTGGATTGCAGTCAGGTGAGTCTTTCTCTTTATGCACCAGTTCCAAATTCTGAGTGCCGATCAGTTCAAAGGGTGTGATCTTGTTCCACCCTGCCTGTTGATGTATGCCACTACAGTGGTGTTGTCCGTCGCGATCAGGACATTTCGGCCTTCGATGATTTGTCCGAAGGTCTTTATTGCATTCTCCACCGCTAAAAGTTCTAAGTGGTTGATGTGATATTCCCTCTGAGAAGGAGGCCAGCGGCCCTGAGCAGTGAGGGAGTCGCAGTGTGCTCCCCATCCGGTCAGGGAGGCATCCGTCTTGACCGTTACCGAAGGGCTTTCTTGTTGGAAAGGAACCCCTTCTAGGAGAGTCGCCATCGAAAACCACCATTTCAGAGATGCTCTCACTTGCTTCGGGATCGACAGGTAGGTTCGTCGGGCATCGTGTCGAAGATTGAACGTCTTTAGAAACCAGGCCTGCAATATTCTTATTCTGAGTCTCGCAAACCTGATGACTGCGGTGGTCGCTGCCATTAAGCCTAATAGCCTCTGAATCGTCCATGCCGAAACCTTTCGACGGCTTTCGGTAGCGATGGCTAAATCTTGAAGAGTGTTCGCTCTGGTTGAGGGCAAGTACGCTCTCCCGTCTTGAGACGATAGGGTTACCCCTATAAAGTCCAGTCTCTGATGTGGGGTCAAGGTGGATTTCTCCTCGTTGACCCATAGACCCAACGAGTCCAACAGGTTGAGGGTGGTTGAAATGTCCTTCTGGAGCGTGCAGCTGTTGTCTGCTACCAGAAGCCAATCGTCTAGGTACGGATATATGTAAATCCCTTTCTGTCTTAGATGGGCGCACACCACTGCCATCACCTTTGTGAAGACCCTCGGTGCCGTGGCAAGTCCGAAGGGAAGAATGGTAAATTGGAATTGGGACGCCCCGATCGAAAACCGTAGGTAAGCTTGATGCGACTTCCTGATGGAGATATGGAAGTACGCGTCCTTCAGATCCACCACAGCGAACCAAACCCCTTTGTGCAGGAGCTGCAGGATAGAAGTGACCGTAGTCATACGGAACTTCCTCGGGATAATATATTTGTTTAATTGCCTTAAGTCCATGATCGGTCGAAGACCTCCATCCTTCTTCGGGACCGTGAAGTAGCGGGAGAAAAACCCCTGGTTGAATTCCTCTGCGGGTACGGGAGAGATAGCTCCCTTCGATAGCAGGGTCTGTACCTCGAAAAGCAGGGGAGGGGAAGGCGCTGTTACCTTCGATGGCATACCCCGAGTTGATGATAGTGAGCACCCAGGAGTCTGATGTTATTGACTCCCATTGATGGTAATATGGTGCTAGACGGTTCGCAAAGGGAAGTGGATCTGGGACAGAGGAGTCAAACCCTCTGTTTTTTGTTGAAGTCGGGCTGACGCTTGTCCTGTTGGAATCGGCTTTGGTAAGGCCGCTTTTTAAGTTGATGTTGCTGTCTTGCCTGGGTCTGGTATTGAGGACGCTGCTGATGCTGTTGCTGTAGAGCGGGTGGCCTAGACCAACGCCTTGGTTTATACTGAGGAGGTGGAGGGGCGAAACCCATCTTCTTAGCCGTAGTACAGGCTTTGTATATAGTATCCAGTGTCTCATCAGTTTTTGAGTTGAACAAGCCCTCGCCATCGAAGGGCATATTTTCTATTCTGGCCTTGGTTTCAGAAGTTAGGTTCGCCGATCTTAGCCAGGCGTGCCTCCTTAACGCCACTGCCCCCATCATATTTTTGGAGTGGCAGTCGACCTGGTGCCTAGCAGTGGATAGCTGTTGCTTCGCTATTGCTGACGCCTGCGTTTGGAAGACCCGAGCCAACTCTCTCTTGTCCTCCGGGAGATAGTCACATAGTGACCCCACTTTCTCCCAGAGGAAGAGTTGGTATCGGGCCATGGTCGCCTGGTATGTCGAGGCCCTGATGCCGAGGGATGCAGAAGAATAGATCTTCCTGCCAGCAATGTCCAATTTCCTGCCCTCTTTGTCTACCGGGGCGGAATGAGGCTTTTGAGACTGGCCCTGAGCCGACTCCACAACAATGGAGTTAGGTTTAGGATGCTGCGAGAGGAAGACAGCATCTTCTTGAATACGGTACAAAGTTTCCAGTCTTCTGGATGAGGTTTGCGTCGATGCTGGAGTCTTCCAGGAAAGTTGCGCTGTCTGCTTTAGGGCAGGGGGAAGAGGAATGGCGACTGCCACAGTACTCTTCGTTTGGAAAACATCGTAGATAGGGTCATCGACCTGCTCGTCGGATTGTTGTATCTGCAAACCAAGCGCTTGGGCCATTCTTCGCATATGTTCCGAAAATCTCCCCATGTCATCAGAGGGTGAAGCAGGGTCTTGGGGATGCAGGGCATCCTCTGGCGACGGTACCGAAGGAGTAACCGACACTCTAGAGTCGGTATCTGACGGATAATCGTTTTCGGGAGATGACACAGTAATGATTTGCAGTTGCTGTTCCTCCAATTGCTCTTGATGGGGTGGTGCCGTAGCGGTAGCTGTCGGTACCGTAGAGGTGCTACGGTGAGTAAGCACAGGCGAAGGGTGGTGGGATGGCAGTGCTAGTGGGATGTGAAAGACCTGCGAATTGGGAGGAGGCTGAGCATAGTAAGCCTCTGGCGCGTATTGGTAATCCCGGTCTTGTGGGAAGTACCTCTGTGGTTGATAATAGTCCCAATCGTAGTATTCATGTCTGGGCCGACATTCGGAGTATTGGGAGGTTCTATCCCACTCATGTCTTGGCCTTTCTACGGCTGCTGGTCTGGGAGATGGCTGTACTCGAGGAATAGGTTCCTCTATTTCCAGCGCTTGTGGTGGATCCTGTAGCGACGCTACCAAGGCCGAGTACCGGATTTCTCCCTCTGAAAGGCTCTGCGGCCGCCTCGATACCGAGGTCAATTCAGATGTTGGCCTCGACTGAGGTCTCGGTACCGAGGCCATTGGCGGTACCGAAGAAGCAATTGGTTGAGCCTGAACAGGCTTAGCAGGTCGGGGAGACCTTTTTGAGTGCTTTTCTCCATTCCTTTTCTTTTTCTTTTTCTTTATGATTTCCAAAGAAGATTTGGGAGTCCGGGCCTTTTTGGTGAGCTTTCTGGCCGCGGAACTCGCCAATGACTGCCCAGGCGTTAGGGGTATCTGTGCCCTATTGTTCGCACTGGATATATTGCACTCTTTGGTGCTGCGGTCTGGAACGGGCTTACTCGGTGCCGTTTTCTCCATCTGAGCCTCAGTTGGCTTAGGAATTATCGTGTCCATGGCTCTGAGAGCTTTTTCCCAGAGGATCGTATGCAAACGGTCTGACCTGTTCTTCCTTGTTTGCTTAGTGAAGGCCATACAATGATGGCAGGCTTCCACCTTGTGACTCTCGCCTAGGCACAGAACGCACAAAGAATGTCCGTCGGTAGGGGGAAGTTTAGCCCCACACCTAATGCATTTTCGGAATGGCGCCTTTACTGCCATGCAGTTTGGGCCGCTGCGACTAAAAGTCGCTGAGGAAAACTAAATATATATATATATATATATATATATATATTTATATATTTTAGAACAAGGATAACAAGAGAGAGAGAGGATATAGAGAGAGATTGAAAAGTATTGAAAAGGAGAATATTAGAGAAAAAACGCTAGAGGTTGGTTCTACAAGTCTAAGCACAATGGCGGATGACGAAGAACTGAGGTAAGGGCGGGAACCCCATGGACATGCGCGGTAGCGTGGGGGAGGGGTTCCCGCCAAAAACGTTCCACTCAGCTTATAGTAGGTTCCGGTTCGGTCTCTGCGCAGGCGCAAAGCCCATATGTGTGATGCATAGAGACCACGAAGACGAAGTAGGGCAATTTTTTGTCCCAGTCAAAGGGATGGTCTGCCACATAGGTCTTAATCATCTGCTTAATGGTGCCATTGAATTTTTCAACTAGCCCATTTGTTTGGGGGTGGAAAGCAGTGGATGTTATATGTTTGACCCCACAACACCTCCACAAACATCTCATTACATCTGAGAGAAAAGCTGAGCCTTGATCACTTAAAATTTCATGGGGGAAACCCAAGCGACAAAAGATTTTTAATAGGGCTTCTGCTACTGACAAGGCATCAACATTTCTAAGGGCTTCAGCATCCGGGAACCTTGTGGCAAAATCTATAATGGTCAATAGGAACCTTTTTCCCATCCATGTAGGTCTAGGGAAGGGTCCTACTAGGTCCAGTCCTTTCCTAAAAAAGGGTTGGTTGATAAGTGGTAGGGGATTTAGGGGAGCCTTGACTCTGTCCCCACTTTTCCCCACCCTCTGGCAACTCTCACAGGACTTGCAAAACTCTGTGACTTCCCTGGAAATATTTGGCCAGTAATAATTAGCCATCAACTTTTTCCGGGTTTTTCCTATCCCCATGTGGCCTGCCAAAAAGGAGTCGTGAGCTAATTTCAGCAGCTGGTCCCTATATGGTTTTGGTATCACAAGCTGCTTTTCAGCCCCCCAACTTCCTTGTTTTTTCTTGGGCAACCACTTTCGGTATAGGAGTCCCCGATCCCAGAAAACCTGTTCTTTCTGAGTGTCACTAAAAGAGGTTTCTTGTGCCTCAGCTTTGGATCTTAAAACCTCCAAGCTGGGATCATTTCCTGTGTGTAAAGCAAACGTGGTATCAGTTTTTGCAACGATGTTTCCTGGCACAGCAGTTCCTTCAGCTGGGTTGCTAGGCAACTGCAGAGGCATGCCTTCAGCCTCTCCAGATTCACTACAATTGTCTGACAAGCCTTCCACTGCCGCTTGTGAGCGTGTAATAATAAACACTTTCCTACCTTCTAACCCCATGATATCAGTACCTAGGATTAGAGGTTCTTCCTGACAGGAATTAACACCTAAAATACATTTCCCTGTGACTCCCCTCCATGTAACTTCCATCTCGGCTACAGGAATTTCAATTATGGGCCCTGTCACAGGTTTGATGTTAATTTTTCTGTGAGGAATAATCTCCTCACTCCTCACAAGGTCTGCTCTAATCAGAGATAAACGAGCTCCAGTACAGAATAGCTTTATGCTTTTTTCCATTTATTAAAACATCTTCCCACAAAGACTGATCTGATTCTTTCATTTCTCCCCACACTATTGTGTAACACTGGGAACTTTGGGGATGTTCACCATCTTTATTTATATCCATTCTCCTTACTGAGGTACTTTTATCTTTCTCTTCTCTCAGCCTGGGACATTGTGGTCTAATATGCCCCACCAACCCACAATGATGGTATGTGAGGTCTGTTTTTCCAAACATAGGTTTGGTGGAGTTTCCCGCCTTTTCTGTTGGCAACTGATTTTTATTTACTTCAGCTTCCTTTTTAACCCCTTTAGGTTTATACCCTGGTTTAATATTATTTTCTTTAGCAGACTTGCTGGTCATATGATAGCCCCGGTTTAAGGAAAATTGATCAGCCAGGGAAGCTGCATCTTGATATGTTTTTGGGTCTCTATCTCTCACCAGCAATCTTAAATCTTGAGGGATTTGAAAAATTAATTGATCTTTAATCATCAGATCAACTAAATCTTGTTTGGTTTTCACCTCAGCGCAGGTGATCCATTTCTCAAAATGATCCGCTAATTTGTGTCCCAACTCCACAAAAGATTTGGATGACAAAGCATTAAGGCTTCTAAATTTCTTCCGGAAATACTCAGGCCCATAGCGAAATCTTTTATAAACTGCTGTTTTAAATGAGGCAAAATCTAAAGCTTCCCCCACAGGAAAACTGTTATAAATTTCAGCCAGGTCTCCATTGATCAAGTTAGGGATAAACTTCATATAATTTGTGGCTTTACTTCCCACATCATGGCTGCCTTTTCAAAGGTATTGAAGAAAATTTGGGGATCTTGCCCCTCAACATAAGGGGTAAAGTCTTTAGGAGATAATTTGGGAGGTCTAGCCCCTTCCTCAATTCTCCTCTGATCTTCCCGCTCAAATTTTCTCTTTTCTAAAGCAATTCGTTCTAGCTCCAGCATCTTTTTCCCTCAGCCTTTCTTGCTGTTCCAACTCAGTTCTCTTCAACTCCCCTTGTTTTTCTAACTCTCTATCTCTTTGTTTTATCCTTTCCAATTCAAGTTTTTCCTGCTGTTTTCTCTTTTCTAATTCAAGTTGTCTATTTGCTTCTTGTTCTCTTTGTTGTTTTATTTTCTCCATTTCTAGCTGAATGTGTTGAGGAGACATTTCTACAGGCACTTGCCTCAGAGGATTTACCTCAGTTTCACCTGCAGCATGAACTCTGTAATATTCTATAAGAGCCCATTTCATTTCATCAACTGACTTTCCTTCAGTTGGCAAATTTAAACACTTACATCTGTCTGAAAGGGCATCTTTCTTCAATGCTAAGATATCCATTTTTATCAGACAGACTTAACCTTAATAAATAAAATGGTACTGGGAGTTTTCAATTGAGATCAGGAGTGGTATTGATATTTTATAATATGTATCTCACCACAGACAAAAATATCCTGTCAGAGAATTGTATCAGCGCAACCTCTGACTTAGGTAATATGTCATTTTCACAGCTAAGGACCTCTGAGGTGCTTTACAGTAACCACCCTCTGTCCTGTTCACTAATAAAATCCTTTTACACTTCTGTCACTATAAATGAACAGAGTCTACTTTGGATCCCACCGCTGCCACCCCTTATTATGCCACGACACAGGCTATGAACATCAGACCTTACCGCTACCACCACTTCTTATGCCACGACACAGGCTCTGAACACCAGACCTCACGTCTGCCACCACTTATTATGGGGCGACATAGGCTCTGAACACCAGACCCGGCCGAGGCTACTCCCTGCTCAAGCCAAGCACCACCACTTGATACGCCTGAGGCAAGGGATAAAGCCCACCTTCCTCCAAACTATGTGGAGAAAGGGGTTTAAAATGGAGAAGGATTTTAAAATATATAATAATGTGCTGTGAGTTATATCTGCTGAGGTGAATAATTGTCAGAGTGGGTGCTGAATGTGTAAACTTAAGATGATAAATGCCAAACAGACACGTGGGACTTTTGTGGTAGTTTAAGAACAAAACAATCAAAATTTATTTTTAAAAGTACATAAGCTTTGTTTCAAATAACAACATTTAAAAACCTTTTTGAAACCTTCCATACAATCCTGTCACTCAATCACATTTGCGCTTTCCTTTTTCTCACACAATCACTCTTGAACTTTCTTTATTATCAGTATTGATTAATATACTTCCACTACGTGCACACCACACTCTAAAGACACCACTCACTACACTGACTCTCAAATTTCCCAGAACTTAAGTACCATAAACTACAGACTCTAAGAGTACCTAACAAGTCTCCCTGAAAAGTTTTCCTGACAAGAACAAGAACTCACAATCCCCTCAGTCATTCCCTTATATATCACTCCTCCCCCTCCCAAGACATTCTAACTCCGCCCACTCAGGCCAACATTCTAAAAACCACAGACTTACAAACTGCAGACATACATTTGGAATTGACTTGTGAGGTGTAACGCCACAGGGATCGCCTGCCTAAGTGGCTTACATTCCACACCTGGCTCCTCGCTAGTGAACTGGGCTTCTGACCCATTTAAAGTTTGAGAATAGGTTGAGATTGTTTAAGCCCCAAGACCTCTAATCATTTGCTTTACCAGACAAAACTACGGAGTTTGGGTTACGAGCGCCAGCTATCCTGAAGGAAACTTCAGAGGGAACCAGCTATTAGATGGTTCGATTAGTCTTTCGCCCCTATACCCAGGTTGGATGACCGATTTGCACGTCAGGACTTGGGATGTGCTCCGCTTCTCCTCGGAGCGGAGAATCAGGAGTGAATTGGCCTGATCCGCCTTGCCCAGAGGCGGAGTAGAAGCGAACCGGGGTCCTGGAGAAGCATGGAGAAGAGAAGCGGCCATAGGCGGAGCACTTCTCTTTTCGCGGAGCGATCCGCCCGCCATTTTGGATAATTTCGCCCATAGGATTGCATTGCAGAAAAGATTAGGGGATAACTGCATTTGTTTTTTTTTAATTTTTTTTATTAAAGTACTACATAAAATACAAACCAGCATAACAGTTTAACATACCATACAAAAAGAAGAAAATAAAAATAATAAAAAAGAATTCCAATACATAAGAGATTACTTGAATATATAATTGTTAACATGTAATACTTTATCCATAACATAATCCAACATAATTCAACATAATCTAACAAGTGCTCGCCCTTCCCTTCGGGATCATTCCTGTTTCCAAAATCTTAACACCTCTTCTGCTGGTGGTTTCCCACTTCCCTTGTGGCTCTGTCTATAACTGGTTTGCCTCCTATCTAGCGGGTCGCTCTTTCAGCATGTTGGCTAATGGCAGCTCGTCTTCCTCTTTTCCCCTTTCAGTAGGGGTCCCGCAAGGCTCGGTGCTTGGCCCGTTGTTGTTTTCCTTATACATGTTGCCCTTGGGTAAGCTTATTCAATCTCATGGCCTCCAATATCATCTGTATGCCGATGATACACAATTATATCTCTCATCTCCGGAACTTTCTCCTGATGTTCACGATCGTATCTCAGCATGTCTTTCAGATATCTCAGCTTGGCTGCTTCATCGTCATTTGAAACTTAATATGGCAAAGACTGAATTGCTTGTTTTTCCTCCTAAACCTTCTCCTCATCTCTCATTCTCTCTTACTGTCAATGATGTGACGCTTACTCCGGTCAAGGAAGCTTGTAGTTTTGGCTTTATATTTGATTCCTCACTCTCCTTTATTCCTCATATTGAGGCAGTAGCTAAATCCTGTCGTTTTTTCCTGTATAATATTGCCAGGATTCGATCATTTCTGTCTGTCTCTTCTGCCAAGATGCTTGTTCATGCACTGGTTATTACTCGGTTGGACTACTGCAACCTTCTTCTCACTGGCCTTCCTTCTTCTCACATCAGTCCATTAGTCTCGGTCCACCACTCTGCTGCTAAGATCATCTTCTTGGCTCGCCGCTCTGATCATGTTACTCCACTTCTGAAATCTCTTCATTGGCTTCCAATTCACTTCAGAATCCAATTTAAACTTCTTCTGTTGACCTTCAAAGCTTTTCACAGTCTTAGCTCCTTCCTATCTCTCCTCTCTCATCTCACACTATTGCCCCGCTCGTGCTCTTCGTTCCTCTGATGCCATGTTTCTCACCTGCCCAAGGGTCTCTACTTCCCTTGCTCGGCTTCGTCCATTTTCTTCTGCTGCCCCTTATGCCTGGAACGCTCTTCCAGAACATCTGAGATTCACAAGTTCAATTGCAGCTTTTAAAGCTCAGCTAAAAACTTTTCTTTTTCCTAAAGCTTTTAAAATCTGATGTTGTTTGGACTCTATACTGTTAGTTTTACCCTACCCTGTGCCTGTTTACCCTACCCAGTGCCTGTTTGCATTCTCTTCCCCTCCTTATTGCTTTAATATGATTTTATTAGAATGTAAGCCTATGAGGCAGGGTCTTGCTATTTACTGTTTTACTCTGTACAGCACCATGCACATTGATGGTGCTATATAAATAAATAATAAATAATAATAAAACACAAATATTAGGAACTGTTTCCAAATTTCCTCAAAATCATTCGTTTTTGCTATACCTCTTCTCACTTTAATGTTACATGTCAATTTATCATTTATAGCAATATCCCATACTTCTTTATACCATTCTTCAATACAATAATCACCTTGAATCTTCCAGTTCCTAGTTACAATTAATCTTGCTGCAGTCAGCAAATTTGTTATCAATTCCTTAATTTCTTTTTTACATTTTAAATCTTCACATAGTGAGAGTAATGCAACTCTTGGTGTTTCTTCTATCTTCATTCCAACAATTTCTTCAATCTCAGAAAACACCATCTTCCACAACTTTTGCACATATTTGCATTCCCACCACATATGTAAATACGTTCCTTTTTCTCCACAACCTCTCCAACAATTTGCTGAATGCTCCTTGTTTATCTTATTTAATCTAACCGGGGTTAGGTACCACCTCCATATAATTTTATAATAATTCTCTTTTATATTTATTTATTTATTTATTTATTTATTACATTTTTATACCACCCAATAGCCAAAGCTCTCTGAGCGGTTCACAAAAATTAAAACCCTAATAAATCAACCAACAGGTTAAAATAAAATGGAACATAAGAAGAACACACCAAAGCAGTTTGCAGGTGGGGTCACCTGGGACTCTGCAGAGTTTAATATTGACTCTTTGCCAGTCAAATAAAATAAAATAAAAAGTTTTCAAACAAAGGTATTTATATGGAGGGTGGGGAAGTCCCACAGAGAAGTTGGAAACGCAAGCTTGACCAATCAATAACCTGAGAGGACCTTGATCATGCATCTTTCTGCATGTACCTATTTAACATAAGATTATGGGGGTGGGAGAATCAAGTCTCAGATGTGGGCTAATGCAAAGTTTTGTACCTACAGATGCCTGGGCATGTCCTTTGTTTAGAGACATGTTCTAGCATGCTGAGGGGTTTGTCACAGCAGCTATGTGAATCTGTTGCAGCAAACCTAACTAAGAGTCTTGTAGCACCTTAAAGACTAACAAATTTATTATGGCTGAGCTTTCAAAATCTACTTCATCTGATGCATGTTGCTTTTACACAGAAATTAAACAGATGAGCTTTTCTTCTCACTTATTTCAAGGCCAAGAGACATTCCTGCTGCATGTCAGCCTGTTGTTAAAGGTACAGGAGCAGCATTACTTAAAAAAAATGTTGGCAACGCTAGCCATAGTGAAGAGAAGGCAGATGGGAATATTAAATTAAAGGTTTGGAGAGTCAAAAACTCAGTTACTATGTTTCCCATGCAGTGAAATATTGGTTACAGGTGAGAGAATGCATTTAGAACTGAATAGTCCCACCCGCCTCATTCTAATGGGGAAATGACCAAACTGGTTTATAATGAATTCTTGTAAATAGAAAAGAAGGAGAAACTCCTGGAGGGAAAACCTCTATGCCAGGTTTTGCGCCAAAAACACCATAACGTTATAGAATCACTCAAAAGGAAGGTTAAGCACAGGAAATCGCCACTCGCTTTTATTCTCACTGACATATTTCTCAACACTCTTTGTCTCCATAGTCCTTCCCAACTCTGCTGTCCTATTTGTACCTTCAAATCTGTCTCGCAAACCATTTTTCCTGAGCTGTCCATCAACCCTTTCTCAAGCAATATTCTATATATTTCACTCATTAACCCTTTTATCACTGTGCTTTCTCCCTTATCAATTTCTTTTTTGACAATTAGTTCCTCAAACTTCGACAACTCTCTACAATCTCCATTTTCTCTTACCCAATTTTTAGTCCATTGTTCCAATTGCCAATAGTTTAACCAAGTTAATTTTTTATCTTTTAAAACCTCTTCCAACTCCTCTCTTGTATTCATCCCTCTTAACCATTCCCTTAATTTCATTTTATTTTTCTTTATTAAAACTTTGCTTAATCTACTTTCTAAATCCCCAGGGAAATTCTTTAACGTTATTACCGGTGATAAAGGGGAGATGCTTAAGAGCAGCTCCCTTTTATATTTACTCCAGATTTCCCAATGCTATTCTTCCAAACCATGATAGGTTCAATCTTTTATATTTTTCCAATTTTACTAAAATCTCTTTTTTCAAACTACTTAAATTTTCCTTCTCTAAACTCTCCAAATTTTTTGTAATTCTAATTCCCAAATATTTAATCTGTTCTTTAACTCTCATTTCCATTTCTTTTCCTTCCCAATCCTTCTCTTCCTTTTTAGTATAATTAAATAACATCAATTCTGATTTGGACCAATTTATTCTTAATCCAGTAATTTCTTCAAATTCTTTCAAATGCTGTTTAATTCTTTCCATCTTTCCAACTGGATTTTTAATAGTTAACAAAGTATCATCCGCAAACATATTCAGTTTTATTTTTTTAATACTACCTATCCCTTCTATCTCCCCATCATCTCTTATTGCATTTGCCAATAATTCCATAACCATTACAAACAGGACAGGCGAGAGTGGACATCCTTGTCTCGTCCCTCTGGCTAGTCGTATTTTATCAGTAAATCCATCATTTACTACCACTATGGCTGTATTTTGAAAGTATAATTGTTCTATTATACCGTATTTCTTCGATTCTAAGATGCACTTTTTTCCCTAAAGTAACAGCTCTAAAAATGGGGTGCGCCTTAGAATCGATGGCGCCTTAGAATCGAAGAAATACGGTAGATGCAAAAAGACTCTATTCCATTAAAAAGGGTCTGAAACATCCAGTCTCCTTACCTGTATTGGTTTTAGAAAGCTGAGCAAGCAAGGCTTTCTAAAATTGCTTTGCTTGCTGATTGGAGCCTACAGCACGCCCCGTGCAGCTCCGGCCCTCGTCAGCCGTGCCGGGACGACACAAGAGGCTCCAAGAGTCAGGAGGCTCACTCCCCCAAGCACCGGGTCCCCCCTCCAGCCGCCGCGCTGGGAAGCGTGCGTCCCGCCTGGAACCCCTCACGCCCACGGAAAAACCTGTGCTGCTCCACCGAAGCTGCTTTCACGCGGCAGCTCCATTCGTCTCTCTCCTCCACATGCAGGCAGGCAGCCAAAAGAGGAAGTTCCTGCAGCAGCTGCGAGCTGGGAGGAGGAGCTGGGAGGGTAAGTGCCTGTTTTTTGCTTACCCCATAGCCCCTCCCAGCCCAGTGGTGCCAAAATCCAGCTGCCCAATAAGAATTGGGCAGTCTCTCCCGTTGCTCTGCCTGCAATCACTTCCTCACACCCAGGCTATGCCGTAGTCCTTAAAGTGGAGCTTGCTCAGTGACAACTAGGAAGTTTTGGTTGCATCTTGTATTTGGTTGAGTCACTGTATTTTGTTCATTTTGATCCCTTATTGCAAAATAAAATGTTGTCAAAAAGATTGCACTACGAAGCCGCATTGAAACGAAAAGTTATTGTGTATGCAGAAGAACATTAGTGTGGTAAATGTTCGTCATTGGAGAAATGATCACAATTCCATATTTTCATGCAAAGCAACAACCAAGTGCTTTACAGGGCCTAAGAAAGGAAGATTTCCGCAAGCTGATGAAGCTGTGATACGTTTTGTAATACAGACACGTGCAAAAGCATTACCCATCACTCAACAAGCCATGCAGCTGAAAGCCTTAGAAATCGCCAAGTCCCTCGGAATAGAGGAAATAACTTTTAAAGGCAGTCGGGGCTGGTGCGACAGACTCATGCGTCGTAGCGGGTTATCGTTAAGACGCCGAACAACTATCTGTCAAAAAATTCCTGCAGACTTTCAACAGAAGCTGATTAACTTTCAACAATACGTGATCAAATTAAGGAAAAAAAGAAAATATGAGTTCAGTCAAATCGGAAATGCTGATGAAACTCCGGTCTACTTTGATATGCCTCGAAATTACACTGTCAACGCTAAAGGTGCTAAAGAAGTCAAGATTATGAGCACTGGCTATGAAAAGCATCGTATCACTGTGATGCTATGCGTCACTGCTGATGGTGGAAAGTTGTCACCATATTTAATTTTAAATCAAAAAACCATACTGAAGAATTAAATTTTCCCCAAAGATGTTATTGTGTGTGCACAGAAAAATGGATGGATGACGGCAGAGCTTATGGAAGACTGGCTAAGTGCTGTGTGGAATAGACGTCCTGGAAGTCTTCGTAATCCACCTAGCATGCTAGTACTTGCATTTCGTGGACATTTGTCTGACCAAGTCAAAAATAAAATCTTGCAAAAATGTTGTGACTTGGTTGTGATTCCTGGTGGCATGACTAGCCAACTGCAGCCACTCGATGTTTCAGTCAATAAACCATTTAAGGATTACTTGAGAAAGGAATATGTATCCTGGCTGTTGACTTGACAACCTTCTGCTGACACCTTCTGGAAAAATTAAGAAAGCCACCTGCATCAGAACTGGCAGAATGGGTATCAAGAGCTTGGAAGCTAATCCCAGAAAGAATAGTGCAGCAGTCATTTAAAAAATGTTGCATTACCAACGCTCTAGATGGCTCAGAAGATGATATATTATGGGACAATGATGGCTCATAAGAATCAGACTCTGATATTGATTCAGAAGGAAGAGATGAATAAAATACCTGTGGTGAAATGTTGTATTATTGTTTTGTGTACATTGTTTACATTTAGTGTGTTTCCCTATTGTTGTTGTTAGTAAATTGAATCTATTACTTACAATAAAAATATTTGTTTGATATATTTTAGAGTTTTATTTTATTCTTAGAAATTTATTTCTAAGAAATTCTAAGATATTCTAAGAAATTCTACTCATAAAAGATATTCTAAGAAATTTATTTTTTCTTAGAATCAAAGCTTTTTTTCTGTTGGTGGTACTGAAATTAGTGTGCATCTTTCCCCCCCAAATAAACAGGTCTAAAAATGGGGTGCACCTTAGAATCGATGGCGTCTTAGAATCGAAATACGGTAGCTTTAAATTTGTTTCCAAATCACATTTTATTTAGAACCATCTTTAATGCCTGCCAGCTCACACAATCAAAAGCCTTAAAACTATCCAACGCTAATACTCCCACTTTAGTCTTCGACTTTTTTACCACCTGTATTACATTTAAAACTCTTCCCACTAAATTATGCACTAAATTTGTCTGCTTACTACAAATCTACATTGGTCTTCCCCTATATATTTAGCTATAAATTTATTTAATCGTTTTGCTAAAATAGTTGAAATTTTTTTAGCATCTTGATTTATTAACGAAATAGGTCTATATGAATCAGGGACAGTCCCTGGCTTATCTGGCTTTGGAATTAAAATTATTAACGAATGTTCCCATGATTCTGGGATCCTCTCCTTCCAATATAGCATTATATAGCTTCAATAATTTTGGTACTAAAAATGTTTTAAAAACTTTGTAATATTCCGGTCCTAAACCGTCTACCCCGGGTGATTTACCCACTTTCAAATTCTCTATAGCCTCTTCAATTTCTCTTTGAGATATAGTCCTTTCCATTAGCTCTTTATGTTCTATTTCCAATCTCTTCATTATATACTTTTCCATATAAACTTCCATCTTCTTTATTTTACCCTTCATTGTGTGACAATAATTCGCTTGTTTATCTTTCACGATTCCTATCCCATTCTTAGCCTTTTCCTTTTGTGTGAGTCTAGCCAGCATCTTAGAGTTTTTGTTACTGTTTTCGAAATACTCTCTTTTCATATAAATTAAATTTTTCTGAACTTCCTCTAAGTTTTTATTCTAACTGTGTTGTTTTTAAAGCTATCTTTCTGAAATTTCGCGTGCTTAGAGAGTCGTGGCTGGGGGTCATTTTGAGCCTACTCTCAGCACTCTGTGTGGTGCGGTTTGCTTGCTAAAATTTTCTAAACGGTAAAAAAAGCAGGAGAAGTACCTTTTTGAAGTGCTGAGAGGCAGATTCAACTCCCAGTCATGATCACCCGATGAAGCATCCTCCAATCCCAAAGTTGGAGGAGGGGATAGGCAAAACAGGATGCTTAGTAACTTGGGATACTGGGAAACTTCTCTTTCTTAGTCTGAACAGACTTTTCCCAGTGTTTTTTAAAACAGTAGCCCCACCAAATGCACAAACACAACCTGAAATCATATACTAAGCAAATAAATAACAGATAGGAAACACAGCACTGCTACCCACCCTAACCTTGGTGAACAACTGAATAGATGTGGTGCAAGGGGATGAGGTCCCCTAGGGCATGTGGACTTGCCCAGTGCACACACACTGTGTCCTGCCCTTGGAGGGTAATCAGAGCCCTCCAAAGACTAACCAGTGGAGACTAATGCCTGTCATGAGTTGAAGTGACAGGTAGCTTCTTAAAGACTGGTACTTACTTAGGGCCAGTCAAAAATTGGCATATCTCTCTCCCCCTGGGCACGTCCACTTTCCTCTTACTGGTAAAAGACAGACATAGCCTTTTAAAAAAAATTCTTGTTGTTTATTCAGCAACACTGCTGCTTTTAATTCTACTTCTCCTTTGTTTATTTATTTATTTATTCCATTTTATATTTACACCCCATAGCCCAAGCGCTCCTGGCTTTTCCTCTTCAGTGAAGTCAGGCAGGCTTTCATTGTGGTTCAACTCTTTATTGTTGTTGTTGTTATTGCTATTGCTATTAATATTAATTAGTACTGCTATTATTAACGTTACTATTGTTGTTGTTTAATAATGGCTGTGATCACAGTGCAGTCAATCAACTCTGAAGCAAGGATCACAAAGCTTTACTCTTATCCTCCTAGCCTCCTAGTTATGAGATGCAAAAGAAAAGGCATCCCTCTGTGCTGCTCCCGCCTCACAGGGATGGTTTGCATTACTGGCTTTGAAACAATCATTGGTTCACTTCCTTGTGCCCCCAGAAATGTCTGCTGCCTGCCTGTGTGCCCTCCCCCCCCCCGGGGTGCTGCTGTGGTGGGGCATCTGCGGGGACTGACTCCCCCATACTAGATCTATGGCATATCTCTGCCTGACTCTCTGCCCGCCTGTCCTCCTCCCCTGCCTGCCTCGCAGGGATGGTTTGTGTGTGTCTTGCTTTGTCTCAGGGGACAAGTCCTTCCTGTGCTCACTTAGACTTTTTGAAGTTCCAAATCAATTTTTCAAGTGTGGAAGAAGATTCATATTTAGGGTTATCTACTCCCCAATTCATGGCATGTTGGGATTTCCTTTGAAATGGCCCCATTGAGCTGTCTGCAGCTTTAAATCCCTGAGATACTGGGGTGTCCGATTTTCAAAAATTCCCCAAAAATCAGGGGAGGTTTGGATTGGCTTGAGGCTGTGTATACGTGCAGGAGGAGTCATGGTGCCTAACTTGAGGTTTCTAACGTGAAAATTGACAGAGATATAGAAAGGGGTGTGTGAATTGGGGTTAGGGGTGCTGCGTTAGAGGTTAAAGCCTCCCCAAAATCAGGGGATGATGGAATTTGCTTGAAACTTGCCATGAATGTGGATGTGCCTGCTTCCAAGTTTTTATCTGTCAAAATGTTGGAGAAAAGTCCATGTCTGAAAATGGGGTGTCCAATTTTCAAAAATTCCCCCCAAATCAGGGGAGGCTTGGATTGGCTTGAGGCTTGGCATGCATGTGTATACGTGCATGAGGTGTCGTGGTGCTGAATTTGAGGTTTCTAACGTTAACAAAAAAAAAAGTTGTAGGCTTTTTTGGATTTCAACGCAAGCCTATGGGGGGGGGGGAAAGCGGAGCTCCGATACGGATCCGGAGCTTCGCAGCGAACCGGTGCGGACTATAGGTGAAGCGGAGCGGATTGGGGGGTCCGTGCACACCTCTAGTCAGGACCGCTACGGATCTTCACCAGAGTTGCCTCTGGCTCCGCCCTGCCCAGACATAGTTCACCATCTTTCTGGTCCTAGCATGTGCACTCATGCGCCCTCCACTCTGCGTCCTTAGGATCCCACCTTGGCCAGTGCACGTTGGCTCTCTGTTGTGCCAAGGGGCTTTTGTATTGAACTCTTTTCCTTGACTTCCTTCTCTTGCAGGCACAATTCTGATGTTTGCCGGCCTGTATCCCTATTCAAGACCTAGCTGTCTTACTTACAATGGTTCTGCATTCCTCCCCAGATATGGTTGTGTATCTGAAGAACTGAAACTTTAACTTTCCTCTCCCTTGCAATATCCAACAGCATATCACAATGATGCTGTAATTGAGAAGAATCCATGCCAGTTGTATAATGGATGTGCTATCAATGTGCTATCAATCTCTCCAAAGACAAACATTTCAATTTTGCTCATATGTTTGCAAACTGGTGAGGCTCACACCCAGCATCAATGTGTCATGGAGGCTTTCTGCGCCTAGGTTGGGTAGGGCTTTCTATATCTAAGTCTTTTGCTGTCAAGAACTCTTCAAAGTTGTTCCTCAGAAATTTTGCCTCTTTAAGAGGCCTTCTTTCCATCAGATGTCAAGTTTCTACCTTTTTACCTTCCCCTCTCAGTAACAAGGACTTTAGGCCTTAGGCGTGGTATAAATGACACTCCAGACAACAAGGTTTTAAACAACCTATTTACTATGTTATATAAAATGGCAAAATCACATAAACTGTTTTTACTCAAATAGAGCTTTTAGATTTTAAAAGGCATTTATAATGAAAATAAAAGTAGTAAAAATGCAGGTTGCTTACCTGTAACTGTAGTTCTTCGAGTGGTCATCTATGCATTCACACATATGGGCTCTGCGCCTGCGCGGAGACTGGAACCGGAACCTCTACTAGCTAGGCAAAACGTTTTAGGCGGGAACCCCTCCCCCATGCTATCGTGCATGTTCCCGGGGTTCCCGCCCTTGCCTCAGTTTACAGGAGTCCGACATTGTGCTCCCATAAACATGAACATATGATTTCTAATAAAATTGTAATTTACAACTGCATGCTATATATATACATAACACTATGTACCACCAAGCGGGGTTGGTGGGTGGGTTGTGTGAATGCATAGATGACCACTCGAAGAACTACAGTTACAGGTAAGCAACCTGCATTTCTTCATCGTGGTCTCTATGCATCACACATATGGGCGAATAGCAAGCTGACATACCTGGAGGTGGGTTGGTGTGTCATCTGAGGACCTCGGAGAGAACTGTCCAAAGGAACAGTCTTGCCTTGCACGAGTGTCCAAGCTGTAGTGCTTAACAAACGTGGATGGAGTGGACCACGTTGCTGCCTTACACACCTCTCTTAGAGGTACTCCTCTACTGAAAGCGACAGAGGTTGCCATAGCTCTGGTAGAGTGAGCTGTCACTGGTTGTTGCAATTTCAATTTAGAAAGTGAGTACGCCAATTCAATTGTCTGAACAATCCATCGAGATAACCTTTGGCAGGATACAGGGAGTCCTTTACATGGCTCTCCATAGCAGACAAATAATTGTTTAGTCTTCCTAAAGCCTTCAGTTCTGGCTTTATAAAAGGCGAGAGCTCTTCTCACATCCAGCATGTGAAGAGATTTATCCATCATAGTTGTGGGGTCAGGAAAAAAGGCAGGCAAGATAATGTCCTGTGACGTATGAAAGGTGGACACTATCTTAGGTAAGAATGTGAAGTCCGTGCAAAGCACAACCTTATCTTTATGAAAGGTTGTATAAGGGGGGGTCTATTCTGAGAGCCCTCAATTCACTTGCTCGCCTTGCAGAGGTTATAGCTACTAAAAAAGTAGTCTTCAAAGTCAAGAGCCTAAGATCTGCCGTAGCCATAGGCTCAAAGGGCTTCCTTGTGAGAGCTTGAAGCACCACTTATAAACTCCAAGCTGGGACAAAGTCTCTGACCGATGGTATGGTATTTTTTAGGCCTCTCAAGAATCTTTTTGAAGTAGGGTGAGAAAAGGGTGAGAACCCCATCAACACCCATGTGTGACGCTGCAATTGCTGCTAAGTGCACCTTGATAGATGACAATTTGAGTCCTTGTTGGTTCAAAGAGAGAAGGTACTGTACTGTAGTTGAGATTGGGCAAGAGTCAGGTAATTGGTTACTTTCTCGCGAAAATCTCGAGAATCTCTTCCATTTTGCGGCATAAGACTTTCTTGTCGATGGTTTCCTCGATGCCAGTAGTATGTGGTCTACTGTCAAAGTTTCGGTACGGAGAGAGGAGTGGGTGTTATCCTCCACGCCGTCATTTTGAGTGTTTGAAGGTCCGGATGTCGAACCTTGCCTCGGTGTCGAGATAGCAGCGTCGGTACCGACGGGAGTCTGATGTAGTTCCGCCTCGATAGCTGAAGGGTGTGTGGGAACCAAGCCTGTCGAGGCCACCAAGGTGCTATCAGGATGCAGTCCGATCTGTCCGTTTGGATTTTTGCTAAGACTCTTGTCAGCAGCGGAAATGGGGGAAAGATGTAAAGTAGATCCCCTCTCCACGTTTGGGTGAACGCGTCTCCTAAAGAGTTCTTTCCTTTTCCTGCTCTGCTGCAGAATCTGGAACATGCTGCGTTTCCTTCGGTGGCGAAGACGTCGACGGCTGGGTACCCCCAGTATCGAAAGAGATGTTCCCTCGTTTCGGTATCGAGCTCCCACTCGTGGTCGGTGTGGAAGGACCTGCTGAGGGAGTCTGCGATGGTGTTCTCCTTTCCTGCATTGGAGGTCGAACGACTTCAGAAACCAGTTCTGTAAAATCCTCATTCGCAATCTTGCGAACTTGATTACTGCAGTGGTCGCTGCCATTAGACCCAGCAGTCTTTGAATTGTCCATGCTGAAAGCCTTGATCGGCGCTCGATGTCGAGGATCAGATCGCGAAGAGTCTTTGCCCTGGACACAGGGAGATACGCCCTTCCTTCTAGAGACGATAGGGTGACTCCTATGAAATCTATTCTCCTCTGTGGGGTCAAAATAGATTTCTCTTCGTTGATCCAAAGTCCTAGAGTGTCTAACAGTTGGAGTGTCGTTGCTATATTTTTCTGGAACGTGAAGCTGCTCTCCACCACCAGAAGCCAATCGTCTATGTATGGGTAAATAAAGATCCCCTTTTGTCTTAGGTGAGCGCAAACGACTGCCATCACCTTTGTAAAGACTCTCGGGGCCATTGCTAGTCCAAAGGGGAGAATGGTGAATTGGAACTGATGGGTCCCGATAGAAAATCGAAGGCGAGTTTGATGCGACTTCCTGATGGAAGTGTGGAAGTAGGCATCCTTCAGATCTACTACAGCGAACCAAACCCCTGTATGTAGGAGTTGGAGTATGGAAGTGATCGTTGTCATACGGAATTTTTTTTGGGGGTGATGTAGTTGTTTAATTGCCTCAGATCCATAACTGGTCAAAGACCCCCATCCTTCTTTAGGACCGTGAAGTAACGCGAATAGAACCCTTGGTTGATTTGGCCTGTGGGTACAGGGGAAATGGCTCCCTTTGTCAGTAGAGTTTGTACCTTGAGAAGCAGAGGGGGGGGCATGGCGCTGTTACTTTCACTCCCGAAGAAGGAGGGAGGGCATCGAACTCGATGGCATACCCCTTCTTGATGATAGTGGTCACCCAGGAGTCTGATGTTATTTCCTCCCATCTGTGGGCGAAAGATTTGAGGCGGTTCGTGAATGGTGGTAGATCTGGATTTGGAAAGTCAAAGCCACTGCATCTTTCCAAAATTGGGCTGGCGTTTGTCCGACTGGAAACGGCCCCGGTAGGGTCTCTTTCTCTGCCGTTGCTGTTGCTGTTCCCTTGCTGCCTATCAAATTGAGGCCGTTGCTGCTGTTGTAGGACTGGTTGTCGCATCCAGCACCTAGGTCTATACTGAACTGTCGGCGCCGTAAAGCCCATCTTTTTCGCGGTAGTGCGAGCTTTATAGATTGAGTCCATTGCCTCATCCGTTTTTGTATTGAACAGCCCTTCCCCGTCGAAAGGCAGATTTTCTATTCTAGCTTTTGTCTCGTGGGTTAGGTTAGCTGACCTCAACCAGGCGTGTCTCCTCAGTGCAATGGCGCCCATCATAGATTTAGAATGGTAGTCGGTTTGATGCCTGGCGGTACTCAACTGCTGTCTGGCTATAACAGGCTTCTTGCGAGTTCCCTCTTGTCCTCTGGGAGATAATTGCATAGGGACCCAACTTTCTCCCAGAGGAACAATTGATATCTCGCCATTGTCACCTGATAGGTAGCAGCACGCATACGGAGTGAGGAAGAGGCATAAATTTTCCTTCCCGTAAGGTCCAGCTTTCTGCCCTCCTTATCCACCAGGGCTGAATGGATCCTTTGTGACCTGCCTTGGGCAGACTCCACGATAATGGAGTTTGGCTTTGGATGCTGAAAAAGAAATTCAGCATCCTTTTCCTGAATTTTATACATCTGTTCTAGTCTCTTTGAGGTAGGTTGTGTAGATGACGGGTTCTTCCATGAAATCTGAGCCATGCGTCTTAAGGTGGGGGGAAGGGTATGGCAACTGATGCATTAGCCTCTGTGTGGAGGACATCGTAGATGGGATCATGTAGAGTTTCAGTGGGCTGTTGAATGTCGAGCCCCAAAGATTGAGCCATTCGCAAGATGTGCTCAGAGAATCTGCCGATGTCCTCAGACGGAGAGGCGGTGATAGTTGCTGTCGGTACCGAGGGGGTGAGACCTCGGTGCCGATGGCTCGGTACCGGAGACGGCACTTGTGGTAGTGGTGGAGCCATGGGAGCTTGGAAGACTCTGGTTGGAGGCGGGGGTTGAGCAAAGTACGCTTCTGGTGGGTATTGATGGTATCTATGATCATCTTGAAAATAACCACGTGGGCGATAGTACTCCCAGTTGTAGAGTTCTTGCTGTCGAAGACGGGAGTCAGAATACTGGGATGCTCTATGGTCTTGGCGATGGGGACCTATATTGTCCTGTCTCAACTGTACTCTGTGTTTCTCTTGGTATTATTGCCTCCTGTGCTGAAGCAGCAGAAGTCGAATCTCTGATCTCCCCTCCAGATATAGAACTTAGGGGTCTCAGTTGACTCGGTACATCGGCCTCAACTTGCTCGGCGTCGAGGACGGCATAGCCTGGTGTCGTGTCGAGGAGGATTTCTCGGTTTCCTTCCTCTTATTCTTCTTTTTTTGTGTATCGACCGGTTTTGGCGTCTGGGCTTTTTTAGCAATCTTTTTAGCCGCGGAGGTAGCCAATGAATGACCTGGCGTCAGGGATATCAATGCCCTATTTTCAGCCATTATGGTCTCAGATATAACGAACGAGCGAATTTTGGAGCTCTGATCATCTTCAGTGGTCTCCTGCGGAGTAGGTTTCTCAATTCTCTTTTGAGTTGTAGTATCAGTGGCCCTGAGGGCTTTCTCCCAGAGGATAGAGCGCAATTTGTTAGCTCTATTCTTCCTCGTCTGTTTCGTAAAAGCCATGCAATGGTGGCAGGAGTCCACCTTGTGTCCCTCACCAAGACAAAGTCCGCACAACGAGTGTCCGTCTGTTGGTGGTAGCTTTGACCCACACTTTACACACTTCCTAAAAGTAGCTTTTAGTGCCATACTCCTGAAAGGCGCTCGCGACCGAAGATTGCTGAGTTCTGAGGGGATTGAAAAACTATCCTATATATATATATATATATATATATATATATATATTTAGGGGGGCAATAACTTGGATAAAGGGAAGAAGAAGGAGCTATCTACAGAAAGGTTTAGAGAGTTAACTATCCAAAAGGAGTTAAAAATGCTTCAGTCTGAGCACAATGGCGGACAACAAAGAACTGAGGCAAGGGCGGGAACCCCGGGAACATGCGCGGTAGTGTGGGGGAGGGGTTCCCGCCTAAAACGTTTTGCCTAGCTAGTAGAGGTTCCGGTTCCAGTCTCCGCGCAGGCGCAGAGCCCATACGTGTGATGCATAGAGACCACGATGAAGAACTGCAGTTTCCTCTAGCCTAGGCTGACCATATTTTAGAGAACAAAAAGGAGGACTATACCCAGCATTCCGCATGCATATCTTTACCACTTTCTGTCCAGCTGGGAAAAGCGGGCTACTCATCCCTGCCAACAGGAAACTAGTAAATCGGTAGTATTTGTTGTAAAATTAGATTTCAGTCAGTCGTGGCCTTGAGATTCCAGCCTACTTCAACTGTTCGTGATAATGAAGGCCAGGTGGTGATTGCGCACGTGCTAGGCAGTTTTCTGACTGCCAGCTAAGTCCCCATGCTTCCTGGCCTTCTATCAGACAAATGGCGATGGGATTAAGGTGAGCAACCCTGTTGCCCTCTGAGCAGCTGTGGCACTCCACATCAGCAACTGCCCCTCAATCCAAACTCTCCTCCGGTTCAGTTCCTCTTCCAAGGCAGCAGTTCCTCTTGAATGGCTTCCTGGCCATGGCTGAGAGCCTCAGGCCAAGAGCCCTTTTGCTCTTGTCCTTTGGCTCGGGCCACAGGCTCGCACCTCTAGCATGCTGGAGGCTTTAGTACCTGTGGAGATGGGTGGGGCAGACAAACACACTCAAAACTCAGCCATAACACCTTGTAGAATGTCTCATATAAACATGACATGAAAACTACTTTAAAGAAACACAAAAAGGTCTAATTTGTCATTAAGACCTATTGGAATCAAAGATTTCAGCTTGTGAATCCAAAAAGCCTCTCTTTTGAGTAAAACTTTAGCTAAGTTGATATGTTGAAATGGTCTGTACGTGACATGTTCCAAAGCAAAGAAATCAAAAGAGTCTGCTGGATGGTGAAATTGTACGAAATGAGAGATTAGGAGGACTTTCATGACTGTATTCCGAATTCTACTTTTATGTTCTGAAATTCTAGTTTGAACTGGACGAGAGGTTTGGCCCACATATATTTTGTGACAGGGACATCTGATAATATAAATGACATTTGATGTGGAACAAGTGGTAAAGGATCTCAACTTGTAATTCCAATTATCACTTGGGTTATGAAATTCTTAAATTTGAGCAGATCATTGGCAACATAGACAGTGTCCACATTTATAGTGGCCTGTAGTTTGAGGGAGTGGATCTTATATTGTGTCGAACTGGTATCTGAATGTACCAGTTGATCACCCAAATTCATGGTTCTGCGAACGCCGACGATAGAGGAACTGGAGCAACCTGGTATGTCTTGGACAAGGTGCCAATGTTTGTGTATAAGGCCCTGCCAGGCTTCCATCCGGGCCTCTTCTTGGTCGACCATGACTGCTAGGCTGCCCATTTCCCCGGTAAATTGGCCCCTGCCCCTGGTTGCGCCGGACAAGGCTTGTTTTGGAGGAGAGGTCCGGGGTTTTCCAGGTCATCTGGTCAGCCTAGGGATGGGGAGGGGACAGGTCATCAGATCAAGTTTGGAAGTTATAATCACTGGTTGACAACTGAATGCTCCAAGACACAGTTTTTGTGTTGAGCACAGTGAAACAGGGTTCCTTTAATACGGAAATTTTTGCTCAGGAATGGAGTGGTTTGATGCTTCTTCTCTAGAACGGACAACATGGCAAGGCAATTACATGTTTTGAAGAGCTCTTGTTCAACCAGCTTTCTTATATTCTGGGTCCATAGCAACCTATCATTTTTCTTCCCATACTCATGAAGTGTATGGTGGAGAGATGAACTCATGAACCTGTGGTTCGTAGCTTGAACTTTTGCCAGACTGTCTTTGTCTGGGTCCATCTTAATAGGCATTCTGAGGTGCATTTGCAGTTTCCCGATATTGCTGTGTACTCCTAGGTGCCCCAAGAACTTTGTTGTTAGTAGCAACCCCTGAATAAGTGTTAGTCATCACCCTGGTAGGGTAAAAAGGGTGGGAGTACCATTAGTACCACTATAGTACCATTAGTGTTGGTATTATAGACTCAACAACTGCACACAGATAAATCTCTAGTATGCTGAATGATTGATTCCAGGGGACAAAGATGAACACCTTCCTGCCAAGTTTCCCAGCCTCTAGACTAAGGATCTGAGCTACTTTGAAGTTACGGTTTTTGATCAGAATTTTAATACAAGCACAAACCTCTGAGACTGCATTCATCTAGGAGATAAGTTTGATAATTGGAAGATGCGTGTCTAGATTTTGGAATTCACCATCACAAAAACAACGGCAGTCTTCTCAAGGTGTTTTCTTGTCTCCAATTGCAAAATATCCCCATTTCCTAAAGGTGGAGGTTGAATAGCATAGACAGCTGAAGGGCCAAACTCAGGCCCAGATTGGAAGAACTGGGATCCCAAGATTTTCAACATCAGATGGGAAGCATAAATTCATTGTAATCCCATTCTCATTGCTGTGAAGACTTTGGCTCAGGATCAGGGTTTGAAGACCTTTTGCACACGACATGAGAAAGGTAAAAGAGGTGAGAACACCAAACCCTTCTCCCTAAGCATTAAGAATTTCACCAAGATGATATCTCAGTGGTTTCAAAGCATCGATCTGACTCTCCCATCTTGTTTCACTCAATGGCTTAACAGTTATGCCTAAGTCTGATATAAGGCTAGTTAGAATTTGCCAACGCTTAGTCAATGCAGAGAAATAATTATAGATCTGTTGAACCAAACTGAAGAAACTAGCTGCTTTCAGACAACACCTTGCAGCATCGTTGACTACCAAGTTTAAAGAGTGTGCATTGCAGGGCACAAAAAAGGCATGTGAGGTTATGTCCAGGACTCTCTCTTTCACACCATTTTCTTTGCCTTTCATGTTACTCCCATTATCATAACCCTGACCACGCAGATTTTCAACTGGTAATCCCATTTGGTCAAGCTGTTCAAAAAGAGTTTCTGCTATAAAGACACCTGTAGTCTCCTGTAGTGGAACAAATCCCAAGAAATGTTCTCTTATGATAACTTCAGGCTCAGACATCTCATCTGATGGTTTGGTTACATCAACAAAACGTACAATCATTGTCATTTGCTCAATATGACTAATGTCAGGTGTGCAGTCCACAATAATTGAATAGTATTTTGCTGTGAGTTTGCATGTGTTAAAATTTGCTGCTTTATAGCACAGGCTAGAAGCTGTATAAGCTGATTTTGGATATCTTTTCATAGAATCATAGAATAGCAGAGTTGGAAGGGGCCTACAAGGCCATCGAGTCCCAACCCCCTGCTCAATGCAGGAATCCACCCTAAAGCATCCCTGACAGATGGTTGTCCAGCTGCCTCTTGAAGGCCTCTAGTGTGGGAGAGACCACAACCTCCCTAGGTAACTGATTCCATTGTCGTACTGCTCTAACAGTCAGGAAGTTTTTCCTGATGTCTAGCTGGAATCTGGCTTCCTTTAACTTGAGCCCCTTATATCTACTTTTCCTAGGTAGTGAACCATTGTTTCTTGATCTTTAACTCTACGCAAATGTTCATTCATGATAGGATCAAAAAGGGCTAGATATTCTACAAACTTAAAAAGATTTCCATTGCTAGCACTGTAGCATTTTTCATTTGTACAGTGGAATGACAAGTTTTGCATGCCAAGTACTCTGACCAAAGCAATCAAGCGTTGCAAGATCTGTCGCCAATACTGTTCCTCCTGCCTAATTTTCTGCTGGTTAATAGCATCAATTGTTTTTCCTTTAGATAAGCGCAATTCAAGTTCACGCCAGGCTTGATAGTTTTCTAAATGGTCAGTATTCCGCTCATGTGAAGAAAGAATTGCTCCAAGGTTCTTCCAGTCTTTTGAACCTGTTTGTTGTAGGAATGATGCACCATGTTTTTTCATGAACAACTTACAGCAAAAACAAAAAAACACATCTTTTGAGGTTGAATATATCAACCATTGATGGCACACTTCTTCACCATTTGCTAGTCTCCTCTTGTAGTGAATAGGAGAAAATCTTCTGTTTTTTGAGTCTTTGGGGAAATCATGTGATACAACCTGCTGCGGTCCGTGTTGTATTATAAGCTGTTGCAAATTATCACTGCAACAGTTGAGCCATTTGGCAGGGTCACTGTAATTCAAGTCAGGCATAATATCGTCTTCTGCAGACTTTGCAGTACTCTCACTTTTCTTGACATCCTCTTTTTCCTCTGTGTGTTTTCCAGAAATATCTTCAATTTGTGAAACTTCTGTGTTAATACCACTTGTAGTAGGAGCACCACATTCAGCTTCCCCAGTGCTAGTTTCAGCAAGAGTACAGTCATATTCATGTTCTTGATCTGCTTTCTGTGTACAAAGGTATTTCAGGAACAACCCCTCTTGCTTTGCTTGCTCCTTAGCTTTTTCTGCCTTTCGTTTGCGGTACTGGGCTCCAAAAGGTTTTTTTAAAAAAATCAACCATAGTTCACTAGAAAAAAAAATGCATACAGCACCTGGGCAGGATCAACAGTCCAAAACAACTGAGAAAAACACACCTACTTCATTGAAATTGCAATACCTAATGACAAAAATGTAGAAAAGGAAGAGGACAAGTGAGCAAAATATACACCACTGGCTATGGAAGTTAAAGAACTCTGGCAACAGGAAAAAGTTACAATTATTCCATTAGTCACATCAGCCACCAGCAACGCATCATTTTTTAAATTTTTTTTACAGAAAACCTTCATAAATTAGGCCTACCAAAATATGTGCACGCCAACATCCAGAAAACAGTCATACTTAAAACATGTTTGATAGTCAGGACATTTCTGAATCAGTAAAAGACAGCATGACTTGGCAAAGCCCAAGTATGTAACAGATGTCATATAGAAGAACAGTTTCTGTAGCAGGGAAGGAATATGTTCAGTATAACTTCGTCCTTTCCTTTAAATGATAGAATAAATACAAACATAACATTAGAGAAATGCATAACAGGTAGTCACTATTTATATTGCAAAATGCACACTGTAGTCATGGAAGCTGAACTACACATGGTTATGCCAATAGAAATCAGCTATGGGATTTCTGGTTTTACTGCCAGCATCTGACTGTGCTGTGTTGTCACCCAGATACAGAAGCCCAAGAATACGTAGTGTTAAGTTGTTGTCTTCCTTTTACCCTGCTGAGAATGCATGCCTTTTAGTCTCGCATATATTATGCAGAATTACACAGACACATATAACAGAGGTGACATTTTCCTCTGCGACGTTCAGTCACTCAGACAGGCATCGCCAATGACTTTCTAGCCTTCCAAAGGATCTTTCGACCTCGTTGCGAGCCCTGCTAAGTTTATAATTAAAGTGAGCCTGTTTCCGGTTATACTTCCTCCATATGGTTTCATCAGCCACAAGCGGATTGGATATGCACCATCAGCAACAATTACTGGTCCAATATCAAGATTACCCAATCTTCATTTCGGGTTTTCTGTTAGAAATACACCAGCCTCCATGGCCTTGTAGAGAGCTGAGTTGGAGAAGGCCTTGTAGAGAGCTGAGTTGGAGAAGACGGAGGCGTCATGATTCCGGCCGCTCCATCCAACTTCAACATTTATAAACCGTCCCTTGTGGTCCTTAGCACCTTGTAGGAGCATTGAATAGAAAGGTTTCTGATTTATGAAATCGTCTCCCTGTCTGGTCGGTGAGCAAATAGAAATGTGTGTCCTGTCCACAACTGCACAGCAGTGACGAAAACCAAGGTTTGCAAATCCTTCCATTATCTAGGGCAGTGGTTCTTAACCCTTTGAAAATCTGGTGAAAGCTAAGGACCCCCTTCCTAGAAAAATGCACATAAGCACATAAACACAACTTTGCATGCAATGAATATACTTTATTTTATTGAAAATTGATTGCCTCATACAGTGTATGACATACACAAAGTATGAATAAAGTGAACAAGCTTAACAAAAAATATGTTTCTCACTCTTTTTCATTCAAAAATTAATGGCCACTCCGTACAAAAATGAAATACAATCATCATGTGCAAATTAAACAACACAAAACATTAATTCTGCTCAAAAGTTCATTTCAATGAGAAGGTTGTTGTTTGGCTTGAATAAGAAGATGAAACTGTGGAGTGGTCTTTGACAAGGTAACACGCATGTCATCTTTGACATCCAATCAATTTTGACTTTTTGTTTTGATAGAAACAAGTGCTGAAAACCCTGACTCACAAAGGTATGTAGTGGCAAACGGAATCAGAGCACCCAT
Source organism: Elgaria multicarinata webbii (assembly GCF_023053635.1). Lineage (NCBI taxonomy): Eukaryota > Metazoa > Chordata > Lepidosauria > Squamata > Anguidae > Elgaria > Elgaria multicarinata. Next base: position 31,605,274 of record NC_086180.1, on the reverse strand, counting down.
AGTTCGCTTTACCAGACGAGGGTAAGCTTGTTTCAACGCACACCAGAATTCTCCAAGGCTCTTCAAGTTGAATTCAATTCATAACATTTCCTTTGTCCTCAGGTCAATGAGGTAATCTTTGGCAAGGTCTACTACATCACTAATACAGTCTATGTTGGCAAGGAAAGGATTATGAATCCATGTATCAACTTTAAGGTCACCTGAGTAGAAGTAACCTTTGAAAGAGTTCTGCAGAGTATCCAGATGTCTGCAGAATTCCACCTGCAGAGAACTTAGCATGGCTTTGTCACTCTCGATTCCATCCTGCAGAAGCACTTCCTCTAACATTGGAAAGTTTGCATAGTTGCCTGCCTCCAGCCTCCTCTTCCACAGTGGCAGTTTGGCCAGAAAAGCTTACAGTCTTTCAGCAGCATCCATAATGGTGACTCCAGGGCCTTGAATCATAAGATTCACCTCATTTATATGGCCAAAAATATCTGCCAAGTAGGCCAAGCCGTGAATGAATTCCTCACTGTCAAACTGTTCAGAGAGCGGCTTTCTTTTTCTCTCAAAAAAAAGTGAAACTTCTGCTCGAAGTTCAATCAAGCACTTCAAGACTTGTCCTCTGGAAAGCCAGCGAACTTCTGTGTGGTAGAGAAGAACTTCATATTCTGCTCCCATTTCTTGACAAAACCTCTTGAAAACGCGATGGTTCAGTCTTCTGGCTCTGATGAAGTTGGCGACTTTCACACCAGTAGACAAGACTTCTTTCAGAATTGCTGGCAGACTCTTTGACGCCAATGCATGCCGATGTAGAAAACAATGGGTCACGGTGACCTGAGGAGATCTTTCTTCACCAAAGCAGCAAAACCAGATGTGTTGCCAAGCATCACAGGTGCGCCATCTGTGCACAGAGTACCAAGATTTTTCTTCCAGTCGAAGTTTTGCTTAGCAAAGAAACTATTCACCATTTCTAAGATGTTGATGGCCTTTGTAGTTTCCAAAAGGGCCTCACAAAATAGGAATTCTTCTTTGATGGCATCAGCATGCATATAATGGAAGAAAACCAGGAGCTGGCTGCACTGAGAGACATCAGTAGTTTCATCCAGTTGCATGCTGAACGGAAATAGCGTAGTTGCCAATTCTTCCATTACTTGCTTCAGAATATTAGAAGAAATGTCAACAATTCTGGAGTGGATGACGTCATTTGACAAAGGCACTGCTTCAATTTTCTTCCTCTGCTGCAAGCCACAAACCAGCTCGACCATTTCCAGGGCACATGGCTTTACCAAGGTCTCTCCAATCGTATGTGGCTTCTTTTGCTTGACAATGTGATAAGCAACCTTGTAGAATGCCTCAAGACAAGGCTTTTGTGTTGGGCCAAATCGAAGTTTTGGTAAAGTTCCAGCTTTCTCAAATCGAGGTTTCTTTGCACGGAGTAGATCGACACTGTCCGATGCATTTTCAGGATGGACAGATGTGAGGTGCTCCTTCAGCTTTGTTGGCTTCATGATTCCATTGGTAAGAACCTTGCCACACAGGAAACATTGTGGCTTTTGTGTCCCATCACGTTCGATGAAAGTAAAACCAAAGGATAAGTAAGCATCGTTGTATTTCCTTTTCTTTGACACTTCCAAATTAAACTAGGCATGCAAAAAAAAAATGTAATTGATATGGAAAGCAGTAACTAATGAATACAAATTAATAAGCACAACAGAACGAACGGCAGAAAGACAAATCAACAGACAGGCAGACGGACAGACCGACAAACCTTCAGAGACAAACAGATAACCCTATTTTCAGTAGCATTATTACGGATTTCTCAAGGTTCCTCTCAGAAAATATATGAATGACACTGACTGATGACTTTATGTTTTTCTACCTTACTGACGCCCCCCCCAGACCCTAACTTTCTCCATTCTCTCTCTATTTATGCATCCCTACTCAAACTGCGTGCACTCAGTCCCTAATTTTGAAGAATAAATAATAACAGATTAGTTGTAAATAATGGATAAAACAAATAAATACAGCGCACCAACTGTTCTTGGCTTTTTCACAACACTCGCACCTGTCTTTCTCCATATGCACCCACATACACACAAACATATATTCACACAGTGTAAACCCATCACTCTTCAGCCACACTCTGAAATTGTGGTCAGAAGGCGGTTGGAGGTCTCCAACCTCGGCTGGTACAGCTGTAGTAATAATAACAAAGGCCCTCTTTCTCTTAGGAATCCCTCTACCAGCACAGGGTCCTAAAAAATGAATCTCCTCCACCATCTCCTCTGTCTGTCTGTTCCTCCCTCCCTTGCTGCCGCCCCTCAATCCAAGCCGATGGGAAATAGGAAATCCTCCCAGGGCCCCCCTCAATGGAGTAAGACATTGAGACATTGCCCTCAATGGTACTTACGTCTGAGTAGACACACCGAGAGAGCCAGCCAGCAAGCAAGCAGAGAAGGAATTCACTCACTCTCCCCCTCCAAGGCTCCAGGCATGCTGGGCAGGAGGGAACAGGGAAAGCACGAGAGAGCACATGGAGGAGAGCTAAGTTCAAAATGGCTGCTGAGTTCTTTTAAGATACGGCATTTTAAATATAAAAAATCATCTCCAGTGATTCCCTTAACATAGTGAATATAAATTTTTATTTGACTTTCATGGACCCCTTGGGGTTCCATGGACCCCTTGTTAAGAACCCCTGCTCTAAAGCAAGACAAAATTCAGCGAAGACTTCTGCAACTGTTGATCTTCTGACTCGGAACTGTTTGACCATTGTTTTATAATTCCCAGGATTGGCTAGCTTCCAGATAGCGATCGCTTCTCTTTTTTCAACTGGTAATGGATCACACATTCCTGTCTGCTGCCTCTGTAAAGCAGGTGTCAGCAATGCGACTATTTCAAAAAGAGTGGCTCTAGACATTCTAAAGCACTCGATCCATCTGGAATCAGACCATACCTTAAGAACAAATTTTTCCCACCAGTTCTTACTGGTGGGTCTAGTCCAATACCTTCAGAATACCTTAGGCATCCTAACAAAAGTTACTGCTTTGGCCATGTCAGAGAGGTTTTGAGCGACTTCCCCAGCCATCCTGGCACTACAACAATCACCAGCAAGTGACATTGTAACAATCCCCCCAATTCAATTTGAAATCTAGTGCAGCCACAGAAACAGCAGAAACAGGGAAAGAGTGAGAATGGAGAAGAGGAAGTGGGCGGATCACTGAACCAACCGACGAAAGGAACATCAAACCTACAACATTAGAAGATACAGTGTGTCCCGCCTTCATGAATTAATAATGGGAAGGAGAAAGGTAAGTAGTGTTATAATGACTAAGTGTGCCCCTTGACATTTTAAACCAGCAGAAGATAAAATGTTAGCAGAGGCACTAAGCCCAGAGAGGGAGGTATTCCTATAGAGCAGTGGTTCCCAAACTTTTTCAGGAAACCACCCCTTAGTTCCACAAACTCATGCCCATTGCCCCCTACCCTACCCTATAAAAAATCATTATTCAGAATAGCGGTTTTCAACGACCCACTAAGGAAGATAATAACAATAAAATTCAAAACAGTAACAATTAGTTGAATATTTATTCAAAATCCAATTACATTTTTTTAGTTTATTCAATTAAACATAATTGATGAGCTTGATCCAGTGATATCATCTTTTCAAAGTCTGATAGTCATTTAGCAAGGATATCAGAGACCACATTTTGTAACTAGGGTAGAATACCTCACTATTCTGTAAATTCTTAATGTGATGGATGGGCTTGATGAAGTGATACCAGTTTCCCAATGTCTGGTTTAAAGTCACTTAACATGAGTCTTAAATCACCACGTTTAGTAATCTTGAGTCGATTTCTTTGCTTGGAGAGAAGTAGGCAGACCACACTAAAGCCACGTTCCACCAAATATGATGTTGGAAATGCAACCAGGAGCTTCTGAACCACTCTCCATAGTGCAAGATAGTGATCAGAAATTTCCTTCTGTAACCAAAACTCCTGGTACGATTTCTTAAACTTTGGCTTCAACTCAATGTCATTTTGTAGCTCAGTTAGTTCTTCCTCCGCTACTACAGCTTCCTCAATATCTGAAAATGGATTTATCTCCCAGTCTGGAATTTCCATCATAAGAAGATCCTCGAATCACACAGACATATCTTCATGCAGCATATTCAAATTGTCACAATAAACTTGCAGATTGTCATCTTGTATCCTGCCTTTCTGTTCTAGCTCAGACAAGCTCAGAAATTAGTATAGCTTGCGGCAGCTTATATTGCGTTTGAGTAGAGTTCACTTTGCAATAAACGTAGATACGACAGATTTGGCCTTAATAAGATTGGTGTCATTTCCTTGCAACTGCAAATTCATTGCATTGAACTTTGCAAATCGTTCAGACAAATAAGCAGTGTCATGCCTGATTTCTTTGAGGTCATTACTGAGCAAAGCATTCATGTTGTGTGTTGGAGAAAGAAGCATAAATAAGACACAGACACAGATGTTGGGTTCATTTGGGCCTCTTTATTTAAATCAAGGTTGCTCATCCCTTCCTGGATCTTCAGGTGACTATGCGGGAATTATTCACTATCTTAGGCCCCCTGGCCTAAAGTTATGGGCAAGGCACACTTGAGGAGAGAAGCCGTAATTCCGGCTCCTCCCCTCTCCGTCGCTCTTAGGCGTGGGGTTACCTCCCTGTCCCACCCCCACTTACTGCCATAACAACCGCAAGTAGGTGGAACAGTAAGGTCTCCAAAGGCATTCCATATCCCATCACGTGTACTGCGAAGCCTCACGTAACAGGCGTCTGGAAATGCCTATCACCCTAAATGGGTGCCAGTGCACTTACCATCCCTATGTGTCTATTCCAATTCCCGCACATCCCTGCCAATGAAGTGGACCAAGCCTCGGCTTAGGTCCACTACCCCCACCACGGGCAATAGCCACGCAGACTCGCCTGAAGATCCCGCAGGAAAATATCGTTTCCTGCGCTGGAAAGGTGAACACCATCTGCCCTATACAATTCTGGTCTGGGTATATCTTGTAGAAACAATCTCATCTCCCTATTAACTTTTCTGACGGCCCTATTTAATCCCTTGATGCTTCGCCCCTCGCACCATTGGCGCCTAGGTAGCATGTTGGATCATACAACCCTTGTATCTGGCCAACATTCCCAAATATATTGTATATCATCCTGGGCCTGAAGTATAAGGGCTTTCCCTTTCAAAAGGCCTACGTCATTCCCCCCCAGATGCAACACCAACACTTGGGGTGGGCTTGTGACAACGCCATCGTAAAAACTGAATGAGCCCGCCCCAATGCAGCCCTCTCCGGCCGACCCGCTGGCCGGAAGCTTCGGGGCCAAGTCCCAATTGCTTGCCAACAGCTGCTCCGGATGCCCTGCTGCACGCCCAGAACACCATGCTGTGGCCGCAAATAATAATTCTTAATGGCTCGGCTCTCATCCCGAGATCTGTCAAAGAAACAATAACCAGTAACTTGTAACAAACACTAACTACCTAACGTAGGTTTTAAAGGCCTTGGATCGCCATCTGCCAATCGCTTGTATCCTTTCGTCCTTGAAACCGGACGAGGCAGCAGTGGATGCTGCCCCAATTCTAAAAGAGTGAGTTCCAAATTGCGCCTGTGTTAACCCAATATGTGATAATGCTTTCTTGGCCACAGCCCGAAACTGGTATATGGTAAGGGGTTCGACGTTCTTGTGGCAGAACAGGAACCCGGGGGTAGCATCCCTGATTTGAATAAAATCAGAAAGGGCCGCAACAGGGCACAGTTCCATCTTGTCTGTCTTAGCGAGGTTTATCAAAGAACCACGCCCTTTTTGGTCAGTTTTTGAGCTTCTCAGATGGAGCTGGGCTTGCTCCTCTTATTTATTTATTTATTTATTACATTTTTATACCGCCCAATAGCTGAAGCTCTCTGGGCGGTTCACAAAAATTAAAACCATCATAAAACAACCAACAGGTTAAAAACACAAATACAAAATACAGTATAAAAAGCACAACCAGGATAAAACCACGCAGCAAAATTGATATAAGGTTAAAATACAGAGTTAAAACAGTATAATTTAAGTTAAAATTAAGTGTTAAAATACTGAGTGAATAAAAAGGTCTTCAGCTGGCGACGAAAGGAGAACAGTGTAGGCGCCAGGCGGACCTCTCTGGGGAGCTCATTCCACAACCGGGGTGCCACAGCGGAGAAAGCCCTCCTCCTAGTAGCCACCTGCCTCACTTCCTTTGGCAGGGGCTCACGGAGAAGGGCCCCTGTAGATGATCTTAAGGTCCGGGTAGGTACATATGGGAGGAGGCGTTCCTTCAAATAACCTGGCCCCAAACTGTTTAGGGCTTTAAATGTCAATACCAGCACTTTGAATCGGGCCCGGACCTGGCCTGGCAGCCAATGAAGTTGTAAAAGGACTGGCGTAATGTGATCTCGCCAGCCAGTCTCTGTTAGTAAATGGGCTGCCCTGTTTTGTACCAGCTGAAGCTTCCAGACCGTTTTCAAAGGCAGCCCCACGTATAACGCATTGCAGTAATCCAAGCGAGAGGTTATCAGAGCATGGATAACTGTAGCTAGGCTATCTCTGTCCAGATAAGGGCGTAGTTGGTATATCAACCTAAGCTGATAAAAGGTGCTCTTTGCCACTCTCACCTGTGCTTCAAGTGACAGTTCTGGATCGAAGAGCACCCCCAAACTACGGACCCGATCCTTTAGGGAGAGCGCAACCCCGTCCAGGACAGGGCAAACATCACCTTGCCGGACAAATGAACCACCCGCTAACAGTACCTCCGTCTTGTCTGGATTGAGTCTCAGTTTGTTAACCCTCATCCAGTCCATTACCGTGCCCAGGCACTGGTTCAGAACAGTCACTGCCTCACCTGGGTTTGATGAAAAGGAAAGGTAGAGCTGGGTATCATCTGCATATTGATGACACCTCAGTCCACATCTCCGGATAACCTCCCCCAGCGGCTTCATGTATATGTTAAACAGCATAGGGGATAAAATAGAGCCCTGCGGAACCCCATGGCTTAGGAGCCACGGCACAGAGCATTAATCCCCCAGCACCACCTTCTGGAATCGGACATCCAAGTAGGAGCGGAACCACTGTAACGCAGTACCTCCAACTCCCAGCTCAGACAACCTATCCAGAAGGATACCATGGTCAATGGTATCGAAGGCCGCTAGGAGAACCAACAGGGCCGCACTCCCCCTATCTCTCTCCCGTCATCCCACAGGGCGACCAAGGCAGTTTCCGTTCCAAAACCAGGCCTGAAACCCGATTGAAATGGATCTAGATAATCCGTTTCATTCAAGAGTGCCTGGAGTTGTCCTGCAACCACCCGCTCAAGCACCTTGCCCAGGAAAGGGATATTAGCCACCGGCCTGTAGTTGTTAACATCCTCCGGGTCCAGGTTAGGCTTCTTCAGGAGTGGTCTAATTACCGCCTCTTTTAAAGAGGCCGGCACCACTCTCTCTCTCAAGGAGGCATTTACAACCTCCTGGACCCAGCCGGCGATCCCCTCCTTATTTGATGTAATGAGCCATGAGGGGCAAGGGGCAAGCACATAGGTGGTCGACTGGACTTGGCCAAGCACCTTGTCCACATCCTCGGGCCTCAATAACTGAAACTCATCCAATAAAACTGAGCCGGACGGCGCTCTGAACGCCTCTACTAGTGGTGCTGCATTAAGTGTGGTGTCCAATTCATGACGAATCTGAGCGACTTTATCTTCAAAGTGCCGTGCAAACTCGTCACAGCGTACTACTGAGGGTTCAACTATCTCACGCCCTGGCCCAGAGTGTAACAGGCCACGAACCACTCGGAAAAGCTCCGCCGGACGACACTGAGAAGACGCAATGCTGGTGGAAAAGAACTGCCTCTTTGCCACCCTCACCGCCACAGAGTAGGCTCGATAGTGAGCTCTAACCCGTGTTCGATCAGACCCAGCACGAGTTTTCCTCCACCTGCGTTCTAGCTGTCTCCCCTCTTGCTTCATTGCCCTCAGCTCAGGTGTAAACCAAGGAGCTGGCCGGGCTCTGCTCAGAGGGAGAGGACGCTTGGGCGCGATCGTGTCAACCGCCCGAGTCATCTCTGCATTCCACAGAGCAACCTGGGCTTCGACAGGAGCACCAGCCATACCAGCAGGAAAATCCCCCAGAGCCCTCTGGAATCCATCGGAGTCCATTAGCCTCCGGGGGCAGACCATTTTAATAGGCCCCCCACCCTTGCAGAGGGGAAAGGCTGCCGAGAGTCTAAACCTCAGTAGGAAGTGATCTGACCATGACAAGGGGGTAGATGTTAGTTCCCCCACTTCCAGATCACCATCCTCCTGCCCAGTTGAGAAAACCAGATCAAGCGTGTGTCCCTTTGCATGTGTTGGGCCAATGACATGTTGAGACAGCCCCATGGTTGTCATGGCAGCCATGAAGTCCTGAGCCGCTCCGGATACAGCAGCCTCGGCATGGAAGTTGAGATCCCCCAGAACCACCATCCTGGGGGTCCTCAACACCAGGTCCGAGACAACCTCCGTCAGCTCAGGCAGGGAGACTGTTGGGCAGTGGGGTGGACAGTACACCAGCAGAATCCCTAATCTTTCTCGGGTACCCAACACACAGTACAAACACTCCAGACCAGCACTCGACTGAACAGGAAGCCTAGAGAGGGAGATTGTATTCCTATAGACCACGGCAACCCCCCCTCCCCGGCCCTCGAGTCTGTGCTGGTACTGCACCGAGTACCCAGGAGGACAGAGCTGGGCGGGAGCAACCCCCCCCCCCCAGTTCACCCACCCAGGTTTCAGTGATGCATACCAGGTCAGCCCCCTCATCCACAATCAGATCATGGATGAGGGAGATTTTATTCTGGACTGACCTGGCGTTCAGCAGCAGCAGCACCAGTCCCGAGAGCAAGCTGATATGGCCGCCAGGAACTATCCGGTTGGGGTAGGAACCAGGAGAGGGAATAGCTGTAAGGAATCTATCCCCTCTTCTCCTCATCTGGCCTGTTCCTCTCCTAGCACCATACCTCCCTTTACCCATAACCACAGTTATGTGGGCATCCCCATATCCCCCAGAGCTCCCCAGGCACATATTAAAATGTAATTAAAATGTTTTTTTTTGCAAATTGCTGCTGGTTGGCTGGTTGGAGATATTCAGCAGGTACAGCAGTATGGTAGCTCCTCTACGACGCAAAGTGCGGCGCCAAGTGCGCACTCTGCGCGTCGCCGAGGCACTGCCTCTGGCAGGCTGCAGATGTACCTGTAGAGAAGGGTGGAGCACTTGGTCAGCTGACGCCCAGTAGGTGAGGGGAGAGACTGCAGAGGCAAGCCCCAGCAGTCTCTGTTCTTCTTTCCCCCACACCAGCCAAACACACCCCACCTTCCCAGCCTCTGGCAGGCTGCAGATGTACCTGTAGAGAAGGGTGGAGCACTTGGTCAGCTGACGCCCAGTAGGTGAGGGGAGAGACTGCAGAGGCAAGCCCCAGCCATCTCTGTTCTTCTTTCCCCCCCACCAACCCCACCTTCCCAGCCTCTGGCAGGCTGCAGATGTACCTGTAGAGAAGGGTGGAGCACTTGGTCAGCTGACGCCCAACAGGTGAGGGGAGAGACTGCAGAGGCAAGCCCCAGCAGTCTCTGTTCTTCTTTCCCCCCCACCAGCCAAACACACCCCACCTTCTCAGCCTCTGGCAGGCTGCAGATGTACTTGTAGAGAAGGGTGGAGCACTTGGTCAGCTGACACCCAACAGGTGAGGGGAGAGACTGCAGAGGCAAGCCCCAGCCGTCTCTGTTCTTCTTTCCCCCCCACCAGCCAAACACACCCCACCTTCTCAGCCTCTGGCAGGCTGCAGATGTACTTGTAGAGAAGGGTGGAGCACTTGGTCAGCTGACACCCAACAGGTGAGGGGAGAGACTGCAGAGGCAAGCCCCAGCCATCTCTGTTCTTCTTTCCCCCCCACCAGCCAAACACACCCCACCTTCTCAGCCTCTGGCAGGCTGCAGATGTACTTGTAGAGAAGGGTGGAGCACTTGGTCAGCTGACACCCAACAGGTGAGGGGAGAGACTGCAGAGGCAAGCCCCAGCCGTCTCTGTTCTTCTTTCCCCCCCACCAGCCAAACACACCCCACCTTCTCAGCCTCTGGCAGGCTGCAGATGTACTTGTAGAGAAGGGTGGAGCACTTGGTCAGCTGACACCCAACAGGTGAGGGGAGAGACTGCAGAGGCAAGCCCCAGCCGTCTCTGTTCTTCTTTCCCCCCCACCAGCCAAACACACCCCACCTTCCCAGCCTCTGGCAGGCTGCAGATGTACTTGTAGAGAAGGGTGGAGCACTTGGTCAGCTGATGCCCAACAGGTGAGGGGAGAGACTGCAGAGGCAAGCCCCAGCAGTCTCTGTTCTTTCCCCCCCACCAGCCAAACACACCCTCTTCAAGCCGTAGGTCACTCAATTGGAACGCCTTATTAGAATTATCCCTCTTAGAACGCGCTAAGAGTTCACTAATCCTAAAGGCACCGAAAAATGCTGTCAATGTGGCTGCGTGATATAAACATTGTTCATAATTTGAAAAGCAAAGCCTAGGCCATTTTGCGAAAAGCCCCAGCAATATGTCAGGCGTAATTGGTTTATGCCCGTCTGGTGTAGGTGGGCGGATACGTGTCCAACCCTCCGACATTTTATGCACCCTAAAGTCTGATGTCGAGTCCACAAGTCTTCTGAGTTTAGACTCGAATGCTAAACCAGCAAGTTTACCCCTAATCGTCCTAGTGGCTAGCCCCCCCCCCCCCCCGTGCAACGTAACACAATACTCTAGGATGTGGTCCAGTGGTATGGGCCAAACTTGTGATAACCCAGTATCATCCCTGAATTTGGTGAACTCCCTACCTGCCCTTTCGTACAGGGAACGGGTTCTGGGCACCACTGACATTCTCATCGCTTTGTCCGCTTCAGATCTCCAAGATACCATAGATCCTTGGGCATAGGATCCGGACGAAGCCTGGCTGCTGGTACTAGCTCCCGGAATCTGGACATCTGGTTACGTGACAAAGCGTCAGCGGCTCCATTATCCAGTCCCGGGATATGTCGTGCAAAAAACACTACATTGTATTGCAAACAACGTAATGTCATAGCCCTTATAAGCCTCATTACCCTAAGGTTTTTAGATGAAAGTGTGTTGACAACATGTACATTTGCCATGTTGTCGCACCAAAAGTGTACCGTGGCTGAAGAGAGAAACTTAGCCCACAGCCATATGGCCACTACGATAGGAAAAAGTTCCAAGAATGTAAGGTCTCAGCAGATTTCAGTCTCTCTCCAGTGGGCAGGCCACTGTTGTGCACACCACCTATCCTTGAATAAGACCCCGAAGCCCAAGGCTCCAGACGCATCGGATCTGACCTGAAATTGCGCCTCTAAGCGAATTTCTTGTCGCCAAAAAGACACGCCATTGTAACTTTGCAAGAATGCGAGCCATACCTGCAAGTCGGCTCGGATGCCAGCAGTTACCCTAATGTGGTGTTGGGGCCGCACAGCACCCTTCATTGCCTCGCACAAACGCCTAGGAAGGCTCTGCTTGGGGCCACCACTCTGCACGCAAAGTTGAGGTGTCCTACGAGCTGCTGCAGTTGACGTAACGTCACCTTCTTAGTTCGTACAACTGTGCTAACTAATTCCTTCATTGACACTAACTTGTCATCTGGTAAACGGCATGACTGATGGTTAGAGTCAATGTGAATACCTAAAAATGACAGGGTCATGGTAGGGCCTTCCGTTTTTTCCAGAGCCAATGGTACCCCCAACTCTGTTGTTAATGCCTCGAATTCAGCCATGAATCCTGCGCACTGCTGGGTTTGGGGGGCTCCAGCAAACAAAAAATCATCCAAATAATGAACGGAATTATTTGAACCTGTTCTCTGGCGCCACGCCCACTCGAGGAAGGAACTAAACCTCTCGAAAGTGGAGCATGAGACAGCACAACCAAAGGGGAGCGATCTGTCTACAAAAAACATGCCCTGAAACTGGAATCCTAGAAATTTGAAGTCATCGGGGTGTATGGGTAGAAGGCGGAAAGCAGACTTTATGTTGCATTTCCCCATCAATGCCCCCTTGCCACAGCGCCGCACCAAACGGATCGCACTGTCGAAGGAAGCGTAGTGGACGGAACACAACTCATCAGGAATTGCGTCATTGACTGACTCGCCCATTGGGTATGAAAGGTTGTGTATTAACCGGAATTCCCCAGGAACCTTCTTGGGGACAATCCCGAGCGGAGAAACTCTAAGGAGAGGTAAAGGAAGTGATGGGAATGGGCCCAAAACGCGCCCAGTACTCACTTCCTTCTCAATCTTCTCCCGTACCACTTCTTCCATACCAATGACGGAAGACTGGTTCTTGGCGAAAAAGGGTAACTTCACCCCTTGGCATGGGATTCTAAAACCTATTGTGAAACTGTCAACTAAAAACTGGGCAAGTTCCCTTGGATAACCCCGAAGCAACTTAACCAGGACTTCCACCTGCACCGGGCTGGGCCCCTTTAAAAGTAGCTCCGGAGTTCTCAGCACAGAGCACCCGGAATAGTCGATCACTGAGAGCGTGGGCTTTAATTTTATTCACTGCAGTAATGACAGTGTGTAGTGAATTTGGCACTGATTTTTTCAAGTAAGCAACACACCCACGGTAGCGACCAGTCATTGATGGTGCTCCATCAGTTGCACAAGCAAGTATGTTATCAAGTGGAATTTCCTTTTCTTTGAAGAACTCCTCAACCACACGAAATATTGACTCCCCTTTAGTATCGGTTTTTAGTTGCTTTGCAAATAACAACTCTTGAGCCAAACTCTCATCTTTTATAAAACGCATATAAGCGAGAAGCAAAGATTCATTGCCTGGTAAAGTTGTCTCATCCAGCTGTAATGCAAATTCTGTTGTCCTTAGTGTGCTGCACAGTGTATCTTCCACATTCTCAGCCATTTCATCTATGTGTCTTTGCACTGAATTGTTGCTGGGAGGAGTCATCTTAATTATATCATGTGGTGACTTATGCAAAACAGTACTCAGAACCTCACTAACTGCTGGTAGGATGAGTTCTTCACCAATTGTATGTGGCTTTCCTGACTTAGCAATCAACAATGAGATGTTGTATGATGCAAGCAAACCATCAGTTTGTTGTTGTAAAGCATTGTGAATCATGTTTAATAGTGTTGGCCGCTTTTAAAATTTGTCACGAAGTGATTGAAAAAACGTTAAGTCCTTATCTGCCTTGTTAGGATGTGCTTTCTTTAAATGTTCTTTCAGTCTGGAAGGCTTCATTGCCTCATTAGAAAATACCTTTTCACATAACAGGCACGTTGGCAGCTGCTGGGTCGTTGGTGCTGGTATAAATCCATACTTAAGATATCCCAAGCTATATTGTCTACATTTCTTTTTTGATTTTCCTGCTTCTGTCATTTAATCATTAAATATTGGAATAATGTCAAAATAAGTCGTATGCTTAATTAAAATCACCAAAATGTAAATAAATAGAGGAGATGTCAATGGTGGTTGTACTGTACCCTGTTCTGATTTAATCTTCTTTTAAGACATTTAATTGCATAAAAAATTAATAATCAACAGGTTCCCTCCCCAATCTCGTGCATGCCTACTCAGAAGTAAGTCTCATGGAGTCCAATGGGCTTGGGGAGGGAGGGGAGAGGGGTTAACGGCAGCAGCAAGCCTTTCGCCAAGGAGCATGCTGCTGCAAGAGAACACAGGGATGATATTCTGGAGGTGACGGACTTGACCTTGGGGGAGCTGGGGGTGGCGACAGCCGACAGAAAGCTCTGGCGTGGGCTGGTCCATGAAGTCACGAAGAGTCGGAAGCGACTGAACGAATAAACAACAACAAAAGCCGACCAGTGGCTGCTAGTTACGATGGCCATATTCTGCCTCCACGAGCACCATGCCTTTGAATGGCAATTTCTGGGGAACGTGACTGAGAGGATGCCGTTGTGCTCCTGCCCTGCTTGTGGGCTTCCATTGTGGCATCTGGTCGGCCACCATCAGGACAGAATCCTGGACCAGATGGGCCTTTAGACGGATCTAGCTGGGCTCTTCTTATGTTCCTGCATTGAGCAGGGGGTTGGACTCGATGGCCTTGTAGGCCCCTTCCAACTCTGCTATTCTATGATTCTCTCTGTGTGACATGTACTTAAAAAGCAGGTCAATCACAGCAGTATCCTAACATTTTTTTAAAAAAAACCTCAATTTCTTGCAAACCTCTGCTAGGAGGAGGCACTCTGAGGAGGGCCTTAGATGATGAGTGTAGTATATTTGGGTAGGGCCATGCCGGGAGATGCGCTCCATCAGCCCGAGTTGTCTGGAGCCATGCTGCCAACAAGACCCTCCTCAATCCACACATGTATTAATACCGTTTAAGAAGAGTCCTTTTAACGGTGAATTGAAATGTTTCAAAAGCACCAAAAATGCTAATAAAGAGACATACCCTGCTTGGTGTGCCAAACAGAGGCATCACTCTCTCTTCCCTCCCTCCCCCAGCAAGCCTGGGGGTGGGTGCTTCCCATTTAGAGGGGATTCTAGGAGTTGAAGGACTTTTTTCTGTCTAAACATGCATAAAATTGTGCCTTTAACTTATCATGTCACACTAGCATGAATACAGGAATCAAACAGGATTTCCTTCTTCAGTGGAACACACTTACTTAGGAGTAAGCACCATTTTGTTATAGGAAAGGATAATATATTTTTAAAATTTAAAAATAATTATCTGCCACCTGGTACAGAGTTTTCCTATGGAAAACCTGGCTGGTTCACTGTTGTAATTATTAGATTGGGACTGAAGTAGAGGGGCACTAATTTTACTGTACTTACTGTCTTTAAATATGGTTAAATATCCAACAGTTACCTACAATTCCTTTTCTCCTGTCTTTTCTTCACCCTCTCTTAGTTTTCAGGCTGAATTCTATGCACATTTACCTCAGAGTAAGTTCTATTGATCTCAATGGGGCTTACTTCTGAGTAGACATACTTAGGATTGTGCTGCAGCTCTATTTTTATGGTGACACAAGAAACACATGTACCATGTTTACCAAAAGAACTCTTGAAAAAAGGGTTGAACACCCTAAAATAAGCAAGGGCAGATAGGAATTGTTTCAGCAAGCATTCTGAAAAAAGGTGCTGCTGAATCCTCTTTAGCCAGGAAGGACCAGGGGAATTGCAATTCTCTCTTCCTCCCCCTTTTCTTTTCTCTCCTAATCCTCCTGTAGTCCAGATTTTTTGGGGGTTGGGAGCACATACATCCTCTCTCTCCCTCTCTCTCCAACCCCCCCCCCCCCAAAGCCTCACAGTAGCTGCTGGGCTGATTAGGACAGGAGGGCAGAAGCTCAGAGGGGAGATGGCCCCAATCTGCAACTCCTGACAGGAGAAGGGAGCCTGGTGATACCTTGCAGCAGCCCAAGCAGTCCTGTTTTCCACCCAGCTGGCAGGCCGCTGTTCTTGGCAGATGCTCTGCTGCCCGCCCGCTGTACTCTGCGTGCGGCTTCCTCCCTGCCACGCGGCTGCTGCTCCCGCCTTGTGCAGCAACTATTGTGAGAGGTCGGCTGCTGGCAAGAGGCAAGAGAAGTGGGCAAGAGAAGTGGGCAGAGCAGCTGAATTTGCCACTCTTTTTTGCTCAGTCCCTGGGTTTTAGGACCTTCTGGAGAGACCACCTCAAGCACCCCCCTGCCTGTTAGCGCCTCCCTGCCGCCCCCTTGCCTCTTAACACCAATTCCACCCACCCCCCTTTGGGAACCACTGCTATAGAGCATAGCAACTCCCACTCCCTGACCCTCAAGTTGGTGTTGGTGCTGCACTGACTACCCAGGAGGGCACAGATGGGAGAGAGTAACCCATCCCAGTTCACCCACTCAGGTCTCAGTAATAAATGCCAGGTTGGCTCCCTCATTCACAATCAAATCATGAATGAGGGAGATTTAGTTTTCTACAAGCCTGGCATTCAACAGTAGCACTACCAGACCCAACAGCAAGCTGGTAAGGCCGCCAGGAACCATTCGGTTGGGGAGTCTAGCCTCTTCTCCTTGACTGGCCTGTTAATACCTAGCACCGTACTTCCCCCTACCCCTGCCGCAGTTATGAGGGCTCCCTTGTTCCCCCCTGAGTTTCTCAAGGCACAAATTAAAAATACCAAATTGTAGAATGATATAAAAGAGCAGCAGCTAAAATGCAGCAGATGAAGATCTGCATTTGTTCTTGTTCCTCAAGCTGCTGCAAGTTGCTACTGGTTGCTGCTTTGAGCTGGTTGTAAGTATCTGAAAAGGCAACAGTGTGTGCTCCTCTGTGACTCAAAGTAATGTGTGAATTCCCCTAGTGTGAGGCACTATCCTTGCATGTCTTTTGCCCATTACACAGAAAGTAAGAGCAATGACCCGGGCCCTTGTGCTGTATCTTTGTTTTCAGAAATGCGGAGTGTGAGGTCCCTGTTCTTTTCAAAGTTCTTATTTGAAGAAAGGAATTGTGTACTTCGAAAACAAAATGATCCCTGCATGCATTTCCTAGGCAATTATGCATTACTAAATAGTCTCCTGAAATTTATTTAAGTACCCACCAGATGTCACTATTTCTCCATGCAATTAAATGTAAGATGCAGCAGAAGATTACAATGATTTCTAGGATTATGTTGTTTAGACTGCAGTCCTTTACACATTTACCTGGGAGAAAGCCCCATTGGATTCAGTGGGATTTACTTCTCAGTAGATATGCATAGGCTTACACTGACAGTTTGCTACCTAATATTAAACTGGTAATAGGATTAGGTGTTTGTAGGAATTATATGTCTTTAGTGCTTCTGCATATTTTTTTTTTTTGGTGGCAGTGTGAACACTGGGCCTGTTCAGATAACATGCTAAGCCATAGTTAGGCTGCTAACCCTTTTGCAGCAAATGGTTAGTGAGCATGTTTAAACTCTGATTATGTAGCCACTATGGTTAAGTCATGGTTCACATGACACAATAAGCCATAATGTTTAGCTCAAAATGCTTAACCACTATAGCTAAGCGTGTCGTCTGAACAGAATTAACAGCAAAGTGATGTAAAATAAAATAAATGCAAATAGAGTAAAAAATTTGAATCTGAATTTCCTGTTAGAAGTTAGATTTCCAGTTATAGCTGTCACTTGACTTGCATTATGGGTAGTCAGAAGAGATGACTACTGCAACCTTCTTCTCACTGGCTTTCCTTCTTCTCACATCAGTCCGTTGGTTTCTGTTCACCACTCTGCTGCTAAGATCATCTTCTTGGCTCGCCGCTCTGACCATGAACTCCACTTCTGAAATCTCTTCATTGGCTTCCAATTCACTTCAGAATCCAATATAAACTTCTCCTGTTGATCTACAAAGCTTTTCACTGTCGAGCTCCTTCCTATCTCTCCTCTCTCATCTCACACTATTGCCCCGCTCGTGCTCTTCGCTCCTCTGATGCCATGTTTCTCGCCTGCCCAAGGGTCTCTATTTCCCTTGCTCGGCTTCGTCCATTTTCTTCTGCTGCCCCTTATGCCTGGAACGCTCTTCCAGAACATTTGAGAACTACAAGCTCAACCGCAGCTTTTAAAGCTCAGCTAAAAACTTTTCTTTTTCCTAAAGCTTTTAAAACTTGATTTTGTTCTGACTTTATACTGTTAGTTTTACCCTACCCAGTGCCTGTTTACCCTACCCTGTGCCTGTTTACCCTACCCTGTGCCTGTTTGCTTTCTCTTCCCCTCCTTATTGTTTTATCATGGTTTTATTAGAATGTAAGCCTATGCGGCAGGGTCTCGCTATTTACTGTTTTACTCTGTACAGCACCATGTACATTGATGGTGCTATATAAATAATAATAATAATAATAATAATAATAATAATAATGTTTGGATTTACAGGCACTGACTGTCAATCCTCCCCTCCATGGTTGTTGTTTTAATTTCAAAATAAGATTTTTGCACATTTTAAATTATGCTCTTCAACAAAAGGGCACAGAGGAACTCAAGTGTGCTTATGATTGTGGTACTAATTAAATGTGAAGTTGAGTGGCGTTGGAATAAACTGAAACTGTTTGGGAACATTACTTTCCCAAGTGCCCTTTTACTAACACTTCCCTTTGGTTAATTTTTCTCTGCCCACTGTTGGCTGACAGCAGAGCTCAAAAATGTTTGCTTGGGGCACCTTGGGTGAGTTGCAGCCAGATTGGATTCCACAGAAGCCTCAGGGATCCTACACAAATGGTTTAAGATGTGATCATCCTCTTGGCTGTGATTGAACACCTGGTTCCACTCATTCTTGGCCATTCAGGATTTAATGTGGAAAGGGCAGTGGGATAGGATTGTAAGATCATGGTTAAGATTCCAATGTATCTGAGCCAGACAGAAGTGGCAGTTTCAAGATATACTCTCTCATTATTACTCATGAAGCGATACTTCAGGGGTCTGACATCAAGGCATCAGTAATATAGTGGAAGCCTTCAGAAAAACAATTTTGGTTTCTTTCTTCTAGTAAAATAAAATAAAAGATGAGTGGTGTGCATCTGGTAGTTATGAGTGATGAGCCAGAATTGAAATGTTGGCTTATTTTAGAGGTGAATTATGCACAGACATTTTGTGTCAATTCCAAATGGTTTGCTAATGTCTCTTCTCCACCTTTAATGTTTTGGATTCTATATAGGAGGCCACAGCTAGAATTCAAATATTGTATGGAATTATGTTTGGAGGAAAATCCAGTTTCTTATCTAGTACAGGGGTTGGCAACTTGTTTTGGCCTACAACTCCCATGAACCTTCACCATTGGCTATGCTGGCTAGGACTGATGGAAGCGGTGGACCAAAACATCAAGAGGGCCACAAGTTGTCCACCACTGACAATCAAATGGGACCGAATTAGTAACTTCCCGGCTCTAGCTTTGGCAGCTCCTGACAATAATCTTGGTGCAGAATGTTTTTTTTTTTTTTTAAGGTCACATGCATGGTGTGACCTTAATATGAAGAATAACCTATAGAAAACCTATAGCAGCTTGTGGCTCCTTTAAGGGCTCCTGTTTTGTACGCTTATTTCTTATGATGCTTTTATTCCTGCTGTTTGACATTGCAAGTCAGATTGGTATGTCAGATATTGCCTAGATCCCAATCAGCAGCTATTGAAAGGGTCAGGCCTCTTCTGTATTGCACACCCGGTCCCTGTTCTTAACCATGAGAAATTTGTTAGTGTTTAAATCTATAAAAGAAAAGTCATAGTATGAATAAAAAGTGGAAAAATTGAGTGAATAAAAGGATTTAGGTTGTGGGGGGAGTACTCCTGTTGCAAGTAAATGGTGTAGCCATCTCAAAAACTGTAAAGCAGAAAATGAATTGGCTATAGTACTAATGATTACAATATGAGCTTATGATTCGTATGAAAGGCAACATAATTGCTGTGAATATCCTATTGGGTTTCATACTGAAGAAAGAGAAATACAGCACTTCTGAGGTTAAGGATAAACATAATTGATTTATGATTAATATGAAGGCCTAGGCTTATCAAGCAAATATATTGTATTTCACATAGAAATGAGTAGAAAGGCATTTTCCTCATTTCTATGTGAAACTCAATATTTGCATGCCAAAGAATGAAGGAGACTATTGGCTTTAGCTACTGGTAGATGGATACCCGGTATCATTCATGCCAAAGTCAAGTCCATCTGTTGTGTAGCTGCTGGGAGATGAATGGGAGCTCAGAACTCTGAAGAATAACATGAAGGAAGCTTTAAAATGGTTATTTATGAAGGGACCCAATTAAATGAAAGCAGACCCATGTCTTCAAGTCAGTTTACTATGAATTAATTAAGCAAAAGTGATCTCAGTGTAAGCATTAGACTTTTATGAGGAATTAAAGGGAATTTGATGTTATTCGGCCCAACCTTATGTGTTAGAGACCGTGTACTTTTCCAGCTGCCCACTAATGTCAAGAAAATATCCGGCCCCAAGTTTCTGTATTATAGCAACTACGTAGGGCACGGTTTGAATAAGTTACTAGCTATTTCTAGAGAAGTATGTCTGATATATATATATATATATATATATATATATATATATAGGAGTGGACTAGTCCTTTTCCTCATAAGAACTGACATGAAGCACCAATTTTAAAATTTTGACGGAGCAGTGCAAAGTTCTCCAAGATGGTGCAAGTCATTTTGGCCTTAACTATGCATAACTGACTGAATTCCTTTTCAGTCGTTCAGTGAATGTGGGTCGGACTGGGCTGGGAAATGAGAACATGTCCATTCACCTCACCTCTGTGCATTCATCTGATTATCTGAACAGGGCCTGCATGCTTAATGTACAGACAATCAGCTGCATGTGTAAAAGGTTAGGTTGGGAGCATTTGATATGAAGCCAATTTCCTCCCCTTCAGACACTGAATGTTTAAAAAGGGCTCTGGTCTTAGCCAATGATATTTTCATTCATAATGTTCTGAGGTCATATTAGACCAACCACACAAAATGGGTGCATGGGACCAATTCTAGTTCAGGAATTATGAGTTTCTTAAGTACGGAACAGGGCCTTTCCAAGCTCTGGTACTCCCTGCCACCTCTTTAGCTTGGTGCTTGAAATCTTCCTTTTCCAGAAGGTTTTTGGGTCATGAATGGTTCCTTGTTCCTTGAATTGTTTTAATTTGCCAGAGGCTGTCTGTTTTTTTTTTGGTTTTTTTAAAATGGCAGCCTATTCTTCAAATCTATTGTTTAAATTTACTGTTGTTAGCCATTTTGAGCTTAATTTAGGGAAGACAGGTTATAAATGTTCTAAAGAAATTAATGAATAAGATTTCAAAGCCGAAATTTATGTCCTTTTATCAGACATAAATATTTTGCTGAAAACACCATTTATTTATTTAATTATTTATTTACATTTGTATCTGGCCTTTTCCTCCAAGCAGCCCAAGGGATTGTACATGATCCTCCTCTCCATTTTATCCTCACGACAGCCCTGTGAGGTTAATCTGAGAGTCACTGACTGGCTCAAAGTCAACCAGTGAGCTTCATGGCTGAATGGGGATGAATCCGGGTCTCCCCAATTGTAGTCCAACACTAACCCAGAGATAGGCAGTATTTGTATCTGTGGGCACATTTGGCAATTTGAGAAACTGTCTTGAGCACCACCACAAAATTGCTGCCATGGAAGATGTGGCAAAAGACAAGTAGCCTCCCCAATAGACTGAGTATAAGGCAGAGGTGGGGGCTGAGCCCCAACACACTAAACAATTTCTTTGATCCCATAGTTTTCAGCACCAACAGATACCCGTTTGACACTGCTGCTAAGAAAATGTGTTGCATTTTATTTGGCAGGGGCCATGTTTGCATTGGTGCTTGTGGGCACCAAGTTGCCTACCCATCCTCTAAACACTACACCACATTGGCTCTTAAAAAGGGATTATTATTTGTAGTTGCATGAATTTATGTTCTTATAAAGAAATGATGATTCCATATCCCAATATAATTCCAATTCTAGTTCTATTTTCTTGTCTCCTAATGGAAGTTTTAAGTTGACCAAGCTTTCTGAAGGATTTCATGCATTCTGGGAATAGTAGGCACATCATGGCTGTATCTCAGCCTTTTGCAACTTAGTGGCCTCCAGATGTTTTGGACTAGAATTCCCAGCATTCCTGACCATTGGCCATGCTGGTTGGAGTTGATGGGTGTTTAAGTGCAAAATTTCCAGAGGGCATTTGGTTGGGGGAGGCTGCTCTATACTGTGTGCAGCCAATTTTCCCAGTAATCTGTGAGAACCATATTTTATCCCCGCCCTTTTTTTGGGGGGGGGGGGTAACTAAGAACAAACCCCGTGTTCATATCTGGCGGGATGGGGCAGATAGAAGTCTCTAGAAGTCTTGCTACTGTTGATAATCTCCTTTTATTACTATTTTCCCTACCCCCCTTTTTTTAATGAAATGGCCAAGCACTCTTAAGAGAAGTTCAGGGCACAGCACAGGACCTACAGCCACCGCTATTTGATTTCCCCAGAATTCCTCTTGGCTCTGTTGTAGGGCCCAGAAGCACTGTGTCTTTGAAGTGCCAAGCTGCATGCCACTTCCTGTTACTTTTGTGAAGCTGCCATGACTTGGTAAGCTAATTGGGGGACCGGGTAGAGGGCACAGCCCAGGACCTTCTCAAACCTGGCCCTGGCCCTTAGGAGGACTAGAACTGCATAAATGTTGGCTTCCTCTGACTTTTTTTGATAGGCATGTTGCTCCTAGTGCTCTTACCTAGTCAAGTCCCCCATCCCTCATTCAAAAAGATGAATTTGGATGTGTGGTATTTCCCTATAGCCTTGTCCCTGGCTCCTCAGGGCTGAAGGCCTTAGAGTCTACATAGTAAAATGCTCAGAGGTATATAAACCCCAATTTCTCTTTCAGTAAAGCAGGTTTCCAAGTAACAAACACAGGTTTTTGCTGTCATCAACACAGGAGAGAAACAGAATTGCTGTTTCTGTAGCAACTGGTAATCAGAGAAAAGAATTTACCACAGTTATTGTTAGTTTTATTTATATATTTATTTTCTATGATTCTTTACAGCTTTCCTTTTAAGTCCTAATCCTTTCAAGGCAGCTTACATAATCATAAAACATACAGTAGAAACAAGAAAAACCAGAAGTTATCAATCAGTAGTATAATTTTAAAAAAGAAAAGAAAAGACATAGGCCAATTAATCCAAATGTTATTGGAACAGTAGTATAGATTTTAATACATAAAGAATAATACTAAAACATTTTAAGAATAGCTCCATCATTTTAAACCAGCAGCATTTGGAGAACCCATTTACAGAAAGGCAGTCCCTTCCCTTAAAAACCCAATTAAAAGCTAGTGCTGTCAGAGCCATGCAATCCCAGCAGGGAGGGGAATACCATAATTTGAAGATCACCACAGAAAAGGCCCTGTTGTTCTTGATCACCAACCAAATTCACAGATAGACCTACCAGCAAGGTGTCTAAAGCTGATCTTAATGGGCAGTTTCATATGGGTGCAAATAGTCCTTCTGATAACCTAAACCAAATTGCTTAGGGCACTTTTAAAACACGTTGAACTGGGCCCAGAAAGACATTAATAATTAGTTCAACTGGCACAGGTTCAATGTCACATGTTCTAAAATATCTGGTCCCTACTAACATCCACTTGTCTCCAGTTTCCAAATGATCTGCACCAGTTAGGTTCTAAACTGTGTTCAAAGACAGCTCCATATAGAGGGTAAAGATGAAGGACCTATATTGTGTAGATTCAATCTAATATTAGTACAATAAGTATACTTTGTATTCAAGTATAATTTTCATATATATTGTGCCTTATTGATTGTTATAAGTATAATACAAAACCTTTACAACTTTACAACCTTTACAACAACTTTTACAAATTCAATGCAATTATTGTACCTCTTAACATGTATGTAATCATAAATTGGTATGATATATACACATGATACAAATTTTACAATTGATGTAATACATAACATAATCAGACGGTAACTCTAGATTATATATTCTGTTTCTGATCATATCTTCCTCAGTATCTAGTTGTTTATTTCAAAGAATTGTATTTATCTAAAGAAATATATTCAGCTCCACCAAATCATGGGAGGATCACTCTTAACTGCCGAAGGGGATGAAGCACTAAAGTAAATGAATAAAGTTGTGTTAATGTTTAAGAATTATATATACTCGAAGAAATACGGTACATCACCCTGGAAACTACTCCTCAGATTGAAAGTAAAACAATTCATTACCTTTCTAGGTGGGAGTTGTGTTTTTCTTGTATGGTAGTGAATAGTCTAAATTCTTAATGTTTTCAAACATCAACTGTAAGAAATAGCTTAATGTCAATAGTTCAATGTCAATAGACAATGTCTACTGTCAAAGTATAAGTAAAAAAAACTTATACTGAAAAAAACTGAGTATAAGTATATTAACTTGCCTCAGAAGCTTCCAAGTTTAGTGCTCTTCTCGTCCTGACCAAGGGAGGAGTGAAACACAAGAAACTTAGCTATACCCATATATAACACCTGAAGAACCAGTAATTGAATGTAATTGGAAATGAACTACTTGTTAAGTGCAAAGAAGGTCCGGTGTGTGAGCCATTTTTAATTAATTGGGCTGAGAGGTTTAAAGTAAAAAAACATGGTATCGTTATTAGACTGAGAAAAGCAAACACTGTTCTTAAAGACAACATTTGTCCAAACGAGCTCACTTTAGAGATAAGAAGACAGTTCTAATTCCTTGTTCAAACCAGTCAGCATTAATGATTTTAATTGGTAAATCCAGTATGCTTCGGTCTTTGACAATAATTCAGAAATACAAATACATTTATGAGGTTGTTGTATAATGTGTTCAATGGCAAACGGAATATATAATCTGGAGTTACCGTTTATGTTATGTATCACATCAATTGTAAAATTTATATCATATGTATATGTTAGAATCATACCAATTTGTGATTACATACATGTTAAGAGGTAGAGTAATTGCACTGAATTTGTAAAAGTTTTGTTGTAAAAGTTTTGTATTATACTTACAACAATCAATAAGGCCCAATATATATGAAAATTATACTTGAATACAAAGTATACTTATTGTACTAATATTAGGAGATTGAGTCTACACAATATAGGTCCTTCATCTTTACCCAACAACAGTGAGGGCTCCTCCTCCCCTTTTATCCTTGTGTTTGAGCTCCATATAGAGTGCATTATAGTATTCTATTCTGGATGTGGTCGGTGATTGGTAGCCGAGGCAAGGTCTGGTCTCTCTAGATAGCCTTGCACCTTGTACACCAGCTTAAGCCAGTAAAAGGTGCTCCCAACCACTACCTGTGTTTCCACAGATAGCATCAACTCCAAGA
Organism: Elgaria multicarinata webbii; assembly: GCF_023053635.1. Taxonomy (NCBI): domain Eukaryota; kingdom Metazoa; phylum Chordata; class Lepidosauria; order Squamata; family Anguidae; genus Elgaria; species Elgaria multicarinata. Next base: position 31,580,414 of record NC_086180.1, on the reverse strand, counting down.
GAATCCCTAAGCTGCAAATGTAGACCCTTGGGAAGTAAAACCCCATCCAAGACTGGTTGCACACTTCCATCCCAATCAATCACCTTCCCCACGCATAGCACACACATTGTCTGGACTAGGTTTCACCTTGTTCACCCTCATCCTTCCCAAGACTGTCTCCAGAGCCCTGTTCAGGAATTTCAAAGCTTTCCTTGGACTTGTAGATGGAAAAGAGAGGTAATGCTGGAGCCTCCAGTTTATTTCCCCTTGTGGATCCAGAGAACAAGAGGCAGGATTCAAATTTCTTCCCCAGATGATACTCCACTTCCTCAAATTGCACAAACTGAATGGTACCAATAACATCACAATAAGACTGTGGCCTTTGCTAGACAAGGCTATATCCCGAGATGATAACCAGGATCGCCCCTGTGCATCCAGATGACGCACAGGGGATCCCAGGATCAGGCAGGGATCAACCCTCCCTGGCTCCGGGATATAGACTACCCCTTCAAGCCTGCTTTTTCCCACTGTCTCGGGCTGAGCCGGAGACTGCAAGCATATGGCCTGTTTTTGTGGCTTTTCCTGGTGCCGTGCATGGGGCACAGTGCTCCTCAGGAGCACTGCGCCCATCGGGGCTAGGGTGGGGGGAGGGGGGAAATCATTTTTTTTTAAAAAAACCCTGCCTTTAGTTGCTCGTGCGCTCGAGCTCAGCCAGCCCTTTAAAACTACCAAATAATAATAATAATAATAATAATAATAATAATAATAATAATAATAATAATATGGCTGGCGCGACGGCTCTGTTCTTGAGCTCGTTGTGCCTTCCATGTAAACAAGGCTGACATCCCGTGATACTCACATTGCGGGATCTCTCCTCCTCCGTCGCACATTTACCGGTAGGTCTAGCAAAGGCCTGTGTCCCAGCCCAATCCATATCTGACACTATTAAAACCATGGTATCCATGTAGGTACAGATGCAAATTTATTTCCAAAATGTAAATGAAATTAGTATTTGAAATATTTGGAGTGACTATAAAGTAGCCCATTAACCAAGTGGAAAAGTTCTGGTGGCCAACATTATGCAGTTGCAATGGTGATTGAGAAGTAAGGTTTCCTTGCTGTCATCAGCGTCACAGATTGAGCCCACCTAAGATGGACTCGCCTGTACTGTAAAATTGTGCTGACTATGCATTTTCCACCATCTCTGTCCTAGCTGTCAATGGAACTGTTTCATTGCTGCAGCTCATTAGAATACCCTGGAGCTGGTACAGCTCTATAATTTGGTCAAGGATATTTGAGACTGATTTTATTGATAGCCTAGGCCACCTCCCCATTCCAGACAGAGACCAGTGCTTTGGAAGGACTTAAGATAAAAAGAAACTCTGATAATGGAGGAAACCCTCTCAGAGACTTCAGAAAACCTTCAACACCCTTTGAGGAAGGACCATCAATTTTGGTTACAGGTAGCCTGAAGATAATGATTTGTCTATGCGTATGTAGCTACCAAAGCGACCCCACATATTGATCACCTTCCTGTATTTTTAAACAAAACACCAGATTCCTAGTATGTCCTACCACATTTGTTTGCCCCTGTATTACTTGAGTCAGGCCTAGGGTTGAGACAGGCCCATGGGGATCATGGCAGCCAGAAATTATGAGCTGCTTCTGACATACTTTACCATAATTGTGAGCTATTTACTGAGGAACTAGGTGATCTACACTTTTTTGATCTCTTTTTCGATGTTGGATTTAATAAAACAATACCATACTTTATCAATAAAATAATATTGTTCAAACAATCTTTACATAAACAATTCGCACAGTGTAAATATCAACAGATTCCACTAAAATTATAATGGAAAGGACCGCCACAAACTATATCTGTGGAGCATCCCATAAAACCAAAGAAACTGTGGACTCTCAAGAGTTCCACGCAGATATATCAGTTTTTCAGAATTGTGCTGTGATTTCAAAATTGTGTTTATGGAATTTAACAGTCAAATTAAATCTATTTAATCTTGTTATTTTAACTTTGTAGTGACTTGTAATGGTTAGATAATTATTTGGCAGTATTGCTACATTTTACTGTGTAACTTTTTTTGGCTGCTGCTGTAATCTGGTTTGACCATGGAAAAGTGGTGTACAAATAAGCCAAATGAAGATGAAATTGGCCTCAAATTGATTGTCCTGTGTCAAACCCAAAGAATGATCTGCTTCATTTTTTGTTAACATTTAAGATGCAATTTTATATCCACTAACCTGGGAGTACGGTTTACCTAACTTCTCTGTAGAGATGTACAGATGGCATTCTTAGCGTTCTATATTTATTTGTACATTTACAGACACGTAGCGAGACAAGTTTGACCCATTATCTGTGGTCTGATTCTAGCACTACAAATGGCAGATGAAAGAATTTAAATGACATCGCCTGTGACATGACCTTGAAACCTGTTAGTTTTTCATGGACAATAGCGTAGTTTTCTGCCTGTCAGTGTTTCTCTTTTTGGTTGAATGAATCTTTTTCTTTTCTGTTTATCTTTATAATGAGCGGTAAGGACACGATCAGGAGCAGTCATTCAAGTGTCTAATCCTTGAGGAGGAAGAATACTTTGAGCACTTTGTATAGCTAGTTTTGTCATGTGCTCTGTGCTAGATTCTGATTCCAGCTATAATAGCGCCAAACTTCCTCTACTGAACTTGCTGGAATTTTTGTAAATTTAGAAGAGTAAAATCTGGCCAGCCTCAAGGAAAACACGAAGCAGGAGAATGGTATCTTTCATCACTGCCACGGTAACATATCGCAGCGACCATCTCTGAATCTGCCTCATTCTGTTGGTGTTCTGTCCATGCTGAATTAATTTACCTTGGCAGTTTCCTGATTGTTCCACTGTCTATTTGTTTGAAATGGAAACTGAGCTATGTCGTCTGCTCTCTCATTTTGGCGTGCAATTATGCAGTGTCTTCCATTTTTGTAATCAATCATCTGCAACATTATTTTCCATGGTTTGCCCCAGCTTTATACCTTTTTTAGCTTTATACCTTTTTTATATGAAATTCTGACATCATGGAAAAGGAATAAGAAACAGCAGGGGGAGGATGGGGGAAAGGAACCCACACATGCCTGTGTCTACAAATGTGTGAAAAATATCCAAGTTTCTTCAGGCACTTGCTCAGTCCATCAAAGACAATGGATCTGTACCAGTTATTTCTTAGGCCTTTTCCAGGTCCAAAGGACACCGCAGTCCATCTGGCATGCTTTTGGTTCATGTGGCATTGTACCTCCTCTTCTTTAATCTGCTTGTCCTTGGGCTGAAGCAATCACAACCACTGCTAGTTTTATCTTAATTTTGACTTCGTTATGTTTGTGGAATAGAGCATAGGATAACAAGTCACTCTGTTGGTCCCATCTAGCTCAATATTGTCTACATGACGGCTGTCTGTCTGGTTCCCCACTTCCAGGCAAAGAAGCTGTCCTGCAGCTTGCTAACTGTGGAGCTGGAGCAAAGAGCCACCAGGAACTGAGCAGCCTGGTTGTACCAGCATTGAGCGTCCAGGAACTGATGGCTCTCATAAAGAGCCTGATAACCCCCACCTCTGCCTGGAACTGAGCGTCAGTCCATGCCCTTTGCTACTGCTCTTGATTTCCAGGGGAGATGATGTTGCATGGTCTCAGGCTGAGATTGGAGCATGGACAAGGGTCTGTGGGTGTCCCTGTTATTGGGACTTCCTTGGGTGGGGTATCATCTGGGGAAGAAGCTTCTTGTGTTTCTTAGGAGGTAGGGCATCTTAAGGGGCTGCTACAGGATCCTGATCCCCTTCCTCTTCAGGCTTGAGTACTGGTGGATACTAGCCATTGCTCTTCAGGAATGTCAGTCTCGAGTCAGCTCTATTGGAGATGCCAGCAATGGAATGTGGGTCCTTCTGCATGCAAAACACAAATTCTGTCATTGCTTGCGTGGACAGCATGTACAGAAAGCAGAGAGTAGGAATAAATGGTAAATCCTCTCAATGGAGGGAAGTAAATAGTGGGGACTCACAGGGATCTATTGGGACCAATGCTTTTCAACTTGTTCATAAATAATCTGGAATTAGAAGTGAGCAGTGAAGTGGCCAAGTTTGCCTATGACACCAATCTATTTACGATGGTTAAAACACAAAGGGATTGTGAGGAGCTCCAAAAGGATTTCTCCACACTGGGATAGTGGGCATCCAAATGACAAATGCAGTTTATTGTAAGCAAGTGTAAAGTGATGCACGTTGGGGCAACCCCCCCCCCCCCCGCCCCAACTTCAAGTATAACTTGATGGGATCTGAGCTAGTGGTGACTGACCAAGAAAGAAATCTTGCTGTTGTTGTGGGCAGCTTCATGAAAATATTAATCCAGTGTGCAGCTGCTGTAAAGAAGGCGAATTCCATGTTAGGCATAATTAGAAAAAGAATTGAGAATAATACTGCCAGTATCATACTACAAATCTGTGGTGTAACCACATTTAGAATACTGTGTTCAGTGCTGGTTACCACACCTAAAAATAGTTATTGTAGAGCTGGAAAAAGTGCAGCAAAAGAGCAACTAAAATGATCAAGGGGCTGGAGCACCTCCCCTATGAGAGAAGGTTGTAACAGCTGGGATTGTTTAGCTTGGAAAAAAAGGCAGCTAAGGGGAGACCTGATAGAGGTGTACTAAATTATGCATGCTGTGGAGAATGTGGAAAGAGAGGCGTTTTTCTTCCTCTCAGGACAGATAAAAGGAAGCACTTCTTCACATAGCTGAGAGTTAAACTCTGGAATTCACTACCACAAGATGCAGCGATGGCTGCCAATTTGGATGGCTTTAAAAGAGGGTTGGATAAATTCCTGGAGGAGAAGGCTACAGTAGCTACTAGTTCTGATAGCTATGTGCTACCTCCAGTATCTGAAGAAGCACCAGTTGTCGGGGAACATGGGTGGGAGGGTGCTGTTGCACTGTGTCCTGCTTTGTGGGTCCCTGTTCGACAGCTTGTTGGCCACTGTGTGAACAGAGTGCTGGGCTAGAAGGACCCTTAGACTGATCCAGCATGGCTCTTCTTAAGTTCTTAGTGTAGCTCTTGACTTGGGGGATCTCAATAGGATCACATTGGAGAACCCTATTAAAAAGATTTAATTTTCCAGTAGGAGCAGCGGTGACTGTACTACCCCAGGATTTGTTTTGACATGTATCTGTGTAAAACCACACCCAGTAGTGCCACATTTCTCAACATGTACGTGGAAGAGATTGAAACCAAGCACTGTACATTGCTGGGGGGTGAGGAGAGAGGGGGAAATAATTGATACTCTAAAAATATGATTGTCACTTCCAGCAGGAAATATTTTTTCTCTGCCCTTTTCCCCCTTCAGAACAATCCCTTTTACAGCTTTTTTTTTTTTTTTTTTTTTTTTAAAATGAAATATAGAGGCAACAAACGTGACTTTTTCTAGAGATCAGTGATAACAAAGATCTGCTCTTAGATAGGGCTGGGGCATATCAGGCCAAAACATAGTTTAGCTGGCATGTGCTAGTGCTGCAGGGCAAACTGTAGAACACCTGCATGACAGTTTTGCTCCTTAACAGGGCCTATTGTGTAACCTGTCAACCACCTCACCAGATACCTTTTCTTTTTGACATCGTCACTAGAGAACCCGTTTTACAAACAAGCATACCAAGGCTGAAGGAAGCAAGTCGTAATGCTTTTGGAGCCACTTTTTCAGTTACAGAGACATCGTTTTGAAGCTAATGCAGTGGAAGGCGCTACCATTTCTTGACAGTTTAGGTCAACTTCCTTGAGAAGGCCATACAATTGAATTCAGCTTGGATTGAAACATTAGGCTTGGGTTGAAACATTGGTGAAGTGGAAGGAACACTGGGAGATGACCCCAAACTAAAAATGCAACAGTGGGCTCATCTACACCAAGCAGGATATTCCACTGTGAAAGTGGTATGAAAGTGGTATATAAAAGGCAGGAGCCACACTACTGCTTTATAGTGATATTGAAGTGCACTGCAGGATCTACACTACTGCTTTATAGTGGTACTGAAGTGCACTGACAACTGTTGGGGCCCATGACACATCTACACCAAGCAGAATATAACACTATGAAAGTGGTATGAAACCAGTATATGGTCTATGTCATGGGCCCCAACAGTTGTCAGTGCCCTTCAATACCACTATAAAGCAGTAGTGTGGCTCCTGAATTTTATATACCGCTTTTATACCACTTTCATAGTGGAATATCTGCTTGGTGTAGAAGATGAGCCCTATGTATGTCAGAGGAAATATGCAATTTCTCTGCCTTTTCCAGAGGTTTTGAAACTGCTGTCCAAAATGCCCCTATCATGATACAGTCTCAATGGGGATATGCTTTGGAAAGCAGGTTTTTCCAAGGAAGCCCATGACATCTATAATTATTCTGCGCTCATCTTTATTGTTAAGCTCTACAACAGAAATGTTTACTTTGGATTCCCTTACCAAATTGAACTTGTTTAGTCTTAATGTAGCTTGATTTTGCCAATGATAAACAAACATATCTTTGTCCAAATTTTCAGCGGTATCAAGAGCCTATAACTGTCATTACAATTTCTAGGAAAGGGTTTATTTTAAGCCCAGGAGTGACAGCCATCAAGGGGGTAATGCTATACTTTTTGGAGATGGAGATCCTAAGTTTGGATTGGGTTCTTCAAGTATATCTCACTTTCCTGCTTTATGTTGTCCTGCCTGGTCTAACTTCCTAAGCCTCTTAATGCTTGAGAAGCAGAAGCACAAGTCAGATGTGGATATCTCTTCATTGTAAGAGATCTTCACACTCCCTGAGGAGTAAAAAGGAAGGTTTTGTAGCATTTCCCTTCTGAATGGAGGCTGGTTGTAGACTTTACATAGTTGTGTTATGAATGGGAGTACATAAAATAATAGGAAACATTTTGCTTAGTCTGTTCTAATTGGGGTACCTCCAACTCATTATTTGTCGTTAGTTACCAAAATCATTCTTGCTTGTATTATGTGTCCCTTACAGAAATTAGAGGCTCTGTTTCTTTTTGCTCTGCCTCCTCTAATCTCCTTATCTCCAAAGTCCATTCACTTCGACCTGCCAAGGAGTTTTGGCTAAAGCTGCAAAAGATTGCTCCAACACTGGCTGGAAGGACTGCTGACATAAGGCACTCCTCCTAGATGCCAAATGGGCTACATCTGTAACGCTCCCAAACCTGCCAGTCCTGCCTGTGAGGCTGAGAACAGGAATACAATTCAGAAAAATTGCATTCGTAGGAAGATGGTGACAACTGCATGTTTCCTGTAGTTTACCAGTCAAGCCCTTACATGCTTTCTTCCAAAATGAGAAATTGTGGTTTTACCAACTCTGCTGAAGCCTCATGTCAAACACGTGTCTACAGGAAGAACTGTGGCTAAGTGGTCAAGTGTATGCTTTGCATCCAGAAGGTCCCAAGTTCGATTCCCGTTATCTCCAGGAAACCCCAGAGAGCTGCTGTCAGTCATTGTTGACAATGCTAGTCTAGATGAACCAATGGTGTGACTCAGTATAAGGCAGCATCCTATGTTCCTAGAATGTAAATTCAACAGATCAAACTGCTTTTTGGGAATTCCATTGTCTTGTGCCTCTGCTTATCTCCTTGGCTGTCTAGAGTGACAATGTTGAAAAGGTCTCTGCTTTGCTCTATTTTACAAGATACCCCTGGCAGCCAAAGGACAAAAGTCCTAGGATGCAAACCATGCTATCATATGGAGTTGTCAGAATATTAATCTACTGAGCACAGCATTGTCTTTTTGGGACAGAGGGCACATTTGGAATAGTGTGTGTTGTGGGCAGACTCACAATATGCTGCCATGGGTTGTCCGTACACAAAATGGCTTCTATGTGGGGTCATGGCCACTCACAAAAGACCCGTTTAATTGAAAGCTAACTGATGAGGCTCAGGGACAAATTATGTGGCTAAGAAACAAGGCAGAGGTGAGGTCTGAGCCCCAAATGCCAAATCACGTTTCTCAGGACCCTTCCTACCAACTGCTACCTTTTTTTTTCTGGGCAGAAGTACATTACCTTGTGCATACATTACACTTTAAAATTAAGTGTAAAACACCATTTCTGTTTCCTAAGAATGCCTCTGGTGACCAGAAGTATTTTTTGAAATAAAGTTGGTGCTAGAAGCCAGGGCTTTGCTGCATGTCAGCTGCCCAGGTTTTTTTTTATTAAATAGTTGAACATTCTAAAAATAAAATAAAAATCAGAAGAGGCAGCAAGTATGGAAAATGCCAAGGGAGGTGTCCATGGGGGCATGATATTGGAGGCCCCAGGTCTATTCTGATCAATAGTAACTTTCCAGTAGCCCAAGTAGATCTCTCTTTCTTAATCATGCTACTTGAGATCAGTTTTCACTACGGATGCCTGATAATGAACCTGGGACCTTCTTCAGGCAAACTATGTGCCCTATCTGAGCTGTACTCCTTTGTGTCACACATCCGTCATTGGTTGGGGTTAGCTTCATGTTGTTTCTGTATGACAAATCTGCCAATATTGACTGAACATAATCAAATCTGAAAATGCTGAAGTAAATTACTCCACTCTTCCTATCCCCAGATAGTACTGTGGCAGTAGATTTACATTTAATGCTTGTGCAGTAGTTACATTTTGCAGCACTTATTCTAGGATAGGTGCTATCTGCTTACATGCAGCATTCAAGGTAGGACACAGATAATATTCCAGTTAGGGACACAACTTCCAGCCTTTGGTTTGCAGATAGCAGATTTATAACTATCTAGATTTCCATCTATTAGCTGTGTGTTTCTTTCTGTGTACTTTGTTCAAGATTTCAGCCCTGCTCCATATTTCCCTGCTAGATAAGATGCAACAAGCTGTATGAAAAACAAGGTCTTGTCAGTGGTGGAGTGCCATCCTCAGGACGCTCACTTGGGCCCATCACCAGTATTCCAACATCTGATAAATATATGTCTTTTTAAGGAGGCTTTTATATTGCTGGTGATAGTGGTGGGGCAGGTTAAATATTGATGGGACCATTCTTACTTCTGCTGAGATGGGGAAAGATTATTTTTCTTGCTCTTGTTTTCATCCCCTGCTAGTGGTATAAATTATTATACTGTTTAACTTTTTTTTGAACTTTTGTCTTTTGATTTTTAAAAATAGTTTTAAATATTTCATGTTGTAGACCATTTGAGTTCTCTATTAGAGGGATAAATATATGATGAAATAAATAAAATAGAAGTGCAACAGCTACTGTTTAATACAACAACCAAGAAGGAGAAAGGGACAATAATATGTGTGCAAACCTACAACATTGTTGGTCTTGGAAGGGAGCCCTCTCTTGGGTCAACCTGGGGCCAATATCTGCCATGAAAAACTACCTAATTCCCTAGCAATTTGGCCAGGAAGTTTGTACACTCTAGCTTTCAGGTATTCCATCTTTCATTTTTACTAAACTGAACATGGAATAATTTCCTGCTGATAACTAGAGAGATAAAGCTCTCTGTATCTAAGCTACCAAGCCTGAGGCTGCCAATACTTGAGCTGACAGAGATTTTGTCAGCAAAACGAAAAAAAAATGCAAAATAAACTCACACTACTGAATGGTGTACAATGAAAAAAAAAATGTGGATAGTTCCAGATACTCTCCACAGCTCAGGATGTGTCACTTAACAAGATAGGGGCTCAGAGTTCTTCGTAGTCTTTCTGCAAAATGTACTGTTGAAAAGGCACTTACAGTTAGGAACATACAGAATCAGACCATTGGTGCAGCTAAATTAAAATGGTCTACGCTGACTGACAGTAGCTCTCCAGGGTTGTTCAAGGGAGTCCTTGCCAGCCCTGCTTGAAAGTGCCATAGATTATCAGAAGCCCTCTTGGTTGTGCCACATCCTGCATATTTCTATCTGGCAACAACCAGGAAGAGGGCCTTTTCTATGGTGGCCCACTCTCTGAATTATCCTCCCCTCAATAAAACATGCACCAACCCTAATGCATTTCAGACACATGTTGAAGACTTTTATTTGCTTTGGCGTTTGATGCTTGCCATCTTGATTTTTTGATGGTTTGTTATTGATGATTATTAGTTATGTTTTAGTATATTTTAGTTATACTGTACATATTTATATTAAGGTTTCATTGGATATGTTTTACATGACAGGTGGTATAGAAATATTTTAAAATAAATACATGAAATACAAGTTGTCTTCTGCTAGCACATTTTCATCATCCAGAATGCTGTATAATTTTTGAATGACATTTATTGCACGCTTCTACAATTAAACACTTCCATGTTTTTCAAATAAAATTTCCATGTTGAGATGTAGCACAAACCACTGTGTGGACATAGAATATGATTTCTAGGTTTGTCAAAAAATAATAGGCCAATAAAAGTCAGATTTGTTTATTGTAGCTCTATGTTTTGTCTAAAGAAAAACCCAAGATATAAACATCACTTCCCATAGGGTAGCCTATAAACATGAGTTGCTTTAACTAGTGCTGGTGTTGCAAAGGTTAAGGATGGTATTAATTGTAACTCTAAAGGTAAAGCATATGTACTTGGGGTTGACTAGAAGTGTCCCTGATTGTCTGGTTGAAAAGTATTGGAAAACATACCAACCTACTGATGAGAAAATCTATATACAATTACTTCCCCTACAAATCTACTCTCAGAATTATGCTTCCAGGTCATTTTTGGCTACTTGGTAATTCCAGTCTGATATTTACAAAGCGCTGAATTCCAAATACGTTATGAACCTCATCAGGTCTTCATTAGTCAGGAAGACACTGAACAGCCTGATTCACAAATCGGTTAAGATGGGTACCACTTACATTTAAAACCAATGCAATCCAATCCTGACTCCTTAACAGGCTTGCAGATTCTGTACCTATTGATTTAAGAAAGAGCTGGGATCATCGAAACTGGATAATTATTATGTAGAATATTTAAAACAGAACCAGGAGGAAAGAACCAATCTATATACCAATAGCAATCACAGTTACTGCTGGTCCTTTTGGAACTGCAATAGCACCACCCATGCACAACGGGGAGATATTAGCAGCTTGGGGGAACCAAGGTTGGCAGAAATGGGGGAAAAACCTTTAGAACCCTCCAGCTTCCGAAACAGTCCAACAAGGGCTGAGTAGGCTCAATTGGCATGGAAGGAGGGGGAATGGAGTGGCTGGAACTCTGAACAGAAGAACCCCCTTGTACATGTTTTTTATTACTTAGAATTTATTAGAAGAAATGGGCATTGAGAAATGGATATTGATTACAATATGCACACGAGACTCCTCCCAGTCCCCAGGGCAGCTGCCCGTGGACTCATCCCGGGCTGCTGTTTCGCTAGCGAATAAAGCTATCTGTTTGGACAAGAACTTTGGTGTGGACTCCGGTTTCTCCGTGTGGGCTCCAGTTTTTCCGTAACATGTGTGTGTGTGTGTGTGTGTGTGTGTGTGTGTGTGTGTGTGTAGGCTGTTACCACTGGTGTGTTAATTGATGTGTGTGTGATGGGCAGATGTCAAATGCCAATGTGTTCCTTGTATCATCCCCATGTTTTTTGTATTTATTGTACATATTATATCAAAAGCTGGTGGAAATCTAGTTTTAAATGTGTTTTTAGAATGTGTATGTTGATAAAGAATTCCTTAAAACATGCACATGATTTTTTAAAAAAAAAATATTACATGGAGTAGAAGGTAAATACATAACATACTGTTGAATATATAAGTCTATTCAATAAATAATTAAATAGGAAAAATTAAAATAATTGTAAACCTATACTTGAAATAAGCCAGACGCAAGTTATGGTTTTAGGGTAAATAAGAACACAGCACGGCAAGTGCTTTGGATGGCTGAAATAAAATACAAAAATAATCCAGGGATGAATATCTGAAGCTTTTTGTATTTTTTTTAATGCTACAAAACTGATCTATCAAGTTCTTTGGGATGCTCAATGAGTAGACAGCAGGTAAGTAAAAAGGCAAACTGGTTTAGCTCTGCCCTTACTGACTTTAATTTGATGCAGAACTTGCTCAGCAATGAGATACTCTCACCCTTTGCCAAATTGGAAGGAGAAATTCCATTTCTAAGCCAACTCTAGCTTAGCTGCCAGCAAGAAATAAGAGCAGATTGTGACTTGCTTATCACCCCACTGACATCAGAATGCAGCAAAATCCAGCCTGGATCTAAAAGAGGGTTGATTCCTGTGCTAGGAATGCTCACTGAATTTAATTTTTGTGAATTGTGATGTGAACTGTCCTGGTCAGCATCTCCAGGAAGGAAAAATGTGTGGATTGGAATAGGCAGTGTGGTCTAGTGGATAGAGTGTTGGACTGGGAGACTGGGAGTTATGAAGCAGATGGCATCCCTTACTTTCTAACAAATTACCTTGAGAAAAGGACCTAAGGGTCCGAAACACGTCAGAGTTCTTTTATTGCATTAAAAAACCCTACCCTTGAGCCTCTGGCTTTGGGGGGCATTTCTTGAGAGGTTTTCCTTTTTTGGCTCTAGTCCCCACTCGGCCATTGGAGCTCATGGGTGATTTTGAGCCAGTCACTGACTCTCCGCCTAACCTACCTCACAGGGTTATTGTGAGGATCAAATGAAGAAGAAGACCATGTAAACCATGTTCTTGCAAGAGGAAAATGCAGGATGTAAATGGAATAATAAACAAATTTTATTTATTTATTTATTACATTTATTTTATTTATATAAAACTGGCGGTTTACAACAATTAATAAAGAATAACAAAGAAATGTTCAGATTTTGCACCAAATCTAAAATTATATTTTGCTGTTGAAAAATAAAAGACTATTGGATTTAGAGGGACATGAATTGAGATTTGGGTGGCATGGTTATATATGGTACGACAAAGCCATAGTTAACATAGAGTTCAACAACCATTATGCACGGCGTGCTATTCTGAAAACATGGAATAAATATAAACCCAGACTATGTAAAAAAACGCCATTATGGATATCAGTGCAGGAAGCATACCAAAGAATGGAGAAGACAAGTAGTTACAATTGGTGGACATATCGTGCTATTTTAGATCTGTGGCAAGGGGATTATAAATTAAAGTCAAGAGAAGGGTTGACAAAAGAAGGGTATCTATGTCAATGGTTTGAATATATGCAAATGTCAGAAAGGTTTAAAATGGACAAAAAGCTTGTGGCTTTGAAACAACAAAGTCGGAATTTGAAAGGGCATTACGTACAAATGACGATCAGGTTATTGCTAAAAATTTATAAACTTTTATTGAGGTTTGAGACGGAGGAAGAACAAGTGAAAGAATGTATGATAAAATGGGGCCAGAATATGGGACATAGTATACCAATGATACAATGGGAAAATATGTGGACAAGAGGGTTAAAATTTACGTTAAGCACTAACCTTAAAGAAAATTTTTACAAAATGATGCATAGGTGGCATATGCCTCCAGCTGTCTTAAGAAATATTTTTGTAAGCTGCCTTGAGAGCCTTTTTGGCTAAAGGGTGGGATAAAAGTACTGTAATAATAATAATAATAATAATAATAATAATAATAATAATAATAATAATGGGCCATCAGGATTGTGCTGGAAATGTGAAGAGCAGGAAGAAACATGGTGGACCTGCAAAAAACCCCAAAACTTTCTGGATACAAATTCATTCTGTAATCCTAAAAATCCTAAAAATTAATATCCAACTGAAAACAGAATACTTCCTTTTGGGATTTATGGATGAGCAGATGAAAAAGAACCATGGGACTATATTCTTATATATAACGACAGCTGCAAGATTACTATATGCACGAAGATGGAAGAGCAAAATAGTGCCCACAACAGAGGAATGGCTACTGAAGATGTTTGAGCTAGTGGAGATGGTGAAACTCACGGCAATAAAGAGAGGAAAATCGACTTTAAGAAATATAACTGAATGGGAACCTTTTGTAAACTTTATGAAGGGACAAGAAAAAGACGACTTGTACATCTGTGGATTCAACCAATAATGTAGAAAATGTTAACAGAGAAATTAGAGATTTGGATTTGACAGTGATAGAGTAAGAAAAAATAACAACAACATTGATACATACTTTTGCTGGGGAGAATATTGGAAGAACATTTTATTTTTGTGTTTTTGTGGTTTTTTTGCTTTGTTTGATTTTTGTGTGTGTCTGCCTACATGTATTATATTTTGCTCTGTAGTGTTTTTTATTTATTGTTGTTTGGAAACCATAAAAAAATTAACCCCCCTCCCCCAAAAAAGATTTTGCACTTTTTCAAATTTTACAATGCTCAAAAACAAAAACAAAGTTTCAAAATGCTTTTAAAAAGAAGCAACTGCACACCTTTGAGCTGTATTTTTAGTGGAAAGGCAGGATACACATTGAGTAAGTAAAGGCACAAACTTATGTCCTCCATTGATACATATGACCTCCATCCAATGAACCTGGAGGCTTATTTATTTATTTATTTATTTATTTTATTTGTTTATTACATTTCTATACTGCCCAATAGCCGAAGCTCTCTGGGCGATTCACAAAAATTAGGGGCAACCAGTGCAAAGTGAGAAGAGAGGTGGAGGCAACGTTCACCACTGGTGCTCCTGCTTTGTATTTTCACAAGATGGGCTTTTTCACCCATCTAGCTGGGGAGTTCCAAGGGTGCTCCACGGGGGAGGAGAGGATGCTGGAGAGAACTCGAGATAGCTTGTATCCCAGCTTTTCTGATCCCCTCCCCACTCACCAGAATGCTTGCTTCACCCCCTTTCTGAGGTTAAGTCCCTGACCTCAAAGAGGCAGCCATCATGGTTTTTTCCATGCAAGCTGTAAGGGGGAGGGAAAGCGGGGCTGGGTGTGGATTTTAGGATGTTTATAAATGCATATATTTAGATAAAATACATTAGAAGTGCATATTTTGTGAGAAAATACATTCAAACACACACACACACACACACACACACTGAAAATTTCTTGTGACACTTTAAAAACTAACGAATTTATTCTGGCATAAGATTTTGTGGACACTGTCCACTTCATCTGATGTGGGTACAGGAGGCTCTCCTCTTTAGAAAGTCGCCCTCCATGAGTAGAGGTTGATCAAACGCACAAGGAGGGGGGCACGGCTAGAATTCACCCTAAGAACATCAGGAGAGCCATGCTGAATCAGACCAAGGGTCCATTTAGTCCAGCTTTCTGGTCACAGAGTGGCCAATCAGCTGTTGACTAGGAACCCACAAGCAGGATCCCTCTCATGTGTTTCCTTTCCACACATACTGCCTGCCTGTTAGGGCTTGAGAGAGACTGTTTTCTAGATCCTAGCAAGATTCCCGATTAATTAGATATAAAAGAACCTCAAGGCTGCAATCCTCTACACTTATAATAGTAAGTCCCATTGAACTCAGTGGTACTTACTTCTGAGTAGACTTATATAGGATTGTGCTGCAAGACAGTCTTACTGGAACACACCAATAGCCCATCTGTGTCATGGTTTGTTTCTACTAGATATGTTCCATCTGTAGTTCACGTCTTTTCAGTGCTGTTCCACATTTATGCTGACATGTTTCCCATTTAGGGAAACAGTTTCTTCTTTGAAATGAAACGATAAGGATTGGCAACACATGAATACAGATGCTTGGGTCTTTCAGACTCATTCACAGCAGTATCAAAATTGTTAGGGTACTTCCACACAAGATATAGAAATCTGAAATTCGATACATAAGTACTCCAACACACCCTGAGTACTAGAAACTCCAACGTGTGTATGCTGTAACAGGAGAAACATATGTACAGTTTTTCTCACAGTAATAGCTATAGGAGAGTGATGGCATTAGATATATGGCAGCTTTTCCACAATGACCAATTGTGACTCTGAAGATATGACCCATCTTCAGAGCAGGGGAGGGTGGCTAGAGAGAGGATTTGTTGTGGCAGCAGGAATGGTAGACAGAAAATGAAACTAGGCACACATGTTACAGAATGGAGGGTTGTTGGACTTTCCCCATCATATTCTTTTAATATTCAGACTGAGGAATGGTCTCTCCAGTAGCAGCTAGGAATATGATTGCAAAATGTGAGCTGTATGTACTAGTATTATTTTAGTTTTCTTGTGTAATTAGAAGAGACCAATAGATCATTCAGTCCAGCATCATGCCCTAAAACAGCATTCCTGGTACATGCCTCTTCATGCTTTTGTTGGAAATGTTCGAGGATGTTACTTCTCTTTGTCATTACCTGATCCTGTGATCTGCATTGTCTTCCTGATTTTAAATATCAATTTACCTTCTGTAGATGAAACCCATTTTTAATTTTCCTAAACTTGGTTCTAGTTCCTCCTGAATGCATATGACAAAGCACTGATTATGGTAGATGTCTATACAATGGATCATTGTCGTGTAAGTAAAAGTCATCAGTAAATGAAAGTTGTAGATATCTCTGATGGAACTGATCAAATACGTTTCTACCCCTCCCCTCCCCACACACTAAGTAGCTGAGTTCACAAATGCACACATAGATCCTGCATATGGCTATGCTTTAAGAGTCATCCTTACTAACCCCCTTTTTTTCTATTCCACATGGCTCTAATAAACAACCCATGCTTCAACAATATATTATCCTCGTAAAAAGAGAGCTTTTAAACACGCAACCCACTCCTTCACTTTCAGACCTCTGCTTCAAGATTAATCATGAATCGGGCATTCATTTTTCATGGCTGCACTTTCGACCATATAAACTTGCGAGGAAATCACCAGAATAATTAATATGATATTTGAAAATAAGCATGGCTTCAAGAGAGTTCGCTGGCAACAGCTGAAGGCAGCTTGCCCTGTGAAAAGCTGCAAAAAGAAATGACATCTAAAGGCGAGTTCTTCAAACAAAGTTGTTCACATGGTCAAACAAAATGAATGATGAATGGGGCAGGGGGAGGCGGCGTGGCTCATATGTCAGTTCTTTTGTGTAAATAGTAAACAGCTGCAGCTAAACGTCTTGTCCCTTGAAGGGCAATAATTGCTAGCTCAAGGTTAAGATCCCTGAAAAAGACCAGTTTGGTTACTACAGGACTGTGAAATCCCATTCTCTTGGTGCCTATGAACACATAGAAGCATGTGTTAAGTTACATGATACTGACAAAATGGGCTTTGGAAGCCAAGAGAAGAACTGCCATTAATAATGCTGTATCTTTAGCAGAAAGCTTAGCCCAATAATGGCTTCAACTAATGTGGTATTCACCGGGTTTGATCAACATGCATTCTCTCGTATTGACTATAGTGTTCTCTTTGGCAAAGGCGGCTTCTGACAGCCCATTCCCCTACTAATGTTTTTCTTTTACAATACATGTAGGAAAGCAGCAGAAAATGGCCACTGGCTTGAAACATGAGAGCCTTCAGATGGAAAAAAACAATGGGTGAACCGTGCAAGAATGGCTTCTTTATGTATCGTGTTTCTATACTGCTGTTCTGAAACTAATGAAGGCGGTTTACCAAAAGTTCCAGAAAAACCAACCCCGTAATCAAATAAAAGCAGAGTAAAACATTAAAAACAACTTTAAAAACCATAACAATAATTTATAATAAAGTTGAGCTTTGCAAGATGTGTCTGCTATTTGCCTTTCTAGACCATAGAACAACGAATCTGTGGTTATTTGGGGTTTGTCATGGCTCTTCACTAAATGAGTAGATGTCAAAGCTGAGACTTAGGCAGCCTTCGAATGGGAGATAGGACCTAGGAAGTAGGAGTCTCACCAAGGGTCATAACCAGTTATAGTAGTGAGGAGAGACAGTGGCCAGCCTGAATAGGTAGAATTAGAGATGGATGAACCTGTCAATTTCAGTTTGCATCAGTTTCTCATTTTCCCAATCCTATGTTCTCTTTTTTTCCTGAATTTTGTGATTTTTTAAAAAATAGTCTGGCTCTTTGTACGTTTTTCTGAATACATGTGTTTTTTGTATTCCTCTTTGCCTAATATACACTTTTTTGCAAGCAATTCTCCTAGTGAAATACAGTTTTAAATATTGTTTTCCATAATAGACATATTTTTGTAATCAGTTTTTTATTGGAAAACATCATTGCAAAATTTGGATAAGTGTGAATTTTGAATGGTAACAGTTTTGGTTCACATAGTTGTTTGAAACTGCAAAATTAGGTAAAGTTGCATTAAAATGCAAACTGAGTGAATTTCTCCCCATCCCTAGGGGAGAATCAGTCTTTTTATGTGAACCGTTTTGGGGTTTTATTATACTCAGCAGCATATAAATATCACAAATAAAATAGTACAGGGGCAGGCAAGTTTTTTGGGCTGTGGGCACATGTGTCAGTTTGAGAAACTGACCTGGGCACAACCACAAAATGGCTGCCATGGGAGGCATGTCAACGGACAAGTAAACCGACCAAAGGACTGAGTAATTACTCTCTAGTAATTTGAACCCACAGCTTTCAGCAGCAACAGAACAATCCCAGCTGCCTGTAAGAAAAGGTATTAATTAAAAACAAGTGAAAGCTGTGGGACATCATAGAGGGTACCAAGAAAAGTGTCTGGGGGTGCATTGGGGCCTACAGCTACCACATTGGCTGCCTGTGGTTTAGGACTAGAAAACCTGTATCCTCCTCCAACCTATAGCCTTGCAGGCTCACCACACAGGGCAGCTGTGCCCCAAGCTATGGGGTCTTAGTTTTGCCTCCCAACAGCAGCTGACAGAAGGTTGGTGTAAAATGTAAAAATAGTTCCATATGCTACTCATTTGTTGCTGGAAAGAAAATGATAACCAAGTATGGACCTCCAACATAATGGTGCAGCATGTTTTACATTATGTCTGTAGGGACTCTTAGCATCGTCTGATTCTCTCCCCTCCTTCTAAGCTTCTCTGAATTTAAGATCCAGTGAGGGAGATTTCCTAGCCTTTCCTGTGAGCATCAAGAAGAGCAGGGAATACTGGCGGACTTGGGGCCCAGGGCCAGACTGATGTGCAAGGAAGCCTATGGCCAGAACTACACCAAGCAGGATATAACCCTATGAAAACGGAATGAAAGCTGTATAGAAGAGGCAGGAGCCTCACCAAGCAGGATATTGCACTATGAAAGCGGAATGAAAGTGGTATATGATATTTGGCAATGGGCCCCAACAGTTGTCAGGGCACTTCAATACCACTATAAAACAGTAGTGTGGCTCCTGCCTTTTATATACTGCTTTCATAGTGCAATATCCTGCTTGGTGTAGCTCTGGCCTATGGCTTAGGGAAAAGTCTGCAAGATGCTTCGTCTCTCTTTTGTCTTGGATGAAAGGTAGGGAACCTCTAGCAAATGGGCACCAAAGCGAGTGAGGACTTAGGGTTGTGCTCTGCGCACATGTTCTCGATAACAACTTCAGAGCAGTATGGATTAAAACTGTCATGCTGGTGGGTCTTTCTCCCTCTTCACTCCCCACTGCAGCCCTGCAGGCTGCCTGAAGTTCTGCTGCCATATTCTGCACTACCTAACATTTCCAGACAGTTTTCAAAAAGCTGCTCTGCATGGAGCATGTTGCAGTAATTGAATCTTGATGTAACTGAGATGCACATGACCATGGCTAGATCGGTTCTGTTCAGAAACAGGTGACTCGGGGGCAAAAGTACTCCTGATCACAGCTGCCTCCTGAGCATCCAGAAATAAAGTCGAGTCCAGAGCAGTCCTAAGCTGTAAATCTGGGTGGATTCTGGTCCATGAAAGCGCCCACACACACACACACACACACACACACACACACACACACACACATTTATATATACTTTTCTAAGATGCCACAAGACTCTGTTGTTTACCCCCATCCCAACAGACTGTATCTGCATTGCTGGACTGGACTGGAAGTCCTACTGACCAAGAGGACTTCAGTCATGGCTTCCCCACAAAGAATTCTGGGAATTGTCATTTGATAAGTATGCTGATAATTCTCTGATAAAGATCTATTGCTCCCTTTGCAGAGCTACAGTTCCCAATATACTCTGGAGAGAGTGAAGGGATATTAAAACCAAATAGATATGATCAGTCCAAGTGAAACCGGGACTGTAAGGAATTGTGTACTTGCCATTGAACAGTTGGTTGAATCTGTGTATCTTGCATGCAGAAGTCTCCCACTGAATTCACAGAAGATGTGATCTTGGTTTTTGCATTTGTGTATGTTTTAAACATAATGGAACTTTTGGCAGATGAGAATTAGGAAATTCAGAGAAGGCTATGCAAATAAGCTGTCAATTTAGGCTGAAACTATTTATATTTGTTGAAACATGCCCCATTATATTTAAGCTTGGGCATATTTGAGATCTTTATCTGATTGAACACTTTTTTGGAGGATGATAGGATCTTGGCAGAGAGACACTTGTCAGCATGAATGGCTTCCAGGGCTTTGGTTGTACTGATTATTCTATTTTGGTTCTGTGCAGATTGGATGCATCTTCCCACAGATCAAATGGGAGACACATGATACTGAAAAAGTGCCTACAGCACTGATGTAATGGGTGTGTCTCATAAGAACACAAGGAACCCATTTGGAGTAGTGCAATGCAGTGTATGTAGGGCTACTTTGAAGCAATAGGGAGCCAATGCAACTCCTTCAGAAATGGTGTAATATGATTTTGCCTGGCTGTATCAGTTCCAGTTCCAGCTACTGCAACCCACACTAGCTGAAGCCTTTGGTTTGTGTACAGCTCTACATTATAGTTCATGCTCTGGTAACCTTCTATTCAGAAGGTTACCAGAGCATGAACTGGTTTGGTCAGTCTATCCTTGCCCAGGAACCAACTGAAGCTAATGAAAAAGACTCCTAGACAACAAAGCCACCTAGGCCTCAAGGGACAAAGCTGGATCTACAAGGTGTCCCAAGGTAAGCATCTTTGAAGGCTAGAACAGGCTCTACACCTAATTCCCAAACATAAGAACAACCTACCCGCAAGGCTTCCATCTTGTCAGGATTCAATTTCAGTTTATTGGGCCTTAACCAGACACTGATTCAACAGCTGCACAGCCTCAAATGACAAGGAGGAATAGAGCTGAGTGTCCAAATCCCTTGATCGCCTCACTCAGTAGCTTCATAAAGATGTTAAAAAGATGAGGGATAAAATGGACCCTTGCAGTAGTCTACATCTCAAATGCCATGGGGCCAAGCAGACCCCTCCCCTCCACAGCTACTTTCTGATACCAACCCTGAGGTAGGAGTGAAATCAGTGGGTCACCATGCCTCCCACATCCAATCCAATAAAATACCATGGTTGATCATATCAAAAGCTACTGAGTTATCAATCAATAACCACAGAGTTGCATTCCCACTGTCTCTGTCCTAACATCTGTGGGAACATCCAACACCATTTCATTACAAAAACCAAGGCCTGAAGCCGGATTGAAATCGGGTTTGATCATGGGTAGTCCTGTCCCCCCAGTTATGCTAGTGGGCAGGGTCATCCCCATCAGACCAGGAGCATAGCCCTCTACTCTCATATCAGGGGGAGGGCCACGCAGTGATATCATCAGTCCCTGGCCAAACCTCTCTGATGCTGTTTGGTTCCCAGGTGATGCATTGCGTGGGCAAAGCCAGTGTGCAGCAGAGCAGCAGCAACTAAACTGGGGACTGGATGAACGCTGCTCCAACTGCTGGCTTAGCTCAGGGTTCTTAGCTTCAGTGTGTCAGTGTAAATCGAGTTTCAGTGAATCTTAGCATTAGGCCTTTCGGTAGTATCCACATCACATTTAACTCCTCAAGCCAGGGCTTTGGAGCAAAATATTCCCTATGTGTAGTTTTGTCAAGCAGGTGGGTGGTCACATGCTGCGCTAGCCAAAGCATCTGAATGACCTTTAGCAGTAGTTCTGCGCTCGGCATATTGCAGCTCCAATCACTATTTGAGGTCACGAACATGGATCATTCTGCTGCAGTCCACATCCAAGAGCAACAGTTGCAAATGCCTAGGCAGATGCAGATGGAGGATGTGCTTCTCAGGCCAAAACAGAAACATCCCCCCCTCCATCATCCAAAACTTAACTTGCTTCTTTTGCTGCTTTAGATAATTTTGAAGAGAAGGAGTAGACGTACAGTTTTCAGTAAGCCACTCCTGGTCAAATTAAGCCATGGAGAAGTATTGGATTTTGATCATCATATTATTTTTCCTGATTGATAATTTGTGAGATTTTATGAACACATGCAGAGGTAGACAGAGTGCCTGTTCTGTCGCTAAGATGCAGTTATATCTAAATAGCTTCCTGGTAGGGTGGGCTGTTATGTATCACCTCCCCACAAAGGAAAATGCATCACAAAAAATAAAAAAATGAAACCGTGAACTGTGTTGCCTGCCTACCATTCCACCATAGTTTCCTGGCCATCAGTCACTATCAGTATACAGATATCATCATCATCATCATCATCATCATCATCATCATCATCATCATCTATCTACTGCTCTATAGCCAAAGTTCTCTGGGCAGTTTACAAAGATTAAAACACAGAACATTAAAAACAAATATACAAAATTTAAAACCATAAAAAGAGATTACATCCAACATCTATCTATCTGGGTCAGTTAAAAACTCAACATATGCTGTTAAATGCCTGGGAGAAGAGAAAAGTCTTGACCTGGCACCGAAAAAATAACAATGTTGGTGCCAGACAAGCCTCGTTGGGGAGATAGTTCCATAATTGGGGGGGGGGCACCACTGAAAAGGCCCGCTCCTTTGTTGCCATCCTCCGAGCAGATAAGATCCTTGGGCAAGAGTCTTGACCAGTAGGATAGCAAGGGCAGCTCATGGCATCTCTATTTGCTTATTTTTTTGGTTGTTGTTTATTTGTTCAGTCACTTCCGACTCTTCGTGACTTCATGGACCAGCCCATGCCAGAGCTTTCTGTCGGCTGTCGCTTATTTTCTACATTGGGGTATATTGGTTACCTACATGCAAAAATCATCAAAGTGACCATATCAGAGAAAAAACCCTAGTTTGGGCGGATTTCCTTTTATTTAAGAATTGAGTTTTCACGTAGAGGAGTAATTTTATTCAGATGCCTGCCTATCTGAAAATACAAGTTACCATGTGAAGACTTTATCCCATCAGATTTAAGCATATAGATTAGTTCCCATTTAGCCTCACCCAAAATTGCTGAGTTCTCATTAGCCTCTAATCTATCCCATTTGACCTTTGGATAGTGGAAATGTAAGATCAACATGATGACATCATATCCTAGCATTTGTGTAGCTAGAGAGATTTGCTTCACATTTTTATAATCAGTATAAACTACTAGTACTACTGTAGAAATAGTAAAAACAAACTTTTTTTTACAATTTAACTTGAAATTTAGTGGTAGAAAATTATCTGAACAGTTCTGTCCATATTGTTATTGTAAATGGAGCATTGCCAGTTTGCTAAGTCTGCTGCCTTTACCCAGGTGAGTACTTCAGGTTGTTTGACACTTTATGTAACAGCCCATGTAAATTTGTGGTCTTCCTGCACCTACGTTTATAAGAGTGAACTTGGGGCTGCCTATACGATGGTGGGCTGCCACTGCAATAAGCAAACCCCCACACTTTTGCTGCTTCAGGGTGGCTGTGTTTGACGATACACAGCTCCCTGTCACACTTTACATGAGGGCAGTCTATACACATGGAAAGCCCTGAGGTGGGTGCTGCTGCGTCAATTATGTGACGCAGCAGCCACTTTGCAGCCATTCATGCAAAGCTAAGAAGAAAAAAAGTCGGGGACTCACCCCGACGTCTTTCTCTGGAGCAAGGCGAGTACGGTGCATCTGCCATCTAAACTTGCCCTGGAGTCACAGTGGAGGCGTGTTGGGCAGATTGCAAGCCGTTATTAGTCACTGTCTGCATCAGCAGGGGCAGGACCAGAGGCTGACGAGTATCCAATGCAGGACGGGAAAAGATGGTGTCTCTGCATTCCAGCTGGCCAGCATTTATGTTAGATGAGCGATTTCACCCATCTAGTAGCGGCATCTCAGGGAGGAGGGGGGAAGGGAGGAGGCTGGGATGGCCATGGGAAATGGTATAATGCAGCCACAATGGTCTCCTCCCATTCCCGCACTGAAGAACACCCACTTTTCTTTGGGGTGGGGGCAGGGAACACAGTTTCTTGGCTCTGAGCCGTCTCTGAGCTCGGGGCCAAGAAACTAAGCAATCCTATGCAGCCCCCCCTTGCTGTATTGCTCTCTAAATAGTTTGTTTCAATGTGCCTGAAATGAATACTGCAACACCAAGAGGGAAACGTTGCAATACCACTGGCAAGGCTATATATTCACCTTCTGCTAGCATAAACAGTAAAAGGAATAGCATGTAGTTTACATCATGTTTGAAACGACTGGGAAGAGCAAGGTTATTGTCCATATTAAGATGAAGAGCCTCATCAGATGAGGCTAAAATGTAAAAGAATACCAAAAAAACTGTAGAACTGGTCTGAGTAGCCGTCCACTCACTGTAAACTACTTTAAAAGAATCTAAATTTCTAAGTATTTTTCTTTTCTTTCCCCCCCAGAGTACCAATTCCTCCTATGACTTGGACTCCCTGAGCAACTCCTTAAGGATCTATTTTTTTTACTTTCTTCCTAGTAACTTGGGGTTTAGGGTGTAGATGTGCGATGAGTGACAGTCCAGACACTTGTGGCTTAACACAACAGCTTATTAATGAACTAAAACAACCAAATTACAATAAAGGTATTTAGTTTTTGTATTACCCTGAGTAATACAAAAGGTATTAAAAGAAAATATTAAGAGTGGCAAAAACTCAAGTTCTTTTATTCGAAACTGCTTCTTTCTGCTTTTTCCTTATGTGCCTGTCTTGCTCTGGCTCTGGTCTGGTCTTCTTTGCTTTGTCACTTTGTCTCTCTCTCTCTCTCTCTCTCTCTCTCTCTCTCTCTCTCTCTGTGTTTCACTTTTATATACCTTTCTCCCAAAACAGAAAGTTAAGTTCCCACTTGAGGAAATGAAACTTAACTGTATAAATGAAACTTAACCAGGGAATGAACATTAACTGGAAAAATTAAACTACTCTTCTCAGGGATTACCACCCCCCAACAGAAAACGCCGGTCCACTGGGGCTGCCTTTATTACCTTGCCACAGTAGGCCTCATACTTTAACAACCAGAGACAAGTTTATAGAATTACTGCAAGCAATTTATGTCAGGACTGACTGAATAAGAGATAATGAAAGTTTTCTGTAAGGAAGCAGCTGAGAGAACTGCAAATTAGAAAATTATTTTATTTTCCTTCAGAATGTTTTCCTTGATTACCTTTGTTGTTTGTCTTAGCGAGTTTCTTGTAGCGTTTCTCCTTAAAGGCTTGGAAGTTAAAATCTGATGAATTATCTCGCTCTTTAAATTTGCCATCCCAACACCTTGAGAGATGTCAGAGAGAATCTGATTCATTTCACTACACGAGGATTGCACCTTAAATGTTTAACAGCTGCCAAGGTTTCCAAAGTTTATAAACTAAAATATGAAATGTTCTTGGCTTTGATCCAGTGTTGGTTCATGCAGGAGTCATTTTGGAACTCTCATATTTGTAGAATAGGACAGAATCAATGTTTTGTGAGTTTCAAATTTTGTGTCATAATTTGCATATTCATTGGGAGAATTATTGCTGGACAGATATGTAAACACTGATTCCTTTTCATTATTTTTCATCTAAGTTCCACTGCTGACAGGGATCTATACAGAAGCCGCAATAACCTAAAACAAAACAATTCAGGGAACTGTGCTGTTCTTGAGCTAGTCCAGAGGAGCAAAATTTGGTAAAGCCCCTTGACCCAACTCAGCCTTCCTATATATGCCTGCATAAATCCTCCTCTCAATTCACGTAACTGAAGATGGGGCAGGGTGGGGTTTAACTGCCTTAGTCAAGTTTACATGACATTTACTGAGGTTGTTTCAATTCATTCCCACAGGTGCAGGGTGTGGTAGCCCATTCTGGTCTGGTACATCATGTGCCATACAGATGTTTGCAGAATCATTATTGGCTGTGCAGTTGAATTACTAGCTTCCCATGGTAAATGTGACCATAACACAAAGAAGAGAATTTCCATTACTTGGGGGTGGTTCTGATGCTCTGGTTAAGTATCACGGTGGCCAAGCTGGACAGTGGGAAGCTATCCATAATGAGAAAGGCTACCTCCCTCACACAAACTCTAAAACCAAACCCTGCCACCTCCTGGAAAGTAACATCTCTAGAAGGCCTGCTTCCGATAATGGGATCACCTGACAGAATCATTTGAACCCTCTATGAATGCGTTCTGCCACCGTGGACCAGTAGAAAGAGGTTTAGTACCCCTGCCATATACTCCTGGAGTAGCCCAATGGGGTCATTCAACCTCTCTATGATCTCAGCCCATCATAAAAGTCTAATAAGAGGAGGTTTTAGAACCTGTCATACATATGGGAGTTCAAAATGGCAGTTTGGCCAAGCAGAGACACAAGACCCTATATGGTCACATTCCATCTCACTGACCAAAGCTTCCCCACCTGCAAACCAGAAGAGATGCAGTTAGATTTATTTATTTATTTATTTATTTATTTATTACATTTTTATACCACCCAATAGCCGAAGCTCTCTGGGCGGTTCACAAAAATTAAAACCACAGTAAAACACCCAACAGGTTAAAACACAATTACAAAATACAGTATAATTACAGTATTTGACCAAAGCCACCATTTCCTTGCCCATACATGTTTTGAGGAGAGGTGACCAGCACCCCTTTCAGACCTCTGCTTCTCTCCCCCCCCACCCCGCACCTCAGCACCTTCAAATATTCAACCCAGAAGGGCTGTAATAGATCACAGCTGAGTAATAGATACAAAACAAAGCTAATTAAAGTAACAGGTTTCCAAGGTGAAACAGTTTTAAAAAAATACAAAATGCAAAACCTAATAAGTTCCATATTTTGTTCACTACAAAAATAAAATAAAATAAATCAGTGAAAATACTGATTGGTGCATGAATAATATTTGCTTAGAAATAGGTTTTGAAGTCAGATAATTAGACTATTCCTTTCACGCAAGAAGATAAACAATAGCAACACAAACAGCATAGTTGATTGATACTGGAATGGCAAGTGTTTCTTACAGATTGGTAATTCTTGAAGGGTGGCTTGAAATGGGCACTTACTGTGGAAGTCTAATACGCCCCCCCCCCAAATATCAGCAATGAGCAATCTTGGGCCACCATCCTCAGCCAGCCCCAGCTACATAGTGTGGCCATGTACCCTACTTTAGAGATGACAGCCATTTATTTGAAGGAATTATAGTAATTATTTCTACATTTCTAAGTATATACATAACAGTTAAAATTGGTGTCCTGCGTAGTCCATGTTTTTGTTTTGCATATACACCTACCCAATTTAGGTACTAGGACTTTTCCATGCTTTAAGGTGCAATCCTATACGTGGTTAGCTGGGGAAAGCTGGGAATTGTAGGACTTTTCCCCATCTAAATATCCATAGGATTGAGCTCTTAACCAATGAGGGCTTTATTCCTTTCTTTTCAGCCTGTGTTAAGTACTCACCCACCCAACCCAATGTGGAATGAAAAGCAGCTGGGATAGAAGGGGATCTGATCAGAGGGCAAAAGCTTACAGTCCTCCTTCTAACCATTTCTAGGAACGTAGGAAGAGGAGCCATAGCTCAGTGTGAAAGAGCACCTGCTTTGCCTGCAGAAGGTCGCACTGCAATTTCAGAAATTAGGTTATGCAAAATTTATTTATTTATTTATTTTATTACATTTATATACCGCCCCACAGCCGAAGCTCTCTGGGCGGTTTACAACATTAAAAATAGTAAACATTAAAAGTATACATTTTTTTTTTTAAAAAAACATAAAAACAGTATCCATTTAAAAACAACAATTCTGGCAATCAATGACAATAGGAAACAATGTATGTTGAAGCACTTCTATAACTGTTGACTTTCAATAATTACATGTCTTGGTGACAGTGGCCTCCAAATGAAGAACTGCATGAAGCTCTTGTTTGTTGGACTGCGTGCAGCTTGGGATGGCTTGTCCCTCTCCCCTCTCTTCATCCACTATGTCTGAGGAGGCTTCTCCAGTGAGCTGCAGTGCTATAGTAAACAAGTAGAAGGGGGTTCAAGTCAGTATCAAGGAAGAACAGTGACAGTTTGGCTTTATAGAGTTATGGATTCGAAACGATTTCAGGTGTTACAATACACAGATTGAATGGAATCATTGAAAGCAACATCTCCCACTGTACTACCATATATTATTATTATTATTATTAATAATAATAATAATAATTATTATTTCTTGCCCGCCTCTCCATTTTGATCGAGGTGGGGAACAACAGTAAACAATAAAATACATAATACTCAATTAAAACATAATATACATTGTTAAAAACATCCAAAAAAATCCTAAAACCATTTTAAAAACATCTTAAAATTCCACTGGATAGGCCTGCCATAAGAGATCAGTCTTTATAGCTTTCTTGAATGCTAGTAGACTGTTAAGTTGACAAGTCTCCTCCGGCAGGCCATGCCACAGTCTGGGAGCAGCAGAAGAGAATGTCCTCTGAGTAACAGTTGTTAATCTAGTTTTTGCTAGCTGAAGTAGATTTTTCCCAGACGACCTGAGTGTGCCGGGTGGATTGTACAGGACAAGGTGATCCTGCAGGTAGCCTGGACCCAAACCATGTAGGGCTTTAAAGGTGATAACCAACACTTTATACTTTGCTCAGAAACTAATTGGCAGCCAGTGAAGAGATTTTAAAACTGGTGTAATGTGGTCACCCCTAGGTGTACCGGTGACCAGCCTAGCTGCCATATTTTGAACTAGTTGAAGTTTCCGGACTAGGCACAAAGGTAGCCCTATGTAGAGCACATGGCAAAAGTCGAGCCTTGAAGTTACCAGTGCGTGCACTACCGTCTTTAGGTCTTCTAACTCTAGGAAGGGGCGCAGCTGGCGTATCAGCCGAAGCTGGTAGTAGGCTTTAAATAGCTATAAAGCAGTCAGTATATTACAGTATAGTAAACAAGTGCATGCATCCATTGACAGAGAGAATTCAATTTTTACTGTTTTGGGTCTAATTATTTTGTTCCTTGAAAGCCCCATATATTGGCCCCATTCAGAAGACACCTTAAACCATGGCTTTAACCATGGTGGTTAAGCCAGAAACCCAGGCTGTGTTCAGAATATACCTTAAATCATGGCTTTAACCATGGTGGGTTAAGCCAGAAAATCTTATTCACTGTGGTTAAAGCCATGATTTAAGGTGTCTTCTGAACACGGCCTGGCTTTCTGGCTTAACCACTGTGGTTAAAGCCATGGTTTAAGGTGACTTCTGAATGGGGCCACTGCCAGGCAAAGGCATCTTTGTATCTGAAGATGGTCTACCCTCTGCTGCCTCTGCCTCCTCTGATGGTTCCTCCTCCATCTGCTGTTGGATCCTTCTAGACCACCTACCTGTCTGCATGCCTGTGGTGATTAAAAGGAAATATTCCCTAAGATTAACACACTGATTTTGCATGAATTAAACATGAGTATAGTTGATAACACCTTCTTAGGTTGGGTTGGTGCTAATTAATTGAATTTCTTTAACTGATCAAATTAAAGAAAGAAATACAGACTGTAAATAATGATGTCAAACTGATGGCCAGAAAATGCAGGAGCCCTCTGACCACTGCTCTATCTGGAAAAGTTTTATTGAAAGTGGAATTTCAGCAGGTGTCAGTTGTATGCATGCAGCACCTGGTGAAATTCCATCTTTATCACAACAGTTAAAGCTGCAGGAGCCCTGCATTGCCTGACTAGATACAAAATAGAGCAGGACTCCTGCAGCAGTAACAGACATCTTGTTTCTGAATGAAGATGTAAAATGAAAAGATTTTTAGAAACTCACTTGCTGGGCGTCTCTCGGACCAACTAGGCTCCCCTGCACGGAGCCATTGTTCATGCGCGGCATTGTAATAGGGTGGTCATGCATGCATGGGTGGTGTTCCTTCATATTCCTCCATTGCCTCAAAGAACTTGGCCTTTATGGCCTTAAATTTGTTCTGGCCTGTAGAGGACTCCTGGGTAGTCCTCCTCAGTTAGGACACCTGCTGCCTCTTTAAAAATGTCAAGCGTTTGTTGGCTTGAGCTTCGCATTAGTCGCTTGGCCTTTCCACTTTGGAGAAGTAGCTCTAGCAGGACTGCTACCTCCTGCCCCTGCCAGTACACTACTCTCCGTTCTGCCATTTTAAAAATTTCTCCTTTTAATCCTCGCTTGAATCTATGCAGCACAAGGATGTACTGTGTAGGAAACAGTGCCCCCTATACACCTCCAATACAGAAAGTGTTTAAACATACATGCACATAGCTGTTTAAGGAAGGCAGAAGCACGGATTTCAATGAACGGCCTTATTTAGCGATATAACAGCAACAAATTCAACATGAATAACAGCATAACTGGAAGTAACTTCCTGACTGTTAGAGCAGTATGACAATGGAACCAGTTACTTGTGGGCTCTGCCACACTAGAGGCATTCAATTGGCAACTGGACAACCATCTGTCAGGGATGCTTTAAGCTGGATTCCTGCATTAGCAGGGGGTTGGACTCGATGGGCTTATAGGCCCCTTCCAAAGACCGAGGATGGGAAGATCAACTGGGTTTTGCTCCGCTGCTCTATCAGTGATTGCGTGACCCTTCACTTCACAGATATTGTGAAGAATCACACAGTCACTGATAACCAACGAAACATTTTCCTCGGTCACCTCCAACTGACCGGTGAGACACCGCCAACAGCTCTTTAGTTGCCCAAACGCACGTTTGACAACGTTCCATGCATGGCTCAGACAGAAGCTAAAGTGTGCCTGCTCCGGGGTGAGGTTCCTGCTTTAGGGCTTCATAAGCCATTTCCTAAAGGGATAAGCCCCATCTGCAACAACACGTTCTTTCCAAAACGTGTTGGCCCATATAAATATTTTTTCAGGCACCTGAGAACTTTTACCCTTGTGGGCCTTCCCCTCTTGCTGTTCTCCAGGGTTTCACACAGGGATTCTTCCCCATTTTACCTGGAGATGCCAAGACTTGACTGGACTTCATACAGACAAACCATATGCTCTCCCACCGAGCTAGGAGAACAGGAAGCTTGCAGTATTCCTTATTCCCAGGTGGTCTCCCAGCCAAGCACTAAGTGGGCCCACCCTTGCTTAACTTCCAAGCTATGTTGAGAAAGATGCACACAACTGAGCGTCGTGTCTTGTTTGAACATTAGAAATTTAAGAAAAGCAGGAATGGAATTAAGGTTATCAGCATGAGTACCACGGTCTATCAACACAGAGGTTGCATTTTTTTTATTATTATTATTCAAACCCAGCTGAGATGGAACTTAGTAAGTCAGACCATTGATATAGAATGAGCAAGCCTCCCCCCACTTTTTTTTCCTTTCCAAAGCACCAAATTAATTTTCTCTTGTGTTTAAGGTTAGGCCTTGCCCAATCTGATGCCACTAAATCTTGTAAACAATCAAAGGCTATCACAAAATCTTGAGCTTGTGACGTTTCGGGGTAACAGATCTCCACAGTTGCTCCCCAAACAGTACACAAGATGACAACAAAAATGGGAAACAACTTTATATTTATTACTATGGCAAAGCTGCTAGTGATAAATTATGGAGGGAAAAGAAAAGGACTGAAGGATAATTGACTGAAAAACAAATGTCAGTCAGAGTAAACACAGCAGATTCTACTGAACCTATTTGCAAAATGTCAGAGGAGTTGTTTTCCTTCACAATATTTGTGCTGGTATAAAGGGACTGTGGTTTAATTAAATTTCCCCACTGACACTGGGTATTCCACTCGATGTCACTCTGAGATCTTGCTAAGATGAAGGACAGCATCCTGATTAAAGGATGCACCAGTCTTCCCTGCCCCCTCCCTGTTTCTTCAAACTGTAAAGTCTAAATTGGCTAGAAGTTGGCTCTACTTTTGCCTGCCACAAGAAAAATGCTCACTTGGAAATGTCCTAAAATGTTCCCGGTAGAACACCTTGTGTTGAGCATGCCCAGGATGTGGCTTGCCCAAGAGCACTGCATGATGCAAAAACAGCATTGATAAAGACAGAAAACTTGTTTCAAAGAGCCTGATTCTCAACAATTAGGCTGCATTGGGTGTTATTAAGGCACAACCCAGCACAGATTTGTAAGCCCAGCTCTCCAATGAGAAATGCCAAGAGGGAGAAAATCCAGAAGCATTTTTGTGATGGTATTTATTAATTACATATGATTGGCTTACACATGATTCCTAAGAGGTCTCTGGCCTTAGCTAGACCTAAGGATTATCCCAGGCAAATGGAGGGGTCATCCCTGCCTGCTCCTGGGATCCCCTGTGTGTCATTTGGATGCAGAGGGATGATCCCGGGACAATCCCGGGATATAGGCCTGGTCTAGCCATGACCTCTGTCAAGACAGCTTACAGGGTCTGACCTGCTTATCAAAATCAAACAATCATTTTATTTGTAAACTGCTTTTCCATATAGTATGCACAAAGCAGTTCACAACAAAGCCTTAAGAAAAAGTATTACAATACATTAACATACATATTAAAGAAAAGTCAGAACAATTTCATTAAAAGTACATAATAAAATATTAGTACTAAAATAATTAATAGTTCCATTATCAACAAAACCAAAATGAAACATCCTCTGAACTTGCTAGTTAGACTAGCAGCAGAGCAAGGGTTCCCCAGTGGGATCCATAGGCACATCCAATAATGCTTGCAAAGTTCTTCACGCTCTGCCTCCTTCGCAGTAAATAAATAAATATTGAAAAACATAATGGAGCCACGTTCGCCTTCCTGTTCCTGAACCTGCTACTCATCGGCTGTTCTATGAGCAGCAAGAGAAAGCAAGAGAAAGGGGCAGAGAGGAGAGAGGCTAGGAAGGGAGAAATTAGTGAGGTAAAGAGGTAGGGGTAGAGAAATAGGCAGGCTAGAGGCAGTGAGTGGAGAGAAACAGCAAGGCTAGGGCCTTGGAAGGGAGAGAAAGAAGTAGGCCAGGGACAGGGAAGGGAGGAAAGGGGCTGGAAGATTGGGCAGGCCAGGAGGTATATCTTTCCATTTCCCCCTCCCTAGATTTAGGCCTGTGTGGCAACCATTATGTGACCAGCCATATTGTCCATGGCATCCATTTTGTGGTGGTGTCCACAGCAGCTTCTCACATTCTGAAATGTGCCCAAGGGTCTAAAAGTTTTGAGGACACCTCAGTAGAGTATGGGCTTTTAAAAAGGGAAGTTGGGGCAGTTGTCAATTCCAGATGTTAACAGGAGCAGGATGAAACACCCTCTGGCCTTGATGATAAACACTAGGTAGCAGTGCTCCTTTCTCTGGTGATAGTGGAAGCATCAGCAGCAGAATCAAGCCTTTTGAACATTCCTACAACAAGGCCAGTCCCAGGTGTGGGATGATATACCTTCTGGCCTAGATGATAACCGGTGGATAGCACACTTCTCTCTGGTGATGGTTTTGCTAAAGAAGCATTCCTAAACATTCCTACAACAAGCCTTCCTACAACAAGGGCCAGTCCCAGGTGTGGGATGATATACCTTCTGGCCTAGATGATAACCGGTGGATAGCACACTTCTCTCTGGTGATGGTTTTGCTAAAGAAGCAGAACCGAGACATGGACTTGAAACCATTCAAATTCTATCACCTTGATTGAATTCAACCATGTCAATATAGTGGGAAATACTGCGAGCAGAGGACTATCATGAAGGAGATTGTGTCCAGCTGCTTTTTGTGGGCAACTTTTAAGACTCTTCTTGCTCTGCCTTCTTATCATTCTTTATCTTTAAACCAGATTTGGATTATACAGTCCTTCAAATTGAGGACATCTTTAAATAGATAACTGTCTCCTATAAAGTAGGACACATAACCACCCTAGTTAATGGACTGTCCTCCTCTCACATGGAAATAATATGAGAAAATGATGAGTGTGGTGTGGGGGAATGAAACAATTATTGTGATTTTGAAATCATTGTACACTGCTCTTCTCTATCCCAGTCTTAAACAATCCTGTGCACACTTACCATGGGCTAATCCCATTGAAATGAGTGGGACTTACTTTTGAGCAAAAATACAGGCTAGATCTACACTACTCCTTTATAGCCTTATTGAACTACACTGATAACTGTTGGGGCACAGGACACATTCCATATAACACCTTTATAGTGTTATATCCTGCTTTTTATTCCACATTCGTATTGTGTCATCAGACGAGCATTTTATCGCATGCTTGCTACTGCCCTCTTACAGATGTTTCATGTCCTTTAGACGATGATGTCCACCTCCCATGCACCTCCCATTCCTTCCTCTTGTCTTTTCGTTACAAAATAGACCCCTTTTAATCCATCTTTTTTTAAAAAAACGGAATGTGCTGTCATTTCCTGCTCTGTGCAGGAAAAGTGGTGTGATGTAAATGGCCCCCAAATGGGCCATGTGGTTGTTGCTGCTTCCTCTTTCTCTCCCCGTGTAAAGAGACTGTTGCTGTTGTGGGACAGCAGCAGGAGGCCATAGTGACAGTAGGGAAATGCGAAAATCCACCCATCTGATGATGCTTGTAATGATTTGACACAAGGTTTAGATCTGGCCACAGAGTATATAAATCCAATGAAAGCAAATAAACAAATAAAGCAAAACAAAAATAGCTGATTCCATGCATGACAAAGCCCACTTCTTCTTTTTCTCAGAGTCATGTGCAACACTAAAATGGAAAATAAAAAGCCCCTTCTTGACTAGGAGGGGAGTTTATGTGAAAAGCAGAAAAATAAAAGAGGGAAGAATGTTGATAATCAGGTTTGCACCGAGTAATATTATTAAGGTGCAAAAGGTGCACAAAATGAAGTGCAGTCGGTAACTTGATGTAAAGAAAAGCGTGGAAAGGTATGAATCCCAGATTGTAAGACAGGATAATGCCAATGAAAAATGTCTTCAAAAGCTTGCTGTTAGGTGCTAAGGGGAAAAAACGTTTTGGCACAGCGCTTTTTCTTTTCTTTTCTGGGTTTGGAATGAGACCTTGCGATATGCCTGTGCTCAGCTGTTAAAATTGCATGCAATAAGCAGCTGGGATGAAAACGTCCGGGAAAAGTTTGTGTGTGTGTTTTAAAGTGTAAAGAAAAGAATATGCCTGTGCATTAAACATTCTGTGTTTTTTCAGCGCCTGCCAGCACGGCCTCTCCAAAGCTCCCGCAAGCTGCATTCTGTTTGTGCAGTAAACAAGCAGTAGCTTCTGCACCTATGCACATTTGTTTACTAAATACAAGGAAACAATGGAGTTCAATTAAAAGTAGATTAGTCACACATGTACCAAAGGAACGTGTACTTAACTGACTGTGGTGAATCTGGCTCCAGTTAAATCCCCAGAGAGGCTGCTGCGGCATGTCTGCCTAGGCCTCACCGGTGTCCCATTCCCCCTCCCTCTGTTACAGTCTGAATGGTGGTTCTGGAATATGTTAAGCTGATCAAGTAATAACTGAAGGGCAGATGTTGTGCTAGCAGAGGTTTGCTGCAACTGTGCAGATGGGATGGTCGATGGCCCTGGGATTGGAGGCATTGTCTGATGGGTCTGTTGCCATTATTGCTGAATCTTACACCATATGTGCCTTTGGTCTCTCTTGGTCAAACATTTCTTTTTCCAGGGGCAGAAATCAAGCCAATGCCAGGATAATGGCCAACTAAAGAGAGGGCAGCCCAGTTCTCAAAGGTATTCCCCTGGAGTGAAGGGCATCTTTTGTCATCGACACCCTTCCAAGACTGGGTGGACAATCCCTTGGCAATGTTCCTCATTTGGACCACTGATAAGAAATGTTAGGAAAAACATATGGTTTCAGAGACAATAGATGAAAATGGAGAATATGTTTGAAAGATTTTGCATTCTCACAGAGTTGTAGTCTTTCCTGTGCTATCTGTCTGAGAGACATGGTGTTACTGGTATTCTTAAAACACATGGTCGCTGGTCACCATTTTAAAAAGTGATAGGATAAAATGAATTCTTGCTAATGCTTAGATCATGGCAACTTTGGGGTGTGTGTGTCAAAGGAGGTTTTTTTAACCCCTGTTTACTGCACTCTATGGGACAAATTTTTTCCCTTTAACTATGATGTTGCCAAATCAGTACTACAGAGTGCTAAACAGGCCAAATTTGACTTGTTTTGAAGATAAATTTGACCTGTAGAGCTTCAAACCAAGCTAAATTAGGCCCAATCAGTGCTGCATAGTGCTAATGGCTATGTGTGTGTGTGTGTGTGTGTGTGTGTGTGTAGGGGGTATGTTTGCATTGTTGTTGCCACATTGGGTGCAGGACCTGGAGCTTAGACCATCATTGTGATCCCCTGACATGTACTCTCTGATGCATGCATGTAACAACTTTCCTTAGTGTTTTGTTTGAAGTGTATATATGTCAAGACAAGATACCAAAATGAACCTCATAGTCATAGTTTTGTGATATGTGACACAAATCTACAGTTTATATTAAAGTTCAAATGTGTGGGGAGTCTGTACTTCCATCATCTAATGTATATATACTTTTAGTTTAAACATACCCCTGAATTCCATACATTTCCTAACCCATACATAATTTTTAACAGTCTGCAGATCTGAGAATAAACGATTCTGCCAAACCACTCCCACTCCAAGGTTTTAGCCACTTAAAAATAAAATTAGCATTTGTTGAGTAAGGCCTGAAGATGGAGCTGTTGGCAAAGAATTCGAAGGAATAATGATCCATATACAGAAATCCATATACAGAACTGCACAGATTTGATAGAAGCAAGCATTGCAAATTGCTTATCTTGGTTACATCCTTAATATTTTCAAGGGGAAGCAAAGTTGCACAGTACTGCTATAGAATGCACAATTGCCTAAAGTAAAGTAAAGTTTTGTCTCTACCTTACAATGATCCTTGACAACCTATTTATGTGAAGAATTTCTCATTGGAACTGGGTTTTCCATGGATAGGGGGATAAACATACTATTGCTTTAAAGCTCTTTATAACAGTTTTGACAACTGTTGGGGCCCAGGACACACTGCATATACAGGTTTCAAAATGTTTTCAAAGTGCTTTAAAGCGCTTTAAAAGCAATAGTGTAGATCCCCCTGGTGTCCATTGCTTTCAATTCCAGTGACTAAAAAATAGTGTTCTGCAATGATAACAGGATTGCCAAGAAGAAGTAGAAGTTGTATTCTTAAGAGTTTAGATTAAAAACAACAACCCCAAACCATCCTTCATACAAGTGTGTTTGACTCCCTTGGGGTATCTGGTGAACATTGCATGGGGACAAAATTAACTGCACAAACTGACCCCCAGATAATCAATAAATGGGATTAAAACATTTTGGTGAAAATGAAAACTGTCACCAGAGTATATTTTCTACAATTTAACATCAGTTCCCTCTGTGTTAGGTTTCTCCCCACCTCCACGGGGACATCCTCAGAATACAGGAACATGATTGTGGGGCAAAACATATTGTGTGAGCCAGTGATATAAGGATGAGCTCAGCTGCAATTTTCATGTGCCCTTTAGGTCCAAAAAGTATGGAAAATACTCTTTAAATGTAAATGTAATCTGACAGTTTTGGGCCAAACTCTGTTACATTAAATTTGTAATTTGATGGTGTAGTGCGTGTGTGTGTGTGTGTGTGTCTTAAATAGCAGCTACAGAGGGGCCCAATTGGGACTGGAAATTTGTCATGGGAAAGGGGTAACACCATCCTTGTGTGCCACGGTTCTGATTGTAATGCCCCCTCATGGCTGTTATTTTAAACACACACAAACAGCCAAATTATGCATTAAAGTAACACCTAGTTTTGTCCTTACCTGGTATTTTCCCCAGTATGTGAGTCAAATTTACATGCTGAAAAAGATGCCTTGATTCAAGGACAGTTTGCAGAATTATTTTATATACAGATGGGCTTTTGGGGGAACTTCACTGCACTGACATCTTCTCAATGGCTGCACATATATGCAGGTGGCAGTTCTCTTAAGTGTTGAAATGTTTTCCAAATGAGTTGAACTGTGATGTGCCTTAAAATGTATCAGAACTTTCATATCACCATCATCGTCCTTTAAGATTTATAAAAGTGTTTATACTGCACTATGGGTGAACATGAGCAAAAGTAAATAGATCTCTGCCTTCAGGCTCACAGTCTAATAAATCATGAAACAAAATGGAAAAGGAGACTTGAAGGAGGGAAAAGAAAAGCTTTCACTTACTTGAAAAGAACTAGAGTGGGAGGAATAACTCTAAACTGGGGGTCTCCAACCTTTTTGGGTTGGTTGGGCATGTTCAGACTTTTGAGAGAGTGTTGTGGGTGCTCTCAGAAAATGGCTGCCTTGGCAGGGCGTGCCCATTCCCAGTCACACTCATTTCCCCCAAAAGTCAAACTTGTGAAGTTAATTGAAAACTACCCCCCAACAATATTAAGTACAAAGCAGAGATAGTTCAGAAGCTGCAGCTTGTGTAAAATGCAGTAGCCAGACTGATAATAGGGACCAGAAGGCCAGAATGTAT
The DNA here is from genome assembly GCF_023053635.1 of Elgaria multicarinata webbii. Lineage (NCBI taxonomy): Eukaryota > Metazoa > Chordata > Lepidosauria > Squamata > Anguidae > Elgaria > Elgaria multicarinata. The sequence goes on along the minus strand of NC_086180.1, from coordinate 31,541,954 downwards.
AACAGCAATTCTGACCCACTTGCACTGCTGCCTGTAATTTCTGAGATAAATTTGAACTGCTGGTTTTGACCTATAAAGCCTTACATGGCTTGGGTTTGGACTACTTGATGGAGCACCGGAAAGGAAAGGAACCTCTGGTGCAAGCACTGAGTCATTACTGACTCTTGGAGGGATGCCAGCTTTCGCTGACGTTGTCTTGGCAGGCCTTATAGCGGGGTGGTTTGCCGTTGCCTTCCCCGGCCATTATTACCTTTCCCCCAGCTAACTGGGTACTCATTTTACTGACCTCGGGAGGATGGAAGGCTGAGTCGACCTGAGCCGGCTGCCTGAGAACCAGCTTCCGCTGGGATCGAACTCAGGCCGTGGGGAGAGTTTCAGCTGCAGAAACTGCTGCTTTACCGCTGTGCGCCACACAAACCTACCCATATATTACTCTCATCAGCTAAGGCTCTCCATGTGTGTCCTCTGAGAGAGGCCCAGAAGGTGGTAATAAGGGAAAGGGTCTTCTCAGTGGTGCCCCCCAATGATCGCCACAGTGAGGGCCCACCTGGTGCCAGAATTGTCATCTTTTTGGTGCCAGCTTAAGGCCTTCTTCTTCTGCTCACAGGCATTTCGCATTATGTGATAAGTTTTTTAATCAGTCCTAAGATTTCGTATTGTTGATTGTTTAAATTGTGTGTGTGTGTGTGTGTGTGTGTGTGTGTGTAAATGGTTTTCATATTATGTACAATATTGTATTTTTAAGATTTTTAATTCTTGTAATCTACCTGGAGAGCTTTGGTTATTGGGCAGTATGAAAATGTAGGAAATGAAATGAAATGTATTGCAAAATTCGAGGATGTGCAAAAAGGGACAAAAAACTACGTTTTGATCTGTGTATTAGTCTAGGAATTGTGGATCAGGTCACTTTACTTAAAAATGTTGACCAAATGAATTCCTTGAGCATCACCTAGTTCTCCCCCAATTTTATCCTCACACACCCCTGTGAGGTAGGCTGAGAGATGGCAATGGGGTGAAATCACTTGGTGAATTTGGTGGTTGAGTGGGGATTTGAACCTTCCCTTGTTTGATGCTCTAGCCACTATACTACACTGTTTCTCAAAGAGTTTTATGAGTCCTAAAATGGATTGCTTCATTGAACATTTCTCTGTGTGGTTTTCACTCTAGAATCATAGAATAATTGAGTTGGAAGGGGCCCATAAGGACATCCAACTCCCTGCTCAATGCAGGAATCCATCTTAAAGCATACCTGACAGATGGCTGTCCAGCTGCCTCTTGAATGCCTCTAGTGTGGGAGAGCCCATGACCTCCTTAGGTAATTGGTTCTATTGTCATATTGCTCTAACAGTCAGGGAGTTTTTCCTGATGTCCAGCTGGAACCTGGCTTCCTGCAACTTTAGCCCATTATTACGTGCCCTGCACTCTGGGATGATAGAGAAGAGATCCTGGCCTTCCTCTGTGTGACAACCTTTCAAGTATTTGAAGAGTGCTAGTTCAGGGGTAGCCAGCAGTCAGTACAAGGGCTTTATGCACTTTCCCATGGTTGCTTTTGTGGCCTCCTCTCCCCAACGCCAAAGTTGGTGCAGCAGCAAAACAGGGTTGCTTTTAATAGAAAAAGGCACATTGGTATCACCGCCTTATTTGCGAGCAGAATTGTGCCCCCAGAGACCTTCTGGGAACATGGTTTTGCTTGCAAACAAGGTGTGTGCATTATTTTCTTTGCAAAAATCAAATTTGACAGCACTTGCAAATAGCAATCACTGCCATGGTGGCAGGAGTGAGATTTGGCCCCTGGTGGGTTCTGGATGGGGGTAATGTGGCCCCCCAACCCACAGAAATTGTCCACCTCTTCTCTTGTAACATAGTGTAAAAGAACGATGAGATGGTGAATCCCTGTTTCTGAGCTTGCTCAGGGATAAACTATATAATCTGGGCAGGCTGATTCACTGCAGAACTACAAGGACACAATGTTTTAAAGCCCGCCCCCTTTCCCTGCAAAAAATCCCAAACTTACTCAATGCTTCCTTACCCCCTCATGCTGGCTATTTACGTTTTAAGAAAACAAGCACACCAGCACTAACAAAGTGAATAGCATCACATTCAGTCTGGCCCTCCGTCACAAATTCAGTGAGTAGCCTTAAGCAAGACATTATCTCATTACCCACTATGTGCAGTATTTGGATAATTATGCTTGCCTATTTTACAGGGCTGTTGCAAAGGGCTGCTGATAGAACAGATGTGAATCACTTAGGAAGCAGTGCTGTATAAATGCTGAGTCTGAGTATTTATTCTAAAGTGTCCACAACTGACATCTTGCCATTAAATATGCATGAAAGGAAATGGCACCATTATCAATCTTGTCTTAGTGTAGGATAATTGAAGTTTTGTCAGTGCTATTGCTTTGATCAAACATAAAGCATCCTAACATTAATATCATGACAATTAGGAGGAAAACAAATCTAATCTATCCTTAAGCAATTTTCAATAAGCTGGCTCTACATCTCACTTTCAGAACTTATACAATGGGATTCATGACTTGCACAGCGAACTGCCACTCAAAACTGCTTTTAAGAACTGCTAATAATGTAATGTCTTATTTAAAAGCCATCTATTGCTATCTCTTGACCATGTACTACTGAAGAAATTCCCTACATCTCAGTGGGACTACTTGAGGTTGCAGCTTTTAGGCTTGTAGAGTTGTTTGGGTTTTGTTTGGTGTACATGTGAGGGTTGCTTGATTGCCTCTCCATGAATTTGTCTAATCCCGTCATAAAGTCCTTCGCATTAGTAACCATCAGGTAGCAAATTCATTGGCTTAAACATGTGCTGTGTGAAGACGTACTTCCTCTTATCTGCCTGAATCTTCCACCACTCAACCTCCTCTATCATGTCCCCTATTGGTTGCCCCCCCACAACCCAGCTAAAAAATGCCCCAAATGGTGTAACCTTTCCTTGTAGGTGGGTTTTTCCAGGCCTTTGATGATTATGGTTACCCTTTTCTGTATGGTATGTGTTATTTGTCATGGTCTCTTTTTATGTACTTATGGGCATGTGACTATATGTGCGTATACATTCTTTTTCAAAAGCCAACTAAGAAATTTTGCTAGCTCTCCTGGAGATAAAAAGCTGTACTTAGTTAAATGGTTACAATATAGATTCAGCCTTTCTTTGTAGGGCTGAGTCCGCATAAGTATTGCCTGAAGATATTCGGCATACTACTTTTTTTGGATGGATTACTTCGTCAAACTATAAATCATCACTGTCTTTTACAGTGTACTGCATGTTTATAGTTCTCAATAAATCAAAGTGTTTTCTCTCTCTCTCTCTCTCTCTCATACACACACAGAGTTTCCTGCCTTATAGGTCAGTTTTAATTAAGACATTTTAATCAAGTTCCAGGTCTGGTAGAGTAAGAATTAATCTTGGCGCTATTTCTGGATATAAACAAGCTGACTTTTTTTAATTTAGGTTTTAAAGAGCACCGAATAAATAACATCAAAGATCATCAGCTCCACCTCTAATTATGAGACTTAACTAATTATGAAAGTTTTACAAAGTGTCCCTCCAAATTTCAAAATTTAATGCTATAATGAAATATATTTTCCAGGAAGAGCACAAATTCTATTCCTGCATTGAGCAGGGGGTTGGACTCGATGGCCTTATAGGCCCCTTCCAACTCTACTATTCTATGATTCTAGGCAAAGAGTGAATAAACTGGTGATAAAGGAATAAAGCATATTAAGTACCCCACCTTCCACAAATTCTCTTCAAAACTTTTCTTTGTGAATGTTGATGAACAGAATTTGAAGTGACTCATCTCACATGAAATGAATTGTGATGTCAAAATCGTCTGTTGCTTGAATGTTGTTTAGATATTGTCTATGCATATCTGAGGGTCAAATTACATGGCACGTTCATTACATAGTGCTGCCCCCTTTCTGTTTTCGTTTTACTCACTGATTTGAGTAAATGGAAACACTGATTTGAATTAGGACTTTATCATGAGGAAAGCGGAGGCTTAATTCTTCCTTCCCCAGGACTATTGCTAGGCACATCGGGCCCTTGATTTATTTCCCAGAACCCTAAGTATCCATTGGTGCCATGTTTCCCCCCTCTAAGATTAATTTCCATGTAGGGGGGATTTTCAAGAGGGATTGCAAATGGGGAGAGAAGGTTAACCCCCTCCCCATGTGCTGCAATGCCCCCCCCCGAGACAGGAAGTGATCTTGAGTTAACTTTTTCTGTTATGATGAGACTGAGTTTATCAAAATGCGTTTCAATTTATTTTTCAAACTCCCAATGAAATGCTTTATCATTAAAATTATGTCTTCTGATAAACTAAATTTATTCATTTGTCATTTGCGTTTATTTTAATTTCCCCAAAGTATTTTATCCGCTCTCTATTTTCTCATTTATTGGTGATTGTTTTGCATATAATTTTGGTTTTAAAGTATTTTTTAGATTTTTAAGCCATCCTGAGCATTTCTTTTAACGGAAAGGAGAAGGGCAGGTAAAAATGATTTTAAGAAATAAATAAAATAATAAAGCATTGATGATCTAGAAATCTAAAAGTTTTATGGATGTGGCTTTGTTGGAGGATAAAAATTGTCTGGGCACAAAGTGATAAAGGAAACTACTCCCCCCATAAAGTAGGTTTCCTTTATAATATTATTATAATGGTGCCAAGATAAGATATTTCTGTTTGCGCCCCCCCCCTTTTTAAGGGTTATCTTGTCTCAGTTTGCATGTTGTTTATATAGCATTTTGTTGCCTTTTGGTCTGCAATTGTTATGAAGAGTATTGTATTTGCATTTAGTTTAAATCATTTTTATGTCTGTTGTACACCATCCTGGAGTCTGATGGATAAAGGGTTTAGAACTATTTCAAATCAATCAATCAATAGTTTCCAGACCATTCTAAAACCACACTTTTCCAAAAAAACTTATCCCCTTCATTGAGACTTATTTATTTATTTAAAACATCTGTATCCCGCCCAATATCAGAGCCAATGTTAACTTGTCCCTACAGGGTTGCTTCCATAGAAGAGGACCTTTGGCCTCAAACTATTTGTGCTGTTACTACTACTATATAATTGCGTATTATGTTTTATAATTTAAAGATGAGGGTTCACAGAAGTGTTAGGGGTCAGTGGTCGACACAAATCCTTCCACAATTGTTAATAACGCAGGGACTACAAAAACACTTATCTCAGCATGAAATTTCCACTAACATTTAACACCCAGGCTTCTTATATATGCCCCAGTGACTCTTTTAGTTTCCTAGATCAGTTTTTGCTTTTCTAATACTGCCTCATGAGGAAAACAAAAGAAAAACATACACATGTTCTCATACGGGTCAATTGATACAGAGTATTTCAGTGGGTACACTTTAGAACAGCCTATTTCAACCCTGACTACAACTCCCAGCATTCATGACTATTGGCCACGCTGGCTGGAGCTGATGAGAGTTGAAACACCTGGAAGGTGCCAGGTGGGGAAGGTCACTTTAGAATATAATGGAGGAAAAACATATAAAAATGTAGTAGTTTCCCAAGGCCTTTTTTGATGTACCTGTGAGTACAGTCAAAGGGCATTGTGGGAAAAGAATGAAAGAACAAATGGAACCTTCTTTCAGGAATTTCCACGCAACTTTTCTAGGACAGGTTGTGTCTGCCAGTTTCAATGATCTTTGTTGAATCCTATTTTTAACTCATTTCCATGCATCTTTTTTCATATGTTCACAGAATTACTTTGAAAAACCACGAACAGTACATCACAGTGCCTCTCAGGACTGTGTTGAATTTTCACTACTTCCCATTTTCATGTGGAAATGGGTGATTTGATAAAAAATAACTCTCCACCCTTCTAGATTGTATGAATATTCATCTCTTCGCCCCACACACCAATTTCTATTTGGCATCATTGTGACTCTGGCTGCCATTCCCACATTTCCCGCTGCTGCGACTTTATGTCACCCAGGTGATCCTACCTAATCAGGGATCATGCTCTTAATGGGATAATGAGACCTTAATGAGTTGATGTTGTGACATTAACCTTAACCCTGGCAGAATGGTGTCCCCAGACATCAGCAAATATAATCAGAACCAATCTGATTTGGTGACATGATTATGTCACTAAGGTCAAATAGGCAATGAGGGGAAGAGCAAGTGATGGTGATTTAAAAAATATGCCAACATTTCCCCAAATTGCACAGGAAGATGGTTATGATGTGTAGATGGAAAGCTGTGTTAGTCTGTTGCAACAAAAACAACAAGCCTTGCGGCACCTTAAAGGCTAACACATTTATTCTGGCACAAGCTTTTGCTGACTAGAATTCACTTCATCAGATGCATGAAGTGTTGTACTAGGTTGGTGGATATATATACGTGGTTGTGGGAATGGGGAATTGAAAGCGGTGAGGGAAGGGAAAACTACAGGCAGGTAATTACATACAAGCTTAAGCTGTGCCAAGCATTATGGTGATGATTCAGAAAGCAGCGTTGGTGATGACAATACAAGCAATCGGTAAGTTAATTAAAAATAGTTAAAGAGGGAAGGCATTTTGAGGCATTGAAACATTTCTGAAAAAATCATTAGTTTTAACTGATTCCTGCTCAGTATATTAAAATACTTGCTGTGATGTATTATTATATTTAAAAAAAACTTGGTTGGACGGCAAAATCTACACATCCAGGATATGCCCCACATCAAGGATGGGGAACCTCTATCAGCCCAAGGCCCAATTTCATTTCAGAGAAGCTTCCACGGGCCACATTCCAGTGGTTGGAGGGGCTAAAGGCAAAAGGGCTGAGGCCCCAAATACCAGCGTATTTTAGCTTAATGCTTTTCCTGCCAGTAACTAAGCTTTAGGAGAGGCAATTCAAGCTTTTGGAATGGAGTAAAATCTGAACAAAAGTCATGAAACCATCAAATGATTGGTGATTGGGAGAAAGGGGTGGGGCCAGTAAAAGGGGCAGGGCCATCTGGGAAACCTCAGTGGGGTACGTTGTGGCACCATGAGGGCCAGATCTATCCCCTGGGCCTGGAATTCTACACTCCTGCCCTACATGCACAACAGACCACCTCAATATAGTTTGTTTTCTCTGAGAGACTTAGGGAACAATCTGAAGCTGCCTAGGAGGATGGCTTATGGTGCTCAGGCAGGGCTGGCGCATATTTCTTCTGCTCGTGGTGTTGGTTGCTGCACAGCTGTAGGATCAAAATGCCCTTTATCATGTGCAGGAAAAGTGCCCCAAGCTGCAGCATGTGGGGATGGCATAGTTATTTTTCTCCCATTGGAATCACTCTCAGGGCAAAAGCTGTCCGAAACTCCCAACCTCCCAGGCTGCAGTGAGCCAGCAGGGCTATAGATGTAGCAGACTCCACTGCCCTTGTGTATATCCTACATCATATTTAGGCTTGTTATATTTATATCTCACTTAGGGCATTCTATTCAGGAATAGTTGGATATCAATATGACCCCCCCCCCCCATACACACACCATAGCTTAGATTAGACTAAGCTACAGAAAATAACCTGTCTTCAGAAGGCATGGCGGCGGGGGTGGGTGGGCAAATCCACCCCACCTGTTTTCCTCAGATGTCCACACCCCTTTGGCCTGGTCACACCCCTTTCATTTAAACCGCCAATCATTTGGTGGTTTTCCAGATTGTGTAAACTTTCTTCCAGATGCCTCTTCTAAGTCTTAGCTGCTGCTGGCAATAAGACTTTAAACTTAAATATGCTAGTATTTCGGGGTATTTTGGCCCCTGAGTACTTTTCCAAAATTGAACTTGGCTCTTGGGTTGAAAGAGGTTCCCCAACCCCTATTGAATCCTATACATGGTACAATTATTTAGGGCACCTATTTATACCAACATTGGCTGAAAGAGTGAAACCACTTTTCATGAGTAGTCCTGATGAAAGCTATGGGAATTATATTTAATCCATCTCAGGGTTTCAGGATTGTGACCATTTTTGGTATGCTGTGTGTGCAACGTTCCTTTGTCCTTAGTCTTAAGGGTGGGCTGCTCTTCTGAGTAGATGAATGTTTCTAATCCTTTGATTAAATAACGTTAGTAAGATACACAGAGAATCAGATCACATTTCACTTGACAAGGAAGAGGGTCAATGTTTATTTCACATTTTGCATCCAATCAGATATAACTGTCTTTCTGTCTTTATTCACTTACAATTGAAACATTATACCTTACATTTGGAACGTCGAGTGTATGTGTGGTGGTGCATAATTGCTATATGAATTCTGTCCCCCAGGAAATGGTATTTTGGGGCACTTCGGGAGCAATCCTCTACGTGTTTAGACAGAAAAAAAGCTGGCTGGGGAATGCTGGGAGTTGTAGGACTTTTTCTTTCTAAAAATGCAGAGAATTGCACCCTTAATGAGTTTATATATTTATTTAAAACATTTATATCCCGCCTTTCTTCCGCAGGGTTCAAGGAAGCAGGTAAAACACCCCCTATAAATTAATAATTTAAAATAGCCTTTTCAGTTTAAAATAAAAACACTAAAACAGCAGCAGAGGATAAAAATGCAGCAGCAAACTATTTAACCTACTCAACGAATGGGAAGAGATTAAAAATAGCAGATTACAAACTGATTGGCTTCCTAATAAGGAAGTTCTTCACCAATATCTGGAAGACCATTAATGAGGAAATTCTAGCATACTTGGTTCCTGCCTTATTTGAAAGCTCACTGTTCATAGATGTGCAGAAGGTACACGATTCATCGATGTTTTAGCCATTGAACTACATTGGCCTAAAACTTGCTTCCTTTCTTTTTCTGCATGTCACATACTTTGAAACTAACACAGCATCGCCTGCGGATAACAAAGTCAGAAGACTAATTTACCCATGGATAATCATCCCTTGATGACTATACCATCAAGTATGTGTGAATAGGCCATGTGAAATGCAACACCACAGATACAACTTCCATATCACCATAAATGCAATGTGTTTAAGTGGAGTTAGTTCACACATTCAGCTGCTACAAGTTTAGAGAAACCAACTGTTGTACATGCATGTGTGAAGCAGGCTTCTCAGTACATGCACAGAATTCTATAATTGTGTTCTGGAGGTTAATGGTGTTTGCAATTCCATTTGCTAGGATGATTTTATCTGCACATATGTTTGTAGAACTGTACTACGGAGGCATTACCGATGTGTAGTATATGTGCCAATAATCAAGTATATGTGATTCTATATGGACTCATCCAACATTATTAAGTCTCTCAACATGAAGTAAGCTGAGTGGCCCTGTGGATATAGCCAAATGAAGGAAGTAACATAGAGGGCTGCCATCTCATGGTGACACTTTGCATGAATTAGGCAATTAAAAGATGTGCTAATGCATAACAGTATCCATCTATGGCAACTATCCCCAACCTGGTACTCTCCAGATATTTTGGACTACAATTCCCAGCATTCCTGACCATTGGACATACTGGTTGGGGCTGATGGGAGTTTAAGTCAAACAACATCTGGATGGCACTAGGTTGGGGAAACTGGGCGTCGCCATTCTGGATCAGACGTTACCTCTTCCATATAACTATTGCTGGGGATGGTTGATATGCTCCTTTGTGGAATGATTTACTGTGGTCTAAGCTTGCCTACACAGTCCCAATGCAGCATTTTGAATATCCGAATTATGCAGTTGGGAAGGGACTTGGAGGCCATCTAGGTCAACTCCCAGCTCAATGCAGGATATGCAGTGTGGGATGCAATTACAGGATCCCTAACAGATGGCTGTCCAGCTTCATCTTAAATACCTCCGGTGAAGGAGCACCCACCACCTCCTCAGGCAGTCTGTTCCACTGTCAAACAGCTTTTACCATTAGGAAATTTATCCCTATACTTAACTGTAATCTACTTCCCTAAAATTTCCACCCACTGGTTCTCGTTTTCTGGAGCAACAGAGAAAAAACATTCAGATATTTGAAGACCACTATGATGTCTCTCCTTAATCTTCTCTCCTCCACGCTAAGCGTACCCAGTTCTTTCAGCCTTCCTTATGAGACTTGGCTCCAGACTCTTCTCCATCCTGGTTGCCCTCCTATTTTTAGAGTGCCCACCATCAGCAAAAGTAGTTCAGCAGGTGTTTATGTTTCTTCTATTTGCAATAAAGAACCTCAGGCTGACTTTGTGGTAGTGATACATTTTTTCCTGTGAAGTTTCAAGTTGGGCAAGATATGTCTGTACTCCCCACGAAGGTAAAGCTCAGGCCCAAACTAAAACTGGCCAACTCATCCCACAGTCTGCAGACGCAGAGATAAAAGCTTAACTGTACTTAAATGGAAAAACAACAACTTCATACAATAGTGGTTGGTACAATCTGTGAAGTAAGGAAAGGGAACAATGAATCCACTGATCTTCTATCCAACTCTTAAAATGACATGCACTGGAATTTATCATGAGGGATCCCTTGAAAACAGTGCGGCTTTTCAGTTTCAACCTTTGAGAAATGGCTGTGGTTAAGGTGCAGTACCACACAAGTGTGGAGAGATACAAGAAAAGAGAATAAAGTTCAGTGTAATCTTAACAAACAAGTTAGGATCTGATGACACTCTAGGGGGTCTTTCCCCCCAAACGCTCATGATTTCTTTCTCTCAGAAAGATAACAGAAACAATGAATTATATGTTGATACTGTCTATTTGGAGGGACACCAGAGTGTCAAGCCAAAATTGTGTGCGTGTTTTGTGAACATTTGTTTTATTCCCATGAAATGCCTCTCCCTTTCTTTTTGGCAATTTTTCACAGCTCTCTGTGGCAGGGAGTGAAACCATTTGCAAGGACAGTGTTTGAGGAAGAGGGAATGCTGTTGTGCCCCCCTTTGCCAAGGAAACCATGAAAGCCAGGTTGATGATGTGCCCTCGTCTGATGTTGGTATGCTTCATTGACTCAGGGGGCAGAATTTGGATAGAGATGCGGATTCATAGACACATCCAGGCGCACATCCTATTGAAAGTAATGTAATAGAGATGGATGATGCCTGTATAGAGGCACGCAACTAGATGCACATATGAATACAGCTGTTGTCCATCCTCACTGCAATATGTTTAGTGGGTTGCATATTTAGATGTATATCTGAATGCATGTCCTCATCCACATTCTGACCCAATTAGTCATGCATAACTACTATAACTGCATTGGGGGAGAAAATCCTGCCATGCAGCACAAGCAGACTGTGACATTGTCCAGTGCAGCTAGGCAAGGCAACAGACATTGGACATGTTATCTGGACAATGAGGGTGTCTTCCTTTGCCTTTGACCTACCCCACAAAGCAGCATCAAGTTGGAGAAGCAATGGTTGCAAACAGATCAAATAATTTGTAACAGACTAGAATGTAGAGGGTTTTCCTGAATACTTTTGTCTGCCCCACCCACCATTGCATCTTTTGCACTGGAAATGATGTGAGAGTAAGTATGATCTAATAGACAAGTGTAGGCCTTAAAACTGGACCATCTGGATTCCAATAAGATGCTATCAACTAGACCTCCTATCTGTAAAATGGGAATAAGAAAGAAGTCTCCCACTGAGTGATTGATTAAAAATTATACAGAACATTTGCACATTGTCACAGGTACTTTAATTATTGCATTGAGCTCCCCTGCTCATTTTAATGCAGCAGCTCCATGCCCTCTGAATAGGTATGTTGAGCTGTCCCTTTCATTGAAATGAAAGGAATGTTTGTATGTGCAGGAACTCCATGTGCACAACATGCAAAGAGATCCAGCCCAAGTGAATACTAGAATTCTGTAGTGAACTACACCTAGATATATTGAGCTGGGAGGTAATACAGACTTACGTTTTATTTAACCCATGGTTAACTCATGGTTTGTTACCCTACCCAGGGTTTGTCTGGCAGACAATCAAAGAAACCACAGTCTGTTTTCTCAATCCCTGGATTGTTTGTTTACCTCCTCCATCACCTCCTTCCTCCCTGTATTGCAAATGCCTTTGTGGCACTGTAGTACAGGCATATAGAGTAGCTGGTTTTTTTGCCCACTTTTGCCCACTGTCTTTGTAGCTTGTAACGTCAACCCATGATGTAAACAATCCAGATTTTACAACCCAACAAACAGTCATAGATTCTATTTCTGGATTGTTCATGGTAAACAAGCCATTTGTGTGTCTGGGTTCAAATAACACGAAAACTCAAAATTCAGCAATGCAAACCATGGGGTGGTGTTGTGTGCAAATCCAGCCACTGTATTCCTGTAGCGCTTAACATTTTACATCCTATCCTTGACAGGGTGTTTTAAGCACTACCACCAACAATCATGACTTATAATACAACAAGCAGTACTGGAACAAAATGTTGCAGTGTGGGGTGCTCCTGTTCAGAGTTCCAGTCAGTCTTCTCCAGCATTCTTCATTCCATCCCTAAGTTTATTGTTTTTCTTTTCCAACTGATAAACAACATTCCATACTTGTGAACATGGACAGTCCTTATTTAGCTGTTTTGTTTTGTTCCATTCCATTAGTCCCCCACCCCCCTCAAAGGATTCAATCCATCCCATGTTCTGTGTTGGTAGCTTACTGAGTGGCCCCTCCCCTTTCATCCATGTGAACACATCCTTGCAGACCTAGCTCAAGGATCTCCGTGCTTTTTTTCACTTCCTCCCATGCTCTTGACTTTCACAGCAGCCTTGTCTTCTGAATAGAGTTTCTGGTCCTGTTTCCTTCTGCAAGGAACCAATGCAGGGTCTGGATCTGAAGTACTTCCTCTCCTTCTCTCTGTGTAGATGTGTTCCCCTCCCTCCCACAATGCCCTCTGAACATCCCACACACATCCCTTTGGCTCCTGGCCATGGTTTTATGAATATGGAGTTTCACAGCTATATCAAAAGACATGATGACTGCTTTGCTCTTTAACAGCCTTTTCCATCTGTATGAGTTCTATTCATGGTATATCTATTTGCAAACATAAGCTTGTCATCACACATGTCATATTTCGCTGAACATACAAAACATTTCGGTTCTTGAGTATACACCGCGAAAAGGTAATCTGTGAGCTGGCCCTTGTTCATCCTTGGCGTTTGTAGAAGAAGAATAGGCTTAACTGTCTTAGAGTTCAATGATTTGTTTATTCTCAGGCCTTTACTGAAGTTGCATGTTTCTCACAAGTCTGTTATTTTAATTATCCTGCTTCTGTTTTCCACCCACTTGCTCAGACCTAATGCAACAAAATGATCATGAATGGGGCAGATGAGTGAACACTGACCTCATAATCACAAACAGTGGGTGATTCATATTGAGTAGACAAACAATTAAGCTTATCAGGAGGTCTACTCCCTGGCGGTATCTGCTTTTCAGACAATTGGCTTTTCAGCGAGCATGCTTTCTTAACCTAAGTTACACCTTCCTATCATGCCAAGGCAGGTAGATCTAATCATCCTCATTTATAGTGCTGCTGGTGGTTAGGAAACCGGATGGAGTAATCCACTCTGAATATTCAACGTTACATTTTTCCAGCTCTGTATGCATTTTATTTGCAGTACTAACAAGGTAATTTCCTTGCTGAATCAGACCCAAATCTGTCAAGACTAGCAGTATTCCCATACCACCATCTCCCAAAGTTTTCTGGTCGGTCCTTGATGCATTCCAATCAACCTGTCTGATTTTCACACCTTGAATCACAATGAGCACAGATGACTACAACTCCTATCAGCCCTGGCCAGCATGGCCAATGGTTGGGGATATCGATCAAAAACATCTGGAGGGCACCAGGTTGGGGATCACTGCTTAGAGGTGAGAGTAAATGGAAAATAAATGGACACTGCAGGATTTTGTTAAGTTTCAACTTGAATTTTGAGGTTTTGTGGAAACCATATCTAGAACAGCCTTGGAAAATTTAAAGACATACAAGTGTTTCCTGCAACAAACTGTTGCAGTATGTTAGTACTCCCATTCAGGCTTCTAGCCAGCCATACCCTCTTTCAAGATACTCTATTCCATTCCAGCCAGCCACACCCTCTTCCAAGACACTCTATTCCATTCCCTCTCCTCCACTGGTTTTCCAACAGTCAGCATTCCAAGTATGCTCAGTTCTTATGGGCTTCCTTCGCTAAAGATTTTTTATACTTCTGCAAACCTTGGGCTTCCCCCAAGCCTGTTGATACTTTCCTCCTGTGGGTAAATGGTGCCATTTTGGCTACATAATGAGCAGAGAACAAGTTTGATTATACAAATGATGGGTAGAGAGGTGAGATGAGACTCTAACCAGCTTTTCAATTTGTGCTGCCAGCATTTGCAAGTTTTCTCCAGTGGCAGGGGCTGATTTCTCTTACCATCTTTCCCCTTTGGACCTGCTCACGATGTTCTTGTTTGAGTATCTAAATGGGCAAATGTGCGCAACTGATAGCAAGGGCAAGTGATGGCAATTTTAAACAAATGAGTCAACAGTTGCCTAGTGGAATTGTCTAAAAGAGAGAGGCATATTTGGACTCAGTGTAAGGTAGGTAAGCTGCAGTTCTAGGGCTGCATGTACCTCTCAGCCTAATTTCAAAACCCATCTGCAAATAATCAGTTCAGAGCTACGGCAAGAGTGTCGGATCCCTCCCCTAGCAGCCTGATGAGTGGGGAGTGAGGGAGGTAGAGAGAGAGAGAAGGGGGTGACACAAAGAAAGAGAGAAATGTGGGTGGGAGAAATAGAGAGAAAAAAGGCAATGGTAGAAAAAGAGAAGAAGGGGTTGACCTTGTCTTCATTTGGCTGTGGCCCTGGCTATTGGGGGCCTCAGCACCGCTGCAGACATCTCCCAATGGATTACTCCTGAGGGAATGCAGACCTTGACAGAAAAAATGTCCCTGACCCTTGGAGGAGAAGGCTATCAATAGCTATTAGCCCTGATGGTTATGTGCTACCTCCAGTATCCGAGGCAGTAAGCCTGTGTGCACCAGTTGCTGGGGAACATGGGTGGGAGGCTGCTGTTGCACCATGTCCTGCTTTGTTGGTCCCTAGCCGACAGCTGGTTGGCCACTGTGTGAACACATTGGTTGTCTAGATGGACCCTTGGTCTGATCCAGCATGGCACTTCTTATGTTCTTATGTACCCATCATCATCATCATCATCATCATCATCATCATCATCATCATCATCATCTCCATTCCATTTCACTCTAATGAAAAGGGGAGACTTCTTTTAGTCTTTGTGTAAGAGAGAGAGCGCAAAGGGGGGTGACATGAAGAAAGAAATGTGGGTGGAAGAAATAGAGAGAAAATAGAGAGAAAAAAGGCAATGGTAGAAAAAGTCTTCAGCAGGCTATTACATCCAAAGCATATTCCCTGCCCGCCCCCATCTGAACTATCTATTTATGGCCTATCTAGAAAAGAAGATGAGAAAGCAAACCCAATGCAAAGGGCGGGAAAGATTAAAATGCAAATGAATGAGAGGCACTTTTTGATCAGCGGCTGTAGTTTGGATTGGATAAAAAGGCAGCTCTCCCCCCATCACCACTGGGGGACAGGTCACTGTTTCTAATCTCAAGGTCATGACCAAGTTCTCCTCTTAGTAATTGCTTAGGCTGACATCTTACTTGACCTTTATTTACTTTGTCCTTTCGGACTAAGGCGGTGGGGTTGAGGAAGGCACACAAGCAAGGGGGTGGTTAGTGGGGGGGAGAAACTATCAGCGAATGTAATGAGGGTTAAAGCAAGAGGATGCCTGCTCCTTTAGCCTTTGGCATAGATAAGATGCATAATGTGCTCTAGCATAGTATTTTAACCCTTTCACAGCACAAATATTTGTCGTGATTTCTTGGGACTCAAGAGACCTCTTTCCCCCCTTCCTTTTAAATAGGGTTGATATTCGCAGTTTCCATTCACCTCAGTGAGGCTGGTGCAGGACTTATTCACCCGGGCATCACACCTGCATGTCTATGGATAACTACGAAACAATCACAAAGATTTCCTATGGGCATTTAGGACTGATTGGTAACAAATTAGTGAAACAACTGAACTACAATTCATCAAGAGGTATAGCTCTATCTCCTGTGTCTTGAACAGAGATGTACTTGTTTAAAATTTATGAAGTTACATGCGTCAGTTACTAGCTCACTGATGCAGAGATGTCTGTGTTATCATCCTACAACTGTATTATCAATAGCCACTGTAATGAGATAATTACCATTATTATTATTTTTGCATTGAATTTCCCTCTGACATTATGCTTTGCAATTCTGTAGTCTATGAATGCTTATGCCATAATGATTTTGTTAGACTTTAAGGTGCCACAAGACTCTTTTGTTATTTTGCTGCAACAGACTAACATGGCTACCCCTCTGGAAATTGGAACGTATTCTTATTGTTGTTCATTTTATCTCCCCATACCACACAAATTGGGTTTTTTTTCTATTTAAAGGCATCAGAGTTTTCCTTGTCATTCTTATCCTCCACCATATTGAATTATATTATTTTTTACACTTACTGGGCTCAGGAAACACACTACTATCCAAAGGGAGAGGCGGGTAAGAATATTATTATTATTATTATTATTATTATTATTATTATTATTATTATTATTATTATTATTATTACTATTCCTTTACATTGCATGACAGATCACAGCAAACAAGAAGATAGTGTTTGATTTTCTGGTCTCACAGTCATGATGAGAAGACATTCTGTGGATCTAGTTGTGCCCCATTTGGGGGAGTTGATTGAGACATAAGAGACCAGAGCTAAAAGTAAGTAACAGTGCAGATAGCCATGGGTAGCTTTTTAAAAATGCTTGCTTATTGTAAGCTATTTTAATGCTTGTTATGTACACCAGATAACAAGAACGTAAGAAGAACCAAGCTAGATCAGACCAAAGGCTTATCTAGACCAGTAGTCTGTTCATACAGTGGCCAACCAGATGCCTATGGAAGCCCACAAGCAGGACAACAGTGTTGCAGAACCCTCCTGCATGTGTTCCCCAACAAGTGACATATAGAGACATAATTCACATGCTAACAGTATGGCTTAACACACACACACCAGGCATAATTCACACATTATGTTTAATGGTTTATTTAACCCATGGATTATTGCTACTGCCTCTGTAGCCTCGCAAAACAACACACAGTTCTGAGTTCACACATAACAACAACCCATGGTTTAAACAACCAGAACTCACAACAAACCATGGGTTCTCTTTGTGATTTTTTAAACATGGCTGTGTTCACAAATCATGACCCATAATTCAACAACCCAAACCATGTTATGTGTGAACCAGGCCACTTCCTCTGAGTCTGGAGGTAATAATAGTAGCATTACTACATTATTATTATTATTATTATTATTATTATTATTATTATTATTATTATTATTACAGTAATATTATTACAGTACTATGATTAGTAGCCTCCATGAATTTATTTAATCCCCTTTCAAAGCTGCCCAAGTTGGTAACCATCACAACATCTTGTGGTAGCAAATTCCATAATTTAACTATGCACTGCATGAAGGAATACTTCTTTTTCTCTGTCCTGAATTGGCCACTATTCAGCTTCAGGTTTCTAGGATTGTGAGAAAGGGAGAAAAACCTCTCTCTATTTCCTATCTCCACACAATGCATACTTATATACATCCCTATTGTGTCCCTCTTCTTTTCTAAGTTAAAATGCCCTAAATGTTGACACCCCTTCTCATAGGGGAGTTGTTTCAGCCCCTTTATAATTTTGGTTGGCCTTTTCTTCACCTCTTCCCATCCTACAGTATCTTTTTTTTTCCTTTTGAGCTGTGGTGAGCAGAACTGTTTACAGACAGCTGTGGAGACCACCAGTGTCATGCACCCTTCTGGCTCCGCCCTGGTTGCCCACAGATGAAGTACGATGTCTGCCAAGTGTATCCTACACATGTGCAGTTGTATCTTTGTAGGCTTCTATGCAGTGGGAAACTTGCACAATTGGTTGTGTGGAAGTCAACATGGGTACAACCATATATGTGTAGGCTTGCCTTTTAGACATTGCACTGCACTGAATACATGGATGTTGGGGGAGTGGGAAAGGCAGGAGTACGGGAGATCAGGGATGAGGCCAGCAGGAATGGCCACCCTCCCCCTTTCAGATATTAGAATGCAGGTGGAGGAGAATGACTGAACAGGACTCTTAAATATAAGATATGCAGTTCTAGAACAAGTTGACAGGCTAGATAGCTCATTGAGCCCTTTCCCTCTCTTGGGTACTATTCTTGCCTTTGGCAATAACCTCTATTTCCTCTTCATCCTTTTTTTTTTTGCCAAAGGGATAAACTTTCCCAGGCATGTGGATTTGGTTGCTGCTTAAAGAGGAAAGAAAGGATGGAATTCTCAGCTGACAATTCAATTAGACAGAACAATGGATAATAGGCTCCAACGCTGTCATCCAAACCAATGTGGGCAGCAATTATTCATAGCCTGTCCTGAAAAACTAGTTCTCAAACAATTGATGTCTGTCCCCCTCCTTGTGCAACACCGCCATTGCTTCATGGGTATGGCGCTGTCACGCCACTGTCAGAAATAGTTATTCAATTAAATCATCACTACGATGGAGAATAATTGATTCGCCACATAAAAACAACAGGTGGATCTATATAAAAACATATAGATCTAATCATCCTGATTTATAGTACTGCTGGAAACCGGATGGAGTACTCCATTCTGAATATTCAATATTACATTTTCCAGCTTTGCATACGTTCTGTTTGCTTTACGAACAAAATAATCTCCTTGCTGAATCAGGCTCAAATCTGTCAGGATTACTTGGTCAGTCCTTGGTGCATCCCAATTAACCTGTCTGATTTTCACACCTTGAATCACAGAAGAAAAAACACCAGTGCGTCATTTCTTTCTCTCAAGGTAAAGGAGTAGATATTTAGGATAGCGATAGGAAATGAGACATTTGACATCTGAATCTGGCTGCCAGGGCTTTTTGTCTCATGCTCAGTACAGCATCTGATTCCAAGGATCATTGGAGTCTGCTGCTTTCTTCATCATCTTGGAATAGTCACATGAATGATACTGGCCAATTTGGGATCACATAGCAAAGAGGATGATGGTGTGTAGCCAGTCAGATTGGGCTATATAATAACATCATTGACAGCAAAGTCAATTGAGAGTGAGGACACTATTTCTTAGGCCTTAGCTAGACGTAAGGTTTATCCCAGGATCGTCCCGGGGTTATCCCTGCCTGCTCCCGGGATATCCTGTGTGTCATTTACATGAACAGGGATGACCCCGGGACGATCCCGGGATAAACCTTATGTCTAGCTAAGGCCTTAGATCACTCACACAAATGTTTCCAGCAAAAAGGGGATCACATCATGAATGGAAAGATGTCATGATGCTATGCTTCCAATCCATTTGGCTAGGTCCTGAACTCACTAAGGAAAAATGAAGTCAGTTCAGAGTGAGGAAAATGCTTCCAAAAATGGCAAACACTTTTCAAATAATGCCCCCACTCCACCCCAAATGGTAAAAGATGAGGGCTGCTCCTGCAAAAAAATTTCCCGCAAATATTACACATAATTATTACCCTCTTCATTTTCTTTGTTTTTTTGTCTTCAACCTGATCAGGAATATCTTGAAAACATTGCACCTCAGGCTTCTCTAAATGAGGGATTTATAGCATGCTCGTGACTGGCCACTCATGTAAGTTTCTGGGTTGATTACAAGACGCTGTAAACCTACAGTGCCTCTCTCGGAAGAATTTGGAAGAATTTCTGTAGCTTAATTTGAAACAGAAAAAACAACAACTAATAACAAAAAGGCCCCCTTTCCGTTTCAACATGGAACTCCTGGTTAAAAAGAAAAAGGGGAAGTGGGGAAGGGAAGTGTGTGTAAAGAGAGCACGTCATGATTGTGGGACAAATAAGGAAGCAGAAAGCTGCAGTAAAGTTGTGGGATTTTCCCTGGTGTAGAAATGCTCCTCAACTACTTTCCCCTAAATTGAGAGAGTGGCAAAATGCTCTTTAACCCTTCCCGTGTGAACAACAACTAAAGATCTGTCAGAGTTCTTCCTTTAGGCACCTAAAGTGCTGTCTGCCATGCACGCGTGGAGACAAGAGAAATGGGAGTGAGTAGCAGAGGTGCATAATAAACTAAGCCCAAAGCCTCTGCTGTTTATGCTGCAGGGATAGGCGGATTAGGAGATCTTCTCCTGTGCTTCTGCTAATGAGTGGATGGAGCCACTGTTGCGGGCTCTTTGGCTTTCGTAAATGTTGAATCAAGGGGAGGGAAGCTTTTTTATTTTTAATTTTGTCAGGGTGTATCCTCAGGGGTAATTTGTTGGGGACCACAAGCAAGCAGCGATGGGTGCAAGCCTCTCCCCCACTCCCTCCCTCCCCTCCCCCTCTCTTTCTCTCTTTCTGCCACCTCTTCTCTCTCTTCCCCTCTTTCTTAGTGGCACCCTCTTTTCTCTCCTCTTCATCCTTCCCACCCAGCAGGTTGTCAGATTACTCTTAAGAACATAAGAGCCCTGCTGGATCAGACTGAGTGTCCATCTAGTCCAGCACTCTGTTCACACAGTGGCCAACCAGCCATCAACCAAGGACCAGAAAGGCAAGGGACTTGCCAAGGGACTTAACAGATTGCTTGCAGAGAGCTCATGAAATTAGGCTTAGGGCAGAATGCAGCACATTGCCCACCCCTGCATGAAATATACGTTACTTTCATCACACCAGTTCTATGCAAATTGGGATCCTTTTTTTAAAAAAAAAATTAGGCACAAATTAAAATGCCTGAATAAGTATTCTCCTTGTAATTGCATGGACAAGGTGTGCTACTGAGTGGAAGATTGAGTTCTGTTGGTTTTGCCCAGTACAATAAATATGTACTGGGCAATAAAAATCATAAATTCCCCAAAAATCAGGGGATGATGCGAGTGCCTTGAGTCTTGGCGTGCATGTGTATCCCTGGATAAGCTGTCATGGTGGCGAGTTTGAGGTTTCTAACGTGTAAATTGACGGAGCTATCGAAAGGGGTGTGAATGGGGTGTTGGATTTTCATAAATTCCCCAAAAATCAGGGGATGATGGGACTGCCTTGAGTCTTGGCGTGTGTGTATATACATCCATGAGGTGTCATGGTGCCAAACTTGAGGTTTCTAACTTTAACAGAAAAAAAGTTGTATACTTTTTTAACTTAATGCAAGCCTATGGGGGGAAAAAACGGAGCTCCGATCCGGATCCGGAGCTCCGCAGCGGAGCGGAGTGGATATGGGCGGAGCGGGGGCGGAGCGAAGCGGCCCGATCCACAAATCGCGGATCTGGAAGAGAAGCGGAGCAGGGGGTCCATGCACACCCCTACTTAAAAGGTTGTCACACAGAGGAGGGCCAGGATCTCTTCTTGGTCAACTTCTTGCATCAGAAGCTGACTGAACATCACAAAGTCTTGATGAACCCCCCAAATTTGTGTGTGTGTGTGTGTGTGATTAATCCATATCAGTTTTGTCTGTATAGTCATACTGTGGCAATGGCTGTAAGGTGTATCCATTTCTATGACTCTGAATCAAAGTATCCAGGAGTAGGGTTTATTCTGGGATGCCTCTCTCCCCCCCCCCCCCCGCATCAAACTGTAGTTGTGACAGTCAGGGCAAAACAAAACAACCAACAACAACTGTAGGCCCTCTTTTGATTTGCATGAGCAACTGACCCGAGGGCACCATGTAGAATAACTGTAAATGGATTTGATTAAAGAAATCCAGTTTAAAGGGACTACCAATAATCCTCCAACAAACATTGCATATTGCTGCAGGTCCTCCTGTAATAACAATGTTTTTGTAACGCAACAATCCTTGGAAGCAGGAAATGAAGCAGCCAGGGAAGCGCATCTTCCCCTTTGGCTCTCTGAGGGCAAGGTCTTATTGCAACATGTTTTAAAGAGAAGAAGAACAAGAAAATTCTTCCACGATAAGTCATATTATTCCAGCAAAATAAATCCTATCAAAACAGAGGCATGCCATTCCAATCCATATGCCTGACAAAGGGTGGCTAAATAAACACACAGCTCTCCAGTGGCGTTTCCTTCCCTCTCCCATTGAAAACTTATCAGTTGCTCAGCAGGACAGGTGCGTTGGCGGGATGCCATTCTGCCCAAAGAACAGACTGGGCTACACACACTGGTTGAAACAGTTTCCCACATGGATTCGAAAGAAAGGGAAGGCTGCAGCTGATGGGAGTTTCCACTGCTTTGCCAATATTGTAAAGAGATTTGTAGAGGTGGAGGTGGAGATGTAGCCTCAGGATGTGATTGGCTAGGCTGCCATGATGGCACAGAAAGGCAGTATAAGAAGAAAGACTGTCATTGGCTGAGCTGTTTAGGGCCTAGAGAAGGTCAGAGCAGGCATGCAAGCCTACAGAGGGAGGGGGAGGCTTATAAAAGGAAAATCAGATCCGAAGAATATAGCCAGCCAAGAGAAGGAAGGCTGGAAGAGGGAGTGATTCAAGGCCATGTGGGGAAGAGCAGAGGAAAAAAAAAGAGAACAGAAGAGAGAATGAAAGAGGTGTGCATGACCAGGAGTTGTAAAGGCAAGGATGGATGAAGTTCTTACTAGTCAGATCTTTGGCTGCAGCCACCTATTATACTTTAGAATGCACATGAAATGGGATGGCTTAAAGAACTATAGTCTCTGCGGCTAGGCTGTCCCTCACTGCCTTTTTTGCCACACATCTTTAGACTGAATTGGACTAGTTTCCATCTCACCCTGTACCCCCACATGGATTTTTGAGGGGACCAGAGGATGGAGAGGCAAATTGGAAGTAAAGATGGAAGGAAATACAAGCACTTATAATGTATTTCTCACTCTTGCATGTCGATAACATCAATAGGTTCTGGCCAGGCCGACACCTTGGACTTCCATAATAGGACTTAAGTGTTTACTTCTGAAAAGTCACAGTCCTTTCTACTCCTTGCACCACAAAGAAGAGATCAGTCAACCTCAATTTAAGAGAGGGAGAGACTAAAAATGACAGCTATACACATTCCTTTTCCTAGGATAGCACCAAATATTAGGCTAAGTATGGGGCTCTTGCACAGCAGTCCCCTATCATGTTCCTCTCTGCCTCTGCAATGGGAGGTACGGTAGCTCAGGGGTAGAGCTCCTGCTTTGCATGTAGAAGGTCCCCTGTTCAATCCCTGCCACCCCCAGTTTAAAAAGGACAAGGTAGCTCTCTGGGGTCTCTGGACAAAAACCTTGACCTGCTATGCGGTAGGTGGCTCCTAGATCTAGTACGTCTTAATTTATATCTGGACATCACTTATTACACTGTGCATTTTTCCAGCCCCACATCTTTGACTGTGTATGACAAGAGCAGGATAATGCAAAAATGTAACGAGACTGGGACATTAAATAAAATGTTACAGAGGGAGTAGCTTGACATGTGGCTGCCATTTTCAGTGCAGCCCTGGTTTTATTGTACCATGTAGTTCTGAACTTCTGCCCTTGAAATTCACCATGTGGAGAATCACTTAGCTTCCTCCCCCTCTACCACCCCTCTGCAAACACTACAGGGCCTTCTCCACTCTGGCATTTGAAGTTTTTAATAATATGTTTGTCAAAGAAGTGGAAGGATATAACAATACAGGCAGTCTGGAAGTGGAAGGTGGAGAGAGGGGAAAGGAATAGGAGTAGCAATTTAATCAGCTAATTTCACTATCTGTTAGTTTGTGTTTCATCTTGTTTACCTTTCTAATAACTACAGTTATTCTCATACAGCGGCATTACTGTTTTCTCCAGAATAGATGTGCTCGGATTGAAATATCCTATTGAATCAAAGCATGTAACGAGAAAATTCTAATCCATCGATATTAAAAAAGGAAGCTTACCTTTATCTGGGTGTTAAATAGTACAAATCCAGGAGAGTCGGTGAATGTTTTGAAGTCAAAACGAAGGGCATTACTGCAGCTAAAGTGGATTTGTCAAGGTATTATATAGGCAATACTTTGGAAATGGTTTAATATAAGGTCTAATAGAGAACATGGAGAGAGAGAAAACAAGGTGAATGCCACTTGCTTTCTGTATTCTTAAGCACTGAATGAAATAAACGTATACTTAAAAAAGTTAACAGTTCTCTTATTAGCAGGTTTAGATTAAAATCATTGAATACTTTTGCATATTTATCTGGTGGACCGGTTATCACTCTGTCAAGCAGCATGGGTGCAGTATCATGGTCTGCCTTTTCAACTTGGAGAGAGGTTCCTCCAGATGTCTTCTTCTCCAGTAATTGGCAGAACCTGACTTGGAACTCTACTGGGTGGAGAAGGATCTTTTAGGGAGGTATAATCGGGAGTACAAGAATCGTTTCCCAATGCCATCAGCCCTCCAAACCCAACATTTCATGTTAAAAGGGAGTGTGGGATAAAGTTATATATGCATCTCTGTGAAAGGATGGCTGTTGTGGGGAAATTTCGACCATTTTTGGGTTCACCAGGTTTCCCTGGAGCCCCCAGCCTGACTTGCATTTTTGAACTGAGCTGCGGGTCCCCCCACCAAATCTGGGGACTTTCTCAATTTCTTCTTCTTAAAATTCCCATTTATGCAGACTGTAGCCACAATTTGCGGAATTTACTCAAATTCTGGCCATATTGCATAATTTACACAAATTGTGGCCGTAATATGCTTGTGTGCAAATTGTGGGGACAAATTATGGCCACAGTTTGCCCAAATTACAGACAGAATTTGCAGAAATTACAGAAATTGCAGCTGTAATTTGCATAAATGGCCATTTTAAGGGAA
The DNA here is from genome assembly GCF_023053635.1 of Elgaria multicarinata webbii. Lineage (NCBI taxonomy): Eukaryota > Metazoa > Chordata > Lepidosauria > Squamata > Anguidae > Elgaria > Elgaria multicarinata. The sequence continues at coordinate 31,517,243 of NC_086180.1, read as the reverse complement.
GCTCCACCTGTGAAAACCCGCAAGTTGGCCTGATTCGATACAGATTGAGTTGGACCACCTCGCAGGTAAGCAAGCCAGAGTCGGGTGGGAAGTGATCTGTTGAAATTTCGTTGAACTTCACACACCCCAATGGATTCCTCCGTCCTCCCAAACTCTGTAATGTCTAGTTTGTCCCAATGTTGGTGAAGAGAAACTCATCTGACACAAACATAGTCCTTTGTGCATCTGAACATTTTTTACCCTGTTCAGTACTATATAGCTTTGCCAAAATATGAAGCACTTTGGTTGCCCTTGCACTGTGGAAGTTTAACTCTTCTAGAATAACTGCACTCAGCATGTCCAATCTGCACATTATAAGAACATAAGAAGTGCCATGCTGGAACAGACCGAGGGTCCACCTAAACAACTTGGGACCAGGATACCTGAGATAGTGCCTTCTCCCTTACCAACCTGCCTGATCACTGAGATCTTTGGAGAGCATGCTCCTGGTGGTTCCACATGGACCTATGGCCCGATTGGAATCCACCAGGAGAAGAGTCTTTAGTGTAGTTGCCCCTTCTCTGTAAAGTAATAGTCCAGCACACTGTTCACACAGTGACCAACCAGCTGTCAGCCAGGGACCAACAAAGCAGGACACATTTCAATAAGCAGACATATGCCTATCTGTTTATTGAAATGAAAGCAAACGGGATTTGATTCCTAAATGCACTGCCATAATATACTATTCATACACCCAAAGTGTAGGATAAGATTGAGAGCCAAATTGAGGACCGCGCTGGTCGCCTGGGTCACTTTTAGTGTAATCTAATGATCAATTAAGAGCAATTTAAGATGCTTAAATAAGTCACTGACCTTGATCTTTTGTCTCTTCTTACCGTTTGAAAACCCAGTGTGCCAACATTTGAACACCACTTTTATCAGTTTCCTGATAAGGAAACCATCTCTTAGACATTCTTTCTATCTAGTAGCTGGGAGCCAGTGCCATGAAGAATCAAAGTTGTCTGTTCTGTGGACACCCCTTAAAAGACTCACAAGCAGTAAATTATACCCGACTTCAAAGGCAATCCTTACGAAGCCTCAAATTAGAGCATAATGGAAGAAAGGACCAGGAGCCATCATTAATCTTACTGAAGGCCAATCCCCGCCCCTCATCCATGCATATTTTTCAATCACAAGACCCATTCAGAGACAAATAGTTCACCATTTTCCAGTAGTAGTTTTCCAGTACTAGGCTAATAATATTGAAATAATATGAAACAACCAGTTCATAGTAGAGACAAGCATAGTAGATGAACAGACACCTCTTCTCCCAAACATTAATTTTATCAAAACTCTGTGCTTCATTTTTCTCCTTGTTATGCTCTATTTGTCACACAGCTACAACTGCACAGAAGGACAGAGATAGGCTGTGCTTGCTAGCTGTGCCTCCTCTGCGACGCTGCTTTCCATGTATTGGAGGGGGGAGATCTGAAGTGAGGAAACTGCTTGACATGGATAAACTCTCTATGCGATGAGGTCCCAAGCATCTGTGTGGTGGGAAAGTGGACACTTTACTGGAAGACAGCAATCTAGCAGGGGGGCAGCCCGGTGTGTGGGTGTTTGTACTTGAGGCTTTCATCCAGCACCTTTATCGAGGTTTCTGCTTCTGGATTCTTTGCTGGATTAAGATCGGCTCCTTTACACAAGCCGTTTCCCCCAAGGATTTTCTTTCTCTGCCTTTTTTGTATAACTGTTAAAGATACAGGAGCCCTGTCCTCCTTTCCATATGGCCACCCTAGACAACATCCCTCACAGGATTTGCACTCGCAGGGACATAGCAAAACCAAGAGATTTATCAAGCCCTGGTGGGCCACTGTACATTATTAATAGGCTGCATTCATTTGATATTTCCTCAATTTTGCAGTCCTGTGCTGTATTAAACTGCATACCTCAGCCACTGTGTTAACTAGGGGTGTGCACGGACCCCCCCACTCCACTTCACTTTCAGATCCGCCATTTTCGGATTGGGCCGCTCCGCCCCGTCCCCACTCCGCCTGTGCCCACTCCGCTCCGCTCGGAGCTCCGGATCCGGATCAGAGCTGTGTTCCCCCCCATAGGGGGGGTTACCGGGCCCTGCCGCCATCGTCGCCCATGCGGCGATGGCGGCAGAGCCCGGTAAGGGACCAAGGGAGAGGGGGACCTTACCTGCCTCCGTCTGCGGTCCGTCGCCATCTTCAATTGAGCCCGCGGTTCCACCAGGAAGTCTGGGCCGCAAGCGGCCCAGACTTCCTGCTGGAACCACAGGCTCAATTGAAGACGCTGATGGACCGCGGACAGAGGCAGGTAAGGGAGAGGAGGGCGGGGGGACAGCGGCAGGGACCGGTAAACCCCACTTACCTTTCCGGCGGAGCTCTGGATCGAGGCAAAGGATCCGCCTTCACCTCGATCCTCTTCGCCACGCCACGCCGGCCCCCCAATCCTCTTCGCCTCCGCCTTAAGGGCAGGTGAAGCCCCCCGCTCCACTCCTGCTTCTACGGTCCGATTAGAAGCGGAGCACATCCCTAGTGTTAACTCTTGCTGATCACATCTTGCTGCAGAGAGTCCCGACAGCACACTGGGGTTTCAGTGCGCTCCTCTACTACTGCAATGGAAAGCACATTCTTGCCTAGTATAGAGGGATATAGAAATTTGTCTATTGCCTTGACCCAGTTCTTTACAGCAGTTTGGGCCATCGTTGTATAATAACGAAGGGAGCCAGTGCCAAGGTTTTTTTCTTTGCAACCAGCAGCCATTTGGCCTGTGTATGTGTGTGTGTGTGTGTGTGTGTGCGTGTGTGTGTGTGTTTGTGTCTTTTAAATGTATGGATTGAAATGCAATTTGTGGTGTGGGGCAGGAAATGGAGAAAAATAAGCCGATGCAATGCATTGTTAGCGGCTATTTTCACAAAGATTTCATTTAATAACGCTGGCGTGCCCTCCACAATTTATTTAATTAATACTATTTGATCCAAGCCCAAATTATGACTTCCCACATATATGTCATATCTAATGAACTGTGAAAGGGAAGCCGTTCAGATGGTCACCAATAACCAATGCTTAGTTAATCTTTTAAATAAACTGGAGCTCACAATGTGTCCCTTTGAAGTCATAAATAATGTATATTTTTCTTTTGACTTTTAATAAGCCAGCAGAGTTCATCTCACAGTCTCCAAACACATATATTTTATTATGGGCCTCTGCAGTTTACTTTAATTAGTGTGTCTGAGTGCTTTGGGAGACTTAGCCCTACTGAAAACAAACAGAGTCTTACCATCTATAAAACATTAGCTCCCTTCGGTTTATCCTGATACAGCCGAGCCTCAGTGAGAAACACATGGTGCAAGTAAACACTCATAATTGCATTAGAATTCCCTGGCGTATTGGTAATTCGAGCTCAGCTTCATGATATTGTTGGAGCAGTTAGAACAGGTTTACCAATCGGAGAGTCTTGGGGGATTTTGTGAAATTCCACTTGGAGAGAACTTCAAATGACAAATCGAACAGAGAGAGCAGATGACAGAAGAAGCCTCAGAAGCTGTGAGGTGGAGTGACAGTGTTAAAAATAAATGCTCCAGTGGTGAAATTGGTTTCTAAACATGGCATTACTGTTGCCCATTCATCACTATTTTTGAATGTGGTGGAGAAGGTAGAGTTTGCCTATCCCACTCTAGCACTAAGAACAGGCGTATATCGCTTCCAATTTTATTTATGAATCTCTCTTTCCTGACCATGATAGTTTATGGATCTCAAATGGTACCTGGACAATAAAGCAAATATTTCCTATAATGAATATGGTTCAGTAGAGCTTGGGAATGGACAAAGCCGACAGGATGCAATCAACCTGCTGAATCTAAGCAGGCTTTGGTGTGCTCAGTGCATGGATCGGAGACAGACGGAGCTTCTGGAAATAAAGGAGGGATATACATGTATTAAAACAAGGTAATAAGAGCCAGTGTGGTGTAGTGGCTAAAGTGTTGGACTGGGAATTGGGAGGTCCGGGTTCTAGTCCCCACTTGGCCATGGAAGCTCACTGGGTGACTATGGGCCAGTCAGATACTCTCAGCCCAGCCTACCTCACAGGGTTGTTGTGAGGAGGAGGATTATGTATACAGCCTTGGATTCCTTGGAGAAAAAACGGTGGGATATAAATGCAATAATGAATAATAATAATTTTAGGGAGCAATCCTATGGCCCCTAGACAGCATCTGAGGGGCCATGGGATACTTTGGATTCCCAGATTAAAGGTCGGAGACAGCACTGACTTTGGAGGTGGGAGTCCACACTCTGACCCCTTCCCCCACCCCCACACACAGCTGGCACGAAAAGAACGGCACAGTCTGCCTGTCCGAGGTCAGAAACATAACTTTGGGAAGAAGGGGAATGGGGCTGTTTTGGGGGAAAGGAGACTGGAGAGGCTCGGATAGGAACTATCCTGAGGCCTCCCCAGTCTCCTTCTCTCCCCCTCTGAAACATACCAACTAGATGGGGGAAAAGCCCTTAAGCTATATTGCAGCCTTCTCCAAGCTGATGCCCTCCAGATGTTTTGGACTTCATCTCCCATCAGTCCCAGGCAGCAGGAATTCTGGGAGTTGTAGTCTAAAACATCTAGAGAACACCAGCTTGGGAAAGGTTGCTATATAGTATGAGATTTACAGCCCACACGATTTACAGTGCAATCCTATCCATGTTTACTCACATTGAATACTCTACTATGGCCTTCAATTGACCCACCTGCACAAGTGGTAGTTGTGCCATGACATTGGCCAACTTTTGCTGCCAGTTCAAGGGTCCATAATTGCCAGCACTAGGACCCTTGCACGAACCACCACTTTAGTAACTGCATGGGAGTGTCTTCTACATGGGAACTATTATGTCAGTGAGTAGTAAATTATGTTAAATATTTGTCTTTTTGTTGTAAATAGTCTCCTGATAATAATATTTAAGTGGGGTGTGAGAAATGTGGAAATTTGCTGTTTATAATAATAATCTAGATTCCCACCCACACACCCTCAATTGTATAACATTTGGATGTTCCTTCTGTAAATTTTATATGCAAACCAGCTGGATTGTTAATGTGATGTCATTCAGATTGTAGATGTAGCTGCTCACAAGTGATAATAAATGAACTACAAATTGCCTTTTAAGCCTTTTGTTCATGCTGTTTATATATAACCGTGAGTATATATTAAACCGAGGATTGTTTAAACTACCAGTTATGATAATGTCAAAGCAACAAACACAATTCTGCTAAAGTTAAAAAACTTGTCCCATTGGTTTCAATGAGAGGAAGTTAAGCATGTCCTGCTCTCCCATTGAAATAAATGACTATAGCATTTTACTTCAGTCTGGACCAAATTGATATGCTAGGTTCTTAGACCAAGGAATTCATTCATTATTATATTTAGATCCCACCTTTATCTCTTCTTGCAAGGAACTTCCTTTAGATCCCAACTTTATGCCTTCAAGCCAACTTACATGGATCTCCTCCTCTCCATTTTATCCTCACAACAACCTTTTGAAATAGATTATTGTGAGAGTCAGTGACTGGTCCTAAGTCACCGGTTGAGCTTCAGGGCTGAGTGGAGACTAGAATGAGGCTCTCCCAAATCCTAGTCCATCACTCAAACTACTAGGAAAGAAGTTGATCTACATTAGATTTGAAGATGACTTAAAACTGTGAGGAACTTCTGAGAGTTGAAGTGCAAAATGCCTAGAGATCTACCGTCTTCCTACTGCTGCCGTATACATGTGTACTAAGTCTTGCAGCTGACACAGAGCAGATACCTTCCAACCCTGCGCCATATTAATGTGGGCAGTGACCATGATAAAAGATATGCAATGAATTCTTCAGGAAAACACCCTTATGAGCTTCATCCCAAATTGATGGTTTGATAAGTAATTCTAGAGAGTTCCTGGAAAAATTGTACCCGGAAGCCTGCCACAACATGATATCGAGTTTTTTGATACTATAATCACCCCCATCTCTTGATCATCATTAAAACCGTCTGCTCCCCTCCTGCAGAATATTTCTCCAGAAGTCTCGGACCTGTCTTCATTGAAGAGTAACTCATTTCATGCAATTTAGTTTGGATTATATACAGTGTGTTTGCATCTGGGCATTTCCTCCCAGAAATACATGCATTTGGGACCCACCATGTTATGGGATTTCCCCCTAATTAAACCCCCAACATTTTAGTTAAAATGGTCAAAATAGTGATCATACTTGCTTGTAAAGAAAGATTGGTTGTTTTTCCTACATTTAGTCTCCCCTCCCCACCCCCCAATACTGGATCTTGTTTAGGAGAGAACTTTCCTAGTGCATTGTGGTCTCAGTGGCTTGCCTCTTTTGTGGATCATAATTGATTATTTTACAAATATTACCTGCCTATGGTCTTTTGATTGAGAGATCTAAACATGTAAACAAATACACCACACATATTAATTTGTGGCCCTAGGAACCTTACTTTTCCTTGACAATTAACCCCCCCCAAACAGGTTTCCAGTAGAGAAACCAGCCTGCATTGTGTGCTTGTACAATTTAAGTAGGTTCTTAGTCTGTTTGTTAAGACCTCATGTTTATTTAAAACTCCTGCAGGAAGTTATTAATCTGCCTGAATGTGCAAAGTTTGGGGCTGATAAATACGAGAACAATGCTAAATAATGCTTCATGTCAGCTTTCAGAACTGAATCTTAGCGCTCTTCTCCGTGGAGGTGAATCCAGGGATGCTTTGAAAACGACTCGCTTGTTTGCCTGTGTCACATTAGTGCCAAGGTCCTGGGCTGCTTGTAAAGCACACCCAGTGGCTTAAGCAAGGTGCCTTCCAGACTTGAAGCGCTGGTGAAGAACCCAAAGTATGCTTTAATCCAGTCCTCATTTTCATGTCACAAAAGGTGCTATGGAATGATTGCCATTTGCAAGGGAAGAAGGCAGGCACAATTAAAAGCTGAACCTCTAATCCCCTTTGCCTATGGCTTAGAGCCTGAGCCAAAAGAAATATTGTCTTAACAGGTACATTTCCCCTGGAGGGGAAAGCACGCCCTCGACCACCTAGCAGGCTAGATGAAGTGATAATAGGATGCTCAGTTCTATCGGTGGCCAACAAATTGTGCCTCGGCTTCTGTGGCTGACAGAAGAGCATAGAATTAATGGGTGGCAAAGGGGGAAAGCTTGGCTTTGTGACTGTGGGTGGGTCAGTATTGTGGCAAACTCAAACAGCGCATTTCCCCGTTCCAGCCGCCAAATCGCTTAGTGGTACGTGAGAAAAAGCTGTGTATGACTAACTGACATTTGTGTGGAGAGACCTTTCCAAAGTGATTGAAGGGCCCTCTGAGCAGCAAAAGCGATAATTAGGCTAATTGACATTAAGAGGGCATGACTCAGCCCTTGCAAAACTACTCTCTAATAACTGAAACAAAAATTCTCACTATTATTAGTATATTTATATAAAAAAGGCGGATCTATTAATTGTACCCTGTAGACAGTGAAACTATTCCAATCATTTGATATTTGGTAAGCATAGGATCTAAACAACAACAATCCCTTTTGCTAGCAATTTTGCTGAACTTGCAAACGCACTCAATGGCCGAGGCAAACAAGATGGAACCACTGACTTCCAGTAAGGCAGTGCAATTATCCTTCATTTATTCTTCAGTAAAATTACCCAGTATTCTCAGCAAAGAGGTCCATCTACACTTGAAGCGGGGAGATTTGCCACTTTCCTTTGGCCAGTGTGGTGTAGTGGCTAAAGTGTCAGACTGGGAGCCGGGAGATCCGGGTTCTAGTCCCCACTCAGTCATGGAAACCCATTGGGTGACTTCGGGCTAGTCACAGGCTCTCAGTCCAACCCACCTCACAGGCTTGTTGTTGAGAGGATAAAATAGAGAGGAGGAGGATTATGTACACCACCTTGGATTCCTTGGAGGAAAAAAGGCGGGATATAAATGCAATAATAAATAAATAAATATCTTTCATAATGGTGAAGCCAAACCTGCTGCAAGGCAATGGTATGTATAATAACATTTGTAGCCCACCTTTCATCCAAGGAGTATGAAGGAGCTCTTTTCCTTTTATTCTTACAACATTCTGTGAGGTAATTTTAAGGCTCAGAGTTCGTGTCTAGTCTAAAGTCACCCAGTGAGTGACTTTCATGGGTGAATTAGTATTATATTTATCACTGTCCTAAGAGTGCACATCATCAGATTTCCTGTCCAGTACCACATCCAGATGAGACAGCCATATCAGCCCAATTCCTACAACCTCTTTCCACCAGAAACATAAGGTAACTTCCCGAAATCCAAATAACCAGCAGCTGCGAAATGCAGGACTTCAGTGAAGTCAGAATGCTTCAGTTAGTTCGGGTGAATCGCACCTTAAAATGTAGCTAGTGTCAATCACATACACCAAAATTAAAATTAGCCAGCTTTTAATCTCAGAGCTGGTTCTGATGGGACGTGTTCTTTCATAGAATGCTACCCTCGGAGGATTACAAATGAGAAACAAGAAATCTTTTGAAACAGAATGAATGGGTATCTGACATTAAAAAAAAAGATAACATGAAATGGTAATTTTGTATTTGACAGTTTGGGAACGTTAACATGAAAGGCTATTTAAGTAACTTTTCAAATTTTTAATTTCATGTGAATATTAATTTTGGCTCTAGATAAATATATAGCATAGTAGCAGTGATAGGAATGATAAATTCTCTCCTTGTACATGTACATGCCTGCATATGTGGATTTGCAAAACAGCCAACAATGGAATTGTTTTACTGGCCCAAGTGATGCATAAAAAGTCCTGGAGGTGTTGATCTTTCACAGCCTTTTCACTACTTACATATATAGGTCACAATCCTATGCATGTTTAGACAGAAAAAAAATCCTACAACTCTCATCCTCTCTCCAGCTAGTTGTGCTAGCTGGGGCATGTTGTGAACTGTATTGCTTTTTCCTGTCTAAACATGTATAGGATTGTGTACTTCGAAGATTACTGTTTGGTCAAGTTAAGTAACTAACAATGCAACCCTATGAATGTTTACTCAGAAGTAAGTCCTACTGAGATCAGTAGGACTTATTCCTTGTTAAGTGTGCATAAGATTGGAGCCTACTACTTTGAGCAAATATCTATCCCCATATCCAGCATCTTCTCTCTCTCTCTCTCTCTCTCTCTCTCTCTCTCTCTCTCTCTCTCTCTCTCTCTCTCTCTCTCTCTCCTTAGCTAGACCTAAGGTTTATCCCAGGGTTGTCCCTGCCTGCTCCCAGGATCCCCTGTGTGTCATTTAGATGCACAGGGATGACCCCGGGACGATCCTGGGATAAACCTTAGGTCTAGCTAAGGCCTCTGTCTGTGTATGAAAATATTAGGAAATTGCTTAAATAACACAACTAAACAATATTTGTGTGTACAATACACCAGGATATATATGGCAGTTAGTAAATTCCATAGTCAGGAGGCCTGAAGGAAGAAGTATGTGAAGAATGATAGCAGATCGCCAATGTAATGTAGTAAGTTTCCCCAGGGTGAATTGAATGTAGAGGTTACAAATATTATCTCAGCCATAATGCTGGGTAGGACATAACCGAAGGCAGCTGAGAAGGTTGGATTGGGGACATCTGTTTTGAAAAGTGTTCAGGATAACCAGCGGATCTGATTTCAGTAAGAAGTGTTTTCCATTTATTACCCATATATTTGCTTTCATATCGAATTAGCAAGATCGTCACTGATAAAGGGAAGATGCTAGAATGGAAAAAGCATAAAGGTCCATTTCATTGGAATAGATACATTTTTTAAAAAATAGAGAGACAGAAGCAGTTGAAATTAGATGCCAGTTGAGATGTTATTACAACTTAGTGTGATACTTCAGCTGTTTGTGTCAATGCATTGGGAGTGCCTTTGAAAATTCTTGAATGACCCCATTTTAGACAGTAGTTCTAACACCTTCTTTGTTTTCGGAATTCCAGCAAAATGATTATGGATTGCAAGGAAATGGTATTAGCCTCTAAATACTTGTGTTTTCTTCAGAAGTGATATGACCCATGTTCAGCCACAGTGCTTCATTTTACTTGTTACTAAGATGGTGGGTTTGATACAAAAATATACCACCTATAAACTGTGAGGAAAGGGTAGACCATTGCCGTTGCTAAGGGAAGTGCAAGCTCCGTTTTTCCTGATGAAGCACTCAGTAGAAATGAGCTGGATCGAAATTGGCTGGTACGTTTCTTCAACTGTGCCACATATTTAGTAGTTTGGAATATAGTCTTCTTTGCTTGTCAGGTTGATTTGATATCTTCAGTCTGCGGCTTTTCTTTTGAAAAAAGGATAAGCTACAAACCCCGAAAAGCTGCTGCTGATGGTAAGAGTGAGTAGACAATACTGACCTAAATGGATAAAAACATTTGATTTCGAATAAGGCAGCTTCCTATGTTTCCAGTATGCAGGGGGATTATTTATGGCAGCCTCCCCAAACCTGGTGCCTTCTGGATGTGTGGAACTACAACTCCCATCATTCTCAGCATCATGCTACTGCTGGGTGATGGGACTTGTAATCCTACACATCTAGAGGCTGCTAGTTTGGCAAAGGTTGATAGATAAAGTTTTAGTTTCTCTAGGTTCTCCTTTGTAGGAATGATTCAGGAGATCTGTTCCCCCCCTTTTCCTTTTCATTGCCTAGCCTCGGGACAGTGAAGGCAGCCACGTAAGATGTTAGTCTTTATTTAGCTGTGCTTAAATCCTAGAAAGATCAAAGATCTTCCCCCTCCCTCTTTAAGCCATGAGACTCTCTAACATCAACAAAAATCAGTAGGCCAGTTGTTTCTGGAAAAGTGGCTTTTAGAACCATAAGAATCAGGGGAATTTGAAATGTGGATATGGGATTTAAAACAAAACAAACTTAGCTCCTAAGAAGCAATTAGTCATGAATTGAAAATGTTCACATACCTGAATTGTAAAGTTTTCAGACTAACAGTAACCAGGACAGAAGTCTTTGAGGTATAAGTACTGGATCTGTTGTGCTGAAAGGTATTATACAATGTCTAGGTGTAGATGTGAAGGTCTCTTCAGGATAAAAAATCTTAGGGGAAAACACTATGGATAACACTTATGATAGACAGAGGGCTCTGGGTTCAAAGCCCCACCTGCCTATCCTATGCCCTGCTGGAAAAGCCAGTCAGGGTGAGAAGAGGAGGATGGAGGGCATTTCACCTCTCTTCCTCCATTTAAAATGTACCCATATAGCTGAGTTTGGCCACAGCATTCTGGACCAGCTGAACAATTTTCAAAGGCAGCCCCATGTAAAGCGCATTACAGCATGTTACAAACACACTGGGGAAAATGCAGTTGAACGTCTGCATGCATCATAAGCTACTCACAGCTGTCCCACCAGATCTACACCAAGCAGGATATAACACTATACAAGCAGTTTGAAAGCAGTATATGGAATGTGTCATGGGCCCAAACAGTTGTCAATGCACTTCAATACTGTTATGAAGCAGTAGTGTAGATCCTGCCTACATCTTTTCTTTGGGAAAACTCTTTAAGAGATTCAAAAAGGTCAGATGTGCAGGGCATTCTCACAAATGGAGCAGCAAACAAAAGATGGAGTGGGGAGGGGTCCTTGTGTTTGTGAGTCCTTGTGAAACTTTTGAAAATTATTAAATGCAGCAGTCACCATAATCATGGACACCTTCCCATCGGTGTGTATGCATATATACACAGCCAAGAGCAGCAGTACTTAGCATAATAATACCCATGTTATTAGGCTCAACATGACTGCAATTCTCTGAATAGTTACATGGAACCAAGTTCCATTGAACTCATGACGCTTACTTCGAACTGCATAAGTTCAACTTGTAAAAAACACACACATTTGGTTGGATCCAGAATTGATCTTACATAGAGTAGACCTATTGAAACCCATGCAATGTAAGTTATTCATGAGTTCAGGGGCTCTGTTCTAGGTATTATTAAGTGTAGATCCAACCTAGTGAGGTTTAAGAAAGGCTCTTCATCCGAATGAAATGCAACTTTTAGCTTTTAATAACTGTTGCCAATTAAACTGCTGAAGTAGCAATGCCATCCCCCAAAAGGGAAAGAGGTATCTAGCTGAGGATACTTAATTTTAATTTATAAAATAAAGATGGGCATCTGTTCATTTAAAAGAAGAGTGGAAAATATCAGCAAATATTTCTTTCAGTCACAAATGAACACTAGAGGTCACTGTAGCCACTAGAGCACAGTTCTGGTACCCACATTGTAAAATGTTCGTAAAATGGAACATTATTGTATATACCGTATTGACTTTGATAAAATGACCTTTTGCAAATAAGTCCAAATTACTGCTAAGATGTATTTTGAAAATGGCTTTTACTTGATTTAGAAAAGTTTGAGAAATATGTAAGATTTAAATATTATCCTGAAATAATGATAATGATGTTAAAATTTTCAATCAAAGTACTTCCGTGTCTGAAAACTCATGGGAACATGAATGTGTGTGTTCTCCAGCATTGGGTTCCATAAGCATACATTGCTCATGGTCCTTTAGGGTTACAGGATGCTGCCTTCTGCTGACCAGGATCTTTGGTCCATCTAGTTCTACACTAACCAGCAGCAGATCTCCAGGGCAGAATGCTTTCTCCAGGGAACCTTGCCTTGTGCCTATTCTCTCATCTTCTTGATTTCAGACATTTTAAGTATTTATTTCTTTTATTTCTACCCTGCCTTTCCATGATGATATGGTGCTCAAAGTGGCTCACAATCATGGGAACTAAAAATAAAATAACGTAAAAAAGGCTCACTCCTGAATTGCCACCAAACATCTCAGAAGGCAGCAGTGCTGAGAGAAGCCCCCCCCCCCTCGTAGATCTTACAACCTGGGCAAACTCATATGAGGGAAAGGGGCCATTCAGGTAGCCTGGTGCCAAGTTGTATAGGTTATGACCTGCAGCCCCATATAGAGGATATTACAGTAATCCAAAAGGGATGTAACCAAGGCATGCATGACTGCGGCCAGATCAGACATCTCTAGGAAGCACCAGCCTCAGTTAGTTGGAGCAGCTGGAGCAGTAGCCTTAGCTGAGTTGCTTTTATTGTATTGGCTGTGCTTGGTACTTTTCTGCTGTTTTAACATGGTCATTTAAACTATGCTACTGCCATTTTGTTTTTCAAAATGGTTTTGTTGTTGTTTTTAAACTGTTTTTTATTTGACTGTGGCAATGGGGTATATATGTTCCTAATAAATAAAGAAATGCATGTGGGGAAAATGGTCCTTCCAGTTGTCTGTAATATGCCAAAGTACCTTATGTCAAAGGATATATATGTAAAACCCAGAAGATACCTCAGTGCAAATATGCCAAGGTAACAAGGCACAAACCAATTAAGGAGGATGTCAACTGACTTTAGTTTAATTACAGATGACCTTTTAGCCTCCCTTCTCTGTTTAATTAGAATTCTGCTGGTGGCGTGTGCTGTCCACCTGTACAGCAGCATGGCTCCAGGTTGTCACTTCTGGATCCAAGACAATTAAAGACTGAAGCTGGAAAAGGGCCAGAGTGAAGGGTCGATATCATGGGGCATCTGCCAAGGCCCATGGCTTAGCAGGGACTCCTCTTGCTATTGCCACTGCTTACCCACTCTATCCCTCTTGCCAAGAGAGAGAGAACCAGCAAGCAAAGGAAGTGAGCTGGACAAACAGAAGCTGCCTTTCCCTGCATGCTCATTTGTCTTCCCCCCCTCTGGACAGGGAGCAGAGGAGCAGAGAGAGCACATGGGTTACTGCAAAGAAGAAAAGAGGGCCCCTCTGAGGACATTTTGCCCGTGAACCTCCATAAACTGGAGTTCGCACCTAACTGGATAACTTGGAGAGAAGCTGGAAGAGAAGACTCCTCCCTCTTTCAGATGTAGAGAAAACCTCTTTGAAGAGACAGAGAGGTCCTCTCTAGAGATTCTTTGGGCATGCTAAAGGCTAGCTGAGGAAGAATTGTGATGTACCAAGTAGGGAGGAAAAGATAATTACTGAGTGTATCTCCAAATGTTTTAGATTTCAGACTTGTTTTGATTGAGAAATTGAGGTGCACATAGAAACCAAAGTTGTCAACTCATGGAAAATGGATGATAATTGGTCTATATGGGGTTGAAAGTGTCACAAGGACATATGCCACAAGGATGCACACATTAATAATGCATCCATGCCACATATATTAATGCACGCACGCACACACACACACACACACACATATATATATATACTGTGATATATATATATATATATATATATATATATATATATAAATATATAAACTGATATATATATATATATATATATATATATATATATATATATATATATGAATGCAATGGTAATAGCAAGAATTGTTTGTTTGTTTGTTTTGCTACACATCAACTAAAATGTGGTGTGGTCACCAATACTACAAGCAAGAAGGATCTTGGAATTGTTGTAGATCGCAAACTGAATATGAGCCAACAGTGTGATGTGGCTGCAAAAAAAAAAAAGCAAATGCTATTTTGGGCTGCATTAATAGAAGAATAGCTTGCAAATCAAGCAAGGTACTGGTTCTCCTCTATTTGACACTGGTTAGGCCTCATCTTGAGTACAGCTTCCAGTTCTGGGCACCATACTTCAAGAAGGATGCAGACAAGTTGGAGGGAGTTCAGAGGAGGGCAATGAGGATGCTCAGGGGTCTGGAAACGAAGTTCTATGAGGAGAGACTGAAAGAACAGGGCATGTTTAGCCTGGAGAAGAGAAGACTGAGGGGAGACATGATAGCCCTCTACAAATACTTGAAAGGTTGTCACACAGAAGAGGGTCAGGATCTCTTCTCAATCATCCCAGAGTGCAGGACACAGAATAATGGGCTCAAGTTACAGGAAGCCCGATTCCGGCTGGACATTGGGATAAATTTCCTGACTGTTAGAGCAGTACGACAATGGAACCAATTACCTAGGGAGGTCATGGGCTCTCCCACACTAGAGGCCTTCAAGAGGCAGCTGGACAGCCATCTGTCAGGTATGCTTTAAGGTAGATTCCTGCATTGGGCAGGAGGTTGGACTCGATGGACTTATAGGCCCCTTCTAGCTCTACTATTCTATGATTCTATGATCTCAGATGTTTATTTTGTGGGCTGCATCTTGTGGGCAATTGTTCACCTTGCTTTATACAATCTCTCTTTTATTCTAGACAAAATGCATTTCAATGTGTTTGGCATACAGTTTGAATTGTGGTTTGTCTGACTTATTCATGGATGTGACTTCTTGAAAATATTTTAGACATGTTTTAAGAGTAACAGTGATACAGCAATGCATAATTACAGCATCTGTTCTTTAATGTGGTATATGTTCTACAATGCACTGCCATAAGAATAGCAGTCCATCAAAATAATCATGTAATTGTCAGTAATTGAACATTATTCCTTAAAAACTGGAAATATACAAAATATCCACATAGGCTTGTATGAGAGTCTAAAGAAATTATGTGAGTCCCTTGATAAAAGACAAAACCAATTCTAATATTGCTTAGGATTAATCTATCACTGCACTGCACCTCACCCTTGCCTGCTTGTGTAATGTTTACTCTTCGCATTAAGCAATATAAAAGACTGAATTGAGATGTGGGATTTGAAAGTAGGTCTTTCAAGCATTGATTGTGTCCCTTTGCTAAAACATTATACTGACCACAGTATTCCCGTTGGCTACACACAATAGATCTGTGATAAAGGAGCCTTTGCCCATGCATCAGTTTCTTAGGGGCGATTCACACAATCACTTTGACCTAGTTAAGGGAAGACAAATGGGCATGGTGCACAGAGTTCCTGACATCTAGATTACCATCGGGCAGCAATCTGCTGTATGAGTGCATTCCCTGTCAGATCCTTAGTGATAGCACCAGTCACCTGTTCAGATGGTGATTGGAGGCTGGATTTAGTTGCTCTCCCCCGTGATCCTCCCCTGAAAAGATTATTAGAGCCATCACCAATGACAGTTCAGGCTTGCTGAGTATGCAACCTGCCGTGATTATGCATTTAAGCACACAAAATAATAATAATGTGAACTGATACATGAACCGAAAAAGCAGCTGTATGGTTGTTTTTGCAGGCCATAGTATCTTTTAAGCAGCACAATTTTTAAAAATCCTCTAGGATTGTGAAGCAAAATGACTCATTTATGATATAGGCATTATAGCAAAAGTAGGTGTAAATCCATAATAGGTTTGCTTCTTCCTTACAAGGTTAAGTTCAGATATCCCTAAGCTCTGCAATACAGATTTTACAGAGCTAAAATTCAAGTTTCCCAAGGCGAATACAGGTTTTTGGGAGGTTAGAAGCCAACCCTTTAATCAATTTGGTATAAGTCACAGAATCCCTTGAGAGAGAGAAAAGGGGATGGAATCAATAGGAAAAGAAGTTGTGTTTTTCTGAATGTGACAGACAACTTTCCTGTCATATACATCTGCCTGAGAATTAAGATCTGCCAAGCGGGCTTTCCTTCAACCCCCCCCCCCCGTGCAGCTGTACACTATGTGGAAATGTGAGAGGGCCTTTTTAGTGGTGGCACACCAGTTATGGAATGCCTTCCCCTCAGGCTCAGCTGCTACCAATGCTGGCCTCATTTGGAAGACAAGATAAGACATAAGACCTGGCCAGTTACCTAAGCACTTGGATCTCATTGGCAGTAGCTTGGTGTTGCTTTGGTTATTAATGCTGATTTTATATTTTTGTGGAGCAGTATGGCTTGTGGTTTTATGCTGAGGTTTTTTTTTTAAAAAAATACTGTATCGTGCCCTGAGACCTATTGATATAGTATAATAAATACTATAATATGTGAAATAATGTAAATGTGATAATAACTAATTAAATAATGTGATCCCCCCTCCCCAAGTTTAAAAAATGATACATACAAGAATTGTTTGCAAGCTAGACTTGACCATTTCAGGCCATTATAGAAGATGATGATGATGATGATGATGATGATGATGATGATGATGATATTTTTGGGGGTTGCTTGGCAGACTGCAGCCCATTGGATGTGTCTGTGAAAATGCTCCCCAAACCTTCCAAAGTTGCCCACCATAGCTTTACTGATATGAAGCCATATAGCTAAGGGCGAAAAAAACTTTTTTTGTTAGTGCTACTGTGGGCTAAAACAGACATTACTTTAAACATGTGTCTAGCAGTGATGTCTCCTTTTCATTTTTAATGTAAGTATGTGCAGGGGGCATAATGCATATCTCAAAAGCCCCCTTACATCCATGCTAGTGTCCTGATTAGGATCAGGGGCCTGTGCCTACTCTAGAATGAATATCTATCTATCTATCTATCTATCTATCTATCTATCTATCTATCTATCTGCTAGAAGCACATTTAAAGTAATGTCTGATTTGGTCTTCCATTACCTGATTGTGCTATGGCCTGGATGCCTCACAGGTAATACATAAGGCCTCCCTGCCCCACTTATCCACCACATCTGCCATAATTATAGGCATTTGCTTAGTGGAGGCTTGTGGTTCCGATGTCAGTGAGAACTCTAAAGGAGCTATCCAAGGTGATGAACCCAGTTTTGTGCTAGGTTCGAGCACCTTGGAGAGCTCCTTTGGAGTTCTGACTGAAACCCAGAGTGGATTCATCACCTCACTGACATCCAAGCCACCAGCCTCCACTGTGTGCATGTGTTTGTGAAACTTTGATATGGAGGGAATGCCCACTTTAATCAAATCAGGAAATGCATTCTGGAGATGGGGAAAGCACTGTTGAACTTACAGCTTGATTAAGGCATTATGCTATTGAGGCATTATGCTATTTTTGTTTTGATTCTACTTTTTAGAGGATTGCTAAAGTCTTTCCTGCTTAAACAACAAATTTTGGACAAAAGATCACACTGATACAAATTTTTAAACATAAAGTGATGTTGAAATGTCTCTGTGTGTACCCCCCCCCCAAAAGCACGAGTTAAATCTTAATGAAGCATATTTGTAATTGACCAATAATGGATTTCTTGAAATAATTATTTATGTTAGGATCTTTATTTTATATATTTATTTACAATGTTTATATACCGCTTCATATGCAAAACAGATTCCAGAGTGGTGAAGAGTAAAACAGTAAAAAGAGAAAAAGAAGAAAAAAAGCATATCAAATTTCTTCAATTTAAAACAGAATAACAATAAAAAGGTGACTGGTCAGTTGAGGAATGCTTCCTGGAAAAAAACCTTTTTCAGGAGGTGCCAGAAGCAACACAATGTTGGCACCTGCCTGCCTGACCTCCAGGGGCAGGGAGTTCCAGAGAAAGGGGGCCACCACACTAAAGGCTCTATGTGAACTAGTATCACATAGTCCTGAGCATTAGCAGAACACTGTCCTTACAGTTATGTCACATTGTGTGGTTAAGGATTGGTGCTATTATAATGTATGCTCATGACAGATTATATGATCCTTCCAGTTTTATGAATTGGTGTTAACTGGCGGACTGTTCTGCATTACACCACTTTTTCCTTGGTGGATTTTTATTCTTTGGCTATTCTTGGAGCGGCTTCTGCTGAATGTTAGTGCCCTAATTTACTCCTAATTAGGAATTCAAAGGCTGAGGATGAATTGTTTATCAGGCCAATTAATTCTCAAAAGGCTGGTTTTTCTCCGTATGCACTTTACAGACATACCCCATCTTGTAAAGATGATTTGCATATGAAGTTCATTTTTAAGCTCAGGCTTACTGTAAAATGAATTCATTTATTGCTTCCAATGATGGTGCTGCTGCCTTAAAGAGCAAAGTGAGAGTAAATCTAGTGATCCAGTCAATCAAAATCTTTTGCTGAAAATCAGAAGGGTTGGGGGAAGGAGAGAGAGACCTCCAAGCTACTTACTATGTTTTCATGGAGGTATCAATGGGTAAATTATACTGGTCTTTGTTGCACTACACTTTTACTATGCTATGGTTTTTTTAACATCAGTACATGACCTGATAGGTTATGCAATGATGCCCAAATAGCTATTATTTAGCAAAATTCTGTATTAGCTTCTCTTCCAGTGCTCAAGGCTGTGTATAGTGAAAAACAAAAGAAGCTCAACAACCAATATAAAGAGAAAAAATCCACCCCCAGGAGCACCAATAAGAATAAATCAAACAAGCCAACTAAACCAAAGAAAGAGGATACATTTTTTCACCCCTCTAGAAGGCCAATATAGTGAGGGAAATGGTGGATCTCAGAGGGAAGTTCATTCCAGAGTCTTAGGGCAATTGTTTTAGATTCTACAGATCACAGTTAAGGCTATTTCTCTTCCCGCTTCTTCCCCAAGCCTCCAGTAGCCTCTAGGCTAGGGGGTGGGGCTTGGGGATGGGATGGGGCGGGGCCTACAGAGAAAGGCCAAGCCTCTGCAGGCTGGATGAGGACCTCCATCGGCTGTATTGGGCCTGCTGTTTGGAGGTTCCCCCATCCTAATCATGATCACAGGCCATTATGCATCTGCTTTACCCTAATGTACAAACTGAGCTGGAGAATCTAGAGCCCAGACCAGTATGATTGCTTCTAAAGTTGGGGCCTAGATCATTTCTAATATAGGATCTACCTGCTTCCTGCTGTAATGGAGGATTGATAGGGTGTCAACATTTCCCCGGCGTGATGACACCAGTTTCCTGAATTGCCCACACATCTGTAGATTGATTACAGTACTAATGGTTCGTAAATAATGATAGCACCCATGGGATAATGGATTTAAGGCAAAACCCAGCAAAGTTGAGTTGGAGGATAGCAGCTGTGGAAGTGGTGGTGGTGGGATTCCCAGGTCTTTGCGAAGAAGTCCAAGGATTAGACCTTATCCAAACCCATGTGCATGGACAATCACAGAAGCTTAAGTATGTGGGTAATCAAGATGAAGATTAAGCTCATGTCTTTTGAATGAAGAATATCGCTTCTTTGATCTTTCTACAGAACAGTATAAAGTACTTTTGGAAACCAGACAGAGGTGCCTGGCAAATCACTGGGAAGCAGCCATTTCCCTTTTATTTTGATCCCCCCCTTGCCACCTAATACCTTTTTGGCATGCAAGTAAAGGAAAGAGAACTGTTTGGCAAACAAGCTAGAGAGGTACAGAGAATACTGCTTCAGGCTAGAGGCAGAGGTGAGAGAATTATCCATCCACAATCTGAATTAACTGGATTTTGTTGAAGACTTCTGCCCTGTAAAAGATCTCATCCCATCAAAGTTTGAAGACCTGCAGGTCTCTCTCTCTGAGAGAGAGAGAGAGAAGCATGAAAAGTTAGAATCAGTACACAGTCTGGTTTGAACCCAATAATCTGTTTGATCAATACTCTTATGAGCACGTCCTTGTCAAACTGCCAGCTGGCCTTAAGGCCACAAAGGGCAACACAATCTAATCAACCAAAGTTGACTTGCACTAATTCCATGTTAATGAAGCTTCCTTTGCCTCGCCTTGCCTGTTCAGCAGGAAACAATGGAGAATCTATGCACATAGAAGCGTGTTCTTTGGGGAAACGTTCAGTAATCTTCTCATATTGGTACTTTGAATTCATGCCTTAATCAAGCTGTAAGGAAATCCTTGAAGGAGCTGACAGTGATTCATCCATTCGCTTTGAAAACCAATATGGCCACTTAGTAGAAGACAAATGGCTCATACAATTCTCTCCTCTTTAAAAAACAACATTATAATTATTCAGCTGTTCCCCCATAATGTAGGATCAGCAATACTGTACACCTTAAAGCTATAACGTGTGTGTGTGTTTAAAAAAGAAGGCCAGAGACATCCACCTTTTGAAGGGGACTGTAGCTCACTGCTAGAGCACATGCTTTGCAGGCAGAAGGTCACAGGTTCAATCCCTGGCTTCCCCAGTTAAGTAGATCAAGCAGCAGATGATGGGAAATGTGTCTGCTGAATTCCTGGAGAGCCATTTCCAGTCAGAGCAGATAAGACTGGGCAATATGGACAAAGACAATCTGACTTGGTACAAGGCAATTTCCTGTTTCCCAAGGCATGGCCTGAAGGCACATGAAGCAGCTACTTTGCTGAAGCTAAGCAGGTCTGGGTCTGGTCAGGGCTTGCAAGAGAAACCGCTTTGGAACCACATGTAGACACCTTGAGTTTCACAATGGAAGAAAGGTGGAATATAAATGTAATAAATAAATAAATAAATGTTTGTACTATTTAACTTGGAATTAGATCAATATATCTTTGAAGTGTAACCATGCCCTCATAACATATACCTACATCACAAACACATGCCTACATCATGCCTACATCATCAGGAGCATGAGAGCATGCTCCTGGGGCACTTCCACACGTCGTTCTCAGGGTGCTTCCATCCGCCCCCCAGTGCACCCCGAAAACGATCGTGTAACTTGCCTGTAAAAGAGACGAGGAAGAAGCGTCCTTGCCGGCACCGCCGCCACCCAACTCCCTCCTCGCCAGCCGGGACAGAGAGCTCGGCGGAAGAAGGCGGGGTGGAGAGTGGAAGAAGCTTTCCACCCCGCCTTCTTCTGCCGAGCTCTCCGAGCTGGCCGGCAAGGAGGGAGGTGGGTGGCGCTGGCGCTGGCAAGGACGCCTCTTCCTCGTCTCTTTTACAGGCAAGTTACACGATCGTTTTCGGGGTGCACTGGGGGGCGGATGGAAGCACCCTGAGAACGACGTGTGGAAGTGCCCCTGGTGGTTCCACATGGATCTATGGTGTGATTGGAGTCCACCAGGAGAAGAGCCTTCAGTGTGGTGCCCCCCCTCCTATGGAATTCCCTGCCTGTGTTGGTCAGGCAGGCACCAACTTTAGGTATTTCTTCCAGTGCTCCCTGAAAACATTGTTCCAGGAAGCCTTCCCTTAACGACCAGCAGCATACTTTGTTTCATTTAAAATGTACTTTTAATGGGTTTTTATTCTGTTTTTATTCTTTTTTATTTTGTCCACCACTCTGAAATTCTGAGTGGGGATTGGTATATAAATATTGTAAAATCTAGTTTCTCGAGATCACATTAGGCCAGTCCTTTTACAACTTCATTGGCTGCCAGGCCAGGTCCGGGCCCGATTCAAAGTGCTGGTATTGACCTTTAAAGCCCTAAACGGTTTGGGGCCAGGTTATTTGAAGGAACGCCTCCTCCCATATGTACCTACCCTGACCTTAAGATCATCTACAGGGGCCCTTCTCCGTGAGCCCCTGCCAAAGGAAGTGAGGCAGGTGGCTACTAGGAGGAGGGCTTTCTCCGCTGTGGCACCCCGGTTGTGGAATGAGCTCCCCAGAGAGGTCCGCCTGGCGCCTACACTGTACTCCTTTCGTCGCCAGCTGAAGACCTTTTTATTCACTCAGTATTTTAACACTTAATTTTAACTTAAATTATACTGTTTTAACTCTGTATTTTAACCTTATATCAATTTTGCTGCGTGGTTTTATCCTGGTTGTGCTTTTTATACTGTATTTTGTATTTGTGTTTTTAACCTGTTGGTTGTTTTATGATGGTTTTAATTTTTGTGAACCGCCCAGAGAGCTTCGGCTATTGGGCGGTATAAAAATATAATAAATAAATAAATAAATAAATTTCTCAGCAGTATTGGAGAATAGCAGCATCAACATAGGATGCACAGATAACAAGTCCCAAAGTCAACTTTGGTTGCCATATCATGATCTTTGATGTATGAATTGAGCACCATTTTATTTTTCACAATCTTTCTCACTTGGAATTATTTTGCAGGTCATCTGAAGGACTGCTACACCTGTCCGAACTGAGGCATTAAGACTTATGTCAGAGGGCTGGATTGTAGGCTTGCCGGTAAGATCAATCCTTTAGAATAGGATTTAAAAAAACAAAAAACAAACATTCCCCCAAAATAAACCTCAGTTGACTGAAAAATAAGTTTTTGCACATGCACAGTCAACTTCAGCAGATCCTGGCATTCAAAGGCAACTCCCTCTAGGAGCATGTGCAATTTTTTGTTCATGTTTTGACCCCTTACTCATAGAAACTGTTACAAATTGCTGTGAAACTGCAAGGTTCTTTAATGTTACAGTGAAATGCTGCAAATAATGTAACCAGACAACACGCCCAAACAGGCTTTTATTTGGTGAGTATCATCTCTATTTGGATCAATTCTCTCAACTGTTTGTTGCCAATGTTTCACATGATTGTTGTCTCACTTATTCACATACAAAGCCTTCACAATTCCAAGCAGCTCTCAGCCATGACTGCTGGTAGGAACTACAACTCCAGGAGGAAGGATAGAAATATGATAAAGTGCATGTGTGCAATATTCTCAACATACCTGTGCTAGCATTACAAGCTGGAAGAGATCTCTTAGAAAACAAATAAGCTTCTATTCTGAGAATTTCTCTAGGAAAGCTCACAATTACTTAGCCAAATTCAAAGTTAGCCAAAGAGATTAGTAGCAGCAGACTTGATCTTCCATTTTGATGATCTCAAGCTGAGTTCTTGCCCTGATGTGAATGCTCCTTAATCAGGGCCGGCCCTACCGCGAGGCAGACTGAAGCGACAGATGCTCAGGGGCAGAGGACAAATAGAACGGTTTGTGCCACATGCCCTGCCCTGTGCCCCCTAAGCTAACCTGCTGCCCTCAGGAGCAGTGAAGGAACGATTGTTAGTGTTGAAGTAAGATTAAACTGTCTGGTCAGCTTTTATACAGGGAATTGCCCCTGTCCTTAATTTGCCTCTGCAAAAGAATTCACCAGAAAGACATATTATATATGCCACGGGGCTACCACCTCAAATGGTATCCCCATGCTGAGTTCTCCCACTCTCCAGTAATGTGTAGGGACACTCAACCCATTAGAGTCCAATGTTGAGACAACAACAATGGCATCATGTTGTCAGTTCATCTGTCCCCACTTCATTGGATCATTAGCAGCTCCTGGTGAGGACAGGGGAACTCACAATGTGATGAAGCCACATCATGAAGTGAGTTTCTCCATGTGTTATAAGGGAGGGGGAGCATCTTGGGTGGCAAACCCATGCATTGCTCAGGACTGAAGTACCCTTCGTCTATCTTACCACAGTGTGCATATTTACACTAAATACACATGTGCGAACTCTTTACCATGCCTTTTAAAGCCTTCCTCTTTAAATCCAATATCTCTTGACTGCCCATATTTCAAACACTTCATACTCTTACTGGAAAAAAGCTTTATTTGCATGTGTGTGTGTGTGTGTGTGTGTGTGTGTGTGCACATGCACACATGCGTGCAAAATGCCCAGGCATACTGGCTCAGGCAGAACAAGCTATTGCTGTCAGATGTACTTAGAAATACATCTGTCAAATCATAGGTTCTTTTATAGCAAAACAGACATGAAGCCCATGTTTATTTTTACATAACATTTTTGCCTAAGTGTGAGGAAGACAGATGAACTGGAATGAACTTTTGACTTACATCTAATGGCCCAAATTAATTACTGTAAGAGGCCATCGCTGCTTTGTCTTAGGTAGAAGTATGAGCTGATAAAGCTTTCTTTATGTACAAGCTGACAGCTTTGTATTTGCTTCCATGTTTACATTGCTCAGGAATACAGTTTTAATAAATCACCATGCTGATGGTCAGATTATCACTTGTATGTTTATTAATATAATATGTGAGCCAATCTTTAGAACAATAATGGAGAATCTCAGGCTTGTGAGCCAAGTCAGATCATTTCCATTTGGGATCTTTTTGCCTTTTCATTCCTCCATGACCCAACTTGTTTTTGATCTGGTCTATGCTACATGTCAGCAGAGGACATAATTTCTCAGGAACGTACTCAGGGGAATTACCTAGGGCAGAGAAGAAAAAGATTCTATTCTCTCTGTTCAACTAAATGATTGCCTACAGGAAAGGCAGCACATGCTTGCAGCCATTGTGAATACTCAAGCCATGGCAGTCAGTCACCATAGTTTATCATGACATCCAGATCCAACAAGGGGGTTGTTCCCATGGTTAACAAACCACCCATCAGATTCACTTTGAGCCAATCACTGACTTTCTGCTGTCCTACCTGACAGGGTTGTTGTGAGAATAAAGATGGAGAGGAGGTTTATATAAGCTACCTTAGGTTCCTTGCAAGAGGAAAAAAGGTGGGATATAAATAAATGTACTACTACTACTACTACTACTACTACTACTACTACTGACAACCATTTTTTCCCATTGTGAGGTGACGTCTTGTAGTTAACCCAGTGGTGGATGTCCACATGCATTTTCAGTTTTGTCAATAATTGTACATACATATTCACTTTTTGTTCAACATGAGCTCCAAAGAAATGATTTCTGAAGTCTCCTGGAAATCACGTTGGGTGAAATCCTACCTTGTGTGATCAGACTTCCATTTGTTCAGCAGGAGTTGAAAGTGTGACTGCAGTGGGGGAGGGGGCAGGGATGAATTGCTCCTCCCTATTCTGCTTATGGAAGGCATTCTGTTGGTGGGACGGGTTAACTGAATCCAACCCTATGACTTGCCTGTGTTGAACAATCCACAGGTCAGGACTACTGTGCCCTTTCCCAAGAACTGACTCCTAAATATTATAAGGGGAAAATAAACACCAGTTGTGTCATCTCAGCTTTAGCTTGTCCTTCTGGCGAACGTTTTATCTCATGTCCCCAGAAGGGTATGAAGACCTCATATCCTCCTTCCACCATCCGCTGAGGTAAAAGGGGATTTAGTACAAATTGAGCAGCCACCCCTTACAGTGTGGCAAATATGACCTCACTGTAGCTTTTTGCAGCTACTGCTTGGAGCCAGTTGTGCTTTAGCCAGATCAAATTCCTTGCCTTTTGTTATTTGAGCTTCTTTGTGAGAATTGCTGCAGCCTAAAGGAGTAACATGACATTCCCTTTCTTTGCCCTTTAATCCAGTCAGAGGGACCTTGCTTTCTCACACAGGAGTTGGCCTGCACTCTAATTTTAGCCCAGCAGCTGTGAAGACAGCTTCAGCGTCTGAAGATTAAGATTTCTACCCTGATCATACATTTCAATATGAATGAAGGCAATAAAGGGGAAGATTATCTTATTTCTGGTCAGTTTTCAAACGCCACATATTTGAGACACCACAAGTTTGCATAGAAAGGCTCATTGAACCTGAGATGTCATTGCCCCATAAGTTAGCTCAAGGCAACTGGACAAAAAGATTCCGGCCCGCTGAGTTGCATTTGGAAACTTGAAGGCAAAATCCAGAAACGTAATGCTTCAAGGGGATATATTTTTGTTATGATATGAAACAAGGGCAACAAGGTACCTTTGGATAGGAAGGAGATTCATTTGGAAGATTAATTACTTCATTTACCACAAACAATTCAGGCCTATGTCTTATTTAGTGCCACAAATGCAGATCTTGCCATCCAAGTCAATGTCCAGCATCTTCCATTTGCCCTTGGAAAATGTCTAATTACTGTAACTAAGAAGTACACTCCTGGCCCGTTGCCCTTTCCATGTGGCATACAGGACTGTGGTTTATCTCTCTCTCTCTCCCCTTCTATCACCAGCACCGTAAAATTGCTCTTATATGGGACCCCCCAACAAAATCCGACTTAGTACACTCAATATTGCAGATGGGGTAATTGATGGGCAAGAGTCAGTGAATTCATTGTAGAGGTGAGATTCGGATGAGGGACTTGCTGCTTTGGAGCTAAGTCTCTAAGCTGCTACACTTAACCAGCAATTAAAGAAGTGATTTATGGAAATTGTATCTCAATGTTATCTAGATTGTTGGATGTTTTATTATGTTCTTAATGGTTTTAATTTTTGTGAACCGCCCAGAGAGCTTCGGCTATTGGGTGGTATAAAAATGTAATAAATAAATAAATAAAGCCATTGGATATTAGAATACTGGTAAGTTGTAGCTAAAGTATCAACACTTGGTACATTACCCATAAATGTGTGGGTGGACAGGCATTGAAGGGCCACTCTTTATAGCACTGTTCGAAAGTACCACTTCTTTCCTCAGAAATGGGATCCTTAGAAGGTAAGTCTGCACCTCTTTCTGGTGCAGTTTTTCCACAGGTAGATGTGTTGACCCAGCACAAAGAGCAGGAATTAGTGTGAACGTGTTATTGTAAGCTAGCATACAGTGTCATATTATGGTCAAGGTGTGCTCCCTAAGCAGTGAACATTTTTTTTGGTAATGTTGACATTGAGCCTTTAAACTCTTAAGATCGGTGTGTGTGTGGGGGGGGGGTTCGTCATGATTAATCAGTCCTTCTTTTTCTAATGTTTTTTTGTAAACTTTGCCTTGAGTTCAAATCCAATGGTTGTCAAGAATGTTTAGGATGCTAGACATAATTTTAAAAAGCCTTGTGGAGATTGTCCTTGTACAAATGAGTCTGTAGAACCCCTGCCATGAAACTGGCTTTCTGCCCATATATTTTTAGTTGCTGTTGAAATATAATCCTGGTACATAATGTTTAAATGATTGTGTAATATGTTCCTTGATGTCCCTGTGAATCTCCAGACAAAGTTTGAAAAGAAAAACCTAAAAGGAAAAAAAGTGTGCTAGACATTTGGCATTGTACATATGAGCAGCTGAGAAGCCATTTGGAAATTTAAGTTATAAATGCTGCCTGTACTTATTTTGAGTAGGGTGGTAGGAACAAAAAACAAACAAACAAAAAGCATCCCCATAGGGCTGAGCCAAAACAAAAACACCCAGAGGAATGTGCTTCACCTTTTGGCAATAATTCAATGGAAAATGGGCAAAAATGTTCTCCCATTCAGAGTGAGGGCCAGTATTTCTTCCATTCTGATGTAACTTCATGATGTCATCATGTAGCCAAATCTGATTGGCAATGCTACATCATGACATCACCACTTTGGTTATGTGACACCTATTGGTTAAATCACATAGCCAGAAAGAAGAGTCCAAGACAGTGTATATGAACCTCCTCCTCTCTCCATTTTATCCTCACAGCAACTCTGTGAAATAGGTTAGGCTGAGAATCTGTGACTCTCCCGAAGTTATCCACTGAGCTTCATGGCTAGAACCTCAGTCTCCCAAGTCGCAGTCCAACACTGTAACCACTAGACCACACTGGAATGATGGGAGTGGCAGTGCAAAGTACCTGGAGACCACCAGATTGGGAAAGCCTGAGTTGGGTGAATGGAATTTCTTTTGCAGAATATTTTGTGTCCCACAAAATTCCCCTTTTCACATGAATAGCTCAGCCCTACCTAATCTCTGTTTTGGTGGTACAGATAAGATTAAGAGCTTCTCTTCAAGAGTGAGTTACTGCATGCTCGTGAATGGTTTTCAAGCAGAAATTCACCATCCTATTAAAAAAACCCCAAATGATGTAATAAATTGTGCAATAAAGCAGCACCATCTGCTGGCAGTATAAATGATACATATGGGAAGGAACTGGTGTGTATTGTGCCAATCATTAAACCCTTCAACACTCCAGAAGACAAAGCCCCAGTAAGGTTGTGGGATTTTTGCGAAATGTGGGGAAGCCCTAAAAGAAGGCAATTAGAGTATATTCTGTGATTTTAACATAGTTATTTGTGTGTGTGTGTGTGTGTGTATGTGTGTGTGTATGTTTGAGAGAGAGAGAGAGAGAGAGAGAGAGAGAGAGAGAGATATCTCAAACTTTTGTTTCCATTCTGTGCTAGAAACTACTGACAGATTTACTGCTTGCCACTCTATGACAGAAGTGGCAGGTGGAGTCAGCTGCAAAGACGATTTCTGTCTCAAACATCTACCCAATGGCATCAATGTAACTGAGAGTGTCTAGAGGTCAGGAGAGGACACCTCTCTGTTTACTTTGGCTTATGAAGAAATGTATTTATTTTCTTTAATCATCTTCATGACAAGAAGCAATTTCCACCAATTATTTATATCACAGTGAAGAATAGACAGGAAACCAGTTGGATCAGGGTTTACTAATTTCATTACTTTTTATTATTTCCATTATTGTCATTAGTATCAATAGCATTATTTATATTATTATTTGTAGCATTAACAGGATTAGGTTGCAATCCTACACCCACTTATTCGGGAGTAATCCTCCCTGAACTCAGTGAGACTTACTTTTGGGTTGACTTTTATAGGACTGTGCTATTGTTCACATCTGGAGCTTGCCCTTCTAAAGAGCTCCTTGTGAGGTAGGTTAGCTTGAGAGACAGAGAGTGGCTCAAGGTCAGCTGATAAACTTAATGGCTGACTGAAGACTGGAGCCCAGTTCTCATACATGTCGGTTCTATGCATGTCAATCCTAGGCATGCCTACTCAGAAGATATCTCCATTAAGTTCAATGGGATTTACTCCCAGGTAAGTTTGTAAAGGATTGCAGGCTTCCGTAGTTATTTTTCCACAATAGGGAGACTCAACAAAGGAGATTAATTTTTACTAGATTTGCCACATTATTTTAAATTAGAACTAGAAGAGAGTGCTACGAATTCAGGTTTGAAAATCTGTCATTGCTTCTGGCCACACCTCTTTTTGCCTTCAGCTCTGCCCACCAGTGGAATGCAGCCCCAATTCTAAAACTGAATTTTGCCCTAGGCTGAAAGACATTTGACACTCGTGACATAGACGTATATTATTTGTACAAATTCATGTGCCACTGAACATCAATATACCACACATCAATATACCACAATGGTATACAACACTAAAATCATGAAAATAAAAATACAGAATAACACAATGTCTTCATCAACCGGCAAAAGATACCTAAGAGGATGCCACCCACATTTCACAGGGAAAGATGTTCCACAGTATTATTTTTATTTGTTTATTAAAACACTTGTATCCCGCTCTATATCACAAGGATCTCAGGGCAGCATACAGGTAAAATCATACAAACAATACAAAAAAATAAATATACACAGCTAAAAACAAATTAAACCATTAATAAGCTAAAACCAGTATAGAATTTAAAAACAGTAAAACCAATTAAAACAATTAAAACTATGTACAGGCTTGGTGAATTTAGCCATCAAAGGCTTTATTAAAAAGCCATGTCTTAACTTGGTGCCGAAATGAAGCCAGTGCCGGCGCCAGTCGGGGCCCCAAGGAGAGGGCATTTGACAGCCAGGGTGCCACAACAGTGAAGGCCCTCTCCCACATCCCACCATAGAGTATGTCTCATGTTCGTGGGATGCGGAGGAGGGCTCCTCCAATAGATCTCAAGTATTGTGCAGGCATACTGTATATAGGGAGAGGTGCTCCCTCAAGTATCGAGGTCCCAAGCCGTTTAGGGCTTTAAACGTCATTACCAACACCTTGAATTCTGTCTGGAAACTTATCAGCAGTCAGTGCAATTCCTTTAAGACCAGTGTTATATGGTGTTATATTGGTGCAGTCCCTGAGGTAGGCGCCATCTCTCATCACAATCAGCTGTTCCTCCAATCTAGCTTGGACATAGAGAAAATATGTATCATTGTTGAAAGTGTCAATATCACTACATTCAAGGGAAACGCTATGTAGGTTTTTCTGAGGTCCATAGAAAATCTACTGTATTATGCCTTTCAATGAATGACAGTTTATTGTGTAAGAAGTTATCAAAAATGGTTAACATAGATTGAAATGAATCATTTCTTTAGTGCTAAATGCTTATTACTCTCACGACATGTCAAAAAACATAATGTTACTATGTTTGCTTTGGATCAGGCGTGTAGGTTGGAAATGTTTAATTTGGGAAAAAATATGTAACTATAGCAATAGGAAGCAGAAAAACAGCTGTAAAGCTGGAGACCAAAAACAAACAAGAACAACACTAAAATCATAAAAATAAAAATACAGAATAAAGCTAAAGCTAACCCAATGTCTCCATCAACTGGCAAAAGATACCTAAGAGGACGCCACCCACATTTAAAAATAATAATAATGGGGTTATAGAAAGGTGCCCAATATAAAGGTTATAGTGAATGTATATTGAGCTGTGATAGATTCATATGCCTGATACATCACTGCCCATGTCAAAACCATGAGCATCATACTGTCGCCTCTCTACCCTCGCTTTTGTCCCTCCTTACTTCCTCTTTCGAAAGAAGAAGTAAACAATGTGCACATGGCCCATCAGTGGGCCCTTTTGATTGCGCTGCTTCTCCTGCACACAGCAGGAGATAGTATTTTCCATCTCAAAAATAATTCGGATTTACCGGGGTCTTTTTTTGTCACGCGAAGAAGGCTAGAAGGGGTGAGAGGTGCGTGGGACACAGACGATGGCATGAATTGGACCAGCCAAAATCTGTGAGGGCCCAGTAACGAGCATGCAATAAAATGCTCATCTGATAATGCCCCATTTTTCTTAAAAAGGATGAAAGAGCAGCGCTAAAGGCACCAACACTCCTGGAGATTGCACTACATTTCCATCAGGAAAGTCAAACTTTTTTAGCACTATGGAAACATGGGAGCATTATAACTGGATAAGGACATTATGTGGGCCACCTGTAAAAGGTTAGTGAATGCGGCATGGCGATTCCAACTCAACAGCTTGTCTGGAACTAGCCATGATTGCGGTCTGGTTCAATCCAGACCTACGCTTCTGTTCTAGGTTTTGCTGGAAGCCTGAGATCTGACATGCAACCTTTGGATTTCCTTATAAGAAACAGATTGTGCCTTATCCAATCATCTTTCACTTCCAGAAAGTAATTTCCCCTCTTTCATAAAACCCAGTAGCTTTTTTGGCAGCAAAGCACCAGTAGGCGTTTGCTGCTGACAACTGGCATTCCACACTTAACTTCCAAGATCATATAGCGCAACTCCGTGACAGTGTGCTACAGCCAGATACTTAGGCATTAACTAGTTTAAAAGTGCAAGATGACTTCCTTCAGTGAGTAATTATACTTAAGAATGATTAGTCACCCTGTGTCCTTCCCCCAATGTCGTGTGTGAAGACCAAAGAAGCATGTTATCTCTCAACATGGCTGCGATTACTAACAACTAGACTAGCAAAAGCTGGGAACCAAACCACAGCCATACAAACGCTAGGCTTTAAATGCAATTAACACACTAGCAATTTAAGCTACTCAACTTAAACTCACTCTGCTGGCAAAATGCCACACTTAAACAGGCTGCACAGCAATGAGGCAATGGCACAGAAATAGACTCTCTAAAATGAAAATGGCTCCCTGTCACTTTTCCCCCTGCCAAAGAGAAAAGCAATCGGGGGAAAAACAAATGTGCTCCTGTTAACACTGTGCACATGCTCTCCTTGCCTTAATCACTTTATGCTTAGGCTACTGCAACATACTTTACTTGGAGCTGCCCTTGAAGAGTGTTTGAAAATGGTAATTATTTCAAAAATGCGCCGGCTGGATTGATTTGGGGTGTGCATTTTGCTGACCATTTTAAGCTGACCCTATGCCGATTGCACTGGTTTTCACTTTGTTTCAGGGCACAGTGAAAGGTCCTGATACGTACCGATAAAGACCTCAACAGTTTGAGGCCTGGATAGCTGACAGTTCTGTATTTGAAGGCATTGTCTGTTTGAAGGGCTGTCCAGCCCAAATTAGGTTTAAAGGTAAAGAACCATAAGGAATGGTAAGAAGAGAGAGAAAGAACCTTGATCTTACCCATCAGCACATGGTCAGCAGACTGACCAGGTAGAAAGGTCACCTGGTCACAGTCTTCCCCACTAAATTATAGTAATTATTTCTAAATTTGCATCTAAGCATATGCAATTTTTGTGCAGTCATATGTCCTCTTTGGTCTTCATTTTGGCAATGCATGCCCTTTTTTTTCTCATTCCACAGGGACCTGGGTTGATGAGATGCTGGAAACTCCTCTTAAACTGTTGTGGATCTTTTATTCCAGAACTTCCAATCTATTCCATAATTCCTGTAAAAGGCTAATCATGGTCCTCATCTCATCAAGGCCTTTGAATTTCCAGGCTCATTGGCTATGTTCAGACAACACAATAGTCAACCCTGTGTTAATAGTCAACTCCACAGATGACTATTATCATGTCACCTTGGGAGTACCCCCTAAATAGTCACCTGTGGAATTGATTATTAACACAGGGTTGACTATTGCCCATCCCCACCCCCTCTCTGCCCTCCCCACCAAATAGCAGCACTGTTTCCCATGAGAACCCCCCTTCGTGCCAGGGCCCCCCATTGTCAGAGCCTGGTGTGAAGGGAGATTCTCATGGGATGTGCCGTCTCTGGGTGCTCCCTGGGTCATGCATGTCCTGTCCCTTGGTTAGGCACTGAGAATGGGGAAGGCAGGGCACAAGCATCTCTCCTGCAGCTGTTAAGATGCTTACACCCCACCTTCCCTGTTCTCAAGCCGCAGGAGAGATCTTTGCATTCCCCACCCCTGTTCTTGCCAAACTGGTAGAGACCGAGGATGGGGGTGCAAGGATATCCCCTGTCTCCATGCTTCCCCCGTCCCCATTCTCCACCGCTATTGGCAGGAGCAAAGTGGAGGAATATTAATCACGTTATCAGGGATTGATATTCCCCAACCCTGTAGCCCCCATGTGAACAAGTTGAATGCCCCCATGGGGCTACTTATTTCCTAGTGTTTAATATCTCATAGGAAAAAATACAAACAATAAAGGAATTTACTCTGCACAGTTTTTCCATTAGAATAAAAACCCATTAACTTGGAACAAGGAAAAAGCACACAAATCATTTCAGACTTGCTCAAGAGAATAATGTGATTGTATAGAATATTATACAAAGTTGCATGTTGCTTATAAACAAGAAGCAAGGGGAGAAAGGAAAGGGATGGCTAGAAAGAAATCACAGAGTCTCAGAGGATTAATATACAATGATAATGACGTGTTGGCGGCAATTTGGCAACTCTTTCGTTTCTGGGAATAGAAGGTCATCAGGTCTAATTATACCACAAAGAGAGGAAAGGAAGAAATGTAGCATGTAGCTGTGCTCAGAGCCATCTCAGATTTAGATCTGGGGAATACAAAAATAAATAAATAAAAAAAAGTGAATCAGCAACAAAACGGGTATTAGATGGAAAGGCCAGAGGCAGGGAGCCAAGATAGCCATAAATATATATCTTGAGTAGTGAATATTGTGCTAGTGAAAGATGTCAGGATGACTTTTGCAGGGGAGGGAGAGCCTTGAGGCCAGGGTTGTGCAATGTGTTTGGTTTAGAAATCCAGCTTACTGGAAACTACATGGGTTTATAGTTTTAGTTTTACAAGCCGACACTGATGATCTCTGCAGAGGTCACTGGGGTACCATTTGTTAACATTGGAGACCATCATTTGCAAGGCAGCCTTTGTCTTATCTTCTTCAAGGAGGACAGCTGAGGATACCAAGAAGGACAAGTGTCTCTCAGTTCTCTACAACACCTGCTCTCTCTTTTCCAATAAGATAAGGCTTGAGATGATGGGGGTTATAGCCCAACACATCTGCCGGGCATGAAGTTGGGGAATACTGCACTATGGCAAAGAAGCAGGGCAGCTGCATATGGTTGTAGTAGAGGTGGGTCAAGCAACATAATCTCTTACTTCAGTGCTTTGTTGGCATGCCAAATTTTCAAGCCATGACAGATGTCCATGGTAGACTTTAGTCGTTGCATGTTTCATGGCCCAGGGTCTCAACTGTTTCTCTAAAGAGCCAGTATAGTTTTAGTAATGTCTTGCCAGAATCCCTGTAAAAGGAAAAGTAATAACAGGAATATGAGGTGTGTATTTAAATCACTTCCAACTGTTTACTGAGGGCCTTCCTAGACGAGGCCTTAGCGCGCCTTCTGTCCCGGCTTCCCTGCTGTGCGTCCAGATGACGCACAGGGGAATCCGGAGGCAGGCTGCGCTGAGGCCTCCTCCAACGTGCCATAAGCGAATTCGCTTATGGTGCGCCTTTTCCCCAGCTCCGGCCTCAGGCCGGAGCTGGGGAATGTCTAGGGACTTCCGCAGCTTTTCGCGGCTCCTCGCTTACTTGCGAGGAGCTGCGAAAAGCTGCGGACCTGGCATAGTGCTCATAGGAGCGCTGTGCCCATCGGCAGGGGGGCGAAGGCTGGGAGGGTGGGTGGCAGGGTGGGTGGCACGGGGGGAGGGCGGGTGCGATCGCGCCGCCCGCCGCCCGGGCAATGCCTGGCGTGGGGCGGCATTGCCCGGGCAATGCCGCCCCATGCCAGGCATTGCTCGGGCTCAGGAGGCGCGCGGCGTGATCGCACCGCCCTCCCCCTGTGCCACCCACCCTGCCACCCACCCTCCCAGCCTTCGCCCCCCCCCATAAAAAAAAAAGTAAAAAAGCACTCACCTTGTCCGCCGTCTTCGGGCCGCACTCGGCCCCTTTAAAATAATAAAAAAATGGCGGACGCCGCAGGGACGCGATGTCCCTACGCATCCGCCGTGTGGTAGCCTGGGGGAGGCGCGCTAACATTAGCGCGCCTCGGCCCCGCCTCCCAGCAGGTCTAGCAAAGCCCTGAATGTCTGTCTTATAGCAACTTAAATATAGCTTTTATATTGTATTTTATATTATGGTTTTATACTGTCGTTTTGTTTTGAATTGTCTTAATTTTGTAAACCACCCAGAGAGCTTTGGCTATTGGTTGATATAGAAATGCAATAAACAAACAAACAAACTAGAGACTGAACTGAACATGCCAAACTCCAAAAACTAAGTAGGGTTTATTCTGGAAAGTACCATGATGAATCCATGCCTGGGAATCCTATGTTAGCCACTCTGACTAGCGTTCTATCATGGATTCTACACATATTTTCTTCCTTCCTTTGAAACAAAATTCTAAAGAAATTTCAACTATCTGAGGCAGAGAGGCAAAAACAAATGGAGGCACTAGAAAACATGAAAACATTGTGTAGCCAGATGTATATCTTACATACAATCATAGATTCATAGAGTTAGAAAGGACCTTGGAGAGCCTCTTATTTCAACTTTCATGTTCAATACAGGCTCTGCAATGCAGGATGCAGCTACAGCATCTTAATAGATTGTTGTCCAACCTTTGCTTAAATACATCTGATGGAGAACCCACCACCTCCCAACGCACTCCACTCAAGACTTCGATCCTGGGACTGATGAAGAACCATTAATGAGCGCTTGCTGAGTGCAGTTCAACTGTTGATCCACCTAAAAGTAGCATCAAACCTACATTTTACCATCTTAGCAAGAATATCAATGTTTTGCTGAAATCAAGATAGACTATGTCCATGGCATTCCCACAATCTATTAAACTAGTAACTATTGGAAAAAAAACCTACTGATCCTCTTGGTTCTAAATGCAATTAATTGCAGACCCACAGACTTTGATAGAATTTATTTTGAAATTAATGTACTGAACAACACTATAGATCTACAGGATGTGGATCATCTGGTTATGTATTGAAATAGGTTAACAGAGGGGTAGGGAAATTTTTGGAGTGTGAACACATTTGGCAATTCGAGTACAAGGCAGGTATCCAATCCTTTGAACCCACAATTTTCAGCACCAACAGAAACCTATTTCACACCTGGGGTGCAGAACCTCAGGTCTGAAGGCCAAGTCCAGCCCACCTGGTGCTCCAATGCAGTCCTCCAGGGTTCACTACATGGTCACACCCCTTTCCCTCCCTTTTTATTAATATTTTTTTTCTTTTTATTGTGAATTTAACAAAATTAAAAACATCATGAAAAGAAAAATGAAAAAGAACAAGAAATTATATGCATAGAAATATCAATATTCCATCTAGTACAACATTCTTTAAAAAAGGTGTTGGGGTAGGGAGATTATGTATAAGCTTCAAAAAAAGCAGACCAAATATCCATATATTTATCCACTTGTGGGTGCTTTTATTGTGAAGTACTCCTATGCATCCTGCTTTAATTGTGCTTCAAAGGCAAAAGCCTCGCCGTATTTCGCTACTAGTTTTCGAGCTGTTGGGAAAACATTTGTTGTTTTCCACTGGGGCACAGGAGCAGGATTTGAAGAAAAATTAAACAAATGCTTACATCTGTGTAAGCTTTAAAGATAAAGACATCAAAATTGGCACAGTAATAGATATTAAGGAGAGCTTTAAGCATACCAAATTTGAATTGGATTGGGTCATCCGTTGATTTTTAATGATTTTTTTACATTTCCCCCCCTTAACCCATTTCCTGGTATGCAAAGGATCTAGATGCCCAGTAGCAACAACAACAACGGCGACAGCTTAGTGCTGTAGGGGATAATTCGAGGGAAACAGGTACGTGGGGTGACCCTCTTACTAGCAGCAAGAACTTTAAACTACAATATGCTGGTATGTTTTGTCCCTGACCCTTTTGCCTTCAGTTCTGCCCACCAGTGGAATGAGGCTCCTGAGAGCTTTCCCAAAATGTGAACTGGCCCACAGGCTGAAAGTCGTTTAAAACTGCTGAGTCAACCCCACTGAGCACTGTGGGACATGCTTCTGAGGCCTTAGCTAGACCTAAGGTTTATCCCAGGATTGTCCTGGGGTCAAACCTGTTCATCTAAGTGCCACACAGGGCATCCAGCGCTCAGGCAGGGACGAACCCGGGATGATCCTGGGATAACCCTTAGGTCTAGCTACAGCCTGAGTCATCATATATAGGATCACTCTTCACAGGTGGAACCTGAGAATTGTTTAACTTTATTGCTTATGATGCCCAGCCTTTGATATGGGGCAGGCTGTCGGCCATGTTGTGATGGTGCTAGAACAGTTTCTCATAATGTCAAATGAGCTCAGTTTCCCAAAAGTTGCCTACCCCTCTGTTAATATGTTTCAGCACATAACCAGATCTACATATTTATGTTATGGTGTTGCACAGTATATTAATTTCAAAATAAGTTCTACCGAAGTCTATAGGTCTGCAGCGATACCCAGCCTTTGAGATGACGCAGGCTGTATACTTTAATACGAAAACAAAGTGCAAGTCAAT
Source organism: Elgaria multicarinata webbii (assembly GCF_023053635.1). NCBI lineage: Eukaryota > Metazoa > Chordata > Lepidosauria > Squamata > Anguidae > Elgaria > Elgaria multicarinata. The sequence continues at coordinate 31,479,466 of NC_086180.1, read as the reverse complement.
GCTGTCTGTCTGGCTTGGATAGCCAACTGAAATTGAATGGTGTTTTGGTGTTGACCTCAGTGGGCCGAAAAGATCCAGAAATGTTCCCTGTTCCACCTCTTTGCTGGGATTTATATAGACACAGCCCGAAGTCAGAAGAAAGTGTCAGCTTTTACATTTAAGGATTCATGCTTTATGAGGCTTGATATGTTAATGCCTCCTCTGGGACTATTCGGGATGAGTGCATTGCACAGGTGGCCTTCTGCAATTTATAGGCACAATAATTGAACAGGAGAAATAAGAACCATGAGCCTTTACAGCACATGGAATGCAGCTGGTTCAGCCGCTTAAGCGGCAGGCATAACTTTTATATGACAAAGTCTCTTTCTGAAAGACAGGAAGTTTTTCCTCCCCTCCCTAGAAGCATCATGCCCCCCCTTTTTTTCTCTTGTAGTCGCTTTCCTCACTGCGCACATACCAGGCCATGCTCCTGGAATCACTTTGTCAAGCCCTAAAATGAGCAATTTAATCCACCATAATTTATATGGCCATGGAATTCTTTTCAGCGAACATCTGTTAAAGGCAAAATCAGTTTGAGAAATGCAGGAACCAAGTAGTCATTAAACTTGGAGGTTTGGATGTGAAGAAATAAAATCAAAACAAAAACAAATGAACATTTAATCGCCCTGCATTTTAAGGTTTTTAATGTGGTGATGTCTTGTATGGAGTTTAGTTTCAGCATGTGTTCAAGAAATGCACAGGTACTTTTTTTTTTAGGTGTGTGTGTGTGTGTGTGTGTGTGTGTGTGTGTGTGTTGCCACATTTTCTAAGATACTTTAGGACTAGTTCTCCTGGACCTTCTGATCATCTAAGAAGATGCTGTTGGGAAGAACAGCAATAATTTTGGATTTAGAATAAAGAAGGAATACTATGCAATGAATCTGTTTATCGCTATGTATAATCTGGGCAGCTCAGAATGTTTAAAAATGGAGACATTAATATAAATCAGAATGATTAATGATAAAGGGGACAATCCAGTTGGTCCCATATGCACACCATTAGGAATCTAATGGCAGAAAAACAATGGGGTAAATGAGAGAATGTTTTTAAATATAATCTGATGCATGTTGGGCTCTAATGGTTCTTCATCAGGGAAGAACCATTAGGACCAGGTCTGTCAAGTTTGGTGGTAGTAGTGGAATTGCCTTAGACTAGAGGGTCCCACCTAAGGCTACGTTTCATCACAGTCCACCACCCCTCATCCCTATTGTTTATCTCTGATCTCAGATTGGAGTTAGCAATGGGAATGAGGGGTGTTGGGACTCGCCCAAGTGTGGGAGAGTGGCTGTTCTCCCCGGCATGGGTGAGTCTGAAAGTTGTCGCTCCTCACCCCCCTGTAGCTATCTCCAGTCTGAGAGCAGAGATAACAGCAGGAGGATACTTTCTGAGAGGAATCCTCCAGAAGAAGCTCTGCCCCTGAAGGAACCCCAAGAGGCTGTGTGGGCCTGAAGTTCTGCACCTCTATTCAATAGGATTGCTGCTACATTTCATTTAATCATTCATTCAAATATTTATGGGTTGCCTTTTAGCAACAAACAAACAAACAAACCTCCAATATAAAGAACAATTCAGTGTCAGGGTATGTATCATATAAAATCCAATAAAACTGTCAGAATGTTTGTTAACAAGTTAAGGCCTGTTCATATTCCTTCCGTGACAATTTCTGCTTATGATTCTATGATCTCAAAAACATACTTGCCCCAACCCAACACTACCCTTCTGGATCTGCACAGGGCATGAAGAACGTACTGTAACATCCAGTACACCGAGGTCCTGGGCCAGGGTGTTGCTGAACTAAATTCAAGGTTCCTGCTTCCAAATTCACCCCACAGCCAACTGTTTGGTGTGAGTGGTGAGTAGGAGAAATCCGAGGACTCAGCAGCAGGTCTCTGTATATGTAACATAGGAAGCTGCTGAATGTAACTATTGGCCCATCTAGCCCAGTAGTTTCTGCTAGGGCTGTGCACTGCTTCAGCTCTGGATCCAGATTCTGAGCTGAAGGGGGCTGTTTTAGACTGGATTAATCTGGTTCCAAAGCAGGTTGGGATTGGGCTGAAGGGATTGTAGCATTTCAGCCATATCTGGACAGCCCAGCCACTCGAGTCCTCTGCTCCTTGCCTGGACCCGTCAGGAGCACCACAGCTCTTGCCATTATCCCCCAGGAAACGTGTTAATGGCAGCCATAAGGCCATTATGTATGCGATGTTACAGGCACGAATGAGCCATTTATGCCTGTAACGTTGCATACATGACGGCTTTCTGGCTGCCATTAGCACAATATTTCATTTCCAGAAAAAAAAAGGTGAATCGACAGCTGCAGCTGTGGCAGTCCCAATGGGTCTAGGTAAGGAGCTGGGGGCTTGCACAACTCAGCTGTGTGTGCATGTGCGTGCGTGTTGTGTGCCTGTCTGCCCTTCAGATGTCTGAAACTTGTTTTGGATCTGGAGTCTGAAGTGGGCTGGACCCTGTCTGAATCTGGCCAAGGTGGGTTGGGACCGATTCGGAAGTTCTGAATTAGCCCCCAAAGCAGGTCAGGTGGTCCCATGCACAGCCCTATTGCCTGCTCTGATTGGCAGGGATTTGCCAGGGTCTGAGCCAGAGGTCATTCACAGCCTGATCCTGTTACCTGATCCTTTTAACTGGAGATGCCAAAGTTTGAGCCTGGGATCTTCCGTATGCAAAGCTTGATCTGTGAGGATCTCTGGTGCTAGGTTATTGTGCCAATTGGCCTTTAATTGACATTTAATTTCTTTTAATTCAGTACATTCCTATAAAATTTCATTTAATTTCATTCATGATATTTCTATAGCCGAAGCCCTCTGGGCAGTTCACAAAAAATAAAAACCATTAAAATACAATATAAAAAGTATAAACCCCTTCAGGACATAAAACAGATAGCACACAAAATAATATAAATCTAAAACAATTTAAAAACCATCAGCCACAGACAATCCAGGACCTAATAATAATAAAAAACTTGTTAGATGTTGCCAAATGTCTGAGAAAAGGGGGCAAGTTTAACCTTGTGCCGAGAAGATGACAAAGTTGGTGCCGTGGAGATCTCATCAGGGAGATCATTCCTTAAATGGTGGGCCACCACTGAGAAGGCCCTCTCACTTGTTGCCACTCTCCGAGCCTCCCTCGGAGAACGCTTCCAGAGCAGGGCGTTAGATGCAGAGCGTAGTGGACAGGTTGGTTCATGCTGGAAGAGCCATTTCATCTATGGTCTTTATACATTAGGTCAAAACGAGCTCCTGGAATTGGGCTTGAAAACGTACAGGCAGCCAGTGCAAGTGGGCCAGACTTGGTGTAATATGATGTTGCTGTGCTTTTTTCACAACTGGGGGGAATTCAAGATGTTGGGCATCCTGGCTCCAGTCCAACAAACCAATTAAGCAGGTGGCTAATGTTAAGCTCACAACAAGCCTTATTAATACCGGTGAAGTCACTTCCGATTGTAACGAAGTCTCATGCTTATGGAATACTTTGCTGGATTGGCCATGGTGCATACTGTATTTCATTGGACTGAGCCATGTACCTACTGTAGTTGATTTATTGTCTGGTTCACATTATAAATGAGAGCAAAATTTGTCAATTGCATTAATAAAATGTGCACATGTCCTTGAAGGTCAAACAGAATAATCTCCTTAGTTTATCTCTAAAGGCATAGCAGACTAATACGCCCAGACGAGCTTACTTTTATCACATATACTATGTGATCTTTTTAAGTCTATTAACTCTGAATAAGTTCTGCTGAGCTTAATGGGACTTCAGCTAAAACAAATGAAAACATTTATTTATTTAAAATATTTCTATACTGCCCTTCATCGAATCTGATTCCAGGGTGATGTACAATAATATAGCTAATTAATTCTGCAAATCTTGCCATCCTCTTTGCTGCAATCTTTTTCACCCTCTAAAAAGGTGCCCCTTAATTCTATGACTATGTATCATTTCCTATGAAGATGTTAGTATGGTTAGTATGGGATCGTCTGTTTTGCTATGAACCTGCAAGGTATTAAGATCTGGAGGAGAGGCCCTTTTGAATGCACCATTAATTATATTGCCCCCAAATTATTGAATGCAGTCCCACAAGAACTCCCCCAAGGTCTATAATTGGACCCCACTCTCTTGGCCTTAAGAAAGGGTGTGAAGACACATCTTTTTAATTTAGCCTTTTAAAATATGTATTTTTCATGTTTTAATATTTTTACTCTTTTTCATGTTCTTGTTTTTATTATATTAAGTTTTTTTTTGGTTTGAAATTGTCTATGGCTTTTTAGCAGATAAGGTGGTATATAAATGTTAATAATAACTAAATATATTGAGCATCTTTAAACAGGCATTTTATAGAACATTCATTACTGGCCACTCACGGGTCTTTCTGACACTGCCGTCAGCCTCCTGGGCATCTCCCACTCCATTTTCTGGTTTTCGCGCTAAAAATAAAACCTCATAAAACCCGACTCTTCTGGGATATATCGATATTTGTCAGGTTTTCCTGCCTTGTGCAGGCAAAGTTCAGCTATAAAATGCCCACTAGAGGGCTCTGTCCCATTCAACTGCATTGAGGCTGTACAAGTCACGTGTTCACTGCTCTCTTCCTCATGGGATTACCGCTTGTTGCAGAAGCAGAAGAGAAGCAGGAAGCAGAGCCATGGTAAGGGAACACAATTCCCCCCACATCTGAAGGAGTTCATTGTCACTCCTATATCAACCAGCTTAACGTTCCTCCATGAAAGAAACCTCAAACAGGTGAAACACACAGTTACATAAACTGCCTGCTAAAATGGTCCGACAGCACAGTTTAGTGTGGTAAAGGGATAAACAAAATATTTCAGTGATGGACTACACGTATGATAAAACTTTCCATGAATTTGTTTCACACACTCTGTACTCTTATTGACTCGCATTTGAGCTCTTCACATCAAGCCTAGAGTTGGGCAAATCTGTCGATTTTGTGTTTTCCCAGTTTCTCATTTTCCTGATTATTTTGGCCTGTTCTTATATCATAGTAAATAATAATAATAATAATAATAATAATAATAATAATAATGATAATTGCCCCCACCAAAAAGTGTACTTTTTTACATCGCAAAATTCTGAAAAGTGCGGATTTCTATGCATAAGTGCATTCCATTTCACATATAGGTTTAGGAAATGTTAATTGGATACATTCATATAAACATTTGGACTGCTAATTAGGCCCCCTTTTTTAGGAGACCCCACTCTATATTTGGAAAAATAAATGCTGCTGTATCTAGAGTACATCCATGCCTTTGCCACAGGAGGTCACTCAACAGCAATGCATAAATTTCTTAAGTATGCAATATGGAAGGGGACCAGATCTTTTTTTCTTTTTTTTTTTAAAGTATTTCAAAACCAAACTGGGAGAGGAAGGGGTCCATTACAGATGTATTCAGGAGCAGTATATTCAGTTGGCGTATTTGAAACCAAATTCTCAGTCCAGATCTCCTTTAATCGGTAGGAAACATTGACTGGGCCTCAACATTCTGGTATTAGGTGAGAACAACTATCAGACAGAGGGCTAAGCTAAGCATGACAGGGACCACCAGGTTTTCGGTCTATATGTCTTCCCTGTTCATATCTAAAATCGAGGATAAAGGTCTACTTGTAAGAACAAAATTGCATGAGAGGAGCTAAACACTACTCCCCATGTCACCATATCTCCCCATTAGGGGTTACCAAGGTGGGGAGTGTTCACCCAGTGAGCACTTGTGCCACTCGCCACCCTGGCCTGCCCCCCATGAGCCAGGCCCTACGAGGCCCTGCTGAGTGCTCACGAGGTTAGAATGTGCTCGGCTTCAGCCCTTTCCCCCACTGCATTAATGGTGGCCACCATTACCACAGTGGGGGAAAATATGCAATTTTCCCAGCCTTGGAGAAATTGTGCATTTCTTTTCCCCCGTTGGATGATGGGGGCCTTAAAGGGGGCTCACGAGCACTCATCATGCCCACTTGGGCATGTAAAGGCTGGTCGCAGAAGTGTCCAGTGGCCCAGGCAGAATTTCACCACATTCCTTGTTGTCACACACCCTTTTCTCCATGCCTGGCTCCAGATGCGAGCTGAGCTGATGAGAAAAGTATTCTAAGTGACTAACTGTAGGAAGGTAAAGCGGGGCAAGAGTTCCAGTCTCATCATCCACTTATACTTTTTGTTATAGTTACAGGTTGTTGAGTAATGCAGTCTTTCTTCCATTCCTTAGTGATGTGGCTGCATCATGGTTAAATTATCTCTGAATCAGGGGGTAATGTTAGGGTCCCTGGCAGGGCATCCCGGGGGCCACTGGATAACTGTAAACCTCCCCTTCTCCATAGTTGGAGAGGGAATCCTCTGCAGGGGTCTTCTCTTGACCAGCAGTGGAAAGGTCTATCACCATGAAAGTTGCTTTCTCAGTCTAGGGCCAGAGAGCTTCGGGTATGGGACGGTATATAAATGCAATAAATCAAATCAAATCAAATAATCTACACTAAGCAGGATACAACACTTTGAAAGTGGTTTGAAAATGGTATATGGAATATGTCGTGGGTTCCAGCAGTTGTCAATACTGCTATAAACTGCCTAACTTATCTCACAGGGTTGCTGTGAGAATAAAATGGTGGTGGAACAACCAAGATACCATCCTGAGCTTCTTGGAGAAAGGCAAGATCAAATGTACTAACTAAATTGATCCATAATACCGCTTCTAAAAGTGGCTTCCTTTGCATAGCTAATGCCATAAGCATGCAGTTTGTTTGTGAAATTCACTAAGGGTATGAGTAATACTATATGAGGTTAAAAATATTTTCAGTCCTAAGAATGCCTTTTGCATGGATTCCCTTGAATTGTACAAAAGTACTGTCCTGTTTATGATCATAGAAGGGGAGGGAGATAGTAGGTTGCGTATCTTCCACCTCCTTCTATGCAAAATAAAATAAAAATAATTTCTCACCATCCTGGTTTGCCTGTTGATTACTAATGTTGTTTTTGATGACTGGCTAAATTGATGGGCCAAGCAATTTATTAGGTGTTTCCTCTGTTTTTAACTGCAGTCTGCTTTGCAAAGCAAGCAAGTATTGTCTGTGGTGTGGAAGATGAGTCTGTGTTTGATGAGAGCCATGTGTACCAAGCTCCCATTTTTCATAACTGCTGTCATTTTACAGATGTATGACCCTCTCCGCCTGGTTACAGAGAAAGGGGGTGGGGAAAGGGAAAAGGAGATAATGTACAGGGTTCAGTAGAAGAAACTCTGGTAGTAGGCAGATACACAAATCATGTCATGCAAAACCAGACCGGGCTAAAGGAACATTGCAGCCCTCTTCAGAAGACAATAACAGATAGGACAGAGAAAGATGGAGTCTGAGATGATTAGGAAAACAGGAATGGTTAATGGATAACAGCAACGTGGCGCCAAGTAGTTCATTCCATGTCATAAAGATATGAGAGGCAGCACAAATACAGAGCAGGTAAAAGGTCTTTGAAACTCATCCAATCAATGCAGATGCAGGGTTGGGTTCTTGACTGAAATGGATACAGATGGTGGAAAAAACAATTTATTTCAAATTGAGCCATTTGTTTTCTTACTGTCTTGGTATTTCACCTTGGGCTTCTTGGTAATGGGCCTATAGACCCAGGTCAGGGTGGTGCTGTGGTGTCGACCTCATAAAAGGAGAGCTGGGATGATGATTTCTGTTCCAAGAATGGCTTCTGATGTGATGAAGAAGTGCAGCCAGCTGGATGTGGTCCCTGTGCCCCTTCCCAGCTGGCATGTTCTTTGTCATGTTGGGAGTGGGGGAAGCTTGTGCATTTCTCCCTGTAGTCCAGGGGTATTGAACTTATGGGCTAAATTCCATTTCGTAAAAACTTTCGGGGGCGCATTCCAGTGGAGGGTGGGATTAAAGGCAAAAGGGCCTGGGTCAAAATCCTCCAAATGCCAGCATATTTTAACTTTAGAAAGCTCTTACTTTGATTAACTGTAGCCATTTCGGCCTTTTAGAATGCAATCCTATGCAGCTTTAGACAGAAAAGAAAAAATCCTACAGCTGCCAGCATTTGTAAGCCACCATGAATTTGGTGTGTGGGGAAGGATGCTTCCTCAAAAAGCAGGTGGAGGCACTTTCCATCAGAAGAGGCCTTCTGTCAATGGAAAAGAGATCCTGGATCCAACCCATTCATGTTTGTACTCCCATCTTATGGAATATTAGATCAACTGCAGCACTGATCTTTTAGAACAGTGGTGGGCAGACTTCAAATTTGCAGGATCTATTTTGTTTTCTAGTAGAAACTTGAGATCCACCAACCAGAGTCTGGTGCAAAAGACATAGGCCATAGCTAGACCTAAGGTTTATCCCTAGATCGTCCAGGGGTCAAACCTGTTCATCTAGGTGACACACAGGGGATCCAGTGCTCAGGCAGGGGCAACCCTGGATTATCCCAGGATGAACCTTAGGTCTAGCTGTGGCCATACACTAAGAATTAAAGAGTTATGAGCGAAAAATTTGTTCTGATACCAAAAACTGAACACAGCTCAAATTCCTTTCACACTGCTGGTGGTGACCCCAAGCTTTCTTCATTTCAGGAGAAGTCATTTTGTTTCTGCTCTTGCCAAATAATTGGGACTCAACAATTCTTACCGATCTACTGCAAATCATCTAGAGATCTCCTAGCAGTTCCAGATCTACCTTCTGCCCATCCCTAATTTAGAACCCACAAATACCCTCATACACCAATGGTGTCACAGTTCTGCCAGTGAAACAAGAGTGTCCAGTGTATTTTGTATTGATGGTCTCTCCTATCCATGATGTTGACTGCCACTTAAACTAAATAGGAACAGAAGAGGTCCTCTATATTTTTATAGTTCAATCAATGCTACATTTCCCAGCAAAGCACAGTGCAATTATATGATAGTGGTTAAGTGGTTATATTTTACCCTGATCAATTCCATATTAAAGGTAAACATGTACAAATACATAACATCTAACCTCTGAAATAATAAAAGATTGTTAATTATTGCAAAGTTCAGGCTGTAATTCAACAAATGATACCGCTTCTAAGATAACAAACATAGGTTAAATCTTTGTGTGCAGTGATTACATCACATTTGATGGAACCATCCAAGAGACTATTGTGTGCTCTCTAAATAAATATCCCAGTTGATAAGATGTGTATAGACAAAAGAAGAGCTATTGAGAAAAATGTATGTTCTAGGAAAGTGCAAGGTAGCTCCAGAAAGAAAAGCAGATTCATATTGTCACAAATTCCTTTCAAAAGCATTTGCTATTCATTTTGATCATCAATGGGTTTTGAAAATTCTGCCTTGCAGATATGGCAAGACTCAGATCTTTGCTTTATGAGCTGATAAGGGGCTATAAAGTCAGCTGAGATGCGGCATTGCAAACAAAATATTTTAGATTGTAGAAACTCTTTTTGTCCCTAAACATATCTGCCTCATTGTAGCCATAAAAGCCCTCCTGTGTTGATCACAACACCAGAAGAAGAAACTACCCTGCAGAATTTTACCAGGAAAGGTAAGCCTGGATCTAAGCCAGAGGTGGCCATCTTCTTCAGCCCAAGGGCTAGAGCATCCTGTCCTGATAAGCTGGAACCCCTGGCATCCCTCTATGGAGGATCTCCAGACTGAAAAACAGGCTGGACTGCAGGTGTCTCTTCCAATGGAAAATGACAGGCTTGCCCCAAAGGCCTCTGCATCATTGCATCTGCTCTGTTCTCTCCTGTTCTCCAGTGTGAAGGATGCCTGCTGGTCAAGGAAGAAGCAGTGCCTTGTGCAGTGCTTCAGATCATCCAGCATTTGTTCTCTGGACTTGGTGGAAGGCTGGCTGGCTGGTGCATACACAAGGTGCTGCTTCTCACCTAGCTTGCAGGCTTCCTTGCAACCATGCAGAAGCATAGGGGGGCGGAATTCTCCCCTTTCCTGACAGAATGGGCATCAGTTGACCTGTCACACACCTCAAATGCTGGTCCAATCAACACAGCTTCCTGAGCAAAGTCAAGACCAAGACAGACATTACTTTAAATGTACATCTATGTCATCTTTTCATTTTTTACTTGAGAGTAGGTTCAGAGGGGGTGGAACCCAGATCTTAACTCCTCCCCCACACCTCCCCCACAAGGGTCCTTATTCAGATCAAACCTGTGCCTACACTAGAGTAATTAAAAAAAGACGTGGCTGCTAGACACATATTTAAGGTAAGATCAGCTTTGGCTCTTAATGTGGGGAACAGTGCTGGCCAGGTTGAACACAACACTTAACTGCTTTACATCTGGGGGACATGCCTTCTTTATATGAGAAAGGTCCATCATATTTCTCATCAAGATGGATGCCTCCCAGGTAAAGAGCAGGAAGAAGGCAAGGAAGGGGAGGGCAGACACAATGGGTGTGGCCACCAGTTGGACATCCCAGATTGAATATAATTTCTAAACATATTTCTCTGTTTCCTTCAGTCCTGCCAATGCCAAAAGAGGATATTAACGTTGATTCTCACAATAGCTGCCAGGCTTAATTAATATTTGAGAAGAGCTTTGAGAGCCTGGAATAAAAATCGCTACTGTGTAAATGCGAAGCATTATCATTAATACCTTCCAAAGACACCTTAACAAGACAAGTGCTTTGCATTAAGCACCGTTATGATGGACAAGCTTGAAATGAATGAATGGATCTATCCTGAGTCACATGAAAAGCAGCCTTACATTTATTTGGAATCGTAATGTTCTTCCAATGTTTCCAAAGCTTGGGGCAAACACATTTCCATTTTCTTTGCAGTGTGTTCTTAAGAAGAACATGGACGGAAGGCAGGGTTACCATGCAGCAGAGATAAAAGAGAACAAAAACTGCTCCAGATACTATGGAGTGTAACCAATTCCTGGGAGGGGGTTTGTGCTTTTGAATATTTTATCATTGATAAACTGGAAATGTGTGATGCTTTGATTTTCAAACAGCAGCTCTTGTCACATGTCTCTTTCCAGCCTTCCTAGATTTGGGATGAGCACAAAAACAAAAGATACACATGCCCTTTGTGTTTCCCAAATAAGACAGACTCCTTGTCAAATAATAATGTATAGTCAGCACCTTTCCGGCTGACTTGGTCTGTAATGCTGTACTCACGCTAGCTCTGTACAGTGCCTGTAGTATGATATTCGGCTCTGACATAAAGAAAATGGCAGATGATGGGAGGTAATATTGCTGTAGAGGAGGATGGGGCAGGATAACCTGGGCTTTCCTGTTGCTTCCAATATTTTATTTATTTATTTATTTATTTATTTATTTACTAAATTTATTTATTTACTAAACAGGGGAGAAAGGCCCTAAGACGTTGGGCTCCTGTAAATGAATGATTTATTGCATGCTTGTGATTGGCCACTCATGGAGGTTTTCAGGTTGATTTCAACAACTAGGACGTCTCCCGTTGAATTCTCTGGAAATCCTGGAATAAAAAGAACAACTTTTAAAGTGGCAATAGACGTTAAACAGCAGGATCTTCCATCACTAGTTGTCACTGTCTCAATAGAACTCAGTGGAACAGAACCGAGGGGAAGTATTCAATTCAAACCCCTTGTCATCCCTCTCCTCCCATGTAACACAGTCCATAACAATTGTGCCAAAGAACCAGAAAGCAGAAAAGCTCCAAGTAAACAGTGCAATTTCCTTTAATATAGAGACATCAGTATGTGCCATGGACTCTGGGATTTGAACTAACTTCATGGCGAGTTAGCTGGGATTGTGCTTGGACAAGACTGTAAGCTAAAGCACATGTTATACTAATCCTGTACCGTGAAGCTTTTTTTCCCCACAGGCCCCATTTTGGATCAAGACCACCATGCTCTGGGAGAGGAGGGTTAAACCTTCCTTAAACCTTGGCGTGGGGTGGGGTGGGGAAAAAGTGGTGAGGAGGAAAGTTTTAATCCTCCTCTCCCAAAGCACAGTAGTCCTGATCCTTATTGGGGCCATGAATACTTACTATAGAATAAAACAAATGAAAAGGAAAAGGAAAAGGACAAGCCTCGGCTATATGCTTAGTGATTAATGGAATGTGTACTATGACTCTCAGGGTCAATTGACATGTTACATTAATTTTGTAGCCTTTGAAGTCCTATACAGTTTGGGACCAGGCTACCTAGGGCGACCATATGAAAAGGAGGACAGCTCTCCTGTATCTTTAACAGTTGCATAGAAAAGGGAATTTCAGCAGGTGTCATTTGTAGATATGGAGAATCCGGTGAAATTTCCTCTTCATCACAACAGTTAACGTTGCAGGTGCCCTGCCCTCTTTTAAAGTGGTCACTCTAGTATAGCTCCTGCAACTTTAACTGTTGTGATGAAGAGGGAATTTCACCAGGTTCTCCATATATACAAATGACACCTGCTGCAATTCCCTTTTCTATGCAACTGTTAAAGATACAGGAGAGCTGTCCTCCTTTTCTTATGTTCACCCTAGTTTTCTTCTTGAATTTTCACCTCCCACATGGTCATTAAAAACACAGTCCAAGCAGACCTTAAATTAAATAAACTGTTTCTAGCTGGAACAATCCCCCCCATTTTTTCTCTAGAGTAGGTGCAGGGCTCCCAATATGGATGACGACCCTGGCATCGTGGGAGAAGGGGCGTTTAAGATATGTATTGGGGCCACTTTTACTCTGGAGTAAAAGTGAAAAGAAAAGAAAAGAAAATATTTGCTAGATAAAGATTTAATGTAATGTCTGCTTGGCACTTAATTACATTATGGCAGCCTTCCTCAACCTGGTGCTCCCTGAGGCTGGTTGGGAATGATGGGACTTGTAGTCCAGCAATCTGGAGGGCAGCAGGTGAAGAAAGGCTGCAGTTGGGCATGGGAGCTAGAGGGTAGTGCCAAAGGTGGACTTTGAGGAGGGACTTGAAGGAAGAGAGAGCACGGTTTTGCACTTAAGCCAACCAGGGAGAGTTTATCTGCAGGAGTACGAGTCAACACAATATTTGAGGCGCACTAATAATGCACACAGCATCCGTTAGTCATGAGGCCAAATTACACAAGCCAACAAAAGGATTCCGTGCCTGTGAGAGCGTTTGGGCGGAAGCAGCCAGCCCAAGAGGCTTTTGCTTGTTATGTTCCAGCATTTGCACATCACTGTGTAAGAGCCAGGCAGTGCCCCCGTACTGTACATCCTCAACGCTTGAATCGGACTGTGATAAGGCAGACGCTCTGGATTAACAGCCCTGTCAAGGGGAGCTCTCTGAAGTGCTTATTTGTTTAGATGGAGAATTTCATTCATCATTAAGGGAGTGATGGAAATGGAAGCCCTCCGACGCAGTCTCTGAAGCCTACCTGGATGTATGTCGGGAGCAGGGAGACAAAAACCATCCCTTTCTGGTTCTGAAAACTGCATTGCAAATGAATCACCTGCTTTGTGGGTGAAAAATGCCAAACTCCAAAGCTGTTTGCTTTTTTCCCTTCCCTCCACATAATGAAAACATTACAAGCCCACTTGAAGGAGCGAGATACAATGGTACAAATAGCATGACAATCTCAAGGACCATTTCCAGGACAGATCCTCCAGAGATTATTTAAATTAGTAAAATACTTGTTTTTCAAAGGTGGAATTTAAATTATGATTTTATAAATCAATCAATCAATCAATAACAGAAGTCTACCTACAACATGCTGTATGAACCAAATCAATGGACATATATTATTTTGGAACAAGTAGCTAGAGATTGATTTATTAATTATTATTACAATCATGTTGCCTTGCTGCACTGAACATACTAAAGGTGACCCACTGTTGATAACACTGAAGAAAAGAAAAGAAAATCACAAACAGAACAAAACAATAAGTTGAATTAGAAAATACAGATGTAAAATATACTGATTCGGGTTTGTTACCTGGGTTTAAATCAGTGCTGAGATAATAGGGACCTTGTACAGCAAAGGTGAGGAATCTCATTCAGTAGGGTGACCATATGGAAAGGAGGACAGGGCTCCTGTATCTTTAACAGTTACTTAGAAAAGGGAATTTCAGCAGGTGTCATTTGTATGCATGCAGCACCTGGTGAAATTCCCTCTTCATCACAACAGTTAAAGCTGCAGGAGCTCTGCCCTCTTTTGTCAAGTTTTGGCCAGAACCAGCCCAAATTCCAAAGGAGCTATTTTGAGGATAGGTGTCAGCACCGTGGACAACTCCTTTAGCATTCTGGCTGGTTCTCTCTGAAACCTGGAATGGATTCACAGCCCCACCAAACTCAGAGCCCCCAGCCCCCATTGTTTAGAAGTAAATCCCACTAAATGAGATGGGATTTTCTGTCTAGCAAATATATTTGGTCATTGTATCAGCCTGGTGCTCACGTGTGTTTTGCATCAAATAAAATATGTGGGGATCTATTTTGATACCAACTTTTACAATCAAGATTCTTAACAGTGCAATCCTGCACATGCCTACTCAGAAGTAAGTGCCACTGAATTCACTCAGGCTTACTCTCTGTTCAGTGCAATTCTGCATACAAAATTACAGCCTTAATTATGAAAGGAAAAACAAACAAAATAGTCAGAAGCAAACACCATCTAATTTGATTGGAGTAAGGATTTTACCCTTCATTTGTTTATAAGCATGATTCTATGTCATCTCTTTCATGATAAGCGCAGGAGGGATGGAAAGATCTCAGACAACTGACCAAGCAAGTGAGGAGTGAAGTTCCACATTGTTGGTGGTCTTTCAGGTACTGGACCTAACTGGATGTTAGCAAATTAAAGATATCTTGATCTGACATTTTGACAATGTGTGCAGTGTACTGAAACATTATGGTGAAGAGCTTGCTTTTTTCTGCTTGAAAGAAGCAGCAGCAGTGGAGGAGAATGGTCACAATGGTCATTTTGTAAACCTTTCAGTTGGAAATTTAATTGTGGTTTACTTTTATTTTTTAATACAAGATGAAGGGGGAAAAATGAGGCTTTGAATATATTTTAAGCACGTTAAATGGACTATTTCATGTTAGTACTCTGGGCCTAACAGCATTAACTCCAATTGTGTAAACCTATCGAAAACAGGTTTCTGGTTATGGAAATTTTGGGTACAAAAATGATTTGTGCAAGGAAGAAACCACACATCTAGGACCTAGGTGAGCAAGCATGATGCTTTTAGAATGTGTTTATGTTAGGGGAAATGTGTGTTGAATGGCTCATGTGCCCACGTCTGAACTACAGATAGAAAAAAAAAAGCATCTTTCTTGGAAACTATGCATATTGCCTGAAGAATGTACATTTTGGGCATGTCTTCACCATGCCTATATCCCGGGATCATCCCTGTGCATCCAGATGACACAGAGAGGATCCTGGGAACATGCAGGGACGATCCCTCCATTTGCCTGGGATAATCCTTTGGTGTAGAAAGAGCCATTGTCTGGAGAATATTCAGAGTACAGTTGACAAACTCACATACCCCAAGGCATGTTGCAGATTATGCACACTGCCCAGAGCATGTACAAAATCCAATCATGAGAGGGCCTCTTGGATAGAATGTATATTCACTGGGAAATGGGTACAGTCTGTCATAGACAGATTATGTGCTCATTCTCCGTGAAGCATGAGGAATTTGCACAATGGCAACTGGTCATGCACATTAACCATTCATCTCACACTACTCCTGACATATATACACTATCCAACAGGTGCCTGTTGCTTATAACCTGTACATGTTAGCTACATATACCCAGTACTGTCAAAGCTGACAATGCTCATCAACTGTTTGATGGGGCTGGAAGTTCTCCTTGCACAGGGATGGATGCATGATCTGTTGTTGTCCAAGAACATGTATTGTTCCAGTAATCAGACCTACACACCCATGTAGGGCTTACCTTTTGCTGGCTATGGAATGGCAAAGGGTCTTCTGGATACCTAGAGCTCTAAGTGGCATAGCCAGCAAGGGGAGCTCCATGTAGATGGAGACCTGTGGAGTGTGACCTTTATTTAGAAGACACATATAGAAAACAGGGACAACCTATCCACAGTAGTGTATGCACTGGTTGCTTCCTGATTAGACTACTGCAATGCACTCTATATGGGGCTTCCCTTGAAGATGACTCAGAAATTGCAGCTAGTGCAAAATGTAGCAGCTAGACTGCTGAACAGAACATCATGAAGAGATCATATAATACCAGTCTTAAAGGAATTGCACTGGCTGCCTATATGCTTCCGTTCAGAATTAAATGTGTTGGCAATGACATTTAAAGCTTGAGACCTCAATACTTGAGAGATTGCCTCTCCCTATATATGCCTGCCCGAGATTTGAGATCTGTTGAAGGAGCCCTCCTGTGCATCCCACCAACGTGTGACATACATTATGGTAGGACATGGGAGAGGGCTTTCTCTGTTGTGGCACCCCGGTTGTGGGGTGCCCTTCTCTTGGAGGCCCAACTGATGCCGTTGTTGGCTTTGTTTCAGCACCAAGTTAAAACAGGGCTAAAGCTGCACGTAACTAACTGTTTTTATTGATTTAAATTTTTCTGCTGGTTTTAGCTTGTTAATGGTTTAATACGTTTTTTAGCTGTGTACATTATTTATATTTATTGTTAAGTAATGTTTGATTTTATCTGTATACTGCCCTGAGATCCCAATGATATAGGGTGAGATGCAAATGTTTTAATAATAATAATTTTGGGATTGGAGTGCAAGTCATTTAACATCTGGTTGCTAAAACTTGTTATGCTGTGACAGTGACATTGCTCCATAGGCCACAGTGTGCTTTGCAGCCTTGCACCCGCACTGCAAAGAAAATGTGGTGACATAGACATTGTTGGCAGATGTTGATAGATATTGGAAACCCCTTCCTGTTTAAATCATGGCAAAAATTAAAATGCCTAGCAAAGGTCAGAGAGATTACTTTCCCCTCATCTCACACACCATGATATTTTAGGACACATAATACTTAGTACAGAAAGAACCTGTGCATTCTTCTCTCAATTGTGCAATTTGTCTTCGGATTGTGAGTTGACCTATTGGGATTGTTCCATGATCCTTGAAGATAGTTGAGCCAAAATCTGAGTTTTCTGCCTAAGAGCTGCCTGTTGTTTGTAGGAGCACGAACAATTTGCACAAGCCCCAAAGTCATGTGTCAACTGCATCTCAGCATCATGAAACACACAGGTCAGTTTAGCTGCACCCCAACAGTAGATGGTGATACCAAATCTAAAGCTTTACACTGTGTGACACTAAACTGGGTGCCATAGATCAGAATCTGTTTTAAATCCTGCTGTAATTTTTGCTTGCTTTCCCCCCTGTCTGCATTATTTCACAACTGATTACCTCTCTGACTGCTCAACACCCTGCTCCCTTTGAAAGTGCTAATTAAAACACCGGAGAGGCTCATCTAATATTTATACTGGTGCTGTTGCACTAGATCATTTTGCAGTGCATGAACAGCGTCATGAAGAAGGAATTAGAAGCAGTATAGCTCTGAGCCTCAGATAATCCTTCACTGATTAGTGAGATTCTCATTGCCACCTATTCTGAATGCACTCCTCTCAGGATGTTGATAAAGCCTTTTAGTATCGCAAGATGGACTACCAAGCACAGCTCCAGCTTTTCTACCCAATCAAAGTGAAGCCCTCAGTTCACCTGGTTAAGCTATCCTAATCCTAAATCGGCTTTTAGATTGTCACTTAACAACTCTGAGGTACTCCAGAAGGATCCAGCACAAATCCAGCAGTAAATGAGGCCTAGTCTGAGTGAAAATGAACAAACAAAAAGCTTTTTTTTTTGGGGGGGGGAGAATATATATATTCCCTTCCCCTAAGACTTAAATGGGAAAAAAACCTTTTCAATGGGAATTAAGATGTCAGAAATTAGATGGTTCTGTGAAGTCAACCTTTTATGAAAACTTTGGGTTTTCTGTCTTCAAATGATGATATACTGTTGTATCTTAAAAAACCCACCTGACAATAAATTGGTGGATTTTCTAAGAGGTTTTGGCTTTTTTGTAGTTATTTTTAGAATGGGGATGACTAATAATACAGTGCAGAAGAATTTAAAAGTGTAATTAGCCTGTGTATATTTATTGCTTGCCTGATTATTGATTATCTCTATATCTTAGAGCTTTTTATTTTGCTTCTAATTAACCTTTATGTTAAGGGTATCATTTTGTGGTACAGAGTACCATTTGTGTAAGTTCTCGAAGGTATGGTGTATGTAGTACACCACAAAACTGAGTGTTGTTTATTGCCTATTTTAACAAAGACATGTTCGAGCACTGCTGCTGAATGGTTCTCTCCTTTGTAATTAAAAATGAAGAAAAAAGAGCCAAGTGAAGCACAATGGTAGAAAAGCTTCATGCAGACATGCAGCAGCGTTGTCACGGTTGCTTGGTAACTGGTAGACTTCAAGAGATTCTTGCATGGATGAATAGAAATGTTGGCAGTAGTTTCAAGTGCTCCAAGCTGGGCTTACTGTTCGTTTGACTGCTCCGTTTGAAGAGCAATGTTAAAAAAAAGAAGCTTACCTACTTTGAAATCTCATGCATTATTGGATAAAATTAAGATATCCTGTTCAGTAACTTGAAAGCTTCTCTTTCAGTGAAATGACATGTTTTGGAATGTGCTGGCTGAATTTGGATGCACAATAAAATAAAATAAAAGTTGGGTAGGTTGTGTGTGTATGTCTGCTTTTAAGAGTTGATAGTGCATTAGGGCAGAACAGCATGAAAGCATCAACTGTTAAGTTGCTATGGGGTTAACATCCATTTCCAAATATTATGAACATCACCTAGAAATATAAAGGACACAATTTAACCAAAGTTAAGCAGTTTTAACTTCCCATTGATTTCAGTGAGACTGAGAGTTAAGGACATGCTTAAATTTCTCCTAGTCCCCTTGAAATAAAAGATAAGGTTTATGCGTGATGGAATTAGGTTGGATTGGGACCACGGAAATCATATTGGAAACTTCTCAACAGAAACTGTGTTGTTGGTAATTGGCAGGGTCATCACATGGGGGGAAATTGCATTTCCTTACCCTTGCTTTTCCACCCCTGCTTTTGTCCCTCATTACTTCTTTCTTCCCAGAGGGGAAAGAGGAAGTAAACAAAGACCATGTGGCCATTCAGGGAGCATTTTCATCACACTGCTTTTCCAGCACACAGCAGGAGATCACAGCACATTCCACTTTTTTTTTTTTTAAAAAAGTCAGATTTAAAATCTATTTTGCAACGGAAAAAACGAGTGGAAGGAGCAGGAGGCACATGGGAGGCAGATGTTGTTGTCTAAAGGATGCATGCACATCCATAAGTGGGCAGTAGTGAGAGTGCGATAAGACACTTGTCTGATGAACCTCTGGATTATCATGTTACTAAACCAGTTTTCTCACACCAGAATATCTCTCACAGAGCAATTCTATGCACGTTTACTCAGAAGTAAGAACCAGTTTGATCAGTGATGCATATGCCAAGCAAGTGTGCATAGGATTGTAGCTTTGGGGCATCTTCTTCCATATTTCCTTCACTTCCTGAGCCCTAGGAATACTCCTATAAATTACTGGCATGGCTGAAGTCATAATAAGAGAAGATACACATGTCTGCTTTCAAGAAAGATAAGGATGTATAAAGTTGGGCTCAAATTCTTACCATATACACGTCACTCCCTTAAGTACACATACGTTCATGCCTTTCTATTCTTTTAGGGTGTTGTAAAATGAATCTTTGAGACTTGAATAATTTGCATCCTACTGACAATGTGTAGCACAAAACTATTTCCCGACCCAGGGCACAATATTTTGCAAACAAAAGGAATATAATCCTGAAATTTATATTTTTTTAATATTTTTATATTTTTTAAAGTAAAATCAGAGTTCTCATGATTGCAGGCAGGTATAATTTTAAATAGATGATGAAAATTTCCACCCAGACTCCAAATTTAGTCGCCAGAGCTAAACAACTTGGCCATCCTGCAATATATATTTTTAAAAGAGGATTCAATTTGAACAAAAAGCAAAACTGCAAATCATCCAACGCCCCCATACAGTAACAGTGGGTTTCTACCTATGTCTACTCAGATGCAGGCCACATTGGTGTCAATAAGACTTATTCCCAGGTAATAAGTACAAGATTGCAACTTAAAGAGAAAAAATAAATAAAGAAATATTGTAGTTAATAGTAGTTGAAGATTTTAAACTGAAGCCATTGTGCTCTTAAGCAGAGCTATGTCTCTTTTGTTTACAACAGAACTAACAGAAAAAGAATTCAGTATTCTTTTCTTGCTTTTTCAACCTCATAATGACAAATGACACCCATGAAAAACTGGCATTTAAAATAAGGTCATTAACATGCAATACTTTGGGTGTCTATCAGAAATAAGAGAGCTTTGGCTATTGGGCGGTATAAAAATGTAATAAATAAATAAATAAATAAATAAATAAATAAGACCCATTGATTTCAATGAAGCTTAGTCCCAGGTAAGTGGGTATAGGTTTGCAGCGTCAATATCAAAATACGTGCTGGACTTCATATAACAAAACAGCAGTACCTCACCCCCTGCCCTTTTTCACAGAGATAAAAGTTTATTATCTTTCATCAAGAAATTGTTTAGAAATAATAAATCGTATGCATACACCCCATTCCATGGTGGTTTATTTTGTCTTGTGGGAAGTTTTAGCAGTTCAAGGATTAGCTAGCTTTCCCCTCTGTGAAGGGTCTGATGTAAACCCTTGTACCAAGAGCTTAAAGTCTTAATGTTCTTAGAAATTTCCATCAGTCAGCCAGTATGTTAGTGAATAAAAAGTTAGTTGCTGATCTGACCTGTTCATTGCTCTTTGGAAAGATTCCATCTAACTACAGGCATTCATCCATGCCAAGGGGTGTGTGTGTGTGTTGAGGGGAGAGGCCTGTGGAAATTTGTGAGTCCTTATGCAAGAGACTACCAAATGCCAATTTGAAGTCACCTATATTCCTCATGCTGTGAAATCATCTATTTTTGTGAACCGCCCAGAGAGCTTTGGCTATTGGGCGGTATAAAAATGAAATAAATAAATAAATATTGATCAACCAGTTTGGAAATGGTTTAGAATTTGGATTTTGCAATTTCAACTCCCTGGCTTTATTTCATAAAAAAATATTGTGTAAATCCACATTGAGCTCAGTGTGTATCACAGACGTTTATTGTGTGCAGAAAATCCCAGGACATTAAAACTGTGTACAGATCGTTCTTATTTTGAAAGATGGGCATGCCCCATAATCCTTCAGATTCAGAGATCTCCTTGACAGGTTACACCCAGCCTTCATGTTGCAATTGAGCTCCCCAGAGAGGTCCGCCTGGCACCTACACTGTACTGCTTTTGTCGCCAGCTGAAGACCTTTTTATTCTCTCAATATTTTAACACTTAAGTTTAACTTAAATTTAAATTTTACTGTTTTAACTCTGTATTTTAATCTTATATCAATTTTGCTGCGTGGTTTTATCCTGGTTGTGTTTTTTATACTGTATTTTGTAATTGTGCTTTTAACCTGTTGGTTGTTTTATTGTGGTTTTAATTTTTGTGAACCGCCCAGAGAGCTTCGGCTATTGGGCGGTATAAAAATGTAATAAATAAATAAATAAATAAATAAATTGGAGGACACTAGTGTAACTAAAGTCATAGCTAGACCTAAGGTTTAGTGATGGAAAGGAAATGCGATTCCCCCGGCTGAAAATGCTCTAAGCCTCCATGTGAGAGTATACCTAAATGGCACTGAGGGTGAAGACACACATAAGATGTTTGAAGCATTGAAACCACTTTGGACGTGCCCTTTCTATATGCAGCTCACTTTTCAGGACTGAGCTCTGAAACTTTCAGTCAGAAGCTGTCTGTGAATGGCTCTGATTGGCTGATTCCCATGATGCCACTGAGAAAACTCTACTGAATCCCGCAAATCATTTTGCACTTTAAGAAGAGCTCTGATTTTGCTTAGTAAGCCAATGAAGAAATGGCTAAATGTGCAAATGTGTATGTGGTGCTTTGAAAAATTAAAGGATACATCTCCTCTGAAGCAAGACTGATGGCTGAATCAGTATTTAATTTGCACATCTGTCCTTTCTGTTGTGAAACCAGGAGAAAGCAAGTCCCACACTGCACATTAAGCATTTACTGCAAACTCATTTTTTTCAGTGTGTTTCTCCAATGTTCATGAAGAATATATCTTTTCCCAACATGGGACACTCAAAAAATCCTGCCGAATGGCATTTCATGAGACCAGTCAGTCCCAAGAAAGACTGACCCATAAAAGAGATTGCCTCATTTCTTTGTCTAAATGGTATTTGGACATTGGTACTGAGATCTGTTTACATGATCACAAGATGGGAGTCAGTGACAAAACGGGGTCAGGTCAAGGGTACATCTTGTCCCACCATGTTTGGAGCTGAAACAAACAAGCTAATAAAAGTTAGCTTAGTTAATTTTTATAGCTCTATTGGTAAAATTTAGAGTTTATCATCAAGGAGGAAGGCAACATCATGATAAATTTAAAAAACAAACAGTATACCTGGACCGCACAAACACAAGCAAAGTGTAGGTCACTGGGTAATCAAAGCTGACAGCAACAACAATGGTTTGGGAGTGACCAAAGGGCAGAGTTCAAGAGATAGGAGAAAAACCAAGAGCTTAAGTCTAAATGATTCAAATCAATTGGATTGGGAATCTTGGTGTAACGGCCAAACGAGATGTGACATTAATTAGGGTGACCATATGGAAAGGAGAACAGGGCTCCCGTACTTTTAACAGTTGAATACAAAAGGGAATTTCAGCAGGTGTCATTTGTAGGTATGCAGCACCTGGTGAAACTCCCTCTTCATCACAACAGTTAAAGCTGCAGGAGACCTGCCTTCTTGAACAGATACAAACAAGGGCAGGGCTCCTGCAGCTTTAGCTGTTGTGATGAAGAGGGAATTTCACCAGGTGCTGCATACCTACAAATGACACCTGCTGAATTTCCCCTTTTCTATTCAACTGTTATTGTGGAAGGGAAGCTTCTATTGGCAAAAATGGAAACTGGTCTCCTGGGGGAAATAGCAGCTCCAAGAGTGAGAGATTTCCATTGGCACCATGGTAGGAGGGGAAGGGTTAAATCCTAGACCCAATCCTGATTAGACCCTCTCTGCCTGTATAATGCAGCCCATAAAAATCATGCCAAAAAACAGGAAGCACAAACGTCCCGGGTAAGCAACACGATTTCCCCTCAATGTAAAGTTGACCAAATGCCCCATTCAGATGGCATATTTTTGTTGACTGACAGTGTGTGTGTAAGTGTGTTTGTACAGTTTAATTTGCTGGCCCTGAGTCTCATGTGTGTCAATCATGATGTCTGAATATAGACTACACACATACAAGTCACCTTTCACAAGGGTCCTGATCACATGTACAGAACCTAGGTCTGCACAGTTTGTATATATACAGCTCTGTTCAGAAACTATACACGTGTGTGGGTCAGATGTCATACTGAACGTGTATGTTTAGTCTACACAGATAAGCTATTTGAAAAGGGCTTAAGCTGTACTGATAAGTAATAGTGAGCCAGTTCATATCCTTACTCAGCCAAGAATTATCTGTTGATGGTGGAAGAATGGCCAGTGTATAAGGTAACGTGTGACCCAGACTTTGCCCTATGCAGGAAGAATTCATTCATACTTTCTTGAGCAGTGTGTACCAATCAGTCCTCCAGGTATACTTGCCTATGCCTGAATGGCCAGGTCATACATTACCTTATTTGTTTGATGAAGAGGGCCAGATGTTACTCAGTCATACAAACACAGGTTTTCTCTGTGTAAATGCATCACCTGCTGCACTTATAGCATTTTTTTGGCTCAAAGTTTCCAAACAACAGAGTGAACTGTAGCCAGGAGTCTCCTAATTTTTCAGCCAGGATGCACAAGACGTGAGAAGTAACCTTGCTTGTCAAGCTCCAAGTTTGCTGCACATCTTATGCATCACAGTGTGGCTCTCATGAGACTTTATGTTTGCTCATTCTTGCACTACTTCTGGAAGTGTCTGCAGATGTACATACTGAAGTAGCAATTGGCTTGCAAAATGTGTATGTGGCATTTCTCAGCGAATTTCAGATGGACAAATCTGTCAGTTCCGGTTTCTCTCAGTTTCTCATTTTTTCAGTCTTACATAAGAACATAAAAAGGGCCATGCTGGATCAGACCAAGGGTCCATCTAGTCCATCATTCTGTTCTCACAGTGGCCAACCAGCTGTCTATGGGAAACCCCCAAGCAAGACCCGAATGCAACAACATGCTCCCACCCAGGTACCCCAGCAAATGGTGTACACAGGCATACTGCCTCTGATACTGGAGGTAGTATAGAGCCAGCAGGACTAGAAGCCATCCATAGGCTTATCTTCCATGAATTTGTCCAATCCCCTTTTAAAGCCATTCAAATTAGTGGCCATCAGTACATCTTGTGGAAGCTAATTCCATAATTCAACTATGCGCTGTGTGAAAAAGTCCTTCCTTTTATCTGTCCTGAATCTCCCACCAGTCAGCTTCATGGGATGAACCCAGGTTGTAGTATTATGA
This sequence comes from Elgaria multicarinata webbii, assembly GCF_023053635.1. Classification (NCBI taxonomy): domain Eukaryota; kingdom Metazoa; phylum Chordata; class Lepidosauria; order Squamata; family Anguidae; genus Elgaria; species Elgaria multicarinata. Next base: position 31,454,907 of record NC_086180.1, on the reverse strand, counting down.
GAGAGAGAGAGAGAGAGAGAGAGAGAGAGAGAGAGAGAGAGAGAGAGAGAAGGTCATCATAATCCATATTTCAGAAGCTGCCTAGACTGCATCCTAATCCCAAGAGTGTCCTGCCCACTTTTGGCTGACTGCTGGCTTAGGCCTCATCCAGAGTTGGCATGCAGACCTTCTGACAGATTACCCCCAAGGCAATTCACCCCTTGACAGGAAAAAACACACCCTCACCTCTGCTTTAAATGAATCAGAGTGCTGAGATGGCAACTGCCCACCTGTCTCCCCAACCTCCTCCCTCATCTGCCCTAGTGCAAAGTTAAAAGTCCTGCTGGACACAGCTGGTGGGGACAAAAATAGGTAAGAAAAATGGGCAGTGGTATGGTTAGGTCATTTTAGATTCTGGAGTTAGTGACCTCTCAAGACCCTTCCTCTTTAGACTGAACCCGAAATGAGCTATCTGTGCTGCATTTGGGGACCTTCCAGTTCATTCTGCTGAGAGAGTCTCAAACTTGGACTCCAAAGTCCTGTCCTGAACAGCACCACTGGGAATGGGAAAAAGTGAATAGGTGCCTTTATGGGGATTTAAATCTCTAAGTACCATCACTATGTGCTGGCAACAGTGGAGGCTGGTGGCTCCTATGTCAGTGGGGTGGTGAATCTTCACACCTTCGATAGTTCCTTTAGAGTCCTGTCTGGTTCTGACGGAAACCCGGACTAGATTCTCCGCCTCACTGGCATTGAAGCCACCAGCCTCCCCTGCCTGGCTGGCAACCACAGGTTAGATCTCATCTCACCTTAGGCTAGGAAGGTAGACAGAAGTTCTCCCGCAATTGATCTTTTGTGTTCATTATCTCCAGACATGGCTTAGAGATAGGTTTGCAGCTGCTTAAAGATATAAGCGGTAAGTTCCCTTCATGGGCAACCAGTGGATGAAAAGTAATCTGTGTAAAATCAAGGAAAAAGCTAGGGCAGAGGACTTCCCATCTGACCATATTGCAGTGCTTCTGAAATTCACTAGCACCCAATCCCCCTCACTTACAAAGTTCCATTTCTCTTTAGTGAACTTGGTATCAGCACCTGCTTCTCCTAGCCCACTTTCAGGGTACTGTAGCCTCTATATCTATTTTATCTTGTTGTTGTTGTTTTTGTTGTTGTTGTTGTTGTTGTTGTTATTATTATTATTATTATTATTATTATCCTACTGAATAGAGTAGTTGTAAGATTGTGAGTGTGAAGTGCTTTGGGCAGTTAGGAAATGCTCCGTACAAATACAAGTTTAGGGCTGCAGTCCTCTACATACATACCTGGGAGTAAGTCCCATTGAATTCAATGGGGCTTACTTCTGAGGATTGCACTGTAAGCTCTTGTATGTCCCATTGATTTAAATGGGAGAAGGTTAAGCATGTCTCAATGAAATCAATGGGATTTATAAAGGCCAAACCTGGTATCCATTATTATTCAAAATGATATAAGTGTGTGGTGACTTCACTTCTGCTAACAAATATTTAGTGCAGCTTTGGACTGCGCATAATTTTTCTAGAGTAGTTCGTTACCGATAATGGCAGGAAACAATCAGTTTTCTGGATCTGTTTTGAAACTGTCCCCAAACATGCTCTTTTTTTTACAACGTGCTACAGAATATTCCCAAACGTGTTATGAAGTCTTCTCATAAAATGAAAACTGAAGCGAAATATCTTTAATAAGGAAACAAATTGTTGGCACATCACCTGCACTTTCCTCCCCCTGTGCTCGTTCAACTGGGATGCAACTCTTAAATGCACTGAAAACACACATCTGTTAATCTCTAAAGATGGGAGCAGCTTTGCTGAAATCGATGTCCTGAATGTTTGCAAAGATTTGTGGATATAGAACTATTTGCAGGCCTGGGAAGTAAATGATAAACCATACAGAATTCAGTAGTTCATAATAAGACGTCCTGGCTGTGGTCCAAGAATTGTTGCTGGTAATAGTGTTTGGGAGGCAGCTATCTCAAAGAAGATTCTTTTTACCATTAAGGTTTACTGTGTGTGCTCATCCTTTGAACAGAGTAGGCTGTTTATTTATCTGTATGTGTGCATAATAGACTGAGACAAGGTAAATCCCCTGCTTTTCTTTCTTGTCTTTCAGGTATTTTTCCGTGCTTCCTTTGTGCGTGCCTGTTTGATTTTAGCAGGCCCCTTTCTTTCAAAACCAATTGGGGAGTAAACAAAGCACCTTCGCATTATGGGAAAAGAGGCAGCCGAACAATGAGCACAGCACATAACCTTAACTCCTTTTGGCACTTCTTCTTTTAAACATGGACAATTACAGTAAATGGTTCTTTGCATTTAAAAACAAAATCCAAATGAAACCTGTGCAGAAAAGCCAAAAGAACAAAATAAAAACCCAAAACCAAAGCAATGAAGAAAACCCCAAGAAAATACTCTCTGTGTGTGTGTGTGTGTGTGTTGGTTTTTCTGATCTTCTGCAGCAGTGGGGGGGGGATCCATGATAATTACCAAGTTGTGCAGAGTAAACAGACAGCAGAGGGGCATTCCATCCATAATCCGTGTATCACTGATGCTATCCATCGTTCTACAGGTTCTTAAGCGGCTTGTGCTGATGCTCCCTAGGAGGGGGTTGGGGGTGGGGGAAAGGATATGACAATGTGAAACCTCTTGCACTTTTTCTCTAGATGGCAGCATCTACCTTATGGTCTGACTTGTTATAAAACAAAATTCACATGCAAGAAATGAAAGCAAAAAATGACTGAGAGCATTCCGGATTGGCTTTGAATGTATGGGTCCTCATAGCTCAAGAGCTTGCAGTGCAATCTTATACATGTCTACTTGGAAGTAAGTCAAATGAACGTCAATGGGTCTAACTCCCAATTAGGTATGCTACAGGATTTCAGCTTCAATTTGCGAATTTGTCTTAATTTGCAAAGTCTGTCCAGCGAGAAATTCTTATTGACAATAGTTTCTTACTAGTCGAATCTAGGGAATTGCCCATTCTGTTTTCAATGTAGTGTGATATCCCAATAGCTGATTTCACCAAGGGTAATGAGCACCTACTGCAAGGTTGCTCTGAGTGCAATGGTGTCTCCACTCGGCCACCCAAGGGGAGGGAGAAAGAAACAAGCGAATGGCCTATGCTGCCATGGCATGAACCAAGTCCAGGGCTCAGGCATGGGGAATCAGACAGCAGGCTGCTTGCTGACCGGACCAAGCCCTATGCAGTGCCAAAGTCTGTAAGCTGTGGCCAAAAAAACTTGTTGCCATTGATAACCCAACCTTAACTACAATTAGCCCACTGTGGCTTAATTCATCTGCAGGGGCTGTCGCATCATGCCATGGGTTATTTGAGGCTTATCTAAACCTTAAACAACCCCTGCTGCCTGGGTTTCCATAACATGACAAGCCACAGCAAGCCAGGTACCCATAGGCACCATGCAGAAATGGTGGCCGTGGGCACCCTGAACTACGCGACACCCTCCGTGGGTAAAATAAGTTATGGTGGGCTGTTGTGTCATGTGAACCAGACCCTAGTGTCTGACAGGAGGTTGCATATGTGAAATGGCGGCAGCATGAGGAGATGCTTTGCATCAGTTTTCACTGCAGAAGATACAGGACAGATGCCTGTGCCTGAACTGATGTTTTCAGGAAGGGAGTCTGAAGAACTAAGGCAAATAGTGATGACAAAAGATGAAGTTCTCAACCTTATTGACAAATTGAAAGCAAATAAATCACCAGGTCCAGATGGTATCCATCGTAGAGTTCTCAAAGAACTCAAATATGAAATTGCGGACCTTCTCACAAAAATATGCAACATGTCCCTAAACTCAGCTTCTGTACCAGGAGACTGAAAGATGGCCAATGTAACACCAATTTTTAAAAAGGGATCCAGGGGGATCCGGGAAATTATAGGTTTGTTAGCTTATCATCCATTCCAGGTAAATTGGTTGAAAGCATTATTAAAGACAAAATTAATAAGCATATAGAAGGACATGTCCTGCTGAAGAGGAATCAACATGGCTTCTGCAAAGGCAAGTCCTGCCTCACCAATCTTCTTGAATTCTTGAGAGTGTCAACAAACATGTAGACAGGGGTGATCCAGTGGACATTGTTTACTTGGACTTCCAAAAGGCTTTTGATGAAGTCTCTCACCAAGACTTCTGAACAAACTTAGTAGTTATGGAATAAGAGGAGAGGTCCTCTTATGGATCAGTAACTGGATAAAGAACAGAAAACAGAGAGTAGGAACAAATGGTCAATTCTCCTGATGGAGGGAAGTAAATAGTGGGGTCCCACAGGGGTATTGGGACCAATTCTTTTCAACTTGTTCATAAACGATTTGGTATTAGGAGTGAGCAGTGAAGTGGCCAAGTTTGCTGATAACACCAAATTATTTAAGGTTGTTAAAACACAAAGGGATTGTGAAGAGCTCCAAAGGGATCTCTCCAAGCTGGGAGAGTGGGCATCCAAATGTCAGATGTGGTTCAATGTAAGCAAGTGTAAAGTGATGCACGTTGGGGCAAAAACAACAACAACAACTTCAAGTATAACCTGATGTGATCTGAGCTGGTGGTGACTGAACAAGAAATAGATCTTGGGATTGTGGTGGACAGCTTGATGAAAATGTCCACCCAGTGTGCAGCCACTGTAAAGAAGGCAAACTCCATGTTAAGTGTTATAAGAAAAGGAATTGAGAATAAAACAGCCAGTATCATACTTCCCTTATTACAAATCTATGGTGCAACCACACTTAGAATACTGTGTACAGTTCTGGTCACCACACCTCAAAAATGATATTATAGAGCTGGAAAAAGTGCAGAAAATGGCAACTAAAATGATGAAGGGGCTGGAGCATTTCCCCTATGGGGGAAGGTTACATCAGCTGGGATTGTTTAGCTTGGAAAAAAGGAAGGTAAGACATGATAGAGGTGTATGAAATTATGGACAATGTGGCTAGGGAGACATTTTTCTCCCTCTCTCAAAATACTAGAACCTGGGGTCATCCCATGAAGCTGACTGGTGGGAGAGTCAAGACAAATACAAAGAAGTAATTATTCACACAGGGCATAGTTAAATTATGGAATTCACTACCACAAGATGTAGTGATGGCCACCAATTTCAATGGCTTTAAAAGGGTCTGGATAAATTCCTGGAGGAGAAGGCTATCAATGATTACTAGCCCTGATAGTTATTTTCTAGCTCCAGTATCAGAGGCAGTAAGCCTGTATACACCAGTTTCTGGGGAACATGGGTGGGAGGGTGCTGTTGCACCATGTCTTGCTTTGTGGGTCCCTAGTCGACAGCTGGTTGGCCACTGTGTAAACAGAGTGCTGGACTAGATGGACCCCTGGTCTGATCCAGCATCACACTTCTTATGTTCACAGCAAATTGTGGGTTTATTAACCCATGATTTCCCGCCATTATGTGCAAACCAGGTCACACAAAGCTGAGATATTTGAGAGCTCTGTAAGCTAATGGCATCAGGAGATGTACTAGGACTCTCACTCTCTGGAGATCTGATGTGGGGTACTAGATTTGGCTCTCTGTTGGAGTATTAAGCTTTTTGTCCACCTTTTCTGAACTATATATGTTATATATATACTCTCTCTCTCTCTCTCTCTCTCTCTCTCTCTCTCTCTCTCTCTGTGTGTGTGTGTGTGTGTGTGTATGTATGTGTGTGTGCGTACTTTCCTTCCCAATACTTTCCTCCTCAAGCCAACCTATCCCATAAAAGTCTAAGCAAGCTTGCCCACCCCACCCCACCTTATGGCTGGCCTCATTTCTGCCAGACCTTGCCATCCATACAGGTACAGCACATCTCAATAAACTCTAGGCATGAAAAATCTAATATGCATGGGCCAAAATCACATAAGTCAATAGTGGATGCCCTTGCAGAAATAGACTGTATAGCTTTAGCTTGCAAGCACTGGATTTCATACTTACAGGTGTATTCAGAAGTTCTTTTGGCATTGCTGGGGCTAGTGCGCTGGGTGGACAGAAAGAGTCGGTACGCTCACATTCCCCTCCATGCAATATGCCAGATTGTGTGTGTGTGTGTTTGTTTGAGCATGTGTGTGAGTATGAGCCTATCTGCCCCTATTTTGGAAACAGAATGCTTAGAGATCATGCAGAATAATGCAAGTAAGAGGGTTTCAAAAGGAGCCGGAGTGCTGTCCGAGCAAGGAATTGAAGCTGACTTCCAAAATACCAAGCAAGTTACAGAGAGCAAGTAAATGTGCTGCCGAGTGAGAAAGATAGAATGGCCCCAGAACTCTGAGCCAGGAAATTGCTGTGAAGCACCAGGCCCATCGGAATAACATTTGAAGATAATAAGAAATACCTGTATAAATGGGTTGTGACTCAACTTGGCCATGCCGTTTATAATGTTGGTAGAGCGGCAAGCCTTTTTCAAGCCAAGAGGAACAGAAGGGTCATGTTTAATATAATAATCAAGTAATCCATAGGCATTAAAACGAATGGCATACTCCAGATACACTTTCAAAGGGCAGAAGAGCTATCGTATTGAAATCAGATGCTATGTACACCACACATAATTTCTTCCCGCACTATACTTCTGTCCAGCTCTGCTTCTTTCTAGCTCTGGAGGTACATCTGTTTCTTCTCCCTCACTTGATATGATCCAGTTAAATCCAAGCTTTGGAGACACTTGCATGAAACATCCGCAATTGCTTGATTTTTCAGAACATAAATCTCACTGCACGCCTCACAATGTAGGCCTCCGTTATGAGGTCATTTTTCCTACGAAACATTCTTTCTGCCTTTGCAGCTATCTTGAGACCCGGGCAAACATCACACTGTCGAAACTGATCTCCATATGACACACAAAACAATTGTTTTTCCAGAACACTGATGAAGAGAGTGAAAAGGATGGGGTGGCGGGTGTGGGGCGGAAGCTGCCAGCCAAGGTCCTTCAGAAATTTGGTGAAGCGCTATGGCATAACTTGAGATCCCCAGAGAATGCAGGCCCTAAACAAATCAAGGCACAAAGAGCTTTGCTCAGGCAGCGATTCTGAAAACAGACAGCTACTGATACATACACACACATACTGTATTCTGCCTTTTGAGCTGAACAGCTAGTCATATTTACTAAGAAAGTAAGTCCTATTGATTTTCTATTTACTTGATACTTCTGAATAAACAAACTTACGGTTGCACGCTTAAGGTCTGAAGGGCTAATACTCAGTCTTTAACATGCCAGTTAGTGTCCAGTTTAAACCAACTAAAGTCCCGTTTGAACTTCCTGTATAATATTTGCTAGTCCTTTTTATTCTAGGGTCCTATAGCACTGCTGAGGTATTGCTCTTCCACAGTTAGCCAGAAGGGGATTTAAAAATGCTGTTCCATATAGCACTTAATATACCATTATATCCCACACATACACATACACACACATGCTCAGACCTACTGGCAAGATGATACATTTCATTCATTTCTAGAAAGTATTTTTTAAGACTGCAGCCTTCAATCAGTAAAACTCTTATGTGGTATGCTTTTAAAGCAGGCGCTGATTCTTTCACTGGGGTTGAGACCCACTATCTCTCTGCTTCCCCTGTTGCAAATGAGACCCCTGTGCCAATGCAGTGATTACTAGAAGACAACATGGATTTGTCAGGAACAAATCCTGTCAGACAATTTGATCTCATTTTTTGATAGGGTAACCTCCCTTTTGGACTGTGGGAATGCTGTGGACGTCATATATCTTGACGTCAGCAAAGCTTTTGACAAAGTGCCCCATGATATTCTGATTAACAAACTAGCTAAAAGTGGGCTAGATGGAACAACTATTAGGTGGATTCACAGTTGGCTACAGAATCGGACTCAAAGAGTACTTATCAATGGAACCTTCTCAAACTAGGGAGAGGCAACGAGTGGGGTACCACAGGGCTCAGCCCTGGGCCCAGTGCTCTTCAACATTTTTATTAATGATTTGGATGAGGAGGTGCAGGGAACGCTGATCAAATTTGCAGATGACACAAAATTGGGTGGGATAGCTAATACCCTGGAAGACAGAAACAAACTTCAAAGTGATCTTGATAGGCTGGAGTGCTGGGCTGAAAAAAGCAGGATGAAATTTAATAGGGATAAATGCCAAGTTCTACATTTAGGAAATAGAAACCAAAGGCACAGTTACAAGATGGGGGATACTTGGCTCAGCAATACTACAAACGAGAAGGATCTTGGAATTGTTGTAGATCGCAAGCTGAATATGAGCCAACAGTGCGATATGGCTGCAAGAAAGGCAAATGCTATTTTAGGCTGCATTAATAGAAGTATAGCTTCCAAATCACGTGAGGTACTGGTTCCTCTCTATTCGGCCCTGGTTAGGCCTCATCTAGAGTATTGCGTCCAGTTCTGGGCTCCACAATTCAAGAAAGACGCAGACAAGCTGGAGCGTGTTCAGAGGAGGGCAACCAGGATGATCAGGGGTCTGGAAACAAAGCCCTATGAAGAGAGACTGAAAGAACTGGGCATGTTTAGCCTGGAGAAGAGAAGATTGAGGGGAGACATGATAGCACTCTTCAAATACTTAAAAGGCTGTCACACAGAGGAGGGCCAGGATCTCTTCTCGATCCTCCCAGAGTGCAGGACACGGAATAACAGGCTCAAGTTAAAGGAAGCCAGATTCCAGCTGGACATCAGGAAAAACTTCCTTACTGTTAGAGCAGTACGACAATGGAATCAGTTACCTAGGGAGGTTGTGGGCTCTCCCACAGTAGAGGCATTCAAGAGACAGCTGGACAACCATCTGTCAGGGATGCTTTAGGGTGGATTCCTGCCTTGAGCAGGGGGTTGGACTTGATGGCCTTGTAGGCCGCTTCCAACTCTGCTATTCTATGATTCTATGATTCTATAATGCTACTACTGATTTAGCCCCTGGCATGGGAAATTGGTGGTGGCTGTACCACTGTTAATTAGGCCCGTTTAACTCCCCATGGAACATTTACCCACTATTAGACCTGCAAAGGCACTCACGTTTGATTGCAAGTGGGTGGCTACCACCTTGACTAATCTGTAATGCAGTGCCAAGTGTAGGTGAGCCAGGGTGCTGGTGGTGGAGAGATGGGTCTGAGTGGGCCTAATCAGTGGCAGGCCCAATTAGTGGCTCTCTTTGCATTAGTGGCTCTCTTGGTGCCTTCATTGAGCCCTAATTGGACATTTCTTCCATGCAATTGTAATTGTGTGGAGGGAGAGAAAGTGTGGCCCCACCTCCATCATCACATCTCTGCTGGTTCTGGCGTCCCGTATTGGGGAGGAAAAACACCCATAAAGGGGAGTTAAATGGGCCTAACTAATGGTGGTGCAGCCATAGGCTTCCCTTCTGATTGGGCAGAGTTCCCCGTCACAAGGAAAGCCTACATATGCATAGCAAGCTCCCTTTTACAGATGGCCTACCCCACAGTGTCAGGAAGCCTTTTATACTTTGTCCTGCCCAGGAGTGCTGAACCCTATCTTGGATAGCATCTTGGATAACACCTTTTAAGTTCTGACTGAAGCCAGGAATGGATTCACGGCCCCACTGAAATCAGAGCAAACCAGACTCCACTGGGAAGCAACCATTGTCAAATGGGTTTCCATAAGAATAAGGTGGTGGGACACCCCCCCCCCCGAGTAAACAGCAGTACTGCTCTGTGCCAGTACTATCTGGTTTTGAACCAACTGAATTAATTAGGTTAATTTGTTACAAATCTTAAAAGAAGAATAGAAAGGTAGACCGAGATGAACCTCATCCTAGATCTTCCCGACATTGCCTTTCTTATCTTAAACCTTTTCCCACTCTTCTTTATTCTGGCAAGAGGACGTCATCTTTCTTCTCTCCTAAAAAGGAAGGCATGCCCCATCAGTCATGCCTCATAAAAGTTGTCAGCATGGTTTGATTTGATGCTGTGTAACTATAATGATATAATATTCCTTGTTCAGTATTGGCATAGTCACACTACAGCCTAAAACTGCTAAATGCTCTTACTATTCCCCAGATAAAACCAATATAACTTTGTTGGGGAAATAGGCTCCAAGTTTCTGATATTTCTAACAGATTTTTCAAAATGCACCGTTTGGACAAAAATGCCCTATTTCTTCATAATATGATGGTCTTACTCAGCAGTTTCATGTATATATTAAATAGCCACTGATTGCCGGTCAATAGACTATATATACATTGCCACACACACACACACACACACACACACACACCACTCTCTGTAGTGCATTTTAATGGTAGAATCTGGATTGCACTGCATAAATTGCATTTGATATGGAGAGAGTGTAGATTGTAGTAAGGAGGAAGTGACTGAAAAGCACTCCTTATGTAAGCCAAAGATCATGCCCAACCCTTTGGATATCCACCTATGTTTTATTCCCCCTTCTTTTAAGGAGCAGAGAGCAGTATAAATGACATCATGGAAATTATTATGGATTGGCAGCATACCTGATAGGGACCTAACAATGCAAGTATTCCCGCTGCCAAGGAGTTTGTGTGTTTTTCATGAAGCTTTAGTGCAGCCACCCAACTGAAGTAATGTATTTAAGAAAATGATCGCTGCCGCAGATCAGATGTAGTTTTTATTGTTCTTTCAAGTACTCCACCCAACAGCAGTATTACCAAAGAGTCATGGCATAGGCCATTCCTTGAGGTCATATTAAAGTATATAGGTGTCAGGGCCAGCCCTACCATGAGGCAGAGTGAGGCAGTTGCCTCAGGAAGCAGATGCTGGGAGGCAGCAGCAAGGTATTTGAGGAGAAAGCTGTGTGTCTTGCAGCCAGCTCTGTGCTCCTCAAGTTAGCCTGCTGCCTTCAGGTTCAGTGGAGGACCTTGTCTCATCGTTAGTGTTGAAGACGGATTCACCTGACTGTTCAGACTGCTTTTGTACATGGTATGGGAGGAGATGCCATCTTGTCCTTTACCTCAGGCAGCAAAATGTCTTGGTCTGCCCTGAGAGGTGTTTACCTTTCGGGTAGGATTGTGTTCATCATATGTGTGCCTGGTGAGAACAATTCTAAAATGCCCTCCCCTCCCCGGTTTCTGTTTTTAGATAGAATTTCTAAAAGGTATAAGTTACTTTATCTTCCATGAATAAAAAGAAACATAATAATTTTATCAGTGGCTTTGATTTCAGTCTGCCCTTGGTCTAAAGAGTCATTAAATGTAACTAAGGAACATGCCAAACACATATGCAATGTAGGAAAGACTTTAAGTCTATGAAAACTATTTGGAGTCACTATAGAATTGATAAATGGAGGAACTCTTACCCACAATCAACATAATAATCCTAAAAAGCAACATTATTAAGCCTTTTTGGCAAACAGACCACCTTTAAGGGATTTGTAGAGAGTCTTGGCTTTCTACAACCCCCCCTAAAAACAATACTTGAAGGATTGCATTAGTGAGACTCTTCATGTTCACTAATGAAAATAAAGTGAGCGTTGGTGTTAACTCTGGGAAATCAGTTTTGACAAGTGCTTGTGCTCAACGCTTTTAAACTTCTGCTCCAGTTGTGAGTACTCCTCTGCATTTTCCGGTTGAGTTTTTAGCAGAACATTACTTGGAGTCTCTACAGAAGCAAGAACTTGCAGAAGCGCTAGTCACGTAGGTCATAGGTGATATATTACAAGGGGTGGGATTTACAAGGCAGCAACAGAAGCAGTAAAGACAGATATTTAATGTGAGAAAGACTAGAAGGCAGGAAATGATGGGCTAGTCAGGAGCCAAGATGGAAAGGAATTGATACAGAACTTTCAAACTGGGAGTTTGTCCAAGAAATTACAATAATGCTAAGGTTCCAGGTTTGAGGAAACCTTGGACAAAGTGCCCTGTGATCTCCCCCTCAGCTCTTTACCTCACTGTTTCTCCTCCCTTCTAGACTCTAGTCTCACTCTTTCTTTCTCCTCTCCTCCTTTGTCTTGCTTTCTCTTCTTGCCTGATAAACAGCTGATCATGGGAAGTTTCAGGAACAGAAAGGAGAACCTGCACTCTGTCAATTTAAAATTTTGTATATAAAAATATTATTTTTAAGGGGGCAAGGTGTGAAGAACTGTGAGCTGTGCAAACACCACTGGTGGTGCCTGTGGGCGCAATGGTGCCTATGGGTGCCCAATTGGGGACCCTTGGCCTATACTACTTCAGAAAGCTTTGACTTACACTACTTCAGAAAGGGAGAGAGAAGGAGAGACAGACAGAGAGAGAAATAAGCATGACAAAACTCAGGATGACATGTGGTGCTGGACTGGGGCAATCTCTTTGTTGTTCCTCAGTACCAGAAGTTAGCCAATTTCTTTCTGAACTCAGTAATAAAAAGATTTGTGGCTTTTCTTGAAGCAAGGTAACAATACCGTTTTCCATTGGCCTCCATTAATACAATCAAAATTAATTAAAGTTCATAATTTAAACTAAAAGAAAAGGTTATGGAATTTCTCTTTTATAGCAAAAGCTATTTGGGAAGAAGGGAGCAATGGGCAATCTTAGAGGGGGAAAAAGGGTTTAAAATGATTTAGTGAACTACTTTGAAAGATAATACACATAGTGTGTGAAGTTTACATAAGCCAAGCCGTAGCCCACTTGCTTGACATACTGAAAAAGATTGTTCGGCTTTTCCATGGAAAGCAAACCTGAAGATCAAATGTGAGGGCTGTGGATCTAAGGATAAGAAAAGATAAAAGGTGTTGTTTCCCCGTGACAATCAATACTGCTCTTTTATACACCTAATCTTTCCCTATTCTTTAATCTTTTGTTTATAAGGTAAACTTAGTCAGCCCCACTTTAATAACACACACATTTCGACAGTCAAACAAAATGCCACACCTTAATTGTAGCAGCAACCCAACTGCTTGATGTAAACCATGTCCAAGAATGTTCAGCATCCACTCCAAGATGATCAATGCCAGAGACCAAAACAGTGAGACCCATTTCCCCCAAGAATCAATTCCTCTGTTGTAGGCAAAACGAGTCACTACGAAACAAGGGGAGGCATCAGCTTAGGAGAACCAAGAGGTTTGCAGATGTGCTAAAATTATGTAGAGAAAAAAACTCTAATGGGTCACCTCTCCCCAAACATCCTAATGGGGGCTGGGCATGGTCACTGAGTCTTGGTGGACAAGAAAACTGTGGTCAGATCTACACCAAGCAGGATATGACCCTTTGAAAACTTTTTGAAAACTGCATATGGAGTGTGCCCCAACAGTTGTCACTACAGTTATAAACCATTTTAAAGCAGTAGCGAAGATCCTGCCTGTGTGTGTTTGGGGTGGGGGCAATGGAATTAAGTATCCTGGATTGGTGGAACCCTGAACTGGAGCAATCTCCACAGCAATATTTTGTGACAGGTCTGCTTTGGTTTGTAGCATGTTGTAGGGCCAAGGGAAGGCGGCCCCAGGAGGGCCAGATTTGGTTTGTAGCATGTTGTTTTCTAGAGTCAGTGATAAGGAAAAATGAGGCTACAAGAACTTTACCAGCCTTGTGCTCAAGAATGCAGGGTCTGAATTGTCTTATGCTCAAAAATGTAATGTCTAAAATGAAAAATGAATACTAAACTATTTAAGATGGTGAGCTGGTTAATTTGAATGTCAGGTCTTTGTGGTTGGGATCTCAAAGTTCTCTATGCACAGTGAAATTCCAGTTTCCTGCATACTTTCCTGCAGGAAACTGATTAATTTAGAAGCTTGCCTTGTGGTTTCTTGATCTTTCACATCCCAGACTTTGCTGTCACTCACTTTAAAAAAGCAGCCTCTCTCTGCTGCTGAAATAACCCTTTTTAGATCCCAGTCCTTCGAATTCTGGAGAATAAACTGGCCATACTGGATAGAGGGATGAGATGAATTCGTATCTGAGTTCATAGGACTTCTGATTCAGATGCCACATCAATCTGGCCTGACAACCCATCAGCTCAAGCCAGCAATGTGGTTTCCTTACGAAACCCTTTGAACCCCACTTTATTATTGGAAGAGGAAGAGGAAATACAGGCAATAGCAAGAGAAAGCCAATTTGTTTTATCTATTAGCACCTTGCTTATAATCTCCATTGTTGCACTTCTTAAGTGCCATAAAACCATGACTGGTTTTATGCTAGCAGAATTTGATAATTTAAAAACTGCCTTGAATTTTAGGCCAACTGACCATCAAAGATCATGCTAACAACATAGAGTGGGATGGCTCCTGCAATTTCAGCGGGTTGATTAGTTCCATTGTAAAGACCTATTATTAACAATCTGGGTTTTTAACCCAAATTGTGTTACTTACCCCCAGTGGCCAAAGACAAAGACGTGCTATTTTTGTGATGAAATGTCTGCTAAATTTTGTGACACTGTCTGCTAAATCCCTATAATTAGCATGGGCCCCTGGTAAATGTCATGGGGTATTTGATGAAACAGGGCATGAACTCTGTAGCAACACTCAGGGGGTCTGTAATGCTATCCAGCGTGACTTTTGGAATTTAACTACTAGATAGGGTTTCCTTATCTAGGAAACACAGGGGAGAAAGGCATTTGTCCAGTCTAATGACCCCTGTTAACAGATTTATGTCCCTCCCTCAATACAACCTCTGTCCCTTCTAGCTCACACCAAAGAAATGCATTATTGAAATAATCAAATAAGCTTTCCATATTTCATGCTCATGTAATATTTCAGGTTTGACCATTAACATATGCAGAGAAAATACAAACTACCATAGGGTGACCATATGAAAAGGAGGACAGGGCTCCTGTATCTTTAACAGTTGCATAGAAAAGGGAATCATTTGTATATATGGAGAACCTGGTGAAATTTCTCCTTCATCACAACTGTTAAAGGTGCAGGAGCTATACTAGAGTGACCAGATTTAAAAGAGGGCAGGGCTCCTGCAGCTTTAACTGTTGTGATGAAGAGGGAATTTCCCCAGGTTCTCCATATATACAAATGACACCTGCTGAAATTCCCTTTTCAATACAATGGTTAAAGATACAGGAGCCCTGTCCTCCTTTTCATGTGGTCACCCTAAACTACCACAACATAAGCTTACCCCCGCTCCAAAATCTATTTGTTCTCTTCCTATATACACTTCTCCCTATATATGCCTAACCAAGATTTGTTGGAGGAGCCCTCCTCTGTGTCCCACCAAGGTGAGACATACAATATGGTGGGACGTGGGAGAGGGCTTTCTCTGTTGTGGCACCCCGGTTGTGGAATGTCCTCCCCTTGGAAGCCCCACAGGCACCAATGCTGGCTTCATTTTGGCTTTTTATTAAGGCCTTTGAGGGTAAATTCTCCATGGTTGCACATAGCTTTAATTGTTTTTAATTGTTTCAATTGCCTTTTAAAAAAACTACTGGTTTTAATTTGCTAATGATTTAATATGTTTTTAGCTTTGTTGAGTGGAATTAGCTAATTCTGAGTAGTTTCATGTGAGTAAATGTTGTAAATTTTGCTCCCTGGATAAGTGTAGTCTTGAACAACAGGAAGCATAAGAGTGCAAGATCATGGCATCACCTTTGTACTAAAAAGAATTAATAGGAATAACATGAGACAGAGAGTGAGGTTACTACATCTTATGAAAAGGGGGACAGGGCTCCTGTATCTTTAACAGTTGTATAGAAAAGGGAATTTCAGCAGGTGTCATTTGTATGCATACAGCACCTAGTGAAATTCCCTCTTCATCACAACAGTTAAAGCTGCCAGAGCCCTGCCCTTGTTTGTACCTGAAAGAGAAAGGAAACCCCAGATAATGAGTGAGCACACAAAAAAGCCAAAGGCAAGGGGTGGAACCAGGGGTTGTGTTCTGAAAGGATTTATTATTGCCAATGTATTTCGGACTAAATCCAGTCCTTCATCAAGGCAAAAGAATTGCCTTGATGAAGGACTGGATTTAGTCCAAAATGCATCGGCAATAATAAATCCTTTCAGAATACAACTCCTGGTTCCACCCCTTGCCTTTGGCTTTTTTGTCTGCTCATTCCTTGTTTGTGTCTGGTCAAGAGATACAGGAGCTCTGTCCTCCTTTCCACATGGTCACCCTACCACATCTCTATTATACAGTTACTCCTTCGCTTTCAACCACCTGCCCAATCCTTCTCCAGTGGTGTGGAGGAGGGAGAACACAGGCCATTTTTAGGACCTGGGCAGATTCATACAGGTACAGGCAGTCCTTCAAATAGATCACTACTATGCAATGTTTTTTGCTACACTAATGACAAATATAATTTATATTTATTTTAATTTCCTAAAATATTATCTTCAAATACTATACTACTGTTTCAAATGTGGCATTGAGCAAGAGAGAAAGAAATGTACTGTTTACTGTCAAATCCAGTTTACAAAATGATGCACAAATTTAGCTTGATTTCTTCTGGCAGGACTATCCAATGGAATTTTAGGATGCTTTTAGTGTGCTTTTAGGATGTTTTTAGAATGTTTTTTAACAGAGTATACTATGTTTTTAATCAGGATTTTATGTATTTTATGCTTGCTGTTGTTCCCTGCCTCAATCCAATCAGAGAGGCAGGTAAGAAATATATTATTATTATTATTATTATTATTATTATTATTATTATTATTATTATTATCCCCCTCCACAAATGTGATTTGTACTGCAGCAGGTAGGAAATTGAATACAGAGCTAAAGGTTGAGGCCCTTATCCAAACGTTTTAAACACACTTAAATCCCTAGTAATCAAGGGGATGTCGTGCTCCTAGTACTGTACAGGATTGAGCCTCCAGACTGATATCTTGCCAAAAGGCAATTAAAATAGGCTCAATCCATTAGGATCATTCTCTTTACAAGACCCATTTAAAACAGGACTTTCACAGAAGTTCAGATGGGATTGTGCCATTTGTCAATATGAAAGGCTCACATAAAACTTAAGCAAGCAATACCTTAAAAAGAAGTTGGAAGTTAGGTATATTACTAAAGACTTATTCCCAGATTAAACGTAACCTCAAAACAAATAAATCCTATGAATTTATGCTAACTAGTCTAATTAATCTTCATGTTTGATCTTTGGGATAATATGTTGAACTAATTTGGGATTAAAAGATTCCAAGTAACATTTTGAGTTGAAAGCTGTAACATGCTTCATGTCAACACAGCGGTGACAGAATTAACCCCGGAAGCCCTTTTGATTCCACACACTAGATGCTGCTACTTAAGCAGGGTTAAGGCGACCTATTAATGAATACATAATAAAGTACTAATCCTGAAAAATTAGCAGCTTAAGCAATGCCAAAAGTCACACAGTTTGATTTTGCACCTTATAACGTTCTCAGAGTTGCTTCCCATAGCGTTAGGGGATCTTAGGGTCAAATGACTTGGTACGTTGTAGCTGGCTTTTTATTTACTTCAAAATAAGCATGTGGGGCCTCAATCGGGATTGGGTCCACCATGAGCAGGGAGGTGAGCAGCTTCCCTCCTGACATTCACCCTCTTCCTAAATTAACAGCGGTTAATTTAATTTTAAAAATAAATAAACTGCTGTTTTAGTAAACAGGCTGGATTTAGGATTTTCTTTTGTCCAGGAACGTAGCAGATGGTAGAGGTGGCAGCCTGAATATTTAAATTCTTCTTTCTTTCATTCAAATATAATGTATATTCCATGCATTTTGATATTTTGTGTAGGCTTATTGCCATTTATTTATTTATTTATCTATCTATCTATGGAGAGGAGATTAACTTCGCAAAATTACAAACCCACCTATCCAAACACTGTAACAATTAATAAACATAATGAATAAGAACAGCAGATAAAAAATCCTGTTCTAAAAATAATTCAAAAGTTAGGCCAATGACCTGTTGAAATAAAAATGGCCTCATGTGGCAGGGGAAGAGCAGCAGCGTGGTGACTAGAGGAATTTCTGGAGCAGGGACTTCCACCTCCTGGGTGCTGCAATAGAGGAGCCCCTTTTTCTTATTTTCACCAACTGTACATAAGTCCATGGCAGTGATGGAACATGCAGAAGGGAGAACAGGCAGAATCATATTAAAGGAGACTGTCCTTTATATATCCTGTTTCCATGCTCGGGTGGCCAATTACACAGTGACCCTGTTCAGAAGACATGCTAAACCATGGTTAGACCACTATCCTTCTGCAGCAAATGGTTAGTGAGTATGTTTAAACCATGTTTATGTAGCCATCATGGTTAGGAATGGTTCACACAATATTATAACCCATAATGTTTAGCTCGAAGTGCTTAACCACCATGGGTTAGCACGTCTTCTAAACATGGTCATTTGAAGAAAGAGGACCTACGGACAGATTCCACCCTGAAAAGAGTCTTCAGTGTGCTGCCCCCCTTTCTATGGAACATTTACCTCTGGAGTCAGGTAGGCACCAACACTGTTTTGTTTCTGGTAACTCCTGAAAACTTCTTTATTTCAGGTTGTCTTCCATGGTTTTATTGGAATTCTGTTAATAATAATAATAGTTAATCTTGTATCATTTATTGTTCAGCATTCTGGAATCTGCCAAGATGTAGAGGGATATATAAATGTTGTAAATAAATAAAACAGAAGTGAATGAATGAATGAATAAATAAGGACATAGGATTGCATAAAAATTGCATGTGTTAATGTATAGATACACATTTAAAAAGAACTGCTCTAATTTAAACAGAAATACAATACCATAGTAGGGAAGAATGTGACCAGGTAACATGTGTGCCTGCTGAGTCTACTGACCAGGTGCTAACTGCTGATGGGCAACTTCAAGGCCCTTGCCGCTCTCCCTTCTTTATCTTTAAATGGGACTTGGACTAGGCAGCCCTTCAAATAAAGGACTGTACTCAGACACACCTTCAAATAGAAGAAAGTCCTCTGTAATGTAGGATTCTTAGCCATCCTATGATGGATTGTACCAAATAGGATATTGGACTTTTCTTAAAGTTGGAGTGTTATTGCTTAACATTAAATAAGAATATAAGAAGAGGCATCATGGATCAGACCAAAGGTCCATCTAGTCCAGCACTCTGTTCACACAGAGGCCCACAGGCTGCTTACCAGGAATCCAGAAGCAGGGCATAGGTGCAACAGCACCCACCCGCCCATGTTGTCCAGCAACTGGTGTATATCAACCTTCTGCCTCTGATATTGGAGATAGCACATAGTCATCAGGACAAGTAGGCACTGATGGCCTTCTCCTCCAGGAATTCATCCAACACCCCAGCCCACCTCAAATAAACCACTACTACTTGTGCTTTCAGAGCTTCCAAAACATGCGGAATAAATCATGTATTAAGCATATTCCCATAAAACAAATGGACAAATGGGTTGATATTCTGCACTTCTTTCCCTTAAAACCACTATGAGTCCTTGTGATAATTTATTGCCTATGTTATTTCTCAGAATCACTGGTTATCCTCCTTTATATTAAAAAAGGGGGACAGGATATTGGAGTTTTCTTAAAGTTGGGAATTACTAATGGCCCAAAGAAGATGATTCAGACATGTTTTATTATACTCTGTCATGTACCATGCATTTTTGAAAAGGAAATCAATTATTAGTCCACTTCAGGTCACATAACTTGACCAAATCAAGGAAGGTCTTGAAAGCTAAGTAAGAGAATTAATAATAGTAATGCTTATTTTATTTTTCTGGATGAATGGATTGCAGTCGTGTGCTGATGCTTATAATTTCTAAAGGAGAAGCAGGGCAGGTATAGGCCTTTCTATTGCACAGAACCCCTGAGTACTTTATGAGGTGATGTTAGCAATTTAATACCAGATGCTTTTTACAACTGAAATGGAGGTAATTGTACCTTACCTTGGGGAAAGGATATCTGGACTTGGATACTATATATCATACTATACAACCAGACCTAACTAAATCATGTTAATAAAATTACAGTGTTCTCTGCTAATACCTAAAATATGCTGCTGCTTCAATTGGAATACATCCTTATTCCTTCCTGTCCCAAATTTACATGCAATTGTGTCATGTGCTTATATAATGTCTATGATCTATATGCATGCATAAGTATTCAGTGGTTCCTTCTGAAGCATTCAGTGGGAAAACACATATTCTTTACTTTTAGTCATAGACGTTGTTGTAGTAATGGGAAATGATACAGTTAAGTCTTCACCACATTGGGTTAGAGCTAGGGTCTCCATCGTCACTCTGTTCTTGTGTTTTACTTTCATTTCCCCCTTCTGTTCTGTTTGCTTGTTATTCAGTAAACGTCTTATGATTTGGACGTACAAACAGTGAGTAGATACTGCCTGAATGGATTCGTAAAAAAAAAAAAAAAAGCACCTGTGAACAACTGGAAGTGTGTTTGCTGCCATTGATAATTTGTCCCCAAATTTTAGCACTGTTCATACCTCTGTCCCCAAAACTGCCAAGTTGCCTTCTAACTTATTATTATTATTATTATTATTATTATATTAATTTATTTATATAGCACCATCTATGTACATGGTGCTGTACAGCGTAAAACAGTAAATAGCAAGACCCTGCCGCATAGGCTTACAATCTAATAAAATCATAGTAAAGCGATAAGGAGGGGAAGAGAATGCAAACAGGCACTGGGTAGGATAAACAAGCACAGGGTAGGGTAAACAGGTGGTGGTGTTAATTATTATTATTATTATTATTATTATTTATTTATTTATTTATTTATTTATTTATTTATATAGCACCATCAATGTACATGGTGCTGTTTGAAGGAGACATCTCAGCTCAATAGTTTGTCAACACTCAAGTCTCCTGTGTCTCACTTTACAAAAGTTGCAGAAGCAGATATTACAACTTGAATCAATTGGGGCAGCAGTCCTATTGACTTCTTGTAAACTGCCCAGAGAGCTTCCGCTATTGGATGGTACAGAAATGGAATTATTCTTATTCTTATTCTTATTATTAGTTTCCTGAAAATCTAATGATTAATATTAATAACTTCCACAAGAAAATTAACTCAATTTCTATCATAAAAACGATCCAAGAAATGGCATGGTGCAAGAAAGCATCATGTCCAGGACTTCCCTTTCTCCCTCTGAAGAATCACATAAAATGTCCCTTTCTATATGCAGAGCTTTTTGTCTTGAGAATAGAAGAAAACATCCATTGAATTGTTAAGCTACAATCCTAAATACACTTGCTAGGAATAAAACCCATAGAATGTTGTTGAATTTACGCCTGAGTATACCTGCTTGGAATTGCACTTTTAGTCTTTCTTGACATCTCTAGGATTTTGAGTAGAACCCCCCCCCCCATCCTCCAAGAGTGGTCTGGGGCGGGGGGGGGGAGGGAGAAGAATTACATTTATTGCTTTGTATCTTTTAGATACAATAGTTCTTGTTTTCCCTCATGCGCCATTTAGAATGTCTTAAATAAAGGACACTTACGCTTGCTAAGGGAATTGACACAGTTCACCAAAATAATTTCATCCCACTGGAGAGCAAGGAATGAAAAGCTGTAGTTCATCTTTTCATTCTTACCATAGTCTGCCAGGGTATTAAATTAATTCCCCTCCCACTTCCACTAAGTGGTTGGCATTTACTCAGTCCTCAGTGCTGAAGTTACTTTAGTACATTTTGAGTTATTAACTCTCTTCTTATTTGGATTTATATTGAAAGTTCTCATAAACTATTGCAAAGTTAAAAAGGGTGTCTGGAGTAATCTTTTTCTTTTGAAAAAGTATTACTTTTCTGAAGTATTTGTTATTATTCTTGGTTTGAAACAATCTCCTCTAAAGCCAAAGGGAATTCTCTCTGGGAAAGAAAAGAAATCAGTCATGATAAGATAACATTATACCAGTTGTTATATTAATGAGACACCTGCAGGCAAAGTTTGGTTGATGATTTTTTAATAAATAAGTGAAATTCAGCCCTCTCACTTTGATTCCCACTAAAAGTGTTATTAATACTGAATTTTTAATGTTGTGGGTTTTAATATTGTATTTAAATGTATTTAATATTTATTGTGAATAGAGCGATTTTATTCTATTCAGTGGCATACAGGTGTCACAAATAAATAGATCCATAGAATAGTAGAGTGGGAATAGGCCAATAAGACCATTGAGTCCAACCCCCTGCTCAATGCAGGAATCCGCATTAAAGCATACCTGACAGATGACTGTCCGGCTGCATCCTGAATGCCTCTAGTGTGGGAGGGCCCACGACCTCCCTAGGTAATTGGTTCCACTGTCGTACTGCTCTAACAGTCAGCAAGTTTTTCCTGTTGTGCAGCCAGAATCTGGCTTCCTGTAACTTGAGCCCAAGCACTCTGGGATGATTGAGAAGAGATCCTGGCCCTCCTCTGCTTGACATCCTTTCAAGTACTTGAAGAGTGCTATCATGTCTCCTCTCACAAGGCTAAACATGCCATTTTTTTCAGTCTCTCCTCATAGGGCTTTGTTTCCAGACCTGATCATCCTCATTGCCCTCCTCTGAACCCTCTCCAGCTTGTCTGCATCCTTCTTGAAGTGTGGTACCCAGAACTGGACGCAGTACTCAAGATGCCCATAGCATCAGTATGAACTGCTAGGCACTCCTGCTCTTGGCAACCTTAGCTCTACATCCTTCCTGAAGGACATAGACCCACTTTTCCCCCAGGCTTCATGTTTTCATTAAAATCTTGCTGCTTTGTACCACCAGGTCTCTGATGACCTTCAGGGCCACCTTTTACTTTACATGGCATTTAGTTTATACTGGAGTTCGCCTTGGCAAACATGTTAAATGTCATCATCAGAAAAAAAAATTCATTCTTAAACAACCTTGAGATCCATAGCCCAATGAGGCTTCCAGGATCATGTATGTAGTTGTTCATGGGTGCCATTCAAACTCTACATTAATTTGATTAAATTGGTGAATTTGCCTGGTATTAACATATTGGCAAAATCTGCCAATACTCACATTGTAAATAGGAAACTTGAGGTTTACAAATGTTGTTAGAAGTTATGCAGCCAGCCAGGATAAAGCTAGGACCAAGTCTGAAATGATGTTACAATGAACAGGTGATGCTCTGTCATTCAACAACACCGTTTATTAGAGATGTAAAATTTCTGGAAATTTTGAAGCCATGGAAAAAACTGGGTTTTTTGGTTTTTTTCTATGCGCTTGGTTTAGTTAATATACTGAATGTAATAGCTTTATGCCAAACCAACTTATACATTAATTTCATTTTATCTTCCTAAAGTAGCAAAGTGACTTTCAATCTGTAAAAAGTGCTAATATTGCTCATAGAAATGCAAGACAAGTATAATAAAGTACTTCAGGGTTTGTGTGTGTGTGTGATTTCAGTAGGAAATAAACTACCACTTTCCCAACTGAGTAGGAAATAGTGGGTTTACCATATTTCCTTGCTTTGAGTAAGGGACTGTAGATGATGGTATCTATGAAACCGGGGGGGGGGCATGTCTACACCAGCCATTGAGAGAGAGAGAGAGAGAGAGAAGAGAAGAGAAGAGATTCGGCTATTGGGTGGTATAGAAATGCAATAAATACATAAATAAATAAATTTATCCCGGGAACGGCTAAGGAGTGTCCCTGTACACCCACTTTACGCACAGGGAATCCCAGGGGCAACCAGGGTCAGGCAGAGACATTCCCCAGGATAACTGAGACCTCGGTTATCCCAATAAATAAATAAATAAATAAATATTTTTCCCCACAATTTCGGGAAGATCCCAAGCTCCGCGGGGGTGTGGGTGCCCGTCCTGACTTCTTCTTGCCTCCTCGTGAGTAAATTTGGCTTTCAAAACAGGCATGGCACTGATCGGGGGTGTGTGTCCATGCCCTTTGGGGGTGGATGGCAGGGGGGTTGGGTATGACATTTGGCGGGCGGTTACTTGCTTTTTCATCAGATCGGGACCGCACAACCAGCTCCACTTATCTTCTAAAAAAAAAAAAAAAATCACGCCCGCGACATCCCTCTTCCCTTCCGGGATGTCGCACAGGAGTATAGAAGCTGGGGGAGGATCGTGGAAGCATTTAAGTCTGTGATCCTCCCCCTCCCTTCTGCTACACCCTTAGGTATATTGAGCCCAGGGTCATTCTATAAATGTTTCTATCCAGCAGGAAGGAAATAGTTATGTTCCACTCCTAAACCATCTGCACTATCCCTTTCGAATATCCACAAGAAACGTTGTTAAATTTAAGAACATAGGAACATAAGAAGAGCTGTGCTGGATCAGACCAAGGGTCCAACTAGTCTAGCACTCTGTTCACACAGTGGCCAACTTACAAGCAGGACACTCGAGCAACAGCCCCCTCCCACCCATTTTGCCGGCAACTTTGTACATAGGCTTACTGCCTCGGATACTGGAGGTAGCACATGACCATCAGGGTTAGAAGCCATTGATAGCCTTCTCTTCCATGAATTTGTCCAACCCTCTTTTAAAGCCATCCAAATTGCTGTCCATCACTGCATCTTGTGGTAGCGAAATCTGTCGTTTAACAATGTGCTGTGCGATTTCTCCTGGATCGTCCAGCAATAATTTCAGTTCAAACTACTGATGGTTAAATGTGAACCACATAGCAGTATGGACACTTCCAGTGGTCGATCCAGCCACAAATCGAATACTGTGCCTTGAGGGTGTTTTCATAGAGAAGATTTGTAATGCGGAATGTTTATTTGCATTACAAAGAGGCAAGAATGTTAATTTGCATTACAAAACATCCCTCTCGTCTTCTGCATGAACAAGGACCAGACATGAAGTGAAACAGTGCAAAAAATCCTCAAGGGCAACTCGTGATATCCCCTCCCCATGAGTGGAACAACTTGCTTTTTAAAGGAAAGTTGTTCGAATTCAAGTAGATTATTGGTCTTTGTGTCCAGAGTGAATGACATCCCAACCCTATACACATGATTTAGAAGGAAATTTTATTTTTATCAGTGGCAGATGGGCTCAAGTAATTTTTTCATGACTGGGATGGGAGATCAGCTTAAAGCCAAAGACTTCTGCCTGATTTAGTTGTGGTTTGAGCTTGCTGAAAGTCCTGTCATTGTTACACATCTGCCTGTACATTGTTTCTGATGCATTATATTTAATTTGTTATTTATTTTGGTCAAGAATTTAGAACAGAGAACTAAGAAATCCATATGGTTCTTTATCTTTTTTTTATTCAGCGATCCATTAAGGACATTTGCTATGTTGGTGCAAATATTAAGCAAAATAGAGCAAATATGATATGAATTTACATTTTTGGATTTTATGCTGTTCATGATTTTATATCATTTTTTAAAAAAATTCAATGACTCCATGTTCTTATATGGCTTTGATGATGTTAATTTTGTAATTTGATTATTTATTTCAACATTTATACCACACTTTTATACAACATTAATAGTAAATAAAGATTGATGTGAACTGAAAATGCATATTGTTCCCATTAAAAAACTCATGAGCAATGGGGATCTGATAATAGGTTTATAAATATTTGCAAGAGACTATGTTTACTGCTTCCCTCTATCACTTCAAAGGACAAGGATGACCATTTTTACCAGGAAGAGTGCAATAATGTTTGACTGTTGGAAGAGTAAATACTATTTTAATGAAAAATGGCACCAGTCTTCCATGAAAATAGACGTACGTTCTCGTGTACATTTTTCACATTAGATTGTGCAGAACTCTTGTGACTTAGAGTTAGTCTCATAATGGAGCAATTAGTGAATGCATCACACAGAAATTAATTTTATTTTTTAATAACCACAACTTCCATTTTTATTTGTTATTCAGAAAGGATTATGATACACTGTGTTTTAGAAAAATAAGTGCTTGTGGTCCCCTGCCCCTCCATTGCAAAGATAACATACAAAATAAAAAGTTGCTTCATTTTTCTAAGAATAAAGAAAGAGTCACCATTTTTCTCCAAAGGCAACTACAGGTGTTTAAATGGAGACTTCCAAAATTGGTAGATATATAGATATAGATATACTTTCTCTTGCCATCTGTCACCAAAAAGACGAGATATAGAACAGTGGCAAACTCATGTTCATGGGATAACAAAGGGAAAAGTTAATGGACACAGATTTACAAATTATTAATGATTTCTCTTGCCATTTTTTTGAAAAATGAATGCTTTGCACACCGTCTCTCTCCCCAAACAGATTGCATTTTATTCCTCTGCAGTTTGTCCATCAGGCTTCACTCTGACAACATAATCCAAAACTAATCCACAGCATTCAGTTTTCCTTGTTGGCTCTCATGCACACTGCTTAGACAAATCCTGCTACCTGTCAGCCCTCCTGTGTGTGCCAAACAGCCTGCCAGGTTAACCCCTGGGGAAACAGAGAGACCTACTGACTTAACCCCTACTTCCCTTCCAATAATCCACTGTAAATACATAGCGTTAACGGGCTAACTGTGATAATCAGGGCTGGATCCCTTAAAATCTGCTTCATACACACTTGTTAAGTAGTGGGGATCTACGAGCATCACTGTTAGGAAAAGGAAGGCAAGGCATCCAAGACTACCAGCCCCCAAACAACAGATGGATAGGACACACTGAAAGGATTTAATCTTCTAATGCAGTGTGTGAAAACACATGCATCACATTGCCAGGCCACCTAGTTGCTTAAGAATCCATCTAAATTGTTATCACGGTCTGGGTGGGTGCGGGGAGGGAAGGAAAAGTCTAAAGATTTCAAGAAACTCTACTTTTGATATAATTTCCATGGTTGTTGGCCATGTTTTCTTCAAGATTTTTTTAATGATTATTTTAGCAATTCTTTTTTATATACTAGTAACCTGCCTTTCCCTAAATTGCCAATGTGTAATTTCGAAATTGGCTCTTTAAAATAAAAGTTCGATACCATTTAACATTGTTCTGCCTCTGCCTCGAAAATGTTTAGCAGTTTTAAAACTTGATCAGCTTGAAGGTCTCCTAAAATACGAAACACACAGCACAACTTGAGTAACAAAGACTTTTCAAAGTACTCACTCTTGATTAGGGGGGAAGGGAAACCCCAAACCAAACATCATTGCTCTTCATTGGAATTCAAGGCACATCACTCTGTCGTTCTGTAGTAGCATCAACAGTCCACAGCAGAAAATAACTTGCGTAAGCACGGCATGCCCAGGAGCACTTAAAAGCCCCACTAAGCTCAGCCACATGAGATCTGTAATAAAACATTGCTCAGCTCATTTAATGATTGGAAGGCATGATGTCCAGGACTCCAGGTTAATATCTGAAGTGGGGGAAGGTAGAGCAACCAGTGGGGAGGTGGTCCTGAACTCTGTCATGAACAAAACTAGGAAGAGAAGGTATTTTGCAACTTTTGATAAGAACATTTATTTTAACTCAATTGCATTTCTGGCAGCGTCTTCAGAGAAAGAAAGGATATTGATTCCATCTCTTCGTGTGTATATACATACATATACAAATGTACAAAAACGTCTGTACCGCCTATCAGAAGTATTTAAATTATACTGTACATAATAACCGTACATTATCAAACATAGCATCCATGATCACAAAACCAAGGCATTTAAAACAACAATTTTACAGGGGAAACCTGTAAATTTCACGTTGGTAATATCATACTGGTATGTATGATATTACCAACGTAATATCATATGTAAGGAAATGCTTAGGAATATTTTTGCAATGCTATAACAAAATTCAGAGCATTTCTTAAATCAATGTAAGTTTTGTGGACCTTTAGGCTGTAATTATATGCAGGCTTACCTGGGAATAAACCTTATTGTTCTCTGTGATTTACTTCTGAGTAGATATGTATAGGATTGCACTGCTCAATTGCATTTTATCAAATATGCATTAGTACTTCTTTTGACTTTTTTTGGAAACTAAACCCAGGGAGGTTTTTTGTTTTTGCTTTTAAATAATTAGTATGTGTTACTTTTTCATGAGCATGTGAATATAGTCCTTAAGTTTATTATAAAGTTTATCCTCATGCAATTTACTTATAAAGCAAAGAAATAAGAAAAAGAAAAAAGCAAGGCTATCTCTATAAGAAAGAAAGGATAAACATTTCAATTTTGTGCCTATCCCTGTAAAAGGACATTTAAATGCATTTAAGGTTAATACAAATTCAAAATTATAGTAAATCTTAGAAAAATGCATAAATTATTGTGCAAAAGTAAGTTAATATGAATGCTTTCTGTACAGATGTTAAATGTTTTATTTGAAAATTATGCAGGCACCATTCTGGCTATGCTATTACAGAAAATACCTTTGAGACATCTGTTTTCTAAACTATTATCTTTTAATAAATGTGAATTGTCCAATGTTATCCTGGTCCAAATTGAATTGATGCAGCAAAAGTAATTCTTTAGCAAAGAATAACAGATGGCTAGTTTGCTAATCAAAATGTAAAGACATATAAGAATTAAAGTGGAACTCTGAAAACTGCAGCCACAAAACCATCTTAGTCTTTGCTGCCAAAAGTTATCCAGTCTTTAGGGATGCAAAAGAAATTAATTTTGAAATAACCACATGCTGTGGTTACCTAGGAAATGCCTCAATTTAAAGCAAAACCTCTTCTTTTGTGCTTCCTGCTTTGCAGTAGTTCAACAATGAGTGCAGTATTTACAGAAGAGCCACAGCAGAGCTAAGCATCGGAAGTCAATGAAACTACACATCTTAGGCAAAGCTAAGGTAATTATTGTTACACACTGAAATTTTAATCGAGGCATATTTGATAGTTCAGCGATGTGAGACCCAGCCACAAACTTTAAAGCTATTTCAAATACAGAAATGCTGGGCATGTTTCAGTGTGTTTCCACTGAATGCCAGGTCATTTGCTGATTATTTTTCCTTCCTGCAAAAACAGCTGGGAGATGTTCTGCCTGCTATTGATCATGCGACTTATCAGCTATTCACAACATATGTCTTTGTAGCTGGTGCAAAATGTAAACAACGTCGGCTTGGTTCGTATTTGGCAGGAGAGGGAGTGAAGGCTGAATGGTAGATGGCCTCAAGGGTATTTGCTTCTTATTGCAATTTTAGCCAATTTTATTTAGAGGGCTCCATCACACCTACTTTTTTTTCTTGGTTTGAGTCCGTGGTTTCTCCCTCCGTTTCCTTAGTGAATCTAGTGCTGGGCACTTCCACATCTGCACATTGTGCTATTTTAGTTCATGTATCTTTTCACCTGTATTCTATGCAGGTAAACTCACCTGCCCCACCCCCTACATTCTCTTTCCCCCTGCAGTGAATTTTTTAAAAATATGTATATATACATATTTATTTCTGCATAATACAATGGTACGGCACTACAGCAGCCTGAAACTACACAATTATGGTAAAACGCACTATGCTTTCCCCTAAGATCATATTAAACAATATAAGTGAAGAGAAAGTATTATAATTAGTTTTTGGAGAAGTTTGTGGTCAATGTTGGCATAGCAATAGGAAGCCAACATTGTTCTGGTCAGGAAGCCTACTCATGCCTACTCAGGAGTAAGAACCATAGAGTTGAATGGGACTGAATCCCAGGCATGCCTTCTCCATGGGGTGTTCGGGTGCCCTCTCTCCCTCCCCCAACATGGTTGAGCAGTTGAGTGCAGAACTCCCCTGCCCTCCTCTTTTGTCAGTGAGACCACCCTTCGACACACGTGCCCCCAACAAAAAATGGGATGGTTTGATATAACGCAAGGACAGCAATACACAGTATGAAGGAATGGCTTTATTGTGCTTGGAGAGATAAAAAACAGCCTTTCCCTGCTCCAAAATAAGACAGAAAATGGAGGAGAAGAGTCAAGATGAGCGCAGGACAGGGACTATGTCATGTGAGTACCACACTGCAAAAACACATACCAGGCATGGCGAGAGTGCAATAAATTGCTGGTGTGATGGAGCTCATAGAGGCTGGGAATGCAAGACATGATTGATATGCAGCCTTTTGTGAGTGTGGTGATGGTCCCATTATTGGCTGTGGGGATGCTTTAGGGTGGATTCCTGCATTGAGCAGGGGGTTGGACTCACTGGCCTTGTAGGCCCCTTCGAACTCTGCTATTCTATTATTCTATGATTCTATGAAAGCCCCACATGCAATACAAGGTAATAGCTGTTCACCATAGTGAGCTATAGGGGTAAATATGCATGTCTATATGAAAGCACCTTCTAGCAGTTTTGATCTATAAATGAGGCCTGGTGTGCTAACTCCAGGTTTTAATGGGCCCTTAGGAAGATGCCAATCATAGGTCCCCCTCTCTGAGTAGGCCCAACTCCTCCTTGACACTATCAGTGTTGCCCATCAGTGTTGCTTATTCATTTGTTCTCACCCAAGTCTGGGCCCAATCCATACAGCTGCCTAGAGGAAAAGCACAAGGCAAATGGAGGATGAGGCTCCTTCTCCTCATTCTTGCATGCATAGAGAGGGCAGGTGAAGAGCTAGTGAAACCAAGGAGGATGCGTAACAAGGCCAAGAGGCTCTGGGAGTTGGCTTTGGGCTCCCTGCAGGGGTGTATCAGCATTGTCAGGTGCCCAATGACCCTCAAGTGCTGCTCCCTGCTACAAGGAGTTAAACTATGGAATTCACAACTACAAGATGTGGCAATGGCCACCACTTTGGATGCTTTTAAAAGGGAATTAAGACAAATTCCTGGAGAAAGATAGAAGTGTACAAAATTATGCATGGTGCTGAGAATGTGGATAGGGAGACATTTCTCTCTCTAGAACCCAGGGTCATCCCATGAAGCAGTTGGTATGAGATTCAGGACAGAAAAAAGGAAGGACTTCAGAGTTAAACTATGGAAATCACTTCCACAAGATGTAGTGCTGGGCACCAATTTGGATGGCTTTAAAAGTAGATTGGATAAATTTCCGAAGGAGAAGGCTAATCCACAGCTACTAGTCCCGAGGGCTATGTGCTACCTCCAACATCAGATGCAGTATACATATACACACCAGTTGCTGGGGAACATGGGTGGAAAGGTGCTGTTGCACTCATGTCATGCTTGTGGGTTTCTTTTGAGCAGCTGATTGTCCACTGTGTGAAGAGAATGCTGGGCTAGATGGACCCCTGGACTGATCCAGCATGGCTCTCCTTATGTTCTTAAAGGGAGGCCTCCACAAGCAGCAGGGCATTTTCTGTAGTGGTCACAGATCTGACTGGCTGCCTTCCAGGGACAGTCCCACCACTAAGCAGAGTGAGGCAGTCACCTTGGGCAACTGATGTCTCCCTAGTTCAGTTAGTGGATGAGTTGGCAGCTAGAATCTAGTTGACAGGTTACAAGTTCCAGGATGCATTTCTTTATTAGTAGTAGCTGTATACCACTTAATAAAGTAAAATCTTTAAGTGTTAGGATTTATCTACGTCATCCAGGCTCATAAACTGTGTTCTTCCTCTCATGGTTACTCAGCAGGCAGGCAAGGAGATAATACAACTTGTCAGCAACAAGTTACTTTATCCATGCCCTCTATGTCAAATGTTGGAAGTTCTCATTGAATAAATTTTTGGCCTGTGTATTCCCAAAATTATGTGAGTAGGTCCCATTTTCCATCTCTCGTCTGCCTTCTGCTAGGCTAATGGTCAAGATTGCAGTGTAAGGTTTTTTTTTAAAAAATGATGCCATAATTGGGACACATTCCTTTGATACTTAAAAAAATAGTCACATTGGGTTGCAAATAAATTTCAATTCTGGAATTTTGACCTAATAGAAGATTGCACCTGGGAATTCACTAAGCTCTCCTTGAAAAACTGTAGCTATAATACTGTGTTAAAAGCCGATCCATGCTAAATTACGTATTTGGCAACAGCGTTTATTTTGTTTATATATATCCATCGCAATGGAATCTCCAGAATGACTTCAAATCCAAATGTAATATAAGAATGGATAAAAATAAAACAACAACAACTGTGTGTGTGTGTGCGATGGTGGGAAGCAGCAGTAATGAAACTAAAACCCCAGAAAAGTCAAAATCAGTAGACATTTTCACAGAAGGCACTCCTAATTTAGGTTGTCTTTACTTACTGCCCAGATGCATCCAGTGAAATGGCCAGCTGGGCAGATATTTCTGCAGACTGGGCATTGGTAATTAGGAGGTCTTAGTCGAAATGCCCACCCTCCAGGCCAGGCATTGTGCTGCTTAAAGTGAAGTAGTAAATGGGACATCCCCTCCCCCACCAAAGTCAGCATGCATAGTACCCAAGATCAAGATATTTCAACACCTGAGGCAGAAAATCCCACAACTGATCTTCCTCTTACCTGGCATTGAAAATACGACAATAATTAAAATATCTAGCTATTGTCTACCCTTACATGACACCCCCAATCAGCTGCCATCTCACTCTGCCAAGTGGTAGGGTTGCCCTACTGGATCCATTCCATTTCACAATGCAGAGAAATGAAGACGAGGGCATATTCATGTGGGAAGAGAAAGTTCTTCAGATATCTAGATTCTGAAAGCAGTTTGGGCTTTAAAAGCAAGACTGGGAACCTTGAATTGTGCCTCGAATCAACTGCATGGTACAGAATGGCAAAATAATAATAATAAAGCACAGAATATTTCAAAAATCATTATTGCTATATAATAAGAGTATATGAAACTAAACCTTCAACTTCACTGATGTGCTGAGGTTCAGCTTAGCTGCTGAGAAAATAGTGAAATACATCTTTCAAATTCCAAAAAAGCAAGGCAGTTTGTTAATGCTCACCTCTAGATGCCAAAGACCTGTAGATACATAAACTTCCTAGAGCAAAGGGCTTGACACCACCGAACAAAAATCTTAGCCTATGGGTTGGAATGAATAGCGTCCCATTTAGATTGCAACTAACGTATAGTAACATTTTCAGTTCCCACTCTGTGTGCCTTGTGCAGGGGAAGGAACCTAGACTTTCAGAGAGTGAGCTGAAATTGTTATTGTAACTATTTACGATAGTTGCAACTAAAGGAACTCCGTGACAACCCATAGCATAAGATTTTTATTTGGTGGCCATGAAGACTCTTGAGCAATAGAAATTGTATAGATCCAGATTCTACATGTAAATGTATACTGCCGTTATTAATTAGTACCGAGATCGTATTTCCTATTTAATTATATTTTAATATATATTTTCTTCTTTTATATCGAAGAGTCCTGTTGTTAAAATATGCTCTATATAATATGTTGATACTGCAAGTATGTTATGATAGTCTAGATTTTGATTTTTTAA
Source organism: Elgaria multicarinata webbii (assembly GCF_023053635.1). NCBI lineage: Eukaryota > Metazoa > Chordata > Lepidosauria > Squamata > Anguidae > Elgaria > Elgaria multicarinata. The sequence goes on along the minus strand of NC_086180.1, from coordinate 31,421,891 downwards.
AAATGTACATTTAACAGTTAGCACTACCAGTAGATCTCCGAAACACACACACACACACACACACACACACTCATAAAATTTTCACTGTCTTTTTGAAAAAGAAAAAAACCCACTACTACTCTCCTCTCTTCCATTATTAGCAACTTGGGGAATGTGAGCCTATTTAAACCTCAAGACAGAATAAACAATAGATGCTATCCATCAGTCTCAGTAATCATTTTGGAATGTTTTCTTAAACCCCATTTACTTTAGCCCCCTCCTTTTCAATCAAGTGTGGCACTTAAAACTCACTTCTGTAATGAAAAGTATAAGAAATGACTGGGATAGCAGTAACAAAAGCAAGCATTAATTTTGCACAAAATACAGTATGCATCCTGAGTATGCAGCTTATGCTTTAATTTAATGATCCTAATATTGGCCTGTATCCAAAAGGTTGTTTGCAGAGAACTCCATGTGCAATGTGGTTTCTGAGATTCTGTTTCCCCGACCCTCCACATCATATAGCTGCACTTCCTACTGCCTGGTAAGCTGCTCCTGAAATGCCAGGGATCTTTGAAAGTAGATATGATGTGAAAGCTGTACTCACACACATGCCCTTATGTGGGAGCTTTGCTACATGAGTAGGGATAATTGTACACAACAGTGATTCACTGGATCTTAGCCATTCTCTGTCATCTCATATGTTATGGAGCATATAAAAATAAAACACACTCAGAAAGAAAGACCTTGATCTTCTATTTAAGGCTGAAGCCTATATTTATTTTATCATTTCTCTGTCCCCAACATGGTTTGACTTTTATTCCTTGAATGTTCAAAGATGAACTTATGCTGAACAATTCGAGAGACTGAGATAACTTCGTTGCACCCAACGCAATTTTACTGAACTTGAGATGAGAAAACTCTGAAGCCTCAGCTAGACTTGGGTCTAGCGTGACAGAGGGGTGAGGATCTCACAATATTTTTATCATGAGATCTCCCCCTCTGTTTACATGCAGCGTGCGACAGCCTCGGAGAAACAGGATGTTGTGGCCACCATTTTTTTTTAAAAAAAGGAGCGCACGATCGCTTGTGCGCTGAAAGGTAAGTGTTTTTTTTTTTAAAAAAAATAATTTGCCTGCTCTCCCCACCCCACCCCCGATGGGTGCAGAGCTCCTGAGGAGCTTTGTGCCCCTTGCCCAGTTTCCGGCTCCTCACGAGTAATTGCGAGGAGCTGATCTTGGGATCATCCTGGGACCATGGAAAAACTGCACCTAAAGGGTAGGGTGATATCCCGGGAACAGGGAGGGATCATCCCCCCCTGTTCCCGGGATCCCCTGTGTGTCATGTGGGCGCACAGGGACAATCCCAGTATGATCCCCGGGATATCACCCCATCTAGCTATGGCCTGAGACATGTGCAGGAGCTACACTACTTTATAATGGTTTATAACAGTTTTGACAACTGTTCCGGCCCAGGAGACATTACATATGCCATTTTCAAACTGTTTCCAAAATGTTATATCCTGCTGGGTGTAGAACTGGCCATATGATCATATGACTAGGCCTTAGCAGCTGAGTAAACTCACAGCAAAGTGAAATTATTCTAGTAATACACATTCATATTCTCTCTACATGGGAGAACCATAGAGTATCCAGTGCTCTTGCATAATGTACAAATTTCATTGCTTTTAAGTCTAGGAGATACGGACTCTTTGAAGGTCTCCCTGTTATCCTCATTTATTCCAAAATGTCTTCCACATCTTTTCTATTAATCCTATAATTGCATGCCCACTAAGATAAGGTTTGTCTTGTCACAACTTGCACTTTCCAAAATAGCAACATGCTTTTAGTAGAGAAGCAACACATGAACAATACTTAGCTGGCAATATTGCTCTCTGCTGATTATGACATTTGGTTTCTCAGCTTCTTTGCCTTCTTCCATCAATTTGCTCTAGCAGATAATCTGGTATTTCTACTACTCAGTTCGGGGAACTTGGCAGCTGTGGGAATCTATAGGTCAAGCTCTGGAATGCAGTATTCCGGCCATAGATCACACACTGGTGCTCATTTTGGCTCATGGGTTTTGGCTAATTAAAGCAATATACACTGGATATTAATATCACTTGCAATTTCTAGTAGGCCAAATCTGGAAGAACAAATTGCATATTTAGGATGCCTTTATTTGAACACTGTCAGCCGAGCATATATTTCAATGGCTTTCCAAAGCTTCAGTGAAGAAACCAAATATTCTGAGCAGGAGGCTGCTCTTTTTTCATGAAGTGGAAGGGCTGTGTGTTAAATCTTCCGCTATGCTCTCCAAATGCTTCAACCAGGTCCACCCATCTGCCACCCACATCCCCAGGCAAAGGAACACAAGATAACATTCTCCTAGGATTCATGATGGATCATATAGCACAAGTATTCAGTAGGCCAGTTCACACAATCACCTGGCAGTTAATAGGCCTTGGTTGTTAACTATGCTGCATGTGCTGGTCACGTGCAGTCCCAATTTGTGTGGCTTATTGTGTTATCCAAACAAAGTGAGGATGGGTCATTGCCATGGTTAACAAACCATCCCAGATTTCTAAAAGCCCATGGCTTCTGGGTGTTTTGTTAACCATGGTAGCAACCCACCCACCCTCCTTGGATTCAGCTGACACGGTAAACTGTGCAGACGAGGGTAATTAAGCAAATTGGGTTGGCACTTGATCAGTACACATAGTATGGTTAACAAGCTGGTGATCATGCAGACCAGGTCAGTATGTTAGAGTGATAAGCTACTGTGCTGAGCAATAGCTCACAGTACATTTTGGTTAATGCTCTGTCAGGATTGCTGTAGCTGCATGCTGCATTGCAGAGTCTGCTTGGACAGGGTGTTGGACTAGTCAATAGATTATATCCAACTTGATGACCTTCCATTTGCCTACATCCTTTTTCTCACTGGCCTCCATTTTCACACCAAATTCTGCAATTTGGGAAAATCCCATGGGTCATCTGACCAATGCAAGCTGAGTCAGGGACGCTGTGGAACTCTGTCAAGCTGAAGGAGAAATGGATTTCCCAGCAATGGACATAGAGATTTTCCACTCTCATCCTTCAATTTTTCACTAGCACAAGCCTGGCAGCAACACACATAAACAAAAACAGCTGTTTATGTCATATTTTGTTGTTTTGACCTTCAAAAATATTGACGAATGCTACTCTTGGGTCTTTTAACTGATGTTGTCCTGTTATCATAGTGATTTCCTTGAAAACTTTGCTCCGGACACTTTTGACCTGTGGTGGGGGAATGGGAATATTTGTGATCAATTGAAATGTTTATCATTTATCCATAGGCCATTACAATATTCATTACAATTCTGTCATTATTGACATTTTAAAATAAAGATAATCCCCCCCCCAAAAAAATCTACAGAGGAGGCTTTTATAACTCTTGTTATATTAATTACAGCAAATGAAATGCTCTTGGGAGATTATTATGTTATATTTTTGGTGGTTGGGGGAACAGCTCAAAAACCATCTATTTCAGTTTGAGGTTGCTAGTGCAATTTAGAACCTTGTTGTCTTTTCATTTTCATTTTTTTCTTTCCTATTATTTACATTTGAACATATGTACAATAACATTTATGTTGTAATTTTAAATTAAGCTCAACCTACTATATTGTATTTGTGAAAAATGGACATGAAATACAATATGTATTTATAGCTAAGTTCAAACCATTTACAGGCTGCAAAATGATGCATGCCTCAAAGTGATAGCCACTTCAGTCATTGCTATATTCTACATCCAGAATTCATCTAGATTACATTTTAATATTCTCATGGAAGCTTAATTAGAATGGATTATTAGAAGATCATAAGAGAATTGTGCTGCAATGGGATCATGTAGCATGGAATATTATGAGCTGGCTAATATTTCAAACTGTGTCTCCATAGCACTTTTGCATCTTTGCACAAACAAACAGAGGAAGCTGTCTTATACCCGATCAGACCACTGGTCCACCTAGCTCAGTATTTACTGCCGTGTAGACGCTATCCTGGCTGCAGCTGCACTCTAGGGTTTCAGACAGAGGTGTTACCCAGCCTAGATGCCAGCGATTGAACCTGAGATCATTTGCATGCAAAACATGTGCCCTTATCGCTGAGCTATGGCCCTTTCCTTACACAGAATCTCAAAGGAATGTTGCTGAAGATGAACTAGGCTTTTTAAAAGGTTGTGTTGGATTTTCATTCATTTAGCTTTTCATGTTGAAAGTAATTCTTTTAGGGGGACAAAAATATTTTCCCTTTAAACCTCTTACAGTTCTACCCTCTCTACTTTGGTACAGTTTTTCTTCCAATGACTGCCTCTTCTTTTTCCTGCTTTAACGACATGGCTGATCCCAGCCAATTAGGAATCACATAGCGAATAGGATAAAATTTCTGATCCAAGGATAACTACATTAATTTGTCATAAAAATGGTTGGCATATATTGTATTCGTTTTTGTATTATTATGTTTTACTATGTGATTCACTTTGAGTGCATTTTTGTGAATTAAAATTAGGTATAAGCTACTAAATAAACTAAAATGCCAGATTTAGTACCTTTAAATGGAAGATATAAAACTGGGCAATATATTTTACAGGACTTCTTCTGTCAGTTGCAGCATTTTGAAGATGACTTCCTCTTCCCTATTTTGTATTTGCTGATGCCAGTTACTTATACCAAGGTTCTTCTGTGAATTGCAATTCATTTGGTTGGTTCAAAGCAAATATAAGCAAAAAGAAGATAACTGCTAGCATTGTTCTGTAAATGCTTTTACAGGAGTAATATAATGGCTACATTTCATCACAGTTCTTATGTTTCCACTTGTGCAAGGAGCTGTATAAACTCTTTGGAAGCAAAAGAACATCTTTCCATTTGTTGATAGAAACTATTATATTCATAATGCCCATATGCATACTGAGCTAACGAACTCCAATATTTTCAGTATTCAAATTCCCTCTGCCATTTCTGTGCATGCCTGTTGCATTCCTGTGCATTAAGGTGGCTGGCTTAGCTCTTTACTTTCTGAAGGCAATGTAAATGTCCTGTTTATAATGCTCATGCTCATCAAATGATGTCACTTAACCTTTTCGTTACTGTTTCCCAAATCAATAAATGTAAACATTTGGACTGGAAATCTTTCAACAAACCAATCATGTTTGAAAAACAGCCACATACAGTTTGTTAGTATCCACTTCTTGATCAATCTTTCTTTTTCATTCATGGTTTCATTTCCTTTCAGTATACAACCAAGGCCATTTCTCTCTAGTATTGTACAGATTTTTTTGGTATTATTTGGCAAGTAAATGTTTACTTTAGACCTAAGTGCCTGTGGGTGGCACTGTGAGGTATACTAGAAAGGGAAGGATGTCAGGAGGGAGATTATAGCACAGTATGGTTGGTGGGTGAGGAGGAGATCTGACCTTCAGCAATAGAAGTGCCTTTTCTGCAAGTCTTAATTAAGCCATAGCCTCTTGCACCAGCTCCTCATCAACTGTAGGGTGAGCAGTAGGGCACATGAAAACAGCCAATCAAAAGGGCAAACTTAGGTAGGATCTACACTATTGCTTTTAAAGCACTTTAAATCACTTTGAAAACATTTTGAAACCTGTATATGCAGTGTGTCCTGGGCCCCAACAGTTGTCAAAACTGTTATAAAGCGCTTTAAAGCAGTAGTGTAGATCCCTCCCAAATGTAGTGATGCATGACATCATGACGCACAGAATGATGCACTCTACAGTTCTCAATATGCAGTTGGTTGACATGCACACACAACAATTTGTATATACGTAACACTATCTCAGAATAGCAGAGAGATTTCATCCGAGAGGATGGAGAAGTTCATAACTTGACAAACAAATTGCACATTTCTGTTGAGGTATCTTCACCCATCACTATTCTTAATTTAACCCTCTGATGACAAGAACCTGAGAAACTGTCTTAGTCCTTGAAAAGAATTCACCATGTCTCTACAAAAAAAATTGCTGTTTGGCAAATAAACATGTTTCAGAGTTTTACAGGCATTTTGGGAGTCATGGCATTGTGTTGATCAGAAAATGGAATGTCTAAAGATCAATTAGTGTCAAGATAACTTGGAAGGGGAGACAGAAAGATACATGTGTGTCCACTGAGAATCACACTGAAGGTATGGTTTGGTTTTGAGAATTTGTACATTTCCCCCCCTTCCTCAACTGATAGGAGTGGTCAAAATACAAGCAACCCTGCTTTTTGTAAAGAGATGCAGAATGGTCTTAAAATAGCACTTATGTCGGCTTTTGTCGCATTAACTGTGGGAACTCTGGTGGAAATACATTTAGGCACTTGAAGTCTATAAGTTCTGAGATAAGCCCGGCTGATACTGTGAACAGCTTGCCAGAGAGGTAAATTGCATGCAGAAACTAAACATGACAGCCAGAGATAAAGCACTTATTATGATTAATACCAGAAGATGTAACAGGCTTTACTTACTGCAGCCTCAGGAAACCTCACTTTTTTTTAACCAGGTGATAATGTTTACCAGTCCATTTGTATTCTTTGGGCAGCTTGATTTTTTGCCAACTGACCACTTATCTGTGAGATTTCTTACTCAGGCAAATTTCAACTTTGGCATTATTTCTTATGTATTCTTTAACAGATTTACAAGACTTAAAATCTTACACACCTATTAAAATGCAAAGCATGTGAGCAGAAACTTTTTTTTATTTTGGGGGGACAAGGCCTTAATTGTGCCACCCATGAATTGTTATGGGTCTTCTTATGAATTGTTTTTATTAACTCTCATGCCATACATGCCAATAACATTTATCAGCCTCCCTTTGAATTCTTGTAGAATTAGTATTTTTTTCATCACAAAGTTGTGTTTGCATTATGTATATATATCTGTGGAGCCTCTTCTCTGGGTTTCTCTGCCTTAAAGAATTTTCCCTTGAAGTTTTTTTCCTTCCAAATTTACAAAATTCTGTCTCAACACACGCTTGTCCATTATTTTCTTTTAGGTATCAAGCAATGTCCATCTTGGTATCTCATGATTTTAATGGTATTTAAGGTGGTTTTAATGGTTTATTTTCTTAGTTAAATTTGAAATAATAATAATAATAATAATAATAATAATAATAAGAAGAAGAAGAAGAAGAAGAAGAAGAAGAAGAAACACCCAACTAAAGCAAAATTACAAAAGATAGAAATGTCCTATTCCTCCCTGGAAAATTTGACTTTGTTGAAAGCCTGATCCCTAGAGGTAACTACCAGCACCCAACAATGCTAAGTCTGGACTGCAACAGATGTAGAACAGCATAACAGCTATAATTTGGCCCTGAGTTGACATCTCATGCATTCCCCTACCCCACAGCTATAATTTGGCCCTGAGTTGTCATTTCATTAATATGACATATGCCAACCTTAGTATTTGTACTTGGGGTTAGGTTTTAAGACCTCATTCTCCTTATGCATTTATTTAAAAGCTTTACAGAGTTGCTTTTTAGGGTAAAAAGTGGTGTACAAGAACACTTAAAACCATAAAACACAATAAAGCAAAATAAAAACAATAACCAAAAGAATGATAAAATCAAAATTAACAGTTAAAACCAGCCATTACCACATACATACTGTAACAGCACCAGTAGGCCAATGTAAAGAGGTGAGTTTTTATAACAATATCTGTTAAATCACTCCATTTCATCATCAAAAAGCATGAGACATTTCAAAAAATGTGGTTACTCATTCACTGGTTGTGTTAGAATTGTGAAAACAAGTTATCCTTTCCCGTGTGCTTCCTTCTCCCCTTCTCTGGCACGGCTGCAAGGAGATTGTAAACTTCTGTTTAGATTAACAGCAGTTTAGTGTGTCATCTGAACCCTAATCTGTGGTTAATATTAACTATGGTTAGTGAAAGCATGACAGATTCATAAACTATAGTTGGAAGTTTGCTTGTTTCCACTAACTACTGTTAAGATTAATTACAATTTGTCCAGGTTCAAATGACATAGCAATCTGCAGATGGAAGCAAAAGCTTTGACTCCTTGTGGCTGGGCTAGGAAAGGAGGGAGGAGCATGCAAGCCCAGAGCCTTTGCTAGCCTCTTTCTCATAATACTCAACTATGATTTAGCATTGCGTCCAATCCTGTCTACTTTCTGCAAAATGTCTGACAAAGAGCAAAATGCCTATCAACTCCAACTGGGTAGATGAGCCTTGATAGAAAGGAAAGTTGCAAATGCTGTGTAAACCATTTTACTCTCTTCTTTTACCTACCTCCTCCCCTTTCATGTATTATTTCCTAGCAGTAGCTGAATGCATCAAAACCTTTTTCTTAATTAAATTAGACATGGAATCAGTAATATAGATTCATTTCCCTGTTTGTGTATTTTTTTTTTATTAATTCGATCTGTACCATCTGTCTCTGTTTATCTCTTACCCGACCTTTTCATCTACTGTTTTATGTTTATATGTTAAACACATATTGGTTTTCATGAGGGCTTTTGGAGCTACCATCTTGTGGCTGTGAAAACACTCCAGCTTTCGTCTTAGCAGAGCACATTAGAAGAGAAAAATTGAGAACATCATCTAAGTACTCAAGCAGATAACTGAAAGGTTCACCAAATCCTGCAAGGGGGTGGATAAAATAATATTGCCACCATAGTTCATATAGGTCTCAGAAGCCTCTCCACTCTTAGGTAAACAATGGATTCAGCAGTAAGGCTTGGTTGCATTAGTCTCCTGGACACCTCAATCTCTGATTTGATCAGAATAATTTTGTAGGAGAGAAGTCACAATTCAGAGCACAAATCAAGGAGTCGGGAGCTGAGCACGTACATCCAATTATGTCATGATGAAGCTCTTTGGCGCTGTACCTTTTGAACCACAGGGCAGGATATAGGGGTTTCTGACATGCCATGTTGGCAGAGTAGAGATAAAGAAATAAAAAGAGGAGAAAAATTAAGATAGTTTAAGATAAAACTTGAGCTGAAGAGAGAAAGGCCTTGAATTTTTACACCTAGGGACTCTGCTATAACCCAGGTCTTTAGGGGCCATCCTATGGTCTTAATATGGGACAAGAAGGACACTCTGGCTGATGTTCCTCCTGATAAAGTGGAAGGACTATTAGGAATTGTCAGAAGGTGTAGGAGGTGGTGCTCTCATTGCTCAGTATCCTCTAGAGGTGCTTCTTCTTGCTGCATGCTGTCCTGGATGGTTAGAGAAAGGCCAGGGTACTCTTCCTTCGTCTGTAAAGTTCTGCTTGCTTCAGCTTCTCTAACCTCTATGGCCAGCACCACCCTCATACTACAGAGATGATACATTACATTGGTAGGCCAATAGCGTTCGGCTGCTATGTTGTAGTATAGGAGTGATGGAGTGAGGGATCGTTTGCTTATCTTCTCTGGTGATGTCTGGACTTGGTGCTTATAGCATGCTGGTGTGTGTGTGGGGGAGTGCAAGGTATATCTTGTCGTAAAGATTTTTTTTAAACTATCATAATTTTAAGATACAAGGCAGTGTAAATTCTTACTATATAATTTGAATCAGAATTGTCATACATTTAATTCATATTATCCATAACATCAAGAGGCACTCAACATATTTAACTGAGAGAAATAGAGTACTCTTGACAAATTTCTTGATAAAATTATATAAGCAATCGATGTACATTTTTAGGGCTGTGCACTGCTTTGGTTCCACATCCCGAATGAAAATGGCCGTTTATGGCCACCATAGTTTCCAACTTTAGATTCATGACAATAGAGAGCCCCAATCTTCATTAAAGAAGATGGGGTCTTCTCAGGGAGGACAGATGGCTGCTGGGAGTGAGTGGACAGGTCAGGTAAGTTCCAGCTACTCATGTGGCTCAGCAGTGTCGTGCCAGGTTTGGGGGGGCATGCAGGGGGAGGAGCCCTCACGGCCAGCTTTCCTGCAGCTGCTTGGTGGGCACCCAGGAACCTACAACATTCGACCAGGTATCTAGGTTTTGCTTCAGATCTGGATCTGAAGCAGGTCAGACCAGGAATGAGGAGAGGTTGATTGGGGTGGTGTTGCACAGCCTTTGCAAATTTCTTCTGAGGTTCCTTCCTGTGATTTCTCTGCATGAATTGCTTAAGCTGATATTAGATTTTACAGACAAGGAGTGGATCCCATCAAAACCAGCATACCCATATTTCTCCTCTTATGTTTTCCCTCTTGGAAATGTCTTACTTCCATGCCCAGCACAGCCTGGGCATAGGGAGGCTATTGTGGGTGGGGTGGGATATGAGGTGGGGAGGCATGGCATAGGCAGCCTCCCTGTGGCACCACCAGAGAGGGGAGGGGGAATTTGAGCCCATATATTGGCTCTCCCCCTTCCCCTCCTCCTCTTAGAACAAAAGCATAAGGCTGGATATGTCAGCATATTTTCTCTACAGTTTTAAAATTATTATTATTAATAATATTTATTTATATAGCGCCATCAAGTTTTCATGGTGCTGTACAGAACAAAATAAAAAATACAAAACACCCTGCCATATGGCTTACATTCTAAAATCACAGTAACAAACAAACAGGGAGGGGAAAGGCCAACCTACATGGGGGACAATAAAACAAATAATAAAAACTAGTACCATCACACTATTTATTTATTTATTTATTTATTTATTTATTTAAAATATTTATGTCCCGCCCTATATCACTAAGATCTCAGGGCGGCGTACAGATAAAAACATACAGTATAAAACAATAAATATACATAGTTAAAACAAATTAAACCATGATCCAAGTTAAAACAATATATAATTTAAAAACAATAGGTACAGTTAAAACAATGTGCCAGTGAGTTTAACCATCAAAGACTTTGTTAAAAAGCCATGTTTTTACTTGGCGTCAAAATGAAATCAATGTTGGTGCCAATCGGGCCTCCAAGGGGAAGGCATTCCGCAGTCGGGGTGCCACCACAGAGAAAGCCCTCTCCCTTGTCCCATCATAATGTATATGTTGCATTGATGGGATGCGGAGAAGGGCTCCTCCAACAGATCTAAGGTCTCGGGCAGGCATATATAAGGAGAGGCGCTCTCTCAAGTATCGAGGTCCCAAGCCGTTTAGGGCTTTAAACGTCATTACCAGCACCTTGAATTCCGATCGGAAGCGTATAGGCAGCCAGTGCAGTTCCTTTAAGACCGGCATTATGTGGGCTCTATAAGATGTACCCACCAGCAGTCTAGCTGCTGCATTTTGCACTAGCTGCAACTTCTGTGTCATCTTCAAGGGCAGCCCCACGTAGAGTGCATTGCAGTAGTCTAATCGGGAAGTTACCAGTGCATGCACTACTGTGGCTAGGTTGTCCCTGTCCAGGAAAGGCTGTAGCTGGTGGATCAGCCAAAGCTGGCCCCAAGTACTCCGTGCCACAGAGTCCACGGGCCTCCAGTGAGTCCACTGGGCCTCCAGTGACAATGATGGATCTAGGAGTACTCCCAAGCTACGCACCTGCTCCTTCAGAGGGAGCACCACCTCATCCAGAACAGGTTGCTTACCCAATTCCTGGACTCGGGAACCACCAATCCACAGAGCTTCTGTCTTATCAGGATTCAGCTTCAGTTTATTGGCCCTCATCCAGCCCATTACAGCCTCCAGGCACTGGTCCAGCACCTTCACAGCCCCAGCTGACTCTGATGACAAGGAGAAGTAGAGCTGAGTATCATCAGCATACTGATGGCACCCAACCCCCAAACCCCTAATGACCTCACCCAACGGCTTCATATAGCATGGGGGACAGAATAGAACCCTGTGGCACCCCACAGCTTAATTGCCATGGGGTGGAACAGGAATCCCCCAATACCACTCTCTGGGATCGGTCCCACAAGTTGGAGTGGAACCACTGTAACACAGTGCCTCCTACTCCCATCATGCAGAGCCGACTCAGTAAGATACCATGATCAATGGTATCAAAAGCCGCCGAGAGATCCAGGAAGGTCAACAGGGTAGCACTCCCCCTGTCTTTCACCCGGAGTAGGTCGTCAGTCAGAGCCACCAAGGCTGTTTCAGTGCCGTGCCCTGGCCTGAAACCAGACTGAAATGGGTCCAGATAATCCGTTTCTTCCAAGAACATCTGAAGTTGCCCAGCCACCACACGCTCAAGCACCTTGCCCCAAAAGGGCATATTAGCAATGGGGCGGTAGTTCTCACATACCTCTGGGTCCAGGGAGGGCCTCATCAGGAGAGGGTGCACTACAGCCTCTTTCAAGGCAGCAGGCAGCACTCCCTGACAGAGGGAGGCATTTACCACCCCCTGGACCCACCCAGCCAATCCACCTCTGCTAGATCGAATTAGCCAGGATGGGCAAGGGTCAAGCTTACATGTAGTGGGATGGACCGATTCAAGCGTCTTGTCCACATCATCAGGCTGCAACAACTGAAACTGATCCAAAAAAACATGATTAGATGGAGCACTGTACACCTCCCCAGACTCTGCGATAACTGTGGCATCAAGGTACGAGTGAGTACGAGCAACTTTCTCCTCAAAGTGCCTAGCAAAATTATCACAGCAGGTTACCGAGGGTTCCAATTCTGGTTTCCCAGAGCCCAAGCCTCCTCCCAACAGGCTCTTCACCACCTGGAATAATTCTGCTGGGCGGCATTTTGAGGATGAAATTGAGGAGGCATAGTAAGATTTTTTTGCCATCCTCACTGCCGCGTAATAGGCACAACGAAGAGTCTTTTCTGATTTTTGATCGTACTCACTCCAAGACCTGCACCACCTGCACTCTAGCTGTCGTCCAGCCTGTTTCATTGCCTGTAGATCTTCTATAAACCAAGGTGAATTACGGGCTCCACAGCACCGGAGTGGGAGCTTGGGAGCGATTGTATTAATGGCCTTTCCCATCCCACAATTCCACACTACAGATTATAAGCTTTTGAGAAAAGAAATATTTTCAAATAAAATTATAAAACTGTGATCAACATCATGGTTCACAAATGCGCTGGAAGAGACTTCCAGGCATAGGGGGCAGCGAGCGAAAACGGGCAAAGACGAGCAAGAGAAGTAGAAACTCTTGGGCGAGTAAAAGACATAGTGTTATTAGAGCGAAGGGTGCGAGCAGGACAGTAAGGTGAAATAAGAGATGAAAGATAGGGAGGAGCCAGATGATGACAAGCTTTAAAAGTCAAAAGGAGAAGCTTGTATTGAATTCTGTAGGAGCCAGTGAGCCAGTGAAGGGATTTTAGAAGTGGGGTGACGTGATCAAAATTACGAGCCAGAAAAATAATCTTAGCCGCAGAATGATGAATGGAAACCAATGGGGAAAGATGAGAAGAAGGAATACCAGTCAACAGGAGATTACAAGCCAGTCATGATGGAATAAAATGTTTTTGAGCATTAATTCCACTGGGCACCTTTCTTTCCCAAAGAACTGAGTTAAGCAGTGATGTTAATGGCTGATTAGTTTTAGCTATAGTTCAAGTAACATAATTGACTGTTGCAGATAAACAGTTTTTAAAATGCTGGGACTGTAATGGAAACAGGAGATATTAAACAGTTAGATAATAGTTCTGAAGAAACAAAAAGCCAAGATTATTAGAGGCCAAGTACATCAGTTGGTGATGATGGACACAAGGCACTTACTTTTACATATATAAAAAACAGAGAGTAAGTTTCTTATCTTTGGTTGGTTTCTTTCTATTAGGTAGTCAGGAAGAAAGTGACCGAAACATATTTCTTTATTTTAAAATCTGAATGAATTCAACTAAAATTATTTGCCTCAGAATTGTTGTGTGAAGCAAAGGAAAAGAATGTGTCATAAATGTATAGCATGATGATTGATTTCTATAGGTCATTTCTAACATTTTCTGAAACCACTCCTGAATGTTTCAGTTGACCTGGGTCATAGCAGAAAACGTGCAGCTCTAAGGTTGCAAACGTAATGCTCTATAGCACAGCAGACATGTAAATGAATGGGCTCTACCTGGCTGACATTATTTTCACCTACAACCATGTTGTCTTCAGGTTACTCAGAAGTTACCTAAGCAAACTACAGCATATTCAATTAAAAAAGAGGGTGAACAACTGGGAAAACACAGTGGTCTGCGCTCTGCTGCTAACTGGATGTTAGTTTCAGTTGGCGATAATATTTCTAACCAGGTAATAAGAAAACCAGTCTACAAAAGAAGCCCCAATCCCTGGGGGGGAAAGATCTGACTGCTGCAGACATGTTTTCTTTTTCTTACATGTACATGAATTTTCGTCTAACATGGAAAATCACCCTGTACAAATGTACAATGGAATATCAAAATAGTTTGACATGCAACATAAATCTTACAAAATTCAGAAATGTTAAAGACAGTTTTGCCTTGGTATAACCAGACTACATTCCACCAGACTCCAACATCTTCTGACTCTGATGGACCTGCAGTGCTTCAAAATTTACCTTTATACTATAAAAAAACATTTATGATCTCTGAATGGGGCTAAGGAATATTCCTGCTTGTACAATTTCCAGGTGTGCTGAGCTGTTAAGTACATTCTACAGTTATGTTTACAGACTTACTGAAGATGTCCCCAAGTGCAGCTAAGGTCACATTGTTCAGTAAGTGGGTCACCAAGATTCTTTTGTTTTACAGCACAGGGACCCTCATCTCCCACATGGAACATGAAGGAATTAAATGAGCAATTCTCATTAGAACTAACGGGCATTCAGTTCTGAAATCTATCCTGTCTCTAGACACTTTCATTCCTCCCCTATGTATTTAGAAGAGGAAGACCTCCATGTCTCCAAACACTTCATTTAATCATTAGCCTAATAATATTTTAGATCTATTTCATATTCTCTTGAAAAAATAGGCACCCAGGCCAACAGAAGTTCATTTCCCCCCCCTAGCAGATGTATTGTTAAAATAAGTAATATTTCTGTTGTGGAGCCCTATGCTTTAAACACTCAATGACTATTTGTATCCCCTGCCCCGATTTACCTCATGGAAATAATCTGGTAATATCTGCGTGGAGAAATATGTTCTATAAAAACATAAGAAAATAAAAAAGAACCATGCTGCAACAGACTAAGAGCGCATCTAGGCCAACATTCTGTACGCACAGTGGCCAACCAGCTGTCAACCAAGTTCCTACAAGCAACAAGACTCTCCTGCCCATGTTCCCCAGCAACTGGTGTACATGGGCATACTGCCTTGGAGGCAGCACAGGACTAGTAGCCATTGATAGCCTTCTCCTTCAGGAAATTGTCTCTCCCTTTTAAAGCCATCCAAATTGGTGGCCATCACTACATTCCTGGGGAGCGAATTCTATTGTTCAACTATGTGCTGTGTGAAGAAGTATTTCCTTTTATCTGTCCTGAATCTCCTACAAACCAGCTTCATGGGATGGCCAATCATAATCATAATCATAATCATAATCATTATTTTATTTATTTCTTACCCAGTTCTCCCTCTGGATCAAGGTGGGAACAACATAAAATACAAAAATGTTATAAAATACATAAAACTGATTAAAACATATAAAACTAATACATTGTTAAAATAACAGCCAGACTTCTTAAAATTCGACTGGGTCGGCTTGCCGGAAGAGATCAGTCTTTATAGCTTTTTTATATTCAGAAAGACCGTTGAGTTCCACAGTCTGGGAGTGGCAGAAGAAAAGGTCCTCTGGGTAACAGTTGTCAATCTAGTTTTGGCTGGCTGAAGTAAATTCTTCCCAGAGGACCTGAGTGTGTGGGGTGGATTGTACAGGAGAAGGCAATCCTGCCGGTAACCTGCACCCAAACCATGTAGGGCTTTAAAGGTAATAACCAACAGTTTATACTTCACCTGGAAACTAATTGGCAGCCAGTGAAGTGATTTTAAAATTGGTGTATTATGAGAGATGGAGAAAAATGTCTCCCTATCCACATTCTCCATACCATGCATGATTTTGCAGCCTTCACCATGTGTCCCCTTTCCTTTCGCTCATTGGGTTGGCATTTTCATCAAGCTGTTCACCACAACCTCAGCCTCTCTTTCTTGGTTGGTCACAGTTAGCTCAGATCCCATTTGGCTTTTTGCCCCAGCGTGCATCACGTTGCACTTGCTTACATTGAACTGCATTTGCCATTTGTATATAACTGTCTGTTTATATTTTGTGTGTTCAAAAAGACCTCTGGTAATGTCAAGAGTGTAATTATCAAGGCTCAAGGTTTTTGACATGACAACCAAAGATGGCTTAATTTACCTGCAGGGGCCGTTGTGTCATGCCAGACACCATTTTCTGGCTTGCCATGACTAGTCGTGTCATGTGTATCCAGGTGACAGGTTGTTTGAGGGTTAGACAACCCTCAAATAACACATGGTTTGTTTCAGCCTTATTTGATGGTTGTCTAACCCTCAAACAAGCCCTGTCACTTGGATTTGCATGACATAACAAGCCATAGCAAGATAGGCACCAGCAGACCATGCAAACATGGCAATCGTAGGCATCCAGCACAATGTGGTAGCCCACATGGATAAATTATTTATTTATTTTTATTTATTTATTACATTTATATACTGCCCCACAGCCGATTATGGGCTGTTGTGACATGCGAACTGGCCCTTTGTGGTATAACTACGTTGCTTGGTGATAGGTTCTGAAAGAGAAGAAAGATCCCCCCCCCAATATGTATAGATGGGTCCTCAATCAGAGAAATTCCTTTTTGATTGGTCTGAAAAAAAATCATACCTTGATTGGCTGTGGGGGAAAAAGGCAGTTAGTGCAGAGCTGACAGTTTGAAAAAGACTGTCAGTGGCGAGTCGACTGGAGATAGTGGTGTGTGTGGTGTAAGGCAAGGAGCAGAGTAAAGCAAGGAGCAGAAGTGAAGGTGGAGAGCTGAGCCCTGAATATTCAGTTATTCCTTCACGGTGTCATAAACCTATTTTGCTGGGGAAGATCAGAAGAAGAGAGTGGGGTGTGTGTGTGCTGTGCCAGAAGACTGATTATTTATTTATTGCATTTGTATACTGCCCAGTAGCCAAAGCTCTCTGGGCGATTCATAAGAATTAAAATGATAAAATACAGCATAATACCTTAAAACTACAGTATAAAAGTACAACCAGAGTAAAACCTAGCAGCAGTGCAGAGATTTAAAATGCAATTGCAGATTTACAGCAACAAAACTAAAAGACTAGAATGCTAAAATGCCTGGGAAAATAAGAAAATAAATGCCTTGCACTGAAAAGTGCACAATGTAGCTGCCAGGCAAACATCTTTAGGAAGCCCATTCCACAATTGGGGTGCCACAGCAGAAAAGGCCCTCTTCCTGTAGCCACCTGCCTTGTAAATGTTTTACCAGAAGAAGATTACACAAGTAGGTAAACTGTCAAAGCAGCCAGTAGTACAACAGGAGGAACTTTGGCATCAGAGGAAGACTGTACCCAAGAGCTGGATTTGGTTGTGGATGAGTCTGGCTGGGGTGGAGGTTTAGAGAATTTGGCATGAGGTAAAAAACCAGGCTTGTGTCAACAACGGTGTCTCTTGAGTCTTAGGGCGTTGCTAGACGTACCGGGTGTTCCGTCGTTGAGGAGCGGTGAAAGCGGCTCTTCCCGTTCAGCCGTGACGCCTCATCATCCACACCTGCCTTCGATTTGTGGCGGAAGTTTGCGCCGGTTGTGCTGCTGCCGCCGCGAGAACGGTTGCGCAGCCACACCGGCCTGATTGCCGCGGCTTTTTTTTTCGCTCGCTGCACGGTTTGCGCACGTCCGAAAGACCGCAAACTTGCGCAGCCGTCAGCGATGCCGCCGCCGGCCCTGGCGGCGGCAGCGGCGGCAGTGCCAGTGCCAGCCGAAGTGCTGCTGGTGCTGTTGAGGGTCAACATTGATGCGCTCACTTCCTGATGGGGGTCGTGGCGGGTGTCATATGACCCGAGGTCAATCGTCTGCATGGCCACTCTGTGCCTACATCTCCCATCATGCCTCTGAGGTGTCGGCGGCGATGACCGCCTCTGTGCCCTGTGCCCCATCCCAAGGAGCCAACCCACATCTGGCCGTAGCCATGGCAGCAGCCCACAAACAGCTCTGCCCTCTGCCAGCCTGGTACCCACACTAACAGGCAGCGTACAGCACCGCCATTATGCGGCCACGGTAGCTGCCCACCGCAAGGAGTCACCAGCCACTTTTCCGGTCCTCCGTTCCTGCGCAAACTGTCACTGGGGAAATAAAAAAAAAAAGCCGCTCCGCCGCGCTGCCCCAGCTGGCGGACTGCGCGCAAATGGCGGAGGCGGCTTGACCGAAGCCGCTGACCACTCCCCCTTAGCACGCCTTTTCCTGCCCAGTGCGGACCGCAGTGACCTCACATCCTCCCACACGTACTCCGAATTAACGCGGGACAGCAGGAAAAGGCGTCCTAAAACTCACTTTTTTAAAGTCGGGAGAAAGAGGCTTCACCGCGGGATAACGGCGGATCCTCGTGAACGTCATCTGGAAGCCTCGACGTGACTGCGGAAGGTAACGCGCGCTAGAGCCTCGTCTAGTAACGCCCTTAGAATCTGTTGTTAAGCACTTTTAAAACCCCAAAGTAAATATCACTATTCCTTTATGTACAAAATGTCATTTAAATAAACAATCCTTTTTAATAGTTGTCGATAGTTGTCGATCTTGTCGATTTTTCCTGTATAATATTGCCAGGATTCGATCATTTTTGTCTGTCTCTTCTGCCAAAACGCTTGTTCATGCGCTGGTTATTTCACGGTTGGACTACTGCAACCTTCTTCTCTCTGGCCTTCCTTCTTCTCACATCAGTCCGTTGGTTTCTGTTAACCACTCTGCCGCAAAGATCATCTTCTTGGCTCGCCGCTCCGACCATGTTACTCCGCTTCTGAAATCTCTTCATTGGCTTCCAATTCACTACAGAATCCAATATAAACTTCTCCTGTTAACCTTCAAAGCTTTTCACGGTCTAGCTCCTTCCTATCTCTCCTCTCTCATCTCACACTATTGCCCCGCTCGTGCTCTTCGCTCCTCTGATGCCATGTTTCTCGCCTGCCCAAGGGCCTCTACTTCCCTTGCTCGGCTTCGTCCATTCTCTTCTGCTGCCCCTTACGCCTGGAACGCTCTTCCAGAACATTTGAGAACTACAAGTTCAACCGCAGCTTTTAAAGCTCAACTAAAAACTTTTCTTTTTCCTAAAGCTTTTAAAACTTGATGTTGTGCAGACTTCTACTGTTACTTTCTACTGTTAGTTTAACCCTACCCTGTGCCTGCTTACCCTACCCTGTACCTGTTTGCATTCTCTTCCCCTCCTTATTGTTTTACTATGATTTTATTAGATTGTAAGCCTATGCGGCAGGGTCTTGCTATTTACTGTTTTACTCTGTACAGCACCATGTACACCGATGGTGCTATATAAATAAATAATAATAATAATAATAATAGTTCATACTGTCTCTAGTATTGGTGTCCACCTCACACCTAAGCCTATTATAACAATCTACTATCATCATCATCATCATCATCATCATCATCATCATCATCCTTATTCTTATTTTATTTAAAGTGTTTTTTATCCTACTCCTCAGCCAAAAAGGCTCCTTGAGGCAGTTTATATGCAATTTGTAAATCAAGACAGTTTGACTAGGAAGTTTCAAAGGATTCCAAGGAGATCAGCAGTAGTGGGAAAGTGTCAGATTGGGGAACTTTGAGTTATAGTGGTAGGGAGTTCCTTAGGCTCTGAAATATATAAATTAAAGAACGGCAAAAGATAATAATGTTTTAAAAAGTACTGAGAGAAGTATAACCCCATAACCTGATCGGATTGCTGAATTATGCTTCTAATTGTCACATATCTTGTTTATGTTGATGTATTTTTAAATGATATGTGTGATTGTTTTCTCTTAACTATTTGAATTTGTACACCAACCTCTTCCAAGAGGACTCATGAGTGCATTTTTAAGTTCTAAAAACACAGCCTCCAATCCAACTGTATTGGGTGCTGATCTTCTGTTTCGGGTGAGACAGAAATAGGAGAACTTAATCCACTCTGCTACTTATCCCTTTCTGAACAAATGATCTAACTGGAGCTATGTGTATGCAGCCCCATAATAAACCTGATTAAACTGGATTAATCTGAAGAATGTCTGTTAGATGTTTGAAAATTAATCCAATTTTAAATTGGAGCAATTCTGAATAGGCTCCCGGCCCCAACCTCCTCCTCTCCTTTGCTTTCTCCAGCTTACATGCATGGTTGGAAGGGCTCTGCCATCATTTTTGGCCACTGACTTGAGGCATCAGGCATGAACATATATGGCAGCAGTGCATCCAGGGCCTGCCATTCGGATTATTGCAACGCATTATACATGGGAGTGCCTTTAAAAACAATCTGGAAACTTCAGTTAGTTCTAAATAGGGCAGCTAGATTGCTAACTGGGACTGGTCAGTGTGATCATGTTATGCCAGTATTTTTCCATCTGCCCTGGCTGCCAGTCTGCTTTCAGACTGAATTCAGAGCACTGGCGTTGACGTTTAAAGCCCTAAATGGCTTGGGTCCAGGTTATCTGAAGGAACCTCTCCTCTCATAATTACCTACCCAGACATTAAAGTCATCATCTGAGGCCCTCAGTGGCTGGAGTCTTTGCCACTACCACTGTCTTGGCAAGTCTCTGTGTGTTTTGTGTGCAGTAGAGCCCTATTTTTGTCTGGAGTTGTTGTTGTTTTTGTTGTTATTGCATTTATATCCTTCCTTTTTTCCTCCAAGGAACCCATGGTGGCATACATCCTCCTCTCCATTTTATCCTCACAACAGCAACCCTGTGAGGTAGGTTGAGCAGAGAGTCTGTGACTGGCCCAAAGTCACCCAGTGGGTTTCCATGGCCGAGTGGGGACTAGAATCCGGATCTCCCAACTCCCAGTCCAACACTTTAGCCACAAAACCATACTGTTTGGGATTCATACTTTTGTCACTCTGCAACATAAGGCGACTCCTGTTGGATCAGACCAAAGGTTTATCTTGACCAGCACCATGCTTCTAACACTGGCTAACTAGATGCTCCTGAGAAGCCCACAGTAGAGGATAAATGTAAGAGCCCTTGCGTATTGCCTCCCTTGCCCAAGTAACTGAGACAAATGTTCCCTCTGAACCTGCAGGTTTCATTTAGCCATCATGACTAGAACTCATTAGCAGACCTGTTCTTCATAAATTTGTTGAATCCCATTTTTAGCCCATCTCTACATGAGGCTTTTATTGTGCACTCGTGATTGGTCACTCACAGAAGTTTGTAGGCTCTTTAAAAGATGTCATCAACCTCCAGGGCCTCTCCCATGCTTTATAACCTTTAATTCAGTTTTTTTAAACTGGGGAAGTCCAGCATTTTTTCTAAAAGTACAAAAACGGCTGTGTGTAATTGCACAATTCCATTATACCATAGCACCATCTAATGCTGTATAATGAAGCATATACAACTGGCAGATAAAGTTAATCCCTGGGGAAAAAAGCCTGTGTTAGCCTGTGTAAAGGAGGCAATCTTTATCCTGCAAAGAATCCAGATGAAATGGTCTTGGTAATGGTACAGGTGTAGCGTTACACCTGGTGTAGAGAAACTCTAAAGCCATCCAAGCCCATGGTCATCCACACATCTTGAGGCAATGAATTCCATAAGAGGTACTTTCTTTTGTCTGACTGAACTTATTGCAATTAAATAATCAGTTGAACCTGGGTTCTAGTATTATGAAAGAGGCAGAAAATTTCCATTTTATGTACAACATTTATATTGTATACACCTGTATAATTGCTCCAATTAATTTCATCATCAGGTGACGCCTGCATTCTCCACTCTGGAAGCGGAGATCCACTTCACGCATGGCATTTCCATACCTCATGAGGATCATGATCACGAGTCTTGTCGTGTTTGATGGGCAGGGTGACTTCTTTGCTCCCTGAAAACGAATTGAAAGCTAGTGCTTAGTTGGTTTCCTATGGAATATTTTGAATCCCTTCTTCTAACCACCAGGCGAGCCTTTTCCTATCACAGACCATCTCTTTGACATGCAGATTCACTGTATAATATCCCTCTAGAACACAGTGTTCTGATCTTGCCCATTCTTGCTCCTTTTCACAGGCAATCTATCAGGTGTGCCTTTGAACAAATATCATTTTTACCACTCACAAGCTGGCTCCCAGACAACTTCTGTACCCTATTTCTTTATGACTCATGTATTAAACAAAATAAATCTACAGGTTTTGTACAGGTAAACACATACACACACACACACACACACCCACACACACACACACACACACCCACACACCCTTGCCTCCATATAAATCTTCTGGGTTTCATTGTGAAACATCTCTTTCATGTTTGATTGATTCATGCCTGATGTTGAAATTCTGCTTTGCCGAAATCTTACACTCAGCTTTTATTTTTGGCAAGAAAGCATCTCATAATTCAGATTGTAAGCAAATGAGAAATAACTTCCTTAGTTCTAGTCTTGCAACAATGTTCAGTCTTGCATTATGGCAGAAACAAGCCAAGCTCCTAAAATTATGAGCCACATATAAACATCTTTGAATGGCTTGTTATTTAATTTCACCTCCTCCTCCTTTTTCGCCATCCCAACGGACCCCACAGACATCTGCACTGCCTTCCCCTCTCCCCCTACCAACTCTCTACTGTCCAAACACCTGCGTTTCCCATTTCCTTGCCTCTTATCTTTCCACCACATCTCCCAGTTTCTCCATTATTGTTGGAACTATTGGCCACAGAGGACCAGAAGCACTCTGGGCTACCAAGACAGGAGTGGGTGGGTGCATGTGGCAGCAGCCGGTGCCGGGAGCTCCCCTGGCCAGGGTGCTGCCGCTGAACTGCTTTCCTCTTCTATATGCACTGTTTACCCTGTAGTTGCTGCACAGTGGTGCTGTGCCCACCTTTTATATGACACATCTTTTATATGACGCAGCTGCCAACTCGCAGCCACCACAGGCTTTCCCCCTGAAACTGCGCGCTATAAAACGTCCCAACTTACAGCGGCTTTTCCCTTTGCTGTGAGGTCACCACCTTTTTTCTGCTGTCTGTCAGTGGTAACCTCACTTTGGGTTCAAGATAGGGCATTCCCGTGGGTGGATCGGGGCCCAGGACAGGACACAGTAAGCCGGGCAGGGGGCAGAGTGTGTGCTCAATGAGCCAAATGGCTGCCGGTGCTGTGACTTCTTTGGCCAGAAAACCTGCACTCCCTCCTGCAATGAATATTTAGCATTCTTACCCCGCAGCTGCGATGCCGCAGGGTTTTAGAAAATGAGCAGTAAAGACATCATCAGGATTCAGGTCAAATAAAAGGAAGTACTTCACACAGCACATAGTTAATTTATGGAACACACTAGTACAAGATGTAGTGATGGCCACCAGTTTGGATGGCTTTAAAAGGGGGTTGGATCAATTCCTGGAGGCAAAGGCTATCAATGGCTACCAGCCCTGATGGTCATGTGCTATCTCCAGTATTCGAGGCAGTAAGCCTGTGAGCACCAGATGCTGGAGAGCATGGGTGGGAGGGCGCTGTTGCACCATGTCCTGCTTTGTTTTTCTCCGACCGATGGCTGGTTGGCCACTGTGTGAACAGAGTGCTGGACTAGATGGACCCTCGGTCTGATCCAGCATGGCACTTCTCATGTTCTTCAGACACGGCCCAGAAAAAGGACCCTTTCCCATTCCAGATTGTGAAAGCAGGGGCAGGACTGGTTTCAGAGCAGAGCATTCCTCTTCCCCCACAACTGAGGGGGGAAGGGATTGGGTCAGGAATGGGCTCCCCTTTCTTCTTCTCCTCAAAAAGCAGCTGCTGGTGAGGCAGTAGATGTTTAGCCAAGCACCCTCAGAGGGAGATAGCTACAGCATGATGGCTTTTGCCTTTTTTTTAAAAAGTAAACACACTGCCTGCCAAGGTGGGCGTTCTTTATATGACACAGTCACCAACTCGTAGCTGCCATGGGCTCCCCCCTTCCTTGGGGAAGATAGAGGTCCTGGGAACATTACAGTAAGCTGGAGAAGCAGGGCAGAGGGCAGGTAGTGGGAATGGCTACTGGCACTGCAGCTTTTTCGGCAGGAAAGCCCGTGCTCCCTCCTGCAATCAAGATTTAGCGTTCCCACCCTCAGGTTTCGAGGAAATGAGCGGGCAAAGCATCGTTGTCAAGACACAGACCTGCTATGCAAGGTTACAGGAAGGGAGCAGTGTTGCAGTTAGTTAATTCCTTGGAATATTTGGGCATAGCTAGCCTAAGGATCGCTCTTTCTGACCTTCCTTCATTGCTGAGAGGACATGGTTTGCTCTCTCACTCCTGCCCGTCATATGGAACGCAAAATGGACTGAACAAACTCCTTTTGAAAGTGTATGCTGTATCTGCATTGTATATGCAAGAACACTTGTGAATAAACTGTTTTTCTTGCTATCACTGAAGAAGAATGTGGTCTCCTTTCATTCTCAGATAGCCCGTGTGCATGTGGGACTAGCAAGTGCGCATTCTGTTTTGCCTTTTGCTTTTCTCTGCTCATTAATGCCTTTCTAACAGGAGGCATCATTGCTAAACAATTCCTATTTTTCCGAATGCTGCCTGGCATGTTGTGGGGTGTTGCAAAGAGGAGAACAATGTGTTACCAGGGGGAGAAAGCCCCAGATCAGGTGGCTGGCGGGCTGGGTGGATACAGGACACTAGCTACCGAGGGGGGAAATGCAGTGGAGAGGGGAAGGAGGGTGCTCTGCTGTGGCACCCCTAGAAGTGTTGTTAGTTGGGTCACTTCACAACTGAAGTAATACTCATGGCCATATAAAGTGGGGGCCCATAATACCATGAAGTCCAGGGTCTAAAATTACCCAGCTGCATCACTGGTAGTGGGGCCCTTGATTAAATCCTCAAGTCCCGTCTCCTGACTTCCCAATTTGAGCCAAATAATTCATGGCCTCTTCCATAGCTTTCTAAACCCAAATAGCTAAAGGGGGATTCAGAAACGTTAGGGGTCTGAGCCTCCTGTAATTCCAGGAGTGTTCTCCATGGCCCCCCATTTCCCTTTTTTCCAAAGCCCCAGTTTGTCCCTTATCACTAAATCGTACAATTTTGAGTCTACGTCCAATAAAGGGGAATGGCTTTACCATTTCGCCAAGTGACATGGACGCCTCATTCCCCCTGACATCTAGTTTTCTTTGTGGAAGAAGTTATTTTCATGGAAAATCATTCAGTCATGAGAGCCCCCATATAGTCCAGATCTACTTTACTAATTCAGTGAGAACTAGGATATATCTCTCCTAAATAGTGGGAAGTTTCTCAAACTTTAAGAACTTTAGTAAAAGTGTAGAAATATTTTCTTTTTTAAAAAAGTTGTGTATTTTGGACTTTTCAGTATAATTTTTTGATTTTTCAAGTGGTTCGAATCTAACCTATCAAGGCGCCATAGGAATGAAAGTGGGAATAATAATAATAATAATAATAATAATAATAATAATAATAACCCTCTCTCTTATACTTTCTAGGTACTCTTCTCTTACTGAAAGCAATTCTATAAGTAGCATGAGGAGTCACATAATCATCATGAGAACTTTTGTGGTTATTTTATATTTTACTCAAAATCCTAGAACAATATCCAAAATAAGTCAGAACATTTTCTTCCTTTTATCCCCCTTTTTTGCTATGCATGAATTAGACTTTGAAAATATAGCAATTCTAGTTATAGCTTATATTTTCAGAAAAACACTGTTCATCGATTTAAAGGTGTTATTTTTTATTCTTAAAAAAATAATTTAGCATGGTAGAAAGCATTAAGAAATGACGAGGAGTTGCAGGTGTCATGTGGGTTGCCTATACACCCTATTTACCCAGAGGTGGCTGTGCAGTGGCACTGTCTTGGTTATATGACGCAGCTGCCAACTTGCAACCACCATGGGGCTTTCCCCTGAAACTCCGCTTTTATTAAGTTGTGGACTTGCGTGATTTTTTCCTTTGCTCTGAGGTCACCATCATATTTCCTCCATCTGTCAGTGATGACCTTGATTTAGGTTGACGCTGGGGGTGTTCTGGGGGATGAATTGACGCTCATGGTAGGTTGCTTGGAGCTTGGGAAGGCAGAGCAAAGGGAGGGCTCTACGTGCAGAATGGCTGCTGGAAAGCCCCTGCTCCCTCCTGCCATGGGGATTCACCATTCCCACCCCGCAGTTGTGATGCTGCGGAGCTTTGTAGGAATGAGCAGCCAAAACAGTGCCATTAAGACACCCCCATGGACATAATACTGTTGTGGTGGTTTTTTTAATGGACCCACTCTAGCAAGTGAGGTTTGTGTGAAAAAGCCACCTTCCTCACATGGAACGACTTAGGTTGCTGAAGTTGACCTGGGTTCTACTGGATTGGCTGGACGTTCCTTTTAATGAAGAGACATATGTACATCTCCACCTGGGGTGCCCATTTTGTAGTCTACAACAGTCCCTGTGTTCCTGGGGCAGTCCTGAGTTTAGGGTCCCTGTCTCTGGTTAGCTACTGCACCTCTTTTGCATTTTGGGGGAGGTGGTGGAGGTGTTTCTTAATTTCTTTTTGTTAGTACATGTGCACACAGAGAGACTAAAATTATTCCTGTTTCTGCATCTAGAAGCTGCATCTTGAGTCTAGTCTACATCCATGCTACACAGCTTCTCATCCATCCTTCCATTCATAAATTATGAGAGAAAACAGGGCAAAGACTGAGGCCCTTTCTACACCTAAGGATTATCCCAGAAAAATGGAGGGTTCGTCCCTGCCTGCTCCTGGGTTCCCCTGTGTGTCATTTGGATGGACAGGAATGATCCTGGGACGATCTGGGGGTGGGGGGGGGAGGCTGTTGTAGAAACGGCCTGAGAGGCAAGGGAGAGGGGAAGAGAGGGAGATGTTTCCTAAGTGACATTGAAATGTAGATTTTGAAATTAATGTACTTCCCAGAGAGACTTGGGTCTTACCCACATTGTAATCTTTCTGAAGACCTTTTGACTTTCCCAGGCTTTTAGGTTTGAAGCTCTGTTTTAAATCTTTTATTGTATTTTAAAGCTCTGCATTGCTGCCAGGTTTAATTTCGGTTCGTACTTTTTATTCTGCAGTTTTAAATGTTTACATTTTATATATTATTTTAAGATGCATTTTGTGGTTTTAATTATTGCGAACTGCTCAGAGAGCTTCAGCTATCGGGTGGTATAGAAATGTAATAAATAAATAAATAAAGTTTGTAAATTCTTTCGCGGGGAATTCCAGCAAGGAGTGGCTTTCTCACCTAGACTGCGAGCCCAGTACAGGGGGCTCTGCTGTCAGGTAATAAAAAATATCAGGTGGACTGGATTTCATTAGACTGATGTTAGTGAACAGCTAAGCAGAAAGTAATGGATGGCTCAGAATGGCTGAGTAACAGGGATGATTTAGAGCATCATCACACAAGTGTTTTATATCATGCTTGTTACTGGCCACTCATGGATGTTCGTGGTCCTTTTGACAACAATGTCCTCCTCCTGTGCGTCTCCCACTCCTTTTCTCAATTCTGGGGCATGTCTACGCTAGACTTTTATCCCGGGGTCTTCCCTAAGTTGTCCCTGTGCATCCACATGACAAACAGGGGATCCCAGGGGCAACCAGGGATGACCCCTCCATTTTTGCGGGATAACTGGTTGCTCAGTTATTCTGATTTTGCCATGGTCCCAGGATTTGGCAAAATGATCCCATCGATTAGGTGTAAACTAGATGGTTTTTGTGTGTGGTTTTTTTTAGAATATGCTGGCCTGACATGCCCACTGTACTGGGCATTGTAATGTATGGCGTTTGTTACAGATACACACATACATATACACTGTGAAAATGCCAGGCATATTAGCCATGTCTGTTGCATTAGCTCCCAGGAAATTCTGAAATAAAGGATGTCTGGCAATCCTAAAATACGTAGGTCCACTTGGAATGTTTCTAGACTATTAACCAGTTATTCCAGAGTAACTCCTCTCCCCTGGTCTTCAATTTGACAACTTGAGAATTTGTGAATGGTCCTCTGCAGCTTCTAACTGGTAAATTTTACACTATTTAATTGGCAGATGTATGTAAATCCAGCTCTCGGATTATGCATTAGTTTGACAATGCTAAACTCCCTTCAAGACAAAACTTGTGAGTTGAAAAGTAAGGGGGGGAACCTTCTACTTACCCTCTATAAGTTAACAAGCAACTAGTACATCAGCTTGTGGGATGTTACATAATATTAGACTCCCACCTGTGATTTATAATGTTGATTCTGGTGAGAGCCCGGGTTAATCTCTCTTTCACCTCTGTTTTCCATCAGTAGCAGTCATGCCTATTTATTATCAATCAATAAGCAAAGCCGGGGAGTTAGATTTGAAATTGGTTTCTATGTTATGAATATAATTTGATAGATTTGTTGCCACACCCATTGAAGCCCCCAACATCTAAGCCAACATGGGCTTGAGAGGGCTCCATGTTTGCTTGACATTAGGAGACTTCCTCTTTCCTGTGCCAGGGAAACGGGTACATTGGCTTGGCTTCCACAATTTGTGAGGCGTCATTTCAAAGTCCAAAATTTATTTAAACACACTTTCTTTGAAAGTGAAAACATGAATTATAAATTATTTCCATTCAATGAGAGGCCAGTACAGCTGCGTTCTATTATCATCAGTCAAAAGCATGGGGTTTTGCCATTGGACACGTGCCATGACTTTCTCCATGATGTAAACAGCTCCTCAGCAACATATATCAGAAAACGTCTGTTTAAAACGTAAGGTGAACCAATTTTTCTAACATCCATTTAGGTTTGAAGATATAAACAACTACCTTCAGAATTTATGGTATATGAACTCAAAAACCCAACAGATTTTTTTCAGTGGTAATATAAGGGCAGTTTTATTACTAGTATTTCTATGCTGCACTTGAGGACCAAAATCCTACCAAAGCAGTTTACAAAACACAAAATACAGATAAAATCAATTCAGTATCAAGTCTGCAGTGCTCCTTTCCTGGAGTCATTTAATTTTATCTCACGTCAATAATTTTTTTTCTTGCACACAGTCAATTCTTTTACAAAAGTATTTAATTTCCATTCATTATAGTACAGCTCAGACTGACAGCCCATCCTATCCTGTGGGACAAATAAATCCAACAAAGCAATTATACCTGGTCGCTGATGGCCCTACAAAATTTAAATCAAGGTGTGGTAAACGTTTCCCCCGCAATATTCTATATTAATGTTTCATGTTACCACTTTTCACCTGTGACAGGCAGCTACAAGTAAATCATGAGTTTGTTTTCAGCATCTTACTGATGTATAACACTGCAGTCACTGTTTGGCTTCTTTGCATGGCATACCTAACCCATACTAAGGCCACAGCTAGACCTAAGGTTTATCCTCGGATCATCCAGGGTTCGCCCCTGCCTGAGCACTGGATCCCCTGTGTGTCACCTAGATGAACAGGTTTGACCCCTGGACAATCCAGGGATAAACCTTAGGTCTAGCTATGGCCTAAATCATGGGAGCAAAAATGTGTTTTCAAATAACCTTATTTTAATATTTGTACTGCCGGAAATATCTGCACTGCACAGAAGAGAGAACTGGGCCTTTAGCCTAAAGAGTTCTGTAAGAACCAAATGAAACTGGAAATGAAAAATGAGCTGTATCATGTGAATGCGCATTTGCTGGTGGTTTGCTTTTATTTGCTAGACTGGTGCTGAAGGGCGTAATGAAACTTAAGCACTAAGCCTATCTCTAAGTAGGAGCTAGCAAACGATAATTCAGTTAATGTAGACTGCTCTCTGTTTTCGATATCTTCTCAGGCAAGAATGGCCAGCAACTCGGATAGGTCATAAATCTGATTTGGGCATAATCAAGCCAAAGTTAAGCACATTTAAGTCACACTGATTTCAATGGGAGAACTAAGCACATCCTTATAATATTTCCCATTGATATTAATGGGACTAATATATGCTTAATTAACCTTGGATAATCAAAAACAAAAAGCCATGGGGTAAGCAAAAAAAAAAAAGTGTGTTTTATTCCAAAGGGATTATCTATTCCTCATTGGAATAAAACACATTTGCAGTCACATATTTAATATTGTTTCTAGTCTGGCTCTTTGGTTGCCTTGTGCCATCCGTTGTTTGTTCTGTTTTTCCTTTAACTATCAGTACCTTTATGGGACTTATGGTGTCTGCAAACGAATCAACAAATGAACTAATTCATCCAAATATCTGTATTATTGATCTTAAGCAATATTAAAACATTAGGTAAAGGAAAAAGTTAAAAAAGAGGATAATCAAGATTAGGGGTGTGCACTGACCCCCTGCTCCGCCCCGCGGGCCGATCCGAAAATTTCAGATCGGCCCGCTCCGCGCCGCTCCGCGCCGCTTCCCCCATACGCTGCTCCTCTTCGCCGTGGAGCTCTGGCTCCGAATCGGAGCTCCGCAGTGAAGGGAAGTGGCGCCAGGTAAGGCCGGGAGAGGAGGGCGGGAGGTTTACAGGGCCCTGCCGCCATCGCCGCCCGTGCGGCGACGGCGGCAGAGCCCGGTAAGGGACCAAGGGGGAGGGGTCCACGGTCCGTCGGCGTCTTCAATTGAGCCTGCAGTTCAACCAGCAAGCGGCCCAGACTTCCTGGTTGAACCGTGGGCTCAATTGAAGATGCCGATGGACCGCGGACGGAGGCAGGTAAGGGAGAGGAGGGCGGGGGGGTTACCGGGCCCTGCCGCCGTCGCCGCCCATGCGGCGATGGTGGCAGAGCCCAGTAAGGGACCAAGGGAGAGGGGGGCCTTACCTGCCTCCATCCGCGGTCTGTTGGCATCTTCAATTGAGCCCGCGGTTCAACCAGGAAGTCTGGGCCGCAAGCGGCCCAGACTTCCTGGTTGAACCGCGGGCTCAATTGAAGATGCCGACGGACCACGGACAGAGGCAGGTAAGGGAGAGGAGGGAGGGGGGGTTACCGGGCCCTGCCGCTGTCGCCGCATGGGCGACAGCGGCAGCGGCAGGGCCCGGTAAACCCCACTTACCTTTCCGGCGGAGCTCCAGATCGAGGCGAAGGATCCGCCTTCACCTCGATCCTCTTCGCCACGCTTCGCCGGCCCCCCAATCCTCTTCGCCTCTGCCTTAAGGGCAGGCGAACCCCCCCGCTGCGCTTCTAATTCACCGGTCCGATTAGAAGTGGAGCACATCCCTAATCAAGATGATAGTTTAATAACAGTTGATTGGGGGTTGCTCCTATAAGCAACTATCAAAGTAAAGATAGGAGGAAGAACACAGAAGAAGAGAAATCAGCTTGTCAGATCATTGCCAGAAAAGAAATTACTAAACACAGAACAGAAGACGAAGGTCAGACACACATCATTTTTGTCAGGGATACTTGCACAGCAATTCCTGCACAAATGTCTACCTAAGTGACGCTGTAAAAGCAGGAGCAGATAAGGCAGAGTGCTCACAACTTAGCAACAGCTTTGAAAGTATTGTCAATAAATGCTACAGTTTGAAAAGTGGCCAAGTGATAGGATGCGATAATGCTGCACAATTGAAGCAGCACTTCAATATCTAATCTGGGGATTAGACCAGATCGGGAGGTTCACACTATGAAACGTGTCAGGGCTGAATTTATAGCTTTGGTCCACTGATATAAATAAATTACAGATTAGAGGAGACAAAGTACATCACAACTCATCCAAAAATATTGCCTCCCTCAAAGCCAGGCAGACTCGTTTTTTTTAATCCATTAAAAGGGGGCAAATTTCAGGTGTAAGAGATGGCAAAAACATGTCTTGCTGGCTGGGGGGAGGGGGAGGAAATCCCACCATTCCATCAATGTGGCTTTCCAGGCAGTTAACACATTCCATAAACAGCACAGCAGTTAATGCAATTAAAATACATTATATTCTTTTCTCAGTATTGTAACAGTTTACTATCTTAGACTTTTAACTTCATTGTTTTAAATTGGTATTTTAAATCTGTATAAATCTCTGCATTGCTGCTTGATTTTAGCCTGGTTGTGCTTTTATATTGTGCTTTTATATTGTGTTGAATTGTCCTTGAGGGTTTTAATTTTTGTGAACTGCCCAGAAAGCTTCGGCTATTGGGCAGTATAGAAATGCAAAGAATAAATAAATAAAGTCTGGAAAGCAGAAAATTACCCCCCTGTGTGTATAGGGTGCTGGGCTGGATGGAACCTTGGTCTGATCCAGCATGGCTCCTCTTGCGTTCTTATGTTCTTAGAGGTGGGTAGATGGTAGGTCAGGATGTACTGGTAGATCTCTCGATGATTCACAGTAGACCAGCCTGGATTTTCTGACTCCAGGACTGTGCTGGCTCTGCTATTAGATACAGCTAGGCATCCTCCTCAGGTGGCAGATGGTGGGGATGGTCAGAAGCAGTGAGGTTTTGCAGAATAGAGATGTTGTGCCATAAAGCTTGCACCCCGCCCCACCCCGCCCCACCCACTCACCCTTGCCTGCTGTCCTCAAGTGTTGTCTGTACTGTACATGAAACTGGAGTGGTGGGTGGGTGGGTGGATCTTGTCCTTTGCCTCAGGCAACAACACGTTTTGGGCTATACAAAGCTGGAGAGCATCGAAAATAACCCGATGGAAAACAGAGACCTACTCTCAGTATGTAGAATAGATATTGTATGTAATCTGTTTTTATACTTTTTATTGTTTTAAATTATGTATATTTGTTTTTAATGTTCCATTTTTTTGATCTTTGTAAACTGCCCAGAGAGCTTCGGCTATTGGGCAGTATATAAATAATAATAATAATAATAATAATAATAATAATAATAATAATAATAATAAACTGTTTTTATACATTTTCTTTAAATCATTTTAGCTGTACCCATAATTGTACTGGTTAGAAAGACATTGAATTTCTTGAAGACCTTAAAGGCCCAGAAATATGTGCCACAGGGCCAAAATGTGTTGGGTCACTTTGAAGAATAAAACTTTATTTTCCTCCGTCCTGAGACTTATTTTCTCCTTTCCATCAAGCAAAATATGTTGGGCCAACCCAGTATTTATTTATTTATTTATTTAGCACCATCAATAGCAATGAAGATAGGGTTTGAGGGGTAGTCCTTAATTAGGCTTCTGTAATAAATCTTGGAGGAGTGATCAGAAGAGAATATTTGCATGAAAAGACTGTGTCAGATGGATGTTTGGATCCTTTTGACGATGACGTCTGCCTCTTGCGTGTCTCCTGCTCTTCTCTCTCTCTCTCTCTCTCTCAAAAAAAGACCTTTTTTTTGGTTTAACGATACTTCCTGCCATGTGCAGGAGAAGCAGCATGATAAAAATGCCCACTGAATGGACCACATGGTTGTTACTTGCTTCCTCATTCTTCCTTATGAAGAAAGAGGAAGCTGTTCATCCCTATCGTGGGACAGAAGGAGGAGGCAAAGTGATGGTAGGGAAACACGATTTCCCCTCTGTCCAATGAGGCTATGTGAATTCAGTTCTGATATTGAAAACAATTCTCTGGGCTGAGCATGTGCTCAGAGGCACCCTGTCCCTTATTCTAAGCGTATGGCTGTGTCCACCACCCACAGCAGTATTTTGCACCTGGCCTTGGTTGGAACTTGAGGTTATACCCCCACCCCCAAAAGTAGATCCCACATGCCTCTGGTTTGCCCACCATTGATGTAATTTAATCTTAATAAAATCACATCTTGGTCATTAGGGGCAACACTTTCTAAGGAGGTTTGTTGTTGTGGGAGTTTTGCTAAGTTTTACAAATGGGGAAGACAGAAATGAGACTCTTAAGGTGCTAGAAAAGAGGTGTGCTTATTTATAAAATATTCCAGAATTAATCCAATTGCCCCTTTACAAAATCTTTCAGTGAATTAATCCAATTGCTTGTCCTCTTTCGAGCATACACTCTTCTTCAAAGGTACCAGTCCTAGTTGATAAATAGGCGCTAGATTAATTCTGCAAAGATTCTGTAAATCTCATAGAAGTTACATTTCAGCTCCTATGAGTTCTTGCCTCTTTTCTTTTGTCACTTTTCTGTTTGGGGCTTCTTCATATGCAACATTCTCTTCCCCCAAGCCCCCAAGGAAAACACACACACACACACACACACCTGTGGGGAAGACCAAATTGGTTTCAGACAGACGACACGGGAGTGAGGTCACCATTGTTCTCAAATTGTGCTTACAAGCTGTTCAGGGTCCTGCCAAATAAAAAGAATTTCCCAGTGTCACGCTTGTTTATTTTAATACATATAAAATACTTGGGGTGGTTAATGTTCATTTTTCACCATCAAAGGGAACCTTGTTTATCTGGCAGAAGCTGTTATGCAGCATTTGCGTGTAAATTTAAAAGTGAAATTTATCGAAATAGGGCATGCTGTTTATATATTTATTTTTGGCCTTATTGACAGAGGCATATATTTTAGTGTAAGCAAGACTCAATCCTGTGAAATCTGTAATCCTTCCCTAAGATGTTGTTATATTGGACATATATATTTTTATAGGATTCCTGTCAGCAGAATGGGTAGCTATATTATATTTATAATGCAGCATATTTATATGGGTAGCCATATAATATTCCACCTAAGGGCCAAACTAGACATGATTGCCATTCTATACATCTCTACTCAGAAGTAAGTTCAATTGGGTCCAATGGAGCTTTCTCCCAGGAAAGTGAATATTTGATTGCAACCTAAATGTATCATTTGCTTTATTAAAAAATATAATTTTGTAAAGTACAAGGAGGGGAGACTTTACTGCCCAGAAAGCTTTGGTTATGGGGTGGTATAGAAATGTAAATCGTCATCATCATCATCATCATCATCATCATCATCATCATCATAATCATCCGTTTCCTCCCCTTCCCCTTTCCTCCCCTTCCACCCACCCACATTCACAGATGCACACACACAGGTCAGCTATTAGTCCTGGAAGAGAAACTCCATTGGTGCCATGGAGTGCTTTCCTTCTTTCTTTGGGAGGAAAGGGTTAGCACCCATTCACTGCATGCATGGGAGCCTCTACGAGTGCAGGAGCACCACCCACCCCAGCTTCAGGAGACCTGAAGTACATGGCAATGACAATGGTGGAAGGGGAGAAGGGTGATAGGATGGGAAAAACTTTGGGCATGGGGCTAAATGTGCAGCCCCACTACCCTTTTCATGATGGATATCCTATTCATACCTCTAATGCACATGTGCTTATTTATTCAAAGTATTTTTTTTATCCTGCAGCCAAAAAAGCTCCCAGAGGGGTTTACAAACAATCTGTAAAAGAGGATGGTCCCTGGCCACAGGCTTACAATCTAAAAAGGCACGACACACAAGAAAAACGGAATGGTAAGGGAAGAGGAGAGGAGAAAAGAGTATTTTAGCAGGACTGGTGGAAGGGCTCTGTGTGTCTCTCTCATCTTCCTCAGTACAACCTACTGGAATGGCTTACAGTGCTAAAGCCTGGCCCCAGTTCCAATGGGGCCCATTTCCCTTCAAGCTGAGCCTGCCTCAAAATAGGGCTCATGCATTATGCATGAATAGGGTTTTTATGAGTGGGGAGGAGTGTTCACATTTTGACAGCCCCGCCCCCCAGTCACACCATCCCTAGTGGTTTGGGAAGGGCCTGGCCTCTTTTGGAATGCACCTGGCCTTCTGCACGCTCCAAGGTCTTCTGTATGTTCCAAAGCAGGTTGGAGGCAACAACACAAAATGGTACTGAAAATGGCTTTTTTAAAAGAAGAAAAAGAAAAAAAGAAAAGAACTGCCCAATACATTTTGGTAAGACCTTCTTCAGAGGCACTGTCCAGGCCTCTCTCTTTTCTTTGCAAAGCAACTTTGGGGCAGCATGATCTCTCACATTGTGTGAGGTATGTGAAAAGATCAGAAGCAGGGTGATCCAATGAGTTTATTTTACATATTTTCCCTTCCCTAAACCCCTTCTGGTTGTAGGGTGTTGATAGCCAGACCCAAAAGTTCTGGATCATAACTATATTTTTAAGGGTAGGTATTAGAATATTCATGTATGATAAGCTGTAAGGCTTGGTACCAAAGCAATATGTAACATTTGCATAATGCTTTCAAGTGTGTAATCTAGTATAATCCTCACAAGTAAGGTAATTCAATATTTTAACCCCCATATTGCAAATAAGGAGACTTCATCTTAGATGCAGTAGCTTAACAGTGGCCCTGTTCAGAAGACACCTTAAACCACAGCTTTATTTATTTATTTATTTATTTATTACACTTATATATCGCTCCCATAGCCAGGGCTCTCTGGGCGGTTTACATAAGGCAAAAAGCCTTATTCACCATATTTATTTGGCATCTCTTGGACATTTTCTTCTGGTCTCAATACTCTTTAAAAATGGGACAGTCCCATATTTATGTCAACAATTCCTCCCCCTCTCACTTTAGTCCATCACCTCATGTTGCTTCACCTTCTTTTCCACATGTGTGCAGCAGGAAATCCTTCATTCACAATTTCTGACACTTAGAGAAAGTGGTACCTTGGTACTGGCCACTTGCAATGGGCTCTCTAGAAACACAAATGGCAATAAAATTTGACGAAAGCACCCAGGGAAGGATCCATTTCAGTTTACTTGTTTGGTTCCATTGTGCTGTGCCTTCCTGTAATACAAAAGACTGGCATCATGGCTGATCATAAATATTCTTTCCATTTTGAACAGGGAGTTCGTACCTTGAGAGGTATTCCCCCCCCCCCCGATCCACACCACCTTTAAAAGGAGCCATTGTTTGGCTTTCTTGTTCGGACTATGGAACGCTGCTGTCTAATAGAGGAACAATCAGAGTTTTGCCTCTTGCGCGCCTGCTGAAAGAGAAGGGGTCTTTGCAAAAGACACATTTCTTTCATTTGTGAGAAATTAAATCCAGGTTTAAAGATCTTCTTGAGCCTACTACTGTTTGCTTTCTTTAGAAGGAAGCTGTGTCGGTGCCAGACCCCAGGAACGGAATGCTACATGTGTCGGCAATCTTGCAGACTCATTGTAGAGCCCCTTAGATTCAATATGGGATATTTATTAGGAGCAAGTCTTGCCTGAAGTGCGTTATGGGGGTTTATGCTAAGCCACTGGCAGCCTCATGGAGGGTCCCTTTCCTGTTGTTTATCCCCAGCGATGTTTAGAGCAATTCTAATCCACTTCCTGGGGCATCCCACTGAGATACTAGGCACATTATTAACGAAGTTGTTTTTGACCATGGTCTCCTGCAGGGGCATGCAATTTAGTACCTGGAATCTCCTGAGCTGCATTCTCATTTGACAAATCATTCTTGGCTTTAGAAACCATGAATAATAATTTTAAAAAATAGTTAAATGAGAACGAGGTACCATTTTAGTCTCGCGTGACCTTCATTTTGAAAGTTATTTACTCAGCTCTGGATCCCCCCCCCCATTTTTTTAAAATGCACTTTATGGACATCAACAAGCTCTAAGGGTAGAATTCGATCCCTTCTTTACTTTGTGCACTGAACTTGCAATCTAATTAGCTTGCTATGCACATTAGAGCATAACAAAGATTACTTCAAAATTCTCTTCGAAATGCAGTTACAGGGTGCTCAGATCTCCAGCTGTTGTAAACAGAGGAAGCTTCACTTATATGGCTGGAAATGGTGGAATTGCTCAGTCTCTTCCCCCTTTAATATCTTTACCTCTTTGTGCAACTACTGCAGGGAAGTAACAGTCAAAGGATTGAAACAGAAGTCTTATCTGTTTTTTTGCTGGTGCTCCAAATGGAGGACTATTGCTATAGAACAGGGGTTATCATACCTCTCTCAGCCTGAGCTCTGAATTCCCAGTCTAGTGGTAGGTGAGGCTAAAGGCAAAAGGGGTGGGACCAAAATACCAGAATATTTTTGCTTGAAGCTCATGCTGCCTGTAACTAATCCTCTGGAGAGATATTTCGACCTTTTAAACGGGGGGGGGGGGGACTTCCTAAAAGCTGGGAAACTGCTGAATGATCAGCAGTCAATGCTGATCATTCCTCATCAAAGGAGATGAGGAAAAGGTCTGTGGTCATCCAATTCTGGACAACTGGATTGGGTCCCCAGGCAGGATTTCGTTAGAAATAGTGAACTCCCCACACTCCATGCCATTGTGCACTTGCACATCTGGGAAGCACTACCAAGGAGATGCTAAATAAATCCTCAGAGTATGTGCAAAGCTCAGTGTCAGCTCCACATTTTTTGGGGGGGAGGGAAGTCTTGAGTAAGGTACCCTCAAGGGACTGACCCCTTCCCATCTCCTCTCATCACAGCTGCTGCTGCCTGTCCTTGCTGGGCCCAGTCTGCACCACTGTCCGGAGGAAGACAACAAGGCAAGTGGTGGCAGTGGCTGCTTCTCCTCGTTCTCCAGGGCGTTTCAAAAGATCTCTTGGCAATAATGCCACCTGATCATACAGTGCTGTCTGCTTGCAACCATCAGTGTAAAAGAAATGGATTTCCCTTCCAAATGCATCAGCTGGACCGTTAATGCAGAAAAAGTACATTAATTTCAGATAAGATTCTGCCCATTTGTTTCCTTTGGGAAGTTCAAAGTTTTGCCATTCCAAACCAACCTGAAACATGGCCTGGCTTTTAAAGTATTCAATTGTTTGTCTCCAATGTTGTAGCTCCAAGTTAAATGGGGTCTAAAGCCCTTGAGGCCAACCTCTACCCAAACATTGTTAAAAGGCTTGTTCAATGACACCTTAATTTTTCACAGGCTGCAACTGCAGCCCAACCTTTTTTTGTTCTTTTCTTAAATAGCACATTCCTAGGCTCCAATAGTGGATTCACACTCAGATGACCCTTTGACATTTTCCAGTCACTGCAAAGAAGGCTGTTCCCTCTCTGGAAATAATCTAAACATTGATTCACCAAACTGACAGAAAAGAACCAGAGATAAGGAGAAAACTGTCTATAGACACTTACAGATCCAGCAATCCCTCTTGAACAGCACAAAATGCTTACAGTTTGCTTCAACTGGAAAAGTGACTGATGCAGTTGGCCTTGCAGGAATAACCCAAAATCGAAATCGAGACAGTTGGTCCTAGACTGAAATGGGAGAAGTCAAGATGGTTACAAAACCAATACTCCAACAAAACTGTAGACTGGTTGCATCAGCAGTTGAAATTTTGCAATCTTTATTGTTGGGGGGAGGAGGGCACAG
Organism: Elgaria multicarinata webbii; assembly: GCF_023053635.1. Classification (NCBI taxonomy): domain Eukaryota; kingdom Metazoa; phylum Chordata; class Lepidosauria; order Squamata; family Anguidae; genus Elgaria; species Elgaria multicarinata. The sequence continues at coordinate 31,382,851 of NC_086180.1, read as the reverse complement.
GAATTGAGGAACTATATGCCTGACGTTCAACATGCTCCATCAAGTTTTCTTTGCTGTTATTTATTTATTTATTTATTTTATTTATTTATTACATTTTTATACCGCCCAATAGCCGAAGCTCTCTGGGCGGTTCACAAAAATTAAAACCACAGTAAAACACCCAACAGTTTAAAACACAATTACGAAATACAGTATAAAAAGCGCAACCAGGATAAAACCACACAGCAAAGTTGATATAGGATTAAAATACAGAGTTAAAACAGTAAAATTTAAATTTAAGTTAAAATTAAGTGTTAAAATACTGAGTGAATAAAAAGGTCTTCAGCTGGCGACGAAAGCAGTACAGTGTAGGCGCCAAGCGGACCTCTCTGGGGAGCTCGTTCCACAACCGGGGTGCCACAGCGGAGAAAGCCCTCCTCCTAGTAGCCACCTGCCTCACTTCCTGTTAGACTGGTAGCCTTGTAGAAAGTCGCCATGCTGCCTTTAGATCTGATTGCTGACCCTAGTACTGTCATACCTCTGGGAAGTGAGGATCTGGATTTATATCATTCTTCCATACATTTGTTAGCATGCAACCCACTGCTGTGCTGAATATGTCCATAGGTCTGAAATTCCTTAGAAGAGATGTTAAGTATTAGGATTGCAGGATACATTCCTATGCCATGATTTATGCAGAGAATGCAAATAATTTTCACAATGATCCTAACTGGCTTTAATATCTAAGAAACTAGCAGATGGCAGATTCTTCAAGCTACAAAAAAAAAAAAAAAAAAAAGGTAACATTATACTAAAACTTACACTAAGTCCAATCATTGGCCCATCTAGCTCACAATGATCTGTTGTGATTCTCAGTGGCTCTCCAAGGGTTTCCAACAGGACTATTTCTCTTCCTTACCTGGAGATGCTGAGGAGTGATCTTGGGAGACATTTGTGCATGCAAAGCACATACTCTGTCACTGAGTTGCTTTGTTTATAAATTGTTTGTGAGTTGTAACGTGGCTCTGGGACCCATATGCACTTCTAGAGAGAATTATACTGATCTTAAAATCTTAGCAGGCACAAAAAAAGAAAACTTGCACCTGCAGTAGAATCATCCTTGTCAGCCCCTGTTTGTACAGCTAAAGAAACAAGGAGGAGACAGACATCCTCTCTGTCTGTCTAATATGGTTTTTTCCCCTCTCCAGAGGAAAGTGACTTCAAAATATGTCACTTGAAGATATGGATCATGGATGAAGGATTGTCAAGTTATAAAGATGAACCTGGTTTAACATCCCACCTGACACAATGATAGTATGCATCCCCCCCCAATGGATTTTTAAAAAGAGGTGTCACTTAAACAGTGAAGTGCTATCAGTCTGTCTGGGACATGTCCGTCTGAAGGCATCTTGCTGTCTCTGAATTCTTGCCTGCTGCTGTCATCAGTTCAATAGCTTTATATCTCAACTCCACAAATTATATGCCAATGAAATAGCTGAAGTTGGCTTGAAAGGAAAATAGAAATCTATCATTACCCTGTTGCAAAAATGTTTAGATGCAAGTGTGTATTGCCTTATACAAATGAGAGAACTAAAGAAAATATCTAAATGGATGAAATATGATGTAGCAGGAAAGGGGAGAAAGGGAAAAGGTACTACAAAAAAAGAAATGTTTATTAACATCCCAGTGAGGCCAATCCCTGTTTTAAGGACTGATGTTTGTACCAGCAATAGTTACACACACACACACACACACACAGAAATTTGTTACATATAAATAATAAACAGAAACAATCTGATGAAAAAAAGCCATTCAACTAACGTTTGTGAAATTGACCCAATAATTTGAGGGGAATTAATTCTCTGAAATGGTTCTCCAACTTTGTTTCAATGGTGTTTTGCTGAATCATTTTGCAGTATAGTTTCTTGGGAGTAAGTCCTATTGAGTATAGTCACATATTTGTATATACAGACATACACACACCCAACAGAACTGTTAATCTCTGATGTCCTCCCTCTCCAAAACAGATGCCATAAGATGTCATTTGGGACTGCTTTTGAATAATGTAGCTTTGGGTTTTTAAAGAAAAGAAATCAAACATTTAAAAAGTTTCTCCTAATCTTTCATGTTTAAAATACAGTTGCACACTGTGACATTATATTTTTTTAACAAGACTGCCTCAGTCACTACCCTTTCTTTGGAGGGGTATTTATTAACTCTACATCTCTCAAATAAAATAACTTGCAGGAGGAAACAATCTGCCCACCCTTTAAAAGTTTTTTGTTGTTGCTGTCCACATAATGAGGGTTCCCAGTGAGTGGGTAAGGAGTCATTCCAGGTTTTTTTGGTGGTAACTATTTCGAATTTCCAAAAATGGTGGCAGCTCCAGTTCGAAGGAATTTTGCCTTTTCCCCAAGATATAGTTGGAACAGAACAAAGAATTTCAATGTGGGTGAAATGGTGAGAAGTTATCCTTGTCAATTCAGGACACCATACACACACACACACATCATAGACACACACTACTTGGCTGCATCAGAACAGTTGTAACAATTCCTGGACTTACTGAAGCCAATAACAAAAATGCTCACCAAAATACATTACCGTATTTCTTCAATTCTAAGACGCACTTTCCCCCCCATATAAACATCTCTAAAAACGGGGTGTGTCTTAGAATCGCGGGTGTGTCTTAGGTTTTTTTTTTTCTGTTGGTGGTACTGAAATTAGTATGCGTCTTACAATCGATGGCATCTTACAATTGAAGAAATACGGTATTGTACCATTTCAATGTGGAGAACTTCCTCCTGGATTTTGCGTTACATCTTTGTTTAAACATGAATATAGTAGTGCTCTTACATGTCCCCTACTCAATTTGATGGGACTTTATAGGAGTAGGAGAACATCCTTTAATAAGCTAAGGGTTTTTGCAGGCTTTACTTGGGTTTATGATAACAAGGCAGCATAAAGCTACCCGTAAAGTCAATGCATATTGATGCTAAAGATGAAGCTGCTATCCCATTAAGTGGTGTTTAGCATGAGTGGAAAAAAATGGCAGTGCACTGTTTCTGCAAAGATGATTTTGATTTAGTGGCAATGGTCTCTCTGCTAGTGTTTACCGGTTTAAAGGATTACAGAACCCCTTACATTTTAAAACAACAGAGGATCCAGAAGGATTTTATTTTTAACTTCTGTTTATTTCCTAAATCATGTATTAATGTGATTTGGGGCTATGAAATACACAGTGCTAAGTGCTCAACTGCTAAATTGGTGTAATCTAGAAAGTGAGCTTTGACAGTGGAAACAGAGTGATTAATCGTTTTTCCGCCTTTTTCTTTTTGTTTTGCTCTCTTGCAGTTTGCATTTTGGGGAAGTGTAAGAGTTTGCATTTTACCTATGAGATGTCTTTCTGAAGCATAGGATGGACCCATCATTGCATTCAATCTGCTGTTTTATAGTTTAATCTAGTTCCTGTGTAGGCTGTTTGCACAGACATTTATCAGACTGCTACGTAATTAGGCAAGTAGTGTTATTTTTTGTAGCAATACTGTCATAGCATGGCTTACTGGAAGGAGAAGCGGAGGAACACAAAGAGAGAGAGAGAGAGAGAGAAGAGAGGACAAGAATGGATTGTTTTTACCATATCTTTTAAGGATACAGGCATATAAATAGCTGAATAATACTGGTCGAGTATGGCATAGTGCAGGGGGAAACAGCAGAGATCCGACTGACTCTTCTGGTAGATCTCAGGATGATTTGCAGTCAATTGGCAAGGGTTTCTGTTTAATAATAGAAGCAACAAAATGCCCCCACACCCCTTCCCTAAATAATAATAATAATAATAATAATAATAATAACAACAACAACAACAACAATAATTTATTTATTACATTTGTATAACACCCCAGATCCGAAGCTCTTTGAGCAGTTTACATAAGATTAAAACACTTAAAGACAATATACAAAATTTAAAACTACAAAAACATATGACATACAAAGAAACATATTTTTAAAACAACTATAAAGAGCTCTGAAAACAAATCTAGGATCAGTAAAGCTCATCACATATTGCCAAAGGGCTGGGAAAAAAGAAAAGTTTTAACCTGGCCCCGAAAAGATATCAATGTTGGCGCCAGGCAGGTCTCATTGGGGAGATCATTCCATAATTGTAGGACCACCACACAAAAGGCCGTCTCTATCCCATAACCAGGCCTGAAGACATATTGAAAAGGATCTAGATAATCCGCCTCATCAAGAAACTCCTGGAGCTGAGAGAACACTAAAAACTCCAGCACCTTGGCCAAGAATGGAATAGTGGAGACTGGCTGGAAGTTATCCAACACAGTGGGGTTCAGGGAGAATTTTTGTGGTTGTTTTAAACAAAGGTCTTACCATTGGCTCCTTCAGGCAAGACATAAAGACACCTTTTTATAAAGAGGCATTTACCTTACTGACTGGGCCGGGAAGGGCAAGAGTCCAGCACACAGAAGGTAGGCCTCAGGTCTCCAAGCTTCAAGCCCCCACAATGGCATGAAGCTTGACATTGGTCCAGCCTCTTTCTTTCTCTGTCTGTCTGTCTGTCTGTCTGTCTGTCTCTTGTCAAGTTAAGCTAACTCATAAGGTTGCTGTGAGGGTAAAATGGTCAGGCAGAACCATGAATGCTACCTTGTGCTCCTTAGAGGAAGGATAGGATTAAAATATGAATATATAAATAATATTAGGGATGGGTGAGAGTTTTGTTTCAGTGTGTTTTTGATAAACAAAAAACCTTAAATCCACAAATTTCTTCATCTTCATGACAGAAAACACTTGAAGTTAAAAAAAAGAAAGAAAATCACATGTGAGAGAAACGGAAACTGATAATTTTTCCACCCAGGCACAGGGCTTTGAAGGCTTAGTTCTGAAAAGTCTGGGTTTGAATCCCTGTGTTTGTGGTTTGGACTAAGGGTTGCCACTTCTTTTTCTGTCAGACTTTTTTTCCTTGCCAGGCTTTTTTCTGACAGGCAGGTACAACAATGTTCTCTCCATGCTAGGAATAACTGTACCTACTGAATTTGCCCAGTGCAGAAAGGTGAGAATTTCAGCTCATTTTTTTTTATAAGAATTTACCAAAATTCACAAATTTCTTTATATTCAGGGTGAAAAGAATTTGAAATTTTTAACTTTCAAATGTGGAAGAAAGCAAAACAGACAGAGTCATCCATCCCTAAGTATCACAGGCTGGACCCTGAGATAGGTTTGAAGGTGGTATGAGAAATATATAATTTTCTGTGGTGTAATCACACATCTCACAATTGGTGCTGCTAATAAGTTTGGCAAATTTTGTAGTGCTTGAAAAAACTGAAAAAACTTACTTTAGAAATGGCCATGTGTAGGTGTGTGTGTAGGCTACCCCACTCAAACTATTTTCAAGACTCTCAAAACTCCAATCTCAGACATTTTAGAATTTAATCCATTTGATGTATTCATTGAGTATTCTGCAGCCTACATTATGTATTACAATACAGCATAAATCATTTTCTTTTTGCATTCTTTTGCAGGGACATTGTTTTCCCTGCTTGGAATTTACCTTCAGTAAAAAAAAAAAAAAAGCAAGCAAAGAAAAACAAAACAAAATAATAAAAAAAACCACCTTCCATGTATTTCAGGATTTTGTTTTTGGTCAAGTGTATGTCACTGACAACTCTGTTGTATTAATAGGGAAATGTCCTCAGGCACTACAAGGATTATGTTGTGAGTGTCCACATGACAGAAGATAAGAGAACTAGACATATGTTTAAGTTTGAGAAACCAGAGGTTGGGGGGAAGATCCCATGCTGAAAATCTTGTACATACTTGTTATCTCTGAGCCACAGTATTTGAAACATGCACGATTTTGAGTCCAGACCACTTTGCTATGCACACACACTCAATCCATGACTATATTTTAAAGAAAACCTTTGGGAAACCACATCACTTACAGAATGCCTAAGGAAAACTACTGATGTCCTGATCCCTGTTCAGGCTTTCATTAGGTGTAACTGAACATGTGGAGGAAGCTGAATAGGTTGGCATCTGCTGGGGACCCCCTGTCCTCCGTCTGTTCAAGTATAAGAACATGAGATCAAAAGAAGAGCCCTACAGGATCAGACCAAAAGCTTATCTAGTCAGACATTCAATTTCCATCAGTGGCCACCTAGTTGCCCATGGGAAGCCCAGAAGCAGGACATAAGGACAATAGTGCTTTCCTGCTGTTATTGCCTATTGAGTGGTATTCAGATGCATGATGCCTCAGAACCTGGAGGTACTGTATAACCATCATGACTAGAACCCATTGATAGCCATGAATATGTCTAATTTGTCTAATTTAAAGCCATCAAAATTAGGGATGTGCTCCGCTTCTCCTCGGACCGGAGAAGTAGGAGCGGATCGGGGGGCTTCGCCTCCCCTTAAGGCGGAGGCGAAGAGGATCAGGGGGCAGCGGAGCGTTGTGGAGCGGATCGAGGTGAAGGCGGATCCTTTGCCTCGATCCGGAGCTCTGCAAAAAAGGTAAGGGGGGTTATTTGGCCCTGCCGCTGTCGCTGCCGCCCATGCGGCGATGGCGGCAGAGCCAGGTAAGGGGGCAAGGGGGATCTTACCTGCATCCGTGCATGGTCCTGCGGCTGCTTCAACTGAGCCCGAGGACTCAAACAGTAAGACTAGGGGGACTTTCACACACAGTCTTCGGGGCGCCCTGAAAGCACTTCAGGGCACCCCGAAACTCCTAGTGTAGCTACCTGGTCAGAAGAGACGGAGGAAGAGGCGGCGGCGGCAGCGGCGAAAAGTTCCCAGGGCTCGGTGGCTTCCTTGCTGCCGAGCCCAACTCCCCGCCGGCCTCCTCCTGCTGCCGGCGAAAGAGCCACCCGGGTTGGTTCAACAATGCTAATGGCTCGCATCAGGTACTACTTAGGATTAAGTATAGAGTTGCCACCTCTCCGGTTGGTTCCATGGTCAATGGTTCCATGACCAAATGTAACATTTGCAGGAGGAAGCAAATTTGCATATGGTACTGTACACACAATCCAGTAATCTGGAATATAGAGGGTTCTGGATTGTAAATACGGGAGCCAACATGTGTGTGTGTGTGCGCGCACGCATGCTAAGTTTCCTCCAGAGCTAACGGCTCTGATTTCGATGGTGCTATGAATCCACTCTGGATTTCAGTCTGATCCAGCCAGAACTCTAAAGGAGCTATCCAAGGTGCTAAACCTATTTTAGTACTAGTCTTCAGAACCTTGGATAGATCCTTTAAAGTTCTGGCAGATTCTGACTAAAACCCCAAATGGATTCCCAGCCCCACTGAAATTGGAACCACCAATTTCCACTGGTTTGCTATATGGAAATAATACCCATTTAAGATAATTGCCATGTGTGAAGTGTCACTGAGTTATTGAAAGAAATATAGTCAGCATTGTTGTAGTCAGATCCTACAAGTGGGGGAGAGATGCCTGGCCAGTAGTTCCTAGCACCAGTTATAAGTCCTTTGAACTTACACAAAAGGGTTAAACAGACATATTTCCCCATACCAAATAAACAGCTGCAATTTGACAAATGTATTCTTAGTGCTGATTCAGTACATGTGCTTTGAACGTTTTGATGTATATCCCAGTGTTTTCCATTCGATCATATAAACAAGCGTCCTGATATAATACATTCACCCCTCCATATGGCTGAAGATGAGAGAAAGAACACACACACACACACACACACACACACACACACACACACACACACCCTCTCAAGGATACAAATGAGGTGGTAAGAACATTAAGCAAAGCTATTAAAATGAGATAAACTATATGACAAGCTAAAAGAGTAAAAAGTTCAAAAATCGATTCTCTCTCATGTATGGAAACGGTTTGCAAAACAGCTCCTTGAGGCTAGTTGTCTCTTTATCAAGATAAGGTATTGAACAGATCACCTTTCCCCAACCTGGTATCCTCCAGATGTGTTGTACTGCAACTCCCATCATTCCCAGACAGCATAGCCATTGCTTGTTGAGAATGATAGGAGTTGCAATCCAGTACATCTGGAGACACCAGGTTGGGGAAAGCTGGAATAGACCATCAATCGTAATGAATGTACAGACAGCCTGTGCCCCCAAGGAAAGCACAGGAAAAGCACAAGGATCAATGTGGGCCACAGATTAGTCCATGAATCCCTATTGACCATAGGCATGGTCCCCACTTATGTAATGCAGCATCACTTCTATGGGGTGAGGTGTGGAAGGTACCTGCAAGAGATTCCATTATAGCAGGGATGGGGGACCATAGCCCTTCTGATGTTGTTGGACGCTAGTTCTCATCAGACCCAGCCAACTCCTGTCAGCCTGAGCCAATGGTCAGGAACAATGGATATTGTAGTGCATCAACATGAGGAGGCCATAGGTTCCTGACCCCTACATTATAGTGCAATTCCAAGAACATTAGTTTTACTGAATTCAGTGGGGTTCATAGGTGGTACCAGTCTGGGGTAATGGTGGTGGTAGCATCACCCCTGTTACTGGATCCCAGAAAGGGACCTTGGGCTTCTGATGGAGAGTTGAATGGGTATGTCAAACCAGCATGTAGCTGTTGTGAAAAAGGAAAATTCCATGTTGGTGATTATTATGAAAACAATTGAAAACAAAGCTGTCAATATCCTATTGCCCTTATACAGATTTATGGAGTGGGCACACTTAGAGTATTATGTACAGTTCTGATTGTAAAGGATATTATTCAGTTGGAAAAGGTGCAGAAAATGGCAGCCAAAATAATCAAGGGGCTGAAGCAACTTCTTTAGGAGGAAATGTGGCAACATTTGGTACTGTTTAGTTTAGAAAGGTGGTGAATAAGGGGGACACGACAGAGCTGAATAATATGCATTTTTTTAAAAATAGAAACTATTTCCCCTATCGAATAATACTAGAACATGGGGTCATCTAATGAAGCTGAATGGTGGGAGATGCACCATAGATAAAAGAGAGTACTTCACAGAGTCCATAGTTCAGTGCTTCCCAACCTGGTGCCTTCCAGATGTTTTTAATGACAACTCCCAGCATTCCTGATCATTGGCTATGCTGGCTCGGGCTGATGGGACATGGTCCAAAACATCAAGAGGGCACCAGTTGGCCACTAACTTGGATGGCTTTAAAAGGGGTTAAGGAAAGTTCATGGAAGATAAGGTTAACAATGGTTATTATTCATGACGGCTGTATAATACCTCCAGAATCAGTATTTTTATGTACAACAATTGCTTGGGCACACATAAGCTGGAAGGTGCTATTGCATTCATGCCCTGCTTGCGGGCTGCCCATAGGCAGCTGGTTGGCCGGTGTATGAACAGAATTCTGGACTAGGTAGGTCTTTGCTCTGATCCAGCATGGCTCTTCTTAAGTTCTTATGCCTGTGATTCCTTGAAGGAAAGGCCCTTTTCACATGCAGGATACGAACTACTAATGAAAAGACTAAAATGCAATACAAGCAGTTAAGATAAAATGCAATGCAAACATTGAAAAGAATGAAATTTATTTATTTATTTATTTATTTATTTATTTATTTATTTATTTATTACATTTCTATACCGCCCAATAGCCGGAGCTCTCTGGGAGGTTCACAAAAATTAAAAACATTCAAAGTATAAAACAGCAGTATAAAACCATAATATAAAATACAATATAAAAGCTCAACCAGATAATAATAAAGCACAAGACAATAAACAATACAGGAATTGATAAAGATGAATAAGAACAGCTATAAAAAATCTAGGTCGCTAAGGGTGCAGACCCCAAGTCCAAAGGCTTATGAGTATCCTATGTAGAGCAGGAGCTGCCTTGTACTCCAGCTCTGCATTTAAGCTAGATGGGCATTTCCGCCTGTCTAGGGAAGGAAAGAGGCTGGGGTGGCCATAGGATTTACTGGATGGCTGCCCCCTGGTCCTCTCCCCTCCCTGGGAATACCGCCTCCTCATCTCCATGCTCCATTTTGCTGTTCTCTCTGTGCTGGCCTGAGAGAAAAGGACGTTCTTTGCGTGGTGCTGAAAAGAACATTGTGGCCACCAGGTGAACCTCTTTGAGGACCACAACAGATGCCACAACAGAGAAGGCCCTCTCTCTTTTAGCCACCTGCCTAGCTTTCTTCAGCAGAGAAACCCAGAGGAGTGCCCCCACCAAAAGAACATTTCAGTAACATTACCGAGGGAACAGTATACTAATATTATAGTAATGCAGATCTATAGGCAGTGCTCAATGCCCAAACCTAATTTTTGTTGAGTCTCAGTAGAAAAGAATGGGACACATTGGGGATAAGGAGAGGAATTTGAACACTTCAGTATAAAATAAATTGTAAAGTAAATTTTCAGTCATAAATCAAGGTCAATAAATTGTTCACAATGTTAAACTAACCTTATGTTCTGTCGATGTATATCTAAAGGTAAATTTGCTCCCCTCCCCCTTTTTAAAAAGATTAATGCTTTCTCTCAAGGTTTTGTGGGAAAGTACTGTCTAGTTGAAATGTGCAGAAAACATATGAAGCAGAGGCAGCTGTATTTAGATTCTGGGCTGACATGCCTGCATAAATCAATGGTCTGGATTCCTGTTTGTACTGCAGAATTCCTTTTGTCACATTACCATGCTAAAATACATTTAACATGATGTAGAACCAGCAGAGTTTGTAAGTGAGCAAAGCATTTGAGGTATACCAAGCTATCTCTTGAACTTTCAAATGTGTGTAGGGCCATTGACTGCATTCCTTCTGCCTAAACTCAAGAGTGTGACCTCTGTTACTCCATCTCTGTGGTTTGAGAGTATTTAGGGAATGTGAGAAAAAATAGAATTGAGAAAGTGGGTAGAGAGAGAATTTGGCATGTAGAGGGCTTATGCGCTTAAGCATTACTTTGTATGTTCTGTTTTCCCTGCAGTCAGGTATATCCATATTTGATACACACATGTTCAGTAGCCCGTAGTTGCTCATATTGCCCTTCACTTGCATATGCTAGGCCAGTCAGGGGTAGGCATGGTTGGGCACCTGCCAAGGAAAGGGCCCACAACCCAGCAGGGGCCCACTGACAAGAGTTCCCTTTTCACCCTGGCAACCTGCTTCTTCACTCTAGTCCAGGTAAAAGAGAAGAGTAGTAGTAAGTGCCAATAGCTACTTGCCCACTGGCTCTCTGTCCATCAGGCCAGAAAGTGGTAGCAACGAGGAAGAGGATGATGAGCAGAAGAAGCCACAGCTGGTGACTATGGCAGTAAGAAGATACTGTAGATTCATGGAGGGAAGGCCCAAGGTCCCTCACAAACATGGAGCTGGCACTGATGCTGAGCTCACTGTAAGCATTAAATTCAGGTGCACATCCCTCTGGGTTGGATGCGTCCATAAGCTCAGGCACATCCCTCAGATTTTGCAACTGTAGAGATCCTGACATAAATTACACCCACAGATCTTTATTATTACATGACTACTATGAACATTAGTGATGGCACCCCCCTTTGCTTCAGAAATAATTTTGAGTTTATTATTTGCATCAAAACAACATATTTTATTGGATATACAATAGAGGTTTGAAACACAATCCATGTCTGAATTGGATTCAGAGATGGCTGGGCCCCTAGGTCCAACCATGCCAGTTCCTTGCCATCTTCCCCACTCCCTCAAACAACTTACTAAGGAAGGCACAGAGAGAAAGATATCAGGGAATAATGTACATGCCGTCACATCTAGGGATGCCAGAAAAGAATGGAAAATGCCATCAGCATCCTTGGATGCAGCATCAAGAATGCGCAGAAATGCCCAGGCATCCCAAGAACCATGGGGAATGAGACATTGCTGCAGCCATTACTATGGGTCCTTCCCACTGTTCCGTACTCTGACAAGCTTGGGGAAATGGATGTGCAGAGTGGCCTCCACTATGGACAACATGGATACATTTTGGATTGTGTCCAGACTCTAGAAAGGTTGGCCTCTATTTCAAAAACAAACAATTAAAATGACACAAAATCTATATTCAAATATACGATATCAGATGTCCCTACAAATCAGTTACAAGACAACACTTGGTGTTTCAGAGCAACCAGTTGCATATCTATGGCCAGATCTACATCTTGTGTCAAATCATTGTGAATGTGGAATAAAAAGTAGGAAATAACACTATGAAAGTGCTACATGGGATGTGTAATGTGCCCCAACAGTTATCAGTACACTTCAATATTGCTATAAAGCAGTAGTGTAGATTTAGCTTGAATATACACCTGTGGTTCTTTGGAGGTGCCAGTCATGTGGTCACATCATTAAAGCATGAGAAAATATAGTCATGGTCTTCCAATCAGAGGTGGCTATTTAGAATGTGGACAAGGCTGATCTACTTTCTGTAGGCTTTATTATGGGCTCATGTAGCATTACTCACAGAAGTAATAAGAAGCAGGAACATGTTCCTGACCCTACCTTGGGTGTCGGGCCTACAGTCTGGCCCTAGCTAAAGATGGTCACACATTAGTATAGCTTTCTGCAAGGAAAAAGTATGCACATGAGCTGTGTGCTTGTAGGTTTCTGCACAATTGGGACACCAGTGTCTAGGTGTCTCCTCTGCAGTTGAATATGACAACTTGTGGACATTTGTAGGCAGGGCCAACATCCATGAGAAAGGAGCTGCAGGCAATGGGTCAAACAGATGTTAACCCATCCAAAGTCTCAAAGGAGACTGAAGGCTCATGTACGTGCAGTTAGCTGCCTTTCTTCCTGGCTCGGCAGTTGCAGACGGCTCTGCTTTCTCACTGTCTGCAGCTGAGACTTTTCCCTCCTCACACTAATTGCTCCTGATCACTAATTGATCCTGATTAGACTCTTGCTCCTGAGTAGACCCAGGGCAAAAAAGTCTTCTAGCAGACAGGCAGGAGCTGACGATGACTCTGAGTCTCCCATCTTAAGAGAAGAATTGGGTAACCAAGACAAGGATGGAATTTTTGGAATCCCAGGTGAGGCATCTCTGTGACAGTACTCCTTGGGCTTCTTGGGAGTGGGGTTTGCTGTGGATTCCCAATCCTCTTCCTCCAAAGAAGACAGGTCGTCTGTGAGCCTAACAGCCTGGGGATGGGTCAGGAGTGTGTTCCTTCTTTCCCCCATTCGTTATATGATGCCCCTTTCAGGGAAGTCACATATAACATATGTAGCACTGCGATGCCATTACCTTTAGTGTGTGATCCCTAATGATCCCTAATTGAATGGGATCTCCCAGGTGACACTTCCGAGGAAGAAGATGACCCAGTTTGGTTTGGTTTTCTAAATGGCAATGGTGCATCATCAGACCAAGTAAAAATGGCAGCAGACAGGGCAAGGAAAACCTTTTCAAGGGGTGGGGGAAGGGCAAACTGAAGAAATATCTCAGTCCTTCACTTTTGCCCCTGACAAACAAAACAGACAAACTCCCTAATTACATCCCAGTGTACCTTTGTGTGCAGAGAGCAGAGTCTTTCTATAACATTCATGCTGTTGCTTCCCATAGATCATCATCCATACTGTGTAACTCAGCCAGAGTGACACTGCCAGTATTTGATATTCACTTATTTACAGAAGGGGATGTGGGCAGGGTGGGGTGGGGGGGAGTTAAGGCAAATATGAAAATGATTTCGGCTCAAACTTCTCGTGTGAGGAATGAAAGCAAACAGCACATCTTTGGTGCGGAATATGAAGCAAAGTTATAAACAATAGGCAATTCCCCTGTGTCAGCATGAGAGGATTATCACTGATCTATTGATAAATATATAGATATTTAAAAAGAAATATTTACCTAGCATAGTGAACGATCATATCTAATTAGATGATACATTACCCAAATACCCACATATTAAAGAGCTTCATTGAACAGAGACGGAAGGGAATTAGATGGGTCACACTTTAGTCTTCTGAAGAATGACAGCTGAAGCATGTATTTGCTCTGAAATTTCAGGTGAAATGTAGGAGGAGGATGAACTTGAGGGGAGACGGCAAACAGTGTTATGAAAAGAGCTCCAAAAGAGGGCAGCATTTCTTTTCCCACCCCTTGTTGTCCTGATCTTGGAGTTTTCTTTCTCTTGACTTATGCCATGTTGGGGCTCCCTCTGCTGTCCATTTTCAGGTTTTGAAAATATTAAATAAAATAGGGAAAGAAGAAACATAATGCATAGTCTATTTACTTCTTGTTAAATTTCACGAACAGAGTTGCTGTTATTTCATTTCCTACAAATTATTTGACACGCCCAATATGTAAATATTTAAACAGAAAAAATTCAGTAGGTGAGGAACACAGCGAAGGGGTTATATTAACACCGCCTTTCCCATTCAGGTGCCCTCTGGAGCTGTTGGACTGCAAGTCCCATCATCCCCAGGCAACATGGTTAAAGCTTGTATGAACAGGGAGAATGGAAAATGCCCCAAAGTCTGAGCATCTCTTGATTGAAGTGCAGAGGGAATCTAGTGATAAAGCATATCCCATAATATGAGATCATGGGGTATAGACCTCTTTCCTGCATGGCAGGTTAAAATGGTGTTGTTTAGATTTTCTGCTGGAGTGACATGAACATTCTATATGCTCTGGTAATTTGCTCTTTAACTGCTGTTGTTTATAGCTGTTTTCATTTCTATATTGAAAAGATAATTATTTATTTATGATATTTATATAGCGCTACATATAATAAAATCTCTAAGTAGTGATTGTTGGCAGTTTTGAACATCCATTTTGGGACAGAAAGGTAACTCAACAAAAAAAGACGTGGCTGAAATTTGTACTCTGGCTAACTCACATGGGCAGGTCCATCACTTGATGACTGCAAAATGAAGAAATAACTTTCACATTGAGGGTCTACAAATTCCATCTTGAAGCTCATCCTGACTTATATCCATATCAGGTTCCAAGCTTTCCTCCATCCTGTTCACACAAATGTCTGTGCATTTTCCAGCATGGATCCCCCCCCGCGCAAATGTACACATCAGTTTTGCATTTTTAAGGAAAGTATTTATTTTTCTTCCTTTGATTAAACCTGTCTGTGTGCATTTTTCAAAAATACACACACTTTCATGTATATTTTTCAATATACGCATTTTCAAACACACTTTTCTTTGGTCTGCAAATTACATTGTAAGCTCAGGAATGTCCAGACTTTGACAACAGATTGCATTCATGTTTGGGCAGTCCAAACTGGGTAAATTCTGGTCGGCAATAAAGTAAAGTAAATTTCTGGGTGCTAGGTACCTCTTCCTACCCAGAGTCGTTGATGCAGGGTGGAGCATCTTTCTCCATTTTCACCTGTCCTGGGTATCAGAAGGGAGTCTTCTCCTTTCTTCTAAAGATTAATATAAGTTGTGAGAAGGTTAATTATATGTCTACTTCCTTCTTTAATATGGAAACATGCATGAGCTGGTTCTTAATTCACCTTAATTGTGAATTAACTAGTGGGTTTCATCTGGATTTTTAAGCTCTGAGGTGAGGATGTTGCTTCAACACCAGCTCTGTGTAGGCATTCTGTAGAACACCTGTGGGCTAAAACTAGCTCTGTGCCAAATTTTCTATCTATGGGCACATCTACACCAAGCAGAATATTCCACTATGAAAGCGGTATATAAAAGGCAGGAGCCACACTACTGCTTTATAGCGGTATTGAAGTGCACTGACAACTGTTGGGGCCCATTGACACATACCATATACCACTTTCATACCGCTATATCCTGCTTGGTGTGGCTCCTGCCTTTTATATACCACTTTCATAGTGCAATATCCTGCTTGGTGTAGATGAGCCCTATGTATTTTTGTGGGGTGAATAGAAATTGCACCCAAAAATTGTGGGAAAGGCTGTACATTTCAGAGAACTTTTGTCCCGTTCTGTGCTTTTCGGCCTCCCGTGCTGCTTGCTCTTCCTGGAAAGTCCCCAGAGGATTTCCATTACTTCCTCCCTTGTGTCTTTCCATGCTGCTGCCTGCCAAGTGCCTGAAAGCTGAGCAAGGTTTTGTTTGTTGTTAAAAGTTCTTTTAACAACCAGGAGCAGAGCAACAACTCCAGGGAAGCATAAGCAGCTGGGGAGACAGCACAGCACAGAATAGTACAAAAGTTGTAAACTAACCCCCCACACACACACACTTCAGCCCTCTCCTTACAGCAGGGTAAGCATGGAAGCCCCGCAGGAGAAGACATTTCTCAAAATCTCTGCAAAAGCAGCAGAAAAACAACTGCCTCTTTCATAGGGAAACAAAGAGGTGGCGAAAGGGCACACACAGCACTAGCTAAAACTGGAGAGGGGAATGGATGCCCACACGAGGGCCTCATCTACACCTTGAGGCCTTCCAGGACAGGGGGGTGGATCCCAGGCTTACCAGCTTCTGGGATCGTCCCCCTGCGTCTAAACGCCAGCATGTTGTCCCGGAAGTCAAGAGGGACGTTCTAGCACAGTGTGGGGTGTTTTTTTTTTTTTAAAGAAGGAGCTGGTTGCACAATTGCATGGTCCTGATCCTGTGCAAAAAGTAAGTTAACCCCCCCCTAAAAACTCAGCATCCATCCCAGCGAAGGTGAACTTGCTCCCCCTGATGAGCACGGAGTCACCCGTTCAACTCCATGCTCGTTTGAAGAGCCCTGCTACTCACGGGGAGGAAGGAGGACCCAGGACCCCGCACCACACTGCCAGCAGTCCTTGGGGTTGTTCCAGGACCACAGGGAAAATCAAGAAAACTGTGGTCCCTGTTATCCTGGGACAACTGAGTGGTCATCCCCGGTTAACTCCAGGATCCCCTGTGCATCATTTGGATGCACGGGGACGACCTTGAGCTGACCCCGAGATAACTGGCAGGTGTAGATTAGGCTGAGGTCTGCACTTCTGATCTCTGCACATTTCGCATGAAGGTCTGAAATGGGATTCCGATAAAGCTGGGTTATGGGATGGCTTCTAAACTCATTCAGCTGAATCCACTCTGTGGGCTCATCTACACCAAGCAGGATATTCCACTATGAAAGCCGTATGAAAGTAGTATATAAAAGGCAGGAGCCACACTACTGCTTTATAGTGGTATTGCAGTGCACTGCAGGATCTACACTACTGCTTTATAGTGGTACTGAAGTGCACTGACAACTGTTGGGGCCCATGACACATTTACACCAAGCAGGTTATACAGTAACACTCTGAAAGTGGTATGAAAGCAGTATATGGTCTATGTCATGGGCCCCAACAGTTGTCAGTGCACTTCAATATCTCTATACAGCAGTAGTGTGGCTCCTGCCTTTCATATACCGCTTTCATAGTGGAATACCCTGCTTGGTGTAGATGAGCCCTGTATGTCTGTTTAGATCTTCATGCTCAATGTGTGAAGGTCTGAAGCTACTGCCCATGGGGACATGGCTGTTGGGAGGATAACATATATGGTTTCACTACCCCCCTGAATGTGTTCATTTTGAACACCTGGAGGCAGGTCAACAATTACCCTGTCCATTAAATGGAGTGGATTTTATCAATATCCTGCAATGTAAGTGGATGAGCACTCTTGGCATCATGAGATCTTGAATCATTTAAGTGGCTAATTCGGCACATGCTAATTTAGCCCAGATTGACTGAAAAGATCTATGTGGGTTGTGAAAACACATCAGACCTCAACAGATTATGTGGGAATGCATCAGCTGATTTCAGTGACAGAGAAAAGAATGAGTATGTCAGTAGTATCCAGACTCTCTGATTGTTTGCGAGTTTGGCTTTGCAAAAAGAGCCAGATAGAAAAATGAATGTGTGAGTTTTCCTTCTTCAGTATGTCTTTAAGTAAGTGAGTCAGGATCACACAGAGGCCCTGTGCTGTGGTTAATCCCACTGGATCTGTCCAGGCCTTTTATGCTGCACTTCCTGTCTAAACCTACCTATGTGTCCTGAAGACAGATGGAAAAACAAAAAAGTTACAGCCAAGGACCATTTTCTCATATCAGGCCTGAGTTCTTAATAGTGGGGAACTCCATGTCTCCGAGGTGATGAGAAGAGTCTGACAAATGTATACAATCAAACCTAAACATCTTTATACATCTCTCCTTCTCTCTCTATTTCTTTCTTTCTCTCTTTCTCTCTCAAACCTTGAAATCAATATATGAAAACATGAGGATTTGTTGGGTTGTAAAGCCTGTGGCAGACATGACACTGTTCCAAATGATTTGTGTATACGTTTTCTTTCTGACCTCAATGATGTATTTTAGAACAGAAGATGGATAACAAACAGAGATGAATTCCATTAGGCCATCTGCGCAGAGATTTCTTTAACAAATATCTTAGGAGAGTTTCTCTCTACCCTCATCCCCAGTACTCTCAACATTCAAACAAGCTGGGCAAATTGGGTTAGCGGTCCTATAGTTTCCGCGACAGAAAAACAAAACAAAACAGACAAGACATTCCTGTGATCTCTAGAAACGCCTTTGGCAAAGAAATAGCTTTCTCCGCAACTACCTACCACTTATCCCCCAAAAGCTATTGCACTCAGGTTGCAGTCCTCAGCAGACTTTCCTGGGAGTAAGTGCCAATGAACGCAATGGAACTTAACGCCCGAGTAAACACATATACTGTAGGATTGCACTGTCAATCTGCAGGAAACTACATTTAGGTGCACTATTGTTAGAATGGGGAGGCGGGGGGGGGGGGCAGGAGACAGAAAACAATGTAAAGGAAAATTCACAACCCTCCCAGCAGCTTCTTCAAACTGCAAGCCATAAAACTACTTTGTAGAGACATTTATTTGCCCTATCGGTTGTGGTTACCACATTAATATTGTTAGTGGGTTTTTAAAATCCAAATTCCCATGATATGCAGGCCCTTTTCATCAGCCTGTCATTAATTGTGCCCTCTGGATCATCTCTTTTGTATTTGCGTCATGGAACATATAACATTTCCCCCATCCTGAAGCAATTTATTCTTCTGTAGATAGACTTAATCCACTCTGCTGCCTCTCTTGTCCTTTACTGTAAAGCCTGGCCCCACTACAAAACAGCCTCAGCACTGAGAAAATGCTGTAACGGACCAAGAAACCCAAACCACAACAAATTAAGCCAATAGTTGTGCCCACCTACCCTCTTGCCTTGTCCTCCAAATGAAACCAGGACATGGTTGCTAGCTCATGCTAGCACCCCGCCCTCTGCAAAATCACAGGGTGGTACTATCGATGGACCTGGAGGCCGTATCGTCCATGCTGTCAGACAACCCTGTAAGGTAGAGTATAGGAAAATGTATTTCTCAAGAATATTCCCAATGACCCAAGCAGAGAACAGAAGAGATCAAGGACCACCTTTCTTGATGTGCTCAAAGGACAATAAGTATGTTGTCAGGCAGGCATTAGCCCTGCTACATGAAAGGGGAAGGCAAAACCCCTCCAGGGTCACCAGCCAAGTGTTTTATGCACTTAATGCTTAAATAAATACCTCTCTTGAAGTTATAAGCTAAGCGGCATTCCAAGCTCTTCCAAACAAACTGTATGCAGGAAAAGAAGAATGCAGTGCCAGCAATGCCGAGCAGCAGTGGGTCCCACCTATCTAGTACCAATACAGAGGGGACTGCTTGATCATCACTGGGATGGAATCTCAATATTCATGATAAAAGGAAGGTTTGTCCCAGGAGTTGGAACTGAAAGAATGCTGCCACTTCTTCTGACGCAAAATGAGGGAATAGTAGCAACTTCTTTCACAAGGAATTTGCTGGTAAAGCATCTATATCCATGATCTTACACAATTGATCCTTTATGGCCCATCCTGCATGGATTACTAAATTGTTATGAGCCTGGAATCTGACATTTAAACCTTAGTTCAGCCAACTGAACTAAGTTCACTAACTGGTCTGAGTCAAGTCACTATCGCTGTGCCCCACTGCAATGTACCTGCCAAGATTGTCGTCAGGATTTCTCTGAACTTTTAGGGGAAATGATTTAATCTTAATAACAACAACAACTACTTCTTCTTCTTCTTCTTCTTCTTCTTCTTCTTCTTCTTCTTCTTCTTCTTCTTCTTCTTCCTGAAAATTGCTCATCACTTCTCTACTCAGTTGATATTCTTAAGGTGCAATCCCAAACACACTTTCTATCTATTTATGTTATTTATTTAGAAGATGTATAATCCACCTTTCAAAATACAATTTTTCTCAAGGTAGCATACATAAAATAATAAAACCAATTAAAAGCCATATCAAAATTAAAATAACAAACAAGATCAATAGCTTCAGCTATTGGGAAGTATAGAAACGCAATAAACAAACAAACAAACAAACATTAAGAACAATAATAAGCAGGAGAAGGAAAATAATAAAATATATTTCATTCCATTTACATCTGATTAAACATGCATTGTACAATAAGATCTAAAAACAAAGTCACAAGAATAATAAAATCTAAAGTTACACTCTTAATTAAAAGCAAACAAAAATGTTTTCAGGGCTGATCTAAAAGAAAACAGAGAGGGTTAAATGTATCTCCAATGGGAGAGGCTTCCATAACCTTGGGGCTACCACTAAGAAGGCCCTATTCCTTGTGACCATGGGCCTAATCATACCTCCTGACAGGCATTCCAGTTGGCCCTCCATAAATAATCTTAGAGCTCATCTACACCAAGCAGGATATTCCACTATGAAAGCAGTGTGAAAGTGGTATATAAAAGGCAGTAGCTGAAGTGCACTGACAACTGTTGGGGCCCTTGACACATCTACAGTACACTGAGCAGGACATAACACTATGAAAGTGGTATGAAAGCTGTATATGGTATGTGTCAATGGCCCCCAACAGTTGTCAGTGCACTTCAATACCACTATAAAGCAGTAGCGTGGCTCTTGCTTTTTATGTACCACTTTCATACTGCTTTCATAATGCAATATCCTGCTTGGTGTAGATGAGCCCTTAGTGCTTGGGTAGTTTCGTGTGAGCATGATGTTTGTTCTGGTAACTTCATCCCAAACAATTAGGGCTTTAAAGGTTAAAACCTGCATGTTGAATTGAGTCTGGGGCCTTAGCTAGACCTAAGGTTTATCCCAGGAACGTCCCAGGGTCATCCCTGTTCGTGTAAGTGACACACAGGATATCCCGGGAGCAGGCAGGGATAACCCCGGGACAATCCCAGGATAAATCTTAGGTCTAGCTAAGGCCTGAAAGTGAATAGGGAGCCAGTACAGTTGATGGAAAATTAGCATAAGGTGCTCTAAATGTTTTGCCCAAACTATTTCTACATTCTGCAGAAGCTGAAGTCCCCAAACTGCTTTCAAAGACAGCCTCACATAGAGTGCATTGCAGTACTCTAGTCTAGATGTGACCAGGGCATGGGTAAGGGTGGAAAGATCCAAAGTAACCTAATGTAAGTTCCATTGTACAGAGTGGGATTTACATCTGAGTAAACACACATTGGATTGCATTGTTGGCATTAATTTTCAGTGTCTTCCTACTACAGACAATGGTATTTCTTTCCCCTGGTGGACACCTTATTCTAAAGTGGG
Organism: Elgaria multicarinata webbii; assembly: GCF_023053635.1. Classification (NCBI taxonomy): domain Eukaryota; kingdom Metazoa; phylum Chordata; class Lepidosauria; order Squamata; family Anguidae; genus Elgaria; species Elgaria multicarinata. The sequence continues at coordinate 31,361,436 of NC_086180.1, read as the reverse complement.
TCATTTGATATTTGGGTAAGATTTTGTGATGTCTGAAATTGGGCTAGGATTGAAAATTGTAAAGAGATTTGCATAGCTGCTTCAAACATTTTTTTTCTTTTTAAAATTTGGAATTAAAAAGAGGAATGGAAATTGATGCTTATTGTCTCCTGATTCCTAATATATGTTATGACTAAAAATTACACACATCTTCCAGAAAACAATCTGTATGCACAATCTTGCACCACTGATCTTTTACAGGCCATTCTGCATAGATTAAAGAATAATACATACAAAAATAAAAAAATATTGGTCAATGAGCACACACGTACACACTCACAGACACACAGCTGTACACAATACTTTTCTCCCTTCCTGTCTGACAATATGTTGCCATGCTATAAAAGCCCTAATGCCCATTTTGAACGATTAGCTGTACATCAGCATTACCACCACAAATCCACAAGTTTCACATCAAGCATTAAATGGGATGAATATTGATCTGCTAAAGAGGATTTATTTATTTCTAGCTCTATCCAAAGATCAACTGCTAGCAGCTTTTGGTGGATCTGTTGAGCTCTCACGGCACAAAGCTACTGCATACATGACACTGGACTTGACATTTCAGTTCTGGAAGAAAACCAAACAGTAAATTCGGTGCAATAATCCTAGATAAATGAGATGATCACTGGGAAAGCTGAGATAGTTAAGTGGTCTATCAGAGAAGTCCAAAGGAAGGGAATCAAACAGTTGCTACATAGTAACCTCTCTCGTGTCAATATAGCCCAAGATCATGGTCATACATCAGATGTTAATACAATCGCACAGACTCATCACCAATGTGAGCATCTTCTGCTTATCTTCCACATTGGCATAATTGCTCCTAGAATGTAATAAATGTGTGCCTATAAGCATATGCTTGATCATCCTTTTGTATGCTATGCGAGGGATTTCAAACCCACTCCCTTCCAATTCATCCCCTGCATATTGCAATGTTCGAATTATTTTCTAAGATCTGCTGCATCTGTTTCGTTCTGCAAAACAGGCCTTGCCGTTTAGGAAAGTTAACTCTCTGTAGAAGGTTAATTTGCCAGTAAGATTTGGATCATTACATTTTGGAAGATATGGGATGCTCCCTGCACCATTGCCACCAACTGCTGCCTTTCCCTTCCATGCTATTTAAAATGCCAATATTAATGATCAGAGTGTTGCTCATACAGCAGCATGAGAAATTAAAGCCTGAACGGGATGGGAGCTGTCCCAGAGGCTAATAATGTTGTCCCGTTCCACTACTACATTATTCATATTTATTTTATTGCGCATTCCTATTAATCTTTGCTAATTCTCTGATTAATTATGAGACAATGTCAATGAGAAAACATGAAAAAGAAACAAAAGAAAGTGAAGCATGCAAAGGCATATTTGCTCTCCCTAAACAGGGAGCAATTCCATTTCATTTGAGCTCCTTATCACAAAGCAGGCTTCCCTTTTTTTAAACACACACACCACCACCAACACTCTATGCACAGCATGTTGTTATTGAGGATGGATCTGAAAGCTGAAAAATGATGCCTTGTTTTGGTTACTTGAATTTGCGGGGCTGCCGAATGTCCTTGCTACAGGTAGCACTTAGCTTAATTAGGTTTTATCCACAGACTGGAGTGTCTAGTTTGCCAAGGACACATAATGCTTTTGTTAAGTTCCATCATGTCAATGAAAAAAGACTGATGTAAGCATTTGACAACAATAGAACTCCTTCTTATGAAGGCAACCACCAGCCTCATTCTTTCCCCCCTCTTCATATCTTGATGTAATTTCACATCGTTCAGCTGTATATTAATAATGAGCAAATCCAGTTTTGGTAACGTTCAGCTGCTCTTACCCAAAAAGTGACACACAGACACTTTGATTTTCAACTTCTTTACAGATGGTTCAATGCAACTACACAACTTCAGCAATTTGGCTACAGCTAGTCAGAAAAATGCAGTCTAATCCACAGCTCCCAAGATAAAACATTTAGAAGAGCCCAGTATTGTGTTTCGAACAGTGACTAGCCAAATGCCTTGGGGACTCCCACAACCAAGCTATGAAGGCAAAGTATATGGACTCGAAATAGCTGAAACATTTTAAATTCATCAACCCAACTGTGTTGTCCATTGGAAAGAGAACAATTACATATGTACATCATCAATTGATTCCAATGGGATTTTTTTATGAAGGTAGCTTTCTGGTGGGCTTCAGCTATAGAAAACAATTCTGCACAATGCTACCAAAGGGAAGATGTCTTTGTAATCTTGGTGGAGCTTATTCCCATGCAGATGGCCAGTGTAATAGTTTAGTGTATGGCATGTTGTCACTCTTCATATTAGATTAGATTTTCCCCAAGGCATGCAACTGAAAATGAACGGGTATATCAAAACTTAGTCGCATCTCCAGCAAAAACAAACAAACAGCTAGTGTCATGTAAGAGTTAAAACAAAGCATAAATAGTGAGCTAGCATATTCTTGGTTCAAGTCTTATCTGAGCCAAATTGTCACTGACCATTCACCTTAAGCAAGCTACTGCCTCTAATTTATAATTTAGGGTAATAATCCCCTGTCCTATATTACAGGGTTGTTATAAAGATTATTAAAGTGTGTAGGTGATGCACTTGAAGAGAAAATGCTGTATAAATGCTAATACAATTTTTTAAAATGATGATCCAATCCACATCTATAGACTACGAGGAGGCCTCATTATTGCTTTCTATGCATGTTATCTGTATTTGCAGTGAATAGCACACAGTGTCATACTTCAGGCCAGTAAACTCTCTGTGACTCCACAGGTTCCATAAGTCATGCAAACTGTGGACATGATCCAGCAAACATTAAGCATTGCAAATTCCCATTAACTTCAATGGACACTGATGCACACATGAGTTGGGCTGGATCATGCCCACTGTGATTAGTGTTAAGCGCATAGTAACACTGACGGTGCAAGCATTGACTGGAATATTTTTTGCAGGGGGAAAAATAGTGAAGCGCCTCTTAGGGCATAATGCTTTTACTTAACAATAACTCCTTTCTTCAGAAACACTTCAGAACAGATGCCACTCAGAAACAGATTGCACGGCTTGTGGCTTGATTAGCATGGCAACGATTCAGATGTTAGGCAACTCTGCCTTTGACCTGCCATCAGCCCTTTGTACACCCCAGTGGTCATTCCCACTACTACTACCTGTACAAAATACAGGGCTAGTTTGGTCTTTTCATTATTTTTAAAATAGATGGAGACTATCTGTGCAAATTTATTCCCCAAACTGAGCTTATGCTTCACCCCATCCCAGAACTGTTTGCTCTTGAATCAATGGGAGGAATGTGGCCGGGCTAGTGTAGGAAAAGAATTTAGTGGACTGTTTTCTTTTACTTAAAGGACAGCTATTTCTGTGTGGAAGAAGAACATAAGCTCCTGCCATTAGCTAGTGAAGATATAAAAATAAAAACAATGCTAGTTATTACTGAAGTGTTTTGAAAGATGAACTATGCAGCCTTTGCTTCAGCCAAATCTATATGTTCATTAGCGAGACATACTCATACGCCTGAGTAAGGGATGTCTGAGTTGACAATAGAAATGGACGAATCTGTCAATTTTGATATCTAATAATAATAATAAATTTATTTGTTAGCCGCCTCTCCCTTTGGATAGAGGCAGGGTACAACACAAATGAAAACACCATAAAATACATATAACTAATTAAAACATTTAAAATATCTCTTAGTTTATCATTTTATTCAGTTTGTCCTGAGCGTTCAGCATTTTTTTTAGCCTTAAGTTTCATTCATCCCATAGTTTGAGCATTAAACAAAAAAAGTTTTCATGAAAATGTGTATGTATTTTTTTAGATAATTTTGCATACTGTACACTTTTTTTTTACAAGCAGTGTTTCTAATGAGATGCGTTCGTATTGTTATTATCACAAATATGCACATTTCCATGTGGATTTTACCCCAGATGCATTTTTTTATTAGAGAACCCTATTGCAAAATCCAAATAAGTACAAATTTCGAACGCTGAATAATTGAGTTTGGGCTCATGCATTGGTTTAAAAGTGAGAAATTTGGTAAGTTCACATCAAAAAGTGAACCCAACAAATCTCTCCCCATTCCCAAGTTGTCAAGAGAACATTTTCCATTTCTTTGTCAGCCCTTTGTGTAATGGGATTTCTTGAAAGTCAGACAGCCCTGATTCCCAGTCAGTTGCCTGCATACACAGAGGCATCATTATTTCCTACTTTAATTCATTATTCATGTAGCACCAACAATGCTTGCAGGTTATTGTGGACAAAACAAGGCCAGTACCTGCTGACAAGGAACTTGCAACTTAAATTCAGTTCTGGGGGAAAAAAGATCCTTTCCTCCTTTCTGATTTCTTCCATTTTCTTCTAGCTTTTAACGTTATCTACATACAGACATATAAATGTCAGCCCCAATCCAAGACTGTCAGAGTCCTCTGGCTTGTTACTTTACTGCCAAGCAAGTCAATCTGACTCTTTTGCTAAACAGAAACATGCCACAAGCTGCTGCAAGTGATCTGAAATCCACACACACCCACACCGCACCAAGTCAGAAATGCTCATGCTACCTCACCTAACCAAACTCTTGGCAACACAGAAATGATGCAATAAGGCTGCAATCCTATGAATTTTTAGACAGAAAAAGGTCCTACAACTCCCAGCATGTCCCAGTCAGCTTTTCTGGATGGGGCATGCTGGGAATTGTAGGATTTCCCCCTGTCTAAATATGCGCCCTAAAGCTCTATAACAGTAGCTGATTTGTATGCAACAGTGGCTCCAAGGGTAACTCTTCGGTAAACCTGAATCTCATATATAATGCATAGCAGTTAATAAATCATAGACAAATCAGGTGGCTTAAGGCCAACAATACCCAAGTAGTAATGGAAAGAGGGGAAAGATTTATAGAGAGGCAGACTCTGTCTGGATTGTGCTTTAAAGACACTTGCATAGTGGACTGGAAGGTCTTACTGTGGTTTTTGCATTGGACATCTGTGCCATGCTGACTCATTCCACCCTTTCTACTTTGCAACCCCCTCACTTACCCCTACGACGTGCAGCCTCTTTTCCATCAGGAATCCTCTTCTGTGACCTTCCACTGCTCTTGTCTTGCATCTCCTTCCCAGCACATACAGAAGAAAAGCCAATGAAAGGGTCTGGAGATTTTCCTCTAGGAATGTCTCACAGCCAAACCTTTAAATTAAGGAACAAAATCCGCATTGGTGCCACAGCAGACAACAATAAAAAGTTAAATTTCTTTTTTTCCTCAAGATAAAAAGGGGGTTCGTGATATATTTCACCACCATGTTCACATTAGTTCAAACATCCTTCTTTCTTTGCATCAAAACCTTTGTTGACAAGTTGATATACGTATATTATATTTACCTCTGTGTTCACAAAGGGAACAGATGTCTATTTTATTTTACATGCTAAGACCAAAATCCTCCTTGTGGTTCTCATAAAGAAACCTGCCCCCAAAAGGAAATTAGGAGATTTCTTTATATGGTTCTGAGAAGGGAACATTGAATTCAAGCAACCCACAATAATGAGAAGACCAAGGACAGGACTCTTAAATATATCATACATGTTAGAATTAGGAGCAACTGATTCTCTTCTTTGAGTCTGTCCTCCTAATGTTTTCGCTGCTCGATGACAATTGTTAAAAATGTGTTCTGATGTATTACTATGAAGACAAATCTAACTAGATGACTAGAAGGAATTGACTGCTTTACAACTTACATTTGGTTTGCTAAATTATACAATAAAATATGCTTGGCTTTTTAAGATTGCCTCTCCAATCATACTTTTCAACTACCATTGTTGTCCCCAACTCCATAACGGTCTTGCAAACACTCCAGAAAAATTACAAAAACCTTTCCCAACTGTTGTAAAAGTTGTTATTGCACATACTAATGTATGTGAAGAGCTTGGAATACAATTGTGTAATCCTCAAGCCATTTACCAAGTAAGTGATTAATTTTTCATGGATCATTCTTAAGTCTTTTTATGTTTCAACCTAAACAACTATCATATAGAATATCGAAAGTGCTTCAAGATTCATTTTATTGCATTTGGAAAGAATGCAATGACATGTTCCATTACAACCAAAGTCCTATCTGCTTATATGTTGACACCAGCAATTGGCATGGAATTTACTTCTAAGTAAGCATGCTTAGGAATGGGATTGCTGAAGGATAGTAAAGGTAACAAGATTGTATTCCTGATGCACAACCCAATTAAGCCGAGTGCTTAGACTTAAGGCCATTTGGCTCAGCTTAATCCAAGCACTTTGTCTTAACGGGGAAGTGGATAGGGGAGTAAATATGATTAGTTAGAAGGGTTCCTGCAGATTAAAAACAAACCATTTATGTAACAGAAGTAAATATTTTGGGGTGGCATCCTTTTCTCTTCTTTAGAGCCAACTTGGCTTTTTGTGTGTGCCTGTGCGTAAATGTACACATATTCAAAATAGGAACAGCATGTATTACACATTTCTTCTTAATGCACTAGATTTTTAAAAGAGGAAAATTTAAATCATCTATTTCAAACAAATTTAATTACTGCAGCTTTTTAGAATTCTATTTTAAAATCTATAATAATGGAGAATTGGATGCGTCGGGTAACTCTTTGCCTAAACATTGGACCTTTATGTATTTTTAAAAATGTGCACGCACACTTTGAATACATATGGTTACACAGCACACAACTGGCCGTTTTATTAATGCCTGTCCTTATCCATATAGATGTCAACATACACTTGTAAGCACAAATTAACACTATTATTATATTTATTAATTAATTAATTTATTTATTACATTTTTATACCGCCCAATAGCTGAAGCTCTCTGGGCAGTTCACAAAAATTAAAACCATAATAAAACAACCAACAGGTTAAAAACACAAATACAAAATACAGTATCAAAAGCACAACCAGGGTAAAACCGTCTTGATGTAAGATTAAAATACAGAGTTAGAACAGTAAAATTTAATTTCGCACTACTGCACAACATGTTTTTAAAATGAACATGCACCAGAACATGCACAGACATTTTAAAATGTGATGCTGCATTTTGCTCTAAATTCAACTTTACTCATGGAAAGTGAAATACCTTTAGAGCTAAATATCTCTAAGTCTGCTTTTGTCAGAGAAACACACCCTGTTACAGAACACATTTTGCAAGTAATTCGCCTAGGTTTCAGGAGCACCGACGAGAATATCTTACACTAGATGGCAGCACATGCTTGCTGAATGACATTTGCGCTCCGTCTGTCTTCTATTGTTTCCTTCACCTACTTTCATCTGCTATTTGCAGCCACTGAGCAAAGACATTTAGGAATAGGAGGCACCCTAATCTGAAATTCTGACGCTCTTATCCTTACTATTCTGCAAAAAGAGGTTATCTAAGTAATTGTTTTGGATATGTTTCAGAAGAGATTTTTGTTTCTAAGAAAAATGCTGCTATTTTTATTTTCACAAACTGCCCTCTCACAAGAAGTCCACTTTCCAGAATTTATTCCACCATTTTTATGGTGGGTGCCAGCCCCCTCCCTACACACAAAATGGTCTGGAATGACTCTAATTCTGGGACACGGGGGGGGGGGGAATGACACCGAATGCTGCAAAGGCTGCCAAAACAGTTGCTGAGGGTGTTACTTGCAGTGGTAGCCACCCCACCCCACCTGCCACCTTAGGAAAGAAAGAAACTATACTAGTATCACTTCTAATACTAACGCCTCCCTCTGAGAGAGTGCTGGAAAAATTCTCCTCCCCCATGAAAAATTTGGTAAAATTCCCCAGAGCTTTCAGACCACAAAGGGTTGACAATCTTTGCTCATAGTTTTAGGTTTTTTTCCTTAATGGGCCTAGTCATATGAAAGATTCTTAATGCTTTATTTCCCTGTAAATCAATGTTGTTTTTGAATTTAGCTGGTCTACATAAATTCACTTTTCTTAAAACAAATCAAGAAGAATCCCTATATATAACATAAATATTACATAGTACACTTAACTCACAGGGCAATCCTATATCTAACTCTATATCTCAGGTGATATGTATAGCTCATACAGCTGTTGAGCTACATGGGATTTACTCACAAGTAAGGGTATACAACTGCAGCCTAAAACATGTGTGTGAATGTATATGTATATGTATATAGTTTAGTTTGGTATAGTGTGGTGTAGTGGCTAAACTGTTGGAATGGGAGTCAGGAGATCCTGGGTTCTAGTGCCCACTCGGCTATGGAAACCCACTGGGTGACTTTGGGCCAGTCACAGCCCAACCTACCTCACATGGTTGCTGTTGTGAGGATAAAATGGAGAGGAGGAGGATTATGTATGCTGCCTTGGGTTTGTTGGAGGAAAAAATGCAGGGTATAAATGCAATAAATAAATATAGGAGAAGAATAATTCCAATATTTCTGAGGTGGTACAGTCCTGGGCTGGACTGCACTACATACATGGATCAATGTATTAATGATTTTGAAGTAAGATCTGAAGTAATAAGAGGCAGTTTTTCAGGAGCACAGTGTTGCAGCTGATGATTTTGCTTTCAGCATGCCACATGATGAAGCCACAGTCTAAGCAATATATAAAATAAGGAGTTTGACCACCTTGTACTCAAAGTGCTTGTGTTCACAGGAGCCCGAACAAGGCTTAAACAAATGAAGGGCATTAAGGTTCTTGCTTCCTGACTTGTAAACTGGGTTTTTTTGGTGCTTTGGAATATTTTATTGGCCAACTGAGTTTGTTTCATTGTTTGTGTTAAGCTTAATGTAGAAGTAAAATTGGGCTTTAACATTTTATTGTGTTTTCATTAAGAAAGCTGTATAACGCAGTACCAATGAAATGGTAGTTTATGAATTATGAAATGATCTTTCAGAAGTGCTTTAAATCTCATTTATTTGGCATTTGGTTGGAATAGGTCCAGATGAATTACACTTGTGAACAAGCAATTCAAGTTCTTTAGTGAGCAAAAGGGAAGTTTGCTTAAGCCTGCAGTTTGACTGATTCATGTACAGAGCTGCTAGCTTATTTCTCACCACGCAAGAGCTCTTTCCTTTGTGAATTTTGATGATGAATAGTATTATTTTTTAACCTCCCCTAGCCTAGTATATCTATACTCTCAGTAGTAAGTTCTTCAATATATATACCTTGATCCAGTTAACTTCTTCTCACTGTGTAAACATATGTTTATTCTTTTCTATATAGTGTGGACTTATGCAAAAAAAAAGACAAAAGAGAGTGCAGACTTACATAATATTAGTGTATGCTAATTGGTATGTATAGACACACATTGGAAATAGTTACTATAATTTAAAGAGAAATACAATACATTTCACCACTGTGGAGAAGAATATGGCCAGATGATGTGAATTTCTGATCAAATTGCTAATTGTTGATAGGCAACTTCAAGGTCTCTACTATCTCTCTTTATCTTTAAATTGGATAGAAAGCTCCATCAGATGAACATTTTATTGCACACTGATTGCTGGGCACTCATGTATTTTCATGGGTCCCTCTCACGACGTTGTCTGCCTCTTGCATGCCTCCCACCCCTTCCAGCCTTCTTTGCACCACAAAAAAAAAAAACACCCCAGTAAGTCCGACTTATTTTTAAAGATGGGAGTTGCCGCTATCTCCTGCTGTGTGCAGGAGAAGCAGCACAAAAGAAATGGCAGGCGGAGAAGCGATGGTAAGGAAACACGATTTTCCCCGTGTGATGACACTCTTAGACTGGACAGCCCTTCAAAAAGAGGACATCTTCAACAAGTTCTTTGACAACCTGTCCAGGGTAAAGTAGAACACAAGGCCTCCTTAATTCTATATCAACTATGCACTGTTCAGAGAAAACATTACTCATTGGCCTTGTTCTCAAGTTCATGAGCCAAAATTTTTGACCATTTGATTTTAAGCATTTCATGGAGGGTTGGTGGGGGGGAGGAAGAAAAATAAAACTCATGCAATTTTGGAGATTTTTCTCTTTGAGGAGGGGCAAAGTTTCCACATAACTTTTAAAATGTAGTCAGTTGTTGAGAGGTCTTCTTTATTTTTCTTTTTGCAAAACACCCTCAGCAACCAGCTACACTTTAAAAAGGTATGTGGAACCCCTGGCCCTCTCCCCAAAGAGAAAATTCTCTGAATTTCCCCCCACTCCTTGTAAAAGAGGCAGAAAAAACAATGCCTCTTTTGCAGGGCGAGAGAAAGTTCCTAAAAATAGGCGGCAGGATTTGGCCCAGCAGTAAGCTACAATGCAAGACATCCAAAGAAAGGGGAGTAAGATCTGTTGGAGAGTAGAGTATTAGAACAAGGAGGTGAGTTGTTAACCCATATCAAGTTTGGAGGATTTTTTAAATAGTTCAATATTATTTGTTTTAAGCAGTTAGCCATAGGTTCCTATGATGCAAAGCCAGCATACAGAAGAGCTGAAAAATGGAAATGTTTGAATATATTTCCCTATATAATCCTTCTAATTAAGACTAATTTTAAAAAGTGGAATGTTCTTCTTCTTGTATGTTTAAGCAGTAAAAATAAAATACTCTCCACGTTGATATTAAAAAAATAGCCAAGAAAATGTTATTCCAGAATTCATCGTTCCTTGGTTGCATTTCGCAAGGAACAGTCTCTTGGCAGACTCTAAGGATGTACAGTCTGTGCCGTGTCTAGGTCTGTGGTTTGCCTCTGTAGTGACAAGCCAGAATATTCCACTGTCAATCACTCTGAAGCAGAAGAAAGATAATGTTCTAGTTCCTATTCCAGTAAGAGTGGAGGAAGACAGGAGAAGTTATATGGACAGCACAAAATGAGGAAACATTAAATAAACAATTATAATGTCTACAATAATGCTTCTCTACAATGAAAGATCAAACCGTATTCCATCCCCAGTAGTTGTGTTGGAGACAAGATCTTTGTCATACAGCCCAGTTCGAATGTAGGAGCATGTTCAAGGCCTTTGCACTGGCATTCAGAATGTTGCTCCATCAAAATTGTGCACATATGGTTGGAAGGCACATAAAGGCAAGGCTAGTCCAAGACATTTCACTGCTTGAGGTGAAGGACAAGATGGCACCTTCCTCATTCCATATATAACAGATGGCTGGCCTGGCAGCTGAAACTTATTTCAACACTGGCAATGGAACAGTGTCCTCCATTGCAGCTGAGGGCAAGATGCCAGATTACGGAGCATAGGAAAGGCCACTTGGCACACCTAGCTTGGCCAGCCCTGCATAAAGAGATTTCACTCAAACCCTGTCACACATGGAAAGAATGTGTGAGGGTGTTGTGGGGTCATGCTCTGCAGCCCCACCCCAGATGGAGATTCCAGCTACATGTCTGCATGTGTACCCAAAGGGGCTCTACATACAGCCACCAAATACACAGTGGGAGGTGTGGCAGGTGGGTGTGGCAGCAGTGAGGGGCAGGCCAATGCAGCATGGCATCACAACTCGTTTATGTGTTCTTTTCAATATGCATGAACAAATGAAGCGTCCTACTGAATTCTTACCAGGCTGTGATTCAGTCTAAGGTCTCCTGAGAGAAAGCCCCCAAAGCTTCAATTTAGAAGAGGAAACGAGCTTTGGCAATCTGTTCTTTGGGCTTCTGCTGTTTGCTGAAAGCTTTGTTTCATGAGAATATGGGACTTTACTTGTGACAAAAATAGGCAACTCATAAGAAACAGGACCTTGATAAAAGAAATTATGAAATTAAGGTTGCAGTCCTATATTTACTTACCTGGAGTAAGTTCCATTGACATTAATGTGACTTACTTCTGGGGGGAGATGTATGGATTTTGTAAAATCCATCCCATTCCCACTTCACAAGTTGTCAGTTGTCTTTCGTTCCATCGCATACTCATTGGTGGATTTTTTCAGTTTCCTAAATTTGCACAAATTTGCATTTGCACAAATGTACAAATTCTCCCCAAATTGCGCAAATCCCCCCAAAATGAGCTTCTTCTTTTGTCATACTTTACCCTATGGAGGAAATGTGCATTTTTAACTTTTTTTTATTTTACATATTTTTCTATGATTAAATTGGTATAAAATTTCAAAAAGTAAAAAAAAACCTGGCCTACAAGTCTATGGAATCTGCATGACTCAGGAAAAGCCGGTCCATTGTGGGATCTGTGGGTCAGATTCATAGAAATCCAAACTTATTTGATTCCATTTTGGAATTCTCTGACATCCCTACTTCTGAGTAGAGGTGTATTGGATTGCGCTGTAAATCTTTTAAATTATTCAATCCTATGAGCTGTATCAAATTATTGTTATTAGGATTTTTTTAATGAAAGCTACAGGAGACCAGGAATAAGGAGGTGGAAAGGACACACTACATAGAAATAAATAGTACATATTGATTGTACTTTGCTGGAGCACAGTTGGGTAGCCGTGTAATGTTGTAAAGGAGAAAAAGTACATATTCATTTATTCAGATGGAATGTACCTATGGACAAAACTCTACTATAAACATGAATCAGGCAGAATCATACCAAGGCTACTAACCCAGCATACTATTTCTTACAGGCATCAAAAAAGATGCCTATGGCATGACTACAAGCAGGAGGGCAATAGGCCTTTCTCACTGTTCTTTCCTACAACTAGTTTTCAGAGGCAGTATATAGTCACTTGTACCCTTATTCTCCATGAGTTTGATTAAACCACTTATAAATCTATCTAAATTGGGAAACATGACTATATCTTGTGGTAGTGAATTCCATGGCTGAACTATGTGTGGTGTAAAGAAGTTATTCCCTTTGCCTGTCCTGAATCTTCCACCATTCAGTTTCATTGGATGACTCTGGTTCTTGTCTTATATAAGAGGGTGTGTGTGTGTGTAAACATTTCTATCTACTTTCTCCACACCCTGCATAAGAACATAAGAAAAGACATACTGGATCAGGACTGATAATCATTGATAGCCTTCTCCTCCAGGAATTTATCCAACCCCCTTTTAAAGCCATCCAAATTGGTGGCCATCACTATGTCTTGTGGTAGCAAGTTTAACTATGTGCTGTGTGAAGAAGTACATCCTTTTTTCTGTGCTGAATCTCTCAGCAATCAGCTTCATGGGATGGCCCAGGGTTCTAGTATTTTGAGAGAAGAAGAAAAATGTCTTCCTATTCACATTTTCTGCACCACACATTATTTTGTACACTTCTGTCTTGTCTCCTCGTACCCTTTCCCCCCCGAAGCTAAACAGTCCCATCTGTTGTAACCTTCCTTCATAGGGGTGATGCTACAGCCCTTTGATCATTTTAGTTGCCCTTTTCTGCACTTTTTCCAGCTCTACAATATCTTTTTTTTTTAAAGTATGTCTATCACATCCCTATTTACTTAACTAAATGACCCCCACACCTCAAGGTTGCAACCTTCCGTATAGGAAACTTGTTCCCACTGCAGCAACTGGGATTGCAGTCCTTCAAAATTGTACACTAAAGAAATCCCACTAAAGCCAATGGGACAAATCTGGAGTAAATGATTTGAAGATTGCAGCCTCTTCTATGCTGTTTTGATACCATAGAGGCAGGAAAAAATGGAAGAAGGGGGAAAAAACTTCAAACATCAATTTCATTTAATCTGGTGCTTAACACATTATGCACTAATGATACAGCAGTGAAAGCCAAGTATGAATAAAAGCTTAGTCAGGATAAAATAAAATAAAAAGTCTTAGAGAGTAATGACTTCCCCCTACTCCCACCCCCTATATATTTCCTCCTCTTCATAAAAAGAAAGACAAAGCAAGACTTTGGGTGAAATCCAGTATTGTACTTCTAAATGCTTTTAAGTTGTGTTCTGTGTCTGTCTGGCCCTTGAACATGTAAATTATTTTAGACAGCAGGGCCTGTAAGTCCCTGGATTCTCCTTTTGAATGCTTCTTTGAATCGTTGCCCTGCTGGATCACAGGACTCCACCTGCAAAACATCCTTCTTCCATAAAAGCTCAACAGAGGTGCATTTTTGTAGAGTGACCATATGAAAAGGAAGACAGGGCTCCTGTATCTTTAACAGTTGCATAGAAATGGGAATTTCAGCAGGTGTCCTTTGTATATATGGGGAACCTGGTGAAATTCCCTCTTCCTCACAACAGTTAAAGCTGCAGGAGCTATACTAGAGTGACCAGATTTAAAAGAGGGCAGGGGCACCTGCAGCTTTAACTGTTGTGATGAAGAGGAAATTTCACCAGGTTCCCCATATATACAAAGGACACCTGCTGAAATTACCTTATCAATACAACTGTTAAAGATACAGGAGCCCTGTCCTCCTTTTCAAATGGTTACCCTAATTTTTGAGAATACTGAAAGAAAGAAAGTGTGAAAGAACTCACCATTTTAGTATACAAAAATTACCATCTATTGTTTGAAGCAAAGGTCATTTTTAGTATTTGTGTATGTGGTTTTGCGTGTGTGCATGTGTGAGTGTGTGTATTCCCTATTACAGTAATGCAAAAGAGCCAACCCGGACACAAAGGCAATACACTAATAATTAATATTCCCATCTATGCTCAAAACTATATTCAATCTCAGCTTCACATGTTGGATATCTGATTTTGAATTGTGACAAAAGAGCCCATCAGCATATAATTCTGTTCACAAGTCAGGAACTCAACTTGTAAACCAGCTCACCAACTGTAACTAATGACGCAATCTTATATTTGTTTTAGTTAAGCCACAGTTTGTTGGTAAAAATACTAGAATTTCACATAGGCCAGCCAAGTCTACAATCTTTAAATGATGGTGTCCTTTATACAGGGAGAAGCCTGAGCATTCAAAATGCACAACACTATTCACCCAATGACTGGAATCAATGAAACTGGAGACGTGCTGCAGAGCTGTTCACTTGGGTAATGTTGAGTAAGTAATGTTTAGAATGGAGCACAAATCAGCCACAATTAAGTCTCAAATCAATGGAACAGAATTATGCATGTGTTTGATTCTTCCATTAAAACCAATAGGCATGATCCAGCCAGACATGAGCATTTTTATGTCCCATTGGTTTATATTGCAGAATTAAGCATTCACTTAAATCACTTCCATTTAAGTCAATGAGACTTAAAAGCAGAGCTGAGAGCTGGAACTACTTGCTCTGTTCTGTATTTATTTCCATTTGCATTGAGACGTAATCCCATTTTTGGCAGTTTTCTGCGCTCTCAAAAATATTTGCATTCTTCCAGTGCTGTTTGCCTCAGTGGTTTTGCCTTCTGCTTTGTCCTTGCAGCATCAGATCAGCCCTATCTTGATGACCCACAAGTTTTTTTGGCCAATGTTAGCATGATACTACGTGTGTCATGATGATGTCACAGTTACTCATAAGCAAAATTAATCCAATTGCTTGTAAACAGGAGTGAAGATAAATGAATCTTAGGATATTTCAGGTGAAGGAGGAGGAGGTGGTAAACGGTACCAAGCAGCAGTAGTAGTCAGGGTGACAAAAGGTCGCAAAACAGCATAAAAATGGCATGAATGCAATGAAATAGAATACAGCCCATACTGCATGTTACTGGAAAGATGTTACTAGTAGTTATGTTTTCTCCTTCTCCTTCTTCTAAAAATGTTTTATTTCTGAATTAAGTGCAAGGGACCAGATTGACATCATGGTGTGTGTGTGTTGGGGATTATAGGGGGGCTTTAACCCTATACCCTCCACTGTGGCCCCAATCTGGGTCAGCCCTTCTGTGCAATTCATGTTGCCAAAATTTATCTATTAAAACAAATGGATTATTTTTGGTAACCTATATTGCAGGCATGGGAGCAATGATATGAATTGGGAACACAATGAGGAAAAGGGGGTTAATGTCCTTCTGCCCCATTAAGGTCCATTCACTTACTCTAGAGTAAAAAAAAAAGTAATGTAACTTGTAGTGTGGAGCTCAAATGAGTGTTTTATTTTAATTGCCCCCCCTTTTTTTGGGGGGGTAATTTGAGTTGACTCTACTACTGTCAAAGCAAAACACATTATATGCAGCCCTCTTTAAGGGGAAGTTAACTTTGGCTTTATTATGACCTTGTAATTTAAAAGCCATTTAATTGGCCAGGATGGTACCTATGACCATAATGCCTTTCTTTAAAATCAAGGCAGTTCTCAACAAATACCTAAAGAAAAAAATTGAAATGAAATGAAAAATGTAGCCTGTGAGCATTCAGTAGTTAGAAAGATCATCCATCGTAGTTTCCTTCCCCTTTGACTGCTTTATTAATTTTCCTGTTTTCTGTACCATGAGCCTTTCTTTCATTATCTGCCCCCACCTCCATCAATTCATAATAACTAAACATGGGTTTAGCTGTGCAGGAGGGGTGAGCCCACACAGATAGCAACCTGTGGGTTCGAACATGAATAACTAAATGGGTAAATAGACTGAGCCTGTTCACCGCAGAACAGATGCCTGCACACAATGACGGCATCATCAGCCTCCTCCAAGCAGGGATAGGGCCATTACTGGTAATTACAGTTAATCATCCACAATAGTCTTTACCAAGATACAGATCAACTCTGAGCACCAGCCTAACAGGACCTAATGAGTGTAATGGAGGATGAAGAAAGCCTGATTAAACCTGTGGAACACTGAATGACCTGAACAGATGATGCATTGTAATTCTGCCTTCTCCTCTCTCTCTCTCTCTTTCTTTCTCTCTGCAACCCATCACTCAGTTAAATCAGTGCTGGTTATCTGGAAAATTAGTCACACGGCCAAGAACGCATTTCACATTGAATGCAAAGGGATTCAAATTCTCTGTAAAGGATGCTGTGCAACCAAAAGGATAGCTGAGGAACATCAGGGATTTCCCCCCTATTTTGAAAGCAAAAGTAGATACACCTTATGAAGCTGCTTTAATGAAGCTAAATCAATTGTACTGGAGGAAGCCACTGGAATCCAGCTATCCAAACATGAAAGCCCCCTTCAGGTGTTAATCTCCATGTATGGAAGGAGCACCAGAGCCACGCTGCTGGCCCTGCCCTCAGTGTTGGGTGGCTTCCTTGGTCCTGCCCCAACATCATAAGAACATACAAAGAACCAAGGGTCCATCTGGTCCAGCATTCTGTTCACACAGTGGCCAACCAGCTGTCAACATGGAATCTACAAGCAGGACATGAGTGCAAATTTTATGTAAATTGTGCCCTCTTTTTTTGGAGACACATTCCTTCTTTTTTGGTGATTTGTAAGTGGCTACCTTATTTTCTAGTCAAATTATAGTAATTATGTCTTCATTTACACCTTCACCTATAAATAAATTAATATAATAATAATAATAATAATAATAATAATAATAATAATAATAATAATAATAATTTATTTCTTACCCGCCTCTCCATCTGGATCAAGGTGGGGAACAACAACTATAAAATACTTAAAACTGAATTAAAAACATAGTATACATTATTAAAACATCCTAAAAACATGCAAATGTTGTCCTATTGCTGGTGATGCGTTTCCTGCTTTGGGGCGGCGGGGCGCGGGGACAATACGTAAGTGGCCATGCTATTCCGGGTGTTAATATATGGAAGGGAATGATTGTAAAAAAATAATAATGGTGGTGCAGGAGACTGGACAATAGAAATCAACAAAGAAGCACCATATGGTTCTCAGACCCAAGCTTTGGGGGAGCTACCATGCCTTTAAGAGTTGTAGAGAAAGAAGAATTTTACTCATTGCAGCTTTTCCTTTCACAGTGCTGTATTGACAAATTCACTTTCCATGCATCTCAAGAGGCATTGCCATGCCAGTTCATTGCAACAAAAACAGCCAAGAGCCCTGGAACACCTAACAAATCTACTGGAGCTTAAGTGTTTTGCGATTTTTCTATCAGGGTCTGTTTCTGGCAACCCTTCATGGAAGCCTCAAGATTATTTCTGGAATGCTTTACAATACCTGTGCAAAGAGTCCCTTCTGTGGTTTGTGCTACCATTGGGATGCCTTTCATCAACTTGCCAGCTCCTGAGGATCAGGTTGTAAGTAAATTAATTCATGATTTGTAGTTTAATAGTGTGCCATTTACTCCCACTTTAGCTTTGTAGTTTGTGCTCTTCTCATTGAATAACAAGGTTCTCTTTTATGTTTACTGAATATGCATATTTTCTCCTTTAGTGCCTCCTTTTCATCTTGTTCTCCACTGGAATTATGAATTCCCTGGATAAGCAAGCAATTCCTACTTCTGCCTAATGGAAATGTGATTAAATGAACTGCACATTCTATCAAATACAAACATGTTCTACACTTGTACAGCTAATAGCATTTGCTAGAATGTTGCTTGAAAAATATTTTTTTATGAACAAGACCCATGGGGTATGCATAACTTGCATTGAAAGAGCCCATTAAGACAAAGGGGGAAGTGAATCCATTACTGGAAGGCAGGCCACTGACTAAACAGAATAGTTAGCAACATAATGATAGCAACAATAATTAATAATTATTTTTTTTAATGATTAATAATAGCAACAACAATAACAACTAAACAATAAAAAAATCAAACACATTTCGTGCTACTGGGGGAGAATGATGTGTGTGTGAAGCCCAATCCTTTTCATGGTTACTCAGAAATAAATCCCACTGGGTTCAGCAGGGTTTACTCCCAAGTAAACAAGCTTTCAGTCACACCATAAGGCTGCAATCCTAAATATACTTACTAGGGACTAACCTTAAACTTTAATATGATAGTGGTACAGTTTTTTGGAGCCCCATATTTAAGCATTCTTAAACATGTCAACTTGTTGTAAAACTCCTAATTTGAATCTTCCAGTTTGCACCTTCCTTCCTTCGAATCTTTATATATAGGAGTAGAAAAACATTCAGTTTAGGCTTCTTCCTACTAGCATCCTTGATCTTGATTTTAATTTTGTGGCAATGATTTTATAACCATTTGGTCTAGAAAACTTTTTTTTTTAAAACTCCACTGCTTCAGTTTTGGCTCTCAGTGCTTTGGTTTATACCCAGAAAAGCAATTCCTTTATTTTGATAACCAGTAAGCCAACAGTTTCTGTCATATACTGAAGGGTGAACTTCAAAAACCATCATAGATTCAGACTGGTGAAACTGAATCTGAATCTTATCTCTACTTCTTATGTTTGAAGAACTGGGATGAAAATCTCACTAGAGCTGATTTTTCTCGACAACTTTCGGGCACATGACACATCTGGGAAGACAACAAATCAGCTTCCCTCACAGCATCGTACCTCTTCTGCTCTCTTCTTGATTGTGCAGACCGAGGCTTGTCAAATTGAAAATCCCTCTGGAAGAAAAGCAGTCAGAGTAACCTCTGGAACCTCAAAAACACTGCTTAGGTTGGGTTTAAACTCCAGAAGACATTATTTTATTTATATCGATTTGTTCATCATCAGCTCAATGAGGTTAGTAAGTTTCACTTTTGGGGAAAAGAGAGGCAAATGGCAAAACGCGCACACACACACTCCAAGCGTAGAAGTTGGACATTGATGCTTAATGCTAACAAAGCACAGGAGAATAACAGGTCATCAATTTAATGGCCTTTTTCCCTTCCTTCTGTGTTACACAGCTGCTGCTGCTGCTGTTGTCAATTGGAGAGGCAGCAAAAACAAACACCTTAGCAAAAAAGAAAAGAAAGAAGCTGTGCTGCTACTATTACTAAAACTCAACCCCACCCCCAAGAAACTGAAGGGGAATTTCTCCTCCTCATGGAGAAATTTGGTGAAATGCTCCCCATAGTTTCTTGCCCCACAAATATGGTGGAGGCTTTTGAGAGGCCATTTGGGCACAGGACTATTTTAAATAGAGGAAATGCATCTTTGAAATGAATATTTGACACATATAGGAGTTTTTGCTATTATGTTTAAATACAGGACACACACACATTTTGAATAAGGGCTGTATGGCCAATGGTGCAAAAGTTTTTGAATCTACCATTCTGAGCATTTCTGCTCGAGTGATTTATAGCATACTCATGATTGGCCACTCATGGAAGTTTGTGGTCTTTTCAATGATGATGTCAACCTCCAGAATGTCTCCCTCACTTTCTGGCTTTTCACCCATTCAACCAGTTTGGAGAAATCCTTTTGGAGCTGTATGCAGCCTACTTTAGGAATGTATGAGAAATTGATTTGAGTTTTTGATTAGGATTTACCCAGTCCTCATGTTCTGGACTGAACATGGACTTGGATGCAATTTGATTTCTGAGCTTGCAATGTGATTCATGGACCAAAAGAAGAAGAAGTAAATTTGCATACATTTAAAAGATGCACATAATTGCACACAAGTGCACACAAATGCGCATTTAGAAAAAAGTTAGGGCTGTGCACAGCCACTCCCTACTTGCATCAGAAGCCATTTTGGAGCCTCTGAAATAGCCCCAATTTGACTCAAGGCACTTCAGAGGGTGCACATCTCACCTTGGCACAGAAGCAAGATTTGATCTCCCCTGAAGAAATTCAGCTTTGCAGGTTCCTGGGTGCCGGGTGGCCAGCACCCAGGAAACCCAGATGCAAGGGTGACTAGGAGTCCTCTTTTTTGGAGATACGTTCCTTCTTTTTTGGTGATTTGTAAGTGGCTACCTTACTTTCTAGTCAAATTATAGTAATTATGTCTTCATTTACACCTACACTAAATTGTTGTCCTATTTCTGGTGATGCATTTCCTGCTTTTGGGGGAGGGCAATGCATAAGTGGCCATGCTATTCTGGGTGTTAATACATGGAAGGGAACAATTGAAAAGATGCCAAAGGGCCAGTTTTAGATGTTGTAGTTTGTGGCCATAGATATAGTAAAAACAGAGAGCTGCCATGACCTTAACTTTAAATTGTGGCTCAGCTGTCTGGGAGGAGGATGCAATTTAGAGGTAAGTTGCAGCCATGGGAGGTGACTGGGGGAGGGGGAGGAGGGCTGGGAGGGACAGGGAGGAGAGTCCAGTGAGTCCAATGGACTCACTTGGACTCATGGAGAGACTTTCGTTGGCTGTCCTGGGTGTGTGGGCGGGTGCGGGGAAGCACTGCTCCCAATCAGCCCGAGGTTTTGGTGCCAATCTGCTTCAACCTCCGAGTGCCTGGGACCGACCTGGGACCACCTTGGATCCAGGCCAAGGTGGGCCAAATCAGCCTGCCTTGCCTTACATTCAGGGATTCATCCCAAGCTGGTGCACAACCCTAGAAAAAATAAACACAAAAACACGCATAGGTGTTCATGCAAAAATACTCAATATGGACTCCAGTTGGAATGAGCTTTTAGAGTTGGAACTTTGACGAACTCAAGTTATACTGATTCACAGATCCCTAGTCTATTTTGTTTTTCACCACCCTGAATAATTTGACATTAGATGCAAACTTGGTCACCTCATTGCTTATTGGGGCTATGTTCGGATAATGCTACAGTGTTTGTGTTGTGGCAATTCTGATGTTCAGCTTGGGCAGGAGGGTAGAAGCCCTACACCAGCATTCCCCAACCTGGTGCCCTCCATGTGTTTTGTAGTACAATTCCTGGAATTCCTTACCATGGGCCATGCTGGCTGGAGCAGATGGAGCAGTCCAAAACATCTTCAAGGCGATGGGTTGGGAAAGGCTGGCCTTCATGGTCTCCAGGTTCAGCTTACTTCATCCTAAGAACCCACAAAGATTTTAGGACTATGTGAGTTATCTTTCTCAGCTGAGGATTCTTTAATTTTGTTTGACTTGCATAATGCTCAAAAGGGTGTTGTTCATGATGCTATTGGTATTAACTGGAGCACAGTGTGTTAATTTTACTCTTAATGACAGGGTTACTTTGTAAGTTTTTTTCTCTTTTGTCAGCAGAGAACATCTTTCAGCTGTTGGAAAGGTGTTTCTAACTTGTTCCATAACTTTCTCACAATTGAGTAAAAGGAAAACTGAGATATTTTGTTTATGGTTAAACAGTTGCAGTGTCTCCTGAAAAGGGAACTGTACGGAGACACTTTCATTTGAACAAAGCTCGGAAAACAAAGAGATGACTGGCATTTTTTTTGGCTTAATTATAGTGTGTTCCTACATGCCTAATATGCTATTAATTCCAAAATAACTCCCATAATCCTTAAAAAGGGAGAAGAATGGAGCGACTCTGTTTTTACGTGTTTTTACCAGCAATTACGAAGGCTAAAATCTTTGAATCTTCCATTTGCCAATATTATTATATCTATTAATCACTTATTGCCAGTAGCAACCTCGATCACAGTCGTACCATGAAGCGTAAGGATTTTAAGATCCCCTTTTAACAACGAACTATTTAATCACATAGTTTGTCCAGGAGGCAAATAAAAAATAAAAAATAAAAATGGTTATCTATTCACAGGCCTGTACACATTATGACACATAAAATAGCAAAACCTTGCTGCATAGGCTTACATTCTGTACACCCCTATGATCATGCCCCCTTATTTGCTTTTTTCCTAAGCGAAAAGGCCCCAAGAATTGTAAACAATTCAACCCCTGAACATAACAAAGCAAATTATTTCACAGCCCTACTGGACTGCACAAGCTGAGGAAAGGAATGCAATGCAATGCAATGAGAGCTTCCGTTTTTTTAATGTGTGGAGATATAAGGAAAAGCATGGGCCGATCTACACCAAGCAGGATATAACACTTTAAAAACAGTATGAAAATGGTATTTGTAATGTGTCCTGGGCCTGAGCAGTTGTCATAACCTTTATAAACCGTTATAAGCAGTAGTGTAGATCCTGCCCCAGAGGCAGGATACTACCCAATTTCGCACTAACATGTAATTCAGTTCAATTCCTTTAAACATATTAGACTACTAAGTTCTTGCACCTGGAACATAGAAGAGGCCAAGACCAAGATGTCTGTTTGGAAATGATTCGTTAGTTCTCTCAGCATAATATTTCTGATCACCAGTCAGGAAGACAGAAATGTATAATGTATATGGGGTCTAGTTCTTCATAGTGTGATTTTAAATCGGACAGAAATTTATATATTGATCAATAAATAAGAGAGAGCGACTAGATTATCTGTTGGATCCTCTCAATTTTATAGCTGTAACTCCATGAGGGCTAGTAGTTTGTTTATTTGTTGTTTCATGGACATATCAACTTTACAGATGCAATACAGGTAAGCACACAAAATTTCTACAATGCAAAGAAGTAAAATACAAAAAAGATCCATGAGGGCAGATTTGCAGAAGTATCTGTCCCTGTCTCCTGCCTGCTGTCCTTGTCCCCCACAAACACACATGCTGATTTCAAGCATCATACGGTAGCCAGTTGTTTATGATATTGTTCTTCCCATGACAACATTTCAGGAAGTATATTCAACATATGCTGGCAGTGGCCTCTCACTGTTACTGCTATTGTAGCTCCACCAAAGCAACAGTGGCAGAAGTCTTTAATTCATATAATAGTAGAATCTATTATGTGAATTTAACAGATTGTTTTAAACAGGGTACTTTACATAAAATACCCCAATTTTACAAACCATGGCTTATTATAACTGCCAAATTAGGATTTACATTTTTTTTAAAATGCATCCCTGTTGAGTTGTGATGTTTTAAGGAGGGATCATAATTCAGTCTCTGCTTTCCTATTTTCCTGTGATGCTCTGGAATAAAGCTCCATGTTGGATATGTTCATTTCCTGCTGCCAAAAAGTGCCTGCTTCTGCTCCCTTTTCCAGGATCTGCTCTTGTGCAGTCCTGCATCCTTTTCATAAGACCATCCCATTCCTATGCTCGCCTTCCATGGTGTGAGATTATTGCTTCTCATGTAAACAGGTTTTTCTGCTCCCTATGCATCAGCTAATCCTCTTTGGGAAAGGCCCATTAATTTTTTTGAACCGCCAAGAGAACTTCGGCTATTGGGTGGCATAAAAATGTAATAAATAAATAACTCAGTGGTAGAGCAATGGTTTTGCCTGTAAAAGGTCTCAGGTTCATCCCCTGGTGCCTTCAGATAGAGCTAGAGAAGTTTCCTGCCCCAAATTCTGGAGAGCCACTGCCAATCAGTGTGTGCAAAACTCAACTAGACAGGTCAAGGGTCTGATCGCTCATAAGGCACCTTCTAGTGTTCTTTCAGTTGGTGGTGGGTGGGAGGTGGGAGAATGCAGCCTGAGTTAAAATCAGCGATATCTTGTGTGCACATAGAAGTACTTTCCTCTTGCACAAGGTGGAGGGAGCTTGGACCCTGCATCCATATTTTCATTCAATTGTAGATTCTGCAAACACATTTTGTGTGTTTGGGCATTGTGCAGGGGGCAGAGAGAGGAATACACACTGACAGAGCACTTTTATGTATGCATACTTGGAAGTGAGTCCTACTGTGTTCAACAGGTCTTACTCTGTTTTAACTATATTTAGGACTGCAGCTTATAGAAAGGCTCCTGATTCAGGAGAAATCATCTAGGCACTTTAGCAAGTGCTTTGGATAATGACAGGAGAATATCGCAACAAATTATTGAAAGGTGAAAGCAGAATATAATTAGTTATGTGGCCCCTGAAACCCGACCCATTATTACTAGGGGACAATATTGATTTAACATACACCAGTATTGATGATTATATATATATATATATATATATATATATATATATATATATATTGCTTGGCTTACAACAAAATTAAAAATAAATGAAAAATACATTTAGTAAAATGGAACAATAACAAAACCTATAAAAGCAGCATTAAAAAAATTGTGGCAGAGATACAACCAATCTGAGCTGAAACCAGTTAAAAGATCTGAGGAAACAGAAAGGTCTTTGTCTGGTGCCAAAATGATATCAAAGTCAGTGCCTGTCGACCCTCTCTGGACAGAGCATTCCAAACCTAGGGTGCCATCACAGAAAAGGCCCTTTCCCCAATAGTTACCCACCCAAACTTTCTTGTTAGGGGAACCCGGAGAAGGGCATCTGAACAAGATCTTAAGGGAACCTGGTATTAGGATGTAGGATCTTTGGGCAGGTGCCAGTACACCATCGCTCTGAAAGGGCTCCCTGATGACTCCTTCCTTGGTCCCCTTTCTAGCATGATAGCCATGACCCAAACATCTAACATGAAATAAAGAAACCTATAATGTACTTACATGGTCTTATTTGCAGATACTCACAACTTATTTTTTAAAACTTCTACTAGAATCTCTAGTTCTCAGTGCCATCACTGGTCTGTATTCTAGGATAAAATGGCAAACTCCTAAAATAAAATACTTGCTTTCCCTAATTAAATGCCCAGTGATGTTTGAGACATCTGTGAGGAATATCAAGGGCAGAAGATGATCAGAAGAGTGGATGGTTATCATTATCTTTAATAAAACATATGTGTACCATTAAGGAACACAAATCCATGAAAGGGTTAACACCTTTCCTCTGCATATATTCAGTGGCTTCAAAGAGTTCTCAAACAAGATGATAAATCAGATGATAAAGTAGATTAATTGTGAAGCTTTGGTTTTTTGGGTTTTTGTAAGTTAAAGCTCTGTGTTTCACAACTGAGCACACCTTTGGAAGCATAAGGGTTCTTGGTTTATTAGTCAGTCTGATGGATTTGTGGTGATGACACATTGTGGGAACATGTCTGCTTGGCAATTTAAATTGGCTTTTTGTTTGGGGCAGAAGGCTGTCCAGTAACCCTAGATTTGAACATGTCAATGCATTTTTGAGGTCAGAGTGACTTGGAAGTAACAGTGTGCCTCACTAAAAAAAATCCCTTGGATACTAGATAAATATCTTCCCAGCTATTTAATTCTATATTTTCTTGACCTTAGCTAGTAGATATCTGTTTTTGGAGGTACAATTTTCTCCAAGGCCATGGCTAGACCAAGCCTATATTCCAGGATTGTCCCGGGATCATCCCTGTGCATCAAAATGACACGCAGGGGATCCCGGGAGCAAGCAGGGACGACCCCTGCATTTGCCTGGGATAGTCCTTAGGTCTAGCTAAGGCCCAATTGTGGGGGAAATACCAGGTTGAAGCATCTTCAGAGGTTGACGACGAAGAAAGAAACAACAATATAGAGTTATTGATTTGGCTTGTCTTGAGTTTTACCATCTTTGTCCAATATTTCACTACTACTGTGGATAGGACACCAAAGACATGTTTTAAAATGCATTTATATGAAATGGGGAGCTTTAAGTTGTGTTGCTGTGTCCAGAGCAAGCCAGCAATTATGCAAGTGTTGGTATTAATTAATGTACCATGCCGTTAGCAATAAATCAGTTCCTTTGTTTAGTGTGGTCTTTGGTCAGGAAACCCAGTTTGAAACTTGGCAACCAAGGGCATTTCCCCCTCCCCCCACAAAAGCACAGAAAAACTCCAGTTTGAATTACCCTTTTACATATCATTTCTAGTCTTTTCTCTCCCCCTCCACCTGCTTTTTATATCATCAGCTATTCTTGGTGGAGAACGTATTACAAGGATTGTGATACTTTATGTTGCTTAGAGCATGTCCATCTAGTTACCTTCCCATTGTCCTGTTTTGATACTGCAGTGTGCAATTGGGAATATGGGAAGCCCCACATTCCAAGAAAGAATCCAGAGATGCAATTGGCATTGCCCAGGCTGATCCTGCATTGGTTTCTACCAGCCTCTTCGACTTGCAGGGATCAGTGGAGTCTGAAGGACCCTACCTATGTTTACTGCAGGGATTGGATTCATTGAAACAGTACATCTGATCCCCTTTATTAGAAGGATGGATGAGTCCCAATAAGCTATCATAAGCTGCATCATAGTAGGGGCAACATTCCAATTTGCTAGCATGCCAGACCAAGGGCTTAGCCGGATTACCACTCTGCTGATTATGCTATTCCTTCCCAACAGAGACATGTTTAACTCATTGGGGAAATGGCAGACTTTCTATCCCTCTCCTGGCTGTCAAGGGTAGGCTGCCAGTCATTGGTTGTGTAGCTTAGGCAACAAAGTCCTGAAAAGGAGAGGCAGGCAAAACAAACAAAACCCAAACCCTGACATTACTTATTGAGAAGAGTAATTGAAACAGAGCTTCTGTAAAATGTCCGATGTATGTTTGCATGCAAGCTCCTGAGCTTCATAGAAGATAACCCACACAAAGATATAATGCTGTTTTCTGCATGTGAAATGATCACGTGTGAATGCACTCCAATGACCAAACTTGCGTTTGTAACTGCTAAAATTTTGTTTTGCCATTTGCTGTTTGACTGTTGCATGACAGAAGATAAAAATGAAGAGATTTCCAAAAGGAATGGGCATGCTGAAATTTTGATGAGAGGATTCAGTCCTACTTTTCTTCATTCTCAGCACTTAGAAGCTTATCAGTGGAAAAACCTTTCAGTTTCCCTTTTGAAATGGGCTGTAGACTTATTCAGTTTGGGCCAAACTAAACATTTCGCTAATCACACATAGTATAGTTATGTGCAATAGTTTGATTTACCTTCATGTAAGCATGCATGGCCCTAGTGCGGACCAGGGACCATATTGTACCAGGAAGAGTGTGTGTGTTTAAACCTTACCCCATTTTCCCCTGAAATTCCACCCCAACCCGGCAGGTGAAAAAAAGAATAAAGTTTCCATTGGAGTAATTGCCTTTGTAGTACTGTACCTGCAAACAATATTAGTGTTGTTCTATTGTCATTTGAGAGCTCAATGTCTTTCCCCCCCAGCTTCAGAGATCTTTGTTCTATGCATTATTCAGGACAGTACCATCTCTGATGTGTCCTGTTCTCTTGGGAACCACTTCTGAATGTCATATTTACAGACTAACGCTAAAGTATATTGAAATAGGTACCATGGCTGGGGAGGTAAATGCTGCAGTGGGTTAATGCATTAACCTTTCACACCTGAAGACCTGGGGTTCAATTGAGGTTTAGGTCACACACAAAATTATTGTGGTATCTCACTAACGTTCCCAGTGGATGTTTGCCTACCTCATGGTGAATTGGCAAATGATTTGTCAGCTTCAGCGTGTATGAATGCACGCTGTACTTGTGTGTAGATATGCTGGAGAACTTTAATAGCAGCATATGCAGAAATGTTTTCACACAGAGCTTGCCTGTTGTATCCTAAGTCAAGCTGACAAAGATGAGCTGTATTCCTTTGAATGGATTCCTGGTGATCTGAGTTACTTTTGCAGATTGTTGTGTTGAGGTAACACAATCATGATGGTATTGCCTCTGCTACCTTAGACATAGACATAGTTTGCATGACACAGCCAGGTCATTGTGGGTTATTTATCCCATGATGAGCTGCGGTACATAGTAGATGTGTGCAGCTGCTGTTTTCAATACACAACCTTTGTTTGGGGCAATCAGGGGTTGTGATGTGTTGTGCAAAACCAGCCATCATGGATTATTTAAAGATTAAACAACCTTGGCATAATTTTCAATTACTAGTAAGGTTATGTGTCAATTTAACCCTCAAATAACTCATGATGACCAGATTCACATGATATGGTGCAATCACTATCACCCAATTGGAGATTGTGTATTCAAAATGGCAGCTGTATGCTCCTAGCATACACCACAGCTCATTGTGGGTTAAACAAACCCATGATAAGCCAGCTGTGTCATGCAAACTGGCTCTTACACTTAGGTGCTTCCAGATGGATGGCTTCTAGAACTACCAATAAAAGGGCAATTGACAGCCATTTCATCTTTTTCTCGCTAATGATTCTTTTTCCAGAAAGAAAAATGGAAGATGTGGTGGGAAAACATGGTTGGTTACAACTTGAAGGTGACATCATCTGAATACCCCCCTCAATATTTCATGAATGAAGCAGGGCTATTGTGCAAATGAATGCACTGGCCCATTTATTTATTTATCCATTACATTTATAGCCCACCTTTCCTCCAAGAAGCTCAAAGTGGCATACAAGATCTGCCTCCTCTCCATTTTATCCTCACAACGACCCTCTGAGTTGGGTTAAGCTGAAAGTCAGTGACTGGCCCAAAGTCACTCAGTGAGCTCCATGATCAAGTGAGGACTAGAACTCAGGTCTCCCAAGTCCACATCCAACACTCTAACCACACCACATTGGTTCTGCAGCACTACACCCAGTCCTGTCCGTTCTAACCAGAAGGGGCTCTTCAAGGCCCCAGCAGAGGTCTTTTCCAGCCCTATGGCCTAAAATCCCTTTGAGAATCCAAGGATCAAACCTAAGAACTTCTGTTGCTTTTACTCCCCTTACTGAGGCTGAGATTCATTGCAATGTATTCTGCTCATCATGCCTCTCAACATTTCAGTTAAAAATAGAGAAATGCTTGTAATATATTGAGCAGGGGGTTGGACTCGATGGCCTTGTAGGCCCCTTCCAACTCTGCTATTCTATGATTCTATATTAATTTTCACTTAATAAGTTTCACGTCCAGAGCTCTCCTGCTATTCTACCTCTGGTATGCTATTCTTTAGCATGTTATACTTCCATATGCTAAATAGACTTTACTCCACCTTTAGTATGCTAGATGCCCTTACTCTGCAGTCAGCTATCTTCCACTGAGGTAAAAGCCAAGAGAGTGATTGTCAGTAAAGATATCCATAACTGTTCCACATCATCTCAAAATATACTCCAACAGCTGTAGTAGGTGGAATGGAGGTTGCACACCTCCCAATACCTTAGAAGCCTTGTGCATGAATTGACACAAGATCCATGTATGTGCTCCCTTCTTCAATGTTGAAATGGCACCCTGAAGAATTATAACACTGCCAGTATAAAAACAAACAAACAAATAAGGCATCCTCAAAAAGCCAAACACGGATAGCGAGTTATTGTTTGATACCGTACCTGATAAATTGGGTCAGCTGGAACATATGGCGTAGTGTCCAGCCAAGTCGGAGCTGCCCTGTTGGATTCTGCCCATGGTTCATATATCCCACCCACAACTGCATTGTACTTTTATCCACCGTAGGTTGGGTCTGGGATACAAGAGGCTTTCTACAAAAGCATCCCAGAAAGGTAGCTTTTTCCTTGGAACAATGACGTACTCAGCACTGGAAGCAAGGCATTGCTGGACTGCATTGGTGTTAGGCTGGCCTAGAACAGCATGGGCTGCAGAACCTAATGTGCCTGCATTTGCCAGGGATGGAAGCCGTGAAATTGCCATTCTGCCATGCACTTAGATCCATCTGGATGCATGCTGTGTTATCCAGCAGTGTGTTTGGACTTATGCACTGCTTTTCGCCTTTCATCTGCCCCTGCTCCGGTCCCCTCTGAGTTAGCTAAACTCATGGCCATGCAAATGCTGTGCCTGTATTCTTCCCTTCTCTCTACATGCAGGTGATTATTGGAGTTTTAAAAGGCTCCTCATTAGACTGAGAGTAAAGAACAAAAATATTCCACGCTTTTATTACTTTGGAAGTATTTGATCAAGGACGTTAAAACAAACTTAACATTGATACCCTCATTTGCCTAAAACTGTAGTAGATTTAGCTCAGAAAATAGTGAGTGTCACATGGCTGACTTTAAAGCTTGAAATAATCTCTACAGAACATTAGAAAAAACACATTTGGGATCTTCCGTATTTAAGTAAATCATGACACCAATCGGTTGAGGAATGTGGAGCTGCATCGATAAAAATGTGCCGTGGCTTTATGATCGTTCTGTGCAATCCTGGCACACAGGTCTGTCATGCAGAATGATACATCATGTTCAGTTTAAACTGGTATAAACAAAGGTACTTTCACCTCTCGGGTGTTGTCAGTGGCTGTTCTAGTGCATTGCCCCAGATTACAGACATTTCCTCCTAGTACATGAGATGCAAACGTAATGTGAATGTGTCTATCTTCAGAGCCAAAGCCTGCTCTTTCAGTACTTCAGAACAGTGGAGGCTGGTGGCTCCAATGTCAGTGGGATGGTGAATCCACTCTGGGTTTTAGTCAGAAATCTGAGCTAACCAAAGTGCTTTGCTTTGCACCTTGGATAGCTCCTTTAGAGTTTTGACTGAAGTCTGGAGCGGATTCACTGCCCCCACTGACATCAGAGCCTGTAAACTGGGGCAAGACGTGTAATCAGGGCAATGCACTAGAAAAGCCACTGACCACACCTGAGCGGTGTAAGTACCTTTGTTTTATACTAGTTTAAGCTGAACATGACATATCATTCTGCATGACAGACCTGTGTGCCAGGATTCACCACCTCCACTGATCTAAGGCCTTCCATGGACAGAAGAGCACAATTGGATTCAATCCACTGTGTTCTGTGATGCGTTTTTATTCATGTATTTTCCTAAGCACTTTCCCCTCCAATGAACGGGTTTTTTCATTGTGCCTTTTTCAATAGGAATTTAAAATGTTCAATTGGATTTTACTCGTGGAAGCACCTTGGATAGCTCCTTTAGAGATCTGACTGATTCTGGATTTACTGCCCCACTGACATCGGAGCCACCAGCCCTAACTGTTAAAGATACAGGAGCCCTGTCTTCCTTCTCATATGGTCACCCTACAATAAAACAACAATGGACATCTGGCATATGACCCTCTGGAGAACTCCAAAGAGCCAGATTTGGCCCCGGGGACTGAGGTTCTGTACTATCTTGTAGTGTCTAAATTCAATCTAAAGATCAAGAACCAGGTGAAGGGAGAGTTGCAGGGGCCTTGAAGTTGGCCATCAGCAGTTAACAACTGGACAGCAAGCTGAGTAGGCACACAGATTGCCTGCTCATAATCTTCCCCACTGTGGTTAGATGTGCTGTTTTTTTTCTAATACAGTTAGAGCAATTATTCCCGAATTTTCAATTGTGCATATAAATTAGCATATGCAAATTTTATACAAATCGCATACCTTTTTTGGGGTGATGCACTTAAAGAGGATGTTTTGCAATACATAAATCACCACCCTACCAACAAGGCCTACCAGACTCAAAGGGTGCGAATAAAACACTCGTGAAAAATTGAGATGTTTTCATGGTTGCCCAGTTTTACTATGTACAGTAAACATTGCTTTGAGAACGTTTGGTGGAAAGAAAGTCAATACATGTTCTTAATAAATAAAGTGGTACAGTGAACTGATAAACAGGCTCATTGGGATAGGAGACCTGTACAATCCAAAAACCATATTTTGAGTCTTTCTGGTGCTTTCGGACATCAATTGGTCATTCTTTTCTTTAAATCATTTTTAAACAATGGAATTGTGGAATATTCCTCTAAGTATCTTTCTCTTAAATGTCTTTTCTGTCATTTTCACCTCCTGTTAAGGGCTACCTTTCCTAAATATGATCCAAGGCACTTCATCAGTTCTGAGTACTCAGGTATTGTTTCTTTGACATATCCAGTAATGGATAATACGAAACGCTGTTTCCCCTACCCCCACCTCCACTTATACTTACCATTAAGCACCTGGCAATTGAATGTGACAGCTATCTGGCTTATATCTCTTTGGAGCAATTTTTGGGTAAGTCTACAAAGGGATTAGTTAGGATAGAGTCTTCTTCTAGTTAACATGCCAAAGGTTTTCCATCATACACCCTCATCTTAAGGACATAAATCATTCTATTTTAGTAAATCTTCTGCCAGGTATCAATAACTTTAGCATGATCCAGTCACAATGTTGAAGACTCTTTGAAAAGGTAAAAATAAAATTTGGCTCAGACGTTTACCTTGATCTATGAGCGCAGACTTGGAAATCGGTCTTTTCCAACAATATTTGTCTTCCGCTCTCCAAAGCAGTCTTCGTAGCTACTTGGGGCCAGTGTTTGGCACCAAGAAAGAAGAGGAAGGAGGGAAATAGTCAAGACACAAACCTGGCCAGGAAGCAGAAGCTGGCCGGGAAGAAATAGCAGCCAAAGTTGACTGGAGAAGCATGGAGGCTTCAAGAGGTATAACAAAACAGTAGCATGCTGTGCAATCAGGACTGGTAGTAAGTGCTAGACAAAACCAACCAACCAAAAAACCCCACATCAACCTTAAGTGTTGGCAACCTCTGCACTAACTCTGGCATGAGCCAGTAATCTAATTTTTTTTTTAAAAAAAGGCACTCAAGTCAGCTAACAATAGTAAAATTCCAAGAAAGAACAGGAATACAATCAAAACATTAAAAGGTTAAAAACGCAATTAAAACTCATCAATCCAAATAAATAAATAAATAAATAATGACATCCAACTAGTCAGAACCCTGCTTTAGCAGAAGCCTGTCTGGATCAACATGTCTTTTTCAGCTAGCAGAAGGACAGCAGAGAGGGAGCCAGCTCGGCCATCCTTGACAAGGGAGTTCCAGAACCAGCTGCCGAGAAAGAGGAATGTGCAAGAATTTCATTTGCACTCGCAAAACAGTCGAGGATGCCCCATTTGCAGCCATGAGTGTGAGCAAGAGAATGAGCTCTCTGAAAATGTTCACAAATTATTGAACTTGCCTTCACATTCAAAAATTGCAGAAATTTCAGAGAAAAGGCAGTTCAAAATTGTACCTTTTTTTTTAATCTATGGGGGGAAAGTTGCACAAATTTGAAAAATACTCACATTTTTGCACGATTTCCCCATTCAATTCATGGAGTTTTTGCGTTTGTGCAAATTGGGCAGCAATCACAAGCTCTCACTGAAATCGAAGAAGTGAGCATCAAGTTGATGCTTGGAGGATCTGGGTGAACAAGAACATTGTTTGTTTGCCCATCCCTACCAAGAAGACCCTTTCTTTGTTCCTACCAAACATGCCTCTGACTCGATGGCCTTGTAGGCCGCTTCCAACTCTGCTATTCTATGATTCTATGATTCTAGTGTAGAAAGCCCTAAAAAAAACTTGGGATCAGGATATCTGACAGTGCACCTTCTCCCCTACCAACCTGCCCAGTCACTGAGGTCATCCGAGGGCATGCTCCTGGTCGTTCCACATACACCCATCCTCTGATTGGAGGGGAAGAGCCTTCAGCGTGGTAGCCCCCCTCGTATGGAATTCCCTGCCTCTGGAAGTCAGGCAGGCACCAACTTTGTATTCCTTTTGGCACCTCCTGAAAAGGCAGTTGTTCCAGGAAGCCTTCCCTTGATGACCAGCCACGGTTCACTTTGCATTTTACTTCTTTTAAAAATCTATTTTAATGTGTTTTTATTCTGTTTTTATTTTATTTTATCTTGTACACTGCTCTGAAATTTTGAATGGGAAGCGCTATATAAATATTGTAAAATAAATAAATAAATAAATACATGCTGAGGAAGTGCATGAGCCGAGGATTTATAGAAAAGGAGGAAAGAATATCTGCTTTTTCTGTTTCCCCATGCTCTTAGGTGCTTCTTGGTTCTTCTGTTATTGTAAAGTGAGTGCTCCCTCACTGTCGTATTTGCAGTATCCACATCAGAGCATTCATTATAAAACTCTTTGCATTTTCCAGATTGCTGCTGACCATTAGAATAAATTGCTGATACATGAAAAGCTCAGCACCAGTTCTGGTATTCTGCTTCTTACGTAATGAAGGCCGAAGACATTCAGGCTGTAATCCTATAACCATTTATCTGGGAGCAAGCCCTATTTAATTTAGTGGGATGTAATTTCCATTCAACTGTACTAGGACAATGGTGACTCTATATATTAAATTAGGGGTGGGCAACTTGTGGACCTCCAGATGATTTGGCCTTTGACTCACATCAGCTCTAGCCAGCATTGGTAGTTGTAAGTACTGATGGGAGTTGTAGGCAAAACATCCTAAGTATTACAAGTTGCTCACCCCTGTGTTTTATGATCAGGGGCAGAAGCCAAGGGGGGCCTTGCACACTCAGCCAGCCCTGCTGGTCACGGTCCATGCAAGGCCCCTACCACAGAGCCCCAAAATGAGCAGAAATGTTGGATTGGATCCTGCTACATATTCTTACAGTCATGGGAATTTTCACACTCAATAGGTGTCTTGATGAAAATGGGTATATACACTCTCCCATACCCTACACAAGCCTGGGCACTGATTTTATAAAATGATACTTCACTTAAAGTTAGGGTTAGAAAAAAAAATAGAGGTTCAAAATATTCTAACCCCAGAGCTGTGATTCCAAGATGAAAAAACAAAAAAATGGTGAAGTGTAACATGCTCAGCCTCCACCCCACAGCTTCTTTTGACTAAATATTATATTACAAATAACCAGTTAGACTGATTCAAATACAATTTGTTGAAGGAACTGAGAACTCTGCCTCCCACAGGGACAGATACTGTATATAATGCAATTCCAGCAGCGTGAATCTCATGTTTCACTACCCATGTTTCGAATATAAAGTGCCACAGGATTTTGCACTCCATAGGCCGAGTAGATGCTATGCTGCTCCTTGTAAACCATACAATGCTGGCTTATGCATAATGACACACATCAGTTTTCTACAGGAAACTGGAAGCAGATACTGTGTTGGGGAGTTCAGCCTATTGCAGTGTTATATGGTGTGATTTGAAGAGGTTACCTAAAATGGGAAATGTAGCACTTTTGCCCCAGTAACACGACTGCCACAGCCATGATTTATATAAACATGTGGCACTCTGCAATGCTCTCCCCTCTATAAAATCATTGTGGGACAGCTGGGTGATGTTAACTAAGACTTAATCATAAACATCTGCTTAGTTTACGAAAAAATCTTGCCTTGATTCCCAGATTTGCCTCAAAGAAAATATACTGTGAAGTTGTATGCAGAAATTATTTTAACCATCTTTTTTTTTTTAAAAAAACCAGTTTTAGTAGTTGTCATTTATATAGTCTAACTCCTAGTCCCGTCCCCCCCACTGACACATGCACACTAACAAATCAGATCTGTTTGGAGTTTGCTGACTGTTTTCTAACACTTAATAAAGAGATCAGATGCCTTGTAGTTAACTTATGGATTGCCGGTACCTTTGGTATTGGGTTGCGTGGTCTCAGACAAGGTTCCATTTTGTTTTAAATGCAACTGACAACTTTAAACTTGCTCCATTTTTTAAAAAACAAAAACAAAACAGTTTAATCAGTTGTGCATGTTAAGGAAAGTCAACTGGGATGTCCCTTTTAAAGTTTATTTGCAAATAACATGGAACGTACTTAAAAAGAAAAGAAAAAGATAATGGCTACAGGCTTTGATGTACCTCCCACTCTTCAGGTAACTCTGCTAACACAAGTTTTGCTAATTTCATTGAGGTTTGGGAAGGGACAATGGGTTAAGGATATGGCTGTTTGAAACATACTTATTTGTCAGTAAGTGGCATTCATTTCAACTTCAAGTTATAGTATTTACAATGGTTTACAGCTGGATACTTAATTTACAGTACATTTCCAGATACAGATTGGAATAACTGGATTCCTTATTCTTCTTTCTTTCTTTTCTTTTTTGCAATGTGCAAATTTGATGAGTCCATTTCCTTTTACAGATTATCTGCATTGTGCTGTGGTTCTGTCTAGATCCTGTTCCATGAGTAAATATTGTGCTGTGTATATTTAGTTGATTATTTATTCAACCTTACAGAGTACATTACTTATTATTCATGCATCATTGTCAACTTTATGGCACTATACAAAATAGTATAAAGGACAAGTCCCTGCTGCTGGAATCTACAGATTAAAATCAGAGATATGAGAAAGATAACGAAGGAAAAGATTATCAGGCTATTATGGTACAATTCTGGTGAAACTACACGTTACATTAATCACACTTGTTAAAAAGTATGCTAAATGCAGCCACCTTTATTTTGAAGGAAAAGCAGCTGTGCAGCCTTCATCTGGCACAGGTCTTTGGATTTTGCTGATTTTCCACACCAAATGCCCCCTGCTAGTTGTGTCCACAGGTGCTATTTGGAGTAAAAACAGCCTTAAGAGTGAAGACAGATGGACATTCTAAGTATGGGAGAAGTGATGTAGTTGGACACAATTTGCCCTGAAACCAAATGCCTCTAAATGCAACAACATTGTGTTCAAACCACTTGATTTTCGTAAACAAGTGTGCAATGGAATAAGAGGGGGAAAATAGGATATAGTTTAAAAAATGATTTTCAAAAGAAAGGCTCTTACCTTTGGCATGATTTTGAAAATGTGAGTTAATACACCAAAACTGAAAGGGGAATAATGGGAAAACGAACAAAGTTGGGTGAGAAAGTGAGAAATCTTGGCATGAGTATGGTCATAGAGAGAGAGAAATGAAAATGAAGGTCTTCAGTTGGTCTTCAGTCATCTGTAGAACTAATAGAAGACATTGAATGACACAAGCTGCCTGATTCTACTGCCTGATGTGCAGTAGAAAGAGAAGTTTTGGAGCTTGAAATTGTGACTATAGGTATGGATGAACATATTTTCTCACAAAATACACATTTCCAAATGTATCTTGATGTATGCATTGTCCTAAAATATGCCATTTATACTGATTTTTAGACACATTGACCTAAAATATGCATTTTATACTGATTTTTGTATTTGTTTCTTCTGAAAACTGGATCACAAAATTCAGAGAAATTTGAAATCTGAAGTATAATTGTTCTAATCTGCACATTACTTTGGGAGCTGCAGATCTGATAAGTTCTCTTGGAAATGCAGAAACTAACACATTTCTGAAGCATCCCTAGACACAAAAACCTTATCTCTAGGACTATTGCTCTATAACATCCTTTGTAAATACAAGGTCCCAGCTTCAGTCCCAGATAAACCTAGTTAACAGGGTCAGCCAGGGAATGTGCTTGAAACTTTGAAGACTTTCCGGTGGTCAGAGTTGATGATCCTAGGGTAGAGAAACTATTAATTAGACTAAGTAAAATGCAACGTCATAAAAAGAAAATAGGATAAAGGCATCTCAATGTCATATCTGTCATACAGGTGCAGAAGAATGCTCATAACCACATTCTTGTATTAAGTGATATCATCTTGTCACCCTTGTAATTAGTGATTATCTTACACTCTGATACAGACTGATATCATACATGTTCTCATCCTAGCTAAAACAAGCATGGGGGATATTCTTATTATTCACAATATTTAATCCTTTCATGAATCAGAGGAAAATATAATTTGGTTCCTAACCACATGGACTAAATCAGAAAATGTTATAGTGTGGTTGTACCTGGTAACTTTGTATGATTAAATGTTTAAACAACTTACTTCACAATCTGAGCTCATAAGAACATAAGAAGAGCCATGCTGGATCAGACCAAGGGTCCATCTAGTCCAGCATGCTGTTCACACAGTGACCAACCAGCTGTTGACCAGGAACCCACAAGCAGGACATGAGTACAACAGCACTCTCCCACCCATGTCCCCCAGCAACTAGTATATATTGGCTTACTGTCTTGGATACTGGAAGGTAGCATATAGCCATCAGGACTAGTAGCCATTGATAGCCTTCTTGACCAGGAATTTATCTAATCCCCATTTAAAGCCATCCAAATTGGTGGCCACCACTACACCCTGTGATAGCAAAGTTTAACTATGTGAAGAAGTACTTCCTTTTATCTGTCCTGAATCTCCCACCAACCAACTTCATGGGATGACCCCAGGTTCTAGTATTATGAGAGAGGGAGAAAAATGTCTCCCTCATCAGTACTGAGTGCATTCTTAAACATATCACATGCAAAATAAATAGTACCGATAATGGAATATAGCTTTGGATAATTCATCTTAACTTTAGTTCAGAATATTTTGAATAGAAATTGATGCATTATATAAATCAACATATAAATTCAGTTTTCTCTCCCTCTCCATAATAATGAGAACTAGGAACGTAGGCCATAGCTAGACCTAAGGTTTATCCCTGGATTGTCCAGGGGTCAAACCTGTTCATCAAGGTGACACACAGGGGATCCAGTGCTCAGGCAGGGGTGAACCCTGGATGATCCCAGGATAAACCTTAGGTCTAGCTGTGGCCCTAGTCTGGCATGTATTTGAAAGGAAGTCCGGCAACACATGTCTATAACTCCATTGAGTTTTGCATGTCATCTTTGACAACAATTGACCTACATAAGTGGAAAATGACCCAGCTGCATATTATTTTCAACTGAAGTTTGCTTAGTTCATTCTCTTTGGTAAAATCAGCTAAGCTCTTTGTGCACATATGCCCAGACAAAATGTACAGGGAGGATTTATACACAAAGGTGTCATATTGTCAGACACAGCCCTTTGTGAAATGAATGTTTGAGAACCTGTCCCTATGTAGTTCTTAGAAACTGCAGTGTATGATGATGGGTCATAAACATCTGTGACTTAGTGTCTAAAGTTAAGAATTATGACAATCTTTTGGAGAAGTGTTACTAAATACAGCATTTTCTTGGTCCAAAGATCACATATGCAGTCAAACAGCAAGGAAATTAATGATCTTGCATTTTTCCAGGGTTTTTGTTTTGTTTTTTTGCAATCCTTATTCCTAGTCTGTGCAATGTACTTTTTCATATGGGCTATGTTTATTTGGAAGTTAACCGAAACCAATGGGCTCAAATTATGAGAAGCACTAGGAAGAACTTCCTGGTGGTATGCACTGTTTGACAGTGGGATAGACTGCCTTGGAAAGTGGTGGATAGTCTTTAATTAAAACTTTTAAACAGAGGCTGGATGGCTACCTCTGAGGGATGCTACTTATTTGGGAAGGCTACCTATTAGGGATGTTGTACTAGAGGATGCTGCAGTACTGCATTTCAGTATTTATTATCCTTACTTTTTTGTTCTTTTTGGGGTGTTTGTTTTTATTTTCTGTAAGCTTTTTTGAATATTGTCTTAATAGAAAAGCAGCCTATACATGCATTAAATAAATAAATAAAAATGGCCATGAGTGAAGTCTATCGTGGTAATTGCTTACCCAAAAAATTTAGCAGAGTGCGAATAGCAGCAGCAGCGTGGAGCTGGAAATGGTTTCAGCTTGGAGTTAAGAACAAAAAAGAAGCACTCACGGTCTTTGGTCAGTAAGAAACTTTACTGACACTAAATAAATTACTTACAGAATAAATGGTCATATATACAGTCCTTTCACCAACAGTACAGCAACACAACGTAGCAGTGAAGATAATGTCATAGCAGTATAACAGCAGTCTGATAATGTCAGCAGTAAGATAATGTCATCAGCAGTAAGAAGCCTTACAACATGGACTTCTTAAATACACTTTTCTCCTTGGCCCAATTAACCAATAGTCTCTTCATCTTGTACTTCTCGTACCGCACGTAGGCCAGGGAAGAATCTGCTTCATACTGGACTTCTCCTGGCAGAGACAATCTGGCCAAGGACATCTTTTTAACTCTTTAGAGTCCTTTTC
The DNA here is from genome assembly GCF_023053635.1 of Elgaria multicarinata webbii. NCBI lineage: Eukaryota > Metazoa > Chordata > Lepidosauria > Squamata > Anguidae > Elgaria > Elgaria multicarinata. The sequence continues at coordinate 31,321,389 of NC_086180.1, read as the reverse complement.
CTTCTGTGGGTAAAAACCTAACCCCAACAAAGTCATGTTCTCTAGTGATTCCTTCTGTCCAATCATAATTTAGCCTTCATATTTTCTGAAATTAACCTTAAAAAAGTTCATCTGCTTTCTGTTTTGGAAAACAAACAGTGGTTTGAACACTGCATCCTTATGTAATATGAAACTTTCTTGGCTTTTGATGCCAGTTTCAGCATATAAAATATGTACCATAGAAATGTCCTGTGATGCCATAGATAATGTGTATTATTAGTGCAAACTCTTGGCAGTGTGGCATAACTGAAAGCAAAATTTGAACAATAATATTGATAGTTTTCCAATTCTCTGATGATTGTGCCTATGAAGTTTTTCAGAAAGCAGATATACCCTGTTGTTATTTTTAAGTATGCTAATAAAGGAACTTATAGAATTTTAAGTGCTTAAAGCAAACCTGAGTCATTCCAAAAATGAACAACTGAACCTGTTTAGGTTGCAGTTATTTAGTTCTTTTATCACCTTTAAGATCAGAGTGGAAGAAATGCCATGACTAATGTGCGATACGAGGCGCATGGATTGAGGACCAAATATCTGAAGGAACGGTTCCTCCCTTAGCATCCAAACCATGTACTGGAATCTCCAGAGGAGGCCCTTCTCTGAGTACTCTTAATGGTGAAAGTGCACTATGCATGTATGAAAGACAGGGCCTTCTTTGTGGTGGTGCCCTCCCAAGGGTATCAAGAGGATTTGGAATGATTAAGACCAACGCTGTATTATTTTTGGCACAAAATTAAAATGTTCCTGTTTACCCACTTGTTTTGAGAAGAATTTCTGAAATATTAAAGTACAGTCTAAGGGTGCGATGTTATGGATGTTTAGACAGAAAAAAGTACTACAGCATTCCCCAGCCAGCCAGCTGACTGGGGAAAATTGGGAGTTGTAGGGCATTTTTCTGTGTAAACATCCATAGGATTGCACCCAAAATTGATTTTAGATTTATTGTTTTTTTATTTGCTTGTTTTATGGTTTTGATGCCTCTATTAATTTTTTGTAGTTATTTTATATTGTTTTCATAATGTTATGTACACTGTCCTTTGATTGCTTTTGGCTGCGTGTGTGTGTGTATAAATAAATGTTGATTTAGGAAATGCAGGTTCAAATTCCCTGCTCAGTCTTGAATTTTGCTGGTAGTGGATGAGTTAATATGTCTCAGCCTCAGTTCCTTATCTGAAAAATGGAAATATTCATGACTGACATCTGACTTGAAAAAAGAAGCCTTTCCCATAAATAACTTTATGTGTGTGTGGAGAGGGAGTAAAAACATAACGTAGCTAATATTTAATGCAGCAGCACTGTTTACAGAGATTAGATTAATGTTACACCTCTTAGACCATATCTCTATCTATCTATCTATCTATCTATCTATCTATCTATCTATCATCTATCTATCTATTTATCTGTCTATCTTGTGGTCACCAAAGGTTGCTTGGACATTTATCTCTCTGGGCACATTCATACTGGTAGACACTGGTGAAGAATATGGGAGGGCATTTTTAGTCAGCCATTTTATAATACTTTAATTGCCCCCAAAGAAACATGACCATTGCAGTTCGGTGAGAGTACTGAGAATTCTCAGTAAGATATTCTTAACTTCCACTAAAAACAACAACAAAAAACTACAGTCTCAAGAGCTCTCTGGGATGAGGGGGAAACTGTTATACTCGTTGAATTCTGTAATGTGGAAATACTCTCTAGGCTGGATCCAGTTTTAAGCTGGATCAACTCCAATGGTGAAAGTGGGCTTCCCAGACCCATCCTTCTGACAGCAGCTCCTCCAGCCCTCTGAAAATGGTACACAGAGTCAGGAGACCCTGCTGAATATGCTGAGCCGGGGGAGGTTAGGAAGGATCCCCACAAATCAAGTGGAGGGACGTTCCACAAGTGGAGCTCTTTTTCCTGAGGAAAGCCCCATCCTTTCCAGGAAGGTAGATCTTGGATCTTACCCTCTGGATGTGAATACATACTACATTAGTTGTTATATGAACTAAAGAGAAAGATTTGATAAGCTTCAATTGGCTTTTGATTCAACTCTTCAATTATAACACTTACTATGCTGTAAACATAGGCAACAAGGGAGAGGGACTCCTCTGTGGTGGCCCCCCAATTATAGAATGAACTCCCCAGCGAGGCCTGCCTGGTGACATCATTGCTATTTTTTCGGCGCCAGGTTAAGGTAATCTTCTACTCCCAGGCATTTGGCAGCATGTGACTGGTGTGTATACGACTGTTCTGTTTAGGCCAGATCTACACCAAGCAGGATATGACACTTTGAATACAGTTTGAAAACTGTATCTGGCATGAGTCCTGGGCCCCAACAGTTGTCACCACTGTTATAAACCATTTTAAAGCAGTAGTGTAGATCCTGCCTGTTTTTATATTATGCACACTACTGTATTCTTAAGGTTTTTAATCTTTATAAAACAACCAGAGAACTTTGCTATTAGACGGCCTAGAAATGTAATAAATGAAATAAAATGAAATGAAATGAAACCATGCATGTCTTGTAATATGTACACAGATATGTGAATACCTCAAAGGACAATTGTGTAGCTCCACTTTGCAACTAAATGTGGGACTACAGAGCCTGCACGAAAACCAGAATAATAAGCATGCAAACCAGCCATCCTTATAGTTCCCGCCTCTTATTTCCTTAATTTGATTTTTGTCAAGCAGTTACTAACATTATAAATCTTTCAAGTAGGAAAATTTAATTTGCATGTGTTAACACCTTTGATTAAAAAGGGGACAGGGGAGGGGGAGAAAGGAAGAACATCCTCAACCCTTGCTTTGTGGTTTCTTAATCATAAAAAGCTGTTTCATCTCAGCACAACTGCATCACCCTGTTTGTAATTAGGAAGACATCTCTGTAGAATTTAAACACCACTGAGAGAGAAAAGAGTTATAACAATGTGCACCAGTTATTTTGGCTCAGTTCAAGTTGTACATGGCACAGGAATTCCCCAAGCTTACTGAGAACCTGTTTATCCTTTGGATAAGTTGAGACGGGATTTCTAGCTGCCTCATGTTCAGGTGAGGAGGGACATTTTTTGCTGACACCTTTTTGTTATTTTGTTATATAGGGAAGAGCACTGATTTATTGGGCTGATCAACTGAGCCTTCTGATATACAACCTTGTATTACAACCATGCCATTAACATGTTTCCAACCCATACTTAGCTACAATTTCCCAAAGTCAAGGCTGAAGAGGTCTACAAGATGGCACACAGGTGCAGGACAAACAATACACATGAGGTTCTTAATCAACAGGACGTGACCCCTAATGACTGATGAAAAATCACTTTTCATTACTTGTGATTTGCAGATGGTGAAAATTCAGCGCATATATATATATATATATATATATATATATATATATATCCTAACCTTCACCCCTCAAAGCCCTATGCGTGAGTGTGATTTAAATAGCTGATGAAAACTTTCATTGTCATAAACCACCTTCAGCTGCTCTGGATTTTGCATCCTTTATGAAGAATTTGATTTCAAACTTCATACATTCTGAATGGATCAGGAGGATTTGAAAAAGAGCAAGATAAAATCAGACAGATGTGCATCCCGGTCCTCAGACCTGTGCAATTCCTCCCCTTTCCCTGCTAAACAGATGTTTGCCAGGGAGGGACCTCTGGACTGTACTACCTTTTTTTCCGACAGGGGTGTGATGGGAGGATGGCTCAGCAGCTCTCTCCCTGACATGTGGGTTTTGTGCCTGCAGGGAGAATTCAGCATGGGGGCATTCCAATGTAAATCACAATGAAGTGGTACAGTCTCACAATTACGGTATTATGTGCCTTTGGAAAAATAAAATAAAATAAATGTTCAACCTGAGATTCAGACCTAGATTTTTTTTAAAAAAGAAATCTTTCCCTCTCCCTACAGCAGATCCTGGGCAATGATAAGAGAAGCAATAATATAAATTGCCAACTTTTTTGCATACTTTTCATGCATTCTCCCTACAGCTCCTAGAAAATGTGCTGCAGAGAGTTGGGGGACCATCCAGAAAAGCATTGGAGGTGGCACAAGGAGCTATGTGGGGCGGGGGGAGAGAATGGATGAAAATTGCTTCTTCCCTTTCACACCACAGAATCTTCTGTTTGATCAAAGCTCCTCCCCTGAACAGAAGGGAGCCTTTCGCTCATGGACTTTATTGAGAAATAATGGAAAAAGGAAAAATAGGTGAAGAAAGGTTTTTTGGTTTTGAAAGAGTGGAGTGGCGCTGGAGAAGGAGGGCAGTCAACATGGGTTAGGCCAGCTTAAGCTTCACTCCCCCCCCCTAAACGTTAAGGAAGGTATTTTTCTCCATTTGTTTATTTATTACATTTCTATATAGCCAACATTGTTTGGATGGTTCACAACAATTAAAAAAACATAAAATACAACACGATAAAATATAATATAAAAGTGTTAAACTGTAGATAGCAAAAGCAAACTAAAACCTAGCAGCAGTGCAAAGATTTAAAAATACAATCACAGATTTAAACAACAGAAATGAAAAGGCTGAAATGTCTGTCTGCTTCTCGTTCTTGTATGGTTATTCCCATAGGTTCCAAATACTTTTGAATATCAATGGCTGAATTGGGGAGGGGGGAGAAAGAGGGTCTATTATTTAATGAGGATACTCTTTTGGACCGTTATGTTATTTTTCTCAAATCTGAGCTTGTTAAGTGCATCAACATTGCTTGGGAGTTATAGGGTTCAGATGTAGGCATATAAATGCAGAACATTTATTTTTTTTAAAGTAGTTTATTCATTCCCTAAATTAAAATCAGATCCTTGGGTTCAGGCCTGGCTATGCATGATATACACAGGCCACTTGAAACAGAAAAGCAATCAAGCAATTAAAGTGCTCCAGCAAGATTAGCTGAACATACATGAGGCTTCTGGGTGCGATGTCAAGATGTAAAACGAATAAGCATAAATTAAGTGTAGTCTTTATGTCTGGCCACATCATGTCACAACAAATTATCATGCAGAATTACTCAGTGGCAAAACTGACGCACTTTTCTTTCACTGGGTGTGCTGCAGCTACACATCTTTGCTACGAAGAATGAGATAGTGTGTTTTCTTCCAAGAGTCTAACCAGAAAATAAATCAGGGAAGAAAGAAAAAATGTACAAGGGTAACTAAGCCATTTGACGTGTGGGGAAATGCCTCTCCAATTTCAAAGATGGTGCGAAGTTAGACACTGAACATCCTTTGACGGAGACTAAGGATGTTGGAGTTATCTGCTTGTGTGGTGGAGCTTAATGAGTTTTCATTGGCTTGTCCCCCCTCCCCCTGACTTGGTTCATTTTCTTCTCAGTGGCTCAACTCAGCCTGGAGTTAGTCAGACCAGCCAGCAGATTTTCAGTGTTTTTGAATTTGTGCAACTTACAGCCAAAATTTGTGCAAATCTCTTTTGATCAAATTTTGGCCACGGTTTGCACAAATCTCTGTTTCCACAAATTACAGCTGACAAACACTCAAAAATATATACAAAGTTCCTGGAGTTCAGCAAAACCTAAGGCATGGTTCACAAATGCAAGCCGAGTTGGGTGCAGCATGGCACTCTGGCGAGCCCCCAACGACAGACATGCTAGACTCAGATGAATAACATATACAAAAACTTTTTGGTGAAAAGGTGTATGTATGGTAAATTGGTGGCAAAGTATTTGATGGTGACTTAGCTTTAATCAGAAACAATCATGCAAGGGATGCCCAAGGGATAAAGGCAATTATTCTCTTGAGAAAAAGTAGGTACCTTTTGGCCAGCTCTGTACCTCCTGTACCATGTCTTAAAGGAGTATTCTATTTTATACAATTGAAGATTTTGAAATCTGTTGTGTTGGCAATGCAGGTTGGTATCCATATGGGTTGGTACCACATGGGCTTGTATTCACACAGGAAGCCATTAATATAGTTTGGGTGATTTTAACCACACCAGCAATATTATTCTTTTTCCAGTCATTTTATTGTTGTTGCTGCTGCCACCGTGTTCCTCTTGCCAAACCCCAAAGGAAACTCTTCACACAAAGAGATATCAGTGTGAGTGTCCTGAGGGAGTACCTCCTAAGAACGGAGTTATGGTCCTCCAAATGTTTTTGCCTACAACTCCATTTATCCCTTATCATTGACTATGCTGGTGAAGTCTGTTAGGAGTTAAAGGCCAAAACATCTGGAGGTTCTCAAGTTCCCACAGTAGCCACCTAGATGCCTCCAGAAACTCACAAACTGGACACAAACACCTGTCCACTGTTGCTCCTCAGCAACTGCTACTTAGAAGCATAGTTCCCCTCAACCTGACTTTGGTTTCTTTTTCATATTTGGGACAATGAGTTGGTAGAAGATACAAAAAGCATCTTGAACATAAAATGTGATCTCATTTTGCACAGAGACACAAAATGTGCCTGTCATTTAGTAATATAATCTGGGACTGTACTGAACTTCTTTCAGATAAATGTTTAGGACAAGAACAGTGCTTCTGGTAGAGACGGTGGTGGAGAGAGAAATATGTGCTGGAAAACTTTTCAATTGAGAAAAAATGCACTTTTCTTAGCCTGTTCGTTTCCATTGTTTTCCTTTCCTGCTGTTGCTTTTTCTATGCAAGTATTTCCTTCTAAAATTCCTGCTTCTCCCGGGATGAATCATGTGGGTAATCTAATAGGAAATCATCGTAGGAATGGAAGGATGTCACAATGCTACAGAACCAATAACATCTTGCTGTGTAATGACATCATTGGGGCCAATTGATGGAAAGCTATATAAATGTACAACAACAACAAAAAGAACCAAACTGATTAAAATGAGCCTTAATACAATGAGATGATATTAATCAGAAAAAAATATATATTCAGCATTAAAAGCAGCATGTACTTTGCTGGAGCTTGTTTTATTTTTGTGCATGTTAACATAGAGATAGTAACAAAACCAATAATCCTTTAATTAGTAGGAAAGTGTGAACAATGGATTCTATAAGTTGGAAATGGTTGAGCTTTTGCAAGCCCCTTGGCGATTCGAGTGCCATTCCTTTGGGGATGAAGACACTGGTCATAGGCTCAGGGAGTGCTGATGGCTGCTGCCATTGCCTGTATCCTAACCATGTCCCAAGGTAAGCTCCTGGGCCTTGAGGAAGGGCTGTATGCAAGTGGCAGTGATGCCCACACTATTGAAGTGAGCTGGGCCTAGCTCACGAGCATTCAAACAGGGATGCTTGCTTTTTCTGAGTGCCCCTGTTCAAAGGCTTGCAACATCTCTAATCGTAAATGTCCATTTTGTGTTTAACGAGGAAAGCTTGCCTGATGATCTGTTCCATTTTCATGGGCAAAAGCTCTAATTGCTTAAACAACAGCTATGGGCGTCTCTCCACATACACAAGGCAATGCATTCAACCCAACGCAAGTTTAACTATAAAAAAGTTCAATGCTGTGTGCGTAAAGTGAGCCTTGAGCAACATTATTAGATGCTATCAGCTTCTGAAAGTGTGTGTGACAAGATCTGATAAGATGTTGAGGATCAATGCTCCTTTCTTGCTTTTCTGCTCCCCTGAAGAGAAAGCAACTGTCAGACCTAGTGAAGAGATCACTGTTGCTGAGCAACAGGAGCAACACAAATATGCTCTTGCATCAACTTGGAGAAAGAAAAATATATGGTGGGTTCCCCACCCCCCACTCCCAGCCTGTAGAAATGATACCCACTGATTAGGGGAGGGAGAAAGAAAATATTTGAACCTGAAGCACTGTTAACACAAATATATCAGTGACCCCTTTCAGCAGAAACACAAGGTGTGCTATATAGCAGTACCATCTCTCCCGTGTCTCTGCTGTTTATTGTGGCACAGCAACTGGATAAAAATGGCAGGTACAGGAGTCTCAGTCCTTCAGGGAAAAGACTTCTGCAAGTCAACATGCAAGAGCCAGAGCCAGTGTTACTTTGCTTTTACTTGACCTGCATGTAGTAAGAAAAAGGGCTGAAGACAAGCCTCCGTATAATGCAGCGAGGCTGGTTAGATACAGGTCTGGCAAAACAAGTGGCAACTCTCCACTAGTTGCCTATGTGCAAGGGCCCTGATCCATGCTGGAACCCTAGTCTGTGGGCTATGGGGCTTTAACCTTGTCCCTCACTATTGGCCTGATCCAGATCTGCCCCCCCCCCCCATGCACACTCTAGAGTAAAAATTTAAAAAGACGTAGCTGCTAGATATAGATTTAAAATAATGTCTGTTTTGATCCTAAGTGGCCATATTTATACTATGCACTTGGTAGGGCCGGGCAAAACCTGGCTCTTAGCTTAGCACCAGCTTCCTACACAAATTCTGAGAACCTATTGAGCATCCATGTCATCTATCCAAATTATTGGGGGTATTTTGTGAGGCTGCCATTATGAATTCAAAAAGCAATCTCTCCTTGCAAGCTTGGAATACATACCAAGTCACCACTGAAACAGAGGAGGGTGGTGGCTCTGAGATAGGGATGGGAAAAATCACCCTGCCCTGGGTTGTGCACCCCTCACTGGACCCTCACCAGCCGGCCAGCCCTGTTTGCTGTGTACATGGTCTGCAGGTGCCTGTAATATTGTGTAGATGGCCCCTTTATGGCCCCATTTGCACAAGTGGCCCTTTATGAGAAAGGCTGAGCCACTACTTTTACACAAAATGGCAGCTTGGTGAGATATTGGGCCAGCACATGGATCCATAGACTGTTGTCCAGGGGGCCGAGCCGGTGAATTCTTGTCTGGCCTTGAGCCTCAGCTGAACACCCATGCCATCCTCACTCTGAAGTCTGTGGGGCAGTAAATCCACTCCGGGTACTGGTCAGAACTCTAAATCCACTGCACTGATATGATTTTCTTTCTTAGAGGTGACTAAATGCTTGCTTTGTGTTTGAGTTGTGACTTACTGCTTTACTTTATGTCTGCAGATGTAGCCTGTAAGCCTGTGTGCACCAGTTGCTGGGGAACATGGGCGGGAGGGTGCTGTTGCACCATGTCCTGCTTGTTCATCCCTGGTCAATGGCTGGTTGGACACTGTGTGAACAGAGTGCTGGACTAGCGGGACCCTTGGTCTGATCCAGGATGGCACTTCTTCTGTCCTTATGTATCCAAAACAAAGCCTGAAATTTAAATGAAGAACAAATCTGATAGAATCTCTTGAATTATTCTTTTGATTTTTATGTTCTGAATTAATATTTCAGGTAAGTGTACAGTAAGCGTCAGAATGAGTGACCTCAGAAATGAAGTACATAAACCCTACCGTTGCTTCATCATTTCTCTGGGTAGTCTCGTTTTCTGCCCCTAAAAGCACTTTTAAAACATCCATTCTTAAATGCATAAAATCAAAGGAGAAAGTTTTAATATAAGATTTACATACTTTAGCAACCTCTAAGCATGCTTCCTGAAGGAAGAGGCTCAAAAGAAGTTTATACAACTTTAAGCCCCACCTTAAATGCTGGGTTAGTGGGAAGTTTTGTAATGAATCTTTAAAAGCACAAACAAAAGTGGGGTGTGTGTGTGTGGAAGAGTGAAAAATCAAACAGCTCCATCTTGCACCTAATTCAATCCATTTAGAAGCTCTCTGCCTAAGCCAAGGATTACTGGTGATACCATCTACTTCAGGTAGCAGTGCCTAAAGAAAGCATCCCTCTTATTAAAAAATGGAAAAAGATGAAGTTTAAAGCCAAATAATTCAAGCTTGCATAAATCTTTAATAGGACCTGCCCTCCCAGGATTGGCTGCATGTTCTTTTCACTGCCCAAGGGAAACACAATATGTCTTAGAAGAGAATAATAGTAACTCCATTTTGTGTGTTATACGATATCTTCAGGTAATCCAGAGGATTTTGCCTTTGTCTGCCGTAAACAAAAGGCCACCCATACATACAGTGTCCAGGCTTTTCCAGACTCCTCACCTTAGCAGGTGACACCCAGAAGATGGACGTGGAAGAGTTAGGGAGGTAGTTGCTAGAGGCAAGTTTCCTCTTGAGGCTTTGGGGAAATCTGAAACAAATAAGGCAAATGCGGTCTTCGTCAGAACAAAGTATGTGACAAGCCGTTGTCTCAGTTTTCCAGTGCTTTGCTTCAAAGTGCAGCTAGTAGACATGATTCCATGTAATCATTTAAAGTTTGCTAAGAGAGTCTAACTAAATATGAAAAGTGGAGTGTATCAGGAAATACAAAAGGGGCACATTAAGGCTTGAAACCTGTATTACATTGCAAATTTAATTTAAAAAACTTAAGTTATTATTATTATTATTATTATTATTATTATTATTATTATTTCTATTCCAAGTTCTTATAAAATATTTGATACTCTGAAAGTTGAGTCACATCAGTAGGGAGAACTGGGTCTGAGTCCTCACTCAGCCATGAAGCTCTTAGGATGACCTTGAGTCTGTAAGGGATCCTATTCAGATGTTATGCTAAGTCATGGTGGTTCAGCATTTTGAGCTAAACATTAATGTGAGATCTCACACCCGTTTACACGTAAGGCGCAACGACCTCAGGAAGAGAGGCATCACGCCCACCATTTTTTTAATTTTTAAAGGGAGAGTATTTTATTCTTAAAGGAGTGCACGAACGGTCGTGCACAAAGGTGAGTGGTTTGTTTGAATTTCATTTCATTTCCCCGCTTCCCCCCAACCCTGATGGATGCAGCACTCCTGAGGAGTGCTGCGCCCCATGCGCGGCTCCCAGCTCCACATGAGTAATCATGCAGAGCTCGGTAAATCCATGGAAATGGGCCGGGTCACACGCTCTGTGGTCTCGGGCTCAGCTGAGACCGCGGAAAAAGCGGGCCCAAAGTGTAGGGCTGTATCCCGGGGCAAGGGAGGGATGATCCCTCCCTGATCCCGGGATCCCCTGTGCGTCATGTGGACACACAGGGACGATCTTGGGGTTTGCCCCAGGATATAGCCTGGTCTAGCTAAGGCCCTGATGTCTTTGAAGGAATGGTGTGCGATATGCCCATGCTGTTTGGGGGTGGGGTTTCCAATTCCCAAAGTAGTAATGGAAGCAACATGTGTATCCCTGTGCACTAAATGTGGCAGTCCAACTCTGTTGTACATGATATTCCTGATCCAGCAGGTTGCCAGCCTTACTATATAGAGTGATGCATGAATAATGATAGATCAGCCTTCTCTGACCTGGTGCCCTCCAGATGTTTTGGATTAGACTTCCCAGCAAACATGACCATTGGCCATGCTGACTGGGACTGATGGGAATTGAAGTCCAAAGCATTTAGAGGGGAACCAGATTGGGGAAAGCTGTGAAAGACTGTATGTGATCAGTCGATACATTTTGCACAGAAAGTGTTATTTGAAGCTGCTTCAGGAGCAAGGTAGGTACCAAACATTAGACAGCCAGGTGCCCAGTTCAATGCACATTCCAATTGCAGGCCAGTGTGAGTTCAGTAGATTTGATTTTTGAAGCTTGCCAAATTATGCCTGCCTGCAAACAGAATTAAGTTCGAGCTGCTTGAAAAAGGGATAATCCATGTGGAACTGTACCATGAGGTGACGTCCAAAAGCCAGCTTGCAATGGAAAAAAATAACAGTGTGAGTTCAGCCTCAAATAGCAGCTCCTGTTCTCTCTCTCCCTCCCTCTCCTGAAGAGTTTTAGCTTCAGTGATGTTGGAAAGAGGGCTCTGTGTAAGAGCAACCATTGCTCAGATGGTCATGATTTTACCCAGTGGGATTCATCCCAGAAGATATGACTTGAGGTTTGGCTCCATTGCATCCATCTGATACATCCATTGATGGTATGCCTATGGAACAGGGCTGTACATGTGGCTTTGGGGTTCTGGCTCTAATTTCTGCATTTGTTCACAAAGCTGGTGTAGATATTTGTGTCTTTCTGGCTACTAGTAGCTGGTTTCTGTGACCTTCTGTCAAGGCTGAGCTGTAGGCAGCTGTCAGGGATGAGCTTGCAGCTGGGAATGAGAAGCCAGGAGGTCAGAGATGAGGAGGAAGCCAAGCATCTGAGCCAAGGAGTAAGCCAGACGTTTGGGCTGAAGAACATGTAGCAGCACAGCAGAGCCAGGAAGACCTTGCTGCTCATGGTAAATCCTAGCCCAAACCAGAAACCCTTTATAATCTTTCTTGTTGTGGAGGCTGGTGGCTTCAATGTTAGTGGGGCAGTGAATCCACTCCAGGTTTCATTCAGAATGCTAAAGGAGCTACGCAATGTGCTTTGCAAAGCACCTTGAATAGCTCCTTTAGAGTGCTGAATGGTTCTGATTGAAACCTGGAGTGGATTTATGACTCCACGGACATTGAAGCCTCCAGCCTCCACTGCTTTCTTGTCCAGGGGAGTCCAATGGCCAGGTTGAGTGGGCAGGGCCAGACCAGAGCCTGAGAACACTCCCCTACCAGAAGATGTTCCAAGCTGCAGTTATGATAGCCTGCCACATGGGGCAGCCACACACTGAACCAAAGGTCTCTGGTTCTAGTCCCAGTAGTCTGTTCCGGACACTTTCCCAGTGTCTCATGCTCTCTCTGTGGTGCCCAAATTCCCATGAAGCTGTCATCACCACTGATATTTTAATATACTCTTCATGTAAGTAATTATAAATAGTAATACAAATAATGGTACGGTAGAAGGCTACTCAGCTCAGACTTAGATACCATCTTGAGTATTCCTTATGAATTTCTGGGGAGTCCAGGGCTTGTTTCAATTTCCCAAGAGCTTAATAAAGGAGGTTCATGGAAGGAAAGTTTCCTATCCCCTCCTCCACCCTGCAACTTCCTAGGATCCCTAAAAAGCCTCTCTGGAGGGTCAAAGGACTGGTGTGTGGGGCTACTGGGGGAAGGACGGGATGGGAAACTTTCCTTCAATACACACTCAACTGGTAGTAAGTCCCACTGAGGTCAATGGAGCTTACGTCCTAATATCTACTCAGATATTAGGTTGGTTCCTTATGCATGGCCAAAAAAAGGAGAAACGCATCTGCAAAAAAGAGAACAAAAGAAGATGCAATTTGCAGAAGATTTGCATATGCAAATTAATATGGGTAAGTACAAATGAGGAAATAATTATTTAAATAAATATACAAGACATCTCACCATAGTGGAGTGACAGACTTGGTGGCCTGTGTTTCTGCTCAGGCTGCTGTCCATGTGCTAACTTCAAGGCCTGTGCTGCTCTTTCTTCTTATGGTTCTTTGAATTTAAACCAGACTTGGACTGGACATGGCTGATCAAACAGAGGACACTATTAAATAGAGGACACCTTCAAATAGAGGACTGTCCTCAGCAAAGTAGGACACCTGTCCAAGGTTAAATCTACACTAATGCTTTATAGTGGTATTGAAGTGCACTGATAACTGTTGGGGCACAATCCACATTCCATCTACCAATTTCATTTTGTTGTATCCTGCTTTTTAATCCCACATTCGTACTGATTTGCACTGTATCTTAGGATCAAAGCCTGATTTGGGGCAATTTACCCCCTGCCCCCTGTAGTGTCAAATACTGCTTTCTAAAATTGTGCAAAAATACTTGCTGTGCAAAATAGAAAAAATGCTATCCATGTATACCACTTCTTGGTGATGAAGAAGCAGTACAGGATTTTAAAATAAATAAATAAATAAATAAATAAATAAATAAATAAATAAATAAATAAATAGTCATGGCTGCATGAAACATATATGATCACAATTGCATGGCAGTTCTAATAAGAAGAGGCTTACATTTTTTAAAATTACACAATCGAGAAAAAAATGGTACCAATTTTAGAGTATATGGATGTTATAATTTATTTTTTGACCACCAGCAATTCATGCCAGTTAAAAAACCCTTCTGCTTCAGTTCAGCTCCATCAGGCAAGCCAGGGAAAGCATGATCACGAGTCACTAAAGTGTTAACGGAGCTCATTATCTCTGAGAATATTCACCATTCCCTGCTTTGAAGCAGACAACTCTATCATTCATTTAATAGAACTCTGCTGGAAATCAAACACAATTTTTATTCAGGGGAATGATTACTGTGTCTTGTTTAATTCTCGCCTAACAAATGTCAGCACTAATGTATTACAGATTATTCAGTCAATTTGATGGTTCCAGGTGAAAGAAAGGAACACAAATCTCTTTTTTTAGTGTAAAAAGGGTCAGCTGGATGACTTTCCACTGCAGAAGCTGAGATGAGGCTTGACATGAATCAATCAATCAGGCTCAGTTTTACAGTTATACTGCCTAATGCCTAAACATGAGCATATGGGTGGAAATTAGCACCCGATTATGAGCATACATGATCTTCCCCTGGAAGACAATAATATTGGCATTAAGCTCCTCAAGAGGGAAGATGCTGCTGGTTTTTAATATGTCTTAAATTATGTCAGGAAAAACACTGGAACATCACACAAAAGCCACAGTCGGTGTATATTGCTATCTCATAGAGCTGGAGATCTTTACAACAATATTGACACAAGAGCAGGCAAGCAAATGTCAGCCAATATAACATATGAAATACTTAACGTAACCAATTTTCAGCTGTCAATCAGCAGGGAATAATGACTGATGCAAGGAATCAATAGACCACAATTGAATTCCAGCTCACAAACTTGTTTCGTTCGGCGCTATAAAAGACTGTCAAATGTCACACCCCAAGAGATGCAACAGGATTCCAAAGATTTATTTATTTCAAGCTCTGAAGTCTATTAGCAATAGTGCTCCTTGTGCAAGTGGAAAAAGGAGTTTTGATGGCATTACATTTTCAGCAATGACAATTTATTCTTTCTGGAACCAATAAATAATAATGATGACTGCCTATCTCCAATTTTCTTTTGCTATTTGCTGCATTCACTCATGAGAAATTCTGTGCAATATTATCAGATTAAGCAAGAATTTCAAAACTGATCCTGTCATCTACTCAACATTAAGTAATTGTTGTGGATTGTTTAAAATGTAAATACATGTCGGAATGCATGGTATATAGGACCAAGTGTCATTGGTGAAATAATAGAGCTTCTTTAGCACATCTATTAAAAGGTTGCTCCCAATCATACCACATGCCATTAAGGATGGGGAGGAGAAGAGAAAATGAAATGGAAGGGGGAAAATGACATGACATGGCTTTATTTATTTATTTATTACATTTCTAAGCTATTCTGAAATGGGATTTCCCCCAAAAAATACAGGACTGGATTTTTTTTTTTTACCCCAAACATTGACAATCTACCTCTGAAAAAATCTTTTTTCAACACTTCACTTTTGCTAGAAGAAATCCAAGTGCTTTATTTATTTGTCTCTCTGTGTGTATGTGTTATTGCTTTTCTCTAATCTAATATCAGAAGTACTGCTTTGTCTTATTGAGTTCAATAGATTCACAGGTAAACCCTGATAACCCCATTTATGGTACTGTTACTAACATTTTCCTACTCTCTCAGAGAGTCATTATACTATATTGCTGGGGGGTTTAATACCAATCTCACATGTAGATTTTCTGATCAGGACATAAATAGCTTTAAATTTATTAAATTTAAGAGAGCTCCGGCTATTGGGCAGTATAGAAATGTAATAAATAAATAAATAAATAAATAAATAAATCTCAATACTTTATGTAAATGGAATGCAGTTTGTCCCACCAATCTCAATTGGCCTGTGTGTATGTATGTGTGTGTGTGTGTGTGTGAAAAAAATGTAAGCCAATTGTATGTATTTTTTTCTTACTCACCCTGTTTAATAGCTTATTTCCCACTAATATCTGTAGAATTATTTATAAGAAGCTGTTCACTACCCACGCTTATTATGAAATTATTTTTGAATTAACATCATTTCCTTAACTGGGGTGGAAGTTTATTAAAACCTGACTGAGCAATGTAGACACAAGATAAAATGGTCATAGTTTCTTTCCAAAAATGGATATAAAATAATTTATTTAAGACAGACTTGTTGCTATTGTTAACTGTGCTTATTAAAAAGAAGGCTGGAAGAACAGAGGCAGGGGTGTTGTCTTTTTCATTGGTTCTTCACCCAAAGTGATATAGGCAAACTATATAAGTTGATATTGAAAGACAGTGAGCACGCTGTCTAATTTCAGCCACTGAAACCGCTGCGCACTCCGTGACTTTATGAGGGAATAGGATTACAGGTCACAAGAGCTTCTTTATTTCCCACCTGTAGCTTCTGACAACATTTTATTAAGGATTTTCCCATCTTCACTCCCTGACCTAAAGGGACAACATTCTAACAGCTGTTGCCGGACCCTTACCAAAATGGCATTAACACAGATTAGCAGTTCTCAAAAGTAGTATTGTTTGATCAGGGCTATGTTTATGACAGTCCGCTAATATTTTTTCAGGGTTTGTAAGATAGACACAGCAGATCATTTTGTAAACAAGAGAAAGCTTTAATGGACCCGAACATTTAATGCATCTTGGCCATTTTTGTTAAACCAAAACCAAAACAAAACCTATTATCTGATGATTTGTTGTTCTACAAAATAAATCTTCCCCATTGGCATGAATCATTGATGACCATGATAACAATACACGAATGTCATATGAATGCAATTAACAAGTCAGAAAAAGTAAAAATCCAATTGAACATTTTAAAAGTTTACAGAGACACATTAAAAAACCCACCCATAGGAGGGCAAAGGGCTTAGGAAATTACAGGAATAAAAATGAGTCACAGAGCACGGTGGATTGAATCCAATTGTGGTCTTCTGTTCGTGAAAGGGCTTTTGATCAGTAGAAGCTGGTGGCTCTGAAGTCAGTGGGGCAGTGAATCTGCTCCGGGTTTCAGTCAGAACCAATCAGAACTCTAAAGGAGTGCATTTTGGACAGCTTCTTTAGAGTTCTAACTGGTTCTGACTGAAACCCGGAGCAGATTCACTGCCCCACTGATATTGATCCAGTAGGTACTGGTGCTAATGGAAGACGAGACCAGTCATTTTTCATTGACATGCTCTTCCTTCTGCAGCCCCAGAGGGTTGGGGACCCTCCAGAAGAGCATGGAAGTTGGCATGGGGAGGGCGCAGGGGAAATCAGCAAATTTCCTCCCCACTTCTTCAGTTAGCTGAGGCTTTCCCTAGACCAGAGATTCTTCTGCGATCACCCATTTGTGGAAGGGGGGCATTGATTACAATACAATGGTTGGCACTGGAATAAATTGATGTTTTGCAGAGATTATGGTAAACTGCACCATATATATATATGGTGCAAAGCCAAAGTGGGATAAAAGGTCTCTAACAGTGTGACTCTAGACATGTCTACTCAAAAGTAAGCCCCACTGAGTTCAATGAGAATTACTCCCAGGGCAGTGTGTGGAGAATTGACAAGATCTCCATTTTACTGTATTTCCTCATTCTCTGTGGGTCAAAGAATGGAGGGCCTTTTAGCAGCTTGGGATGAGAGGGAGTGGATTGGGGTCATAGCACAGGGGTACAGTAGTAGATACTAGGGATATACAGCTTTTATATCATCTGTGCCATCTGCATTTCATGGATTGTCAAGTGCTTTTCATTCTGTTGTATGCTCATTGGCAGAATGCATTTCCCCCCAGTTTCCCTAATTTGCGCAATTTTGCATTTGCAAAATTGTGCAAATCCTCCCCAAGTGCAAATGTTCATGCTTTAGCCTATGGGCTAATTGTGCAGTTTTTGGCTGGTGTGTCTTTATTTAACATATTTTCTATGACTAAATTTGTGTAAAAATGAAAAAAAAAAATGGTCCACAAGCCCACAGAATCTGCATGACTTGGGACAAGCTGATCTATTGTGCAATTGTGCAATTGGGTCAGAGTCATAGAAATATGAACTCATTTAATTCAATTGAAGATTTCTCCGACATCCCTACTAGATACCACTTCCTCAAAACCCATGTCTGCTTTTTTCAGAAAGTAAAAGATGCTGGAAGCTCTCATGTCTTGCTTAATTTGACCAGGAAATATATTTTGAGTCCCTTCTCTCAAGGTTAATCTGATTTTCAGTTCTCTGCTTTCTACATTTTCTCAAATGAAGAAGGAAAAAAATCCTGACTTATCTTCACCTAGCTTAATTCTACTATTCTGCCTATGTCATTATCATGTGGTCATTGTCATCATCATTACCCACAGTCTGCAGATTATGTGACATGCTTTTTATACAAGATTGTGGATCATTGTAAAAAAGAAAAAAAAGAAAAAGAGCAGTTTGTACAATAATTTTACGCACTTAAGGTGGATGAATGCATGAACTATATCACATGATCTATTATTGGGGTGGAGTAGAATGAAGACATGTTCTCAAACTCTGAATTTGAGATAATCTTCTTTCTATTGTCGTAGTTGTGGTTATCAGTATAATAAGAGGTCCTCGAAATTATGTCATCATAATTGTAGCACAGATTACACTGTTATGTCAACAGCCTTAATCTTGTTCCATTCAGTTTAAACCAATCACAGTATTATTTTCAGTGGAGGATATGTGTGGTTTGAAACACTGCTCTCTGTGCAAGAATAAAAACACATAATCTGAAACCTATTCTTTTGAGCTAAACATGTTTAAAGGTACTTCTTATTAGAAAGAAACATTGGAAATATAATAAGTCCATCTATCTCGGTATTGCCTTCACTTACTGGCAGTGGGTCTCACAGAGGTATTTTCCCCAATTTTACCAGGAGATGCTCAGAACTGAACCTGGGACCTTTTTGATGCAAGTAACATGCTCTACCACTGAAGTACAGTCTCTTGATCACAGTATATCAAAATGTTGTCATCATTTTTTAAGGAAGTGTTCATTGGCACTGAAAATTTGAGCCTTTGCAAATGCTACAATACCAAAGAAAATGTTAAAGCTATGTCATCTTTCCTCCTGTCAGACATGAAATTTAGAGATGTCTGAAATACAGCTTTTATGTTACCTTTCTGTCTATGGGACAAAATGCAAGAAAGGGCACACATTTGAAATATGCAGTAATCTCTTGTTTCTCAACAATGGAAGTTGTTTGTCATTAATAAATAGGGTAAAAATGTATATAAATAGACCTTATGAAACATAATCCTATTTGTGACAAAGGACATGCTCCCACTACCCACTATGTAACAAGATGGAAGTCAGGTGGTCAAAAATGTGTCCGTCACAAGTTACCATTTTGCGAAAATTCTGGGTTAGAATTGGAGGAACAACTCCAGGGGGGCTATTTCCCACCTTGCCTTCCCCCACAGCAGCCCCTCCCTCCCCTTGAAAATGCTACATAGGGAATCAGGAGACTGTCCTCAATTGGGTGAGTTGTGGGAGGGATCTCCAAAAATCAAGCAGAGGCCTTCCACAAGAGGAGTCCCCTTATGCATAACTTAACAAACAGGCCTATTGCAATAGCCTTATTATATGGTTTGGTTCATATGTTTGTCTTCCACATGTGATAATCTGTGCAAACACATAGAGATACCATGGGTTTGTGGTAGGGGTGTGCACAGACCCCCCAATCCACTTCGTGGCCCGATCCGCTTTGTGCCGCTCTGCCCGTCTCCCACTCTGCTCCACGGAGCGAGATCCCGCTTCACTGCCATCGCTACATGGACGGCAGCAGCGCAAGATAAGCCACCCCCCGCCCCCTTACCTGCATCCGTCACGGGCTTCAATTGAGGCCCCGGTTGAAGCTGGAAGAGGCCTCGGCCTTCACTTTCGCCTTCAACCGGGGCCTCAATTGAAGCCAGTGATGAAGGTAGGTAAGTGTCCCTCCTCCTTGCTCCCTTACCTGGTGCCTCCGCCACATGGATGGCGCCGCTGACGGTACCAGGTAGGCCAGCACCCTGCCCCCGCCCCTGACCTGTATCCGTCACGGGCTTCAATTGAGGTCCCAGTTGAAGCCGGAAGAGGCCTCGGCCTTCACTTCTGCCTTCAACTGGGGCCTCAATTGAAGCCTGCGACGGATGCAGGTAAGCGTCCCTCCTCCATCCTCCCTTACCTGGCACCGCCGCCACCACCGCCGCATGGATGGCGGCACTGGCAGCGCCAGATGAGTCCCCCTCCCCCCCACTTACCTGCAGGCGAAGCTCCGGATTGAAGCATCCGGTCTTTGTTGCGTCTCTTTGTTGCCGTTTGTTTCAAAGATCCTGGAGCGTGCGGTCTACTCTCGCTGTCTTGACTTTCTTTCTAGTAACTCTGCTTTGGATCCATTTCAATCTGGATTCCGTCCTCTGCATTCCACCGAAACAGCCCTTACTAAGATCACCAATGATCTCCTTACTGCCAAGTCTAAAGGCCATTATTCCGTTCTTATTCTCCTTGATCTAACTGCAGCCTTTGACACGGTTGATCATGATCTTCTCTTAGATTCCCTTCATGACCTTGGATTTTGTGGCTCTGTCTATAACTGGTTTGCCTCCTATCTAGCGGGTCGCTCTTTCAGCGTGTTGACTAATGGCAGCTCGTCTTCCTCCTTTCCCCTTTCAGTAGGGGTTCCGCAAGGCTCGGTGCTTGGCCCGTTGTTGTTTTCCTTATACATGTTGCCCTTGGGCAAGCTTATTCAATCTCATGGTCTCCAATATCATCTGTACGCCGATGATACACAACTATATCTGTCATCTCCGGAACTTTCTCCTGATGTTCACGATCGTATCTCGGCATGTCTTTCAGATATCTCAGCTTGGCTGCTTCATCGTCGCTTGAAGCTTAACATGGCAAAGACTGAATTGCTTGTTTTTCCTCCTAAACCTTCTCCTCATCTCTCATTCTCTCTTACTGTCAATGATGTTACGCTTACTCCGGTCAAGGAAGCTCGTAGCCTTGGCTTTATCTTCGACTCCTCGCTCTCCTTTATTCCTCATATTGAGGCAGTAGCTAAATCTTGTCGATTTTTCCTGTATAATATTGCCAGGATTCGATCATTTTTGTCTGTCTCTTCTGCCAAGACGCTTGTTCATGCACTGGTTATTTCACGGTTGGACTACTGCAACCTTCTTCTCTCTGGCCTTCCTTCTTCTCACATCAGCCCGTTGGTTTCTGTTCACCACTCTGCCGCAAAGATCATCTTCTTAGCACGCCGCTCCGACCATGTTACTCCGCTTCTGAAATCTCTTCATTGGCTTCCAATTCACTTCAGAATCCAATATAAACTTCTCCTGTTAACCTTCAAAGCTTTTCACGGTCTAGCTCCTTCCTATCTCTCCTCTCTCATCTCACACTATTGCCCCGCTCGTGCTCTTCGCTCCTCTGATGCCATGTTTCTCGCCTGCCCAAGGGCCTCTACTTCCCTTGCTCGGCTTCGTCCATTTTCGTCTGCTGCCCCTTACGCCTGGAACGCTCTTCCAGAACATTTGAGAACTACAAGTTCAACCACAGCTTTTAAAGCTCAACTAAAAACTTTTCTTTTTCCTAAAGCTTTTAAAACTTGATGTTGTGCAGACTTCTACTGTTACTTTCTACTGTTAGTTTTTCCCTACCCTGTGCCTGCTTACCCTTCCCTGTACCTGTTGGCATTCTCTTCCCCTCCTTATTGTTTTACTATGATTTTATTAGATTGTAAGCCTATGCGGCAGAGTCTTGCTATTTACTGTTTTACTCTGTACAGCACCATGTACATTGATGGTGCTATATAAATAAATAATAATAATAATAATAAGCAATCCTCTTCGCCTCGATCCACAACCCCCCTGACTCTCTTTGCCTCCGCCTTTTCCGGAGGTGAATTAGGCCACCTCGCTCCTGCTTCTCTGAACCGAAGAGAAGCGGAGCACATCCCTAGTTTGTGGATCATAAGGAATTGTGGGGTAGGGAGAGGTACACATTGAATACAGATTCTAATTCTTGGTGGTTATTTGTGGAAGTGTAGCCGGGGTAGGTACACATTGCATGAACCAGCATTTCTACTTCAGGTCTCCACCAAATGCACAAATGGAACTACCTTTTTTTTTTTTTAATCTGATGTAGTTGGAAATGGCCTCCATGTGATTAATTCCACACCAAAGTCATCTAACAATGATCATATGTTGACTGGCCCACAGAAGCTAGGAATGAAAGGTAAAGTTCACTTGGTCAGAGGCCACATATCATATATACTCTGAAGAAAAAGGCACTTGCAGAAACTATTTGAGAATGAGATACTCAGCAGGATCAGCCACAGGGAAAACAACAGGAAGACTCTTATGTATAAGGGAAATAGCAGCTCACACCAGTTGTCTTCAGACTCAAAAGTTATTTATTATAACTTTCAGAAATGCAGAGCAACTTTATTTGACTTGCAAAAGGGACATAAATAACTGAACTGAACAACTGTAACTGGTACAGCCATATAGGCTGAAGATTGTCCTGGCTCTTCAGGATGTTATGAAGGCCCAATTACTCCTACTGACTTCTGCCCAAAGGTGAAAGTATCCCCTTCTCTTCTTCTCCTCACATGGCCTGCTAACAGTGAGGTCTTCTGGGTGTGCCTCTTAAAGAGGCAATGGGCCAGTTTGTATATATGAAAGTCCTCAATGGAGAGCAACTTATAGAAGCACTGACACAGAAGAGTTAAGCTTAACCTGAAGTGTACATGAACGTAGGCAGTGATTTGTGAGAACATTTTTCAGTTACCACACTTGCCCAAATCACCAGCTGGAATTAGCACCTGTATTCAAGGATGTACATGATCAGGTGCTATTTATGTCATGGGGGTAGAAGAGTTTCAGATATTGAACTTGCCCTTTGTCTGCTCCTTCTTCTATACTGTCATGTGCTTCTAATTAAACCCACACACATATATGGCCTCCCACAATCCTCTTCAGCCCCATCACTTAGCAAGCCCAACCAATCATCTAGGATGGAGGAGGAGTGTCAGACAAGCTCTTGCTGAGGGTCATGCCAGGTATCTTTTCCTTACTTACAACATGAAGAGCCAATCAGACTTCATGATGTGGCTTTGCTCAAACCTGTATCCAAAGAGTGCAAATCATTCCAGAAGTAGAGGTAGACAAGAGGAACACTGAGTTGTCTGGACCACGTGCATGTGCGTATGTGAACATGTGCAGTACCAGCCCAAGGTTTTTGAGGGCCCATGGGCAGGACACCTTCGATGGGCCCCTCACTCAGCAACTCTGCCTTTTCACTGTCCTTTCTACCAGCTGCTATTGCTCTTCAACCTCTTTTCTTTCTCATCATTGCTACTATTTCCTTGTTGGCAGACAGAGAGCCAGTGAGCAAGTAGCCAGTGTCATCTACTGCTCCTCCTTTTCACCACCTCTGTTGATTGGGCAAGAAGCAGGTGAATAAGTAGTTTGCAATGGTGAATGAGAGGAACAACTCCACTCCAGGGGCTATTGTCAGGGCCCCCCTGCTGGTTTGTGGGCCCTCAGCAGGTGCCCCACCATATGCATGTGAATAGCTGAAACAAACAGTGTCAAAGTTCTCATCGTGCAGTAGGGACTCCACAAATTGCTGCTCATATCTTCACAAGTAACTTGGATGGTCTCAGCTACCTACATTTTCTCTTTTCAAGAACATGCTGCTATCATTCAGGCATCTACATGAGTGGTCAAATCAGTTTAGCATGCTGTGCACATTTTTAAAACATATTTAAAAAATCTGGGCATGAATAATAATGGGACTTCTAAGAACATTGGAAAATTTGTCGGGTTGTGTGTGCATTTTGAAAACACATTTTGAATGTTGGCCAGATTTGACTAACAGAAATAGCATGCTGAATTACAAATGACTTTAGCATGAAGTGATAAGAAGTCATATGTTCTTAAATAATTAACTACACTTCTCTCTCTCTCTCTCTCTCTCTCTCTCTCTCTCTCTCTCTCTCTCTCTCTGTTCTTCAACTTTTAAGAACCGGGAGGCCAAATTATTGCACGAAAGTTCTTCACTGAGAGCATCTGGATGCTTGGCAGATGCTCCAGCCAATGCTGAGGGTTTCTTTGGATTCATTTCCACACATCTGTCAGTGGTCAGACGATTTCTGATAGACTGTCTGGTCTGGTTTGTCCTCTTCAATGCAATCTCCCAGTCAGTCACTTATTATTTATGCTCTTTATTTCACTTTGAAAAATTACTTCATGTCCAAGGTCTTCATGATAAATAGTTGCAGTAATTAAGAACAACAATAACAACAAAAACAGGGTGGGTTGGTTTTTTTTGGTCTTAATAAAATATCTATCCTGGCTTCAAAAAGAATGAAAAAAGAGCCCACCCCCCAAACCCATATACTGGCAGCTTTAGAAATGGAGCACATCATTTTCCACCCATAAAATAATAAGAAAATACACTGATTTTTTAAAAATGCCCTGAGTTATGCAAATGTCATCTTACCTACTTCTCCATTATTTCCTGAAACACCATTATGAGAGTTTGTGCTTCACGGGATTATCTAAACCTAAAACTATGTTTTGTGTTTCTTGGATGAAGGACAGGATAAAACCATAATAAAAGAATATGCATTGCAAATCCTTGACCTGCTCTCCTGTTCTGTCTTGTTGGTCAATTTAGATCCATACAAAAACATCTGAAGGAGTTGGCTAAACCAGGTCCATTTCCTGATCTTGAGTAGCAGAAATCTTGTGGAAATATGGGGTTGGATCAAATTGTGTTCACTTCAGTAACAGAAAGCTTGTCATTGATTGAGTGGAGGCTTCTGTGAGGGGACAGGGGGAGGAGGTGATTTTTGCTGAGCCCTCATTCCCTCTGTGTGAATGGGGCTGCTCCAGAGGGTGGAGTAGGGCTGTGCACCGCCTCAGATCTGAACCCTGAATCCGAAGCGGATCAGGGTGATTCGGACCTCCGAATCACAGATCTGAGGCAGTTCGGGCGAAGGCCGAGGCAGCCTGAAGCTGATGCCAATTGGCTCCGAAGCTTTGGGCCGCCTTGGCACTTTGGAGCTGGCCCTCGGTGGGTCCCTTACCTACTGCACCCACCTCCACCGTGGCAGAGGCGGAGGCAACAGGTAAGTGGGGAAGGGGGAGGGGAGGCTTACCTGCTGCTGACATCTACTGCCACCACCATTGGCGGCTTCCACTGCCACCAACGCATAAGCCTGGAAGTAGGCTGTCCAGGTAAGTGGGGAAGGGGGGAGGGGGCCTTACTTGCTGCTGCTGCCTGCCACCGCCCTTGCATCTGGTGGCTTCCACTGCTGCCGACACATAAGCCCGGAGGTAGGCCGTGCGGCCTACTTCCGAGCTTATGCATCAGCGGTGGTGGATGGCGATGGCAGCAGGTAAGTGGGGAGGGAGGGGGGCTTACCTGCCTCCGTCATCTGCCACTGTCCTTGCAAGGATGGTGGCAGTGGATGGCAAAGGCATCAGGTTAGTGGGGAAGGGGAGAAAAGCCTGAGTCGCCTTGGAGGGCCTGAATCTCACCTCGGCTTCGACACCGAGGTGGGTTGGGCAACCCCCGAGGCAGCCCCGAGGCAGGTTGGGCCTGCTTCAGGGGCTCCAGATCAGCCTCCGCGGCAGATCAGGGGTGGGTACACAGCCCTACTTTGGAACAGTGGGGGATTAGATGTTGCCAAAGAGAGGGGGTATTTTTTGTAAATTACAGCTTGCAGAAGTTTCTGCTGGATCAAAGTGCCTTTCTTTAGTGGAGGGACACAACTGGATACCAGTCAGTCGGATGCAACTACTATTTCAGTTGTCATTTAGATCAATTTGTGTCAGCGTTCTTTCAGTGACATAGATGGTATAATTCTCCACACATAGCATTGTGGGTTTTTGTAAGGCCACATAAATAATAAGATTCTTGTGAATTGGTTTCATTTATGGAGCACTGCATCATGGGCTTTACTGTCATTGTATTAGCAGATGCAATGTGTGTGTTATGTTTTGCTTTTTCTAATTATGCACCATAGACTTCATGATTTTATAAGTGTATATTGTCATTTTTTCTCTTTTGAGGTGGTATTGCATCATACAAGGCAGTAGCTTCACTTTCCTCTTCCATGTGATATGTTATAAGTTATATAAGGAAATAATTTCTGATTGATCATACTTTTGAAGAAAGCAAGTTGCATTCCTAACACTTCTCACCAATCTGTTTCATAAATGTAAAATGACATGGAATGCATTTATGATCGATTATGCTTTCAAATTCAGGCATTCAGCCATTCATTTCCAGCCATGGCAGGAGAGTTTGAATGGTGTGATGCTCATGGAAACCAAATAGCTAAAGCTCTATGCAATACAATGAGCAAGGTTTTAAAAACAACACAAAATTGCTAAACATCAGTAAAATTCATTCTTTCCACTACTGATTAAACCTAAATGTGAATACAATCTGTTATTTTGTCCCATTCTGCAGCCCATACTATATTATTATTATTATTATTATTATTATTATTAGTAGTAGTAGTAGTAGTAGTAGTATTACACAAATACAATCATCAGCTTTTTATTTCTTTGCAATATTTAGTTGCTTTTTCCATTTCATATTTAATTTAAGATTCTGTAATTAATTTTAAATGTATCCATTCTTTAGCTTCTGTTTATCTTTCATCTTTGATTCCTGTAGGACTGCTAATTCTCTGTTGTGTGCTGAGCCTTGTATTTTTTTCATCTGTTTATGTCTTTTTTCGTAGTCTCTCCTTGTTCCTTATTTGTGGAATTCATTGCTAGCTGATATTTGGTTAATCAATTATCTTTCCTTGTTTAAAAACATGGTGATGACATCTTGACTCATCAGTTTAAAGTAGGCTATAATTAAGTAGTTGTAGTTTTAATTTGATCTTTCTCCCTGTCTTCTTCCAGTTTGTTATTCGATTGTAAACCTACAATGCCTAAATTTTATGTGCTTTCATTATCATCCTCCAAAGAGAAGGCACCTTCTATTCATGGAAAGGCTTCTTTAAGTGGATAGGGACACACAAGCACACACACACACACTGCTCTCATTGGGACACTCTATTTAAAATTAGAAAGGAATGCTGCCAGGCTATTCAGGCAGTTCTGCCACCACTTCAAATAACAGCAAAGGATTGTGTGTGTCGAAGAAAAGGACTTACCTCATGAATGGTAAGTCAGTCCCCACACCACTACCATTATTAGGACTCATCCTTCACCCCCGCCCAAATCATTGAATATCCCCTCCACTTTCATGGAGTGTGGGCTGGCTTCACAAAAGGAGCAAATATTCAACCCTGCCCAATTTCATGCCCCATCCCGCAATCAACATAATTTTAAAATTATCAAGGCACAGTTCAAGAAAAGCACATCACATGGTCTGCATGCATAGGAAAGCTAATGCCCTTCTTCTGCCTGCTGCTGGATCAGAAGATGCTGTGACAGCTTGAAAGAATTTCAGAAGTGGCTTCAGATGTCGTCCACAGGAGCTGCTATGGAGAAAATAGCACAAACCCATTAGCAGAAGCCCATGTGGACTAGACATACCAGATCAGGACATTTTCACTCTAGGCAAGTCCTTTTAAAAGAAACCGAACTATTCTGGAGTAAGTATGTTGTGAGTTATAGCCACATATGAATGCAATGGACAAAATCAAATACTGAAAGCGTATTTTAAACCAATGGAAGATGGGTGGTATAGTGCATAGGCCATCTGTTGTTGTTGTTTTATTGGAAAGACCCAAGCACAAAATCCATTCAGTGAGAAAACTCCCAGGGTGACCATGAGCCAATTACACTATCTCAGCACAGCCTACATCACAGGATGGTTGTAAGGGTTAATGGGGCAATCCATGTGCATGTCACCCTGATATTTTTAGAGGAAAACTGGGATTCACATGCCATAAATAATTCTTTTTTTAAAATTGCATATGCCTGATTTCTGTCTCCAATATATTGGGGATGGCTGCTCCCCTTGATTTCTTTAATTGCCATTTGCTTTCTGCAATCTTTCCCTGCAAGCATTTGAAGAAACAACACTTTTTTCAAGTACTCACAAGGGATTGTAAAATCAAGTGGGTTGGGTCTCCCCTCCATCCTCTGCCCACATTCCTCCTACCTCCTGTGAAACCTGGATTCCCTAATCTGGTGCCTTCCAATGGCCATGCTGGCTAGGGGGTTGTAGTCCAACACACCTGGAAGACACCAGGTTAGGAAAGGCTGCCCTATGCTCTTTCAACACTCTTCCCTTCCCTTCTCCTACACATACCTGATGGAAGGATGCTCAAGTGCTCTCCTTTAGAGAGGACAGTCCTCACTTTGAGGGGCTACCCAGCCCAAGTCTGGTTTATTTTATTTTATTTATTTATTTATTTATTTATTTATTTATTTATTTATTTATGCATTTATATCCTGCCTTTTTTCCTCCAAGGAACCCAAGGCATCATACATAATAATCCTCCTCTCCATTTATCCTCACAACTACCATGTGAGGTAGGTCGGGCTGAGAGTCTGTGACTGGCCCAAAGTCACCCAGTGGGTTTCCATGGCTGAGTAAGGACTAGAACCTGGATCTCCTGACTCCCAGTCCAACACTTTCGCCACTACACCACACTGGCTCTCCCACTGGATTAAAGGTAAGACACTATACTATGGGGGACTAGAGGCCTTGAAGTTCAACAATAATGACTTTACAGTAGACTAAGCAGGAATATAAGACACCTGGTCATCGTCTTCCTTTGGTGAGATGTATTGTATTTCTAGTTATATATAAATTGACATCTATACACATAGAGTTGGTCCTCTTTTTTAGTGATGCATCCCCTCCTTTTTTGGTAACACCTGGTGGCAGAGCAGGATGAGGACTCATCAAAGCTTGTTTCTGTCCCTCCCTCATATTCTCAACTTCATCTCCATCACTAAAATGCTTCAGGTGGGTTTTCTCCTTGTCACTCTTGTCTTTCTCTGTATCCACTTGCTTTGAGACCTATGCAGTGTAATCCTATGCACAACTACTCTGAAGTCAATTCCACCGCTAACCAAGTCAGTATGCATCGGATTGCAGCATTAGCCTTTCTTCTCACTCTTGTTTTTTTGCCTTTTAAGTTAACTGCACACAGTGAAATTCAGTGGCCCTTGACCTCCCTAATAGGTCTGCTTATTTCTATAAGTTACTCTTGGCTGGTGGGTTGTGTTATAATGTCCCTGCACCTACATTCACTTTTGTGATGACAGTAAATAAGGTATACACAGTTCTTTCTGTATATTTCTTCAGCTGTTCGTTTATAGTAAATTTTTACTCAAAACCTGTAAAACAGGTCTTATTATTATTTATTGTTTTAAATCTTGCACCAGAGAGCCTTGACACAAGAGGAGAACAATAAATGTGCCAAAAAAAATGTGTTGTTATGATCTTTCGCATGGGCACTGTCACTAGGAGGGGGTCTGTGCTTCAGAGTCAATCTGAACAAGATAAAGTACAGAAAGTACAGCTGCAAAGTCCCCTTTGGATGGTGTGGCAAAACATATGGAAAACGTTTCCTGACTTACGAAAAATAATATTGGGGCAGAGTGTAGAAAAGAATTTGGGTCAAGAGAGTGGAAAAAGAAAACACAATTTGTACTAATGTTTAAGCATAATTTTACTGTACATTTCCACGTAACTGTACAGTACGTGAAATGTAGATCTAGTTCCTCTGTGTGTGAGCATTCATAAACACACCTATGCATTAAAAATATAATGTGCATCTGTGTTCATAGACACACATAGACATACGTATACATGTATGAGTGTTTGTAGACACAAACACACATTATTAAAATATTCAGCATTAATGAAGATGGAGCCACAATGTTAGACTTAGATATTATGGTTGCTCCGTGCCGTGCATTCCATCTAGGGATGTTGGATAAACCTGAAACAGATTCAAATGACTTCAGATTTCTATGTGGAATCCGTATTTGACCCACGGATTCCACAGCAGCGAAGCATC
Source organism: Elgaria multicarinata webbii (assembly GCF_023053635.1). Taxonomy (NCBI): domain Eukaryota; kingdom Metazoa; phylum Chordata; class Lepidosauria; order Squamata; family Anguidae; genus Elgaria; species Elgaria multicarinata. Next base: position 31,291,644 of record NC_086180.1, on the reverse strand, counting down.
TTTGAAATTGTGTAGATTCCACAGAATTGCAGATCATTTTCTTTTACTTTCCAGAATTGTATGCAAATTTAGTTGTATGAAAATATGAAAGTTGCTGAAAAAATATGCTAATATATATGCCTTTAAAAACAAGACACCCCCCCAAAAAAGGTGTTTTATACATCTTTGATCTCTGTTCAGCCTCTGCTGGGTAAAAAACTCTCTCTCTCTCTCTCTCTCTCTCTCTCTCTCTCTCTCTCTCTCTCTCTCTCTCTCTCTCTCTCTCTCTGTGTGTGTGTGTGTGTGTGTGCGTGCACTCTGCTCATTGATGGTATGCTGAGCTAAATATGCAAAATGTTATATATCAGCAAAAATTCTGCAAATTTCAGCTGACTTTTTTGCGTACTTTTCCATTGATTTTGTCAATGAGCATGCAATAGAATGAAAGATGCTTGACAATCCACAAAACACACATGGAGTGAATTAAACAAAATCTGTGCATCCCATGTTCCAACTCAACTGGATCGCATCTTACCTATGATGTCTGAAGTAACTTTGGAAGGAGGAGGAAGACAGTTTTATTGTGCGGAAAACACACCATCCACATCAAAACAGCAACAAGACAATGAAAGAATGCATTTCAGCATCAGAAAGGGAAAGCATGCAACCTTCACAACCAAAAAGAAACACATAAACAAATTTGGTTGGATCCAACATTGTTGTTCTGCCAGCAAGAGGATTCCTCTGGTGGAATGGGACCTCCATGTCCTCTTCTCCCACAAACCTCTAGAACAGATTTAGAGGGCATGTTGGTGGCTGTAAGGGCAAGGAGAGGATATAAATTCTTGGTTCTTCCAGAGGTATTCTTCAACTGGCAAAATGAAGATGATTTAACCAAACCATTCCTAACAATAACAAGTTCCAAAAATGGATGCTATTACATTTTTAGAGAGGGAAAAGATAGTCTTCTTGGGCCTAATCTACACCAAGCAAGATATTACACTATGAAAGCGGTATATAAAAGGCAGGAACCACACCAAGCAGGATACAGTGGTATGAAAGCAGTATATGGCATGTGTCACTTATCAGTGCACTTCAATACCGCTATAAAGTAGTAGTGTGGCTCCTGCCTTCTATATATACCGCTTTCATACAACTTTCATAGTGCAATATCCTGCTTGGTGTAGATTAGGCCCTAGTGTTGGGTCTTTTAAATGTTAAAGATCACATTCAAGTGGTATGTTAGGGAATTGTTCATCCTCTAAAGGAAATACCATGTAAATGGTACATTCTAGAGGATCACAAAAGGAAAAGGGTGGAGTAGAAAGTTGGATCATTCATGACACAGATGATATCACAGTCATTATCCAATAAAGATATGTGTCACTCACACAATTATATTTGACATAAATATGTAAATTGCATTTGTGGTACTATCAAGTAGAATATAATATCTTTCTGGGTTTAAAATGTTGTAGTCCAAGTCCTGCAAGAAAAAAGTTATTTTTGGAAAACACATCTGAACTGAGAGATAATTTGTTCTAATAGTTTGAAAGGCAGTTCAGACAAGTAAAAAAAAGCATTATCAGAGAACACTAAATATTTATAAAAAAGAAGAGAGAAACATCAATTTAAAAAATACTATATTTTGTCTTAGAAAGGAGTGTCCTTTAATTCCAATAATTGAAAGATTGCAGTAATCTAAATGTTAACTGCTAACTGTCACCAGTTTTGACACTGTATAATTAAATGTGGGAAACCGTGGTCGATTCAACTTGCTAATTTAATGACTCAAACAAAGTAAGCTGCAACTTTATAGATGTTAATCTTTGTGGTGTGATTACTAGTGGCACCACCTAATTTCTGGCTACATAAGGGGGAACCCACTAGACTATTCATTAAGTATTTGCTAGAACAACCATTTTTTTTGTTAAGCCATAAGATGCTATTTCCTGTGAAAGATAGTTTCAATTATGTTGTTCTTCCCCATATATTAAACTGAATGAGAGTTATTGGTTAATATGTTATTGCTTAGTCCTGGCTGCCATACTTTTATTTGGTAGAACACAAGAGATAAATAATGGAGTTTCCGGGCAATAGGAATAATAATTTAAAGCTCATCATATTGGCTATGACTTAAGGCTTTGCACAGAGCCCCTCTGTTGCTTGATGTGGCAAATGGAATTCAATGAACACAAAGGATTTCCCCATATTAAGCTTCCCAGGTCTGGAAAAATAAAAACAATGCTTGAAAAGGCAAAGCCTTTGACTTACTTGCAGGTTGCTAGATGACCAATCCATGCCAGTTGGATAACAGGAGGCTTTCATCACTTTGGACTTTTCCAAGATTTAGTTTACCATAGAAGGATGGAGTTCCTTTATTATAACAGTCTTGGTTGCACTCAAAATTTGGATGCCAGCTAGGGTGGTCATGCTTTGCCAGAAATGGCTGTTTATGGCTGCCTTAGTTTGAGATGTTAGACCTAGGAAGCCCCAGAGCCCCCATCTTCATTGAAAATGGCAACTCTCATTGACAATAGGTGGCTGTCAGATGACTCAGGTAAGTCCCACGGGTGCACATGTGCGCGGGTGGGGCGGTGGCTCACCATTGTTTCGAGTCGGGCTGAGGCAGCCCAAAGTTCTTCCATCAGCCTCAGCCCAATATGGTCCTGATTTGTATTCATGGTTTGGGCCTGAAGCGATGCACAACCCTAAACTGTATACATCTTGAACAATGTCCTCTCTGTTACTCATCCTTTTTCTAAGCTAAAAAGTCCCAAATGCTCTAACTTTTCCTCTGATCAGATTTCCTCCTGTCTGTATCTTAAAAATATGACATGATTGACACTTTCCCATGGCAGGGTCAAAAGTAATACCTGAATCATATGGGAAAGCCAAATCATACAGGCTATTTCCATGTTGATGGATAACTCTCTGGGGGCTAGCAGAATTGGCTTATAATTCCATATGACCTTACATCCTATGTGCTTCCAGCATTCAAAAGTGGTGTGCATGGAATCCAGCTATGGTGAAGTGGCAAGCATGTTGTACCAGTAACCTATGAATTAACTCTTGTTTTTGAAACTGCAACTCTTTTCACCCTCAGAGTAAGCCCCGCTGAACTCAATGGTACTTCCAAATAGAATGTATTAGATTTCAATGCAAGTAGATGTCTTTTTCTGCTGACACTTAACACCTTTATGAGGGATGACGGCTGTACACTCTCACATGTCCACAATCAGAATGGAAGGAATCACATTTAAAATTAGAACATACCACTTTCTGCTCCTCAACCTAGAGAACCAAATGTATGTATATATCCACATATATTGGGTTGTGACAACTCACCCTGAAACTCCCTAGTTAGGAATAAAATTGCAACTTTCTCCTGATAGCCATGTTGAGATGAACTGATGTTAATCTGGACTGACAGTAATTTATTAATTCAGCAACCCTTGTATATTACATGGTGTCAAGTATGTGGCTATGCATTTGGAATATGTGCACTCTAGCCACCGAACAGCTGGCTTTCTGCTTTCATCACTGAAGGCACACATGCTGGCTGTAATGACAGCCTGTTCTGTGATACCTGTATTGTGCAAAGTTTGGAGAGGGACCAGCTGTTTGTCCACGGACCAAATGCATTTGGGGGCATTGTTAGCATGGTAACACATTTGGCTCTGGATCAAAAGTCATTTGGTCTTGTTAATAGTATGCAGGCCACAAAGCTGACAACTAAACCAGTGCTAGTAAATCCAATACATCTTTCTTAAGTAGAAAAGGAAAGATGGTATTAAAAGATTTTGGAAGTTGATGAGGGGAGCAGAGAAGCTACCTACTGCAACAAAAGAAAAGAAAAGAAAAGGATGTTAAATAGAAAAGAAGAGCTTTATTTTCATTAGCTGGATTGTGAACTGAAGTGTCAGTTTACACACACAAGCAGACATACACAAGCACACACGCACGCACACCCACCCACCGAGAGATATAGAGGTAGATAGATATAGATATAGCATGAATAACTCCATCACACCTTGGAAGAGACACTGGTGCACCAGGGGCATTCAGTCCCTCGTTGTGAACATGCTGCATCTCCCACACACAGCAGGAGAGAGCAGCAACTTCGGTTTTAAAAATATTTTGGAGTTTTTCTGGTTTTTCTTGGGGTGCAAGGAAGACCAGAAGGGGCAGAAGGCACATGAGAGGCAGACAACGTCATGTGAGCTACCTCCGAGGAATCCGTGAGTGCCCAGTAATGAGTGTGCAATAAGACGCTCGTCAGATGGAGCTTCTTGAGAGAAAGGGCCTTGCTAGACCTGACGGATAAGCCGGCAGGGAGGAGGGGCGACGGTGCGCTAGAGCTAGCGCGCGCCGTCGCCGGCTTCTACACGGAAGATGCGAAGGGGCAACGGGAAGCCCCGTAGCATCAGCCCCTTTTTTTTTAGTTAAAGGGGCCATGTGCACCGGAGAGCCACCGGAGAATGTAAGTGGTTTTTTTTACAAAAAATAAAGCCCCCCCACTCCCCCTGATTCCCCGCCAATGCCTGATGACCCCCTTCCCCCTCGCTCGCCCGTCCTCCCCCATGCCCCGTGCCTTCTTCCCTCCCTCCATGCCCCGTGCCTTCTTCCCTTGCCCGATGCCTTCTTCCCTCCCTCCATGCCCCGTGCCTTCTTCCCTCGCCCGATGCCTTCTTCCCTCCCTCCATGCCCCGTGCCTTCTTCCCCCTCTCTCCTGCTGGGTCCAGCCTTCCCCCGCGGCCCCTATCTCCCCCCCAGATCCCCCCCGGCCCAATGGGCACAGCTCTCCTATGAGCGCTGTGCCCAGTCCGTGGCTTCTCCTGGCTACTCATGAGTAAGCAAGCAGCCGCAAAAAGCCATGGACCCTGCTAGACCTTCCGCAGCCCTGGCCTGAGGCTGGGGCTGCAGAAAAACCGGGCCATAAGCAAATTTGCTTATGCCAGTTTAAGGGAGGTTTCAGTGCGGCCTGACCCCGGATTCCCCTGTGCGTCATCTGGACGCATAGGAGGGAAACCGGGCCTCACACCGCGCTAACGCTTCGTCTAGCAACGGCCAAAGAGACAGTTTTCTGGTTCTTATTTGTATTATATCTATGTGTGTGTGTGTGTGAAAGTTTGTGTGTGTAAACTGACACTTTAATCCACAATTCAGCTAATGAAAATAAAGCTCTTCTTTTCCATTTAACACCCTGTACAGCTTCTTTTCTTTTCTTTTCTTTTCTTTTGGTGCAGGAGGTAGCTTCTCTGCTCCCCTCATCAACTTCCAAAATCTTTTAATACCATCTTTCCTTTTCTACTTAAGAAAGATGTAACTGAAAAATAAAACACAATAACTCAGTGAAGGAATTATGGGGCAGCAGCAACATCTGTGTGAAATTTTAAGTCAAGGCTAGATAAAAGATTGTGACTGGGTATGGGATAGGAAATCTGAACTGCTTATTTATTTATTTATTTATTTATTGCATTTTTACACTGCCCAATAGCCAAAGCTCCCTGGGTGGTTCACAAAAACCGATCAGGACATTGGATCAGGGCATTGGAGGCAAATGCATACTTTTTTCGTTCTTTCAATCTTCATTTGCCATATAAATCTATGTCTATTTCATGGCAAGGCATACGTTTTTAGAATCTTATATACAGAAAACAGATTTCATACAATTGCAGAATGTATGTGCTTTGTAGAGATGCTTGAGGAATTTGATGACTGTGAATTTTGTTGTGAACTGACCTAATCCACATCTCCCAGACTAATGTGCAGATTGGAATGTAATTATCCTTCAGATTTTGCACTTTCCCAAATTTTCTGATGCATTTTTGGCTCAAAAATATACCAAAATTCATTGAAAAATGCATATATTTATAGATGCATGCATTTCGATAAAATACATTAAAAAGGCATATTTAAATACAGATTTATATACAATTTTTCATGCAGATTTTTTTTTACAAAAAATATCAGATTAATCTGGAAGCAGGATTGAAGAGATTTATGAATGGATACATGGGATATTGACACACACTGGAAATGGACTCATCTCTTCATCTCTAGTACTTCAAAATGTTTACTTAGTAGAGCAAGTATCTTTCTAGCCTCATAGATGGGGAGCAGATATATTGTCTTCTCATGACACACACAAAATATGGATATGAATAAGCCAAAGTTATTTATTTATTTATTTATTTATTTATTTATTTATTTAAGCTGCTTTTATACCACGACATCCTAGGATCAAAAAGCAATTTATGGAGAAACACATACAATACAATATACAAAACCAATATAAAAAAACCAGATTAAAACAATAAATATCTTAAACACATTACAGCAGTGCAGTTTTATGATTGATTACATGTGAGTGAACAAATGCATTTTCTAGAGGCATTTGTTGCTCACCAGTTTTTGCCTCTCAAGCTACACATGGTAGAGTGTTCCAGAGGATGGGTGCCACTACCAAGACGGCTTGCTTGTGTGCCATTACCTGTTGACTCACTGTTGGACTTGGGATGAACAATAAGGCTTCCTTCTAAGATCTCAGGGGTTGATTTGGTGCATATAGGGGAAGGTGGTAGTGAAGATTATTTTAGTAGAATTGATATCAGTTGCTGAGCTTTCAGTATATGTTTAACTCTCCCCTTGAAATCAATGGGACTCAAAAGTCCTATATGCTTTCAAATGGCCATAAGATCAGGAATGTCCCTCTTTTCAGATTTTTCTGTACTGAAAGAGCAAACCTACATTTTAAAGATGCTGATTCAGATAGAGAGAGAGAGAGAGAGAGAGAGAGAGGCGCCTTATCTTGACCTAAAGTTTATCCTGGGATTGTCTCGGGGTCATCCCTGCCTGCTCCTGGGATCCCCTGTGTGTCATTTACATGGGATCCTGGGATAAACCTTAGGTCTAGCTAAGGCCAGAGAGGGAGAGAGAAGAGTACTACTAGGTAGTAACACTTTCCCTTCTGTTAACTTGTTGCACATGCATCTGCCCTAACAGGTGGATATTATCTTCTGGGGCGTCACAGAAGAAGCTTGCCGAATACTCATCTTGCCAATGCAAACCTTTCAGTGATTGCTACCACACGTGAAGTTTGACTTACCGCAGTGCCTTCCACCTAACAAATTCTCTTTCCTACGTTCCAGAGATGGATTGTTTTTCACAAAGCAAGCACGAGGGAGTCTGCCATGAAACATTTCTGTTGAACAATGGCTAAATACTTTAAAACAACAATACCCTCCATAAATGATCATTGTGCTAGGAACATGTTCTTCATTGTTCTCTTCCTGCTTATATTTCAAGTTAAGAAAATTCAGAGACCAATGCAACAGCTGCTGCAACTGCTGGAAACTAAGCCTTTTTTCACATTTTTTTTTTTAAATTCCACTTCTCCCAACCATCCATGCACTCTCCTACAGTTACAACACATTCAGAGAACACTGAGTTCAAAGGCATACTGAAAGGTCCAACATTAGGGAGCGGATATTTGAGTCCTTGTGTCCAGACTTCGTGCCTTTACAGAACTCAGGTCAACTGTACGCTTCAAATAACAATTAAAAATAGCACCTAAAAGCATTCTTTAGGTGCTTTCTCTTTTCTTGTTCTTCGCCTTTTCTTCAGTGTGGCACACCTGCCATGGAAAATGTCAGCTATGAACTCTGTATTGAGCTCCAACAAATGATTCCCCACAGAATAAGTGGCACATATTGTAAAGCCCAGGGAAACAGGGAAATCAAGACTTTGGTTGTTCTTTTGGGCCCCATATTTGTTTGTATGTGCAGATCGTGCAAAAATATCCTGAAGTTATAATACAAAAATCCCTGGGGAAAAGTTGAATTTCTCAAGTAACGACGCATTAAACTGAGTTTCACTTGCCTGGTCAACACACACACACACACACACACACACACACACACACACACACATATATATATATATATATATATATGATCCAGACAAGACAGCAGTGTTGGCCAAGATTCAATTTTTAGAGGTCGGTCTGTGCTGAAAGCTGGATTATTTTTTCTATCTTATATGTTTCACAGCCACATGTTATTACATTGCACATGCAATTTATATATGCATTTATGCCTTCCAAAATAAATAAATAAATGAGTGTGATTTTTCTTTTCTTCCAGGTCCATACTTTTCTCAGAAACCAATATGGGAGGGACATCAGTCTCTTAGTGCTACCGCATTATGATCTAGTGACCCTGAAAATAGGGTCAGAAGGAGGTCTACCTGCTAACTGGAAAACTAATCAATATAATTCCACCATGGAGTTTGCACGTGCTAAACAACATAAATGCTCCCCCTCCCCACTCTCGATCCCAGCCTATCAGTCTCATTCGACTGAATAGAAATGTTAAATTTCAGCATTCAAAATTTTATCCTGCAATGTTCTTGTTTTGTACAATGGGGTGAAGTCAAGCCATAGCATAATTTTGTATTTCTCCTTATGGTAATTTCACTTCTTATGATAGATGAACTTGAATTGATATGGTTTAGTTAAGAACTAGGGCTTGACTTTTATTTGAAAATGGCACAGAAGCATTCTTTTTTTAAAAAAAAAGCCCTTTAATGCTGAAAATTTAATAGCATAATAATTGTAAGTTTAACTGTATAACTAGAGAAACTCCATCAAATAAACCTAGAGTTGCATTTGATTCAGATCAGGTGCTTTTACTGTGGAGGAGAGCAAGACAAAGGGTAAAAGGTCACTGGTGACTAATTTTCTGAAAACTAGCAGCTTGTGTAAGTAATAGAACATTTATTGCATTTCTCTGCCATCCCAGCAATGAGCTAGAAAATCCATAAGAATTCCCAGCTCTAGCCTTTATTACGGTATAGCCCTGGATTAGTTTAATGTCCAATTTAAAGTCACTACTTGCTCCTACTTTGCTTACTTTTCTATACATGAATCATTTTCTCATCACATTATTTCCCTCAGTATAAGTTACCCAAAAATAAAGTAAAAAAAAAATTTTTTTTAAAGGATGAGGCTTAGTTATTTTAGAAGTGCAATGAAAACAGCAGGTGAATAATACCAAGGTATACTAGAATATATTCCTCTGCTGATCTGCAACAAAAGAGCATATAAATACCTTAACTTTAAAAAAGAAAAAAGAAACAAAAATTAAAACTGAAGACTATATTTCACCCAGTATGATTCACTCCTTTTGTTTGGGCTTCTAAGTAATTGCAACGTCTTCAGTAGAAACCATGTGGATATACAGCACAGGAATCCTTGGCCTAGAAGTTCATCCAACTACAGAGCTTGGCACTGGGAGAAATAACTAAGCTTTCACCAATGAAAAATGCAATAATGACGATGGAAGGGGTGTGTGTGGAAGCCTGACCTATATAAACTGCTAGCATGCTCCCCTTCTAGGGTGACCATATGAAAAGGAGGACAGGGCTCCTGTATCTAGAACAGTTGTATTGAAAGGGGAATTTCAGCAGGTGTCATTTGTATGAATGCAGCACCTGGTGAAATCCCCTCTTCATCACAACAGCTAAAGCTGCAGGAGCCCTGCCCTCTTTTGTATCTGGTCACTCTAGTATAGCGCCTGCAGCTTTAACTGATGTGAGGAGGAGGGAATTTCATTAGGTGCTGCATGCGTAATGGCACCTGCTGAAATTCCCTTTTCTATCCTCCTTTTCATATGGTCACCCTATCTAAGGGCTCATCTACACCAAGCAGGATATTGCACTATGAAAGTGGTATATAGAAGGCAGGAGCCACACCAAGCAGGATATAGCACTATGAAAGCGGTATGTGGTATGTGACAATGGGCCCCAACAATTGTCAATGCACTTCAATACTGCTATAATGCAGTAGTGTGGCTCCTGCCTTTTATTTACTGCTTTCATACCGCTTTCATAGTGCAATATCCTGCTTGGTGTAGATGTGCCCTATAACTGATATCAATATACAACATCTACAGTGAAACAGTCTAAGTGGGAGCTCAATACATAATGAAAATAAAAATATGTTATACAATGTACAAAAGGAGAGTGTGCATTCGATCCAAAGGGAGAGGCGGGTAAGAAATAAATTTATTATTATTATTATTATTATTATTATTATTATTATTATTATTATTATTATTATTATTTCTGTCAACTTAAATCAAGTAAAATGTTAAATACTATGTCACCAGTAGAACAATGGCTCACACTGGCCTATCAGGGTCCACCTTGAATTCCACCTTTGTTCAGCTCCATTGGAGTGTCTTTCAACTCTGTCATAGGCTTCTACTGGCGTCCTTTCCTTCCCCAGTTCAGAGCACTTCCTCTCCTCTGTCTCCTTGGGTCTGTGTGCCTCTCAATAAAGTTCTATAGCAATCCGGGTTCTAGGGGACAACTGCAGCTCTTGCTTCACAACTAACCAGGCCTACTGGACTCCTTATGAACTCCCACCTGCTATGTATCGTAAAATTATATTTTGCATACTTCCTAAAGACATTATAGCTGAGCATAGCTCAGCTTCTCTTTTTTCTCACATCTTATGCAGAAAGAAAAGACATACAAAGACAATAAACTTGTGAGAAAATCAATTTATCTTATTAATATTCACCAAACACTTCAAGCAGGCCGCACCATCTAGGCTATCCCCCAGGAGGAACTCATCCATGGAACATAGCCCCTTCTAGCTTTTCCTGTATTAATAACACCTCCCACCCCCATGCCCCAAATGTTAGCTTCTCTATTTCATGTTTCCTTCTTCTGTTTCAAAGAATCTCATTGCTCACCTACTACATATGACTTTAGAATCAAGAATCAAACTCTTTGTTCTCTCGAAGCATTAAGCGGCATATGAAAACAGGAATACTTTCCATGTACTGCTTGTAAGTTAATTACATAGGAAACTGGTATTACACTTAGTAACTATATCTAAAATAAACATTCAGATTTGATTTAATGAATGTATTCTAATTCAGTGGCTCATAAATTAGTGAAATTGTGTGACTGTAGAAAACACCGGCATTTCTTCTATCCATGAAGTCATTAATGTTCTTCTCGCTGTGTGTGGACACATACGTCTCTCTCTCCCTCTCTCCCTCTTTTCTGTGAAAGGATATGCATAAGATTCAAGCAAAGTCTGAACCTGAGCCAAATCAAGTTCCTTCGGACCATTTCTGGTTATTCTCTCCAAAGTGACCAGAACCAAAGCTGCATGTTGCATGAGTCCTCGTTTGCAATTCAGCTATGGAAAGGTGTGTCTATAAAAGTGTGTCTATACATTTTACCAGGGTGTCTATAATCACTGTGTTTTGGACAAGGATGGGACCGTGAGTCTTTCCTATGCCACCAGGCTTCACTATGAAAAAAGCCTTAAAATGGTTTTCAGTCATGATAACTCTCTAGACCCTGTGCTTATCATTCTTAAATTTTGCAGTAGTCTTCCCTGAAAACACCACTATGATGTGTGCCATTTTCATGAAAGTTCCCTCCCAAACACACACAAAAATGGGGAGGGGAAGGAAGGGAAAATGAATCACTCACCCTGCCCCCCCCCCACAAATTTGAGGATTTTTCTTCCCCATAACCTATCCTTCTGAAATTTTGTGGTTTTGCTACTTAGGGGCAGTTCTACGGTGTGTATTTCGGGCCACTTCTGTGCTGTCTGCCATTTTCAAAAGAAGGGTCCACAAGGAACATGGTGGAATAAACACATCCTTTTTATTTTGGATGCCCTCAAAATATAAACCTCTTACACACAAAAAAAAACCAATTGTACATTTTTTAAAAAAAATTGTGAGGTGTAATCCCCTCCTAAGGGGTACTACAGGTCCAAATGTCATCCACTGCTGACAAATGGAGGGGGGAATTATAGCCATTTAAAAAATATTCCATGATAATTAACGGGAGTCTTGAAGCCTCAGATTTCCGAATTTTGACGTGGGTTCAGTATTTGTCAAAGTGGATGGTCTCCAAATTGGTTTAAGCCAAATCAGTCTATTTTCTAAAGCTCCAGATCATGGTCCAAGTTGACTCTTGTGGTCCTGATAGATGTCAGAGATCAGGAAAAGATGGAGTTCGGGCTTTCAGCACTATTTTTCTGGCATTTGGCTAGCCATCTAGGTTGGCTAGACTCACCAGTACATGCTGAAGATTCATGACCATAATTTTTGTGAACCGCCCAGAGAGCTTTGGCTATTGGGCAGTGTATAAATGCAATAAATAAATAAATAAATCTGATTTATTATTGGTGCTGCTAGATGCTGCTGCACATGAAATCCATAAAACATGCAAGGAAATTCAGACGTCCATGTTAATAGTTCCTGTGTCACAATATGGAAGAGAATCAAATCTGTGACTAAACATGGTTAATTTTAAAACTGGGTAGGACACAGAAAGGGAATCCCCTGAGATAGCATCTACTGTGTCTAGTGAACAATGTGTCCACTCTCTGCCTAGTAAAAATGCACAATTCACCTGGGGGCTGTCTATACATGCTCAAAGCCTCTCAGTGGCTGTGAATCTGTGCTATGTCAGCTATATGACGCAGCCACTGCAGGTCTTTTTTGTGAAGCCGCACAGAAAAAAAGTCAGGGACTTACCCTGACTTTTTTGGTGGGAATGAGGTCACCCCAGCTCTTCTGTCATCTGACCTCATTCCATGGCCGATCTGGGGGGCAGTCCTGGTGGATGGTCTCTGGAAACCAGGAAGAGGGCAAGGAGGCAGCTCCAGTACCCTGATGACCACCAAAAATTATTATTATTATTATTGTTGTTGTTGTTGTTGTTGTTGTTGTTGTTGTTGTTGTTGTTGTATTTATGTCCCGCCTTTTGCCCAATGCTGGGCCTCAAGGTGGCATCACAAAATTTAAATCATATACATTAAAAACCTATAAATAGAGATATACAAAGTAAATAGTATATTAAACATATTCCAATATTAAAACATTTCAACATTTAAAATGACAATTTTTAAAATTCCTACACTTCCTCCTTGGCATGGGGATTACCCAACGCCACCTTGGATAAGCAAAAGCACAGGGTTTAGGGGGACAGCCCCCAGTACTTTACTTCTCTGTGAATACTGAAAGTGCATGTGCACTGACTAAAGGAAGCCTAGAAATGAGACCTACATTTTTCAGACTCCAGCAAACATGCTCACATATTCTCAAAAGAAAATGTTGATATTGGCCAGCATACCTGAATTTGGTTATTTTTGGATTTCGGCAGCATTCTGAGCATTCTGAACAACAGCATTCCGAACATTGTCAAATGACTATGGGAGAAAGGAAACCACAAATATCAAAGATGGAGCTTCTTAAGACAAATAGATTTTGTTAATGTGTTAATTTGCAGCAGAAATATAAGCACATCAATGCAGTGTGTCCCTAATGGCCTAGCGATGCAAAAGGAAGGAAAGAAGGTGTGCTCTACTTTCTATCTGGCTATTAATAGCTGTAGTTCAGTGGCATCCTTATGAAAACCTCTCTTAACACTGTAAAAGAGCTAAGCAACAATATCACTGCTGAAAAATATAGTTCTTGAACACTGGACCTTTTTGCAAAGCAAATGAAAGGAACTAGTCTCGGATTAAGAAGTGTTGAGTATCAACACCTCCACTTGAACTCAGTAGCAGCTACAGTTGCCCAGTATCTCTGAAAACTAAACCAATATTATTTAAAACAACCATTGATTTTGGATGGCCTTCTTAAAATGCTGTTACAGGGCTTTCCCCCCCTTCCAGATTGTAAGCACTCAGCAGTTTTTAAAAGACAGACCCTAATTCAGTGTCTCAAATTTGGCAACCAAAAACAGAAGTTACTTTTCCAAATGTTGACCTGTCCACCAATTATAAAGGTTGAGCTGGCATTCAACAGAGTTCCAATTTAATTTTGACTTATTGTCTATGTCAATTTAGCATTCTGTTTTTTATTGCATATTTATCCTTAGCCTACTCTTATTGAGTGTGTGACAACGGCCATGATTATATGTCCTACGAAATTTTAGAAGGTAAATATAGTCTCAAACCAAATCACCAGTAGAGCTACTATTTTGCCCCATGGGTACATCTACATTTTGCCCCAGTCATGTTAGCTGATACAAGCCCAAAGGAGACCTCTTTAGAGGAGAAGGAGTCCAATTCCCTAACACCACCCCCACCTACAGTGGATCTGGGACACTCTGAAGGGTCCTGTAGCAGGGATAACTTCCCTGAAGTCTCCAATAACCCTTTCAGCAGTGAGTCCAGCCATGGCTCCACATTCTTCTCCCTCTGCCCATGGATCATCAGAGCACCAACGGTGATAGACCAAGTGGGATGGTGAGATCTGTCACTGGAGTGCCTGTCTAGCTGCCAGAAGACCACTTTACTCGGGGCATACTCAAGACAGCAACTCCCCTTCTTCAGACATGTATGGGACTTTTATGCCATGATGCACTTCATAAGTGTTCTCTCTCTCTCTCTCTCTCTCTCTCTCTCTCTGTCTGAAGTACAGATGTACATGAAAGACTTCCCTGACCTCCTTCTGAATTTGGAACTGTGCAAGGAGCCGAACTGCTGCTTCCTTTTCCTCCTCCTTTGTTCCTGTTTCCCTCCCCTCATCTGTGTGGCTATCATTGCCACAGAACCTCCTCTTTTCCCTTCTTAACTATCATGCAGACCTCCTCCTCTACCCTTCCTGGCACCTTCCAGCATCAGTCTCACAACCTGGATTCATAGCCTATTCCATCTGTGGGGCTCAGAGTATGGAACTATTTCTTAGGGGTTCATCAGCTGAGCGTTTTATTGCATGCTTCCTACTGCGCACTCACAGTTTTTCACACATCCTTTAGATGCCACCATCTGCCTCCTGCTCCTTCTTGCCTTCTTTCCATCACAAAATAACCCCCCCCCCCAAATCTGTCTTTTTTTGGGGGGGACAGAATGTGCTGCCATTTCCTGCTGTGTACAGGAAAAGCAGCACGATAAAATGGGCCATGTGGTCCTTGTTTACTTCTTCTTTCTTCTCCAGGAACAAAGAGGAAGTATTGTGGGACAGGAGTGGGGGTGGAGAAGCAATGGCAGGGAACCGTGATTTCCCCCCCATCTGATGACACTCCTAATTTTACTTCAACTGGCAAATGTCCAGTGAGGTAGATTTATATTATGCCCATTTTACAGACAGAGATGATCTAGTGAGGAGGATTTGAGCCCAGCAAAATAGAATACTTTTTCACATGTCATCTTTTAGCAGGGTTCTAGAAAGTAACAAATAAAACAATACTACAAACATATTACAAGAACATATGTGTCATGTTTTGCAGGTTCTAATAGAAAATTTAATATGGATTACAAAATGATTCAAACAGTTTTGGAGAAGGACATTAAAAGGAATTCCTCCTCTCACATAATTTATTATTGCCAACTGAAACAAAAAATTTACCCGCTCACTGAGCTCATTAAACAATTTAGCACACATTCCCACATTAGAGAAGGCTAGGCAGAAGTCTATTGACTCCTTCTCACCATACATAGTGGCCTCTGAACACCAAAGGAATAATTGGGATGGTGGCTTCTTGCCTTTGATCGGTTAAAAAAAAGTGATAGTCAAATGTTTCATAAGAAATTTTCTCATAATAAAGAACACCTGCCACTTGGATAACTGATACTATCAATAAACAGAGCTCATTCAGTAAGATCAGTCAGGGATGACTGAAACACAAGAAAGTGTGTTATGGGAGTACAGTAGTTCCTTAATGTATTCTTTATTAAACAGTGCAGATTTATTTATTTAGACTCCACCATCAGCATAGATAGTACTTTACAGGGTAACATAAAGAACAGACAGAGGACGCTGTTCCGAACACCTTACACCAAGGGTAGGCAAAGTGGTGGTGCCCACCAAGACACCTTAATCCTGTATTTTAGCAGGAGATCATTTGCCAAAAATGAGTATATTTGGAAAATGAGTGCAAAATTGTGTATATTTTACATACACATTTTTGAGCTGACATGTTTTTTTAAATTGCAAACTGATGCAAAAATGGGACAGGACAAACTTAAAGTTGAAAGATGGGAAATGTTTTTTTTTTTCCTGGTAGAATGAGGCAAACTCTGCTGACGGTGAAAACATCTTACCTCTAGTGGAAATTAGACCATAGATATACTATCATTTAAGGCCGGAACAGTGACTTTCACTCTTTGTACAACAGGAAGGGCATTTGTTAGCTGCTTCTTAAAGCTGAGTCTCTTAACTGGGGGCAGTCTTCACCGTGATCTCCAAACCCCTGTAGGTTAAGTCTCCCAGGGTGGCGACAGGTAACCCAATGCTGAAGAGAGAGCACAGGGTTTCCCAGTAGCCACCCAGGTACCAGAGCTGCCTGCCTGCCCTCTTCCGGATGAAAGGCAACCAATCACTGGTCGCCTTCCACCAAGGAACACCCCGAGGTTGGCCCCAGGTTGGTCCCAGAGTGACATCAGACAGCGGATGAGCTGTGCCCTTTGGGTTCCCCCCAAAAATTACTTTTTAGTATTTTTGCAAACCTTGGGGTTCCTCCTTGCCTGCCAATACCTCCCTCTTGTGTGTGGATTGCACTGTTTCAGCTACATAAGAGAATTAAATTTATTATATCTCTATCTCAGCCTTCCTAAACCTTGTGCTCTCCAGATGTTTTGGACTACAAACCCCATCATTGATGGGTGTTCTGGCTGGGGATGATGGGCATTGTGTTCCCACACATCTGGAGGGCTGAAGGTGGGAGGGGAGGCTGCTATATGATGGCTACGACTACTTTTGGATACCTTCCATACGCTTCACAATTGTTTTTGCCCAATATTTATTGTTAAAAATACTTTTGTGCCTGAATCCCTCAGGATGTCATTACAAAGCGGCAGTGTTATGAACTCCTGACCATAAGAACAAAGGCAATCACTTGGTGGCTGCGTATTTATGATCTGTTTTCACAGCATGGAACTTATTTCGAACTACCTCCCTCGCTCAGTTTTGCAGCAAAGTTTTCCTCCCCCTGGGCGCAAGTCTACTGTCTCACTGGCTTCAATAAGTAACTTTTTATTGTGCCTAATCATGTGCAAATGTGTTAAAATTGGTAGTTTTTAGCAAACAGTTATGGAACATATTACCGTAAGGCATTTGTTCATGGCGTGACAATTATTGGCCCATGGCCATTTAAATGTTTTATTTAATAATGTGGGAATTTCAGTGTGTTTTCCTTTCATTATTTTTAACTTGAAAACAGAAACAGAAAGCTCCTTCTTTAAAGTTAAAACTTTACCGCCGAGAGTCTGTCAAAAGCAATATAAGCATCTGGATTTTAAAAAGGGAGCTTTTGCAGGATGTTAATTTAATATACTGGCATATTTCATGCATACTTTTTATATTTTGTATGCTTGAAGCTACCTCGACAGTGGCCACCCAGGAATAAGAGACGTCTTTTCAAGATCCCGAACATGGGAGCAAAAAAGCTGTCCATGAAACGCTGTGACTCTAATCTAAGGTGATACTTGCCAACCCTAGGGACTGAATTACAGTGTAACATTTCAGCTGACCCCACAACGTATGTATGTAGACCATAAAATGTGGGAGGGGGGAAGAGGGCTGGCATGACAAACACTCTAAGCTTGGATTTCCTATGAAACAGACGTCCATGACAATCCCATTTTCAAATAGTGACTTGGGCAGCTATCTTAAATAGCTCTGTTGAAGTGGAGGGGCCTGTGCCATCTTTGTCTGCCATGGACCATACTGTAATGGATGCTCTAAGGCAGGGGCAGGCAAAATGTGGTCTCTGCCACTCTGAGAATTCAGGGTGACTTGGAAATAAATAAATGAGAAACACTGGGGGGAAATGGCATCCGTAGCTGCTATGGAGTTCCAAAAGGATCAAATTTGGGTTATTTTTATTTGGGGGTGACACCCTTCAGATGGTGGCCCATGAAGAAGATGAAAATGGCTTCCAGACCTCATGAATTTGTCCACCCCTGCTGTAAGGGATTACCTATTTTGCCCAACATTTCTCCCAATACAATTTCTATTTATTTCCTATGGAGCTGGTTGATAGGGAGAAGGTTATCTTTCGAGACATTGTTGTTTCAGTTTAGTCCTCCTGAAAAATTCTCCACACATACAGCTAAAAGCAAGGAAGAGAAAGCAGACTGCATCTCCTGGCCCCACCCCTGACAGTGCACCCCCCACCCCAGGGATGTTTATGCTCTGAGTACGGATGTTCACAGGAGGGCACCTACTTACTCTCAGTTTATTAATAATCCAAACTGTGTGGAGTGTCTATGTGTATCCAGAGGAATGCAAATAGATGCTCCTTTGAAGACATCTGTGCTCAATGCATGGGCATCAGGATATGGATGCTAGTGTGCAGGACACTAAGAAAAGGGCCAAGAGGCAATATTGATGGCCTATCATATTAATGGGCCTCTAGCTAGTACTCAAGCCAGCATCAGAAGGCAACATCCTCAGCCGAGGCTGGTGTCCTGAGCCCTGTTTTCCAGTGCTCCTTGACATGTCTGATGGCTACCATTGGCCCTGTTCAGACAACACACAAAACCATGATGGTTAAGTGCTTTGAGCTAAACAGTATGGCTTAGTGTTTTGTGTGAACCTAGGGTGACCATATGAAAAGGAGGACAGGGCTTTTGTATCTTTAACAGTTGCATAGAAAAGGGAATTTCAGGAGGTGTCATTAGTATGCATGCAGCACCCAGTGAAATTCCCTCTTCATCACAACAGTTAAAGCTGTGGGAGCCCTGCCCTCTTTTGTATCTGGTCACACAAGTATAGCTCCTGCAGCTTTAACTGTTGTGATGAAGAGGGAATTTCACCAGGTGCTGCATGCATACTAATGACACCTGCTGAAATTCCCTTTTCTATGCAACTGTTAAAGATACAAAAGCCCTGTCCTCTTTTTCATATGGCTACCCCACCATAACATAGTGTACCATGTGAAACATTCCCTACCATGGTGGCTACATAACCACGGTTTAAACACACTCACTAAGTACTTTGCTGCAAAAAGGTTCGCAGCCTAACCATGGCTTAGTGCATTGTCTGAACAGGCCCATTGTAAGTGCCCACAATGCCCTGGTGTTTGGGCTATTGTAGACAATTACATTGCTGCCACCCTCTTCTATCACTTGCACCAGTAAGCATGTTTACTCACCCATGAGTGTGACATAAATAAATAGGATATGGAGACCTGCTAAAGGTCTCCTCAAATATAATACCCCTGAATAAATGCCTTTGTTAAAATAGTTTGCATGAGAAACATATAATGTATATATAAGTGACTGTGAAAATCGACATACCTTATTCAAAACATCAGAGGAGGGATGGTCTTATTGACTGATGTATATACATAAGGTGTATTGCATTAAGGTGTATTGCATAAGGTGTATTGCATAAGGTGTAATTTGCATTGCATTATTCTTATTATATGATGGGGGAAAGTTCAGGGTAATTGCACTAGCAGCACAACAGCAATAAAATAATGGGTCAGGGGAGAGAAATACAACTCAATATGTCAGATTGCAGCATGTGTTTACTGCAAAGAAGTTAGGATGGATGCCTTGATTTACAATTAGAGATGTATGAGAAAGTTGTTTCAGTTTGTGTTGCATGAGAATTTATCCAGAGAATATGGATGGGAAAACATTTTTCTCCTTCCCTCTCTCAAAATACTAGAACTCAGGGTCATCCCATGAAGCTGATCGTGGGGGATTCTGGACAGATTAAAGAAAGTGCTTCTTAAATTGAACTGTGGAATTCATTACCACAAGATATGGATGGCTTTAAAAGGGGGTTGGATACATTCTTGGAGGAGAAGGCTTTCAATGGCTATTAGTCCTGATGGCTATGGGGTACCTCCAGTATCAGAGACAGTGAGCCTGTATGCACCAGTTGCTGGGAAACGTTGCTGGTTGGTGCTGTTACACTTGTGTCCTGCTTCTGGGTCCCTGGTCGACGGTTGGCCACTGTGCAAACAGAAAGCTGGATTAGATCGTCTTATGTTCAGTTTGCACCTTTTGGATTGAACCCAGACCTGGACACAATCTGGGGTCAAAGTCTGTATAGTCCAAGGTTGAAATGTTATTCATGGACAACAACAACAAAAGTGTTTGACAATGCAAACAAATTCACTTTAATCAATGGGAGAAGAATGTGTAAATTTCAAAGAGATTCACAACTGAAGCATATATTTGGATAAATACACTTGAAAATACAGATAGTTTTTCATGCAAAAACAAAAACAAAGACTGCAATCTGATATGGAATTGACTTGGAACAAGCTTTGAGATGGAACTCAGAAAACTTCAGAATTTCCTTATTTCCCTCTCTTCTGCAGTATGACCATTTCGTAGCAAGCACATGGTTCCAAAGTGGAAGATCTGGCAGTAGGCCAAATAAAAAAAAAGAGGATGAATGGGACATCTTTCCAAAGGCTCGCCAACGGCTGGAGAAGGACCCTCCATTTATGTTTGTTTAAAATAAACAAAGCTATAACTAAATATATATTGGCAGCAGTATTTATAGAGTAAGGATATCCAATTTTTCTGGAGGAACAACTTGCCAGGAGTGCAACAGCTGCATCTAATTTCCATAAAATGGAGCAGATTGTTTCAGCTGCCCTTTAATGTGAAGGCAAGGCCCACTGAGTGCATCCAGTATTTGACGGTCTCTTCTGATCCAAATATTTCTCTTTCTTCAAGGAAGCTAGTTCCTATATCTCGATGGCCCATGCTCTTTAATGCGTTAATACTACAATTCTCTCTCACCCACTTCAGATTCCACTGTGTGGAAGCATAATTGAGGCAGTTTTGAAAATGACAAACCTGGGAATCAGTCATTCATATACTGTAGAATGGATTTTGGACATTCTTCGTCGCACACACATCGTTCATGGCACATGAACATCTTTTGCTCAGATCGTGTTATCCATAATGGCAGAACAACAATAGGCTCCTTTATGCATTGCTCACATAAAGAGAAAAAGTTGTGGGACTCTGCCACCAACCCCCATTATCCATGCATTAGTGTGGATGTCTGGGGTAAGGAAGCCTATGTGTGTATTATTATTATTATTATTATTATTATTATTATTATTATTTATTTATTTATTTATATAGCACCATCAATGTACATTGTGTGTAGACCTCTATGCGCATAGGTTGGCTGCCAGTCCAGGTCTGGGCCCGATTCAAAGTGCTGGTATTAACATACAAAGCCCTAAACGGCTGGGGGTGGGCTATCTGAAGGAACACCTCCTCCCATATGTACCACATGTCATCCTCAGGGGTCCTTCTCCGTGAACCCCTGTCAAAGGAAGTGAGGCATGTGGCTACCAGGAGGAGGGCCTTCTCTGCTGTGGCACCACGGCTGTGGAATGAGGTCCTTAGAGAGGTTTGCCTGGCACCTACATTATACTCTTTTAGATGCCAGATAAAGACCTTTTTATTTTCTCAGTATTTGAACAGTTCATCAACTTATTTTTTAACTTTGCTGTTTTAAATTTGTATTTTAAATCTGTATTAATTTCTGCATTGCTGCTTGGTTTTATTCTAGTTGTGCTTTTATATTGCATTTTATACTATGCATAATACTGATGTTTGTTTAAAATTTTTGAATGGTTTTCATGGTTTTAATTTTTGTAAACCACCCAGAGAGCTTTGGCTATTAGGCAGTATAGAAATGCAGTAAATAAATAAATAGGCCTCCCAAGGTTTTGGAGCCTCATGCAGTCATGGTTCCAGGACCCAGGAAAGACTGCTCACACAGGCTTTTCTGTTTTAGACATCCATGCCAACACATACGTGGCGGGACCAGGACTGGGAGGACCCATACATTTTCAGAGGTGGGGCCTGCAGGGCAGCTCCACAGATACTTTCCAAGACATTTTGCTGGCTGATAAAATGGTTCCTCTACCATTCCACAAAGCCAACTGGAATGATGCTTGAATCTTGCTCCAACACTGTCAATGAGACAATGTTCCCTATCACATCTGAGGACAGCAAGCTAACTCAGGGGTGTAATCTCACTCTGCCTAATGGTAGGGCTGGCCCTTCTCTTTCTACATGTTTTGCCTCTTCACATGAAGGGGTTATTACTGAGGGTCCTGGAGGGTCTGTACATACAGTTCATGCCATCCATAGAAACTGCTGGTTGGTTGTGCAGTGAAGTTGATTTTATAAATATACATGAACACCAAATATAAAAATCATATTTGTTACATTTGAATTAGAATAATTGTGTTTTTTTGGTATCCCATTGAAAATGTCTATTTCCTAGATTTCTCAGATATAATGGAATGATGCAAAGTACTCACATAGAAGGAGAAGCTTGGTGTATATGGATGTACTATAGCCCTGTTCATCTATGCAACATAATTATGACCCTGTGCACAAATCTAGCAAGACTTACAATGGATAACAAAACCAAATGTAGAATTTTCCTATGGTACTTCCCACATGAAGTGTTAGCATCATATAAAGAACTCCCTGATAACACATGTTGCTGGTAGTCCACTGAACTCTTCAGGAAAGATCATGTCCCAGCACCTGAAAAGTGTGGTTGGTGGGGATGTGGGACAGGGTCTTCTCAGTTGCACTCCCCAGACTGAGCAACTCTCTTATCTGGGAGGCTCATCTTGCTACTTCTGTTTTGACTTCCATACATTTAGCAGTGTTTCAATGGGCCTTCAATATTATTTGTTGGTGGTTCTGTTGGAGCTACTGCTGATTTTCCTGTTGGTTTTGCTTCCATGAGTTTTGGGTTTTTGAAATGGTTATTGTTTTAATGTTAGTTTCTTTTCATTTTGTTGAACTTTTTTGGATGCTGCCTTTTTGGGAGGGGTATGCTGCATTGAGGGCTCTTTAGTGTAGAAAAGTGGCTTATAAACATGGAAATAAACAAACACAATGCATGAATCTAAGAGAATAATAGCAAATGATACACTGCTGATACAAAATACCAGAGTGTAATGCAGAACTCCCTATGATTGCACAGGCATTCCAAAGCATATGTACCACAGGAGTAAGTCTTATGTGCCTTCAGACCATGCTGTGTTCCCTGGGCCTTCAGAGTATGCCCTGGATTCAGAGTGAGTGAAACATCCCTGGTCTAGACAGTGGCTAGAGTCCCTACTGGCTGGAGCACTGCATCCTTTACCAGCACCTCATCCTCTCCAATGGAAGACTAGTGGAGGAGAAGCCGCCATTTTGGCAGCTGGAGCACTTCGGTCACTGGCTTGGTTATAGATGCTTTGCTGCTTTCCCATGCTGTGCCTTCCTACATTGGTGCTAGCAAAGCATCCCGTTGATCCGGCACTTGGAACACTCCTCCAGTTGCCGACTTGGTCAGGGTGGCTTTGCTGCAGGTGAGTTTGGAACTGGATGACATCAGGGACATGTGATCATGCCCTCTAATGTCATCCAGCCCACACCTAATTATATCTCAGTGTAACAAACATAGGCACTTTCTTTTATACAACTAATCACAATTATTGTGAAAGGCTCCATAGTGTGGGGTAGGGGGGGAGCATAGACCAATCCCTTTCTCCCTCCCTCCCTCTCTCTGTCTCTCACTTATGCTATTGTGTACAGGGCCATGAACATTCATGGAGCTATACCAATAAATATCAATAAATACTAACTCTAGGACATTTCATTTAGTTATCACTTGATGTCAAAGCAAGCCTTTGATATGGTGCCTTATGCACCCAAGAGCTATCTTCCAGGCACAGAACAGCCAGCTCCCTTAATATTTGATAGAGCAGAATATTTGATATTTAATATTGTAGATTGCATAACAGGTCAAATGTGCAGATCAGAGGAATTATGGAGCGCATCTTATCTGGGATTCACTTTTACAAGCCTACAAAGTATTATTTATTGTTCCATGACTGCTACCAGTTGGCTGATGATGTCACACTTGGCTTTTCCCAACTCTTTTTCTGTCACCCTGATTTCAACCGAGAGAAACTCTACACTGCAGCAAAAGCAGGAAGATGTCAAAAAGCATGTGCTCTGATTTATCACACCCCCAGCATTCCGAGAACACAGACACTATGTAATGCCTGATCGAGTGCTTTTGCATACGCATATCAGCAGCTCTCTCCCCTTTGTCAGTAGTGCTAGATAAACGGGAGAGTTCCTGTTCTCTGGTGTCTCAGTCAGGAGACCTGTCAGCAGCTCTATGATGACCATCTGGGGGAAAGAAACTCTTGGCCCAAGAGCGAGATGATGTAACATTCAAGGAGCTTTGGCAAGGACATGGCGGATTAGGTTAAAAACCTATCATATTTGTTAGCTAACTGTGGATGACAGCATTGGAGTTCACAATAAAATGCTTTCATTGATGCTGAGCAAATCCCTTGAGTTTGCCACACTTGCATACATGTTGAGCTCATCTATTAGGCTGGAATGAAGCACAGAAAAAGTCTGTCCTCTTTTGTTTCGAGAACAAAATGTTTGCTATCTATCTATCTATCTATCTATCTATCTATCTATATCTATCTATCTATCTGTTATTTATTTATTTATTGCATTTATATCCCACCTTTTTCTCTCCAAGGAACCCAAGGTGACGTACATAATCCTCCTCCTCCTCTGTATTTTAGCCTCACAACAGCATCCCTGTGATGTAGGTTGGGCTGTTGCACCTCAGTGTAATAATAATAATAAATGTCCCATGTTTGATATTCATTTCTGGTACAGAGTAGGGCTTAATCTACACCAAGCAGGATACTGCACTATGAAAGTGGTATATAAGAGGAAGGAGCCGCACCGAGCAGGATATAGCACTATGAAAGTGGTATGAAAATGGTATATGATATGTGTCAATAGGCCCCAACAGTTGTCAGTGCACTTCAATACTGCTATAAAGCAGTAATGTGTCTCCTGCCTTTTATTCACTGTTTTCCTACCACTTTCATAGTGCAATATCCTGTTTGGTGTAGATTAGGCCAAGGATTTTCCTTTAGTAAACCACAAGCACTAATGTGGATTCTGAAGATTTTCTTGGACGTTTTGTGTACACCTTTTACAGTTTTCTTAATGATGCCACACACATAAAACATTATGGATCTTCTTACATATGAGGAAAGGTTATGTTCAAAGGTATTGAACTATATTACTTCTTAGTGGGCATTCCTGCTTCCATGGTTTTCCTTATACCTCCACACATAAAAAGGGAGTCTTTTATCATGAAAGTTGAATGTTCAGGGATAAGCCTTCAATATTTATTTATTTATTTGTTTGTTTATATTATTGCATTTGTATCCCACCCTTTCCTCCCTCTTGCAAGGAACCCAAGGGATGTATATAATTATGCATGGCATGGAGGAAGTGGATAAGGACATATTTTTTCTCCCTCTCTCATAATGCTAGAACCCATGAGGGTGATTGGTAGGAGATTCAGGATGGATAAAAGGAAATGCTTCTTCACAGTAGTTAAACTGTGGAGTTTGCTGCCAGAAGATATAGTGATGACCACCAACATGGATAGCTTTAAAAGGAATGTGAAAGATAAATTAATGGAGCAATCAATGGCTACTAGTCATTATACCTATATATTAGCTACAGCATCAGAGGAAGTATGCCTCTGCGTATCAGTTGCTGGGGAACACAAGTAAGAGGATCTCATTGCATTCAGAGCAGAAAAATGTGGGTTCAAAACAGTGGTTTTGTATTTGGAACTGAAGCAGCACCTCTGGCTTGTACTTAGGACCTTGGACAAGTTTATTTATTTATTTATTAATTACATTTCTATACCGCCCAATAGCTGGAGCTCTCTGGGCAGTTCACAAAAATTAAAAACATTCAAAGTATAAAACAACAGTATAAAACCATAATATAAAATGCAATATAAAAGCTCAACCAGATAAAAACAGCAGCAATGCAAAATTGCAACACCAAGTTAAAATTTATTTATAGACTGTTAAAATGCTGGGAGAATAAAAAGGTTTACTTTTCTTTTAGCCTCACCAGATTGCCTTCTGTGAAATGCATGTTTTCTGACAGGTGTTGCCCACAATGGCAGACATTTTGTGATTGGGCAAGCAGTCACTTTGTGAGAGCACCCTCAACACTCTTTCAAAATTCCAGATGTGTCATCAGCTCAAAAAGGTAAGGGACCCCTCTGATAAGCCTTTGGTCTGATCTAGTACAACTCTTCTTATGTTCTTAAGGTAGGAAAACATTGAAAAGCTATGGATCTGATATTTTGCACATTCTTGGGAGTAAGTTCTGTTGAGCTCAGTGGGGAAGGAACATAAGGGTAGGACAACAACTCTAGGGATGGCGCAAATATCCCCTTGGGCTTGCGAGGTCAGTGGATGCCACTCCATCTGGCCCTTATGACCCAAGTGAACATGCCCGGTGCAAGGATGGACCCATTCCCGAGCACTCATGAGCCCCCAAGAGCGTGCATCCTCCCTGGCTTCCGGGATGGTGCCCTTTCCCCCCGCTGTGTTAATGGTGGCAGCTGTTAACACAGCAAGGGAAAGATGTCATTTCCCCAGTCTTAGGGAAATTGCCCCCCCCCCCCATTGCACCAATGGGGGCCTTAAATATGCTTTGCAGGCTGAAGGGCCCAGGATCAATCCATAGCATCTCCAGTTGCAAGGATCAGATATTAGGTGATTATAAAGGCCTTCTATCTGACATCAGAGTAGACAATACTAGGGTAAGTGAGGAAACAATATTACTCCATATAAGGCACCTTCCTAAGTTCCAATAGGACCAATTTCCAAATTAGCATCCATAGGGTCTGGTGGCACATTAATCTATTTGATCCTCCTTTTTCTCACCTATAGAACAGTGTGTAGTGGCTAGTGTTCAGTTCCCATCATGTACCATGACCGTTTCATCAGCTGTTTCTGAAACCTCTGTTAGAGGTTTGCCATGTGGCATGGGGGTGGGGTGGGGTGGGGTGGGTGGGGAGGTGGCTGCTGTTTGAAAACTGCAAGCCCAAAGCCTCCTTGGGATCCTGGCCAGTGTTTGCTTTTGTATTTATTTTGAAGACTCCTGCCAATTTGCCACAAGCAGGCAATTCTCCTAGCTGAAGCTTGTTTGCTTTCTGCCAACCCTACTGAAACTGGCAAACATCTGGAAGGCTGGCGTGTGTCTTCCCAGCTGAGTACTACCTTCCAAGACACTCAGGCAGCTAGGGACCAAAGTGGCAGAGCGCACGGCTTCACTTCCCAAAACTCCAATTCTGTATTTTGAGGGGCTTTGGAGCTTCTGACTAGGAATTGGAACAACTCAAACCTGGCACCACAGAACAGGCAAATGTTCAAGCATCTGCTACCTGAAATGTTATAACTAAGGATGTCCATCACTGGGAATTCCATCTCTCTTTCTGTTCGAGGGAGTTCAGCAGTGTGCCTGACTCAGCTTGCATTTATGAGCTAAGCTGTAGGTTTTTTCTGAACTCCAGGAATGTTTTGCATATTTTTGTCTGCATGGCAGCTGTAAATTGCACAGATAGAGGTTTGTGTAATTTGCGCACATTTTGACTGTAATTTGTGCAAATTTCAGTTAGGATTTACGCAAATGGACACATTTTTAAAAGAGACAATTCTTTTGCTTTCATGGATCATGCTCCAAACTCAGAAATATATGGACCTTGACTGCAGATTGCGTTCAGTCCGTGTTTAGTTCTGGGAGGTGCAGACAAGCTGGAGCATGTTCAGAGGAGGGCAACTAGGATGATCAGGCGTCTGGAAACAAAGCCCTATGAAAAGAGACTGAAAGAACTGGGCATGTTTAGCCTGGAGAAGATAAGATTGAGAGGAGACATGATAGCACTCTTCAAATACTTAAAAGGTTGTCACACAGAGGAGGGCCAGGATCTCTTCTCGATCCTTCCAGAGTGCAGGACACGGAATAATGGGCTCAAGTTAAAAGAAGCCAGATTCCAGCTGGACATTAGGAAAAACTTCCTGACTGTTAGAGCTGTACGACAATGGAATCAGTTACCTAGGGAGGTTGTGGGCTCTCCCACACTAGAGGCCTTCAAGAGGCAGCTGGACAACCATCTGTCAGGGATGCTTTAGGGTGGATTCCTGCATTGAGCAGGGGGTTGGACTCGATGGCCTTGTAGGCCCCTTCCAACTCTGCTTTTCTATGATTCTATGACTGGGTCCATTCTGGTCAAAAACAACTGCATTGAATTTCTCATGCATCCCTACCTCTGAGTCTTGAAAGGCTTTGTGATGCGAGTCATGGACAGAATGAGCATGGAAGGTGTCAGAGGTTAGCCTCCTCGAGTACTTTCCAAAGCCCGTGCTCCAACATAGGGCCATCTGCCAATCTCTAGAGATTCCTGGTCCTGCTGCTTTTCCTTTGTGCTGTGGCTCTGCATGAGTGAGCAGAAACAGGTACAAGGAGAAGGACCAGGATCCTCTTATTGCCTCATTCTGTTCCTCTGTGGTGTGGATGCAGAGGAAGAAGAGGGGGGTGCTTCATGTGTGCATTTTGCCCTGTATTAAAGTGAATGAGGAAGACATCAGAGCATAGATGGACTGCTGGAATGACATGTTATATTCATGCATTTCTTGTACAGATTTGTTCCTTGCCTTGAAGTCGGTTTCAGACCCTCAAAGCAGCTTACAGTTAAAACCAACACAAAAATAGCACCAGTGTGATGATGCAAAGCAACAATAAATCAATTGGAACCAGCGGCATAAATGCAACAGCCATTCTCATACTTTTTAAAACAATAGGTCTTTACCATCTGCCAGAAAGCCAACAGTCATGTAGCCTGATAAAGCTCCCTTGGGAAAGGAGTTCCAAATGACAGAGGCCATGACTGAAAAAAAAGTCCTGCTCCTTGTAGCCACCGATAGCTTTGGAACTCAAAACAGAGTCATCAGACTCAGTCTGGCTACCCTGCTCTTTGGATCAGTGAGTCTCAGAAGTTCATCAGTGCTAAGGAGGCCACTAAAAGAGAATCAGATTTAGTTACATTTTCATCATTGGAAAGCTGAACTCTTAAACCACATTCTGAAAAGTTAATTAGAGGCCTTATTTGTTCCACATGGTTGTTAGGTTGTTATTGAAACAGATTTTCTTTTATTTGAACATTTGGCTAAGTATAATTGACTTTAAAAGCAGTCCTGCTGAGCTGCATTTGCATAGCCTAATTAGTTTAACATGTTCAATTTTAGCTAATACATTTTTCAAATACATCCTTGAAGAAAAAAACACAAATCTAAAAAAATCTTAACATCTGTGGCTGTAAGGTCACACACAAAAAAAGTGTTTTAGGCATGCTGACTAAGGGGAAAAACACAATTTGTGGGTGTGGTAAAGAATGCAGATTTGGTTCTTTCTGCACAAGAGAGAGAGTCAATCAATGTACAAGGAATTAGGCAGCTTTAGGGTCAGATTGAAAAAATCCATAACCCGAATAATTTGAATGGGAGGGTGGGCTAAGGAAAAAAAAGTTCTAAAAAGTCAATAACGCTACATGAATTCATTAGATCAAGTGCTTTTGGGGCAGGGGTGTTGAGGAACAAGGGATGAATACTTCTATGAACAGTAGGAAAGGTCTGCATAAAGGCATAGATGACATTTGGTACAAATCCAGAGACAAATTGTACAAAGCCAAAATTACTCCTGTAGATGGGGTAGATAAACTCATATTCAGGCAGATCACAGATATTTTGTATTTAGGGCTGAGCCAACGCCTCCCAATTTTGGCAATTTTTTTTCAGGGGAAGATAAAATGCACAGACACACAAAAGGTGAGATGCGAGGGGGTGTTTTTTTGTTTTTGTTTTACCAATGAGACCTCTTCCCACTGGCATTTGCCACCCCTCCCTCAAAGAAACAATTGCTTCTGGGGAAAACTGGTGGCCACCACTCGTTGGCTGCCAAGAAGGTCTCTCCTGGCCATGCCTACTGCAAAATCTGTTGTGGCAATGATAACAGTTAAGAAGTGAGTTAAACATTCTGGTCTGAGTAAATAAGATGAATGATAAATGTTTAGAACATACTAGGGCACTGCTGTATTTTCCCAACTCCCCTCTTTGGCCACTGAGTTTGTGTGGAAACATTGGTCCCATCCCTTGGGAGTGGAGCAGAAGGCTCTATATTTGTGTGTGTGTGATGCATGTGTGTGTCAGGTTGGACCAAGCTGTATGCATCCCCAACAATAGGGGGCAGTGTAATCATAGTTCATTGGCTATGCCAATTGGCTATGCCACCCCAAGGCAGCAGTCTCCAGTGGATGCTGCAACTCATCAAGCCATCTTCAGGCAGTTCTCCATTCATTGGGCACTGGGTCTGTGGAATTCAGTTGTTTTCACTTTGTACTGTCTAGGGTGGCTTATCTAAGCCAGGGGGGATCTACACGTCATCGTTGAGGCGCTTCCTCATGCCTGGAGAGCGCACCGAAGCCTATCGATTGACAAATGTGTTCCAAAAATGCACCCCAAAAATGTACCCCATGATTTTTGGTTTTTCTTCGTGTGTTTTTTGTCCTTAAGTCGCTGCTACTAATGCAGTGTGTAGCAACGCAGCACTGTTTTCTCCCTGCCCCGTCCTTTTTTTCTGCCCTTTTCTGATTATCCAATGACTACTCAGTTCATTGGAGGCGGGAAGTGCAGTAGTTTTTCCGCTGCAGTTTTCATGCTCGTGCTCAGCAGGTTTGTTCTATTTTCCTTGTTATGTTGTTTTGTTTTTCTCTAGGGGCCAATCAGGGACATCCTCCGCTAAGCCCACCAATTTTAAACTAACAGTTAATATGAAAAAGGACGGGAGATATAGGACTTGTGAACCGGCAAAACACAACGAAGCACAGAAAAAGGAAAAAAATACCACGCAAGGGAGATACAAATGTGGCGCGTTGCGTTACGTTTCCTGTTTAAAAAACAGTGCGAGGGGGCACCTTGACGATGATGTGTAGATCCCCCCCTAGTCTCTCACACCTTACATCTTGAGGGGATTTGGGACAGTAACCCCTTTTGCGCATTGTTGGATTCATTGACTCCTCCTCTCAAACATACCAGAAAGTCAAACCTGCACTAAGGTGTGGAGGGGCACTAAGGTGTGGAGTTGGCAGTTAAATAAACTGCAGATTAGCTGTTCATTAGGGCTAGAAAGATTGGTCTAGTTTTGGTTCCTGTCAGATTCCCAAGTATTTATTTATAAATCTGTTCCTTCCCATTTCTGAATTAATCTGTGAATGTCTTTAAAAAAAAAATCTGCATGAAAAATTGTGTTTTTAAATATATTTTCTCATGAAATTGGTGTCTCTAAATGCATTCTCTCTCTCAAAATAGCATTTCTAAATGTATTTTCCTTTTAAATACACATTTTTAAAAGTATTTTGGTGGGTTGTTTTGTTCTTTAGTTGAGAACTGCATTGCAAAATTTGGTGACGTGTGAAATCCTCCTGATAGCTGTCTTCCAATCCACACATTGGTCTGGGAGGTGAGGATCAGGTCGATTCACTTGAAAATGTACACTGAACAAACTCCCTAACCATCCCTACTTGAGATTAATAAAGTTATGTCTTTGGTTCAATACACATTTGTTGTCTTGTGCCTTTATCCCAGGGTGTGCGGGGCAATGTATTTTCATTAGAAAAATACCTATGCTCTTAGGCATACAGAGCTACGAATGCACATTGCAGGGGTTGGATCCTATTCAATATTGGATCATAAAGATTAGTGATAATAGAAAAATCTGAAACAGTTTTTGTGCAATACATGAGCAAACTGTGAGATAGACCCAGAAATTACTCTTGGCACTTAGACCTATGCAAAGGCAAATGGTATATATGGATATAAATGTTAAAAGGACTATATAGAGTGTAGTGGCATTGGTGAAGTAAAACCTAAGTAGGATGGGCAGAAGGGCTGACATTTCCAGAGAAAAGATTTGGCTAGTCACTGAGCATGGATTGCCCAAGAATAAGCACCAATAAATACCCTTAATGTGGAGAATTCACTGTAGGCCTATAAATAATCACACAAAAGGCATGTGGAGTCTACATAAGGCCCTCTGTTATTTACTTAGGGGGTCATCTTACTGGAAAAAAGGAAAGGGCCTTTGCTTAAAAGCAAACAGGCAAACAAACAAACAAACCCACCAATTCCTGGGGCTGTCAAATAAAATGAAATGGAATGTGAAAGTGCAGAAGTCCTTCAGCATTGTAATATGGTGACTGTCTAAAGCATCGTCTCCGTTTCACCAGGAATTTTGATGCATGCATTTGTCTGACATTTTCATCACACGTGAATGACATTAAAAAAAAAAAATTGCAAAAGAATACTAATCATTCAATATCAGAATCAGATTCAGACCAGATTTTAGCATTACTTCAGTGAAGTGGGAGACACTTTAATGTGATTCCTTCTGAAGCCACACTGGTAATGAAGTCACCTAGGAGGAGCGCATGATGTGCTGTTTCCCACTCCAGCAATGGCCCTCTTGGGAAGGGTGAGGTTTCTGAAGTAAGTAACAGCACATTAAATTATTTCAGGCTTCCTAGATTATCATGGCAGTGGGGGGAAAAGTAGGAATGGGCAAATCTGTCAGTTTTGCGTTCTCCTGCATTCAGTTAAAAAACAAAAAAAACACCTCTTTTTTTCAAATATGAAGAATTGTGTGAATTTTGGCAAATTCGAGAGAGAGAGAGAGAGAGAGAGAGAGAGAGAGAGAGAGAGAGGTTGCAACATAAAAATACAGGGATTCAAATCCAGACTTTTAAGTGCAAAGCATTCACAGCCACGGGCCTGGATGCATGGCACGGTCTGTTTTTGTTTCTTCAACATTCAATTGGTTTAAATCTCAAATTCTTTTTGACCCAGATATGGAGAACTTTGTGAATTGGGGGTAAATTCTTATCAAAATCAAACCGCAACAAAATTCTCACCCACCCCTAAGAAGGAAACACAATGTGGCAACTTTGGACCAATCTAGACATGATGTTGAGGCATCTTTGCATTAATTATGAATGGGTTTTTTTTAAATAGCAACTGGGATGGGTAAGTAGGGTGGAAAGTAGGATCAGGAGGTGGGTGGATGACCTTAACCCTATTTTCTCTGACATGATGCTGATGAACTCCCACCCCGACTCCCAAATATACATACACATCGGTAATTGCATTGGGAGGAAAACTCCTATTGGAGCCAAAGGGAGCTTTCCTCTAGTGTAAATAGCAGCATGGGGAAGGACCATATTTTAATCCACCTCATGGCAGGGGTGAGACTGGCCACCCCAGCCATCATGGTCCTGAGCTTATTCCTCCTCCCATAGTGACTACTTGCCTTAAAAAAACACATTAATCGAAAGGGGCATTTAGATAGAATCTGGAAGACATTGGATTGTTCGGTTTATGGGCTCTGAGGTCAGAAACAGAGTCCAGAAACCACACTCTCCACCCCTCCCCCTTCCCCTCATAGCCAGTGCAGTTCTCCCTGTGATGGCTACAGTATGTCTCCACACTTGGAAACAGGGTGTGGAGATGGGGAAAGGGGGTGTTCCCTGCGGCAGGTAGGAGGGGCATCAGCAATATGAGGAATCCTATGGCTGCCCCTGCCTCCTTCCCTCCCCAAAGACTGCTAGACAGGCAAAATTGCCCATGTAGCTTAAGTGCCTAGGATACTTGTCCGCCTCTGATTTTGCCTGTTCAGCGATCAAAGTGATGTAATGTCAGAACACAAGTCTGCTGGAATTAGAGGCGGTAGGCTTTCCATGACTTCTTTATGGCAGGAAGAAGTTAAACTTATTTTCACTTCTAAAATGAAACTACAATGAAACTGATTTTATTTATTGTTAATGCTGTTATTAATAGTTTAACCTATGGACAGCTATTGTGAAACCACACTCTTTTATGTTTTTCAGACCCATTACCAAGCAGGTTGCTCGTACCAGCAGCTTAATTTCAAACTATTTATTTATTTATTTATTACATTTCTATACCGCCCAATAGCCGGAGCTCTCTGGGCGGTTCACAAAAATTAAAACCATTCAAAATATAAAACAACAGTATAAAACCATAATATAAAATACAATATAAAAGCTCAACCAGATAAAAACAGCAGCAATGCAAAATTACAAATTTAAAACCATGTTATTTAAAATTTATAGATTGTTAAAATGTTGGGAGAATAAAAAGGTCTTCACCTGGCGTCTAAAAGCATATAATGTAGGTGCCAAGCGAACCTCCTTAGGGAGCTCATTCCACAGCCGGGGTGCCACAGCAGAGAAGGCCCTCCTCCTGGTAGCCACCTGCCTCACTTCCTTTGGTCACCAAATTCCTAGTCACCGAATTACTGTATTTTGAGACATACCTTTCCAGATCAAAATGTTCTCAAGTGAAAGGAATTTGTAAGCTGGTTAAGAGTTCCCTCCTGCTCAGAGTAGTGCTTCTGAGGTTACACATTTTAATGCTTTGATTTGAAAAGACAAGATATCAAAAACTTACTCTGAATGGCTTACTTTCAATTCATGCACTTTGCACACTAAAAAAGAAAAGCATCTAAAGTTTGATTAATTCAAGGGAGCTTAATCTTAGAACAAGTTAATTCATTATGCTACTGCAGTTGTTCATTAAACTATTATCCAGTCTAAGTTAAAAAAAATCCAGACACAATCTAGGCTCTGCAGCTTTTTCAAATCATCAAATGCTGCAGGTTTAGTCCCAAAATTAATTATCATCTCACCATGGGAACTGTTTGGGGATCCTGTGTATGTGTGTACATACATGCATACAAAAGGTTCTTGCATCTACGTACATTAGAGCAATCTCACTGATGTCTATAGGACCATTGTAGGGCTATTCTCATCTATGATGGTTGAGATTTGCAAATCAGAGGTGTCTGGTTACCACTTCCCAACATCTGCACTTGAAAGCTTGCAAAAAATCCTCTACTCCTTTACCTGTGTTAATTATGTATGTGTTTGCTTTACCTAACTACGTAGATACATGTGCATCCAAAGTTTGACTTCATCTTTCTAAGCTCTTTGGTCTCTCTGTTAAGCAAACTAAGTGCTTTGGATTTGGAACAGATGTAAAATGAACACTACATATAATCAGTGTCATTTCCATGTGCCAAAAATTCTGAGGAACTAAGAAATGTAGTCCCTAAAATGGAACTGAAGTTTATCCAGATAATTATTCAACACCCAGACTTGGTCCTGTGAATAAAAACACTCGGGGCTTAAAATTAATTTAGCCAGCACACAGACCACTTAGTTAAAATAATTACTCATTCAGACTAATTGAACACCTGATTCTAAAATAAACCTCACAGCTTAAAACATTAAGTAAAGGCTAGGAAGTTAAGACATTGATGGTAAGTACAACGAGAAAGATACAATTATTTGTTCACCATAGACTTGATGAGAACGCTTATATGCCCAGTCTCCAGAGTTTTTGGAATCAGATGTCACTCAATCCCCACCCTTAAGTCACCATTCCCAGTCTAGCAATCAATGAGCAAAGGTTGTGAAGATGGGGATCGAGGTTCACTCAAAGTAGTATTCTAGTGTGTGCTGTGCTGGGATGGGAATTGCATAAATTTGTGAGTGAAGAAGAAGGCTGCTGCTACACCCATGCTCGTCCCCTAACACATGACCTTTGCCTCTTTATGGGGGAAATAACGTAGAACAGACACGTTTCCCCTTTCCCACTGGTCAGTAACATTTACATGTTCTACTACGCTTCTGAACATCTGGATCAGGTTGTCTACTGTGTTGAACTCTGCCCCAGTGAATTATCATGTGCTGATCCCACATTAGGCCACATGGGGTGTGTGCTGGAGTGGAAGAGGGCCACACATGTGTGTGACACACATACCCATGCACACACACATACAATTCACATACCATCTTCTCTCTCTCTCTCTCTCTCTCTCTCTCTCTCACACACACACACACACACACACACACACGGGTTTACCTGCACATATAATAAACCCAAATATAATGAATGATCTGATAAACTCCCAGAGCTATCCATCATAAATACCATACCACAGTGACTGTTGGAAGGGATCTTAGCTAATATACTAGGATAGTTAACCAGACTATTCCTACCTGTTTCATAGGCACCCCTGCAATAGGTTTGGAAGCAGATACAGTAAAGATCAGGTATGAGACTAAAGCCCCTGTCCTGCCCCAATCGCCAAAAAAAGGAGAGGAAAATATGCTCTAGGAACAGGCTCTATGATTCCTGCTATAAAAAGCCTTAGTGCTAAAGCATTCCAAAAGCATTCTAGGAAGCAGGCAGGAACCTTTGAGCACGCCAGGGCCAGATCTACACCTTGTGTCGATCCCATCATGGTGATGGTATAACCCTCATGCAAATTTATACCTCGTAGTGCGCAATGACATCTATTGCAATATTTTGGATAATATGGAATAAAAAGTGGGAAATAGTGCTAGAAACGCAGTATACGGAATATGTAATATGCCTCAACAGTTATCAGTGCACTTCAATAACATTAGAAAAACTTGTGTAGATCTAGTCCATGATGCTCTAGGAATGAAGCTTCTATGGCAGGAACCACAGAGTCTGTTCCTAGAGCGTTTTTATTCATGCCTTCCTTCTTTTTTCCTTTTTTCAGAAGTGGCAGATGCAGGGGCCACCAGACAGGGCTTGGAGTGCTGCCTGCAGTCCACAAACCACCCTTTTTGCACCCCTGCCTTAAATGCAGCCTTGTGTTTAGTGGTCTGTCAGGCAGATGTATATAAACCTGTTAAATAAACCTGTTCATTACTAGCACCTGTGTGGATAAGTCAAGGTTCAACGGACAACCTGTAGTTCAGTGGTAGAACACCTGCTTTGGATGCAGAGTCCCAGGTTCAATCTATGGCATCTTCAGCAGGTGCCAGGTGGTGATGCCAGAAAGGGCTGGGGAGAACCCATCTGAAACCCTTGAGAATTGCTGCCAGTCAGTGTAGACAATACTGAGCCAGATGAACTCTCTGACTCAGTATAAGGCGGCCAGCTTGATGTGTTCAAGGCGGCTCTCTTTTTGATCTGACCACTTTTTCTACTAGCATGCTTCTGATCATATATGCTGATTATTCTAAACTATATTACAAAGAGAGAGAGAGAGAGAGAGGTGTCCATGTCAGCAGCAACACATGTACAAAATACTCTCCATTTAAAAAAGGAAAAAGGAGCACACTTCAATGCTCCTCTCTCCTGTTTTTTCACTTTTCTTTGCATAGTGCAGTGCATCAAAGTCCAGGGCCTGAGTAACATATGGGTGAAGTGCCCCCTGAGAAATTTTGGGGCCTGAATAGCATGTGGGTAAGTGGGTGAAGTTGAATTAATTCAGTATTTAAAACTATTATTATTATTTTTTTAAAAAAACACATCTTAGGCATGCAATTCCAGGAGAAGGAGTCCAATTTGTTTGGAAATTTTGAGAAGATTATTTCCGGGACAGTATTGCACAAAAGTGAACTGAATGAAAGTTGAACAACAGTGCTATTACAGACACATCCTAATTCATCCTCCAAATCCTGCTTCAATGCACATTACGAGTAGCATGTGGATTGTCGTGTGGGCATGCCACGGTGTAAATGTTTTTCCATATGTGATTTGTTTGTGATTCCTTGGATAAGCATGGATCTCTGTCTGTGTCTGTATTATTCTGCCCATGTACCAGGGTCTGTTCAGTCATCCAGTCCACGTATGCTCGTGGTTGTTTGTCTTGTGCTGCTTATGATGGTACCTGATTCTGCCTATGATGTTACCTTTCCAAGCTAAAAAGCTGTCAGGGCAGCTCATTGGGTCTTCAATACCGCTGTGTGAGATT
Source organism: Elgaria multicarinata webbii (assembly GCF_023053635.1). Taxonomy (NCBI): domain Eukaryota; kingdom Metazoa; phylum Chordata; class Lepidosauria; order Squamata; family Anguidae; genus Elgaria; species Elgaria multicarinata. Next base: position 31,253,903 of record NC_086180.1, on the reverse strand, counting down.
TGCTTCCCACTTTTGAGGGAACTTCTGTAGCAATCTGAAATTCTACATTTTACGGGTTGGGGTGTTGTGGCATTTCCCTCCTAAAGCATGGGTAGGTAATTTCCAGATGTCTGGGAGCCATTTTCACCTGTTGTACCATATAAAAGCCAAAATTGCCAGTTTGCTCCTGAAATTTGGCAGCAAACAACTCTGTAGCACTACAGAGGACTACAATGGTTAAATATCGCTTGTTTGGAAGCTACATTTGACCCTTTTGGCAATCTGCAGTAGCAAACAGCCTAAATTTGGCTGTTTAGGCACTCTGTAGCCAGTATGGACACCTTTTCCCCCTGGGATTTTTTTTCTTAATTTTTTTAAAATTTTGAGACAGTGTAAATCAGCATAATCAATATGTGTACAATACTGAACCAAAAAAAAAAAGGAAATAACCCAAGCCAATCTGTGCATACAATAGTAGGCTGCATAGCTGCTGCTTTAGGTGAAGCTTCTCCCAACTGAAGAAATGATGAATGCTGCTAGCTCTGTTGGGAAAGACCTGTCCAGATTCTACCTCACCAGCTGGGCATTGGTGGTCCCACCACTACCACCACCACACAGAGAAAGTCAGATCTGCAGAGTGGGGGAACCTGTGCATGGATCACCTTCAGTGGAACTGAATGTCTGCCTTCAGATTCTATAATGTGCATGTAACATCCCGAGGACACAGCTAACAGTGTGGCTTACATGCAACCCTCAGCAACGGCTTGCACAGAGCCCTAAAGACAAATCTCACATATCAACCAAATCTCTGATTTATAATTCAGCTGAACAAAAATAAATTATAACTTTATTCCAGCATTAAAGCTGCTAACTTATTTGGGACTTAACCCTTTCAACAATCAGTCCCCATGAAATTGTCATCTCTCTATTACCTTGCTCAGAGCATTTGTCTTTCCATTACTCATAATTATTCCAGTGTGCCCCTTTCATGCCCTTTTATTTCTACTAAGTCAGCTATAATTACTAAGCAGTTCTTGTATTAGACATCGCTGCATCACTAAGAGCAATAGATGATCATCAGGCTGCATCGTTAATCTTACCATAATGACAGAACTTATAATATTCTAACATCAAATCCATTTTACAGCTCATTTTACAGCTCCGGGGTTAGCTGTAACACTGACAGCTTCTGTGAGATGAGATTAATATATCTTTAACGAAATATGTAAAACACTTGTTCCACTAAGTTTTACAAGCGATTTTAATATTGCATGCCACTTCAGCCACTGTTTTGCCTGTGCTGCATAATATGGCATTAATAAAGCAATGATGAACTCTTCTCTTTGATGCCATTCAGGTTATGTTCTTTTCCTAAACAAGCAAACAAGTAGCCAGATAAACAGATAAATAAATAATAAATCAGTGCACACTAGCTGTTGAGAGATTTAAAAAGTCATTATGCAGGTTTCAGTTTTAATTCTTCCTAAATCTGATCTACAAAAGAGGAGAATCCTTATTGATTTCCCAACAACCTAATGGCCAGTTGTGTTTAAAATGATTTCCCTTTATTAGCCAGGCAGAGAGGGAAACTAAGTAACATCACTGATGCACCAATAAAGGAAGGAACAGTGTGAATAGGCATTACACATGTATTTGTTTTAGATTTTAATTGTATCCCATCTCATTCCAGACAATGTAAGACATAACCTATGAAACCTAGAGAAGGATCTTCATGAGCCTCCTAACTCCCTGTCACCTGCAACCAAAAGCCAAATGAAAGTCTGACAGTTCTCCTCAAGAATGTTGGACTTGGGTATTGGTCAGTCCACAATTTGGCAGAAGGATGAAACCCTTTTTGTGTTTACTTGAAATCCTAATTCAGCACATGGATGCTTAAAAGAGCATTGTTAATCCATCTTTAACCTAACATGCACATTTATTCTGTTCAGGTATAAGATCTTTGTTTCATGATCTGGCGACTACATTCACACTCAGCAATCTTCTGCTCTCTGAATCACCCCGTTCCTTGGCACCCAAAACCTGGTATTATATTACGTCCCTGGAATCATGTTGCATTTCAGTTTCATTGGTCTTCAAATCAAGCTGGTTTTGCTCAAAGTACAACCAGGATGGATTGATTTAAATCAAGGCAATTTAAATCAGTGAATTAAATCAGGTTTCACACTGATAGTTCTTCATATACTTCTTAAAGAATGGTGTAAATCTGACCCCTAAATTATGTTAACATACTTTCATTCTCACAACCAGGCTTTGCATCCCTTTGACACACTGCATATATTACGCATGCTTTTTTCCACCTATAGAGGGAACGCCTTTAAAATATTCCTATATATATAGGTCTGTTTTATGACTAGCCCCATAGCATTTTCTGAGGTTAAATCTGGGAATATATGAGCCTACAAACTAGACAACTTTGTCTTGTCCTTCTTCCCAGGGTTTTTTTAGGGACACCATATGAAAAGCAGGACAGGGGTCTTGTATCTTTTAGTTGTATTGAAAAGGGAATTTCAGCAGGTGTCATATGCATGCACCACCTGGTGAAATTCCCTCTTCATCACAACAGTTAAAGCTGTTGAATAAAGATTGTGCACAAGTCAGAGGTGGAATCTCGGCCCGAAGACACTAAACTTTACCTTTGAACCCACAGTTTTCAGCTGCAATAGGAACCTATTTTACAGAAATCCCAGCTTCTGCTAAGAAAATGTGTGAGGTAAAAATGAAAATAAAAATGAGCATGTTAGGGCATCTGCCCCAATCTGAAACGCCACTCAAATTAGAATTCAAAACATAGAATTTAATTTCTAATTTTGAGATATTTGCACTTTATGATATAAAACATGCAAATCCAAAATCAGTGAAACTGAGAATTTCTAAAGGCCTATTTGAAATGTGCATGATATTCCCACCCCACACACTAACACGAATTTAATTAATTAATTTAGAATAGATATTCTTCCAAGCCTTAGAAGCTGAACAACATTTTGTGAACATACTATAGTGCTTAATCTAGGCAGAAAATGACTTCATAATTATAGGCAGGTCATCTTAAAAAACCCAACCCAAATGATCATTTACTTTAAAAACTAACTGCTAACAAGCAAATTAGCTACAGAACTGAATGACAGCAGATCAATACTGACAGTAAAACTACAGAGATCTTGCTGATCGCATATTGTCTGTAAATGCAAACTGTAAAAGAGGTCCCCACAGACCTCAGAACAATAACCTAAAGAAGAATGAGACACAAAGGGTTTTGAGCTTAAAGATGCTTCAATTTCCCTAGACAGTTAGCCCTTGTCACATCAAACTACCTATTAGTCACAAGCTCATACAACTAAGAATTTTCAGGCCTCTTGAGGTCTCCTGTCATCTTGAAAGAGGCAATACCAATGAAAGGCAGTGGCTCCTCTTGTAACATGTTCAGTTTATTGTTTTTCAATGGCTTGAGCAATTTATGATGTCGTGTCAGACTCACCATGACAGATAAATATGTTTGGATGGTCCTTTCCCTAGGAATGGATTAATGCATCCATTGCTGATTTTGGAATGTTGGGAGTTAATGCTGGAAAAGGGACATGATACAGTGAAAAGAGGAACACCGTTACTAAAGGATAAAATCATTGATATAGCTTCTTCCAACATAGTTTGATTATGGCTGCATATTCACCATAAATGCATTGATGAGAACGTTGTCAATTAGAGAGATTTTTCTGATGTATAATTTCACCACAAGTGAAGTTAACAAGTTATACAACATTTATTATTTATTTATTTATTTATTACATTTTTATACCGCCCAATAGCCAAAGCTCTCTGGGCGGTTCACAAAAATTAAAACCACAATAAAACAACCAACAGGTTAAAAGCACACCAACAGGTTAAAAGCACCTGAACAGAGATGGTTCAATTGACTTACCTTGCCCTTGTAGGGCAATCTACAAACTCTTACTAAGATTATAGTTGAAGAAGGAACCATTACCCACTGCTGTCACTTGACTTCCAAATTGCTGATTTATTAACACAGAGACATTTTAAAAATGGTAGATATTGGGAGATGGGAACAAATTATTATAAAAGAAACTCTCACTAAGAAACAATCAGGGTAAGGATCCAGAAATAAGTCCCTAATGGTGACAAATGCCCTAATCTAGAAAAACTGATCCAGAAAAAGCATTGAAGAGCAAATTATACATCACACTGTAGGCACATTTAATGAAGCCCTGATGGCCCCTTCTGTATTGCAAACTACCCTTGGGAAAGGGTAATTTGCATCAGAGGAAGGTACAAGGAGGGGATAGAGTGATTAGTTTAACACTTTCGCTGCTGATCACTCGCTGAAGCTTCGTCTCCACTTCCTTTTAACCCCATGAGGTTTCAGACCCATGCAAGATACAGGTCAGGAACTGATGACCACTGCCCCATGTGGTGAGTTGCATCACTGCAGTTTCTCAGTAAATTGTCAAGAATTGCTGACCTGTGCCCCATGTGGTAAGCTGCATCATTGCAATTTCTCAGTGAACCACATGGACTGGCCCCCATCTGGGCCGGCCACCAATTCCTTATGGATAGAAATGTGTACCGTATAAGACGGCTTCCTGACTCAGTGGAATTTTGCTTCAGCAACAAAGTCTATCTGAGCTCTGACCATACTCTCTGGTTCCGCCTGGTTTGTCCACTGACCCCAGTTCACAGCTCCTGATTTGCTCCTAATTGCTGCTCATGGTCCAGGAACACTGGACAGAGTATGCATCAGAACAAGGAATTTTTTTGGGTGTGGGGAGAAAATAACAGAGAAAGGTTAAGCACTCCCTTCCATCCTACACATTATTGGATGACAAATGCTTTGCAAAATGCGTTCAGTGGGGCTTTGATACATGGAGTTGCAATACTGATATTTGTGCTGAGCAATCCAGATTCACTCCATAGTGAGAGGAAATGGCCACTGCGGTGGAACTACTTCCTCCTTTCCATTCTCCTGCAGTACACTTCCTCAAAGTTCATGTCACCTTCAGCAGCATTGATAGTTTCTTAGACGTGAAGGAAACAGGTTCAGACTTCATTCAGATACCTGATCCATATCATCAACTCAACCAACTACTCTGGCTTCTATTGTTTTGGTACTGAGCTGCCAACTGCTCCTGTAACTACAGTCTCTGAAGCAATGACACCACAGTCATTTAAACAGGTGAGAATCTGCCCCATGAATATAGTTCCTTGTACAGTTTAGGAATCACATATTTCTTACCGTCACTAGCAAATACAAATTATTTCATTTTACTTAATATTACATTTATATTCCATCTTTTTTCCCCTCCAAGGAGCCCAACGTGGCTTACATAATCCTCCTCTCTATTTTAACCTCACAAACCTCTCACAACAGGCGGAGAGTCTGTGAGCTTCTTCTGACAAATGTTTTATCGCATGCTTGCGACTGGACACTCACATATTTTGGCAATGCTGCGTTCCTCTTGCGTGTTTCCCGCTGGTCTCCTGCTCCTTCCACCATTTTTGTTGTTGTAAAATAATCCTGCAAAAATGTGACTCTTCTGAACTATATCAAAATTTGTCGCTATTTCCTGCCATATGCAGGAGAAGTTTTGTTGTAAAACGTCCACTGGAGGATGCTATCCCACTACAATAAATGGGCCACGTGGTCGCTGCTTTCTTTCCCTTCACCCCCCCATGTGATTCTTCTCATCTCTGTCACGAAAGAGAAACAGATGCAAGAACAACAGTAAGGAAACACGATTTCCCCCCTGTCTGAAAGAGCTTTGTGACTGGCACAGAGTCACCCAGTGAGCTTCTGGGCTGAGTGGGGATTTGAACCCATATCTCCAGAGGCCCAATCCAACACTCTAACCACTACACCACACTGGCTCTCTTTCTATTTTCCTTTCAGTTTCTACTGTCCCACTAAATATTCCAAGATAATCTCCAAAACATAGTACTTGCTATCCTTTTCTGCCTTGAGAATGTGACGGAAGGGAAACACAGAGTTTTTCTCATATGTTGCAGCAACATCTACAAGTGAATTTAATAGGCTACAATAGATGCTTTAATTGTAATGTTGTACATAAGGACTGGCTGCATTTCCACAAGGTTACCTTGTAATTACTATGTGGGGCGGGGGAGGTGATTCTTAAGATAGCTTGCTAAAATGCTGGCTACTCCCCCCCACCCATCTTTTAATTGCAGCTGCTGCTTTTTCTGAAAAGTGGAATGAAAAATGTACACAGATTTTCAAACAGCACATTCAACTCTTTATTGAAAAATTAACAGGCAAACCTTGCTATGAAACTTTTAATTTACACCGGGGAATGTAGTTTATAAGCCATTCACAAGATTTGTGATATAACTGATCTGTACCCTCCCTTTCATCCAAACTGCTGTCACCTATGTTTCCTAAACAATAAATTCACCTACAGTGTATTTTCTACATGCGCAAAAATATGTCTGGTTGAGAAGAAAAATGGGTTTGCTTTTCGTCTGACCTCCCCTCCATTATGATTGATCAGATCATTGTCTGAGATGCTTTGCTACAAGTCATTTTGATTTAAACCTTCAGACCTCTATTAAAAAGATAAGTACATTTAACCTGGAAGAATGCATAGGATACACAGCACAGGTTATGTCATTATCATTTCTGATACTGTCTATGGGAAAGATGGCATAGAGATACAAAGAATTACATGGGAAAGAGAGAGCTTCTCTCTGTTAACACTGGGACATAACTAACTTAAGGCTTGTTTCCATATTAAGTTTCTCTCTGGGTAATTCATATACTGTGGTGAGTAGTGGCTAAAGTGTTGGACTGGGAGTTGGGAGATCCTGGGTTCTAGTCCCTACTTGCCATCTTCACTCTGTGGGGAAGAAGATGCGAGGGAGACTGGAGCAGGCAGGGACCATCAGAGCCTGCTTCAGTTGGACACCCCCTCCCCACAGGGCTAACATCGTCACCTTGTGGGGAAGAAGGAGCTGTTGGTTTGCCCCTCCATTGGGAGATGAGAGGACGGAGCAGGGCCTTCCCACCACCCTAAACAGTCTCCTTAATTTCTTTTTATTTTCTCCCTCTTCCCTCCCCATCCACTTTTCCTTGTGTGTCATGTCTTTTTTTAGAATGTAAGCCTGAGGGTAGGGACTGTCTTCTTTATTGATGTATTGTAAGCCGCTCCGAGAGCCTTTTGGCTGAGGTGCGGGATAAAAATACTCTAAATAAATAAATAAATAAATAAATAAATAAAATACTTGGCCATGGAAACCCACTGGGTGACTTTGGGCCAGTCACAGACTCTTAGCCCAACCTACCTCACAGGATTGCTGTTGTGAGGTTAAAATGGAGAGGATGATGATTACGTACACCGCCTTGAGTTCCTTGAAGAAAAAAGATGGGATATAAACACAAAAATAAATAAATAAATAAATAAATAAATAAATAAATAAATAAATATACTCCCCCTTCTCTTTCTCTGTCCCTCCCTCTGTCTCTTATTTCCTACCCAGCCCTCTGTGATTTGCAGTTGTACATTTTTTAAAATATATGTACAAAAAGTAACCTGATTTTGGATGGCTGTTATAGCTTGTTTGAGTGATGACCACAAGCAGAAATGAAGCAAATGAGTCATTGTTTTATACACAGAGACACACAAAGTTTCAACATAAATCATTTCCCCCCTGATGCCATTGAGAACTTTCACTATTCTTTTGCTTCCCTTTTGAAACACCTACACCTCCATTGCCACAGCAAAGAGGAATTTGTGGCCTTAAAAGCACAACAAATATAATTAAACAAAGAGCTGCTTTATGCAAAGTCAGGCCACTCCAACCCACCTCTATATACCAAACATTGGCTTTGTATAGAGAGAGCCTCAGGTTCAGTTCCTGGCTTCTCCAGTTAAAAGAGGTGTGGACAATGTGCAGCCTTAGGGCAACATGCAACCCTTGACCTAATTTCATGTGGCTCCTGGGGGCTGTCTTTATGGTGGTGGGTTGCTGCCATGATGATCCAAAACCCCATGCATTCGCTGCATCAGGGCAGTGGTGATGAATCTTGATGTTGCAGCAAAAGTGCTGTGTTTCTGGTGCCGGTTACCTCCCTTGCCTTTTGCCCAGGCAGACGGCAACCAATCAGGGGTTGCCATCCGTCTGGACACGCCTCCGCTGCAACTCTGGAGTGAGGCTTAGATGGCAGACGAGCCATCCTTGCCTTGCTCTGGAGAAAAAAGTCAAGGTAATTCCCCTACTTTTTCTCTCCATAGCTTTGGTGGTGGGTGCGTCATTGCTGCTGTGTAATATAATTGACGCTGCACCACCGTGCACCCATCCCAGGACTTTCTGAGCATTTAGACAGCCCCTTGGGCTATTTTCGAAAGCCCTCTGCATTGCATCAGAGCAATCTGCCCGTTTCCTGCCAGCCTGCTGCATCATGGGAAGCGAGAGCTGTTGACTTGTGTCCTCTGACAGATTACCCACAAGGGAATGTGACCCTTAACAGAGAAAAAGTTGTCTGCCCCGAGTTAGGTTACGAGATGGTCTGTGGTGCAATAGGAGGCAGCTTCCAATGCTCTCTCCAAAGGCAGATTTTGGAGCTGTTTTGGAGCCTAGAGCTGTTGCTAGAGCTCTCTTAACCACTGATGCCAGGTCTTAAACTGTTGACCTTATACATGTAAGCATGTGCTCTGCCACTCATCCCAGGCTATTGCCAGCCAAACATAATATGGGTGATTTGAGCCATACTTGTTTTGTTGAAAGCAAAGTCTTGGGTCCAAAGCATAACTTGAAATCTGTAGTTGCTCAGCCTGAAGACCTGTCTTTGATTCTACGGGCTCGAAGTTTACAGTAACACATCTTTAAAATCCCACAGGCAGGTGGGGGAAAGTCTTAAATACTCCCATTCCCTGCTACATCTGTACTCCCAATCCACTTGAAGCCGCTTTTCCAGATGGGTCATTGGTTACTGTTAGAAATGTTTGCACGTAATGTGTAGTTTGAGCCTCAGTACAGTAATCGTGATACTGAAACTCTCTATCTTGTGGAAGGACGCATACAAGTGCCAAGAGAAGGTAGGCAGTTAAGGTATGACATGGGATATTCAGGATCTTATACTGGCTGCAGAAAACTGATGTGTGGAGTGTGTATGGTTTTAGCACACACACACCCTCACCACATACATATATAGCACTACATACTCCTTGGTAAGTATGTTGTTGTGAATCTGGCCTATGCACAGTATCAAAAAGCAGAGATCATAGAGATGATAAGCTCTTGGTCTTATGCCATCATATTATCCTCTGTCTGATGTTTTTCATAGATTATTATTATTATTATTATTATTATTATTATTATTATTATTATTTATATAGCACCATCAATGTACATGGTGCTGTACAGAGTAAAACAGTCAATAGCAAGACCCTGCCGCATAGGCTTACATTCTAATAAAATCATAATAAAACAATAAGGAGGGGAAGAGAATGCAAACAGGCACAGGGTAGGGTAAACAGGCACTGGGTAGGGTAAAACTAACAGTATAAAGTCAGAACAAAATCAAGTTTTAAAAGCTTTAGGAAAAAGAAAAGTTTTTAGCTGAGCTTTAAAAGCTGCGGTTGAACTTGTAGTTCTCAAATGTTCTGGAAGAGCGTTCCAGGCATAAGGGGCAGCCGAAGAAAATGGACGAAGCCGAACAAGGGAAGTAGAGACCCTTGGGCAGGCGAGAAACATGGCATCAGAGGAGCGAAGAGCACGAGCGGGGCAATAGTGTGAGATGAGAGAGGAGAGATAGGAATGTAATGACAGGTCCCAGCATCCCCAGTGGGAAAGGCATGTCTCCAGTGGGAAGGTGGCATGCAGTGTCACTTTCACACATGGGATACTGGGGCTTATATTCCTAGTCCTGGGGGGAGTTGACACCAGCCATTTATTGCAGGATTGTATCTCAGTCATCACTAAAAGGGCACATGATGTTCACCTGTTTCCATGGTGATCTCGGTTCCACCTCTCAGATATACCAGAATACCTGAGTGCTTTTGTTGCAGTTTTTCTGGCTCTCTTGCTTCCAATCTGAAGTACGTCTGTGGAGTGCCCTCCCCACTTGAGATGTTGTTGCTGTTCATGGTGAGTTGCAGGCTCAACGAACAGCCGATCACCTGTTAGGGGCATGTCAATGGGTATCTTCATATTTCACTGCCAGGTGTGTTTATTTGTTTTTTATATAACGATATTCTGTGCAGAAGCGCATACTCAATCCGCATCTGTGCTCATGCGCATGCCTCACAAATCATTAAAAAAACCACCCTCTGCCCTGTGGGCAGGTGTGCCCTGTGAGTGGTGATCGCAGAAGCAGGGAACAATTGGAAGCATCTCTCTTCCATAGCAAAAGGCTGCAGGTGTCAGTTAGCCCCTGGTCCTGGACATGACAGGATACGACAGGAACCACCTGCAGCTCCTACCTCTACATTTCCCTTCATCTGCCCCCAAATAAGTTTCCTTATCTTTAAGCAGAGGATAAGAGAAGCTAGTAGCAGTGGCAGGTGCAGCCAATAGTGGCCTAGAAATGTGTGAATCACCAAAACCTGAGCTCACTGAAGTTCTCCAAATTCCACCTTGTAGCTCGTCCAGACTTGAGTCTGTATCTGACGGTGAGCTTTTTCCTTTTCTTCTTGCATGAAAATCCATGCATGTTTCCCCAAATGCATGCTTGGATTGTGTGCATCTTTGAAATATACACATTCTTCTCCATGGATTAAAGCATATTTGTGTGCATTTTTCAAATGTACATTTTCTGTGCACTTTTTTCAAATCTATACGTGCTATTGTATGCATTTTGTTTTGTTTTGTTCCACGAATAACTTTGCAAGCTCTGAAATGTATGGACTTTGTATACAGATTATATCCAAGTCCATGTTCAGTCCAAAAGGTGCAAACTGGGCAAATCCTGGTAAGAAAACAAACTGAAACCAATTACTCATACAGCCCTAGCCAATATACAAGTAGTGCTGTGCCAAATCCTGCCCCGATTTTCGGGAACTGTGGCCAGATCTACACAAGCAGGATGTAACACTTTGAAAACTGTATATGTAATGTGTCCTGGACCTAAACAGTTGCCACTACTGTTATAAACCATTATAAAGCAGTAGTGTAGATCCTGCCATTTTCTCTCCCTACAAAAGAGGCATTTTTCTCCTGCTTCTTTCGCAAGGAGAGGGTGGATTTTGGAGAATTTTTTCCTTGGCGAGGGGGACAGCATTTCCACATATCTTTTAAAAGTGTGGCCAGTTGTTTAGGGGTCTTCTTTCTATTTTTTTTATTTAAAACAACAGCAGCAACAACAACAACACCCCCAGCACTTGGAAGAGCCTAGCAGTTCTTCATGAATGCCTTTTGAGACCATGCAACCTCGGCCTCTCCACTGAACATTCAGGAAGAGCTCCTGAGCATCTGCAAGTGCTGCAGGTATTTTTTAAAAAATAGAATTTTATTTCCTACACTTAAAAATGTATGCAGAAACCCCTCCCGAAGGAGAAAATTCTCACTTCTCCTGGCCTCTTCCGCCAGAGTTTTCATTTCACCCCCTCTCCCCACAAAATGCTGAAAATGGAATAATCAAAACTTTGGCACAGCACTATACACAACTGCCTTCTAGGATCCTGTTCACATTTCTTTGAAACGCACACAAAAAACAACTCCTTTTTGGGCAAACACAGGGATACGCATGAATCCCTGGTTATATTGCATACAGCATTTAAGAATTAGGAAGACAGGAAACTCCCTTATACCAGTGAGAGCATTTGCCTATCCAGTAGTGTGCACTAAGACCATCAGCCAATCTCTAAGCTCTCAGGCAGAATGCTTTGCCATCAGCTGCTCCTTGATCCTTTTGTTTGGAAATGCCAGGAATCCCTCTATTGTAAGCTACAGGAAGTAAAATAATTAATTTTAGAAGACATTGCATGATGATGTTAATAAGGATTTATTAACATAAATAAATGTTAATGGCGCCCCTCCTGTGGAATTCCCTGCCTCTGGAGGTCAGGCAGGCTCCAACCTTGTACTCCTTTCGGCGCCTCCTGAAAACATCTTTATTCCAAGAAGCCTTTCTTTAACATGCAGCCTTGGATTTCTGTGTTGTTGTTGTTTTTGCTTCTTTTTAAATTTTGTTTTAACTGTTTTATTCTGTTTTTATTTTCATTTTACCTTGTACACCGCTCCGAAATTTTTCAATGGGGAGCAGTATATAAATATTCTAAATAAATAAATAAATAAATAAATTTAAAACAACAGTATTTTTATATAAAAAAGAGATATGCATCCATACAACTGGGTAGAAGGCAGAATCAAGTTATGATCAATTAGCAGCTAGGGGACATTTAAATGAATTACATTGGATGGTAGGTACCATCAGAGTTGACCAACTTGTGACCTCCAAAATTGAGCAACTTGTGACCCTTGGCCCACATTCTCCATCAGCCTTTACCATTTGCTATGCTGGGTGGGGCTGAAGGGAGTTGTAGGCCAAAATGTCTAGAGGATCCAAGTTGCTCATCCCTGATCCAAGCTGAGAGATGGGGATAATTAGATCACAGCCAGGTAAATGCAGAAGATATTGATTCTGCTGCCTTAAAATAAGGTGGAGAAGATAGTCACAGAGCAGCTTTTTGTGCACTCATCTGCCATTGCTTTGTTATTAGAGATTTCTCATGACATTGGTGAAAAAACGAGTCTTACTGCTTGAAAAGTGTTGGCTGTTTCATCATTCATGATTGCCATTGCTCCAAAATAATCACTCCTCATCACTTGTAAAAGAGCCATAGCAGCAGCTCAGAACAATTCCAGGATTTTATATGCCTGAATTAACTTCCTTCTTATGTCATTTAATGGTCTAGATTCTCTCTGGATTTCCCCCACCTCCCCACCTTGGATTGAAGACATCAAACAGTAGGTTTGGTTTGGTTTTAGTCTGTGTTATTTTCTGGCTCCCAAACTGAAATCTGCATTGGTTTCTGCAGCAAAGTGCATTTTATCATTTGAGCCAGAGTCCCCCAAAAGGCAGCATTTTAAAAATTCACAAGGAGCAAAAGGTGAAGCTTAACTGGTAAAAGCACAAGTGGAGATTAATTTTATGGTGGAATGTCACCACAATAAATGAGCAGCAAGTTCCTGTGGCTAAATTAAATTATACTGAGGCTGCCTTATAAATGACATTTTAATCGAGTGGTGGAAATGGCGGGGGGGGGGGGGGGATAGAAAGAAACCTTAAGCTATTAAACCTTCCCAATAAGGAATCGCTCCTCTGATAATAATCAGATAATAATCGCTCCTCTGATGCCATGTTTCTCACCTGCCCAAGGGTCTCTACTTCCGTTGCTCGGCTTCGTCCATTTTCTTTGGCTGCCCCTTACGCCTGGAACGCTCTTCCAGAACATTTGAGAACTACAAGTTCAATCGCAGCTTTTAAAGCTCAGCTAAAAACTTTTCTTTTTCCTAAAGCTTTTAAAACTTGATTTTGTTCTGACTTTTATACTGCCTGTTTGGTGCATTCTCTTCCCCTCCTTATTGTTTTATTAGGATTTTATTAGAATGTAAGCCTATGCAGCAGGGTCTTGCTATTTACTGTTTTACTCTGTACAGCACCATGTACATTGATGGTGCTATATAAATAAATAAATAAATAATAATAATAATAATAATAATAATAATAATAATAATAATAAAAATGTATTTCAAAAGGAATCAGGTTTACTCTCCCCACCCCATATATAGAATAAATGCTCAGGATATGAATCAACATCAACTGCACGGGATGGACAATATTATTCCATTTTTGGTCCCAGTTACCAAACTAAATTGATGCAGATCAAAATGCCCTTTTCATGTTGGGAAAGAAGGAGGGTTGTCAAAAAAAAAAAAGCATCATGATGAGCCACCATGGGGAGACATCCTCACAATAATCAATCGTCAATCAGTCATGGAAACTGCTTATGCTGCTTTTATACAGGGCTCTTCATTACTCCCTTCATATAGTTCTCAAGAGGGAAGAGATAAAGGTTTCTTTCAATGAATAAAGCAATAATTTCCTTGCTGTAAAAAGCAAAACAAAACACTGCCCAAACATCTTATTCTATTCCAGCGAAATATCCCATACAACACAGACTGAAGTAAATACTTTTGGAGTCCAGCCCCCAATCTCACCCTACCCCAGAAAAAAAGAGGGGATCTGCAAAATGGATTGGGGCTGGGTGGTGAAGGAGGTAATGTTCCTATCTGCAGCAAAAGGTAGTCAATTGATAAGCATGATAGACAATATTTCTTTTCCCAATTGATACTGCACTGATTCAAATTCCAACTGCAGAAAATCACGCAGTGAAAGGTATGTCCTTTTAGAGTCAGCAAAAGATGCTATTTTTAAGATCGTGGGGGGGATACATTTAGATTTATTAGAAGGATAAGAATAATATTAGTTGAAGGTAAAGGTTAGGTAAGTAAATTAAAAATGCATGATTCAGAAATGTAAAAGCAACTGCACAATATGCAAATGGCTTGAATTTACAGATTTATTTTTGAAAAATACTATAATTCATTCCCCTTGGGGAGCTGAACAGACTAATATTAGGCCTTGCCAGAAGAGGGGAGAAAGCCATTTCTTGTCTCCTTCGCTGTTTATTTTTTAAATCAGATGCATTTTCTTTCCTCTAAGTGAGCCGACCACCAATTTGGCACCCAATCGGCACCACTAAATAACAACTGGATGCCGATGCTCTCTGTAAGGGAAGGGAAGCAATTTTAAATTTATTTTCATAGTGGAAAATGGGTTTGCCAAAATAGCTTCAGTTTATGGAAAGGGAGGAACAGCTGTATTTGGTTTATAATAAATCTTTGACAAATCAGTAAAAGCAAATAGACAGCACAACTGTAACCCATAAAAGTGGAAAATATTAAACAACAGGCAGTGAAGTTGTTAAACTTTCCCACAGATGCTGCTGGTAAAAGCCTTCACAAAACATATACGTGAAATGTTCGTGGGGAGAGGAATCTGGGAGCAAAGGGGCATGAGAAGAAGATGGAATTACTTCTTATTAGAGGAATATCCCATTAATGTGACGATCCTAGGTATGCGGACAAAGCTATCTCTGGCAGTTTCCTCCCCCCCCCCCCCGCCACCCCCCCATTACTGAATGTTGGTGCAGAATAATTACTTGCTTGCCAAAAAAATGACAGGGCATTGACATTGCAGACTTATTGAATTTGTATTGCGTGCCTCCGGGCCATATCGGGGGTTATTCAATTTTGCCTGAGGAGGACAACCTATTATGAGAGATGAGTCAAGAAGGCATCTTCTCTGATTGCCCACCAAAACCATTATCGCAGCACTGAGAGGGCATCAGCAGCGAGTGGACAGACAAGACAACACTGATCTCGATTACCTAGGGACAAGATACAATTTACATTACTTGAAGCAATAGGACAGAGGGCAATCAGCCCAGGGAATAGGGGCTACAGACCTGGAGTGTGCAGGTATTAACAGTACCGGAGAAACTGAGCTAATTGCTTATACTGGGCCTGGTGACCTCTAGCCTTACAAGATATTAACTGATTGGCTTGATCTGTAATTAGATGAGCCGGTTTTACATTGCCAAGGCCTGAAGTTTTCACTGAAGAGGAGAACAAAAATAATTCATTTCGAACAGGGAAGTGGTTTCCCCCCCCCACTGCTCCCATTTTGTCTCATTGTATGCCATTGTCTGTAAAAATCCATGGCCATCTCCTACTTGTTTCAGGAGACCTCCAGGTTTAGTCCAGGGTATCATTTTTGTAAAGTTATAATAATTCCATCACAAGTGCTGCCACAGAATTAATAAAAACCATTTCCCGCAAAGTTTCTTAGAAATTAAATACAGCTAAGGATCAATACTTCTCTGTACCAGGTTAAGGCTTCTTGATAGCTTTGGGAATTTCCAGTTTGGGAATTTCCAGTTTGTCTCATTGAGTTTGGGAGTGGGATCTGGATTTGCAACCCAAGGTGCTGCAAGCACATGCAACTTCCAGATCACTTCAGCATCACGTCACAGACAAAAGCGTCTTTATTAGAGGATGTCCCAGCCTTGATGGCCTAGAAACCTCAGAGACAAACTAAGCACGTCGCTCGTAGCTGAGAATTAGCTTTCCCTTTACTCTAGCATAAGTGTGCACAGCCCCACTTTGGATTGAAACTAAGGATGGGTAAACTATTTAGTGTTCCTATTTAGTGTTCCAGCCAGCCAGCCATCATGCTTTCTTTCTAAATACTCCAGATCATTCTGCTTTGTTACCTAAGAATCCAGTCTTGGAGAATCAGTTCACTATTGGTATATATAGGATTGTTCTCTGCCACTACAAGGGAAGGGACTCAGCCAAAGACTGCAGTACAGACGGCCTTGGTGATGGTAGCAGACTTATTGCACCCACACAAATCTACACCCACATCCTTTAATCCCTACAAATAGTAGGTAGTGCTCAGCTTGACCTCTTCCTCAATCTTCTGCCCTCAGCGTTGTCCCCCAGTGTTCTCCAAACAGCTTTTATGACAACCCCTTGTAGCGTTCATTAATTTGGCTTCCCTTTACACTTGGTATTGGCCTCAGATACCATCATTGGTTAGCTTGTTATTTACTTCTGCCGTTCTCCACAGGGCCTTGCAGCCTGTTGCACTCAGAATGTTCAGAGTGATTTGCAGGGTGGTCAGGTGTTCTACTTTAGAGAGGACAGTCCTCTGTTTGAAAGGATGTCCAGTCCAAGTCCAGTTTCAAGATAAAGAACCAGAACGCCTGGGCCCTGAAGTTGCCTATCAACAGTTAGTATCTGGGCAGCAGACTGTGGAGGGTGCATGGTCACAGTCTTCCCACTACATTAAGATGTATTGTAGTTCTAGTCATTTCTAAATTAGCACCTATATTTATATGATGTGTAAATGGCCACCTTATTATTATTTATCTATTTAACATTTATTTAAAACATTGATCGGCCACCTTACAATACAATATAAAATTCACCTTATGAATGAGGAGTGGGCACAACATAGTAATTTGCCCTGTCTGGGGAGCAAATACCTTTCATACATGACAAAATATACACTTTCCACACGCAGAAACTAAAAATCATATATGAAGCTGGCCTTGAAATCAAAACCTAACTTGATTGTAACTGCTTCAAGTATATAGCACTGTTTTAAAACTGAAGATTTGTGGCTCAAGAAGCCAATTTCATGGTGCCAATGTTAATGTAGTAAAATACCAGTTCTACATATGCCTTGATTTGAATATCAGTTAAAACCTTAATATCCTGAGCTTACAGTGCTAGATCCTTATATCCTTGCTAAAGCATCTTGCTAAATTTAAAAGTTGCCTCATATTTTATTTCCATTATTTCAGCTACACTCCTACATTTTTAAAAAAGGAACAGAATTTAAATTAAAAACATTTTTAGAAATTCAGACATTATCCTTGGATTACCAAGGCCAAGAATCAGGCAAAGAGTATGCAAATATGATGGCATGTCCAATGCAGTATGCCAGATTATATGGTACTCATTTTTTGGTTTTTTAGAGATTTGTGAATGGAAAGGCAAGAAGTACTTTAACTCATCCAATGGCTACATGGCTACAGCTCACTAGATCTGTGGAGAGGATCTCTGTGGCACTGGCCACAGCATTAGTAGTATGCTTTACTAAATGGAAAACAAATATTGGGAGCCATCTTGTGGTGGTGGTGGAGACCATGTGATGGAGCAACATCTATGTCATGCTGGCTCATTGACAGGGTGGGAAGTGGCGGGGGTAGGTCTTTTATATCCTTTTTCCATTTCTTCCCCCTCCCATTGACCACAATGGGAGGGAATTATCTACACCATCTCCAAGGCTAGCAGGGTTTCAAGGCCAGTTTTAGGGGGCATGTCAAGGGAAGGAATGGGCAACTAAAATGGCCAAAGGGCTTGAGCAACTCCCTTATGAGGAAAGGCTACAATATCTGGGACTGTTTAGCTTAGAAAAAAAGGGAAGTAATGGGAGACATGATAGAGGTGTGCGAAATTATGCATGATGTGGAGTAAGGGGGTAGGGAGACATTTTGCTCCTTCTCTCAATATGCCAGAACCTGGGGTCATCCCACGAAGCTAATTGGTGAGAGATTCAGGACAGAAAAAAATAAGAGTACTTCTTCATACAGCGCATAAACTATGGAACAAGATGTAGTGATGGCTACCAATGTAAATGGCTTTAAAAAGGGTTAGACAAATTCATGGAGGATAAGGCTATCCAGGCCATGGCTACTAGTCATGATGGCTGCAGGCAGGCTACCTCCAGTAATGGAGGCAATATGCCTCCAAATCCCAGTTGCTTGGGAACAGAAACAGGAGGATGCTATTGCACTCATGTCCTAATTAGTGGTTTCCCACAAGCAACTGGTTAGGCACTCTGCAAACAGAATGCTGTATTAGATGGATCCTTGGTATGATTCACTATGACTCTTCTTATGTTATGTTGTGTTCTTAGGATTCTACAGATCCTTGGCCTTCCCGATATGCTTCCAGAACACTCCATTTTGGGCAAGTGATGCTCCACCTATTGGATATCCAGTAGTGATTATGCCATTCCACCAGTGGTCCTCGCTGTCTTTAACAGAACAGATCATCTGGTGCATCCCCATATTCCCGAGGACTATAGAATTGCTCCTCTCTATGGGTATCTATGAAAAGAAATTAATTTTGCCATAACTGAGAGAATTTTTTTGGGCACACTTTTCAAATTAGTATTTTCTGATGTTTTTATTGCTGCAAGAGACATGTTCTTAGGGAAGCCCCTGACAAATGAATTTTATACTAACCCATCAACTTCAACTTAAAAGAAACTCCTTAAAATTGGAAAATGTGGCAGAAAGTGTCCAAAAAGACTGTTGACAGATAATCTGTGGAAATGTGATGTTAGAATCTATTAATTATATAAGACTCTATGGTTTGAGCACAACGGCTGTGGTTCCAGGGATATTATAGGATGGAGCAAGCTGAGTTCCTTAAACTAATCTAACAAGTACATATTTGCTTTAAATACTAATTTAAATACAACTTAGTTTACACATTTTAATATGTAACCTATCAATACATATTTAATTAATAGTTGTGAGACTTTTGATCTATAAAAAAGAACTTCGGGTTCTGGCTCAAGAGCAATCTAAGGCTGCAATTCTAAACATTTTATTTATTTATTTATTTATTTATTTATTTATTTATTATTACTAGACAGTGGGCAGTATCCAATAATAGCATTTTACAAACTCAAATAGAACTAGCAAATCTTTTCATTGCACAAATGGTTTCAAATTCCGGTTGCGTAACTGTAATGCACAAGTGATCATGCATTATGGCTGCATTAACGTGACAACACAACTGGTTTCATAAGCATAATGTGTGACCAGTTGCACAACTACTAGCAAAACTGCATTTGCAAAATGTAACTTTAATTGGATTGTCCTCTTGCTCATAGTTTGGTATCTAGTTTCCAACATCATTTGCACTAGTGGAATGACTCAGTTGGATACTGCCCAATAAGACTTATTGAACACAGGGCCAAATTAAACATGACACCATTCACACAATTAGCAATTGTGTGGATGGCTTTGTTCAAGTAAATAGCAGGTGTGGGAAGACCGATCTGGCTCAGGGCTCATTTCGGGGAGATAGGAGCTTTAGTTTTTTGCCCCATGCTGCAATTATGATCAGGATTGGCCCCATAGTCAGATTTGTATTGGAAGAAAAGCTTCCACAGATGGAATTGGAAACTTTCCTTCCAGTCAAATAGGTATAGGAGCCTGATCAGATAAAGACCACAGCAGCAGACAAAAGGATAAAGCCTCTCCCCACCCCCCGCAAAAGTCCATACCCAAATTGGGTATTTCCAAATGCAAGAAAAAATTGCTTGAGTGGTGTCACATTTATTTTGGCCTAAAGTGGGGCTTATTTCTCAGTAAACTTGCTTTGGATTAGACTGTAAATGGAATTCAGATTGGTTGGTTCAAATTGGGTAGACTGTGCGGTTCATTCTGTCAGGAGCTCAAGTTGAAGGAAGGTATGAGAGAATCTGGACCTCTCATCACCATCAACACCATGGACAGTAACATTTTGCTCTGGTGATGAGAACATCTGGTGAGGGCTTTTAGACCTGCTCTTGAGTGGTTTCAATTTTATTTGGAGAACTGCAATCAAAATGTTCCAAAACAAAAAACAAAAACAAAAAACAACCCCTCAGCATCTCAGGACTGAATGCTGAAGGTTGTACAAGGGTCAATATTTTGTCACCTATGTTATTCAATATCTGTATGAAGCCTTTAGATAAGAATACTCTGAGCTTTGTAGCTGGATGGCACCAGTATGTGGAGGATACCCAGTTCTAAATATTTTTAACAATAGGGACAATGCTGCTGTCTCAGTGTTAACTTTCTGTTTGGAGTTGATGACCAAGTGGATGCGGTTGAACAGACAGAGATTGAATCCAAAAAGGCAAAGGCTATGTTCAGCCGGTGCAGGAAGGCAAAAGCACTAAACAGTGCAATTTAATTGTGATTGATGGAATTGGTTTGGTGCTGGGAGTGCTCCTGGACCTGATGTTGTCTCTGGAGTTGTAGGTGGACTTTGTGACCACTAGGTGCTTTCCATCACATGTATTATATAGGCTCTGCCTCTTCTTGGAGAAGAAGGGTCTTGCCATACTGGTGTAAACCCTTGGGTTGAACTTTCAGCACCTATGTGAGATATACTGTATAGTGTATACTGGTTTGGGGCAGATGAATTTTACCTCTGCTAAGGGCTAGCATTCTCACTGGTCGACTCAGCAATTGACATGATCAGTCTCATTTCTTTCATTTGGCATCACCATGCAGGAGAAGCAGCACCATTAGAACAGTGGACTCAATGGGCCTCCTGCTCATTGTGTACTTCCTCTTTTGAAAGAGGAAGTAACTGAGGAATAAAAACACAGGCAGAGAAGTGATGGTAGGGAGCGTGTTAACCCCTGGTGTGTTGGAGCTTTTAGAAAATCTAGTCCCAGCAGCATTATTTTAAGTGACTATTTTAGGTACCCAATTAAGGTGTCATGGGAAAATAACAGTCACTAGTGGAGTGGTGTTTTATAACTGCCTGTTTGGCATTCAGACAGAAATATTATTCGAGACCAGGAAGGTTCATGAGAATCACCATGATCATTGAGAGCTTTGATATTTTATGTTGGTAACCAATTAGTATACAATATTTACTTAGGGAATAGGCTTTGTGTCTCTTCACATAACTAGAAGCCTTCAAAATGTGTGCTGTGCAGTGAAAGGCAAATATGCCCAGGTTTACTCAGAAGCAAGTCCCACTGTGTTCAATGGGCCATTTCTCCTAGGGAAATGCGGCTTGGATTGCAGCCATAGAACTCATGCATTTCAGGTTACAACAACAGACGGGAAACTGTGATCTCTCCACTCGTAATTCAACACAGTTCTAGCTACCTGCCAGCGATCTTCGCTAATGCCCAGATGACCTCATTCAGTATCAAACTGGAGATGGAACAACACAGAATTCTGATTGATCTAGGCAATTAGTCCAGGTGGCTTTCTCTGCCTTGAACTGACTTAGCTTTCTCTTTCTCCAGCATCTATTACCCCCTTGGTCCTTTAGTGGCTTCCTTCAGGAAGAACTTTATTGTAGGGCTGGGGTAGGCAACAACTGGGGTCTGGGGGCTAACTCCCCCCCCGAAACCACTGGGGGCTGCCCCTGCCCCCCATACCACATTGCACAGCACCAAAAAAGAGGTGGATTTTTTCTCATGAAAAGGTCACACCAGTCCTTTCCCTCCACTGTGCTACTGAATTTCAGAGCCAAAACACAGCTTGTTTTCTTTAAAAGATGAGAAAATTCCCCCCTTTTTTGCTACTGCAGTGGCAAAATTTGGCAGCAAATTCAATGGTGCTGTGCACCACCAAAAAAAAAAAAGGCTGGGGAAGCGCATGTGGCCCATGGGCCATGTGTTATCACCCCTGTTGTAGGGCCATCATTTAGAGTGGGAAATGTCACTTCTCACTTCAAAACAAGCAATTCCTCAGGGAACTGTATATATCTCTGATTACTATGTCAGATAAAAAGTAATCATAACAGACACTGTTAAAATGCACTGCTTTAATTAAATTTTTAAAGTATATCTAAGAACAGGACCTTGACATTTGCAGCCTATTCCCCCAGGATCTCTCCCCACCTTCCATCTGAAATGGTGGTCCTGTTTGAAATGACCTATTCTTTAGGACGAAACCTAAACAAAATACAAGATGGCAGTCTCCCAACCCAACTGACTAAAATTCTTACAAAACTTCATAACTCCTCCTCCTCCTTCTCCTCCTCCTGCTCCTCCTCCTCCTCCTTCCCTTACCCTTTGTGCTTCAGTCATGCTCACACTACAATTGCTTAGCAACTATACAGTGCAAGTTAACTACCTACAGACTTTCACCCAGGATGTTTTTCCCACACTCTCATTGGGTGGACCATCCTCAGGATGCTTTTATATGCCACCTGTTGGAGCATGTGTCCTTCATAAATTCTGCCATATCACTAGCCTTCAAAAATAGTTCTACATTTTTTTTTAATCGTCCCATAAGAACATTAGAAGAGCCATGCTGGGACAAACCAATGTCCATCTAATCCAGCATTCTGGCCACACAGTGGACAACCAGCTGTCAACTAGGGACCCACCACAAGCAGGACATGGTGCAGCAGCTCCTCTCAGCCATGTTACCCAGCAACTGGTGTATACAGGCTTACTGCCTTTACTACTGGAAGTAGTACATAGCCATCAGGACTAGTGGCCATTGATAGCCTTCTCCTCCAGGAATTTATCCAATCATCGTTGTTGTTATAGTAATTGTTTTTATTATTATCTTTCTGTTTGTAACTCTGCAGCTTCTAGAACTTCCAGCCTCAATGAAATATATATGTAACAAATTTCACCAAGCACCTCTTTAACTAAGGATTTACTGCTTTAGCTGTAGAGAAAGTATCCTAGAGCACAATACAAATGCTACATTGGTTCCTTGTGTTAAACTGGTTAGAGACACATGGGGATGATTTGAGCCACTTGATTGCCTTTCCCTCCCAAAAGCCAGCAGAATAAACCACAGCCCTGCCCGTTGAAACTATCCAACGGCAGAGCTACATAGAGATGTGGTCCTCCGTGATGAATAAAGATCTCTCTGTAACTCGATGGACTGTGTATTCTGGCTACAGTGCTGAATCTTTCCACTTGGCTGCTCTCATTAACAGGCCTGACATGACTAATGTGACTAAACATGATCTCATTCAGTGGTTGGCAGATAAACCTATTAAACACTGGCAAGAACCTCATTTCAAGAATAGGATCATCATCTCTCTGCCTAGGGAGGATGACTTATTTAGAGAAAGACTTGGGATTTCAACTCTCTCTCCCCCCCCCTGCCCAAGTTGGCAGTTGTGGTCTGTACAATGCAGAGGATTTTAAAATGAAAAGCTTCATCATGGGTCTGGCTCAGTTGCCGTAAACACTCTTAACAAGACCTGTGACACAATCTGAAGAAGCTGGAATCCCTGCCATTTCAACCATGCCTTTTCTAGCGCTGGCAAACTGTTTCAAGCACTTCAGGAGGAATCTTCTTTTTACTCTTAAAAGTAAAAGCAGTTTCCAGAGTTTACATACCTACTCAGAATTAAATTCTATTGAGTTCAATAGGGCTTGCTTTCTGGTAAGTGGGGCCATAGCTCATTATGACAGGGCACACACTTTGCATGTGGAAGGTCCCAGGTTCAATCCTCAGCATCTCCAGGTAGGGCAGGAAAAAAGTTGTAATCTACACCATTAGTCCATCTAGAGTAGGTATAGAGTTGCAGTCTAGATCAGCAACCAAAAGTACAGAAAGGGAAACTGAGTCAAAGCCAAAGGGAGAATTAACCTTTGCTTATCCTAATCTCATAGAGTGACTATGTGTCCTCTTTTACAGAGGGTTGTCCAGTGTCAGAAGGCATCTTCTATCTGAAGGGCTGTAAAGATAAAAATCCTGTTGCCTATCAGGAATTAGCACCTGGTCAGCAGTCCGAACCAGCAGGCACACAGCTCACCTGTTCACATTCTTCCCCATTACTGCATTTCTATTTAAATTATGAAAATTATTTCCACATGTTAACATGTGCACATTTTATGCAGATATGTGTCCTCTTTTGTTGTCTTCTTTGATCATGAATTTCCTCTCTTTGGGTGATTCATAATGGTCCACCTTAATCTCCCATCAAGAGCTGAATATTATGGAGTCCTTTTTGGCCTGCTGGGGTGTGGGCTTTTAAGAGGCCTGACATAACTCATGCAGCTTGTCATTCTGAAAGTCAGGAATGGAAGAATGTACCTCCTGGTACATAAGTGAATGAAGCATCTGGTGAGGCACCACAATCTCATGCCAATTCCTAGTTGTGCCCTTCTACCAAGGACTGATATGTTTCCACTTCGGAAAAAAAAAACTTTTTTGGCCTTAAGCCCTTGACCTTTCACTGAAAGACAGATGCTTCTGTATATTTGTCATGCCTTATTATGAGTATTACATGCAGGCAAATGGTGCTGGGGTATTAGACGCTTTCATGCCCCTCTCTCTTTCATCTTTGCTTATCAAAATCCCTCTCTCACTTTTATGAACATTCTCTGCCTGCTCCTCCCCCACTCCAACACATTTTGTGAATTCAGGAGGGCTGCTAGTTCTTCTTTTCTTTTCTTTTTAAACTGGATTTGCAGCTATGCTTTTAATGGTAGGCTGGCACATGAAAATGGAGCAAGTCCTTCTATGTCTCCTGTGTTGGAGGTTTGCTGTTGTCAAAAAGTTCACCTGTGATACACGCTGGTGAAAAATGGCAACCCTTGTCCTTCAGATAGATGGGGTTGCCACTTACACATTGTGGGGGAATAAAGAAAGGACATGCATTGCCCCAAAAAGGACAAATGAGGACACAAGGTTGTACAAAGATTCCATATGCTAATTTATATGCATAGATGCACATTTAGAAAAAAATACTATAATTTAAATAGAAATACAACACATCTCATCATAATGAGTGACTGCTCAGTCTGATGATGAGGTGCTATTAATTTCAAGGTTCCCCCCTTATGATTTATTGTGGTTCTTTATTTTTAAACCTGAGATGGACTGGACAGGCTTTCAAAGAAAGGACACCTTCAAAAAGAGGAATGCCCTATTACAGACCTTCAAATAGAGGACTATACTCTGTAAAGTGCCACCCTTGCCACCCTGCTTTGGAGGATTTTTCAAAAAAAAGAAAAGAAAGTCAAACAAGGAAAGTCATCTGTGTTGTTTTTAGTTTTCTCCTATATTAAGCAGTTGTTTCTGTAAATAGCATGTCTGAACACCCATGTGATAAAGGCACATGTATGAAATATTTGGGTAACATTTGGCATTTGATTGAAGGGTAGAGTTGTAGGATTTCACAGCCCTTATTTACAGATAACATGCATAGTGATCACAGATCTATTGAACTGATATATTTAGAAATATTATTTGCAGGAAGATGTCAGAGCCTATTGAATTTGAAGCTGTTCCAGGCATTCAGGTTCTCCCTCCCATCTGCCCCTGCAGCTGAATTCTCCAAGGTAAATGGCCTACTTTACTTTCAACATTAATTCCTTTGCATAAGAAATATACTAAAGGAGGGGAAGAATGAGGGAATCAAAGATGACACCGAAATAAAAATCAAAGGTTTTTAAAGGCTTTTGTGTGTGTTTAACAAATGTATGGCTTTTTAAACTCTAGATATATGGGGGCAGAATAAAAGCATTCACACTTCATATGTTAATATTCAGATCCCCCCCACCCAATGCCATATCAATGGGAGAAAATGCCCTTTGCTGCATATCTCAGACATCTGCTACAGACTAGTCATCTGTTAATTATCCTGACAAGACACCCAAATACACTTGTTTCATGTTTTGATGAGCTGTTATTCAGAGAAATGGGTTTAGAGAAACAGACAGGGAGGGAAATTTATTTCTAGTCTTTGTTCGAATACATCTCATATTTCTGCGATATAGCTTTTGCTAACTATTTCGTATAAGTACTCAGTTGCTTATATTACTGAAACCAGGATGAGTATCAATATTTTTAATAGCTTCCAGTTTGGAGTTGTGTACAAGACTGAGTGCTAGCTATTCACTATGCAGGGTGCCACTCTAGAACAGATTTTCCTGACCGTTTCACTTTCTCCATTTCATTTTCTTCACTGGCCCTGTCTTTGTATCTCTCTTTGCCCTTAACAATTATATTGAAAAACAAGCAATGCATGCTATTATTAAAAGAGATTCTTGCCAGGAGGTAAAACAAGCAAATAAAATCGGGAAATTTGCTCCTAGAAGATTTGCTTACATATTCTGTGGACTGGAGATGGTATAGCTTTACACTTATTGAAATTGTCTTTTCTTTCCCCGGGTTCTAAGAAAATGTGCCTAAAGCTATTATCGTATCTATCGACTCTGTGGGATTTAACGTGGCTCCTTTCCCCAAGTGGCAAGAAAATGACCTCTGTGAGGCAAAGTTCAAGCTGAGCAAAAGCTCTGAGACCGACATGAGAGACCTGTCAGTTGCTTGGTAGGATAAAAGTGTAAAATTATATGTGACGCACAGTTCAGTCACATCAAACAGCAAAGAAATGTTTACTGAATGAACTACACAGTTGCTAATTACACTTTCCCCTTAAGTACGCACATTATGATGGGTAACAAATACCAAGAGATTCCGGTTAGGGAAAGCTTCTAATAAGTATGCAACAATTACATCGGGCATGTTTTTGCACCCTAATTTCTTATGGTACTTATTTATACTGCAGAGACAAATTTGGCTTGTCATCATGTACACTATGTTTACCTGTTGAATCCCCATATAATATGCATGGTTTTTTCTTTGTATGAGAAGAAGAAAAAAATACACATGGTAATGAACAAACAATGGAGGGGGGGAAAATCATGATTTCTCTCTTGCTTGACATTTGGCATATATAGGACTTTTCAGTAATTAAGTGACCTTACAGAGCTCAAGCTATACAGGCAGTGAGATATGTCTAAAAAGCATGCAGACATTCAAATGAATTAATAGGTGGCTAAAGTGTCTCCACAAAAGAAGTAGGGATGAAGGATTTTGCCCAGCCTACGTTTACTGTTTCTGTAATTAGATCTCTTCTCCTCCTGAATTCTTTACCTTATTTGCAATTTTTTATAAGTTCAATATTTTATCAATATTACTGCATGGTGTTGGGGGGAAGAGAAGCAGGATTGGCCCTCCATTAGGCAGAGTAAATTGGCCATTTTGGCCAGTGCATATGGGGGGGGGGTTAGTGCTGACAGCCCCATAGCCATTGCCCAGTGTTGGGGGACAGAGCTTTGTGTGTTACATGGCTTGTCCTGCAGCCCTTAAATTAGACTGCGGCCTTCAGTTGTGTTGGAAGATGCTGTCCCATTGCTAGTGTTGAAGTAAGATTCAACGGCCAGTCTATCCATCTTCTGTACATGGAATTGGACAAAACAATTCAATTGGACAAAACAATTTGTCCTTGTTTCAGACAGAAAATGTTTATTTTATTTTATTTATTTATTTATTTAATTTATATACCACCCCAAAGCCGAAGCTCTCTGGGCTGGCCCAGTGGAGGGCAAGTACACACAGCCGCTGAAGGACACTGGAAATTATAGCAGACTGTACACATCCAGTGGACTGTACAAAATTGGAAAATAATTTTAAAAAATAAAACAATGGAGAGTTCCATTGATGCAATTGTCTAGTGCATCAGTCTAATTTCTAAGCAAAACCAAGTAATTCAGAACTCCAAAATCCAGGGAAACGTGAATGTGAAAAATTTCAAAAAATGTTCTCCCCCCCTCCCCAATGAGATAATCCCATCATCTGCAGAAGAGTCCAATCAGCTCAGAAAATAATAGGTTTTGTCATTCAAATATGTAATCTCTGGCTGGTATCCAAAGAGCTGCTTAGACATGTCCAAAGGCTAGCCATTACCAGTTGAGTTGTTCCTTCTTTTTTCCTTGAACAGTAGACTACAATACCACCTCAAGAACATTTGACACTCGCCATAGACAGTGGTGGCTGAGGAGGTGAGTCGAACCTGCCAGATTCCACTGTGTGGTGATAAAGGGGTAAGGGAATTATCACCCATGCATGCTAGGAGGTGGCCTGGTACAGTCAGGCTGGACATCTCTTTATAGGAAATTCTTTCCAATTCTTTCCTTGGTTATCCATTCTTATGACAAGACAGGTTTGCATAAATGAAATAGGCAATGACAGGGTCCATGTATAACTTTGGGCACAATGCTATGCATGTTTAGACAGAAAAAGGTCCTACATTTCCCAGCATTCCCTAGCTAGCCCAGGGTAAATGTATTATCGTTATGTATATCAGGTCATTGGCAACTTCTGGGAAACTTATTACATGACAACCTCAATCTGTATGGTCATTGTTATAGTCAAGTAAAACCTCACCATATATATGTTAGTTTACACAATTTCTCTGAGGGTCCCTTCAGACAATCATATCTGTGGATGCGCATGCGAGGGTCTTTTCCATGGTGGCACCTGGTATGTGGCACCTCCCACAGAGGGAGCTGAATTGTCTCCTACTTTGCTGGTGTTCCATTGCCACCTGAAGATGTTTCTTCCGGGAAGCTTTTATGCATGCAATTCTATGCATGTTTAGATGGGAAAACTCTGCATACTGCAAAGCATTGAGAATTCTGTTATATTCAGCAGTATAGAAATGTTACAAATAAAATTTGTATTTGTGTTTTTTAGACTGTTGGTTGTTTTATTATGGATTTAATTTTTGTGAACCGCCCAGACAGCTTTGGCTATTGGGCAGTATAAAAATGTAATAAATTAATTAAATAAATAAATAAATCCCTATGACTCCCAGCATTCTCCAGCCAGCCATGCTGAGTGAGGAATGCTGAGACTTGTAGGTTTTTCTTTCTTTCTTTTCTAAATACGCATAGGATTGCACCCTTAATTACCTAAACACTTCCAGCAATGCTTAATTGTTCTGGGTTTTTTTAGAGTTATGTGGCCTGGGCAAGCTTGCAGTTAGACTGTTCAGCCTCTGCAGAATATTTACTGGTTTTGTACATACACACACGCACACTCAAGCAACATATTATGACAATGACACACCATGCCAAGACATGCAGGGTCTGAGAAATTGTTTGATTAGCTTGTGTATTGTAAAACATCTTTCTCTTGGCAAGTACTTAAGCCCATAAGAGCTGCCAAGTTCAAGCCACTATGGCTCACGCTATAAGTCTTCCTGCAGTCCTCTGGGCCAGTCTGTAACAATAGCTACCATTTTGCTGTCACTGTCACTTCACATATTCAGTCTCTAAAGCTCTGTTTGTTGTTTCATTCGGTTCTATGTCTCCCTTAGGAACTTCTTCATTTTAATATAAATAGAGCGCTTTATCATGCAGTGGCAAAGAATCATGGAAGACACAACTCTCAATATTACTGGAGATGATGCATACAGATGAATTTGGCAGCAGGTCACAAACAAAGGGGCATAATGAAAGAGAACTCTTCTCCAGTCATAGAGAGACAGATATGGCTAGATATGATATATGGTTATAAGGCACTAAATATAGCTATATTTTATATGAATTGATGTTTTACGCTTCATATTTATCATTTAGGGAAAGTTTATGAAAACTAAAATGAAGGGGATATAAAGCGTCCTGGTCACACCGTCGATGACTCTATATTTTTAATGGCATTTGCAAAGATCAGAGATGTGGCACATTTAGTGGACATAGCTTTTCTGACAAGGACATGCAAGGAAGAAAAACTATTCTTCTCCTTAGAGCATAGCCATTCTTTATGCATGGTGCTGAGAAGGTGAGTAGGGAGACATTTTTCTCCCTCTCCCATAATACTAGAACCTGGGGCCATCCTGTGAAGCTGATTGGTGGGAGATTCAGGAAAGATTAAAGGAAGTGCTTCTTCAAACAACTCATAGTTAAACAATGGAATTCACTACTACAAGATACAGTGATGGCCACCAATGTGGATGGGCTTAAAAGGGGATTAGTTAAATTCCTGGAGGAGGATGCTATCAATGGCTCCAGTAGCAGAGGCAGGAAGCCTATGTACACCAGTTGCTGGGGAAGATGGGCAGAAAACATGCTCTTCATGTTTTTAATTTTTGTGAACCATCCAGAGAGCTTCGGCTATTGGGTGGCATAAAAATGTAATAAGTAAATAAATAATAAATAAATAAATAAATAAGGGTGCTGTTGTACTCATGTCCTGCTTGTGGGTTCCTGGTCGTTGGCCACTGTATGAACAGAATGCTGGAGTAGATGATCCTTGCTCTGATCCAGCATGGCTCTTCTTATGTTCTCTATAATCCAGACGCAGAGAGCCTCTGACCTTCCAGATATTGCTCAATTATAACTCCCATCACCCTGAGTCAGCATAGCCAATGGCCAAGGAGTTGTAGTTCAACAACATCTGAGTCACAGGTGGCCCACTGTTGCTATAAGCAATGTGTGTGGAATTATTTTTTTACACTGAGGCAGTTTCAAACTAGTTGGCCCCTATAAGTGAAAATGCCAAATAATAATAATAATAATAATAATAATAATAATAATAATAATAATAATAATAATAATGTCCAGCTCGTAATGCTCAGCTGTGGTATGTGTCAACATTTGAGCTAGGGGAAAACTCATTCTTTTCTGAATGATCCTGTGAATGCTGGGACAATGCCAAATCGAAGTTTGTCCCTTCCTTACTGTTGGCACCCAATTGGTTGTTGTATTTGCTTATATTGTTGCACTGATCAAGGTTTTAGAAGGTTTCCTAGTCCCTTACCCAAGATTATTTATTTTCTCACTTGTGTTGGGACTTTCCTTAAAGAGTATCATAGACTCATAGAATAGTAGGGTTGGAAGGGGCCTAAAAGGCCATTGAGTCCAAACCCCTGCTCAATGCAGGAATCCACCTTAAAGCATCCCTGAGACATCGCTTCCAGCTGCCTCTCGAAGGCCTCTAGTGTGGGAGAGCCAACAACCTCCCCAGGTAATTAATTCCATTGTCGTACTGCTCTTACAGTCAGGACATTTTTCCTGATGTCCAGCCGGAATCTGGCTTCGTGTAACTTGAACCCATTAGTCTGCATCCTGCACTCTGGAATAATTGAGAAGAGATCCTGGCCTTCCTCTGTGTGACAACCTTTCAAGTATTTGAAGAGTGCCATCATGTCTCCCCTCAGCCTTCTCTTCTCCAGGCTAAACATGCCCAGTTCTTCCAGTCTCTCCTCATAGGGCTTTGTTTCCAGACCCCTGGTCATCCTTGTACACATACTTCGTCATCTCTTTCTACATCCCTCTCAAACTCTACTCACTTTCCATTTCCCTTCACAGTGATGGTAACTACTCCAAGCATACATACAAATACATTTGCCTGTGACCCTCCTTTCCCCTCTCTCTGACTTGTTTTTGTTGTGTTTCTAACTTTGAATAGGAGAGCTGCCTGCCAATTAAATGACTAGTTGATTGAGCACTGCATAACTTTGCATATGAGAAAAATCATCCTACCTCCCCTTTACATTTTAAATGATGCATACACCGCACCAGGGATCATGTTTGTGGAGGCATTTTTACGCAGTAGGGAATCCCACTTCTAAGATAGTGGTTGGTTGTCATCTGCCAATTTTTTAAAGTAATTATATTGAAACTATTGTTTAAAATAGTTTTTCTGTTGATTAATTAATCAGATGAAACGCTTTCTTATTCGATCAAAACAGGTTTTGTATCATCATCATCATCATCATCATCATCATCTAGTAATAGAAGTAGTGATGGGTGAACTTAGCATATTGGAACTCATGATTAGCTTGCCGCATTATTAATACAATGTTATAAATTTGGATGAAAGTTCTCTGTTAATTAAAGAGAAAAAAGCGGATTCATGAACATGTATTTAGCATGTGTAATATGGCATTTCTCCTCCTTTGAATGCAATTCATCATGACATCATGTTTAACCGTTCTCTAGTTTATTACTTTTACATGTGCTGTGTTTAGTATAGTGATATGGAACCACCCATGGGGTTGGAGGTAACAGGCAGAAGGAGAAAGAGTACTCATGAAATAATCCCACATGCATGTATATTGCAAACAGGATGTTCACGTTCCTTTCAGACAGAAAGGGATTCAGAAACCAGCTTCAGAAACCTGTGCAAAATGGCAGAATTTTGATGATAAGTCATGCAGACAGTGCAGATGCAGAACATATAAATTAAGTCACAGTTTCTCTTAGTTTTGATTACAAAAATAATAAAGTTTTTTAGTTTGGGCTTCTTACACATCACAAACCTAATGGATCCAATCTATAAAGCAACATTTATTTATTTATTTATTTATTTATTATTTGTATAGTGATCTTCAATTAACCAGAGTGCTTCACATACATTACTCTAGTAATTCTTACAATTGACCTGCAAGGTAGGTCAGCAATATTATTAATATAGTGCCTAGAGCCAGGTGGTTTTCAGTGACAAACAGATAGCCTCATATGGTTATCTATGATCTGGCAACCTCTAGATTAGACAACTGTAATTCATGATGCATTGGGCTGCCTTTGAAGACTGTTTAGAAACTTAAGGTAGCCCAGAACTGACTGGAATTCAGTATTGGGAGCATATCTCAACAGCTGCACTGACTCCAAGTCCATTTCTGGGCAAAATTCAAAGTGTTGGTGCCAGAGCTAGCCCACCCATGAAGCAGGGTGAGGCATCTTCATTAGGTGGCAGAGGAGCAGCAGCAGTGGGGAACTGCTCAGCTCAGCTCTGATCCCCAGCCCCCACCAAGAGGGCCCACCACTGCAGTGCTCTGGGGAGCCCAGCCAGCTGTTCTCCCACCGTGGAATTTGCCACAGTGAGAGAGTAACCAGCAGGGAGCCACCCATCCTCAGAGGGGATGCCCCTCCTCGCCTTCCCTTGTCACATGTGACCACAGACTTCTTGTGAGAGCTCACCTTGGTCTGTGATGACCTGGGCAAACTCCCACGAGAGCTTCAAGAGGTCTTATAGGACCAATGAGAGCCTTATAGCTGCTGCTTCCAGACACGTGGATCTTCATAGAGCCAATGTTGTGGCAGAGGTAAAGGTAAGGGGTGGCCCCCCGACTGTGGAATGATCTCCCCGATGAGGCTCGCCTGGCGCCAACATTGTTATCTTTTCGGCGCCAGGTCAAGACTTTTCTCTTCTCCCAGGCATTTTTAACAGCATTTTAACAGCATTCAACAACGTTAAGTTTGTTTTTAATGGACCCCACAATTGTTGTTTTTAAATGGATACTGTTGTTTTTATACTGTTTTTATGTGTGTGTGTGTGTGTGTTTTTAAATTGTATACTTTTAATGTTTACTATTTTTAAATGTTGTAAACCGCCCAGAGAGCTTCGGCTGTGGGGCGGTATATAAATGTAATTAAATAAAATAAATAAATAATAAATAATGGTGATGTGGGAGGGGGGTCATGGGGGTGAAATGCTGCAATAAGTCTCTCTTGCCTCAGATGGTGCAAAACCTCATGCTAGGCTTGCTTGGTGCTGACCTTTAAAGCTTAACATGGCTTAGGACCACTGAATGATCACTTCTTTCCACGTCAAATTGCCTCTACATTAAAATCATCTCTGCAGATGCTCTACCAAATGAGGAAAAGAGGGCAGCAACAAGAGAGAAGAACACCTTTTCGGTAGCACCCCACCTATGGAATACTACCCCCAGGAAGGCTCAACTGGCCCTTAGGCAGTCACGTTTTTGGCACCAAAGACCATTTAATTTTCCCAGGTGTCTTAAAGCCAATGAAGTTTTTAGCTTAGATTTTGAGATGGTGTTATGCTGCTCTCACTATTTCTCATTGCAATGTTGTATTTTGTACTTTAATTTGACATTGTGTAAGTGACTTTGAATTTTTTAATGTTATTTTGAAGGATGGGGTATCAATCTATTAATACAAAAATAGATAAAATTAGAAAGACAAACAAAGGGCCTTTCCGCAAGGGTTAGAATTTAAGTAACTATTATCTCCCAATTGCAGTTTGGGGTCTGTGTCTGTGAGAACAGTGGTTTTCCTATGGCCACCCAGTGAGTTAATGACACTAATTTCTTTTGTATAGGACATATTTCTTTTCTATCTAAACTACCAATACACTTAGGTAAGCCCATAACAGATAAACTGTAAAACGAGTTTCATCAGTGATCAGATCTCTCTGTTAATAAATGTTTGTCATCTTCTGATATTTTAAGCAGACATACTGCTTACATTCATATAAACTGACACACAATATCATTAACCGATATTGCATACCCATTTCTAAGGGACAAATATAAAAAAAATGCACAACTGGTTATAACAAATGCAAACTAATTTGTGCTAATTTAAAAACACAAGATAAAGTTACATCTGCATCACATCCTGAATACAGTGTGTGTACACAAATGTTTCAAATATTTGGAAAATGTCAAGATCCAGTTTCAAATTCAAAAGTAGAAAATATGAGACCATGAAATTCAGTCGTTAGAATGCAGACCATTTGTACATTGTAAATACCACAAGACTTCTTATATTGCATGAATAGAATTGGCAAGTGGCTATTTTTCTAGTTTTATGTTGCTTTAATCTCTGTGTTTATTTAGTTAATGATTTATACCCCACCGTTCTTAAGATCAGGATGGCTAGTAACGACACGTACACATTTAAAATATGAAAAAATAAAAATAAAATAAACCCCAGTAAAACACAATTCAAAGATGCAATTTAATCACCAGTAAAGGAGCTGGGGGAGAATAAACACAACCGTTACAAAACAGCAGTGACAATTAAAACCTGAGCCTCTTAAGAGCCTTCTGGAACAACTAATATTACAATGCCTCTGTAAAATAAAAGCACTGCTGCATATCTCTAGGCAAGCATGTTGAGTGTCCTTATACTGTTATCCATGTAAAGGAATCAATTTATTTGTGTATCCCAACACACTGTCACCATTAGTGGATTAAGGGTGTTTTGTGCACTAAACTGAAACATGATCATGTCTGATCGTTGTTCCTGCAGAAGGAAAATGGGAGGAACATAAAAAGAGCCATGATGGCTCAGACCAAGAGTCCACTGAGTTCAGCATCCTGTTCATACACTGGCAACCAGCTAGCTGCCTGTGGGAAACCGACAAGAAGGACATGAATGCAATAGCACCCTCCCAGTTGTGTTCCCCAGCAACTGGTGTACATTATAATGCAAATGATCATTCAGGACAACATTGCTTTTACAGTTTAGTTTTGGAAGACTGAATATAGGACACTCTTTCACTTCCTGGATTTGATGAAGTGGACCCTAGCCCATGGAAGGTTATGCTATATTAAATGTTAGTCCTTAAGATGCCACAAGACTCTTGGGTGTTCCCACCTTTTGGAATATTTGTTTCAGTTACAATCAAATGAGCATGTTCTGTAGATGTTAGATAGCCATTGAATACGAACTCCTAGAGTGCAATAGGGTGAGAAGTCTATTGCCTTTAAGCCTTGTTTGTGGGCTTCTTGGAGGCACCTGCTTGACTTCTATAGACAGTGGGGTGCTGGACTAGATGGGTCTGATCCAGCAGGGGTCTGCTTATGTATTAAAGTTCCTTCTGTCATAAAACAATAGTTACTTACACAAAGTTGCTATGAGGCAGGGGAAGCTAATGGGGAGGGGGACAAATAGGTGAGCTATAGGATCTACTGTGGCCTTAGCTAGACCTAAGGTTTGTCCCGGGGTCATCCCTGTTCATGTAAATGACACACAGGATATCCCGGGAGCAGGCAGGGACAATCCTGGGATAAACCTTAGGTCTAGCTAAGGCCTGTGATACACACCATTAATCCACCCACAGAGCAGGCAAAAGTAGAAGAAACCTATTGAACCAAAAGGACTAAGCATGTGTCTCCTTTGCCATACATCTGAAGATTAATTTTAATCATTAGAAGACATATCCCACCTTTCTCTCATAAAAGAGATTCAAAGTGGTAACAGAATCAAAGCAAACATCAATGAAACCCCAGACAAAATTTACAACAATGTAGCAAAACCACAGAAAACCATAAAAGCAACAGGAGCAGGAAAATCAAGAAAATTAGCAGCAAACTGAGACCTGCAGTCAAGACATCTTCTGTTTATAAGAAACAGAGATCTGCTTCAGTTTATAAAAATAGAGATCTGTTCCCTGACCATTTGCTCTAATGGGGTGAAATGGCGGTGGGGGTGCTCTCCTGTGAGGTCAGACAAGAAGAAAGATAAATACTCTCTCTCTCTCTCTCCAAAGCATATAAACTTGAGTCCTGTCTTCAAAACAGGAGATATACCAGTACTAGCAAACGTTTCCCTCCCTGCCCCTTCTTCTCTTGACTTCACACCCAGCCGAGTTGCATCCATATTTGCAGTACACAGATGAGCCTTTGGCACAAGATTCTTTTCTGTAACCTAATATTGACTTGTATGGATCTACACTGCCTGCCAGTCATCATCACTTCCTGGGACAACTCATTTACATGGAATGATTTTCATTATTTTCATAATGTGAGCCATTTCTCCCAAATCCTTCCTTTCAGCCTACATCAATAGTGCATATGGGGAGTGGAATTTGAACTCTTTCTCGTTCCATGAGCTAGCAAATGAACGAGTTCCAGGACAGGAAAAAATGGGTTATATCATTTGCAATCCCTCCTCCTAAGCACTGTGACTGGAGGAAGTGGAGACAGGGAGGGTAACCACAGATGTTAATTTCAAAACTTCTCCCCCTTCACCCCTCAGTGTGTTCCTTATATGGAAGTGTGTTCAGTTAGCCATCCATCAACTTGAAATGGACCCTCACGTCACCCAAAAAAACCTTCAGACCTACAGATCCATTTAGGGCTCTGAAGAATCTTCTAACTGCACTGTGGTTTTCTGATGGTTTTAAAACTGCCCCCTAACTGCCCCACGATTTCAGAGGCTTTTGGTGTCGAGCGCATACGCCGATGAGCTTCCATAGGCTTTCATTAGCTATAAAAAAATATTTTAAAAATAAATAAATTATTTTTTAAAAAAAGAAAAGCTATCTCATCAAATATAAGACCAAAGGAAAAGGAAATATTAAGGTAAATCCTCATGTGACCACAAAGGGTGGACAAAAAAATCACCAAGGTATTTTTAAAAAACACTTTGACCAGGGAGGTTTTTTTTTCTACTTTAAACTGCCCTCCTTCCCTCAATCTTTCACTAATCTTCTTGTATTTTTTAGGTTATGTAAAACCAACATTTCTTTCTGGCACATATAAATTTCAGGAAGATTGGTGAAACAGTTTTGATTTTATTAATGTTAGAATGACCAACCCCCCAATTACCCCTTTATCATGGTAGAATGCTTCCCTCCCCCTGCCTCGAACTTAACTAAGGACAAATGGCTGGGTGCCCTTAAATACAAAATCTTGTCTGGATGTGTTCATTTATAGATCAGAACAGACCTATGAATGAACACATGTGAAATTGACATGAACTAGTAAGAAATTTATTCATCCATCCCATAAAGGCTGTGAAAGGGGAAAAGCTGCATACGAAGTGAAAAAAGGGAAACTATAATGTACAAGTAGTGGAAAGAATCTGAAATTTCAAACAATAATCTTTTATCTAAACATTTTTTATAAGAACTTAGTCTTGCAGAGCATAAATAGCATGGAGAGAATTCGTTTTTTTTAAAAAAAAGAGTGTTGAAGAAAGTGAATTGGATAGATTTGTCCTTCCCTATCACTGAACATGATGGGACTTCCTTCTGAGTAAACAGGAAAAGGATTGTGTGCAATTAAATTGGAGTCCAATTTCTTTCAAGTACAATAGGTACTTGTTTTTTTCTAGGAACTCTGATGCTTGGTGCTGTAAAAGAGCACAAATCTATTTTGCAGTATGAATCAAATAAAACCTCGTAGCCTGTTCCTCTATGTATGGTCTCATCCAGTCAGATGTAGAAGATCTGGACACTGCACAGGATCAGATACAATAGCCCCATTCTTCAGATCCATCAAAGAAGAGAGAAAGTTCATAATGTTTAGTGCTAAAATAGTAACTTCCTTAGGCAATTATCCAGTAGTTTAACTCCATGCTTTGTGTTCTAAGGTTTTTCTTCACCTGTGTAAAAACATCATCATCACACAGCTGTTAACTATAGCGCCCTGGCGCCCTGAGCTATTTCTGTGGTCAGCTTGAGATGACATCTGACATTGTATGGTACAATTTTCATTTGCTGGAGCCCTGTCTATCCTGAAAGTTTACATAAATATCTCCCTCTGTTGCTTTAATCTTGAGACACAAAGATTTATAAATAAATCAACCACATGTAGTACTTGATAGTAACAGTGTGGTTGACTATGTTAGAGGACTTTTGCATAGCGAAAATCGATGATTACTGGCCTAATAGGGGATTGATTTCATGATTTTTTTTAAATTATTATTATTTTTTGGATAACTTAAAATATAGAATGCACAGAATACTGTAGCAACCAACTATAGGGCAATGCATGGCTGTCAAAGCAATGGGAGGTGTGTGTGTCAAATGCTCTTCACTGCAAATTGTATTATTTAACACATTGTATACAATGTTAATTCTGCAAACTGATGATGTATCCCTCCTATATCGATTCAAATGTTCAACTTCCCTGTTCTTTGCTTATTGCTATTGGAACGAATAATGCTACATACAGAAAAAGTGTGAGAGTTAGAGATGTATGGATTTTGTAAAATCTGTTCTGTTTGCATTTCTAGGCTTGTCCGGGCCTTTCATTCTGTCATCTGCTCACTGACAGAATCAGATTTTTTCCAATTCCCCGAATTTGTGCAGATTTGCATTCACATATGCAAATCTGTAAATTCACACTTAAGCAAATGTTCAAACCCCCCCCCCAAATGTACAGATGCCCCCAAATGTGCATTTTCCATGCTTTGGCCTATGAGGAGAATGTACATTTGGGGCTGGTGTTTGTATGTATTTTTCTGACTAAAATTTACGTAAAATTCTGGGAAGTAAAAAAGCCCAGCCTGCAAATAAATGGAATCTTTGAGAGTTGGGAAAAGCTGGTCCACTGCAGAATGCATGTCTCAGATTCATAAAAATCTGACCTCATTTGATTCCGTTGCATATTTCTCTGACATCCCTAATGTGAGTCATTGTGTGACCAGGCTACATGGCTTTGAAGGAAGCATCTAAACAGGGGTTATTCTGTGCTATGTGATCATTCTGGACTTTGTGAATCAAAGCATCTGGTAATTTTTTTAAATAAATAAATAAATAAATAAATAAATCAGGAACCTGAAATCACAGCTCATTCCAATATTAGTAATAAAAGTATTTAAAATAAATTAAAACTGCCTTAGAAGCTCTTTGTCAGTAAAAGATACTATTGTCTTTGGTGAACATGTTGCTAAGCAAGTTCAGGATCTAATCACATGTGTGGCTACAGCAAGACACAGTGGAAGGTGGGCAGAGTAATAGTGTGGCCACTTATAGACTGTCGAACAAACAACTCTGTGTCTTTTATGTCCTCTTTTTTGGCGATGTGTAGTTGAAAATTTAGAATACTTGAAAATCAAGAAACAATAATTTAAATAGAAATACAATACATCTCACCTTACTGGGGGAAGACTGTGACTTACGTGCCTGCTCGGTCTGCTGCCCAGGTGCTAACAGTTCAGCTTCAAGGCCCCTGGTCCTTCTTTTTATGGTCTTCTGTCTTTAAACTGGACTTGGATAGGTCAGCCCATCAAAGGAAATAGGTCATCTGGCTACCCTGTGGATAAGGAAACATATAAACAAGCAGGTGGAGTAAAACAGTGAGCCAGTGGATTCTGCAGCGGACCAGCTTTTCCCAACTCTAGTCCTTACTTGGCCATAGATACCCACTGGGTGACTTTGGGCCACTCACAGACTCTCAGCCCAACCTACCTCACAAGGCTGTTGTGAGGATAAAAAGGAGAGGACGAGGAGGATTATGTATGCTGCCTTGGGTTCCTTGGTGGAAGAAAATTGGGAAATAAATGTAATAAATAAATAGGCAGTGGAGGCTGGTGGCCCCAGTTTCAGTGAGGCTGTGAATCCATTCTTGGTTTCAGTCAGAAGAAGCCAGAACTTTGAAAGAACTGAACTATTTTAGGACTGGGGTTCAGCACCTTGGACATTTCCTTTAGAGTTCTGGCTGCTTCTGATTGAAATCCAGAATGGATTCACAGCCTTACTGAAATCAGAGCCATCAGCTTCTGCTGGAAACAGGCCTTAACTTCAATGGATACAGCTTCCAGAAAGTATTGGTATATCATGCAAGGGAAGGATCTGGTTTCAGATGCCCCACTTGTGGTCTGAAATGCACCAATCAGCCTGCCAGATAGGGTAAATCCTGGGAGGAAGTTAGCACAGGCTACCAACAGCTCAAATTACTTGAATGTGGAAGTGCAGGATTTTACCATATGTCAAATCTTCCAAAGACATTTCTGGAAAAGGTAAATAAAACTTTTATTCCCCAAAGCAGGGCATTAGAATCCCTATTGCTTTGTAGCCTTGGAAGAACAGACATTTGTACATTGCAGAATTATTTGAAGATGCTTCGTCTTGGGCTAAGGTACAACTACCAACTTCTTTTAACCAATGTAAGCAGTGAAGCACTTAAAAGAGGGCTAATTAGCTATTTGCTGTACTTGACAGGCAAAAGATGTATGCAAGCACAGGAGAAAGACTGCAAATATATATATCCCTGATTATGTTATTGTCCAATATTTTAATTAATTTCTTATGCTGTCTGTGTATAATTTAAAGGGTGTTTTTTTTTTAAAAAAAAAAGATATAATAATAACAGGACCATAGTGTTACTTTAACTAATCACTGTCACTGCAGGGTGCTGAAAATTATGCAGCACTTCTTAGATCCCCTCTAACCATCCAAGGAGAATTACTTTTGCTTCTCCTGGCCTCCATTTCTCCTTTATTTGCAGAGCCGTACTGAAAAAATACGTGTGACTTGACTCAGCTAATGTACTTCTCAAAAGGGCCATCATTTTGGAATATACCTTAGATGAGGGTACTAGGCAGGCTGGTTAAAAGATAGTACAGAAGACGCCTCACGTCTCTACACCTCCGGCAAAGAAATTCATGCACATCTCTGCCCAAGGCTTAAAGTACCAGATCTAACTGTTTATAATCCACCCAGAGAACATTGGTTAGTGGGAGGATTAGAAATGTAATAAAATGAATAAATAAATAAATAAATAAATAAAATTTATCTGATGTAAGAGAATAAGCAATAGAAGGGGAGCACCAGATTTATCTGGAACTTGGAAGAACACACTTTAAGAAACAGAAGGCACACCATCAGCAGTCTCATGTCATGCAGAACAAGAAATGAATGTTGAAATGCTTCCCTACGCAAAGAACACTTGATACTGTAACATACAGAGATAGCCTGAGAGCACTCTTTCAGAATAGGGAAGTAATATCACTCCCCCCCCCCATAAACTTAACACAGGGATGGGGAACATGTGGCCTTCCAGATGTTGTTGGACTGCATCACTCCTCACTATTGTCTATGCTGGCTGGGGCTGATGGGAGTTGCAGTTCAACAACATCTGGAGGGCCACACATTTCCCACCCCTGACTTAACAAGAGCTGAAGCCCCCCCCCTCATCAAATTAAGGCATCATAGTTGAAGATTCAATGCATTATGCTGTCACACTACAGGTTTTTGAAGATGAATACAGGCTTGAAGTCTTCCTATAACTAATGTGCCCTAAACTGAAGGAATAAGCATTGCTCGAAAGAAGTCTCTGTAGCAGGTGCATGTAAATCCCTGGCTAGGCCTGAAACTCAGAAAACTTTTTATCAATGAGTTATTGTTTCACCAAGAGACAGAAATTTTGTAAGAAATGCGCAGCACTGATTGCACATTTGATATTATTATTATTATTATTATTATTATTATTATTATTTTATCATCATCATCATCTGTTTAATACGTAGCCAGGATCAGTCCACTCTTCCCTGCCTATCCTGTTAACATATGCATTGGTAAAAAAGAAATGAGAAATAAAACTCTCTTTATTGTTTCATCTCAAGATTCATCTAATAGGTGTGGCTGAATCAGCTAAGTGGGCATACGTGTTTCATTAGCCATAGAATACTAGAAATACACTTCTAGGTATGTGGCTTGGGCACATGAGCAATTACCCCATAATCATCTAAAAGTCTCACAGATGACAAATAATAATCCGCAGGGATCCTTCTCCGTGAGCCCCTGCCAAAGGAAGTGAGGCAGGTGGCTACTAGGAGGAGGGCTGTCTCTGTTGTGGCACCCCAGCTGCGGAATGAGCTCCCCAGAGAGGTTCGCTTAGCACCTACAGTGTACTCTTTTCATCGCCAGCTGAAGACCTTTTTATTTTCTCAGTATTTTAACACATTATTATTATTATTATTATTATTATTATTATTATTATTATTATTTATATAGCACCATCAATGTACATGGTGCTGTACAGAGTAAAACAGTAAATAGCAAGACCCTGCCACATAGGCTTACATTCTAATAAAATCATAATAAAACAATAAGGAGGGGAAGAGAATGCAAACAGGCACAGGGTAGGGTAAACAGGCACTGGGTAGGGTAAAACTAACAGTATAAAGTCAGAACAAAATCAAGTTTTAAAAGCTTTAGGAAAAAGAAAAGTTTTTAGCTGAGCTTTAAAAGCTGCGGTTGAACTTGTAGTTCTCAAATGTTCTGGAAGAGCGTTCCAGGCATAAGGGGCAGCCGAAGAAAATGGACGAAACCGAGCAAGGGAAGTAGAGACCCTTGGGCAGGCGAGAAACATGGCATCAGAGGAGCGAAGAGCACGAGCGGGGCAATAGTGTGAGATGAGAGAGGAGAGATAGGAAGGAGCTAGATAGTGAAAAGCTTTGTAGGTTAACAGGAGAAGTTTATATTGGATTCTGAAGTGAATTGGAAGCCAATGAAGAGATTTCAGAAGTGGAGTTACATGGTCAGAGCAGCGAGCCAAGAAGATGATCTTAGCAGCAGAGTGGTGAACAGAAACCAACGGACTGATGTAAGAAGAAGGAAGGCCAGTGAGAAGAAGGTTGCAGTAGTCCAACCGAGAAATAACCAATGCATGAACAAGAGTCTTGCCAGAAGAGACAGACAAAAATGATCGAATCTTGGCAACATTATACAGGAAAAAACAACAGGATTTTGGTACTGTCTCAATATGAGGAATAAAGGAGAGCGAGGAATCAAATATAAAGCCAAGACTACGAGCTTCCTTGACTGGAGTAAGTGTAACATCATTGACAGTACGAGAGAATGAGAGATGAGGAGAAGGTTTAGGAGGAAAAACAAGCAATTCAGTCTTTGCCATATTAAGTTTCAAACGACGATGAAGCAACCAAGCTGAGATATCTGAAAGACATGCCGAGATACGATCGTGAACATCAGGAGAAAGATCCGGAGATGAAAGATATAATTGTGTATCATCGGCATACAGATGATATTGGAGGCCATGAGATTGAATAAGATTAACTTAAATTTAAACTTTGCTGTTTAAATTCCATATTTTAATCTATATCAATTTTTGCTGTGTGGTTTTAATCCTGGTTGTGCGTTTTATATTGTATTTTGTATTCGCGTTTTTAAATTGTTGGTTGTTTTTATGTTCTTCATGGTTTTAATTTTTGTGAACTGCCCAGAGAGCTTCGGCTATTGGGTGGTATAAAAATGTAATAAATAAAATAAATAAAAATAAAATAAATAATAATGATAATGATAATAATAGTGAATATGCAACTGACTTTGGTGAAACACTCAACACAGCAGTCCTTCCTTCCAGTCTTGAAAGTGAAGCAGGCGTGCGATATTAATTGTGTATAGACATTATACTGTCTTTTATGCTCTTCTATAACTTTGTAGTGTCTAGTACTGACCAAGTAC
This sequence comes from Elgaria multicarinata webbii, assembly GCF_023053635.1. NCBI lineage: Eukaryota > Metazoa > Chordata > Lepidosauria > Squamata > Anguidae > Elgaria > Elgaria multicarinata. Next base: position 31,209,819 of record NC_086180.1, on the reverse strand, counting down.
TGGAGAGTGCACTAACTGAGATAGTCAGCCCACTGATCTGCTTCAGGATAACAGGTTTTATACTATGTCACCAGTCCAATAAACTAAGGACACATTTTCAGTGTTTGCATTGGAAACACAGTATATAAGAAAATAAATGGTTTTACATGTATATAGAACTGGTTTGAAATGCACATGCAAAAAACCCTAACAACCTTATGTGCATTACACAACCTGCTAATAGCAAAAAAGAAAAGAAAAGAAAAGTGGGTGCTTTAAAGCCACAGACAATTTGTCTGATAACAGATTGATATCTGATGGCCTGGTGACAGCCTCATTGTCAGGAGACGGCTGTTATAGTCTCAGCCTGTGACTTTAAAACTTCACTAGGGGAAAAATTACAGCCAGGCAAGCAGCAGCGGGGCATAGCCTAAGGCACAATCTGCCAATAACAAAGTCCCCAGGAAAACTGATTTGTGGCTTCTGATCGCCTGCTCCTAAGAGCCTTCACTATTGACTAATTTTGGTTCATCTGGATGTAGATCTATCTTGGCTAACAAGAAAGCACTCGCGGTCTTCATTTAGACATTGAGCTGGCTCTCTTGGGAGGTGTGTGCAGCTGTCTTTACCTTCTTCCCAATCGACACATCAAAAGCTGTGGAATATATTTTCATTTTCAAACATGCAAACAGCAAGCAAGATAAACTTACCAAACTAGTCTTGAAAAGGAGTGAATCATTGCAGCTTTGTGCCAGATGCAAATAATAAATCAGTTGTGACCATGTAGAATTGGGTTCTATATAGATAAATTCAGGACAGATTCAAGGAATCCATTTATACCCTGGACAGGTGAATCATATTATTGTAATTACAAAAAGGATTAAATCATTTTGTACTGAGAAAGGAAGAAAACAGCAGCTAATGTGATACTCTTGCTCAGTTATACTTATGAGTCACAAGACGCCCTTTCATTTTTAAATAAATACATTTTCCAGAAACCTTCCCCAACCTGGTGCCTTCTAAATGTTTTAGAGTACAATCTCCATCATTCCTGATCATGCTAGCTTGAGCTGATGGTAGCCCAAAAGGCCCCAGTTGGGGAAGGCTGTATTACAACAACTTTCATTTCAGAGAAATCTAGTAAATATAACCATGCATTGCTATCAGGAGGGTCATCATCCTTTGTCCTTAACTCCATTATCACTAGTGGCATTGTCTAGATCAGTTGTTAACCGAGGGATCATCCCAGGATCATTCCTGTGCATCCAGATGCACAGGGGATCCCGGGAGCAGGGAGGAATGATCCCTCCATTTCCCCAGGATATCAGCAGGCACTTTTAGCCCAATTCAGGAGGTGTGGGCACCCATCCCAGCTTCATCCTGCTTCCTCGTGAGTAAATGTAAAGAGGTGGGAACTGAGCACAGGGCACAGAGCTCTTCAGGTGCTCTGTGCTCATCGGGGGGGAGCGGGTGTTTTTTAAAATCAACTCACTTTTAGTTGGAGAGCACGTGTGCTCATCCTTCTGTAAAAATAAAATAAAATGGTGTGCGTGACATCCCTCCTTCCTCCTGGGATGTCGCATATGCGCCTGGAGAAAGGGGAGGCTTTTGCGAGCAGAATATCATGAGATCCTCCCACTCTCCCTCCTGGTCTAGACATGCCCATTCATAGTCTCATGGTGGGAAAAGTGGGCAGGTGCCCATTTTGTCTACCATGCAGTGAGATAATCAAAAAGTATGATGTGAGGCCTCCACACATAGGCCCATACCTGCAGCATTATGATTTACAAAATCTCTCCTCCCCACATCCCCAAAGGTGGGATAAATCATAGACATGAACTGGTCATATATCACATGTTTCTTTACTTGTGTGGTAGAGGGAAGGAACACCTCCTTGGTCTTCCAAAACATTAATGGAATTGCTGCATCCACTAATGTTTGATCCAAGGCTAAGGCCCAGTTTTCTAACTTTTGTGACTTTGTTTTGCTATTATTGTTATGACTGGTATAAACATTCAGCACTTTGCTGAATGGGGTCTATATCTGCAGAGCAACCTTTGTTCACGTGGAGCATCTTGAATCTGTCTGCCATTTTGTTTCACTGAACCAATATTTAGTTCAGGTCTCATATTTAAATGTTTCTTCACAGTGCATCAGAAACATGGGAAGAATGTTATAAGAAATATAAAATTGTCCTTTCTGTCACCACAGAAGCTAATCCTGAAACACATGAGAAAAACAAATCATAGTTGGAAACGCTGTGGTACCTACATCCTATTCTCCAACCTCAGAGCTGAGGATACATATCTTGATTTCTGGCTTAGTCAAAAATAAAATTTGGGTAATGGCAGACAGGCTTGATAGCAGCAGAAGCAGGGTATGAAGCCCTTTTCCAGTCAGGATCAGGACAAGATTGTCTGGATGCACTTACAATGAGGCCAGACTTTCCAAGTTGGGAGAATTCACATTTTGAGTCCGTCCCCCCGCAAGTCTTGCACAATCTCTAGTAAATCTAACAAAGCCCACAAGCGACATCCATGTACAGAAACGTATTTATTATATCCTTCCTTTTTCTCCAAGGAGTCCAAGGCAATGTACATAATCTTATTTATTTATTATTTATTTATTTACATTTATATACTGCGCCATAGCCGAAGCTCTCTGGGCGGTTTACAAAAGTTAATTTCCTCTCCATTTTATCCTCACAACAACCCTGTAAGGTAGGTTAGGCTGAGTCAGGGACTGGTCCAAAGTCACCCAGTGAACTTCATGGCTGAGTGCAGACTTAAAACTGACTCTTCCTAATCCCAGTCCAACACACTAATCACTACACCACACTTGTTTTCAAAATGCAGCCAATGTATACTTACATCTAACCTGTGCTGCTGTTCCTGTGAGCCAAACTGAACTGTATATATACATCTTTTAGTACAAATGTGAGCCACTAGTTGTTGTAAAGTCTAGTTACATACATACAGAGATGGATAGGAACAGTCTTCTGTTTGATTTTGTTTTGGTTCTTGAAAAAGGCCTCATATTTGCAGATGTTTAACATTGCTAAAGTATTTTTCAATGTTAATTTTACTGGCGTCCTCATTTTATATATATCATCTTGTGAAGACAAATTATGTACTTGTGGTTTTGTCATCATCATTCCTCTTATAAAGATATTGAATTTGCTTTCTTTGTGGCTCAGATATAACTACTCTCTTGGACCTGTTATTGTGTTCTATGAAGAATTAAAGTTGCCTCTTTTTATGTAAATTCCAGAAGCCATTTCCCCAAGGAACAACAATGTTGTCCACACCACACCATGTGGTGAAATTTTGTTTATTTATTAGGATACTTATACAGTTCATAAAAGGGAGATTGATTTCAACCATTCAATAAGTAATTTCTGTCCTTTTCTTTAGCCCAGAAAAAGTTGTCCTTCCCATTTTTATCTTCAGAAAATGAAGATTCCATAAGAACTTTCAATAAGATACAAGAACCATAAAAGGTTGATGGTACTTTAATATGTACCATAGTTGATGTAATCTGAAAGTGTTACCTCATGTATTGTTTCTGAAAAATGAGCAGCCATGAATAATAGTAACTCAAAACAAAACCCCATTAATCAAAATTGCCCTGCTGCTCTGCGGTAGGGCACTTTCCTCACACGTCTGTGGTCAAAGGCATTAAAGGTCATTGATTCAACCTTCTCCATGTGTGTGACATATTGCCACTGTTTTCCAGACAGCTCTTTCAATCCAGTTCTCCTTGAAGAATGGGCCCAAACCACATACAGAGATTATGGGTACAACTAATTATAATTTACTATAGAAAGGCTTGGGCGATGTTGCATGGCCAGCATGAGGAATCTTATTACAAATGGGGAATGTTCAAACAGGTAGAGCGGTCCCTTGAAACAAGAAAGCGATACCAGTTAACTCTGAATTCCACGTAATCACTTCCCTCTTCTCCTCCACTGATACACAGCTCCACACCACATTCCATTTCTCCCTGATCCCCCACAATTCCAAGGATGATTTCATTCCACAAATCGTCAGGGATTTTCCCATTATTTTCCACTTTGAAGATGAAGAGGTAAATGATGACAAAAGAGAAGACACCACTTTGTTTGCTGTAGGAGCCCCGTCTTATACTTTGCTAACATTATAGCCAGATTTCACGGTCACAGGAAAACAAAACACCCCAAATGGAGCAGTTATTAATTCAATAAATCCAGCTGCTCTTGAGTGCCCCTGGGCAAAGGCAAAAGTTAAAAGCAGCTGCTCATTGACGACATATGTGACATGACCAGGGTAAGGTAGCTGCTTTAGCACATCATTCACCACTTTTCAGGCTGACTGCACTCAATTTCTTAGACAATCTACACACCATTTTCAGTTCTGTACCTCTATAATTTATCACAACAATACCTCAAGCATACAGATTGCGGGTGGGGGTGGGGTGGGGTGGAGAAATGAAAGCAATTTACAGTATCAAGATGAAAGAAGCTGGATGGAGAGAGAAGACCTACTATGTAAATCATATCCACAACTTCAAGGAATGTTGACATAATATTCTGGAATTAATTTTTCCAACATTCCTAGGCAGGTCATGCAAAGGTAAATCTAGTGTCCCTCTCCCCCACCCCCTTGACTCCAGACCCTATATCTGGAGTTGTTTATCAATATGTTAAAGAGGAAATTGATTCTGCCTCCCACTTTTTCTTGCCTGGACAATAGAAACCGTATGTACAGATCCTCCTGTTAAAAATAGCAGCATGTTTTAGGAGTAAACATTTTTGAACAATCTGTGTGGCTGTCACTGAGTGAAGTGTTGGGACCAGTATCCCAGTGTTGCTCATTATCAGCAATATCTGAAACACAATGAACAGAAGCACAGCAAAGCTATTTTATCATTTATTGTTGCTCCCCGCCTCGATCAGAGTGGAGAGGCGGGTAAGAATTTGTTGTTGTTGTTATTATTAAGAGTAAATCAGATCCTATATAACAGATTAATTGTAGGAAATTCTACCACACACACACATGCACAAACACTCATTTTAATTCATAAGTGCTCTTCCAAAAGGCAACAGAGATCCTACCTAAATGCAACAGTCAAAGGAGGTGGAAGTTTATTTCATCCTGACAAGTGGTCTTCTGAACTTTTAATTCATCTTTATTTGATGCAGACAGATATATATCCAAGCCTTGCTGACTAGCCATTTGCCATTTGGTAGCAGTAAGTAAGTCTGATAAGCATATATCATCAAACCCAAATAAGACAAAATGAGATGATGCGGGGACCAGAAATTCATGTTATTGTAGGAAACACACCTTTCCAAATCTGTGTCTTCTGAGACCATATAGAGATTGGGGGGGGGGTGTTCCAGAAGAAGTTAGTCAGGTGTGAAATGTGCCTCCCAGATGTTATTGCCCAGCAGGCTGTGAGACCAGAAGTAAGCCTATGGGGAGGGGGATGACTGGTTGTTGTTGTGGTGGTGGTGGTGGAAATTTGCATGACAAAATCTGCTGGTGAGAGGAAGGGATTAGAACAGGGATGGGCAAATTGTGGCCCTCCAGATGTTTTAGTCTATAGCTCTGATCAGCCCTAGCCAGCACAGTCTAGGTGAGGGATCATGGGACTTGTAGGCCACAAGTTGCCTTGTAGGCCACATGTTGCCTACTCCTGGTTTAGAACTACCCTCCCTCTCACAAACTCTTCCCTTAACATGCCCTCCCAGCTCCTACATTTGCCTGACAAAGGAAATACGGGTGTAGGAACCTCAATTTTCTCTTGTAACATATAATTCTAATACATACACAGATGTGGGGGATTCATTGTTGGAGGATGTATATAATGTCCAATGATAATAATAATAATAATAATAATAATAATAATAATAATAATAATGTAAAATTGTACTTTATTTATTGTTCAAAAAAGTTTTGGTTAAAAAAAACCCCTTACTTTCTATAAATTGGATATAACAGACATCAATAATATAGACAATTGACATCTATTACAATCAATAGACCTGTCACATACAATCAAGAACATGCAGCTCCAGAAATCTGCCCTCTCTGCTCTACTTCTTACCCTTTAAATTTCTCATTGGAGCTATAGCTGACAATCTATAATATAAAATCTGACTGGGGCTGTATACATATTCCTGGCTCATAGATGGTGCTCTTCAGTCCAGAGCAATGCAGGTACAGTGAAATGATAGAGTTCGTGTCTATTGTAAAATGCTATAACAACTAGGGATGGGCAAACTCTCCAAAGTCTGATTGGGGGAGGGCCATTCCAGTGTGAGGAAATCTGGGCTGCTTGGGGACCCACGGATTTCCCTGGAGCCCTGCCACATCCACCAGAGTTCATGCAGTGGCTCTCTAGCTTTCTAAAAGATGTGGTAGGCCATTAGCCTATCGTGGAAAAACTACAGCTGTAAATGGTGCATTTTACATCAATTGCAGACATAAAGCATTGACTTTTATGTAAATTGCAGCTGTTTACATAGAAGTAAGTGCTTTACAGCCACAAATGGCAAGAGATATGCCAAAAATTGCTTGAAATATGTCATTTGTGGCTGTAATTTTCTTGCAATAGACTAATGGTGGTTCTATGATTCTATGTCAGGTATGCTAGGAGGTGGATTCCTGCAATGAGCAGCAGGTTGGACTCAATGGCTTTATAGGCCCCTTCCAACTCAACTATTCTATGATTCTATGCCATTAGACCAGCGGTTCTCAACCTGTGGGTCAGGACCCCTTTGGGGGTCGAATGACCCTTTCACAGGGGTCGCCTAAGACCATCGGAAAACACATATTTCCGATGGTCTTAGGAAACTGTATTGACTGAACTATGTCATGTATCATCTTTTGTATTATTAAAGCTATTGTTATGTATTATTTTCATTAGCAAACCATCCCATGACAATGGATTGTGTAGAAAATAATTTTATGGTTGGGGGTCACCACAACATGAGGAACTGTATTAAAGGGTCGTGGCATTAGGAAGGTTGAGAACCACTGCATTAGACTATTGCATCTTTTTGAAAGCTGAGAGCAACTCCATGGGAACTGCTGTGGATGCAGAGGTGACTGCAGCTGTGTGCTCTGGAGGTCAGATTATTTGGAATCCAGTCTCATTTGAGTCCATGGCAGATTTCTCCTAATAACATTATCTTGCCTGCCCCAATACAGACAATACATGGGTTGCTGCATCCTACCTCTGGCATTCCAGGAAAATATAATGGTCCATGACATCTGAACACTGCTGAGAACTCCAGTAAGATCAATAGGATTATATTTCCCCTGTTGACTTTCAGATGCAGATAATTGACTACCAGGCATATTCAGTACTATGGCCAGTCCAAAAGCAGGCCTGGAAAGATCAAAGGAGTTCTTGTTATTGAAAACTGTATTGAGTTGAGTCACATACAACCCTTTAGCTCACACAAAGCCCAATCCTATGCATATTTGCTTCAAAGTAAGTCTGACTGAGCTCAGTGAGGCTACTACTGTATAGCACTAGAGACTCATTTAGCCTAATGAATAAGACTTAACACATCCTCTTCTCTTCTTTTCTTTAGTTCAAAAATCTTTTTCTCTTCCCTCTCTTCTTTTCCCCCTATAATTTTTAAAAATGCACACTAAAGAAAGGATTTTGGGATCTTGCTTCATTCTGGATCACCCCAGAACAGTCCTGTGTGAACTTCTTGAAAAAGATAAGGGGCAGAATCCAACAGAGTGTTTTTGCCCCTGCTGATTCCCTTCCGCAGCAGTGGCTCCTGCTAATTCCATTGCACATGTGAGAACTACAGCTTATGTAAAGGAGATCTGGTGCTTTGTAGGGGAAGCCCTGAAATGAGTGGAAATACTCATTTCTGGAAGGACGCAGGTCAGCAGAGCCTCTTATGTGAGTTCCATTGACCTGTCTCTTCCCAGAAATTATTTATTTATTTATTTATTACATTTCTATACTGCCCAATAGCCGGAGCTCTCTGGGCGGTTCACAAAAATTAGTGTTTCCACTTGTTTTGGGCTATCCCAGAAATGCTAAATTGGCATTAAGTTGGTGGCAACAGGATTGGTGGGGTCCATTACATTCTATCCAAGCCCTCTTCACCTCCGTGGGTGTTTGGAGATTTGACCATTGAGAGGTATTGCAATGCTGGGATTATCCTACCACCACAAGAGGTCAGAACAAAAGGTGGGAAACAGGTATTTAAGACTGTCTCTTGCCCTTTGCCTGCTCCTTTATTCAGAGCATAAGCTGCTAGCAAAGGATAGAGGTTGAGACCAAAAGCTGAGAAACCAAAATTTAAGAGCCTGAAAGCTGAGAGAAATGGGAACTCATTGTCTGGTCACACTGTCTTAATGGGGGTGATGCATAGGCATAGATTTGGTATGTACCCTCTTCACACAGTATCTGGATATTATTCACTGCGGTTATATTTTCTTTATGGGGCTGTTTTGCTGCCAGTATAATAAATTGTTTCGGATGAGGACAGTTCTGGATCCCTCCATGCAATGGAACAACAAGGTCCCAGAAATATGGTAGGTATCATGTCTCTTCGTCAGACCTCTTTGGGCATGTGCTTACTGTGCGGTCCTTACTTAAAGAAAAGAAAAGTTAGTTGCCCTTGTTTTGTTTTATCATTCTGAACACTACTCCAAAAAGGTGGGCATCTGCAAATATAACGTCTGCTTAAACTAGAAAAACAGGTTTTCCCAAAAAGTTCTGAGGCCGAATATGGTGTCCATGGCCTAATCTACACTAAGCAGGATATTGCACTATGAAAGTGATATATAAAAGGCAGGAGCCACACCAAGCAGGATATTGCACTATGAAAGTAGTATGAAAGCGGCATATGGCATGTGTCAATGGGCCCCAACAGTTGCCAGTACTCTTCAATACCGCTATAAAGCAGTAGTGTGGCTCCTGCCTTTTATATACCACTTTCAAACTGCTTTCATAGTGCAATATCCTGCTTGGTGTAGATTAGGCCCATGTTGCACGTGAAGGGAATGCACCTCCAAAGCAGATTCACCTCTGTAATTATGTACACCTACATGCACCCAGGAACATTGGTTATGGCTTAAAAACACTGAGATGTGGAGAGTAAACTATGTTATTGGAAGAGGGATTAAATAACACAACCCTGATTTCTCCATCTTTGACAAGGACGCAACTGTACTACACAACAAGACAGTGTAGGGTGTGTGTGTGTGTGTTTGTGAGGGGTTAAAAGCTACAGAAGGGCAGTGCTAAATTTCCAATACAAGAGATGCTAGGAATTGAGATTGCATGGAAAGAATCTTTTCTGTCCTAAAAGCTCCTGTCCCTAACTTTATATGTCTAGTGGGGGAGCATCTCTAGCTCAAGGATAGAGACCATACTTTGCAAGCAAGAGGCCCCAAGTTTAGTCTCTATTATCTCAAGGCTTCTTTTTTTTTTAAGGTCAGATCACCGGCGATGTGAAAGATCTGTGCTTGAGATCCTGGAGAGCCACAACTAGTCGGAATATTGAGCTGGATGAATGAATAGACCATCCTATGTAGATTCCTGGACAACCTATGTAGGTTAGTCAATCTTGCTTGGTTCACACATTCCAGGGATGGGTTTTTGATGTCAAAATATTTTCCACTATGTTCCAGGGTTAATCCATGTTTAGTTTCAGCTGAAATTAAGCCTTCAGGTCAGTTCTGAACAAAGAACATTATTTTAGTGGCTCAAGTGAAATAGGTCTGGGAATCAGCTTGGAGCCTTTCTCACACACACTATAATTCTATCTAATATAACTGTTTATGTTCCTGTCCATAGAAATGTCTGTAGTAATTTTACAGAGTGCTTCTAGATTATTATGTGTTACTGATATTTACAGTCAATAACTAACACCTGCCTTGCTGGGGCTAACAGTAGTGTTCTCAGACTTTGCTGCCCCATGGTAGGAAAGCGATATTAAAAATGAGAAGTTTAGCTGGGCTTTCCCTCTGTAACTTACACTGTTTGGTAGGCCAGAAGGGTCATTTGAAAACTATGCTCTTAATTTGATAAATTGCTACAAAGCTTAGTGTGAAATACAATAAAGCATTTGTCTTTCACATGCAGACTTTCTTTGTGAACTATTAAAATATTTAATGTATTTTGAAAGAAAGAAGCCAAAGATTGAAAAAGTAGCCCAAATCATGTAGACAATCTTTGTCTTCTGTTTGTTCCTCTGAAACTTTTCAGCATTAGTGAGTTTTATTTATGTATTAACCTGGATGTTGCCTTGTTGATTGTATGTGCAACACCCAGTTATTGGCAGACTTCTGCATCCATGTAAAGATAATCTTGGGGCATTTTCAAAACACAAAAAAATGCAGCAACATTAGGAAAGATGGAAAGTAAAAATAAAATTTGGCTTTTGCACCAGTGGAAAAAAGACAGCTGTCTTTAAGACCTTTAGTTGAAAATGGATGGAAAAGCAAGCCTGTCTCTACAGACTGGCCAAGTCTCTACAGACCTGGAGTGTATAATTTTCCAGCCAGAGCAAGGGCATAGGCTTCAAATGTGGCTGATGTTACTTCTCTGGTGACCAGAAAAGATCAGAAAGCTCAAGGCCTGTTAGTATGAACACCAGGACTGGCCAGGGGCTTCAGACTGCATGCCAGTTGTAAGGGCCAGTGTTGCACACCCCTGTTCTCCACTGAGCCTGGAAAGACCTCTGAAACTCACTGTCTTAGCCTCTGACTTATATGGCTGAGCATAAATGCTCCACATTTTACAGCCCCTTTTAAATGCCACAAATATGTGGGGATAGATATTTTGGCCATTTGAATGGAGCAAATTTCAAGGACAGAGGGTGTGATACTTACAAGTCTATGGGCAGTTGACTGCCATTTATTATTTTCTAATAATGTCCTGGAATGATGCCACACCATGATATAGCAGGTTTTATATAGCAAGTGGCATTCTGGGAGGGAAAATGGTGGTACCCAGTAGCAGCTACCAGTTGAAAATGCCATCCTGAAGGACTGCTGCTGACTGCTGGTCAGACCCGCTCCCAAAACACAGAAGGAGAAGGGCAGTTTTGTCCCCTTTTTCAGTACTGAACACGCTCCCCTCTCCCATTTTCGTTGAGCTGCTTTATTTTGCACTAGCTGCAGGTTCTGGGCCAGCTTTATGGGCAACCCCACATAATTACTTTGCAGTCTTGAGGTTACTAGCACCTGTATCACTGTGGTCAAGCTATCCTTGTTCTTTTAAGTGCCTGCACTCAGAATGGAGGTGCCTCTTTCAAATCCACTAATAGTCATTACAGCTACCAGATGTGAGTCAAAAAGACACAAAGAAGCCTGATTCAGTAGTAATTAATGTAACATTTCAATGACACATTCATTGTATGCAGTGATTTTTAAAAGGGATTCATATTGCTAGCTGCTTTTGCCTTCCGCTGGAATTTGGACATATGAGCATAAGAGTCACCTTGCTGGATTAAGGTCCAACCATACCAGCACTGTGCTTCCTACCGCAGCAAGGTATGGCAATGGGGAATTGTTAGTCTGGCTCCAGGGCATGTTCTAAAGGCACATGGTACAGCAACCTTGCTGAACTTGACCATGTCTGGGTCTGGTTGGTGCCTGGATGGAAGACATAGGGATCCTACGGATGCTGCCTGGAGTTCTAGCATGGAAGAAAGGTGAGATATAAATAGGCTAGCCAGGTGTGCAATGTTACAGAGTCCTCTATTTGAAGGGATGTTAAAGGACTGTCCTGTATTTGAAGGCGTATTCTCATTGAAGAGCTGTACAGCCCAAGTCCAGTTTAAATAAAACCATAAGGAAGGAGAACAGGGGCCTTGAAGTTGTCCATCAACAGTTAACACATGGTCAGCAGGCTGAGCAGGTCATAGTCTGCTGGCCAATAGAACCGTTGTACAAAGTAGCATGTCTAAATTTTAACAAACTGGTGTCCTATTTTGTGCTACTTTTTTGTGCTACTTTTTTGTGCTACTTTTTTGTGATGCATTTCCTCTATTTGAAGCTGTGTAAGTGGCCAGCCTAGATATTTATTTGTTATATCACATCCAATAGCCAAAGTTCTTTTATTAGATATAAATGTAATACACACACACACACACATATATATATATATATATATACACATACACACACACACACACACACACACACACACACACACACACACCAAAAGATCAACCCCATTGAAGGCAGTAGGGCTTATTTCCAACAAAAATCATTTAAAATTGTGTTGAAAGACCATTGGATGGGGTAAAATTGTCTGGGCATTTAAAAGTCTGAATATACAAAAACTAGCATATTGAAGTCCCCATAGGGCTCATTTAATGGTCATATGTTTAGGCTGATTTTTCCTTTTGCTGTTTTCTTTTCTTTTCAAGCACAATTTAAAATAAATAAATAAATAAATAAATATATAAGTAAAGGGGGAAAGAGGAGTGTGTGCAGGGAAATGTATATGTAAGGGGTAAGACTAGGTAGGAGCCAAAGAGACCACAAAATTGAGTGTTATGTGTAACATTCACTTGTGACTTTAGTTACTATTCTGTCATCACTTCTATAATGTGACAACCCCATCAGTCTTTTCTGCCTTCAACTAAAGTCTTGATTCCCCTATTAGAAAGAAGAAGTTACTTTAGGCAAAAGAGGTGCATATGGTTTATACATTAGCAAAAGAAATAAGAAAGAAGTGAATGAGGGAGACCCGAGAGAATGGGATGTTGTGGCACAAACAAAGCAATAATTTGACAAAACCAGCACATTAATCTGATTTTCCATTCTCTGCCAAGCAAGTTGCTGTCAACAATTGGCAATATAAGTTGTTCCAGCTAAAAGCTGCATTAGGTTATATTTCACTCAGGTCTGCTTTATACCGGCCAATACTCCCCCTATTCCACCATTATTTCTTCAAATCAATTGCTTTTAAGCCAGATCATGATGATAGAATACTAGTTCAGCGTTTAGAAAGAAGCTAGAAACAGAGGCAAGACCCGAGTGCTTGTCCCCTATCCGACTACTCTCCTTGGTTTTGCTAAATCTTCCTCCTGTCTTTTGAAAATGTATTTGCCATGCCTAAGCTTACTTTGAGATTTCTTGAAAAAGCACCACCACTACTACTACTGGATGAGGAAAAACAAACTGAAGCTGAATCCAGACAAGGCGGAGGTGCTCGCTGTCAAAAGGCGCAACCTGGGTTTGGAGGTGCGTCAACTGGTTCTGGATAAGTTTACACTCCCCCTGAAAGACTGTGTTTGCAGCTTGGGGGTGCTTCTGGATCCATCGCTCCAAATGACTGCCCAGATAGATGCGACGGCCAGGAGTGCCTACTATCAGCTTCGGCTGATATGCCAGCTGCACCCCTTCCTAGAGTTGGAAGACCTAAAGGCGGTAGTGCACGTGCTGGTAACTTCAAGGGTCGACTTCTGCAATGCGCTCTACATGGGGCTACCTTTGTGCCTAGTCCGGAAACTTCAATTAGTCCAAAATATGGCAGCCAGGTTGGTCACCAGGTCACCTAGGGGGGGCCACATGACACCAGTTTTAAAATATCTTCACTGGCAATTCAACTCAGATCTGAATCCAAATCTCAATTTGGAAATGCAAATTTTCATGCATCCAATGACTATCATTGGAAATCAGCAAACAGTTGTAACACCACCACCCCTTGTTTGTCAGAATTGGATGGAATTTGCAAGGATATTTGCACCATGGAGCATACAGTGACAAAGGCAAAAGGACTTGAATATCCACCATGTCCTAAGCAAGCACCCAATTCTACACTCTCCTAGTTCCAAAAGACTTTACCAAAATCTGATTAATGTTCCTGTTCTTGGAGAGAAAATAGTAAAGATCACTGAACACTGAATCAATCCTATGATATATTACTTCAACATCATTCCCCTAAAGCATTCAGATTGGGGAACTCTGGTAAAACAATTCACTGTGATTAGAAGCTAGAACTGCCAGTCACAACTACACCCGGTCCTCTCCCTCCCTCTTTTCCTACCATGGTGTTTTCCTTATAAGGACTGCTTGGGGAGAAAGCTATGAATTTATGAAGACATGGTGTCTGTATCTCTGTGTCCCTCCAAATCCTGAATCTTCTGGGGTGCTTTGGAGGAGTGGCACTTTGATTTTGACATCTTCTGAACCTATCCAAATTAGCCCCATTTGGTTCTGGGTTTGAGATTTGACTGAATCTGTTGCACAACCCTAATCTGTGAGGTTCACCTCATTGGGAACCCACCGTCAGTGACCTTCTGCTGTAGTTACTCCCCACCCCCAACCAGGGTATAATGCTAATTTCCTCGGCAATGGAAAATGTTGTGTTTGTTTTGGTTTCCAATAACCTTTCAGGTTAAAAAAAAGACAATTTAATGCCAGTGGAATATATCTTTCTGCACTAAGCAGGGGGTTGGACTCAATGGCCTTATAGGCCCCTTCTAACTCTACTGTTCTATGATTCTATGATTACCCTTCAGGCACAACAATAGAAGCTTCACTTTTCAGGCATAATGGAAACTTCTGGAATGATGGCACTCCATTTCTGAACTGAGAACAAGTGAAAATTAGAGGGACTTATACTCCATGGATCAGTACTCATAGGAACAGTAGGAGTGAATAAGTGGCCATTTCTCCAACATTAAGGCCACTATTTTCAACAAGTGTGAATGGTAATGACCATTATAAAATTATGTTATTTTTTAAAAATTATTTAGCAAAATGAAGTGTAACACCAAGTACTCCAATAAGGCTTGTCCTGTCTAAAACAGAAGGTAAATATCTGAAAGACCTGATAGATTGAACTATGACTAATCTGTACAGATTTTCATGGTTGTCTTAGGTATTTACTTCTTTCCTAGCTGTCCATGGGTATTAAATGATCATTTTGTCTGGCTAGCAATAGGATTTCTCACAGTAAGTTTATATTTTATTTCATACTGTTACTGGACCCCTCAAATATTAATGTAGCATGTTTGGTGACTGTCTAGAGGAGACAGAAATCGTCAGGGTGATTAAATTCCCTTTATTGACCCACCTCCTGTGTCCCACATACTGGGTTTGCTACCACAAGCAGTATCAGCATAGGTGTTAAATTACTAACGGATGGCTTTTTGTAACTACAGCTAAAAAATGAACAGTATTTACATTTCTTTGTGTCAACATTAGTAATACAGAAAATAAAGTTAATAGGAGTTAATGGCATGTTCCATTCATAACACATACATTGTATTGCAGAGGGTTTCAAAGCAATTCACTTATATTATCTCAGTAACCCTACAACAATCTCCTACGGTAGGGTCAGGATTATTACCTTCAAACTGTAGATGACAAGGCTGGAGGAAGAGAACAAAAGATGAGAGACAGTGTGTATTCACAGTGGTGGCAAGATCTGAAACTAGGACTTCCTGATTCACAGATCGGTTTCTTAGTCTCTACAGTACAGTAGCTCTCAGCGTTCTCTCAGATGCCACTGATTAACAGGATGCTAATTTATTCATACAAATGAGAGAAATGACTTGATCTGCTTTCTGTGTACCCACTAATCAGTGGTAAATATGAGCACATACGAAGCTGCCTACAACAAAGCTAACCATTAATCCATCTAAGGCAGTGTTGTTTTCTCTCTCTCTCTCAGCTTTTGTGCCTAAGATGCTAGCCATTAAACATGGAACCTTCTGTGTGCAGAGCAAATCCTCTACCACTAAGAAACTGCCTTCTCTTCAAGGACAGGTGGACAGAGGCAGTCATGGGCTTCAGTCAATACAGGCAATGTTTATACATCCATGGTGACAAAGGATCATGCACTAACACTATTATTACTCTAGAAGCACCAGTGCAGGGCAATTCTGCCCCAGAAATATTGGACTATTGTGGTTCCGAGGGGCAATGTAACTCCACTGGTGCTACAGATAAATTTTCCAGTTGCAATTTTTAGTGTATTACTTTGCCGCATGCATAAAACTACAACTTGTATACTCAAATAAAAACACTTTATGCCCATACCACCCATGGATTGTATATTCACAATCAGTAATACATATTAGAATCCCCGTTTTTGACCACTATGATTGTGACTATAAGGTACTAAGGAAGAACTGATCCAGGTTAAGCAATTTTGAGTATGTATTCTTACTTATTGACTACTCCTTTGTAAAAAAAAAAAAAGGCTATGAAGTACAGAGCATTTAATACATCACCACTTCAAATAAGGAAATCATTAATAACTTGTCTGGCAAATTATCAAGAAATAATTTTAAAAGAGTGCATTCTGCTGAAGTCCATAGCTTGCTTTCCTAGACTGGCAAAGGTATGCTTGAAAATTATAACCATTTTTTAAAAATGAAAGAAAACCACCTCCAATACTACAAATTGCATTTACGGCTAATTGCATTTACAGCGGGAATCAGCACCAAAGGTCAATGTTCTATCAAACACACCCTAGCTTTCATCAAGCAAGACTTTCCACATAGCAGTCCCTGTCCATTTTTCCATACCACCAATATTAAGGCTTCCTAATTCAAAATACAGACTTGACTGTGTGGGATAATATTACCAAGCGCAGCAGATGAGGCCGGTAGGGCTGCCTGCCTCTGAGCTGCGACAGTCTGCAGCCGTGCAGAAGTGCTTACAGCTGCAGTGACATGGTGCTAAGCATGTTTTAAGATGAGTCCCAGTTGAGCAGCATCTTATCCAACCAGAAACAATCCCACAATCCCGCTCTTTTTAACTGATCATCCTTGTATCATAACAGATTAAGGTTGCAGCTACTTTGGATTATGGTTAATCTAACCTTTATCCATTCACATCTTCACCTGAAACTTACAAGGACCAAGAGTCAATTGCCAGGGCATAATTCACAATGACACTGATCTTTCCTTCCTCACTCTAATTATCTGGATTAAGAATAACACTTTTGAGTAATTATTTTCACATTGGATAAACATTAAGCTTTCCTGGATTTATCTGAGCTTTTTCTTAACATGAAATAGATCCAACCAGGCTTATAAGAGCATAACTGACAGCAGTGACAGCTTAATCAAGGAAAGCCTAAACAACTAAAACAATAGGAAATGTTTGTTTCACATTGTTTGGTGGGAAATAAAGAAAGAAAAAAGAAAAGTCAAGAAGTCAAAATTTGTTAAACCCAAGAGACAGAAGGAAGAGACTAGAAAGGCCAATTCAGCTAACCCTGATGTAATGTTAATAAAAATGCAAAATCATCCCACGTGTAATGGAAGGGCTGCCTCTCAAGAGCAAATGGGAGACGGGGAGTTGTTTGTGATCATTGTAAACAGAAGCAGTGTCTTAATTTACAGAGAAATCCCCAATTAGAGAAGGGAACACCATCTTCATTAGAATCTGCTTGCTCCATTTATAATTAAAGCGAAACAAGTCAAGACCTTATGATTTGAGATATCTCCCCCTCCCCCTGAAATAGCTGAATTGTCCATCAGAGCCTTTCATAGACTGCCCAATATTGCTATCACAAACCAGCTAGAAAAATCTTCCAAGCTTGTCTTTGAAACTAGCCAAGATCATATACAATTACACACTAAAATCACATCAGAGAACCCAATTACACTTTGGCTTTGCAGATCCACAGATAACCTCTTAAAGAGCAAACTCCCTTACTGTGTCGACCCTTGACCTGCAAGCTCTTTTTCCAATCTTCAGCAACACTGTGTGCTTCTCTTCCAGAGTGAATGGCCAAGACTTGGAGCAGGCATGGAGGGAATAAGGTTTGGAAGAGCAGCAAATGTTCCAGCTAACATCACTTTCAGGTTTAAAGGAAACATATTGTTAATATCTTATGCTTGATTTTTAATGGATTCCATACTACTGTTTAATTTAATCCCAACATTATTTATGAAAGTTTTTTTTTCATAAGTAGTTTTCCGTTCAAGAATGGTTTTAATAATTTATAACCAATAATTTTATTTGGCTTTTTAAAAACAAAAACAAAACTGCTGTTATG
The DNA here is from genome assembly GCF_023053635.1 of Elgaria multicarinata webbii. Taxonomy (NCBI): domain Eukaryota; kingdom Metazoa; phylum Chordata; class Lepidosauria; order Squamata; family Anguidae; genus Elgaria; species Elgaria multicarinata. The sequence continues at coordinate 31,191,846 of NC_086180.1, read as the reverse complement.
GGGAAAGGGGAGCATTGACTCAACTAAATACTTTAACAGGTGTTAAAAATAGAATTGGACATGAAAATGCATCTTATTATCCATACTCTCTCATTGTTTCTCCTAGCCATTTTTTCAAACCTTCATAACAATATATAACAAGTCTTATATAACAATATAATAATATTCAAGCCTTCATAACAATATAACAATAATAACATAGCAGGAACCTTGGGAAATGTAGATAGCTGGACCTTCAGAAATATTTTTCCAGGTGTCTTGAATCTAAGCCCTTCACATAATGAGCGCCCCCTGCCAATAATGTCAGTACCACCATCAGATAAATCTTGGGAAAAGGCAAGGAGGTGTCAAGTTGGTTCAGTGGCTCAAGCACGGATAGATGAATCTGTCAGTTTCAATTTCTCTCAGTTTTTCATTTTTCCAGTACTAAGTTTGGTTCATCGCAAACTTTGAGAATTTTAAAAAATAAGTTCACATGAAAATTTATAAGCACTTTTGTGCACATCGCTCCTAATTCATAATTATTTTGGTATGAATTGTTGTCTAGTATACATTTTTTCCAAGAAATTTTCCTAGTATAATCCATTCATGAACAATGGAGAAGACTATTGCAAAACTGAGTGTGAATTTTGAGAGGCTAGCTGAATTTGAGTTCAACCTTTAAAAAAACTAAAACAAAAACCTCCTCTTTGAAAAACAGCCAAAATGGGGCATCCGAATTCATTTACTGTGAATGGGGTGGCAAATTTGAGTGGAGCTATTTTGATGGAGCCCTAGAAACTGGAACACAACTACATGCTTATTTCATTGGGCTTGTTCAGACAACATGCTAAGCCATGGTTCACCTGCTAACTCTTTTGCAGCAACTGGTTAGTGAGTGTGTTTAAACCATAATGTAGTCACTATGGTTAGGAACAGTCACACATGGTTCACACTATACACTAAGCCATAAAGTTTAGCTCAAAATGCCTAACAACAGTGGCTTAGCATGTCATCTATGTGCAGAGTTCTACATTAATCCATTCAGCCTTCATACTCAGTAATATTGTGTGGATTGTTTTTCAATGTATAGTGCAGAAATAGCCTGGAAACATCACAGGGATTTTTGTTTGTTTGTCTGACTTATATCCCACCTTTCCATCAAAAATGGGGGGTCAAGGTAAATGAAGATTAAAAGAGAAACCTAATTTCATTGAGAGCCAATGTGGTGCAGTTGTTAGAGTGTTGGACTGGAACTCAGGGGATCTGGGTTCTAGTCCCAATTCAAGACTTTGGTCCAGTCGCTGACTCTCAGTCTTACCTACCTCATGGGGTTGTTGTCAGGATAACAGGGAGAGGAGAAGGTTTATGTGAGCTACTTTGGGTTCCATGGAGGGGAATGGTGGGATATAAATGTAATAAATAAATAAATAACAAATGTAAAAACAAAAAAAGTAAAAACAACAAAAATAAATAGTATCCAACCAATGGAACCCCTTTCAGGAACAGACCAGGGCAGGATCTACACTACTGCTTTATAATGGTAGTGCACTGACAACTGTTGGGGCCCATGACACATCTACACCAAGCAGGATATAACACTATGGAAGTAGCATGAAAGTGGTATATGACATGCATCATGGGCTCCAACAGTTGTCAGTGCATTTCAATACAACTATAAAGCAGTAGTGTAGATCCTTCCTCCATATGCCGCTTTCATACAGCTTTCATAGTGCTGTACCCTGTTTGGTGTAGACCTGGCCCAGATGTTTTGAATGAACAGTGGACACTCACCTCTCCAGTATTCCACTTATACTTCTAGAATTGGATCCTAGTTTTTGTGTCCTCCAATTAGCACCAGTTAGCAACCAAAAGCTGTGAGTGCAAACTAGAACGGGAGCTCCCTCCAACAAAGCAAGGGTGTATATAATGGGATAGTTTGGTGTTCAGCCTCCCTCATACATGTTCACTTTAACATTGGGCTGGGACTAATTTGGATGTTATAACAAGTGTATGCCAGTGAAATCTGGGTTCAAATCACAGTTCATCCATATGCTCACTGTGGGAGTTTACACAAGCTGGTATCTCTCAGTATTGGTTCCCGATCTGCTAAATGGGAACAATAGCCAGTACTTCACAGAATTGCAGTAATAATGAATAGAGCAGGGAGCTGTTGTTACCTGTCCCTAATGACAGGGTAAGCTACATTTAAGGAAAATAATAAATGCAGCAAAGTAATTGAGGTTCCGGTGGGCCTTAGTGAGAAAAAATGAGCTTCAAAGCAAATGCCCGATAAATCAAAAGCCATGGGATATACAGGCAGCAGCTGAAAAGCTAACTTAATATCTTTTTGGCAAGAGATCCTCTTTTGCACAAGATTACACGATCTCCAGAGCAGCTTCAAAGAAGAAATGTCATACAGAGCACAGGAAAGGATCTGCTTCAGGCTTTTGCTATTGGCCATAATGAGACCTTAAGTCAGGGTGGACAGAAAGTAGCTCTCCAGATGTTTTGGATGAGAACTCCTAGCATTCTTCACCATTGACCATGCTAGCAGGGGCTTCTGAAGTTGAAGACCAAAGGATCTGGAGATCTACCTTCTGCCCAACCCTGCTTGAGGTGGTTAAAGAAATGATATTTCCCCAGTATCTTTGGAAACATGTTGCAATGAGAAGGAGGAGACCAACCTGGTTCTGTACCTCTGCCAGAAGAGGAACAGATGCAGGGAGATTGCTTCACCCATTACCTGCCAGAAAGAACACTCACTTCTAAATGACAGGAGCCCTGGGTTTGTGGAGCTGAAGGGCAGCACACTCTGGCCTTGAACTTGGATCAGGGACCAAGTGCTGCTGGGAGGCTGTGTCCCCCACCTTCCAGAAAGAATACCATGGCAAGGGGAGACTAGGTCCATTGCTAGTCTGCCCTTGCCATGACATTAGTTGGAGAAACAACAAATGCAGGGAGTTTGCTTCACCTTTCTCTGCCAGAAGGAGCATCTTTGCCAATGTGAAGGGTGAGAAATAATGAGACGAGACACAGAAGTGGGATTAAATATTGGCCACATTTATTTAAAGATCTGCAGAAAGGGGGAAGGCCTAAGTGGGCATCATCTATTGGCCACTTCATAGGCCATTAGATCAGGCAAACCATTCACTGCCCGCCAAGTGGTGCCTGGTAATTCACCACCTCACAGGCATCCCCCTCCTGGGGTAGGGAGGCCTTCTGGTGTTAACCCCCATCCCCAGGCCACAGGGCTCCGAGTGGCTGAGGAGGGTTGGCCTCAAAGGTAACCCTTATCCTGCCAGCTGATGCCACAAGGCTCCTAGTGGTGGGCCTCAGGCATTACCTATATCACCACAACGGTGCCTGCAGGATAGAGCTATTCTTTAAGTCCTGTATTTGTAGGGCTGTCAAGATCATTCTCTTTTTGCAGATATCTTCTATTTCAAGGGTTGTTCAGTCCAAGGCCAGATCTACACCAAGCCCTCTGGCAACATACCATTTACCACTTTCATAACACTTTCATAGCCCTTTAATAGCGCTATATTCTGCTTGGTGTGGCTCCTGCCTCCTATATACCACTTTCATACCACTTTCATAATGCAATATCCTGCTTGGTATAGATCTGGCCCAAGTCAGATTTAAAGATAAAGAACCATATGAAGCTGTAAGAAGGGAGAGGAAGGACCTTGAAGTTGACCATCAACTGTTAACGATTGGTCAGCAAGCTGAACATGCGCATATGTCACCTGGTCACTGCCTTTCTCACTATGGTGAGATGCATCATATTTCTATTTAATTTACAGTATTTTTTTCTAAATTTGCATCTATACATATAAATTAGGGTATGGAAATTTGATGCAAATTGATGCCCTCGTTTGTCCTTTTTTGGTGTTGCATTTCCTCTTCTTTGGTTATGCGTATGTGGTCACCCTGTGAAATGTATTCCTAGCAGGGACAGCCATACCACAAGCCAGAGTGAGGTCGCTGCCTCGGGGGGGGGGGGCAGATGCTAGGAGTGGGAAATGACAGCGAAGTATTGGGGGGGGAAACTGCACACCCTGGCCTGCCACACCTACTGCCCTCAGATGCAGTGGATGAGGCTGCACCATCATCAACACTGAAGTCAAATTCAACAGAAGTAAAGTGTGTGTGTGAGAGAGAGTTGGCTTGTTCACTTCATGCAGCAAAATATTCTGAGTCAGCCCTGATTTCTACTTCCATTTTCTCGGTACTATCTTTTAGAAGAGTGAATCTAGCCGCTACTGGCAAGTTAAGTAGTTATAATAATTGCTTTTAATGTCAATAAGTAAAGGTTATTTATTTTTATTGTTTTAAGAAGATAGTATACTATACCTGCATAAAATAGTGATACAATGTTGCAGCATCTTAGAGGCTAACTTTTTTATCTTTCAGATTTTTTTTTGAGCAGGGGGTTGGTTGGTTTTGTAATGTAACCTCTTTTGGGAACAGAAAATTCATGAAGAGGGCTGGAAGGTGGTGGATATATTTAGCAGATGGTAAAGTCCTTAAAATCAGAATGTCTTTAATGTGTATCAGGCATATTTAAAATGCCATTTTAATTCAAGATACAAGGCATGCTCCAGGTTTATTCCTAGTATGAGCATTAATTTAACTAGGTTATTTTCTGTTTAATATATTTTAAAGGGGAACGAATAATGGAATGATTTGCCCTTTACATGTGGTTTGCTTTTAAAACAGCTTTCCCAAAACATTGCTCACTCTTGGCTCTTACATTTTATCCTACCATTGGTTTATTATATCAACATGACCTAGTCTCTCTCAAAGTCTACCTCAGGAAGTTGTAAAACCATGATCTTGTTTCAGTTATTAGGAATTCCAAATTGAAAATTAATCTTCCCCCTGGACTTTTAAGAAGTTCCTGCTATCATGAAAATAAATTTTGAAATCAAGCTTTTTCATGTCCACCTGCCATCTTTATAAAAGTCAAAACCATATGTGCTCCTTCTTTGAAGTTCAGTTTTGTCCTAGAATGATTGCCCTCACATAACAATCTTTTTCCATTAGCACCAACCTTTCCTTAACTGTATGAAGCAGCCAAAAATAAAAGAGACAACATCAGCCTGACAAATGCTTGTAGAAATGTGTGATACTGATGTAACAAATGATTCTAGCCCATGCACTTACAATCATAAAATCATGTCAGTAAGTTGCAGTGGGGGGAAAATACACATGCACACCACCGGCACGTGAAAAGGTCCAATATATGTTTAACATACAGGCCATTTCTGGTTTGCATTAACAAATCAATTCTTTACCGGACTGAAATTACTCATGTTACAGAAGAGCCATTGTTTATTCCTTTTCAAATGGATGTCATAGCCTTCGAATTAATAATTATGATTAATGTGTACTGATTCACTCATTTCATAAAGCAGACAAGTTAGGCTTCATGTTTAATATGGGGAATGCAAGTGTTATTGAGTTTTAGAAACCCACATTCTAATTCATGTTGAATGGAGTCATCATTGTTAAAAGTTGTGTGTTAAATCATCCTGCATGAAAGGTATTTTTTTAAAAAAATTAAAAAGAAGAATAAGTTATGGTGGCATTAGGAGAGCAGGGTAACAAATTGTATATAATAGTTTTAGACTTTCCAAAGATTTAACTCAATTGCAAGTTGTCTATCTTTCTCTAATAAAAGTTACAGCTTACAGCTCTTTTGAGTTTTTAATTGAATTTTAAATGGATAAAATGGATGAGAAGGAAAATCATGACAAAGTCACAAATGAAATGTCATGCAGGCATTATGGTGCAAAACTGTAATTCTTTCTTTGTGACTTTACACTCACTATAAGAATATCAACAGTGTGTTCTATAGACCTTTGTCTCCCCCCACCACAGTGTGAGGAGGGAATACTTAGGTTGCAATTCAGCACCCACAGAAATCCAATACAAGAATTTGACAGCTTTAATGGAACTGGATTGTATGCAAGCAGTGTACATTACAAAACTAAAGTCATCTCAGTAAGATGCAAAGGAGAAAACACACACAAACACACCACACGTGGAAAGAGACATCCATGAGACCTCCACTTCAGACTCACTGCAGTCCAAAGCAAAAATCATACCTGTCTCCAACACAGTTGCATGGTTTCATCGCACATCACTCTGCATCCAATGCAAATCTGAGCCGCATTGAGCTTAGAACAGACAAATACTTATACATTGCATGAAATTCCTTTCACCGTATTTTAGAAGCCAGAACTTAGTATAGGGTTTGGAGTGATCCCACCCCTGAATGTAAATTTCCATTCCACTCCCTCACACTTTAAACACATAAAGCATCAGAATAACCAACAATATCAGAGCAGAAATTCAAAAGAACAAATCTGTCCTAAGCCTCTGTAAAATACAAGTGCGTATGTTTTATCAACTCTATTCCTCTTCTTTTTCTACTTTCTATGATTCTATATACACCCTTCCATTTCTCCAGACAAGATATCAAGGCATCCTGTTCTTCCTGTCTTGCCCTTTTACAGTGTTTTAGTGGCCTGGCACTGTGAAGAGAAATGCTGGGCCAGGCACCTGCAGCCACCGCTGCCTTTATTATCAACAGTGCCTCAGAACCCTGCCTTCAATATGCACTACATATGGGGCAGGGCTAACAGGTGTCGAGGCTAACAAAAGATGGTGGTGACTGCAGGCAGCCTCATTCAGCACTCATCCAGGCCCTTCACCAGATGCCCCCACCAAACGAAGCGAGGTCGAAGTGTGTGGCTATGAAGGAGAGGGGCTTTTCCATTGTGGCAACTCAGTTGTGAAATGCCTTCCCCAGAGAAGCTTGCTTAACACCTACGTGGCAATCCTAGGGAGGCTGTGGGCTCTCCCACACTCATAGAATAGCAGAGTTGGAAGGGGCCTACAAGGCCATCGAGTCTAACCCCCTGCTCAACGCAGGAATCCACCCTAAAGCATCCCTGACAGATCCTTGTTCAGCTGCTTCTTGAAGGCCTCTAGTGTGGGAGAGCCCACAACCTCCCTAGGTAATTGATTCCATTGTCGTACTGCTCTAACAGACAGGAAGTTTTTCCTGATGTCCAGCTGGAATCTGGCTTCCTTTAACTTGAGCCCGTTATTCCGTGTCCTGCACTGTGGGAGGATCGAGAAGAGATCCTGGCCCTCCTCTGTGTGACAACCATTTAAGTATTTGAAGAGTGCTATCATGTCTCCCCTCAATCTTCTCTTCTCCAGGCTAAACAGGCCCAGTTCTTTCAGTCTCTCTTCATAGGGCTTTGTTTCAAGACCCTTGATCATCCTGGTTGCCCTCCTCTGAACACGCTCCAGCTTGTCTGAGTCCTTCTTGAATTGTGGAGCCCAGAACTGGACGCAATACTCTAGATAAGGCCTAACCAGGGCCGAATAGAGAGGAACCAGTACCTCACGTGATTTGGAAGCTATACTTCTATTAATGCAGCCTAAAATAGCATTTGCCTTTCTTGCAGCCATATCGCACTGTTGGCTCATATTCAGCTTGCAGTCTACAACAATTCCAAGATCCTTCTCATTTGTAGTATTGCTGAGCCAAGTATCCCCCATCTTGTAACTGTGCCTTTGGTTTCTATTTCCTAAATGTAGAACTTGGCATTTATCCCTATTAAATTTCATTCTGTTGTTTTCAGCCCAGCACTCCAGCCTATCAAGATCACTTTGAAGTTTGTTTCTGTCTTCCAGGGTATTAGCTATCCCACCCAATTTTGTGTCATCTGCAAATTTGATAAGCGTTCCCTGCACCTCCTCATCCAAATCATTAATAAAAATGTTGAAGAGCACTGGGCCCAGGACTGAGCCCTGCGGTACCCCACTCGTTGCCTCTCCCCAGTTTGAGAAGGTTCCATTGATAAGTACTCTTTGAGTCCGATTCTGTAGCCAACTGTGAATCCACCTAATAGTTGTTCCATCTAGCCCACTTTTAGCTAGTTTGTTAATCAGAATGTCAAGGGGCACTTTGTCAAAAGCTTTGCTGAAGTCAAGATATATGACGTTCACAGCATTCCCACGGTCCACAAGGGAGGTTACCTTATCAAAAGATGAGATCAAATTTGTCTGACAGGACTTGTTCTTGACAAATCCATGTTGGCTTCTAGTGATCATCGCATTGATTCCCAGGTGTTTACAGATTGACTTCTTTATAATCTGCTCCAGAATTTTCCCAGGGATGGATGTCAGACTGACTGGTCTGTAGTTCCCAGGTTCCTCCTTTTTGCCCTTTTTGAAGATAGGAACAACGTTAGCCCTCCTCCAGTCGTCCGGCACCTCACCCGTCTTCCATGATTTTGCAAAGATAATAGACAAAGGTTCTGAGAGTTCTTCTGCTAGCTCCTTCATTACTCTAGGATGCAGTTCATCGGGCCCTGGAGATTTGAACTCATTCAAGGAAATTAGGTGTTCTTTGACCATTTGTTTATCAATCTCAAACTGTAATCCTGTTACAGAGGCCTACAAGAGGCAGCTGGACAACCATCTGTCAGAGATGCTTTGAGGTGGATTCCTGCATTGAGTGGGGTAGGTGGGGGTGGACTCGATAGCCTTATAGGCCCCTTCCAACTCTACTATTCTATGATTCTATTATTCTATGAAACCCTTATTAAAGAGACATCATGATGTCCAACAGACACAAAACAAAAGATTTTGCTGAATAAAGTGCAACGTATCCTTCAGATAAGAACTTCCCTTTAATTTAGAACATATGCTATTATCTGAGAAGTGATAGGATATGGTGTGGGAATTTAACTAACGAGACTCTGATTCAAAACCCAATTAGCTATAGAAGCGGACTATAGATGCACCAATGCACTGTCAGGCAGAAGAGGGCAAATGCTTGTTGTCAGAGGGCAGGCCTAAATCTAATGGGTTTTGATCTATGGGGTGATTTTGGTTGAAGATGAGGAAAGATGGACTTCAAGGCACTCTCCAACTCTATGGTTGTACAGTAGCAGAAGCTTGGTCCTCTATTAACTTATGATTTTATGAATTCCTTGGGATGGCTTTTGAATTTTATGAGAAAGATTCCACAACATAAAATCAAATAAATTAAAATAACAATTAAAAACACAACAATAAAAGAAACACCACTAACCAATTAAAAAACCCTTTAGCAACATGCCAGCTTATATGCCAAAGTCATATAAATGAATAAAGACACATTTTGTATCCCTTTGCTGCATATCATAGCTGACAACAGAAATTAATATCTTAACATTAATGTTGACAGCTAATTGTTTTGGGCCATGTTTTTCCCCTTCCTCCGCATCAAGGCAAATATTTTTCCTGATTTATTCATTTCCTATTGAATTTCACAAACTGACATATGGAACACTCATTCCCCTTTGACATAAAGGTAAAATATTTCTATAATCCATCAAGGATGGCTTCATTGGGTGTTACAAGGAAGGTAGCCCTTTCCCTGAACACCTGCTGAGAGAATAGCCACATCAGCAAAGCACCCGAGGGGCATCCCTGGGCATGTCAATGAGAAACAGAAAAGTTTAATTCAGGAAAAACATACAAATTTACTGTATTTAGTCATGCCAGGTCATTGGCAACTTATGGGAAAGTTACTACATTATCATAATAATATTTATTTCATTTCTATACTGCCCAATAGCCAAGGCTCTCTGGACAGTTCACAACAACACTCTCTCTCTCTCTCTCTCTCTCTCTCTCTCTCTCTCTCTCTCTCTCTCTCTCTCTTTTTATATATATATATATATATACACAGAGAGAGAGAGAGAGAGAGAGAGAGAGAGAGAGAGAGAGAGAGAACCACAACATGATAAACACCACACAACATTATATAATTCAACATTATAATAAAACACAGGTTTAAAATTCTTAACATACCAAATTTTAAACAATTTAATAGCTAAAAAATAATTTCAATACACAATTTCAATAACAGCCATACGCCTGGGAGAGGAGGACACTCTTAACCTGGTACTGAAAAGATGACAGTGTTGGTGCCAGGCAGGCCTCAGTGGGGAGTTCATTCCTCAGTCAGAGCTTCACCACCAAGAAGGCACTCTCACTTGTTGCTATCTTCCAAGCCTCTCTTGGGCCCGATCTACACCAAGCAGGATATAACACTTTAAAAACATTAAGAAAACAGTATATGTAATGTGTGCTGGGCCTGAACAGTTGTCATAACCATTATAAACCATTATAAGCAGTAGTGTAGATCCAGCCTTGGAGGAGGCACTCAGAGGAAGGCCCCAGAGGTTGATCGTAGAGTCCGGGTAAGTCCATGTTTCATGAGGCATTGTGTTCCCAAGCTGTGTAAAGCTTTATAGGTTAAATCCAGCACATTGAATTGGGCTCAGCCAATGCAAGCACATCAGAGTTGGTCTTATGTGCTCAGACCTTCTGGTCCCAGTTATTAATCTGGCTGCCACAAACTGGAGCATCTGAACAGTCTTCAAGAGTAGCTCCACATAGAATGCCTTGCAGTATTCTAACTTGGAGATCACTAATTGGAATGGATGAACTCACCTATGGCTGCTCTGCACACTGCTTTCCAGATCCTCGCTGCTTGCCTGACCCCAGTGGGAGCATGTGGTGAGCTGTCAGTTGGCCCAGCTGGTGGCCAGCAAGAGCCCATTCCTCTACAAGCTGCCCTTTTGTGCAAAATCGTGGCTGTAAATAGTGCCACTTACTCAAAATTGTAGGGTGGTCTAATTAGCTCACAGATAAATGAGAATCTTGAGCCCCAACCTAGATTCCTCTGATGTCCCTAATTACCAGAGCATAGATTAATGAAATCAGGTTATCCCTCTCCTGATAGGGGTGTAGTAGGGCCACCAGCTGACACTGGTAGCAGGCACTCAGGGCCAATGAGGCAACCTGAGCCTCAAGTGATAGAGATGGCTCAAGGAGAACCACAAACTATGAACTTGCTCCTTCAAGTGAAGTGCAATACCATCCTTAACAGCTTGAACACCCTCCATCTGGTCAGAAGAACCACCCACTAAGAAGATCTCAATCTTGTAGACCATTTATGCCTGTAGTTTCACATAAATCATGCTATTTACAGCCACCATTTTGCTCAAAGTGACAATTTCCATAAATAGCTTACCTGTGATTTTGCACAAAATGGTAACTCACGGAAAAGTGGAGAACTGTGAGCTTGTCTGAGCTCTGGGATCCATGAGCCAGTGCCTGGGGGCCAAGCTGGTGAAAAGTCACCAAGCTTAAGCCCCAAACTGGATTCCTCCAACTTTCTTACTGCTGAATAGTTTTTTTCTTCTGTTTAGTCCTGTCTCTTTGTAGGTTTTGTTTCACTTTGTCACCACTCTTTGTATGTGACTGATTTGTTCCTATTCGAATAATAATAATAGCAGCTTATTGTTTAGCTTTGGGTACCTCCATTTTGGAGGGGAGAAAGTGAGATGTAAGCCCCTATATGAATAAACAAACAAACAAACAAACCACCCATTCGCAAGGGGGGGATCTCTGCTTGCTACTGGCTGTCCCATACAATTGATATGGGTATTAATTAATTAATTAATTACATTTCTATACTGCCCAATAGCTGGAGCTCTCTGGGCGGTTCACAAAAATTAAAACCATTCAAAGTATAAAAGGAAAGGAAAGGAACCTCTCGTGCAAGCACTGAGTCATACTGACTCTTGGAGGGACGCCAGCTTTCGCTGACATTTTCTTGGCAGGCCTTATAGCGGGATGGTTTGCCGTTGCCTTTCCCCCAGCTAACTGGGTACTCATTTTACTGACCTCGGGAGGATGGAAGGCTGAGTCGACCCGAGCCGGCTGCCTGAAACCAGCTTCCGCTGGCATCGAACTCAGGCCATGGGGAGAGTTTCAGCTGCAGAAACTGCTGCTTTACCGCTCTGCGCCACACGAGGCTCATATTCAAAGTATAAAACAACAGTATAAAACCATAATATAATATAAAATACAATATAAAAGCTCAACCAGATAAAAACAGCAGCAATGCAAAATTGGGTAGTGTGCCCAAACCCTATTACCACCGCCCGTCCAAACAGATTAGCAGCATCACCAATACAAGTTTCTCATATTATAAAATTGGTGATGTTAGCACCAAACTCTAAGTTATTTGGTACCTCTCCTGTAAGGCATTTCCCCTTCTACCTCCAGCTCGGTGGAACAATTGCTGAGGGCAGCTGCCCTCTAGACACAGTCTTAGGAAAGTACCTAGAGCATGTGAAGGTCCACCTTGTCATCCTCCCCTCTTAAAATGTAATTTCTTCTACCACTGCTCTCCTGTACTAGGGTCTATGAGGTCAGTATTCACAAAGATTGCTAATGAGTGATTTCATCCTTGTGCTCTCTCGGAAGAGGGCCCATCTAAGCACTGATTATACTAGACCTTATTTGGATTATACGTTCTGACAAGATCACTGCCCAAGGTGCTATGACTGTTCAAACATCTTTAACAGTGCATTAACTCATCACTGTGACAATATAAAGCTTCTACTTGTGTGACACTTACATCTTATGACGTATGAGTATATTCAGTGGTTTCTTTTATGATTAAACGAGTCTTTTTTTAGAAGTAGGAAAACGTAAACAGACATGATGTTGAAGAAATGTCTTTGGCATTTCCTCTCCGATATACAAGTCTGTGGCCCCACCTAAATATGCCAAACACAAACTGGTCCCAACAAAGAACCTGAGCAAATGCTCAGGATAGACTGTCAACAAAGGCATTGTCTTTAAGAAACTGTTCAAGAAAAAGAGATGACATTTGATACAAAGTAAGCCCAACAAAGGATTTTGGAGATTATACTTGCCTTCTGTTATAATCCCCTAACTTCTTGTTGCTAGTTTCTAATCCACTATCATGTCTAGACTGTTTCTTCTTTACCTCCTACAATGCTATGGGAGAAGCCAAATCTGAGCTTCACATGTAGCTGTACTTCTTTCGGAAACATCAATAGCCAGAGAGTAAAAATGGGGCATACTGTTTATGAGTTTGGACTGTTCAAATGTCTAGGTCCTTCATAATTTCTTGTATATATGGGCCTGGATGGGTTGGTATTAAACTGGGTTCATACAGTTTTGGTAGGGTACACTCAGTGTAGGGGGTATCTCTTCTACCCCAGAGTCTTTAGCTTCCAGGGTACCACAGTGTTCTTTCTGTCACCCATGATTTTTTAACATCTACACAAAGCCAAAGAAAAGTCATCCAGAGGTTTCAACTAATGATGACACACAGATCTCCTTTGCATTTCCACCTAACTATTCCAGGATGTTTGTAGAACTCCTGCCTAGAGGCTGTTTTGGGATGGATGAGGGTGAACAAACTGAACTTAATCCCAACAAGATGAAAATACTGAAGTGGGGAAGCTGGCAAATTTGGATAGAGGTGTTCAACTGATTCTAGGTGGGGGTCACCCTCTTTCTGAAAGACCAAGTTCATTGTTTGGGGGATCACGAATTTGGAGCTCTGTGGAAGTGAAGATGTGCCTTTAGTAGTCTGGAGTGCCTTTTACCAAGGCCCTATCTACATGGAGACTCAGTTTAAATATGTATTTTATCCATTTGGATTTGCTCCTCTCATGGCACATGCAGCCAATTAAAGCAGATTATACATTTAAAACAACAACATGAGAAACTTCATTAGTTTGGGCACATGTGGGTGGAGTCTTGCAACAAGGCATTAAATTTATGTGCCGGTCCACTGCAGTGTGTAAAGGGAGACTGAAAACAAGAGGCATCAACACGCTTCTTTTTAAAAAGTCATTAAACTTATGCGCAGATTTGCTGCAATGGATAAGGGGAGATTGAAAACAAACGGCAAAACAATCCCCAATTCCCCACTCCTCTCTCCCACTCCTGTGCTGAGTAAGTGCAATTAAAGACAATGTGATTTACATCTGAGTAGACATCTGGGCTATTTTCAGGTAGTTGTTCCTTGAGGTCATTAACCTTATCTGAATATGTGTAGCTGAGCAGAAGGGGAATTGGGGGGGAAATTCCCACAAGCAATGTGCTGACTTTCATGGGAGTAAGGCTCATTTGGGAAAAAACAAAACACAATTGGCAGAGAGGGAAGTCAACTCCTTTCCTTGAGTCCACCCTTTGCTAACTCAACTTTCCCTTCCTCTTTGCAGCTGTGCTCTCCCTGGCCACTACCAAAGCTGTTATTGAAACCAGAAGTTGAAGCCACAGGGACTTCCAAAGCACACTGAAACGTTATGTGCAAAGTCACAAAACAACTTTGCAAAAAATGCGGGTTTTATAGCATGAAAACCTGTAGTTACTGCAGAGACAGGTGAATGTCATGTGCCACAATCATGTGTGAATTGCAGTAGCACTGGAATAAATCCGTCCCAGCTGAGGTTGGTGTACCAACTGTGACCTTACCTGGATGCAGAGATCTTACCTCAATTATTCATACTCTGGTTACATCCAGGCTGGACAACTGGAATGCACTGTACATGGGGTTGCCTTTAACAAGAGTCCACAAGTTTCAGCTAGTGCAGAATGTGGCATGTTACATCTATTTTGTACTAACTTGCTGCTTGTTTGCTTCCAGGCCCACTTTGAAGTGCTTGTTTTGGCCTTAAGTTCTAAATCAGGGGACTGAAATCTGAGGCCTGAAGGTCAAATCCAGCTCATCTGGGATTGAAATCTTTTCCCCTGGCCTCACCCTCTTTATTATTTATTATTATTTTATTTACTACATTTATATACCACCCCATAGCCAAAGCTCTCTGGGTGGTTTCCATTCACAGCCAATTGTTTGGTGGCTTCCCAGCTTTCGTGCATTTTTTGCCCATTCTTCAAATGCCTCTCCTAAAGTCTAGTTGCTGACAGTAAGCACTTTAAGCTGCAATGACCCTGTTCAGAAGACACCTTAAACCACAGCTTTAACCATGATGAATAAGGCTTTTTGCCTT